>NC_137180.1:41834776-51834776 GCF_951804945.1 Podarcis cretensis | reverse complement strand
AATGGTGAGGTCAGTCCTGTATAACAGTAAACTATGGTGTGTTTGCGCAATTGTCAATGATGTACAGTGGACGCTCAGGTTGCGAACATGATCCATGCGGGAAGCAGGTTCGCAACCCGCAGCATTCACAACCCGCAGTCCCACATCTGCGCACACGCGGGTCGCGATTTGACACTTCCGTGCATCCGCAAATGCCCAAAACCCGGAAGTAACCCGTTCTAGTACTTCCAGGTTCGGCGTGGTGCGCAACCCGAAATCGCACAACCCGAAGCATCTGTAAGCCGAGTATGCCTGTATCTTCCAACTGAGCACATGCTTGAACCAAAGTATGAAATATACAAAACTCCCTGCACTCTGTTTTGCTGGTGGCCCTGCATTTATTTCATAAAGTCGGTATGCAGAAAAAGTAAGACGAGTGACCCCACAAAGGCCCTTTACAAAAATAAAAAAAATTAACCGGTAGCTACTACTGCTGAGAACAGCTGGCCTCTGTTTTATTTTTGATCCAGCTGGGTCTTTTCTGACCACCTTTAGTGATCTCCTTTGGGTTTTGTGCTGATGAAACAAATACATGGAGCCATCAGCAAAAAAGAAAGAAAAATAAAAGCTACCCCCAAACAAAACCTCTTTGCAGGCATCCTCTAAAGTCACCTTGGATAATGGAGAACTGGGAAACGGAAAAATGCAGCCAGAGTTCTGGTAGAATGTTTTCGGGCAACTTAAGATCAATTCATGCCAGGGAGGCTGAACAACAGAGGCACTGCTTGTACCTTGGTTGATTACAACACCCAAGGAAAAACCAGGATCTGCACAGGAGTGTCAGGCCTAATGAGCAAAGCAACTCTTTGGTAGGTCTCACCCCTATGAATCGCTTGCAGAGTTTGAAGGTCCCCACCTTCCCACAGCTGCTTAAGTCCCCTCCTCTCTAGGGTTTTTCCCAAGCTCTCCCCTGCCTCTGAGCCTTTCTCCATTGGTGGTTCCCCAGCTGGTTCCTCCCACCATTCCTCTGCATCCAACCAGTCGCTGGCAATATCCTGTCCTCCAGTGTGGTGTAGTGGTTAAGAGCGGTAGACCCGTAATCTGGTGAACCGGGTTCGCGTCTCTGCTCCTCCACATGCAGCTGCTGGGTGATCTTGGGCTAGTCACACTTCTCTGAAGTCTCTCCTGCCACACTAGCACTTCGAAAGCATGTCAAAGTGCAAGTAGATAAATAGGTACCGCTCCGGTGGGAAGGTAAACGGCGTTTCCGTGCGCTGCTCTGGTTCGCCAGAAGTGGCTTAGTCATGCTGGCCACATGACCCGGAAGCTGTACGCCGGCTCCCTCAGCCAATAAAGTGAGATGAGCACCACACCCCAGAGTCGGCTATGACTGGACCTAATGGTCAGGGGTCCCTTTACCTTACATTGGTGGCAAGGGACTCATTAAGAGAGTGTGCAAGAGGAGTGGGAGGCATAAGTTGTACCGTAGTCATTTCTGAAAGTCCTGCACACTTTTAGGTTTTCCTCTCACTCCCCCAGATTCTCTCTCATATCAGGAAAGAGCATTGCTTTGTCATTTCTCATTCCAGGCCAGCTTAGTGGAAAATGCCATGTCTTGTTGTTCAGGATGTCCTACTTTTAGTCTGGCTTTATCTGGGTTTGAGCAGTTACAAAGAGGTCAAGCAACAGACTTGTTTGCTGTTCACACTGAGTGACTCAGTGGTCACAGCTGGGATTAGAATCTAGGGCTCTCTTATGGGCCCCGGCCGTTTGCGCTAACGGCTGTATTTCAGGCATCCTGCCCTAAACAGATGATGAAGGGGGGGAATGATTGGAAAAGATTAATAATCATCATCATAAGGATGGAAAGCTAAAGCCCAGAAGGGTCAGGGCACTGTAAGGACAATTATTTTACTTTGGGGACAAATGCTGCCTTCAACTGAGGGATTAGGAGCCTCCGCTCAAAAGGATAATGACAAATACAGCAAATGATTATTGAAATGTTCATCACTGTGGCAACAAAAAACTGAAACGGATTACCATTAGAAACACACAGGATTTTGTGGGGTTCTTGGGTGGGGGAGAAGCAGTACACATGCTTTGTCGGTTCGGAAAGGTACCATGAAGCCCAGATTATCTTTTGCTCTAGGTGCACCTACAACACAGATGTAAACCGCTTTTATAGTAGGGGTGGGGAAATCAGTCAATTTCTGCATTTCTCAGTTTTCCAGTCCTACATTCAGTTCTCCATCTCACATCATTTTGCAATTATTGTAATAAAAAATGCAATAAGAGGAGATCAAGAGGCGACATGACAGAAGATTTTATGGCATGCATAATGTGGACAGAGAAATGTTTGTATGCAATTTTGCCTAATACACACAATTTTGCAAATCAATCCCCCCGCCCCAGTGATGCATTTTTTGTGTTATTTCCACTAATGTATGCTGCAATATATTCATTTTCTTACATGTTACTTGACTGGGAAACTGCAGTGCAAAATTCAGAGAAGTGTGAATTCTGAAGGATGGCTGTGCATTGGTTCTCCTATCGTTTCAGAAAAAAAAACACATCAGGCATGGTGGCTTTCTGCAAGGGGTGCTAGGCATCCCCTAGACCGGCCTTTCTCAACCTGTGGGTCCCCAGATGTTGTTGAACTACAACTCCCATCACCCCTAGCTAGCAAGGCCAGAGCTCAGGGATGGTGGGAGTTGTAGTCCAACAACATCTGGGGACCCACAGGTTGAGAACCGCTGCCCTAGAGGGAAGTCTCGGTGCTACCACCAGATTCTAGTTCCCCGCATTCTTCGAGGGAAGCAATGGCAGTTCCAAAAATGGCCACTATGGCACCACTTTAAGCAGTCATGGCTAGGAAGAAAAGGCTCAGGAGCAAACCCTACACAAATCCGGAGCCCCTAAGGCAGTTGGATGGAGCCTTGCACGCCTCCTTCTGGGATTTCCTACAGCAAAGCTGGTGCTCTGCTTTCCTTTGGACCACACCAGCGAGGCCAAGAGTGGGGGTCTTGTTGTCTGGTCAGCCAAGGACCTCCAGACACACTGCCCAAGCTTGCACCCCAGACAAATCACTTCGGTGCTTCTAACAGCAGCGGTTTGACTTCACCCTTGGAGGTGCACTCCATTGTCTCTTGAGACAGATGAATACCAACAATGGTCCTCCAGCCTCTGCGTCAGGGGTGGAGAACCTTTTCCACCCTGAGGGGCTACAAGCAAGTGGGGGCGGGGCCAAAGGCAAAAGTGGGCAGTTCAAAGGAAATGGCTTCCATTTGGTTCAGCAGGCTACATTCCAACCACGCAAAGCTCTGAGGTTTCCTTGTTCCCACTGAGCTCTTCATCCTCCTTCAAGGCAATAAATATTCAGGCTCAAGGACACTTTACAGCTGGTCAAGTTCACTCAAGGAGGGCACAAAGCAAGGTATGTGGGCAGCATCACGGGGCGAGAGAAGATGTGCCTGGGAATGGTGTGTGGTCTGAGGAGGGTCCCAAGAGCCACACAGAGAATCCTGGAGGGCCGCATTTAGATAGGAATGAGATGGGAGGAGGGCACAGGAGCCAGTGTGGTGTAGTGGTTAACATGCTGGACTAAGACCTGAGAGGCCAGGGTTCTAGTCCCCACTCAGCCATGAATTTTCCTGGGTGACCTTGGGTCAGACTTAACCTACCTCCCAGGGTTGTTAGCAAGGATAAACCGGGGAGAGGGAGAACCACATACACCTTCCCCCCGAGAGCTCCTTAGAGGAAAGGCGGTCTACCAATGCCCTAAATAATAAATAAAAGCACTTTGCAAGAGAGAAATCTTCTCTTTGCACACAAATATCTAAAAACTATTAATTTTGGGTCAGCAGCTAGGAAGAAATACATGAAAGGAAAATTGATTTCTATTTAAATGGTATGTTTTCATCACCTTTTTTCCAAGCCTGAACATTCATCTCAGAGCACCTGTGCTAATTGATTTCAAGTGGAATTCGACGCCATCGCTGTAAGAATAATAAATCTAAGCCCAAGGAGTCCAGAGGAGGAATATCAGCTAATGCTGGAAGGGCTGGAGAACAATGACTGGGAAGGAAGGGAGGGAAATGAGTTTTAACACGGGAGCTGCTTTGAGGTTTCTCTGTCTGTATGGCAGGGGCTAGTGGAGAAGGGGTTATAGGAGTGTCAGCAGAGCCAGGTCAGATTTTTGGCTCAATCCTGCACTTCTGTATGTCCACGGAAACTCTAATTGCCCTTTGGGGTGACTCAGTATAAAACAACTTGAGCGCTATCATTTCTTGCAGGCATAAAGTCAAACGGTGCAGAGGAGCGTTTTAATTTACAGAAATAAATTCCACAGGCAGTGTAATTAAAAGGGCTTATAGTTAATATGAAAGCTGCCATCAATCTAAGTAATGTTCTCAAAGCAGGAGGGAATCTGGAGGAGGGGATCTTGAGAGAGAGAGAGAGAGAGAGAGAGAGAGAGAGAGAGAAGGAAAGTGGGGGCAGAATTGTTGCAATGAGAACTGAGGGCAGGCAAACTCCAGAAAGTGGATTCGACCCAGCCTAGCTAACCCTCATAATCCACATTTTTGAAATGTTATTTTACTTCTTTGATTCTTGAGTTATTTCCCTCTTTTCTTTCCCTAATGAAAAAACGAGGGGAGGAGAGAAGTGCTGGATCTCAGTGGATGGGTGGGAAGTACAGCTCAGTTTGCATTTTAATATAAACCTACCTAATTCCCGCTTCTCGAAACAATATGAGAACCACGATGCAGCTGTCTTTCAACATTTGCACTTCCCCATCATTTGCCATGCAGTCCTCCAACCAAGCAAAAATGCATATGATAAGGGAACATGGGCCTTCATTGGGGAACACAACATATGAAACCTCAATATATTACAGAAATGTTGCTTTCAAAAAAGAAAAGAAAAATGTACATATTAGGGAACATAGCATACACAAATGTGTATATTAGAAGAAATGTGTACAAGAATGTTGGTAGTTTTTTTTAAAAAAAAAATACAAACTGATGTACAAATGTGGGAGCTAAAATGAAAAAAAAAGGGGGGGGGGGAGAACTGGAATTGACAAGATTTGTCCTTCCCTAGTGGGGTAAACCCATATCCTTGGTAAGCAGGAGTCCCTAGTACAGTTCTACACATGCCCACTTAAAAAGATCAGCTGAGTCTTACAGATGTAAAATGTCATTAATGTAAAATTTAAAAGCATTTTCTCTAATACGGCTTTATGTTGATTTTAGTGCAGTGGGGGGGGGTTGTCCATAGGCTATTCCAATCTGATTCTTCAATTTTGATACCAAAGTCCTTTCCCCAATTTTGTTTAATAGCTGAACATTGGCTAGGTCAGGTAAATATTTTGTATAAAATTAATAATTCGGGTGCGTTGTTCATATTCAAAATCAGGTTTTCAAATGGTGTCAATGGTCTAATTGCTTGAGATTTAACTGTTGAATTTGAGATAAAGTGCTTTACCTGATAGAGTCAGCTATATAGACAAAACATTCTCTGCAAAATGTTGGAAAGGGTGAAAAGTAATTGGCATGACTTTCCAAATATGGTGCACAATGTGAATTAGTGCAACCATTTTGGAAAAGGGTATTTGCAGAAATAAACAAAATTATGAAATAGCATGTCCCATGCAACACATGCCTAGGTGTCTTAACAACTTTTAGAGATACTCAACTTAAATTATTGCACAAGGAACTTATCACTTATCACTTTCTTCTTGTAGCAGCACGATTGCTCAAAGCAAAAAATTGGAAAGGACTTAGTCATCTACATTTCACACAATGGAAACAAGAAGTATTAAAAGAACTGGCAGGTGTGATCTCAGAACCACTGTCAGTCATCTTTGAGAATTCCTGGAGAACAGGCGAAGTCCCGGCAGACTGGAGGAGGGCAAATGTTGTCCCTATTTTCAAAAAGGGGAAAAGAGAGGACCCAAATAATTACCGCCCAGTCAGTCTGACATCAATACCAGGGAAGATTCTGGAGCAGATCATTAAGCAAACAGTCTGTGAGCACCTAGAAAGGAATGCTGTGATCACCAATAGTCAGCATGGATTTCTGAAAAATAAGTCATGGCAGACTAACCTGATCTCGTTTTTTGACAGAATTACAGCCCTGGTAGATGAAGGGAACGCGGTGGATGTAGCCTACCTTGATTTCAGCAAGGCATTTGACAAGGTGCCCCATGATATTCTTGTAAAGAAGCTGGTAAAATGCAGACTTGACTATGCTACCACTCAGTGGATTTGTAACTGGCTGACTGACCGAACCCAAAGGGTGCTCATCAATGGTTCCTCTTCATCCTGGAGAAGAGTGACTAGTGGGGTGCCACAGGGTTCTGTCTTGGGCCCCGTCTTATTCAACATCTTTATCAACGACTTGTGATGATGGACTCAAGGGCATCCTGATCAAATTTGCAGATGACACCAAACTGGGAGGGGTGGCTAACACCCCAGAGGACAGGATCACACTTCAAAATGACCTTGACAGATTAGAGAACTGGGCCAAAACAAACAAGATGAATTTTAACAGGGAGAAATGTAAAGTATTGCACTTGGGCAAAAAAAATGAGAGGCACAAATACAAGATGGGTGACACCTGGCTTGAGAGCAGTACATGTGAAAAGGATCTAGGAGTCTTGGTTGACCACAAACTTGACATGAGCCAACAGTGTGACGCGGCAGCTAAAAAAGCCAATGCAATTCTGGGCTGCATCAATAGGAGTATAGCATCTAGATCAAGGGAAGTAATAGTGCCACTGTATTCTGCTCTGGTCAGACCTCACCTGGAGTACTGTGTCCAGCTCTGGGCACCACAGTTCAAGAAGGACACTGACAAACTGGAACGTGTCCAGAGGAGGGCAACCAAAATGGTCAAAGGCCTGGAAACGATGCCTTATGAGGAACGGCTAAGGGAGCTGGGCATGTTTAGCCTGGAGAAGAGGAGGTTAAGGGGTGATATGATAGCCATGTTCAAATATATAAAAGGATGTCACATAGAGGAGGGAGAAAGGTTGTTTTCTGCTGTTCCAGAGAAACGGATACAGAGCAATGGTTCCAAACTACAAGAAAGAAGATTCCACCTAAACATTAGGAAGAACTTCCTGACAGTAAGAGCTGTTCGACAGTGGAATTTGCTGCCAAGGAGTGTGGTGGAGTCTCCTTCTTTGGAGGTCTTTAAGCAGAGGCTTGACAACCATATGTCAGGAGTGCTCTGATGGTGTTTCCTGTTTGGCAGGGGGTTGGACTCGATGGCCCTTGTGGTCTCTTCCAACTCTATGATTCTATGATTCTATGATTCTATGATTCTAAGTATGGAAAATTGCTTTATCTGAGAAACTAAGTAAGAGAGTACCGTACATGCCCTGAATGATGCAATTGATATGAACGACTTTGCTAAAATATGACAACTGGCAACCACCAACTATGCATATAGATTTATGAGAAATAGTGCTCTATTATTCTTCTGTTCTGGGGGATGGGGTGGGAGCAGGGAAACGAATTCTATTGGTATTGTTATGCTTATGCGAATATCCTGTTTCTTGAAATTTAATGAAATAAAATAAAAAGAAGGAACGAGATCTGCTGAGCTAGAACAGGCCCCTCTTCCCAGAGGGCCACTGTTAGTTGGAGAAGGCAGCACTTGAGTCTATATACTCTGTACACTATATATGCTATATGCACTTGGGTCTATATACTCTGACTCTGTATATAACACAGGGGAACCAGTGGTCCTTCAGATGTTGTAGGACTCCAACTCCCATCCGTCCCAGCCAGCATAGCCGATGGTCAGGGATAACAGGAGTTGTAATCCATGAAATATCTTGAGGGCCTCTGCTTCCCCACTACTGTAATACTGCTACACTGAAGAGGAATCACAACTCGGTGGCAGAACTTCGAACACAGAAGGCCCCAGGTTCAATCTGCTGTTAGGAGGACCTTGACTAGCAGGGTTGGCCAAACCACTTGCCTGAGACCTTAGAGACCCATTGTCAGTCACAGAAGGCATCACCAGACCAGAGAAACCAATTGTCTGATTCAGAATGTGCACAAGCACAACTTGCAAGACTGTTGAAGGAGGACATTTTAAATGTCCAGTGATGAAGACCGAAAGGCTGTCGTTTACCCTTTAAAAGCCCACTGGAGCAGCAAAATTTTATTCTCTTTCTGAGATCTGTTTGGGGTGTAGTAAAAAGTAGGCGACTTGCATATTAGAGTGTGAGCCCACCATGAATTCATATGGGCACCTTTACTGGCTTCAAGCCCCCATCTGCAGCATCTTCTATAATGCTGTCCAATACATTTGCAGATCTCTGTCTGCCTGCTGCTGTCACCATGCACACTACTTTGCCTGCAGCTCTGAGGACTCGCACTGCCTCCTCCTTCCTTAGGAGGCCATTAAAGCCTTTGTAACATAAGTTGCCTTTACTCCAGTCATCCCCATGCTCTCAGATCTATTGTCAAGCCTAGCAATCCACACTCCTACAAAATCCCCAAAGATTGCCTCGCTTTATCGCTTATTCCTCTTCCCCTCCATTTTGATTGCATATTTTATTTTTTATTTTTTACAGCCAGGGTAATACAGTGGTACCTCGGGTTAAGTACTTAATTCGTTCCAGAGGCCCGTACTTAACCTGAAACTGTTCTTAACCTGAAGCACCACTTTAGCTAATGGGGCCTCCTGCTGCCGCCACGCCTCCAGAGCACGATTTCTATTCTCTTCCTGAAGCAAAGTTCTTAACCCAAGGCACTGTTTCTGGGTTAGTGGAGTCTGTAACCTGAAGTGTATGTAACCTGAGGTACCACTGTAACACTGACCTAACTTTCAGAACACTTGTTAGGACTGATGAGATCAGGCGAGTTATCTACTTGAAATGCACTCTCTAGAATGCAAAGGGTGTTGACGATGGTAAAGTTCTTTGGACATGACAGAAGCACAGGGGATCAGATGTCCTTATTGAAGGTTCATTCCGATTGGTTTGCCAGGAAGTTATGCAACAAGAAGCACTGGCCTTGATTTGCTTGCAGGATGTGTCTTCCCATTATTCATTCATCCTATACAGTGGTACCTCGCAAGACGAATGCCTCGAAAGATGAAAAACTCGCAAGACGAAATAGTTTTTCGTTTTTTGAGTTGCTTCGCAAGACGGATTTCCCTATGGGCTTGCTTCGCAAGACGGAAACGTCTTGCAAGTTTGTTTCCTTTTTCTTAAAACCGTGCATTCACTTCGAGGAGCAACTCATAGCACACGGTGTGGTAGCCTTTTTTGAGGTTTTTGAAGACTTTGGTGATTTTTGAAGCTTTTCCAAAGTCCGTGCTTCGCAAGACGGAAAAATCGCAAGACGAAAAAACTCGCGGAACGAATTAATTTCGTCTTGCGAGGCACCACTGTACTTTTTTATGCTTTTTTCTGTTGCTTTCATAACTGCCAGAAGTAATTTTAAAAAATATTGTATTAGTTACACTAGGTGTCAGCAAACTTTTTCAACAGGGGGTCAGTCCACCGTCCCTCAGATCCTATGGGGGGGCTGGGCTATATTTTTTTGATGGGGAAATGAACGAATTCCTATGCCCCACAAATAACCCAGAGATGTATTTTAAATAAAAGCACACATTCTACTCATGTAAAAACACTGATTCCCAGACTGTCCGCAGGCTGGATTTAGAAGGTGATTGGGCCAGATCCGGCCCCTGGACCTTAGTTTGCCTACCCATGCACTAGGGTGATAGAGCGTTTTGATCCATTTGAATTACACAAACCTAAATTTCCGGAATGCACTTGAATCTCCCACCCCACATCAAAGTCCCTGGAAGCATCCCTTTTTTGTCCACTTGCACCAGCGTACCAGAGCTGCCAAGCCACAAAACACCCCCATGTATGTAATTTATTAAGTTCGCACTTATGCACAATCATCTTTTTTAAAAAATACACATCCTTACAATGGTGACCAGCTGAGTTTGGGAGTGAGGGTTAGCTTGCTGGTGTTCCTAAACACTTTGAACACACATCTCGTGCCACAGAACAGTGTTTAAAAATTGCAACAAGGAAGTCAAGTTGAACTTACGGAAATGTAAACAAGCTTGATACTTGCTGCAGAATCTTTCCCTCCTATATTATTATTATTATTATTATTATTATTATTATTATTATATACCCCAATGAACAGTGCCCAGCTGGAAACGCACCAGGAACTTTTGATTAAAAGAATTTTGTTCCCCACTTGACTGAACTTATATCTGTTGTCACTTACAAAAGAGAAAAGCCAGGTGGTTATTCTTTACACAGATGGAGCTTGCAAGAAACGAAGAAGCCAGAAGTGCCAGGAAGTGTGGAGCAGATGGCAGTTCTAGCAAATCTTTCTTTTATTTGGGGTTTTGCATGTTCCCGTGTTCTCTTCGGCCCCACTGCCTCGCTTCACGCCGATTTCCAGCATGCTGTGATGTAAAATAACACACCTCAATGTAATCCGGTGTAACGCAGACAAAGTGGGAAGAAAAGGCCTCTGGGTCTCACGCAGGGCTTGCCTCCTTCCTGGGCTCGCTGTCAGGCCCTGCAAAAAAAAGGCCGAATTAAATTTATTGCAAGAGATATTGGCTACAGTGTCCCTTTGTATTTGGGAGGGTGGGAGGGAAAGGAGCAAGAAGGGAATAAATAAAATTTCCTTGAGGCACATTGATTTTCACTGCCAGCCATCTGATAGTTAGAGAGAGAGGGAGAGATCTTGGGGATATAAACCCTGCAGGAAAAAGAGCTTCATCATGACTATTTAACTCACATCTGGGGAAGGGCTCTTTGTCTCTTTAAAGAAAGGCAAGACACACACATACACACACAAGGTGGAAGTTCTGTATATTCTGCCTCCAGTTCACAGTGAAATCCAAGCAGCGGAATGAGACTAATGATGGGGCGGACAGGACAACCAACAGTAAGATGAAGAGAGGCTGTATTAAAAATTTATTGTTTGCCTGGGATACACTTATTAAGGGGATGCAAGCTGGCTGCACTAATTGGGACCAACAACAGCTTTCACCCTGAGCCAGTGCATCAAGCCCAAGTGCTCTTTGTTCTTGCTGTGGTGAAAACACCAACATGGACCACATTAGCTTCAACAGAGGCAGAGGACTGGTTGATGCCAGTGGACCAGAGAGCAGGTTCTAACACACACACACACACACTAACTGCCCCCCACTTAAGCAGGGAGTCATTTACTTCACTGCAGGGGCCAAGAATCGCCTTGGGGGTCTTTGTCTACACAGGAGTGAACCCAAGGCTTTGTCACAAAGATAATCAGACCTCCCACTCAAACAGCCAGGAGCTAGGAAGATTAGCCTCTCCTCAGGTGCTGTTGACCTGATTCTATCTATGGTTTCTCCTACTTGCTGCTAATTGGCATGCACACACACACACACACCAATGTATATTGCAGGCAGCTCGAGAGCTTTTGGGTTTGATACTTGGACATGAGAAAAGAGGATGGAGTGTCCTTTGTGCCAAGTAGTGGTTTGTCATGGGGAAGGGCCACACCTCAGTGGTAGGGCATCAGCCGTGGAAGCAGAAGGTCTCAGGTTCAACCTCTGCCAGAATCCCTGGAGAGTCACTGCTTGTAGACCAGTGGTTCCCCAACTGTTGGACTACAGCTCCCATCATCCCTAGCTAGCAGGACCAGTGGTCAGGGATGATGGGAATTGTAGTCTGAACACAGCTAGAGACCCATGTTTTGGAAACCCTGGTGCAGACAGTACTGAACTACCCAAACCAATCTGTCTTGGTGTAAGGCATGTGTCATAAGCCCCACAGCACTGTTGGGGTCAGGCTTGCATGGCCAGCTCAGTCAGAGGAGGAAGAAACAGGGTGGGCTGCTGAATTGTGGCTATGAGGAGGGGGGTTCTCCCCATTCTTCCCTGACTCCAGCTGCTTTGGAAAGGGGAGCAGGGATGCTGGTTTTCCCTCTACCCTCCTGTGGAGGAGAAAGCAGAGTGGTGGATGGCAGTAGGGGGCATTTGATCAGCTGATGGGCGATGTTGAACAGGCAGCAGAACAGGAAGGTGAAGCTTTTTTTTGCCTGGTGTATACACTTGAAAGCTCAACCTTCCCACCAGGCAAGAGAGCCTCACAAGCAAATATGGTCTTCAAAAGCTTGGTGGGAAAGGCAAGGCAACTTGTTGGGACATCTTCGTTGCTTCTGTCCAGTTCTGAACCTCTTGCCCTGCTCCTGAACTCCTGAATAATCACACCTGAGCTCTGGGTCTGTGGCTGATCTCTTTCTTACAAGAAAGAGCCTCTGCATGAGTCAGGACGTATGTAGGGTAACAGCAAACATCCTGCTTTCTGGGATGTCACCCAAGTAAAAAGTAAGTCAATCAGGTCAGTAGCTAAATCCAATGGACTCTGGCAGGTGCGGCAACAATAACAACAGAAAATAAAACCTTGTCAGGCTAGTCTGTGGGCGGGGGATTAATTCAATTTTGCTTGCGTTTTAGTGAGGAACTACCTAATTCACACTTTCTGACCCAAAACACAACTATCCTTCAAAATTCACATTTCTCTGAATTTTTGCAATGCGGTTCTCTAACCAAACAATGTGTACAATTCCTAGAGTGGTTTAACAATCCCTCTTCATGGGGAATTCTGGGGATTGTAGTCCTGTGAAGGGAACAGGGGTCTTATGACAACTCTCAGCACCTTAACAAACTACAGCTCCCAGAGTTCTTTGGGGGAGGCCATGGCTGTTAAAGCAATATAACTGGGCTTTAAATGTATGGTGTGACACACCGGGCCACTTGAGGAAGAGCTGCATGCACCCTGATATTCACATCTCATACTTTTGATTTTCAGCTCAGGCGTGCTAGGCAAAATGGTTACCCACCACTGTGTTGGTCCAATTCCACACCTGAGTGAAGATTTCGGTGTCCAATCCTATCATTGCAGTGCTCGTGGGAGCACAGTGTAACTTCTCACAATAACAGGAGCCTCCTTTATGTGCTACTCACATGAAGGGGGCTCTGTGTAACACACCAAGTGGGTGCTAGAACTTATTTCCCTGGTGTGCTAGATTTTTGTATGTGGGGAGTTTTTACCATATGCAAGCAATCAAGACTGTGGAATCCCTTGCCTGTACAGTGGTACATCGGGTAAAGAACTTAATTCGTTCCGGAGGTCTGTTCTTAACCTGAAACTGTTCTTAACCTGAGGTACCACTTTAGCTAATGGAGCCTCCCACTGCCACCACGCTGCCGCCACGTGATTTCTGTTCTCATCCTGAAGCAAAGTTCTTAACCCGAGGTACTATTTCTGGGTTAGCGGAGTCTGTAACCTGAAGCATCTGTAACCTGAAGCATCTGTAACCCGAGGTACCACTGTATTCTGTCCGTCTACCTTCTCCCATGACATGACAGAGCCTCCACGCAACACAGCAAGTGGGTGCTAGAACGTTTCTCCCTGATGTGCTAGATTTCCACATGCGGGCAGTTTTTGCCATAGTCCGGCATCCAGGAGTGTGGAACTGCTCATCTGTATTCTGTTCTCCCACCTCATTCCGCTGCATCTGTAGATCAAGCCTGAGCTATGACCTCCTCCCTTGCCTTTCAAGATAGAACAGTTCAGAACAGCCCAAAATTGAGTGGGTAGATATTATTGGCATTTCTTTTCTTCCTGTTGCTTCATGTCTCAAGCTTAATGGCTGCTAAATGTACCTTCTGAATCCCGCAATAATTATATAAGCCTAACAAATCCTCCCCCGTGTGTACGCCTCTGTCTTTATGCCCGGGAATAATGCACAGAAGCCGAGAAGGGGTGGGAATGGGCTTGCGTGTGTGGGTGTCGCTGCATTGAAAAGAATAATACGCTCTCAGACCGAAGTGGCTCATGACAGCATATTCCTTTCTCTGTAACTCGGGACTGTGTAACCTTGCCAGCCAGAGTGGTAGACCTGGGGGAAAGAAAGAGGGGGGGAAATCTGATTATAGCTACTACAATTAGGCCTACGAGCAGTTTGAATGTATTGATGCAGCTGAAACTGCTAAGCAAAATAAAACCAGGGGAAAAAATAATAGCCAGTGGACAAGCAGAAACCATGGAAAATGTATTGATTGCAACAGGGGCTCGCCGCTACATGGCAAAGGGATCTCAGAAGAGCTGAGCTTTGTGGGTAATTTCTGGCAGACAATGCACTGTAAGCCTTCATTTGCAGAACCTGAAAGTTGAACCAAAGCTTCCAGGTCTCTCTTGTATATGCTTATTTAGCATCCTGGTAACAAGCAGCCAGCCCCTGTCAAAAGATATCATTTTGCTTCTCTCCGGGTACAGAAAAATGTACTTTGTTTTGTTTGTCTCGTAGGCTGATTGTGGAGGAAAGGCTCTCTCCAGCAATATCAAGGTGGTTTTCCTACAGCGGCTTGAAAGTGCTGGCCAACTGCCCTGAAACTCCAATCCCAGGTATGAATGGGGCTAAAGTTAATGAAAGGAACTCTTGAGTTGGGTTCCTTTTCCATTGCAAAAACCATGCACTTGAGCACTACAAGGGGTGAATGGAAAATATTTTAATATTTATGAGGAGAGTATCTGAAGCATCTGAAGAAGTGTGCATGCACCCGAAAGCTTATACCAGAACAAACTTAGTTGGTCTATAAGGTGCTACTAGACAATTTATTATTATTATTATTATTATTATTATTATTATTTGACTGCATCATACCAACACGGCTACCTACCTGAATCTATGAAGAGAGTGACCAAGATGATAAAGGGTCTGGAAACCAAGCCATATGCAAGAAGAATTACCAACGAAAGAAGAATGGAGGATGAAACTGATGGACTATGCAGAATTAGATAAACTAACAGGAAGGATTCGAAACCTGCAGGACCAGAGATTCTCAGAAGATTGGAGTAAATTTACGGACTATTTGAAAAGTAATTGTGATGAACAGATTACGCTAGTAGGTTTGCACGACGTTTTGTAAGGTGTATTATATGAAATATTGCAAAAAAGATAATGAAGAGAATTGTTAGTTAAAGATAATTAAAGGTAATATGAAATTAAGAAATGCATAAGAAGTGATAAGAATGGAAAATCATCAGAGGTGTTGACGGAAGTCCAAAAAATATTGTATAAGATGAGAAGTTCTGTTGTATGAATGTTAATTAATATGTTAAAAACTATAGAAATGTATTTTAAAAAAGGAAACCAAGCCATATGAGGAATGGTTGAGGGAGCTGGTGTCCACCCAAATCATGGATGAAGGAGGGAACAAATATATATACTACTTCCATAGGCTAATATTACACACAGATGCAAACTGAGAAATAATTGGTATAATTTCCACAGGAAAAAATAATGCTATGCACTGTTCAAGTAGAGTTTGGTCATGTGAGCATAAGAAGAACCTGATGGACCAGGCCACAGGCCAACCAAGTCCAGCATTTTGTTGTCAAGCAGAGGCCAACCAGTACTCATGGGAATCCCACAACAAGGATGTGGTAACAGGGCTCTCCCCACCATAGACTCCCAGAAACTGGAATTCAGAAGAATGTTGTTCTTTAGTCGTTTAGTCGTGTCCAACTCTTTGTGACCCCATGGACCAGAGCACGCCAGGCACTCCTGTCTTCCACTGTCTCCCGAAGTTTGGTCAAACTCATGCTGGTAGCTTTGAGAACACTGTCCAACCATCTCCTCCTCTGTCGTCCCTTCTCCTTGTGCCCTCCATCTTTCCCAACATCAGGGTCTTTTCCAGGGAGTCTTCTCTTCTCATGAGGTGGCCAAAGTATTGGAGCCTCAGCTTCAGGCTCTGTCCTTCCAGTGAGCACTCAGGGCTGATTTCCTTCAGAATGGATAGGTTTGATCTTCTTGCAGTCCATGGGACTCTCAAGAGTCTCCTCCAGCTCCATAATTCAAAAGCATCAATTCTTCAGCAATCAGCCTTCTTTATGGTCCAGCTCTCACTTCCATACATCACTACTGGGAAAACCATAGCTTTATCAATACGGACCTTAGTCGGCAAGGTGATTTTGCTGTCTAGATTCAGAAGAATACTTCCTCCAATAATGGAAGTAGAACATAGGCATCCTGGCTAGTGGCCATGGATAGCCTTATTCTCCACAAATTTGTCCAATCCTCTTGTGAAACCATCCAGTTTGGCGGCCATCTTGACAGCTTGTGGTACTGAATTCCACAGTCCGACTATACACTGCATTATGGTATTGTTGTATTGCATGGCATTCATTTTCTAACACTCCTTTCACACTGCAGTACCTGGTATGTTGCAGAACTGTGACTTTTTGACCGATATACCAGTATGCCACACTGAATTTCATTCACACCGGTTGGGCATTGTGTGGCACCACAACGAACGTCAGTGAGGAACGTCGCTAGTCCCCCACTCCTTCCACACATGTATGCTTCTGTTCCCCTGTGATTTCCCCACAGAAACAGCAAAAAATAACTGTATACTGGTATAAAGTCCCAGATTTTGTCACTTTACTCCTGTGATTTTTCTGGGTTAAAGGGGCTGCAAACGGATTATTTCTGCAATCAGATAACAGAGAAATGAGTGTTAAACTTGTGGTATATTTCATTAGATTTCCAGAAATGCATTTTACGTCGTGCTATAGCTCAGATATAGTGCAGAAATTAACAGGGAAGAAGAGAAATGGAATAAACCACCATGTGAATGCAGCTTGTATATCACAACCTTGACTCAAAACTTAAAAGCATCCATCTTTCCTCTCTCTCTCTCTCCTTCCTTTTCTTCCTTTTTTTATATCGAACTAGGGGGGGGGGAATAGGTCAGGAAGACTGCAACGAGAGGAAAAAAATGCAATCATCTATAGATGTGATTGCAGTGAGCCTCCTACATATAACCAAGGCCTCAGTCATTACTTGTCTGACATGAACTGAAACAAATAATAAAAAAAGATTGTACATTGTGTGCTTTGCATACACATTGGGATAAAGACATCTTACGTTCAAGGGGTGCTTCACACATTCTGGGACAGCAGTGTGTGTGTGTGTGTGTGTGTGTATGTGTGTGTTGTATAGGCAGATGTGTGCAGATTGGACAATTCTAAGCACATTAGAACATTTTTTAAAGAAAGTTTTGATCAGACACAGATTTCTCTAGCCTAGAATTCTGTGGCTGACAGCAGCCAGCAAAATGTCTTGGTCAAGATGATAAGCTAAGAAAATGGCAGCCTTTCCCTGTTGTCTGTCTCAGACAACTTGGCATAAGGTATTCTGCTACTGTAGGCAGAGGTATCATTTTGCTCTAATGATGGTGATGGTTTAATTTATATACTGCTTAATGTATTTTAAACTATCTCTAAGGGGTGAACAGAAAACTGAAGCCACAACAGACAACTTAAACACAAATATTTCAAAAGCTACATGGTTACATATAAAAATGTCGCATTAATACAATGTCAAGGAAATAAACAACAAAGCAGCCCTGTTTAGGGAAGTTTTTAATGTTTGATCTTTTATTGTGTTTTTAATATCCTGTTGGAAGCCGCCCAGAGTGGCTGGGGAGGCCTGGCCATGTGGGTGGGGTATAAGTAATATTATTATTATTATTATTATTATTATTATTATTATTAGAGTTTGGATTTGATATCCCGCCTTATCACTACCCGTAAGAGTCTCAAAGTGGCTAACATTCTCCTTTCCCTTCCTCCCCCACAACAAACACTCTGTGAGGTGAGTGGGGCTGAGAGACTTCAAAGAAGTGTGACTAGCCCAAGGTCACCCAGCAGCTGCATGTGGAGGAGCGGAGACGCGAACCCGGTTCCCCAGATTACGAGACTACCGCTCTTAACCACTACACCACACTGGCTCCATTCATTTTCCTTCTGACACACCCTCCATCTCAGCCTCCGAATTCTCACCCAGGGTCCAAGCAAACTCTCAGCTCACTCACTACGAGAAGAGTTCCTGAAAACAGCAGGCATCACCCTAGTCTCTTATGCCTGGGTTGCATTTTATGGGCTGGTCCACAGTGGATGGTAATTCCTCAAGCTGCCCACAGCTGTGTCCCATTCAGCTTCACTCTCCACACCCAGTTCCAGGGGCAGCAGGTCTGTTGCGTTTCCCAGGGAGCCCAGAAAATGAGGGAAGGACCCTCTCCACTCACAGCTCTTTCTTCCCATTCTGTCCTCTACTTCTCCAGCTTCCCTGGAGTGCCTACATCAATTATTATTATTATTATTATTATTATTATTATTATTATTAATTTATTTATACCCTGCCCTCCCCAGCCAGAGCCGGGCTCAGGGTGGCTAACACCAGTAAAATTACAATAAAATAAATAAATAAAATAAACCAATTTAAAATACAGGTTACAATATAATTTAAAATGCAGCCTCATTTTAATAGTAGCCCATAGATCAAAACCATAAGTGGAGGGAAACATAAGGGTCCGACTGAGTTCAGACCAAAGGCCAGGCGGAACATCTCTGTCTTGCAGGCCCTGCGGAAAGATGTCAAGTCCCGCAGGGCCCTAGTCTCTTGTGACTCTTGTTCCACCAAGTCGGGGCCAGTACTGAAAAGGCCCTGGCCCTAGCTGAGACCAATCTAACCGCAAACTGACAAGCTGGACGTGATGGTGATGGGCTTTTGCTGCTGTTCATTCCTAGCATCTAGTATTCTGTAGTAGCCTGCCTCTGAGCACAGCATTTCTATGTATCCATCATGGCTGATAGCTCATGGGAGACCTACCCTCCATGAATTTCATACCCCACCAGGGACAGACTGATTTGATCCTGGAATGTCCCTATTTCCCCCTGCATCCTGCAGGAATGAGTTCCATAGTTCCATAGCACTCAGGGAAGGCATGCTTCCTTTTATCTGCCCCGAATTTCCCACAATGCATTTGTGTGACTGGTTTTTATACTTTGCTGGCCTCTTAGAAGCCCAGCAGGGCATAAATTTAAGCAACAGCTTCTGCTGTGGTGCAGGAGGGTGCCAGAACGAGGCCTAGCGAACTTACAGGTTCAGAAACACAAACATGCCAGCATGGATGGAGTCCGAATAATTTCCTCTTTTATAACACTTTGCTCTACCTTGGTGGCAATTTCGACCAATTTTTTTGCCTTGCCCTCTCTCTCCCATGGCCTGTCAGTGCTATATGGCCCTCGTAAAGCAGAAAGGCAATTGCTGCGTACACTCACCCAGCTTGTACGGCCATAAATATTAGGGGATCCACTTGACACTCACTGCATGTTCTGTAATGACCTTGATTATTGCTGGCTGACCAAGGCTCAATTACTGTCTCTGCAGATTTCCTTCAAGCTCTGTGCTTTTATGGGTCCCAGTTCTCCCATTTCATGGGTGCTCTCCCCACCCCCTGGGACGGCGATTAGCTTTGCAAATATTGCTCATGCAGTTTAGGCAATTGATAGAACTTTTACTGGACAGGACCATTTTAGGCAAAGGGATGCATTTTGTTTTTTAATCCATTCCCCTTCTCAGAACGACCCCCGCTGTGCAAATAAAACTAGCAGGTCAAACTGACCCCAAGTATGCAATTTCTATGGGACACGGGTGGCGCTGTGGGTTAAACCACAGAGCCTAGGACTTGCCGATCAGAAGGTCAGCGGTTTGAATCCCCACGACGGGATGAGCTCCCGTTGCTGGGTCCCTGCTCCTGCCAACCTTGCAGTTTTAAAGCATGTCAAAGTGCAAGTAGATAAATAGGTACCACTCCAGCAGGTAGGTAAACGACGTTTCCATGCACTGCTCTGGTTCGCCAGAAGCGGCTTAATCATGCTGACCACATGACCCGGAAGCTGTACGCCGGCTCCCTCGGCCAATAAAGCGAGATGAGCGCTGCAACCCCAGAGTTGGCCACGACTGGACCTAATGCTCAGGGGTCCCTTTACCTTTACCTTGATGCAATTTCTATAGATCATGAGAGTAATAGAATTGAGCAGGATGGGAGCCTGAGGGTCATCTAGTCCAACCCTCTTCTCAATGCAGGGTGCAACTGCATCATTCCAAACAGAGAGCCATCTAGCTTCACCTGCAATATCTCCAGTGAAGAGGAGAGCATCACCTTCCAGTGTAGTCTGTTCCCTTGCCTAACAACATTTACCATTATAAAGTTTCTCCTATTGTCGAGCTAAAATCTGCTTCTCTGCAATTTCCACCCATTGGTTCCCATCCTGCACTCTGGAGCAAAAGAGGATTGGGGCTGCCAGCCAGCTCTTTCAATAGTTGAAGAGCTCTGTCATGTAAGACTACCAGGTGCCTCCAGATAAGACTGGCCTTGCCCCAAACCCTGGAGAGCTGCTGCCAACCAGTGTAGACATTACTGGGCTAGATGTGCCATGACTTGCAGCTTCTTGGGTCCCTATGTCTTCCTTTAATCTTCTCTTCCCCAGGATGAATATACCCATCACTTTCAGCAGTCCCTCACAGGATTTGGTCTCCAAAACCCCACCCCTAAATTTCATTGCTAGGGGGTGAATGTCTGGGGTGGGAAGGAGGCAGGGGCCAGGATCAGATTTTTGAATGAAAAGACTTGTGGACTTGGTTCTGGTGCTGATTAGAAATCCCTCGACTGGGCATGCCCTCAGAGGCACCTGTTCCAAATGTACACCTGCCCACCTAAGCCACTGTTTTGCACTTGGCTCTCTGGTTATCTGGTTATCTCTCTGGTTATCTCTCTTGGCATCTGAATGTTTCAGGAAAAAAAGAGAAATGAGATCCCACAAGCCTGAAAGCTGCTTACCCTGGATCTGGTCCTGCCAGTACAAAAATAAATAAATTGGGAATCAGCTTTGGATTTTCCAGATGGAACACCATAAACATTTTTTCTTTCTTTATGCAGCATCATAAAAGGATTCCTTCCCATGAACGTGCAAGAAACGGTTCCTCTTGCAAACAATTGCCCCTCTGCTTCACCCTTTTAAATTAAAAGAGGAGAAAGGGCCTCTATGCCGTCCGAGAAGTCTTTTGGGTTGTGTGTACGGTACTTACACATCAGAAATCTAATTCACTTGAAAGGTTTCAGCAAGAATGAGCCTTTTTATGGTTTTCCCCTTCAGGTTACCTAGGAAATTTCTCGAGGGTTAAAGGAAGAGGAGTGGGGGCAGTGGGGGATGATTTGACCTGCCTTGGTTAGGCTAATTGCCAAATTGTCTTGCTGTCCTCTGGCTTCTCTGTTGTCTGGCTAATTGGATGGACTCGAGCGCTGGCTGCAAGGCAGCTCTGAAATGAGGCAGGTCACTGCTGATACGAAGCTTTGGTCATAAATAATTTGAAGTGGCACCATCCCACTCTTCATTCATAATGTGCCAGAGGGAAGCTGAGCTAGTGTGGAAGGCAGAATCTCTCACTCTCCATGCCAGCAAAGAGGCAGGGGCAGGTCAAAAGTGGGTGTGCAGGATCCGCTCCGGACCTCTCTGGGACCATCTTCGCTTCTGAAATCAGTGCACTGCACATGCGTGGAACTGGGGTGGACAATATCAAACAGTTCACTGGGATATCTGTAGCAGAGAAAAGAGCCTGTCTGAAATTTGTGCAGTGTTGCCTTCTAGAGCAAATGCACAATGATGGGAAAACAGCAATATGTCTGATGCCATCAGCAAGCTTGTTGCTATCAGAAAGGTTATCTTTATTTACAAGGGAGGTGCCAAGCAACCCCCACCCCTTTCCCATTTTTGTTGGCAGGGGGAGCAAGTTTCTTTTTCTGCTATATAGAAGCATAGAGGGACCCTGAGGATCATATAGTCCAACCCCCTGCAATGCAGAAATATACAGTGGTACCTCGGGTTACATACGCTTCAGGTTACATACGCTTCAGGTTACAGATTCCGCTAACCCAGAAATAGTACCTCGGGTTAAGAACTTTGCTTCAGGATGAGAACAGAAATCGGGCTCTGGCAACGCGGCGGCAGCAGGAGGCCCCATTAGCTAAAGTGGTGCTTCAGGTTAAGAACAGTTTCAGGTTAAGAATGGACCTCCAGAACGAATTAAGTACTTAACCTGGGGTACCACTGTACAACTATCCCATATGTGGATCAAACCTGTGACTTTGGTGTTATCGGCAACATGCTCTAACCAACTGAGCTATCCGGTTGCCCCTGGATTATGCGAACATTTACAAGCAGTTGATTCTTTTAGTCAAGAAGGGAAACATGAAATGAACCTGAATGCAGAACCAACACACCTTCTAACAGCAAACTCAACAGCCCTGTAATGGCAGAAATGAAGAGAAGACTGAGAAACATGAAGGTGGCATTTGTATGCAGAAGTACCCCAAAATTCTAGGGAACTGTGGACAATTAAACACTAGAGCACCATAGATTTTGCTGTGAGACCAACCAAGCACTGGTTAAAGCTGGCTTCCTCAACCTCAGCCCTCCAGATGTTTCTGGCCTACAACTCCCATGATCCCTAGCTAGCAGGACCAGTGGTCAGGGATGATGGGAATTGTAGTCTGAAAACATCTGGAGGGCCAAGGTTGAAGAAGCCTGGGTTAGAGCAGATAACTGCAACTACCATGGAGTAGTAGTAGTAGTAATAATAATAATAATAATAATAATAATAATAATAATAATAATAAATTAATTTATACCCCGCCCATCTGGCTGGGCTTCCCCAGCCACTCTGGGCGGCTTCCAACAAAATATTAAAATACAGTAATGCATCAAACATTAAAAGCTTCCCTAAACAGGGCTGCCTTCAGATGTCTTCTAAAAGTCTGGTAGTTCTTGTTCTCTTTGACATCTGGTGGGAGGGCGTTCCACAGGGTGGGTGCCACTACCGAGTAGGCCCTTTGCCTGGTTCCCTGTAACTTGGCTTCTCGCAGTGAGGGAACCGCCAGAAGGCCCTCGGCACTGGACCTCAGTGTCCGGGCAGAACGATGGGGGTGGATACGCTCCTTCAGGTATACTGGAACAAGGCCGTTTAGGGCTTTAAAGGTCAGCACCAACACTTTGAATTGTGCTCGGAAACGTACTGGGAGCCAATGAAGATCTTTCAGGACCAGTGTTATATGGTATCGGCGGCCACTCCCAGTCACCAGTCTAGCTGCTGCATTCTGGGTTAATTGCAGTTTCCAAGCTTCAAAGATAGCCCCACATAGAGTGCATTGCAGTAGTCCAAGTGGGAGATAACTAGAGCATGCACCACTCTGGCAAGACAGTCTGTGGGCAGGTAGGGTCTCAGCCAGGGGGTTGGGAAGGCAAGTGAGGAGGCACTGGGCAAGCTGTGGGGCTGAGACCCACTGAAAGTAGCTGAAGATACACTGGTGGGTCGTAGCCAACTGTTTCAGAAACACTGTTCTATCTATATCACCCCTGTCCTAGCTCCCCCTCAAAAAACTCTCTCCATTCCAAAGTGCCTTAACAGAAACTTTCAGCAACAACATCCATGGGATATTGTCTTGTGGGTTTTCTTCCCCACGGCCAATAAGGCTTCTTAAATGAGAGAAATCAGTGATGGAAAGAAACTTGTTAGACCATACTAGTATTACAGTTCACACTCGCTTCCAGATCATTAACACTGGATCGAGCCCAAATTCCCTGCGGTCTCCAGGCCAGACAGCTCCCCACAACTTGATACATTGCTAATAATAATTATCGACTGTTTACAGTGTTTCAACCACTTTCTCGGCTTCATGACAGTTCTCATGCCCAGGCCAATTTGAAATAATTTTCCCCCTCCCCCCACAAAGATTTCACAATCCACATCTGTTCTACAGCAATCTGTTTTCAGATGATAAAGGAGGCTCCATTCCCCCTGGAAATGGCTTTCCTTCCTTCTCATATTTCTAGAGTTCCTTGCAAGAAAAGGAGAAAAATAAGAGATAATAAGAATAACAATAGAATTCGCTTCACCCTTTTCATGCTGCTTTACACGAACAGGGCCTTTGCAGTTCTTACTAACATCCTGTAAGGAGGACGCTGTGCTTCGAGTGTTGGACTAGCATCTAGGAGGGACCAGGGTTCAAGACCCCCTCCTTGGCTGTAAATCCCATTTGGTGACCTTGGGCTTGTTGTCGCCAGCTCTCACGCTAGCCTGCCTCACAGGGTTGTTGTGAGGATAAAATGAGGAGAGCTAGGGAGAGATGTATGGAAGTGAGAGCTGGACCATCAAGAAGGCTGATCGCCAAAGAATTGATGCTTTTGAATTATGATGCTGGAGGAGACTCTTGAGAGTCCCATGGACTGCAAGAAGATCAAACCTATCCATTCTGAAGGAAATCAGCCCTGAGTGCTCACTGGAAGGACAGATCGTGAAGTTGAGGCTCCAATACTTTGGCCACCTCATGAGAAGAGAAGACTCCCTGGAAAAGACCCTGATGTTGGGAAAGATGGAGAGCACAAGGAGAAGGGGACGACAGAGGACGAGATGGTTGGACAATGTTCTCGAAGCTACAAACATGAGCCTGACCAAACTGCAGGAGGCAGTGGAAGACAGGAGTGCCTGGCGTGCTCTGGTTTATGGGGTCATGAAGAGTTGGACACGACTAAACGACTAAACAACAACAAGGGAGAACTATATGTACCACCTTGAGCTCCTGGAAGGAAAGGTGGGATAAGAATGCATTGACTGACTGACTGACTGACTGACTGACTGACTGATTGACTGAACAAACCCATATCATAGAACCATAGAATTGCAGAGCTGGAAGGGACTACAAGGGTCATCTAACACCGATCGGGAGATTGACTCCAAGAGATAACAGCTTGTTGAAGACGACCCTGTCAGCTCAAAGCAGAGCTGAAGTTTGATGCAGGAATTTCCAGCTCACACCTCATGGTCTCAGTAGCAATTCTTATACTAACACACACACACACACACACACACCCTCTCAAAGTACCAAATGGGTGAAAGACGAATAACCATTTTTCCATGCTGATATTTGCTCTTGTTTTTCAGAACTTACAGAGAATGAATTATATCCTGCTTTGATCGCACATCAAAGTCCATCAGTGGTGTGGTCTCTTAACTCCTCATCTACACCCTTGGTATGAAGGCCTTCCGAATTTGTTGGGGAGGATGTGGAGTGTCAAAGTCCTTTCTCTAACCCCATTAACCCAGTTGCTTCTGCTGTGCCCTAGACTTCTGTCCATTTCCTCCATCCCAAAGAAGTCACTTGGAGCCATTGAGAATCCAGATGACCCCTATCTTTCTTTCCTTCATTTACTTAGCCCGGCCTGAGTTTTCCTGGGTGTACTCATAGAATCGTACAGTTGGAGGTGATCTTGTAGGTTATCAAGTCCAACTCCCTAGTCAATGCATGATCATAAATGAAAGCATGTTGGGAGAGTGAGATGGACTGTTGGAAATTGACATGGATAGACAGATGCTGCAGCTGCAATATTCCACTATTGCCCTCCAACTCTAAAATTCTGTGATTCTGAGACTGTTGGAAACTGGGTGTATGTGTGTCCAAGTCTGGCTTAGAGGCTACTTGTTGCTGACCATCATTCTACAGAGTATAGCTGAATGAACACAAGAAAGAAATTCTTAAGCAGAAGCATTTATGAGATCCATTCTTGCTCCTTGAAGAGAAAAAGTTTCCAGTCATTCATTAATTCCTTTGCATCCTCCACATTTCCTGGCGATGAATATTGTAAGCAGATGGTGCCCTTCCGTATCAGAATAGCTGTCAAGAAATATCAATAACCCACAGAAACTGAGATCAAACAGTTTCTGTTTCTCTCTGTGGGGGTTGGGTTTTTTGTTTTCTTTTGAGGGGTGTTTTCCCCACCCTTTCAGATTTGTGTGTTGGGATAGAAGCAGTACACCTTAATTTCCAAGCTACCTTTGGAGGGGAGTTTACAGGGGAAGAGGTTTTTTTCTGGTTGCTTGTCCAGAACAAAAGAGACTTCACGGTGGGGGGAGTTTAAGAGATGGTGAATTTGATAAACCGTCTCATATTTTTAAATGAAAAAAAAAAAGATACTTCATCTCTCTAACGACAGAAAGGTTTGGGGATAGTTTACAGTAATATATGCCTTTTTTTAGTACATGGCTCGCAGACCCAGCCCAACGGCTACATGAAGAATGGAGTTGCTGGCAAAAGGTTAATAGAGCATTGGTCCTTTTTTAATTGAAAAAATGACGGAGGGACCCATGTAGCTGGCTGAGCCGTAATATTATTACAGGCTGTAAGTATTGTTCCATAGACATACTGTTCATTTGGGAGCACAGTAATGAACATCAAGCTATGTTTCTCAGCTTCAACAAGAAAGTGAACTTATTCTCAAATAGGTTAATAACCATCTCCTTGTGTCGGGTGGTTTTTTTTTTTTGTTTTTTGTTCGTTTTTAAACTCCACAATAAATTCCCTCCTTAAAAAATAATATTTATCTCCCTTTTCACATTTCATTTGCCACCCCAACCTTGTAATCAGAATCACTGGCAGCATTAGAAAATACCCATGTCTTTGCACCAGTGTTACTAAGTACTCATTTTACTTGTTATGTTTTTAATTTGTTTCTTTATAACAACCCCCCCCCCGACTCTTCAGCCAAAGGTTACTACAGAAGCTTACAAATGTCCCTGATAAGTTCTCTTAGGCTTACATGCAGAAATGTGGAGAACTGAATTTAAGATGGAAGAATTTGAAAACTGGGAGCATTCAGAGCTAGCAGATTCACTTCATCCCTGCTCAAAAGTAAGTCCCGCTGAATTCACAGTCCTAAGCATATTTATTCAAAAGTCCTGATGCATTTCATTAAGGTAAAGGTGAAGGGACCCCTGACAGTTAAGTCCAGTCGGGAATGACTCTGGGGTTGTGGCGCTCATCTCACTTTATTGGCCAAGGGAGCCAGCGTACAGCTTCCGGGTCATGTGGCCAGCATGACTAAGCCGCTTCTGGCCAAGCCAGAGCAGTGCATGGAAACGCCATTTACCTTCCCCCCAGAGCGGTACCTATTTATCTACTTGCACTGTGTGCTTTTGAACTGCTAGGTTGGCAGGAGCAGGGACCGAACAACAGGAGCTCCCCCCGTCACGGGGCCTCAAACCGCTGACCTTCCAATCGGCAAGTCCAAGCGTCACAGTGGTTTTAAACCACAGCACCACCCGTGTCCCGATGGATTTCATTAGACATTTGCTAATAAGTGTGTTTATGACTGCAGGATACAGTGCATATCCTTTAAATGTCTGTTCAGAGATAATCCCCACTGAGTTCAATGGGACATATGCTAGCAAAGGTGTTGAGGACTGCATCGTAAGGCTTGTTCATACATTGCATTGAACACAGGTACAAGCTGTGATTCCTGATGCCTACTACGAATCTGATATAGGCCAATACAACAGCTCAGGGAAAAGGATTAAATCCCTCTCCGACCCCACATCCAAGTCCTGACTGGCGAGGCCCCATACCTACTCTTTAAAATATATATATATATATTTAGAAATCCATGACATCACAGCATCATACAATGCATAATTATACAAAAGAACTTTAACATAACCCTAACAATACAATACAATGCACAATTTAACACATGTAAAAAGACAAGATTCACAAAAGCCCTTAAATACATTTGCTTAGCAAAACCCATCTGGGACTTCTTAGCCAGGTAACCAAAAATAACAATAAAATTCTGGAGAAGCAGTGGCTGTATGACACCTCTCTCTGACCGGCCACATAACGCAAGAAAGGGTTCCATGGATCTGCAAACTCGTTTCTCCTGTTTATACTATTTTTTAAAAAAAACATCTGTACAATTGCTAGTTGTAGCAAGGGTCCCCCATTTAGTTAGTCCCATAGAGCTGGCTCTTGAAGTGCCATGGAGGGGAAAAACTTTATATCCACCTGTAGACGAAATATATAAAGCTAATAAATGAAGCCAGTAAGGCACACCGAGCCTGCAATAGAGAATACAAAAGGCCTTGGGACTCAAAAGTAGCTGGAAAAAAACCTGAAGGGGAGAATCTGGTTCAAATAATAAATAAAAGATACAACATGTATAAATTATAGCTGTAAAGTGTGATGTTGGGGGATGAAGGAAAAGCTGCAAGGATGCAAAGGAAAGGAAGCGACCTTGATGGCTGTTGTTTCCTCAGCTTCCTCTAAGCCGGGGGTATTTTCAAAGGTTGGGGGGGGGATAGAAGCCCAAGGGAGGGCTGAGAATTGGGTGGAAGAGAACAAAGGCGCTTGCCATTGCTATTCCTGCTCAAGCTGCCTCAGAATTCTGGTCAAAAGGAAGCATTCCCTTGGTTAAAACGGAGTGGGGGGGGGTTCAAAATGGCTTGCTGCTAAGCTGAGGGCTTCCTCATAATCAAGGCTGCCTCCCAAAAAACCTTTCCTCTGTCTAAGGTGGAAATGGAGACACACACAAACATCCTTGGTCAAGATGCATGGTATCCAACAGTGCCGGCCCACCCAATGGGGCAGAACGAAGCAGCCCGCCTCAGGCAGCAGAATCCTGCGTTTCCAGCAAGATCTCATGAGAATTTCACAAGATCTCGCAAAATTTTACTGCAAGCTGCCACCGCAGCCGCACAAAGTGAAGCTTTGTTGGGGGAGGCAATTTCCCGACCTGCCTCAGGCGGCAAAGCAGGATGGACCACCCCTGGTATTCAGGTTGTTTTGGCACCTGAGACGGAAAATCCAGCAAGCACCTCTCTCTGGGCGTAAAAGTACAATAAATTACATACCTCATGATGTGCTGCCCTTTAGTCACCCTCAGAAACAGCTGCCTGAAACACTTGCTTCATTCTGCCTAATGGTAGGGCCAGCCCTGCCCATCTTCTTTTCAGGTCAGCATTTAAAGCAGAGTAGGCGAGACACGGCTTCACCATCTTTCTGAGGGACAGTGGCTTCCAGATGTTGCTGGACTCCAGTTCCCATCATCCCTGGCCGCTGGAGTCCAATGACAACTTAGAGGACCACCCCTGCCCAGCCATGGTGGGAAACAAGATGGTGGACTAAGTAGGCATTTGGTCTGACCCAACAGAATTCTTCTTGTGTTTTTATGGCGCTGTGGGTTAAACCACAGAGCCTAGGACTTGCTGATCAGAAGGTTGGTGGTTCAAATCCCCGCAACGGGGTGAGCTCCCATTGCTCGGTCCCTGCTCCTGCCAATCTAGCAGTTCAAAAGCACATCAAAGTGCAAGTAGATAAATAGGTACCGCTCCGACGGGAAGGTAAACGGCATTTCCGTGCACTGCTCTGGTTTGCCAGAAGCGGCTTAGTCATGCTGGCCACATGACCCGGAAGCTGTGCGCCGGCTCCCTTGGCCAATAAAGCAAGATGAGCGCCGCAATCCCAGAGTCGGTCACGACTGGACCTAATGGTCAGGGGTCCCTTTACCTTTACATTCTTTGCAAACTAAGTGCACCTACACTTTGAAATAATTGCCATCATTACCTTGAGAACAGGGTGCTGAACTAGATGGGCCACTGACCTGATTTAGTAGGCTTTTCTTATGGTCTAATAATCCTGGGCTGGATAGACCCAGGGTTCAACTCACTTCAAGGCACCTTCCTAAGTCTAGATTTAGTCTATATGTGGATAGGAACACTGGAAGTTGCCTTGTCAGACAAGTCAGACCATTGGTCCATTGACTGGCCGTGGCTCTCCAGGGCTTCAGGAAGGGGACATTCCCATCCCTACTTGGAGATGCTGTGGAATGGACCAGTGGCTTTCTACATGCAGATGTCAGGGACTGGGCAGAGGAGGAATGGTGGAGACTACCTCCCCACCTGACCCTTCCAGAGAAGAAGGAGACAGTTCAGAATTACAACAGGGGTTTGAGGGAGGTCACAGCTCAGAGGCAGATGAGGGAGAAAGTTGGGAAATAATGGGAAATAATGGGAAAGGAGGAGGAGGAAGAAGACCAGTGGAGAGACAGCTGACAGATTCAGTGTCTTTAGAGGGGCCCCCTCCCAGAACACGGTGGGCCTTGAAAGTAGGAGAGCAAAGAGCTCAAAGGCAGAGGGCACTTTCTCAGCACCTGTAGTGATGACTCATGAGGAAGTGGGAGAGACAGGGGGTGGGGTTTCACTCGGAGCAATACCATTGCTCCAAGAGGCTGCATTTCTAAGCTGCTCTCTGTGAATGTTAAATAAAAAGCATTAGTAAGAACTTTGATTGTCTTATCCAATCCTGGCAACCTACTGTTGGAGGTTGGATCCTCTGATGCCAGACAGCAGATCAGATGCTTTACACTTCCCCATTGGGCCATGGGGCGCCTGTAGTCTTGACTCAAAGTTTCTTCCCCACGCAGGTCTAAGCTAAGGCTGCTCAGAAAGTCCGTAGCAAAGCAAGGACCCGTACCCAGAACTCAGCTAACCCCCCGCCATATTTCTTACTGTCCGACATATTTCTTACTGTCCAAAGTCGCCTCAGATTGCAGGATTCCAGTTCAGAGTAGCAGCCTCTTCCAAAATACAGGAAGAGGGGTATAATCCGTCCTGATTTTCCTAGGGAAATTCTGGCTGCACCTCTGGGATACGCACAATGCGATCTGGCAAGCCTAATGCAGCGTCTCTTGCTCTTTTGATTGACAGTTTTCACTGTGCTCTTCAAACATGGAGCTTTCAACCTGCTGGGAGACCACGTTAAGAAATCACTGGGGAACCGGCCCTTCTGTGGGGTGGGGGGTGGGGCACAGGCTGCACCGAAGCTGCCGCGGAAAATGCCCAAGCCTTTTCTGGAGCTGTGTTCCCATTATGAGGGCTTAAGAGGTGGGCAAATATTGAATAATTACTAATAGGGGTATGTGGCCCTCCAGGATTAATTACGGCGGCGAATGTTTCAACCACAATTACATGCGGCCCTGATGAAATGTAGCATTGCAAAGGAATCCTGAGGAGGGAGCTTCGCATCCTCCTGACATCCAATAAAGCTGTGTGACCCTGAGGATATTGTCTTTCCCAGAGGTCAGAAATATGAATAAATTATACTTCTGACAACCTTGAAACCGAATAAAGGAAGAGAGGATGAAAGAGGGAGAGAGAGAAATTCTCTCACCTCTCATGAAAAATCTGACATGTGTACATGAGAGGAAAACTGTTCAAATTAGACAGAACAGACGTGTGAGACATGGAGGACAGAGGGGGTGGGGTGGGGGCAGGGGCGAGGTTGTCTCCTGGTTTCATTTCATCCAGAATTGAGCACATGAAGATTCGTGTCAGCCTTGGAAGTAGGATGCGAAACAGCCAATTCTTGCTTTTGGATGTCAATAAAGGGCCACAGCTGAAAACCTAGATTGCATCTGCCAGTCAGTGCAAGCACTGCTGAGTTAGATAGACCAATGGTCTCACTCAGTATAAGGCCATTTCCTATGTTCAATCCCCAGCAACTCCAGGAGGGCATGTCCCATGTCTGAATCCCTAGAGAGCCACTGCTAGGCAATGCTGACCTAACAATCTTTTGAAAGCCAGGGGGGTCATTTTGCCTGCAACCAATGAATGGTCAAAACAGAAAATTTTTGGTTCATCTCTAGTCCGAGTAAGCCTTAGTCTCTCTGTGGTTGAGGGGCTTTGTACATTCTGGTGGGATCTTAACGTTTTGCCCCTTTATAATGAAGGAGATTGCATTTACAGTGGTACCTCAGGTTACATACGCTTCAGGTTACATACGCTTCAGGTTACAGACTCCGCTAACCCAGAAATAGTGCTTCAGGTTAAGAACTTTGCTTCAGGATGAGAACAGAAATCGTGCAGCAGGGGCAGCAGGAGGCCCCATTAGCTAAAGTGGTGCTTCAGGTTAAGAACAGTTTCAGGTTAAGTACGGACCTCCGGAATGAATTAAGTACTTAACCCGAGGTACCACTGTATATCCCATCTTTCTTCTGCGATGAGGCAGCCAACGTCACATTCCGAAGTAGGGCCTTATTCAGGTACTAACAAAGCATGATGCAAATCAGTTAAACACTGTAGGGTGCAAAGCTAAGTGTGGAAACGGGTGCTGTAGCTCTGTCCCCAGTGTCAGAGGGGGATATCCATTATGTGACATGGCTCCCAGAGCCATAGGATTACATCCCAAAGGACTAAGGATTATTAATCAACTTTAAAGATGTAGTTGGCTAATGGTCATATAGTTTCACAATTTGACGTGTATCAGATCATGAGGTTTCCTGATCATCCCATCCCACCCCCCAATAGCCAGAAAGAAGCAGCATGAATGGTGGAATACATAAATAAAAGCTGTAAGTCAGTCAGGGGATCTATCTACTTTTATATTTGCAGAGGTGATGTGGTGATTATGCAGCAGAGCTGATTGGATGACGAACAAGATTTGTGCAGAACTCAGCATACCTGGCTGCTGTTTACTGCGCCCTGAAAAATGGATCGGATCAGAAAGCTCTGAATTATTGCCTTAGCGCACGTCAGAAAATTCGCAAGATCTGATTGTGATGCTTGTGGGGGGGGGAAAACCACCCAAAAAAGGCATCTTGCAATGACTTCACGGCATAAACTGTCTCAGTAAAAACAAACACCAGGAGTGGCTGCTGTGATTGGCCCAGAGACCGTCTTGCTCTCAGCCTTTGTTGCAAAACGTAATCCTGGAAGATTTCAGGCCGAGCTGCAATCCTAATTCATTAAAAATGATCCGTGAGGGGACAATGTCATCCAAAGGAGTTGAACTTTTGCTTGGCTGAGAAGCAAAATTGTTAAATAGTTTGCGGCAGGTACTTGGGAGTTAGCTGAAGATTTATGTTTTGAGGGAAAGGCACTATCTGTCATCTGTGAAAAGCCTCATTTACAGAGAGACAACATGAGAAAAGGCAATCAGCTCGAAATCTGCTAAGCTGTGAATTTATAACTGCGCTGCAAAGGAAAAAGGTTGTCTCTTGTTTCAGGTCTTGTCAGCAGGAGCTGGAGAGACTCAAATCAAGGCAAGGGGAGAGCAGAAATGAATTACGCGGCTGGCCTTGTGAGGGCAGGCCTCCCGGATGAAGGGTAGGGGTCAATGTAAGGGGGTTTTCAGAACCATCCATTCCACATCTGGAGCGCGCCGTGAGCCAACCTCAATGGGCATACCTAGCAAATTTGTAATTTAAGTTGCAGGTGACCAGTCTGGAGCAAAATCTCTACATCGACAAAAAAGGGAAGAGCAAGATTAATGGAGGCGAGGGATAAAGAATTTCCTGCTGTCCACTTATGGTGACCTTGAACATTACGGATCATGTGGTCCTCTCCCAAAGGGAAAGGTCACCGTCCTCACAATTAGCAACACAGGGGGATATTATATTGTCGCTGGCCCATGTGGAAAATCTATGCAGTCTATGGGGCAGGGGGAGATCTCCAAGAATCAATCCCTTAGCATTTGCATAAGTGGTTTCAAGAGTTCAGGTCCCAAGATCTTTGTAACATCCCTGTATGGTAGGCCTGTATCATGTTCCCCAATGCAGAAGGCAAGCTGAAAGAATATTCGCTTGCATCAGACCTGCTAGTTCAGGGGTAGGGAATGTGTGGTCCTCCGGAGGATGTTGGACTCCATTGCCCACCAACCCTAGCCAGCACGCCCAATGGTCAGAGATGATAGAAGTTGCAGTTCAGCAATCTCTGGAGAGACGTTCCCTACCTCTTGTCTAGGCAGTTGCCAGTCAAGGCAATATTTGAACCAGACACTTCCTGGTGTGCAGCTTGGTCATTTATCGACAACACACCATGGCTGAGGAACCTTTTCCAACCAAGGCCCACATTTCATTCTGGGCAACCTTCCAGGAACCACATGTTTTCTGATAAGGAAAGTGATGGGGAAAGTGTGGGATAGCTTTGATGTAGTGTCATGTAATCTCCCCTCAAACAAATCACAATGAAGGTTCATTCGATAGCCAATGTCGCCTAACCTCCCTACAAACAAATCAGGGTGAATGTTCAATAAACAGGTCAGCTGGAAGCAAGGTGGGATTGGTCTGTCATTTTTGCTTTCTTGCATTTCCTCATTTTTCAAGGTCTCCGCATTTCTGCAGAGATTTGCGGTTATTATTTTTAAATCCTCTTGACAATTTGTTGGCATTTTAGCACAGATTTCTCCTCATGTGCATATTTGCAAAGCAATCTTCCTTAGAAGAATGCATTCATGTTTGTTATTTTCACAAATGTATGCATTCATATGCAGAGTTTACCCTCATATATACATACATTTCCATTCCTCGGCTCTAGAGCTCCTTTGCAAAATTCACAGAAGTGCAGATATCAAAGGAAGGAAGGCTGTCTGTCAGATCACATCCTATTTTGGAAATTTGGCAGGTTGAAATGAAAACTTAACCAAATTTCTCCCCCTATCCCTCACTGGAAGCTCCCCTTATTACATTTTGATAGGAAGCAAAATGTTTTTGCAGTGGAAAAGATCGTTCCTTTTCCAATTTCAAGAACAGGGGAAGAAAGACTGCCCTGGAATTACAGTCCACCGCTTCCAGCACATTCCTTTTTGCTGCTCGCTGTCTCCCCGCTCTGTTTCTCTCTCCCTCTCTGGTGTCTCGCTGTCACTCAAGCAAGTTCTTTCCCTGTTAGGGGAGTGTGAATGCTGTTCGTCATGGAAGTATTGATCCCTTTCACAAAATCTTGGAGTAGCTGGGAGAGTTTACACTCTGACCTTCATCTTACCCTTCCAAAGTATGTACACAACACTCAGAGACTTTAATTTTTTTTCCTCCCAGAAAAAGAAAAGAACTATAGCCAAAGAAATGCAATTTCTTCCCTTGAAAGGTACCGATCACACTTTCTTTTCAGAGAAGGAAGTCCATGACCTGTAATTCCAGAGCACTTTTGAATCTCTGCAACCTCACAGAAGATCACTGCACACACACACACACACACACACACCCTAATCCTTTCTTAAGGTTTCCTAAATAAAGAAGCGAGATGAGCTATGCAAGAGTCAAACTGCAGGATCAGAAGGCACAAGATAAGCTGTTCAAGAGTCAAGCTGCACAATCAGACCTCAGATCCTCCTTGCAAGACCAAGAGCTTTGACACTGTGGGAAATGAAAGCAGTTGGCCCGAGTCTTAGGAAGCTTGCTATGTTTTTTCCTTTGTTTGTTTGTTTAAAAAAACAAAACATTGTGGCAGAAATGGAGAGAAAGAGAAGTGGAGAAGGGGTTGCATTTAAGAATGCTGCTGTTTTCGTAAATGCCCTGGAAACTCTGTTGAAGGGAAGAGAATAAACATTTTAAAGAAAATAAAAAATATTGCTTTGCTGAAATTACAATCTGCTTCTGCGGCTCCTTCTGTGTTCCAGTAAATGTTGCATAGTCTGCATTTTTGAAAATATGTAGAATCTGTCTCAGGCTCAAGCTGGCAAAAGTTAGTTCTGACAACGCAAAGGGACTTACTTTTGCTCAGCTGTTCCCTATTTGAAGGCAAGGTGCTTAGAAGACACTAAGCTCTCTCTATGCTATATTATTATTATTATTATTATTATTATTATTATTATTATTATTAATTTTGTACATCAAGGTGGCTTCTAGTGTAAATTAATGTACAACTAATTACAAAAAACAACCATCACTACTTCTATGCAAGAGTTGTGCATGGGGCTGTGCATGTTTATGTGAACCCCAGTGGCATCATTAGGGAATTACTTTCAGGTATTATTTATTGTTATTGTCTTGATAGCATGTCCTTCCTTGAATCCCTGTGCCATGTCGTGTCTGCTGGATCTTGCAGTGGGTGATGGAAAACCAGCAGGTAGTGGTTGGTATCTGACTGTCTCGGGAGAAAGTGGAGGAATGCACCTTTGGGGAGTGAGGTCAAACTGCTCTAAGGTTACGGCGCCTGTTGTGATCTGGCAGGAAGAGTAGGTTAGGATGCAGTGGATCTCCAGCTCAACTGGCTAATTCCAAGATCCGCAAGGCTTAGTGTGCAGTAAGCCCCTAACTTCAGTTCAACCAAAGATATGCCAGCGTAACTTGCTCATCCCAGCTCAGCCAAGGTCAGTGGCGTAGCGTTGGGGGTACAGGGGGGGCCGGCCGCACCGGGCGCAACATCTGGGGGTTAGGGTTAGGGGGCGCAAATCCACGGGTTAGGGGGCGCAAATCCACGGGTTAGGGGCGCAAATTACTTGCCTTGCCCCGGGTGCTGACAACCCATGCTACGCCACTGGCCAAGGTTACCTAATAATAATAATTATTATTATTTATACCCCGCCCTCCCCGGCCAGAGCCGGGCTCAGGGCGGCTAACACCAATAAAATCACAGTAAAAACATAATATGGGGAAAAGAGGGGGGGGAGAAAAGAAAAGAAAAACCAAGTTAAAATACAGGTTAAAATGAAATTTAAAATGCAGCCTCATTTTAAAGTAGCTGATAAATCAAGACCATAAGGGGAGGGAAACATAAGGGTCAGACAGAGTTCAAACCAAAGGCCAAGCGGAATAGCTCTGTCTTGCAGGCCCTGCGGAAAGATGTCAAGTCCCGCAGGGCCCTAGTCTCTTGTGACAGAGCGTTCCACCACATCAGGGCCAGTGCTGAAAAGGCCCTGGCCCTAGCTGAAACCAATCTAACCTCCTTGAGGCTCGGGACCTCCAAAGTGTTGTTATTTGTGGACCTTAAGGTCCTCCGCAGGAGAGGCGGTCCTGTAGGTACATGGGTCCTAGGCTGAATAGGGCTTTAAAGGTCAAAACCAGCACCTTAAACCTGACCCTGTACTCCACCAGGAGCCAATGCAGTTGATAAAGCACTGGGTGAATGTGCTCCCATGTCAAGGACAAGGCTAAGACAAGCCTGGTGTAAATCACAAAACCGGGGGTTCTGTGTGTGTGACAGGGGCTGGATCAGAGACGGGGGAACATAGGCTAGATCCTAAGACCACCAGCTCAGTCATGTGACCTTACGACTTGGCTTAAAACACTATTTTTAAAGGTTTCTTTCCCCCGTGCCAGGCTTGGGCAGAGCAGCAGCCGCAGCCTCATGGCTGAACGGCATTTGGATCTGGTGTAAATTTACAGTAACCTACAGTAGCTTGTTTTACACCAGCTTCTTGTGAATAGGATTGCTCTCTCTCTCTCTCTCTCTCTCTCTCTCTCTCTCTCTCTCTCATATCCAATGGAAACCAAACCTTGGGAAAGTGGGGAACATTTGATACAATCGAGCAACAAACCATCCGCAAGAGCACCTGTTTTATCAGGAAAGATGGAAGGAGAAAGAAAGGAGTTGTGGAAAGAGAAAGCGCTGATGGCCAAGGTCTTGCGAGAAGTCAGGAGAGGAGGTGACACTGACAGCAGAGGAGAAAAATTCAATTGTCCCACAAGAGAAGACTGAAATAGAATCGCAAAAAGCATAGTAAGCTTCTTCCCTTTTATTTAAATTCACTGCTGAAGCTTCTCTAAGAACTCTTGGAGCAGCGGTACTTTAAAGTGATTACAATAATGGATTTTTGCATTCTGCAACACAATAGAATTAGGAGGAGGATTTAGTAAATGTATTAAATCTGTTAAGAGAAGTATGGAAGCAGGCAGTGTCTTCAATTAATTGCATTTGATTTTAACTACTTGTTACAGCTTTACTGCAAAGTGGTCCCTTAATAATCCAGTCATTGTTTGCCTTGGCATATTGCATGACGCACACGCTGGAGAGATGCTTTTGCAAAGTGGAAACAAGAGGTATGGCTTGAATGATGCTCCCGACCCAAATGTCTGGTGTCCTCGTTGCAGCGAGGCGCCTCTTGCATGAAATCTAAACAATATAATGCATCACTATTGCAGAGAGTGTCATACCTGACAACTGGCATGATTTTAAGTGTCGTGCAGCGGCATCTAATTATTGGAGACATGGATGTAATAGCATTTGTGTCACAGGAGTGAACAGCAGTACAGATGTTAAACACTCTCCTACTTCTGCAAAGGGTTTATTTTCCTTTGCAAGAGAGAGCGCTGGAGCTATGGTGCCTTTGCAATTGTACAGTTGTGATCAGACCCAAAATACAAGTGAAAGGCCCATTTAGTCGAGCATCCTCTTTTCAAAGTGGCAAACAAGTAAGTCAGACCTGAGCACTCTCTTCTGGTGCCCAGCAACTGGTAGGCAAAAGCACTCCTGCCTCCAAACTGTGGAGAAACTGGGAGTTGAACGAAGGCAACATTTTCTCAATAGCATGTGCAGAGAAATTACCGAATTTTTTCATGTATAACACGCCCCTGTGTATAAGACGTCCCCTGTTTTGGGGGACTCATATTTAAGAAAATGGGGGGGGGGGGCTGCGAGACAAGGACAACTGTGACTTTAAAGAAGAATGGGAACCGTTTACAAACTGCTTTAGAAAACAACAAAATGAATTGGACTCCTTGGCAGGCTTTGAATAAACATACACAAATTTATTTATTAATAGATAGACAATTTAAGGATCTTTACAATTTTATAATATGCAGAGAACAAAATGTGCTGAAAAATCAGAGAGAGGAACTGAGGGAATTCTTGGGGGCAGGGTTTTTGGGGGGAGGGGGAGGGGGGAAATTTGGGGGGAATGACAAAGATGATATGTTATGATAATTTGTTATATTGAAACTATTAATAAAAATTATTTTTAAAAGAAAAAGAAAATGGGGAGGGGGGGTTGCCCAGAGCTGTTGAGCTTTTTTTTAAGGGGGAATGCTGAAAATCAACAATGATGCTCGCATGCATGGCAAAAGCAGCCTATCCCCTGTCCCCTCACCAACAAAAGCAGCGAATCGCCTGTTCAATTGTTTCAGCAACAGCCTATCAGCACCAGCCACCAATAACAATCTCCGACTCGCGGCAGCAACCAATCCCACATCCCCGCAATGCACTATCCATGTACAAGATGACCCCCAATTTTTAGCATTAGTTTTGAATAATAAGACCTAGTCTTATACATGGAAAAGTACTGTAAAAGTGCAGGAAACTAACTTTAACCTCAACCTTGGATGAGCTGAACCCAGCCCATTCTAAATCCACTTTTTGGTGAGTAGGGTACCACAACTCTGGGCAAATACAATAGGTGAGCCTCAAGAATGTTCCATATCCAGGCTTAGAGACCCAGAGCCCAGAGGAGCTGACCTCCAAAACTCCCTCCACTTTCAAAGGTGCCCAAAGCTGTTCCCATAACTTACAGGTATGGCAACCTGTTCCCATATCTTACCAGAACTTTCCCCTCACTGTCCTACAAACAATGTGGCCATATTAATCACGCAACCAAATGAACTTGTTTCACTGCGGCTGACTGGACACCTCTCGAATCCAGTAAAGAGTTGATGGGAAAACCTGCCCAACTCAGCTACTTTGTGGGCAGGCCAAAATTCCTACTCAGCCCCATAGGAACTGGAACTCCTATCCTGGAGCAGAGGTTGGGCTGGGCAGACGCGGAAAAATGGCCAAAGAGGTCCCATAATTTTAAAAATCTGTCAGAAAGCTGTCAAGCCCCACAAAGCAGCATAGCATAGAATGCTGCGTTTTTATTATGTTGGAAGCCACCAAGTGTAACTAGGGCAATCTAGTCAGATGGGTGGGGTATAAGTAATAAATTATTATTACTGCTGCTGTTGTTACTATTATTACTACTATTATAGATGGAAAAGCCTGGGGAACTAAAATGGTCTTCACATTCTACCTTTGGAGTGTCACCACAAAGTAGGCCCTGTTCTCTGTAGCTGTCTGCCACAGCTCAGAGGGTAGGGGCATTCAGAGAAGGGCTCCTGTTGAAGACCTTAGTGTATGGAAAGGCACACAGGTGGCACATGGAATAATGGCCAGTTTACAGACATTCCCTGCTTCATAAACCAGTCCAGCACCAACACTAAGAGCAAGAGTGGGTAAAATTTTTGGCCTCCACAGAACTACAATCCTCAGAGTTCCCTGAGAAGAGGGGTGGTTGTTAAACCATTCTGGAAACTTCTGTTTTCGGGGGGGACTAGAGGTATCCTAGCAACTCACAGGACCCTTAACAAACTGCATTTCCCAGCATTCTTTGGGAGAGCCATGGCTGTTTAAAGTGGTATGATACTGCTTTAAATGTATAGTGCAGATGTGTCCTCAATGAATATAATGTACAGCAGACAGGGAAAGGGAGTAGGGAAAGGTATTCAGGCAGTTATCTCTGGTGTGGTAATGGGTGTTACAAGGTTTTCTTCTGCCCAGCTCTGGGTGTTCCCCTAATCCAATAAAATTACACAGGCTAAAAATATGCATGCTACTCCACACCAACCAAAACCACATTAATAATGTTGTAAATTTTATCAGACTTGTTATAAAAGAGGAGCCTATTTCACCTCTAATCTCTCCTAGGCATCTTAGCCATTATCCAGACATCAGGGGGAAAGGTAGATTTCTTTCTGTGTGGGATTGCTGGTACACAGCCTCTACATATAATAGATTACATATAAAAGACATTTATAATAATTACTCAAAACAAGCGACAGTTGAAACAATAAGGAGGCTTAGTTCCAAAGTTCCTTGACCGACAATGTTTGCTTTGACTTGCTGCCATTAACACTCTAATCTCAACGTGGCGCTAACTGGTACAATAAAAGGGGGGGCGAGAAAGAAATAAACCCTGGCTGAAATACTAATTTGCAAAAATATACAGTGCTATAATTTTTTATGGCAGTGATATTAACTCCACTTTGATTGTGGGCCGACATGTCTGGGTTAAGCAGGATGTACATAGGAAGATGGGCTTTCTGCCAAACTGAGTCTTGAGGAGGTCTGGTCTCTGTGACTAGGGCTCTGTTCCTTTCATCCGAAACCCTGGAGCAGCCTGCCAGTCAGTGCAGACAGTACTAGGCTATATGGATGGATGCTTTGGCTCAGCCTATTTCCTTAAGAGCATCTTGGGAAGTTTTTGCACTCTTAGGGAATGCTATGGTTCGGGATAATATCAAGAGAAGAGCGAAGGGCTATACTATAGTTGCCAATTTAGAAACCCCAGTGGCAATGTCATAGTCAAGAGCAGGGGTCAGCAACCTTTTTCAGCCGTCCCTCAGGTCCACCGTCCCTCAGACCATGTGGTGGGCCGGACTATATTTTGAAGGGGGGGAAATGAACGAATTCCTGTGCCCCACAAATAACCCAGAGATGCATTTTAAATAAAAGGACACATTCTACTCATGTAAAAACACACTGATTCCCAGGCCGTCCACAGGCCGGATTGAGAAGGTGATTGGGCCACATCCGGCCCCCGGGCCTTAGGTTGCCTACCCCTGGTCAAGAGCTACCTGACAGTTACCAGACCTTCAAAGTGCCCCTATTTTCGAGGGACAGTCCTGGATTTACAGAAGCCATCCGAGTTTCTGATTTGATCCCAGAATGCCCCACTTTTCCTCAGGATATCCCCATTTTCATTGGAGAAATGTTGGAGAGTATTGAGTTATGTGACCCACCCTCCCAAACCAGGGAGATAAGCAACTATACAACCTTTAGAAGACATCTGAAGGCAGCCCTGTATAGGGAAGTGTTTTTTTAATGTTTGATGTTTTATTATATTTTTATATGTGTTGGAAGCTACCCAGAGTGGCTGGAATCAGATGGGTGGGGGTATAAATAGGAAATACCATATTTTTCCATGTATAAGACACCCCATGTATAAGACGACCCCTATTTTTGAACCCAAAATTAAGAAAATGAAACCCCAAAATAAAATAAAATAAAATAAAAAAGAAGTGAAAATCTGGATGATTGGTGGCGGCAAGTTGTTGATCTTTTCGAGGGGTGATCGCTCTCAAAGTTTCCAGCAGGAGTTGCATGCAGTGCACTGTGGTGCAGAAGCAAAGGCAGTGACTGGGGGGGCACCCCACACTCCCCCTCAGTGGCAGCTGCTGCAGGGGAGGAGGTTCCTAAGCAGAATGCCAAGGAAGAACTGGGGGAAGGCAGCGACCGCTCTGCATCAGGCCATGCCGTCGAGCAAACTGAGCTGAGGAAGGTGGTGAGCGGGCTGGGGGCAGGGTGGGAGTTTGAGAGGGGAAGAAGAAAAGAAGGAAAGAAGGGCAAGAAGAAGTAGCTGAGGCAGCTCTCGGCAGCGGCAGCGGCGGCAGCTGCTCTCGAACCAGTGGTCAAGCCAGCGGGGGCTTTAGGAAGCGAGCCAGTCGCCAGCGTGCAGCCCGGAGGGGGAGGAGAAAGGGGGCACGGCAGCAGGAGGGACCGCCTCAGCTCGCCCAAGCCAAAATCCCGGACATATGCTTAAATATTTTTTTTTTAAATATGTATTTCTTTTTTCTTTCTTTAGGTACATAAATTTGGTATATAAACTTTGTATACATGTTGGAAATTATATTGTAATATGCCCTGTAAAGTAATATGATAATGTATACATATGTGACATAAGAACGTTAATAATTAAAGAAATCCTAAATAAATAAATATTTTTTTAAAATTCCCCCAGATGCCCATGTTCCATGTACAAGACGACGCCCAATTTTTTTACTAATTTTTTATAGCAAGAAACTTTGTCTTATACACAGAAAGATACGGGGCTGGGGCGGGTGTGGGTGTGTATCATCATCATCATCATCATCATTATAGCACATTCCTGTTTTCATCAGAGAAATGTTGGAAGGTATGCAGTTACTGAGCTTCCCATCTTTTTTGCCAGAGCACAGGTCGCGTTTTGTGTGAGGATTGGGGGGTGGGGGTGGGGGGGGAAGGCATTTATCACAGGTCCCAGCCATGTGAAATAAACAGAAAGGGGAAAGAGAGGAAGAAAGAATTCTCCAGCTGACTTGTTGCTAAGCAACCGCGGTCTGCCTGAGCTGTCTTCCGACTGACAGAGGCCTTGCCCATGGCTTCTCCCCCCCCCCCCACCCTCACTCCACCAGCAAGCCGCTAGCCCCAAGACCTGCCACCTTCCATTTATAATATATACCAGAATATTTATCCTCTTGTAAATACCCACTGTATGAAAGCGATAATGGGCCTTTAGTAAAGCAATCTTAACTTCTAAATGCTGCTGCCCCCGCGCAGGGTATGATTGACAACCCAAATCCCCTGAGCTTTTCATTTGTACATCTCTCTCTCTCTCTCTCTCTCCATAGTCCCCCCCCCTCCAACCTCACCTCTTATGTAGCTCTTTTGTGTGTGAGGAAGGGGGGAGGAGAAAGAAAGAAAGAAAGAAAGAAAGAAAGAAAAGGCAGAAGGAGCTTTTAAAAATGCATTATTAAATCCTGCATTTTAGCCCGGCTCCTCTCTTTCCGAAAGGGCTGCCTTAGCTCTTTTGTTACAGCTTCTGTGTCCTTTTAAACGTCACCCCCCCCTCCCCCACAACCCCTCAAAATTAGCCGGTTCGGGCCTGACTTCTTAAGTCTTCAAGCCATTGAAAGTTTCCATGTTTTGGCCCTGCTTGTAATTATCTGGATGTGAAGGGGAGGAAGCAATTTGTACTTGTGAAGGAGGCACTGCTGCTTAATGCTGCCACCACAGGGATAATCCACTGCCTTCCTCGAGTATCTGTCCCCTGCTATGAAGGACAGTGATTTTATTGGCAGCGTGGATGGAGGTCAAAGCGCTCCTAGCCCAATTAGAGGCTTGGTGAATGAAATTGACTGAAACTTAGCCAGCAGAAGACACTGCCTTTGTCCCCTGTAGCAGCACAGATCCTCTGCCACACATTGTAGAAGTAAATGCCTCTCAGTGAGGGAGCGAGTCCATTTCCCTCCCCTTCAGGCAAAAGTAACGCAGAGCTGGTTCGTTCTCGTTCTCTCTCTCTCTCTCTCACTCTCACTCTCTCTCTCACACACACACACACACACACAGAGAGAGAGTGTCCACAGTGTCCCAGATTTACAGAAGCCATCCCGGTTTCTGATTGGATCCTGGAATGTCCCACTTTCCCTTAAAAAGGTAAAGGGTAAAAGGACCCCTGACCATTACGTCCAGTCGTGGCCGACTCTGGGGTTGCGGCGCTCATCTCGCTTTATTGGCCAAGGGAGCCGGCGTACAGCTTCCGGGTCATGTGGCCAGCATGACTAAGCCGCTTCTGGCGAACCAGAGCAGCGCACGCAAACACCATTTACCTTCCCGCCGGAGTGGTACCTATTTATCTACCTGCACTTTGACATGCTTTTGAACTGCTAGGTGGCAGGAGCTGGGACCGAACAACGGGAGCTCACCCCGTCGCAGGGATTCGAACTGCCAACCTTCTGATCAGCAAGTCCTAGGCTCTGTGGTTTAACCCACAGGGCCACCTGTGTCCCTTAGGGAGTCCCTATTTTCATTGGAGAAATGTTGGAGGGTATGGAGTGTAATAAACAAAATCTGCCCTTATTCCCTTATGGGGGACACAAGAGCCCTTATAGAGTCCTTTGTAGGTTCTCCATCGGTAGGAGAAAATAACAGAGGCCAACCAGAGGATATTGAGAAGTAAAGCAGCTAGTAAGCCTGATCTTTATTGAACTGTTGCAACAGGGTGCTCCCCTCACACGCGGGAAAGGAGGAGGACCCAGAACCAAGGTGTCCCTGCCCTTATATAGACATTTTAAATTCCCTGCCCAGGAACTGAAGACCACCCCTCCATACGTCATACATACATCACAGAAGGGGTGTAACCCAAGACCATCCCCCACAAACATCATACCTACATCACCGAAAAGGTGGTCTACAACAGAAATTTGAATCTTGTTGTTTTTCCTGCCTGCCAGGTTATCTGATAATGCCTTATCTGATTGCCTTTCCTGGTAGTCTGGCCATTCCTTTGAGATGGTGATTTCCCAATTCCTGAGACAATGAGAAGGTTCCCTGACCCCCTCCCTCCTTGCAGAGAAAACATTTGGTCAGTTTGGGAGTCAAAATGATTTCAGGGCAGTCTTCCTGTGCTGCTCCAGACATATGGTCCACATATCTATGTACGTGCTTGGTTGGTACATTTATGAACATTTATATTATACACACACACACACACACACACACACACACACATATATATATGACCTTAACTTTTTATCACAGGAGTTATCTGACCCCAGAGCCATCTGAAGGCAGCCCTGTCTAGGGAAGATTTTTTAATGTTCAATGTTTTATTATGTTTTATATAAGTTGGAAGCCACCCAGAATGGCTGGGGCAACCCAGTCAGGTGGGCTGGCTACAAATAGTAAAATTATTGTTATGAAATAAGGTAAAGGTAAAGGTACCCCTGCCCGTACGGGCCAGTCTTGACAGACTCTGGGGTTGTGCGCCCATCTCACTTAAGAGGCCAGGGGCCAGCGCTGTCCGGAGACACTTCCGGGTCACGTGGCCAGCGTGACATCGCTGCTCTGGCGAGCCAGAGCCGCACACGGAAACGCCGTTTACCTTCCCGCTGGTAAGCGGTCCCTATTTATCTACTTGCACCCGGAGGTGCTTTCGAACTGCTAGGTTGGCAGGCGCTGGGACCGAGCAGCGGGAGCGCACCCCACCGCAGGGATTCGAACCACCGACCTTTCGATCGGCAAGTCCTAGGCGCTGAGGCTTTAACCCACAGCGCCACCTGCGTCCCTTGTTATGAAATAGGACATCCCTATTTTCATCAGGGAAATGTTGGAGGGTATGCACACACATACACAAGCTTTTCTGTTCCCAAACCATGCCCTGTCCCCACTCACAGCCTTTACTGACCATGCTTTGATCCCCTCTGTAGTGTTTTTGCCTGACTGAAACGTGTCCTGGAATTCATCCCCGGGGGCGGGGAGGTGGCTGCATGTTTCTGAGCACAATTCAAAGTGTTGGTGCTGACCTTTAAAGCCCTTGGCCCAGCATACCTGAAGGAGTGTCTCTACCCCTATCGTACAGGTCAGACACTGAGGTCCAGTTACAGGAAACTAGGCACAGGGCCTTCTCAGTAATGGCACCCTCCCTGTAGAACACTTTCCCTTTAGAAGACATCTGAAGGCAGCCCTGTATAGGGAAGCTTTTTAAGGTTTGATGTTTCACTGTGCTTAATGTTTTAATTTGTTGGAAGTCACCCAGAGTGGATGGGGCAACCCAGTCAGATTGGCAGCATATAAATTTGTTGTTATTTGCTAATAACTAATCCATGGGTAGGCAAACCAAGGCCCGGGGGCCAGATCCGGCCCAATCACCTTCTCAATCTGGTCCAGGAATCAGCGTGTTTTTACATGAGTAGAATGCGTCCTTTTATTTAAAATGCATCTCTGGGTTATTTGTGGGACCTGCCTGGTGTTTTTACATGAGTAGAATGTGTGCTTTTATTCAAAATGCATCTCTGGGTTATTTGTGGGGCATAGGAATTCATTCTTGGGTTTTTTCCCCCACCAAAATATAGTCCGGTCCCCCACAAGGTCTGAGGGACAGTGGACCGGCCCCCTGCTGAAAAAGTTTGCTGACCCCTGAACTAGCCTCCTGTGCAAAAGTGGCATTTACATTTGTTGCTTCACTCAATTTTGCCTCTAGCCCTGCTCGCCACTGACATGAGAGAGGTTCCTCACCTCTGCCCAAAGGAACAACGTGGACTGGCTATGGAACTCACTCTCACAGTGGCAATGATGGTCACCAAGCGAGATGGCTTTAAAAGAGGCTTGGGGAAATTCATGGAGGAGAGAGATATCCACGACCACTAGCCAAGATGGCTATGCCACAGGTGGAGGCAGCAATGCCTCTGAAAAACAGCTGCTAGAAACTGCAAGAGGAGAGGGTACTCTTGGGCTCAAATCCTGTTTGTGGGTTTCCCATAGGCCTCTGGTTGGCCACAGTGACTACATGATACTGGAATAGACAAGCCCTGATCCAGCACAACTTGTCTTATGTTCAGGAGCTGGGTAACAAACAGGAAGGCAACCTATTCCAAGGGTTGGCATATTTCAAAAAGTGAAAATAATCCAGACACAAAAGTTGTTGGACTTTTGGGGGCAAAGTTGTTGAGGTATTTTTAAGGAAATTCACCAAAATCTAGACTTCCGACATGGGCCTGGACACTGTTTGAGACAGCAAAATCCCGGCTATGTCCAATAATTTCCAGACATATGGCAAGATATTCATCCCTCACTGATTCTTCTTTGAGTAACTTCCTGTAGATTATTTCTCTTCAGACTTTACTTCCTCCCTGTTTCTTCCAGGTTTAGTGTCAGTGTTAACTTCTTGACTCCATGTTGACCACATACATGCTGGTATCCAGAATGGCTCCGCTTGCCACGAGCAAGAAACCTTAAATTTCTTTATTCTTTCACCCAGCAGTCTTGCTGTTGTTTAGTCATTTTGTCGTGTCCAACTCTTCGTGACCCCATGGACCAGAGCACGTCAGGCACTCCTGTCTTCCACTGCCTCCCGCAGTTTGGTCAAACTCATGCTGGTAGCTTCGAGAACACTGTCCAACCATCTCGTCCTCTGTCGTCCCCTTCTCCTTGTGCCCTCAATCCTTCCCAACGTCAGGGTCTTTTCCAGGGAGTCTTCTCTTCTCATGAGGTGGCCAACGTATTGGAGCCTCAGCTTAAGGATCTGTCCTTCCAGTGAGCACTCAGGGCTGATTTCCTTCAGAATGGATAGGTTTGATCTTCTTGCAGTCCATGGGACTCTCAAGAGTCTCCTCCAGCACCATAATTCAAAAGCATCAATTATTTGGCGATCAGCCTTCTTTATGGTCCAGCTCTCACTTCCATACATCGCTACTGGGAAAGCCATAGCTTTAACTATATGGACCTTTGTTGGCAAGGTGATGTCTCTGCTTTTTAAGATGCCGTCTAGGTTTGTCACTGCAGTCTTACTGGGCTGTTTATATCTGCACTCCGCTGCTATTTGCCATGGTTGTGTTAGCATGTGCAGCTGCTGACTGGCACATGTACATCAGATACAAAAATCCCTTCTGTACAAAGTTCTTGGTTAGCTTCCCATGTGTGAGAATAGAAAATAGAGTGTGTCGAATTCAGTAATTTGTACATGGGGATGTGGGTGTATGAATGCCACGTCGGCTAGGTAGAATAGGGAAGTAATAGGTAGAATAGGGAAGTAATGAGTAATTCCATAAAAGGGCAGAGTTAGAATAGAGAGTGTAGATTGGCTATTGTATTAGTGCGGTGTCTAATGATGCTAGGTAGATTGTAAGCCAAGCCTCTAACGAGGGGCGGCAGCTATAGGGTATAAATGTTTGTGCTGGAGTATGCTCGGGGCTCTTCGCACCAATTCGGAGCGGAGGGCCCGCCTTTGCAAACGCGTACCAATAAAGAGGAAATCTAGATTCCTGACTTGGTGTCTCCTTGTCCAGTTGTTGAATCCACGTAAGTAATATATAACAATTTTGGCGCCCCACGTGGGGCCCTCGACGATCTGCGTATCGGGGTATTGGAAGGGGATCAGCCGGCACTCCGGTATTTTCGGAGAGATCCGCTATTCAGACCCCGGTAGCGACGGATCCCGAGGGCTTAAAGAACGGAACACCAACTCAGAAAGCCAAATAGGATAGTGTTGAGAAGTGTTGCAGTCAGGGACTGCATCGCCCCGCAGGGACGCCTGCCAGTTTACCAGCCGACCGAGAAGGAGGCGCTAGACTGAGAGGGGTGAGTATATAAAGGAATCCCGGGAAGGGATGGGTGTATGAGTGGTCTCAGTGCGAAAGAGAGGTTCCAAACGGACGCGTGAGTGTGGACTGGGGACCAGGACCCAGCGAGAGGATTAGCTTGCGGTTCCGTATTCCCGCGAGGGGAGCGGCCAGGCGATTCCGCGTGATTGTGTGGATGAGAGTTACAAGCCGAGACATATTTAATTAAAGAATGGGCAAAGGACAGAGTAAATGTAAAAGGGGGCCAAGGATTGAGGACAGGGATCCGATAGATCCAAATAGTCCCCTGGGACAAGTCCTATTAGAATGGGACGAAAAGGAGATTAAGCCCTATAGTCAAGGATTATTGAAGACAGTAATGATTAAATTATGTAGGGTAACCTGGCCAGAGTATCCCATAGGTCCAGAAGGGGAGTCCCGGTGGAGGCCAGATGGGGAAACAGATCCATATTGGATAAAACAGATGAAACTGTATCTAGTGAAGACCAAAAAGGAAAAAAGAGAAACCTTATATAGAGGTTTGGTCCCGAGTAACATTTTTCGGACCAGATCCCCCGCCTTTTAAACAATTTCCCTTAAAAGAAAAGAAGGTGGAATCAGATGAGGAGGATCGGATTAGATGGGAGGAGATTAAGAAAACTTTAATAGCCAGCCCCGCTCTGGCTTTGCCAAATTTGCAATTACCCTTCCACTTATATGTAACAGTGGCTGCCCAGACGGCAGTAGGAGTTCTGGCTCAAAAGAGGGGAGGGCGATATCAGCCAGTGGCCTATCTAAGTTCTACCTTGGAACCAGTGGTCAGAGGGTGGCCAGCATGTATTCAAGCCGTGGCCGCTGCGGCAGAGCTCGTTTTAGAAAGTCGAAAATTGACTTTTGGAAGGGCTCTGATAGTGCACAGTCCTCACCAGATCGGCGCAGTAATGACAGGGGCTGCGCCCGCCTGGATGACAGACAGGCGTTTGGTACAATATGAAGGTATACTCAGGACAGGTTCTGATATAACTATTGGAACCGACAGAAATTTAAACCCAGCAGAGTTTCTGAGGGGCGAGCGACAGGAATGGGAACCTGGGGAACATGATTGTCTCAAAGACATAGAATTGATGGCCAAGGTCCGGGAAGATTTGAGGGAAGAGCCTCTGAATGAGGGTGAAAGATGGTTTGTAGATGGATCAAGCTATGTTAAGGAGGGGAGGAGAAGATCGGGATATGCGATAGTGCAAGAAGATGGAGAAACCATAGAAAGTGGTGCACTCCCTAGCACTTGGTCGGCCCAGAAATGTGAGGTAATGGCATTAGCCCGGGCATTGGAATTAGCCAGGGGGTTGGATGTGACGATTTGGACGGATTCAAGATATGCATGGGGAGTGGTACATACTTTTGGAAGGACATGGAAAGAGAGGGGATTTATAAAGGCAGATGGAAAGCAAATAGAACATGTAGCTTTGCTTGAACGATTATTGGAAGCTTTGATGGGGCCGCATAAGATCAGTATTGTACATATTCTGGCCCATACCAAAGGACATAGCCCAGAGCAACGAGGAAATGCATGGGCGGATCACCGAGCGCGGGAAGCGGCGGAGGGTGAAATAAAAAAGGAAATAATTAGGCAATGCACCTTGCGAGTGCCTGTAGTAGAGAACCAGGACCTGGAACACCTGATATTTAGTCCAAAAGAGAAGGAATATATGGAAAAAGAGGGATGGAAGAAAAAGGGAAATAATTGGGAGACTCCTGAAGGACAGACAGTGCTCCCAAAATTGGTTATGTTAAATTTATTGGAGAAAGTGCATGAGGGAAGTCATTTCGGTACAGAGGGGATGATAAATTTGATAAAACCATTATATTGGAGTAAGGATATGTGGCCAATGGCGCACGCCATCGCATGGAAATGCCTATTGTGTCAAAAAGTCAATAAGGCTCGGGCCAAGAAAGTAGAGAGAGGAGGAAGACCCTTAGCGGTATGGCCGTTTCAACGGGTACAGGTAGATTTTACTGAATTGCCAGAAAGAGGGGGGCAAAAATATCTGTTGGTTTTTAAAGATCATCTGACCGGGTGGGTTGAGGCTTTCCCTAGCAGGAGAGCAACAGCCCAAGTGGTCAGCAAAGCCATTTTAGAACACCTTCTCCCTCGCTACGGGATAATAGAAGCAATAGATTCTGATAGAGGGACACATTTTATACAAAAAGCCATGTAAGAGGTGATGAAAGCAATAGGAATCAAATGGGACCTTCATACACCGTGGCACCCTGAGAGCAGTGGGAAAGTGGAACGGGCAAATGGAGAGATAAAGAAACATTTAACTAAATTGTATTTGGAAAATGGGCTACCTTGGACGAAAAACCTCCCGCTGGCGTTGTTAAGAATGAGGGTGGCCCCACGAAAAGACACGGGTCTATCGCCTTTTGAAATGATGATGGGTCATCCCTACTTGGCGGTTGTAGGAACTCCTCAGGTGGAATTTAGGGATCAATTCATCAGAAAATATCTGCATACACTGTCCCAGTCTTTATTGTCTTTTCATAGGCAAGGCGTATTAGCACAGCGGCCCCCGCTATTGGAGCAACAGCATACCTTTCAGCCTGGAGATTTGGTCCTGATAAAAGCGTGGCGGACGGAGAAGCTCAGCCCGACTTGGGAAGGCCCATACCAGGTCCTGCTCACAACTGAATCAGCAGTACGGACCAGAGAGCATGGATGGACCCATTATCATCGGGTGAAAAGAGCTCCAACGGAGGATTGGGCGGTGACAACCAGTCCGGATAATCCGCTAAAAATAAGACTTACCAAATCAGGAACCAAGGATAAACAAGCATCACAAGAGTGATGTGTTTTTATTGTGATTGTAAATGTTTATTTGAATGCTGTTGCTGTAGTCATTGCGAGGGGTGTGTGCTATGTGTACATTGCACAGAAAAGTGTAATCTTATATGCATTGAGGAGATTATACTAGAGTTCTGTGAGGTAGAAGAGGGAGGACGGATAACGTGCCTATTAAAAGAAACCCCAACGGTGAAGCAAGCATTAGCCCGTCTAGATCCCGAATATGAAAATTAATTGGCAGATTCTGGGTATAATGATAGGATGCATAGTCATAGGGGGAGAATATAAGGACTCAGGTTCATGTACCGAGTGTATTAAAATCACGAGAACTGGGAGGAAAATTACACAAACATTGATGTATTATAATGTAGCCCCGGAATGCATCCAATATATAGAGCCTTGCATCCACAACCAGACCCAATATTATAGATGTAAAGTAAAGGGAAACAAAACGGAGTGTTATGAACCCCTGGCAGTAGGACCTATCACCTCTAGCATATATGTATATGGATATAAGGGAGGAACTGCCAGCAAAAGGACAGATAGAGAAAAAAATGTTTTCCATGGCTCAGACTCGACAGGGGTACATAGCACATAATACAACAAGAGGATGAAGGAGAAAATGTGGCCCATGAACTTTTATGTGAATTCGAGACAAGATACAAAAAGAGGGGGGATTGTGAGAATAGAAAATAGAGTGTGTCGAATTCAGTAATTTGTACATGGGGATGTGGGTGTATGAATGCCACGTCGGCTAGGTAGAATAGGGAAGTAATAGGTAGAATAGGGAAGTAATGAGTAATTCCATAAAAGGGCAGAGTTAGAATAGAGAGTGTAGATTGGCTATTGTATTAGTGCGGTGTCTAATGATGCTAGGTAGATTGTAAGCCAAGCCTCTAACGAGGGGCGGCAGCTATAGGGTATAAATGTTTGTGCTGGAGTATGCTCGGGGCTCTTCGCACCAATTCGGAGCGGAGGGCCCGCCTTTGCAAACGCGTACCAATAAAGAGGAAATCTAGATTCCTGACTTGGTGTCTCCTTGTCCAGTTGTTGAATCCACGTAAGTAATATATAACACATGGCAGCCCCAGACCCAGATAGTGCAGAGCAGGGGCATGGCAGGAAGGAAGGAAAACTAGGTAGGCACCTGAACAACATGGCTTTGAAAGAGCTGGCTTGGCCAAGATTTCCAAATCCCTTGCTGCTGTTCCTCTCCTCCTCCCCAAATTGATCTCATCCCCCAGAGATTAATTTTTGCACAATTATCCCAGAGTCTGTGATAATCGCTCCATAAAAAAATGAAGAGATTTGGGGGGCTTTGAATGTGGAGGATTAGGCTTTAATACAAGTAATCTGTAGGAGGCTGGGCTGAATGTATGCCACTAATCACCCCTGCACCATTTGCAGCTTCAGCCTTTCATCAGTGTGTGTGTGTGTGTGTGTGTGTGTGTGTGGAAACTTCATAACAGAAAATGCATACAAGCCATCCACTGACAGGTCAAGCCGAAATGCAATGCATTTTCAGGCTGATTCAGGAATAGGAAATTTCTGGGGTGGTGCCATGTTGAAAGAGTTGAAGCTGGAGGTTCATATTGCTTCATGCATCCCACTTCCACAGGTGATGGAATCGTAGAATGGGGCTACCTTTGAAGGTGACTCGGAAAATACAACTAATCCAGAATGCAGCAGCTAGACTGGTGACTGGGAGCGGCTGCCAGGATCTACATTGGCTCCCAGTACATTTCTGAGCTCAATTCAAAGTATTGGTGCTGACCTTTAAAGCCCTAAATGGCCTCGGCCCTATGCACCTCAAGAAGTGTCTGCATCTGCATCATCCACTGAGGTCTAGCTCTGAGGGCCTTCTGATGGTTCCCTAATTGTGAAAAGTGAAGTTACAGGGACCCAGGCAGATGCCTTCTATCAGATGTCAAAGAGAGCCACCCAAAGTGGCTGGGGCAATCCACTCAGATGGGCTGCTTCTTCCTCTTCTTCTTCTTCTTCTTCTTCTTCTTCTTCTTCTTCTTCTTCTTCTTGTTGAAACTTGGATCTTCTGCATGCAAAGTAGTTGCTCCAACACTGAACTATGGCCCTTTCCCAGATGAGCATGAAGAAACAAGTTAGCAGGGCAGGTCTCTCCAACAGCATCCGTTTCACAGGAGCAACAAAAATTCGGCTGGATCATACCAGTGGCCCATCCTTTTTTCATGGTGGCCAACCAGGTGCCTGTGGGCAGGATCTGAGAGCAAGAGCCATCTCTCCTCCTGCAGTTTCCAGTAACCAGTTTTCAGAAGCATTGCTGCCTCCATAGCCAACTTGGTTAGCAGCCATGAATAGCTCTCTTCTCCATAGATTTGTCCAATCCTCTTTTGAAGCTGTCTAGGTTGGTTCCCATCACTGCTGCAAGAAGACATACTTTATCTGCCCTGAATCCTCTAACATTCAGGTTCCCTGGGTGCCCACAAGTCCTAGCGTTCATGAGAGAGAGAAACTTTTCTCCATCCACTTTCTCTATGCCATCCAAACTTCTATGATGTCACTTCTTAAGTTGCCTTTTATCTGAACCAAAAAGTCTGTGGGGGTGTGGCCTAATGAGAGGGGGCGTGGCCTACAGGGAGCTTTGAAGGCCAGGTAGAAGGGTCTGGAGGGCCACATCAGGTCCCCATGCCTGAGGTTCCTCAAACCATAGTAATATACCTACTGGAAGCATTTAAAGGTAGTAGCAGTAGTATTAAGGTCCGTATAGTAAAAGCTATGGTTTTCCCAGTAGTGATGTATGGAAGTGAGAGCTGGACTATAAAGAAAGCTGATCACCGAAGAATTGATGCTTTTGAATTATAGTGCTGGAGGAGACTCTTGAGACTCCCATGGACTGCAAGAAGATCAAACCTATCCATTCTGAAGGAAATCAGCCCTGAGAGATCACTGGAAGGACAGATCCTGAAGCTGAGGCTCCAATACTTTGGCCACCTCATGAGAAGAGAAGACTCCCTGGAAAAGACCCTGATGTTGGGAAAGATGGAGGGAACAAGGAGAAGGGGACAGCAGAGGACGAGATGGTTAGATAGTGTTCTCGAAGCTACCAACATGAGTCTGACCAAACTCTGGGAGGCAGTGGAAGACAGGAGTGCCTGGCGTGCTCTGGTCCATGGGGTCACGAAGAGTCGGACACGACTAAACGACTAAACAACAACAAAGCAGCAGTATTTAAGCTGGCTTTTGTTGACTGAGAACAAGGAAGATTCATGTATCCCCATTAACACGTTGCTTTGTCCTTCCTTAGGACACCAGAACGGAGCATAGATGAGCAGGTTCTAAAAATACGACTTGATTTGACCATTCACCTAACATCCATTGTCTGGGCTTTTCATTTTCTCGGAACAAAAGAGTCAGAAAAATCCTTCCTCTGCATTCGCTCCATCCCAGGAGGACTCTCTTTTTGACAGCGCTGCCGCTCTGGGGCTTCTGCAGCCACCGGCAAACAAGGAACTATCTGCCCCCTTCGCCCTGACCAGGAACGCTTGCGCAAAACCTGCAGCCACCGCCTCTCACTGCAGACTTCCTGCTTTTCTTGCATTTGCTCCCCGCCAGCCAACATTTGAGAACCCCAAAGAACAGATGCGTCCCTCTCTACCCCTGCAACCCCAAGGTTTTCATCCTCTCTAAACCATCTCGAAAGTGAAGCCCATACAATTATATTCGGTGTGTTCTAAAGAGAGAGAGGGGACTAAATTTGGACCACTTCTGAAAAAGGCACGTAAAAAGCAAAATTATTAAGGTGCTTCACCTTTGTTCTTTGTTTATTACCTACATTATTTATAGGCCCCCTTTCAGAGCAAGCCCTTCCAAGGCACAGTTTTTTTAAAGTGCTACGTTACATTACTAAAGGCAGCAGCCTTTAGTAATGTTGTCGCTCTGTGATAGGGCATCTGATGCGCATGCAGAAGGTCACAGGTTCAATTCCTGACTTCTCCAGGTAGGGCTGGGTGGGAATAACCCTTGTCTGCAACCCCAGAGAGCGTCTGCCAGTTAGTGTCAGCAGTGCTGATTCTATGAGGCCACTTCCTGTCTATGTAAGAGATGAAAGCTAGTGAGGAACACTATTTATTTAACCATATACTGTGTCACCTGGCAACCTGCTATATTAGGCTGTCATAAAGGAGGGAAGAGGCGTGAGACAAGGCCATCACCAGCTCTGCTAAGAAACCATCAGCTACCAGTTATCGGAAGTAATCAGGTACAGCAGACGAAAGCAAAGGGATTCAGGGCCCGTCTACATATTTGCCTAGCTGAGAGACCAGCAGCTTTTGGTACCTCCTCTCCTCGAACTTTTCCACTCCAGATGATCATTGGAACCATGTGTATCTAAAAACTTGAACCTGAGTGTGTTTATTTCCTCCTCCCTCCTGATCCATTTTCCTTTGGTGTCACGTCTTTTTGTATTGTAAGCCTGAAGGCAGGGACAGGGGGGGTTTTTTGTTGTTGTTTGTTATGTGTAAGCTGCTGCAGGAGAGGATGAAAACTGAAACGCAAAACTTCTGGAGGGCAGTAGAGGCTGGTGCGGTGAGCAGTGCCGGATTTACGTATAAGCTGAACAAGCTATAGCAGGGGTCAGCAAACTTTTTCAGCAAGGGGGCTGGTCCACTGTCCCCCAGACCTTGTGGTGGCTGGACTATATTTTGGGGAAAAAAATATTAACAAATTCCTATGCCCCACAAATAACCCAAAGATGCATTTTAAATAAAAGGACACATTCTACTCATGTTAAAAACACCAGGAAGGTCCCACAAATAACCCAGAGATGAATTTTAAATAAAAGGACACATTCTACTCATGTAAAAACACACTGATTCCCAGACCGTCCGCCGGCCGGATTGAGAAGGCAATTGGGTCGGATCCAGCTCCCAGGCCTTAGTTTGCCTACCCATGATCTAATATGCTCTCTCTTCTTTTCAGTAGAAAATAAGGTGGTACAGTGGTACTTCGGGTTAAGAACTTAATTCGTTCTGTAGATTAAAAATCAAATACGTAATGGAAGCAGATATTTGATACTTACCAAAAGGATGGAAGGAAGTCCAGGAGGTGGTTTTTGCGTGTTTTTTTTTTTTTTTTTAAATCGTTTACTGTTTTGTGAAACAGCCAGATTAATCTATCTTTGTATAGTTAGAGAGAGGAAAAAGTTGGCTTGTATATCCTGACGCTTTTTTTGTGTTTTTTTTTTTGTTATAATTTTTTTCTTTTGTATCTGTTTGTATGTTTGTTATGTGTATAACCTCAATAAAAATGTATTTGGGAAAAAAAAAAAAAAGAACTTAATTCGTTCTGGAGGTCCGTTCTTAACCTGAAACTGTTCTCAACCTGAGGTACCACTTTAGCTAATGGGGCCTCCCACTAATGGGGCCAGATAAGATGTTGATCTAAGTTTGTTATTGGTATGAGCTTTTGTGTGCATGCACACTTCTTCAGATACACTCAGATACATACGAAAGCTCATACCAATAACAAACTTCGTCTCTAAGGTGCTACTGGAAGGATTTTTTTTTTATTTTGTTTCGGCTATGGCAGACCAACATGGCTACCTACCTGTAATCGGATGTTAGAAGACAGGGGAAAATTATGGAAGGATGGAATAAACTTTAAAGAAAATGTAATGAAAATGATGTACAGGTGGTATATAACGCCAGTGAAAGTAGCAAAAATGTACAGATCAAGTAATCAATGTTGGAAATGTAAAGAAAAAGATGGTACCTTTTATCATAGGTGTTGGGTATGTAGGGAAGTGAAGGCCTTCTGGGAAATGACATATAATGAACTTTTAGAAATGTTGAAATATACATTTTTTTTAAAAAAACATAAAACCAGGAGCCTTCCTATTAGGAATTGTGGGTAGAGAAATACACAGGCAGGATTATTTTTATATGCTACAATTGCAGCGAGAATATTACTAGCCCAAATGATGGAAGCAAGAAGAGATACCATCGAAAGAATAGTGGCAGATGAAATTAATGGACTATGCCAAATTGGCGAAATTGACTGGGAAAATTCAGAAGAAGCAGGACCAGAATTTCTTGAAAGACTGGAATAAATTTATGTTGTACCTGAAAGACAACTGTAAACAACTGACATCACTAATAGGGTTACAATAAGTTTTGTAGTCTTAAATTATCATTTATTACTAAATGCAATTTACGTATTGTTTATTTAAGATCATGATTTAATAGTAATATTAATAAGAATAAAATGCATATTAGAGATTAAGTTGGAAAATCATTATTTGAGGATGGGGGAAGTTCCAAGCTTATATAGTCAAATGTTTCTTTATTTTATTTATAAAATTGATGTCATGGTGGAAAATATTTGGAAAAACCAATAAAAATTATTATGATTATTTTAAAAAGAACTCGGATGTTGGTTTCTGCCCAAATCTTTAATGCTCAAGTCAGTGCAGTGCATTGGCAAGGCAAGGGTGAAAAGGAGCAGCAGGTGGACTGGGAAGGATTAGGCCAGATAAGATGTTGATCTAGGAAGGACCGTGCACCTGCCTCTTGCTTTGGAAGAGTGGGACAGGTCACTGGACTGGGCAAGGAAATGGGCACACCTTCAAGTGCGATGGGCCCCAGTGATCTGTTCATGCCAGTGCTGGCATCTCCATGTCCTTGGAGACTTGGCACTGAATCAGCACCTGGATTGTCATCAAGGGCCTCCTCTGAAAGCGGAGGCTTGCAGGAGGTTTCCAGAGACACGGGAGCGAGGCTTTCCCCTTGTCAACCCACTCAGCTTCTCTGTGGGATCATGTTCTGTAGTCTCCCATTCACTGGCTTCCTCCTCTGGCTCCAATGTTACTTGGGGTCCTGAGGTCTGTTGGAAGGGAAATGGGAAGGAGGAAGAAGGGGAAAGCTAGATGCCATTATGTTAAGCAAATGAGAGGAGGACAGGAGTGGAGAAATACGCTGACCTGAAAAGTCTCACACCAGACAGAAAGGACAGGAGAGAGAGGCAGCTTCAGTGGAACTACCAGCCTTGCAAGACATTATATGGTGTTTCAGCAGCTCAGTTCTAGCAAAGCTTTCCTTATGCATATTGCATTGGTTCTTACATTCATTCAAAGCTGCCTGTTTGGATCTAGATGCTCAGTTTTTGTAAAGTTTATCTTATCAGTTTTCACTTTCTGTATATAGCCTTCACTTCTCTGTTTGATGTAATTCTTCTTCACAAAACCAAGATTCAGATCCAGCCAACTTCCCTACTATATGCCTTAAATTCCTTTAGCCTCTTTGCAATTTCCCTCTTTCTTCCCAGTCGTCCTTCATCACCTTCACAATCTACCCAGCACTCGTCTCTCGCTGGCTAGTTTCCTGCATCTGATATTTTTATTAGGGCTTTTATGTTTTCAGCAAATGTGTCCCTCGGATTCCTTCTTGTTGTTATGTTGGTCCTGATAGAATTGGTCCTCCTTATTTGATTATTTTTTTCCATTGCCACTTGACTCTATGATTTAACCATGCTGGCATCCTTTTAGACTTGTGAAGTTGGAAGACACCCAAGGGCCATCTAATCCAACCCAATGCAGGAAATTCAGCTAAAGCATCCATGATAGATGACTATCCAGCCTCTGCTTAAAACCCCCAAATGAGGAAGATTATGCCTCCAGCAGTCTTTCGGCAGAACTCTTATAGGTACTGTAACCCATGAGGACCCATTATATTATCTTCCTCCTAGCGTTTGTTTTCTCATTAGCAATTTTTGTTTTTCCATGTGATCATATTCATTATCATATGTTGCTTGTCTGGCCCCATTTCATTATCATTAACCTTTACTGCGATGTGATATAAAATGTGAGAAAAGCAACCGACTGCGGGCAGCGTTACTACTCCTACAAAACTGGCATTTCTCTCCGATACATTTTTCCGGCCCGCACACATCTCACTCAGATTGCATCTCCGTACGGAAATATGGTGAGCTGAAAACAATAGATGCCTTATGGGACGGCCCTTAATTGGGTTGTTTTGTGGCATGAAATTATGAAGCTGTTAAGGCCATTAGAGAAGTCAAAATAAGTGGATCGAAGGAACTGCTACACATTGCAAAGTCTTCAGCTCGGAGCTAGCCTTTGTTTCTCTATAATTACAGCCATTGGTCACTTAAATAGAGGGTGGGCAACTGGTGGCTGTCAAGACAGATAGAGCCCTGATTTTTGCCCCCCTCCCTTAGGCCATATCAAAGGTTTGACTCATGCAGCAAAGGATGCAAGTTTAACTGATACAGGGATGGAGGTTTAACTGCCAAATGAATACAATTAAAATGCTCCCCCCTTTTTTTCTTTTTCTTTTTTGCAATGTGATTAACAGTGCAGTGGGGTGGGCAGTTTGGGGACAACAGCAGGTGGGGAAGATAACTTTCACCTTTCCTATCCCTTACTGCAGACATGTTCAAGCGGTCAACCGTGATCGACAGGTAGATCGCTGGGGTGCTCCAGGTTGATCATGGGACTGAAAAAAGCTCAACAGCTCTTGGCAATGACAATGGGTCACTGCCAGTTTTATTATACTGGGAGTAGATCGCAGTTTCTAGAGAGTTAGACGTGCCTGCCCTACTGAATCTTATTGTGATGACTCCTACAGCTCCACCTATTTAATTGGACGCGGTCCAGTAGAACTTACTTCTGAGTAAGCGTGTGATCGTGCTCACAGCTCCATGTTCACTGTACAACTTAGGCTGCTCCTCACTTTGCAAGATCAAATGACTTGAAGATTCTTGAGAGAAGGCCATTAATTGAGGACCGCCTGCTCCCCAAGAGAAGGCATGTTTGCTGAGTTTACAAAAGCAGCAAAGTTCACAATCACAACTGCAGAAGTCAGAGGATGAATAAAACTGCTAAAGCTTTACACCCTGGCAGAGACAGAAAAGTGTCTATTTTTAAAGATATTCTTTTCATTATATATATATTTTTTAAAGCCACACAATTTCAAGGATTGCTACTTTGAGGTTATATCGTGAGCATCAAAGGGAAATCTAGTCCTAAAAGGGCTCACTTTGGTAGGTGCAAATCTTCAAAGCACAACGTTCCTCTGGAGTTAAAAGGGTTGTCCTGTTTTTTTATGAATAAGTCAAAATACGAGAACTATTCCTAAGTGTACACTTGGCTCAATTGGGTTTTTTGGTTTTGTTTTTTAAGATCTATGCTGGCCAGCTTCAAAGTGAATAAGCATGAATGGCTTCTTTTATGTAGTATGTCTGCATTTCTGTCTCCATGGGGGGAGGGGAATATTGCTGCTTCCCTGCCCCCAATGATCCTTACCGCATAGTGGCAAATGCAAGGCATGGACACATTTGGTTCTCCAGATGTTGTTGGTGATGGGAGTTGTAGTTCAGCAACATCTGGAAAGCCAAGCTTCCCCACACCTGGTATATACCCAAGAACTTTGTTCTGACCTGCTGTCTAATCTTGCTATGGAAAACGTAGAACACACCCCTTTGACTTGTATTTTGATCATTCAGGTTAGTGGACCTACAACCTGTGTTGGCCTGATACGCAACTACTGAGATCATTTTACACTGTCTAGGATTTAAAGCACAACTTCCTCCCATGCAGACCAGCCCGGCTACTCAGCTTGCGGATTGATGCGGGTGGTGCTGTGGTCTAAACCACTGAGCCTCTTGGGCTTGCCAAACAGAAGGTTGGTGGTTCGAATCCCTGCAACAGGGTAAGCTCCCATTGCTCCATCCCAGCTCCTGCCAACCTAGCAGTTCGAAAGTACGCCAGTGCAAGTAGATAAATAGGTACCACTGCAGTGGGAAGGTAAATGGTGTTTCCTTGCACTCTGGTTTCCCTCACCGTGTTCCATTGTACCAGAAGCAACCACATGTGTGCTGGCCACATGACCTGGGAAGCTGTTTACGAAAGAGGACTTGCATCCTGTCCAGGCTGCATTTTAATACCTTTTGTTGTTTAAGTGCTTATAAGACAAAAAGGGTGTGATTCCTTTGTGGCAAACACAGATCGGCTGCTATGTCAATGTGGAACAGAATGACTTTTTTATTTACAAAAATATTTATATACTGCTAGTCAAGGGACGTGGGTGGCGCTGTGGGTTAAACCACAGAGCCTAAGACTTGCCGATCAGAAGGTCGGTGGTTCGAATCCCCGCGACGGGGTGAGCTCCCGTTGCTCGGTCCCTGCTCTTGCCCACCTAGCAGTTCGAAAGCACGTCAAAGTGCAAGTAGATAAATAGGTACCACTCCAGCGGGAAGGTAAACGGCATTTCCGTGTGCTGCTCTGGTTCGCCAGAAGTAGCTTAGTCATGCTGGCCACATGACCCGGAAGCTGTACGCCGACTCCATCAGCCAGTAAAGCGAGATGAGCGCCGCAACCCCAGAGTCGGTCACACCTGGACCTAATGGTCAGGGGTCCCTTTACCTTTAGTCATTTAAAAACAACAAGCCCAGAGCAGTTTCCAACAATAGTACGTAAAACCATACAACGAAAATCACACAAAGACAAATTAAAACCAGAAATCAGATAACCACTGTGAAGAGTTATATTCTCTAGAAAAGTTTTCAGCAAGTGTTTGAAAGCTGAAAGAAAAGGTGCCTGCTGTATTGGCCAGTTTCCTGTTGTTGTCAAATGAGCCTTGACAATTTGAAGAATGACCAATGGTGTTCCTGCAGATGATCTCAGTGATCAAACTGGGATATAAGGCTTCAGGTTCCATGGACCAAAGTTGCTCAGGGCTTTGTAAATTTTTTTTACAAGTGATAGTAGTAGATGGTAGTAGTAGTAGTCAGTGCAGATGTTTTAAAGATGGTGTCATATGTTGTCGGCTATGTGCCCCCATCAGCAGTCTGGCCACTGCATTCTGCATCTGCTGGAACTTCTGAACCAGGATCAAGGGCAGCCCCACAAAGAGTGCATTGCAGTAATCCATCTTCGAGGTTACCAACACAAGGACTATAGCAGTTCAGCTATCCCTGTCCAGGAATGGCTGTAGCTGGTGAACCAGATGGGGCTGGCAAAACTTATTCACTGTACAGTATAGCATTTCTACAGTGTTGCAATTTGTGGATGGTTCAGAGAGCTAGTGTTTTGTTTATCCGTAAATGATCTGGCTGTGCACACACGAATGAGCATGAGAGAATGGGCAATAGAAGGCAAATAAAATGATTTTTGCAGGTATTTTATTCTATTCTATGAAACGCCCTCCCTCCCCCCTTTAACTTATGGAATTCAGATTTATATTTCCAAGCCAACCTTAAGCTCAGTGCACTGGAATCATGCAACAGAATAATGTTCCAAAACAATACCAACTGATAGGGAAAAAGCAGCAGAAGCAGAAGCAGAAGCAGCAAATATCACCCCAGACCGAAAGAAAAGAAACCCAGACATGTCTTTGCTTTGCTCTTCATTAACTTGGTGAGGCAGACAATATTTGGGCCACCTGGGGCCTTCCTCAGTGCAAAAGATCTGATATGACCTGTGCAGTCATTGAGATGCCCATGCAATTTATTTTAAATGGGGGGGGGTAGGTGGGGGAGAGAGACACACAGCAGAATGGAACTCCCGGAAGAAGTCTCCCAGTGTGATCTGTACCAGTTGAAGTCAGCTTGTGTTTTAGAATTTACACTGGAGGGAATGCAGTACAGAGAAATTGCCACCTTTTGTGGATATAACCGAGTTTCTGCACCTATTAGGGTTGTAATATATCCACCACTGAAACAAGTGTGGGGGTGAGCAGATGCGATTTGGTAGTTTCATCACCTCCAGATCCCCTAACCCAATAGGCAAATTTAGCACATGCAGGAGCACACAAACATATATGAGAGAGAAATTCTGTTTTGAAAGAATTTTGCAATCAGAAAATCTGGAAAGAAGCTATTTTAATTTCAGCGTACGTGTAACTTTGGTGTCATTTTCAAATGGAAGCAGAAAATTACACTTGAGATTGTGGTCATGGTTCTCGCATGTAACAGGGTCTTGCATGTGGTGGCCACGCACCTCAGTTCAGAAGCTGGGGATGCCAGAAACAGGCTTCCAAAAGGCGAGCTGAATAGGGTAAAAAAGGTAAAAGGTAAAGGACCCCTGGATTGTTAAGTCCAGTCAAAGGCAAATGGGTTTGCGGTATTCATCTCGCTTTCAGGCCAAGGGAGCCGGCATTTGTCCACAGAAAGAGGTGGGTATGTATAAGCAAGCAATAATTAGGCCCCAAATGGACAACCTATGTTAGTATTGAAGAGAGGGGAGGGGAAGAATGCATTGCTTTTTCAGGGATTCTTCAGCTGTGATTCCTGCATTACAGAGACTAGCTGAGCCTTTGGGTCCTTTCCAATGCTATTGTTCTATGATTTTATGAACAGGAAAGCCACAGACCACCTATGACATGTGCACCCATGGACAAAGTTACCTTTGCCAATCACACTTGACATTTTCACATCTATCCATGAAACATCTTTGGTGTACACCTAAGCAAGGCAGGATTAAGGTGGTTGAGGGTCCTTGTGCAGTTCCTTTCCCCCCACATTCATGGGGGAACCCATGGAGTTGAAGGTGACACCTAGCTTTCTTGGGAGACAATGGAGGAGGTGAAGTCAAACCATTGGAGAGTTACAGCACCTGCTGTGCCTCTAGAGACCAATAAGGGAGAGACATCTTTTGTTGCAGCTGGGGCAGAGGAAGGCATCCAGTTGTGCTGCTGCAGATGCATCATGTCGTTTTTCCTCTCTGCACTCCTACCAGTGGTCATTTCTCCTCCGGTCGCTGCTGTGGATACATGACCTGACTGTCTGTCTGCAGGCAAAGTACCACGAAGTAAGTCTGTTTCAATGCTAAACACTGAATTAAGCCTTCATTGTACTTCTACTAATGCACTGAATAGGCTGTGGGAAAATCTGTCTATTTGCCAGCCTTTAAGCAGCCTGATTTGTGAGTATGACTAGGGATTCAAAGTAATTTGAAAGGGCAACCATTCGGTGTCAACTACTTTTGAAGATGTTCCTGAGGGACTCACCTATCCCCAGCCAGCCAGTCAAGCCTTAAGTCTTCGGAGGAAGTTCAAAACATCACTTTTCTTTTCTTTCTTTCTTTCCTTCAATCTTTTGCATTCCACTCACCCTGCCCCTCCTTCTGTCCTTACAATCATTAAAACAAATTGAAGTTACAGCTCTCCATGCACCCGGGATCGTGAGCTGAGATTAGCAACCTTATGAGCTCTCCATTAGGCTGGTTAAAGGATGGGGGGAATTGTAGATTTCTTCCCCGTTTCCAGCGCATTCTTGTGGTTGGTTTTCAAAGAGCTCTCATAAAAGGGTGTGTATCAGTGCCAGATTTACATATAAGCTAAACAAGCTATAGTTTGGGGCCCACTCTCTTGGGGGGCCCCAAAAAAATCAAAGGAAAGAAACTGGATGTACATTTCCAAAACATAAGATAAAAAAACAAATAAAATAAAACCTACATACAGCAACAGTGTTTTGTGTTGTGTAGGCTCCTATGATGTAAGTACCGTGGTACCTCAGGTTGCATACGCTTCAGGTTGCATACGCTTCAGGTTACATACGCTTCAGGTTACAGACTCCGCTAACCCAGAAATAGTACCTTGGGTTAAGAACTTTGCTTCAGGATGAGAACAGAAATCGTGCTCCAGCAGTGTGGTGGCAGTGGGAGGTCCCATTAGCTAAAGTGGTGCTTCAGGTTAAGAACAGTTTCAGGTTAAGAACGGACCTCCGGAACCCGAGGTACCACTGTAATGGGCCCCGCCTGCTAGCCTGCTCCCTAAAATATCACTGGTTTGCTCATTTCTATATATAGGGTGCCTACATTCCGCATGTACAAATGGCTTTAGATACCTATTAGGTCCATAAATTACCATATAGCATATATTCAACACAAAAAACAGCAACAATTTGTTGTTGACAAAGGACAGCTGGACATGTAAAGGACCCCATTACCTTCAGTAGCTTTGTTGTTGTTTAGTCGTTTAGTCGTGTCCGACTCTTCGTGACCCCATGGACCAGAGAACGCCAGGCACTCCTGTCCTCCACTGTCCCCCGCAGCTTGGTCAGACTCATGCTGGTAACCTCGAAAACACTATCCAACCATCTCGACCTCTGTCGCCCCCTTCTCCTTGTGCCCTCCATCTTTCCCAACATCAGGGTCTTCTCCAGGGAGTCTTCTCTTCTCATGAGGTGGCCAAAGTACTGGAGCCTCAGCTTCACAATCTGTCCTTCCAGTGAGCACTCAGGGCTGATTTCCTTCAGAATGGAGAGGTTTGATCTTCTTGCAGTCCATGGGACTCTCAAGAGTCTCCTCCAGCACCATAATTCAAAAGCATCAATTCTTCGGCGATCAGCCTTCTTTATGGTCCAGCTCTCACTTCCATACATCACTACTGGGAAAACCATAGCTTTAACTATACGGACCTTTGTTGGCAAGGTGATGTCTCTACTTCTCAAGATGCTGTCTAGGCCTGTCATTGCCCTTCTCCCAAGAAGCAGGCGTCTTTTAATTTCGTGGCTGCTGTCACCATCTGCAGTGATCATGGAGCCCAAGAAAGTAAAATCTCTCACTGCCTCCATTTCTTCCCCTTCTATTTGCCAGGAGGTGATGGGACCAGTAGCCATGATCTTCGTTTTTTTTTTCAGTAGCTTAGGGCCTCCTCAAACCTAAATCTGGCCCTTGGGTTGTGTGTGATATTCTGTGTTCTTAATCGTAGAGTTGGGGCATCTCCACACTCGCACCCACACCATACATTTAGGTGTGGGCAGGAAAATTCTGTATTTTGGGTATGGGCCAACTTCAGACTGTCACAGCAGAGAGCCTGGATCAGGACTATGGCAGCAAGTCCTCGGGAACTGAACCAGCTAAAAATTCAGTGGCTCCTTAGCTGGCACAGATCCACTCCCATGCTGCCCTCTCCACACTCTCAGATACCCTGTTTGTTATGCACCAGCTACGCCACTTTGCCCATGGTTTAAGTGGGCACAGTCAAGAGTTCCATATCAGGTTTTCTGGATGGACAGAGATTGCTGGATGGACAGAGATCTCAGTCTCATTTAAACCCTCTCCAGTGTGGCGGATCAGGGGTTTGGAATTGCTCTGTTATTTCAAACGATAGTGGTATTTCATTTAACAAGATTTGCAGACCACTTAAAAATCACTAAGCAGTTTACATAAAACAATATAAGATAATCATAAGAAAACACCGATAAAACCAGCAGGCTTTAGAAGCGAGTAGATATAATGAAACTATCAAAGCCATGTGAAATCAACAGAGTTTAAGAAGAAGTATGCAGAATGAAATGACATGTCTGCATATCCTGGCCTAAAAATGGAGGAGGCAGGGAGTGTTTGTAAGCATCGAAAACACCTCCAGCAAGCCTGCTCTGCTCCTTTCATTAAGTGGGACCCTAGGCGTCTTCTCCAGGGTCCTGTCTTGATGGTACCAAAGTTGGTCTTTACTGTATACTCTTCAGAGGCATGCTATCTATTTCCAACAGTAGAGAGAAAGCATAGTCAACAAGGCTGGTGGTCATTGATTAGTCTTCTACTCCATGGATGTGTTGAATCATCTTTTAAAGCCATCCAAGTTGGTGGTCATCGCTACATATTGTGGGAGCAGATTCCACAGTGCAAATAATTGGTTTCTTTTGTCTGTCCTTAACTTATAGATCATTCTTAACTTCTTAAAGGTACACTCCAGTACCCATTATTACTCATGTGTTTGTGCAAGCAAGTTTGTCACTGAAACAACATATCCATATCTGAATGCCCAGTTCTCCGTTGGCTGTGAATTCTTCAGCAATGCTACCTAACGATGAGGGCTGGTTGATTCTCTTTAATGAACCACGGGAATGGAAGGCTTATCAAACCAGACACTTGTCCGGAGCATGACTGCATTAAAAAAAAAAAAAGACAACTAATTGAGGTGCAATTTTGCACAGGTTGTGGTGAAAAGCAGCTTCCTGGACATGGGTCTCCCCACATCTTTAGTTTAGAAGCCCTAAGGCAAACCAAGCTTCTTTGTCAATTATAGAAAAATCAATGAAGATACTGTTTGGGACTCCTTTTCACCATTCAGCACGGATGATATCCTTCAGTTTCGAGCAATGATTCATTTACTTCCACCCTCTCTTGGGGGCTACTGACATCCTGCTATCTCTAAAGAATGTGAAGCCAAAAACACCCTATTCTTTGTTTCTTTCTAGAACATGGGTTCCCCCACCTGCCTCCCCAATGCACAGGACATTCACCTGGACTTGGAGGCTGCTTCAGTGGGGCACTACACACCTTTTTTACCTGCTAACTTTGGGAGGGGGGGGGAACCCTGGAAATGTGCACATTCAAAGGTACTGTACAGCTATGGCCTCATTCGCACAACATCTCAAGGGAGAAGATTGTTCCTGGACCTCAAAGTGCAGGTGGAAGGTTGAATTTTACCCTCTCCTCCATATTAAAATAAGATTTGTGGGGTGCCTCCTGCTTCTAATTCTGGTGTGCTAGACATTGAATTTAGCATGTTAAAATATAAACCATGTTAAAAAAAAGAAGAAGCCAAGCTTGCTGGCTGATGAAGTAATCACCTGAAGACATGGGCCATTAGAATGCAAGACAGGATGATGCCCATTAAGAAATCTGTCAACGAGGCAAAGGTTGTCTGCTGGATGCAGAGGGGTAGAGCCCCACCCTGGGCTATGGGTAGTTAGCAAGACAATGCAGAGTCCAGAAGGGAGAGTTTAGGAATTGCAGGGGGATGATGTAAGGAAGAGGGGAAATAGTTGTGTTTTGGGAAGCAATTTGCAAACTGGAGAAAGACTGCAAAGTTAGCCTACTCTGCTGCTTCTAATAAGGACCTGGCCCATGGAGCCAAAACGGTTCTCCACCCCAGCATTGTCCCCTCCCTTGTGATTGAGTTAGGCTTCTGGCAAACATGCACAACAGCTCCAATCAGAAAGCCAGGATGGGCTGCAGTGCCTGTTGATTGGAGGATCAGTCCAGGTTTGCAGATAGAAAGCTTTAATCAATTCCAATTGGTTAGTTTAAACCATGGGTAGGCGAACTAAGGCCCGGGGCCCGGATCCGGCCCAATCGCCTTCTAAATCTGGCCCGCAGACGGTTGGGAATCAGCATGTTTTTACATGAGTAGAATGTGTGCTTTTATTTAAAATGCATCTCTGGGTTATTTGTAGGGCTAGTGAATTCGTTCATTATTATTTTTTTCAAAATATAGTCCGGCCCCCCACAAAGTCTGAGGGACAGTGGACTGGCCACCTGCTGAAAAAGTTTGCTGGCCCCTGGTTTAAACCATTTAAAAACTTTTGGTTGGCTAAAAAGCAACAGCAGATCCTTTCCGGCTAGTTAAAGAAATAAATGCCTATGCAAAGTTACATTTCTAATTGCTATATAATAGGAAATATAGAAGTAGTTATAAAATATAATAAATATATAAGCATTAGGTAAAGGTAAAGGGACCCCTGACCAATATAAGCATCAATACTATATAAATATCATATAATTATATAAAATAAAAACTGCAGAGCATCATCTTAGAAGAAGCACTATCCTTTCACGCTGGCACAGGTGAGGATGCCTCTTTCAAGACTGTTGTTGCAGGGGGATGTTTTCCTGTTAATGGTTTGGGGGGACAAGAAGCTACAGTTAGAACTGGATATGGAACAACTGACTGGTTCAAAATTGGGAAAGGAGTACGACAAGGCTGCATTTTGTCTCCCTGCTTATTTAACTTATATGCAGAATTCATCATGCGAAAGGCTGGGCTGGATGAATCCCTAGCCAGAATTAAGATTGCCGGAAGAAATATCAACAACCTCAGATATGCAGATGACACAACCTTGATGGCAGAAAGTGAGGAGGAATTAAAGAACCTTTTATTGAGGGTGAAAGAGGAGAGTGCAAAATATGGTCTGAAGCTCAAAAAAAACGAAGATCATGGCTACTGGTCCCATCACCTCCTGGCAAATAGAAGGGGAAGAAATGGAGGCAGTGAGAGATTTTACTTTCTTGGGCTCCATGATCACTGCAGATGGTGACAGCAGCCACGAAATTAAAAGACGCCTGCTTCTTGGGAGAAGGGCAATGACAGGCCTAGACAGCATCTTGAGAAGTAGAGACATCACCTTGCCAACAAAGGTCCGTATAGTTAAAGCTATGATTTTCCCAGTAGTGATGTATGGAAGTGAGAGCTGGACCATAAAGAAGGCTGATCGCCGAAGAATTGATGCTTTTGAATTATGGTGCTGGAGGAGACTCTTGAGAGTCCCATGGACTGCAAGAAGATCAAACCTCTCCATTCTGAAGGAAATCAGCCCTGAGTGCTCACTGGAAGGACAGATTGTGAAGCTGAGGCTTCAGTACTTTGGCCACCTCATGAGAAGAGAAGACTCCCTGGAGAAGACCCTGATGTTGGGAAAGATGGAGGGCACAAGGAGAAGGGGGCGACAGAGGACGAGATGGTTGGATAGTGTTTTCGAGGTTACCAGCATGAGTCTGACCAAGCTGCGGGGGGCAGTGGAGGACAGGAGTGCCTGGCGTTCTCTGGTCCATGGGGTCACGAAGAGTCGGACACGACTAAACGACTAAACAACAACAACAACAACAACGCTGGTTTATGCAACTTTCATCACACAGTAAAGGGTTTTTCGGAAGAGATCCTGCAGATGAGTATCAGCAGCTCAAAAATGCGCTAATTACTCAACAACTTCGGGGTTTTGTTGTTCAGGATTGGCAAACACCTGCTTTCTCAGAGGGATGGGAGGCAGATCGTTTGTATTTTACCACCCAGACCCTATTTTCCATGGACAGTCCCAGATTTACAGAAGACATCCCAGTTTCTGATCCTGGAATGTCCCACTCTTCCTTAGGACATCCCTATTTTCATCAGAGAAATGTTGGAGGGTATGAAATAAGATGTCCCCAGGGCTTTTTTTTTTCCCCCAGACAGAACTCGCCAGAACTTTTCCGAGCACAATTCAAAGTGTTGGTGCTGACCTTTAAAGCCCTAAACGCCTCGGTCCTGTATACCTGAAGGAGCGTCTCCACCCCTATCATCCAGCCCAGACACTGAGGTCCAGCGCCGAGGGCCTTCTAGCAGTTCCCTCATTGCGAGAAGTGAGGTTACAGGGAACCAGGCAGAGGGCCTTCTTGGTAGTGGCACCTGCCCTGTGGAACGCCCTCCCAGCAGATGTCAAGGCAATAAACAACTCTTTTACTTTTAAAAAACAACTGAAGGTGGCCTTGTTTAGGGAAGTTTTTAATGTCTGATGCTGTATTGTTTTTAATATTTGGTTGGAAGCTGCCCAGAGTGGCTGGGGAAACCCAGCCAGATGGGTGAGGTGTAAATAATACCCTGAGTGAGTGCCGAGGGCCCTGCTCCTCTCTGCCACTTACCATCTGGCCTGGGGTGGGGCCTGAAGCCTCATAAGGACTGCGTGGTGCTTGCTGCCTGCTGCCCAGGAGGACTCCCCTGAGTGAGTGCTTGAGGGCCCTGCTCTTGCCACTTACCATCTGGCCTGGGGTGGGGCCTGAAGCCTCATAAGGACTGCGTGGTGCTTGCTGCCTGCTGCCCAGGAGGACTCCCCTGAGTGAGTGCCGAGGGCCCTGCTCCTCTCTGCCACTTACCATCTGGCCTGGGGTGGGGCCTGAAGCCTCATAAGGACTGCGTGGTGCTTGCTGCCTGCTGCCCAGGAGGACTCCCCTGAGTGAGTGCTTGAGGGTCCTGCTCTTGCCACTTACCATCTGGCCTGGGGCGGGGCCTGAAGCCTCATAAGGACTGCATGGTGCTTGCTGCCTGCTGCCCAGGAGGACTCCCCTGAGTGAGTGCCGAGGGCCCTGCTCCTCTCTGCCACTTACCATCTGGCCTGGGGCGGGGCCTGAAGCCTCATAAGGACTGTGTGCTGCTTGCTGCCTGCTGCCCAGGAGGACTCCCCTGAGTGAGTGCTTGAGGGCCCTGCTCTTGCCACTTACCATCTGGCCTGGGGCGGAGCCTGAAGCCTCATAAGGACTGTGTGCTGCTTGCTGCCTGCTGCCCAGGAGGACTCCCCTGAGTGAGTGCCGAGGGCCCTGCTCCTCTCTGCCACTTACCATCTGGCCTGGGGCGGGGCCTGAAGCCTCACAAGGACTGCTTGGTGCTTGCTGCCTGCTGCCCAGGAGGACTCCCCTGAGTGAGTGCTTGAGGGCCCTGCTCTTGCCACTTACCATCTGGCCTGGGGCGGGGCCTGAAGCCTCATAAGGACTGCGTGGTGCTTGCTGCCTGCTGCCCAGGAGGACTCCCCTGAGTGGGTGCCTGAGGGTCCTGCTCCTTCCTGCCACTTACCACCTGGCCCAGGGCAGGGCCTGCCAGGCCTCACTAGGACAGTGTTACTGCAGGAGGGGCACAGAGTGTTTTTAAAATGTTTTTTAAAAAATTCTTTTGGATTTTTTGTATGTGGGGGGTGGGGGTGGGATGGATGTTTGGTTGGGTTTGGGGAATTGTTTTTTATTTTTTTGATGTTTTTGTAATTTTTAAATTTTTTTGTATTGTTTTATTGGTTTTGTTTGTATAAGTTGTTATTTTGTTCTTAGGGGGAGGGGTCAGGGCTGCCGGGGAGTGGGCCCCAGCCCACAAAATGGCTGGGGCATGTTCCACAGGGGGGGATGCACTGGGACAACCGATCTCAGTGATCACGGGTAGGAGGAGGAGTTACGCTAAGACCAGACCATGTCATTACAGAGGAGGCAAGTTTAGTCGTTGTCTGAGGACTATTCCTGCCTCCGGGTCTGGTCCTGACCGGATGGATACTAGAATCAGCAAGGGATACCCACATGACCTGAAGGTGCTGCTGTGCAATGCCAGGTCAATGATTCATAAGACCACTGCCATCCATGACTTGATCATGGATGGAGGACTTGACCTGGCATGTGTAACAGAGACTTGGTTGGATGAAGCAGATGGGCCTGTCCTTGCCGCTGCTTGTCCACCAGGTTTCTCTTACGCACAGCAACCCAGGTCATGTGGGCGGGGAGGGGGGGTTGCAGTGATTTTTAGAAAGTCATTAGTTTGCACCAGGCGTCCTATTGGGAAGACCCAGTTTTCTGAGTGCATGTTCTGGAAGTTGGGCAATAGGGGCAGTACAGGATTCCTTTTGGTGTACCGACCTCCCCGCTGCACCAAGGATTCCCTGCCCGAGCTGCTTCAGGTCGTGGCGGATGTTCTCCTGGAGACACCTAGCTTGGTCGTCCTAGGGGATTTTAACATCCATGCCGACACGACCTTACAAGGGGCAGCTCGGGACTTCGTGGAAAGCATGGCCTCCATGGGGCTGTCCCTGAATAAGTCTGGCCCAACCCATAGCCGCGGACATGCCTTGGACCTGGTGTTTACCTCTATGGATGTTGGTGATCTGACACTAAGTAAAAGTGAAACAAAAGAAGTGCCATGGTCAGATCACTTCCTGGTGCAACTGGACTTCTCTGCGACCCATCCCCTCTGCAGGGAGGTGGGACCAATTCGGATGGTCCGCCCCCGCCACTTAATGGATCCAAATGGTTTCCAGAGAGTGGTAGGGGATGCTTTATCCCATGTTGATGGCCTTTCAGCTGATTCCCTGGTGGCCCGCTGGAATGCGGAGTTAACCAGGGCTATTGACTGTTTGGCTCCGAAGCGCCCTCTCCAATTGCATGGAGCCCGGAGAGCCCCGTGGTTTTCCACGGATCTGAGGGCAATGAAACAATCTTTGAGACGGCTAGAGCGCCGGTGGCGGATAACTCATTCCGAATCTGATTGGACACAGGTTAGAGCTCAACGTCGAGCCTACCAAGTGGCGATAGCGACGGCGAAGAAGAATTTCTTCACCGCCTCTATTGCATCTGCAGAAAACAGCAGCAGGAGACTTTTTCAGGTGGTTCACAATTTAGCGGAACCACCTGTAACATCGGGGCCCAGTACGGGCCACATGTTCTCCTGCAATGATTTTGCAAAGTTTTTTGCAGATAAAATCGCTCAGATTCGGGAAGAAGTAGACTCCACCGTGGGAGCAGGGCCAGGGCGGGAGAGTGCTAGAGTTCTGTCTAGTCAAGTTGAGTGGGATCAATTCCAATCTGTTACCTCCGAGGATGTGGACAGGCTGCTTGGACGAGTGAAACCAACCACCTGTCTCCTGAATCCTTGCCCATCCTGGCTTATAAAAGCTAGCCGGGAAGGACTGGGCGATGGGCTTCGTGGGGTGGTGAATGCTTCCCTCCGTGAGGGAGCCTTCCCAGACCCGCTGAAAGAGGCAGTTATTAAACCGCTTCTTAAAAAACCATCTTTAGATGCGGCCACAATGGCCAACTATCGCCCAGTCTCAAATCTTCCATTCTTGGGCAAGGTGATAGAGCGAGCGGTTGCCGAACAACTCCAGGCACGCCTGGAAGAAGCGGACCATTTGGATCCCTTCCAGTCGGGATTCAGGCCTCATCATGGGACTGAAACTGCCTTGGTCGCACTGGTTGATGATCTCCGGCGGGCTAGGGACAAAGGTGAGAGCTGTTTCCTAGTTCTGCTGGATCTCTCAGCGGCGTTTGATACCATCGACCATAACATCCTTCTGGACCGTCTTGAGGGGCTGGGAGCTGGGGGCACTGTCCTACAGTGGTTCCGCTCCTTCCTCCTGGGCCATGTTCAGAAAGTGGTGGTGGGGGATGAGTGTTCAGACCCCTGGGCTCTCATTTGTGGGGTGCCTCAGGGTTCTGTCCTCTCCCCCATGCTTTTCAACATTTACATGCAGCCACTGGGAGAGATCATCAGGAGGTTTGGCCTGGGTGTTCATCAGTATGCAGATGATACCCAGCTCTACCTCTCTTTTAAATCAGAACCAGTGAGGGCAGTGAAGGTCCTGTGTGAGTGTCTGGAGGCGGTTGGAGGATGGATGGCGGCTAACAAATTGAGGTTGAATCCTGACAAGACAGAAGTACTGTTTCTGGGGGACAGGAGGCGGGCAGGTGTGGAGGATTCCCTGGTCCTGAATGGGGTAACTGTGCCCCTGAAGGACCAGGTGCGCAGCCTGGGAGTCATTTTGGACTCACAGCTGTCCATGGAGGCACAGGTCAAATCTGTGTCCAGGGCAGCTGTTTACCAGCTCCATCTGGTACGTAGGCTGAGACCTATCTGCCTGCGGACTGTCTCGCCAGAGTGGTGCATGCTCTGGTTATCTCCCGCTTGGACTACTGCAATGCACTCTACGTGGGGCTACCTTTGAAGGTGACTCGGAAACTACAACTAATCCAGACTGCGGCAGCTAGACTGGTGACTGGGAGCGGCCGTCGAGACCATATAACACCGGTCTTGAAAGAACTACATTGGCTCCCAGTATGTTTCCGAGCACAATTCAAAGTGTTGGTGCTGACCTTTAAAGCCCTAAACGGCCTCGGTCCAGTATACCTGAAGGAGCGTCTCCACCCCCATCATTCTGCCCGGACGCTGAGGTCCAGCGCCGAGGGCCTTCTGGCGGTTCCCTCATTGCGAGAAGCAAAGCTACAGGGAACCAGGCAGAGGGCCTTCTCGGTAGTGGCGCCCACCTTGTGGAACGCCCTTCCAGCAGATGTCAAAGCGATAAACAACTACCTGACATTCAGAAGACATCTTAAGGCAGCCCTGTTCAGGGAAGTTTTTAACGTGTGATTTTACTGTATTTTTGGTTTTTATGGAAGCCGCCCAGAGTGGCTGGGAAGGCCCAGCCAGATGGGCGGGATATAAATAATAAATTATTATTATTATTATTATTATTATTATTATTACTACTACTATTATTACTATTATTATTATTAACTCAGTTCCAGCACCTCTCAGGTAGGTGCCATTGCCATGATAAGAGTACAAAGGAGGTGTGTTCATTGTAAGTTCTGGCAGCTCTTTTTCCTAAAAAAAAATAGCACTGGACATCTCTATTTTCATAAGAGAAATGTTGTGGGGTATGGAATAGGATGTCCCTATTTTCATCAGAGAAATGTTGGGGAGTATGTAATGCACCAGCAGTCATGGGAACTGACTAGTTTTTAAAAAAAACCCACAAAAAACAGAGAGACTGCTAACTTTTCAACTTGGTTTTTTTTTCAGCGGTTGACTTTTGGATTTTACTAGTTCTTTTTTTTAAAAAAAAATTGTTAACTTTAAGGTGTGTTGTTGTTGTTGTTGTTTTAAAAAATAGAAGTTAAACATTTGGTTGCTGGGAAAGAGCAGTTGAAATCCAGGTTTTCCAGAGGTTCACTTGACATGGGTGTAAGCCAGGGGGGCAAAGGAGGCAGCAGCACCCACCCTAAACCAAGTGAAAACAGTGGTACCTCGGGTTACAGACGCTTCAGGCTACAGACTCCACTAACCCAGAAATAGTAGCTTGGGTTAAGAACTTTGCTTCAGGATGAGAACAGATATTGCGCGGTGGTGGCAGCAGGAAGCCCCATTAGCTAAAGTGGTACCTTAGGTTAAGAACAGTTTTAGGTTAAGAACAGACCTCCAGAACGAATTAAGTTCTTAACCTGAGGTAAATAAAAACACTTAACTCAAAGTGGAAATAATCAGAACATTTGAAATGTTTTGACAGATTATTTTTCCCTGAGCACTTGGGGTCAAAAGAAAGTAATTTAAAATGACTGTTGTTGAGACATTTCATTCTGAATCTGCTGGACAGAGCCAGACAAGAGGATGGTAACAGGAGGGGTGTCCTGCCCCCACCCCCCCAAAAAATCCTGGCTATGCCCATGTTGCTTGGCACACTCAATAGAGATCTCTGCACTGAATGTGCAGTGCAGTACAGTGGTACCTCAGGTTAAGTACTTAATTCGTTCCGGAGGTCCGTTCTTAACCTGAAACTGTTCTTGACCTGAAGCACCACTTTAGCTAATGGGGCCTCCTGCTGCCGCGCCGCCGCCGCACGATTTCTGTTCTCATCCTGAAGCAAAGTTCTTAACCCGAGGTACTATTTCTGGGTTAGCAGAGTCTGTAACCTGAAGCGTCTGTAACCTGAAGCGTATGTAACCTGAAACATATGTAACCTGAGGTACCTCTGTATTGCCTTAATGAAGGACTAGGACTTATTGTTTGAGCGACTGTGAATTTTAAGAACTACCATTCCCAGAGTTCCTTAGTCCATGCTGACCTTCTTCTGTGCATCAGGGTTGCAGATTAACTGCACAAGAGGGAACAATTCCCCAGGAGAGAGGCCTTTATTGCAGCAAGAGCAGATGGAGCCATTTCCGCAACTAAATCTGAAGGCCCCAGAAAGCTGGATGTGTGAGTAAATAGCCTAACCTTAATTTATAGGTTTAGAGGAATGCCAGAGATTTATTTATGTCTGAGGGGTTTTGTGCTTGAACATTCTTCCTCAGAATTCTGGACATCTATCGCGATTATTTTATTGTTTCCACCATTTAGGCCTCGCTTTCTTTAAACAAGAACAAAAAACACACCCTAAAACGTGCCTCAAAGCGACTTTATAAAATCTGAACAGTGTGTGTGTAAATCATTTGAAATCAGATACGTACTATGAAAATGCTATAGGAGAGAAATTTCTAGAGCCCCTTGTAATAGCAGTAAGCGTATCGTTTTAAAATACCCGTGTATCGCGACATTTTTTTGATCGGAAGTAAACATGCATTTTTTCAAATGGGTGTTAAAAAGGTGCCTCTTTGTACAGGGTGAGTCCTTTAAAAGAGGCCCTGTGGATACAGAGTACAGCGGTACCTCGGGTTACATACGCTTCAGGTTACATACGCTTCAGGTTACAGACTCCGCTAACCCAGAAATAGTGCTTCAGGTTAAGAACTTTGCTTCAGGATGAGAACAGAAATCGTGCTCCGGCGGCGCGGCGGCAGCAGGAGGCCCCATTAGCTAAAGTGGTGCTTCAGGTTAAGAACAGTTTCAGGTTAAGAATGGACCTCTGGAATGAATTAAGTACTTAACCCGAGGTACCACTGTACACATGTTCCACAGGGCCTCTTTTAAAAGACTCTCCCTGTACAAGACATGAAAAGGCCCCTTTGAGTTTACTATCGCCACCAGCGAAAAGGGATCCTTTAAAAATGTCCCATGCCATCTCTTAGCTCAGGCAGACTAGTCCTCAAAGTACGCAACCCCCAGTCCATGCTGCAAAGCCCCACAGCTTTCTGCACATGCTCAGAACCACTCTTTTCTTCTGTATTCCTTCAATATAATCCAGGGACTATTTCAAAAAATTAAATAACTTGGTGGCCTAACTTGGAGGGGTTTTCACAGTGACAACAAGTTCTAACACAGGTAGCCATAAGTTGTTGTCCTGAAAACTGTACAGTGGTGCCTCTAGTTACAAACTGAATTCGTTCCGGAGGTCCGTTCTTAACCTGAAACTGTTCTTAACCTGAGGTACCACTTTAGCTAATGGGGCCTCCCGCTGCCGCCACACGATTTCTGTTCTCATCCTCAAGTAAAGTTCTTAACTTTACTACTTCTGGGTTAGTGGAGTCTGTAACCTGAAGTGTTTGTAACCTGAAGCGTTTGTAACCCGAGGTACCACTGTATAACATTGCTCCTGGCCTTTCAGATGCTATCAGACTACAACTTCCATCATTCCTGGCCATTGGACATGTTGGAGTCTAACACCATCTGTCATCTAGGCCTTGTCCAGAAAGTGGCGGTAGGGGGTGAGTGTTCAGACCCCTTGGTCCTCACTTGTGGGGTGCCTCAGGGTTCCATCCTCTCCCCCATGCTTTTTAATATCTATATGAAGCCGCCGGGAGAGATCATCAGGGGGTTTGGGCTGGGTATCCATCAGTATGTGGATGATACCCAGCTCTACCTCTCTTTCAAATCAGCACCAGTGAAGGCGGTGAAGGTCCTGTGTGAGTGCCTGTAGGCGGTTGGAGGATGGATGGCGGCTAACAGATTGAGGTTGAATCCTGACAAGACAGAAGTACTGTTTTGGGGGGACAGCAGGCAGGTGTGGGGGACTTCCTGGTCCAGCATGGGACAACTGTACCCCTGAAGGACCAGGTGCGCAGTCTGGGAGTCATTTTGGACTCGCTGTGCATGGGGGCGCAGGTCAAATCTGTATCCAGGGCAGCTGTCTACCAGCTCCATCTAGTACACACACTGAGACCCTACCTGCCCGCGGACTGCCTTGCCAGAGTGGTGCATGCTCTGGTTATTACTAGATTACTGTATTTTAATATTTTGTTGGAAGGCACCCAGAGTGGCTGGGGAAACCCAACCAGATGGGTGAGATATAAATTAATTTATTATTATTATTATTATTATTATTATTATTATTATTATTATCTTGATAGCAATCTATCATGGATGCTTTAGTTGGGATTCCTGCATTGCAGAGGGTTGGAGTAGATGTCCTCCGGGTTCCCTTCCAACTCTATGATTCTATAAGTCTAAAAGGATGCCAGCATGGTTAAATCATAGAGTCCAGAGACTATGAAAAAACAAACAAATAAAGAGGACCATCTCTGGAGGGCCAAAGGTTCCTCAACCCTGCATAAGAATGAGAATAATAAAAATAAGAATAAGAATAATTAGAATAATAATGATTAGAATAATTAGAATAATAATGATTAGAATAATTAGAATGATAGTGATTAGAATAATCAGAATAATAAAAATATGCCACCCAACTCACTGGGTTGTCCTAGCCACTCTGGGTGGCTCCCAACAAAATATTTTAAAAATATTAAAAGAACAGTTTTTAAACACAGGAAAGGGTCCCCAGCTACACACACAGACACAGAAAGAGAAAATGAAACTTGTAAAAAATATAAGAAATAATTAAGATTAATGGAAATAGCAATGCAATGCACACAAGTGCTGCTTACCAAATACAATGGATTTCCTGGAAGTCGTTCGTTAGGCAAGCGTTCACATAACGAGCCTAGAATTTCCGTGCATTCCTATGGATACATTTCTCATCAGGGATTTGCCCGGTCTCTCCGCACAGTCCTTCTCTCCGTGTTTTCTTCCCGCAATGGCTACAGCAAAAGAGAGAAACAGGAAAAACTGAATTGCCCCACATATCTCTCCCACACTCTGCTTTGTCCAATCTCACTCCCTGCTTTCATGGTTTCTGCCCAAAAATGCTTGCTGCCAACCAGCAAAGCACAAACAAGCAAGGAAGTCAGGAAGTGGAAAAACTCTGGATGTTCAGATTTCGGAATCTGTGGAGTGTGCAGCAGGGTTTGGGCACAATTCTTTATGTTTGCATAAGTAATTTTTTGCAGAGCGAGCTGTCAGATAGCAGGATCTGTGTGTACATAACAACAGTGAGGCATGAAAACATACAAAATGAACTAATATGTTGCAATAATAGTACATAAGAGACTGTAGCTCAAAAAAACCACTGAACTAACTGAAAATTCCCATTCTCCTGTTTATTATTGTTTATTTTATGTGTTTTTATATGTGTTTTCATGCTTTTGTCGTTATGTATTGCAATCGTATTTCCACTGGCAACATTAATTGTTTCTCAGATTGTTTCATCCTCTGAGCCCAACATGTTGTGATTACTACAGTTGCATTTTAGAGCATCTGCAAAAAAAACACCAACAAAAATAATCAAGGTCTGAAAAACACAGGAGGAAGAAGGCGGAAAACAGTGCAATGCAACAGTTTCATAACTACGTTGTCATGAGGATAACCTGTAAAAAGTGAACAAACGAGGAATGGCAATTGCAAGAGAAAAGGCTTGGTGCAGAACACCAAACTAGATTGTGTCTATTGTCAAATGCCCTTGAAAAGGTTGTCCTCCAATGTTCAAACTGTCACAGCAGAGTTGAACATTTTGGCAATGCCTTGCTCCTGGTGGATCTACAAGGAAAACAATTCATCTAACATCAGAAGCCACTTACAGTTAATCTCAGCTGGGAAGCTGTTTTACAGATTGTCAAGAAAGGAAGTGTGAGAGCAATATGATTTGCTGGTGTTTCAGAGTGCACTGAAAATGGACAGTTTTGCTAATACCTCGTCTTGGCCCATTTCCTTCTTCCTGGCCACATAATTTGAACATGGGAGGAAACATGTGCCATCCATGTTTTATCCGCCATTCCCTCATTGGGTCCTCAATTTGAGGGGAAAGCCATTGCAGCTTGTGGGCCATTGCAAACACGGGAACATTGTAGGGAAGGCAGAAGACACAGCCCCAGATCAATTAAAGCTACTTTGGCTGAGCCACAAATCCTATGTCAAGTCTTTTCATGTTTTCTACTTGACTTGTGATAAACCACATCTGATTCATTCATAACTTTCACTTGAACTCCAGCAACTACAAGGTGGGGGATCTCTTGCAGGTAGCTGGAGGCATTTTTGTGGCTCTTGCTGTAAAAGCAGGCAGTGTCGTTTCTAGTAATGGGAAAAGGGAGTTTTTATATAAAAATCAAAGTGGCCCCTATCAATCAATCAATTGACAAAACTTTATTGCCTTAGCCATCGGGCATAGCACTCAGTCATACACATCAATAACTATAAACAATACAGAGGGATAATAAAATAGCGCTATTACATGTAAGATTCCACATAACAGCCCACAACTTTGGCTCCAGGAAACTTTTCCAGCAACAGAAACCAACAGAACACGCTAATCTCTTACATCTGCTTGGTGGCGGTAGGAATTTCCCGTTTTTTTAATAATTAATTTTATTGAAAGTTTTCAACATTAGAGACAATAAAACTATTGTATTTTTCCAGGTATAACACGCCCCCATGTATAAGACGATTCCTATTTTGGGGGGTCTCAAATTTAAGAAAATGGGGGGAGATGGCCCAGAGTGGTTGAGCTTTGGAGGGGGGGCAATGCCGAAAATCACTAACCAGACTGACACACACTGACAACCGCTCGCATCGCACTAGCCAACATGCGTCTGCTCACTCACCAACAGCAAGCGGCAATCGCACACCCAATTGCCGAAGTGGCAGCCAATCCACAGCAAACCTTGCCACATCAGCCAATCACCACAGCAGCAGCAAACCCAAAGCAGCACTTGACGCAGCCACAAATCACCCACAATATCACTGCTGTCGCGGGTGCAACCTATCTCTCGTCCGTCCCCTAAGACGACCCCCATTTTTTAACATTATTTTAGAGTAAAAACAATTTGTCTTGTACACGGAAAAGTTCGGTAATCTAAAAAATAATAATAAAGGGCATGGCAGTGAAGAGAAAAGAAAGATAAACAGAAGGGAAAGAAAGAGAAGGGGAGGGAAATATTTTTTTAAAAAGCAATAAACTCAAAACCATATGCATATAGCCCTCTGTCACAATTATATCTTAATTCTTAATCCACACATAGAGGAGTGAATCTTCTCAGCTCTCAACAATTTTTATAAGTAGGCAAATAAGAAATTATGGATAAGAGGTGAAATCTCTTCCCTAGCAGGCTTATACAGTGTGCAGTAAAGGAAATAAGGCATAACCCTCACTACTCTGTCCTCTCCTGTTCTACCATTTCTATATAAGGCCTCCAAGACTACGATTCTATGATTTCAATTGTTGGAGGGTCCAATTAGATCCTGCCAAAGCCATGACTCATCTACCAGATGCCTTCATTTGCCAAATTGAGGTTAGGGTTTCCAATGCAAGCAGTATCCATTGCTTGGTGAACCACACACGCACACCCAGCTCTAATTGGTCATCTAAATTATAGCCTGATTTGGTTACATGGCTGTGCATGGACTATGCTTGTGTAGATTGTAGAAGTTCATCGAAAGCTATTGCAGAATACTGCCACTAGGCTGTTGGAGCGAGTGCCCAGTCACTCCTGCGTTGAAAGAGCTGCCAGTATGCTACTAGGACAGTTTCATGGTCTTGCTATGGGCATGTATACAAAACAATTGGGGACAGGTGACCTCTAAGGAACATCTTACCTTGTATACCACTGCCTAGTCACTTCAATCATAGACTCTCTTAGTAATGGCCTATTCTTCCAAGGTTCAGCTTGCATCCTCTAAGAACAGGGCCTTTAGCCTGGTGGCAGCTGCCCTTCGGAATGTGCTTCCAATGAACATCAGGCAGGCTTCTACATGACACTGGCTTCAAGCTCATCTTTTCACCCAAATTTTCTTTGAGATCTACTGATTTGTGATGTATTTTGCACTTGTGTTATGATTCTCTTATTGGCTGTATGCTGGGCATCCATTTAATATTAAGAAATCATGCAGAAAAAATGCATTCTGGGAGTTTCAGTCCTTAAGGGTTAACTTTCTTATCCATGGAAGTACAAGTAAAGGGGGAAATATCATCCCGATCTATTCCACGGGATGTTAGGCTTCCCTCTGGGCCGTCGCCAATGCGGGCATTAAAGTCCCTACATCAGCCTTTCTCAACCTGTGGATCCCCAGATGTTGAACTACAACTCTCATCACCCCTAGCTAGCAAGGCCAGAGCTCAGGGATGATGGGAGTTGTAGTCCAGCAACATCTGGGGACCCACAGGTTGAGAACCGCTGCCCTACATAGTAGGAATCGAGCATCTGAATATTTCACCTTTATCTGCTCTATAACACTTGTTAGATTTGTCCAGATCTTAACCACCACAGCTAGGGTATGTGCTGGTGGAAAGTAGATGTTGATACAGAAAAATAGGTCTCCTGCCCCTGCACTGAACTGTAGTGGCAAGAAATATTCATAGAGGAGATCCGACTCCACAACACTGATTTCCCCAGCCAAATCCAGTGAGGTAAAGGTGCGCAATCCCCCACTTCCTCGTCCTTTTTGATGTCTCTTGACTGCAGGGAGGCTATGCTGAGAGTATCCCTGCAAGTGTGGAAGGTCAGCATCTTGCAGCCAGGTTTCCTGTAGGCAGATGATGTCAAAATTCTGCAGAAATGTAGTAAGATCTTTATCTCCTTTCTTGCTCCAAGTTCTAGGTGAGGATGTTGAGATCTTTCTTGGGTTTACTGAGTCAACAGTGAGAGCTCTCAGGTGGTCTTACTGTGGCACCAGCTCCAGTGTGGGTGCCTGTATCACCGGCATTTAATCTTGGGGATGCGAGGTTTTTTGATGCTGGGCTCTTATAGAAATGACTAAATGTCAATTCCCCTTCTCTAGGTGGAGGCTCCTGGAGAGATCCTGTTGTAGGGTTTTGGGTGCGATGCTGGAATAAGGGTATCATCTCTGGGGAGAGGTTTTTCTTGTTGCCCATGTCTCTCCCTTAATACAGGGATGTTATTGGGGTAGGTTATGTATGGGGGCGCTGTATTCCTACTAGTGCTATTGTTATGTGTGAGACCACTTGGCTGGTACCTTTTTTGATGAGAACTTGGTACAGGGTGTCTATCAATTGGTGCCTGTTTGGCGGGATTGTTGTGGTCTATATGTAAATTGAGATTTTTTTTTCCCCCTAGGAAGTGGTTACCCCACTTAAATGACACTTTGGGGATAGGATTGTTTAAAGTTGGGTCACTGTTTCTTTGGTTGCAGTTTGGCCTTAGATCCAGGCTGGTGTGGATTCTTGCTAGATCAGCTTCATCTGTTTTATCTGTTCCCCCCTCTGGAGCATTTTGCCAGTCATCGATGACCAGCAAGTCAGGGTTGGATAAAGTGATATGGGAATTTTCCAACCAGTTCTTCTGGTAGTCTTCTGTAGCTATTTGATTTGTCGGGGGCAAATCCTTTCTTGCCCAGACTTGTAAAAGGGCATCTGCCTGTCTCTCTGAATCCCATTCTTTGTTAAAGGGCATATTGGTTAGGATCTCAGGTTTGTTTGAATTACTGTTTAAATTAGTGGTGCAGACTTGATTAGATTTGTTATTGGTGCAGTCTTGGTTAGGTTTATTGGGTTGTGCCAGCAGAGGTGGGGAAACTGTTGTTAGGATCCCCAACTTAATTAGCCTTAACAAAACAAGCATGTTAGCCTTGATGCCAGATAGCTCCTTTCTTAAGCAGTCCAAGTTCTGAATTTTTTTTCCATTAGTTTGCGTATTAAGGAGATAATGGTCTCGGAGGTAGCCATGCAAATCTGCAAATTTTTCTCCCTCTGCCCTATCAGTTCCTTTGGCTGTGGACTGAGCCTGTTGATTAGGGGTAGAGCTTGTGTTGAACTGCATGTTGGTATGAGCCACATGTGTAATATAAGAATTTTCACATACTCGTGCTGGGTCAGGAGACCAGTTACCCAACTGTTCATGGTCGGAGGAGTTTTGCCAACCTTCTGTTTGTTGGTTATGGTCATTAATGCTGCTTAAGGGTGCAAGATTCAGTGACTCTTGGGCAGGGCCAGTGGGGTATCTTCAGTAGCTATATGGCTAGTTACCACTGGATGGCAGTAGTCTAGGGTGGTCTTTTGTAGGAGAGGTAGGGCTGTTTCTTTATTGCTCTGCTTCCTCTCTTGGGCTCTAGTTAGCACCATAGTGGATTTATTGCACATTTGCTCTGGGTATCTCTGAAGGCTCAGTGGCTCTCAGTGAAGCAGCTCACAGTAATTAGAGTAGATTGCAGTCGTTCTGTAATTCCTCACCAACAGCGCCGGGCCCTGGAGTTAGTGGTATCATCTGATGTTCCTTCTCTGTGAAGCCTGTTTGCTGTATGCTGTTCACCACCATATTTTTTTCTTCTTAATGTTGGTGGGTTTAGAAATTTTGGCAAATAAATAAATTCAATATTAGATGTCCCTAACCCTAGTGGCACCTTGGAGATGAGCACATGGTTCTTGTGGCATAAACTCTGGGAGGCCAGAGCCCATTTCATCCAATGCACCTGACACAGTGGCCTCTATTTCGTGCAAGGTTGTGACTGAATGCTTATAGCATTTGGCTCTTTTTGCCAGATCAGACTAATGCAGAAACACTTCTGGAATCTACATAATTCCCTAGGAAGAGGGACTAACTGCCAAACTAATTTTAATCCATAGGATAAGTTTGTCCATTGGGTATTTTCTGACTTGGACTTTGGTTCTGATTTGGAGTTTTAACCTTGCTTTTAGCCACATATTTATCTTCCTGGTTTATAGTTCCTTTGTTGTGGCCATGGCCAAGATAATAAAGTTTGGTGACTGATTTAGCCTCTTATCTAACAATTCTCCAGGTAGCCACAGGTGAGTGGGTGGATTTCTATGCAGAGATGAGCAAACAAGCTGGCAGATGATGCTCCAACCCTCTTCCACTAGCTTGCTTGATTTCAGCACTAGCTACAAAGGAAGGGACTGGCAGAGGGAGAATGGACCACTCCATCCTCCTTAGGAACATAGGGAGGTGCCTTTTACAGAATCAAGTCATTGGCCCATCTTGTTCCCATGTTGTCTTCACTGACCTACAGCATCTCTCCAGGATTTCAGACTTTCTCAACCTGACTTGGAGATGCCAGGAATTGAACCAGGGACCTAATGCATGCAAAGCAGATGCTGTACCACTGAGCTGTGGCCCTTCCCCAAGTCCACTTGTCTCCTTGGTAGAGGAAGGCCACTTTCCCTTCTTCCACCAGCCCATTTGGAAGAAAGCAATTTTATTTAATTTTTACTAGCCATGTAAGAGACTAATAGCTTGCATTTCCATGCTGACTGCAGAGTCTTCTCCCTATTTAGCCTTTTAGCAGGCTCGTAACTTTTGTGATATTGATTGACTGGTTTACTGGTTTACTGATTGATTGATTGATTGATTGATTGATTGATTGATCTTGAAGACAATTTGTGAGTTTGTTTTTTATTTGTGAGTTGTTGTTGTTTAAAAAAACTCCTTCCTTAGGAGCAATAATCAAATTATTTGGTTTGCAACAACCACCACAACAATCAACACACACATCTCATTAAAATGGCAAACAGGGCTCTGAGCAGACTTTCTCTTTTGGGAACAATTATTCTAAGCTTTATTTCTTTTTCTTTTTTTAATTATAGTTATATTATTGCTTTCTTCCATGATGCTAAATGCAGATCACATGAGACCTTCAGCTGGTCTCTCATCCAGACCCTGCTTAGCTTCTGCATAACTCTTGCATCATATGGCTTTCAGCCATACCTTAAGACTTGCATATAGACTACAACGAGAACCTAGGCCAAACTACAAGACAAATCCTGACATACATCTGTTTGGAAAATTATGCATAGATGGGCTGTGACTCCAACAGACAGGGTCTAATTTGATTCCTCTAGTCAGCTCTAACTTGTATCTCTGCCAGCCAGGACCTGCCAAGGAGGTCAAAAAGCTGTGCTCATCACTGTACTGTACTAAGATACGTCTTGGTCATCTTACAACCTATGCATAATTTTAAAATCGATAAGGTTGTTTGGAATCAGGTCTATATTTGTACTTTTCTGGGCTGCAAATGCAATACATTGGAGTCTATTAGCAAACAGTGATGATGTGCTTTCAAGGGCCAACCTAGATAAGACGAATGAGAATTCTTTTTGAAACGCACATTCCATACCTACAATTCAAGAAGGTGTGTCCTACATTGTCCAAGTGTGTCCAAGTTCTTGTAAGTTATATACAGTGGTTCCTCGGGTTAAGTACTTAATTCGTTCCGGAGGTCTGTTCTTAACCTGAAACTGTCCTTAACCTGAAGCACCACTTTAGCTAATGGGGCCTCCTGCTGCTGCTGCGCTGCTGATTTCTGTTCTCATCCTGAAGCAAAGTTCTTAACTCGAGGTATTATTTCTGGGTTAGCGGAGTCTGTAACCTGAAGTGTATGTAACCTGAAGTGTATGTAACCCGAGGTACCACTGTATTCAATAATCTATCAGAATATAATAAAATTAACTCTCAAAACATCAGCAAATAATAATTAAACAGAAATTCACTCTTAACAATTACAATAAATAATTACTAAACTATGATAAGTTAAAAATAACTGCAAGTCACAATGCATAAAATACCACACTACATACAAAACTATGCAATGCACAAAGAGGTACTATTTTTTTTATTTAAAAAAATCTCTTCCAAATCTTCCAGCATTCACCTTCACTGGAGGTCGACATGTTCTATTGTTACATATTTTTGTTAGAATACCAGCAACTTCACATACCAGCTCTTTAAGCAGCAACAAATATCTATAATAATATTGCAAAAAAATCAGTTCCACTTGTAATCCAAACACATAAACCAGTTTAAAAGGTCTTTCACCTTCGCTTACTGGTAAATATTTCTGCAGGGCTGAACCAAATATCACCTGGGGGGAAGTTCCATAAGTGGGGTGCCAACACAGAGAATGCCCTGTCGTCATCACCATTATTATTATTATTATTATTATTATTATTAATCATTTCTACCCTGCCCATCTGGCTCGGTTTTGGTACTTGGGTCCCAAATTGTTTAGGGCTTTACATGCCCTTGGCTTGGACTCAGTGAGTTGCCAATAACCAGAGTTGGGTATCCTTCCTGGTTTTCCTTTCAAGGTAGATGGCAGGGGTCTCATATTGGTGGAAACTCTGACAGCTCTCTTTAAACTAAAATAAAAATGAAGCATCATCTGCACTTCCCTTGATAACAGGCCCTTTAAAAAAAAAATAAACAACACCTGAATCATAGAAACTGAGAGTTGGAAGGGACCCAAAGCCATTGAGTCCAACCCCCTGAAACTGTAAAAGGCTAAAGGAAGGGTGTGGCCTTCCAGATGTTGTTGGACTCCCAATTCCCATCATCCCAGCAAATGTCAGGGATGATGGGAGTTGTAGTCCAGCAACATCTGGCGAGCCTTAGCTTCCTCGTTCCTGTGCTAAGCCTTGCCACTGCATACTGTACCTGAAAGTGTCCACTCATTTTCACAGCTGCCCCTTGTGTGTTCTGGGATACAGGCCCAGAGCTGGAAGGCTGTGCTCACTGACCACAAAGCTCTTGGTTGTCTCGGCTCCAAACCACCCCCCAAAGGCTTTGCTCGCCACAAAGTTCTCTGCTGTACCAGCTCCAAACCACCAACTCATGTCTGTAGGCAGTGATGTTTTTAAGGGGCGGATATTGGAGCCTGGAGCATCTTCTATTGTGCCAATGGCATTTGGGCAGGAAAACAGGTGCTACCCCGTCTCAGTTAGACCCAAAACCACAGTTCAGTGGTACAGCACCTGCCTAGCATGCCCAAGTTCCCAGATCCAGTGCCCTCTCTCTAGGCAGGCCTGGGAAACCCCTGTCTGAAACACTGGGCAGAGTAGACCATACTGAACTGAACTGGTATAGTTCAACTCAATGCAAGGCGTTTTCCTTATGTTCAGAGAGCAAATCTCCAGAATATTCCAGGATGGTGTGTGTTTGACACCCCCTGAGTCCTTTTGAATGGGACACCTATTTAAGGCAATAGGATCCACAGCTTCCTGCACAAAGGAAGCAGGCAGGATCAGGCAGCTTTCTATAATTTCCGGCAGGATCCACCTTTTTTTTTTTTTTAACCCACCCCCATCCGCTGCCATTACAACGCTGCAGAGCTCATGCCCTCCATTATTATTTTTTTTGGTATTATTATTTTTTAATTCTTCATCCTCTCAGCGCTTAGCTCCCCTGTGTGTGTGTGTGTGTGCTTTGAATTAATCCTTTGGAGTGTTTGTGTATGTTTTCCCTCCCCCGCTCCTTAGCCACACCGCTCTCCCCCCACCCCACCCCCCACACATACAAGCTCCATCCCTGATTTCTGGGTGTGTTAACTCCAATGTAGCTCTTTCAGTTCCGTGTGTGTGGGGTGTGTGTGTGTGTGTGTTCTCTCTTTCACCCCCCCCCACCTTCTCCGCCCCCAGGCATGAGAAGCTGCAAGATGGTCCGGGTGGTTAGTGTTCTGGGTCTGGTGATGCTCAGCGTAGCTCTGCTGATTTTGTCCTTCATCAGCTACGTGTCTCTGAAAAAAGACAATATCTTCACCACTCCCAAATACGCCAACACGGGAGTGCCACGAATGTACATGTTCCACACTGGATTTAGGTGAGTGCTTGAAATACATACATGTATATATTTAAATGTACATATATCATCTTCCAGGGGAGGAAAGAGCCAGTGAGCTGGGCGGAGGGTATGCATGCTGGAGAGGAAGGGTTAGAGGAGGGAAGGGTGTGTGTTGCGCGCGGGGGGGAGTAGATATTACTATTATTATGATCATTATTGGATCAACGGGACACCCCCATTCCCCACCTCTTCGCTTTTTGTGCCAGCGGTAAACCAAGCCCCCACCCCTCCCTTTTAAAAATCGATCAGATCATGCAGAGGTGGGGGGGGGGGTTGCCTCCGTGGCCAGAGGAAGGTGGGAGGTGAGGAACCCCCGGCTCCTATAGATATAGATAAAATATGATGCGGGTCTCTGACGAGAATCATGGTGGCTCCCTGCCCGGTTCATGTATATTCCATCATGGGGCGAGCTGATGGCGCAGGCGCCCTCTTTCCCCGGCTGGGGATGGGGGAAGACATCGGCGCGGCTTCCCCACCGTTTTGGGGGCGGGTTGACAGATGCACAAACGCTCTTTAAACGCGCAGGGGGCTAGGAAGGGTCTCCGATCGCTCCCTTCCACCATTCCTTGTCTTCCCCCATCCCCACCCCCCGTGTTCTGCACTGCCCCGGCGGTCTGGTGATAGAAGTGGGGGGGGGAGTCCTTTGTGTGATTGTGGCTTTCTTAATTTTATTTTAAAATGCATTTTAAAAAAATTCTGCTTGGAAGCGCTGCGCTCCCCACCATCCCAAAGAAGCGCAATTTGACTCCCCATTTTAGCGCCGGCAGATTAGAGGCACCCTCTTCTCTGCGCGCAGTGATCGGGCCCGGAGAATTAGGGGAGGGGAATTTTCCAGGCAGGCGTGAGGCGGAAGTCGTGGAGACGATTCGCATGCTCTGCTGGGTCTTCCTCCTCCTCTGCTGGTCCAGAGGCCGGGAAATGCCCCAGGCTGTGCAGACGTGGCGTTGCATTGGCTCTTTGCAAAAAATAAGCCCTTTCCCAGCTCCCACACAAATGCTTCTGGTGGGGGGCGTTGCTTGAAGTGGCCTCCTACCTCTCAGAGAAAGAAGAATTTTTAAAGTGAATGGAAACTTGAGGCTCCGACGTTATCTTTCGGAGGTCGCTGTCCATGGTGCTGAATTTGCATCCGCTCCCGTTCTGCGCCCCTCCGCCTTCACTCCCTTCCAAGCTTACTCTCCGCTAATGAACCGCCCAGATGCTAACGGCTCTGGCTATTCAGAATGGGGGGGGGGGATCAAAATCAGAGTTTGGAAGGGACCTCAAATGCCATCTAGTCCGACCTCGTGCTGATGCAGGAAATCCTGCAGAGTCCCTGTTCGGTGCCCGTCCACCCTCTGCTTCTAATTAAGGAGAACTCTCAGATCACAACATTTGAAAGGGCGGACCATTCTGTTTGTTTTCTACTTTTGTGTGTAGGTGCTGCCTACCAGGGGAAGCAGAGCTGGGCTAAATGGCCCAGTACAAGGCAGCTGGATACCTTAATCTATATTCTGTGCGTGGGTCCCACTTGAAATGCTTTTGCATGTTGTCTTCTCCATGCTGCCACTTTAATAAATATAGTGTTATGTAACCATAATGCTGTGGCTGCTTCTGGTGGCATCGTCTGCTGTCTAGACTAATGTGTGGACTGGCTCTTAATCATTAGAAAATTTGACGTACTGGGGGAAATTAGAGGCTAAGCATAATCAGATACATGTCTTCTCAGAGTTAAGTCTTCCTGAGTTCAGTGGGACTTACTGTTGTTTAGAGTTGCAGCCTAAAAGATGCTTTACATCAGGGATCGAGGATCTGCTGTTGGATTCCAACTCCCATTAGCCCCAGCTAGCATGAGTGATGGGAGCTGATGTCCATCCAAATCTGGAGGGCACCATAGGCTCCTCACCCCTGCTTTACATGTTACATTTGTTCTAGTCACATGTAGATAGAAAGTATGATGTACAGCCCATCAGGTGAGAAGAATGTGCACACTGGCACATTTGCAAAGCTAAGCAGGGTCCGGTATGGTTTCAAATTGGGTGGGGGACTGCATGTTGAGATTGCTGCATTGCAGGGGGTTGGCCTAGATGACCCTTAGGGTCCCTTTCAATTCTATGACTCCCTGTATGCATGCAGCAAAATGCTTAGGAAGGACTCTAGCTCATTGGTAGAGTAGCTGCTTTGTTAAATCCCTGGCTTCTCCAAGTAGAGAATGGAAGATACTTCCATCTGAACAACCCTGGAAAGCAACAATCAATCAGCGTAGATAATACTGAGTTAGATAGACCAGTGGTCTGGCTTAGTATGAGGTAGCTCCCTAAAGTACGTTCAGGTGAGAACACACAAACAATGATCTACACACAGGTTCCAAGCATTTTCATCAATGGATTTCCCCCCCTCTTTTTTTAATTCCATAAAATTTATACACTGCCTGAGTGTAGAAAAAGCCACCTCACAGCGGTTTGCAAAAGATAAACAGAAAAATTGGGGAGGGGGGTTACAACCGTATTTACAAAAAGTTAAAAACTTAGCAAAAGTACAGAGAGGAAGAAGGGCCAGTCTGCAGGGGAGTTTCTCTTACAGGTTCTAAAGATCTCAGAAATCTGCTCTGCAGTTCCCGGGAGTAGGGCTTTTTGCATGTGGCTTCCTCTCTTCTGTGGAATAGCATTTGCTGCCATGATATGACAGACAACCGCTTTCTGGAAACAGCCGGAGACCTTTTTGTTCTGACAGGCTTTTCCAGCTGGATAAATGGGCCTTTACTTTGTTTGGTTTTAGTTTCTTTTTAGATGTATTTGCTGTTTTTCGCTTTTTAATTATCTTTCATGTGCATCAGCTTGAGATTGTTGTTTTGAAGGCAAATAATAATAATAGGTGGGGCAGAAGAAGCAGTAGAGAAATAGGAGAGCATGAAGCACATGAATTCCTGGGGACAAGGAGAAGGCCAAAAAGAGTCTAAAGGAAGATGATTAAAAGTGGTAGCAAGCATAGTTTCAGGTCTCTAGCTTGCCTGTAGCATTCCATAGCATATTTTCCTCCCCACAACATATTAAGTGCAAGATTACATATGTAGCAGGATCTAATAGATCCATCACTTTGGGCAACAGCAGCAATGCTTTCGAACCCTCTTCCTGTGGGGGAAGCATCTCCCAGCACACGTATGAATAGCATGTCAGGGAGAATGAACAACTTGCCCTTTCTCCAGGTTCTCATCTGGACTGGGATTTGGTGAGATATGTACAACCGAGCATGTTTAGATTCCAAGTGTAATGTGTCACAGAACATATATTGTCTATTTGATGGTGGGGTGTCCTTGAAGACTGGTTTGCACTTCATTCTAGACTGTAATAGAATAGTTAATTTACTCCTTCATGCTTTGAGTGAATTCACTGACGGTGTGGATATGTGATCCCTTTCAGGTCCCAGTTTGCACTGAAGTTCCTTGACCCTTCCTTTGTACCCAATACAAACGCCTTGAACCATGAGTTGCAGGATAAGGCTCCCAAATGGACATTCAACAGAACGGCATTTTTGCAGCAAAGGTGAGTGAGAATGAGACAAACCTAAGCCATCAAGCCAAAAGCATGTTGTCATGTTTCTTTAAAAAAACAAAGCAATCACAGTTGTTATTTAACTAACTATTTGGCAACAGGTAGTGTGTGCTCTTGGGAGTTTTAAAGATCAACCAGCCATAACAGTGATCTATGAATGAACGAGCAGTGCTTTGAGATGGGGTTCTGTGTTCAAAATCAGAACTTCTGCTTTTCTCAAATGTTTGAAAACAGTGCTTATACCAATAAACGCTAAGCCCTTCCTATTTTGAGAAGGCATGTTTTTACCGCAGACCTGTCGCTGAAGATGTGACTTCTTTCTGATCAGTATGTGAAAGTTGTATTCGATTTCTTTCTCACCTCCATGGCCTCCTAACAACCCTGGCTCCAGTGGCAGGTAGCGTGGTGGTGCAGAAGTGCTTACCTGACCTCCAGTCCTAGCAAATGAGTTTATACCGCTTGCTGGGAAGGAGAGTGCCATGGCTGCAGAAAGGGCAGCATGGTACATACACGCCAGCAGGTGCATCAGATTGGCACAGCCAGGACGTTTGCATTGCACCAGGTTTGTCGCAGCCTCACCCCAACCCTCCCAGTAAGCAGTGACAACTCACCTGCCGGGAGGTCAGGTAAGCACCACCACCCCACCATGCCATCTTCTTGCCTCTCTGACCCCCGTTACACTCTCAATGTGAGAGTAGCTCTGCCACAACAAAACTCTGCTTCCTGAGAATTCTGAAGTCAACAGAGAAAGTTGAAGGAGGATAGAAATCAATTGCGCACTGCAGGATCTGACAGCTTGCTCCATCCAGCGATGTGGGGTATAAAATTTCCCAGGGCTTTCTTTTTCTGTGGGAAATTTTCCCTTCCCGAAGTTCATTAGTATCAATGAATGGATTCCAGATGCGAATAGAATATTAAGCAAGCTCGGCAGTTTCAAAGATGTAGTTAATATTTGTCCGGTGATTATCCCCAGCGAGTATGTGAGTCGGCGTATATCGTGTGCAATTCTTTGGGTTTCTAACATTTATTAGTGCGTCAACAGTTTTCAATAACTTCGGGGAGGTCCCTTAGTTTTAAATGATGTAACAGAAGCACATGATTCTCTTTGCAATTTTTACAAGTATTCTTTGCAGTTCTTTGCAATTTTTACAAGTATTCAAATAATACATAATTTAAGCTGTGCCTTATTTCTTCCCTTCAAAGAATTGTGGGGAATTGGGACAAAAATTAACAGGGGGTACTTTTTTGAGGGTGGGGGCTTTGTTTACTAAATTGGGGGGGGGGGATAACATGCTAAATTAAATCACTTGCTCGCAAATCAGAAAACTGTCAGGTACAAATTACCCTGTGCAAGTTAGCTTAATATCCACAGGAAACATTTCCAGAAACATTTTCCCATATTAAGTTTTTACAAAAACCCACATCGCTATATCCATTCATAGTTTGCCTCTCCTTATTTCTTTCTGTCCACTAATTTCCCCAAGGAGCTTAGAGGGGTTAAAAGGAGAGAGGGCAGAGGAGATAATCATTGATGAAAAAAGGTATCCTTCTCCTTTCCAGTGTATATGAAATGGGTCTCCACCCCAACTTTCTCTTATCTTTTGGGCCAGGAGCCTTCAGAATTCTTAGCAGGCAGAGCCCTCACATTATTGGGAATGACCTTGCTCAGTTGTAGAGCATCTGCTTTGCATGCAGACAGTCTCACGGTTCAATCTCTGGCATATCCAGGCTAGGAAATACCTCTGTCTGAATCCTGGAGAGCTACTGCCAGTCATTGTAGAGAATACTGAGCTAGATATGACAATGGTCTGACTCTGTATAAGGCAGCTTCCTGTGATCCTATCTAAACCATCTTTCCTCTACGCCAAGAGCACACAACTCCTGCACTCGGTTATTGCATGAAAAAACAAAATAATGAAAATGCTCTTTATTCCTGCTGTATTTTATTAGTTTTGTTCCAAGTTTGTTCCGAGTTTTACTAAAGCAAACACTGTTATCTAATAGCGACCTGTTCTGTCTGAAATATAAACTGGGATGATACAGCTGTGCTGCAGTGTTAAAAAAACAAAAAAAACTACAAATATATTGGACCAACTGAATAGGCCAGTGCAGGCAGAATGTAGGCTTAATCTGCAGTTAAGTAATTTGGGGGGCGCAGCTATGAGATCAGTTTATGATGTTATGTTTGCAGTTATATTTTATTTTATTCATTCTCGTAAATAAACTTGGAAATATGATTGAAGGGCAATGTGTGTGTGTGTGTGTGTGTGTGTACACAAAGCTGCATGCTTCCTCCTCCCAACTCCTATGTAGGAACATAAGAAAAGTTCTGCAGGATCAGGCCAAATGCCCATCTTGTCAAGCATACTATTCTCACAGTATCCATCCAGATGGCTATAGATGGGCTGGTGGATACAGAGGAGTGGTAGGAGGCCCTACCTTGGGAACTCCCCCAAGGAACCCCCCAGGGAAGAGGACTCGGAGCCAGGGGATCAGTGTTGGGGCGATGATGAGTGGTCAGAGGAAGAAGAGGGAGCAGGCTGGCAGGGGGAGGTGTCAGAAGCTGAAGAGGCAACAGGGTTTAGTGAGCAGGAAGAAGCTGGGGCAGAGAGCAGTTCGGAATCAGAGGCAGAAGTGGAGGCTGGGGAGGAGTGGGGACATGCTGCTGAAGACGCCAGGGACTCTCCCCTTCCTGTTGTGACCAGTTCCTCTCCCCACTGGTCTCCCAGAACATACAGAGGAATGAAGAGGGCAGAGCAAAGAGAGACAAGGCGAAGGCACCTCAGGTTTCTGGAGAAGGAACCAAGAGAGGATCCTTAGAGAACAGTGGGACATTCAGTCCTCACAACTGCCTCGTTGGGGCAAGACCTACTGGGAAGAGTTGCTGTGACCACTAGGCATGCACTCTTTTTGGTTTCTTTGAATAAAGAGTTAACTTCACTGACGCCAGGTGTTTTGTTGCTGACCTGCTCCTGACAAAAGCCTGCAAGCAAGACAGTGTTTCATCAGTGCATCTTGCGGGAGAAAACCCCATATCTTAACTAGCTTACGTTATGTGAAAAAGTCTCTTTCCTGGAGTAGCTGGTGGATGGGTGGATTCCCTGGACCACCCTCTGTCAGGGTAGAAAGTGTGGAGATTAGGAAGTGTTTCCAGAGATATTTCAAAAAGCTCTATACTCAAGGGCCACAAGAGGAGAAGGAGATAGACCAATTTCTGAAAACAAATGGTTTATCAAAACTTGCCCAGGAAAAGAGAACAATCCTGAATCATAAAATAACACAACAAGAAATAGAGGGTGCCATCCAGAATATGCAACTAGGCAAATCTCCAGGTCCGGATGGGCTTACCTCCAAGTATTATAAGATATTGAAAGATTATTTGATACAACCATTAATGGAGGTATGCAATCAGATTTTGGAGGGGAAGAAGGCACCGGAATCGTGGAAAGAAGCCTTCATCACATTGATCCCTAAAGTGGAAACTGAAAAGACTCAACTTAAGAACTACCGTCCCATCTCACTCCTAAATGTGGATTACAAAATTTTTGCAGATATTTTGGCAAGTAGATTTAAAAAAGTATTAAATGAAGTAATTCACAAGGACCAGGCAGGCTTTCTCCCAGGAAGACATTTGTCTGATAATACTAGGAATATTATTGATATTTTGGAACTTTTGCAAACCAACATTAATACAAAATCAGTGTTAATTTTTGTTGATGCGGAGAAGGCCTTTGATAACATTTCTTGGAGGTTTATGAAGAAAAATTTGGAAGGGATGGGAGTGGGACGGGGGTTTGAAAATGGAATAGAGGCAATTTATTCAGAGCAGAAAGCTAAACTGATAGTAAACAATGTGGTGACAGAAGAATTTAAAATTGAAAAAGGAACACGACAAGGTTGCCCCCTATCCCCTCTGTTATTTATTTCTGTTCTGGAGGTGCTTTTGAACATGATTAGGGAAGTTGGTACAAGGAATACAGGTCGGAGTGAAACAATTTAAATTGAAAGCTTTTGCAGATGATTTGGTTTTAACACTACAGGAGCCAGAATCTAGTACGAAGAGAGTGTTAGAATTAATTTATGAATTTGGTCGGGTAGCGGGGTTCAAACTGAACAAGCAAAAAACCAAGGTTTTGGAGAAAAATCTGACACCTTTGGAAATAGATGGGTTTCAGAAAGAGACAGAGTTAAATGTTGTTAAAAAGGTAAAATACCTAGGGGTAAACTTGTCTGCCAAAAATTTGAATCTATTTAAAGATAATTATGAAAAATGCTGGTCAGAAATTAAGAAAGATTTAGAGATCTGGTCAAGATTGAAACTTTCCTTGTTGGGTCGAATTGCAGCTATAAAGATGAATGTATTGCCGAAGATGTTATTTTTGTTTCAGACCCTACAGATCGTGGACAGAGTGGAGTGTTTTGGGAAGTGGCAGAAAGATATTTCTAGGTTTGTCTGGCAGGGCAAAAAGCCCCGAATAAAATTTAAAATATTAACGGATGCAAAAGAGAGAGGGGGGTTTGCCCTGCCAGATTTAAGGTTATATTATGAAGCTGCGGCTTTCTGCTGGATGAAAGATTGGTTACTCCTTGAGAACACTGACGTCCTAGATCTGGAAGGGTATAATAATGTTTTTGGATGGCATGCATATTTGTGGTACGATAAGGTAAAGGTTCATAAAATGTTTAAAAACCATATTGTCAGGAAAGCTATATTTATGGTCTGGACAAAATACAAAGACTTATTGGAAGATAAGACCCCGAGGTGGTTATCACCAGCGGAGGCCAAGGTTCAAAAAAAACCCAATATGGAGGCCGGATGGCCGAAATACTGGGAAATAATAGAAAAAATTGGAGATAATTGGAGGCTGCAGAGCTTTGAAAAATTAAAGAATAGGGTGCAAGACTGGTTTCATTATGCTCAAATTCAAGAGGTTTTTAAGTCAGACAAAAAAATAGGATTCCAGGTGGAAAAATCGAAATTAGAGACAGAACTGTTAGAACCTAAGACCAAGGCGCTTTCGAGAATGTATAACTTGCTGCTTAAATGGAACACCCAGGATGAGATAGTCAAATCAGCCATGATAAAATGGGCTAAGGATATTGGGTACAACATTATGTTAGAAGACTGGGAAAGGTTATGGACCACTGGAATGAAATTCACGGCATGTAATGCCCTGAAGGAAAATATTATGAAAATGATATATAGGTGGTACATGACCCCAGTCAAACTTGCAAAAATATATCATCGGTCTGATAATAAATGTTGGAAATGTAAGGAGGCTGAAGGGACATTCTTTCATCTTTGGTGGACTTGTCCAAAAGTGAAGGCCTTCTGGGAAATGATCTATAATGAGTTAAAAAAGGTGTTTAGATACACCTTCCCTAAGAAACCAGAGGCCTTCCTCCTGGGCATTGTGGACCAAAAGGTGTTAAAGAAGGATAGAACTTTTTTTATGTATGCAACTACAGCAGCAAGAATACTCATTGCAAAATATTGGAAGATACAAGACCTTCCCACGCTGGAAGAGTGGCAGACGCAGTTGATGGACTATATGGAACTGGCGGAAATGACTGGCAGAATCCGAGATCTGGGAGAAGAGACAATGGAAGAGGACTGGAAGAAATTTAAGGACTATTTACAAAAACATTATAAGTTGCATGAATGTTAAGAATCTGCATGACTTGGAAATTTTAGCTCCTGCCATTAGATTAGGAAAATAGAAAGTTAAGTTATAAGTAAGAAAAAGTTGAAATTTAAAGTTATTTTATGTATTATCTTAAGGTATAAATATTTGACAAAAGGTACTTTAAATTTAGAAGTAAAACACTCTGAAAGATATAAATAAGATACGAAACAAGGTAATAATTTGCTGATATGTTTATTGTAAAGAATGCAGGGTGAGGGAGATGTGGGGAAGTCCAGTTAGTAACTTAAAAATGTATTTTGAAAGTTGGATTGTTTTTCTTTCTTTCTTTTTTCTGGTTTGTCCTTCTTTTTCTGTTCTGTAAACTGAAAATGTAATAAAAATTTTAATTAAAAAAAAAAAAAAGAAAGGGTGGAGATCTGTTGGCAAAGAAGACCTGCCCTCAAAGCCATCTTTATTGCAACTGTGGAAAGTTTCGTTGTGAGGGGCTGAAAAGGGGTGTGTTGCGTGGGTGTATCAGGTTGGATCAGAAGAGACCTTGGATCCACAGGATCCCAAGCCCTCCTGTTCCCTTGACATGCCCCCAACAAAGGAGACAAACTGTGCCAGTCGTGGAGCAGGCACAGTTATTTTCCCTCCCCTGGAAACCAGTGGATTGAAGGGCAGAGGGGGAAACCTTCCAGTATGGCCAGCACAAGCCCAGTAGGGTTTAGTAAGTGGTGATTCCTCTACCAAGGACTTTTCCTCCTACCCACTTCTCTGTAAAAAAGGTAAAGGGACCCCTGACCATTGCGCCTAGTTGAGGCTGACTCTGCAGCACTCATCTCGCTTTATTGGCTGAGGGAGCTAGCATACAGCTTCCGGGTCATGTGGCCAGCATGACTAAGCCGCTTCTGGCGAACCAGAGCAGCGCACGGAAATGCCGTTACCTTCCCGCTGGAGCGGTATCTATTTATCTACTTGCACTTTGACGTGCTTTCGAACTGCTAGGTTGGCAGGAGCAGGGACCGAGCAACGGGAACTCACCCCATCGCGGGGATTCGAACTGCCGACCTTCTGATCAGCAAGTCCTAGGCTCTGTGGTTTAACCCACAGCGCCACCCATGTCCCCTCCACTTCTCTGTAGCATTGCTCTATTAAGAATTACATTGGCACAGACCTTAACCCCAGTTAATGCCAGACCAGATTTCCAGTTTAACCAGTGTGGCGATCACACAGGGTCCCCGGATGTTTAACGGTCTGTTGATCCCTGTGCCACCACTGTGCTCACTTCTCTGCTGCCACCAACCCGTTATTCTCGGGTAAAACACTGAGTCCAGACAGCTGTTAAAATTGAACCAAATAAACAAGCTTATTTTACAAACATTAACAAGTTTATGGTTTCTCTGATAATATTCCTGTCAGTTTCTTAACTTTAGTTTCTTTACCGGCCTATACCTTCCTAATACCTTCTGACTGATTATCTCAACTGTTTGGCTGACTCCTCTTAACAAATTCTCTCACTCTCTCACACCAGACTAGCCCAACCCACAGACTTATCCTCTCTGTCTCTTCTAACTCCAGACTGACTTCTCAAACACCCTAACTCTAACTCTTAACTCCTCCCCTTGGGTTCCCATTGGTTAGTCATTTTACAATTAGTTAACCCTTTCCTTATGAACCCAGTATGATGTCACATAGTAGGGCAAACACCACAACCAGTAACCAAATTATTATTAACAGGAATTTGTTCACAGTTGCTGCAGATGGATTTCTTAGTTTGTTAAGGCAAGAGGGGAGGATTTGTGCAGACTGAAAAGGGGGCTGCAGGAGATATCTGCAGCATTATAGCTCGCTATTGATCCCTTAACCTTGTTTAAGAGGGATCCAGCGCTTACAACCGCATGAGCCCAGCAAGCAACATAGAATGCCCTGGAATCACATACCGTATTTTTCGCTCTATAACACGCACCGACCATAACACGCACGTAGTTTTTAGAGGAGGAAAATCCGTAGGCATGCCACCCGTAGGCATTCCCTCTATAACACGCACAGACATTTCCCCTTACTTTTTAGGAGGAAAAAAATGAGTGTTATGGTGCAAAAAATATGTAATTTGCTCAACCAACAGGCTGTTAAAATGTGTTGCATGCTTTCAAATCCAAGAGCTTTCTTCTGTGGGAGTGGACATCTAGCGTCAAGCAAAATAAAATAAGATGGAATAAGGCACGGTGCTCTGAGGTCAATGTAGGTATGTTGACTGTTGATTGGATTATAGTTTATTTGATCCTGCAAGGAGAAGAGGCTAGAAGTTGGATTACATGGCTTTTAAAATAGGGATGGCAAAAGGAAGCACAACAGCTTTGGGTTAGGAGTGTCATCACCTCGGTTTCCGTTTTGATGTACCTTTGTAAGGCAGGCAATATACAAGGCACAATACAAAATTTCATTAAGTGGGCAAGAGTCTATTCAGTTTCAATTTGACTCTTCTTGTAAGTGGGGTCAAGAATATGCTGCGTTATTTCCATGGAACCTTTCTTCAACTTTCTATATATACTGTCGCGCTAGCAAATCCAAGGCAATTTTCTGTCAGATAAGCAAGTTCTAGATCTTATTAAGCTTTAAACATTTCAGGCCGGCAAGTCTGTAGGTTGCTCTGAGGGCCATCAGAACAGAGCAAAGTGAGGTCTGCCTAAGTGAGACGCCAGTAGGACGGTACACACAAGGGAAACTTACCAACAAGCTGGTTTCCAGATTCCCCAATGTGTTGCAAACATAAATGTTTTTCAGGGGAAATGCACTGCGCCTAGATTGTGGAATGGCAAGATGTGCAGAGCCTTTGACTCGGTTGCCTCTGAGTACCCTCACCATCACTGTGGAGTGCATAGGTTGTTTTATTGTATTTTAAATATTTTGTTGGAAACTGTCCAGAGTGGCTGGGGAAACCCAGCCAGATGGGGGGGGGGGTAATAAATAAAAATGATGATGATGATGATGATGCAATGAAGCAGGAGACTTGCCAGCTAGAGGGCAAGAGGTGGTATAAATCTTGGTCTTTGGGGTCAGCCTAATTGCTATGCAATGAGTTTGTGTAACTGACTTCTATACTGCTCATTACGATTTGGAAAATAGTTTTGGTTTGAAAACTTGAACATACTGTTGCACGCCACGCCAGTCTCTGAACGGTGCAGAATTCCAGGCGCTTACCCAGGGTTTATGTTTCCTTTGGAATGAGGGACAATGGAGACTCGTCGTCATCATTGATTTATTAATTGTCTCCTTAACAACTTTGTCAGTGTGATGTACACTAATAATACAGTGGTACCTTGGTTCTCAAACACCTTGGTTCTCAAACACTTTGGTTCTCAAACTCTGAAAACCCGGAAGCAAGTGTTGCAGTTTTTGAACGATTTTTGGAAGCAAACGTCCGGTGCGGTTGTCGGCTATTGTCTCCGGGGCGCCTTGCACCAATCAGAAGCTGCACCTTGGTTTTCGAACATTTCGAAAGTCAAACAGACTTCCGGAACGGATTAAGTTTGGCGCTTTTGTTTTTGCTATTTATTTTATGTTTTTGTTTTCGAGGCTTTTTCGTTTAATTTGTTTTTGTGACTGTGTGGAACCCAGTTCAGCTACTGATTGATTGATTGTGTGACTGCAGAAATGGATATAAGCCCCCCATCCAAACAATGACTATCATCAGTGCAGGGAAGAAAAAAATTAAATTTTCATTTTTATCATCTACAATACTGTCTTACTTATTTTATAGTACGGTACATTGAATATTGCTTTCATTTTATGGATCACTGGTCTCCTTAGATAGTAAAATTCATGTTAAATTGCTGTTTTAGGGGTTGTTTTTAAAAGTCTGGAATGGATTAATTTGTTTTGCATTGCATTCTATGGAAAAGCACACCTTGGTTTTGGAACAGACTTCCGGAATGGATTAAGTTTGAGAACGGAGGTACCACTGTAATTAAAAACTGTTAAAAACACAAAACAGAAAATACATTTAAAACAAAACTAAAACAATACAAAGGCGATACTTGTGATTCCAAAACCACATGCCTTCATAGGACTATGGATAAACAAAGCTCTAATTCTCCCCTTGGATTCCCATCCCAAAGAATCCCTTAATACTGCCAACTAGACTAGAGGCTTCCAAATATTATACTCTGGAGGAACCCAGGAATGACATTTTCTGTCCCTTTGCTATAATTAATAAAGTTATCCCAGCAAAGTACGTAAGCACTTTGCAAGCCGTAGCAGTGTGGTGGGGGGGACTTCATGGTTGATCTGGCTTCCCATTGCTGTGCATCACTGCCAGTTACCGAGAAGGGTAGCAGCAAAGCAGCAAGGATCTTGATGGAAGTGCAGTGGAACCCATCCAATGCTCTCACTGCTGTGCCATCGCCAGAGGTATGAAGAAGCTTTGGCTCCCCAGACGTTGGTGAACTGCAACTCCCATCAGCCCCAGCAATGGCCAGTGGTGATAGTAGTTGTGGTTTCCATCTGGAGAGCCAGTGGTTCCCCAAACTTGCATTGTTGTTGTTGTTGTTGTTGTTTAGTCGTTTAGTCGTGTCCAACTCTTCGTGACCCCATGGACCAGAGCACGCCAGGCACTCCTGTCTTCCACTGCCTCCCACAGTTTAGTCAAACTCATGCTTGTAGCTTCGAGAACACTATCCAACCATCTCGTCCTCTGTCGTTCCCTTCTCCTTGTGCCCTCCATCTTTCCCAATATCAGGGTCTTTTCGAGGGAGTCTTCTCTTCTCATGAGGTGGCCAAAGTATTGGAGTCTCAGCTTCAGGATCTGTCCTTCCAGTGAGCACTCAGGGCTGATTTCCTTCAGAATGGATAGGTTTGATCTTCTTGCAGCCCATCGGACTCTCAAGAGTCTCCTCCAGCACCATAATTCAAAAGCATCAATTCTTTGGCGATCAGCCTTCTTTATGGTCCAGCTCTCATTTCCATACATCACTACTGGGAAAACCATAGCCTTAACCTGCATTACAGCATCTGAAACTCCTACAGGCTGTGAGAAACGGTGTGCAGTCGTACACCCCATCATATGGAAATTAACACTCAGGTCATAGTTGTACCTGCCCTGAGACCTGTGGATATAGGGCGGTATATAAATTATGATGATGGTGGTGATGATGATGTTGATGTAAGAGCCCTGCTACATCAGATGAAAGGTCCATCTCTAGCCCACCATCCTGCTTCCCACAGTTGCCCAAGCTAGCAGATGTCTTCAGAAAGCCAATGAGTGGGGTCTGAAGACCTTAGCTGTCTCCCACTGGTGCCCCACATGGAGTGGTGCTTAGTGTTGTGCTGCCCCTAAAAAATAAAGGTTCCAGATAGCCTTCATGCCTAATGATAGATCCCTCTAATCCTCTTCAATACCGTGTAAAGCTAGTGGCCATCAGCACATCCTCTGGTAGCAAATTCCATAAATTTAAGTGTTACTTAGTTAATTAAACATGTGCTAGCCGTATGTTTAATTTTGATGATAAGTGGACACACACACACACACCCATTTCAGAATTAATCCACAGGAAGAGGGTTGATTGGTTTAATCCACTAGACATCCTAAAACTAATTCACTTTCGCAGATGAATCCGAGATTGGAAAGGCTTTAGAGCCCAGTTTGCGAATGCCCAATGTCTTTGTTGGAAGCTTGTGCCCATTCTAGGCACATCGCCGGGAAAGTGGAAGTGCAGCACACACACACACACCCAGGAAAAAAAAGTGGAGGAAAAGGAGGGTGCAGATTTGCATATACTTTGTATATGCTAATTTAGATGCAATTTTAGAAATAATGGGTGGTCGTCAGCTGAACGTTACTCAGAGTAGACCTGTTGAAATTAATGGACCTAGCTTAGTCATGATCATTAATTTCAGTGGGTTTACTCTGCGAAGAACTTAGTTAAACACCACCCGCTGACTATAATTTAATTAGAAATATAGTATTATTGTGGGAAAGACTGTGACCAGTTGACCTGTCTGCCTGATCTGTCTGCTGTCCAGGTACTAACTGTTGATGGTCAGCTTCAAGGCTCCTTCTCTTCTTTCTTATTATTATCTATCTTTAAACCAGACCTGAATAGCTCTTCAGGTTGAGGACTCCCATCGTGAAGCGGTGTTATTCAACCTCCGGTCCCCAGATGCTGTTGAAATGCAGCTCCCATCATCCTGAATACCGGCTAAGCTAGCTGAGAATGTTGGGAGTTGTAGGCTCCCCCCCCCAAAAAAAAAACAACAACCAACAACTGGGGACCCAAAGGTTGAATTATTATTATTATTATTATTATTATTATTATTATTATTATTATTTATACCCCGCCCCTTTGGCTGGGTTTCCCCAGCTACTCTGGGTGACTTCCAACCAAATATTAAAAACACAATACAACATTAAACATTAAAAACTTCCCTAAACAGGGCTGCCTTCAGATGTCTTTTAAAAGTAAAATACCGGTAGTTGTTTATTTCCTTGACATCTGATGGGAGGGCGTTCCACAGGGTAGGCACCACTACCGAGAAGGCCCTTTGCCTGGTTCCCTGTAATCTCACTTCTTGCAGTGAGGGAACCGCCAGAAGGCCCTCGGCGCTGGACCTCAGTGTCTGGGCAGAACAATGGAGGTGAAGATGCTCCTTCAGGTATACAGGACCGAGGCCTTTTAGGGCTTTAAAGGTTAGCACCAACACTTTGAATTGTGCTCGGAAAACTCTGAATTAGAGTCCCCTGTAGAGTAGAACACATGGCCACCCTAACCCATCCGAACATGGTCAGCATTATTAAAAACATAAAGACATGAGACAAACCTAGATCAAGCCAGTGGCTCGTCTGGTCCATCATCTTGTTTTCACAGAGGCCAACCTGATGTCTGTGGAAAGCCTGGACATGAATAACAACTGCACTCTGCCCACCTGCAATTCCCAGCAGCTGGTTTTCAGACATCTATTGCCTCTGACAATGGAGGTAGAACATAGGCATCGTGGCTAGTAGCCACTGATAGCCTTGTCCTCTTTTAATTTGTCTAATTCTCTCTCAAAGGCATTCAAGTTGGTGGCAGTCACCACCTCCCATAAAAGTGAGTTCCATAGTTTAACTTTGTGCTGCTTACTGGAGGCAGAGAAGGTTATATCCAAGTAAAGAATGACCAAGGCTGCAGACAGCTGGGCTGCCATATGTCTGGAATTTCCTGGACATATCTGTGATTCGTCCATTGAAAATTAATAATAATAATAATAATAATAATAATAATAATAATAATAATAATAATTTATTTTTACCCCACCCATCTGGCTGGGTTTCCCCCAACAAAGATTAAAAATACATTAAAATGTCACACATTAAAAACTTCCCTGAACAGGGCTGCCTTCAAATGTCTTCTAAATGTCAGGTAGTTGTTTATCTCTTTGACATCTGGTGGGAGGGCGTTCCACAGGGCGGGTGCCACTACCGAGAAGGCCCTCTGCCTGGTTCCCTGTAGCTTTGCTTCTCACAATGAGGGAACCGCTAGAAGGCCCTCGGCGCTGGACCTCAGCATCCGGGCAGAACGATGGGGGTGGAGACGCTCCTTCAGATATACTGGGCCGAGGCTGTTTAGGGCTTTAAAGGTCAGCACCAACACTTTGAATTGTGCTCGGAAACGTACTGGGAGCCAATGTAGGTCTTTCAAGACCGGTGTTATGTGGTCTCGGCGACCGCTCCCAGTCACCAGTCTAGCTGCCGCATTCTGGATTAGTTGTAGTTTCCGGGTCACTTTCAAAGGTAGCCCCACATACTGCGCATTGCAGTGGTCCAAGCGGGCGATAACTAGAGCATGCACCACTCTGGCGAGACAGTCCGCAGGCAGGTAGGGTCTCAGCCTGCATACCAGGTGGAGCTGGTAGACAGCTGCCCTGGATACAGAATTGACCTGCGCCTCCATGGACAGCTGTGAGTCCAAAATGACTCCCAGGCTGTGCACCTGCTCCTTCAGGGGCACAGTTACCCCATTCAGGACCAGGGAGTCCTCCACACCAGCCCGCCCCCTGTCCCCCAAGAACAGTACTTCTGTCTTGTCAGGATTCAACCTCAATCCATTAGCCACCATCCATCCTCCAAGCGCCTCCAGGCACTCACACAGGACCTTCACCGCCTTCACTGGTTCTGATTTGAAAGATAGGTAGAGCTGGGTATCATCTGCATATTGATGGACACTCAGTCCAAACCCCCTGATGATCTCTGGGCAGAAGTTTCATAACCTGGTTAAAATGTCAGGGACAACCTGGGCACACGGAAGCCCATATCGGAAGTGTTGATTTATTGGCAATTTTCCTTTTTTTTAAAAAAAAAAAAAAAAGAAGCTTTAAAATGTCATTTTATTTGGAGATTTTATAAAAAAAATTTAAAAAGCTTTTGTGTCCAGATTTTCACTTTTTGAAATATGGCAACCCTAAGCCCAAGTGTGCTTCCACTTACATCCTAGGCAGTTGTGCATTATAGATCTTACGGAGCTTGTTTCTCCAAAGATAGTGTAAAGTGTTCTAAAATCTAAAGGAAGGATGACAGAACTCATTCTGATGAAGTGTCTCCTTGTTGACTGCCGTTGTGGTTGCCAGTTATGCTAATACTTTGGTGAAATTTTAGGAAATGGATGCAGGGTCAGTGTGGGGGTTGTGAGGAGATTTGACAAAGGGCATCAGAGATGGCGATAAGGGCCCATTTCGGCCAATACTGTATCTTCCAAGGTACAATAGAGGAATGAGCTTCTACCTTCACATCTAACCCAAACCCTTGGGCACCAAGGGGATATCTGAGAACACTATGATGTTTGCACAGGATGGCATTTGCCAGGAAAACTAGTTGATATGATATAAGTGTGCTACAGACCTTAATTAATCTATTAATCATAGCATCTGAGAGGGAAGCGTGTGACTAAATAAGGTCTCAGAACAAGATGAGGTTCCATATCAAGTTATGGGCTGTACATAATAGACGGTTGGTACATTGGCATATTGATGGTTTCTAGTGATACACCAGATTAATAACCCTCTACAGGATCAACCTGAAACAGGAGGGGGGGGGTTTAGATACACCTGGATATTAGATAGGGTGTGATATGTTAATTGGATAGGTGTGTGGCAGTTAAGTAATGTACAATCAATAGTCAGCGTTCCTTAAGTATGGTTAATAGGTTTATAAGTTCAGGCATACTCATATTGTTAAGGATATTATGTACTTCTTAGCTTAATGTACTTGGTTGATTAAGCATTAAGAATGAGGACTCAACCAGGCCACATTCACACCATGCATTTAAAGTACTTCAAACAGTTGTTGCTTGGCCCCATAGAATTCTGGGAGCCGTAGTTCACTAAGGGTGCTGAGAGTTGATAGTAGACCCGTTCGCCTTCCAGAGCTACAATTCCCAGAGTTCCCTGGGAAGAGGGGTTGGTTTTCAAACCACTCTTGAGAATTGTAGCTTTGGGATGGAAGTGGAGAATGAACTTCCACTTTGGGGGTCTTCTTGGCCTGGAGTTTTCCCCAATGTGGTGTCTATCAACATCATAGTATTCTCAGATACCCCCTTGGTGCCTGTCAGGGCCCCCTGCCGCTCCCAATTATTTTTAATGAGGTTTCTTGGTTGGGGGGCTGTTCGTTTGTTTTATCTGTGTTTCATTTGTTTGGTGGGCATGCAGATGTTTTGCCTAGTGTTTGGAAAGGAGGCTCTGAGCATCACCAGTTTTTCTTCTATGAACTAGGTATTTTGTAGTGCCCTCAGCAGTTCCTTAGATTTCCAAATGCGCCCTCAGGCTCAGATAGGTGGGGTGGTGGCTCCTGCTGTAGTTTTTCTCTTTTGATTCAGTCTGTGGAGAAGAACTTCCTTGTTTGTTTTGAAGGAACTTCCTGCTTCACTATGAAATTATTTTTTTGAAATCTTGCCTGGTAGACAAGTAGTAGTAATAATAATAATAATAATAATAATAATAATAATAATAATAATAAATTTATTTATACCCCGCCCTTCCCGGTTCATAAAACCGAGCTCAAGGCAGCTAACAACAAATTTAAAACACTTAATTGATGCAACAAAAACAGCATAAAATACAGTATAAAACGTGGATAACAATAAATTCAGAATTCAAAAATCAATTTAGGGGGGAAATCCATCCAATAAACATTAGATGATCACCAGGGCTAGCTGGCTAAATTAGTCCTATTTGGGCCAGCGAGGAGACCAGGGAAGAATTAGCTGTGGGATCCCAGAGCGGGTAGTCTTCATAAAAAAGGGGAGGGGGAGGGAAGGAAGGGGAATAACAGATCAGGCTAAGTTCAAATTGAAAGCCTGGCAGAACAGCTCTGTCTTATAGGCCCTGCGGAAGGAAGTTAAATCCTGCAGGGCCCTGTTCTGATGGGACAGAGCATTCCACCAGGTTGGAGCCATCACTGAGAAGGCCCTGGCCCTGGTGGAGGATAATCTAACTTCCCTAGAGCCCAGGACCTCTAAACTATGATTATTCATGGACCTGAAGCCCCTTTTCATGTGCCTCCTCTATGAGGGGTTCTCTTTGTGGAATGCTTTCCCCAGGGAGACTTGTCTGGCTCCTTTAGGTGCCAGGAAAAAACATTCCTCTGCCTTTTAAACTGTGGTAGGGTATTGTTTTTGTTTGTTACTGTATTATGTGTTTTTATGTTCTTATATTGTAAACAGCCCTGTGATCCTCAGATGAAAGGCAGTATAGAAATTTAATAAATAAAAGCAAAAGCAGCAAAGACCTACTTTCTTATTCCCTTTCTGACTCGGGATTAATTTCATGCCACAAAACAAATTCTCAGTAGGTGAATATTACTATTTTAATTACCCCACTAATACAAATAAATGAGTGAAATGAATGCCTTTTATTTCACAAAACATTTAGACCACTTGATTTTAAGGAGAGAGAGAAACCCTCGAAGTGGTTCTGTTACGTGCAATGGGAATTCAAGGAGAACGCAAATTAAATCACTCTGAAAGAAGCTATTGGAGTAGCCCAAATCATTTCTCTGTGCATGTGCACAGAAAATAGTAGATCTAGCTGAAAGGAAACACATGGAGATCTGCATTGATTACGGCAATGCATCCCTAATTATAATTATTATATAAGTGTTGTGTAATCAAGAAGGTTCTATAATCGTAGAGGGGAGGGTGACTGTGAGGAGACATGCCTCTGTCTATCCTGAAGGGCGCCTGTATTCATGAATCTGCCATTACACTACTTACTGCCTGATAGTCGTAGGGAGGGTAAGTTAATGTAGGCCCAGATCATGCGATCTATTTTCAGGATGGGGGGGGTGCTGATATTGACTGTGCAATTTGGGTATGTGTGCATTGGATTTTATAAGCATGCACAGAAGCCTGTGGGGCGAGGAGCTAGAATAATGGAGAGTATTGTGTGAACCAAACCCAAATGTACTCTGTTCTTGGTGTAAATCAGGAGCGGGGGATCTTTGGTCCTCCTAGCACTGTTGGACTTCAACTCCCATCAACCCCAGCATAGAAAATGGCCAAGGATCATGGGAGTTGCAATCTTAGCAACTTCTGGAGGGCCAGTAGCTCTGTGTCCCTGTTGTAAATATTAGTATTATTCCCTGCCCTTCTTCAAATGACAGGTTAAAATTAAAATATAGTATTAAAAACAAAAGCAGACCACGAAGCGAAATGGAATAATCCTCAGTAGTATCACCCCTGTTATGCTGAAACAAATCGGTTGGAAGCTGCCTCCTGAATAAATATAGTATGGAGACAATCTGATCTTTACAGGGAGGGAATTCCATAGCCAGGGTGTCACCACTGAGAAGGCCCTTCTTTTGATGAAAGATGCCATATTCCCTGCGGGCGCCACAAGCAGTTCAAAAAAACAGGTTGGCTGGAATGGAGGAAGGTGCTCCTTCTATTACATAATTGTGAAATTAGCCCCTTCCTTCCCATTTCCTCAAGGCAAAGATAACAATTCAACATAAGAAGGAAGACCCATCATGTTCATGAAATGCATGTTCTTTTATTGTTCTAGGCGAGAAATTCTTCAGCATGTTGACGTGATCAAAAATTTCTCCTTGACGAAGAATATGGTTCGGATTGGGCAGCTGATGCATTATGATTACTCCAGCCACAAATATGTCTTCTCCATTAGCAACAGCTTCCGCTTGCTGCTTCCAGATGTCTCTCCTATTCAGAACAAGCACTACAATATTTGTGCTGTCGTCGGAAACAGCGGCATCCTTGTGGGAAGTCAGTGCGGGCAAGAAATAGATAAATACGATTTTGTTTTCCGTTGCAATTTTGCCCCGACTGAGGCATTCCAGAAGGATGTCGGGAGGAAAACCAATCTCACCACCTTCAACCCCAGCATTCTGGAGAAGTACTACAACAACCTGTTGACCATTCAAGATCGAAATAACTTTTTCCTAAGCCTGAAGAAGCTCGACGGCGCCATTCTCTGGATCCCAGCCTTTTTCTTCCATACTTCAGCAACCATTACAAGAACATTGGTTGACTTCTTTATCGAGCATCGTGGGCAGCTAAAAGTCCAGCTGGCTTGGCCAGGAAATATCATGCAACATCTCAACAGGTGCATTTAACTCACCTCTTGATGCTGTTGTTTGCTTTCGTTGTGGTTTGCAGCGCAGTTGAGGAGCAGCAGTCAAGAACTGAGGAGTTTTTAAGAGAGGCAGTGGGTTCTTTATAAATGTGTTCATAATAATAATAATAGTAATAATAATAATTTATTATTTATACCCCGCCCATTTGGCTGGGCTTCCCCAGCCACTCTGGGCGGCTTCCAAAAAAATATTAAAATACTGTAATACATCAAATATTAAAAGCTTCCCTAAACAGGGCTGCATTCAGATGTCTTCTAAAAGTCTGGTAGTTGTTGTTCTCTTTGACATCTGGTGGGAGGGCATTCCACAGGGAGGGCGCCACTACTGAGAAGGCCCTCTGCCTGGTTTCCTGTAACTTGGCTTCTCGCAGCGAGGGAACCGCCAGAAGGCCCTCGGTGCTGGACCTCAGTGTCCGGGCAGAATGATTGGGGTGGAGATGCTCTTTCAAGTATACTGGACCGAGGCCGTTTAGGGCTTTAAAGGTCAGCACCAACACTTTGAATTGTGCTCGGAAACGTACTGGGAGCCAATGTAGGTCTTTCAAGACCGGTGTTATGTGGTCTCGGCGACCGCTCCCAGTCACCAGTCTAGCTGCCGCATTCTGGATTAGTTGTAGTTTCCGGGTCACTTTCAAAGGTACTGGGAGCCAATGTAGGTCTTTCAAGACCAGGGTTATGTGGTCTCGGCGGCCACTCTCATCATCGTGTCACCAGTCTAGCTGCTGTGTTCTGGATTAGTTGTAGTTTCCAGGTCACCTTCAAAGGTAGCCCCACGTAGAGCACATTGCAGTAGTCCAAGCAGGAGATAACTAGAGCATGCACCACTCTGGTGAGGCAGTCCGCAGGCAGATAGGGTCTCAGCTTGTGTACCAGATGGAGCTGGTAAACAACTGCCCTGAACACAGATTTGACCTGTGCCTCCATGGACAGCTGTGAGTCCAAACTGACTCCCAGGCTGCGCACCTGGTCCTTCAGGGGCACAGTTACCCCATTCAGGACCAGGGAATCCGCCACACCTGCCCGCCTCCTGCCCCCAAAAACAGTACTTCTGTCTTGCCAGGATTCAACCTCAATCTGTTAGCCACCATCCATCCTCCAACTGCCTCCAGACACTCACACAGGACCTTCACCGCCTTCACTGGTTCTGATTTGAAAGAGAGGTAGATTAAATTTGTAGCCTACTTTTCTTTCGCAAAAAAAATAACAAAGAAGAAATCATGATACAGTGGCCCAGTAACTATGTAATGCTAAGCCAAGCCATTACTTACAGTAGCACAAGTAAACATGGAGGTTGCTGGAGAGCAGATCAAGGGCACTTTGATCCTCTGGTCTTGCTGCTACCCAGAGCTAAGCCATGGTTTGGCTTATTGCTCTGTGCAAACCCTGGCTTGTAGCTTATCTCCCCCCACCAAACCATGAATGGTAAACCCAAGAACAAACCTTGGTTACAGATTGTGGTTTACCTCGAGTTTGACAAACCATGAGCCCAGGTTCGGGTGTAGCACTAAGACAAACCATGACTTAACCCCTGTGGTAGGGGCAGCTGCCATCTTTGCTCCTGGAAGCCGTACATTTGCTCATTCACACTCAACATTTGTGAACAATTATATCTAAGCAAATTCTTATTAAGATAAGATTGTCAGGTCTTTGGCGGTTTAGGTTGCTGGGTAAATGAACAAGGTCCACAAACTCTCGGGAGCTATGGGTGGTGTGAGTAGAGAAGTGTAGAGTACATAGAAATTGCCACCAGGAGCTACAAAAACATATCTAAACAAGATGGGGGGAAAGACAACCAGACTCAGGATCAGGAATAGCCAGAGTGCAGCTGGGGCAGAGAGGAATCTACAGATCTTTAGATGTTGCTGAACTACAACATCTTTCATCCCTGTCCATTGGCTACACTGGCTGAAGCTGATGGGTGTTGGAATCCAGCAACCTCTATCAGGCCACAAGCACCCCATCCCAGATCTAGAGGGAAGCTTCTCCATGTACACTGAGCTCCCCCAGAAGCTAAGACTTGACCATTCTTTACAGTATCGGCGAATGATCATCGGGGGAACATAGGAAAGCTGCCTCACTCCAAGGCATCCAGATGCTGTCATTATCAGTCAAAACAGAAGTCTAGATAGCCACGTTGGCCCATGAGAAATATTCCCTCTTGGGGCAGCCCCTTAATTGGGCCAACCACAATATCACAGAATACTGAACAAGCTCTTATATTGTCGAGATTCATCAGGCTAAGTGGGAAACAGAGCAGTCGTGTGGCTTATATCGAAGCCATGAAGTCTGCATCTGGCTGCAGTTTTAATATGGAACATATTAAAGTAGCCAGCACTGGGTAGTGTGCTTTAAGTTGCTGTGCATATATCAGGGTTGCCCCAAAAGGTGAAGGAAGGCCCTTAAGCTTACCAGTAAAGGAATCTTTGAAAAGAAGCCCAGAAGACAAGAGCTATCAGTACATGACGGCCTTGGTTGGCCAAGGTTTCCATTTAGTACTGGCACACATGTCATCGTTCTGCGAACTTCTTTTCAAACACTCTCTTAAGTTTTGTGCAGTTCAGATGCAAATGTATGGGCAGAGTTTGAGTTCCTGACAGAGCAGTCCTTGTGATCTGAAACACATGGAGCTATAATAAAGATTTCCTTTGCCCCAGGTGTCAGCTGAGTCTCTCCCCTTTGGAGGGGAGGATATGTTGTTCATTTAAGGTGCTCTTCCCCCTGTTTTTCTTGTGCCATAGATATCACGTTGCACCAAGTGCTTGCTAGGAACAAGAAGTACAGCAGCAGCTGACTTCTCATCTCTGAAAAGATGAGAACAGTCAAGAACAGCTAGTCCTTTCGTCTTTTCAGAGATGAGATTCATCACTAGAGCACTCACTAAAGCAGGCATAGGCAAACTCGGCCCTCCAGATGTTTTGGGACTACAACTCCCATCATCCCTACCTAACAGGACCAGTGGTCAGGGGTGATGGGAGTTGTAGTCCCAAAAACATCTGGAGAGCTGAGTTTGTCTATGCCTTAACAAAAGCTTGCACATTGTTTTTTGATGTCGTGGTTGGCCTAGTAAAGGTGTTGCTCTAAAAGGGATTTCAAAATGACATTATTATGCATTTCCATTCAATATAATCCGTTTCCCATGTCATGCTTTCTTTTTATTTCGCAGGTATTGGAAAAACAAGCACTTGGCACCCAAACGGCTCAGTACAGGTATTCTCATGTATACGCTGGCATCTGCAATTTGTGACGAAATCCACCTATATGGGTTCTGGCCTTTTGGATTTAATCCGAACAACCGGGAAGACCTTCCGTACCATTACTATGATAAAAAGGGAACAAAGTTTACGACCAAGTGGCAAGAGTCCCACCAGCTCCCTGCCGAATTCCAGCAACTCTTTCGAATTCACGGCGAAGGTCTCGCAAAGCTGACTTTGTCCCAGTGTGCCTAAGGATTTAACACTTGAAGTGCCAAATGATTGTCGTTGTTTTTTAAGTAAAAAAAAAAAAAAGTGCCCAAAATGAATTCACCGTTTTTTTCAAAACAGAATTCTAAATGGAAAAAAAAAAAAGAATTTATGGGCAGGGATTTCCTTTGATTCAGAGATGCTCTGAAAGCACCCTTTGATTGCCATCTTTTCAAGCATTGGAGGGCGTCTTTAGCATATTCAGCAATGCAGAAGGATTTATTCTATTTGTGCAGTAGGAAAGTCAAAGCTGTTTACAGCAGAAAGTTTTGCATTTCTGGTTATGCTGCCAAGATGGCTCTCTTTAAAGTATTTTCATAGTCACGTATTTTTCACATTCCGCAATATGTCTCAAAACGTTGAATGTTTAAACACCTGTGTTTGCTTCTTAAGATTCTTGGCTTGTTTTCTTGGCTAACTTGCACAACTCCTCTTAGTAGCTGAAAAACAGTTTGAGGACCGCTCCTGAATGTTCTGACCGAATGACCATTTGCACCAGTATTAACTCCTTTAAGGTCAATGGGAATATATCACTGTAAGTGGCCATTGCATTATTCCAAAGAACTTTCGTTAGCATAACAAGCCCAATGGGGAATGAAATATACTTTCCATGCAGGCATGCAGAGATGGTCCATTGGATACCCAAGGGATGCATTGGCCCTTGTCACAATCTTTTGTGGACTCCTATTTCCATCCCACTCAAGCTTGTCCCAACCACTATGGCTAGGTAGAGAAGCTCTGGACAGGGCCAGGCAGTCTCTGACTTGACCTGTGCTGCTCCCAGCATTAAACGAAACACTTCTCGCTTTTGCACAGTGTGCTTCTCGAGTGAGAGAGACTTAGCAAATGCCCTTTGTAAAGTAAGAGTATGCCACCAGAAGTCTCTGTGGCAGTACAGAAACTTCTGTAGCACCCAGTCATATCTCAAAGGGCATCTGTGAAAGCAAGAATTGCCACATCACGTCCTAGGCCAATTTATTCAACCAAGGGGGCTTCAGAACCAACCAACCAAGGAGGTCGCAGCCTCTTCCCAGCCAAAGGGCGCAGGCATGACACCATAGGAGTTCATTCATCAAAGAACTCGGTCTGGGACAGTCTGGCCCCTGAGGCTGAAGATATTGTCTGCAACTGCTCTACAGTTTTGAATAGACCACGAACGCAATGCTAAAATGCTAGGCTGTGTTGAGACTAGTTAGAAAAGCTACAGACGAGTTTGAGTCATTCGGTTTTTGCCATAGTTTCTGATGAGTTTGAAGTTCTTGGATCAGGGATGAGAAAGCTCTGTTGCTGTCAACATGGTGCCCTGCCATGTCCCCTCCTGGTCTTCACAGGGGGTGCAGCGCAGTGGCGACACCTCACCTTGTGCCCCAGAATGTCCCCATCCCTGCTGTAAATTGAGAGGATTCATGACAGCTCTAGACGAAGGTCTCCATCTCTCCTCGTCTAATATCGCCCAAGTATTTGTTCTGACATGACTAATGGAAGAATGCCATTGTTTTCACACCAGGACTGGGAATGGTTTTTTTTTTTTTTTTTTTAATTTCCCGCTAGAAATCTACTTCCCTTCTAAATGTCACTGTTGCTCTAAGCCACTGCTTTCTGGAAGTTTAAACCTCAAGCTACATCATTTGGCATTTTTGGCATTGTCCCTTAGGGTCGAAGCAGTTACTTAACTTTCTGTTGTTTACAGTTGGTAGTTATGTCAAAACTGGCACCTGTAGGAGTTTCAACTCTGTTTGACTGCCTCTTTGCGAAGACATTACTCCCCAGATTTTGCAGTGTGGAAAATTCCTTAGCTAGACTCAATTATTAAACAGTTTTAAATTACCTTTTAAAAAACTGTCCCGGTTTAGTCAAGCAGCAAGGGTGTTTTTTTGTTTGTTTTTAAAACAAACCTTAACACAAGCATTCATTAAAAGTACCGTCATAAAACAGGCACGCACACACCCCTCCTTTGTTCTCATGCAGAAGATAATTCCTCTTTTAAAAGAGACAAACATACAACAACAGCAAAAACGATGGTTTTGCTTCAAAATTATTTTGCCCATCTGAAGATTTTTGCAGATTTAAAGCAATAGATTGATCAGAGTAGTCAACTAAAATATGTATGATTAATCAAGCATGGGTTTTTTTGCGGGGGGGGAATGGGATGGACCATCTTTCAAGTCCTTCCACTTTCCAAAATTTAAGTCTCAGAAACAATTAAACTTGCAACGTATACCATAATCCTGCAGAATTTGCTTTTTCAAAAGGAAATAAATAAATAGTGATTTCAGCTTCGTTGAGTGTGCCATGAGCTTTGCTAAAGACTTCAAAGGATCCGATCTTTAAGATCCTCTACTGAAATAACCCATTGACATTAATGGTCTATCACTGGAGCACCTTGGGGATCAAAGCTATTCAGCCTATATTTCAATATAATCTTGATTGTTTGTTTTAACCTCAAGCTTTGATATTATTGATGTATGGTTCAAAAGCTTCATTGGTGTTAGCTGAGCTGGTTCAGATGGCCATATCCTGTCCTTAAACACATGCTTCTTCTCTTCCCCTCCACAAAAAATGTATAGGAACTGATTTGCACTTCCATTATTCCACCATGATATTCCACTGAAGAAGACCCTGCACTTAACATATGTTTACCGGTGATATCATTGACATCAGTAACCGTTTGCCATTGTGTGCTGTATTAGAGGCTGATAGTGGAAGAACAGTGCGACAAAAAGTAGTAGCCTGATCCTATATTTGATACATGTGTACTTGGGGAGACGCAGATTAAATGTGGGAGATGAAATGGAAGCCTCCTAACTTGCCATTTTTCCAGATGGGACCCTGAGGATAGTAAGCTCCTAAACAGAGCCTATCTCATTGTGTTAGTTACCCTACATTGCTAAGGTTTTTGTTTTGTTTTGTTGTGGTTTTTAAATACATGTTAATGCAAGATAACCTATAGCGGTCCAGGCATTTGGGGACTTCCAAGCTAAGCCCTAAATTAAGAACTTGCTCAGAAGCCAGCCTGGTTATTCTATTTGAATTATAATTGTCATCCTTGACGACAATTCAGGGAAGGCATTCAATGAACGTTTGAACAGCACTGATCTCTAATTATTGATATGTTGTTGCATTAATAGGGACATAGTAATAGGGCTTATGTTATCCACAGACTAATGTGCTTTGTGAGTATCTCTCTTTCTCTCTTTTGTCAATTGATAGTTGACGACGGTAAGAAATTGCACTGACCACTTATGTGCTCCTTATTGTATAGCTACCGTTATTACCAAGTCACAAAGTTGGTCATCAATCCAGCTAAGATGAATTGCTGGGTGTAATGGCCTGCAGTCTTCGAACCTCTTTAACAGGAGCAATCCACTGACCGCAGTAGAAATCCACCCGAGAAAACATTGTGCAGGTTAACGCTTATGGCTCTGTTAAAAGAGAGGAGAGAAAGAGATCCAAGAAAGAAAACAAATTATTCAGACATTAGTAATTGGAATTCAGAAAGGTATTGACAACGAAAGGGTCATATCATAGTCATTGATTTTCATGTGGAATTCGCCATTGATATTTCATAACCTCATTGAATATTTCAGAGCCATAGAGTCCATCAGGGAGTCCAACTTCAAAATCAACAGCTCAATATCATCCAAAGCAAATTACTTTTTTTGACGTATCAATACTCTTGGTTTCAGGGCAGAAGTCTCTCCTTAAAGCAAAGTGTATGATTCACGACCATGTATTTCCTATATGCTGCTTTAATCCTGCTTTTGAAAACTGGTGTGATCCTACAGTTGTTGGCCAAAACTGTAAATAGCTTTTATTTTTCTGCTGGCATCAGTTGAAAGGACTTCCACTGTGTTTGTCCAAAGCAACCCCATTGCCGAGCCCAAGAGAGGCTGTTCAACAATCGTATAAATGCTTGAGTACCATCAGTCCTAGAATGGTATGTAACAGTCATGCAACATAGATTTTTAAATGAGTTGTGAATTCTAGGGTGACACAACTCCTTGAGTAGCATGGCTTCTAGAGTAGCGTGGGTCCTTGACTAAGAGATTCAAGAGATAGATAGACGCAGCAGAAATGTATATATAGGGCAGGACTTAAATAAGATGTCTATCGAAACAAACAAACTTTAATCCAATTATTCTAGGACCTCTTTTCACCACTGTACCAAGTGATCTGTTCTGGGCATGAGTGTTCTGGTATGTGCACACAGCTTTCCCGCCTGGAAGGTTACGCAATTCATTTTAGTGGAAGGAACCAGCTAAGCCATGTAGCTTGGCTCCCTTCATTGAAATTAATGGCGGGGCACATTCCATGTGCACAAGAGGTCCATGTGTGCATCTTGGCAGACAGTAGACATTTAGACTGGGGTGCTTGACATCTTTGCTGTTCTTCACAGCATCGTGCATGAAGACCTACCTTGCGTTCACTGATATTAAATGAGAAACTTGCACTGCCTGTGGTGGAAGGAAGCTCACATCCAAACGTATGTGTTCAAGGTGCATGCGTATTCCATTGTCCACGTCTGTAACATGCCTTCATTCTCACCTGCAGAAGACCCGCAATGGCATCAAAGAGATATGCATGTGCAAACACTCCGAATGGCAGTCCCCAGTGCATGGGGACTGTACCCCATGCTGGTACACACTGCTGTATACAACATGTGTTGTTAAGCTCTTGATTTGATTAGGCATCGGTAGATAGGCCTTGGTCAAAATAATCAAAACTACCTGTGAGCATCTGATGACTGGGCTGGCGATTGAAACACACAATATTTCCAGACTGGAAATCCAGCTCAAATCTATGTACTCTGGCTTACATGATCGTCCATTGTCAGTTGGTCTATATAAAATATAGGCATTCAGAAGGGAGATTGAGATCTACTAGTAGATCTATGAGTGACTGGCAGTAGATCATCAAAGATTTCTGATTCCCTAATTTCATGGACTTATGGCCAGGTGTGTACTTCTTAGCATCCATCCATTTAAAATGGGCCTGCACAACTTTTGATAGAGGGAGCCAAAGGCAGACAGTTGTCCAAGCATGGTCAAAGCATAGGAGGTCCAAGGAAGATGGAGGGGAAAAACTTACCTGGAGCTGCACAGCCAGGGGGAGGGGGCTCCTGATAGACCATAATATGGTGAGTATGTTGATTGCAGGCCCAATCAGATACCAACAGGTTGTCTGCTCCCATTTCTTTCCTTTAAGCATCCAAAATCTCCAAAAAGCCAAGAATAGGAAATGTGAATGGAGGTTGCAAGCAGAGGACAGGATCCTGTAAATAAGTGTGAACTACTCTAAGGAGCTTGCTGTTCCTTGCTGAGTGGCATCATCTTTACACAGAAATCGCATTTTTCAGAAGTTCTGCCATGGTCATCAAAACCAACCATTTGTTCTTAAATAGCCATATTAGAAAGTCTTTATTTTTCAGGTAGCAAATGTACACTAGAGTCAGGATTTAATCTCAGGTGAAATGGTGTGGAAAGCTGCACAATGTTTCAAAACGTTTGGCATGGGGGAGGAAAAAACCTGGAGGTTGTCCTAGTGAAGTCAGTGGAGATTTCACTGGTGGGGGAACCAGTCAACAAGCAAGCGCCATTAAATGAATGAAGCGTTGCCCTGCTACACAACTTAATTCATTTTTGATGGAGGAGTTGTTCCCAATAGCTTGTCTAGAACTCGGTTCAGCTCCAGGATAATAAGTATTAAAGATGTATGAAACAGGGCCACACCTCTGAGATTGGAATGTGATCTGTACAATGTAATGTACATGTAAATATTTTGTCTGACTTGTTCATTGCCAGCTAGTTCATCCAGCCAAAATTAAGATGTTTCAACCTTACCAGTTTCAGTGGGAGCATCAGAAACCTCCTCTGAAATCAAAGAGGCTTAAAGGTTGGATCCAGTTTGGTTGGATTGTACACCTTGGTGTGTGTATTTTCTTTTCTTTATTGTTTCCTTGTAGATGAATTCTGCATAGTTATTGTGATTGAAAATTATTGGGGGTGGGGAGCGGGAGATTTGCAACGATTCCTTTTGAATATTTCAACAATGTTATTGTCGGGTGTGGATGTGCCTGCCACATTGACTCATGTGCCAAAACATGATATTGAATGCATTGTTTTTAAATAAAATGTTTTATTGTGCACTGGAAACCCCCAGGCCTTCTCTATCTCTTTGTCCTCGCCTGACTTTGTAGGATCTGTTAGTTGTTCTGGATGCTCTGCAGATGTTCACATCAACATTGTTGTTGTTTTGTTTAGTCGTTTAGTCTTGACCAACTCTTCATGACCCCATGGACCAGAGCACACCAGGCACTCCTGTCTTCCACTGCCTCCCGCAGTTTGGTCAAACTCATGCTGGTAGCTTCGAGAACACTGGCCAACCATCTCATCCTCTGTCGTCCCCTTCTCCTTGTGCCCTCCATCTTTCCCAATATCAACATAGCAAAGCAGAATACTCTAGCTCAACAGTGTATAAATGCAACAGCCTAATCATGAGAACTTGCATATTTATGTAAAAGTTGCCCAAAAATTGGATGTTCCCTTCTTTCTTATTTATTTATTTAAATAAGTAAGTAATCTCCATTTTTATTACTTTGTGACCATGGTTTCAAATTTCCGTTAAGTACCACCATAACAGTTCAATGTATGATACAGATATCAACCGAGAACCCATCAGGAAATAAAAAAAAACCTATATAGAAGAGAAGAAGAGTTTTGGGTTTGATATCCCACTTTATCACTACCCTAAGGAGTCTCAAAGCAGCTAACAATCTCCTTTCCCTTCCTCTCCCACAACAAACACTCTGTGAGAGACTTCAGAGAAGTGGCTGAGAGACTTCAGAGAAGTGTGACTAGCCCAAGGTCACCCAGCAGCTGCATGTGGAGGAGCGGGGAATCGAACCCAGTTCACCATATTACGAGTCCACCGCTCTTAACCACTACACCACACAATGGCTCATGAGTGAGTTTGGAGTTGCCTAGCTTAGATTCCTTTCCCCTATTTGACAGAGAGGTGGCCCTGATATATGAGTCTGCTTGCCCTGTTTTGTGCTCTTGCCTTTCAAATAATAATAATTTATTTTATTTATTTATTTATTTATTTATTTATTTATTTATTTATACATACCCCAGCCACTCTGGGTGGCTCCCAAAAGAATATTAACAAACATTAAAAACTTACCCACTCTTCGCCACAAGTTCCTAGGACAGGTTACAATAAAAAACTCTAAAATTATAAAACAAATAAAGCAGTTTTTTTTAGGGGGAGAATGGTGCCAGTACTCACCATGAAGATGTTGCAGTTAGTGCCATATTTTTAACATTTGAGTACCCCCAGAAAAAAGCACTGGTTGCAACCACAAAACAAGTGTGGGGGGAGGGGATTACAAGTATAGAAACAATTCTGTCCAGTGCTATTTTTCTCGAAAAAGAGGTGCCGGAACTCACCACGAACTTCTTCCTTGTTGTATTAGAACAACTATGGCGCCCACCTGAGAGCACTGGGGCTGGGGGGGGGGGGAGCCCTGATTATGTCACACCCTTACAGCAGCCATTTTGTGCTATAACACAGACTCCCCCGCCACAGCAGCCATCTTCTAGCAGGCAACCACGGTGGTGTGCAGGCCAAAAAAAATATCAGTGGCTCTGGTTAGGTCTTGCTGGCTACTTTTGAGAGAAGTGGTGCTGTTATTAAGACTTGGCACCATTGGTCTGGGTGCTCTCCCATGCCATACTATCTCATATCACAAAAGCACAATCAGTTATAGTATATCCTGAAAGTATCTGCACCACATAGCAAGCATTTTTATTTAAATATTTCTACTCCAGCATTCCAAAATTGTGTAAGCAGATTATATATATATATAAACTGTAAGACAGAGCTATTCCACCTGGCCTTTAATTTGAATTCAGCCTGATCCTTTATTCCCCTTCTCCTCCCCTTTTATGAATAGACCCCTCCTCCCCTTTTATGAAAAGACCCGGCTCTGAGACCCCACAGCTAATTCTCCCCTGGCCTCGTCGCTGGCCCAAATAGGACTAATTCAGCCAGGAAGCCCTGGTGACTATCTGATGCTTATTAGATGGATTTCCCCCAAATTGATTTCTGAACTTTGAATTTTATTGTTATTCATGTTTTTATACTGTATTTTATGCTGCTTCTACTATTAAGTGTTTTAAATTTGTTGTTCACAGCCCTGAGCCCGGTTTTCTGAACCAGGAAGGGCGGGGTATAAATTAAAAATTATTATTATTATTATTATTATTATTATTATTATTATTATTATCCCTCAAATATTCCACAATCCAATTTCCAAGAGGCCAATCCAAAATCAATGTAATCAATGTAAGCAATCGGCTTCACACATTTTCACCCCATCTTCTGCAGGTGCTTCCTCATAGCCTGGGTAGATGACTCATGTTGCCTGGAACAGATCCACTTCCATAAAGAAAAGACAGGTTGTGAGGGAGATTGTCCCTCACAGGAGGACAAAAAGGAGACTATGAGGAAGGTGTGGATGGAAGGCCAACCCAAGACCTTCCAGCTCTGAAGCATTCTTCCCTAACCCAGTATTGCTACCCAAAGACAGAAGCGTTCCTACGTGGAAAAAGGCCTGCCTGCATATTGACTCGACTCTGCTAAAGAAAAGCTCTGTGAATATGCTGATTACACAGTTTTACCTGCACTTTGCCTGGTTTTATCGTGATTCCCTTTCCCACAAGAATTGCGAGCAGGCTAGCAAATCCCTACACCCCAAACTACCCACAATTCTTTAGGGGAAACCACATCTGGAGACAGACAGTCATGTCATGTATCCACATCAATGTCCAGAGGAGAAATGACCACTGGGAGGAGCGCAGAGAGAAGAAACGTTGTGGTGCATCTCTAACAGTAAAACTGGATGCCTTCATCTGCCCCATTTGCAATAACTAAAATATATCTTCCCCATATAAGTCCCCATGGCCACAGCAGGCACTGTAATTCTCCTACGCTACAACTTTACCCCTGATGGCACACTCTTCCATTATCTCTCGAGACAGACAGATGCCAATAAGGATGACTAGGAGGTGCCTAAGCCATTTGAACTATTTGAAAAGCAATTGTAATAAACAGATTACGCTGGTAGGATTGCAAGAAGTTTTGTAAGGAGGACAATGCAAAATATTGCAGCAAAGATTATGAAGAGAATTGTTAAAGGTAAAGGTAAAGGTACCCCTGCCCATACGGGCCAGTCTTGACAGACTCTGGGGTTGTGCGCCCATCTCACTCAAGAGGCCAGGGGCCAACGCTGTCCGGAGACACTTCCGGGTCACGTGGCCAGCGTGACATCGCTGCTCTGGCGAGCCAGAGCCGCACACGGAAACGCCGTTTACCTTCCCGCTGGTAAGCGGTCCCTATTTATCTACTTGCACCCAGAGGTGCTTTCGAACTGCTAGGTTGGCAGGCGCTGGGACCAAGCAGCGGGAGCGCACCCCACCACAGGGATTCGAACCGCCGACCTTTCGATCGGCAAGTCCTAGGCGCTGAGGCTTTAACCCACAGCGCCACCTGCGTCCCTGAAGAGAATTGTTAGTTAAGGATAATTAAAAGTAATAAGGAAATTATGAAATGTAGATTAAGTGATAATGACTGAAGAAATCTTCAGAAGTGGTTGATGGAAGTCCAAAACACTGTATAAGATAAGAAACTATGTTATATGATTGTTGGGAATGATATGTAAAAAATAATGAAAATATATATTTAAAAAATGAAATAAAAACTATTGGTTGTTATTCTGTTTTATTTATGCACCTGCAGATCAGAAAAACTTCAGGGAGATTTTTCTAGTGGAGGAAGACAAACTAAACAAGATTGCAATTACTTATTTTTCTCTTTACCCCACCCCGTTCCTAAATTCCTTCGCACAGCCCTATTTATTTCTTCATAAATATAAGACGGAGGACACCTGGCTTACCAGTGGTACATGGGAAAAGCTTAACATGAGTCAACAGTGTGATGCAACAGCATAAAAAAAAAAAGCTAGCGCTATTCTGGGCTGCACCAGCAGAAGTATAGTGTCCAGGTCAAGGAAAGGAATGGTCCCTCACCATCCTGGGGGAAAAATGACAAGTGGGGTGCCACAGGCTTCTGTCCTGGGCCAGTTGTTGTTCAAAGTCTTTATAAATGACTTGGATGAAAGAATTGAGGGGATGCTCATCAAATTTGTAGATGACACCAAACTGGGAGGGGGTAGCTAATCAGAATCAGAATTCAAAATGATCTTAACAGATTGGAGAACTGGGCACAAGCTAACAAAATGAATTTCAATAGGGACAAATGTAAGGTTCTGCACTTAGGCAGGAAGAGCCAGCTGCACAAAAATAGGATGGGGGACACCTGGCTTACAAGCAGTACATGTGAAAAGGATCTAGGAGTCTTGGTGGACCATAAGCTTAACGTGAGTCAAAAGTGTGGTGCAGCAAAAGAAAGCTAATGCTAATCTAGGCTGCAACAACAGAAGTAGTGTCCAGATCAAGGGAAGTAATAGTACCATTCTATTCTGCCTTGGTCAGACCACACCTGGAATACTGTGTCCAATTCTGGGTATCACAATTTAAGAAGGATGTTGACAAGCTGGAACATGTGCAGAGGAGGGCAACCAAGATGATCAAGAGTCTAGAAACTAATCCTTATGAGGAGTGCTTGAAGGAGCTGGATATGCTTAGCCTGGAAAAGAGGAGACTGAGAGGAGATATGATAGCCATCTTCAAATATCTTAAGGGCTGTTACATGGAAGATGGAGCAAGCTTGTTTTCTCCGGCTCTGGAGGGTAGGACTCGAGGCAATGGCTCCAAGCTACAAAAAAGAAGATTCCGACTAAAGATCAGGAAGAACTTTCTGACAGTAAGAACTGCTTGACAGAGAGGAACTACCTCAGAAGATGATGGACTCTCCTTTATTTGAGTTTTTTTAAGCAGAGGTTGGATGACCATCTGTCATGGATGTGTTAGTGAAGATTCCTGCGCTGCAAGTTGGACTAGATGACCCAAAAACACAAGGCCCAAGGTTTTGCCAGCCCTTCAACCAGTTCTGATTACAGCAGTCTTCTCTTACACAGAGAATCTTTTCCAGGTGCTTTTTCAGAGCATGTCCCAACCAAATTTTAGCCTTTTCAAAGTGGTCCCATATTGGAACAATATATGGCAGGCTTCCTCAGCCCTCCAGATGTTTTGAGACTACAATTCCCATCATCCCTGACCACTGGTCTTGCTAGCTAGGGATCATGGGAGTTGTAGGCCAAAAACATGTGGAGGGCCAACATTGAGGAAGCCTGATACATGGTCTATAGAGGGGGGAATCTTTTCTGCTGATGATTTAGGGCATCATCTTGGACCAGTCACAAAACATAGATCCTATTCGGTAAAAATTTCAAGCAGTAACCTACTTTGCAGGACCGTTGTGAAGATGAAACACAAAAAAACCTTTGTACATATTAAAACTGCTAGCTTTTTCTTGCGTCTCTGATGGTTTCAGTCACAGTTTTATATTTCTGTATATCTTGAAAGTCAACACTACTTGTTCTTATGACTGTACTCTCCACTTACCTGTTTGTAGCTCATCACAAATATCCATATAACCAGCTATATTATTTCCCCTTGTGAATGTGATATCCCATGCCAGCCTTGGTTTTCTTTGGTTTGGTTTTTATGTGTTAGTCTCATGGTGTTCTATTTTGTCATCGGGGTTATATGGTTAAGTTCAATAAAAATAAAAATAAAGAATATCCCCAATGAAAAAGTGCAAGAATTGCTGAGTTCGGCCATAAATGTGTGAATTTTAAAGGAGTTGTATTTGGCTACAAAAGAAGAGGTCGTTCATGAGGACTGTGATATGAAGAAAAACATTAAAGCTATATGGAAGAAATGAATGGAGATGCAGCATTGTAAAATAGAACAGATTGTGATCAAGGAGAGATCATCCCATGTAGATCATTCAGTCCCCCCCCCCCTTTTTGTATAGTTGTTTGGTATAATACAGTGCACAACTTCCAAAACTGAATATCTTACAGATTAACTTTGTGATAAAGTGGTACCTCAGGTTAAGTACTTAATTCGTTCTGGAGGTCCGTACTTAACCTGAAACTGTTCTTAACCTGAAGCACCACTTTAGCTAATGGGGCCTCCTGCTGCCGCCGCGCCGCCGCCGCACGATTTCTGTTCTCATCCTGAATCAAAGTTCTTAACCCGAGGTAATATTTCTGGGTTGGCGGAGTCTGTAACCTGAAGCGTATGTAACCTGAAGCATATGTAAGCCAAGGTACCACTGTACAAGAATACACTGTTCTTTTCCATGTATAAGACTAGGTTTTATTCTTTAAAAATTATGCTAAAAAGTGGGGGTCATAGTATACATGGATAGTGCACAGGGTGGACATTTGATTGGTTGCTGCCATGGCTGTCAGCGGCTATTGTGTGTGTTATTGGTTGCTGCGTCAAGAGCTGGTGTTGATTGGCTGATGTTGCGGCAATTGGGTGAGGGGACATATGAGAGGCGGATTTTGCGCTGTGTGCCACTGAGCGATTTTCGGCAATCCCCCCTTTAAAAAGCTCAATAGGGGGCATATTATACATGGGGGCATCTTATACACAGAAAAGTATGGTATATTTACTCTAGGGTTGGTGTGATTATAATGAACAGCATGCATCAACACAGACAAATGGGCACTTTTGCACAGAGACATAGGGAACCCACACAATCCACAACGGATTTCAGTTACTGCCCCGTCGATATGGAGAATTACAGTACCAACTGATAGCAGACAATGTGAAGACTGAAGAAGTTTCGTGCATCACATGACCAGTATGCATACTCCCTAAGTCGGGGATCCAAACAGTGACCAGACCATATACACATGCGCCAATTTTTGTTGTTAACTTGTGCACATTCTTCAACATCACATGGAAACTCTGCATTTTATCATTAGTTATTGTGTTTATTTGTGTCCCAGTATGTTTCCGAGCACAATTCAAAGTGTGGGTGCTGACCTTTAAAGCCCTAAATGGCCTCAGCCCAGTATGCCTGAAGGAGCGTCTCCACCCCCATCGTTCTGCCTGGACACTGAGGTCCAGCGCCGAGGGCCTTCTGGTGGTTCCCTCACTGCAAGAAGCCAAGTTACAGGGAACCAGGCAGAGGGCCTTCTCTGTAGTGGCACCTGCCCTGTGGAACACCCTCCCACCAGATGTCAAAGAGAACAACAACTACCAGACTTTTAGAAGACATCTGAAGGCAGCCCTGTTTAGGGAATCTTTTAATGTTTGATGTATTACATTATTTTAATGTTTTTGGAAGCTGCCCAGAGTGGCTGCGGAAGCCCAGCCAGATGGGCGGGGTATAAATAATAAAATTATTATTATTATTATTATTATTATTATTATTATTATTATTATTGAGCCACTGTGCAACAGAGTCCTCTGAGGAAATCACAAATAATATATCGGTTTAGCAAAATTATAGAATGCAATCAAACAAGCACTGAAAGCCAATGACTAAGGCAGCTTCGTGACCAGGAAGTGTGCAAAATTCTCCGTTTGTGCTGTCAGTTTGTGTGCGTTCTCTGTTCCTTCAATAGAACGCACACCACTATTAGTGTCCTTTTACCATTGATTGCAATGCGTGGATGAATGTGCATGCGTCGGGGAGAATCCCTGCCTTAGCTCGCCCTGAATTAGATCACACCATTTCCTTTCTTTCGACCCACTGGTCTTCGAAACGAAAAGGCCTATGATAATAGAAAGGACCTCGCTTGGCCAGGCCTGAAGGTGTTGACCTTTGCTTGCCTGTGCCCTGGGAGGCAAAGGGTGGGGTGAAATCAGGCTGTCTATGGATAAAGGCAGCTCATTAGATCATCACCTCTGAGATGCTGCATTGAAAGTGCAGTAGGCTGTATCGAGGACTTCCTAATGCCAGCCTCCTTAAGGCAGAAGCCATTTGTATCCGGTGACAGTGGGGCAATCTCATATAAAAGGTCAGCCTCAAGTAGAGTTACCAAGTGACCAGGAAGTCAGGGGAGGGGGGCGGCATCCTGAGCCCTTAACTGCAGAAATAAGCAGGTGAATACTTTTTTCCCCAGCAGGAAGAAATAGACACGACCCCTTGTTAATACTTGCCTGTTGAAGTCGCAAGTACCATGGGCAGCAGAAAAATTGGCAATTCTCAAACTGTCATCTGTGCAGCACAAGTCCAGTTCTGCTGGGAAGATTTTTGAACAGTGAAGAATATCTGTATTTGGTCTTATGATTTTCTGATAGTGGCAGTTTTAACGAGGGGCAGATGATCAAACAGACTAGCAAAACTCTGGCCTAGGAACCATGGTTTTCATAATATGTCACTGGTTTTGATGAAATGCACCAAAAAAGTATGGGCTTTCTCTTTTGGAATCATAGGAACAAAATCCAAAAACTAATGTACAGGATACTTTTGAAGAAGGAAGCCAGGTGGATTCTGAGGTTGACATCGTGGCTCTTTTAGGCTTTAATAAGACTCTGGGGTGATTACCATAACTTTGAGATACAGCTATTTTGAATTTGGAGTAGTTGGAGTGGTATATTTGGCCCTAGTTGCTTGATTTAGCATAACATAAAGATACAACACATTTAAATGTTGAATCATTATTTCACCAAGCAAGTAATCAGTCTTAACATTCATTTTCAATCTAGTATAATAAGTATTAGAATACTTTTTCTTGATCACTGTGTATTTCGCTTTCTGAAAAAGATCAATGTAGGGTGTTAGTTGCTCATGTGCTCCTTTTAAAGTCAGTTATGGTTTTATATACTTTACATCGTATCTATAGACTTATATCATAGGACATTATTCAGCTCTGAAGTTTAATATAGATTCTTAAAACAGATTTTGGATTTCCCTGTCAAAGAACCAGTGGGGTCTGAAACATGCTAAATTAGTATGCTAAATTAGCATGTTTTTGTTCCTGCTTCCAACTGGTTTTGGTGATGATGATGATGATGATGATGATGATGATGGAAAAACAAGTTTATTAAATGCTAAACCAAGACCCACAGCAATTCTCAAGGAATACACACACAAACCACTTGAGGACCCCTGCTTTGGTTTGAAGGAACAGGGGCTGGGCAGGGAGCAGGAGATAGCATGTATGGACACAACCTTTTTCAAATATCTCACATTGGCACACCACAGAAAATGCCCATGTGCAGACACATAGGTTTTGGGTGATTTCTTCCACTGTAAGAAAACAGTCAGATATGAAATGGTTATAGCTTTCTCCTCAACCAGCTCCTGGAAATCTTGTGGAATCGATCAGGAAATAACCCTTGCAGGACACCCTGTTCCAGGACTTCAACTGGGTGAATGTACAGAATGGGAGGGAAGTAATCTGACCAGACTGCTGCGATCAGTTCAATAAACCAATAGAGAAAAATCTGGATTCACACAAGCCAGCACTAGATAGATGGCAACAGCAATCCACATTTACACAGCAAGCTTCGAGTGTTGTAATCATTTCACATATATTATCTTGGCTAAACTTATGACAGTCCCATAAATTGGGCCAGTATTGTTGCCTACATACGGGTAACTCGCAACTTACCCACATTTAGCTTGCATGCATTCAGCTTTACATCCTTGGCAATCAAAAATTTAAAAGGAGTCAGAAGAGGGGTGGACATCAGGGGAAAAAGACTTCGGCAAACCCACCCACCATAGACCCCAATGCTTTTTGACACTGTGTGTTAATGGCTTTACGCACTAACCCTGGAAAATAACCCCAGCATAAGTTGAGCGTTGCCTGTATTGCAAGTGAGGACTGAGGGACAGTGACTTATCCAGATCCCTCCTCTTTAAATTCCTGGCATGGGCAATAAATTAAAATAAAAAATTGTAAAGTTGGCATGGGCAAAATTCAACCTAAGATCTTCCTGGCCATTGTGCTCTAGATAAACTGATTGTTTGGAAGTAACATAGGTTTTAATTGAGGGCCATGCTGTATCTCAATAACAACAGCTGCGTCTAGTCCACAACTGGATCTTAGTTAGGTTGGGATATTTCATTCCAGTGGACAACTCCACTTCTCTTTGGAACGTATTACGGACAGTGTGGTTCCATGGAGAGCAAGCTGCCTCAAAGCCATTGCTATCTGCAGCTTATCACAAAGAAAGCCTTGGGAAGACCAAATATAAACCTGCAGTCCAGAAAGTTTTAGGTTATCTCTCTGTAACTCAACATATTTATATGTACCTATCCAACTGAAGTGTTTGGTGATATTATCTACCAGGGCAGAAAAAAGACAAAGATAAAAGTTCAAACTATGTAGAAACATGTAGGCAGTCATTCTGCTCCATTGAAACCAAGGGGGAGTTTTGCTGATGACTCCAGCAGCAAAAGGATTTCAGCACTGCAACACACCACCTGTTTATACTCTGAAGCAGGCAAGGCTCAGTGCAACGGGACTCTGAACCCTACCTGAGTGCAGAAAGGAGGCCTAATGCTGTTTGCTCAGAAGTAAATTCTACTGAGTTCAGCTTGGCTTACTCCAGGAAAAGTATGCAGAGGAGGACTCTGCATCTTCAATTATGGGAACAGGGAGGGATATGAAAGTGTTTTCAGATGTTTGCCAGAGTGTGTTTATTGCACTGACCTACACTGCCTGCTAGATTCTTCCTCCTTCAGTTGAAAAGCTAAAACAGCCAAGAACCTTAAATAAACAGATTTATTGTGGCATTCGCTTTCCTGGACTGCGGTTTCTCCTCCTTTCTGAGTTTCTTCCGAAGCCGCTTGTCAGAGAATCCCAAATCAGCCAAGGATGAACAATCTTCCGCAGGGAGGGTCTCCTTTTCCGTGGCTGCTTCAAGGGGTGGGGGCTCCGCGGGAAGAGAAGAGAGAAAGAGGTGGGACTTGGGGTCCCAAATTTGTTCTCTGGTCTCCTTCGCCCATTGCTTGCAGCCGAGATGAAAACCTTTCCTTGGGAAATGCCAATTGTGTACTGTTGGCGGGGGGGGGGGTCCTTATTTGGCACGGGAGCCCTCCTTCTGCCTGGCCGATTCCGGGTATTCCTGAAGAGTTTTAAACTATACATTTGCCTACAAAAATAGCATCTTCCGAACGGATGGGAGGGCGCCCACAAAAATCACAATTCTGGATGGGTTGTTTCTTTTTTTGACACCCCTCCTCCATTTTTCCTTTCAGCTTCCCATCTCCAGGACACGTCTTTTGTAACATTTCTGACACTCTTAGTAGACAGCTAGATCTCTCTTAAAACCAGAAATTTCCAGGAAAAGTTGGGACAGCCATATATATATTTATATGGCTAGTCTTTTGTGCAATTAATAAATGTCAGAGAAATGAGAAATAGATATACACATTTTAATCTATGTGTAAACATAAAGCATGCATGAATTATATTTCTTATTATTCATATTGCACCCTCCTCAACGCAGGCTGGCAGATTTAAATATATACCTCATGAAGTCCACTACAAACCGATCTTTTACAAACCTCTTTCAGTATAGGTATAGCCTGGATTTCTCCTACTCTGAGCTGTAGGATCTTACACAGTATATATATATATATATATATATATATATATATATATAAAGTCAGCGAATGGAAAACGAAGAATTAGAAGAATTAGACTCAGCTAAGTCACCGCATCAAAAATAAAAAATAAAAAGTTTTCCATATCGCCGACCACACCGAGGTCCAAATCCAGCCGGAATTGCCGAGTAGGTTTTCCTTGTGCGTTGGATTTAGATGGATCTCTGAGCCGATTTGAACTGAATTCCGCTCGAGTGCTTTCCGGATCGAGCTGCAGGAAAGCTCACGAGCCGGTTTACAAGGCTTTGATTTGCTCGATTAATTGGAAGTTTACTGCTTTCAGCAAAAGTTACTACCGAGGAGTTGAGGGAAGTGCTTTCGGGATCTTGGGCAGGTGTTTGCGTGGAGCGCGAAGCCGTGAAGAAATTGGCTGGATCTCAGGAAAACTCTTCAAGCAAACACCCGGGAGTTAAATATATATATATACAAATTTCCTTTGTTCCCATACCGGCTTAGAAAGATATTTCCAAAAATATAGTTTTTCGGGCACCTTCCACCGTAAAGAGCTGAAACCTAGTAAATTTTTCATGCTATTCTTAAAGTTTCCAAAGACCTCAGATCGAAGCAGGCTTTCCTATAGCTCAGAACAGTCGCTGACTGTAGATTTATCGTTTCCAACAAGTGGGAAACTTTCCCCTAAAGTAAAAAAGAAAGAAAGGAAATTATTTATAGCTCAAACTTCTCGGGTTTAAAATTCGTATGTCCTCCTCCTCCTCTCCCTCTCCTTCCCTTAAACTTCAGAAAGAGAGACGTCGGCTGGATTTCTCTTTTGGATTTCTCACAAGTAAACGTGAAATGTCCTCGACGAGCGAGAGAGTCCACCCCAAAGTGGCGATAAATTAAAAAATCGCGGCCCGAGTTTCTCCTCCGAAGCCAGCTTCCGCTTTCGGAGAGTTAAATTTGTCCCTTTGACAATCAACAGCAACTTTTGCCTTCCTTTTGAAAGCGCAACAAAAAGATTTCACGCCCAACTTGAGCGGAACAAAGAGACCTCGCGCCGCTTTGCTTCAGGACCCCCCCGCCGCCCCGCCCGCCTCCTCCTCCTCCCGTGTTAAACGGAGGGTGAGTCGCTTGTTAGGGGGGATGAGAGGAGAAGACTCAATTTTATACATACTTTCTTATTTGAGCGAAGGGTGTCCCTGAGTTGTAATCAGGAGAGGACTGCGGGCTTGAAAGGAAAAGGAAAATTCGGGATCTCTCCATAAAGGACGTTAAAAGCTTTCAGTCTCATTGGATTTTTTATTTAATTTTTTTTTTTTACTAAAATGTTCAGAAAGAAAGAAAGAAAGAAAGAAAGAAAGAAAGAAAGAAAGAAAGGTTATAAAATAAGCCACGTAGATAAATAAAGTATAATTAAACAATCCATATGCATAAAGTATATAGAAATAAAATGTAGACAGAGGTATGTATAAGAATATATAAAAGGACGTACACATATAAAGTCTAGTTGTACAGTCTCACAAATAAAGCATGCATAAGATAAAATTGGGTATGTTTAAGAAAGGTACTGCGTAAGATGTAAGAATGGGAAGGTTCTGTAGCTGGGTTAAAGTGACCTTTGAATTTAAATAACTAAAACGTATTGTATTGTATTGTATTGTATTGTATTGTATTGTATTGTATTGTATTGTATTGTATTGTATTGTATGGTATGGTATGGTATGGTATGGTATGGTATTGCTGCCACCAACTTGCGTGTGCTCCTGGGGAGTCTGGTGTATGAATGCATACATGCAGGTCAGCACAGGGGTACACACACCTCGCGTACACAAGCCTCACACGGTGGGGTCAGCATCCCAGTTAAACCAAATTCTTTGGCGTTCAGGCGGATGGAGTCCTCTTGGAAATACAAACAGCACCGGAATCGAAGAGGACCATGGAATCAAGAGGACGATGGAAACGGCAGCCTGCTGAACTCCTGGGGTGTCTTCAGTTTAATGGGAGGGACAGGGGCAAAATGTCGCCTCTCTTTCACCATACACCCCCTCCCATTTCCCCCTTTGAGGCTTTCAATTGGGAAGTTTTCCTCTGTTCATAAAGGGAGTCCGCTGCCCCCCCCCCCAGTGCTCTTGCGCCCAAAAGCGGCAATCGTATTAGCCACCAGTACTGTAAATCGCATTTTTCCCTTTCCAAAGGTCTACGGGGTTGACGCCAGACTTAAGGTCATACTTCGAGTTAGACTCGTGGGTTTTAATGGGACTTAAGTAAGCCATGCCTAACTTACTTTATGTGCGATTAAGTCTGGATCCAGCCCTAGAGCTTTCCTCTGCTTTCAAAGAAACCTGTGGCCTTTTCTTTTCTTTTCTCCTTCCACGCTCAAAACCAAAAATAGTATAATTGAGCTATCTTGATGCAAGGATTTGGAAGGCTGCGCGCTCTCCCCTCTTTCTTTTCCCCTTCTTTATTTCTTTTCTGTCGAATTTGAAACTCTCCCTGATGTCCTCCTCGGTGGGTTAGAATAGAAACAGGATTAACTTTCTCTGACCTTAAAAGAAGGTGACGTTTCCATCTAGCGATTCCCAGCAGCAAGAAACAGATTCCTGGAGGAGGGGGGGCCCGGGTTGGTGGGGTTGGTTGGAGGGGTTGAAAGGGGTGGAGAGGGTGAATTGAAAAGAGGGCAGCTTTAACAAAACAAAAGATGGCCACAGGGTTGCCAGAGATAAGATTGTCCCGCCAAACAAGGAGAGAGAGAGACAGAGAGAGAGAACTCCTTTCGAAGTTACTGATTAAAACTGGGAGGTGGGAAATAAGGGGGTGTTGGACGGAGAGAAAGGAGACCCTCACACACATACGAAAAAATAAGCCCTTTAAACCTCGAAGTGAAAAACGTGGTAAATTCAACAGTGGTTGCTATGTTAGTCTGTGGCAATTATTATATCATCATTATCATCATTATTATACATTGGTCAACTGTACGGACGTTTTCCTGGACTGGAGCGTCAGCTCCCTTACAGGAAAAGCTGGTGGTGACTGACACCACAGTAATGGGTTAGCCTTGCAGGTGTCACAGGACTCTTGGGTTGAGTTTCATCCCCCGAAATGTGCAATCTTTCCTGGCTAACTGACTTGACTTGCCAGCCTGTGAGTCAAGGAACTTCGAAGCTTTTGGGGGAGGTGGCTCTGTCATCCCTTTTCTCCAGCGCCCATCTCGGTTCTTTGCACGCCCTCTTCTTTCCCACATCCATTTATTCCTCCCCCCACCCCACCCAAGCTTTTTGACGTGGAGAGAGAGAGGGGGAAAGATGGAGAGAGGAGGGCACCGTGCCCCAAATCCCGACAGGTGGCCAGTCTTAAGACTCACCAGTTTCAAGGCCACCATTGCCTTGATCATACCTTGAGGCCAGATTTGCAGACCACCTCATTTTGCACCAAGAAAAAAAGCTCCACCCAGAAAAGCGCTTCGGACTACCCAACCCTGCCTCTCTCTCTCCAACCCCAACTGCATTCGCCTTCAATAGGAGCAGGATCCCTCCCTTGTCCAATCGCTTTCTTCCTTTCCTTTCTCCCTTTTTCCTCTGGCATTTACAGCCGCATAAATCTTGCAATTCGCACCCAACTCTTTCTTCCCCCATCTCCCCGCCTTTCTCCAACCAAGAAAGCTATGAAACTCTCAAACTCCACTTCGGACACATTGCAAAACTTCTCCCTCTTGCCAGAAGAAGCAAGGATCTTCCTCACTTCCTTACCTAGATCATCTCCTAACGTTGACCCCTGGGGTGGTGGGCGGAAGTAATAGGATTTTAAAATTCATTCACTTTGAATTGGCACCCAAGATCTCAGCGCCTCTTTTGAGCCTTTCTAAAGGGGCGATCTCATTTTACCAGCCAAAAAACCCTTCTCCCCTTCCCGTTCGCCGTCCGGACATTTCCCTGAGGTGCCTCTGCTTTAAATACAACCACAGAGAAAGCGAGTCCACCTCCTCTTCCAGATGTTAAACGCAGCGCCAGTATCTGGGCGGCATCTCCCTAGGCCTTCCTGCAAGACTCCTTCCTGCTCTTAATTCGCCAGTATTATTATTATTATTATTATTATTATTATTATTATTATTATTATTATTATTATTATTATTCATGTTCCACGAAGTCAAATCGGAGAAGCTCGCCAAATGCAGGAAAGCCTGGTCTACGGCATTTCGGTCCTTTGTCACCCCGCCAGCCCCCACCTCCCCAAAACAAAATGGGAAGAGAAGAGAGAGAGAGAGAGAGAGAGAGAGAGAGAGAGAGAGAGAGAGAGAGAGAGAGAGTGACTTACCCCTGAATGGAGGTTGGAGTTGGGGCAAAGGGGAACCTGAAGGAAGGATCATAGGACTGTTTGGGAGCGGAACAGGGCAGGCAGATGCGCTTCCTAAGCAAAACTGATGGCCAGCAACGCTATAGATTAGCATGGGGTCACCAGCACACACGGATTTGATCAATACCCCCGCACTCACGTGCCAGATGGTTTTGGAAGAGGAGAAAGAAAAGGAAGAGAAGGAGGGGAGGGGGACAGAAAAAAAACCTTCGAAACTAAAAAAGAGAGAGAGAGTTCAGGTCCACCCAACTCCTGCCTCCCTAGTATCCCACAGACCTGTGGAAGGGTTTTAAAAATAAATATAAAGACATTTCAACCAACAAAAAATATCAGTGACACGTTATTCTTTGCTTCTTCACCTCCTAGAAAAAAATACTGCCCCTGCCCCCGGATTAAATGTTGAGATTTCACTCTCTCCCCCTCTGCAGCAAATACAAACTCGCTTAAAATATCTATTGCATGCGTGTATCTATTGGGCGGCGTGTTTAAACACGTGTACCCGAGGATTTAGTTTGTTTCAAAGGAGACCAAGGGGTTGAAAAAAAAAATCAGAGGGCACCGATGGAGCTTCACAGAGAATCATCAAGCACACCGTGTACAATTAGGTTGTTCCCAACAGGAATGAAGGCTTTGCACACGAGGACACAGCCATTCGTGCTGCACACGTGCACACGTGTGTGAGAGAGAGAGAAAGCGGGGGATGGGGTTCAGCCTGTGATCTTTCCACAAACCTCGCTCAGGACGCGAGCAAAAATACTACTAGATGCCTGAATGCCTATCAGATAAAAACATATACAATGTATGTCAACACATTCATCGAAGAGCATTAAATTGTGTGTGTGTTTAAACACTTCATTGTTTTCATTGGGGAGGGGGGGATGATGAATTGGTGGTTAAATCTCCCTCACTGGAATGAATGGGACTTGAGTGCTCAAATTTGACTTCAGTCTGCCCACGATTGCTCCTCGAATATTGCACGCTGGTGTCATGATGACATAGATTTTTTAAGAGAGAGAGAGAAAGGTTAAGTATATTTGGAGAACACACACACACACACACACACACACACACACACACCTTTTAATATAAAGGACTGAAGAGGAGAAAGGTTAAATTCTGGCACAAGCATGCAGGATTCCTCTTACAATTATAGAAAGACGCTGAGAATATTTGATATCAAAACAGTATTTGATATCCTTCCTCACGCTTGCCATTGGATGCGTAAAAACAGCTCCCTGCAAACCCACGTCTCCTATCATTGGGGTGCGTGCAATTTTTCTCAAATATTAATAAGGGGAGCAATTCCTGAGTCACTCTTATTTACTGCTTTTTTTGGGGGGGGGGAAGAAATTAAAATAGCACGGTAAAAAGCAAAACACTTATGCAGATCCAAGAGCATGTTTCCCTTTTTTAAACGAATATTATTATTGCTGATAATAAAGGCATATATATATATATGGTGACGCTTACAGCTGAGGTTCCCAGGACTCCTGTGAGCAAGGCGTTTTATGTGTGTTTGTCAGTCCTTTAATGCCCTGGATAGGAAACGATCCTAATCTGAAATAATCCTGTGTCGTGTGCCTCTTTCCCTACAAAAGGGGTGTTGGAGACTGTTTTCATTTCGCCTTCGAGACGCTCAGCGTGGAAATCCAGAGCCGAGTCAAAGGCATATTCAGTACACAAAGAGCCGCTTGTCTGCCTGATTCCATACAGAAAGCAGAGTATTGATCTGGAGGTGGGAACATGCAACACCTCACCTTTAAACTCTGGCCCACGTGACCAGGGAGCTCAGCAGCCAGAAAACAGGTTTATTTTTCCAGGTTGATCTTCTCCCACCCTAGAGAACCTCAACCCGCCATGCCCACCCCCCAGGTTAAGAGAATAGGGGCACTCACTGCTCCCCTTTTTCCCCACAGGAAAATGTAGATGAAAAAGGCCGCAGAGATCTTCAAAAAAACCAGCCTTGGGGGTTCCTGGGTGCCGCATGTTTACGCTTTGCTCCAAATAGGGGTTCTCTTCCCCCTCAAGCCTTACAAACGGATGGATCCTGATTTTGAGAGATTGGAAGCTGGCAGCGCAGTCTAAGTCATGCCTACTTAGAAGTAAGTCCTATTGAATGCAGTGGAGCTTACTCCCGGGTAAATTGGCGTTGCGGCCTGAGTAGCACAAAAGAGCAGGTGGAGCGATCTGCTGGGGCTTCGTCCGATTTAGCGCAGCGTCACGTGTGAATGGAAGCACCTTTTCGAGTAAGTCGGCTGGAGATCAGTTGGACTTAACTTTCCGGGAAACGGGTTTAGAAGCGCGGAGTGCTGCTAATCCTAGCTAATCGTTTCGATGTGCGCTGGATCCCCCTGTTCTGAGGCGAGTCAGATAGGCTTTCTTTCAGGAGCAAAGCGGATTCGCGCCCAGGAATTGCGATTGGCTCCTCTGGAGTCAGCTGTAAAAACACCTCCTTCTTAGTTTAAAACTGACACGTGGATGGATTTCTCTATTTCTACCAAACAGGAGATTCTCCCTCTTAAGCCCCAAACTGAGCACGTTTCAAAAGTGTTCCTCCCACCCACCCCCTGTTTATAGGATTTATTTTGTTGTCAGGATTAAGATTTTAATGGGGAGGGAGTTGAAATAATTCTAATGGCTTTTTATTCTGCTGTGACATACCAAAACCAAACAAAAAAATCTAGATTTTTTTTTTTGCAAGAAATGTAGATGCGTGCCCATAAATTAATACACATTCCCTATCTGAAAATGTTTATGGTGACGTTTCTATTCTTTCCTCGCTCCTTGGAGAAATCCCCTTTCCACCCTCTGTTTAGCCTCATAATAACCGTGTGAGGTAGACTGGGCTGAGAGACGGTGCTCGACCAACAATTAAAAAATGCAGCAGGATGATTGGGTAAGGAACTGGACTCCTGACCCCCTGAACCCAACTCAGAAAGGTTGCATCTCAAAGTGACTTCCTTCAGTTTAATCCCTATTATTATTATTATTATATTTTATGGAAGGGGTTATACTACCCACATCAAGATACAGGTAATCATTAGAGAGATTTATTTTAGCACAAAATATAACGTGTTTGTTTGTAAGCCTGATCCTATTTGATCATTTAATGCTACAGAAATTAAGAAAAGGCTATCCGGAAGGACTGATACCCCAACGTCTATTGAGTTAACCTTCTTGCCTTACCTGAGAAGCTGGGACTTTCCTTCCCACCGCTGTCTAGGACTCTTGCACCCACGTAGGGCTTCAATTCTGAAAGCGACTGAACCTCTCTATCCTCAAATTATCCACTTATCATCATCTTGTTGTTAGCCTACATTCAAGAGGACTACTCCAGAAGTGAGTGGTTTGAGAATTTACCGCTCCCGAGGCCAATACTGAATCAATTTCAGGTCCTTGTAGTCTTGATCCTAGGCATGTTTACTCAGGAATTAACCTCGTTGGGTTCAGTGGAGCCGCCTCCTAAGTAGGCGTGCATAGAGTTGCTGTCTATGGCTTCCATTTCCAGCGAATTTACGTGGGAGACAGTCCCAATCCACGCAGGGTTTACTTCAGAATAAACACGCTTGGGCTCAGGCCATATGTATTCATACTAAGGGCTTTACGTACGAGTAACCCGCCCTCTCCCATACTCAAACCTTACTTAGGGGCAAGTCCCATTCAAATGATAATACCAATGAAATCCTATTGAGTTCAGTGGTCATTATTATTATTATTAACTTTTGAGTAATCACGTCTCGTTCGAAGTCCTGTTTTTTGTTTTAGCATGAAGGTCTCAAGCGTCCTCGTGATTTGGGGGAGGGGCGCTACTATTCCCCCCCTCCGTGTCCCCCCCTCAAAAGCCCCACAAGTCCATGTCACTGGTCCAAAGATTTATTTTGCAAGCTTTTCTCAAGTTTTTTGTTTTTTTTAAAAGTGGGGCTTCTCTTTCTCCGCCCCGCCCCCCCCCCCGCAACCCACCATTGTTTTCCGAGCCAAGTTTTCTCTAACAGCTGGAAGTGGTTGGAAGGGACTGTCTTAAGAGACCCCCCGCTCTTCTTTTGACAGCTGATCAAAAGAAAATAGGTCACGCTTTTCAAACTTATGTCCCTCCTGCCCTTAATTACTGTCTCTTTAAACAAAGGCAACATCTGCGCAGCCTCAACCTGCTCTCTCGCCCCCCCCCCCCCTGGAGAAGCTGTTACTTCTGTAAGGGGCTGCGCGCTCTCTCGTTCTCTCTCTCTCTCGGCGGCTGGCTAGTGCAAGGAGGCTGGCACAGAAAATGCGAGGGATGGAAAATGCGAGTGGGCGGGCAGGCAAGGGCTCTGGGAGGACCCTAAAGCTGCAATCCTAAATAAGCATCGCGACTGGAGCAAAAATCCCAGGGCACTGAGTGGGGTCTTAACTGGTGGATCAATGCGCGTGGGATGTGACTGCAAGCAGCCTTGCTAGGGAGTAACCCTCGCCATGTCCAGTGAGGGAGGAAACATGCATAGGATCCCACTGCGACGACGCTAGCTAGCCGAGCTGGATAGGGTTTACTTCCGAGTAAGCACGCTTAGGGCTGCACCTTTTCAGGTCCAGAATTGGCCCAACCCAATTCAGCGGAAGCCCTCAATTTGGGGGGGGGAATGATTTGGGGCTGGGCCGCTTTCAAGATCGACTCCATACTCAGGAGTAAATTCCTTAGACATCAATTTTACTTGATGTGGGTGATCTACAGGAACACTTTCCTTGGGTCAGCTTGCAAGCGCCATCCTATATGTTTACTCAGAAGTAAGTCCGACTGCGTCCAATGGGCCTTACAGTAGGTATACAGTATAGGACTGCAGTCTTCATTTATGTTTGAGTCTCGGTCCTTTCAATGGCCTTTTATTTCTCTTGTTTGAAGGCATGCTTACTCAAAAACTGAGTTCCATGAGGCTTACTCGCAAGTGAATGTACATTGGACGGTAATTAAAAAAAAAAAGTTCGGTGTAGAACGTGCAGAGGGATCTTAGACATACTGTATTTGCACTCAGAAAGGCAACCCACGAGCTTATTAGGGCTTACTCCAAAGTAAATCTGTAAAGGATTTGCTTGCACGAAGTCAAGTTCCTCCTTGCAACCCTGGGCGAAGTGACCAGAGGAGGAAGCTCTGTCGAACTTAGGGAGAATTTGCTTGGGAGTAAATAAGCTAAGGTAAAGGTTCAATGTCTTGATATGAATCGGGCCAACTGCATCCCTTGGGGTTAATCTTCCGGAGTCTCTGTGTTTCTGGTTATTATGAGCTGTTTGGAAAATAACCACCAAAAGCACAGGTTTGTAATAATCATAATCACCATAAATTTGTATTTTCTTTATTATCTGCTAATTAAACTGGAGGGTGTTCAAGAGCAGGCCTTTGGCATTTGTTTTGACTCTCTCTCTCTCTCTCTCTCTCTCTCTCTCTCTCACACACACACACACACACACACACACACACACACGAAATCTCATTAAGGTTCCTGAAGGCACAGCTACTGCAAAGCTTCTGCCATGTTGGGGATCCCTAACACAAGACAGCCAAGCGTCTCCTTGGATTTTCTCACATTAGTGAGGTTTACATTCGAGGAAACCGTGCTTTTTATAAGCTTGCCATCCTATCCTACTTCCGAAGGAGGGTGTGTGTGGAGCTGAGCTCCACTAAAATCAAGGCTCTTGCTTCCAAGGACAGCTAAGCGCTTTGCCACGATCCAGCCTAAATTAAATGCCTTGTAAGTCCCCATTGCAGGCGCTGATCTTTCCCATTGAAATCAATGGGCGTTTAAGCAGCGGCGCTTAGCTGCGGATGAATCTTGGCCGTTGGCTTCGCGACTGGATTGCCCTTGCAATACACGTCGATGTAAGAGCGCAGCTCCGACGCGTTCAGGAGCCGGTGTCCATGCATAGGATTGCGATACTTGCATATACGCGCGCATAAAGGCGACCTGGAAAATTTGTAAATTTAATGTTTCGTGCCCCCGGGGCAGAGACCTCTCTATTCCTTGCGTCAGTCTGCTTAAGCTCCATGCGCCCTAACAGTTTAAGGATCGAGATGCCAGTTTCATAGTCCATAATTGCAGGGCTCATTCGGCGCAGACTTCCACCGAAGCCTCTTTTTGGAAAGAGGCGAGGAGGAAGAGGAGGAGGAGGAGACTGGGATGGAATGGCGAAGCAGCCCAGCTAGAGTCATTCTTGGGACTGCCGAGATCTCCATAAAGGGCCATCCCCTCTCCATAAATAGCGCATATATTATGCATATTCACACACACACACCCCTTGTTGTTGTTTGTGGTTGCAACGAGGCAGGCGCCGCCGCTGCCGTCTACCTCGCGGGGAGCTGCAGCCTCGGCCGCCACGCTCCTCAGCGAAGATCAAGCCGTCGCTAATGAGCGTGGCTGCTGCATAATGAAGCCAAGTTTGGCTAAGTTCTGTGGCGCTCCAGGAAGGCGGCGCGGGGTGAGGGGAGAAAGAAGGCTGAAAGATTCTCCGGATCCAAAGGCGATCGGCTAGGATCACAGGCTCTGTTCTCTTCCTCCCCAAGAGACAGTCGGTTTTATGCATTTATTATTATTGGCGATTTTTATTTTTTTCTAAAAACCAGCCATCCAGCAAAGCCAGCCCAAATATTCCCAGTAAAAAAACCCCCAAAACCAGAACATCACCTTTGACGGACTTTGAGCTGCTGTAGAAAGGCAATGCTTGGGGAGGGGGCTGGGTGTTTGGTGACGAAGAGCCGGATCCTCTGGCTGTCTTACTCGAAGGAAACCCCCTAGGACTCCAGGGAGGCTCGCTTTCAGGCAGGCGCGCAGAGGAGTTGCAGCCCTGGATACCTGGGCTGGCGGTGGACGGGCTCCCTAAATAAAGACCGACCATGAAAATGCGGGGGGGGGGGGCAATCACTAACAGCGGGGAGCTACATAGACATTTGTGTGTGTGTCTTTGTGTGTGTGTGTGTTGTAGCCTTTAACGTTGACTAGCTGGTGCCTGTGCCTAACAGAAATGAGAGCTGGAAAAGAGATTTGTGCCGGGCATCGCCACCCCTTTTAAGTACCCACTTAACCGCCTCTGATTACTGCCTTGGCGGTACCCCGTTATTTTATTTTTATTTCCGAGAAGGGAGGCAGCTCCCGGGCGTGGCTCTCCTCCCCCCCCCCATCTTCACAAGCTCCCTCTCCCGCGTTCCCTTTGTGCGCGCCGTGCGCCCTGCTTGCGCCTGGGCACGGAGAGAGAGAAAGAGAAAAGCAGGGCTGGCCAGCTCCGTCTCGATAGCCAAGGCAGGAGGACGCTGCATCTTTAAATTCTCTCTCTCTTTCATTCTCTCTCTCTGTCTCTCTCCTTGGCGTTTGATTCCAGTGCCTGGGAATCTTCAGGCAAGCTTGAAGCCTCCCGGCGCGTCGCTCCTCCTCCTCGCCTCTGCCATTGGCCGGGCTCCCGCAGACCTTGAGCCGGCTGGCTCGGCGAGGCGTCCTGAGTGGGCGATCGCCTCGTCCATCCGTCCGCAGAGCCCGCCTTTTCCCAGGGGCTGGGCTAGGTTGATGGGAGGCGAGCCTCGATCGCAACTCTGGACAGCTCCAGCTACCCAAACAGACGACGTAAGAGCAGGAAAGGGCTCGGACATGGCGAGGCGGCTGCAGCGGCGCTGGCCAGGCTGACGGAGAGGCTGGTGGCTGCCCTCCCTTCTCTCTCTCTCTCTTTCTCTCCCCCACCCCCCCTTCTCTCTCTCTCGGCTCCCCTCCCGCCCCCCACACGCACTCACCACACAATTCACACACGCACACAACTGAGAGGCCTTATATCGACACCCCCCCGTCCAAAAAAAAGAAAGGAAAACCCAACACAGCAGGAGCAGCAGCAGCAGCAGCAGCAGCAGCATCCAGCATCTTCCTCTGGCGAAGCGCCGCGGCTGGAGCTTTTGATCCCCCCCACCTCCTCCCCTTCCCCGGAGCTCCGTCTGCCTGCCTGCCTTCCCCCTCTGCACCCAGCCCCGCGAAGCCCCCTGGTGCCGACCACCCCTCTCCATGGACTGAATGAAGACTGCGTGCACCTCCTATCGATGCCTAACCAAAGAGCTGGACAGCTGCGCCATGAACCCGGAGATGACAATGGAGACGCTGGGCCCCTTGCACGGGCCCTCGAGCCATGAGCAGGAGCTGATGGGCAGCCCCAGCCCCCACCACCACCCCAGCAGCCGGAGCGCCGGATCGCTCCGGGTCCACCCGCCGCCGCCGCCTCCGCCGCCGCCGCCTCCAGGCCCTCCGCCGCCGCCTTCCCACCAGGACTTGGCGTCCGCCTCGTCGCGTTCAGCCATGGTGACCAGCATGGCCTCGTTGCTGGACGGCGCGGGGGACTACCGCGCGGAGCTGTCCATCCCGTTGCACCACGCCATGAGCATGCCGTGCGACTCGTCTCCTCCGGGCATGAGCATGACCAGCACCTACACCACGCTGACGCCGCTGCAGCCCTTGCCCCCCATCTCCACCGTGTCGGATAAGTTCCACCACCCGCACGCGCACCACCACCCGCACCACCACCACCACCACCCGCACCACCACCCGCACGCGCACCACCACCACCACCAGCGCCTGTCGGGCAACGTGAGCGGCAGCTTCACCCTCATGCGCGACGAGAGGGGCCTCCCGGCCATGAACAACCTCTACAGCCCTTACAAGGAGATGCCCGGCATGGGCCAGAGCTTGTCCCCCTTGGGCGGCAGCCCTCTGGGCAACGGGCTGGGCTCCATCCACAACACCCAGCAGGGCCTGCAGAGCTACGGCCCCGCGGGCCACGAGAAGATGCTGAGCCCTAACTTCGACGCGCACACTGCCATGCTGGCCCGCGGGGAGCAGCACCTGTCGCGGGGCCTGGGCACCCCTCCGGCGCCTATGATGTCTCACCTCAACGGGATGCACCACCCCAGCCACCCCGGAGGCCACCCTCAGTCTCACGGGCCGGTCTTGGCCTCCGGCAGGGAGAGGCCCCCGTCTTCTTCCTCGGGAACCCAGGTCAACAACTCCGGGCAGCTGGAAGAGATCAACACCAAAGAAGTGGCGCAGAGAATCACGGCCGAGCTGAAGCGCTACAGCATCCCCCAGGCCATTTTCGCCCAGAGGGTGCTGTGCCGTTCTCAGGGGACCCTTTCAGACCTTCTAAGGAACCCTAAACCTTGGAGTAAACTGAAATCGGGCAGGGAGACCTTCAGGAGAATGTGGAAATGGCTGCAGGAACCCGAGTTCCAGAGGATGTCAGCCTTAAGACTTGCTGGTAAGCCTTCCCACCCCGGGTCTTTCCTTGTGTCACGGGGGGTCACCAGAATATTCGCTCTCCCAGGGAGTCAGCGGCCAAGTCTGTTGGTCCTCGGGTCAAAGCAGGTTGGAGGCTAGGGAGAGAGGTTACTTCGCCTACGTGTGTGTGTGTGTGTGTGTGTGTGTGTGTGTGTATGTGTGTGCGTGCGTGCGTGCGCGTAGGGCCTGAGTGCTGCACAGGCTTTTGAACTTGGCTGATGGGTTGTCCCAAGAACCAACCGCCTTGGTTTTCGGGAGAGGATGCTCGCGAGACAATGCCCAGGCCCTTTGCTCTCTTCCCCACCTCCCTCCGCGCCCTTGCCTTATTATTATTATTATTATTATTATTATTATTATTATTATTATTTATTCGGTGGTCTCGGTTTGGGTCTCTGTGGAACTTCTGGATGGCGACACCTATAAACAATCCCCGAGGTTTCAATCTTCTGGGCAGGAATCCTCCAAAATTAGACATCCTCTTTGGAGAGGGTTGTGTTGTTGTTGTTGTGTTGTGCCCCTTCTCTCTCAGGAAAGTTCCCTGGAAGATGGAGAAAAGGGAGCAGCTCTTCTCCCCTGACCAGCTTTTAGGATGCGCGGGGAGCGGGCGCGGGAGAAGACAGCTACAGCTTTGTGTATGCTGTGAAACAGGGGTCGCCAGCCTAAGTGCCCCTTGGCCAGGTGATGCTGGACTTCATTGCTGACCCACTGACCATGCTGTCTGGGGTTAAGGGGAGTGCAAAAAGCATCTGGCGAGCGCCACGTTGACTATCCCAGCTTTGGGAAAGGACAGTGCCTTTCTCAGCTCCAATCTCTGAGTGCTGTTTGTGAATTAATTCGTCTATTTATTACATTCGAAACGGAGCACAAAACCAAAGCTTTCCTCTTTGGAGTCTGCTAGGGTGTCTGCAAGATAAATAAAAGCGTGTGTGGTTGTGTCGAGGTGGAAATCTTCCATCCTCGTCTACCCCCACCCCCCACCTTTCCCTTCAGATATGTGTGTGTATCATTTAAAAGTCATCATGAGTGGAAATGGAGAATTAAAACCCGGGTTCGCTCTGCGAAAAATGAGGCGCTGAGATTGAAAGCTACCAGATGAACGCCTCAGAAAGCTTGGGGACTCTTTTGGGAGGGAGGGAGGGAGGGAGGGAAGGAAGGAAGCAGGGGAAAGGGCGCTATTTTCTGCAGAACAGATTGGATATATTTGAGCGTGGGGGGAGGGGGAGGAGAGAGAACAATCACATTTTTTTGGTATATTGTTCTTTTGATGTGTGCCGAGTTGTTTGGGGGCGCCCTCTAGTGGCAGCTAAGGGAAGCATTCTACCCCTTCTATTGTTCTAAAGATGGCAAGGAATTTCGTCCATTTGTGCGTAATGGAAAAATATTACAGTACGGATTGTTGACAAATGAATCACCTGGATAAAGGCGGGCAGGGGGATATGCTCGGCAGATCTTACTATGCAAATCACGCTGAATGGGCTGAAACTGGGAGACGCCAGAAGGGAGTGTGTATAAATATATATATTTCCATCACATGTAATGTATGCATCAGTAGGGGAAACCGATTGCACCATGGTTTTGACAGCTATTTTGCGGTGCAGCCTCGGGTATGGAAAGATAACCCTGCGCGGGGATTCGCCTCTCATCCTTTCATCACCCTTCATCACAAGGTAGTTAGATGCCCAAGGCTAGAGTCACAGAGGAGAGTGTTGATTTCTGGTACATTGAGATCTATTGTTTCCTAGGCTTGCTCCAGCTGGGCATATTTAAACATTCTCACACAGTCTAACGCCCCCGTCCAATGTTTACAACCGCGTTTAATAAGAGGAATCCCTCCTCCTCCTCTATCCTTGACAATTGCCTCATTCACCTGTAGTTTGATTGATTCTGGTCTGTTGCAATTAATCGTTGGCTGGTATTGATTAGCAGAGGGGGAAACTACTACATAGGGATACCTCTCCGCCCCCCCCCCAAGAGATGACTTCGCTTCCAAATTCTTCTTACCCCAGCCCAATTTCCCACCCCATGCCCAAAATTACCCTTGCCTTTTACTATAGATATACCAAAGGACTGATCGATCCTTTGCAGGAGATTTCAAATCCCTCTCCGTTGGGGAGGGGGCGCTAGGAGGGTGGGGAGTGGGGTTTTTTTCCCCCTGACGCGTCTCCGGCGATTTATTAATAATTAGCATTCCTCCTCTCTTAATTATGAGCCGCGTTACCAGCTCGTGGGAAATTAAGGCAGGAGAGGAAATTGAGTGTGTGAATGTTTTGCTTTCCGGGCGAGGCTGGGTGTGTGCCTACATCCTTTGTTCGTGTGTGTGTGTTGTCACGTCACTCTTTCCCTAACAAGACAGTTTGTGAACACCTCGTCTCCAAAGATGAGCTCCGCTTCCACCCGCTCCTTCCCTCCCTCTCGGCCCCCCTCCCCTTCCTCATTGGGTCTTACTGATGATAATTAACGTGAGAACCGTCTGAATTGGTCTATCGACCCGCCTTTTGCATGGTATTCCCCCTTTTAATAGCAAGGTTGTTTGCGGTAATAAAGCAAAGCGTTGGGAACGAAGGGAGGGGGACAGAGAGAGTATTACGGTGGTGTTTTCCTCTTGGTTTAACGCGGCGTTATTTTAGACTGGGGTGCTGAGGGGGTCCCATATTTCTTTCTGATTTTTTTGAGAAGAGATTTACGCAGAGCCGAAGGAATTTCAGGATGGGGGGAAAGCGCTGGAATGCACCCCCAAATCTCTTGCCTTTTAGGATTCAAGTCCTCAACGCCCTTCTTTGGAAGTAAACCCTATGGATTCCAATGGGACCGCACGCACATCTTGTGTCTAGAAGCTCATATTTCAAAGCATTAAAAAATATGCTGACCTTCAAAGCTGCCCGATTATAATCCAAAATCAGAGGTGCAAGGGTGACAATAGGTAGGAAATACATTCCTGTCCTGCCTATTGAATATCAGTAGGTTAAGATACTATTATGAACATTTTTGGCGTCGCGATCCCATTTAGGTTGCACTTTTAACTCCACAGCGACACTTACTTCCGAGTAAACATATAGAGGCTTGTGCTCTTAGGTTGCTTCCTTGCAGCTCCCCTCTAAATGCACTACGCGAAAGTAGGGCCCATTAAAATCAACGAGCTTTCCTTCCAGCAGGTGCGTTGAAGGTGCCGCTAGGAGTCAGTTAAAGAGGAGGAAAAACTTGATTGTTTGATAAGATTTCTGGTAGAGCCACAATCTCGTTCCCTCGTCGCTTTCAACAGTATGCGGGTTGCACCTTTTGAAAAACCGTGTGTAGATGCGCTCCGGCTCCGTTTTGGATGTTGATCCGCCGTTTTATTCCGAGTAGCCCTGGCACACTTGTTGCAACGCAGCCTAAGGAGTTCTCCACGGTGCGGGGATGGCCAATATTGCCATATTCACCACCGCAGCTTGTCTATTGGAGAAGTTGCTGGCACTGCTCGAAGAATCCAACGGAGGGAGGAGATATTACCATGAACTTTACGCGTAGCTGCAGACACCAGCAAAAGCGCGGGGGATGTGCGCAGAGAAAAAGAACAAAAGCCCTCTTTCTATGAATTATTAAACTAAATCTGGGTGCTTATGGAGAGCCGGGGGAAATGGGGAATGCTTTGGGGGTGGAGGTGGATTGCGAAGCGCACTCCGGTTTGGGTTGGGGAGTCACAGAACTGGAGCCTTGGCAGCAAACCGAGGATGGAGGTTTCGGCGTATTTCAATGGAGTGACAACCCAGCGTTTGGTCCACTCAATTTCACAGCTGCAACAGCAGCGACCTGTGCAGAGGGGTGGGGGAAGGTCTGGTCAATTTCAAGAGCCGCGTTTGAGTGATGATGGAAGGTGACTTGGTATAGTCTCTCCATCTTTCTCTCTCTGAGCTATTAAAAATTCATGCTCAAGCCCCACAGGGCGAGATGGGCCGCTGTGCCGGGGTGATTTCTTTACATATTTAATGTCTGTTTAGGCTGTTTGCTCAAGCAGAAAGCAGCCTGCAATAATAATAATAATCATCATCATCATCATCATCATCAGCCACTCGAAAAAGAAGCAGCAGGAAGAGCCAACGGGTTTCACTGGTTCGAATTTTACCATTAAAATTTATCCACACAGAGAGAGAGAGAGAGAGAGAGAGATGCAGAAGGCAGACGTTTCTCCTATCAGCCTTTTCTGGGCTGGGCTGGTAGTGGTGGTCTCTCCCTTTAGCCGCGCGTAACCATCGCCAGGCCGGCCTGCCCTCTCTGGCAGAAGATCTGAACACGCTAGTTAATTGTTTTCACCTTTGCGATAAATATCACTTATGCAAAAGTCGCCCCGCCACTCTCTCCATCCACTTCCTCGGCGCCCCCTCCCCACCCCTAAATTTAACGATTTTCAATTAAGAGGAAGAAACATAACAGGAAGAGGGAGGGAGGGAGGGACAGAGGGGGAGAGAGGCCAGATAATCACTATAACGCATGCATTGATTATATTTGTGTATCTGTGTGTATCTACGCATATAACACATGCACACGTTTCGCTGGCTGGCCAGCAGTGCAAGCGCGAGACATTCCGAGGGATTTTATTTGCTCCACGCATATATATATATTCCTTTTCCATTGCTGTGCGGCGCTGGTTATTAATGAGCGCCCACATTTTCCTCGAACGGCTAATATTAGTGCTATCAGGAAGCTATCGTTTCGATTAACACCCGGTGTTCCTTTAATTACCATTCCCTCATTTGCCCTCCCCGCCTCCCTCTGGGGAGGATTGCGGGGGGGGGGAGTGGGGGGGGGAGAGAGACCTTCAGCCCCCGGCTGACATTTTCTCCTCTTGTTATGGCGAGTTCTGAATGCGCAATGGCCGTTGCGCAATTCCAGAGCATCAGATGTGCGCCTAATTGGCACAGGAGCACATGGTCAGGTTCCCACTCAGATCAATGCAAATGTTTCTGTTTGCAAACAGGAGGACTCTGTTCTCCGCCGCCTCGCCTCGCCTCCCTTCCCAGAAGACACCTATTTCGTACAGAACATTTCCCTCCTTTAAAAAAAACCCAACAGCATTTATTTGTGTGAGCGTTTTAGGTTTTAGATTTCCCTTGCTGTCCTAAAGACATGTTAAATGATAATTTGTGGCTAGGGTAAGTAAGCACACTCATGGAGGGAAAACAAAACAAAAAACAATGGAATTTTGACTTCTGCCAGATGTTCTAAGCCACCCTAATGCCAAAGGAATAAGGGCATTGGCAGATGATTTGAGAGTGGTTAATTGTGGGATATGCAGATCGTGGAGTAATAGAGGGCACAATTATAGTGGCAATTAAGCACCTCTGAAGTCTCACTGAAATCGGTGAAAGAGAGCGTGCCTTTGTGTGCTTCAGTATCGCACATAGGAATCAATGGGATCTGAGAGTGCTTAACAGTGGCTGAATCAGCCCTGTGTCTGCTTCGTTGAACACATGCTTGTTTATAGATCACTGCTATTTGCTTTATTCATTCATTTGTTTTGCTTGCTTGCTTTAATTGCAATTTTTGTGTTGCCTTGCAATTTCATGCCATGAGCTGGCTGAAGAGTCTTTGGCCTCTGAATATGGGGTGTATATATTATATAAGAGAGGAGAGGCAGAGCAGACTGGGATTTTCTCCAGTGCAGACTGGGAACTGCACAAGAGTGGTGCAAGCATATTCATTATGAACCATACAGATTAGTGAATACAGCTGTAAGAGGTCAGGGAAATGGGGAACAACTTCGGCCTAATCACCATTGAAAGAATTACACACCCCTTACACAGCTCTGACTTATATCTATGGAGCTTTTGCAGGACCATCTACCAGTGGGTTATGTTCATACATTGTGCATGATAGTTACAAAATAGGCTTACTCCCAATAATATATACCTGATTTCTGCAACCTGATTGAATTATCCCCCCCCCTCCAATTTAAACTGCAATGTACACACTACCAAAACCAGTGACCAAAACCCCCATTAAATTGTTGTGAAATTCACCCTGTACTAAGGAAACAGACCTAAACAGACTTGCTTTGGAGTCAACCCTGTTAAATTCATTGATACTTATTTCTGAGCAATTTTTAATTATCCTTAAATACTCCTTAAACTTGTATCAATGGACACAACTCAAGAGAGTTTGGAGCATATTTAAAACCAGTGAACTTAAGCATGTGTAAGAGTTATAGTTCAGCAATATGTTTAGAATCAGAGTGCTATTATAATATACCAAAGCCGAAAGAATACAGTGTCAGCAATAATAACCCAAGAATAATGTAATGCAAACCACTCTGTTAGTTGAATACTGCACGTTTTGGCTAATCTTTTAAAAACAAATTAATTCATCACAGTGTGCACATGTGTTGTGCTATCCTGGTGTAAAAATGGTGATGCACATGTGGAAAGAATATTCTGCAAACAAATAATCATTTTGGCTCCTGCGCATGAAATAGTGTGTTGTGCAGAAGGAGGGGGATAAACACTAAGTCATATTGCCATTGTCAAACAGATCATCAGTACTAATCTCCAGGACTCGGAAAGACATTTGTTTGGTCATGCCTATGGAATGAACACTTCCCAAACAAACTGAAATACATATTTTCTTCAATATTTGCACACATCCAAACTTAGCAATGCAGCTCTCCACCCCAAAAGTGCATACAAAATTGTACATATTAAGGGGAGATTGCACCAAAAATACCTATATTCACAAAAATAACAGACAAAAATGATGGGTGTGTATCTAAGTGGAAACTACTAGCAAAAATATCTATATTAAACAAGGTTGCATACAATAATGTGTGCAAGTGTTCATGCAAACTATTTTTTAAAGATAATAATTAAAAAAATTGCAAATGGATATGGAAATGGGGAGACGTGACATTAAGGCTGAAGAAATGAGAAATAGAAATTGACCAATCCATCCATTTTTACTTATCACATATAGATTCTATCTCTAGACTCAGAAGGTGGCGAGACCTGTCCAAAATACAGAACATAGTTTTGAATGCTATGGTTTGAGGGATTTTGAATGCTATGGTTTATACAGTCTTTAATTCTATGGTTTTTGCAATATGGTTTGTGGGGAGACAGGGGTGTCAGTACTTATATATAAAGCACTGCTTTGTGGCGGACTTTTTGAGTTCAGCAGTGTGTATGCAATATCTCTGATTGGTGCCTGCATGTATATTACATGTATTTTGCTTTATGCATTCATATTCCCACCCTTTTTAGCAATTCCAATGAGTACCTTCCAAAATTTGCCTGGGTTTGTTTACACATCACTCTCTGTTTATTCTGTAGCCTGCCACTGCAACATGCAGATATAATTAATGAAAACATGAGAGAGAGAAAAGATTTGGAGCACCTATTCATATCAAAGCCTTTATAACAAAACACACAGTTTCCCCTCTTCCAAAACAAACCATCTTGCAATACCATAACATTCAATACTATGTTTTGTATTTTAGACAGGTTGTCACAATGCAATCTCTTTTTATTCATAGATATTGGTGGGCAAAATATTTGCGTGCACAGACACATTACGGAATATGCAGCAGTAGAGAATATGCAGCCAAGAATCATTTGACCCAAATCAAGATGCAAAATTCTGTCCCACACCTTTTTCCTCCATTTTCCTCCAGCCTAGCACACAAAGCCACCTCTGTCCCTGGAGTGTATGGGAAGTTTTACTTCTAGCCAGACCAACAATTTCTTGTTCCCTTACAGAAGCTGGACGGGGACTGTAAACATTCTGACAGTTTTTGAGTGACTGGAATGCTTATGAGCATTCTTTGTCATAATAACAACCCAATCAATTGGTGTTAGAAAATTCCCGGTCACAAGTGGAATAATGATACTTAGCCACTGCTGTGTTTGAAACATGTGCATACACGATAACGATCATGTATTAATAATCTGCCTTTTAACCAATTCATTGAATAAAATTTAAATAACTTACATACTACAAAAAATGGAATATGTGGTTATTTTTCAGACCTTGAATAACTTGCAATTTACAGGGCAATCTATACACATCTACTCAACTAAACTCCACCAATTTCAATAGGAATTACTCTTCGGTAAGTGTGTGCAGGGTTGCAGCCTTGAGAAATGAAAGCTACATCCCATTGTTGGTACCATGGACATACTTACAGTACATGGTACCTTGGGTTAAGTACTTAATTCGTTCCGGAGGTCTGTATTTAACCTGAAACTGTTCTTAACCTGAAGCACCACTTTAGCTAATGGGGCCTCCCGGGCTGAATTTTACTGCATGTAATGCTTTGAAAGAAAATGTAATGAAAATGATATATAGATGGTACATGACCCCAGTCAAACTTGCAAAAATATACCACTTGTCTGATAATAAGTGCTGGAAATGTAAGCAAAATGAAGGAACGTTCTTTCACCTTTGGTGGACTTGCCCCAAAGTGAAGGCTTTCTGGGAAATGATATATAATGAGCTGAAAAAGGTATTTAAGTATACCTTCCTTAAGAAACCAGAGGCCTTCCTTTTGGGTATTGTTGGCCAAGGGGTGCCAAAGAAGGATCGAACATTTTTTATGTATGCAACAACAGCAGCAAGGATACTCGTTGCCAAGCATTGGAAAACTCAAGATCTACCCACACTGGAAGAATGGCAGATGCAACTGATAGACTATATGGAACTGGCCGAGATGACGGGCAGAATCCGAGACCTGGGAGAGGAGACGGTGGAAGAAGACTGGAAAAAATTTAAGATTTATTTGCAAAAATATTGTAAACTGTATGAATGTTAAGCAGGATGCTTGATCATAAACAATTTGGCACCATCGAAACAGACGAAGTGAATTATGAAGATAAGTTAAATTTATGAAAAAATCAAATTTTTAGATAACTATTAGGCTAAGTTTAAATGTTTTAAAGAGTAAAATGAATATATCTAAAATTTAAGATATAAGATTGGAAAATTAGATTGTAAGGTGGGGACAAGGTGATAAATTGCTGGTTCAATTTTTATAAATTTGGAACGCAGGAGCGGGAGATGTGAGGAAGTCCAAAGAGGACAAGAAAATATGTTATAAAATGTGATATTTCTGTATGTTTTGTTTTGTGTGTTGTAACTAAAAAACCCTTAATAAATATTATATATATAAAAAAAAGCTAATGGGGCCTCCCGCTGCTGCCGCGCCGCCCGAGCACAATTTCTGTTCTCATCCTCAAGCGAAGTTCTTAACCCGGGGTCCTATTTCTGGGTTGGCGGAGTCTGTAACCTGAAGCGTATGTAACCTGAAGTGTATGTAACCTGAGGTACCACTGTAATGTTATAATTTCCTTTGCTTGTTGCAGTAACACAGCAGAATTTTAAAAAAGGTGTATGGAGGGATAAACAGACACACCAACTCAAAAATTGGCCTCACCCTTTAAAATTAGCCCATTCCCAATCAATCAACTAGGGTCCAATCCAAGCACACTCACTTGCAGAGAAACTATTACACTTAAGGCTTACTTCTGACTAAATATGCTTAGAACTGGTCTATAAAGGCTTGGTTGATTAATCTAATGATCAGACTGATTAAAGCTCGCTGTCCTTATATTACCAACTTTTTAGCTAATTGAAAAAGTTTTGATTTACTGGATGTTGTTATCCGTCTTTCTTTGGAGGCAATGGAAAAGTGTCTCCCTTTTGGGGGTGAAGTCAAACTGTTGGAAGGTTGCAGCGTTTGCTGTGGCTGCAGAGACTGATACAGGAGAGACATGTGTTGTTGCAGCTGGGGCAGATGAAGTTTCTCCTCTGGTCATGGCTATGAATGCATGACCTATCTGTCTGTCTGTCTCCAGGCACTATAACCAAATCATATGTGTATGTATTATTCCGTCTTGCCTACCACTGTGAGTACTTTCTGAAATGCAGTCTCTTGAGTCTCTGGTATCTTTCTGCATCAGGCTATGCCATGACATGTATGTGCACAGAACTACAGAGGGGCCATGACTTAGCAGGTATTTTGCATACAGGAAATTTGAATTTTTATCCTTGGCATGTTCACTTAGAAATTTTTATCCTTGGCATGTTCTGAGTCTTACCACAGAAGTGTGGTAAGACTCAGAACAACTTATCCCTGAGATCTTGGAAAGCCATAGGCAGCAGTAGGCTTAGAAGAACCAATAGTCTAATTTGATTTTTTTTTTTTTTACAAAGTTTTATGTTACACTCCTGTATTATGATAAGTCATGACATGCTGCACTAAATATTGCTTCCATAAAATTCACTCTAAAAATATGAGCACCCTAAGCTCAAGAAAGGTAGGGACGCAGGTGGCGCTGTGGGTTAAAGCCTCAGCACCTAGGGCTTGCCGATCGAAAGGTCGGCGGTTCGAATCCCTGCGGCGGGGTGCGCTCCCGCTGCTCGGTCCCAGCGCCTGCCAACCTAGCAGTTCAAAAGCACCTCCGGGTGCAAGTAGATAAATAGGGACCGCTTACCAGCGGGAAGGTAAACGGCGTTTCCGTGTGCGGCTCTGGCTCTGGCCAGAGCAGCGATGTCACGCTGGCCACGTGACCCGGAAGTGTCTCCGGACAGCGCTGGCCCCTGGCCTCTTAAGTGAGATGGGCGCACAACCCCAGAGTCTGTCAAGACTGGCCCGTACGGGCAGGGGTACCTTTACCTTTACCTTTAAGCTCAAGAAAGTGTGGTTCAGAGAAAAATGAGTATTCTAGATTCTAATTCTAATTCAGGAACTTGTTAGTCAGGACTGGGCCTGTTGTTATTTATAGGTTTGGGCAAGTTGTTCTTTTGACTTGCCCATCTGTAAAATGGGAGCAATAATGAACTACCTAGAAGAGTCGTTGTGTGGCTCAAGAAGCTGTGTTTGTGTGTGTGTATCATGCTTGCTTTAAGATAAATTTTCTTTCAAATAAAATAGTGCCACTTGGCTTGTTCTAAATTTATGCCCTCGTTGAACCCCTTACATGCCACCAAATTTTACACTGGGACCACAACATGAATGATTTCAATGTGTGGGGCTCAGCCCAGACAAATCTAAGCACATTTAATCCTCAGTTGCTTTAAATGGAAGAGATTTAAGCACATGTAACAGGTAAGGACGCGGGTGATGCTGTGGTCTAAACCACTGAACCTAGGGCTTGCTGATCAGAAGGTTGGCAGTTCAAATCCCCGTGACGGGGTGAGCTCCCATTGTTCGGTCCCTGCTCCTGCCCACCTAGCAGTTCAAAAGCATGTCAAAGTGCAAGCAGATAAATAGGTACTACTCCAGCGGGAAGGTAAACGGCATTTCCGTGCGCTGCTCTGGTTCACCAGAAGCGGCTTAGTCATGCTGGCCACATGACCCGGAAGCTGTACACCGGCTCCCTCGGCCAGTAAAGCGAGATGAGCACTGCAACCCCAGAGTCATCTGCCACTGGACATAATGGTCAGGGGTCCCTTTACCTTTAACAGGTAAGGACTCTACTCTACACCCCATGTACAAAAAAAGCAACCAAGACACATGTAGTAGGAACAGACCTTATCCTATAGCAGTGCCCATGTAACTTCCTTAAAAGGAATATGAATGAAGTGGCTCTAACACCACAGTTCTATGGAAGTAAGTTTATGCATGGCATAAACTCTGTCATTATGCTCTGTCATTCACTGCATGAACAGAAGTCTCAGATCCCAAACAGTAATGGCACTGCTTCATTCTGTTTTGGTTAGATACCTCCTTGTTTGGAGATCTCCAGTCCTGGGCCCTTCAGTTTAAAGGCCAAGTGTCTCTGGAGGAGGGCAACAGTGCATTGCAGGGGAATGGATCAGATGACCCTCAGAGTCTACAATCCTGTGATTCTTTTTCCTTGGAAGGAAAGCAGCTATTGTGGTTATTTTACGCCAAAGCATCCAGATAAGGCAGTCTCCAGTCTCATAAAACCAGAGGGGACAGACAACCTAATTGAGTGGTATGGAACCAGGTGTTCTTGGGCTACAGCTCCCTGCCCACTGGCCATTCCAGCTGGGGCTGATGGGAGATGGGACCCAACAACAGCTTGGGCACCAGAGGTTTCCCCCCACCCCTGATCCCTGTGCCTTGAGTTACTCCAAGTCCCACAGCCAAATGAAAGGATGGAGCTCAGTGCTAGAGTATCTGGAAGCGAGAGCTCCTGCCAGTCCGTGCAGGAAGTACTGAAGTAGATGGGCCAATGGTCTGACTTCGTATGAAGCAGATTTCTATGTTCAGTTCCACTGTTCCCCTCACCCTCTGGACTGAATGTTGGAAAGTTGGATAATAAATTGGTGGGGGTCTTTCAGTTCCTGATCTATATGCTATGAACCATAGAGTCATAGAATCATAGAGTTGGAAGGGATCACAAGGATCCTCTTGTCCAACCCCCTGCAACACAGGAATCTCAATTTAAGCATCCATGACAGGTGACCATCCAACCTCTGCTTAAAAACCTCCAAGGATGGAGAGTCCACCACCTCCTGAAGGAGACCATTCCACTGTTAAACAGCTCTTAATTTCAGAAAGTTCCTCCTGATGTTAAGTTGGAATCTCTTTTCTTGTACCTTGAAGCCATTGGTTGAAGTCCTACCCTCCAGAGTGGGAGGGGGGAAAAGTTTGCTCCATCTCCCATGTGACAGCCCTTGAGATATTTGAAGAATATGATGCACTCACTGCTCTCCATGTTTCCTTTTTAGAGGAGATTCAGGCCCTTCTTCCACATTCTTTAGTGTGGTATACAACCACACTATGCCACCCTTGTACCCTCAGTGCCCCCTCTGCTCCAGAGGACTGAGGAGAAACACAGAGCAGATCTAGAGGGGACAGGGCAGTGTGGGGAGAAGAGGGAGGAGGAAGTTTCATTGCGCAACTCAAAGGCATTGCAGTAACATAACAGCCCAGTCTGTCATTCTTGTGTTTGCTTTATTCCCTGGGCCTTTGTCCCTCAACATAAATTTACTGGTTTGAAGTATCTGCATGCATTACTATATTATACTCAAACGAATGATCCAGGAGGGCTGCCTTATGGCAGTTTGATACAGTGGTACCTTGGGTTACATACGCTTCAGGTTACAGACTCCACTAACCCAGAAATAGTACCTCAGATTAAGAACTTTGCTTTAGGATGAGAACAGAAATTGTGCTCCGGCAGCACAGCGGCAGCAGGAGGCCCCATTAGCTAAAGTGGTGCTTCAGGTTAAGAACAGTTTCAGGTTAAGAACGGACCTCCGGAACGAATTAAGTACTTAACCCAAGGTACCACTGTATTAGTGAAGTGATACACACGGTTATCTTTAGAGGACAGAGGCCCTGTTAAGACCATTTGGTCCAAAGTCTAAAATTACCCAACTTCACCTTTAAAGCGAATAGCCAAAAAACAACCACCCCATCCTTGTCCATGCCAGTTTCATCCTTCGTCATGACTGCCACTTCTGTCCCCACAGTCTGTTCATAGGTGGCTCTTGTAATTGCAGAGGGGCATGTGGGAACTGGAAAATGAGGCCCCGGCGAATTGCTTCGTACATGTTTCCAGGAAAAGCTGTTGTCTGAATGCAGGCCATAGGTCAATGGCAGAGCACATCTGTACACAGAAGGCCCCTGTGATCCAGCTGTGCAGGGAACGGCCATAGCTCAGTGGTAGAGCAGCCGCTTTGCATGCAGAAGGTCCCATGTTCAATCCCCGGCAACTCCTGTTATGGCTGGGAACGATTCCCAGTCCAAAAACCTGGAGAGCTGCTGCCAGTCAGTGTATGCAGTGCTGGGCAAGATGGGCCAGTGGTCTAAAGCAATTTCATATGAGTGTGCGTTCTTGTGATGCTGTTTTAAGTATGTTATTTCCCCAGTGGGAAACATCTTATCTGGAAGTAAATCTGGCTGATTGCTGTAGGACTTTGCTTTTGTATAACTTACCTGACCCAGCCAAGAGTGTTTGTATTGGCTCCTGTTCTTGCCTGGTTTTTCTGGATGCTGTTTAGAAGCTATAAACCACTTTCAGTTCTGTAGGCCAAGCTGAACTCATTACAGTACCTGGCCTTAGGCAAGCTGTTAGATCTTGGCTTGCAGCAACACAGGGTAGGGGGATAACAGCAATGACCCGCCCCACAAGATCCTAGAAAGGACAAATAGAAGCATTTCATTTGGGCACAATGAAAGCTGTCTACAAATACCAGAGCATGAATGGGAATGACTGGGATTAATGGAAATCCAACCACAGAATAGCCATAGCTGGTGCGCAGGATTGCAGCCTTATTGACTATTGAGTAAGCATGCACAAGACTGGGTTGACAATTTAATGGAACATACCTAACACCCATGAACTTTTGATTGCTGTGCAGCAATTGGTGCAGCAATTAAACTGCTAGCACATTTGCAAAGCTAAGCATGATTTCAAATTGGATAGGGGACACCGTGTTCTGGACTGGTTGGACGCAGAGGAATGGTGGGAAGAACCAGCTGGGGAACCATCAAAGGAGCCCGGTGAGTGGTAGTGGGTTGACAATGAGGGAGATGACTGGGAAGACCAGGAAGTGAGCTGGGAGAGTCTGCGGCAGAGAGAATTCAAGAATCAGAAGCTGAAGCTGATGAGTGGGAGGAGAAAGACCAAGAGGCAGAGATTATTCAGGCCGGTGAAGAATCGTGGGTATCTCTCCCTCCGGCTGTGACAATCTCCTCTCCCCACTGTATCCCAGAACCAGGAGAGGCATGCAAAGGGCGGAGGAGAGATTGGCTGCCCCTATGTAGGCATAGTCTCCGATTGCTTGGAAAAAGGAGACATAGACAGCTGTGGGAAAGGGGAGGGACCTTTAGTCTCAGCAACTGATTTCCCCACCAGGAATGAACTGCTGTGCTAATAAAAGGTTAGTTCCAGCTTTGGACTGTGATTACTGACCAGCGTGCTTTGTGACACCTCGTGTTGAGATTCCTGCATTGGACTAGATGACCCTTGGGATCCCTTCCAACTCTGAAATTCTGGGATTCTATGATTCATCAATCCAGCCAAAGTTAAGCCTCCTAAGGATGCACCCTTATGAACTTCCTAGTACATGTGTACAAAATGGGGCAGCACTCCATTGATTTTATTGGCTGATATTTTTAGAAGTGTGTTTTTAATTCTGCCTTTGGAGTCAATGAGACCAGGTGGGTCGTGCTCACCATTTATTCTGATTCTCCACATTCCCAGTGCTTTGGCAGACCTAAGCCTTGAGTCAGGAGCTAGGAGAGGAGAGTGTAACTCAGTGATAGAGCACTAAGGTCCTGGGTTCAGTCCTTGCCTTCTATAGTTGGGGAAAGCCTGGTGACCTCTATGCCTGGGACCTGTCCTCTGATCTTTGTGTGTGCCAGTCTGCAGGCTGGATTAAGACCTTCAGAGGTCATAAACAGGGGAAAGGTTATGGTGCACTCCCTGCATGTGCCATTCAAAACAAAAAGAACACTAGACGGCAAGAGAAAATATTATTTTTAAAAGTGACACAATAATAATAATAATTTATTATTTATACCCCGCCCATCTGGCTGGGTTTCCCCAGCCACTCTGGGCGGCTTCCAACAAAACACTAAAATACAATAATCTATTAAACATTAAAAGCTTCCCTAAACAGGGCTGCCTTCAGATGTCTTCCAAAAGTTATTTTTCTCTTTGACATCTAGTGGGAGGACGTTCCACATGGCGGGTGCCACTACCGAGAAGGCCCTCTGCCTGGTTCCCTGTAACTTGGCTTCTCGCAGGGAGGGAACAGCCAGAAGGCCCTCGGCGCTGGACCTCAGTGTCCGGGCAGAATGATGGGGGTGGAGATGCTCCTTCAGATATACTGGGCCGAGGCCGTTTAGGGCTTTAAAGGTCAGCACCAACACTTTGAACTGTGCTCGGAAACGTACAAAACTTCTATGCATACAGACATTAAAACAGTTTTGTTCCTAGGTTTTCTGATTGCAAATTTATTTCCAAGAGAGATCCATCCTTCCTTCCTTTTGGTGCCCCTGCTTCGCTTGCCTACTGGCTGCTACTCCAGCGCTGCCAGTCTGAGCAGGCAGCAGGAGGCTACCTAGGCGAGCAGCCTGGCGGCCAGGTCTTTCAGGCAGCTTTTGCATGGGCGAAGCAGCTGTGTACGAGCGAGCACCTTGTCAACAAACCAACGGAGGTGTTCGATTTGGCGCAGAGCCATTGCAGACCCTCCCCCCCCCCCTCTTTCCCTCTGCACTTGGCGGCTCTTCCTTCCTCCCCCCTCCCCCTCCCCTCTATTTGTTTCTATTTATTCCCGCCTGCCTTCTCGCTCGCCCCTGTGGTTGTGTCACTTTCTCCAGCCGATGTGTATATGGAGCCGGATCGATGCTGATAATGTTGCGAAGATTAAAAGCGCATTAATGCTGCCAACGACGGCAGAGCGTGCGCGCCCGACTCGCCATTGATTGGCCCGGCAACTCGAGCCGGCGCCTTTCCAGGAACTGCGAGCTGGCGGCGCGCGCCTTTCCCAGCAGAGGCATCAAAGGCTGCCCCCCCCACCCACCAACCCCCCCCGCGCCCCCTCCCCCGACTTTCCCAGCCTGGGTGGGTTTCTCGTCTGGCTCGGGCTGGCCCCCTCCTTCCCCTCTGGCTTCCCTACCTCCCCCCCCCGGGGCATCGCCCCCCTCCCCTCCTCTGCCTTTCCCAGTCTGGGTGAGTTTTCTTGTCTGGCTTCCGCTCGCCCCTTCTCCCCCCACCCCCGGGCATCGCCCACCACGCTTTCCCCGAAGTCAGGGCCGTTGGTGGGGGTGGGAGGAGAGAAGGAGAGACAGAAGCTGGAACTGACAATGTGGACGACAAGGAAAGAGGGAGAGAGACGAAGCGAGCGTTCACTCCGAATTAAGCGCCCGCGCCGAACCCGAATTGGTCCCTTTTTCCAAAACAGTGTTTCCCATACTTAAGTCTCCAGCTCTTTTTGGACTAGTTAGCAGGACCGGTAGTCAGGGATTATAGGAACTGTAGTCCAAAAACAGCTGGAGACCCAAATTTGGAAAACACTGCCTCCTCCCCAAATCCTCCTCCCCCAATCATTTTACAATCCGATCTCAAACCTACTTGGAACTCTATGGGAAGTATTTGCCGCCGCTTACTCGGAAGCAAGCCTCCCTGCATTGACCAGGGACCTGTTTCGGGCGCCTAGAATTGCAGTCTTGTTGCTTTCATTCGTTTGGGCTTTCTCTTAACCGGGAGACAGAGTTAAGGCGCTAGTCCCTTTGAAGCGGATGGGCAGTCGATGGGAATTTCGTCGATCCGGGTGTGTTTGCCTTTACAAAATCCAGCGCCTCAATCGCCAACCGGTTTCCTTGGAAATTAATCCGCTTGGTTTCAGTGCAACAGGTTTCTAAATTCACGTGTTTTGAACGGTGGCAGTTGGCATAGCTGCCTTCTGGATCGCACCTGAAATCCAAGCACGGTGAACGGTGGCAGGCAAGGCAAAACAGGGAACAGAATCCGTGAGCCTTTTCCTCGGTCACCCATTTCCAGCCCAAGCGCTGAGATGCAGAAATATGTATATATCGCTACAGTTCTATTTTTCCTTGCAAGTCAGGTCCAGAGCGTCGTTGCTGCTTTTAATCCAAGCCCACCAATCTATGCTCATCCCGATCCTATGAATGTTTGACTCGGAAGCAGGGGCTGCAAAGTTGTGACCCCGATGATCAATCGCTTAGATGCGTTCATTAAAAACCTCTCGGTCTGTTAAAAAGCATCACCCGCTTAATCGAGCAACCGATTCCCCCTCCCCTTTAAAGAATTTTAAGTAGAAATAAAATTGCAGATGGCAGAGTGTCAACTTAGAGGAGACCTCCCCCTTTTTAAAAAAATCCTGCGCATCTATTTATTTATTTGCCACCAAGCTGTTTACACAATACTCAATAAAACAAGCCATCAAAATGGGGGGGGGGGATTGAGGGAACGCCCCTTCTAAAATGGTCTGGTTGTGACAGATCTGAGCATCCTAAAAATAAAATAAAACTCACCCACCCAAAATATGCCATTTCCTTCGAAACTGTTCCTTTTTCCAAAGGCTGATCTATTTATTAATTGAGTTGCAGCTGAAAACGCATACAGTTAATCGACTGAAGCCGCAATCCTATGCGCACAAGGAGCCCTACTTCTGCATAAACAAGCCTAAAATTGGGCTGTTCGGTGTTTTTTAGTCCGATGATGCTCGGAAGTAAATCCCACTAGGCTCAGCGGGGCTTACCTTCAAGTAAACGCCGTGTACAAAGACCTCAACTTTTTCTTGCGCGTTAACTGAATTGATTTCAGTGGTCTTTAGGCAGGTTTCAAACCTCAGCAGCACCCACCGGAGCGCAATTGTCACTGTATTCAATGGAAACAAATTCCATGGGAATCAATGAGGTTTACTTCTGAGTAAAAGCACCTAGGATCAGGATGTTAAACCCCACCGGGTGAATATAATAAAATCCTTCCTTAGGTGGTGACTTCCTGCTTGATCTGGTGTGTTTGGACTGTACAAAGACAACTTTCCTAAGGACGCTTACTTGGGAGTAAGCCCCATTGAACTCTGTGTGCAGATTTAAAGAAATCCTGCGGTCTCATCCTGTGCGTGTTTTCTGTGCACACATCGTATATTTAAGTCTTACCCCTCCTCTCTCCCCCAAAAAATCATTGGAATTATATTTCCTTAAGGGTGCTGGGAATTGTAGCTCAGTGAGAGGTAAACTAACGTTCCCACGATTCTTTTTTTTGGGGGGGGGTGCGGGTAAAGAAACGTGCTTTCAATGCATGGGATGTATTGAAAAGTGATTCCAAATGCATGGAGATCACTTTCATCCACGTCTTCTTTACAAATCCCTATCAAATCGCTTCAATGGAATTTAACTCTCTGTTTCTGAGTTTGAGGTCGCACCACAAATTTAAATACCTACCTAAATAAAGACTGAAGGAATTAATAGAAGAGGCCCCCGCCTGCAAAAGCCGGTCGCCGTCCACTTTAACGCTCAGCAGCGGACAATTCGGGTTGCCCTGCGCCGAAAGACAGGATCGAGGCTTGAAGCTATGGGGAGTCGGTCACTCTTATTTGCCAACACGCCGCTCCGATCCCTAAACTAAGGTTTGATGCTGATGCAGAGGGGCTCAGCCCCCTCATCCCCCCCCCCGCACGAAGGGAAGAGCGCAGTTCACTGAAAACCGCATCACCACAACCTTTATTGAAGACACATCGCGGCTTCCAAGGGGAGTTGGTTGGGTCTCATTTTAGCAAGCAAATGTATGGACACCACCAGCCCGTCCTCAAGAGTGCTTTAGATGTTTAAATGAGTTAAATGCAAACTGCGCGGGTGTATCTTAAGAGAATAAGGCTAGAGATTTCCAGTCCAACGTGCCGCCTACTTTCTACATTCCGCCTCCTCCTAAATGCAACCGCCGTTATCTCCTAATTACTGCTTAAGAATTGCAGTGCGCTGCTTTACCAAGCGGACGGTAGCCAGCCCGTTCCCCTACTCCCCCCGCGTCCCCCCCCCCGTTAGCCCCTCCGGCCCCGCAACCCTTTGGAAGGTCAAATAGGTTGAGAAAGAGGAGCAGAGCGAGCGAGAGCTTTTGTAAATTTCATACTGCCCTTAGGAATTGATTTTTTGGGGTGGGGGAGGTTGTCACGTGACGTGGCCGAGCCCAGTTAAGCATTTCCAGCCTTTGTTTCTGTTTGCTTTCTGGATCCAGGCAGCCCCGAGCTGCGGGCTTGGATTTTGAAAATCGGTCGCCACACCAGTTGCTAAGGCTTCAAGCGAGAGAATAAGTCCCAGAGGCTCTTATTCATGAGCAAACATGGGGCAGGGAAGGATGTTGAAAAGGCCTTTTGGTGGAAACGTAAGCACACGGCTTATTTCCCATTTATTTATATAGAGATTTCTGCTCTGCCCTTTTGGGGTGGCTTAGGGCAGATAACGCCTCAATAACACAACCTAATAACTGTGTTGGATAAACTGCATTGGGGTTCTGCTAAAAGTAGGTACTTCTTCACATTGTTGCTGTTTAGTCGTTTAGTCCGACTCTTCGTGACCCCATGGACCAGAGCACGCCAGGCACTCCTGTCTTCCACTGCCTCCCAGAGTTTGGTCAGACTCATGCTGGTAGCTTCGAGAACACTATCTAACCATCTCATCCTCTGTCGTCCCCTTCTCCTTGTGCCCGCCATCTTTCCCAACATCAGGGTCTTTTCCAGGGAGTCTTCTCTTCTCATGAGGTGGCCAAAGTATTGGAGCCTCAGCTTCAGGATCTGTCCTTCCAGTGATCTCTCTGGGGTGATTTCCTTAAGAATGGAGAGGTTTGATCTTCTTGCAGTCCATGGGACTCTCAAGAGTCTCCTCCAGCACCATAATTCAAAAGCATCAATTCTTTGGCGATTAGCCTTCTTTATGGTCCAGCTCTCACTTCCATACATCACTACTGGGAAAACCATGGCTTTAACTATACGGACCTTTGTTGGCAAGCTATTCTTCACATAGCTTGGAGTTAACCTATGGAATTGTTTATATGCAGTTATTTTTTAAAAAAACCAAGCCACTTGAGTTATAAGAAGGACTGACACATTGAATCGTAGAGCTGTAGGGACCACAAGAGTCATCTAGCCCCAATTCCCTGCGATGCAAGAATCTTTCGCCCAACATGGATGGAGGAAGCACATTTGCCTTCTCTTTTGCATCCAAAACAATTGGCAAGGAAGGAATTTTTGACTATAGGTTTGTGGCACAGTGTTTAGAGTACTGCACTAGGATCTGGGTGACTAGGGTTCAAACCTTAACCCCCATAAGGCTCACTGGGTGACTTTGGATCAGTCGTGAGAATGAACATTCTTCTGGATCAGGCCAGCAGCCCATTTAGTCCAACATCCTGTTCTCACTTTGGCCAATCCAAGGATGCCAACTTGAATAAAATATTGGGCAGGGGGACAGGTAAGCCCTGCCCCAAATAATCTATCACAAGACAAGGTGTACGCACACCATTTGAATGGCAACGCCTATCAACTTTGGGGGCCCTGGACTCCTCTCACATATTTTATTGCGGGGACCAAAGGGACCTCGACCCCTAGGAGTTGGCTCCTATGGACCAATTAGATGGCCATGGGAATTCTTCAAGCAAGACCTGAGTTCAACAGCATTCGCCCCTCCTGTGGGTTCCAGCGACTGGTACTCATTAGTCTGCAAAAGTGGAGGGAGAACGCAACCATCAGGTTTAGTAGCCGTCCAGAGTTTTATCCTCCATGAATTTGTCCAGTCATCTTTTAAAGTTGGTGGCCAGGGACACGGGTGGCGCTGTGGGTTAAACCACAGAGCCTAGGACTTGCTGATCAGAAGGTCAGTGGTTTGAATTCCTCCGATGGGGTGAGCTCCCCTTGCTCGGTCCCTGCTCTTGCCAACCTAGCAGTTCGAAAGCATGACAAACTGCAAGTAGATAAATAGGTACCGCTCCGGCGGGAAGGTAAACGGCGTTTCCGTGCGCTGCTCTGGTTCGCCAGAAGTGACTTAGTCATGCTGGCCACATGACCCGGAAGCTGTACGCCGGCTCCTTCGGCCAATAAAGCGAGATGAGCGCCGCAACCCCAGAGTTGGCCATGACTGGACCTAATGGTCAGGGGTCCCTTTACCTTTACCTTAAGTTGGTGGCCATAATGCTGCCCAACTGTTAGGCTGAGAGAGCCCTTTTCTCTCTGCCTAAACCTGGTCTCTTGGGTTGTTGCGAGGACAAAATGAAAAGGGGGAGAACCATGGTTGTTACTTTGTGTTCCTTGAAGAAGCTGGGATATGAATGTAGTTGTCATAGTGGTAGCAGTTCCACAGTGCAAGTTCGACTGCAGAACAGGCTGCCTTAGTTGTGGCGTCTCCACCTATCAGGGACCTGTAATATTAGTAGATTTCCTGCTTCACCAGAGGGCTGAGCTAGATGATTTTTACAGTCCCTTCCAATGCTACGACGATGTGATGCCTTGTGACAGGGGTGCAATGATTAGGGCCCGAGAACATCTTTTAAAATCTACAGTCTTAAGCACACTTACTAGAGAGAGGGAGTCTCATTGCAGGATTTCCATCAGAGTGCACTTGCTTAGGAGAAGTAAATTAGTAATACAAACTCTCTTTGAACCCGTGAGTAAGAGGGGGGAAATCTCATCAGGAGTGATATAATATCTCTTCTAAATTGTAGTAAAATCTCTTGATTGCTCATATCTCAACAGTGATTTGCTTTGTTGTTGTTTTATTTTTTATAAAAAAAAACCCACACGCAGTATTTCTTACTTCTTATGGGGAGATAATAAGCTCCCTCTATTACACAAGAGATTTGCACATGTCCCTATGCACATAGTTAAAACCCTTCCTTGGTTTTTAGCAGCATCCATTTCATGGGTCCCCCTCATTCTACATTATCAGTTGTCATGGCAGCTGCAGCAGGACGAGGACCACTTGCTATAGCGGTGCCAAACATGCATTTCGATAATTGTATGTTAAGGGCAGAGGAGGAAACTCAGGGAGATCTTGCTGTTTTCAGCAAGTACTTATGATGTTCCTTGTCTGCCCTAAGGCAAATGCCTCAAGAATTCACAAAATAATGTGTGGAAACGAGACTGTTCAATGCACTTAGATCCTGCTGATTTCAGTGCAACTAATGGGTGATGGATGGCTTAAGAAAATGAACTTAATGGTCCTTAATGGTCTGGAATCTCTCTCTCTGCCTTTGGGATGTCACACTCACCAGAGTTTCAGAAAGGGACCGAGAAATAGCTAGAAAAAGTTTCGTCACAGAGAATTGGAAATGTTACACTGGAGTCAGATACGTGCAGGATTATTAGGACATGTGGTGCCTACAACAAGAGTCTGTTTGCTTCCACTATGTTCTCGTAATGCCTTCTCATCCAACAGAAAGTAAACTCTATAGTGTTGTCCTTGACTCACCTACACTCAGGTCTCCTGCCAGGAAAGTGGGAAGCCCAGAACAGCAATGCCATATGAACATACATCATGGTAGCATGTTCACATGTTCATCTTGTGCCAAGAAGATATCTGGAGAAAATTAAGTGCCATCCTGATGCCCTCCAGATGTTTCAGATGACAAGTGCAATATTGGTGCAATAGCACCAATGGGAATGCTGAGCTATAACACAAACTATTTTTTCCTACTGTTTTAAGGTAGGGCTAGGGGATGAAATCGGATTCAGTTCTCATTGAATGGCAGACTTACCCAATTTTCATATTCCAAACTGAAACAAAGGCATCTTTCAAAATTGGTGCTTCTCCAAATTTTGCAGTGCAGCCTTCCAGTACAAAAATGCACAACCAGGCTAAAGTATGCATATAAATATACATATGCCTACATACACACCAGTGACGATAGCAAACAAAACTGCATTATGTTGGAGAAAATCGCTTTGCAAAAGTGTGTACATTAGGGGGGAAAATCTACTCCAAAATGCTGATAAATTTCCTGATGTGGAAATGTGGAGAAGTGAACATAAGATTGGAAAAGCGAGAATCCAAAATTGACATATTCACCCAACCCTACTAAGGCATGAGGCACAGTGAGACGTGGCTGTCTCTATGGAGATATGCATAGATGTTAGCAAAATATGCCCTGGAACATCAAGTCAATTCCCATCCCTGCCCTGCCATTGGTTGTCCTAATCAGTCCCCAGGGATGCAGGAGGTTAATGGGAACACATTTCCTTTTCCCCTTAATGGTATAGCACACTGAAGGCTGCCTTTGACCTCTAGCCCAATATTGTCCACTCTGGATGGCAGAGGCTTTTCACATCATCCGCTGCCTGAGAGAGAGATCCTTGTTTAACTGGAGATGCAAGAGACTGAACCAAGGGAGCTTCTGCATTCAAAGCAGCTGCTCTACCACTGAGCTATTACCCTTTGCCTAAGACTGTGGTCCCCTCCTTACAGTACCCAAAGCCTAGTATGTGGCTTTAGTAATCTGGAGCCACGTGCAATGCCAAATTCAGTGCCTTGCATTATTGCAGCCCTCGGTCTGTGGCACACTGTGGTGTGGGTTATTTATGGGAAATGCATGTGTGAATGGTGGAGACATCACATCAGTCCCTTGAAAGTCCATAGGTCCCATCTTACAATACATGGAGGAATGCCCATGTGTGCAGTAGCGCTCAGGAGGTCTTCCCCTGGCATCCATAAAGCACCTGAGCCCCCATTCCACACTGCCTCTTTTCCCTCCCTTGAAAAACACATAGAGCTGAGAGAGGAAGTTGGAAGAGCGGCACTCTTTCTCACTTCCTCTTTCAGCTCTATGTGCCGTTCAAGGCTCAGATTACTGTACAGTCATACCTCATGTTACGTCTGCTTCATGTTATGTTCTTTCAGGATACGTCCCGTGGCGACCCGCAAGTACTAGAAAGGGTTACTTCCGGGTTTCGCCACTCGCGCATGTGCCAAAGCGCAAAATGATGTTGTGTGCATGCGCAGAAGCAGCGAATCGCAACCCGCTCGTGCGCAGATGCGCCACTGTGGGTTGCGTTCTTTTCATGTTGCAAACGGGCCTCCAGAACGGATCCCGTTTGCAAGCAGAGGTACCACTGTGTAATGTAAAAATACAAAGAGCTGAGAGAGGAAGTTGGAAGAATGGCACTCTTTCTCACTTCCTCTTTCAGCTCTATGTGCCTTTCAAGGCTCAGATTATAATGCACCTGACATTTTCCCTTGGAAAAGAGTGGTGTCCACCTGCACTCCTTGTCTCTTAGTGGGTAGCTGGTCTGATCGAGGGTGGGGCGAAAAGTAATTGGGTGGGGAGAGATGGTGTCCACAGTGTTCCCTCAAAAATCCAAATGTGTCTGTGAGTCTAAAAAGGTCAACGACCCCTGGAGTGCACTATAACAACATCTTTTATCCAGTCTTACTTTTACTTTTCAGTCTTTACTTTTATTCAGTCTACTTTTATTATCAAAAATGCATTTGATGTCTGTAGGCACCAACCAGAAGATAACCCCACAACTCCTCAGTCAGCCACTCCTGGTGTGTAATTTCAGGGCCGATCCAAACCAGGTCTCAGGTGCAGTGTGATAAAGGATGAAGATAAAGGAATGGGGAGAGAAAAGGGTTGCCTAGGGGGAGAGAAAGAGAGGGAGAAAGTGAAATGAGCACTGGAAGAATATTATATATCTGGGATATAATTCTTCACCTGGCAGGTGAGTTAATTTATGGAATTCAGGGCCACAGATGTGGTATGGCAGGGCTTTAGATAAATTTAGGTAAAGATCTTGTTAGAGACATTTCAATGCTCCGGTGATCTGTTGGGAAAGGCTCAGTAGTAGTGCTCTGCATGCAGAAGGTCCTGGAATCAAATTCAGGGATCTCCAGGCAGGACTTGGAAAGACCCCGCCTGAAATATTCGAGAACTGCCTCCAGTCATTGCAGACACTGCTGAGCCAGATGGACCAATGGTCTGATTTAGCTTCCTGTGTTTCTCTGTACAGATGAAGGACACATTGGTCCCAAGATGGCTGTGAGAACCTTGCAGGAAACAAGCAAGGTACCCTCACTGGGGATACTGTGCCCATTGTCTCTTCCAAAACACCTAATAAGTGCTTCACGTAAGTGGCTATCATTAAGGAAGATTGCTGTAGGATTGCATAAGTCTCACCTTGGTGCAGGATTTAAATGCAGGGTACAACTATCCCCAAGATTTGGCCATCTATCCTCTACTTAAATACCTTCACTGAAAGGCAGCCCCTACCTCCCAAAGGCAATTTCTTTCATCATTGGACAGCTTTTACTGTTAGAAAGTTTCTCCAGTGTTCAGCCAAACAGTGCTTCCTTGCAATTTCCATCCATTAGTTCTAGCTCCTGCCCTCTGCGGTAAAAGGGGAGAAGTTGACTCCATTTTCTGCATGACAGCCCTTCAGACGATTGAAGTTAGCTGTCAGGCCACTCCTTAATCTTTGCTTCTCCAGACATGCCAAGCTACTTCAACTGTTCCTCACCGGTCTGCTTCCAAACCTTTTGCCATTTCATCTTGACCGCTCTTCTCAGTCAATGTCCTCCTTAAAATAGGGTGCTCAGAGATGGATATAGTACTGTCCTGACATTCCATTCTCCACAACATTTGCCTTTAGGAATTAAGAAAACACTGGATGGGCCCGTTTCAAAGCTAGCATCTCCATTAGGTAAAGGTAAAGGTACCCCTGCCCGTGCGGGCCAGTCTTGACAGACTCTGGGGTTGTGTGCCCATCTCACTTAAGAGGCCAGGGGCCAGCGCTGTCCGGAGACACTTCTGGGTCACGTGGCCAGCGTGACATCGCTGCTCTGGCGAGCCAGAGCCGCACACGGAAACGCCGTTTACCTTCTCGCTGGTAAGCGGTCCCTATTTATCTACTTGCACCCGGAGGTGCTTTCGAACTGCTAGGTTGGCAGGCGCTGGGATCGAGCAGCGGGAGCGCACCCCGCCGCAGGGATTCGAACCACCGACCTTTCGATCGGCAAGCCCTAGGCGCTGAGGCTTTAACCCACAGCGCCACCTGCGTCCCACAGCATCTCCATTAGTTGGCCCCAAATTCTCAAGCCTCAGTGGCTAGGGTTGGTTGGTCAAAAGTCCAGAAGCAAGTTCTGCATTCAAAACCATCTCACTTTGGAAAAAACACACAAGGTATTTCCTATTGGTGGGGGTGTGGGAGACAGTGTGTAAAAGAAGTGCTATTGGTCATGTTTCACATTACAATGGCAGGGCTTTTCTTCAAACTTCAGGGATGGCCGTATCATTAGGAAGAGTGAGGCAGCTGCCCCAGGTAGCAGAACCTGGAGAACTTGCAGTGGCAAGATGCTGGAGGAAAATGCCCATCTGAGTCAAGTAGCCTGACCTTCACCATCACCCCATTGCCCTCAGGAGCAGTAGAAGATATTTCTGCAGCCAGGGTTGAAGTATGATTCATCTGCCACTCTGGCCAGCTTTCATCCATGGACTGGGGCACTATTTTATCCTTTGCCTTAGACAGCAGAATGTCTGCTCAGATTCTTGTGAAGTGCATTGGCAAGGCAGCTAGGCAATGGCTCGTCTCTCCCAAAGGGTGTGGGAGAATGTGATGCTAATGTCCAATACCAAGATGAAGGTCTCCGAGGCTTGCGTGTTGAGCACACTGCTTTATGGAAGTGAGTCATGGGCAACTTACAACCGCCAGGAGCAATGCCTCAATGCCTTGCACATGCGCTGTTTCAGGAAGATTTTGGACATCACACGTCAGACAGAGTCTCAAACAGAGATGTGCTCTCCCAAGACCTCATTCCCAGCATGTTCACACTCCTGTCTCAGTGATATCTACGCTGGCTTGGCCATGTCCGCAGAATGGAAGATGGCAGGGTCTTCAAGGACGTGCTCTGTAGGGAGCTGGCTTGAGGCACCAGGCGAGTTGGCAGACCAACTCTGTGTTGCAAAGATGTCTGCAAACGTGACATTGTGGGAATGTTCAGGGTGGCAGGAGAGGATGAATTGAGTATCCTTCTTAACTTGCGCTAGCAAGTTCCTTTACTTAGCAGAGTTGCATTCCCCTTTTACATGCACAGCAGATAGCTGGTTGCAGGCTCGTGTGAGCCTCTCACTATTATACAATTCAGTCTTGTCTTCAGATTGAATTGTACGTTCTTGGTAACTTCCCTTGAATCCCGCTTAAAAAGAATAAAGATGCCACAATCCTATTCAAAGTCAATAAAAGAAGTTTACTTACACCAGTTCACAGTTGGATTCCTGAAGGCAGGCTTAATTACAAATATGTACATGGGGATCTACCCCATATGGGGGAATAATCCCAGTGCTTCTGCTAGCTGCTAGCAGAGCAGTCCTAGCTAAAAGCTGGTCAAACGAAGAAGGAAGTCAAAAAGAGAAAGGTTGCTGTGTGACTTGTCCTTTTGTTACCTGGACAGGTTAGGTCACGCCCACCTTCTGTCACATGCAAAAGGAAGGATGCTCCAGCTAGGAGGAATAGGAAGTTTCAACTGGCTGGACCGAACATTCCCTCGCATGTCTTCTCTAGCATTTCATGGAATGTTGTACTTGACTGCCTCTCATGGATCACATCCCACAGACATGAAGGCTGGCAGCATCAAACCCGCCATGTGGGAATCCCTTGCAGACAACTGCAGTGCCTGGAGACAAGTCAGTCAGGTTGTGTATCCACAGCAGTGACAAGAGGAGGAATTACTGCTGGGAGGAGCACAGGAAGAAGAAATGCCCTGGTGTATCTGCAACAGCATAACATGACACCTTCAACTACCCCAGCTGCAATAAAACATGTCTCTCCTGCATTGGTCTCTACAGCCACAGCAGGCGCTGTAACTCTCCAAGGGTTTGATTTCACCCTCAAAGGCACACTCCTCCATTATCTCGTTAGACAGATGGATGCCAGCAGCATATATAATTATGGTGGGTAGCGCTGTGGTCTAAACCACTGAGCCTCTTGTGCTTGCTGATCGGAAGGTCAGCGGTTCGAATCCCCACAACGGGGTGAGCTCCCGTTGCTCCGTCCCAGCTCCTGCCAGCCTAGCAGTTCGAAAGCATGCCAGTGCAAGTAGATAAATAGGTACCACTGTGGCGGGAAGGTAAACGGAGTTTCCGTGCACTCTGGTTTTCATCACAGTGTTCCATTGTGCCAGAAGCAGTTTAGTCCTGCTGGCCACATGACCCGGAAAGCTCTCTGTGGACAAACACTGGCTCCCTCGGCCTGAAAGCAAGATGAGCGCCACAGCCCCATAGTTGCCTTTGACTGGACTTAACCATCCAGGGGTCCTTTACTTTTACCTTTTTAACTTATAATTATGATTGTGGTAATTACAGAAGAGCACAAGGGGGGTGGTTCCAAATGATGATCTAATGGAAGTCCTGCAAACCCTCTAATGTTTCATAAAATGCCACATGCACAACCTGAGCCACATATTACTGTATTCAATAGTAGCATTTTCCCCAGGCACTGGAGCCATAGGCCAAAATACTAATACAGGCGGGGAAAATATTAGCATTCATTCCTTGCTGCACTGTATCATTTTAAAGATGAATTATTCTCATAGAAACAGGTTGGCTTTGTCGGGGTTATAAGCATACCTCGACCGTAATTTAATCACATTTGGACTTTGGCTCCAGTAATCGAATATACATACACATTCTCCTTCAGGAAGAGAATAATTTAAATGTATATAGCCAGTATTGACTTTGGAGCATGTCGTAAGTACTAATCATATGAAATCAGGATGGAGCAAAGTTACATTAAGAGGAACGAATAATTAAAGACATTTGGTAGAGGACAAATGGTATATATATATTCTTCCTAGAAAATCTCCTCCAAACAACCTAGAACAGAATCTCTCTCAGCCTTTGCATTCTAGGCATTTAAAATGAAAACAATAATGCCTGGTGTATATTCCGAAAAAAACATGCAAACCAAAACACAGCTGTCCTTTGAAACTCACACTTATTGGAATTTTGCAAAGCAGTTCTCCAGATAGTGTTTACAAAAATGCATATATTAGATGAATGGGCCCATAAAAATTAATATATGACAGTAAAAATAACATTGGAATGCATTATGTTAGGGGGAATTGCTTGCAAAAATGTGTACACCAGTCAAAACTGTGTCTAGTATGATAAATTCACGCTAAAATGCTGCTAGATTTTCATGAAGTTTTGTGGGTTTTTTTAATTGCAAATCGCTGCAAAATGTGGAGAACTGAACTGATTTATAGGATGAGAGACTGAGAGCACCGGAATTGACAGATCCTTCCACCCACTCCTGGTGCTCACAGCCTTAAAAATCAAAATCCTTGGTTCAACCAAGGTTCAACTTTTGGAACATTATACTTCCTCGTCCCACAATGCAACAGCATCATCCATTGTTTTGTGTGCTAAGAAGTTCAAGAGATATTCTTTTCCGGGAATAAAATCAAAATGGGAAATAAACTCCTGGAAATGTCTGGGGGAAATGAGTGGCCATTGACTAATGAATTCCCTAGTATGTTTTCACAAAGGAATATCCCCCCCCCCAATGTGTATATCTTTATTGTTTTAAAATAGATACATCTATGCCAGAAAAGCAAAGCAAACCAACAGACAAACATACAATCAAATAAACAAACTATAAATTGACAATCAGACAGTAGCAATATATGAAACAACACAATTCTTATAACTAACATCCAATGATGTGAACAATGGTAAAACCTGTAAAACAAGAAATTAAAAATGACTTCCGAAGGAATATTCTTAACGTTAAGAAGATTTTGAACCAGCGCACACTGAAAATAATAATACAAGAGAGCAAATGCCCCCTTTTCAGCAGGAGAGGATCAGTGGGTGGGTGGGTGAAATAAAGTCAAACAACATCGGGGGAATAAATAACGGCAGCAGCACCACCCTAGGGGAGCGGGGTTGTATAATATGAGTGGAAAATGCAGTGAGGGGCAAAATAAAATGTGACAAAGGGTATTGATGTGCAGACAGCCTAAGGCAGAAAATCCCCACTCTGGTTGAACCACTGGGAATCTTGTTCAGCCAAACACAGCAGGATAAGGTCTGTTTAATAATTAAGGATCCATTTACATGGCGGGAGCTTTTCTTGCAAGACCTGACTGGCATGTTATCCTGGACAGCCAGATTGCTGACCGCTGCTTGCGTCTCGTCAATGTCATTCTCCTTCCATCAGGCTGGACACTCTAGATACACCAGCTGCTGGGTTTGAAAAGTAGGGTGAGTGGATGAAACCTGCCAAGGAGACCCCGTGGCCTTTTCAGTACTGGCCCCGACTTGGTGGAACACTCTGTCACAAGAGACTAGGGCCCTGTGGGACTTGACATCTTTCCGCAGGACCTGCAAGACAGAGCTGTTCCGCCAGGCCTTTGGTTTGGACTCAGTCTGACCCTTATGTTTCCCTCCCCTTATGGTTTTGATCTATGGGCTACTTTTAAAATACACAAAATGAAACAAAATTACCGTGAAAATCCCTGAAACGAGAAGTAATCGACTATAGAATAACAATAATCAAAAAATAAACTAGAATTAAACAAAGACTTTACAAGATGCCGGCTACAAAACTCATTTCACTGAACTGATCAGTTTCCTCAGAAGGAAATAAAGAAATTATAAGATTTTAAGTGATATCAAACAAGTTCAAGAGCAGGGCTGAAAATGCCTCCTCGAGTTTACAAAAAAGGTATGAAAACCTCAATGACAAGTTTTAAACATAGCCTTATTTAAGAGAATCCAACAGTAGTGATAAGAAATTGAGGTTTTAAAGTTTCAAACAAACTCAAAAAACCGGGCAGAAACTCAAAAAAGTTTTAAACATAGCTCTATTTAAGAGAACCAAGCAGAAGTAATAAGAAATTGAGGTTTGAAGTTTCAAACAGACTCAGAAACAGGACTGAAGCGCTCCTGACTGCTGATGTTAAAGACTGCTGCATTTTAAATTGCATTTTAACCTGTATTTTAAATTGGGGTGGTTTTTTTTTCTCTGTTATGATTTTACTGTAATTTTACTGGTGTTAGCCGCCCTGAGCCCGGCTCTGGCTAGAGAGGGTGGGGTATAAATAAAATTTATTATTATTATTATGGGGCATGCAATATGCTTGCCACAGGGATGACACTGGGCGTGGTTCCCCTTGATGACTGATCTTCACCCTAGACCTAGCGGCAGAGCAAGCCAATTAGGCCCCTGGAGCGCTGCACATGCCTTGTGCCCAGGGGCAGGGCCAGCTGTCCACAGGGGTGAGGCCAGCCACCCATGGGGCGGGGCCAGCCAGGGCAGGATGCTCCGCGGGGCCTCTGAGGAGTCTGCCTGCCTCCTTCCACTCAGCCGCCCTACAGTTGGGGAGGAGGCAGTGAGCGGACCATTTGGGCAGCGTGGAGCCTGCGGGTACCCAAGCCACTGCGTCACTCCCTGGAGAGACGTGTGGCTCAGGCGCGCTGCAGGCCCCGCGGTGAGTGCCGCCCTGCATTTTGTCACCCCCCTCAGTGGTGACACCTGGGATTGTCCGCCTCCACCACACACCCCTTCCTCCGCCCCTGCCAGGACTATAATGCTTGCAGGTTCTCACCACATGGATTTGGGGGCAGGGTTGCCATATTTTATTGCAACATGAAGGAAAAGTAGAAGGCATCAAAAGAGATCGGCATGGCTGTTCAAGGAGCTTTTGGAAGAGCTGTGGTTTTAAAGGGGCATGTATAAGAAATGGAAGGTCAGGTGCAATGTAACTCTGAACAAGCTCAGGCTTGCAAGAGAAGATTAAAATGGCTTCTCCCACCCCACCCCCCAGCTATGTTTGAAGCGGGACATGGGTGGCACTGTGGGTTAAACCACAGAGCCCAGGACTTGCTGATCAGAAGGTCGGCGGTTTGAATCCCCACAATGGGGTGAGCTCCTGTTGCTCGGTCCCTGCTCCTACCAACCTAGCAGTTCAAAAGCACATCAAAGTGCAAGTAGATAAACAGGTACTGCTCCAGCGGGAAGGTAAACAGTGTTTCCATTTCACCAGAAGTGGCTTAGTCATGCTGGCCACATGACCCGGAAGCTGTGCCGGCTCCCTCAGCCAGTAAAGGGAGATGAGCGCCGCAACCCCAGAGTCGTCCGCGACTGGACCTAACGGTCAGGAGTCCCTTTACCTTTACCTTTATGTTTGAAGCAAGAAGAGGAACAAGGAAGCAATAGGTCCTCTGCATGGAGAAGACAGAGAAATGCTATTGGGTGACAGACAGAAGGCGGAAATGCTCAATGCCTACTTTGCCTGTGTCTTCACCCAAAAGGAAAGCAGTGCTCAACTTGGTTATAATAGAACAAATCATAGAATCATAGAGTTGGAAGAGACCACAAGGACCATCGAGTCCAACCCCCTGCCAAGCAGGAAACACCATCAGAGCACTCCTGACATATGGTTGTCAAGCCTCTGCTTAAAGACCTCCAAAGAAGGAGACTCCACCACACAAATGATGATGTAGAGACAGAGCTGTAGCCCAGGAAAAGGATCTGAAAGGGCTGTCAAATTTAAGATGGAGCAAGCTTATTTTCTATTACTTCAGTGGGTAGAACCTGAACCAACGGATTTAAGTTGCAAGAAAGGAGATTCCAACTAAACAGCAAGAAAAAAATTCTGATAGCAAGAGCTGTTCAACAGTGGAATAGTCTGCCTTGGAAGCCCTTGGAGGTTATTGCACATAGGTTCAATGGCCATCTGTCAGGGGTTCTTTAGCTGTGATTCCTGCACTGCTGGGGGTTGGGAATCCTTTCCAACCTACAATTCTATGATTCTATGAGAGCAACATGTTCCCCATTCTGTCCTAGACCACTGTAATTTTCTCGGCCCTCACTGTAGGCTTTTGAGAATGCACAGTCAAAAGTTCTACCCCGTCCCCATCTTAGCTGTTACTCTGGACTGAAACTTGCAGTCCTGATTAGATGCCAAGAAGAGTTACTAAATGCAGTGGGAAATAGATTGCAATACACAATTAGTACGTGGCACCAGGCGTCTATTTGAAAATTCGGCATCTCCTGTTTTCTTACTCTGCCGTGTGGTGGTTCGTGGGTAGCTATGTTCTGTTGTGTGCAGAGGTGATAAAGAGACTGGTGGGGGGGGGGGGTAATGTATGCAAAATTATAAGGTCCCCACCACTGACTCCGCACGGCCTATTCTTCATTTACTGGTGCTGTGGATGCAAGGCTCCCCTGCCTGCTTTGGCTGCTCTGTAAAGTTCTGCGTACATTGATGGCGTTGCATACCGTAAATTATTGCAAGCATCTTTTTTAAAATCCAATTTGACTCTGTTGCCTGCCTAAGGTTTTGAAGATGGGTCCGGAGGCCTGTGCAGTGTTTAGCCTGCATCGTTCCTGCCAAATCCCCAAAGCCTATTTCCATGTTAAACGTAAGGGCACCTTCAATGTTTTCCATTTTATGTAAATTGGCCGTGACCCAGGGGTCTTTTGGCAGCTGTCCAGCACCATTGTCTTTGCTGGGTCTTGTCTTTTCTTTCTTTCTTTCTTTCTTTCTTTCTTTCTTTCTTTCTTTCTTTCTTTCCATTGGCTTAAGTGATGGCATCCCCCAAGTCCAGTCTGTTAGCGGAATCTGTTGTAAACACACATCCATTGATTTGCATTTGTCAGGGAGGGAAGTTAAACCATCGAGAAAAGAAGGCTTCCGCCCGTTGTGTGTGTATGTGTGTGCATGCTTTATGCAGAGCCAGGGAAACCTTTTCTATTGATCCTATTGATCCAATCTTTCCCTTTAAGGAAACCGCATAGTTAAAAGGCACCCTTCCCCCCCCCCACTCCCGCCACCCAACACACCCATTTGATAGATTTATCCTTTATGTGCCTGCAACATTCTTTTAAGTGGTTTCGTCTGGGTAACAGCGGATGGTATTAAACAAGCGGACGAAATGGAAAGCGAGCTACTTCCGCCGAAGAAAGAGATCTCGGAATTATTAGCGGAAGCTCCCCGAACATGCCCGTGCAATGGCCGGCTGCTATCAAAAATGCAGCAAGTTGTGTCACAAAAGGCATGGTAAAAAAAGAAGAAGCAAGAATAAACATAATGCCTTTTGCCCTGGCTCTAGAATTAGCTAACCTGCAGCCACTGACCAAGGTTGATGGGAACTGGAGCCATAAACTTGTAGGAATCTTTTGCCTAACGTGGGGTTCAAAACTACGACCTTGAGACTAAGGCCTGCCCCCCCCCCATAATATTTAATTCAAGTTGGCACTCCTGCTTCCAGACCTCACACCCACACTGGTCCCAGGTTTGTGGGAGGGGAATTATTGGTTTGCTTTTGTATTTATTATGTATTTTGGGTTCTCGTTTCGTATTTTTATGCTGTGAACTGCCTTGTGATCCTTGGATGAAGGTATACGAATTTAAACAGCAACACCAACTCCAGATAGGGCTGGAAATTACTCTCTGCCTTAAATCCAGGGAGCCACTGCCAGTCAGTACAGAGCTAGGTGGATCAATGGTCTGATTTGGCAGCTCCCTACATTCCTATGCTTTTATCAGAACTTGGATTATCTGAACATACTTCAGGCCAGAGTTACTCAGTCTTGGGTCTTGATGTTGTTGGCCACCAACTCCCATCAGCACCATCTTTGCCAGTGGTCAGGAATGATAGGCATTGACGTCCGACAATATCTGAAGATCCTAGGTTGAAGAAGGTTGCCTCAGGCTATTTACACAACAAGGCATTCTGGATTACACTCTTTCTTTGGGTTCCTGTGTTCACGTCCACTAGCTATTCCCCCACCCCATCCTGGCACCTGGGTCTACATTGCAAATGTCTGCAAGGAAGGAGGCTTCGCACGTATGCATCTAGTCTCCTTCCCTGTGAATGTCCAGTTGTGAGGAGGTGGGGCCGGATGGCATGTCCTGTTGTGGTGAGGGGGTTACTCGGCGCAGGCACACTTATGGGTTGGGACCTGAGTGAAACATCTGCATAGGGCTGTTGTGCATTTTTAGAACCCCATAGCTGATCTCATGAGTAGGGGTGGTGAGGATGGTGGTGAGATTCAGCAGTGTCTGAGGGGAAAATATTTTAGGAACAGATAATTAAACAGTTGGCCTGTAAGCACATAGAAAAGGATGCTGTGATTACTAAGAGCCAACATGGGCTGGAAGCAGGGCCATCTTAAGCATATCTGACACCGCGGTGCAAAGCTCCCTCCACCCCCAGTTTCCCAGAGATTTTTAGGGAGGATGGCGCTGTCGGCGGGGTTGGATGCGGCGGGCGGCGGCTGGAGGGCGGCTCCTCCAGCAGGGAAGAGGTGGAGGCTGGACGCGGTACCTACCAGCTCAGCTGGCTGCTTCGTGCCGCCGTGGCCACGGCAGACGGAGGCTCTGGGCATGGCGCTGCTTTGGTGCAGCATGGTGGAGACGGGTGAGGGCAGCGAGCTGATGCCGGGAGGCACCACATCCAGCCTCTGCCTCTTCCCTGGCGCCCTCCAGAACTTGGCGCCCTGGCACCCTGCGCCACTAGCCTCTATGGGTAAGATGCCCATGGCTGGACGAGTTAACTGATTTTGGCTGATTTGTTGACTGACCAAACCCAAAGAGTTCTCACTAATAGTTCCTTGTCATCCTGGGGGGAAAGTGACAAGTGGGGTGCCACAGTGTTCTGTCCTGGGCCAATTGTTCTTCAACATCTGTATAAACAACTTGGATGAAGGTACTGAGTGGATGCTCATCAGATTTGCAGATGACGCCAAACTGGGACGGGTAGCCAATGATGCTGAAGACATCCTTCTCAGACCAGATTCAGAGCAGCAAAGTCAATAACAAACAGAAACCCTTATGAACAGGGCAGCACAGCCAGTGGCCCTCCCAGTAGCCCATGACAGGCAAGCCACTGAGCTAGCCTTCGCCAGAAGATCCTAGATCCCTGCCACCTCTTCCTGTTTTGGGATCTTTCCACAAACTGCACGGCTTTTTAGTTGATGCAACATCTTCTGGAAATCATTCTGGGGTAATTCTCATGGAAGGAAACATTAAGCTGGCTCCAGCTTTGGCTTTGCAGAGGCCCCCTTGCCTTGTTAGGCTGAAGGTCCTTTAGTTGGATGAGAAGAAAGCAAGGAAGTGGGTGGGATGAAATTGTCAGGAAATGGTTCCACTGTCTGGTTAACAGGGCTGGTGTTTTTTTGTTTTAAAACCCAGCAAAACCAGTTCAACCAGGAACAAAAGAGCGACAGTCCTGGGGCTGATGGGAATTGTAGTCCAAAGTAGCTGGAGGACACTGGGTTGGGGAAAGCTGAGCAAAATCACCATTCTGAAGAGTTCAAAGGGCAGCGTTCAAACGTGGTTCAGATTAATTGCCCACAAAGCCAGGCTCCTAGGGTCTTTGTACTCCTGCAAAGCAAGTAAAAAAAATTCCAGACAGAGGTGCTGTATCAAATCCAGGGTCGGCAAAGAGCTGCATTTCTGGGGCAGTGCCAGAAGAAATTCTGTTTACAGAAATGGAAGAGGTAAGACAGGCTCATGCTACTTGGTTATAAAATTTTGTTTTTTGTTTTGTTTGTAAAATACTTCTTATTTTTGTGGGTTTGAACCCCACATTGAGCAAAATATTCCTGCATTGCAAGGGGTTGGACTAGACAACCGTTGTGGTCCCTTCCAATTCTACAGTTCTATAACTCTGTGAATAAGAAGCAGGTTTTTCTTTTGCCGCTGGATAATTGGTATACTGGAACGACTGACGTGCAGAGGAGAGGCAGAACCTGGAGAGAGAGGGCAGACAGGGGGATACTCAGACCGATGAATAATAAAAAGTGGTTCTATTAGAATGGAGAGAGCCTTTTGTTTATGCAATTAGGGATTCCAGCAAGTGTCATTAACCTGTTTCTCATTTGTTGGCTATTTGCAGAAGCCAGGGGTCAAGGGTCAAGTAGGCCTACTGTATAAACAATGATAGTCCATCGAAAGAGTCAAAGGCACCAAGACCCTCTTCTGCAATCTACAAACATTGCTGTCTTTCTGCATTTTCCCTCCCCTCAAGGTTGATGAGCAAAATGCTTTCATAAGTTGAATATGGATCCCAGTTGCTGAACCATGTGCTTTTAAAGTACATCTCAATAGATCAGGAAAGGGGAATTTGTGGCCCTGTAGGTTATCTCATCAACCTGCAGCCAGCTTGGCCAATAGGGATTATGAAAGGCATGGTCTGACAGCATCGGGGAGGGCGGGGCACAGGTAGAGATGGGGGAGAAAGAAATGTGTTCAGGTTGCAGGTTCATGCAAACCGACCCGATTCACATTTCCTGAGTAAACAAGCAAACCGAAATGCAGTCATCCTGTGAGTATTACACTCCTCCAAATTTTGTGATGCATTTCTTCAGCCAAAAAGTGTGCGCAAGAATGCATGCATTAGTGAAAATAATGTGTGAAGCTACATTCTAGTAGAGCCAGATGCGCGCAAAGCTGCATTTATGATTTGTGCGTTCTGTGCAAAAATGTATATGGATCTTTGTCGGAATTTGTAAGAGAAAATGTTGCAAATGGATCCAGAAATGGGGGAAACTGAAAGTTCACAAAATGAGAAATTGAAATGGGTTGATTTGTCCACAGGTCCCTCACCCCTGCTGACAGGAAAAGCTGGTGCAGCATCATGCCTAAGAATGGGAGCCAGGCAACTCCATGCCAAACATTACTAAGAGTTTAGGAACAAAGTTATGTTTATTTTCGGTGCGTTGCAACAAGACTTAGCAAGGTCCAAATTCCTGCTTTTGGAGATGTTCAAGGTTAAACTGCAAGGGGGAGCGGTTAAGAGTATCATTGTGTGCCCATGTGTATGTTTGTGTATGCCGCAATAACCGTTGCAGCGTTATTTACACAGCGCTCCCACTTTTGGTTTTGAGTCGTTGTTGGGCTGTCTATGTTTTTAAGCAATGGGATGGGTGGTTTTGGCGTAGCTAAACAAAAGCAAACAGCTCTGCTTCACAGTTTTCCTGTTGTACACAAACCATGGCATTCAGTTTAGTCTGATTAGCGCAAACCACAGTGGATCTGATGTCTTATCTGAGCCCAGTAATCAAACCATCGTTGTAGGTGCTCTGGCCAAAGCCAGGCAAGAGTTCCGCACCTCCTTAAAGACTATAATTGTGACAAAAGCTTTCATGGAGTGGAACCCACTTATTCAGGTGTCTTTCATACCTTTAAAGCCCTAAACGGCCTCGGTCCAGTATACCTGAAGGAGCATCTCTACCTCCATCATTCTGCCCGGACACTGAGGTCCAACGCTGAGGGCTTTCTGGTGGTTCCCTCGCTGCGAGAAGCCAAGTTACAGGGAACCAGGCAAAGGGCCTTCTCAGTAGTGGCACCCGTCCTGTGGAACGCCCTTCCCCCAGATGTCAAAGAGAAAAACAACTACCAAACTTTTAGAAGACATCTGAAGGCAGCCCTGTTTAGGGAAGCTTTTAATGTTTAATAGGTTGTTGTATTTTAGTGTTTTGTTGGAAGCCACCCAGAGTGGCGGGGGAAACCCAGCCAGATGGGCGGAGTATAAATAATAAATTATTGTTGTTGTATTTTATTTTATTTTGTTTTGTTTTATTATTTTATTTTATTTCATTTTATTTTGTGTGTTATTAAGTAAACCATAGAGCCAAAAGGCCATGAAATTTAAGAAACGTAGAGGAAGGCTCAGTGGTAGAGAATTGCTTTGCAAGTAAAAGGTCCCAGGTTCAATCCCCAACATGTGCAGTCAGGGCTTGGGATGTCCCCCACCTAAAATCCTAGAATCATAGTGTCAGAGCTGCCTCCAGGTCCCAGCTCACAGAGGACCAACGCTAGGCTGTAGTTATGTACAAAAGTCTTTATTGAGATTCAGTCTCCATTTTAAAGCCGCAGCGTGCAGCTCTACGTCCCGACCTTAGACCGGCGAAGTCCTGTCTGAGTCTCCTCCCCCTCCACACCAGTTTAAGACTCTCGCTTTGCTCCACCTCTTCCTAAGTTCCTTTCTCCTCTGGGCCCTCCTGCCCGCTAGGGTCTCATCCTTCCTGGACTCCTCTGACGCTGACCCTGACGATTCTTGCCCCTCCTTCCGGCGGGCTTTAGGACCTGGTTCCCTATCCGGGCTACCTTCTGTGCCGCTCGCCTGTACCTTTGAACTTGGCGCGCGCGCCCAGCCTGCAACTTTCCTCTTAACCGTTAACTCGCTCTCCGATGGAGGCGTGGTCAACCCTGACTCCTCTTCTCTCGCTGGTGGTGCATATGTGGGCTCTGACACCTGGGACTCCTCCCCCCCACTACGCTCTGGTGGGGAAGCTGGTCCTGATTTCCAACTGCTGCTCTGGGAGTCCCCGCTGGCCCCTTGCTTCTGGGGTGTCCCCCTTGGGTCGCCCCTTGCCCTGCCCATCGGCGCCCCCTTCTGTGAATCTTCCGATTCGCTGGAGAGGCTCATGGAATCTATCGGGCTGCTGTCATATTCTCCTACGCTGCCCTCGGATTGCTCCCCCTCACTTTCCATCTCCTCTCCTCCCTGCACTCCCGCTGAGTCCCTGACACATAGAATCATAGAGTTGGAAGAGACCACAAGGGCCATCGAGTCCAACCCCCTGCCAAGCAGGAAACACCATCAGAGCACTCCTAACATATGGTTGTCAAGCCTCTGCTTAAAGACCACCAAAGAAGGTCCTGCAAGTTCTTTGAGGTTTTTAAGCAAAGGTTGAATAGCCATCTGTTATGGATGCTTTAGTTGAAATTTCTGCATTGCAGTGAGGTTGGACTAGATGACCCTCAGGGTCGATTCTAAGTAAGGTTGCCCACTATGGAACACATCCATAGGGCTGAAAAGGCTTCCCTGGACCTGCTCAAAACTAAACAGGTATAGTTTCAGACTCTGTTCTGCTGCTAGTTTGAAGTAAGGTTCAAATGCCAATGAAGTTGAATTCCGCACATGAAAAGGCAGGAGCCCCTTGGCCTTTGACTCAGGCAGCAAAAAGTCTTGGGTGGTCAGCCCTGCTTCCCTCTCCCAGCTGATGCTGTGTCACTAATGGTGGGTAACAAAGGAACATGTAGCTGGACAGACAAGGTGTTTTGGGCTTGGCAGCTCTGTAGACTTACTTGGAAAACAGATACAAAATACACTTGATACCGTCTTGTGCTCTGAAGAAAGTTTCTATCCGTCTTTGCCAAACCTGGTGTCCTCCAGATGTTCTGGACTACAACCCCCATCAGCCCAGCCCAGTCCTCCTGCCCTGGATTTATGTGGTGGTGGGCAGCTGCTAGTATTGTAATTCACCTGCTCTTAGGAATTTCCCATAATGCTTCAGAGCAATATTCCATTTGGGCATTGTGGGAAGTCCTAGTGATGTTGCCTTGACAGGAGAACATTAATCTTAGAAGGATGTCAACAACTGAAACACATGGGGTATTTTCTTGTTTTATAATGGTTATTATTTGTTAGAAAGTCCTTTTCAGGAGCATACGGAGGCCTCTCTCTTTTTGCTTCCTTTGGTTTTTTTTTAAAAAAAAATATTTCATTTTCATTTTTTAACAATATTCTTATACATTCACATCATTTTCAGTTTCCTCACTTCTGGGATTGCTTAGATTCCTCGGATGTTCCCCACCCCACCCCACCCCCTGGTTTCCAATTTACCCCTATTTTTATTTCATCTAATTACATTTTTTCTAATCCATTTTATCTCCTTTTTTACTTTAAGTCATATTACATTGTAAGTGTTATAACAACCTGCTAATATTTTTAAGTATCTACAGTGGTCTTTTTTCCACTCTTGACTAAAAAAATTTATCATCTTGGTGGCTGATCTTCACTGTCATCTTTGCCATTTCAGCGTACAGTGGTACCTTGGTCCTCAAACTTAATCCATTCCGGAAGTCTGTTCCAAAACCAAAGCGTTCCAAAACCAAGGTGCACTTTCCCATAGAAAGTAATGTAAAATGGATTAATCTGTTCCAGACTTTTAAAAACAACCCCTAAAACAGCAATTTAACATGAATTTTACTATCTAATGAGACTATTGTTCCATAAAATGAAAGCAATAAACAATGTACTGCACTCACACAATCAATCAATCAGTAGCTGAAATGGGTTCCACAAAGTCACAAAAACAAAAAAAGAGCCACAAAAACACAAAATAAACACAAAATAAATAGCAAAAACAGGCAGAACTCAGCGTAACACTCAAAACGGAAGCGTGGCACTCAAATCGGAAGCGTAACACTAAAAATGGAGTACCTTCAGCTTCCAGAAAAAGTTCACAAGTCGGAACGCTTAGTTCCGGGTTTGCAGTGTTTGGGTTCCAAGTTCTTTGAGTACCAAGGCGTTTGAGAACCAAGGTACCACTGTATTCCATCATCTTGGTTATCCACACTTCTTTGGCTGGGACTTCCTGCTTCCTTTGTTATTTTAGTGGTGTTCTTCTTTATGCTGATGTGGGCACTGATGCTAGACACTGCCACTCGTAAACGTGTGCTCAGGACTGGGATCCTTTATCCTTTCCTCTTTTTTTTGCAATTTCAACAGGTTTCGCAAGTTTTCGTGTTTCCCGTTGATTTGGTTCCACTGGAACAAATGCCATATTAACACTTTCTCAACATAGTTGGGGTTTTTTTAAAAATATTAAAAACAAACCCTCTGGTACTGGGAAAACGAAGAATCCTTTCACCTCGTTTTCCATATTGCACAGTGGTGCAGATGGGCAGCAGGCTGGCCAAGGGTATCTGAAGAAACGCACCTCCTAAAAGAGATGGAAATAAGAGTCCCCTGGGTCGAGGCAACATCCTTTGCAAAGAGAAGAGGGCAAGAAGGAAAGGACAAAAGGGCAATGAAGAACCCACTAGTTCCCCTCCCCTCACAGCAGTTGCAAACAGCCAGTTCCTGTGTTTAATTAATGGATAATATTTAGTCACTGCACACTTTGTGTATATTCAGTCAATCACAACCAGCAACACAGAGAATCACAGTCCCTCCTAGTGTCCCTGTTTTCCAGGGACAGTCTCAGATTTACCGAAGTCCTTCCAGTTTCTCAGATGATCCTGGAATGTCCCGCTTTTCTTCAGGACATCACTATTTCCATCGGAGAAATGTTAGAGGGTATGGAAGACATCTGAGGGCAGCCTGTATAGGGAAGGTTTTTTTAAAAAAACGTTTAATGTTTTAGTATGTTTTTATATATTTTGAAAGTCACCCAGAGTGGCTGGGGCAACCCTGTCAGATTACAAATAATAAAATTATTATTATTATTATTATTATTATTATTATTATTATTATTATTATTATGGAATGGGACATACCTGTTTTCATTGGAGAAGTGTTGCAGGGTATGGAATCATATGATGCTTTCTGCAGGTGGAGAGCAATTTTATCAGCTTTTTTCATGTATATCTTATATTTTCTTCAATTATGGACCCAGGTCGTCACACCGGAGGTGGTTTTAGGGCCGCGCCACTGGTTCAACCACAGTTGACATGCAGCCAAGGAGGGCATCTTCTCAAAGCCTAGTAAGCACTTGCCTGGCAGGGTCCTAGAGTCCTGCTACCTCCTTACTAAAGCTGGGCATTAACTTACCAGGCATTGGGAAGGAGGAGGCGAGGGGCTTCAGGACCCTGCCAGAGCCTCACACCTCTTTCTTAAAGCCTATCACTTACTCAGCTTTTATAGGGTGGGGCAAGGCTGGAGAGGGTGTCAAATTTTGGCCTCGCAGAAGGTAAAACATCACTAAGGTCACATGTCCAGGCATTGACTGGATCCAGACCCCCTTAGCTGCATCAAGGTGGTAGTTTCATTTGCTTTCAGGCTGTACCCTGGGACCTTGCATATCAGGGAGAAGATATTGGGGGGATCTGTCTAGGAATTCAACTGAGTTTACATTTACAGTGGTACCTCGGGTAAAGTACTTAATTCGTTCCGGAGGTCTGTTCTTAACCTGAAAGTGTTCTTAACCTGAAGCACCACTTTAGCTAATGGGGCCTCCTGCTGCTGCCGCGCCACCAGAGCATGATTTCTGTTCTCAGCCTGAAGCAAAATTCTTAACCCGAGGTACTATTTCTGGGTTAGCAGAGTCTGTAACCTGAAGCGTATGTAACCCGAGGTACCACTGTAAAGGCAAACCTACCTAATTCACAGTTCCCAAAGCAACATGCTAACTGAAACTCGAAATGTGCACCCCTCCCAATTTTGCAGTGCAGCCACTTAATGTGTACAAAACAAACGCATTTATGAGGACTTTTGTAAAAAAAAAAAGCCCTTGCAAACTAATAGGGAGGAAGTGAAATAAGAAACTGAAATAGATTTGCCCATCTTTAGTCCTATCTGATGTTTATTTTCCATCAGCTCCACTTCCCCTCTGCAGGACCACCCCCTCTCCAAATACACCATGAAAAGCTGCTCCTGGGGGTTGGGGAGCCCTTCACAGCAGTATAGTGAGGAGGAAATGGGATCCCCCCCCCATCTTGGGAAAGTTGTTGTTTAGTCGTTTAGTCGTGTCCAACTCTTCGTGACCCCATGGACCAGAGCACGCCAGGCACTCCTGTCTTCCACTGCCTCCTGCAGTTTGGTCAGACTCATGCTTGTAGCTTCGAGAACACTGTTCAACCATCTTGTCCTCTGTCGTCCCCTTCTCCTTGTGCCCTCAATCTTTCCCAGCATCAGGGTCTTTTCCAGGGAGTCTTCTATTCTCACGAGGTGGCCAAAGTATTGGAGCCTCAGCTTCACAATCTGTCCTTCCAGTGAGCACTCAGGGCTGATTTCCTTAAGAATGGATATGTTTGATCTTCTTGCAGTCCATGGAACTCTCAAGAGTCTCCTGCAGCACCATAATTCAAAACATAATTCTTGGGAAAGTAGAATTACTTTATATAACTGCAAAGCTGCTACAGTGGCACCTCGGATTACGAACTTAATTCGTTCTGGAGGTCCATTCTTAACCCGAAACCGTATTTAACCTGAGGCGCGCTTTCACTAATGGGGCCTCCCGCTGCCGCCGCACAATTTCTGTTCTCATCCTGGGGCAAAGTTCTCAACCCGAGGTACTGCTTCCAGGTTAGCAGAGTTTGTAACCCGAGGTACCACTGTATTGGATGCAACCACGGATGCTTGAGAAATCAGTTCTTTGCCATTCTGATTCAAAGCAATTTAAACTGACCCAAGCTCCTTAGACTAATGTGTCGATCAGAACATAATCAGCATACCCTCCAACATTTCTCCGATGAAAGTAGGGACATCTTAAGAAAAAGCGGGACATTTGACAAGAAGTCAAAAACATCACTGGGCACACATGCAGTGGCTCTTGGAATCCCATCCCTGAAAGTGCTTTAATCGTCCCCCTCCATCTTGCAACTCAAGGGAATCCAGGAGCTGTAGAGGGGGCAGGAAAATATTTTATTATTATTATTATTATTATTATTATTATTATTATTATTATTACTTTTTCCCCAGCCACTTTGGGCAGCTCCCAACAGAATATTAAAAGCACGATAAAACATCAAACATTAAAAACTTTCCTAAACAGAGCTGCCTTCAGATGTCTTCTAAAATTCAGATACAGTCGTACCTTGGCTCCCGAACAAATCGGCTCCCAAACCATTGAAACCCAGAAGTGAGTGTTCCGGTTTTCGAACGATTTTCGGAAGCCAAACATCCGGTGCGGCTTCCATGGCTTCCAATGGGCTGCAGGATGCTCCTGCAGCCAATCAGAAGCCACACCTTGGTTTTTGAACGGTTCCGGGAGTCGAACAGATTCCTGGAACACATTCTGTTTGAGAACCAAGCTACAACTGTAGTTGTTTATTTCCTTGACATCTGATGGGTGTTCCACAGAACAGACACCACTACTGAGAAAGTCCTCTGCCTGGTTTCCTGTAACTTCACTTCTCGCAGTGAGGGAACCACCAGAAGGCCCTCGGTGCTGGACCTCAGTGTCTGGGCTAAACGATGGGGGTGGCGACGCTCCTTCAGGTATACTGGGCCAAGCGTTTAGAGCTTTAAAGGTCAGCATCAACACTTTGAATTGTGCTTAGAAACGTACTAGGAGATATGTATTCATAACAACAACATCATTCTTAGAATCTTCTGCAAAAGATAATATAGACTGAAATCATGTCCATACACATGATGTAGGTCTCCAGACACAAGCTAGCTTAACCTTTTGTCAAAAAAAAGAAAGAAAGATAATATAGACTGAAATCATGTCCATACACATGATGTAGGTCTCCAGACACAAGCTAGCTTAACCTTTTGTCAAAAAAAAGAAAGAAAGAAAGATCCATGGTCAGCATTGCTCTGACAGAAGGGAATGCCATTCAAGTCCTGAAAGCAGAACAGGTTTGTGTGTCGAAGTGAAGGGTCTTTTGTCTAAGCCTGTTCCTGCCAGGTTGACCCCCCACCCCCACCCCACTCCTTGTTGGTTTCTGCTCTCTTTCACTGTGCAGCGGAAGTGCTTGTCACGAGACAGGTGTTTACATTCCACAGACAGCATTGCTGTTGGGTTTCTCACGGGAAAGGAGACTGGATGTGACGTACACTGGTTTCCTGTTTTTCGCAGTTCTCTCCGTGCTTCAGAGGAGAGAGGATGCTTTCTCTGCTCCGGCAGAGGCAAGATGTTTTTCTGTAATCTACCAGCTTTGAAGTGTAAATAAAGTAATATAGAGTATGTGGCACGTACTCCTCATCATTCCGCTGTGCTTGGGACACTGCAAATTCAACATTCCTCCACCCCCGCTGCTTTCAGATCTCCAATTGATCTCTGGCAGAGATTTGCATGTGAAGAGTGTCTAGCATTGCATTCTCATTTGATAGTCAACCAGACTTTTCATTGATTTAAACTGTAAGAAGAATGATGGGCAGTTGATAGATGGTGAGAGATACAGAATCAAGCTGCTGGGGTGTGAAAATATGAGGTAGCGAGAACATCAGGCCGATGGTGATGTGCACATTGTGTCGAGGAGAGAGAGAGAAAAGACAGATGGGGCATTTTGGGCAACCCAAGTTGCTCCATAGCTGCACAGAGCACTTTGAGATCAGCTTTGGACACCCCAGAATGGAAATGGAAGAGGAAGCTTAAGCTACTCTCTTTAGAGCATGTTCAAAATGGCACCAGATACCGTATTTTTCGCTCTATAAGATGCACCAGACCACAAGAAGCACCTAGTTTTTGGAGGAGGAAAACAAGAAAAAAAATATATTCTGAATCTCAGAAGCCAGAACAGCAAGAGGGATCACTGCGCAGTGAAAGCTGCAACCCCTCTTGCTGTTCTGGCTTCTGGGATAGCTGTGCAGCCTGCATTCGCTCCATAAGACGCACACACATTTCCCCTTACTTTTTAGGAGGGGAAAAGTGAGTCTTATAGAGCAAAAAATACGGTAACTTTCATCTCAGGAACATTGCATGTTGTTTTGGATTCAGGGCCTTAACTTACAACCGTCTTTGCAAACCTGGTTCCCTGTGGAATATTTTGACTGCAGCTTCCATTTATGGTCCATTCATGCTTGCTGGGAGTTGTGGTCCAAAACATCTGGAGGGCACCAGGCTGGCAGTGGCTCTTCAGCAGTTCAGAAAGGGACATCTAACTAAGCTCCTCGTAGTTAGAGCACATGCGTTGCATGCAGACGATCCTTGGTTCAATTCCTTACACCTCTAAGTAGGAAAGATCCCTGTCTGAATTCCTGGAAAATCTCTGCCCATCGGCATAGACAGTTTTGAGCTATTTGGACCAATGGTCAGACTCAGTACAAGGCAACTTCCTGTGTATCCCTTCCGGCTACGAGAAGACACCTCAGAGAGCCTCTGCTACTCAATGTAGGCACGACTGAGCTTGATGGACCATTTGGTAGCTTCCTGAGTTCCTGATAGATGTGGCTGGACTCCAGCTCCCATAATCCCTGACCATTGGCCCTGTTGGCCAGCAGGGGCAGATCTACTATGAAACGAATGAAGCTTAAGCTTCAAGGCCCCTAATCCAGGAAGGGCCCCAGAAGCGACTTTCATCTACATTGTTTTAAAAAAATTAGGTCCAGTAGACCCAATTTGAGTTGCATGACTCAAATTGTTTAATTTCTTGTTGTATATATGTCAACAATCCCAAAGTTTGAGAGTCAGTAGCACATACGTTGTAAAAGTGGAATGTCATGGCAAGAGTGCTTAAATTCTTTATTCCTATTGCCTCTAGAAAATGATATTGCAAGGAAACTCTCATAGGATGAAACTGTACATGAATAGATTGCTAGAAAAAAATCAGAAAAGGTGTATTTTGTAGAATGTGCTTCATGTAATATGAGATAATTCAGTATAGCAATTTTAATCAAAGTTTGAGGTGTGTTTCCCCACCCAAAAATTGTGGCGATCTGTTGTGGAACAACCCCACTGAAGAAGATAACAGTGGTTATCTTAACACAACTGAAGGAGATAACAGCGGTTATTCAGACCTTGTTGCTGGTTGCAAAGGGACCCCCATAACAGTTCAGGGCCCCAAAAATGTAGGTCTGCCACCGCTGGCCAGAGCTAATGGAAGGTGGAGTCAATCCTTTGCAGAACTGCAGGTTCCCTGACCTTGGACTAAACTGGCAAATCTTCAGATGTAGTACAACACAGTTTCCTATAAGACAGATGGGGAGCAGCATCTGGCTGGCACCTCTGCAGTCTTGCTTGAAATTAGACACCTGAACCAGCAATGCCCTCTATTTTATTTGTTGTTGTTTAGTCGTTTAGTCGTGTCCGACTCTTCGTGACCCCATGGACCAGAGAACGCCAGGCACTCCTGTCCTCCACTGCCCCCCGCAGCTTGGTCAGACTCATGCTGGTAACCTCGAAAACACTATCCAACCATCTCGTCTTCTCTCGCCCCCTTCTCCTTGTGCCCTCCATCTTTCCCAACATCAGGGTCTTCTCCAGGGAGTCTTCTCTTCTCATGAGGTGGCCAAAGTACTGGAGCCTCAGCTTCACAATCTGTCCTTCCAGTGAGCACTCAGGGCTGATTTCCTTAAGAATGGATAAGTTTGATCCTCTTGCAGTCCATGGGACTCTCAAGAATCTCCTCCAGCACCATAATTCAAAAGCATCAATTCTTTGGCGATTGGCCCTCTTTATGGTCCAGCTCTCACTTCCATACATCACTACTGGGAAAACCATAGCTTTAACTATACGGACCTTTGTTGGCAAGGTGATGTCTCTACTTTTTATTTAGCATTGCATTTATACCTCATGTTACCCCCAAGGAGTTCAAGGTGGTATAAATGGTACATGAGTTATCCTTACAACACCGCGAGGCAGACTGAGAGACAGTGACTAGATGAAATTCACCCAGTGAGCTTCATAGCCAGGTGTGGATCTGAGCTCTGGTCCCCTATATCCTAGCACAGCACTCAAATTACTATGCCTGAGGGGGCAGTGGGGAGGGAGAGAGGCGATTGCAGTGCAGAAATCCCCCCAAAACTAGCATACAGTAATGAGGTATAAAGGCCTAGATCAGTAGGGAATAGTGGGACAGTGGACCTGGTAGGAGATTTTTTTATTTCTGCAATTTTGCACATAAAGCTCAACAACTTTGCACAAAAAAAAGTTCAAGTTTGAAACATGGCAACCCTACTGAGAAGTAGAAGAGTATGATGTTCCCCATAATATAGTAGGTCATTCAGATGTATGGCTATGCTCCACGTAGCCTTGTCTAGTGAGACTGGTTTATGCTTTCATTATATTTTATCTCATTCTGTTATCTTGCGTAAGATACACAAAGGAGGTTGCTGCAACAAAACACTGTGATATATTTTTGCCTCCTAAGAACAGCTTCTCCAAGTGTCCCTATTTTCCAGGGACAGTCCCCGATTTACAGAAGCCATCCCAGTTTCTAATTTGATCCTGGAATGTCCCACTTTTCCTTAGGACATCCCTATTTTCATCAGAGAAATGTTGGAGGGTACGGAGTTATGAGCCCCACAAACTGAGGAGATAAGTAGCTGTATAACCTTTACAAGACATCTGAAGAGAGCCCTGGATAGGGGAGTTTTTTAAATGTTGGAAGCCACTGGGGCAGCCCAGTCTGATTGGTGGGATGTTGTTATTGTTGTTGTTGTTGTTGTTGACGTTCCTATTTTCATCAGAAAAATGTTGAAGGGTATGTAAGGAGCATGCTCCTGATCAGGGTTCCAGCCAGCCAAGCCATGGCAACTCCCACCTGGTTTTCCATTTCTTTTTGCCTATGAACACCCAGCGCACCAAAGCTAGACTACTGAGCATGCTCAGACTATATTTTTGAAATCCATGAGTATGCTGATGCCACTCCTTAGTTTCTCTGTCGTCCAGTTTGGGCTTCTTTTTTAGTCTGCACTTGCCGCCTGAGTTCGCTCTTATAAGCTGCCTTTGGTGGGTGTTTCACTGAGAAAGATGGAATATGCATTTTAATAATGAAAGAATGACTGGATGAAATATTTGTGGGTAACTTCACAAACACACCCCACTTGGAGATTTTGGAAAATTCCTGTGGAAATGGAAACAGGAGCAGGAATGGTCGGTGTTTGCGTATTCATCCCATGCCCAGAACTGAAATCAACCCAGCGAATAAGATTGCTATTTGCTGTCACTGCTGCTTTTAGTCTGTAAATGTTACGTACACCCGAGGTACCACTGTAATTGATTATGTTCCACCTCACTGGCATTTCCTTTCCTTGTTTGCATTGGTACAAATGGAATGGCGTAACGTAACAACAAGGTAATTTACACAATTAAATGATGTAACGTATGTAATTTCACCACAGTGGAAAGCGAGACGAATGATGTAGTATTGGGTGGCAGATGAACTGCAGTGCACTAGAAACAGCGCTGCATGCGGTGGAATGGGAAAACGATGCTTTCTTACACCCCTGGCGCTGGTGTGTGAAGTACCTATTAAATCTGGGTGGCCCATATGGTAGGAAACTTCTCTTGTCACCAGTGCAACTTGAGCTGACCTTGGCATGGCAACGACACTCGCTAGGGCAATGTCTGAACTGGGCTTAAAGACTCCCAGTGGTCACCAAATCAGCTTGAAGTTCCAGCACCCACCAGGGATGGGAAACGTCTATGCCGGTAGGAGGACTGCTGGCTTGACTAACGGCTTCCGAATGCCTGTTTTACAGTGATATGTAAAGTGTCTTTAGAGGGTATTCCTAAGGTTAAAAATAACAGGCAGGCTTAATGGGCAACTACCTGGCGGAAATAAGCAGATAAATATGTTTACCGTCCTAGCCTCCCCCCTTACGCTATGTTTATTTGTGTCTTCATTCCAATTGTTCCCTGTTACATAATGGTTTTGTACACAGCGGAGTACTTAACCTAATTTATATCGATCTCAATTGCTCTCATTTGTGCATACTTAATTCAGAGAGGTAATCAAATTGATTTCTGGGGCCTACTTTTTAAGAGATTGTACTAACACAGATATACAAGAGGTTGCTGTAACTAAATTAGAGGAAAAAAGGAAAACATTTTAAACCTTTGGAAGCCCCTTTTTGACAGTCATTTCATTGTGTTCAGCATTACGGGCGTAATTGAATTTCTCTTCACATTGAGGTCTGTTTGAAATCAAATTGAGAAACTGCTTCTTCTTCTTCTTCTTTTTTAGTTCCATTGGGCAGATAACTCGGCTGAGCTAGATGCACTCTGCACACGCAGAAAACAACGCATAATAAACCAATATGCAAGCCTTTCCCTTGCAAAAAATGCAGAGTGACTTAGGAATGTATTGGCTATGGATATGATCCAGCCAAGGGTCAATGGGTTTTAGGCATATGAGTAAGGCTGCACTCCACATGATACTTCAAAAGCAGTTCGCTGGCTGGAGGGTGTTGCTGTGATAGCATCCCAGTGAATGGGTTACTGTTGCTTACCAGTGTGGTGTAGTGGTTAAGAGCGGTAGGCTCGTAATCTGGTGAACCAGGTTTGCTTCTCCGCTCCTCCACATGCAGCTGCTGGGTGACCTTGGGCTAGTCACACTTCTCTGAAGTCTCTCAGCCCCACTCACCTCACAGAGTGTTTGTTGTGGGGGAGGAAGGGAAAGGAGATTGTTAGCTGCTTTGAGACTCCTTAGGGTTGTGATAAAGTGGGATATCAAATCTAAACAACTCTTCTTCTTCTTCTTCTTCTTCTTCTTCTTCTTCTTCTTCTTCTTCTTCTTCTTCTTCCCAGGAGGGAAAAGGGCTGAGGGGGGGCTGAGGTGGTGGGGAGGTCAGCATGGTGCAAATGCACCAGCAGGAACACCAGATGGGCAAAGCACTTCACAAACTGTTGCAATCACACTGGCTTTGTTCGCACGCCACTTTAAACTACACTTTAAGCTTAACTATGGTTTTAAAGTGAACACACAGCATGCTGGTTCACAGGGAGAAAATTGCAGCCACTTTGCTCCCCCCCCCCCGCTTTTGCTGCTACCAAGAGCTAAAACCATGGTTTCGCTTGGCATTCTATCCAAGCCTGGGGTTGTGCTTTGCTTATCTCCAGGACTGGTGAGCTAGCCTTGGTTACAGCCTGTGCTTTGTTTGGAGAGAGGCAAACCATAAACCTGGGTTTGGACATCATGCTGAGCCAAGCCATGGCTTAACTCCTGCTAGCACAGAAGGAAAGAGGGAAGAAGCTGTGGCTTTTTCCCTGTGCACCTGTGTGCTACACTTTCGCCTGTAAACCATAGTTAGGTGTAACTGTGGTTTTAAGTGATGTGCGAACCAACCCAATGAATGCTTCATTCCTAGGTCTCTGCCCTGGGTGTTTCTATCTTAGTTGTTTTTAGTTGTATGCTTATAAATTGCCTTGAGGCTGATGTGATTCCTTTCTTGCGAGGAATCCTATTCGGAATAAGGGAATTTCCCTTTTAAAAAGGGAAACATTAACAGCTATGGCGGGCACCCAAGCCATCGCGACACTCCCAGGAGAGACGCGTGGCTCGGGCGCGCTGCAGGCCCCGCGGTGAATGCCGCTGGTATTTTGTCACCCCCCTCAGTGGTGACACCCGGGGAAGCCTGCCCCCCCTTCCTCTGCCCCTGAACATGCTCTGTGTGATGACTTTTCTATCTATCTTCAGTTTCCCACAATTATGCCTTGACTTGCTTAATTGTATGTATTTATTTTGAAATCTGAATCCTGCTTTTTCACCTCCAGGATTCTAGGGGACAGTGGTGCAAGGGAAGGTGGGGAATCTACTGACCCATCCCTGAGTGCCTTCCTTGGACTGCCCTGGCTCCTGCCTTGTGAGTGGCATCACACCCTACAAATCACTGGTCCCGTCTCCTGGGTCACTCCCCTGGTCCCTTCCTTTTGGCACACTCTCTGCAGAGTCCTGCCAATCCCCGACAGCCTGTTGTGGGAAGTACTCAAGAATAAAGGGTGACATGGGTGGAGAACTTCTGCCTGGCCTTCAGGACTCTGCTTTGACCATACCTCTTAATGACCCTGCTCCACGCCTTCCCTATATTCTTCTGCCTGGCTGGAAAGAGTCCCTGGATGGTGATAATGCTTCTTGTTGGATGACGCATATTTGGGGCGGGAGGTCATGCAGAAGAACACCTCTGGCTTTTGCGTAGCCTTCTGTGCATGCGTCCCCAACCCCCCATGGAAGGATGCACACAAAGGAATATGACCCTTGGTTCCCTGCTCCTGATTTCTGCATTGCAGGGGGCTAGACTAGACAACCCTTGGGGGGGGGTCACTTCCAATTCTACAATTCTATGAAGCATGGCAAACCATGGTTTTCTTTGGCAGTGACATAAACGCATATACACATAAGAGATAAACCCCTTTAGAGTCATACCTCATGTTACGTTTGCTTCAGATTAAGCGTTTTCAGGTTGTGCCCCGCGGCGACCCGGAAGTACCGGAAAGGGTTACTTCTGGGTTTCGCAGCTTGCGCATGCGCAGATGCGCAAAATGATGTCACGCGCATGCGCAGAAGTGGCAAATCACGCGCAGACGCAGGTTGCATTCTGCTCATGTTGCAGATCCGGAACGGATCCCGTTCGCAACCAGAGGTACCACTGTACACATAAAGACCTAAAATTTGGGCTACCATACAAATTGGCCCAGCCACCATGGAGGCCGACTTTGATTGTTTTCCCAGTGAACTAATGTGTTTCAGAGGGTGGTCTGCGCCTGCAAATCTGCGCGCAGAATCTGGTAACCATCCAGGTTGTCTTGTGGTCTTTGCCTAAGTGGAGAAAATTGAGTTTAGACTTATCCGAAAGGTTAGCAAACCTCTCCAGCTGAGGGTCAATGGTATCTCTGCATGTCTCGTCATAAAAGGTACATCTAAAAAATAAATGCTCAGCTTCCTATTTCCCCTAATGGGCAGGCGCAAAGTCTCTGAGCATATGGGACTTTTCCAAATGCTCCTTCCAAAAGCGGCAAGGGCAAGGCTGAGCTTCTGGTTAGAGTAAAGTCCCTTCTTGTGTTTCTTGATGCGAGAAAATAGAGGTATGCTGCCGGGGCCGCAACATTATCTCTTGACAACAGCACTAATAGATCATTGACTGTGGTACAGATCCGGCTCTGGAAAGGCCCCTGATCTCCAAATAATGTGGGCTGTAGGTAACAAATAATGTGGGCTGTAGGCTCACCCAGTGGTGAATTCACCAAAAGCAGACTGTGACTTTCTGAACATATTGGAACTTGGCGGCTTGAATGCAGACTTGAGACATGACCTGTGAAAGTAGGAAATTGTATAAGATGTGAGCTTGTTAACAAAGAAACAAAAGGTGTAGATTGTTGTTTTAGTGTGAGTGAGCGAGTGCTTAAAAAAATAAATGGGGAGAGCAAAAGTGGTGTCTTTTAAAAGCACTTGCTATTGTTGCTTTTTAAAGCTTCATAATAATTGGTTGAAAGGTGATGAACCAAGAGTCACCACAGCCAGCCCTTGTACCGAGGATATGTGCCCATTTAATTGTTTGTAGAGATAGCCACTTAATGTGTCGAACCAGTGAAATATCCATGCTGCTGAGGAATGATCACATTAGAAACAAGGGGAAGGGAGGGCACTGCTTCCCCTCTGTCCTCCTTAAATGATGCCCTGGTTTCCATGCAGGGATTTCCTTTTACTGGATCAGGGGAATTGCATGTGTAAGCAGCTCCAGCTCCAGACAGCTCCAACAGATAGCTTAAGAAAGCCTGAACTTCCCTGCCCTCCATTAATCTTGCAACAGGATCAACTAAAATGCTAACACTTTTAATGTCAGCATTAAGTGTGAATATTTTTAGTATTCTGCATCGGGCAGGCTTGCAAGCCTGTTTCATTAAGGATCTCACGCTAATTGAACTAGCTTTCCAGTTCATACATATAGAGTGATTCATTAATCACTCTTCCTCATTACAGATCTGATCACTTCTCCATAATGCATCCAAGGGGACATTATGATGCTTTGCTCAGAGTTAAGAAATGGATTGCACAATTAGTTGAACACAGGCACCCTGACTTGCTGCAAAGAGATATGCAGCTGCTTCCTACTGCGTCCCTGGCAAACCTGCTGTCACGCCTCTCAGTCAACGGGGGTGTTTGCCGTTGACTTGCTCGTGTGCATGACTTGATGACTGCAGCATCAAGTGATGGCTTACAACAGGAGTGGGAAACCTTGGGGCTCATTGACAAATGCATGTACATCACCTGATGACTGCAGCATCAAGTGATGGCTTGCATCAGGCGTGGGAAACTCTTTAGGTGTTGTACTACAGCTCCCATCAGCTCCTGCCAGCTGATGTTGGCCAGGGATGATGGGCGTTGTAGTCCAGTGGTGTAAGGAGGACCACAAGTTCAGGTCTCCTGGCATGATGAATAAGCCACAGGTAGAAGTTTCAGATCAACCCAGCACTTTTCAGTGCCTGCCATTCAAGTGCACTGAACAGGGATTTAACAACTCCGGCTGCCCCGGTTGAAATGTACCCAAATCTATTGCTGTGCCTTATATGCCAAAATGGCACCTGAGCATTTTACGCCTATAATTAAAATATGCAATAACAATTCCCCTGGAGTATTGAAACATCCTTAATTAAAGCGTATAATAAAACACACAAAGCACGGCACTATAAACAGATGAAAGGACCAGTTACAACAATAAAACCAGGAGAATGCTTGCCTTAAAAAGTTTGCTTTCAGGAGCTGGCGGAATGACAATGTTGATGGCCAGGGAGGGCACTCCACAGCACTTCATTGTGTGCAAACTAGCCTAAGGATGAAGCAATTAAAAAAATTAATTAGAAGTGATGTGAAATAATATGAGAAGACAACTGCATTGGAGCAGTGTGTGTAGTTCTGACCGTCTCACCTCAAAAAAGATATTGTAGAGTTGGGAAAGGTTCAGAAAAGGGAAGCCAAAATGACCGTGTGGGATTAAAAAAAACTCCCCTATGTGGAAAAGTTGCAGCATCTGGGACTTTTTAGTTTAGAGGAATGCAAGTTAGAGAAGACATGATTTATTGTTGTTTAGTCGTTTAGTCGTGTCCGACTCTTCGTGACCCCATGGACCAGAGCACGCCAGGCACTCCTGTCTTCCACTGCCTCCCGCAGTTTGGTCAAACTCATGCTGGTAGCTTCAAGAACACTGCCCAACCATCTCGTCCTCTGTTGTCCCCTTCTCCTTGTGCCCTCAATCTTTCCCAACATCAGGGTCTTTTCCAGGGAGTCTTCTCTTCTCATGAGGTGGCCAAAGTATTGGAGCCTCAGCTTCAGGATCTGTCCTTCCAGTGAGCACTCAGGGCTGATTTCCTTAAGAATGGATAGGTTTGATCTTCTTGCAGTCCATGGAACTCTCAAGTGTCTCCTGCAGCACCATAATTCAAAAGCATCAATTCTTCAGCGATCAGCCTTCTTTATGGTCCAGCTCTCACTTCCATACATCACTACTCGGAAAACCATAGCTTTAACAATACGGACCTTTGTTGGCAAGGTGATGTCTCTGCTTTTTAAGATGCTGTCTAGGTTTGTCATTGCTTTTCTCCCAAGAAGCAGGCGTCTTTTAATTTCGTGACTGCTGTCACCATGTGCAGTGATCATGGAGCCCAAGAAAGTAAAATCTCTCACTGCCTCCATTTCTTCCCCTTCTATTTGCCAGGAGGTGATGGGACCAGTGGCCACGATCTTCGTTTTTTTTGTTTTGTTTTTTGATAGGGGTGCACAAAATCTCTCTCTCTCTCTCTCTCTCTCTCTCTCTCTCTCTCTCTCCCTTGCAGCAAAAATACAATAAGAAAGTGAAGTTACTAACAATTTGCTGCTCTTTTATGACACCCAAAGTTGTGGCTGCTTCACTCTGCCTAATGGTAGGGTCTGTGCTGTTTGTAAAAAAGCCCAGTGTGGTGTAGTGGTTAAGAGCAGTAGACTCGTAATCTGGTGAACCAGGTTCGCTTCCCCGCTCTTCCACATGCAGCTGCTGGGTGACCTTGGGCCAGTCACACTTCTCTGAAGTCTCTCAGCCCCATGCACCTCACAGAGTGTTTGTTGTGGGGGAGGAAGGGAAAGGAGAATGTTAGCCGTTTTGAGACTCCTTAAAGGGAGTGAAAGGCGGGATATCAAACCCAAACTCTTCTTCTTCTTCTTCCCAGATGAGTCAGATTAAAGTTTTTGCTTGGAACATTTGGGTCAAACCCAAGTCTGGCCAGCAGAGTTCTCAGATCCAAATTTTAGGTCAAAGCAGATTGCAGAAGCCATTCAACACGCTTGCAGCTTTACTGAGAAATGCAAAATGGCACCTGTTCTCCCTGGCATGAAAATCCAGTTGCTTCTGTGGAAGGATTGCAGGTCTCTCAGTCCCCTTCTCTCCCTCCAAGGCCTCGAGTTAGCAGGTGGGATAGGTCACAAACAAGGTCCCACAGGAGGTCTGCAAGAAGCAACGCCTGCCACTCTGAACACGGACTAATCTCGACAGCCAATTCTGCCTTATACACATGCAGAGGCGCACACACATTATGCCAGTTAACAAGGTGTGCAAGCTTTCCAAAATCTTCCCAGCCTGCAAAAATGGCTCAATATGCAGAATGCAAATGTTGCAAGTTTGGGGGAACATACCAGATTCTGTCTCAATTCTTCTGGCAGTGGGCTCTCCATATCATCACTCATCTTCACAGCCGGTCTCTTGTCCTCTAGTTACCAGAGTCTGCATTGTTAGATGTCTGGTAAGAACTAAAAATGTTCTTGTTTGACATGACTTTTCCTCTCTCTTTTTCTATCTCTCGAGGCTTTTGCTTCTGAGAAATCACCTGATGCAATGGCAGCTTCTTTCTCTGGCTGTGAATGCTAATGATTTTGCTGAGTGCCTCACCAGAGCGTCCCTCTGAGCCTTTCGGAGATTTCCTCAACAACGTTTTCCAAATTTCCCTGGCAAGTAGCTGACATTTCCTTATTCCCTTCCAGGGACAGCCTCAAGACAATCCATCCCAGTGACAGCTCAGCTCAGCAGTGATAGTCCAAGACATTTTGCTTCCTGAACCAAAGCGCCAAGCCGTGCCCCCTGCCCCCCCCTCCATAGAAAGGCCAATCCTTTCACACATCAATGCCCACCTTCATCTGTCTCCTTCATTTGGCGTGCTTCCTTGGAACAGGGAGTTAACAACTGCGGCTGCCCTGGTTGAAATGTACCCAAATGATGTAACTCTAAGCAACTCGCTTCACTTGGTGCTATAGTAGAGCTGGCCCTTTAACCCACAAATTACAAAAGATTAATTTAATCTTAACCACAGATCCTAGGGCTTGCCAATCAGAAGGTCGGTGGTTCAATTCCCTGTGACGGGGTGAGCTCCCGTTGCTCAGTCCCTGCTCCTGCCAACCTAGCAGTTTGAAAGCACGTCAGAGTGCAAGTAGATAAGTAGGTACTGCTCTGATGGGAAGGTAAACAGTGTTTCCGTGCACTGCTCTGGTTCGCCAGAAGCGGCTTAGTCATGCTGGCCACATGACCAGCTCCCTCGGCCAATAAGGCGAGATGAGCACCGCAACCCCAGAGTCGTCCACGACTGGACCTAACGCTCAAGGGTCCCTTTACCTTTACCTATGATTATGATTATACCCCACACACCTGGTTGGGTTGCCTAAGCCACTCTGGGCAGCTTCCAACACATATAAAAACATAATAAAACATCAACCATTAAAAATCTCCTGATACAGGACTGCCTTCAGATGTCTTCTAAAAGTTGTATAGTTATTTATCTCCATGGGAGGGCAATCCACAGGGCAGGTGCCACTACCAAGAAGACCCTCTGTCTGGTTCCCTGTAAGGTCACTTCTTGCAGTGAGGGAATCGCCAGAAGACCATTGGAGCTGGACCTCTTTGTCCGGGCTAAACAATGGAGTTATGAGGACCAAGTCTGAAAAGGGCTTTACAGGTCAGCACCAACACTTTGAATTGTGCTTGGAAGCCAGTGTAGGACTGGTCCACACACACTCAAGAGTGCTTAAAGCAGGAATTGCCAACCTGTTTAGATCCATGGGCACATGCGGATTTCTGGGTGAATGTGTGTGCAGTGGAACCTCAGGTTACGTACCGTCCTCCTTATGAATGCTTCGGGTAACAAGCTCTGCTAACCTGGAAGTAGATGCCTCTACAGTGGTACCTCAGGTTACATACGCTTCAGGTTACAGACTCCGCTAACCCAGAAATAGTACCTCGGGTTCAGAACTTTGCTTCAGGATGAGAACAGAAATTGCACAGCAGCAGGAGGCCCCATTAACTAAAGTGGTGCTTCAGGTTAAGAACAGTTTCAGGTTAAGAACGGACCTCCGGAATGAATTAAGTACTTAACCCGAGGTACCACTGTAGTTGCAAACTTAGCCCAGGAGCGGAAGTTGTGCATCGGCAGCAACGCAGCAACGGGAGACACCATTAGCAAAAGTGTGCCTCATGTTAAGAACAGTTTCGGCTTAAGAACGAACCTCCGGAACAAATTAAGTTTGTAACCGGAGGTACCACTGTAATGATAAAAACAATTTAAAATATCTAAAAACATATAAAGGGAGGAATTAAATGTAGCGCTACGGCAATCGTTCTGTCAATGCAAGCATTTTGCTTTGCAGGACGCAACAATCTCCCCTGTCCTCCCCCTGCACAACATTCTGGGGGTTCCCCCAAGATAATTTTGTGGGGCGTATGGGGAAAAGAGAGCAGGGGAGAGCCCCACTGAGCTAGCAGAAGTCTTCTGCTTAGCGGGACTCATTAGTTGAATCCCACCCAAAATGCTTTTAAAATGATTTGAATGGCAAAGTTGTTATGAAACCACAATCTAAAAATATTATAAGGAAGGAAGGAAGCTGACAGGGCTATGTCCATTGCAGTACATTTTAATACTTGGTAAATCCTTGTCAGCATCTTCAAACCCCAGTCAAATGCAGCTGTGTGATACACCTATAAAAATAACCATCCTCCCCATTTAATAGGAAGGAGCATAAAGGGGGACGGGCATGCAAAGTGGCTATGTGTATACTGCAGCAAGTTATGCCTTGGGACGATGGTTGTCTGCACTCAAGAGCTGTCTGCAATAATACAGGGAAGGGCCATAGCTCAATGGCAGAACATCTCCTTTGCAACATGCAGAAGGTTGCAGGTTCTTGTTTTTTTTAAAAAAGTTTTTATTAACAATTTCAACATAACAAATTATCAAAACATATCATATTCATTATTTCTCACCCTTTTTCCCACTCCCCCTTCAAACCCTCCCTCAGCTCCTCTCTCTGATTTCTCAGCACATATTATTCTCTGCATGTTATAAAGTTATACATATCCTTACATTATCTATCTATCATGTTATCAACTAATAAATTTGTGTATTCAAAACCTGCCAAGAAGTCCAATTCATTTTGTTGTCTTTTTAGATAAATTGTGAAAAGCTCCCATTCTTCCTTAAAGTCACAGTTGTCCTTGTCCCGCAATTTGTATGTCAATTTAGCCAACTCTGCGTAGCTCATCAATTTTTCTTGCCACTGTTCTTTCGTTGGGATTTTGCATTCTTCCATCCTTGTGCTATCAAGACTCTTGCTGCTGTTGTAGCATACATAAATAAGTTCTTTGTTTTTCTTGGCAGGTCTTGTCCTACAATCCCTAACAGAAATACTTCTGGTTTTTTTTACAAATGTCATTTTAAACATTTTTTTTCAATTCAATATATATCATTTCCAAAAAAAATTTAACTTCTCTACATTCCCACCGGTACGCAGGTGGCGCTGTAGGTTAAACCACAGAGCCTAGGACTTGCCGATCAGAAGGTCGGCAGTTCAAATCCCCGCGACGGGCTGAGCTCCTGTTGCTCGGTCCCTGCTCCTGCCAACCTAGCAGTTCGAAAGCACGTCAAAGTAAAAGTAGATAAATAGGTACCACTCCGGCGGGAAGGTAAACGGCGTTTCTCTGCGCTGCTCTGGTTCACCAGAAGTGGCTTAGTCATGCTGGCCACATGACCCGGAAGCTGTACGCCGGCTTCCTCGGCCAGTAAAGCGAGATGAGCGCCGCAACCCCAGAGTCGGCCACGACTGGACCTAATGGTGAGGGGTCCCACCATTCCCACCACATATGATAAAAAATCCCTTCTTTCTCTTTACATTTCCAACATATGTTTGACCCGGTTTTGTACATTTTTGCTATCTGTACTGGTGTAATATACCATCTACACATCAGAAGGTTGCAGGTTCAGGTTCATTCCTCCAGCATCTCCTGGTAGGGCTGGGAGGGACTCCTGCCTGAAACTTTGGAGAGCTGCTGTCAGTCAGTGTGGACAATACTATGTGTGTTAGGCTCATCACAAGGTAATTTATTGTGCTTCTATCCTCAAACATTCCTGCCTCAATCCCAGCGCACTCTACAGTCTGCCCGGAAACAAACCCTCAAGATTCCTCGTGCAAATTTCAAACGCTTCGCTAAACATGTATTTCTGGTGTGTAGCGTGGCGCTGGTTTTTTTGTGTTTTTTTTGCAGCCATGAGATGTGATTTCAAATTCAGTGATTGGGGCAAGGGGAGATGAGGAGGGCAGAGAAGACCCCCCACAATTCCTTTTCCAGAGCAAACTTAACAGCTGGAGGAAAGTATTTACAGAATCGCATCGAGACGCATTCAGCCTTTGCATTATTTATTGTTCGCTACTGAGAAGGATAAGGCCATGAATTAGTGATGTGATAAAATAACCTCCCAAAAAACCTTTTAGGAACTACAGTGAAAAGGTAAGAGCTCCTGATCATATTCCGTAACTTCTCTTGGCTTTTTGCGGGACCATATTGGAGAAAGGCATCATAAATAAATAACCTAAGTGAAGCAAAACGAAATGGGGGGGGGAGTGTTGAGGTTGGGGAAGAAATCTCATACGACCCTATTAAACCAGTAATTATTCCACATACACACAGTTTAAGACTGGGGGGGAGGGGGGATTTATTAGAACCTTTAAAAAAGCCTCTCTGAGCTCCTGCCTCATGAAAAGTACAACTAGGAACAACGGCAATGGAGCAAGGTCTTTTTCCGTGGTGGCCCCTCATTTTGCAATATCAGGCTCATCTGGCACTTTCAGGTGTCTGGTGAATACCTTTTTTATTTCTCCAGGCCTTTTAAATCCGTTTTAGACATGAACCATTTTTATTCTTAGCAAAAGAGCATATAGCTGCTGACATTTGTTGAGGGTTGGGGTTTTTGACTAGATGACCCTTTGAGTCCCTTCCAACTCTGTGCAGGTTTTGTGACTTTTAGGTTGTTTTATTTCTTCTTGTGGACTGCTCTGAGAACTTTATAAGGCAGTCCCACTGTAAGTAAAATAAAATAAAAAAGAAACTTGATAAAAGCCACAACGTTGTCATTTAGGATGTCCTTACCACTCATCTTGGAGGTGTAATTGCTCAGTGGTGCAGGCAAAGTGCTCTTCATATGCTCAGAGGTACTCTTGCCTTCAGTACGACTTCACATGTTTGAAGCCTGAGTTGACAGTGAAAATACCCTTATTTTTCCATGTATAAAACGATGTTTTATAAGGGTGTCGTCTTATACACGGATAGTGTAGGTGAGGAACGGGCGATTGGTGGCATTCACGAATTGGAGAATCCAATTGGCAATTTGGTGGGTGATTGGTGGCTGTGGCAAGGCCTGCTTGTGATTGGCTGCTGCTGCGGCAATATGGCGGGCGATTGGCAGCTGATGGCGGCAAGTGGGCAGACAATTGGTCACCTTGTCGAGATGTGCAATTTGCAGTGGTGGTCAGACGGGTGAGGAATTATTGGCAAACCTCCCCCCCCCCAAAAAAGGGGGCGTCTTATACACAGAAAAATCCAGTAGATTCCAGAGCATAGCTGTCAAGCGTCCCTTATTTGGCGGGACAGTCCCTTATCCCAGCACCATGTCCTGCTGCTGTCCCATTTGCTTCCAGCCCCTGACTTTGCTTTGTCCTGCACTGGCTGCCTTTTCCCTCTCATCAGGGAAAACAGCAACTAAGCATGAGATGAGGGCAGAGTTGTTGCTGTTGTTATTCCTAAGGTCTGGAGTCATAAGAGTCATAGAACTGAGTCTTATCAAGGGATGAGGATGCATATATTTTGGTGCCAAGATCTCGCGGGAGCCAGCTGACTCACACGAGAACTTGGCATCAAAAATAGGACATCCAATCAGGAGCCAGGATGGTGAAATTGGGATTGTTGATGGGCCTGTTATTCCTATCCAGTTAGGGTGAGCACACATAATCATCATCATCGTCATCATGTAGAAACAATCTGCCTTGGGCCCATTTTTAGCTGGGTGGGGAATCCTGCATCTAAACACTTGCTGTAGACATGCTTCCTCCACCTGATCCAGCCCAATCGGTCACAGCAGGGGAAGACCTCCTGCAGATCTTATCAGAAAGTTCATTCCATAAAATATAGGAACCAGGCCTTTAGTGTTGTGGCATCTACTGCCCTTGGAATTCCCTCCCCTTGAATATTAGAAAGACGCTATCTGTTGTCTTTTGGGCAGCTGCTGAAGAGTTTCCCCTTTCAACAAGCAGCCTAAGGCTGCATTCAGACAGTATTCATTCCATTTCCCCAGTTCCACACCTGATGTTTCCTGCACTTTATGTGATATTTTGCACAAAAGACACTCCTTGAACTCTAGCAGATGTGTTGCACTCATTTTCATGAAGATTGCTTCCAGAAAAGAAAAAGAAATACTTGCAACCTCGTTAAGCCAGAATGTTGTAGGAGTTCCATGGTGTAATTTCTTCACATTTGTCACACATCATACCATGGGGCAGGATTTGGGGTGGCATTCCAGCAGACAGTTCTTTCCTGCCATTTTCATGGATGAATCATGTGCACGCATGTGTATAAAAGGCAGCAGCATGCCCAGTGATGTTAGAAGGCAGACACCGAGACCCAACAGAGGAACACTTTAATCCAATCCAAACCAACCCCAGCCGTGTGCAAATGAGGTTTGGTTTGCCCTGCTAGTGTCTAAACTGAACCTAAACAGTTTCTCAAAGGGCATTGTTTTGTTTTGTTTTGAAATACATGTAGATCAGGCATGGCCAAACTTGGCCCTCCAGCTGTTTGGGGACTACAACTCCCATCATCCCTAGCTAACAGGACCAGTGGTCAGGGATGATGGGAACTGTAGTCCCAAAACATCTGGAGGGCCAAGCCTGGGAAACCCTGTTCTAGCTCAAGGAATAGGGGAGCACTTAGTTATCCCTGCCTTACAAGTTATGTGTGTGTACTGTCATGCCAGTGCGTGGGGTGGGAGCAGGTAAATGTGGAGGGAATCTCCCTACCCCTTTGCTTGAAAGTTTGTAACACCAATGCAAGATACTCTTTGGACAAAGGCGGACTTCTGCAATTTAGGAAATCCCTCCTGTTGCAGCCGTTTACACTGATGCTAAGACTCTGCAAGTGACTGAGTGTAACGAAACCTTTTCCCTGTAGCATCTATGGCAGACACCCCCAAACTCAGCCCTCCAGATGTTTTGGGACTACAACTCCCATCATCCCTAGCTAACAAGACCAGTGGTCAGGGATGATGGGAACTGTAGTCCCAAAACAGCTGAAGGGCCATGTCTGACCATCCCTGATGTAGATGTTCCACATGGGCTTTCCACATTTCATCCAGGGAACTTCAGTTCTGCAAATGTGCATTTGGCAAGGCCTTTCCACGCTCAAAACAAGGAGGGGAGGAGAATTATGTTGGCTCAGCTTTGTCTCCAACCATGTGCATTAACTTAGCAGATTAATGTTGCATTTACTCAGCATAGTACTGCCGAGCGGAGCAGGAAATATAGTACTGTAGAGTTCATGGGAGTAGATATAAAATATTAGGTCAAGATTGTCTGACCCGCTATGCTAAAAGAGTTATTTGTTCTGGATTCATTTCACAGTCGTTTTCACTTGCTTCAAGAATATGCTATATTTTGCCTACCAGATTAGGCCGCCTCTGTACCATGACTATTTTGTAGGAGGGATTTGAGAGCATACTAGGTTTGTGCAATTAAAGCACTTTAAAGTGTTCTGGGACTCTAGTGCAACAGATTCACTACTATTTAAAAAGCATGCTTTTTTTAGCTTAGAAAAATGATGAATGAATGATGAACAGGAAGGCGTACAAACACCTTGCAAGCAAATCAGGATAGCCGCTTCTCATTGTCATGTAACTGCTCTGCAAACAAATCAGAATAAATGCTGTGGGTTAAACCACAGAGCCTAGGACTTGCTGATCAGAAGGTCAGTGGTTTGAATCCCTGCGATGGGGTGAGCTCCCGTTGCTCGGCCCCTGTGCCTGCCAACCTAGCAGTTCGAAAGCACATCGAAGTACAAATAGATAAATAGGTACTGCTCCGGCGGGAAGGTAAACGGCGTTTCCGTGCGCTGCTCTGGTTCGCCAGAAGCAGCTTAGTCATGATGGCCACATGACCTGGAAGCTGTACGCTGGCCCCCACAACCAATAAAGCGAGATGAGCGCCGCAACCCGAGAGTCAGCCATGACTGGACCTAATGGTCAGGGGTCCCTTTACCTTTACCTTTAATTACCAGACATAGTCTAACCTCTGCATAAGCTATCTGCATGAATGCCTAATAAACAGATCATCTGGAGGAGCCCCGAGGCTGCCAGTTATAACCACAGCAAGTCACAAGTACGTACTGTTGGATAGGGATGCAGGTGGCGCTGAGCCTCTTGGGCTTGCCGATCAGAAGGTCAGTGGCTCGAAACCCTGCAACAAAGTGAGCTCCCGTTGCTCTGTCCCAGCTCCTACCAACCTAGCAGTTTGAAAGCACGCCAGTGCAAGCAGATAAATAGGTACCACTGCGACGGGAACGTAAACAGTGTTTCTGTGCACTCTGGTTTCCGTCACGGTGTTCCGTTGCGCCAAAAGCGGTATAATCATGCTGGCCACATGACCCAGAAAGCTGTCTGTGGACAAACATCAGCTCCCTCGGCCTGAAAGCGAGATGAGCGCCACAACCCCATAGTCGCCTTTGACTGGACTTAACTGTCCAGGGGTCCTTTACCTTTTACCTGTTGAATTCAGTGGGGCTTACTCCTGAGTAAGTGGCATTAGGATTGCAGCCTAACACAGGGCTGGATTTGAGGGACAACAAACCCATAGCTGTAGGAATCAGGCAGAGAAGCATGTCTCCTGAAGAGACCTTGCAAGAAAAGAGCGAAATGCTTTCATTTGGGAATATATCCTACAGCGTTCAGATAATCAGGTCTCCTAATTTTGGGGGCGGAGGAAGGAATCAGTAGCGTAAGCCAACACTAATAGCTTTATCTTTTGGAAATACAATGATTTAACTGCGGTAATTCTTCCCAAGGGATTAACACAATCCATTGTAAGACCCGCTTTTCAGTTTGTTTTGCACATAGATTTTTCCGTGTTCGTTTCCATGAATCTGTGAATGCCCAGCTTTCATTTAAGATTGTGAGGAAGATGTGAATCTGTCCATAGAAATCAGTGATTGGGATTTAACACACTTTTAAATGTGTCGGGGGGCAGGTTGAGTTAATGTTTTTGTTTGCATGTGTTTTTATGTCTTTATATGTTATGTGTTTTTATGTTGCAAGCTGCCCTATAAGGGCAGTATATAAATTTAATTTTAAATGCTAATGCTATTTTAGGATGCATCAATGGAAGTACAGGGGCCAGATCAAGGGATGTAATAGTCCCACTCTATTCTGCCTTGGTCAGACCCAACCTGGAGTACAGTGTCCAACTTTGGGCTCCACAATTTAAATAAGATATTGACAAACTGGAACATGTGCAGAGGAAGGCAACCAAGATGGTTAAGGGTCTGGAAACCAAGTCTTATAAGGAATGGTTGGGGGACTTGGGTATGTTTAGTCTGGGAAATAGGAGACTGAGATATTATAGCCACAAAATATATTAAGGGCTGTCACATGGAGGATGGAACAAGCTTGTTTGGAAGGAGGAATTTTGATTTGGCTCACATGTAAAGGTGGACCTTTTAAATTCACACTTTCTTAATCAAAACTGAAATGCAGCTGCCCTTAAAAAATTCATACTTCTCCCAATTTTGCAATGCAGCTCTCCCACCAAAAAGTGTGGGGAGAAATGCACATATTGGTGAAAAGGACATGCAAAATGCATTACATTAGGGGAAATTGGATAAGAATGGGCACATTAGAGAAAAAAATACATTGGTACCTTGGTTTACAACCATAATCCATTCCGGAGGTCCGTTTGTAAACCAAAACTGGTTGTAACCCAAGCGCGCTTTCACCAATGGGACCTCCACATTTTTTTTGTCGTAATCCCGAAAAAATGGGTTGTAATCCAAAAAAAAGTTTACAGTTTACAAACCGGGACATGCACTTCCAGGTTTGACGTGTTTATAAACCAAAATGTATGCAAACCAGACTGTTTGCAAACCAAGGTACCACTGTACACTAAAATGCTGTTGAATTTTCACAATGACTTTTTTTAAAAAAACAAAAACAAGCCAACCACAAACTAATGTGCAAATCTGGATAACTGAAATTGAGGCTGGAAAAATGAGAAACTGAAATTGTGCAATTCATCAAATTTGCCTAATATACACATTTCTGCAATGCAGTTTCCATGAAAACAATTCACTTTTGTATGTTATTTTGATATGCTTCTTGAACACATTACTTCTCCTGCCAACCTAGCAGTTCGAAAGCACGTCAAAGTGCAAGTAGATAAATAGGTACCGCTCCGGCGGGAAGGTAAACGGCGATTCCATGCATTGCTCTGGTTCGCCAGAAGCGGCTTAGTCATGCTGGCCACATGACTGTACGCCGGCTTCCTTGGCCAGTAAAGCGAGATGAGCGCTGCAACCCCAGAGTCAGCCACAACTGGACCTAATGGTCAGGGGTCCCTTTACCTTTACACATTACTTGGCTGCAGAATTCACTGCTGCAAAATTCAGAGGAGTGCAAATTCCGAAGGATGGCCATTTGCGTATTGTTTTGGAAAGTACAGAATAGGGTAGGTTCCCTTTGAAATGTGAGCAGTTTCTCCTCCATTGCTAGGGGCAGAGCCATGGTAGTCTGCCTATATGCTAATGCCAACCCGGTTAATTACACACACTGTGTTAACGGAGATGGTTTTTACTATGCACTTCGCCTGCATTAGTCACTCCCAGTCAAGAAAGATGGGCCTGGGCAGGTTGGATATTGACGTTTCTGCAATTTGCACAATAAAAGTTTAACAGTTTACATCTACTCTACAGCTTCATCAATGTTTTCAATGTATCACCTGCTCAGTTGACTGGTACTTATGCATGCATTGATTCTTTTTTCTCTCTCTCCTCTCTCTGTTTCTCTTTCCTAAGCATGCAAACGCAAAGAACAAGAACCAAACAAAGATAGGAACAACTCCCAGAAGAAATCTCGTCTGGTTTTCACTGATCTCCAACGCAGAACACTTTTTGCCATCTTCAAAGAGAACAAACGTCCGTCCAAAGAAATGCAGATCACCATCTCTCAGCAGCTGGGCTTGGAACTTACCACTGTCAGTAACTTCTTCATGAATGCTAGGAGGCGGAGCCTGGAGAAATGGCAGGATGATCTGAGCACCGGGGGCCCCTCCTCAACCTCCACCACTTGTACCAAAGCATGATCGAAAATCAGAATCTAAATTGGGCACAACTCAACTAATATATATATGAAAAGGAATGGATTCTTCCTGGGGCCCTTCACTGGTGATATGAAAGCACAATCCTCTTAAAACAGTAATACTGATTTACAACACAGGGCATTTTAATTTTATTTAAATTTTTTTTAGGGTTTTCTTCTTTTTAAAAAATATATGTGCAGGTCAAAAATACATTAAAAGGCAAGACTAAGCATGTCTGAAACAGAAGTAGGTCGTGCATGACCCAAATTAATCCAGGGTTATCATGACAGAGCCAATGGAAGCTGAAAATATTCATCAGCTTCGAGGGCCAAGGAATCGGTCAACAAGACAGCATCAATTTTGCTAAGATTTGTTCACCAAAGGAAATCCAAAGACACTGGACCTATTTTGTTTCCAACATGCTTAGTTTCTCCACACTACTATACCAAAGCTCACAAGCATTGAAACATACAAGTACTGAGCACAAACTTAATCTAGACCTAAGAACATGGGGGGTTTATTTTAGAAACTCAGGCATTGTTACGTTAAACATTTTCAGAACTATCCGACTTGCTTTCTCTTAAGGGGGGGGAAATGTCAATGGAGATAAGGTCTTGGATCAGTACGATTCGGTTCCCTTGAACCCAAACTATCAAGCACAAAGACACCAGAAAACAGGAACAGCTCTGGACTCTTTGCCTGTTCTTACAAGACGTGCTCGGAGTTAGGGGGTGTTAGCGAACACATTGGTTTCAAGCACACTTTTGCAGGTCTTCACAATTTCTATTTGTACATAGTGCAGACACACACTCAGGAAGCCAGATTAAGATGCTACCACAGATAGAGCAAATGCAACACTTGAAACGCTCTAGACTTTATTTTATATTAAAAAAAAAAAAACCACTAATGGTGAATATGTCCTAAACAGTTATGAGACATCCAATTTCATCCCCTCACTTATTTATTTAATTATTATTATTTTTTTGGCCACATCCATTCTGTGTTTGAGTTAGTTGGTGTTTCCAGGAAGGAAAATAAAGCCAATGCCTTCATAACTTCACTGACCACTGGAGCACTTACTCCAAGTCTCTTCCATGGATAAAAAGCATCCCACCCACCACTTCATGTAAGAATGCAACACACCAAAGATGCAGGATATTGCAAGCCAAAGACCATTATAACTTGCCATTTTCCAACGTCATTGTCATCGCCATTGTCCTTGTCATCAGTGTAGTCAGGTTTTGAATATGTTAGAAGTAAACAGCTCTATTCCAGTTCACCTGTCCAGTGAGCTGAAAGAAACAGTGTTCTCAAGTGAAGCATCAAAGATAACTTTTAATCTCACTAGGGTACAGTGTTCACCTAAGGATACCCACACACAACACACGCCATCTTTCTCATCAGAATTGCTATGGTCACTCAATGTGCATATTCACCAGTGAATAGCCCCCCATTCCTTGGAACACCGCTTGAGTGTTCAAAAGCAAGCCAAATGCTGTAACGATCCTTTAAAGACACTTGAGACTCTTTTATGTACTACTTAATCGAAACCAAAGAAACTTTTTCTGCACCTACTTCTTCTGCAACAAACTGTTCCATTTAGGGGGAAAAAAAATAAAGAAATGAATAATAATTTAAATAAAAAAATAAAAAAAACCAAACCAAGGAAGCACGTCAGGAAACAAACCAATGCTAACACACTGTGTTTTGACAGACATCTTGGGACATTTTTAGGAAGCAGAGTTCAAAGAAAGGGTTGACAAGAAAGGAAACGAATGGAAAAGCCAATGGGGATTGCTGCTTCATTTTGACAACTCAGTAATCTTAAAGTTGAAGATTGTCTTTAATTTGTGCCTATGCAGTTTTTTCAAAAGAACAAGGAACAGAGCAACCGAGACCTCAACAGCTACAATACCAAAGATGAGGATTTCTCACGACTTTTAGTTCAGTTCATTCTTCCCCCCCTTGCACAGCTAATATGCGTATAGCACGATTGATCTGTGCAAAGGTAAATTGATTCTGTTTCTTTTGAGCAACAAAAAACAAACACACAAAAAGGATGATATTTTTCTTTTTAATATTAAAAAGTTCTTTTCTCTTTTTTTCCAATTTCTGCTCTCACGTGGAATCTTCCAAAGGATTCCATGGGCTCCAAGTATAAGATGTTGGGATACTAAGCTAATGGATCTTCTCCAACCCGATGTTGTGCGTGTGTGGAGTGGAGAAGCATCTTACTCTTTAAATGATAATTTTGGCTCAGTGGGGTTGCATATGTTATGTGATTTTTAAATGATAACCTAGGAGACAGGGGTCAGAGGACAACTTTTGTGAATGCAAATGAATGGTATGTGTTCTTGTTTCATACTTGAGGAATCTCATACTGTTGGAAAGGAGCCTGACACATATAATCCAGACAGTGAATAGTTAGTTCTTTGTCAGATCTTTGGGCAGTTTAACTTCACTATCCAGTGTCCTGCACATGGCCATTAAGTCTTGACCACTCAGGTCCAGATCTTCCCACCAGACCAGTGTTTCTCAAATTAGAAAATCATAGACCTTCTAGACCTTCTAGCTCTTTGGTCCCCACACCACCAAGCAGGCCCAAACAATCCTATGCCTAGCTCCTGCTCACACAGTATACAGCTCTGATTCATCCACGGTATACAGCTTCTTCCCGCAGATTCATATACATTCACTCTTCCTGGGAGAACTCCCTCTCTGAACTCAGGAACTGGACATATAACATCAGAGATGCATGACTCTACCCTTCTCAGTCATCAATGTGAGTGGAGTGGTAATCCTTCCTTTGGAGAACCCAGAATATTGAAAGTGTATTAAGTAATAACACACCACCACCCTGGTTGAGAAACACTGTTCTTGGTGACTTTTTAAATATTGCGGACCCACCAATGGTATTCTGTCTCCATCGAGAGCCTGCATTCTGTTAATTTGAGCTAGTAATGAAATTTTCATAACGGCTATATGCAAAATCCACCTTCAGTCACCCCACTTCAAAGGGGAACTACCCATAAGACACCTCCAACTCCTCTGTGGGGTGTTACTGTTTGGGAATCAGTAACTTAAGCTGGATGAGGAGCTGGAGATGTTGACATGCAGGTATCATCCACACCCATTAAAATTGTTGTGGTATTGCCAGACTTTGGTAGCAAAACTCTCCCCTTCTTTTTTAAAAAATAATTCTGGACTAAGCTCTCAGCTCAGATCAATCGCTATAACAATAACAGGGTGGCTATGATTAACTTCATTGTAGGAAAGAATTTGGAACTGTTTCACCTGTAGAACAAACTTGGATTCTTCCATGAGAAAGAGTTCAAGATGAAACGTCTTTTCAAATCCTAACCTGAAGATCTAAAGGAAAAGCACCCAAAATTCATTCCAAAGTGCTTTGGTGTGAGAGGTGGATTTTGCTTATATCAGAAGGGAGTGTTGGCCCTAAAAGTCTTGGAGCCAAAAACCTAAATTTTCCCTTCTAATTATTTTAAGAATTGCCATGGCAGAAACTGAAAGCCTGGCTTGACGTCCAACCATGGCCACAGTGGCTTCTCAATGGTCACAGAACATCAACACTGAGTGAGTTTTGCAAAGCCTCTTGTGCAAATGAAAAGGATCACGAAGTCCATGTGAAAGTCTGGGTATGGTCAGATCCAGGCATCGGCAGATGTGGCCCATCCCTCCAAAATAAGATACACACTTTGCATCTTGGGTCATGTTCTATTCAAGAATGTTCACTTATGCAATGCTGTCGATTCATTCTTGCATTTGATTTGCTCATATGTCTCAGACGTCTAATTGGGATGAACACGGTACTTCAGCTGAAGAGCAAAAGGTCATTTCCAACCTCTTCAAATACTGCTCTCTGTTTTTCCTTTGCTTGCCAGGGAGAGATGGGTGATTCTGGGGGACTTCCTAGGCAGCAAAGTCAGTTCAAGCAGCTCACTGGCCAAGACTGTCAGGCCTCACTCTTGGCCTGCATGAACTGAGAGTATGCCCTATATTACAGCCGCCCCTTCCCCTGTGGCTGTGTGTACATTGCACGGAAACATTAGCAGCGATAAGCAAGCTGTCTTTCTCGGAATGCTTGTCTGCCATGCTGGCTGCTCTTAGGTATCCAGGAAGCCCTGATAAGACTTCCCAGGAACCCTAGAGTGACACAGATTGAATGCTGCTGGTCTAGAATCCATTTATATTGCCTTTTTTCCAGTTGTTGGTGAATGTGGGAATTTTTTTTTTAATATCCAGGTGCTCACACCATCAGACACACTCTGGACTGCAGAAGATGTTTCTGGATCATTTTTTTAGGGAGCATGGCCAGCGCTCCAATCCTGTCAATTGATACCATAGATCAGGCATCCCCATAGATCAGTCCAGATGTTTTGGGACTACAGTCCCCATCATCCCTGACCACTGGTCTTGTTAGCTAGGGATGATGGGAGTTGTAGTCCCAAAACATCTGGAGGGCTGAGTTTGGGGGTGTCTGCCATAGATGCTACAGGGAAAAGGTTTCGTTACACTCAGTCACTTGCAGAGTCTTTGCATCAGTGTAAACGGCTGCAACAGGAGGGATTTCCTAAATTGCAGAAGTCCGCCTTTGTCCAAAGAGTATCTTGCATTGGTGTTACAAACTTTCAAGCAAAGGGGTAGGGAGATTCCCTCCACATTTACCTGCTCCCACCCCACGCACTGGCATGACAGTACACACACATAACTGGTAAGGCAGGGATAACTAAGTGCTCCCCTATTCCTTGAGCTAGAACAGGGTTTCCCAGGCTTGGCCCTCCAGATGTTTTGGAACTACAACTCCCATCATCCCTAGCTAGCAGGTCAGGGATGATGGGAAATGTATTCCCAAAACATCTGGAGACCAAAGTTTGGAAAACCCTGAGCTAGAACCACCCACTGAGACAGTATCAGAACAAATCCTGCCATCCTCTGTCAAAGGTGCGGACAAAATCCAATTGCAGCCATACCATACAGACAAGCAGTGGGCAGAAAGCACTCAGTTATCTATGGAAAGGCTAGACAACATTATAAACATCTCAGTGCTAAGATTGCTGTCCAAAGAGGCTTGTAATCTATGCGAGTCACAAGTCATGAAAGACCCCACACCCCATTTCTGTTATATGCAGGCAAAGAAGTCACAGTCAACGACAAAAGGAAATCTAGTTTAAAAACAAGAAATGTGGAAGACACAGATTTTGCATGTTAAGGGGAGTGGAATTCAGTTTTATCCAAGCACTTAGAGGCACCAGGGCTCAGGATAATTGCTGGTATTGTACGGAGCAACAGCCCAGTACAAACGATACACTTGATGCAAGAGCTCTGCATTTTGACTATGTTCTTCTTAACTAGGACCTCCCTTTCTACCCAAGCAAAATCCGCGTGAAAATATTTTACATGGCAAAAGGTTTAGGCTGCAATCCTACATTCGCCTACTTGGGAGAAAGTGCCATTTAACTCAGTGTGACTTACTTTTGAGTAGATGTGTATAGGATTGCACTGGCAAAGCAGTCAGCCAGGAATGGGAAACCTGTGGCCCTGCAGCTATTGTGAGAAATCCATCACTCCCATCCAGCAAAACTGAGGCTCCCCATACCTGCAGTAAGGCATACTTACATTACAAATTTATAGTGGGCTTCCCCTAAAAATCCCATGAAAGGTAGTTTGGGAAAATGCAGAGAAACTTCCTTTAGAGATCCTTAGCTCCCTGCTACCTGGAGACAAGTCAGAGATGTGGCTTTTGCTTATCATCACACATTAGGTCTTCCATTTACTCCAGGTTCGAGAGAGAGAGAGAGAGAGAGAGAGAGAGAGAGAGAGAGAGAGAGATAGAGATTAAACTTAGAACAGTAGAGCATGTATCTCATTGGGTTTTTCCACATAGTCCGAAACATCAAAAGTATTCATCAGCATTGAACTGCATTCCTGAGGTCAGCACTGGCATTATGTGTGTGTGCACATGTGTACACACACACACACACACACACACACACACACACACACACACATGGCAAGCCCTGGAAGGCAAAGCACCAGAACAGGAATCCCTAGGGATGAGGAGAAAGAGTTCGTGTGGAGAGCAGATTCATTGCACACAATCAAAGTTGCTACAGCTGTGCTTTGCTAGGATTGGAGTGCCCAAGTGTTGATAAAATATACCTTATGCATAATTATGTGTTCGTGTGTGTGTGTGTGTGTGTGTGTGTACCCATTGCACGTGGATATATACATATATAGACACACACATTCAGACTTACCTGCAGTCTTACTCTAAAGAGAGCTCTGACAGCATTTCAGGCGTAATGGTCATATTGGTGAAAAGGGATAATCTCAGACTGTCAAATCCTGTCATCTGGTATATCTACTCAGGCATGAGACGCATATTCTGTTTTAATTGTATGAATACGAAAGAAAGTGGTTAATGTTTGACATGCCATTTGTAGCTCCACCAATGGCTGCCAACAGTTTAGCTGGTGATTTCTACTCAACATCTAACACACATTCTTCCTTCTCTGAAGTTTTCCAGTGTCTCTGTTCCCATTACTTCTGTTCCTAACCTCTTGTGGTCTTATTTTGACTTGTCCCAGCCGTATTTCCTTCATTGCAGTTGCACTGTTGGTAAACATTTATGTAACTTTGCCACCTGCCATTCACCGAATGACAAGGGCATCTTGGAGACATGGCAGCCATTGTTAAGATTTTAATTTTTTTTAATGTCTTGGCTTAAACTTCTGTATAATTGCATTGAGTACTGCTCATTTTGTGTGTACTGCTCCATCAAATAATAGCGATATAGTATCCCAACATCTTCCTTACCTTTTATACTTGGAGTTTTTTTTTCATGGGCACATCCAAGATGAATTCAACTTTCAAGAAACCTTGGATATTGTTTAATCATCTGTGGAGGAACAAAGAATGTGCTTGATTACTTCGGTTGAATAGCTTTATACTGGATCTCTCTTAACTAAAGCTAAATCCAAAGACCTACGGAGGACAAAAACCAGCAAAACGTAAAGCTCAGACCGACTTACAGGAATAGCAACCTCCTTTTTTTTTTACCCAAAAAAAAAGAGGAGAAGGGGCAATGACATAGCTATGGGGGAACAAAAATTCTGATGTTTTTCTTGCTTGTCACCATATTTAAGTATTTTGTGATTTTTTTTTATAGATTATGCTTGGCCTACTCTATATTTATTATGGGAATTATTATTTTTGCTATTGTTTAAAAGTTACGCCAGTCATCTTCAAAGCCTTTATTTCTTTCCTGATAATGTTGGGGCTATATTGGTGGTTATCGATTGTAAGATTTGCTTTGATGAGATCAAGACCTAAGCCGAAAGCCTTAGCTCCAGTTAAATTTTCCTTCCCACCAAAGCTTCTGTTGGTTCCAATGGAGCCAGTGCGCCATCTTGGATTTTCAGATGCGACTTTAGCTGGAGCTAAAACGGTAGGGTCAAATTTCTGTTGATTACCCTTTGTGATTATTTTGATGACGTTGCTGGTTATTTTGGTCGCAGCCCACTTGGATGTGCTCCCAAACATGTCCCACTGAAATGAACCAAAGTTGTGCAGGAGCATGGATGCATGCTACTGCCGCAGATTTCAATGGGTCGTGTGCAAGAGCCTTTCCTGCTGGGCTGGGCCTTTTTGTTAGACTTAATTTGCTCCCCCCCCCCTTATTTATCAATCCTAGAATCGTAGTGCATCCTAGATGCAAATCTGAGGTTAGCACATAAATTTAATGGGGAGGGAGGGAGGGAGTATTAGTAAAGTTCTGTTACAGACATGGGGGGGGGGCGGGGAGACAAGGTACCAAAAATATTAAAGAGTCCCCAACCCCTCTCCCCAAACTGCAGCATGCTTTATTTCTTATAATCAATCTCAATGGTTTTATAAAATGATTGACCCTTAAGTTATTTAATTTAATTCCCCCTCACCTCACTCAAAATAATGAAACCAAAAAAACCCAGTGAGGGATACCTTTTTAATTATTATTATTATGGCACATAAGAGCCTTCATAATATAACTTATTTATTTAACTTATTCAGCATCTACTGCAGGTGCCCTTGTATAGTTTATATTTTTATTTTTTTTATGAAATCAACTAAAAGCACTACAACTTATTTGCTGTCAGAACAACAGAGTGATGATGATTTTTCTTTTTTCCTTTTCTCTTTTTGGACAAGCAAGGAATATTTTGTCTAAACCATGCATTCAGGAACAACAGGGGATTTTTTAAAGAAGAAAAAAAACCAAGACACTGCAACACTTTGCCTGAACTTTGTGGCTTTTTAAAAACTTAAGCTGGGGAAAAAAATATAAAATAACAACAAGCAAAAAATAATAATAATAATAAACTAATAAAAAAAACCTAAAAAGAGAGAAACCCTTAAAGTAGCTGCTTCCAAGAATGAACTTTGTGTGTGTGTAAAAAAAATAAAAATTAAAAGGATTAAAAAAAAAACTGAAAAAGGAAAAAAAAACTTTCTATTTCTAGTGAGAACCAAAGAGGCTACCTCACTGACTTTTTCCATTTGTAATTTTAATCGTGTTGATGATACCAAAGATACCAAAGATTTCTTTCTCTGTGCGGTCTGCATTTTGCTTGTGCTCTTTATAGTTTTAACTTTTCCTCCTTTACATCCAGTATGTACAGCTGCAACTTAGATGCCCCGTCCTCTGTCCCGACAAACACCGTTATCAGAGGGAACTGCTAATTCTGACAAAGTCATTTTCTGTGTTTTATCCTTCTGCCACCCCCTCTTCCCCCTGCCCCAGTCCCTACCCACTGCCTCCCAAAAAAATGAGACCCACAGCTTGATCTCAGGCACAGTTGCCTTCTTACAGCAAGAATGATCCACATGCAGAAAAGAGAGGGGTGTGGGTGTAGCTGATGGAATTGCCCAGCAATTTTTGCATCATGATGCTCACGTTTGCTTTGAAGGATGGCAGCGTGCATGCCTTTCTGGAATGACCTGAATCAGAAAGACGTACAAAATCTAGCATCGCGCTCCCTGGAGCGGACTCTCCAAGTGCCCCTGTTTTCCAGGGACAGTCCCTGATTTACAGAAGCCATCCCAGTTTCTGAATGTCCTTCATTTTCCTTAGGACACCCCCATTTTCATCAGATAAATGTTGGGGGGTATGGAGTTACATGACCTCCAAGCCAAGGAGATACGCAACTACACAATCTTTAGAAGACATCTGAAGGCAGCCCTGTATAGGGAAGTTAAAAAAAAGAGTTTTATTATGTTTTTATATATGTTGGAGTGGCTGGAGCAACACAGTCAGATGGGCGAGGGTATAAATGATAAAATTATTATTGTGGAATAGGACACCCCTGTTTTCATCAGAGAAATGTTGGATGCTCTACTGGAGTGGCCTTAGCCAGCTGAATGGGAATGTGAGTCGATTTCTGGAATCTAGTTAAGTTTACTGGATCTAGTTGCCCATGACTGTAACTTGATTGGAACTATGGCCTGGGACCGATGGGGAGAGACAGTCGCTTGGTGCTAGGACACAGGCTATGCACCCAGAAGGGCGCAGATTCAACCACTGCCATCACCCATTAAAATTAAATAATGTATCGCTGCTGAAGGAAGCATGAGATACACTACAACTATTACTGTGGATTACAATTGATGGGTAACAGGTGGTAGCAGCTTAACTCCTGAGAGAATGCAGCTCTTGAAGACCAAAACTGTTGCCTGCTACTAGCTAGCTGGACGGGACCAATGGTCTGACACAGCATAATTTAGCTTGGTTTGTTCATAGACATGCAGCAAGTGCACCAGTTTTAAGGGGACTCACATTAACTTGAGGGGAGCATTCAGACTCTGTGTAAGACTGTGATTATAGATTCCCATCCTTGGATGTAAGTTCCACTGAGATCAATGCAATCTCCAAGCAGGTGTGTTTAGGGTCCGGGTCAAATAAATGAATGTGCTAATCATACCCTTAAAGCAGGCTTTGCCTAACCCGGCATCCTCCCAGTGTTTTGGACTACGATTCCCATCATCCCCAGATGGCCGGGGATGATGGGAATTGTAGTCCAAAACACTGGGAGGGTGGGCAGGTTAGTGAAGGGTGCCCTAAATTATACTCTTCCTTGGAAGTAAATCCAACTAACACCAGTGGTGCCTACTTCAGAGCAACTGTGGCTTGACCATCAACCTATGCATTTGATTAACTTCAGTTTGCCCAGTGTTCTTCTGGCTTGTGGCCATTTGGAGGTGGAGCTCCAGCCATGTGGGCTTCTGTGCATGCACAAACTTCCAGGACGATCATGTTTCATTTCAGCAGAAGCTCAGCAAGGCATCTCTTCGAATGCAAGGAACGGCCACTTCATTGAAGAGCTTGATTCTCATGCAAGCTTCTGCACAAGGATCAGGGTAGATGTGTTTGAGATCAAGCTGTGGGGATCTACAAAGTAAAGAAGGCAAATGTGTTGAACATGAGTCATATTTTATTGCTATTCTGGTTGTTCCTAGGAAATTACCTCAGCCGTTGTTGTTTCTCCTTCTGCTAGCTGCTAAATACTTGTTGGAAATATCTGAGGGACTTCACCCAAGATTTGTTGACACCTTTTGATTCTGGCATACTCAGGTTGTCTATGTGTCTTAGTTTACAATACATAGTCATTTATTTCAGAACAGTCCTCTACTAGAAATCCAGTTTAAAGGGATAAGAAAAGAGAGTAAACAAAAAATCACAAATATGCATCTTTTGATTATGATTATTATTTGAAAAAGCAAACCACAGGCAGATTAAATCAGTATAGTTTAAATGGTAAATGGAGCAATGGCCTGCCTCAGTATAAGGCAACTTCCTGTACTCCAAAATATTCAAAAGACCTTGTGAAATGTGCTTTCAGAAGTTCCTCACAAACTCTGAGGAGAACTTGCTTCCAGGTTTTTCCTGGGCTCGGATTTCCATAAAAATGACGCAGGAGAAGACCCTTTCCAAGCCATCACCAATTTGGCCTCCCCAAAAAGAACACCTGAAGCAGGACCTCACTGTCCCGGGGGGGGGGGACCTGCTTCTTAGAATACTGTTTAAACCATCTCTATTCTGCCATTTCACAGCTTAAAAATTTGCAAAGCTCATTTTACCTATTCCCAGAGTTTAACAATCAACCCCACCCTGGAAACAATAGCCCTGTGAGGCAAAAAGGGGTGGGGTGGGGGGAGCCATGGCTGTTTATAATAGTATATTAATGTATAGTGCAGATGAGACTTTGGTTTAGTTATTATTATTATTATTATTATTATTATTATTAATGCCGATTTCTAAGAAAGATCCAAGGCATCTTACAGCAGATTAAAATATACAAAAAGTAAAATGAGACAATATTGTATACAAATGTAATTAATAATAATAACACTGGTTCCTCTCCCATCCTCCACTTTGCTTTTTTCCAACAAGGTTTTAGCAGATCGGCATAGATTTTTTGACGTGCAAACTGTGCCCTTCGTCAGTTCAACACAACGAAACCCCAATCCTGTCACAGATTCCTTTTTGCCTTCGCATCCTTCCTTTCCCCTCCTTCCTCCCATCCCCTCCATATGAAGTACTTCACCCCCCTCCCACCGCCACCAGTTTCTTGACTCCTATTGTGTAAAGTTTTCTACATTGCGTATGGCGATATGCCTTCAACATAGAGCTATAATAATTCTCAGGATGCCTTCCATGTGTGGAAGACAATGATTGATCCTTTGTGTTGAGCCCTTCCTGGCCGGGCCCTCCGTCGACCTCTCGCCCTGCAAGGGAACGTCGAAGGAAGTCCCAGAGCCTGGACACAGAAAATGATGCAAAATTGGCAGTGCCCTTTGATGGCAAACCACATTTCCTATCAGACTCATGCTTCACGTGCAAAGTGTGAACTTACCACAGGATGAGTGCCTTGCTTGAACCAAAGCAACGATTTTGCCAGTCTAGACCTCTCTGTGCTTTTTTTTTAATTCTTCCTGTGAATACCTCAGCGTCAACTGGGCCGCCATATTGTAACTGGTGGGCTTATTGTACTGTGGTGCTTTGCAATGCAACCCTGCAAAGAACATGACTTGTAATAATAATACCAAAGGTCCTTTCCTTTTCTTCTTCTTCTCCTTCTCCTCCTCCTCCTTTTCCCTCCTTCTCTTCCTCTCCTCTCTCTTTCTTCATGGTTCCAAAGCTTTAAAATATAACCATGGGCATGTTGGCAACGCAGACCGCTCAATTCCTTACCGAATTTTCTCAGATATACCTCATAGATGATAGTGTTTAGAGTAATGTTATTATAGCGTATGTAATAAATTATTCACTTGTTTCATTTTGGTAACTGTGATTTAAAAGAAATAAAAAAAAGCTTTATACGTTTTAGGTTGTGCTTTTGTAATAGACAGGAAAAAAAAGGTGCGCTTAAAGTTGTATGTCCGTCTTTCTTCCCTTTGGATTTTTATTTATTCTGGATTGGGAAAAGTTGCAGAATGAGCCCAAAGTTTACAGTTTTTCATATTTTGCTGAAGAAACAATCTGTGTTAATTTGCTCTGTTGAAGAAGAAAAAAAAGTATGATTTATTTTCTACATTTGTGCTACTTGGTCTGAACAATTAATTGTTCTGTGTTAACGGTGTAGTATTATAATTAGCAACTGCTATAATTTCAGTGCTATAATTTTGATGCATGAGGCAAAAGAAAAAAAACACTTAGCAGTGTAATGCATTGTGGTTCTTAATAGCAATTTCTTTTTCATTTGGAAATAGATGTTTCCCTTTCATTTGATGAAATTTATTTATGCATGAGAGCCTGTTATCCGTTAGCGGTTGTGAAACAGTTTGTGTATACATTGCATTTAGACTGTGAAAAATGTGCACAGTTCTGTCTCATACAGTTGAAATATTGGTTTGCAAAGTGAAGGTATTTCCATTCTAATATGCATTTAGATCAGTGCACATTGGGGAGAGAGAAAAAACCCACACCCAGTCCAAATTAGATTCAAATTATAATGTTAACAAGAAAGATTGGCCAGTCGGCAGTTCCCTGTTTCTAAGACAAATGTCACTTATATGTGGGTACTTTGACACCTCTTAATTGGAAATATGAGTCAGCTGTGCATTGTTTTCCAATACAAAAGGAGTTCCTTTGGCTTTATGGTTAAAAAATAAAATAAAATAAATCTCCAGCAATACATGAAATATTATAGCAAATTTATATAGCGATTCTGAGAAGATGAAGAAGAAAGAGCAGCAATTTCCCCCTTAGCTCTGCTGGGAATGAACACCATACAGATGGTCCAGTGCATTATTTCTCTTGGGGTGTATACAAGGTGGTCAACGTTTGGCATAAGCCAAACCCCACCGGAATTAGCAGGGTCTGTTCAAGTCTTGTTGTCTGCTGTGACTGACAACAGGCTCTTTTGGTAGTTCAGTCTTTAAAAAAAATTCAATTAAAAAAAAACACACCCAACACGGTTATAATAGCTACTCATCTACCTTGCCTATGCAACTGTATTTCACTTTTCAAGTGTGTCCAAAGGGTGTTTGTCCGTTTTGTTTTGTACCTCACCAAAAAAAAAGAGAAAGAAAGAAAATGGGGACAGCCTTCTTTAGAGGACAAAGTAGGGCGCCACGGCTTATATTTACGAAGGTATATTTTGGAGACAGGTCAAGAATGCTGTGCACTCTATTCTGACTCGGTGCTTTCAGAAGCATTTTTTTGCTAAGGAGGGTGGGCAGCAATAGATTTTGGTCCTTGGTTGGGGCACCTTCGCTGATTCCAACCACGGACGCAAAAATTGGACACCCACAAGATCTGGTCCAGCATTTTGGAATCAAAGGCTGCCTCAACCATATAGGCAGGGTAGACCTTGGGCCTGCCATTATCAGATGTCAAACACGGGTTCTTGCATCTGTCTCAGCCAGCTCCTTGCAAGAGTGCTTTGCAGAATCCTTGTGGTTTAACAAGAACGATGGGGTGCACTCTCAGGTTATGAGGGGAATTCCTTTTGGCCCAATCCCTGCAGCACACTCTCCTGTCAAGGGTAGCACACAATACTTGAACCAGCCTTGACCAAATTAAAACAAAACCAAAACCATAGTATGTGGCAGAACTGGCTTGTCATTAGCACACCGGATCTCCTTTGGGTTCGTTACTGGTCCCATTTGCAAACTTTCTGCCTCAACCCATCCACCCGGCCACACCATAAAGCCAAAAAAACTGCTAAGTACACTTTACTATGTTTAGGAGAGTGCCACTTAGGAAATAGGCCGTGTGTGGGAAACGGCAGTCTGCTATACAAGACGACGTCCAACATTAACATCCGTAGTGTGTTTCTATGTCTTTTGTCATTAAGAATATATTGGACGTGTGCTTTACATTAGTGCAAAGGAACATATTTTTTATTTGGCCTTATAAAAGTAGATTGTGATAAACGAAAGCTTTGTACTATAGTCTGTTTATTTTTGTTTTCCTATTTATCTGCCAAAGATGGTACTGGATACAAGGATTTTAAATAGGTTTTTTTGTAAGACAGTTAATGATTGTAATAGTGTTTAAAAAGAAAAAGAAAAAAAACTTCCCAAAAGCTTTATATGTTCTTCCGCAATAAGCCGAACCAAATATCTGTTTCAAGTGAATTCCAGTCATGCTAACAGATTCACAAACCATAGTTACCCAAAATGCAGCCGTTTGTTGTAATGTTTGCATAACACTCAAATGCATTTATTTTATTTTTTTCTTTCGATCCAAAGGAAATAAGGGGTATGTGAGAGAATGGCAATGCCAGCTGCTGTTTCGCCAAACAGCAGGTGGTCCAGCTTACTAAGTTTTGCCAAGAACACTTGTAATTTAAGGTATATTTTATAATGCCATTATATGTCTTGGGTTTTCGTTTTTGTTTTTTTTGTTTTTGTTTTTCTTTTGTGAAGGTGATATGTTAAATCGAGTGTTCCAGACAAATAAAAGTAGCTACAGAATGAATGTTATTTTATTATTAAATGGTTTTTACTCAATTATTTGTGCCAACAGACATCCTTTACCTTAATAACAAATTACTGTATATGTGTCAAAGTCTTAATTTATAGTTCTTGATGTGAAAATAAAGAGAAAAACACGTATGGTTTGTCAAAGTTGAATAAATGAAGAATGCCTACTCTTTTTTATTTTTTATTTTACTTTACTTTTATTTTGTTGTATCCCCTTGCACAAGACACACCTTGTGCCATGGACAAAAAGGGAGCGATTGCCTGAAACCCTGCATAGCCTCTGCCAATCATTGTAGACACTGAGTTATGCCCAAATGTTGTTAGTGGTTAAGAGCAGTAGACTCGTAATCTGGTGAACTGGGTTCGCTTCCCTGCTCCTCCACATGCAGCTGCTGGGTGACCTTGGGCCAGTCACACTTCTCTGAAGTCTCTCAGCCCCACTCACCTCACAGAGTGTTTGTTGTGGGGGAGGAAGGGAAAGGAGAATGTTAGCTGCTTTGAGACTCCTTGGGGTAGTGATAAAGTGGGATATCAAATCCAAACTCTTCTTAGAAAGCTACAAAGCTGAGCTGGTGGGAATGAACATAGGCCTGCATTCAGGCAAAGTTACTTACCATTGAAGTCAGCGGAACAGGAATTATGTCAGGACTAACTCAACCCAACTGATTTCAATGGGAACTAAGTTCAGCTAACTTGGTTTGGATGCAACCCACAGTTGTACGGTGGACCCTCTAGTTACATACCACTCTGGATACGTAATTTTCGGGTTATGAACGCGGCAAACCCGGAAGTGTATACTTCTGGATTTCGCTGTGCGTGTACAGAAGCAGTGCCTTGGCCTACAAACTTTTCAGGTTGCGGACGGACCCCCGGAACGAATTTAATTCGTATCCGGAGGGTCCACTGTATAAGGCTGATTTCTAAACAGAAATGCCTGAGAACAGTGGGTTCTTTTCCTGGGGGTACGCAGGGGGACACGTACCCCTAAACATATTTTTTTTAGAAAAAAGCACTGCCTAAGAGTAACACCCATTGAATTCAGCAGGGTTGAGTACACATGCATAAGGTGGCTTAGTCCAGAATTCATCTCAGTGAAGCGGGAAACTGGCCAAGAGAGAGTATAGCGTCAGTCCGGAGTTTGTTATTATAGTTCCCAAAGGGCTTGCCTCACTTCCCTGAGTGATGAAAAATTTCAGCGGGTGCCACTCACAGTATTTGCAACACTTAGAACCATATAATTGTAGAATTGGAAGGGAGCAGATGGGGTGTCTAGTCCAAAGTGGGGCGGGGGGAGAAACTGAGGCGAAGTCCGCATACAAACCATACCTTGCAAGCGTATGTAAGGCACATTCCACTTTCCCCAAAGAATGCAGGGTACTGTAGCATGTTAAGGGTGCTGCAAATTGTAGCTATTTGAGAGGTAAACTACAATTCCCAGAATTCTTGGGGGGAGTGCTTTAAATGTGGTTTAAAAATATGGCGTCTATGCCACCAGTATGTACTAAGTGTATTGTGTAGCTTTTGACCTTCCTCACAAGTTCCCAATCCAAGATTCTCTAGAAAGAAAGACTGTTAAATCAATAAGTCCAACAGGTGTGTGTGTGTGTTTGTGAGAGAGAGAGAGAGAGAGAGAGAGAGAGAGAGAGAGAGAGAGAGAAAGAGAAAGAATAAAAGGGCAGCCACTTCAGAGAATCCAAATATAACTGGGATAGTTATCTTTGAGCGAAACCATCCAATGTAGACACAATCCCCCCCCCCATAAAAGTGTTTTAGTTACCTAGAAGAGAGTTGAAGGCTTTCTGACAATGGATTCCGTTGACCTTCATTTTACTTTGAATGGAAAAATCCAGCATTTGTCTCTCGAGTGGCCTCACACAGAGTAGAACAGATGCAATTGCATCAACAAACAAGGGAAAGCACTTAGGAGTAAACTTTCCCTTTGTGTCTCAGAGCTGCTGCTTCTTTTAAAAGGAAAAAAAAAAGTTAAAGCATTTAGAGAAGCCATTTCCTCTGTTATCAACTGAAATGGAAAAACAGCACACACACACACACACAAATACATACACAGGACCTTAAGTCCATTTCCCATTGACGTTAGATGCAACTGGTCTCAGGGCTGACAGTGGCCCGTACTAACCTGCTGAAGCAATATTTAAAGCCATCCTTCCCAAGCTGTTGTGCCAGGGTACACAAGCAGGCCATGAGAAATAAATTACCGTAATTGAATAATAAAAAGCCACCCCTCCAATCACCCCAAAAGTACTCACCCAGAGACACAATTGTGTTCTGTGCTGGCTGTTCTTCATTACTCTGGGTTTGCGTCTTGAAAGGTGGTTCCAGTTTCAACTAAGAAGAAGAAAGTAAGACTTCAGTATCAGGCTAGGAGAAACACAGGTTTGGAACAATGGTCACAAGTGTGACAACTCCTTGCATGTGGCATGGGATGGGATCAGTTTGCTCAGAAGCAGCCATAGAGGACCACTTGTGTAAACCTGGTCCGGTGGGGCAGGGCCCCAGCCAGGTACTTTGGTTACAAGATTTGGCCCATTGGTGAACCTGAACAATGCTGAGCATCAGGGTTGCTCTGTTGGTGCAATTGCATGATGCTGACCTCTCAACTGCCTCATCCCACCCCCCTCTTCCACCTGGTAAACAGCAGTGGCCCATTTGCGTGTTCAGACCTTTAAACCTCCCCCTTCAATAAATTCAGACAAGACTCAAATTTTGGTTTGGTTTTTGGCAGAATTTGGGCCACAACTTTATTGATTACAGCAAGTGAGTGGTTGCATAGGCTCTGGTCCGACTAACTCCCTGCACCGTTGCAGGTAGCGCTGACCCAGCATAGGTCAGCCAAGGGTGAATACCCGGATAGGACCACCCAGATGTCCCCCTGGACTCAGGCACGGGCACAACCCCCTCACAGGGTTGACCAAACCATCGAGTCCCTGGATTCCTTTAACGGAATACCCTTCACATAGGGATGGCGAGAGCGTTCTCCCATCCCTATCACCTGAACCAGAGCCTATCCGCAACCTTACAAGTTGTGACGATTTGCTATGCGGCAGGCGAAACCCAAATGGCACCAGCCAATCAGCCAAGTGGGAAAATTCCTGCCGTGCCCAGCCCAACGACAGATGACACACGACAGCATAGCAAGGTCATTTGCACAATGCCCTAAAAGTAGGGAGAGGTGGGCAGGTGTTCTGAATGCACGAGCCAAAAGAGGAAGCTCTGGGTCAAGTGCATGGGCATAAATAGGTCCCTCGAACCGTTTGGACTGTGTCCCATTGACCAGATTGCACCCTGCGTCAAGGGACCTACCAATTGGGTGTTGTGGCTGACCAATTGTACCCACCCACAACACAGGGTTTGGTTGCCAGGTCTCACCACAACACGTGCCCTCTTTAAGGGAGGACCCAATCTGCTGAGAAGCTAACATAGCAACTCCACCTCAGCCAGGCAACCATTCTGCATGTCTTCCCATAAGGGTTTGCTCCATCTTCTGTGTCCCCATTTTTGGAGAGGTGTTTCCTCTTCTTCTGGCAACACATAAGTGACATTCTACCAGTCCAGCAACCGGAAGGACCCATCTGTGTTGCCCTTGTATTTGTGAGTTCAGTTTTGTAGACTTTGGATACTTACAGAGCCTATATTTCGCTTGACCTGGTGTTAAGCAGCACAGACCGCGGAGATGGATGGCAATTCAACCGGCTGCAACCAATTGTCACTTCTGACTCTGAGCCACTTGACTAAATCTAAGAAACCACTTCATATTTTTCTGGAGTGGGTGACTGGAGCAAACCAAATGGCCATTAAGAGGATCTGAAGTGGCAATTAACTGATGGGATCAATTCACTGTATTAATTACCCTGCCCTGCATTGTGCGGCTTGATTGACAACATCCTTTCTGAACATTTCCATTCATTCCAACAACCACCCCACTGGGAACAATATTAGGCCGGGTTTATACATGCAGCAGGATAAGGTGATAATTTGGGAGGGGAGGGAGGTAGAGTGGAATGCACTATTCCAGACTGCATGTATCACTTGTATTGCTGTCTTATGGACACAAACAAAAACTCCAATGTATTTTTTTTTAAGCATATACTGGAGAAATGTTGCAGGCCAGGGTGTTCACCCCGCTTTGCTAGGTACAGGAAGTTTGTGTGTATTTTATAACACAGCAAAGCATTCAATAATGTGACTTGTACTCTGAAGCAGTAGAGTCCATTCTACCAGCTTTGGCTTTCCAGATGGTGTTAGTAAACAGCCTCGGTCCAGTATATCTGAAGGAGCATCTCCACCCCCATCATTCTACCCGGACACTGAGGTCCAGCGCTGAGGACCTTCTGGCGGTTCCCTCACTGTGAGAAGCCAAGTTACAGGGAACCAGGCAGAGGGCCTTCTTGGTAGTGGCACCCGCCCTGTGGAACGCCCTCCCACCAGATGTCAAAGAGAACAACTACCAGACTTTTAGAAGACATCTGAAGGCAGCCCTGTTTAGGGAAGCTTTTAATGTTTGGTGTATTACAGTATTTTAATATTTTTTTGGAAGCCGCCCAGAGTGGCTGGGGAAGCCCAGCCAGATGGGCGGGGTATAAATAATAAATTATTATTATAATAATAATTATAGTTAGACTATAACTCCCACCATCTCTAACCAGTAGCAGTGCTGGCTGCTGGACTCAGAGGTGGAGTCCAACAATGTCTGAAGGACCACAGGATACCCAGCCCAGATCTAGAATTGTCCGGGCTGATTAGCAGCCCATTCAAGACGGACAAAAGGAATCGCTTCTTCACACTCAAGATGCAATTCATTTATTGCATCGACTGGCTTCGCTAGCTTTTAAAGAGGCCAATTTATCCGCCAACCTCTCACCCAAGAAAGCTAAACGGAGCCCCCAGATTTAAGGCAAACTGCTTTTATTTTATTTTACTTGTTTACGTTAAGGCATCTCTGTGCCGCCCTTCCGTTTAACAAAACTCCCAGTCGCCAGAGCAATATCAAAGAAAAACAAACATACTGTAAATTAAACACAGAAGAGCAATAAAAACAAAAACTAAGCGGAATTAATAAAAAACAAACAAGCCAGCAGAATCAATAAAGCACAGAGGCAGAGGCACACACGCTCACATTAAAGCCAGCTAAGTTGGTAGAGCTGCTGATTTGCCTGAAGAAGGTTTCGGGTCCAATTCCTCGCATCTCCAGGGACTGGCAGAGTCTCTTGTTTGCCAATGAGTGTGGGCAATAATGAGCATAAAAACATGAGAAAACACAGTTGAATCAGGTCAGGTGCCCATCTAGTCCAGCATCCTGTTCTCACAGGACTAACCAGATTGTTGTTGTCGTCGTTAAAATTTGTATACAATGGTACCTTGGGTTACAGGCGCTTCAGGTTACAGACTCCGCTAACCCAGAAATAGTACCTCGGGTTAAGAAGTTTACCTCAGGATGTGAACAGAAATCGTGCGGCGGCAGCGGGAGGCCCCATTAACTAAAGCGGTACCTCAGGTTAAGAACAGTTTCAGGTTAAGAACTAACCTCCAGAACAAATTAAGTTCTTAACCCAAGGTACCACTGTACTTCCCTATACCCGCAGATCTCAGGGCTGTTCACAACACAAAACAGCCATGTTTGTTTATTATTTATTTATTTTATTTATTGAATTTATATACCGCCCTATACCCGGGGGGGCGGGGTCCTCAGGGCGGTTCACAAAACAAAATCAAGATATAAAACCACAAAATACATAATAAAAAGAAAAACAACAACCCAATAGCCTCCCTTCCCCACACAAAACACATTTTAAAAGGGCGTAGGATGTAAATTAGATCAACCAAAGGCCTAGTTATAAAGGAACATTTTTGCTGGGCGCCTAAAGGTATATAATGAAGGCGCCAGGCGAACTTCCTTGGGGAGAGCATTTCACAGATGGGGAGCCACTGCAGAGAAGGCCCCGTTCTCGTGTTGCCGCCCTCCGGACCTCACAAGGAGGAGGCACACGAAGGAGGGCCTCAGAAGATGATGGGTAGGTTCATATGGAAAGATAAAAAACACAAAATACACAAGAAACTGGGATGAACCTCCCTTTTCCCAAAACAATAGGCATACAGTGGTACCTTGGGTTACAGACGCTTCAGGTTACAGACTCCCCTAACCCGGAAGTAGTACCTCGGGTTAAGAACTTTACTTCAGGATGAGAACAGAAATCGCGTGGTGGCAGCGGGAGGCACCATTAGCTAAAGTGGTACTGTCAGGGACTCAGCGGGAGCGCAGGGAGGAGAGGAGATGGAGAGCGAGGGGGAGCAATCCGAGGGCAGCGTAGGAGAGGATGACAGCAGCCCGATAGATTCCGTGAGCCTCTCCAGCGAATCGGAAGATTCACAGAAGGGGGCGCCGATGGGCAGGGCAAGGGGGGACCCAAGGGGGACACCCCAGAAGCAAGGGGCCAGCGGGGACTCCCAGAGCAGCAGTTGGAAATCAGGACCAGCTTCCCCACCAGAGCGTAGTGGGGGGGGAGGAGTCCCAGGTATCAGAGCCCACATATTCACCACCAGCGAGAGAAGATGAGTCAGGGTTGGCCACGCCTCCATCGGAGAGCGAGGGAACGGTCAAGAGGAAAGTTGCAGGCTGGGCGCGCGTGCCCAGTTCAAATGTACAGGCGAGCGGCACAGAAGGTAGCCCGGATAGGGAACCAGGTCCTAAAGCCCGCCGGAAGGAGGGGGAAGAATCATCAGGGTCAGCGTCAGAGGAGTCCAGAAAGGATGAAACCCTAGCGGGCAGGAGGGCCCAGAGGAGAAAGGAACTTAGGAAGAGGTGGAGCAAAGCGAGAGTCTTAAACTGGTGTGGAAGGGGCGGAGACTCAGACGGGACTTCGCCGGTCTAGGGTTGAGACGTAGAGCTGCACGCTGAGGCTTTAAAATGGAAACTGAACCTCAATAAAGACTTTTGTACATAACTACAGCCTAGCGTTGGTCCTCTGTGAGCTGGGACCTAGAGGCAGCTCTGACAGGTACCTCAGGTTAAGAACGGTTTCAGATTAAGAACAGACCTGCGGAAAGAATTAAATTCGTAACCCGAGGTACCACTGTACTTTGATAGTACAAAGATATCTCTTGCACTCAAAACAGAAGCAATACAATTGACTTGAGTAGGACAGGAGCCCATGGGAAACCTGCAGGCAGAGGCTGAGTGCAGTCGCACTCTTCCTCACTCTGCAATTCCAAGCAGCAGGCATTCAGAGACTTACTACCTCCAACAGAAGAGGCAGGACGTAGCCATTGTGGCTGGTAGCCATTCTCATCTTCCAACTAGATGAACAAATGTCCTGTCTCAGTTTCTAAGTAAAATGGCCTTTGCTAGCTGTGCGGAGAAGACATCAAATTCAGCTTCAGATGAGCAAACCGTTTTGGGATCGTGTCTTCATCCTCAGGGGAGCCCCACGGTTTCCAGAAGCACACAAAGTTTTAAAACGGAGCCCCAAAAGCAGCCCCATGGAGACTAAACATGCAGGAATCTCAGCTAAGGTATCCATGGCAGATGGCCGTCCAACTTCTACTTCATAACTTCCAAGGAACTAGAGTATAATAATACGCACCTTAGCAGGCAGAGGTGCCGCTTGTTGTTACAAGTCAGGCAACAAAATGAATGGCATTCAACTAAGTTTTAGTCAGAGTAGACTAAGGTTAATGGTGCTGGAGGAGACTCTTGAGAGTCCCATGGACTGCAAGAAGATCAGACCTATCCATTCTCAAGGAAATCAGCCCTGAGTGCTCACTGGAAGGACAGATCCTGAAGCTGAGGCTCCAATACTTTGGCCACCTCATGAGAAGAGAAGACTCCCTGGAGAAGACCCTGATGTTGGGAAAGATGGAGGGCACAAGGAGAAGGGGACGACAGAGGACGAGATGGTTAGATAGTGTTCTCAATGCTACCAGCATGAGTTTGACCAAACTGCGGGAGGCAGTGGAAGACAGGAGTGCCTGGCGTGCTCTGGTCCATGGGGTCATGAAGTGTCGAACACGACTAAACGACTAAACAACAGCAAGACTAAGGTTATCAGACGTCCCCATTTCCCGGGGACAGTCCCCTGACAAAATCCATCTGCTTAGTAGGAAGTTGAAGTGTCACCAGATTCACTGAAAAAAATCTGGTAACCTTAGAGTAGACCCACTGACATTAATGAACATGACGAAGGGCTCGCCCACTCTAGCACTTGTCCTCTGATTTTTGGACATAAGCCTGAGAGCTTTTTCTTTCATTCTGCTGCTTTCCCCAGGAAATCTCGCTGTTTATCGCTAAAGTGGAACAAACAAACATCCACAGAAAACATCTGTGTATCTGGTAACAGCAGCACACTGTGAAGAGCTGCACTTTTTTTCTCCAGAGCATGAATGGGGGTGGGGGAATGTGCAGCCACCCTACACAAAATATATTATCTTCTTTGCCAGCAGGGAGACAAGAGATTGGACAGGAAATCTTTCTAGGATGTTTATAGGCTTCTTTAGATTGGTTGTCATTATAAACCACTTAGGACGAAGACTTTGGAGTCTAATTAGTCTCCCCACAATGTATGTATTTAAAAGCCGATGGATGTGAAACGCTTTTTGTGTGATTATTTCCACACGCCCCGGATGATTTAAGCTCCACTCTTGGAGAGCTTCAGTAAAGGAAGCAGAATCTGTGGCAGAAGATCCTCCATTTCCCCAAGCTCTGCAGGTCTAACACCTGTCAGGGATGGATGGCAAGGAGGTACTGGGTGGAACTCTAGGGGGAATAAGTACACCCAAAATTCTGCAGCCAATTCAGGTAGCAAAATTAGGAGACAATTTCACCAAACGTGCTCCAGGAGAGGACTGGATTTCTCCCAACTGTCAAATCCCTAGCAATTCCAAGGGGACTGAGATAACCAAACAACCTTTTAGGCTTAATGGGCTAAATCCTGATTAGGATCCAAATTTGGCAGGTAGACGGGGCTGCCCACCAGTCAATCCTCTGGTGTCACAATGCTCAAAATGGCGGCCAAGTTTGACCAGAAGACTGAAGGCTCCCCCCTTGGTAAAGGCAATACCTAATTAGATGAACCAATGGGTCTGACTCTGTATTAGCCTGCTGCCTATGTTCCTACATTGTTCCATAATTTAATTATGTGTTACATGGAGATGTCATTACTTTTTTACCCCATCCTGAATGTATTGCCGATTTTGTCCTATAGTGGGGGTGGGGGGTGGGGCAGTGAGGATTTCTCCCAGTCTTCCCATCATTCATAATTTTATGTCCCTCTGTCATTCCTCTCACCTCCCAACCATGTTTTCCTACCAAAAAAGCAACCATCAGTGCCACCTTATAATATCATTCAAATTCTTCTCTCTGTATTCTTTAAAATCAAGGTGCAGCTCAGGGGACTGCAAGTATAATTTTCACTAACACCACCAGGAGTTGTGAGGAGAAAAGCATTCATTTACCACACAGGAAATGCCTTTCCCTCTTGCCTGGCAAACATCAATAAAATATATTTTTAAAAGCCTTCTAAGACAAAAATTACATTTCTGTCATACGGTTGTTTCTATCAGTTTAAGGTCATGACATTTATACTCCATTCTCCATTAACATTTTACATTCTGTGCCAGCCAGATTAACTTCACTTTGTGCAATCAGTCTATTCTTATGACCTTGCCCTGGTCTCCCTGCTTTTTGACCCGACAAGATCTTGCATGATTATTTCAAGTTAAACCGCTTTCTCTCTCTCTCTTATTTTATTTTAAAGAAACGAGAAACAATTCTGACCTTGAACAGAGAAAAAACAACAGCGCAAATGATTAAACACCTATACGGAAATATATATTCAGAGGAGTGATTAGTTATTTCAAAGTACTACGATTATTATTATTATTAATTGATTGATTTACCACATTATTCCTCAAAGGTAGGGCTGCATATTCCATGTAAATGCAGCACAAACAGAGTTTTGATAACGTGTCTAGAATCTGGTAACAGGAGAAACGGAGATTCTTTGTTTTGGCTTGGTGATTCATAAATTAAATAACATTACATGAATAAACTGGGTATGCCTAAACCTGGTGCCAGCCCTGAAGAAGAAGAAGAAGAAGAAGAAGAGTTTGGATTTGATATCCCGCTTTATCACTACCCGAAGGAGTCTCAAAGCGGCTGACATTCTCCTTTCCCTTCTTCCTCCCCCACAACAAACACTCTGTGAGGTGAGTGGGGCTGAGAGACTTCAAAGAAGTGTGACTAGCCCAAGGTCACCCAGCAGCTGCATGTGGAGGAGCGGGGAAGTGAACCCGGTTCCCCAGATTACGAGTCTATCGCTCTTAACCACTACACCACACTGGCTCTCCAAATGTTGGGCGAAGTAACGTTGTGGTGCTCTCTATAGTTGCCCCTTCATATTCTGAGCACTCTCCATTTTGAGAAACTGTGCAGTAGGGAAAAGAGGAACCATACAGCCTGGTCTTCATCATGAGGCAGAGCAGAACTTCAGGAATGTACCAGGAGACACAACAAGGATGATGTGGGAAAACATGGTTGCACCAAGACAAGGAATGGACAAATATGTCAAGTTCCGGTTTCTCCCATTCTCTCACTTTTGCAGTCTTCAGTTTATTCACATTTTAATTACTTCATAAAATTTATATATGGCTTCATTGCAAAGCAAAACCTCAAAGTGGTTTACAAAAAGAATAAAACAATAAATTTATCAGTAAAAACAGTTAAAAACAACTCTTTAAAATGTTTTTTTAAAAAATGAAAACCTGAGATAGACTAGAAACAGATTAAAAGTCACACCAACGTTCCACGTATATGGGTAGCCTTCTCTAAACAAAAATGTTTTTAGCAGGTGCTGAAAAGAGTACAGTGAAGGTGCCTGCCTGACGCAAAAGTTCAGTTTGCTTCATGAAAAACCATCAGCGTTTTAGTGCGAATTTCTGCTGATATACACATTTTTGTACGCAATCTGGCCTAATGCATGCATTTCTGCAAAAAACATTCCCCTAAGACGTTACATTACTGTATGTTATTTGCCCGAATGTACACTGTGGTCTAAACCACTGAGCCTAGGACTTGCTGATCAGAAGGTTGGCAGTTCGAATCCCCGTGACGGGGTGAGCTCCCGTTGCTTGGTTCCTGCTCCTGCCCACCTAGCAGTTCGAAAGCACGCCAGTGCAAGTAGATAAATAGGTACTGCTCTGGCGGGAAGGTAAATGGCGTTTCTGTGCGCTGCTCTGGTTTGCCAGAAGCGGCTTAGTCATGCCGGCCATTGAAACGACCCGGAAGCTGTACGCTGGCTCCCTCGGCCAGTAAAGTGAGATGAGCGCCGCAACCCCAGAGTCAGCCACGACTGGACCTAATGGTCAGGGGTCCCTTTACCTTTTATGCATCCATATACACACCTCACCCTAGCACATGCATTTCTTGTACACATTATGTGGCTGGTAAACTCTGCTGCAAAATTTTGAGGTGGTTGAATTTCAAAGGATGGCGGTGTATCAGTTTGTACGTTGTTTAAGAAAGGGTGCTGTGAAATGGAGTGACAGATAATAAGAGTCCGGAGCTGGGGTGACCAGAGCCAATAATTGCACCAGGGTGGAATAGGAAAAGATTTATTCAGACTGCAGTGCAGGGGGATGGATTCTCAAGCCTGCACACCTCATGGGTGCCTGTTTTGCTTACATCAAGCCATCAGTAGGGTATATCATGCTATATGCTGGTTGGTTGTAAAGTGTTGACGTATACATTGCTGTAGAATCAAGGTAAAAAGGAACCCCTGACCGTTAGGTCCAGTTGAGGACGACTCTGGGGTTGCGGCGCTCATCTCGCTTTATTGGCTGAGGGTACAGCTTCCGGGTCATGTGGCCAGTATGACTAAGGCACTTCTGGCGAACCAGAGCAGTGCATGGAAATGCCATTTACCTTCCCGCCGGAGTGGTACCTATTTATTTACTTGCACTTTGATGTGCTTTCGAACTGCTAGGTTGGCAGGAGCAGAGACCGAGCAACGGGAGCTCACCCCGTCATGGAGATTCGAACCGCCGACCTTCTGACTGGCAAGCCCTAGGCTCTGTGGTTTAACCCACAGCACCACCCATGTCCCATTGTAGAATCAAGTTAGCTGTACCCTATTTGTTAAGTTGTGGGTGAACATATCAGACGACACAGCGATTCTTCGAACAGCTCTTGTTTATTCACAGGCCAGAACAAAACTGAACTGAAGGGTTCAGCCAGCCTGCTTATATAGAGCTCCAGTACAACACAACTGTAACCACTTTCTTTAATTTTCCAATCACTTAACATCACTTTCAATCCCTTATTTGCATATGTGGACCTGAGTGAAAACTATCTACAGTATCCCCCTGCTGGCCCAGGGTGAGAACTTCAGTACATAACACTATTCAACTTTTTCTACTTGTTCTTCGGTTCTGGGGTGTGTGACTTCCTCATCTTCGCCCTTGTTCCAGGAGGATGTTCTGCTTGCCGTTCCTTGACAGTGCATTCCAAAGATAGGGGTAGAGATTACAAAAAAAGGCAGAGTAAGCAATTCGAAACCCTCTCAGCTCAGAGTAGTGGCCTAAAATGCCGTTTGTCTGGTCCTGATCCACTACAATGGGAACAGAGTCATGTTAACCAAGACACATTCAGATCACGGCTGGGAGAAACCTAAGGAACAATTTGCACCTCCAAGCAATCATGCATCCATAGGGAGAGTTGAGGCCCACAGCCATAATGCATTACGCAATAATGTGTAGAGGGCTCTTTTAACCCACACAGCCCATTACAAGCATCCACCACATGCCTCTCCATCTCCTGCTCTGCGTAAGAGCTACAAGAGAGCAAGGGCAGTGTTCCTTCTTAAGGTACATGGCCATTTGGAGTGGGGGGTGGGTAGGGAATGAGAGGGGGAGGGGAGGGAAGCTTTACGTTTTGGCCTATATAGAAACCATTCCCAATTACTCCAGGGTCCATCTCTTGGAGAAGCTATAATGGCAGGAAGCCATAATATATTAAAACAGTAGATTAAAACAAACAAGAGCCTTTTGGATCGGATTACACATCACTTTCCTCACGTCTGACAACAGACGAGATCCAAGGCAGTAAAAGACAATCGTCGGCCATAATGGTCTAATAACTCTGTGCTAAAAGTACTTGTGGGAGTAGTCCGCAACCAGCTCAGCACAGCCTCCAGGATACATAGTGGGCCTTAAAATCCGCAGCGATGGACTCTGGAGCATTACTGCATAAGTGCTCGTTTAAGACTTCCTCCGAAATGCAACATGCTCACTTAAGAAACGTAATTAGGCCTCACTTGTGGGTGGCGTTCACACATTGTGGATCATCCTTAAAAATGACAGGGGAGGGGTGGGGAGGGGAGGAATGAACGACCTAGAGAGCTCTGAAAGGTCCATTACGCCTCTTGTTCCATTACGTTGCCTTGTGGGAAAATTACCACTTTATGACAAACGCAACGAAGGAGCATAGCACGTTTTGAGTGTGCCGAACCAACCGATGTCAAGAAAACAACGTATCTCAGGGGCCCTTCTCATATAAGGGTGTGCTTGCTGGTGCCCATGTGTTTTCTGCACAGGAAATGAGAACAGTGGTAGTCTTAGCAATGCTTTCCCCTTTATCTCCCACATAAACATGCCAAGAACTGGCTGAGTTCCACTTGTTGAAAACAGAGGGGGCAGGTCCTACTTCCAGGGAAGGCCCCATAGCTCAGGCAGCCATCATCATGTGTGTTTTTTTCAAATAAGAGGCTTCAGGTGAGCATGCTTACTTCTGAGTTGGACATGCTCTGGAGGGTAGGACTCGAACCAATGGCTTCAGGTTATAAGAAAGGAGATTCAGCCGAAACATCAGGAAGAACTTTCTGACCATAAGAGCTGTTCAACAGTGGAGTGGTCTCCCTTGGAAGATTGTGGACTCTCCATCCTTGGAGGTTTTTAGTTGATGCTTTAGTTGAAATTCCTGCATTGCAGGGCGTTGGATGAGACAAGGTCCCTTTCAACTCTACAGTTCTGTTCTGTGCAACTGTTTTGGTTCAACCTTCAAGGAACTCTAACCAATCTATATCTATCTGTCTATGTGTTTAATCAATCCATACCCCTATCTATCGAGAAACAGATATAAGCATAAGTGCATGGCCTAGAAGCATATAAGCAGATATAAGCATAAGTGCATGGCCTAGAAGGACTCAAAGGTTTACAATGGGAAGCTGTAGCTCAGTTGTTATGAATGCAGATGGTCCCAATCCCCAGCTGGGAGAGATTATCTGCCTGAAAACCTGGAGAGCCACTGCTCTAACCCAGTATAAGACAGCTTCCCATGTTCCTATATCATTGTGAGAACCGCATTCTAAATGAGGAAGCTGAGAGGCAGATTATTATTCAGTCATACTTCCACCCCACTTTTCTATTCAGATTAACATCTAGAGCAACTCAGAAAAGAAAACAGAAACACAACAGGCAATATTAAACCCCCAATTAATATAGCAGTCATTTAAAGCAGGAGCAGACCTAGACATTGACAGCCTCTGAATTAAAAATAAAATCAGTTCAAGCAATGTATTTCTAACAGAGAACAGGGAAGGATGGAACCAGGTGAGAACCCCACAGGGAGGGCAGTCCAAAGTCTCTATCAAGCATGCTCTGTATTTTTTACTCACTCGCTTATAATGAGGGCACAAAGAGAGCAGAGATTCTTGAAACATTAAAGTCCAGGCAGCAGGGCCAGTCCAAGAAATTTTACTGCCTGAGGCAGAATAGCAAATGGCACCACCTGCACTCCAGTACATAGCGCCAAAGATAGTCAAGTTACAAGGGTACTTGAGCAACTGCCCTGCTTCTCAGCAATGGAAATGCAGTGATAATAAATTTTAAATGAATGATTTTTCTGCTTTTTCGTGACACCCAAAATTTGCTGAGGCAGCCACCTCACTCTGCCTAATGGCAGGGCCGGCTGTTGCTATAGAAGCAAGTGGGTAATGCCTAAGGTAAACCAACACCTTGACCATTTTTGAAGGCCAATACTGAAGTTTTAAATCAAGCCCAGGTAACCAGTGATGCTGGAACAAACTCAGAATGATATGCTCTCGTCATCTAGCACTAGGCAAAAGTCGGGCTGTCATTTTTTGAGCAGTTGAATGTCCTGAGCAATTTTAAAAGGCACACAAAGTACCATTCTGTGTGATCCTATTAAAGTTTCACATTGTTCTGTGTGCCATGTCAGAAAGCAGTCTGCCTTCGTAGTCTTCTGCCTCTGTTTCAGAGATATCTTGGCCTTCTCTGCATACATCACAGTCCTGAAATGTGTGTTCACCATGACTCAACATTAGAAGGAAGTTTCATCTTTGATGAACAACTCAGAGTTCCTTTCTGTGAGTAAGCTCAGTCATCTGTGGTCCACAGAGTTCTTTCCAGCACCTCATCCTTTAATGATTATGGTTAATCATGGTTCCCTTAGCCTCCTACTCGACGCCAAGTGTAACACATCTACAACATGGTATGCGAGTGCATACCCCTCAACTGTTCCCATGATGGGGACATTCTGTTTTGAGGGGGTGTCTCTTTGAACGCATGGTTCCCCCAAAACATGCATTTTGGGGCACCGCAGGAAAAAAACATGCATTTCTTTCGGGGCTGCGCGAGATTTCAGTGCCCAAAAAATCCATAACTGCCTAAATGGAGCAGTGCAATCCTATGCAAGTCCACTCAAAAATGCAAAGGGCAACAGAATGTTGCACATCACTGCCTATTTCAGAAGCCAACAGAAGGCAGAGTGGGAGACTACAATACACAATAGTCAGGGGTCAGCAAACTTTTTCAGCAGGGGGCCGGTCCACTGTCCCTCAGACCTGGTGGGGGGCCAAACTATATTTTTTAGGGGGGGGTGAACAAATTCCTATGCCCCACAAAAAACTCAGAGATGCATTTTAAATAAAAGCACACATTCTACTCATGTAAAAACACCAGGCAGGCCCCACAAATAACCCAGAGATGCATTTTAAATAAAAGGACACATTCTTTGTTTAGTCGTTTAGTCGTGTCCGACTCTTCGTGACCCCATGGACCAGAGCACGCCAGGCACTCCTGTCTTTCACTGCCTCCCGCAGTTTAGTCAAACTCATGTTCGTAGCTTCGAGAACACTGTCCAACCATATCGTCCTCTGTTGTCCCCTTCTCCTTGTACCCTCAATCTTTCCCAACATCAGGGTCTTTTCCAGGGAGTCTTCTCTTCCCATGAGGTGGCCATTCTACTCATGTAAAAAGACGCTAATTCCCAGACTGTCCGCAGGCCAGATTGAGAAGGCGATTGGGCCGGATCCGGCCCCTGGGCCTTAGTTTGCCTACCCATGCAATAGGTGTTTCGGAAATGTCTAACAAGGGGGAGGGGAGACAAAGGAAGATCCTATTCCTTGATAGAGAAAGAGAAACATTGCAAATACACAAGAGTTTCCCTTTCCTTTCCCCCTCCATCTGAATTGTTGGGATACCATCTATGGCTGGTGTGTGTATGTGTGCGTGTAGGCATTGTGTTTCAAAGCGCTTTTGGCACAGAGTTAGGTGCACTATCACGACCGTCAGGGGATATTGTTTGAGGAGAGATTTCTATTTATAATGGCTCTTTTCAGACACGGCTGTGCACTCCCTGCTCTTAAGCTTTCAGCTTCACTCACGTATTTTGCTTTTCTGCTGCTGTATAAGGTTTTCCGGACCTCTGGGGAGTGTAAATGTGCCTCCACGTGCATTTCCGAAGAGATCTTTGAAGCCTTGGCATAAATCAGCAGAAGTTAATTTTTTGTAATGTATTTTTGTAGTGAGACAATGAGACACTTCCCTTGTACTCCGCTGAGGCCTGGCTTACTGGGAAATTCTGAACACCCAAGGCATCCATAAAAATCTCTGGGAGCACCGGGGGGCACAGTCCTTCAAAGCGTCAGGAACACTAAATGTGTTCGGATTCACTTTATCTGGTAGTTATTTTATTTTGCTGTGTATTGAGATGCTAGCCAGGCACAGAGCGCAGTACTGCTCTTATTCCAAGAAGATTTTCTCACCTCGAATTAGGGATGGGGTAAATGTTTGGTTCAGTTTGCACTGCAGAGCAAATTCCTTATTTCATATACCCTGAAACAATACGCAAACCAAACTGCGTTTATCTTTCAAACTTTGCGCTTTCCCAGATTTGGTGGTCTCCTCCAACCAAACGACGCACGCAAAATGTGTACACGAGAGGAATGCATATATTAGTGAAAATATAACATGCAAAAAAAAGAGGTGTTGTATTAGGGAAAATTCCATGCAAAAATGTCTACATCCAGAGTGATTTGCACTAAAACGCGGATGAGCTTTCACGACAACTTAAAAAAAATATATTATTACTTAGCAAACTGGTAGGGAGGTTCGAAGAACAGAATTTATGAATAGAAAAATGAGAAACCGATGTTGAGAGAGTCGTTCCTCCCGCCCTCTAATGATATCTTGCTGTGTTTTGAAGCTTGGGTTGCTTCCAATCCCCTTGGGGGTGGCTGTGTTGTGTTTTTAAAAAGCAGTGATAGTTACTATTATGACACTTTTAAAAAAAGCTTTTTAGTCCATTGCTTGAGCAATGAGGGTAGTTTCTCTCTCCCTCCTTCTACTGCTTCCCTACTTCATTCTCCCCATTACTTGTAAGACAAATAGCTCTTAAAAGAGCTTTTAGAAATATCTGTTTGGGCCTAATGAACCTCATAAGATCTTTGGTCAGGGAGGGAATATCACATCAGCGCTGATGGTGGGGGGCAGGGGCATAATCAATATGTGGGTGGGTGGAAGGATAGTAGAAAGCACCTCAATACTCGCTAAGGAACAGCCCAGTTACCCAGGAAAACTGAGTGGGTGAGAACCAAAGGTTCAGATTGTGCAAACTGGAAACATTTGCTCTGATAATATACAGTGGTACTTCGGGTTACATACGCTTCAGGTTACATACGCTTTAGGTCACAGACTCCGCTAACCTAGAAATAGTACCTCGGGTTAAGAACTTTGCTTCAGGATGAGAACAGAAATTGTGCTCCGGCAGCATGGCAGCAGCAGGAGGCCCCATTAGCTAAAGTGGTGCTTCAGGTTAAGAACAGTTTCAGGTTAAGAACGGACCTCCGGAATGAATTAAGTACTTAACCCGAGGTACCACTGTACCAGAGAAAGAGAAATGTTGGTGTGTTTTGTTACTTTAGTTTAGTGCACACCCTCCAACATTTTTCCGATAAAAATAGAGACGTCCCATTCCAGAATGATAATTTTACTATTTATACCCCACACATCTTACTAGGTTGCCCCAGCCACTCTGGGCAGCTTCCAACATATATAAAAACATAAACATTTTTTTAAAAAACTTCCCTATACAGGATTGCCTTCAGATGGGTTGGGGGTCGGGTAACTCCATACCCTCCAACAATTCTCTGATGAAAATAGGAATGTCCTAAGGGAAAGTGGGACATTCTGGGCTCAAATCAGAAACCAGGGTGGCTTCTCTAAATCAGGGATGTCCCTGGAAAATAGGAGCACTTGGAGGGTCTGTTAGTGTAGCGCTTAGAATATTAAGCTGAATCAAGGATTCTCCAGTTCAAAGAATAGTTCCCAGGATTCTCTGGGGGATGTCATGTGCTTTAAACGTGCACTGAATATGCTTGAAAGGCATAGTGTCCATCTGTTTTTAGTTGCCTAAAAGATTGCTTATCCCTTAGATACCAAATTGATCACTGAGCTCTGCAGGTTCCGCACAATGTAGGAACGGGGCCTTTAGTGCTGTGACACCCACACTATGGTATTCCCTCCTTAGATAGGCACTGCCACTGCGTTGTGTGATATCTATGGGGGAAGAAAAGGCTAAGGAGTTAACCCTACACAGAGCCGTCCCTAAGATGGTTGAATAATGCCTTGTATGCCTCCTTCTGGCAACTCCTGCAGACAAGCTGGTGTCAAACATCTTGCTCTGCTTTCCATTGGACCACATCAGCAAGGCCAAGAGGGGGGTCTTGTAATCTGGGCACCCCCAAAACCTCCATACACGCTACCCAGGCTTGCACCCCAGGGAGGTCACTTTGGTGCTTCTAACGCAGGGGTTTGACTTCACCCCTGGAGGCGCACTCCATTGTCTCTCAAGACAGACGGATGCCAGCAACAACCACCATTGCTGTTATTCTTTCAGTGCCTACTGAAGAACTTCCTCTTTCCCAGTCTAGAGATGGGAGACACAGAGGCATACCAACAAACGAACGTGTTTGCATTCGGGGATGTCCTGAAGTAGAGGACCTTATGCAGTATATCTTGCGCTGCCCCTTATATAATGAAGTGAAAGATTTTTTGCACCTATGACAAGTTTCCCTGGCCAGAACCCTTCTGACATGATTTTATATCGCCTCGCAGACACAGATAAGTATGTGACCTGGTGTGTAGTACTCTTTGCAACTGCCGCTAGGAAAATTAGAGCAAATTATATAGCCAAGGTAGCCACCAACTGTAAAGGAGATGAATTTATTTGACCCTATCTACATCAAGCTATATTCTATCTTTATCACCAAACTCTGAATATAATTGCACACTGTACTAATTAACATTTATATATATATATATTAGTGGCCATGTGATAATTTTAGCTTATAAATTTTATTGTTTAACGTCTAAATTTGTATATTAAGGTACCTTTATAGCTCTGTTTAGAGTAGGTAATGTCTTGATAATATAAATGTTTTAAGCTTTTTGTATCAATCCGGCATATTTTCTTTTAATTGTTGAATGATTCTGTGTACATTGCAGCAGCCTTAGCCTATGTGCTATAAAACTGACTGACTGACTGACTGACTGACTGACTTTCCCAGTCTGCATCTGCATTGGAATTGTTTTATGGATGTTTTTATCATTTTCATTATTTGTTGTTTGCCACCCTGGGCTCCTTTGGGAGGAATGGCAGGATAGATATTTAATAAAGAAATAAATGATAGTTAGCTTGCGTCTACCACAGTAATGGAGAATCAGGATGAAGTTCCCTGGGAAAGAAGATACCATATCCAAGGAAGCAAGCAGGTGTACAAATTAACCACTTCCAAGTCAGGGAGGTAGTGATAAAAAAAACACACACACCATATAGGACTCTTTTAAGTCCCTGTATTTGGAATGAGTGTGCTTTAAATCCTTTAACAAGGATCCATTGGAGGCCGAGTCTGGTGCCAGCAGCCATGGTAATTCCAGCTGCAGTCGTATCTGTCAAAGCTGCCTCTAGGTCCCAGCTCACAGAGGACCAACGCTAGGCTGTCGTTATGTACAAAAGTATTTATTGAGGTTCAGTTTCCATTTCAAAGCCGCAGCGCGCAGCTCTACGTCTTACACCCTAGACCGGCGAAGTACCGTCTGAGTCTCCTCCCCTATGACACCAGTTTAAGATCCTAGCCCTGCTCCACCTTTTACGCTGCTCTCTCCTCCTCTGGGTCCTCCTGCCCGCTGGGGCATTGCCCTTTCTGGACTCCTCAGACGCTGAGTCGCTTAGCTCCTCCCCCTGCCTCCGGCGGGCTTTAGGACCCAGTTCCCAATCCTCATTCTCTGCTGTCCCGTGCTCCTGTACATTTGAACTTGCCTCTCGCGCCAGTGACCTTCCTCCTGACCGTTACACTACTTCTGTCACTGCTTCCCTCTTCCGGGATACTGGCCGGATCTGACCTCCCCTCCGTTGTCTGACTCTCCGATGGAGGTGTGGTCAGCCCTGCCTTATCTTCTCTCCCTGGTGGGGAATGCACTGGCCCCGATCCTTGGGACTCTTCCCCCCCACTCTGCTCTGGTGGGGAAGCTGGTCCTGATTTCCAACTACTGCTCTGGGAGTCCCTGCTGCCCCCTTGATCCTGGGGCGTTCCCCTTGGGAACCCCCTACCCCTGGCCACTGGCGCCCCCTTCTGTGAATCTTCCGATTCGCTGGAGAGGCTCATGGAATCCCTCGGTCCACTGTCCTCTTCTCCTACGCTCCCCTCGGATTCTTCCCCTTCGCTCTCCATCTCCTCTCTTCCCTGTGCCTCTGCTCCTGAACCCCTGCAATTTAAAAAGCTCATAGTAAAGCATGAAATAAATGCTATGTATATTATCTGTTCAGGAAATTGAAGAAAAACATTGCAAATCAGCACTATTTTTCTTTCGAAAAATTCTCATACAGCCATTACTTACCCTGACAGAGAGAGAGAGAGAGAGAGAGAGAGAGAGAGAGAGAGAGAGAGAGAGAGATCAAAGTATTTCAAGGAAGGATGCTTTTGAGGTTGGCTCCAGCAAACATCACAAAATGGATCCTAGCCAAAGTGTTTATGCATTTGTAAGAATCAGGCACGTAATGCAGTGTGGCCACATACATAGGCATGGAAGCTGCTGAGATCTAGTTTATATCAAGTGGCTGGGAAGGGGAGGGGGCAGGGAACCATGAGAAAGTAAAGAGAACGAAGAAAATGTCTGCTTGAAATATACTCGGAGTCAAGTGTGAATTTCATGCTGTTTATTCAGCTCATAGTAGCAATGAATGAAACTTCCCCCAAAATGTCTAGCTATACATATATACATTATTTACACATTGGGCCCTGCGTGATTGGCTAATTCTAGGCTGCTCCTGTAGGCCAATCAGGTTGCGGATTCACCTCCTCCAGAAGCCTCATTGGCTGCTCATGCAGGCCAATCAGGTTGCTGATTCACTTCCACCTGGAGCTGGACTGGGTGGCCCCTGCGGACCAATCAGACTGCTGCATTCTGGATCCTATTGTTCTAGGATTCAGCTCAGTACATAACAACGTGTATTCTGTGGGAATCCATCACTTGTGGCTGGGAAAACAAAATTGGTGGCAGAACTCTTCCTGAGCCACGAGGCAGAGGATTAATTCGTAAGATTCCTGGCGGGCAGCCATGCTAGTCAGTTGTAGCAAAACTAACGCCATGGTGGCATCTTAAAGGCCTACAAGTATATTGTGGGGTTTGGCCTGCAAAACGTTATGCCGCAATAAATTTGTTGCTCTTTATGGTGCCACCGAATTCCTTGTACTACTACTATTATTTAATTGCTAAAAGAGTTTCGTTTCTTTCCCTGCTTTTGTGTACCATCCTTAAAAGAACATAAAAATCGCTCCGACGGGGAGTGATGGCTCCTTTATTATCATCAAGCTCTGGACAGTCCTGACCAAAAAAGGAGAAAAGCACCCTAGAGAGTTAACCACATTGGCGAACCGTTTCTGTAAATGTGCGAAGCAGATAAAAAAAATAAATGTTGTGTTATTGGCTTTAGACAGATACGAAAAGCATGACAGAAAAGAACATTCTTATTAAAATGGGATGCTTATAAGAATATATGCGGGGTGCGAGAGTGACCCCCAAGGCTCAACGCCAGTTCTTAATCGCAAGACAGTTGCAGGTGCCATTTCTCGTTATTCCACCCAGTGTGAGCCATGTGGTGCAGCCTTAAACTCTTCTCCTTCGAGAACAATGGAGATGACACTCTCGGTGCCTTTGCCTTCTTCACTGGCCTCATGACCTCCTGGCCTTTGCGGTTCATAGGTCACCTCAGGCAGCAGGCAGGCAGTTTTTGATGTAACCTCTGAACTCCAGAGGATAAAAGACTGTGAAGCCCTGAGAGACGATCCATCTCTGCGCGGTCACAATAAAGAATGCCATTCAATCAGGGCACGGCGTACAAATTAAATGACGCTCTCTCTCTCTCCGGCGTTCGCTCCTGAATCTAAATTTGCCTTGTGTATTGGGGACCGGGGGAGGGAAGTGTGGGGCGAGGTGTCGCGAGGGGAGAGGGAGCTGCAATAGAGCTGGGGAGGACGACCCTCCAAGCCAACTCGGTGAGGTGCAAAAGCAAATTGGTGGCGTGGGACAGCGGGGAAGGCTCTCCAAGCCGTGACTGACAAGCACGATTAATTTGCAAGCCGTTCCTCGCTGTGGTTTGATGGGGAGAAAGATGCTCGGTGGTGGAAGGAAACGTTCTCTCTGTTGCCTGGAAGAAAGAGTAGATCTTCACCTGGCGCTGGAAGGATGTTAATGTTGGCCTTCCGTGATTGAGATTACCCAGGCGTCATTCCTTGTTGTTTTAAGTCATCCCTTTCATCATCCTGTTCCAATAAATATTACAGAAATACAGTGGTAGCTCAGTTTCAGAACAGTCCTGTTTACGAACAATTCGGTTTACGAACTCCGCAAAACCGGAAGTAGTGTCCCGGTTTGAGAACTTTACCTTGGTCAAAGAACAGAATCCGAACGGTGGAAGGTCACCAGCAGTGGGAGGCCTCATTAGGGAAAGCACGCCTCAGTTTAAGAACGGTTTTGGTTTAAGAACGGACTTCTGGAAGGGATTACTTTGTACTTTGTCAGCGGAGAAAGGAGAATTCCAGAGGCTGAGCCTCTACCATTAGGTAGGGTGAGGAAGGTGCCATTTTAAGTCAACAAACTGACCATTGCATATTGTACCACAGTGGAGGGGCACCGTGCAGGTTGGGTTTTTGCAACTTGGGTATTGTAGCACCTTAAGATTTCTCTGGATGCAATAAGTCTAAGTGGGGTGTTTTCTTAGCAGCGGGCAAGCATTTTCCAATCAGCCTGTGATGTGATGAGTGGGAAGAATTGACATGATTAGGCCTGTGACAGCCAGACGGGTCCACTATTCACTCTTCCCTGCAATAAAGGGGGAAGCTGCCAGATTCAGAGCTGTGACAAGGCGAAGCATCTCAGAGCATTCTTGTTTAAAGGATCTCTTGCCTGCTTCCTCCCAGAAGAATCTAGTGGCTTTTGTGAGGCTGGACAACTAGCTGACCAACAACACAATGAATGTAAGCCCCAATAGGTCTTCGTCCCAGGCCAGTGGTCATACGGTTGAGGCCTAAATCGTTTAGGATTCGTTTAGTTTAGTTTCAAGACCAACAGACAACACATATCCAGTTTGTTGTACCTTTAACTAATGCGGTTAGCCTTGTCCATAATTTACGGCAAGAGTAAAGGAAGCAATTTATGATGTCAAGAAAATGACTGACCGCTATTATCAACTGTAGGGACGCAGGTGGCGCTGTGGGTTAAAGCCTCAGCGCCTAGGACTTGCCGATCGAAAGGTCGGTGGTTCGAATCCCTGCGGCGGGGTGCGCTCCCGCTGCTCGGTCCCAGCGCCTGCCAACCTAGCAGTTCGAAAGCACCTCCGGGTGCAAGTAGATAAATAGGGACCGCTTACCAGCGGGAAGGTAAATGGCGTTTCCGTGTGCGGCTCTGGCTTGCCAGAGCAGCGATGTCACGCTGGCCACGTGACCCGGAAGTGTCTCCGGACAGCGCTGGCCCCTGGCCTCTTAAGTGAGATGGGCGCACAACCCCAGAGTCTGTCAAGACTGGCCCGTACGGGCAGGGGTACCTTTACCTTTACCTTTATTATCAACTGTACTTCTCATTTCCATATTGAGCAAATCAAATCCTTTTTTTCTACAGACTTCTCACTTGTCACCCTTCTCTGATTATAATACAGTTTGAGAACTGTTACGTCCATATTTTTTTCCCCATATGGGCATGAATGGTGGAAGATTCCCCACTCCAGTAGCCACCACGCTGACCTGACTGGATTTAATAGCTTCGTAATAAACCCCCATTTTAGGATCAACAGAAAGCTCAAACCCTGTTTATCTTTAATTAATGCAATTAGCATTGCCCAGTAATTCTCTCAGCTGAATCACAAACCAAATGTGAATTGTACCTTCCACTTTGCTCTATATGTGGTTTGGCCTACGGATGGAATGGAAGGACTTACATACAACATCGTGAGACAATTCAGTCTGCAGTTAAGCAAATTTCACTACGCATGGATTAAGGAAATAATAGTGATGGCTTCTTCCTACGTACACTTTCAGAACACCCAGACTACTCCACATTTGAAGTTTGGGTATACTCCTGGATCCAGAATCGTCATGTGAGGCTCAGGTGGCCTTAGTGACCAGAAGTACCTATATCTCCCTTCAGCTGATTCATCTGCTATGCGTTGGTTGGCAAAGGGAAAAAAATAGGTATAAACGGAACCACCATAGAGCGGTAAACATGGTCTAATCATAATATTTAGAGTTTCAAAATGTTAAGATTTTTCTTCCCTGAACTCTTGCAGGGGAATTAAATATACTACCATTCTAGATTTCCTTTCCAAGGGCATTGGGAAGAGCATAATTTTCAGCAAACTTTTAAGGCTTGATACTGAATTTTTGTCACTTAATCAGGAGAGTGGGTCTTAAAAATTTGCTGAGAATTTTTTTTTACCAGCAAGAAAAAATAAGCTCTGTGGAAATCTGAAATGGCCCAGAAATGTTAGATTCAAGCAGAAACTGAATGTGAAGACAATTTGTTGCAGGGGTGTGGGTATGTAGTTTAAAAACAGTTTCTTCTTCTAATGCAAAGGGATCTCTGTCATTGACACACCCAGCTCTCTAGCCCATAGGCCTACCGAGCCTTTTATAACAGAAGAATTAAATTAGTCAGAAATCTAAATACTCCTCAGGAAGTATATACACGACCTTTTGAAAAAACAACAACGCAGAGACCCAAATGTCACGCCAAAAGCTTGATATTAACAGATAAACCAAAATTAACTAGTACAGTAGTACCTTGGTTTACAAACAGTCCTGTTTATGAACTATTCGGTTTACAAACTCTGCAAAACTGGAAGTACTGTCCCGGTTTGTGAACGTTACCTCGGTCTACGAACGGAAGCTGAACGGTGGAAGCGCACCGGCAGCGGGAGGCCTCATTAGGGAAAGCGCACCTTGGTTTAAGAACGGATTCGGTTTAAGAATGGACTTCTGGAACGGATTCAGTTCGTAAACCGAGGTCCCACTGTAAATCTGAAGAAACATTTAAGAAGGCTACTATATAAAGAAGTTGACAACCCTGGTAATAACAGATATGCAGCCTGTTGATTCTCGCCTACAGATTTAGGCTCCCTATAGGTCTTGGTAATGTAAGAGGTTTATGAAACAGGAATTCATGCAGTTCTGTGGCATGGCTCTTAATACAGACCTACAGCTGGGTATCTCCTAGGGCAGGGGTAGAAAGCCTTTTTGGCCTGGAAGGCCAGCTCCTTATCTCCTGCCCTTAAGAAGCATCTTATGGTTAATTTGCTGTGATTGGATGCAACCATGAATGAGGATCACGGGGTCATGTGCGTGGGCTTCCATATGTACACACATGCATGTATACAGCAATACATTCACGTTGGGCCTGCATTTAATGGCTAATCAAATCCATACAGCATCTTGAATCTGAGCTCACCCTGGTCTTCCCTTCACCCTCCATGCCTTTTCTACATAAACACACACACACACACATGCCAGAGATCAGTAATGAGAGCTCACTAATGGATTGGCTTAAGTATAGAACAACATCCCATCACTGTTCCAGAAAATAATCAATCAAGCACTTAATTTTAAACGTAAAAACTAAGCTGCCTAGAGACTGTTAATAGATAACCAAATAAATTAACAGTTGTGGGTGGGTTTTCATTTGAGACAAGGTCAAATTGCCTGCTCTCCCTTCCCCCTCCTCCTCTTGCCATCCTCTTCTTTTTTTTTAAGCTCTTTGTTAATGCTGTCCTTGGGTTTCAGCTGATTTTTGATAAGGGTTTGTGCGAGGCCCTCGTTTCCAAAGGGTGCTCTGCAGGAGCACGTTAGGAGTTTCTCACAGAGTAACGGAGGAGGGTAAGCTTCTGCAAATAATAGCTTGCCCACCTTTTCCTAATCTCCTCCATGTAATATTCAGCTTCAGATGGGTGTAATTGAGGTTTTTGAGGCTCACTGTCGTCATTATTTATTATTATTATTTATTGACTTTATATACCGGCTCTATACCCGGAGGTGTCAGGGCAGTTCGCAGAACCCAGGGTGCCTTACAATTTTAAAACACTAAGATATAAAATGCAGAGTAATCAAGAGTCCTCTCAGGCCAAGTGGGAGCCAATGGGATATGTGATCCTTGGTCTGGGCCAACTTGAATAAAATATGAGGGGGGGGGAGGCCAGGGACGCCCCGTCCTGCATAATCAATCACATGACATGGTGCACACGCACCATTTGAATGGCAATGCCCATCAACTTGGGGGGGGGGTGGCTGTGACTTTAATATATGAAAGTGCTGGAGGTGAAATAGTTAAACGGGTTATCCAATCAGAACCCGGGGGGTGGAGTCAGAGGGACTATAAAACCAGCTCTGGGAGGGGCGAAGGAAAGAGTTTGTTGGGTGGTTGGTTGGAGTGGGAGTGAGTCTGTAGGTAGGTTGAGTTAGTGTCGAGAAATAAGCTGAGTCAGGAACAGTTAGGGGCTAGGAAGACAAGTAAATATCTGAGAGGTGGTTTAGTGAGTGAGAGCAGGTAGCGGAAGTTGTAGGTCTGGATAGGCACCCAATGATTGTAATGGACCAATACTGTTTATGAAACCACACGCTTGTTAAACTGCAATAAATAAACAGAAGTTTATGTTACAATTTAACCCTGACTGGACTCAGTATTGTACCAGGTAGGTCCTGGGTGGTGGCAGCGAGAAATAAAGTGGTGGCACAGGGATCAATAGATGGTGAAATGTTTGGGGACCCTCTGTGATCGCCAGAGTGGCCCCCTCAAATATTTTATTGGGGAGGCCAAAGGACCTAAGCCCCTAGGAGTTGGCTCCTATGGGTCTTTAGCAGCTGCAGGGATGTTGGGGAAGCAGCTGCCCCAATTGGGGTCTCACAGGCCGTTGATGGTTCTGTCAGGAGCCAATTGTTTTATGTCCTTGCTTGTGCTTGCATCCTTCAACAAGGATCTTTCAGCGCATTGCAAAAACACACACTTGTTTTGCCTTGACGTTTGGAAAACTACATAGCATCAGAAGTTCAGCCTGCTTTTCCCAAGCAAAGACAAGCAGTGAAGGCAACCCATGCGGGTTCGCTATTTGTGCTTTAATAAATGGGTGAAGACATCACTTGCATCAAAGTTGCATGTCACGCTGCACATTTTCTATGTGTATATGACTGGTTTTTACACCAGGTCTGTTTCAATGATATTGATGATGATGCACCAGTTTCTAGAAGCAAAAAGCTAAGGTTGAGTGAGTTCCATAAACCAGCACGACAAAAGCTTGCGCTGCTAATAGGCAGACTCTATCCATGTGGCTTTACACTGGCAAAGAACGCATAAGAAGAGCCCAGCTGGTGCAACGACAGCAGCAAGAATATTATTGGCACAAAAATGGAAGCAAGAAGAATTACCGACGAAAGAAGAATAGAGGATGAAGTTGATGGACTATGCAGAATTAGATAAATTAACAGGCAGGATTAGAAACCTGCAGGATCAGAGATTCTTAGAGGACTGGAGTAAATATATGAACTATTTGAAAAGTAATTGTGATGAACAGATTACACTAGTAGACTGCAAGAAGTTTTGTAAGGTGGATTATTTGAAAAATTACAAGAAAGACTATGAGAAGAATTATTGTTGTTGTTTAGTCGTTTAGTCGTGTCCGACTCTTCGTGACCCCATGGACCAGAGAACGCCAGGCACTCCTGTCCTCCACTGCACCCCGCAGCTTGGTCAGACTCATGCTGGTAACCTCGAAAACACTATCCAACCATCTCATCCTCTGTCGCCCCCTTCTCCTTGTGCCCTCCATCTTTCCCAACATCAGGGTCTTCTCCAGGGAGTCTTCTCTTCTCATGAGGTGGCCAAAGTACTGGAGCCTCAGCTTCACATTCCGTCCTTCCAGTGAGCACTCAGGGCTGATCTTCTTGCAGTCCATGGGACTCTCAAGAGTCTCCTCCAGCACCATAATTCAAAAGCATCAATTCTTCGGCGATCAGCCTTCTTTATGGTCCAGCTCTCACTTCCATACATCACTACTGGGAAAACCATAGCTTTAACTATACGGACCTTTGTTGGCAAGGAGATGTCTCTACTTCTCAAGATGCTGTCTAGGCCTGTCATTGCCCTTCTCCCAAGAAGCAGGCGTCTTTTAATTTCGTGGCTGCTGTCACCACCTGCAGTGATCATGGAGCCCAAGAAAGTAAAATCTCTCACTGCCTCCATTTCTTCCCCTTCTATTTGCCAGGAGGTGATGGGACCAGTAGCCATGATCTTCGTTTTTTTGATGTTGAGCTTCAGACCATATTTTGCACTCTCCTCTTTCACCCTCAATAAAAGGTTCTTTAATTCCTCCTCACTTTCTGCCATCAAGGTTGTGTCATCTGCATATCTGAGGTTGTTGATATTTCTTCCGGCAATCTTAATTCCGGCTAGGGATTCATCCAGCCCAGCCTTTCGCATGATGAATTCTGCATATAAGTTAAATAAGCAGGGAGACAAAATGCAGCCTTGTCGTACTCCTTTCCCAATTTTGAACCAGTCAGTTGTTCCATATCCAGTTCTAACTGTAGCTTCTTGTCCCACATAGAGATTTCTCGGGAGACAGATGAGGTGATCAGGCACTCCCATTTCTTTAAGAACTTGCCATAGTTTGCCATGGTTGACACAGTCAAAGGCTTTTGCATAGTCAATGAAGCAGAAGTAAATGTCTTTCTGGAACTCTCTAGCTTTCTCCATAATCCAGCGCATGTTTGCAATTTGGTCTCTGGTTCCTCTGCCTCTTCTAAATCCAGCTTGCACTTCTGGGAGTTCTCGGTCCACATACTGCTTGAGCCTTCCTTGTAGAATTTTAAGCATAACCTTGCTAGCGTGAGAAATTAGTGCAATTGTGCGGTAGTTGGAGCATTCTTTGGCACTGCCCTTCTTTGGGATTGGGATGTAGACTGATCTTCTCCAATCTTCTGGCCACTGCTGAGTTTTCCAAACTTGCTGGCATATTGAGTGTAGCACCTTAACAGCATCATCTTTTAAAATTTTAAATAGTTCAGCTGGAATACCATCACTTCCACTGGCCTTGTTATTTGCAGTGCTTTCTAAGGCCCATTTGACTTCACTCTCCAGGATGTCTGGCTCAAGGTCAGCAACCACACTACCTGGGGTATATGAGACATCCGTTTCTTTCTGGTATAATTCCTCTGTGTATTCTTGCCACCTCTTCTTGATGTCTTCTGCTTCTGTTAGGTCCTTTCCACTTTTGTCCTTTATTATGGAAATCTTAATAAAGAATTATTAAGTTAAGGGCAATTAAATGCAATATAGAAATTAAGAAATGCAGAATAAGTGATAAAGAACGGAAAATCATCAGAGGTGTTGACGGAAGTCTAAAACATTGTATAAGGTGAGAAGATACGTTGTATGACTGTTGGAACGGATATGTTAAAAAATCTATAAAAATGTATAAAAAGAGCCCAGCTGGATCAGACCAAAGGTCTGTCTAGTCCAGCATTTTGTTCCCTCAATTGTCAATCACCATGAGAAGCCTACATCCAGGGCACAAGTGCCAATAATATTCTCCTGCTTGGGTATCCTAGCAGCTGGCAGTCACTGTCTTTGATACCGGGGGTAAATAACCATTGTGATTAATAACCATTGCCAGCTCCACAAATTTGTCCAGTACCCCTTTAAAGTCATCAAAGACAATGGCCATTCCTATCTGTACTTTCTGTTCCACTCTACAGCTAGTAGAGCTCCACTTTCACATGCAGCCTTAAAACTGATGAGCCTTCAGCCTACTATCAAATAAAGCTGAGATACCCTGTTATTGCCTTACAATGGAGTAAGTTTAAGAGATTTGGTGATTAGGCTAGGCAATTCGTACAGTGCTCTCAAGGATTTGCTTTGCCATCCTTTTCAGATGAAAATATAAACAATTATAAACTAATGCTACAGAAAAGACGTCAGCCAAATAGATGTGGCAAAAGAAAAAATCTGCGCTAATTATACACTCCCTGCTAATCAAAAACCACCCATGTTTCTCTCCCCATCATCATCTGCCTGCCAGAAGCTGGAAAATTAATTGTTATCTACATTATGGGCTAACAGCAAAAAGCAAACCAAACAGGTTGGGGTAATTATCCCACTTGGGGTTAAGGATACATAAAAATTGAATTTTAAATACCTCCTGCTACCGTGGGATAAAACACGATGCCTCATCGTTAATGCCAGCTAATTCTTCCTCCCTTCTTTGGTATGGAGATAAAAACCCCAATCAATTTTTATAGCCATTATAACATTCCCACAAAACTTAAGACTTCAGTTTTCACGTCTGGGCAGATTCTCAGCTGACAGCCAAGCAATCTGCATGAGCATCCAAGCGCTGTCTTTGAGTTTAAGGAAGAGGTAGAAAGAGAGTGCAGTCCTTTGGTTTTATGTGTTCTGCATTGCCATCATCTTTTCTGCACTTCTGGCTTGTTAGCAAGCCAAGGTTTGGTAAAGGTAAAGGGACCCCTGACCATTAGGTCCAGTCACCAATGATTCTGGGGTTGCGGCGCTCATCTGGCTTTGCTGGCCAAGGGAGCCGGCTTATAGCTTCCGGGTCATGTGGCCAGCATGACTATGCCGCTTATGGCGAACCAGAGCAGCGCACGGAAGCACCGTTTACCTTCCCACCGGAGAGGTACCTATTTATCTACTTGCACTTTGACGTGCTTTCGAACCGCTAGGTTGGCAGGAGCAGAGACCGAGCAACGGGAGCTCACCCCGTCTTGGGGATTCGAACCGCCGACCTTCTGATCAGCAAGTCCTAGGCTCTGTGGTTTAACCCACAGCGCCACCCGCATCCCAGCCAAGGTTAAGGTGTAAGTATTGGTACATATATATAAAGCCCTTAGTGGCTAGGGACCAGTTTACTTGTGGGATCAACTTATCCCACATGCGTCCATTCCATCAGTTACAGATTCTACACAATGCTCATTCTGCAGGTGTAAGAAATCAAGTCTTTTTGGTGTGGCAGTAGTTGCACTTTGAAACTCCCTATTGACATTAGGCAGGTGCCTTTATTGCTTGTTTTGTTTGGGCAAGCCTATCCCTATTGATGAGTTTTAATCTCTTTTATTTTTTTGTTTTTTATTGATAATTTAATAACATCTTGTAAAGCACTTGAGATTTTACTACATAGAATTACAGAGTTGGAAGGGATCTCAAGAGTCATCTAGATAAGCACCCTACAATGCAGGAATCTCAGCTAAAGCATCCATGAGAGATGGCCACCCAACCTCTGCTTAAAAACCTCCAAGCACGGAAAGTCCACAACTTCCCTATATCAAATAGTATACCTGAAGGAGCGTCTCCACCCCCATCATTCAGCCCTGACGCTGAGGTCCAGATCCGACGGCCTTCTGGAGGTTCCTTCACTGCGAGAAGCGAGGTTACAGGGAACCAGGCAGAGGGCCTTCTCGGTAGTGGTGCCTGCCCTGTGGAACGCTCTCCCATCAGATGTCAAGGAAATAAACAACTATCTGAGTTCTATAAGACATCTGAAGGCAGCCCAGTTTAGGGAAGTTTTTAATGTTTGATGTTCTATTGTGTTTTTAATATTCTGTTGGCAGCCACCCAGAGTGGGGTGTAAATAATATATTTGTTGTTGTTGTTGTTTTAGCTTTTCCTTGCAAAGATGTGTGCTTTATAAATTATGATCAATGCGAAGCTTTACGGAACTTTATCATCCTATATACATAAAAATTCCCACCACCCAGAACCGAAGCTTGCTCATGTCTACAGTTACGACATGGTTGGCATCTGTCTGTCTCGGGAGAGCATTCCAGGCTTACAGGTCTGGGCTGTGGCAACTATGAACAAGATTAGGCTGGTGAGTTGATTTGTGGGTTTCAGTCACCCTTCTTCCCACTTCTTCCTAAGGCCTGGAGAGCATATAATGGGAGTTGAAGTCAAACATCTGGGAGAGGCAGCGTTTTCCCATCCTGGTTCTAAAGCAAAACTAGTTACTGATGTGGGAGCAGGATTAGTTTCCTAATCGTATCCCACAGCATAAAACGTACTTCCTCACCCTATCCATAAAAGGCAAAGGGACCCCTAACCATTAGGTCCAGTTGTGGCAGACTCTGGGGTTGGGGCGCTCATCTCACTCTACTGGCCGAGGGAGCCAGCGTACAGCTTCCGGGTCATGCGGCCAGCATGACTAAGCCGCTTCTGGCGAACCAGAGCAGCGCACGGAAACCCCGTTTACCTTCCCGCCGGAGTGGTACCTATTTATCTACTTGCACTTTGAGGTGCTTTCGAACTGCTAGGTTGGCAGGAGCTGGGACCGAGCAACGGGAGCTCACCCCGTTGCGGGGATTCGAACCGCCGACCTTCTGATGAGCAAGTCCTAGGCTCTGTGGTTTAACCCACAGTGCCACCTGCATGCTTACCCTATCCATACTTGCCCTTAAAAAAAAGAGAGAGAGAGAGAGAAAAGAGAGTCCAACATTTTATTTATTTGACTCAAGGAAATTTATAATCTTCTGCCTGCCAAGAACCAGCAGTACAAGCTTGCCACCAGCAGTCTCGCGTGTTCACCACCATTTGAAAAAGAAAAAAACACTCTAATAGATCATTTGGAGTTTAATTGACAACATGAATTAAATCCAGATCAATTTGCATCCATAGAAATACCACAAAAACCACAGTGGCTTGACAGCTAGAAAGCGATAAGCAGATCTATAACGCAGCTCTGAAGAACGGCCTCATATTCCCGCTTGTTCAAAGAGAAGGAAGCCCTCCGTGACAAGAACGCTTGTTTAAAAGAGACAAGGCTCCTCACACAGGAGCAACGGAGGGAAATGGGAAGGGCACTCACTCCTCAAAGTAGTCTACATTCAACAGGGCAGCTTTCTCGAGTAGAGCAGTTACCATTGGAGGACAAACGGCACCTGCTGTGGGTAAGTGTCAACAGTCTGGTGAATGTTTTACATTTACTGGCAATTCTTAAGAGATCCTGAAGGCATTTCAGACAACATTGACATTTCCCAGGAAGCACCAAACTTTGCTATTAAGCAAGTGCCCAGGTGTCATTCTTGGTTCCGTAATTTTACCATGCACCTGACGTAATGCATGACAAGAACAAGCAAGTCCTTATGACGCACATTTCTAAAATTCCCCACTGGAATGATCTAAAGTAAGAGGCTGTTGGAAATATCGAGCCTGAATTTCTTGACAGTTCCAGTTCAGAAGCAGGCAATTTGCAAGGGTACATGTCATGGCTAAAAATTAGCTGCTGTTTCTTTAATACTAAAAGAACTAAGTCAGCATGAGTCAGCGGCCTACAATGACTCATGCAACCTTTCACCAAATTGTACCTGTATAGAGTGGTCAATGTTAGTGTTTGGCGTGGGTTGGTTGAATGGTAGAAAGCTGGTTGCGTTTGGTGTGTGTAAAAGCTGTCGGTCGTGGCTGGAGAAGACTTTTTAAGAATAAAAGCAGCAATACTCTGCAAGAATACTCTTTCTCAAAGACTCTTTTGTGCCAACTAAGGTCTGAGGACTAGGCAAAGGAGTAAAAAGAACACATTGGTACCAAGCATAGCACAGCTGTGGAGAATATGCAAAACAGACAATGCTCACCAGGTAACATTCACATTCTCCCCTAGAATAATTCCCCAAGTGGCATACAAAATTTGCACACAAGTTATGTGTATTAACTGAGCAATGTAAAAAGACACCACTGATCGATTCACACATTCTCCGACGTCAGTTGGCAATTACCCATACTGAGCAAAGCACAGAATTTCCCATTGATTTGCACATACTCTGCACCTTTTGTGTGTAGAACTGCACAACCATCAGTGCTTATGCACATAGATATAAAAACATTGCCTGCACAACTTGATTACTGAAGGTCTCCAGCTGAAACTAGCCTCGGCTTATAGGAGCTGGGATGGGGGTGGCTAGCCCCCATTTTGGAGGCCTGATCAAGAACCGCCCCTCCCAGTAATGTTTTACGCTTCAACAACCACCTATGAATTTGATTTGGCAGCAGCAAAAATAAATCAAAGAATGTATGATGTGGTGTGATAATCCCCACATCTCAGCTCACCTTCACAGATCGGGGGGGGGGGGGCCTGTGTGCCTTACCTGTCTTCCAGGTAGAGTGGGTGGCTGGCCGGCCACACCCACTGCTGATATGCAGACCCCAAAGGATTGGCCAAGGCTGAATGTGGTTCCTGGGCCAGAAAAGAGGAGTCACTCCTCAGGTCCAAGCTGTTATATAGATGCAGCGCTTCCCAGAGTCTCATCCAGAAGTTATGAAGAGACATTTGTACTCGTTGAACCACAATACACACACAATCAATGCTGTCTCAATGTAGCTTCCCCCCGCCCCAAGCCACAGGCTACGGCGATTTCTTGACAGGTTATGCTTTCCAAGGGAAAAAACAAAAGCTTTCCCTTCGTACAAAGGCCAAGTTTGACCATGATGATAAGCCGAGAACCCTGGCTTAATGTGTCATATTGTGGACCAGCCGTATGCCGCTTGGTGCGATGTCAGAACTAGCGATCGTGGTTGGTTTGTCCCTAACAACCCAAACTTTGTTGCTGGCTTAATGAATCCTGGCTCCTTACAGAGAAACAAACCATGAATGTCAAGTTAAGGTGGTTTGTTTACCTGACTGGGCGCCAAGGGACAAGCCTGAATGGCAGGCCTGAAAGTTCAGGAAGGCTTTTGAGGCCAAGGATCTGGGCGGTTTGTAGGGATGGAGATTTTCTGGCCCTCATAATGTTGTTGGACTGCAATTCCCATCATCCCTGACCATTGGACCATACTGTCTGGGGCTGATGGGAGTGGGAGTCAAGCAACATCTGAAGGGGCACAAGTTCTTGATCTTTGGCTTATTGGGCAGACGCTGCCACCGAGACCACCGAAATTTAGATAACTCTGCTGTCAAAGGAACTGAAAGCTGCTGGGCTGGTGCAGAATCAATTCTGCATGTTATGGGGTGGGGGGGGGAGGGGAAGAACAAACCCCACAAAAAAAAACTTCATTAAAAAAAAAACAAATACATGCTTTAAAAAAGGTGTCAGTTGATTTGAAACAAACCAGTATCAGCAGTGTGATGGCCAGTGTGGTTAGTTGCAGAGTTCCAAGCATGAAAAAACAAAACACACCACATAGGGGAAAAAAGTAGTATCCTACATGGAAGGATTTTAAAAATACTATTTTTATGACAAGTACATATTAAGAGATCTATGTTGTAACTCCCAGGTCAAGATCCTTGGAGTAGTTCTTTTAGAAGCGATTAAACTAACCTGGACAGCAACCAGTCCCTGCAAGCTGAAATCGAGCCAGTTGCTATTATTCAACATCACTGCTGAGCCCTACTCCAGTATATATGCAGCTCATAAGTATCAGAAGTTTTGCTCGTTTTTCAGTGCCTAGTGCCAAACTTGATACTGCAAGGTGCTAAGAGTCCCCTGAATGCCTTTACAGGAAGACAAGTGTGTTCTCAGCAACCCCGGCAGGATGAAACCCTTTGAAATGTTACTTCCCTTCCAACGCAAGATCCCTCCATAGAAACAAAAAATAAACATAAAAAGATTTCAGATTCATCCCTCCTTCAGACCAGTGCAAACCCCATTTGGGACCCTTCTTAGCACACACAGGAGGCTAATCGTCCCGTCTGAAGCGGCCCTGAGCGGGGCAAAAGAAAGCCGTGTAAACGGGCGCACAGGGCAGGATCCGCAGGGTTATACTCTGTGTCAGGTGAACCCACTGCAAATGCGCATCACAGCTCCTGACTGGTAAAGAACGATTTTGTCTTTCGGCAAGTGGGATTCACGCAAAGCGGGCAACTGAGGGTTAACTGCTTGGAGCAGATTTCGTTCGACTTGAGATGGGAAGAGACCAAGTCTGCGAGGGCCTGAAAAGAAGTAAAATAATATAAAATGTTTTTTTAAAAAACGAAGGACAAAAACCACAAACATTAGGCTTCCAACAAAAAGGTAAGTGCAAGTTGGTGATCTTACAATTTATGTACATTGTTGTTGTTGTTGTTGTTGTTGTTGCAAGCTGGGTTTATTGATGCAAGGGAGTATCAAAGGCCAAATTGAGATTAAAAACGTATGATATGGAAAATTCCCTACACAAGATTTTCCAGGTGTGTTTCAATAGACCATTGAGTATCTTGGGCATTTATTAATTAAATGCTTGTGTGGCACTGGTTCCACTGGTTGTGGAAGTCAGGAAGGGAACAAATTGGTGTCAGCCTGGATGACACCACTGAGAAGGCCCTGTTTCATGCACACCCCACAGAGGAGACCCTCTTTAAGCCTGCAGGAACCAAGTTGCTGCATCTGTTGCTCTTCAGCAAGTATCCTGAGTTAGTAAATGTTATTTTTTATCTTTTACAAGGCTATCTGTGTAATTAATATTTTAAGGAGTAGAAAAGGGGGAAATACTAGGAAATTCCAGGCTGCCTTAAAGCATCCTGGATTACTTAAACTAAAAGGCTAAAACTAAGCTTCCCTTCTCAGCTACAAAGGGATGGCACTCTGCTGAACTCACAAACGTGAGGAAGGAAGAATTAAATATCTAATACAGTGGCAATCGGAAATATTCAAGTGGTTTCCCAAATTCAGCTGAAAGTGCAACTTATGTTGGCTTCTCCAGTCTCACTATTATTGCATTTTCAGCTGAACTTGGAGAAACCACTTGAAGCCTCTGAAGTTTCAACTGCTTTTGATTTGCTTATTGCAAAACAGCTGAAAGTCTGTCAATTTTGTTTATTATTTTTTTAATTTCATATTTATTAAGATTTTTGAATACAAATGCATAAATAAAAATTACTTATATCATAACATAGTTTCGTCTCTTCTTTGGACTCCCTCACCTCTCCCACTCCCACTTACATCGTTACAGAAGATTTTTTCCAAGCAAATTACCCACTTGTTTACAATATTTATCTCCACTCATTTAAATAAAATCTAACAATTCTCCAAAAAATTTATATTTTCCTTATTTCTCACTTATCATCAAAATCAGATCTAGTTCAATGGTAGGCAGTTATTTATGATCTAGCATCCTTCTTAGCATTCAAGAAAGTCTGTCAATTTTGATAATAAACCTGATTTGCAACGGGGGTTGAATTATTCTGATTGCAACTGTACATCTAGCCTCCCCTAGCACCTATTCACATCCCAATTAGGGGAGCTTTGAATTTGCTGTCTCCAAGCACTGATGGTTGGACACAACTATACTGTGGAACTTTCCATAGGTGGACTGGGGGGGGGGTGTTTCCTAGCAAAGCCACTCCTTTGTCCAATCCTAATCTTCCTCCCTATCTCCGCAGGAGTCAGGATCATTCTGCCAAACTAGAAAACCCAGTCCAATAATTTCTCCACACCTGAACAAGAGATCAGTGCTGGTGCAACTGCATTGCATGCAGAAGGTTGTAGGTTCAATCCTAGGCATGTCCAGGTAAGGGTCAGAATGGCCCCATACAAAACCCTAGAGCACTGCTGCCAGCCAGTGTAGACATTACTGAGCTGTGAGGGACGAATTCACATAATAATAATAATAATAATAATAATAATAATAATAATAATAATTTATTATTTATATCCTGCCCATCTGGCTGAGTTTCCCCAGCCACTCTGGGCGGCTCCCAATCAAGTGTTAAAAACAGTACAGCGTTAAATATTAAAAACTTCCCTAAACAGGACTGCCTTCAGATGTCTTTTAAAGAGAAGATAGCTGCTTATTTCCTTCACAACTGAAGGGAAGGTGTTCCACAGGGTGGGCGCCACTACCAAGAAGGCCCTATGTCTGGTTCCCTGTAACCTCACTTCTCGCAGTGAGGGAACCACCAGAAGGCCCTCAGAGCTGGACCTCAGTGAATGATGGGGATGGAGAAGCTCCTTCAGGTATACATGGTCTACCAATACAATAGTTTGCTTTCAACCTTGCTCCATCTGTGTGCATGCAAAGCAGATGCTGTACCACTGAGCTACATCCCTTCCTCTTACTTAACAGGAGCAGTAGAAAAAAAGCTGAACCCCTGTAAAATTGACAAGGGTGGGAATCATGTCTGCCATCCCTAACTAGGAGACTGGAGAGACTCAAAAGGGGTGGAATTACCTTGGCAAACAATGGGTTTCCATTAAGGGATTCTGCTCTTCGGATGTTTTCGACTCCACACTGGAGAAGAAGAGAGGGAGCAAATGGTTTAACACGTGGTATCATCTCACTAAGTCCATAGCCCTCAGACAAAGCCCTTGTTTCAATGATGATGCAGAGAGCAATGGGAATTAATGAGGCAGAATTAAGCCCAGTTCATACTTTACTAGAGCAGTACAGGAGCTTTCCTGCAGTCCAGTTATGGCGAGCCTATGGCACCCCCGGATGATGTGAAACTCCTGGTTCCCACCAACCTCAGCCAGGCTGGCCAACAGCCAGGGATGATGGGAGTTAGTTCAGCAACATCTGGAGGGCCATGGATTCCCCGCTGCTGCTATAGTCCCATGTCCCTCCAGGACCCTGGAAATCACTTAGGAAAAATCTGCAAACACACTGTCGGATTGCCAAGGGACTGGGGAAGTGGTCCCCCCCCCCAAAAAAAACCCGCCAAACCAACCCACTTACACCAACTCTTTTCTGCTACCCAAACCCCCAGATTTTTACCCAGATATTATTTTCTATTCGCAAACTGCACTGATATTTAGTGCATGCGTCCAACCAACAGCACAGCAGTGAAAAGGGCTGCTTCTATTGGTGGTCATTTTAACCATCACAGCCAACCTGCTATGTCATATGTAGCTGCTTCCATCCTGTCCCTCTCAAGAGGAAATAACCTAAATCCTGGACTGTGTCATCCGCTAACAGAGAGCAGGAGAAAACACCAAACACACACACAGCCTTTCGACTTTCCTTGGTGTTGCGTTCTAATTGTTGTTAAGACATACACTACCACGCCACATTCAAGGTTCTTGTTTACATATACAGAGCCCTGAACGCCTGGTGTCCACTTAAGTGTTTTAGGCATTAATTATATACACATCGCTGTATACCAGCCTGACATTTAATCAGATAGAAATACTTCCACAAATGAGGGCAAAATCTCAGGGGTTAGTTTGGGCTGAAAAGTTGGGCTGTAAACAGACAATACGTAAAATATAACCAAGTATGGTGGCACCTTAAAGTCGAATAAATTTCTAATGACATGAACTTTCATGGACTACATCAGAAACGCCATCTTGAATTACAGGTACAGACTGAAACACGGTTGGGGGCGAGGGATTATTCTACACCAACCTTCGCCATCCTGGTGCCTTCAAATGTTTTGTACTACAAAAGCCAACAGGCCCTGGCAGGGGAACCTGAATGGTGAAGGGTGCCAACACAGAATCGCAGAACCTACCTAGGTAAAGGTAAAGGGACCCCTGACCAATAGGTCCAGTCGTGATCGACTCTGGGGTTGTGGCGCTCATCTCGCTTTATTGGCCGAGGGAGCCGGCGTACAGCTTCCGGGTCATGTGGGCAGCATGACTAAGCCGCTTCTGGCTAACCAGAGCAGCGCATGGAAATGCCGTTTACCTTCCCACCGGAGCGGTACCTATTTATCTACTTGCACTTTGACGTGCTTTCGAACTGCTAGGTGGGCAGGAGCTGGAACTGAGCAAAAGGAGCTCACCCCATTGTGGGGATTCGAACCTCCGACCTTCTGATCGGGAAGTCCTAGGCTCTGTGGTTTAACCCACAGCACCACCCGCGTCCCTTAGAACCTACCTACCTACCTGTCTTTAAATCACAATAATACTTCATGCAGGCGGCTGATGAAAGTGGAGTGTAATCCACAAAAGTTTGTGCCGCAATGAAATCTGTTCAGTTTTTAAGGCGCCACGTAGATTCTCTGCTGTTTTTGCTGCCAGCAGATAAACGCAGCTGCCCTCTGGAAACAAAATCTACAGACCTATTTTAAACATGGTTACACAGAAATAAGCATCATGCTACAAGAAAGGAGATTTCTTGACTAAATATCAGGAAAAACTTTTGACAGTAAGAGCTGTTGGGACAGTTGAACCGTCTCCCTCCGGGGACTGTGGATTCTCCTTCCTTGGAGGTTTTTAAGCAGAGGCTGGATGGCGCCATCTGTCATTGATGCTTTAGCTGAGATTCCTGCATAGGGTCCCTTCCAACTCTACAATTCTAGGACTCTATGTTTATAACGGGATCTCCTTTCTATTAAGCAGGCTTAAAGCCTTCAGCCTACAACTGTGCAGAATGACAATGAAAGCAGAACAGTTTACCTCACTGGCTAAGACTTGCGCGTATTCGATGTCCAGTTCGTAGAGCGTTTCTATGTGGTCACTAGTAAACGCTATTGGAACCAGCAAAATATTCTTCTTTCCCCTCTGGCAAAGCCCTTTGATCGTCTCATCCGTCTGAGGACCCAGCCAAGGCATAGGACCAACCTAGGATAAAGGAGACACACACACACACACACACACACAGAGAGAGAGAGAGAGAGAGAGAGAGAGAGAGAGACATTACATTACAGTGGTACCTCAGGTTACAGACACTTCAGGTTACAGGCTCCGCTAATACAGAAATAGTACCTTGGGTTAAGAACTTTGATTCAGGATGAGAAAGAAATCACGTGGCGGCAGCGGGAGGCCCCATTAGCTAAAGTGGTGCTTCAGGTTAAGAACAGTTTCAGGTTAAGAACGGACCTCTGGAACAAATTAAGTTCTTAACCCGAGGTACCCACTGTATTAAGTTGTGATTCAATATATACACCACATTTTAAAGCAGGCGTGGGGACACTTTTAAGCTTTGTGGGTCAGAACCTTATCAGGATCTACTCTCACAGGCCAATTCCGACAGCCGAACAAGCTTATTGCTAACTGTTCTGTGGGCTTTCACTGGACAGTATGCCAATGATGTCAATAAATGAAATAAAAATGTACCTTGGACTGCCACACAAGCCTATACGGGTTGGAGTAGTTGAGTTTCTCCATAACCCTCTGAACGGTTGCTCCCACCTCTTGTGGGTACGGATCGCCACGATTAACTACCTATGGGACAGAAAGGGCAAGTTAGCTAAAACAGCTCAGTCGGGGTTAAAACAAACACCACAAATGCTCCCCCTACACTATCAAACCACCACAATTAGTCCACATTTTGCAGCAACGCATGCCAGTTAAAGGGTTCCCCTTACTCATAAGGAGTCCCATCAGATGCAGCCCCAGCCTAAGCTTAGAACCAATTGTTTCTTATAACCAATAAATTATGGCCCCTGTCAGCACTGTATACATTTAAAGTAGTATCACGCCACTTTAAACAGTCATGGCTTCCTGCAAGGAATCCCGAGAAATGGAGTTTTGTCAAGGGTGCCGAGTGTCACTAGGAGACCCTAATTCTCATTACAGAGCTACAATTGACAGAGAGGTTCAGCAATTCATTCCACTTCCTAGGGAGATACAGTCATACCTTGGATGTTGAACGAAACTCGTTCCAGAAGTCTGTTCGACTTCCAAAACATTCGGAAACCAAAGCATGGCTTCTGATTGGTTGCAGGAAGCTCCTGCAGCCAATCAGAAGCCACATCGGACAGTTCGGCTTCCAAAAATAGTTCGCAAACCAGAACACTCACTTCTGCATTTGTGGCGTTCGGGAGCCAACTGTAGTTTAATACAAGGCACAAGGCATTTCAAACAGATGCAATATATTATCAAGGGATATTTTAAAAAATAATTTCTAGTGGGTTGTTCTTCCACTGAAGCGACATTTGTGCCTTCAAACCCCAGACAGCTTAATTCAGAACTACAGTATTGCAACTTATTTTCGGTGCTAAAGAGAAACCACTAGATGGCACCCAATTTCCACAGATCACAAAAATCCCTGTGTGGCGCAGGAGAATGAAAAGAGGAAGAACCCAGTATTTCTGACACTCTACAGTCATACATAATTTTATTTGTGTGTCGCCTTTCCGCAGTTCAAACCGTGCTCAAGGTGGCTTACAACATAAGAAAAAAATACATAACCACAACATAACAAAAGTAGTCATGAACAATAAATAAAACATTTTGAAATGCACAACCAAGCTGAACAATTTCCATATTCCATATTGTTCGCTGTATAAGATGCACCAGACCACAAGACGCACTAGTTTTTGGAGGAGGAAAACAAAAAAAATATATATTCTGAATCTCAGAAGCCAGAACAAGAGGGATCGCTGTGCAGTGAAAGCAGCAATCCCTCTTGCTGTTCTGGCTTCTGTGATAGCTGCACAGCCTGCATTCGCTCCATAAGACGCACACACATTTCCCCTTACTTCTTATGAGGGAAAAAGTGAGTCTTATAGAGCAAAAAATATGGTAAATCACAAGATCTAAAATAAAGTTACAACAACAGCCCCGGCCAGGAGTTGGTTCAACAGCCTCAGCTTTTGTAGCTGGAGTCAGTCCGAGCTCCACCCTCCCAGGCCAGGTGGAAAAAGGCCTGCAAGGCAGGTAGGGAACAGGTCTTGTGAATGGACAGGCAAACTGGCGAATGGATCAATGGATCATACAAACAAGGTTTTTTTTTATTATTAAAAAAAAACCACCTCTTTAAGAAAGTATTTTGCAGCTTTGGAAATGGATTGCTGTTACTCACAGACATTGGCAGAGAGTGAGCGGAGAACAGAATAACTACATCTTTCCTTTTGTCGGGCGGAAATAAGTCCAGTTCCTTCTGGATGTGGTCTGCAAAGCACTGAAAAGCAAAAGTTGGAGAAATAAAACACAAGTCCAAATACCAGCCTCCCCAATAATGACAGTGATCCTCAAGCACAGCTGAGAATTTGAATGCATTTTTAATAATAATATTATCCTATGTTACACCAAGATTTTCTTCCAACCTTTCTAGGCATGCACCAACTAACAATTATGCAATTTAACATAAGAATAAAACAAAAAACGATTATAAAATATGGGAAAAGTCTCCAAGTAAGAATCCTGACCTATTCAGCTATCTATTTGTTTCACAAGTACAGCCTCAAGCTCCTTGAGGAACCTACACGTCAGAGAGATCCTATCAAGTGTTTCTCCCAACTTGGGGTCCCTGGCTGTTGTTGGACTACAACTCCCATCATCCTGCTGGCTAGGGATGATGGGAGTTGTAGTCCGACAGCAGCTGGAGACCCGAGTTGGAGAAACACTGTCCAGCATTCTTCCCCCACAGAACTGGCAGGTTTCTGCTACTCCTCGCTTTGGTTCCCACCAAGAATTCCGTACCTGAATGAGAAGGGGGTGCGTTGGCCACCTGTCAATTGTGCTCCACTTCATCTTTGGTTTATCCCCCTTTTTGTCATAGTAGCGATAAATAGCGTTTAAGCTGCTCCCTGAAGGGGACAAAAGCAATGAGCCCATCAGAAAGGCAAAAAGAGCAGAAAAGGCAAGTTGTGGTAAGGAGGGAGGGGATACAGGGACTCTGCAAAGGACGAGTCCCCTGCTAGATCAGACCCAAGTTCCATTTAGTCCCTCACAGTGGTCAGGTTGGTGTTGCCACTCAAAAAGGACATATTATTCTTGTTAATTATTACTGTTACTGACAGCTACCAGAAAATGTAAGCACACGTTAAAATACACAAGGCAATTACAACAAAACACTGAAACAGACACACAATTAAAATGAGCGATAAAACAAGACCTTAGCATTAGCAAGTTAAGAGAGGAGGTTCGGGGGAGAGCGCATGTAATGAAACATGTCTTCAAGAGCCGGCGGAATGCCAATACTGATGGGGCCTCTCGTATTTTAGCAAGGAGAGCATTCCACAACACGGGTGGTACCAGTGAAAAAGGTCACCTCCATGTTGCCACCAGCTAATAATTTGTGGGCTGTGGCACAGCTAAGCAGGTTCCACATTTCCCCTGCCTATTGTTCCTCAGAAACTGATATTCAGTGGTTTCTAAACCATTTTTAAAAAATCAAGTTTTGAATATCATTTTCTTCTGCACGTCCACATCTAAGTAAAAACATACCTGCCTGGCTGCTCGCTGACATAGCCGCCACCTCACTTTCACATAAAGCAAGACCAGCATGAATTGTGCAATGAGCCAAAGGAGAAACTTGTACAGTACTGCTGCTGCTGCTGCTGCCCAAGTAAAGCTCAAGTGGCAGAGCACTTCTTTTGGCATGCAGAAGGTCCAATCTCTGGCAACTCGAGGCAACACTGAGGGGAAACTCCTGGAGAACTCGTGTTGGGGTTCTAGCAAGCCTAGGTGCTAGCACCTGACCTAAGGCTGCTCAGGTGCAGAATGGACTGCAGTTATGCAAAATCAAGAGGAAGACTATCTATTTTGATACTGCCTTGCGTATTCTTGGCATAGCTGTCAACCTTCCCTTTTTTTGTGGGAAATTCCCTTATTCCAGTGCCATTTCCTGCTACTATCCCAAATTGTTAGATATCCCGTAGACTGTCCCCAGGACAGGTGAGGCTGCTGATCCCTTATTTTTGAGGCTGCTGATCCCTTATCTTCAAATCTGAAAGTTGACAGATATGATTCTTGCTGAGGCATAGAACAAGCAGATTCCCAGAGCTGGCCCCTGGATTAGACCAAGGCCTGCCTTTGGAGGCCGGGCATTGATTCTGTACTCCAGGTACGAGCTCACCTGTGGTGGAGCAGCTGTACTGTGGGTACTGTGTGAAAGCAACAGCCCGTTCAATGCCATCCTCCTCCATCTCTTCAATGGCTTCCTCGGTCAGAGGGTGGACATAGCGGAATCCGATGTAGTACTTGTGTGGCGCTGGAAACAGAAGACAGCTGGTCACCTTATTCTGTGGAGCAACGTGATCTAAACATTATGCGAGGCAGCCTTTCGCTACCCTGGCACCCGCCAGATGTTTTGGATCACACATGTTGATAGCAAAAACATTTGGCGGGTACCAGGTTGGTGAAAAAGCTGGTGTAAACATTGCCTGTGCCTTCCAGTTGCAGGAGCGTCTGCACTGTGGTCTTATCTGCCTTACTAATATTTTTAAAAACAATAAAGAGGGGGCTGGACTAGATGACCCTTGGGGTCCCTTCCAACTCAACAATTCTGAAAGGCTCTCCGAGTGGTGTATTTACAACAGCGTTAGAAACTGAGATATGAAAGCTAGGAGCTAAAGGGTACCTTAAATCGAGGTTATGGGTGCAACAATGGAATGTCCGGGCACACTAATACAAAGCTGAAAATGAATGAACTGCAGCTAAAATATTATGTTCATTTTTCACGTGGTCTAGTCCTTCCCCTGCACAGCCCCCTAATATTCGTAAGAGGGTCTCTTCTCCAGTCTTCAGAGAGTAGCTGGAAGTGGGGAGGCAGAAAAAGCTCCTCCTTTCCTTCCATTCTGCAGTTTTAATCTGAAATCTTAGATGAGGTATTGTGCCCAGAAACTGCTCGCACTAATGAAATTCACTGCCGCAAAATGCACCTAGAACAATGGGAGTTTCGAACTTACACTAGAGGGTTTGTGTGTGACCTAAATCCTCAAACTGGAAAAAAAAACCCAGCTGGTTTGCACATCTTTTTACTAGAACAGGAGCACTTTGGGCAAACATCATAGCAACTCCCAACGACCCACTAAATTGGTACAGTGGTACCTTGGGTTAAGTATTTAATTCGTTCCGGAGGTCTGTTCTTAACCTGAAACTGTTCTTAACCTGGAGCACCACTTTAGCTAATGGGGCCTCCCACTGCCACCGGAGCACGATTTCTGTTCTCATCCTGAAGCAAAGTTCTTAACTATTTCTTGTTAAGAAATAACCCATTTCTGGGTTAGCGGAGTATGTAACTTGAAGTGTATGTAACCTGAAGTGTATTTAACCCGAGGTACCACTGTATTTTGCCCAATAGGAAACCTTGACAGCTGGAAAGGAGAAAACAGACCAACTAACTATTTTAAACAGAACTCCAAGGAAGCAAAGACTTCCATCGTGTTGGAGTCGCAGACTTCAGCATGCTTCCAAGAAGCGTTGTTCCCCTTTCCTACCTGTTTTGCACTTATCTGGCAAAAAAACAGTAGCCCGCAGCCATGGCAGAAGCAGAAGAGGCCTGCCTGACATAATAGGAGTGAAAGTTAAGATGCAAAGGATGTACAAATAGATAAAAGGCAGGGCGGCTTTCACTGGGGAAAACCAGGCTGTAAAATCAGAGGGAGTGATGAGGTCTGACAGGAGCAGATAAGGCTCCCTAAACCATTAACTTAATGCTCCCAATTCCCCAGCCCTTTTAAACACACTAATTTTACTTTTTTTAAAAAAAAAAAAAGCAAAAAGCTACTGACTTGCCTGACAAGGCGAGGGAGTGTTGGAGACTAGCCTTCAGATCTTTTGCAGTGTGCTTACTTGTGTCAAGAACACGATCTACATGCGCTAGTCTAATTACCGCAGTTCGCACGTGCAATTGCTGTGCAACGCACATCAATCTTGTGTCCCACGCTAGCAGGTTTCTTTTAAAAGCATCGTGCTTGCGGATACCAAAGTTCCGCCTAGTGGCTTTGATCCAGAATGGCTGACTGACACATCACCGGGTCAAGAGATGGACAGGCAATGCATGGTAACTAAGCACCTCTGCGTCTGGGTCTGCCGATGGGGAGAATTCAGGTGCAGTTGCAACTTGGTTCAACCTGTTCCATCTCTCATAGAACTCTGGTTATTTGGGTGTCTGACAAATGGACCATTTAGAGAGTGTCTGATAAGGTTCTCATTTTGCCAGACAACCCCCGGCGCCCTCAAGTCGAGCAACTGTCATCGGCCCCACCCAACACTTGCAAGGTTCCTCCCCTGAGTTCAGGCTGGATGATAAGGAAGGAGTAACGGTTTCGGTGGGAACGGCAAGCCACACTCGGATCTGCTTGTGTTCTGTATCAGCGGCCAGGGGGACTTGTTGGAGCTGGTTCAAACATGAACAGGCAGTGTTCTGGCCGTGCTGCATCGCTCACTGCTCCTCACAACATCCGTTGGATGTTTGCCATGAAACGGGCCGCTTAACGCAGCAACTATACCGCAGAATTTGTTAGCTCTGCGTATTAGGCAAGTGCCTTCTGCGTTTACCGGGCAAAGCACTGCTCCATCAAGCTCAGTGCTGTCAATACAGACTGGCAGCAGCTCTCAGGTTTTATGCAGAGGACATTCCCAGCCTGACCTGGAGATGATTGGGATTGAACCTGCGGCCTTTGGCCTGCAAAGCAGATGCTCTATCACTGAGCTACAGTGGTACCTCGGGTTACATACGCTTCAGGTTACATACGCTTCAGGTTACATACGCTTCAGGTTACATACGCTTCAGTTTACAGACTCCACTAACCCAGAAATACTGGTTCAGGTTAAGAACTTTGCTTCAGGATGAGAACAGAAATCGTGCAGCAGCAGCAGGCCCCATTAGCTAAAGTGGTGCTTCAGGTTAAGAACAGTTTCAGGTTAAGAACGGACCTCCGGAACGAATTAAGTACTTAACCCGAGGTACCACTGTACAGCTCTTTCCTAGAGGGCTTTGCCTCTGGTTATAACCATTATTATTATTATTATTATTATTATTATTATTATTATTATTACCCTGCCCATCTGAGCGGAGTGGCTTCCAACATCTATAAAAACATAATAAAACATTAAACAACTTCCCTATACAGTGCTGCATTCAGATTTCTTCTAAAGGTTGTACAGTGGTACCTTGGGATGCGAACGGGATCAGTTCCGGAGCCCCATTCGCATCCTGAACAGAACGTAAGACGTGCGCGGGTCGCGTTTCACTGCTTCCGCGCATGATGTCATTTTGACAGTCTGCGCATGCGTGAGCAACGAAACCCGGAAGTAACGCGCTCCGTTACTTCCAGGTCGCAGTGGAGCGCAGCCCGACAATACTTATCCTGAAGTGTATTTATCCCGAGGTACGACTGTATAGTTACTTATTTCCTTGACGACTGATGGGGGGGCATTCCACAGGGAGGGTGCCATTTCTGAGAAGGCCCTCCCGCCTGGCTCCCTGTAACTGCGCTTCTCGCATTTTAGGACACGGCAGTGGTACCTCGGAAGTCAAATGGAACCCATTCCAGAAGTCCGTCCAACTTCCAAAATGTTCCGAAACCAAGGCGCAGCTTCCAGTTGGCTCCTGCAGCCATTCGGAAGCCATGGAACCCACGTTGGAAGTTCGGGTTCCAAAGAACGTTCGCAAACCGGAACACTCACTTCCGGGTTTGCGGCGTTCGGGAGCCAAAACATTTGAGTCACAAGGCATTTGACTTCCGAGGTACCACTGTACATTGATTTTTTCACATGCACCGCTTGGAGAGAATATTTTTCTTGGCTGTGCGCCATACAAATGTGTGCAGTTTTTTTAAAAAATAAGTATTTGCAGGACATGCCTAAAGGAAGGACTCACGTACCAGAGTGAGGAGACATTTCATCCAACAGCTTCACCATGCCTTCTCCTTGCGTAGCAGTCCATTTCTTAATAGGCGACCCTCCACCAATCCGACTATACTGTTCCTGGATTTTGGGCGTCCGTCGCTTGGCAATAAAAGGCGCCAGCTTACTGAAATGTCGAGAGACTGCTGTTAGCGCTAGCAACCTCACTCTACCTCCGTCCCGCTCACCATCATAAAAAAGGTTTTTGTTTTTCTAACCAGCATCTTGTTTGATAATAAGAATAATTTATTATTTATACCCCACCCATCTGGGTGGGTTTCCCCAGCCACTCTGGGCGGCTTCCAGCAGAATATTAAAATACAATGATTCATCAAATATTAAAAGCTTCCCTAAACAGGGCTGCCTTGAGATGTCTTCCAAAAGTCTGATAGTTGTTTATTTCCTTGACATCTGATGGGAGGGCGTTCCACAGGGCGGGCGCCACTACCGAGAAGGCCCTCTGCCTGGTTCCCTGTAAACCTCAGTTCTCGCAGTGAGGGAACCGTCAGAAGGCCCTCGGCGCTGGACCTCAGTGTCTGGGCAGAACGAACGGGGTGGATACGCTTCTTCAAGTATAAGGACCGAGGCCGTTTAGGGCTTTAAAGGTCAGCACCAACAGTTTGAATTGTGTCCGGAAACATACTGGGAGCCAATGTAGGTCTTTCAAGACCGGTGTTATTTGGACTCAGTGGCCACTCCCAGTCACCAGTCTAGCTGCCGCATTCTGGATTATTTGTAGTTTCTGGGTCACCTTCAAATGTAGCCCCACGTAGAGTGCATTGCAGTAGTCCAAGCGGGAGATAACCAGAGCATGCACCACTCTGGCGAGACAGTCCATGGGCAGGTAGGGTCTCAGCCTGCGTACCAGGTGGAGCTGGTAGACAGATGCCCTGGACACAGATTTCAGATTGAGCCATCAGCAGCTATGCACATGTTAGCACACCTGGAAACCACCGACTGGCTGGCATGGCATGGAACTGCAAGCCAGCCATTTGCAGGAACTGAAGGCACCGTTTCAATGTTACCAGATATATGCAACACCACACAAGGTGTCAAATACTTTCTACTTACCTGCACCACATTTAAGTCAGCTAATGAAAATTCCAAACAAGGCAGGGAAGTCAACCATCACCCTTCATGACCAAAAGACTGCTCAGATTGACATGTGTTTTAATCTGCTTTTAAGGTAAAGGTAAAGGTACCCCTGCCCGTACGGGCCAGTCTTGACAGACTCTGGGGTTGTGCGCCCATCTCACTTAAGAGGCCAGGGGCCAGCGCTGTCCGGAGACACTTCCGGGTCATGTGGCCAGCGTGACAAAGCTGCATCTGGCGAGCCAGAGCCGCACACGGAAACGCCGTTTACCTTCCCGCTGGTAAGCGGTCCCTATTTATCTACTTGCACCCGGAGGTGCTTTCCAACTGCTAGGTTGGCAGGCGCTGGGACCGAGCAGCGGGAGCGCACCCCGCCGCAGGGATTCGAACCGCCGACCTTTCGATCGGCAAGCCCTAGGCGCTGAGGCTTTAACCCACAGCGCCACCTGCGTCCCCAATCTGCTTTTAGCTTATTGCTAATTATTTTACAAATGTTCTAAGTACCGTATTTTTCGCTCTATAGGACACACTTTTCCCCCTCCAAAAATTAAGGGGACATGTGTGTGCGTCCTATGGAGTGAATACAGGCTCCTTGGCTTCAGTGAAAGCCTCCAAAGCTTCGGGGTAGCTGTGCTCCGCAGGCTTCGGCTTCCTTTCGCTGAAGCCAGGAGAGTCTTGCTTTCCTGGCTTCAGCAAAGAAGGAGAGCTGTGCAGCGCCCCTTCAGCGAAGCGGGAGGAGAAATGGAAGGGGCTCCATTTCTCCTGCCACTTTGCTGAAGGGGTGCTGAGCAGAGAGGAGGAGTTTTTTTTTTTTCTTGTTCTCCCCCTCTAAAACAAGGTGCGTCCTATGGTCCGGTGCGTCCTATAGAGCGAAAAATACGTTAGTTGTTTTTAACTGCTTTTGCTGGTCATTTTATTGCTTTGCTCTCTTCATGAATTGCTTTAAGGGTGTGTGTTTTTAAACAACAATCAAATGGTGTATACATTTTATGAAACAATAAAGAAAGAAAGCCAGGTGTAGAAAGAAAGAAAGAAAGGAAGAGAGAAAGAAAGAAAGGGTTCCTAAACCTCCCAAAACAGCAAACAAATCAGCACAACTTCTGGCAGACCGAAGCACTAAGCCTTACTTTTGGACCGGTAGAGTCATCAGGTCTCTGTCAAGGAAAAGCCTAAGAAGAAAATCATGGACGTCTCCAAGTGTCTCTGGGCCTCCCATGTTTAACATCAAGATCCCTGTTTTAGGTTTCCTATAGGAAAAAAGAGAGCAGGAGGATAAGTTTAACACATCAATTTGAAATAAAACAAGGGCTGTTGCCTTCCACTTTCCTTTTTTGTTTGCTTCTTATTTGGCTGACTGTGAGATATTTTAACCTGGGAGTAACCAGCAGGGTGCCTGTCACATAGTGCTGGGACTACAACTCCCAGCATCCCCCAGCTACTCCTGTGCCCCCAGATAATTGGCCATGCTGGCTTGGGCTGATGGGAGATGGAGTCCAACCCACGTTTGGAAGGCATCGTAATGGGTGCCCATTTTAAATTACTGTTATTTTACTGAAACTCTATATTGAAGTTTTACATTTTATTTTACGTCCAAATTGCTTCGGAAAGGCCTTCTCCCCTTCCCCACTTGAAAGGTGGCCTAGAAACATTGCAAAATAAATAAGTGCCACCAGGGAAGAAGTATATTAATAGTGAAATTATTATTAAGCGCTAACTTAAAATGATTTTTTTATTCATAACAAACTTAATAATGCAAACACACTAGTATTTGGCAATAAAAAGTGTTACTTTAGAAACACAATTTACAAAGACTCATAATCTAGTCTCTAGAAACTTGCTATAATGTGAAATAATAACAGGTGTAAATATATGAAGAAAACTACTAATAATTATAAATAGCAGAATGTAGGCACCCTATATATAAAAATGAGCAAACCAGTGATATTTTAGGGAGCAGGCTAGCAGGCGTGGCCAATTACTTAAATCATAGGAGCCTCCACAACACAAAACACTGTTGCTGTATGTAGGTTTTATTTTATTTGTTTTTTATCTTATATTTTGGAAATGTACATCCAGGGTTTTTTTCTTTACATTTTTGGGGGGGGGGGCACCCAAGCTATAGCTTGTTTAGCTTATATGTAAATCCAGCACTGAAGGGAGGCATTAATATTCACTCCTCATCAGCCAACGGGTAACACTAGCTCAACAGGCACCAAAATCCTAGCCATTTTAATTTGTAAGCAAGCCTCGCTGTGTTCCAATTGGGTTTACTCCCTGTTAAGGGTATGCACAGCCTGACATTTTTTCGCAGGGGTGAGAAGCCCGCTACCCTCCAAATATTGGTGGCCTGCAACTCCCCTCACACCTGTCAGCTATGCTAGCCAGGGCTGATGGGAACTGCAGTCCACCAATATTTGTAGAGATGCAGGGTCCCCTGCCCCTGCTCTGAAAAGCATGTAATTTCTCTGAGGTTCTACAGTTTAAACTACACCCATATGTAGAGCTTTATCAGTTCCTGTGCAGATGAACCACCCACACAACAGCTCCCTACCTCTTTTCAGGTTGGGCCTGAGGCTTGGTTTTCTGGGCCTGCGCAGCTGCCGTCGCTGTTGACTGACATCTCCCTTGTAGCTGGACTCTTGCCCGACTGCAGCCATTGCTTGCTGTGACTAGACAAGAGCAAGGGGAAAACAGAACAACCCACAATTAGTTTATTACTTGATTTGTTTCTTCACAATGCGGTATTTCGTTCATTCAAAACCCATGAGAAGCTGCCTTATACGGAGTCAGATGATTCATCCCCACCAAGCCCAGAACGGTCCACAATGACCTCCAAGAACTGACCGTGGGGCTTTCTCCATGCATAAAACAGCCTCTGTCACTGAGCTATGGCATTTCCTCGAAAATGCACACAAGGATGCAAATGAAATCGGAAAATAAACACAACAGAAAATCCCCCGATTAGCAGGTGTCAGGCCTTTAGGAAAAAATTAAGGACTGGTTTATTTCACTCTACAGTTGTTAAATTTAAGCATATTTCTAGGGCCATTTCTAGGGCTTCTCTTGTGGGTTTTTTCTGTCTCCGCAATGCTGCCTACCCACTTAGTGATACCTGCACAATGGGCGTGCTTTAGTAATCTGTTGTAATATGGTGCCTTGTGCAAGGTCAAAACTTGACGCCCCCAAACGGAGCTTCTCTATTACGGATCTTCTCAAATTTGCTTATAAAACAACAAGGGCTGTATCTGCAGGCAGTTGACTTGTCTAGAGCAGGGGTCAGCAAAGTTTTTGTGGCTTGGGCTGGTTCACGGTCCCGCAGACTCCGCAGTGGGCCCAAGTGCGCGCACACACAAACAATATTTCCAGCACTCCTTCCGGTGCGGAAGAGGCGTACGCAGCCAATGGGAAGCCGACTAGTGTTGTGGAAGGCAGTCTCCGCTCTGCTCCACGCCGGTTTAGTGCGGCACACAGGAGCCAACCGAGTGGCGGGGATCCATGAGCCGGTTAAACGACCCCCATGGGCCGCTTATGGCCCATGGACCTTAGGTTGCCGACCCCTGGTCTAGAGCTTGGGGAAGGGGGGGAACCAACTTCACAGCTGACAACAGAAGTGCAAACTGCTCACCTTCACTTGTAAAGCTGCAATACTTACCTTCCTAATCCAGTATCACACTTTCAACATTTTGTGTTTTGGTCAGTGTTAGAAACTGGGATATGAAAGCTAGGAGCTAAAGGACACCTTAAGCCTAGGTTATAGGTGCAATAATGGAATGTCCAGGCACACTAATACAAAGCTGAAAATGAATGAACTGCAGCTAAAATATTATGTTCATTTTTCACGTGGTCTAGTCCTTCCCCTGCACAGCCCCCTAATATTCTTAAGAGGGTCTCTTCTCCAGTCTTCAGAGAGTAGCTGGAAGTGGGGAAGCAGGAAAAGGCCCTTTCCTTCCACATTGCAGTTTTAATCTGAAATCTTAGGTGCAGTACCGTGCCCAGAGCTCAGAAATTGCTGGCCCAAATGAAATTCCCTTCTGCAAAAAGCGCCTAGAGTTTTGAACACTGTTTTTGGTAAAAACTTTTCATCAGTGCCCATTCACCAAAGGTTGTGCACATGAGAGACTGTGCTCAATTCTAGCCTTCAAACATAAGTGACAGCGATAATCATACATGCAAGTTTGGTATGAAAGCCTTGAAATGGGCTTCAAATTCAATTATAGGGGTTAGACTGGCTGCTTTGTTTTCCCCTCCCACCTTTTAAATATTTTTTGTTCTGAAAACTTGGGAGGCTTCCCAACATGCTACAATTCTTTTGACATTCACCACCTGAGTTTTCCCTGAAAGGAAAAGATTATACCTAGTGGGGGAGGGAGAAAACCCACAAATTCCATATTTAAAAATGAGCCTTGCAACATCTAGCTGAGAGGCAGGTCAGCAAAAACTGCAGAGCTCTTTGGTTTCTTAAAATGTTGACAATATTCGTTCCACAGTATTTGTTCCTTCACCCTAAGGTTCCCTGGATGGGTTACAGCACCATAAAATACAGTTGCAATTATTTAATTTAAACTTAAACACACCCAAAAGTGAAACGGTTCCAAGCAGAACAACAATCAAACTCCCTGCAGTTTGCCCTTTCCAAACTCCCTGTTTCCCTGATGCTGCACGCCGGATGCAAAGCCCTCCAGACTTGGTGCTAAGCCCTTTACGCAAACTCTCCTCTCCGGCGGCCACGTTGTGTAACAAGATCTCGGCGTCAGCAACACGGATCCCCTTTCGTTTTCGCACCCAAACCGACGATCGCTTGCACAAAACCAACCGCGCGCACTTTAGCCTTACCTGGGAGGGCTACATGGTCCGCGCGTGCATTCTGCGGGTCTCAAGTGGGCGTGGATTTTTAATTTTAAAAAATAATATCTCCCTTTTCGCTCGCTCAAGTACAGTAATAGCCTTGCTTTGCTGATCTATGCAAGGCGTGCTGAAAACCCTTTTCTATAATTAAAAAAAGAACAATTCTTTTGCCCGGTTTGTTTACCCTGATTCCGCGTAAAAAGTTGCACAGGATTGCGAAAAAGCAGTTTTCAGTGCTGTCACTTTAACAAAATAAAAAAGCAATGCATTTGATAGAAGTCCTTATATAAGAGAGACGCCGGACAGAGTCCTCTGCAACATGCTGCTTGCATAACGCCGTTTTTCTCTTTCCCACCCCCCCCCATCCCTCCAGTGACCCCGGGAGATCGACCTCCGCAACAAAAGCGCATCTCCCACCACCCCGGGGAAAGGAAAATGCAATAGCCTCCTTTCTCCCTCTCCAGGCAGATAGCAAAACCCAATTAAAAGGTACTCTCCCATTCCCCCTCTGCGCTTGAATCATCTTAGTAAGGAAGAGAGGGGGAAGGGAATAGGCATTGCAACGACCCTTTGGAGAAAGATGCAGCCGGTTTGTTCACTTACATGGGTACAAGGCTCGGTTTGCAGCTCTGAAGGCAGCAGCCATGTTTGTGTTAACTAAATGCATTCCGTTACTGTGCAGCAGCCCGAGCGGTACAGTTCCTTCCTCGAGTTAACTGGGCTGCTTTGTGGCATGCCTTCCCTGGGAGTCTCGCCCACACTGGTGGGCTTGTTTTAATCTCTCCAGAAGCCCTTTTGGCTCGCCTGGGCTGTGACAAGCCAGCCAGAGGGGCGGGGCGACGAGGGAGAAAAGGCGAAAAGCCCTTTGTGCGCAAAAAGGGGCGGAAGGCGGCGCCTCCTTCTCCGCCCTTCCCAGTCTGCAAGGCGAGTCCTGTGCGGGGACGGAGGGAGCCGGCGCTTTGGGCTAGGATGGGACTGGGAAAGGCCCTAACTCTTTTTAAAAAGAAAAAAAATTCCTTCCAGTAGCACCTTAAAGACCAACTAAGTTAGTTCTTGGTATGAGCTTTCGTGTGCATGCACACTGAAGAAGTGTGCATGCACACGAAAGCTCATACCAAGAACTAACTTAGTTGGTCTTTAAGGTGCTACTGGAAGGAATTTTTTTTGTTTTGACTATGGCAGACCAACACGGCTACCTATCTTTTTAAAAAGGTTTTTTTTGGACCATAAGAAAAAAATAACCCCCCAAACCTGACCTTTATCAGGTCAACTGCCATGCATTAGGATGGAAATAAAAGGATAAATGGAATGACTGTGTTTTTGAATATATACAATTTGATATATTTGAACAGGTGATGACGGAAGATACATGGGAAAACAAATGTCAAAAGATTTTGAATAAATGGACAAGTTATAGGAACTGGATAGCACTGGGGGAAGCCAACCCAAGCATCCAAATTAGAATGAATAATCTGTGCACATGGTTAAAGATCTGAAGAGGGAACAAGTTTTGGGGGGAGGGGTTAAAGGGGAGGGAGGAAGGGGGGGAAATTAGGATAAGTGAGTAGGGACAAAAGTACATAGTTATGTATAACTAATAGGAGGATGATTTTGATGCATGTTGTTGTTAGATTTTCTACTGAATGATTTTTTTGTAAGTTATACGAGATCCCTTGATGAAAGTGTGAGTATGAAGAATGGGGGGGAAATAAAAATTTAAATAATAAAAAAACCTGCAATGTCACAAAAAGGCGAGCTTGCTTCCAGGCGCCGTGCTTCCTGAGCATGCACAAAGTTTGGCCGATTTAGTTAGCATTTATTCTGATGCGTTTGCTGGGAGGTGGGACAATGTTCAGCTACTTGCGGAGGAGCATCATTCTGGTGTGTTTGCAAAAAAAAGTTTCATATTACGCATTCATTCCGATTCGATTGTGAGGACCACATAGAATCATAAGAGTTGGGGGATCCAGTCCAGCCCCTTGCAGTGTAGGAATTCTGCCCATAGCTGTCCCTGGGTGGGTTTGAACCACCAACCTGCTGCTTAACAGCCAGACACATTGACTCATCGTGCCACAGTAACAAGACAGCGCCAGCTCTTTATTTAGCCCTCATTCTGATGTGTTTGTGCAAAGTTTCCGGAGAGAGTTACGCAATGACTTTTTGTTGCATATTCATTCTGATTTGTTTGTAGGGAGGTTAGATGGCAATGCGTCGAGCAGATGTTATCCCACATTTTCCAGTAATAATATTAATATTATAATTTATTACTTATACCCCGCCCATCTGGCTGGGTTTCCCCAGCCACCCTTGGTGGCTCCCAACAGAATATTAAAAACACAATAAAACATCTGCCTTCAGATGTCTTCTAAGTGTCAGATGTTTATTTCCTTGACATCTGATGGGAGGGCGTTCCACAGGGTGGGCGCCACTACCAAAAAGGCCCTCTGCCTGGTTTCTTGTAACCTCACTTCTTGCAGTGAGGGAACCGCCAGAAGGCTCTCGGAGTTGGACCTCAGTGTCCAGGCTCAATGATGGGTGTGGAGACACTTCTTCAGGTATACAGTGCATCTCCCATCACTTTCCTTTTTGCCAGAAGTTTTATTCTGGGGAGAGAAGTAGGTTTGTTGTGCAGGAGCTCACAACCATTTTAACTGCACAACTTAAATTTGCTGGTATGAGATCGAATCCTACCTGAAAGCAGCAGCAATCTGGAAGTAACCCTGAGAAACTTATTGAGTCGTCCAGAACTCTTCTGATTTTTTTTTCTGTAAACTACCCTGAGCTCCTGATTCTCGGCCATGAACCTTGCTGGATGACCATGGGCCAGCCACTGTCTCTCAGCCTAACCTACCTCCCAGGGTTGCTATGAGGGTAAAAAGGGGGAAGGGGATAAAATACGAGAGAGGGATGTATACAAGATGTCTGCCATCTTGAACTTCCTGAAGGAAAGGTGTGATATAAATGTAGCAAATAAACAAGGAACAAACCTTCGCTATTGGGCAGAATGTTGTATTGGAACTAAAATAAATAAAAATAGCAGCCAGGTGCCCAGATTTGGTGTTGCGAGACTGGAGCTAAAGCCAGTTTTAAAACAATTCTTTGTTTTGCTGAGATGAGGATCAGTACAGTCATACCTCATGTTACATTTGCTTCATGTTACGTTCTTTCAGGTTATATCCCGCGGCGACCCAGAATTACCAGAAAGGGTTACTTCCAGGTTTTGCCGCTTGCACATGTGCAGAAGCGCAAAATGACATCACGCACATGCGCAGAAGCAGCGAATCGCAACCCGCGCGTGTGCAGACGCACCGTTGCGGGTTGCACTCTTTTCATATTGCAAACGGGCCTCTGGAACGGATCCCGTTGACAACCAGAGGTACCACTGTATTCTAGTTGCTCGTTTCATGCACACACACCCTGGCCAGTTTCACATCCCAGCCAGCTGCACTTTTCCAGATGCTACACAAGCACACATGGGGTGGACTTCAGGCCCCAGGGTATTTAATCAATCCTGTCATGTCAGGGTTTTTTTTTTTTGGGGGGGGGGGGGGGCTACTGTAGCAGGACATGCCTGTATTCCAGGGTATTAAGGAAGGGTAAATGTGGCGATTCTTATCAGGTCAATAAGCACATCATCCCCTACAGTTCCATTGTATCCACCAACCCAGAAAACACTTTTAACTACTAACGCATGAGCTGGCGTGTCTCTGAAGGACGATGCAATAACCTTTTGTTTCAGGTAGGCACGCAGGTCCGTATAGTTAAAGCTATGGTTTTCCCAGTAGTGATGTATGGAAGCGAGAGCTGGGCCATCAAGAAGGCAGATCGCCGAAGAATTGATTCCTTTGAATTATGGTGCTGGAGGAGACTCTTGAGAGTCCCATGGACTGCAAGAAGATCAAACCTATCCATTCTGAAGGAAATCAGCCCTGAGTGCTCACTGGAAGGACAGATCCTGAAGCTGAGGCTCCAATACCTTGGCCACCTCATGAGAAGAGAAGACTCCCTGGAAAAGACCCTAATGTTGGGAAAGATGGAGGGCACAAGGAGAAGGGGACGACAGAGGACGAGATGGTTGGACAGTGTTCTCAAAGCTACCAGCATGAGTTTGACCAAGCTGCGGGAGGCAGTGGAAGACAGAAGTGCCTGGCGTGCTCTGGTCCATGGGGTCACGAAGAGTCAAACACGACTAAACAACAGGCACACAGGTAGCCCCGCTGGGAGGCAAGGTGAAAAGTGTTTGCCACGGGTGGCAGGCTCAGGGTGTCATATTTGTATATGAGGAAGTTCTGCTACAGAAGGACTACAGAAGGAACTTATTTTCCTCAGCTTCCAATCATTTCCATCAGGTTTTTCTTGCAGAAACTCTTCCTGCTGCTCTTGTTGAGTTATAGACAAGATGTAGGGGAAGGGGCGATGATGCTGTGTGGTTTGGAGAGCAGCGGTTCGCATTTCTGCCCCAGGCACCAAAAGGTCTTCATCCTGTTCTGGATAGCCATATGTAGATGGAGGGAATACCAGGGCCACAAGTGACTGCATCACACCCTAGGATCTTTAATTTTTTTAACTAATCACAATGGGCCTAACTAGATGGTCAGCCATTCTTTATTCTATTGCTAAATAAAGGGAGGTTGGGGAGTGAAGTCTGCAAGGGACCAGGGCCATCCAAGCTTTTGCATGAGTTGTGCATCGATTCTATGCCCGGCGAAACTGCTATTGTGTCCAAGATGGGCAACCTTGCAGACAAGCACAATGGTTAATATAATTGTGTATATTCACAGAACCTGCCCACTCCTACAAGTGGTTCTCTGCAGATGAAGGGCAGTATACAAATTTAATAATAAGCAACAATAATTTTAATTGGATTTTTTACCCACCTTCCACCCTAAGGTCCCAGGATGAGCCACAACAGTTTAAAATACGTCAAACCATTTTAAACAAATTGCAAGAATAGGATGGGTTCTAAAAATACGCATCTTAAGTGTCAAAGGTCAGGTTAAAAGTGGGGAGAGGCTCTATAGCCCAGAGTTTAATTTCACATGAAACTGGCAGATCGCTGCCGATTTAATTTTTTTAAAAAAACAAAAAAATCCTAAAGCAGCCTTTCCTAATCCTGGTACCTTCAAGATGTTTTGGACTACAAGTCCCATCACCCACAGCCATCATGGTCAATGGATGATGGAAGTTGTAGTCCGGCAACATTTGGAACGTATCAGGTTGAGCTAAAGAATTCACTACCCAGGTAATCTTGACATGTTTGTGAATCTGGGATCAGTTTTGGGTTGGCTTTCAGGACTCACTAGGCCAGCCATATTTCACACTGGCACCAGTCGAAAAATTGCTTTTGTTTACATCCAGACAGTGATTTTTGGATATCAAAGTCAAGAATAATAACAATGACACGTCTTTGCACCACTTTTACATTTCGCTCAGGTATCTTTTGGACCCTTTTGTTTTGCTTTCTTGTGTCATTTTAGCAGGAGCTACTGCATTCCGAGCAGCTGGTAGCTTCTGTGGGGTTAGGCAAGAGCTTCTGAATGCCCAGGGCAAAACAAAGAGGGAGTAAACAATAGCGGGGTCTTGTTTCAAGAATCCTTGCAGCATAGATAACTCATTGGTTAACCAATCAGATCAAGTCCCTGATGTTTTGTCAAGTCAAACTCCAGATTCTGTGCTTGGGTGCACTCAAATGTCACACACAACAGGCCACAAAGGGAAGCAAAACAGGAGACTAAAGAGCCCTGTTCCTTCTACGGCCAGTAGGATAAATGCAGAAATTTGATAAATAAAAGAACCGCATTGTGAATAGGATGAAGCAGAGGGGAAAAGCCGTGCTCGCTTTACCCTGCTTATCTCTGTGAAAGGGGTTTGGAAATAATGCAGTACAGTTTAAAGCCCAAATGCACCATCAAGCTTCAACTGTGGCCTGGGGCATTTTTCCACATTAAGGGCAGAAAAGCAGAGGCAGCCGATTTGCACGTGGCGAGATCTTGCACACAAGGAGGACTTATGCACTGCCTCCGCTTTGCAGGAATGGGCTGGGGAAGCCCACACGCTTCTACTGGAGCCACGCCCTTTGGGTTTGACAAATTAATGGAGGTCAAGGCTACCCTCCACGAAGTTTCCTAATCCAGCTACCACAGCTCTGTATACAAGTAGGACAGCTCAGCCAGTAGAACATGAGACTCTTAAACTCAGGGTCGTGGGTGTGAGCCCCACTTTGGGCAAAATATTCCTACATTGCTGGGGGTTGGACTAGATGACCCTTGGTGTCCCTTCCAAATATATGACTCTATCCTAAATTGACCTGATCCATCAGGCTGTTCTTACATTCTTAATAACTAGGGAGGCAAGATGTGGGAGGGCCAGATTCTTCTACCAATATGTGAAAATCAGCAAAATTAGAACACGCAGTGCAGTGACAGAACCAAGACCATTTCCCCCCTCCAGTGCTATGAATTTATTTATTGCGAGATCCAACCAGCTTTGAAAACAAGGCATGCACAATCATCACAGAAATGTAACAGTGAGAAGAATAAGAGAAATATGACCAGGCAAGGTCCTACAGCAACGACCCAGAGCACACATACACACACCCCGTACTTTGCTCCAGTTAAATTAGTCTGATAACTAAAAACCATTTTCATAACACTTGCTGGAAAGAGAAGGAACAATGACGTCAGTCAGCTTCATCACCTGAAAGCTCCTCTAATTTTCAGTTGGCCCCTCTGTCCTAAGACACCCCAGACATTCAGTGGGTAGGATAAGCAAGAAACCGAGAAGGATCAAAGGACCTTCTCAAAACTTCAGTTCCTGGGGTTCTTGGAATGCAAGCTGTATCAGACCATCTTTCTGAACTATGTAACACAAGGCATGTTGAAAAGCAACTTAACCGAGTGTGAAACACAGGAGGCTTCTGCCAAGAGAACATTTGCTGAAAACGTTTTGATGGAACTGGGAGTCTGGACAGCAGCCATCCTTACTTGGGCAAGTGAAGTCATCAATTAGTGCCGTGTTCAAAATGCAGATATGATGAAAATACAGTGGCAGGAAGGGATCCTTATGGGTACAATTGCTTAGGGTTGATTTTTCAATGTTGTCCGAAGCAGGGAATATCCTACCACACAAGAGGTACACAGGATTTTCACATGAAAGGCTAAAAGAAAAAAAGACCATCATATTCTCCACCCTAATCTCACCCATTAGGGAATAGTAGGTTACTACGGCTTAGAGCTGTAGTAACTTTAGGGCAGCATTTTGTTAATGAATAAATTTTTCAAGGCAGAGTTAAAGGGCCCGACCTCTGCCCAGCCACCACTTCTAAGAATTCAGGCTGAAAATTTTTAAGGAAGGAGGTAAAAGGTACCTAGAGTTTAGTTCTCCTCTCAGTTGGGTGGTTCTTTACACTGTAATGCTTTTATCATTCTAGTCACTCTGCCAAGCTGAGTGTTTTGTTTACCTGAAGATTGGAGGTTCTTTACACTGTAATGCTTTTATCATTCTAGTCACTCTGCCAAGCTGAGTGTTTTGTTTACCTGAAGAATGGAGGTGGCATGATTTTCTTACGAACTCTGATGTTGGATTGGGAAAACGTTTAAACTGGATGCCACTGACCACGGCCAAAATAGCTGGGGGGCTTAGTTTGTCCCTCAGGGTAGCAGTAGACTATCCCAGATTATTGTATTAGATATATTATATTATGTTACATTGTGCACTTACTAATGAATTTTGTTTTGGGGAGAAAACTCAAATATTCCCTTTTCAAAAGCCCTGCTTCTGGCTCCTTTTTACCAAACAACCCGATTATTTTATGGGCTCTGCGCTGCTACAGAAGTGCATTTCTTAAGTACTGCACACTGCTCGTTTATCCTAGCAATCAATAAGTTAAAATGCATCAATAGGATAGATGAGGGGAGAAAATCTGGGAAAGGAGGAGAAAGAAGGGTTTTCTGAAATCAGTGGACTGCAATTCAAATTTCCAGATTCTCATTTGGAAAAGGTTGGGAGGTAGAAAAAGGAAAAGAAGTTGATCTCTTGGATTTCCTGCCAGGATGGCTTTATAAGGATGATGAGATGTGCTCTGTGGAGGGAGGAGGGTTTTGCTTAAAGCCTGCTGGACTTTTGCCACAAGAGCAACATTGGTTAAGGTTTGCAGCGCTGGACAAAGCGTGGGTACAGACACACATCCCGGATATGGTGCCTGTTCAGGATCCATGTGAGGAATCTTTCCAAGCCCAGGCCATAGCCACCGTGAGGGCACGTGCCGTATTTACGCTGCAAAGCCAAACGAGAAAGAAACAAGTCACTCGACGGACGGACAGGTGGAAAGAACACCCACAAACACACCTGTCTCCCGCCATCTCGCAGCCTGATCCCAAGAGCAGTGCCCTGGTGCTGGCATACCCAAAATTACTGTATTTTTTGCTCCGTAAGACACACCTTTTTCCTCCTAAAAAGTAAGGGGAAATGTCTGTGCGTCTTACGGAGCGAATGCGTGGTCCCTGGAGCCGAATTGCCCAGGGGCAAAAAACAGATCGTGCTTTTTTTTTTAAGAAAGAGGGAAGGGGATGTTGAAACAAAGCCGGCAAGCGATCGGAGGGAGATAAGGGACTCTGGCGATAAAGGAGGCTGCCTGGGAGGGGGGAGGTAAAAGCACATGGATCCTCAGGATTTTTGCATTGGGTCACCCCAAATTCACCATCAGATCACATAGCACGTCCATGGCTACAGGCTGCACCAAAAAAATAAAATAAAATCAAGCATCCACTGTTTCGTGGGACCACAATGGCACAAAAACGTGGTTACAAAGCACGGATCCACATGGATTCTCAGGATTTTTGCACTGGGCTACCCCAAACTCACCATCAAATCACATATCATTTCTGTGGCCACAAAAATCATACACCCACTGTTTCGTTCAGAATATTTTTTTGTTTTCCTCCTCTAAAAACTAGGTGCGTCTTATGGTCGGGTATTTGCATTTATATCCTCCGTCCATCCTCAGAAGTGGTGCGGTGGCACCAAAGCGAGCAGTTAGGAGGGTACCGGCACCTCAAGCTTTTGCCTAGCGCTGACAATCACAAACAAAATCCGGCCCCTGCACTCTACCTAAGACCCCTCTGTCAGCCCTGACATGCTGCCGCCTTGGGTCACCGGCTGGGGTTAAGATCAGCCCGATCGGCCCACGCTCCCTAGACACACGGCGTTTTCGAAACCAGCGTCAGTTCAGCAAATTAAGAAACAAACAGGTTAAGGAAAGACAACACTTCCCCAAGGTTTTGAACGCTACAGTTGAGGCCACCACAGCAGAACTCCGTGTCAGGAATGGCAATGGGAAATTGCACGAATCGGAACGAATTGCTCCTTCGGCGAGTGGGGTGGGGGAGTAGGGGAGCCACCCCCCTGCCACAGAAACCAGCCATCTGCAACGTACAATGTGTCAAGCATGACCATTTGGGTCACCCAGCAGCTGGAGAAAAAGGAGGCAGCCCCTAAGCGAGAGTGTTTCAAATTCCTCCTGCCAGATGAGCCCTCCAAGTTGCAATTGAGAAGAATCTGAAGAAGCAGAAGTAGCTGTTCGCAAGAGGGGGCAGCAGCTGCCAGAAGGGAGGAGCAGTAGTTCCCCTCTCGGTCCTCCATCCTCCTTACCCAGCACTGCTATGGGTTTGTGAATGCGTTGACATGGTTTCGAATGAAGAGGCATGGCCATATGTGGGCTCCAAAATAGGCAAGACACCCTTTCCAGGGAAAACTCCCAGCGCAAAAGATCAGGGGATAGATTTATCCTCATCAAATTTGCTCCAACATCCTAGACTCATCACTGCCTCTGGCTTGGTTGTACACAGAAAACATAAAGCCAGGTGGGAAATGTGAAAAAACAACAACTTTTAAGCCCTTTAAAGACTAACTGGCCTGCCAAACGTTTGTTGTTGCCTTGGTCTACGACTCTACGTGTTGCGTTTGAGCATGGTGGCTGTGCTGCAACAGTTGGCCAATGGAACAAGAACATCAACACGCACCTGGTCGGTGTACCAATAATAAGGCGTGGGGTCAATCCCTTCTCTCTTGTAGCCTTCCAGCAGCTCATCGCTGTCCCAAATACGCATTGAGCCTCCAACGATCTCGCCGACGTTAGGCATCAACACATCAACCTAAAAATAGGCAGGACGAAGCATGTTGAACAGTTTAAGCAAGAGCCAGATAATTAATAATAATAATAAATTTTATTTATACCCCGCCCTCCCCAGCCAAGACCAGGCTCAGGGAGGCTAACACCAGGTATAACACAATTGATTAAAATACAACATTAAAATGCAGCCTCATTTCAGCAGAAACTCAAATCAACAACTTTTTGGGGATGAAAACGTCAAATCTTCACCAAGGCCAAGTATCCAGACTGGTCCTATTTGGGCCAGAAAAAAAAGCCAGGGAAGTCCCCAAATAGGAGTTCCATCACAGAAGGAGAAAGGAAGAAGGAAAGAGGAGGGGGAGGGGATCAAGTTAATTAGCTGCTGGACCACTTGTGGCCCACCAGGCGTTTCCTCAAACCCAGTTTCTGTGGCTCCCAGGTGGGTTGGAGACTTCCTACGACTGGACTGAAAGCACAGCTCCTCTCCCTGCCAAGCAAAAACATTCCTCTTCTTGTGTTGCCCCCCCCTTCACCCTGACTTCTCATGGAGGAGGCACATGAAGAAGAGCCTTAGATGATGATCTCAGGGTCCAGGTCAGTTCATATGGGGAGAGGCGGTCCTTGAGGTATTGCGGTCCTCAGCCATTGATGGCTTTATAGGTCAAAACCAGCACTTTGAATTTGGGCCTAGAAACTAATTGGCAGCCAGTGCAGTCAGACCAGGATTTGTGTTAAATGCTCAAACCATCTTGCCCCAGTGAGCAACCTGAGCATGGAATTGTGCACCAGCTGAAGTTTCTGAACAGTCTTCAGGGGCAGCCCCACATATAATGTGATGCAGTTATCTATCTTAGAGGTTACCAGAGCATAACTGATAGGCTATCCCAGTCCAGATAGGAACACAGCTGGGCCATCATCTAAAGCTTATGGAAGGCACTCAGCACCACGAAGCCCAGCAGGATTATTATATACAGGAGCCAGCACAGATTAGAGCCTATGTGTCGCTAGAAACATACAATGTTTTTTTCTATGGAGTAAGAGCTACTCTACGCAGAACTGAGTGGCAGAATTCTAAGCTCTTATCACTTCCAAGACTTCAGGTGGAGGTGGTGCTAAAGGCTGGACCATAGTTCAAAAGAGATTCCCTGCATGTAGAAAACGAGCCCATCAGAAAGAAATTTAACATAGCTCTCTCTGATGTGCTAAATTACTACATGCGGGGAACCCTCAAAACACATAGTGAGTCTCCTACCTGCAATTTGACGTGGCACAATATTACTACTTCTATTCTGCAGACTGTTCTGATCAGACCTCATTCAGCAAGTGCCAGAAATCGAGGGATGCTCATGCATGTGTGATGTAACCCTTAAAAAGCAGGGTTTCCCACACCTGGGTCCACAGTTGCTTTGGGACTACAATTCCCATCATCCCTGAGCACTGGGTCCTGCTAGCTAGGGATGACAGGAGTTGTAGTCCAAAACCAGCTAGAGACCCAAGTTTGGGAAACCCTTCCTTAAAGTATAGCTCAGTGACATTGTACACCAGTCTCTTAATGTAGTTAAAACAACTGGAAAACAAGGCTTGTTTCAAGAGGAGTGTTCTGCTCTAATGATTACACTGGTTGCGAGAACCCTCTAACCCTTACGTTCACGCCTCTCTTAAAATATATCTACGCAGCCTTTTAACAGAGGGCAAAAACACCCATTAAGAAGATGTCTTAACAGCTCCGTCCCTCCCCAGGCTTAGCCCCTGCATGGGATATGTGCGGGGAATGCAAACTGACAGATTCAGTAAGGCGGGGATCCTCAGGGCAGCGCTGCATGTAAAAAGACTTTATCTCAGCAGGAAATCGACACAGCAAGATTGGCTCATTAATGGCGTCCGTCATCTGTCTCTCGGGGGCCTCTGGAATATCCTACGGACAGGAAACAAGACTTATTATTAGCTCATCTACTGCCTAGGAACACCTCTTGCCATGCTTCCGCTCATTAAGCCACTTCCCTGCTCAAGGGAACTGTTTCTCGAGCCACCCTGGCATTTCACGTTACTTGCCGCTACTTATTTATATAGAGATTGCAAACTCAGCTTGCGATTTGGAACGCCCGTTGTTTTGAATAGGCAACCAATAAATCAGGTGTGTGGGGAACCTTTGGGCATCCAGGTGTTGCAGAACTACAACTCCCATCACCCACAGCAAGCATGGCTTGGGATGATGGGAATTGTAGTTGGGGGTTCCTCTACCTGCAATATGTGCTTAGATATACATGCCGGACTCCCTCTTCAAACCACTTATCACCCGGCAGCCGAGAAGCAAATTGGGGCTGGGGCTGATGCGAGTTCGAATCCAAAGTATCTGCATGGCACCAGGTTGTGCAAGGCTGCTATAGGCTAATAGCAAACTTATTCTCCAAATATGCCTCATAGAGCTAAAACAGCTACGAGAGAGAGGCATCAGCAGGTTTGGGGGGGGCAGGGGAACCTACATAGTTTACAGGAATACAATACAATATTTGAGGGGGAATCCCTTAAAAAGAGGCGGGAGACTTGAAGTGGAAACACAGAACTGTATTTGCTATCTACTCCATCTGGAAACGGACTGGAAGCCAATGTAGCTCTTGTTAACTTGGGAGTCACGTATTCCATTTAACTGGCCTTCCTGGTCAATTGCTTGGATGCAGAAATCTGCCCATGTCTGCAAACAACCTTCTTCTGCATGGCAGCCCCACACAGAACACTTAGCAAGCAATGCAATAGATTTTGAAGGAACACAAATGGACAAAAGCAGGCTGAACAGGAAACCAAGAGGCTCACCTCTCCAAATTCGTAGTATGTGCCGTCTTCCTTCTTCACGTTATTTTCCTTCAGCCATACAAGGGCATCTGTGTAGTTCATCCGTTTGAAGGGGCGCTTCGGGGGCTCAAAGTTCTGCAAACACAGAGGAAGGAAAAGGCCTGAGGAAGACCACAGTATCCCAAAAGCAACAATTTGCAAAGGCAAGTTATGGTAGCTTGTGGACCGAAGTATAAAGGTAAAGGGACCCCTGACCGTTAGGTCCAGTCGTGGCCGACTCTGGGGTTGCGGCGCTCATCTCGCTTTATTGGCCGAGGGAGCCAGTGTACAGCTTCTGGGTCATGTGGCCAGCATGACTAAGCCACTTCTGGCGAACCAGAGCAGCACACGGAAACGCCGTTTACCTTCCCGCCAGAGCGGTACCTATTTATCTACTTGCACTTTGACGTGCTTTCGAACTGCCAGGTTGGCAGGAGCAGGGACTGAGCAATGGGAGCTCACCCCATCGCGGGGATTCGAACCGCCGACCTTCTGATCGGCAAGTCCTAGGCTCTGTGGTTTAAACCACAGTGCCACCCGTGTCCTGGACCAAAGTATACAAGTAACTTAATAATAATAATTAAAACAATACACATTTACTTCATCATCTTTGTACCCCAACCATCCTCACAAGATGGGAGCTCTGATCAGCTTACAGTATAAAGCAGGTCTCTTTGGGCTGTAAGCAGTGCTTTTTTTCTGGGGAGTACACAGGGGTACGCATACCCCTAAACATTTTGTGAATCTAATGGGAGAAGAAACTAAAAAAAAAGTTTCTTCTCTAGCACGGTGAATTGTCAGTTCTGTTGCTACTCCCAATGGCAGTCTCATTTCCTTTTCTGGTGTCTCCAGAGCTTCAGATGGAAGTGAGCGTTTAATGTGTGAAGCAGTGTGGAATGTGGATGTGTGGTGTTTCACTGATTAAAGTTTGGCCTCATTGAGGGGCAGTGTTTTTCAATATGAGATGTCAGTGAAAACAACCTCATGCCAACGTGGAAGCTACTGTGAGCTGTCAACTACGTAATATGAGGTAATGCATGTTCTTTGTACTTTTTTCCATTTGCTGTATTCATTTCCCACCCCAATTTGATGGTGCTTTTCTCAAGTAAAAATGAGTACCACCCCTAAACATTTTTTTTTTAGGAAAAAAGCTCTGGTTGTAAGTCACTTTGGGTTGCCTTGGGCCCCTGAAGATTTAGAAGCAAAGACGCTTTAGTAAAAAGAGGAGAACTTTTGTTTTTTACGCTGCCACTTACTGGGTTGAGGGCATAAAGCATGTCAGCCGCTGGGGATTTCAGGACTCTGTCCACTACATCACAGACAAGGTCCTCGAGACGGTTCAGCAGGTCTTCAAAGGTCATGAAAGGGCATTCTGCTTCAATGTGTGTGTATCTGCAGGAGAACATTGACGCCTTCAATATAAAACACGTTGGGAACTCGCAGTCTTATTGCCTGCAAACTGCTTCCCCTCAACTTGCCAACAAAGGTCTGTATAGTTAAAGCTATGGTTTTCCAAGTAGTGATGTATGGAAGTGAGAGCTGGACCATAAAGAAGGCTGATCGCCAAAGAATTGATGCTTTTGAATTATGGTGCTGGAGGAGACTCTTGAGAGTCCCATGGACTGCAAGAAGATCAAACCTATCCATTCTGAAGGAAATCAGCCCTGAGTGCTCACTGGAAGGACAGATCCTGAAGCTGAGGCTCTAATACTTTGGCCACCTCATGAGAAGAGAAGACTCCCTGGAAAAGACCCTGATGTTGGGAAAGATTGAGGGCACGAGGAGAAGGGGACGACAGAGGACGAGGTGGTTGGACAGTGTTTTCGAAGCTACCGGCATGAGTTTGACCAAACTCCGGGAGGCAGTGGAAGACAGGAGTGCCTGGCGTCGTCTGGTCCATGGGGTCACAAAGAGTCGGACACAACTAAATGACAACAAAAGCACCAGCTGAGACCTTTTCTTTAAACACAGCCTTGCACAGGCTTATTAGACTGAGATCACAACATGGGAACTGCACTAAACAGGACTCAGTGTGGCTCACAATTCTAAAAGATAGGCAGGTACCTGTCTCTTTGTGGCACTGCTGCAGAGGTGGGAAGAGCCACCTGAACTGAACTTCTCCCTTCTACGTAGCTATGAAAAGCCGACAAGGCTACGCCGAAAAGCCTCTGCAACTCAGCCTCATGACCTCAGTCGGTCAAATACTTTTTTTTTTTTTAAAGTCGACACACACAAAGTGCTCAACAGTCGGTTGTTACTAACAACCTGCAGGCCACTTCCTAATTGCTCTGAAATGGCACAAAACTACTCTGCGCAAAATTATTAGGGGTGCTGGTTTTGACCTTTAAAGCCCTATGCGGCCTAGGACCCACGTACCTATGGGACCGCCTTTCCTGGTATGCCCCGCGGAGGGCCTTAAGGTCCACAAATGACAACACCTTGGAGGTCCCAAGTCGCAAGGTGGTTAGACTGGTCTCAACTAGGGCCAGAGCCAGGGCCTTTTCAGTACTGGCCCTGACTTGGTGGAACGCTCTGTCACAAGAGACTAGGGCCCTGCGAGACTTGACATCTTTCCGCAGGGCCTGCAAGACAGAGCTGTTCCGCCTGGCCTTTGGTTTGGACTCAGTCTGACCATTATGTTTCCTTCCCCTTATCTATGGGCTACTATTAAAATGAAGCTACATTTTAAATTATATTTTAACCTGTATTTTAAATTGGGGGTTTTTTTAATTGTAATTTTACTGGTGTTAGCTGCTGGGTATAAATAAAAATGTATTATTATTATTATTATTACTATTGTTAAAAGAAAAAAGAAGAAAGCAGCAATAATAATAAATGGCATCCCCTCACACAGAAAATCTCCCAGTGTTCATGTGGGTGGACTGAGGGGCAGATTTGGGAGATGTTCGGTTCCTAGGACACCCTCTGCATGAGCTTTAGAAAGATAACAACTCCCGACCAAGCCCGTCCCACTTTGGTAGGTTGCCGAATGATTGCCCCTTTGTTCTAGCCTTATCAGTTGGTGGTGCTGACCTTGCCCTGGGCACTGGCAACTCACACTACAGCACTGCTCTGCCCCATACATCAGGTGTGAGGAATCTTTGGCCCTCCTGACACTGCTGAACTACAGCAAGCCCGCAACAGACATGGGGGTTAAGTTTCGGATTATCATGCCTAAAACCAAAATTGTACATAGTCAATGGGAGGTGGCAAAGTCTTTTTTCCTGAACGCTCAACCCCTTTTAAATTTTCTTTCTTGTTTTGTTTTGCCAAATCTGAACGCGCACAAGTTAAATGTGTGTGTGTGTGCAAGTTGCAGGCTTTCTGTTCAATTCCCACCATCCCTGGCCATTCGCTGGGCTGAGGATTATGGGGTTTGTAATTCAGGAATATTTGAAGGGCTATAAAAGGTTCCCCAGCTCTGCCACAAAAAGGGTCTCTTACTCAGCCAGATGCCTGCGGGTCCGAGACTGCTCAGCTCGGTAGGACTGGGCAATGCAGAAAGTGTCTCCCAGGGCAGGGATGCAAGTTTCCAGATACAGCTGGGAGGACTGTGTCAAAAAGGCTTCTTCGCCAAAATAGTCCATCTTGAACAGAGTGGAGCCTCCTTCAACCTGAGTTTGGACCAGCGTTGGAGGGGTGACCTAGAAGGGAAGCAGAAATGAGATTATGCATGTACAGAGTAACACCATTTCCTGCCCCTTACAAAGAACTAACTTAAGCCCAAGAGCTAAATGTTGGATTCTTTGTGTACAGTTCAGAAAGAACAGGAAAGAAGTAGTCTGCGGTATCAAAAGCAAGAGAAAAATCTAATAAAGAAGAACTTTTTTTAAAAAAAGTTTTATTATAATTTTTTACATCATAATTAAAAAGCAAATTACAGTCGTACCTTGGAAGTTGAACGAATCCGTTCTGGAAGTCCGTTCAACTTTCAAAACATTTGAAAACCAAATCGCGTGTTCTGATTGGCCGCAGGAAGCTCCTGCAGCCAATCAAAAGCCGTGGAAGCCCTGTCAGATGTTCGGGTTCCAAAAGGATGTTCGCAAACTGGAACAATCACTTCCGGGTTTGCGGTGTTTGGGAACCAAAACGTCCGAGAACCAAGGCGTTCGGGATCCAAGGTACGACTGTAAATCTAAACAGAAAATAGTAAGAAAAGAGAAGAGAAAAAAGAGCTAATAATAACTTTATGAAAGGCTGCAGATGTACTTCTTGAAGTGGGAAGGGGGATCCCAGAGACTGGAGATCCTTCCTTTAAGATCAGCGAAGCAGCAGATCTACTTACTTCGTAATACCCTCGGTCGAAGAAGTGATCCCTGAAGCACTGGACAACCACGGAGCGCACTTTGAAGATCCTGCTCATGTTCTCTCCTCGAATCATCATGTGCCGGTTGTTCAGCTGCACGTCCACATCTGACTCTTCATTGACAAGGTTATCAGCCCCACCAGCAGGGGCCAGGCCAATGAGCTCCCAGTAGTCGCAACACAGCTCATGGCCTCCTGGAGCCTATGGTTGGGTGTGCACATAGGGAGAGAGGGATGGGAGCACAAATAATTATGCTCTGTTAAAATTACCCGCAACTCACTACCAACAAGGCTCACTACAGAGGTGCCTCGCAAGACGAAATTAATCCGTTCCGTGAGTCTCTTTGTATAGCGTTTTTTTCGTCTTGCGAAGCAAGCCCATTGACAGCTTAGCGGATTAGCGCTATTAGCGGCTTATCAGCTTAGTGGATCAGCTGATAAGCGGCTTAGCAGCTTAGAAAAGGGGGGGGGGAGGGGGGAAAACCCGCAGGAACTCGCAAGACATTTTCATCTTGTGAAGCAAGCCCATAGGGAAATTCGTTTTGCGAAGCGCCTCCAAAACGGAAAACCCTTTCGTCTAGCGGGTTTTCAGTCTTGCGAGGCGTTCGTCTTGCCGGGCACCACTGTACCAGCAAACAGCAGCACATCAGGTGGTCCAAAATCCACATGCAGAGATTAAAATGGGACAGGGACATCTGCAAGCCCTTCCAAGGTCCACACAAGCCCTTTCTCTTCTCCTGAACTTCACGCAAAAGACCACAAAGGGGGATTTCTAACCGCGTTAAGCTGAAACCTTCCTGCAATCAGGTTTCCCAATCAGTTGAACGCAGTTATAAGACTCTTCCTGCAGGTCTTTAAGTTAAATGTGCAAAGATCAGGAGAGGGTGGAGGTCGTCCCCCTACTCCCTTTACAGAGCTACAGTTTCCAGCGTGGTTTATCTATCAGTCCCTCTTCCCAAATAAATCTGGGAATTGTAGCTCTGGGAGAGGAACAGAGGAGTACCAAGCACTCTTAACAAAAACTAAAGCTCCCAGGATTGTTTCCTTTGTGGGGAGAGACACAACTGTTAAAGTGGTATGGTACTACTTTAAATCAACAGTGCAGATGGAGCCGGAGATTCAGAAAACAAAAGCTTGAGTGTGGGAGGCATCCGCTGACAGTATGATTTTGCATTGTTTTATTCTTTATATCTGTGGGACGCAGGTGGCGCTGTGGGTTAAAGCCTCAGCGCCTAGGGCTTGCCGATCAAAAGGTCGGCGGTTCGAATCCCTGCGGCGGGGTGCGCTCCCGCTGCTCGGTCCCAGCGCCTGCCAACCTAGCAGTTCGAAAGCACCTCCAGGTGCAAGTAGATAAATAGGGACCGCTTACCAGCGGGAAGGTAAACGGCGTTTCCGTGTGCGGCTCTGGCTCTGGCTCTGGCTCTGGCCAGAGCAGCGATGTCACGCTGGCCACGTGACCCGGAAGTGTCTCCGGACAGCGCTGGTCCCTGGCCTCTTAAGTGAGATGGGCGCACAACCCCAGAGTCTGTCAAGACTGGCCCGTACGGGCAGGGGTACCTTTACCTTTACCTTTATTCTTTATATCTGAGCTAATAATACAACACGGCTGGTACTAAACATATCCCAAAGGCCAAGGCGTTATTTCTCAGGCAAATTAAATTCTTTCTCTAGAATAACTCCACGAGCTCCCCCTGCTGGTTAATATTACAGATTTCATTTCCTGTGAATTTATAAGGAGCGTCTCCACCTGCATCGTTCAGCCTGGACACTGAGGTCCGGCTCCAAGGGCCTTCTGGTGGTTCCCTCACTGCGAGGTTACAGGGAACCAGGCAGAGGGCCTTCTCGGTAGTGGCGCCCGCCCTGTGGAATGCCCTCCCATCAGATGTCAAGGAAATAAACAACTATCTAGAAGACATCTAAAGGCAGCCCTGTTTAGGGAAGTTTTTAATGTTTGATGTTTTATTGTCTTTTAAATATTCTGTTGGAAGCCGCCCAGAGTGGCTGGGGAGGCCCGCCCAGATGGGCAGGGTATAATAAATTATATTATTATTATTACTGAAATCTATGTATCACAATGGAAAAACCAGACTTGGGGGATAACGCCATCAAAATTCTTTCCTTCACTGATACTATCCCACTTAACCAGCCTGGCAGTCCTTTGTTCTTGAGATGGCGGGGTGTTGGGGGGGGGGAACTTTCAAGGAATATATTTAGCAGGTGAATAACACGTGTGATGTTGACACAGGGCTACAGCAGCACCTAACCGCCATACATGCTGTATTTCTGGCTTTGAAACCAAGATAACCCATTTATTTGCATTCCCATCTCCACATCAGAACTATATGGTCAACAGAATTATGCAGTCCGTGGTCTACGGGACTAAATGACTTCCAGCTGCTAGCGGCAGAAACTGCAAGTCCTGAGCACTCTTCTCGCTCTCAAAACATTGAACAGAGCCTCAAAATCACACGTGGCTTTACAGACACTTTGATACCTTATCCAGAAATGCTCCAGCTGTGAGACAACAGTGGCAGTTGCCAATCACCATGTTTCTCACAAGAAAAAAACACCAACAGCAAATCAGTTCACATAATCAACTTCTGAAACTTAACCAAGGCCAGTCATGTCATCTGCAAATCTCTATTGGTTTTCAAAGCCTGTCCGATCATCTCCTGGAGTAATACCATGCTTGGAAGAGGATGACTATTATAACAACAACAACAACTTATTATTTATACCCCGCCCATCTGGCTGGGTTTCCCCAGCCACTCTGGGCGGCTTCCAACAAAATATTAAAATACAACCGTCTATTAAACATTAAAAGCTTCCCTAAACTAAAACAAAAAACAAACATTCCCTACTACCTGCAGAACAGGCAGGCCATTTTGAGTGGCAGTGACTCTTCCACAGCCCCACCAGGTAATGCCAAACGGAAGACCTTTGGAATGCAAAGCAAACTCTCTACCTTCCAGCTAGAGCCGTTCCCTTGGCAGGAGCAAGGAGAGAGCAAGCAGACTCCCTTACTCACCTGTTTGCCTTCTGGAAGAAGATTGAGAGTTCCATAGATAGCAATAGTGCTCTCGGTTGAGAGGACAACTCCATTGTAACACTGGCACTAGAAGGGAGAGAAACAGAGGAGGAAATTCAGGCTGTGTGGGCCAGGCTTTTACCTGTTTTTGTTTTTATAAAGAGCAGATGGGAGCACACCACTCCCAAGGAAACACTTAGAATGCTTCATCACGAGAGCCAAGAGTTGTCTCTCGCTTAGGGATGGAGGAGGAATCCATAGGTTGTGAATTCCAAAGACGACTCGTCTGATTTGATCTGGGCAGATTCATGACGCAGATCAGATCCCGAGTCCAGGCAGGTTGCAGTCGGCAGGTTTCAGCGCTGCCTCTCCGCCCTCCCCCCTTTCAATTGTTCTGCAAAACCCCAGATATCACAGAGGAGCTAGAACACTGAGATTCCTACTGCCATTTTCACCTTGAAAAGAGAACTTGACAATGTTCCATTGCTCTCAAAAGGAACTGCATAGTAAAAAAAATACATGGCCGCACCCATGTAAGAACTTGGGGCAGCCATGTTTGAGCCATAGAATTCCGTTTGTCGTCAGGTCCCATCGCTCCCTTTTGTTCTCTCTTAGTGGTTCCCAAACTTTCTTCTCACCAGACCGCTTGAAGATTTCTGAGGGTCTTAAGAGATCTTGATGGACCACTTAATTATTTTTTTTCTGCCTGTTTTAGCGATTGTAATCCAATGTGTTGGATGATCGCTGCAGTCTTGTCCCACTCAACTTCCAGTGGGCCGCCAGATTCTGAGGACAGAGCACTCCAGAACTGGATCGTAATGGGTCCTCTTCTAAACTTTCCACACCCGAACATTATTTAATTTCCTCTCCAAAATGTGTGTTGGCTGCACCGCATTGCTGGACCACAACTCCCATCATCCTTGACCTATCAAAAGGACTCAAAGATGCTGCACACCCAGACCTCCTCCTCAGCCTCGCTTTTTCTGTATTTTCTCTTTTTTTTTTTTTATAATAATTTTTATTAATTTTCCACACATAAAATAAAGAACAATGTAACACAATATAACTTCATACTCATCGGTTCATAGCCTTTTTTCTTTGACTTCCCCATACCTCCCCATCCCTGCATCCTTGTTTAATAATTCTTTAGCAACCCTTAAGTCCATTGTCTTAGTTCCTTTTCGTAAATATTTCTTAAGTTTTTTTGTTTACTGCTGCAATTCTTTACTTCTTACCCCCTGACATCTTAACATTCCTCAATTTTACAATTATTTTTAAGATATATTTTGAAATTCTTCCAGTCCTCTTCCACTGTCTCTTTCCCCTGGTCCCGGATTCTGCCCGTCATCTCGGCCAGTCCCATAAAGTCAATCACCTTTGTTTGCCATTCTTCCAGAGTTGGTAGTTCTTGCGTCTTCCAATACTTTGCCAGTAGAATTCTTGCTGCTGTAGTGGCATACATAAAGAAAGTCCTATCCTTCCTTAACACCACTTGGCCCACCATACCCAAGAGGAAAGCCTCTGGTTTCTTAGGAAAAGTCCACTTAAGGACCTTCTTAATTTCATTATAGATCATTTCCCAGAAAGCTTTAACCTTTGGGCAGGTCCACCAAAGGTGGTAGAAAGTGCCTTCAGTCTCATTACATTTCCAACACTTATTATTAGGCAAATGATAAATTTTTGCTAGCTTGACTGGGGTCATGTACCACCGGTAGATCATTTTCATAATATTTTCTTTTAAAGCATTACATGCAGTAAATTTGATACCGGTGGTCCATAACTGTTCCCAGTCAGCAAACATAATATCATGACCTATATCTTGTGCCCATTTAATCATAGCTGATTTCACCGTTTCATCCTGTGTATTCCATTTTAACAGCAAGTTATACATTCTTGATAAATTCTTAGTATTGGGTTCCAACAATTCTGTTTCTAATTTTGACTTCTCTTTCTGAAATCCTATTTTCCTGTCCTGTTTAAACGTCTCATTTATCTGATGGTAATGCAACCAATCTCGAACCTTAGATTTTAGTTTCTCATAACTCTGAAGTTTCACCCTTTCACCATCGTATTCTATAATCTCATGATATTTTGGCCATTTAGAATCCATATTAAGCTTTTTTACTTCCCTAGCTTCCATTGGTGACACCCACCTAGGGGTTTTACTTTCCAACAAATCTTTGTATCTAGTCCAAACGTTATACAATGCTTTCCTTACAATATGGTTTTTAAAACTTTTATACACCTTTACCTTGTCGTACCATAAATATGCATGCCAACCAAAACTATTGTCATACCCTTCCAGATCCAAAATGTCAGTATTCTCAAGAAGTAGCCAGTGTTTCAACCAGCAAAAAGCTGCTGATTCATAGTAGAGTCTTAAGTCCGGCAGGGCAAACCCCCCTCTATCCTTTGCATCAGTTAAAATCTTAAATTTAATTCTGGGCTTTTTGCCCTGCCAGACAAATTTTGATATGTCTTTCTGCCACTTCTTGAAACAGTCCATCTTGTCCACAATCTGCAGCGTCTGGAATAAAAACAGCATTCTAGGCAATACATTCATCTTAATAGTAGCGATTCGGCCTAACAAGGAAAGTTTCAGCCTTGACCATATTTCCAGATCCTTTTTAACTTCTGACCAACATTTTTCATAATTATCCTTAAATAAATTCACATTCTTAGATGTTAAGTTTACCCCCAGGTATTTTACCCTTTTTGTTATTTCCAAGCCTGTTTCATTCTGAAAACTCTCTCTTTCTTCCATTGTTAAATTTTTTTCCAACACTTTCGTTTTTTGTCTGTTCAATTTAAAACCTGCTACTCGACCAAATATTTCAATTAGTTCTAATACTCTTTTAGTACTAGTGTCTGGCTGTTGCAAGGTCAATACTAGATCATCTGCAAATGCTCTTAATTTATAATGTCTAACTCCGACCTGAACTCCTTTAACCAACTGGTCCTTTCTGATCATGTTTAACAAAACCTCCAGGACTGATATAAAAAGTAAAGGGGATATTGGGCAACCCTGTCGTGTACCTTTTTCTATAGGTATTTCTTCTGTTACCACATTATTTACAATTAATTTGGCTTTTTGTTGAGAATATATTGCACCTATACCGTTTTCAAAACCTTGGCCTACCCCCATCCCTTGGAGATTCTTTTTCATAAAAGTCCAACAAATGTTGTCAAAGGCTTTCTCCGCATCCACAAAAATCAAAACTGCTTTCCTATTAATGTCAACGTCCAGCAGCTCCAAAATATCTATAATATTTCTCACATTGTCTGACATATGTCTACCTGGGAGAAAGCCTGTTTGGTCCTTATGAATCTCTTCTGCCAAAACTCTCTTTAATCTTTTTGCCAAAATGTCTGCAAAAATTTTGTAATCCACATTGAGTAAAGATATAGGGCGGTAGTTTTTGACCTGGTTCTTTTCAGTCTCTGTTTTCGGTATAAGTGAGATGAAAGCCTCTTTCCACGATTCAGGTGCCTTTTTCCCCTTCAAAATTTCATTGCAAACTTCCTTCAATGGTTGTATCAGCCATTCTTTCATCATTTTGTAGTATTTGGCCGTCAGGCCATCTGGTCCTGGTGATTTTCCCAATTTCATATTTTGAATGGCACCCTCTATTTCTTGTTCTGTTATTTCCTCGTTTAAGGTCCTTTTACTTTGTTCTGAGATTTTTGGTAAACCGTATTTTTTGATGAATTCTTCTATTTCTTGCTCGTTGGTTGGCCCTTGTGCATACAATTTCTTAAAAAAGCTTTGAAAACAATTGTTGATCTCGTTGGGTTTGTGGATAATCTTTCCATCCATTTCTAAACTTGTTACCGTATTCATTTTCTGCCTTTTTTTCAATTGCCATGACAGAAGTTTCCCACATTTATCCGCTGATTCAAAAGTTCTTTGTCTCATTTGCTTTATCTTCCATTCTATTTGTTGGTTCATGAGCTCCATGTATTGCATCTGATGAAACTTTATTACTCTCAAAATCTCATGGGACTTTGGTTTGGACCTCAACTTCTTCTCTCCTTCTTTTATTTTTTCTAAAATTTTTTCCTTCTTTTCATTTTGTTGCTTCCTCTTAATAGAATTTTGTTGAATTAGGAAACCTCGCATCACGGCTTTGCTTGCGTCCCAAATTATTCTTTTTTCCACATCTGTTTTCCTGTTGATCTCAAAGTAATCTTTTAATGTTTTAAGGGCCTTCTTATGGATCTCTTCATCCTTGAATAGGGTGTCATTCATTCTCCATCTAAAGGAACCAGTTGTTGTTAGTTTCATCTCCATCTTGACCGCATTATGGTCGGAGCACGTTTTTGGGCATATTTCTACTTTTTTTGTTCTTGACGCCAGACTGCTAGAAATCCAAATTTGGTCTATTCTTGTCCATGTCATTTTTGCTTCTGAGAAGAAAGTTCCCTCTCTCTCTAAAGGATTCTTTATTCTCCAGATGTCAATCAAGTCCATTGTTTCAGTCATTTCAAAAAAGATCTTTGGTAGTCTCCCTTCTTTCGAGATCACTTGTCTCTGTGCTTTATCCATGTTTGTTGAGACAACTCCATTCATATCTCCCATCATTAGGATTTTATAATCTAAAAAGTCAACTAATGTCTCATGCAACTTCCTAAAGAATTCAGCCTTCCCTTCATTTGGGGCATAAACTCCCACAATTAGTATCTTTTCTCCTTGAATTTGTATTTCAATTGCCAGGTATCTTCCTTGTTCATCTTTAAATATCAATTTTGGAGCCAACTTTTCCTTTGCATAGATCACCACACCTCTTTTCTTTACTTTATCTGATGAGATAAATTCTTGACCGAGTCTCTTATTTATCAGTAATTTCCTATGTATCCTGGCAATATGGGTTTCTTGCAAACATATTATGTCTAATTGTTCTTTCTTCAGAATGTGAAAAACCTGTCTTCTTTTCCGAGGAAGGTTCAAACCGTTACAGTTCCAACTAAGGAGTTGCAGAGACATTTTGTATTTAGGTAGCTGTTCCTCCAACTGCTCCAAGCTTCTGCTCTTCCTCCGATGGTGGTAGTGGAAGTCCAAATGACAAATTTGCTATATCAGGTGGTTCCCTCTCCTCCACGGTTCCTTTCTGCAGATCCTCCAGGTACTTCTCCAGAAATTGTTCTTTGTCCTGAATTGTTTTTATTTTAATCTTCCTTCCTTTGAAGTTAAAGGACAGTCCTTGTGGAAACTCCCATCTGAATGGTATAGTGTTTTTCTTCAGCAGGTCTACTAAACTTTTGTAATATGTTCTCACCTCTAAAATGTATTTAGGAATGTCCTTAAAAATCTGTATCTGACAATTTTGGATCACCAATGCCTTTTGATAATGCAAATTCAATATTCTATCTCTTTCTTCTTTTGATCTCAGTGTAATTAGACAGTCCCTTGGTTTTTTATCCTGCCTTCTACCCAGTCGAAAGGCTGATATTATCTCAAGTTCCTCATCTTCCTCCCATTCCTCCTGCCAAAAAGTTATGATGTTCTCTGTAAGAAATTTCACAAGGTTGTCCCCTTCCCCTTCAGGCACCAATCTAAATTTTAAATTCTTCTCTTTACGTTGAAGTTCCAGTAAGGAGAGGGCTGCATCATGCTCATTCACTTTTTTAATAATAGGCCCAAATTTTTCCCTTGTCTCTTCTGCCGTTGTTTTTGCACTTTCTGCAATCTTTCGTGTTTCTGAACTTTCCTGAATTAATCTATTTATAGAATCTGTGTTCGATGTAACACTAGCTGTATTCACATCCAACCTTGTTGTCAACTCTGTTAATTTTTTAGAATTCTCTGTCGATAGTTTTGTCAATGCTTCCAGGGATTGATTTATTTTAAGTAGTGCCTGAGTCATAGGATCCATAGAAGCTGGTGTTTTTTCCTGCACCGCTGCAGTTCCTGATATAGAGGCCCTTTTCTTGTGAGATTGTTTTGCTTTCTGCCTTGTTACTATCTCTTCTGTAGGGGCACTCATATCCTCAAGGTCGTTTTCACAGAGTTGATTCCCAGGTGGAAAATCCCACTGTTACTTTTTCAAGTGCAACAATTTCACATAGAACCCTCTAGAGGGAGCATTCAATTGTATCCCAATGGCAAAGATAGAAGAAAACAAAGAGGCAAGGAAGTATAACAGTAGCCAGAAGTTTCCAATATCCAAATTGTAATGTCTCTATTTTCTATGTGGCCAAAATGCAACAAAGTACGTCTAAGGTCCGGTAACTTTGTTACAAACAAGTCCCCACTTCTCAAAGTTTGACAGTCCACGTCCCGGTGTCTTGTTTGGGCAGCCCGACCCCAGGGGGTTTGGCAATGGAAGGTCTTAATTTTCCATTAATTTTCCAGCAGTTTAACAACGTTCCAATCCCTTCCCCCCTTCTCCTGCCAATCTGGGGGGAGGTTTTAAGTCCGATGTCAGTTTGACAGCTTAAAAAAATTAGAAAGATTCCCTTTAAGTGCAGCTTGATTTTCGTTGCTTTATCTCTTCTGCAGTTCCGGGGAGGCAGACTTCCTTAATTTTTGCCTTTCCCGTTTTCAGCCAAATTTTCTTTTTTTTTTTTTAATGTCCCGTTACTTTTTCAATCTTACTCACGGGTGTTGTGGTCAAATTCCAATTGCAGGAAGGAATCGGCGCTCTCCGCTCATGGCGACGCGGCTTCACTCCGCTAGCTGGGTGACGACTCTCAGCACCGCGCTTACCCCGATGCCGCTCAGAAGCCTTTAAAAAGGCTCCCTCACAGTACCGGGGGGCGCAAAGGGTGCCCACCGAATCTCCTTTGTTCACAGGCTCCGCGCCTGTGATTTTAGGGGTCCCCCGCTTGCCGTAGCGGGTGAGACCCGAACTAACGGAGCAGTCCTGCCTCGGAGCTCGAGGCACGGACCGCCATTAAGCGCTGGCGCCGACCGGAAGTCCTGTATTTTCTCTTTGTTAACGTGTGACCCTGGCGGTTTGGGAGTGGAAGAAGAGTAAAAGCAAGGGGTGTTTTGTGTGTGTGTGTGTGTGTGTGTGTGTGTGTGTGTGTGTTTTGAAGAAAGAAGGGTGAGGAGAGTGTGTGTATGTGCACACACACACACTTCAAAGCAGCTTACCAGTTCGTCTGATAAGACGCATTGAAGGAATCCTGTGCCGTCTCTTAATACAATAAACATCAAGTTCTTCCCTAGCAAAAAAGAAGCGTTAGGTGTTAGAATTTAAATTTCCTTTCGTTGAAAAGCATCCTTCATCCCCTTCCATCCCAAACCATCAAAACTATTTTACTATTAAAAAACAAAACAGGGAAGATACAATATTTCCAGAGGGGGTGGGGAAGAGAGAAGTCCCACGACACTTTAAATACATATATGATTTTATTTTGTGGAGAAGAGCTTGGAACTGCATGTGAAAGAAGCATGGAGAGAAAGAGGGAACAGGCTTGTTCACATATTATCCTGAACACAGGTACAAGTGCTTGTGTGGAAAAGGGTTTATACTTCTTAATTTGTGCAGCTCGCCTACTGTGTACACAGCTTGTACACTCGTCAAATGTAGTGTGTGAAGATCGAAAGCAAGAGAGAAACTAAGGATGAATCTACACACAGGGAAAACCCCACTATAAATAAGTCAGAAATTAAATTGTTATAACAAAAGAAAAAAGGTTACGAAAAATTGCAAAGAATTATTTTTTTGCTCTCCAGCTCCATCTGCTGTTGCATGTTTAAAATGCATTCAAAAGCTGTTTTTTAAACTAATGCCTTCCAGGGTGTTCTAAGAAACAAGTGAAGTCAAGGAGCCTGCTATTATCACTATGTTATCACCAGAATGCGGCAGCTAGACTGGTAACTGGGGGCGGCCGCCGGGACCATATTAACACCGGTCCTGAAAGACCTACACTGGCACCCAGGATGTTTCCGAGCACAATTCAAAGTGTTGGTGCTGACCTTTAAAGCCCTAAACGGCCTCGGCCCAGTATACCTGAAGGAGCGTCTCCACCCCCATCGTTCTGCCGAGACACTGAGGTCCAGCGCTAAGGGCCTTCTGGCGGTTCCCTCACTGCGAGAAGTGAGGTTTACAGGGAACCAGGCAGAGGGCCTACTTGGTAGTGGCACCCACCCTGTGGAACACCCTCCCTTCTGATATCAAGGAAATAAACAACTATTCGACTTTTAGAAGACATCTGAAGGCAGCCCTGTTTAGGAAAGTTTTTAATGTTTGATGTTTTATTGTGTTTTAAATATTCTGTTGAAAGCAGCCCAGAGTGGCCCACTCAGAGTATTTATTTATTATACCCACTCACTCACTTATATTTATTATAAGTAATAAATAAATAATTAATCATTTCTTTTTTTCCTTTCTCCTCCTGTGACGAGGCTGCATTTTATTGTTTTAATGTTGTATTTTAATCTGGTTTTTAAGTTGTATTCATTATTATTATTGGTTGTTAGCCGCCCTAAGCCCAGCCTTGGCTGGGGAGGGCGGGGTATAAATAAAATTTATTATTATTATTATTATTATTATTATTATTAATCACTTAATGCCAAAATAAGCTTCTAAGCAGTTTGCATAGTACAAAAACACAAAAATATAAACTTCTATAATTCAAGATGCAATACAGCAACCCCGTTAAAGTATTACTGTACTTAAAATATGCACAATAAATATAAGCCTACATGCACAGATGCAAAGGACTACAGAGCTCACCAGGGATTTTACACCCTCACAAGGAAGTTAAACTAACTGAGGTGCAAAGCTGCAGCTCTGAACTATTGGTTTCAGTTTGCAAACAGCGGAGCTGAAAGGCCCATGAAATAAAAAAGGAGCATCACATTCTGTGCAGTGACCAAATGCATGCAAGGTAAGAACTAAGTCATTTTCTGAGGGGAAAGTGCTCTGAAACAGCAGCCCAAGTCTTAACAAAAGATAGGCTGCTTTGATAAGATACGTACTACGAACTACGTCAGTCTACTAAATTAAACTGGCTTTCCCTAAGGAAGCTTCAACTTGGAAGTTTTGCAACGATGCTGGTTCTCTCACAAATTTTCTAGGCTTCAGTCCTTTTGAGGGGCAGTTTGTTGTTCCCCCTTTACAGAACTGGTTCCTTTTAACACGGCACTCACCTTGTCTACGCAGCCTGTGGACCCAGCCAAAGACCTTGACTCTCTCTCCTCTGTGGGCCTCTAAGTGACGAATTTTCACCTGTTAGAAAGCAGCCGAGTAAGTTGTTTTTCTTTGAAAATATTATCAAGATATACACACAGATTGCTTGCCTAACACCGAATCAAGAATACGAAAGAAACTCTCCTTGAGTGTTGTTGCTTTTTTCCTCAGATACCGTTTACAATACCTTACGCATGAAAAGCAAAGCAAGACACATTAGAAAATCTCCAAGTCTCGCCAGTTGTATCAGGACCAACCAATCTATGTCACAAGACAAGGAGCAAATACCGTATTTTTCGCTCCATAAGACGCACCTAACCACAAGACATACCTAGTTTTTACAGGAGGAAAACAAGAAAAAAAATATTCTGAACGAAACAGTGGATGTATGATTTTTGTGGTTCATGCTGTGGCCGCAGACATGTGATTTGAGGGTGAGTTTGGGGTAGCCCAATGCAAAAACCCTGAGAATCCATGTGGATCTGTGCTTTGTAACCATGTTTTTGCGCCATTGCAGCCCCAGGCAACAGTGGGTGCGTGATTTTTTTGGTGCAGGCTGTAGCCATGGACATGCTATGTGATCTGATGGTGAACTTGGGGTGACCCAATGCAAAAATCCTGAGGATCCATGTGCTTTAAAGCAGCCAACCGGACAGGAGCAGCTTACAGCCGTGTAAGCAGTTCCTTTCCTCTCCCGCTTTGCTGCTTTTCAGCGACCTAAGTGGGGAGGAGGGAGGAAAAGAGCACGCTTGCTTTAAAGCAGCCAACCGGACAGGAGCCACTTACAGCCGTGTAAGCAGCTCCTCTCCCGCTTTGCTGCTTCAAAGTGAGCCACGGAGGAGGGAAGGAAGGGGAACCATGGATCCTCTGCTCTCGACTGCAGCAGGATCCCCCCGCCATCCATAGGCATTCACTCCATAAGACGCACAGACGTTTCCCCTTACCTTTTAGGAGGAAAAAAAGTGTGTCTTATGGAGCGAAAAATACAGTAGTTTGAGTCTAACCTCAAATGTGTCAAAATCTAGATGGATTTCCTGATCTGCTCTTTTTGGTGGAAGGAAAGATATTCTTTCCAATCCAATTCTCCTGCCAGAGGAGGTGGAACGATTCAGTGAGCTGGGAAGCCAATTCCATGCATTTCTGCAAGCTAAATTTGGCAGCCTGCCTGGACACAAGCACTCAAGGTCACTTTCCACAGCTAACACATGGCGGCTGCAACCCCACGCATGCTTATTGGACAGAAAAGCCCTAAAGCACCATCATCAAATTTCTTAAACCCTGAATCACCAGCAGGTTCCAGGGTGGGGTTACAATAATTTGAAATTCGGTATCAACAACAGTTAAAACAGATTACAGAAGCATGTTTCAGGGGCTGAAGAGTTCCATTTTTAGCATTCACCGAAAGCTGTATAACACCTCTGTGGGGAGGAAATTCTACAACTCAGGGGTTGCCACAGAGAATGCCATCCCCCCCAAAACTTGATGGCAGCAGAACGACAATGAGGGCCCCTTCTGCTGACTTTAACAACCAAGAAGGGAAGGAAGCAGTCTCTCAGATAGTTCCGGCCTAAGTTGGAGCATGCTGATAAAATTTTAACACATCACTTGGCAAGACAGGCGAACTAATGCCAGCGTACTGGAAGAAGCAGAGATCGCCAGTGTCAAAGCAATGATTCTTCAACATCAACTTCGTTGGACTGGTCATGTCGTGCGGATGCCTGATTTATCGTCCACCAAAGCAGCTACTCTATTCCGAACTTAAAAATGGAAAGTGTAATGCTAGTGGTCAACGAAAGAGGTTTAAAGACTCTCTCACAGCAAATCTAAAAAAAGTAGTATAAGCACCAACAGCTGGGCAACACTGGCCTGCGAGCACTCCAGTTGGAGAACAGCCTTTACCAAAGCTGGCAGGGGCTTTGAAGACGCTCGAACTCAGGAAGAAAAGAGAGAAACACGCTAAGAGGAAGGCACGCTTGGCAAACCCTCACCACGATCAACTCCCGCCCGGAAACCTATGCCCCACTGTGGAAGGACGTGTGGATCCAGAACTGGTCTCCACAGTCACTTATGGACTCGTTAAAGCCATGTTCATGGAAGACAATCTTACTCGGGTACGAGTGATCGCCAAAGAAGATAGTTGCCTTTTAAGCATCCAGTCATACGATCAGGGAAGGGTTCCCCCCCTACCATTTCAGGGCATGATTGGGACGAAGCAGAGATTTTAATCTGCGTTAAGGCATGGATCCAGAGGCTTACATAGTTTGACATCTGCAGGGTCTGTAAGACAGAGTTGTTCCGCCTGGCCTTTGGCTTGGAATCAACTTGATCCCCTCCCCCTCTTTCCTTTTCCCTTTCTCCTTCTGTAATGGAACTCCTATTTGGGGACTTCCCTGGCTTTTTTTCTGGCCCACGTAGGACCAGTCTGGATAGTTGGCCTTGGTGAAGATTTGACGTTTTCATCCCCAAAACGTTTTTGATTTGAGTTTCTACTGAAATGAGGCTGCAGTTTAATGTTGTATTCTAATCTTGTTTTTAAGTTGTATTTTAATCAATTCTTTACATAGCTGGTGTTAGCTGCCCTGAGCCCGTCTTGGCTGGGGAGGGCGGGGTATAAATAAAATTTATTATTATGGACCCAAGTGCAACAGTCCTCTCCCCAAATGTGATTCCTGCATTGCAGGGGGTTCAACTAGATGACCCCTAGGGGTCCCTTCCAGTTCTATGATTCTCAGCATCTGGTATTCAAACGCACACTGAGAGCAGAGGTGGAATATAGCCACTGTGGCTAGCAGCCATTGTTATATACGCTTATCTGCCATGCATTTGTCTAATGATCCAGATGTTTAGAAATACTTGGGTTTCTAACACCGAAAAAAGAGAGCTAAGTTTATTTTGAATGTGCTAGACTATAAACATGCACAATACAGATTCCCATTCAATGTTTGGAACCTCCTACTATCGCTTTAAATCAGGGGTGTGGAACCTGGGCTACATTGTTGGGCAAGGGACGTGGGTGGCGCTGTGGTCTAAACCACTGAGATCTTGGGCTTGCTGATCAGACGGTCGGCGGTTCAAATCCCCACAACTGAGTGAGCTCCCGTTGCTCTGTCCCAGCTCCTGCCAACCTAGCAGTTCGATAGCACACCAGTGCAAGTAGATAAATAGATACTGCTGAGGCAGGAAGGTAAACGGCATTTCCGTGCACTCTTTGTTTCTGTCACGGTGTTCCGTTGCACCAGAAGCGGTTTTGTCATGCTGGCCACATGATCCAGAAAGCTGTCCATGGACAAACACCGGCTCCCTCAGCGTCAAAGCGAGATGAGTGCCACAACCCCACAGTCGCCTTTGACTGAACTTAAGCCCTGTTTAGGGAAGCTTTTAATGTTTGATGCATTGTTCTTGTTGTTAGTCGTTTAGTCGTGTCCAACTCTTCGTGACCCCATGGACCAGAGCACGCCAGGCACTCCTGTCTTCCAATGCCTCCCGCAGTTTGGTCAAACTCATGCTTTGAGAACACTGTCCAACCATCTCGTCCTCTGTCGTCCCCTTCTCCTTGTGCCCTCCATCTTTCCCAGCATCAGGGTCTTTTTCAGGGAGTTTGATGCATTACTGCATTTTAATATTTTGTTGGAAGCCGCCCAGAGTGGTTGGGGAAGCCCAGCCAGATGGGCGGGGTATAAATAATAAATTATTATTATTATTTTTTAACTGTCCAAGTGTCTTTTACCTTTTTCTTTTTTATATACTGTTGGACTCCCAATCCCATGGGCCAGGGATGATGGGATGAGTTGGGAGACCAATATAAGGAAGCAACCACATTGCCTACACCCCCCAGCGTATGTCATTTACAAGTGGTCTCCCCTCACAGCCTCAAAAGAGCTGGTTAAGGTTGTCTGCAAAAGCACTCAAGCTTTACTCACACATTTGGGCTCTGGGAGACTGGGGTCATTCTTAATGATTATCTTCTTTGCTTCCTCCAAGTTCTTTTCACGGCGCAAGAGATCTTCTTCCTGCGGGTTGTTTTAAAGAGTGGTTTAGTCGAGACTCTACTCTGAACGCAAGCATGTGGGGAGTGATCTGGGAACACTAGAACCAATGGGAATGTTAGCATTAGAAGGGTGACTAGTGGGGTGCCACAGGGTTCTGTCTTGGGCCCGGTCTTAGTCAACATCTTTATCAATGACTTGGATGATGGACTCAAGGGCATCCTGATCAAATTTGCAGATGACACCAAACTGGGAGGGGCGGCTAACACCCCAGAGGACTGGATCACACTTCAAAACGACCTTGACAGATTAGAGAACTGGGCCAAAACAAACAAGATGAATTTTAACAGGGAGAAATGTAAAGTATTGCACTTGGGCAAAAAAAAATGAGAGGCACAAATACAAGATGGGTGACACCTGGCTTGAGAGCAGTACATGTGAAAAGGATCTAGGAGTCTTGGTTGACCACAAACTTGACATGAGCCAACAGTGTGACGCGGCAGCTAAAAAAGCCAATGCAATTCTGGGCTGCATCAATAGGAGTATAGCATCTAGATCAAGGGAAGTAATAGTGCCACTGTATTCTGCTCTGGTCAGACCTCACCTGGAGTACTGTGTCCAGTTCTGGGCACCACAGTTCAAGGGGCATGTTTAGCCTGGAGAAGAGGAGGTTAAGGGGTGATATGATAGCCATGTTCAAATATATAAAAGGATGTCACATAGAGGAGGGAGAAAGGTTGTTTTCTGCTGCTCCAGAGAAGCGGACACGGAGCAATGGTTCCAAACTACAAGAAAGAAGATTCCACCTAAACATTAGGAAGAACTTCCTGACAGTAAGTGGAATTTGCTGCCAAGGAGTGTGGTGGAGTCTCCTTCTTTGGAGGTCTTTAAGCAGAGGCTTGACAACCATATGTCAGGAGTGCTCTGATGGCGTTTCCTGCTTGGCAGGGGGTTGGACTCCATGGCCCTTGTGGTCTCTTCCAACTCTATGATTCTATTCTATGATTAAGGCCCCATTTGAGCTACAGTTCCCAGAATTCCCTGGGGGGATTGTTAAACCTCCACTGGGAGTCTTGAAGATGCCACAAGAAAAAGGAGCAACGTTTGCAAACCTTACCTCTTTCTTTTCTCTCGCTTCAGCTTTTTGTTGTTCCCTGTGCCACAGCTTTTTGACATTCTTCAACTGGGTCTTGGAAATGGTATCCCATCTCTAGGGCAGATGAAAAGAAGAGAAAGCGAAAGCATAATTAAGAGAGTTATGCTTTCGCTTTCCGATGAAAACATAAGAAGAAGAAGAAGAAGAAGAAGAAGAAGAAGAAGAAGAAGAAGAGGAGGAGGAGGAGGAGGAGGAAGAAGAAGCGGAGGAGGAAGCGGAGGAGGAAGAGGAGGAGGAGTTTGGATCTGATATCCCACCTTATCACTACCCGAAGGAGTCTCAAAGCAGCTAACAATCTCCTTTCCCTTCCTCCCCCACAACAAACACCCTGTGAGGTGAGTGGGGCTGAGAGACTTCAGAGAAGTGTGACTAGCCCAAGGTCACCCAGCAGCTGCATGTGGAGGAGCGGAGAAGCAAACCCAGTTCCCCAGATTACGAATATACCGCTCTTAACCACTACACCACACTGGCTCTCCCCCAGGGTCCGTCTAGTGGCCAGCCAGATGACTCAAAGGTTCGTTAGAGCTATCATCCCCTTTCCCCAATGTTCAGAAAATAAGTGCTATTATTTACACTGTCAAAACTGCACCATCCAGGGGCAAGAGGAGTTATCCAGCAAGATTGAGAGAACCCCAAAGTTTTGCAGAAACACAATATATTAGCAAAAGCAGGAGGAGGAGGAAAATAACATAATGGAGTCTCAGGGAAAGGGTGTGGCTAGCTGACTGGTATAGTGAACAGAGTACTCCACACTGCAACATTTTGTCGCAGGTACCTTTTTGTCACCGTTGATTAATCCTCCATCAATATGTTTAATCCCCCTTTAAAGCTAACTAAGTGAGTGCCATCACTACATCTTGCAAATTCTTATGTGTTGTTGTGCAGACTCTATATTTTGTCTGTCCTGAATCTACTGCCAATCGAAACCAAATCCTTTCACCGTGGAAACGGCAGAAAAACACCCATTAATACTTGTCAGGGAACTGCCATCGGAGCCAGAGGGAGAGGGAGGGCTCCAGAGGGATTCCGGAGAGCGTCCCGGGAGGGAGAGAAGCAGCCCATCTTCTGGGGAAGGAAATCAGCGTAGCACCAGTGGAGAAGGGGGGCCGATGGGGGAATCGGCGAGGTGGCTCCATGACTCCTCGCCGGGGACCAGCGAAGAGAGCACAGGTCCTCCGCTGCCCAAGCCCCCCCACCCCCACCCCCCGCGCAGGAGGCTTCCGTGCAGGGAGAGTAGGCGGAGATTAGGCGTCAAAGAGCTTCTTTGCTGGAAGAAGTTCAAGAAACGCCCACTGACGGATTCTGCCAGCGATTGAGTCAGCCACGGGTGAGTGGCTGTCCGGACAGAAAAGGTTCACTCAGGCAACCCAGCCAGGTGTGGAGCCGATTTACGCACGAGCAACCCCTAGAACCATCACAATACTCAACCTCGTCTTTTTTTTGCGAGTCCACGTAGATCGTAGGAAATGGCTCCTTTCCGGCAGACAGCAAAGCCTTTAAAAAGAGAAAAGGATGGAATAAGTTTTGTTTTAATTTTTAAGACAGCTAGTTCTAAAAGCAGGGGCAGCCAGTGCACTTTCAGACTCCAACTCCCAAAATGCGCCTGGCAAATTTTGAACGCTGCCCTGAATGCTCTTTGGAACCCCATTGTGCAGACAAATGCTAAGGATGCACAAGGCAGGCAATCACAGACACTGTGCAAACTGCTGCAAGCACTGTTGCACCAAGCACTTTGCAGCTGCCGTAACCTCAGGAACCACCACAGAATAAGCCCACTGACTGGCCTTGGATGTGAACTCCTGGGGGGAAATGGGAGAAGCTAAACTGGGCTTGTCAGGTACCTTCAGAGCTGTTTTGTAAGGCTTCTCCTGTGACCCGTCTCCAGTAACATCACTTCCCTCTCGATCAGAGACATAGACCTCTCCTGTAAAAGCAGGCATGGAAATTAGGAGTCTTACACATAGCACACATTCATTCACACAGAGATCCATTTACACAAAACGGTTGCTTTGCACTCAATAATGTTTAATAGTCTTATTGTATTTTAATATTCTGTTGGAAGCCGCCCAGTGTGGCTGGGGAAACCCAGCCAGTTGGGCGGGGTATAATAAATAAATTATTATTATTATTATTATTATTATTATTATTATTATTACCTCTAAAAACTGGTGGGGAACCTCTGATGCTGCTCTGGAGGCCCTAAGACTCTCAGCTCCCTTCACAGCCGACCACCGGCCAGGTTGGATGGGGCTCAAGGGAGCTGGCAGTCCAACATTTAAAGATGGAGACTGTCGATGGATCAGACTCGGCTAGGAGAGCATGCAGAGAAGAAGGTACTAATCTCCTCTTTGGAATGGCTACCAATGAACTCATTCTCTGAGCAACAACTCTTAAGTAGCCCAAACAGCTCCACCCATACACAACAGAATGGCGTTGGTAGGTGTGGAGGAAGCATATAATAAGGCAGGGGTAGGTAACCTAGGGACGCGGGTGGCACTGTGGGTTAAACCACAGAGCCTAGGGCTTGCCAATCAGAAGGTCAGCGGTTTGAATCCCCGCGACGGGGTGAGCTCCCGTTGTTCAGTCCCAGCTCCTGCCAAGCTAGCAATTCGAAATCACATCAAAGTGCAAGTAGATAAGTAGGTACCACTCTGGCGGGAAGGTAAACGGCGTTTCTGCGCACTGCTCTGGTTCGCCAGAAGCGGCTTAGTCATGCTGGCCACATGACCCGGAAGCTGTATGCCAGCTCCCTCGGCCAGTAAAGCGAGATGAGCGTCGCAACCCCAGAGTCGGTCACGACTGGCCCTAATGGTCAGGGGTTCCTTTACCTTTCGGTAACCTAAGGCCTGTGGACCGGATGCGGCCCAATTGCCTTCTCACTCCGGCCCATGGATGGTCCAGGAATCAGCATGTTTTTACAGGAGAAGAATGTGTCCTTTCATTTAAAATGCATCTCTGGGTTATTTGTGGGGAATAGGAATTCGTTCATTTTTTCCCCCCTTTAAAATACAGTCCGGCCCACCACATGGTCTGAGGGACGGTGGACCAGCCCATGGCTGAAAAAGGTTGCTGTCGCCTGTAATAAGGCATCCAAGACCCTTCTTCAAGGACCCTCACCAAGTGAGGCAGACCAGGCGGCTGTGGCCAAAATCAAGCTTTTCTATTGCAGTACCATCCTTCCCAAAGAAGCCCAGTATTAAAGACTTCAATGTCCTTTTGGCTCTAAAAAGAAGACTCTGTACAGTTTCGGTTTCATTATCTATAATGATTTGTTTGTTTTCCCCTCCACCTCTGTCTTTAGGTAAAGGTAAAGGGACCCCTGAACAGTAGGTCCAGTCATGGCCGACTCTGGGGTTGCGGCTCTCATCTCGCTTTACTGGCCGAGGGAGCCGGCGTACAGCTTCCGGGTCATGTGACCAGCATGACTAAGCCGCTTCTGGCGAACCAGAGCAGCGTACGGAAACGCCGTTTACCTTGACCGCCGGAGCGGTACCTATTTATCTACTTGCACTTTGACGTGCTTTCGAACTGCTAGGTTGGCAAGAGCAGGGAGCGAGCAACAGGAGCTCACCCCGTCACGGGGATTCAAACCACAACCTTCTGATCGGCAAGTCCTAGGCTCTGTGGTTTAACCCACAGCGCCACCCGCGTCCCTACCTCTGTCTTTAGCTGTTTCTATTTTATCTTCTAGATTCAGGTAGGTAACCCTGTTGGTCTGATGCAGTCGAAATAAATAAAAATATTGTCCAGTAGCACCTTAGAGACCAACTAAGTATGTTCTGGGTATAAGTGTTCGTATGCATACATTTATCTGAAGAAGTGTTCATGCACACAAAAGTTTATACCCAGAACAAACTTCGTTGGTCTCTAAGGTGCTACTGGACAATTTTTTTTCCCAATTATTCCTATTTTATCTATAAGCCACCTTGAGTCCCTGTTAGGGGGGGAAGTGGGATAGAAATAAATTAATATTAATGTTATCTGCTTTAAACTAAAAGCCATGTTCTACTGATATGGAGAATGCCCAGGACATGCTAACAAAAAAGGCATCTATACCACTTTGTTTTACATTTCTTTAAAAAATAGAGAGAGAGAGAGCAGCGGATATCAATATGGTGTCCTCCAGATTTGCTGGACTTTCATCAATCAGAGATGATAGGACTTGGAATTCAACAACATCAACTGCTGCTGCTTTAGGGTTTCAACAAGAGCACAGTGCAGGTTTGGGGTGCAGCTACCGCCCCCTAAACCTTCCTTTAGCACTGCCAATTGAGGGGAGAGTTAATCCCCCCCCCCCAAGTGCACTGCCAGCCTCAAACCTACAGAGCAGGAGAGGCAAGTTAATTCCATAACATTTCTTCTCATTACCTAAGGCAGGGCTTCCAATTCTGTGTCTCACAAGCTTGCTTCAGGTGGTCTGTGGATTTGTAGTTGAAAATGGGGGACAGTCACCCCAAAGCGGCTAAAAGGCCAGTCACTTCGCTGCGAAAATGACAAGCGAGGGCCTACCACAAAATGTGGCAGCGCAAAGCTCTGCCTTACACAATTTCAGTGTGGATCAAAATCAATGATTTTAAAAATTATATTTAAATTGGATTGTTATTATTTAAATCAGATTTTTAAAACAAAATGCTTTTGGAGAAAAAAAATCTTTCTAAAGATAGTTTTCTGTTTAAGTTACATTATAGTCCAAAAGCTATTCATCAGGAAATAAGGATTTGTTTTAAGTTTTTCATGTGTGCTAAAACTCAGTCTAAGTTTTTGTTTTTGTTTTTTTAAAAAAAGTTTAACCACATCAGTTAACCAACATGGATACATATGCTATAATGTTATCGCTTTAGTTAAATAAAATTGTTTAAATTGTTATTAAGCAAATTATTATTTTTCTCCTTCCAACAAAGTACAGCAGAAGAAGTTGTCCGGATATAAGTTACCTTATTAAACCTCACAAGAATTTCATAATTATCTGTCTGTGTATTTCTAACAGTACTGTATAAGCAAATCAGTAATTTTTTTATATAACTGTAAAAACTACTCTGAACATTTATTATTCCAAAAATGAAACCTTCCTCTGGTTGTAAATATTAAGATTATACCACCAAGAATGAGTCTTTCTGTAAAAATAAAAAATGATTTAAATCAAGTCTTACTGACTAGTGATTTAAATCGATTTGAATTAAATTAAATCCATTCAGCACAATTGTCCTCCTTCCCAGTTGTCCACCCTTCACCCCAGTAACAATCCATTTGCACACCGAGTAGTCCTTATTAGGCTCTTTTTTGGGATGGGGAGGGTCCTTCCTCTTAAATATCTGATATTTAATACCTTCCCACCCCCCACGCCTGCTAATACAGCTTCTCCTTGTGCCTGGACGTCGCTTTGGCACACCCCACCCAACATGAGTAATAAAAAAGGAAGGAGGAGGAGGAGACCCGTTTCCAAGCGCCAGAACATGTCTGGCAAGTTGAACCCCGAGTTTCCAACCCCCCAGGATGACTCTGGTAAGCCGCATTTCTTTAACTCATTGCTACAAGCCGCTTTTCCCGACAAGAGGCTGGCTGGAAGGAGACAGAAGAGCGGCAGGAGAAGCCCATCCGCCCTTGCACCGATTGCCTGCGTTGCAAGGGGTAGAAGTGGACGTGGCTATAGCACAGGCAGGGGAAATGGGTGACTACAAGAAAAGGTCCCCTGCCCCGAGGCACCTGCAAACCTATACAATCGCGTGCAGCGCCTCTTCCCAAGGAAAGCAGGAGAAGAAGGGCGGGTCTGTAAGTGGCCATTTAAATCCTTTAACACCAGCCGCTAGCTGATCTTTTTTTAAACAGCTGCTGATGGGGAAGGAAAGGTTTAGGGCGCACGGAGCGCGCAGCCAAAAGCCTCGAGGCCTTGAAATCTGGTTCCGAGGCGTGGAGATGGCGGGCCCCTCATTCATCCGAGGCTGGGGCTGCAGTTGCTACAATGGCAAAAGGAGGAGGAGGAGGAGGACGCGCTTCTTTTGTTCCTGGGCCCTTTTTGCAGCTGCGCCATCTCACCCAACGTGCATTATTTCTGTTATTATTATTATTGCTTATGATCGAGACAGGATCTCCGCCTGCCCTTGCCAGATCCCAGGGCCTTTTTTTTCTGAAGGCTTCCCTGCCGGGCTCTCTTTGCCAAACACACACACACACACACACACACCCCACAAACTCACCCAGGGCCAGCGCGCCCGTCTGCTTGAGGATCTCCAGAGACATCGCTGCTCCTGCGTAAAGCGCCGCGCGCCCCTCGAAGCAGACAGGTGGCGGCCGCCACTCTTTCCCTTTCCTTTTCAAGAAGGGGATTGCGCTTCCCGGCAGGGAGATTGCATCAGGCCTGCCCGCCCACAAGCCCGCCCTTGCCGCAAAGCGAGGCCGGCTGCCGCAGCAGTGGCTGCTGCTCCGCTTTGCGCTCCGCCCCGGCGCCGCCACCCATTGCGCGCCGCTTGCGCCTGGTTGGGGAGGAGTGGAATGCGGGGACTTCTTTTATTATTATTATTATTATTATTTTCCATTACCGCTTTATAATTTCAAGGGGCTGGGGGGAAGATTCGAAACGGTTTGCGTCAGTTAAATCGGGAGTGAAACGTAGCTGGGAAGCTAAAATATTATATTAAAACAGTGTTTCCCAAGGCCGTATTTAGGTTTGACGGGGCACTAAGCTACTGAAGGTAATGGGACCCTTTATATGTGTTGAATACAGTATATGCTATATGGTAATTTATGGATGCAATAGGTATCTAAAGCAGGCTTCCTCAACCTCGGCCCTTCAGATGTTTTGAGACTACAGTTCCCATCATCCCTGACCACTAGACCTGCTAGCTAGGGATCATGGGAGTTATGCTGGTTTTGCGAATTGCAGAATATGAGAGTATGCATGAGTTTGTGTGCATACTTGTTTTAAATTTGCATGCTTGAATCATGAAAGTTCATGTTGTAATAAACCCCTGCAAGTTCCTTGTAATTTTTTTGCTGCTAGCTTAGCTATTATGTAGTTCTTTTTTTATTAAAAAAAAAAAGCTATCTTAAGGGGGAAAGCATTGTGTATGTACTGTATTCAATACACATTTTTCACTCCTCTGCAGCAAGAAAAGCAAGATGCTTGTGCATCATCTAGCATAGTAGTTCCTAATTAAATACTGCGGGCTCCATGTTTTTCAGAAGCCAAACCATGGACCCCCTACTTTTGAACATTTTGATATTTCTACGGTAGTTTTTGTTATGTGAATGGTGCCACACACACCATGGGTAGGTTATGCAGACCCCCTGGGCTCCACAGACCACCACTTACCTAGTACAGTGGTACCTCAGGTTACATACACTTCAGGTTACAGACTCTGCTAACCCAGAAATAGTACCTCGGGTTAAGAACTTTGCTTCAGGATGAGAACAGAAATCGTGCTGCAGCGGCGCGGCGGCAGCGGGAGGCCCGATTAGCTAAAATGGTGCTTCAGGTTAAGAACAGTTTCAGGTTAAGAACGGTGCTTCAGGTTAAGAACAGTTTCAGGTTAAGAACGGAGCTCTGGAATGAATTAAGTACTTAACCTGAGGTACCACTGTATATTCTAGCTATCTAAAGTCAGGTCTGTGAGACCTCTAGTGGTGAAATGTCAGACTTCACTTTCAGCAGATTTTTGAGCTAGAGCAAGGACTCAAGTGAGACTCTTCAGTTACAGTCATACCTCATGTTACGTCCGCTTCATGTTACGTTCTTTCAGGTTACGTCCTGCGGCGACTCAGAAGTACCGGAAAGGGTTACTTCTGGGTTTCACCGCATGCGCAGAGGCAGAAAATGACATCATGCGCAGAAGCGGCAAATTGCCGCTGCGGGTTGTGCTATTTTCATGTTGCGAACGGGCCTCCGGAACGGATCCCATTTGCAGCCAGAGGTACCACTGTATATCGTTATACCTGCCTTATAAACATGCAACACCAGATGGCGCTGTAGAGCAGTGATCCATCACCAATGGGGTTTTCCTTTAAGAGCCTTTATAACGTGTTCTGTGGCGGTTTTTTTTTTTTAAAAAAAAATCTGTATAGATCCAGCCCAAGTGTTCTCAAAGAATCATATAATTGTGGAGTTGGAAGGACCCCAAGGGTCATCTATAGTTCAACCCTCTACAATGCAGGAATCCTGAACGCGCAGTCCCCCATCCAGTTTGAAACCATACCCTACTCTGCTTAGCTTTGCAAATGTGGTAGCAGTTTTACCACTGCACTGCTGCACCCTACAAATTGGAATCGCAAAAGGTGGTCACACAAGTGACTGGAAACTCCTCCTGCGCGGCATCTCCAGCTGCTCCTATCTCTTTATTATTATTTTTTTAAAATAAATATTTATTGAGATTTTTTTTTTAAATACAAAATGCAAAAATGATAAACAATATAACATGAATGATAACACATTTTTCAAAACTTCTTTGGACTCCCTCACGTCTCCCACTCCCACTTACATCATTATGACCTTTTTCCAGCAATTTATCATCTTGTTTACATTCTTAAATCTCGTTCAATTAATTTAATCTAATAATTCTCCAAAAATTTTATATTTTCCTCAATCTCACTTATCGTCAAATTCAAATCTAATTCAATGGTAGGCAGTTATTTATGATCTAGCATCCTTCTTAGCCTTCTACCAAATTACAATACTTTTGTAAATAAATCTTGAATTTCTTCCAGTCTTCTTCAACCCTCTCTTCTCCCAGGTCTCAAATTCTACCAGTCATCTCGGCCAGTTGCATATAGTCCATCAGCTGCATCTGCCACTCTTCCAGTGTGGGTAGATCTTGAGTTTTCCAACTCTTAGCGATAAGTATCCTTGCTGCCGTTGTTGCATACATAAAAAATGTTCGGTCCTTCTTTAACACCTTCTGGCCGACAATGCCCAGAAGGAAGGCCTCTGGTTTCTTAGTGAAGGTATAAATACCTTTTTCAACTCATTATATATCATTTCCCAGAAGGCCTTCACTCTAGGGCAAGTCCACCAGAGGTGAAAGAATGTTCCTTCAGGTTCTTTACATTTCCAACATTTATTATCAGACAAATGGTATATCAGCTGCTCCTATCTCTTTAAGCCCTTTGACAGGAGCCAGCAGCAGTAAATCACCTGAGTGAATCCAAGCCAACTCTTTATTAGCAAAAGAGGATCTGTACAGGAGTGTTAGGCCTAATGAGCACAGCAACTCATCTCCGGCAGGTCTTGCCCCCATGACTCAGTTGCCAAGAAAAAACATCCCCAACTGCCCACGGTCACCTATGTCTCTGCCTCTTCTGGTTTCCCCACCACCACCCCAAGCAATCTGAGACTGCTCCTGCGTGTCTGCCTTTGCTCCTCCCGATTCATACCTCTTCTGGTTCTGGGAGAACAGAAGGGAGGGGAGCTTGTCACAACACCAGGGGGAGATACCGGCACCTCTTCACAAGCCTGATCCATCTCTGCCTCTTGACCTCCCTTCTCTCCTGCTTCTGGACTTCTCTCTGCCACAGACTCTCCCAGCTCACTAAGCCCTGTTCCTGTTAGGTTTCTGTTAAGCCACTGTGCAGTTCTTGGAGTCACAAGACTCTGTTGACATTCCAGACTGTTGGAAGTCTGACGGGAGACGGATGTTGAAGTTACTGGTTTCCCGTTTCTTTGTTCTGTTGTTTTCTGTCTCACAGAGATCAGACGCATATTCTTTTCTGCCTTGCGTAATTAGAAATAAAGTAGCAATGTAGCACATATTTCTGGCTCCTGCTGCTGCTGTCTAAGTACTCTGTGAATGGAGAGTGTGCCTGAAGTCTCATTCAAAGGCTTAGGTCGTTAATCACCGTCGGAGGAGAGCCTGGATGGGGTTCCGAAAATACAGCCGGAGGAGTAGCCATTACAGCTCGGTCGTACGGAGGCTCCGACAGTTACCTCTTCAGCAGCTTCCAACACCTCCTCCCAGTCTTTTCTTCCTTTGACCCCCATCGCCGTCCCACCACCACTCCTCAGGTTTTGAGCCTGCTTCCCTTGATGATTCCCCAGCTGGTTCCTCTCTTTGTCCAATCAGTGCATGACACCGACACTCTCTTTACCTCTGCGCCTTCCTGCAACAATTTATTCCATCTGACTGCCCATACTCTTCCTCTTTTCCCTGCCCCACAGAATCCCCTTCTCTTGGTTTGTCCTCCTGCCCCCTGCCTCCTTTGGAATTCTGCCTGTTCCTGACAGATGGGGAGACCTGTGTATGCCACTCCTGAGTTACTTGATGGAAAGGGGGAACATAAACATAGCAAATAAAGTAACAGTTGCACTCTCACGAAAGTCGCTGGACACTATATGAATATACAAATATGTATTTGAAGTATAGTTTAATAAAAATATTTCGGACCAGTGAAAACACTTCTTTCACTTCAGTCAAAAGCATTAAAAATTAAGGCCTGTCAAATATGTACATTATCTTTAAGCAAATAAAAATATTTACAATATATGGTTTGGATACAAGTGTATGGCATACCTATCTCAACCAGCACGTTAAAATTAATATTGCACCCAGATTAGGAGCTTGAAACGTGTGGCTCGCCACCTCGTCTTTGGATGGAGAGAAACCAGTCTAGGAAACTAAAGTCAATCTTCTCCCACCTACTTAAAAGAAAAAGCTGTAAACCTTTGCACATTAAATAACGATAATAATGAAGAAATGTATGAATTCCATGCTCCTAAAGGATGATTTTAGACTGCATGGTTTGCAAAAAAAAAAAAAAAGTGGAACTATATAGTGAATATTTAACAAGACACATTGGTGTATGCTGAAATTTTTGAAATGTAAACCATTTATATGTCCCAACACATAAACCCTCTGAACTGTACACTAAAAATCTCAAAAAAAAATTTTTTTACTATTAAAACATAGTGAAAAGGAGTCATCCTTGATGTGCTCAGTTCTCTTGTTCCAGTTTGTGCTTTGAACCATCACCCAGTGAAAAAAAAAAAACATTTTATTCAGTTTAGTCTGTTTCACCCAGGACTTGTAACATGGGTCTCACTTAAGCGTGCATATTATCATGTGTGAAGAACCCATGCACACCTGGTTTTAGCCACATATACATGTGTAGTAAAATAGACAACGCACGTGCCTTTTAAGTAGAATGGTGTCCACATGTTCTGCATCAGGTGTGGGGAATTACAATTCCCATCACACCCAGCAAAAATCAATGGCTAGGGATGATGGGAGTTGTAGTTCAGGAACACCTGGAGGACCAAAAGTTCCTCACACCTGTTCTACGTGGAAACAATTCCCGTAATGTGAGAATCGTTGACGTCTACCTTGCATAAAGGTTAAGCAGGTGGAAAATCAAGGAAGTATGCCAATAATACACCCTTCACTGGTTTGATATCTCGTCCCTTTTTTCGCAAAACATGATACAAAGAACACAGAGACTTTTAAAAAGAGGAAAGGCAGTGATATAAAACAATATACCAGAAAAGAGATTCAATTCACCAAGTCCTGCTGGTGAACAGTTGGTGGTGATTTCAGTAGAGTATCCCCCAAGAAAGCCCCGATTGAGTGAATGTTGCAAACTAGCTATGCCTCCTGGACCAGACCTAGAACAGAGACAGGGAACTTGTACTTCCCAGATGCTGAACTACAGCTCCCATCACCCCTGACTATTGGCCATTGTGGCTGCAGCTGATGGCAGTTGGAGTCTCAACAACATGCACAAAGCCACAGACTCCCTATCCCCAATGCCAGATTAAGAGGCTAACCTGATTAGGATGCTTTGCATATACTGACGTTTCCCCACCCAAATCCATGAAAATTATTAAAAGCTTGCTGCCTTGGGCCACAATACCCCATGGATCGGTGAATAATGGTTCTGAATGCTTGCAAAGTAAAACTGCACCTCTCTTGTCTTAAAAGAAAAAGAGGACATCTTTGGTTAGCTAAAAATAATAATCATAGCTGAGTTAGTGGAATGAAGTGGCAAACAAAACCATTTTGCTTCTCAGCTAAGTCCATCTTTGGTGTTGAGGCACAAAACATCTGTTGAAACTGTATTTTCATGATTGCATTTTAAAAAAAGAAACATGAAATTCTAAGTATCATTTTAAAAGAACAACCGTTGCAATTGTTGGTCTTTAAGCCCATAGATTTATATCCTTCAATTTCACATGAAACAAAATATACAAGGATCAAGATCTGAAAACACTGCTCAGTTCTTCAGTTCAGTTATCTCAAACGAAGTAGCTTGAGGAGGAAATCAAGCTGTCTTCATAATCTTGAATTTTTTTCCCCAAAAAAGAAAAAAGAATCCTGAGTTCTTCATAAAAAAATAAAAACTTTGTGCAATTGTTTTTCAAAGGGTGGGGGGGGGATCCACTTCCTGTAGGACACAGAAAATCATCAGCTGGCTTCTTCAGCTTGCCTGACTTCTGCTAAATTGTTGCCAAGGACTGCGGTTAACGAAGCTCTCCTTTTACGAATGATCCGCCCGGAAGCTATGAGGTCAGCGTAACCCCGCTGGTGGGAGAAGGCATAAGCAGAACGGCGGCCAGAGATCCCGCGGCGGAAGACGCTTTGCCTTCGCTTCCATTTTTCCTCTTCGGCCTTGAACTTCTTGCGATTCTTCTGGACCTTTTAAAGGAGAAAGTTGCACAAAAGGTTAACGAGGAAGCAGGGAAACGGACTCAACTTGCTACGGATAGAAGGTTAAGTTAAATCCTGTGGACTCCTGGAAGATGCTGGGAACCCTAAGCTGCTACTTTGCATTGAGACGGACCAGTGGGCTCGTTGAGCTCAGCTCTGCTTGCCCTGTTAATGCCCTCTACATTTCTCATACGTACCTTCTCACTTTCCGAAGGCCAAATGGTCATGCTCAAGAAACGGAGAGCGACCACCGGCAGCAAGCAAAGTGCAACGGATAGGATTATTGTCAACCAGAGATACGGTTGCCGGAGAGCGTTTGGGGCAGTACCTGTAGGAGGAAAGAGAGAGGAAAGAATAATGTACACATAGCTATGGTTGTGGTGCTCCCCTTCATGCTAATAGTATCACACAGAAAGCAAAAATGCTGGCAATGTTATTACCGTAAGAATTAAAAAAGGTAAAGGACCCCTGACCATTAGGTCCAGTTGTGACCGACTCTGGGGTTGTGGCGCTCATCTCACTTTATTGGTCGAGGGAGCCGGCCATGTGGCCAGCATGACTAAGCCGCTTCTGGCGAACCAGAGCAGTGCACGGAAACACCGTTTACCTTCCCACCGGAGTGGTACCTATTTATCTACTTGCACTTTGACGTGCTTTCGAACTGCTAGGTTGGCAGGAGCAGGGACCGAGCAACGGGAGCTCACCCCATCGCGGGGATTCGAACCGCCGACCTTCTGATCGGCAAGTCCTAGGCTCTGTGGTTTAACCCACAGCGCCACCCGTGTCCCACAACGTAATAATTACTGGCTTTTTTAAAAAAGGCTTTGGTGATGGGTTTATGTTTTTAGAAGTAACTTGCAGAGCATTTATCACATGGCCTCTAGGGGCCCAAATACTATGGCTCTTTGCTGCAGCCTCCACCAACCTGGCACTCTCCAGACGCATTGGACTACAAATCCCATCAGCTCCAGGCAGCACAGGGCTGATGGGAGTTGTAGCCCAAAGCATCAGGAGGGCACCAGGTTGGTAAGGCTGAAGTGGTGTGTGTGTATATATATATATATAATATATGAAGCTGCCTTGCATCAAGCAAAACCATTGGTCTACCTCAAAGTTTCCCTAACTTGGGTCTCCAGCTGTTTTTGGACTGCAACTCCCATGATCCCTAGCTAGCAGGAACAGTGGTCAGGGATGATGGGAACTGTAGTCCAAAAGCAGTTGGAGACCCAAATTGGTCTACCTTGTCCAACATTATCTAGTCTAAGTTGCAGCAGCACTTTTAAGTCTCCAGCAGGTGTACCTACCAGCCCTGCTATTTGAGATCCTTTGAGATACCAGAGATTTAACCTGGGGTCTTCTGCAATGTGTGCCCTTCTACTGAGCTCTGCGGTCCCCAGCCCCCGCTCCATCTCTAAAGCCACTTTGAGGATGACTGCTTTTGTGGAAAGGTGGCAGCGGAAAAGGCAGGGAGGGAAGGGGTTATTGGTTTGTTTTCGTTCTTGCTTTTATTCTGCATTTTGTGTTTTTTATCTTCTGCTTTTATGTTGTGAAGCGCCCTGTGATCTACAGGTTAAGGGCAGTATACAAATTTAAATAAAAATAAGATGGTGATGTTTTTATGGTGATTTATATGAATGCAAACAATAAATGTGATTAGAAACCAGATACAGATACAGAAATTTGATGTCCCAATACGAACTCAAATTTGAAGATTAGTAGTTATTAGCAACAGCCCCATTAAAAATTGCTAGTGTACATTGGGTTTGGTTCCCAACCAACCATGGCCTCAAATATGCCTGTGATACGTTATCAGGTTTCTGGACTTCAACAGCTTCAGCCGTACATAAAATTCAATGAAACTGAATAAAATGGAGCCCCCTCCTTACCAGGCCCAAACTTTAATTAAACGCTTGTTTCTCTTTTAAGATCGCCTTTGCCAAAATGGTGTTGAACTTCAACTCCAATCAGCTCCAGCCAGCATGACTGGGGATGATGGGATTTTTAGTCCCAACGACATCATGGAGGGCACACGAGGATAGTGTAGACTCTTTGGGGTGCGTCACATGGCATTTGTAGTCACTAATGTGGCTGCAGCTAGGGTGACTTAGTTAAGTACTGACCTGTAAACTGAAAAGCAGCAGGAAAAAGGACATGGATCCCAGCACTGTGTAGATCAAACATAATTCCGAAGTAAAGTGCAATACTCCCAAATATTGAGAAAGCATTCACAAACGTCCAGTAAGATGTATCCAGGCCCATCTAGAAGCAAACAGACAGACATGCAGAAGTTAGCAAGAGGGCAGATCACGGTACAGGTGGGAGGTGTCAATAGATTCTTCAAAACCTTGAAGACAGTTCTCCAATGGGCAAGATGAGCACAAGGGAGGGGAGGACAAAGGAGGCTGGCACCTCCATTTGCTACTTTCTCCCAGCTATGCCCAAGCTGTTCTTCAGCTTGACTTTCTGAGGAATCGCATGCTCAAGTGGACAGAGCAGGGAGCTATCCCTCAGCTCTCCTGGTCTACTACAAGAGCAATTTCTCTCCCTCTCTCTCTCTCTCATTTCGTTTCCCTCATTCCATTTCCCACAGAAAATATTTTGCCTCTCCTGCTTTAAATATTTCTGGGTTTTCTTCAAAGAGAAGCAAGAGTTGCTTGCGCTCAGAAGACAGCATGAAAGAGTTATCATGAAACTCCCTCCTTACAAAAATCCGGCTATCATCCACGCATTGTTTGCACGAAGGAGTATCAGCTAAAAACCTCCTCGTTCCTGTAGGCCTTTGGAACACTGTAGAATCAGCTTTGACCTGCATAACTTACTTACGTTGTGGGTTGTGATTTTACTTTGGGTTTTTAGTGCTGGGTTTTTATGGCTGTTGTAAAAGCTATGTCCTGGTCTCTCACGAGAGGAAGGGCAGGATTGTAAGAAAAATAAGGAACAACTGCAAAAAGCCCAAATCGCTCGGCACACTTGCACTCTTGCCAGATGCTGCTTCCGGTGATAGGGGCCATGCAGGTTTCCTGCAGGTTTCCTGCTCCTCTTGCAAGAGTTCCAGTAGTTAAGATGCACAGATGTGAGGGTTAGATGAAGGGCAGAGTTGCTACAAGACAGAGCCGTAGCAACACTCTGGGCTCCATCTGCACCATACATTTAAAGCAGCATCATGCCACCTGAAAGAGTCATGGGCTTCTCTCAAAGAACTGTAGTTTATTGAGGCTGCTGAGAGTTGTCAGATTCCTATTCCCCTCACAGCGCTACAGTTCCCAGAGTGACAACTGTGAAGAGGGATTGATTCTTAAACCACTCTGGGATTTGTAGCTCTGTGAAGGGAATAGAGTTCTCCTAACACAGGTATGTCCAAAGTCTGTATTGGGGGCTTAATCTGGCCCACCGGTCAGTTTAATCCGGCCCTTGTGGCTTAGCAACTTTGGTTGGCCCTTTGGTCAGCCTTCATGGCCCTTCATTTCATCAAATCTGGACCTCTTTGAAAGAAGTTTGGACACCACTGTCCTAACAGCTCTCAACAAGCTACAGTTCCCATGATTCTTGGGGGGGGGGGGGAGATAAGCCAGGACAGTTTAAAGTGGTATAATACTGCTTTAAATGTATAGTGCAGACAGGGTCTCTCTCTCAGCCCTCCTCACACCCAGTCTCATATCGCATAAAACTTCTCTAGGTCTGCAAGTCTGAGAAAAGGTCATTCAGTTTCTCAGTCTCCCACCCGCACACACAATGTCTGGCCATAAATCTCCATGTTCACAGCATCAGAGAGAGTCTGATTACCAAGCTGCCCATTTCACTGATGTGCTTTGTGTACAGCAGACAGAGGAGCTATATGAGATTCATCTACTTGCCTGAAAGTTGACTGCGATTATGAGAGAGGACGCCGCTGTGACAGCGAAGGACTGGTAATCTGAGGGTGCTTCTCCATCTTGCCCCATGGTTTGTAGGTAAGCACCGTACGGTATGAAGAAAATAATCAGTGATGATAGAGCACCGTGCAGGAGGCTTTCAAAGAACTTCCTGTAGTTGAAAAGCAAATCTCTCTGTCCCGATACGTACAAGGCAGGAAAACGTATGCTCAGCTTGTCACTCACGTCCTTAAAGAAATCATTGCAATTTTATTACTACAGCAATTTTTTTTATCTTGAAAGGTAACTATAAAATATGCAACCCCCCCCCCCCACAACTACTCTGTAATATTAATCAGAAACATTCAATTCCAAAACAGAAAGGCAGCCATATCTCAATTACAGAAACAGTGATAAAAATTGGTCCTCAGTAAAAAATTTGCATGTAACACTATGAACATGTGAGCATGTGAGCTCCCAGAGAGGCAATTGTGGCCTCTTTGCTTCTCCTCTGGTCCTGCTGCACTGCACATGAGCAAAACCATGATTTGGCTTAGTGTTTCATCTCACCCGATGCTCATTATTTGTCTCCTCTGGACAAACCACAAACTGAAACCCAAGAACAAGCCTTCATTTACAGCTTTGGCTTGTCTGGAACACAGCAAAACCACCACCCCTGGTTCAGATGACACACTAAACCATGGGTAGGCAAACTAAGGCCCGGGGGCCAGATCAGGCCCAAACGCCTTCTAAATCTGGCCTGCGGACGGTCCGGGAATCAACATGTTTTTACATGAGTAGAATGTGTCCTTTTATTTAAAATGCATCTCTGGGTTATTTGTGGGGCTTGCGGATTCATTCATTCCCCCCCCCCAAATATAGTCCGGCCCCCCCACAAGGTCTGAGGGACAGTGGACCGGCCCCCTGCTGAAAAAGTTTGCTGACCCAATCATAAACCCAATCACAACAGCAGCAAGATTGGAGGAGGAAGAGCAAAGCAGCCACAATCTTATCTCCGAGAACCCACTAAGCAAACTGCGTCAATATTTGCAGGCATTTCAATATAAATAAGGACTTACGTTTCTGCTTTGACCAGTGGAAGGTTACACCCTTATTTCCATACTGCTCAACAAAAGCTCTGCACTATGGAACCAGAAAATGCCCAGGTCTTCCCTTATGCTACTTATGCATACACTTCCTCACTGTGGACATCCACACCAATACACAGATGTCTAGAAGGTGGGCCCAGTGGCATGCTCAGCACTAAGGGGGATGTCAGCAGTATGGTTCTGCTTCTGCAGCCTTCTCAGCATATAATATATGATGGGAGCTCCAAGGTTGCTCAAAAGCAACCTGGTGCCTAACACAAGACACTAAGACTTTACAGGCACAGGGCTTTTATATAGTTCCCCAATAAGTCTTGAAACACAGGCATTTTTGCAGGGTTTTGCCTCGCCCCCAGAGGCACGCTCCATTGTCTCTCAAGACTGATGAATGCCAGCAACAACCTCATTCAAAGAGGAAGAGGAATCTGGAGGCTGGTTATACAAGAGTCCATTCACTGAACACCCAACCTCACCTAGAGTCACATGGGTTTTTCCTATGATAGAATCAGCAGGTCTGAAGGTGTGGCCTTGATGTGGGAGGCAGCTACAGGATTTGTGCTCCTAGTTCTACAGTATACCAATAGAGCAAACTACGGGTAAGTGGTTTTGAGCAGGATGGAGGTCACTAACACAGAGGATTCAGGTCAGCTGTTTCCATGGCATCCAAAAGTCTGCACTGCTTTTAAAAGAAATAAATTCTGACTTCGTTGGCATACCTGGTCAAGCAATCCAACGAGGAGAACTGGCAGGCTGGAATATAATACGTTGTAGAGAGTGATAAACCAATCTTCATAAGCTGTCTGCAATAAACAATATAATAATAATTTGGTTACATCATTTTTCTATCTCCCATGCATGTAAGTATGTATGTAAAGAGACAGAGAGAGTTAGTCAAGAGATTGTAACTAGAATTGAAAGAACAGGCATCCACAAACAGAATTAACTGCACATCTTATTTTTCTCTTCCAGTTCTCAGTTGTTGAAAAGTTACACAGCATTTCAGTTCCAATTGTAGGCTCTCTTCATAACACAATAAATTAGTTACAGGTAGGTAGCCGTGTTGGTCTGCCGTAGTCGAAACAAAATAAAAAAAATCCTTCCACTAGCACTTTATTTTTTTTTTTTTTTATAATAATTTTTATTAATTTTCCACACAAATAATAAAGAACAATATAAAACAGTATAACTTCAAGCTCATCGGTTCATGCCCTTTTTTCTTTGACTTCCCCATACCTCCCCAACCCTGCATCCTTATTTAATAATTCTTTAGCAACCCTTAGGTCCATTGTCTTAATTCCCTTTCATCAAAAATTTCTTAAGTTTTTTATTTACTGCTGCAATTCTTTACTTCTTACCCCCTGACATCTTAACATTCCTCAATTTTACAATTATTTTTAAGATATATTTTAAATTTTTTCCAGTCCTCTTCCATTGTCTCTTTCCCCTGGTCCCGGATTCTGCCCGTCATCTCGGCCAGTCCCATAAAGTCGATCACCTTTGTTTGCCATTCTTCCAGAGTAGGTAGTTCTTGCGTCTTCCAATACTTTGCCAGTAGAATTCTTGCTGCTGTAGTGGCATACATAAAGAAAATCCTATCCTTCCTTGGCACCATTTGGCCCACCATGCCCAAGAGGAAAGCTTCTGGTTTCTTAGGAAAAGTCCACTTAAGGACCTTCTTAATTTCATTATAGATCATTTCCCAGAAAGCTTTAACCTTTGGGCAGGTCCACCAAAGGTGGTAGGAAGTGCCTTCAGTCTCATTACATTTCCAACACTTATTATTAGGCAAATGATATATTTTTGCAAGCTTGACTGGGGTCATGTACCATCGGTAGATCATTTTCATAATATTTTCTTTTAAGGCATTACATGCAGTAAATTTAATACCGGTGGTCCATAACTGTTCCCAGTCAGCAAACATAATATCATGACCGATATCTTGTGCCCATTTAATCATAGCTGATTTCACCATTTCATCCTGTGTATTCCATTCTAACAGCAAGTTATACATTTTTGATAAGTTCTTAGTATTGGGTTCCAACAATTCTGTTTCTAGTTTTGACTTCTCTTTCTGAAATCCTATTTTCCTGTCCTGTTTAAACGTCTCATTTATCTGATGGTAATGCAACCAGTCTCGAACCTTAGGCTTTAGTTTCTCATAACTCTGAAGTTTCACCCTTTCGCCATCGTATTCTAAAATCTCATGATATTTTGGCCATTTAGAATCCATATTAAGTTTTTTTACTTCCCTAGCTTCCATTGGTGACACCCACCTAGGGGTTTTACTTTCCAACAAATCTTTGTATCTAATCCAAACGTTATACAATGCTTTCCTTACAATATGGTTTTTAAAGCTTTTATACACCTTTACCTTGTCGTACCATAAGTATGCATGCCAACCAAAACTATTGTCGTACCCTTCCAGATCCAAAATGTCAGTGTTCTCAAGAAGTAGCCAGTGTTTCAACCAGCAGAGAGCTGCTGATTCATAATAAAGTCTTAAGTCCGGCAGGGCAAACCCCCCTCTATCCTTTGCATCAGTTAAAATCTTAAATTTAATTCTGGGCTTTTTGCCCTGCCAGACAAATTTTGATATGTCTTTCTGCCACTTCTTGAAACAGTCCATCTTGTCCACAATCTGCAACGTCTGGAATAAGAACAGCATTCTAGGCAATACATTCATCTTAATAGTAGCAATTCGGCCTAACAAGGAAAGTTTCAACCTTGACCATATTTCCAGATCCTTTTTAACTTCTGACCAACATTTTTCATAATTATCCTTAAATAAGTTCACATTCTTGGATGTTAAGTTTACCCCCAGGTATTTTACCCTTTTTGTTATTTCCAAGCCTGTTTCATTCTGAAAACTCTCTCTTTCTTCCATTGTTAAATTTTTTTCCAACACTTTCGTTTTTTGTCTATTCAATTTAAAACCTGCTACTCGACCAAATATATCAATTAGTTCTAATACTCTTTTAGTACTAGTGTCTGGCTGTTGCAAAGTCAATACCAGATCGTCTCCACTAGCACTTTAGAGACCAACTAAGTTTGTAATTGGTATGAGCTTTCAAGCAGAGACATCACCTTGCCAACAAAGGTCCAAATAGTTAAATCTATGGTTTTCCCAGTAGTGATGTATGGAAGTGAGAGCTGGACCATCAAGAAGGCTGATCGCCAAAGAATGGATGCTTTTGAATTATGGTGCTGGAGGAGACTCTTGCGAGTCCCATGGACTGCAAGAAGATCAAACCTATCCATTCTGAAGGAAATCAGCCCTGAGTGCTCACTGGAAGGACAGATCCTGAAGCTGAGGCTCCAATACTTTGGCCACCTCATGAGAAAAGAAGACTCCCTGGAAAAGACCTTGATGTTGGGAAAGATGGAGGGCACGAGGAGAAGGGGACGACAGAAGACGAGATGGTTGGACAGTGTTCTCGAAGCTACCAGCAGGAGTTTGACCAAACTGCGGGAGGCAGTGGAGGACAGGAGTGCCTGGTGTGCTCTGGTCCATGGAGTCACAAAGAGTCAGACACGACTAAACAACTAAACAACAACAAAGGTGCTACTGGAAGGAATTTTTTTATTTTGTTTCGACAATAAATTAGGTCACCAGGAACTGTTTTGACTGGAATAGCACTTAAACCTTCAGCACAATTCTAGAAAATTCACTTTGGACTAAAACTTCATGAATATTATTTGGTACTGATGTTCCTGCCTCTTAGACTATGAGCTAATTTGGACATTTATGAGCACCCCACCCCGCCCCCTCTTCTCTCTCTTACCTGGGCAGAATAGCCATTGAAGAAGGAGTACCAAAAGTGGACTAACGTAAATGCAAAGTTTTTGTAGAAGAAGTACCGAAGGAACTTGCACATCCTTATGTACGACCATCGGCCGTGAACAAGCAACAACCTTTGGAGGAATCTGAACTGGCCAAAAGAGTAGTCGCTGGACATGACTGCTTGCATCCCTTCTTGTCCACTTATGCCAACACCAATATGGGCCGCTAGAATAACAACAATGAAAACACACAGTTGAGAGCTCCTTCCACGAAAAGCAGTCACCAAGGAAGGGAGGGGGTTGAGGGCCAGGTTTGCACAGACTGCTAGCCAATGATTAACATTAACCAAGCTTTATCAACTAACAACAAACCACCAGTTTAGAGTGTGGCTTGTTCATGGTCAATAAACCTTTGTTAAGCCCCTGAATCGGGTCTGGATGATCCAGTTAACCATTTACCTTAGGATTATATGTAAACCAGGTCTAAGCATCATAGAGGCTTTTAATAAATCAATCATATCTGTATTTTCACCTGCTGTGTACAAAGATTAAAAACAAACATTTTCACTGCATGTGAGGCTATGCCGTCCATTATTTCCTGCTTTCCCAACATTAAATTCTGACATGAGTGTACAGTGGTACCTCAGGTTAAGTACTTAATTTGTTCCAGAGGTCTGTTCTTAACCTGAAGCACCACTGTAGCTAATGGGCCTCCTGCTACTGCCGTGCCGCCAGAGCGCGATTTCTGTTCTCATCCTGAAGCAAAGTTCTTAACCCGAGGTACTATTTCTGGGTTAGCGGAGTCTGTAACCTGAAGCATATGTAACCCAGGGTACCACTGTACTGTGTCATCTAAAAAGTTCAGAATTCTCAAAAATAGTAGAAAGGAAAAAGTAGACCCAGAAAATAAGGAATGTGGGTGGCAGACTGGGTCAAGAAAAAGAATTTGCAGCATTAAAACATTACTACTGCAAGAATAAAAGATGGGACATAAAAAGGTAAAAGGTAAAGGTACCCCTGCCCGTACGGGCCAGTCTTGACAGACTCTGGGGTTGTGCGCCCATCTCACTTAAGAGGCCAGGGGCCAGCGCTGTCCGGAGACACTTCCGGGTCACGTGGCCAGCGTGACATCGCTGCTCTGGCGAGCCAGAGTCGCACACAGAAATGCCGTTTACCTTCCCGCTGGTAAGCGGTCCCTATTTATCTACTTGCACCCGGAGGTGCTTTTGAACTGCTAGGTTGGCAGGCGCTGGGACCGAGCAGCGGGAGCGCACCCCGCCGCAGGGATTCGAACCGCCGACCTTTCGATCGGCAAGTCCTAGGCGCTGAGGCTTTAACCCACAGCGCCACCTGTGACATACCATTGCCCAAATGCATTTGGGTGCATTCCTCCCCACCCCCAGAAAGTTAAATTGAAAAACAATGGAGGTGAGGATAGCCTTCCTGTTTTCTGTCTTAACTGTACCAGTGCAGCCCTGTTCCATATGTTTACTGTGGCCTTTCCAGGCTACTGATTGACAGGCATCTGTTGGAAACTGTTAAAGTTACATTTTGTACAGACTGCTAATACTGCTGGTATTCTTTTACTGTTGTTACTGGATTTTTAATGGATTTTATTGTAACCCGCCTTGGTTGTTTTCACAACAGGAGACATATAAACATTTAAATAAACAAATGTGTTTTGGCAAAAAAAAAAAATAATGCGTGCACCACTTACTTTTTATCATATTTACGTCGTTGGCACCATCCCCGATGGCCAAGGTGATGGCTTTCTTGTACTTCTTCACCAGGTCAACCACCATGGCTTTCTGCTTGGGCGTCACTCTGCAGCAAATCACTGCGCTGCACTCGCAAGCCAAGTCAACAAAGTTCTGCTGCTGCTGCTCCTTGACCAGCTCAGCTCTCCTTTTGCTCTCCATCTGCTTTTGCTTTTCTTCTGCTGTCCTTGGAAACTTCAGCTTCAAGAGTTTCTTCCTCTTCTTTTTCTTCTCCAGTAGAATTTCATTCTGTAAGAAATAATTGTTCTCAGTAAACTTCCAGTTGCTATAAAAATTAGGAGTGTGCACAGGATCTCTGTAGGGGCTGAATAAAGAGGCAAATACGACTGGACCTAATGGTCAGGGGTCCCTTTACCTTTACCTTTACCTTTACCTTTACCACCGTGCAAGTCAGATCAGGTCTACCAGTAAGACACAGAGCCCTCTGCATTCCTGCTTTGCTGTGCCAATACAGCTCTACACTTTCCTATATACAGTGGCACCTCGGGTTACATATACTTCAGGTTACAGACGCTTCTGGTTACAGACTCCGCTAACCCAGAAATAGTACCTTGGGTTAAGAACTTTGCTTCAGGATGAGAACAGAAATTGTGCTCCGGCAGTGCAGCGGCAGCGGGAGGCCCCATTAGGTAAAGTGGTGCTTCAGGTTAAGGACAGTTTCAGGTTAAGAACGGACCTCTGGAACGAATTAAGTACTTAACCTGAGGTACCACTGTAATACCTTTATGTCTGACTAGGTCTATGCGCTTTGCAAGAAGTGAGGCTGTAATAAATGTTACCTATAGAGCACTGAAGTGTTCTGGATTGTTATTTTTTGTTAGAACACAGCAGAGGAGTTTGGTGTTGTTGTTGTTTTAAAAAGAAAGGTTAAAAGCATCATTTAACTTTTTAAAATTAAATTTAAAAAATTTAAAAAAAATAAAATTTAATTTAAAAAAAATAAAAATTATGCACTTCTCTTCTTTAGCAACTGCTTCCCCCCTCCCGAACTTCAGAAATCCACATGTAGAATTCTAGACAGCCTCATACTGTAAGGCTTGTCATAGACCTGTAAAGTCTTTCCTGTAAAGGCTGATTGGGAAGGCTGAAAATGTTTTTGGGTTTTTTTAATGTCGCAGCAAGAATATATACTTTGCCATCTCTTAATTATTTTGAGCTAAGAAATCAACCAACTCACATTTCCCCCCTCCTCATTCCTTTTACTTCCTCCACAAAAAGTCCCTAGACCTATTTGACTGCAATTTGGGAGGCTTGGAGACCTTTGAAGTGGTCCGATAAATTTCATCCACTGTGGTTGAAAGATTACTGCAAAGTAATTCAGAAGTCTAAATACAGGCAGCAAGTGCACAGAGCAACTCAAAATCTGATCAGAATTTGAAAACACTACAAGAGATAGAAAGTGAATCTGGGGTCCTGTGCACACCACCCCCTATAAAAATGGCATGTTGAGGTTTCCTCCCTTTTGTTTGCAATGACTTGACACATCTAAAGTCATACATCATCAGTAAAATTGCCTTCAGGTTGCTTATGGAGTATTTGGCTTAGTAGCCACGTTGGTTCTGTACTGCAAGATGTGTCTGAAAGGGGCTTATAAACATCTCTGTGGATCAGTTGCAAAGACCTTCTGCAATGCCATTCACCATCAGATATATCTTCTAATAGTACACAATCATTAACAACCTTATTCAGTAAAATATCCTTATGGAAAATGCTGCCTGCTGTCAGTGGTATGTGTTTTTGTCCCAAAGGATGATTGATCTGATCCTGTACACCTGTTACACTTATTCAAATGGCCAAATATCTCACTGAGTTGGGTAAACAAGCTAGATAAACAGAAAGCAAATATTCTAACTCCATGACTCCACAGGAAGCATGAAAGGCAAAAAGCTTCGACCCATTAAAAAAGGAGTAACTTTATGAATATTCTCCAATTTCCTGAATATGAAGACAGTTTTAGTTCCATATGGGTGTTGGTGGCTTTGCAAGACCATGTGTTTACCTGCCTTGATTTGCTAAATTCTTAGCATTTTATTTTCCGCTGTTTGGGTATGGAAAACTCTCACACCAAAGTAATCAGTGCACCTCTAATGCATACTTACCAGCCATGAGCCAGTGATAATTAGGGCACGGTTTCTACCCGACTCAAAAAAGGGATCGTTGCTTCTTTGGGATGAATTCGTGTTTGATCCGACTATGTTCCTCTGGTTTTCCAACCTTGTCTGCAGAAGAGCACTAAATAGGTGTAGAGGCAAAACCAAAATCTCACAAAATCTTACTATTTAACCACGATGGGTGTAACAATTCAAGATGTCCAAGAAAATGCCACTAGGATTTAGCAAGAAAGGCCGCTTTGCAATTGAAGGTGTATGAAACCTAACAGCATATTTCAAGTTGGTTTTAGTGGCATTTGATCTAAAGTCTTCTAGAACCTCGGCATATTACACTGACTACAAGGCTTCTGAAACCTCTTAGTCTTGATTGTGAAATTCCTTAATCTTACCCTAACAAGAAATCCTTGGTATTTCACCAGGAACTAAACCCCTGTAGCAAAGGTGAGTCTACAGACCAGAGTCATTCTTTCTCTTACTCAGTGGCAGGGGAAAGCTAATTCGAAGCAGAGAAGCTGCAGGTGAGAGGGAGTGTTTAATCTTCCCTTACACTAACTTCTCTGCACCTGTAATTCACCGAATGTTTTCCCTATAACTGGGGTTCCCATGTATGTGTCACATTGAGTGGGAGGGTGGGGACAGCAGTTAGAGGAAGGAGGGTAAAACTGTCTCCAGGCTCAGATAACATCTTGTGCACTGTAATAATTCTGTACTGGACTTGTAGCACAAGTAGCCAGAAAAAAAGTTCGTTACCACTGTTTTATAGATCAACAGCTGTCCAAGTTAGTGGCGCCAGTCCTTAAGAAACCCTTGGAATTATCCTCCTAAGCACAGGTTACTACATCAACCTAAAGTACTATTTCTCTCATTCATCCATTCCCCCAAATTTCTATATTCCACCTTTCCTCCTAAAAGCTAACGGGAGGTGTGCGTAAGAGTTGTTGTTATTATTATTTATTAAATTTGTTAGTTGCTTTATCTTGCCCAGGGCATTTCAAAGCAGCTTACAACAAAACAAACAGATAAGACAACTCCCGACCCCATACATACATTAAGACGAAAAAGAAATGCATTAAAGAAACATTCCACCCACTTCTAAAAGGCCACAGATTGTTAAAGGGCAAAGGCCCAGTTATAAAGGAAAGCTTTTGCCTGGCGCCTAAAGTTATATAATGATGGCACCAGGCTTCAGGAAAAATAGTTATCCTATTTTGTCCTCACAAATGTCTTGTGACGTAGATTTAGGCCAATGAGGACGATGGTTGCTGTCGTCCATTTGTCCTAACGGACCAGCCTACACTGTGACTCCATTCATTAGAGATCCCTTACATGCAAAAAAACCAAAACAAAAAAACCCCAGGTTTTTTTTTCCTGTTTACCTGATGTCTTCTCCATAGTGGATAGTTGTTTCATCCGTTAAGAGTTCACAGGAAAACCCGATGTTTTCTGCAGTTTCTGCAACAGAACAACAAAATGCCTTGTCATGATCTGTTAGCTCACCTGACGTTTCACAAGCATATGCCGGCACTGCACTTACGACAGCAATTCAAACCACAAGGAAAAAGCCCTGGAACAGAGCTATTTGCTTTGCATTCACACCCCTTGGGCAAATAAGAAGCAGCTATTTATATACACATTACCTTTCTTGTCGCCTGTCAGCACCCATATCTTAATATCTGCCTTTGCCAATTTGGATATTGTTTCTGGAACTCCATCCTGCAACTTGTCTTCAATTGCTGTGGCACCCAAGAGCTGCAGGTTATTTAAAGAACAAGCATGTTTAGTATGACCGTTGTCAGATCTGAAGCCTATGACTTCTCACCACCCAAGCATCCTGGGTACTGTAGCTTCCCCCACTCCACTGGGCTACAATTCCCAGCATCCTTAAACTACACTTCCCAGGATTCTTTGGGTGAAGTCACATGATAGATGTGTTTTAAATGCATGGTGTGGCTATGCTAGAAATGACTAACAGAATCTATCAGGTTACATTCAAAAGCCAGAGGTTTCCCTACCCAGACATAGGAGGTTGGATAGCTCAGCCAGCAGAGCATGAGACTCTAAATCTTGGGGTTGTGAGTTCAAGCCCCACATAGGGTGAAAGATTCCTGCACTGCAGGGGATTGGACTAGATGCTCCTTGTGGCCCTTTCCAACTCTACAATCCCATGATCTCCACATGGAAAAGATAATCCCAAAGCAACTTACAACAACTTTTAGTATGCCAAAGCAGCCTCTACTGCAGAGAAGTTGTTCAGGTATGCATGTATGTGGGTGCCAAAGGAAAATAAACGCATAGCCATCCAAGCAGTGAAGAGAGAGGGGCCCAGAAAAACACATGTGCACATTTAAGAAAATGCTATTTGAGTTGACAGCCTCATAGGAAGTATTGCAAGGTCAAGTGTGGAAGCAGACAGCAAAAGCTCCCTTCCCCAGCCACTCCCAATAGACTTACAATTAGATTTCTTTCAATTTCTTCATACACCTTGTCCAGAGCTTCGTCACGGTTTCTTGTAGCAACACTAGCAGCCATGAATTTTTTATTCCACGCCTCGTACTCCTCTTCGCTAATGTCCTTGTAGCAAAGGCACAACGTTCTAAGGGTTTCATTTGCAAAGATCTACCAGGGGGAAGGAACGAGAATGTATCAGTTTTTAAAAGTTGGACGGACATCTGTCAAGGATGCTTTAGTTGAGAGTCCTCCATTGCAATCCAACCCTGCAATTCTATTATCTGAGAAAGCTCTCTGTGACAAAAACAGATTGACAGGTATCACTCTGCCAAGCAGGGATTGTGAATAAAACGGAAGGCATTTTGGAATAACTGAAAGAGATGCAGAGAAATCTAAGTAGAAACAAATGCAGCAAGTCCGCCAATTTTTGGGGGGTGGTCAGCATTTGTTTCTACCAGATGGTGTTAGACTACAGCTCCCATCATCCCCAACCATTGGCCATGGTGGCTAGGACTGATGGGGATTGGAGTTCAACAACATCTGGAGGGTCACACCTATAAGTGTCACCTAATCCACACTCATGGATGATAAGGTTTCCAGCCACAACGGCTATGCTCTGCCTGCGTGGCTGGAGGCAGAAATGCTTCTGAATGCCAGATGTTGGAAACAGCGGGACAGTCCTCCTTGTGGGCTTCCCACATGCATCCGGCTGGCCGCTGTGAGAACAGAATGCTGGATCAGGTGTGCCACGGGCCTGATCCAGCAGAGCTCTTCTCATGCTCTTCTACAATTGCAGACCTATTCCTTTACTAAATACGATCAAAAGTCATTACATCAGTGGCTGCAAAACTAAAGGATTAAGATCGGAATTGTGGAACTTGGACTGATTAAGAGAACTGGTGCAGGACCAAGGAATGACATCAACTCCTGATAGCCGGAACACGGGAAGCCATCCAAAAATGTTTAATTCGGAACTGATTAATTGGCTCTTTTGATTGTATTGTGATGATTTGGTATTGTGTTATGACTGTATAGTCATAAATGAAAAATTAATTTTAAAAAATTTAATTCTATAATTGCCAACCTATTCCTGACTCCAGCAGTGTTTGAACTTTATGGAAAACGAAAAGGAAAGGAAAGGAAAGAAACATGGCAAACAAAGCAAAACAGAATCATACGGAACCCAACTTACGTCCAATGCTTCCTGTGTTGCATGCTTCGTAGGATTCCTTGCATGCAGCCGTTCATATATCACTGTATCCGCTCCTTTACAATAAAGCCTGATTGCTCCATCTGGTTCTCTTGCTACAAAAGCAACAGATGGATTAGGAACACTGCGTTATAGGAAAAATGCACTCCCCCTTCATGTGGCCTATGCTGGACCCTTTAAGAAACATAGGGAAGTGCTTCCTAAGGAATCAGATCATACTGAGTCCCTCTGCAGGATTTCAGATGGGGGTTTCTCCTAGCCCTACCTAGAGATGCTGAGGACTGAACCTGGGACTTTCTGCATGCAAAGCAGATGCCTCACCACTGAGCTATGGCCCTTTCCCAAACTGCCTCCATGCTTAGACTAAAATGAGAGGAGGAGGACTGTATTGGGAAAACTTGTGGGAAATTGAGCTATGGCCCTTTCCCAAACTGCCTCCATGCTTAGACTAAAATGAGAGGAGGAGGACTGTATTGGGAAAACTTGTGGGAAATTGGTTTGAAGACTGGAGTCTGAAGGGCATCAGTGCTGTAAAGCTAAGATGATGGGCTGGTCTGCTGCTATGCTGGAAGTATACAAATTATTTATGTAAGGAGGTTTCATTAATTCTTTCGTTATTGCTCCTTTAAAAAAAGGGCGGAGAGCACAGTTGATGTGTTTTTCCACTTCCAGCAGAGAGACCTTCTAGCACATGGATTTATGAACCTTTTTCTTTCTTTCTTTTTTGCAGCTTACTCACTGATAACGGACATCCTCTTTCTATCGCTGTTGAAGTCCAAAATGGCAAGAACTTCGTAAGTTTTCACAGTTCCCATCTCGCTTATTGTAATAGTATTCTGTGTCCGTGAAAGAAAAGCAAAACCAAAGTTTCTAGCTGCAGTTACCAATGCTCCTTCGTCAGGGGAGGCCGCCTGATAGCTGAGCTCACCTAGAGTATTAAGACAAAAAATTAGAAAACCTTCGTAGATGGGAGAATCACATGAGATGATATACGCGCGAGTCTCTTGCCGATGTGTTCTGTTCTCACACCGGCCCCTCCTTTCTTGGCATGCTGCAATAACCCTGGAAGTTCTCATTTAATCAGTTTCCCATTACATCTGAACCTGTACGCTTTGGTTAGCAGGTGCAGAATATGCCAGACCTTGAACCATTTTTGTGGGGTTGGCATAAGGCTTTTTCCTTAGTCTAGTAACCATCGTTTCCCAGTTCAGACGGAACAGCAAACTCTGGTTAATTCTAGGCCTCCAGGATTAATTGTTCCAAGAGAGGAGGGAGGAAGCAGGATGTGTGCAGGTGCAAGACTCATTCACATGCCAGTTTATTAAGAAGAGTTTGGATCTGATATCCCGCCTTATCACTACCCGAATGAGTCTCAAAGCGGCTCACATTCTCCTTTCCCTTCCTCCTCCACAACAAACACTCTGTGAGGTGAGTGAGGCTGAGAGACTTCAGAGAAGTGTGACTGGCCCAAGGTCACCCAGCAGCTGCATGTGGAGGAGCGGGGAAGCGAACCCGGTTCCCCAGATTACGAGACTACGCTCTTAACCACTACACCACTCTGGCTCTCATTAAGTCGAAATATAACCTCACTAGAGTGTGGAGAGGGGGCTGTTATGATATTAGGGATGATGAAAAGCCTTGAGCACAGCTATAGGTAAAAGGGCTTCTTGGCAACATCATTAGTACGTGTATTTGCCAGCAGTTTGCAATTTCGTAGTAACACCTGACGCACGAAAGTGCAGCTATTGCTGTATAGATGTAGAATTCTAAACTAGGCTGTCTTTCAATGCATATTGGGTCAGCTCAGTGTATATAAAATGAGGATTCTTTGTGCATGCAGTACTTACCATCAGAGGCATCCACCATCACTGTGTGGCAAATTGCAAGCAGGAAGAAGAACTGTCGAATTTCAGGTTCCTTGCCAGACCGAATTTGTTCGATCAGATACTGATCATGAAAGGTGAGCTTCCCATCTGCATACATATTCCAGCTGAAGTCAACTTGCTACACAAGAAGGGAACGTGAATAATGTGTTAGTGCACACAGTCTATCTTTCTGACAATGCACAACCAGTTCAAAGTATAAACAGTACGTAGGCCAAATCCTGGGACAGTCGGGGCAGCTTCACCTTTGTTGAGAAAGGTCAGCAGTAGAGAAGCAGGTGTAGGTCTAACTGTGCCCCATAAAACATTAAAAACAATTCAGAATAACTTTCTGACAGTAAGAGCTGTTCAGCAGTGGAATGGTCTCTTTCAGGAGGTTGTGGACTCTCCATCCTTGGAGGTTTTTAAGCAGAGGTTGGGTGGCCATCTGTCATGGATCCTTTTACTGAGATTCCTGCATTACAGAGGGTTGGACCAGATGACCTTTGGGTCCCTTCCAACTCTAAGATTCTATTATTCTATATTTTGGCATGTTGCCTGATTCAGCTAGATATGCATGCCATTTACTTATCTGGTTGGTATACTACTCATCAACCAAGTCCTTTTTGTTGTTCACAATCAACAATAGCATGCAATTAACAGCCAGACCAAATCATAAAGCCGAAAAGCCCAGGCGCCCCCACCTAATATCAACATTAAAAAAACCCAAACAGCTGGAACCATTAAAACCAGCCTAACACGTAGCTAAGAGACAACCTGGTGCAAACTGGAAGAACCCAATGGATCGTACTTAGAAGTAGATTTGTCCTAGCCGAGTAAATATGGCATGGGCTTCTTTGGATTCCGATTTGTAACTTAACCCTCTAGGGCAGTGGTTCTCAACCTGCGGGTCCCCAGATGTTGTTGGACTACAACTCCCATCATCCCTGAGCTCTGGCCTTGCTAGCTAGGGGTGATGGGAGTTATAGTTCAACATCATCTGGGGATCCACAGGTTGAGAAAGGCTGCTCTAGGGTGTAAAACACTTCTTTCTTGGGTATTAATTATCAAAATGTGTAACCAGCCTCACTGACCCTCCAACTACCTCCCAGGTGTTTCACAAACTCCTGCTTCCTTTGATGCTTCTTGCATCTATGTCACAGGCTGGCCATCTGAGGTTAATAATAACACTGGGCAACAATTTTTTACTTTTTGAATGTTGTCTAGATTTCTACAACTGATTTAGGGTATTTTTGCACTGCTGAATCAGGAAATGACATCCGTTTCTCTCCATCAGGTCAGGTTTTTGTGCTATGTTGATTTGAAAAAAATCAGATCTTGTGACAAAATCTATTACATTTTTGTGGCATTCTCAGCTGATTTTTGTCAACACATATCATCCTAAATATGTTTTTAAGAGGAAAAAAAAAATTTCCCAACAACATACCGTATTTTTCGCACCATAACACGCACATAGTTTTTAGAGGAGGAAAACAAGAAAAAAATATTCTAAACGAAACAGTGGATGTATGATTTTTGTGGTTCATGCTGTGGCCACAGACATGTGATCTGACGGTGAGTTTGGGGTAGCCCAATGCAAAAATCCTGAGGATCCATGTGGATCCATGCTTTGTAACCACGTTTTTGCGCCATTGCGGCCCCATGAAACAGTGGGTGCGTGTGCTTTTTGGTGCAGGCTGTAGCCATGGATATGCTATGTGATCTGATGGTGAATTTGGGGTGACCTAGTGCAAAAATCCTGAGGATCCGTGTGGATCCGTGCTTTGTAACCACGTTTTAAGTGGGGAGGGAAGGAAAAGAACTCAAGGGACAAGGAGCACGCGTGGGGTGGGTGGAAAAGGATGCTGCTAATAATGCAGGAGAGGCTCCTCTCCGGCTTTGCTCCTTTAGAACAAGCAGGCTCTGTGTCTCTCCCTCCTCCCTGGCAAGGAAACCATGATAGTAACCACTCTGAGACAAATCAAGAAAAATTGCGACCAACACTCTCCCCCAACAAGCGCAGTGAGGTCAAAACACACACACGCAGAGAGAGAACTGCCCCTAAAGTCGCAGGGCGCTGGAAGTCGCAGGGGCGCTGGGGGAGTGAACGGGAAGCAGGAGGAGGAGAAGGAGCCCTCTCTCATACACACACAGACACACAGAGTGTCAATTCTAAAGTCGGAGGCAGAGGGCAGGGAGAGTGAACGGGAAGCAGGAGGAGGAGAAGGAGCCCTCTCTCACACACACACAGACACACAGAGTGTCAATTCTAAAGTCAGAGGCAGAGGGCAGGGAGGGAGAGGGCAGGGAGAGTGAACGGGAAGCAGGAGGAGGAGGAGCCCTCTCTCTCACACACACAGACACACAGAGTGTCAATTCTAAAGTCGGAGGGAGAGCGCAGGGGCGCAGGGAGAGTGAACGGGAAGCAGGAGGAGGAGAACGATAGCTCAAGCACACACACACACAGTGGCTAATCCAAAATCGGACAGCAAAAAACTGCAGGCAGGGACAGAGAGCACGGGGTTGTTTTAAAGCTCTGCTTCTCTCCCTCCTCCCGGCTAGGTTGGCTGAAAAGCTTTGCTGCTACTTAGCAGCTCAGTGGGGAGGAGAGAGGAACATAGAGGACGGGGTTGTTTTAAAGCAGCCAAGCCCGCTCTGCTTCTCTCCGTCCTCCCCAGCTCGGCTTGCTGACAGGAGCCGCTTACACCCGCTTTGCTGTTTCAAAGCGAGCCACGGACTGCTCACAACTGCAGCAGATTCCCCCGCCATCTGTAGGCCTTCGCTCCATAACACGCACAGACATTTCCCCTTACTTTCTAGGAGGAAAAATCTGCGTGTTATGGAGCGAAATTTACGGTATATTGATTACCTTATAGAAACATTGATTACTGTAAACTGAATGGTGGGCATTTATAAAGGTAAGTACACGTAAATTGCATGTTGCTTCACCATTTTTCAAACTTCAGGGCTTGAACTTCCATTTCTTGGAACTCCTGGAATGCTCAGTGGCAGGGAGGTCTCTCTTCAGAGTCCAACAGTAGTCAGCCATCATGACTGCATCCCAGCGACCCTGATACCTGCTCTCCATCTCTTTCATGTCCTGATGGAATCTCTCCCCCTGCTCGTCACTCATTGAACCCAGGTTCTCAGGAAACTGGTCCATATGTGAAAATAGGTAGTGCATCTTGACGCTCATGTTGCAGCCCAGGTTTCTGAAAGCAGCCAGCATGTTGTTGACAAGTTCTGTGCAGTTTCTGGCCTTATTGTTGCCAATAAAGTTCTTCACTACCAGAACAAATGCCTTCCACGCTTCCAGTTCCACTTCGTTCATTGAGTTTCCGAACTCTGGATCTCTGATGAGCTGACGGATCTGAGGACCGTCAAAGATGCCAGCTTTCAACTTCTTCATGGTCAGTCCTGGAAAAGCCTGGCACAAGTAAGTGAAGCAGTCACCAGCCTTGTCCAGAGCCTTGGTGAACTGCTTGATTAAGCCGAGTTTGATGTGCAGCGGTGGGAAGAATATTCTGTCTCTGTCCACCAGAGGGTCATTGATGACGTTCCTTTTTTTGCAAGGCACCAATTCCTCCCGCACAGGCCAGTCCTTCTTTGTGTAATGCTGAGCACCAATTTATGGAAGATTTCAAGGTTTTATGACTTCAAACTGATCCCTTTTCGACATAATCATCCAGAACTATCGGACCTGAATACTTCTTGTCATTAAAATAATCATTTCCAATCAAAACAATTATTCGACATGGCATTTTACCCCCACCAACTTCTTCTAAAATGCTCCACACAAGCGTACATGTGAACAAAAATGTAAAAAAATGACATGTGGCCATAGCTCAAAAATTTGACCTGATTGAGCAAAACCAATGTGATTTTTGGGTTCAGTACATCAGATTCGTCCTAAATCAGCTGAAAAAATGCAGACAACAAATTTGTTGTTGACCAGTGTAATAATAATTTCTTATACCCCACCCATCTGGCTGGGTTTCCCCAGCCACTCTGGGCGGCTTCCAACAAGAGATTAAAAATACATTAAAACATTAGTCATTAAAAACTTCCCTAAACAGGGCTGCCTTCAGATGTCTTCTAAATGTCAGATAGTTGTTTATTTCTTTGACATCTGATGGGAGGGCATTCCACAGGGTGGGTGCCACTACCGAGAAGGCCCTCTGCCTGGTTCCCTACAACCTCACTTCTCGCAGTGAGGGAACCACCAGAAGGCCCTCGGCGCTGGACCTCAGTGTCCAGGTTGAACGATGCAGGTGGAGCCTCAGAGAAAGTTATCTTTGGAGTTGACCAAGGGTCATATCTCTGCCTCTTTTTAGGGATGTATTGCTTGCTACTGAAAGTCACCTACCTCAGGATGATGCAGTTCTTGGCCTGTTTTATCCCTGCACGTTCCTGCAAGGAAAATAGATAAATATAAATATAAAAATTTGATACAACCAAAATTTGTTTTCAGGAGTCTGCCAGTGCCTTTAAAGAAACATACAAGCAGCAAACGAAGAGAACATGTGGTTCTCTGTTCCCAGGATCTGCTTTTCCACAGTTCTGGCATGTGAATGTTTGATTAGCCACAGTGCTCAATGGTATTGGTCGGCTCAGCCTCTATTCATTTGTTTAATCATCTCTTAAAGCCATCGAAAAGCTGGTGGCCATCACCATGGTTTGCATCCAACTAAATGCTACTCAGAGCAGATGCACTGAAATTAAAGCACCTCATAAGGAGCCAATATTTTCGTGTGACAGCTCCTATGGGACTCTGTGCCCATTGACATCTTCCATGCCTGCTGACAGCTTTTCTGCTTTGGCAAACGCACCCAGGCATGGAAAGCTGATGTGCATTTTAACATTTAAAAGTTTACACCGTAAACTAAAATTAAATGGCTATTTTATTTATTCTGATTTTTTTTTAATAAACTTGTTTTTAACATTGGCTCTTACTGAAAATGTTAGCATTTATTCTGCGTTGTTGGCAAATCACTTAGAGGTTTTGTTCACAGTTAAGCAATAAACAAATTGTTAAATAAATACACTTAAGTTAGTAATGCCCACTAATTTCAATGTGTTTGCCTCCAAGCATGGCAAACATTGGATACGGAACCAAATTCTGCAGTGGTGAATTCTATAATTTTTGATAGTAAGTGAATGAGCACTTCCTCCTGCTAATATTTCCGTGGCATCCAACCTATTTCTTTGGGAAACTCCAGTGACGCTTAGACTTACCATAGGACTGTCCATTTATGCAACACTTTTTGAATGCCATTATGTTCTGCGTCAGTGTGCCCGTCTTATCTGAGAAGATGTAGTGGATCTGTCCAAGCTGTTCATTCAAAGTGGTTGTCCTGGCTCTTGCTGCTGTATCCTTCTCTGGGTAATACATTTGCAAGTCCCAGTTGATGAAGTAGCTTTGGCCCAAACGGATCACTTCAACACTGAGGGAGCAAGATGTAACAGTGATGATTATCCTTGCTTCGAGATCTTCAATGTACAAAAGCAGGGCATTTAACAAAACTATGGAGTTCTGCAAACCATGCAAGGTTCTTAACTGTTAAATCTAGGGAGGCTGTTCAGATCAGCTTCTTGTATGCTCACTAACTGATAGCACTGACTTATTTGAAGAAGGTATTTGTAAAAAGGGGCAGGATTGTCAGGGGGGAATATCTGAATCATGTTTACACTTACAAGAAAAACAAACAGATATTGTTGCAACCTTGCACTGCTTCCAAACTGTCATACCTTTTATGGGTATGATTCTGTAGTATACCCACAATTTTAGGTTACAGAATTGAAGTGGATTTAGTGCTCTTCTGCTCTTGGATTTAAAAAAACCACTTCGCCAAAAATAATTTATTTATTTTTGTATTAGGAAAAGTGATGGAGAAATGCATTAGGAATTGTGGGATAATGGTGACATCGGGCAATATTATATAGTGGCGCCTTGGTACTCAAACGCCTTGGTACTCAAACAACTTGGAACCCAAACCTGGTAAACACGGAAGTAAGTGTTCGGGTTGCGAACATTTTTTGGAAGCCGAACATACTCCATTTTGAGTGTTACGCTTCTGTTTTGAATAGCACACTTCCATTTCGAGTGTGATGCTGAGGTATGTCTCTTTGCTATTTATTTTGTGTTTGTGTTTTTGTGGCTCTTTTTGTTTTTGTAACTGTGTGGAACCCAGTTCAGCTACTGATTGATTGTTTGCGTGACTGCAATTGTTTATTGCTTTCATTTTATGGAACAATGGTCTCGTTAGAGGGTAAAATTCATGTTAAATTCCTGTTTTAGGGGTTGTTTTTAAAAGTCTGGAACAGATTAATCCATTTTGCATTACTTTCTATGGGAAAGTGCACCTTGGTTTTGGAACGTTTTGGTTTTGGAACGGACTTCTGGAATGGATTAAGTTTGAGAACCAAGGTACCACTGTATAATCTCTATGCAAACTAATTTGAACAAAATCTCAGCAATGACATAATATAATCTCCACACACAGGTTGAATAAACAAATCAGGGTTAATGGTCAATAAATGGCCATTTGGAAGAACCCATAGTCTGTGGGAGAAACTAGTTATGTAGGAAATTTATTGGACAGACTGAGATTTCATTAACCTCTAACAATTTCAATGCTTGCATGCAGAACTGCAGTAAAGTTACATATATTTGTTACCTCACGTAGAGGGAAATTGGAACCATAGTGTTAAGGACAATGATGTAACCCCAAAAGTTAAAGAAGCCTCTGGTAGCAGGGGTCTCATCCTTCCCGTCATAGAGGTACCAAGAAGAATTGCCAATCTGCTGTTCCCAGTAAGTGTGCCCAATAGCCAGGCCAGCTGACGCTAAGATGAGCAAAACGAAAATCTGGAGAAAAAAACATTAAGACGACAAAGCTTTTTAAAAGGTTAGCTGAAGCTCATGCATTTTTTATCTTTTCCTGCTTCCCAGACTAACTACCATGAAGAAGAATTAGCTATCAACTCGCTGATACTTGAGAAGAATAGAAACAGGAGTCATTGACAGATGAAGCAGAATTGTTTTATTTTCTGTTACGTATAGGCTACCAAGGTTGCTGCTCTCAAAGTGGCTCTCGACTTGTTTTTTTCTTTAAAAAAGCCTCAAAAACTATTCAGCAATTATTTTATTACATTTACACCCCACCCTTCCTCCCAAAAGAATACAAGGCGGCAAACCCATGTGTGATAAAACAGTACCCTTGAGGACTCAGCTACATTGGTCAAAAAACAATGTTATAAACATGCAGCACCAGATGGCGCCAGAGAGCAAAAAAAAATTTCTATGTGATTTCCACATAGCATTCCCCCCCCCCCGGGAACTTAACTTTGTTATAACTTAATTTCTAACTTATTTAAAGCATTTTTCCTATGTGTAGATCCACTCTGAAAGTAAAGCAAATCAATTAAACAAAAACCTGAAGCATTTTTTTTAAAAAAAACAGCCATTAAAGTATTAAAACAAGTTTAAAAACGGTTGTACCCAAATCTTGTGTCTGGATAGGTCCACTGAAACAAGAAAAGGTTTCAGCAAGCATCTAGAACAGTACAAGGAAAGCAACTTCCTAATGTCAATAGGCAGGGGGTTCCAGAGGACACTAAATGAGCGATCCTGTGCAAATGAGGAACCAAGGCTGTGCGGCAATTGTAAAAGTAAAGATAAAGGTAAAGGGAACCCTGACCATTAGGTCCAGTTGTGACCGACTCTGGGGTTGCGGCGCTCTTCTCACTTTATTGGCCGAGGGAGCCAGTGTACGGCTTCCAAGTCATGTGGCCAGCATGACTAAGCCGCTTCTGGCGAACCAGAGCAGTGCATGGAAACGCCATTTACCTTCCCGCCGGAGCGGTACCTATTGATCTACTTGCACTTTGACGTGCTTTCGAACTGCTAGGTTGGCAGGAGCAGGGACCGAGCAACGGGAGCTCACCCCGTCACAAGGATTCGAACCACTGACCTCCTGATCGGCAAGTCCTAGGCTCTGTGGTTTAACCCACAGCGCCACCCGCATCCCAATGCCAGTGCTTTTTTCTGGGGGGACACAGGGCTACACATACCCCTAAACATTTTGTGAATCTAAGTTTGGCCTCATTGAGGGGCAGTATTTCAATTTGAGTAGGAAAATGAGAGTACCCCTAAACATTTATTTATTTTTAGGAAAAAAATCACTGCATAATGCTAAACCAGCCACCCCATAACTTGCTTCTGCCTTCCTTGAGAGGAGGGGGCAGGTATAAAGCGAAGCACGCAGCTCAGGCACTGGTTAATTTCTCTAATTGTGATTTATGGCCAGTGTTACATGTGAATGCAGCCAAGCTAAGAAGCATCAGAGCACATGATAAATAAATATCAACAGCCCAGACTATGACACATATAAAAGCGGACAAAACAGCAAAAAATAGTACATCGGGAGACCAGAAGCAGAAAAGTACTGACATAAATGCCAATTATAAGCAACGTGGAATGAAACAAAAAAAGTCTTTAAGACCCCTTTAGGAACCATCAGTGTAGGGATCATATGCATCAAACTGCTTAGGTCTTTAAAGATACTGCATTTTTCGCTCTATAAGACGCACCCGACCATAAGACGCATCTAGTTTTAGAGGAGGAGAACAAGAAAAAAAATATATTCTCTCCCTCTCTGCGCAGCGCCTCTCCAGCACTGAAGAGGCGCTGCGCAGAGAGGGAAAGCTGTGCAGTGCCTCTCCAGCGAAGCGAAGTCAGAACAGCAAGAGGGATCGCTGCGCACCGATTCCTCTCGCTCTCCTGGCTTCAGCGAAAGCAACGGAAAGCCTGCGGAGCACAGCAATAGGAGCGCTCCCGCTGCACTCTGGAGGCTCTGCGTGGCTATCCCTGAAGCCAGGAGAGCGAGAGAGATCGGTGCGCACTAGATGTTGCTAGTTTATAATCTGCATTGTCTTTTACCATTGGCTATTCTGAATGGGGCTTGATGTGAACTGCAGTCCAACAACATCTGGAGGGCACCAGGTTGGCGAATGCAGCTCCACACCAACCCATAGCTGTCAACTTACAGATTTGAAAATAAGGGATCAGCAGCCAAAATAAGGGATTTTCCGAACACAAGTATGTTCAATTTCTGAGCCCTTCCGAGCCAAAGGCAGAAAACCCAGCCAGCAGCCAAACGAAGCCTCAAGCAATGGTTCCCACAGCGCAGCAACCCGGCAAAGGGGATGCAGCAAGGAAAACCACCGTCACCTTTCTGCTGGGAAGCGCTGAGCAAAGGTGAGTCCCTAGGCAACGCGGCCGATTTGATCGGCACAAGGCATGCAGGCTCCACCCCCCAGTCGTTCTTAGACTCCTTATTGGGTGAGCAACGCAGCCAAGCAACACAGTTGGAGCCTCCCTCCTCCCTGTCCGGCAGGGAGGGAAGGAGAGGAGCTGCTTCCTTTGAAACCCGGGAAATTTAAGGGACATCATCAATAAGGGACAGCAGCGGGACACAGCGCTGGGATAGGGGACTTTCCCACCAAATAAGGGACAGTTGACAGCTATGCACCAACCGGAGCTTCCAAACCATCTTTAAAAGCTGCCCACGCTGCAGAACTATAGTTTGGATATAGCCAGCAGCAAGTATCTGTGGCAAAACCTGTTTCTCCAGGTAAGGTTGTTTTTTTAAAGCCAGCCGTGACCCTAACAAAGCACATAAGGTGAAACACTTAAGAGTTGCCTAATGGGAAAGCCAAACCTGCAGATCTCTGCATGACACTTCTATGTGTTTGCAAGTCCTGGACTGTCTCTACCTGCCTCACTCACAGAAAACCATCCACCCACACAAACTTCAGTAAGGAAGCAAGCAGGAAGCGTTTGCAGAGCCTGTGCTAGGTACACAAATGACTCTGTCAATAAGCAAAAGAAATATTTAATTTGCACAGAACTGCAAGCTAGCGATCAGTAAAGAGCTACAGCTCCTGTAAGCTCTAAAAGCAAAAAATAAACACAAAACTTCTTACCGTATAAACCATGTAATTCATAAGGGAGTCAATTTTAGTCCTTTTAAACCGTGTTTTCCCACTGTTTTTCATTATTTTTGTGTCTGCTCCTAAAATCATATTAAAAACTGCAATGTAAATGTCACTGAATTTTAAACAAATATGAATACTTTAAAACTGCTTTCTTAACGGCTAAAGACAACTATGAACATGAATAATTTTAAATAATATAAGTACATTTGATTATCTCTCATAGATTTAGGTGAGGGAGTAGGATCCATTGAACACAATGAGTCTTACTTCTAGGTAGAAATGTATATACTTGTGTAGTTAATATAGTGGCAACTCTAACAAATGATTTATTTTTTAAAGCTGCTATTTCTGTTGCTGAAAACAGTAAGCTGAATATCCCAGGCACAATACACTGTCATAGGAATATTCCTCTCGCACAAAAGTGCGTATTGTGTGACTTATATAGAGGTGTGGGGAGGATTTTAAGACATTTTGGGGTGTCTCTTTGCATGAATATGCAAGTAATTTCCTTTTCTTAGTTTTTTTTTAAAAAGACCTTACTGATGCTTCCATTAGTTTGGCTTCTCACAAGAACCTATGGGCATTCCAGTCTAAAGCAGAATGCCCCATGGGAAAGATGCAAGCTTCAATAAGCCTTTTGTATTTTATTAAAAAAAAAACAATCACTACCTTGTGTTAAGGTAAAAAGACCTCCCTTCCCCAAATAATTTCATCCCTGTCTGAATCAATGTGTGGATGGGGCATTATATACCCTACAAGTGTCCCAGAAAAACCGGGACATCCCATTTCCCCCCCATAAGATCTCAGCAGCCATTTTGGGTGCCGTGATCTCACATGACGTCTTGCCAAGATCTCGCCCCCCCCCAAGAAAACCCCACTTTTTTGGAGCAGCAATCTCACGCAGCACCCCAAAACACATTTTTGGGGCTCCATGATCCCTCACAGGTCACATGACTCGTGTGGGAGCGTGTCTCAGTTTGGAGGCTCAACATATTGGAGGGTATGGCATTAGGTGAAGGAGAGGGTTTTGAGCTCAGCCTCCAACAACTCCAGGCTGGGCTAAGAAAAACTCCTACATTCAGCCCTGCCAATCAATGTCTAATTTAAACAGGCAGCAGCATTCCATTTCCAAAACAGATACCTGCAAATATGACAAGCCCATGACAAACGTCAGTGTTCCGGATTTTGCAGCCACGCAACAAGATTTTATCAGCATCCAAAGCATAGCTTTTTCCTTTCCACTTCAAAGTCCCTGTGAATTTATCGAGTCGGTTGTTGGGCTCTTCGCATTCTATCAAACCTGGTGTGGTAGTTCAAAAAAAGAATGAGGAGAGAGAAAAAAACACACCACGTCACAAGAATGTATTAATACATTTTCACAGTAAGCCATTCTCGTTAAATATTAAGCAATGAATTCTGCAAAAGTACAATATTTAAAAGGAGATGTTTGAAGGAACAACACCCCTAAGCTTCCTACTGCATCAACTGTGGCAGAAATGCACTGCAGTTTTTACATATAGTTATGTACCACTTGTAGAGTTGGTCTCTGTGGCAGAAATGTTTCAGGGGATGAGGTTAAGACGGCATTTGGAAGCGAAGTAAAAAACATACAGGCACAAACGAGGAAGCAGATCAATCATCAAGAAAAAAGGAAACTCACTGATTGCAGTTCCCTTTTAGCCTACGATGGATAAGTCTGCAATACATTTATAGTAAGACAATTTAAGGAGACCTCTCAGTAACTATTGAGGAGATTTGGATGAGCATGTTATATAGCAAAAAAATATGCATCTGTATCTGACTGGAATGTGATCAGATGCTAGAAGTGGTTCTGCACAGGAGATAAATGGAAACTATGGAGTAATCACAAGCAATGGCAAATATGGGGATCTGTGGCCCTCCAGATGTTGCAGGACTACAATTCACATCATCCTTGACCATTCACCATGCTGGTTGGGAATGATGGGAGTTGGAGTCCCTAATCATTGGAGAGCTTCATCGTGACCGACACGTCAATAAGAGGGAATTATTTGAAATGCTCAACAAGCATTAAGGTGTCTAACAGAAAAGCTTTCTTACTCAGGGGACCCCCCCCCATACCTGCAATTTTCAGATCTGAAAACACTGAGGTCATTTAAGCGAATCCTTTTCTGCCTCCCCCTCAAAAAATACCCCCAACCCCAAATGACTCCCATTGTGTGGAAACTACTACAGATATAGCTCTGAAATTTGTCAGGATTCATGCCTTCAGAAGGGGCAATCTTGCCTGAAAATTTCACCCAATTATTTCCAATAATAATTTTAAAAAAAAACACAGTTCCTGTTTGGGAGGAAAAACAAGACATTTTGGGAGTGTCCAGAACAAAATCCTCTGCCCCTATTTGCCTGGAATTTAGCAGGCTGCATCCAGTGAGAAGAAAACTACGTCTGCAGATGCCATCCACTTCTGTCAAAAAGGGGGGAATGTTATTGCAACTGTTTAGTTTCCCAACCATGAATGGGGTGGAAATTAGCCAGACACAAGCCAAATTGGGCAGCCTATGACAGTGATGGCCAAACTTGGCCCTCCAGCTGTTTTGGGACTATAACTCCCATCATCCCTAGCTAACAGAACCAGTGGTCAGGGGTGATGGGAAGTGTAGTCCCAAAACAGCTGGAGGGCCAAGTTTTGCCATCACTGGCCTATGAGCCAACTCAGACTGAGATCAGCTGTTTTCCAAAGTGCTGAATTGGGTGCCAAACCAACTTGTACCATCTTGTGCACATCCTGTTGCTTATTTATAGGTCACCTTTCAGGGCGACCTGCTTCAAAGTGGCTCACCACATATTAAAACACAAAACAGTCCAAGCCATAAAAACCATAGTATAAACACAAAATGTCTAAAAATATAACAGCAACAGCAATTGAAAACAGTGTCAGCGGAATAAAAACAGACCCAAACTTTTTCAAAAGCTGACTAGATGTTTCCCCCCTCCCCCTTAAGGCTTTTGTGTTCTTTTGAAAACCGGTAGAAAAGGTGCAAACATATATCCTTGGGAAGAGACTTCTAAAGTGATGGCCCACTGCAGTCAGGCCCCATGAAGACATGACTCTGCCATCAGCTGTTCATCTACCTAGCCTAGTCCTGCTGACTATGACTAAAGGGAGATGATGATGATGATGATGATGATGATGATGATGATTAATACCCCGCCCATCTGGCTGGGTTTCCCCAGCTACTCTGGGCGGCTTTCAATCAAGTATTAAAATACAGTAGTCTGTTAAACATTAAAAGCTTCCCTAAAGAGGGCTGCCTTCAGATGTCTTCTAAAAGTCTGGTAGTTGTTCTTCTCTTTGACATCTGGTGGGAGGGCATTCCACAGGGTGGGTGCCACTACCGAGAAGGCATTTGGGGCAGCAAGTGGCAAAGCCTTTGCTGAAACAGTCATCTCCCAGGATAGGCGCACAGCACAGGTGAACAAGGAGGAAGAGATGACACAACCTTGCTTCCCTCACCGCTCACAGGAGAGCAATCAGGAAAGAGTGTTGTGCAAACCAGGCTTTTGTTTTTGAAAGAGACTGGCTTTCCCCTCTTTTTATAACTTCAGTGGCATTAGGTACTTGCAGCTGCAGCTCATTAGTAAAGCACGGCTTTTGCGTGCACAGTTCTCAGTTGAAATCACTAGCTGGGAAAGTCTCCGTTTGCAAACCTGCAGACCTGCTGCTGGACCATCCTGCATTAGTTGGTCCAGTGTCTTGACATGGCATAAGACAGCATATTCATATGTAATTAAGAAGAAATGCACGTTTGTACAAACCATCAAATGCTGCCAAGGCGCCCTCTTGGTGAAGGTATCTGTCAGTCACCTCCAGAGACATCTTGAACTTCAAGTTGGTTTCACTGAAGCACAGGAGGGAAATGCAAAGTTGTAATGTTGCAAATTCTATAGGGACAATGGGCCATTAGAAATTTTAAAGGAACCATCAAGGTTCCAGTAAAAGGAATCTTAGCTTAGCTTTCTGTTCTACTGTTCTGCGGGTTTCTAACAAAACAGCAGCTGAACAACACACAAAGCAAACAAAATCCCTGGGGCTCCAAAGAGAGCAACAAGGGTATGAGCAACAAGATGTGCTTTGTCTCACAGTGTTCTTTGCTACTGAAGTATAAGAGTACACAGTGGTGCATGTCCATTTGGGTCAATCCGATGATGGTGCTATAAAATGTTAATCCCAACAAGGCAGAACAGGTTTTCCTAACACATTTGTTGCACATAGATTTTATTGGGAAGCTACCTGGAGCCTGCTTAGACATGCAAGCAGGCCTTTTCTTCATTTCTTTGATCACAACGGGAGAATATGCATTGCACCATGATTACAGAAGCAGAAGATCGGGGGGGAAATGGCTGTATGAAGCCAGGACCACAGAAATGGCTGCACCTGTCTCTGTGTAAGCCCCTTATCATTCAGGCTAATTTCTCTCTCTATAGTCAAGTATTCCTGCAAATGCTGAAGGTCACTTGGCCATCTGCATTGCAGGGGATTGGACTAGGTGGTCTCTTCCAACTCTGTAATTCTATGATTCAAAACAACAGAGCCAATTAATAGTTTTTATCCTTCAGTAGAAGAAGTTATCAGTAGCAGCCCTGGCGATGGTGAGCCATCCCCTACAAAAAGGACAATTTATACAATGGCTCGATGGATAAGACTATATTTGGTTAGGTCCGAGTGTCATGTCACTCAGCTAGATCCAAAATCGACAGCCTCCCAGGATGTAATGGTAAAGAATAGCCCCACCTCTGCTCTTGCTATTCACCCAGAAATCAATATTTATATTGGTTCTTGAACAGCTTGGCTCCCAAAGAAATTGGCTCCCGAATGCCGCAAACCCAGAAGTAAGTGTTCCAGTTTGCAAACGTTTTTTGGAAGTCGAACATCCAACATGGCTTCTGCTTGAGTGCAGGAAAGTCATGCAGCCAATTGGAAGCCACGCCTTGGTTTTCGAATGGTTTTGGGAGTCAAACAGACTCCCGGAATGGATTAAGTTCAAGAACCAAAGTACCACTGTACAACCTAATTATGTTTAAGAGCAGTATTTCCTTATCCTATGCATGTTGGGTCAAAATGTGCTTTTCTGAATCCACGCAACCTTAAAATGGACAGAGCAAGTTTTAAAACATAGCACCAAAAAAAACCACACATTGACTGGGAATTTAGCAGGGCTAAGGCTAAGACTACAAAGAAGAGTAACTTTTTAATATTATGGGGACGTAAACGTTAGGGGAAAGAATCCTTACCCATCTAGTTCAGCTGTCTCTACATAGCAAAGGCTATTAGGTTCTGAAGTGGACAGCAGCAGGATATCAGCCTGATTAAATAAAGAATAAAGCAAATTAAATGCATGTGAATGATACTGCCGTCACACAGCAAAAAAAAAAAAAAATCTCTCTCTCTCTCTCTCTCACACACACACACAGTATTTCACTTACAGGAATAAAGGCATTTTTCCTAAGACGGATGATATCACCAACTTTGATGTCCTTCCATTTTGTATTTTCAAACCTTAAGTAGAGAGAAATAATAAATATATATATATATATTTAAAAAGTGAACTGGATAACATTTAGGAAAAAGGCTGAATGCTCTCAAAGAATATATGCCATTTCTACTAGGTAATATTAACTAATAATATTTCAACCCTCTCAGTTTCTGGCTGTGCAGAAAATTATTAAAAACAGCCATGCTAACTTTCCACAGAAAACCTTTTTGAAACATGTATGATTAGTGCAGAGTGATGGTTCGGACAGACAATTTTTAAGGTGACACCTATAGAACCATACCTGCCATCCTTGATTACATCACACGTACGGTTGTTAATTTCATTGTCCATCCGATGCCGAGCCTAAAAAAAAGGAAGAAGTGAAAGAGATTAAAAGAACCTATATCGTTGTTGCTGTTGTCTTAAAGCACAGCTGGGCAACCTGTATGAGGCCCTCAGACTCCTTCAGCACAGCTCCTTAAGCCCAGAAGAATGAATGGAGTTGGAATGAAGGAGTGTGTGTTTAAAACCCCAATACCTTACAGAACATCATCTTCTAAGTGAGCATTCCCATGTCCCAGCACCGGAGGCCTTCTCTATTTTCCCCCACCCCCTAGAAACTATTCAGGGGATGGCAACAAGGGAATGGGCTTGTGTCCTCCCCCCTCGTCTACAGAATTCTCTCCCCCAAGGAGCCTCGCCTGGCACCAACACTGACATTTTTAGCCAAAGAAGTTTATCTTCTCCCAGGAAACTGAGTGGTGTTTGTTTTTGCTTTGCTATCTGTGGTGGACAGGGAATGGGTTGTTCGTATGGTTTGATCTCCTCCTGCTTTGCTTTCAATTAATGCGCATGTTACTATTATTTGTAAGATTTTATTTTTTTAGATGTTTGTGTAAAGTGGCTACTAAACTTAGGAAACAGTAATAGTAATAACCATCCGTTCTATTTTGAATGAACAAAATTAACCTTTGTACATTCCTTGATAGGTCAGAAGGCGAAGAATAGGAAGTCCCAATTGCAGTGAATAATCTTGCTAGGAACAAAAGTTTCGTGGATTCATTCTTTGGGGTGGCATAAAACACAATTCTCTCTTCTATTTATTTGTTTCAGGTCACCAAACTGACCTGTTGTTACAATTATAATTTGTCATTCACCCTTTTTGTTCTTTGGTCCAGGAAGGTTTCTTGTGACAATTATTTTAACTACCCCAATATAATGCCGGGGGGGGGGGGAGAGAAACACCCTGAAATGTAAAAAGAGGAAGAATACATAAATAAATAAAACAATGCTTACAATATCATCCACTAGGTCTTTTATCGCAGTGATGCCGAGAACCAAGAGTAAAGGTATCAGAGTTGTATACCATGAGAGGGTGGTTATCTGAGGAATGCACTGCAAGAAAAAAAAGAGAGGAATATTTATTTATTTATTTATTTATTTATTTATTTATTTATTTATTTTGATTTTTTTTTAAAAAAAAAACTACTACCCTGCATTTACATACAAGGTGTTTTACACATCTGTAAATGCCATATCTCAGCAGTAGACCACATGGCTTTGCATATACAAATTTTCACACAGTAAATATCTTTGAGCTGTTAACTCTCCATGCCTGGCACCATGGGGAGTCCTGTCCCCCCCCAACCTCCACTAAGGTTGAAAAGCAGCAATGGTCAGAAGAAGAGCTGCACCAGCAAGTAAACAGGCAGGTGTGATGGGAGAGCAGAGCATGCTGTTAACCGAGACAAGCTTGCATCTACACGTTAAGCTCAAAACCAGATGCAGCATCACAGCTGATCCTCCAGGAATGAATGGAATTGCAGTTACGCAGGAAGGAGGACTTTGAAAGGTCTAAGCTGGAGAGCCATTGTTCTCTCAAGTCAGGTGGAGTGATTCTCTGAGCCCTAACACCTACATGCTCCATCATTCATGCACTAAAATAATAAATTTAAACATCAATCAACTCAGGTATCCTCTTTGACCATTTCCTACTGATAATTGTACCTGACTTTCCCAACCCTTCAGTTTTAATAGGCTCAGCTGCAGGAGGAAAGGCAGATTTAGGGGAGAACAACCAGTTCAGTCACACTGGGTATGGAGTCTTGGGGGCGCTGCTGGGGGCACCGTAATTACGATTCAGAATGAAAAGCGATAGGTGGAGGGGTGCTGAATTTTGACATCACGCAGGGTGCCGCTGAAATTTGAGACCCCGAGATCTGCCACCTATTAAGAGTTGTACTTCATCACACACCTGCTTTAAATGGGGCACAAAGGGGTGGGGGTGGGGGACCCAGTCTCCACAATGAATGATACAGTCATGTTTTACCTGTAAAATAAGTAGAACCAAGAAATAGAAGTTGGCGACCCTTTTAAACTGCTCAAATAAATTCAGTGGCAAGAAGGTAATGGGATTATACTTGTAGGTTTTGATTGCATTCCCCTGTGGAAGAAGACAAAGAAGCAAATTACAGAAAAGGCATTAAATATACTAACAAGGTAGCATTTAATGCGAAACGTTATCATTTAGTGAAATCATTCTTCAGTTAGGCAAGTGCATTATAGTTTTCCAGCAGATATGGGGGTGTTCATGTTCTGTGAAAAGGTGTAACCCGTGGGTAGGCAAACTAAGGCCCGGGGGCCGGATCCAGCCCAATCACCTTCTAAATCTGACCCGCGGATGGTCCAGGAATCAGCGTGTTTTTACATAAGTAGAATGCGTCCTTTTATTTAAAATGCATCTCTGGGTTATTTGTGGGACATAGGAATCGGTTCGTTTTTATTTTTATTTTCAAAATATAGTCCGGCCCCCCACAAGGTCTGAGGGACAGTGGACCAACCCCCTGCTGAAAAAGTTTGCTGACCCCTGGTGTAACCCATTTCATGCTAAAACGAGGCATTAAAAAAAAAAAACCCAAAAAAACCTGCAGGAACTTTTTCCTCCAGGTCAGGTGTTGAACTGGAATGGATGAAGGATAAGAAACGTGTGGTTCTCTAGATACCGTTAAACTCCAACTCCCATCAGTTTTATCTAGGGCCAATGCTCAGGGATGATGGGAATTGTACTCCAGTAATGAAAACCAATGAACCACGACTAGTTGATCCCTGGACTAGGTGAAGGTCCCCTTCAACACCATGATTTTAAATCCACTTACTGCATATTTACTTTTCTTAAGGCACAGATAAGTCGTTTTCATAAATTGGGGCTGTTCATAGAAGGCACGATCGTTTGCTTTAACTTGCCAGCCGCATTCTGAAAAACAAGAAAATGCAAACCATAAAGTGTGATCATCATGAACTTAATAATCAAGTGACTGAAAGCAGGAAATTTATTAAATCCCACTGGCATATGAAGGCTAGAATGGTTAGGACCCCCATCCCACTCCCCAGTTAGCAGTCTAAGCATACCCAAGATCAAAAAGAAACTACAAATGCAACAAAGATGAGCAGTGGAACAAGTGTTCTGCTTTTAAACATTTACTCCTTGTTCAAAGAATTAAGAGAACAAGGGAACCCTAAGGAATTCCAAACAACTTCCCTTGATTTGCATAATTTCAAAACTACCTACAAGCTGCTTACTTTTGCTTCCGCTAAGGCAAAAGTGGGAAAACAAGTTAGCCGTGGGAGAGAGAAATAAGCTTTATTACCGGAATGACCTTGGGGAGAACATCCCAGGTAAATACAATGCAATTTGTGGTGATGTCAACCATTTGTCTTTTAGAAAATTAGCAAAGAACAGACTGGAAATCTCACTTAAAGGTTATCCTTATGACTCATCTACTGGTGGATCTTAGTGGAGAGAAAAGTTAATTTACTGCCACAACTATTTTTCTTCATCTCAGACCTACTTTTCACATCAGCATGTAGAGCAGGCTTCCTCAACCTCAGCCCTCCAGATGTTTTGAGACTACAATTCCCATCATCCCCAACCACTGGTCCTGCTAGCTAGGGATCATGGAAGTTGTAGGCCAAAAACATCTAGAGGGCCAAGTTTGAGGAAGTCTGATGTAGAGCCATTGGCAGGGTGGATAAAAATAAATGATTTATAAAAATAAAAAATGGATTTTTAAAATTTAAATTGGATTTTTTTATATATATAAAAAATGCTTTTGGAGGAAAAATCTTTCTAAAGATAGTTTTCTATTTAACTTACATTATAGTCCTTCAGGAAATAAGGATTTGTTTTCAATTATGTTGCATGAGCCTTTATATGCAATGTTTTAATTTTTGGGTAAATGAATTCCATTAATCCATTCACAATGTCATGCTCTTCCAGAGGTTTCTGTAAGATTATTTGGGGCAGTTTTTCTAACAAGAAGATATTATCACAGATGCTTGTTTTTGCAGTTTTCAAAAGTGTGAATTTGTGTCTGCAGAGATAACGTGCCTTTTCTTCACAGGAAAAATGTTGTAAAATAAACATACACAGAGTTGAGCGGGGGGGACGGGACGACCTTAATCCCATTGTTCCACTGCAAATTTATGTACACAGAATCAGCCCCTCTTAAATACTAAGTTCCAAGAGGTTCAATGAATAGATTGTTTGGAGTGGAACAGATCTGCACAAGTAGCTAAGTAAGAAGCAGTAAAAATGAAAGTGCAACCTTGTGAGCGGAATGCTCCACAATTCTTGGGATCTTTGTGTAATAATTGTGTGAGTCAATTGCATGTCTGTGCAACTCAGACTTGAGGCAAGTGCTGAAGGCACTTCAGGGCTGGCAACCTCTTCCCAATCCCGCTGGGTTGCAACAACTGCGCTAACACTTAACTGTACAGAATAGGCACCTGAACGTAGAAGCAAATCCAAATAGGTGTGTGTGTGGAAATAGTAACTGGGATCTGTAAGTCCTTGGAAGACCTTGAAGTGCTTGCCAGTCAACTAATAAGAGTTCGCTGGTTCCAGGCCCTTCTTCTCATTTGTAAATATTAATATTATACCAATAAGAATGAGTCTTTCTGTAAAAAAAAAATAATGATTTAAATCAAGTCTTACTGACTAGTGATTTAAATCAAATCCACCCTGGCTATTGGTTTATGCATAAGTGCCAAGCTTGTGTGAATGAACTGTTTGTGTCAAATTGCACCTTGAGCCTGATAGTATATTCCCTTTCAAAATCTACATTGCAAAGTCCTGAAATTATGATTATAGGAATTTCCATCACCACCACCCCACAGACAAAAACTGGCAGCGAATACTTGTAGTTCTGGGGATTCTCAGCATTTACTAGAACAAATTTCAGAACTGCAGCTGTTATCTTTGCTGAGTTTTCTTGTTGAGAAGTGGGCTAGTCCATCTAAGCAGAAACGAGTTATGTATTTTTGGAAGTACATTACATATTTTAGGGGGGGGGGGAGTTCTGGAGTACCAGAAAAACTAAGTTAATAAAAGTAGAGAAAGTATGCTTTAAAATGTGGTGGTTTATGAGGGTTAAAAGAAGGGGGAAGTGATAATTTTTACAGTATTGCATCAACTTGAAGCTTGTGAAAAACAGAGTTGGAAATAGTTGGGACAAGGATTGTTTATATGCTAGTGTAAAATATATAGGAAGTTAAATATTGCAACCTATTTATCCACATACCTATTTCATACTTTCATGCATAGATTTATACTCCTCGTTTATATTTATAAGTTAGACTATTAGTTTTCTCTGCATCCATATCTTATCTTGATTATATTACTATGCATTCATGTATATTTATAGTATACTTTGTATGTACAAATAATATAAAAATTAAAAAACCCATGCATAAAATGTGGCTTGTGCGTTTTCAACCAGTTGTTTAGAGGATATGGCCAAATCAATTTCATTTTAAACAGGCTTATGCCACTTCCAAACCACATTGATAGTTTCCCTGCTGGATCAATCTAGGAATAACCCTGTGGTGTTTTGGAAACTGAACAGTAAAAAACATAACGCTCAGAGTAATTGCTTCCGACGAAGCTGGCTGTTGGAAGATTTAGGACAGTCAAAAGAAAGTACTTCATACGGTGCAGTGATAGCCAAGGCTGGCCCAATACATTTTGCCACCTGAGGCAAACCACAAAATGGAACCCACCACCACCAGCACCACAGCAGCAGGGAAGAAGGAGTGAGTGAAGATCTCAAGAAACAAGTTGGGAAACTCAAAACAGCTTTACTCAATGGTCAAGTGGAAATCAAAGGCCATTGCAGTGAGGAAAATGGACCCGCTCTGAATCTTGTTGGGTGGGTGCACAGCCCAGGAGACCCCAGAGGGCAGCCCTCACCATTTCCTTCCTAGGGGGTGGGAGTAGACCAGCCGCATCTCCTATTCTCCAAGAGGCCACTGGGGAGGCAGATTCCACTACCAAGGAGAGGGCCCGGCTATCACTGCCGCAGTGTAAGCAACAGCAGCAGACAAAGACTTCCCTGGAGCTGCTGCTCCTGTGGATCACCTTGCCTTGGGTGTGGGCCGGCCCCAGTGATGGACACCAACTTGGATGGCTTTAAAAGAGGATTAGACAAATTCATGGAGAATAAGGCTATCAGTGGCTTCTAGCTATGTTCTGTCTGCTAGCTATACTAGTTAGTGGGGGTGCCACAAGTGGGGAGAGTCCCGTCACACTCAGGCCCTGCTTCCCATTGACATCTGGTTGACCACTCCACACAGAACTGAATGGGCCTTTGACGTGATCCAGTGCGGCTCGCCTTACATTCCCCTTCCGGAATCATTCACGTCCGACTCACCTTTTCTAAGCGTATCTCGAGTCACTTCCACCTCTCTGTTGATGCGGTTTTGCTCTGGCTCGACAGGAGGCGGAACGTCCAATTCATCCTCTGTCTCATCATCGCTATATGGCACCTCTTCGTCGTTGGGTTGGGAGTCCTCGTCAAAGGTAGTTTCCGAATCTCTTTCCGAATTCATTCTCCTAGCCGTTCCTAAAGCCGGAAATGAAAGCAAACCTGAGTTCAGCCTAGCAGGATAGCCATAGGATACAGCCCCACCCCCTGAGAGACTTTACAAGCTGGAACCAAGTTCTCTTAGCACCACTTAAAAATAATAATAAAAGGTATTAATTTTTTCTGAATCTCAGTCATGCATCTGTTTTCAGTTGCCTGTCTCCTGAAGTGGTTGAAGTCTCTCACCTAAGACATAGTCCCTGGTAACAGATTAAACTGCCAAAGGAAGTTGGGCTGAGAGTTCTGTAAAAAGGTAAAGGTGAAGGTACCCCTGCCCGTACGGGCCAGTCTTGACAGACTCTGGGGTTGTGCGCCCATCTCACTTAAGAGGCCAGGGGCCAGCGCTGTCCGGAGACACTTCCGGGTCACGTGGCCAGCGTGACATCGCTGCTCTGGCGAGCCAGAGCCGCACACGGAAACGCCGTTTACCTTCCCGCTGGTAAGCGGTCCCTATTTATCTACTTGCACCCGGAGGTGCTTTCGAACTGCTAGGTTGGCAGGCGCTGGGACCGAGCAGCGGGAGCGCACCCCACCGCAGGGATTCGAACCGCCGACCTTTCGATTGGCAAGCCCTAGGCGCTGAGGCTTTAACCCACAGCGCCACCTGCGTCCCTGAGAGTTCTGTAGTCTTGTGCAAATACACCTAGGAGAGTTCTGTAGTCTTGTGCAAATACACCTAGGAGTTTACAGGCAGTAAAATGTAATGGTGGTGGTGGAGAAACGTTAAAAGGTCATTTTCTAAGTGAATAGGTACAGCTAAAAACTTCGTATATTCCAGCCTCAGTTGTTCTTGGCTCATGGTGCTAGCAGACAATCAAGTTCAAGGTGGACTACTGAGCGGAGGGCATATACTTTACATCCAAAGGGAAGTCAATTCACCCATCAAATTCCTCTCAAAGAGCCAGAGGGTTTTAGCTGTCTCCATATACATGAGCAACACACATGCTTTCCAGGCATTAGATCATGGATGGTGAAGATCCTGTGCCCCTACAGAGGACATTGGACTCCAACTCACATCAGCTCCCAGCCACGATGGCTCATAGTCAGGGACGATGGGAACTGAACCCCGGAAACATCTGGAGGGCCACAGATTCTTTATCCCTGCATTCCATTTGAACCATCAGAGAAAGGAGGGAAATAAGCCTTGATGTGCACATCTGCCACAGTGTCAACAGTTGCCCAAACCTGATAATGATTTCAAGGATTAAAAATGCTCCACATGCACTATATAGTTGTTGTAAACAAAGCTGTTGTCTTATTATCTCCCATATTAAAGATGAGGAGGACTGAGGCAGAGAGAGAGAGAGAGAGAGAGAGAGAGAGAGAGAGAGAGACAGAGAGAGAGCAGTGTGCCTAGTGAGCTCACACCAGATGTTAAAATTTGATCCAAGGACTTTCTGATTCATTGCTCTCGTTCTTCACCTACCCTACACTGGGATTTCTGCACTCATCCCTTTTTAGCCACCATCCTCGTCATCATGGCAAATTTAAACACATCAGAAAAATTCTCAAAGTAGTGTACAGATAAAATGCAGCTAAAATCCAAAAAACAAATGTAGGCAACTGAAAGATGTGCTTTCAAAAACAAAAAAAAGTGTAATTGTCAAATTTATCTGCAGCTCCAACCTTATACAGGCCGAGTTATACATACAGCATTTGTTTCCCCAACACTATACACAAGCAAAGACAATCCTAGATTTCTTCTTGATATCTGCATGCTGCAAATATACCTTATTCTCTCATTCACTTGGAGATGCAAATTTACCGCATTTTTCGCTCTATAAGACGCACTTCCCCCTCCTAAAAAGTAAGGGGAAATGTGTGTGCGTCTTATGGAGCGAATGCAGGCTGCGCAGCTATCACAGAAGCCAGAAGAGCGAGAGGGATCGGTGCACACTGATCCTCTTGCTCTTCTGGCTTCATGGATAGCCACGCAAAGCTTCTTGAGTGCAGCGGGAGTGCTCCTCCCTCTTCGCTCAAGAGGCTTCGCGTTGCTTTCTTGTTTCTTGTTTTCCTCCTCTAAAAACTAGGTGCGTCTTATGGTCGGGTGCATCTTATAGAGCGAAAAATACGGTAGTTAATCAATGTATTAAAACTCAAATGTTTCACAAACCTTTCTTTCAACAAGTGGCAGGATCTAATAAAATTACCACATGCTTCTATCCTGCATGTGTACAGAGGCTGGACAGCTATCCGTCAGAGACGCTGGAGCTGCAGTCGGCATTACAGATCCTGCATTGCAAGGGGGCTCAGCTGGATGACCTCTGAGTACACATTTTCATCTCTATGATAAAGGATTATTTGCCTAAGGCCCAACCCTGGCATTGCCACCTGCCTTCTGCCAAACGTAGCTCGCACTCAGTCCCCAGAAAACTCATTAGAATGAGGTGTGCAATTATGCAGCCATCTCTTATCAGTACAGCAACTGAATACTAAAAAGCAGGCCTTTGAAGAATATGTTATTAAATAGAATTTCTGTGAATTTGTGTGTGGAAATGAATAACAAAAGGGAGGAAGCTCACATATGTGCTTCAGAGATGACAATAAAGGCAATTTTCCAATAAAACACAACAGCACAAAGAAGGGCACCTCTAACAGACCGTTTTGTTTCTTCTTAACGAAGCCTAACAGAATAGAATATGTTGTATTGTGAAGTATGACTACAATCCTTCTCTCTCAGGGGACCTGAACAATGGTTTTGCAGCAGAAAGTTGTAATTTAAAGAAGACACACAGCTTTACCCTCTGCCAATACCAAGCACTACACCCCACCCCACAACCCGATTGACTGATGATTTAATTTGTATACTGTTAATATAAGCAGTACGCAGAAAACTGAAACAACAACATTGCAAAGAAGTTACAAAACATATGAAAATCAACATCAATTCATTTTCCTTCTGGCACACCCTCTTCCTCTCAGGCTCTGGGTTCTCTCCTAGGGCCCAAACAAACTCTCAGCTCACCCACAAAAGTCTCACAATAAGAGTTCCTGGAAATAGTCACCCTAGTCTTTCACTCCAGACTTGCATTTTACAGACTGGCCCAAGGTGGATGGTACCTCCTCAGGCTGCCCACAGTTGTGTCCCATTCAGTTCCCCTCTCCACACCCAGTTCCAGGTGCAGCACAGTTTGTTGAGTTTCCCGGGGGGTCCAGAAGATGGGTTGAGGAACCTATGCTCCTCTGAAAAATTGCTGGATGACAGCTTCCACCATCCCTGATCATTGGACCCTGCAGGCTGGGGCTGGGGCAGGGCAGGCAGGGAGGTTGGAGCCCAACAACATCTGGAAAGCCACAGGTTGCCCATCCTTGCAATAAAGCTTGTTAAAAAGTACTAAAAATTTCATAGGTAAAAAGCATATGCAATGGGAATCCAAAGCTCAAGGGAAACTCATTTGAAAGTGGAACGAACTTAAATAGTGTTGAAGTTTAATATGAATGTCACTATGCTTTAGGGTGGGACGCAGGTGGCGCTGTGGTTTAAAGCCTCAGCGCCTAGGACTTGCCGATCGAAAGGTCGGCGGTTCGAATCCCTGCGGCGGGGTGCGCTCCCGCTGCTCGGTCCCAGCGCCTGCCAACCTAGCAGTTCGAAAGCACCTCCGGGTGCAAGTAGATAAATAGGGACCGCTTACCAGCGGGAAGGTAAACGGCGTTTCCGTGTGCGGCTCTGGCTCGCCAGAGCAGCGATGTCACGCTGGCCACGTGACCCGGAAGTGTCTCCGGACAGCGCTGGCCCCTGGCCTCTTAAGTGAGATGGGCGCACAACCCCAGAGTCTGTCAAGACTGGCCCGTACGGGCAGGGGTACCTTTACCTTTACCTTTATGCTTTAGGGTGCTTAATGAACAAATTAGTTGGATTAGATCATTACATTTAAATTTGAATTTTATCAAATATAAAAGCTGCCTTTCTGTGATGTATAAAGGAGGTAAGCTTATAATTCTACAAGCAGTTACCATTTGCTAGAGGGAAGGGCCGTTGTCATTGCTTCATTTCCCATTACATTGAAGCCGCCAAAACAGACTGAAGAAATAAAAAAGTGTGTTCTAAAATTCAGAGCTCCGACAATTAAGATTTGGTTTAAAAGGAACTTGAGTAGGAGAATGGAGCTCCACATCCCTGGGCAAGAATCACGGCCTGCAGAGAGACAGTAGTCATAACAGCCCAATTCCGGTCCTCAATCATCCATGCCACAAGGACTTTAAATCATGATTTTCCATTTGAACTCTAGTAAGGCTACATAAATATGCTTCCACACCTGCATATACTAGGAAGACTGTTTTTGCTGATACAGTCTAGGCTAGGGAGTGGCCCTGTTAATGCCTAACAAGGTAATAAAAAAAAACCACACAAACCAAAGCCTTTTAGCCGCTCCCCTAGCCAACTGTTCAACTAACTCTTTGTGCTGGATACCGGATACTCATAAAGAAAAGAGTATTATGACCCTGAGCAGTTCCTTTACAAAAAATAATAATGAGAGAGAATCGTGACAAATCAGTTATGCTAACTACCCACACACCAGATCCCCATTTTATATGAAAGAGGTACACTGCTCATGAGACATGTACAATTGCTTTTATTTTTTTAAAAAAAGTGTAGACTGCCGGGTAAGCTGAGCAACACACTCCAAACAGGTTTTTAGAAAGAAAGAAAGAAAGAAAGAAAGAAAGAAAGAAAGAAAGAAAGAAAGCCTTCTGGCGTCGATTTAGTTTCTGAAGTCCTAAATGCAACTTGGGTGATCTCATTCTGACAGCAGTATTTTTCTCCTTCATCTCAAAACACAACAAGCCTAGATTGCTAATAAAGGCAATAACAACAAACTCAAAGGAATTGTGTATTGTGCCACTTAAATCAACAGTCAAACAACTAAAGCAACATGCCAATTTCAAGGATACAACCTCTCTCCCTAACTAGCTTTCAAACTCCATGACTGCTTTTTTTGTTGTTGGTTCAAAGGCTAAAGCAACGAAATGTGTTTTAGGTCGCTTGGAGACCTTTGGGTAAGCAGGCGGCTAACAAGTTAAATAAATGATGGTGGTGGTAAATAATAATAAAGCAGCACATGGGACATAACATAAGTTACAGGCAAGAGAGTATCTGCATATGCTTACTTGTGAATGAGAGGCCCTTCTGCATCAAATGATTGTCAATCTCATAGATTTGTTGAAAGGATATGGAGCAGAGGGTTTTGTTGATTCTAACTAAGTAGAACCTAAGTAATTCATATTATCAATCATTTTAGGAGGTACGATTAGGAATGGAGCGCTTCCTTTGAAAATGCAAGAGCTTTGCAAACTCCAGCATGGCAGCAATCCCACTTTCCCGGAACCATTTCTAAGGACCACAACAGTGTCTCTGCTTCTCCACTTTCAGCAATCCCTTTTGATTCAGTGGTTCCCATCAGATTCAAAAGAAGAATCCTTCTAAAAACTTGAACTCATGGAACTTTCGTCTGCCAATCGTCCAGACAGAGAAGGTTGCTGCCCAAAGCAAACCTTGATAGGAGCCATCAAGAGTTTCGTCATCCACGTAATATAACTCAGACCAAATATTCACAGCGGACAAGATGATATCATGTTTTTCCAAATCTTCATAGGGAAATTTCTTTTCTAGCCATAGGTTTCCTTGTTTTTGTACTGTATTTAATAGCGCCCCAGAATACACACTCTGCAATTAATTATGCTCCTGAAATAAGCACTTTTTAAGACAACCCCACATCAAGCACAGTACAGAGCTAATAAGAGTTTAAGGCATCTAATTCTTTTCTGCCACTCAAGTCAATGGCTTTGCTCAACGCAACAATCAGGTCTGGGGGGGGAACCCCACGTTTTACCTCTTTGTAAAGGTAAAGAACCCCTGACAGTTAAGTCCAGTCGCGAATGACTCTGGGATTGCAGCGCTCATCTTGCTTTACTGGCCAAGGGAGCCGACATTTGTCCGCAGACAGTTTTTCTGGGTCATGTGGCCAGCATGACTAAGCCAATTCTGGCAAAACCAGAGCAGCACATGGAAACGCCATTTACCTTCCTGCTGGAGCGGTACCTATTTATCTACTTGCACTTTGACATGCTTTCAAAGTGCTAGGTTGGCAGGAGCAGGGACTGAGCAACAGGAGTTCACGCCGTCGCAGGGATTTGAACCGCCGAGCTTCCGATCAGCAAGCCCTAGGCTCTGTGGTTTACACCATAGCGCCACCCGCGTCCCTTACCTCTTTGATTACATTGTATAGTCTTGCTCCTGAACCATGCAACTTTGCTAACTTCAACAAAATGTTTTATGTAAGGTCGTCCAGGAACCCTACCCCTTGTACAGGTGACAAGGTGAACCCCTATGTCCCTCCTCACTACCCAAAAGCTCAGCCAACTAAGCCAATGCATGCTGCATTGTCATCCCACCCTCAGTAGCACATGGCAGTACATAGGGGGTAGCCTTCAACCCACTGAGACAAGGAGTTTCACTGGCACAGGGAAAGCAAGCAGACTGCCACATGCTTCTTCCTGGTCTGGAAACCGGTTTGCTGGCCTAGGTCAGCTGAGCCCAGCTACGCTGAAGACTCAGATTTGAACAGGTTGCAAACTTGTTACAAGCTCAAAGGAAGTGTGACCTTTTACACACCCCTTTACTCTCTTTCCCAACAATCATTTAGGGCATTGGAGGGGGGGGGGACTATTCAGGCTCAGCCTACCGTTGCCTCTGAAATAACTGCAGATGAAGGAAGAAAGATCTACCTTTCTCTAAGCCAATTCTCCCCACCCTAGCCTGACTGATAAGTTGGGAGGGAAGGAGCAAACAAAAAGCCAGTCATTTTCCCCTCCTCTGCAATTACACTTGTGTATGCATATAGATAACATGGAAAGGCCTAGTGATGGATTAAACAAGTTTCGAATTCTGGTTTCCAGGTATTAGCACATCAGGTGAATACAGTGGCGTAGCGTGGGTTGTCAGCACCCGGGGCAAGGCAAGTAATTTTCACCCCCTAACCCGTGGATTTGCGCCCCCTAAGCCTAACCTCCAGATGTTGCGCCCGGTGCGGCCAGCCCCCCCTGCACCCCCCACGCTACGCCACTGGGTGAATAGGTAGGGAGCTACAGTGACTTCATGACGCCACAGTCTATACAGCAACAGCATTTGCTGAAGGTATACCAAAAGCTTGTTGGTGCTGCCTACTGTACTTCCAAACATAAATGACAATCGTCCATCCTCAACTGGCTGTGTACATGCCTCAGCGAACATGCAGTTCACTCAGGACTTCCCAGCATATGGATAGAGCTGTTTAAGGAGACATTTGAAAGATTATACGTTTTTTGTTGCAGCCTGAAGGAAGGCACTGGTGTCCAGACTGTCATTCCAGCAAGCTAACAAATTAGGTAGGAATCAGTGTTTTACTGAGCCAGTAGTCATTGACGTCACGGTGCAAGAACAGCAGCAGCACAGCATCCATTTTTTAAAAAAAGTTATATACAGTCATACTTTGGTTTTTGAACAGCTTAGTTCTCGAACGTTTCGGCTCCTGAACGCCGCAAACCCAGAAGTGAGTGTCCTGGTTTGCAAACTATTTTGGAAGCTGAACGTCTGATGGGGCTTCCGCGGCTTCCGACTGGTTGCAGGAGCTTCCTGCAGCCAATCAGAAACTGCACTTTGGTTTCCAAACATTCTAGAAGTCAAACGAACTTCTGGAACGGATTCCGTTCACCTTCCAAGGTACGACTGTACTGTGTTTAAGCCCTTTGCCTTTATTTCTGAACCCTTAAGTTACATGCACTGAAAACTAAGTAATTTGCAGGAAAAGGAAGTTCCATAGCAAATGATCCAAAACAGGATCTCTGAAGGAACTCATGCTCATTCTTTCAATTACTCAGGCATTTTGCTATTTCGTTATTGCTATTCACTTGCTGCTATTTTTTTTAATGCCAGCTTTCTGCAAACTAAGATAGTGCACGAAAAAAATCAAAGCAGGAACAGCATTATAAATAACATTTAAACATATGTCTGTGAAAATCACATTTTATCAGGGGAAATTGCCTTGTGAAAATTTGTATACGAGGCAAAACTGCACACATTACATGTATACAGCAGGAGAAATTTGCACACAAATGCTGAAGTATTTTCATTGGCAGGGGGGAATTCGCAAACTGAAGTGAAAGTGTGGACGACTGGACTGAACAAAGAATGGGGGATTTTTTTAAGTTACTTGAAAGAACACTGTGAACAACTGAAAACATTAGCAGGATTTTGAAAACACTTTCAATGAAGAGAGAACTATGATAAAAAAAATTGAGTTTTAAGAAAATATGGAGAATACAATACGATGCAGTTTGAAAATAGTATCTGGGAAAACCATGGAGGGGTGGAGAGAAGTTCGGGGATTCTGAGAATCCTGTTTGTAAAATAATATAATAATAATAATTTATTATTTATACCCCGCCCATCTGGCTGGACTTCCCCAGCCACTCTGGGCGGCTTCCAACAAAATATTAAAATACCGTAATGCATGAAACATTAAGTTTCCCTAAACAGGGCTGCCTTCAGATGTCTTCTAAAAGTCTGGTAGTTGTTGTTCTCTTTGACATCTGGTGGGAGGGCGTTCCACAGGGCGGGCGACACTACCGAGAAGGCCCTCTGCCTGGTTCCCTGTAACTTGGCTTCTCGCAGTGAGGGAACTGCCAGAAGGCCCTCGGCGCTGGACCTCAGCGTCCGGGTAGAATGATGGGGGTGAAGACGCTCCTTCAGATATACTGGGCCGGGGCCATTTAGGGCTTTAAAGGTCAGCACCAACACTTTGAATTGTGCTTGGAAACATACTGGGAGCCATGATTATGATTTATGTATGATGATAAATGTTAAAAGTGAAAATGAATTTTAAAATGTAAAAAGAAGAAGAGAAGAAGAAGACTGGAAGAATGAGCAGCTGATACTGGCAGATCCCCAGCAATATGGAATGAGAGGGATAGGAAGCTCAGACAGTTAACCTTGGTTGGAGTAGCAGGTAGTATTACAAAAGTGTCCCTGTTTTCATCTGCGAAACATTGAGCAGCATGTACTCTTAACAACCTTTCCTTCACACCCGCTTGCTGGCACAAATGCAGTGCCACTCAGCATGCACAGAGAGCCTTTTCCTGTACTTTGGACTGCCTCAGACAACCCACCCCTTTGTACATGTATGGATCTCCACTTTGGGGACAAAGGGCTTTTCGATAAGATGACATGTTCTAGCCTACCATGCATATACAAAAATCGAGCAATGAAACTATACAAGACAGGCTACAGCTCATATATGTATGACTGAGCGTACCAACACAAGACTACCCAGACAGGTGGCGTTCACATTTATGAGTATATTCCACATGCAACTGGAATTCTAAGAACCATGCACAATGCTTGCTGAAGAACAAATATTGCAATAATAGAGAAGGGTGTGGAAAAGCAAACACCAGATCTTTTGAAGTTTCAGAGCCTAAAAGGAACAAGTATTCTCTCTCCTGCCTCCACACTTCTCCTGGACATCTTTCCAATTCCAAACTTGCTCTAATCATCCTTTTCTCCCTGCCATTCTTCCTTCTGTTGAGTGACAACAGTGCCCTCTGGGCACAGGATGAGGACACCAGAGGAAACCATAAGCCGAATGCTACCAGTGCCCCAACTGGGTCACATTTGCCACTGATCTGAAAGGCAATTGAAGAAATGCCAAGTGGCAAAGACTCCCACAGGAAAAGAAGCTCTTCTGGTGCGTCACTTCCACCTTCTCTACGGTTCTGAATTACTTCTACCTCCTCCACGATCCTGATTTACCACTTTAACTACCCCCACCCTGGTCCAACTAACCCCAAGAAAACTTTCCCCACAAAGTACAGCAGCTGTCGCAAGAGCTGCAGCTGGAATCTGTTTCCTAGTTTACAGCAACTTAGGGCCAGCAGATGACCTAGGGTGCTGTGATCACAGATCCATACATCCTCAAGATCCACAAAAGTAGTTATACATAGGCAAGTGGGTTGGGAGAGCTTCGGGCTCGTTGCTCTCAAAACAAAAAGCGCTTGTGATTCGAGGACCCACCCCCTTAGCTTGGGATAAGAAAGACACATGGACACGGTATGTTAGGTTTTTGGGCCAGAAAAGGCCACAACTTTATTGATTACAGCATGTGAGAGGTATTGGCTTAGGTATTGGAATAACAGCAAAGTTGACTCCACCCACTCAGTGAGGGGTGAGTCTAGCGGGGGTTAATCACCAGTAGGGGGAGCCTGTTGATGCAAATACAACTGTAAGCTCTCCCCTGATGTCACCGCGGGTCGCGCCATTGCCACCAGCCCAGCATGGCACCGGACAGGATCCACGACCGCCGGATTCCTTTAACGGAATACCCAAAAGTGAAAGGGTAGGTGATGGCCACACCCTGCCCTTCCATACACCAACCACATGTTCCAATGCCTAACCGCCAATACCAAAAAGTTGTGATGAATTGCTATGAGGTAGGTGAAAAAACCAAGTGACCAATTTGCCAAATGGAAACAAATCCTACCAGGCCCCCTATGCAACCAGGGCAACCAATCAAAGGTCCATAGCAAGGTCATGCGCAAAAGGAATGACTAGAGGGAGGGTGGGTAGGTGATCCGATGAAGAAACCGGCAGCGCAATGGGGGAATGAGCTCCCGCAGCCGTGTTTAAGTGGCTAAACCCCGCCCCCGAGCCTGCCACTGATAGACAGGCTCCCTGGGGGCGTGGCACGTCAGCGATGATGACAAGCAGGGGCCGGAACGCCCCCTGCTCCACGCGGGAACAGTTCCCAATCACAACGCCTCCCCTCCGTAAGGAGGAGAGGATTTTTCGAACCAATGAGGTTTTCAAATATAGTTTAGGATAAGGGTATCATGGTCTCTTGACCAAAGGCAGTGCTTAGGGAGGCAAAAGTTTTTGGCCACGCCTATGGTAACTATTTGGATCCCGGCCTCTTATCATTTAACTAATAAGATTCTTAATCATTGCGATGGAGAGGGGGCGGGCGCTGCAGAAAGAGGTCAAATATATTACAGATATTGTGTTGCTGGAGAGGTGCGATTCCTGAATCAGTAGTAGAAGCGGCAGAGTTGTCTCTTATTCACTAGAGCAGGGGCAGTCAACCTTTTTATACCTACCGCCCACTAATGCATCTTTCTTGATAGTAAAATTTCCTTACCGCCCACCAGTGCTCGATGGAAGGAAGATTCAGCACCCACCTAGAATCCTGAAATGCCCACTAGTGGGCGGTAGGAACCAGGTTGACAACCCCCACACTAGAGTCAAGACACACAGGACATTTATATGCTCACCTAATATATAAGGCAGAGGAGTGTCTGTTCAGGTGGAATAAAGTTCAGATGGAATCTTGGAGGATCAGGTGGCAGCAGAGGAGTAGACATGATAAACTGCAGTAGCTGAAGAAAAGATGCATTAAGGACTACAATGCGCTCAAACGTCAGCCAGTGAAAAATGCAGCCACACAGGTAATGGCTGGTACCAGGAAGTTGATTCGGTAAACTTCATGTGTATTGTACCAGTTGCATTGTGTGACAGTGTGTTCCCAGGCCCAGCACAAAGTACTGGTGGTGACATTTGAAGCCCTAAGAAGTTTGGGTGTGGGTTACTTGAAGGACTGCTTGAAGGACTGCTTTCATTCTCACCAACCTGCCCTTATCATGCCTTCCACATCACAGGCCCACATACCCACCTATGAGAGCAAGCAGAACGGCAGGCACACAGGACAGGGCCTTTTCAGCAATGGCCCCACTTCCTGTGAAATATGCTTCCGAGTGAGATTGGGCTAGCCCTATCCCTACAAAATTTCAAGCAGGGTCTAAAGATATCTCTGACATTTTAATAGAATGGTTTAAAGTGATCTGGGGATATGGTAGGCTGTTTCATTCTATTCACGTTGTGTCATTTACACCTGCGATGGGCAGGCTCTTATTTTAAGGTGCTGATTTTAAAACTAAAAGTAGGTTTAGCTTTCAGCTGTGTTTTGCTGCCTTAAACCACATTTGTCACACTTTCCAGCATTAAAATATGTTAAATAAAAAATTGATATTGAGAAAGAAAAGGAAGGAAGACATGAGAGAAAGCAGCTGTAGGTACAGACAGCAATTAGTTCCAGAAAGAATGAATGGTGGTAATGCTAAGAAGCAGATACAGGAAGCCAAAAGTAAAATATAAAGACAGCAGCACAAGATCTCTAAGAGTTTACATCAATCACAATATCAAGCAGCTAACACAGGCTGAATACATACTTCTACAGTTCCCTCTTGTCCATTTAATTCTTCACAAAAGGATCCGTCAGATATGCACAATATATTGAGGATAAGCAATTGCTCTTGTCATTTTGAGCAATCCCTAACCAAACAGCCTCATGGAATATTATCCTTCATTAAAGTTGTATTAGTTGCCTTTAATTGCTTAAAGATGTATTAATTGCTCCTGTAACAGGAGATTCTGCCAGAAAAAAAAGAGTCCAATTTGCACAACCAGATATGCTTCGAAAATATTAACAAGGGTTCAAACCAGGTCAAGCACAACATTAACATGTGTCAAGCTGAAGATGAGTGTTCAGCGATCTTCCCGCTTTATCACTTGAATGAAAATAAAGGCGATAGAATAACCAAACCCAAGAGCAGAACAGGACCTCCTTCATGTATCACAGTCAATCTTGGCACTGAACTGGGAGATTCACAGGTTAGGCTTCTTCTCGCTCCTTTCCTGAAGACTGGTATCTCACTTCTGAAATAGCGTGAGCGACTCTATGGATTCTAATTGTACAGCACGATAACAACCTTCTGTTAGCCCTAACTAGTATAAAATAGCACAGAGTTACAAAACATAGGCTTCTGAACTTAAAAAGGATTTCTAGCTGTAGTACTGACCAGTGCCTAAAACAAGGTGGAATTCAAAAGCCCAGTACCTTCCAACTCACCAACCCACGGCCAAACCCATCAAGTTGACAGTACCCTGCTTCCCAGACCCCTCTTATTTCTATCCTTAGCTGACAATCCTACTGCACATCTACTTAAAGTGTGTGTGTGTGTGTGTGTGTGTGTGCGCGCGCGCACGCACACACACAGTACACACACACACATTCTCCTGTCAAATTGCTCAAGACTGTTCTCAGAAGTTTCTGTAAAAAAAAAGAAGTACTTGAACAACATTTCTCTAAACGTTTCCCCTAAGGAGAAGGAACCAGATTTGCAAAGCTCCAGGCATAGATTGTGCATAAAACCCAAATGCAAACCAGGGAAACTTCAAAAGAAAGTTGGTTGATTTTTGCACCTCATAAACCATGAGCTAGGATTATGTCCACACGCCCTTCCGCTCTCAATCTATTTGCTCTTAAAATACCACTGAGATATAGATTTATGCATCCGCAGGCAGGTGCGGAACCAAGTTCGAAAGAAAGCAAGTCTCCCCAAGGCCATCTGATTATATATAAGCAAAGACCAGAAACCGTATTTCCAAAAGGCTGTCAATCACCAAATCTCACGCATAGAGTGCAGAAAGAAAAAAAAATGGGGAAAACAAACAGTGAAACTTATGAAACACCTGCAATTGTTCTTCCTGGAGCCAATATATGTTCCCCCACCCCCTGTCGTTCTAAGATAAAAGAAAATGTTGGGACAGAATTGATGGTGGGGGTTGCCATAGCTGTGGTGGCCAAGGGACTGACATTGTAGGATAAGGTTCTCACATGCAGGGGGGCCACAGCCACACCATACATCCAAAGCACTATTATACCACTTTTTAGCACCAGCACCCAAATGGCAAGAGAAGAACCTGACCGAGGTGGCCTTACCCTTAAAGAACGCAAGTTGAACAAAACTGGAAGTGGCGTCATACACTCCAAAGCTGCCCCACTAGTACCCTATTTGGACTCTGTTCAGCTCAACTTCATTATTATTGTTATTTTGTTTGTGTGCAAAAAAAGGATTTCCCTCCATTTTTCTTCCTCCCTCACTCTAGACGCTTCAGCCAAAAAAACCACCACATTCTGGCCAGTACTTGAAGTGCCTTGGAGAGCAGGGAGGGAAGAGAGAGTTGGAATCACATGCCCCGAATTGCAGAAAGAAGCTTGAAAATCTAGTTTGGAGCTATCCAAAAGGCGTCTAAACAAAACAAAACAAAAAGCCTATTTGTCTCCAAGTGGTTTACAGTTGCCAACTTTTTTGCAACACTGTCTGTCTGGAAGAGCCGTTAGACTGGATTAAACTTGACTTACCTGATGAGAAACTTGTCCAGAATTAGAGATACCAGTGCTAACGAAGCCACTCGACTGTTAAAAATGTGGAAAATGCATCCCTTACCAGAAGCTATGTGCGATTCTGCTACCTAACCTCCTTAGTTAGAGATCTGTGTGCCTGTACAACAAATTACAATTCTATAAGCACACAGCAACATGCAAAAAACCAGGTAAGTGCAAGCATGCCAATATTCACTCAGCATAGAATTCAAGGCACACCTAAGGCAGCTCAGGAAAACACAGGAGTTTACAGCACAAGAGCTTAGGTTAAATCACTATAAGACGATAAACAGACTTAGCCCCACAAAAACAAAGCAGCATCAAAACCCTTATGAGAAGAATTAGCAAAAACACTGAATCTCACTGAAGCAGCAACTCTGGAAAAGAATATACAGTACAGTACTCTTCGTTTAGAGTCCAAATGATAGAAGTGTAGCCATCAAGAACCCTGGGAAGGGTGTTCCCGAACAACTGCTTAGCTGCAGACTAAGACATCTGATGGCACTGCCAGCTAACAAAAGCTGCTCTTTTTTTCTTATGGCTCCCACGTGCTGAGGTAGTAATGAGAAAAATTTCAGATTTGCATGCTAGAGACAGACAAGATCATGAGCTGCTGTTGTTGTTTTTAGACCAACTGGTCATTTTAAGAGCATGAGCGGAGCAAAGAATAATGGGAAATGGCAGCAAAGATGTCTGTTTGCAAATAGTGGCGACCAGCATCAGTCATAAGCGTGAATGCCTCTGCAATCCAAATCAGTGATTCAAATTTATAATTACCAAACAAAAACGGACCATTACTGTTAAATGCTACATAAATGACTTGAAACTGATCTGCTTTGGAGGCCCTGTTCCAGGTACCTGTATTGTTTTGAGGAGCAAATGGCAAATGGTTAGGACCTCTGCCATAATGGCACCACTGTATCCCTTCCAGTGGCAAGTGAATATTAAAGGTAAAGGGACCCCTGACCATTAGGTCCAGTCGTGGCCGACTCTGGGGTTGCGGCGCTCATCTCGCTTTATTGGCCGAGGGAGCCGGCGTACAGCTTCCGGGTCATGTGGCCAGCATGACTAAGCCGCTTCTGGCGAACCAGAGCAGCGCAGGGAAACGCTGTTTACCTTCCCGCCGGAGCGGTACCTATTTATCTACTTGCACTTTGACGTGCTTTCAAACTGCTAAGTGAATATTACTTTGTCTTAAAGGACAATTGGAGACTTTTCTCAGGATGGTGGAGGGCATGTGTGCTGTGTCCCATTGATGTAATAATAATAATAATTTATTATTAGCACCCCACCCATCTGGCTGGGTTTCCCCAGCCACTCTGGGTGGCTTACAACAAAGATTAAAAATACACCAAAATGTCACACATGTAGTGGTGGTAACGCCCCCCCCCCCCTCTTCTGATAGGAAATGAGGGGGCAAAAAATGGAGGGCCAAGGAGAGTCAGTTGTGGGGGAGTGAGAAATGTCCCTATTTTCTTTCATCTGAGGAATGTTGGATGATATGAAAGTCTGAGACCAGAGAAGGCAAGGAAGAATGGGAGGCGTACATTGTGTATGTTTGTGCATGTCTTTAAGAAATAAAGGTGTTATGTATTAAGAGTAGTTGCAGTTCTCACTCAGGGCCACCAGTATGTAAATGAAGGATTGAAAACTGTCGCTCCCGATTGGTTAGCTAGTTGTAAGTTGTTAATGTTTCAAGTTACTTAGTATTATATAAAGCAGCCAGCTAGGCTGCAGTCAGTCTGATTCCAGGAGCAGTTCTAACTACTGCAATAAAGAGCTGTGAATCCAACAGAGTTGTGTCCTTCGTCCATCTTTTCCGCTATTCAACACAAGGTGCAGGGAATCCGGGGCTGCAGAAAGCGAGTTCTCACAAAATCAACCCCAGCACATACATGCAAGTACTGACCAGTGTGAGCTCTGCCCAAAGAGCATGTTGGAGCCAAACTACTTTGCCAGAAATTAAAAAGCTTGGGTGCGACCACCAGCACCTGTAAACCTGCCTCTCAAAAACAAGCAAGCAGAAGGTGACACTCCAGATGTTTCTCTTCTGAGTAACATCTGGCCACGCAGTGCATCTGCAGACCCATACTGTTCACAGTGCACGCGGATTCCACAAGCAGTTAGGCACATTTCAACAGAACGCACGTTCCGCTATTATATAATTAACATCAGTCACATCTTGGCTCAGCATAGCCAATTCACATAGACACCGGGGAGGAGGTTAACTAAAGGGTAGCGTGAAGCTTTGTCACTTGGAATGTGTCATGGAAAGTGTGCCTACAAAGCATGAATGCAGTTCGCTAACCAGCAATGCATCTGTCTAAAGAATGGAAGCCAGGGAAAAAAGAGGATCTGAGCAATTGGTACTGTCGTTTATCATCACATGGGAACAGATGTGCTCCTGTAAAAGGAAGCTAGCCTCATGTTTAAAGGGAGTGGCCTGGACCCAGAGAGCAGGTAGACCTGCTTGTGCTTCCATGTGTAGCCCCTTGTATGTAGCACAGGTGCCCAAGCATGCCTTGGGAGACTGCAAATTCCACAGAAACGTCAGGATGTGTGGGAGCAGAGGAGGAAGCAGGCGTTCCAAGTCAGTGCATGCCCTTTTGAAAACAGTATAGTCTGAAGGTGGGATGATGCAACTTCAGAAATTAAGGTGTAGAGAAATACCAGGAAGAGAAAACATTTATTTCCACAAACAGGAGTGTTGGACAAAAAAAGAATATATAGTGGTACCTCAGGATATATACGCTTCAGGCTACAGACTCCACTAACCCAGAAATATTACCTCGGGTTAAGAACTTTGCTTCAGGATGAGAACAGAAATCGTGCTCCGGCGGCGTGGTGGCAGCAGGAGGCCCCATTAGCTAAAGTGGTGCTTCAGGTTAAGAACAGTTTCAGGTTAAGAACGGACCTCCAGAACAAATTAAGTACTTAACCCGAGGTACCACTGTATATATATATTTTTAAAAAGAATACAATGCAGTTAAATCTTCAGTCTTTTCAGATCCACTTTTATTTTAACACTACCTACAACATGGGATCCACTTTTAATATTTGTATCATGCATACCTGATGTTGCCCTTCACTTTCCAAGGTGAACAGATGCAAATGAGGGCAGGGATATTGTACCTATAACAGCTTAGCAGAGGGAGGAATTTTGGCAGCTACAGCTTCTCTCAAACCCAGCTTAATGAGTCGCACCTGCCAAAATTCTCCTTCATAAATCTTAAAAGATAAAAGAGCCCTGTGCTCATTTGCTTCTGGTCTGTCTCCCCTTGGCCTTTTCTCCCCCACTCTATTTTTTTTCCTTATTTAAATGTTGTGTCAGTTGTACCATGGTTGTTTATTACTATAGTAATTCTTTTAAAAAAGGTTATTATTTGTACCCCGCCCATCTGAGAGCTTGAAACCAAGTGAAGATGCCTGAGTACCATCATCTCACCTGTGACCTGCACCATCTGGAGGTGCATGTTCAGGGATCCTTGGATTGTGACTGTTTTCCCACGCTAATACCGCAACCTGTAGACTACTGCCTGAGATCTAGGAGCATACAGCGGTATACAAATTTATTTAATTAATTAATTGATAATATATCTCAGCTCCTCTGAAGTCACAAAATGTTCAGGAATGTTTTAACAGCTAAACAGCCAATCCAATTGTTCAGCAGGACACATGGTGCCTGCAACAATATTAAAGTGCCATTAAATGCAATTTTGTTGTCTTGTGCTTCCTGAGACAAACCAGAAACTGAGAAGCCACTGCTTAAAACTTCTAGCGAAAAAGAACTGAAAGTTGTGTGGGAAAGCAAAGATGCTGTGATCCAACACGATCTGTCCTGATGGATTTGTAGTATGGTGACAGCAGTCACGAAATTAAAAGACGCCTGCTTCTTTGGGAGAAAAGCAATGACAAACCTAGACAGCATCTTAAAAAGCAGAGACATCACCTTGCCAACAAAGGTCCGTATAGTTAAAGCTATGGTTTTCCCAGTAGTGATGTATGGAAGTGAGAGCTGGACCATCAAGAAGGTTGATCGCCAAAGAATTGATGCTTTTGAATTATGGTGCTGGAGGAGACTCTTGAGAGTCCCATGGACTGCAAGAAGATCAAACCTATCCATTCTGAAGGAAATCAGCCCTGAGTGCTCACTGGAAGGACAGATCCTGAAGCTGAGGCTCCAATACTTTGGCCACCTCATGAGAAGAGATCCTGATGTTGGGAAAGATTGAGGGCACAAGGAGAAGGGGACGACAGAGGACGAGATGGTTGGACAGTGTTCTCGAAGCTACCAGCATGAATTTGACCAAGCTGCGGGAGGCAGTGGAAGACAGGAGTGCCTGGCGTGCTCTGGTCCATGGGGTCACAAAGAGTCAGACACGACTAAACGACTAAAGAACAACAACCACTGGAAGACTGATTGCATTAGGGCAAAGACAAGGAGGAGTCACATTGAAAACTAATAGATTTACTGCAGAACAAGCTTCTGGACCACATCATGAGACACATGAAGAGCATCTTATATCCTCACTCATGGGAATCATTCTGCCCATCCCAATGTGGCAGGATTAAAATAAGCATTAAACCATTTAGGGAACTAAAGGAAAACATTAAGCAAGACAATAAACTTCAATAACCATATAAATAAATAAGCAGAGACGCTGTATGTTGATTTAGTGGGCTACCACTAAGAGAAACAATCTGTACATATTTTGTGGAAGTAGATTATATTATGGAACTGAAAAAACAGACTGCAGTCATCTGTTTAATTTGTGCATTTTTAAAAAAGAATAGGGATGGGGGTTCTTTTCTTGCATCATGAAATATCTGATTGATTGCACTGAAGGTTAATGCACTGTTCACTGTACACAGTTTGAGATATTTATAAAAGGCATAACCAGATTTAATTTTTTGAAACTTTGTCTTACTATACATTCAAAAATGCACCTTTATTTACATTACATTGCTTCAATGTACACTGCTAAATATATGGAAGACTTTCCATTATTTTGGTTTTCAAATCCACAGGTGCATTTTTGACTGTGCCTTGTAATCAAGTCTAAAGATGTGTTTAGCATGCATTTCAACAAATAATTAACAACAGCACAGTCCTAAATTGTGTCTATTCAGCAGGAAGTTCCTACTGAATTCAATGGGGCTTATTCCTGGGTAAATGGGGTTACAATTACAGTCCCAGTTTCCAATCTAATACTAGATCTATAGCAGCACTGTGGCTTTCTTCTTGCTATAAATCATTTAGATTTCTTATAGACGCAATTTAATTGTTGACTTTTTGCCCAGCAGAACAGAATGCTTATTATATAAAGAGCAGGGAAGAAAAAGATATAGTAAATAGGGAATTACTTCCCTTGGGGCAGAATGAAATGGGGCTAATTAAAAGTCTCTTCCAGCACTAATGAGAACGCATGCAGCATTCAAGTCAGTATGCACCTATACAAACTTTCCAGGGCTAAAATGAAGTTGCAAGACAGCTGTCTAATGATTTATTACTTGCAAATTGCTATAGACATCAGGAAGTACATAAGTACCTGCATTGAAACCTCATGTAGAAAGGATCAGAAGCAGTCTGTTACAGCATGGCACAGGATGCTTTAAAGCAGGGGTGGAAAGCCTGTTGCTCTCCAGATGTTGAACCCCCACGTCAGCCCCAAGCAGCTTAGCCAGTGTTCAGCGGGACCAAGAACATCGGGGGGGAGGCACAGGTTCCCTATCCTTGTTTTAAAACTGCACTTACTTACAGTTCTAGAAGAGAGTTTGAGACTGTTCCTACTGAACACTATCATGCTACAAATGGTTCAAAGCCTAATTAGCACAAATTTCTACCACCGTGCCTGGAGACAGGCAATTAGGTTGTGTATCCACAGCAGTGACCAGAGGAAGAATGGCCGCTGGGAGGAGCGGAAAGAAGAAACGCCATGGTGCATCTGCAGCAGCACAACTGGATGCCTTCATCTGCCCCAGCTGCAACAAACCATGTCTCTACAGCCACAGCAGCTGCTGTAACCTTACAACAATTTGACTTCACCCACAAAAGCACACTTCTCCACTCCAGAGATGGACAGATACCAACAAGCCACCAGCAATCATTCCTGGTCACCTAAATTGTGTCACCAAGTAATTTCTGCCCCCTTCACAGTCAATGTTTCTGCCAGCAATGATCAGTTGTTGTTGTTGTTGTAGTGGTGGTGGTGTTTTGTGGTAACCATAAGCTAAAATACATTTTTATTTGTCCAAACTTTTGGATCATAAGTGACTTTGTCTTTTACTGTCCCATCAGAGAATATATATTGCTGATGATGATATAACTGTGATTTTAACCATTATTTTATTATTGTATGACTGAAATTGCAAAGTTTTGAGAAGTTAAAAGGGAAAGTGAGAGACTGGCTGCATTATTATCAGGTAATGGAAGTCTTTAAACTAGACAGGAAAGTCGGCTTCCAGGTGGAAAAATCAAAACTAGAAACTGAACTGTTAGAATCTAGTACTAAGAACTTGTCAAAAATGTATAACTTGCTGTTGAAATGGAATACACAAGATGAAATGGTTAAATCTGCAATGATTAAATGGGCTCAGGATATTGGTCATGACATAATGTTTGCTGACTGGGAAAAGTTATGGACCACCGGGATTAAATTCACGGCATGTAGTGCCTTGAGAGAAAATATTATGAAAATGATTTATAGGTGGTACATGACCCCAGTCAAGCTTGCGAAAATCTATCATTCGCCCGAGAACAAATGTTGGAAATGTAAAGAAAGAGAAGGAACATTCTTTCACCTTTGGTGGACATGCCCAAGGATTAAGGCTTTCTGGGAACTGATCTATAATGAACTGAAAAAGGTACTTAGGTACACTTTTCCTAAGAAACCAGAGGCCTTTCTCCTGGGCATGGTCGGCCAAGTGGTTGTAAAGAAGGATAGAACTTTTTTTATGTATGCTACAACAGCAGCAAGAATTCTTATAGCAAAGTACTGGAAGACACAAGACCTACCCACCGTGGAAGAGTGGCAGATGAAAGTGATCGACTACATGGGCCTGGCAGAGATGACGAGCAGAATCCGCGACCAGGGAAAAGCAACGGCGGAAGAAGATTGGAAAAAATTTAAAGACTATTTAAAGAAATACTCTAAAATTAGTGAATGTTAGATTGATGTTGAATAAGAAAAATAGGGGTTAACAGCGATTATGATTAAGTGGAAGAAAATGAATGTTTTTATAATAAATCTGAAAGTAAGGGAGGGATTTGTTAATTAATTAATTTGACATGAGAATGCAGAAAGGGGAGGTACGAGGAAGTCGGGAGAGTAAGAAATATGAAATTAAGAGCAGGAAATTTTACATGTTGCATTTTATTGTCTTTTGTTGTTTTGTTTTATTTGTTAAAAAAATATATGGAAAACTGAATAAAAATTATTAAAAAAAAAATATTTTATTATTGTATGTTTTACTAAGTTTATTATATATATATATATAAGTACACAGTCTCACTTTGTGTTCTTTCACCAAACATTTCCCACCATGACCTTTATAGAAAGTAGACATTAAGTAATACAGTGGACAATATGCTTTGTAGCAGAATGAATGTTTGGCTTAGCATGTCATCTGCAACCCCTGCTTGTGGTTCAGCTCTGTCCTCACTGTAGCCAAGGTTTCTTCTCAACTACTGCTTCTGATAAGCGAGGAGAGCACTTAACCACAAGCCCAGATTCAGACAACATGCTAAGCCAAACCTTGGCATAGCTCAGGGAAGCTCAGGAACAAAAAGGCCCACAGAGGAGCAAAATGGCAGTAAGCCATGGTTTGGTTTACCAAGTCATGGAACCAATTCCAGCAAGTTATCAAACCAGATCCTCTTCTCTGCAGGCTGTAGTCCTAATGAAAACGGCCAAAGAACCCAAGACAAGGTTGCTAACCAAACAATTAGAGTAACGTGTAGCTTTTGCCTGAAAAGGACTCGTGAAAGTCAATTAATCATTCATACATGGTTTTCCCTGATCAACTTGGCATGCACCAACAGGAGATAGCAAGATATCACATAAAAGTGAGATAAGATATATTGGGACCATTCAAGTACTGGGCAAACTGAAAACGCCTATGACGCATGAACAGGAATAGATAGTTTGTGCACTTTAACAGCACTTTCCCAACTGTGTTCCCTTGTACAGGAAACTTCGCTACTGCAGAGAGGCAAAATGTTTGAACTTTACACTTGTAAAGTTCAACAGAAAGCAAACCAGTTCTGAAGACATTCGTGTAAAGCCAAAGGCTGCATCTCTCAAGAATGATTTCTTAATATTACTGATGGGAACAACCTGCTCTATGCACAGAAGTAAAGCACTGAGTCCTTTAAAAAATTAGAGGAATGGGTAGGGTTGGGGATATATGTGCATGCAGAGACCTTTGACATTTTTGTGCAGCCTAATGCACAAATCTAAGCATCACGTCTGTTGCTCTGCGCACTTTTGCATATGGCCCCACCAGTGTTAGATATGAAAGCTAGGAGCAAAACGGCACCTTAAACCTAGGTTATGGGCGCAACAACGGAATGTCTAGGCATGCTTTTTAATAACAAGAATACAAAGCCGAAAATAAACAAACTGCAGCTAAAATATTATGTTCATTTTTCACGTGGTCTAGTCCTTCCCCTGCCCACCCTCCTAATATTCTTAAGAGGGTCTCTTCTCCAGTCTTCAGAGAGTAGCTGGAAGTGGGGAAGCAGGAAAAGGTCCTCCTTTCCTTCCACTATGCAGTTTTAATCTGAAATCTTAGGTGCAATACTGTGCCCAGAGCTCAGAAATTGCTGGCCCCAGTGAAATTTTCTGTCCCAAATGGCACCTAGAACAATGGGAGTTTCGAACACTGGGCCCTGCAAACCACAGGCAAGTGGCCCCTGGAAGTTTGCCTTTCAGGAAATGTGGCCCTTATGCTGAAGAAGATTCTGCACCCCTGTTCTATAGCGGGGGGGGGGGGGTTAATTGCAGAGTGTGTCTATTGAGATCAGATATTTATCAAGGGAAGGAGACAATAGTTTCGTTGTAATTTCACTGTGTTTAAAAACACAGCAGTAAAAACTCATTTAACTTGGAATGGTGTCATCAACAAGGACGAAGCCAAGAATAGCTGAATGGGGTTTTGTACTCTTAAAAAAAAGAAAGACACACACACACACACCTGCTTCACAATCAAATCTGTCATCTCAGTAAAGAGCTCTCAGGCTACAGCAGAAACTGCAAAATTAACGAGGAGGCCAAGACATTTGGCAGGCAAGTAGCTCACCTAAGTCTTCATTGTAACCTGCAAGCCTGGGGACTAGAACATTGGTAGATTGCCCAAGGGAGAACAGGAGGAAAAAACAAGTTTTAAAGATTGAATAAAGTTAAGGTTGCAAGGTTGAGCAGCAATTAGGAAGCAAACTTCTGAACAAAACACTAAAGGTGCAATCCTACAGCTGGCATTTTGGAACATAGGAAGCTCCCTTATGCAGAGTGATTGTACCGTGGCAACTCTCAGTATTGTCTACGTTGACAAGCAGTAATTCTCCAGGATTTTGGTGGTGGTTTTCCCCAGTCCTACTTAGAGATGCCAGGAATCTGGGATCTTCTGCACGCTCAGATGCTCTTCTGCAAAAGCAGAGCCCTTCACCCAACAGAGCATCTGTAGGAAGGATATAAGCACTGTTCTGCTGGTGGTGAGAGAAGCCTGATGTGAGGGTGGAAAGCTCTCCCACCAGCAACGCTTCACTGTCGATGAGAGTCTAAGCAGGGCTTACTGAGGCAAATAAGAACCTGCAGGATCCTAAAGCCTGTTTGTTCCCTGATACGCCCTGCAAAGGAGTCCTCAACAATGCCAGCCATAAACCTTGCAATGCTAATTTCCTTGCACTACCCACTGGAGGAGGAAAATGTGGGGAGAGAAAGGAAGGGTAAGTGAAAGTTACAGAAATCCTCCCTGCCCTAGCTGCAAGAAGACAGCAGGACCCACAAACACTGGCACCCGAAACTTGGAGCAGTAAGATGGAGGACACCTAGATGGCCAACAGTACATGTGAAAAGGATCTTAGTAGACCACAAGCTTAACGCGAGTCAGCAGTGTGATGCAGAAGCAGAAAAAGGCTAACGCTATTCCAGTCTGCGTCAACAAAAGTCTAGTGTCCAGATCAAGAGAAGTAATAGCGTTGCTTTATTCTTCCTTGGGGGACGCAGGTGGCGCTGTGGGTTAAAGCCTCAGCGCCTAGGACTTGCCGATCGAAAGGTCGGCGGTTCGAATCCCTGCGGCGGGGTGCGCTCCCGCTGCTCGGTCCCAGCGCCTGCCAACCTAGCAGTTCGAAAGCACCTCCGGGTGCAAGTAGATAAATAGGGACCGCTTACCAGCGGGAAGGTAAACGGCGTTTCCGTGTGCGGCTCTGGCTCGCCAGAGCAGCGATGTCACGCTGGCCACGTGACCCGGAAGTGTCTCCGGACAGCGCTGGCCCCTGGGCCTCTTAAGTGAGATGGGCGCACAACCCCAGAGTCTGTCAAGACTGGCCCGTATGGGCAGGGGTACCTTTACCTTTACTATTCTTCCTTAGCCAGACCACACCTGGAATATTGTGTCCAGTTCTGGGCGCCACAATTCAAGAAGAATATTGACAAGGCAGGACATGTACAGAGGAGGGTGACCAAGATGATCAAGGGTGTAGAAATCAAGCCGTATCAGAATGGACGGGGGAGTTGGGGATGTTTAGCCTGGAAAAGAGGAGGCTGAGATATGATAGCCATCTTCAGATATCTAAAGGGCTGTCACATGGAAGATGGAGCAAGCTTGTTTTCTCCTGCTCTGGAGAGTACGGCCCGAACCAATAAGGTTAGGGTGATTCTTGGGTAATCCTGCTTTGAGGTATCACAAGATCTACTCAGACTGGATTAAAACAAAGCATGAATCACTCATACCTTGTTTGCTTTGGTTCTACTATTTTTAAGTCAGATGTTTTCGGCGCGTGAGAAATATCAAATATTGTCTCATAAACGTGCTCTAAAGAATTATACAAGGCTTGTGTGAACTGTGACTAATTCCTAATTACCGGTCTTACGTGAGAAATTTTCCATTCCAAATCCAGTGCTTTTTACAACAATGGAATCTGACGGCAGCTTAAGAGAATGGCCACATTTCATTTTTTAAAAAAATAATATTTATTAAGTTTTTAACAAGAAAAGGGTTACAAAACAGTAAACGAAAAACACAAAAAAATACAAAAACCAAAATTTAACGTAAAAATAAAAAATAAAAATCCCTCTTTCTAATATCTTACCACTCATTTACTTATTTTCATGACTTCCTCACACCTCCCTTTTTTGTATTCCATTTAAAAATTTGTTCAGCAAATTCATACCCTCTTAATTTACCCTTAATTGTTTATCCTCACATGTTATAACTTCAAATTTTCATCTAATATCAATCCATTCTTGCATATTCTTATTTTGCCTTATTACTAGAACCACTTCGTTTCATTCCAACGTCATTAACATTCAATAATTTTACAGTGCTTCTGTAGATAGATTTTAAATTTCTTCCAATCTTCTTCCACCAACTCTTCTCCCTGGTCTCGGATTCTGCCGGTCATTTCCGCCAATTCCATGTAGTCCATTACTTGCATCTGCCATTCTTCCAAGGTGGGTAGGTCTTGTGTCTTCCAATGCTTTGCAATGAGTATTCTTGCTGCTGCTGTAGCGTACATAAAGAAAGTTCTATCCTTCTTTGGCACCAATTGGCCAACCATACCCAGGAGAATGGCCACATTTCATATGCCTGGCCACAGCCTCATCATTTTTATCTATCTCCTCTCCTTTTTGGAGTTCGGTACCACAGGATGTGATGATGGCCACTAGCTTAACTGGTTATATAATAAATATATCACACGTCCTTCCATTGCTATTAGTTATAACAAGTCTATGGAAGTGCCACATACCATCTGAGGGCTGGATCCAGCTAATCTCTATTCAGTGAAGACCCACTGAAATGAATGGACCTAAAGTTAGTGATATACAGCAATATCAATGGGTCCAGTCCAACTACAGCTTGTTTGGATGCCACACAAAATTTGGATGTCAGGAACACTAAGTCATAGTAAACCTCAGGCTTGTGTACTCTCATCTCCCCCTCTAATGCAGTCAAGAGAAGTTTTCAAGCTTTTGTTATCGCAGCAACTCTTCCCTACTACTGTGGAAAAAACATGCTGGTGTGAAACATCTCCAAGTGACTGCATAAGTTAAGTCTTTTGCAAGAATGAATTTAGGAGTGGAACACAAAATCCATAACCAGTCAGAAAGCGTACATGTGTTTAAAAAACAAAACAGAGGATAGTTAGCAGGAATTCTTATATGATGTTTCGTTATGGACATGCATGACCAAACAATGTACATATTGAATATATCCTGCTAAATTTCCAAGTGACTGGAAGACAAGAGAATAAGCTTGCTTTCTTTAATGGAAACTTTGTTGGTTTCTCTCCAGTGCAGTATCACACCAGCCTACATAGATTAACCCTTGGGATTCTTAAAATTCAAACACTAGTTTTCCAGTGCAGATTAAGACAGAGTTAAGCAACAGGAACAGAGAACAGAAATGCTGTATATATGTCTGCTTATGTTTGTATTCTGAAGGGGGAAATATTCTGTGACCAAGGAACAGTGGCGTAGTGTGGGTTGTCAGCACCCGGGGCAAGGCAAGTAATTTGCACCCCCCTAACCCGTGGATTTGCGCCCCCTAACCCTAACCCCCAGATATTGCGCCCGGTGCCGCCGGGCCCCCCTGCACCCCCCACGCTACGCCACTGCCAAGGAAGCTCAAGGAGCAGATACCTCTACTTTTGTTTACTCACAAGTGAGGCCGGGGAAACTGAGTATTCCTGACAATAGTAAAAATAAGGTTTCTTTTTAAATTCCAATGCAGGACTTATAATGTGTTCAGAGCTGATGTGGGCTGTCTTCCAATCATCGTGCCTCAGCTTATTAAGTCAATATATGCACAAGTCCTTTATTTAACCATATTTTTAACATTTTCAATTTTGACTCCCTTCCCCCTCTTTCTGCAGTTCCTTACATTTATTTTCGTCCTTTCCTGCATACTCCAAATTGCCTTATTCTTTTAATCGTCTACAGTATTCTACATATATCTTATATATATATATATATTTAAAACTGCAGGGTTTTTTACAACAATCCTGGCAATGTCTTGATCTGTTTACAGTTTGTAAATACTCAATAAACCACTTCCATTCCTTTCTTTAAAAATTGTTATCTTGATTTCTTCTCCCCATAGTAAGTTTCGTCATTTCTGCATATTCCATTAGCTTCTGTATCCAATCATCAGGGCAATATATATGCACGAGTCTTTTCCCACCTGAAGCTGAACAGGAAAGTCTCATTAACCACAGTTTAGTGTTGCTCCAAACTGGGAAACTATGGTCACCAGCTTCAAAACAAGCCAGGCTCTTAAACCATGGTTTAAAGTTGATGAAAGATCCTGGCTCCTTCTGTAGCTGGTGACTATAGTTTACCACAGGAGTGTGAAACTATGGCTAATTAGAGGCTTCCTAGTTTAATCACAGCTCATGCCAATGGAAGCAAAAGGCTTGTGCATAGCTTGGCTTACTAAGACAAAGTGGATTTTGATAGAGCTAACAGCTAGTCTATTTTCCTACCCCGCATACAAACTAAAAAAAGAGGAACATTAATTGGGTATGGAGAGGTGTTTCAAATGGTTTAAGCAAGCAAGTTAACAAAACAAAACAAAATCCTGAACAGCCACAAACTATTATTCCTTATCCTGTTACAGGTGCAATACGAACTGTGCCAGCCCAAATTATTCTAAAGGAATCTGAAAGAAGCTGCCACATGGAGTCATTTCACAAGCAAATACCCCAGAGACAAGCAAGTAGCCTGTAGCCACATAGACAAGAGGAAGTACGGTAAATTTTTGCTCTGCCCCTTCAAACTACACTGATGTTGTTTGATGGAAAATAACCCACTTTCGCTTCGGAATAATACTTTGTGTTTACATGCCATGTCTACCATGGAAAGATCTAAAGCTCTGGGCAAACAGTGCACATATTTGAAGAAGGATGCTCTGAATTCTGGAGGAAAGGGTGGAATCTCCAGACTAACCACACTCTGCAGTCTGGTTGTGACCTGCTTGAATTCCTGCTCTAGTGAATCACTTATAGATATTCGGTGTTGTTCTGGCCCAAGCAATATCCAACCAGGAAGGGGTCATTTTTATCTACCACACCTGGAACACGTATTTCAATCACAGAATAAAGGTTAAAGCACATAACAAGCATAGCTTATGCCCAAGGCAAGCAGCCTACTCACATTTTCTTGGAAATAGATGCCATTAAGCACAGGGTGACTTATTTCCAAGTAAACATTCTAAGGAACAAGTTATTAGCCAATTCTTGCATCGCAAGGGGTTGAGCTAGATGACCCTCGGGGTTCTTTCCAGCTCTACAATTCTATGATTCTATCTGCACCATGCACCACAACATCTCATTCAAAGAATATCCATGCCAGTAGTAGTACGTATATTGAACTAACAATATTTTCTGTTTTTTAGTTGCAGCATTCCAAATAGTGAAATCCCTCTCTAGAGAGATTTGGCTAGTTATTAGAAGCTGCTTTTGGGGTAGAATGCAGATATAGGAGCTCTTAAACCAACTGATTCCCATACAGACAACTCTCGGCTTACATGGAGGTTATGTTCTGGGGATTGTACATAAAGTCCAAATTGTGTATAGTCAAAACATATTGGGTTCAATGGCTGGTGGGATACCCAAAGCCTTCTCCCTCCAAATGCCCATGCCCATTCCATCCTCTTTATTTTACCCAGCACATATAGCCAAAGACAAGCGCCTACCACAGAAAATACTCTTTTCCTTGGGGCCACCTGCCTAATCTTTCAAGGCAGTGAGGCTGCAGGTGACTGTCTAAGGCAGGTGTATAGCCTGCGGCTGCCCAGCTCTTGGACTCCAACTTCCTTCCCCCAGCCAGCGTGGCCAATGGTTGGCGATGATGGGAGCTGCAGTCCATCAACATCTGAAGGGCCACACGTTCCCCAGCCTTGGCTGGCTGGGCCTGATTAAAGCTGGTGTGCCAAACATCAAGAGCACACCAGGCTGGAAAACGACTGCTTTCAGTATTGTGCATACCCAAAAGGATAGAGGTAGAAAATGGTGGGTTCTACTACAGTGGTACCTTGGGTTACATACGCTTCGGGTTACATACACTTCAGTTTACAAACTCCGCTAACCCAGAAAGTACCTCGGGTTAAGAACTTTGCTTCAGAATGTGAAAAGAAATTGTGCTCCGGCGGCGCAGTGGCAGCAGGAGGCCCCATTAGCTAAAGTTGTGCTTCAGGTTAAGAACAGTTTCAGGTTAAGAAAGGACCTCCGGAACGAATTAAGTACTCAACCCAAGGTACCACTGTATTAGAAACTGAATAGTAAGTCTTTTCTCATTTGTCCATGGGACATAAACAAAAAATCTGCTTTCATCCAAATTGAGAAGAACAACAACCTGGCTATGTTTTAAGTCGGAGACATGTACACAACCCCCGCTGTTTGGTATCTTAATTTACCTGCTGAATACATAGGTAAATCAAGAAACTAAACAGTGTATACGGGGCTGTGTACACCTCACCGAGTTAAAACATAGCTAGGTGGTTCTTCTTCTCAATTTGGATCAAAGCAGGGGGGGTTGGGGGTGGAGAGAAACCCATCAAAACTTTGAGCTTTGAGGTTCTTACAATCAAGCCGTATATAAACTTTATGAAATAAATAAAGCACAGTATTTAATAAGAAATGACAGGACAGATATGGACAGATATTTTAATACAGTGGTACCTCGGGTTAAGAATCTAAAACATTCTGGAGGTCTGTTCTTAACCTGAAACTGTTCTTAACCTGAGGTACCGCTTTAGCTAATGGGGCCTCCCACTGCGCTGCTGCCGTGCGATTTCTGTTCTCATCCTGAAGCAAAGTTCTTAACCCGAGGTACTATTTCTGGGTTAGCGGAGTCTGTAACCTGAAGCGTCTGTAACCTGAAGCATCTGTAATCTGAAGCATCTGTAACCCGAAGTACCACTGTAATAATAATTAATTAAATAGGCCAAAGGCAGTAGATCAGTGCCACCCTGTGTCACATTCCCAGGAAAAAAACTCTGAGCCCCAGATCCTCCTCCTGCAACTAACAACTCTCTCTCTCTCTCTCTCTCTCTCTCTCTCTGCTTTTGTGTTTTCAAACTAGAGTTCCTGCTTTCTCTGCCTCTACCTATAATATCTGCATGTGTCACTGTCTTCTAACTCTAATGGGTACCTCATTCACAAACAGAGATTCACAGCTATCAGAAAACCGTCTCCCCAACAATTCCCTCCATCAGTGAACAGCAGCACCGATTTATCTCAGACCATTAAGTAAGAATCCGCCAAACAAATTTAACAGGCAGCCAGCCATCCCTAAACATCATCTGGATCTGAATTAAGGAAAATCCATTTGAGAAGTTGTGAACGGGAAATGAAAAGGGAGGAATCTCTGAAGGCGTGGACTGCAGACATTGTTTATGTCTCCAGATCTAATTGGAGAAACAGTTAGATTTGTGAGCAGGAAAACAAGTTGGTTGCAATATGGTCCAGAGCCTGTGTGCTTTCCTGAATTTATCCGTCCACGTTCCGATTACACAGCTGAGAGATGCAAATCAAAAACCAACCCAGACATTACATGCCACATACACAACCTTGCAGAGATTGAAAACGGGGGGGGGGGGGGGGGGGACAAACACACAGCAGGAAGTGAAAAGGAAAGAATAAGACCCTCTTCAAAAACAAGATCGGTCTTCCTGGGGGAGAAGGAACAGAGGAAACGAAAATGAAGTGGAAGGCTTAGGTCAGAGGTACAGCCCGACCTCCGCCCAGCATCTGATACAACTTCTTGCTGGAGAGATATGGGAAAGACTGGAAGAAGGGGGAGTTGTGGCGCTGTCATGCCACGGGCAGGTGAGAAGAACAAAGCCCCAAGTTGTCCCCCTACCTTTGTGCTGCAACACACCTGGAGCCCCTTCCCCTCCCCCCGCCTCCCAACATCCCTCTCGCTCCCAAACAATAGCCCCCCCCCCTTTCGCTCACCCTCTTCTCCGCGTCCAGGCAGAATCCCAAGCAGGCGGGGGATGTTTTGCTCAGCTGGCTTTCATGCTTTTCTCGGCCCGCGGCTCCCTCTCCTTCCTTCCTTCCTTCCTTCCCCCCTCCCCACACCGTTCCCCTTTTAAAACGAGCTCGCTCGCGGAGAGTCAGCCCGGCGAGTGGACAAACAAGTTTCTCAAGTTTGCTCGCTCGCTCTCTCTCTCTTCCTCGCTTCCTTCTCCCCGCAGCGCGCAAAACACACACAGAAAGCGAGGCGCGCACCAGGTGTCTTCCCTCCGCGCGGGGAGTGGAGGCGAGAGGAAAAAGTCGAGTGAAACGTGGAGAGGTCTGAGGGAAGAAGAGTCTAATTGGGATACTCCTGAGAGAAAGGGAAGCCAAATTAAAAAAGGAGGCGGGGAGAGAGAGAGAGACACAAACACACACCTCTGACAAGAAGAAGCCCCGCCCCTTGCCGGAAGGCGAACACGTGACTCGCAGGTAAGGGCGCGAGCGGCGGGCGGGCGCCGCCCCCTACCTACCAGCGCCGCTAAGAAAGGGCGCGGCTTGGGAGAGCGGCCGCTTCTCCAGCTGCTGCGTTTCCAGGCGCGCGCGAGAAGGCTGGGTGGGAAACAGCGCACCTGGCGAGGAAGTTTTGCAGGAGCAGCGCGCGCGCGCCCTTCCTGAGGCAAACTGAATTCGGTTTCCGGTCTTGCTCATTCAGGATTGTTGTTCTTTAGTCGTTTAGTCGTGTCCGACTCTTCGTGACCCCATGGACCAGAGAACGCCAGGCACTCCTGTCCTCCACTGCCCCCCGCAGCTTGGTCAGACTCATGCTGGTAACCTCGAAAACACTACCCAACCATCTCGTCCTCTGTCGCCCCCTTCTCCTTGTGCCCTCCATCTTTCCCAACATCAGGGTCTTCTCCAGGGAGTCTTCTCTTCTCATGAGGTGGCCAAAGTACTGGAGCCTCAGCTTCACAATCTGTTCTTCCAGTGAGCACTCAGGGCTGATTTCCTTCAGAATGGAGAGGTTTGATCTTCTTGCAGTCCATGGGACTCCCAAGAGTCTCCTCCAGCACCATAATTCAAAAGCATCAATTCTTCGGCGATCAGCCTTCTTTATGGTCCAGCTCTCACTTCCATACATCACTACTGGGAAAACCATAGCTTTAACTATACGGACCTTTGTTGGCAAGGTGATGTCTCTACTTCTCAAGATGCTGTCTAGGCCTGTCATTGCCCTTCTCCCAAGAAGCAGGCGTCTTTTAATTTCGTGGCTGCTGTCACCATCTGCAGTGATCATGGAGCCCAAGAAAGTAAAATCTCTCACTGCCTCCATTTCTTCCCCTTCTATTTGCCAGGAGGTGATGGGACCAGTAGCCATGATCTTCGTTTTTTTGATGTTGAGCTTCAGACCATATTTTGCACTCTCCTCTTTCACCCTCAATAAAAGGTTCTTTAAATTCAGGATTACATTCAGGATTACAGTATCTGAATTTACCTCCCCCACTCCCCGCGCTATGTAAGTGGTAGATAGGTGCCTCACACACGTCACTGTCGCCCGTTCCCAAAGAGTTTTTTTTTTTTTTTAAGTGGTATTGCAAGTGCTTTGCAAAGAATAGGGAAGTTGTAAATCCCTAAGATGTAATCAGTATAATTGCCTGGAAATTACCTGAAAGGAAACGAAATCCCTCTCTATTTTGTCTTCATTAGAAAAGCTTGCCCATCTAGTTCAGTGTCCTGTTCTCACAGTGGCCAACTCTGGGACTTTTGGGAGGCCAGTAACCAGGACCTGAGGGCAACAGTATGGAGCAGTGGTTTGGGCTAGCCACTAAGATGAAAGTAACATGTGAAGTGGGGCTTAGGTAAAGGTAAAGGGACCCCTGACCATTAGGTCCAGTCGTGACCGACTCTGGGGTTGCGGTGCTCATCTCGCTTTATTGGATGAGGGAGTACAGTGGTACCTCGGGTTGCAGACGCTTCAGGTTACACACTCCGCTAACCCAGAAATAGTGCTTCAGGTTAAGAACTTTGCTTCAGGATAAGAACAGAAATCAGGCTCCGGCGGCACGGCAGCAGCAGGAGGCCCCATTAGCTAAAGTGGTGCTTCAGGTTAAGAACAGTTTCAGGTTAAGAACGGACCTCCAGAACGAATTAAGTACTTAACCCGAGGTACCACTGTACAGCTTCTGGGCGAAACCAGAGCAGCTCACAAAAACACCGTTTACCTTCCCACCGGAGCGGTACCTATTTATCTACTTGCACTTTGACGTGCTTTTGAACTGCTAGGTTGGCAGGAGCAGGGACCGAGCAACAGGAGCTCACCCTGTAGCAAAGATTCAAACCGCCAACCTTATGTTCGGCAAGCCCAAGGCTCAGTGGTTTAACCCACAGCGTCACCCACTTATTTCTCTATGATTCCTTCCATGTGCCCACTAGGAGTTCGAACTTGCCTTTGTCTCAAACTCCATCACTCCAGCTATGACAAACTGCATTGAATCTAGTGGCACAGCGGGGTTTTTTAAAAAACTGCTAGCACATTTGCAAAGCTAAGCAGGGTCTGGTACGGTTGCAAATTGGATGGGGTGTGTCTCATGTTGAGATTTTTACATTGGAGGTTGGACTAGATGACCCTTAGGAGTCCCTTCCAACTCTATGATTATGTCAAACTCAGGGTAAGATCCTAACACCACATAGCTGGGAAGAAGCCCCACTGAATTCACTAAGTCTTGTTTCTGAGATGCAGTTTGCTTCTGGTACTGTATGGGTTGGGCGTCTTTTCTGAAGTGAAAGCAAGTCAACTTTCCTAGCAGGATCCATTCAAGCCTTGGGTGTGCCCAGCTTTTCTCTTTGGGTTTTGTTTGTTCAGCTGCACAAACATCAAAGAATGAAGTCTTCTGGGTCTGGTGATCTCGTTTATTGGTTCCTGCAACTTTGTCCTATTTGGCTTTCCATTTCCATACCTTAAGCCTGTCTCCTTTATCCAGAACCTCACTGCCAAAATCATTCACCTCAAAGTTCAGACCATGTGGCACCCCTCTTTAAACCCATACCCTGGTTCTCTATATAATAGCACTGCATGCAGCCTAACAAACAAACAATGTCCTTTCTTCAACACCCTCCATACTTTGCTCCCCTTATAGTAAGGTTACCAGATTTTTTTCAAAGAATCCGGAGACACTTTTTTTTTTGAAAGGAAAAAAAAGTTGTTTTTAAAAAATCATTAAAAAATAATAATTAAGAAGTAAGATATTCTCTTCTGGGTCTCCTCTGTTGTGCGGCCTTCCTCTGGGCCCCATCCTGATCTCTTGGAGCGCTATCAGCCGTGGAGTAGGGTCGGGCCTGGGCTCGGCCACGTGTCCTTGCTCTCCTAGTGCTCTCCTACCTCTCTTCCTCAGCGGTGGCGGCTGCAGCAGCAGGACAAAGTCGGGGCTCCCCTCTTTTTTCTCCTTCCTCTTTCTCTCTCTCTCTCTCTCTCTCTCTTCCTTCTCCTTCTCCTTTCCTCTTTCTCCCTGCGTTGGTTCCGGGGTTTTTACTGGCCCTGGACCACCACTGAGCAGTCGGCCAGGTGGCCGGGCGCTCTCGCTCCTGGCTTGATTTGGGTCATGGGGAAGTCAGCGGTTCCCCCCCCCCCCCCGGTTGACATGCCGGGCATCCCCGGTTCCCCCTCGGCAGTGGCAGTCTCAGCAGCCCGGAGCCAGCCTGGTAGCACAGTTGGCTCTGGCTGGCTTCAGGAGCTGCTCGCTGCTGTGGCACCCGCCATTTTGCCTCGCCAGAAGTCCCCATATGATGTGTCTTGTGCTGTTGAACCAATCGCGCAACATTCATTCCCTACTAAAAAATCTACAACACTTAAAATATAAATCCGGGGACATTAAATGAAATCTGGGGACGGATTTTGTCCGGGGACAGATTTGTAAATCCGGGGACTGTCCCCGGGAAACCGGGACATCTGGTAGCCATACCTTATAGCTCTTCCCTCATAGCTCAGATGGTTAGAGTGTGGTGCGGAAACACCAAGGTTGCAGGTTCAATCCTGGTATGGGAGAGCTGCATATTCCTGCATTGCAGGAGGCTGGACTAGATGATCCTCAGGGTCCCTTCCAACTCTATGATTCTATGATATCTCAGTATATTAAATGGTTTAGAAATGATTTCAAATAAAATAGACAAATGACCACTGTCTGCTACCCTCACTCTTGCTGCTCCTTTGGTTGTTTGGAACTCCCTCCCAGAACACCTGTGCAATGTCACTTCTTCCTTCACATTCCTCCTCAAAACCTATGCCTTCCAGGAAGCCTTTGTCTTAACCTACTGTGCCTCATCCTTCGAGGGAAACTGCGCTTAAGTAAAGGCGGTTGCATTTGGACATTCTCTTCCATTGTTTAATGCTTCAGTCTCCTCCCTCTAATTTTGATAGTCTTTCCCACTATCAAAATGTAAATTGCAAAACTTCTCGGTGAATAAACCTGTATTTTTGCTTATGTTATTCCATAAAGTACTTTTACACCAGTGATGCTCTGTTAATAGGAATGCAAAGAAATCAAAAGATCAATGCAGTTTTGAAATCAGTGGTTAAAATCAGTACAGTTTTGAACTGAATGGCCTCAAATAAGTTCAGTAAGTACAGCATATGAGCAGTTTTTGTTTCTTGTTTTACTATTTCAGAAATTTCTGCAAAAACCTTCCAAAATTCTTGAACTTCTTGGCATTCCTACCACATGTGCAGGTAGGTGCCTATCAATGAAAAAAGATTGCTATTCTTGGAAGTAATCATTTTGGGGCCAGAGATGGGTGGGTCCACCCCCTTTATCTTCTGCCACCATCTTTCCTGCCTCTCTTTCTGCCAATTCTTTTTAACTCTTTCAATTCCCCCCACACAGCATTTTTTAATCATTTCCACCTGCATGAATTAGGAAGGGCTCCATGAAATGAGATCCAGGGAAAGTACTAAGCCGGCTGACAGAGGAGTGTTGTGCTCCTGTGACACCAGACATCCCTACTGAGATACTTCCCCTGCTGTGGCACTGCCTCCTGCCAGTATTTTACATCCCTCTACATACAAAGCTTTGTCTGCCTCCCATTTTCTTTCCTTCTCTTTCTGGGTTGGTTGGTTGGTTGGTTGGTTGGTTGGTTGGTTTTTGCCTGCTAAACTGCATGAAAGGAATTGTGTGCCTAAATGCAGACAATTCTGAGAAAAGATGTAGCAGCGTTGCTATATCTAATCCATGCAATCATTCCCCACACTTTAAATGAATGTAAATTGGACAAATTGGACAAGATGAATTTGTGCTGTTTTTCTCACACAAATATCTGAAAGACCACCTCCTTTCCTACAGACCCTTGAGTGCTTAGATTGGCAGAGGGGCCCTCAGAGGCTGTGTGTGTGTGTGTGTGTGTGTGCGCGCGCGCGCACGCACGCATCATTTGACAGGGCATTCTCTGTGGTGGCCCCTAAGCTGTGGAACTCCTTCCCCACAGAGTTGTGTCTAGCAGCTCCATTGTACAGCTTCTGGAGAATGCTGAAGGCACACTTCTTTGCTCTGGCTTTTGACACTTGAGGTGTATATTTTTCGGACCCACGTTATCTTGTATGGTTGTCAGTCATTTTAAAACTGTTTTTAATCTTGTCTTTTAATGTCGCAACCTGCCCTGGGAACTTAGGGTGAAGGGCAGGTAATAAATATATAACACAGAAATCCTGTTTTCGTAAGTAGTTTACTCACTTATCTATAGCCTTGCAATGAGCGTGAGTTGTCTATGTTACTGTTTCTGATTACATGACCATCTTTTCGAACACCATGATGTGGCCGATTCACCTTTTTCTTTGTAGGTTCCTCCCTTGTTTCCAATCTATTTATAGCACCTTCCAAATGTGTCAGCACAGCATTCCCTCACCACCACCTCCAGGTGACTGGTAAATTTAGTAATGGGTTACTTAAGAGTGATTAAAGCCCAGCAGTGAGGAATGTTGTGACTCTTCAGAAGGCAAATGCATGTCAGGACCAACAATGGGGGGAAAGAATTCAATTCACTTCGTATTTAAAGGCAAATATCTCTCATTCGCATTTCTCAAAACAGTACGGGAAATGAGACAGCTATCTTTCACATTTCATAGCTCTCCGAATATTGCAATGTCATTCTCCAGACAAGTAATACACACACACACACACACACACACACACACACACACACGCACCTATTGAACCAAAGTGTCTACAAAAATGCACTGGCTTATGGAAAATTGCTTTACAAAAAAAAAAATGTATATTAGGCAAAAGTGCATACAAATATTAGGAGAAATGTGCGTTAAGATGTTGATGGATTTTCATGAGGACTTTTCTGTTTAAAAAATTGTGAACAGATGTGGAAGTGTGCAGAACTGAATTTAAGATTGAAAATGGAGAAACTAATAAATTAAAATTACCTTCTTGTGTATTTATATGTGTGCACTCCCTTCCAGATATTCTGTCCTTTTTAAAAAAATAAATAAATATATTTTTTTATTTTTTTTCCATTTAAGCATATATAATCCCATCATTATTATCCACTTCACTTCTTTGGCTCTTTAGAGCTGTCATCATCTTCCTTCCCTTTCACCTCTTGGCTTTCAGAAGTAACTTTTATATCACAGCATTTTATATATTTTCCAATTCTAATTTTACTCATTACGAAATACCTCAAAGTTTAAATAAACGTAGAAAGGTAAAAAAAAAAATCTCATTACAAGTATTCAGATAACCCTACTAGTGTTGTTAATTGCTTACAATGATCTTTCAAATATTGTATAAATTACTCCAGTCTTTTTGGAATACTTGATTGTGATGGTTTCGGATTTTTCCTGTCAGCTTCACCAGTTCTGCAAAGTCCATCATCTTCATCTGCCACTCTTCTTTCATTGGTACTTCTTGTTGTTTCCATTTTGGGGCTAAAAGGATTCTTGCCGCTGTTGTTGCATACATTAACAGTCTTTTATCTTCTTTTGTTATCTCTTCGCCTACTGTACCCAGTAAAAAGGCTTCTGTTTTTTTAACAAAAGTGTTTTTAAACATTTTCTTTAACTCATTATACAGTCTTACCTCGGGTTGAAGTAGCTTCGGGTTAAGCATTTTCGGGTTGCGCTCCACAACGACCCAGAAGTAACGGAACGCGTTACTTCCGGGTTTCGCCACTCGTGCATGCGCAGACACTCAAAATGGCGTCACGCGAATGCGCGGAAGTGCTGAATCGCGACCCATGCACGCGCAGACGCGTGTTGCGTTCGCTTCAGGATGCTAACAGGGCTCCAAAACGGATCCTGTTCGCATCCAGAGGTACCACTGTATATCATTTCTCAGAAAGCCTTTACCTCTTTACAAGTCCATCCAGATATTCTGTCCTAACTGGAGGAATTCTGTCTGGTGTAGGAGGGTCTAACTACAGGGCAAGACAAAGTTATTTATCGAGAGGGACACGCCAATCTCAGATCCTAGAAGACAATCTAAGGCAGGGGTAGCCAACATGGTGCCTTCTAGATACCGTAATTGGAACTACTGTGTCTTTGGCCTAAGAAAATATTGTTGCTTCTGCTACTGTGCTTAGTCACTTGGAAAAGAATAATATGAGTGAATAAGGCATGTTTACAACTGTAGACTGGGGAAGGATCTATGAGTTATCTAGTCCTGCTTCCCGCTATGGATTCTGAGCTAAACCCAAATGTTCCTGGTTCTCACTGCATCTGTTGGAAAATAACAACTCCTGGTTCAGGGTCGGGGGAGTCTTGATGAATAAATCTTAATGGCTAGAGGTGTTTGAGTTGGATTACTTTGCTGTTTAGCCCTTTCAGTTTGCAAACAGATTTGCAATCTGTATTATGCCTATTTCCTCATAACTATTCTGTGGAAGTTCTCGGGATAATGTCACTCTTCCAGTGAAGTTCTTTGCCTCACCATCTGGTACTTTTGCATTAGTTTCTGCTGCTATTACTCAATCATAATCAAGAAAACGAACTACTCCATCTTCTCAGGAACCAGGATCCAGGAATCAAAAGGCAGTCAGGATCTGATAGCAGCCAGAAGGCAGGGTTGGAGAACTAGTTAGGACTCAAGAGCAGAAAGCATTCAGGGGCAGAGGGCAAACCAGAAGACAGGATTGGGGAACAACCCAGGAGTCAGGACCAAAGCGCAAGACTAGAGCACAGACAGACCTTGTTGCTTAAGCAAACCCTTGTTGCTGTAACCCAAAACCCTATTATACTCCTGCCTGTCCAGAAAGAGCCAGCAGTCAGTTCTTGGCACCTAAGTGAAAAACTGCAGTAACATGGCTCAACACATGAGGCTGTAATCAGCAGCTCCTGACAGTGAATGCCATTTCTATAAGTGGAATCTACACACATATAAAAAAACGCTATGAAAGTGCTTAAAAAAAAAAGTTTTGAAAAATACATTGAATTTGTCATAGCTCAATTTCGCCATCTAGTGTCACATTTGTATATTGCACGTTTAAAACATTTTATTTGCAGCTGTATATCTGAGTCCACAGTTATGCCTACGGTAGCCACAGTTTTAGTTCACTTGTTTACAATTTAGGCTACATTCCTGTACACAAGGATCTCTAGGAGTAAGCTCCATTGAACACAGTGGGACTTACATCTGAGTAAGCATACACCTCGCTCCCAAAAATTGGGCCTCATTGAAAAGGGCACCGCTGCTCCTTCACTTTTGCCAGGGAGCAGCTTTTCATACAGTTGACCAAGATGCCTGCCTGCACTCTCTGCATGTTAGTCTTTGACTCCAGTCCAAGGGTAGCAAAACTAGAAAATCTGGGTCTGTGCTAGGCTGGAGGTGGATTTAGGGGAGCACGACTGGTTTGGGGATGCCACAACTATGATGTAGAATGGAAGGTGAGAGGCACTAAATTTTGACGTTGCGCAGGGTGCCACTGAAATTTGAGACTGCTAGGCTATTGGTCAGAAGTGGCTAGTGGTCGCAACCCCTCCTCTACTCCAATATCTGTTGCCGTGTTTGCCAAAAAGCAAGCTTTTGGGAGCAGAAAGGTCGCCAAATATTTCTGTCTTTTCGAAAACACTAAACAGAAGGCTTCTTTTTCTCAGTGAGACTGTAGAATTCTTGCTAGACTCGTTAATGGAAGTTTTCGAGCTAATAATACTTAACTATAAATAAGGCTGTAAATTCTTCTCAGTGTGGGGGATTTCTATTTAAAAAATCCAGCTCCACAAGGTTGCTTCTTCTCAGCAAGAGACTTTCTGTAACATCTGCTTCATGGCATGAGATTGTTTTCCCATGCATATAAATATTGTGCTGTTAAATCACGAAGTGTGTGCTGTTATTCTTAAACAAGCGTAGCACTATTCTAGTTAAATTATTATAAAATATGAGTAAATCATGTTAACGAGCATATTGTCTAAGGTGGGAGCATATTTAACCAAGTGTTGTAGCGATTTTACTTTTTTTATTTTCACTAAGGAAGAGTTCGGCAAATCCTTAATTCTCCAGCTGAAACAAAGGGAGGGTGTAATTGTGCAACACTCAATGGACTGCACCTATTTTTACTGCTGGCAGCTGTGTAACAATAGGTGCCAAGCTGAACTTTTTCTGTGGTTCATTTTTGTCAGTCATGTTGTCAGTATAGTGGGCATTGCTTTAATATAAAATATACCCCTCAATGAACTAACCCCGGTGCTGTTACCAGTTTGTCGGTCAAACGTGACCTGGAATGTACAAGTAAATATTCTGACTTCCTAATATTTAATGTGATGATTAGCAGACTAATCCTGGGCTACCAGCAAAGTTTAATCAGCACCTCCTATAAGAAGGAACTACATTGTGCACAGACAATGAAATCTTCTTCCAAGAGTAAAGAAATGATGCAGGAAATATATAGACATTTCTCAGTACAGTCAAGGCCCTTCAACTTCAAAGTTATTTCAGTAAACAAAATTGTAAATGGACAGGAAATTGCAGGAAACAAAACAATGGTTCAAAGGAATAAAGATGTTACAGTATAACCAATCAGATGGGTGGGGTATTAATCATCATCATCACCCCCTCACTCAGTAAGCAACCTCCTCAGTGCATAGAAGTACATCAACCTAAAACTGTATTTAAACCCCAGATGTTAGCTCACAGCTCTAATGGGACCCCCTTTTTGCTCTGTGATCTCAATGGTCAATTTTCATGCTTCCTGGATGGCAGACCAGGGAACAGGTGAGGGAGACTATAGCCTTCCACATACATTCTTCAGGCTTGGATAATTAGGAATTCTCTTTCTCTCCCAAAATTAAGGTGTGTATTATACTGCATAATTTACTGCATATTTGTAACCTTGTCTGAAGCGGCATCTACATACTCTGCCTCTTTTTATTTCATGTGATAAGCCAACCTTTCTGTTATGCACTGAAGTTCTCACCCTGGGCCAGCAGGGGGATACTGTAGATAGTTTTCACTCAGGTCCGCATATGCAAATAAGGAATTGAAAGTGACATTCAGTGATTGGATAGTTACAGAAAGTTGTTACTGTTGCTTTGTAGTTGAGCTCTATATAAGCAGGTTGGCTGAACCCTTCAGTTCAGTTCTGTTCTGGCCTGTGAATAAACAAGAGCTGTCTGAAGAATCGCTGTGTCGTCTGATATGTTCACCCACAACCTAACACTTTCTTTATTCCTCTAGTGTGTCAGCTTCTTTATTGGACATAGTTTAAGACACTTATTCATAACAGACACACATATTGACTCCAGCAAAAGGTTTCAACCCGCTTGTGTGTTGAATACACCTGGGTGTGTGGACAACCAACCCTCGTAACAGCTGAATAGTAACAATGACTGAGTTGACAACTGGCATTCCTTTTATATATAACCGTGCTGCCCAGGGAGCCAGAGATCTCTCTGGCTCCCTATCTGAATCTAAGGTCAGCCTGGATCTTGTTTCCTGCATTTGGTCAGAACATCACTTCTTCTTTGTTCCTGGGCCAGCCTGCTACCTTTTATTTGCAAAGAACTTGGACTTGCCTAGTGATCCATAAATCCTGCTCAAATCCGTACTCATCCTTTTTCACATCAGCTAGGTGGAAGATCTCTGGTTATCTTCAGACTTCATAAAATATAAACAGACAGATGCCAGGTGGAACATTTGCAGCACCAAGTGTGTATATCGTCCAAAAACACACACAAAACAGAAGTAATGTCTATCTCTGGATGAAACATCTCAGGTTTCCATTTTTATGTCTTTGCTTTTCTACCGTATGCAGGGCTTTTCTTGTTCAAGGTGAGGTTATACAATTGCCTTTGTGTAAAGTGCAGCTCACAGAGTAATTGAAAGAAAAAACTCAACCCTTATGCGCTGTCTCATTCATACGCTAAAAACTCCGCTGAACCAATTATAATAACAGCACTGTAGCAGCTAAATATATACAAAGACCTTCCTGTAACTGACAGTACCTCTTTGTGATGTAACTAGCAGTGCAATCCTATATCTATTGGATTCAATGGGACTGACTTCTTACAGGGATATGATTGCACCAATGGTTTTCAACCAGTGTGCTGTGGCACCTGGAGTGCCTTGAATGATGGTCAGGGGTACCACATGCAACACTGGCCTCTGACCCTCTTTCCCTCCACTGATGCCCTCTCATGTCTCTGCCTTCCAAAGGTTTGTGTGGCTGTTACAGCAGCCCTGGCTACAAGCTCCTCTGATGAATGGTGTCCAGTGTGTCCTGTTGGGCAGTGTGAGGGTGTTTGAAAAAGGGTGAGGGGCTGCCAGCTCTGCAGGCAAGGGGTGACATAACTGGGCTCCTGAGCCCCACAGGGGTGTCACAGAAAGAATGTAGTTGGTCAAGGGAGCTGTGGACTCAAAAAGGTTGAAAACCTCTGGATTGCACCATAATTGACTGGTCTTCTTAGGGTTAACCTAAAGAGAACCCTGCTGGAGCACAACAAAAGCCCTTTCAGTCCAGCATCCTATTCTCGCACTCACCAACCAGATGCCTATGCGAAGATCACAATCATGACATGGGCACAACAGTGCAACAGTGAAGACAGAGTCACAGTACCATAGAGAGCTTATTTTGCAACTGAAATCATAGGCATTGAGCCACCAGTCTCCCTACCACCATCCCAGACATGGTATTTGTTTCTTTAAAAAAAAAACATACCAAAGCATCATATGAAAGTTCATGCATTTATACATTAATTTGTATTTTTGTTAAAAACACCAGAAACTCTATTCTTTACTAAGCAAAAGTGTTTCAGGGATCCTGGGGAGGTTTCACAGAGGCCAGCCAACCAGTACCGGACAGAGCCAGATTCTGCTTCAAACTTGCAGAGCCAATTTCCAATCCCCCCCCCCCCACTCCCTTGAGCTCAACCCCAGAAACTACATGTACATTTGGACCAAATGCAATGAAGGTGCTGCCAGATATTTTGCAACCTCTTGTCTTTGCTTATAGCTCCATCCTAAATATCTGTATGGAACAGCGAGTGCCTCTCATTTCAAAGGGATATACAGTACTTTTATAATAAGTTCTTGGAATTGCAACACACACACACACAAAGAAAAAACAGAAGAAAAGGGTCTTTCAGCTATTTAAAATGCTGGACTAGAGCATTTTCAGTGTGTGCAGAAAAGTGAAATAATTGCCTGTTCCCCGGGCTGGTTCTACCATTAGGCAGAGGGAGGCAATAATCTCAAGTGGCAGGTTCTGAAGGGCAGCAGTTGTGGCCCCCTGTCCTTCTTTCTGAGCTTCCTCCATGACCCCTCTGTTGGAGATCAAAGCTGTGTGTACCACACAGCCTGCCCAACAGTCCTTTGCAAGCAATGCAGAGGAGAGTGTTCCTCCAGAGACGAAAGTCAGCCAGCCATGTATATATGACAGGACTTATCTTGTTGGCATGCGCCTATCAACCTGATGCATATCACATAGACCCCCTGTTCCAAGGCCAAACTCAGGTTAAAGTCAACGCTGCGTGAAGAACAACTGCCAAGAATCAAAAAGCAACTTATGAACTTTGCCAAGTGAAGAGCACTTAACCACACCCAAGCCCACCATTTCTGCCTGTGCAACAGTCCCATTCTCAAGCACGGTATATGATAACGTGCTGTTGGAAAGCAGCCCTCCTTGACCTTTGAACATGCTAACGGAATTGGGCATGGCAGCCTATGCATTTGCTGGAAGAGGGGGGCGCACTGGGCACGTAATCACAGGTCTGAAGCAGCGTCAATAGTTCACTGCAAAGTTTCTTTTGTTTGTTTTAATGTTTTGGATCTTTAAGATACATTAGAACAAAATCGTTTCATGAAAGGAACATTAGATTTTGTGTTTACACTCTTCTCAACACACTTATTATTTGGCTTCTGCTTATACTGGCAAAATGTCAAAGTCTTATCACTAGAGGATAAATACTATACAAAATACAGTGGTACCTCAGGTTACATAATCTTCAGGTTACAGACCCCGCTAACCCAGAAATATTACCTCGGGTTAAGAACTTTGCTTCAGGATGAGAACAGAAATCGCGCAGCAGCGCAGCTAAAGTGGTGCTTCAGGTTAAGAACAGTTTCAGGTTAAGAATGGACCTCCGGAACGAATTAAGTACATAACCAGAGGTACCACTGTATAGCACAATTTGTCTAGCAAGCTAATTTCTCTAACATATCTTGCAGGATATGTAATCATCCGTGTTTTGCTTGTTTGCTTGCTTGTTTGTTTTGAAGCCCTATTGTATACTCAAAGAACTTCAGTTTTCTTATTTGGGAGTAAGAGGCACTGAACTGAGTGGAAGTTCTTTTTTATCAGGCATGTCATGATCCATGCTTTTTTTAAAAAGAAAAATAGGTGCTGGAACTCGCCAAGAACACCTCCCTTATTATCATAGAATGGCAATGGCGCCCATCTGAGAGGTGCTGGAACTGCAATATTTTTCAGCATTTCCATTATGTGGAGGAACCCATGCGTTTCACTTAAAGTTTGGGACAGGTCTGAGTTATTTTATGCTTCTTTGTCCATAAAATCCTAGGTGCAAAACCTGATACCAGGTGCAAATGGGAGGGACTTACTCAGCCTGCAATCTCCATCTTGGAGCTGCATCCAGAAACTGACCTCATGAGTACACTATCCAGCCTGATTTTGTTGTTGTTTGAAATTTTGGATGGTCTTCTCATATAAAAGTATTGCTCAGTTCTGAATTCTGTAAAAGGAAACATGGAAAAAGGAAAAACCCATGCTTTCTGAAAAATAGCCACTAGAGGGCAAAAGAGACCACACATATTCAGAGTGGGCTTTTAAGAAAGGAGTGCACATCTGGGTAAAGCCTGTGCATGCATATAATATTACCTGGCTGCTTTTCTGTGTGTGTGGTACTCCACGCTGCTTAAAGAGGCACACCTGAGCAAAGCAGAACAGCTACACTTTTGGACACAAGTGTGTAAGAGATTTATAATCTCAGATATGGGAGCCATCATGGTGCAATGGTTAGAGTGTTGGGAGTAGGAGCTGGGAGGCTTGGGTTCAAATCTCCATTCAGGTAAGAAGCTCACTGGGTGGCCTGTGGCCAGCCATAGTCCCTCAAGCTGATCTACCTTGCAGGGCTGATAGAGAGAGGTTATCTGATGAGCATGGTGGAACATTTATGGACTACAGCAACTCCTCTTCCCCAGCCCTCCAGTTGAGGCTGACGTTCCACTGGATACCTGGGTGGAGCTGAACAAGAGGGGAGCTTTTCCTGCAGCAGGATACATCATGTTAATACAGCCATATGGGGACTATTAATGTACACACAGAATAAGTCCGTTGACCTCTTTCTCCACAATTCCATCTGACAGTGAGAGTGTAATAGTTGTAAAGAGTCAGAAGATGGGGAGGTGATTTCAGGATTCAGACTGCTAGTGACTGAAGTCCCATGAATTAAGCTTCTCAGCAGGCTCACAGCTGACACTCTGGTGTGCCCTTCCAGCTGGAACACCAGAGGCTGTTCAAGCAAATCATTTTACAGCAGATTCAGCAAGAATTAAAAGAAAATCTCTTTCTCTCTCTCTCTTTTTTAAAAAATGCATTATTACTGTACGGCAGGTGCGAGGAACCTTTGGCCCTCCAGATGTGCTGAACTATGACACTCATCATCCTTGTCTATGTGTGTGGAGGCTGATGGGATCTGTAGTTCAGCAGCATCTGGAGGTTCCCCGCATCTGGCTATGGCCTTCACGGCTGCAACATGTGACAATGGCCACCAGGCTTGGTTGCCTATTAAAAGGCGTAGACCAGTCTTCTCCAGCCTGGTGATGGGATGGGATGGCTTGTGGCAGTTGTAGTCTAAAACATCTGGAGGGCATCTGTTTGTGAAGGCTGGTGTAGATGAATGTGTGAAGGACAGGCGACTTGAGCTACGGCAGCTAAAGCTTCAGCCTTTGTTTTCTGACCCAGTAGACCTCTATAATAAACAACAGTAGGGGGTTATTGTTGTCTCCATCATGCCCTGTGTTTGTCCTGATGGGACCTTCACCTTCCTGTTGGTGGAGACAAAGAGGGCTGAAGTAGACATTCCTTTTGGCTGTTGCTACAAGGCAGTTGTTATGTACTGAGTTGATCCAAAAGGCAGCAGTCTGATTGGTCCTAGAACAATAGGATTCAGAATGCAGCAGTCTGATTGGTCCACAGGAGCCACCCAATCCAGCTCCATGTGGAAGTGAATCCGCAACCTGATTGGCCTCCAGGAGAATCGCGGAATTACCTAGCCAATCACATGGGGCCCATTGTGTAAATAATGTATATAAAGCAGACATTCTGGGGGAATCTCCATTCCTCCTCACCACTATGAGCTGAATAAAGAGCATGAAATCCACTCTCGACTCCGAGTATATTTCAGCAGTTATAATTTTTTTTAAAAAAAGCATTTCTCTTTCTCCTTTGTGACAGCTTTTTGCCATTAAGCTGTTCATCACGCATTTCTGTTAACATCTCCCCACCCTCCTACTGTGCCCAATAAGCCTTCCATAGGAGCAAATCAAAGTTCATCAAGTTCACTTCCCTGCTGTTAGGAATAACCAAACCAGCATCAAGCTGCAGCCCTCCCCCTCCAGCCTCCACAACCCACCCCCTCCTTTCAGCCCCATCTCCCCCATATTGCTCCCAGCCTGTTTATATTCCTGATATGGCAGCCTAAAGTGGAAAATTCCTTCTTTATCCCTAAGCTGTGCCAAATTGAGCAATGTCATATTATCCATTGTTTTTTAAAAAACAATGCTTCCCTTAATGCAATCCAGAACGGCAGTGTGCGTGTGTGTGTGTGTTTCATAACCTCATATTGCTTATTCATATTTCCCTGGTGGGCCCCAATATGCAAAACTCTAGCCAGTTTTTCCAATTCTCCCTCCGTTCCTTCCCCACCCCCACCCCCACCCCCCGCAACACGCACACACACACACCATCAGCATCTGCATCCTTTACAAAATTAAGGAAAGTGCTAGCTCTTAAGACACTTGGATCTCGTCCTTGAGCTTGTCACTGCGGTTGTAAAAGCTAGCTGCTGGCTTTTTAAAAGCGAAGATTCCCAACCGGACCACGTGATTTCAGCTGATGAACAACAATAGTCAGTACTCAAACTATTAACACTGGAAGGTTTAATGACAATTGTAGAGTCAAGCTAGGGAGCCCAGCCGAAGGACATGTTAGGACAGGCACCCCCAAACCTGGCCCTGGGACTACAGTTCCCATCATCCCTGACCACTGGTCCTGTTAGCCAGGGATGATGGGAGTTGTATTCCCAAAACATCTGGAGGAGGGCCAAGATTAGGGGTGCCTGCGTTAGGATATTGAGAACCCTGAACGCCAATTAACCCTGACAGCATTATCTCAGTGTGGTGTAGTGGTTAAGAGCGGTAGTCTCGTAATCTGGGGAACCGGGTTCGCGTCTCCGCTCCTCCACATGCAGCTGCTGGGTGCCCTTGGGCCAGTCACACTTCTCTGAAGTCTCTCAGCCCCACTCACCTCACAGAGTGTTTGTTGTGGGGGAGGAAGGGAAAGGAGAATGTTAGCCGCTTTGAGACTCCTGAAGGGGAGTGAAAGGCGGAATATCAAATCCAAACTACTCCTCCTCCTCCTCCTCCTCCTCCTCCTCTTCTTCTTCTTCTTCTTCTTCTTCTTCTTCTTCTTCTTCTTCTTCTCCTCCTCCTCCTCCTCCTCCTCCTCCTCCTCCAAGGGAAAGCACTTCTAAACCGTTTTATAGTAACCACGTACTGTTACAAGCACTATCTACGTATGGGTGATAAGAAAGTTAAACTGATCTACGGTCAGCAACCTGAATGCACAGTAAGCATTGTGCAGAAGTGAGAGAGAAGACCAGGGTTCATAGAATTGTAAAACTGGAAGGGATCCCAGGCTTCATCTTGTTCCAACCCCCTGTGTAGGTTCGAATCCCTATGAACGCCTCATTGATCTTCTTAGAGGAATATACGTGAAATATTTATGGAATATAAATGTAACAATTAAAGAATGCATGATAATGAAATGGAGGGAAGCAGAGACTGCAATAACTACATAAACTTTTGCCCTTTAAGATGATTATATAGTTGGTTTTTAGTCCAGTTTCAATTTGTAGGTTAATCGTTCTAGCCAAAGGCCACGACAAACTGGTTTTTATAATATACACATAAGGAACAAAAGACTGGGTGTAAATGTAACCTCATTTACATTTGCAATTTGTTAAAGCTAAAGGTAAAGGTACCCCTGCCCGTACGGGCCAGTCTTGACAGACTCTGGGATTGTGCGCCCATCTCACTTAAGAGGCCAGGGGCCAGCGCTGTCCGGAGACACTTCCGGGTCACGTGGCCAGCGTGACATCGCTGCTCTGGCAAGCCAGAGCCGCACACGGAAACGCCGTTTACCTTCCCGCTGGTAAGCGGTCCCTATTTATCTACTTGCACCCGGAGGTGCTTTCGAACTGCTAGGTTGGCAGGCGCTGGGACCGAGCAGCGGGAGCGCACCCCGCCGCAGGGATTCGAACCGCCGACCTTTCGATCGGCAAGCCCTAGGCGCTGAGGCTTTAACCCACAGCCAGTACTTGGCAATTATGGCCGTGGAAAGGACATGGTCAGAAGCAAAGAGTTTGCAATAATAAAGACAGCATTTGAACCTCACTCTGCTGAAACCTTCAGTCTTTTCAGGAAACTGTAACAGCAACAATGGAAATGTTGGAAGCAACACTTAAATTCCACATTAGGGGATAAGAAAGTTGCATTTATCCTAATTCTATTGGACACTGATGTGAGATTGGGGGGATGGGGACTTTATACTAAGCTAGTATAATATAAATGGAATGTCTGGAATTAAGAGGAATCACCAATAGAATAAACTTTGCAGTCTGCTTTATTTAGTTTCCTTTCTCCACCATGCACATATACACAGACTGCGTAAGACACCATTTTCCAAATGGATACAAGAAGGAGCTGTGACTGTAAAGCAGCTGGGTAAATAGGATTTATGCATGCATTTCCCTTCCTCAATATGTTTGGAAGATATCAATTAACATGCCTTTTCTAATTCAGTGCAAAATTAATTCGTCCTACCGTATCATTGCGATGCGCCATCTGTTCAAAGTTGAACAGAAAACAAAGGGGTACAGGGTGCCATGACTCCTCCATTTACGAAGGATAAGGCTATCAGTAGCTACTAGCCATGTAATACCTCCACGGTGGGGGGCAGCATGCTTCTGAATGACAGCTACTTGGAATTGCAAGTGTGCTGTCGTGTTCATGCCCCTCTTGTGGGCTTCCCACAGGTATCTGGTTGGCAACTGTGACAACAGGATGTTGGACTGTGTGGGTCTTTGGTCTGATCCAGCAGGGGTCTTCAGGAATGCTGCTCTGAAGTACTCCCTAGTTCCAGGGGTGGGAGGGGAAGCCCATCATGCCACTCAAGGTGTCTATTCCTGGCCCAAAGTCTTCACACAGTTAACCTCACTCTCTCTACCTATGTTGATGAGTATTCCGGTGACAGGCTCTCTTTGAACTGAGATGCTAGCCCCTGAGGCCATCTCCTGGAATTTGACACCAAGCCATTTGCCCACTGACTGGTAGTAGTGGTACTTTGGGGTTTGGGGCAGGAGTGTTTTCCCAGTCCTACCTGAAGATATTTGGGGACTGAACCCAGGTCCTCTCACAATGCAGGCAGATGCTTGGTCACTTAGCTATGGTCTTTCTCAACAGAGTGACTGGCCTGATGTCACCCAGGAAGCTTCAGGACTTGAACCTGGGCCTCCTCACTTCTAGTCTTACACTCTTACAACACACTGACTGTATATGTAAAAGAGGTTTATGCTAGAAGTTGGAGCTCTTGTGTGGGTGGGTGTTCCTGAGTCACTGACTCTCTTGGAGCTATTTGGGTGGAAGCCAACTAAAGTGTCCCATCAGTGCAGCGCAGCAGAACTTCCTCCCCGCTGAGCATCCTCTCAAATTCTGCTCCTGAGGGTTGGGGAACTCCTAGGATAGATTTAGGGCACATGGGGGAGGCAGGGGAGGGGAATCCTATTGCACAGGTGGAAATCCTTGCATTGAACCCCGACTCTGGGGTTGCGGCGCTCATGTTGCTTTATTGGCCGAGGGAGCCGGCATACAGCTTCCGGGTCATGTGGCCAGCATGACTAAGCCGCTTCTGGTGAACCAGAGCAGTGCACGGAAACGCCGTTTACCTTCCCGCCAGAGCGGTACCTATTTATCTACTTGCACTTTGACGTGCTTTCAAACTGCTAAGTTGGACGGAGCACGGACCGAGCAATGGGAGCTCACCCCGTCGCGGGGATTCGAACCACCGACCTTCTGATCGGCAAGTCCTAGGCTCTGTGGTTTAACCCACAGCGCCACACGCATCCCTTTTTTGATGGGACTCATTACTCAGTGCTATTTTGGACTCAACCTTTTATTTATTTTTAAAAATGGCATCTCCCATGTGCTGCAGAGAAGCCAATGCTTACTCATACTTTCAGTGCAATGGCACAATCCTGATTAGTTAATGGGGTGCCTAAGTATAATTGAAAGCTGTGAAATTTTATTACTGTACACTACTGTTCTGGGGATTTCAAAAGAGCTAGGTAATTTATATTGCTAACATTCCTCCGAATATTAGTCCCGTGCCTTTAAGCTTTAAGTGAAAGACTGTAGCTTTTGGAAACATAGGGCTGGTCCGTGTCTCATCGTTCAGTGGATGACTGTGATTTTGAGTGATTAATCACAGGTACGTCACAGTTCCAAACCTCCTTGCAACATCTCACCAGTTCACCAGTAGTCAGTTCACACAGTCAGCCACCAGTCATCTAATGCAGAAAACTTAAGTCGTGTGTGTGCATGTGTGTGAACCAGATTAGTGCCCTAACTATTTGGCTACCATGACACCTCCCTAAGAGATGTCTATTGGAACAACCCATTCTCTTCTCACTGCTTTGCTGCAACTTCCAAGGAGGCATCTGTGTACACCTGTAGGGCATGCCATTTTAGGGGGTGAAACTTACTGTTTGCAAATTTATTCAGTGAGGGGGGTCTTTAGAATATGTCTTGGAGTGTGAGGAATTTGAATCTGCTATTATTTTTGTGACTGGACAATATTTCATAGAATAATAGAGTTGGAAGGTATCCTGAGCGTCATCTAATCCAACCCCCATTTAGCTTGGTAAGTCTACGTTTGATGACGAAGCACATAAACTGCTTTTGGAAAACCAGAGAATTTTAATTTTTACCTTCTGCAAATGTCAGTATATATAGTATATATTATATACTAATATATAATCCAAAAAGGGCTTTGTTTTCATCTGGAACTCAGTTCCGGCACCTCTCAGGTGGGCACCATTGTCATAATAAGAGAACAAGGGAGGCATTCATGGTGAGTTCCGGCACCTCTTTTTCTAGAAAACTAACACTGAATATAACTGCAAGTACTTGGCAATAATTTTTAATGATTTCTATGCAATTTTGCACACATTTTATTTACCAAGCGTGTTATTTGAATTCCCAAGTCATGTTACAACTTTTTAGCACCCCTTGTTTTCGGGATTTAAAAGTTGAAAAATTCAACACCGTAGAAGTCAACAACCAAAGAAACTCGTGGCGCCTTAAAGACTAATAGATTTGTTACGGCATGAGGTTTTATGGATGAGGACCCACTTCATCAGGTGCCTGAAGCATTATCCTCAGTTGGCAGCCACACAAACACACTTGTGATGGCACTCATTGGTACTGCGCACCAACACCTCTTTGTTTCGCTGACTTTTTCTGCTGACACCTCCAGCACTTTTATCAAGATGGGGATTGGCAACTGTCAGGGGTTCAGGAGCAGAAGCACAGGGAAGAGGGGAGATGGAGAGCGAAGGGGAAGAATCTGAGGGCAGCGTAGGAAAAGATGACAGTGGCCTGAGAGATTCCATGAGCCTCTCCAGCGAATCGGAAGATTCACAGAAGGGGGCGCCGGTGGCCAGGGCAAGGGGGGTCCCAAGGGGGACACCCCAGAAGCAAGGGGCCAGCGGGGACTCCCAGAGCAGCAGTTGGAAATCAGGACCAGCTTCCCCACCAGAGCATAGTGGGGGGGAAGAGTCACAGGTATCGGGAGTAGCGTCTCCCCCAGCAGGGAGAGGAGAGGAGTCAGGGCTGACCACGCCTCCATCGGAGAGTCAGACAACGGAGGGGAGGTCAGATCCGGCCAGTATCCCGGAAGAGGGAAGCAGTGACAGAAGTAGTGTAACGGTCAGGAGGAAGGTCACTGGGTTGGCGCGAGAGGCAAGTTCAAATGTACAGGAGCTTGAGACAGCAGAGAATGAGGATTGGAAACCGGGTCCTAAAGCCCGCCAGAGGCAGGGGGAGGAGCTAAGCGACTCAGCGTCAGAGGAGTCCAGAAAGGGGAATGCCCCAGCGGGCAGGAGGACCCAGAGGAGAAGAGAGCAGCGGAAAAGGTGGAGCAGGGCTAGGATCTTAAACTGGTGTCAGAGGGGAGGAGACTCAGACGGGACTTCGCCGGTCTAGGGTTTAAGACGTAGAGCTACGCGCTGCGGCTTTGAAATGGAAACTGAACCTCAATAAAGACTTTTGTACATAACGACAGCCTGGCGTTGGTCCTCTGTGAGCTGGGACCTAGGGGCAGCTCTGACAGCAACTCACCTTTTTTACCAAAAAATCCCCACACAGTGTATGTCAGGCATAAGCAAACTTGGCCCTCCAGATGTTTTGGGACTACAACTCCCATCATCCCTAGCTAACAGAGCCAGTGGTCAGGGATGATGGGAACTATAGTCTCAAAACATCTGGAGGGCCAAGTTTGCCTATGCTTGGTGTATTTATACAGACAGAGATGGCGGTATATAGAGACCAGCCCACCCAAATTCCTTTCATGCAGATATTTCAGATCTACAGCCAAGGGCTCCATACTGGGAAGTATCAATAAATGGACAGCAGGAGATCACAAGCATCAGGAATAGCTTGGAAAAATACTGTGAAGTGAGAGCCGAAGCTGTCGCCCCTCCCCCTCCCCAATGGGCTGCTGAAAACACACACCCTAATCCACAAAGTAAATAAATGGGAAGCTGGAGGGAGAGTAACTAGGGAACAATAGAAAAATGAGAGTTTTCAGCCTACACAGCACGGTTTCCAGACCATTCACGAAGCTCCCACCTGAGGTGGGATACTGTCTGCTAGAAGTTGAGGCTTTGAAGCCATGTCCAAAGGTTAATGATGTGGAAGTGCCATAGAGCCGCAGCAGAGTTTTCTGAGTCAGCAGTGCTGTTTGAGAGCAAAATGGTTCTGTGACCCTGGGTGCTGCGTGGAAGCTGAACTTATCTGATGACCTCATTAGTCAGAGAAACATCTACCGCCGTCTCTTCCCTTGTTCAAGCAATTTCAGGCCATACTAACGCAAACCTTCATTGGTGCAGCCTGTTCTTTGGCTAGAATCATAATAGCACTTACGTGGTAATGCTTGTGTGCTGCCCACAAGCGCTGCAAGTATGGGGGAGAAATTCATTTCAGTTCACATTCAAAGGCAGACTCACCTAATTCACACTTTTGAATATGCAAACCATGTCACAGCCACCCATTGAATTTCTCGCTTCTCTGAATCTTGCAATACAGTTCTTCAGCCCCAAGTAATGAGCACAAAAATACACTGTGGGTTAAAGTGTACACAGCAGTGCTTATACTGGTAATGCTTTGCAAAAAAAATGTGTACATTGGACAAAATTGCATGCAGACATGTATACAGTGGTTCCTCGGGTTAAGAACTTACTGTATTTTTCGCTCCATAAGACGCACCTGATCATAAGACACACCTAGTTTTTAGAGGAGGAAAACAGGTAATTCGTTCCAGAGGCACGTTCTTAACCTGAAACTGTTCTTAACCTGATGTACCACTTTAGCTAATGGGGCCTCCCGCCGCACCACCACTGCGCAATTTCTGTTCTCATCCTGAAGCAAAGTTCTTAACCTGAGGTACTATTTTTGGGTTAGCAGAGTCTGTAACCTGAAGCGTCTGTAATCTGAGGTACCACTGTATTAGGGGGAAGTTACACTAAAATGGTGAAGAATTTCCATGAGCGCTTTTAACAAAATGCAAATAGATATAGTGGACCGAAGGCTGGGGAAATGAGAAACAAAGAGAAATTGAAATTCACTCATCCCTAAGGAGTTGTTCTTAGAAGAGCTGAAATCAATTTTCCAAACGCATGAATTTTTTTGTGGCAAATTTCCCTTGAAATTTGACTGAAAATTTATGTCTTCCTTGGTGAACTTTAAGGCAATTTTGTTCTTTATCCTTACGAGAAACATACAAAACTACATACATAAATATTTATATAAATATATAGTTATAAACCTGCTCTTATAGAACATGCCCTACCACATGTTACAATTTCATTATTTATAAAGCAACTATATGATTGCCAGTGCTATAGATCACTAATACTCTTTCAACATTTGTTACATTTCATCCCGTTTGTGGAAAAATAATTGTTCCCTTTAATTTTGCTCCCTATATTTGTTGCAAACCCCATCAGCTTTTCAAATTGTTCTTGTTCTGTCCACCCTGCCCACCCACTCAGCCTGACCAGTCTGGTGAATTCTGCCATGACTGCAGTGGCGTAGCGTGGGGGCTGCAGGGGGGGCCGGCCGCACCGGGTGCAACATCTGGGGGTTAGGGTTAGGGGGCGCAAATCCACGGGTTAGGGGGCACAAATCCACGGGTTAGGGGGTGCAAATTACTTGCCTTGCCCCGGGTGCTGACAACCCACGCTACGCCACTGCATGACTGTACATACCATGCTTCCATAATACATTCTGCTGCTGTTTCATAATCCACTCTTCTAACTGTATTTTGACATTTGTACAGTGGTTGGTGAGTGGCAATATTCTGATGTTGCAGGATAAATTTCCCACCAGAATTACAAAACTCAGAACCTGTGTCTTGCTCTATATGTCCCAGAAGAATTAACAGTGGTTTGAATGATACTTGATATTCAACATTCTGAATGATTTTAAATCACCAGCACCCCAGCAAACTAGCACGTGTAAAGTCAGCGCCCCTATTTCCGTAATTCTTGCTAAGTGGTGGGATGTTAAATCCCCACAGTAAATTGTTTTATAATAATTCTCTTTAATACTTATACATGATGACAATTGTAAATTAATTTTAATAATGTAACATTCTGTGATACTCGTTTGAGTCATCTGCCACTTTACCTTAAAGTCATTACCCTTAATTCCACCCATAGACAAAAGATCTAAACGATGTTAACTTTGACGTCTTTCTTTAAGGCAGTTTGTTACATGCACTTTAATTTTAGGGCTGCGATCCAATTAAGGTTTTGTGGTTTTTTTCAAATGGATGAATAACTGATCTATTTTCTGGGTGATTTTTATTTATTTATTTTCTTAAATTTATATACCGCCCTTATATCTGAAGACCTCAGGGTGGTTCCCAAGATGGAAGCACAAAATACAAAAGGTAAAACGAAAACAAAACAATAGCCTCTCCTCCCACAACCACGTTGAAAAGGCCGTAGAATATTAATCAGCCAAAGGCCTGGTCAAAGAGGAACATTTTCACCTGGCACCTAAAGATGTATAATGATGAACCTCCCTTGGCAGAGCATTCCACCAGTGGGGAGCCACTGCAGAAAAGGCCCCGTTTTTGTGTTGCCATCCTCAGGACCTCTCATGGAGGAGGCAGATAGCTGGAGGCACACAAAAGAAGGGCCTCAGAGGATGATCAGTTTATATGGGAACAGGCGGCCCTTAAAGTTTTGTGATCCTAATTCTAAAGAATTAGAACTCCCCTTCCCACTTTAAATTCAACCCCCAAGTGGAAGAGGGATGGACACACATAAACCTATCTTCCCCTCCCAGATCCATCAGAAGCTGGACCTGTTTCAATAAAATACCTGGGCTCCACCTAGTGGGCAGAACTGTAACCCTTCAGGAATCCTCTAGGACAGAGTTTCCTAACCTGTGGGTTGTGATTTGCATGTGGGTCACAAAGTCTGTGCAAGTAGGTTACACAATTTATAAATAAGCCCAAACTAATTGCTGCTTTTAATCCTTAACTGGTACGATGGATATCTCTTACAACTCCTTGTTTCGTTGGCATATTATGACGCTGTGTTGACGCTTGGAACTGAACGTCAGTAAGGCTCATGCCTTACACTTGTGACGCTTGGGGAACTTCTCTTTGGTGGATGGCATCAAGAGATGGTTTGCTAGAAGGTGCTTATATGGGGATCAGCAGCAAAGCCTTGAAGAACACCCCCTTCTCAGCAAGCAGGAGGTGTTCCCTGATGGGGCTTTGAGGGCTCTGCAAGAGCTTTTCCTAAGGAGAAGCCCTTGCAGATCCTTGCTACCGGGAAGGAAGGGGAATTCAGCAAGCACTTTTCTTTAAGGTGCTAAAATGTCTCGGGCTGCCCCTGAGAATATGTATTAATAATTATCTAACCTCCATCAAATCCCATATTGGCAAAAGGCAAGCTCAGCCACCTCACTTTCCAAAATGGACTTTATCATGAATTAAACTATTTAGAATATTCATAGTTCATTATTCCTAACACTGCTTTATGTAACCATGTGTCTTTAGAATAAGTTTTTATAGCTTATGAAGCAATATCCTGCAATCAGATTATTGGTGTTCTTACTTTCCCCTTAAAAAAACCTGAATAACTTTGTAAGAGCTACAAATATTTTAACAAATTCCATATTAATAGGAGCATTGAGTAATAATCTATCCTAGCCTATCCTATAATCTACCTATCCTAGCCTAATCTATCAGGGCTTTTATTTCCTCCTTACGATGCAGAAGGACAGGGTTTGGTCTCCAGGATGGGATCAAGTTCCAACTTGCAACTTTACTAGTAACTAGGCATTTTCACATAGGAGCTTAAACTGAGTCATGGTCCCGTGTGGTTTACAAGGTGAGTGCAAAGTGGCAGAAACACTAATTCCCATTTCAAGTGCCACGTTTTCATCTCTTTTCTATGTGAGCAACACTCCACTACTACTGACGCCCGGACGGCTCAGTATCTATTTAAGGACTCTGTTCTCATGCACCACAGTCTACAGTGTGAGAGCCACTTCCCGTAAAAGTGCCATCCCACACTGTAAAGGTGCACATGTACAGGATGAGATCACATGGGTGGGTCCAGTCATGTGGCTCTTCCTCATACAATTGTCTCCTTGCTGGAGGGAGAGTTCCGTCACTTGGGAAAGACCGGTGTCATTGGCCCTGCCTACGCAATCACGTTAGCCACACTCATGACTCTATAGTCTGGAATTGCAGCACGTGGACTCCCACATTTCTACCTGGGCATATGAAAGAAGCTTAAGACATTCATGAAATCCTCACTGCTAGTGTCTCTTTAGGGTCATTGTTTTCACTCCTTGTGAGAAGCGCAAGGCCAGAGGTCAGGAATGATCACAGGAATAACAGGAATGATCACAGTGTTTCTGAAAAGCAAATGTGGCTGTTGGTTCACACACTGTAAACGAAACCTTTGTCTGCATCCAAAAAGGTGTCAGAGAAAGCGGCCCGTTGATTTTTAAGCCTGTTTCACACGGCATAAAACAGTAAGAGATGGCATGGTGGAAGTTTAAAAAATTATGCATAGCTTGGAGAAAATGGATAGAGAACCTGTGAGCATGCAATGAAGCTGAATGTTGGAAGATTCGGGACAGATGAAAAAAGTATTTATTCACGCAGCTCGTAGTTAAACTATGGAACTCCCTTCTGCAGGAGGCTGTGATGGCAACCAACTTCAATAGCATTAAAAGAGGATTGGAACAATTAATGGAGGATAAGAGATGGCTACTATCCACAATGGCTACGTTCTGCCCCCATGGTGGGAGGCAGTGATGCTTCTGAATACCAGTTACTGAAAACCACAGCTGGGGAGAGTGATCTTGGTTTGTGGTCCTACGTTCAGCATTCCCAGAGGCATCTGTTTGGCCACTGTAAAAATAGGATGCTAGACTAGATGGCTAGCAGGCTCTTATGTTCTTCCCAACAGCATGATGCTGGAATCAGTACTCTGGCTCTCCATTCTTTATTATTTATACCCCGCCCATCTGAGTTTCCCCAGCCACTCTGGGCAGCTCCCAATCGAATGTTAAAAACAATACAGCATTAAATATTTAAAACTTCCCTAAACAGGGATGTCTTTTAAAGATAAGATAGCTGCTTATTTCCTTCACATCTAAAAGGAGGGCGTTCCACAGGGCGGGCGCCACTACTGAGAAGGCCCTCTGTCTGGTTCTCTGTAACCTCACTTCTCGCAATGAGGGAACTGCCAGAAGGCCCTCGGCGCTGGATCTCAGTTTCTGGGCTGAACGATGGGGGTGGAGATGCTCCCTCAGGTAGACAGGACCGAGGCCGTTTAGGGCTTTAAAGATCAGCACCAACACTTTGAATTGTGCTCGGAGAGTATGTGGGCATAGGTTCTCACTGGAAGTAGCCAAGGGTAGAGTTGAGCTGGCCCAGGATCCCCTGAATGTCAAGCGGGCTCTGCAACCATCACTTGATGGCACCAGCCTGATCTTGGGCCCCATCACTATGCTAACTGCAAGCCGGCAGAGTGTGGAGCAACATTTTGCCTGTATCCCCTCCATGTGGTTTGCAGGGTGGCTGCGCTGCTCAGTCATGCCCCACTTTGGCCCAGCCAGGGTTCCAATCCCTCTGTTCTCATCCTGAAGCAAAGTTCTTAACCTGAGGTAATATTTCTGGGTTAGCAGAGTCTGTAACCTGAAGCGTATGTAACCTGAAGCGCATGTAACCCGAGGTACCACTGTAGTTAGTTTGGTTCTGGTGGTTTTTGTTGTTTAAAAGCAAAGAAGGCATTTGTGCTTTTGGTTAAAGATATGCTAATCAGCCTGATCATAATCTCGAAATATGTGTGATGATAAATGGTAAGTGTTGTGTGTTTATTCTGGTGTTATTGTTCAAAGGCGTGTTCTGAAAAAAGTTCAGATGACACACAATTTCAGTGCAGTGTAAAATAGACTCCAAATTGGTGAGTCATGTTCTGCTCTCTCTCTCTCTCTCTCTCTCTCTCTCTCTCTCTCTCTCACCCCTGCCTAGCTCACTAATCGCTTATGCCTAGCAAATGACTATCTTATAATGAATTTCACCAGTTGCGATGAACGGGATGGCTGGTTCTGCGGTCACCTTCCACTGCATTCAGGCTTTTACATGCACCTGCCCTGGAGTCAAGAAGCAAATATAACATTTGCATACACTGCATACATATACCCACATGAAAATGAAAGAAGAGATCAGAATCATAACTCACTGGTACAATTTGATTATACGGTTGTGTGCACCTCAATCTCCAAATCAGCAAGGTTGCCTGAACTTTCCCAGGGTTTGGTGTCCTTGTAATGAAGGTCAGCGGAGACTGCGACATCTTGAGAACCTGTGGTTTTATTCACACATATATACAACCTGAAGGAAATCAGCCCTGAGTGCTCACTGGAAGGACAGATCCTGAAGCTGAGGCTCCAATACTTTGGCCACCTCCCTGGAAAAGACCCTGATGTTGGGAAAGATTGAGGGCACAAGGAGAAGGGGACGACAGAGGATGAGATGGTTGGACAGTGTTCTCGAAGCTACCAGCATGAGTTTGACCAAACTGCAGGAGGCAGTGGAAGACAGGAGTGCCTGGCATGCTCTGGTCCATGGGGTCACAAAAAGTCGGACACGACTAAACAGCTAAACAACAACAACAACAACATATACAACCTGAGCATAGGATGGAAGGGCTCACAGTATTAACACACCAAGAGACCTTCCTTCCCTGTTAAGTTTTCAGGGAAGCCCCTTGGGGTTCAGTATGGAGAAATCTGCTCCACTTCCGCGTGGGGAGGAGTTGCAGTGAACCACGTGGCCACCCACTCTCCTCTGGGGGCGGGGGACATAGTCCCATGTTGCCCAGAGGATCCCAGCTACGTCAGCGACCAGCCAGCCAATCTGCTGTCCGGGGGGCATGGCCGGGACCATTTAAATAGAGGTGCGAGTCAGAGGGCTTCCTCTTTGGCTCGCTTCCTCAAACACCCGCCCTCCCTCCCTATTTTGAAGGTTTTAGACATTGGCCGTGCTATGGACCTTGATTGGTCGCCGTTGAGGGGCTTGGTAGGAATTTTTCCACTTGGCAAATTGGCACAGGCCATTTGGTTTTCACCTACCTCGTAGTAATCGTCCCAACTTTGTTAGGGTTGCAGTTAGGCATTGTTTGACCTTATGATTGGGGGGGGGGAGGTGTGGCCATCACCTGCCCCTTCAAGCTTAAGGGTATTCCGTTAAAGGAATCCGGGGGTGTGGATCTTGTCCGAACCCTGGGGCGGGGCTAGGGCCATGACATGACCCCGATGGGAACACAAGGGGGAGCTTGAGTTGGTATGCATCGATGGGGCTCCCCCTTCCGGTGCTTTACCTTTACCGGACTATCTGCGCAGAGGGCAGGAGTCAGATATAGTTGGGTCCATTCAATGCCTAAGCCAATACCGCTCACATTCTGTAATCAGTAAAGTTGTGGCCAAAATTTGCCCAATAACATTAACTCAATATTTGTGTCCTTGTGTGTGTTATTTCTCAACAAGGGGGTGGCTTCGGGGTCTCGACACGCAAAGAAATGTCTGTGTCTCCATCACCAGCCAAAACTCAGACATCAAAATCTAACACCCCTGGTTTATTCTTCTCCTTTGTAGGATGAAGAACATAATCACTTAGCTGTCACTATGGCAACATAGCTCACCCTTAGAGATGCTAATGAGAGCACATAACTGGCCAGCTAAGGCTATTAGTACTTTACAAAGAGGCTAGTCTGACTGGTTCAGCCATTTCTCCTGCTAGATTTTAACACACAACAACAACAACAACAACAACAACAACAACAACAACAACAACAAATAATGATTTATTACGTTCCAGAGTAGGGTATGGAGACATTCCCATCAGAAAAAGATGATTGCAAGAAGTCATTCCATTTTGACTGGAATCTGTGCATATAGAATGTAAATTGTGGAAGCTCTCTCCCCTGTAACCTGCTAAATGAGTAGATGTTATCATGATCAATATGCAGCGCATCCATTTTAAACAGTCATAAATGTCACAGGGCTTTCTGGCAAGGCATGTCCAGAGGGAGGAATTAACTCTTTATTGTCAAAAGTACATTTCCAAGTTAGGGAAAGGCATGTCCACCAGTCCCACGTCTCTCAGCTACTCCTAGGTGTGCACCCAGGGAGGAAGTGGTTGCAACAGAGAGGCCCCGCCCCCAACCTCAACTTTTGCATCTCTCCCACCTGAGCTGCATGCAAGCAGATGAAGACTATGCCTGCATGTAGCCTCCACCTGCTCCTCCCTCTTCAGTCCTAGCCTGGTCCTGAGAGACAGTGGAGCAGGGGAGGTGGGAGTAGCAGGAGGAGGTGTGGAAGCCATTGACTGATGTCTCCCCCTACCTCCCCCTACCTAGCCTTGGACATTTTCCCTTTCATCTTAGACACTTTTTTCTACCATTTTTTTTTATTTCTACCAAGAAGAATATAAAATGTTGATAGTATTCCTCTTATATATGGCTCCTGGGGATGTCAGCTGAACTCTGCCATCACTGAACACTCTCATTATATCTTGAATAATATGCCCAATGTGAAATATGGATGGAAACATTATGTTCCCCTGCATTGTAATGGTTCACTTAATGTTTTAAATTAAGCCAGAGTGTCATCCTTAACAAAGTCTATAATTCTAGAGAAACTGTGATGTTTCTTCCTTGAAAAGATCCCCAAAGATTAACATGGTTAAGTTTTATCATTATGAAAGTTACAGGAGACAGTTTGGGAACTTCATCTGAGCTTGAATTTTCCCCAAACTGTATATTCAGTAATGGATTTCTGTACACCAGTTCCTCTTTAATGGCTGTTTCACACCGTTCTGTTCTAGGGCTAACAAAGAAACATCTTCAGATTTCATAAACTGAAGTGCTGCAATTTGTGGCATGAAGTAATATAGGAATGTACTGGCACCAATGGAAGCCGAATAGCAGCTTTAGGAAAGGTGTGTGTGTGGTGTTGTCAGGATTGTAATGGCATTGAGGTGGTGGGGGAAAGGGTTAAATTCCTTGCCCTTTCAACATAGTCCAATGGGTTGGGCTGCATATGAAACCTACAGCCTAACCCTTATGCATGTTTACCCAGAAGGCAGTCCTACTGAATTCAAATATTCCCAAGTTGGCATGCATAGAACAGCAACCTTACTTTATGGAATGGGCAGCTGAAACTTCAGATCAAGCCAAAGGGCGCCAGGCTCACACAGATCCACCTCTCATGGCTAAGATCCAGAGAAGGGGTCAGTGGCAGCTGAAGGGACTTAGTTTGGGGGTAGAGGAAGAAGCAGATTTATGATCATAGTGTGGGTTCTGCTAAATCTATTCCCTTTCTCCTCAAATCCCTTGGTCAAATTTCTTTGGTCAAAAACCAGCAGGAGATCTTAATATTCAACCCTCCACAAAGGTGAGCAAAATGTAGACTGGGATATACTGGTGCTCTCTAATTTGCAGTAGATCTGCAAGCATTTTTCTCCCAATTGTTTAACAACAGCAACAGTGACAAAATTTAATCTCTCGTGCCCTGAATTCCACTGCTCAGATGGGGCGGTGGGTGGAACCAAACACTCAAGGTGAGAACTAGGAGTGGATTTTTGTGTGATAGGACACCATCCAAGTTCTGGTACACGGAACAAAATAAATTCCTTGCTGCAAAATTCTTTGGTTCCTTGTCTTTTGCACCTGTCTTTGGTTTTGGTGAATCTTAAAGGTAAAGGTAAAGGTACCCCTGCCCGTACGGGCCAGTCTTGACAGACTCTGGGGTTGTGCGCCCATCTCACTTAAGAGGCCAGGGGCCAGCGCTGTCCGGAGACACTTCCGGGTCACGTGGCCAGCGTGACATCGCTGCTCTGGCGAGCCAGAGCCGCACACGGAAACGCCGTTTACCTTCCCGCTGGTAAGCGGTCCCTATTTATCTACTTGCACCCGGAGGTGCTTTCGAACTGCTAGGTTGGCAGGCGCTGGGACCGAGCAGCGGGAGCGCACCCCGCCGCAGGGATTCGAACCGCCGACCTTTCGATCGGCAAGTCCTAGGCGCTGAGGCTTTAACCCACAGCGCCACCTGCGTCCCGGGCTCCGGATTCTCCTAATAGGCAAAGTAGATCCCAGAAGTCTGAAGTCTGCTCACTCCTGCCTTAAGGTAGCCTAAAGGATGTTCTGGAAGTTGAAGGAATTCGGCTATTGGTAGAGAAGAGAGAAAAACAAATAATGGAAGAGGAAAAAGTAAGCTCAGTTTTCCAAATCCTCTTCATGATAGGTGTTCTATCAAAGATGCCTCCCATTAGAGACTGAAAAGGTCGTGGAAGCAGCCTAAAATCCCACACACAGTTATTCATTTATTTAATGGTGCTTGTACAACATCCCACCCCCAAAATAAAGTTCTCTGGGTGGCTTACAATAAATATCAAAACTATTTAAATATAACAAATTTCTGCAAGGTAGGCTAAGCTGAAAGAGAGAGCAACTATTCCAAGTCCACCTGTTGAGGTTTACTGCTAAGTAGGAATCTGAACATGGATCTCTCCTTTGCGTGAGTCTGATGCTCTCACCTGTGGGATGGGCAACCTATGGCCCTCAGCCTGTTTTCATAAGGTCCTTGACCTAATTTCATGAGAGTGGTGAGCAGAGAAATAATTGGGTACCACTGGAATATGGCTCTTGATGGATCCCACCTGATGAAGCACAACCCTGAACAGAAAAAAATGTCACCTATCTTTGCCCTAACCTGCATTGCCTCTAATATGCACATGTAGTCAGCCATCCCCCTGGAATTGGGAGACAGAGACCCAACTCATTTCAGATAGCAGGGTCCTTCCATTGAGAATCTGGTGTCTGTCCATAAGGGAATGAACTTGGAGTGCCTGATTTGAAACCAGTTTAGGTCCATGGGAGTACACAGTTGCTCACTCATGAAGATGGGCCCACTTACAAAGGAACATTCAGACTCCCCAAAAACACAGACTGGCAGATTGTTCATCATTGGGCAATCCTCTGTTGTCACAAAGTTGTCCAAGATTTGCACTGCACCAGCCACTAAGGGTGGGGGAAAGAAATCTGATTCAATTCGACTTTGAAGGCAGTTTGCATTTTGCAAAATGGTAGGAGAATCAAAGCATGACTATCCTTCATGTTTTGCACTTATCTGAATTTAGTACAGCTTGCCAGTCAAGTGATTTGTGCAAAGAGTCTCCCATCCCCACCAACCTCATGCCAGTTTCCTCAGATTAGAGATCAAAGTTTCCCCCCCCCCCACTGAAATATGTCCACGTTCAGTATTCACTTATAGTCTGACTTGTTCTTCTGTTGCCTGTCTTTCCTTTATTACACATGGATCACATTTTGCATGTATGCAGCCTCCAAGAAAAGAAAGTCTATTCTCATACAGACAGGCACCAGCAGGGTGATTCACCATCCATCGCCTAACCCATGGTGATGAATATTGATTTTTGTATAATGTATTTTTGGCTGCGAGAGCTCCTTCGCAGAAAGCGAGCAGATCATCTTCATGCATTTTTAAAATCTAAGTAGATGGGATATACCTTCTGTGGTCATAAACATCTTATGATTCAGTGATTTATTATTATTATTTTACTCACACTTTTCTTCCTCAAATGTGGTGCTTCCTATTTCCCACCCACCTACATCACAGCTCGCTTTCCTTCCTACTGAGACCCTTGCTCACCACATTCTTCCCAGACATTTCTTTGTTGCTTCCTTTCATCTGGTCCTTTTCCTTATTCACTTGTTTGCCTTCCAATTACAAGTGGGCCCAGCAACAAAATGTTGAAGTGTCAAGGGCTCCTGTTCAGAGTTCCAGCCAGCCAGCCATCTAGCCAGCCATGCCCTCTTCTAAGAGACTCCATTCCACCACCACCTAGTTTCCCATTCCTCCTCCAACAGTCAATCATCATCCCATGGTCACTGAGAAGGCTCACTCCTCATTGGGCTCTTTTGGGGGGTTTCTCCCCTTAAGGAGCATGTTCTTGTGCATGAATGATGTTGTTTTGGCTACATAAGGATTGGCACTCAGCAAATGAGTTTCCTTTTAGTATACAGGATATAGTTATGCCTATCCTAGATCTAGCAACTGCTGAGGTAGGTTATAAGCGGTAGCAACACTTTCTGTTGCTTGCCTCTGAATGTGAGGTCATTTGGCACTAGGGAATGGTCAACCAGCCTCAGGCTACAGAGAAAGTAGACCACAAAACTCATTTAAAGGGGAGGTTTTTCAAGGAATGTCCTGGGAAACGCAGCCACTTTGCTGTCAGCAAAGCAGCAAGAACCTTCCTCTCACTGGCTAGAAAATCTCCGCTTTTTCCTCTCGGCTGCATATCCATTCAAAGCCTGTCAAGTCCCCTCTCTTCCTTAGTGTCTGTGTTGCCATTGTAGAACTCATCAGGGAAGAGGGTGGGGAGAAAACCTGAAGGCGTTTTGTTCCTTTCATTGGCTCTGGCTGCATATACTCTCTCGGTTCCCTGTCTTCCACGACACCAGTCCCAGGAGACACCAGCCACCTCTGCAGGCGCTCTTTTGTTGGCGGCCTTGAGTGATCCTTCACACAGTACTCAAGCTAACCACCATCATAGCCTCCCCCCCGCCCCCCCCCCGTGGGTGGAGAAGAGAAAGTGTGCTTGAGAGATGCACACAGTCCCATTCCGCTGACAAATACCGGAGCCCTTGTTCAGCTCCCTTTTCTGCCTTGCTGTGTTTCAACTTCCTTTGCTGTGTACCCAGAGGAGAATGCCAGGAAATGCTTGTTTGAAAAAGCCGCAGCTAACAGATTGAGAAATATACCGTATTGGCCTGAATATAAGCCTCACTTCCTCCCCCCCCCCCTCAATTCCAACCATGAAAAGTTAAAGTGCGGCTTATATTCACGACCTTACTGTTTGCTGCCAGGAGCAAGGGGCAGACAGCGCCAGAGAGTGCAGCAAAGCAGCACCCGCCCCGCGCATAGTCCCCCATCCTCTCCCCCAAGGCCAGGAAGGGAAAGGCCACGGCAACACAGCGTGGCTCACTACCCTGCCCAGTGTGCAGCCAGGAGCAGCGAGGAATGGAGCGGCTTATATTCGGTTATTTTTTCTTTTTTTCGATTCCCCCCTCCAATTTTAAAGGTGCAGCTTATATTTGGGCCAATACAGTATACAGTGGTACTTTGGTTCTCAAACTTAATCCGTTCCAGAAGTCTGTTCCAAAACCAAAGCGTTCCAAAACCAAGGCACGCTTTCCCATAGAAAGTAATGCAAAATAGATTAATCCGTTCCAGGCTTTTAAAAGCAACCCCTAAAACAGCAATTTAACATGAATTTTACTATTTAAGGAGACCATTGATCCATAAAATGAAAGCAATAAACAATGTACTGAAGTCACACAATCAATCAATCAGTAGCTGAACTGGGTTCCACACAGTCACAAACACACACAAAAAAGAGCTGCAAAAACAAAAATGCAAAATAAATAGCAAAAACAGACAGACCTCAGCATAACACTCAAAATGGAAGTGTGGCACTCAAATCGTCAGCGTAACACTCAAATTGTCAGCGTAACATTCAAAACGGAAGCGTGGCACTCAAAACGGAGCACATTCGGCTTCCGAAAAAAGTTCACAAACCGGAACACTTACTTCCAGATTTGCAGTGTTTGGGTTCCAAGTTGTTTGAGTACCAAGGCATTTGAGAACCAGGGTACCACTGTATATGGGAAGGATCTGGCCATTTTCCTGGCTGCTTCCAGCATCTCTAGGCTCCCTTTTTATCGGCTCGAAAGCTTTATTCAAAAACCTCTCCAAAAAATGAAATTTGTTTCTTTTGGGGAAGCCTGTGTCTGCAACAAGAAGCAGACCAGGCCAGTCTTCCCAGTTGTTTGTAGTGCATCTCCCATTACCCAGACTTGCAGTTGCCCTAATACTGTGCATTTGACTCTTAACATTTATATTGTTTTGGCTATAGGATGCACATTGGAATCTGCCTTGTACTGAGTCAGATCACTGGTCCATCTAACTCAATACACTGACTGGCAGAGCAGATTTGCAGGGTTTCATAGTAGGAGTCTATCCCAGCCTGATCCAACATACGTGTTATGCTCCTATGTTCTTTTTTATAAAAAAATATATGCACATATTAACATGATAAGATGATGCAACAAACAGAAGAAATTCAGTTGAAATATCAGGCCACTTCAGAGGGTTACAGTTTTAGAAAGGACAATATGGACAGAGTAACAGTACATTCTACTCCTCTGTAATAATTACTTGCATTTTCTTCACATATTGTGTGGAAGTGTCTGATACGTCACAGAAGAGAACCCAAGCACCCTACAGTTTTTTCTTGTAACCAGTAATTTCCCTTGTTAAAGTTTCCAAACATAAGCATTTTCAGTTTGCATGATTGTGCGGCTGTTGTTGTGGTTTACACAAAAGAAATGAATCCACGCCATGCTGTGTAACATGAGTCTCCAGTTATTTTTAAAAGTCTGCAAATGGTGCCATCAGTTTTTAACTCCATCCACATTAAGGACCTAAGGCCTATCTGCACTATACATTTAAAGCAGTTTTATATCACTTTAAGCAGCCATGGCTTCCCCCAAAGAACCCCCAAGGAGTTTCCCTGGGAAGAGAGAACGACCGTTAAATTACTCTGAGAATTGTAGCTTGGTGAGGGGAACAGGGGTCTCCTAACAACTCTCAGCACCCTTAATAACAAACTGCAGCTCTCAGGAGTCTTTGGGGCAAGCCATTATATTCGTACCTCGGTTTACAAACTTAATCTGTTCTGCAAGTCCGTTCTTAAACCGAAACTGTTCTTAAATCGAGGCCACTTTCCCTAATGAGGCCTCCTGCCGCCGGTGCCTTTCCACTGTTCAGATTCCATTCTTAGACTGAGGTAAAGTTCGCAAATCCGGACACTACTTCCGGTTTTGCGGAGTTCGTAAACCAAATCGTTTGTTAACAGGACTGTTCTTAAACCGAGGTACCACTGTATTGTTCAAAGTGATATACTGCTTTACATTTATGGTGCAGATGGGGCCTTAAACTACTACCCTTATTTCCATTCTATTGTGTTTAGCTGTCTCTGAACTGATTTCTTCCAGACTTTTGCATCAGAAGACAACAGATTAAATATTAACCCTTGGAGGAGGAAATATAAATGGAGTGGATCCAGGCTTAGTCATGCTTAGAGCAGGCTGATTCAAGCTAACAAGACTCAGGGTGGCTGAGCTGACTTCCACGAGACCATGGTGTGTATGACTAAGCCTAGGTCCAGCCCTATGGCTGCTATCCAAAGGAGGGGCAATGCATGGGAGAAAGCAAGATGCATGACTGCAATTTGGATTGTTTTCACTATTGTGTGGTAACTGTTGGGATATTCCATTTCCACCTTAAGGAACAGGCATGATTGTTGTGTGTCACATGTCTGTTTACACTCCAGCACAGCTTGCTGGGAACTTCCGTTTGTGTATAGCTTTTGCTTTAGCCATCTTGCTTTGGACATGAAGGAGATCAGACATGTTTCCTTTTGTCCTGATGTACGCTGAATAAACTGCTTGTAAATATGCTCACACAGCCTCTCCTGCTACTTCTGTTGCGCAGTGTTTACTCTGCTAAGTAGCGTGCCCCAGCTTCTGAAGCTCGGGTCGCAGATTCATGCTGCACCAAGGACTGGAGTTCACCCGGCACACCGGCCAGTGGGCTGGAGCCAGCTGGGGGCCTGCCAATTGCCCCCGTTTCCTTGGTTGCATGCCAACAGTAACCAGCTACCAAGGAGGACAGGGATCGTGCACCTTGAATAGTTAATATCATTATTTAGTACACTTATAGTCCCATCTTTCTTCCATCAGGGAGTTCAAGGCAACAAACAGGTGGCCTCCCATTCAGGGGCTGATCAACTTCAAACCTTTAACAGAGTGGCTGCACCTTGTGCTTTCAGGCCATGCTGGGATAGAGGACCCAAAGAATCCTAGGAACTATAGTATGTTGAAAATGCTGGAATTGTAGCTCCATGATAGGTAGCTACAGTTCCTTCAGGATTTGCGCGTGGGGGAAAAGCCATGTGCTTTAAATATATGGCATGTACTTAACACACGCTACTAAAGATTGCCTGTGAATGGAAGTGCAAACCTACATCCAGGGCTGACATAAACTGCCTATTAAATTGCAGAGAGAGTTGGGTGGGGAGACCTCAGCCAGCTCTGGGGAAGAGAGGTTGAAATCCTGTTCACCTGTACTGTAGCATACAGTTGTCCACATTTGGTCTGTTAGTTGGTTTAAGCTAGGCAATCCATGACGGCACCCACATAGTGTCTATATTGACTCTGTCTATCAGAGGTAGTAAGCCTCTTTCTGGCAGTTGTTGGGATTCATGTTTACAAGAGTGAAGTTTTGCTTGGGGGCTTCTCACAGGTAACTTGACTGGTCACTGCGATAACAGATTGCTGGGCTTTGGTCTGATCCATCAGGGCTCTTCTTATTGGGTGAGAAGCTATCATGCTGTTGGGTATCATTAGGAAAAATGTGGTTAGTGCACATATTTTTCCAATAATGCAGAAAGGCTCCATCTTCTGGACCACATTAGCTAATTATCTCTCTGGCTCAGATCTAATGCGGTCCTTGGCTGTTATCTTTAATGGATCTGCCCATTGTTCTGATTTCACTTTAAAAACCTATGATTATATAAAAATGAATCTGCAACTTGTTTTATGGCATTCGCTCACTTTTGGTGCTGAAAAAGTTAACTGGCATATCATATCGCAGTAGCTGTCAGATGGATGTTGTGATTAATTGCTTGCTAATGGTCACTTGGGATTTCTGTGATGAGGCTTAATGGTTACTGGAGAGGACACGCCCCACGTCGCTTGGAAAGACAATGGAGAAATAGTTGGGGGGGGGTTGTAATTAAGTCTGCAAATGAGAATAGCTGTTTGTTCATGAGTAGTCCAAATACTAATCAGCCAAGATGGGCTGCATGCAGGGCTGATAAGAGGCTTGGAAATCCCTAAGCTCCATATGATAAGCCACAGAGGAAGGCAAGGTAAGGAGATGCAGAAGAGGATGGCTGAGTTATTTCTCCTCTGCCAAACTAGACTGACAGGAAGACAGAGAAGGGAGGTCAGTCTGCTCCTAAAGGAAGCAAGGAGCAACTGCCCAAGACATGTGATATATATATCAGGGGCAGTCAATGTGGTTCCCTCCAGATGTTGTTGACTCCAACTCCCATTAGCCCCAGCCAGCACGGCCCATGGTCAGGGATGATGGGAGTTGTATTCCACAACATCTGGAGGGCAGCATGTTGGCTATCCCTGATTAAGTGTGTGTGTGTATGTCATTAAAGAAAAACTAAATAAGAATCTGCCATCCTCAGAACCTCTCACTTATCATAGAAGTGGATAGGAGAGCGATATCCTGTTGTATAGGCCCCAACTCTCTAAGGATAGCACTTCAACTTGATTTCCTTTAGAGCAGCCTTTCTCAAGCTGTGGGTCCCCAGATGGTGTTAAACTACAACTCCCATCACCCCTAGCTAGCAAGGCCAGAGCTCAGGGATGATGAGAGTTGTAGTTCAACAACATCTGGGGACCCACAGGTTGAGAACCGCTGCTTTAGAAGAAAGAGCACTAGAGATGTGGTGGTGCTGTTGATAATATATTTATTCCCTGCCCATCTGGCTAGGTTTCCCCAGCCGCTCTGGGCGGCTCCCAACAGAATTTTAAAAACATGATAAAACATCAAACATTTAAAACTTCCCTAAACAGGACTGCCTTCAGATGTCTTCCAAAAGTCAGATAGTTGTTTATTTCCTTGACATCTGATGGGGGGGGGCATTCCACAGGGCAGGCGCCACTACTGAGAAGGCCCTTTGCCTGGTTCCTTGTGTAACCTCACTTCTCGCAGAGACCTCACTCTGGATCAAGACTTTGCTTGTGTTCTAGGTGGGGCAACTCCACTGATGCCTGGCTGTTGCTGGTGCAACACTTGCTCCTGTTCATTCCTCTGACTTGAAATGTCTGGTATCTTTAACTTCCCTGGACAGCTCCCAGGCTATCTCAGCATCCTTGGTCTGAAAGAACACCCCCACACTGCTGGACAGCTCCATGTCTGAGCAGTAGAAAGGGGACCAGAGCCCCTCAGTTCCAGTTCTGTGGGAAATGAGACATTTTTTTAAAAGCTTTGTGCATTTGTCATATAAACAAGTTGCACATGCATATTTATAATAATGTGGGTAGATTCTTTTTTAATGTTATTGTGGAACATAAGGAACAAGAACAGGGCATTTTAAAAAAATTCTATCCTTAATCATTCCCAGTTCCTCACCATTGCTGCAAAACTATGAGATAATACTGTGATTTCTTTATTTTTGCTTTGTCAAAAATCTCCCTTTCCCCCACATATCACTCCAAGGCTGGAGCTGCTTCTATGAGGTAGTACTGACTTTTTGCAAAAGGGAGTGGCGGGCAAGTGCTGGCTTCTTGCCTCAGATCCAGCACCGTTGTTTTAAAGCTGAGCTTGAACGGATTATTTTTTTTTATGAGTTGCTTTTGGCAACAGCTGGCATCATTATTTGCTGGGCTCAGGCTCCGCCACTGCAATTCAAATGATATCGTTTCACTGACAGAGCATATGCTCCTGCTTTTTATTAATCTACAAGCATTAGCTATGCATGTGTATACTCTGTAATTAACAAGCAGCCCTTTCCGTGGTATGAAGCATTTTTTAACAAAACAAAACCCTGCGACAAGCAACTTTCTATTGAAGGAAGTGTAGCAGATCCTTTTCAACATGAATGTATGCAATGGCAGCTCATTATGATATTGTTACAAGAGAGAGAGAGAGAGAGAGAGAGAGGGTGACTCAGCTCACTTCCCAAACAGTAGGACATTCTGGGAATGGCATCTTTACAAGGTATATTTCCTTGTAATAAGAAAACACTGGAAACCTACTGCCTTTTATATATATATATATATAATATCTGGTTATTTACAGACCTACAAATAGAGCACATTGGAGGCAAGCTGAATCATAAACCAAGCCATACTGCTGCCCCCAAAGTCACTGCACCCAAGGGCATTTTTGCCTGCAACCAACTACTAAAAAATTTGCAGCTTGCTCTGCCTGAATTCAAAGCAGCAACAGTTATTGTGCGGTTCCTACTGGGGCATTCCAAAGGCTGGGCAGAAATTTCCAGCCATTAAGGGCCATTAATATCTTATTGTTTACCATCCACTGCTCTCAGTGATTCATCTTGTTCATGGAAACATTGAGTTTAGCACTTTAGGAGTGAATCGCTAATAAAACAAAATACAGAGAAGCCCTGGAAGCTTGGCGGTGAGTGGGAATCTGAAATCTGCTTGCTGCTGTGCATCTGTAGAGGAAGACAATAAGGTTAAGGATGAGCAGTTGATTTGCATACTTAAGTGTTCTGCAGCAAATCCAGTGCTTGCGCTCTGCTTGCATAGAAAATATACACACAGCCTAGAGCAGGGGTCAGCAACCTTTTTCAGCCATGGGACGGTCCATCGTCCTTCAGAGCATGTGGTGGGCCAGACTATATTTTGAAAAATAATAATGAACGAATTCCTATGCCCCATAAATAACTCAGTTGCATTTTAAATAAAAGCACACATTCTACTCATGTAAAAACACCAGGCAGGCCCCACAAATAACCCAGAGATGCATTTTAAATAAAAGGACTCATTCTACTAATGTAAAAACACGCTGATTCCCGGATCATCCGCAGGGCAGATTGAGAAGGCAATTGGGCCAGATCCAGCTCATGCGCCTTAGGTTGCCTACCCCTGGCCTAGAGAATACCTTTTAGAGTTTTTCTCATACACTGAGATACCCCATGGCCTGTGGGGCACAGCTGAGGAGCTCTTTACCTGTGACAACTCAGGAGAAATTGAGGAATTAGGAAGCTTAACTTTCAGGAATGTGGGTGACACTGTGGGTTAAACCACAGGGCCTAGAGCTTGCCGATCAGAAGGTTGGCGGTTCGAATCCCCACGACAGGGTGAGCTCCTGTTGCTCGGTCCCTGCTCCTGCCAACCTAGCAGTTCAAAAGCACATCAAAGTGCAAGTAGATAAATAGGTACTGCTCCAGCAGGAAGGTAAACGGCGTTTCCGTGTGCTGCTCTGGTTCGCCAGAAGTGGCTTAGTCATGCTGGCCACATGACCCGGAAGCTGTACGCTGGTTCCCTTGGCTAGTAAAGCGAGATGAGCACTGCAACCCTAGAGTTGTCCCAACAGGACCTAATGGTCAGGGGTCCCTTTACCTTTACCATTAACTTTCAGGTTTCATAGAACTGCAGAGTTGGACGGGACCCTGAGGACCATGTGGTCCAACACTCTACAACGCAGGAATATGCATTGGGGATCAAACCTGCAACCTTGGCATTATCAGCACCATGCTCTAATCAACTGAGCTATCCCGGGGATGTGTTGGATGTTGCAAAAGATGTGTCCTGCCAAGTAGGAGCCGGTCAGGAGTTATACAGAACAGGCATTTTAAATTAAAGAAGCCTGTTTAACACCCCCTTGTGCCCTCTGGTTGACTTGGGGCGTCTGCTGTTTCCTCAGCTTGTGTCACTGAGTTAAAGCCTCCTACCTGCTTTCTGAACTCTCTCGCTGATGTAAGGCATGTTCACATCATGTTACATTCAATGAGTGACCCATCTGTGTTACATAAATAGTTGAGCTATATGCTCATCCAGTTATTCACGTGTAACATTCAATGATCGTACCAGCTGTGTAGCTGTGTCTATAACAGCTAAGCTGTGCAAATCAACCAGTGTACAGCTTTTCATAAATATGCTTCTATACATGTAGAGACAGCTTATAGCTGTGTTCACTGTAAGACCAGTTGAGAAGGTGGTGGAAGTTTGCTTGTGACCCTGAACCTTCAGGTACTTGTCCATCTTCCAGAAGCTGCTATGGTCAGTCAGAATCTTCTCTGCAACTGCCTCCAAGCTGCTATTTCTCTCTTTCTTTCTCTCTCTCTCCAGCAAAATTCAAGATTACAAAAAGCAATTCTTTAGCCATTCCCCAGGTAGGTAAAATATGACACAAAGTCCAGGGCCATGAAATAGCCACTAGCCATTAAAAGGCCATTTATCAGAACTCCTTTGCCCACTACCGAATGTCAGGTTCTTGAAAATCCAAAAAGAGCAAAAGCAAATGTTATTTTGCAAAAGTGAAGCACATATTTATGGGTTTACAAAAAAGGAGTATGTAGACAAATAACAGAACATCGAAGTTAATTTTTTATTGCCTGGCGTTGCTTTGTATTATGTCATTTTCACCAGATGAGATGTTGAATTGGAGCAGATAAAATATTCTCATGAAGGCCTTTTTTTAATAAAACACACACACACACACAACAAATCCAATCAATATAGCCCCTTGATTGCTGAATGCAATGGATTTGATTAGTCAAATATGTGACTCATATTTTCTTTTGGTTCCAAACTTATGTTTCCTGAAAATAAGGGAAGAGAATAGGGAATAAAGCACCAATAAGGTGGTAAACAGCAGGGGGCTGCAAAGGCTATTAAGAATGAAGTGAGCTAACTCAGCACTGGCTTTAGAGTTGTGTGAACAGCTCTCCCACACAGGGCACCAAGCTGAGGGGGCACATCATCATCATCATCATCATCATCACCATTCTATATTTATTCAGGTACCTACTGAGAAGATCCATTTAAAAAGTAACTGTACCGAAAGGAATTATTGTGAAAATAAGGGGGGGGGGGAGGATTTTGTCCTCACTCAGAGTGCTATATTACCAAAGTCCCCCACCCCCTTGCTAGCTGGACATCTTTTATACAAAAAAATCTGCCAACTATGAAGCAGAGACATTGGCTAGATGAAGAAGTCTAGGCCAAGTTTAATTCAAAAAGTTGAAAGAAGTGGATCCCACTGTAAGCTACATCTTTAGCCTGAAGCAACTGCCACACAAGTGTGTGTATGTTGTGTGATTGTGTGATTGTGTGTGTGTATGAGAGAGAGAATGAACCCATTTCAGCTCCTGGGCTCCTGTTTTTTTAATAAAGAATCTTGCATAAATCAATGCACAGCGCGAGACTTTTGCCTCCAGCTGTGAATCAAATGTATGTGGGTTGATGAAAGAGCCTTCATTATGCAGGGGTGATAAATACATCACCTTCCCTCCCTCTCCCACCCGTCAGAGTCGGATGGGAAGACAAAAGGTGGATTGGCATAATGGGAACTTGGAAGCATCAGTGTAGCAGGAGGCTTAGAAATGCAAGCACATGTCTCTGGCTGGCAGGAACCGCGTGTTTCTCTTTAAGGGCATCAGCTGTGAAATGGCAATCAGTTAGTCTGGGGAAGCGGGTCGTGACTGGGGTAGGGAAGAGCCTCTATTATCCTCTCTTGTGTATCCCTGGCTCTTCAGTCATTAGTTTGCCATTTCGTGCAGGGCCCTTTTCCATATATGGCTGTGGAAAAAATCTCTCTCTTTCTCTGTCTCTTCCGGGAGCTACAGGGGGCGGGAGGCTTATGTCTCCATCAAGAGCAATGGCCTGCCCGTACTTTGATTTATGGCCTTTTCCATCACAATTTGTCTGCAGTACCTTTAAAGACCAATCTACTGGCATTCGTAGAGGTTTATTTATTTTATGCTTCTTTGGGCTTTTGGGGATGGGCTCAGAAGGCACAGCTTGGTCAAGGTCTGTGCACCAGACATTCTATAACCAGCTGATGCAAACAGGAATGCTAGCCATCTTGCAAAACAACAACAGCCCTGTTCTACATACATTTCATCCTAACTCAAAGAGCTTCTAGGACGAGGGCTGCCAGTGTTAAGGATAATGGTTTAATTTCCTGAAATGTTGCTTACGTTGCATTGGTGTGTGTTTATTTGTTATTTTTTGCATAGGGTTCTTCCTTTGGCAACAGCTCTCTCGTGATTGGCTGGCTGTGAGTCACATGAAAGAGGCATTCCATTCTGTTGTGACTGTTATTCAAATAACTGTCATTTTTAACTGTTTTCTGTTCTCTTTTCTCTCTGTGTGTGTGGGAGAATGGCTGCTGAGTTTGGCTTCTCTGGATGCTGCTGAGGGCAATGCGCTGTTGGTGTGCTCTGTCTGGGTTGAAGCAGACAGAGGAAGATCCCTAAATGTTAACAGGGAGGAGAAACCTGTGCTCTCTATAAGGAACGAAATGAGTAAGCATGAGGTTGTAGATATGTTCTTCTTTTCAGTCATATGAAAGTAAAGTTCTTTTGAATATTAAGAGTCTGGACATTTCATAGTACACACGTACACACACACACACACACACACACACACACACACACACCAACCAGTCAAGATCAACCAAGACTGGAACCAGCATTCTCTCCAGCAGCCTAGTCAATGTCCTCCTTTAGGGTTAGCCACTCGAAGCTAGAAAGAGCCAGTCCTGTGACAACAGAGTAAGATACCATTTGTGCCATAACTAGGGCTTCTTGCTGCGCACGACAAGATGGCGCCCTCTACCCATTCCATGCACTGAGGCGGAACCTTATTTCCACACTACCAATGTGATGGTGTCCTCCACTGTATCCAAGATCAAACCTGCCAAAAGGCATGTGCATCTCTGTAAAAGCCAAGTAAATTAGTAGTGGTGTGTATTCAGCCACATCCATAAGCACTATTATGGCACATTAACAGCCATGGCCTCTCCCAAAGCGCTCTGGGAGCTGTAGTTTGTTAAAGACACCGAGAGTTGTTAGGTAAAGGTAAAGGGACCCCTGACCATTAGGTCCAGTCGTGGCCGACTCTGGGGTTGCGGCACTCATCTCGCTTTATTGGCCAAGGGAGCCAGCGTACAGCTTCCGGGTCATGTGGCCAGCATGACAAAGCCGCTTCTGGCGAACCAGAGCAGCACACGGAAACGCCATCTACCTTCCTGCCGCAGCGGTACCTATTTATCTACTTGCACTTTTGACGTGCTTTTGAACTGCTAGGTTGGCAAGAGCAGGGACTGAGCAATGGGAGCTAACCCCGTCACGGGGATTCGAACCGCCAACCTTCTGATCGGCAAGTCCTAGGCTCTGTGCAGGCCCCTATTCCCCACACTGAACTACAGTTCCCAGAGTGGTATAAAAACAATTCTTCTTCCCCAGGAACTCTGGGAAATGTAGCTCTGCGAGGGGATCGAGGGCCTCTTAACAACTTTCAACACCTTTAACAAACTATAACTCCCAGGCTTCTTTGGGGGAAGCCGTAAGCAGAATGATAGGGCTTTAAATGCACAGTGCAAATGCCCTTGCTGACATATACACTCAAAAAGTTCAAATGGAAAAAGCATAACGTTTTGAGCCAAACCAGCAAATTCAGGACAAATCTCCTGAAGCTGTATATCATCCAGGTTGTCTGACCTTTGTGCAGATTTTTTTTCCCCTCCTTCAGTGATGTTATTCAAAGACTGAGTGCTTTTCCCCAAAGCTTTGTACTTCCTTCTGTTAGGTCGTTTTAGATCAACATCTAAATTAAGCAACATTCTAGCATGGTGCATTCCTGGGTAATTAGTGTTGTTGTACACCTTGCCACAGCGAGGGAGGGAGCACCCACACCACCCATCCTTCTGAAGGCTGAGGATACTGTACCTTTGTTATGTAAACAAGGATGTAAAATGTTCCAGCTTCTCTGCTCTAGACAGATTCCGCATGTTGAGCTTTCAGTTTCCTTGGAACAGTCTGTTTTCAGCCTTATATTTTGTAAGAACTGCGTAGCTGAAGTTCAGAGAGCTCTCTTTTCTTGTTGTAGGGGAAGATAGCTGAAATGGCGTATTGTACACAAATGATGTTCCTTCGATTTATTAATGGGTCAAGGAAATGGTCATTTTTCATTATGAGGAAGTCCCTTGTTATGATACTGTTTGAGTGAAGCAATCTGGTGGATGTATGTTTTCCTGTTTCTCTCGAAATACAGCCTTCCCAAAATGACATCATTGCTGGCTGCTGGTCACCACTTTTTGCCACAGCACAACTAAATATCTAGGGTCTCCTGAGTAAGGAGCAGGGAAGAGAAAATCTCCCAGGGTGCGAGGATGAGGGAAGAAAGGGAATCTCCCAGGCAAGATCTGGGGGGGGGGGGGTTCACCTTTCTCCGTGTGGGACAAGCTACGATTTACCTGCGAAAGAGGACTTTGTATTCTTTTTTCTCTCTTTTTGTTATGTTTTTGTTTAGTTCTTTTATTGTAATGCCTTAATAAAACTTTATAAAATAGAAATAAAAATACCCAGGGTCTCTTCTACCTTATCAGTTTCCTGCACTGTCCTGGCCTGTCCTGCACTGAAATTCTTTATGTGTTGACACATAAGTAATGTGAATCCAAGGTTTGTTAGTGAACTAATAATTTTGATGGGAAATTGATGAAGTAGGCATGGTGTATACATTCAATGATTCTGCACTGGGTATGGCAGTGATTGGCTAAACTGTCCTTACATCACAGAAGGACTGGATAGGAAAAGGAGCGTTCAGAAGCAGCACTAAAAGAGGCTTAGAGAATCTCAGGCTACAGGGCCCTCTATTTGGCCTCTCAGGCTACAGGGCCCTCTATTTGGCCTTTGTGACTCTATGCTTCATCTCATCCCCAATACACACTTCTTACTAGTTTTGCCTGGCTGGAAAGTTTCCTTGCTAGGATAGATCCGCAGCAGCAGATCTGAGGTTATGGTGATGGAAAGCAACAAAGTTTCTCCCCTATCAAATGTTTAATTTGTTTGTTTGTTTGTTTGTTTGTTTTTAAAGCTGGGGGTGGGGAATAAAAAGAGGGGCACAGCTATACAAGAAGAAGAAGAAGAAGAAGAGGAGGAGGAGGGGGGAGGAGGAGGAGGAGGAGGAGGAGTTTGGATTTGATATCCCACTTTATCACTCCCCTTCAGGAGTCTCAAAGCGGCTAACATTCTCCTTTCCCTTCCTCCCCCACAACACTCTGTGAGGTGAGTGGGGCTGAGAGAAGTGTGACTAGCCCAAGGTCACCCAGCAGCTGCATGTGGAGGAGCAGGGAAGTGAACCCAGTTCACCAGATTACGAGTCCACCACTCTTAATCACTACACCACGCTGGCTCCTCAAGACTACAGAGAGGCATGCAGATGGATTGCAGCCTTGTGTAGAAGGGTCATACCTAGGGTTGCCACAAAAATTGTTGAGCTTTTTTTAGGGAACCGCCCAGAGATAGTGATTTTAAGCTTTTGGAGCTTTTTTTTCATCACGTTGCCATACATCCGGGTTTTCCCTGATATTTTGCCGATTCAGCAAGATTCCCCCCAGACACCATTTTTACACCCGAAAACCAGGACATGTCAAGGATTTTCCTGACATATGTCAAGCCTAGTCGCACCTCTTGCCCTGAACTCTTTTGCCTTTGGTTCTACCCATCCCTGGCATCCGTTCCGCAGAAGGTTGCTCATAAGGGAAAGAGGCCTTCAGACTGAGAGATGTTTCCTCCAACCGCCCTGGACTAAAAGAAGCAGCCACAAAGGTCAGGGGCCTTTGAATGGAACACAGAAATTGGATGGGTTAAGAAGGACTTGGGCAGTTGAAAGGAGGGTGAGGGAGGGTAATCAGAATCCAAGAGGTATTCATGAAGGAAAATGGGCACAGACAATGCGCAAAGAGAAGAGATGCACATGACCTGGATCTGTGGAAGCAAAAGAGGCTACATTTTTAGTTGAAAGAGCTGGTCAAGTCTTTGGCTGTGGAGCATCTGGCTAAGAATTATTGGCAGTTTCCAAAAGGCCATCTGCCAGTACAGCATCTGGCTCACATGTGTTCTTCCACAGTATTGCACAAACCCGGATGATGCATTGTAATCTTTTCCCAGCCCCAGATTCTTCCCCAGATTTTGGCATCCCCATTATCCACAGCGCTCACACCTTGTTAATTTGATTTATCCTGTACTATATCACTAGTTCAGATGTGTATATATAAATACACGTATACCCAGGTCAACACCTTTGCAATTTGCTTCATGCATCTAATGACGCTGGCTCTTAATTATGGACATTAAGTATTATGAACAGTTAAGTATTTAAGAGGGAGCACTGCTTCCTCTATAGGAGGGCTCAGCAACATAAGGTCTACATTCTGACTTGCAAACACGTATTTCCTGCAATGTGGAAGGTGGGTTTTTGCAGGAGACAATCTGTATGAGAGAGACACCCAAGCGTCTCACCACCTCTTTGTTCTTCCCAGCAATCTCCCCACCTCTAGGCTTCCCCTGCTCCATTTCCAGTTATGGAACCAAGTGGGGATCAAACAGAAGGGAAGAGGGACTCCAGAGAGTTGGGGAATACTTAAGCAACTCCCTTTTGCAGACTGCCCTCTGCAAGTGCAAACGCTACAATTTGCAGGGACACTCCATGTTTGCATCAGAAAATGCTGTGTCCATAATCAGTATATATCTCAACTCCTTTTGGCTGTTTCCATCCAAAACAGAGTCCAGAATGGGGTTGCTTTTGCAAGTACATTACTGAAAGTTAAACTTGTGTTTCAAAGGTTGCTGTTTCTGCTTTCTGTTCTGTCTAGGTGTCCCGTGCTCATCAAATGTCATTTTGTGACTGATGGGGACATGCCCACCCACCTGGAAGCCTCTATCAAGGAGATTGTACTTTTTAAATATAATGTTGTGTTGTTGTTGTTGTTGTTTAGTCGTTTAGTCGTGTCCGACTCTTCGTGACCCCATGGACCAGAGCACGCCTGACACTCTTATCTTCCACTGCCTCCCACAGTTTGGTCAGACTCATGTTTGTGGCTTCGAGAAAATGTTGTACCCCACTCCAATCTCCAAGCAGGGGTTCCAGGCCCTTACCCAGGGTTCATGTTTCCTTTTGACAGGACCTAACTATTGAGGGGGTCTTTTACCTTTTACCTTACAGCAGAGACTGTGTTGTCCTTATGATATATGGTTTATTTACACACATATATAACCTGACCGTACAATGGAGGGGTCCACAGCATTAACACCACAAGAGGATCTTGCTTCTCCCATAATGTTTCTGAGCACAATTCAAAGTGTTGGTGCTGACCTTTAAAGCCCTAAACGGCCTCAGTCCAGTATGCCTGAAGGAGCGTCTCCACCCCCATTGTTCTGCCCAGACACTGAGGTCCAGTGCCACGGGCCTTCTAGCGGTTCCCTCACTGCAAGAAGCCAAGTTACAGGGAACCAGGCAGAGGGCCTTCTCGGTAGTGGCGCCCACCCTGTGGAATGCCCTCCCACCAGATGTCAAAGAGAAAAACAACTACCATCTGAAGGCAGCCCTGTTTAGGGAAGCTTTTTATCGACTATTGTATTTTGATATTCTGTTGGAAGCCACCCAGAGAGGCTGGGGAAACCCAGCCAGATGGGCGGGGTATAAATAATAAATTATTATTATTATTATTATTATTATTATTATTATTATTATTACCACCACCACAGCCTTTGATTCAAACAGAAATCAGGCATGGTTCTGACTCCATGGCTTCCCTGCCTGCGGCCTTGCTTCCAGCTCACATAACTCCAACTCTGCCTTTGTCTTTCTAATTATCAGAGAGCTGAGGAAGTGGGCGGGGCTCCTCTTTGATCTCTGGCACAGAGCCACTTCCTTTGTTACCTTAATGACCCATACTCAGGGGGCCATTACCTCACCAGGAAGTTGGCTTGGCTATTCCAGGAATTTTAATCCTTGCTTAGATTTTAACGTTAGCTGCATCCAGGAATAAGAAGGGTCTCAGCATACAGTTTACCCCCTGCCAGACTCATAACAATAGCATTTCCCCCTTCCTGGTTGTATGGAAAACTGTACTCAAAATGCCTACATGACCATCATGAGAAATCAAGATATATTTGCTTGTAAACACCTTCCCAGATCCCAGTAATTACATAAAAATAGATATGAGTTGATATGTACATTAAATATTATTATTATTATTATTATTATTATTATTATTATTAATACCCCGTCCATCTAGCTGGGCATCCCCAGCCACTCTGGGTGGCTTCCAACAAAATATTAAAATACTGTAATACATCAAACATTAAAAGCTTCCCTAAACAGGGCTGCCTTCAGATGTCTTCTAAAAGTCTACCGAGAAGGCCCTCTGCCTGGTTCCCTGTAACTTGGCTTCTCACAGTGAGGGAACCACCAGAAGGCCCTCAGGGCTGGACCTCAGTGTCCGGGCAGAACGATGGGGGTGGAGATGCTCCTTCAGATATAATGGACCGAGGCCATAAATATGGATCAGTGGGAATGTTAAGCAGTAATAAGAATATCTCTGAGCATGTCCAAACATATTCCCCTCCTCAACGCTATGGAACCCTGCTGGCTTCACATGGGATATGCCTTCAGGTTAGAAGCAAGGCCTCTCTGTAGTCTTGTACAACTGTGACCACTGGCGGAGGAATGGGGGGGCGGGGGAGTGCAACACCTCCGGCACCATTGAGGAGGGGGGTACCATCGCGGCTGCCCCCCCCGACATGCACTGCGCACCCCCCACTGTGGTGGGTGCCACACCCCCGCAGGCGGGGCATCACGCCCCCGGGACACATGCCATGCCTCCATGGGCGGCATGCCACACCCACACCCCCTCTCTGCCCCCCGGTGCTGGAGCATGCAGTATCGTCACTGACTGTGCCCCTCTTTTTATCCCCCCTCCCGCTTTAAAAACAAGCAAATTAAACATTTGATAAGGGGGGAACTTTGTTGCTTTCTTTCACCGTGACCTCAGATCCGCTGCTGCAGAAGAAGTCATGTGTTTTGCTTGCAAGCTTCCCACGGGATGCTCAGTGCCTGCATCCTGAAGGGAACAAGCAACATTGCAGTCAAAATCCGAACTAGGAACAAATTTTCCCCATTGTTGTTTGGATAACCTTTCGCTACTGTTTCAACTAGCATACTGTGGCATTCATGAGTTGCCAGAAGATTGCTGCTCATAATCGCTCAGCACTGGGAAACTGTTCATGTTGAGACTTTTTGTTTTTAATGGGTATTGTTTGGAGATAACAGATTGCCAGCTTGAAACCTCCAGTGCTTTGACACTTTAAAAATAATAATACCTGCCATAAGCTTTCAAAGCAGAGCAATATCCACAATATGTGTGGCTGGGGGTAGGCTGAAATTCTGGGAAACAGAGATCTTAGAAGAGGTCTGTTTAGAATTAAACCAACTACGAATGAGATACTTATAGAGCTGAGTTGGCCATGTTGACTAATAAATATTAATGGTAATGTTATCATATCCCTATCACTATGGAGTAATTGGATTTATTAATTCCTTAACAAATCTTAGGTAAAGGGACCCCTGACCGTTAGGTCCAGTTGCAGACGACTCTGGGGTTGTGGCGCTCATCTCGCTTTACTGGCCAAGGGAGCCAGTGTACAGCTTCCAGCTCATGTGGCCAGCATGACTAAGCTGCTTCTGGCGAACCAGAGCAGCGCACGCAAACGCCGTTTACCTTCCTGCCACAGCAGTACCTATTTATCTACTTGCACTTTGATGTGCTTTAGAACTGCTAGGTTGCAGGGAGCAGGGAGCAGGGACCGAGCAAAGGGAGCTCACCCCGTCACAAGGATTTGAACCGCCGACCTTCTGATTGGCAGTTTAGACCACAGCGCCACTTATTAAATAGTTTAAAAAATTACCCCATCCCCCATCTGGTTACATCCCCCCCCCCAAAAAAAATGGGCAAATCACTCATAGCATAATCATAATGACTCATTGCTAACCCTTCTCTTGAGACATGAAATACCCGTGTCAGCATTTTCTACTTTCACCAGTTCTGACATGGCAGGAAAGAGATGAATCACTTTGTTTCTTGGGGCAACGTGGGATGACTTGATCCAGAACTGTATGTGTCAGGGAACTGACATTGGAGCCAGCAGTGGTGGCAGGGCTCCCAAGCGATGCCGGAGAAGGGCCAAGCAGGGAGAGAGGGAACTCATCGGCTGGGGAAGGAAATCAGCGTAACACCAGGGATAAAGGGGGGCGGTTGGGGGAATCGGAGAGGGGTCTCCAGGATTCTTCGCTGGAGACCAGCGGGGAGAACACAGGTCCTCCTCTGCCCACACCCACCCTGCGCAGAAGACTTCCGCACAGGGAAAGTAGGCGTAGACTTGGCGTCAAAGAGGTTCTGTGCTGGAAGAAGTTTAAGAAACGCCCACTGATGGATTCTGCTAGCGACTGAACAGCCACGAAGTGAAGGGCTGTCCAGTCAGGAAAGGTTTAACCAGGCTACCTAGCCAGGAGTGGTAGCAACTTACGCACGAGCAAACCCCATACATCCATTACAGTATGCATGGCACACAAATGGCATATGCTCAGTTGTGCCATTAGAATTTCAAAGGTTATTTGAAATTGGGTAACTATTGCACAAACCTGCTCAGGATTATGGGCCCTTAACCGTTTTATGGAAGGTAACTGCAATGGGTTAAGACATGGGTAGGCAAACTAAGGCCTGGGGGCCAGATCTGGCCCTATCGCCTTCTCAATCCGTCCCGCAGATGGTCTGGGAATCCGTGTGTTTTTACATGTAGAATGTGTCCTTTTATTGGAAAGGCATCCCTGGGTTATTTGTGGGGCATAGGAATTCATTCATTCCCGCCCCCAAAATATAGCCCAGCCCCCCACAAGGTCAGAGGGACAGTGGACCAGTCCCCCGTTAAAAAAGTCTGCTGACCCCTGGGTTAAGAGCTTCAGCCTCTCTGCCATGATGTGGACATATGGATCTGTCAATACAGTGGTACCTCAGGTTAAGTACATTCCGGAGGTTCGTTCTTAACCTGAAACAGTTCTTCACCTGAAGCACCACTTTAGCTAATGGGACCTCCCGCTGCTGCTGCGCCGCCGGAGCACGATTTCTGTTCTCATCCTGAAGCAAAGTTCTTAACCTGAAGCACTATCTCTGGATTAGTGGAGTCTGTAACCTGAAGCGTATGTAACCCGAGGTACCACTGTATCCATTTCTGGTTTGTTTTTTTTCATAAATCCTGTTCTTCCCATTTCAGCATCCATTTGCAATTTATTTATTTTTTGCATGAAAATTTGAATACATTATTTTATTCTGTTTTGCCTAGTTTGGATATTCTTCTCTGGCATGGTTTTGTATGTTATTTTCATTAAAATGTGTGCATTTTGTGTGCAATTTCCCTGAATATGTGCACGTTTCCTACATATTTTGATGGGGGGGCGGGGTTTGGAGAACTGCATCACAAAATTCAAAGAAGTGCAGATTTTTCAAAGGACAGCTGCATTTGGGTTCATGTGTTGCTTCAGGAAGTGCAAGTTTGGTAGGTTTGCATTAAAATACAAAGACAAAGTTCTCTCCTATGTGGAGGGAGGCTTGGTGACTGGGAAAACAAGCAGCCAGGTAACCAGCGTGATGGACTTAACCTCTATTTCCAGTCCATGTCTCTTTTGCCTGTAATTATTCCTAAAATCTGGGGAAGGGGAGAGATGGGGACTTAGAAGGTACTCGCGGGACATCAGAGGACATTGCAGGAGCAGCCAACATTTCAGGGGAGGGGGACTCACCACCAGAACCAGAGGTGCCCCCGTCTCCAAGAACATGGCCAGCTCTGAGGCACCAGCAGGAAGTACACTGCCAGGAGACGGAGGCATGCAAGGGAACACAGCCCAGCTCATTAGTGGACCAGGTGGAGATCATGGGGCTCATTAGGTCTGGGAGAAGGTATGACATGGTCACACAGCTGGATTAGGCTCAGGGCAGGTGAGGATCACAGTGGAAAGACACAGCTGCTCAGCTGGAGCAAACTCAGGCACAGCAATCTAATATGGAAAGGATAAAAGTGAAGCAAGGCAGAGAGACTCTGTATCTGCTAAACTTTCTCTGTTGATGGACCACGGTTTGACTGCTTGTGGGACTCCACTGGACTGTGACTTCTGGACTATCCTCAGGTGTTGTCAGGCTTCAGGGAATCAGCTTCCTCCGCCGTGCAGCAGTAAATAAGATCAAACAAAAGGAACGTCTTACCAGTTAGATTATTTAATAATCACAGTGAGAGACAACAGATTATGTCTCGCTAGAAATGACGGTGCTCCCAGTTACTGCCCTCCCTCAGCCCCATTAATCTATGTCACTCCTACGTCTTATAATCTGAGTTTGTACCCTCTGTGCTTTCTGTTCTACTTTCTGAGCTCTTCTTGACTTTGGGGAGGGTGGTGGAGGTATGCTGTCCAACGACTGTGAATCTGTTAACCCTCCCTCTCCCAGTGTTTCTTCTTCTTCTAGCTGTTCCCCATCCAGTATTTCCCAGCTTCTGCCTTCTGAACTATGCCCCTCTTCAAACCACTGGTCCAAATCAACGCTGTCCTCCTGTTCCTGGGAAAATTCAGGATCAGGGAGAGGTGGTGGCTCCCACCATCCCTCCTCAGTATTAGGATATAGTTCCATTCCACCTTAAAAGGGAACAGGCTGTTGTGTGTCACATGCGTGTTTACTTCCAGCACTCACTGGGAACTTCCGTTGTATGTTGCTTTTGCTATACTGCTGTTTTGCTGGACACGAAGGCAAGCAGACATGTTTTCCTTTGTTCCTGAACTATGCTAAATAAAATACTGTATGTTATGCTTGCACATCGTTCTGTCCGCCTCTTCCATTGTGGAGATTTACACACTCTGCTGACAGAGCGTGCACGGGTCTCTAAACGTATCTGAGGCTCGTGTCACTGACTGACTGATGCTGTTCCACGGGAGACCAGTGATCGTCTGGAGCCAACTGGGGGCCTGCCAATTGCCCCCGACTCCTGGCAGCATCCCAACAACAGCATGGCAGCATCCCAGCACTCAGCACAGTCCCTGACAGGTGTTCCCAACCTGGATCTTCTGCAGCGGCAGAAACCTGACCTTACGGATTGTACTTTGGACGTTGCTCATTGTATTGGACCTGGCTGTTTGGACTGTCTGACTATTCCCTATGACTATGCCATTGGGACTGTGTGTGTGCTATCAGGACTGACCACCAGGTATGCCAGGTATGTCCATCCCACCAAGTCTGCCCAGGAGGAGATCATGGTCAAAGGGAGAGATGGAGCAGAAATAAACAGGGCTGTGGTCCTGCTGTCTCTCTCACAAGAAGGGTCATCCCCAGAGCGAACTCTGGACAGGCATGCCACCTCTGTGCTTCCCAAATGCTTCATAGGCTTTATGGCGCTTGTTTGCTCCCCTGGGGTTTATATCCCATCTGATTTCTGCCTGGGAACTGTGAATACTTAATGGGCTTCTGGTGAAGGAAAGTATGCAACACCCCAGGTCCTCGCAGACCTGCCATCAATCACCAGCGTGGATGTCGGCAGCGCCGCACAAGGCAACGGCGGGCCTGTATTCACTCCAGCGCCATCTATTACCCTAAATATAATATCTAAAGAGGAATTATGCATGTAGTCCCAGCAAGAAAATAAACCAGTGATCTCTGTGATGAATGAGCTGCTGAGGCAACAGCCAGCCAATCACCCAGCTGGTGTGCACAAGAGAGAACTAATTTTTCTGTATTTGAATCGTAGACCCATTCATCAGTCAGAGACGTTCCACCTTTCTGCAGGAAATTTTATCCCATCCTGTTACAGAGGACATTGGGAAATTTGGTGCGGGACAACAGAGAAACTGTGTCTCTCCCTCCTTGCCTCTCCCTATGTCTATATGTGAAGCAATCATGCGCTTCTCTCTTTCAGCCTCTCTGCGTATACGTTTTGGTGAATCGTCACATTCTTACCCTTCAAACGCAGAATTTAAAAAAACATGCTAATTCATGGAAGCATGTCTATCAATAGCTATGAAATTCAGCTTTTCAATTGACAGGCTTCCATTTCTCTTGGGTGACAAGCAAACGCAAGCAAGCAGGCAACACACCATTGCTCTTTTTTATTCCAGTGCTGTTCATATTGTCATGAACTTTGCCAAGCTGTGGACTGTACAGTTGGAAGGGACCCCGAGGGTCATCTAGTCCAACCCCCTGAAATGCAGGAATCTCAGCTGAAGCATCCATGACAGATGGCTATCTAAACTCTACTTAAAAACCTCCAAGGAAGTCCACCACTTCCTGTTGCACCGTTGAGCAGCACTTACCGTCAGAATGGTCTTCCTGATGTTTAGTCAGAATCTCTTTTCTTGTAACTTGAAATCATTGGTTCGGGTCCTAGACTCTAGAGCAGGAGAAAACAAGCTTGCTCCATTCTCAGCTATCATAGCTCCTCTCAGTGTCTTCTTTGCCAGGCTAAACATACTCAGCTCCCTCAACCATTCCTCATAACACTTGGTTTCCTTCCAGACCCTTGTTCATCTTGGTCGCCCTCCTCTGTACACGTTCCAGCTTTTCTGTATCCTCCTTAAATTGTGGCACCATCCTGCCAACACCCCTGGTGTGAACAGAAACAGAACCAAATCTGACACTAAGGAAGTCATGCTGATGTGAGCAGCTGGAAAACACACTGGGAAAGACAGCTTCACTGCACTCTAAGGCAGGAATGTGAACACACCAGTAGTGTAGGAAGGCAGGGGCTGGGGGTAGGAGGTTGAAGGGTGGCACTGGAGCTGCAGAGTGACACAATTTTGGTGGATCTCCTAACCAAAGCTCAACAGCTTTGGGCGATCTCTTTAAAAAAGCTCTGTCCCAGGCTATGCCACTGAAACACACCGAGAATATCTGCCTCATACTGAAGTCTGTTCCTTTTCTCTTACATAGGTAAGGTAAAGGTAAAGGACCCCTGGATGGTTAAGTCCAGTCAAAGGCGGCTATGGGGTTGTGGCGCTCATCTCGCCTTCAGGCCAAGGGAGCCAGTGTTTGTCCACAGACAGCCCTCCGGGTCATTTGGCCAGCATGACTAAACCGCTTCTGGTGCAATGGGACACCGTGATGGAAACCAGAGCGCACAGAAACGTTGTTTACCTTCCCACCGCAGTGGTACCTATTTATCTACTTGCACTGGTGTGCTTTCGAACTGCTAGCTTGGCAGGAGCTGGGACAGAGCAACAGGAGCTCACCCCGTCACAGGGATTCGAACTGCTAACCTTCTGATCAGCAAGCCCAAGAGGCTCAGTGGTTTAGACCACGGTGCCACCTATGTTCCTTTCACCTGGATTACATAATCCTTAGCTGGGGAAGAGATTGAGGAAGGGAGAAGAAAAGTATGCCTTTTGGTGGCAGACAGTAACTTCTGAGTACCATTGCTGGGAACTGCAAGAGGGAAAAGTGCTCATGTGCTTGAGGGTTTCCTACAGCCATCTTGCTGGCCAGTCTAAGAACAGGATGCCGGACTGGACAGGCCATTGGCCTGATCCAACAGGCTCTTCTTATGTTCTTATCTCGGGTATGTTAAATCCCACTGTATCAAATGGGGCTTTACTCTCAGGTAAGCGCATAATAGGAGTGTAGCCTAAGTGGGGACATGAAATAGATATACAAAAATATGCAGTGTGAAGAAAAATCAACTCTCTCTCTTACACTCATTCATAATACTAGAAACCAGTGTCAACAAGTCAATTAAAAGGAAGCTTTTGTTGAAACAAAGCACAATGAACTTATGGGCTTTAGGGCTATTTTAAATAGCTTTAAAAAGAGATTAGACAAGTTGACAAAGGGCAGGTTTAGCTGCCAGCTCAAAGCACAATATTTAGCATGTCTACTCAGAAGTAAGTTCCATTGTGTTCAGTGAGGCTTAGCAGGTGTAGGACTGTAGTGTTAACCCCTGGCAGTTATAAATAGAAATGCAATTTCAGAGACTGCACATTAGGGGGAAGATGATGGCTCTTACTCTCTGCTTGCATATTTCAGAGTCAATGTGCTGGATGCTGTGGGAAAGGGGATGTTATTCAGTAAAGCTCTTCTCATGTTATGTCTGGGATAGGCAACCTGCAGCCACTCAGCTTCCATCATCCCTGGTCATTGGCCATGTTCTCTAGGGCTGGTGGGACTTTGACTCCAACTGCAGGCCCTCCATACCTAGTGTATCACTGACCTGAGGCTGGTTAAAGACCTCGAGTTATCTAACAGTAAGGCAAATGCTTTTAGCTCACCAATCTTTGGGAGAAGAATAGGTTAAAGAGTAAACCCTACACAAATCTGGAGTGGAGTCCTTAAAGTGGTTGGATGGTTGTTGTTTAGTCGTTTAGTCATGTCCGACTCTTCGTGACCCCATGGACCAGAGCACGCCAGGCACTCCTGTCTTCCACTGCCTCCCGCAGTTTGGTCAAACTCATGTTGGTAGCTTCAAGAACATTGTCCAACCATCTTGCCTTCTGCCGTTCCCTTCTCCTTGTGCCCTCCATCTTTCCCAACATCAGGGTCTTTTCCAGGGAGTCTTCTCTTCTCATGAAGTGGCCAAAGTATTGGAGCCTCAGCTTCACGATCTGTCCTTCCAGTGAGAACTCAGGGCTGATTTCCTTCAGAATGGAGAGGTTTGATCTTCTTGCAGTCCATGGGTCTCTCAAGAGTCTCCTCCAGCACCATAATTCAAAAGCATCAATTCTTCGGCGATCAGCCTTCTTTATCGTCCAGCTCTCACTTCCATACATCACTACTGGGAAAGCCATAGCTTTAACTATACGGACCTTTGTCGGCAAGGTGATGTCTCTGCTTTTTAAGATGCTGTCTAGGTTTGTCATTGCTTTTCTCCCAAGAAGCAGGCATCTTTTAATTTCGTGGCTGCTGTCACCATCTGCAGTGATCATGGAGCCCAAGAAAGTAAAGTCTCTCACTGCCTCCATTTCTTCCCCTTCTATTTGCCAGAAGGTGATGGGACCAGTGGCCATGATCTTAGTTTTTTTGATGTTGAGCTTCAGACCATATTTTGCGCTGTCCTCTTTCGGCCTCATTAAAAGGTTCTTTAACTCCTCCTCACTTTCTGCCATCAAGGTTGTGTCATCTGCATATCTGAGGTTGTTGATATGTCTTCCGGCAATCTTGATTCCGGCTTGGGATTCATCCAGCCCAGCCTTTTGAATGATGAATTCTGCATATAAGTTAAATAAGCAGGGAGACAATATACAGCCTTGTCGTACCCCTTTCCCAATTTCCCCAAACTCCATGGACAAAGACAACAGGTTGGATGGTGCCTTGTGCCAGTTCCTTCAGGTGTCAAACGTATTGCCCTGCTTTCCTTTGGAGCACATCAGTGATGCCGAGAGGGGGTTCTTGTTGGGCATCCCAGGACCTCCATGCACACTGCCTAGGCTTGTGCCCCAGAGTGGTCACTTTGGTCCTGCAAATGCAGCAAAAACAATGTGGGAGGCAGTAGTTATGGGTTAGTCTGCAGCCACAGCAGGAGCTCTGATTCTCCAGTGGTTTGACACCACCCCTGGAGGTGCACTGCATTGTCTCTCAAGACAGACAAAGATATCTAGAAAGGGGGATGGGTTTGTAACACCCTTCTGTTCCATTCCTGTTTGGAGAACAGGACACAGAAGCTTCCCGTCCCTGGTTTTTAGAAAAGGTGAGGAAATTGCTTTCTATAATAGGGATGAATCACCAGTTTTGCTCTCTGGTGCTTTTGGAATCCAGTTTCCCGCAAAAAAAGAAATAAATGTCATTGTGCCCCCTCCTTCTTCCCACGTATAATCTCAGTGCAGTCAACCTCAAACAAAAGCATGACAATGAGATTCCTGAAAGTTAGTGATCAGTGAAGGTGTTTGCAGTGTACACCGCAATGCGAGCGTGTGTCCAAAATAAAGGTTTTGTTGGCCCAATGAATATTGTGAATAAAAGTGTTTTAACAGACTGAAAAACAAACACACTGCAGCGGAACTTGTTTGTCGTTCAAACACCATCCTTCTTTGTTTCTAACTCAAACATCGGAGCACAGGAGGAACAAGGTGTTTTAAACCGAACCGAAGAGATTTGCCGACCTGATAAAAATGCCGTGTAAACACAGCCCTACAGAACCCAAAGCTTAAAAACAAAAGAGAGCCCTCCTAGATCAGCCCAAATTACTTGCTTTTTTATAATCATTATTACACCTATCTGGTTTTGCATTAATTTTCCTTTAGAAAAAATGAGAGAATTTCACCTTACCGGAGCTAGAGCTTGCAATTCCTCATCGTGGCCATTGGGAGGCGCCTTCTCCTCTGGAGTCGGCCTCGGGAAGCCGAACGTGCGCTGTATGTGTACCGAGGGCGCGCGCGCGCGCGTGTTGGAATGAGAAACCGTGTGCTCGTGTAAATAAAGGAAACGCAACAATAAAAAAAATGAAACAGCAATTACTGCTTCTACTTAAGAACAAAGCAAAACGCCCGCACGACCCCCGTTTACAGGAGGGGAGCCTAACCATGTTTCTCAGATGCACATTTATATTGTATCCGGGAACAAATAGGCCTAGGATTAAACTAAGTTATAATGAAATAAATGGGATTTAGAATATTAAGAAATGTGAATAAGATGGACTATGATTGGAAATTGTTTTAGTTTAATAAGGATACTGGAAAGCTGTTACCTTCAACTACAAGGAAACTCAGAAGGGAGGGACTAGAGAAAGTCAACCAAGATGTTTAAAAGGTTGGATTTGTAAAGAATTAAGATTGTTGTTATTGTTTATCTTTTTATTGTTCTTTTTTTTTCGTTCATTGATGTATTTTTCTTTATATTTTTCTGTTTTTGTGTATCATTCTGCTTTGTGGTTTTTGTTATCATTGTGGAAAATCTAATTTTAAAAATCTAATAATTTTTAGATAGATAGATAGATAGATAGATAGTATAGTATAGTATCCGGGCAACAATCTTACCAAAAGTGCAAAATTCGGAAATGTATCCCACGCCTTCCGATCTGCAAACCCCGCACCTTCCCCTCCCCCGCAGCCCAGAGTTTTGCATTCCATCCCTTGCCACCTTTTCCTTCCTTTGAACCGTCGCGAGCCCAAACTCTCCAGAAGGGAAAAACAGAAGAAATCCAAAAGTGAGAGCTGTACAGTAGTTGGGGGTGGGAAACGAGGCAACCTACCCCACTGGTTCCTCTAAGCTCCGCCTCTCATTATTGATAGCGCTTTCGATTGGCCTGGGCGGGGCTCTCTGCCCGCCCCCCCCGCGAATTTCTTGGGAGCTCCGCCCCCTGCTTTCTCTTAGCTCCGGAGCTCAAGGAAAGGGCTTTTTTTTCCGCTCTTGATTGCGCGCGGCTCGCCAGCGGCTGCAATAGAACCGTTCCAAGCCCGGGCGCAGAAGCAGGAAGGAGGGGAACCTTCAGGTCGCGGGTTCGAGTCCCCGCTGGTTCCGTCGCTTCCTCCCACCACTCCCGCAGCTCGGGTGGAAGAGGAGAAACAGCTGCATATTTGCACCCCGCGCTCCCACGTCCTCCTTCCCTCTCTTGTGGGTGGCCGGGTAAAGGAAAGCCGCACTTTCCCCAGCCCCCGCCCCACCTGGATCTGGCCGCCTGACTCTTGCTGGGAGAGAGAAAGCTCCGCGGCTGCTGCTCCTCTTGTCGTGCTTGGTGGTGCATCGCTTGCCTTGCAAGGACACCCGCTCCGCCGCTGCTTTCCTTTCGTTGGCCGGCTTTCGCCTCGCTGCCCGAGGGGCCCCCTCCCCCGCAGCCCTCCGGATCCATGGCGACTGGGTTGGTGGAGCCGGTCTATGGACTTTCGGAAGAAGAGGTAAGCCGGGCGCCGGGAGAGAGAGAGAGAGCGGGGCTGAGCGATGCACGCGTGTTTCCGGGGTGTGTGTGTGTATATATATATATATATATGTGATGTGCGTGTCATGTTTTGGAGCGTCTCCCCAGCACTCTTTGTCCCTGCCCGCTTTGCATTCCGGTTTGCAAAACAGGGAAGTCGTCCCTTCCCCCCCTCCCCCGCCCTTTCTCTCTCTTTTTTTGCAAATTGGGTGGGGAGAAGAGGGGGAGGAAACCAGGGTGGGGGGCAGGAGAGGAAAGGGGGCAACGAAGGATTTTCTGTGGCTGAGGTTGCCTTGCAAAAAAAAAAAACACACACACACACACACCAGAGCATTGCATGGGCAGAGGTTGCCTTGCAAAAAAAGCATTGCATGGGCACTGTAGACGAGGTGGGGGGGAGGGAAAGAAAGAGAAATGCGTGTTTCCCTTTCTGCAAAGAGATATTGGGACTTGAACGAAAGCTTGTTATCGCATCATCTCGATTGGGGGATCAGGGTGGTATCTTGCCAACAAAGCGAAAGTCTTTGAGCTCCAGTTCCTCCGGTTGGGAGCGGTGTGGAAATGCAAAGCCAGGAGTGTGTGGGGGGGGGGAGGGACAGGAGGTCCCGTGGGGGTTTCCCTCCGACGAGCTCTGCACTCCCCGCCCCCCCCCCCACTCTGGATGAAGCCAGCCCTCCCAAGTCAAAAATGCAAAATAAATAAATAAAATGCGAAATGCAGAGTTAGAACGGGGCTTGCTGGATGGTCCTTTGTCAACAACAGGTTCTGCTTCCTAGCAAAGCCAGGGGCTTTGGAGTGAAAGCTGGGAAGGAAAGGGGCGGGGTGGCGAGCCAGGTGAGCGGCCTCTTTATGACTGCACAGGTAGGTGAATTGCGAGGTGGGAGAGGAGTAGCATCTTTTCCATTGTTTCCCTTGAGATGAGCGGAGAGGACTTGGAAGGCTGTGTGCTTCCTACAGCACGTGTGCAAATAGGAGAGAGAAATGTTCCTCATAGTTTAAATCTCCTCTTTTCCAGGAACTCTGAATATGGTGTACTTAATGAATCATATGAAAGAAACGATGGACATGTGTATGTGTGTGCGTGTGCATGTGAACTACGTATATGGGCTTTCCCAGGAAGAATGGCTTGTACCAGCAATTGCACAGAAATGCTTCCCGGTCGACCCATTTAGTCTTCCGCAGCAGGTATTGTTGACATGGGCATTTATAGAGCGCTTTTTGGTTGGCGAAGCAAGTGTTGCCACCCAGATGTGCCACAACCCGTGTTTTGCGATGGTTGTGTGAATTTGGATGCCCATGCGCACATGGGAGATGAGCAAACGGAGGGATAAATGATTCTGTCATTCCATTAGCGTACTGTCTAAGCTTTTGCTTTAAAACAAAAAACCACCATTGATATATTGTGGGGTAGATCTAGGAAAGGGGCTTTGTTTGGTGGCAGTGAGGACCCAATGCGAGCTTATAAAATCACCACACCAGTGAGTGACATGCCATGGAGGGAGCGAATTTGGGGCTGGAACAGAGACTGGGAACAGAGGAATGGCAGGCAAGAATCGTGAGCCAAGGAAACAGGAGTGCTTGTGTGTGTGTGTGTGTGTGTGTGTGTACATGCAGAAGACTTGGCCCTGGTTTCCTTGCTCCTCCCCCTTACCAATCAATAGGGAGCAATATTGTGCTCGCTTTGCTTACTTCTTTTCCCATCTCTTCTCGTTGCTCCCTTTCCAGTCTGTGTAGGTGAAGGCAGAAGCTGCTCACATCTGCACATCTTCCGTCTCCCGGGCAATGTGCATTTCCAGATGTGCGGTAGGAAAGCGTGGGTGTATTTTGAAGAAGAAGAAAAAAAGAATGATCAGGCCAAGCTGGGATAGCTCATTTGCTAGAGCATGAGGCTCTGAATATCAGGGGCTGCGAGTTCAAGCCCCGTGTTGGGCAAAAGATTCTTGCATTGCAAGGGGTTGGATTAGATGACCCACAGGGTCCCTTCGAACTCTGCGATCCTATGATTCTAAAAAGCTGGTAGTGGAGGTATGTTTACACACCCTCAGGTTGGAAGGGACCACAGGATCATGGGGGGGGGGGGAGATTTGTAAGCTGCAGTTTGTTTGCTGAAACGTAAATCCGGTAGGGCGAGAGGGTTGGGTGACAACTTTGCCTTCTCAGAACTGTGAAACTAACACGGCAACAAAATTAATAGGAACAGGTACTGCTTGGGTGTTGGGGTGGTTTTTGTGAGGAAGACACGTGGGAATGCATTATTATTACTATGATTATTAATTAAATTTGTATAGTGCCCTGTAGCAGAAGATGCCAGGCTGGCTTACAACATAAAAATAGAAAATGGAAACACAAAATACATAATAAAACAAAAGCAAAACAAACCAGCAACCCCAATACATTTAAAATGCCATAGAAAGTTAATCAGCCAAACAGCTAGTCGAATAATAATAATAGTAATTTTTTATTTATACCCCTCCCTCCCCAGCCAAGATAGGGCTCAGGGTCTTGAGGAACATTTTCTCCTGGTGCCTAAAGATATGTAATGACGGTGCCAGCCAAACCTCCCTGGGGAGAGTATTCCACAAACGGGGAGCCACCACAGAAAAGGCCCGTTCTTGGGTTGCTATCCACAAGACCTCTCATGGAGGAGGCCCATGAAGAATGTAGATACTGGATAGAAAAGACACTGGGATGGTGTCCCATTGTAATCAATGGGGATTTGAACCCAGGTCCTAGTCTGATGCTCCAAATACTATGCCAATCTGGCTCTTAGTGTTTTTGCACATAGACATGTGCATAGGGATTTCGATGGTGGCCTCAAAGTGCAGGTAGGTTGATAGTGGTTCTTAAAGTCTGGTGGTTGCAGATTTAGCTGGGCATAATGTTTTCTCAGTTTCATGTGCGGAGGGATATGAAATTGAGCGTGATCAAGCATATTTTGTTGCATATATAAAATTCCAATGGTTGGTGCTTGGCGCTCAGTCCTTGGTCCTTAAAAAAAAGTTATCTAATCAGCTGTTTATGTGCCCAATCTGGAGGGCAAAGATTGCTTCTGCTAATGTATAATCTTGCAGGAGCCTTTTGGGTTTTGCTGCTCTGCAGATAATGCCAACGCAATTCCTCATCCAAATTCCCTGGTGTTATATTATTAGCCATAATGGCCAAGGCAGTAAAAATCACAGCAGATAAAAGTTCAAGCGCTATTAAATTGTACATGGACCTTTTGTGCACGATCAGAGTCTAGTTTAAGACTCAGTGGTTCTGAAGAGGAAGCCTGAAGCCTGTCCTAAACAACTGCTGACATTAGAGCCACTGTATGCCTTTTTAGATGGAGGTCGGCAGCTGGAAGCCCCCAAGCCAAATCTGCCTCCCTGGGGTTTCCAACTTAGATGGCTTTAAAAGAAGATTGAACAAATTCATGGGAGATAAGGCTACTAGCCATGATGCATAGACAGAGGCTGGTATTTCTTCTGAATACTAGTCGCCATCATTCAAAGCTTGCCAGGTGCTAGGAACATTTTGAAGATGCCCGGGCTCCAGGATGGCTCCTGATGTCTCCACTGTCTGGAGGTGTATGCCTGGAAATCCTCGGTTCTTGACAGCTTTCCATATACTAGCAACACATCCTGTGGAATTCTATCTGTTGTACTTTATCTGCGCAATCGGAATGAATTTCAGGACCCGAAAAGCCGTATTAAAAAAATACGACTTTTGAGCCATCTGGACCCCAAATGGCAACTAGTCGTTCTGTTTTGGCGACTGTAATCCTTATGTAAGGGACTGAGACTCAGGTACATCCTTCAGAGTTTCTGTGGGGTTCTATATCATTAGTGGGTACATCAGAGGTTGAAATTCTGAAGCTGTCAGGAAACCTGGGCAAAATCAATGGTTCTTGACAAAGGAACCGGTGTAATGCGGTGCATCTGCTGTAAACGGTAAGCCTCGACTAACCCCATTTCAGCCGGGAGTGAGTTAGTCAGTATAGAGGGTATGTGTGTGGTGGCTGAGGTTGATGGGAGTTGTGGTCCAAAACTTCTGATGTACATCAGGTTGGCAAAAGCTGCTATATAGAATCAGGGTTGGGAGACCTGAGGCTTGGAGGGATCCACCGTGTTTTTCGCTCTATAAGATGCACCAGACCACAAGACGCACCCTGTTTTTTGAGGAGGAAAACAAGAAAAAAAATATTCTGAATCTCAGAAGCCAGAACAGCAAGAGGGATCGCTGCACAGTGAAAGAGAGAGCACACCTAGAATGTGTCTTTTGTAATTGTGTACTGCGGGGGGGGGGGGTGAGAGAGAGAGAGAGAGAGATTTCTGTTGAGAACCTTCATCTGCATGGCTGATCTTCTTGCTTAGGAATGGCGACTAGGCTTCCAGAGGACACAGTTTGAATGCTGCTGGTATAAACAGAGCCTGCATCTATCTGCCCAAGTACATCTGTTTCAAACTGAGAGGCTGAAAGTATTGTGAGCTCAGAGACAAGTGGTTGCACCAAAGGTGGTTTATGGGATTGCTATGATGGAATGCAGGCTTCTCTGTGTCTCCCTCCCTTCCCCCAGTATGTTTTTGGGCTTTTTTTGGTGAGAGAATAGGATGTATTTATATTCAGGGATGTTTGCCAGAAGTCAAATTCATGCTCAGTGCAAAAGGAAACATGTCTTATCAGCCCTTTGCTTGGAGTAAGTCAGTACAAGAGAGGTGTTGGCTGCCCTTGGGAGACACAGCCAAGAGTCTTGTGGCACCTTGAAGGCAATTAAGACTCTGAATCTTCTACAGCAGAATTTCCTCCTGGGAATTTATCGCTTTTAGGAACAAGGGTGAAAACTGCAAATGGAAAAACATTAACCAGAAAGTCTGTCTGGAGTATAAATCGGGAGTGGAGTTGACTGCTTTTCTGGGGACATAATTTACAGGGAGGGGAGGGGTGGGTTGGTGGTGATTGCTAATAACCATTACTTTGTCAACTTAAAAAATAAAAATAAATTAGTGGCTTTCAAACTGTTGTGGAAAACCCTGGGGCTCTCACTGGGGTTCCACAATTTGAAGATCAGTAACTGTGGGCCAACCTCTTGAAGGACAGCTAGCCCACTGCTTCTGAAAGATGTAGAGATGGTAGGAAATGTTGTTGATTAAATTTCTCTTTGAGTTTTCTACGGGGTCTATAGTTAATCAAGTTCTAGAAATCTTGGAGAAGATGCCCCAGAATTGTCTGCAGTGAACAGGGCTCATCCTTTGGCAGTCAAATCAGTGGGAACTGTTGTTGTTTAGTCGTGTCCGGCTCTTCGTGACCCCATGGACCAGAGCACGCCAGGCACTCCTGTCTTCCACTGCCTCCCGCAGTTTGGTCAGACTCATGCTGGTAGCTTCAAGAACACTGTCCAACCATCTCATCCTCTGTTGTCCCCTTCTCCTTGTGCCCTCCATCTTTCCCAACATCAGGGTCTTTTCCAGGGAGTCTTCTCTTCTCATGAGGTGGCCAAAGTATTGGAGCCTCAGCTTCAGGATCTGTCCTTCCAGTGAGCACTCAGGGCTGATTTCCTTACGAATGGAGAGGTTTGATCTTCTTACAGTCCATGGGACTCTCAAGAGTCTCTTCCAGCACCATAATTCAAAAGCATCCATTCTTCGGCAATCGGCCTTCTTTATGGTCCAGCTCTCACTTCCATACATAACTACTGGGAAAACCATAGCTTTAACTATATGGACCTTTGTTGGCAAGGTGATGTCTCTACTTTTTAAGATGTGGTCTAGGTTTGTCATTGCTTTTCTCCCAAGAAGCAGGCATCTTTTAATTTCGTGGCTGCTGTCACCACCTGCAGTGATCATGGAGCCCAAGAAAAAGGCAATTACAGTGGTACTTCGGAAGTTGAATGGAATCCGTTCTGGAAGTCTGTTCGACTTCCAAAACATTCAGAAACCAAGGCGCAGCTTCTGATTGGAACCCGCAGAACCCACGTTGGACGTTCGGGTTACAAAGAAGTTTCGCAAACCAGAACACTCAGGTCCGGGTTTGCGGCATTCGGGAGCCAAGGTATGAATGTACTTAAAAAACAACAAACCACTCTCCCAAGAGAGAACAATGCTAAGGTTCTTCTCCCTCCAATGACATAAAACAATATGGTGTGAGCTGGGTGGTGTAGCGTGCAGAGCTTTGGCTTGGCTCAGATTTCTGCCTCTCATGGAGCTCACTGGCCAGCCTTGAGCCTGTCACTCAGAGCCCAAGCTGCTTCACAGCCTTGCTAGGGCCATAGGAAGCTGTCTTATAGCGAGTCAGCTTGCACCAGGTGTGAGGAACCCATGGCCCTGCAGGTGTTGCTGGCCTACAACTCCCATCATCCCAGACCACTGGTGATGCTGGCTGGGGCAGATGGGGGCTGGAGGATCATGGGAGCTGTAGTCCAGCAAGATGTGAAGGGCCACAGGTTGGCTACCCCTGCCTTATAGGAAAGGCAGAGTGCAAATATGACTAATAGGTACTGAGCACTGATGCTCCTCGTCTTGATAGCTATGAGCTAATCTTCTGAAAATTCTCTTGTCTCGCCAGCACAAAAGTAGGCATGATGGAGCACCCCGAGAGGGTAAACTTCAGCGACTGAAGCATTCACGATGCATATTTCAGTGAATGGGGTGAATGTTCATTGCAATCAAACAGCAGCTGCGCCATTTTGTTCTAACCAGATTGAACAATGTGTGTGTTTGTGTGGGTGGAATGCAGAGGGCTGCTTAGTTCATAATTCCCAGAATAAGATGATTTTTTAAAAAAATTTAAAAATGCAAAATATTTTTTATGCATGAGGCAGAGGGGGGGAAAGCATTCACAGAACTGTAATGGAGACGGGAGGAAATCTATCAGTGCGTGTTTTGCAAAGAGGTTCGTTGCATGTGCGATCCTGGTTAGTTCTGAAGGCAGGAGAAAATGTTGCAAGAAAATAGGCACCGACTTGCAAAACAGCATCTCTTTGCCTTCCCGCATTATGTCTAGACCAGGGGTCGGCAAAGTTTTTGTGCCTTGGGCTGGTTCACGGTCCTGTAAATGCTGCCGTGTGCTGGAGTGCACACAAACACTATTTCCGGCGTGGATGAGGCGTGCGCAGCTTCCCATTGGCCGCAGGACCTTCCTGCAGCCAATGGGAAGCCGGCCAGCGTTGTGGAAGGTGGTCCCCGCTCTGCTCCATGTTGGTTTAGCAGGTGGTGGGCGTCCCCAAGCGGGCAGTGGGGGTCCATGAGCCTTAGGTTGCCAACCCCTGGTCTAGACTCTATTGCAGCTTCCCCTATGTCCTGCCCCAGCCTGCTCCGCAGCCTTAGTAATAAGATGTGCTGTAAATTGTATTCGCCCCTAAACTGTCTTTTGACACATGGCTGGTTTTTAGGCAACGGCCCTGTGTTTTTGCTCATGCAACGTCTTAATTCCACCTTGGATTGCCTGAAGCAAAATCCAGTGGGTGTCCTGTAATCTGATGATAAACCAGCATGCTTCTTGAATTTATTGACTCTGAATTAGCCGAATCCTTCTGCTGTTGCTCCAGCTGTTCATTTAGCCAGCTTTCCATTGTATTCTGATGTATAAGAGGTTGAGAGAGGCCTTCCTGCATTGAATTCCTTGCTTCTGCTCTGCCAGGGCTCTTTCTAACTGAAGATGTGATGGTTTGCTCAAGTGCTTTTAGGAGATGGGCATGACAGAGGGGAACTTGTGGTCCTCCAGATGTTGTTGGATTACAATCCCATCATCCTTCGTCAAATTGGCAGGGCGTGATGGGAGTTGAAATCCTACAACATCTGGAAGGCAGCATGTTAGCCACCTATGTAGTAAAGGCCTGTTCTGGGACATGCAAGAGAAAAAACAGACACCAATGTCTTTGTGACCTTGGGCCAGTCACACTTCTCTGAAGTCTCTCAGCCCCACTCACCTCACAGAATGTTTGTTATGGGGGAGGAAGGGATAGGAGAATGTTAGCCGCTTTGAGACTCTTTCAGGTAGTGATAAAGCGGGATATCAAATCCAAACTCCTCCTCCTCTTCTTCCTCCTCTTCTTCTTCTTTTTCTTCTTCTTCTGGATTCATAGTGAGGCTAAGGTGAACTTTGAGATCCCTTCAGCTCTAAAATTCTGTATTTCCCTTTTTAATCAAACCATCTACTTCAGTACACATACTCTGGCTGGCTTCAGCTTTCCAGGATTTCAGACTGGGATCTTTCCCAGTCTCCCACTGGAGATGCTGGTGGCCCAACCTGGGACCTTTTGCATGCAGAACACATCCTCTGCCACTCAGCTTAGTCCTTCCCTAAAAGGAACGGGATGAGATGTTTGTGTGTCAGGCTAGTAAACAGTTCTCTGTCCCTTGTCATAAGAACAGCCTTCGGGTGAGACCAAGCAGGGCAGTTCTTATAATATGGAATATTGATCACAAAATAGAAATATATTTATGAGCAGGTGGGCTAATCCTAGGGTCTTCTGGCGGTTCCTTCACTGCGAGAAGTGAGGTTATAGGGAACCAGGCAGAGGGCCTTCTCGGTAGTGGCACCTACCCTGTGGAATGCCCTCTCATCAGATAATAATAATAATAATAATAATAATAATAATAATAATAATAATAATTTATTATTTGTACCCCGCCCATCTGGCTGGGTTTCCCCAGCCACTCTGGGCGGCTTCCAACAAAGATGAAAAATACACTAAAATGTCACATATTAAAAACTTCCCTGAACAGAGCTGCTTTCAGATGTCTTCTGAATGTCAGGTAGTTGTTTATCGCTTTGACATCTGATGGGAGGGCGTTCCACAGGGCAGGCGCCACTACCGAGAAGGCCCTCTGCCTGGTTCCCTGTAACTTGGACTCTCGCAGTGAGGGAACCGCCAGAAGGCCCTCGGAGCTGGACCTCAGTGTCCGGGCAGAACGATGGGGGAGGAGACGCTCCTTCAGATATACTGGACTGAGGCCGTTTAGGGCTTTAAAGGTCAGCACCAACACTTTGAATTGTGCTCGGAAACGTACTGGGAGCCAATGTAGGTCTTTCAAGACCGGTGTTATATGGTCTCGGCGGCCCCTCCCAGCCACCAGTCTAGCTGCCGCGTTCTGGATTAGTTGTAGTTTCTGGGTCACCTTCAAAGGTAGCCCCACGTAGAGCGCATTGCAGTAGTCCAAGCGGGAGATAACCAGAGCATGCACCACTCTGGCGAGACAGTCTGCAGGCAGATAGGGTCTCAGCCTACGTACCAGATGGAGCTGGTAAACAGCTGCCCTGGATACAGATTTGACCTGTGCCTCCATGGACAGCTGTGAGTCCAAAATGACTCCCAGGCTGCGCACCTGGTCCTTCAGGGGCACAGTTACCCCATTCAGGACCAGGGAATCCTCCACACCTGCCCGCCTCCTGTCCCCCAAAAACAGTATTTCTGTCTTGTCAGGATTTAACCTCAATCTGTTAGCCGCCATCCATCCTCCAACCGCCTCCAGACACTCACACAGGACCTTCACCGCCTTCACTGGTTCTGATTTAAAAGAGAGGTAGAGCTGGGTATCATCCGCATACTGATGAACACCCAGCCCAAACCTCCTGATGATCTCTCCCAGTGGCTGCATGTAAATGTTGAAAAGCATGGGGGAGAGGACAGAACCCTGAGGCACCCCACAAGTGAGAGCCCAGGGGTCTGAACACTCATCCCCCACCACCACTTTCTGAACACGGCCCAGGAGGAAGGAGCGGAACCACTGTATGACAGTGCCCCCAGCTCCCAGCCCCTCAAGACGGTCCAGAAGGATGTTATGGTCAGTGGTATCAAACGCCGCTGAGAGATCCAGCAGAACTAGGAAACAGCTCTCACCTTTGTCCCTAGCCCGCCGGAGATCATCACACAACTTCAGATGTCAAGGAAATGGATAACTCTCTGACTTTTAGAAGGCATCTGAAGGCAGCCCTGTTTAGGAAAGTTATTAATGTTTGATGTTTCATCATGTTATGTTTCATCATATTAATGTTTGATGTTTCATCATGTTTTATATGTACTTTAAGCTGCCCAGAGTGGATGGGGAAACCCAGCCAGATGGGTGGGGTATAAATACTACCACCACTACTACTGCTACTACTACTACTAATGGAAAGCTTTTTACAGTGCCAGTTTGAACAGCAGCAGAGCAGTGAAAAGGCTTGCTCCTCAGTAATTCACACCACAGTCCCAATCCAGCCTTCATTTCATTGGCAGCGCCACATTCACCCGGCAATGGCAGCCCTCCAGAGGCCTCACTGTGGGGTTCGTAGCCTTCTGGGAACCATGCCATGGCGGTGCTGTCAAACAGAGATTTGGATAGCAGGTGATGTGGAAATGCTGTACCCGAGAATCCTGGGACTGCAATAGCAGATCCACACCATACAAATAAAGTGGACGCTCAGGTAGCGAATGTGATCCGTGCAGGAGGCACGTTCGCAACCCACAGTGCCGCGTCTGCACACACGGGGGTCGTGATTCAGCGCTATTGTGCATGCGCAAAGCACGATTTAGTGCTTCCGCGCATGCACGAGCACCAAAACCCGGACATAACCTGTTCCGGTATTTCTGGGTTCGGCATGGTGCGCAACCCAAAAACGCACAACTTGAAGTGTCTGTAACCCGAGGTATGACTGTAAAGCGCTTCCAACACACATGACTTCCCCCAAAGAATCCTGGGTACTGTGGTCTGTTAAGAGTACTGGGAAATTTATCTCTGTTCGGGGGGAACTACAACTCCCAGGAAACATTGGGGGAAGTTGTGTGTTGGATGTGCTTTAAATGGATGGTGCTCGTTGAAAGAATTAACCCAGGGCTAGATGGATAAAAACCTCACCTGGAACAAATCAGCTTTCAAAAATGGCTCCATTCTGCTGTGGCCTCTCTTCTGTTTGCGGAGCCCTCCACAGTGAGATCAGCAGTAACATGCAGAGGAACATTTCTGGCGCTGCTTTCTTGCCCTCCAGCCCATGGAGGTCTGGGTTAACATTTCTCTCTTCAAAATGATAGTTAAAGGTAAAGGACCCCTGACAGTTAAGTCCAGTTGCAGACGACTCTGGGGTTACGGTGCTCATCTCACTTTACAGGCTGAGGGAGCCGGTGTTTGTCCACAGACAGTTTTTCCGGATCATGTGGCTAGCATGACTAAGCCACTTCTGGCACAATGGAACACCGAAAGCAGAGCAGCGCACGGAAACACTGTTTACCTTCCCGCCGGAGTGGTACCTATGTATCTGCTTGCACTGGCATGCTTTCGAACTGCTAGGTTGGCATCCCTAAAATCTGCAGAATGCGGCAGCTAGACTGCTGAGACCATATAACACTGGTCCTGAAAGATCTTCATTGGCTCCCAGTACGTTTCCAAGCACCATTCAAAGTGTTGGTGCTGACCTTTTGAGACCTAAATGGCCTCGGTCCTGTATACCTGAAGGAGCGCCTCCACCCCCATCATTCAGCTGGACACTGAGGTCCAGCGCCGGGGGCCTTCTGGCGGTTCCCTCACTGCAAGACGTGAGGTTACAGGGAACCAGGCAGAGGGCCTTCTCGGTAGTGGCACCCACCCTGTGGAATGCCCTCCCATCAGATGTCAAAGGAATAAACAACTATCTGACTTTTTAAAGACAACTGAAGACGGCCTTGTTTAGGGAAGCTTTTAATGTCTGACACCGTATTGTTTTTAGTGTTTTGTTGGAAGCCGCCCAGAGTGGCTGGGGAAACCCAGCCAGATAGGCGGGGTATAAATAATAAATTATTATTATTATAGTAGCTCTTTTAAAAAAAGGAGGGGTGGTGGAAGGAGAGAGAAAGAAATGAGAGAGCACAACTATTTTTCTTGGCTATGTTACCCCAACATTGGCTGTGCTTGCCAGATATGGCCTTAGAGGCAAGGGAAAGTGAGGTCACTTTTATTTTATTTTTGCAAGAGGAAGTGAACGCTAACAACTGCTCTGTTATGATTGAAGCTAATTTTTATTGCAGCCCTGCAAGTTCACTTTACCGCAGGACGTAGGGTGGATGGGACAACATGGGAAGCCCAACCTGCGACAGCAAATGCTGCTGCCTTTTCGCGCTCCTAATTTTTAACTTGTTCATAGCTTCTCGTGGTATGGCTTCCTTCACCAGCAGTGAAGCTCATGCCTTCTCTTGAGTCGCTCTGACTAGTGCAGCTGTCTGGGTTTTGCGACTTGCTAGCATAGCATTGCCAGGAGGACAGACGTTACACCAGGATAACGACCTTTCGCATCAGTTGCTGCCTATTCTTGCGCCTTGAGTAAAGAAAGTCAGGTTGATATGAGTGTCTATGCCCAACTCCAGCTGGTTCACGACCTGTGGTCATTCCTGGACTGGGACACCTCATCCTCAGCTTATCCATGTGCTGATAACCTCCTGGATAGATTACTGCATTGTGCTCTACATGGAGCTGCCATTGAAGACTATTCAGAAGCTACAGCTGGTGCAGAATGCCGTTGCCTGGTTACTGTCTGCAATGGTGAAGGGGGATTCCATATGGCTAATCTAATCTAATCTCTACAGTGGATGCCTGTTAGTAACTGGGCCTGGTTCAAGGTTATTGGGTACCAAGAGTTGAGCAAATAGGAACCCATGTACCTGAAGGTGTGCCTTCTTCACAATTGCCCCACCTGACTACTGCGATCAGCAGTGCATGCCCTGCTTGTCCAAGCATTAGCTGCTGTTATCAGGGCAGCAACATGAGCAGGGCGTTCTTGGTGGTGGCCTCTTGGTTTATGAAACTCCGGCAGGAATGATGCTTGGTTGTCTATCACATTGGCCATATTTAGCTGTAAGGTAAAACCCTTTCTGTCTGTCCAGGCCTTTTGGATATAACTAATACTTCCACTGCCACTCTCGTTTGATGTTCTGTTTGGTTATTTTGCATCCAGATTTGTTGTCGTTGTGTTTTATTTGATGTGTTGCAATGATACGTCATTGCTTATTATGATTGTTAGTATAGTCACACTGAGCACCTGCTGGAAGGAAAGATGGGATCTGACTATGAGGAAATAAACCAGTATATAGTACCACATGATATCTGAACCGCTTTGTGATGCAACCTCAGTACCTGGCATGTGCAATGCCCTGATGCCTAGGATCATAACTGAATTCTACAGAAGTCCTATGCATTGTGGTGCTCTTGCCACATCAATAGCAAGAACAGGCTTAGCCTGCAGGCTGGTTGTAGCTCCACTACCTGACTCCTGGTTCTCTGTGGGAGAAGCCTGAATACCTGTAGATTGCAGCCATTTCCCTAGCTCTTCATGGGAACATCTATGGCCTGCACAGGTTTGTCAGCAGTCAAGAGTGGATGGGATGCATATATTCTCCATGAAGGGAGTTCATGCCAGAACCTCCTGCCTACCACAGCCATAGAAAAAATACGGCTGGATCACAGTGTTAGAAATTAGCCAGGCGCCAGGCGCGTTTTGCTACTGCCACAGGTCCAAATGCGACTATGTGGAGATTTCTGGGTGGTAGGTTGGCGACCACAGTTTAAAAACCTCTGCCTTAGTCCATAGTTAATTCCATTTCCACTGTGTGTGTTTCACCTTCTTGCATAATGGGACAAGTGAATTGTTGTAAGAGGAAGCTGCAGTCAAGCAATGTAGTTGAGATCGTAGAATCCGTAGAAGTGTAGCAGCATTGGAAGGGACCCCAAGTGTCATCTAGTCCAACCCCATGGTGAATAGACATTCTGTTGTGGTGGCCATTACCTAGATTTAAAGTGCTTATATATCTGAGTTTCTAACGCTGGGCAGGGGTGGGCAACCTTCACCCCCGCGGGCCAATCTTGGCTTGTCAGGGGGTTCAACATAGCATGCAAGGCCCTTTCCCCCAAACCACTCCCACCTGTCTCTGGGTGATGTCAGCAGGTGAATGGGATTTGGGGTTCAGTTCTGCTAGGTGCTGCTTGGCCAGCATGTTTGCTTTGGGGAACGAGCCGAAAAAGCTGACCTCTGCAGCCAGGAGGACTTGAGTCCTCTGTGAGCAGGTAAGAAGCGAGAAGCAATTGGTGATGGAGGTGTAACTGTGCTGGTCCTGGGGGGTTACCGTGCGGCGAGGTCCGTGTCCAGTCCAGGGTCGAGGGTGTGGTGTGTAGGCTGTCCGTCAAGGCAGAAGCGGGGTCCAAGGCAAGGAGTCGGGTGAGGTCAGGAACTCTAGCAGAAGAGCAGGACAGGGTGCTGGCAGGAACAGGTTACCAACAATGTTGCTCCCGCAACCTGGGACTGGGGCTGGCTGGCTTTTATGTGCCCTGAGGCATAGGGCGGCCCCGGTCCACAGGTGACTCGTCTCTGCTGGTCTGGAGGCGAGCACTCATCCTGTAGGAACTTAGTTCCCTCTGCCTCTCTGCCCTGAGCCTCTGCAGCTCAGGAGAGGCTGGAAGGTTACCGGACCCAGAGGCAACCTCAGCTTCCTCTGACGGGGCTGAGAGTGGAGCACCTGCAGGCAGTGGGTCCTCCATCACCTCAGGGGCCAGAGCGGACTCTGCTGATGGCTGCACCTGAGGATCCAGCACAGGTGAGGACCCTTCAGGCTCATGCCCCAGCCCCAGCTTAGCTGGTTCTGGAGGCGGGGACTCCTGTGCAGGCTGGGATTCCTCAGGTTCAGCCTCTGAGTCCGAATCCCAGCCCATCACAGTAACTTACAGAAGTAGAGAGGATGAGCAGGGAAGTTAATGGCACGCTAGAAGTAAGATATTTAATCTTGGTTCAGTTTTTTTTAAAAAAAAACGTTCAGCATCTAGCACAGTGCTTTACAGTTGGTGCAGTAGGCAGAGAAATCATTAAGTAGTCTGCCAAGACCCTTAGCAGTTTTCAAGCGGTCCAGGGGGGAAATTTTGAAACCACTGGACTAGATTATGCTTGCAATCAGCAAGCTATCCTGGAGAGACACCGCCTGCCTTTTCCCTACCCCACCCCCATTGCCACTCTCAGGGTGCAAAAGATGTGAAGGAAACAGTGACTGGGTAGAAGGGCTTTTACACTTGCCAGAAGCTCGGCTCTGCCCTTGCTGGTCTTGGAAGGATCCTTTAAAAAAGTCCTATATGACTAGAGAATTTGCGCCTGTCCATTGGGGGATATAGGAGGGACGCGGGTGGCGCTGTAGGTTAAACCACAGCCTAGGACTTGCCGATCAGAAGGTCAGCGGTTCGAATCCCCACGACGGGGTGAGCTCCTGTTGCTCGGTCTGCTCCTGCCAACCTAGCAGTTCGAAAGCACAAAGTGCAAGTAGATAAATAGGTACCGCTCCAGCGGGAAGGTAAACGGCATTTCCGTGCGCTGCTCTGGTTCACCAGAAGCGGGTTAGTCATGCTGGCCACATGACCCGGAAGCTGTACACTGGCTCCCTCTGCCTTTAAAGCGAGATGAGCGCCCCAACTCTAGAGTCGGTCATGACTGGACCTAATGGTCAGGGGTCCCTTTACCTTTATTGGGGGATATAGGAAGCCCTGAACACATATTTTTTAGATGTCCCAATGAGGCACGTAGAGAAACCATTGACCCCCTGCTGGTGAGGCTTGCCGACCTCCCGGTAAAGCAAAAATTTGCTCTTCTCCTGTTAGGCAAAGACCACAAGACAACCCGGATTGTCGCCAGATTCTGCGCACAGATCTGTAGGCACAGACCATCCCACGATTCAATCTAGTTTGTTAAGAAAATTCCCAAACTCGGATCCACGGGTGACTCTGGGTCATTTCTCTAAGGTAGTCTATCTTAAAGTTTTTGTGTGTTTATATGCCTATCACATTTTTAAACTTAAAATCCATTGTTGTATATTGTTTTAAATGTTTGCTTTGCTATTGGGATTTGTGTTTCTCAAGTTGGTCTCTGACCGTAATAAATTTCATGTCAGTGACTGGGTAGATCTACACACAGGGAAAAACCTGCTATAAATAAGTCAGAAAGTAAATCATTTTAACAAAAGAAAAAACACACATTCCCTCCCCCCCTTTTTTTTGCTCTCCAGCACCATTTGTTGTTGTATGTTTATAACACATTCAAAATGTTGTTTTTTTGGCTAATGGAGCTGAGTCCTCTGTTTAGGGGAATCCTAAATGTTACAGTTTAAGGTTTGAACTCTGTTTTCCATGCCCACTTTGCTTTGCAGTGTGGAGGTTGTTTATAGAACTGCTGTCGCCTGTATGGTTGGGTGATGTCTCCCCATCCCCTAGCTTTGACATTAACTTTTGCTTGGAAATAATAAACCGATTGAGTTTTCAGTCGACAATCAAGATTCTCCTCTTGGGAGAGAGGGAGCGTATCCATTTTGGTCACATGTGCTTAATAAGGAAATGGCAAAATTGTAAGTGTCAAGGGATGCAAGTGATTATGTATAATAGTGTTTATTCACTTGCTGAGACATAATAACAAAATTACTACTTTGTAGTTGTCTCCGAAGTACAGCAATTCTGCATTTTTACAAAGGCAGCTTTTAATGAATAATCAGCTTTTTGCTTCTTGCCAGCCGCATGTGTGCAGTGTACAGTAAAATCTTGGTTAGCTTCTAATCTGGGTCTACTCTGTAACAATTACATTTATTCCTAATGTCTCTAAGTTATGGCCTGAATTTGTAAAATCAGCCCTTTTCAGGTCCTGCCTTAACTTCTGTACGGTCACTGTTTTGTCTAGGCAGGCAGGGCAATCTCTACCATCTAATGATGCATAAGCTATTCTAATAATTGCCCAGCAGCAAGAACTTCCTCTGCATGGAGCTTTTGTGCTCAGATGGTAGGAGGGTCATTGACTTGGGACACTTGAGGAATGAATGTGCTTTCTGGCTTCAGGAGGCAGGTTTTGGACGTGGTCCTTAAGCCTTTCCAGAATGTACACGAGAGCAGTACAAAGTAAATGTACATGAAAAAGATGCCGGACCTTAGTGGTTTGGTTTTGCATGTAACACTAAACCATGGTTAAGTGTTACATGCAAAACCAAAACCACAAAGGCCCTACATTTTTTTTCATGGTTTAGTGTTACATTTGTTTTCCCTCCATTCCCTCTCCTCTCCAATAGAGGCAAAGGGAGATTAGGTCGTTTGGCTTCTATTTTCAACTGAATGAAGTTGTGTCCAAACTTGGGCAAATAGTGGTTCATGTTAACTCTGGGTGTATGGCAGGGGTGACGAACCTTTGGCTCTCCAGCTGTTGTCGGACTCCAGTTCCCATCTGCTCAAGCTAAATGCCAGATGGTCGAGGTTTCTAAATTGTTTTATTTGGAGATTTTTTTTATCCTGCTCTTCAGCCAAAAGATCAATAGAAATGCTCCAAGCGCAGCTTGCAGATAATAAAACATAAGGGGATGCCTGCTGTCAGGGTTACATTCTTAAAAGTCACAACACACGAATACACATGATGGGTGTGGTAGTCCTACAACATCTGGTAGGCTGTAGCAAAACACCTGCTTTTTGCATGTAGGAGGTGCAGTTCCTGGCATCTCCAGGTACGGTAGGGCTGGGGGATGCCTCTGTTCTGAAACCCTGGAGAGCTATTGCTGGTTAATGTAGTCCAGGATTTCCCAAACCTGTGTCTCCAGCTGTTTTTAGATTACAGCTCCCATCATCCCTTTGACCAGTGGTCAGGGATGATGGGAATTGTAGTCCAGCAACAGCTGGGGACCCATGTTTGGGAAACCCTGGTGTAGACAATACTGAACTAGATGGACTGTATGGTCTGATTCTGTATAGCACAGCTTCCTATATTCTTCATTCCAGGTTTAGGAAAACAAGCCAACTACAAAATATTGTGGGCATTCCTGGCTCGTTTTACAAAACGATAGCTAGTGGTAACCATTATTCTTGATTTGGGCAGTGCTAGTAAATGTAGAAAATAGTTAGAAGTAGAAGCAAAGGGTTCTGAAGTCCACATTGTAGCCGTGCCAGGCAGAAAGGAGGATTACATAAGCAGAAAACTTCTCCATGCTCAATTCCCATAGTTGTTGTTGTTGTTTAGTCGTGTCCGACTCTTCGTGACCCCATGGACCAGAGCCCGCCAGGCACTCCTGTCTTCCACTGCCTCTTGCAGTTTGGTGAGACTCATGTTTGTAGCTTCGAGAACACTGTCCAACCATCTCGTCCTCTGTCATCCCCTTCTCCTTGTGCCCTCCATCTTTCCCAACATCAGGGTCTTTTCCAGGGAGTCTTCTCTTCTCATGAGGTGGCCAAAGTATTGGAGCCTCAGCTTCAGGATCTGTCCATCCAGTGAGCACTCAGGGCTGATTTCCTTCAGAATGGATAGGTTTGATCTTCTTGTAGTCCATGGGGCTCTCGAGAGTCTCCTCCAGCACCATAATTCAAAAGTATCAATTCTTTGGCGATCAACCTTCTTTATGGTCCAGCTCTCACTTCCATACATCACTACTGGGAAAACCATAGCTTTAACTAATGGGGGCGTTATTTGATCCTAGCTTCACTTAACACAGAGATAAACTGTCTGCATCCAGACATGACCCTAATAAGTACTATGGGAATGCCTGACAAAGACAACAGGCATTCCCATTGTACTTATTAGCATCATGTCTGGATGCAGACAGTTGATCTCTGTGTTAAGTGAAGCTAGGATCAAATAAGACCCCCATTCTATCTTGGTAGGGCCACTTGGGAAGGAGGAAAGTTGCTTGTGATCCAGTCTTCCCCGTGAACCGAAGGTTGGCAGTTCCTGGATCTAGTTTGAGTTCTTACCCCGAAAACAGGATGCTCTGCATATAATAGAACCAACTCTGTTGTGGTTTTAAGCCTCTGATGTACATAAGTAGAAAGAAGAAAAGGGGATGGTGCTATCATGCCAAGAACAGAGGAAGTTTGTTTATTCCAGGTCAGGTTATTTATCCATCTGGCCCAGCATTGTTTGTTGTGACTCACTTTAAGTCAGGCTGCGACCCAGAAGTGAGCCCTAGTCCATCTGTTGAAGGCCAATGATCAGCAGTGACTAACAGTCTCTGCAGGATCTCAGACCCAAGGTCTTTTTCATCACATTCGTAAAAGAGGCCAAGCTATCAGACCCAGGTGGCAAATCATATCCTGTGCATGGAGCAGAGTGCTCAGTCCAAGGATTTTTGTTTAGCCCTAGAACCAACTTCGTAAGGGACGCGGGTGGCGCTGAGGGTTAAACCACAGAGCCTAGGTCTTGCTGATCAGAAGGTCGGCGGTTTGAATCCCTGCAATGGGGTGAGATCCCATTGCTCGGTCCCTGCTCCTGCCAACCTAGCAGTTCAAAAGCATGTCAAAGTGCAAGTAGATAAATAGGTACTGCTCCAGCGGGAAGGTAAACAGCGTTTCCGTGCACTGCTCTGGTTTGCCAGAAGCGACTCAGTCATGCTGGCCACATGACCCGGAAGCTGTACACCGGCTCCCTCGGCCAATAAAGCGAGATGAGCTTCACAACCCCAGAGTTGGTCACGACTGGACCTAATGGTCAGGGGTCCCTTTACCCTTTTAGAACCAACTTCAGTCATTTTCACCCCACAACTGAGTGGATCAGCGTTAGAAACTCAGATATATACCGTAAGCTAGTCTCCAAATGGCACCTTAAACCTTTTTGGCATGCGGCAGCAAAGGGTGCTGTGTGCCAGCTAGCCACATGGTGGAGATGTCAGTCACCAAACCTGGCCACAAAACCTCTCCACTTGGTCACAAGTGAACAGTCAGCAGTCGCAAAAAACCACTGGCGACCGGGGAATTTTGAACACTGGAGGGGATGGGTGGGAGTTGTTTTATTATCACTATTGTTAAAAATGTGGCCATCACAAACGCTGTCTGGTTTAAGCGTTAAAGTCTTGGGCAGAAATCGAACTGGTAGTTTGAGTTCTTTGTCCAGCAGTGAGCCCAGGACACTCTGCCTATTTTATGTGTGTATTCTTTAGCAGCAGCTGATCAGTTTCTCTCTCTCTCTGTGTGTGTGTGTGTGTGTGTGTGTGTCTAGGCACAATGTCAGTGTGCATGGTGCATTTGGACTACATAGGCAACCCAGACACACAGATAGATTATACATTTATATATTTTAGTCAAGAGTTTATATATGAAGAAAGTTAAATGAGTGCAAATAGAAGTGTTCACATGCTAGAGTGACTGCAATAAATTGGGAGTTATTTATTATTTGGAGTGAATGTGTGGTGTGAACCCCTACAGGAGTTGGCAGGAAAGCGACTTAACCGCTTTTTGCAGTTGAACACTGCATCTCATGTGCTCCTAAAACGCTCAGGGCAGATTGCAGAGCTGATAGAAATGCCAAGAGACTTTCTTATTAATGATCGGAAAGGGCGTGTAACAATACTAAGTGTTTCAATGGCTTTCAGTATATGGGGCAGTGTCCAATGAACTCATTTTGTTAGCGTAAGGATTTCTGCTTGCTCAGTCCTCCTTTTGGCTTTCCCATGCCCTCCCCAAATCTGCTCTGGAGGTTTGGGGAATACCCAGAACAGATTTAAGGGGGTAGCATTGGGAAGAGGGAGAGCATTCTGCAACCTTATAGTCATTGTGTTAAAGGAAGAAGCTGGTTGAATATCGCTCATTATCAGTAGCCCTTAACAGTGATGGATAACAAATGGATAGGTTCTTGGTGATAGATGCTTGGCTCTGGTGATCATATCTTGTCTTAAAAAGCTCGGATGTGCAAAAGCTTTTCCCCTCTTCTCTCCTCCCTTTGCAGCACACTGCAGTTAAGCTAGTAAGTCCCCAGTAAAGTGTCGTTTCTGATTTGTCTGTCTTGGGAAGGTGTGGCTACCAAGTTCAGAACAAGCCAGGATCTGAAGCTAAGTTCAACTTGCGGTTTAAGATCCTAGCTTTTCCCCCACTGCGGAAATCATAGTTCCTCAGACTGCACAAATTGAAGACTTCTGAGTTTAATTGCTGTGTGCTAGAAAGGGAGAAGGGAAGTGGTTATGTGTGTGGACAAAAGCCTCATGCATATTTCTGCTTATTGTGATTGTCACTCCGAACTTCCCCGTAGTGCATCAACTATTGTATGTGTGGAAGGATTTGTGGGTACAGGAGCGACGACCACAAGGGCAGCCCATCGCTCAGTGGTAGAGTATCTCTTTAGCATGCAGGTTCCCTCTCTGGCATTTCCAGGTAGGCCGGGGAAAGATTCCCTGACTGAAACTCTGGAGAGCTCCTGTCAGTCAGTGTTGACAGAACTGGTCTCGCTCAAAACAAAGCGACTTTCAAGTTCCTGAGATGGCAGAGTTTCTTACAGTGCCAGCAACCAAATGTGGTATTTGGACGTCGTATTCTGGAGGTGGAGAAGTGTTATGTCTGCACAGTAGCAGGTTGTAGCAGTCGTTGATCTAGGATAGATGCAGAAAGTTCTCAAATACCATCATGGTTCTAGCTGGCAATTTCTTGGCCATATCTGGCTTGCTGGGCAATGCCCTCTGACCAGGTCTGGCGTCATCAAGCAGTATTCTCAGGCAGCTGCTGGCACTTCCCATTTCTACTTCTCCTGGCTCCCCCCTCCCCAGGCACCTGTCATCTCAATTTCCCCCAATGCACTGTAGGAAATCAAAATGGCGGCCGCCCAGTGTAGACCACCACTTGATAAGCCAACGGGGAGGGTGGCACTTGTCCTGGTGAGGGAGCCATTGGGAGGCACCTGACGTCAGCCCTGGTCTTCTCTTCTCCAGTTGCCAGCCCCAGAGGCAAATGGGAATGAGCAGCCGTGGGATTTGGCGCTGGGCTAGGGGAACACTTGCCAACTCGCTGCTTCCTTCTCATGGTGGTCTTCAGGCAATGCTCATTCATGAGGAAGGGGTGTCTCTTGGTTTATAGCCAAGAGGAGTTATGGCGTCTGTGACCAGCCCTTGGCATAGACGCTGGAGATGGAGCTGAGCCAGGAAGGACAAAGGAGCTGGAGATGAATGAACTCAAAAGGGAGCGGATGCAGCTCTTGAGGTGCCCAGATTAACCACCCCTGAGATGTGGATCTGTGTCTGGAGTTCTGTGGGCCCTCTTCAAAGAGGTCTCTCCAGGATCTGGGTTGGGTGGGATCTTGATAGGAAAAAGCAAACAATATATTACATTCCCCCCCCCCTTCAATTTGTAAATATTTTGAAACTTTGGAAGCTGAGATGAGTGACTTAAAAATAATAATAGCCAGCTTCATCTTAAACTGTACAGTGGTACCTCGGGTTGAGTACTTAATTCGTTCCGGAGGTCCGTACTTAACCTGAAACTGTTCTTAACCTGAAGCACCACTTTAGCTAATGGGGCCTCCTGCTGCTGCTGCTGCCACGCCACCACAGCACGATTTCTGTTCTCATCCTGAAGCAAAGTTATTAACCTGAAGCACTATTTCTGGGTTAGTGGAGTCTGTAACCTGAAGCGTATGTAACCTGAAGCGTATGTAACCCAAGGTACCACTGTATTAATATTCTGCAACTGGAGAACTTTAAAGGGAAAGCATTGCACATCTCCTATGCGAAACTGGAATCCATTTTTCACTCGTGTCTTATCTCCTTTTGTTTTTGCTTTTCTCTCTGTGTGTGGTTTCTCTTCCTCCTCTTTTCTTGGAGACTTTTTAGTAAAACTAGCCTGCTCCTGAGAGCACATATTTCTGTTCCCTGGGGACAGAATTGGCTGTTGCCAAGGGTAGCCAGATATTGAGGGCAGCCTAGCAGTTCAGAGCCTGTCTCGGTTTGCCTAGTGCCAGGCAGTGTCTTCGCTGCTCTTTCTTTTTCCAAACTTAACTTCAGTGACCTCTTCTCTCAGCATTTAATTTATATGGCGGTTGAAAGCTGAACAGCTTATTGGCTGATGCTCACTTCATGGCCACTTGGATTTCAGTAGAGGGTCGCTCTCTCAAATTAGCCGTGTTTAGGTTTCTCCTATATAACCCATATGCTTGTAAAATGAAAAAGACCAGAATCTCTTTCTGCAGTCCTGTCTCATGTATGTGGCAGTCTTCTGAGTGACACAGTGTCCTTGTAATCTGTATTGTAATCTGTAATTTAAAAACTAATCTGTAATCTGAAGTTTAGCTATTATGCAAAAACCAGAATCCTGTGCTAAAATAATAGCAATCTGATAGTTGTACAAGAACTTGAAGCAAGCTGGATATTTCTTTTCCTCAGCTGGTGTGTGTCGTGTGAGGCAGTGACGTTGAGTTTGTGGGGGAATTTATTACACAAAATTGGCTAATTTGCATTTGGAAAACTTCGTTTTGCAATGAAAAACTGTCTGGTGCCTTAGATCTGAATTGGCATGTTTATTTCACTTGAAATTTAGCAAAAGATAGCGGAAAAAGTTGAAAACTTGTCAGGCTTGCCTAATAATGCATTTGCAGACGGCATCCATTAATTGCTTGCTAATGAATGTATGAAATGTAAAGCTTTCCGTGGAAAACTAAAGCGCTGGAAGATTTCCTACCCTGCATCACTGAGATCAGGTGCTGAAAAGGGCGTTGTCCTAAATTCTAACCATCTTCAACAGTACACTGTTAGAATCTCTCTGCAGACTGTCATGCATAATATGTAAAGGTTAGGAACAGGGAGATGGGGGGGGGCAGTGCTGCATAGAAGTGATGCTAATTACAGGCAGCCCCCCGTTTATGCGCAGACAATATTTGTGCGGCAGTGTATACGCTGAACCCAGAAGTGACCCGTAAACGTCATAAAGATGTCACTGAAACATTAATAAAAGGGCAGGGCGAGGTGTTTGTGGGCTTTTTCAGTTATATGCCATTTCACTGACCTGTTGTCACGGTCCGGTTCACGGGCGATCGAAGTCCCAGCAGGGGACGTCAGGACCGGGGGCAAGATGGTGGGGTGGGAGCAGGAATGGGGGGCCAGGAGTCAAGAAGCCAATGGTCCGAGGGTAAGGAAGCTAGGGGTCACAAAGTCAAGGGTCCGAGGATCAAGAAGCAGGGAGTCAAGAAGCCGAGGTTCAAGGATCAGGAAGCAAGAAGCCAAACGCAGCAAGGCAGGAAGCGTGTTGCTGTGTCCCTTCCGAGCTCTTGCCACCAAGTGCTGTGAGTTAGCAATTGGCCTCACCTGTGTGGCCACGCCTTGCCTCTTCAGAACAAACTTAGGAAGGCCCCAGTCCTGCAGAGTCCTGTTGGTCACAGGGCCTGGCTTCTGCACGCACACCTGACACCCGTGTGGATTCATTAACCACTCTGGCAAACTCTGCCTTTAGATCACCATATTTTGGTACTAAACAAACCATAGTTAAAGTGCCAGGCAGGGTTCTCACATAACGCTAACCTTGGTTTAGTGTTACATGTGAACCACCCCAGTAAGTAGCATGCATTTCCCCCCTAGCCACTTCCTAGGCTGCCTTCTACCTTGAGAACTTTGACTCTGCTGGGTGTGTCTTCTCCAGCCATTCTTTCCCTTTTATCTGTCCTTGCTATTTTTCCAGCAGAACTCGCTCCGTCAGTTCTGTTCATTTCTTAGTTGCCTTTTAAATAGTGAGATGGAAAGTTAATTTCCACCATGCGTTATCCTAGAGTTTAATACAAAATCACATCTTCCAGCAGAGCAGCAGTGTCTCTCTCTCTCTCTCTCTCTCTCTCTCTCTCTCTCTCATTCTCTCTCTCCTTTGCTTGAAAGGCAATTTATTTTGAGCAACCCTTGTGCACCACTTTTAACATTTCCTTTATTGGTGTTGCGGTGTTGAGAAACGGAGACCGAGGGGTCCCCAAAGCAAAGCTAACACAGCTAAAAAGGGGCATTTTGATTAAGACTAGTGTTTCATTAACAATTGTAATCAAACTCTGAATGTAGGTGTGAAGTGTTGCTGTGGAAACCTGACTCTTGAAGGGGGTGTTAATTGTCCTTAAAAAAATAACAACCTCTCTTTCCCTCATTCAGTTTCAAGGTTCTGTACAGTGACTGTGCAGAATGGCTGATCATGTCAGGAATTTTGCTAAAGCATATTTTAACATAGCCTCCCCTGTATGTATATTCCTGGCCTTGCTCTGGAGCAGCTTCCCCAAGCCTGGTACACTGGTACCTCTGGATGCGAACAGGATCCGTTCCGGAGCCCCGGTCACATCCTGAAGCGAACGTGATACGCGACTGTGTGGGTTGCATTTCGCCACATCCACGCATGCGCGTGACGTCATTTTGAGCGTCTCTGCATGCACGAGCGGCAAAACCCAGAAGTAACGCGTTCCGTTACTTCCAGGTCGCCGCGGAGTGCAACCCAAAAATGCTTAACCTGAAGTGTAATCATCCTGAGGTATGATTGTACCTTTCAAGCTCCCAGTTTCCATCATAGAATCGTAGAATCATAGAGTTGGAAGAGACCACAAGGGCCATCGAGTCCAACCCCCTGCCAAGCAGGAAACACCATCAGAGCACTCCTGACATATGGTTGTCAAGCCTCTGCTTAAAGACCTCCAAAGAAGGAGACTCCACCACATTCCTTGGCAGCAAATTCCACTGTCGAACAGCTCTTACTGTCAGGAAGTTCTTCCTAATGTTTAGGTGGAATCTTCTTTCTTGTAGTTTGGAACCATTGCTCCATGTCCGCTTCTCTGGAGCAGCAGAAAACAACCTTTCTCCCTCCTCTAAGTGACATCCTTTTATATATTTGAACATGGCTTTTATATCACCCCTTAACCTCCTCTTCTCCAGGCTAAACATGCCCAGCTCCCTTAGCTGTTCCTCATAAGGCATCGTTTCCAGGCCTTTGACCATCAGCCCCAGCCAGCAAGGCCAATGATCAGGATTGATGGGAGTTGTAGTTCAAAACATTCAGAGGGCACCAGCTTGGGTCTGCTGCTGTAACATAGGAAGCTGTCTGAATCAGAGTCAGACCACTGGTCCTTCAAGCTCTGTATTGTGTATGCTGACTAGACACATCTCCCCAAGGTTTTTAGGCAATTGAAACTGCGACAGTTTGCAACTAAGCTATGGCCCTTAACTTGCAGACAAACCACTTAACCATGTTTAGCACTAACCGTGGTTTGTCGCCTTAAAACTGGTAGCTCAAGATAGGTAGCTCAAGAAGTGAAACCATTCTTTTGTTAAGCTCCGCTTCTCAGAAGGTGTGGGGAAATGTCAACAAGGCCTCCTTGTCTTCTTGCCAACAGAGACTGGAGAGGTGGGCAAACAGCCTTAATCATGTTTTGGTTGCTGCTTCTGTAATTATAGGTTTACATTCCATCTTGGGGCCAAGCCTTTGGCTGTGGTTTGTGTATTTGGATATGTTTCACTGTGGTTTAATAAAATAAGCAAACCATAGTTAAGTCTGCATAGGTCTCGGGTGTGAAAATATCTTCCCACTGGTGTTGTGAAAACAGATACAACAATCACCTGTTGAGTGTTTATGTGCCTGGCTTCATGGTTGAGTGGGGATTGGGACCCTGGTCTCCCAGGTCCTAGTCTAACACGCAGAAGTAGGAACATAGGAAGCAATGTTTGAAATTAGCCAGGCGCCAGGCACATTTTGCACCTGGCTGTTGGCGGCTTGCAGTGTTAGAAACCGAGATACAAAAGCTAGGAGCTGAAGGGCACCTGAAACCTAAGTTATGGGCGCAACAACGCCCATGTCTAGGTGTGCTTTTTTATAATCAGAATACAAAGCTGAAAATGAATGAACTGCAGCTAAAATACTACTGTATGTTCATTTTCCACGTGGTCCAGTCCTTCCCCTGCCCACCCCCCTAATATTATTCCCCCCCAATTTTTTTTATTGATTTTCACAAAATTGTAAACAAACAAACATAAATCATAACCTTATTAGAATTACACTTATTAACATTGTTAAGTGACTTCCTCGCTTCCCCTTGGTTGAATTTCAATGCATATCCTTTTAACGGTTTTCCAAATCAAACTTCTTATAAATTTAACTTGAACATTAACATCCTTAAATCTTTTCATTTTGAAATTAAACATGTTAATTCATCACTTAACTTATATAGAATCCTAGGCCAATCAAGTACCTGCAAGCTGTTTCCAATTAGTTTAACGTAACATATTTAGCTAAGTAATCATTAAATTTTGTCCATTCTTCCTGATACTCCTCCTCCTTCTGGTCGCGGACTCTTCCGGTTAGGTCGGCTAGCTCCGAAAACTCCATCATCTTCATCTGCCATTCTTCCACCGTTCTTGCGTTTTCCATTTTTTAGCTAGTAAAATTCGAGCAGCAGTTGTGGCATATCTATCAGGCACCCCCCTAATATTCTTAAGAGGGTCTCTTCTCCAGTCTTCTTCCAATCATCTGGAAGTGGGGAGGCAGAAAAAGGTCTTCATTTCCTTCCACTCTGCAGTTATAATCTGAAATCTTAGGTGCAGTACTGTGCCTGCCCAGAGCTCAGAAACTGCTCCCGCAAATAAAATTCCCTTTCACAAAATGCCCCTAGAACAATGGGAGTTTCGAACACTGGCCACTTGAAACCAAGTTAGACCACTGGTGCATCTTACTCAGTAATGCCTACACTGACTTAAAGCTGCTCTCCAGGGTTTCATGCAGGAGCCAACCTTGAGATGTTGGGGATTGAACCTGGGACATTTGTGGTGTAGTGGTTAAGAGCGGTAGTCTTGTAATCTGGGGAACCGGGTTCGCGCCTCCACTCCTCCACATGCAGCTGCTGGGTGACCTTGGGCTAGTCACACTTCTCTGAAGTCTCTCAGCCCCACTCACCTCACAGAGTGTTTGTTGTGGGGGAGGAAGGGAAAGGAGAATGTTAGCCGCTTTGAGACTCCTTTGGGTAGTGATAAAGCGGGATATCAAATCCAAACTCCTCCTCCTCTTCTTCTTCCAAAGCAGATACTCCATTACTGAGCAAACGCCCTTCCCCAAATTCTTGCGACTTACTCCCCTGTATTTATTTATTACGATTTACCAAATTTATGGTTTGCTTTATCTTGCCAAAGGCAACTCAAAGCAACCAAACAAGGAAACAAACGAAATCCCCACATAGATGCAGTAAGAGAAAACAAAGAACCGATTAAAGTAATAAATTAATGATGCATTAAAAACATATCACTCCCTCTAAGAGGTCACAGATAGAGGCCAGAGAGCTAGTTAAAGAGGAGTTTCTGCCTGGTACCTCAATATATGTAATGATGATGCCAGGCAAGCCTTCCCAGGGAGCCACTACAGAAAAGGCCCATTCTTGTGTTGCTATGGTTTAGGGCTGGTGACACGCCAGGAAGGAGTCTGAGGGTCTCCTAGTAACCTAATAATAATAATAATAATAATAATAATAATAATAATAATAATTTTATTTATATCCCGCCCTCCCCAGCCGAAGCCGGGCTCAGGGTAGCTAACAACAATAAAACAGTACAAAAGTACAGCACAAACAACACTCTAAAATCATTCATTATAAGGCAGGCTTCCTCAAACCTGGCCCTCCAGATGTGTGGAGACTACAATTCCCATCATCCCTGCTAGCTAGGGATCATGGGAGTTGTAGGCCAAAAACATCTGGGGGGGGCCTGAGATTGAGCAAGCCTGCCTTATAAGGTTGCAACCTAAGAGCCCCACAGTGCCTCATTAGGATCATTCCTAATTCCTGGGGTTGCGAGTTCCTCCTCCAGTCAACTTCTCAACAGATCCAATTTTAAGCTAACCAGTAGTGTAAAAATGTTGCTCGTTGCTCCCCTCCAACCCGAAGAAGAGAATGAAACAGGATTCCGTTGGGTGCCTCTGTCTGCTTTTCTGATGAAGCATTTAATAGATGGAGGTTTGTCTGTTCTGCCTGAGCAAACTAAGCTGCCGAGAACTTTTTGCCAGAAGCTGCAGCTTAAGCATGAAGATGAAGATATGCTTTAAACTCAAGTGACCTTCTAAAAATAACAGGAGGGAGCATATACAGGAAATGTCCATCTCTTCTTCCGGCCCTGTCCCTGGCTTCTTAAAAGCCAGTTTCGAATAAAAACATACTGCACAGATTGGATGTGTTGAGTGAAGCCTTGCAAGGGTGCTGGGCCCTTTGTGTTGTGCTTCTTTTATATTTGTGTTAGACTGCAAATGATGTCCAGATAATCTCCCAAAGGTGTTCTCCCATGACTGCCCATAAGATGGGCTGCCATCCTAAAAGGGCATAAGGAGGATAGTCTGCATTGTATCAGCTCTTTAGTCATGAAGAGACAGCAGCGTCTATGAAGGCTTCAGAAGAAGTGAACAAGTACAGTCGTACCTTGGATCCCAAATGCCTTGCAAGTCGAACGTTTTGGCTCCCGAACGCCTCAAACCCAGAAGTCAGTGTTCCAGTTCACAAACGTTCTTTGGAACCCGAAAGTCCGATGCAACTTCCGACTGGCTGCAGGAGCTTCCTGCAGCCAATCGGAAACCGTGCTTTGGTTTCTGGACGTTTTGGAAGTTGAACAGACTTCTGGAACGGATTCCTGTCGACTTCTGAGGTACCACTGTACTCGGGTAGCATGATTGGATCACCTGCACAAAATAGCTGCCCTGTAGCCAAATATTCCAAGAATGCTGCGTTCCTAAATACAGAGCTCTCCATTGAGAGAGTCTTTTCAGTCACTGAAAAGACTTCTCATTTTTTTGCTAGACCAAGAGCAATTTTTTTGTTACAGATGTTGAGATAATGAATATGTCTGGTTAGTCTGCTCCGCTCCCAAAAACGCATAGCAGCAGTCAGATTTCAGAAGTTATCTGCGGGGTTTTTCTTACCCTCCTTTTGACAGCTCCTCCTCCTCTGTTTTACCTGCAGAGGCAGAGGCAGATGCTGCATATTGCAAATAGTGGCTCCCAGGTGCGCTATCCTGCTGCTGCTGCTGCTCCTGCTGCTTTGTCAGTTTTTCATGTTCTCCTCTGGCTCATCTGAAGCTGATGAAATGGGAAAGGAGATGAACAGAACGGAGGTGGCATTCAATTTGTGCCAAAAGTAACCGATCGTGGCATAGATTGCTTTAAAGGGATTCTGCTGCTGCAGGGAAGGTGATGAAGATATTGTTCTTCTCTGCTGCCTTCCCGTTTGCAAAGTGTCATCCGGATGAGTTGTTATGGGTGGTTAATCGCATGGCAAATCCAGGCTGTCACCACCTGGAGATAGAGCCGTTTTAATAAACCCTGCTGTGGTTTTGTTAGCTCAGATATTGCTTTATTTTTGGCTCAGTTTGGGGGGGTGTGGGTGTGCTAGTTTAAGGTAGTGGACCTGTTTGTGTGATCATATATCAGTTTATTAACTTGTGGCTCCCCAAGCTGATTATTGCTATGGAGGGCAGCCTGCCAGGAGCTGTACCCATGTGTGCTGCCTGCCTGGGACTGCATAAACAGGGTGGGGTGGGGGAAGGCTGAGCCCCAAACATGGCTAGCTGGCTGGCTTTATTTGCCTTGGTTGGCTAAAGGCTGGGTGGGGTGAGAGGGGAGACTGAATCTTCATTTTTATTTTGTTGATCACGTTCTCTCCCTCCAGCAGCAGCAACAACAACAACAAAAAGCACATCTGTGTTCTGCAAGGACAAAGTCCTGCTCTTCTCTCATGAATGACTGAACTTGCTGCCACCTTCTGCAGTGTGCTGATTCTGAATGTGGTTTTTCTTCAGCTTGGATGATCTGCATTTTGTAACCAGAATGCCCGGCCAATGCACAGAGTTCCTGCTTTGTCTTTGGTAACAAGGGCTGGTTTTTCTCATGAGTGCTTCCCAGTCTAGTCAGTGTCAAGTACCATTTTATCAATGAGTGCCTGAGTGTAACCTCTATTGAATTTGTCATGAGGGAATTCAGTTGTGGCTACAGTATTTTCTCAGATCCTAATGAGTTCATTATATTGCAAAAAAATTCATTCTATTTAACCATAATTCTTCTCTGTAAAAGAAGCTCCCTTTTTTTAATAATAGAGGAGGAAGGAGAAAGAGGCTGTTTTGCTTGTGTCCAGGGTTTGGTCACATGTCTCTCCAGAGACGTTTAAAATACCATTTCTCTGGCCTGAGCATTGCTGGCAGTGTTAGTTGCAGCTGAGCTGCATGTTCACTGTTGGCTGAAATGAGGGAAAACATAGACACTGGTGTTCAGTTTGGGACTCCTGTGGGATGCTGGTACTTTAACTCTCAGGATGCTTTAATAGAACATTAAACTGGTTCCAGTATCCCCAGCACTGAAGACTACCAAGGCATTTTTTGTGGAACACCCTCTCATCACATGTCAAAGAAATAAACAACTACCTGACGTTTAGAAGACATCTGAAGGCAGCCCTGTTTAGGGAAGTTTTTAATGACTGATGTATTAATGTATTTTTAATCTTTTGTTGGAAGCCACCCAGAGTGGGTGGGGAAACCCAGCTGGATGGGTGAGGTATAAATAATAAATTATTATTATTATTATATATTATTATGTAGCATTGCAAAAGTTGGCATATGCTTAATATCAGGGCAACGCCCAACAGAATTGCCTTCTAATGCCCCTAGACTGCAATTTATATGCCTGTGTTTCTCTGCTGGCTGTGCAGGAGGGGAAATTAAATACATGGCAGCAGCAGACTCTGATCTCATGGACCTTTCATAACACCGGTCCCAAAAGATCTACATTGGCTCCCAGTATGTTTCTGAGCACAGTTGGTGTGGACCTTTAAAGTCCTAAACAGCCTTGGCCTGTAAACCTGAAGGAGCGTCTCCACCCCCATCGTCTGAGGTCCATCTCCAAGGGCCTTCTGGTGGTTCCCTCACTGTGAGAAGTGAGGTTACAGGGAACCAGGCAGAGGGCCTTCTCGGTGGTGGCACCTGCCCTGTCTAATGCTCTCCTTAGAGGTGTCAAAGAGTTAAACAACCATATGATTTTTTGTGGACATCTGAAGGCAGCCCTGTTTGGGGAAGCTTTTAACATTTGTTGTTGTTGCTGCTGCTGTTTTTTCCTGTATTTTTGTTGGAAGCTGCCCAGGGGAAGCTGGGGAAACCTAGTCAAATGGGCAGGGTATAAGAAATAAATTATTCTTATTCTAGAATCATATAATTATAGAGTTGGAAAGGGATGACAAGGGTCATCTACCCGAAGCCCCTGCAATGCAAATATTTTTTGCCCAACGTGGGGCTTGTAGAGAGTAAGAGTCTCATGCTGTTATAATTTTTGTTATTATTATTGCCATAAGAAAGTGTTGACATCTTCGCTCTAGATTTTTCTTAAAAATGGAAACAGCCACCTTTCTGGGTTTGAGCAAGAAATGGAACTTGAATGCAACTTGGGGTTGCCATATTTCAAAAAGTGAAAATCTGGATAGTTTTTTTAGCTATTAAAGGAAATTCGCAAAAGCTAGACTTCCGACTTTAGTTGCCATATGTCCAGATTTTTGCAGACATTTAAGTGATTTCTGTCTGGACACTGCTTCTGACTGCGGTATTCCAGCTATGTCCAGGAAATTCCGGGCATATGGCAACCCTAGATGTAGACGGGGGGGGGGGGCTGTTTCACTGACACCCATTTATTCTATAGACTATGTTGGTTAAATAGCCAGAGCTGTGTTTTCACTCGGCTCTGAAAATTGGTACTCATGATGTGGGAAACCCCATAGTTATAGTAAATGTTGTGAGATTGCAATTATTAGGGAATGACGTAAGAACAGACGGGGAAAAGATGACACGGGAAAGTGTTTTGCAAACACCATGGCTGGAATCTTAACGTAAAATGTAGCTTTCTGAAACAGCATCAGCTTTGTTTTAAGGATAATTGTGAAAGTCTCGTTTAAAGTATTAAGAGAGATTTATGGGAAAGGACACATATTAATCCATCATGCAGCAGAAGAATGTCCGGAATAAAAACAAGTATATTACCCAATGTTTTATTTTTGGCAATCGCAATTTTCATGCCTAAACACATTATAAGGATGACAGAAATGATTAAGAAATGTGTCTGGCTGTGTAAATACCAATGGGGAGACTGTAAAAGAAAAAGGGAGGTGGAATTATACAAGGAAAAGTGGAAGGACTTGAGTAGTTTTAAATATAAATATAATATAAACTCATGAAGATTCTGTAGCATAGCATAGCTGCTACCTTTTAGGAGTCTTACATATAGGGCATCCCAGAGGTTCAGTACTCGAAATACTGGAAAATAATTAATTTTATAAACCCTAGATTGATTTCTCCCTCTTTCTGTATCTCTCAGCATCTCTCAGGCACACCATGTGCTTTAGGATTCTGAAACTGGCACAAAATTTATTCTTACACCTAACATAAAAGACGAACCTTTTGCATAGAAAGGAAATGGAATCCAGAAAAATGACATCGCTAGAAGCTGAAGGAAGCCTAAAAGCCATAGCATCCATAGGTCACAATGCTGCATGCTACTTGCGCATGATTTTTAGAGAGCAGCAAAATGTTGATGTGTTTGTAGGCTGATGCACTGCAGTATAAAGTTGGTAGGCCTGATCAGTGAAGCAAGTCGGAAGATTATTGCGATTTGTTTGCATCTCATAAAAATGTAAAAGGTTTCTTTCCTATGAATCCCCCCCCCCCAATTAACTTTGCACAATCTAGTTGGAAATGGGATTTTATACTGCAGTGGAATAGAGCTATTATACCAAGCCAACCATTTCTAGCTCAAATGGCGTGGTTTTATTTATTTTTTAAAATTTGAACTGGCTTCCTAATGACATGCTGTACATCCATCTAGAGCAGGGCTGGGAAACTGGTGGTCCTTCAGATATTCCCATCAGCCTTAGCGACCATTGGTCAGGGATGGTGGAAGTTGCAGTCCAGCAGTAGCCGAGGATCAAAGGTTCCCCATCCCTAATCTACAGGCTATAGACACCTTACTGTGACATCAAGTTAAGCCTAAAATTTAATGTGTAACCCCCCCCCCCCAAAAAAAATCCAGTTCCTTCTAGGGTTATTACAGGAACCCTGCTACAAATTAAGGCTGAAGAGATTTAAGGAGATCCAACAAATCGTTGGGAGTCAGCTGGGCTGAACCGAGACCCTGTGTTTTTATATTTTGCTGGAAGCAAAGGAAATGGACAACTATATGACTTTTAGAAGATATCTGAAGGCAGCCCTGTATCTGGAGGTTTTTAATGTTTGATGTTTCATTATGTTTTATATGTACTTGAAGCTGGGCTGGGGCAACCCAGTCAGATGGGTGTAATAGGTAAGGTAAAGGTAAAGGACCCCTGGATGGTTAAGTCCAGTCAAAGGTGACTCTGGGGGTTGTGGCGCTCATCTCGCTTTCAGGCCGAGGGAGCTGGTGTTTGTCCGCAGACAGCTTTCCGGGTCATGTGGCCAGCATAACTAAACCACTTCTGGCGCAATGGAACACAGAAACACCGTTTACCTTCCCGCCGCAGTGGTACTTATTTATCTACTTGCACTGGCGTGCTTTCGAACTGCTAGGTTGGCAGGAGCTGGGACAGAGTGACGGGAGCTCACCCCGTTGCAGGGATTCGGACCGCCAACCTTCTGATCAGCAAGCCCAAGAGGTTCAGTGGTTTAGATCATAGTGCTACCTGCGTCCCCTGATGGGTGTAATCATCACCACCATCATCATAACAACAACAACAACAACAACAACAACAACAACAACAACAACAACATATTGCTGATCTATGAAGCAAAACTTTTAATGTATCAGATACTTAAGTCTCAAGCCATGAAGGCTTTGCATACAAAACTTCTGAATATTTGGCAGAGTGGGATACAAATGCCTTAAATTAGCAGGCTAAGGGATAAGCAGCAAGGCTCAGAGGAGCCATAGTTCAATGGTGGAACACCTGCTTTGTATGCAGAACATCCCTGGCTCAGTCCCAGGCAAGTCCAGGCAGGGCTGAGAGACCCTCCTGACTTGAAACCCTGGAAAGTCAATGGTGGTGAGTGCTGACTGTATGAACTAGGTGGATCTATGGCTTAGTGCAATGTTCCCCAACCTTGGGCCTCCAGCTGTTTTTGGACTACAACTCCCATCATCCCTCGCTAGCAAGACCAGTGGTCAAGGATGATGGGAATTGTAGTCCAAAAACAGCTGGAGGCCCAAGGTTGGGGAACACTGGCTTAGTGTGTTCCCATATTGAGGGAGCTGGAGGGAAAACCTGAACAAGAGAAGTGCGGATCGGATTTGAGCCAAGGTTTAACTACATTTTGTGCAAAGCAGCACTTTCCTTCGTCTGCCCTGAATAGATAGATGGAATTCGTAGCATCACAGAGCTGGAAAAGGACCACTAGGGTCATCTAGTCCCACCCCTGCAATGCAGGAATCTTTTGCCCAGTGTGGGGCTCGAACCCACAACCTTCAGATTAAGAGCCTTATGTTCTACCAACTGAGCTATCTCGGCAGTTACTTTCCAGCATTCAGCTTCATTCGACGCTCACAAATTCTAGTGCTATGTGAGAGGAAGAAAAGCTTTTTTCTAGCCACTTTTCCTACACTGTGTATAATTTTTTACACCCTGACCATGTCTCCTCTACATTAAAAAGGCCCGAAGCAGCGTTCTTTCAGGGGTGCACTTAGGAACTTTTTTGTGTCTTGCAATTGATCTGCACCTCAAATTAAGCAAAGGGCACATAACTTGGCCATTAATCCAAGGAATGTATTTTTTTGTATAGCTCTGCTTCAACAAGCAGTGGGACACACCTGTCATGCCCTCTTCTTGGTGTGATGTACCTACTTTCCGCCCATGTGGCTGTGTTCCTTAATCACACTAAGGCAGAAGAAATTGGAATGCATTTAATCTAAACCGAATAATCCAGCGGTAAGGTCTCGCTGCTGGAAGGTATAATTACTGACACACACAGTTATACTTAATCAGCAGGTTGGAAGCAAAGACTTAAAATGCCGATAATGAGCGTTTTATAAAAAGGAGAAAATGTCATCGCAGGGGTATGTCTCCCAGGCTTCTCAAACAAATTTGCTCAGCCTGCATGAATATTACCGTATCTTTCCCTCTATAAGACGCCCCCATGTATAAGACTCCCCCTATTTTGGGGGACTCAGATTTAAGAAAATGGAGGGGAGATATATCCATGTATAAGACACCCCCCCAATTTTTGACATTTTTTAAAGGGGGGAACCTAGTCTTATACAAGGAAAAATACAGTACTTTAAAATGCGAGTCCAAAACTAGTCCTAGGCTGATCCTTGGATACTTACTAATGTAGCCAAGTAGCAAAGAAGTACTATTGCTTCCTTGCAACTGATGTTCACAGAACCATAGAATTGTAGAGTTGGAAGGGATCCTCTGGGTCACCTAGTCCAACCCCCTACAATGGCATCCATGACAGGTGGCCATTCAATTCCGTAATGTTTCTGTCTCACTTAATTGCCTAGAGAATGGTCTTTTTAGAAGAGAATGCCCCAGTGCTAGGATAGACACTTCTCCTTGAGCCTCAGGTCAGCAGCTAAGGATGATGGGAGTTGTATTCCAAAACATTTTGAGGTCACCAGGTTGGAGAAGGCTTGCTGAGCCAGAACTACTAGCTTTTACCTTCATAATCCGGAGGCTTCAGAAGCCTCTGTAAGCATCTTCAGTTGCAGGCGAAAACAAAAATCTTCCTTGGCTTCAGTTGGTTTTTCTGTTTTCTTTTTTTGTCCGACTGGGAATCTTGTCAACAAATGAAAACCTTGCTGGGAATTTATTCTGACTCCAAGTTTCTCTGTTTTCTCAGATAACATGCACCCTTTGCTTATCCTGGCTTTCTGTATTTAGAACTTGTTGGCAAGTTCGGCTTCAGTAGAACATGTCACAGGCTCTCTTTTCAAAGTAAGGTAAACAGGGTGCTGGGAGGGAGGGATGCAATGCTCTTAGGTGGCTGGTGGAAAAAGGGCCATAGCACAGTTGCAGAACATGTGTCTAGCATCTTCCAAGACCCCCTCTTCAGTGGCTATCTCTCATGGTGCTGCGGCCACGAAAGATCTACACTTCATAATCTCGAGGAATGATGACAGGCAAAACGCTGAGCTACATAGACCTAATCTAGCTTCATATAAACTCACATTCAGATCAGATTGTTGCAGTGCACCCTACATGAAGACGGCTCAGAAACTTCAACTGGTCCAAAATGCAGCAAGATGGAATTCCTTTCAGATCTCATATATAACCCCTGTTTTAAAACATCTGCACTAGTTGCTGGTCTGGGTTTTATTTTTATTTTTTTGGTCAGCAAACTTTTTCAGCAGGGGGCTGGTCCACTGTCCCTCAGACCTTGTGGTGGACGACGACAATATTTTGGGGGGAAATGAACAAATTCCTATGCCCCACAAATTACCCAGAGATGCATTTTAAATAAAAGGGCACATTCTACTCATGTAAAAACACGCTGATTCCCGGACTGCCTGTGGTCCAGATTTAGAAGGCAATAGGGCCGAATCCGGCCCCCGGGCCTTATTTTGCCTACCCATGTTGTAGATCAGGCATAGGCAAACTCTGGCCCTCCAGATGTTTTGAGACTACAATTCCCATCATCCCTTACCACTCGTCCTGTTAGCTAGGGATGATGGGAATTGTAGTTCCAAAACATCTGGAGGGCTGGAGTTTGCCTATGCCTGTTCTAGATGGTGGTGACCCAGGAGAGGCAGATGCTCTGTGGCAGCCCCCAAGTTGTGGAATTCTCCCCCCCCACACACACACAGTTTTTTGTAATGTTGTCTGTTGGTCATTCCTCCTGAGAGCAATTTTTCCATTGCTGCTGCTGAGGCCACAGCAGGCCTTGGGGAATTTGCTGCTTGTTTGGAAGAAATAGCCCAAGCAAGGCTTACCTCACCCTACTAGCACAGTAATGGACATAACTAATACAGTGGTACCTCGGGTTACAAACACTTCGGATTACAGACACTTTGGATTACAGACTCCGCTAACCCAGAAGTAGTACCTCAGGTTAAGAACTTTGCCCCAGAATGAGAACAGAAATCACGTGGCAGCAGCGGGAGGCCCCATTAGCTAAAGTGGTACCTCAAGTTAAAAACAGTTTCAGGTTAAGAACGGACCTCTGGAATGAATTAGGTTCATAACCAGAGGTACCACTGTATCTGCAACAGAATGTTGCAGTGTGGGGAGCTCCTATCCAGGTTTCTAGCCCTCTCCCAGTGTCGTCCAATCCATTTACTCTCCCCACCTGGTTTTCCATTTGCAACCCACCCCAAACGAAATGTCGCCATTCCATGTCCTCTAAGCATGCCCAGTCCCCATTGGGCTGTTTGTGGTTTGATTCCCCTGCCCTTAAGGGTTTCCCCAAAGATTCTTCCTACTTCTTCAGACCTTGGCAGCTCCCCTCCCGCTAAGCCTGCTAGTGCCTCTCCCTGTTTGGGATATTGATGATGGCGTTTTAGCAATAGGCACTTGGATAATGAGTTTGCTTTTGACATATAGAGCTTCACCTTCAAAATCTGTACTTTATTGAAACTGATTTGCTTTGGCTGCCGAATAGAACGGAGCTGGCAGTCTTGCTGTTTTAATTATTACTTCTTCTTAACCATTGCAATGCAGAAATGCCAGGACCTAGCCAGTTTTTGCTGCTTGTTTTGTTCTGACCCAGGGACGCAGGTGGCGCTGTGGGTTAAAGCCTCAGCGCCTAGGACTTGCCGATCGAAAGGTCGGCGGTTCGAATCCCTGCGGCGGGGTGCGCTCCCGCTGCTCGGTCCCAGCGCCTGCCAACCTAGCAGTTCGAAAGCACCTCCGGGTGCAAGTAGATAAATAGGGACCGCTTACCAGCGGGAAGGTAAACGGCGTTTCCGTGTGCGGCTCTGGCTCGCCAGAGCAGCTTCGTCACGCTGGCCACGTGACCCGGAAGTGTCTCCGGACAGCGCTGGCCCCTGGCCTCTTGAGTGAGATGGGCGCACAACCCCAGAGTCTGTCAAGACTGGCCCGTATGGGCAGGGGTACCTTTACCTTTTTACCTTGTTCTGACCCAATCTATAAATGCATAGGTCAGATGGCATCCTGATTATGGTCGGACTACCAATGTGGATTGTCTCCAATTCAAAGTGTGCCATCTCTGTGGCAGCAATTGTAAAATTTATTGGACAGTGGAGTGCTTCACTTCCCAGTGGTTCATACGAAGGTTTCTTTAACCAAGATGGGAAATTGGGGAAAAAAGCTCATTGCTAATAGCAGAGAGACACTAGGCACTGCGACTTGCTGAATTATTGGAGGAGAATGAATTTGGTTTGCAGTGAAGTGGAGAGAGGAGTCAACATTCATAGTACTTCAGCAGAGCAGATGGTCGCTTACAGCTTGGAGAAAATCATCACCAACAGCATCATCAATAATAAAACCACACAGTTCTTGCAGTGAGTTGGTTTCAACTCTGTGTGGTCAGGTTTAAGATGTGCGGTACTTGCATCTGGGGAAAGTGTTCACCCATCAACAAGGCCAGATTAAGACATGATGACGTCCTAAACCATGGGTAGGCAAACTAAGGCCCGGGGGCCGGATCTGGGCCAATCGCCTTCTCAACCTGCCCTGCGGACGGTCTGGGAATCAGTGTGTTTTTACATGAGTAGAATGTGTCCTTTTATTTAAAATGCATCTCTGGGTTATTTGTGGGGCATAGGAATTCGTTCATCCCCCCACTTCAAAATATAGTCTGCCCCCCACAAGGTCCGAGGGACAGTGGACTGGCCCCCTGCTGAAAAAGTTTGCTGACCCCTGTGCTAAACTATATCAGGTTTAAGAGGTCCCATTGAATTACCCTTCTCTCCCCCCCCAAATGTATCATTCTAACCAAAAGGACAATGAAAATGAAAATAATAAACTTTTATATTTCAATGTATACTGGCAGATATACCATCTAACTTAAGCCTATTCACATATGAGACACCTTAAAACAAAAGTACCACATGATATTTTACATACGTATATAAAAACATAATAAAACATTAAACATTAAAAACTTCCCCATGCAGGGCCATACAGGCCTTCAGATGTCTTCTAAAACTTTTAATTTATGTATCCCCTTGGCTCAGGGGTCACATAATTCCTTGCCCTCTAATACTCTCTGATGAAAACAGGGATGCCCCAAGGAAAAGCAGGATCTGGGATCAAATCAGAAACCAAGACAGCTTCTGTAAATTTGGGACTGTCCCTGGAAAACAGGTACACTTGGAGGGTCTGGATCTTGAAAGCATCACCATGGCTAAGCAGAGGTTTCAACCTCACCTTCTTTTATAAGACATCTTAAATACTCTATCTGTCATATTGCAACTGGAGAGAGGAATTCTGGCAGCCATGACATGAAACCTACATTGTCAAAGCCATGCCGGTTTTGACAGGTGGGGTGCAACTGGAATTGTGACAGGTTTTATATCAGATGCAGTCCTTTTTAACAGCTGGAATATTCAGGACTTTTATCTGTGTTTATGCAAAGGACTGGAATCTGGAAACGGTTGAAGATAAAGCAGCTTCTTAATCTTATTTCACTCCTTTTTCCTGAGGTGCATGGCTCCTTGTATAAACACTTCCGTATTGTGTAAATGACGGGACACAGAAAGAAACTTGCCAGGCCCTTTACAGGGAACCCTCAGAAAAACAACAACTCTGACCTACAAAGAGCACGTCATTTTGAAACTCGCACCTTCCCCCCTTTCTTAAAGAAAATGTTTTGAGTTTCGTGTGACCCACCCAGAGGAAGTTAGTAATGGGCAGTGAGCGAATGTGAATAAATACGGCAAATAAATACCGTTCTGCTCACTTCGAACATACCAAAGGTTGTGTAAAACCTGAATTGTTGTAGTGCAGGATTCTTTAAAGCCAAGGGTAGGAGAATTTTGTGATATGCCAAGGGAGCGAAAGAGCTGCTGTGCCAAGTCATCTTCTGGAAAGTTCTGCCTATTCAAGAGAATAACATTTCTGCCTAGATGAGGATGGGAATTAACTGAGGCTCTGTGCATTCTTCCCTGGCAGTAATCCCAGGCAGAAGGGGGGTTCAGTGGGATTTACCTCTGAGCAGTGTTAGAAATTTTTGTGACTGGTGCGGGTCCAGTTGAGACCACATGGAGATCTCTGCAATGCCAGGCTGGCGATTGACATCTCTGTCTGTAAGCAGAAGAGCTTATTTATTCCATTTATGTTGTTGTTTAGTCGTTTAGTCGTGTCCGACTCTTCGTCCGACCCCATGGACCAGAGCATGCCAGGCACTCCTGTATTCCACTTCTTCCTGCAGTTTGGTCAAACTCATGCTGGTAGCTTCGAGAACACTGTCCAACCATCTCGTCCTCTGTCGTCCCCTTCTCCTTGTGCCCTCCATCTTTCCCAACATCAGGGTCTTTTCCAGGGAGTCTTCTCTTCTCATGAGGTGGCCAAAGTATTGGAGCCTCAGCTTCAGGATCTGTCCTTCCAGTGAGCACTCAGGGCTGATTTCCTTCAGAATGGATAGGTTTGATCTTCTTGCAGTCCATGGAACTCTCAAGAGTCTCCTCCAGCACCATAATTCAAAGCATCAATTCTTCGGCGATCAGCCTTCTTTATGGTCCAGCTTTCACTTCCATACATCGCTACTGGGGAAACGTATAAAAGGACACATTCTACTCATGTAAAAACACGCTGATTCCCAGACTGTCCGTGGGCCAGATCTAGAAGGCGATAGGGCCGGATCTGGCCCCTGGGCCTTAGTTTGCCTATCCATGCCTTAGACCTTCTCCCGCAAGGAGAAAGGGATTCAGCGGTAGGTGGTTCAGTGAGCCACCAAGGAACAGCCACAACAGGCTGGGTCTTCTCCATCGTGCTGTCCCACTGCCTACTGCTTCCCTCCCTCCCTCCCTCCTTACTTGTCCCCCGCCACTGAAGGTGAAACTGCACCACTGGTGAAGCAGGGAATGGCAGCAACAGAGCAGGGCAGTTGCTGAGGAGCTATCCCATCTGGTTGTGACCGTTCCTTTACCACTGTGCTGTACAACCTGCCACTGCTAGCCTTCAGCGCTGTTGTGTGCCCCAGACACTCCTTGAAGTGGTCATCGTGCTGCAGTTTGAAGCGCCACCTGTTGGCAGCCAAGATAACTGCTGCATGATGACAACCTTAGACACAAATACATTATTGTATAGTTAAATTCTAGGTATACACCCAGTACAGTTGTCCTCTGAGCTGCAAGCTTAGGACTTAGACTCCCTAGGAATTTAGGACAAATGCCCTTAGGTCCAGACGACTTTGGGGGAATGGGAAAAGGAATAGGTTTTTTTTTTTTCCTCCCCTTGTGCTTGCTGCCTTCTTCCAGAAGATGTCACTGTTTGGCAGGCTCCCAAGGGGAGTGAAAGCCTTCCTGCCTACTTTGTTATCAGCTGTGTTTTGATTTAAGTAAATTGGCGTTTGCTTTGATGTTCTTTAGCAGACGGATCAGCTTGATGCTGTTCCAATAAGGGTGTGTGTGTTTGACCACCTCCCACCGAAAACAAAATTTTTCTCCAAGCTAAGAATCAAGAAGCCTCTCTCGACAACCCTGTCCTTTTATGTTTAGAAATCAGCATATTCACATTTTGAAGCTCACCTCCTGGGGAGACTGATTTCAGTGCAAACCCTTGTGCATGTGATCTATGCATTTTCTCTGTACTTAGGCAATTTTCAGTTGCCTCACTGTTTAATATTGTGCTGCTGCCTCCACCGCCATGCTAGTCCCTGAGACTGCCTGGAAAATATTCCCTGATCCTGAATTCTATATATTGACAAATTACCGTATTTTTTGCTCTATAAGACTCACTTTTTCCCTCCTAAAAAGCAAGGGGAAATGTGTGTGCGTCTTATGGAGCGAATGCAGGCTGCGCAGCTATCCCAGAAGCCAGAACAGCAAGAGGGATTGCTGCTTTCGCTGCGCAGTGATCCCTCTTGTTCTGGCTTCTGAGATTCAGTATTTTTCTTCTTCTTGTTTTCCTCCTCCAAAAACTAGGTGCGTCTTATGGTCTGGTGTGTCTTATAGAGCGAAAAATACGGTATTTATCCAGCACTGTTAAACTAATATGAAACTGAGGCAGGGGTGATTCTGTGCAAGTTCTGATTTCTTCTGTAATTAGATTTGACACATCAGATAAATACTTGTTTTAAAAAATAATGTATTGAAAGGATTAGGAATGATACTCTCTCTGAATTCCTTCCGTGTTATGTGTACAGCCACATCTGTGTTGTCCAGTACCTAATTAAATGACGTTCTTCCTAGATTTCAGACTTTGAATTCTGGTTTTATTATTTGTGAAAATACACCAAGTATTTGGCTACTTTAAAAAAAAGGGTCCTCTTATTTGAGACCTGTATGTTGAAAGATCTTTAGAAGAAGAATGCTGGAATTATAAAGAGCAAGTCATGCTGCTTTGGCCGCACAAACTTTGGCTACACAAACTTGAGTAGCCTTCCAAAATTTGGCCCTGTGCATCTTCTGCTCCAGCTAGGCATCGGAACAGCGGCTGAGAGCTGGAAAGCTTTCCCAGTGAAACTTGTTCTTCAACTCCCAGTTTGAGAACATGATCTCCTCATACCCTGAAGGGTCAACATCTCCATCAAGAAGTGGGCTGAAGAGAATCACTTGAACCTTGCAGTGTTCTGTAGAAAACTTAAGAAGAACATGGCAGCAGGCCACCTGATTCCAGTTATGGGGACATTATGAGGAAGAAGGCAGCGTGTGTGTGTGTGACCTTTTTGTATTCCTTTTTACTGTCTACACGTAGCATTAACAAAACCAGGGTACTCCAGGTTAAGTTTTAATTCTTAACGGGAAACGGTTAGCATTTACCATTTTTCTAATATATTTTCCCTGGTTCTACAGGGGCTACCGTATTTTTTGCTCTATAAGACTCACTTTTCCCCTCCTAAAAAGTAAGGGGGAAAGTGTGTGCGTCTTATGGAGCGAATGCAGGCTGCGCCGCTATCCCAGAAGCCAGAACAGCAAGAGGGATTGCTGCTTTCACTGCGCAGAGATCCCTCTTGCTGTTCTGGCTTCTGAGATTCAGAATATTTTTTTTTCTTGTTTTCCTCCTCCAAAAACTAGGTGCATCTTGTGGTCTGGTGCGTCTTATAGAGCGAAAAATATGGTATATTAGATTTATAAAGCTTTTCTATATTGTCTTTTCAGTTCTAAAAAGTACCACCAAAGCAGTTTGTGGCGGCGGGGGAATGGGACAACAACGCATTGAGAGTCAAAATGAAACAAAACATGATTGGCCTGGCAGAAATAGGTTTCTCTTGGTAACAATTCTTGTTCTTTTTTTTGGTGATAAGATTTGTCTGTTGGCAAGATGGGGATAGCCATGACAAAGAACAGCAGAGACACTTTCTAAAAAATGGGTTGCTCAGACAGGGGTCGTGAGACCTTTATAGGATCTGATGGAACCCCATTAGTGCCTTTGTATCACCTGATCCCTACTGCGTTCTTCTAGCCATCCAACAGAGCAGTAGAGAGCAGCCTTTCCCAAACTGCCTGTCATTGGCATGGTGTAAGGCAGCCCCTCCTCCCTTAGCTTTCTGGAAACCAGTGCTATTTTTCTAGAAAAAGAGGTACCGGAACTCACCATGAACGCCTCCCTTGTTCTTTTATAATTACAGTAGGACCCACTTGAGAGGTGCCAGAACTCAGTTCCACCGAGTTCTGGCTGGGGAAAAAGCCCCGTTGGAAACCGTTGAAAAAAACCCTTAAGCCACCAGCACTCAGCAGTCTGGCACGAATTGCCATGTTCCAAAAAGTGAAAACCCGGACACACAAAAGTTGTGGGGTTGCTTTTAGTTGTTGTTTTTTCCAAAATAGCAAAAAATGACATTTTTGAGCTATTTTAAAGGAAATTCTCCTCTGCCGACATGGGTTGCCATACGTCTGGATTTTCGTGGACATTTCAACGATTTCTGCCTGTACACTGCTTCCAAATGTAATATTTCCCGGACATATGGCAACCCTAATGAATGGTGGCTGTCAGTCTTCCTCATGGCTGGAGGCTGATGTGGAATGACAAGGAGGGGGGAATAGACCAGTACCCCAAAGTGCTTGGCTGTGGGTCAGATTCAACTGCTACTGCCGCCGCCATTTTTGCAGTTTTCCTGCTCTTTTTGAGCCGTCCCCAGCCCCTTTCTCTCCTTTTTTGCAGCTTAAATTGATTTATCCATTTATTTCCTGGTGCTGCTCATCGAAGCTGTTGTGCGTAAGTGATGACCTGTTCTTTCCCTTCTCTCCCTGGCCAGGTCCCCTGCTGCGCTTTCCTCTCAGGTTCTGATCTCACCCTGGAAAACTGGAGCTGAAAGAGGAAGTGGGAAAGATTAGCACATCCCTCGCTTCCTCTCACAACTGTTTGTAGTTTTCCAGGTAGAGATAGCTCGCTTTCCCACAGCCAGAGAGAGGGAGGAAAAATAGTAACTCCTGGCAAAGGGGGCAAGTGGGGTGTACCTGTGAGTGCAGAAGCTTCTCAGATGTCAATGGAAGCTTTAATGTTGTCCCTGAACCCACATGATCTGAATTGGGGACACTGAGTATAAAGGAACTTGCTGCTGGCACCCCTGGATTGATGGAACATTAGTCATAGGAGTTCATTGTATGAAAATGAAGCAATTGGACCTGTCATAAGAGCTAGAAATTTGCAGTTAGGCAGAACAGGGCCAGGAAACAATATCCCGCAACGCTTTCAAGCTTGGTTTTGTGTTGAAACACCTTATTCCACTTGCACACCTGAACTTTTTCAGATGTGTTTTTGCGAGTGCAGCGGCTTCCAATTTAACCTGTGTCACTTCCAAGTACGTTTCAGCTGGAACCTGAAAGTTGGGATGACATTTCCTGCGTTAAGAATCTCTGTTGGTGCAGACGGCCCTCCCCATCCCAGAAGGACTTTGATCTCCATTAAACCTTTGTCAGCCATTATATTCGCTAGATACTTGGCCTCACACGTTCCTTGTACAACATTAAGTGAGGCCATTGATAGATAAAATCCATGGGTCTCTCGTCATTTTCCGCAGGAGTGAATCCAAAAAGAGGTCTCTCCTTATAATTCAAGAACCTAGTTGTGGTTTGCATGAATGTGGCAATGCTACCAAGAGAGCATTGGGGACTCCGCTTTGGGGTATCTGGTGGCTGGTTGCTGCTAGAGAGCTGCTTGCGTCACTCCCACCTCTGCACAGTGCCCCATCTGGGAGCGTGGAGATCTTCCAGTGCAAATGCTGGAACGGACTTTGCATCTTTGTACTGCATGGCTTGCAAGGTCAGAGAGGCAGTAAATACATCTCTCTAAATATGTCTCTCTTCATCACCAAGCGCAAGGCTCTGCTGCTATGGATTAAGCATGCTCTGTTTCCTCTTCGTTTCAGAAATGTTGACAGGGCGATATCCACCTAGGTGTGAGCCGGGATTCTGCAGAAGTACAGAGAGGCTGCAGAGAGGGGAAGGGCTGTAGCTCAGTGGTAGAGCATCTGCTTTGTGTGCAAATGACCCTGGGTTCAATCCCAGCCATCTCCAGATAGTGAAAAGAGAGGCCTCTGTCAGCGGAAAATTGTGAGTTATTTTGAACTGGGTGGATTCTAACTTGCTATAAGGCAGCTTCCTATGTTCCTATATTTTCTGTACTGTTTTTAGCACTTGATTGGGAGCCGCCCAGAGTGGCTGGGGGAAACTCAGCCAGATGGACGGGGTATAAATAAATAAATTATTATTATTATTATTATTATTATTAGGCAGGTTTGGGGAACCTGTTGCCTTTCGGATGTTGCTGAACTACAACTCCCATCTTTCCTGACTATTGGCCATGCTTGATGGGAACTGTAGTTCGCCAGTCCAGGGCTAAGGGTTCCTCACACCTGCTGTGTGGCATTTGACCCCGATATTGGTGACACTTATTCCCCATCTTGTCTCTCTTCAAGCATCAATTGAAGATTTTTATTTTTTTTGTGGGGGTTTGCGTCTGGGTTTTTGGAACATAAATGTAAACTGGAGCCCAACAGTTTAGTATTCCTGTCTGCTGTGCTGTAACATTGGTGGGGTTTTTTGACACACAGTTTTAAATTGCGTTTTGAGAGTGATATTTTATTGTGCTGTGGACAGACCTGGGCTCATATGGAAGGAAATGTGATACAGGAGCGCAATCATATGGATAAAATACATTAAACGTGAAATTTATAGCTTTTAATATCGCAAGTGTGTGCCAACAATGTATGACACTTCTGAAGCTGCTGTAGTTTATTAAGATTTATAGCAACCAGGGTCCCCTGCTTTTATCCCTGCCAACCTGACTAGTGGAAGCAAAGCCATTGTTATTTTATTGGCCAGTGTGGTGGTGTGGTTAGAATGTCAGACTAGGACCTGGGAGACCAGGCTTCAAATCTTCCACTCAGCCATGAAACCCATTGCGTTACCTTGGGACAGTCACGGCCTCTCAGCCTAACCCATTCCACAGGGTAACTGTGAAGACAATAAGGCACAACCCTTCCCTTAGACTTGCAATCTGAATTTCATCCTTGGCTTTTGAGGTTAAAGGCAAATTTTTGAGTTGTGATTAAACCCCAGAGCACAGGCGAGAGTCTGTTTAAAAAGTAGGAAATAGCCTTTAATTTAATGCAAATAGCCTGTATAATTTTTTCAGGCCACACAATTTGCATTGCGTTGTTGCAAAATCTGCAGTACCAAAGGCCTTGAATGAATCTGCCGATCGTTATCCTACATCACTTGCTTTATAGCTCTGTGCTCAAGTTCAGTTTCCTCTTCTCTGACTCTAAATGCATTTGACGTTTCTTAGCTGTGAATAAAACATGAATTCAGCACTTTGCCGCCCTCCCACCTTTGCTCTGTCCCTGAGCCAACTTCCTTAAGCAATCTGCTTTTAATCTGTAGCACTTTCAGCCTCACGATTTCATTGCAGTCACTTTCCTGTTTTGTGTGTGTATGTGTGTGTGTGTGTGTGGTGCTGCTGCTGCTGCTGCTGCTGCTGCTGTTAGATAACAGCCCCAGACTCTGAGACGCTGCCATTCCAGGGCCCTGGAATGCAGGTTTGTGAGTGGTTTCCACAAATAGTATCTGCTCTCTAGACAAGTTAAGCTGAAATGGCAGCAGGTGTGAGAGAGAGAATGGCTGCAAAACAGGAGCTTTTTGCTGTGTGTTAATAATCAATATTGTTCCTCTCATTCAGGACTATCTAGATGCCAGCTTGGAAACTCATGAATAGCCACCACCCCAGCACTGGGACGCGGGTGGCGCTGTGGGTTAAACCACAGAGCCTAGGGCTTGCCGATCAGAAGGTCGGCGGCTCGAATCCCCGCAACGGGGTGAGCTTCCATTGCTCGGTCCCTGCTCCTGTCAACCTAGCAGTTTGAAAGCACGAAGTGCAAGTAGATAAATAGGTACCGCTCCGGCGGGAAGTTAAATGGCATTTCCGTGCACTGCTCTGGTTCGCCAGAAGCGGCTTAGTCATGCTGGCCATATGACCCGGAAGCTGTACGCCGGCTCCCTCGGCGAGTAAAGTGAATTGAGTGCCGCAACCCCAGAGTTGTCCGCAACTGGACCTTACGGTCAGGGGTCCCTTTACCTTTACCCCAGCATTTGGAGGAATACTACTTTTCTCTCCTTGTAGTAGAGAGAGTAGTAGACTATACTTCTGGCATATGCAACCAGGGCTGGCCCTCGCATCTGGTAAAGTGAGGCGGCCGTTTGTGTAGTCAGGGTAGTGCAGCAAATTGTTTAAATTTGCTCCTAGTGGAGGAGGGCTTCTGGGATTCTTTGGCTCATGTGCCAACATTACCTGACTGGCCTTCGGTACTGTGCACCTTAACTGGGGTGGGTAGGTAAATCACAGCAGCTGGGAGACCAAGAGCTACTGCTCCCCTTCTCCTCCAAGTAGCAAAGGGTAGTGGCTCCATCAGTTGGCTATAGAAGAAGCAGCTTCAGGCATTTTCTTTCTACTGCCCTGCAACCAGAAGTACATTTCTAATCACTTTGTAAGATGCAGTGTTTGAGTTTCCTCTTCCCTCCCAGTCTCTTTTTCCTTTTGTGTTGTGTCCTTTAGATTGCAGACCTGAGCGCAGAATCCCAACTTATTATGAATCATAGTAGGCTATACTCCTCTCCTAACCTGGTGCCTTCCAGATGTTTGTTTGTTTGCAATTACAGTGGTGCCCCGCAAGACGAACGCCTCGTAAGACAGAAAACCCGCTAGATGAAAGGGTTTTCCGTTTTGGAGGCGCTTCGCAAAACGAATTTCCCTATGGGCTTGCTTCGCAAGACGAAAATGTCTTGCGAGTTCCTGTGGGGTTTTTTCCCTCCCCCCCCCTTTTCCTAAGCCCTAAGCCGCTTATCAGCTGATCCGCTGATAAGCCGCTTATCAGCTGATCCGCTAAAAGCCGCTAAACCGCTAATAGCGCTAATCCGCTAAACTGTCAATGGGCTTTCTTCGCAAGACGAAAAAACCACTATACGAAGAGCCTCACGGAATGGATTATTTTTGTCTTGCGAGGCACCACTGTACATTTATATCCAAATTGTCCTCCCAAGTTGGCGTACATGCTTCTCCCCTCTTCCCAATTCTTTTTCTCATAGCAACCCTATGAGGTAGGTTAGGCTGAGAGGCAGTGACTGCCGTCCTAGTCCAACACTCTTATTTATTTTTATTTTTTTTAAATGATATTTATTAAGATTTTCCAATTACAACAAAATAATAATAATAATAAAAAACATCCAATTTTAAAATCTTTTTCCCAGTAACATCTTTTCGGGACTTCCCCACCCCTCCCCCTCCTGTATTACAATTCTTACAACTAAACAAGAAAATTCAACAAGTTCTTTTCCCAAATTTAAACTTATTATCATTGACACAATTTAAAAAATATTTTCCCATCCCCTAAAATCGACCTGTTCCCTTCCACGAGTTCCCCCCTTTAATATGCAATACAGATTAAAATAGAAGAAAAATAAAAAAAATAATTTTATACCCTTTGGATTCCAAATTTCCCTCCCCCCTTTCCCGGTTTCGTTCCCAATGTTCCTCAATGTCTGATGTCTTCCTGGAGTTCCTACATCTCTCTAAGCCATAGTCCTTTCCCAGTCATCTTTAATTTCGAATGTCCAATCTTGGAAGGAGTCTGTCTCAAAAAAGGCCCATTTCTTCCATCCAGATTTTTATATCTAGGAGTAAAAACTCCAATTTTATTTCTTTAAGCCTGTCAAATCTGGATGTCCCAAATGTTCCCATTTCCAGCTTTGTCCAGTTCTTATTATTTTTGTTGTTCTTGTTGATCTCACTCCTCCTTTTTTTTTTCCCCCTGCTCTCCTGCACAAATGTTCTAATTCCAAAAGCTTCTAATTCCTCTGCAGAGGCTTGTTATTCAGGAACAAAACATTACGTCAAGTCCCTTTCATTCTTCAATAGATAAATCTATTGTCTCCTTTAGTGTGTAGACCTCTGTAGACAAAATAGTGTTCCATTTCTGCAGTTTCCCAGGAGATAGAAAGTTCTGATCAAATTCCACGCCAACAATACTTGTAATATCCCTCGGCTCCTCTAGGTGGTTTGCAATAACTGAATTCCCTTCCAGATCACGTCCACCAGTCAAGATAACTTGTTATTCCTTGTTTAAAACAATTTGTATCCAATTTGTAACAAATGTAACCGGCCAAGTCCTCGTAACAAAGTTCTCTATTTTATCTTCCGCTTTGACAGCTCTTTGACAGCTGTCAAAACCTCTATTTCTCTTCTCCCGGTGCTCTCAAAAATCGCTCCCAGGGTTCCGGGGGGGGGGTGTTGCTTTTTAATTCAATTCGATTCCACTTTTGTCCTCCAGCTCAGTCTTATAATTTTCCCTCGCGAAGTTAATAACTTTGTCAAAGTAGGGTTGCTCTTGATCTTAGTTGTCAAATCCTTTGCTTTAACTCTTCTACAACGGGGGGGGGGCTGACTTCCTTTTTGCGCCTCCCCCGCTCGCTCCAAATTTTTTTAAAAAAATTATCCCCCTTTTTAGTCCAGGTTCCGATTACTCACGGGTTGTTCTTTTAAGTCCAGATTTTCAATAGAAGAAGTCAGCGCTCTCCGTCGAATGGCATGCGGCTTCGCTCGGCAGGGGAAGCGAAGGACTCAAAGCACCACCACCCCCGTCACCCGCTCCGCAGCCTTTAAAAAGGCTCCTTCGCAGATCGGGGGGGGGCGCAAAAGGTGCCAGCCGAGTCACCATGTCCATGGGTTTCAGCGCCCATGGTTTTTGAGGGTCCCCGCGTCGCCGGCGCGGTAGGACCCAGCCCCTGCCGAGCAGGCTCCCTCCGGAGCTCGGAGGGAGTCCGCCATTCGGCGATGGCGCCAACCCGGAAGCCCCCTAGTCCAACACTCTTAACCACCACATTACGGTTGTTACAGTTGGACTATAATTCCCATCATCCTTCACCATTGGCTTTGCTGGCTGGGGCTGATGGGAAGTATAGTCCAATGACACCTAGAGGGCACCAGGTTGGGAAGCCTGGATGGATTAAAGCAGGCATAGGCAAACTCGGCCCTCTAGATGTTTTGAGACTACAATTCCCATCATCCCTAACCACTGGTCCTGTTAACTAGCGATGATGGGAGTTGTAGTCCCAAAACATCTGGAGGGCCGAGTTTACCTATGCATGAATTAAAAACTCTTTGGCAGCAGAGTTGAGCAAGACCTTTTGCTGCCCAAGATGTTGGAGAGATGTTGGATGTGTCAGGATAGATGATATATGGGACCAAGTCTGTGATCCAAAGCTATTGGTCACATTTTATTTCTTTTGTGCTGGCTATGTACTTTGATGGTCCATCAATGGCCCATCTTATGGTTGTTCCTTAGCTGTTACAAAGGAGTACAGTGGTGCCTCGCAAGACGAAAAGAATCCGTTCCGCGATTCTCTTCGTCTAGCGGTTTTTTCATCTTGCGAAGCAAGCCCATTGACGGCTTAGCGGATTAGCGCTATTAGCGGTTTAGCGGCTTAGCAGATTAGTGGATAAGCAGATAAGCGGCTTAGCGGCTTGGAAAGGGGGGGGGAGGGGAAAAAACCGCAGGAACTCGCAAGACATTTTCGTCTTGCGAAGCAAGCCCATAGGGAATTCGTTTTGCGAAGCACCTCCAAAACGGAAAACTCTTTCGTCTAGCGAGTTTTCCGTCTTGCAAGGCATTCGTCTTGTGGGGCACCACTGTACTTAAATACCCTGAACCCACAAGGAGCTTCAATATCAGACATGCTACCATCTTCCAATGAAATGTGCTCAGGCCAGCCTGTGACTAGAAATTTATGGAAAATGGGGGGTCGTTTCCAAGCAAGTTCTACTCAAAGTAGGCCTATGGAAATGGCACATGTTACTCATAGCCATTAATTCCAATGGGTCTACTTTTAGTAAAACTAGCATTGGCTTACAACCCTTAGAATTGGAAAAACGTTCTGCTCCCCAGAGTTCCGATTTAGCTTGTTCGTAAACACATCTAAAAATGAGCACTATGTTAATACACATCTGCTGTATAAATATCTGAAAAAAAATTAATCTAATAGCCAAAAGCAGCTGAACAGAAATATTTGCTTTGGGGTTGAAAATTCAGCGAAGCACATTTTGTGTGGTTTATATGTTGTGTTCAGAGAGACGTATAGTGGGGATTATTGGGATTCTCGTAAACATGACATCACAACTCAATAGCATGTGCTTATCTTGCATTATTTAGATCTCAAGGGAGAACACTGGAAATCCTTAACATTAATTATAGCAGGCCTGCCGAGCTGTGTGCATAAATATATGAGCCTCCCAGGGGCTATTTCATCTGAAAATACAGTAGTGAATTATAACTTTGATTTCAGATTTGTATCTAGCCTATTTGCCCAATTTGACTTGCATCTGTTCATTATGTTACTAATTAATTTTATGACAAATACTTTTCTAAAAGTGGAAACATTTGTATGGGGGCGAAAATACTGGTGGAAAAAATGTACAGCTCACATCACTGCCAGTAATTTTATTTGGGGCATCATGTTGTTAGAGAAACCTGGTAAAATTTGGATCTACGTTGACCCGGTTCACATGACACAATAACTGTGGTTACCCATGTTCTGTCGAATAGCATTCCCATTGAGGAACAACAGGCATCCACTATCTGCACTTTGCAGAATCAACTGAAGACATTTCTGTTCAAACAACCTTTGCCTGCTGGGTGAATGGGTCTACCTGTTTGGGTTTTAGTCTTGTTTTAAATGTGTTTGTTGTTCTGTTTTTAGCTATTTTTAAATCACCTTGAGATGGTGATTTATAAGGTGATTAATAAATCAGTAATAATAATAATAAGCCAAACCAAGGTTTGTTCTTGGCTATAGCTCGTGGTTAACATACCTGCAAGTATCCTGGAAAAACCGGGATTCTGTGATTTTTTTCTTGCGAGAACATAGCGGCCATTTTGGGCCCTGTGCAATTTTGCACTATGCAAATTCCTCTATGACTGATGTTCTCTTTATCCAGTCAGACGCAGGGTGTTTCTGAATACCAGTTTCTGCAGGCAACGGTGGGGAGGGGAAAGGGCCCATGCCTGCTTGGGGGTTTCCCATAGGCATTCTGATTGGTCACTGTGACCTGATGCAGCATTATATTCTTAAATCTTGGTTTAGTTCCATGCGGTGCAGTGCACAAGCAAACAGGATTGGCAGGGAGCAAAGCTGCTTTAAGCTGCTCTCCCAGAAACCATAGTTTGTGCAGTCCCTAGAAACCATGGTTTGGCACCCTGTGTTGTGCTGATCAGGTCTGTAAATCCTTTTCTCCCTTTAATCACCACAGTGAATACAGTGGTACCTTGGTTTTCGAACGTAATCCGTTCCAGAAGACTGTTCGAGTTCTGAAACGTTTGAAAACCGAAAACTCAATAGCTGAAAGCTAGGCCTCAGGATCTTGTACTCAGCGGAAGCCGTGTGGCATGTTCGACTTCTGAGGCGCGTTCCAAAACCGAAGCATTTACTTCTGGGTTTATGGCGTTTGAAAAAACAAATGTCTGTACCACCCTACAGGCTTCCACAGCTGTTTTCCTCCTACAGAATTGATACTTTCTGTTTTTCTGCACCTGTGCCAGCTGAATTGTTTTCCCCAACAATATATGCTTCTGCTGATTTTTGTGTGTGTTGAAGTATTTTTTTATTGCATGTTTTCAAGGGGAAACTAATCTATTTTTAGCTCCTATGGAAGACAAATCCTGCTGCGAGCCAAAAACTGGATTGCAGAAAGAGCAAAAGTCAGAGAGTTGAAACGGCTAGAACTATAAGTTGACTTTCTTCTTCCCACCTGTTCCTCCTGAGACATCCTTTGCTTTCCCAAAGATCGAGGAAAGCTGTATTATTGGTCCACGAACGCGGAGGCAAGATGTACAGCTGGCAAATGCTTTGGAATCAACCAAAAACACCGTGAAATAGTGGGGGAGCTTTTGAACCCTTCATCAGGATGGATGCTCAACAAACAGAAGTGTGGGTGGGCGATTGGCTTGGTTTTGATAGCATGGCGTCTGCAATTAGTCATGGTTCTAAGATTGAGGGTGGGAAGAGACATTCTGAATTAGATCAGGGCTTGCTGGTTGCTATGCAAGTTACATGGAAGACTCTCTCCACCGCTGCTGGGATGTAGAAGCATAGATTGTTTGATTCCCCTGCCCTTTTTAAAAAAATATAAAACCCAGCTGTTGCCTGGGATCCTTAGGCAAAACACCATGCTGAAAATGGAAGTACAGTGGTACCTCGGGTTACATACACTTCAGGTTACAGACGCTTCAGGTTACAGACTCCGCTAACCCAGAAAGAGTACCTCGGGTTAAGAACTTGGCTTCAGGATGAGAACAGAAATCGTGCTCCACTGGCGCGGTGGCAGCAGGAGGCCCCATTAGCTAAAGTGGTGCTTCAGGTTAAGAACAGTTTCAGGTTAAGAACGGACCTCTGGAACGAATTAAGTACTTAACCCGAGGTACCACTGTATCAGTTTACAAAAAAGATTGAACCATAAAATGATCACTAAATTTATTTATTTATTTATTTATTTATTTATTTATTTATTTGCGGTCATAATTAGCTAAAGTGGTGCTTCAGGTTAAGAACAGTTTCAGGTTAAGAACGGACCTCTGGAACGAATTAAGTACTTAACCCAAGGTACCACTGTAAAGAGAAAGTTGGTAACTTTTTGTTGGCCAATCTGGAATGTTGAGAGTGCCGTGGGCACTAGATAAACAACCACCTGAAATTTAGAAGACATCTGAAGGCAGCCTGTTCAGGGAAGTTTTTAATGTGTGACATTTTAATGTATTTTTAATCTTTGTTGGAAGCTGCCCAGAGTGCCTGGGGAGACCCAGTCAGATGGGCGGGGTACAAATAATAAATTATTATTATTATTATTATTATTATTGTTGTTGTTGTTGTTGTTGTTGTTGTTGTTGTTTACAAAATGGCAGCTTGGGGTGTCATGGTATAATGGCTTCAGTTGTAGACAGATATTTACTGAAACCTTTCCTGGATGCCATGGGAGGTTCTGGCACCACACTGGTGACCCTGATTGTCTTTGGTGTACTAGGTTAAAAATTGACAATACAAGCAAAATTGTGTAGTTTGTAACCCTCCATGTTCCATCTTCAGGTGGTAGAAACTCTGTGAATGTAGGAATGCTCAGGCCAGGCTCTTAGGCAGCTCACACTGTGACAATTGGTGTAGAGGCAGTTGACCTCATTGTAAATCAGGAGGTTCGTGGTTCGAATCTTAATGTTTGCTGCCAACTCATAATCTTCGATGCTAACTGTAGTTTGGCGTTGCCCAGGATCATTCCCACAGGGTAGGACAATGACTCGGTGGTGGAGCATCTGCTTTGCTTGCAAAAGGTCTGGAATCCCTTTGTCATCTCCTGGTAATAATTACCGTACTTTTCGCTCTATAAGATGCACCAGACCATAAGACTCACCTAGTTTTAGGAGAAGGAAAACAAGAAAAAAAATATTCTGGATCCCAGAAGCCAGAACAGCAAGAGGGATCTCTGCGCAGTGAAAGCAGCAATCCCTCTTCCTGTTCTGGCTTCTGTGATAGCTGCGCAGCCTGCATTCGCTCCATAAGACGCACACACATTTCCCCTTACTTTTTAGGAGGGAAAAAGTGAGTCTTATAGAGTAAAAAATACAGTAATAATAATTTTATTATTTGTAACCCCGCCCATCTGACTGGGTTGCCGCAGACACTCTGGGCAGCTTCCAACAGAACATGTAAAAACACAACAGAACATCACACATAAATGGACTGCCTTCAGGTGTCTACGGAAGGTCGTATAATTATTTATAAAAACATAATAAAGACTCCTTCCTAAAACCCTGGATAGCTGCTGCCAGTGTAGACAATACTGAACTAGATGAACCCGGCTGTCTGACTCTGTATAAGTCAGCTTCCTATGTTCCTATGAATGTGCTTGAGATTCAGGCACATAAACCAAAACACCCACCGATTAAAGTATCCAAAGTACATGCACCCGGGCTTTTATGTTCAGTAAAAATAAAATAAAAATCTCCCGCTGAACTTCAGCCTGTTCTTTCCATGCTGTCGCCACTGTTTTTAAAAGTGGTTTGTGGTTGTAGGGGCTGCTGTGACAAACACTTGAAGATAAACCTCAGCTATGCGGCCAGATATGGCAGGCTCTGGTCTCCGCACTGCAGTTGCTTGTTTTCATCCTCTGGCCCTGCGGCAGCAAAACATTCTGTGGTGCTTCACTGCTGTTATCCATTTATCAGTGGGAGCTATTTAAACACAGCTGTAATCTTGTAATGGTAATTTGGTTGGCTGCTGAGGAAGTTGCTACTTGGGCGGAATTAGTCAAGGATACAGAACTCCCCCTGCATTTCCTTGGGAGCATTGACCAGGAACTTTCGAACCTGCTTCTGGGAAAACCCTTCAGAGCCCCTAAAATGGAAGATTCTGGGCATGCCCTTCAGCACTCCATGCACTTGGGGAAAGCTTACCTTCCAGCTGCAGTTGTTGGCATCTGTCTGGAGAGACAGTGGAGTGTGCCTCTGGGGCAAGACACCCCCCCCCCCGCCCCGGCCTCACTGGTGGGGTCCAAAGGAAAGCAGAGCAATTTGTTCGGCACCAGCATGGCTTGCAGGAGTTGACGGAAGGAGGTGTACAAGGCGCCATCCAACCGTTTTAGGGACTCCACTGCGTATTTGAGTAGGGTTTGCTTCTTAGCCTTTTCTTCTCCCGAAGGCAGCCAGATGCAGTATGCCTCTAAAATACTGCTTGCTGAGAATCATAAATGGGCACCCACTGTAGAGGAATGCCTAAAACTATTGGACTAAGATGAGATGGCAAAGTTAACTTGTTTAATTAGAGAAAAAAACATTACTGATTTTTTTTATGGACTTTTTGCATGAAAGAGAAAATGAACTTGCAACATCTGGATTTTGAAGACTGAAAAAATACTGGTTTATAGACAGAATGGTTGGATGTTAATGTGTGAATACTATGTTTAGCAGCAAGACTGAGAACTGGAAGTTCTTCTGCCTTTCTTTATTCCTTTCTCTCTTTTCCTTTCCTTCACCTTTCCTTCCTTCCTTCCTTCCTTCCTTCCTTCCTCCCCCTCCCTCCCTCTCTCCTTTCTAAATATTATTTCTGCCTCTGTTCTTTTTATTATTATTAAGTATTTCAGTGTATTAAAAAAGATACTTTGTGATGGGTATGAATTTTTATATACCTTTAAATACCTTTGGACAAGTGGTGGAAAGGTAAACGGTGTTTCCGTGTGCTCTGGTTTCCGTCACAGTGTTTTGTTAAGTCATGCTGGCCACATGACCCGGAAAAGCTGTCTGTGGACAAACACCAGCTCCCTCAGCCTGAAAGTGAGATGAGCGCCACACCCCATAGTCGCCTTTGACTGGACTTAACCATCCAGGGGTCCTTTACCTTTACCTTATCAATAAAAATACGAGGGGGGGGGGGAGAATCACAGCGGAGTGCTGTTGTGCGCATGTCCTCCATGCAGCTTTTCCGTGGCTCTCTGGTTAGCCACTGTGAGAACAGGATGCTGAACTAGGTTGTTCCTAAGTCATAAAATGAGTGGGGACAAGCTTCTAAGCTCTGGTCCCCCTCCCCAGGTTGGAGTGCCAGCTTACGGAACACCTGCCAGTTAGCTTTCCAGAGGGGAGGCAGGAATGAGAACCATATCTCAGCATCGAAAGTGTATGCTTCGAAGCCGAGGTCTTCTGCATGCCGCCATCTGTGGCATCCCAAGGTAAAAAGAGCAGGTGATGGGAGCGGGTGGTAAGTTGTGCTAGAGACCACACTGGAGAGCTGCTGCCTGTCCGAGTAGGTCAAATAGACCAAAGGCAGCTTCATTTAAATAAAATAAATTGCGAGGGTGCTGAGTCGGGCTGGAACGGGAAAGTGCTGCATTGGTTACGGGTCAGCTTTTAGGCCCAATTTAAGGGGCTAGCTATTCCTTGCAAAGCCCTAAATGGCTTGGAATCCAAGTACCTAGGAGAGTACCTCCCCTAGGTACCTCCCCAGGGTCCCTAGAAATGGTGATGCTGCCGGAGGGTGGTGCTTTCTCGACACTGACCTTATTAATGTCTCCCTGTTTGTGGAATGTCCTCCTTGGTGAGGTGTGTCTCTCTCACCCCCCCCCCCCTTTATTAGCATTCAGGAGGAATTTTTTTTAAAACCAAAACATTCCTGTTCACTCAGGCATTTGATGCTGCTCCCGAAAATCTTGAAACTATTAGCCGTTGTGGGTATGTGGCTGTTTCAAATGCTTTTTGATGTTTCTAATGCTTGAAATGTGTTTCTGTTGTATTATTTTTCTTGTTCTTTTCTGCCTGGGGCTTTTGGGAAGGCTAGGGTGTGTGTGTGTGTGTGTGTGTGTGTGTGTGTGTATGTATAGAATCATATAGTTGGAAGGGACCACGAGGGTCATCCAGTACAGCCCCCTGCAATCTTTTGCACAAGGTGGGTCTTGAACCCTGAGATTCAGAGTCTCATGCTCTAGCAACATATGCAGTCGTACCTTGGAAGCTGAACACTTTGCAAGTCAAACATTTTGGCTCCCGAACGCCGCAAACCTAGAAGTGAGTGTTCCGGTTTGCGAACGTTCTTTGTTTTTGTTTTTTTTTAAAATAAATTTTTATTAGGATTTTTTTTAAAGGTTACAGAAAAAAAAAGGAAATATAAATCAGAACAGAACAATCAAAAAAGAAAAAAAGAACAATACATAAAAAACAAACATCATCCAAAAACAAGAAAACAAAGAAAAAAAGAAAACAAGTCAAGCCTTTACATCACTTGCTTTCATTTGCTTACTTCCTTGACCTCCTCGCACCTCCCATTTTTGTATTCTAGTTCAATTAGATATTTCAGCAAATCCTTTCCAGCTTTGTTTTTATCTTAATAATTTATCTTAAATACTGTGATTTTACATTCTCTTCTTTCACCAATTCATTTTTACTTAATCCTTTATATCTTTTCTGCTAAAACCACATAATTTTATTCCAACATCTTTCTAACATTCCTTAACCGGTTTGCGAACGTTCTTTGGAAGCCGAACGTCCGACGCGGCTTCCGATTGGCTGCAGGAAGCTCCTGCAGCCAATCGGAAGCCACACTTTGGTTAGCGAACATTTTAGAAGTTGAATGGACCTCCAGAACGGACTCCATTCGGCTTCCAAGGTTACGACTGTATATGAATTTGGCCTGGGAGTGCCTGGTGGGTTGGAGAGGACAACACAGATTTAAAAACAAAACATCTTTGTTTAGACAAGCCTACCGAGCTATTAAGGAAGCTTTTAGGTTTTTAGTGCATTGCTGTGGCTGAGTGTTTTAATTGCTTTAAGTTTTATCCTTTACTTTGTAAGTTTTCTACAATCAAACCAGTATATAAAGTTCATAAAATAATAATAAATCAGTAAGTTGTGCTGTCTCCCCACCCGTGGCCAGGAAGAGGGCTGTGTCCCTTGGTCAGCATCAGTGTGAAAGACATGGAGATTAGTGACAACTCTGATTTCCCTTTGCTCAGAATTCCCCTTTCCTGATTAACTAGTCCACAATGGTGGTTCGTGTTAATGTTTCTGTAGGCCAGGGGTGTACAAACCTTTTTCAAAAAGGGCAAGATTTGGTGAAGTGATTTTTGTTGACCTTTAGGATTGAAGTTGTTCAGCTTTTTTTACAATTTTACCCAGGAAATAAACCGACACAGGGGCTGGATTAGGCCCCCGAAATGGACTTTGGACATGCCTACTGTAGGCAAACCGCATGAAGGCGGCTGGCTTTTCACCTGCATCCCTTCGCAGTGGAAATTTACAGCTTTGCTCACCTTATCTTCCGCATACCAGCCACTCGAAGCACTTATAAACCATTGGAGTGCTTAGCAGTACCCTTCAGAATGTATTAGACCGATGCACAGACTTACAATGCTGTGACATTTCTTCGCCGGAAAGTTGTGTGTGTGTATGTGTTTATTTCCCAGTGAGAAAATTCTGCAGCGTTGTAAGTTTTTTGTGACCCACCAACCAGAATTGTGTACTACTCTGCTCACCAGGGTTGCAAGAAATCACCTGTTGTTGTTTTTTACTTTTTTGCCCTGGATTTTTTTTTTTTTTTAAGGGCTTTGTCAGACACTTTTGCAGGTCACAGTTCTTGGCTGAAGGACTGAATTTGGTTTGATTTGTTTGTTTGTTTCTTTAACAGAATTTATATACAGTGGTACCTCGGGTTACATACACTTCAGGTTACATACGCTTCAGGTTACAGACTCCACTAACCCAGAAATAGTGCTTCATGTTAAGAACTTTGCTTCAGGATGAGAACAGAAATTGTGCTCTGGCGGCGTGGCAGCAGCAGGAGACCCCATTAGCTAAAGTGGTGCTTCAGGTTAAGAACAGTTTCAGGTTAAGAACGGACCTCCGGAACAAATTAAGTACTTAACCCGAGGTACCACTGTATCAGTTTACAAAAAAGATTGAACCATAAAATGATCACTAAATATATATATATATATTTACAATCATAATTTAAAATATATGAAAAGTTAAAATCACAATAGAATAGGCTAAAGCAAATTAAAACTCATACAGGTTTTCTAAACATGTGGGTAAAAAGGTAAAGGTAAAGGTACCCCTGCCCGTACGGGCCAGTCTTGACAGACTCTGGGGTTGTGCGCCCATCTCACTTAAGAGGCCAGGGGCCAGCGCTGTCCGGAGACACTTCCGGGTCACGTGGCCAGCGTGACATCGCTGCTCTGGCGAGCCAGAGCCGCACACGGAAACGCCGTTTACCTTCCCGCTGGTAAGCGGTCCCTATTTATCTACTTGCACCCGGAGGTGCTTTCGAACTGCTAGGTTGGCAGGCGCTGGGACCGAGCAGCGGGAGCGCACCCCGCCGCAGGGATTCGAACCGCCGACCTTTCGATCGGCAAGTCCTAGGCGCTGAGGCTTTAACCCACAGCGCCACCTGCGTCCCTACATGTGGGTAGGCTTGTCTAAATAAGAATGTGTTCAGCGGGCACCACAAAAAAATACAGTGAAGGCGCAGGTCTGATATCAATAAGTTCCAATGTGCTGCTGCCATTACACTAAACGATCGAGTTTTCACCAATGTGTTGCAGGTATTATTTGACACCTGTAAAAATGTCAGTTCCACTGATTAAAGCAGTTGAGTGGACACATTTGTGGTAAGGGCATCTCATAAGTAAAATGGTTCCAATTATTACGGGCTTTATTTACTAATAACTTTAACTTGGCCCGGTAGCAGATCAGCAATCAGTGCAGATCTCTGAGCACAAGCGTTATATGCTGTTGGGCGCTGTCGGGTTTTCTGTTTGTGCAGGTCTGGTAAAAGGTGAAAAGGTAAAGGACCCCTGGACGGTTAAGTCCAGTCAAAGGCAACTATGTGGCTGCAGTGCTCATCTCGCTTTCAGGCCGAGGGAGCCGGCGTTCGTCCACAGACAGCTTTTCCAGGTCATGTGGCCAGCATGACGAAACCGCTTCTGGCGCATGGAGGATCGTGACGTGTGTCAGAGCACACGAAAATGCCGTTTACCTTCCTGCCGCAGCAGTACTTATTTATCTACTTGCGCTGGTGTGCTTTCGAACTGCTAGGCTGGCAGGAGCTGGGACAGAGCGACGGGAGCTCACTCCGTTGCGGAGATTTGAACCACCGACCTTCCGATCGGCAAACCCAAGAGGCTCAGTGGTTTAGACCACAGCGCCACCCGTGTCCCAATCTGGTGCCAAAGGCTGACAGCAGAAGTGTTGTAGATTTCTCTCTCTTCTTTTTTCCTCCTAAATTTCCTTTTTCTTTTTAATTAACTCCTTTTAATTTCAGTGTGGCCCGAGATCTTGTGTGCCTGTAATCCTAAATTTAAAAGCATACTATTTATTTCAACAACTTAAAAATATTTCTTGCATTGTGCCCCACACCCCACCACATCTCATGAGGACTAGACACTTAACGTCCTCAAAAGAGAATTTCTTGTGGATCTCGTCAAAGGGTGCCTCAAAATACGCTGCTGTTATCAACATGGGCTTGGGGCAAATCCTGTTTCCAGTGTTGGGGTTGACTGCTTGGAGTATGCAACATGATCAGGAAGAGTGCTTTCTGAGCAGACATGCATTCTATACACTGAGATCTGGGGCAGAAATGGATTTAAACTCCAGTTCCTCTGTTTTTCCAGATGAAGACCTCTGCTAATGGCTGAAGCCCCTGTTAATGGCTGAAGACTATTGCATATAAGAATAAGCAAGAATGCTTCAGTCTGGTACCCCTTGCCAGATGTTTTTGGACTACAACTCCCATCATTGCTGGCTGGTGCTGATGGGATTTGAAGTCCTGATCACCTCTGGAGGTCACTAGATTAGCAAAGGCCAGAATGGACTTGATCTGAAATGGAACCGAATTTTAGGTCTGGATCCCATTTTGAGCTGGGTTGCATGATGTACTTCAGCGTAATACATTTTTCTAATTACCGTATTTTTTGCTCTATAAGACTCACTTTTTCCCTCCTAAAAAGTAAGGGGAAATGTGTGTGCGTCTTATGGCGCAAATGCAGGCTACACAGCTATCCCAGAAGCCAGAACAGCAAGAGGGATTGCTGCTTTCACTGCGCAGCGATCCCTCTTGCTGTTCTGGCTTCTGAGATTCAGAATATTTTTTTTCTTGTTTTCCTCCTCCAAAAACTAGGTGTGTCTTGTGGTCTGGTGCATCTTATAGAGCGAAAAATACGGTAATTAGTTGGCTGTTGATTTTTCACAGAAGTTGACTGCTTTAACAGCTTAATAGAGAGTTAATGAAACTTTTTGCCAAGGCACGTGTCTCAAAAGCCAACAATGGAAGTTGTTCTCCTGCTCAATTGGTTATGAGTGAGGAAAGTGTTTTTTTCTTATTGCTCTTGTGTCTGTTTACATAGCGTAGCTGAGAGGATTAAAATAAAATAAAATAAATAAAGATTAAGAGCTTATTAGTATGCACCAAAGACTTCAATTGTTTCTACGGAAGAAATGAAGGGATCGTATTTAACTGAGCTGTGCCAAAATTATGAGCGATACTGTTTTTAAGGGAATGATCTGCCCATTGGACTGGGCTTCTGCATGGCACTTAGATGGACCTCAAAGGAGAGTTCGTTCCTTTTACTAGAAAAGCCATAACTATTTCTGCGTTTGAGGAACATTCCCCTCTCCCCCCATGTCCACAGACCCCAAAAGACAAATATGTGATTCTAGCAGAATAAAACGGGAGTTGCCCATAGTCTCCGTGGGGAGTAATTAGCAACATCTGGAAGAAGTTAAGCTTCTGCGGGCAATTCTGATAAAATCCCAAGTTCTCACTTCTCTTGGTCAGGAACGGTTGCTTGTGTGTGTGCTTTGACAACTGTTTCAGCTGGCAACTGCTGATCAGCGTCTGGTTTTTTTTTGTTTTTTGTTTTTTTTTTCATTCTCCCGTCAGGATTATGAGGGGTGGTTTCACTGTGCTAAGCTGGCAGTACACGGGCCAATAAAAAGCTGCAACAGTACTGCTCTGCCTGGCTTGCTGCCCTCACCAAGCCTCTGAGCAAGCTGCAATCTGGCTTTTCCTCTGCCGTCTTGAAACCATGCCGAATCATTCCAAGCGGAAATAATAATAGTAGTAGTGTAGCCTTATGAGGCTTTGCCCTCGGGTGGGAAATAATATTGTGCCCGGGAAAGGGAGTGGGAGTCAACAGACACTCAAGGAATAGTTCGGAGAAAAAGCTTTATTTCTACCATCCATGAACTGGTAGAAGGAGCAAGTGTGATAACTCACAAACAAGCACGGGTTCACAGTCATTTGCACAGAGTATATATTCCCCTTCCAGTTCCCTCCCCCTTTCTCCTCCGTCAGGAGTCCTGCCCCATGTTGAGTTTGCTTGAGCATGTACATAAAGCTCCTGTCTTTGGGAAGGGGGGGGGGTGTGAGAAGCCAAGGGGGTCGAGGAGTCTCGCGGTTCAGCATGTCCAAGATGTTGCAACTGAATGAGATAAAAGTCAGTTCTCAGGCTTGAGTATTCTTGGCAATGACAGAGCCTATTCATTAGCCTTTTGAAGCCTTCTTGTACTGATAAAAGAATAACATTTTTCCTATGCATCTTGTGAGAAAAGCAGAGAAGAGCAGAGAAAAGCTGTTTGCAAATTTCAGGAGGGCAAATCAGGGCACACACCCCAATCCTGCCGACCCCGTCACTCACCTGCAACAGGGGAATTCACTCTTTGTGTTTTTTTTTTTTTTTTAGTCCTGTATTCTGGTGTGAGCCAACTGACTCACACCACACTACGGAACAAAAAAACAACCACCCATCTTTTGGTCCCGCGCTGTGGGATCAGAAGCCAGGGCGGGAAGTCTCGCTTAAAATGGGACACTTGGAGGGTATGCAGTATGTTAGAATCATAGAAATGTGAAGTTGGAAGGGACCACGGGGGTCAATCTAGTCCACGCCCCTGCAAAGCTGGAATCTTTCGCCCAATGTAGGACTTGAATCTACAACCCTGGGATTACAAGTCTCACACTATCACGACTGAGCTGTGTTACATGACATTTGTCTGTTTTGTCCTGCTCTCCAGCTTGCACCTAAGCCTTGGGTATTTCATTTCTTCAGATTGACCTTTTTGTTGTTGTTTAGTCGTTTAGTCGTGTCCGACTCTTCGTGACCCCATGGACCAGAGCACGCCAGGCCCTCCTGTCTTCCACTGCCTCCCGCAGTTTGGTCAGACTCATGTTTGTAGCTTCGAAGACACTATCCAACCATCTCGTCCTCTGTCGTCCCCTTCTCCTTGTGCCCTCCATCTTTCCCAACATCAGGGTCTTTTCCAGGGAGTCTTCTCTTCTCATGAGGTGGCCAAAGTGGCCAAAGTATTGGAGCCTCAGCTTCACGATCTGTCCTTCCAGTGAGCACTCAGGTCGATTGACCTTTACCTCCTATTAAAAAGGATAGAAGGATTAGCAAGGCTGGATTGGAGCTGCAATGGGTGGGAAGTATAGATTATGGGGTCCTTCTGGACTTATTTCCAAAAAGCAGCTTTTGGCTACAGTTAACTGCAGGCTGAGGGATGCGGGTGGCGCTGTGGTCTAAACCACAGAGCCTAGGGCTTGCTGATCAGAAGGTCGGCAGTTCGAATCTCCTTGATGGGGTGAGCTCCCGTTGCTCGGTCCCTGCTCCTGCTAACCTAGCAGTTCGAAAGCACGTCAAAGTGCAAGTAGATAAATAGGTACCGCTCTGGTGGGAAGGTAAACAGCGTTTCCGTGCGCTGCTCTGGTTCGTCAGAAGCGGCTTAGTCATGCTGGCCACATGACCCGGAAGCTGTACGCCAGCTCCCTCGGCCAATAAAGAGAGATGAGCGCCGCAACCCCAGAGTCGTCTGCGACTGGACATAACAGTCAGGGGTCCCTTTACCTTTTTAACTGCAGGCTGAGGATACCGTACCATATGGAGACATGATTTTAGTTCTTGCTATGGTTGTGTTTTTGTCCGCTTCCTTGACCGTTTTAGGAAAGGCTGACTCAAAGACCAGAACAGAGGCAGATTACCTCTCCATGCCTGCAGTTGCATGTTGCTTGTGCAGCCTCCCTGCAGCCTTAGAGTGGCAATTGCCTTATAAAGTGAGGGCATTACTAAGCACTTTAAAGACCAAAGCACAGACCCACAGCGTGGATTTACATAAAATGTGCATGTGCTGTGTGCATGCTGATTTTATGTGCCTGAGCGATTTAAATTGGGGGTTGGCTGGGATTTCACCGGCATGTTCTTTGCAATTTGCCCAGCAACTCTGTAAGCAGATAATTATTTTTTAAAATGTTTAAAAGAAAGTGGAGGAAAGGAGGTGAGATCTGGGGGCCAACACAACAGTTCTATGGTTCAGGGCTTCTGGGCTTTCCCTCAGCAGCAGCTCTGTTTACAGTCAAACCTCGGTTCTTGAACAGCTCTGTTTTTGAACGTTTCAGCTCCCGAACGCTGAAAACCCAGAAGTAAATGCTCCGGTTTTCAAATGTTCCTTGGAACTCGAACATCTGAAGCAGCTTCTGCTTGAGTGCAAGAAGCTCTTGCAACCAATTGGAAGCCATGCCTCAGTTGTCCAACAGTCCTGCTGAACGGATTACGTTCAACAACCAAGGTTTGACTATGTTAGGCAAGGAAGGTTGCAACCAAAAACTCTTGATAGCTTGAGAGTGCAGAGATTGGCTTTCTCTGCCTCTTTCTCTACATGCAAGTACAGTGGTACCCCAGAACTCGAACGTAACCCGTTCCAGAAGACCGTTTGACTTCCGAAACGTTTGAGTTCTGAGGCATGGCTTCCAATTGGCCGACAGCTAGGTTTTTGCACAGCATAAGCCTTGTGTTCTGAGGAACTTTTGAAAACCAGAGCACTTACTTCTGAGTTTTCAGCGTTCCGGAGCTGAAAATGTTCAAGAACGAAGCCTTTCGAGTTCCGAGGTACCACTGTATTGAATTTGCCTCCATTCATGGGCAAACTGCAATCCAGCCTTCCGTGCAAGCAACTGTTTGCAGATGTGTCTCTGTCACCTTTAGGAGTTTTAACCCAAATTGCATCTTGTAGTCCCATAGAAAACGCCAAACTGGCATGAATTATTTCTATTCAGAGCAAAGCCGAGCTGCGGAAACAGAATTATGGGCCTGGAGCCCACAAGCAGCAGTTCCCCCCTTGGTTTGTTAAGGCTGTTTGCATGAATATCTGATTAATAATTGGCCAGAGCGCGGGCAAATACATCTGTGTCTTTGCATAAGAATGCTCAGGGCTGGTTGGATATTAATGCTGGGCGTCTGGAATCCATCCTGCAAGTCTGACGCAGGCATGACAGTACAAAATAGCAACATTAATGTTTCCCGAAATACAGTGGTACTTCTGGTTATGAACTTAATTCATCCCGGAGGTCTGTTCTTAACCAGAAATCACTCTTAACCTGAAGCACCACTGTAGCTGATGGGGCCTACTGCTGCTGCCGTGCCGCCAGCACGCGATTTCTGTTCTCATCCTGGGGCAAAGTTCTTAACCCGAGGTACTACTTCCGGGATAGCGGAGTCTGTAACCCGTAGTGTTTGTAACTCAAGGGTTTGTAACCTGAAGTACCACTGTATACAAAAGACATAGGCAGTAGTGCTGGTCCATGGGTCGGGGGCAGATTCCAGAACACACAGTAGGGCAGTATCTTCATTGAAACAAATAAAATGGTGAGCAAATTCTCCAAGCAAAGTACAGTGGTACCTCGGTTTATGAACTTAATCCTTTCCAGAAGTCTGTTCTTAAACGGAAACCGTTCTAAAACCAAGGCTTCCAGCAAAATGGAAAAACACAATGAGAGACCCAACATTAAAAACTTCCCTAAACAGGGCTGCCTTCAGATGTCTTCCAAAAGTGAGATAGTTGTTTATCTCCTTGACATCTGATGTGAGGGCGTTCCAGAGGGTGGGCACCACTACCGAGAAGGCCCTCTGCCTGTGTTTCCAAGTAACATCACTTCTCGCAGTGCTGGAAATCTCCAGAGGGCCCTTGGAACTGGATCTCACTGTCCGGACTGAACAACGGAGCTGGAGAATGAAGGGATGGGGGAAAGTTTCCGATGGTTAAATTGTGGATTACTAACTCAGCGATAGAGTATCTCTGGTTCCATCCTCAGCACCTCCTGTTTGAAACCCTGGAGAGCTGCAGCTGGATATTACTGAGCTTAGATGGACCATCGGTCTGACTCTGCCCAGTTTCCTACATTAAAGGTAAAGGGACCCCTGACCATTAGGTCCAGTCGTGGCTGACTCTGGGGTTGCAGAGCTCATCTCGCTTTATTGGCCGAGGGAGCCAGCGTACAGATTCCGGGTCATGTGGCCAGCATGACTAAGCCGCTTCTGGCGAACCAGAGCAGCGCACAGAAACGCCGTTTACCTTCCTGCTGGAGAGGTACTTATTTATCTACTTGCACTTTGACGTGCTTTCGAACTGCTAGGTTGGCAGGAGCAGGGACCGAGCAACGGGAGCTCACCCTGTCGCGGAGATTCGAACCGCCGACCTTCTGATCAGTGAGCCCTATTAAAGGCACAGGAGATTTTTTGGGAGTGGAGGGCGCTGGAAAAAACCCACACACATGTGACTTTTCAAGAGCAGGTATTGCATTGCCTACTTTTGTACTCTTTTCAATATCGGGCACGCTCTCATTCCGCAGCACAGTAGCTCTCTGTTCAAGCACCTGGCCTGGTTCTGTGCCAGGGCAGGTTCCAGGATTTTCAAGTGCTGCTGAAGAGGTGGCACACCCATCTCGGGGGTAGGAGTGGTTTCTGTTGCTCAACTCCCAGCTCTCAAGTTGATTTGGGAGTGGCAGCTCTCAGAACTCCGAGGGCACTCTTCAGTTCTCCGTGCCTCGCTGGCTGGTGCTGGATGCGGCTCGACGCTTGGGAAGGGTAAGCAAAGAGGGTGAAGAGAAGCTCTGTCCATTTTTTGGGTGGGCAGAGAGAGAGGCCTACTGATAGGGGGAGAAGCTTCAGTCCCATGCCAATACAGAGACGAGCGCTTCAGGTTATAGTTTCAAAACCATTAATGCACTTTCGCTGGCGTAATCCTGCCTGGCTTTTCCGACACGAAACTTACTTGTTTGCCAACTGGCAGGTGTGTTTGCTGTGGGGCGGGTGAGCTGCTGAAAACTTTGTGGGTGAAGAAGTCATGGTTCATAGTTAAGTGTGTTCGCTGAGAGGAAATGTTCCCAGTTCTGTATTGCTGCAGTGAGATTGCCTTGTCGTTCTGAGGATGGTTTTATATATGTTGTAAAAACTAGGACATTTGCTTCGAGTGCTTATATAACCAGGGTGGATTTCTTCCTTCCTTTCTTTATCTTTAAAAATGTTAGGCTGCCTTTGCCAAGTGTAAGAATAGAAACCTTGCAGAGTCTTGCTGTGCAAACTCCTTTAGATTAAAGGGCCATTTCACACCGTATACAGGCACTTTCAAAAACTCAGAACTTCCTGACATACTTAGCTATCTTGTATCAAGCCAAACCTTTGATCCATCAAGCTCATTATTGTCTAAAATGACTGGCAGCTGTCTCTGGGGTTTCAGGCAGGGGGCATTCCTAGCCTTAACTGGAGCTGCCGGAGTTTCAATTTGGGATTTTCTGCCACTGGATTACAGCCCTTCCCCCTGAGAAGCACATCTGCTTGGCATACATGTTTGCAGGCCTCTACGCTTGTTGCTTTTCTGGGTGTCCACCTTTAGTAGATATCTAAAACTGCAAAGTGCAAACTGGCCATACAGAGTTTCGTTTAATTAATTTTCTACAAGCATAAATTTAGACAACAGAATACTAATACTGGCTTCCTAGCGACCGGGTGCAAGTGCTGCTGTTTCTTATGCATTAGGGCACTATTGCAGTGGTGTGTCAATTAAATTCTGAAGTCCAAAATAATGAAACAAGCATCTGTAGGCATGCATGTGCTTAAATAGCCGCTTGCTGACTAATATTAAAAAAATGAATAAGTAAGAAAGGATGCTGTAGGCTCTGGTATGGCCATGCCAGCCTAGATGCTGATGCATGTTTGCTGCTACCTGCTTTTCCTTCTGCTCCCTCAATGGCATTGAAATGTGGGGTGGCTCTGGGCTGCAGGGCCCTAGCTGCGCCATTGCAGATTATTGATTGTAGCTGCTCTTTAATACTGCTTAATCCAGAGGTTTTCAACCTTTTTGGAGTCCATGGCTCCCTTGACCACCTACATTCCTTCTGTGGCTCCCCTGTGGGGCTCAGGAGCCCAGTTATGTCACCCCTTGCCTGCAGAGCTGGCAGCCCCTCACCCCTTTTTGAGGCTGACTCAGTTTCTGGCAACCAGTACCCCCTAGCCAGTCCCTTAGGCACCTGGGAGGTTTGTAGCCAGGGCTCCTGCTGCAACAAACAGCCATGCAACCCTTTGGGAGGCAGAGATGTGAGAGGGCGTCAGAGGAGGGAGGGAAGGAAAGAGGGACAGAGGCCTGTGTTGCTTGTGGCACCCCGACCATAACTTAAGGCACCCTGGTTGAAAACCACTGCCTTAATCACGGGAGTTTCTAAGTGTAAAGATTGCAAAAAGCACAGTGGATAAACTCAATTAATCACAAAAAACAAAGAAAACGTCTTTGAAATGCCTGCTAAGATAGAAGATTTAGTATAGTTATGTTTGCAAAGGACTCTATTTTGTATCTGATTTTTCTCAATGTTCCCTTAACTACTACAGTGGACGCTCGGGTTGTGAACGTGATCCGTGCAGGAAGCATGTCTGCAACCTGCAGCGCCGCGTCTGCGCACATGCAGGTCACGATTTGGCGCTTCTGCGCATGCGCAAAGTGCAATTTAGCACTTATGCTCATGCGCTGAAACCCGGAAGTAACCCGTTCCGGTACTTCTGGGTTTGGTGCGGTGCGCAACCAGAAATCGTACAACCCAAAGCATCTGTAATCCGAGGTATGACTGTATTAGATTTGGAACAGAACAGGGGGTGGCTGCGTTTTGACTTGCACAGCTTTCCTTACTTTTTTCTTTTTAACCAGCGCAATATGTGCTGCGTTACAGGACTTCACAGCGCTGTGTGGAGTGGGCGCCCTAAGTGGAAGCGGTGGGAGAATGAAAACTGATGGCAGGCACAGAAAATGAGGAATATTATTTATGGCAGAGGCTGGCCACATCAGTAGTGGTTGAGAATGTTAGGGTGGTGAATCCTGGGAGTGCTCATCAGCATGGAAGAGATTTCAGTATTATTATTATTTTTAAGGCAGAAAGTTAACTTCAGAGTTAGTGAGAGTAGTCGTGGGCTACAAGAAAGCAAAGTTTTCTTTGATCAGGCTTCATGAAAGCTTAAGTGTTTCTACGATGATGACTCAGAAATCATGGCCTGTGCAGCTAGATGGTAATGCTATTTTTGCTGCTAGCATGAGTCCTATCAACTGCCTCTTCTGTTCTGGATCCTGGCCTTGTGACTCACTAATGCCAGCGCATAGAATAGCATTGTTGTAAGAATGGGAGTGTGCCTTATCTAGGAACACAAGAAGTTGCCTTACTTAAATTGAATCAGATGTTTGGCCCATCTAGCTCAAGGCTGTGTTCAGACGTGGGGTTTATTGTCTTAAGTTTTCCCAGTTTATAATGCCAGCTCTTCTTTTCCTGGTTTTCTAACATTCCTTTTACACCGTCTTACCTGTTGCGTTGTGGGAAACTGGCTTTTGGGTTGACACACTGCCATGTTGCGTCGAATTTTTAAATGGCGGGGAAGAAGTGTATGCAAGGATAACACCCCAGATTTCAACTGGCAAGTGGCAGAAGTGGGATCATGAAAACCGTGGGGAAATGGCAAGACACTTGCGATTTTCCAAGTTGATTGGGTTGCAAATGGGTTATTTAATGGGAAGAGGTTAGTGCAGAAATGAGTGCTAAAGCTTGGCTAGATTCCATTAGATTTCCAGAAGTGGCTTTTGAAATATGTGCGAAATACCACATAAAATGATCAAGTAAGGAAAGGCCTCACGTTGGGGAAAAGATCCCTGCATAGCACACATGGTCCATTCCATCTCTACATTTCTGTGAATTTGTGCTTTTGTGGGACCTTCTGCATGCAAAAAAATGCTCTACCACTGAGCTATGGTCCTTTCCCAACATCCTTATTTGCAGAAACCCAAGTCTTAGACCTGAGCAGACAAGCTCCCTTTGACCCCTTCTACTCTTCTGCCTAGGGACACGGGTGGCGCTGTGGGTTAAACCAGAGAACCGTGACGGGGTGAGCGCCTGTTGCTCGGTCCCTGCTCCTGCCAACCCAGCAGTTCGAAAGCACATCAAAGTGCAAGTAGATAAATAGGTACAACTCCGGTGGGAAGGTAAATGGCTTTTCCGTGCGCTGCTCTGGTTCGCCAGAAGAGGCTTAGTCATGCTGGCCACATGATGCGGAAGCTGTACGCCGGCTCCCTCTGCCAGTAAAGCGAGATGAGCGTCGCAACCCCAGAGTCGGCCACGACTGGACCTGATGGTCAGGGGTCCCTTTACCTTTACTTACTCTTCTGCCTGCACGCAGCAAAATTTAGAGGAACCCTCTGGTCTCTTCTGAAATCAAATTCTGCACTTCCGTGTTAGGATATTTCCTTTCCACCTTAAACAGGGAGCAGGCTGTTGTTTGAGTCACAGCCTGTGTACTTTCGTGTTGTAGGAAAAGGATGTGCTGCTCGTCTTTCAGCTAAAAAAACACACTCCCCGCCTGTGCTTTTACGTCGGGGCAAGGTAGGCAGGCCTGATGAGAACAGCATTTGGCAAGTGGGGGAATGTCTCCGCAATAAGTGCACTCAATAGTTGGAGGTGAGGGAAGTTGAAGCTTCAATTCTTGGTGCTGCATGTATATGACGGTGTTCAGTCAGTGGAAAATAGCAAAGATCATGTCCCCATTGCTGAAGAATCTGTGACTGTGTTAATATCCAAGGCAAGCAGGACGAGGAGCAAGCGGTCAAGGTAAGATGCAACAAAACGAGCATCTTTGTTAGTTGGGTTTGCGGCCAACGCTGGTGTTGAACTGGCAACCTAAGTCATGAACCTAAGGATCGAGGGTTTGTGCACCACCACCCAGTTCTGGCAAAAGGAGAGAACTGGAGGAGGAACCAAGCACTGGGAGGCCAGAGTAGGTCAGGTGACATTCCTTATTCCCTGTAGAAACTCCGGGGACTACCAGACTTGGTAGTCAAGTGGCCAGAAGGCCTCCTCCTTCTGAGCTACACCTTGCCTTGTTCCAGCTTTGCTTCATCCTTGACTGCACAGGAGTCATTTACAGATTAGCAGTTGTTAATTGCTGGGAAAAAGCAGATCCATGGGGCAATTTCAGAGATAAACATTCCTGGGGCCCTGTCATAAATGCTTTCTTGGAAAGAGTAATTTATAGTAATGGTTTTAAATAACTGAGCTGCCCTCACCAAATGACCAGACCCATTTTATTGATTCGCTGTCTGAAGAAACCATCTTAAGAAACCAAAGTACACAAATTTTTAACCATTAAACCACTGGAAAAAAGCGAGGTGTACATTTACTGAGAAGGAGGACGGAAGGCACAAGAATCTGGATCCACTGCAGATCTGTGATGCTATAAAAGGGTAGACCATTTTATTTCTTGTTCTTTTGACTTTCTGACAGGATATGGCATTTTGGTCTCATGGGGATAGCCCATGTTACATTCTGGTAACTGAAGGCATTTTTTATTGGGAAGCACACAGTAAATGTGTTCTCTACTGGAGATGACTTGAGCTTTATTTCATTGGTATATAGCATAAAGCTGATCTAAATATCCATCTTTTTATTAGAAACAATGCTGTGCTCTTGTTTTGCATGGAAGGTGATTTAGCTTTCTATTTTATCTCTTTCCCCACCCCTCCATATTAGTATTTTATTTCTTTAAATAATTTATACCCAGCTGCTCTTAAGCCCTACCATCTCCCAGAGCAATTTACAGATTAGTGATCTAAAAAGACATAGCACAAAAGAAAATGAGTTGGTAGGGAGGAGATAAGCAAACTCTGGTACTAATTCTTCGTTGCGTTGCATAATACTATTGTTGTTGTTGGTTGCATAATACTATTATTAAAAATTCTGTCGGTGCAATGATTTCTTCTTGCAGAACAAGAATATATATATATATATATATATATATATATATATAAAATAATTGCATGTTTAATGAATGAAGGTATGAACATAGGGAACTGCCTTATAATTTTAAAGGCCATTGTTTCTTCTAGTGCACCCTGCTCTGCCACTCACAAGAGGTCTTTCCCTTCGCTGCTAGATGTGACCCTTGTACTGGAGATAGAAGGGCTTGAACCTGGGACCTTCTGTGTGCAAAGTGCACACTCTTATCAGGGAACTTTGGGACTTCCCATATCTTCCTATATACATAAAAATATAAGGCTGTCGTCACGCTGCATGAGATGCACACGAAAACACTTGTGATCACAGGACTTGCTACTCTAGAGGCAAGGTCTGCAGCTTCTATGCATTATAGACGGGGAGTATTTGGGAAGAGAGCTCTTTCCAGCTGACCAAGTGGTGCTCCTGAGGTATTTGTGAATAGGAGATAGAGATTGCTTTGGAGACTATCTCTCTGTTGTTTTTAATTGCTTTTACTCTTTACGCAGCAACAGCCAGTTCTCTCTCTTATGCAGGCACTTTTCATGTACAGGAGATCTAACTGCAGGCTTCGTGTCAGCTTTGTCCTCTCAGAAATGAATGTCATTTAATGCCCTTTTGGAGATGTATGTTGAGCACTGGTTGTACAAAGCAATAAGCGCGAAATTTTAGGCGTTCTTATGTGACGCAATCTCTTTTCTGAGTTCACAGGTTGAAATGAGAGACTTAAGTCACATCTACGCCATAAAGCACTCTAAACTAGACATCCCTTTATCCAAAAAATCGTAGTCTGTTAAGGGTTCTGACCTCACCAAGCTAGAATATCCAGGATCCTTAAACTACAGTTTCCAGGATTCTCCTCAACGGTAAAAGTGGTATCAGAGTGCTTTAAATTTACGGAATAGATGTGACCTAAGGCAGGCTTCCAAACTTTCTACCTTCCTGAGGCCTGTTTGACGCTGACTTGTTTCGGGCGTAGCTTTAATTACTAAACGGGGCAGCCGGATCCTACTGCCACCGTGTAAGGACAGAAAGTATCTGGCACATGTCTCTGGGTGACTAGCAGCAGGTTCACAAGGTTTTCTGACTCCCAACTGTGTTAACATTAGCAATAACAATAACAAAATGTCCCCGTCCTCTCCTCAGGCTGTTGAAATGAAGAAAGCTGGCTTTTATTTTTTTGGCGGGAATGGGGGAAACTAGGAGCGGGGTTTTTACATAAGAGGGCCATGAAGTCATTTCTGTTAATGGAAAACGAATCTTAAGCTGAGAAATGTGTTTAGATGTGCTGAATTCTAAGTGTGGTTCTCTCCCAGCACTGCCCCCAACTTCGCACTTGGCTCATGTTGATTCAAAGCTCTATTTAAAAACAAAAACCCTGATGTCTGACAGCCCAGGGAAACTTGTTTTCATCACATCTGGCTGACGACGCTATATTTATTAATGCATTTGTATGCTGCCTTTCTGCTGAGGCACCCATACTTTACAATTGGAAAGTACTAAAAAAAATAAAATTGAATGGTATGCAGTACAGAGCGACAGTCCTTTCAGGGGATGATGGCTCCCAAACTCTCTGTGCTGGGCACCCTGGCCACTGCAGTCCCTCAGGGCACCCAAGCAATGTTTGAAATTCACCAGGTGTATTTTGCACGTGGGTATCAGCCACTTGTCACCAAGTGAAGATGTGCGGGTGCCATGATGGTGCCTGATATCTTCACCATCTGGAGGTGCATGCCTGGAGATCCTTCAGCCTTGACTCTTTTCTCACATTATCAACACACCCTGAAGAATCTACCTGTGATATTTTATTTGCCCTATCAGAACGAATTTCAGGAACCAGAAAGTTGTATTGAAAAATAGGACTTTTGAGACACCTGGCCCGCCCCAATATGGCAACTTGACATTCTGTTTTGGCGACTGTAACCCTGGTTTAGGGAGCCATTTGGTGCCTAGCTTATATATATCTGAGTTTCTAACACACCCAAGTCTTAAGCAGCCCTAGGGAAGGTGGGGAAGGGGCTGCCACCATGTTGACTGCTGCTTGATGGGGCATATTCTGTGACTAAGCAGGTTCTTGGTGGACAGACAAAAATGGGAGGGTTGGGATCAGGTTCAGCTGTGTGGGTTCGCAAGTTGTACAAGCCCATCTTGTCCTCGTGGATTGCCACAAGGGTGGATTCCCCACCCCTGAACTGAAAAACAGCTCTGTGAGAATAGAAAACAGCTTTGCCCAGTGCCGGATTTATATATAAGCTAAACAAGCTATAGCTTAGGACCCCACTCTCTTGGCCCCCCCCCCCCAAAAAAAAAATGTAAAGAAAAAAAACCTGGATGTACATTTCCAAAATATAAGATAAAAAACAAATAAAATAAAACCAGTGTGATAAAATACATGTTTTCTGATGTGCAAACGGCTTTAGATACCTATTAGGTCCATTAATTACCATATAGCATATATTCAACACAAAAAACAGCGACAATTTGTTGTTGACAAAGGGCAGCTGGACATATAAAGGGCCCCATTACCTTTAGTAGCTTAGGGCCTCATCAAACCTAAATCCGGCCCTGGCCTTGCCCCCTGTTTTTCTTGTAAATGGTCCAAAACACAGAAACTTGGCCAGCCAGGTCTCTTCTCTCCGTGTGTCCTCTCATCCCCTCCCACACACATTGACTATCAACATTGCTGGAGTGTACAGCCAGGTGTGTGAAGGTCTTGCTTTCCTTCCACAGAAATGCTAATTGTGTATCTATATTAACAGTTCTTTTGTCCCACAGTTGCACTGGCTTGTGGTGAAACAATGGAGCTGTTTTGCTTGAGGCGGCATTATAGCGCCATCTTGTTTAATTGTGTTTTGGGTCTGAAGTTGTAAGTGCCAGATTCATTTATTTATTTCAACCCAGTCGGTGCCCACAAAGCAAACCAGTGTTACTATGTGGTGCGAAAGTTCACTTTGCCCTTGGCATACAATAGGCGTAATCAAGAGGGATCTCGACTGGCTCAGAGAAGTTCTGATTGTTTCGATAAAATCCCTGCAGGGACTGTGCACATTTATAAAGGCAATTTGGAAAGGTACATTTTCCAAGAACAGGACGGCCAGTGGTTTGTGGCCTTGTCCTTTTTGACATGTAACTTTTGAGTGTGTTTTTTGGTCTGTTTGTTTGTTTTGCCCTTGAGGTGCTGTTAGGCAGCTAAAACGTCACAGTAGTTAAAACGTAAAATATATACAAAGACAACCAGGAATAGCAGTGCCAACATCACCAGATAGGGAATAAAAAGGGTGCCAGTTTCCTGAAGGTTATCAATAGGGCTGGGTGATATATTGATATATCCTCCAAAACTGGTTTGAAGTCCATATTGTGATATCAGTTTCATAATTTGTGACCTGGTGATATAGCATGTTGTGTGTGTGTGTGTGTGTTATGAAAAAAATCACAACGTGAGAAAAACCATGAAGCCAGCCAATGGCTCCATCCTTACTTCAGACACTGCGATATATCGGTATATTGTGATGTTTAGCTGGTGATATATCGCGATGTTGAAAACCCGATATGGCCCAGCCCTAGTCATTAAAACATAGGAACTTGCATTCTACAGAGTCAAATGGTTGCCCATCTAGCTCAGTATCACTGACACCGTCTTATGAGTGGCTTTCCAGAATTTCAATCAGGGATCTCTCCAAGTCCTACCTGGAGATGCCTGGATTTGAACCCATGAACTCAGTGTTCTACCACTGAGCAATAATAATAATAATAATAATAATAATAATAATAATTTATTATTTATACTCCGCCCATCTGGCTGAGTTTCCCCAGCCACTCTGGGCGGCCCCAATCAAGTGTTAAAAACAGTACAGCATTACATATTAAAAACTTCCCTGAACAGGGCTGCCTTCAGATGTCTTTTAAAGATAGGACAGCTGCTTATTTCCTTCACATCTGAAGGGAGGGTGTTCCACAGGGTGGTCGCCACTACCGAGAAGGCCCTCTGTCTGGTTCCCTGTAACCTCACTTCTTGCAATGAGGAAACTGCCAGAAGGCCCTCAGCGCTGGATCTCAGTGTCCGGGCTGAATGATGGGGGTGGAGGCGCTCCTTCAGGTATACAGGACCGAGGCTGCAATAGCTCTTCAAGCAGTGGTGTAGTGTGGGCAGGGTGAGGGGGGGCTGTTGCCCCGGGCACAGTTTTCTGAGGGCGCATTTTGCTCCTCACGCTGCACCCTGCCAGTCCTGCATTGTTTTGCGAGTCCGATCCCACACCCCAGCCTTGCAAAGCAGCGTGGGGCTGGCAGGGTGTTAGGAGGATGCAGCAGGCCTTCCAAACGTTTCAGTCAGACTAATTGGAAGGGCCCATGTCTGCCCTGTTGTGCTTCCTTTTCCTTGTGTGGCCCTCTGCCCCACGGTGCGCCATGAAGACACGTCCACCAGGGTTGAATAAAAATGAAGGCGGCATGCACAACCTTGTTTTGCAAAGATAAGGGACAATTGAGGAAACTGCCCCCTCGTTTTGAAAACCCATGGTTGAGATTTCTTGATTGTCAGCCCCACCGAAAAGGTTGAAATTCTGCAAACCTTTTTCCTCTGTCACTTCTTTGTCTATAACCAGGCAGGTATGGCAAGGGCAGAGCAATTCCTTCCATTTTTTTTCAGGTGCTGCCATTTGACTGTCCAACAGCAGGCTTAGGTTACCGTTGCTAAGGCTTGTGGTCACGCTTTGTTGGAAAGCTGCCCGGCAGAAATAAAGGTGCAGTTTATATGTGCAATGGCAAAACTGGTTTAAACAGGGCCCAGCTCTTCTTTACTTTTGCAGCAGCCCCTGGCATGTGTGTGTTTATGTGTGTGTGTGTGCGCGCGCGCGCTGCCTCGGTTAGTGTGCCAAAGGAGTTGAAAGTTCATCCAAGAGGGATGATGCTTATAGGGCAAGCTGTTCATAAAGTGCTGCGTTTGTCAGAGGCTTTAGCAAAAGGGCTGGAAGTTAGGCTTGGGTCTTTTGCTTTCAATTAGGCTATCCCTAGCACCCCAAAATTACAGAGCTGCTGTGTGCTGATAATCCAGAAAAATTGTATATGCAGGCGGAAGGAAAAGCACTGCTTAATTGTGAATAATTAAATCATGGTATTCACTCCTGCAGGAAGTAATGATGGTAAAGGTTAAAAGGTAAAGGACCCCTGGACTGTTAAGTCCAGTCAAAGGCGACTATGGGGTTGTGGCGCTCAATCTTGCTTTCAGGCCGAGGGAGCCGGCGTTTGTCCACAGACAGCTTTCTGGGTCATGTGGCCAGCAGGACTAAACCGCTTCTGGCACAACAGGACACCATGACAGAAGCCAGAGCGCACGGAAACGCTGTTTACCTTCCTGCCACAGCGGCACCTATTTATCTATTTGCACTGGTGTGCTTTTGAACAGCTAGGTTGGCTGGAGCTGGGACAGAGCAATGGAAGCTCACCCTGTCGTGGGGGTTCAAACCACCGACCTTCTGATCGGCAAGTCCTAGAGGGTCAGTGGTTTGGACCACAGCGTCACCCGTACAGGGGCTAACAAAGGCGTTGTGACACCTGGGGCGGGGCATCACTACGTAGGGCGCATGTGCGGCGTCGCTATGTATGATGCATGCGCTGTACATAGTGGTATGCCAGTGCTGCCGCTCCAGCGCTGTACGGACGGTTCCGGGATCCCTTCGTCGCCGCTACAGCTGTGAACAGAGGATCCTCTATATGCAGCTGTAGTGGCGATGGAGAGATCCCACTGCTGTCCGTACGACGCTTGAGCGGCGCTGGCACCAAACCGCTATGTACAGCGCATGTGCGGTGTTGCTACGTACAGCGCATGCATGCGCCGCCGCACATGTGCTGTACATAGTGGTTTGCCGCTGGCACCAGGATCCTCTGCTCTGCTGCGAGCCCCACCGGGGTGCGTTCTTGTCAACCCCCCCCCCCGACATACCAAGAACTCAGGCCAATATAAGTTTCAGTAGTGGGAGTGGTCCATACTCGCAAATCAATAGTCAATTGTAACAAAAACTAATCCATGTTCTATGTTTCTCAGATATAACAACTACGTGTGGGTAGATCAACATGTATCTTGATCTTTTTTGTGTGCAAATGTAGAAAATAACAGGATATATTCTTCAAACTTGCACAACCCTTTAAAAATTAGCTGATGAAGGAGAATACACCGAAACAGGGCCCTGTCCTGGTTTCTGATCCATAATTGACTTCTGACTACTGCTCAATGATTGAAACTAAGACCTTCACGTCGAATCTGACTATGGACTAACGTGAACTTATCTCTACTAATTCTGTAATGAATTATTGTGTTATATATATCCTTATGAGTTTGAGTTTGTAATCTCTGTTTTGAGTTTGTAATCTCTTTTTGAGTTTGTAATCCTTGTCAGAATACATATTTTCAAATGGATTAGTTTTTGTTACAACTATTGATTTGTGAGTAGGGACCACTCCCACTATTGAAACTTATATTGGCCTGAGTTCTTGGTGTGCTTTTTTCTTGGTATATTTAATAACAAGAACTCCAACTTATTTAAGTGCCCCAGACATGGCACCCGGGTCGCCCCCCCCCCATTGTGACGCCACTGCACCCATGTCCCAGTAAATGATGGTCACCAACTTAGATGGCTTTAAAAGAGGATTGGGCTGAGTTTTGGAGAAGGCTGTCAATGGGCACTAGCCACAATGGGTGTGGTCTACCAGCTCCACTATCTTTGAATGCCAGCTGCCTGGAATTATGGGTGAGGAGAGTGCTGTTGTGCTCAGTTTCTGTTTGTAGGCTTCCCATAGGCTCTTGGTTGGGCGTTGTGAGAATAGACTCTGGGACTAGATGGGCCATTGGCTTGATACATCTGTGTTTTATATTCTTCTGTGTCTATTTTTTTTATTATTAGATTTATATATCCCACCATTTACTCTAATGACCACCAAGTGTGGGGTCCATGGTTCTCCTCCCTCTGTTGCTCTCCTCCCTAAAATTATGTGAGGTAGGTTAGGCTGAGAGGTGGTGACTGGCCCTAGGTCACCCAGCAAACTTCATGGCTGAGTGTGGATTTGAACCCTGGTCTCCCAGGTCTCAAGGGACGCGGGTGGCACTGTGGGTTAAACCACAGAGCCTAGGACTTGCCGATCTGAAGGTCGGCGGTTCGAATCCCTGCGACAGGGTGAGCTCCCGTTGCTCGGTCCCTGCTCCTGCCAACCTAGCAGTTTGAAAGCACATCAAAGTGCAAGTAGATAAATAGGTACCGCTCCGGCGGGAAGGTAAATGGCGTTTCTGTGTGCTGCTCTGGTTTGCCAGAAGTGACTTAGTCATGCTGGCCACATGACCCAGAAGCTGTACACCGGCTCCCTCGGCCAATAAAGCGAGATGAGTGTCGCAACCCCAGAGTCGGCCACGACTGGACCTAATGGTCAGGGGTCCCTTTACCTTTACCTTACCTCCCAGGTCCCTAGTCCTACACTCTAGCCACCCTGTCAACGAGTAGATTGATTTATTCTATTTCTGTGTCGCTTTTTATACAAATAAATCCCAAAGCGGCTTACAAACAAAAGATAAAAATAACACAATGGAACATCACAAATACAGCATAAATCGTATAGAATACTTAACAAATCATCGGTAAAACAATCTCGCAAATAAAACCATTACCATCTATGTAACACTATTAACAAAACAACCAGAAAATAAGCTAAACATCACAGTTACACCAAAAATCATAGGATTCTCAGAGTACGACAGCATTCATATCTATAAAACAATATTAAAACATTAACAAAATAGCAACAAAGCCCTGTTGAATTTGCACACATGCTCTCTCCTCTACCATGACTCAAACTTTCATTCTATTCAATGCATCAAAATATACCTGCACATAATGCTCTCCAAGTCAGCAGAGAAAACATAATTTTTTTACATTCCACCCTCTACAAAAGTGTTTGAAATTCTATGTTGTTGGTTTTTTATGAGGGACCTGTGCAAGAATAATAGAATGGTAGAGTTGGAAGGGACCACGAGGGTCATCTAGTCCAACCCCCTGCAGTGCAGGAATCTTTCACCCAACATGGGGCTCGAACCCACAGCCCTGAGATTAAGAGTCTCTTGCTCTCCCAACTGAGCTATCCTTGATTGCCCCATGTCCAAAATGCTGTGCTTCTCCCCCACCCCATGTAAATTAATCTGAAACAATGACCCTGTCCTTTCATTATACATAGAGAACATCCTCCATTTTCCAAGATGCACACCATCTTGGAGCAATGGAAATAATCAACGGGTCTGGCTCATTACAAAGAGGCAGTTCTCTTTAGAAGACCCAGACCTGTTATGAGGTGGTGCAGGTGTATAATTTCCCCTGGCCTTCCTAAAAGGCAGAGGTAGAAGCATCTCTCTGCTCAGAATTAGGTCAAATAATATTTGACTGTTGCTGAAAACCGGTGTGCATGTCTAAGGCCTTTTGTGGTTTGGGTTCCTGTAATTAATCTCTTTCTGTATTCCTCACCTTGTCTGCAAAGTGAAACTGATACTCTCTCTTGATGTATTAGCTACTTTAGAATTCAGAACAGGATTTTATTTTTTAAAAAATGTAAATATTGCACATAATGAGCTTGTGGTTAGGATAGATTAAGTCACTCTGGGCTTAATTATTTGTAAGGATTTTTATACTTCCCTTTTAGTTTACATTCCCAGAAGTTTTGATGGTTGAGCAGATACGCCGCCCCTTATCAGGGCATTTGCTGTAAGGGGCAAATCAGCTGGGCTAAAAATTAATTTGTTGTTTTATTCGTGTTCCTCAGTCAAATTACTACAAACAAGACCGTCACTTCCCCTCAGGCTTATAGTCTTAGTGAAGACACAGCGCTATAAAGGGGAATGGATTGTGAGGCAGTTGGGAAATAGTGGTCGGATGTGAGCTCACGCAAGGGATGTATATGGCGGAGCAAAAGAACTATTGATAGATCTCAAGAGTAACTGGGGGGAAGGCTGTGTATCTCAGTGGATGGAGCCATCTGCTTTGTGTGCAGAAAATGCCAGGCATCTTCGGTAAGGTTAAGTTATAGTTCGCACAACACTGGGCTAATGCACCAATGATCTGCCTTGAAATATGGCAGCCACCCAGTTCTCCTGCGATTTCCAACAGATCCACAATGGTTTCTGATTCCCAATTGTTTAAACCAGTGTTTCCCAATTAGCAAAGGACTGTGGGAACCCCTGTTTTTCAAAAGCCAAGCGATGGACCCCCCTACTTTTGAAATGTTTGTGGTGCAGGCCCCCGTGCGCATACGTGAAATTGTGTAAAATGGGAAGCACCCTGGTGTCTTGCAAGGAGACCCTTTCTGGAGCCTGAAGAGGAATGTATGGGGAGCATCTCCTCGCAAGCAAGGAGGACGCACTGTTTTCAGATTCCTGGCACCACACGTATGTGCAGTTGCGTGCAGATAGGTAAAGGTAAAGGGACCCCTGACCATTAGCTCCAGTCGTGGCCGACTCTGGGGTTGCGACGCTCATCTCGAGGGAGCTGGTGTACAGCTTCCGGGTCATGTGGCCAGCATGACTAAGCCACTTCTGGCGAACCAGAGCGGCGCACGCAAACACCGTTTACCTTCCCGCCAGAGCTGTACCTATTAATCTACTTACACTTTGACGTGCTTTCAAACTGCTAGGTTGGCAGGAGCAGGGACTGAGCAACGGGAGCTCACCCCGTCGTGGGGATTCGAACCCCCGACCTTCTGATCGGCAAGTCCTAGGCTCTGTCGTTTAACCCACAGCGCCACCCGTGTCCCACCGTGCAGATAGGTTGCTTGTAAACTGAGTTGCAAATAGATGTCATATAAACTAAGTTGCCTCAGTTGGGTATCCAGAAATGTTGTAGATGAGGAGTCATCACGGAAGGGTCTAATAGTCTTATATTTAAAGTTATTTGGTTTTATTGATTTCTGATTAATTGGGCAGAATGTAACTTGAAACCCCGGGGATGGGGAACTTGTGTCTCTCCATCTGTTGTTCCTGGGCTCCCAACTCCCATCAGCATAGCCAGCAGTCATGGATTACGGGAACTGGACTCCAATGACGTCTGTAGGGCTACTGTGTGCCCTACACCAGTTTGGTGTAGTGGTTAAGAGTGGTAGTCTTGTAATCTGGGGAACCGGGTTCGATTCCCCGCTCCTCCACATGCAGCTGCTGGGTGACCTTGGGCCAGTCACACTTCTTTGAAATCTCTCAGCCCCACTCACCTCACAGAGTGTTTGTTGTGGGGGAGGAAGGGAAAGGGGAATGTTAGCTGCTTTGAGACTCCTTAAAGGGAGTGAAAGGCGGGATATCAAATCCAAACTCTTCTACTCTTCTCCTTCTACTGGTTCTTCACCCCTGCTGCACACATCCCCTTGTTCCTCCACAAGTAAAAGGGACTAGACACTTGACATTTTAAAATGAAAGCTTGAACATTCAGCAAGGAGCCTGTGGTAATCTGTGATGAGATCTCTTCCCAATATCCAAAACCCTGCTTCACAACAGTTTAATGTTTCTTCCACATTGCAGATATTTTGCCGTGGAGGGCAAGTCGCCCTATGACTTGAGCACTTAAGGGGCAAATGGCCGGCAAACAAAAAAAGTGGTGTCTGATATCAGTGATGCTTTTTTGACCTGATGGAGGCACACAGGGTCAGCCCAAGGCATTTTTATAGACTTGAGGCAGATCCCAAAAGGACAACAACCCCCCCCCCCCCCGCTAGGGAAGATTTGCATCAGAAACAAGGGGAGAAAGAAAGATCGACTTCTGGATATGTTGTCCCGGTGGATCCTGCCACCTGAGGCCATCGCCTCACCTTGCTGCACGAGTGAGCTGGCTCTAGAGGCAGATCTTGGAGCATATAGATCGCCTACCATAATACTACAACAACAACAACTACTACTACTACTAATAATAATAATAATAAATATATTTATACCCTGCCCATCTGGCTGGTCTTCCCCAGCCACTCTGGGTGGCTTCCAACAAAATATTAAAATACAGTAATGCATCAAACATTAAAAGCTTCCCTAAACAGGGCTGACTTCAGATGTCTTCTAAAAGTCTGGTAGTTGTTTGTTCTCTTTGACATCTGGTGGGAGGGCGTTCCACAGGGCGGGTGCCACTACCGAGAAGGCCCTCTGCCTGGTTCCCTGTAACTTGGCTTCTCTCAGTGAGGGATCCGCCAGAAGGCCCTCGGTGCTGGACCTCAGTGTCTGGGTAGAACGATGGGGGTTCTGCCGTTTAGGACTTTAAAGAAGGTTCTGCTTTGTGGTGTTTAGCATCCCAGCTTGATTTGTTTGTAGCTTTCTCCTCCAGTTGGTCAACCTGGTGGTCCCTGGAGTCGGGAATTGGTGTCTGGATCCCAGAACTCCCTTCTAATTGTAAACCACCACCCCCCAATGTGTCTTTTGTGTTATAAGAGCCGTAATGGAGATTTAATTTTATTCCACTTAAATGCTGCTCGCATTTGTATTTGCAAACTTTAACAAGCCTATTTTAAGACCTTGCTCTTTTCATTTTCGTTTTCTAACAGGAGGAGTCTCGTATCCTTAGAGTTAAGGTTGTAGCTGGAATAGATCTAGCCAAAAAGGACATCTTTGGAGCCAGGTATGTACATTCCTCTTTTTTTATTGCTCCTGTGGCAGCAGAATCTAAATTACTGAGGCAATTGCCTCTTTTGTGTTGGCAGCATTAACTTTTCAAAAAAGACAGAAACTATTAGTAAACCGGGAAAAGAACCTGTATCTGCTTCCTTTAATTTATGCCCTTCAATGCAATTCGATTGGTTCGTATTTTGCTTGGATTTATATGCCGTGCTGTTATGATGATGGGTTTTTTGTGTGTGTGCTAAAATAATAATAATAATAAACCAACCAATTTGCCAATCATTTGTATCCTACTTCCTTTCATTTCTTAAAAAAGGCACCTATATTGAGGTTTGGGTAATATGCATATTTATTATAACAATAATGGGGGGGGGAGTGGAGGATTCATGAACTACAGTGGTGCCTCGCAAGACGAAAAGGATCCGTTCCGCGAGTCTCTTCGTCTAGCGGTTTTTTCGTCTTGCGAAGCAAGCCCATTGACGGCTTAGCGGATTAGCGCTATTAGCGGTTTAGTGGCTTTTAGCGGCTTATCGGATAAGCGGCTTAGCGGCTTAGAAAAAGGGGGGGAAAGGGAAAAAAACCCGCAGGAACTCGCAAGACATTTCGTCTTGCGAAGCAAGCCCATAGGAAATTTGTTTTGCAAAGCACCTCCAAAACGGAAAACCCTTTCGTCTAGCGAGTTTTCCGTCTTGCGAGGCATTCGTCTTGCGGGGCACCACTGTACAGTAACTTGTATAAAGTAGCAGCTAAGTATAGAAGCTATGAACAATGAAGCTCTTGCTCAAACCTCATTTGATTCATGTGACTTTCAGAAATCCTGAAGCTGTGTTTGCATGTCATAATAAACCATGGTTTATCATAACAGGAGTGAACCTAGTCTCCCCACGGGCTCGTGCACTCTCTTTCCTCCTCTGACACAGCTTTGAGGAGTATTTCAAATGCTTTTGCTCCTGTTTTGGATTAACCACAGTTTGCAGTGTCAGGCAAACCCAACAAACTGCAGTTAATCTTAACAGTAGTTTGTCTGAAACAAGAAACTTCAAACCATGGTTTATCTGGAGAGTTTCATGAAGCATGAATAAGATTAAAAACTGTTTAGGGTCTGAATTAAGCCGTAGTTTATCAAAAACTGAAACAAAAGGTTCAGATTCTTTATGAGCAGGGGAGGAGGCAGAATGCACAAGTTGAGGGAGGCATAGAGTTGTTCATGTCACCAAAACCCATACCTGAGGGTGACACTGTAATTAAGCGTACTCCCCTATGTGCAGTATGAGGACAGTAGTTATGGAATTACTTTTATGGGGTTGTTAGTATTATACTAAAATAATATATGTGAACTATTTCAAAATCAACATCATTGCCATTTCAAACTCTTTTAATTCTTTGTCAGGCCGATTTGGTGTTGAATAATGTGGTATTGATGATGGAAGGACCTAGTTTTTTGTGTGTTTTGGTTGGAATACCTGTGATGTTTTCATACAGTGTGTGTTACACTGCTCTAAAGACCGAGGTTGCCCATAGCCATGGACAACAACAATACCAATAACAGCACCCCAACAGATCTTTGTCCCCTTCGTTCAGCCCAGATACCTAGGTCCAGCTCCGAGGGCCTCTGGTGGTTCCCTCACTGCGAGAAGTGAGGTTGCAGGGAACCAGGCAGAGGGCCTTCTTGGTGGTGGCGCCCGCCCTGTGAAACGCCCTCCCGTCAGATGTCAAAGAGATAAATAATTATACAACCTTCTGTAGACACCTGAAGGCAGTCCATTAGTGTGTGATGTTCTCTTGTGTTTTTGCGTGTTCTGTTGGAAGCTGCCCAGAATGGTTAGGGCAACCCAGTCAGATGGATAGGGTACAAATTATTATTATGAAATGAGAAAACCACTGCAAAATGGGTAAATAATATACTCTGTTTAAAAAAAAATGCAGTTGCATATACTGTTAGGTTTACAGACTTTGCCAAGTACAGAATGCCCCCCTCTCTTGTATTCATGGCGCAGGAAGCTCCCCCTGGTGGCTGATGAGGATATAGGTAGAATACTTAGGGGACTAAGTACATGTGGCAAATTTGCTCTCCAATTATTTCTTGCTCTCTAGGCATTTCCCCCTTTGCCTCTCTGCTGTTCCTGTTTGCATCATGCTTCTTAGATTGCAAGCTATTATTTTAAACGTTAAAATGACTTGAGCGCTTTGCCAGATCGATGGGGAATAAATGCAGCAAGTATTTATATAAATGAATTTCTATACAGATGTATCAAACATCTGGAACTTGCCTTGGTGGGCCCTTTTAATGCAAAATGATCTTCCTACCAAAATGATAAAAGTTTCATCACATCCTCTTGTTGTGCAAGCTTCCTGGGTGAGGTTCTAATTTTGGATCCACAAGTTCCTTGTTTGAAATCTTCTTCCCCTAAAACCAAAGGCTGCCTCTTCTGTTATGTTTTCTCTCACCCCACTGCAATCTCTTTTAATGACAGATTGCTCCCATTTTGCATAATTACCAAAAACACTATTAATTAGGCAACCTAAGTGACTGCGAACACTTTAAAAAAAATCACATAAAATTGTCTGGATATCTGTGGCGCACAATATGATGTTTTGTGTGTGTGGAGGAGGATTTGGAGAACATGATCAGGCATGGTGATGAATCAGACCTTTGAAATAGCTAGGTATTTAAAACTGCAGCAATTTCAAGTCGTGAAGCAGCAGCTCTCTATTCCTTAATATGCCTTCTCCAGAATGATTTCCACTTTGGGTCTCGATAAAGGTAAAGGGACCCTGACCATTAGGTCCAGTCGTGACCAACTCTGGGGTTGCGGCGTGAGAACAGGATGCTGGACTAGATGGGCCTTTGACCTGATCCAGCATAGCTCTCGTATTCTTAGAGTGCAGTGCCAATGAGCAAAGGAATATAGAGAGAAGAGAGTGCTGGGAAATGGTTTCTTCAGATTAAACGCATCTGCCCGGTGCTTTTCAGGTCAAAACCATTATTCAGAGGCGATTAGGTATATATAGTAGTGTCTCACAATAATTCTCCCTTTGCTGTCTGCAGGACTTTTTGGCAGATTTGGCTTTCATCACGCATCTTGTATCACTGCTGAGCTTTTAAAATCCCGTCGGCTTTATTGCTGTCAGTCTGGAATATGCAACCTGAATTTAGTTTTCATGTTTCAGTCTAACGAAGGAGTGAGTCCACCACCTTCCAAAGCCGTCTGTGCCTCTGATCTTTATAGCACCAGGCACGCCTTCCTAATGTTTAGTCAAAATCCCCTTTCTTATAACTGGGATCCATTGATTTGGATCCTGCCCTCTGGAGCAGCCTTCTGCATCCTGCAGATGTCTCGGACTACGACTCCCATCAGACCCAGCCAACATGGACAATGGTCAGGAATGATGGGAGTTGTAGTCCAAATCATCTGGAGGGCACCACATTGGCAAAGACTGCTAAGTTGTATGGATCCCCTACTTTTGAAACTTTTGGTATGTCTATGGTAGTTTTTGTTATGTGAATGGTGCCGCTGACCCATAGGCGAGTCCCCCCCCCGCCCAGACCATCAATTGGGAACCACTGATCTATATGACTGCCCTTCAGTTGATGTGGGCTATCATATTCCCTCTTATGATTATCTCTTCTCCAGGATAAGCCTTCTCTGCTTCTCAGATCTCTCTTTGTATAAAAACCTTGTGCTTTTAAAATAGCTTGTGCCCTTTTTCTGGCGGGAAGATAGTAAATACATTTTACCATCAATAAATATTAATGGTGACAAAGTGGATTGAGTTGTGCGGCAATGCTTTCAAGTCTACCAGCTGCTCATTAAAGGATCACAAGGTTTTAAGCGGGAGCAAGGTTTGTTCTTAAAACTAAGGAACACACTTTACAAGTTCATAACTGCTGCAGGCCTTATGGAAATGGGTTAGCTTTGGCTGTAGCATCAATGCTTGATGCACCTCATTAGAGCTCCACATTTTAACCTTCCATGACTGGAATAAAAAGAAAGAGCAAACCGATTAGGAAGTTCAGAGGGTGGAACTGGAGAGGTTTAGCAGGGCAACCCCAATGCCCTTTTAACATAAACTGGGAGGGGTGGCTAACACCCCAGAGGACAGGATCACACTTCAAAATGACATTGACAGATTAGAGAACTGGGCCAGAACAAACAAGATGAATTTTAACAGGGAGAAATGTAAAGTATTGCACTTGGGCAAAAAAAATGAGAGGCACAAATATAAGATGGGTGACACCTGACTTGAGAGCAGTACATGTGAAAAGGATCTAGGAGTCTTGGTTGACCACAAACTTGACATGAGCCAACAGTGTGACGCGGCAGCTAAAAAAGCCAATGCAATTCTGGGCTGCATCAATAGGAGTATAGCATCTAGATCAAGGGAAGTAATAGTGCCACTGTATTCTGCTCTGGTCAGACCTCACCTGGAGTACTGTGTCCAGTTCTGGGCACCACAGTTCAAGTAGGACACTGACAAACTGGAACGTGTCCAGAGGAGGGCAACGAAAATGGTCAAAGGCCTGGAAACGATGCCTTATGAGGAACGGCTAAGGGAGCTGGGCATGTTTAGCCTGGAGAAGAGGAGGTTAAGGGGTGATATGGTAGCCATGTTCAAATATATAAAAGGATGTCACATAGAGGAGGGAGAAAGGTTGTTTTCTGCTGCTCCAGAGAAGCGGACATGGAGCAATGGTTCCAAACTACAAGAAAGAAGATTCCACCTAAACATTAGGAAGAACTTCCTGACAGTAAGAGCTGTTCAACAGTGGAATTTGCTGCCAAGGAGTGTGGTAGAGTCTCCTTCTTTGGAGGTCTTTAAGCAGAGGCTTGACAACCATATGTCAGGAGTGCTCTGATGGTGTTTCCTGCTTGGCAGGGGGTTGGACTCGATGGCCCTTGTGGTCTCTTCCAACTCTATGATTCTATGATTCTATATGTAAAAAACACCAACAGACAAAACAACAAGTAATGTGAGAGGGAGGTTAGGCCTCTGTCCCTCTCCTGAAATCTGAGTTGACTTGTTACATTTGAGGTGTCATTTTACCCCCTAAAGGATGGAGATGCTTGCAAAGCTTGAAGGTGTTGGTTCATCAGAATGTGTGCCAGTTGATCGAAATGTTCAGGCAGGTGCCTTGAGTGACATCGGCGCAAATCCTTTTAACAGATACCTTCCATGGAATGTCTCTAGAGTGATTGTCTGCAGAACAATACCGTTTACCAGAATAAGGCCAATTTAGTAGGAAAGTGTGTCTTTCCCTTCTCACCTGACCAAGTGCATCCTGCTCCCAGGCATGTTTACGTAGAATTAAAGGTAAAGGGACCCTTGACCATTAGGTCCAGTCGTGGCCAACTCTGGGGTTGCGGCGCTCATCTCGCTTTATTGGCTGAGAGAGCCGGCTTACAGCTTCCGGGTCATGTGGCCAGCATGACAAAGCCACTTCTGGTGAACCAGAGCAGCACACTGAAACGCTGTTTACCTTCCCGCCGGAGTGGTACCTATTGATCTACTTGCACTTTGGCATGCTTTCGAACTGCTAGGTTGGCAGGAGCAGGGACCGAGCAACGGGAGCTCACCCCATCGCGGGGATTCAAACTGCCGACCTTCTGATCTGCAAGTCCTAGGCTCTGTGATTTAAACCACAGCGCCACCCGCGTCCCTTACATGGAATTAAGTCCCACTAAATTTAATAGTGTTTCCTCCTGAGTGAAGAGGGGTTGGTGCTTTAGAATGCATTCTTTCCATGACAGGAAGTGGGATTCCCGTGTAAGCCTGAGGTTCCTTACTTGCCTGTTAAAAATTAAGCAGCTTGCATAGAAATGGGGAGGAGGGTGGGAGAGTCTTGTTTTAAAGCCTTTGGTGGTTGTCCTGAACTTCTGGTGAATCTTTCACTGGTGCTCCACACCTGATAACATCTTTTCTCTTTCACCATTGAAGAAGCTCAAGGGCAGACCGGTCCCACGCTGCAGCGCTGATCTATTTTGGCCAGTGGAAGCTCATGCCACAATAAACCTGCTAGGTGCTATGGGGTTTGGCCTCCCCAATTCCTTCAGTGATTTTGGTACACCAAGGGCATTTCTCAGCTTGTGCGAGGAGGCAATATGAGCTGGCCAGCAAACCCGATTGTGCCAGATTGTTGTGCACTTCTTAACATCATCGAAGAAAGGTTCTCTCTTGTCTTGTTCTTCCAAACGTTGTCCTTGATGCCCTCCTTCACTTGATCATTCATTTTTGAAGCAGTTACTATTCGAGCACATTTCAGTTGACGCACAACGCTGCTTGCATGGAGAGCGAGAACAAAATGACTGTTTACTATGTTTTATGGAGGGTTATTAAAACAGCCCGAATCAAGAGCCCTTGTTTTACTTCCCTTCTCCTTGCCCCTGTGTCCTTGGAGGTGATTTGTTTGTGCGCAAGAGATACGGACTGCCTGACCCATGCGGAAGTTTAAACCAAATGATTTCAGTCCGGGCTCCTTTGTAGTACAACCTTGTTGGATCTGTACAGGACTCCCAACTTCTTCACCCAGAAGCAGTGCTTCTCTGTCAACAACATATGTTCTGTTCTGCACCAGTATGGGGCTTGGTATCTGCAGCATCCTGAGGGCTGCTGTGCTGTCTGCTCCAGAGGGGACCTGAGCAAGATTTTCAGTGGATTGGGTAAGATTTTCAGTGCTCTGATTAAAAACATAAGAAATGGCCTGCTTAAAGATTGATATAAGATTTAGCGCCTGCTATTCCATCAAAGAAAACCTAATGAAAATGTTCTACAGGTGGTTTATGACACCTTCGAAACTCGCCAATATATATAAGTTAGAATCCAATCTGTGTTGGAAATGTAAGGAGGTGGAGGGGACTATGATCCATGTATGGTGGAGCTGTGAAAAAGTTAAAGAATTCTGGGGATTTATCCACAAGAATTTAAAAAAGATGTTTAACATTTCTATAGGAAAAAAAAAAACCAGAGGTGTACCTATTGGGCATCTTAGGAAAGGATATCCCACAAGATAAGGAAAGATTATTCTTATATGCTACAGCCGCAGCCAGACTATTACTTGCAAAGAACTGGGAAGGAAACATTATACCCACAAAAGAGGATTGGATATGTAAATTATGTGAATTTATAGGAATGGCGAAGTTAACAGCAGCCATAAGACACCAGACAAATCAGATACTAAGGTCAGAGTGGCAATGCTTTGAGGATTATATGAAAAAACACTGCTCTAAGGATAACATGTTGATATGTATAGATTATGTTTGTAAAGTACAATTAGAAAAAAATAATATTCTAAGAACATTAAGGATGAGATACAAAAGACGCAATGTTAACAAGAAATTAAAGATTAAGGGGTGGTGAGTATTGGGGGAGGGAAGTCACATGGGTGTATTATTTGTTTTCTTTTTATGGTTATTATTTTGCATTTTTTGTATTTTTGATTGATTAGTATATGTTTCTGAAAATAAAAAATAAACAAAAAGAAAAAAGAGATGGCCTGCTGGACCACACAAATGGCCCATCAGGTCCAGCGTTCTGTTTTCACAGTGGCCTTTTGTTGCTAGTATAGAAATGAGTACAAGTGTGCTTTAATTGCAAAATGTAATTCAAAAGGCCTCCCTTTGATTTGACTCTTCTTTGTATGGAATCTGAGCTACTTTGGCCAAGCGCCTTAGATTTCTTTTTAAGGCTCAGGTGATTCCATTGCCACCAGAGACAATGACTCAGAATGGGCTTTGTAGATGTTTGGAATCGTATTTTGCATCTGAAATGCACCCAAAGTTATTGGAAGCAATCGTGAAACTATGCGAACGCTTTAAAATTCTTGCTTTTCGTTTTGCAAGTTTTGCTGCTGCGTCAGCTCTGTGTTAACATTAAGCCATGAGTAATACCATTTTATGTGGACTTGGGTCAATACCAGGCAGGTCTGAACACCAAGGCAGCTGCTCAGTTTTCTATTCCGCTGTAGTGTTTCTCACATAAAATTCTGGTATTTCTTGTCTGCTGTTGGATGGAGGCAGGGCACTGGAAGCTCTGAGGATGAGAGCAAGTTCCTTATTCATGAAATATGTGTAGGAGCAATGCTAAATTAGCAGGAGGTTCATAACAGGGTTCCCTGCAGCCCTGTTTGACTAAATCGCCAGGCTAAGGGGTGTTATCCAAGGTTAGCTAGGCCTGTTTCGATTCCATTGGCAGTAGCTAGGTGAACCTGGGCCGGCTGGCCACAAAATCCCAATAATTCACAGGAGAGGAACCCAATCAGGGCTGCCTTGCTGAAGCTAACACTGTGAAAAAGTCTCTCACCTCCCACTGCTCCATGTCCCTGCAGCCTCTCATAGAATCATAGAGTTGGAAGAGACCACAAGGGCCATCGAGTCCAACCCCTCTCTTTGGATTGCTGTAAGATAAGCTCAGCTAGGCCCCATCTGCACTAAACATTTAAAGCGGCGTCATACCATTTTAAACAGCGACGGCTCCCTGCGCCAAGAAACAATCCCGGGAACTGAAATTCATTCAGGGTGCTGAGAATTGTAACGAGAGCCCTGTTCCCTTCACAGAGGAGCCATTTCAAGAGTTCCCTAGAAAACAGGCATGACAGCTCAATACAGTCATACCTCATGTTACGTTTGCTTCAGGTTGTGCGTTTTCAGGCTGCGTCCCGCAAGTACCGGAAAGGGTTACTTCTGGGTTTCGCCACTCGCGCATGTGCAGACACGCAAAATGACGTCACACACATGCGCAGAAGAGGCAAATCACAACCCGCATGTGCAGGTGCGGGTTGCGTTCCTTTTAGGTTGCGAATGGGGCTCCGGAACGGATCCTGTTCGCAACCAGAGGTACCACTGTATTTGTTTCAAGGGGGCCAGGCCCCCTTCATCTCCAGGTGGCGCTCTGGGCATTGTGTCATGTGTGTGACATGTGAATCGGGTCCAGCGGCCGGCTCCTCCAGAGAGCGCTCAGCCTCCTCCGCCGTGTGTGCAATGTGTGCCGCCCTTGCCCCCCGTCTTGGGGACTTATTATTTCTACCCCGCCCATCTGGCTGGGTTTCCCCAGCCACTCTGGGCGGCTTCCAACAAAAGATTAAAAATACATTAAAACATCAGTAATTAGAAACTTTCCTAGACAGGGCTGCCTTCAGATGACTTCTAAAAGTCAGATAGTTATTTATTTCCTTGACATCTGATGGGAGGTTCTTAAGGTGGTGGTCTGAGGAAAGGTTGCAAAACTGGGCACTGCACTTTTCCGCCCTTGACATCAGAATTAAGGCCAGATTCATTGACCTTTCATATAGCCCAGGCATAGGCAAACTCAGCCCTCCCGATGTTTTGAGACTACAATTCCCATCATTCCTGACCACTGGTCCTGTTAGCTAGGGATGATGGGAGTTGTAGTCCCAAAACATCTGGAGGGCCGAGTTTTGCCTGTCTTCAATGCATCTCTGCATATCTCTCTCTCTCTCTCTCTCTCGTAGTAGGAAATGTGTGTTTCAATACGTTGCTTCCTTCCCACTTGCAGTTTTATGTAAGTTTTACCTGTATTGAAAATAAAAATAATAAAATATGCACTGTTGCATCTATTTTAGTCAGTGTGTTTTGAGTAGAGCAGTTGTCATCAACTGTATGGGTTTATTTGGAATTATTCTCTTTCCTAAATCAGCAGAGAGAGAGAGAGAGCGCACATAAACTTGCTTTTCCAAGGAAACTGGATAAAAGAGTGATACAGTATAATTAACCACACAGAGCTGAAAGAGGAATTTCCTCCATCTCTCTGTACTTTTCAAGGGAGTAGAGGATGGCCACACTCATGGCCAAGAGAGCAGTGATTGGGAGAACTTGGGAGACTTCCTGGGTTCTAGGGGAAGACCTCAAGGCCACCAGTGGTGCCTATGAAGTCCACACTGGCAACCCTTGGAATAGATTAATCTGGTTCAGCTTCTGAGGTTGAAATCTTAAATACGCCTCCTTAAGAGTTAAGTCCCATTGAGCTTGGCAGAACTTGGGTTCCAGGTAGATGGGCACAGGATGGTGCTGTAAACGCTGCAGACCCAATTTCAGAGAGAGCAGCTTAACATCTACATAGGAAACATCTCATGGAGAGCTTAAGAACTTAAGAGCATTTCAGGTACCATATTTTTCGCTCTATAAGACGCACCAGACCACAAGACGCACCTAGTTTTTTGAGGAGGAAAACAATAAAAAAATATTCTGAATCTCAGAAGCCAGAACAGCAAGAGGGATCGCTGCACAGTGAAAACAACGATCCCTCTTGCTGTTGTGGCTTCTGGCTTAGCCACACAGCCTGCATTCGCTCCATAAGACGCACACACATTTCCCCTTACTTTTTAGGAGGGAAAAAGTGAGTCTTATAGGGCAAAAAATACGGTATGTAGTTTCCGCAATTGTGCCATTCTGCAATGGGGCTGTGCAGGAGAAAGGCTGGGTTTCTCTTGCCTCCTTATGTCTCCAGCCCAGTTGGAATACTTTATAGGTTACACATGCAAATAATTCACCCTGAAGTCAACAAAAAGGGGGTAGATCTCCTCCCTCCCATGACAAAACACAGATGGATGTTTAAGATATGGGAGGGTCAGGGTTTACAAGAGGATTCCTGTCCCGCAGAGTCCGGCAGCGGTGAATTTATAGCTTATACGTGCAGTTTGCTGTTCCTCTCTGCCGTCATCTTGGTGCAACTTTGAAAATGCATCCAGCAGTCGTGGTTTAGGTATTTGCTCGCCAGTGCCTTTGGAGTCCAGCCTGCCACTTTAAGCATTTGACTGTGGGGCCGGTAAGTATAATTTTCTAAGAGCCCTTCTAATTTTCTCAGCAAGACCAGTGAAATAGACCCATGAACATAAAGGAATGAATAGTAATGGGTAGCACTGCTTAGGCAGAGGCTCTACAGCAATTGTAGTCTAGAAGTCGTTCAGCGTACAGCATTTCATATGAAATTCATTTCTTTTCTACTTCAGTAAACTTACGTTGCTGCATAAGCCCAGTTTCATTGCTGTTTTATGAATTGTACCCAACTAAGAGATAATGTAGTTAATTTAGTCATGTCCCTTAATTCCAGTGGGTCTACTCTCAGTAAGCCCAAATTGGATTCAGTCTTGTGTATGTGTGTGTATATCTGCTGATTAAAATGGACTTTATAATTTTTAGATTCAGGTAGGTAGGTAGCCCTGTTGGTCTGACGCAGACGAAATAAATAAATAAAATTAAAAAACTGTCCAGTCGCACCTTAGAAAGGCAAACGAACCCTGACAGTTAAGTCAGGTCACGAACAACTCTAGGGTTGTGGCGCTCATCTCGCTTTACTGGCCGAGGGAGCCAACGTTTGTCCACAGGCAGTTTTTCCAGGTCATGTGAAGAAGTGTGCATGCACACGAAAACTTATACCCAGAACAAACTTAGTTGGTCTCTAAGGTGCTACTGGACAATTTTTAATTTTTTAAAAAAATTACAATTTTCGTTTTTAAATGCGCTGCTGACTAAGCCACCAGCCCATTTTCACTGATCAGTATATCTTTGTGGATGGGGTGAACTTTTGATAATGCAACCGTTTTTCAAATCCCTTTCATAGGGCATTGTTTAGAATTTTCCCACTCCTTGCATGCTTGTAAAATGTTGCTACTCTTTTGCCATTCTTGAAGGGGGCTGAGAACTTGCAAATACATTGTTTTATGCTGAACTTTTCAAAGTGGAATTGCAGCTCAACCAGAAACTCCTAAGGTTATCTCTGGTCTTCCAAAGTCACTGACTGAATTCAGATATCATGCCAACCCCAGCTTTCTTTTGAATCCGATTGAGAATCCTAACCATGGTTTGAACTCTGTATACAGTACAGGCAAACAAGTGGTTTAGAGATGGTTGTATACTTAGCACTCTCATATCTAGATTCAGGGACCTCCAATGGTGCGTCAGCGTATGTAACTGTGATTTGTCAGTTCGGGTACATATTATGAATCCATAGTTTCAGGCAGTGATTTCTGATTTACTAGCCAGTTTCAAACATGGTTTGTCCTTCTAGACATTGCACTTAAACCTATTAACCATTGTTTATAGGGAATCCTATGTGTGTCTACGGGACGCAGGTGGCGCTGTGGGTTAAAGCCTCAGCGCCTAGGGCTTGCCGATCGAAAGGTCGGCGGTTCGAATCCCTGCGGCGGGGTGCGCTCCTGCTGCTCGGTCCCAGCGCCTGCCAACCTAGCAGTTCGAAAGCACCTCCGGGTGCAAGTAGATAAATAGGGACCGCTTACCGGCGGGAAGGTAAACGGCGTTTCCGTGTGCGGCTCTGGCTCGCCAGAGCAGCGATGTCACGCTGGCCACGTGACCCGGAAGTGTCTCCGGACAGCGCTGGCCCCTGGCCTCTTGAGTGAGATGGGCGCACAACCCCAGAGTCTGTCAAGACTGGCCCGTACGGGCAGGGGTACCTTTACCTTTACCTTTATGTGTGTCTACTTTGAAATAAGCCCCATGGAATTCAGTGGAGTTTTACTCCCAAGTTAAACATGTAAGAATGCTGGCTATGTGTGCCTGAATCAAGCCACTACGGACTCGGTTTTCCATTCACTGTAACTAAGCATGTCTGAAAAAGAGAGCTGTCCTTTTCACTGCATATGGATCGAATCTAGTTAATAAACTCCGGTCCCCTTGTCTTTAAAAAACAACACCAACACATTTGTTTTCTTGCCTCTTTTCACAATAAGGAGCTTGGTTGCAAATACAGTTGTTTGCTGGGATGATAGGGAAACTGGAAGATATGTTTGCTGGGAACATGGTTTTGTATAACTGCATAAAATAAACCAGTATAACACAGCCAAATTATTAATACGTTGTGAGTAGGGATGGCAGATCCTGTACGTTTTAGTTTCTTAATTCCTTAGTCTTAGATTCATTTCTTCACATTTTCATATCAGTTTGCATTTTAAAAAAAGATACTCACAAAAAATAATCTGCATCAATTCTAATATAGAGATGTGCGTAACAGACACATTTTTGCAAGCAATTTCCTTAGTGGAAGCTTATCAAATATATGCCAGCCCCATTAATTGTCTGGAAAATTGCACTGCACCATTCGGAAAAGTTCCCATGTGGGAAGACGGCTGCATTTTGGTTTTCATATTCTGCGAAGTGTTAATTTGGTAGGCTCACAATGTGAACCGAACTGAATTCCTTCCCCATCCCTTGTTTGTGAGTTAATCCAGACATTTTTAAACCTCCTTTTGCAGCTCTCCCCAGCTGCATTTGAAGGTCTACAATTTTTGTGAATTAACAGTGCAAGTAACTGGAAACTTTTGCTTGCTGGTAGAATGCGTTGGCATCGTGTGGAGGTGCATATGGGGAGGACCCAGGTCACATGACCGCCACCCTCCCCGCTTTTTGTGGGAAAACTGTTGCACAAATCAGCTCTTATGTACATGGTCCTCTGTGTGGAGTTCCCACAACATGTGTCAGGTGTGCGTGCAGGAGCCAGACCCTGTGACCAGTAGGACTTTGCAGGACTGGGGCCTTCCTAAGTTTGTTCTGTAGAGGCAAGGCGTGGCCACACAGGTGAGGCCGATTGGTAACTCACAGCACCTGGTGGCAAGAGCCAGGAAGGGATATAAGGTCAGCATTTCCCTTCAGCTCTTTGCCACAGCAACACGTTCCCTGCCTTGTTGCGTTTGGCTCCTTGATCCTTGGGCCCTTGACTTCGTGACTCCTTGCTTCCTGACCCTCGGACCCTTGGTTTCTTGACTCCCGGCTCTCTGACCCTCGGACTCTTGGCTTCCTGACTCCTGGCTTCTGGACTCCCATTCCTGCTCCCACCCTGCCATCTTGCCCCCGCTCCCGACGTCCCCAGCCGGGACTTCGATCGCCCGTGAACCGGACTGTGACAACATGTGCCTCTTTCGGTACACAGGAAGCTGCCTTTCTACTAGGTCACAGTACGTACTAGTCTATATTGTCTGATCTGCTCTGTTCTGATCAGTGGAGGCTGTCTAGGATCTTAAGCAGAGGACTTTCCCATCACCTGCTGCCTGAGATCCTTTTAACTGGAGATGACAGAGACTGAATGTGGGTCTCTTTGCAAGCAAAGCATGAGCTCTACCTCTAGATAGTCCCTCCTGTTTGCTGGATATGAAGGGCCTGTGCCCATTGTTCCATCACATAAATGGGACTAGGGCATGTGGCATTTCAAAAAATCATAGAGTTGGAAGGGGACACAAGGGTCATCTAGTCCAACCCCTGCAATGCAGGAATCTTTTACCCAACATGGGGCTTCAACCCATGACTCTGAGATCAAGAGTCTCACGCTCCACAACTAAGCTATGGAGCAAGTCATGGAACTAGTTAAGTGATACACAGTGGTACCTTGGTTCTCGAACTTAATCCATTCCAGGAATCCATTCAACTCACAAGACCATTCAGAAACCAACGTGCAGCTTCTGGTTGGCTGCAGCAGCTTCTGAAAAACTTTTGCAAACTGGAACACTTACTTCTGGGTTTGTGGCACTTAGGAGCCAAGCTGTTCAAGAACCAAGGTACCACTGTACAGATTTGGTTAACTGTAAATAAAACCTCTAAGCAGATTACAAAGATGTAAAAAACAACAACACCACATTAAACTTGCCAATAAAAACGAACAAGTTATAAAAAGCAAAATGAAGAAAACCAACAGCTAGAAATATATATTCTAAGCCAAAATTGCAGATCAAAAATACACCTCAACTCCACATGTCTGGGTAAGCCTACCAAAACAAAAAATGTTTTTAGCAGGCACCAAAAGGAAGCTCCTGCAGTCAATCGGAAGCTGCTTCAGACGTTCGAGTTCCAAAGAATGTTTGCAAACCGGAACACTCACTTCCGGGTTTGCGGTGTTCAAGAGCCAAAACGTTCGACTCGCAAGGCGTTCGTCATCCAAGGTACAACTGTACTTTGGAGAGGGTTCAGGTTTAGCGACAAGTTTATTGTGCATGCAGTTGCAAACCTGTGCAAAGTTTCCTTGACTCTGAAACATCATGTAACTAGTACCACAATTAGCAGTAATTGGGTTTTTTCCTGAGCCGAGCAATTGGATAGTGATGTTCTTACCCTTTGGAATACTCCCCAGGTCCATTTCAACAAATTTGTCACATTTCCTTGTGTTTACTACTCGCTATCTGAAACCAGTTTCATGATGTTCAGATTGCAGGCCTGTCCCTTCCTTACTGCCCTGCTTCTGATTTTCTCTTGTGGTGCTGTAATGTGCCTTTTGTGTCACATGGCTCAGCTCCCTGTGTGATACCAACAGATGAAATGGCAAGCATAACATGAAAACAAGTCATAGGGCCATAGATTGCTGCATGTTGCTTTAAGGGTGTAATGCTGTTAGGTAATATTTTGACCAGCTCATTTGAGTCTTCAGATGTAACAATCTCTTAGAGCTAAACCACAAAGCCAAATTACAGGTTGCCTTAATCAGGCATGGCCAAACTTGGCCCTCCAGATGTTTTGGGACTACAGTTCCCATCATCCCTGACCACTGGTCCTGTTAGCTAGGGACGATGGGAGTTGTAGTCCAAAAACACGCGGAGAGCAAGTTTGGCTATGCCTGCCTTAAATGCATTATGACACCCTCCCACCCCCTTGCAAACACATCTCCTCCCTGCCATTAACATAATATTGGTTGCAGATGTGTGATTTGACATTCTGCTCAGCATTGCCAATGTAGCAGAGAAAGCTGAGCCGTAGTAATGCTGCATTATGTATGATATGTGCTTAACAACAACAACAACAACAAATTATTATTTATTATTATGCCATCCATCTGACTGGGTTGCACCAGCCACTATGGGAGGCTCCCAACAAAATATTAAAAACAATAAAATAGAAAACACTAAAAACTCCTTCAGATGTCTTCTGAAAGTCAAGTATTAAGTAAGTGGTTCTCAAAGGTTTTTTTTTCTTCTTTTTTCTGGACAGCTTGACAATTCTCTGGAGGAATTGGTGGACCACAACTTTTTTCTTCTTCAGTGCTGCTTTCAAAAGCAGACCTGTATTATGAAATTCATGGGCACTAGGGTAGCTCAGTTGCTTAGAGTGTGGTGCTGAAAACGCCAAAAGTTGCAGGTTCAATTCCTATATAGAACAGCTGCATATTCTTTCATCGCAGAGAGTTGGACTACATGATCTGCAGGGTCCCTTCCAATTCTATGATCCACCTTTCTATGATCAGGCTAACACAGAAGAGTCTGTTTAAGTTGGGGGGAAATGAGTATTGTTGTAATAATTTATATACCTGCCTTACATTTCGAGAAGAAACGCAAAGGTGCTTCACACACAAGTGAAAGCCAACATCAAATTAACAAGTATTAAGCAATTATAAAAATATAGCTACACGTCATTAAAATACCTAGCAAAATGATTTCATCAAAACATCTGCAATTAAAACGTATAATAAACTTAGCACTGGTGTCCAGAGTCAAACCCAAAGCATGGTCCCATAGGCAGTGTGGTGTAGTGGTTGGAGCCAAGGATGCCCATTCATCAACATGGGCAGTTCAGCAGACCCAGCCCCTCAGCTTGGCTTCCCTTTTGCACGCTGATTGCAGCATCTGGGCTTGATGAGGCCTGTGACCCTCACCTGTTCTGAGCCTACTGTAGCTGAGGAATCATACACCTTCTCCCAGAGCTAGCGAGCCCCACCTAGCCAGCTAGAAATCTGGGTTGTGGGCCCTTTCGTGCCTCAGCCCCCTGGTGCACTCCTGCTTCTGCTCCCTATTCCTCAGAGCCCATTGTGTTTGGGGAGACAGGGACCCTCTGGTTCTGGTGATGGGTCCTGCTGTTCTGGTTCTCATCACCCTGTGAGTACTTCCTTTCCCACTCCCTGCTTGCCCCGGTGTGTCCCAGTCCCAGATCCATACCTTGTCGGGATCCTCTTCCTCCATTCCCTCTTCCCTGTGACACTGGCCATGCCTGGCTGGGGCTGATGGAAACCTTCATCACCTGGAGGGGTGACCACACTACCTTCTCCTGCTTTTTCTGTGGTGCCAGATGCGCTCTGGCCTACATAGATGCACAGCTCCAGAGCTTCCCCCTTTTTAATTCTACCAGCACTTGCACTTTCTTGGGTATTTCATCACTAAACCTTCTGAGCTATCCAGTGTCCTGGTTCGGAACACAAAGACACCCAGGGTAGATTTTTAATTGAGGCAATTTTGATTGCAAGGAAACAGGCCACTTTAAGATTTTCCTTTTTGTATGTGACATTCAAAATATATTCCATGGGGAAGATGTTTGGATGCTTGACTTGTCAAGACAGAGACTGCAGTTTATAGTTCTTATGCAATTCTTTTTACCGCAGTAAGGAGTAGAAACATCAAATCCTCAGACTGAAATACACACACACACACACACACACACACACACACACACACGTTTTGTAAATGACTAAACACAGATTCTGATAGTGGGATGCTGTTTATGCAAGAGCAAGGAATAAATACCCACTGGATTCTTCGTAGCACAGTCAAATCGATTTTAGAATCAATGAGACTAAATAGGTTTAAAGTCAGGCTACATCAGCATAACTCACTTGTGAATTGGACTGCTTAGACCAAGAAATAATCTAATCCTTTTAACCCTGCGTGCATGCATTGATACTTAGGGATTTGAACTCTTTAACACAGCCAGTGAGATGTATTTGCACTGAAACTAAAGTTCAGTGCACAGAGTTGACGTTTTGGTGACACAGATTCTGATTACTAGGCGTGTTTTGTTTTTGTGTTTTGTTTTTTAAAGTGTTCAGGGGTGACTAGAGGGCCAAGCCCAACATTATATAGTAAATCAGACATTGCATAGAAAACACGTGTAACTATTTCAGTGTTGATGCTTAAAAATGAAAATAGCTGTGAGAGGCTGCAGACTTTTCTGGAAGATATTCGTATTTTTCTTTGTGGGCGGAAATGCAGTGTTTGAATTTTTCACTTCTGCAAAATCTGCTTGAAAGAGGCAAAATTGGGACAAGTGCACACACCATAAGCAGTAGTCCCACTTTCAAATTACATTCCATGAAGAAATAACTACCTGCCACTCAGTGTTTGAAATTAGCCAGGTGCTAGGCGCATTTTGCACCTGGCTATTGGCCACTTGCAACCAGGTGGAGATGCCTGGGCATGACGACTGCACCATCTGGAGGTGCATGGCTGGGGATCATTGGATCTTGACTGTTTTCATATACATCCTGTGGAATTCTGCACAACCAGAATGAATTTCAGAAACCAAATTGCTTTTTTCTGTGCAGGCTGAGCAGGAGCAGTGAACAAGGTTATAGTTAATTGTTGTTGCTTTTCTCCACTTACCCCCCCCCCCACTGCCTTGCTCACATTGTGAAGAATATTCTTACATTATGACTGGTCCGTGTCACCCTTAAGAAAAAGAGGTAGAAATAGACCAATATATATGTGGACTGTCCCTGGATAAACTATCTTTTCTTCTTTAAGTTCTCAAAGCTCTTACGTAGCTCATGGTTGTCATCTGAACTAGCCAGATGTTCAGAATTAATCAGTCAGTCCATCATTTGAAAAACAAGACTTTGGAGCCGTCTTACCCAAAATGGCAACATCTTGGTGTCTGTAACCTTGGTTTAAGGAGCCATTTGGAGACTAGCTTTATATATATATGAGTTTCTAGCACTGCTCTCAAACCTAGACAGCATCTTAAAAAGCAGAGACATCACCTCGCCAACAAAGGTCCATATAGTAAAAGCTATGGTTTTCCCAATAGTGATGTATGGAAATGAGAGCTGGACCATAAAGAAGGCTGATCGCCAAAGAATTGATGCTTTTGAATTATTGTGCTGGAGAAGACGCTTGAGAGTCCCATGGACTGCAAGAAGATCAAACCTATCCATTCTGAAGGAAATCAGCCCTGAGTGCTCACTGGAAGGACAGATCCTGAAGCTCAGGTTCCAATACTTTAGCCACCTCATGAGAAGAGAAGATTCCCTGGAAAAGACCCTGATGTTGGGAACGATGGAGGGCACAAGAAGAAGGGGACGACAGAAGATGAGATGGATGGACAGTGTTATGGAAGCTACCAGCATGAGTTTGACCAAACTGCGAGAGGCAGTGGAAGACAGGAGTGCCTGGCGTGCTCTGGTCCATGGGGTCACGAAGAGTCGGACACAACTAAATGACTAAACAACAGCAGCACTGCTCTTGGCCTAATTTCAAAAGTTACCTGTGAGTGATCAGCTCGTATTTCTGGCAAGACTGATCTGCCCCCTCAACTGGCAGGCTAGTTGACAAAAAGACCAGAGGATAGGGAGTTGGCCCCACCCACCAGTGGATACAGCTCCTCCCACTGACAGCATGCAGCCCCCTATAATAAGGGAATTTGATCCTCAACAGAAAAGTGAATTCTTTGTTTCATGCTCCTGCAAAGGGATGCCAATTGAATGTCGGAAATATCCCCAGCTTTGGCCTGCAATAGCCATGGGAGTCTATCCAATTTGCTGCATGTTGTGATTTGTTTTTGCATTTTGGAAGCCTCCCTGTGGATTTAAATCTGGCTTCTTGCCTATCAGAGGAAGATTTAGCAGTAGGCATGTCTTTGTAGTGTTCCTAGGAAATCCCCAGAGCTAAAGGCAAAAGTGTGGCTCCATTTTTGGGATTTCAACATAACCGCTTCTGTCTTCATGCACAAACTGGTTCAGCAGAGTTCACCCTGTCTCAGATGGAGCATCTGCTGCACAAACTCTTCAAGGAGCCTGGGATTGCCACACATATTCTGCTTTCTCCCTCTTTGTTATGATGTATGCTCATGCCATAGTTACCATGGGAGCCGGTGAGCTGGTGGGGGGGGGGGAGAATAAAAGCCTTTTCTTAATTGCTAAATGTTGCAGCTTTCCATGTGCGTTAGCTGACATCTCTGGTAATTGGATTTCACAGATATTCTCTCTCTCTCTCTCTCTCTCTTTCCACCCCGCATTCTGCTGTGGCTTTCTGTGTTTTGACTAATACTCTACTGCAGCATTGCCTAGCATCCAGAAAGAAGCACGTTTTTGGTTCTGTTCCCTCCTGCCTGGTTCTGTTATTGCTGCTAATGTGCAAGGCTTTGTGAGTTTCCAGAAAGGACTGAGCAAGATTCAGCTTACAAGCCCCACTAACAGAAGGCTGCACAAGGTCTTCTGCTAGTGCAACGAGGCTTCTCCCCTAGTGCGCCCCCCCCCAAAAAAAGGTTTGGGGTGTGTGTCAGGAGAATCACCGGGACAGCGCATGGGGGGCAGAGAGGGCAGATCATTCCATCAGGCAAGCAGAGACGCTTACGCTGAAGAAATCACCTGCTTAGCACTATGCTGAATTCCTCCCACCCTGTTTTGTGGTTCTGCCTCCAGCACACAGCTGTTGCCTCTTGATAATAGAAAACTCTGGGAGTATTGTGACTTGAAGAAAAATCCCACCAGGCTCTTTAAGGACCATTGCAATCAGATGCCCACTAGAACAGCCTTCTTCTGTTGCATGGGGAACATACATCTTATCTTTGTAAGCTGAAGAAAACTTGGTGTGGAGGAAGACCCGTTGTAAGCATTCATGTTTCCCTCCATTCCTGAAACATCTGGTTAATTGGTTTCCAGGCCCAATTCAAAGTGCTGGTTTAAAGCCTAAAGCAGCTCAGGACCGCAATTCCCCAAGGACCGCCTCTTTCCATATGAACCTACTCGGACCCTGAGATCATCTTCTGAGGCCCTCCTTCGTGTGCCTCCTCCTTGAGAGGTCCGGATTGTGGAAACACGAGAACGGGGCTTTCTCTGCGGTGGCTCCCCGTCTGTGGAATGCTCTCCCCAGGAAACCTTGCCTGGTGCCTTCATTATACACCTTTAGGCGACAGGCAAAAACATTCCTTTTTAAACCAGGCCTTTGGTTGATTTGATTGGCATCCCATGCCCTTTTAAAATGTGGCTTTATTTTTTGGGGTGGGGTGGGGCTATTGCATTGTTGTGTTTTATTTTGATTATGTATTTCCTGGTTTTATATTTTGATTTTGTTCTCTGAACCGCCCTGAGACCTCTGGGTGTAAGGCTGTATATAAATTCAATAAATAATAATAATAAGGAAAAAAAGAAGAAGTTTTCAGTTCCCACTGGAGCAGGGGCTAAACCCGTGCCACTGAAACTGGTGACCCCAGCCCTTGTGAGAAGCACAAGGATGCTTTTCACAGAATCATAAAGTTGGAAGGGGCCACGTGAATGAAGCCTCTGCAATGCAGGAATCTTTTGCCCAATGCAGGGCTCGAACCCACAACCCTGAGATTAAGAGTCTCGTGCTCTACTGACTGAGCTATCGGCAGTCATCCAGGGAAAGGCCATAGCTCAGTGATAGAGCAACTGCCTTGGATATAGAAGGGCTCAGGTTCAATCCCGGGTATCTGCAGGTAGTAGGGATGGGAATGTTTCCTGTTTGAAACTCAAGATGGCCACCGCCAGTTACTGTAGACAGCACTGAACTCGATGATTCTGTGTTCTATATTAGGTGCAGGGAACCCTTTGTCCTCCAGCTGTTGCTGAACTACAACTCCCATAAGCCCCAGCAAGCGCGGCCATGGACGATGGGAATTGTAGTTCAACACCACCTGGAAGACCAAAGGTTCCCTGCACTTCAGCCTTGCCTCTGATTTCGCTGAGTGGATTTAGGCAGGTCTTATTCTCTCGATGTCGCAAACAAAACACACACCCCTTCCCAACGCGAGGGAAATAATTCTCTACCTTTCAGAGTCACCGTGAGGATTGTGACGGGGTAATTGTTTTATTTATTACGTTTTGAGGGTGGCGCACACGGTCCACCCCTTTCCAATGTATCCTTGCTGCAACCCTGAGAGACAAGTAAGGCTGAGAGAGAGAGAGAGAGAGAGAGCCATGCCAGAGTATGATTTGAACCCAGTGAAGCCCTGGTCCGGCGCTCCAACCACTACACCACACTGCCTCCTGGCACATAAAGCACTTTAAGCACACAAGAGGAGCTCTTTAAATGCCAAGCGCTTTTGCTTTCTCCCTTTTCTGTCTTCCATTTCTGAAGAAGGCAGGGAATTGGAAGGGAATTTGTTTGAAAAATCAGTACTGTACCTTGGAACCGTGGTGGAAAGCAGCCTAGGTGGAGTCGTGTGTGTGTGTGTGTGTGTGTGTGTGTGTGTGTGTGTGTGTGTGTTCAAAGCTCCCTTGTCATACAGACAAGGTTTGCTGTCTTCCCTGTGAGTCATCATTATAGCTCGCAGCTCCCTGAATTCCAGCTTAGCAGCGTGAGAGCAAGATTTCTAAGAGGGGGGTGGTGGCGGCGGTGGAGAGGTGTGCCTTCGCTTTCCAGAACCTAAAGGGGGGAAAAGGGATAAATACATATGCAGAAGGAAGTTGCTTTGGAAGAGGAAGTGCAGATTCAGGGCTCCAGAATCCAAATTTTATCTCTGTCGCCTGTCTGCAGCGTGTGAAGAGGAAGGTAAGGACAAAAGAAACCCTTGTGATCTCTTTCCTCCTCTTAGAGAATTTGTCTTTGGGGTTTTTTTCTTTTTCTTTTCATGCGATTGCCTCCACCTTTGCCGCGACAGGCCCGTTGCTAAGATTCTGCTGCCGAATCAGATGTGTGCCTCCCCCCCCCCAATTTTCACCACCACAGTGCTTTTCTTATTTTGATCTGTACTTGGAACGTAATACGAATAAATATATATAAATGTAGTCAGGCCTTACGACAGCTGTGGAAGCCAGGGAATTGGGGTGGGCCGTTCGCTGTGTTGCATCTGAAGCTTCCAGGTTTATTTATTTTTAAGGGAGTTACTACAACGCAGAGATGTTAGATACCGGCTGTCGATTTATTCTTTCATTTCCCCCTGGGGGGAAAAAAATCTTGTGTAAGAATTTAATCCCTGGGAAGCTCAGTGTTGGGTGTAGGTAGAAGCACCTCACTCCCATGACACCATTTTAAGCACCTGCTAATCCTAAATTAGGGTTATTCTGATGTTGCCGCTTTCCACTGGCAGGCCCTCTCCTTTATTAGACCCCGCCTTTATTTTATTTTTTAGTGTTATTTAATTTAAACAGCTCCACATAATATTGTGAGTGGCATTGCATCATTCTTCCCTTGGTTTCCCCCTGAAATCTACTACCTGCCAGGGTCATTGGATGACATTGGGTTCCAGTAATGAGATTAATTATTTTACAGGGTTTTTATTTTCCCTCTCCTCTTCACCCCCCACCCTTGTGGCCTCTAAACTAGGAACGCTTTAAAAGGAAGTTTCGATCCTCTGATCACTCCTAATTGACCTTATCTACCTTTTCCAGGTTGTCTGTAATATCCCTGCACACAGTATTCTGACTGCATCTGTGGCTTCAGATTTCTTTTAAATGTCCTTAAGGTGCTTGCTTTGTTTTCTTTCCCTCGTAGTCAAGAACATTGGATTTAACCGTGTTTACTCCGGGTCTAACGCGCCATCAAATCTAATGCGCACCTCAATTTTCAGAACCTTGAAACCCCCAAAAACTATTTGCTGGTGAATGTAAATGTGCCATCAAATCTAATGTGCACCTTAATTTTCGCAGTATAATTGGGCCAAAAAAGTGCGCATTAAATTAGAGTAAATAGAGTACCTTTCATTTGCGTTTCCAGACCCAGAAACCTCCCCCCTAAATATTTCACACATGACTCAAAATTTTGGTTTTGGTTTTTGACAGAATTTAGGCCATGACTTTATTGATTACAGAAAGTGACTGGTTGCATAGGCTCTGGTTCGACTAACTCCCTGCCATGCAGGTTGCGCTGACCTTGGGTTCCAGCATAGGTCAGCCAAGGGTGAATACCTAGGTAAGCGGAAAGCCGAGAACGGGCTAACTCCGCCACCCAAATGTCCCCCTGGACTCAGGCACGGGCACAGCCCCCTCTCAGGGGTTGACCAAACCATCGAGTTTTGGATTCCTTTAACGGAATACCCTTCACATAGGAATGGCGAGAGCGTTCTCCCATCCCTATCACCTGAACCAGAGCCCATCCACAACCTTACGAGTTGTGACAATTTGCTATGCGGCAGGCGAAACCCAAATGGCAACAGCCAATCAGCCAAGTGGGGGAAATTCCTTCCGTGCCCCTGTCCCAACGACAGACGACACACCACGACATAGCAAGGTCAAGAGCACAGCCCTAAAAGCAGGGAGAGGTGGGTAGGTGTTCCAATGCACGCACCGAAAGAGGAAGCTATGGGCCATGTGCATGGGCATAAATAGGTCCCTCAAACCATTTGGACTGCATCCCATTGGCCAGATTGTACCCAGCTTCGAGGGACCTACCAATCAGGTGTTGTGGCTGACCAGTTGTACCCACCCATAACACAGGGTGTCAGTTTTCCAGGTCTCACCACAATATGTGCCCTCTTTAAGGGAGGACCCGATTTACTTGCTTGCTTGCTTACTGTGGCATCCTGCCTGACATTGTCACTGAGCTTCCTACTGCTGCCCCAAGGTCTCTCTGCTAGATAGTGCAGATCCTAGTTTAGACTCCACCACTAAAATGAAGGTAGGTTTTTGGCCTTGCTGCCTATTACCATTCTTCTAGTTTATATGAGTCCAGGAACATTTGTAGCCTTTGCTGTAAGGTAAAGGTAAAGGTACCCCTGCCCGTACGGGCCAGTCTTGACAGACTCTGGGGTTGTGCGCCCATCTCACTTAAGAGGCCAGGGGCCAGCGCTGTCCGGAGACACTTCCGGGTCACGTGGCCAGCGTGACATCGCTGCTCTGGCGAGCCAGAGCCGCACACGGAAACGCCGTTTACCTTCCCGCTGGTAAGCGGTCCCTATTTATCTACTTGCACCCGGAGGTGCTTTCGAACTGCTAGGTTGGCAGGCGCTGGGACCGAGCAATGGGAGCGCACCCCGCCGCGGGGATTCGAACCGCCGACCTTTCGATCGGCAAGTCCTAGGCGCTGAGGCTTTAACCTTTAGCGCCAGTGCTTAAAGCAGAATTAAGCTGTAGTCCTAATTTGGGACCTTGTGAAGTGTTTTTCTGCACTTGGAAGCCAGTATGGATTACCTGTGGTATGCCAATACTGATGAGGGTATATAAGCATATATACTGCAGTATATTATCTATTTATCTATCTCGTATAGAAAACCCTGAACAGCTTAGAACCAGTTTTTACTTGTGCCATCTCCTTACTCCAGGTACCCACTCGACCAATTCAATCTGCGGAACTGACACTCTTCCATTTGCCACGGAATACTTGTTCCACACTTGTAGCAAACCGATATTTTAGTGGGGCAGCGGCTGCACTTTGGAACTCCCTGCCACTTGACAGCAGGCAGGCACCTTCACTGTGCTCTTTCTGGCGCCTGCTTAAAACACTCTTGTTTAGGCAAGCCTGCCCAGACATGCAGAAGTTACATGTGTTTTATCTCTTTTTAGCTATAGTTGATTTTAATTCTTTCGGATTGCTTATATTGGATTGCTGTGAACCGTCCTGAGATATTATGATGAGGGCTGGTGTGTGTGTGTACATATATATTGTTTATTGTTTTTTACTGATAATAATTTTTTTCATATTGTTACTTTTTGTTTTTTTAAATCAAAAGGTTTTTAAATTGCATTATTTTCTTTTAAAAAATAACTATCTGCACAGTTTTTTTAAAAAAATGTTTAAATAATTTTTATTCATTTTCAGTTACAAAAATCCAGTATGTGCCATATTATATTCATACCAAATAGCAGTACCAATTCAAATTCAAATAAATTACATAGCCAATTATAAATTTTGTATGGCTTCCCACGTGCTTCCCTTTAATTCTTCCTCCAGACTGTTGCTCAAACCAAATACAATCCATTCTTGATAAAATCCCTTATACCACAGCTACAATGATTAACTTCAGTTCGCATTAATACGTATAGTAATTTTTAAATTCGCAAATGAAGTTCTCCTTTCTTCTTCCTGTGTGAGGTTTTAATCAATGGTTCCATCATTCCTTTTTCAAATATTATGTCCATATTAATTATTCCTGATTTCCTTGTTGACTCGGAGTTACTCACTTAAAAATATTCAGAAGCCATTCCCCAATAATAGAACCATAGAACAATAGAATTGTAGAGTTGGAAGGGACCACGAGGGTCATCTAGTCCAACCCCCGGCAATGCAGGAATATTTTGCCTAACATGGGGCTTGAACCCACAACGCTGAGATTAAGAGTCTCATGCTCTACTGACAAGATGTTTCATATTTCCTCCTGCAAAACGCTGATCGGCAACAAATAATGCACAGGCGCAGAAATGGGCACAACTGCATCTACCGTCATTCAAGTTGAATAACTGGTTGTTGGCATCGGCCTGTCTCGGGAGACAATGTCAAACTTTTGGAAGGTTGCAGCGCCTGTCGTGGCTGTAGAGACCGATATGGGAGAGACATGTTTTGCTGCAGCCAGGGCAGATGAAGGAGTCTGGTTGTAATGCTGCTAATGCAATAAAATTAAATAACTATGCTTAAGCTCTATTTGGAAATTAGGGGCACAATTGCGTTGGAGACGAAAATGTGTCATTTGGATGGTCAAAAAAACCAAGGTACTGGGCTGTATTCGGCTTCCCTGTTCTACTAGTGCAAGCCAGCGCAAGTATTCCCACTAGTGCAGTGGGGCTCTCCCCCCCCCCACCTGTTTTCCTCCAGCTCCTTTTGTAGCTCCACTCCAGAGGATCAGGAAAGCCCCCCCAGAACAAGCGCAAGGTGGGTAGATTGTTGGATAAACAGATGCTTGCATTGAGTAAACAACAACCCTGGCACTGTGTTGAGTTCCGCCCACTTACCTTACTGTGACGTGCAAACCAGTGTGTATGGTTTCTTTATTTTTGCATTTAGTGACTTGGGTGGTCTAAACTCTAAACCACTGAGCCTCTTGGGCTTGCCGATCGGAAGATTGGCAGTTCGAATCCCCACAACGGGGTGAGCTCCCGTTGCTCTTTCCCAGCTCCTGCCAACCTAGCAGTTCGAAAGCACACCAGTGCAAGTAGATAAATAGGTACAGCTGTGGTGGGAAGGTAAACGGCTTTTCCGTGTGCTCTGGTTTCCGTCATGGTGTCCCGTTGCACCAGAAGTGGTTTAGTCATGCTGGCCACATGACCCAGAAAGCTGTCTGTGGACAAACGCCGGCTCCCTCAGCCTGAAAGCGAGATGAGCGCCGCAACCCCATACAGTGGTACCTCTGGTTATGTGCTTAATTCGTTTCGGAGGTCTGTTCTTAACCTGAAACTGTTCTTAACCTGAAGCACCACTTTAGCTAATGGGGCCTCCCACGGCTGCCGTGCGATTTCTGTTCTCAACCTGAAGCAAAGTTCTTAACCTGAAGCACTATTTCTGGGTTAGCGGAGTCTGTAACCTGAAGCGCCTGTAACCTGAAGCGTCTGTAACCCGAGGTACCATTGTATATTCCACCTTCCTTCCAGGGAGGAAAGTCGCCTTTGACTGGACTTAACTGTCCAGGGGTCCTTTACCTTTACCTTATTGCATTTATATTCCACCTTTTCTCCAGGGAGCTGAAGGTGATGCATGTGGTTTTGCCCCTCCTCGTTTCATCCTCACAACAAACCCTATGAGTTAGCTTATTCCAAGAGACAGTGACTGGCCCCAGGTCACCAGTCTGTTTGATGGCTACATGAGGGATTTGAATCCTGGTTTCACAGGTCCTAGTCCCCACACTCTTAACTATTGTACACTTTTCAGGCTTGTAGCTTGTTGCTCTCAGCTTGAAGGGGATGCTGACACGTTTGTGGTTTATGGAGTAACCATGATATGCATACGGGACCTGGGTGGGTGGGTTTGCTTTTTCCTCTTGCTTAGCAGCACACTTCCATTTGTCAAACCGCAGTTTACAGTGATGTCCGGACCAACAAACTGTGACCTGAATAGCTCCTTCCAAGCCAGTATTGCAATTCAGGTTCGTTCTGGTTTGGACCTTGCTGCGGATGGTTTTGACAAACAAGGAAGTGTCCTATCAAGGAGGATGAAACTGCCAGCGGTATCTTATTCATGATCCTTCAAAGTATGTTTTGGAAGTTGGGAGATGTCTCCATGTAGCCATTATTTCTCAGAATGGGGTGGGCCTAGAGGAACATGGCATACCAAGACAGTTTGTGTATGTCCACGCAAGCACTTACAGTTTCACATGTTAAAAGAGTTACACCCAGGATTTAGCAAATAATAGTGTCATCACTATACTATTGGTAGTGATGGTTGGTTGGTTGGTTGGTTGGTTGCATATATGGTTTATAAATGTATTGAATACATAAACAGAAAATGTGGAATTAAGAATCCCAGATTGTTGCAGGGCCAGTTAGTATTTTAGAGGATAAGTGGAATATACATTAAAATAATAACAACAGATATATTATCATCATTCACAACTTACGGTTTTATTTATATTATGAGCTTTTTAGGTCAATTTTGTTTTTAACCTCTGGCTGTTATTGATAATATTAATGTCTATGCAAAGATGTTTAAGGTGCATACAAATTACGTTAAATAAATGAAACCTGTAGTTTGGCAAGTACTGCCTTCAGTTAGTCCAAAGGTCACATCTTGGTGAACTAGATAAGTCCTGGTTTCATCACTGCTTGACTCATATCAGGGTCATGCAGGTGGGACAGCCCCAGAGGTAGTCTCCAGGAAAAATGCCAGGGTGAGGCATTGCAAGATATAATCTGTAGGCAACCAAGCCAGAATCAAGACTCCAGGCTGCAGTCAGCTGAGCCTCATTCCATTTCTCCTGGCTCAACAGAAAAGGAAGAGGTCTACTGGTAATTATACGTATTTACTATGTTCATGATCCTCCTTTCAGTATAGGCAGTCAGTAGGAATTGCATCTTAATAATAGGTTACAGCCTAAGGGCCACAATAAGAAAGGAGGGGGGGGGATGGCCTGGGGAGGGATAGGTGCAAATTTGAGTTTGCTGCCTTTGGTGTTGCTGAACTGTGGTCAAAGATCGCTAGTGGTCTGTGAGCTTTATTTGGGTGGTTGCAGAGGAAAGATGTTGCCTCCATCATATTAAATATCCATATTGATTTCTTATTGTATTTTTATTGCTTCTCGTGTTCCTCGTATTGTTTGTTAGTGCATCAACATTTGAATTTGATATATAAGAAGCAAAATCTGCAACAAAAATACAATTCATTGTGAAACAACAGGCATAATAACAATAACAATAACAACAATAACAGCAAATTTATATACCTCCCTGCATCTGAGGATGACAGTGTGGTTCACAGGATAAACATACAGGATAAAAGCACAAAATAAATAAAAATAAATAGAAACAAAAGCACAAAATAAATAGAAACAAAACAAAACAACCCCTCCCTCCCACAAACACATTTAAAAGGCTGTGGAATGTTAATCAGTCAAAGGTCTGGCTGAAGAGGAATGTTTTCTCCTGGCGCTTAAAGATATATAATGATGTTTGAAATAACGTTTGTAAAAACAACAACAACAACAACAACAACAACCCCAGAAGCTTTTTTGGGGGGAATTACAGGGAATTATAGGGACAGAACTATCTAAACTGTATAGAAACTTATTACTACAGTGGCAAGAATGTTACTTGCCCCAAAATGTAAAGAAGGAGAAGTCCCAGCAAAGGAAGAATGGATACAAAAATTTATGGATTATGCAGAAATGGCGAAACTTAACGGAAGTATAAGAAATCAAGATAACAATTTATTAAAATAAAAGAATGGAAATGGTTTATTGAATATTTACAGATGAATTTTAAACAGATAAAAACATTGGCAGGATTATTGTAACAACCTGCAGCTCATAAGAGTGTATATTTAAAGAAGATGAATAAGGAACCGCAGAAAGAGGGGGAAGGAAGTCAAGTTTTGAAATGTCAAAATGATTATAAAATTAGTGAAATGTATAAACTTGAAAAGTATAAATAAAACAATTTGAAGGAGGAGGAGGAGATACATAATGAAAACACCAGATGAAGCTCCCTGGTGGTTGTTCAAGACCCTTGGGTGATTTTCAGGTGGTCTGCAGGGGAGAAAGTATGGGAACCACTTGCATAATAAAGGCACATACTGAACAGATGGGGCATCCTGTGATGGAAGGCGATCTGAGAAGAGAGGGGTCTCATGGGAGTTGGTCCCAGACAAGCTGATAGAGAGGGTTTCACTATGTCATCTTCCCCAGTGATGGAACCAGGTGGAGTAAGATCTCAGGTGGGCCAGGCAGAGACATGTGGAGCAGGGGCAGGCAAGACGTCAGAAGCAGAGTCCAAGATTTAGGGAGAAAACAAAGATCTGGACCACGTGAGAGGCTGTATTGCCAGATGCAGAGCCACCTTGGAAATCCCACCACCTAGGCCCCTTTTGTGCAATTTTTGCTTTGTTTTATTTTTGCAACAAAATTTAAATAGCAGCTGTTTGCACAAAAAATAAAATAAAATCGTAAAATATACCTTAATAATCCCAATAAACATTGAAGTTAGGAAATGTTTAAGAATTCAAAACGTAATCGAAATCAGCGGTTAAAATAAAATTGCAGATTAAAACACAAATATGGGTAGGCTTGCAGAAACAAATGTTAAAAAAACCAACAACAACAGGTGCTAAAAACGGTTTAGCAAAGATGTTTGCCTGAGGTCAATAGACAGGGAATAGTCTAGGGGCTGCCGAGCTAAAAAAATCTATTCCTGATAAGTGCAGAATGAATATTGCGTTTCAGTCAGGGTCATCAACAAACAGGTAGAAGGGGTAGGGAGGGTATGTTTAGTGTCCACCTAATTTCATTCACTCTTCAAGTGTGCTGCTTTTACTATTAAAACACAATTGGCTGGTTTCAGTATGTGCTTCTCAGAAGTAGCCCCCTTCAGATAACCTCTTCCTACTGAGAAAAAAAAAATGCAATGTTGATGTCCGCCACTGCCTTGATAGTCTATTTCCCACGCAAAGACTGCTAATCTGCTTCTCATCATTATGTTGTTACTGACTAATATACATTCACCATCTTGGCCATTGGCATCCAAGATGCTTGTGTTTTTAAGACACGCCCTATTCCTGAGAATCGGATTTGTTTCGACTGTTTTAATAACTGAATTTGAAATCGTCGTAACCTGCTCTGGTATCTGTTGGTGAAGAAGGGTGGGTAACAGATTTAGTAGCAGTGGCGGTAGTAATAATATCGTAGCAAAGACATAAAATACAAAACGAACTAATAAATACGAATGTAAAATAAGTAATCACTTTACAGCTTCAGCAAGGTAAAATACCTAGACTGTAATTCATCCCAATGTTGTTGTTTTTATATCAAAATTTGGCAAAATGGTGTGTGTGTGTGTGTGTGTGTGTGTGTGTGTGTTGTGGGAGTTGTGAAATTGCACATGGTTGCTTGCTGTTGTATTTTTGTATCTTGATTTTCCTTGGGTTTTAGAAAAGCTAAGGAAATTTTCACTTACAGTGGTACCTCTGGATGCGAACGGGATCCGTTCTGGAGCCCCATTCGCATCCTGCGGGTTGCAATTTGCCGCTTCTGCACATGTGTGTGACGTCATTTTGAGCATCTGTGTGAGCGGCGAAACCTGGAAGTAACATGCTTCATTACTTCTGGGTCGCCGCGGAGTGCAACTCGAAAACGCTCAACCTGAAGCAACTTTAACCCGAGGTATGACTGTACATCTTGGAGCATGGGTAGGCCAACTAAGGCCCAGGGGCCGGATCAGGCCCAATCGCCTTCTCAATCCAGCCCGTGGATGGTCTGGGAATCGGCGTGTTTTTACATGAGTAGAATGTGTCCTTTTATTTAAAATGCATCTCTGGGTTATTTGTGGGGCATAGGAATTCCTTCATTTTTTCTCTCCAAATTGTAGTCCGGCCCCGCACAAAAGGTCTGAGGGACAGTGGACCGGCCCCCTTCTGAAAAACTTAGCTGACCCCTGTTGGAGTAAGAGAAGCAGCACCTTTTGCTCTCTCCAGGCTCCACTTTATAAAAAAAATAGCCACTGAGATTGCCACATGGTTCAGTTTGACTGGTTGCTCCGCAGCACACTGATGTGGTGATGAACAAATTTGCTTGAAGCAGGCATAGGCAAACTCCGGCCCTCCAGATGTTTGAGACTACAATTCCTCCACCCCTGACCACTGGTCCTGTTAGCTAGAGATGATGGGAATTGTAGTCCCAAACATCTGGAAGGCCGGAGTTTGCCTATGCCTGGCCTAAAGTATCAACCCTTGTGAGGGTGTGTCCCGGTCCGGTTCATGGGCGATCAAAGTCCCGGCTAGGGACGTCGGCACTGGGGGCAAGATGGCAGGGTGGAAGCAGGAACGGGAGTCCAGAAGCCAGGAGTCAGGAAGCCAAGAGTCTGAGGGTCAGGAAGCAAGGAGTGACGAAGTCAGGGGTCCGAGGATCAAGAAGCAAGGAGTCAAGGAGTCAAATGCATCAAGGCAGGGAACGTGTTGCTGTGGCAAAGAGCCGAAGGGAAATGCTGACCTTATATCCCTTCCTGGCTCTTGCCACCAGGTGTTGTGAGTTACCAATTGGCCTCACCTGTGCGGCCGCACCTTGCTTCTTCAGAACAAACTTAGAAAGACCCCAGTCCTGCAAAGTCCTACTGGTCACAGGGTCTGACTCCTGCATTCACTCCTGACAGGGTGGAGTCCTTTTCAGATGGCAGTTATGTCTCAGATCAAAGTTCTGGCTCTTGGAAACTACTTTATGTAAGTGCTAACTATTTTAGAGAGCGAAGAGGTAGACTAGTTCATGCTGCCGTTGAGAAATGGTTGTACTAATCTGACCTGTAAGATTTGCATGTGTTAATGGTGGAATGTAGGACGCTCTCACCATCGAGGCAGAGTCTTAGGCAACAGGCGCAACTAAGTATTGAAAAAAACACCTCCAGGTGATGTTGTACACGTTTGTGTAGTCCGACACAAACTGCATTTGCTGTGCTGTGTTCGTTGTGGGGAGAGAAACATATTTCAAGTACCTTCTCTTTTCTAGGACTTTGAGTCCTCCATTCCTCCAGGCAACATTGTGTTCTTTGATTAGTTATTAGGACGTAGACTCATCTTCTCCATTCGCTGAGTTTCAACTTGTGTAGGTGGCAGTGGGATTGTTCCACATCTGATGTCTGCATACTCAGCAGAAGGTTCCGTGTGCTTGCAGCTGCATGTGGGCAGTCCCTTTGGCATGTCAATCTTGAGTTCTTTCTCATGCAGTGGAACCATCTATGTTCATAAAGGTGTATGTCCCTCTGTCAAGACGGTTGATTTAAACAGGTGGAAGATATAATGGGGGGCGCGGGCGGCGCTGTGGGTTAAACCACAGAGCCTAGGACTTGCTGATCAGAAGGTCGGCGGTTCGAATCCCTGCAACAGGGTGAGCCCCTGTTGCTCGGTCCCTGCTCCTGCCAACCTAGCAGTTCGAAAGCACGTCAAAGTGCAAGTAGATAAATAGGTACCACTCCGGCGGGAAGGTAAACAGCGTTTCCGTGCACTGCTCTGGTTCGCCAGAAGCGGCTTAGTCATGCTGGCCACATGACCTGGAAGCTGTACGCCGGCTCCCTCGGCCAATAAAGTGAGATGAGTGCCACAACCCCAGAGTCGGTCAAGACTGGACTTAATGGTCAGGGGACCCTTTACCTTTACGATATAATGGTGGTGATGAATCACATGTATGCCTGTGTGTGTACATACACACAGGTATGTATTTAAATGGGATTGTTTTAGTATGCATGTTAATGCTTGTGCAATTAGCTTTTAAATTTAGAAACCACATAGAAACTAATTTAAATTATATAACTTAATTGTGTATAAATTGATTTAATACTACTAATAGTAGACAGTTGTTGGGGACTGGCTGGACAAAGAGGAGTGATGGGAGCCTCCCAGGGTTCAAAATTAGTTGGCCACATTTTGCACCTGGCTGTTGGCCACGCGCAACCAAGTGAAGGCGCTCGACACCTCCACCATCTGGAGGTTCATGCCTGGGGATCCTTGGATCTTATTTACTGTTTGGACAAAATATGCAACTTTTGCATTTTCTCTGTGTGGCAATTGGAGAATATATATGTTTTAAGGAAGAATGCTGTGTCTCGCTAGAGAGTTGGAATTTTAAATTTTGTTTATGCTTGTATTTGGGCTTATGCGAATTTTATTTATTTTACTTGTATGTGTATTCAGGTAGGTGGTTCCATTGGTTTCTTAAATGCTTGCTTTGTGATCCTCTGATGACTAAATACAAACAATTCCGGATCTATATGACTGTGAAGGAAGGAAAAACAGGATTACTGTTAACTGTGAATGATTAATTAAATGGTTGTGGTAGACAGGATATGTTATGCCTCTTCCCACACAAAACTAATAATTTCACCGATCGTTTAATATTCCCCAAATGTTCAATTTCCAATATATATTTAGTTGCTAGCTAGTGTATCTGTTTAAAGCGATATGAGACTGTGATATTAAAGGGATGGGCATTTGGGGGGAAATGTTCTCTCCCCACCCCACCCCCTTTTCAAAGTTATTCATGTAAGACTTTCCCTCCATCTTAGATGTGGCAATATAGCATGTGCAGAAAAATTTCTCTGTTATGTGGACAGAGGGTCAGTCCTACCATTAGGCAAATTGAGGCAACTGCCTCAGGCGGCAGATGCCCAAGGGCAAAAGTAACAGCCTCTGACTTTTCCTCCTGAGCTCTCCATCATTCCCCTTCTGGGACCCCTATCCTGGCCTGCTGCCTTGGGCACAATGAAAGATGCTATCATACCACCAATGCTGATGTACATTTTTGACTGCCAGACCAGTTTACATCTGTGGAATTGAGAAGGGCCGCCATCTTATCATTTGACTCAGGCAGCAAAATGTCTTGGGACTCAGGCGGCAGGATGAGATTTTTTAATTTTCTTGCGTATACTTATCTTAACCATTAAAAGATTTATATAATTTTGACATTTGTGAGTATTGAGAACAATTTTTGGGGAGAAAAATTGTCTTCATTTGAAATTTGAACAACCTGAATTAACTTGCTAGCAGTTTAAAAGTTTTCCATTACTACTGTGATTTTACACTGTAATTTGAGCTTCTTGTGTGCGCGTCAGCCTTTTTTCACAACATCGTTTAGATTTGTTAATTGTTCACTTTGTTCACAGGATGAGCTTGCTTCGCCTTTTTTTTTTTTTAGCTCCCCCCCCCCCCCCAATTTTTCTTTCAATTGAATGTGGAAAATAACTATTGTAGAACAACCTGCCATATGGCGGATGGCCACTTTCTGTGTTTTAACTGTGTTAAGTGTAACCACTAGAGGGTAGCTGACCATTTCAGTTACATTAATTCACAAGTTTTTTTTCCTCTTTGGAACCAAGCAACAGGTGGTCCGTCTGTTTAGGAGAAAATGCAAATGCTTGGGGAGGCCTTCTGTTGTGCTGATGTTGTTCAAACGCTTGCAAATTAGTTAGTGCCGATGAATTTAAATTTATAGCATCACAACTCCACATAATGTTTGCTCAGAAGCAAGCCCTACTTGTTCAGTGGGTATTATTCCTTAGTGAGCATGTGTAAGATTGTAGTGCAAAACAACAATTAATGAATGAAATGACAGTAATGAATGGAAAAGAATTCTTATTCATTGGAAACACTTAACATTCATGTAGTTCATTTCAGGTATCTGCATTATTCCAGCCCACTAAGCCAAATTGCAGCATCCAATAGCAGCTGATGCAAACATATTTCAATACTGAGGGATGCGGGTGGCTCTGTGGTCTAAACCACTAAGCCTCTTAGGCTTGCCAATCAGAAGGTCGGCGGTTCGAATCCCTGCGACGGAGTGAGCTCCTGTTGCTCTGTCCCAGTTCCTGCCAACCTAGCAGTTCAAAAGGACACCACTGCAAGTAGATAAGTAGGTACCACTGCAGCGGGAAGGTAAACGGCGTTTCCCTGTGCTCTGGTTTCCGTCACAGTGTTCTGTTGAGCCAGAAGCAGTTTAGTCATCCTGGCCACATGACCCAGAAAGCTGTTTGTGGACAAACGCTGGCTCCCTCGGCCTGAAAGCTAGATGAGCACCGCAACCCCATAGTCGCCTTTGACTGGACTCAACCGTCCAGGGGTCCTTTACCTTCTACCTTTTTTATTTCAATAACAGCTTATTTACAAATGGTTGGCTATCATTAGTTAGCATAAAGTGTGTGTGTGTGTGTTAAATTTTAAATAAAACTGAATGAAATTTCTTTCATCATGTGTTCTTTTTGGAGATTTGGAACATTAACGGCAAGTTCTTCTTTTGCAGTGACCCGTATGTGAAACTTTCATTGTATGTAGCAGACGAAAACCGAGAACTTGCCTTGGTGCAGACAAAAACTATTAAAAAGGTAAGTGGCGATAATATATCCTTAACTGTTGGACAGTGTTTGAAATTAGCCAGGCGCATTTTACACCTGGCTGTCGGCTACCTGCGGCCAAGTGAAGACACCTGGGTACCAGGATGATGCCTGACATCTCCACCCACCTGGAGGTGCATGCCTGGGGATCCTTGGATCGTGATTATTTTCCCACACTAATACTATACCGTGTAGAATTCTATGTGCTATATCTCATGTGCACAATCAGGATGAATTTCAGGAACCCAAATGCTTTTTCTGTGCAGCCTGAGCAGGGGCAGTGAACAACGTTATAGTTAATTTGTTGTCGCTTGTCTTCACTTACACCACTCCACTGCCCAGATCACAGTTGTGAAAAGTATCCCTATGTAATGCCCATGTCACAAAATGCATAGCATAACACACATACACACATTTATGAGCCACCTTGAGGGGCTCGCTTAAGGGTTATTCCCACTTGTTGCCGGGTGGCGCTGTGGGTTAAACCACAGAGCCTAGGACTTGTTGATCAGAAGGTCGGCGGTTCGAATCTCTGCGACGGGGTGAGCTCCCATTGCTCGGTCCCTGCTCCTGCCAACCTAGCAGTTCGAAAGCACGTCAAAGTGCAAGTAGATAAATAGGTACCACTCCGGCGGGAAGGTAAACGGCGTTTCCGTGCACTGCTCTGGTTCGCCAGAAGCAGCTTAGTCATGCTGGCCACATGACCCGGAAGCTGTATGCCAGCGCCCTTGGCCAGTAAAGCAAGATGAGCGCCGTAACCCCAGAGTCGGTCACGACTGGACCTAATGGTCAGGGTTCCTTTACCTTTATATACATTTTTTTAAAATGAATGAATGAATGAATATCGATTTTGGCCACAACTTTAAAAGGTTATCATCTGAAATACTTGGTGCAAAAAGTGGTTTTCTGTGCCAATCATAAATTTATATTTGGCATTTTTACCAGCGATTCTGCTTCAGAGATCTAGATCTACTCCTCTACTTGCAAACATTGACCATGTACCCTCTCGCTCTCTCCCACTCCCCAGTAACGTGTTGAAGAATTTTAATAATGAAATATTTAACGGCCTTCATTAAGACATCTCTGCCCAGGTCATCAACAATCTGCCTCCCACTGTGAAGTTCCTATTTATAGTTGACGTCTATTTCTGGCTCATCCCACTTCACATGCCCTCCCACACGAAGTTTGCTCAGCAAATGAATTTGAAGCCTTTTGACGACAATGTCTTTATTGCAGATGAAAGCTGTTGCTATGATGTTTTCCCCCCTCTCTAGTTCTTTTTTACTTTCCTTTCTGATATTCTTAACAAAGAATGTCACTTTTGTTTTAATTGCAGCGAAATGTCAGACCTTCAGCGTTTTCTAAAGCTCTTTAAGATTTGGTGTTGCTAAATGTGATTTCCCCTCCTCCTTTTTTCTTGCAGACATTGAATCCGAAATGGAATGAAGAATTTTATTTTAGAGTAAGTGTTCTGCTTTTAAATGACAAGCGTATTTCCTGTGCAATCAGCTGGCTCTGTGCTGTTGGCAATGGAATGTTGAATTGATGGCCCAAAATCTAATGAACCAGCAAAGCAACTCTTATTTTCTTAAACATTCTAAACCAAACGTTTACAAAACATTTCTATCAATATGAAACATGGCCTTCTCTGGAAATGATTTTGTAATATACAATAGCATTGTTAATTTGCAACGTGTTTTATAGCCTGTTTTATCTTTTTCACAACATCCCTGCGAGGTGGTTCAACTTAGGGTGTTCTACACTAGTGGTTATCCCTATTTCCACTCACAGGATATTTTAGGCCAAGGGGAAAAGATGGAGGCAAATAGACATATAGAGGAAGCAAAGGGCTGTGAATGAAAAAGGCTGGAGGTGGGGGAGAGGAAATGGGTTTCATTTGCAGGTTGTTTATAGATAGGTTCAAGCTTTTTAAACAGTGAAGATTGCTGGACTAGTATTCTGGTTTTGTGGGACAAGAGTATTGAAGCTGAGCAATAAATCTATTGCATTGGATGAAGACTAGAAAACAGGGATGCAGAAGCCAAGGCTACCCAGAAGGCACTGAGATATAGTTCCCATCATCCCTCTTCGCCTTGTTGTCTAGGGTTGACGGGAGTTGCTGTCCATCATCTTGAGAGCCATAGGTTCCCAATCCCTGCTTTCAACCCAATCCAAGCTTGTATCCATAGTCCTAGAACCATAACTTCCTGCTCCCAGTACAGTTGTGTCACAAGCATGCTCAGTGGCAGTGCGTGAATTTGCTTGAAGAAACCTTGTTGGGATGGAGTGCAAAGGATGACTTCCTCCACCTACCAGAAATTAGCAGCGGTAGAGATAGGGATGCGGGTGGCGCTGTGGTCTAAACCACAGAGCCTAGGGCTTGCTGATCAGAAGGTCGGCGGTTTGAATCCCCGCGACGGGGTGAGCTCCCGTTGCTCGGTCCCTGCTCCTGCCAACCTAGCAGTTCAAAAGCGCGTCAAAGTGCAAATAGATAAATAGGTACCACTCTGGCGTTTCTATGCACTGCTCTGGTTTGCCAGAAGTGGCTTAATAATGCTGGCCACATGACCCAGAAGCTGTCTGCCGACAAACGCTGGCTCCCTTGGCCTATAGAGCGAGATGAGTGCCGAAACCCCAGAGTCGTCCACGACTGGACCTAATGGTCAGGGGTCCCTTTACCTTTACCTTTAGAGACAGGGAGTCCTACTTTCAGCAGTGTCAGAGTGTGGGGTTGCTGACTAGCTAGCCACACCTTTCCATGCAGGTTTGGTTACTGGCATTGTTAAGGGGTTAGCCAATCATCGCCTACACTCTTTCTGTCCGAGATTTCTCCTCTGCTTCTAGTATTCATTTCCAGTGAAGACATGAATTTTCTTTCTTACCTCTGATTTACCCTAGAGCAGAGCCATTGGTTCTTACAAATGAGCCACTTTACCAGTGGGGCTGGTTTTCAACATCGCAATATATCACCAGCTAAATATCGTGATATACCATTACATCACGTTGTCTGAAATAAGGAACTATTTAGATGTGAACAGTAGGGCTGGGCCATATCTGGTTTTCAACACCATGATATATTACCAGATAAACAATGTGATATACTAATATATCACCATGTTTGAGATAAGGATGGATCTATGTAGAGGCGTTGGCTGGCTCCAGTTTTTCCCACATTGTGATTTTTGCATAGCGCGCGCACACACACACACACACACACACACACCACCAATCACAATTCGCAGTATATTGCCAGGTCAAAAATTATGACACCAGTATCATTGGGATATCAAGCACACAAATCCATGGGACCAACTTATGCTTCAGATCATTGGTCCATCTGTTGCTGTGCTGTCTGCACTGACTGGTAGGAGACTCTCCTGGGTCTCAGAGTCTTCCACACTCCTGTCTGTAGATGTTGGGTATTTAATTTCGGACTTGACTTGAGGCAAATTTAATTAACTCCCCTGGCATTTGGGTGTGCATCGTCTTTATTAGAGTGCCTTGTACTCATGCCACTTCCCTGTTCTCATTAAACAAAACAGGAGGCAAGAGAGTTTTAAAGACCTAGTGTAGTTGTGGCCACAATTTTGGCAAATGTGCCTCAGGCCCGCTCCCAAACTTGGAAGAATGCCATTGTAATGTACATTGTGACACAGAAGTGTTCTGTAGAAGGCTATACAGATGAGTCCAAGGGAGAAGTCAGATTTGAGCCCATATCTTTCTGACCAAGTGCACTTTATCCCATTTCTTTGTTTTGTTTTAAATCTTCTGCCATCTCACTTGTTCTACACCAAAGAAAATCCCCTGTGTTGCGAAACAGAACACTCTGAACAACAAGCAACACGTCGGCTAATAATATACTGAAAATATTTTTATAACACTGTTTCAAAATTCATAAACATAAGACATATAATATGTGCATGGAGTCACAAACTAATAAGAATCAAATAAATATTCCATGAACAGTGTTAAGTTGTGGGTGAACATATCAGACGACACAGCAATTCAACAGCTCTTGTTTATTCACAGGCCAGAACAGAACTGAACTGAAGGGTTCAGCCAGCCTGCTTATACAGAGCTCCACTACAACGCAACTGTAACACTTTCTGTAACTATCCAATCACTGAGAGTCACTTTCAATCCCTTATTTGCATATGTGGACCTGAGTGAAAACTACCTACAGTATCCCCCTGCTGGCACAGGGTGAGAACTTCAGTACATAACAAACAGGAACAGTAGGAGTGAAGTGACTGTCAAAGATCACTGAAATGGAGGCAGAATGCCTTTCCACAATCAATATCCTACAAACGTGAGATGATGGGTGCTCCAAACATTGCAATAGGGTGCTCCAAGCGCAGCACACTTTTTAGTGATAGCTGATCCTTGGACATTTGATGTACCTTTGGGGACTATTAATTTGTTCATTATCCTAGAAGAACTGTACTGTCTGCTGCTGGAATATTTATTTGATTCTTATTAGTTTGTGACTCCATGCACTTACTAGATGTCTTCGGTTTAAAAATATTGCCAGTATCTCACTTGTTCTGGCTTATTCCAGCCTAGAAAGCCTCTACACAAACATGACCACACGGACAATTTCTCTCCTCCAGTTTAAGAGGTTTCTGATGGTGGTTTGTTTATTTTTAGTTTTGTTTTGTTGCCATACACATTTTACAAGTACATTGTGGCCAGCCACTTTTTACTGTTTCACCTGTCCCGATACTCACCTGCTGCACCCTCACACATCCCTTTCAAGGGCCTGCCCTTGAAATTGTCCCAGAAACTCCAGCGGGTGCAGAATGCTGCAGTGAGGCTCCTCACGGGGTCCCTGCCATGGGAGCATATTCACCCAGTGCTTTACCAGTTGCACTGGCTCCCAGTTTAGTATTGAGTAAGGTTTAAGGTGCTGGTTTTGACCTTTAAAGCCCTTTATGGCTTAGGGCCCTTGTATTTACGGGATCACCTCTCCTGGTAAGCCCCGCAGAGGACCTTAAGGCCCATGAATAATCATAGTTTAGAGGTCCCAGGCCCTAAGTTTTAAATTTGTTGTTAGCTGCCCTGAGCCCGGTTTTCTGAACCAGGAAAGGCGGGGTATAAATATAAATTTATTATTTATTATTTATTATTTCCAGGGGTTGGTAGCACTGAAGTTTTGACAATCCAGTTAGTGGGGATATTCACTGATTGGGATGATGGAAGAAGTTCAACTTGTTGCTTTAGTCAACAAAGGCAAGAGGGGAAGGACTAAGTAGTAGATGCCAGGATTAGATTAAGTGATTAGTGGACTTAAGCACCCAAACCGTACATGTGTTATAAATACGATGGGTAAACTTTGCATTTCCAAGTTCTAATCTTTACTACTTTGGAAATTCATTTTGAAAACACTGGCTTTAAGGGACCAGTCTTTATAGCCTAATCCTATAAGGTGGCACAATATGTAGGCAAAAAGGATTAATTTCACAGTTACGGATGGCCAAAGCAAGACCACAGAGGCAATTGTATCATGAATGAAACTGCAGAGCAGTTTGTATTTTTAAGGATCATTTTTAGAATTTGTTTTAAAAGTGCATCATTTTACACTTATTTTACATGATCCATGAAAAAAAACACCCACCACTCATTTGCATTATACTTTCCCCAGGCTGGCTTACTCAACAAGATGAAGGGAAAGTAGAAAACAATATTTTAAATGATTTCTCAGATTTAATATTGCAAGTGAGTGGGACTTTCGTATTGTTAACCAGTTTCTATAGAATGCTGTCCAAACTCTCGGGTGTCTTTCTTTAAAAAGAGAACGGCAGAGAGAGAGAGAGAGAGAGAGAGAGAGGAAAGGAAAGGGAGGCAAGGTAATATTTCAGCAGTTTAAATTTAATCTTTTGGAGCAGCTGCCTGTAAACACTGGGGCATTGTAGATTGTTAAAACTGTAGTATCTTTTTCAAATAGTGTCTGCGCAGTTGGACTTTTTTGTTAGCATTTTCGAAACAATATTTTTAGCAGTTTCTCAATTTGGAAAGATTATAAGTGGTTTTCAAGTTGATTTTTATAGCATGCTTAAACAGAGAAAATAGAGACGATTTTGTTTCTGCAGTCTTCCTTGCTGTCCCAGACACATTGATCTCTTCAGTGTTCTCTATAAGGAAGAGTGGGAAGAAATGGTCCAAGCCTGATTTGATTAGTAATGCACAATCCCTGGGAATTGTTTTGGCACTGAACCCCACATGTCTGGTCCCGGCTTTTTCCATTCCAGTCACAACAAAGTTTAATACATAGGAATCTTTCTACCAGAACTTACGTCTGGTCATGTTATACTTCAGGTTTATAATGCTGCAATCTTAAACACACTTAGCGTTGATCACAGAGGGGCTTGCACCACAGTCCTATTTATGTTTAGTTTATGCACACTTAATTTGGGAATAAGTTCTATTAGACAGAGTAGGACTTAATTCCGAATAAACATGCATTCACCGCTTAACACTTTCAATTGATGACATGGTGGCTCAGTTTGCACAATCAAATCCTTTGGTCCTGTTAATAACTGTTAATTACGGCTTTGTATATCACTGCAGTTTCAAAAACCTTGAGTGTTGCTGGGGTGGGTGAGAAAAAATATATCAGAGCTGTCTCAGTTTTTGGCCTGGGTCTAAAGAAGGAGAGTTCCCCCTTAAGATTTTATTAAAGCTTTTTAGAAGACAACAAGATGAAAGAAACTAATCTAAATAAAGATAAAGATAGAAAGAAAGAAAGAAAAAATGCAAAATCCTCCCTCAGAGGTAACTCTTAACCCTTGTCTCACTCAGAAAGTGTTGGAGCCTCCCTGTGCTATTTTTCTAGAAAAATAGGTGCCAGAACTCACCATGAATGCTTCCCTTGTTCTCTTATACAGCCATACCTCAGGTTACAGATGCTTCAAGTTGTGTTTTTTCGGGTTACGGACTGCCGAAACCCGGAAGTATCGGAACGGGTTACTTCCGGGTTTTGGTAGTTGTGCATGCACAGAAGCGCTAAATCGTGCTATACGCATGCGCAGAATCGCAACCTGCGCGTGCGCAGACGCACCGCTGTGGGTTGCAAACGCTGTGGGTTGTGAACGTGCATCCCGCACGGATCACGTTCGCAATCCGAGCGTCCACTGTAATGGCAATGGTGCCCAACTGAGAGGTGCCGGAACTGAGTTCCTGTGAGTTCCAGCTGAAAAAAAGCCCCGGACCCTCCTAGCTCTCATCTGGGAACTTTCCTTTCTTATCCCAGTTTCCAACCCTTACCTTTAACATATTGTTACAGCTGTTGTAAACAGAGCAACAGGGGCAGCAGGAATCATGAGAGGAGCAATGACCGGGCTTCACAGTTTTTCCCACATTGCAATTATAGTTTTTTTTACATAGCACATGCACACATCGTGAATTGCGATATATTGCCGTGTCGAATATTATGAAACTGCTTCCACTTTGTGGACTTCAAACTTATTTTGGACGGTATATCTCCCAGCCCTTCCAGTATAGAAAATACAGAGCTTGATGAGGCACTCGTTATAAGGTTGCTTCCGAACTTTCATGGAGTACACCAGGGATGGGGGAACCTTTGACCCTTCAAATGTTGGAATCTCAGCTCATCAGCCCCAGTTAGTAATGGGAAGTGCCAGCATCTGATGCTTTGTGTGGGAGATGTTCCCTGTCTAACCATGGGACTCTTGTTGCAGCCTGGTTTTATGTTGTCTGCGTCAACATATGCATGCTGCTGTTTTTCTTTTAAATCAGGTTTCATCAAATCAACATTTCTAACATTAAAAGAAGCTCACCAGCCGGCTTTGCTTGCATGTCCCTACCCCACCTTGGAGTGAAGACAGGGGGTGGGATTAATCATGGCTAACTTAATGCTAATCATTCGCATAGCAACCTTGTGTGCAGGTTTTTCAAAGGCTGGTTTTTCTGCTGTTGAGATTAGATATATGATCGCCAGAAATTTGTTTGCGTGTCGAGGTCCCCAAGCCACCCCCTAAATAAATCACAATTCACACAGACATTTTTGTTTAAGGTTTTTGGCATAATTTTGGCCACAACTTTATTAAAATACATAATGTGAGTGGTTGCTTAGGTATTTGTTACGACTATCTGTCCCCGCCCCGGGACAGAACTGACTTCGGGATTCCAGCAAAAGCCAGTAAGAGAAAACAATATTGGGGGGAGAATGGCAGCATACCATCACCCCTCCCCTCCCCTCATGCTCCCAGGGGCTTGCACGGCCCTAGCCCCTTGCCGGGGATACGGACAACAACCTGAAGCTGCGCTAATCCCGAAGCTTGGGGCGAGCGGAGCTCAGTGCGCCCCAAGCTTCTGGGTGCCGGCAAGGTCTCCGCTAGCCGTGGGAGAGCCGCGCGGCTCTCCCAGGGCTAGCGGAGTGCTACGCTAATCCCAAAGTTTGGGGCGAGCGGAGCTCAGTGCGCCCCAAGCTTCTGGGTGCCGGTAAGGTCTCCGCTAGCTGTGGGAGAGCTGCGCGGCTCTCCCAGGGCTAGCGGAGCGCTGCGCTAATCCCAAAGCTTGGGGCCAGCGGAGCTCAGCGCGCCCCAAGCTTCTGGGTGCTGGCAAGGTCTCCGCTAGCCTTGGGAGAGCTGGGTCTCCCACGGCTAGTGGATAGCTTCCTGAAGCCTGGAGAGCGAGAGGGGTCGGTGCACACCAACCCCCCTCGCTCTCCAGGCTTCAGGGAAAGCCTGCATTCGCCCCATAGGACGCACACACATTTCTCCTACATTTTGGGAGGGGAAAAAGTGTGTCTTATAGGGCGAAAAATACGGTAACTGTTAGTCTGTTTTTAAACAAATAATTCCATTAAATTCTTTATTATATCTTGTAGGTAGATCCATCTAACCACAGACTACTCTTTGAAGTATTTGATGAAAATAGATTGGTAAGTGTTCTTTTATCTTTACATTCAGTGGCTGTGCCATAACCACACCCTTTTTTGCAGCCGAAATAATGCGAAAGTGGTGTAATACTTATCAAATGGTTGCATGTGCGGATATGAATTGTGACCTTTTTTTAATGGATTGCAGGCTTATAAACAGTTTGAAGTTTCCTGTTGGAATTGCTGAAAGGCAGGAGTGGGGTCAGTCAGGAGTCTCCCACCTTCTGCTCTGCTTTTATTACGACGGACAGTTTTGTTTTTTTAAACTGTTGGTTGCTGCTTCCTCGGAGATAGATAGATAGATAGATAGATAGATAGATAGATAGATATATATATATATATATATATATATATTAGCAGGAAAAGGAACATTTTTTTAAAATAAATGACATGGAATGAAATGAATACATGCTACGTGGAACGGAACCCCAGTGCATTTGTTTTAAACCCATTTGAGTCAGTTAATAGGTGACTAGTAAATTACGGAGGTAAATAAATAAATGCATGAAAACAGCTTTGGGTGGTGATGGAAGGAAATTGGTATTTAGCCCTTTCTTTGCCCACTTCTCTGATTCACCATAGAGTCAGGCTCCCCCCAATTTCAAACGCGTATTTGTGAGGTGAAAAGACCCAACTCTGAGCAAGATGCGTGTGGCGCTATGTCTTGATTGAAGTGAGTGCGAAAGCCCTTGGGAGATGTGGGAGCTATGTTTGTACATCATATTTCATTACCTATGAGGACCTCCTGGATTAGGGATTGTGTATGTATGAGAATAACATCAGCACCAAACCTAGCTGTCATTTGTGCCATGTGTGTTTGTGTGTATCTCTATCTATCTCAGACCCTCCAAGTGCCCCTATTTTCCAGAGACAGTCCCGGATTTACAGAAGCCATCCTGATTTCTAATTCGATCCCGGGATGTCCCACTTTTCCTTAGGAGGTACCTATTTTCATTGGGGAAAATTTGGAGGGTGTGGAGTTTGCGACCCCCGCACAAAGGAGATCAGTAACTATACAACCATTAGAAAACATCTGAAGGCAGCCCTGTATAGGGAGGTTTTTTAATGTTTGATGTTTTATTATGTTTTTATATATTTTGGCAACCCGGTCAGATGGACGGGGAATAATAATAATAATAATAATTAATAATAATGGAATAGGATGTCCCTATTTTCATTGGAGAAATGTTGGAGGGTATACTCTTATCTATCTATCTAATAGAAATATGTCCTGTAGTCCAAAATGCTGGATTCCCAGAGATGCTCTAGACGATGTGCCTGTTCTTTTTATTATTATTATTTTTGTGTAGTGAGGAATCATGGCGTTGTCGTCATTGGCAGAGTCCAGTTTTGCTAGTATAGATTATAATACTTACCCTCAGCGGTCTTTATCATTTTAAGCTACTCCTTGTAATTGGGCTGCTTCCCCCCCCCACCCCCCTGGCCCCTGTATGGGAAAACAAGTGCTTAGAAAACAGAAGCAGAGGTGCCCAGGATATGGTTTTGACTCAACACCCACATGATTTTCCACAACTCCAAGGCTTTCTTTTATAAAAGCAGGTTGTTCTGTTTACTTCTGTAATAAGACTGTTTGGTTTCATTGGCCCTTCTTTCGTATTCGCACTGGAAGAGCATTGTCAGACTCTGCCTCAGTTCTTACCTTCTCCTTACACCCCCTCTGACATTTATCAAAACCGCCATGTGCAGCAGAGCCGAATTCGGGCATTGTTTAATGTTGAGTCTGTTGGTTCTTCTGGAGCGCTTTGGCTCATAACAAATCAGAGCTCTATTCCATGTTGGCAATCTGAGCTAGTAATATTGCTAACTTTCTCCCTGGAGGCTCGCCAGCGTGGGGCAGCGTTTCTGGACGGCGTTTTAAGTCAGATCAGTACAGCTCTTCACAAACACCCCTGCGCTCCAGACCTCAGCTGCCTTCTCAGCCTCCCAAAAGCCGAAAAAGGAAGATTGTTGCTTGCTCCTGTCTGCTGCTTGAATTGTGTGTGTGTGTGTAAGAGTTTCTTCTTCTCCCTACCCACCCCCCAAACCGCCTCTCCTGGAAAACGCTGTGTATAGCTGGAGCGGGTTATTATAGTTCGTTTACAGTGGCAATATGATATCTGTGTCTACCACTCCAGCAAAAAAAAGCTTGCTACTTAAATCACTTTTTAAGCATAAGGGGAGAAAGATATAGTTCCTAACCGTTCTTTAATATGTGCATTAGTCGAACGACACTCGAAGGCTTCGGCCAGCTTTGAGCAAACGCAATCTCCGTCTGTACCTTCCTCTGGCCATTTTTGTGACTCCCCGATCTGCCTGAGAACTTCAATGCAATATCAGCCAAGTACTGGTGGGGGTCTTTGGTGGGTGCTGCTGGTGCTCTGTGTCTCGCTCCCCCCCCCTCCATTTTTTATTTTTTGTTTGATCTGGTTTAGTACAAAAGGGTTCTGTGAATATGATGTACTTTTAGATTTATAGCAGAGCTTGAGTGTGTTTGCTGCCTCGGTCAGCTGTGAGAGATCTCCCGCTGGGCCGCTCCTTTCTGATGGAAAAGGAGCAGCTGTGAAGGTGCTGTTTCAGGCTCTTGCTGGTATTAAAGAAGAAAAAAAATAGCTGCTTGCATTGGAGAGGGGGAAATGGGTCATGTGATGCCAGCCACCCTACCCTATGTCACAGTGTGGAGGAGCGCTTGATTGCTCTTATCCAATCATGCCTGGAATGTTGCTTGCCACTTGGGCTATTTCTGCTATCTGTCGCTATCAGTACAGCAGTGCTAACAGTTTGGCAGATGGGACACTTTTCCTCGGAGTTTATGTCTTCAGTTCTTAACTTCTGGCAGTGCCTGGACTCGTTGCCGTCTCTCCCCCTCTCCTCTCTCCCGAAACGATGGCCCATCGGCTGCGGTTTCATTTTGGCTCCGGGCGAAGCAACACAGCTCCCGAGTCGGAGATCTTAGACCACGAGAGAGAAGATGATGACTTTTTCATGTCATTCCACACTTTACCGAGAAGGAACGGGCCTCACCCTTTCTCCAGGCGCAGAATGGATTACGGCGACGGCAGCAGGGATCTGCGGGAAGCCAGTTCCTTGAAGAGGAGCACGTCCATGTTTATCCCCCAGCTTCTAAACAACATCGATGCGCGTCCGACAAGGAGCTCGTCCATGCAGATCTCCCTCCAGCGTAAGGCAGTAAATGGACATTCTGATGAGTGTGGGGGCCCAGAGTCCCCTCTGGAGGAGACAGGTAACTTTTCAGATCTAGGGGAGCATGATGAATCTCTGGTTGGAAGCCATTCTTCTCAAAGTAGTCCGCAGGTGACTCCAGATAATTCTCCACCGAGGCAGACAGAGAACATGGGGCACGAGATTAACGGCGGGTCCTCTAACCATACAATATTTTGTACAATACCTTCCAATAACTGGAATGATGACAGCGCAGCCACGCCTCAAGACGGCGAAATGAACCCTGCATCAGGGTTAAACATCAGCGGGGTGAGGATTCAGCACAGAGCTTCCAGTGTGGACGTTCCTCATGTTACGCTGATGCCCTTTGGTTCCGAGGCTCAGAATGCCTCTTCTCCCTCTGAACCCAGGCGCTGGTCTTTGCAGCACCTGCCCGATGGGTCCTCCAGTTCGGGGAAGAAATTGTTTGTCTTCCAGTTGCAGCAGTCTCAGTCGAACAATACAGAGGCGGGAGCAGATTACAATTTTGGTTTCACCGGAACAAAAGGAGATAGGTTGGTCAGGTACCCACGGATACGGCTGGAAAGAAGTACCTCGTACCCAGTTCAGCCCCATCCGGCACGAGTCAGCCCCACGGAGGACGACGGCATGAATCCAGCACTTCGTGGAAACTGCAGGAACGGCTCTGAAATATCTCGAAGCGGTTCAGTGGAGCGGGTTTCTCCCGGGCAAGGGTGCACCTTTAAAATCCGTCCCGATCAAAACTCCAGGCAGCAGCATTTCAGAATCCTTGTGACTCGTGGGACTAATGAGAGAGGCCAAGGTTCTGGACAGGAAAATCCTAATTCTCCCGGTTCTGTGGCAGGCAGCTCCTCAGTAAGTAGGAACATTAATGTGCTGGTGATAACTTAAATTTTCACTTATGGTGATAACTTAAATTTTCACAAATATGTTTTGCGTAGTTTGCATAATTGTTTGCAACTCATAATGCTAGCAGGAACTATATTCCTCTAGAACAATCTCAGAGCATCTTCGGTTCATTAAGCTAAAATAGCTTTCAGCTATGACTGCATCCATTGCAATGTTTTGAGGTCTCCTAGCAACTCACACGTTACTTAAGTCAATGTTACGTCATCCAGGGTTACAATAGGATTTAGTTTTACGAAAATCTGTAAGCCACTGTGCTGCTGTTTATAAATAGTGTCCACTTTGTTTTTTTAAAAAAGTTGCTTCTTGAAAAATAAATAGAACACACCACACAGTGATCAGAGTAATTCTCTACTGTGTGTATGAAGGAACCACAATTTTGTATTGGGGATTATAAAACCTTTAAGTGAAATTATTCACAGGGACTGTATTGCTTTCTGTCTAGTTATAACTTTGTAGTGGCAGAAGCGAAACTGTTGTGTTCTGCTCATTCCATTTGCGTTTTATCTTTTTAGCCTTTCGCTGTTAACAACACGCTAGCATTTTAATTTGAGGCAATGCACATCTTTGGAGGGATAAATGCTTTTACATTCTACATGCATAATGTGTCGAAGCGGAGCTTCAACCCAAATAACATTACTTAAGAAAATGACAAAAGAGAAAAGGTAAATACTCTGTTCAATTATTGCACAGTGGCATCTAGAACAGCAGATACTATGTGAACACATGTGCAAGAATGGAACTTTAGCCATTTCTTGCTTCCATCACCATACGGGCATCGCTCTCTCAGGCATACTTAAAATGTATTTCAACAAAAGAAAGCAACGCCTGACTATGGGAGGGCAATGTGATGACTGCTGCTTTAATCGCGAGAGCTGCATCCTAATTTTACTTCTTGGAATGTACATACATCTACATGTCAAGAAGACTGAAGAAATAAACTTAGTTACTTTAGAAGCAATGCCACCTTCCTTCTCTTTTAGGAATTGTGTGGTCCTATATAGCGTATGTAGAATTTTCTCTAGATTTCCCGGGAGTGGGGTGCTATAAGGAAGGGACCAGCAAACATTTTAATTGGTTTGCTTTCTCCTGGGATTTTACTGCCCCTGCCAAATCCTCCAGGTTTTATCGTAGACATATCAAAATTGCATTAAAATGCTTATTACGGGCGCTGAAGATTTTAAAGGGGAAAGGGCCCCTCTGCATTGATGCTTCTACAGCAGTAATAATTTTGAACGAGCTATCTAAAGCAGATATACGGAGTGTTAAGTGTTGAGCGAGCTTTAGATACTCCAGAGGGTGACTGAGAGAGGCAAGGACCGTGTTGGAATTATGGACCAAATTCTGCCTTAACAATTGAGCCTTTGAGTGGGGCGAATTTCATTATTTTATGTGTATTAATTCACAAGTGATGAGAGAGTGAGCGGGCATGCACTCTCCACAGGATCGTGTAACAGCCTTGTCAAAGAAATTTTAAAATGTTGAACTTCAGAGTGTGTAATTAAAAAAAAAAATGATGCATATTTTATTAGATGCATGTCCTTTGCCATTCTGAGATTTGGAGGAGGCTGAGCACTTTTGAATTAAATAAATGTGTATGCCCTTTGATTTGAAAAAGCTGACAATAGAACCAGAGCAGAAAAATGCAGCTGGGGAAACTAAAATTGACAGCTTTTTGAAATACCAGCTTCATTCTGAGTGAATGTACATATGTACACATAGATAAATGAAAAAGGGTATCTAAAGGCTGTATATCTTCCCCCATTTCAGGGAAATACTTGGTGCTATATTGTATGCACGTACAAAATAAAAGCTTAAAAGAAGTCAAATATATAGATCTGCATCAGCTTAGTCTCTTCAGAACATAGACAATAATCGCATAGACAATAATTGCATACAATCAAAGATTGAAGTTTCCCACGGACAGTGCCAATGATATCAGTATAAAAAATATAAATTGCAGATCTGTCTTCAATGAAACAAACAAAAAAAAAATGCACAGCAATGTATGAACATTTTTGATTACCTGTAGAGCCTGATTATTCAGAAATATTCACCGTATAGCAGACAGCACTGATTGTTCCTTCAGAAAGTATTACGGGTTTGCGCTGCAGAAATGGCAGATTGGACAACTCTCTGGGGGACTCATTTAACACAATTAAAGGCATCGCTATGCTCTGTAGACCAGTCTATAATAGTTATTAGATTCAATAACGTGCTTGCCAAACAAACACTGTTAGCTGGCAAGCCTTGATATTAGGTACAAATTGCCACCTTTCAGCAGTTGGCAAATATAAACCATGTTGATGCATGCACACTTTGGACTCAATTGCATTATACATTGAAAACTGTGCCATTACCACTTTAAGCAGACATGGCTTCCCCCAAAGAATCCTGGGAACTGTAGTTTCTTAAGGGTAGTGAGAGGTGTCAGGAGAGCCTGCACAGAACTACAACTCTCAAGAGTGCTTTATCAATCAATCCCTCTCCCTGGGGAACTCTTGGAATGGTAGCTCTGTAGCTCTCAGCACTACAGTTCCTAGGATTTTTTTTTTTGGGGGGGGGGGCTGTTTATTTGTTTGTCTGTTTGCATCTCTTTGTTATTCGTAGAATCATAGAATTGGAAAAGCTGGAAACACCTGCATTGAAACTATTGACCATCTAGTAAGCTTGCAGAATTATATGCAGACTACAACTAGTTTGCATATATTCTAAATTAGATGGGTGTGCAACACAACATGTTGGACGCAACTTTTTCACATCTGATGCATGAGATTTCATAGATAAGTATGTCAAAGGGAGAACCATCTTTGCACTTGAATCTGATAGACCAGTAACTCGGTCTTTGCTACACAAGCGTTCCATTCTATACTTTGTGACTTTGGTTTGTTTTTAGTGTTTTAAAATGGTCAGCTGCCTCAGGTGCCTTGGCAGAGAGGCAATATACAAAATGCATTAAACAAATAACGCTCAGGCGCACACACGGCACAAACCCGCACTGCCTTAACCCTAATACAGTCAAAGCCGCGAGGAGAAATTTGGTATGGGCTTAATGGGTTGACATTTTCCATTGTATATTAACATTCGGGCGCTTGAACTGAGGCAATGAGCACGGCCAGAGCATTCTTTAAGTAAGCATTTTCCAGATATTCATCTAAACTGCTGCTGTCCCTCATCCAAGTGGCTGTCTGCTTTTTTGCTTAGCTTAGTTGCGCAAGAGAGCTGAGTGCTTAGAAATGAAAACTCTCTATATCGAATACACTTAGCTGTGGACACATGTGTGCTGTATATTCTGGAGGCTGAGAGCGGCTACTGTGCGGAACCTCAGTTCAGACACTGAACCAGAGTGAGTTGTGGTAAGTCTTCAAGTGGTCTGCCATCCATCCCATTTGCTTCTGTTGCTTGACAATGGGAGGTAATGAAATTCGAAGGTTCCGCTTTTGGTTTTTAAAGAAACGACAGCTTTCTTATTATATTAGAATTTTGGGGGCTGGTTTGTTCTAACTGTGGTTAGTTCAGACAAAGGAGGCTCAAGCAATGGTTTCAGATTCTGGTTTGTTAGCTAGCCCGTAGTTAATTGAAGATGGAAGGAGGGGAGAGTGTGAGGCTGCAGCTTGTTACCTTATCATAGCACGAAACCATAATTATAACTGGGCTATTATGTGCTTTATTTATGAACTGGCCATTAATAAATGTTAATCCAAAAGTGGAATGTTGTCTTTTTTTAAAAAAACCAAAACAAAATTGGAGCTTGAATCGATTAGTAAAAAACAAACTTACTTGATGGACTGTTGCTACTAATAATAATAATAATTTTAACACTGTCTCATAAGATTGCTTAGTCAAGCAGCAATGCTTACGCAGTTTTGTTTTCTGTTTATCAGTCATGTTTTCTGTTTCCCATACTGCACCAGCTCAAAGAATGTTGGAGAGAGATGCCTTGACTGTTCTTCTAGCATTCTCCCACCGTAGTCCATTTTCTGCAGGTTTTTGTCCTTCGCAGAGAGGTGGCTAGGGCTGTGCCTCGTGCAAGCTTTATCGTAGCTCAAGGAAATTTCCAGTAAGCTTCTTAAAGTGTGATGCCAGTGAGGAACAGCGTTGCACTCATATGCACCTATCCCATTTCAAGTGGATGTTAGCAGAAGGGGAGAGTCACTCCATTAGAAAGTCACCTCAATCTTATTTTGGGAAACCCTTTAAATCTGTGGTGGGAGAGGCTTCTGCGTTTAATCAAACCAAACCCGTAGAGAAGAATATATTTTATGAAAGCTGTTCAGGCAAAATAGCTTCCAATCTCTTCCCCGGTTCAGCTAGTTTGTGATTATTTGATTGATATAGGACCTGGGATTTGGTCTGATGGCAGCAGCTGCTTCAAGGCTTATTTATCTGGAGTGAAAACATTCATGCGGGCGTCTGTAGTCCTATTGCTACTGAGTGTTTATGACCTTTCAAATATCTTCTCTTTTGGTCCGAAGAGCTTTCACACAGGCAGGATGCATTTCATTAAGAGTTACCATAAAACTGTTAGAATTCCTGCTCCATGATTGCAGTCATGGGATTGTTGTCTATCACATGATGGTGTATGTTTTCATTCCACAGAGTGGGAAGTGACGGAGACAGGATGTTTGTGTTACTGTGTTCCGTGAAATGGGACTATTGTCCTTTGTTCTTTCTTTTTGCTGTATGATGCTAGAGAGAGAGGGAGCCATGTTGCAGTTCTCCGTGTGTTTATATGTAAATAAAGTAGATTAGCCAAAATGCTGAGTTGCTGAGGTCTGTTACGCAAGCTGCGAAGACTCTGCGGATTCCTGAGTGTGCCGATGTCTGTTGGCATCGGTCGCTGTGATGTTCGGGCAGAAGAAAACTTTTGAAGCTCCCGAACGGATGACCAGGAGGGAGAGAACATGCCAGACAGGCATGTGTCTCTGCCAGGGTCCTACTCAAGTGTAGGACGACCTCCTGACAAAAACTAGAGGAGAAAATAGGACCACGTTGACCTAATATTTAAGCGCAATGCCTAATCTGTAGGTGCATGTGTTTGGAAGGCCCGTTCTGGATTCTGTTGGGCTGATATTTTGCAAAGAAGTCTTTTCTTTATTTGTCTCTGCTGATATTAAAAAATGGGCTATGCTGTATTTTAGTACACATGTTCACGTCTGCTGTATTGGTCTATAAAAGTGGCTTGGGCAAGGAAATGCTGCTATGTTTTTAGTTGACGAGGGTCTGTCTGAGAGAATTCCAGACACCCTTGGCAAAGAAAAGATTTTAGAGCTAGAATTTCAGAGGTGCTGCTGACGAAGACATGGACCCTTAGAGGGCTTTAGAACATGGGTCTAGCTTGGTCACTAAATGCCCTGTGTCTTTCCTCCATTCTGTTGGATTATATCAAACTGTTAAATACCTATGCAAGGACTTTCTGGTGACGGCCATGGCTTGTCACAATACAATATGATACGATACGGTAATCTTTATTGTCATTGTCCCATACAGAATATTGATTTGTATACCAGCGGTGGAGGGATGGTCGGTGCTGGGCTGCCGTTAGCAGCAGTTCTGCAGGAACCATTTTGCAGCCGCAGGCAAGGCTTAGCAGGTGGCATGTCCCAATTTGCCTTTGAGCGATGACTCTAGGTTGCAGAATGAGAGTTCCCTGTCCCTACAAACACATCACATATTCCAGGCTTATGGTAGAGGTCTTAGTGGTTTCTCCTTCATTGCTAATTCCCCCCACCTCTTGTTTATTTAGTATTTGGTGACATAGTGTTGTGGCAGTCTTCTTGCATTTTGACTCTTTTAAATAAAAGGTAATTTTAGGCAACAACCCTTTCCTTCTTTCTTTCTTTTTTTTGAAAAATGGAAACAAACAAAAAGTGAGGTCCATGTATACTTATTTGTTCTTTCTATATAACTTTTCAGGCATGAAAGCTCCTTTTGTAAGCAGGAAATATGAGTAAGTCACATTGCTGAAATTAGCTGTTCTCACAGTTCCCTTGTGAAAGGATATTGTTGATCCTTGTGAAAGGATATTATTGATGATGGGTTTTTAGGAATGCAGTCTATCTGTTTTTGTCTCTTAAGCCAGGTGTATAATGCTTCTATAAATCAGAGTGTCAACCCTGGCTTTTTAAAGCAAACCTTCTGGGTTCAAGGTATACAGATTATATTTGGCATGTACTGGTTTAAAAGTAGGTAATCAGATTAAGATACCGGATGCTGAACAGATATGAATTTATTTATTGAGGCAACCAAGCAAGTAATGAACTTCCATATTAACAGAAGTCAGCCCTTGAAAGAGCTTCTGAACCATCATGGACAAATGTGTGCTTTTGGATATTTAGCCTGAAAGTGCATGCTACCTTGAATCTCAAATGCCTTGGCTCCTGAACAAATCTGTTCCCAAGCTGTCGAAACCCGGAAGTGAGTGTTCCAGTTTTAGAACGATTTTCAGAAGCCGAACGTCCGGCGTGGCTTCCGATTGGCTGCAGAACCACTCCTGCAACCAATCAGAAGCCGCGCCTTGGACTCCCAGAATGCATTCTGTTCAAGAACCAAGGTACGGCTGTATATTCTGTGGTGACGCTGTTGACTTCGTTCCCAAACCTGTTGAATTGCTGTCATGTAGTTGTAAAAGGGACCACATTGAAGCAAAAAGGTGCAGATACAAAGGGGTCCCGTTGGAAAACCCAAAAGTGACCTCTCTGACTAATACATGTATTTAATTTTCAAGCAATTTCAGAGTGATAGGAATAATGGAGATCTTTCTTCAGTAGTTAGTTTCTGCTCTTCACGTAACAACATTTTTGTGAATCAGTTCCTATAACACTATAGCAATATTGTGGCTGGACTGGACTTCTGGATAATAGAAACTTTTGCTTTTTATTTTTATTTTTGTTATTAAATTTCTATACTGCTCTTCATCTGAGAATCACAGGGCAGTTTCCAATATAAAAACACAACATACATAACTTAGTAAAAAAAAAGCAAAACACTCCCCCATGGTTATTGAACCTAGCCGTAATTGGTGTACTCCTATCTCCTGCTCTCTGTATAAAATTGCAGAGCTGCGATACAGAAGGGGAAGAAGTTTCTCTTCATGTAGCAATACATGTTGTGACCTAGACGTACCATAGTGCATGGATAGAGGATGTGAAATTTGTAAGTTGTTTTGCTTGCAGATCTGAAGGGTTCCTAAATGAACAAATTGAGAAAAAAACACAGCTCTGTAACTTCAAGTATCCCTGGGATAGCTCAGTTGGTAGAGCACGAGATTCTTAATCTCAGGGCCGCGGGTTTGAGCAAACAGATTCCTGCATTTCAGGGGGTTGGACTAGATGACCCTCATGGTCCCTTCCAGCCCTACAATTCTATGATTCTGAGTGTGTGGAAAAGGTTGAAACGTGGCACTCCTGCTCACTTAGAATCAGAGAATCATAGAGTTGGAAGAGACCACAAGGGCCATTGAGTCCAACCCCCTGCCAAGCAGGAAACTTCTGCTTGTGGCCTTTTGGACATATGCTTGGGGTATTTCCAATCATTCTTTTTCAGGCTGAAGCTCTTAAGTCTAGAAGATAGCTGGGTGTGGCCTCTCTAGTACTATCTTAGTTTTGTGATGTAGGCTGTGGATAATGAAGTGTGTGAAGCTTTCTCACAGCGGTGCGTGTGGTAGGCCAGCAACAACAAGGGCAGGAGAACCAGCACTGACAAGAGTATGAATATAGGAAGCTGACCTATAGAGTCACTTCATCTAAGCTGCTCTGACTGGAATTGGGACTCTTAAGGTCTCAGGCAAGGTGTTTTCCAGCTGCTAATTGGAGATATTACAAGGCCATGAGCTCTGCTGCTGACCTACAGCAGCATGGGAGGGACGAAATGGAGAAGATGGTGATTTCCAACAGCTTAGCAAGATTCAAGATGCCACGTTATTTCTTCTTATTTCAACTTAAAACCCCAACTTCTTTATTGGAGAATGGGAAAGCCTCAAACATAAGGAAAAATAAAAAAAATGCGTCCAAAGGTGAACTAGATTACTACAGGACAGTTACAGCATAAAGTCTACTGTGGGTAAACTGGTGGAAAACATAATTAAAGAAGGAAGTGAAAGCATGAAGAAGAACAAGCCTTGCTGAGAAGGAACCAGCATAGCTTCTACAATGAAAAGTCCTGCCTGGATCAATATTTTGAAGTTCATTGATATAATTAATAAATATTTTGATCAGGGTGGCCTGTAATACCTAACAACAACAACAAACTAACAACAACAACAACAACATATTATTATTATTAATAATTATTTTTACCAGAGCCACTCTTATATACAGTGGTACCTCTAGTTACAAACTTAATTTGTAAGCTTTGGTTAAGCCCCTCACCAAAGGCTTCTGAGTAAGACCATTTTGCAGACAACAGAAAGCAGAGGGAATAAATGAATGAACAATCCTCACAGTGGAAGTTAGCAAACCATACTATTCCTGAAGGATTTGTATGTGAATCATGGCTTTCATAAGTGAACTGGAGCCAGATGAGCACTGCGGTAGCACAGTTTTGCAAATGGCATGCAGGCAGTGACCGATTTGCACATGTTTGATAGGTGCATGACTGCGCATGTGTGTATCACAGTGACCTGGAAGTGGCCAAAAAAGGTGGAGGAACCAGCTTATGTGTACTCTGCTGTCACCCACAATGACCCGAAATGCAGCCTCCATTCAAATCGGGATGCCTGTATAGCTGTCCAGGATGGGGAAAGAGTCCTAAAATAATTTATTTAAACTGGGGGAATAGGCAACAAAATGGCAAATGAAGTGTAAAGTGATGCCCTTGCAGCAAAAAAAAAAAATCCTAACTTCAGAATATACTGACAGGGTCTGAACTGGCAATGACTCTCCAGGAAAGAGGGATTGGGGATGCTGTCAATTAAAGGTAAAGGTAAAGGTACCCCTGCCCATACGGGCCAGTCTTGCCAGACTCTGGGGTTGTGCGCCCATCTCACTTAAGAGGCCAGGGGCCAGCGCTGTCCGGAGACACTTCCGGGTCACGTGGCCAGCGTGACATCGCTGCTCTGGCGAGCCAGAGCCGCACACGGAAACGCCGTTTACCTTCCCGCTGGTAAGCGGTCCCTATTTATCTACTTGCACCCGGAGGTGCTTTCGAACTGCTAGGTTGGCAGGCGCTGGGACCGAGCAGCGGGAGCGCACCCCGCCGCAGGGATTCGAACCGCCGACCTTTTGATCGGCAAGTCCTAGGCGCTGAGGCTTTAACCCACAGCGCCACCTGCGTCCCTATGCTGTCAATTACTCGGCGATAAATGTCAGTTCGTTATAGGGCAACTCTGAAAAACCCAGTAATGCTAAGGATTGCTAGGAAACTAATTGAAAATAAAACGATCAGTATCACAATGCCTTGTTATAAATCTATGATGCAGCTGCGTTTGGAGCAATGTGTGCAGTTCTGGTGACCATATCTACAAAAAATATGGTAGAGCAGGAAAAGATGCAGAAAAGCAGAATGATCGAGGTGTCTTTCCTGTGAAGAAAGTCTAAAGTATTGGGGGCTTTTGAGTTCAGAGAAAAAGTGACCCAGAAGGTGACATGTTAAAGGTTTTTGCACAGTACTGAGAAAGTAGATAAGGGGAAGTTTTTCAACTCCTTTCTTACTGTACCTATTAGAACCTGACCAATGAAACTTTATGGTGAGAGATTCTGGACAGAAGAAAGGAAGTCTTTCCCCCACACGTAGCATAGTTAATTCGCAGAATTTGCTGCCACAAGATGTGGCGGTGGCCACTAGTTTGCATGGTTTTACAATGCATGGAGGAAGAGTATATAGATGGCTATTAGCCATGAAATCTTAATTTCCCAGGTAGCTGGGAGGCCACTCAGTGATTGGGAAGGATATGGAGCCACAGTTGGAGGCAACAGGGCTTCTAGCTATCTGTGCAATGAGAGGCCTCTCTCTCTGTGTGTGGCCCAAAATGGCCAAGCTGTCTCTGTGCCCCGTGCTTCAATAAATCTGGCTGCGTTGTTCATTCAGAAGCGTTTCAATGTAAGACTCAAACGCCGCTTATGGACTCATATCTCAGTAGCTGCCTTGTAAAGCTCATTGCAGAGTTAAGTATGCAGCCATACAATGCCAAAGAAAGAGGTTTTTGCATGTTGTTTTGCTTGCAACGTGCCTCTTGCCGCCTGATGCCCTATCTTCATTAAGTTAAGAGTGTGAAACAAAACAAAGGAACAGAACAGATCTATTTATAAGAGAGGTGTGTGTTTGTGTGTGTTTATGGGGCAGGGGGATGGAGAGAAGGGTTGGTTAAGCTAACCAAAAGTTTTCAGCGGCGTTGTCAGAAGAGAGCTGTTAGTTCAAGCGTCCCCCCCCCCCCAGCTTCTGGGCTCTTGTATGCCTTTTTCTGGTATGTATTCCTCTTGGACAGCAAGCTACAGCAGCCCTGTGCTGGCTAGGTGACATCAATCAGGATGCCTGTGTCTCACGCCAGCCAAAACAGATGTTGGAACAGGAGGAGGGATAAAAGAATTCAGTGTCCTCAATTTGTGCTGCCAGCTTCATTTTCCACGGGGCTGGCGTTATAGGGGTAGCTGCTCTTGTACTACTATTTAGAATTTTTTTCCCCTGCACCGGGAGCAATGCAAAATATTAACAGCCCTGATTTAATCGTATCCACTATAAATATCAAGTTACCCATGCACGATGATGAGTGTGTGCGCATATATAAGTATGTGTGTGTACATAGCGTTTGTGCGTGCGCGCATAATCTATGCACACATCTGAGTGGATGTCGCCAACAACACTTCCCTTGTTGCATGGCTTGATTGCATAGCTGTGGTGGGGTTGTAGCACACATTCAGGCAGCCTAGAATTCCAAGTGTGCCCTATCCTGTAATCACTGAGGTTTACCACATAATGTACAAGCCATGTGAGGGAGGGATGTGGCCAGCTGCCCAGAATTAAACAGAAATCGGTAATATTGCATATGGGGCTGCCCATTGTAATTAGAAACTTGGGAATTTCTAATTCAGTCTGGACCAGGATTGGGGAGCTGCTCTGCGACAAAAGGATGTTGTTGGTCCACAACTTCTATAATCCCTGATTATAATTTAGGTTGATGGGAGTTTGGGGAGGGGGGTCTAATGGCATTTGGAGGACCACAGATTCCCAAATACTGTTCTAGACATCTGTAACTCTTGTTGTCTCTGAGAGAGTGGGGGTCCAGATGGCTCCTCTTGTGTGTTGAAAGTACGTGTGAATGGAGTTCTGTTTGCTTCCATTTCCATTTGCACATTCAGCGTGTGAAGGGGTTGAGTGAGGGAGATCCTGGCTTAGTCAGGACCTCCCTTGTGGAGGAGCTCTAGGTGTGTAGAGTAGTATTATGAAACCTTGAGTCCCCAGAGGTTGCTGGATTCTTGTCACTCATCATTCCCAGTGAATTTAGTCCGTGGTCACAGAGGCTAGAAGTTGTAATTCGACAGAATCCTGGGACCCAATGTTGAAAAACACCAGTGAACCCCTTCGCACAATATCTGAGTATGCAACAGTGGGAGTTGGCAGGTGATTCTGCATGGCCACCCCCTCATTCTTTCAGTCTATGTGTATTTGGGGGTGGGTGATATCTGAATCTCCTTTATATTCAGCTGCCCATGTGAATGATGTCTTCAGGATCTTGAAACGGCCACATATCTAAGCTGCTGTATCTAATGCAGCTTTTTTCTAACACAGGGTCCTTGGTGGGGAAACTAAAATGAAAATAAAACACGAATGAGAGCTGAACTTGATGGCCTGTATAAATTACACAAATACATATACATATAAATATAAATACATATAAATATAAATATACAAAAGTATATTCCCCAGTGTCTGCTTGTTTTGCGGGATTTATTCCTGATTGCTATTTTCTGATCAACTCCCTCCTCTATAATATCTATAAAATATATTTTTGAATTGTAATGACCAGAACTCTGTGCAATCACATCAGCATTATGATATTGGCAATTTCATTTTCTATCCCTTTCCTAATCAACCCTAGCATAGAATTCAGTTTATTAATAGCTGGCACACACTGGGTCAATATCTTCAGAACACTACATTTCCAGTAGCCTTTTCCTGAGCAGACACAATGTGAGTTTAAACCCCATGATATGGTTATATATATTTTGACCCAGCACTTCCTTACATAGAGTCACACTTGCCATCCAATGCTCATTCATCCAGATTGGAGACATCTTTTTGGAAATCCCTGTTTGCTTTTACCACTCTGAACAATTTGGAGTTATCAGCAAACATGGCCACCTCACTACTCACCATTAACTCCAGGTAATTGGAGTTGTTGTTGACTACAAACCCCATCATCCCCATCATCATACATAGAGGTATGTTCCAGAGAAAATGGTACTCACTCACTCTCTCTCTCTCTCTCTCTCTCTCTCTCTCTCTCTCTCTCTGTGTGTGTGTGTGTGTGTGTGTGTAAGTTTTGTGAGCTTGAAAAGTAATTCATTTGCTAATAGCTTTATTTTATTCCATATTGTATCATACCTCCATGCTGGATCAGAACCCAGTGATGGAAGTTTCTTCCCGGAGTACGGCATGGATTGAGTTGAAAATAAGTATTAAGATATATTATTGCATATGGTGAATAATTAACACTTGGACGAGTTAATCAGTCGACACTAATGCACCATGTCATGCAATGTGAAAACTCATTTACCTTAAAAATAAATATTGAGATTTCGTCTTACTAGTAATGCAGTTCTTACACAGGGTAGCAAAGTGACTAATCTATGATCAGAAATGTCTCGGTTAAATGTTCCCTCAGTTGCAAAGTTGCTAGGTGGTGTTAAGGAAGCCCTTCTCAAGAACACCTGCAATATGCAGATGATGCTGATTAGATCAAACCTTACAAACTTCTTGTGAATATAATTCACGCGAAGTCCTTTAAAGTGTGCAAAATGATGCCTAACTTTCAACTCTTGCTATAGATCAGGGATCAGCAACTTTTTTTAGCCGTGGGCTGGTCCACTGTCCCTTAGACCATGTGGTGGGCCAGACTATATTTTTTTTTGGGGGGGGGGATGAACGAATTCCTATGCCCCACAAATAACCCAGAGATGCATTTTAAATAAAATCACACATTCTACTCATGTAAAAACATACTGATTCCCCGAACATCCACAGGCCAGACTGAGAAGGCGATTGGACCACATCCGACCCCCGGGCCTTAGGTTGCGTATCCCTGCTATAGATACTGAATATAGTATTTGAAAGTTTCTTTTTTAAATTACATTATGTTATCTGGTGGCGGCTTCTTTCCTTATTAGCCTCATTTTAAAACATGAACGTGCATCTTGTAGAGGTAAACCTTGAATATATGCATAGTTAATACCCTATTGTATTTCATTACTCTGGAGCACTTGTAAATTTCAACCAGCTTATAAATAGTGCAGTCACTTCACAAGAATAAATCTACTACCAGTGTTGCTGATCAAAAGTGTTTGAGCTGTAAAATGTCAACTGTCTGATCTGAGACTATTTGTGCTTATACAATATCCTTCCACTTGAATAGCATGTACTAAATGTCTTGGTTTCTGAACAAGGAGATAAGAAGGCCAGTTCTATATGTGTGGCAGAATGAGGGTGGCAGGACAGACCGTACCAATTAGGACTGCAAATGGGAGATACCACTTCTGAATGCTGTTCCATTTAAAACAAAACACCCAACACCCTGCAATTATCCAGCAAGGGCTCTATTACAACCTTTCTCCCCAAATCACAGAAGGCATAGTTTTATTAGGACCAACCAACGTGTCACAAAATAGCGAGCAATGTTTTGACTTCTTCATGACGTCAGGCTGGAGGCTATACAAAACATGGTGGGGTGACAGGAAGTTAGGCCTTATCAAGGAGCACCAAAGTGCAAGAGTAAAGGTAAAGGTAAAGGTTCCCCTGACCGTTAGGTCCAGTCGTGGCCGACTCTGGGGTTGCGGCGCTCATCTCGCTTTATTGGCCAAGGGAACCGGTGTACAGCATGTGGCCAGCATGACTAAGCCGCTTCTGGCGAACCAGAGCAGCGCACAAAAACTCCATTTATCTTCCCGCCAGAGTGGTACCTATTTATCTACTTGCATTTGACATACTTTTCAACTGCTAGGTTGGCAGGAGTGCAAGAGTAGTGGATGCAAAATTTCAGATTAGTTTCTGCTCATGCTTGGCATGTCCAAAGTCCGTTTTGGGGGCCTAATCCGGCCCACTGGTCGGTTTAATCCAGTCCCTGTGGCAGTTCAATCCCTCACACATGTTCACTTCATCATATCTGGCCCTCTTTGAAAAAAGTTTGGACACCCCTGGCTTATGCATACCAAGGGCTGCAGAGACAAAGAAGCCATGTTGGCCCACCCTCTCATTCTTAATTCCACCGGTGTTCCTTTTCCTGGAATCATGCTTGTTGCAAAAGCACAGCACCTCTGTGCGTGGTTATTTGCAGAAAGAGAGTCTGAAATCTTGTCTGATCCAGCTCCAAGTCTTTGCCATTCTTTTTATTCCGCTTGGTGGAATTTGCTGTTCGCGTGTTATTGATAGGCTTTTGCGATTATATATAAACTTTTGTTATGGAAATGTTCTCTGACCTCAAGGCAGAAACTGAATTTGTTTTCTGTTGGAATATTTTAATTCTAGAATTATAACAAATGAATTATGCTCTCTGTTTCCGTAAACCAGAAATGGGTGTTTCGCGGACATCAGCACCACACACAACCATAACAAATAGAAGCAGCTATAAAACATGTCTGGTTGGTTGGCAAGCAATACTTGGAACCTTGCAAATGCTTTCAGAGCACAGCCAATGCCAACGGAAGACAGATCATCCAAACCATTGCACTTCTAGAGATCAGTAATAACACTGTTTATGAGAGTTGCCCAAATCTAGTGGATTTCAGGGACATCTTTGGGGCCCAGTGTTTTCATGCTGGGGACAACATACAGTTTGCACTGAGCTCAGTGAACACATTCGTGTGCATGCGAGTTCATGCGTACGTGTATGTGTGTAGCTTATATAGGATTTCTGCAAATTTCTCTTTGGGATGTGTAGGTGGACTAAAATCTTCTGCATCCTTCCCAAGAAGCAGAACTGAAAAGGTCCTTATTTCTTTGACGTTAAATAACAGTTCATTGGGAAACATTCAAAATTAGGTTTCATTTAGGGACTGCAATTCCAAACACACTTACCCAAATGTAAACCCCTGTGGACACAGTGCAGGTTACGTCTTAGTAAGCAAGCATGCATCATAACTCTAGCCTCTAAAAACTCAGTTTTCTTCAGTTATTGTTGAATTAATGCTTTCAGCCCACAGTGTCCTCTATAAAAATGATTAAGCCCTGCAGTGTATAAGATACTTATCTCATATCACATACAAATGCATCACAAATATTCCTGAAATGTACCATGTGGTGCTATAAACTGCTTTTTATGATAGGTTCTTCTTTAGCACTGTTAACCAATTAAAAGCAAAAACAAAAATCTTTTGTTGATTATGAGTATTGAGTTTTAGTCAGTTGATTAATGAACTGATTTGCAGACTTTCGCAAAAATAGTTCTGATGCTAACTGCTCCCCCTGCAATTTTTTAACCTATTGCACGCTTTGCATTTTGTATCTTTTGCGCATTTTAGATGTTTGGCATTCAGTATTACCTCCTTCCTGGTCATTAGGCAGCTTTTATGTTGCCTGTGTTAGCTTCACACTGATTTCTGCTTATTTTATGTTGATAGTATAGATATAATAATAGTTTTAATTGGACTGTATTCTGTCTTTTACAGATTTTAAATATTTTGTGAAATGCTCAGAGGTTGGTAGGCAGCAAAAGATGTCATCAATGTTTAAAATCTGATCAGTTTTTCCTAGATTGATTTTTTGCTGTTGTTTAAACCCCACCCCACCCTTTTTAAGGTAACCAATTCATTAAAAAAAAGCACACCTTTGTAGCTTTGTAAGACCTATTGCAGTCGTTAAGAGTCGTCAGCAGGCTCATCACAGCTATCTGGAATCACCCATTCCCACCACCCTTCTGAGCAATACCCCTCCCCACCTTCTCACTATATATAGAAGGGTCTAGTGACTTCTGTTTCAGTGTATCTGAAGAAGTGTGCATGCACACGAAAGCTCATACCTAGAACTAACTTAGTTGGTCTTTAAGGTGCTACTGGAAGGAATTTTTTGCTTTGTAGCTCTGGTTACCTCTTCTGTTTCAGGCACCTACAAACAGGGCTTTGTGTTGAAGCTTTTCAGCAGTAACATTCGTCCTGTGATTCTTGTAACTTACTGCAAAATGATCACTCCTCAGTGGGAATTGTAGCTTGCAGAAATACTAGCCAATATATCCAACTGGGTGATAGAAACATTTAATGACTTTTCCAAACTGTCTCTGGTCATTTGATGATGTTGTGTTATGTGGTCAGTGAAACACAAAGCACCGTTGGGATTAACCACTGATTCTATGTGCCTTGAACTGTTGACAGTGGCAAATGCCCAAGTGTGTGGCATGTTAGAGGAGGATACGAAACAGAAGAAATTAGTCTTTAATCATTTGGAAAACGGGAGACCCTTTCTCCCTCAAGCATACTATTATGTTTTAGTGTTCCCTAATTAACTTTTTTTCTTTCTGTATCTTGCTATTGTGCCTTGAGGATTATAGCCAATTATCATTCACAGGAAAAAAAGGCATTTATGCCAGGAGGTGGGGAAATGTATAGTGGTACCTCGGGTTAAGTACTTAATTCGTCCCAGAGGTCTGTACTTAACCTGAAGCTGTTCTTTACCTGAAGACAACTTTAGCTAATGGGGCCTCCCGCTGCTGCCGCGCCGCCGGAGCACGATTTCTGTTTTCATCCTGAAGCAAAGTTCTTAACCTGAAGCACTATTTCTGGGTTAGCGGAGTTTGTAACCTGAACCGTATGTAACCTGAAGCATATGTAACCCGAGGTACCACTGTATATGAGTGTTGATGTTAGAAGCACTTGGTTGCAAATTATTTTAACAGAGCTGCCCTTGGCAGTATGGTTTGGACCTGGTTTGCAGATACAGTGGAAACTTGGTTCTCGAACGTCTTGGTACTCAAACATTTCGGCTCCCAAATGCCAAAAACCCGGAAGTAAGTGTTCTGGTTTTCGAACGTTTTGCAGAAGCTGAATGTCCGATGTGGCTGTCTGCTATTGTTTCCAGGGCGCCTGTGCCAGTCAGAAGCCGCTGCTTGGTTTTTGAACGTTTCGGAAGTCAAACAGACTTCCGGAATGGATTACTTTCGAGAACCAAGGTACCCCTGTACTGGCTATTGTTAAATCTTGGTTAGCAGTACACAGGTCAGGCTAAACCATAGTTAAGGTTGGGGAGCCAGTGGAAGAGAAACATGCGGTGGAGGTTCAAGAAAGGAGTCAGTACCAGCTCCCGTTCTAGAAGAGCCATGGTCATAGCAAACGCTTTCGGATTTGCTTCATTTGAATCCCCCCCCCCCCCGAAACGAAATTGGGAGCCAGCATAACAGAAGAACTCACATGCTCCCAATAAGCAACAGCAGCCAGCTCATAGCGATCTGGACAAGCTGAAGTTTGAAAACAGTTTTAAAAAGGATTTTTAAGTAACTAATGCTCAGAAGGAACAGTCTGAAAGATGTGCTCTATCCAGTGCTCCTGATGCACCAGTGGAACAGACTTCTGCTAGAACAATGGGACTTCTCGGTTCTTTACTGTCCCCTGCAGCCTCCATGTACCTTCAAAACCTGCACAGGAAGGTTTGGGGTAGACCATAGGTAGGCCAGCTAAGGCCCGGGGGCCGGATCCGGCCCAATTGCCTTCTAAATCTGGCCTGCAGACGGTCCGGAAATCAGCGTGTTTTTACATGAGTAGAATGTGTTCTTTTATTTAAAATGCATCTCTGGGTTATTTGTGGGGCATAGGAATTTGTTCATTTCCCCCCAAAAAAATATAGTCCGGCCCCCCACAAAGTCTAAGGGACAGTGGATCGGCCCCCTGCTGAAAAAGTTTGCTGACCCCTGGGGTAGACTTTCCAGGCCAAAGCATAGGGGGCTACAGCGAAAATTGGTCTTTAAAAAACCGAAAGAAAACAAACCAAAAAAAGACCTTTCCAACTTGCTTCTAGCTAAAGAAGTTTTTAAATAAACAGTTGAATGACTGTGGGCCAGAAAGAAAAAAGAAAGAAAGAAAAGCAGGGTGGGGGGATATTACTCCCCTTCCCTCCCCCCACAGAAATGAACTTTGTATCATATGAGAAACTGTGCTTACGGTTTAAACTGATGCGCATTGCAAAAACCAAACAATAAATTTGCCAGTATGGAAATACACTCCTAATCAGCAATAGTTAAGCATTTTTTTAAATAAACTGACTAATTCTGAATGCATTCACACACACATATGGTGGGCTTGATTCTAATATATTGTATGCAAAATGACTTTACAATTCTAATTCATTTAGAGCAACTTAGGGGACACTATTTAGAGTAACAGCCCAATTCTAGGTTTAGGCTGCCAGTCCTCTACATCGGGCAGACATGGCCAAACTCGGCCCTCCAGATGTTTTGGGACTACAATTCCCATCATCCCTGACCACCGGTCCTGTTAGCTAGGGATGATGGGAGTTGTAGTCCCAAATCATCTGGAGGGCCGAGATTCAGGGTGCCTGCTCTACATGCTTTCCATCATGGAACTAAAGGTAAAATAGATAGGGCACTCAGTTGATGTCCCAGTGACCAGACCCGGATTTGCTTAGCTTCAGCCAAGCCTCAGTGTCAAATTGCTTTGCAGACATGGCCTGATTAAGGGAGTCTTCCCTTCACTTCACTGGAAACATGATATTTTGATTAATGCCTCTGGCCATCCTTTATGTATGTTTGTCTGGCTGCTGAGCTGTGTTGGCATCTCATTGAGCTGAAACTTTGTTCAAGAGGTTTTGCTTTGTTTTAATCTTCTAATTCAGGGTTAGCCAACATGCTGCCCTGCAGAAGATGATAGAGACCCAACTGCTATGAGCTCCAGCCAAGATCGCCAGTGGTCCAGGATCATGAGAGTTCTGGTCCATCCCCATCTGGAGTGCCTCCCATTGGCTACCTGTGCTCTAATTTCTTAAGACATCCTTTCAGTCCATATGAGAGGGATTCCTTAAGCATCTATTGTCATCAACCAAGTCTTTTCTTGGTGTAGGAGTCTAGTGCTGGTGTATTTATTTATTTATATTTATATTAAGTATTTTGTCTTCTCATTTTGTATTTTTATGTTGTGAACCACCCTGTAATCTTCAGGTGGAGGGCACCTCAGGTTAAGTACTTAATTTGTTCTGGAGGTCTGTACTTAACCTGAAACTGTTCTTTTTTATAAAAAAAAATTATTAAAAGGCCAATCACATCACATTATTCAAATCACATTAGTTCCAAATTATACAGCCAAATTTTAAATTTTGTTGAGGGTACCCATACCCATCAAGCTCCGCACGAGTCCAAAATTCCGGATAACTCCAGGCATCACTTATTTTACTGCTTTAATTAGACAGTTCTATCCAGTTCAATCCGGATAGTCCTTTATTACTTTCTTTCTCATCTTGTTGTTATCATATATTCCTTTGATTCTCACAAGCAGATTGAAAACTGGCGTCTCTGTGTGGGTTTTGTACTCTTCAAAGACCATATCGCTCAGGGACAGCCTCTGTTCAACGCTTCCATAAACAAAGTTAATCTTCGGTCTGTCCTTTATTTTTTCTCAGGCTAGCCAAATCAAATAAATCAGGGGGCTCTGTCAGGTCAAACTTGCATTCCAACACTCCTTCTCTTTCGAACGATCCTGATTCTCCTTCCCCTGTCCTTCTTTCTCCGGCAAGCCTGTCTTGGCGAGACGCCATTTTTTAACTGCATCATAAAAATTTTCCTCTTTCTCACCGTTCACCAGTCTTCTCTCCTGTTGTAATCCATCCCACACAGTTCTTAAAATCCTGCTTATGATTAGTAAAAACGCGACGATCTTATTTCTTTCTGGGGTGAAGGGTTATTAATATCACATCGTGCAAAAAAAGAAGAGTTTTTTCCTCCACCCCCCCCCTTCGTTCCGAACATACAGTCTCCTAGTGGTGATTCATCAGAAGATTTACTTATCCATCCGTCACTCCCGGTCACAGAGATCCATTAATCAGCAGTCTTATCTGTCAAGCTTTACTTGATGTATGTGCTTCAGCTTCATTTCCAATTGTATGTTTCCAATTATAATTCCGAGCTGAAGCAACCAGCACGTGCTAATTGGAATCGGCGTCAGGAAGATCTGACTTCACCGAGGGCTCGTGCCAAGTGTTCGGCACCCCCATCTCTCGGATCAGGGGGTGCATTGTGAACACCGCTGGCAAGACAGGGTCCCCCCCACCTCCTGGGGGGTGGGAAGGCTGCATACTTCCCATAGCAGCCCCTTAATTACCTCGTATGGGTCAGAGGGATGTTATTGTCGGCCATCTTCCAACGCACCACCTGGTGGCCCTCTAATCTGAAACTGTTCTTAACCTGAAGCACCACTTTAGCTAATGGAGCCTCCTGCTGCTACCACGCCACTGAAGCCCGGTTTCTGTTCTCATCCTGAAGCAAAGTTCTTAACCTAAAGCACCATTTCTGGGTTAGCAGAGTCTGTAACCTGAAGCGTATGTAACCTGAAGAGTATGTAACCTGAGGTACCACTGTATACAAATAACTACTACTACTGCTGCTACTACTACTACTACTCTTGGTCAGTCACACAGTTCAGCTATGGACTATTTCCTCATTAATCCAACTCTTCAGATTCCCCCTTTTAACTATAACCGACGCTGCTTCACATTTCTCTCTCTGAACATGGGCAAGTGCTTTTTCTTCAGGCAAAGTTTCATTCAGCTGCAACAGAAATGAATAGTTCTACAAACAGATGTTTTCTTGCTGGCTGGGTTGCTAATAATGCATGTTGAAGTTTATTGTTTCGTAACGTCTTTTTCAGTGTACTTGACAGACAAACACAAAAGGATTATGGAAATTAAAACACTTGACTGGCAAAGCCATTCAGCTATGATAGTTTAACTGTGTGTAGATGTCTTACAGCATTTTCTGAGAGTGTTAAAAAGAAACGCCCTTTGAATGCATTTGCGTAGCCTAGTCTTCTCAGTAGTCTCTTTCTGCTTGAAAACGGGAGAAAAGAAATGGCCAGGTCATTTTTCCAAGGCAATGCATTGTTCTCTTAAGTGTATACAAAGCAGTAAAAACTCTCTATTTCCATAGTCAAGAGCAGGGGTGTCAAACTCAAATTAATCGGGGGCCGCATCAGCAGTTTGGTCACCCTCAAAGGGCCGGTTGTATCTGTAGGACTATGTGTCCACTCTTTATTATCATAAATTATTGTCACTGCATTCAATTATTACTGTTTTTTGTAATAATGACGGTCCAGAAGGATGTTATGGTCGATTGTATCAAAGGCCACTGAGAGATCCAGCAGAACTAGGAAACAAAGTTGTTACAAAGAATGAGCCCTAATGAGACGATTGCTGCAATCCTATGTGCATTTACTTGAAACTCCTGTCGAAGAAAGTGAGGCTGGCTTCTGAGTAAACATACACGGCATGGGGCTGTAAATAAAATGTGTGTGTGTGTGTGTGAGAGAGAGAGAGAGAGAGAGAGAGAGCTCTGACAGGAAAGCATCAACATGCCTTGTGCACTCTCATTTTCCTTGGCTAATTCCCCTGGCCCCCCCCCATCTCGGGGTGCCATTGCATAGCGCAAAAGGCGAAAGAGCGCGAGCGCGCTGCCAGCAACTGCATCTCCGGCTTCTTCCTTTCCTTCCCCGAGGCGGGAGGGAGAGATCAAGGTGGAGCTGCTGGCAGGGCGGAGAGCGAGCCGTTCAATTGTGTGACCGAGTGATGGAAGGGCTGCAAGGAGCCGCGTCCGATCTCCTCCCAGGAATGTGCCAGCGGGACTGACATGTGCCGGAAGGTGGGGAGAACTGCCCAGTGCCGCTGCGCGGGCGCGGAGTCCAACTTGGGGAGCTGAGATAGAGAGCCGGGCGCCAGATCGCCTTCCTCGCTTGGCTTGCCGCGAAATTGCAAGAGGAGGAGGAGGAGGAAGGCGGCGGTGGGGGGTGGGGAGCGGAGGGGGTGCCAGGGAACACAGCCCCCTCCCATCACGGCCATCATCATCGCCACCCCCACTTTACCTTTATTTTAAGGGTGTTTGGAGTGTGCGTATGCGCCTCTCTCTCTCTCTCCCACTCACCCCCTCCCACCAGCCACCCCATATTCCCAAAGAACAACTTGATCACGGGCATCGTCGGTCCTGGAAAGGCTGGCTGTGCAAAGATGGAGAGGGAGGCGAAATGAAGAGGAAGGGAAGCCCCGGGCTGGTGAAATCCAGCGCGGAGGAGAAGGGGACGCCTCCTGCAGAGCGAGTTTGCACGCCGGGATCCAGCATCCCCGGAGAAGATCCAAGGCTGGAATAAAAAAGTTTCTCCGAGGAGAAAGACTCCCCCTCCGCAGCGCGGAGAGACCTGACCTTCCGCTTGCTCTTTTTGAGCAGTGGGCGGGAGAGAGAAGCCAGCTGCCCTCCTCGCTTCATCCCCTGACGACGAAGGCGCAAGTTGAGAGACGCGGGGACATTTGAAGCAGCAGCCACGTCCTTAAGAGCGACGGGGGGAGGGGAGTAGGGAGCCGCACCATGTAAACTTTCTTGTGTAAAAAAAAAAAAAAAGCGAGAATAAAAGGTGAAGGCTGGCGGCCGGCGGCGGCTACGCGGGCCGCATGACGAGGTCTGGCGGGCCGGATTCGGCCCGCGGGCCTTGTGTTTGACACCTGTGGTCAAGAGCATTTAAATGTGATCTGCAAACATTGGACTGTATAAAGATGGAGTTAAGTGCCTCTGCTCTTGCGGCTGGGCTCAACTATCTTTAATTTCACCCCCAAAGGGCCAGGAATATCTGTTTTGGAGTCAAGGCAATGTAGGAACCTGCATTGCACTGAGACAGGCCCAGTATTGTTGCTACTGTCTTGACTGGCTGCTTATGTTACTGTGAGAAGGCATGGAATGAATTCCTCAAGGCTCAGAATACATGTGAACATGTGTAATGCCCACTATATATACCCGAAGGAGCATCTTATACCTGGAGGAGCATCTCCACCCCCATTGTTCAACCCAGACACTGAGGTCCAGTGCCGAGAGCCTTCTGGTGGTTCCCTCACTGCAAGAAGTGAAGTTACAGGGAACCAGGCAGAGAACCTTCTCGGCAGTGGTGCCCGCCCTGTGGAATGCCCTCCCATCAGATGCCAAAGAAATAAACAACTATATGACATTTAGAAGACATCTGAAGGCAGCCCTGTTTAGGGAAGTTTTTAATGACTGATGTTTTAATATATTTTTAATTTTTGTTGGAAGCCACCCAGAATGGCTGGGGAAACCCAGCCAGATGGGCGGGGTATAAATAGTAAATTATTATTATTATTATTATTATTATTATTATTATTATTATTATTATTATTTAGGAGGTGTGGGACAACATGCAAGGCCATAGCTTTTAACTTTTCCCTTTTTTTAAGGGAAATTCCCTTATTCCGAATAGGATTCCTCGCAAGAAAAGGGAAAAGTTTACAGCTATGTGCAAGGCAAAGCTCTAGCATCAACTCCTTACTGTAGCAGTCTCCAGGATTTCAGACAGGAGCCCTTATTAGCTCTGTAGGAGATGCCCGGGGTTCTACCTGGGATCTTTCACAGGAAAAACTATGTCCCTTTCCTTCTGTAAAGGATGTGTGGCTCATTTTGAAGCTTGCAGACAGGGCTCTCTGAACCACTCAGTCAGAACTAACAGCAATCAGGTTTTACTTGCAGGTTTACTTGCAGTTTATGGGTCTTGTGCAAGAGTATATGAGATGTTCATCATCTGTGGAAAGAAGGTCCAGAAGTGACAGGAGAGGAGGTATAACTCGCTCAAAGCTTCCTTTGCCCCTTATTTTTTAATCTTTGAGCTTTGTTCACCTACCCTTTGACTAAATAGGCAATTAAGGTTGCTTTTCATAAAGAGGACTGTAAAGATATTATTGCTTGTAACTAGAGGCCATTGGAAATAATACAAATACGATGCCCCTTAACACAAATACATAATACAAGCAAATATTCTACCTACTTAAGCTAAAACAAAGTTATAATAAATTCATGAAATATCCTGGAATTACACTTAATTTTAGTTTACACAAATTAATGAATCCCCTTTCAGTTCACTGGTACAAATATTCCTTTGCAGCAGTTGCAACTAACATGACTAGATAAGATATATAATAATATTCTTCGGGGTGGGGTGGGGAATCGCCGTTTGCTTTCTGTGATGTTTATGACTATTTTCACTTCCCCAAATATTTCCACGTCAGTATGCTCATCATCCAGAATAGCATAGTGGTTGGTGCTAAGATTATATCTGAAGTGATCAAGGATCCTGTCTGTAAACTCTGCTTGGCCTTGAAGCTCACTGGATGAAGCTGATCCCATCACTGTGTTTCAGCCTAACCTAGCTTGCAGGGTTGCTGTGAAACTAAAATGGGGGAGGCAGCACACAGGGTAGGGTTGGGGAATGTGTGGTCCTCCAGAGGTGGTGTGGGGCATCATGCTGGCCATCCTAAAGTAATCAGTCCTGGCTAAATGGACAAATAGCCTGTCGTCATATAAGGCATCTTCCCGCCCATTCTCAATGGCACATTCCATGGCAACATTGCTGTTTCCAGGCAATATCTGGGGCTCCACACGTTCCGCATCTCTGATGTTGGGGCTGCTGCCCTCTCATCACACACACACACACACACACACACACACACACACACACAAACACACACACACAGTTATTGCTTAAAGAATTCCACACTGGAGAGACAAGGAGAGAAGTTTTGGAAGCAGAATTAGTTACGCAAGAAATGTCATACGAGAATAAAGCAAATAGAACCCAAATAGTGTAATTTTAGATTCCCTATTCGGACCTCAGCCTTGGCTTTTCGCCGGGATGGAGTCCCAGTCAGCGCCATGTGATGCAGAATTTTATTTATTTGGAACAGAATACAAACCCACATTTAGACGCCCAGTGCTTTGTGCTTTTCCAGCAAGCTGAATCGCATTTAGTACAGGCCTAATTGTCGGTGCTGGCTGGCGTGGCTGCGCTTCATGCTTATTTTCACTCCGCCGTGCCTATTTTGGGGGGCCCTATTCCCCTGGTCACAGTAGCTTTAACATGTCTTTTATTCTTGCCTTAATCCATGTGGGCCCAGTGTCTGGATGCTAGGCATTGCTAAAGCATGGTAGGATATTACTCTCCACCAGGCATGCACAAGTGCACGTAATATCTTGGGAGCCAATGTTGCAGCGGCTCATAATTAACTGCCCTTAATGGGCAGAAATGATGCCAAGGGATTATGGTAATGAAGACTTTTCACATAATAGCTCCTAGTTGAGAGTGAGAGCAGGCTCATTCCATCAGCGTTCTAGGGAATATTCAATCATTCGGCAACACAGCAAACTCTGTTAGTGCTGCTTAGATTGTCTTCAAAAGACTGTCAAGACTTTTTTGTCTGCTTGTTTGTTTCTAATTCTGGTTTTTTCTCTCTCAAGTGCTCTCTCTCTCTTTGTCGCTAGTTCGATTTGCTAGCAGAATTGGAGGTCCTGTTTTAAACATGTTTTTCATGTTTAAAGCTGAGCCACAGCTTAGGGAATGCTAAGCACTCTGTGGGTTTTGAAGACTGGAGGGCCAAAATGTCTCGATTGAAAATATTATGAGTCATGTGGCCATGTTAGAAGGGCCCCAGAGTTCTTTGTCTGGGAATCGCAGATAGTTACCCTGATATGTCTCATTCAACTCCCTGCCCAGAGGTAGCAGATGCTGTGCTACAGGTCACATAAAAATAACTTTTTTAATAGGATCTTCTCGTGAAAAGCTCAAGGAAAGATCCTGCAGTTCCCAGCAGCCTGTTTCTCACATGGAAGAGGATTGGGTGGAAGACAAGGACACAGTATCCTAACTCTTTGAGCGTGTAGAAATTTCAGGCGTATATGCACTTAATTTATTCCCTGCCGTTCAACACGTCTCCAGGCTGCCTTACAATGAGTTGAAATGTCAATAAAACACATAAAAACGAAAGAATCGAAACTTTACGTACAAAAGCAGTCTGCAGAATAAAAAACCCAACATGAACCAGCAGTTAAAAAGAAGAAGAAAAACAATGCTCAGAGGAGTTAATCAATCTCCTTTACTGGCATAGAAAAAGTGCACCGTATACATGGATCAGAACACAACACGGTTAGCAAAACATAGTAGGAGATACTTTAGGATAAAACGGTCCAGACATCGTGAGATATGCTGAAAAGGTAATTTCATGGCGTCACTCAAAAATCTTGCCACATTCTCCACAACCCTGGAAGAGTCAGTGCGATAAATCCCCTCCTTCATTAAGGGGACCAAAATACTTATCATATATTTTTGCATAAAATGGGCAATAAAATAAAATGTGTGTGATGGATTTGACCTGTTTTGTGCCACAAGGGCAGTATCTTTCAGAATATGGGATTTTCAAAAATCTACCTTGCAGGCGGTAAGACTTTAAATCTTGCGAGGGAAAGAGCTCTGCGTAGGTGGGGATCATAAAGCTGGTGCAAATATGGAGTGTCCTGGCCAAACGAGGGTGGAATTCCCAACCCCAATGGGGAACAGGTTTTATTGGCTGTGCTGCAAAGGGGTTTTGAATTCAGTCTCTAGGATTCCGCACTTGATTGTCTGGAATGATTCCAGTTGTGGGAGAATGAGCAGCGACTCGAGTGATAGGCCACAGGTTCTGATTTTGCCTTCAATGGGAGTCAGCATGTGGAAAGTTTAAGAAGACGGATCGGACATGAAATGTAGGCAGAGCCAGAATTTTATAGTGGGGAGCCACGCTTTGGTTTCCAGCAGCCCTTGTCCAGTTTCCAGACACATGGCTGCATATAGCACACAATTCGGCAGCCTCGGGATTGTGCACAGATATTTGGATTGGATGCGCTTCAGTAATTGGTTAACTTCACCAATCCATAATGGAATGTCATACAGGAGTTTGGTGGCTACTTTGGTGTTAAAGACCTTTAGTGGCTCAGAGGAGTTAAAAGCCTGGGGGGGGGGGGAGAGAGAATTTTGCCTTGCATCAAGATAGGCACAAGGTGAGCCTCCCTCTGGGGGAGCAGTTCCTAGTCAGGGTGCCACCACCAAGGAGTCCCTTTTCCACTTCAGTCAGCCAAAGTACCTCACAAGGCAGGGTCACCCCCCCAAAAAAGGGGCTTCTGTCTAAAATATTGGTGTGCGGGCAGTTACATAAGAGAATAGCAGATCACCAGGGATCCTAAGCCCACAGCATCAAGGTCTAAACCAGCACTTTCAATTACTTAGCCTGGAAATGAACTGGGAGCCAATGCAACAGGTGAGGTATGGCATGTGATTGCAATAGCCACTCTCAGCCAACACCCTTTCAGCTGTTTTCTAGGCTAACTCCAGTTTTTGAGCCACCTTCAAAGACAGTCACATGTATAACACATGCCAGTAGTCTAATCTGGAGGTTACCACAGGCTTCCTTCCCACCCTAAATTAAGCTTTTGAAAACATGGAAGGCACCTTGTTCTTAACACTTAACTAATGTCCTCTTTCCAAAGCCACTATTTTGTACCTATTTTGTATTTTGGCAACTAAGCCATTCGAGATCCGAGGTAAAGGTAAAGATAAAGGGACCCCTGACCATTAGGTCCAGTCGTGACCGACTCTGGGGTTGCGGTGCTCATCTCGCTTTATTGGCCGAGGGAGCCGGCATACAGCTTCCGGGTCCAGCATGACTAAGCCGCTTCTGGTGAACCAGAGCAGTGCACAGAAACACCGTTTACCTTCCCGCCGGAGCGGTACCTATTTATCTACTTGCACTTTGACATGCTTTTGAACTGCTAGGTTGGCAGGAGCAGGGACCGAGCAACGGGAGCTCACCCTGTCGTGGGGATTCGAACCGCTGACCTTCTGATCCGCAAGTCCTAGGCTCTGTGGTTTAACCCACAGCGCCACCCGAGGTACGACTGCATTAAAAAAGTAGATTTCACAAGCCTAAAGTCTTCTCACCTCTGTTGTAGAGGAGACTCTCCTAGAGGTGTGAGCAAATAATTTCAGGTGGTGGTCAGAGTGGATTAAAAAAACAACAGCAGGGCTAAATGGACCAGTTCTCTAATTTATTATAAGGTATACATTCATGGGACGCAGGTGGCGCTGTGGGTTAAAGCCTCAGCGCCTAGGGCTTGCCGATCGAAAGGTCGGCGGTTCGAATCCCTGCGGCGGGGTGCGCTCCCGCTGCTCGGTCCCAGCGCCTGCCAACCTAGCAGTTCGAAAGCACCTCCGGGTGCAAGTAGATAAATAGGGACCGCTTACCAGCGGGAAGGTAAATGGCGTTTCCGTGTGCGGCTCTGGCTCGCCAGATGCAGCTTTGTCACGCTGGCCACGTGACCCGGAAGTGTCTCCGGACGGCGCTGGCCCCTGGCCTCTTAAGTGAGATGGGCGCACAACCCCAGAGTCTGTCAAGACTGGCCCATACGGGCAGGGGTACCTTTACCTTTACCTTTACCTATACATTCTTATGATTTGTGCTAACCATGGTTGAAACCTCCACTGAGGGTTTGGGATTCTAAAAGTACCTCAGACATACTGTGCTCCCAAGCACCTTGTCTCACGTCTACCTGCTCAGCATTATTATTCATTTTCAAAAGTTCACTCCCATCTCCAGCAGCCTATTCTTGGTAGAGGAGTGTCCCTGCCATTGGTTTGCAAATTCACATGTAACGGCAAACAGCAGCATATAAACTTTGGTTTACAAACCAGCTTCAACTGTAGCTTGATAATCCTGATTTGGCAGCTTCTCACAAACCATGGCCTGTGCAGAATTGAGCATAGAAGCACACCGTGGTATGGGGCAGTATCTGGACGCAGACAATCTATGTAAAGAGAACCCTTGAGTATTCAAATTTGCAGTACAAATTGTAAGAATTAATTCCATTATTTATCTTAATAGTACTGACTGGAACAAGAGCAGTGTGGCATTATGTATAAATTCTGTTTTTGTTAGAAGCAGCGCTTTTAGTTTAGCATTCAGGGACGTTTTTAACGTGTGGTTTTACTGTATTTTTGGTTTTTATGGAAGCCGCCCAGAGTGGCTAGGAAGGCCCAGCCAGATGGGCGGGATATAAATAATAAATTATTATTATTATTATTATTATTATTATTATTATTATTATTCGGTTTACATTATCTAAATAATGGACAAGCTCCCTATTCAGCTAAATAAAGCAAATGCATTGCTCTAGGAATTTAATGAAAGCTTGTCCCTGGAGCTATGTTTTTTTTGTGTTTGTGTGTGTGTGTGCGCGCCTTAAGCTTAAAAACAGGGAAGCTTGATTAATGATACATTTCTGTCCCTGTAATAAATTATTTTGTTCTCTGTTGAGCTGTTAAATCCTCATAATTAGCTGCTGCGCTTAAGTGCTGATGCCTTTCTATGCTCACAGAAATCTTCAGATTATGCTCACTTTAGCTCCTCCGCCCCCAGCCCAGTGCTCCTCCCTCCTCAGACAACGTGTAGAATTATTTTTAATGAATTGAAAATGCTTATCTTTTGCTTTTCTCTCATACATTTGAGGCAACTCACTGTAGCTATTGCAGCCAGTTATTGGCTCCTAGAAAGAAGTACAGTGGAACCTCGGTTTTTGAGATCCTTGGAAGCCAAACGATTCGGAACCCAAACACCGAAAACCCGGAAGTAATTGCTTCTGTTTTCGAACGCGCCTCAGAATTTGAATGGCTTCCAAGGCACATTTCTCAATTTCCCCATTGAACTTTCTGACAGCCCATTGCGCCTTGATTGTCGAACGTTTCGGAAGTTGAACGGTCTTCCAGAACGGATTAATTATGTTTGACAACTGAGGTTCCACTGTATTTGGGTAGGAGAGCTGGGGAAAAAATCACATCTGGCAACCATTGCACCCCTTGGGTTTCAGATAATACATGGGTAGACGAGCCAAAAAAGCCTGGGACACAAATTTTCATGACCTTCTAACGGCTGTGGTGGCTAATTTACTAGAAGTAATGCATTTAGCATTAACTCTGGAAGTGTATACTCAATTCTGACCAAACTAGATCAAAATATATATCAGAGATTGGGAAAGAGTTTTTTTAAAAAGCCCAGAAGATGCCTATTTGGGAAGTAGATCAATTTGTGTGAATAAAGCCAGTTGATTCCCTTTTGCGATGTTAATGTTATATTTAAGGTCCCCCACAGAAAATGGGTGCTCTTTTTTTATTTTTTCCAATAGAAAGCTACACAGTACACCCAGCCAGAAAGACGTTCAAAATCCTACTCATTTAGACGTCAGAGAGTGCTTTGCTTTCTGATTGATAGTGCCCACGTTTAAATTTAAAGCACTGGGGGAAATCAATTTTGGAAAACCTTTCTGACCCTAAATCATTGTTACACCTGAGTAGTCATTCTCCAATGCAGATACTGTATTGTCTTGCATAGAAATCTTCGTGTTACACGTTCTGAGTGAGCAAACCTTGTTTGAGAAAGCATTTCTCTCATTCTAAAAGACTCCCCCCCCCCCCGAAGACATTTTAAGTTTCTTCAAAATCATGGCGTAGTGGGTTCCCTCTCCCCATTTCTTCTGTGTCTCCCTTCTGTGGGACACATATCCTCTTGCAGATACCTTTGAGTAGATAGAAATCAATATCAGCATTGCAATATTCTGTGCTTTGCAAATCCTTGACTGGGTAGGGATGGGATGGTTTCTGAAAAACGTATCACTTATCAGGTTTTCATAGCATGGAAGTGGATTTTTATGCCTGGAATGTTACCATCCTAAATAAATAAATAAATAAATGTAAAAGTATACAGGAGAGCTAAACTGAAACCCTGCTTTGCCATTGATCTGATTTCTCCCAGTCCTTTATGCTTCTGATGAACCACAGGCAAGGTATTTGGGTATCGTCCACCTGCTCACTGTTTGACAGTGAACCATATTACCATCCAGCTGCTTTTAATTTAATTATTGTTATTTTTCGTCAAGTTTTATTAGCATGCTGAGATGGCTCAGTTGGTAGAGAATGAGACTCTTCATTTCAGGGTTGTGGGTTGAAGCCCCACATTGGGCAAGTAATTCCTGCAGGGGGTTGGACTAGATGACCCTTGTGGTCCCTTCCAGCTCTAAAATTCTGTGGTTTTATTTTTCTATCTGAATATCCAGGTGACAGGAAAAGCAATTGCCTCTCATTATTCTTGCAAGAGGTAGCTGGATAATGTATGTTTGGACACTAGACAGATGATGATTGCTTTTAATTGCAAGCTGACTTGTATTTTATTTTATTTTTTTAAAAAAACCAATTTATGAAATAGTACATTGCATTGCTTTTTCATTTGACACACTGGACCGATCTTGATTTTCTTATTCCTTTCCCCTGTCCATTTCTATCTTTCTTAAACATGACTTAGCATGCATTGCTAGAGGCACAATACAATATTTGATGACTAGTGATCTGATTTGCTATGGCAAAGAGCATATTGCATGTTGCGATAAATCTTTTCTCTCTGTTTCGTTCAAGTATAAAGATTATCTCATTTCCCCCACTCCTTTTTTTCTTGTGGGTGCAGAAATGATAGATACTCATGGCAATGTGTTCATGGTTATCTGTCTTACGTATTTTTCTATATATTGTTTCAGATGATAGATAGATAGATAGATATGGGGAGTTGCTCAGGGCTGAAAAGAAGAGGGTTCTGCAGAGTTGGAAACCATGACAGAGACCCTTGCAGAAATAAAAATAAAAATAACCTGTTCTTGCAAATATAAATCAGGGAATCATAGGATTCTCACCTCCCCCCAGACATTGCCTGCAGCAAGTAGTCACCTAAAGATCATACTGTTGGTTTTGACACCTTACATGACTCAGGACCCCTATATATAAAGCCTGCCTTTTCCCATATGAACTCTGAGATCATGGCAGGCAGTTCACTCCGCCCACCTGCCTGGACCCATGTGCCATGCAAACCGCAGCATGACGACACGCTTACAATTTTATTACATACTAAGATAACCCCATAACAACTTGGGTAAAGCCTAGTTGAGTTAGTCCCCGCTCTCCTGCTTATTCTTTTTATTGCCTCTTGGTGCATATATTTGTTACTGCTGCTGGCTGAGTTTCATTTGCATTGTGATTGCTGATAAGCGCTTTTGCAGAACAGACCTGATCACGATATGCATACATGACTATTCCAGCACGCAATGCAATGATAACGATCCTATATAGAGAAGGAGGCTATTAAAAAATGACAATTGCTGTCATTCACCCCAGGGCTAATATGACACTTGGCATGGTAGGTGGCTGTCATGATTGAAATGCAGTGCAAATGATGAACACAGTGACATTATTTCCAGGTCTTTCTATTCCCTGTAAGCAGCAAAAAACTGTTGGTAATGGCTTAGATATGAACAGCATGCTTTAGGGTTATTTCTGGCCTCTGTCAGTAAAAAGCACCACAAAGGAACAAAGTGTCACAAATGAACATAACCACACATACTGCTGTTGTTGCTTTTTGTTAAAATGGGCCTGGGTTTACCGTATCTTCCCCTAGTGATACCAGCTATGTCTTGTCAACATTGCAGTGAAAGAGAAATTACTATCCTAGAACAAAGTTCTCAAATGATTTCATGTGGGACTCTCTTTCATGGATTTCATGTGGGACTCTCTTTTTTTAATATTGGAGAACAAAACTTGTGATTAGGGCTGGTCAATATATTGCGCCCCATACTGGTTTGAAGTCCATATTGTGCTATCATTTTCATAATTTTTGACCTGGCGATATATGTGTTTGGCTATGCAGAAATCACGTGGGGAAAACCGTGAAGCCGGACAATGTTTCTCTCGATTTCTGCAGCCCCTGTTAACTCTGCCAGCTCAGCCCTCCCCTGCCTCATGAAGGGGAAAGTAAACTAGTGAAGACAAATCAGGTCATAAAATCATGAGCATAATGTGCCACATTTCTACTCCATGTTGGTAGAAGAATTGCAAGGAGTTTTAAAAGCCCTCAGCGTCTTACTCATGTCAACAGCACATAACTTCAGTTCTTTAGATAACTTAGGGCGGTTGTGACTAAACAAGAAATTGAAAGAATCACAAGAGCAGGAACCGGCAAAAATCACGATGCGGGGAAAACTGAGAAGCCATCCGATGCCTCTACATAACTTCATCCTTTTTTCAGACATCATGATATAAAGGCAGTATATTGCAGTGTTTAGCTGGTGATATATCACGATGTTGAAAACCAGATATCTCCCAGCCCTACTTGTGATCTTTTATTTAAAAGGGGATTGTTGTTGTTTAGTCGTTTAGTTGTGTCTGACTCTTTGTGACCCCATGGACCAGAGCACGCCAGGCACTCCTGTCTTGCACTGCCTCCCGCGGTTTGGTCAAACTCATGTTCGTAGCTTTGAGAACACTGTCCAACCATCTCATCCTCTGTCGTCCCCTTCTCCTTGTGCCCTCAATCTTTCCCAGCATCAGGGTCTTTTCCAGGGAGTCTTCTCTTCTCATGAGGTGGCCAAAGTATTGGAGTCTCAGCTTCAGGATCTGTCCTTCCAGTGAGCACTCAGGGCTGGTTTCCTTCAGAATGGATAGGTTTGATCTTCTTGCAGTCCATGGGACTCTCAAGAGTCTCCTCCAGCACCATAATTCAAAAGCATCAATTCTTCGGCGATCGGCCTTCTTTATTGATTAGAGGATAATATAGTCTTTCTTGACTGTCTCTCAATAAAATGGCGTAAGGAAGACAGCTGTCTTGTGAAAAGCAGTTCTTGTGTGACCAATTCCCTTCCAAGTTGTTCGCTTGGCATGGATTCACCCCTTTTCAATCACTGTCCTGTTCAGCGCCTTGCCAAAAGGATGGGGCTCCTCCTGCTTCAGGCCTTACTGTTTACAAACAAAAGGACAGTGGAGGGTGAAATGCTTATTTTAAATATTCCAGCTAAAAATAACTTTGAGTAATTGGATAGCCCGTGTTAGTACAGTGGCCTACTGGCAAAATGTGGAGACGAGCGTAGCAACACAGCACAACAAAAAACCATGGCACTGGATGAAACAGAAAGTTGACAAGTTGGAAGTGAGTTCCTGCAATTAAAATATCTCTTCCTTTACAACGCAATTACTGTCGGAAACAGAAACTTGAAAAGTAGATGCACTGCGGTCTCGTGTGGTTGGGGTATTTTAATTAAAAAAACACACAGGACTAAGATAGGCCAGTGTTTGGGCTTTTGTTTCCTTCCTAGCAGTTGGCTGCAAGGCAACTGGGAAAGACAGCTCTGGGGATGGAAAGACTCACAGAAACACATATCTTGCGTGTCTTTGTACAGGCTTGCCACACTTTTCCTTCTAGAGTTCTGGTTATCCAAATAAACGGTTTAATGAGATGAATAAGGCTGTTATAAGGAAATTTCTCGTGTTAAATCCTTTTAAATCTGATTAATAAGTTGCTTGAAATGATTTCTTAAAAGGCTGTGGGTGACACGTTGTAGCTCCAGTGTAAAATGTGGGTTAAATGGTTACGCTGGTTACAATTTGTGATATTGCACAGGAATCAGTTCTATTTGTGGATACAACAGCTCACAGGATCAGGCTGTGCAATGATTGGATTACTCTACACAGTCCCTCCTAGTGTGTTTCCCTGTGGTTTTTTTAGATTTAAAAAGGGAGGACGGAATAAAATAGCATTATGGTCTAAACACATTGTCACTTTTTATGCATTATTATTATTATTATTATTATTATTATTATTTATTAATCATGATTGTCTCTCCCCTCCCTCCATGGTTTCCCACCCAATAACATGTGTTCTCTGGGTGGCTCACAAATATTTAAAAACAAAACGCAAAGCTAAAAGAACACAATTTAAACAGTAAAAAAAATAGCACGGCTCTCATGTGGAATTATATTGTACGCTTTGGGACATAATGAGTAATCCAGTTGTCAGTATACTGGGGGATGAAATAATAGCGAAAAGTGAATTTTGCTCAAATTATATAATCGCTGAACATTCAGGAGCAGCTCTGTTTCAACTGTGCTAAGACAAAAATGTCAGTGGAAACCCGATACTAAACCCACAAAGTGCAAGTGAAAGATGTGCCTTTTGAGTAGAGACATGAAACCTGGCTTGCGGGTGGGGTGGAATAGAAAAAGCTTAATTAGAAACTTTTCCTGTTTCCCTCCTTATCCTCTGGGCTTGATATGAACAGATAGGGAGATGGGGCTGAGCGAGAAATTATGGTATATTTCTCTCAAAATGATCGTTGAAATGGCATTAATTGAACGATAGGGATGCTGTGTGTCTGAGGTATTTTTCACTTAGGACTTGCAACGTAGTTTGGCATTTTAAAACACATTCACAAAATTCTCTCCCCCCCCCTTCTAAAGCTTTTGCTGGAATGATTACCGTATTTTTTGCTCCATAAGACGCACCTGACCATAAGACACACCTAGTTTTTAGAGGAGGAAAGGGGGAAAGCCCCGTTTTTGGGGGATCAGCTCACAGTTGTGCAGCTACTTTTGCAAAGGGGGAAAGCTCATTTTTTTGAGGATCAGCTCAAAGTTGTTGAGCTTACTTTGCAAAGGGAAAAAATCCTGTTTTTATGGGGTTCAAGTCACAGTTCTGCAGCTTCTTTAGGAAAGGAAAGGGAGCCGTTTCTACAGTTTCCAGAGAGATATTCTAATCAGCCAGTCACATGTCGCTGGGGAAACAAACAGCCTCCTTCTGCAGAACATTCAACAATGGAGGCCTGGGCAAGGGGGCGGCGCTGGAAAGGGAGCCAGAGATCGACCACACATTCGCTCCATAAGATGCACAGACATTTCCCCCTTTTAGGAGGGAAAAAGTGTGTCTTATGGAGCAAAAAATACAGTAACTGTGTGATATCTGATCCCCCACCCCGTAGCCTCTTTCCTTGTGGCAGCTACAGGAGGTGTCTCTGCATAGCCTAATTTTCCCTTGGCACCTGGTATATTGAAACAGCAGCATCCCAGGTGCCAGGGAACCTGGGAAATATAGTTTTCCAAGCTGCCTGAGTTTTCAGTAGGACTGCAAGAGTTAACAGCTTGGGTTTATTTGGAAAAACTGCCTTACGCCATAGATGCCCACTCAGTCGCTTCACTCTGTGGAAATGGTGCTTTTACAAGTGCCAAATAATGTAAAGCAAATGTCTGATAATGGGCAGGGTTAGTAAGGGGTCTTGGGATATAGAATTATCCAGGGCACCCAAAAGGGGCATCAGGCACTCTGGGATTTACAGATCCCAGGACTCCTTGCACCAGATTTCTTTTATTTATTTAACAAAATTTGCATACCACTTAATTGTAAAACTTCTAAGTGGTTTACTAAGAATATAAAACTTGCAATAAATGGTCACTAAAAGTCAAAGCTTTAAAAAACCTTGGTAGTAGAACGCCTTAGTTGTTGAACAAATCAGCTCCCGAACATGTTCCGGTTTGTGAATGTTTTTCAGAAGCCAAATGTCCGACGTGGCTTCCAATTGGCTGCAGGAAGCTCCTGCAGCCAATCGGAGGCCATACCTTGGTTTCCGAACCCTTTCAAAAGTCGAACGGACTCCCAGAACAGATTAAATTCGAGAACCAAGGTGTGACTGTATAAATAAAATCAGCAGCTTAAAATGCATATCATAATATAGAATCACAGAATTGTATAGTTGGAAAGGACCCCAAGGAACCTGTAGTGTAACCCTCTGCAATAAAATTTTTAGATTAAAAAACATGCCAGCTTTACACGTCTGGGTCGGCTTGCCTGAACAAAACATTTTAAGTAGTGCCAAACAAGTGTGAAACAAAAATTCCAAACTGAAGGAGATCTTCTTGGGAAAAGTATACTCACATAGCTGTCAACTTTTCCCTTTTATTGCAAGGAATCCTATTCGGAATAAGGGAATTTCCCTTTAAAAAAGGGAAACGTTGACAGCTATGTATACTCAATTTTACAATGCAATTAAGCTTTATTATCTGGTTAAATTGTACTTTGTACTAGGTAATCGTGAGAGTGACATCATTAGCATTGCCTAATCCAAAGGGGAGAGGCGCAGCAAATGACTTGCCCATGCAGTGTGCATTATCAGTAGTAATTGATAAGTATAAACTCGAAATGCACCCAAAATGGGCTCTTCCCAGAGGGTATTTACAGATGCAGTTCCCCCTCTTCCCTTGTAGACAACACCAGCTTTATTTGTATGTTTTCTGTATTTGTATCCCACCTTTGCATAAAATAGTCAAGGCAGCCCTGTCACCTAGTAAAATGATACACAGTAAGTACCTTCATAGATTCATGGAATCGTAGAGTTGGAAGGGATCCCGAGGGTCATCTAGTCCAAGCCCAATCTCAGCGAAATCATCCAGGACAGATGGCCATCCAGCCTCCAAGGAAGGAGAGTTCTGAAATATACTTAGAGTCGCAAAGTGATTTCATGCTCTTTATTCAGCTCATAGTGGTGAGGAGGAATGAATGAAAGTCCCCTCAAAGTATCTGCTTTATATACATTATTTACACAATGGGCTGCACATGATTGGCTAATTCTGGAATTCTACTGTAAGCCAATCAGGTTGTGGATTCACTTATATCTGGAGCATGATTGGGTGATTCCTGCCAACCAATCATACTGCTGCATTGTTCTAGGACCAATCAGATTATTGCTATAACCGTTTTTGAGGACGGACATTTGTTGGGTTGTCGTGGGTAGATAAAGGAAAAACAGAGGTCTTAATTTACAAATCCACTCTTCCTTTGTTGGTATGTCCTGAGATTTCCATTTAGTAGCAATCACTACCCTGGTAGCTGTTGTTGAATATAAAAAGATTATTGTTTTTTCCATATGTGGTATGTCTTTGCCCACCAACCCTAACAGATAAGCTTCAGGATTTTTTATCAAGGTCTTTTTTTAGCATTTTCTTAAGTTCCTCATATATTATTCCCCAAAACTTCTTTATTTCCTTGCAAGCCCACCAATTTCCTTGCAAGCCCACCAATTAAGTGAGTATATAGAATTGGCAAAATTAACTTCAATTGTAAGATATCAATCAAATCAAAAGTTAAGAATGGTGTGGAAGTATTTCGAAGATTATATGTCAAAAGATTGTTCTGAAAATGACATGTTAATAGGCTTAGAATAAAAAATGTAAGCAATAACAAAACAAACAAAGAAAGAAGGAAAAATCAGAATTTAACAAAAATAATTTATTATAGAATACAAGGGGGAAAGGTAGAAAGAAATATACAGAAGTCGAATTGCTGTGGAGGGGAAGTAGAGGGTGGGTGAAGGGTTTTATAATTAAGTGTATAATTATGCAACTGTTGTAATTTAGATATTATATTTTATGTGAGGGAATCATTGGGAATTTTGGTTATTATGTATATATGTTAAGTTTCAATAAAGATCTTTGAAAAGAAAAAGAAAGAAAACAGAGGTCTTAATGAGTCTGTGTGATGAGTGCTTAAAACACAAAGCTTGAAGTTTGTTCTGTGGATCCTGTTGTTCATATACCGACGGCAGACTCTCACTCAGTGCCGGCAGATAGCATGCAGTCGCAGAACCCCAAATCAATTCCGTCGTTTAATTGCTAGGAACAAATGTGCTGGTCCCGGTCGGTGACCTTAAAGTGTTGTTTCCTCACACAGGCAGAACCCTGTCTCGGGGAATTTCAACACCTCCCACCCAAGCCTGTAGTCTCACCTCCAGCCTCCAAGCCATATGCTGCCGTTATCTCCACTGGCCCACTGTAGTGACACAGAACAGAGAGGCATGCCAAGAGGACAATGACAGTGACTTTTGCACAAGGAACACGTCTGTTGTCTCACTGCCAAGTCTCTAATTAATGGCTGCATGCAGTCCCTCGCTAGCCCTTCTCAGCTGAATGTATGATCATTGCCTTGATTTGGGGCTTTCTCTCACTGAACAGCCCTTTCAGTCCAAAGCAAGAGGCAGATCGCAATCTTAGTTAATCCTGCTGTTGGTGCTATCTACCGTATTTTCCGATGTATAAGACGACCCCATGTATAAGACACCCCCTGTTTTTGGCGACTCCAGATTAAGAAAACACCCCTCAGCACTTCCCGTGCCCCAATTTTAAACCTTTTTTTTTTTTTAGGGGATGTAACCCTAGTCTTATACGGTAATTACTTTTCAGGGGAGGCCTTGCTTTTACAACAGTTCCCAGAGTGAGTTTTTTGGGGGGAAGGGTGTGGGCAGGCTTTATAAGGCAATCCCAAGAGATTTCTGTGCTCTTCATGAGGTAGGGTCAACAGCCGGGGGGGGGGGGCTAGTCAGAATGGATTTCTGTTGCAAAATCTCCCCGCCAAAATGGTAAATGGCAGGGGAAACGACAGGAGGGAAGACAGTGGTGTAGAAACGCTGAACGTGTATCTGGATCAGTAAGCTTTATACAGCCTTGGCCCTGTGTGCTCGAAGGAGTGTCTTCACCCCTTTGTTCAGCCCAGACAGTGAGTTCCAGCTCTGGTGGTTGGTTCCCTCGCTGCGAGAAGTGAGGTTGCAGCGAACCAGGCAGAGGGTCTTCTTGGTAGGGGCACCCACCCTGTGGAACACCCCCCTGTCAGATGTCAAGGAAATAAACAACTACAGTGGTACCTTGGGTTACAGACGCTTCAGGTTACAGACTCCGCTAACCCAAAAATAGTACCTTGGGTTAAGAACTTTGCTTCAGGATGAGAACAGAAATCGCGCGACAGCGGTGCAGTGGCAGTGGGAGGCCTCATTAGCTAAAGTGGTACCTCAGGTTAAGAACAGTTTCAGGTTAAGAACGGACCTCCAGAATGAATTAAGTTCTTAACCCAAGGTACCACTGTATATGACTTTTAGAAAACATCTGAAGGCAGCCCTGTATCGGGAAGTTTTTAATGTTTGATGTTTTACTGTGTTTTTTAAATAGATTTTGCTGGAAGCCTCCCATTATTGCCTGTTGTTAGGCAATCCCCACTACACTTAGCAGTGAAAGGGGTGGTACAGGAGAGAGGCAATGAGGGGTGCTGGGGTGCTGTCAGCAGAGGAGGCCTATCTGTCAAAATAGGGGTGGTGGTGGATTGGTCACTTAATGTCACTTGGTTGACCAGACTTGGTGACCCAACCCATAGTGTCATCATCATAAACTTTATTGCACTAACCAAAGACCATGGCATCATTCACAAAGGAAACAAAAAGAATAACAACAATAACCATAAAAACCATAAAAACATCAGGCACTGCAAATACAATAAACCACGGTCACGTCTCCTAGAAATTATTTGTTGCATACGATAGAATAGCAGGGGGTTCTCAGATAGAATTTGCCAGCTTAAATGTCCGAACCACCTTTGCAATTGACCGCTATTTTATCTAGTTCTTTTCTCCTGATCTTCTTAGCTGCCAACGCATATAGTGCTGCTTTATAAGTATCACTCAGCAGCCATTTCACCCTTTCCGCCCTGTTCGAGTGTGTTCCATTTGTAAGCAGGGGTTTTATAAATCGGTCTCTTAGTTCTATATATAGCGGGCATTGCAATAAATAGTGGTACAGGTCCTCTACGCAAGGATGCCCACACAGACAAAGTCTCTCCTTGTCCTGTACTTTGCCGTACCGACCATCCAACACCGCCAAGGGCATCGATGGGAATCGTAATTCTGTAAAAGCGGTTCTTAGTACGGCAAGTGGGAGCTTTGTCAGATAACTAGCTCGGATGTGCTCCATTTCGATAAGTGGGAACCATGGTGAATTTTTGGTAGAGGCAATCGTGGTTAAATCCCTTTCTGCATCGGACCTGAAGAGACAGTCTCTTAAGTGCCTATTATCCATCTTCATGGTCACCTGAAGATCTTGTAATTGATATTGGATCAAGAGGCGTTGGAAACCCATAGTGTGGAACATGCCCTGTTCATTTTTACGTCTCCCCACCTTTCTGAACCCAAGTGCAACCAGGCCATCCTTTGTCCCAATATTACACTTACGCAGTAATACAACCTGCTGGTCTGGGTCTGGCAGAGAGTCTTGTGACATTGCTGGCCACGTTGCAAACCTGAAGACAAGTCCTCCCACAGTAGGACACATTGAATTTTTCAACTTCCAAAAATACGGGGTTCTGAAAAGTTGTAACACGACTTGGGATTTCAAAAGATATCCGGCTGAAATTAATAAATTTACTTTTGCTTCGTAAGTAAAATATATGAAAAATACATAGTAGAAATATTTGCTGTTGCATATGCTGGGTTTTATAATGGTTTTATTGAAATGTTGCGTATTATTATTTTTTCTTTTGTAAAATAACAGCAACAAATTGTTGTTGTTGTTATTAATAATAATACCTCAATCACAGCAGCAGTAGTAGTAAAAACCCAAAGTCTAGCAGTATGTGGGTCATGCTAACCTGTAAAAATCTATCAAATGTTTGGGGAATTTACTGAAAGGATGTTAAAAGGTATCACAGACTTCCTTTACAACTTCAAAGTTTCAGAACCATCTGGTTAGATAGGATTCGTGAAATGCAAGTCCAAAATATGTTTGGACACACAGAACTAGTTGAATGGATCTTAGTCACAGTTGTATAAATGGATGGATTTCATGCCTTGTTTAAATTGGGTGGATTTGTTGCTGTCCAAGAAATTAGCTAATGAATGACATTAAACATTGCCTAATGAAGCTATAGCAAAGGCCGCCCGTTCCAGTAACTTCTGTTTCTGCAGAACTTGCTCCAAGGTATAATTTGCATATTTCAAATAATCTTTCATGTTATCAGTATCTCCACATTTTTTTGTCTCCCTGTCCTTCAGTTTGATGGAATAAGCATTTCAAATGTCAGTCAGTTCACTTTCTGCTAGTCAGTGAATAATGGGCAGTTTCTAATTTGACAGAATAATTAGGCATTTTAGAAGCCTAAGGCTGATTTTGGTTTTTATCTTAAATGAAGCAGCAAGAGTACAGCACATTTAGATCAGAAGTTTAAATTAATGCATTTTCAGTGTATTCCAACTACCATGGGACACCAGGTAGAGAAGCAGCCAGCTTGTGCACTGTTTAAGGTTTTCCTTTTCATTTGTACCACACCATTAATATACACTCCTTCATGGATCACTGCCTTGTCGTGGCGAAGGGGCTTGAACAACTCAGTGAAGCTATGAGCTATGCCGTGCGGGGCCACCCAAGATGGACAGGTCATAGCGGAGAGTTTTGACTAAACGTGTTCCATCTGGAGCAGAAACCGGCAAGCTACTCAAGTATCCCTGCCAAGTATCCATGGACAAAGACAGCTAAGATCATGGCTACTGGTCCCATCGCCTCCTGGCAAATAGAAGTGGAAGAAATGGAGGCAGTGAGAGATTTTACTTTCTTGGGTTCCATGATCACTGCAGATGGTGACAGCAGTCACGAAATTAAAAGACGCCTGCTTCTTGGGAGAAGAGCAATGACAAACCTAGACAGCATCTTAAAAAGCAGAGACATCACCTTGCCGACAAAGTCCGTATAGTTAAAGCTATGGTTTTCCCAGTAGTGATGTATGGAAGTGAGAGCTGGACCATAAAGAAGGCTGATTGCCGAAGAATTGATGCTTTGAATTATGGTGTTGGAGGAGACTCTTGAGAGTCCCATGGACTGCAAGAAAATCAAACCTCTCCATTCTTAAGGAAATCAGCCCTGAGTGCTCACTGGAAGGACAGACCCTGAATCTGAGGCTCCAGTACTTTGGCCAGTGGAAGACAGGAGTGCCTGGTATGCTCTGGTCCATGCGGACACAAAGAGTCGGACACGACTAAATGACTAAATGACTAAACAACAAAAACAATTAATATACAAGGTGATTTACGGAACAACAAAAAGCAACACAGGACCTAGTTGTGTGGAGCTTACAGTTCAACATTTGAAAATAGGAGAGACAATTGAAGGGAAGGGCAAGTCCAGGGGTGTGATGCAGAAATTGGAAGATTGGAGAAAGAAATCCCCCATCTTTATACTGAGTTCATTTAAATTTTTTCCAGTGGAAAAAGTGGACATTTGGGGGGAGGATGGAGAAAAATAATGCCACCCCTAATTCATGAACTAATCTCTCTTTTAAACTGAAGGTTGGAATTCTTTTAAGGCGAGGTTTGAAAATATTGCATTAGCTTTCACTTTACTCCCCCAAAATGCTACACCCCTGAAGACGCAGTCTTCCATTGTCTCCCGAGATGGACAGATGCCAACAAGAACAATGCAATGCAACCTATAAGCATATTGAATACTTATACAGCGGTACCTTGGTTCCCAAACTTAATACGTTCCGGAGGTCTGTTCCAAAACCAAAGCGTTCTAAAACCAAGGCATCCTTTCCCATAGAAGAGTTCTAAAAACAACCCCTAAAACAGTAATTTAACATGATTTTCATCTAATGAGACCATTGATCCATAAAATGAAAGCAATAATCAATGTAAAAAGGTAAAGGTAAAGGTACCCCTGTCCGTACGGGCCAGTCTTGCCAGACTCTAGGGTTGTGTGCTCATCTCACTCTATAGGCCAGGAGCCAGCGCTGTCCGCAGACACTTCCGGGTCACGTGGCCAGCGTGACAAGCTGCATCTGGCGAGCCAGCACAGCACACGGAACGCCGTTTACCTTCCCGCTGGTAAGCGGTCCCTATTTATCTACTTGCACCCGGGGGTGCTTTCGAACTGCTAGGTTGGCAGGTGCTGGGACCAAACGACGGGAGCGCACCCTTCCGCGGGGATTCGAACCGCCGACCATGCGATCGGCAAGTCCTAGGCGCTGAGGTCTTACCCACAGCGCCACCCGGTCCCTTAATAATCAATGTACTGTACTATAAAATAAATAAGACAGTATTGTAGATGATAAAAATTAAAATTATTTTTTCTTACATGTCATTGTTTGGATGGAGGGCTTTTATCCATTTCTGCAGTCACACAATCAATCAATTAGTAGCTGAACTGGGTTCCACACAGTCACAAAAACGGAGTCACAAGCCGCAGTCACAAGTCAGTCCCATAAAATGAAGAACAAGTCACAGTCAAAAAAATGAAAAAGCAACACAAACAAAAATTCAAAAAAAATTAAGAAAAACAAAAACTTCAAATATCACCTCTGTGTTGCATGGGTGCTCAGTCGACAGATTCAGAATCAGCCAACGGATTCAACAGGAAGCCTCTGATTAGCAGTAGAAGACTCAATTTACAAACAACTAAAGAAGAATGGCAACATAAACGGATGGAATATACGCAGCTCACATATTTTAACTTATAGAGTAAGAGAACAAGAAGAATGTACTTTTAAAGAAGACTGGAAAATGTTTATTGAATATATGGTTGACAATTGTGTTTATTGAACAACGCTGGTAGCTTTAAGATAAATTTAACCCTGAAAATAATTTTTGATGGATGTAACAATGGATTACCAAATGGTTTAGTTCATGTAAAATATGCAGGGATGTATGGTATGCAAAATGAACCACGGGAAGAGAAGAAGGGAAGTTTTTGATGTAAGGTTGTCTAAATGAATGCTTTGAAATGTAAATTAGAAAATTTAATAAAAATTATGTTTGTTTATATAAAGAAGTTACATGTGTTTTAATCTGCTTTTAGCTATTCTTGGCTTTGATTCATCTTTTGAAAACTTGTATATACTTGCTTTTAACTGTTTCTCCCAATTTGCTTTTAACTCTGCTGATTCTAAAACATACTCCTGGTCCAGGATTTGTTTACAGATATGGGAGGGCCATAGCTCAGTGATAGAGCATGTGTCTTGCATACCAGAAATCCCCATTTCAGCACATGGCATGCCTAGGTATGGTTGGCACATTCTCCTGTATGAAAACTTTGGTGTCAGTCAATGTAAATGATACCGAGATAGAAGGACCAATTGCCAAACTCAGAATAAGGGAACTTCCTATCTTCCTAGTATGTGCAGGTAATTAATCTTTGGACAGTAAGTCATTTATTGTCCCGGAGAAATTGATCATCACTTTGCATGCATGGACCAGATCTGTCCATTGCAATGAACAGGGAGATCTCTACGTTGAGGAACGCTTAGTGAGCCTGAAGGCACTTATGTAACTCTTAAAGGGGGCATTAACTTTTCTTTCAGAAAGAATAACTTGCTTTTCCTGCAGGAAATAACATCACCATAGTGCAAAAGTGCAAAAAAGGCTCGTTGTTTTAACCACATCTGAGGTTCTGATGCACTTTTTGCTGACTTTGAAATGAAGAAAAACATTGCAGAGCTTTTCACTCTCAACTTTTATTTTTACCGACTATTAAATATCATGTGAGCCTGCGTGAGGGCAGAAGCAACGTTAGAAATAATTGGAATGCTTTTACTAACAGAAGACATTGGCTCCGTAAGGGGAGGCGTTTTGGGGGTATGCAGTTGATAATGTTCAAGGCTGCTACAGAAATTAGCATGATATAATGTCATCAGTTGGACTGATTTAATGAACAAATTATGTCTTAATGATGATTTAATGTCTTTTCTGTTTCATTAACAGACCAGAGACGACTTCCTGGGTCAAGTGGATGTGCCACTTAATCATCTTCCGGTAAGATATTTTATTTACAACCTTCTCTACTGCATCCAAGCTCCTGGGACAATGGCTTAAACCAAGAATGGGGAATCTGTGACTCTCCAGATCTTTCTGGACTCCAATTCCCATTGACCCCAAACCAACAGGGCCAACTGTCAGGGATTATGGGAGTTGGTAGTCCAGCAACATCGGGGGGGGGGGCAGGTCTACAGGCTCCCCATCCCTGGTTTAAACAATATCTTCCTATATACATAAAAATGTAGTACTGCGTCACAGTCCCAAATCTGCATGATGTCAGGGTGGGGTAGAGGAACAAAAGAGAAGAGAGGAGCTCCAGAAACCCCTATCATCTGGTTCATGTGTGGAGAAGAGTGGCTTTCCCTTCCCCTCTGTAACTTTAGGGCAAATTTCTAAAGCCCCATGATAGGCCTTTGCAGACTACGGAAACACATAGATACCAAGCCCATATGTGGTAACTTACTCTAGCATCAGTAGTAGTGCATGTAGGGATGGATGGAGTTAGCCATTCAGATGGTGCTCAGCCAAGGATAAGATAGGCAGGAGCTGCACCATTTTTATATATTAGGATGATATGCAACACCCAATGTGAGCTGATGACGTAACTTGTGCTGTTGGCCACTCTACAGGCAACGAATGCAACGTACCATATAGCAGCAGTTTGCTTCCACTATATATTCCTAGTTCTTTAGCATTTAAAGCAGCCTTCCCAGTGTTTTGCTGTCCCGCTGCTTTCACCCATGACCATTGGCCATGCTAGCTGGGACCGATAGGAGTTACAGTCCGAAACACTTGAAGAACCCCACAAAGCACTGGTTAAAAGCTTAGAGTTCAAGTTCTTGAGTACAGTTGTACCTTGGATCCCGAACGCCTTGCAAGTTGAATGTTTTGGCTCACGAACACCGCAAACCTGGAAGTGAGTGTTCTGGTTTGCGAACGTTCTTTGGAACCCAAACGTCCAACGCGACTTCCGCAGCTTCCAAGTGGCTGCAGGAGCTTCCTACAGCCAATCAGAAGCAACGCCTAGATTTCTGAACGTTTTGGAAGTCAAACAGACTTCCAGAACGGATTCCGTTCAACTTCCAAGGTGCCACTGTATATAAAAAGAGTAAAAGAATCACGACATGAGATTAAGTAATAGGAATTCTTATTCTACTGCTGGTATTGATCTCAGTTGTGTTTTTAGTGCTGAGTTTTACAAATGTGCTAGACGTTCAACCTGGTAGAGTTGTCACTAACCGGAGATTAGTGTCCTCTCCTGAACTGCACCAGAGCACAGCCAGCAGAAAACTTGTTAAACGTTCCTAATAAGCTCTAATGTTTTAACTCCATTTGTCAAACCAGTTGACAACCACAAAAGTGTTTTCAGAAAGGTTCCCTGCTGCTGCTCTAAAACTAAACCACTTGGGACCTAGTTAGAAGTAATACTCTGTTCCAAATGATTCATAAAAAAAATTAGCTCTTTGCAATTTTCTATTCCTTGTGGAAAAACTACGTGCGATGCCACAGGGCTCTTTTGAAATAGCTGTTTCCATCTTACGTCAGTGGCGTCAGCCCCCCATGCAGCTGCTATATGTAGGAAAGCAACATGGTTCCCGTTGAAAGCTTCTGTCTTTTTTTTTAAATTAAACATAAAATAACAACATTGAATGTGCTTTGTCGTTGATAATGAGAAGTCCCTGTAACAGAAAACATTGCCTTTAAGAGCAGGAGAACAACAGATTCCAGAAAGTGTGTCTAGTCTAAGTTTTCTGCAAAACACACCGAGAAACCCCAAAGCACTGATGGGAAAAGATGTTCAAAATACCGTGGGGGGGAAAGCAATTGCAGTTATTGCAAACACCAAATTATAATGAGCCAGTGCACACTTATAGATCTCTGTTGCAGAATTCTTGTAATGTTTCTGTCCCAACCAGCCTATGCACACCTGTTCCAACAGTTCCACAGCCTCCCTGCGATTTGTAGGTAGAAAACAGAGATAGCGCTGCATCGGCATATTACTGATATCTCAGTCCAACCTGCCAAATTTTACTAATTTATTTAGAATATTTATAAACCTCTTAATCAAAGAGCTGTCTCATCGGTGTACAAATGGCTTTCCCCAGTGGTTTCCTGTAGGTGTTAGAAAGCATAGGGGACAAGGTGGAAACCTGAAAACACATATGCCTAAGACTACGGGGCAGAGTAGAAAATTCCCAGCACCACCTAATGAGACCATCTCTCCAAGCTGATCACAGCCGCCACATTGCATCTGTACGAATATTAATGCCAGCTATGGCTTTGATCCAAACTTAGTCCTCCTTAGAAACAGATCCATCAAAGTCAATGGAATTTAGTCATTATTAGCTGACATCCCATTGATTTCAATGGAGCTTGTCAACGTCTTGGATGTAACCCAATATTTGAACCAGAGTTTGCAACCCCTCTGGCTGTCTTTGGACATTTGTCCGTGGTGTCATAGTACCATGGACACACCCATTTCCCCCTTCCTGTTGTGTGCTAGATCCATGCAAAGATACAACAAGGAGCCCTTGAGTTAATGCAAGCCAGGATCGCTGTTCCAAAGCCAGTAAACAGGGGAAGGGAATCACATCTGTGGTGCTTGTTGACAGGTTCATAAACTGTGGCATATGAAGCCATAGTGTAGGGATCACCAATCTGTGGGCACCTGGACGGTGGCCCTTGAATTTTTATTTTGAGGGAGGATTGGTTTTATTTCAAGGGTAGGTCCTTCTTTGGAGGCGTTTTTCTGGATGTGTGTGTGATTCGGAAAGATGCACCTGGGCAGAGGGAGGGATAGATGCATGGGTGACTGAGAGAAATGACTGTGGTCTGTATGCTTGGGGTGAGTGTGTTCATGTGCTGTCTGTGCAACAGACAGCGGCTGAGGTGTGTCTGGTACTAGGAAATGCTCCCTGTTATTGGAGAGCATGGGCATTGCTCTCTGTGTGTGATCAATACTGTTGTGGTCGCCACAATCAGAACCAGCAGGATGTACTAACATACAGGACTTGTTGATTGGTGGCGGCGAAGCAGCAATGACTGTACTGTCCCTAATTTTTCGTTATCACCATGCCCCCAACGATAGCCATTTTGTTGCTGGAAGCCGCAGCACTTTCTAGGCAAGCGTTCAAACATGGGCAGATGAACACCTGCAAACCCTGGTGTGAAAATAACCATAGTTAGAGTTAACCTTGATGCAGATGTAAAGCTACATGATAGTTTACTGCGGAAAGTGAAAGGAGGGAAACACATGGTCTGTATTGCTGCACCTGTTTTCATAGTCTTACATCAAAGTTCACATCTATTACACTGAAATAAAAATGATGTAAAGCTTCCAGTTCTAGACCATTGTTAGAGAGAGCAGAAATAGCGAATTCACAGCCTCTGCATCTTCTTTTCTCTTTTATATGCAAGACACATGCTTATGGACTTGACTGATGCACTCACCAAGAATAAGGAAGCATTAAAAATGTGTTAACAAGCAAACATTCTAGCCTAGAACAAGGAGAATGTTTTTAATGCCCATCTTCCCAGTGTCAGACAGTGGCACTGCTTTTGGAGACTCTTAACACATTTTAGTCACTTGTCTGCTCCATGGAAATTCTCCTTTTGCACAGTGAAAACACTCTTGCTGAAAACTGTTCAGAACTGAAAAACAGACTGTGTTTCCTCCCGACAAATAAGGGTTTTCACATCGAGCTGGCCTTTTAAAGAAAGCTAGCTAAATATTTAGCTCTGCAGGAGACTCGTGGGTAGAAATGCTCTGTGGATATATCGCTTGGGAATGAGAACTGGGTGGAATGGCTGCTGAATGCTTCTTGAAGGCTAAATTGGGTAAATATATATTTTTGCATGACTTGGTTCCTGTTGTGAATCAGTGGAAGAGGGGACCGTCATAAATTTGATAAAATGGTCATGCTGTTAACTTGACAGGAAGCAGTAGAAATCCTTCTTCCTCCAGAAATACCAATTCACAGGTAGAAAATGGATACTAAAAAGACAGAGCACAGTAACTGATTTTCTTCTCTGCATCCATACCTATAAATGTCCACACAGCTCCCCACAGTCCTGGGAGCCACACAGCTTCAAAGTGCAACCACTGCAGTGGGGCGTAACTGAATATTATATAGAATTTTTGAGGGGGGGTGTTAATGGCTAACAGCTGTGCAGTATCCATTTACACATCCATAAATGAGCACGTGGTGTGAGTTTTCTGACAAAAAACTTCCACTGCACTAATCCCCCCCCCCCAGTTTTGAGTTAGCATGTTATTTTGCCTCAGCTAAGCAACACTGAAAAAAGCATGTGCAGTCAATTCTACATGCTGTTAAATATGTGTTGTTGTTTTTCACCACTTGCCCAGAGTACCTTAACTGAAACATGTGATGCGATGGGGATCATAAAAGCAGAATTTTATGTCGTTTCTCTCCATACTGTGTACTTGGTGCTTGTCTGTCACCACATTGACGACCGAGTGGGCAGACAAGTTAAAATGGCGAGCGTAGCTCAAGAACATGGGTAGGCAAACTAAGGCCCAGGGGCCGGATCCGGCCCAATCACCTTCTAAATCCGGCCCACAGATGGTCCAGGAATCAGTGTGTTTTTACATGAGTAGAATGTGTCCTTTTATTTAAAATGCATCTCTGGGTTTTTTGTGGGGCATAGGAATTCATTCATATATTTCCCCCCCCAAAAAAATATAGTCCGGCCCCCCACAAGGTCTGAGGGACAGTGGACCGGCCCCCTGCTGAAAAAGTTTGCTGAACCCTGCTCAAGAATCTTGCAGCAAGTAGGTCGAGTGAGTGGGCAAGTGGCCAGCCCAGGTAGGCCCTCCCACAACCCCACTGCCACAAATGGCTGCAGGGGAAGGGAATGAAAGTGAGAAAGTCTTTCTCCCCTTCGTTTGCCCCCTGCTGCTAAGAGAAGAAGGCCTGTATTTTAAAAAGCAAACTTACTTCACTTGGCGGAGAGGAACTCACTTCTGCGGCAGCAACAGAGCAAGCACAGGGATGGGTGCTGGCGGGCGGGTGGTTGTCGGATGAGTTTGTAAGGAGATAGGGATAGTTTTGGGGGGCAAGCTGTACAGAAAGAGTGGAGAGGGTTTGGGGGGCAAAGCTGTAAGGGGAGGATTTTTTGGGCGAGTTGTAAAGGGAGGGGGGTTGGCTGAGGGTAGTGGGTAGGTGGGCAGCAAGCAAGAGCGATAGCCCCTAATAAACATAGTATTCATACAAATGCAAAGTTTTCGCTGGAAATTGCTTTTAGTAGAATATTTGTAAGCATTTTTAGATTTGACAACTCAACTGTTGTAATAACCTTGTTGAGAGAAAGTAAACGGAGGCACTGAAAACTGTTAACAAGATAACTTTAGCAGATTTGAAGAGCTATGTTCATAAATACACGACATTCACAGGGCCGGCCGGCTGAAAATAGCGTACGCCTTTCATTTTAGATTTGACTGTTTTGCAATGCAAGTTTCCCAATTTTGCTTGCATTGTATCTATCCATTATGTTACTGTTAGCAAACAATGCATTTCTTTCTTTTTTTAAAAAAGGAAATTTTGTGCAGAAAAATACAGCAGTGGAGAAGCTTGTGGAAAATGTTATACCACACATCAGAGGTTGCAGCTTAAGGATTTTAGGCAAACGAGACTCTTTGAGATAACATTATTCTATTAAAAGGAAGAAAGCCAAACATGTAATAGTACTGTGGTAATACATATTACTAATACCGCAGCCAGGAATTTAATTCTGCTTACTTTGTCTATACTTATCTGTTTCCTGTACCGCAGACATGGGTGAGTAAAATGTCAGCTTTAAACCATGGGCTATGAATCTGGTTTATTCATTTCATCGGAATCTGTTTTAAGCTAGGATCCTCAGTTTGAACATAATACTCAGTAACACTTAATTCAATAAAAGCGAAATTGAATTCTTCTCACAGCTCTGTTGGAGGAGGAGGGATGGGTGTGTTTGAGAGAGAGAATTTTGGCTATACCCCCTGGCATGTAACCCCTGATCACCCTACACACTGTTCCTTACGGCCCTCAGGGGCAAAGCAGAAATATTTATCTACCCTTGCACTAGACCATGGTTTAGCATTTTGTGTGGACACGACCACTGCGGGCTTGTAAAGACGTCTTCCTTTCTGCAAGATCATACAAACTGATGTAGCTCTGCGCGTCTGGCTGCATATGCCTGGCTGCTGGCATGAACTGAATGTTGATTAAGATTAATAAATAGCAGAATAGATGGAGGCTTTTCACTCCTTGGGGCTGCCAGGCAGCTGTTGTGCAAGAAGGGAGCTTGCTGTTTTGAGTTTTCTCAGCTGCTTTTCTTGGGATGCTACTGTTTACCTTTGAGTTAGCGTTCCCTAAGAGGTTGGTAGCCTCCGACTGTCCACGGGGCAAGGAAAAATCTCATTCCCATTTTTTCCCAGTAACAAGTATTTCTCTATTGGGTTCCAGTTTACAAGGCTTTGTCACTCATGTAAAATGTGCTTGCTTAGATCCATTTGCAGAAATTTCCTCAAAGGTAGGCAAATGGGCATTCTCAGAGTGGATATATATATATTGGCAGACGTGTTCAGGCCAATACTAGCTAGGGTCTGTGTGGCAGAAGAAATACTGTGTTCTGATCTCTGCACATAATATGCGAGTGTGCAAATTTGGGTGACATTTTTCTTCCTAGGCAAACCATCTTATTCTGTAATGGTTCTATCGTATTATTCTCCTTTGGGCTGGAATCAGCTGCTCGGTGCTTTGATAGAAAAATCTCTAGCAGACAACCGCAGTGTCAGATCAGGCCAGAGTCCAGGTCTTTCAAAGGGTTCCCCCATCTAGCAGCGAGTGGAGATGAAGAACAATCCCAGACTGTATTTTCACAGTTTCTGCTGCTGTGCCTGGAGTCCTGAATGCAGCAAGTTCATTTTCGTCTGGGATTTTAATACGTCTTCAGTGCAGCTGCTCTAGTCCATTTGCTCTCATAATGCAGGTTTTAAAGAAATGTCTGAGCAGTTTCATTCTTGGGTTAAGTATCTGCATTAAAAATTTACAGTGTAGTTGGAAGCCTTCCAATATCCTCAATCAGCACACACCATTTTATTACTATAATTAATCATTTCTGTTAAATGTACAAAGTGCATTATAACACTTATCTCATTTATTCTTGCAACAACCTTGTGAGAGACGTTGTTGGCTTAGGAAAAAAAGGGAATACATTTTACAGGAAACTTATTTCTCTTTCTACCTAGCTCACCCTTCAACACCCCCACTCCCCCGCTTTCTTATGACTCTTGATGGTCTGCCAAACATTATTTCCCCTTATTAAACAGATTCGCTGTTCTAGATTTTCGTATGTAGTCCAGAAGCTGGCAGTCATATAGGTGTGAATTTGCCATTATCATGTATTGATACATTATCATGTATTGATATACGTCAGTTGCTGTTTTGTTCTTTAAACAAGCCAAATTAGAACTTTCTTTTTGGCTCAGCAAGCCCCATTTTAAGCCATGATTATCAATAATGACGACGAAATGCTTTCCCAGACTTCCCAAGGTGCTTCGCCTGTATTATCTTTCATGTATAACCTTTACTATAACACTGTAAGATCAGTATTACGATCCTCATATTTTACACTGAATCATTCCACTTCTCCATCTTCCTACACGGGCTGGCAGCAACTCTCCAGGGTCTTAATTTCCCCAGACCTGTCTGGAAATACCAAGTACTGAAAATGAGATGTTCCACCAGCATCCTGTTCTGAGGAATAGTCTTGTAGACCATCATCACATCTCTCTCCTAAATATCTATTGCTTTGTATTTGAATGTGTTTTCTATGGTGAGATACTGAAGGAACATGCAGAGTCATATCAGTTTTAAGGATCGCATCTTTGAGTTCTAATGCTAAAGCACTTGGGTGCCCATGGCAAATGCACTTAGATAAGACAGGGTTCCTGTGTACAAGTAGGGTTTTTAACACACTCAGCTAAATGCAAATAATAATAATAATAATAATAATAATAATAATAATAATTTATTTATACCCCGCCCATCTGGCTGGGTTTCCCCAGCCACTCTGGGCAGCTTCCAGTAGAATATTAGAATACAATCGTCTATTAAACATTAAAACAGGGCTGCCTTCAGGTGTCTTCTAAACATTCGCTAAACAGGGCTGCCTTCAGGTGTCTTCTAAAAGTCTGGTAGTTGTTCTCTTTGACATCTGGTGGGAGGGCGTTCCACAGGGTGGGTGCCACTACCGAGAAGGCCCTCTGCCTGGTTCCCTGTAACTTGGCTTCTTGCAGTGAAGGAACCGCCAGAAGGCCCTCGGCGCTGGACCTCAGTGTCTGGGTAGAATGATGGGAGGTGGAGCCGCTCCTTCAGGTATACTGGACCGAGGCCGTTTAGGGCTTTAAAGGTCAGCACCAACACTTTGAATAGCACCAACACGTAGAATCTCCCTTCAGACCTGGCCTCTCAACTGGAGATCGACTGTAGTCTAGTCAGTGTGCTCAGGGATGTTTGAGGCAGGGCTCAAGGCAGACTCTCATTGCAGTCTCCATTCCCTGCCACCTAAGTAGGGCCATTGTCATTTGCATGTTCATAAATAGAAATCACCAGACAAGTACAAATTAAGGTGCTATGTTGCTGAGAAGAAAATATTTGTTTCCAGTTAAACAATATAAAAGTTCATATCAAGGTTGTAAGATTGATGAATAGTTATTTTTAAAAATGGCAATCTGACTTAGATTTTCAGGGAAAATCTAAGTTGGAGATGGAGTTGTTAGATACTGAAGGTAAAAACTTATCTAAAATGTACAAGCTTTTGCTGGACTGGCATACGAAAGATGAACAAGTTAAATCGGTGATGATAGATTGGGCAAGAGATTTAGGACATAACATAATGTTTGAGGACTGGGAAAGATTGTGGAAGAAAGGGGTGAAGTTCACCACATGTACTTTGTTAAAGGAAAATATTATGAAAATGATGTATAGATGGTATTTGACCCCTGTAAAATTAGCAAAGATGTATCATAATTGTGATAATACATGTTGGAAATGTAAAGAAAAGGAAGGAACATTCTTTCATATGTGGTGGACCTGCTCCAAGGTGAAAGACTTCTGGGAAAAGATTTATAATGAATTGAAAAAAATGTTGAAATATACATTTATAAAGAAACCAGAGGCCTTTCTTCTTGGAATAACAGGTTCGGAATTGCCCAAGAAAGATGTTAATCTATTTTTGTATGCCACAACTGCGGCTCGTATTTTGTTAGCTAAAAAGTGGAAAACTCAAGAAGCACCAACAGTAGAAGAATGTTAGATGAAGATGATGGATTGTATGGAGCTAGCCGATCTAACCGGAAGAGTCCGCGACCAGAAGGAGGAGGAACACCACGAAGAATGGAAGAAATTTAATGATTATTTAGTTAAATTTGTTAAGCTAAAACAACTGGAAATAGCGTCCAGATACTTAAAGGGCTTAGGATTGTATCTATGTTAACTGATAAAATAATATGTTTAATACAAGAAGGAGAAGATTTAAAGATGTTAATGTTTAATTTAAAGGGTATTAAAATTGGGATTTGGAAAACCGTTATAAGGATATGCAATGAATTTCAACTAAGGGGAAATGAGGAAGTCGTTTTACAAAGTAAATAACTGTTATTTTCAATAAGGTTATGATTTATGTTTGTTATGTTTTGTTTGTTTTATGTTTTTGTTTGTCATTGATATTGTAAAAACTAATACAATTTTTGCAAAAATAAATAAATGGTAATCTGAAGATGTTTTTTTTTTCCCAACCGAGGAAAAGCCTGCATTCTAGGACTGACCCAAATTCTCTGTGCTTCAGCTGCACAAACACTAAGATTGTGGGGGTATCTTTTATCTTGGTCATCACTGTTTACATAGCACATTAAGACCTTTAGCATTTTGTTAACAACTCTACAATGAAATTCTGACCCCTGTTGCAGTGCATGCTTAGCGCTAATATGTTTTCTTTCCCCTTCAGAAATTGTCCATTTAATGCTTGCACAAGAACTTGATATTTCTGAGGAGGGGAACTGCTTCCATTAATGCAACTCTTTAAAAAAATCCTGTATTTTCAATGACAAGTTCCGAGAGGGCAGTTTTTAATGCAAAAACCCAAACTATCAAATACTTAGCTTGGTCCTTCTGTGTAGTTATTTAATACAACTGTTTTATCAAATCTATAACTGTCACCCTAGATGAATAAGAAAAGTCTGCAAAATTTCCTTGACAAATTTGGTTATGGCTCCAGATTATCTTGATTCTGATCGATATGACTCCTTTATAAAATCCATAGTTGTCATCCCATATAAATAAGATATGTCTGCAGACTATCCTTAGCAAATTTGGTTATGGCTCCACGTTACCTTGATTCTGATAGATGGAGACATCTAGGAATTCAAATCTGTCATTTTAATTCCAGGACTGTTGACAATTGGAGAAAATGATGTGACCGCTTCTTTTGGAACATAAGCTTAATGGTAGGGCTAGGTGGGGGAAAGTGTTGACAGTAAATACCCATGGAAACCTCATCTTTTTGGTTTGTGGAATGTCTCATAGAACAAGCCATGTGGACTATCTTAGACATAGGAGCTAGCTCTGACTGCTAAACCAAAAAAAAATTGTGCGTGTCGTTCTCAGCGCCTTCAGTTGTCGCAGTTATCGTGCTTCTTGGCACTTTGCAATGTGCGTTCTCAAAGTTGGTGATTGGAAAACAGGCCTCTGCTTGTGACCTGGACCATTGCTTCATTGAGATTAGTAGTAAACAACTTTGTGCATCTGTAACTACTTCTGCTTCCATAGCATTTATTGTTGGGCTGAGCTATTAGCGGTGTTGAGAGCGACACCTGGTGGAAATGCTCAGCTGACAATACACAATGGTTGCAAGAGCAGCAGAGTTCTTTGGAATAATGTAATTTCTGTAGGTCTCCTGTTTACATTTTACTAGAGCATGCACTCATGTGTTCGTGAGCATTAATGATTTGATTTTTGTCCCAATAGACTGAAGACCCAACCATGGAAAGGCCGTATACTTTTAAAGATTTCCTCCTCAGGCCAAGAAGGTGAGAATATGGACATATATTATAGATGAATAATATAACAGAAGAATAGTAAAGACATAATATGTGTACTGCGTAATTTACAGTTTATGTACAGATTGATAGATAGCTAAAACTAAGTGCTTTTCAAGTTCAACAGGACATTATTTATCCCTCCTTTTTACTATTTCCTCTGTAGTCACAAATCTCGAGTAAAGGGATTTCTGAGGCTGAAGATGGCATATATGCCAAAAAACGGAGGGCAAGAAGAGGATGGTGATCAGAGGGAGGATTCTGAGGTAAACTGCTTTAAATACGAGGTTTCCAAATTTCTTTATTTCTCTGTAACTGTTGCATATCTGATAGACATTCTGCTTTACTGATCATATTGCTAAAAGGTATTCTTGTTATTATTTCTTTCATTTAATCATCACTTTCCACACAAAAAGTTTCGCAGCGACTTTCAGATCCATAAAACACCGAAAGCTTACAATTGTGTAAAAACATTAACACTGGGCTTAGGTCAAAGTTTCAGTACAATAGTTAGGACCTCAGCTACTCCAGATTCAGATAGCTGAGCCAAGTTTGTTTTGTTATTCAACTCAGGCTCCTCTCTACAGCACAGCAGCCAGATTCTGCAGCTATTAACAAAAATGAACTTTGATGGCCAAGCTCAATTTCAGTAATGGAAAATCGTTATAATCTGCAAGTTCTGCAAGAAAGAAGGGAGACACCATATTCTATCAAACACTTTGTCCCTTGAAGAAGATGAACAGAATTTCCTCATATCTAGATTTTGTTTCTAAGAGCTAATACATGATGCTCTGCTAAATCTTTGCTGCAATTTCTGTTCTTCTTCTTTTTACCATTGGTTCTATCTTATCATTACGTGCTTACATTTTCAAGTATGATTCTGAGCGGCCCTGGGATCACGATTTGTTGTTGGTGGTGCAGCATATAAATTTTCAAAATAAACGCTGAAATGCATAAACAGAGCGATTCCGCATGTGTGGGCAAGAGAGATAGTTTCAGGAGTGAAGCATCAAGTTCATGGGATCCTTTCAGCAGAATATGACGTGGATTGCTACGGCAGGGAGAACAAAATCTGCAGAAAAAGCTTTCATCTGACTACTCAATTATGCTACTTCAATCGCAGCTTACAATGCAACTGCTTTCTTCAAACGTTGCTGCAGCGCTGGTGACCTGTGGCTTGAGTGGGTGGTAATGCATTAGGGTGGATGTTACTTGTAAGTTTGTCATTTGTCACAAGCCAAAGAGCCCACGCTGTTAACACATCCAAAGTGTTTTATGAATCAGCCATGAGAGCTGGAACAGCTTTCTATTGAAATTTTATCTTTTCATGATATGAGTGAATCAGATACGAGCCATTTCAGCCTTTATTCCTAGTGATGACCTCGAGGACGAAGCATTGTTTTCAGTCCTAATTGAATAAATGCCAATTCTGGGTTACGAAGCAAGCATAGAATTTCTTCCCATTTTGCTATGTCACATTGCAGAACAGAGATGCTCTTTGCAGCAAAATTCCAGCAATATTGGGCAAACTAAAATAACTCTCTTACTCTCCAAAGTTTATCAAGGAAAGAAGTGCTTTGTGTTTTCGCTAAATCGCGGGAGGGGGAACCAGCCTCAACCATGCTTTTTCCACCATTTAGATTTCACTAGTGAGATGTGCTTTCTGTAAGACTGACTTTTGAAGGTGGTTAGGAGATGGGGGCTAGTTCAGGATGTTGCAACCTGCCTCTTTTCTTGAGAAATGGCCCCTGTATAAAAATGCCACCTTTCTTCCCCATCTGCGCTATAACTGTCTATATGCTTCTATGTCCACTTCAAAGTGCAGTGGTACCTTGGTTGTCGAACCTAATCCATTCCGGGAGTCAGTTTGAGTCCTGGAACCGTTCAGAAACCAAGTTGTGGCTTCCAATTGGCTGCAGGAACTTCCTGCACTCAATTGGAAGTTGTGTTGGAAGTTCGGCTTCCAAAAAAAGTTCGCAAACCGGAACACTTGCTTCTGGGTTTCCGACATTCTGTAGCTGATTTGTTCGAGAGCCAAGCCATTCGACAACCAAGGTACCACTGTACAGGTGATTCCTTTTAAAGCCCTACGCCATCTGCTCCTAAAGCCCTACGCCATCCTGCTCAACATATTCTCCCCCATTCTTTAGATCTTTATTTGGAGGTGATGCTCCTCAGTCTAGCTTTCATGGAAACACGATACCGTATTTTTCGCTCCATAAGACACACCTGACCATAAGACGCACCTAGTTTTTAGAGGGGGAATGCAAGAAAAAAAATTCTTTAAAGGGAGCACTGAGCAGAGCCTGTATGCATCCCAGGCTCTCCTCAGCGCTCCCTTTCACGAGCCACGTGGAGCGTGTGTGCGGCGCTTGCAGGCTTTTCCCCAAGGAAGGAGAAGTGCAGCTCATCACTGATGGGCTGCCCTTCTCCCTCCTCAGGGAAAAGCCCCCAAGAGCCGCACACACACTCCGCGTGGCTCTTTAAAGGGAGCGTGGCTCTTGGGGGCTTTTCTGGGAGGTGGGGAAAGGGACCGAGGGGCTAAGCCAGAAGCTAGAACAGCACTGCGCAGCGCAGCGATCCCTCTCACTGTTCCGGCTTCTGGGATAGCCACGCAGCCTGCATTCGCTCCAAAAGACGCACACACATTTCCCCTTAATTTTTAGGAGGGGAAAGGTGCGTCTTATAGGAAAAAAATACGTTATTTGGAGGGATGGAGTGAGTCCTTGTTGAGTGCATTGGGAGAACAGCTTACCGTAAACAAATGCTTGCTTTGTCAGTGCTACCATGCAGCATGTTTTGCTGCTACTATATTATGTGAAATTTTGACTACTGAAAGCCCTATTTCTTCTCTTCTGTCATGCTAGAAAACTGCATACACTTGAATCGGTTTTTTTTTAAAAATTAATTTGCATTTTCCACTCCCTCCCCCCCTTCAAAGCATGGCTGGGAAGTGGTGGACTCCAATGATTCTCCATCTCAACGCCAAGAGGAGTTACCGCCACCTCCCTTACCTCCTGGATGGGAAGAAAAGGTGGACAACCTTGGGCGTACCTACTACGTCAACCATAACAACAGGACAACGCAGTGGCACCGGCCAAGTTTAATGTAAGTGCATGCCTTCATGCAGCGTATAATTAACTTACGATATTGAGCACCGCAGGATGTGCTGATGGTCAGCAACCCAAACGGCTTTCTAAAGTAGGAGGAAAAATTAATGGTGGAAAAGCCCATCAACAGCTATTAACCATAATACAGACATACGTAATTTTAGTTACGTGCTGCTGCTTCACAGTTCAATCCATGCCCAAGGCTGCTTACAATGTGAACAAAATACACGTTTATGACAAAAGTAGTCATAAGCAACAAATATAAACATTAAACACGAGCAAACTGAACAATACCCGCATAAATCACAAGTTCTAAAATAAAGATACAGTGGTACCTCGGGTTACATACGCTTCAGGTTACATACGCTTCAGGTTACAGACTCCACTAACCCAGAAATAGTGCTTCAGGTTAAGAACTTTGCTTCAGGATAAGAACAGAAATCAGGCTCCGGCGATGCGGCAGCAGCAGGAGGCCCCATTAGCTAAAGTGGTGCTTCAGGTTAAGAACAGTTTCAGGTTAAGAACCGATCTCCGGAACGAATTAAGTACTTATCCTGAGGTACCACTGTATAAAAAACCAACAGCAACAATCTCCCCACCACAAAGAAGCCTCAGCAACAACTTAGCCCAAGAGTATGTTCAGCAGCCTCAGCTTTTGTAGCTGGAGTCAGTCCGGGCCCCGCCCTCCCAGGTCAGGTGGGAGGAGACCAAGGCAGGGAGCAGGTCTTCCAGAACTAAAAGCCGTAATCACTAAATGGAATCTCTGTATTCAGATTTGGTGGACAAACAGCAGCAGAGGTCTTTAGCTTTCTTGTCATGATCATGGGTTTTCTGGAGGATTCTGACTCGTCACTGTTGAAAACAGGGCACTGGACTGAAGCTTAAAAAGTTTGTGCTTGTTCTCACCTGCAGAGCTGATGTTTGATAGTTGAGGGGTGAAATATGAGACCCCTAAAGTAGTAATTGTTGTTCAAGATAATGTAAAGGAAGCAGAAGATAGCAATTTAAATGCCACACATTTCTGTTAGCTGTTTCATCTGCGTTTATTCCACCCTTCATTCATCAGGGAGCCTGCACTTGTGAGACTCATAGATAGATTCATCAAACAGTGCTGCATTTTCAGTGAAGTAATGCAGACTGCTCTAGGAGGTAGCCTCATAATTGATGGTTTGTAAAATGTTTTGCGGTTGTCTAGAAATGGAAGTTCATAATTTCATAGTCACTGCTTGCATAGAAAATTTAAAATTCCAGGTCATTAGAAATAGTCATTATTTTACAGTGACCCAGGTTGGAAGTTTAATAAGTCAATATATGAACAACTCTTTTGCCCGTAGATGCAGATAATTCTCCTCTCTTTTTGAAAGAAAAATGAAACCTGACCCTAGCTTGTTTTAAAACTGGTAACCATAGTTTCTCGGTGCAGATGAAACAGGAAACTATGGTTACTTAGAGACTTACTGGTTTGATTGCTCACTCTACAAAGGGCTGCATGCATGGGCAAAAGGCTAGTTCATATATCAGTTCATCAATCCAAAATGTGATCGTCCCAAATCAGCCTTTGTGGTGATAAAATTAAAGTACTTGTATATTTGATAAAAGGGGCAGTTGTTTACAAAACCTCCTGGTGCACTTAGTATAGCTCTCCTTGATGGTTCTGTTGCAACAGAATAACAAGGTGACTCTTTCAGATTTTTCTAAATTTTTAAGTGTGGGTTTTTTTGAACCAGAGTGCTTAGATTTGCCATTAGGATATGTCTTAGGGTTAGTTTACAGAGAAAAAGAATCCAACTAAATTGGCTTATGCTTGATTTTTTAAAAAAATATTACAGTAAAAGTCTAAGTTAATGTATTGTTTGACCTACTATAATGAATGTTATTTTGCTGTTGCCTTTCCACACCAGCTTTATTTGTACTGGTGATTGCCTCTTCCATTATTCCCGCTTCACCTTCATGAACCTAATTCACTGCTCAGTTTTCACACAATTATTAAGGCTTAATCTGATGCACTGGCTGCAATCCCAAACACGTTTAAAGATTAAATCCAGTTTTCCACCAGTGGGTTTTACTTCTGAGTAAGGATACATAGAATTGGATTGTTAATCCTGTTGACTCTAGTGGTCTAAAACTGTGTGATTTAAAACACTATTTAGAAATGAGTCCTATTGGAAATCAATGCAGCTGCCACATAGCATATCTACAATATAAATAGACTTAAATCGGAGACCTTTACATTTACTGGGTGGAATGTAGCAATGCTGGGGTGAACACTGCAGTCCCCTCTGTTCTCTCCCTGTAACCATTTTTGGGGTTCTCAGACACCACCCCCAAGCTAATTTTAAGGGACACTGGAAAGCCAATGGGGGGAAGCCCTATTGCGCAAGCCTTCTAGACTGCAGGTTTGTTTCATTATTTTGAACCAGAGCCTATCATGAACATTGCTGAGTCTCTTTAGGCTGCAGTCCTGTGTACACTGAGCTTCATGGGGCTTACTTCAGAGTAGACATGTGTGGGATTGACATGTAAGGCACACATCTTTAGCTTAAAGCCTGCTGTATCTTGAGGTCCCCTCTCAGCATTTCAAGTTACCGTAATTCCATGCAATACAGCCTGCCTAGCTTGTTCAATGCTTCACTCTGCTGATTAGTCTTCCAAAGTTTTTCAGCACTGTGAAATTGAAGAATGAAGAGATGGTCCCTTCAGGACATGGGGACGTTTTTCTCCTGTAGTTATGTTTATACAGCAGGATTTATCACATCTCATTATCTGATATTTCCCGTGTGGGAGTTTCCTCCATTGTACAAAGACATTTTTGATTAGAGTCTCAGCAGTTGATGCTGATTTTCGCAAGTTTACCATCCATTTAGAGAGCAGAGTAGCTCTGTTGTAATTTGCTTGTAGGCATTTGGTGTGTATGTGTATCAATATTGTTTGATTTATTGGGTAAAGGGGAATGATATCACTGGCACGACATTCTGTGCCAGTCTTTTAAAAAAAGTCTCTCTAACTCAACCAAGGACTCTCATTTCCCCACGACTAGTCCAGCACGTATTTCCCTTGCTTCCCATTAATCTACCATAATGAAGTTTTAGATGCTAAAATCTATTTAGCCCTGGTCAGAAGGAAATAACTGTGAGTCTCACCTCTCCTACCTGACCAACAGCAATAAACACTCATCTCCATAATTGCCCTTTCCCATGTCACCTTCCCATTGATTTGGTTCCATCAAGGAGTCAATTGTCTATCCTCCTTGTCACCAAGATGAAAATAGACCAATCTCTAATTGGATATTTGACCTAACATCTTGCAAACAAATGCAGTTCCGGCATGCAAATGAGAAACTTGTTCAGCTTAAGTTAGCTAGATGGAACTTTGTATTTGTTTCTCCCTGTATTCTGCTTATTTCTTACTCCTTCCATTCTCATTAAAAAAAACAAAACCCGTTCTTATTCAAATCTTTGCAGTTATCTGTTTGTGGCTGTGAGCTCAGTGGAGCCCTTGAGGTGTTCCTGTGGTGCTCATGAAGCTTCTGAGCCCCTCCCCAAATTACTACCCCCCTTGGTCTTGCAGTAGTGAGGCTGGTTTATACCATGGGTAGGCAAACTAAGGCCTGGGGGCTGGATCCGGCCCAATCACCTTCTAAATCTGGGCTACGGGCGATCTGGGAATCAGTGTGTTTTTACATGAGTAGAATGTGTGCTTTTATTTAAAATGCATCTTTGGGTTATTTGTGGGGCATAGGAATTCGTTCACCCCCCCCCCATACAGTCCGGCCCCCCACAAGGTTTGAAACCCACAAGGTTTGAAAAAGTTTGCTGACTCCTGGTTTATACCCTTTTCACCCTTGTTAATTATGTAGAGCTGAAGCAGGAAGTTGAAAGAGTGATGCTCTTTCCCACTTGCTCTTTCAGCTTAAGCTAAGCCTTGGAATTTATGTAATTTTACTGGATCTGGGTTTTATGCACATCCCTTGGGAAAGTGTGCTTGCTCCTGCCTTTTCTCTTTAGGTGGGTGAGCAGAAATCCAGGGCAGGGGGGAAGAGAAGGGACTAAAGGAGATGGCAGGGCCAACACTTGCTCAAATATCCAAATGTCCCTACAGCCCTTAAAAGGTTGGCACCCCCTGGTCTGAGTATTTTTTTACCAGACGTGGAAAACAAAATGGTCTCATTAAGCTTAAGCGATGTCACAGCTAGTTCTCCCCCCCACCCCCAGTGTTTCACTGAATTATATACACATGTAATTTATGTAATCTTCTTACCTTGGTGATGGGAGTGCTTTTCATGTTCACCGCTGAGAATTTTTTTGAGCGTTTCTTAGAATTACCCTTCTAAAAATATGAAAAGCTTAACTTCAAATGCCATGCATAATTGAATGGGGGGGGTATCAGCTGTACTGACACCAGGCATTAGTTTAACATCCAGTTGCATTTGGCTTTTTGACAAGCAGCTACGTTTTCTTTCCACTGCGACATAAATATTGCAAGTTGGATGTTTGTTTTTCTTTGGATTTATAGCCGTAATTTCGGTCATGTACTCTCTAGCTCCAACCTCCCTTGTTGCATTGTCTTTTGACGCTGCAAGTAATCCTTATTTTGATGACTTATTTTGATAATCAGCTCCGTTTTTCAATAAGATGGGAAAGTTAATTTATGAAACTCAAAAGAGTTTTGTTTTCTGAATATGAACAAGAGTGTTGGAATTTTATGCTTCTTGATATGAAGTGGTAAAGCTGTTCTACAGAGTATGCTTGGTAGTGGAGTCTCCTCTCTCAAAGATCAATACTTTTAACATAAAGTAAAGGTAAAGGGACCCCTGACCATTAGGTCCAGTCGTGGCCAACTCTGGGGTTGCAGCGCTCATCTCGCTTTATTGGCCGAGGGAGCTGGCGTACAGCTTCCGGGTCATGTTGCCAGCATGACTAAGCCGCTTCTGGCGAACCAGAGCAGCACACGGAAACGCCGTTTACCTTCCCACTGGAGCAGTACCTATTTATCTACTTGCACTTTGAGGTGCTTTTGAACTGCTAGGTTGGCAAGAGCAGGGGCCAAATAACGGGAGCTCACCCCGTCGCGGGGATTCGAACCACCAACCTTCTAATCGGCAAGCCCTAGGCTCTGTGGTTTAACCCACAGCGCCACCCGTGTCCCTCCACTTTTAACATACAAGAGCTCTAACATAGAACCTCTTCCTGAGACCCTGGAAAGCTGCGGAGACAATGGACACTACTAGACTGGTTAAGTAGAAATTAACTTTTAACATACAAGAGCTAATTTCTACTTAACCAGTCTAGTAATGTCCATTGTCTCCGCAGCTTTCCAGGGTCTCAGGAAGAGGTTCTTCCTAGCCCTATTCCATGAGGTCCATGGAGATTCCAGAACCTGGGACTGCATGCTTGAAAAAAACATTTTCAAATATTATGGTGCGGCTCCTTCCAAAATCTGTGGCTCCTTTTCCTTGTTCAGGTGAAAAAGGAAGTAGTGTAGTGTTGGCATCTGACCCATTCCCCATAACTTGGAACAAGCTTGTCCAACCCTTTAAAGCTTTGAAGTTGTATTCAAAGAAACCAGCTCTAGCACACTTCAGCAACCTTTTAGCTTGTGCTAGTGGTTGTAAGGATAAATAAATAGGAACTACTGGTAGTCGTTCCCCGCTCTCATCCCAAAGCCAAGGAGAAAAGGGGAATTCCCAAGCAAAGGACCCCTAGGTGATTTCCATTTCAGGTGCACAATCAGTTCCTTATTAAAGGGATGGCAATGAATTAGGGACACAGGTGGCGCTGTGGGTTAAAGCCTCAGCGCCTAGGGCTTGCCGATCGAAAGGTCAGCGCCTAGGGCTTGCCGATCGAAAGGTCGGCGGTTCGAATCCCTGCGGCGGGGTGCGCTCCCGCTGCTCGGTCCCAGCGCCTGCCAACCTAGCAGTTCGAAAGCACCTCCGGGTGCAAGTAGATAAATAGGGACCGCTTACCAGCGGGAAGGTAAACGGCGTTTCCGTGTGCGGCTCTGGCTCGCCAGAGCAGCGATGTCACGCTGGCCACGTGACCCGGAAGTGTCTCCGGACAGCGCTGGCCCCTGGCCTCTTAAGTGAGATGGGCGCACAACCCCAGAGTCTGTCAAGACTGGCCCGTACGGGCAGGGGTACCTTTACCTTTACCTTTAATGAATTAGATTTTCAGCAGAACAATTAAAAAGCCTTTTCTGTCAGTCTCCAGAAGAATGAGCAATGGAGCTTGGGGGTCTCCTCTCTCACCCCATGAGATAGTTTTTCTGAGGTCATCATCACTACACAGTAAGGAGAACTGCATCAACAGGGTTATATCCAGTAATGTAAAGGTAAAGGGACCCCTGACCATTAGATCCAGTCATGACCGACTCTGGGGTTGCGGCGCTTATCTCGCTTTATTGGCTAAGGAAGCCGGTGTACAGCTTCCGGGTCATGTGGCCAGCATAGCTAAGCCGCTTCTGGCGAACCAGAGCAGCACACAGAAACGCCGTTTACCTTCCCACTGGAAGGTATTTATCTACTTGCACTGTGTGATTTCAAACTGCTAGGTGGGCAGGAGCAGGGACCGAGCAATGGGAGCTCACCCCGTCGCGGGGATTCGAACCACCAACCTTCTGATCGGCAAGTCCTAGGCTCTGTGGTTTAACCCACAGTGCCACCTGCGTCCCATCCAGTAATGTACTGTGCTTTAAATACCGTACATGCTTCAGCCTGGACTCTGTTCCTACTGCAAGAACTGAAATTTGCCCTTAATGAAGTTGACTGCTTGAGACTGGCTGCAGGCTTTCTTTGTTTTGGAGTACAGAATGATCTCACTTTAATCCAGCTTGCAAGAGACCTAGGGATTCATCACTAGCTGTGATATGCACAGAGTGGACTTAATAGGTCCTGAAATGTTGCTTTTAAATTTGGTGCTAATTTAGGTGTGCTGCCACTTACAGTGCTCATACTTGCCTCCTCCTCCGACCTAACTCATTACTCTTTTGTCAACCTAACATTTCAGGGATGTAGCATCCGAATCTGACAACAACATCAGGCAAATAAACCAAGAGGCGGCTCACCGGAGGTTTCGATCCAGGAGGCACATTAGCGAGGATTTGGACCCAGAGGTACCGCCCTTGGAGGGTGGAGAGGCACCTGAGGTACATGCAGGACTTAAAACTGGCTTTTCAGTTTGGTGCTCTACGTGATTTTACAGAAAGTCTGCTTGAAATGCCTTAGGAACTGAGGCTTCCAAACACAAAATGTGTGTTAAAGGCAAGATTAGAAAGGTACAGTGTGGGAGATTTATGAGGGGAAGATACACGTGCCTTCCCCCCATTGTGTGAAGCCTTGTGTTGTCCTTTGTTAGTATGTTATTGTTTGCCAGTGACCTTACTTAGTTAGTAAATGCAACTGAGCAACAGAACAGCTGAACAAGACTTGGATGTTCGTATAGGCCAGGCATTGGCAAACTCAGCCCTCCAGATGTTTTGGGACTACAATTCCCACCATCCCTGACTACTGATGCTGTTAGCTAGGGATCATGGGAGTTGTAGTCCCAAAACATATGGAGGGCTGAGTTTGCCTATGCCTGGTATAGGCCAGTCTTTCTCAGCCTTGGTCTGGCTAGCTAGGAATGGTGGGAGTTGTAGTCCAACAACATCTGGGGATACATAATGCATGTGTGTTTACATCTTTAATGTTGATTGAAATCCTCTGTACATTTACTGTGGTGGTGTAAGCCCTATTGAACTTGCTGGGATTTGCTTCTTGGCAAATATCCAGAGGATTCACAATGGCAGATTGTGGTTTTATTGTCTTAATTTGGTCCAGAAGGCACCTTAAATGTCACACATCTTCCACCAACACCCACCAACTGTCAAATATTCATTTAGCCAATAGTTTAATCCAGAAGATGGAAAGAGTGGGTGGGGGAAGGCACAACTGAGAAAACTAATGCCACTTTTGCTGGGTGGAAGGGAAGTTTACTTTAATTAAACATTGTTTTTATTAGATCAAATAATACTTGCAATTATTATTATTTTTTTAATGGCATTGCTTTTGCAAAATTCAGCTTCCAGGCTGCTGATTTCTGGCTATTGGAGTCTTCTTTCCTACTTGATGTAAACCTGGGTCCTTGTGTGTAATCTGCTTTGTGCCTCAATAGTTTGATTTTGATAACTTGAATTCCTTTGAGGTGGGGGCTCACAATATAACCTTGAGGGTTTGGCCTCAAGTCAGGAATAGCTGGCAATTGTTCCAGTGGGTAAATGACATAAACAGCAAGGGAGCCTGGTGGGTGGACTCACAGCATGTTTTACAGTCACTAAATAATGTATTGCATGGGAAACACCACTTCTGCGTCTTAAAAAAAAAAAGTTGATGCTGCAGTTATTCTCAGGTCAGTCAATAAAACACAAGCAAGGACCCCACCCCACTGCCTGCATTCCCACTTACGGAGATGTGGAGGAACTTGCATGTCTTCTATAACTGCGCTTCCTTTAACCCAGTGCTTCTGAAATTTCGCGATTGCACTTCCACTACCTGCCAGTTTCACCCTCCCCAGCTCCCTCTCATATCCATAGTACAGTATGTTAAGAGCAAAGCTGATTATCAAATGCTAATCACGTTTTCGGGAGACTTTTAAAGTACATATTGGTTCTCTTAAGTTCATTCGATAAGCAGCCCAGCTAAGACGGGGTTCACATTATGTGGAATGGTTGCGTTGGGACGTATGGCAGGGAAGGTTGCTGTTTTGCATATTCACCGTAGGTTCTATCCTTTCCGCCAGCCCTGGGAAACCATTTCAGAAGAGGTTAATGCAAGCAGCGATTCCTTAAGCCTGTCCTTGCCACCCCCACCTTCATCGCCCATCTCCCGGACCAGTCCTCAGGAGCTGTCCGATGAACTGAACAGAAGACTTCAGATCACTCCAGATTCAAATGGGGAACAACTCTCTTCTATGATTGTAAGTAACCTCAATGTGTACTCTGCTATCTTCTGTATGCTGCCGTCCATTCTGACTGCTGAAATTCTTGCAAATGCTAGAAATGTTTTGCACTCGGAGATTAAGATAATCAGTTTTCCAAAGACCTTACTTTCTTCTACACGAGAGCACGCAAATGTGTGCGCTCTTCTTTAATTAAAATCGGACCGCTTTACAATACAGCAGGGTTGCAGTACTCTGAATATTTACTGGGGTGCAAGTCCCATTGAATCAGTAAATGTTCAGCTGCAATCCTTAGCATGCAAACCGAATATGGAAGCAAATCCTGCTGGATCTAATGGACTTCTGAGAAAACATATTTAGAATTGGACTATCGCAGTTGTCTTTTATTTATGTGTAACTTTCAGTATGTTTTTCTGATAAATTACTACAGGTATAGCCTGACCTTTGTTAGGTCAAGTATTCAGTGGATATAAGTTGATAATTTTTGATTGGGAGCAATGTCCCAACATGTTAGGAGTTTAGCATCTGTTCCCATAACTCAGCAGTTGCATTTAATGGTCAATGATGAATATTGGCAGGGCGACAGTATAAGTGACTGAGGATAAGGGTACTGCTAGGTTATCTATTTATTTAAAGGAAGCAATTTCAAATATTGCATATCACAGTTTAATGGGACACCTTATCAGCTTGCCTTTCATTTTTCAGGAGATAAGAAAGCTAAATATAGGAAGGTTTCATTTATGAATAACTTTGAAATATTCACCAGATATGCTTATTGGGTTCAGATACAAAGAAAAACTTGGATTAAGTCCTGTTGAAATGGCCATTTACATGATTCTGTTAAGGGGCTGTTACAATATCAGAAGCAGTTAGTTGAAAGCACTTTCTCTATATGAATATAACCATTTCTGATATTTGTACGTAGGTGAAATACTGTTGGGTTTGCATAATACATTTCTTGCATGATCACTGTGGCTGTTGCAAGGTGTGAATCATTTACAAGCTGTTCTCCTAATCAAGTCAATTCTGTGTCCCATCAAATGGGGGCACCTGATATGTGATAAGCCTATCGTGCATTTTTCTGTTCCTGCTGATCATGTGATCTGGTTCTCACATGAACCTAATAATCCTGTAAAAGTGGCTTAATCGTTTTTGAGCAACAGACAACCCGGCTGAAAGAACACCCCATCCATAATAACATTCGCATGTAAGGAACCTTCTCCAAAATGTACTGACAAACGTCTACCACAGGAGCCTTGGTATGCAGATGTAACTCTACAGTTACACATGCATTGCAAAAGGTCTATCCAATACCCCTTAGACTTTTCAGGGAGCGTCCTAGCATTGCTAGTCCTATCAATATGCAAGCTTGGAACACCCTAAAGCACATTAAGAGGGGACCATCCTGTCTTCCTCCCCACCCCTCCTGTCTTCTGCTATGACAGGGAACAAGAGAAGAGGAGAACTATATGTGGGAGGAACTGCTGCACTGAAACTCTCCAGCTCTGAGAATAATATCGAAGCAGACTGCCTTTGATAGGGAAAGCTGGCTTGGGGAATCAAGGCATCTAGAGTGTTTCACACGGTGCCGATTCCTCGGCCAAGGGTTCTTGGCATCCGTCTGTCCCAGGAGACAATGGAGGAGCCAAGGGTGGGGAACCTTTATCGGCCCAAGGGTTGCATTTTCTTCTGGGCAGCCTTCCAGGACAACATGCCAGTGGCAGGTTGGGACCAAAAGCGAAAAAACAGAAAGGGCAATGCAGAGCTTAGACTTCTAGCACTATACATTGGGTGGCATTCCAGCCATGGCGAAAACCAGAGATTTCTACTCCTGCACCTTTCCATCTAGAGATGCAAGAGGTGTTATCACAATGCAAGTGCAGATTCTAGCCAGGGAAAGGCGCTCAAGGAGGACGCAGAACAGGGCTGGTTGAAAGTCACAAGGGCTGGATGGAGAGGGTGGATTTGCCCCGCTGGCCCTGAGGTTCCCCACCCCTGCTCAGGTTTCTAGGATTTGGCCACAGCTCTCCAAGGCAGCCCTTCAAACCCCCACCATTCCTTGTGATTTGGGACGCTGCTCCCCAAGGCACACCAGAGGTCTAAATACCAGACCAGATGCCTAGACCTTAGTTACAGTGGAAGCCTTGCAAGACATTAGGGTGGTCAAAGTACTTCATGTCCATTGGTAATCTTCACACTGTCCTGTAAGGTACATGGATATTACTCCATTTTACTTTGTGATAGAGGCAGATGAAGATAAATAAAGCCCTCTCTTTAGAAGGGTGACCCAAGTTTTTCCATATTTCCCCACATCTTCTTCACTCACCGCATTTTTTTTGAAGAGCATCCAGAACAGATATCCCAACAAATGCTCTAGTTATCTTCCAGCCTCCCATTAGTCTCTCCTAACTCTGTATTAATATTGCTGGAATATTTTTCAGCTATACTTGATATTCAGGAAAGTCATCTTTCTTGAAGTTGGTCAGCTGAAGGGGGATTTCATTTCTGGTGATCGAACTGCAGAGGGTGGAAGAAAGGAGAATACAATATCAAAAAGTGAATCTAATTGATTTTGAGTCAAGGGAAAAATGCCAGTGTACATTTAATAATTCAGTGTGTCCTTTTCCTTCAGCAGAGAGATCCTTCTGCAAGGTTAAGATCTTGCAGTGTGACTGATGCAGTTGCTGAACAATCCCATTTATCACTGGTAAGCAGGATTTTCTTAATGGTTTTTTTCCTACCTCTCTTTTTTCTAATGCAGTTTTGTATTTTTGATCTGCGTGGGTCTGTGGCACCTTCTCTTGTGGAAATCATTTCAGCTGTGACCCCAGTTATATATTGACTTCTACAAACTTTCTTAAACCCTCTTACGAAGGGTAGGAACCCTAGATCCTTGAGAAGGGAGTGTTCTCAGTGCAGGTTGGAGAAGATGGGATGAAACTACATGGTGTTGGTCAAGATACTTCTTGACCAGATGATCTGAACCAGTTTTCGGGCATCCTGGGATTTAGCATGGATATTTCTCAAGAATGGATATGAGCAGGCATAGAACAGGCCACACAGCTCTATGGCTGTGGTACACATAATCTGTGGCAGGATGGGTGCCCTCATGTGCTAGATATGTGAAGATACATTGAAGATGCGTTTGAAGGAGAGGCCACAGAAATAAAACTTGGAAACACCGGATTAGTAATTTACAGGTCTACCCCTAACCATGCTTACTCAGAAAATCACATAATTTAATGGGGTTTCCTTTCTAGTAAGTATGTTTAGGATTGCAATCTAAGGCTTGCAGTCCTTTCTATGCTTACCTTGGGAGTAAGCCCTCTTGAACTCAGTGGGATTTACTTCTGAGTAAATGTAACTAGGATTGTGCATTGGGTTTGTTTCTTTAAGTACATGCTATGGATACCTAATATTTATATATTAATCAGGCATCATAATGTTATAATCCATGTCATTAAGTGGGGTGATTTATGTATACATTGAAATTGCATGAGGGGAAAACAGGGAAAGGTGCCAAAATTTCCTGAAAAATTGTCTTTTGTTTGCTTTGCTTTGCATACTAACTGTTTTGCAGTTTTCCTGTTTCTGTTTAACCTCCTTTCCTTTCCAAGTAGTATTCTTTTCAGCTATAATCCAGAAAACTCTATAACTTCTACTCAACATAAATATGCCTAGGATTACGTTGCATGTCCATGTCAGACATACCTAAAACAGCTCTCCAAAATAATTAATAATGAAAATAATGAATCATAACACCAGGAGAACTTTTTCCAGTTTTTCTTTGTGTCAGAAAGAGCTGGTCTGCATTTGAGATAACTTAACACTAGATCGTTCTATGTAGCAGAATGCATGGACAAGAATGAATTCTCATAGTGAATTCTTTTTCTTTCAAATGTCAATTAAACTGAATAGTGTCCCAATGGAAGAAAACAGAAGTTTTAAAAATGTGCTCAAACCCTTCTGGAAAACCTTGCTTCTTTTCTTCTCATAGCGATTAAGCTCTCTTCTGTTCTTCCCCTGCCCACTGCACCACCGTTTGCAGACACTTGCCCTTTCCTTTCCTGGTGGGGCGGTATAATTAACTGAAGACCCATTTCTTCATTTTCAGCTTGAATTAAGCCTCTGCTCTCACTGATGCGGGGGACGGGACCTTTATTTAATCTTGAGGTGTCTCAGATTCCTGGCTTAGATCATTTCTTTGTGTTCCTGCCTGTAGAAAAGGAATAGATTTAATTGTCCTACCTAGTGTTTGACACATTGCCTTACTTGCTGCTTCGAGTACCCAAGTGCTTTGAGTGCAAGTGTACACATAGTTATGCTTGTGTGGAATCCAATAGTATAATATTGTTCTGGAGCTGCGGTCAAATTATGAAGTCATCTCTAGGTGGAAATGAAAACAGAAGTATTTTGGACCCAAGTGCCGACACCTCATATCTGCTGTAATAAGTGGCCGCCATTTTCCTTACATTATCAGGGACTGATAGCATCTTTCCTCACCTTTAAAGTTGATACAGTATTTTAAAGTGGGCTTTTGTTTCTTCCGGAAGACATGCACATCATCTGTGACCTCCGTTCCCAACCACCCCTTAATTGTAACAATTGTTATTTAACAGCCGAGCGTCCCATCTAGGAGAGTTCGTTCTTCAACTGTCACTGGAGGTGAAGAGTCAACGGTAATCATGCCTTTATCAAGCCAAATATATTCTCTTCCTATAAGCCCAGACTCTGTCCTGTTCTTTTCTCTTCTCCTGGCTTCTCTCCAGAATGTTAGCTTTTTAGGTCTTTTATGGGCTATTCGTTTCCCCCCCCCCCCCATCTGTGCATGTAACTCTTTGGCTTCAGGGTGTACAGATGTCAACTTTCCTTGTTGTGCCTCTTTTGTGAGATAGATCACCTTTTCCCAGCACTCGCGGCGTAAATTGTGGGTGAACAGAAAACAGACTTCTTCTCCCCAGTCCTTCAGTTTCTTATGCCGCCCATCTGACTGGGGTTCTCCCAGCCAACAGAATATTAAAAACACGGTAAAACATCAAACATTAAAGGCTTCCCTAAAAAGGGCTACCTTCAAATGTCTTCTAAAAGTCAGATAGTTGTTAATAAAGTTGTTCCTTGACATCTGATGGGAGGCCGTTCCACAGGGTGGGTGCAGCTACCAAGAAGGCCCTCTGCCTAGTTCCCTGTAAGCTCACTTCTCTCAGTGAGCGAATATTATACACACACACACAACCCTCATCTTTCAGCTACGTAGACACCATACAGTAAAATTATAATAAAATTTTAATATAAACAACTGATACAGTTCAAATTATAAAGCCGCACATCCAAAAGAACCCACAATATGATAGGCATGATTTTTCCTACCACGCACCCTTCTTGTACATCATTTTGGACCTGGCCTTTGAAGTTTATTCCAATGTATTTTTTATTTCTTGAAAGGCTGCTTCCCAGCTTCTTCTCGTACCAAAAGAGGAGGAGGAGGAGGAAGGAGAAATTTGTGTAGGTGCAGGAATTTTTAAGAACTAGGAGCAGAGCGTTTATCTCCGCGATCCCCAAAGGGGAAATACTTGCTGCAATTTTGACTTAATTTTATTGGAATGCCCACCTGTGAATTCTCTCCATTTGGACCAGTGTAAATAGGGATGCCATTGGTGATGGGCATGGGAAACAAAACAACAAATCAGAGGGAAAACACAGTATAGGGTACTTTGCCAGGCCCCTCCACCATAACCCAAGTGACTGGAAAATTCGGGGGGGGGGGCAGGGAGGATATAACCCCAACCAGTAAGCAGAAAGCATGAATGACCACAACCAATTCCACCTACATACACGCTAAAGGTAAAAGGGAGCAGGTGGCACTGTGGTCTAAACCACCAAGCCTCTTGGGCTTGCCGATCGGAAGGTCGGCGGTTCGAATCCCCATGACGGGGTGAGCTCCCGTTACTGTGTCCCAGCTCCTGCCAACCTAGCAGTTCAAAAGCACGCCAGTTCAAGTAGATAAATAGGTATTGCTGCGGCGGGAAGGTAAACGGCATTTCCATGCGCTCTGGCACTCATCACAGTTTTCCGTTGTGCCAGAAGCGGTTTAGTCCTGCTGGCCACATGATCCGGAAAGCTGTCTGTGGAGAAACGCCGGCTCCCTCGGCCTGAAAGCGGAGAGGAGTGGTGCACCCCATAGTCGAATTCGACTGGACTTAACCATCCAGGAGTCTTTTAGCTTTTTACATACACTCTGTATGGGGTTTAACAGCAGACTGGTTCCAGGTTTGAAGAGACTCACAGCATGAGGTCCTCAAAGCAATTTCATTTCTGCATGAATGGACAGGCTTATATAGGAGGAGGAAAAGGGAGCAGAGCTACTCCTACAGTGAAATAGCATTAATTCAGGATGTTGTGGGCCATTATAACAGCAGCTGTCCAGCACTTACCAGAGTGCCAAAAAGGGGGGAGGTACAGCAATACCATCATCAGTGGCTGCCCAAGAATCCATTGAATGTTCTAACTTGGTCCTCACAACTTTCATGTCTCTTATTGGGCCATGGAGGCACATTCTGTTTTTCAACTTGGCTACAAGTACTTTGGGCATTTTAAGCATAGTGGTTTTAATTAATACCCTTAGCATTGGCAGTGGTACTAATCTGAAAACAATACAAAAATCTATAAAGGACAGCAGAAGTCGACGGAGGTTCTAGTTGTTCATTTTTTGGAGAAAGCTTTATGTTGCAACAGCAGGTTAAAGATTATACCAGGTGGTCTAGAGTATTGGCACTCATTCTTTAATCCGTTGCCATTTCTTCACCGACTATTTCAGGTGGGGGGGGCTTACATTAATATAGATCAGCTTGAAACAGAGAGGAAGGGGTAATGACTAAAATGCATGAGAAGTGTTTTCTTGGAAATTAAAGCACAGCTTTATTTATTTTAATCTTTGCGGAGCATAAGTTTAAAAATTGATATAGCCCAGAAAGGAAATCTAGTTACAGTCATACCTCAGGTTGTGAACATGATCCGTGCAGGAGGCATATTCGCAACCTGCAGCGCCACGTCTGTGGACGCGTGTGACACGATTTGGTGCTTCTGCGCATGCATGTGATGTCATTTTGTGCTCCTGCGCATGCGTGAGTGCCGAAACCCGGAAGTAACGCGTTCCGATACTTCCGGGTCCAGTGTGGTCCGCAACCCAAAAACGCACAACCCACAGAGTTCGTAACCCGAGGTATGACTGTACTTGAATAGCAAGAGATAACTTTTTATTCCTAGGCAATTGCATCATTCCCTGTCTCTGTTGACATTCATATTGAGACCTTACTAACTTTTCAAATGGGCCACTTAAGCACTGCTAGGGGGGGGGAAGAAATGCATCACACACCCCAGATTTCAAAAAAATAATAATTCCTTGCACTAATTTGCATTTTTTGATGCACATAGAGAAATAATTACTATAATTTATATATAAGTACAGTAATAAAGAGGAAGGCTGAGTGCCTGTTGAGTGTGCTGTCTGGGTGTTTTGTTTTGACGGGCAACTTCAAGACCCCTGCTCCACCTTCTTAGGAGTCTTCATCTGAATCCAGACTAAAACTGGACAAACCCCTCAAAGAGAGGGCTGCCCAGAAGAAGGGGACTGCCCCATTGCGTAAGCAGAATATGCTTTGTTGGATACAGCCCACAATCTCCTAAATTATTTAGGGTTGTATCCAACCCACTTAGCAGCATAATATTTTCACTGCCAGAATACTAGTAGAAAGTTGTTCCACAAGAGAACGCATTAGCAGGTTGCTGGTAACTTTGATTGTGTGATGCATTGCACAATCCGGTTGCACAACAAGCTTCCGCTAGCAAAGCTGGCGTGTTGGATCCCTTGTTGCACAACGTTAAGACTTGCCCTTCCACTACCACAAGATCCCTTCGGAGACAGGCCCCATCCCGTTTTGCACATTTAATATTAGTTTCCCCTCAACTTTAAATCAGTGGAGACATTTTTAGAGCAAAAGGATGTGCAGAAAAGGGAGAGTGTACCAAACTGTGATGCCAGCTGAGCATAAAGTATTTGTTAGCTCTTAAGAGGATTTCACACAAGACTGCTTGGTTTCTTTTATATATGTGTGTGTAGAGAGAGATATAGAGCAGTCCTTTCTGGTGTTTCCATATTTTTCCTTTCTAGTCATCATTAATTAATCATCATTCTCATAACATGCATTTTTTAAAAAGCACCACGTTTTTCAGAGCAAGAGTTACCGTACCTCTCACCTTCTTTAAACAAAACAAAATTCAAAACAATTTTCAAATCTGTACCCACAATTCCATCTGAAACTGTTCCGGATAACATATAAATGTTCATCAGCACCCACGATCAATTCTTGCTTCAGCTTCCTGAATGTGTGGCTTTATTTTTACTTCCACAGAAAGATCGCAGACTTTAATCCACGTAGGTTGTTACTGATGTATAGCAGTTTCTTCCCCAACTGTGACCATCTCTGAAATTCTCACTCCATTTACAATAAACAAAAAACCCCAAAAAAACCTACCTTGCCTTGGTAACAAGGGGAGCCTTTTCACTGTTTCTAGCTGCCATGGAGACTTGGTTTAGTTCCTGGTATTGTGGCCGGGGCTCTGATCCAGATCCCCACTGCTTACATCTGAGTAAGAAACCACTGCCACATATTAAACGTAATGTATAGTTTTACCTTCAGTGACTGTGTGTATACAGATACATTCCTTTGTGAATATAGGGGGAAAGTTCATAAACAGTGAAACCTACATTGTTTGCACTCTGGCCTGATTTGGCATACCTGGTTTTCCTGTCTTGTATTGCCTTTATTGTATTGCAACCAGGGAATCTCACATTCTACGGTCATTAGTTATGAGGAACACCTTGACAAATGGGGGGAGTTTCCTATGAAACCTCAGAGACCAAAGTAGGGCTCAGCAGTTGTTAGCAGGTGATTAGTAAGTGGTTTGCAGTGTCAATATTTCTGCCTGAGTTTGCAAGCAGCAGAACAGGTGCCTGCAAGAAGCCTTGGCCTTAAGAAGGAACATAGAAACCACTTGAGGACATAGGAAGTTGCCTTATGTGGACTCAAACCATATTGCGTACACTGACTGCTAGCAGCAGTCTAGAGTTTCAGGTAGGAGACTTCCCCAACACTACCCAGAGATGCCAAGGATTTAACCTGGGTCCTTCTGCAATGCAAAGCAGGTGATTTGCCACTGAGCCAGTGTGACTGTAGTGATTAGAGTACCAAACTAAACCTGGGAAGACCCAAGTCCAAATAAGTTCATGGGGTGACTCTCAGTCTAACCCAGTGTTTCCCAAGCTTGGGTCTCCAGCTGTCATTGGACTACAACTCCCATCATCCCAAGCTAGCAGGGCCAGTGGTCAGGGATGATGGGAACTGTAGTCCAAAAACAGACACCCAGTTTGGGAAACCCTGGTCTTCACCTATCTCAGAAGGTTGTTTTGAGAATAAAAAGTGGAGGCAAGGGAGCTTCATGGAAGGAAGACATCATAAAAACAAGAATACAAAGCTCAAATATTTGTAAACCCCATATATTATACAATGGATGGTGACATGTCTGAAAGTCTGTTTCATTATTAACCAACATATTTGGATTCAAGGCTGCACAGCCTGTGACCCAGCAAAACAAATATTGCCCACAAGCCACAAAAGGTTTGACAACCCTCCTGTTTCTGCTGACTTATTTCAGCTAGCTAGGGAAACAAACAATTGTGCATTATTTCAAGGAATGCTGGTTAATGGGAGTAAAATAATTTTCTTCTCGGTGCTCCTGGCAGTACAGTTTGATTCTGCTAAGTCTTTTTATACTCTTCCGCTCTTCCTGTTGCCTGTCTTTCATGAACAAACAGTATCTTCAGTGAGGATAAAGTGAAATACGCTTCTCTCAAGCTGGACAATGTTTGTATCCCTCTTGGTTTCAGCACATTGCAATTTTCTTGTCACTTTTGTGACCCATGCTCCAGAGGATGGAAATGAATCCTTGTGTATCTGAACGTGAGCCTGCCTTCTAAGAGGGAGGTGCTGTGCCGACACACACTTCCTGGTTGTACTGCTGCTGCAAATGTTGTTTGTACGAATGACCCGCTGTCACATAGTAACACTATGGTAATTTCTTGCATAAACAGCCATCAGTGGCCTATGTACATACTACACCGGGCTTACCTTCGGGCTGGGAAGAGCGGAAAGATGCTAAGGGTCGTACTTACTATGTCAATCATAACAATCGAACCACAACTTGGACTCGTCCTATCATGCAGGTACGGAACTTGCTATCCAGAGAAAAGCGACAGAATGTTTTCTAGAGTGTGTGGAGTCGTTTCCATTCTGTGGCCGTGTCAAATTTCAGAATGACAGCTATAGGCGTGGGGGAGGACAATTTCTGGGGAAGTAATTGGTTTTAGCTGAGGAGACATGCATTGACTAAAGCAAGATCTGCTCTGTTTGGCGCAGGCCAGTGCCAGTTTCAATACGCATCAAACCTGGGAGGTGCGCGTTGTGACACATGTCCACCCTTCATCCGCTTAATAACATCTTCACTTGGGGGAGGGGGCGGCAGAACTGGGTCATTGCAAGATGGTGATGGGCTATATTGTCACTAGGTGAAGAAGAGCAAAATTCTCTGTTCCTGCTTGCCTAAATGAAGCTGTGGTTGTCAAACTGCAGCAAGAGCACTCAACGTTTTTGCTTGTTGAAGACAAAAAGTTACCTGCATTTTAACAAAGTGGAACCGATCCCGAAGAACGCAGTGGGTCTTCAGTGCAGCTCTTACTTTCCTTGGAGCAATTTCTCCCCTTTCCCTCACAATGCTAACGTAGCCTCCCACATTTCTTTAATGAAAACTGGGACATCCTATTCTATTATTATTATTATTATTATTATTATTATTATTATTATTGCTATTTATACCCCACCCATGTGACTGGGCTGCCCCAGCCACTCTTATATAGGGCTGCCTTTAGGTGGCTGGGGGGGGGGGTCGGATAACTCCATACCCTCCAACATTTCTCCAATGGAAATAGGGATATCCTAAGGAAAAGCGGAAAATTCCAGGCACAATTTGGAAACCCGGGCAGCTTCTGTAAATCCAGGGCTGTTCCTGGAAAATAGGGATACTTGGAGGGTCTGTAAAAGACTAACCGGTATTCCCCATAAACCCCCAATAAAGCTACAATTTGTAGTGGGTTTCAGATCCTGACTTAAGGGGAAGCTGGTTAACTGTAACCACTGTTAACACCAGTGTTATAAGTTATCAGCCAAGGAAGCAAGTGAAATTGTACATGAGCTGACCATGGCCAGAAGATAACATTCAAAACCAGGCAGAAGCATGGAGCAGCAGTAAGCGGGTTATGTAAACAAGCAGGCGCAGAGAATAAGCAGTGATGCAACTCCCACCTTAACTGGCTGGTGGGAGTTGTATCACTGAGTGTTTTTCTAAGAGCGTGGTGCCATTCATACATCAGGAGACTGGTCCAAGCAGGAAGCTGCGAATGAGCCTCTGGGTGACTGTAGCAGCTGTCTGTTCCAACCGTGAAGAACCAGCCCTTTTTTCATGTCTGCCACTCATTCATCTGCTCACCCTGCAACAGGCCCTGGGTGCTTTTTGCAATAGCAAAGAGGATCAAGGGAATTCTCCGGGACTTGTTCTTTTCTGCTACTCTTAGACGTCAGGTGCTGTAGTGGAATGGGGAGGTGAAATGACTGCATCGAGAGAAGCCAATGTTGAACTTAACTTGAGCAAAAATAGAATCTTTGGCAGCCAAAAGTTATCCTGCTTTTGGATGCAAGTAGGCAAGCTACAGTAAATGTGGTACATGAAGAAGCATTAGCTAGTAGGGCTTATGTACCTGTTTCATACTAATAAATAAACTGGTCCTAGTGCTATAGTATAAGGGACGTGGGTAGCTCTGTGGGTTAAACCACAGAGCCTAGGACTTGCCGATCAGAAGGCCTTAAATCCACAAACAGACCCCCTCCCAACCCCTGGATTTTAGATCTCGTGCACACAAATTGTAGCCTTCCAAAACAGTGACTAAGAGGGCTGGGCTTTTTTCTCCCTTCCTCATCCCCCATCGCCCCATAATTTGAGCTGTCTAAATGCCTCACCCACATTGGTTTGATATAATAGTTATAAAAGCCTTCACTCTTCCAAAAAAAAAAAAAGGTACTCCTAAACATTTAGAATGCAATTGAAATGCAGGATTTTGACAGCATGGCAGAAATTGTTCCAGGTGTGATCATTTCCCCCCCTCTAGGCAGGAATGTTATTGCTGAAAAAGTTATTTAATAATTCACCGACCGGCACGAACGTTTGGAAATTGTTTGATCATGAAATGGCTCGTCTTTTGGCGAGGAAGGTCATAACATGTAGCTAACTTGTGTTTGCCTCTGAAATAGCTTGCTGAGGATGGTGCGACTGGGTCAACATCAAACAGTAACAACCACCTAAGTGAGCCTCAGATCAGACGGCCTCGTAGCCTCAGTACTCCCACAGTAACATTATCTGCACCACTTGAGGTGAGAAGTGCTATCTTCAATTCCCAAGCCTTCCCTTCCTCCTGGATTCCCATCCTCTCTATCTTGTTGTTATTCCTTACTTTAACTTCCAGTTTTCCAGTCCACTTGTCAGTCTTTTGCAAAAACTCCTTTGTGCCTCAAAAAAATTACATTTGCGTCTTACAGGTTATTTTTCGCCTCTGTCTTTATTTTGTGCATTTACACGTTGCTGTTCTAACCAGTTCTTATGCTGAACATAGTAGACATGTTCCTATTTTTATTTCAAATCTTATAGGATCATCACTTAAGAAATATTCAGATTGTTTATTTTAATTTCCTTCTTTTTTGGTTGTTTCAGTCAACAAAGCAAGGGCATGTAGATTGAGTTATGAATGTAACTTTTCAATTTGACTCTTATTTTCTGTTTTGCATTTGAATATAAATCCTTCAGTTCAGTTTGTTCTATGAAGATGAGCTTTTGGTTGTAAAGTAGATATTGTTGTTCACTGCCAAACATTTATTTTTGTGCTCAATGGTCAGAAAATCTAGGCACTTTCAATGTGATATAATTCTATTCAGTCTCTGCATTGCTGAAAACATTTCTGGTGAAGGGAAGTAATTTCCCTGTTGAAATTAATTCTTTTGAGATAATACAAAGATACCCCTTTATAATAATAAAAAGCAGTATCTTGTGAAAAAAACTCATTTGATGAACCATATGCAACCCCTCTCCCCATTCAGATTGGCCCAACTTTCGGATCTCCTGCTGCTTTCTGTTTTTGGACTTTCACATACTGCTGCTTTTCTAAGAAGTAATTTATTTATGAAGTATTTGCTCAAAAACCATAGGTGCACATCAGAAAAAAATAGCCACCTACAGAATCAAAGCAAGTGAATAGATTTTGTATTTTTCATTTAGCCGTTGGGGAAAATATTCATGATTTCTGTATTGTAAGTGACAGCTGGGGAGGAGGAAAGCACTGGAAGTTAAGTTTTTAGCAACTGAGTGTGACAACTTTGCACGAATTAATAACCACAGTGGATGAAATACTGAAAGGTTGAAATCAGAAGTAACAATATTTGCAATTACATGAAGTCAGATTCTCAGTGCACCACATATTTAAATATCACAGCTCAGAGTGTGTTGATTAGTGTGAAAAGCTGGCATAGCAAATATACCTGTGCACACTTTGAACACTAGACAGACCCCTTATTTGGCACTGTGGGTTAAACCACAGAGCCTAGGGCTTACCAATCAGAAGGTTGGCAGTTCGAATCCCCGCGACAGGGTAAGCTCCCGTTGCTCGGTCCCTGCTCCTGCCAACCTAGCAGTTCGAAAGCACGTCAAAGTGCAAGTAGATAAATAGGTACCACTCTGGTGGGAAGGTGAACGGCATTTCCGTGCGCTGCTCTGGTTCACCAGAAGCAGCTTTGTCATGCTGGCCACATGACCCATAGGCTGTACGCCGGCTCGCCTCAGCCAGTAAAGCGAGATGAGCGCTGCAACCCCAGAGTCGTCCGCAACTGGACCTAACGGTCAGGGGTCCCTTTACTTTTACCTTACCCCAATAGCAATCAGATTGTTGGACACCCCCTGTGCCTGGAGTGCCTGAGGGAGTCATGTGAACCCTCCTAGGAGGTTCAATATTGTCTGTACTTCTCAGTCCTCTGGGGTGTCAGACATTCCCAGTCCAATCCCTGGAGATGGCAGGGATTGAACCTAAAACCTTCTGTGTGCAAATCAGGTGCTTTACCACCCAGTTCTGCCCTTTCAGTGAACAACAAGACGTGCACACAAATGAGGCCAGCATATGCAACCTTGCTTTACAAAGATAATGAGTAGTTGAAGGCACAGCTGCTTCCTTACTTTGAAAACCCGCAACTGAGATTTCTCATTGCCAGCATTTTATGGCAAGAAGGATTCAGATTGTGAATCCCTTTTTGCCACTTCTTGGCTGGGAGGCCAATGTTCAAAACCCTCACCACCAAGAAATGGCCCACTGCTGCCAGCTTCAAACAGCTGTGCACATTATGCTTCCCTGTGTTACCACATCCATGCGCACGCATGCTGTGTGCACCCGACGAATGATGCGTGCGAGTCCTCATTTTAAATACATACTCTCAGATCAGGGCAAGGTCTGAAGGCACCCAAAGCAGACAGCTCAAGAAGGTGTGGGTTTGGTCAGTGCCTAGGTGGGGCACTGCCTGGGATCTTCATGTCCCACCCCCTAATTTCTCCTCATATTCTGCACCCACTCCAATGTACTTCTTGTCTGCATACAGTCTGTGTCTTAATATGAAAGTTTAGCTCCTCTCTCTTCCTCATCACATTGTTTGTTGCCCAGCAAAGTATAACTTATATTTGAATGGCCCAGTGATAAGATCAGGAAGGGTTTTTTGTTTTGTTTTAATTGTTTTATATATGGAATTGCTTTTATTTGTTTTTGCGCTTTTCTTGTTTTAGGGTTGTAATTGCTCCGTTTGTTTTATAATTGCATATTTCATTGCTGCAACCCACTTTTGGGGCCTTATGGTGAACAGCAAGTAAGAAGTCAAATAAATAAGGAAGGAAGGAGGGAAGGAAAGAAGGAAGGAAAGAAGGAAGGAAGGAAGGAAGGAAGGGGAGAGAGGATTTAGGGCTCTGGAAAAATGGCCGGAATGAACTCCTCTCCTCAATCTCGTCCCTGCTCCCTTTTTCCTTAAAGATAAACCATTGCTTTTATTTTCCTTTTCATGCTGTGGTTTCTGAGCGTTTAGTTAAAATTGTGGCGTTACACTTGGTAAGAAAAGGCAGGCTGTTGCTGTAGTGCAGTGATGGCCAAACTTGGCCCTCCAGCTGTTTTGGGACTACAGTTCCCATCGTCCCTGACCACTGGTCCTGTTACCCAGGGATGATGGGAGTTGTAGTCCCAGAACAGCTGGAGGGCCAAGTTTGGCCATCACTGCTCTAGTGCATTGAAATACCTATGCTGCGGATTTTGGGGTGATGGGATTGCATTGTGGTGGGTGGTAGGAGTTTTGGGTTTCTCCTCACCCGCTTCCTGAAAGGGTATGCCCTCAGAGGTGAGATTCAGGGCTTGCACTGTCTTCTGCATCTGTTTCAGCCTAACCACAATAATAACTTTGTGTGTGTGTGTGTGCTTATTGCGCATCCACGTTTAAAGTGCATTAGACAAGGAATAATGGCTGATTTCCAGGCAATGGGGACAATTATGTGCTTTCAATCCTTTTATCCCAAGTGAAGATCTCTGTGGTGTAGTGGTTAGTGCACTGGACTAGAACCTGCGAGACCTGGGTTCAAATCCCCACTGAGCGACATAAAAGTTCACTGGGTAACCTTGAGGCCAGTCTCTTAGCCTAACCCAGGTTTACCTCGCCTGGGACGGTTCACTCTACAGGAGATCCCTCCATGGGCCAGATCACATGAGTGTGAGTGCGCGTGCCTGCGATTTCTGGCGTCTGCGCAGACGCGATTTCCGGTGCCATGGAAAGGAGTCCCTGCACCGCACCTGTTTAACGCAGCGCGCGGGGACTCGCCGAGCGGGCGACTCGGTTTGGAGGCAGCTCGTGGACCAGTTGAACAGCCCCTGTGGGCCTTTTGTGGCCCATGGGCCTTAGGTTGCCACCCCCTGTCCTAACCTACTGAACAGGGTTGTTGTGAGGATTAAATGGGGAGGCAGAGAAGAGTGCGTGCCCTTCGAAGTGGGATGGAAATGTAATAATGAATAAAGAATTTTTTTTTTTAAACCTGGCATCTTTCACACTATAAGATGGCCGTCTTGATTCTTACCGCTGCTTCTTCCCACAGGGACTGATCAGGGACTCTCCTGTGCGAAGAGCTGTGAAGGACACCCTTTCTAACCCCCAATCTCCGCAGCCTTCTCCCTACAATTCTCCAAAACCACAGCATAAGTTGACGCAAAGCTTCTTACCTCCTGGCTGGGAGATGCGAATAGCACCCAATGGCAGACCTTTCTTTATCGATCATAACACAAAGACCACCACATGGGTAAGAGGAATTCCAAATGTGTGCATCTCTTTTGCGGGGGACCTGGGGGGTATACAGGGGTTAGCAACAGAGACCAGAAAACATGTGAAAGTTGGGGTGGAAGCGGCAGGGAGTGGGGAGATACCACAATAAATTTCAGCAGAATTCAGTAGAGGGTAGTCTACAGGCGGCTTCTACACTTGTTTCTTTTTTGAACTATCGTTTCAGCCTGTGATGTCCCCCCCCCCCCCCCGATAAGCTACTCCATGGAACTTTAAATATTATGTTCTCCTGCTTCTTAGCAGCAGCTCAGCAGACGCACATTATGCATTAAAGCTTTTGCCCTATAACCCTATATTGCATGCTCTGTGCTGAAAATAGCCAGTTTCTCCAACTTCTCCAGTCAATTATTATTATTGTTGCTAGGCCACAGTACTTGGCATTTTAGAGAATGAATACACACACACACACACACACACACACACACACATATATATATATATATATATATATATATATAGACATGTCCTTTCCCTAAGGAGCTTACGGTGCATTCTGAGCTCATTTGCTTTGCTCTCTTGATGTCGTCGTTTACATCCAGGGATAGCTCAGTTGGTAGAGCACAATACTCTTAAATCTCATGGGTTTGAGCCCCATGTCGGGCAAAAGATTCCTGCATTGCAGTGGGTTCGATTAGATGACCCTCATGGTCCCTTCCAACTCTACAGTTCTATAATTCTTGTTATCTCTGTGATCTCTGCACACACAACACCATCTTCAAAGCTTCTCTCTGTATCCTGCCGTGCTGCTTTCTCTTATGCTTTTATTGGCATGGAAGGCTGCCTTCATATCAAGTCAGACCATTGGTCCAGCTAGCTAAGCATTGTAAATGCTCACTGATAGCAACTCTCCCAATCCTTCTGCCTCACGTTCAGCCTCCCAGGCTCCTCCAGACACCGGAAATAAATAAAAAAAGGTGTTACAATATCAGCCTGCATATCTGGCCATCTGCAGAATAATTGAGACAGAGTGAAACTGCATAGCGAAAAATAAACTGCAGACCTCTGCTGAGCTGCACACAACCCTGTAGGAGATTTTAATAGGCTGCTATCCTGTCTAGTCATAAATTCAATGGGGCTTACTGCCAGCTAAGTAATAATAATAATAATAATAATAATAATAATAATAATAATAATAATTTATTATTTGTACCCTGCCCATCTGGCTGGGTTTCCCCAGCCACTCTGGGTGGCCTCCAACAAAGATTAAAAATACATTAAAATGTCGCACATTAAAAACTTACCTGAACAGGGCTGCCTTCAGATGTCTTCTAAATGTCAGGTAGTTGTTTATCTCTTTGACATCAGATGGGAGGGCATTCCACAGGGTGGGCACCACTATCGAGAAGGCCCTCTGCCTGGTTCCCTGTAGCTTTGCTTCTCGCAATGAGGGAACTGCCAGAAGGCCCTTGGCACTGGACCTCAGCGTCCGGGCAGAACAATGGGGGTGGAGACGCTCCTTCAGGTATACTGGGCCGAGGCTGTTTAGGGCTTTAAAGGTCAACACCAACACTTTGAATTGTGCTCGGAAACGTACTGGGAGCCAATGTAGGTCTTTCAAGACCGGTGTTATGTAGTCTCAGCGACTGCCCCCAATCACCAGTCTAGCTGCCGCGTTCTGGATTAGTTGTAGTTTCCGGGTCACCTTCAAAGGTAGCCCCATGTAGCGTGCATTGCTGTAGTCCAAATGGGAGATAACTAGAGCATGCACCACTCTGGCCAGACAGTCCGCAGGCAGGTAGGGTCTCAGCCTGCATACCAGGTGGAGCTTGTAGACAGCTGCCCTGGATACAGAATTGACCTGTGTCTCCATGGACAGCTGTGAGTCCAAAATGACTCCCAGGCTGTGCACCTGGTCCTTCAGGGGCACAGTTAACCCCATTCAGAACCAGGGAGTGCTCTACACCAGCCCGCCCCGTCCCCCAAGAACAGTACTTCTGTCTTGTCGGGATTCAACCTCAATCCATTAGCCGCCATCCATCCTCCAACCGCCTCCAGGCACTCACACAGGATCTTCACTGGTTCTGATTTGAAAGAGAGGTAGAGCTGGGTTTAGGTAGAGTAGGTTTAGGGTTGCAGCCCTTAGAGATATACCGAAAGCCACGTGTGAGATTTCTAGCTATAAGGTTTTAACGAAGCCCATTACATTATTTGAAAGCTCAGCATGCAGTTTGCTAATCAGCTATAAGGAATGTTGTTTTCATGGGAAGGGGGAAGAAGCTAAAACAGTTGCACGAGTTACTGTTGAAAACCGTTTGCATCTGCTCTCCTATGCACTCCTAAAGAAACTAAAGAACTATGCACTCCTAAAGAAAACATTCCTTTAAAATGGTTGTGTAGGTGGTTTGCGTTACGCCACAAATGCAATAGTGGGTTGCAAGGTTCAGTATACAAAGTGACTACTTCTTCTCGGAATCAAAGAATTAGTGAAGAAATGGCTTTGATAGGAGAGGCCCGAGTAAAGGTTTAAATATGAAATGGATGTGTGTGCAGATCCAAGCTATGGTGTTCTTACGGCAACTTGCTTGTAATTACAGGAAGATCCGCGGCTGAAATTCCCAGTGCACCTGCGTTCAAAAGCTGCTTTAAACCCTAACGACTTAGGTCCCCTTCCTGTAAGTATCCACCTTCACACGTTTGTACAGTTTGATCTAGACGCTTGCTGCATGTGTGGATAGATTTGTGTGCGGTGGCGGTTGTGTCTGCTGTTCCTGCTGCTTTACTGTAAACAAAAAACGTGTCCCCCAGAGTCTTTCTAACAGCACTTTTGAAGTGTCCAGTCACTTGACTGCTTGGCTGCGATGCCTGCCCATTTAGCTGTGGCATATGAAAGGACAAACGTAGCCTTCGCTGAAGGTTAAATCACTGCACGGTCTCTGGATTCCGGATGGTTGCTACCAAATCCAAAGCAGTTAGGCTTTAAAGAGAGGGAAGACTTGCAAATATCATCATTAGGGAATATGACTCATTTCATAATACATTCTCAGCCTGCTAATGGAGATATATGTATATATGTACATATTATTCTCCCCTGTTCTTTCATAGGCCTTCTCAAATCCAGCTTAATGGCTGGATTCTTTTCTGCAGCGTAAACAGAGAGTCTGCTTCGTGGCTTTAATTTACACGAGTAAATGACAACTTTGCATTTCAGACTGTCGCCTGAGAGGCAGACAATTTGTAGGATTGTAGGAAGATGCCACTGGTTTGCATTCTAGTAATAAGAAACAAGTGAACCGATTTTGTTGCTCTCAGCGGTCTCTTCCCCCACCCCAACACACATATTATGTTTACCTCCTGGGGAAAGCTGTGTTGTGTTCCATTTGTACGTGCCCCTATTCTAAAGGCTAAGAATAAAACTATTCTAAGAAGCTGCCTTAACACGGAGTCAGACTGTGGGTTTATCCTTAGCCCCATACAGTCGTACTTCGGCTCCCGAACGCCTTGGGAGTCGAACGTTCCGGCTCCTGAACGGTTGAGAACCAGAAGTGAGTGTTCCTGTTTTCGAATGTTCTTTTGGAAGCCGAACGTCCAACGAGGCTTCCGCGGCTTCCGATTGGCTGCAGGAGCTTCCTGCAGCCAATCAAAAGTCAAAACGTTTTGGAAGTCAAATGGACTTCCGGAACGGATTCTGTTCGATTTCCGAAGTACGACTGTACTGTCAGTTCTGACGGCAAGCAGCCCTCCCACATCAGAAGCATTTCTGAGCCCTGCTCCCTGAGAGTAGAGAAGCCAGGGGCCGAATCTGGAACCTTCAGGTTGCAGCGCACGCCCTCTCTGTCTTTCTCAACTCTGGCAATGGAGGCTTTGTTGTTGGGAACATCCTCTGTCCAGACCTAGAATCCAATCATTCTCCAGGAACGAAAGCAGCTTCCATTTGGCTTCGACGTTCTCCCTGTCCGTTGGTTTGATGGCAAAGAACCAGATCCACATATCACCATTTGGTATACGCAATCTGGTTCCCTTCCCTGGAATAGGTGGTACCCATTGTGTGCAAGAGAGCCATGCGTTCCTTGGATCGCACATGGCGCAGAATGCAAAACCGAACCACAGAACAACTGTATATACCAACGTGGAGCGTTCTTAAAGGGAGAAGAAGATAGGTTTGCCTGCTTGAAATAAGTGCACATTAGTACATCAATAAATATTAATTCTCCTGCTGATGTTGTTTTGTTTATTTGTTTATTTTTGTTCTTTAATTACAGCCTGGTTGGGAGGAAAGGATACATTTGGATGGAAGAACGTTTTATATAGACCATAGTAAGTAGGCACGCAGGTTCTACAGCAAGTAGATGAAGGGAGGTAATCAATATTGAAGTGAAAGCTTTGTAATTTTACTCTTCATTTAGGAAGCCAGGTGTTGATATGTGGCGACATTCATACCCGAGAATTAGTGCCTTCCTACGGTACTGTATAATTCACCAAAAGCTTGCTTTTAATTGGCTCATCAAGCTTTGTCCCTATTTGCTCTTGTGAAGCATTAACATTTCTTCTTTGTGGTTGTTTTTGTTGAACTTCTTTGGATTTTTTTGATTTTTTATTTTTTGGTGTTGTGGATGGATCCCATGGCTTATATGCACTTATTAATAAACGAAAGCACACTCTAGGAATAGAAAATAAGATGAGAAAAAAAAAATGATGTAGCCACGAGTCTGTCTATGTAGGCAGTGGAAGAAATTTTCAATAGAATCTTCCCCCCCACAAATTACTCAAAGAAGGTCTTGGGGCAACGCCAGTTCTGACCTTATTTTCTATTTGTGGCATGTTAATCTTGCACTCTCCCTGTTAATCTCTCTACACTTCTGTTCCTTGAAGTTCTAGTGTAAATGGTGTTTCATTGTAGACCCTGTCCTATTACAGCACCTCTGAACAAGTGTGTGGGTCTTTGTTGTGTTTTGACTATCAAGTGGCAACAGAAATAATTTGTTCTTCCGCTGGGAGTGTTTGTGATTTTTTTTCTCTTTATATCTTCATGAATACATATTGCTCATTAAATATCTTCTTGAGATTTTAAAAAAAGGAAAACAGAAGAAAGTTGTATTGAACTTGTAAAATTAACTTTTGTTTTAAAAAAAATCAATGCGACATTGTTGTGTTCTATGTTTTCCTTGGAACTCCATAGAATTAACCACTAGAAATATCTGTAGTTGTATGGTGGCAGGTTTTTATTCTAAATTAAACTGCTTGTGTAAAGTAGCTTAAATATTTTGCAAGTGCATGAATAGCTTTAAAGTAGTATCGTGGCTTTAGTATAAGGAATAGAATTCATACACTTTCAGAACTAGATTGGCCCATTTGTGGGGGGGGGGGAGAGAACACCCGTATTTAACTAAGAAACTGAAGCTTAAAGTCACCAGTTACCCCTTAATTCTGCGTATCTTCCACCTGTTCCAGTATAATATGTCTTCAGTGTTGAAGCTTGGGGTACACTGCATCCTAAGCATTGATTTGTTGCCAATCTCAATCCTAAATAGCTGCTTTTTGTGGCAGCCCCAGGAATAGATTTTAATTCTCCCGTCACAAACATGGTACCCCAAGCATCAAAATCTGGGTACAGGGTGATGAAATGGTCACTTGCCGTTGCCAAGGCTTTAAAACCAACTCACTCCCATGTTGAGCATAATATTCCTGCATTGCCTGAGCTGGGCTACATTCGATGACCCCTTCCAGCTCTACAGTTCCATGATTCTATTATTCCTTATGAGTGTTGGAAGTTCTTAGGAGGCTACTTCATACCTATGGTCCCTTAAGTCAGTGTTTCCCAACCTTGGGCCTCCAGCTGTTTTTGGACTACAATTCCCATCATCCCTTGCCACTGGTCTTGCTAGTTAGGGAAGATGGGAGTTGTAGTTCAAAAACAGTTGGAGGCCCAACGTTGGGAAACACTGCCTTAAGTAAGCCACATGCATATGCAGCTGTGCCATGGAATCATAGAATTTGTAGAGTTGGAATGGGATCCCAAGGATCATCTAATCCAACCCTTTGCAATGCAAAGAATCTCAGCTAAAACGTCCATGGCAGATGTCCATCCAACCTCTGCTTAAAAACCTCGAAGGAAGAAGAGTTCTGTACTGGCTGAAGCAAGAGTATTGGCTCTGATGGCTGTGGCAGCCATCCACCAGGCTCCATAGTTTGTCCTGGGGCACACATACACAAAATACCAGGAGCTACTGCTTAACACAGGCATGTCCAAAGGCTTAATTTGGGCCACCGGTCGGTTTAATCTGTGTCAGTTTATTTCCTGGGGTAAAACCCTAAAAAAAGGTCAACAACTTTGGCCGGCTCTCACGGCCCTTCACTTCATCAAATCTGGCCCTTTTGAAAAAAGTTTGGACACCACTGGCTTAACAGATGACCTGTTATTCTCAGACATTTCCAAATTTGTTCAAACCATGAAGGGCTTTTAAGGCTCTCCCCCCCCCCCCCACAAAATTGTAGCTGCCAAACTTCCAAGATACATCTTTTTTAAAAGCAAACAAACGAGGATATTTATTTCAGTCAAAGCCCTTCTTTGCTTCCATCATGATTTCAAGCAACTCTGCCCACTTTACCAACCGGCAAAGGGCAGGAATTGAGCCATTTGCAGTTTCTCTCTGATAAAGCTATCCTCGGTTTTTGAAAGGTCCAGCAGTGCAGAAAACGTTGCCGTGTTCGTATAGTGTATGTTTCCAACCACACCGTTGTGCAGTGATTTCTTTTGCAAATAAATAAATAAATATTACCGTTGGGGGCCGTCCAGAGTGGCTGGGGAAACCTAGCCAGATGGGCAGGGTATAAATAATAAAATTATTATCATTATTATTATTATCATCATTATTATTATTTTAAAAAACATACATTTATGCTTAAAGAAGCCATATCTGTGAGCTCTATGGTAAAGTTATTTTAAGAGTTCTGCCATGATTCCCACCCCTAATTTTGTGTGTTTGTGTGCTGCCAAAGGGTATATTGCTTCTGAGAGCCTAAAATTGCACTTGTGTTCTGTTATCATTTAACGTGTGTTAGATAGTGAAAGTTTGTAAATACATTCCCAAAGGCAATGCTTTCCTACTTATGATTACAGTTTTTGAACTTTAAAAGAGCCCCAAATATTTCCCAGGACTGTTAGCTCAGTTGGTAGAGCATGAGACTCTTAATCTGAGGGTTGTGAGTTTGAGCCCAGCGTTGGGCAAAAAGATTCCTGCATTTCAGGGGGTTGGACTAGATGACTCTTATGGTCCCTTCCAACTCTACAATTCTGTGATTCCCCCTAGTTCAGTATTTCCAACTGCTTGCTTGTATTAGGACCCTTATGTCACCCTTTGGAAGGCTAGAAGGCCTTGAGCCTTAAGATGCTTCACAAACACAACAGGATGGCAAAAGGATATTAAGGAAAGCTTCTCCACTCTTTTACGCATAGGCTTGCAACAGAAATCAGCCTCGTCACACTGCACCCTGGCTTCGGTGTACCCCAAAACATACAAACACATTCCTTCTAAAGGGTTCACAGACCTGTACACAGTCTTAACATGTGACACACACCCAAATAAAAAACAGACATGGTCACCTTAGACACTGAGAGCACCCAAATATAAATGAAGTCTCTGCATTTCAGAGTCTTGATTGAAAGTCTATATGGGCTTGTGAGAACTGCAGACATACGAGTTGACCTTGCCACCATCCTAAATGGCACTTTCCCCTCCAGGTTGGGGAGCCTAAGGACATTGAGGAATGTTTCTCATATACACAGTGGTCAGAACACAAAATATAGTTGTGCTGAGAGTCAGACAGAGAGATTGATTTTGTATATATATATCCCTCAAAGGGATAAACCCCCCCCCTAAATTTCCTCTATGAGAGCAAGAGATGCCTTTATAATTTATGCCATAGGTTCTGAAATGCCTTTCTTCTTCACCAAGCTGTTTCCCAACACATACAGCCCTCTTGTCTTCATCTAGTTTTCTCCTCAACAGTGCATATACCCCAATAGCTGCCTGCTCCAGGTTTTTTCCTTCTCTCTCTCTCTCCACTAGGATTGTCTCCCATGCCCTATGGAATAGCAGGACAGCTTTAAAAAACCTATAACTGAACTGATATTTTAAGGGTTCTGATTAAGTCTGCTCTGAATTTGACAGACCAAAAAAACAACAACAAATTAAACAGGTTTAATTTCTAACCTTCTCCATTCTCTAGGGCTTTAAACATCCCACTCTTCTCCTCTAGCATTTCATTCCAGCCGTCCGTCCTTACATTTATCAGCTAGTGGGATAGCCCTAACGTCTATCCCGGAAGTAGATTTTAAATAAGTCATCCTCAGAGAAACATAGAATCCATTTGCATTGTAAATTAAGTCAGGTGTTTGGAGCAGTTCATTAGTCTGCATTTTTGCATATCTAATCTGATCTGAACACAAATTATAAATCCCTGGAAAGAGGGGTTTATAATTTGTATATGTGATACTATAAAGTTTGTTAACTAATGAAGTGCTAGATTATAGATGGTATTTGCATTTTTGAATGGATGTTTCCCACTAAACAGTTGTGATGGGGGATTTAATGGATGGGGTGTACATAATTTCCCCCCTAACACTGCAGAATGTAGTTATAAAGAGATAGGCAAGAAGAGGAATGTTTTGTTTTGTTTTGTTTTGTTGTTGTTTTACATCTCTGTTTGGATGTAAAAAGAATTCTGGAAGAGAACTCATGTTGTGGTTTCTCTTGTTAACTTACAGATAATAAAATTACCCAGTGGGAAGACCCCAGACTGCAGAATCCTGCTATTACTGGTCCAGTAAGTACTGAATGAAGAGTTTTGTATAAATTTGAGTTGAGGCATCTGTGATTGGCAGCTGTCACCCTGAGGATCATTGTGAGCAAAATAGTCCTGCTTGCTTTGAAGGAAAACTGCCCACCCACTTTTCTCATTATCAGCTCCTGGCTTCTTTTTCATCATTGGTTCATCAGCCCCAAAATCACATCAATATTTATTGATTCCACTACACACAAGCAATTCTGCTAGTGCAACAAGCCTTTTCTTCCGCTTCTCCAGTGCCGTCTGTGCTACCTGCAATTGGATTTTAAGGGTATTGAGAGTTGCCCCCAGAACAGTGGGATGGGGTGGGGAGCAGAGGGAGAATTGTGCCATCTGGCAAGCTGCAAAGCTTGCACCGATGGAGCAATTGCCATTAAATTTGTCCTGGAGTTTCCAAAGCCACCTTGGGGTTAGCAGGTGAGAAATAGAGGTGGTGCTGTGCGTATCATCTGCATACTGGTGGCACTCCAGATGAAATGGCCGAATGACTCCTTGCAGCAATTTTATACAGATACTTAGAAGCATGGAGGACAAGATGGAACCTTGAGGCATCCCATTGGCCACGAAATGGAGCAAAAAGCCCCCCAGCACCACGTTGTGAAGCCCATTCCCCCCAGAAAGGACCATTTCCATCATAACACTATGCCTCCAGCCCAGAGAGGAGGCGCAGATACCATAGTAAGTGGTATCAAACAGGGTTGTATTTTGCCTATTCATTCCCTAGTGTAAGAGTGACTCAAAATCAAACTAGAAGCCAGACTGGAATAATAATAATAAATAAATGGTATTATCCAAGACTACCTATAGACATGAGAGAGCAGCCACCTTTTCCAATCCCTTCCTCAGAAAGAGGTAGTTTAGATACTGGGTGAAAATTATCCAAACTAGAACTATAGAAAAAAGCAGAGACATCACCTTACCAACAAAGGTCCGTATAGTTAAAGCTATGGTTTTGCAGTAGTGATGTATGGAAGTGAGAGCTGGACCATAAAGAAGGCTGATCGCCGAAGAATGGATGCTTTTGAATTATGGTGCTGGAGGAGACTCTTGAGAGTCCAACAGACTGCAAGAAGATCAAACCCCTCCATTCTGAAGGAAATCAGCCCTGAGTGCTCACTGGAAGGACAGATCCTGAAGCTGAGACTCCAATACTTTGGCCACCTCCCTGGAAAAGACCCTGATGTTGGGAAAGATGGAGGGCACAAGGAGAAGGGGACGACAGAGGATGAGATGGTTGGACAGTGTTCTCGGAGCTACCAGCATGAGTTTGACCAGACTGCAGGAGGCAGTGGAAGACAGGAGGGCCTGGCGTGCTCTGGTCCATGGGGTCACAAAGAGTCGGACATGACTAAACAACTAAACAACAACAGAACTATAGAGTTGAAAAAGGACCCTGGTGGCGATCTTCCCACTTAATGTAGGAACCAACAATGCAGGGTGCAACCACTCTGTCTGTGACAGGTGGCTGCCTAGCCTCTGCTTAAATACCTCCATCAAAGGAGAGCTTTCTGAAGTTGCCTGTTAAAGCAGGGTGGAACTTGACTTTTTGAACAGTGGCCAACTTCATCAGGGCAACTGGGAACAAGCGTTGCACTCAAAAGATGCATTGGCAACCTCTGAGGTCTGGATGGAAAACCCAACTCTGCCTGATTTTAATAAACATGAAGAGCCAAGGATCCAGTTTGCAAGTGCTCAGATCCTCAGGCTACACGAGCTGGAAAGAATCCTCAGTAGCAGATGTCTGTAAAAGTGGACTGAACCTTCTGTTTATTTTATTCTAACTGCAATCATGTGCTCCCCACAGTCTTTGTTCTTTGTTTCTTGAGTGTGTGTGTGTGTGTGTGTGTGTGTGTATAACACGACCAGATGATATCCCGGCAGGATCTATCTGCTTCTAATAAGAGTATAGAGATAGATTGCACTGCCATGCCTAACTATATATAACAAATCCAGCAGTCAGAAGCTTACAGAGCTTAAACTAAGGGAACTGGTTTGTTATCCCAAGCTTTTTTTTTGGGGGGGGGGTGCAATTGTCTAGAAAGCATGAGACAGGGTGGTGGATTTTTTTCAATTTGTGGCAACTGTTAATCTTGTAAGTAATCGTAGTTTTTCTTTTTCAAAACAAATGCTCTTTGGCAGTTAAATCAGTTGCTTGTCCTGAACCCCTAAATAGTTAGAATGATTGTGTGGGCAAGAGGACCTATAATACTTCCAGCTGGGCAAGCTTTTTTAAAATATTATTTTTTGGTCAGGTTTCTAGTCCCTGTGTATATGGGCTAGCAGAGCTTCCAGGGCAGCAGCTGAAGAAGGAGCAAAAAGGGTTTTCTTGTGTGTTTCTTGTGGCTGATTAGCTGCTCTCCCTGTGCAAAGGTCAGAGGGGGCAGGGTTTCTGTTGAGATAGGTGATTAGCTGTGGAAGGAGCTTATCAGAGCTTGCAGGGCAGCAGCGCACGCCTAGTGGCGTGCACAGTTTGATCCATCTTTTAGATTTAGGGGAGCTAGTCTCAAACGTTTGTTGGGAGAGACCTAGGTTTTTTTGGGGGGGGGGGAGTTATTTGTCCTGTCTTCATGCTTTTTATGATGGAGGACCACTGTAGTCACCCCCAACGACACATTCTCAAGATGGAGGGTGAGGGAACAGCTGCAGTCGCCTGCAGTTCCTGCGCAATGTTTGCCATCTTGCCAAAGGTTGCAGGCAGCTTTACCTGCAGCAATTGCATGTTGATTGCCCTCTTAGAAGACAAAGTCCAGCAACTGGAGGAACATGTAGCTATGCTCCAAAGAATTAGAGAGCTGGAGCTCTTATTGGAAGCAACAGAGCACGGTTCTCCACCAAGGAGGAGACAGGGGACTCCCCTGAGAAGGAGGCTAGTTCACCAACACAGGAGCCAGATATTTGGAGAAACGTGACTCAAATAAGTAGGAGGCCCAGGGTTCGCTCTGATTGTTTAGAAATACACAATCGCTTTGAGGTCCTCTCCCCTAGCATGGAAGACGAAGAGCAGACTCCATTTGAGGATCTCTCCCTCATTACAGTCGATCAGGTATACGAAGAAGAGCAGCAAAGTCAGTCCTCAGGGAATGTGCAGGCGACCTTGGAATGGACAGCTCACGGAAGAACCCCGACCAGACCTAAGAGGAGGCGTGTAGTGGTGATAGGGGATTCCCTACTGAGGGGAACAGAAGCAGTGATCTGTGGGCCTGACAAGATGTCTCGGGAAGTGTGCTGTCTCCCCGGGGCTAAGATCCAAGATGTAACTGAACGACTGCAAGGAATCATAAAACCCACTGACAAATACCCCTTCCTCTTGGTTCATGTGGGAACCAATGACACTGCAAGCAATAGCCTCCAGAAGATCAAAAGAGACTACGAGGCTCTGGGCAGGAAATTGAAGCAATTAAATGCACAAATTGTCATCTCATCTGTCCTCCCAGTTGAACGACGTGGCCCAGGGAGAGAGGGAAAAATAGTGGAAGTGAACAGCTGGCTTCGCAAATGGTGTAAACAGGAACGGTTTGGATTCTTAGATCACGGACTGCAATTTCTTGAAGATGGACTTCTGGCAAGCGATGGGCTGCACCTCACAATGGTTGGGAGGAATGTTTTTGCCAAAAATCTCAGAAACCTCATCAGGAGGGCTTTAAACTGACTAATGTGGGGGAGGGAGACAGTGCTCCTGAAGGTAGGAGTCTATCAATTGATGAAGATGATCATCCAAATGTCATAGACCAAATGGAGCAAACAGCACGCAGACCTAGTGGTGGGAGGAAAAAATCCTTAAATAAGAGACACGGGGGAATGATTAATGGACTTCAATGTCTGTACACTAATGCGCAAAGCATGGGAAATAAACAAGATGAGCTTGAGCTATTGGTACAGCAAACTAAATATGACATAATAGGCATCACTGAAACCTGGTGGGATAAGTCCCACGATTGGAATGTAATAATGGAGGGATACAATCTATTTCAGAGAAACAGACCAGACAAGAAAGGAGGAGGAGTGGCGTTATATGTCAGGGATGTGTATACCTGTGAAGAGATCCAAGATTTAGAACCTCAAAGCCAAAGTGAGAGCATTTGGGTCAAAATTAAGGGAGAGAAGAATAACAGTGACCTCATTGTGGGAGTTTACTATAGATCCCCAAGCCAAACGGAGGACATAGATGATGCCTTCCTGGAACAGATGGCCAAGCATGCAAAAGGAAGGGAGATAGTAGTAATGGAGGACTTCAATTACCCGGATATTTGTTGGATGTCAAACTCAGCCAAGAGCATAAGGTCAAACAGATTCCTCACTGGCCTTGCAGACAACTTCATTGTCCAGAAAGTGGGAGAAGCAACAAGAGGAACAGCCATTTTAGATCTGGTGCTAACCAATGTTGATGACCTGGTTAGTGGGGTAGAAGTGGAAGGATCATTAGGCGCGAGTGATCATGCTCTTCTGAAGTTTACCATACAGCGGAAAGGAGCAGCCAAGCATACTAGGACTCAATTTCTTGACTTTAAGAAAGCCGACTTCATAAAACTTAGGGAAGTGCTGGGTGAGATCCCATGGACAGTAATACTAAAAGGAAAGGGAGTTCATGATGGCTGGGAGTTTGTTAAGAGGGAGATAGTAAAAGCACAACTTCAGGCAATACCAATGAGACGGAAACATGGAAGGTGCCGAAAGAAGCCAGGGTGGCTATCTAAAGAACTTTTAACTGAGTTAAGATTAAAAAAGGATGTGTACAAAAAATGGAAAAGGGGGGAAACCACCAAAGAGGAATTCAAACAAATAGCCAGCACGTGTAGACACAAAGTCAGAAAAGCTAAAGCACAGAATGAACTCAGGCTTGCTAGAGAGGTTAAAAGCAACAAAAAAGGCTTTTATGGGTATGTTCGTAGCAAAAGGAAGAACAAAGAAACAGTGGGGTCACTCAGAGGAGAAGCTGGTGAAATGCAAACAGGGGACACAGAAAGGGCTGAACTCCTTAATGCCTTCTTTGCCTCAGTCTTCTCCGATAAAGAAAACAATACCCGACCTGAAGAATTTGGAGCAAATGATTCAGCAGAGGAAACACAGCCCAGAATAACTAAGGAGATAGTACAAGAATACTTGGCTAGTTTAGATGTATTCAAGTCTCCAGGGCCAGATGAACTGCATCCAAGAGTATTAAAAGAACTGGCAGATGTGATCTCAGAACCACTGGCAGTCATCTTTGAGAATTCCTGGAGAACAGGCGAAGTCCTGGCAGACTGGAGGAGGTCAAATGTTGTCCCTATTTTCAAAAAGGGGAAAAGAGAGGACCCAAATAATTACCGCCCAGTCAGTCTGACATCAATACCAGGGAAGATTCTGGAGCAGATCATTAAGCAAACAGTCTGTGAGCATCTAGAAAGGAATGCTGTGATCACCAATAGTCAGCATGGATTTCTGAAAAATAAGTCATGTCAGACTAACCTGATCTCGTTTTTTGACAGAATTACAAGCCTGGTAGATGAAGGGAACGCAGTGGATGTAGCCTACCTTGATTTCAGCAAGGCATTTGACAAGGTGCCCCATGATATTCTTGTAAAGAAGCTGGTAAAATGCGGTCTTAACTATGCTACCACTCAGTGGATTTGTAACTGGCTGACTGACCGAACCCAAAGGGTGCTCATCAATGGTTCCTCTTCATCCTGGAGAAGAGTGACTAGTGGGGTGCCACAGGGTTCTGTCTTGGGCCCCGTCTTATTCAACATCTTTATCAACGACTTGGATGATGGACTCAAGGGCATCCTGATCAAATTTGCAGATGACACCAAACTGGGAGGGGTGGCTAACACCCCAGAGGACAGGACCACACTTCAAAACGACCTTGACAGATTAGAGAACTGGGCCAAAACAAACAAGATGAATTTTAACAGGGAGAAATGTAAAGTATTGCACTTGGGCAAAAAAAATGAGAGGCACAAATACAAGATGGGTGACACCTGGCTTGAGAGCAGTACATGTGAAAAGGATCTAGGAGTCTTGGTTGACCACAAACTTGACATGAGCCAACAGTGTGACGCGGCAGCTAAAAAAGCCAATGCAATTCTGGGCTGCATCAATAGGAGTATAGCATCTAGATCAAGGGAAGTAATAGTGCCACTGTATTCTGCTCTGGTCAGACCTCACCTGGAGTACTGTGCCCAGTTCTGGGCACCACAGTTCAAGAAGGACACGGACAAACTGGAACGTGTCCAGAGGAGGGCAACCAAAATGGTCAAAGGCCTGGAAACGATGCCTTATGAGGAACGGCTAAGGGAGCTGGGCATGTTTAGCCTGGAGAAGAGGAGGTTAAGGGGTGATATGATAGCCATGTTCAAATATATAAAAGGATGTCACATAGAGGAGGGAGAAAGGTTGTTTTCTGCTGCTCCAGAGAAGCGGACACGGAGCAATGGTTCCAAACTACAAGAAAGAAGATTCCACCTAAACATTAGGAAGAACTTCCTGACAGTAAGAGCTGTTCGACAGTGGAATTTGCTGCCAAGGAGTGTGATGGAGTCTCCTTCTTTGGAGGTCTTTAAGCAGAGGCTTGACAACCATATGTCAGGAGTGCTCTGATGGTGTTTCCTGCTTGGCAGGGGGTTGGACTCGATGGCCCTTGTGGTCTCGTCCAACTCTATGATTCTATATAGGATTGGTGAGAGCAGCCGTTAGCTCAGGAAGATTTTGTTTTGGCCTCTTCTGTTATGATTCTGCTTCTCTATATTGTCTTGCTTGCTGATTGATTTATGGCGTTTAATTGTACTCTACTGTATATTTTTTTGCAACATGCTGTTTATTATATTTTGGGCCTTTGAGCTGAAGACCAGGATTTAAATAACAATAACATCCTCCCATCTTTCAGAGTCAACCTAAAACAGTTTTTAAAAAACAGACAAGGAATACTTAAAAGGATGGGAAGAGGGGGCTATGTTTGTCCTTGGCATAGAAGCAATTTTGCTTGGGTGCTGCTGACAGGCTGGTTGTGACAATTGCCGAGACAATGGATGTGATTATTTTGGTACCACATAAATGTTGGGTGATGATGATGATGATGATCAGGTCAGCAAATGTGTGTAACTGGAACAGGTTTACTGATGGCACGGTGTCAGGATACTGTTTGAAATCAGGCACAAAAGAAAACAGTCAAAGTTATGACAGTGGAGAACTTCCAACATTTGCTGTAATTCAAACTCACAAAATCTGAAGGAGCCAACTTCCTCTTGGCATCTTATCACACTGTGGCTTCTTTTTAGAGTTCAAGAATGTCTTAATTCCTTCCCCCAAAAAACCCAATCCGTCCCCTGATTTAAAAAAATATTATTTCAGTTCCCTGAAGAGAAATTTTAACTTGGCAGTCGTACAGCCATTTTACCCACGTGAATATCCTTTGTCGATATTCATTTTATATTTGGGGATCTGGCATTTCTCTTTTAAAATGCCGGATTGTAGAGTGTGGCGCTTTGGTGAGTAAACATCCCCTTCCAAAAAGCGTTTCGTCTCCTGAGAAAACTGTGTTAGCAAGCAGATGGATGCTTCCAGCTTCATCAGGCCTGGAAGGAGCCTGCTTCATCTGTGCTTCCTTCTGTTCTTCTGGATCGATGTCAGGCCAGCTTTTCCTTCCCCAATCCAAGACGATAAAACTTGTTTCCTAGTCCACAAGATGATTTTTAATCCTCATTAAAAAATAATAAGCATTTCCAAGGCAGCAGGAAATGTGCTCTTAACCCACCGTCACCCCAGTGCTATGAGTGAAGGAACACTTGACTATATTTCTTAATTTGGCATGCCTGATAAATAAGACCGGTTATTTTGGCACTAGAAAAATTTGGATTTGGAATACAGTAGTATACAGTGGTACCTCAGTTTACTAACTTAATCCGTTCCGGAAGTCCATTCTTAAACCGAAACCGTTCTTAAACCAAGGTTCCCTTCCACTGTTCGGCTTCCATTCTTAGACTGAGTTAAAGTTCACAAACCGGGACACTACTTCCGATTTTGCGGAGTTCATAAACCGAATAGTTCGTAAACAGGGCTGTTCTTAAACCAAGGTATCACTGTATTTATAATGGGGTGACAAGAGAGAATCTGTGGGAAAGGCCCAAACAGGCCAATGGTTTAAAAATACTGTAGATGCATATTCCTTCAAATGTCCGGAATGTTCCTACGGTTGTAATCGTAAACACATATTCTAGGAAGCGTTTACAGTGGTGCCTCGCAAGACGAAATTAATCCGTTCCGTGAGGTTCTTTCGTCTTGCGAAGCAAGCCCATTGACAGCTTAGCAGATTAGCGCTATTAGCGGTTTAGCGGCTTTTAGCGATCAGCTGTTAAGCGGCTTATCAGCGGATCAGCTGATAAGCGGCTTAGGAAAAGGGGAAAAAAAGGGGGGGAAACCCGCAGGAACTCGCAAGACATTTCGTCTTGCGAAGCAAGCCCATAGGGAAATTCGTTTTGCGAAGCGCCTCCAAAACGGAAAACCCTTTCGTCTAGCGGGGCACCACTGTAGTTGAATTCAGTAGGACTTCAGTTCCTGACACCTCTTTTTTTGACCACAATTACCATTCTTGACTATATGGCCAGCTAGAGAAGTCCCATTATGTTGGGGTAATGACTTGGATCCCACCAGTGGGTTAGACCCGTAGCTCCCTCCCAGGCCAACTTTGACAGGAAGGCAGCACCATCCCCCTGTCAGTCATCTGAAATCATGATGTCATGTGGCTGTCAGCTATCAAAGTTCAAGGGAGGCCACTGTAAATCACTCATCAGCACAGGTGTTTTTCTTGTTTTCCATTAAACAGCAGCCTAACAGCATCACAGTTTGCACCCATGCATAGGGAATGTAAGGCCTACACAAATTACCTCCAAAAGGGTGGGGGGAGCCACCCTCTTCTATAGCCACATGTACAGATTCTGGACATCAGAATGTCGAGCTCTCTGTCCGTCTGGGCAACTTAGTCGCTAATCTTGCTTGAGTATTTTATTTCAGAAAATCTGCTCTTGGCTAGCAATCTGCAAATGTGTTAGCAAGACATCTTGCGAACAGAATTTTGTCCCACTTACTAACCCAGATGCCACAGTCCCCTAATGTTGCCTTGACTAGTTACTTCAGGGCCGGACCACCCATGAGGCAAGGAGAAGCGGCTGCCTCAGGCAGCAGGATCCACAGGGGCAGCAGATCTGAGCTCCAAAGGATGCATTGCTCCAAAGGATGCATTGCCATGGCAACAGCCATGCTCCTTAATGGCCAGGCCTGCCACCTCCTCAGCACCTCCCCTGCCATTTCACCTCTGCAGAAACCTCTCAGTGAATCACAGGTACTGCTGTAACTCCTCGCACTGGTAGGGAGGAAATTCTGGGGGCTGCTGTTTGGGTCCCCAGGAGTCTGCACCTGCCTGGCATGATTCAAAGCAGCCCCCTCCCCAATATTCCCACTTCAACCACTGGGTAAGGTCAATATGATTCCCCCCCCCCAAGCTTGTTCCCAAAGTTGATATTCCCTCACCTTTTTGTTCCTAAAGTAGATTTTTATTCCATCCCCACTTGTTTCTGATGTAGATCTTTATTCACCCCCTTCTTCCTTGGCGGGTGTTGCACCATTTTATAGTTTGCTTCAGGTACCAAAATGTCTTGGTCCACACTTGTTCATCTATGTAAGGGGTCAGCAAACTTTTTCAGCAGAGGGCCAGTCCACTGTCCCTCAGACCTTGCAGGGGGCCAGACTATATTTTGAAACAAAAAGTGAACAAATTCCTATGCCCCACAAATAACTCAGAGATGCATTTTACATAAAAGGACACATTCTACTCATGTAAAAACATCAGGCAGGCCCCACAAATAACCCAGAGGTGCACTTTAAATAAAAGGACACATTCTACTCATGTAAAAACATGCTGACTATCCGCGGGTCGGATTTAGAAGGCGATTGGGCCGGATCCGACCCCCAGGCCTTAGTTTGCCTACCCATGGTATATGTAGCGGATGAGGAGAGGATGTTCCAAGACAAAAATCCCCACTCAGCCACTGTCTCTCAGAGTGATCAATCTCACAGGATCCTTGTGAGGATAAAATTTCGGTGGATGGGGAGCCTTGCATGTCGCTCTGCATTCCTTGCAGGAATAATGAGATAGAAGCAATAACAACAACCACCAAGGCCACAACAACCACGATCATGGGCTGCTTGAAGAAAAGCCATAGTTGTTGGCTTGGTTTGGGGTGAATGAATTGTGCAGGGCATGAAACAGAAGGGGCAAAGGAAGGAGATGGAAGCAAAGTGCAAGGGAACATCTTCCGTTGATGCTTCTTGCTAACATATAGCACTTGCCTTTTTTCCAGGCTGTTCCTTATTCCAGAGAATTTAAGCAGAAGTACGACTACTTCAGGAAGAAGTTAAAGAAACCAGTAAGTATGGTTGGAGCTGACAGTCTTCAGAATCATAGAAGTGTAGAGTTGGAAGGAACCAGGGGTACCAACTTGAATATTATTATTTTTTGAGGGGGGCTCATGATGCATGATGTGGTGTGCAGGGGCTGGAAGGAGCCAGGCAGTGGTGGCTGCGAGGGTGCTGGACTTCACACACAGCCCTCTCTTTCCAGCAATATCCCAGTGCTTATCCTGCAAACTTGCTCTTTCAGTTGTTCAATCATGGCAAAGGCTCCTGTTTCCAAAAAGGACTGGGTAGGGTGGAGGGTTCTGATCTCTCCACCATTTTTAATTGTTCTCTAAGATGTGGAGAGGAAGGGAGGGGGGGGGAGAAGATAAAGGGTATTCTTCAGCCCTTCCCAGTACTCAAGCACACACACACACCCCACGCATCCTCCATAAGCATGGCGTCGGGGGTGGGGCACTTTCCCGTTTCACCTCCAATGGCAAAATGGGAGAGGCCAACCCTGGAGGCATTGCCTAACAATTAGCATTCTCAGGATGCTGGTCCTGATCCAGCCTCGCAACTGTGCAATTAGATTTCCAAGTTTTCTTAAAGTGGAGTCTATAGCTCTGCACGTACCTGTGTGAGGTACTTTCCCCCTTCCATTGAAATGAATGGGGATGGTTTGTGAACTGGAGAGAGATGCACACCTGAGCTTATGAGCCTCCACAGAATCATTGGGTAAGGTAGATAAACTGTAGTCCAAATTAAATGGAATTTTGCCTATTATTTATATTTATATTTATATTTATCCTGGCTCTTTCCCAGTCCAGGATTCAAGGCAACTTACATAAATTGGTTGCAAGTTAGACCTCCATCGAAATCAGTGTTTAAGGTTAACATATTACCAATTTAAAAAAATGTGATAATGATGTAGCTGAGGGACTTTTAGAATATTAGATGCACATTTCCGGCACATGTTTACATACAGCAGGTGATAGCTATATGTGAACCCCACACCCCACCAAAATCTTGTGATGAAGGGAGGTATATAAATTTAATAAATGGAAATAAACTAATAAACAAAATCATACTAAGATATTGGTGGGCTTACGTTACTCAGTGGGTCTCACCCAGAATCTCTGGCCCCATCTAGTGCAGGGAATCAGAGTAGGTGCACACTGAAATACCATTTTAGCTCAAATGTGAATTGTACAACATTTAGCATCGTGGACTGAACTATCCTTGTTGCTCAAAGCTAACCCTGTTCCCAATTTTCAGCAAAAGATCCCTGGAACCTATAAAAATAGTTCTTTTCATTCCTTACACTTTTCCCAGTCAATATTATATCAAAGGACTATATTATCAATGTGTTTTCAAACCACCTCTAAATGGGCTGCGTTTGGCCACCATATATCATAGAAGAGGACATTGTGTCCGATTTTATGCTCTTAAGTGTTTTATCCCCTCTTAATGATATAAGCAGGGAATGATAAGTTAAATGCATTCAACCCAGTGACTGAAATACTTTTCTCTCCCCAAAGGCTGATATACCAAACAGATTTGAGATGAAACTCCACAGAAATAACATTTTTGAAGAATCGTATAGAAGAATCATGTCGGTGAAGAGACCAGATGTGTTGAAAGCCAGGCTCTGGATAGAGTTTGAGTCGGAAAAGGGCCTTGACTATGGCGGTGTGGCCAGAGAATGGTTCTTTCTCTTGTCCAAAGAAATGTTCAATCCGTATTATGGCCTCTTTGAATATTCAGCAACGTAAGTTCATCATATACAAAGTGTTTTCCCTTTTATTGTCTTATAATTCAATACACTCGAAGACCTGCCAGGGAGTTTGGTTTATCTTTTCTGTCTTTCAATGTGCATTTTTGTTTTCGTTCAAAAATAATTTGGTTATTGAGCTGAATATGAAGATGTATTGTACTATACTTTGAGCAGTTCACTTTACCAAAGATTGCTGCACATCATCGATCTCCCTTGACTTCCTCTGCTTTTCTTTGCCTGGGTAAATTAAGTAGCCTGATCTCAATCTGCTGGAAAGGTTTTTCTTCCCAGCCACAAAGAATTAATGGGGCTGGCTCCTTGCACTGGACCTCACTTTGTACAGATAACCTGCATCCTGTTTGCATTTAACTTGTGTGCATTCCGCTTTATGCACTTGGCAAAAAGAAGTTTAAAAATTAAAAGGGGGCAGAAAGGGGCAGGTGTCTGGAGAAAAAGACTTTGGGAATCCTATCTGCCATTGAGCCCAATGTTTTTAGACTACACGGGATTTTGGCTTTATGCGCTGCTCACGGAATGTAACCCAAGCCTAAGCTGAGAGTCTCCTTGAGTTGCTACTGCTAGATCAGGCACCCCCAAACTTGGCTCTTCAGATATTTTGGGACTACAATCCCCATCATCCCTGACCACTGGTCCTGTTAGCTAGGGATGATAGAAGTTGTAGTCCCAAAGCATATGGAGGGCTGAGTTTGGGGATGCCTGTGCTAGATGATCAAACAGTTCTAAAGTGACACCTGGGGGTGGAAGCCAAGTGTTAAAACACAGTTTAGGGGAGAAGGTATAGAACAAAACATCCCAGTGTTTCTCATCAAGAGGGGTAGGGAGTGTATGCAAGTTTGGAATGGATTTTCTAATAATAATAATAATAATAATAATAATAATAATAATAATAATTGGAAGCAGCTGATAAATGAATGGATGGATAAATACATTTTTTAAAAAATAATTAAAATACAGCTTGTGGGTGTGGAGAGCTGAGACCAGTGGTTCAGCCAGCATTTGATTTGGTGCTATGCATATTTTTATTTTCACCCAATGGCTATTTTTTCTGTTCCACCCATCTATACCTTTATTGTTGTTGTTAGTTTGTTGAATTTGTATATCGCCCTTCACCCGACGATCCCAGCGCAGTTCACAACAGAAAACAGAAAAATAGAAAATGAGAATACAAAATACATAATAAAAATGAGACAGTAACTCCCCTCCCACAAATACATAGAATATGAATCGGCCGAATGCCTGATTGAAGACCTTTAGTTTTCATTCCCTTTATAACTCTTCCCCACTCATGAGACAAAAAATAAAAAACCAAATGTAAAGATAGAACCATAAAAACTACGTTCATATCCAGATATGATACCAGGACATATATACAAGGCCTTGCTTAGCTAAGTAGCAAGAGAAAGAGGAATGGATGGAAAGGATGGAAAGGATGCTTGGCTTGCAGAAGGACCCTCATTCAGTTGCTGGCATCTGCAGTTCACAGGATCTCAGGTAGCAGTGCTGTAAAAAGACGTCTCGATAACATCATGGCATTAAAAACAGGAGTGATTCACATTTATGTCAATTGTTAACTGCCCTTTACCAAAGGTAATATGAGGGAACCTTAATTATAATTGCTCCCTCTCTTTGGTTTCACACATTCTAAACCATTCTAGGTCAGTTAATTCCATGTCCCGCCTTACAGCTAACTCTAAAAAAGATTGCTTAAAAGATGGAATAATTGATTACAGAAAACACTTGCCATGCAGGGCGTCAATACCTGTATCACTTCCCTTTATGGGTTCAATACACTGAGACAATGGATTAATAGGAGTGTCTGTATTTATCGCACTGATTTCCTTTCACTGGCTGCGGGCACCAAATGAGGCCAGGGCTTCAGAAATGATTAGAAAGGGAACCAGCAATGGTATAAACTATTTTCCTCGTCTTGCACCGCTGACCCTGTTCCTTCGCGGAAACCTTCCCTTAGAAATAGCAGTGCTTTTACAAGGTCTTAAGAGATGCAGGAACGGGGCGCAGGTGGCGCTGTGGGTTAAAGCCTCAGCACCTAGGACTTGCCGATTGAAAGGTCGGCGGTTCGAATCCCTGCGGCGGGGTGCGCTCCCGCTGCTCGGTCCCAGCGCCTGCCAACCTAGCAGTTCGAAAGCACCTCCAGGTGCAAGTAGATAAATAGGGACCGCTTACCAGCGGGAAGGTAAACGGCGTTTCCGTGTGCGGCTCTGGCTCTGGCTCTGGCCAGAGCAGCGATGTCATGCTGGCCACGTGACCCGGAAGTGTCTCCGAACAGCGCTGGCCCTCGGCCTCTTAAGTGAGATGGGCGCACAACCCCAGAGTCTGTCAAGACTGGCCCGTACGGGCAGGGGTACATTTACCTTTACCTTTAAGAGATGCAGGAGGTCTTTCTAGGTCAGAAGGGGTCTTTCTCCCCTTGCTCTTCCATCTCACAACAGCGCTGCAGCAGGAGGAGACAAACTTCTCCTCCTAGCTCAGCGCTGTTATGGGGGAAGAGAAAAAGCGGTGTGGGTATCTGCAGGCAGTGACTGTGTTGGAGGGGTCATTTTGGCCATGCTCCCTTTGGCTACTCCTGCCTCACATGTAGCCTTCAGAGGGGTGGTCAGGTTTCAGTGTGGCCCTTGGGCAGAAAAGTAATATACACACCTTCTCTGGAGGTGAATAATGGAAATATTCCCAGTCCATGCTGGGATAGCCAGGTCAATCTGCTGCAGCAAACTCAAAGAGGATTAACCATTAACTTGTGCGCCATAAGTTTCCATGGACTTCTGCTTACTTCATCAAACGCATGAAGTGTGTACACACAGAGAGAGGGGGGAAAGAGGCTGAAAAGATACTGAAATGCAAGAATGCATAGCCTACAGTAACATAAAGAAAACTCAACATGTATAAAATATCAGTACAGTTACTGCACATAGCAGCAGGATCTTGCTTGTTTATCTCATTTGCACCAGAAAAGTGACTGCACACACAATAAACCAGTTGGTCTTTAAGGTGTCACACAGTGCGCCTGTCTATTAGCTTGATATGGGAGCAAGTATTTGAATAGCTTGCATGTTCCCGGTGTGTGTATCAAATAAGTTACATCTCTGAAGGAATATTGTGCCGCTTGGCAAAAAGCGAAAGCCAGCCAGATGTGATGCCGATTTCTTATATCCTTTTCTTCTTCTTTTTTAAATTAAGGGACAACTATACTCTGCAGATCAATCCTAATTCAGGTCTTTGTAATGAAGACCATTTGTCTTACTTCACCTTTATTGGACGAGTTGCTGGGCTGGCAGTGTTTCATGGGAAGCTTTTAGATGGTGAGTAATATACAAGATTGTGACTGTAGAAGTAATTCATAACATGGATTAAGTGCTATAATGCCCTCTCGCTGTTTTATGGCCATTCTGCTTAACACTGGCTTTTTCATGGAGCAAAATAAAATGAGCGATGTAAATAGTTCAGAGGTTCTGCTGAGTAGCAATATCTTTCCTCCATATAAATGCCTTGGGAAAAGCAAAGAATTTATTAAGGTAGCGCTGCAAAAGCAGCAGCTGTGTAAAATGCCCTACCAAAATGGTGTCACCTTTAAAAAATCTGTTGTTTATTTCTGCAGCACAGCTGATAACAAACCAAGTTAAATTTCTCCTGTTCCAGAGCTGCTTTCACAGGGGTAGTGCAGGTCTCAGCAAGGGAAACTAAAAACCTGCAGTTGGGTGTAACCTTATGTACCTTTCCCTTTTGGAAACTGCCATTGGTCTTTTTTGCACCTCTTAATAAGCCAAAATATGGCTTACTGAGATGGTGCACAAAGAGTTTGCAGCTCCTCAACGATCTTCTTAACCCATCGGTAGGCAAACTAAGGCCCAGGGGCTGGATCCGGCCCAATCACCTTCTAGATCCGACCCGCGGATTGTCCAGGAATCAGCGTATTTTTACATGAGTAGAATGTTCCAGTTACAGATAGGTAGCCGTGTTGGTCTGCCATAGTCAAAACAAAATAAAAGAAAAAAATTCCTTCCAGTAGATGTGTATCTGAAGAAGTGTGCATGCACACGAAAGCTCATACCTAGAACTAACTTAGTTGGTCTTTAAGGTGCTACTGGAAGGAATTTTTTTCTTTTATTTTGTTATGAGTAGAATGTGTCCTTTTATTTAAAATGCATCTCTGGGTTATTTGTGGGGCATAGGAATTCATTCATTTATTTATTTTCCCAAAATATAGTCCGGCCCCCCACAAGGTCTGAGGGACAGTGGACCAACCCCCTGCTGAAAAAGTTTGCTGACCCCTGTTCTTAACCCCTGCACGCAGCATTTCATGTATCAAATGGCGCAATCACTAAAACATGCACGTTTACACCCAAAAACTTTAATCCAACATCTTAGATCAAGGAACGAAAGTGCTTACTCACTGCAGGCTAAAGCAAAGCGGCAGTTATGCAAAACATCGCTAGGATATAAACCAACGTTTTAACTTTGCTTTCTGAAGAGCTGTGTAAGTTACGTAGGTTTAGTGACTCTGTTCCACCAGTCTCCATCGTTCTCCTTCCCCTGTGCAGGGCACTGGCGAGCTTTGGGCTTGCGGCCATGGGGCCCTGCCCCTCTTCCCACCTGCCTTTCCCAGAGATGCAAAAGGGCTTCTTTCCCACACGACTATTGTTTGCCATTTGGGACCCCCTCCCAGGCAGCGGGCTGCTGTTGTTGCCACGTTAAGGCACAGGGACCCCCAAAGTACAGTGCCCAGGGTCCAGTATACCTGAAGGAGCGTCTCCACCCTCATCGTTCTACCCGGACACTGAGGTCCAGCGCCAAGGGCCTTCTGGTGGTTCCCTCGCTGCGAGAAGCCAAGTTACAGGGAACCAGGCAGAGGGCCTTCTCTGTAGTGGCACCCACCCTGTGGAACGCCCTCCCACCAGATGTCAAAGAGTAAAACAACTACCTGACATTTAGAAGACACCTGAAGGCAGCCCTGTTTAGGGAAGCTTTTAATGTTTAATAGACTATTGTATTTTAATATTCTGTTGGAAGCAGCCCAGAGTGGCAGCGGAAACCCAGCCAGATGGACGGGATATAAATAATAAATTGTTTCTTGTTGTTGCTGCTGCTCCGATTCACACGCACACACCCAGGACTGCCCTGAGGAGAGCAACACTCTTGATCAGGATTCTACCTAAGGATTAGAGGGACCAAGTGCCTGTGTCCCATAGCTCTTGGCTTCACTTCAAGTTATCGGCTCGCTCAGTGGGTTGTTAATCCCTGCAAAATGTCCAGTCTTGAATATACTTCAACTAATGGGTGTGTTCTTTTTTCCCTCGACAGTCTGCTGTCATATTTTTGTCTTCTTCTCTTTCTCCCCAGTTCCGCTGGCAGCTTTGCTATGCCTGCCTTGTCTAGATATTTGAAAACGCCCCTTTCTTTTATATATTGCTCTAGAGAGAGGCTACCATTTTAAATTAAACTTTGTTACTTTGCCTGTTCAGGTTTCTTCATTAGGCCTTTCTACAAGATGATGCTGGGAAAGCCAATAACCCTGAAAGACATGGAGTCCGTGGTAAGTGGAAAGCTTATTAGTGTTTTCATTTATGTGCGTTTCTCCATCTCTGGGGAAATTATTAAATGTCAATACTTCCTGGAAGCTTCACAGTTTGAGGCACAAGGGTAGTATTTTTGAGGTTCAGGACAAATGTGTTCCTTAGCTTTTGTTCTTTCTCTGTCTCCAGTGAGGTGTTCCCTTGCCTGACAAGGTAGCAATGTGAAGCCCTTAATGCAATTAAATTCAACAGGAAAAGATTTATGCAATATTTTTTTGCTCAGTACATTCGAATGTGCAAGCGCTCCCTGTAAAAACCACAGCCTTTCCAGACAAACCACAAGCCACTGCAAAAATTTGCTCCTGGCTTACTGCCCATGGCTTTTCTGGGCGAGATGGATCGTGATTCCTGGTTCACACCTAATGCCAAGCCAAACAATGACTTTGATATTGGCATCGAAGCAGCAGCAGGACCAGGGTGGGAGGCAAAGCAGCCACACGCTTAAACTCTGCTTTGGTTTTGCATTACATGCCAAGGTGATACACATGGGCTGGAGAGGCCTGGGTTCAAATTCTCACCCACTGGTACTGAGAGGTCTTATTCCTCTGCTTAACCTACCTCCTAAGGACGCGGGTGGCGCTGTGGGTTAAACCACAGAGCTTAGGACTTGCCGATCAGAAGGTCGGCGGTTCGAATCCCCGCGACGGGGTGAGCTCCTGTTGCTCAGTCCCTGCTCCTGCCAACCTAGCAGTTCGAAAGCACATCAGAGTGCAAGTAGATAAATAGGTACCACTCTGGCAGGAAGGTAAACAGCGTTTCCGTGCGCTGCTCTGGTTTGCCAGAAGCGGCTTAGTCATGCTGGCCACATGACCCAGAAGCTGTACGCTGGTTCCCTTGGCTAGTAAAGCGAGATGAGCACCGCAACCCCAGAGTCGGTCACGACTGGACCTAATGGTCAGGGGTCCCTTTACCTTTAACCTACCTCATAGGATTATTGAGAGGAAACCCAGCTGGGGGGGGGATTGATTTAAATCCTACTTTTTAATCTTCTAAGCTGTCCAGAGTGCTGCTTTTGCGCCAGAAATTTGGAATATAAATGTGTCAATTAATAAATAAGCCATACCTTCTTGGGTGAAAGGCTAGGAACGTGGTTATAGCTCTAACCCCGTGATTGAAGCATGCTGGTGATAACACCAAGGTTACAGGTTCGATCCCCCTATGAGACAGCTGCATTTACCTATATTGCAGGGGGTTGGACTAGATTAGCCTCTGGGGGGGTGTCCCTTCCAACTCTACAATTCTGTGATTCTGTGTGTGCTTATTAATTGACAATGGGCATAAAGTGAATGTGCATTTAGATATTTATCTGAATGCGCACCTAGGTGAGGATGCAACCTCTGCGCACTCTGTGGTGCTCACTTCCAATATGCATTCTAATGCCATTCCCCACCCACATTTTTGTGCAACTAGTTACCTTGTTTATATGGAACATAAGTCCAGGTCAAAAGGAAATGATGGACCATCCAAATCTCTGTACATACAATGCTTAAGGACAACGTGTACATATCTATAGAAGGCTGGTGCAATGTACCAAGTTATTCATTTCGTACCCAAAATAATTCCTGCTGCTCTGTGGGACATCTTTGGGAGAAGAAAAGCCTAAGGAATAAACCCTACACAAATCCAGAGCTGAGTCCCTAAGACGGTTGGATGGTGTCCTGTACACCTCTTTCTGTCAACTCCTGCAGCCAGACGGGTGCCAAACGTCTTGCTCTGCTTTTCTTTGGACTATATCAGTGAGGCTGAGAGGGGGGGTCTTGTCATCTGGGTAGCCCAGGACCTCCATACACACTGCCCAGGCTTGCACCCCGGGGAGGTCATTTTGTTGCTGCTAACACAGCAAAAACAACATGGGAGGCTGTAGAATTACCAGCCAACAACCCCAAAGAATGCACGCACAGAGGAGAAAGGCCCCTGATTCAGATATTAATGGATCAGGACAAAAGAACAAAAACAAAACAGTGAGTGGTGTGTGCCAGTATTTTTATTCTTGTCGTGTTACCTCATATAGGTTTGTACTGAATTGTGTTCCTTGCATTGAAAGGAGGCTCTTTGATCCAGCAAAGGCTTTCATCAGTGGAACAGCGCGAGAGGCGATTTTTGCCTATTTCCCCCTCCTTCTGGCACTTTCCTCTCCTGTTCCAAAGTCTCCTTTAACCCACTGGAGGTGGAAAAGGGGGAGACGGGCGACTGCATGAAGCAAAATCCAGCAAAAAGTGCCTCTCCCCCTGTTCTCTGATGGAAACCCCTGCTGGATCAAAGAGCTCTCCATCAACACACAGGACACCACTGGATCCCTCCATAGTATAAACCCTTTGCTGGCCACGCCAACTGTAAATTTAAAACAACAATGTGAATAATGGCAAACCAAGGCAGAATAAACACACATTTTAAAAATAACGACAAGGTATCAGAATAACTAATAGGATCAAAAAGTTGTTTCTGCGCTAGCCGAGAGATGCTGGAAGCTTCAGATTATCAATCCTGTCTGCCAGAAGTTGCAGTTGCCATAATAAAAGCCCAGCAGTGATTTGCAGCACTCATATTTTCACTTGTTGTGAGACATTTTCAGAAACTGCAGTTATTTATTTTGTTATTTTTCTTACCCACGAATTGCTGTAAAGTCTTTTGCTGTCTTTTGGGGGGGAAATGATTAATGGGAACCGCTACCATTACTTATAGGACAGTGAATATTACAACTCCTTGAAATGGATCCTGGAAAACGACCCCACAGAGTTGGATCTCATGTTTTGCATAGATGAAGAAAACTTTGGGCAGGTATGTGAGAGTTGTTCCAATTACTGCATTTGTTCTTTTGAGATGTTGGCCTGTGGTATGTATTCAGCATCACATAAGCCATTGAAGAGCATGCCTCACCCCAGGGATGGAGAACCAGATGTGTGACAATGGCCTCAATGTGTAAACTCGAGGCTGATAATATCAGTAGCAATTTTCAGGAGAACATTTAAAAACTGCTAGCCAGAAGATACTTAACTATTCCTCAGTGACCACCATTGCAGTTGGTTAAGACTGTTGATGGGCTCCCAAATGAGACAATATGCAGTCCTTATTGGGGAAAGAAGTTAGGATTGCAACCGAGAGAAAATGCTTTAATCTTGGCATCTGAGAATGGCAAAGCATCTTCCAGATTTTCCAATGAAGGCCTTTTGTAGAAGACCAGAATGAATAATGGGTGTGTAGCAAGTCGAATGGTTTTATATTACTTTTGCCTTGCTTTGGCACTGCATTTTCCAAATAATGAATGTCTTCTAGTGCCTTCAAGATAGCGTCAGATTTTTTTCAAAGGGTTCCAAGAACTAAGCACAGCAATCTCAAGAAAATGTTGCTTTCGGGTGGAGTAGACTTCAGCAGAAATACAGCCAGTCCAAAGTATTGTTGGAGGCCCCTGTGGCCAGTGTGGGAACGATATATAGAAATGATGTGTCTGCATAGTGAGGATGACTAATGGCGTCCCATGAGCTTCTGGTTGGCCCCTGTGAGAACAGAAGCAGTAGTACTAGTTGAGCCATGGCCTGATCCAGCCAGGGATGTTCTTGTGTTCTTATGGCAGAAGCGACATATTTTGCTGTCTTGTGTCAAGAAAGGTTTAGAAGCCCTGATTCCTATACCCATACTGTGTGGTTGAGGTCTTGGTTTGTTCAGTTCACCAGGTTCTTGATAATGGAAATCTATTATTTTATATTTGACTTTCAGTGTTTTAAAAGTTAAAACAGCAATTCTGAATATTTAAAACTGAGTTTCCCCCCATCATGATTCAGACAACCGTAACATAACATAGTGCATTCGAAGTCTGTGTTTGCTTGCTTTTTGCTTCGGCTTCAACAGTTTCTCATTTTACTTTCTTACCACCGGGGAGCTGAGAGCTTCGCACAAAGGGATTCTTGTTGAGAGAAGCGATGTGCAATTTAGGAGACAAAAGTCATAATAACTTGTAAAGGTTTTGCAAAATTAGAACTGTGTTGTCGAGTGCGATAGTTGCACAGTACAATGACTATACAATGAGTTGAATAGTCTACAACTCATTCACTCCAGAAAAATTCAGCTGGCTTTAATGCAGAACTAATTTGAAGTAAATAGGTTGTGAATTGCAATCGCCTGTATGTCTTAGGGCAGGTGCATTATAGGAGACCTAGTGAAATGTACCCTCAAACGTGGCCTTAAAGATGGTTTGCTGCTACCTGAGCAGTTGCTTGCCCCACCTTCTTCCTAATTACCGTATTTTTCCGTGTATAGGTTTTTCCCCTTAAAAAAATGTCAAAAATTAGGGGGTGTCTTATAGACGGAAAAATACGATATTCTCTAGCATTAACCTCCTTTCTTTCTTTTCCATTGCACTGGGAAGATGGACAGCGACACAAGATAATTGGAATCTGTCCTTGGCTCTCCTATGTGTCATCGTCCTTTTCCCTTTCTGCTTAAAGAAATGCTCTTTCAAATGTCTCATTTGTTCTGTCTTTGCTGCTCTCTCTCCTCCAGATAACAGTTCTGGGGCTTTGATTCTTGCATGTGGTTTCTCCAGGCTAATTATTGCTAAGCATTTGCCCCATTGGGCTTTGCTTTCTTTCAGTCTGCTGCTTCCTCTTTAATTATCTGTAAATTTTTGCACATCGTTTGTCTTTCATGTTTTTTAAGTGGCTCTTGCGTTGGGGGAGGGGGTAATAATAATGAATGAGTTAGGAGCAGTGTGTGGCATTGGTGCTCAGGTTTATTCTAAGCTTTTTGCCATGTGGTGTTCCTCCTCTTCGCAGACAATGTTCTGGTAGGAAGTGTTCATACAGGCAGTACCCAAATATATTTGGGGGGTTATTATTTCTTTTAGAAACCAATCCATGTGTTCTTCTTCATTCTAATACATTTGACATTCTGTTCTATCCATTTTGACCATGCATTTGGGTGTGCAAGAGAGCACCTCTTTTTTTGTTTGCGGAGGGGTTGCTAATTTTTTTTTATAAGATTTACATCGAGTGTTTAAACTCCAAACATTGCTGCCATGCAATCTCCATTGATTTCAAGAGGTTATAGTACTGCAGGCTTGACAACAGTGTGGTGTCGCAACTAGAGTGTTGGACTGAGAGTTAGGAGACACGGGTTTGAATCTCCGCTCTTCTATGCAGCTTGCATGGGCCAATCATTTTCTCTCAGCCTAACAGACCTCATAGGGTTTTTTGTGAGGATAAAACCTGGGGGGGGGGGTGAGAGGATACAGTGCACCCCACCTTGATCTCCTTGGAGGAAATGTGAGCTGTCAATGTCACAACTAAATAATAAATAAAAGAAAATGTTATCCCAAAGCTGGGTAAGCCCTCAATTGTCGCTTTGCACAGGTGAGGCAGGCAATAAATAAATTGAGAGTGGGTTTCCTCCACTCTCCTCCATTTGTTTATTTATTTTTCTCCCCCCCCCCCATGCAAAACTACAATTGTGTTAGCAAAATAAGCATAAGATGTGAGTTACCTGTACAGTACTAGGATTCCGGCATCCAAACACCACTATAGATTAGCCAGTTTTGGAAAGGTTATAGAGTGCCACCAATAGGTACCAGAAGTGACCATCGTTTCCTACATATGTAGGACATATGTATCACAACATTAATATGAGCATGACATAGAAATTCCCAACTGTTAATGTGATGAAAACACAATTTACCCAATGTTTCATGAGTGGGAGGGGTATTCCTTCTCCTGGCCATTACCAATATCAGATTATGATTCATCATAGAGCACGCTTCATGAATATATCCCAAGTTTTTAGGAGGACATGAATGCTTTGCTTCCACTATAGTTGAAAGGAGATTCATCTGTTTCTCCCTTCACTTTTATCACACTTGATCTAGTCTAAATGCCAGTCTGAATTTGTATCAGGCCATCCAGGAATTGCAAATCATTGTGGGATTTTCTGGATTCAGCATTCTGCAGCTCGGAATAACTAGGTTATCAACTTTAGATCACTCCTTTGTGCTTCCTATAATGTAAATATTGCAAGAACTTCTCTAGTTTAATGTTCTCTTTTCTCTGATTCTACTTTGGAATTATTATGCTGAAGCAATGTGTAGCCGAATGGAAAATCAGCACTAGCCTTGCGGGAAAGATATATGAGCAACAACTAATTTGGTTAATGGGTTTTCCCTTTAAAAGCGATATGGATTTTCCCCCAAAAAAATTAAGTGTTGCTGGTAAAGAGTGCCAAGCACATTCCTCTATAAAAATTACTCCAAATCATTAAGTATGAAGTATATATTTCATCTTGGAAACATCCTTAAGGCTCATTTCATGCATTGCATGTGTTTATTTATCTGATGATCACAAGGTGGTTCACAACATAAAAACACAAAATATGTAATAAAAACAAGAACAAACCACACCCACAGACACAATTAAAAGAACATAGAACGTTAATCAGCCAAAGGCCTGGTTAAAGAGAAACGTTTTTGCTTGGTACATAGAAATATGTAATGAAAGGGGCATTACATAGGGGACATTTTTCAGACGGAGGACGACATTCTTTCAAGGGTGACCTTCTGAGGGTGATCTGGAGGCAAGGTCAGGAAGAACAGATGCAGTTCTTAACCTTTGTCCAGTAGGCTATATCTCAGCCGTGCAAAAGTCAAAAGGCTTCTTATCCACAAGCAAGCAACCAACCAACCAACCAACCAACAAACACATATCGCCATCTTCTATGCAGGAAACCAAGAGGAATTTTCACAGTTGGAAGGGCACATTCCAACTAGGTAGAATCTAGGGCTGGGCAATATCTAGTTTTCAATATTGCAATGTATCACCAGCTAAACATTGCTATATACGGATATATCACAATGTCGGGAATGAGGATAGAGCCACGTTGAAGCATTGGCTGGCCTCCCAGTTTTCCCCACGTTGTGATTTTTACATAGCGCACACATGCGCACACACACATCATGGTTTGCAATATATTGCCAGGTCAAAAATTATGAAACCATCATCACAATATGGACTTCAAACCGGTTTTGGATGATATATTGATATATCACCCAGCCCTAGTAGAAGCACTCAAGGAAAGCTAGCAATGGGTATAGCATGGGGAGAGTCTCAAGTCCCAGACTGAAAGGGGGGGGGGGGCTGTATTTGTCCACCAGGCCTGAGGTCCCCAATCCCTGCGTTACACAGTGGCAAACTCAGGTTTGCCATCCGATGCATATTCCAACATGTGAGCTGCAGTCCATCTCAGCTGCCTGGCAAACATTCACCGGTCTTATTCATATGTTTGCAAACACATTTTCCCATATGCGTGTTTTCAAGCAGCGGTAGATAACATGGTGCCCTCCAAGGTGTTGTTAGATTCCCATCAGTCCCAGCTGATCACCATTGGTCACGTTGGACCGATGGACCGAGCTGTAGTCCAACAATATCTAGAGGGCACACCGTTGAAGAAGTGTTTGGATTTGATATCCCACTATCACTACCCGAAGGAGTCTCAAAGCGGCCAACATTCTCCTTTCCCTTCCTGCCCCACAACAAACACTGTGAGGTGAGTGGGGCTGAGAGACTTCAGAGAAGTGTGACTGGCCCAAAGTCACCCAGCAGCTGCATGTGGAGGAGCGGGGAAGCGAACCCGGTTCACCAGATTACGAGTCCATCGCTCTTAACCACTACACCACACCTGTGTGATATATCTAAAATGTAATGTGTGAAATGGATCTCCCACTGCCTGCATTATATTACGTAAACTTCTTGAACGGAGAATCTGTCTTTTCCTCCCTAACGTTCGTTACTCTGCAAGGCTGCCAGGTATATATTGGTGGGAATAAATAGATAGGCTCCTAGACACAAGGCAGGCCCCTTTGACAGCAGGAGGCCTCACCATCACTAAATGGGGATTGATTGATTTATGGGATGCTCAAGCTGTTCTGCAAGAGCCAATTCTATGGGTACCGTTGATGCTTTTTATCCTGGGACCATTAGAGGGCAGCTGTGTTGAGTCTTCTGAAGAGATGCCAAACAGCACATGAAGAGGCACCCCTTAAGCTGCCATCCAAGTCCCTGCTGAACACTATCAAATTCTTTATAACTGAGCAGATGACATGCCAATCTGCTTTCCCTTGAATTTGCTAACGAAATCGTGGTGCTGAATTCTGATTTATCCATTACTTCACATCCATTTGTCCTCCTCAAGGTCATCCTTAAGCATAAAACATTTTGACCAGCAAAACACAACCCTCCATAGACATTAAAAATTCAGAGAGCTTGTTCATTAAAATGTAATAAATTGGTGCCTGAAAGCTGTAGCAATACTTTTCTACAGATGTCTCCTTATAGCTAATGCATTTTTGTTTTGTTTTGTTTACAGACATATCAAGTCGACTTGAAGCCGAATGGATCAGAAATCACAGTCACAAATGAAAACAAAAGGGAATACATTGAGTATGTATGTGTGTGTGTGTCTATGTACTCAATGTGGTGTTTAACAGCCATAGCAGTTTAGCTATTCAAACTGGACTTCAAAGATAATAATAATTTATTATTTATACCCCGCCCATCTGGCTGAGTTTCCCCAGCCACTCTGGGCGCCTCCCAATCAAGTGTTACAAACAATACAGCATTAAATATTAAAAACTTCCCTAAAGAGGGCTGCCTTCAGATGTCTTTTAAGATAAGATAGCTGTTTATTTCCTTGACATCTGATGGGAGGGTGTTCCACAGGACGGGCGCCACTACCAAGAAGGCCCTCTGCCCGGTTCCCTACCTCACTTCTCACAATGAGGGAACCGCCAGAAGGCCCTTGGCGCTGGATCTCAGTGTCCAGACTGAATGATGGGGGTGGAGATGACTTCACTAGACGCCATTCCCAGATTAAAACCCAATTTTTCTTTTAAAATAAAAAGCAACCAATGGGAGATGTACGGAGGAGCAGAAGAAAAGTTGTTAGGGAAAAATCTGCTTTTTTGTTGAGTAGTGGCCAGCTAGCCACACTCCAGATTAAAGCCTTCCAAAATGGAAAAGAATGACCCCGGAACTCGGCATAACATCTTGTTTGGTCCTTCCTCTGAAATACAGGCATGTTAAATGAAGGGAGGCACCAAATTCCCACTGTTTTGTTTTTTTTTATGGAGAGATTAATCTTCTTTCAGCCAAATAATGGTAAAACAGACTACAATCTCCATAGGAACCGCAAGATTAACTTCATGCCATCTCTGCATGGCATACCTCTTAATATGGAAAGGGCATATCTGAAGCACTTTGAAGCATGTGCGCGCAAAGCTATTTAAATGTCAGGCTGTAAAGTGAAAAAGAGTTTCCTTTGAATTACTCTTTTATGCTCATCAGTAATTTTCCTCCTCCACCATCTCATTGGTTTCCCAAAGGAAATCTGAGAAATTAATGAAGAGACACACATATTCATGAGCTCAGCAAATGATATCGGAGCTGCAGCTGAAATGGGGAGGATTGTGTTTGCCTCATTTGTTCTGTTTACATTTTTTTCTTAGTTTGACAAAAGATTACTGGAGCCGTAAATGGGAAGGCAGAAAAGCATTAGGGTAGTTAAGATATTTAAACGATCTCTCTTATGCCTCCTAATGAAAGTGCTATTTCTCTCTCTCTCTCTTTGTGTACTGCAGCTTAGTCATCCAGTGGAGGTTTGTCAACCGGGTTCAGAAGCAAATGAATGCATTTCTGGAGGTAAGTTCCTTCAGTAAACCTCCTTCTGTTTAGCTGTGTGGTCTGCATTTATTGGAGTAGGGCAGCCAGACTTTGGTGGCCTTCAAATAAGCAGCAAAGTATGCCAGAGATACAGCACAGAAAGTAATCATAGCCAGATTAAGACATGCTGAGGCCCTAAGCGATGTCAGGTTTAAGAGACCACGTCACACTACTCCCCAAAAGGTGTGTTATTCTAACAGAATGGACCACAAAAATACAAATAATATATTTATATATATGTTTGCACATATACTGGTACGAAGGCGAGGATGCAACAGAAAACAAACTACAAGTGTATCTTTGCAAGAAGCTTACTTGCAAATTAAATACCTTTATAAGAAAATGCCCGATGATTTTTAGCATATATGAAAACTATATTCTAGTCATTTCTACAGATGTATAAACACAACATGGCAAAGAGTTGTGTAGCCATTCAATATATTTTTGTCACATCAGAACGATGATGTCTGTTTTCCCTGTTTCCTTATTTTGTTTTACTTTACCAAAAGTAAAATTTGCACTGTCCACTTTTATCTCTGCCCCCCCACCTCAGACATGTAACCCCCAGAAAAGGAGGGTTGCCCAGAAGCAAATCTGCCCCTCAGGCAGAAAAAGGCACCCCACCACTGCTTTTATACTAAAAAATAAGTACACTGCTTAGGTCTTAAAGGAAACACAAAGTTTCTAATTTAAAAGCTGTTTGCTGTAGCTTTCGTCTTGAATGAATTGTTTTCTCATGTACTTGCAACTGAAAAACCTGAGACTCTGCCTTATTTAATGGAAGAACGTTGTCATTCATTCGGTATATATTTGTGCTTTTCAGGGTTTCACAGAGCTCCTGCCTACTGACCTGATTAAGATTTTTGATGAAAATGAGCTGGAGGTTAGTTGCCTTTCATTCTTACAACAGCATCAGAAAGCTAGTTATATTATTTTTATTCGGTGCAAATAAATAAATAAATGTGGACAGGAACCCTGCAAGTATCTATCAGCAAGCCCTTGTCTTTATTATTAAGAATTTGTGGAAAAAATTCTTGATAATGCATGGGTGTGTTTTCAGAGGCTTCAGTCCAGCTACACATCAATGTAAGTTAATTTTTCAGGCTTCCTAAGAATCAATACAATAGTATTTGATGAGTATGACTCCATATGTATCTTGCTGGTAGAAACTCTGCAAGAACTATGGCAGAAGGTGGCAGGGTGGAGATCTTCCGCATGTATCTTGATAAGCCTGTTAAACCTATGGCAAATACTTGTAGTGTAGCAGCTGATACCCATCTCTCAAAAACTTCATTCGTTCTTCCGCAGTTGCTAATGTGTGGCCTTGGCGATGTTGATGTCAATGACTGGAGACAGCACACCATCTACAAGAACGGATATTGTCCAAACCATCCTGTCATTCAGTGGTACTGGAAGGTAACACTGTAATTCTCAGTATAAACTGTTGCCTTCTTTCTTAACTTTGATTCTGTCCTCTAACCAACTGTTGACCTCTGGTCACTTCTTAAAATGTGCATGACAGTTCGTGGAAAGACCTCTCTGCCTGTTTCTCAGATTGCACTATCAGTGACAACACTGGGGTTTTTGGCTGTGCCTCCGTTAAGTTTCCACAACTGTCTTGTTTTATAGGCTGTTCTGCTGATGGATGCTGAGAAACGTATCCGGCTATTGCAATTTGTAACTGGGACGTCAAGAGTGCCTATGAATGGATTTGCTGAACTTTACGGTGAGTTAAACCAAATGCATCCTGATAGCTTTTGACAAAATGTTCTGCAAAGATAGCAAACACAAACCCTGAACAGTCAAGTTTATGCTTCCACTGACCTTTCTAAGCTTGTCGGCACCTCTTTTTTGCCAGAGTCTAGGTTGTTGCTCGTCACTGGGGCCACAACGGGATGAGCATTTTGCCACTTTGTGTGACACACACACAGTCAGGGGAAAACCTGCCCAGCAAGAGTGCACACCTTCCTAGAGTCACTGGTGTGTAGACTGTAACAGGCTGCATCTTGCAAAGAGACTCTTTCACATTCATGTGCTTTTTTACCCTTGATCCAGGTTCAAATGGTCCTCAGCTGTTTACAATAGAGCAATGGGGAAGCCCTGAGAAGTTACCCAGAGCTCATACATGGTAAGTCACAAACAAGGTGCATTAAGTCATTTACAGTGATGAAATTTGACATACTAGCTACTTTTAGCTGTGTGTGAGGTTGGGATTATTTTTCTTACATTAGGGTTGCGCATTAATTATTACATTAATGAGTGCCAAAAGCAAATATGAATAATATTGCCATACAACCCTGGCTTCATCTGAGCTGATTCCTTGGGGGGTTCAGAAAGGAACCTAAGCCAAGCTGCCATCTGTGAGAGATGTGGCTTTGACTTTGAATTGCAAATATTCATTTACCGTATTTTTCGCTCTATAGGACGCACTTTTTCCCCTCCAAAAATGAAGGGGAAATGTGTGTGCGTCCTATGGAGCAAATGCAGGCTCCTTGGCTTCAGCGATAGCAACGTGAAGCCTCCAAAGCGCAGAGGGAGTGCTCCCTCCGTGCTCTGGAGGCTTCGTGTTGCTTTCGCTGAAGCCTGGATAGTGAGAGGGGTCGGTGCACACCAACCCCCCTCACTCTCCAGGCTTCAGGGATAGCCGCCTGAAACCTTCGGAGCACAGCGCAAGTTCCCACTGCGTTCCGGAGGCTTCAGGTTCCTTTCGCTGAAGCCAGGAGAGTCTTGCTCTCCCGAAGCCTGCGGAGCACAGCGGGAACTTGCGCTGCGCTCCAAAGGCTTCAGGGATCATTGAGGCTGGCGGTGGGGGAAAGCAGCGCTTCCCCCCACTGCCAGCCCCACAAGCTCAGGGGGCAGCGGGGAAGGCAGCGCGCCGCCTTTGCGCTGCTCCCCGACCTGGTGTTTGAGGCTGGCGGGGGGAGAAAGCAGCGCTTCCCCCCACCAGCCCCAAAGAGCAGGTCGAAAGGAACCCGAAGTCTCCGGAGCCCAGCGGGAACTGCCGCTGTGCTCCGGAGGCTTCGGGTGAACGCACTTTGAACGCACAGAACGCACCTTGTTTTAGAGGGGGAGAACAAGAAAAAAAATTCTCCCCCTCTTTGCGCAGCGCCCCTTCAGCGAAGTGGCAGGAGAAATGGAAGGGGCTCCATTTCTCCTGCCGCTTTGCAGAAGGGGTGCTGAGCAGAGAGGGGGAGAAATTTTTTTTCTTGTTCTCCCCCTCTAAAATAAGGTGCGTCCTATGGTCCGGAATCCTATAGAGCGAAAAATACGGTAGTTCAGAAAGAAGAATAACAAGGAATTTCAAATATGTTGTTGGAGTTAAGAATCCCAAGGCATCCTTTAAAAAGCAACAATGAAAGTGCTATTTGTTGCCACAAGTCCTTTTCCTTAGTGTTGCTACCTGGAAAATGCATGCAGATTTGAAATTAACAGGACACTATAATGACACCTTCTCTCCCCTCTTCCCATTTCAGCTTTAATCGCCTTGACTTACCTCCGTATGACTCTTTTGAAGAATTACGAGAAAAGCTTCTTATGGCTGTTGAAAACGCTCAAGGATTTGAAGGGGTGGATTAAGACGGCGCCTGTTCCGTATTATTACTACTATTGTTGTTATTATTTTTGAAACAAAGATTCTGTTCACGGAGCAAGTTCAGTGTGCTCTTTTCGATTTGCCTGACAAGACATTCACAAGACCCAGAGGCAGAACAAGTTGCACGGTGGTTGGTTCATGGAGCAAACTCTTGTACAGTGCAGACGTCAAAATTGGAAGTAACTTTCTCTCACCTGTGGATAGTATTTCTGAAATTTCCATGGCAAGTTACCAACTGGTGGATGTGTACTCTTGACTACATTTCAGAAGGACTTGTTCTATTTATGTTGTGCCTCTAGGCAAAAGCCCTTAATAAATGTTTTACATACTTTCTAATGACAATGAATGGAATTAATCCTTTTACAGGTAGAGTATTACAGCTCATGTTTACTTTCTAAAAATGATTTAAGACATTTTCAAATTTTATTTCAATACAATTAAACAAAAAGAAGCATATACTGGAAAAAAATGAGCTTACTTCTTTTCCTCACAATTTGTCTATAGACTTGATGCCTGTGGCATTTTAGTTTCGAAAGTACCTCTTTCCCCCCCGTTATTTTTGTTGTTCAGCCTCGTGTCCCCCATCTTTTGGAATCCTAGAAGCAACGTTTTTATAAGGAATTTTCTGCAAATTGGAAGTATTATCAGAATATACCTAATGCCTTTTAATTACATGCATTGAGCTTTCACAGACAACGGAGAGAGAAACAGTGATTCTGATGTAAAGTATTTTATACAAATCAACAGAATATTTACAAGAGGATCGTAACACAGCATGCCAAATCTCTCATTCAATAAGGAAATTGTTTCATTATTCTTTAATAATATTGATATGTATTATATAGCTCTTTTGGTGATGGAGATGGCATTATTGTCTTGGGGGGGGTATGCTTAATCCTGCTGCTTACCTTTTGTACAGTGACTGTTTAATTCTCTACTCTTTGCAATGGAGGCATTCTGAACTAATCCTGGCAACGGCTTGATTTGGACAAAGGCTGTGAAGACCAGATCCACACAAACTCCTGTCTCTATACATTTGCTAATGGTCTCTAAATGAGGATATATTTTCCCCCCTTTATTTTTAACTGCACCAATTCTAGAAGCACTTTATTGTACCACATTGGAGCTCATCTCTTTCTCCCTCTCTTTTTTTTAAAGAAATCATAAACATTAATGTGACAATATACCTTCTCACTGCCCCCTGTCTTTTCGGTGCAATCATTTTCAGTTGCGAATTTGGATGCAGCTGACAATGTGGGGAAAAAACCTACAGAGCTGAATCTGCAAACACTAATTGTATTTTGAGGGGCTGGGTGTTCGGGTTTTTTTGTTTTTGTTTCTTCCCCTTGACCAAGATTCATTTAATATATACAGTTATCTAGTCAGTTTTGTAATCTATGACATGTTGCATGATTAAACGATGATGCTTGACTTGTAACTGTTATGTACTAGATTAAAGGGGTAAAGAGCAGGTATGGTACCTGTGGTCCACTTAAAAGGGAATGGTAGCAGAACTAATCTGATAAATCACATTGGCTGGCTTTAGTCAGCCCACCCAAGTCAAAACTGGCAAATGAGCTGCTAAGGCAGGAAGTCCTATTGAACATAGTGGGATTTGCTTCTGAGTAAGCATGCAATGAACTGAGATACTAGGGCATTTCCACAGGTGAGGTGATCTTAAACTGATATCTGATGCAACTATAAAAGATGACAGCACTCTTGTTTTTCTGTTCATCTGTCCTGTCTTCCTGCCTCTTCTCTCCCCTCTGTTTTATCTACTCCATCTTTATCCTTTTCCTAAAATAAGAAAATGGGTAATTTGTTTCTGGTGAAACCCAGCTTAGATCACAACCCGCTTCTAATCTTCTAACTCACAAGAGTATAACGCTAATTGGCAGTTCTCTCATGCATTCTGCCCCTTCAACTCCTGGAAGACAATGTCACCAGAAAGATAGAAAGTATTTTATTTTTTTCCATTTTCAGCTATTTTTCTTTTTCAATTTTGTTTTTGGGTCCTCGCCTTTTATTTAGCTTTGTACTAGATTTCCAGCCATGCTGGTGGGGGGGGGGGGTCAAACTAAATTCTACTCAAGGGCAGACCCTTTGAAATGAATGTGTTCAAAGTTAGTCATGCCCATTATTACTTTTATCACTGTTGAGTATGGCTAACATTGAATATAACCCATAAAAATCTGAGCTTTAGTTCTGGATACCATGTAGCAAACTTCAATAATAAACAATAATGGTAAAATTTAAGCAGTTCCTTGCTCTGTTTGGGGGCTAAAACATAAGGAGACCACAATTTTGAAATTCAGGACATAAACGTGACTCAGAAATCAGACATGGAAACCAGATTTACAGAATGTAAAGTATAATTGTTGTCTTGGCCGGGCTGCTAATAACTAATGACTGCCAATCTATATTTGGATCAAGGTAGGGAAGGGAACCTTTTTAAGTCTAGGGGCCATATTACCTAGCGGGCAACTCTCACAAGAGCCACATGTCATTGGTGGTGGGAAAATGGAAGTGATTGCTTTCTTTGTACAGTAACCATACTGTACAAAGCCAGCCATACTCACTTCTCTCCATCCATCCAGACAAATGTGTGTGTGATGGTAGCCTAGCAAGGACATGTTGCCTGTGTGTCAGGGACTGGCTGGATGAGGAATGATGGGAGCCTCCTGCCTAGGAGGAGGACTGAGAAGACGAGAACTTAGACCCTGGGTCCTGGTGGTGGGACAATAGGGAAGAGGCTGGAGAAAGGATGAGCTGAAAGGTGGCGGAAGCAGGAGGTTGGAGTCATCAAGCAAGGTCAAAAGAAGGAGGTCCTGTAGCTCTCCTCCTCTCACGCCCTGCTCTGGGAGAGTCCTACATGTTGCTGAGCAATGGACTAGACAAGCCCAGAGGAGGAGCTCATCCCCTACGTTGCAGACTCTGTCTGTTTGGGAAGGCTCCAGAGTGAGGAGCTGGAGGGGAGCTCAGTTTGCAGCTGAAGGAGTCCAGCCAGGGAGACCACACCATGTTACTTTCTGTGAATGAAAAGTCAAATGCATTTCAAGCCCCCAGCCTTTTCCTGACCTGCAGAGGCCCAGAACCTTCCTATCAGCTCTCAAGACACAGTGGAAGCCCAGTGGGCCACATTTAGCCTGAGTTTATTATTCCTTTGACATAGAGGCAAGTCTACCCATCATGTAATGCGTGTCTCTTGTCAGGTATGTTATCGGCACCTCACTTTCTTTAAATTTTCCCCATCTCCATGGACCCAACTTTTATATTGTGGGCCCACTGCCCTTGCCCCCTAGTTTGGCCCTGTAGCAATGTGGCGTCTCACTCACTTGATCACATGATGGTTGAGGGATGTTGCTTCCAGTTGACAGAAAAGAGCAGGGAGGTGAAGGGAGGAAGCAAACCTCACAAATAGCTTATAAAGTCAAAGGAACTATTTAAAATTAAACTACGACACGTTTTCAAATCAAGCGCTTAAAAAGGGGGAGGGGGCAGATCACCCCTACACAGAAGGAACATTTGGGCACATAGGAAAATAGCAACGATCTAGCACGGTTATGATCAGGAGGGAGGGGAGTAGCTGTGTTTGATTGAGAAATTATATCAACAAACAGGAATTTGCTAGCATCCTTCCCCTTCTATTCCCTAATAAAGGATTATACAGTTACACAATCAAATTGTCAAGTGGGCTAAGTCATGCCCATTTGCCTCCCAATATCACCCGGTACCCTAAACCAGGGTCTTCTGGTATAAATTTGCAGAGTAACCTTCCAGGAGATCAAGTGAAGGTGTTGTTGTTTTTCCATTCCCGTAAGTTTAACAATGGCAAGCCACTTTAGAAATTAAATCTCTTCCAAATTACTAATTCACTAATTTCTTAGCCACAGTGCTCCTCACCTGTAAAATACGAGTATTAATTGGTTGCCTTTGGGAGCTGTCCCAGCTCCTTTGAGTTTTGTGTTAGAAACACCGACTCGGTTGTAGGCTTGTATTTGTAAATACAGTGGATGAGTCACGCAGCGCAGTACGTAATTGACTCTGCTGTTCACTCGCCCCCATTATTCTACACGTGCCTCTAATTAGTGGTTAAAAAAAATTAAAAAGTAGATCCCAGAAGCCCGAGGTGTTCCTAGCCAGCTAAGTTAGTTTTCGTGTGCATGCACACTTCTTCAGATACCTATCTGAAGAAGTGTGCATGTACACGAAAGCTCATACCAAGAACTAACTATTTTGTTTTGACTATGGCAGACCAACACGGCTACCTATCTGTAACTAGCCAGCTACTTTTGTGAAATGACCCTGGATCTTATGGTGTGGTTTGGAGAAAGTACAAACACAGCAAAGTGTTAGGATGCACTGCCATAAAGACAGGTGTTCTGATCTTGCTATAGACTGTTCCTCTGTGACCTTCCATTATGTTTGCTCTTTTGTGCTTCCCAAACCTTTTGTTGTGCTTTTTAGTCACTTGTTTCACAGCAGCCCATTTCTGCCATTTTTGCTTGTCGGTCTGCGTTATAAGCCTTCAGGCTGTTAATGGGGAAAAACTTACAGATGTGGATTTTATTTTATTTTTATTCTGTGGCATGAACGGAGTCTGAAACGTCAGCATATATAGATATGCCTGGGAACTGTAGCAGCAACCGCCAAGGTGCACCTTCTGATTAAAATGGGTGTTTTGAAATGTTTTCAGATTAGTTCCATTGTCACTTTTGCCTGACCAAATCCAGAAAAAATGTTCCATTTCAAGCCAGTTTTCCAAACAAATCAAAATCCACCTGCTTCTAGCTTTCATCCCTATTGGTGGAAATATGCAGCTTTCTGCCTTCCTGATTGTTACCTGCTTGGCCTCAGCTTCAGTCCCAGGAAACACTAATTGAAAGCTCAGGTAGCAAGCAAAGGTGAGCAGATGCACTAAGATAACGTGAGATTGCTTCCACACCAGTCCCAGAATGTGGTACTGGCTATGAATAATCATCTGCTCGTGACCCTAGGCTCATAGCAGCATGGTGAAGGTAAATGCATAGCACACCTGTGGCCTCCTTCCTATATAAACTGGAGCTTCTGGTGTTTTGGAGCAGCACATTAAGAGAAAAGTTGTGTTGGAAAGAGGAGCCAATATGGAGAGCAGGCTGAGGACTAGGAGGAGTTGGGCCAGATCCAGCATTGGAGAGTCCTGGACAAATTGTCCTTGGGGGCAGGGCCCCCTTTTCTTGGTATGTGGGCCCCCGTGGGCTTACCTGGCCCCAGTGGCCCTGCTCGGGGCAGCACAGGAAAGCTGCGTTGAGCCGCCATTTTAATTTCCCACAAATGACACACAACAACGCTCTTCATATTCCTTACTTGCCCTTCAACTATAAGGTTTCAGGACAGGTTGCAACAGCGCAACATGCAGTTATAAAAAGCAAAACCACACCAACCCAATTTGAACAGTATAGATTGAGCAGGAGAGATGGGTCTTACAAAATAAAACGCCTTAGAAGAAGTGCATTGTGGGAAATTAAAAAGAGGGGGTAGATTCGGCTTCCTGGCATAGGAAGCCTAAAAATAAAGGAGGCAGGCACAGCTGTAGGCCGCCAGGTGCTGCCATAATCCCTGTTGGGAAGGAATCTTTCTCGCTTATTTATCTTGCAGCCAGTACTGTTCCTGAAGTCTCTCCCCCCCCCCCCCTTTTTATGTTTTTGAGCTTCATGTATTTGACCATTTGCTGACAAATCAGTAGAGGACGTTGCTGTGAAAGCTGATCACATGCCTCCTTGTCAGAGCCCATTCCTCACTTCCCCACCTCATCCCAATATAGCAAACCAACCTAAATGACCTGTTGGTTTTGTTTGTTGCCCTTTGCACTGTGGCGAGTGAGCATGACTGCAGGAATTCTATCTCAAAAGTCACTGTTTGTTAGCATTCCACCTGTGGAAGAACTTAAATCTGTACACGTTGGTGGAGAGATGAGTAGTATAGCCTACCCACCTCTGTTACTACTTTAGTTTTCTGTGAGTAATATGAAAACAAACCAGGATTGTGGTGGTTTGAATGCTCAAATGCAGATGTAAAATTAAAGCTTTTTTTAAAAAAACAAACGGAACAAGTTTGCTTCTCTGAAATTCTGAGGGAGAACACTGGATGAAAGAAGTGTATAAACCTGGTTATGTTTCTAAAATCCGGATTATTCCCCAGCCAAATATATTATTTATTTTATTTAAGCAGTTTATATTCTGCTTATATTTTATAAGAAGGGGTGCAGGGGTCGCTCGAAGTAGTTCACAATGTATCATAAACAAAGATCAAATACAAAAATGCTAAGGGGGCGAGAATCCACATTATTAAACACCCCTAACTAGATAGGCGCCCTCGTCAACATCAGAATGAAACACCCGAAAATCAGCTACAGTGGTATCTCGGTTTTCGAACATCTCCGTTGACGAACGTTTTGGAACGCCATAAACCTAGAAGTAAATGCTTCGGTTTTCAAACACACCTTGGAAGTCAAACCGGGAACACGGCTTCTGTATTGGGATTTCCATTTTGAGTTTTCGGTTTTTGAACGTTTTGGAACTCAAAGGGTTTTCCGGAACAGATTACATTCGAAAACCGAGGTACCTACCAAAAAATACAATGAAAACCCTTGTTTTAAAATACTGTAATTTGCAACTGAGCAAAAGAAAAGATAAAACTCTTTCTGACCCACCATATGCCCAATGAAGTAATTAAACAACCCAATCCAATTAAATTCCCAACCCCATAGTCAACCATAAGCACAGCTTAAACTGCAGCTAAAATTGCATTCCACTCAAGCACACATAATTAGTGCATACACAACAACCAAACACTGAAACCCTACAAACAATGTACTCAAACTTTACTACTCTATCACGCAGTTCCGATAATTCTGCATTGCATCCTCAACAGCCCACTCATGGGACCCAGACAAACCTAGACAAATACTGACATACAAAGCAATACACCCCACCCTCTAAATAAAGCATTCATGCCAAGCAGTCCCTTTCACTCAGGAGGTGGGGGCTGGCATACAATATACGCCCAATAGCAGGGGTTCACATGGGGGCAGGAGGAACAGAATCCACCTTTCCCCAACTTTCTAACCGCCAGGCAATAATGCATCCTCTGTTTTCACACACACCCCAAAACAAAAGGACAGAACAGAAAACTCTTAGATGAACGAGGTGCCTCGTATAAATACCATTCACTGCCTTGGTTTCTCACCCGAGGGATCCAAAACTACCCCCAAGTAGCACTTCTGGTGCTCTGCTTCACTTCAAATGGATGAGCTGGGTTGCTACTAGCTGCACCCAAGGGAGACTCAACCAAAAAGGGTAACAAAGTGGGGCTGGAATGGACAGTTGCCAGGTGTGAGTGAGCTGGAAGCAGAGAGATGCTGCAAGATCTGAGAGAGAGATGCTTTGCTGTGTGCTGGCTCTAAAGATCTGTTGGGGCATTGATGCTGTGAGGCCCTCCATCTTATATTCGGGTTGTATATATGCACAAATAAACCCATATATCCTAAAGACACCACAGTTTCCACTGACCTTCCTTCCAAGTCTCCGATAAGCACTGGAACGCCTGGGTTGGAGTGATGTGTAACAATATTTGCAGCACATACTCAAAAGAGGTTTCAGATGCCTTCTGCAACATTCAGTCTCCAGCTGTAAAACATATGGAAAATAAGAAGAAGAAGAAGAAGAAGAAGAAGAAGAAGAAGAAGAAGAAGAAGAAGAAGAAGAAGCAGCAGCAGCAGCAGCAGCTCTGGGCAGCAGCTCTGGGCAGCTTCCAACAAAAGATTAAAAATACATTAAAACACCAGTCATTACAAACTTCCCTAAACAGGGCTGCTGCCTTCAGAGGTCTTCTAAAACTCAGATAGTTCTTTATTTCCTTGACATCTGATGAGATGGCGTTCCACAGGTGCCACTACCGAGAAGGCCCTCTGCCTGGTTCCCTTTAACTTGGCTTCTTGCAGGGAGGGAATCGCCAGAAGGCCCTTGGCACTGGACCTCAGTGTCCGGGCTGAACGATGGAGGTGGAGACTCTCCTTCAGGTACACTGGGCCGAGGCCGTTTAGGGCTTTAAAGGTCAGCACCAACACTTTGAATTGGGAGCCAATGTAGGTATTTCAAGACTGGTGTTGAGTCTAGTGGGACATTAAGAGGATAACACACCTGGATATGAAACTGGAGGTGAACCATTTTAGTGCCACATCGTAGGTTGGATGGGCACAAGGCCCAAATTCAAGCCAGTAAACTCCCACAGGGAGAGCAAGAGGAAATAAACCTGATAACAAAACTATGAGGAAGCTGCCGGTAGATATAAGGGGAATGAACTTCTCATCATCTTAAACCACGTTTGCTGGAGCAATAAGGACCAGCAGAGGCACTGTGATGAGGGTGGGGGAATAAACTTGGTTGCAATCTCTCCTATTTTATAAGAACAAACAACCGACAATATCTGTGCACATTCATTGAAAGGTGTGTTTCTTTAATTTTGGTAAACCAGCTTAATGCTATTATTAATAATAAAATTTCTACACCGCCTTCACCCAAGGTTCACGGGACAGTTTACAATATAAAAACACAAAAGTATCTAGTGTAGTAACAAACCAAACAATAACCCCACCCACCCACCCACCCACCCACAGTTTAAAAGCCATAGATAGTTTAATCAGCCAAAGACCTGGGAGGAGAAGAGCGTTTTTGCCTGAGACCTAAAAATCTGTTGGAAGTTGGAAGCCACTGCAGGAAAGTTCTGTTCGTGTGTTGCCACCCTGCAGACCTTTTGTGGAGGGTTGACACTAAGAAGGGCCTCAGAGGATGATTTCAGGGTCCGGGTCAGTTCATATGGGGAGAGGCAATCCTTGAGAAGGTATTGTGATCCTGAGCCTTTTAAGGCTTTCTAGATCAAAACCAACACTTTGAACTGGGCCAGGAAACTGACTGGCAGCCAAGTGCAGTTGGGCCGGGTTTGGCGTTGTATGTTCAAACTGGTGCCTCTGAATTCTGCACCAGGATTGACTTTCAAGGGGAACAAGAGCAATTTCCCCCCTTCACTTTAACTTCTCTTGAAGTTATGATTTGCTGAAGTCAGTATTGGAATTCACAGTAAACCTTTCAAAGAGGACACTGTTGAGTTCTGAAACTATCTTTCAGCCTGAATGAAGGCAGCTTCTGAATGGTAAAAGCTTTCAAACATTCCAGAAGAAATTTGCTGTGTTTTCAAACCCATTAGATTGCTAAACTACTTCTGGACAGCAAGGATAATGAGCTCATCTGCCATAATGAGCTTATAGATTTGTGCGTTAAAAAAATAAGCAAACCAGCAAATGCAAATGTATAAGTGAGCTATCCTAAAAACTTTGTTATAGAGTAGTCTATTGTCTCCCAAGGCAGATGGATGCCAACGAAGTAAATAACACACTGGATGGTATTCAACACTCGTTCTAATCATAATAGACCCACTGAAGCTAATGGACATGATCATCTTAGGTTCTTACATTTCAGTGGTCTGCTCTGAGGAGGCCTTAGTTGAATATAATCCAGTGTTCTCATTTGGAATATCTTTGAAAACATACTTCCATTAGATACACAAACATAAATGCTGATTTGATTAAAGATCATGTTCCTTTTGCATTTTATTTTCTTAAGATTTATGAAGGGAATTACTGGCTATTGTTCATTTGATGGAGAAGAAAAATTTAATAAGAAGTTATGAAAATAGACACATATTGTACTTTAAATTATATGGCTTGTTTCCTTGAAAGTTTCAAACACTACTCTTTTTAAAACGTACTATTTACAAATTGAAGAAAAATCACACAAAATCAGCAGGAATATCAACAGAGAAAATCTTAAATGTACAGTGATCAGTCAACATAGTCCTGCTTGATCTATGACTATATTCAGGTGTGCATTTCCAAACAGTCTATATTCAGAAACAGTGCATTTCTAATAGCAACACAGAAAGGACTCACACCAAACACAATTCACACATAATGTAGACTTTACTTTTGCTTTATCCGGCAAATAAACCGTCATTCCAGTGTACCTGACTCTAAAAATAATAGTGTTATTTCCATGGAGCTAATGTTGTTTATGAAGCAAGCTAGACCTCATCAAAATTCAGATGTATGAGGTCTAGAAGTTACAGGATACATCAAAATGTCTCCATTGTTGGAGCAATCCCAACCTCAGCCGTAAGGCAGCTAATGGACCTCAAGTAGCAGCCCTAAGTGCCATCCCATTGGTGGAGACAGAAGCACCATGATGGAACTGACATGCTGCACACCTGCAAAGTTCTTTCAACAGCAAAGCAGGGGGGATTGGGGTGGCAGAGATGCCACACCTAACACTCCTTTGTTTCCCCGATATGTCTGTAGAAATGATGAGACTCCTCCACACCATCTCTTGTGGCTGGTGTATTTAACTCCCTCCCATTGACTACCCATTTTTTTGGGGGGGGGAAAGGATGAACACATCCTGCAGAACTTTGCTGATAGCTACAACAGAGTGGTTTCACAATCAATACCTTTTCACAGGGAATTCTGGGAATCATTGCTCTCATGTGAAGAATAGGGATCTGCATCAACCTTAACAAATTACTGCTCCCAGATTTCTTTGGGGGAAGCCGAGACTGTTTACACAGGGGTCAGCAAACTTTTTCAGCAGGGGGCCGGTCCACTGTCCCTCAGACCTTGTGGGGGGCCGGACAATATTTGGGGGGAGGGGGCGGGGAATGAAAGAATTCCTATGCCCCAGAAATGCATTTTAATTAAAAGCACACATTCTACTCATGTAAAAACACCAGGCACGCCCCACAAATAACCCAGAGATGCATTTTAAATAAAAGGACACATTCTACTCATATAAAAACACACTGATTCCCGGACCATCCATGGGCTGGATTTAGAAGGCAATTGGGCCTTCTAAATTTAGTTTGCCTACCCATAGTTTAAAGTGATGGTGTAAATAATTAAACCCCCTGAAATCAATGGACTTTTCAATGGGTCTACTCTGAGTATGTTGTCCTTGATCCAGGAAATCCAGTTAACCAATCCATATTCATTTTCATTGGTGTGACTAACAAAATATTTTATCACAAAATAAAAATTGCCCCCAGCTAAATACTGACCCCCACAACAACAAAAATTTTAGGTGTGGGATCCTTCCAGAACCTAGTCCAGAGCCTTCCTTTGGCAAATTTGATGAAAACAGTTTAAGTGCGTGTTATCAGCAGCCAAAATATGGTGGCTTCAAATTTTGGAAACTCTCTCGTCCTCTTTCCCCACCCCCTCCACCAGAGCCTCCAAAAGTGCAATTTTGTTGAGGGTTTCCAATATTTAATCAAGTTAATTGCTTAAAAGATGAGTGGTTAATTGAGGTATATCAAATTTTATTATTTAACCGAATAGGTCATTATACTAATGATCAAATAAAACATAATAAGAAAATCCATTTAGAACTGGATTATTTCCTTCAGAGGCCACTCATGGCGCTGCTTGTGTTAAAATGAATGGGTCCAGTTAATATATTTAAAATCAATCTTATTTAATATCTGGAAGTGCCTAAGATGGACTAGGAACTGGACATTTTGAAAATGGCTCCGTACTTTTTAAATAAATAAATAAATAAATAAATAAATAAATAGGACAGATTATGATGGTGGTGGCTGCTTTTATTAAAAGCATCTATATACCATCCTCCATTAAAAGAAACCCTAGGGCAGTATGGAAAGAAAAAAATTATATATTGAAAAATACATTAATACTACATATTATAATGCATTTTAAAAAACCAGTTGCAACAATACAAATCCACCGTAGAAAAAACCAGGTCAATAAGAATAATTACTAACAATTATTGTTAGTAACAATACAAATCGGTAGGTGTTTGCATGAACAAGTAGATCTTCAAAACTTGTCATAATGATGATCAAAATGGTCCCTGCCTAACCTCCAGAGAAGTTATCCCAAAGCCTGGGTGCCATGGCGGAAAAGACCTGAGTCCTGGTTGATGCAAGACATACCTGTGCAAGGGGCAGTATAAGCAGGATGTATTGATCTGCAGGTATTGGTAAACAAGCACGTCTACAATGGGAGAATACATTGACTTGCAAATTACTTCTCAGCCCTAAGCTACTAAAGTGGTGTACAATAAAATAATATAAAATACAAAAACTACAGTCTCAAATCAACTAAAAACAATAAAACAAATGTTGGAGAAAAGCAAATACATTTCCTTCTTTTGAGCCTTTAGCTATTGCATGTGTTACTTTAAACCACACAAGCCCACTCTTTGTCTAGCAATCTAGCCAACACTTTGCTTGTAGCCCCTCTGTCTAAGTTGATCCCTAAAAGCTGAGCCATTTTGTTTTGTCTCGCCTAACATGATGAGAGAAGATGCCTGTTATTTCTCTCCTCTACTCATCCTATGAACAGTTCCTGCAAATAAAAATCTGCTCCTGCATGAATAAAGCCTTTGAACTTTCAATTCAAGTCATCCAAGCTGCATGCTCTCCTAACAACAATTTCTAGTCAATATTCCTTAAAATGACCGTGTCACACCAGGGAAATCGCTCTTGAAGAAAAATACATTTGGTAGCTGTCTAAATATCAAGACACTAGGCCTCATTTCAGCTGGTAACTGATTCCAGGGTGGGCCCAGGACCCAGCCAATGTTTGGCAAAAAGGGCTCCCTTGAACACTGAAATCAGCATGCAACCACTGAGAGATATTTCACACACTGCTTTCTGAGAGGTACACCTTAAAGAAATAAAGTGTCTCCCTCAGTGTGTCCAGTAGCACTGCCAGAAATATGTATTTGCAAACACGCCTGTTGTCCACTATGGTTTGCTGCAGCTCACTGGCAAGAGTAGAATCTGAGACAAACTAGGTTTGCTGCCATGTTTGCAGTGTGTGAAACGTAATCCTTATATAGTTTGTGCTTTTAAGATCCTTATAGTCAGTACAGTGGTACCTCAGGTTAAGTACTTAATTCATTCTGGAGATCCGTTCTTAACCTGAAACTGTTCTTAACCTGAAGCACCACTTTAGCTAATGTGGCCTCCAACTGCAACTGCATGATTTCTGTTCTCAACCTGAAGCAAAGTTCTTAACCCGAGGTACTATTTCTGGGTTAGGAGAGTCTGTAACCTGAAGCAAATGTTACCTGAAGCATATGTAACCCGAGGTACCACTGTATTCTTATCTTTAATAATTCTGGACTATTTCCTACATGGCACGGCCACATGTTGACACTTAAGCGTGCATTTTTCTTCTGCCTGCAAGCATCAGAAATTTCCAGCTGGTCAGTCCCCTCCTCCTATTTCCCCCTCTGGCCCTCTATCACTTGTTAGATTAGCTGGAGGACATGCCCTAGCAATGAAATCAGTTTTTAAACAAATGGCAGAACTTTGAACCTCAGGCTGAAGTTAAAGAATAACAGCAAGGGAAGTCGGATCAATGGCTAGCAAATATTAGTTGTGGCTGAGCCACGGACATGTAACTTTGAAAAATGTCAGCCCTTCTCCTTGATGTCGCTACAATCCATCACCTGTGCCATGCCCCCAAGGAAATCACATCTTTGAAGTTACGGAAGCCCCAACCCCTTAAAAGCAAAAGGCACGGTGAAAATATAGACGATTAGGCAGATATACAAAAGGGCAGACATTTTGGTCTACAGAAATAAAAACAGAAAGTGCTAAGAAACCCTATTGGTGGAGATCCTCAAACCCAGAGTCAAAAGGTGGCCCTTGAAGGCTTTCCATCTGGCCCTTGGGACTGTTACAGGCCAGACCCACTCTCCCCAGGATGCAGCCTTCAATGGTCCTGTTCCTCAGCCTCCACAAGTGCTTTTGCCTGGCTGGAATTTCAGCGTGAACTCTGATGCTTGCCTGGAGGGACAGATGTTGGTACAGCTTCTCTTCAGCTTCTGTGTGGCTGGTAGCTAGCCTGACTGTACTGTTATGTCCATTGCCGACAGCCGGCAGGTGTGCCCCGCTCTTGGGAATCACCGTAGTTCCCCACCACTGCCTTAGAAATTGACTGGTTCACACTAGTGCACCATTCCAGGTCTCATCAACCCCAGCCAGGATGATCCATCATCAGGGATGGTGGGAGATGGAGTCCCCAGACATCTGGAGGGGTGCAGGCTCCCCATCCATGTGTTATAGCCAACGCAGTGCCCTCCAGATGTTGTTGGACTCCCATCAGCCCCAGCTAGCATGGTCAGGGATGATGGGATATGTGGTCCAACAACATCTGGAGGGCACCACATTGGCTACCATATATTGTCCCCTGTATATTGACGGTGACAGTTGTTGGGAATCACAAGTGGGTCAAGTGCTGTTCTCCCTCACTGCAAGAAGCCAGGTTACAGGGAACCACACAGAAGGCCTTCTCGGTAGTGGCACCAGCCCCTGTGGAACGCCCTCCCACCAGATGTCAAAGAGAACAACTACCACCAGACTTTTAGAAGACATCTGAAGGCAGCCCTGGTTAGGGAAGCTGTTTAGGGAAGCTTTAATGTTTGATGCATTACTGTATTTTAATATTTTGTTGGAAGCCACCCAGAGTGGCTGGGGAAGCCCAGCCAGATAGGCAGGGTATAAATAAATTATTGTCGTCATTATTATTATTATTATTATTATTATTATTATTATTATTACACTGAGGTCCTCCCCATCAGCACACCTGCTTGGCCACTGTGATAACAAGATGCTGAACCAGCATCTATCTATCTATCAAGGCTCTTCTTGTGTCCTTACATTTGCCTCTTTCCCTTCCTCATCAAAGCCCATCTTTCCCTAGAATCCTTTGGAGCAACGCCTAGTCCTAATGCTCATGTTGTCACTGAGCCAAAGTGCATGTAATTTGAAATAACAACATACTCCTCCCCCTGCCTCCTCCCTTTCCCTGTGTTTCTTTTCAGATTGTAAGATGCTAGAGCCAGGGACCTATCAGACCTGTTCTTCGCAAAATGCCACGTCCACAGATACCTCAATGTAAATAATGATGATTAATGATTTATTATCTAGACAATATTTGCTATGCAGGGTAACAAAAACAAAAAGAGAAACTAGCCCTTGAGCATCCAATCTATTGCCTACAGCAGTCAGGATTAGGCTTCAGGCATCCATGTCAGAAAAACCGAGACAAGCGATGAGGTAGATTCAAAGCACTCAAATCAAGTAAATCTGTGTTAACTTCCTCTCATAAGAGAAGGGATGTGTGAATTGACTCTTTAAAAACCCCCAGAAGCCTAACATCTCCTTTGATTTTCCAAAAGATTGAAAGCAGATATTAACATTTCCCAGCTTATCTGTGTCTCCCAATCGCTATCTCCTTCCATATTCACTTTCACAGAGATGGACCAAACCTTTTCGCTCCCCAGCGCAGATAATCTTGATGTCGCCCCTCAGGAGTAAAACTGCAGCTAAATAATTTACCACTTCCTGCCTTTTGATTCCTAAAAATCTGTCTTCTAGGAGAGGCTGCCTCACCCTACAGCACACTCACTGTTCCGTTTTCTTTTTATTCCAACATCACATGTAAATGTGTATTTCTTTCCTCTCTATAAAAGCTCCTCACCTTCATCTTTCGTCTGCAGCAGCAGTTTACAGTCCAAGGGCAGCATTCCCTCATGGGGAATCTCCTGGGGGTCACAGTGTATTCTTTTAAAAACAGTACAGTGGTACCTCGGGTTAAGAACTTAATTCCTTCTGGAGGTTCGTTCTTAACCTGAAACGGTTCTTAACCTGAGGTACCACTTTAGCTAATGGGGCCTTCCGCTGCCACCATGCCGCCAGCACACAATTTCTGTTCTCATCCTGAGGTAAAGTTCTTAACCCAAGGTACTATTTCTGGGTTAGTGGAGTCTGTAACCTGAAGCGTCTGTAACCCGAGGTATCACTGTACTGTTCTGAGAATTGACTTTACTCTCTCCATCTTATGTTTACTGCTAACTCCTCTCCCTACATTGGCTCCCAGTACGTTTCCGAGCACAATTCAAAGTGTTGGTGCTGACCTTTAAAGCCCTAAACAGCCTCGGTCCAGTATACCTGAAGGAGCGTCTCCACCCCCATCGTTCTGCCCGGACGCTGAGGTCCAGCGCCGAGGGCCTTCTGGCGGTTCCCTCACTGCGAGAAGCAAAGCTACAGGGAACCAGGCAGAGGGCCTTCTCGGTAGTGGCGCCTGCCCTGTGGAACGCCCTCCCATCAGATGTCAAAGCGATAAATAACTACCTGACATTCAAAAGACATCTTTAGGCAGCCCTGTTCAGGGAAGTTTTAAATCTGTGATATTTTAGTGTATTTTTGGTTTTTATGGAAGCCGCCCAGAGTGGCTGGGGAAACCCAGCCAGATGGGCGGGGTACAAATAATAAATTATTATTATTATTATTATTATTATTATTATTATTATTATTATCCCTCCTTCTCATTCGCATTGGGAGGAAATCCTGCTCACTGGCACCAGAGGGGAGGCTGCTCTTGGGCTCCGATCCGGCTTGCAGGTTTCCCACAGGCATCCGGCTGGCCCCCGTGAGAGCAGGATGCTGGCCTAGATGGGCCACTGATCAGATTCAGCAAGCTCTTCTTCTGTCCTTAAGTGTGTGGCAATTCCCTCCCAATGCAAATGGCGGCTTCGGAGGAGAGGTTTCCTTCAGGACAGCTGCAGTGAAGGCACCTCTTACTGCTGATAATTATCACAACTGCCAGCTGATGGGGATCTTTATTTGCATTAAAGGGGGGGGCGGAATCCTGCATTTTAAATGTTACAGGGAACCAGGCAGAGGGCCTTCTCGGTAGTGGCACCCGCCCTGTGGAACGCCCTCCCACCAGATGTCAAAGAGAAGAACAACTACCAGACTTTTAGAAGACATCTGAAGGCAGCCCTGTTTAGGGAAGCTTTTAATGTTTAACAGGCCACTGTATTTTAATACTTTGTTGGAAGCTGCCCAGGGTGGCTGGGGAGACCCAGCCAGATGGGCGGGGTATAAATAATAAATAATAATAATAATGATAATAATAATAATAATAATAATAATAATAATAATAATAATAATAATAAAAAAATGCAAGCATGTACTTAACAGCAGTTCTGGATTTGCAACCAGTGGACCTTACTTTGAAAAAAGGCATGCATGGGAATGAAGTCTTGTAGCGGTAATGATAGGCATTAGCAAAACAGAAGCGCCTCTGCATTCAGCTCTAAGTGCATCTGACAAGTAACATTTACATCACAGCTAACACACCTTCTCTGGAATTAATGCCCATGGATTTGTGTTGGGGGGGTGCAAAATGACCAGGAAATTTTACATCTCCGTTGCAAGAGAGATCGGAGAAGTTACCTTGTCATACTGAGGCAGAACATGAGAGCTGCGACTCCCCATCGGGAATTAACAGCAAGTGCATCTGAAATAAATGAAAGGAAACATCTCTGTCCCCAGCGAAGCAACTCATCCAAAGCAATTTACTAACGCGGGAGGCGGAAGAGGGGCAGGCTGTCACTGGATTTGAAAAATAGCTGAGCAGCTTTGACAGCAGTGGCTGTTATTTTTGAAGATTGTGGTGGATGGTGATTCTGATCAGCCTTCATAATTTGTCGTATTTAATAAGAATCTAAGTATTTATCAGCGTGGCAGAATAATGAGGCTTTTATCACTTGTCTTGTCTTAGCTTAAGTGCAGTCTATCTAGGCACGCATGGGAGAGACAAAGAAAGAGAGAGAATTCTTCAACTAGAGACAGGTGATCTTTTTTTTTTCCAGAGGGTTGACGTTAGGGTGACAGGAATGAGTGTACAAACCACAGGAAGTGTGATTTTGGGGAATCGCAAGTGGGAAGAGAGCGGTTTCGTTCAGGTCCTGCGTGCAGGCTTCCCAGAAGCAAACTGTTTGGCCACAAAAAATTGGTTGGTGGCAGTGGCGTAGTGTGGGTTGTCAGCACCCGGGGCAAGGCAAGTAATTTGCGCCCCCTAACCCGCATGCCTAGCACCCCCCCCCTCCACAGTGGGCGACGACCCGGCGGCTCGGATTGGATTCGCACAGCCAGCACAGCAGTGAGAGAGAGTGAGTGAGCCAGGTAGGGGAAGAGAGCTGCGAGTGCGAACGCACCCCCCCCCCCAGATGTTGCACCCGGTGCGGCCGGGCCCCCCCCTGCACCCCCCACGCTACGCCACTGGTTGGTGGAGGGGAATGGATTGGACATGCCTGCCCCTACAACGCAGTTGCTGAAAGGGTATTCCGTTAAAGGAATCCAGGGGTTCACCATGCTTTTGTCTGCACCCCTGTAAAGGGGGATAGGGCCACGCAAGAGCCCCTGGGAAAATTTGGGGAGAGGTGAGGGTCTGGTACCCAGCTCCATCTACTCCCCATAATATGTTTTCTTTCACTGACTTCGCAGGCTTGTGGGTGTCAGTTCTGTCCCTGGGCGGGGACAGATAGTCGTAACCAATGCCTAAGAAACCACCCACATTGTTTGTATTTTAATAAAGTTGTGGCCAAAATTATGCCAAAAACCTTGAACAAAAATTATGGCGTGAAGTGTGGATTTATTTAGGGGTGGCTTGGGGACCTCGGCATGCAGTCACAAGTGGGAAGAGAGCTGTTTCGTTCTGGTCCTGCGTGTAGGCTTCCGAGAGGCAAACTGTTTGGCCACTGCGTGAACAGGATGCTGAACTAAGTGGCTTTTGGTCTGATCCCGGAGAGCTTTTCTTAAATTCTTTTTCTACTTTCAGCTCTCCTAAAAGCTCCAGTGAATGGATCCAGCCAGGGGCAGATGTGAGGGAAGGAAGCTTGTATCCACACAGACCAGTATTGTAATGGGCCACATTGTAAGCTTTTGCATATAATCTCAGCTTACTGAGAATCATCCTTTGGGATGGAGAATCAAGAGGGCTGAAGTCACTCCCTCCAGATGTGTTGCGGGCCTGATTACTTCAAGGAGGACCCAGAAGAAATGGCGGCTATATTCAACATAGCACTAAGTATCTCTTTATGCCGTGTAATGTCATTTTGGACTCACAGCTGTCCATGGAGGCGCAGGTTAATTCTGTGTCCAGGGCGGCTGTCTACCAGCTCCACCTGGTACGCAGGCTGAGACCCTACCTGCCCATGGATTGTCTCGCCAGAGTGGTGCATGCTCTAGTTATCTCCCGCTTGGACTACTGCAATGCGCTCTACGTGGGGCTACCTTTGAAGGTGACCCAGAAACAATTAATCCAGAATGCAGCAGCTAGACTGGTGATTGGAAGTGGCTGCCGAGACCACATAACACTGGTCCTGAGAGATCTGCATTGGCTCCCAGTATGTTTCCGAGCACAATTCAAAGTGTTGGTGCTGACCTTTAAAGCCCTAAACGGCCTCGGTCCTGTATATCTGAAGGAGCGTCTCCACCCTTATCGTTCAGCCCGGACACTGAGATCCAGCGCTGAGGGCCTTCTGGCTGTTCCCTCATTGTGAGGTTACAGGGAACCAGACAGAGGGCCTTCTCGGTAGTGGCACCCACCCTGTGGAATGCCCTCCCTTCAGATGTGAAGGAAATAAGCAGCTATCTTATCTTTAAAAGACATCTGAAGGCAGCCCTGTTTAGGGAAGTTTTTAATATTTAATGCTGTATTGTTTTTAACACTTGATTGGGAGCCGCCCAGAGTGGCTGGGGAAACTCAGTCAGATGGGCGGGGTATAAATAAATTATTATTATTATTATTATTATTATTATTATTATTATTATTATTATGTCTTCTGCTTGTACAATGCGACTCCTCCTGCTTTCCTGTCCCCGTGCACCCCCAAACTCTGTCCCTCAGCCCTTCAGAGCAGATTAGTGATGGTGCATAGCACTGCTGAGTGTGGTTGATGAGGGAAAGTCCCATTGTGGAAGTGGAAGCCATTCTGCTCATGGATTTCCCTGGATTCCTAAATACCTGATGCCTGCACCCAGGAATCGAAATATTACTTTAGCCTAGTGCAGTGCCCCAATGTCCCAGCATTCAAAGCTCTAGAATCGAAGCCGTTTTCTCACCCTAGGTGGCCAATGACCCAGTTTCCTCCTAGGAATTTACAGCTATCCCCTCCAATGCCTGGAAAAGCTCAAAAGCCAGTTCAAGGAGATAGCCTCAAGTGACTAAGAAATATTATATAAATTATATTTATGTAAGTCTTATATAAATAAAAGCTCTTATATAAAAGTATTAATAATAGAGGGGCTCGTTTTGCCGGCCAGTCCTGGTTTATTTGTTGGGCTGTTGTCGTTGGTTTAAAAAAAAAAACACCAAAAAAATTAATAAACAATTGAGTTTCGTGGACTCTTAACACACTTCTCTTTGTGGCCTACTTGCAGCCTGCTGAGACCTCATTTTTATGCAATAGATCCAGGCGAGGCTCTGATATATAACCCACTGTGAAGGAAGAGCCTCAGGACATGAAGGACTAAACACACACTTACTGGAAATGCCTTCCCTTTTGACCAGTTGGACACATGTGGTAAGCAGGTCGATTTGGGGTAACCCAGTACCAGGCAGTAATTTGTGTGTGCGTGTATGTATCTGTTTGTGTTACATGTTGCCTGCACTTTCGGTCTCTGTTTGAATAGGATTGTTTGGACAGCGCTGTCACAAAGGGCTGGAGTCTGATGAACGAGGGGTCACACTGTCCAGCCAACCCGTTATTTCGGGCCCTGGCATGATCTGGCCCACCGCTATCAGTCCCAAGCAAATAAAAGGGATTTCTTCATCTCTCTTTCATCACAGGGCATCAGCAACATTCGGAATAGTTGTGCAATTAGATGCTCCAGAAATCTAACAGGGATAATGGGGAACATTCAACTTGTGGTTTTATCTTCTTCACAGAACATTTGTTGAGGTTGTGTGGGGGCACCAGCAGATGGGTGGGATTGCTAACCATCCACAATCCTGTCTGCTCGGTCCTGAGATCCTAGTTCTGCACTGCACCATTCCATCAAATGCAGCCTTCTCAAATGTGAGAAGGAGTTAGTGACGTGACTCTTTCTCTCCTAATTGCTACCCTCCTTTTGGGCTGTGAGATGACTGAATGGGAGATAGACCTATCCACTTGCAACCCAGAGCAGAAAAATGTGCTTGCCACGTTTCTCAATGTCACAGCCCCATGTGGATGAAGCCCCTGCCCCACAAATCATTTATTTTAGAAGCTTCCACAATGAGGGGAGGGATAGCAATGTTGGAATTTAGCTCTGAATATCAACATGGGACCTTTTCCGTTCGGATGACATTTTAATGCAAACCTGCATTAAAAACTCCATGGTTCTCCAAGTGAATAATGTGCACAAAAATGTGTGCACTGCTGAAAATAATGTACCAAGATGCATTAAATTGGAGGGAATCGCTTGGCAAAATTGTGTATAAAATTGCATAAAAATGTAAATATTAGAAATGCACGCTAAAGTGTTGATTGGTTTTGATGGGATTCCCCCCCCCCCAATCTTCAGTTGATGTGGAAATGTGGAGAACTGGACTGATGCTTGGGAACATTGACAACTGAAAGAAGCCAAAGGTGACACATTCATTCATCCCACGCCTTGAAAACCCTGCATTCACACAAATTCCCCATTATATGAGCCTTTGGTTTCAGGCCACATTGGCAGTTCTGAGTGTGTTTTCCCTTGGTTTTGAGTCAAGACTTGCTACTTCATCCTGAGATGTGCACTACAATCCAATGCATGTCTGCTAAGAAGGAATTCCCATTGTGCTCAATAAAAGGTAAAGGTAAAGGTACCCCTGCCCATCAGGGCCACTCTTGCCAGACTCTAGGGTTGTGCGCTCATCTCACTCTATAGGCCGGGAGCCAGCGCTGTCCGCAGACACTTCCGGGTCACGTGGCCAGCGTGACAAGCTGCATCTGGTGAGCCAGCGCACGGGGGTGCTTTCGAACTGCTAGGTTGGCAGGCGCTGGGACCGAGCAACGGGAGCGCACCCCGCCGTGGGGATTCGAACCGCCAACCATGCGATCGGCAGGTCCTAGGCGCTGAGGTTTTACCCACAGAGCCAACCGCGTTCCCCATTGTGCTCAATAGGACCCACTTTTTTATACAGGTGTTTAGGCTGCAACCCTAAACCCACTTAAAGGTAAAGGTAAAGGTACCCCTGACCGTTAGGTCCAGTCGTGGCCGACTCTGGGGTTGCGGCGCTCATCTCGCTTTATTGGCCGAGGGAGCCGGTGTACAGCTTCCGGGTCATGTGGCCAGCATGACTAAGCCGCTTCTGGCGAACAAGAGTAGTGCACGGAAACGCCGTTTACCTTCCTGCTGGAGCGGTACCTATTTATCTACTTGCATTTTGACATGCTTTCAAACTGCTAGGTTGTCAGGAACAGGGACTGAGCAACAGGAGCTCACCCTGTCGCGGGGATTAAAACCGCCGACCTTCTGATCGGCAAGTCCTAGGCTCTGTGGTTTAACCCACAGCGCAACCCATTTACAAGGGTGCAAATGGCAATATTATTATTGATGTGTTTGCCACCCTGATAATAATGATAATCATGAATGAATGAACGAACACAGTGGAATTTACTTCTAAGTAACATGCCATTGGGCTGAACGATTCATTCCCTAGTCATAACTCAGATAATGCCCTTGATTCAAGTGCCAACATATAGAATAAAAAATGAATGATCTCATGCAAGAGAGATTTCAAACAAGCCTGAATGGTAATGGCTTGTAGCTGGATAATTAACAAAAGCAGCACATGAAGGCTCTTGAAAGTAGTTGCAATTTTATTTTATTTTTTTACAACAAAAAAAATTGAGACGAGAATCTAAATTACTTCTGCCAGCCTGTCAGGCTTTCTGAGGGGAAAAATACCCTACTTAATAATAAAAGCTTAAGTGAGAAATGATAGATGCTTTTGATTACGAGGGGAAAGCAGCAGCAGCAGAGTTAATGCCGTGCTCTTCTCTGAACCTTAAGCGACCATTTTCTGTGAGTCATCAAGCTGGCAGATAAATTAGTAAAACTCCTTGAGAGAGACAGCCTCATCAATCGGAGTTTGCTACTCTTGCCTAGTTTTATATTGCGGTACAGATTAAGCAGCTGAAATGTCTCCGTCTGTATACAATGAGGAATGAAAGGCCTGATCATTTTGTTCTTGAAAAGTGTAAAGGGGGGGGGGCGGGCGGGCGGACACCAAAGAAAAATGGTTCAAGCCAGCAGGGAACAAAGAGACGAATGTCAGAGGAGACAGAATGCCAAAGGAAGCGAGAACGAAGCAAGCATAAGATAACTGTACTCTGTTATACCTGGGAGTGCCTCTGAAGGCAGTTTGGAAACAAGTGGCAAGATTGGGATATGGCTGCTAGGAGGCTGTTACACTGGGCGTCACGCTGATCACATTGTGCCAGTCCTTTGCCAGCTTGCCCTGGCTCCCAGCCTGCTTCCAGGCCCAGTTCAGAGCGCTGGATTTGACCTTAATGACTCTTGTGGCTGTGCGTCAGAGTACCTGAAGGATTGTGTTGTGTTCACATGCACCTGCTCACACTTTGGAATCAACCCTGGAGAAACTCCTCTGGGCTTCCCTGCCAACTGAGGAAGGGCAGCAAGTTATGGGTGGCAGGTCCTTCTTCGTGGTGGCACCCTGGATTTGGAACGCTTAGGGAAGCTTGCCTGGCATTTCTTTCCAGCACCAGGTGAAGGCTTCTCCCCTCCAAAACCTTTAAACTCATTCCTAGTCTCAGCGTGTGTGAACATTTTCTGCTTTTTGTTTACTTTTCTATATTTAGTTATTCTAAACTTAAATAACAATAGCTTTGATTCCACAAGGTGTTTTTGTGGCCACTTGAACTATTTTTTGGTGTGGCTGAGAGAGCAGAACAATGCATCGTTATTTCCAGAGCACTTAACGTGTACTAGGCATGAAAATGTGAAAACAATTCATACCAAATCCTTGACCACACTTACTGATAAAGTTTGAGACAATAGGCATCAGAAAGGGAACAGAAAGAGACTATGTCAGTGTTGAGCAGAAGGGAATAAAACCAGAACGAAGAAAAGCTGCAAACCAATTACAATCCTATGTGCGTTCCCTCAGAAAGAAGCCCCGTTGAAAGAGAACCCTGAAGGTCAACAGGAATCTATCCCACAGTCCCGAAACCGTGGTCTACCTGCTAGCAAGTCAGGACGTCAAGTCTGGGGTCATTCCATGTTTCCGAAATCCAAACCGAACACTTGCAGAGATCCTGGAGTCTTGCAGAGACCTCAGCTCAGCTTCCCTTTTGCACTTGATTGCAGCATCTGGGCTTGATGAGGCCTGTGACCCTCACCTGTCCTGAGCCTACTGTAGCTGAGCAATCATACACCTTCTCCCAGAGCTAGCAAGCCCCACCTGGCCAGCTAGGAACTGGGCTGTAGACCCTTGCCTAACGTGACAAACAAAGAAAAGAAAATCAAGACATACAAATTGAAAACAAAGCAGTTTAACAACAACAATATAATTTATTATTTGTACCCTGCCCATCTGGCTGGGCTTCCCCAGCCACACTGGGCGGCTTCCAACAAAGATTAAAAATACATTAAAATGTCACACATTAAAAACTTCCCTGAACAGGGCTGCCTTCAGATGTCTTCTAAATGTCCGGTAGTTGTGTATCTCTTTGACATCTGATGGGAGGGTGTTCCACAGGGCGGGCATATTGTAAGTAATATTTATTATAAATAATATAACTTATTATTTTAAAAAATTAAAAACACACTACAGTGTCCCCATCTTCAAGAGGCAGGATGACTGCCGCTGGCTCAGAGGGATTCCTCGACATCAAAATGGATGCAATTTCCCTGAGGGAAGGAAGTTTAGGAACCACAGGACAAAGGCAATTTAATTCATCTAGGCACAAGACAGACACGTTACTGCCTCTCCTCACCAGCTGACAAATGGGTTTATCTGCTGGACATTAAGGTACTTCAGACGGGTAGATTATTTTTCTTCTCAAAAAGAACAGCGGGGCTTCTTTCTGAGGGAACACACACAGGATTGTAATTGGTTTGCAGCTTTTCTTCGTTCCGGTTTTATTCCCTTCTCCTCAACTCTGACATAGTCTCTTTCTGTTCCCTCTCTGACGCCTACTGTCTCAAACTTTATTAGTGTGGTCAGGGATTTGGTATGAATTGTCTTCACATTTTCATGCCTAGTGCACGTTAAGTGCTCTGGAAATAATGATGCATTGTTATGCTCTCTCAGCCACACGAAAAGATAGTTCAGGATTTTTATGCCTTTAGCAGTTTAAAGGCTTCTTCCATATGATATAATAGGAAGCCAAGATTATAGGTGATGCAGCCTGTACTGTACTAGGTGTGATGTTCACAGGTCCCTGAAGCCACAATTATAGATGGTACAGCCTGTACACAATAAAAAAATAACTGGTCCCTAAGCCTTGTTATTCATGACTATCATAAGTTCATTTCCTTTCAATGAGTCTTGTCAAAATAACTTTAGTTAACTGGGACATCAAGAAGAAAAAAGTCTATGCAACCTCGTACACGAAACAGTGTCCCTATTTTCCAGGGACAGCCCCAGATATACAGAAGCCATCCCAGTTTCTGATTTGATCCCAGAAAGTCCCGATTTTCCTTAGAATGTCCCTATCTTCATTGGAGAAATGTTGGAGGGTATGGACTTATGTGACCTCCAAGCCAAGGAGATAAGTAACTATACAGTCTTTAGAAGACATCTGAAGACAGCCCTGTATAGGGAAGTTTTTTAATGTTTCATTATGTTTTTATATATGTTGGAAGCTGCCTAGAGTGCCTGCGACAACCCAGTCAGACAGATGGGGTATTAATAATAATAATAATAATAATAATAATAATAATGGAATAGAACATCCCTATTGTTATGTACTGAGTTGAATAGGATCCAAAATGCAGCAGTCTGATTGGTCCTAGAACAAAAGGATCCAGAATGCAGCAGTCTGATTGGTCCACAGGAGCCACCCAATCCAACTCCAGGTGGAAGTGAATCCGCAACCTGATTGGCCTACAGGAGAATCCTGGAATTAGCCAATCATGTGGGGCCCATTGTGTAAATAATGTATATAAAGCAGACATTTCGGGGGAATTGGCATTCCTCACTACTATGAGCTGAATAAAGAGCATGAAATCCATACTCGACTCCCGAGTATACTTCACCTATTTTCATCAGACAAATGTTGATGGGCATACTGTGTTTCTCCAGATGTTGTTGGACTGGAACTCCTATCATCCATAATCACTGGCCATGCTGACTTGGACTGATAGGAGTTGGAGTCCAACAACATCTGCAGAAACACAGCATACCTCTGGCTTAGTGTCTGGGAAAAATTAGCTCCACTGCAGAGCCAATTCCAGTCCTTTCATCTATGACAGAGAGGATATCTGAGCAAAGCGCAGAGTCCCTCTCCAATAATCAGAGCTGTAAGACCAGGCAACCAGGCTGGAGAAAACTCAAAGGAAGCTTTTCTCCACATGTCCTCTAAAGCAGGAATGGAGAAATCTGTTCATTTTTGTTTCTCTCCATTGCTCATTTTCCCAGTCAGTTCACCACAGATCCATGATTTTGTGATTTTTAATTTTTTTTAAAGTCCTCATGAAAAGTCATCAGCATTTAAGTGTGCAGTATACCTGAAGGAGTGTCTCCATCCCCTTCATCCAGCCCAGATACCGAGGTCCAGCTCTGAGGACCTTCTGGCAGTTCCCTCACAGCCAGAAGTGAAGTTACAGGGAACCAGGCCTTCTCAATAGTGGTGCCTGCCCCGTGTAACATCCTCTAACTTGTAGAAAACAACATCTGAAGGCAGCCCTGTATAGGGAAGTTTTTAATGCTTGATGTTTTATGGTGTTTTTATATTTTGCTGGAAGCCGCCCTGAGAGGCTGGGGCAATACAAATGGGTGGCAAATAAATAATAAAGCAGTAGTTAGTCTCCTAATACACACATTTTTGCAAGCAATTTCTCCTGAATATAATGAATTGGTGTATCTTCATAGAATCATAGAGTTGGAAGAGACCACAAGGGCCATCGAGTCCAACCCCCTGCCAAGCTAATTCAGTTACTTTCACTCTATTTGTGGTCCATAAATACTGGTTGCGTGTCGAAGACCCCCAAGACACCCCCGAATAAAAACACGGTTCAAAGATCATTTTTGTTTTGGTTTTTGGCATAATTTAGGCCACAACTTTATTGAATTACAGTATGTGAGTGGTTGCTTAGGCATTGGTTAACAACTGTCTGTTCCCACTTGGAGGTAGGAACAGAACTGACAACCGCACCCCTGCGGAAGTCAGTAAGGGTAAACAATTTTGGGGAGAGATTAAAGGTGGGCGCCAGGCTCTCACCTCTCCCCAAATGCTCCCAGGGGCTCTTGCGTGGCCCTAGCCCTTTGCCTGGGAGTTAGACAAAAGCATGGCAAGCCCCTGGATTCTTTTAACGGAATACCCTTGCAGCAGCAGCATTGGAGGGGCAGGAACAGCCAACCACATCCCCTCCACCAACCAAAAATTAACCAATGCCTAACTGCAACCTTACAAGTTGTGCCGATTTGCTATGCAGTAGGCAAAACCCAAATGGCACCAGCCAATCAACCAAATGGTAAAATTCCTACCAGGCCCCCACCCCAAAGCAGATGACCCCATGACAGGCATAGCAAGGTCAGCACAAACAAACCCTAAATAAAGGGAGGGTGGGCGGGTAATCTGATGTGCGCAGCGAAAAGAGGAAGCTCAATGCTGCACATAGGGAACATATATAGGGCCCCCATCAATCAAATAAAATTGCAACAATAACTTTTCCCCAGCAACAATGAAAGGTGTCCAATCAAATTCATGGCCATCCAAACAAACCTGCCCAGCAACAGGGGGTATCGTGGTTGCTCCCACCACAACACGTGTTCTCCATGAAGGAGAAGCCGCTTTGCTGGAAACCATAGAAGTGGAGATTGTTGTTGTGCTCAGATCTTGCTTATGAACTTCCCATAGGCATCTGGTGGGCTACTGTGAAAATGGGGTGCAGGACCAGATGGGCCACTGGCCTGGTCCAGCAGAACCTTCTAATATTTTGTTATGGTCTAGCAGAACCTTCTTATATTCTTTTAATCACATGCAACTAAGCACAACCCACGCCATATTAGGGTCAATGTCTCTGGTGGGCCTGTGGCAGAGATGGGTAAGTCACCCTATTCTCAGTCCACATCCGTTTTCAACTTGTTCTTTGTTCCTCAAAATCTTGCTTCCTGCATTTCAAAAACCAGTTGGCGCAATGGAAAATCCCGACTCTCTTGGTTTATGTTTGTTGAATGGGGTTTAAGAATAACCACCTCTTATCTGTGGAAGGGTTGATAACTAAGCATACGTTTGAAAGATTCCTTTCACCCTTGAAAGCCCATGATGATACTTCAGCATCACTCTTTGTGACCTTTCTCTTCTGATTCATTCAATACCACCAGAAACCCATCAGGCAGAAGTTTTGGCTTAGCTTAGTATCCAAGATTCTATATGTGGTCAGTTCTGACCCCCTTCCTTTCCTGAGTCATGTGCATTCACATGTGAGTCCAAGCATTGGCCAGACGACTGAGAGGTAGTGGCTGCTGGCAAGCAGGCAAGTGAATTCATGGAATCTGGACTATTGTTTCAAAATTACTTGGCATGACCTTCCAAAGAACTGGGTCAAGCTGGGAACACATGACTTTTGCAACCCTAAATTTCGGGTTGGCAGCTGCATGCGATGTGGGGAATCCATACCCTTTGCAAAATTTTCATTGCACAAGTCTTCAAAAGTCTCATCTGTAGCAACAAGGTGGGCAAGCGACCAAAGGCGAGATGCTGTATCACCGTGAACTCACACAGGGCAATTATTAACAAGGAAAATAAAGGGCACAGAACAAAAAGATCACCAGAGACAAATCACCCAAACGAGGGTAAGTGTAAGTTAGGGATGCATCCACTCCAAATAAACCCCTGGTTTCAATTCTGCTTCAAAAGTAGCACATTTGTTGCTGGTGAACAAGCTATTGCAAAGAAAAAAGCCATAAATTATTTGTATTATATTGATGCTGCTCAACATCTCTTCTTCCCCTGGTCTGTTGTTGCTTCTCTGCTATTTTTGTTCTTTGCTCTCAGTTCCTCAGCTGTTTCAAATCTATTTGGCTGCATAACTCTGTTAGGCTGCATTCACAAGACAGATTATTCCACTTTCCTGATGTTTCCCTATCTGTTAATTTCTGCATTGTATGTGTGCTTTCATGGGACATAAAGGCCACTTCTGAAAATACAGCAGACTAGACAACAAGCTTAGCACTCATCTCTGTGTTATTTCCTTCCAGGAAAAAAAATCTGTTTGCAAATAACACAATTGTCAGGAAACAAATAATAAGCTGCCCTATGAATGCTAAAGACATAGAAAAACCCAATCATTAAAAACACTTAAATATGAATAGAATTAAAACTATATACATATATAAAATCTGCTTAAAACATAGATAATTACAATAAAAACAGCACGGCACCAGCCCTTTCATCAAAAGCAGTCAGTTCCCCAAAGCCTGCTGGTTTAGATGAACATAACCCACAGTAATGAAATTATTATTTATTAAATTTGTATACTGCCCTTCATCTGTAGATCTCAGGATTTGCTACAGTGTTATCTTTTCTGAGTAACGAAGAACTCAGATAACATTGAAATTCATAAACCCTAGTCAGTCTTGACCACTACTCTGTGTGGTGCTAGAATTGACTGTGACACCATTTTAATGCCAGCCACTGGCTGCAGAGCTGTATTGCATTTGAAGGAAGTCCCATTTGACTCAGTAGGGTGTGTACTCAAGTAAAGGTGCCTAAGTTTGGGCTGCACATCCCATTCCAACCATGAAATGGGGATACTGTTGTGACTAACATCCATGGATTTCAGTTGGAATTTGAGCCTGGTCTTCACAAACAGCCCTTGGGATGGAAAAGACTGGTTTCTTGATACTATCATTCCAGACTGTAAGTGAAGGCTCAAATGGAAGCTCACTGGACGTAGCACTCCAAGCACATTTAGTAAATGAGTTATTTACAATAACTCTTTCCCCTATGTGCTTGCTTACTATATGGAGAGTTTTTTTTTATATGGAGGAGTTTTCAGTCATATTTGCCCCTACCTGCAGTCTAACTGGTGTGGTCCAGAAAACAGTTTTACTGTCTCATCTGCTGTGTTACAGAACAAGGCCTCTGGGATTATCCCTGCCTTGTACAGTGGGACTTCGAGTTACATACGCTTCAGGTTACATACGCTTCAGGTTACACACTCTGCTAACCCAGAAATAGTGCTTCAGGTTGTTGGCTATTTGCAGTATGGTAGCGCTGCAGAGAGCTTGCTGGGGAGACCATGCATTAAAAAGAAAGGGAGTCAAAAATAACTTAAACAAGGTTTTAATTACAAAAACAAAAACTCCTTATACGCTAAATACATCAACAACAAACCAGACCCAACCACCAACCCATCCCCCAGGGTAATGGGAGAGCTAGGTGCTGCTCCTTATATACTACAACCAAATGCTGACACACCTTAATCAGTACAACTCAGCAACACCTGCTATGTTTCACAGCTGTAAAGCTGGGTCTCGTTATTTTGCTCTGGCCCTTGCTCTGGCCCCTTAAAGACATACACATTGGGTGGAACAATGATGAACCTTTACATTTAAAGAAACCATTCAACATTTCCCCTGCGGTTCATCATTGTGGAACAAAAACATAAAGCATACTTTGTACATGTCTTTCATGCGTAACCTTTGGAAGTGCTTTTGTAAAAATGTCCGCAATTTGATTGTTACCTGGAACATATTCAAATACAATCATTTCATCAGCAATTAGTTTCTTTACAAACTGCAAACGTAATCTCAAGACTCTAGTGCGCTGCGTATTGGTCTCTGAACACAGGATAGCGAGTCCGCTCTGGGAATCAAGGTAAACTTTTACTGGTAGTGTTACTTGCATCTGTAGGTCTGCAAATACTTGCAGATACCATTCTACATCACGAGTAGCCTGAACGCATGCACATAATTCACTCTCTGTTGTGGAGAGACATAATGGTTTGTGCCTGGGACTTCCATTCAAATGGACAACCGTTATAAGAAAACACCATACCAGACACACCCCTGCAATTATTTTGTTCCACTGCATGAGATGCATCGCAGAAAATTTCAAAACCTTTGTCAATACTTGACGTAAACTGCAACCTATAATGTTTGGTATGTTTAAGGTACATTACCACTCTCTTAAGAGCAGAGAAACATTGTGTAGTAGGCTTTTCCACAAATTTTGCCAGAAAGTGAAAAGCATAAGTTATATCTAGTCTTGAGATTCTTTGAATGAAATTTAGCTTGCCTATGGCAGAACGATACAAAGTTTTGTTAGGAAATGGTTTATCTTCACATGTAAAGGTGAAACCACACACCATAGGCGTTTCCTTCCCAATTGCATTTTCTAAACGTAGCATTTCAACAAAGTCATCAATTTTTGCAGTTTGATGAACCAGAAAAGATCCATTTTTGCCTTTCTCAATTTGCATGGATAAGTAATTTTTAGCTATGCCTAATTCCACCACATCAAATTTCTTCTGTAACTGTGAAACTACCTCTTCATATTCCTGTTTAGTTTTTGTAGAAATTAACACGTCATCTACATACACACATATCTTTGTTACAGAGTTTGCCCCTTCCTTTATAAACACACAGTTGTCTGCCTTTCCTTGTGAAAAACCAATATCCAGCAATTCTTTTGCTAAAGTTTGGTGCCAATTCCTTCCACTTTGGTGCAGACCATAAAGGGATTTATTTAATTTGCATACCAAACCTTCAGCGGCGTCTATGCCTTCAGGAACACGCATAAAAATTTGTTCTTTTAAATCTGCAAACAAATATGCAGTTTTTATATCTAGGTGATAAACAGAATGTCCACGTTGTGATGCATCTTTTAACAAAAGTTTAACTGTTTCATATTTTACACTTGGCGAATAACACAAATCATAATCTTCGCCTGGAATTTGTTGAAAACCCCTAGCAACTAATCTTGCCTTGTACCTTACAACTTCATTTTTGTCATTCATTTTAACTCTATAAACCCATTTTGAATCAATAAGTCTCATATCTGGGGTTTGTGGTACAAGAGACCAAGTGTTATGCTCTTTTAAAGAAGCTATCTCAGAGTTCATAGCTTTATACCAATTTGCAGCTTGGTGCTTAGGTAAATTCTGAACATCACTGTAGCTTTTTGGCTCAAAAACCGCCTTATTGGCATACACAGTATTAAAATGTTCATCTGCAAAACGTGGCTTCTGCCTCTTTCTATCTGAACGTCTTAGTCCAGAAGGAGAGTCAGACTCCTCAGACTTAATGGGACTAAGTGAACCACTAGTTTCAGGTTGTAAATCATCATTGTCAGACTGAAGAGGTGCCTGTAGGCTAAGCTCACGGTCAGAAAACTCAAGAGAATCTAACCTCCCCTCGGGTGCCTGTGACTTTAAATCATCAAACAAATTATCAGATTCAACAGGCTTTTCGTCTTTTTCCATTAATTCAGAAGCACCATTTCCTCCTGCTGCTGCCTCTTCCTCCTCTTCCTCAGTATTATCTATACCATTAGTATCTTGGAAGACAGCAACTCCATTCCAATTTACAGTTTGTATCATGCTTCTGGTAATATGAAATTTGCCAGTTGCTGGTATGTAAATTCTGTACGCCCCCTGCTGGTAGCCCATTAATTTTCCCTGAACACTACGCTCACCCAATTTCTGCTTAGCGGGATAATGCATAATTACATCTGAACCCCAAATGCGTAGGTATTTCAGATTAGGGCGTTTTTTAAACAGCTTCTCATAGGGGGTGACATCTAAACCAGAATGATAACTGCGATTTCTAACATAACAAAACGCATTAAGCGCTTCAGCCCAAAAGTCTTTGGGCAGTTTAGCATCGTGCAGATAAGTTTTAACCCCTGCCTGCAAGTCACGCTGCACCACTTCAACAAGCCCATTTTGCCAGGGACTTCGGGGGCAAGATAACTCATGAGTAGTCCCCTGCGCTTCCAGGAAATTCTCAAAATCCTCAGAAACAAATTCCCCGCCCCGGTCAGAAAACAGGTTCTTAACTGGTTTGTTAAAGTGCGTTTTTACCCAGTTGCAAAAAACTTTGTACTTCTCAAATGCTTGGGACTTGTCAGCTATTGCATAAGTCCAACAATATCTACTATACTGGTCTATGAGAGTGAGCCAGTACTTTGAACCTCCTAATGATGGTGGGAGTGGCCCAACTAAGTCACAATGTACATGCTCAAATGGCTCAGTTACTTTCCTATCTGAGCATCTATCCTTGCGTGCAACCTTAATCTTATTCTTGCAACAGGATAAATATTGCATAAAGAATTTACATGGTTTTAAGTTGAGGCCATTAACAATATTCTTCGTCCTAATTACATCAGCAAAATTCAAGTGTCCCAGAATTCTGTGCGCCTCATGGACACACCCAGAATGTGGCCTTACATTTCTCAACCCCTGGCTTGACTGTGCTGCTCTGCAATTTATAGGCGATTGGGAGTAGGTGCGAAAATACAGTCTATATAAACCATCAGAGTCCCGGGCATACAATAGACGTTTGTTTCCCTCAAAAAACTCACACATTGAATTTAAGAAACGCACACTTATGCCTTGACGAGCAAAACACCTTACTGATAATAAATTGTCCACTGATGGGCAGTAAATGCAGTTCGCTATTGTAATGTTTAAAGAGTCAAGTTTAACAGTACCCCTGCCAAGCGACTGCAAGACTTGTGAATTGGCTAAATGTACATTACCAATTTCCTCTTCGAAAGAAATAAACAAACTTCGATCGTTGCAAATGTGGTGAGAGGCTCCTGAGTCCACAATAAAAGACTTCCACTTGGCACCTTTAATTCTTTTATGATCTGCAGTCTGAGCGTGAAAAGCTCGCGGCTCGTTTCTGTCTTTACGGTACGATGTCGACTGCTGGGCTGACAACCGTGACTGACGAACAGAAACAGGCTTAGGAGTACTTTGCTTTCTTTTGGATCTGCAGTCCTTTGCAAAATGTCCCTGCTTATTGCAGAACCAACAACGCTTTGCAGCTTTAAATGCAGTCGCATCACCACAAGTTTGCATATGGCGTTCCTCATTACTTCTAGAAATAGGAGTGCTTATAGCACAAGCCTCCCTTCTATCCAACTCGCCCATTAATCTTGCCGTCACCCCTTCCACAGTTAATTGTGCTGGTGGGACGGCAGATATCTGGCTAGCTATACCATCAAAGTCCTCATTAAGGGAACAAAGAATGATAAAAACATACTGAATATCAGGTATGTCCATGTCCCTTCGAATTAATTCGCCACGTATTGCCTCCAGACGTCTCAAGTGTGCTGCCAAATCACCACCAGGCTGCAACTTCGTCTGGTACAGCTGCTTGAAAAACGTCAATGCAGACGCTGACTCCTTTCTAACATACACTGCTGCAAGACTGTCCCACATTTCTTTGGCAGTTTTCTTATTCCTTATATAGACTACTTGCTGGTCGCTAACTGCCAAATTAATTATCGCCCTGGCTTTTGCATCTCCTTTCGACCAAGCATTAGTTACAGGATCAGGAGGGTCATCAGTCACATAGGTCCATACTTCCCTAGAGGTCAAAAGCGCCTCCACCCGAAAAGACCATAAACTATAGTTCTCATCTGTTAGCTGTGGGAAGACCAGAGCCTTCTCAGCTTCAGGAACCCGGTCAACCATTCTGGAAATCTTCCAGACCCACAAAAACTACACTAACAGGAGAAGGAGTTTTCAAACCTTTCTCAGAGTCCAAAAATATGCAGTCATCCACTCAGCAGCTGGGCCCATAACCAAAGATGTTGGCTATTTGCAGTATGGTAGTGCTGCAGAGAGCTTGCTGGGGAGACCATGCATTAAAAAGAAAGGGACTCAAAAATAACTTAAACAAGGTTTTAATTACAAAAACAAAAACTCCTTATACGCTAAATACATCAACAACAAACCAGACCCAACCACCAACCCATCCCCCAGGGTAATGGGAGAGCTAGGTGCTGCTCCTTATATACTACAACCAAATGCTGACACACCTTAATCAGTACAACTCAGCAGCACCTGCTATGTTTCACAGCTGTAAAGCTGGGTCTCTTATTTTGCTCTGGCCCTTGCTCTGGCCCCTTAAAGACATACACATTGGGTGGAACAATGATGAACCTTTACATTTAAAGAAACCATTCAACACAGGTTAAGAACTTTGCTTCAGGATAAGAACAGAAATCATGCTCCGGCGGTGCGGCGGCAGCGGGAGGCCCCATTAGCTAAATCGGTGCTTCAGGTTAAGAACAGTTTCAGGTTAAGTATGGACCTCCAGAACGAATTAAGTACTTAACCTGAGGTACCACTTTATGTGGTTGCATTGAGATACTCTAAACTTTTTTCTTTCTTTTTCCCATACTGTATTTTATTTAGGGTTTTTTTTTCCAGATTTTGAAATTTACAAACAATTATCAAACAACCAACACAGAAAGAGAAATCCAAATACTCTAACCTTCAGAATACTCTGACCTTTTTCAGTAGGTCTGGCATAATCTAACAATTCCCTTCTCTTAGCCCCCCAATTCCGCTTTCTCACTACAACTCTGTCCCAAGCAAAGAGGATAAATAACTTATAGTGACCCCCTCTTCCCGCCCCCCCTTAGCTTACTACGTCCAAGCAAATCACCCTCGGCCATGCAGAGGAGCGAAAGCCGTCCCACATGGATCAATATTTTAATGTGACTTATCAGGCTGGGTTGTTTACTTAGAAACTCCGGATCCCATAAAGGCCAAGGGGGAGCCAGTTTGGGGAACAGATGCTCTGAATGCCTTCTTCTAGTATAGACAGAACAACAGCGTTCAGCATTTGAGAGAAAAGCAAAAGCAAAGGAGCTTTAAAGCACAAGGCAAAAACAAGATCATGCTGCAATCCCACAGGACGGTAAGTGAAATCACTTCCGCGTGTTTCATTAAAAAGGAACGAGGGGTTCAAACTGATGGGTAGATAATTGGTACCGAGAGGTGCACGCCATTAGCGGCAACCACGATCATATCCTCAAATACTTTTCAAAGCTTTCCTCCCATAAATACTGTAGTGTGATTATGCTGACTTTGAGGAAGAAAGACAGTTCATGCCAGTGGCCCACTTGTACGGGCCATGTTAACATCAGAGCTGTTACCCAGAATCACAGCTCTTCACCCGCAAGATGCAAAACCGCAAGTTGCCGTTTTCTCAGCAGACAGACGAGAAGGCAGGGCGCTTTGTGAGCTTGCAGCAACTCCCCCACCCCATCAAGCTTGCTGCCAAATTTTAATATTTTAACTAACTCTGAATGTGCAATTTTTGGAAAGGAAGCATTCCTGCTATTAGCTGCAGTGAGCCCTGAGAACAAAAGCTAGTTGAAAATTGACAAAATAATGATGCTAATAATAAGCACGATTGGGTTTTTATCAGGGAGTATATTAGATTTATATAAACGACAACAGCTTTCTTCAAATCCTTTCCCCTGCGTGGAGCGCAGTCAGCTACGCAATTGTTCCTCGCTGATATTTTCCTTTGCTGGTTTTCAGCAATTGCTTTCACGTCGCTCCCACGCCATTCTTCAGCCCCAAGGGGATGCCAGGGGACGTAGGGGGCATACGTTGCCATGGGGCTACCAGCAGACCTCAGCAGCCCTCTCCTCCCTTCTGCTAGCAAGCAGCCGTCTTGTCACCTCCATGTCTAATAACCATGAGGTTTGGAAAGAATGGCAAACCCTAGGAACCAATATTTTTCTGCTGTTCGTTTTCTGTTTCCCTCCGAGTAATTGCTATACTATGACGAGTCCTTGATAACGCTGTGGGGAGGGTGGAAGTGGAGCTCTCCCTCACCCCCCCTCCCAACTAGGCTTGCCACATTGCTGGTCCATTTTAGAAGTTTGCTGAATTTTGCTTGTTCATCTTCATTTGCTTATAGGTGCAGAGGGGTGATTCTTACTATGAAGGTAGCATGTGGGAAGCGGAGACTTATCTCTTCACTCTACCATGAGTAGACTGGAGATTAGTTCTCTCTCACACACCACACACAACATGACTAGGAACCTTGGAAGGGAGTCTCCATTGGTGTTAATGGGGCTTTTTCTAAGGCTCCTTCCTATCTGTGTGGACAAAGAGTGGGGGCATTTCAGTCAAGGTGGGGGTGGGTGGGAATGCAAGCTACCATTCCTCGCTCACTGACTTCTCCATAAGAACCACCACCATCACCATCTACCCATACAAAGTACTTTGAGACATTTAGGGGCAGACTCAGCTAATCAGTCCCAGTAGCAGAAGCCTGTGCAAGGATTTCTGCCAGTGCAGTTGGGCTCCCCCCACCCCTCTTTTCTCTGTATCCCTCCAAATTGGGTTGGGGGAGAACCCCAGAACAGCATGCACCTGGAGGAGAGGTGAGCTAATTCTATCAGGCAAGCAGAAATTCTTGCACCGATACAGCAATCTCCTTAGCGCTGCATTGAATTCTTCCCATAGTACAGGGTCCTGTTAATGCATCCCGTCACCAAGCAAGGATTTCCACTTGCACAGCGGGACTTTACTTCCTCTTCTGCCTCTGTGCGTGACCTGAACTCTACCCGGATCTACTCCGGAGGGTTGAGGGAAACTCTAGAACAGATTTAGGGTGCCTAGAGGAGGAGGAGGAGGAGAGTGGGGAAACGTTCCATTGCACAAGCAAAAATATTTTCACTGGCAAAACAGCTTTCTTAGTGCAACCAAGGAATTTTTCACAGTGAAAAGCAGGGTATAAATGCATTAAATAAAGAAATAAAACTAAATGCATCCTGAGCATTTAAGCAAACGTTTAGTTTGGCCCTCAAGATAATTCACTCTTTCATACCTCCCACTTTTACCAGATTTACAGGGACTGTTTTTCCCCAGTGTGAGTGTTGTTTACTGGTGCAAACTGGAGCTCTACTCTAGCTCACTTGACAACAGTGCTTTTCTGTGAAAATGCTGAATGGCCTCTTTGCAATGGTTTCCAAGCATTTATTACTCAGGCCTCATCAGAGTTCCCCGAGAAGAGAGATTGCTTGTTAAAGCACTCTTGAGAATTGTAGCTCTGTTCATGGAATACGGGCCTCCTAATAACCAAATCACCCAGTTCCCAGGATTCTTTGGGGGAAGCTGGGACTGTTTAAAGTGGTCTGATACTGCTTTAAATGTATGGTGCAGACGAGGCCTTAGGAAAATCTCTGGAAAAATATATTTCTGCTTAGATTTGGCTGTTAAGGAATCACTTCTGCAGAACCCCCCCTCACTTGATGGGGATTCTGGAGTAAATTTCAGGCCACACCAGATACCCAGAAAGCCTCGCTATCCCATGGGGATTTAACATGAAATCTAGTGTGTCTCTGCTCTGGGTTGCCTTTCACATCTGGAGGAGAGGCACATGTCTAAATTCAGCCATGTTGCTCTAATTTTGATCCCACTTCGCTATTTACCTTTTCCTTTTAGTATGTCAGGTTTTATATTGTCCTTTTCCGTTCATCTGTATTTATTCTCCAGTTTATCTTTCATCTCTGGTCCCACTATAATTGCCTTCTCTGCCTGTGCATTCCTCTGGTTCATTGTCGCTAGTTAAAGCTAGTTAAACCTTTTCTTCTGTTCCATGCCCTTGACCTTTTCCTATCCTTTATCCTTTTCTGTGGAACTCTTTATACTCACTGATATTCATCAAACCGCTTATCTTCCACTTAAAAAAAAAATGCCTCAAGACTAATTTATTTCAGCTAGTGTGTGTGTGTGTGTGTGTGTGTGTGTGTGTGTGTGTGTGTGTGTGTAAAGGCCAGAGCTGTAGCTCAGTGGTGAAGCATCTGCTTTGCTTGTAGAATTTCCCATATTTGATCCCCGACATCTGCATGTAGGGCTGGAAGAGAACCCTCCCTAAAACCCAGGAGAGTTGGATGGGGGACTGCATGTTTCGATTCTTGCATTGTGGGGGTTGAACTAGATGACTCTTAGTGTCCCTTCCAATTCTATGGTTCTATTTCCTGTGAGATAATATGCCTTCTCTTCCAATTCTTAGTTTTCTTTTCTTTTAAAATTTTATTTCTGTATAAATTAGGTTGCAAGCTCATTGGGCCGGGCCTGTATTTTAATATATTCTGCACAATGCCTCATTTATTTATTTTTAAGTCATTACAACAATAATTGTTATTTCATAAGGTGAACCATGATTTACCTCAGTGCTACTCAAAGTGGTGTTTCACAGACAGGGGCCTCTCCATGAGCCATTGGCTGCTGGACTGTGGGGATTCCATCATAACCCAGGTTGGGTAGGACGCTTCAAGGACCACATATGGTACCTGTCCCTGGCACATTGGGGCTGGGGAATTGCTAACCTGCCACTTCATAGCTTGAAAAGCACCAATTTGCATGACAACAATACAGTGGTACCTCAGGTTACATATGCTTCAGGTTACAGGCGCTTCAGGTTACAGACTCCGCTAACCCAGAAATATTACCTCAGGTTAAGAATTTTACTTCAGGATGAGAACAGAAATCGTGCTCCGGCGGCGCGGCAGCAGCAGGAGGCTCCATTAGCTAAAGTGGTGCTTCAGGTTAAGAACAGTTTCAGGTTAAGAACGGACCTCCAGAACGAATTAAGTACTTAACCCAAGGTACCACTGTAGTCCCTTAATGAAATAGAAGGTTTGTGGATGGGTGCACATTTAGGTGACTGCACAGACAGAAAGCTTAGCAGGGGTAAGACAATGCAAGGCCAGGCTCTCTAGACTGCAACTCTGAGCAGCAGAGAACAAGGCCAGAGGGAAGCTTTTCCTCTTAAGAACATAATAAGAGCCTACAGGATCAGGCCAACGGCCCATCTAGTCCAGCGCTCTCTTCTGACAGTGGCCAGCCAACCAGATGTCTGTGGGAAACCACAAGCAGGATTCCTGCAGTTGGCAACAACAGATATCCAACTGCCTCCAACTATGGAGGCAGAGCCAGGGCTTGCCCACCCATGAGGCAAGCTGAGGCGACTGCCTTGGGTGGCAGGATCCGCAGGGGCAGCAGATTTGGCCTCTAAGGAATGCATTGCCTGCAGCCGCAGTGGTAGCGATGGCTGTGTCACGCTCCCTTGAGGCCTCCTCAGCAGACATTGCTTCATACTGCCTCTGCAACGGCCTTTCTGTGACTTACATAAATACGTTTACCATCTGTGGTGTGGTTGTCCACACAGCAAGCTGGGGAAGTCAACATTGGGGCTAAAACTAGCCATGATGGAGACAGCCACACTTATTGTTCCCTCTCCCTTCTCTTCCTTTGCAGCAAGTGCATTACTCTCAGTCTGGTTCCAGTACTTACAAGCAGAGAGAAAAAATGTGTGATATGAGGTAGATAGTGGCAAGGGGAAGCAGCAGAATGGTTAGGGCCCGGCTCTCAGGGCCAGCCCTACTGTTAGGCAGGAGTGAGGAGGCTGTCTCAGGTGGCAGATGTTGAAGGCGTAGGGGAGCAGCAGAGAGATGTTGACGCTCATGCAGCCTACCCTGTGCCCTCTTAAGTTAGCCCTCAGTTACCCCATCCCCAGTATTGAAGTAAGATTCCACAGCCAGTCTATTCTGGTTCCATAAATGGAATGAGGGTGCCATCTTGTCCTTCTCAGGCAACACAATGCTTTGGGCCAACTCTGTTGTCTCCCCTCAGCTGTGTGCACATTCTGACATTAGCATCAGATCCCACTAGGCATGTGACTGGGGCTGCCCCTATCATGTCTGGCCCCAGTTTTGGATGCAGTTCAGTGGGTCCACATCCCAGTCAGTTACATCCAGTGCTATCAACATACATGGAGAACAGATCCTAGGAAGAAGCCACCTTGCACCAGATCAGGCTATTTGTCCACTGAACCCAGGCAGGGGCCCTCCAGGTCATTAGCTATGTGATCATTATTTTTTAAAGCAAATTTACCAAAGGATCTTCTGCAAAGGATCTCCTCTCTACCCTCAAACTACAGATTCACCCCCAGACCTTTGATTCTGACTTTTCCCCAGTACATACTATTTTGGGTGTGATTTGGCAAAAGTTCCCCCCGCCCAGTTACACAAAGAGGAAAATGTGTGGTTGGAGCTGAACCCTTGCTGGTGTTTGTAACACAAAGGTTGTCCAGATTGCAAAGAATCGTTTGTCTGTTCCTGATTATCTTTGTTTCAGAAGCATTCCAACAAAAAACAGAAAAAGCCGTCCCCTTCCCGCTATGGAATTCTGCACGCCAAACCTGCTGTATCATACGGGAAAATTGGCTTTCACTTTCCCCAACAAATTTCTCACCTTGACAAGCTTTTCCATTTCATTTCTCGAAGGTTGACAAACACCTCTCTTTTTATTGTTTTCCTTCATTAGGGAAGGAACAAAAAAATGGGCACTTAGGAAAATGAAATGCCTGTTCCTTCTGAAAACTAATCATTTTTACAAAATAGCCTTACACCCACAGTGCCACTTTAATCAGGTTAGTTAAATCTTTCTCTCTTTCTCTTCAAAGGGGCTTTTGAAATTAGAGTGAAACACGATTCTGGTGGGGGTGAAGGAGAAAGGGCGGGGGAGCTCTGACATTGGTATACTTATCTCCAACCTTCCAACTTCCTGTTCTTTTCCTATTTGCAACAGCATGCGTCAAGAACCAAGCCTTGACTTCTCCACAAAGCCATGTCAAGAGAAACCCCACAATGCTTCTGTGATTTTATGGATCGTAACCCACTTTGGTATTAAGACGCTAGAGTTCAACAAGCAAGCAGTTCCTTTATCTTTGAGAAAGAAGCAAGTTCTCTTCCAGGTAACATGAAAGATAATATTTGTATGCAACATGGTAAGGCACAGTATTTTGCCCTGCCTCTTCCCTCCACCCCCCAAAATGGTGGCAAGGGAATGATCAGGGGTACCCTATCATGGAGCCAAAATTCTATATACTTCAGGTGCAACAGGTGCCCTCGGAGTTTGCTGCACCAGCTGAGTTTTCAGGGTGCAACAGGTGCCCTCGGAGTTTGCTGCACCAGCTGAGTTTTCAGGGTGTGATGCCACAAACAATGCAATATACTCAACTCAATGCCACAGCTTAGGGCAGAGGTGCATGTGAAATAATCCAGGTCTGAGTGCCAACTGCGTTTCTACCACGCTGTGTTGAACTAAGGAAGACTTCAAATCAGGCTGGTGCACGATGTAGGGTTTTAAATCAGCTAATAGTGTGCTGCTGTGACCAGTAAGGTCCTATTGGGTCATGGTCACCAGTCGCATCACCTGAATGGCTGATAGGTCCCATTAGGTATGAACATATCTGTCAGTTTCAGATTATTTTAATTTCTCTCTCTTCTTTTGGTTTGCTACACTTCTATATCAGTTTGTGATGAGATTTCCTCTGCCTTTCTCCAAATATACCCATTTATAGATGCCATTTTCCCTAAGGTTTTTTTTTTTTTTTTTTGCAAACTGGTGCATCTTTAGGCACATTCTCATCTAATATTTCCAGTTCAGAAGACATTATATGGTTGGAAAACTGCGTCACATAATTCGGAAAAGTACCCGACTCATCTTGCTTAGCCACAGGCCCTCCGGGCTGCATTCTGCATCTGTCCCATTACCTACCACAGCCTTTCTCAACCTTGGGTCCCTACATGTTGCTGGACTACAACTCCCATCATCCCTGACCACTGGTCCTGCTACCTAGGGATGATGGGAGTTGTGGTCCAACAACATCTAGGGACTCAAGGTTGAGAAAGGCAACAACAGTATTTGACATACCCATGCAGTATTTCATACCCATGCAGTATTTCATACCCATACGAGATTTGTGTTCTCCTTAATCTTCACTCAACCTACAGCTGTTTGGGAGCAGGGAATTTAAGGATATTTTCTTCAAAGTGTTTTCAAAGTATCACTGGTTCAGCCCACATCTCTCATTAAAGAACAACCCATCAAAGGCAAGAGAGAGGGCAGGGGTGGATGTTGCCCTAAGGGACATGAGCAACATGTATGGGATCTAAACCAGGGGGATAAATCCTGGATAATCAGCTTGAGATCTAGAGCAGGCTTCCTCAACCTCGGCCCTCCAGGTGTTTTGAAACTACAATTCCTCCTGCTAGCTAGGGATCATGGGAGTTGTAGGCCAAAAACATATGGAGGGCCGAGGCTGAGGAAGCCTGATCTACAAAGACGGGAGCAGTCCACACTGCAGCATTTTCTTTCTATTGCTCAGTTGGAATATTATCTGTTTCTGAAGCATGATATGTAGGACTTGCCGATCGTATGGTCGGTGGTTCGAATCCCCGCGGCGGGGTGAGCTCCCATCTTTCGGTCCCAGCTCCTGCCCACCTAGCAGTTCAAAAGCACCCCTAAGTGCAAGTAGATAAATAGGTACCGCTTTATAGCGGGAAGGTAAACGGCGTTTCCGTGTGCTGCACTGGTGCTGGCTCGCCAGAGCAGCTTCATCACGCTGGCCACGTGACCCGGAAGTGTCTCCGGACAGCGCTGGCCCCCGGACTCTTAAGTGAGATGGGCGCACAACCCTAGAGTCGGACACGACTGGCCCGTACGGGCAGGGGTACCTTTACCTTTACCTTTAATGGGAAATTATAGTGCAGGGTTGGTTGTTTCTTCCACTGTAAGTTCTATTACTCTGACTTCAGCAATAGCTGTGATTTAATGAGTAAGCTGTGGCTATTTTAGTTTACAACTAAAATGTCATTAAAAAATATTTTAGGGAAAGTGAATGGGCCAGACAGCCTACTGTATTGACCAGGATTCTAGAGTCTCCTTCTGCTTCATTTACCATGAGCTAATAGGCTGGGCTCAGCATGGCTAAATTGGTTCCAGCCAAACCACATTTATAGGTTGGAGTCAATTGGTTTATCAACTGTTGACAGTCTAGTTAGCCAAACAGCTTGCATTCACAATGGAAATGATTTCTACCTACAGAATTTATCATGTTCACCTCTTTAAACGTATTCCCTTTCTCTGTTTTATTGTAGGTACCTGTTGTTATAATTTCAGAAATCTAGAGCTGCACGTCTCCCCACTCCTCAGTGCCTCTTTCCTGCTGGAGCTGTGGAGTGTGACAATGGTGTTTGTATCCAATCTGTCAAACGCCATTATCACACTAAATAGCTACTGTTAGATAAGCCATCGGGTTCAGCAGAGGGAAGGAAAAGGAAGAGAATTATTGGAGCAATATATTTTGCGATGCCAAAATCTCATGCAGTAAATAATACGATCTGCTTTCCCAAAAGTACACATTGTGATCCCAGTTGCTTTGCAGAGATGTGTATGACTCATGTTTGTGTTCATGGGATGGAGAGATATTTTAGTGATCAAGCACAAGTGATTATGTACATTTATTCCTACATTATAACAAACGGCCTACACAACTGTCTTTCTTTCATTTTCGCTCCCTAAAGCAACACTGTAAGTGTTTATTTCACGTATTAACAAGTTAATAGTTATAGCTATTTCAGTCTTGAACAGGAGCTCCATTGTTGTATTGACGTTTGACAAATGAGCCTGAGAATGGAGGCATAATTCCATTTTTGGCGCTCAGCTGTGTACAGCTCAGCTGTGTATACAAGTCATCATTTAGTCAAATGCTGAGCAGTATTATTGCCATGTCGTTGTGGGGCTTGGCAGAAAAGCAACCATGATCCTTGTTCATAATTGCTATACAAATATTCCATAGGTGTGTACCGTATATTTCACTGAAATCAATGTGAAGTATTTGAAGCACAATGCATAGACAACTTATGCCAGAAAGGGAGTCAGAGGTTAATACTTCTTCCTTGCAAAGCATCCATCACCCTGCTCTACTTTGTGATCCATGATGAAAGTAAAAACAGGGTGTTTCACACATTATGTAGCAGCAAAACCAGGTTTGCCACTGAGCGTACCCTAAACAGCATTTGCCGCCAATGTTAGCTCTGTGATTCATGTATCTGTATGATAAATGTGTACACTGCTGACATGTAGTCTTTCGTTTTTCCTTTTTCAGATGTATGCTTAAGGGGCTTGTGCCCAGTGGTTGGGAATCATGGGGGTTGTTGTCCAGTAACATTTGCAGGACTACAGCTTCCCTGTCCCTAGTTTCAGACATCTTAGCTATACACCCAAAATATATACAGTATTGTGTGAATCAGTCCTCAGCATAGATATCAAAATATTGGTGTGCATTCATTCTGAAATTCTGCCAAAGCAAACACATTCCAACCCTTCTTATTACAGTGGTACAGTACCTCGGGTTACGAACTGAATTCGTGCCGGAAGTTCCGTTCTTAACCTGAGGTACCACTTTAGCTAATGGGGCCTCCCGCTGCTGCCGCATTACCGGTGCGAAATTTCTGTTCTCATCCTGAGGTAAAATTCTTAACCCGAGGTACTACTTGCAGGTTATCAGAGTCTGTAACCCGAAGTGTTTGTAACCTGAGGTGTTTGTAACCCGAGGTACCACTGTATCTGTTATGACAATATTGTAGGCTGTAGCTGTTTTAAAGTTCTCAGCTAGGCATCTCTCTCTCTCTCCTCTCTCTCTCTTCCACCTCCAATATATTGGGAGCAGCTTCACTATGGTTTATCAGGCAGGCACTGTGAAATCAAGGCAATGCTCATGGCCACACCAGCTTAGTTTAAAGCAGGCATCCCCAAACTCGGCCCTCCAAATGTTTTGGGACTACAACTCCCATCATCCCTAGCTAACAGGACTACTGGTCAGGGATGATGGAAATTGTAGTCCCGAACCATCTGGAGGGCCGAGTTTAAAGATACGGATGCCTGGTTTAAAGATACGGTACAGACACATCCCCTTAGCCTTCAAAGCATGAGAGGATGACCCCTAACGTCCATTCATTTTTCTCTCACTATCTCATGGATGGCCAACTGTGGTGGTGTGTGCAATATCTGGTTCACCGCAACATTTTCCCCTCAAGAAGCTTCCAGAGAAACAGTTGTGAATCCAACGAAGCTTAGCTCACATGACAAGTTTACCATAGCCTTCAAAAACATGTTTAGGAAATAGGAATCCATACTGAACATGAAGTTAGGCAAAACAAAAACAAATCAAGAGATCAGATTTCAAAGCAGGCGAAAGATGAGGTACAGTGGTACCTTGGGTTACAGACGCTTCAGGTTACAGGCGCTTCGGGTTGCATACGCTTCAGGTTACAGACGCCGCTAACCCAGAAATAGTACCTCAAGTTAAGAACTTTGCTTCAGGATGAGAACAGAAATCGCGCAGAGGTGGCGCAGCGGCAGTAGGAGGCTCCATTAGCTAAAGTGGTGCTTCAGGTTAAGAACAGTTTCAGGTTAAGAACGGACCTCTGGAACGAATTAAGTATGTAACCAGAAGTACCACTGTATTTTTCACTAAGAGGTGGGGTAGTTTGAAGTCCTCCAACCCTGAGCTTGCCAAAACACCTGGACCAGACTAGGAAGTACAGAAAGTGATGGTCTTATACTCGTCTATTGTAGAAGACAATCTTTATCATAAAACCAAAACACCTCTTTCGCCTTCAGCCCTCTCCCCTGATATTTATTCTATCTAAGGGGTTAACCGCTGCCGCCCCCCGAGCAGAATTCATAACATGGGGCAGCTGCAGCAGAAGATGAATAATCAAAAATTACTTCTCTAATTGTTCCTTTAATGGATGCCTTTCACCAGTGGATGGAATACCATTGGTGGCTACCCTGTTTTTAGGACCTGGGGGTTTCTTGGGAGGTAGTCAGGGGTTCCTCTGGGCAAATCAGAGGCTGATCATAAAAACATTTCCATTACTGTCTTTGGCAATGAGCAGTCACAGAGAAAATGGAGGCATTTGTGGTTTGCATGGGTAACAAGTAGGCTTGACAGACCTTGAATGAGCTTAAGTGTGCCCTAGAATTGTTGATGCAGTATGTGTGTGTGTGTGTGTGTGTGTGTGTGTGTGTGGTGTGTGTGTGTATACACACACACAGAGAGAGGGGGGGGGAGAATTCCCGGATGGGCAAGATCCAAGTTTGGGGCTAGTACTGTTTGGCGAGGGAACCCCAGCAGAGATTTAAAGTCACAAAAAATGCAGCAAAGTAAAGCATGGACATATAGGCTGTTAAACTTTTAAAACAGGCCTTTCCAAGGTTCCCCGCTTCCCCCAGCATAGGAAAAGACCTCACATTTAGTAAATTTAAAAAAATGGACTACTTACAAAATCTTCAAAGCTCAGATTAATGTGCTTTTCGATACATCAGTCAGAAAACGTGCACAAGCAGAAAAACTCAGCTTTGTTACAAAATGGCAGAAGTTCCTAGATTATTGGCCGGTGAGAGTCATGTGGCTGAGCTAGAGCAATCAGCTCAGAGCTCTTCACTCGCTGAGTTTCATTAGGCTTGATTAGCTATTTCCTCCCAAGGTAAGAGGAAGTGACATAGCAGGAAGCCTGGCAGGAAACCTAAGCTATGGTATTAACCCCTTCATGCATTAATTGGGCCTAAGCATGTTGGTTATATGAGGCTGGTTATCCCACAAGAATAACCCTCCGAAACCCCTTGCAATTAACATTAATGTGTGTGGGAAAAGTTCATTGACAGCAAAAGACTTTAGAAGCTTTGAAATAATGCATTTGCCAATTCAGACAAAAAGCCACATGGGCAATTGTTCCTGCAAAATTTACCACATGTATTCATTTTAATTATAGTTGCTGCGTATACTTTCCTTTATTTTGCACTTGAGACTCCAGGTCCGGCCGCCATTAATACATTACTGTTGGCAGTTTTGTCAACACCCCACTGCCTGTCTCGTGTGCAATTTCAGAAGTGGTGTTTTGTTTAATTGACTTCCCTCGAGTCCTTCCCGAAAAGGATGTCCACAGAGCCAATGCTTCTTCCCTTAAAAAAATAATATAAAATGGATCTGGCCTTGAGCCTAGGATGAAAATCAGCACTGCCAGGAATGCCATCTGTCCTATAGTTGCCTTCGCTGCACTTGGGGAGACTGGAGCCCTGTATATTTCCCCATAGCTTTTGGGAGATGCCTGATGACAATGAATGAGAACTGGAATCTCAGAGCCTTATTCCTCAAGTAATACAGATGCCTAGAATAGATCTAACGTAAGAGATCCAGAAAATCCGGCCTACTCAGTGGTGAGTAAGCTACTCTTGGTCATCATGGTGGAGCGACTGAAGCAAGAAACTGATTTCAAAACCAAGAAAGAAGGCCAATTTGAAATCCAGTCTCCAATTTTCAAATCCACATATTTCCTAAACAGGCATGCATACTAATTGGTTGCTATAACAACGGGAAGATGTCTACTTGCCATTCAGTAGAGTCTGTATATGTCGCCAAGGAAAATAATCCCCAAACGTCTGATACACACCCCACATACATTTTACAACACACACGTAACACAAATGCACACACATTAAACACGGCCATCTACTAGAAGGCTTAGGTGCTGAGAAGTTTCCAGAAGCAAAGACTGATAGGTTACAGGGCAGAACTCTTTGGGTGACAAAGTCTGCAATTTGCAAAATGAACACATTTGCACGATGTACCATGTCATATTTATAATGCTTACCCTCAAGAGTCATTATTATTTTTTTGTCCTGGTTCATTATGGTACATGTTCGATTTGCTTTTTGTATATTTTTATATAATTGTTTTAGTGGTTTCAGGTTGTATTTTTATTTCTACGGATATTGCTTGTATATTGTATATTGGCCGTTAGTCAGATGTGATTCCTGCAATGCAGGAAGTTGGACTAGATGACCCTTGGGATCCCTTACAACTCTGAAATTTTATAATATTACTGGGAACATTGTACAGTGGTACCTCGGGTTAAGTACTTAATTCATTCCGGAGATCCATTCTTAACCTGAAACTGTTCTTAACCTGAAGCACCACTTTAGTTAATGGGGCCTCCTGCTGCCGCCGGAGCACGATTTCTGTTCTTATCCTGAAGCCAAGTTCTTAACCTGAAGCACTATTTCTGGGTTAGCGGAGTGTGTAACTAGAAGCTTATGTAACCTGAAGCGTATGTAACCCGAGGTACCACTGTACATCATTAAGGTGGGATCAACAAGCAGGTCAATGATCAGAACAATGATCAGATAAATGCTCCCCCACCCCTCCATTTTTGTCATCTCTTCATTAATTAATTTATTTACACTTTTTGTGTTAATTCAATATCAGTGTTAATTAGATTATTTTCTTACTGAATTTTATTATATATCTTCTTTTCTTCTTTCTTTATACATATCTCTGCACATATCCATGTGTATGTATGGAAATATATTTCCTTTGGCATCCACCCACCCATATATATTTTTTAAAAAATTCAAAATGTATTGCATTATTTACATGATAATGATAGAAGTTTGGATTTAAAAATAAAATAAAATTTCCTAGCTGCACACTGCTGAGCCATACTCATTAATAATTTCTAGGTATGTAGAATAAACCCAAGTGCTGAAAACAGGATCCATCCAAGGTTTTGTGGCTCATACTGAACAACAAATGCTTTCCCCTACTTTTTGTCCTGGATTGTTTAGAACTACCCAGGTTCAAGGTACTAAATGCAAGCATCCTTAGTTGATTTTGCTCAGTAATTATTTCTTTCATTCAGCAGCGAACAGGCAGATTGGGAGTAAGATTTTCAAAACCAGTGAATATTCTCTTACTGTCACCTATAAGGCCCTCCAGTCACCATAAGTTGCACGCCCACATTATTGTATGTACAAGGAACAAAGTATCTAAAAGCTTTAATCACCGTAGCTGCAGGTAATTTAGGGTGTGCTTTTCAAAAAGGCCCCTTTCACAAAAGCTAATGGAAGGAACATCAAGACCGCAACCCCAGCAACCTTTCAGAGCTTGCAGAACGAGTCAAATGACGAGAGGTTGGTGTGGACTTGCATCAGGTGGGCATGTATTGCTGGAGGTGTGTTGTGTGTGCCCAAACTCAAATTTCAGCAGCAAAAACAAAGGGCAAGGAAGCAAGGAAACCCTGAACTTTTTAATTGGAGCTTTGCAAATGCTGAACGGGTGCTTCCAAATTTGGCCAATTGAGCAGGACACCATAATTGCTGTCCTGCTCTAAACAACAACTCGGTACATCCAAATGCAACATTTAACAAATGTGCACGGCAGTCACAACACGTCCTGGAGGAAGCCTGCTATTGAGAGATATCTCTGTTGTTTTTAGCTGCATTCCAACCAGCCAATTCATAGGTAGGTAAGTGTATTTTCCTTCTTATTGTAGAGTTGGAAGAGACCCCAAGGGTCTAGTCCAAACCCCTGCAATGCGGGAATCTCAACTAAAGCATCTGTGACAGCTGACCATCCAACCTCCATGAAATGAGAGTCCACCACCTCTCATGGGAGACCAACTGTCAAACAGCTCTTGCTGTCAGAAAGTTCTTCCTGATGTTTAGTCGGAATCTCCTTTCTTGTTACTTGAATCCGTTGGTTTGAGTCCGATCCTCCGGAGCAGGAGAAAACAAGCTTGTTCCCTCTTCCGTGTGACAGCCCTTGAGATATTTGAAGATGGCTATCATATCTCTTCTCAGTCTCCTCTTTTCCAGGCTAAACATACCCAGCTCCTTCGAACGTTCCTCATAAGGCTTCATTTCCAGACCCTTGATCATCTAGCTTGCCCTTCTCTGCACACATTCCAGCTTGTCAACATCCTTCTTAAATGGTGGTGCCCAGAACTGGACACAGTATTCCAGGTGTGGTCTGATCAAAGCAGAATAGAGCACTAATATTGCTTCCATTGAACTTGCAGCACTGACACTCTGCACTGACTCTGTGTTTTAATTTTTTATTTCTTTAAATTGTACACATACTGTACATACTCTCCACCCAATCTGGAATTTGAAGTGGTGTGTGATAATTGTAAAACCCATAAGATGGGCAATGATAACAATTAACACCTAAAAGTAGAATTGAATTGAATTGAATTATTGAATTGAATTGAATTGAATTGAATTGAATAATTAAATTAAATTAAATACTTACTGTTGCCTGTCCCGAGTTTTCCAACATTCAGCTTGCTGGGGGAGCTGAATAATATTTCTGAGCTCTTATTATGTTTTGTATTGGAAACTCTACATATGTGCATGTAAGGTTGATTAAAAAAGGAAGGGGGTGTCTTTTTTTGTACATCTATTATTCGTTCCTATTGTAGGGCTACGTCCTTCAATCTGCCATTTGCTGCAGTTGCCCTTTGGCACGGAGACAAAAGTTTGCACAGAAGCAACCCTGCATTGTCCAGTGCCTTGACAGATGAGAGGAACATTTGGACAGGATGAATAAAACGTTTGCAAGCCAGAATTGTCTAATTTTCTCTTTGGACTCAGAAAAGCTATTGCAGTGTTTCTGCTTTAAATAAATCATCTGTGCATTTAGTGCCAACTCGGGAGGCTTCAAAAGAGGATGAGAAAAACTTGTGGAGGAGAAAGCTATCAATGGCTACTAGCCATGATGGCTATGCTCTTGTCTCCATAGTAGGAGGCTGTCATGTTTCTGAACACCAGTTGCTGGAAATCACAGGAGGGGAGAATGCTCTTGTGTGGTGTGGTGTAGTGATTAAGAGCGGTAGACTCGTAATCTGGTGAACCGGGTTTGATTCCCCGCTCCTCCACATGCAGCTGCTGGGTGACCTTGGGCTAGTCACACTTCTCTGAAGTCTCTCAGCCCCACTCACCTCACAGAGTGTTTGTTGTGGGGGAGGAAGGGAAAGGAGATTGTTAGCCGCTTTGAGACTCCTTAAGTAAAGGTAAAGGGACCCCTGACCGTAAGGTCCAATCGTGGCCGACTCTGGGGTTGTGGCGCTCATCTCGCTTTACTGGCCATACAGCTTCCGGGTCATGTGGCCAGCATGACTAAGCTGCTTCTGGTGAACCAGAGCAGCGCACGGAAACGCCATTTACTTTCCCGCCGGAGTGGTACCTATTTATCTACTTGCACTTTGAGGTGCTTTTGAACTGCTAGGTGGGCAGGAGCAGGGACCGAGCAACGGAAGCTCACCCCGTCGCGGGGATTCAAACCGCTGACCTTCTGATCGGCAAGTCCTAGGCTCTGTGTTTTAAGCCACTGCGCCACCCGCGTCCTTAGGGTAGTGATAAAACGGGATATCAAATCCAAACTCCTCCTCCTCCTCCTCCTCCTCCTCCTCCTCCTCCTCCTTCTCAGGTCCTGCTTGCAAGTTTCCCACAGGCATCTGGTTGGCCACTGCAAGAAGATGCTGGACTAGACAGGCCATTGATCGGATCCGTCAGGCTGCTCTTACGGTGTTATGAATTTGTTCCATTAAAAAAATGCCCAGAGAATCTGCTGCTTTGTTCTGTTTGTCTCCTTTCATCTCTGGCCCAATAACATTTGCAAATTTTTGAAGTACTACCCAGGTCTACAAATGCTACAGAGACAGTCATATGATGAGCGTGTACTTGTTTATACACCACTGGCAATCATCCTTCCATCACACCAAATTTGATCGGGGGGAGGGGGGGAGACAACCATCTGCCTCCAGGATCTAAAATACGGTCCTTTATCTCTGGCAACATCGCCCTTATGTACAATCTTTGTCTTGCCATTTCATGCTTTTGCTTCCATAAAAGCTGCTCCATGGGCTGAACTCTTTTTCTCATCTCCCAGTTTCTTCTTTTCTAGTTGCCTTTCCATCTATCCTGTCTTCTCTTTATCTTAAATTTCCCAATCTTTCCCCTTCCTCTTTTTTATAATATAATTTTTATTATTTTCATTTAAAAACATAAAATATTACAACATTATAATAACCATTCTGAAACATTTGCTCCGCCGAGCTCATGACTTTCCCTCCCTCCCTTCAGCTGGTTTCCAATTTCTTAATAAATGACATATGCATTTCTACTGTCAGTTTCTGTCCTTCAATACATATCAAATCCTTCTATTTATCCATGGTCAGATAGCATTTTTATATTGTGTTCAGGGTTAATATCAGTCCTGCTAGTGTCTTCACATTTTTGCAACGATCCCTTAAATATTCAATAAATTTACTCCAATCTCTCTGGAATTTCTGGTCACTTTGGTTCCGGATCCTCACAGTCAGTTTGGCTAGCTCCACATAGTCCATCATCTTCATCTGCCACTCCTCAATCGTTGGTAATTCTTGTAATTTCCACCTTCGAGCTAACAAAATTCTTGCTGCAGTGGTGGCATACATAAATAGTCTTTGGTCTACTTTTGTAATCTCTTCTCCCATCAACCCAAGCAAAAACGCTTCTGGTTTTTTGGGAAATATATTTAAACATCTTTTTTTAGTTCATTATAGACCATTTCCAAAAAAAAATTCACCTTATCACAAGTCTATCACATATGGTAAAAATCTCCATCCTTTTCATTACATTTCCAACATAATTTATTTTTCATCCTATACATTTTGGGCAATTTTACTGGAGTCAAGTACCACCTATACATCATTTTCATTACATTTTCTTTTAAGGCCATACATGCTATAAATTTTAAATTCTGATTCCATAATTTTGACCAAGATTCATACTGGATATTATGCCCAAAGTCTATGGCCCATTTCATCATTACTTCTCAATCTCTCCCCTTTCTCATCCCTTTTTCTCCTTCATGCTCTCTGCTGGCTCTAATCTTTTCATTTAAACCCTGACTTATCTTGATTCCTTCCCATTTGTCACTGTGGCACTTTATCACGGGAGTTCTCTGCCTTCTCCCCAAGATTTGTCCTGCTTCACTGCCATTGATTTTTAACCAAAATTAATTCGTACTCTTTCTAACATTTTTAACCGATTTCCCCCCTCTTTGATCTTGGCAATTTATCTGTGTTTTTTGTGGTTACCTTCTGCCTCTGTCCCTTGCATGGCCCATATTTTGGGCTTACCTTAGTTGGGGGAGTGTAGACTGCACTGCTTTATTTAGAGATCTAACCAGCTACATTATACTTGAGAAATATTTAAATGCTGTTGTTCTGTTCTGTTTAAAAGCATTTTTGTTGTACCAATAAGGTTGCAATGTTAAATGCAAAGGGACTGTGCTGTGGGAGACTTTCTCTAGTGTCAAAGAAAGAGGAAATATTAGTCAGCTGAGTAAATTTTCCCACCACGTATCTCCCAGGGATCCTCAGGGCGGTCCAAAGCAGCATGTGGGATTGAACTGCTGACAGTGAGACCTTGTCAGCATATAACACCTTTGCTCAGAGACCTGCTGTGGTTGCAGATTTGCTTCAAGGCCAAGGATTTCCTCCATGAAATCTGGGGTGTTAGGGGAAGGGCAGGACCTTTGCTGGGGGACACTTCATGCTCCTCCATCCATAATTGCTTCCTTGCACCCAGCTCTCACCTGTGGCTCCTAAAAGTTGTCGGTGTACAACAGTGGCCACACCTCAGGAATGGCTTCGACTGGCCAGCTAGACCAGGTGAGGTTAGCCGATGGGTCTCAAACCCTCAGTGAGTCAGGGACTTCCCCTGCATGTGAAGACAGGCTCTGGCAGATTGAAGGGACAAGATCAATAGTGGTTCCAATAGTCAAGAAGGCGGTTTCTGCATGTGCTGTAGAGGGAGTGAGGGGCAGATGGGGCCCATCAACCTGGGAAGGGAGTCCATCTAGGAGAGGGAAAACTCATCCTAAATTAAGGTTACCAGATTTTTTTCAATGAATCCACTTTTCAACTTCAATAGGAATGATAGGATTTTGTCAAGGGACTGATTTGTAAATCCGGGGACTGTCCCCGGGAAACAGGGACGTCTGGTAACCTTATCCTAAATCTCCACTGCCTTGCGGGATATCTTCAGACGCAGAAAAGGCTAAGGATTAAACCCTACAAATTTGGATTGGAGTCCCTAAGACGGTTGGATAGCACCTTGTATGCCTCTTTCCAGCAACACCTGCAGTCAAGCTGGTGCCAAACATATTGCTCTGCTTTCCTTTGGACCACACCAGCAAGGCTGAGAGGGGGGTCTTGTTGTCTGGATAGCCCAGAACCTCCATACACACTGTTCAGGCTTGTGCCCTGGGGAGGTCACATGAAACCCATTACAGTTTGGGACCAGTTTACCTGCAAAATCACCTTACTCCATATATGCCCACTAAAGCACTTTGATCTGCAGAACTGGCAAGTGTTATAGGTGCCACATAATACTTGTTCTGCATTTGAAAGAAACTGGTTTTTTTTTGTTTGTTTTTTTTGTGGGAGCCCCCAGTCTTTGGAACTCCCTGCTGATTGACAAAAAAGTACTGTACCTTTGCTGCACACTTTTTGGTGCATGCTAAAAAATTGATTTGCTTAGGAAAGCCTATCCGAATATATAGTGTGCTGTTTTAATCTGGGTTTTAGCTTATGCTTGATTTTAATTACTTTTCAAAGCTTTACACAGTTGTTTTAAAGTGTGTTTTAAATGATAACTTCATTATAACTTTGTTTTTTTTGTTTTTATTTACAATCGAGTGGCATATACGTTTTATGAAATAAAATCAATACTTTGTGGAGACTAGATAAAATAACATTGAACTAGGGGGATCCTTTTTAAAAGAAAGAAAAAAGAAAGAAACATCCTTTGGTTTGGGAAGTTTGCATGAAATTGATGTGACTCCCTCAAATGCCAAGACGTTCTGAACCAGGTTGATGAGCCCCCACAGCTGGTTTTTTATTATTATTATCCTGCCTGGGAAATGGCTATGGTGCTACCTATTGTCATGGCAACTGATTGCAGCACTTGTCGATAAAGACACTTGCTAAGATTTTGATTAATGAATCAAACTTGTTCTGCAGCTGACCCACACCTCCCACTGAGGCTTCCTCTCTTAAAATTCTGTCCCAGCAAATTATTCTTTTCAGTTAGATGGCAACAGGGACCAGCTGAAAGGCACAAACAGGAATCTGAAACAGAAATTATTTGTGTATATTTTAGCACATCTGGCAGGGGTAATTAGTGCACTGTGATGAATCCTATTTCAGTGCAGAGCGCTGGATTAGCGATCTTGAAGGTCCTTTCCAACCGCTGCTTATAGCCATACAAAGCTCTTCTAACAAAAAAGAACCAAATTGCCTCTATGCATAGGGTGCAAGGTCAACAGTGCATTTAGAGCTGCATGTGGAACAATATTCATATGGATTTTAAAAGGAGCTGGTTGCTTAGAGCAGGGATGGGGAACCTAGTTTTGGTCTCAAATCACAACAGCAGGCTGGCCCTCAATTGAATCAATAATTATGATTAATTCCACTTTTATGAATTTATGCTCACATTACTTTAATGCATTTTGCAGGTCATATTTTGTTTCTGAATGAATGTGTTTGTAGCAAAATTTGAATGGAGATGTGCCAATACTGGGATCCCATAGAAACATATTGCACATGCTGCTTACTTGTTATCCTGTCGAGATGAGCTATTATGTCAGGTTTGAAGTTGGCACAACTTGCAGTAGCTATTTCAGAGCTGAAGACATAAGAAATAGGACCGGTTTCCTTTGAGGCGCATATGAATCTTACCGCCATCCCTAGTAAACAAGTTTGGGGCTCATGTACTAATTCAAGAACCTGCAAAACCTGTTTCAGATATAAAGCTAAAGATAAAGGGGCCCCTAACCGTTAGGTCCAGTCGCAAACGACTCTGGGGTTGCGGCGCTCATCTTGCTTTACTGGCCGAGGGAGCCGGCGTACAGCTTCTGGGTCATGTGGCCGGCATGACTAAGCCAATTCTGGCGAACCAGAGAAGCGCACGGAAACTGCGTTTACCTTCCCACTGGAGCGGTACCTATTTATCTACTTGCATTTCATGCTTTCGAACTGCTAGGTTGGCAGGAGCAGGGACCGAGCAATGGGAGCTCACCCCATCGCAGGGATTCGAACCGCTGACCTTCTGATTGGCAAGCCCTAGGCTCTGTGGTTTAACCCACATCGCCAACCGTGTCCTGTTTCAGATATACGGTAAGTGTGGGACAAAAAGATGAGCACATGCTCTACAGATAACATAATGCCGTTGTGGCACAACTCCATTAATACAACCCCCTAGACTTGTTTGACACATATTCAATAGGATGACATACTCATAGTATCATAGAAGGGACCATGTGGGCCCTCTAGCCCAACTCTCTGAAATGCAGGAATCTTTTGCCCAATGTGGGACTCAAACCCATAACCCTGAGATTAAGAGCCCCATGCTCTACCAACTGAGCTATCAAGAGAAGTCAATGCTTTCAAGGACATTTAAAGCAGAGGTGGGGCTTTGTAGGCCAGACCTTTATCAGATCCTAGCTTCATGGCCCAAATTTGACAGGCGGCAATCAAAGTCTGCCTTCGCTTTCTAATGCACAGTTGGGAATGCGCTGTATGTTTCCCTATTGTGCACAGGTAGCTGCATCTCCACCTGCCTCACACCTGACTTCACATATGACAGGAAGGTGGGTGTGGTTTGGGGGAAATGGCCTCACAGGCCAAATGTGAACCTCTGGTGGGTCAAGCTCCGCTGGTTAGAGTGTGTGGTGCTGATGACACTAATTTTGGCCTGTGAGCTAGAGGTTCCTCACCCTTGGACTTCAAAGTTTCCTATGAACAGGAGCCAGGCCTTTAACAGGAAAAACCTGCTGATGAATTGGTTATCATTAACTGAGGGGGGGGGGAGGGTGTTCCTAGAAATGGTTGGTACACTCCTTCACAGCATCAGGCGAATCATCAACATGTTCACAATTCTAAGTCTTGTTTCAGTAGGAATTTAATTGGAGGAAAAAAATGCATGGAGTATAACAAGCATTATTATTACTGTGCAAATAATTAGGAAACAAAACCATTATTCTAGTACAGTGGTATTGACCTGGAAACTGTCGGTGGGTGGGTGAAATATAGGAAATATCTTAATGGGGCTTCAGGTATAATGAAATGAATTACTCCAGCAGATCTACGTACTTTGAAATCCAATGAAAGAAAATGATGTCAGATTTGTAACATCCACTTATACACACACACACAGACACACACACTCATTTTGAACTGGCAGTCCCCACCCTTTCCTGCAAGGTTCAAGTCGCGCTTCAATCATGTTTAAAGGCACTAAACCACAGAATACGATTTGCTAGCCTGGGGGTGGGGATTCTTAGGGAAGGACACAGCACTGAGACCTTCAGTCTGATTAGCATGGCTCTTATTTCTTCGGTTATAAGTCTCATAAATACAGCAATAACTCTCTACTCTGCCTTCTCTAACCACTGACGTCACCCAGAGACACACACACACTCCCACAACTCCCACACCCATTTCTCTCTCTCTTTTTCTCACACACTTCTTCATAACAGCCACAGATTAGACAGTTAAAATCATCTAGCAGAGGAAACATGATGTGTTGCTATACAAAAGTCAGCGGAAGGCTATATTAGGGGCATGATTAAAGGATAAAGACATTGTGGGTTCCACACAGTCCCCAGGTCACCTGGTGAATGCCACTGTGTTGTTTTACATTATATCTTTGACATAACTTATAATATTGAAAACCAGTGCAAAAAAACCCAACTACCCAAATGCCTAAGGCCCACAGGTGAATCCCTCATATGCTTCGTTGCCTCTGGCACCTGTTATGCATGTCTAAGAAGCCGGCTTTTGGAAACTTCTAGAAACAGCAGTTCTTCATTTGAGTAAAAAGAGGCAGGCAAAGCAGGTTCACGCATTCCGGAGTGTGTAGCTTTTACCTCACGGGGGTTGAAACGTCCTACATATATTTATAGACTTACCTAGCAGCTGAGTTATATGGAAGAAATCTACTAAAAATGCAATTTTCCCAAAAGGCCTAAGTCCTGCACAGCCTTCCAAAAAGGGAGATTGTGCAAATAACACCCCCCGCAGTCCGTTTAGGCAGTCTATGCGGATGGCTATGCTTGGTACTGGGAGTGCTGATCTTTTCAAACGTTTGCCTGTCCTAGACTATCCACTTTCTTCTTGCAGAATGTTGAACGCTCTGAGAGAGCCCCACTGCTGGAGTGTTCGGTTCCAGAAAGTACAGTGTGTATTTCTAGAGAGGTCCATTCTACAAAGATGAGAATGAGAAATGTTTCTTTTGGGAGGAAACAAGTTCCTATGTTCTCTTGGCAGTCTGTGTGCTGACCGCGGTTTTCTTTACAGTACTTGAGGTTGGCAGTGCCTTGACTTTGGGGGCTGCTGGCTTCCTCTGCTTCTGACCGCTGGCTTGAAGGGGTTTCAGTCCCAGCATCTCACAGTATTTATTACATAGGTGGAGGACCTTGAACTGTTCAATAAACGAGATGGAGCAGTTACCTTTGAAACCTTTGTACCTGAAGAAGAAGACAGAGAGACAGGATTGAAACTTTTTGGTTTCTAAGAGAAATAGGCTACACCTCAATTGCAAGACTTGCTAAAACATTCAACCCACACTCAACCCATAGTCAACTAAAGTCATCTGTCATGGATGCTTTAGCTGAGATTCTTGAATTGCAGGGGTTTGGACTAGATGACCCTCGGTGTCCCTTTCAGCTCTACAATTCAATCATTCTATGAAAACAACCAGCTTAACATCTAGCCTCAGCAAAATACAATGACATGTAGTAAAGGAGATTACAATCGGCACCATCGTCTATAGCAGAGGTGGCTAACCTTTTTGGAGTGCCAAGGGCCACACTGTCAACCCTTGGAGGGCTGCATGTCAAAGTGGGAGTAGACAAAGTGCTAAAGTAGGCATGGCAAGTACTGAAGTTCTCAAGACTTTAATCCAGTAGGAGAGATTTAAACATGACCTTCATTCTTTCATTGAAATTGAAGGATTTCATGCACTTACACTTGATAAATTGTGTCCTCCACTTTTGAAAAGAAGGAAAGGTGAAAAAGAATCTCAGGATCCCACCCCCCAATGTACTTATGTAGAACTGCACAAACAGCATGAGGGATTGTTGCTCACATAACCACAAATAATAGTTTGCCTTTCATTAAAAGCAGTATGTATTTATTTATACCTATCAGTGTTCAACTTTAAATAAATAACTTTACAGATATCTTACAAGAGCTAAACATTCATTTATTCATTCAATTCATGTCCTGCCATTCCTCCTGAAGGAGCCCAGTTGGGGAAATCAAAAGTGCATTTGTAAAGCCCCCAGTTCAAACTGAATCATGCTGCAGAATCGCTGCTTGTTCCTTTCTAGAATTCAACCCAGGTTAGAAAACCTCACCCTGATTATCTCCTTTTTCTTTTCTCCCTCCTTTTTTTTGGGGGGGGGGGAGTTCAGGTACATTCAACTGACAGAATCAGGGGAAACAGCACAATGATATGAGGGGAACTGTACAAAATATTATCCTGTATCATGACTGAGGGTGCCATATAATCCTTACAGCTTTTTTATGGTGTTAACAACGGCAAGGAATTCTCATCTCTGTTCAGCCTGCCTGCCTGGTTTTAATAAAAATGCTAACAGTTCCCACCCGTCCCTGTGTTTTATTTCCTTAGTAGGACAGGCCTGTCATTTTGAACAGGCTTTTTGAATAGTAATTTTGAATGCAGCTCACCCTAGGAGGTGTCAGTGACAAGGGATCTGCAAATACCCATGTGTGCCCATGGATTCCTCTACCTCCAACCTCAGCCCCAATTATAATAAACAACCTCTTAAACTTTAACATTTTAAAGCAGTGAATACGCCTCCCTTCCGTTCAACATCAAAAGTCGTGATTCCTGAGCATCTGTAATCCTGTGCAGTGAAAAGCCACTTAGAAACACATCCTTATGCCAGACCATGATGGAACATGTAATTCCACCCTGGAATTGGAAACGGCTCTTTGACTGATTGCACAGATCTTAATGTTTTTCAAACATACCTTCAGCGTAATGCATTTTATAGGCTCTGCTGCTTTTCTTGCACTCCCACACACGTTTGGTGATGATCTTAGCGATGATGACACTGATGTGAAGCTATTACTGGTGCTGATTGAAAGCCTAAACCATTTTGTGACGCTCCCATCCAGAGTGCGTGAGTCCATAATGCACAGCCACAACCCCCAAAAAAGGCTATTTCAAGAGCTGGAAATGGGGCAGAAGAGGGTGACCAAATAGATCAAGGGGCTTGAGCAACACTCCTCTGCGAAAAATGGTTGCAATGTCTGGCTTCTTTATAGCTCAGGGAGGAAAGGGAAAAGGGGAGAACACAGCAGAGGTGTACAAAATTAAGCACAGTGCAGACAAAACGGATTTAGGGTTCTCCTCTCCCCCCTCATAATGCTAGAACACAATAGGGTCATCCAACAAAGCCAAAGATTCAGGCTTTGAGATTCAGGAAGGACAAAGAGGAATGACTTATTCACTCAGCATGCAGTTAAATCTGTGGGCATCGCTACCACAAGATACAGTGATGGCCATCAACCAGGTGATTAGGCACATTCCTGCAGGGTAAGGTTATCAGGGATCATGCGTAATGATGGCTGTGTATTATGTCATGATGGAGGCAGCATATGTACCTTAGAGATGGAGGAGGAACCCACAGATTCCAAAGCAGACCCACCCACGCCAAACTATGTCGACCCTTTAGTCCCCCTTAGAATCAGCAGCCATGAGGAAAACCAGCACTGCTTCTGTCCATTTTTAAAGAACCTTCCCCCCGCCCCCATCCGCTCAAAGCCTGGAGTAACTGGTGTGCAGGTCTTTAGCTGCTTTGAATCGGATAAAGCAAGTCCTCATAGAAGGGACAGAGCTTGATGGCGTTCCCTTGCTCGAGAGGGAATTCTACAGGGGAAAACATGGCTGCTTCCCCCAGTTTTTCCCACAGGGGCAGCCATGTTTTATCTTTTATGACAAACAGCTAAACTAAGCTGTTTATTACCCCAGGCTTTTGCTATCTAGTCTTTTTAAGCTGCTTCTAAGAGACCACCCTCAACAACTCACTTTTCTGAGTTAGTGGCTCCTTCTTCTACATAACTATTAGAAATAGGAGTTACTGGTGCCAAAGGACCATCAGCGAGGCCCCTGGACTCTCATCACTAATAATTAGCCATAACCTGGCCCAACCCAGGCAAACATCATTTGGTTTTCACATTTACGGCCCCAACGCATATTACCTCATGGTAATGAAGCCACGTGGCAGCTTCCCACATGATAAAGGTAATGTCAGGATCCCAGACCATGTGAAAGGAACCTCCTGCCACTCTGCGAGCGATAAACCAGTTTCCTAGAGGGGCAACACTGGTATGAAGAGCAACTGCACAGCAGTTGTCCCATGTATCCTGGGCTTCCGACAAGCCCTACCATTAGGTAGACTGAGGCAGTTGCCTTTGATGGCCAGTGCAGGAGGCAGGGATTAGTGCAAGGTGCTGGAGGGCAGAGTCGTGTGTGCCATGCCCTGTGCCCTTAAACTAGTCTACTGCCCTCAGATGCAGTAGAAAATTCTGCCCTACTGATAGTGCTGCTGTTGTGTTTTTTTAATCAATTGCTGGCCCAGTTAACCACTATATATGGAACAGTGGAGGCTGTCTTGTCCTTCACCTCAGACAGCAATATGTGTTGAGCCAAGACCTATAGGTGTTGTGAGATGGAGCCATGCTGCAGTGACTCCCATGTGAGAAGATGAGAGGCTATGGCTCCTCCAAAACCATATCAGAAACTCACAGGCCCACATATTGGTTTAGTCACCAAGCCATTGCAACCATGTTAAAAAGGGGTGGCCAGAAACACCAGCCTTTTGTGTCTGTTTCTGTTTTGTTTTTTGGCAAAGGAAAATGTTACTCATTTCCAGCCTTTCACATTGAGCCCAAGTTTTGCTTTAGCACTTGCAAAGCTGTCTGCTGGCCACACTCTACCTTTTGTTTAGGCCTAGCAGAGTGGGCTTGATTAAATATTTGATTAACAAAGGCTAATTTCATTGGCTTAGATTCTCCCTTCCTCCAGAGGACTGAACGGGGATTTTTAAAAAGTTTGTGTGTATGAGAGAGACGCAGAGAGAGTAAGGTGTGCCCTCTACTGAGTTGGAACTATATTGCAAATAATTACTGTAACAAGAACATTGTGACAGGAAACTGACATTACTATTACGATTATGATTGCTATCATCTACTGTGAAGGCCGAAAGTGGGTTATAATAAAAATATAAAACTCAATAACGTTCAAGTAAGCAACTGAGAGAGGAAACCACAAGTAGAAGGATTAACAGAGCAATCTTCTACTCAAATGGTGCCAGGCCAGTAGGAGGTATATGCTGCTCCTATGTGAGCAGGAAGGCCATCCTACGATACTCTGCTGCCTGAGGCGAAGGTCAAGATGGTGCCTCCTCTTCATTCCATGTTCAGAAGCCAACTGGTCTGGCAGATTAATTCTTATTTCAAGACAGGATAGTGTTCTCCAATGGGATGGGTTAGGGCCCCAGGACAGGGAGTTGCGTAACATATGCAGCTCTGTTCACCATAAGAGGATGTGGGGCTCAGGAACAACAGCCAGAGGCCTACCACAGCTGCCTCTCATCACCTGCTGCCTGAGGCGGCCATCTCACTCTGCCTAATGGTAGGGCCAGCCCTGGTCAGTGGAATGGATGGAAGGGGGAAAGACACAACCCAGAAAATACAGAGAGAGAGAGAGAGAGAGAGAGAGAGAGAGAGAGAGAGAGAGAGAGAGAGAAGCGTAAAAACAACAGAACTCCCTCAGTGTCTGCCTACCAATTCTGTGGAACAGCATCCCTATTGAGACATTTTTGCTTTGGCAAGCTTTGCTAGTGGGGGTGAAAAGGTCTCTGTTTTAGGTCTTCATTTTGTTCTGTTTTTAAACCTATCCTCAGCTGTGTTTTTTGTACTATTTTAAACAGTATTTGCAGCTTTATTTTATGGCATGTTTATAAATAGTATTGAGACATATGGGGAAAGTGATTCACAAATTAATAAATAGTAATCAGGAACTGTGTTTGCAATGATGCCCACATGCCTGCCCACACAAGGATGGAGCCAATAATAATAATAAACACACACACACACACACACCAGCACATATGCTTCCCCACCCTCAACATAGTCCTTCTTGCAACAGAGTTCAAGGGCCATTCAGGAAGGAAAATACTTTTTTTCACAAGCAGTCAAAAGGAAAGGCCAAGACATGCAAACAAGGGCAGCTATGGAAACATGTCAATTATCAGCAGCTACCTTTGGTGGCTCAGGTCTAGAAGCAGGAGATGTGAGGTTTAACCTCCCCCACCTCCAGGAGGAGATGGGGGAAATGGCCCCACTCACTTTTTGCATGCCCGGACAAAACACTCTATACTGCAAGTTCCACAGAGTGGTTGCCTACCCTCTCAGCCACGTATCAGACATATAGGACATCTGCCTTCCCACAACCCTAAGATTCAGTCACTGACACCAGGAGGACAAGAGTTGCAGGGGGAGCCAGGTGGAACAAGTTCATGTTTCACATGCAGGAGAACCCAGACTCAAACCCAAGGTACAACCCTGCACTGATCAAGAGATGAGCGCCTTCCCACCATCATTCAGACTCAGTTGACTGGATCAAGAGGGAGACTGCATGGGACTGTAAGGTAAAGGTAAAGGGACCCCTGACCATTAGGTCCAGTCGTGACCGACTCTGGGGTTGCGGCGCTCAGCTCGCTTTATTGGCCGAGGGAGCCGGCGTACAGCTTCCGGGTCATGTGGCCAGCATGACTAAGCCGCTTCTGGCAAACCAGAGCAGTGCACAGAAACGCCGTTTACGTTCCCGCCAGAGTGGTACCTTTTTATCTTCTTGCACTTTGACGTGCTTTCAAACTGCTAGGTTGGCAGGAGCAGGGACCGAGCAACGGGAGCTCACCCCGTCGCAGGGATTCGAACCGCCCACCTTCTGATCGGCAAGTCCTAGGCTCTGTGGTTTAACCCACAGCGCCACCCGCGTCTGGCATCATCTGTACCCTGCTCTTAATCTTAAGAGACATGCCACAAAATGAAAATACAACCCCAGAAGCTCAACACTGTACTCGCTAGAGGCTGACTGAGTATTACAAAGTAATCAAATAGCCCCAGTTTTTTTATTTTAAAAGTCAACTTCATCCTGTAAGAGCTGCTGAAGCAAGGAACTGTTTGATAAAAAAACTCCAGCACATCTTGCAAAGATCTGCAACCAAATTTGGTGCTATTTGGCTTGCAAATCGCTACTTCAAAAATGGTTTCATTCAATTTCTGTTGTGTTTTCATATACGGAGTTGTGGATTTGTCTTACCAGCATTATTCAAGGCATAGGGGACAGGAGAAGAGGTGTTTACAAAGGGCTACCAACGGCGAGAGAACCATCAGCATAGTAGGTTCCTTTGACATTGTTAAATATGATATGAGAGATAATTTATAGGTTAGGAGAGCAGGGTGCTTGTGGCTGATATTCCCCACAGCTTCTTTCCACACAAGTCAGTAAATGTCAAAATCCAGTACTCATTTGGGACAGGTGAATTAGCATTGTGAGAACCCCCACACAGGTGCACCTCATAGCGAGGGTCCACAGCCAAGCTCCCAAGTAGAGTCTAAAAATGAAGGTATCTGTGTTGCTTTTATACACAGTGCAAGATACACAGGAGTAAGCTTTAGACAATTTTATCCTAGTCAGTATGTGTATTGAATTAAAAATGTTTTTATATACAGTGGTATCTCGGAAGTCAAACAGAATCCATTCCAGAAGTCCGTTCAACTTCCAAAACATTCGGAAACCAAGGTGCAGTTTCCAATTGGGTGCAGGAAGTTCCTGCAGCCAATTGGAAGCCGCAGAATCCACACTGGATGTTTGGGTTCTAAAGAACGTTCGCAAACCGGAACACTCACTTTCGGATTTGTGGCGTTCAAGAGCCAAAACGTTTAACTCGCAAGGTGTTCAACTGTATGAACATGTAGTAGTTTTTGATTGATATATATATGCAATTGTTTTAACGGGTTTTTTAAATATATGCAACATAGGAAATGAAATAAATAATAATATTTAAACCATAGGAGTTTGCCAAAGCCAAAATCTCACTTGTATTTTTGCAATCCCTCTGTTTAAATTTGAATGCATCATCTGTTCAGTTTGGGACACAGTTTGCATTCCTGTGATGTGAACAATTCTGCCATAAACTTTCTTTAAAACACTCACACACAACTGTGGCTAAAATATTGCTGAGAACCAACAGCATTCTTTCCCAGTCAAGTAGTATCTTCCCAGAATTCTTTTCACTGTCTTAGGAAAAGATTAATGGGATTTGGCCATTGCAGGAAATATTGTGTAGAATATTAATCAGTGCGATCTTCTGCAACACATATTGTATGCTCGTTAAAAACGTATATTGTCAAAAGGAAGAAAATAAATGGTCATGAATTATTCAAAGTGCTTTGCCTTAATGGCATTTTATAAACCTGCGAACTTACATCAAGACATTAGAGTATCTTTTCCCCCCACTCAAAATCTATCAAGAATACAAGGCAGATGAAAAAAAGGTAATGACTGCAGGAATTAAAAATATTCAATACTGGGGAAAATATGCACTGGGATAGGAATTAAGATTTATTTTTTTTTTAGAGAACTTCCAATTTCCTTGTTTACTTACTATTTTTTTTAAAAAAAACCCAACAACTTATAACCTACTTAATTTTCATAATAAAGTTAAGTTGGCCAAAAAGAAATCAAAATGTCACAACAGTATTGAAATATATCACAACCCTCAATTGGAACACAAAGTCTATATATTAGGAAGCCTGCCAATGGCTTCTAGTTACAATACCAGTTGCTGGGAATCACAGGTAGGCAGAGTGCTGTTGTGCTGTGGCTCTCAGTAAGTGAGACTGAGAAGGTCTTCTGCCTGAAGTCTTGGACAGTTGCTGCATTAAGCAGACCTGCCCCATCCATGAGACAAGGTGAGGCGACTGCCTCAGGCGGCAGGATCCACAGGGGCAGCAGATCTGGCTTCCAAGGAATGCACCACTTGGTGCTGCTGTTGCCACGGTGGCAGCGACAGCTGTGGCACACTCATTGGAGGATGGATCTGTCCTCGTCCCACCAGCCCCGCCCCCCGCAATGCTGCCTCTGCAGTGGCCTCTCAGCAAATAGGAAACACTGTTGGTCTCCACACACCCTTGTTCCTGATGTAGATCTTCACATACCCCTTCTTCACTGGGGGGCATTTTGTCGCTTGCTCAGGTGCCAAAATGTCTTGGCCCAGCCCTGGCATTAAGTGAGTAATCCTCTCATAAGGAAGAGGTTGCACTACCATCAGAAAGGACTCAGGTCTCTGGCTGAATGGCTATCTTCCCTTCTCCTCCGTTACTGTGTACTGTAGTTACGTTATTCTGATAATTGGTTGCTTTGTGGTTTTTATGTGATGGTTGTAATTACACATTTTTTATTTATTTTAAATGTCTTTTTGTATCTTGCCCTGGGACCATTTGATGAATAAAGGTAAAGGTAAAGGTACCCCTGCCCGTACGGGCCAGTCTTGACAGACTCTGGGGTTGTGCGCCCATCTCACTTAAGAGGCCAGGGGCCAGCGCTGTCCGGAGACACTTCCGGGTCACGTGGCCAGCGTGACATCGCTGCTCTGGCGAGCCAGAGCCGCACACGGAAACGCCGTTTACCTTCCCGCTGGTAAGCGGTCCCTATTTATCTACTTGCACCCGGAGGTGCTTTCGAACTGCTAGGTTGGCAGGCGCTGGGACCGAGCAGCGGGAGCGCACCCCGCCACAGGGATTCGAACCGCTGACCTTTCGATCGGCAAGCCCTAGGCGCTGAGGCTTTAACCCACAGTGCCACCGAATAGCTGGCTATAAATACAAATCCTAATAACTAACACTAATAAATATATAAACAAACGAGCAAACAAACAAACAAGAGACCACATTAGTCCACCATTACTCTTTTAAAAAATGCAGAAGTACATGTTGAAGGAAGGCAAGAAAATGGAAAGATCCTCTGTGGAATCATGTTGTTTTGCATTTCAGGGGGCTACTGGTTTCTAACTACTAGTTGATGGGTTGAATTTTCTTATCCACCCACCTCTGCTTTCACTTGCAAATTAGCATCGTGATTCTCGGTGTTTTGCATGATATGGTACTCTGGGCAATTTGTATTTAAAGACAAAGCAGACCATTCTGAGTAGACTGCATTACATCATTGTTTCAGTTTCCTTCCAGCAATGTAAACATTTCCTTTTTCTTTCCTAGTACATTATTTTATTCTCCCCGCACCCAGATAGTTTTTCTTGAAGAAAATATTCATAGCCACTATGGATCATTTAAGAATATCTTTCCTATCTCCTTTCTTATCTAGAAGAATTTATGTTGAATACATCTTGTCCCCTATTTTACTTTTTTACAGCATGTATGCAAATTGCTGAACCTAAGCAGACTCTTGGAAGCATATAGAAGATGCATAAACTTTGATGAAGTCTTTTAGGAGTAACCAAAGCAAGGAAAGGATGAAATGAATTTTCCCATGCAACTAGGGTTCTGAATCTTTAGCATAACATGCCAATTCTTGTTTAAATTCATAAAAATGTCTTTTAAAAAACCCACACTCACAATTTGTTTTCATAGAATTCCAACAGATCATTTCTTGGTTTAATAGTTTGTTACCTTCGCCCATCGCTTCCCCCTTAATGCTTCCCTTTTCTCAAGGAAGCTCTTAATTCACCCTGTACTGGCTAAGGCAGCAAAACTGCATAAAGTATGTGAGTAGAACTGAGTTTGTGCATTCTGTACCAGTGAGGTCTGCACTGATATTAACTCTAATATTGTGAGCTCTACATTGGTGAGCCCTGATAATGGATTTGAGCAAAATAATACTACTATATCCTTTGGCTGCTGCTACACACACACACACACACACACCTGTTAGGAAGAATAATGGTTTGTTCCCAGATGGGTTAGGTGGAACATGATATTGTATGGGGGGTGGGGGACAACCAAGGGTGTCTGCAGTGTGTTTATCACTCCCTCTCCCAGAAGCAAACCAATGAGCCTTTTCAAAAGGAAGGCTCCATTAACATTTTATCCACCAGAAGAAGTCAGCAAGAAAGCCCTACTGAAATGCATTTTGCTTTTAAGAGCTGTGGCATAAAATGGATGCTGCGTGCTGCAACCTTCTCTATTAAGTTTGCAACATCACAAGGCTGAAACAACAATGGGGGAAAAAACCAGGTCATTAAAAAATGGCGCTGCTTCACTCACCCTTTGGCCTGTGTTGCTATGCCAACGTCGGTTAGTTTCATTCCTACACCTACAAAATAAAACAGCAAGCCAGCATCACACAGGGGTAATTCAGGTATAGAAAAGCTTTATATATTAATGCAGTTTTTATTGGCTTCGCTGCTGATTACAGATGCTATCCATCACACTCTCTGTATATACCGTCACAAATATTTCATTTCTCCAAGGCAGGTTATTCATTCAGCACTGTCACTGAATATAGGTCTACTCTGGAGCACCTCTTCCTCTTAGGGCTTATCTACACCTCTTGCCCCACTACTGTGCCTCTTGATGAGCTGCCTCAGTTCAGGCAGACTTTTTGGATCTGACCCTCCACTCTTTGTTTGGTTCTGGTGTCCCAATAAAGATCTGCAATGGGGATCCTGAATCTGCAAAGATCACAACTCACAGGGTGGAATGCAGCTGAGTATTTATTTATTGCGTTTTTACTCTGCCCTTCCTCCAAGGAGATTCGACTGGGGTGTATGGTTCTCTGCCTCCCTCTTTTTGTGTGAGATACCTAGATGAGGGTAAGACACATAGATGTCAACTTTTCCCTTTTTTAAAGGGAAATTCCCTTATTCCAAATAGGATTCCTCGCAAGAAAAGGGAAAAGTTGACAGCTATGGTAAGACACAAGGGAACGGGCCAAGGTCAAACAATGATCACTATGGCCAAGTGAGCTCCACAGAACTTCACCTGCTTCTGTTGCAATCACAGAAGTTGTCCCATGCATGGAATGATTTAGTTCAGAGTGGTCCAATGTGTGGCTTGAGGGCCACACGCGGCCCTCAGCAACATTTGAGACACACAGCCCTCACACTGCCTTCTCAAGCTGGGTAAGGAGGCACTGGGCTTTGGGAAGGAAGCATGAGGGCTCTGACAGGGTCCTAGAGCCCTTCCTCTTCCTTTCCAAAGCCTAGTTAACACTTTCCCAGTTTGGGGAGGAAGGTGGGAGGGCTATAGGACCCCCCCCCATCTCCTTCCCAAAGCCCAGCACCTCACTTAGCTGGCTATGGGAAGGCAGTACATGGACTGGGGATGTGCATCAAAGTTTGGCCTTGCTCCCCCACCCTCACACGACAAGGCAGTGTGCGGCTGCATTTTCCATGTTGAAGTACTCTGGTGGCCCACTTGGTATGAAAAGTTGGACTGTGCTGATTTGGTTGGTCGCAAGCCATTGCGCCCATTGCACCTGGGTGAAGCCTGCTCACAGGCAGAGAGGCACTGAAATCCTGCAGTCCCAACATTGCATTGCTGAAACCTCTTTTTGGCCAAAATGTGACTGGTACAAGACACACTCAGTAATGCAGTTAGGTAATTTTAGACTGTGGACTTAACCATCTCAGAGCAGCCACAACACTGACTACAGCTGAATGTGGACCAGTCATTGTACGTTGGGGGAATGTGGGTGGGCAAGTGGTTCCAGCCAAGCCCAATCACTGGCAGCAGTTTCAACTCAGCAGTGCCAGGGGTGAGAAGGGCTCTGTGAGCACACAAGAGAGAGTGCAGGCATTCCGAGGCCAGCCCATTCACTCCCAGTAGCCATAGGAGAGCAGCTCAGTCAAGAACTGACTCAGCCCAGCCCACTGTGCACAACCCGAATGCTGCCTGCACCAGTAAAACTTCTGCTGTGCTGGCAGAGGGCTTGTTTCACTTGGGAGTACACCTAGCTGAGCTTGTGTGCCAAAGTCTGAACCTCACAATAATACCTTGTGAAGAGTAACAGATGAGCTGAAATGAACACTGCACATTTCTTTTTTGAAAAAGAATCTATAATGCTTTCTATCCTCTTTTCAAACCGGTTACCAGCAGTGGAAAAATGTAGGAATTTCTTGCTGCATTTGTTATATTAGTTGAATATAGCACCATTGTGGAAGCTGAATACTTGCCACAGCAGGTAGATAATTCATTTCTTTCCTCTGACAGAAGGTAACACATTCTGAATAAAAAGCGCTGCAGCCTTGAGGAGGCTGGAGAAAAGGAAATATCCACAAATCTTTTGACAGGAGTTCTACTTTAGTCAGTGATGTACTGTACCTGCAGGCATCCAGCCTGAAGCAGCTACTGAAGGGGTGACCTGATCATGGGTTAGTCACACTTTCAGCTTACAAACCTCTACCCAACTTGGGCCCAGGGCAAGAGTCACAGGAAAAACCAGCTGAGCACCAACTGCAACAATAGACTGAGGAGGGAGGGTTACCAAACTCTTTGTTCTTCCATGTGAACCCAACCAGGAAGGTGAAGTGTAGGTGGGTTCCCAGGAGGCAGGACACAGCAAGAACCTTTATTGAACTATATAACTGGGAAACAGGGACCAAGCAACTGCTTATATACATTCCTGAAAGCCTGGGCCACTCCCACTCCAAACGTGATGGGCTGTCTAAACTTCCAAGCTGCGAATCACGTGGGTCACATGATGTCTGACGTTTATAGAAGCTTCCAGGTTAAACTTAGTTACTGTTCTAAGTGCCATTGAGGGGGGCCTCCTCCCTGCCACACAGAACAACAAGAAAACAAAACAAAAAACACACACAAATGGAACCTGCTCTGCTTCTGTGCTGGTCATAGAGCAGAGGAAGCTCCTTCTTTTGTAGCTTCAGGCTAACAAAAAAGGAGTGTAGTGCTCTATCCCTTCTGTGACACCCAGGTGGAATTTCAAACTTTGGGAAGAATGCCTGAAGGTGGAAGAATTCACTTCCATGCTTGTGCATCCCTAATTTTCATCATACTACACAGTAGCAGCCCAGGTGTTGGGTGGAGCTGCAGAGAGGCCTCCCCAAGACCAGCCTTTCTGCAGCTTATTTGGACAGGGCTGGGCAGTGGCAAGGTCTGAGCTGCATGGATACACTGGTGGAGCAGATCTATCCCTCCCACCAGTGGGGCTATGCAACCCTACCACTGCCAATCTACTCTCCCATTGACGCCAGTGTTGGGAGGATGGCACTACTGATACCGCAGATATGGGGACGGGGCTTTGTCTGTGAGATGAATGGTTTGCCTGATGTCAGCCAGTGAACCTCTGACTGAAGTGAGGCTTGAACCAGGGACTTCATCGCTCACTTGTCAGCTGCTACACTTCCATCAGCTTTACATCAAACACGGACATGTAGTGTTGAGATGCTCACCTTGCATGTCTGTTACAAGCAAGCTGCCGCTGGTTCTCTCATATACCCAGTGCTGAAAGGTGCAGCATTTCTGGCCAGCTTCCGAGTCTCTTCGCAGGAAGTTTATTTCTTTTCCATCCCTGATGGAGTATTTCACGAATTCTCCAATTAGCTCCTCTTCCACGGTCGCATAAGGGACGTTGTTCTTGGGCCGATGAACAAGGAAAATAGGAATGATTCTAAAATGAAAACCAATAAATAAATAAGACAATGACACATTATAATCCTAGGCAGCACTTAAGGCTGCACTCACGAGTCCATGCAGACTGCTGTATTTTTTTCTGTATGTTCTCTCTGCGACTGATGGCACATTATAAAATGCTATCACTCCCGGGGGAACTGCTGTAAGATTTTCAACACGTGTAAAAGGAACACTAAAGGGGCATGGGGGGGAGAGACCACATCAGGATTATAGTTAAAACAACTACATCTGTGTGGATTTTCCCTTTAAAAAAACACCTCTGCATGGAAATGGAACAGAACTTACCAGTCAACACATGAAAAACAGAAATGAACTAGATAAAGGCCATTCCATCCACCCCTAGTTCTTTGTAACATATAGTTTTCAGCTTCAGAAAGATAGTCTGTGATAACTTTGATTTAAAAAAATAAAGAAACAGACTCAAGGAAGCAAAGTGTTTGGAGAGGTCAGGAGGGACACATTTTTAGGAAGTGCTGGAACAGGATTACCGCAGCGTTTGTGAGCTGGGTTTCCGCTTGGAAAATCCTTCATAGATATGAGTACAGCTGTTGTGATGTGTAAATAAGAGCCCTAAAGCTATTCCATCATCGCCTCCAGAGCTCAGGCCCAGCACAGTGTGCTCAGATGTGCTGCTCGCATCTTCCCTTTACATTTTCCAGAGGCGACTTCTATTTTTAACTCTGCACTTTCACCTTGTTTGAACCAATATTTTTTACTGCAGATCTAGAAATGAAGTAGCAGCCCTGCCGAACAGAGAGGGTTGATGCACACAACCAGGACAAACTGTCTCTCTCTTTCTTTGCATTATTGTTGGCATCGGTCTGTCTCAAGAGACAATGGAAGAATGCAAGGGTAAAGGGAAACCGTTGGGAGAGTTACAATGCCTGCTGTGTCGGTGGAGACCAATACAGGAATGACATGTTTTATTGCAGATGGGGCAGGTGAAGGCGTCTGGTTTTGCTGTTCCAGATGCACCGTGGCATTTCTTCTCTCTGCGCTCGTCCTAGCATTCTCCTCTGGCTGCTGCTGTGGATACACAACCTGACTGCTGCTTCCAGGAACTACAGGGCAGGGTTGTTGTTGCCAGTCTTCACGCCACATTTGCAGACATCTTTATAATGCAGAGTTGGTCTGCCAACAGGCCTGGTACCTGAACCCAACTCCCCATAAAGCACATCCTTGTGGCTCCTGCCATCTTACATTCTGTGGGCATGACTAAGCCAGCATAGATGTCGCTGAGACAGAAGTGCAAACATGCTGCAAATGTGGGCTTGGAAGAGAACATCTTTGTATTATGAGACTCTGTCCTGCGACACATGATAGGTGCCTATCAAATTTATTTCAGGTTAACCTGCACAATGTATTACGTGTCTCCCCCACTAAGATACTTTTAAATGATTCAGATACATCTGAAGGAGGTATCTTATATCCTCTTGAAAGAGATGACAAATTTCAGGGATATGTAAGACTCATCCCCAACGTCATGCATGAACAAGAAGGAATTTCAGCCATCACTTCAGGAGGTGGCTATATATGACTATCCTACAGTGGAACAGCAAATCCTTTGAAAAAGATCTGAGGTCATGCTGGTCCAGCCATCCATTACAGCATTTAAACGGTGTTTCCTTACCAATGTGAAGTGTTGAGCTGGCGCCCCACAACAAATAATAATAATGATAACGATAATAGTTTGCATTAACAGCAATTTGAGTGCTCAAAGTGCTTCAGATACATTGGGTTGTACTCAGCGTTGCACTAAGGAGAATGTTCTGCTGACGCAAAGTTTTCTCTTGCACAATTGAATCTTCACCCCCATGCACCCCCATCTGTTCTGGAGCTCCCCACCAACCCTCCAGAGCAGATTTGGGGGGTGACACAGGTAGAGGATTGGGAGAGAGGGGAGACCCATTGCACTGGAGCTAATTTCTGTGCTAGCATAAATATTTAGTTGAATGCCACCCATTGTTTGTTTCTTGTGTGCATGATGAAAAAAGGATAAGAGGACAATCCCCTGCCCTGAAGAGATTTCACCAGAGGTTTTCAACCTTTCTGAGGCAGTGGCTCCCTTGACCAACTACATTATAATGTGGCACCCCTGTGGGGACCAGGAACCTAGTTATGTCACCCCTTGCTTGCAAAGCTGGCAGCTTCTTATCCCTTTTTGAACACCCTCCCTTGTCCATTTTCAACAGCAAGGGCCGGTGGACTGGCTGCCTGGGCTCCCTCACCCACTTGCTTGCTTATTCCGAGGCCACCTCAGCTCCTGGTAGCCAGCACCCCCTGATCAGCCCCAGAGGCACCATTTGCCTGCAGAGCTTGTAGCCAGGGCTGCTGCAACAAACAGCCACAGAAGCCTTTGGGAGGCAGAGATGCAAGAAGGCATCAGAGGGAGGGAGGGAAGGAAAGAAGGACAGAGGCCAGTATTGCCTGCGGCACCCCTGACTATCATTCAAGGCACCCCGGGGTGCCAAGGCACACTAGTTGAAAACCACTGGCTTACATAATCCAGTATTCAAGGCAGAGGAAATAATAGAAGAAAGAGAGGCTGATTCACTTTAATTCTCATTCTTGTCCAACAGCATGCATGGAGCTAGGTGTGGATGTCATCCATCACACCATTGTTACGGTTGCAACACACGTTTTATTTTTTAAAAAATGTTACTCACTCAGGCACCTCTCCAAAGCCCTCCAGAGGTTTTGTTTCTGCAGCATATATCTTGGCGTACTCTCTTGCCGTGTTCTGAACATAACATTCCTATATAAAAGAGAATCCAGTGGCATGGCAAGAAAGGAAACAATTAACACAGTTAACCGTGGCCATAGTTTAAAAGCTTGGATGCCCCCACAGGTCTTGATTACAGAAGGGTACAGCAAGCACTTACCTGCAGTGCCAATTTGTAATTCTTTTTCATGAGTTCATCGTTGTTCCTGGTCCCATATGCAATGGCATTGTGCACTTTCAGAACACAGGGGTGGCCGGGGCCGAACACAGGAACTAAGCCTTGCATGACTTTGCTTCGGAAAGCCTTTCGGTGCACTCCTTCCCCAAAATGCAGCTCTTCGGTTATAATCCTCCCATGCAGGCTGTTGCCGAAATAACTATCACTGATGAAATCTTCCCTGAACATAAGCTCTAAGAATTCAATCTCTTCCAACCCTAGAAATATATAAATATGCATAAGACCTCAACAAAGAAACTACATTCTGCTAAGTAAAAAATTTTATGCGTATGCGTGCCAAAGAGAAATCAACTGGGGGGGAAATTCACTGTAATGTTTTTGATACAAATAAATAAATAAATAAAACTATGACAACTTTAGACTTGGGCAGAAGAGCAATAAGCTCTGTGATGAAGGTTGATGTGGAGCTTAAAGCATCTGTGATCATGCATGGAAGCTTCCAAGGCTTCAGGTCCTACAGTGGATCTTCCTTGTTGGAAATGCAGCTGTGGAGCATGCTGTGGGGAAGGCTGATCCCTCCAAAGTCTGGGATTTGGTGATGTGATTGCTGTGTATTTGGGGTCAGGAAACCGGTGGGGAAATTACGGCCCTCCAGATGCTGACAGACCCTTCCATCCCAACCTGCATTCTTTACCATTTCTACGACTGCCTGGGAGTCCCCTCTTAGCAATTCCATCCATGTATCAAATTCCAATAGCAAAGGCACACGAAGACGCGTTTGCAGGTAATGAATGAAAAGCCACGCAACTGTTTTTAAAGGGGATGGAACGATTAATCCTGCTTCTTGAAGAGTCAGAACAACTAACCATCCACTAGACTGAATAAGCTAAAGCTGACTAGCACAATATGTCCAGCAATGATGAAACCCGTTGGCAAAAGTGTTATCTATGTTTAGCACGGGCAAAGCAAAACACATGCTGGTGTGATTAGAGAAATAGCAACATATGGGGAAAGTATTTCTCGTCTCTTAATTCCTTGCCTTTCTCCTTGGGTAGTGTTACATAGCACAAGACTTTGCAAAGGCCACATGTTTGGGCACCGGGAATGCTTGTATCAAAACAGTTCATTGTTATGGTTCCTTTCTCTCAGCAGAGTCCCTGTGGGGCCACTTCAGCTGCTTCAATTTCAGTGGGGCTTTCTGACCCTGCAAGCTAAAGCAGCAACCTTCGCCAAGCGAGTGAGGCAGACCCAGGGAACCATAAAGATGGGAAACCTAGGTACAATGTTCCTCTTCAAGAAAAAAAGTCAAAAGCAGAATGTGGGCTAGGAGTGGCTGATGCGATCAGCGTAGGAGAGCTCAGAATAAGGTGACTCAGTGTTGATGGGAAGACTCTTCATGTATACTTAGACAGACTTTTTTGTACATTACTGCTTCACATATTTCAGGGCAGACATTACAACCATCTCTGTCACCGCGTCCTAACAAGCCCTGGCTCAAATTAGTAACAGCTATGCAGAATATGCCCAAGTACGATTATGACTTGGCACGATTCTCCATAGGTGAACAGGAAGAATTCCAAATGGACTTACCTTCAACATCCTGAAGACTGGAAAGATGTTCCAATACTGCAGAGAAAACAAGAACAACACAGGCAAGGTTTAGACAGTAAAACAGCACCTTTAATTGTGCTTTGTCTTAAGAAACAATATGTTAGAATTTACCTTCGGAGGTCAGGTTAAATTCTGCAGATGCTTTCCCATACATATTCTTCAAGCAGCAGTGATACAGCCCTTGGTCCTTTTTACCAGCTTGAACTATTGCCAGGGATACTGGAAAGTCATCTCCTGCACTAGAAGAGATGTTAAAATTTGAATGTTTGTGTTTCTGCTTAGTTTTCTGCTTAGTTTTTCAGAGGTTTGTGTGATCTCTTTGTCTTCCTTCCCCTCTCCCTCTTGTTCCCCATCCCCATTACTGGAATGCAGGGAAATATGGCCACTGTTGTTAGTTATTGCTGCTGGAACAGTAGGCAAGTAAGTGGCTAGGAAGGAGTTATTATTCAGCTCAGATTTAAATCCAAGCTGGGGAAGAACATGGAAGTCATAATACTTGCCTTGATTTTAAGTCAAGCACTATGAGTTGCTGAATCTCATACTTAGCAACATTTCTAACAAATATAGAGTGCCAAATTTGAGTCAGGCCTAAAAGCAAGCAAGCATGTAAATAAATGCACATGAATGACCCAATTCCATGTACACATCTGAAGTCACTTGACAACTGTAGGGTACCACACTCATCTATACCACCCACTCAAACAGCATAGGTTTCATATGTTTACAAAATGTGCAAAGGATTTTTTATAGGAGCTATAATCCATAAATGTTCATTTCAAATATATCTACAGGATGCAGTTCTTGGTGTTTTTTTTAACACTGCTTTTATTGATTTTCATGGTACAGAAGATAAATTTTGAGAAAACAATTGTTACAACAGTAAACCACAAATAACTTGTCCTGATAAAATTACAGGTCATGTGCCGTACTTGTTGAATTTGTTAGTTCTGTTGCCACTGGTTCCATGTGCTCTGTCAATGCTTAGAACATGTGTTAGAATCCAGAAATCATTTAGGATTAAATCAATCAAGCCCTGCTTCTTTCATTGGTTCTACTGACTAACTGCTCTATGGTACAATAATTTATTGTATTCATAAATTTTAGAGATAATCCACACACACACACACACACACACACACACAGTCCTCATCCACCCCTCATTATGTGCACTGCTGCCTGCATGAGATTTCTACAAATAACTTCTCTTCCTGACAGCAGCACTCCCGTACCTATAGAACTGTGCACATGGCAAGGCTGTTTGTTGCTCAGCCTATACCAAAGGTGTCATGGTGTCATGGGCTTTGAGGACAACTGAACTCAGGACTCAAGAGAGAAACGTGCTAAGAGGAAGGCATGCTCGGCAAATTCACACCATGATCAACTCCCGCCCGGAAACCAATGTCCCCACTGTGGATCACCAAAGAAGAAGAAGAAGTGAATGAATGAATGAATTTATGTTACCCAGACAATCTGAAGGTTGTTGCAGTAATCCATTATTACAATATCTCTTCACTAGGTGCAGCTGTCATTTCTCTCCATCCCATGATACCATCAGAGATTTGGTCATCAAAATAAGCACACTCCCTAACATGCACACTCTCCTCCACCCATCCAAATGACATTGAAAAGCATGTATGTTTATTGCGTAGCTCTCCTTACCTTCTGTGAACTTGGGCAAGTAGCTTAGAGTCTTTAGTCCATGTAATGGTGGAGTCTTCATGAATTTCACTAAACTGGCAGCATAATTTGATATTTCCAGAGCGGTCAGGGAACAGTTCAGCTTGGATTTTCTTCACCAGCTTTGGTGCTTGAAGTAAAACACAATTCAGTGAGTGGCTTAAACACATAGTAAAACCTCAGGACCAATTTAGACATTACATGTCTGTTGACATGTCATTCCTGTAAGTTCATTGTAAGAGTTTAAAAATAACAATGATGCATACACCTTGTAGACTGTGAACCATGTAGATTTCTTTTTGTCTCTTTCTCTTAGGGCTAGGGGTTTCTTTTCTGATGAAAAATCAATCAACCTTTTCCACTTTATCCTGGAGCAGCGTTTCCTCCAGCTGTTTTTGGAATGCAAGTCCCATCAACCCTAGCTAGCAAGACCAGTTGTCAGGGATGATGGGAATTGTAGTTCAAAAGCAGCTGGACATCCAAGCAAATTAATATTCTTCCACAATATTGTTTATTTCTTTATAAATGTTTATTTAAATGTTCTAAGAAAGTGGTGGGTAACCTCTGAGCTTCCAGGTGTTTATTTATTTCCATTTATAAAATCTTTTAAAATATTAGGATGGCGTACAACAACAATTCCCATAGGTGCCAACCAGCATGATCAGTCATCAAGGATGATGGGATTCATAGTCTAGCAGTACTTGGAGAGCTTCTGGTTCCCTAACCCTGGCCCTGAAGATGGGAGCCACAGTTTCACACATATGTTCATGTGCCAAACTATCACTAGCCCCGAGTCTAATTAAGCTGCACTGTCCACAATCCAATTAAACCAGAGTGGTTTGATTTAAAACATTCCACCTCATTTAATTCTAAACCACATTTTTTATATTTTATTTAATAAAAGGAAGGACACACGAGATGGTAGTTATTAACTGATTGGGTAAGGACTTACTGTTTTGTAGAGAAAACTAAGCATGTATGCAGTAGCTGATTTGTCACAATAACCATTTCATGGGACTGAGATGTCAGATGATAGTAACACTTCTCTTCTGGTAAACAATATTGAATTGGGGAGAGCCCATACCTCGGTGGTACAGCTCATGCTTTACATATAATAGTTTCTACGTTCCATCTCGGGAAGAGGTGCCAGCCTGTGAGGCCGATTAGGGAGGCAATGTCACACACATGACATCACACACGTCCGGCGCAGGACATCAAGAGCAGCCAGGGGTGGAGCTGAGCAGAGCGAGGATGGAGTTTCAATGGCCAGCAGTTCCTCCTTCATCTCCTCCTGGTGCTGCCACCGGCAGGAGTCTGCTTTGACCCTCCTTCCCCTTCATGGCAGGAGGAGGAGCAGCTGGCCACTGGATCTGCACTGTGCTAGGCTCCGCATTTTGCCTCCTTGCTTGGGAGACCCTTGCCCCTACCCCTAAAATACTGAGGGGGCCAACAAGGGCTTGCCCCCCTGGAGCTGGCACCCCTGATCTCTGGCATCTCCACCTACAAAGCAGCTCAGAAAGCAAAGTCAGGAAAGACCTGTGTCTGGAGCCTAGGAGAATTTCTCCCCAAGGACTGCTGATGTGTAAGGACAATTTAAAAAAATAAATCAGTTTCTAAACATACCTTTGCTGTCTTTTTTGCAAGGCAGTTTCCGTTGTTCCCTCTTCTCTTCCTTGTGAGTTGGCCCGGCCTCTGTTTTTGAGACTTTTTTGACACAGCTGACCTGGTTGCAAACATTTTCCTTTGCTTCAAGGCGCGGCTTCTTAATTTGTACCTTTGGTGCCATCTTCTTCTTTATGGTTTCTTGCTTACGCTTCACGTCCTCGGTGCTACTGTGATGCGAGGGTGCCTTGCGGGGTTTGGAGGATTCCTGCGACTTCGTCTTCCCTTCTCCTGCAGTTGCTCCTGAAGTGCATGGCTGAATTTTGACCTGTGGCAGCTGTTCCTGAGAATGATGGCTGTTCTTGGAGGTACAAGGCAAGACGCTGACTAAGGCCCCTATTGCATGCTCTGATGAATTTAGGCTTTGCCTCTCACCATCTGTGAATGCTGTGGCTCGATTGTGACCTATAGATGGAACTACACACTCTCCCACTAATCCCCCTTCAGACACACCAGCTTGCTCACCGGAAAGGACCACGAATGGATGCACAAAGTCTGTAATATAATGCCAAGAATACATCTGTTCTGAATTAATAAGTGCCCTCATGTAAGGCTCCACTTCCTCTAGGTTACATTCAGTGGGCTTTTGAGTTTCTCTGGCACCCCTTTCACACGGGATTATTTTGGTCTGACTTTCTCTGCCTACATGCTGGTACTCATCCTGTTGTAGTTCACTGTTTTCGTGCCAGGAATGTGTGTGTTCTGAATCGATTAGATTCCTCATATAAGGTTCTACTTCAGTTTCCTCGGGATCATGTGAAATAGACATTTGTCTTTCTCTCTCACACTGGACTGTTTGAGTGTTACTTTTTTCCACCACCCTTTCACACTGATTCTGCCAATATTCATCCTTATCCTTCTTAATTTCGACTTGTATGGACTCAGTTTGCCTTAGGCTTTCAACTGCCTCTGGTACATTTGTACCAAACTTTCCTGACACTAGTTCATTTGTACTACAACCTTCGCATTTGCTTTCCTGTAGAATCTCATGCTGAGCACAAACGATTAAATTGCCTACCATATGGCTTGCATTTTGATTATCCTGACCTGTACTGTGACACTCATTTCTGATAATACTTGAAGGCTGAACAGTGTTTAAAGCTGCTGACTTGCAATGTTCCGATGGAGAACATGCAAAATCCAATCCTAACTCTAAACGGTCAGTAATGCTAGATTTCTTTTCGGATACTGTTTGATGAGAATCTGATGGTGGCATCACATATTTGCATTCTAGGGCAGCTTGCCCTATGCTTGTGCCAAAGTCCCTATTTTCTTCACTCATGTCATTTTCATTGTTCTTGTTTATTTCTAACAGAACTTCAGTGTAGAATCTAACTTTGTATGATGCCGTGAAAACTGGTTCTACTTTGTGCCCCTCTATTTTTTCATTGCCCTCAACAGCTTTAGGCTCGGTAGCTAAAACTGAACTATGTTCTTCCGTGTGGTAGCTGCAATTATGTGCATCAGACACAGCTTGAACATCTTTACCATTATTGCCTCTCAAAACATGATAAATATCACAATTATTGTCACTTCGAGCTTTCATTTCTGACTCAGTTCCTTTCTCCTGAAATTTCCCTGCAACGCTTTTATCGACCGCCGTAACTGAAAAGTGTTCTTCAGTTCCAAATTGATCATTATTTTTGCCAGAGAAATTACTGGATGAATCCTCTTTCAGTGAAAGCTCAGCAAGATTAGCACACTCTTTTATTCTCGAGTGGCACAGTGTAACATGAGACTCTTTAGTAGGCATCTCGTCAGCCTGCTTTGCTTTGGGGCCATCTGTACAATGAACAATCTGTTCAATACAAGACAATGGGCTGGGATAATTAGCAGGTAGGCCTTTTAACATTTCCTGGCCATGTTTTAAAGGATCGCCTTGAGCTTCTGTAAGTTTCAATGGAGATTCTACTCTACAAGACTGGAAGCCACCATCAGTCATAATTGTTTCTTCCTGATAAGCAGACATATGAGCAGATCTATTATGATCAGGCTTTTCCTTTTGGATATTGCTGCTTAATGGATGAACAGATGGCTTTTCTGTTTCGTGTCCAAAGGCAGAGCACAGACACATGGCATCTGTTTCTGCAGGTAGTGCAAGAGAGCTGTTGTCCGTGGTTGTACGGCTACATGCTCCATCTCGTTTTAGCGCACTGCAGTAATCAGTGTGGACTTTCATTACTCCTGCCAATTCTGTGACAAGCTGATTATCTTCTGTTAGATTTCCTGGCACATGCTGCCTAGTGCTTACATCCCTCACAATGTTCAGCCCTTCAACCTCCTTGGCAACGTCAGTCCCAGCTGCTGAACTCTCAACTTTGCTGCTTGCGCAAGTAAAGTCACAGCCCCAGTCTTCTCCCTCATAAAGAAGCATCTGTAACTGCTCGTGCATGGATGATAAATCAGCATCTCTGACCTCAGGTTCTGCAGCTTCCAAGGCTCCCTGGGAATCCGCTTTGGACAGATACTGAGCACAGGGAATATCATGGACTGCTTTTACCTCGTTAGACTCATGGGGCTTCCCTCCACAGGCCTTTGCTCTTTCCGTCTGTATACTGGGCACAGCCAAAGGAGTCAGAATGTCACATAAGCCTTCTTGCTTAGAAGTGACACTGGGGTGACTTTGTGCTCCAGGCGGCACATTGCGGCTTGCCGTATCATCCGTGATTGTGAGATGAAGAGTTTGATCCCAGCACGGCTCCCTCTCATTATGAGTCCCATTGGACACACAAAGGCCAGCAGAGTTTTCCAGCACTGCACTGTCTATTGGAAATCCGTTTTTGCCACTGACCTTTTCTGAAGCTGACTTTTCAGAAGCAAGGCTTTTTACAGGGGAAGATTTGAAAACAAATCTCTCGTCTAATACAGGCTCCGTTATAAATAGTTCCAGATTACCACTGATTGGCACTGTGTTGTCAGAGTCAGCTTCTTGTTGCTGTACCTGGAAGAAATAGGGTGAGGGAAGGAATGAAGAAATAAGACATGTTTATGAATTACGAATTAGGCTATTCAATCAGAAAGCTCAGGTGGTACTGGGCCCCAAAATGATAATACAGTGGTACCTTGGTTTTTGAGTGTCTCAGAAGCCGAACATTTCGGTTTTCGAACTCCGAAAACTCAGAAGTAATTGCTTCCATTTTCAAATGCGCCTCAGAAGTTGAACGACTTCCGTGGCGTGCTTTTCAATTTTCTCAGTGAAAACTGCAGATGGCCCTTTGCACCTCGGTTGTCAAATGTTTCAGAAGTCGAACGGTCTTCCGGAACGGATTACGTTCGACAACCAAGGTACCACTGTACTCTAATGTGCGACTAACCCTGTGATTTATCAACATCCATATGATACCTATTATCCATTCAAGTCAACACACTAAGGCCTGGTATGTATGAAGTCATGTAGGTTTAACAGGGTTGGCCTTGACTAGGGTACATGCATAGGGACTGCAAAAATAAGGCCTTTTCAGGCCAACATTTAGCATTTTCAATGGGGAAAATGTAAGCACACACTTTACCTTTCCACTGGAATCACTGAGACATAAAAAGGGTTTAACTTTTGCTAGTTCGCGCACCTAGTTTAAAATCTACTATTACTTTAGCCCAAGCCATGCTGAAGTCATATACTGTAAGTGACCAGGGATAGATCAATTAATAATCTTCTTATGCTTTCAAATGATGACTTCATGGAGAAACTCTGAACCAAGTCAATGAACTCACTCACCCTGATCTTGTGATTTCTTGTGGGAATCCCAAACACAGAAGGAGAGGGAAGGTCTAAATCAGGTGTGGGGAAACCTCCCCACCCCCGCATATGTTGTTGAACTACAACTCCCATCAGCCTCAGCAAGCATGGCCAGGGGTGATGGGTGTTGTACAACATCTGCAGTGTTAAATGTTTCCCTCATCTGTTCTACATTTACAAAGCACTGCATGTGGAGAGCATTCCTTTCTTTTGTAGCGATAGCGGAAGCTCTGCTAGGTAGGGTCACATTTCTGCAAATCAGAATCAACATGAGACTCTGGATGAGAGGAGTACTTGTGTGTGCGTTCATTAACCAAAGCATGGCACCTGTTCCTTTTCAACATTGCAGAAGGCAAATGCCCTTTGGGTTGTTAGAGGTGGGAGAACCTAGTTTCTTAGATCAAATTAGTATCCATAGAGTATGGGTGGAGAACTTGTAGCCTTCCAAATTCCATCAGCCCCACTCAGCATAGCCAATGGTCAAGGATAATGGGAGCTGGAGTCTAACACCACCTGGGGAACCACAGGTTCCCCATACCTGCTCTATGGCATTCAGTAAAATTAATGAGCAAATGAAATGTCAATTAAATATAAAATAAAGCATTTAATGGTCAGCAATTCCATTTCGCCACAACAGCTAATAGCTGCAGAACTCCATATGCAGGAACAACACACTTCTTGGTATCCAGTGCTGAAATAACAAGGTAAGACCATCACCTTCAGATCAAGTTTATGAGCTTATGGAAGCATATGCTTGGCCACTGGTAGAACAAATACACTAGGCTAGTTTTTAGTTGGTCTGGTTCAGCAAACCAGTCTTAGTTCTTAGTTGATTGATTTATAACTCTTACCAGAAGGGACCCTTAGCTATTAAACTCCAGTCAAGAGAGGAACAGCTTTTAAAACTTTTTTCAAACAGATATAAAACCATGGATCAATTTATAAAGATGATTAAAGGTAAGGTAAAAGGGCCCCTGACCATTAGGTCCAGTCGTGACCGACTCTGGGGTTGCGGCGCTCATCTCGCTTTATTGGCCGGCGTACAGCTTCCAGGTCATGTGGCCAGCATGACTAAGCCGCTTCTGGCGAACCAGAGCAGCGCACGGAAACGCCGTTTACCTTCCTGCCAGAGCGGTACCTATTTATTTACTTGCACATGGACGTGCTTTCGAACTGCTAGGTTGGCAGGAGCAGGGACTGAGCAACCGGAGCTCACCCCGTCGCAGGGTTTCGAACCGCCAACCTTCTGATCAGCAAGTCCTAGGCTCTGTGGTTTAACCCACAGCGCCACATGCATCCCTTCATAGAGATGATTATTTTTAATCAAATTAAGAGGATTTGGAAACCTGTAATCTAGACTTTGATTTACTGCAGTGATGATGATCCTATTCCTCTGGTTGCAATACATGTTCCCAAACCTCAGTGTTACCCACTAAAATATATTTTGGTACATTACTTCACTTGCATTCAATGAGCATAAGCTAATTTTGAAGTCTTTAAATTCAGTTCAACTTAGGGTATAACTTTATGCACTCTTATGCGAGAGCAATTCTCACTAACTTAAATTGGGTTTACTTCTGAGCAGGAACGTATAGGATTGCACTGCAAGTCACGTGCTCCTCTGACACCTTTTGCATTGACAGTCACCATTTCAATTTTTAAGATTAGCCTTCTGCAAAATGTCAGCTCCGTTTCTTGTTGCTTGGTACACCCTCTGCCTAAATTGTGCCTAACCTTTTACTAAAATACTTGCTGGGATTTTGCTAACATCATATGATCGGTCTACCCTATACCACATGAGGTGGTAGTGTGAAAAATGAAAAGGGACAGCTGTCTCCAAGTTAGCAGAACTGCTAGATCAAACAGCAGATTGGTAATATGTTCTATAATATATGCTGAGCTCTGTGCTTCTGGCAGTGTCTACCTATATTACTTTAAAAAATGCTAAGTATCATAGTTTCAGTCAGCAAAGTTTCAAAATGTAGAGACAATGCCTTCAGAAGGCTGAGGTTTTGATGCCATCATGGTTCAGATGAAGAGCAGCAGTTCCTGATTAAGCAGAAAGGATGTGGTCAGCAGAAACCATACATGCTCATCCTCCTACCTGCTTCCCATGGTGTCAAGAACATGCTTCCCTCCTGACCTCAGTTATATAACTGAGTTACGTAACTCCTACCATTATTATTCATCGATGTTATTGTCAAAGCTATGATAAAGAAGTAGTAAATCCCTGAACACAGGTGGTAAATATTGACAAGTGGCCCTGAGAAGCAAGAGTATGAACATACTCAAGGTAATCCTGAGGTTTGTAGAAGTGCAAAAAATCTTCAGCATAAAGAGGGCAACTCCCAACCCCATCAATTGTTGTTAGCCGCCCTGAGCCCGGCTTCGGATGGGGAGGGCGGGATATAAATAAAATTTATTATTATTATTATTATTATTATTATTATTATTATTATTATTATCAATTTAAAAAGGGACTGAAGATGCCCAGCAGGCATGGAATATTTACTGCCAATTGTAAAAGGAAACTGGAAACTGGAATGCACTGCTTGGACTCCTTACAGGTTGTGGCATCTTGAAGGAAGGCATGGCTGGCTAGCAGGATCTCTGAACAAAAGCAGACCATCAGGAAAGTGAGGATACACTGCATCATTAAAGAGGAAATCGAAAGGGAAAAGGCAGCATTTTGGGTCACTGTACAATCAACTGTATTATTTTCAAAATCTCTTTCATCGTGTCTAGCTGTTGCATTTACAAAATCAAGCCTCTTTAGCAGTTAGGCCAGATTTCCACCATCTAGCAAGTGTGCAGTTTTATACTAAATTGGCCAGAGTCTAAAAGGGCTGAGTGTGAAATATTTAGCTCTGGCATACCTTTATTTGGGGAAATCAAATAAATGGTGGAGAAAACGCTCCACCAGTTTATCATCACAAATACAATGCCTTGACTCGTAAGGCGTTTTTCTATACAGGTAGCTTGCACCTTATCCTTATACTTGTGTGATTGCAGTTATGTGTAGATGGGGTGGCTAAAAAAGGGTGGTGGAGGAAATGCACCCTCCATTTGCTTTTCTTCCTGCCCCCTACCACACCTGCAATCACGGGATTCTTCGGCTTTGGGAAGTACAGTGGTACCTCAGGTTATATACGCTTCAGGTTACATACGCTTCAGGTTACACACTCCACTAAGCCAGAAATAGTGCTTTAGGTTAAGAACTTTGCTTCAGGATAAGAACAGAAATCGTGCTCCAGTGGCTCAGCGGCAGCAGGAGGCCCCATTAGCTAAAGTGGTGCTTCAGGTTAAGAACAGTTTCAGGTTAAGAACGGACCTCCAGAACGAATTAAGTACTTAACTCGAGGTACCACTGTAACTGCAAGGGCTCTGGCAGGATCCCAGAGCCCTTGCTCTTCCTTCCCAGAGCTGGGCAAGCAGGGGTGCCAATTCCTGGGAACTGAGCCCTCCAACATCCAAAAAAATCAGAGGGTGGAGAAGGCCAAGCACAGAACTGAGCACAGCATGGCTTCAGTGGCCAGCTCCTTCTCTTCCTCTGCCATGGAAGGGAAGAAGGGTTGAAGCAGCCCCTTGCTGGTGGTGGCGGTGGCAGCAACAGGAGCTACCGGCCATTGAAGCCACCCTGCTGCCACATTTGGCTCCACCCCCTGGCTCCTCCCAACACCCTGATGTTGTGCATGCAACGTCACCCCCACATTGCCCTGGCTTGTTGATGCCTCTGTGGACAAGCAGCCTTACCTCTTGTAGGAGGTGTGGCTCTAGGGCTGCCTGGCTTTCAGCATTTTTGCATCTACACATTGGCCCTTGTGTAGGAAGTGAGTTACCTGTCTTTGCCTCTGAGGGTATTATTGAAACTGGAGGGCCGCCTCCTATTAGAAGATATGGGAAATTCTGTTCTGCCATTCTCAAACTTGTGAATTTGGTCTAATCTTGGTCTAATCAAGGAGTGCAATTAAGGTTCTCCACAGCTGATAGTTAAGTCAGAACTAAATGTTTCTTTTTCTTTTTTCTTAAATTCTATTACTGCTGCAGTTCAATCATGCCTATGACTGTAGGAATCTCTGCCTAGTGAAGGAAAGGACTCTAAGTTAAAGAGAAAAAATCTTGTTATATTGAGCCTTTCTAGCTCAGATGAAACCAGAGTTGTTTATATGAACATTCTTAGTTTGAATAGGTTTAAATCTCTCCTTATTTGCCTCTTTGTCCACACTGCTACATCTGTATATTCAGTAACTAATCTGTATAGTCCTCCTCCTAGCCAGTTATCACTAAGCAATCTCCTCTGCTGAGAATGAATCAAAAGGGATTTGTGCTTTTGCTCAGAGTCCAGAGGAAAACAGCCTATCCTGTTACAGCTTAATCACACTTGAAATGTGCCTTCTGAATTGAACATGCTTGCAGTATGACTTTTTCCCAACATTGAGGACAGCCTGTTGAAAACACACTGAGTTAATCTGGGAGACTGATCTATTGGGAAACTGAATTACTTAGTCTAATAACATCTTTATCTCATCAAAATAAGAAAAGGGGCACAGGAAGAGATTAGCTGATAGGATTTTCTGAAAGAATATTATGCCATGTTTGTGGAATTTAGCTCTCTAATATTCAGGATATGTGAACTAGCCTCTCTTACTGCCCTTTAAGTTGCACTGTGATTTTTTTGTTCCCTACGATTTTGTCAGTGATGTCACAGTGCAACATCTGCTGTAGTGATGTCATGGACACCCACAAATAAAATCATGAAGGGTGGTGGTAATCTGATTAAAAGGCAGTATGGGCAAATGAGCCTTGGACAGTCTCAAGAGACAATGGAGTGAGCTTCCGGGGGGTGGGGTGTGACATAAAACCTCTGTGTTAGCAGCACCTAAGTGACCTCCCCAGTGCACAAAGCCTGGGCGGTGTGTTTGGAAGTCCTGGGCTGACCAGACGTCAGGACCCCTCTCTCGGCCTCATTGATGTGGTCCAAAGGAGAGCAGAGCAATATGTTTGGCTGCAGGAGTTGCTGGAAGGAAGAATACAAGGCACCATCCAACCGCCTTAGGGACGCTGCTCCAGATTTGTGTAGGGTTTTTACTGCTTCTATTTGTTTTTGTTGTATGATTGTGACAGGAAGATAAAGAAATATTGTACTTTTATCTTGTTATTTAATAATCTAGTAGAGGGCATTGATTCAGTTTAGAGGTTGGTCTGGTTTGCACATACTGAGAAACCACAGTTTAGTGTAAGCTCTCTCTTTCTCGCATTTCAGTAGCTTGCTCCCTTAAGATTTATGAGCAGGGGTCAGCAACTTTTTTCAGCCGTGGGCCGGTCCACTGTCCCTAAGACCTTGTGGGGGGCCGGACTATATTTTTTTTTTGGGGGGGGGGAATGAACGAATTCCTATGCCCCACAAATAACTCAGAGATGCATTTTAAATTAAAGCACACATTCTCCTCATGTAAAAACACCAGGCAGGCCCCACAAATAACCCAGAGATGCATTTTAAATAAAAGGACACATTCTATTCTACACTGATTCTGGGACTGTCTGCGGGCCATACTGAGAAGGCGATTGGGCCACATCCGGCCCCCGGGCCTTAGGTTGCCTACCTCTGATTTATGAGGCAGAGATATCTCCACTCACTATTCAAGGAATTGCTTGGCTCAACTCTTCACTTCTGTCTTAATTTTCAGCACACCACGTTATTTTCCGCCGTGATAACTACTCATTTAAAATCAGTAAGAGTCGTCTCAGGAGGGACCTCACTCTTGCTACATTCCAATTAATGCCTTCTACATTTCTTGAAGGTAGATTGACCTTCAAGGTACTATATCCAGTGCTTTTTTGGGGGGTACTCAAGGGTACACAGTACTGGCATCTCTTTTTCTTGTTGTTAAAAAGTGTGGCACTTTATGTAACAACTTCATGGTGAGTACCAGACCTCTTTTTCTAGAAAAAAGCACTTCCTATATCTGCTACAGTGGGTTGGATGTGATCAAGGACTTGCCTATTATCAGTTTAACTGTTCATTGGCACAAGATATTGGAGAAAATATATCACTGATCTGTTAAAAAAAAGAAAGAAAGTAGCAACTGATTTGTGTGTCAGAAGATAGATTTTTATTCATTTATTTTGCTTTTTAAGGTAAAAGAGTTCCTGATTTCTTAGTGACAAGCCAAAGGAGAAAACCATACTTTCTAAGGCAAATGTGGAAGGTACTGTTGGAGAAGTTTGATTATTTTGATAGTTTTGTTTTTATTTTTGTATGTGTTATGTACTGAGTTGAATAGGATCCAAATTGCAGCAGTCTGATTGGTCCTAGAACAATAGGATTCAGAATGCAGCAGTCTGATTGGTCTTAGAACAATGCAGCAGTATGATCGGTTGGCAGGAACCACCCAATCATGCTCCAGATATAAGTGAATCCACAACCTGATTGGCTTACAGTAGAATTCCAGAATTAGCCAATCATGTGCAGCCCATTGTGTAAATAATGTATATAAAGCAGATACTTTGAGGGGACATTCATTCATTCCTCCTCACCACTATGAGCTGAATAAAGAGCATGAAATCACTTTGCGACTCTGAGTATATTTCAGTATGGTTAATGGTTACTTACTAAAACCGAAACTGGAAATTGGTATAATGGGATTGAACTGGATTTATAAGTTATTCTACTCATTGATCCAACTGCAAGGCTTCGATAAAGTTGCTTTTTATTGATTTATGCTTGATTTTGTTTTATTTATCAGCACATTTGTTGTCTCACGTCCCTCTCCCCTGCTCTGCACTGTGATGACCCATGGTTATAAGCAGTAAATGTGAACTGAGTGGCATTATTTTCCTATGGTAGCTTGAAATATCAGATGTAATATCCAAATATAAATGAGCACACTGCACGATGGCCCAAATTCAGGAGTGACGTGAATAGCAGTATGTGATACATGCTGGTAAGTTGGTATAACTTACACATCAAGGGTGTGGAAGGACAGCAGGTTGCAGAAAGTACATTAGCCATGGGGAAAGAAGGTAAACAGAATTAACTTCTTATGACATAGCCATATGGAAATTCCCATTTCCATAGCTGGAAGGAGTTGGCGCTAGAGAGAACAGCTGGCTTCCCAGCTGCCTGACAAAAGGGTAATGCAGGGTGGGGAACAAAGAAGGGTCCTTGCTTTGGTGGCAGAGTGTATGATTTGCAGATGAAGAAAGATTGCAAGTAGACAGACTGTGAAAAATCTCTGCTGGAAGGCTTGGGAGAACTGCTGTCTGTACAGAAGAAGCAGTACTTATTTTTTTCTTCAATTAAAAAATATATATTTTCTGGGTGGCTTACAAATAAAACAAAACATAGAACCAAAGAAACAAAAAAGCTGATAAAAGCAGCATACATAAAATGACAATTAAAATGCCTTTGACGTGGGTCATTCTGAAGAGAGCTTTGCAAAAGCAGGACACCATCGCCGTGAAGACTCTTTCCCCATTATCACCTGAGATGGCAAAGTTACTAAAATGAAGATATCTGAAGATTATTGTACTGTGCAGGCGGACTTATTTTAAAGAATGATACTTGGGTTTCAGACCATTTAAGACTTCAAAGGCAAGCACCGCCCCCATTATTCTTTTTTATACCTTCTCTTATAACTCTGGAACTTTTGGTAACCCAGTTAGATTGATGGGCAGCAGTAGGTTCATGATAGACTGTTTCCCACAATCCATAATTAACTGGTGAAATTCCCTAATCACAGTACGTGGTGATGGCAACAAATTTAGACAGACTTTTTAAAAAAATGATATAAAGTTATGGTTCTATAGCCATAATACTTCAATAGAATCCCCAGTGCCAAGAAGCAGTGTACATGTGAATACCAAATGTTGGGGTTAAACAACTGGGGAGAGCTGTTGCCTTCATGCCCTTCCATGGAACATCTGGTTGGTCTCTGTTGGAAACTGAAAATGAATACTGAACAAGTCAGACATTTGGTCTAACCCCTTCCCGTCCTTCCCCTTATTATATTTCTAAGACCATTTAATGCAATGTAACCCAACGCCCACTACCACTGCTTTCTGCTGCGTCAGAGGGGCCAAGTCAGAAGGTAGAAGCATTGCAATCACAGCGGACAGTACTCAGTGAAACATTTTAAGAAGGGAATTGACCAACTGGAGCATGTCTACAGGGAGGCGACAAACCAAGATGGGGGCAGGGTCCAGAAACCAAGTCCAAATAGGAGTGGTTGAAAACACTGGGTATGTTTAGTCTGGAGAAGAAAATATTAAGGGGGATGTTGTAGTTGTCGTCAAATATCTGAAGGGCTATCACATAGAAAATGGAGCAGATTTGTTCTCCATGGTACCTCTGGTTGCGAACGGGATCCGTTCCAGAGGCCTGTTCGCAACATGAAAGGAACGCAACCCGCAGCGGTGCGTCTACACACACGCGCGGGTTGTGATTCACCGTATGACATCATTTTGTGCGTCTGCGCAGGCGTGAGTGGTGAAACCCGGAAGTAACTCTTTCCGGTACTTCTGGGTCGCCATGGGACGTAACCTGAAAGGACGTAACCTGAAGCGGATGTAACATGAGGTATGACTGTACTAGAATGAATGTGGGGGAATTGCAAGGAAGTGGATTTCAACTGAACCTTATTAGGAGTGTTTTAATGGTAAGAGCTGTTTGACAGTGGAACAAACCGCCTCAAGAGATGATGGGCTCTCCATCTCTAGGGGTATTTAAGCAGAGAATGGGAGGCCATTCTCAGAGTTCATGCAGTTGCATTCTGTACTGTAGGTCATGCACTGAGCAGGATGCTTTGACTAGATGTTTTCCTCCCAACTCTTTGATTCTATGACTAAAGCTGTACGCTTCAGCAAGGGCAGAAAAAGTTAGGGCAAACAAGCAAGGGAAAAGCAATAGCTGCCAGGCAGGATGGAAGTCCGACAAGAACCTGGGAAAGACTTGGAAATGGTCAGGGGAGACAGAGTCATAAGAGACTGAGGGAGAAAAAAGCAGGTTCAAAGATACACTCAATGTGAAGCACCCACAAAGTGAAGCACAGCCAATAATTTCTTTGCAGCAGCAACAACCTTTCCTTGATTTATTTTATATGAACTATTGTGAAAATGGAGTGAAAGGAAGCACAGAATCTCATGGGCAAAACTACAGTTTTGTGTGGTCCACTGCTTTCTTTTAAAAATTAAAGCTGCTTCAGGAAGTGGAAAATTCAGTGTCAATGAAGGGGGTGCTTAATCCCTTTTCTCCTGGTTTTCCACTGTTCAGAATACACACACACACACTTCTCCAAGCAAGCACCACCAATGTTTTGCTTGCATTTCAATGGCTTGCTTGCATTTCAAAAAATGCTCCAAATCTGAAGATTAAAAGATGGAAGCTACATGGTGTGCTTTGCAACCGAAATGAGATTTGAACTCATGCCTCCTTAGTTCAGATCTACCCATCCTTGCTGCAACTGGGTTCAGTGATGCCTGACAGACTGATACAAAGTGCAAACAACTGCGATTACAAATGACGCTTCATCCAGATCAGAGAAAAGGTAGAAACTCAGGCCTCAGGGGTGTTCATGGGAGAGGGGAAGGTGAAAGCTTCACCCTAGTGATTGGCAACTGTACAGTATATAGAGCAAAAGCCCACTCTTGCTGCTTTCACACCCATCCCCGGTTTTCACCCTTGTCCAGTGCCAGCCAAACCCCTGTAGCTTAAATGCTCCTTAAAATAAAACGCTGCTTCTAATGGGACACCTGTCCTGGATTAGCTACAATAAATCAATATCTGTATTTATTTCAGCTCCTCTAGGGAGATGGACGAGAAACATTTTTTAAATAATTCAAGAGCTTGCTTGAGTGGCACTAAGTTTGAAAGGCATGAGAAACCAGAAGAGACCTGACTTTATGAGCTTTGCGGGTCCCCAAGGGGCTGGTGTTTGGTATGATCTTGATCTCCAGCCTTCATTCCACATTATGAAAATTAGTAAGTGTGAAAAATCAGGGGTGACACCAGAAAAATATACATATCGGGATGGTGGGCAGAAAGAGCAAAGTACATTTTGGCAAAGTACATTTGGTACATATATATATATATATTTACAATTGCTTCATTTCTGAAAGAGAAATAAAGCTACAATATATTAAGGTTATATTGGATAATACATAAAGGATAATACATGACTGTGATCTTGGATTAACTAAGTAAAGCTATTTTAAACTTACTTCAGAGTGTGATCTGTTTCATTGCATGTGGGTGGAGGGGGGGGGGCAAGCTGTCTCAAGCAGTTGGTGTGGAATGAATGAAGGCTTAATATCCTATTCCTTGAATCAGGTAGTCATTCAAACAGACGAGTCTTTCAGTAGAAAATTGTTCTCTATAAAACAGGACACACATCCACTTCTTCCACCACAGAACAACCATTTCTGACTGCGTGAACATGTGACATAGCCTTGTTCCACTCATTATTTCATTTCCTTAAAAGAGCAGTTCTCAATATCTATTTCTTGGCACACTTGTGGAAGCTGGGCATATACCCAACATGAGATTATCTCAAACAAATATGATCAAAACCACTTTTGATTGAAGCAGAATAGAGAGTGGGATGGATATCCTTTTCAGTGAGAAAAAGGTGTGTGCGTGTTCATCCTTTTTCGATTCCTTGCAACTCCCTCACATTGTGACCAGAGGACCAGCTGTATCTGGACAGGAATAGCACCTCAAAGGATGTCTGAAAGCGGTCAAAATGAGCTTGCAACAAGGTTAAAGAACACAGCATGACTAGCCTAACAATAACAAATGCTATGTTTTATTGGGGGGGTGTTCTTGTTCTTGTTTTTCTCTTGATTATGTATTTTGTGGTTTTATATTGTGGTTTTATCATGTGAACCGCCCTGAGACCTGCAGGTATAGGGCAGTATACAAATTTAATTCATTCATTCATTCAATAATAATGTAAAGCCTTGCATAGTAAAATTCTTGACAAAAGATTTTGGGATTAGTAAAGCAATAATTAAATTCTTTATGAATGTTCCGTCTGACAGCTGTTTGTTCAGTTGCCCAAAATGATGTATTTGATTCCTTGAAGACAGCTGCCCTGGCTTCTGTCTTAACAGCTACCCCACTTTCTTTCATAATTAAAATTCTTCTTCCTCCCTTGTCCTCATCTAACCCTCTTCTCACTCCAGTCTTCACAGGGTCCCACTCAATTACTGAAGGCTGCCTTATTTGATTGGTTATATTGGAGACAGTCCGCCAGTCCTTAACTTGGTTCAATCTCAATTTCCCCCCCACAAGGGGTTAATAAAAAATATTTGATGTTTTCCTCAATCCCCTAGAAAAATAAGGCGGCTGTACAAGCTTTTCTTGAGATACAGTGGTACCTCTGGTTACATACTTAATTCGTTCCGGAGGTCCATTAACCTGAAACCGTTCTTAACCTGAGATACCACTTTAGCGAATGGGGCCTCCCGCTGCCGCCACTGCCCAATTTCTGTTCTCATCCTGAGGTAAAGTTCTTAACCCGAGATACTACTTTCGGGTTAGCGGAGTCTGTATCCCGAAGTGTGTGTAACCCGAATCATTTGTAACCCAAGGTACCACTGTACCTGTGGAATCAGTGGAGAAGGCTGGTCGATTTGGGCAAGTGAGGCACAGTCCCACCAAACACAGTCTGCCCTCAGCCAGCCTCCACCTCCCTGCCTCCTTCCTTACAACCAGGGATGGCCCTGGCTGTGGCCATCAGCCTCCTTCTCTCCCCACCCCCTTATTCTCAGTGTTGCTTTTGTGGAATTCAACAGAGTAGGATGGGGATGGAACCAGAATTAGTTGGCTTTGTCTACTACTAGCCCTGATTCCGTCTGCAACCAGCTCTGGCTGTTGGACTTCTTGCCTCCCATTCAACCAATCCCAATGAGACCCAGCCTTCACGGTATGGTGTTAACCCACTGATTACCTTGGCAAGTGATAAATGCAATCATCAGAGAGCAACTGGGGCCAACCTGAGGACAAGAGGAACTGAAGCCATTGGTTGGGGACAGTGATGTTTTTAAAACTACACAGTGAAGCAGCATATGACCCGAGGTGCACTCCAAAATCATTTGCAAGTCACATGGGATCTCAAGGAACAGCTCTCAAGTGCACAGCTCTATGCAATCCAAAAATTGATCTGGTATATTCTGCAACATTATAAGGCATTTTAAGCATGCTTCTGGATCATGTGATGTATATAACTGGGGTGACAAAGGTGTCTGATTTGGTTCTAAAAATGACAAAAGTGACCTGCTTTTAAATACCTTGGTACACTAAAGCCCTGTCCAGACATTTGCAATGGGTACACTTGGTACACTAAATTCAGGCATTATTAAAATGTGTAAGCTACCACAGAGGGGCAGTGAGGACAAGTTCTTCAAATCAAAATGAGCAGGAAGTCTCAACGGATGTAAGAGACTGTAAACTCATGTAAGGCAACAAAAGTGGACACAGAGGGGGGAAAGCCAGTGTGTTCATCCCCACTGCCTCCCCCATGCGACCTTACATGTCTTAATAATGCTTGTGATGGCTTATATTATAATATCAAAGGCTTCAGTTTTCAAATTAGAGGTACATAACAATGAGCTGGCTGTGGAAATGCATCCACATGATGGTTTAGTCAGATGTGCAGTCTTCTTCTCAAGCATAAAGTTCTGGAAAAGCCTGTTTCTTTCCCATTTGTAACCAATAAGGCTGTGCACAGCACTGATTGGCTGGCGCTTGTGGCATCCCCAAACTACTTCCCCACCCTCCTTTGAGCAGTTTTTCTAACAATGGTTGCTTTTTCAATAAAGCAGGAAATGTTGCCTTATTAAAGAGAGAGGGAGAGAGAGAAAGGCAGCTTGCCTTAAGCACCAGAGTTGGAGCGTCAGGGAGAACTAAGCATTGGATTTAGAGCAAGTGCACTTGTTATTTGTGGGGCCGAGCCACTCCCAGGGCCAGTTAGTTCATGAGGCCGGGTGAAGCAGCATCCCCGTGCTAGCTTCTGATGAGATTTCACAAAATCTCACGGAGTGCACAAAATCTTGTGAGAGTTCTGGCAAGATCTCACCAGAACCCGCGATCACTGCCACTGCTGCACAACCTGGGGTAAGGGTGGTGGAGCACAGCAGCACATTTGCCTTTTGCCTAAGGCAGAGAAATGGGATGCACGACCCCTGCTCACGCCATAGCAGAAAACCCTACTGCTATAAGCCTGGATATCTCAATTGGTTAGAGCATGGCGCTGATCATTTTAAGGCTGCAAGTTCAAACCCTGTATGGGACAGCTGCATACACCTGAATTGCAGGGGGTTGGACTAGATGACCCTCAGGATCCCTTCCAACTCTACAATTCTATGATACTATGATCTTTATTTGCAAGTATAGCTGTATGCACCATTTCCTTGGGACAAAGTCTTGGAAAAAACTTCAAAAAAGATATTCAGTTTACCATATTTTTCTGTGTATAAGACAATGCTTTTTGCTATAAAAAAGGGCAAAAATTGGGTGTCGTCTTATACACGGATAGTGAATGCAGAGGGGGGACATGTGATTATGTGATTAATGGCAGCAGCAAGCAGGAGATTGGCAGCAGCGATTGGGCAGGTGATTAGTGGCTGCAGCAAGGCCTGCTAGCAATTGGCTGTGGCTGCAGCAATTGGGCAAGCGACTGGTGGCTGTGGCAAGTGGGCAGATGGGCTGTTGGTGGTGGCAAGCGGGCAGACAATTGGCAGCTGCAGCGAGGTGTGCGGTGGGCAGTGGCTGTGGCAAGCGATCGGCAGTGGCGGGCAGGCGGGTGAGCGATTGCTGGAACTGACCCCCCCCCAAAGCTAAACAACTTACTTTCTTAATTTTGGGTTTAAAAAAATAGGGGTCGTCTTATACATGGGGGCATCTTATACATGGAAATTTGCTTTGGTATTATGCCTTTTGAAGCTGTGCCTACGTGCAAACACAGATGAATTCTCAGGGAACGTAAATGGACTAACACTTATTATAAAAAGTTATGGTACACAAATAGCCTATGTGGGTGTTTTGTTGTGTCCCAGAAACTTGTCCAATAGCCAGTTCCCTCTGCATTTCAGTGACACCAATGACCTTTGGCAAGTTTGAGAAATGGCACTTTGTCATGTTAGGCCTGTCATTAACATTACTCTGAACTGGCAACATAGAGTGGGTATATGGTTGATGCTCTCCCAGCAATGCAAATATGTTATGATTCTGAAGCATGCTAGTTTCAGAAGCACTATCCAATGACTTACTTAAAGCTAGCACCATTGGCTTTTAGGATCTGTGAACATGTGAAGTGCTCTTAAGCATTCAAAAGCATTTCTGTTTTTAGCTGCAGTTTTATGGGATTTACAGTGGGCTGCATTTTTCAGACTGTATTTTTAGAGCTTATAGTTGCATCTTTTGATTTTAACAAAAAGACAGAAATTTGTGAATTACATCTGTGCAGTGCACAAATGGAGATATTAAAAAGGCTGCATTTTTTGTGGCCTGATGAAAGCCATGTGGAAGCTGAAAGTTTGTTTCTGTCTCTTGAACAAGTTGACACTGTTTATTTTGTCCTCTGTTTCTTTGCCAGTGAGCCATATAGTAAGGATATTCCAAACAATGACCCAGGTTGCACATCACATTAAGTCATAGTTTAAAATATGCTCCTGCGTACTCCTCAAAGTTCCAGGAATGCTCCTCCCTTGGTTTGCCATGTCTTCCAAGATTATGCTACCAAAGAAAGCACAATCAGTAGCCAATAATTGTTCTTGGTTTATCACACACAGTTTGTTTTGGGAAATCAAACCACAAGCCCATGTTCAGCTGACACAACAAGCCAGGCTTTTGACAGTAGCACAGCAGGAGCGGAGACGGACTGAAACAGAGAACTTTTGAGCACTGTGGACATTCACATTAAAGTATAGTTTGTTTTTAAAAATGGTAAAGTTTAACTAAGCAGCTGTGGGAGGGAACAAAGAGATATCAGTTCCTGATTGTTATACAAATAATTGTTGTTGTTGTTGTTTATTGAATTTATATACCACTCTATACCTGGGGGGTCTCATCGTACTAGATCCACAATGGCTATGTTCACACTTCCCAAGTAAGACAGGGTTGCTGTCGTATTGAAGTTTTTCAGGTATGAGCTAGTGCATGCTGTCAGTCACTCCCACTTCACTCCTCCTGTGGCATGGACAGGAAAACCAAACCATGAAATAACAATTACCACATTTTCCCGTGTATAACATGGTCCCTATTTTGGGGGACTCCAATTTTAGAAAATTGGGGGAGACGGCCCAGAGTTGTTGAGCTCACCCGCACTAGCGTCTGCTCGCTTGCCGACAGCAGCCGGCAATCGAACACATTGACAGCCTATCCAAACCAGCCCTTGATGCAGCAACCAATCACCCACCAAATCACCGCTGATAAGCTCCTCATTCAACCAATCACACAACCCCCCTCTGCACTTCCCATGTATAAGATGACCCCAGATTTTCTTATACACAGAAAAGTACGGTAAATTTGGTTTCCTGTGATGACTGAACCTGGGACTGTAGCTTGCCTCTCCATAAGAAGTCAGGATCATGAGCCAGCCTTGAACCATGGTTTGTTGCTGGCTTACAAATCCTGGCTTGATAAGGAGAAATAAACCATGAGTGGTGTAGGAGAGCTGAAAACAATGCCAGTATGTTTCACATCTGGCAACCAATGCACCCCTTTGGTTTCAGATCATGCATGGGTAGACGAGTCTTAAAAAGCCCGGGATACAAATTTCCATGGCCCTCTGGTGACTAAGAAATAGTGTATTTAGCATAAACTCTGGAAGTGTAAACTTGATTCTGATCAAACTAAACCTCCTGGTGTATATTGCTCTCTAGGCACACACCTCTGCGACATGCGCGAGTGACACCAGCATGCCATGGGCATGCCAATGTGACACGGGCATGCTGATGTCACACACACAAGCCCCACTGCCACGGGGGCAAGGCAGCACACCTGGTGTGAAAAGAGGAGGAGATAAGAAACTACAGAAGAGGAGTAATTTCTAAGTTATGTTGTTGAAAGGAAAAATCTAAAATAAAAAGCATTCGCCACTTGAAGTCTCTGGACCAGTAGTTTGTGTCTAAAATGAGGAGACTAAGGAACGTTACCTCCAAAGCCAATGTTGGTACTTAGCTGGAAGAAAGCTGAACTATGGAACTCCTTGCCACAAGGGCATTTCCACTGACTCTGGAGGCAATAGGAATTAGTCTCTTCATTATGTCATTAAATGCCTGCTGATTATGCCAAACTTCACCTTAATTCTGTATTTGCTTTGCCCCTCCATCATCAGTTTGTGATTGGCAGGCCTCAGTGATTTTGTGCCCACTCTGGTGGGTGCTGAGAGTACGTCTTGAAACACACACACACCCCGCTCTAGTTAAGATTTAAGAAATACGACACTAGATTCGCTTATTAGGATTGCTTTTGAACCAGCTGCAGATGCTGAGCCTTTCATCCAAAACACTGTCTGCATCCATAGAAACAATTTCAGGATTTAGTCAGCTGCTGCAAAAGATGGTTATAGAAGTGCTCTCTTGAGTTCCAATTCTGATTGCAGGTCAGATATGTGAGTCAGTAGTTCTAAGGTTATATTAGCAGAGGCGTGAGTGTGTGTTTTTTAATCTAAGTCTTGTGCTATACCTGACAAGTGGTCCAATTTCTTTCCAGCTGTCGTGAGACCATGGTGGATGACTAGTGCTCTGAATCAGAGTGCCGATCACTCACAAACTACAAATTCAGATGCAGGAAAAGGTCATCATTCTACTTGCCGCTAGTCGATGTGGAATAGCAAAACCAGCACAAGGTAGGGAGGGGAATGGGTAAAGCAAAGGTACTTTAAACACCCACAGCAGGAAGCACCACCTTAACTTTGATACATTGCTTTCAAGGACTGGCTTCCTAGATGGCCCCAGAAACTGAACTCAAGCACCTAAGCATGCAACAGTGGTGAACCAAGGTACTATAGTCCAGATCAGCACCCCGGAAACCCCATGTAAGCCATGATGAGCCAGTTTAAATGAACAGCGGGCTAGATGTATAGTAAAGAACTAGTAAGGTCACTTTGAGGAGATCAGTGTACATTTTAGGGTTAGGATAATTGCACAATTGCACAGCAACCTCCATTCTGAAGTTGTTCCTAACTCCAAAAGTATTTTGAATTCCACCTGCCCATTTGCTCCTCCACACAGGGTTGAGAAACTTTGGCTAGCAGCAAAGAGAAAGATACTGCTTGAATAAGGCGCATGGAACAGATTCAGTATCAGATTTCTCTTCCCAGCTGTCTACAAGTCCCATTAGTGCTGTTCACTATTATCAAGACCTTCCCACACCTGCCCTCTCTCTATAATTAGGATGGCTTATGGTTTATCTGGGCCTTTTTCAAAACCAGATTTCCTTAACAGCAGTAGCTGTCAATCACATCGGCTTGAATGGTGAAGACTTTCAGGATCCACATTCTGTTAAGACGAGTAGTACTGAAGTACATTAAAGTCACTGGACAAGTTTCTTTGCAAAAGGATAAAAGTAATTTTCCTTACCATAAGTGTGGCATTTTCATTTGACGTTTGGGTTCTCTCCGATAGGTCACTAATCCACTTGCTTTCCCAAGGGATTCCTTTCTCTCTTTCTTCACCATGAAATAAGCTGATGTGGTTTGAAGCATTCACTATATCCCGCTTTCCTTGGTTTGAAATACTTTCTCCTTGTCGGTGAAGCAGTGCAGCAGAATCCAAACAACTTCTTTCCATCTGAAGTGTGTGAATTTCAGAGGTGTGCCGCTCTTTAGGATGTAACGAATTTAAAGTGTCTTTTGATGTCTTGATCCGATTGGCTTCAACTCTGGATTTACCTTCAGCTGGTTTCTTTCTAACCTTTGCTAACTGTTGCAAGTTTTTCCGAGAGTAGTATTTGTCTGCAACTCGTTTGGTTGCTGTCTCCAAAGAACTGCTCAAATCACAAGAGGAAGACTTCATCGCTGAAATCCCATTTTCTATACCTTGCGAACCGGCAACAGAAACGTCCACAGCAGAGTGACTGCTGCTACTGTTTTCTTCCTCCATTCTAGGACAATCATTTTCAATTGCCATGAGAGTTGCAGCCAGCTTGTACTTCTCTTTGTCTTTCATAGTGGAAGTTTTACTTTGCTGTTGCCCAACAGTGAGAGTCATTTCTGCTTGCAAGGTTGATGGACTGTATGCAGTGAGGTCGCTCCTGACAGCTACTTCTTTGGATTTTGACTGATGACCACAGAAGCCAATGGTGGCTTCCATAGGCACAGTGTTATCTGACACTTGAAACAGGCGAGGCATTTCACTAAGGAAGTAAGCACACCCATCACAATCACTCCCCGGTATTAACTCATCTTCCTCATCATCGCTTTCCAACAGGAATCTCAGCTTGCTTTCCCAGTTCTTGTACGTCTCCTCTGTCATCACGTCAGAACATTCAAAGTACTCGAGGGAATCATCATCAGAAGACTCATCAACTGTAATAAAGTTTCTCTCCAAGCAGAGCTCAATGTTATTGCTGGCATTTTTAGAGGAATCCCCTAAAAAGCAGATCTGATCTCCCAGAGGGACACTTGTTTGGTTCTCAGACACTGTGCTGTTTTTCGGAGGTTTACTAAAGCTACCCTCTTCATGTGTCTTGGCATATTCAGTTGTCTGACAAGCAGCTAAGACTTCAGCATTAAGGCGGCAGCTGTCTGTGTGATCAGTGATTTGACTTGCTGGTTGGAAATCCACATCATCTAGCTCGCCTTCAGTAGAGTCCGTAGATGCTTTAGTGCTCTCATAAATAAAGAGATCAGGCATATGCTTGGACATGCCCCTAATGCTGTGATAATATTCCTTTAGATTGGATGCATTTTTAACTTCCATTTCGTCTCCTGAACTATGATTTTCCAATGGAGGACAAGTTTCACATTCCACTGTATGGAAAAACGTTTCTCCCGTTTGCTCTGTAGATAAATTGCTAAATTCTGGTGCTGGAGGTTCTGGTGAACCTAAATAGAAGCCACATTCATGGAGCGAATACTGGTTTTCTGCTAAAGCTTCTTTATTTTCCATATCATCATCTAAAATTTTCTGCTGACATACTGTAACTTCATTTCCTCTGCATGTTTCTATATTCTCTTCAGGACTACAAAGTACATTTTGATATGCTTCAGATTGGTCATCAGAAGTCACTTTAAGAAAAGCTGAAGACTGAGTGGTTCCAAAACAGTTCTTGGCCACAATTTTGTAAACTCCAGCTTGTTGCTCTGTGCACCTGTGAATTTTAAAACACGAATATTAAATTTTAATATACAATGTCGGTATTAAATACTTAAACTTTTAATAAAAAGTTGAAATATCCTCAATGGAGAGGTATTCTTGATCTCAAAATGACAAAATGTTGGTCACTTAACAGGAAAAAAAACCACACTATGATGCTCAAGATAACTGTGGTCAAAGAGTGATGTACTGTGAGGCAGCCACAGGGAGGTTGCCTTGGGTGCAAAACTGTTAGGGGCACAAAACACCCAGGGCTGCCTTTTGTGAGGGGGATGGGGCAGGGATGGCTTTCCCACTCTCCTAATGGCCCGTCCCGATTGCTATGTTTGTTATTATGTTGTGTTTGTGTGTGTGTGTGTGTGTGTGTGTGTGTGTGTGTGTGTGTGATATTGCAAACTGCCCTGTGATTCTCGGATGAAGGGTTGCATATGAATGTAATAAATAATAATAGCAATAATCTCTATGTGAGGTGCTTTACATGATATCCTAAGCCTTGACTTAGCGAGACTGCATGAACGTGCATGCTCTACTGCAGTAGGCGTATATTTGCAGCCTTTGATTCATTCCTGAACATAGTTCAGAAATCAAGAAATGCTGAGGAAACAAATTACCTAAAGAGATGTAAGACCTGAGTCAGTTTATCCTCCAGTATTTCACAGCTAGAAATGTTCTTCTGTTGACTGATGTCTTGCCCGTTCTTATACCAAGTTACCTCTGGTTTTGGGTTGCCTTAAAACACATGGAGGAGAAAACTGTTATTTCACACTGATAAGCAAATGTTTCTGAATGTAAGGAGCTTATGGACTAAATAAGCAGGAGCAACATCTTATATTTGAGCAACTGCACGACTAGAAAACGTTGGGGACGAATCTGTTGCTTGGTATGAGGTATGGACAGACAAGCATTCTCATAAAAAGTAGTCTGACATCATCATCATCATCATCATCATCATTATTATTATTACCCCAACCATCTGGCTGGGTTTCCCCAGCCACCAAAGTATTATCATATACAGTTGCCATATGTCCTCTTTTTCCAGGACACCATCTTTTTCTGGGGTAAAAATTCTGCCGGGGTATTTTTAAATTTGCCAAAATGTCTCTGGCTATACTTTCTGGGCGAGACAGACATAACTGGTGGTTGAAAACTTGCTTTACTCTTCTCTTCTCCTGCCCACTCCCCCAACAATATATCAAAGCTTCTATAGCCTACATATAGTAGGGGTATTTAAAATGAGAGTCATCATAGCATCCTCTCTTTTGCTCTTCAAAATATGGCAACCCTAACATTAAAAAATAACGAGTACTGCCACCTGTGGCTTTTAAATTTTTATGTAGACCCATGTCACCATTGTGTCATCTGCTAGACCTGAACTATGGTTTTAGGCTCCATACAGATATTGGAAACATAAGAGGTTTATTAAACTGGGTTACGTACCATTTTTCAGCAGAACTCTAAATACAGGCCTGCAACAGGGTTTCTTCAAGTGACAAGAGGGATAAAAGATTCTAGAGGTTGGGTTATACTTAAGAGACCAGTGCACTGCTAATTTACTGTGCCTCAAGAAACACAATCACAACTATGTAAAAAGCTCACCAAGTTGTTTGAATTTGATTACTGAGCCATTTCCCAAGGCCATTTTGATACAATGAATTTGTGATTCTTCTGAAAAGTGGTCCTTTCTTTTAATAATATACAACTCTTCTCAATTAAAATTTCAACTAAAACATGTATTTCAGTATTAAGTCAGGGGTGCTTACCAGATATCTTGCAGGAGAACATGGTATCTCCATTTTCTGGCACCGACACAGATGACAAAGTTGATAAAAAATAAGGAGCGCTCTTATTAACAGATGATTCTGAGCCTGACATCATCCTTCGCCCCACTGATCTGAAAGAAAAATAAAAGCCTAAGAAGCACTATGTCTCTCTTTTAAGTGCCAGCTACTGCAATGAAGCGTTTTATCTTCTGTGGCAGGACATGAAATAAAGTGAAAGTGGCAAGCAATTTAGGGCAAAAATCTTGTTTGGCTTCAGCTGCCTGGGCTGCTAGGAGCAATGACTCACTGCTCCGTGACTGATATTCTTTTAGTTTCCATTTGTCAGTTGGGGCAAATGATAACACAAAAGCTTACATTACAGGTGTTTGTTGCACAGACTATCCCCTTTACCATCTAGCACAGGCTTCCTCAAACTCGGCCCTCCAGATGTTTTTGGCCTACAACTCCCATGATCACTAGCTAGCAGGACCAGTGGTCAGGGATGATGGGAATTGTAGTCTCAAAACATCTGGAGAGCCGAGGTTGAGGAAGCCTGATCTAGCAGATCTAATGAAAATTCATTTGGTCCCCCCATTTCTCTGGAATGTAATGGTAAGCATTCATAACACCCAACATTTCACAGCCACGTACACCCCTATACTTGCAAAACAGGATCTACACAGGAGTGTCAAGCACAGCACTAATCTGTGTCAGGTCTTGCCCTCATAAAGCAGTTGCCAAGATTAAAGGTCGCCACCTCCCCACAGTCGCCTATGTCTGCTCCTCTCTAGGGGTTTTTTCCTCCAAGCAATCAGAGACTGCACCTGCATGCCTGCCTTTGCTCCTCCCACTTCATGCCTCTCCTGGTTCTGGGAGACTAGGCGGGAGGGGAGCTTGTCACGGCACACCTGTGCCTCTTCACAAGCCTCACTCATCTCTGCTTTGGAGAGAAGTATTCCTTCAGATAACCCTGCAAGGCTTTGTACTTCCAAGATTCACAACTTGAATTCAGAGCCAGTGCAGATTTTAAGAAGCAAATGCTATATGGTCCCCTAGGCACCAGACCTATCAAGACTCTGGTAGGTGCAATTAACATGGATATTTACAGAGAAATGAGTCCTTTTGTGCCTCACCTAACTGCATCCTACAGTGTGCTGCTCTCCAGCATCAACTATCCCTTGTATTATTATTATTATTATTATTTATTAAATTTGTTGTAACAGGGCCAAGGACCATGAAAGGAGCGGGCTGCACAATGTGGCTAAGTAGTAGTCCAGTAGCCCCAAGATGACAGATCTAAAATACGGCTGGATTGCACACACAGTTTAAATAGATCATAGAATCACAGAATTGGAAGGGACCACAAGGGTCATCTAGTCCAACCCTTGCAATGCAGGAACCTTTTGCTCAACATGTGGCTTGAACCCATATGCTCTACCATCTGAGCTACCATCAGGTTTTTGAGATAGATAGACAGATCTCTCTATCTAAATAATTTTCACCCCACTTTTCAGCTGTAAAGACTGATAGAGCAACTTGCAATACTAAACCATTTTGTATAAAGAAACCTTGATTTAAGTGTTGCAGAAAGTGCCTGGGGAATAGAGAAAAATCTCAGCAACAGTAAACAAGTATCTCCTATTCGTGTTCAGATGCTGATTCGTCCATTTTATGGTAGAGACCTATAATAAGACTTATTATGCAAATTAACAGCAACACTGACAGTGACAAAACCCTATTATTTTTAGCCAAGCGATAACTCTTTTAAAATAATAATTTAACGTTTGCTCCAGGGTAATTTTCCTAGACAAGAATGAACAAACAGGTAAATTAAGTGTATATGTGTAATTACTCTACTTTGCATGGAGATGTTTTTATACTTGATTGCCAAAGACTGAGAGCTGTTTCCCTCATCTTTCCCCTCTGTGGAAAACAAAAGGCAATCAAAGCAGCTACTTGAAGTTAAATTGCTCCTGTCATTTTCTTATTAGAGGCCTTTTGGTTGTTATCTGATCTTTTAACACATCACACAACCTCTCAAAATACTAACAAGCAGGGTAGAGCAGTGAGAAAGAGGCAGCTGCTTTCATGCAAGGTCTGTAACAGCTACCACCACTATTGGGGACATTTTGCATCTGCATGCTAGTTACTGTAAGGTTACCAGATTTTTTTCAATGAATCCGGGGACACTTTTCAACTTCAGTAGGAATGATAGGATTTTGTCAGGGGACTGATCTGTAAATCCGGGGACCATCCCCGGGAAAACGGGGACGTCTGGCAACCTTAAGTTACTGTGAATCACAAGTTGGGGAGCACATTTGCCGCTGGGTTGTGTTGTGGGGATCCCATTTTAAACACGAGGCTAGGAGTGGCTGGCATAGATGGAAGCCAAGTTGGAGTGCACTGGCAGGAGAGTCTAGATTGCTTAAATCAGTGTACAGTGGTACCTTGGGTTACATACGCTTCAGGTTACAGACTCCACTAACCCAGAAATAGTACCTTGGATTAATAACTTTGCTTCAGGATGAGAACAGAAATCGTGCGGCGGCAGCGCGGCAGCAGGAGGCCCCATTAGCTAAAGTGGTGCTTCAGGTTAAGAACAGTTTCAGGTTAAGAACGGACCTCCGGAACGAATTAAGTTCTTAACCTGAGGTACCACTGTACCTGCACTACCCCTGCCTGACATCTGCCTTGCCCCACACCATCCTGGTAAGTGGCAGTGTAGGGAGTATAGATGCATGGCATTGTGCAAGGTGCTCCTTGATCAACTCCTGCCAAATCTCTTCCCAGGTTTCCTTGGGAAGAGGGAATGATAATACTGTATTGGCCTGAATATAAGCCACACTTTTCCCCCAAATTCTGACAGTGAAAAGTTAAAGTGTGGCTTATATTCGCGACCTTCCCTTTCCCCCGACATCTCCGGGGAGACTTGGGAGCAGCGGGTGGACTGCGCACCTTTGCCCTGCACTCCCGGGCTGCTCTCGGGGGGGGGGGAGGGGAGTGGCGCTTTGCTGGCGACCTCCCCCACCTCCCAAGAACAGCCCAGGATTGTGGGCAGCTCAGAGCAGCTCAGGAGCGTGGGGCAACAGCGCGCAGCCCGCCCACTCCTCTCAAGCCTTCCCTGAGCTGCCAGAAATAAGGGGGACAGGAGGGGGAGGTCGCCAGCAAAGCAGTGCTGCTCCCCCCCTAGGAAGCAGCCCGGGAGCACGGGGGGATGTCTTTTTCTCTCCCCCCCCCCTTTGAATTTTGAAGGTGCAGCTTATTTGCAGGTGCGGCTTATATTTGGGCCAATACGCTAGCTCAGTATCAGTCTACCTACAAAAGTAGCTAACCCTTTTAGGCCCCAGAGTCATATTCATCCTCAGCTGACCCTTTGGGAGGGACTGCTACATGTCAGTGGGAAGTAGGGGAGTCAATGGGTATGGTGACCTCACTCTTGCACATACACTCTCACATGCATGCACACACAGAGGACATACAGCCGCCCCTCCTCAGCTTGCCTGCACATATCAGCTCTGGAGGAGGTTATCAACCCCTCTACTTAACAAATGATTGACCTGATGGTCAGTCACCAAAGGGTACCCAATGGCAGTTCGCACAAGCTTCTAATATGTAATATTCCTGGTGTCAAGATTCCTGATGTCAGATTTATGTCCATTAGAAATCACAAGACAGAGAAACCAGTAGGAGAACACTTCAGTCTCCCAGGACATTCTATACATGATCTCAAAGTAGCTGTCTTATTACAAAAGAATTTCAGAAATAGACTGGAAAGAGAAGTTGCTGATTTGCAACTTATTACCAAACATAAAAACATGGAGAGACCTGGTCTGAATAGAGACATTGGATTCTTATCTCATTATAAGATAATGACTTATTATGGGCCCTAAGGAAGTTAGCTTGGCTTCAACCAGAGCCAGGGCCTTTTCAACTCTGGCTCCGGCCTGGTGGAACGCTCTGCCTCATGAGACCAGGGCCCTGCAGGATCTGATTTCTTTCCGCAGGGCCTGTAAGACAGAGTTGTTCCGCCTGGCCTTTGGCTTGCAGCCAATTTGATTCTCTCCCCCTCTTTCTTTTTTCTTTTTCCTTTCTCCTCCTGTGATGAGGCAGCATTTTAATATTTTAATGTTTCAATATTTTAATGTTGTAATTTAATCTTGTTTTTAAGTTGTATTCATTCAGCTTGTTTTTATTATTGCTTGTTAGCCACCCTGAGCCCAGCCTTGGCTGGGGAGGGCGGGGTATAAATAAAAATTATTATTATTATTATTATGCATGATAAAGCCATCTCACCCCTTGCTTTTTCCTGCAAGACCAATTGCAGTCGTTAACAGTCGTCAACAGGTTTACCACACCTATCAGCCAATCACCCATTCCCACCACCCTTCTGAGTAATACCCCTCCCCACCCTCTCACTATATATAAGGGTCTGGTGACTTCTGGTTCAGTGTATCTGAACTGTGCATGCACATGAAAGCTCATACCAATAACAAACTTACCGTAGTTGGTCTCTAAGGTGCTATTGGAAGGAATTGGTGGATGGTGTCCCATTTGCCCAAATGAATGAGCCTTTAGGAGAAATGGGCAAATGGTCAATTTGTCAAAATGGTTTCCCTCCCCTTTTCATTATTTTGCTGAATCAGAGTCTTCCATGAACATGAGGACACCGGCTGCATACAACCCATTATGTTCTTATAAGCAAGGGTTGCTGCACCAGCATATCCTGACAACCTGTGGCATTCTGCTAGCTGATCATATGCCATTGAAGGCTGTGTGCCTTTGCATTAGCATCAAATCTATTGCATTCAACCAGCTATAGCCATTATCAGCGCATCTGGTTTAATGGCAGCAAGAAACACACAAAGCATTGAGTGGCACACAAATGAAGAAGAAAAACCAGGTGTGATCTGATATCAGGAGCTGTAGCATTCTCCCATGGTCTCATGTAACAGAATTACTGTGATGAGCAGGGGGGGAGCATAATGTGAAAGGATGTGAGATAAATAGCCACCTTAGAAAATATAATTTGAATTTATTAAGGCCTGCAAGAAATGCAGGTATGGCCTCTTCACTTAAGGGAGTAATTTTCTGAAGATAAGAAAATGCAATGGTAGAATGAAGATGATCAGCAATCAACTCAACTTAGTTTTTGCAGGTGAAAATAAGTAAGGGGTGGTCGTAAAGGTAATGCAGAATAAGGATATCATAAAGGAGCAAACTATACACATGTATGCATAATGAATCCCCAACTTTAAAAATGAAAGCAGCTGCAATTTTGAGTTGAGATACAGCAAAGTACAGAGGGAGATGGAAGAAATGAATCACTCTCAAAGAGAACAAAGGCGGATACAGGTTTGCATGAAATCTGCATATACTAATTTAGACATAATTACACTATAATTATTTCTAAATTACTAATAATTCAAAATGTCATTATTTCTAAATTACTATTAACTGTAATTTTTAATATAAATATGGTACATCTCACTTTAGTGAGGAAGAATTTGCCCAGGTGACCTTTGTGCCTGCTTCCTCTGCTCTCTAGGCAGTAATTACTGATGGGCAACTTCAAGCCTCCGGCTGCTCTCCCTCCTTTTGGGTAGGGCTGGGCGATATCAGCTTTTCAACATTGTGGTGTATCGCCAGCCAAACATTGCAATTTGGCGATATACCATGATGTTGAAAAAACAAGATGCATTGGCCTCTGTCCGTGAGACACTGGGTGAAACTGACCCAGCTCTCCCCTCAAGAGCTGAGGCGGTTTCATCCAGGCACTCATGGGCTAGGACAATGCAGCTTGTTCACGCCGCCCAGCAGGGGATTGGGAAGGTTCTCCCTCCCTAACTGAGACATGTATGCGGCAGGAGCAGAGGGGCTGCTTTGCGCCACTCAGCTGGGGGAGTGAATGTTCCCCCTCCCCAGCTGAGAGAGCCCCGGTGCTCTCCCTACTTGCATGCAAGCAGACGGAGCAATGGGGCTCCTTTAACAGCTTGCTGCGGGGAACAACAACCTGAGCAGTTTCACGGAGCCCCCACCCTGCTGCAGGAGCCAGTGCCGGGCCGGTGGTTCATTTAACTGCTTGACTGAGGCAAGGGCAGCTGCACAGTCCTCAGCCAAGCAGTTTAAAGATGCAGAGGGAGGAACGAGCTGTACAGTGGTGCCCCGCAAGACGAACGCCTCGCAAGACGGAAAACCCGCTAGACGAAAGGGTTTTCCGTTTTGGAGGTGCTTCGCAAAACAAATTTCCCTATGGGCTTGCTTCGCAAGACGAAATGTCTTGCGAGTTCCTGCGGGTTTCCCCCCCTTTTTTTCCCCTTTTCCTAAGCCGCTAAGCCGCTTATCAGCTGATCGCTAAAAGCCGCTAAACCGCTAATAGCGCTAATCCGCTAAGCTGTCAATGGGCTTGCTTCGCAAGACGAAAAAACCGCTATACGAAGAGCCTAACGGAACGGATTAATTTCGTCTTGCGAGGCACCACTGTATTGGCGCCTCGCTGATACAGCTCGTTTCTCCCTTTGCAGCTTATGAGGTCAGAGTGGGATGGCGGTTTCACTCAGCGATATATTGCTGGTGAAACTGCTGCTGCTCCTGGAGGAACAAACTCTTGACTCCCTCCAGCAGATGCTGCTAGCAGAGGGACTCAGGAGCGATGGCAGTTTCACCAGTGATATATCGCTGAGTGAAACCAGCACCACGGTCTGCTCCTCATACCGGTCCTGGGTGATATATTGATATATCGCCCAGGCCTACTTTTGGGTCTTTATCTTTATATGAGATTTGGCCTGGTAAGCCCATCGAAAAGAGGGGTGTCCTCTGACAGACCTTCAAACAGAGGACTATCTTCTGTAATGAAGGTTACATGGATGTCCTATAGGAAAGAGAGTTTCCATTCAGCCCGTTTCATTGCCACCCCTTTCTGTTCAAAATGGTTTTTCCCTCCAATGCCCCAGGATTCCAAATGCCTAAAAACATGTTTTAGGAATCCGGGAAGGAAGAGCACGTATGCAGTGGCAATTTGAGCAAAAGGGGCATCTGCAATATGGTTACACATTCACACATGCGGTATGTGCTATTCTACTCAGTAGAGTAGCTTTCCAAGACTGTTTTTTTTTAAAAAAAACTACTCAGTCAGGGCTCTGCTTCATACCTTAGTTTCTATGCAGTGTATAGTTTTCCTTTGCGGTTTGCAGTTTTACAATTATGCAGATTTTTTTAGTATGGGGATAGATAATATTTAAGAAAGCCATGGAGATGAAACAGTATGGTTTGTGCATTCATGCACCACAAATAAGAATACCCACATCTGACAGAATTTTGCAGCCTGAGAACATTGCAGTCTGGGAGCAATGAAGGAACTGGCACACACGGTTGCAAATAAAATGGCAATCTCTTGTGGTGGTGCTTCGTGCAACAGGAGAACGGCTAACGTCACATTTAAGAAGGGAAATGATAACAGTAACCCAGGCAACCATAACCCTCAGTAGAAGGGCACAGGGTCTGTAGTGATATGGCTATGGAGGAGCTTTAATCCATGCAGGCGGTGCAAAAGAAGCAAAGCTCACATGAATTCTAGAGCCTGGGAAATGAAGAGAAAAGGCACCATGCGCATTTGTCCCGGTTTGTGCCACCTGCTGTTTTAATCAAGCTCTGGCAGCTGCACCCAATCATTCAAACTTCCTCTTATACACACCAATCATGCTGGTGAAGGGTGCTTTGTACATATTTTTGCTTCCCGTTGAGGTGAGCTTAGAAGAGAGCAGCCTGGCCCAAAGGCTGAGAAAAGCAAGCGTGTGTTGCTTGTTCTCCCTTTGATTGTACAGAAGCAGCAATTCGTACTGTTCATATTGTTCAAGTTGCTTTTCTTAAGTGCTCAGAGTGTCCTACTTTACAAAGGGCAGTCCTTTATTAGAAGGGCTCTCAGAGGGCATTCCTTCCTATCTGAAGGACTGTTTGGTCCAAGTCCAATTTCATGGTAACGAAACAGGAGGGGGGAAAGCAGAGGTATTGCAGGTGTACCTGCACAGCAAACCAAGTAAGCACACAGATAGCATCTAGTCATACCTTTCCCCACTGTGGTAAGATGTTTCGTATTTCTATTAAAATATAATATCCTGCTCTGGACAGAATTGTTCTTCCCTCAAAGGAGCGGGTCCAAGTTTGTGGTGACTTGGAAACTTCAATTGGTCCAAAATGCAGCACTTTGATTGCTGGGTGGGATACCTTTCAGATCTCATGTAGCCTGCTTTGAAACAGTTGAACAGGATGCCAATTCATTTCCTGGCCCAATTCAAGGTGCTCACATTACTGCTTAAAACCCTAAACAACCCAGGGCCCAAATACCTGAAAGATTGCCTCCTTCCCTACAGCCTCTCAGGTGCTAAGACTGGCCACTGCCCTCAGACGTTGGGTGGGTGGTAGCCAAAGAAAGGGCATTCACTGTGGCAGCCCCTAAGCCGTGGGACTTGCTTCCCACCAAAGTACACCTGGCACCTTCATCATACAGGTTTTGGAGAATGCTGAAAACACACCCGTTCACCCTGGCTTTTGACACTTGAGATGCATATTTTTAGGATCCACCTTATTTTACATTGTTTTAAAACTGTTTTTAATATTGCATGATATTGTGTTTCGATATTAAAGTTTTAATAGTCATAAACCACCCTGGGACGTTGGGGTGAAGGGCAGGTTAAAAATTGTAATAACCATCACCACCTTGGGTGGGGATAGGTAATGTATTCCAACCCTCTGTTTCGTGCAGGAATCTTGCAATTGCAGCATCCCTGACAGGTGGCTGAGCAGCCTCTGCCTAAGTACCTCCTGCAAAGGAAAACCCACCACCTTCCAAGGCAATCTATTCCACTGAATCAGCAAGGCCTGGGTTCAAATCTTTACTCAGCCGTGAAGCTCACTGGGTGATTTTAAGCCACTCACTTCTCTCAGCCTCCCTTACTTCATAGGGATGGTGTGAGGACAAGATGGGAGAAACTCATATATGCCATTATGAACATAGAGAAAGGATGGAGAAAATATAAAAATGGAAGTATGTTCATACATATACAGTGGTATCTCGGGTTACATATGCTTCAGGTTACATACGCTTCAGGTTACAGACTCTGCTAACCCAGAAATAGTGCTTCAGGTTAAGAACTTTGCTTCTGGATGAGAACAGAAATTGTGCTCCGGCGGCAGCGGGTGGCCCCATTAGCTAAAGTGGTACTTCAGGTTAAGAACAGTTTCAGGTTAACAACAGACCTCCGGAACGAATTAAGTACTTAACCTGAGGTACCACTGTCTCACCTAAGAGCATATAATACTATATATATATATTCGGAAACACGTTTTGAAACTACAATTTCTCCTCTGATTTAAGACCAATAGTGGCTAGCGATATAGTGCGAGTTGGGCTGAGCTGCTTGGCATCAGCCTTCTTGACATCACATGCTCCTGCTGCTTACTGAGAGGTAGAAGGGGAGGGGCAAGGCAGTGGCCACTTAGTGTGGTGTCGTACGGATGCAGGGGCAGAAGCAGCAGATTGGCTCTGCCACTGCACCTGTACCAAGTTTTTGCTGTAGCAGTACAGCACTGGGAAGACAAGTCAGCAGTGCAGCCCCACTGGTTGCTACTGCTTAGGATTAATTCTGAAAACTATTTGAGCCAAACTAGGTGAGATACAGGAAACTCAGGAGCAATCTCCTGATAGTTTTTAACCGAAATGAAGCTGCAGTAGGATATGAATTTAACTGTAACAGTGGGAGGCAGAGATGCTTCCCCATGGACCATTTCTCCAATCAAAATTGCCAGCAGTAGTTTTTCTCTTTCCAGGGGAAAACATACAAGGATCATACTCGGAGCTCATTGCAACCAAATTTCAGTAAATAAATAAATAAGTTGGAAAACTGCTCTCACTTTCTCCTTGTCTAATCTAGTTTGGTCTTAGCTCTGGACAGAAATGAGACATTATAAGCACTGGTGACTTAATTATTTAAGTCAATGGTACAGTGGTGCCCCGCAAGACGAATGCCTCGCAAGACGGAAAACTCGCTAGACGAAAGAGTTTTCCGTTTTGGAGGTGCTTCGCAAAACAAATTTCCTATGGGCTTGCTTCGCAAGACGAAAATGTCTTGCGAGTTCCTGCGGGGGTTTTTTCCTTTCCCCCCCTTTTTCTAAGCCGCTAAGCCGCTAAGCCGCTAAGCGCCGCTAAAAGCCGCTAAGCCGCTAATAGCGCTAATCCGCTAATCCGTCAATGGGCTTGCTTCGCAAGACGAAAAAACCGCTAGACGAAGAGAATCGCGGAACGGATTAATTTCGTCTTGCAAGGCACCACTGTATTTTTTCCCCAGCAAACTCTTACAAAAAATCTAGTTTTTCCTAACCTTATTGATCGGTGGTAATAATTGTTGATTAATTTAGACAGGAAAAGCATTGCCTATGCAGATTTTAGTTTAAAGAGGAGCTAATGAAATCTAGTAAATCACAGACACATGCTGATCTTGCTTCCATCTATTTTTAAATGTTCATCACGTAACTGTATCCGACATATTCAACATGTGCAGTTTCTCTGGTCTGCATTTTGGGTATGTAGTGTACACATTCTATATATTAGCCACACACACTCACGTCAACAACTATCTATGATAATTCATTAGATATTTCATATAATGAGGTAGACACACTGTAAACTATTTTTCCAATGTGATTACAAACATCCATAACTACGGAGATAGTCGGCATTCTTTATGCACAGACCAGGTTTGCCAATTTTATTTCAGTGTTTATCTCCTAAATATATTATTCGGCACTTAATTTGAATAAAAAGGTATGGGACATTATTTGAGGACACCCCCAAGCGCTGCAAACGACAACTATGAAAGGTTAGTAAAGCCTAGTAAGGTAAATAATTTACCAAAAGTAATATAATGAACAGCAATGCTGGTTAAACATGTGGTTTAGGGAAATATGAAAACGAAATAAATATGTAGCTATCTACACATCCTAAGAAAACAGAGAATGCAGATACAACTTTACAACAAAGCTATAAACTCTTCGCCAGCTGAAACAGCAAATGTGCATACTTACATCGTAAGGCTCTCCTCGGAAGGGCTTGTGTGACATAGAAAGAAGGGTAACTTGTTTCCCCCTGCTGTGGCGATATCCAAAGACAAAACCAAGTTGTAAGTAATTCCTGCTTGTGGCAAGCGAGGCTGAAAATATCAGTGTTGTTTTGCTGGGTCTGATCATATCACAGCGATCAGTTAAGGGTGGGTTATTTCATCACAAGGCAGCAGGTGATTCTTCCCAGGAAGATCTTGGCGGGAGACTCTGGGCCTGGAGCTTCGGATCACATCTTCCCCCGTCAGGAATCAGGATACGTAAAAAAGAACCCCCGTGCTTTATAATGGAAAGATAACAAGCCATTAAGATTATTACGTTTTGGAGCTCAGTACCTCAGTTTTAGTTCATAGGCATGTTCTTAGTTACACATCTGCTTTCTCAAGTAGAAATTAAAAGCCATTAATCCCCTCAACATCTCTAGTTGCCTGGGAAAGATTCAACGAGAGGGTTTTTTTTTTAATTGAGACAGGTGGGAATAAATGGGAAATCCTATTAACTCAGGAAATTAACGAGACTTAACTGTTACCAGCGGAAGAGAGTGCACTTGTATGGAAATCAGTGTTAGTTCCTGGAGGGTAAAATGGGCACTGAAAACATTATATAAGTCAGGAGAATTTAGGCAAAAAAAGAATAAGCATATAATGGCACACCCAAAATGAGACCACCAGAAATGTGTTTAATTCTCTCACATATGTGAATGAATGAGAGATGCATTTGTGTTTATCTGTGTGAGGTGAGTGTGTGCAAAAGAGTGTGGTACAGCCACCTTGTGTGAATTCTGCCATCAGGATCAACTGCACATAGATGCTCCATGGTAAGCTTGAGGTTGACTGTATTCTCCTTAATGTTGTTTTATGTCATGTCCCCTTGGCAGCCATGCTGTGCTGTGTGAACCGCCCTGAGATCTTTTGATGAAGGGGAGTATATAAATTTAATAAATAAATTTTAAAAATGCCCTACATGGCATCAATTTTGTGACTGGTGACCACAGCACTTTCTCAAAATTCAAAATGTTTGCACTGGTCCAAAAACACAGATGACTCCTGGCCTACATAATGCCTCAAATAATCCTAGCTCTTGGCTAAGACAACATTTACCAAAGTTCTGAAGGAATGGGTTTCTGTGCAGTCAGTTTAAAACTGACTCAACCCCGCCCCCTTTTTCTTCTTTCTCCAAGAGAGCACTCTAAAATGCATAAAACTTGAGCTGTTGAGCAAATGCATAACAAGGACACAGCTGTATAAACAGCTCTCTCCTTTATCAGTCACGGCAAGGGATGACCCTGTACTGTACCAGTAGAACAGAGAAGACACGTCTGTGCCTTATCTTATGTCCTGACCACAAAAGACAAACAGACCCATTCTGGGAACAGCGCCAGAGTGTGTTCTCGAAGATGATGACCTCTTCCTCCAAGATAAGAGTAGGAAGAGGAAGATCCTTTTATGGTCAGAAGTACAGGAAGGAATACCCTTTTATGGTTAAGAATACCAGAGCAAGAACATATGTGATGTCAACCTGCGTACATAGGCTGACGTGGTTGGATTCCTGGGGAAGGAGGGAGAGGGTGCCTGGAGGATATATATACTACATTAAACTTCTCATTTCTTTGGACTTGCTGTGGACTCACCACGCAAGTGCCTTCTGCTATCCGGAGAGCAGAATAAACTCTTTCCTGGAATCAACCTCGGTGTCATTTGACTTCCTTCCTCCTGTCCCGGAGCAACGCAGACCCAATTGGTGAACTCCAATAAGGCTACAGCTCAACCAGGAGAATCCATTGGATTAGCCTCCCACCACTCCTCTGCATCCAGCCAGTCCATGACAATTTCTGCCTTGAATATCCATCTTGCACTCCCTTCCCCTTGAGTATTTCTGACAATGGGATCTCACCCAGTAGTTTCCTAAGCTTTTTCAAATTGGCCTTCTTAAAGTCCAGAGAGCTTCCTCTTGCCCCTGCATCATGAAACTCAAGAGAACACAATCACTTCCTCCCAAGGTTCCCAGCACTTCCACTTCATCAAGCAGCTCCTCCGTGTTGGTGAGGACCAGGTCCAAGACAGATGATCCCCTTGTTGCTTCTTCCACCTTTTGGGAAATGAAATTGTCACCAAGGCAATGGAGAAATTTGTTGGACCTTACATTCTTGGCAGAATTTGAGTTCCAACAGATACTGGGATAGCTGAAGTCCCCCGTGACTATATCCCTCCTGTTTGAATGTTTGGTAATCTGCTCTACAAAGGCATCATCCAAGTCTTCAGTCTGGCTTGGAGGTCTATAGCAGACCCGTAGGGTCACTGTTGTTTCCCTCTCCTACCATTTTTACTCCATACTCCTTCCATGCTCCAGGTCATGGATCTCTTCACAAGTGTACACACCCTTTACATACAATGCTACACACCCTCCCTTCCTAACAGGTCTATTCCTTTCATATAGGTTATATCCCTCAATTTCTACATTTCAGTCATGAGTCTCATCCAACCAGGTTTCAGTGATGCCTATTAGGTCGTATTTGCCATCCTGTTTTAAGAGCTCCAATTCATCTTGCTTGTTTCCCACACTCTGTGCATTAGAATAGAGGCAACTGAAAGCATGAGTCATTCCCTCCAGCTTCCTTCTTGCAGTTTCTTGCCATTTAGCAGGTTTCTAGAGCACCACCTCAGTTTCCTGTGCATCAATGAAGCGATTATCTCCAGTACCAGGTGTACTGTTGTCTGCAATATTGCCTCCCTCCTCCTCAGGATTTAGTGTAAAGTTCTCTTGATGTTACGGACTGGTTGGATGCTAAGGAGTGGTGGGATGTGCCAGCTGGGAAACCCTCAAGGGAAGAAGGCTCAGAGCCCAGGGATTGGTGGTGGGATGACGATGAGTGGTCAGAAGGAGAAGAGGGAGAAGACTCGGAGGAACAGATGTTGGAAGCTGAAGAGGTAACAGGGCTTAGTGAGCAGGAAGAGGCTGTGGTAGAGAACAGTCCAGAATTAGAGGCAGAAATGGAGGCAGAGATGAGGCAGGCTGCTGAAGAAGCCAGGGAGTCTCCCCCTCCTGCTGCAACCAACTCCCCTCCCCTCTGCACTATGAGGCAGGTTATGTGGAGTGTTGATCAGTAGCCTTCTGTGTTCCGACTGTAAAACACAGTTGAGCTTTAAGAAAAGATATTCAGCCGGCTGAAACGGAATCTTAGCTTTTAATCAGAAATACAAAGAAATGTTGCCATTTAAACAGCTAGCATGATGTACAAACCTCATAAAAGAAAAGGAAATAAGTATCCTGCCTCTGCTTGATTATTTTCCTCCTTAATCCTCTACACTAATCTATCACACTCAATAGGAAAACTTGAAAGCCTAATTAGCACCCCATTCACTTCCCAGAACAAGGAATTTCAAATTACTCTGAGATTTGGCAGATGACACATTTGACCCTGCTCTGAAAAAAAGTCAGGGTTGCACCAAATGTTTCCCTGCTGTTGCCCAACTACCTGTAATACTCAGCTAAACTGCATCCAACCATAGATTATTATCATTTTTCGTAGAGATGCAATATTTTATTTTAAGGACATCCTTCTCTGCAGCAGCTAATTCATTAGTCTATTTAATATATTGATATGCCACTATTCATTATAAAAGTTTACGGTGATGTCCAAAATACATTAAAACGACATGTTTAAATAGTAAATGCAGCAATTTACAGTGGAATTAAAATCTAGGCATTAAAAGCATCCAACCAAAGCGCAACACATTTAAAATCCATTTAAAACATAGTTTCTTAACTTCCCAAGTGAAATCAAGGTATCCCAGTACTGCAAGCCTACAGTTGTATGAATGAGCTGCACATATGACTGCCATCCTCAAAGTCCCAGCACCTGATAACTGGACTATAGAATCTAGTTATCTTAATTCTTAACTCTTAAGAAGTCTTAACTATTCAAATACTAGAAGCATATTATTGGAGTCATTGTCTGTCTAATGTAACACTTCATTGCTCATACAACTGTCATACACTCAGTTGTGCAATAAAGCAGCTTATCTAAACAGTTTGTAAGATGCAAAAGCCAACATCCACTTATTTACCGTATTTTTCGCTCTATAAGACGCACCAGACCACAAGGCGCAGCTAGTTTTTGGAGGAGGAAAACAAGAAAAAAAAAATTCTGAATCTCAGAAGCCAGAACAGCAAGAGGGATTGCTGCGCAGTGAAAGCAGCAATCCCTCTTGCTGTTCTGGCTTCTGGGATAGCTGTGCAGCCTGCATTTGCTCCATAAGACGCACACACATTTCCCCTTACTTTTTAGGAGGGAAAAAGTGAGTCCTATAGAGCAAAAAATATGGTAGTTATTTGCAAGGCTAAGTGCCAGTTGCTAAGATACATCGCTGAACGTATATAGCATTGCCAAAAAAGGTTAATGCAGCCAGTGTTGTAATATTTTAGCGCACATTAGTTCATGTTTTCATTGTTTGCATGCCAAAAATTCCTCACCCAAGTGGAAAGTGCTCTGCTCATGGGTACTTCAGAACAGGAGAGGAAACATTTAAAAGAGGATGGCATTCCTAGAAGAGGGTTTCCCGAAAACTTTCTATGCAAATTAGGGTAATCTGCACTGGTAAAATTTCAGCTTGCATCATAACATTTTCTGGCGCCATAAGGTGTGATTTAATTTAGCATGCTTATTTTACTTGTATTTTGTATTTGCTAAACAAAGCTTTTAAAAAGCACCCCATGGTATTTTGTTTTTGTCCCAATGGAAATATTTGAGGGAGGGAATGGAATAAAGCACACTTAATATGGTTTAAATGCCATGTTCTGTGGACATTTTTTATTGGATTTTTTATTTTAAAAATTAAAGACAATAGGATGTACTCCCATCATATTGTTTAAATTTAAGGGGGAAATCCACAAGGTACTGAAACAAGCTGACACACTAATAAATTTCAGTGCCCGAAGAAGTGTGCTTGATTTGCTAATTCACACACTTGGTTGCTATAATCACCTGAAAAACATTAATTACAACTTTGAAACTGTCACGTTTGCCTAATATTGTACTTTTGGCATCCATTCAATGTTACTAATGAATTTCCGTTACCAGAATGAAACAGCAAATTATCAATGTTGGGGAAAGACACATTGCTGCTCCTGCACAAGAAATGGTTTTTGGGCAACACTCTATCCATGCAGGCAGTGTATCTGAATTAACCATTTCCTTATTAGGAATGTGTTCCCCAAATGCCCTTTCCCTCTGTCTGTCTAAGCAGCTTTTCCCAATCTGTTGCCCAGAGTCCTGGTATCTATTATTTACCTCCCACAGAGCTACAGGTCCCAGCACCCTTAAGAGGTTACAGTTCCCAGGATTATTTGCAGAAAATCATGTGCTGTAACTCTATCAGAGAAGCTGCCAAAATCTGTATGACAGTTTCGGGCTGGATGACACCTCAGAGTCCCCTCCCAACCAAGTGATTCATGACTGTGTTTCTGTGAATGGATTTTCCTGTGTGTAAGTTCCTCAGCACTCTCTTTTCAGTTAAGCAGAATAGCTCACTTCCAGAAACGATTTTAGAGAAGTGGGCATGTATTTTCTTCCCTCACCTTTCCTCTCCCCTAGTTGCAGATGAGGTCATCAAGCTGCAATGCATGCAGAAACAGCTCTTCGATAGAAAGAAAGAGGGGCGCAGGTGTCTCCCCTAGTGGGACAGCAGTACTGTATCCTGGAGAATGAAGGAAACCAGAAAGCAAGGGGGAAATGATACAGCTACTGTCTCTACAAAGGGATAAATGGGGAACCAATACAACTTGATTTTTGAAAGATAGGGTATTCGGAAACGGTTGGAAGTGATAATAAAGGCAGCGCTATTTTTCCTAGAAGGGGACGCAGGTGGCGCTGTGGGTTAAAGCCTCAGCGCCTAGGACTTGCCGATCGAAAGGTCGGCGGTTCGAATCCCTGCGGCGGGGTGCGCTCCCGCTGCTCGGTCCCAGCGCCTGCCAACCTAGCAGTTCGAAAGCACCTCCGGGTGCAAGTAGATAAATAGGGACCGCTTACCAGCGGGAAGGTAAACGGCGTTTCCGTGTGCGGCTCTGGCTCGCCAGAGCAGCGATGTCACGCTGGCCACGTGACCCGGAAGTGTCTCCGGACAGCGCTGGCCGCTGGCCTCTTAAGAGAGATGGGCGCACAACCCCAGAGTCTGTCAAGACTGGCCCGTACGGGCAGGGGTACCTTTACCTTTACCTTTTATTTTTCCTAGAACGCCTTCCTTGTTCTCTTACAATGGCAATGGTGCCCACCTGAGAGGTGCTGGAACTGAGTTCTCTGTGGACAAAAGGACTGCAATGGTTCCTAGAGGTTTACAAAAGAGGGAAGTCATCAGTGTTGTATGTAAGAACTAATGAAGCGCACCAATGGACTCACAGAAGTTCAGTCCAGTGCTTAAAAAAAACTACTATAATGCTGCGCTGGGGCATATGAAATAATGAGAGAGTACTGCACCAGCGAGCATAAGAAAAGTTTATTTCTTATGCAACCGTAAGTTGCACACATCTAGGATAGCTGAACAGGACTCCGGGTCAGAAGGTTGGAACCAGGCCAGTCTTAAGACGCAGGACATCTAATATTAGAAATGAAGTATTGGGTAGAGGGAGAATCTGGAACAAGTTGTGAGAAAGTCAAGAGAGTCACAACCATATGATAAAAAAAAACACACAACTAGATGGCAATCAAGGAGCCAGTCAGACAAAAGCTTTTATCTGAGCTGAACAAGTCAGATGGAAAGAGCTGAGGCAAAAGGAAGAACCTACTAAGAAACTGAGTGGTGTTTGTGTTCATTTTCAAGGAGGGCAATTTTGCAGGCTGAGAGGCTGTATGCTGGCATGAAAAGACATTGAGGATAGAAGCAGGGCATTGAAATCCTACAAGGGGCAGCAGGAAGCATGAGGCTTCTATCCTATACACTCAACTGGGAGCAAGTCCCACTGTACTCAGAGAACTTGCATCTGAGTAGGCAGATGTTGAGAATCACAGTACAGTGGTACCTCAGGTTAAGTACTTAATTCGTTCCGGAGGTCCGTTCTTAACCTGAAACTGTTCTTAACCTGAAGCACCACTTTAGCTAATGGGGCCTCGCGCCGCCGCCACACGATTTCTGTTCTCATCCTGAAGCAAAGTTCTTAACCCGAGGTACTATTTCTGGGTTAGCGGAGTCTGTAACCTGAAGCGTATGTATTTAAGCATATGAAGGAAAACCACCGAAGATAGCAAAATCGGGTGCTGTGAAGTCTGCTTCATATATTGCATTTTAGTGGGCTACTTATTGCAGTTTCAGCAGGTCTGAATGCAGGATTTTTGTTAGGGAGGGCAGGCCTTTTGTTTGGTGGGCGGGGCAGAACCTCAGTTTGCTGTGTATTTTTATTGATTTTTTAGGGGGACAGCTGTCCCTCCCTATGGCTACACTCATCTTAATGTACAGTACTAAAACTGGGGCAAGTGTTATCTGTTTCACAACAGACTTCACAGAATCTTGTTTCATAGAGTCTTGCCACATCCAAGAATGGCCCAGGGCATTTTAGAAAACAAGCAGGAAAGCACGGCACTCTGCAACATTTCATTGCACAGGTCCAAACCTATAATGCATTGCTTATTATTATTATTCCTACCACCAACACGGCACCTTGAGGTCCTTGCAGGAAAGGCGGGACGCTGCTAGAGAGAGAGGTAGATGAAAATGAAGTAATAAGAAATATGCACGCATTAACCCGCCCCCCTCAGCAAAGAAGCAGGAGGTCTGATTTTGGAGAGGGACCACACAGGTGCCTCCCTCCCAAGCCTGGCAAACACGAAGTCCCCTCTGAGAGGGGCGGGAAAGGCGCGCGAAATTTCGGAGAGGCGGCGGCGGCGCGGCCTGCCTGCCTGCCCCGGTGCCGCCTGGAGAGGGCGGGCGGCTGAGGAGAAGCGAGGCGAGGCTCCGGCGCGGAGCCTCCGCGGGCTTCCTGCTACGACGGGGCGGGGATTTCCTGAGGCGTTTCGCGGCGCCTTGCTTCCCTTTCGCTTTTTGCACGCAAAGTCCGAGGGGAAAAGAAGTCTTTCTGAGGGGACGAGCCTCCTCCACCGGCACCGGCATGGCGGGCTCGCTGCCGCCGGCCGCCCCTCTGCCCATCCACCGCCTCGAGGAGCCGCTGCTGAGGAGGCTGAGCGGCTCTCTGGACCGGGCGGCTCCGGGCAGAGGCTGGAGGGACTTGGCGCAGCTGGCCGGCAGCCACCGCGGCGTGAAGCTGAGGTGAGGCGAGGTGTAAGGGGTGCGGGGACCTCGCTGGTCCCTCAAGCCGTCGAGGGAAAGGCAGGCCTCCCTCTCTCTTTTTGCGAGGCTTTCGGGCGCCACAGGAGTCTTCGTCGACTGGCCTGAAACCCGTTTGTGGGCGCTTTGCGTTGAGGAGGAGGAGGAGGAGGAGGAAGACGCTCCCCCAGCGATGCTGGATGAGGAGACTCGGGGCAGGGCGAGAAAAGTGCTTCTTCGCACACAGTTTAAACAGTGGAACTCGCTGCCACATGACGGCCGCCCGCTTGCATAGCTTTTAAGAGCGGGCTAGAGAAGGCTAAGCCATATGAAAGAATCTTTCATATGTGGTGGACGTGTAAAAGGGTAAAAGAGTATTGGGAAATACTGTAATTTATAATGAATTTTTTTTGGGGGGGGTGGGGGGATGTTTAAAAGCACTTTCCTAAAAAATACAAAAAAAAAACAAAACCCCAGTGTCCTTTTTGTTGGGGATAATTCAGATGGAAATTCCCAGGTGTCAATAAAGGTTATTTATGTACGCCACTACTGCGGCCTGTGTTTCATTAGCCCCAGAATGGGAAAACGAGTGAGGTCCCAACCAAAGAAGAATGGCAACTTAAACTGATGGAATATGTGCAGCTTGCGGACCTAACATATAGAATAAGAGAACAAGAAGAACATGCATTTAAAGAAGACAGGGCATGTTTATGGAATATATGGGGGGGGGGGAATTGTGTATACTTGAAAACGTTGACAGCATTAAGACAAATTCAACAGTGTTGTTGAAGTTTTGATGGATGTAATAATGGAATTCTGAGTGGTTTAGTTTACGTAAAACATGCAGGGATTTAAGCTATGCAAAATGAACCATATATGAAGGCTAAACTAAAACAAAAAAGTGCCTGCACATTTGCAAAGCTAAGCAGGGTCCAGTGCTCAGAAGGATATGTTTGCATGATGCTCTTGAAATGACTGTTTAATGTGTGCTGAGTTTATGGGGGCAGGGGCAGGGAGCTGTCTTCCCCTAATCAAAATCCGTATAAATCTGAGGTTCTGCCCTCAAAAGCCGCCACCCCCCACAAAAATCCTGGCTACACCCATGACTGAGTTCACTTCTATATGCTGCATTGTGACCCCTGCTATGTTGTTGTTGGGGGGTGTTATTTACAGCCACAGCAGGCACTGCAATTCTGCCAAATGCGCACTTCTCCATTGACTCCTGAGACAGACAGATGCCAACCCAACAAAAATAATAGATTGGCTTTCAAGAGGTGGGACCAGGAGGAAGATCAGGCTCCCCCAAGGTTATCACAAACTCTTCACTGTTTCTAAGGGCCAAAAGAAGTGATAATGGGGTTTGGGTTTTCCTGGAAGGATTTACACCACAGTATGTGTTTCGCAATGGAAGACATGTCCCTTTTAGGAATGCATGCTTTCATAAAATGAATGGGCAACTTAATGAATGGACAAAGCACAAATCAAATTAGGCAACTGGGAGGGATGCAACAGTGGCCAAATCTAAAATCAAAGTTGTAATTAATTTTTTGGGGAGTGTGTGTGTGGCAGCTATATATTTATCTGCCCAGCTCTTCAGGCATGCTAAAATGGTATATTAATAATTTTCAGTACCTTTCCCCCTTTAATATTTAAATAGCACAAGAGAAGTGTGTGCTATTGAGCTGTCATGTCTTAACTTATTTCAAAGTATTCCAATAAAAATAATTTTCAGGTGGATCTTGGAAAAGCAGACAGTAAAAGTAGAACAATAGAAAACTTCATTGGAAAGCGAATGGGGGAAAGACCTGACAGTGCAGGTAGAGCATAGCCATGGCAGCTATCCTTTAGGCTTCCTTTAATGGGTTTTTGAATCAAGGCAGCATTTAAAGGATAACATATTGGACTCTTATGTTTCTTCCCAAAGGAACCCATCATGATAAAAAATATAATCAGCTAAACACAATTATTACATTTCTTAGAATCATAGGATTGCAGAGTCAGAAGGGACCCCAAGAGTCATCCAGTCCACCCCCTGCAATGCAGTGTATTTATTTCAACAATTTCATAGAATCATAGAGTTGGAAGGGACTCTGAGGATCATCCAGCCCAGTGGTTCCCAAAGTGGATGATACCGCCCCCTGGAGGGCACTGGGACGATCGGGGGGGGGGGGCGGTAGTAGCCTCTGGATGGCAGGTTTCCCACTTCAGTTTGTTCTGTTGTCCAAGATAGCCAAATTGTGAGCAACAGTATTCTGATACTGGGATTCATAACATTGCATGAATCCTTCATCAAAGTAAATATACACTCTCTAGAAATGAGGCTAATGATAAGCTGGAATATTATAGACAAAAGAGTTAAGTAAATATGGGGCTTAAAGCATCACTGTAAATACAGAATCATATTCTTGTTAAAAGGAACCGAGAAGTTGTATTGAGGAAGTGTTTGATATAAATAGCTGGGCAGTCTACATTCACATATTTCACTCTAGCACCAGAACTCGTTTTTGAGACATGTTCTAGGGGAGAAAGGTTTTTAGTCCCATAATTAGTCATAGTCATATCATAGTGGGATGTGGGTGGCACTGTGGTCTAAACCACTGAGCCTCTTGGGCTTGCCGATCAGAAGGTTGTTGGTTTGAATCCCCATGGTGAGGTGAGCTCCCGTTGCTCTGCGAGATGAGCACTGCATCCCCATAGTCACCTTTGACTGGACTTAACTGTCCAGGGGTCCTTTACCTTTTTACCTTTCATAATTATATAAATATAAAAATATTTTCTTTTTTATATTTTATGATTCTTTGCAGTTCCCTGGAATTGGAACAGTGTTCTCTCCAAGTACTGGAGCCTGAAGGAAGTCCAAGCTGGAGTCTTCTTCAACTAATGGGAGAGAGAGGTTGCACTGTGTTGGAGCTGACAGAATTGCTACAGGCTTTAGAACACACTGAGGCACTTCAGTGTCTCAACCCCCCAAGTGAGTTTATGGTTCTGCTAAATCTGAGTTATGTGTTATGTTGAAAATTTGGAAAGTGGTTTGGCTCTTCTGGTTCAGAACTTGGAAGGCTTCCACCAACAGGCAAGAAAATATTGGAGGCTAAAATCATAACTGGGAGGGAAGGAAGGGTGAGTGGTCAGCTTTCTCCTCTCATTTCAGTTACCTGTCTTGTTTTGGAGCTATCAAAGGCCCTTCAGCTTTCTTCACCTGTTGGGAGGGAGACTTTAAAGGTCTACACGTGCAGACTCAGAGTCAGGCTACTTTTATGCTAAGCGCAACATTTTCCAGACTGGTAGCCATTTTAGTCTCTTGCAGCAAGAATAAATACAGTGGTACCCTGGTTTATGAACTTAATCCATTCCGGAAGTCCGTTCTTAAACTGAAACCGTTCTTAAACCGAGACACGCTTTCCCTAATAAGGCTTCTTGCTGCCGGTGCCCTTCCACCATTCGGATTCCGTTCTTAGACCAAGGTAAAATTCTCAAATCTGGACACTACTTCCTCTTTTGTGGAGTTCGTAAACCGAATCGTTCGTAAACAGGACTGTTCTTAAACCGAGGTACCACTGTATTGGCAAATATATTATGGAAGAAGATTTTGTGGACCACAGTCCACCTCACTAGATTTAACATATGTAACCTGGCAATCCATGACCCAGTGTACTTAGGGTATGCTAAAGACAAAATATAAAGCAGACTTTCGGAAGCCAGGGTTCTGATGCAGTGAGCTGCCACACAGGCAAATAAGTATTTAGGATGGGGTGGAATGACAGCTATACGAGTCACATGAAAAGTAAAGGTAACAGTATTGGCCCATAAGAAAAATCCCATGCATATCAGGGCAATACGTTTGTCAGGCCAACCACAGTATCATGAAATAATGTGCAGGCTTTTGAATTCTCCAGACCTCTTCATCATGCAAAACAAAAATGGTAAATAAGGCAGAGTGGGGGAGTTGACTGCTGGTAAAGCCATGAGTCTGTGTCTTGAAAGAGTCTTAATACAGAATGTGGTAGGAAATAGCATGCGTGCAAATTAGGCTCTTTTAGTTGGCACCATATCAGTGTAGCATCTTGCCTTAAGGTGTTGAGTTGGCCTTGCATGCAGTGACTGCAGTGTGTACTGGACCTCTGGTGTGAGAATCCGTCACCTTTATTGGTGGTACTGTAGAAAACCCTTGTTTTAGTCCAAGGCTGCTGCAGGATGCATGATGGACAGGAGGACATGGAACATCTCTCATGTGAATTTTAGCTCCACAAAGCTGTCTTTCTCTCCCCCTCCTTTTTTAGTAATATAATTATAATTATAATTTATTACTTAGGGCTTTAAGGCCCCTCAAACTATTGAGATGTCCAACATTTTTGGACTCATTTAAGGTTTCTGTATAATTTACCATTTAAACACCTAGTATCATAGAAAACACCTCCTTGTTGCAGAGTAACCAATGCTAAGCTTTCTAAATATTACCAGTTGAGTCTTAAAACAAGTTAAACATTGTCAAGTTATCAGAAACCAGAATTAAAATCCGTTATCAATAACCAAACAAGAAAGAGAAATAAAAAGCGGGTGGGGCAAAATCGCTCCCTTTCTTCTGTTAGATCACATAAAGAAAAATTCGCAAAACGTTGCCATTCATAATATTTCTTACTTTATATATTTCTTGTTTCAAATTAGTTGTTCCGTATGCGACTTCACATGCCTGTTTGATATCATTTGTTTATATTTGGAAATAGAGTCAGATTAGAGAGGAGGAATGTGTCTGTGTGTTTAGTAAGAGAAAAAAATCAAATAGGATGTACAGATCAATCAAAGGCAAATAAAAATCAAAGGCAATCAAAGGCAAATAAAAAATATAACTGTGACTGTGAATGAGTGAAGTACAGAGATTGTTTACATCTTCATCTTCAGTATTAAAAAGTAAATACAAACCGATGGGTCAGAATTTACATCTAAATGAAATCAGATCAAAAGCCATTTTAAAAGTAGAATTGGTTGGGGAAGAGGGCAGTCTGAAACATGTCTAGGCCAGGCAGAAGGAGAATCCATCATCATGAAGGCAAATGCCCCCTCCATAGCAATGCATGAATCATGAATGGAATTTTATTTCACAACAGAATAAGATAGGTGTGCCATGCTGGTTGATTACTTTAGCTATGTCAGTTCAAGCTACTCTGTTTGTACATCTGTGTATACACAAAGGATGGGGTTGCTTATCAGCCACAGACCATTAAGGTGAATGTGGCTATAATGTTGCCACTTTGCAGTAGTGCTGAATAAAAACAGGTGCTCCTTCTGAGAGTTCTATAACAGCAATCCCATCAAAATTCCAGGCAAATGAGAAATATTCTGCTTGCATATGTTGACATTGTAACCTTGACTGTGTAGAGAGCAAATTGAATTTAATGACCATCTGCCAATGCAATATAGAGGTCAAAGTCTTCATTGTTGTGATTTTATTCACCTTTGTTGGCTTAAGGTCTTCGTTGGCGCTGTGGTCTAAACCACTGAGACTCTTGAGGTTGCCGATTGTAAGGTTGGCAGTTTGAATACCTGTTACGGAGTGAGTTCCCGATGCTCTGTCCCAGCTTCTGCCAACCTAGCAGTTCGAAAGTAAACCAGTGCTAGGGCGGGAAGGTAAATGGCCTTTCCGTGCGCTCTGGTTTCCGTCAGTGTTCCATTGCGCCAGAAGCAATTTAGTCATGCTGGCCACATGACCCGGAAAGCTGGCCTGAAGCAAGATGAGTGCCACACCCCATAGTTGCCTTTGACTGGACTTAGCCATCCAGGGGTTCTTTACCTTTTACCTTACCTAAAATATGGGCACTGTTCTCACAATATTTTAATGGCATGCATAGAGATAACAACCTAGTTAACTACCCTCTAGCCGCGATTCTTAAGTTCAAGCTAGCATGGCACGGATCATATGTCATGTAAATCCATAGTTAATGTTTAACTGCAGTTTAGTGCAAACAAGCAACAAACATGCTGCTTTAAAGTCTGTGATTCTGGCCACACGAGAGGCTTGGGCTTGCTTTGTCATCTGAACCCGGCCATGTGGTTTGTTTCTCACTAGAGATATTTCCAAGTCAAGGTTTGTTCTTGATTTACCACCCATGGTTTGATTGGGAGTACCAAACCTCCAGCTTGGGTTCGGCTGACACAATGATATCAAAAGCCAGTGAGATGTCTAACAAAAGAAGTAACAGGACTTTATTCACAAATTGTCTTGCAAACAATTCACAATTATGTTAATAATAAAACATCAAATGTAAATTGTTTAATCTTCCGTATTAAACATGGCTTGTCTTTTCTTTTTTTACAGGTATAATGATAGTTGTAGAACCAGAATCTCAAGCTGTTCTATCTGGCCAGACAGTGAAGCTAAGCTGCTGGGCAGCTGGTTATCCACTTCTTCATTATCAGTGGTTCAAAGAAAGCAAAGCGGTAAATCAATTTATGAGGAAGCTCTGGGAATAACGGGAGTGGTGATAAGTAAACTGTGAAGCAAAATGGTCATTATTCTTAGCTGGTAAATAAAACTGCCAATATCATAATGCCATTCTGCAAACCAATGGTGAGACCATACTTGGAATGTTGTGTACAGTTCTGGTTGCTTCACCTCTAAAAGGATATTGTAGATCTAGAAAAGATTCAGAAAAGGGCACCAGAATGGCCAGGGAATTAGAGCAACTCGCCTATAAACATTTGGCCTTTTTCTTTTTGAAAAAGTGAGGTTTATTCAATTACAAATGATGTGGACAAATTGGAAATACTAGTACTCATGGCCATCCAAAGAGGCTGACTATTGGAAGATCCAAGATAGCCAAAATAAAATAATTAATTGCACAGTGCATAATTAAAACTATGGCATTTCCTGAACAGAATTGGAATTCCCTCCCACAGGCTATTAACTTGTATGGCTTGAAATTCTTGATGAATTCTTTGATGATAAGACTTTTTTTTAGCTATGATTGCTATATTCTGCCTCTGCTGGCTTGCTTCTGAATGTCAGTTGCTGGAATAACGTGGGGAGAGTGCTGTGGTATTCAGGTCCCACTTCCAAGCTTCCTATAGAGTCTAGTTGGCCACTTGGATAACAGAATGTTGGACTACATGGACCTTTGGCCTGATCCAGCATAGCTCCTTTAATGTTCATATTTGATTATAGTTCTTGTATGAAAAAGCAAGTACTATTGTGCTTTATCCTCCATCGTTGCAATTTGCATTTTATTATTTTTGTTTCTAACTCAGGTTCCACGTGGCAATACCCAAGAACTGGTGCTCAACCAAGTAAGTGCAGAGGATGCTGGTTTTTACATATGCCGAGTAAACAGTGACTATACTTACCAGTTCAGCCAGTGGGCACAGCTTGATGTCTGCGAAATCCAAGGAGCTTGCCATGGTGAGTTAGGAAACGTATGTCATACAATAAAAGCATTCTGCTGCGACGATGATGCTTTTGGGTCTTTGCGGCCAGTGGGTTATGGCTGCTTACGTGTTACTGTTTTTTCTTCTCTTGGTAATGATTGTAAAGAATGTCTCAGACCGGCGTAGAGCCACTGATGATGGAATTTTCCTCCTGCTCTATAGTTCCTGCTTCCAGAAAGTACAGGTGCTCCTGTCTGTTGTTCTCCATGCCTCCGTCTTGAGAACAGGATTGTTCCCCCCTCTTTTTTCTGCTTTGTTTCAACTTGCAGCCACTTCCTATAAGTAGTAGAATCAAATGGAAATGCTTTTCCTGAGGCTTACCACCTCACTTAGCAGGAGCAGAGGGTTAATGTTGTGCATAATGTTAAAGGTGCAGAGGGTAAATGCCCCACATAATAAAAAGCCACTTGTCACGAGTGTGGCCTTTGCCTGACATCTTAGCTTTCTTTGTGGAGGGAGGTATTTCCTCATTAGGGAAGCATTCAGACTTGCCACCACCTAGAGGCTGAGGTGATTCAGTCTATAAAAAGCATAGCCATTTGATTCCACTGGCTGCATAAATGGGCCCCGAGTTACAATTAAAGTATATGTTCAGATCCCCTCCTACCCTTCAGTCTCTTTTGGTCTTCCCTAATCTAGGGCTTATTCAGATGTTCAGTCAATGTAAGTCCCAAAGTCATTTTTGTGATATTTTGTGATAATCTCTGCATGATTTATTGTTCTCCCCACCCCAGTCAGCCTCTGCTTGAGCAGGCAAGCACACATACAAATAGGACCATAGCTCAGTGGTTGGGACAACCCAGCCAGATGGGTGGGGTATAAAATTATTATTAGTGGTAGAGCACTTGCTTTGAATGCAGAAGGTCCCAGATTCAATTTCTGGCATCTCCAGGTAGGGATTGAAGATGTGTCAATAGTATGATACCATGAGCTTCATGGAATGGTTGTGAGGCATTGGGAGGAGATAGTTCACCTCTGTCAAAAAAAAATGTATTCAGTTTAGATATGTTCTCCCAAACTGAGAGGGGGAACGTGCAGGTTCAACCCCCCCCCCCAAATCCCCACACCCCTGAAAAACTAGAAGTGAAACATTCACAAAATGATGCTTTATTGTGGAGAGGGGTACTTTTTACTACGTCTGCCACTGAGTTAAGGACTGGGTGAGTATTCTTGCACTCAATAAAAAGAGGACATTTAAAGCAGCTATAGTGGAGTAGATAGAGTTGTTACAGTCAGCATTCAGTAGATGAATTTGACAATAATTGCATTTCCCCTCAACAAAACATAGCTCACTGAGTGCAGGGGAAATGTGATACCTTGCAACAGAAGTACAAACTCGAGGGACGGTGTCTAGGTTTTGCACAATGTATTATTTGTTATTCTCATATGCTACCTTTTCTTTATGAAGCTCAAGATGATGGTGTATTTGCTTCACAGCCTATGAGATAAGATGGAGAGGGAGGGAGGGAGGGAGAGAGAGAGAGAGAGAGAGAGTTGCCTCAGACTACATAGTGAATTCGATAGCCGAGTGGGGATTTGAGGCGGAATTTTCCATTTCCAAATGTTACAGACCTAGACACTGTGGGTGGTATCCAGCTAAGTTTTAATCAAATTAGACCCACTAAGATTAATGGACATAGCTTAGTCATGTTCATTAATTTCAGTGGGTCTACTCTGAGTAAAGCATAGCTGTACCACAAGGAAAACTAAGAGTATATTTATTGCTCCAAAAACTGATTGTCTGGAGAGGTCCTGAGAATCATGTTCTGTGACCTTGTTTTGGTTTCACTAAAATTGCTTGAATCATCCACAGCCGTAATGAGCATTTTCTTCTGCCAGGTTCCCTTTTTCCACAGACACCAGACTACACTTCTGGTTTCAGAAGGTTAAGTTACTTCCCAGTTCATAGTACACTACCCTGGAAAAGTTATGATTAATTATGCCAAACTGTTCCGTAATTTGTGAAATTTTGATGGCGTTCCCGGCATCCAAAGGTCAATGAGCCACCTTGAAACTGCACAGAGAAGAATCTATTATAAAGCAGTACATAACTGTAATTTTTGCAGAAAACTGCAGTATTTTGTGTGTAACATTATACCAGGGAAGTATTCATATGAGGAAAACAGTAATAACTACAGTGCAATTACAAGGGAGCAGGCCATGACCCTGGAATGAGCCGTCCTACCCCAGCTGTTTATATTATTGTCATCACTCTCCTAGCACTATGGTTTGTGCAAGAAATGCTCTTCAGTCTTTTCTGACTACCTGATCTTAAAAGAGGATTTCGTATTATTGTCAAACTGTTCTGACGTTACACTGATTTTTGCATTTATGCATGTTCAAATGAACTACAGTTAAGAAAAAATGGGAGTGCTATAAGACTCCCCCAGGAGGAGAGTTCAGATGCTATACGTTTCTCTCTTTGATTAAAAAAAATCAAATTTACAATCTTTATAGACCATTTCTATTAACATTAGATGTCCTTCTGATAATTTAAATAGCTACATTTCCAGGGGCTTGTTTGAATTGAAAAGAAGGTCTCGATGTCATATGGCGCTTAATTTGTTCGGCTTTCTTAATTTTTATTATTATTAATTGAATTTATAGCTGAAGGAGCCCATAGAGACCAAAAGATTTGCAGTCAAAACATTTCCCTTGCTTAGGAGGTCAGAGCATGGCTGTTCCTCAATCTTCCATTTAATTCTTTCTCCTGCCCCTATTCTGTGTTCAACATTTATGTCAAGGCATGATTAGCTGTTAAGCAGGGTTTGTAAAGCTGCATATGCCACACTCTGGTTAATTGGTAACAGTAGAAGATTGGGAAAGAAGCATGTGTGCATATGGTTAAAAACACCTAAGAGATACGGAAATATTATTCATGTTATTTGTGAAAATCGGTTTAGTTGTGTGATGGATGAACTGACGTGGTAGTAGTGAATAAGAGAATGATCAACAGGAATGCCTCTGGGAAAGAACAAATGATTCCTTGGCTGGAACCCAGTTACCTGGCTGTTGGGCACATCTTGGGGAATTTTCTGTTTTGAATATTTCCTGTTTCGAAATTATTTGTATCATGTATATAACGGCTTCAAGAGATGTCTTTAAATGTATCTTATGAAGCCATTACATGTACAAAATACCTAGTAAATTATTTTGGTGTCTTCTATGAAAGCAGCCTTGTATACGTGCAGAACACATCAATTGTTGGACCTTCTTGAACACAGTCTGCCTGCTCTTCGTGTCGTATAAAATGAGAGCATCTGGAGCTGTAGGAAGACCAGAGAGTTTCAATGCATGCAGTACATGATGATGTTGAACCTTTAATCCAAAGCCCTTGACAGGTTAGGTGGCAACTGCAGCATGTGTCTGGGTTGTCTAAACCTTTTAATCCATGCACGCTGACACATGATTGATTGACCACAACAACTGAGTTAAAAACTTCTGACAGACCTTGCTCTGCTTTAATGGTGCAATGTGTGCACTCTGTAGTGCCACACATTCAGTGCATACCTAACATCTTGCTAGCTTATGTTTGTGCATTAGAAATATTTGGCCACAGAGGCTTAGTTTTCGCTTCGTTTTGTTTTAAATACACTTAGGAACATGCATTAATTAATTCCAGGTGGTTGTTGTTGTTATTCAGTTATTGCATTTATAGCCCACCTTTTTCTCCAAGGAGCTCAAGGTGGGCATACATGGTTCTCCTCCCAATCAAGCACTTCTGATACCACTCCCATTCCTGGGTCTGAAGTGCAACTCCTTCAATGTACTCCTCTAGAAATACACAAGCGACCTGTGAAGAAACAGGAAGACTGATGCTATTCCCTTACTGTCCGTGGCATTGAGCTGTGTAGAATGAGTCTGTGGGTGTGTGTTACGCAGATTATATTTGGCAATGCTTTAGCGTTAACAGGAAACAAAATGCAGGAACTCAATGTGAGTTTCTAAGAACGCCTTGGAGAAAGAGGAGCACGTCACTAACTTGAAATAACTTGCTGTGCAGGGTTCTGATCTTTACTTTTTTTAAAAAAACTTTTCAATTAGCTTATCTATTAAGGCAAGATAATTCAATAGTTAATGCAGTTTGAAACCTAGGCTGTTGCTTTTGCTCTATAGGGTAGCAAGAGGACCCTTCCCCTGTCAGCTGATTTCCTATGTGAGCCTCCTCCCCGCTCTCCCTGAACCCACCCTCACAATCTCTCTTCCACACTTGCCGTGGCAAATGGTTGTCGGCATCCATCTGTCTCGAGAGACAATGGAGTGTGTCTCCAGGGGTGAAGTCAAGCCGCTGTGTTAGCAGCAGCAAAGTGACCTCCTCAGGGTGCAAGCCTGGGCAGTGTGCGTTTATATCCTACCCTTCCTCCGAGGGTGGCAAATGCACAAAAAAAGTTATAACTGTGCTATTAAAAAACAAAATATATTTTAAACAGTTAAAAGCATCTTTTAAAATGTGCTTTAGAAAAGCAACTAGGGAGGGGTAAGTGGCTGTGCAAGGAGGTGAGCAGGGAAGCAATGAAACACTCTTCTTGCTTCTTCTCCTTCACAAATTTTGTAGCTCCCCTTTCTTGGGTCTGCTGCTAAAAAGAGGTAGCACATGTTCCAAATCTGTTTACTATCAAATCGTGAACATTGTTGTATTTTTAAATTGCTTTTATATAAGCAAGAGGTTTTTTTATTATAGAAAGCTGTATATTTTTACCATCTGTTTTTACCATCAGCTGCTAAAGAATCTCAAATTCCCTTTCTTAATCTTGCATTTAAGGAAACTGTCCGGATTTACCTGAAAAGAAAATACATATTTACATCCATCCACAGTGCCAAAACCTGCTAGTAGGGGAAACATTGAGTCTTCAGTGCGGAGCTATAGGAATCCCTATGCCACAATATCAGTGGTACAGAAATGGATCTCCACTGCCTAATGGTGATAAAAAGGTCTATACGGTGAGTCTTAACTCTTTTGCCTTTGTTTGTTTGTTAGAGTTATTGCCATAAGTAATATTTCCAGCATGGCAGGCAGGAGGTACACAGCAAATACTGTAGGTATATACGCAATACTATTACCATAAAACTAAAAACATTAAAATCAGAAAAAAATCCAACAGCAGCTATCCACATCGCAGGACCTGATAAATTCAGGTATTTCCAAATGCTTGCAGAAAAAGATGAGTATTTGGTCTATGGCAGGCAGGTCCAACTCTCTAGAGACTGCGATCTACTCAGAGTATAATAAAACTGGCAGTGAGCTACTCATAGTATATAAAACTGGCAGTGAGCTACTCATTGTCATTGCCAAGAGTTGTTGAGCTTTTGGCGGGGGGCGGGAATTGCCCTGAATCGCTCTTACAACAATATGTCATCCTCCCTACTTCAAACATTCTGCCACTGCGGAATGGGAAAAAAAACTTGCAAAACGGTGACGGTGGCAATGGGACATAGTGCCAGGGGTGGGGCGCGGAGCGATTGATCAGGAGCACACAGGCGATCACTTTTTTTAATACCGAGATCGATATGGAGCACCTGTCGATCGCGGTCGACCAGTTGAACATGTCTGGTCTATGGCAACCAATGCGGGAAGCTGAATGTCCTGGAGGCGGACATTCCGTACCTGGGATGCCACAACCGAGAAGGCCCTGTGAAACCAGCAGGGTCCCCTTTGCAGACCTTAATTGCCAAGATGGCATCGAACCTAGTAGCACACCATCAGCCAGTGCAGTTTGCGCAGAATGAGTTTTATTTGATTCTGGTAAGACAAATCACTTAATACACTAGCAGCTGCAACCTGCACCAGCTGCAACCGCCAGACCATTTTCAAAGGCAGCCCCGTGTGGAACATTTTACTAAATTGACAATGAACCACGTGGTAGGTGCTTGTCTCCCGGCCATTTTGAGGACAGTGGATGCAAGTGAGGGGACATTTTGGGTGATGGCTGCTTGTTTGTGGAACTTGCTACCCTGAGAGGTCCTTCAGCTGCTTTCTGGTTGCCTTTTAGCTGGGACCAGCATGTTTTTATGTTGGTCTGCTTTAATTAGGAGATATATTTTATTGCTGTTAGGATTGCATTTAATAGCTGTAAGTGAGGGTTTATGTGGGATGGCTGGTTCGGAATATAATAGTTTTACTACTCTTTCCATTTTAATATTTTTAATTGTACATTTTAATGATTTGTTTTTAAAATGTCTTTTCCATTTTTTCTGTACTCTGCTTTATAAAAAAAAAATACATCTGGAAAGGTGGTCTGGAAAATAAATAATAAATAAATCAGTGTTATCCAATTTAAATTAAAAGCCGCCTGGAAATAAATACTTTTTAAAGCATGATCTTGAAATTCTATATATGAATGAAAATGTTCTTTAACTTCCTAGTGCTCTTGTCATTAGCATGCTGATAATATCTGCTTGAATCTCTTTGGAGTACTGAACTCTGATGCGAGTTTAATTGCATGTATCCTATTTCCTAAGGTATTAACTGGGTGGGTAGAGACAGCACACAAGGTCTTTAATAGTTCATCGTTACTTCAAATTTCATGTAGAGCTAGATGCAATCCTCCAACGCAGTGACCTATGCAAATATATTATTAGTTTCATGTAATGTTGGTAACAGTTTTGTTCTTGGACACTAAAGTCTTATTTTAGAAAACTCTTCTCTCCCTCTTAAAATTCATATAAGATGTAGATTTTCCCCCAGCCCTTTGCACCCCTGTAGTAGACTTAAGGGAGCCCACGTATTAGGACAGGTCGTGAAAGGAGGATTCAAAATCTGCAGATCTGAATCACCTCCCCACAAGATAGCAAAACTTGTTGGTTTGTTTATTTAAAAAAAATAACTTGCAAAAAATAACATAGAACATGTGCCACTTGTCTGTGTTAAGGGATAAAACAAAGGTTTGCCACCTCAGTGCTTAGATTTCAGAGCAGACGATTTGGGACGTCTAAGCACAGTCTTCTAGAGTTTTTGGGTATACAATTTTTTTGTTAAGTCTTGATCTTAGTACTGATGGAATTATTGAGAATGCAGTTTAAGTATATCCTACCAGATATCCTTCTAGGTCTCCTGCATAGACACTGAACACCAAGGTACATATTGGTGCCGTGTATACAACAACCAAGACAATCAAGAAAGCAGGAAGATAAAAGTCGTTGTAGGTAAGAAACTTCTTTATTGGGTGTAATAAACAGAGTCTGGCGTTGAGTGCTCATTAGTGAGCCTACTCAGTGACAAACTTTGCTGCCTCCATTGCATCCATATTTTGCTGTCCAGCTTTTCCTGGTAGAATGGGGTCTTTTACATTCTGGCCTGAAAAAAGGTGGTAGAACCAACGGTGGCTCACCTCTGCTTGTTTGCAAAGCATTTTGAGGATAAAATCGCTTTCATCTGCTGGGGCCTTGACTCCACTGTTTCATATATTTATTTATAAAAAAAATACATACTGCTATTGATTTAAAAAAATCAGAGTGCTTTACAACATAAGAATGGCCTCCTGGATAAGGCCAGTGACCCAACTAGTCCAGCATCCTACTCTCACAGTTGCTAACCGGTAACAACAATTGTACATAAAACCATACAATAAATGCTACATATAAAGTTAAAATAAGAAATTGGCTGGCTATTGTTGGTAGGCGTTCTCTTAACGCCTGCATAAGCCTAGCAGAATATTAAAGTTTTCCGCAGATGTTTAGAAGTTCAATGGAACCTGCTGGAACTCAACTGATAAGAGTATTCCACAGTCCTGGGCCATGACCCTAAAGGCTTGGTTTCTTCTTGTCAGATGAGCCTCACCAACTCAGGGAACAATCAATGATGATCCGGCAGATTATCTCAGTGATCGAGCTGGAATGTAAAGGTTCAGATACCCTGGACGTAAGCTGGTCAGGGCTTTGTAAATTATCACAAGGACCTTGAATCTGATTCGGTAATAGATGGGCAGCCAGTGCAGATGCTTTAACAATGGTGTCACAAGTGTGCTCTGTTGTGTTGGATGAGCTTCAGTTAGTAAGACCACTCCTTAAGAAATTCGCCCTAGATTCAGAAAATCTAAGTCTAGTTTCCAGGCTCAGTTCAAAGTGCTGGCTTTGGCCTATAAAGCCCGATACCCCAAGGACCGCTCTCCCCACAGGAACTGAACCAGACCCTGTAATCATTATCTGATGCCCTTCTTCATGTGTCCCCTCTACACGAGACCTGGAGGATGGCAACATGAGAATGGGCCTTTCAGTGGTGGCTCCCTACTTGTGGAATGCTCTCCCATCTTTAATTTTAGATGCCGAGCAAAATCTTTCTCTTTAATCTGGACTTTTGGCCCTTGATATGAAGGGTTTCAGGTATTTGCAGCTTCTTTTAATGGGGCAGGACCTGTAACACATGGGCTTTATCTGCATAATTGTATTTTTAGGTTTTATTGCTTTTGGGGGGTTATACTTTGCTTTAGGGACGCGGGTGGCGCTGTGGGTAAAAGCCTCAGCGCCTAGGGCTTGCCGATCGAAAGGTCGGCGGTTCGAATCCCCGCGGCGGGGTGCGCTCCCGCTGCTCGGTCCCAGCGCCTGCCAACCTAGCAGTTCGAAAGCACCCCCGGGTGCAAGTAGATAAATAGGGACCACTTACTGGTGGGAAGGTAAACGGCGTTTCCGTGTGCTGCGCTGGCTCGCCAGATGCAGCTTTGTCACGCTGGCCACGTGACCCGGAAGTGTCTCCGGACAGCGCTGGCCCCCGGCCTCTTGAGTGAGATGGGCGCACAACCCCAGAGTCTGTCAAGACTGGCCCGTACGGGCAGGGGTACCTTTACCTTTACCTTACTTTGCTTTAGTGCTCGTATTGTGTTTGTAAATCACTTTGGGTCACTTTTTCGAGGAAAGCAGCTAATAATAATCTAGTTCAGTACATAAACATCAAGAACTACTAATGAGAAGTTGGATCACATATGATTCACATGACACTTTTTTTCTGGGACATGCTGTGATACGCTGTGTACATCTCAAAACTTGACCCAAAGAAAATTAACATATGAAACCTTTCAGGCTCAACCTCTTGATGCTGAACACCACCATAGCAGCCACTCTTGCAATTACCGTATTTTTCGCTCTATAGGACGCACCAGATGATAGGACACACCTAGTTTGGGGGGGAGGAAATAAGGGGGGGAAATGTCTGAATCCCAGAAGCCAGAACAGCAAGAGGGATCTGGCTTCTGGGATAGCTGCTGGGATAGCTGGTCTAGCTTTGCGTGAAGCCTCCGCAGGGCACGGGGAGCCTTCATCCCCATGCCCTGCGGAGGTTTCTGGGACAGCCCTCCAGAGGGCAGCAGGATGAATGCACCCCGCTGCCCTGCGGAGGCTTTGCGCCGCTAACCCCGAAGCTATTACAGCGAGACGGAGTGCTGCGCAGTGCTCTGTCTCGCTGTTCTGGCTTCTGGGACAGCCTGTGAAGCCTCCGGAGGGCAGCGGGCTGCCTTCATCCCGCTGCCCTGCGGAGGCTTTGTGCAGCTAAGCCAGAAGCTAGAACAGGGAGAGGGAGCGCTGCACAGCGCTCCCTCTCCCTGTTCTGGCTACTGGCTTAGCCGCGCAGCCTGCATTTGCTCCATAAGACACACACACATTTTCCCTTACTTTTTAGAAGGGAAAAAGTGTGTCTTATAGAGCAAAAAATACAGTACAATAAAGATTTTTGGCGTGATCCTCTTTCACTTACACAAGTTTATGACCTTGTCTAAATTGCTTAACCTCCAAGCTTACTCATTTCGGAAATAGTTAGACTTGCCAGCAGCATCATGTGCATATGAGAAACTTGATGCTTCAGATTAGCAGATAGGATCTCTACATCACTTATCAAGTTTCTAAGTCTGCTACCCATTACTGTATAACAAAAGTTAATTTGAGTTCCTAAGACTTGTTCACATTCATGAAAAGTGTGTATGTGATTGGTGCCATAATCCCTTCATGCTGTTCTGAGTAGTGAAGTCGGGACCGCCTAAAAAACTAATGTGCAGTTCACTGAATTAAAACAATTTTCTTCATTATTGCTTTCATTTAATGTTAACCACAAAAGGAGGCTTATAATTCAGTGTATTGTGTGTCTGTATATACTGTGCAGGCACAATCAACATAGGATTTGACTTAGGAGGTGACATTAAGTGATTATGAACAAGAACTTTAGTTCAAGATTGATCATATGGATGCAAGTTTTTTATACATCGTATGTTGTAACTTGCTGTCTGGCTGTGCAATAGAGAATGTCAATAGGTAGACCAATGATGCATCTGCTACAGAATGGAGGTTGGGTTTTTTCTCCTCTGCAACGTGTTTCTTGGCTGCCTTACTTGCTTACTTGTGAGGTGATATATAAATATTTTAAAAAAATAAATACAGTGGTATCTTGGTTTACAAACTTCATCCATTCCGGAAGTCCGTTCTTAAATCAAAACCGTTCTTAAACCAAGGTGCGCTTTCCCTAATGAGGCCTCCCGCCGCCGGTGCCCTTCCACCGTTCAGTTTCCGTTCTTAGACTGAGGAAAAGTTACTGGGGCTGACGTGTTGGAATCCAAGAGCATGGGGGGGGGGCTGTTTCCCCATGTACATGTGCTTGTTCTTTTGATTTCTTTCTATTTGTGGCATGCTGTGATCTCAACAGGATTATCTGTAGGGTCCTATTGGATGGCTTGTTTGCCCTTGGACTGTAGGTTTTTGAGCACATTTTGGAAGTGATTAGTTACATGATTCCATGCAGGATTAATTTGACAGCATGCTGTCTTGTGTATATCAACACAAGGTTCAAAATTATGTATAGTAGCAGCCGAACAGAATGATTGCCTTAATGCTACATTGGATTCTACATTTTCTTTATAAAACATGATTGTCATAAATGCAATCAAGAACTTCATTTCAGTATTCTTCTTTTTTCCTTAAATCTCAAGGTGGAAAATCTATTGCAGTAGAATGCTCTGAAGGTAAACTCAGCCAAATGTTGTAGAGCTTATTGATGAATTCTGTATGCTGGGAATTCAGGAGATTATGGGATCTATCGCTAAAATAGAATTGTGCACTGTGTTGGACCATAATGCTATCTACAGAGCTGATGTAACATAATCTCATATTTATGCATGAGCTTCTCATTTCTACCTTACAAATTCCACTGCATATTTTTTTCTTTCACTCTGAAGGTGGAGCTGCTTTATCTGTTTATCATGTTAAAGAGATCATCATGAAATGTTATCAGTAAACATTACTTTCCTTCCATCTCTGACTTTGTTAGATGTAGCAAAATCCTGCTCTTGAATCTCTGTTAACATGCTTCTCAAATACATATTTGTTACAGTTTTCTATTTTCTTTTTCAGAGGACTTGAGTGGCCTTGGAGGGCCTGGTAAGTAAAACATACTTTTTAATTGTGCGTAAGTAAAAACATAAAACAATCAAAAGGACTTAAAAGCTAAAGTGCACAAGACCAAACAACCAAATTTAGATTTGAGTTTGACATTTCAAGACCACCTGTTCACGTACATGTCAGCCATAGTTTGTTCATTCATAAGCCTTTCTAGAATATAGTTGGGAAAGGTGGTATAAAACTGAATCTGTCTCATTGCTTGAGTTAGCATGGAGTTAATGATGTAGCTTTGAATGGCCTAATGTCAAATAGGTACGATGACACCCATCAGGTGTTTGGTAAATCTGTGGTATCAAATAATGACTCCATTAGGGATTGTGCCAAGCATTTTGTTCCCCAAAAGGTCATGTCAATCCTTCTCTGGCTAAAGGAGCACATATCTGCTTTTTGCCAAGCACTACTGTAGATTCCAAAATACTCCATCACATTATATATTCGGTGGGTTACGTGCATAGGAATGGAATCATTAGGAATTATACATTGCTTGCATAGAATATTTTCTGTGCTTTGATACTGCAAGCAGTGCATTGGTAGTAAAACATCCTTTTATATAGCATGGAGACAAGGGTTGGTTATCTCACATCTCTGTGTAGTTTACACCAACGGAGGCTTACTCTCCCATCTCCCCCAAGCAGAATCCCCCTGTCTGTCACCAGTGCTATATTGCAAATTTATATCTTGCAACATGGTTGAACATAAGAGGATTGGATGGTGATGTACTGCACGTTTTCAGGATTGTAGCCTGTTTGGTTTTAAATTGTACTAGAAATTAGAATATATGAAAATTCTGTGAACCACCCTGAGATTTTCAGGTGAAGGGGGGTTTACAAATGTAATCAACAGAATTTAAAAATCTACAAACCACATTGTGTATGAGAAAAATGATGTAAATGTATTTAAAATGTAAACAACATGTAGGATCCAAGCTGAAGAACATTTTCATTTGCAAAATATGTTGACAACAGAGTGAACCTTTTCATTCATTTTTTTAAACAGATCTTAAAGAACCGTTGTCTGAAAGGCAATTTGGTGAGTAATTAAATTCTTCTTTAGAAACATGGCTATAATCTAGAGCATTCTTCCCCAGTCTGGTGCTTGCCAGATGTTTTGGACTATAACTCCCATAATACCTAACTCTGGCCATGCTGGATGGCTGGTCTAGAGAGGACTAGATTGGGGGAGGCTGATCTCTCAGTTTTCAGTACTTTGTACTCCATTTGGGTAACACTTCCACTTTTTTATTTGAAAGAAAAGATTTACCGGTACTTGGGATAGAAAGTTTTGTGAACCAAAAAAGAAAAAAAATGCTGTATGCTATAATATTTCTTCTTGAATTCCCCTTTTGTGCTGAGTAGGTGGTACAAAAAAACAACAACCCCAGACCTTCATGTTTAATAAATATCTGTTGTACTCTAACCAAAATCTATTAGCATTGTTTGGTTTTTGTGGTAGTACATGAAGCATTAGGTCCTCTGTGCTTTGGACTGCACACACCCATTTTTCACTCTATGTGGGAGCTTGCTTAATAGTAGTAAATTCTTCTCCACAGATGTTATTAAATGACCAGTTAAAATAGTGTTGCCCCGCTGAGAAATACATGTGGGTCTTTTGTTGGTGCTTTCATAATTCTTTGAAAATTGGGAAAGAGAAAAAGACCTGTAAAATTGTGAAGAGTCTGAAATGGGGCTTACATACATCAATGGGTTTTCACTGCTTTGTTTTAATTGTGGAGCTCCTAATGACTAAATTAAGCAATGTCTCTTCAGTTTCTTTGCAGGCAAGGTTAATTTCTTGCTTCGTTGCCCAGCATGAGATTTGGCTTCCTGTAGAGGGTGTTTGAACCCCTCCTGGGAAAGTTTCGACTGGAATTAGATTGTTTTCTTGGCATAGAACTTTCCCGATAAAAGAGATTAAAGTATAGACCTGTGCAACAAAAGGTCAGCTCATTCTGTTAGCACAGCAAAATGCAAACCATTTGCGTGATGACAGCGTTTCCATGCTGCATGAGAAAGGTCATTGCGGTGGGGAAGTATATTACGCTTGCTGCTGGACTGCTCCAGTTAAGCTGTACAAATTTATCTCTTGTGATGGAATGAAGTTGCCTAGACTTGCTGCTACTGATTGAGTATTAGTACCTCATCAGATTTTCTGGGCATTGGTTCTGCAGGGACCATCCAGCAGCAACCTACCTGCTGGGCACCCAGATAGCATGATTGACATTTTCAGTATGGGACAAGGCATTTAGGGCTCATCCATGCTTAGCTTTTGCCCCATGCTTTCTGGTCACAGGTATGTGCTTTAAAGCTCTGTATTCAAGCTCTCTTTTTTTGGTCCCGGCACTTTCCCCACGGAAACATGCTCTTTAATGCTGCACACAGATTACTCCTTGCTTATTCCACAGTCTAACAGTATATGCATCACTTCAGGGTGGTAAGGTTATGTACCATATCCAATGAGGTTAATCCAAAGCGTGATTGTTGCTGAATCCATAGATTGTCATTTGCTCCAATTCAGCAGTAAGGAGCTTGTTTTTGCACAGAAAGCTCTGGGGCCAAGAAAAGTGTCGACTTGTGCCTAGAAGTGTAGCACAAAAGGATAAGCCTGCCTTTGATCTGAAAGAAAGGTGACCAGAATGCCTGCAGGGCAACTGTGTTCCCTTCCCTCTCCTTTGCCCCCCACTCCTTAAGCTCTGATCAAAGATAATAGTGGGGAGAGACAGCTGTTGTAATTACATGGTTTAGGGGCAGGGAGAAAGAACACTAGGACACTGGGGAAAATGTTCCAACCTACTCTCCTCTAGTTTCCGATAGATAACTCCCTCCCCCTTTGTGCACCCTTCACCCAGAGACATATTTATGGGAGGACAAGTGGGGCAAATGTCCAGGGTGGTTAATTTTAAGGGGTGGCGTTTGCAACACTAGCAAGACTCTGAGCTTTCATTTAAGAAAAGAAAGTTCACAAGGCTACATGTTAGCTGCTATCCCCTATCCCCCTGCAACTTCTGTGAAATGAGCTAGCTTAACCTGACTGCTCTATGCCACTGACAAACAGTGAAGTCAGAGCTGTGAGTTGAAGGCCTTTGTGCAGGAGAGAAAGTGGAGCAGCCACAGTTAAATAGTTTCTCAGCGGCAGTAGGCTCAAATCTCTTCTTCCCAGGGCCAGTAGACTCTACAAATACACCTCTGCCTCCACCACAAATGGTAGAGTTACATATGACATGAGAGGGGGAGAATACGTAGACTAGAATACCACAATCTAGCGTAGAGATGGAACATAGGCAATACACAGGCTGTGCACAGAACCATGGTTCTATTGGTGATTTCCCCCTTCAGCACATCAGAAAAATGATATATGGGACAGAAATTGCATGCCGAGATTTTCTGTTCCTTTCGGAGGTAGTACTGTAGAAAACTACATCATCTTACTGGTAAAGGTTTATATGGAATAGATGCAGGTTTTGAATTGTATATGATCAGGTCAGTGCACTGGAATCTACTCTACTGAAAGTCTGCCAACATAGCTAAGAAAACTGAATTTGAAAAGACAAGGGCTTTATACTTCCTAGGCAAAGTAGAGCTTAGAATTTGGAGTTTGTGTTCTAAGTTTCAGGAAGCAAGGAAAGAACAAATGCATAATGTATTCAACTAACTTTTACTCAGAATTTAATGACCATAACTAATTAGGTCAATTGATTATAATAGGCATACTTTGACTAAAAGTTAGTTTTGAATTCTCAAATTGAAGCAATTATTTTTGCTGTCTTCTGCTTATAAGAAGACAGGCAGTCTGCAGATTGTTTCACTAATTTACAGTTTCTCTTGGGATAAGAACAGCTCAAAGATATTTTGCTGTCAGTGTAAATAGACCTGTATTAATGACTCTGTGTTGTACCAACCCATTAAACAAGTGGTCATTGAAACCTTGAGAGTGTGCAGTCATTTGTAACTCTCTCTAAAATGGCTTTCATTGTGATAGAGCTTGGCAGATTGTATTTCATCTATAAATGATCTGTTTATTTCTAAAGCTACAAGTATAAACAGTAAATTAAGTCCAAGTTAAAGAGATCAGCTCATGATAGTTCCAGGAAAGCTGTCAAATCTTATTATGATAAATAAAGTATGTGGTTCTTTTAAAAAGCATTTATTTCAAACTGACTAGATAAATATACAGTGTTAAAGGAGCTATCAATACCTAATATTCTCAGTTCTGATAACTTGGCAAACCATGGTAGAATATGCTATACAATGGTGTTGTACGCTGTCTCAATTGGTATACCATGGTTTGTGATTTGCCAAACCATGATTTGAAGTGAGTTGTAAACTACAGATTGTGCTACCTATGCTATGGCATAGTGTCTGAATTGACAAGTCATTGCTTCACCTCCTGGAGCCATTACGCCTAAAGAGTGCTAAGCACATTTAAATCATGGTATTCCTATACACTTGGAAGTTCAAGCCATGATTTGGGTAATAAACTATGGTTAGCAGAAGCAGTGACTATGGTAACTTAGTTTAGACTCCTTGTGCTCCACCACTCTGGAATATCTCATTATAAGACATAACAAACCCTTTCAACATGGGGAGTACTCAACGTGTAAGAGATGATAATAATATTGACTATGGCGCATCCCGTGGCCCAACTCTGAAAATGCTGTCCTACAAAAGTCCTGTCATGTTTTTTTGCTTTTGCTTTTGCAGCGGTAGACAAAGTAGCGCTGCTGATGGGAAACATGAGCTACTATAATCATCCTAAACTCAAGGCTCCGTTAGTGGATGTTTACGAGCTGACCAACTTGCTGAGGCAACTGGACTTCAAAGTGGTTTCTTTGCTGGATCTTACTGAACCTGAGATGCGGAATGCGGTAGATGAGTTCTTATTGCTGCTGGACAAAGGAGTATATGGTAAGAACTAGTAGCATGATAGCCTGTCAAATTGATTGTCAGAATGTACCTTTTAAATATTTCCATTTCCAAATTACCTTATCCCATGCTCTCAGTAGACCCCCGTATATTATGTAACCATTATATAATTTTTGGTCCCTGAAAAACTGGAAAATGCAACATCCATTAATTTGAGATGCACTCCAAGATACATAGACAGATATGTTATGTTAAGCTAGAACATTATTGAGACCAAACATAAGAAGCTGCCATAAACTGTCTTAATAACACTAAATATTTATTTTTCATGAAAAATAAATTATTATTGTGGGGCCAAGCAGTGGTTTAAATTGGCAACAGGTGTCAGATGAAGTTACAGCAACAAGGGGAAGTTTCTGAATATTTTCTTACTTACTTACTTACTTACTTACTTACTTACTTAATTTCTATCCTTTTTTTTTTTTATAAAGATTTTTATTAATTTCCAATTTTTTAACAGAAACAAAAAACAACAAAAAACAAACAAACAAAAAAAACTCATATTTTCATAACCTTATTTTCATAACCCTCTTTTCCCGGACTTCCCCATACCTTTCCCTTTTTGCATCCTTAATTTAGTACCATTATTCAGCAACCTATCTTGCCCAATTATATATAAATTCGTCCTCTTTCTCTATTCCACCCTAAATTTTAAAGCCAATTATCGCTGCAATTCTACGTCTTCTTTTCCCTCAGCATTTTAACACTCCTCAGTTTTATAATAATTCTTAAGATACATCTTAAATTTCTTCCAATCTTCTTCCACAGTCTCTTTCTCTTGGTCGCGGATTCTACCGGTCATTTCTGCCAGTCCCATAAAGTCAATCACTTTCGCCTGCCATTCCTCCAGCGTGGGTAGCTCTTGTGTCTTCCAATACTTTGCTAGAAGAATCCTTGCTGCCGTAGTAGCGTACAAAAAGAAATTCTTATCCTTCTTCGGCACCAGCTGGCCGACCATACCCAAGAGAAATGCCTCTGGTTTCTTGTTAAAGGTGCACTTAAGCACTTTCTTAATTTCATTATAAATCATTTCCCAGAAGGCCTTAATCTTTGGGCAGGTCCACCAAAGGTGGAAAAAGGTACCCTCAGTCTCTTTACATTTCCAGCATTTGTTATTGGGCAGATGATAAATCTTCGCAAGCTTGACTGGGGTCATGTACCACCTATAAATCATTTTCATTATGTTTTCTCGTAAGGCATTGCATGCCGTAAATTTAATACCTGTGGTCCATAACTGCTCCCAGTCAGCAAACATAATGTCATGACCTATGTCCTGTGCCCATTTAACCATAGCAGACTTCACTGTCTCATCTATTGTATTCCACTTCAACAGCAAGTTGTACATTCTTGATAAATTCTTAGTATTGGGTTCTAACAATTCTGTTTCTAATTTCGATTTCTCCACCTGGAAACCAATTTTCCTGTCTTGTTTGAAAGCCTCCATTATTTGAAAATAATGGAGCCAATCTCGTACCTTGGACTTTATTTTCTCATAACTTTGTAATTTAAATTCACCACCTTCTTGTTCTAAAATCTCAGAATATTTCGGCCAATTGGTTGTCATATTAAGTTTCTTTACTTCCTTAGCCTCCATAGGTGAAAGCCACCTGGGAGTTCTGTTTTCCAATAAATCTTTATACCGTATCCATACATTATATAGTGCTTTCCTGACAATATGATTTTTGAAACCCTTATACACTTTAACCTTGTCATACCAGATATATGCATGCCAACCAAAATTATTATCAAATCCTTCCAAATCTAGAATGTCTGCATTTTCAAGAAGTAGCCAATCTTTTAACCAGCAGAAAGCTGCCGATTCATAGTAAAGTCTTAAGTCCGGCAGGGCAAACCCCCCTCTTTCTTTAGAGTCGGTAAGTATCTTAAACTTAATTCTGGGCTTTTTGCCCTGCCAGACAAATTTAGATATGTCTTTCTGCCACTTCTTGAAACAGTCCAGTTTATCAACAATTTGTAATGTCTGAAACAAAAATAACATTCTAGGCAATACATTCATTTTGATCACGGCAATTCGACCTAACAAGGAAAGCTTCAGGTTTGACCATATTTCTAAATCTTTCTTTATCTCAGTCCAGCACTTGTCATAATTGTCCTTAAATAAGTTCACATTCTTAGATGTCATGTTAATCCCCAGGTATTTTACACTCTTTGCCACCACTAACCCAGTTTCCTCTTGGAATCTTTCCCTTTCATACTTAATTTCTATCCTGCCCTTCTTCCCAAAGCAGCCCATATTGAGAATTTCTTATTGATCAGATGGCTGACGCTTGTCTCATTTTGTGCTGGCTGGACTGACATTCAGAATGCCTTCCACCCTTTATACGCCTGAGCCAAAGGGTCACAATGACAGGAAGATTTATTGGAGCAGCAAAAGTGCCTGCAGACTTTCTGACGGCAGCACACTTTCCCATTCCCTTTTTTTAGTGCTAGCTTGTCGGGCACCTTTGGGTCAGTTTCAGCTATAGATTTACTGCTGGGCACTGATGACGTCTCGAATCACAAACTACACCAAAATATGTTGACTTCAACTTTCCCTTTTATTGATGTCTTTTTCCATTGTAGCAAAATATTTTAAGAGTTCCAGAAGATAGCACAGCACAATCTGAACACTCTTTCCACATCTAAAATTCTACACACCCATCTAAACCATGTAAACTAGGGCTGAGCGATAACTGGTTTTCAATATTATGATATATCACCAGCTGAACATCACAATATATTGATATATCACAATATTTGAAATAAGGAAGGAACTACTACACAGAGGTGAACAGAACAATGTCTTGGCAACTGCTACTACTTAAGGGTCTAAAATGGATAAATGAGCCAAAAAGAATCCAAATGAGACTTTTGTTTTTTGGATTTGGCTACCAAATGGTGGTAGTCAGGACAATCTAAAGTACAGTGATGAGTCACAGTGAATATAAATAATCTGGGACTGCCAGCAGGCCTACTAAGCAGCAGTGGCAGCAGCAGAATCAATGATGGCGGGGGAGGGGGTAGAAGCAGCGGCAGCCTGGCATCAGTGGCACAATAATCAGCAGCCTGCGAGGCCTTGCCATGACAGTTGTTGGCAGCAGAAGCAGCGGCAGCAACCTGCAAGGCCTTGTCATGGTAGTGGCAGTAGTGGTGGCCTTGCAGTGGTGGCAGGAGACAGTGGCAGAAGCAGAGGAGGCCTGCGAGGCCTCGCTGAGGCAAGCTGCCACAGCTTTTGCCATCACCTCCCACTACCGCCAGGAGGACTTGCAGGCTGCCACCACTTCTTGCCACCATGGCAAGGCCTTGCAAGCTCCCCTGCTTGTGTCGCCATGAGGCCTTGCCGGCTGCCACTACTATTGCCGCCACCTCCTGCCATCACCACGAGGCCTCACAGGCCACTGCCGCTACTGCCGCCATCTTGAAAGCATACAGGTTTTTTTCTCTTTTTATTCACAAAACTTTCTATCCCAAGTACATCTTTTCTTTCAAATAAAAAAGTGCAAGTGTTAACCAAATAGAGTACAAAGTACTGAAAAGTAATTAGATCAAAATAGTGAGCTTTCTGATGGTCTGTCTTAATGCATGCTTGGTGGAATACCCAGCTTTACACATATTTCAGCAGTGTTGAAACAAATGCACTGGCTATTAGCTACTAAAGTTGTTGACATTTGAAACCTTAGGCAACTTGCAACCAGGATACCCATGAAGCACCCTGCTGGATCTGGCCAAAGCCCATCCAGTCGAGCCTTCTCACAATGGCTAACCAGATGCCTATGGGAAGCCCATAAATAGGACCTGAGAGCAACACCTTTTCCCTATTTGCAGTTCTCAGCAGACCACCGCTTCCCCTGGTAAAGGGAGCGCCCACCTTCTGGAATGCCCTCCCCTGGGGGGCGCTCAAGGAAGGTAGACAGTAGTAACCTTTAAACACCTTCTTAAATCACACATGTTTACTCAAGCTTTCCTGGATTCTTGACTGAGTTAATTTTAATTATCTGTTTGTACACCACTTAGTTTTGTGTGTGATATATAGTTTAGTGTTGTTTTTGCCTTGTTTCCCCAAACTAGTTTTAAGGAAATTTTACTTGTATTTTTTTCTTGTATTTCTTTTGTTTTTATTTAACCCAGTTCTCTGTGTGCATGTAACACTTTTGCTCTCAGCTCCTGGTCTGTGTTTTAACAGTGGGGATGATGCTCGTTCACTGTGCCAGAATGCCCTAGTTTTGCTGTTATAGCCCAAAGTAGGTCTGGTTCTTAGTTCTTTACAGTTTTTGAGTAGTGAACAAAAAGAGAATTGCCTCGAAGATTCGTTCTTTCCAGCTTCATTGATACTATTCTATCTTTTTTCACATGATTGGATGCTTCCTGTATTGGTTTTTTGCATTTTTGAGTAGTGTCCTTTGAATGTTTGTGGAACATGAAATAATGCTTTATTGCAGGGGTTGGACTAGATGAGCCTCCGGGGTCCCTTTGAACTTTACAATTCCATGACTCTGATTGGATAGGTAGAGGACCTGTGGCCCTCTAGCTGGACTACAACCCCCATTAGTCCTGAACATTGGCCATGCTAGCTGGAGCTGATGGGAGTTGTACTTCGACAACATCTCAAGGAACATAGGTTCCCTACCCCAAATTTTCTGCATTTTGGTGGGCTTACCTCCATACCCAGAAGACTTATGCTCACCATGATATTGCATCACCTGGTTACTCCCAGAAAAGTGTCATTTGCAATGCAAAGTGCAAAACATAAATTCGCATCTGCTGCTTTCCTCACTTCAGTGTGTTGTATAGTAAAAATGTGCCACTATCTGAGTATTGCAGTGCACAAGGCTGTTGCTCACCTCATTCCAAGAATGGGGAGATTGGAGTACATTCAGCATCTGCTTGCAGTAAATCCACTGCCCCACTTATGGCAAGTGTGATTTTAAGACTATAGAAAACTGCCTTATTCTTGTTTTCTTTGCAACTTAATTTAATTGAATTAGTTTGCTTAATATAATCGCTAAAAGCTATTTTAACTGTGTGTGTTGTTTCTCCCCAGGGCTATTATATTATGCTGGCCATGGCTATGAAAACTATGGTAATAGTTTTATGGTTCCTATAGATGCCCCAAATCCCTATCGAGCAGCAAACTGTCTGTGTGTACAAAATATTCTCAAACGGATGCAAGAAAAGGATACTGGCCTCAATGTATTTTTACTGGATATGTGCAGGAAAAGGTATGTAATTGCTTTCATCACCTCCCTAGTAGATCAAGGCTCAAGAAGCCATGTTGGTGCTAGAAAAACAGGCAAATGGAACAGCTGAGAGGTTAGCTTTTATTAACTCAACCATCTGTATGCAAGTGTCACAACCTTTCCGTTTTCTTCTCCAGGCTCGGGAGAGCGAAAGCAAAATAACAGGGAATAAAATAAACTTGCTACATAGTCATGTTTGACTTGTTGGGTCAGTCTCTGGGAACAAAGGAGGGCATGATTCACAATCCAGATAACGGTGGTTCAGATAAAAATTCTTTTCTTCCCATTCAGAAAAAAACAGTGTTTTGATTACCACATGAAAGCAGAGTTGGGTAGCTTGTTCAAAATACTGAAAGCTCCTTTCTAACAGATGAAGCTGACATCCTATTGACTGGGAAGGTGGAATGTCAGGCTGGCATTTTCCCCCTCTAAGATCTTGCCATGACAGTATTTCCCTGCTCTTCCTCCTCCCAGCTAGTAGGGAATATTAGCTAGGAAGTGATAACAGCTTTTATTTCAAGCCCCTCCCAACTTTCCTGGGCTATTATTATTATTTGTTTCATTTCTATACTGCTTTATATTGTTAAGAAAACATCTCCCAAGCAGTTTACAACACACTGAAACATCAAATAAAACAATCCAAAATAAAACATTGCTGAAGAAAGTCAGATATAAAGCATACATTCAAAGCAACGTAATTAACAGGAAACTGAAATATTATTTAAAAGATTTCAAAATAAAACATTGCTTCAGGCCTGAATCTTCAAAGTTCTGGTCAGGCAGATTCCAGCTGCTTTTCATGTAAGTGTAACCAGTAGCCCTGTTCTAGGTGTTGTTCCATCCAGTCATCGATGCCAAAGCAAAGCATTTTTATAGAGCTTGTGCACCATTTTGGGTTTGGGTGCTTTGTAACAGCATCACCACCCTTGGCCTAACTCTAGAGAGGTTTCAGGGCAAAAAGCATGAGTGTGGGGTCTTTTTCTGCCAATGAGCATGGGCAAGTGTCAGGGAACTGTCAGGATGCCTATGGTGGGTGGTACCCGAAGCAAAAGGCAGCTGAGCAGCAATTTCTTTTGTACATTCCCACCAGGCAAAAAGCAGAGGTTTTTACACCTGCGCATCTCTCCAACAAGGCAAGCAAGAAGCATTGATCACAGTTCAAGGACATATTCCAGCCAGGCAAAAGCACTCAAGGAGCAGGCAGAGCAGAGCCAGTGATGGGGCAAGGCCTGGGCTACATCTTATGCATGGGCTACTTTTATGCAACTGCAACATGAGCAGCTCATGAATGTGGAAGGAAGCACTTTGCACTGATTCACCAAAGCAAATTTGCTTAGTTCTCTGTTGCTTGATTTGTTAAAGGAAGTGATGGAATAAATGGCAGAATTTGGGGGGAGGGGGTTATATAGAATTTTCTATCTATGTAATAATGTCATGGCTTTGGATATAAAAAACATTTTGATTTATCTTCAACTTGCTCCAGATTCAGGCTGTTCTTCTCATTTTGTATTCTTACATTTATTAAAGGAATGAATATGATAATACTGTCCTCATCTTGGATGCCCTGAAGGTTACAGCTAACATTGTTTTTGGATACGCCACGTAAGGCTAATTATTTTACCTGCATATTTTTTGTGTATATATATATATATATATATATATATATATATATATATATAATGACAACAGAATGATTGTGTTAATATTTTCTGAGCTAACTAAAACAACTTCAGTATAGAGATGGATAATAAAAAAGACAATCTGCTTATGTTCCAGCAGACCTTTATATACCTTGTGGGCACATTACATTTGAGAAAATCTTTGAGTTGTATTCAGGTTTAAGCAGACCCATTTAAATCAATGGCATTCAAGTTAGTTATGAGTAACTTAAGACCCAGTGATATCAGTGGGTCTACTCTAAGCATGATTTAAGTCCGGATTGAACCTCATGATTTCATTTTTGGATCAACTTTCAACCTTGCATGTGTGTGCTTCAACTTCAACACAACATAAACATGGTACATTCCTTTTGCTTGTTTATCTGAGTGCAGCATCTCCCTGACCACTTGACCGAAAACCCAGTTCAAAAGGCAGATTGGGGTGATAAAAGGAGATTGTGCATTCAGATAAATGTGATGTGCCTCATTCCATTAATTGGGGAGTTGAGAATTCTTACCTGATTTTAACACCTGTTTTACAGACAAGATAATAGGCCTTGCTCTGGTGTTATATTCAGGTAAGTGAAGTAGCTAATCCTGAGAACCCTTTTGTTCATGGTTTGGCAAACTAACGCCCACGGACCAGATCAGGCCCAATTGCCTTCTGGATCCTAGCAAATTGCATCCTGGCGGTGGAAACATTTGTGAGCCAACATTAATATTTATTAACATTTCTTGTAAAAGTATACTTTATTTGTATACTTTATTGTGAAACATGAACTGATTTTTCAGAATCCTGTAAAGTCCTTTTTATTTTACTTTGACAAAGCAACATTTTTGCGTTCTGTTGTGCTGCAGTTATACTTTCCCCACCCATCTTATGCCTCTGCTGTTGTTAATATGCATTTAAGGTGCCAAGGAGCAGAAGCTTTTGAAATTCAGCAGTCTGGCTTAGCCAATGGGATTTTCATGAAGTTCTTGAAGGAACGCTTGTTGGAGGACAAGAAAATTACTGTGCTGCTGGATGGTGTAGCAGAAGGTAAGGGAAGTATATCTGAGCCACTAGGGAAGTTTGCTTGATCGAGAAAAGTGTGGTGCAGTGGTTAGAGCAGGGGTGGGGAGCCTGTGGCTCTCCAGATGTTGCTGGACTACAACTCCCATCTGTTCCTGAAAACATGGCCATTGGCCAGTGATGATCAGAGTTGTAGTTCAGCAACTTTTGGAGGGCCAAAGGTTGCCCACATTTGAGTTAGGGGGGCTGAGTAGAACTAGGGAGACTCTGGTTCAAATCCCCACAGAGCCACAAACTCACTGGGTGACCTTGAGCCTCACTATTTCTCAGCCTAAAGGTAAAGGGACCCATCACCATTAGGTTCAGTTGTGACCGACTCTGGGGTTGCGGCGCTCATCTCGCTTTATTGGCCGAGGGAGCCGGCATACAGCTTCCGGGTCATGTGGCCAGCATGACTAGGCCGCTTCTGGCGAATCAGAGTAGCGCACAGAAATGCTGTTTACTTTCCCGCCAGAGCGGTACCTATTTATCTACTTGCACTTTGACGTGCTTTCGAACTGCTAGGTTGGCAGGAGCAGGGACCGAGCAATGGCAGCTCACCCCGTCGCAGGGATTCGAACCACCGACCTTCTGATCGGCAAGTCCTAGGCTCTGTGGTTTAACCCACAGCGCCACACGCATCCAGCGTCTCAGCCTAATCTACTTCAAAGGGCTGTTGTGTGGATAAAACTCCTTGATGGAAAGGCAGAATACAAATGCAGTGAAGTGTAAAACATTTCATTTGCACATTTGAGGCCTTCGGAGCAAACTGTGTGTTATGCACAAATGCATGTAAAAACTGTTTTGATTTGGGGGGGGCGGGGGCGGTTTACAGCCAAAAAGCAGCCCTGAGAGTCTATAATATTTTTTAACAGAAGTTGAAAGCAGGGGTAAGGAATATGCACACCCATGCTTCACTCTTTCTTTTCAAACTCCCCCCCCCCCCAATAGCAGCTTAAACTGCTTGTTCCTAGATGAGGATAAAGAACAAATGTACACCAGCCTTTGTAAATAACTCTTTTGGGACAGCTATGTCTGTCACATGAAATACAGCCTAATCCCCGTAACCTTTACTTGCTTGAGATGAGATGAATGACCTGCCCCAGTGCACCCTGTGTTTCCTACTGGTTCTAGTCAACAGAAACTGCCAGCAGAAGATGGCTGGGAAGACAGCCTGCTGGCAAACAAGTGTAATGGTTCTAGGGGTTGCTCGTGCGTAAGCCGGTGCTTATCTCCCCGGCTGGGTGCAAACACCTGGCTGGGTCGCCTAAGTGAACCTTTTCTGTCCGGACAGCCACTCACCCGTGGCTGACTCAATCGCTGGCAGAATCCGTCAGTGGGCGTTTCTTAAACTTCTTCCAGCAAAGAAGCTCTTTGACGCCTAGTCTCCTCCTACTCTCTCTGCACAAAAGCCTTCTGCGCAAGGAGGGCGTGGGCAGCGGAGGACCCCTACTCTCCCCGCTGGTCCCAGGCAAGGAGTCATGGGACCGCCTCGCCGCTTCCCCCATCTGCCCCCCTTCTCCACTGGTGCTATGCTGATTCTCTTCCCCAGAAGATGGGCTGCTCCTCCCGATCCCTGGACGCTCTCTGGAATCCCTCTGGCTTTTGCTCTCTCCCTCAGGCACTGATGGCAGTTCCCTGACACAAGACAGGCTCCTTTTCCCCCTCTCTGAGGAGCAGCCTGACAGGGCAGATAGAAAACAGCTGCTGGCCTCGAGAAGGTGTCAGAATTTCTTAGAACTCGGGAGAGAAGGATGGGGGGTGGGGTGGAGGGTGACTGGGCAAAAGGCAAGCAGGAAGAAAATGTTTGTGGGAGACTGGAATGGCAGGTTGACAACAGGGAGAAATGTAGACTTTGTGTAACCAATGCCCTGGGTGGGAAACTGAGTGGAAGGAGGCTGGAGCCTAGTGAGCTGCAAACCATACCTGAAGAAAGGTAGTTCTCTTGAGTTCCTGAAGGGAGTGGATGCTGACACGGACCTCATTCAGAGGACTCCTTTGCTTCAATGTGGTCCTGGAAGGGAAGCGCAAGGAAGTCCCCGTCCCCCCGTCCCCCTTTTGCTTTGGGGAAGGCAGAAGTGAAACTGCCAGACAAGGAGCTGCCAGATGGCAATAGCGGGATGCCTAAGTATTATTGAGTGGGACCGCTGGCTGACTATTGGAGAGCGACTGTGTACAACCCGAATCCAGGGAGGCTGCCTTCACGCCTATCAAGACGTACTTCTGGCGTTGCTGGGGGTGGGGGTAACTACTGGAGGGTGCTGTAGCACTTAATCCCTAATAAAAGCTGTGAAATGAATTGTGTCCATATGCAAAAGAATAATAGAGCTGTGGGAATGGGTGTGTGTGTGTGGCTTTTTGATGTACTCCTGCCCCTGGAAGCACAACATATAACAATACTACTAACACATTGGGGTAGAAAGAGGGGATCAAATCAATTGTGCATGTTTGCTTTATAGGCCCAGAGCGATAGATGCATCCAAAATGGTGGCATTGTTTTTTACAGGTATACTTTATCTCCTTTCACAGCCCCAGAACACTGCTTCCAGCCAGGATAGACAGAACTAGGCAAGATGAGCCATTCGCCGAAGGCAGTTCCTTATATAGTAAATTCAGTTTTTTTAAGTTGCAGAAGCGATGTTCAAAAACTACTACCACTGCAGAATTTCCTTATGAAAAAGGCGGCTATGTAACAACATTTTAAAAACATATAGAGTACAAAGGTGTACAAAAATGCATTAAAATTGTTTAAGGATGCTAATGATGTGGCTGAAAATAGATGGAGAACCCCAGCTAAAAAAAAGACAACTGTTGGAAAAGATGATCAGTCTAGCTTATCTGTAGTGTAAAACGATTGGAACATGTATTCTTGTGAGCAGAGTGCTGCAATTAAGAAACATGTCTTTTCCTGGGAAGGATTTCATTGACTGGAGGATCTATGCCTATGCATGTGGGAGGGAGAAGACGAAGAAACTTGCCATGCAGCTTAATAAATGTTTGGGTCATAATGAATGTTAAAAGAGCAGGGGAGGCGGAGTTCTCATGGAGAGGAACTTGGACGGTATGTTCCGGACTGTAGTGAATTTTGAACAGCCAGGCTTGAATACCCCCTTGAAATCAGGTTTGTCATGGAAACGCTGACACAACAATAACCATAGCAACATGGCGGCTCTTCTGGAATGTAGGTGCTTTAATTAGAATTTTCAGCAGCTTTGGTTCCCAGAAAATGATTTGCATCTTTTATTTTTAGATATGGGCAAGTGTCACCTTACCAAAGGCAAGCAGGCTTTGGAGATTCGCAGCAGCTTATCTGAGAAGAGAGCATTAACTGATCCTGTTCAGCAAACAGTAGCGTCGGCAGAGTCATTAGCGCGGAATCTGCAGTGGGCAAAAGCTCACGGTATGGGTGAAGATGAAGATGCTGTTCAAGTTGATCTATAGCTCCTCATGTCCCAGGGTGTTGGTGCACAACAGCCTTATGTATATACTGAAATAACTTGGCTTACCTCCCTCAAATGGTTCATTTCCCTAGGTTATTTGTTCATTTACTTCACGGATATCTAACCTTCAATGGAATACTTGAATACTGCACTCACCCTTGGCAAGCTTTCCAGGGGCTACATGCCACCAGTAGGTGTGGCCACCCTACTCTTGCACAGGGCACCTTCTCCAGCGTAGCCCCACACCCAGCAGATCAGCTGAAGAGCAGAGCTTATCGTCAACCCCTCTCCATTCATCAAATGATCATTCTAATAAGCACAGTAGGGGTGGTATGTATCCCCATCGAGGTTCTGGGCTGTGCAGAGAGTGCTACACATCTCTGTCCACCACAACATCACCTCTGTTTTATTCCCCCCTTTTTTTGCTGCCACCAAAATCAGTGGAGCCTTGGTGGGATGGGGCTCATTAAGTTTTTCTTAGGGGTCAAGCTCCCAAGCCAAACACATTATTACATTTGTATATCCCCACCTTTCCATATAAAACATCCACAGTGGTTAACAACTATAAATCCCACAACAGAAAATAGCCAGTTCACAAAACAGTCAGTCAGTATCATAATGATGAGGGGACAGTGACACCCCATAGCCCAGGGGTGGCTAACCCATAGCTCACAGGCACCCAGGTATATGAAGTGACCTTCCAGGCCCTCTCTCCATAGTTTCATCTCCTTATCTGCTCAGCTAATGATAACTTGTAATTCATTTCATGTGTTGCTAGTAAAGTGAAGGAGCAAGATCCTCTCCAGTAAAGTTACTTATCATTTTAGGGCAATAGCAGAACTGTTGATAGATGCCAGGAGGAGATGATCTGTGCAAAATGTATGAAGGAGTCTTGAAGACTGATTATAATCTGCTCCCATTAGTTTGTAGATCTCCTAGCTACTGAAATTAATCCTGATGTTCCAATCTGGATAATGACTACGTACAGCATGAGGAAAGATGCAATTTCCCCAACTAATTTTGAAGGAGAGCATCTGTGTATTACCACTAATCAAAATGTGTTTGTTTCCAGAACTTCCTGAAAGCATGTGCCTTCAGTTTGCCTGCGGTGTTCAAATTCAGCTGGGTTTCGCAGCAGAATTCTCCAATGTCCTGATTGTCTACACAAGCATAGTAAAGAAGCCTTCTGAAATCACTGTTTGCAAAGCTTATGTTACAGATTTCCCCCTTGTAAGTTGGCGTCAGGAGCTTGGTATGAGTTTATTCTTTACAAGATTATAAAAAACATGAAATTTGCACTTTGGCCAAAACCCACATATTATATGATCTGGCAGCTAGAGGGTGGTGGTGGTTGTGGATATAAAGCTTTTATAAGCTTTTATAAATAAAAATTTATTATTATTATTATTATTATTATTATTATTATTATTATCCTATAAGTTAATTTCTGCTTTTTAACAAATTTGAACAGGACTTGGATGTCGACCCCAAAGGGGCAAACAAGGGGACTCCTGAGGAAACTGGAAGCTACTTGCTTTCAAAGGACTTGCCCAAACATTGTCTCTACACTCGAATAAGTTCTCTGCAGAAGCTAAAGGTCATTTCACATTACTTTTGTCTCACAAACTCATTCTGTTTGGCACTTTTACACCAGCTGCTGCATGAAACAGATTGCACGTTTTACAGGGACACACCCATATTGGTAGCCTCCAGTTACTACTTGCCCTTTGAAATACAGGTAAAGGTAAAGGGACCCCTGACCATTAGGTCCAGTCTTGACCGACTCTGGGGTTGCGGCGCTCATCTCGCTTTACTGGCCGAGGGAGCCAGCGTACAGCTTCCGGGTCATGTGGCCAGCATGACTAAGCCACTACTGGCGAACCAGAGCAGCGCATGGAAACGCCATTTACCTTCCCGCCAGAGCGGTACCTATTTATCTACTTGCACTTTGACGTGCTTTCGAACTGTTAGGTTGGCGGGAGCAGGGACCGAGCAACAGGAGGTCACCCCATCGCGGGGATTTGAACCGCCGACCTTCTGATCGGCAAGTCCTAGGCTCTGTGGTTTAACCCACAGCGCTACCTGCGTCCCTGTCCTTTGAAATACCTCAGCATAAATGTATGATTTCCCTACGGATGCAGCTTTGCAGGTTAAGCCAGCAGAGAATTATATGCCAAAGGCCTTCAGTCTCAAAAAGTTCAGAGTCTAGATTTCTGGATATGGCTTCATGGGTACTGGGGAAGGGCAGCAGGCTGCAATAGGGGTTTTGTTTGTGTCAAGGCTGAGGTGGTGGTAGGATCACAACTGCTTTGCTTTCTTGCTGCACCACTAAGTTCCCTTTCAACTCAATTCTACGATTCTAAGCTATCGGAAACAAAACAAATCAGGGCTCGGATGACGGCTGTGGCCCCATTTGCGCTATACATTTAAAGCTGTATCACACTACTTTAAACCTTTGCGGCTTCCCCCAAAGAATCCTGGGGCTTGTAGTTTGCTAAGGTCCCAGATGATCATTAGAGTCCAATTCCCCTCACAGAACTGCAATTCCCAGCGTGGTTTTGTAGTCAGCCCCTCTTTCCAGAGAACTCTTGAGAACTGTAGCTTTGTGAGGGGGAAGAGGGATCTCCTAAAAAACTCTCAACACCCTTCGCAAACCATGAACCATGACTGTTTTGAAGTGGCACGACGCTGCTTTAAAGGCCTAGTGCAGATTGGACACTACTGTGAGGTGGGAAATAGGGGACCAGGAGCCAAATCTGACTGGGCAATGAGAATGTACTGGGTGAAGGAACTATTCTGATCAGTATAAAACTGCAGTATGTGGCATTGGAATGAGGGTGGAATCTACATGATAAAGAACAGCTGGTGTCCCTTGGCTTATACATCATCCTAAATGATGAAGATACAGCAAGTGCTAAAATTGATTTATTTATTTTTTGAGGGGCAGACATGCTCATTTTTTGCTTTTGTTTCCCACAAAATGCAGATGTGCCGTTAATTCAGTCAGCATACAAAACTGATTATGTTAGTGAGAGTATTGGAGTTATCTGTGATGCAAACAGTAGCTTCTTTGTGTTTAATTTTTGCAAGTTCCATGTGGAAGGCAAACTCTTAACGTGGAAAGTGGAATATCTTTAGCAGCCGGTGTAACAGTTGCTTTTAAAATACAGTCTGTGTGCTGACAGCAAAACGCTAGAAATAGGTTTCCAGCGCCCCCCCCCCTTTTTTTTGTCCTGTGAATTTGTGTAATTAGGAGACAAAAGCACTCTGATGGCAGTGGATGCTGCATTTGATGTGAATGCCTGCATTTCTTTCTTAGGGCATAACAGCTGCCATTATTATGAAGATTAATGATGAATTTTCTTTTTTTATTATTTCACAGGAAGACTTAACCTTCACAGTTTGCCTGCACTATGAATACGCAGGAGTAGATGATGTTGTGGATGAAAGGAAGGTGGTTAACATTGGCAAGCCGCTCATTGCGAGACTGCGCATTCATCAAGGATACAGAAAGAATAGTTGTTTCCACAGCTTCTGTGGGCCTGACGGGCCTTGTTTCGCCCACTCGCCTGGTGTAGAGGCAGCTGGATATAGCCCCTCTCATCACAATCACCAGCCACATTGTTATACAGGTTTCCCCCAGCAAAGCCCTGCTCACTCAGGAAGTGTTTTGCAACCGGTGAGATGCCAGTGCAATATGTCTCCAAACAGGTTGGTCGCATGGACACCAACCTGGTCGTATCCATCCAATTCGAAACAAAGCAACGTACCTGTGGAGACGACAGATGAACTGGAATCTGATTTCTCAGGAAGCTTGAGGCTGTCTCATCAACAGTAGTCGAAACTTCTGTGTGCCAGTTTAGTGGCAACATTCCTCAGGCAGCGATTTGCAGTGCTGCTTGTGTGTCTTGGATTTTGGGGAAAGGGCATTAATAGGTCTCATTGAATTATTTAGCCAGGATCCCAAATTGTTGGGATTATGAGTTGGCACGTAGGTACTTAAGAAATCTTCTTGGACCACAGGAAATTCCCAGTTATTTTCCCCGATAAGGAAACTGCAGGGCATGTTGCAATACAGTAGTAAGAAAGAGTGTGATTGACTTCAAGCCCAGCTATTTATCATGGGAGAGTATGTGTACAGTATTCTCTTTTAACATGCTGAAAACAATTGGAACTGCAACAGAATGTTGCAGTGTGACGATGGTCTGCCTTTCCAGACTTCCAGCATTTCTAACCCCGCCTCCAAACATTTTCCACCCTCTGCTCCCTAACAGCATTCCATGAGGCACTGAGCATATATTGTGCTGTATTGGGTGGGGGGCTCACTCCCTTGGGGTTTTCTAGAAATTTTTTCTATGCAATTTTTGGGGTTCCTCAAGTCTACTGATACCGTCTGCATGGTGCTGCTGCTTTGGCTACATAAGCAATGACATAGCCTGAGCACTGGAAGTAGAGCAGTGGTTGCTAGACACTCCCCCCCTCCGCCCCACCCCCGGGGGGGATCATTTGGAAAATGCTGGCGGTTTTGGTGAACTACGTAATGATTTTTCTGCCAATGATTTTTAGTTGTATTTTTATTGTTTCTTTTATTTCTTCTGCAGGCAACCCCTGATTTGCACGGGGATTGTGTTCCTGCCCCTCTCCCCACCAACACGTCAACAGAGTTTGCATAAGGCATAAGCCCACCCCATTATACCCCTGATCTGCCCTCATGTTCTGCGTAATTGAACATGTGCAAAATGGTCACTGCCTGTTGCTCTTTTTTTGTATTAACAACTTGCATCCAAGTTGCAATCAATACAATAAGAAATGAAATGCAAGGAAAATGCAGTTAAAAAGCAATTTGCATATTTAATATAAGCATTCCATGGACCACCTGAGTAAAGCTCATGGACCACTGGTGGCCCACCAACCAGAAGTGTGGGAACCTCCTGACATAGAGGGGATGATGTGTGGAGGATGTCAGGATACCACTGGGTATCTGGTGCTTTCCCTACATGTCTAGATGAATGCATGGGAACTGAACAATGGACTGAACGGAATATTGCTCTCATTCATCAATGATATTCTTATTTCTGTCCTCTGGAAGTTCCCGAACCTTTCCTCCTACGACAAGCACTGTACAAACAACCTTTGATTAAATAAAAGCACCTGCAGAATTTCTGGTCATTTGGGAACCAGTTTTGTTTTACATGATCAATGTCTGCAATTAGTTTAAAAGGGTAGGAAAGAGATTTTTAATGCACCCCAGCCTCTTTAAAAGTCAACAAGAGTGAATCAGCTTTACAGGTACTCCTCATTTATACTGTCATTTTAAAAGGCCAGCATTATTATTATTTTGTTCATAATTATATGCAAGGCAATAAATTCCTTTTTTAAAATATTTGTATATATGTACTATATTCAATAAGATTTTTTTAAAAGTTCAGCATTCCATTCTCTTATGTGACTAAAGGGCCTGTGGTATGTTAAATTTAGACTCTTACCTGCATTTCTGGGGGAAAGGAATACTAGGCACTGATTTGGGACCGATTTGGATGGTCCGCCCCCACCACTTAATGGATCCAAATGGTTTCCAGAGAGTGGTAGGGGATGCTTTATCCTATGTTGATGGCCTTTCAGCCGATTCCCTGGTGGCCCGCTGGAATGTGGAGTTAACCAGGGCTATTGACTGTTTGGCTCCGAAGCGCCCTCTCCGATTGCATGGAGCCCGGGCAGCCCCGTGGTTTTCCACGGATCCGAGGGCAATGAAACAATCGTTGAGACGGCTAGAGCGCCGGTGGTGGATAACTCATTCCGAATCTGACCAGACACAGGTTAGAGCTCAACGTCGAGCCTACCAAGTGGCGATAGCGACAGCGAAGAAGACTTTCTTCGCCGCCTCTATTGCATCTGCAGAAAACAGCAGCAGGAGACTTTTTCAGGTGGTTCACAATTTAGCGGAACCACCTGCGACATCGGGGCCCAGTACGGGCCACATGATCTCCTGCAATGATTTTGCAAAGTTTTTTGCAGATAAAATCGCTCAGATTAGGGAAGAAGTAGACTCCACCGTGGGAGCAGGGCCAGGGCGGGAGAGTGCTAGAGTCCTGTCTAGTCAAGTTGTGTGGGATCAATTCCATTCTGTTACCTCCGAGGATGTGGACAGGCTGCTTGGACGAGTGAAGCCAACCACCTGTCTCCTGGATCCTTGCCCATCCTGGCTTATAAAAGCTAGCCGGGAAGGACTGGGCGATGGGCCTCGTGGGGTGGTGAATGCTTCCCTCCATGAGGGAGCCTTCCCAGACCTGCTGAAAGAGGCGGTTATTAAACCACTTCTTAAAAAACCATCTTTAGATGCGGCCACGATGGCCAATTATCGCTCAGTCTCAAATCTTCCATTCTTGGGCAAGGTGATTGAGCGAGTGGTTGCTGAACAACTCCAGGCATGCCTGGAAGAAGCGGACCATTTGGATCCCTTCCAGTCGGGATTCAGGCCTCATCATGGGACTGAAACTGCCTTGGTCGCACTGGTTGATGATCTCCAGCGGGCTAGGGACAAAGGTGAGAGCTGTTTCCTAGTTCTGCTGGATCTCTCAGCGGCGTTTGATACCATCGACCATAACATTCTTCTGGACCGTCTTGAGGGGCTGGGAGCTGGGGGCACTGTCATACAGTGGTTCTGCTCCTTCCTCCTGGGCCGTGTTCAGAAAGTGGTGGTGGGGGATGAGTGTTCAGACCCCTGGGCTCTCACTTGTGGGGTGCCTCAGGGTTCTGTCCTCTCCCCCATGCTTTTCAACATTTACATGCAGCCACTGGGAGAGATCATCAGGAGGTTTGGGCTGGGTGTTCATCAGTATGCGGATGATACCCAGCTCTACCTCTCTTTTAAATCAGAACCAGTGAAGGCGGTGAAGGTCCTGTGTGAGTGTCTGGAGGCGGTTGGAGGATGGATGGCAGCTAACAGATTGAGGTTGAATCCTGACAAGACAGAAGTACTGTTTTTGGGGGACAGGAGGCGGGCAGGTGTGGAGGATTCCCTGGTCCTGAATGGGGTAACTGTGCCCCTGAAGGACCAGGTGCGCAGCCTGGGAGTCATTTTGGACTCACAGCTGTCCATGGAGGCACAGGTCAAATCTGTATCCAGGGCAGCTGTTTACCAGCTCCATCTGGTACGTAGGCTGAGACCCTATCTGCCTGCAGACTGTCTCGCCAGAGTGGTGCATGCTCTGGTTATCTCCTGCTTGGACTACTGCAAATAATAATAATAATAATAATAATAATAATAATAATAATAATAATAATTATTATTATTATTATTATTTATACCCCGCCCATCTGGCTGAGTTTCCCCAGCCACTCTGGACAGCTCCCAATCAAGTATTAAAAACAATACAGCGTTAAATATTAAAAACTTCCCTGAACAGGCCTGCCTTCAGATGTCTTTTAAAAATAGGATAGCTACTTATTTCCTTCACATTATGAGCAGGTTTGCTGCTTGAGTTAATAAGAGATTTGTTGTTGATGGTAAAGGCAAGTTTTAAATGTTCCGTAGTTTGGTAGTTGTCACTTTCTGAACTGGCCCCCATGAAATACCTTTACATCTTCAGACTAACGCAATGGTTAAATATTTCCAAAATGATCTGGTCCAATGGGAAGCCCTTTAAATGGCTCCTGTGCATTTCCACAGCCTCCTAAGTGGCAAGGTTTTGCAGAAATGGAGTTTTGTAAACCCAGGCAAACCATAGGTCCACTTAGATAAGTATTGTTTGCAGCAACTGGCATCAGCCATCCAGGGTTTCATACATAAATCTTGCCTGGAGGTGTCAGGGGTTGAATCAGACCTTTCATATAGAAATTGTATATTCTAGCAGTGAATTATGACCCCTGAATTTGAGCAGGGAGGAACTATACTATGTGACGTATTTAGGTGATATCCAGGGCAAAACCTTGTGAGCTCCTCAGAAAAAAAGGGTTGCCTTTTCATTTAGATCAGGACAAACTTCTAGCTTTCATGCTTTTAGGTGGAACGTAAAACCATTAATGAGCAGTACGTTTTGTGACAATGCAGAACTTAAGGGGCTGCTATGCAACTGGTCTGATAGCACTGCATCATCAGATGCAAGTCGGTGATGCTGTCCTTTGCTTTCAGAGCAAAAGAACGGCTCTTCGAAGCACTTCTCCATCTCTAGTCACAAATCAGTTCAAGAGGCCCACACACGCACACTTGATTTGTGTGGAGCTTGTATTGCCATGGTAACTATTCTCTTCACATACTTTTTGGCACTTGGAAAAACTCATTGGTTTCTTCCCACGATCCAAGAGATTGGAGCACTGTTCAGTGCCCTTGCAAGATTAGGTCTGTAATGATGGAAACAAAGAGATTGCTTCTGTCACTACAGGCCTTAATCTTGCACTGCACTGAACTTCCTGCTCTAGTGAACCCTGCAAGCCCAATGGCCAATAAATATTTATTGCTTGTAGCCATAGACCATTGCAAATGCAGTAAAAGACCTATTAGCACAGGCATAAAACATGAATAAGTATACACTCTGCTTAAAATGCAATCAACATTGAAACTTCCTGGGGTTAGATTTAGCTTGCTCAAATTAACAAGTCACTAACAGTTCGTTGAAAGATTCTCACTTGGATTTTCTTTGCTGCAGTTGCATATATTGCAGTTTGATAGTATATGTACTCCTATGGGTTGGATAACAGGTCAGTGACTCTGTTTTGCACTGGTCACCCACTCCATTGCATGCAATATAAAAGAATGGTTTCTTTTCTAGGACAGGCATACAGTGGGCAGTGCAATGAATGTTATTGGCATCATCTGTCTGGAAAGACAATGGCAGGAAGTCAAACCGCTGCGTTAGCAGCACTGAAGTGACTTCCCCAGGGCACATTTAGTCTCTGGCTAGACTAAAAACAAGCACATGAACACCTCTGTGCCCTGGCTACACCATGCATGGATTTTCTATATCATCACCATATGCTATGAGCCCCCGCCTTCCTCAAAGTTAATGTGAACCGTAAAGGCCTCCAGCCCTCCCCAGTTTCCCATCAGCTGCAAGCTTGGCAACTTTGCTATCTCTGATTGAATCTGTGTTTTACCTCCACAAATCACCGTGTTTGCTTTGGGATTCAAGCTCCATCAGTATGGTACAGAGGATGACAACCATATACATTTCCAGAGAGAGAGATGCAATCCTTGTAAGAGCAAGCTTATTATATTTTACTTGCACTAAGGCACCAGATGTTCTTGTGCATTGCCTTCCGTTCTCAGAAGGATGTGCATAGGAGATGATAATGAGCGATTGCTTTTCTCTGTGTTCAAGGCAAGGATTTCATCAGCTCCATAGAAGTATCTGTCAGCTAGCCAGTTATGAGTTATGGTCACAGCTGTTGTACCATGGCCAGGAATATGGGAGGAGTCCCCTTATTTTGTGATTGTAAATTGCTCTAAACTGTTTTCAGCATTGTGTTTTAACAAGGCAGGCGTTCTTGTTGTATATTTGTAAATTCATATTAGAAAAATACACAAAGGTTGCTTCCAGACAACTTGTTTATTGAGCATTCATCCTGATTTGTTTGCAGGGAGATTAAGACAACGTTGGCTATTTAATAAGCATAAGGTTAGATGACATTGCGTAAAGCAAGTGTTACTCCACACCTTCCAGTGCAGTCCCCCTTTACTTTCCTTATCACAAAAAGTCTGATCTTTTGTGAAAGTAGCTTTGTTGCTCAAGACAGCGTGGTCAACTACAATTGCATAAACCAGATTTGCCAGTTTGTGACTGGGCCCTCCTGCAAATAGCAACCGTCTGGAAGTGGCCCCTCCTTCAGAAGGAAGTCAGATCTGAGAAACACTGCCCCTGGCACTTTTCATCATTTAGGAAAGTAAAGAGTAATGCACAGTCGTCTTTTTCTGAGCTGGAATTCTCAAACCACTCGCTACTTTTGACTAGAATACTGTTTCCTCTCTAATAAAGAACAGTTGTTTGGTAATTATAATGGTTCCTCTCTTTTTATAACTGTGCACTGTGCTGTTGCCACCACCCTGGGACCTCATGGTGAAGGGTGGGTAATAAATATAAATGGAATAAAATAAATAATAAAAATCAAGGGTAATTTAATTTAAAAATTAACAACTCTTAAATGTGCATGAGCTCTCTGAACCCAGTAATCCACTGTCGTGAGTATCAAATGGATGTGTGGGATCCATCTAAGTCAGGTGCAGGTTCCGAAAAAGGAATCTAGTGCCAGTTATGTGATCCAGTCTGAAACTGACATCCAGTTCTTTTTGTTGTCCACTCTGTTTGGTATGGTTCCTTTTAAAGGTTTTGTTTTATTTCACAATGTTTACTTGAAGATTAATATCCCATTTCTTTCATTTATTCTTTTGGGGTGGAAACTGCTGTTGCTTAGAGAACCAGTAAGTATGCAGTCTGCCTCTGTATAATCTAAAAGCAAATCTGTAACAAATAATCTGCATCCCCTATCCGGAAAATTAATTTCCATATTAAGTTTGGCGCTTGCAACGCACTGAAGTGGAAAGTAAAGAATGATGCACAAGATTTTTGACAGAACACTGCCTCCCAGTTTTATTGGTTTAATTTTTCCTAATGACTAAAACTGACACATTTCCCAGCACCACCAGAAGGTATTTAGTGAAATTACAGAGCTCTAATCGACATTAATACACATGTCAGTTTGTTAGCATATAAACTGAGTGAGTCCTGGAATTAAATTGTGAAGCTGGTGATCTGAGAGATAAAACTTTTGTTCCCCATCCCACGTTGTAAAGGTTCTGTCATCTATAGTGTAAATTTGAAATATCCTTGCTGAGGACAGTTTTGCCGATGTTGCTACAAGATTTTGGCTGAATTTGCATGTCACACTTAACCATGTTCAGGGCGATGTGCAGGAGTGGGCTTCAATGAGACCCCAAATTGTGTATTCCCTTCTCCTCTGCCCGCATCACCCAGAAGAGTTCAGAAGCTCCTAAACCTACTTTTGGTTAGCAGTGGTTAGTTATGTCATCTGAAGTGGCAATCTGGTTAATATTAACCATGGTTAGCATGAAACAAGCCAACTTCAAACCATGGTTTCTGGAGCTGGCTTATTTGAACTAACCATGGTAAACAATAATTACTGTTCTGGGCTTGGATGACAGGAGAAGCTGTGGTTAACTAAAATGGAAAGGAAATCTTCTGAACTCTTATGGGTTGCATGGAAGGAAGGGATGGGACTGAGAGAGCGGGCAAACCCAAGGTTCACTGTGTCTCATTCCTGTTTGTGCACACCTTGCTAAAACCATCCTGTGTGGCACAGCCAAAGAAGATAAATGAGATCAGCATTGGGAGAATTAGATCAAAGTAATTTCCACATCAGCCTAGCTCCTCTACCTAGTGAATGAGATCCTGAGAGAGCAATCCTGACAAGTTAATTCTGATTTGATGGCTGAAGTAGAGCAGGACAATCAAAACAATAACAAAATGTAAGACTGCTAGTTAATCCTTAACATTTGGCATGGAAAGTATCTCTTAGCTATTCATGAACGCTGTGTACATGAATCAGAAGTGAGATGGGCCCTTCCCCAGATGTCTTGCAATTTGCATTAGGTTCAGTAAGAGACAAAAAGAGTTCAGGAGAGTTATCTAGCAATAAAATGGTATTATCTAGCAATAAAATGGTATTGGAGCATTGTTGCTTTAACATCTATCGATTGCCACAAATCAGATGTATGTGGCAAATGGTAAATGTGGCTAGGTTTTATCTTCCTGCCTTTCACTAGGCGGAAATGGTTCGTTTTGCTGAATTTGTCAATACTATCACACATCGTTAATGACTAAGAACGTGTTTTGTTTTAATTAGAAGTTTCTTATACTGCGCATCAAGAAATATTAAGACGTTTTTATAACAATTAAGCAATAATAAATCAAACAATACAACAAGAGCACTTAAAAAACCAAAAACCCTGAGTAATTGACCATATGTTTATGAGATACTGATAACACCCTTCCTCCTTTTTTTCAAATCTTTAAAAACACTCTCTTCTTTCCGCTGAAACCTCCCCGATCCATCAGATTTTTTCCCCACTTTGCATGACTTTTCTTTTATACAGCCACTCTTCAAAAAATAATTAACACACGATGCAGCCAAAGCTAATTAACACACAATGAGAGCCAGTGTGGTGTAGTGGTTAAGAGCGGTAGTCTCGTAATCTGGGGAACCGGGTTTGCATCTCCGCTCCTCCACATGCAGCTGCTGGGTGACCTTGGGCCAGTCACACTTCTTTGAAGTCTCTCAGCCCCACTCACCTCACAGAGTGTTTGTTGTGGGGGAGGAAGGGAAAGGAGATTGTTGGCTGCTTTGAGACTCCTTAAAGGGAGTGAAAGGCTGGATATCAAATCCAAACTCTTCTTCTTCTTCTAACCATTTTATGCCCCATGGAATTCAAGGAAGATAATTAAAGATGGGGGGGGGCATAGGACAGGCAAGAGGAAGTACAGTGCATTGTAAAACTATGGAATTGGGGGTTTGTCTTGAGGTGGGGGTTGTAGCTGGGGTTTTTGGTATATTTTAGATCTTATGATTTATGAGGAAATCGTTCAGTTTGTGTATTTTTTTAATGTTTTATTTATTGTTTATGACTACTTTTGTTATGTTGTAGTTAGGCGTTTTTTTACCCATTCTGTAAGCCGCCTTGACCATGGTTTGAACTGTGGAAAGGCAACATGCAAATAAAATTATGCATTATATATACAATTTGCTGCCACATTGTGATGGCTACCGAGTTGGATGGCTTTAAAATGGGCAGCAACAACAGCGGCAATAATTATATTAGCACAAGCTTGGAAGACAGAAGAAATACCAATGAAAGAACAATGGCGAGGGAAACTTACGGAATATGCAGAACTGGCAAAATTAACAGATAAATTACATGAAAAGGATAACAAAGATTTTAAAAGAGAATGGGAACCATTTACAACATATATGAAGAGACAACATAAAGAATTGGACTCACTGGCAGGGTTTGAATAAACAAACACAATTGTATATAACAAAAAGTAAGACTATATTTTGGGAAACAACACACAAATTTTGGGAAACAACACACAGGGAGAGTAATATGGAAATAAAACAAAATGGGAATATGAGGGAAGTCCAGGGGAGGAGGGGGAGGAAATATGGAAAATTGTTAAAGAAATGTTAGAGGATGTATATATAGAAAAAACAATATTCTTTAAAAAAAACAAAATGGGATTAGGCAAATCCAGGGAGGGTCGTCATCAAATTGCTACTAGCCAAGATGGCTGTATATTAATTCTGGTGCGAGAGAACCATGCTTCCAAATTATTAATCTACGGAGCAACACTGCTATTGTTCTCATGACTTCCTGGGTGACATCTGTTTGGCCACTGCACTAAACACAATGCTCATCTGGATAGGTGTTAATTTTGATCCAGCAGGGATCTCCTGGTAGCTGTGCAAAAAAATAACAAATACCAATTCTGAGACACAAAGTACAAATGTGGTTGTTCCCAAACTTTTCCACTAGAGGGTACTCATTCCACATTAATTATACCAGAAAGTAAATATATGTTCTGAACTTCCAAATCTCTTGCGATTGCTCCCAAACCTATGGTCCGTAAAACCTCATCAGGTGCCCAGTGTGCAGTTATTGAATCTTTCATTTCTTATAAAGAATATTGGGATGCGGGTGACAATGTGGTCTAAACCACTGAGCCTCTTAGGCTTGCTGATCAGAAGGTTGGTGGTTCAAATCCCCACAAGTGAGCTCCTGTTGCTCTGTCCCAGCTCCTACTTACCTAGCAGTTTGAAAGCATGCCAGTGCAAGTAGATAAATAGGCATCGCTGTGGCGGGAAGGTAAATGGTGTTTCCGTGCGCTCTGGTTTCCGTCACGGTGTTCCGTTGCACCAGAAGCGGTTTAGTCATGCTGGCCACATGACCCGGAAAGCTGTCTGTGGACAAATGCCGGCTCCCTCGGCCTGAAAGCAAGATGAGCGTCGCAACCCCATAGCTGCCTTTGACCGTCCAGGGGTCCTTTACCTTTATCTTTAAAGAAATAAAAGGTGTGATGAAAAATACAATGGAAAATAATACAGCATCTAGCACAGAGCAATACAATTGCCACAATTGGTAGGGGAGAAATCATTAAGTGGGCCATCACAAACATCAGCAGTTTTATGTGGGGATATTCCAAACTTGATCTATTCCATTGGTCTTTGGCTGGTAGAAAACCCCTCTCCATATGCCATTTTAGGCAATCGTGGCTGGTGTTCTTTGGGATTTGTAGGCCAGAAGACAGGGAACTTGACAGTAGCTGGAGCCAGAGTGAATGACAGGGGGGGGGGGGGGTCAAATCCTTGTCAGGAACAAGCTGGCAGGATTTATATTTTAAATTTCTTTTTATATTGCCCTGAAATCCATTTTTCTTGTTTGAGTGGTTAGTAAAATTTTAAAAAATAAATGGATAGTAAAAGTGGTTAAGCAGTTACCAGTCTTCCTTGCATGCATATACCAGCAGGGCTACTACAGTGATATTTAAGATGCATTTTGAGCCGCTGTGCAATTATTTAGCTAGCTCCTAGATGTCGCTGTTCTACACACTTGGAAAAAACACTTCCTCAGCTGTGATCAGTTCTATTATTTTCTTGGTTTAATTTCCCCTGCCCCCCCTCCAACACACACAGAGGATAGAAATGGAATTATCTATTATTTACACACCATGAGCTTTTTAAAGAGTTTGGAGAGAAATATCCAATTAGTTTGCACAATGTCAGTCCAGCAGTTCCCGAAAGACTGCAATCTACGGTTTTCCTTTTCTTTTTTCTGGGATGTGGTTAGATCCTTATTCACATTGGGGGCGGGGGGAATTCATTCAAAATTAATCTTCACCAGAAGACAGTGGCAGAGAATCATCACCTCATGGCAATGTTTTCCTGTTTGGGGGACAAAAGGGAAAGGAAAGATGAAGTACTATTGAGCAAACCACAGTTTTATGGGGCTTGCCCAACTTTTTCACTATTCTAATGAACTTGCCCAGGCCAGATACCCACCTCTGACTTCAAGCCTGGAATATGGGACCCACTTTCACATATCCAATTTTGATTTCTTCATAATAGCACTAACAAGGCACATTTTTCATCCTAAAATGAAAATTCAGAGAGTTCATAATGTTACCTTAGCACTCCTACTAAATGAAAATCAGTGGGGTCTTTTTGTTTTTAAAGATCCAAGTGTCCCTATTTTCCAGGGATAGTCCTAGATTTACAGAAGCCGTCCCTGCTTCTGATTTGACCCCAGAATTTCCTGCTTTTCCTTAGGACATCAGCAAAATGTTGGAGGGTATGGTTATGCAACACCTGAGCCAACCTTTAGATGACATCTGAAGGCAGCCCTGTATAATGAAGGTTTTTAAAAATGTTTTACTATGTTTTTATATACAGTTGTATCTTGGTTGTCGAACGGAATCCATTCCGGAAGCCCGTTTGACTTCCGAAAACCAAGGCACGGCTTCAGATTGGCTGCAGGAGCTGCCTGCAGCCAATTGGAAGCTGGGTTGGACGTTTGGGTTCCAAAGAATGTTCGCAAACTGGAACACTCACTTCCGGATTTGCAGTGTTCGGTAGCCAAAACATTTGCGTCGCAAGGCGTTGGTATGACTGTATGTTGGAAGGTGCCCAGAATGGCTAAGGCAACCCAGTCAGATGGGTGGGGTATATATAATAAAATTACTATTATTATTATTATTATTATTATTATTATTAAATAGGAAATCCCTATTTTCATTGGAGAAATGTTGGAGGCCTTGCTGCACACATATTGAGCATGTGTAAATGGTGGTTGCCTGTATTTATTGCTAAATGTAAATTTTAAAATTAGAAAGTGCCTTGAGGACCCATATAGCAATGGAGACGAGGATAAATTTGACCTGAACAAAGGTTCCCCACTGCCACCCATATATTCCCAGCTGGCAAAATCACCCAACAGCTTTAGCATCGTGTGGGCTTGGCTGTAGAGAGATGACATGCCATTAATATAAATGATACACTCAGCAACCTGTATGTAGAGTTCAATGCCAACCGTTTCCCTTTATGTTTCCATGCAGGTGAGCATACAGGGCTTAAATAGCTGATGACAGTGCCATCTGCAAAAGGCTAACGGCACGCTTATTAATCAGTACGAGCTGCTATTTAATCAGGCGTGTGTGCAATGAATTATTCAGCGGTGACCGGCATATCTTTAATACATATTAAGAGAAGCAAAACCGCACATCTGGTACAACAAAGAGATGTGGAGAAACTGGCATTTTCAAGTTTTCCTAAGCGGATGAGCCTGATTAGACAAGGCATTAATTGTGTGTGCACTTAACACTCACCAAATTTGAGTCATACGTTCAAAGGCCAGGTAATTATCCTAGAAGAGCTTGTTCCGGAAAAGTTTGATTGTAGAGTTAAAGGTATCGAAGGAATCAAAATGATACAATGGGAGCAGCAGCATGAAATCTCGTTTCTAAAATTGCCACCACACTCCTGCACTCATGTTTCCACCTCAGAAATTCGCCCTTGAACACTGGTTTCGCAGTTTGAGGGTGTGGATTGCGTCCAATGTTATTCATTCCCCAGAGCAGACCCATTGAAATTAATGGACACAAGCATTGCTTTTTTTGGTTTAAAAAAATGAGGTGCCAGTATTCATAACTTGAGAAAAGTGCCAAGGAGGCCAGCACAAAATGGCTGCCACAGGGAGCAAAAAAGAGGTGATAGTATTCTGTACTGATGAATACCAACCATGACAAAAAAGCATCAAACATGACTAATAGAGGTCCATTAATACTTTGAGCAGAACATATTCTGATACAACCCCATGTTTCACAAAGAGAAACATCTTCTTAGGAATGTTGGAAGGTATGAAACAACAGGGTAAAAAGGAAATTTTGTGTGTGAGAGAGGTTTTTCTATAGGCCAGAGCTGGCTCCAACATTAGGTAAAATGAGTTGGCTGCCTCAGGCAGATGATTTGGGATGTTGCGAAAGGGAAACAATTATATACTTTTTCCTGCCAGGGAGTGGGAGAGCACTCAAGTGGTCTTCAGCTTTGACCAGCCGTGAGCGCTACCCACCTTGACTTGTGGGTAGGCATCATTTGCTGCTTGGTTTCAGGAAACAAATGTCCTGGGACAGTCCTGAGTGGTGCTGGAATGTCTGTTCCCGGCACAATTAAATGCAGGGCCGGCTCTACCATTAGGCAGTGACCTCTTCAGCAGCAAATCCAGCCCACTGGCTATTCCTCCAAAGTCCCCAGCCAAGCACCTCTGTTGCAGACTAGAGTTGTGCACGTCACACGGCCTGCTCTGCAACCCTTAAATGTGCCTGCTATCTTCAGGTTTCCTGGAGGATATTGTGCTACTTTCCTGTTAGCGGATTTGTATTAAGATGCAGTTGTAAATTCAGTGTAGGAAGCTCAAGTATGAGGAACTCTTGGCTAAGTGAGATTGCACAGACACATATGAATGGAGTTGTCTCAACAAATATGGACAAAGCACAGAGACAAGTGATTTCAAAAGAAGGGAGACTACCAAAGATCTTTTTCGAAATGACTGAAACAATGGACTTGATTGATATTTGGAGAACAAAGAATCCTCTAGAGAGGGAGGGAACTTTCTTCTCTGAAGCAAAAATGACATGGACAAGAATAGACCAAATTTGGATTTCTAGCAGTCTGGCGCCAAGAACAAAAAAAGTAGAAATATGTCCAAAAACGTGCTCCGACCATAACGCGGTGAAGATGGAGATGAAACTAACAACAACTGGATCCTTTAGATGGAGAATGAATGACACCCTATTTAAGGATGAAGAGATCCACAAGAAGGCCCTTAAAACATTAAAAGATTACTTTGAGATCAACAGGAAAACAGATGTGGAAAAAAGAATAATCTGGGACGCAAGCAAAGCCGTGATGCGAGGTTTCCTAATTCAACAAAATTCTATAAAGAGGAAGCAACAAAATGAGAAGAAGGAAAAAATTTTAGAAAAAATAAAGGAAGGAGAGAAGAAGTTGAGGTCTAAACCAAAGTCCCATGAGATTTTGAGAGAAATAAAGTTTTATCAGATGCAGTACATGGAGCTTATGAACCAACAAATAGAATGGAAGATAAAGCAAATGAGACAAAGAACTTTTGAATCAGCGGATAAATGTGGGAAACTTCTGTCATGGCAACTGAAAAAAAGGCAGAAAATGAATACTGTAACAAGTCTAGAAATGGATGGAAAAATTATCCACAAACCCAATGAGATCAACAATTCTTTTCAAAGTTTTTTTAAGAAATTGTATGCACAAGGGCCAATCAACGAACAAGAAATAGAAGAATTCATCAGAAAATACGGTCTACCAAAAATTTCAGAACAAAGTAAAAGGATCTTAAATGAGGAAATAACAGAACAAGAAATAGAGGGTGCCATTCAAAACATGAAATTGGGAAAATCACCAGGACCAGATGGCCTGACGGCCAAATACTACAAAATGCTGAAAGAATGGCTGATACAACCATTGAAGGAAGTTTGCAATGAAATTTTGAAGGGGAAAAAGGCACCTGAATCGTGGAAAGAGGCCTTCATCTCACTTATACCGAAAACAGAGACTGAGAAGAACCAGGTTAAAAACTACCGCCCTATATCTTTACTCAATGTGGATTACAAAATTTTTGCAGACATTTTGGCAAAAAGATTGAAAAGAGTGTTAGCAGAAGAGATTCATAAGGACCAAACAGGCTTTCTCCCAGGTAGACATATGTCAGACAATGTGAGAAACATTATAGACATTTTGGAGCTGCTGGACGTTGATATTAACAGGAAAGCAGTTTTGATTTTTGTGGACGCGGAGAAAGCCTTTGATAACATTTGTTGGACCTTTATGAAAAAGAATCTCCAAGGGATGGGGGTAGGCCAAGGTTTTGAAAACGGTATAGGTGCAATATACTCTCAACAAAAGGCCAAATTAATTGTAAATAACGTGGTAACAGAAGAAATACCTATAGAAAAAGGTACACGACAGGGTTGCCCAATATCCCCTTTGCTTTTTATATCAGTCCTGGAGATTTTGTTAAACATGATCAGAAAGGACCAGTTGGTTAAAGGAGTTCAGGTCGGAGTTAGACATTACAAATTAAGAGCATTTGCAGACGATCTGGTATTGACTTTGCAACAGCCAGACACTAGTACTAAAAGAGTATTAGAACTAATTGATATATTTGGTCGAGTAGCAGGTTTTAAATTGAATAGACAAAAAACGAAAGTGTTGGAAAAAAATTTAACAATGGAAGAAAGAGAGAGTTTTCAGAATGAAACAGGCCTGGAAATAACAAAAAGGGTAAAATACCTGGGGGTAAACTTAACATCCAAGAATGTGAACTTATTTAAGGATAATTATGAAAAATGTTGGTCAGAAGTTAAAAAGGATCTGGAAATATGGTCAAGGTTGAAACTTTCCTTGTTAGGCCGAATTGCTACTATTAAGATGAATGTATTGCCTAGAATGCTGTTCTTATTCCAGACGTTGCAGATTGTGGACAAGATGGACTGTTTCAAGAAGTGGCAGAAAGACATATCAAAATTTGTCTGGCAGGGCAAAAAGCCCAGAATTAAATTTAAGATCTTAACTGATGCAAAGGATAGAGGGGGGTTTGCCCTGCCGGACTTAAGACTTTATTATGAATCAGCAGCTTTCTGCTGGTTGAAACACTGGCTACTTCTTGAGAACACTGACATTTTGGATCTGGAAGGGTACGACAATAGTTTTGGTTGGCATGCATACTTATGGTACGACAAGGTAAAGGTGTATAAAAGCTTTAAAAACCATATTGTAAGGAAAGCATTGTATAACGTTTGGATTAGATACAAAGATTTGTTGGAAAGTAAAACCCCTAGGTGGGTGTCACCAATGGAAGCTAGGGAAGTAAAAAAACTTAATATGGATTCTAAATGGCCAAAATATCATGAGATTTTAGAATACGATGGCGAAAGGGTGAAACTTCAGAGTTATGAGAAACTAAAGCCTAAGGTTCGAGATTGGTTGCATTACCATCAGATAAATGAGACGTTTAAACAGGACAGGAAAATAGGATTTCAGAAAGAGAAGTCAAAACTAGAAACAGAATTGTTGGAACCCAATACTAAGAACTTATCAAAAATGTATAACTTGCTGTTAAAATGGAATACACAGGATGAAATGGTGAAATCAGCTATGATTAAATGGGCACAAGATATCAGTCATGATATTATGTTTGCTGACTGGGAACAGTTATGGACCACCGGTATTAAATTTACTGCATGTAATGCCTTAAAAGAAAATATTATGAAAATGATCTACCGATGGTACATGACCCCAGTCAAGCTTGCAAAAATATATCATTTGCCTAATAATAAGTGTTGGAAATGTAATGAGACTGAAGGCACTTTCTACCACCTTTGGTGGACCTGCCCAAAGGTTAAAGCTTTCTGGGAAATGATCTATAATGAAATTAAGAAGGTCCTTAAGTGGACTTTTCCTAAGAAACCAGAGGCTTTCCTCTTGGGCATGGTGGGCCAAATGGTGCCAAGGAAGGATAGGATTTTCTTTATGTATGCCACTACAGCAGCAAGAATTCTACTGGCAAAGTATTGGAAGACGCAAGAACTACCTACTCTGGAAGAATGGCAAACAAAGGTGATCGACTTTATGGGACTGGCCGAGATGACGGGCAGAATCCGGGACCAGGGGAAAGAGACAATGGAAGAGGACTGGAAGAAATTCAAAATATATCTTAAAAATAATTGTAAAATTGAGGAATGTTAAGATGTCAGGGGGTAAGAAGTAAAGAATTGCAGCAGTAAATAAAAAACTTAAGAAATTTTTGATGAAAGGGAACTAAGACAATGGACCTAAGGGTTGCTAAAGAATTATTAAATAAGGATGCAGGGTTGGGGAGGTATGGGGAAGTCAAAGAAAAAAGGGCATGAACCGATGAGTTTGAAGTTATACTGTTTTATATTGTTCTTTATTATTTGTGTGGAAAATTAATAAAAATTATTATAAAAAAAAAAAAAGAGATTGCACAGACACCCTCCTTACTAATCTTCCGGTGTGTGACTAATAATTTCTTGCTCATTTTAAGGTAATCTTCGGTTTTGTGATATTGTTTTGCCATTTCATTTTCTGTGTGGCTTGGTTTTCTGTACACCACATGGAAATGTCCATGATTAAGTAGTATATAAATGTCTTATCTGCCAGTACAATTGACTTCTGCACATGGATTTGAGGTGTGTGTTCTCTTCTCCTTAGCCTCAGGCAGCAAAATGCCTTGGGCCAGTCCAGTCTATCATTCTGCAACTCTAAGGTTTGCTGTTAGCTATTACAGTAGGCTTCCTCAACCTCGGCCCTCCAGATGTTTTTGGCCTACAACTCCCATGATCCCTAGCTAGCAGGACCAGTGGTCAGGGATGATGGGAACTGTAGTCTCAAAACATCTAGAGGGCCGAGGTTGAGGAAGCCTGTATTACAGTATATCAGAGTGCTGCCCTCTTGAGGCTGAATAATTTAGTTTTTAGGGACCAAGATCAGAACTCTAGAGCAGTAGTGTTCAAACTTCCTACATTGAGGGAAAGACTCTCCTCCCTGAAAGAGAGGGGAGTGGTTGTGGGCGGGAGCTCGAACACCGCTCCTAGCAATTGTTTCGCGATCCAATGCCTAAGCCAATACCTTTTCATTGCTGTAATCAATAAAGTTGTGGCCTTTTCTAGCCCATTCTTATATCACGTGTCCCTGTGTCTTCATTTCACTTCACGGGGGTCGGGTCCTCGAACCACAACCCATGTACACATCAACTCATCTACCAAGGGACCCTTGACTATATGTCACAGAACCTCTGCTCATTCAGAGAATATTCTAGCATTTAGTTCCCAAATTCCCCCCTCCATGGACTCGAGATTGCCAAGGGCCATAGAATCATAGAATTGTAGAGTTGGGACCCTGAGGACTACTGCAATGCAGGACTGCTGGGATCAAAACCACAACCTTGGCATTATCAGCACCATGTTCTAACCAAACGCGGCTGACCACTTAATGATTTTTCTGCCTATTTTGTTGTTGTTTAGTAGTTTAGTCGTGTCTGACTCTTCGTGACCCCATGGACCAGAGCACGCCAGGCACTCCTGTCTTCCACTGCCTCCCAGTTTGGTCAAACTCATGCTGTTGCTTCAAGAACACTGACCAACCATCTCGTCCTTTGTCGTCCCCTTCTCCTTGTGCCCTCAATCTTTCTGCCTATTACTGTATAGCAATTGCAATGCACCATGCTAGATGGTTTTAAACTGTGAAAATTTTTATTGCTGCTTTTATTTGTTACATGCTGTATTTTATTGTATTCCAAATAATTCAAACCTTAATGCAATAAAATGCAGCGTTAAGAAATAACGGCAGCAATTAAAATACAGTTAAAAATCAATATTAACTAAGCTGATGGATGTGCCATATTGTCTTCACCACAAATCCACAGACATGTTGCAAACCACCTGAACAGAGATTGGCCCATGGACCGCAATTTGGGAAAATCTGTTCTAGTGTGCACATTCTGTTCGGAGCACTGGCCAAACCTTTTTGGTCTTACTGCCACTGCAAATGTACTGGGAGTTCATCCTAAAAAGGATTGGTCATGTTTGTGATCCACTTTTCTGTTGTTATGAAACAGACTCCATAGAGTTCTTGGATCACCTCACACTTACGCACTGAACAGCTCGAGGTTGTTGCTTAATGTCTTCACACCATACCCTTTACAGGGGGAAATCAGTAGTTAAGGGCAATCTTGTCTTTTTCCGAAATCTTAGAAAGTAATACAAAGCACATTAAAAATCATATTAAAGGCCTCTCACAAACAGTAGTGGATATATTGTTTAAGTTTGTAAATAATAACACAACGCGGATCGCTTTGGGAACATGCCCCAAGTTAGCAATTAAGCTTCTAGTCTACTGCTGTTTTAATAAAAGCTTTAAAGATGCTTGATAGAAATATTTATGACTTCCAGGTAAAATTTAATGAAACATACAGGTTTGTTAGTCCACCAAAAATGCGGGGGCAGATGAGGGGAGGGTTTTCTTTCTAAAATACAGCTTCGAGAAAGTTGCTGTCACTAATAACCTTATGTGTTTATCTGACGTACTGAAATGGGAAAATCTAAGGGTTTGGTTGTCTATAGACTCCTTTTTAAGAATCGTTTTAATTTAGAGTTCAAATGGACAACAATATGCTCATTTATTTCACCTTCCAAAAGGGCTCCATTCCCAAGTTACCTTGGCGCTGGCTGCTACCCAGGTAGTAAAAGGGAAAGATCCTGAAGCTGAGGCTCCAATACTTTGGCCACCTCATAAGAAGAGAAGACTCCCTGGAAAAGACCCTGATGCTGGGAAAGATGGAGGGCACAAGAAGGGGACAACAGAGGATGAGATGGTTGGGCAGTGCTCTCGAAGCTACCAGCATGAGTTTGACTAAATTGAGGGAGGCAGTGGAAGACAGGAGTGCCTGGCGTGCTCTGGTCCATGGGGTCACGAAGAGTCGGACATGACTAAACGACTAAACAACAACAACAAAGGATCCCTAGGTGGTTAAATCCAGTCGAATTTGACTATGGGGTGTGGCGCTCATCTCCATTTTCAGGCCAAGGGAGCCTGTCTTGTTATAAAAATTTAAGGTCTCGAATATATAAATTAAATGTTCATAAATGTACCAGGCAAACACATACATAAATATATAAACCACGTCTGAAACAGTACAGGAAATCAGGCCTGAAACCATTTTGACTCTCCCAATTTGACCTCAAATGTTTCTCTGCAAGGAGGAAGGAAATGGGAAAACCTCCCCATTGTCTCTTTGCTCACAAATCCTGTCTTAAGGGCGTATGAGCCTGTGACCTGGATTCAGGAACTGAGTATTTACCATCACAAAAGAATGGCCAGACTGCCCAAGTAATGCAATCAGTGACCATTATCAGGTCCTGGCAGACAGAATTTCTGCTGTAGACTGCCCCTTCAGTAATGTATGTATGATGTATTGGGGGGGTGGTCTTGGGCTACAGGGTGGGCAATTTCTATATAAGAGCTTGCACATCAATGTTCTGGGTTCCTCCTCCCTCCTGCATGTGATGAGTGAGCACCTTGTTGCAACAGAAAGATCAGGCTTACTAGCTGCTTTGCTTCTCAATATTCTCTGGTTGGCCTCTGTTAATTTCTCCTACCGATAGGGAACCCACTTAAGGACGCTATACAGGCTCTCGGATATTCCATAAGGGAAAAAGGGTAGATTTTGTTTACAGCAATCTGCAGACAGCTTTTCTGGGTCATGTGGCCAGCATGACTAAACTGCTTCTGGTGCAATGGGACACCGTGTTGGACAGAGAAATGCTGTTTACCTTCCCACCGCAGCAGTACCTATTTATCTACTCATGGTGGTATGCTTTCAAAGTGTTAGGTTGGCAGGAGCTGGGACCAAGCATCGGGAGCTCACCCCATCACACCAATCTGAACTGCTGACCTTACCCAAGTATTCCTAATGGTCGCAGTGGGTCTGACGGAGTCTCATAATAATTAGGTATTGATAGAGAAACAGCTTTGAGTAGAATATGGTCTTAACTCAGAGGTGGGAAACCAGAGACCCTTCAAATGCCCGTCATTCCCAGTTAGCATTTCCCTCTACTGCATGTGCAGTGACACCTTCTTGACCACTGAACCCACATTGATCTCACCCCCTCAATGTGCCAGAGCCTATTTTCACATGCAGAAAATGTAACTCACTGAAGTTTTGAGACTGACCGGCTCCAATTTGCAGATGCAAATTTGCTGTTAGCAAAGTGATAATCACATGCTTTTACATGTAGACGGTCCCAGCGTCAATCTTCAGCTTCTTTATTAAGAAGGGTCAGGCGACAGGAAAGAACCTTCTCTGCCTGATTCCATGGAAAGCTGCTAAATAAGACAATATTGGGCAAAATTGACAAATATGGCGACCTAATGCATGGGTGTAGCCAGGATTTTTGTTAGAGGGGGCAGGGCTTTTTTTTAAGGGGGGACAGAACCTGTTTGCTACGTGTTTGTATTGAATTTTATTGATGGGGGGCAGCTGCTCCCTTAGCCCCTCCTACACTCATGGCCTGAAGCTAGGAATTTTCCTTGGCTCCTAATGCATGGTATGCATGCAAATATGACCCCAAGAGAGAGAGAGAAAAATGCACCTATAGAAAGAGGCGGTGGGGAAATGGGCACTGCATTTATGCTATGGAAAAACAGGCAACAGGTGTTGACATGCAGATTTATTGCAAAAGCACTGAGAACTGCTTGATGCATGGTTGATGGATGCTGCTGCTTTGTCAGTTAAGAAAACCTAATTTTCCAAGAATACAGATGCTTATCAGTGAAGTAGTCAAGAGACTCACTTGAGAATGGGCCAAGAAAATAAAAGTGAAATTATTTCCTTGCCTCCATGGTGCAGAGTTGAAAATATCTGCGTACATGTGTGTGTGTGGGGGGGGGGGGTTTAAATCAAGGGTTTAAAATGTTTTCTGTTTTTATTGAGCCACATGAATTATGCTCGCAAACAAAGACATCCTTATGATTTTAACACTGGCACATTTGCTGTATAAAGCAAGGTAAGATTGAACCAAGATAAACCCTCCACAGAAACAGGTTGTTAGCAGCAAATGTGAGCACGCTTAATGTGGACACGCCAATAAAATTAGAACCAGTGGTGGGCTAGCTCACATACATCATTCTTCTGCCCTTATTCCTCAAGACTTCTTCATGAGGCCCAAACTAGGGATGAAGCCAAACCTGCTTCCGTTTTCTCCTTTGTCATCCCTATTTGCTCCCATACCAGATTGTTATTTTACTCTTTACACTAGACAGAGCCTTTTAAAAACAGGGCAAAACTGTCCCGCCCCAAACTCCTGAAAATATCAGTCTGAGGAAAATCCATCATTCTTTGTTCACCTGAATTATATATCCATGTTTGTTATGTACGTGGATGTGTGTGTATCTATCTACTGTATCTCACCCGCCTTCCAACCTAAGGTATAAAATATAAAATTATTCCGATTTATACTACACACGCATGTCAGACACACACATTTTAATTGAGCTTTACCTCAAGGAAGGTGGGTGGAGGGGAGAAAGGGGGGGCGGCGGGAATCTACTTTTGTTTCCTAGTCAGCCCCACTCCGGCCTGCTCAATCTAGTTTCCTGAGGAAGGTTGCAAAACGCAACCAGCATCGCAATCCCTGCACATTGCAGCCTTTTTTCCCCTCTTCACCTCAGGAGCCTCGCCTTTTCTTCCTTGCCTGTAATTAAAACATGCCAGGGGAGGGGAATGGCTTTTAACTCCTTTCTCCACAAGAGGGAACCCCTGATTTCTAAAGTGGGGGTGGGAGAGAAGCTTCTGGAGACGAACCACCAATAAAAGGGGGAAAAAATAAATTCCTTCCTTCTCTCCCCCCTCGCCTCCGTTTTCTTCACACTCTGGTGACAAGTTTTAAATTGAATCCACAGGGGAGATCTCTTCCACCCACCCACCCACCTACCCAACCCCATCCATCCATCCATCCATGCCTTTTTCCAAGCCACAGAGGCATCCCCCACCCCCACCTTTCCCCCTCCTAGTCCTTGCAAGAGCCTCGCGCGCGCTCTCCCCCTCTGCCTGCCTTGCCTGCCATTATGTGCAACCATCTTTTTTAAAGCCAGGCCTCTCTCTCTCGCTCGCTCTCTCTCCTCTCTGCAGGCTCCTCTTGGCAAAGGAGAGAGAGCAGTGAGCTCTTAAACATGTCTGCCTGAAAGCACCCCTTGCAGGAACAGCCCCTCCCCGGGTGGCAGCACACTGGCCTCTTGCCCAAGGCTACCAGCAGCAGCAGGTCTGTTTGCATGGGGGTGTGAGCAGTTTGCATGCGGTGCGGGGAGAGCCGGGGAGAGAGAGAGAGAAAAAAAAGGAGAGAGGCGGTGGTGTTTTTTTTTTTGGTGGCGATGATGATAAGGGTGCTGATTCCCCTTCCTTGCTTCTTTTCTTTCCCACCCTGGTGGGGCCTCTGCCTGATGCACCTCCCACGGGAGAACCCTTTAAAAAAAAAATACACAGCACATGCTATTTTAACACCCCCTCCCTCCCTCCTGGATATTTGCAGGAGCTCGCAAGGGAAGGAAAATCCAAAAGCTTTAGTTCCTCTCCGAAGCTGCCGCTGCAGCGCCTACGCGGCATGGAAAGGAGGAACCGTCCTGGCCGGGTGGTGGTGGTGGTGGTGGTGGTGAAGGTGAAGCGAGGCAAAGCTGCAGAGCACTTGCAGCAGCCGCGCGGGAGAAGCTAGGGAAGGAAGCCGGGGCTTGCCAGGCAGGAAGGCCGCTGGAGCCTTTCTGCAGCCCGGGAGCTGGCCCGGGAACAGGCAAGGCGCCTGCTGCTGCTGCTGCTGCTGCAGCCGCCGGAGATTAGGCCTCTGCCGCGCGCTGCAGACCCGGGAGAAGGGATTGCTGCCGGGGGCATCTCGGAGCTGGCCTGCATCGCCAAGCCTTGGGAGGGAGGCCTTCTCCTGGCTGAATTTCAAACGCCGTTGTGTGCATTTTAAAAATAAATAAAGCGTGTGTGCTTAAACAGCCCCCCCCCCCTTTAAAGTGCTTTCTTTGCAGCCGGATATGGGGCCAAGCGATTTTCCTGCGGAGGGCCTTTCTTTGTGTGCGTGTCTCTTAACGTTAAATGCATTAGGAGGCCATGTCCGCTCCCTCCCCCCCCCCGGCCCCATGCACACAGCCCGTAAGTGGGTATTTCTTGCGTGCGGAAAGAACCCGCAGGAGACTGCAGCACAATGGCCTCTTCCATGTATACCTCCTGGGCCTCTTTTGTTTTTCCAAAACTGGCGCAGCCTCCTGCTCTCGCCCGCGGCGCCCTTCCTGGGCCTCTTGGTGCAGCGCAGGCCTGCGCGCTTTTACTCAGGATTTCTGCAGTGGCGCTTACTCCCAGGTAATGGGTGCGTAACTTTCGCAGCCCCAATTAGTGTGAAGCTGGATTGAAACGACCCAAAGGCCAGGAATCATTGTCTTGCTGTCCGATGGGGCCACAGGGTGAGGTCGCTCATACCTTGAAGGCATCCTTTAGTAAATAGGAACAAGAAAGGTTGCTATGTTGGTCCATAAAGGCGAGGAGGAGTGGGGAGGTGCAGATCCACAGTTGAGCAATGTTTGGGTTGCATCCAGCCCAAAAGTGTGCCACCCAATGAAGTTAATGCCCAGCTATGGATTTTGGAGTTCTTAGTAAACATGGTTTTCTTGCAGCAAGGGGTAGTAAATCTTACTCACTGGATGTTGCACCAGTATGGGAGTAGCGAAAGCTATGTTACTTGTGCTTCTTCGGAAGGGGGTAGGTTTTCAGTGTTCATGTGCTGCCAAGATAACAAAAGGGCCTCACCTCTGTAGAGATCTTAGGACTATTGGTTAGCTACTTTATACTAGGCTAGACTTATTTGTCCATCTAGACCTGCCCAGTCTGCTCTCCAGCAAAAGCCTTTCACATCACCTGCTACCTAAACTGGAGATGCCAGGGACCTTCTGCATGCAAAATGTGTGGTTTGCTGCTGAGCTGTGGTCCTTCACCTAGGAACAATGGTGAGGGACTTTTGAGCAAGGGGTGGCAGCATGTGACAGAGTATGGAAGGAGATGAGGAAGAGTGTGGTAGAGAAAATGTGAGTAGGACCCACGTTGTTGAGAAGAAAGTGGGGGTGGGTGATAGTGAGATGGTATCAAGAGGATCCTAGCATGATCAGGTCTTCTAGTGGTTGGGCAATGCAGAATTGCATATCTTCCCAGTATGGAAGCAGCTAAGCTGTTATAGTATGAAACAGAAATAGGAGGGAAATAAGATAAGATAAGGAAGCTGTAATTGTGTCAGGATGGTGGAGACTCCTGTATTGGTTTGCAAACCAAGTCAATGGTAGTTGCTCTGTTCTAGGGTTGGCAATAAGCTATTAAGAAAATTTGAGCCTTCTGCCCTGTCATGGATGGGGCACCAGTGACCCACCAGATGATGTTGGACTCACCAGATGGCTTGTTGACCATATTGGCTGGGAATGATGGGAATTGGAGTCCCAACAGCTCAGCTTCCCCATCCCGGATTGAATGAAATGGATTAATCCTTTAAAAAGCCTATGCAAATACAAACAAAGAAACTGGTAAAAATGGTTTTGAATTACCCTCATGGGTAATTCAGATGTTGTTGATTTTCCATCTGCCCCAGTCAGAATGACCAGTAGCAATGGATGACGGGAGATGTAGTGGAAGAAATGATCAAACTTGCCCCCCTAAGGTTGTTAAAGGCAGAGGTTGGAGCCTGTGTCCAGGGGACGTGTGGAAAACCATGGTTTGGTGTTGCACTTTATGCCATAGCATCCCTCATTGGTCCATTAGGGTGAATGGGGCACTGCCTCCACCAACCTGAATCAGCTCTCAAGCCAGCCCACTCCTGCCTACCTGCCTGTTGTGATTTCTCCTCCTTAGTCTCACTGTTGACCTTGTAGACCTCAACAGGCAGGAGGATGAAGGCAGAACTAGAATAAGTTCTCTGCCTTTGGCTCCCTGCCTTCCACCCCACCAACCCCAGTGGACTCCAGCATCCATTTGCAAAGGATAGACAGCTCTTCATGAGGATGGAGATGTTGGTAGGTGAGGGAAAGGCCTTGATCTTCAATCACCTAGTGAGAAGGGAGGGACGGGACCCTGTCTCCACAAGGCCAGGGTTTTAGATATGTGTTGCTCTAACCACCAGGATGGGTTGAACAGACCCATAATAAGAGGTTGAACCGGGGCAAAGGATTCCTTTCAGTCTCCCCAAACATTGCAAGGACGGGTTGGTTTCTGAGTCAGGAAACCTTGCTTTGAAGATGCCCTGGTGAGGAGGGCAGTAAGAGAAGCGATGGCTCTCATTAGAAGCATCTTATTCTCTTGGGGAGCCGCGATTTGGGGGAGGGGGGGGGAACTCTGCTTGGCAGCAGCCCACCCTCTTGCTCCTCTGTCCGAGAATCCTTTGTGCAGCAAAAGGAGATCCTGTGGGGATTTCTTTTTATTTTTATTGCGGTCTCTCTTTTGTTAGCTACAGACACACACACAGCTTTTCGGCCAGGTTTCTGGGGGAGGTAAGTTGTGGAGGAAGACGAAAGGAGGAGGCTGGGGGTGTGATGCTGTTGTGGTGTTGTGTGCTTGTGTAGGGGGGGGGAAAGGGGGTCTGCGATTGAAAACAGGAGGGCATCCAGGGCAGAAATTGCCCTTGCACCAGAGAAGAAAACAACCCGAGTCCCTCTGATTTTCAGGGACTTGTTGGCAACTCAGCGAGGGTTGCCATAGCTTTTTATGTAGGGTGACCAGAACCGGCTGAAACTGGTTTGAGGCAGATCAGCTCCTGAACACAATGCAGTCATTGAGCTACTACAGTGGGAGAGCTTCCTCCCTTCATGGCAGCCAAAAGCAGAGGATCTTGCAGAAAGATACCATCCCATAACAATATGTGAATGCACACTTTAGACACACAGCACTGGTATGTGGCTACTGTAATAGTCATAAAGGATTCTGTGTATCTGTGTACATATTTTCAGTAACTGAGATTACGTTTGGCTGGTTCATGCCTTTTTTTAATCTCCTTTTTTTTTTTGTTTGCTTTTGCTGAAGTAATGGACAAGAACTGAGATTTATCACCCTTTTTGTAAAGGAAAAAAAATGGTTTGCTTTGCTAGGTGGCACACTTGGATATGTAGGTGTTGGGTTGTGGTGTTTTTGTTTTTTCCAGCTGCACAAAATAAAAAAAAAATGGATTGAAAGATTTGTATTTCTATGCTTGTGAGTCAGGATTGCTGCTTTTGCATGCTGTTTTGTATTTACAGGGTGCTGCTGTCGTTTCTTTTCAGGAAAGAAAATAGCATTATTAAGTCTATATGTCTCTCTGTGTGTTGTGTCACTGTTAAAGGCCAAGAGGAACCCTGTGTGTTGTTGTAGAATTGCTCATGAAAGCATTTTCCAAAGAGGCTTAGAAGGCATTCTCTCTTCTTTTTCTCCTTGCAGGCCTATTGATTGGGGCTGCCTTTAACCCTTTCAGGTTTGCAGTGGCTATGCATCTGTGGTTGCATAGCTGATCATTGGCATTAAAAAACCCCAAAACAAAAATCCACAGGCCCAAGGTACACAAGGTGAGCTATGGTATTGTTTGACTATGATCACAATGGCATTGAGGAACGTGTATGCAGAGCCTGAATGCAGTTTTGTGGTTGCACACACAGGCACCTTGGTGGGAAAAAAAAGCAGTGGTCTAAATTAGGCGAAGAAACGCAATTAAATTTGTCCAGATTTAATAGGATTAAAGCTATGGTTTATATTGATAGCCAGGCTAACAGTACTGCATTTGTTTGGTGTACAGTACCTTAAAAGCAGGAATTCTCTTTCCTCTGCTGATTCATAAAAGAACAGGCCCCTGTATGACAATCATAAATCATGGACCACATGGTAGAGGGCTGTTTTGCATTACTGGCCCATTGAACTTTTATAATTTTCCATCTAATCATCAAAAAAGTGATGATTTCTTATGTCCTTCCTCTTTCGGCCAAACTAAATAACCTTGTCCCTTTTCCTTCTCTCTCTCGTTTTTTCTTTTTGAGAGGTAAGGGAAAGGAGTTTTTGAGGCAGACATTGAGTGTGTGTACAAATGCCAGATAAGCTATGCATTTTGCTTACTAAATTGTATTGTAAATGGAGGCTTTTGCAGAGAGGATGCTTTTTTTTAAAGGTTTTGTGTAGAACTCCAGTGGATTACTAGTAGCATGAATTACAATACTCGAGAATTAATTACATACAAATAGGAAACCGGATGGACAGTACATCAGCTGGTAAGGAATGTCTCCTCCTGACTCAAAGCTTCAGAGCATTAGATAATGGATAAGATTTGTTTTCCTTCCTTAAAAAATAAATGTCTGCTTGGATTAGAGCAGGCATTTTGCATCTTCTACTGAAGCTGGAGACTCAAGAGAAAGGGAGCGGGGGAGGTAGGAGAAAGCAATAATGAATGTGGCAAAAGGAAGAACAAAGGCTCTCAGAGATTATATTGGAGCACTAAACATTTCTTTGCCTTTGGGGGTTCTGTGGCTAGAAAACTGTGACTTCCTAAAACAGGAAATCGTCAGGAACGCTGGAATTTTTACGTGCATTATGATGTTTCTGAAAATCCAGCCTGCCCTAGCTGGCAGATGGTATTATAAATCTGCAGTCATGGAAAAAAAAGAAAACGGGGGGGGGGGGGGATGTGCGGAGAGAAGGAACCCAAATAAAGATGGAGGATAAACAGTAGGATGAAAAAAATTGTCCTGATCTAGTTTGAAATTTAGGTTGTCCATTGTATTCAAGCGGAATAAAGTAGACAATCTTAAAAGCCTTGGGAGTATTTTGATTGGGTAAGTTCCATGGAGGCTGGTGACAGACAAGGTTGGCTGCATTTAGAGGGTGACACAAGCATTAAGGAACCTCTTTATTTCCTGATTGTGCTGCAGATGACATAAGGTATTTAAGGAATAAATTGCAGTGTATTGAAAGTTGCATGTGGTCTCTTAAAGCCTGCAGACATTTGATATGGAGGTGTTTTTTTTAAAAAAAAACACCCACCAGGTAATACTGTTTTGTGCGTCTCAGATCTGACAGGGCATTAAATAGCTTGCATGGCTGGGGGTGGGGAGAGGGACAACTGTGCTGTGATTCCATTTTTGTGCGTTGAATTTAATGTCAATATACAGTGGTTCGGTGCTGGGCTGTAGATAATGCTGTTTTAGGCAGCACCAGCCCATGTAACATAATGGGGAGAATATGGATGGCTAGTCTGCATTTGGGTCTTTCTCATCCCTAGGGTCAGCTGAGATCCCTGGGGTTACATGAGATCACCTTTCTGCTTTGTAAGGTTTTTATAAAACTGTAAGTACTAACACTTCATTTTGTGGCAGTGTTCTTCCTGGATTTGGGGTTTGGAAGAGGCATTGCACTATGCATGGATATGTGTGTCTGTGTCGTGTGTGCGCTCTCTCTATTTTTTTTCTTACTGCAAAGCATTCCTTCTTTCTTTTCAGTTACATTTTGTGCTGGAACTGTTTGCTGTAGCTCAAGAAACCCGAACAGATAATTGTTTATGATTCTTTGGATGTTTCTGTATAATATATTCAAACATTCTGTTCTCTGAGAGATTTTTGAGGATTGGGGTTTGTGTGTGTGTGTGTGTGTGTGTGTGTGTGTGTGTGTGTGTGTGTGTTGTGCCACCCACCTTCCCACCCCCTGCACATGTAGGCCATCATTTTAAGCTGAAAATGCAGATGATTTTTTTTGAGAGAGAGAGCTGGTCTTAGGAGGAGCTCATGTTGGAATCTGCTTCGTAGCTGATTCTGAATCAGTTCATGGCTTTTAGGTCTTCTCGGAAATAAAGCAATTTGCTTTGTCTTCACTGGAAGTGTTACCCTGGGTACACATAGGATATTGATTTGTCTGTGCAAGTGTGAAAACGTTGACACAAACATTTCCAGGGCCTACTTCTTCCTAGTTCACTGGGATTACGTGTGGGTGTCTTGAACAATGAATTGCCAGTGCTATCCGTTCACCACTGCTGCAGCAAAGGAAATACTCCCCTCCCCCCAAAAAAAACCCAACCCCAGTGTAAATAGAATACTATTTCTGGATCCAAATAATCCCATGGGTGTGACCAACTACTTTGACACATGTGTGAGAGTTTTCCCAATTTCCATTCCAGTAGGAACCCTACTCTTCCTAGGAGATGGTTCCTGATGGTCTCCTGACTTTCAGGAAGGAGCCTGAGCTTTAGAAGCGCCTTAACATGGTCCAGGATATTAGTAAATGGCAGAAGTAAATTATCCTTTGAGTGCTCCATCAATCCGATATTCATGCCAGGGATGGGGGACCTGTGTCCCTCTGGAAGTTGCTTGGACCACAACATCCGTCATCTCTGATCCAGCGTAGTAGGCCTGATGTTGTAGTCCAACACCCTTGGAAGAGTTGCAGATGTTGCTGCAGCAGCCTCGCCCAGGATTGCTGGTGATGAGGAATGATGGGAGTTTATAATCCAACAGCATAGAATTGTGGAGTTGGAAGGGACCCGGAGAGTTGTCTAATCCAACTCCCTGCAGAGCAGGAATCTCAGCTGAAGCATCCATGACAGATGGCTGTTCAACCTCTGCTTAAAGACCTTCAATGAATGAGAGTCCGCCATCTTTTGAGGGAGCCCATTCTACTGTCGAACAGCTCTTACCATCAGAAAGTTCTTCCTAACATCAGGAGGGTCACAGTTTCCCTATCCTTCTTGTTTGCCAGGGGTAGTCAAAGTGGTGTCCTCCAGATGATACTTGACTACAACTCCCACCATCCCTTTCCATGGGCCATCCTGGCTGTGGCTGATGGGAGTTGTAGTTCAACAACATGTGTAGGACACTATGTTAATTACCCAGTGTGATGTTGTGTTGCATTTGTACCTTGTTTTTTTATGTGCATTGTACATCACCTTGGTATCCTTGTCTGAAGGGCAGTTGAGAAATATTTCTAAATAAATTCTTATTTCGTTTAAACTGGTAGCATGCATTGGCAATTTCTGCTAGAGGGTTGGTGCACATGCTTTGATTCTCTTCTTAAAGGTATCTGCACACAGCACGTACATCAGAGTTGACAACCTGAATGTGTGAAGCAGTTTGCACCAGGTTATTGGTTCAAGGAAATATCCCAAATAGGGCTGGTGAAGGTGAGAAGTGATCAAAAGCAATGCAGCACTTGGGCGTTGAACCCTCTTCGGTTTGAACGTATTATGGCTTCTCCATCTTTTTTCAGTTTTATTTTGCATTTCTTTAGATAACCCGCTTTGCTGATATGCAAAGTGATTTCATTTCCCTTTGTTTCTCTTGATGCTTCTATAACCACAACTGAAGCTAAAGATAGGCAAAACTTCCTGAAGTTTAAGAATCCCAGACCCAAGGGGCATGGACCTCAGCGGAACCCCTGCATAAAGACTTCTTCTTGTGCAGTTGCCTTCCCCCACCCCCACCCCCATCCTCACCCCCCCCCACCCAAATTGGCTTGGGCCAGTGGTGAAAGAACCCCCAGAACCATACGTGGCGGTGATGGGTAGCAGATCTGTCCATTTGCAGACATGGAATGTTTGTAACAGCACAACGTTCGATTCCAACAAAGTGCTAGAATACTCCTGACACTCTCGTTGACTGAAAGCATGGAACCTTTGATGTTGGCATCCAGGAAACCGAAATATTTCTTTAGCTCTTTATATGCAAGCATCTAAAAACCACCACTGAAACCCCAGAAATGGGTGCCTAGGAGTTGGGAGCATGCATTGCAGTGTCACAGCTTCATAAGCCTTGGACGTCAAGGCCTCCCCCCCGTGTATTTCCCCCTACATATTATGTTGTTCCTCTATAGTAGAAGGTTCCAGATGCTAAGAATATCAAAAAAGTCCTGCTGGGTCTGACTAAAGGCCCATCTAATCAGTGCTCTGAGAGCCAGTGTGGTGTAGTGGTTAAGAGCAGTGGACTCATAATCTGGTGAACCGGGTTCGCTTCCCTGCTCCTCCACATGCAGCTGCTGGGTGACCTTGGGCCAGTCACACTTCTCTGAAGTCTCTCAGCCCCACTCACCTCACAGAGTGTTTGTTGTGGGGGAGGAAGGGAAAGGAGATTGTTAGCTGCTTTTAGACTCCTTCGGGTAGTGATAAAGCGGGATCTGAAATCCAAACTCCTCCTCCTCCCCCTCCTCCTCCTTCTCTTCTTCTTCTCACAAGAGCCAGCTTGGATGCCCATGAGCAGAAATGGAGTCTTAACAAGGCTCTCTCCACCTGAGGTCCCAAGCACATGGTATTCTGAGTCCCACTGCCTCCAACAGTGGAGGTGGAACATAGTAATCATGGCCACTGGCCACTAATAGCTTTATCTTCCACAAATTTGTCCAGTCTTTTAAAGCCATCAGAGTTGGTGGCTACCACTGCTTCTTAGGGCAGCATTTCCATAGTAAAGGTAAAGGTACCCCTGCCCGTACGGGCCAGTCTTGACAGACTCTGGGGTTGTGCGCCCATCTCACTTAAGAGGCCAGGGGCCAGCGCTGTCCGGAGACACTTCCGGGTCACGTGGCCAGCGTGACGAAGCTGCTCTGGCCAGAGCCAGAGCCAGAGCCGCACACGGAAACGCCGATTACCTTCCCGCTGGTAAGCGGTCCCTATTTATCTGCTTGCACCCGGAGGTGCTTTCGAGCTGCTAGGTTGGCAGGCGCTGGGACCGAGCAGCGGGAGCGCACCCCGCCGCAGGGATTCGAACCGCCGACCTTTCGATCGGCAAGCCCTAGGCGCTGAGGCTTTAACCCACAGTGCCACCTGCGTCCTGTAGCATTTCCATACTACCATACAATTATTATTAATATTAATTAGCCAATCTGGGCGGCTTCCAACAGAGATTAAAAATACATTAAAACATCAGTCATTTAAAACTTCCCTAAACAGGGCTGCCTTCAGATGTCTTCTAAATGTCAAATAGTTGTTTATTTCTATGACATCTGCTGGGAGGGCGTTCCACAGGGCTGGTGCCACTACCGAGAAGGCCCTCTGCCTGGTTCCCTGTAGCTTTGCTTCTCACAGTGAGGAAACCGCCAGAAGGCCCTTGGCGCTGGACCTCAGTGTCCAGGCAGAACGATGGGGGTGGAGACGCTCCTTCAGATATACTGGGCCGAGGCTGTTTAGGGCTTTAAAGGTCAGCACCAACACTTTGAATTGTGCTCGGAAACGTACTGGGAGCCGATGTAGGTCTTTCAAGACCGGTGTTATGTGGACTTGACGGCTGCTCCCAGTCACCAGTCTGGCTGCCACATTCTGGATTAGTTGTACTGTGTGCAGAAGGACTTCCTTTTTTCTGTCCCAAATCTTCCAGTGTTCAACTTCATTGGTTGACCATGGGTTCTAGCATTGCAACAAAGTGAGAAAAGCGTCTCTATCCAGATTCCGCTTACCGTGTGTAAATCTCGTAGAAGAAGAAGAAGAGTTTGGATTTGATATCCCGCCTTTCACTCCCTTTAAGGAGTCTCAAAGCGGCTAACATTCTCCTTTCCCTTCCTCCCCCACACCAAACACTCGTGTGAGGTGAGTGGGGCTGAGAAACTTCAGAGAAGTGTGACTGGCCCAAGGTCACCCAGCAGCTGCATGTGGAGGAGCGGAGACGCGAACCCGGTTCCCCAGATTACGAGACTACCGCTCTTAACCACTACACCACACTGGCTCTCTAACGTGTTCTCCTTTACTTGCCTTTTTTTTCTAAGCTAAAAGGCCCCAACTCTTCTAACCCTTCCTCACAAGGGGATTTGTCCTTTTCTGAACTTTTTCTAAAAAGGTAAAAAGGTAAAGGACCCCTGACAGTTAAGTCTAGTTGCAGACGACTCCGGGGTTGTGGGGCTCATCCCGCTTTACAGGCCGAGGGAGCTGGCGTTTGTCCACAGACAGTTTTTCCAGGTCATGTGGCCAGCATGACTAAGCCGCTTCTGGTGCAACGGAACACCAAAACCAGAGCAGCACACAGAAACTCCATTTACCTTCCCACTGGAGCAGTACCTATTTATCTTTGTGCACTTTTTGGCATGCTTTCAAACTGCTAGGTTGGCAGGAGCTGGGACAGAGCAACGGGAACTCACCTAGTCATGGGAATTCGAACCGCCGACCTGATCAGCAAGCCCAAGAGGCTCAGTGGTTTAGACCACAGCGCCACCTGCGTCCCAGCTCAGCAATATTGTTTGCTCAGACCTGTACACAGCATTCCACGTGCAGGCTTGCCTTATTATTATTATTATTATTATTATTATTATTATTAATAATACCATCCTTCATCTAGATATCACAGAATGGTTTGCAATATAAAAACACAAACAGACATACTTTTAATGACGAACAAAAACATGATCTCCCCCGAGTATTATTATTTATTAATTTTTTATATTGACAACTGCATTCTGCATCTCTGTTCTCACGATTCTTCACAATTCTTGGAAGGGACCCTGAGGATCATTTAGCCCAGGGGTCAGCAACCCGCGGCTCCAGAGCCACATGTGGCTCTTTTACATCTTTGCTGCGGCTCCGGGGTGGATACTAGCGAGGGGAGGAGGCGCATTGTGCGCCCCGACACTCCCCACTGTGGCGGGCGCTGTACTGGCTGTGACGTCGCATGGGGGCGGTGCGTGCGTTAAGTCATGCACCCGATGTCACCTTCCTGCCCGCCCGCCTGCTACATTGTCAGGGGCATGTACGCTGGTCACTGCATTGAAAGGGGGCATGTACGCTGGTCACTGTTTTGAAGGGGAGTGAAACACACACACACACAAAAAGGTAACTTGTTAATTTAGCGTTTATTTCTATGAGGAGTAATTCTGAGGGGTCAAACAAAGAAATAATAAAAAAGTGACAAAAAAGTTATTTTTATAATGACGAGTTTTGCGGCTCCCAGTTTTTTCCTCTTTAGAAACGGGTCCAAGTGGCTCTTTTTGTCTTAAAGGTTGCAGACCCCTGATTTAGCCCAATCTGCTGCAATGCAGAAATATGCAGCTGTCCTATAGGAGGATCAAGCCTGTGACCTTGGTGCTATTAGCAACACGCTTCACCTTTTCGCAGTTACAGCACACTGGACCTTTCTGTTTATTCCACGGCTACTAAGCATACTCAGGTGTCTTTGGTGAGGAATTTATCATAAGCTTTGATATATATCTTTTCTTTTCTTTTTGGCTGGACTACAACTCACATCATCCCATGCCTTTCATTGGCCATCCTGGATGGGGATGAAGGCATCTTTTGTCATCTGGAGGGCCAGAGTTTCCTCAGCCCTGCTACTTAATCGTAAGAAGATCCTTTTTTTTTTTTTAAAAAAAGCAATTTTTAAAAAACTTTATTTACAACATAGTCCACAACAACTGATACATACAAACAAACCCACTACTATTGACAATTTAATTATCAAAATTAAACTCCTATCCACTTACACAAAGAAAGCATACCATAAAAATAAAAGACTTCCTTTATCCTGTAAATGGCCTCTTATTTACTTCTTGTATACTGTTTCTTTTATATGTGATTATTACAATTTTTCCTAATTGGATCAGACCAAAGGTCCATCTCATTCAGCATTGTATTTCCAGCATGGTCTGCCATCATCCCTGACCACTGGTCCTGCTAGCTAGGGAAGGTGGGAGTTGTAGTCCAAGAACAGCTGGAGACCCAAGTTTGGGAAACCCTGCACTAGTGCATCTAATGTTCCTAAGTATTTGGCTTCTGAACATGGAAGTTCCATTGAGCCACCGTTGCTCAAATGTTGACAGACCTCCTTCAATTCCTACCCACCATTTTAAAGTCATTTATTTGAAGCTGAGAGAGACCCATCGCACCCCAGTGCAACCTACAGGACAGTAATAAGGTATTCCCTTTCCCCTCAAGATTACAAAGACGCCACGGGAAAGGAAATCAGAGGAAACAAGCTAACCCAGGCACTATATATTGTCTACAAACTTACTTTAACAGGAATCGAAACAGGAAGAGGAGCCCAAAGTTGCTACTGTCTCGGCAGAGCTGATGGAGAGGCCCTTGTTTTCTTCTTTTCCTCTAGTTACCATACAGCCTGACGGAATCTAAGCTACTGACCATCATCGCATCCCCGAGACAGTTTTCTTCTAGCTCTCTTCAGCACAAACCTCAGTTCTCTGTCCTCCATTCCGTCTCACCCAAGACATAGCTCTCCCTGCTTGGTAGCTTGGCTTGAGATGCTCAGAGTGCCCCTGCAGTCGTCTCCTCTTACTGGCTTTGACAGATGATGGGGAAAAGGAATGAATGTGAAGTCTCTTTATTGCAGTGCTTCTCAAACTTGTTTCCTCTTGTTTCAGAATAAAAATTTGCTCTCACCACACCGAATTTTTATATTGATAAGAAATAACGTTGCAAAAGGAAAACAATCAACTCCTTGATTCGTAACACAGAACACAGCAACTTTATAGTATGATCGCGGGACAGCCAGAAAGCATGAAACAATGCAGAATCATTCCCACAAAATAATTATAAATGAGCCTCTTACACATGAACTTTAAGGATCTATAAACACAGTGAGAGGTATGAGCTTGCTTTTGCCGGGTCATCTCATTTATATTAGGTCTAATTTGAGAGAAACCCTCATCTGCTCATCAACACAAATGGGCCTTTCTCTTTTCTGATCTTCCATATTTGTCGGGAGTTGAAAATTCCTGTGTTGTGGAGAACTTTAATAGAATAGCCAGTGCTCTGGAGGAGAGCTGTGGATACTGGTTCTAGTTGTATATCCATGCTGCATTGAAATGTTTAAATGTTTCTTGGATTGTCCTTGAATCTTCCTGCCACACTTTCCATCCTCTCCTGCCACACCCTTTGAGAACCATTGCTCTGTTGGGACACATCTGTAGCATACATTTAAATGACATGGCTTTCCCCCAAGGAATTCTGGGAACTATAGTTAGCTAAGGGTGCTGTAAACCATAACTCGGAGGGGTAAGCTACAGTTCCCATGATTCTTTGGGGAGAAGCAGCATGCTTTAAATGTATGATGTGCATGTGACCATGCATTTGCGCATTTGGCGCATGCATAAAGCTACCTCCCCCTCCCCCAGCTTAATTGTTTTCCTGCTCATTTCGCTCAGTATCGGAATTATTTGAGAGACTTGTGCAACTTATTGACCAGAACTTGGCTGCCCCTGTATGTATTTAGGGGGGAGGGAAACTGTAGACCCCTTAATCAGAAAACTTTCTTGACTGTTGCACATAATAAAATTATCAATGAGACGCATATATTTTCAGCCAGATCTAGATAACTTAATTATGTGTCTGAGTAGGCTTGATGATAATGCATCACTGGTTAAGATTTAAGCCGCAGTCAGTTTTATATAATGACGGTGTTGCTTTGACTGAGGATGTGAGTCACAGACTCCGAGACTGCAAGGCATGTTGAAGACATGCATCAGGCATAGGCCCAAACAGCAATGTTGCCTTGGGTCCTGTCAAGGAAGAAGGTGGGGTATAAATCAGTGTTTCCCAACCTTGTGCCTCCAGCTGTTTTTGAACTACAACTCCCATCATCCCTGACTAGCAAGACCAGTGGCAAGGGATGATGGGAATTGTAGTCCAAAAACAGCTGGAGGCACAAGGTTGGGAAACACTGGTATAAATAACTATATAATAGTGTTAAACCCTTGTAACTCCTCCCTTTTCCTGAATTCCTGCAGCATCTTTAAAAAGGCCCACGTCTTTCAGAAGTTAGTGGACTACAACACCCATCCCATCATCCCTGATCATTGGCTGTGCTGGCTTTTAGTTGATGGGCTGTGGAGACCATAATTTATGGAGGGCATTGACTACTAGGCCACCTATACTTTAGGATCTGGAGATGCTTACTAAACCAAGTTCCATTGAGGGCCTAGTGATAGGCATCATCATTCGGTCCATGTTCTGATGCAGGAGTTTCCCAGTGGTCTCTGGAGCGTCTCATTGGGGACTTTTGGATCTAGTTCCAGAGTTAAGTGTCTTGCTTCATGCCCAACACATGTAGAGAGCAGCTGTTACATGCAAGTAAGAAATGGATATTTCTTCAGGCAAATAATGGTGCAGACACAGAGTTTGGGAGTCATGATTCAGGAATCACGCAAGACATTCAGAACTGGACGGAAGCAACGAAGATGTCTCAACAGCTTCCATGACTTGCTTGCCAAGCTTTTAAAGACAAGGCATGGCGTGCTCACTCAAGAGACTCGCTCAGTTTGCAAGAATGTCAGGGTTGCAAAGTCAAAACAAAATTAAAAAATTCCTTCCAGTAGCACCTTAAAGACCAACTAAGTTAGTTCTTGGTATGAGCTTTCGTGTGCATGCACACTTCTTCAGATACTTCTTCTTCTGTGTATCTGAAGAAGTGTGCATGCACACGAAAGCTCATACCAAGAACTAACTTAGTTGGTCTTTAAGGTGCTACTGGAAGGATTTTTTTTATTTTGTTTTGACTATGGCAGACCAACACGGCTACCTATCTGTAACAGGGTTGCAAAGTGTGTGCTTCAGGAGTGAGTCCCGATTGCAGAAATGGCACCTGGTTCTAGTCAGCAATGCTACACCCTTTTGTTCGGGCTCCTAATCAGTTGATGACACTTCCTGAGTTACCTTCTCTCTGGGTTGCCTACAGGCTTAGCCTCCACTGAGACTTTCCTCTCTGTTGGAGAGAGGAGTGGGCATCCCTGCTCCCCTTTCCAAAGTGGCTGAAGTTGAGGCACAATGAGCAGAGCCCCTCTTCCCATCAAATGCCCCACCCTCTGTTTCTTCCCACTACTGCCTGCAAACCCAGGAATGATAGTCGTTTCCAAGAGGCACTACTGCAAGGTAGCCTCTGCCCCGATCCACTGTCCCTCTTTACACTGTCTCATTGGGAATAAAGACAACTTCATCCTTTGAAGCAGAGTCTACAAGGCGAGCAGGAGATTAGGACAAGGGTTAACCACGTTGCATCCTGGAATTTCAGGGGAGGCAGGAAATGATGTAGACACAGGCCAAGTGAATGTCTGGTTGCAATCTGTCGAGGGTGATCATAAGCAGTTGTGTATATAAAGCTCTGCCTCACAGCTGGCTTTCGTAATTCTGTTCCTGAGGGAGAAGGTGGAGCTGGTCCAAGAAGGTTTGCAACAGACTTTGCTCCTATTCTTTCTCTCTGCGCAAGTTTGCGATTTGATCATCCTCAAGGGCGATTTCGAAAAGCATAGTTAAGGGGCATTGAGAAGACGCCAAAAAGAATTGGGTTAAAGAGGCAGCCCTCTTTTCCAAGCTGCGTTTTGTCACGAAGCTATTGGACTTGAATCCATCAAACTACACAGTGCAGTGCAAACACCGCAGTTTCCCAAATGAATTAGCCAGACTGTCAGCATTGGGCTGTTGGCAACAAACATAAGCAAATCTGGATTCCTAGGTAGATGGTCTCTCTATAGGATTGGACGGTGGTGTCCCCAGAATCTGCCAAGTGTGATTTGTCAAGAAGCCAGAATCTTAAATGCCTGCAGGGTTGAAGCATTGTGCAGAGGCTACAGTTGCATCATACACAAACCAGAAAAAGAGACGCAAGGTTGAGATCTAAACAACATGTGGCATTTATTTTATGGACGCGGTAAACATGTATTTTCTCTCTCTTGAATGTAAATGGCAGCTATAGGCTGAGGAACGCTTGGGCCTGTGCTTTGACTGTTTGTCACCTTACTCTGTGGTGCTGTTGAAAATCCCCTTCGGATCTTGAAATATGGGTCCCCCCAACAAAATTTAAAATTCGGCTTTGTAATTCGGAATTTATGTGATGTGATTTAATTTGATTTGATTGGCCGGTTAATAAAAATTATTTTTTTTAAAAAGGAAATCCCTACTCAAACCCCTCCATCTGAATGCTCTCATCGCTTCCTGGAGCATTTTAACAGAGATGGTATATATGCATTGTACCACACTGCTTTAAATGGTTCTTCTTTTAAAAAAGAAAAAGGGAACTCTTGGACCACCCCATAAGTAATGCATTTTTGCTGTTGCCAGAGCGTGCATTGATAGATTCATCTTTGTTCTGATGTTCATGGGTCAGGGGAGGCGGCTGATGCAGGCATGTTGACTCCAGAAATGAGAGCGAATGGCTTCCTTCTCCCTTTCCTTGCATGCCAGAAGATTCCCAATTGGCCTTGACCTGCCCTCTGCATGTCTTTGACTGCAACTCCCAGCTGTGCTGGCAGCCAACAGATGGGTGTTGTAATCTGAAGCGTCTGTAGGTGTAAAGTTGGAAGAAGGCTAGTTTTGACCCGACTCCGATCTAGGTGCAATTTAAGATCCTTGCTCTTCCTCCTCATTGTTTAACACCACAGGTAGGTGTGTTCTGTAATCACAACCCATTAGCAAACTTATTACCGGCTGCAGAGACGGGCAGATAGAGACTGAAGAGAAAAGGAGGGAAATGCTAGTTAAATGTTCACTTTTATCGTTTTCATAAAATATGCATTTGTGTGAGATCAGCTCTGGCTGGCTTGTGGTTTTGGAGGAGAGCAGTGGTACTTCTGAAAGGTGGTGAAGAGGGATGAGTGTTCGATAGAATCTATTTCCCCCTTCCTTCCCCCTAGCCGCCTCCCCCAAAACTATATGGGCTGATTTACACAGCTCCCATGACATGTCAGGAAGTGAGCTGAATCAATCCTGGCTGAGTTAGTGAGCTTGATTGTTTTCTGTGATTCACCAAGAAATCAGATTCAAGATGGCCAGGAGGGGTGGAATCACCAGGATGTGTTTTCCTGATACTTGCAGCTTTCCCCTGAACTTGGAACTTCTTGACCTGGAATTGTTTTAATTCCTCTTTTAACTATTCTAAATGCTGTTTAACCAGCTTCTTTCATTGCGATTTTTCCCCCATTGCAATTTTACTTATTAAATTTATGTCTTGCCCTTCTTCCCAAAGGAACCCAGTGACAAAACATTAACAACAAACATCTTAAAGATAATTCCAGTACAGATGCAGTCCTGGGAAAGATCTCTGCTTAAAAGGCTTGATGAAGTTTTAATTATGGACACTTTCAGCGTTTTGGTGGAATTGTTTTATTTTGTATTTTAATTATAGATTTATACACCTGCTCGTGGGGTAGAGGAGCTGCAAAAAAAACCTGACATCTGGCAACCAGTGTGCCCCTTGGGTTTCAGATAGTCCATGGGTAGAGGAGTCTAAGAAGCCTGGGACACAATTTTTTCAAGGCCCTCTAGTTGTTATGCTGGCTCTTTTACCAGAAGTAATGTATTTAGTGTTAGCTCTGGAAATGTTTACTCAATTCTGACCAAACTAAGCCTTCTAATGTATATCGTGCTCTAGGAGGCAAAGTTTGGTCAGAATCGAGTGAAATATATAGACATTATTTTCAGCTCTCCTACCCCACTATGACAGCTTCCTAGGTTCCTATATACTGTATTGTGTTTTCTTTTTGGATGCTACAGTTGTCAGTGGGCCCAGAAGGCAGAATTCCCTCAACCCTGTGTTCCTGGGTTTTTAAATCTCTTTCCTTGGAGAAATCTAGGACTGCCCACAACTTGGGACAATTGAAATGTTACTTACTTCCAGCCAAAGGGTGTGATTGTAAAAAAGCTCCATACTGTGCACAGTGTTCCAACTCCATGCGACTTTTGGCATTTGTCTAGCCCCATGCTTTAATTATTTAGCTAACTCTTCAGGGCTTTCATCCTTGAATTATCTTGGAATCTGTGGAGCAACACTTTTAATGGAATTTGAATTTGAGGTTGTTGTTTTAAAATAAAAACCCCTCCAGGAATGGCTAGCTTGTGGCTGCTTAAAAGGATATTATTTCATAGAGGAAATAATATCTTTTAAAAAAAGAAAAAAAATATTTTGTGCATCTTATACTGAGTTCGTGCTTCAGCAAATGTAATTATGATAATCTAGCTTTTGCAATAATCTCTGATGAAGATAAGATGCATATCCATTTGCAGCAACTCAGCTGAGCGAAATCTTTTCAGTATTTCAAGATTAGTGACTGGTCTCAGCAGTTTGCCTAATTTAAAGGCAATAAATAAGAACCTATGAACTTTTGGAAGAAAGTGCCTTGGTTTGGGAAGGTTTGTATTGGAGAGATTTAGAAATTGGATATAGGGATAATAAGTGGATAAAAAGTGACTTGTTTGCTGTTAACAGGGCTTTTGAGTCATTGGTATGTGAATGCTAGTGATCCCAGCATTTTATTTTGCCATGTGAATTATGGCTTCAGGCAATCTGAATGCCTTTGGTATTCAGCTTATTTTACTACATACTTATGATAGATATAAAGAGATTTCATAGCTGGGTTTTTTTGTTTTGTTTTGCTTTATACTAGCCTCCTTGTGGTGCTTCAACTGTATCAAAAGTGACTTTAGTGCACTCTCAGTTGGTTTTCATTCGGTTCGGTATTGGATCACTGCATTAGGTCGATACAGAGGTGCTGTGAAATAAACATTGTAGGCCCAAACTGGAATTAGAATTACATTCTGTGCCTCCACATTTCTAGAGTTGTTGAATTGCCTCCAGTGTTGACTTCCTGTTGGATTTTGGTTTCTGTCCTTTTTTCATCTCCCTATTAAATCCTCTTGATTTCTCGTGTATATTTTGGGGCTAATGTGGGCATATTAGCACAGTAGTACAGAGATGATGTACCCGGGCATCCGTAAGAGAGTTCTTTACACTCTTTGCACCCTGACACTCTCTGGGGGTCAATAGGAAGACCGATTCAACTGGGATCTGTATCACTAGGATTAAATTCAGCCTTGAATAGCCAAATGGATGGTTAGCTGCCAGCCCCAGCTGAATATGGAAAAGTAGGACTCTTGTGTAAAGGTCCAAGGCACCAATGTGGAATGACAGATACTATAGGTCAGGTATGGGGAGATAGTTATCTCTCCCACCCCTCATGGGCCAAGCTTGAAAGGTGGGCAGAGTTGTCTACCTGTCAGTCACAGTGACATTGCACCCCAGAGGCCCGAGATTTGGAGAGCAAATGGCAGTTAACATGCCCACTCTTGCCTTTCATTGACTGCTTCCAGACATGCTTGCCTTTCATTGACTGCTTCCAGACATGCTGCTATCCATGAATAGGAAGCTAGCCCGTTCACAAGCTTGATGTCGGTGCAAGCAGCTTGAGCAGTCCTTGCTTTGCTCCTCCCTTCCTAGAAGGGAAGCCAAGAACAGACCTTGGTTTCCAATCAAGGTTTGCCTTGAGAAGAGCAAACTACAAACACTGGTTTGCACATAACACTGTGGTTTGTTTCCCCTTTATAAGAAAGGAGCAAAGGGCAGGGTGCTTGAGCTGTTTATGGCCAGTGTTACATGTGAATGAAGCCACTGGTGACTTGGGCTGCTGGTTCTGAAACACAGTTTTGGAGGTACATGGAAGACTTTCCTTGGAAATTCCACCCTGTAGGCTATCATGTTTTTATATCCCACTATATTTTTTTGGCTATCCATCAAGAAGGCGCAGCAAGGGGAAGATTTGGTACTTCTTGGAAACCATTTCCACCCTTTTTTTCTTGTAGGCAGAAAGCCTGACCCTCTGTGAATGATTCCTAGCTGTTCTTGAAGACGTATGTCTATTCAGTCATGTTTCCTTCTGTGTTCAGAACTGAAAATTGAATGCATTTTTTTATATTAAGTGTTGTCCGTCATTCTTAGTTTTTTTCCTGATCAAGAGTTTTCCTTTTGAACTTTTCTCTTGCACGAGTTGCCATTTATCTGGAGACCTGTGGGTGTGTCCCTTCTGTTAAAATTCAATTTCCCCCCCTGGCCCTGGGGAGGGTCTCTGCTTTGAGACTGTCCACCTGCAAAGTGGGGTGGGGGGGGAGAAGCAGTTTCCCCAGTAAATATCAAATCCCCCCCCCACTATCTACAACATTCTAACTTTATATTACCTGGATATTAAACTGATTCCCACATATTACCAGATTCAGAATTGTTTATTTGTGTCTCATCACCAGACCATCACAAAGCTAGAACTAAACAAAAGGGTGCTTCGTATCTGTAATGATATTAACAAAATCTAAAATGAATAATATTTTCACAAACCTAAATAAGATTGTATAAAACTGTCAACACACCTAAAATATTGAATCTTCCTAGCAAAGAGGCAGGATTAAATCAGTGTGTGTGGTGCTGGGCAGATAAAGCTTTTTTTAGCATAGAGAAGATAGGCTCCTCATGTTCCACTAGAACTTTAATGATGCCATATATGCTCTAAACTCGGTGGAAAATGTGAATGGAATGTTTTGATGGAACTCCATAACATTTTCTTGACGCTCTGTGCCTGTTCTTTTCCATGCTACATCCAGTACTGCTATGATAACTGAGATACTGGTCTTTTGTGGATGAAATGCCCTGGAGTTTTGGTAAATAACTAGCACTGACATACTTTGCTCGCCTCCTATCCCTGTTATTGAATTTATATACCACCCTATACCCGGAGGTCTCAGGGCAGTTCACATAAAAATATCACAATATATAAAATAAAAATAAAAGCAATAACCCAATAATAAAGGTAAAGGTAAAGGTACCCCTGCCCGTACGGGCCAGTCGTGACCGACTCTGGGGTTGCGCACCCATCTCGCTTAAGAGGCCGGGGGCCAGCGCTGTCCGAAGACACTTCCAGGTCACGTGGCCAGTGTGACAAGGCTGCTCTGGCGAGCCTGCACCAGTGCAGCGCACGGAAACGCCGTTTACCTTCCCGCTATAAAGCGGTACCTATTTATCTACTTGCACTTAAGGGTGCTTTCGAATTGCTAGGTGGGCAGGAGCTGGGACCAAACAACGGGAGCTCACCCCGCCACGGGGATTCGAACCGCCGACCATACGATTGGCAAGTCCTAGGCGCTGAGGTTTTACCCACAGCGCCACCCGCGTCCCTTAACCCAATAATACCACCCCCCAAAAGAGCCACATTTTAAAAGGGTATGGGATATTGATCAGGTCAACCAAAGGCCTGATTAAAAAGGAACGTTTTTGCCTGGCACCTAAAGGTGTGCCATGAAGGCACCAGAGGGACTTCCCTGAGGACAGCATTCCACAGACAGGGAGCCACTGCAGAGAAGGCCCTGTTCTCATGTTGCCACCCTCCAGACCTCTCAAGGAGGCGGCACATGAAGGAGGGCCTCAGAAGATGATCTCAGGGTTTGGGTAGGTTCACATGGAAAGAGGCGGTCCTTGAGAAGAAAGGTTTCCCTCACAACTGGCCTAAAAAGCAAAATCCTTTCCTTACTTGCAAGTCCTCAAAGTAATTAGAAAGTTTGTGTAAGTTTCTTGGCAGAACGAAACAACTTTAGTGGGCTTCATTTCCCACTGGTATGGGGTATTTTTGCATGTTAAAAATCACAGCACTGATAGGAAACATTTCTGTTCATTTTGTAGATTTGCTTCTAAGCCATTAACGTGACCATGGGAGATATGAAGACCCCGGACTTTGACGACCTCCTTGCGGCATTTGACATCCCAGATATGGTTGACCCTAAAGCTGCTATTGAGTCAGGACACGATGACCACGAAAGCCACATCAAGCAGAATGCGCATGCTGATGACGATTCTCACGCACCGTCGTCATCCGATGTTGGCGTCAGCGTCATCGTGAAAAACGTGCGGACGATTGATTCCTCTGAAGGAGCGGAGAAGGAAGGCCACCCCTCTACAGGCAATGGCTTGCATAACGGGTTTTTAACTGTTTCAACTCTAGATGGTTACAATAAAGAAGACTGCAAATCTCACAAAGACGAGGGCTCTGTTTCTGAGACAACACTGAAAGAGTCTACCTTCAACCAATTTAGCCCTATCTCAAGTGCTGAAGAATTCGACGACGATGAAAAAATTGAGGTGGATGACCCCCCTGATAAGGAAGAGATGCGTGGGAGCTTCAGAGCGAACGTATTGACGGGGTCCGTCTCTCAGCAGGATTATGAGAAATTAAAGGTACTTGGAGGGGAAAACCTGATGAAACCTGGAGTTGCAGGTTCCGGTAATGCCGATAAAAATAAACTTGTTAAAAGAGACTCAGAAACAAACTCTACGCCTTTGGGTATGTACGAACCCTTTAAAGCGAGAAAAACAGATGATAAGCTACACAAAGAAAATCCCGAAAAGGTACATGAAAACCGGGTACTTGATGGAAAAATAGGCACCGAGAAAGTTGAAGCAAACCTCAGCAGTGTTTCACAGTCGAAAGCAAAGTCATCAGCAAAACTCTCCTCGTGTATTGCTGCCATCGCGGCACTTAGTGCTAAAAAAGCAGCAACAGACCCTGTGAAAGACCCACAGTCTACTTCAAGAGAGCCGTCTCCCTTGCCAAAAGATATGAATGAAAGCCCTAGGGCCATTGACAAATCACCTGAATCTCAGAGTCTCATTGACTGTGCTAAGAAACCCTCCGTTAAGCAACCTGACAGTCCCCGGAGCGTATCGAGCGAAAACAGCAGCAAAGGGTCTCCGCCGTCACCCGCAGGCTCGACACCAGCAATCCCCAAAGTCCGCATCAAAACCATCAAGACGTCGTCTGGCGAAATCAAGAGGACGGTTACGAGAGTGTTGCCGGAAGTTGATTTGGACGGCGGACGCAAAGCAGAACAAACCACTTCCATGGTGGCGTCCATGACTTCGCTGCTCTCCTCCCCAACGTCCGCCGCAGTCCTTTCTTCTCCCCCTCGGGCACCCCTTCAGTCGACAGTCGTCACCAACGCCGTTGCGTCTGCAGAACTCGCCCCGAAGCAGGTCACCATTAAACCCGTGGCTACTGCTTTCCTTCCAGTGTCGGCTGTTAAGACAGCAGGATCCCAAGTTATCAACCTGAAGCTCGCGAACAACACAACGGTGAAAGCCACCGTGATATCTGCTGCTTCGGTGCAGAGTGCCAGCAGTGCCATTATCAAAGCTGCCAACGCCATACAGCAGCAGACTGTGGTGGTGCCAGCGTCCAGCCTTGCCAGCGCCAAACTCGTGCCAAAGACAGTCCATCTTGCCAACCTTAACCTACTGCCTCAAAGCGCTCAGGCCACCTCCGAACTCCGCCAGGTGCTCACCAAACCTCAGCAGCAGATCAAGCAGGCAATAATCTCTGCGGCGGCTTCGCAGCCTTCGAAGAAGGTGTCCCGAGTCCAGGTGGTGTCGTCTTTGCAGAGCTCCGTGGTCGAGGCTTTCAACAAGGTGCTCAGCAGTGTTAACCCCGTCCCTGTTTACATCCCGAACCTCAGCCCCCCCGCCAACGCGGGCATCGCTTTGCCCCCGCGTGGCTACAAGTGTTTGGAGTGCGGAGACTCCTTCGCCCTGGAAAGGAGCCTGACGCAGCACTACGACCGGAGGAGCGTGCGGATCGAGGTCACCTGCAACCACTGCACAAAGAACCTTGTTTTCTACAACAAGTGCAGCCTCCTCTCTCACGCCCGCGGGCATAAGGAGAAAGGGGTGGTGATGCAGTGCTCCCACTTGATTTTGAAACCCGTCCCGGCGGATCAAATGATAGCTTCTCCGACGAGCAATAGTTCTGTTGCCTCGTCCGTCCTTCAGAGTTCCATCGGGATGGGTGCCCATACTGTTGCCAAGATACAGTCCAACATCACCGGAGCAGTCATCTCGGCTCCTGCAAGCACGACTGTCCCTCCAGCCATGCCGCTGGACGAAGACTCGCCAAAGCTGTGCAGGCATAGCTTGAAGTGTCTGGAGTGCAACGAAGTTTTCCAGGACGAGACGTCTCTAGCAACGCACTTCCAGCAGGCTGCAGACTCAAGCGGACAAGTACAGTATCTTATATTTAAATTCCAATGTTCCTGGTACTAGCAAAGGAGATTGAGATGTGCTTCCCCTCCCCCTCCCCTTTATAAATGTGTGTTTTCCTTGGCATCCCTTTTTTTTGGTCATAACTTTTATTTTTTAAGTGGCAAAAGATTGAGAAAAGTAAATTTAAAGTGGGCTGGGAGGGAAGCAAAAAACGGCTTTTTGAGAAGAAAAGTGCTCATAGGAATTCCTAAGTAGTCCTTAAGCTACTTAAACATAATAATGAGGCAAAGTATTTCAACTGTTAAGTGTTCCATAGCCTGGCGCCTTCAGAAGTTGTTGGACTATAACTCCCATCAGCTCCAGCCAGCATAGCCTGTGGTGGGATAGGAGTTATAGTTCAAATTTGGAAGGTACCAAGTTGCGGGAGACTGCTATGAAACAGTGTTCTGCATGCTGGTGGAGAGATTCAAATTTCAAGGGTTCCGGTTAAATGCTCAGCTGTGAAGGAGGCCATTGAGGTTACTGGTGTGTTACTTTTCTGGGGTCTGGAAGCAGCATGGTTCCTGATAGAGAACTTTCAGTCCATATGTCTTCCTGCATGTAGCACTCTCATACAGACTTTGTTTTTCTAGTGGTGAGTGTGCACATGCACGAACATGCGCACACACATGTTCTGTATCTATCCTGATCTGCTCCAGAAATAATCTGGAGGCATCTAGAAAAGACTCCGGATTGTGTTGGGTTTCATCAGTCCCGCCCCCCCCCCCCCCCGTAATCAACTTAATTTGCATTTTCCAAAATGGTATCAGAAACAAAACACAGTTATCCAAGTTTTGCATTTTGCTTCTTCAGCCAAGTTATGTATACAAAAAATGCATAAACTAGGCTAAAATGTGCCTAAGATGTGCAGGTCGATAGATAGATAGATAGATAGATAGATAGATAGATAGATAGATAGATAGATAGATAGATGATAGATGATAGATAGATGATAGATGATAGATGATAGATGATGGATAGATGGAACCTATAAAATGCATTATATTTGCAAATTGCTTTGCAAAAATCATGTGTCACATAGAATTGTATACAGAAATGTGGCTATTAAGTGGAATTCACACTAAGATGCTGGACATATGTGTATATATATGTGTGCATATATACACACAGAGAGAGACAGACATTTTGCAAACTGATGTGGAGAACTGCAATTAGAACTGGAAAATGAGAAAGTGAAATTGAAAGGTTCATGGTCATGCCAGTTGACAGACACAATCTTTGTTTTGTCCCCCCCCCCCCCCGTAGTTAAATTTCCTGTTTGAAGTTTCCTTGCCATATTGGGCGCTTGCCTTCTGAGCTTTGTTAATGTGTGAAGTCCATGGAAAGACATGCCCACCATGGTTTGCAAGCCTGTGTCAAAAATACTGCTGAAAAGTGGTGATTAATAGGTCTCATTTTCTGCTCCATCGTAGCCTGTGTGCTTAACACTGCTTTTCATATACAGTCAAACCTTGGTTGTCAAACGTGATCTGTTCCGGAAGCCCGTTCGGCTTCCGAAATGATCAACAACTGAATCGCGCCTTCTGATTGGTTGTAAGAGCTTCCTGCACTCAGTTGAAGCTGCGTTAGACGTTCGGCTTCCGAAAAATGTTCTAAAAAACCGGAGCATTTACTTCCGGGTTTTCTGCATTTAGGAGCCGAAACATTCCAAAATGGAGCCGTTTGGGAGCCAAGGTTTGATTGTACTTACTGGCTGTTAAAGATTTATCGTTCTTCCCCAGTGGCGGTCCATGTATTTTACTGCAGCTGCAAAGATACATAGCATAGTATCAAAGTAAAGCACAGGCATGGTCTTTCCCCAAAAATATAGTTTTGCAAAAAAAAAAAAATATGAAAGGTTAGGAAGTTTTTAAAAAAGAATCAATCGAGCTAAAACAGGCCAGCTATTACGTATTAATATTTAAGTCCTTCGTAAGCATTGGTCGAGCTGTGATGCCATGGAATTTTGACAAACATTTTAACTGCTCATGTAAAATTTAGAAGAAAGAAGCCTTGGGGCAGAAAAGGCTGTATACTGTTGGATAGAAGAGGTGCAGAGAGTTTAGATGTGTGAACCAGCATGAACTTCTGGTGTCCGTGTTTCTGCTCATGAGTATTCGCTCCCCTTTCTGGTGCAGGGCGAAATGAAATTAAATTCTCTTAGGGATAGTTCCTCAGTATTCCCTCTTGTGCTGTTGGGTGCGGAGAGGTGAAGAGAGCTGCTTTCAGGACAAGCCGAATAGGATGAAATTGCCTGCACATTTTTCGCAGTATAACATAGTTATCTGCAGAGTGGAGCAGCCCGTTGCTTGGGGAAAGCAACTTTAGCAGCCATGGCAAACTCTGCGCATATGATCCTTTAGGGCTGATTCCATTCTTCAGCTACTTGTCTGTGACAGATATTATAGCCAATAAGACCTTCCTGGCACCCCTCGTCAGAATGGTTGAAAAGCTTCCAAATCTTGGCATTTCTTCTTGTGTCCTTTATAAAACAACACAGTCCCTCTCAACATGTGTGCAACTTGACCTGACGTTTATCCCCCAGCCTAGTATCTTTGCCTAATAAGAGAAATGAGGAGTGAAACCTATAGAATGGCACCAAGACATACACAGTTTCAGTACAGTGGTACCTTGGTTTTCGAACTTGATCTGTTCTGGGAGTCCGTTCGACTCCTGGAACCGTTCAAAAACCAAGGCGCAGCTTCCAGTTGGCTGTAGGAGCTTCCTGCAACTCAGTCGGAAGCCGCGTTGGACGTTCGGCTTCCAAAGAATGTTTGAAAACCGGAAAACCACTTATTTCCAGGTTTTCGGCATTCAGGAGCCGAAACGTACGAGTACCAAGGCGTTCGAGAACCAAGGTACGGCTGTACTGGTTTTGGAGCAGTGGTTTTCAGCGGTGTTCTCACAAGCCCTGTTTGAGCATTCAGGTGAATGTGTGAAGGCTCATGTTTTTGTGACTGGGGCCATGTGCACTGGCTTCACCCCTATGAAACCCCACCTCCCTTTCTCCTGACTGTATCTTTCTGTGTTGCCCATAACAGTCAGAAGGGGGAATCTCACAGTGTTTAGCTAAATTTAGTTGAAATCGCCCCTTTCATCCGGGTGATCGTTTGGAGGATACTGTCTGTGGCCACATGAATGAGTCAGAATTTCCCTGGAGATTTTTGTGCTCCATGCAAAGAAAGGTTGGAAGAGGAGGGGGCAGGCTGGTGTTGCATACAGATCTTGGAAGTGGGGATGGCATCTGTACCCTTGCACCTCTGCACAGTTTGAGTCCTCCTGTGTTGTTGAAGAAGGTTACTGCTCTCACCTTTCCAGGAGATTATGCGTCCGTCAGAGAGACGGGATAAATACCTCCCCTGAAAGGCTCCCTCATGATCCAGAAGAAAGGATGTGCATTCATCCAGTATTGTAAAAGTTTGTGGGAAAGTGTTTGTGAGTTGTGCTAGCTAGATCTGCTGTTTCTGTTTCGGTTCTGAGCTCAGGTTATGGTGCTAGTAATATTTGTTCATTTTATTTCATTTGAAACATTTCTGTGCTGCCTGTCCCCTTGAGGAAGGATACCTATTTAAAAAGTGCACACACCAGGCAGTATCATACACAGTATAAAATGTGGCTGCACCAGGCAGGACTAAAACCAGAATCAGATATTTGCAAAAGCACAGTCACCGTATTTTTCACACTATAAGACGCACCTAGTATTTGGAGGAGGAAAACAAGAAAAAAAAAATCTGAATCTCAGAAGCCAGAACAGCAAGAGCGATCGCTATGTAGTGAAAGCATTAATCCCTCTTGCTGTTCTGGCTTCTGGGATAGCTGCGCAGCCTGCATTCGCTCCATAAGACGCACACACATTTCCCTTTACTTTTTAGGAGGGAAAAGGTGAGTCTTATAGAGCAAAAAATACGGTAAATAAGTAGGTTTTAAGAAGGCACTGAAATTAAATTGGAAATGTCACTTACCCAAGTTAAGTGCTACGGTTAGAGAATAACTTTATCCCAAGCTTACGGACATAGAAAACTGTCTGGGATTTTTAGTCTGTGATTAGCAAATCCTTGATTGATGAGCAACTGGGACAGTGCCTTCTTCGTGGTGGTGCTGCAGTTGTGGAAATCTGCCCCCTCATAGATCCTGCAAGCCTTCTGTCCCATTTTTATATGGCGCTTGAACACATTTTTATTCCAGAAGTCGTTTTGTGATGGACTCTGGATGTTTTTGTTGGGCTTTGCTTTCTTCCTTTTCATGCCACCTTTCCATCAAGAAGCATTTCCAGGGCAGGTTACATCATCCACATAAAATGTACACCATAACAGTAACTTTAAAAAAACCCCAGAAGAACCTACAAATAGAATTGTTCTGTCTGCTCCTTCTGAATACCAGAGCCCCTTCTGCACCACCAAAATCCTGGAAGAAGAGGTGGCAACAAAGGCTGAGCAATGCCAGGGCCAGCTCTGCTTCTGAGGGGAGTTATCTCCGCAACTGGTGGCAGTGCTGGGTTTTGCAGCCGAGAGTATTTCAGTACTTCATTCATTTTTTATTTTGCATTTTATTGTTACGTCTCCAAAGCTGCTTACGTTAAAATGAAAATGTGTGGTATTCAACTGACTGTTGTGCTACTGCAAGGATTAACACTAGCACAAACAGACACACACTTACCCCAAGTGTCACACACTGTCCCCAGATCTGTTCTAGAGGGGTGGGGGAACCCTGAGAACAGATTTAGAGGGTACACAGGGGAAGGACAGAGTAATTTCGTTGTGCAAAGAGAAATCCTTGTGCCAACAGAATCTGAGATTCTGAGCACAGTGAGATTAGAAAAGCAGGACATAAATGAATAGATAGATCTCTTCTTTTATTTCTCTAGGTCATGAATCATGGATGAAATTTATTACGGTCAGAGACCATCTTGAGAAACACAACTGGAACTACAATCCCAAAAGCAAAACAGACATTTAAAACTATGTACAATGATGGATTTTAAGTTTAAAAGTGTGATAGGCATATAAACACATAAAAACTTTAAAATAGACTACCTTAGTGAAATGACCCAAAGTTGCCCGTGGATCTGGGTTTGGGAATTTTCTTAACAAACTAGATTGAATCGGGGGATGGTCTGCGCCTACAGATCTGTGCCATAGCTGTCAAGCATCCCTTATTTGGCGGGACAGTCCCTTATCCCAGCGCCATGCCCCGCTGCTGTCCCTTATTGATGATATCCCTTAAATAAGCTACTGAAGGTAATGGGGCCCTTTCTATGTCCAGCTGTCCTTTGTCAACAACAAATTGTTGCTGTTCTTTTGTGTTGAATATATGCTATATGGTAATTTATGGACCTAATAGGTATCTAAAGCCATTTGCATGCAACAAAATATGTATTTTATCAAAGTAATTGTTGATCCCTTATTTTGGCTGCTGATCCCTTATTTTCAAATCTGTAAGTTGACAGCTATGATCTGTGCGCAGAATCTGGCGACGATCCGGGTCGTCTTGTGGTCTTTGCCTAACAGGAGAAGATCAAATTTTTGTTTTACCGGGAGGTCGGCAAGCCTCGCCAGCAGGGGGTCAATGGTTTCTCTACGTGCCTCATCGTAAAAGCGACATCTAAAAAATATGTGTTCAGGGCTTCCTATATCCCCCTATTTCTCTAGGTCAAAGAGCAATAACATTTTACATGAAATACATAACAACAACAAAAAGTTCATTCAAAAACAAGATAATGTATGTCATAGAATCCTAGAGTTGGAAGGATCTTCTAGTCTGCAACGCAGGAATCTTTTGGCCCAACGTGGGGCTTGAACCCATAACCAAGAGATTAAGAGTCTCATTCTCTACCAACTGAACTATGTAGCCAAACAGTCTTCAGGAGAATGATGTAGCTAAAACCACTGCTGAACAAGCATAGCCAATTAACATGGCTGTGCTTCAGATGGTGAAGCAATTTGTCCAGTTAACTGCAGTTAACGAACCAGACTCTGGCATGGTAACTAGATCTGTAGCTCATCAGTGAGAAATCCATATTTTACATCATGTTTACTCATAAAGTTACAGAGAGGGAGGTTCTAGTAAACAGCCTTTGCCTCATCTCCTGAGCCAAGATATATCTACATATGAGTAGGGGTGGGAGAGAAATATGATTCATTTCACATTTAAAAGCAAAGTTACCTAATTTGCACTTCTGAAACCAATAAAATAACTGGAATGCTGCTATCCTTTGAAATCTACACTAACCAAATTTTGCTCTGCAGTTCACCAGCCAAGTAATGTTTAGATAGATGTGTATACTGGGGTTAATTATGCACGCAAATATCTATATTAGTGAAAATAACATACAAAAGTGAATTATATTAGGGAAAATTTATCTGCAAAAAAATTATATTAGGCAAAATTCACACCAAAATGTCAATGAATTAAAACAAACAAATACATTGCAAACTGATATGGGTATGTAGAGAACTGAAATTGAGATTGGAAAAACGATAAACAGAGGGAAACCAAAATTCGTAGATTTCACCCATCCCTGTGCATAAGGTAGATTCATTTGTGTGTGTTTTCAAAAGTGGTTTGTTCATTATCCAGAGCTCATGTTGCTCGGGATTTTTAGTCATATCATTCTCTTGTGGATTGTTTGGATCCATGTACAGTATATTACTCTTTCTCTTTTTTTGGACTATTGGGACAGTGTGTGTGTGTGTTGTTATATTTGCATTGCATTAGTTTTGGTTTATGGAGCAACCTGTGATTCTAGATATACTGTTGACAATAAACAGCTGCTTTCTGGAATTGACTGCATACTTTATTTAGGGTTTACTCTTGGGGTTTGGGGGCTCAAGAATTTGGGCTGCCTTTTTGTGCCTTTCTGTTGCCTGATTCCCAAGTCTGAAGAGCGGTTTGCTTTGGGAGCAGAAAGGCTAAGAGAAAATGTGTATGTTTCTGTCCTGAATATACTTTTGACATCTTGCTTTCTAAAGTAGAAGAATCTACCCCAGCTGGAAAAAAAGTCTTCCCCAACCCTTTCCTAGCTCTGTTGCAAACTGTGATCAAAGCAAGAGTTGGTCCCTACAGTGAGTATCTAGGCATTTCCAAAGCTGGCTAGCTAGCTGCTCCTGTTTAGAATGGAAATTTACCAGGGGATTAAGAGGCTGTGGAAGATGAGGTCTCTACAGTGGAGCTGAATTATTATTTGAACTTCTTAAACGAGCCAGCATGTGAGATGTTGTTGTTTAGTCGTTTAGTCGTGTCCGACTCTTCGTGACCCCATGGACCAGAGCATGCCAGGCACTCCTGTCTTCCACTGCCTCCCGCACTTTGGTCAAACTCATGTTGTTAGCTTTGAGAACACTGCCCAACCATCTCGTCCGCTGTCGTCCTCTTCTCCTTGTGCCCTCCATCTTTCCCAACATCAGGGTCTTTTCCAGGGAGTCTTCTCATCTCATGAGGTGGCCAAAGTATTGGAGCCTCAGCTTCAGGATCTGTCCTTCCAGTGAGCACCCATGGCTGATTTCCTTCAGAATGGATAGGTTTGATCTTCTTGCAGTCCATGAGACTCTCAAGAGTCTCCTCCAGCACCATAATTCAAAAGCATCAATTCTTCGGCGATCAGCCTTCTTTATGATCCAGCTCTCACTTCCATACATCACTACTGGGAAAACCATGGCTTTAACTATACAGACCTTTGTTGGCAAGGTGATGTCTCTGCTTTTTAATGTGTGCATGTGAGATAGAGCAGCCTTTTTGCAAGCTATTCACCACCAATAGACAGTAAACTAGCTCCCGTTTTCTTTCTAGAAATCCTATGTAATAATAGTTGCTAATCTTAATAAAATCTAGAAAGCCAAATCAGAGCAAGGGCCATGCTTCCTGCCATCACTCGAACACTTACAATTTTTGAGGAAGGGGAGATCAGCCAAATGAACAAAACAGCGTGAATGGGTTGCAGGAGTGAAGTTTATTTGTGAAAGTAATATTTACCACCCTTTGGGGCTTATGTCTTATATATTGGTAGCATTTAAAATCAAGCAATACCACTTTTGGAAATATAGAATTCGTCATAAATTGTGTAATGCTTTTTTGTAAGCTCAAAATGTTAATATTACCTCTGGTTTACTTTTCTTATTTGTTTTGTTATTAATTGATATGAAAGCAGAACCACTAACACACACGATTATATTTTAAATGTAAATTTCAGCAAGGAAACATTTCTGGAAAAAAGAGAATTTACAGATCCTTAGTGCATGTTCAGCTTTAGGGTGGGAAAAGCAAGAGGCAAAATAAAATATTGGCTCACATCCCAGCAAAAGAACTGGGTGGCTTAAGTTGCTGATGCACACCCCCATTCCCAGCAAAAGGCACATCTGGCCAATTCGGTGTAATGTAGATCGGGATGTGCATATATAGATGCAAATTGTTCCTGGCAGAGCACACTCTTAAATCTGAGCTTGTACACATCTTGTGTGATTTATGAATTGGTTATAATTTCAAACAAGCTAGAAATCTCTCTCTTTTTTTAAAAAAAAAATAGCTAGCTTCTGTGGCAAATTGTACTTGTGGAGCTGAGTGAAATTCCTTCCAGGTTGCTAGGTTACCCATGGATTAACTGCAGAACCTCATTTATCTCTTCTTTCCAAACTGAAAAGCCCAAGCACACGCAAAACACTAACATTCTGGTTTGCACTTACTTTAGGCCTCAGGTGGGGCAGGGCTTGTATTGTTGAATACTCCCTCAATCCCTGCATGTAATAATGAAATAGAATATCTGAGAGAAATGTGTGGCGCACGTCTCTCCAAATGTTAGTTCGTTGCATATAAGGCATATTCTCTTCCTCCCCCTCCCCCCCCCAGTTGATGCTGCTTTCCAAAATTCGGCCCCTGAAGGTCTGAAGTGATTCAGTCCAGAACTGCAGAACCTCATAATGGCGAACTCAGGTGGTTAAGTGCTGACAGGATTGGAGGCCACTGGGGAACAAGAGAGGAAGGTTGCAGCGTTGTAATGGGATTCCTGAGGTTTGCCGGTATATAAATTTTGGTGGACATCCCCCTCAACCTTCCAGCGAAGACTGAGCATGCTTGGTAGTTGCAGAATGTCGGATATCAGTTGGAAGGAGTGCTTCTGATAGAGGGAGGATATACTGCAACATTTTGCTGCTGCTCCTCTTACATGCTCTATGTACTGGGTTTTAGGTGCTACAAGCCTATGTGCATTGACTCAGAAGAAAGCCCCATTGTGTCTTGTGGCTGCACCAGCAACATACATTTAAACCAGTATCACGCTACTCCAAGCAGTCAGGGCAACCAGTCTTTCAGGGAGCTCTGGGAATTGTAGCTCTGTGTGTGGAAAGGGGGGTCTCTTCCATCCACTCTCAAAGCCCATAAAAAACAACACTTCCCAGGAAAGCCATGCCTATTCCAAGGGGGTATCTTACAACAACAACAACAACAACTTATTATTTATACCCCGCCCATCTGGCTGGGTTTCCCCAGCCACTCTGGGCGGCTTCCAACAAAACACTAAAATACAATAACCTATTAAACATTAAAAGCTTCCCTAAACAGGCCTGCCTTCAGATATCTTCTAAAAGTTTGGTAGTTGTTTTTCTCTTTGACATCTGATGGGAGGGCGTTCCACAGGGCGGGTGCCACTACCGAGAAGGCCCTCTGGCTGGTTCCCTGTAACTTGGCTTATCGTAGCGAGGGAACCGCCAGAAGGCCCTTGGCGCTGGACCTCAGTGTTGGATACTGCTGTGTTGATGGGGCCAACTCATGATTAAGATTATATTCCAAAGAAGTGAGTCTGATATTGACAGCTGGTGGGGAGGGGCAGATAAAAGACTAAACAGTGCTGCAAATATTATAATAGCTGGATTGATTGATTGATTGATTGATTGATTGATTGATTGAAAAGACAGCAAGGGTCTCTGCAGTTTCAACATCACAGGGTCAACATTACATTCATTGCTGCTGTACTCTCTTGTTCTGTTTCTATACTGCTCTTTCCTCCAAGGTTCTCAGAGTTGGTGTGGATGTAGGATGTTGATGCAGTAGTGCCGCTGTGCTCTAAACCACTGAGCCTCTTGGGCTTGCAGATCAGAAGGTTGGCGGTTCGAATCTGCACAACGGGGTGAGCTCCTGTTGCTCTGTCCCAGCTCCTGCCAACCTAGCAGTTCGAAAGCACGCCAGTGCAAGTAGCTAAATAGGTACAGCTGTGGCAGGAAGGTAAACGGCATTTCCGTGCGCTCTGGTTTCCGTCACAGTGTTCCGTTGTGCCAGAAGCGGTTTAGTCATGCTGACCACATGACCCGGAAAGCTGTCTGTGGACAAACGCCGGCTCCCTCGGTCTGAAAGTGAGATGAGCGCTGCAACCCCATAGTCGCCTTTGACTGGACTTAACCGTCCAGGTGACCTTTACCTTTTTACCCATTGATGCAGTCTCCCATCCCCAGAGAATAACCGGACTCAAAGCTTGGGGAGATGGAACTGACCTATGGGGTTTGTGAGGGTTCACGAGCTGGACCAGACAGAACTGAATTCAAAACCCTGTCCAGCTGCATGGCTTCCTGGCTGATCTTGAGCCAGTTGCTGTCTCTCAGGTTAACCAATATTGTTGTATGGATGCATAACACCACCCAGAGCTCTGGAGGAAGAGCAGTACGAAAACGAAATCAGCATAGCCTGATGTAGATTTGTTGTGGGTGCCATGACACCCCCACCAGTCTTTGCAACCCATCCGCAAACCTCATTTGCTACAGCTGTGGATCAGGGTTTTGCAGTGACGATGAGTTATGAAAAACAGCTCATTCCTGTTGGGTTTTTCACCTTCCCTAAAGTTTCTGATTTCTTCTTGAATAAAAAGGGAGCCTCCCCCCTGACTTGCCCCATGCCTTTCAATACAGTCGGTAAAACACATGATGTTTCATTTACAACTTAAGCAAGAGAAGGCAAGGTTCCTCCTTTATGGAGTTTAACCCTTCAGGGTTGCATCTAACAATGACTCTGCACAAGGAAGTGGAATGATTTCTGCTTGTGCAACATGACTTTCCCTTTCCTCCACCTGCGCAACCCCCCCCCCTCCAACGCCCCCCCCCCCCATCTTTGGTGGTTCTCCCTACTGGCCCGAACAAATTACAGGGGCTTGGAACTAACAGAAAAGTTTGCAAAATATATCGGAACTCTACACAATCCGAAAAAGGACAACTTTTCTAAAGTTTGGCATCCGTTTGTTGAACCCATTAAAGTTAAGGAACATGACTGGCAGCTGCCCTCTTCTCATGGGTAACTTTGGAAAAACATTCTTGGATAACATGCTGACGAAAGACAATTGACTGGAATTATAATGTCATTTTTGGGAATACTCCCTCCTTTCTCCTCGCATCCTTCCTTTCTTTTGTTTTCCTTCCTTGCTTTGATTTCTTTTCCTTTACTCCCTTCTTTATTGTTGTCATTATGCTTTTTGATGTATGAGAATATGAAAGCAAAGGAAGGGGAGGGAGGCTGGGAGAAGAGAGGGGGGAGAGGTGAAGGGACACATCTTTGTATGAGGCAACAGTTAAGATATATTTGTGAGCGGATCTTGAATTCTTCTTTCACTATCGCTTTTCTTTTCTCTTTACAGTCATACCTCGGGTTAAATATGCTTCGAGTTGAGCATCTTCGAGTTGCGCTCCTCGGCAACCCGGAAGTAACGGAGCACATTACTTCCGGGTTTCGCTGCTTGCGCATGCACAGACGCTAAAAATGACGTCACACGCATGCGCAGAAGCGGTGAAAAGCGGCGTGTGCGTGCGCAGACGTGCCGTCGCTAGTTACGTTTACCTCTAGATGCAAATGGGGCTCCGGAACAGATCCCATTCGTATCTAGAGGTACCACTGTATTATTTTTTGGGTGTAGATTAGCTTGTCTTGTATTGTGAAAAAATGTTAACAAAACTTTATATAGAAAAGAAAATGCAAAGCAAAGGAAGGAGAACGTTCATAGCTCAAGCGGAATGACTTTGTTGGATTCAACCCTTGGGTTCTAATCTAATTAGAAGAGAAGGAGAAAGAGTTGTGACAGTGAATGTGGTTAGCAAATGCAATTACCTGTACTTTACAGGATAAAATGCACCTGTCCTTTCTTAACCTGGACCTAAGAGACAGGAATTCAGTTTAAAGGAACAGTGGTGTAATGGGTCCATTTTATTGCTTTGTTCTTATCCCTTTTAACTGAAACACCCATAATGGTACTTTCTATGATGATGATGATGATGATGATGATGATGATGATGAATCGTGACTACCTTTATTAAATGTTAACGTGTGCCCAGGGCAAACAATTGGCTTATCATCTCATTTGTTTCCGGTTTATTGTGTAGAAGACGTGTAGTATATGTCAAATGCTGCTTCCCAACCTGTGCAGCTTTGCATCGCATCAGAGAATTCATCAGCACAAATCGCCGTACACGTGTCCCGAGTGTGGTGCAATCTGTAGATCGGTACATTTCCAGACCCACGTCACAAAGAACTGCCTGCACTACACTCGAAGAGTTGGATTTCGGTCAGTATAATAAAAATACTTTTGAGACTGTGAAGTGGTATGCTGTATAAAGTTTCGAAAAGCCAAAACTTCAGGGGAAATGGCATATTGTTAGTGCCACATAATTATTCGAGTACTTTTTTTTTTTAATACCTGAATCTACAGGCACATAGCAAGCTGCCAAATTTTAAAAGCTTAGTCTTTAAATAAGTTTCAAAATCTGTTATATGCATATTTCAGAATAATCATTATGGTATTTTGTGGTAGCTAATCCAATGGGACGCAGGTGGCGCTGTGGGTTAAAGCCTCAGCGCCTAGGACTTGCCGATCGAAAGGTCGGCGGTTCGAATCCCTGCGGCGGGGTGCGCTCCCGCTGCTCGGTCCCAGCGCCTGCCAACCTAGCAGTTCGAAAGCACCTCCGGGTGCAAGTAGATAAATAGGGACCGCTTACCAGCGGGAAGGTAAACGGCGTTTCCGTGTGCGGCTCTGGCTCTGGCTCTGGCCAGAGCAGCGATGTCACGCTGGCCACGTGACCCGGAAGTGTCTCCGGACAGCGCTGGCCCCTGGCCTCTTAAGTGAGATGGGCGCACAACCCCAGAGTCTGTCAAGACTGGCCCGTACGGGCAGGGGTACCTTTACCTTTACCTTTAATCCACTTAATGAGGATATTTTGAATTGACTCTCAACATGCTTCTTCTAGAACAAGTTCCATGAGTAAATATGTGGGAATATGTTAGCCACATAATTTTTCCAGGGGCAAGATGCAAAAACCTCCTTGCCTTGGCATCTGGCCACTCTAGCTGTACAGCACCCTCAAGCTTCAAATTTGGGGGATGATATTTTCATTAATATTGGTAGGTTTGTTAAGGCACAGCTGCTCAAAGTATGCAGGCTACTTCGGCATGGCTCTGAACTATGCTTTTGTTCCACCTATGAGTATCTTTGTGGCATGATATCAGAAAGGGAGAGAGGGTCACAGTGGTTTTTGTTTTATCTTTTGCTTCTTTCATCGTGAGACTTTTCCTGCATGCAGAACAGAGCTGTCGGCTTCTTACCAACCTTGTACAGAGGAAGATAAAATCCTTGGTCTGGGCCACAGTCCTTTGGGCCCTGTGCCCCAGGGTTGAGAATCTTTCAGTGATACAGTGGTACCTTGATTCTCAAACTTGATCCGTTCCGGAAGTCCGTTCCAAAACCAAAGCGTTCCCAAACCAAGGCGTGCTTTCCCATAGAAAGTAATGCAAAAGGGATTAATCCATTTAAAAACAACCCCTAAAACAGCAATTTAACATGAATTTTACTATCTAATGAGACCTCTGATCCATAAAATGAAAGCAGTATTCAATGTACTGCAGTCACACAATCAATCAATCAATCAGTTCCACATAGTCACAAAAACAAAACAAAAAAGCCACAAAAATGCAAAAGAAATAGCAAAAACAGACAGACCTCAGCGTAACACTCAAAACGGAAGCATGGTACTCAGATCAGAAGCATAACACTCAAAACAGAGGATGTTCGGCTTCTGGAAAAAGTTCGCAAATCAGAACACTTACTTCCGGGTTTGCAGTGTTTAGGTTCCAAGTTATTTGAGAACCAAGGTACCACTGTACTTGGAAAGAGTAGCATACTGGAGACATTTTGTATACTTTATTTGTTCTGTGTACAGTTATAGCTGTGTCCTTGGCCATTTTCTACACGCTGTAGAAGGATGCTAGCACTTAGACCCTACGGCAGGGGTCAGCAACCCGTGGCTCCGGAGCCGCATGTGGCTCTTTTACACCTTTGCCGCGGCTCTGGGGCGGATACTAGCGAGGGGAGGAGGCGCATTGTGCGCCCCGACACTCCCCACTGTGGCGGGCGCTGTACTGGCTGTGACGTCGCATGGGGGCGGTGCGTGCATTAGTTACGCACCGTCCCGACGTCACCTTCCCGCCTGCTGTCAGATTGCGGCTCCGGAGATATATTTGTTTTAAATGTCGCAATGGTTTTGCGGCTCCCAGATTTTTTTTCTTCGGAAACGGGTCCAAGTGGCTCTTTTTGTCTTAAAGGTTGCAGACCCCTGCCCTACGGTGTTGCGTTGCACTGCACAACAGAAAACACTGACATAACTCTCCATCTCTTGCAGCTGTGTCCATTGCAATGTGGTATACTCTGATGTGGCGGCGCTCAAATCCCACATCCAAGGTTCTCACTGTGAAGTCTTCTACAAGTGTCCCATTTGTCCAATGGCATTCAAGTCGGCGCCCAGCACTCATTCCCACGCCTATACGCAGCACCCTGGAATCAAGATAGGGGAGCCCAAGTAAGCAGCTCTGGTCTTTGCATCCTACTTGACTTAACTATTGACTTGCAATGCTACGGTTATCATGCTCAGAAATGAATGTTGTGTGTCATGACCAGAACTCCCCATATGCCACCAGAGAAGTGGGAAAAGTCCTGGCAAGAGCTGGTTCTCCTACTTTCCACTCTGTTTCTAAAATTAAAGGACAGGTGCAATATATAAATGAGACAAAAGAGCAGCATGTTCGACAGCATGTGCTTAGAACGCTTAATTCAAGAAGGTTATGAGTGAAATTGGTGAGAGTGTATGAGCACCCTGCTCCCGTGTAACTGAAAAAGTTGCACAGAGATCCATTTATTTTTAGCGTGTTGAAAAGGTCTTGCGTCAAAGCAAATTTTAGGTCACGTTTTCCGACACAGAGCCGACCTTTCAAATAGGGATTTTGCAGCGGTTGAAGCCTCGCTGTTTTCTTTTTTCTTATTTTTTAAAGTTTTTATTATTAAAACAATTCAGTATTAATACACACATATTGCGAATATACAAGCATACAAGCATACATTTCATACAATCCTTAAAAATGTTCAAACATACCTACACTCAATCCCGCAGATAATTCCTTTTCCCATCACCATCCACCACCCCTCACCCCACCTTTGTGTTAGACCTCCAGTCTACTCAGTTGCAATTTCTTTCCACTTCTATTACTTTCTTTCACACACATTTAACCTAATTTCATGCTCTTTTTTCTATTACACATTGTTATCCATCTTATTTAGCATTTCAGTATTTAAAACGGAACTTGTTTATTCTAATAGGAGTTCTGATTTTTCAATATGGTTTTGCAAGTATCCTTTAATTTTTTAAAAAAATAATATTTATTAAGTTTTTTACAAAAAAGGATTACAAAACAGTAAACGGTAAACAAAGAACACACAAAGAAAATACAAAAACCAAAATTTAACGTAAAAAGAAAAAAGAAAAATCCCTCTTTCAATATCTTACCACTCTTTTACTTATTTTCATGACTTCCTCACACCTTCCTTTTTCGTATTCCATTTAAAAATTTGTTCAGCAAATTCATACCTTCTTAATTTACCCTTAATTGTTTATCCTCACATATTCTAACTTCAAATTCTCATCTAATATTAATCCATTCTTGCATATTCTTATTTTACCTTATTGCTAGAACCACTTCGTTTCATTGCAAGTATCCTTTAAACACCTTCTAGTCCCTGTCTATCTTCTCTTTTGAGATCCTTCCCATTTCTCCCATTGTTTTGGATATGTTGTAATACTCCAATAATTTGGCAAGCCACTCTGTTTTTGTCAGTGTTATACCGAAGCCTCACTGTTTTCCTCTCCCCAGATTTCTCATATTCACTTCAGTACTTCCTTGCTGATGGTCTAGGGCAGTGATGGCCAAACTTGGCTCTCCAGCTGTTTTGCGACTACAATTCCCATCATCCCTGACCACTGGTCCTGTTAGCTAGGGATGATGGGAGTTGTAGTCCCAAAACAGCTGGAGGGACAAGTTTGGCCATCACTGGTCTAGGGGAACCTGTTTCAGCCCAAGGGTATGTCCCCCTTATGGACAGCTTTCCAGAGGCCACACGTCAATGGTAGGCAGGGCCAGAGGCACAAAAAAAGAAAAAAGGGTGGAGCCAGAGGTAAAAGTAGGCAGGGCAATGGGTACAACTTTGTACGACAGCCTACATTCCAATTATGCACATACAAACATATATACACATATCTTCATTCTACATGCAGACAGGAAAAAGGCAGTTCACAGGCACATTCCAACCAGGCCAAAGAATGTGAGGAGAGTGAAGCCAGGCAACAGCCCTTGAGTGGCAGGGCCAAGGAAGAGCCACGAGAGGCCAGAAGCCTCCCCCCCCCAAAAAAAAACTCTGCAGTTTCCTGCTCCTTAAATAGGGGTATCTGTGCTCACTCCAGATGCAAATGGCCATTCCTCTCCCAAGGGAGCACTCTGTGTGAGAGAATGATAAGGGTCTTTAATAGAGAAATCTAAGCATCCTTGCTAGATTACATTTCCCAGGGTTTCTTAAGTCAGAACTGGTATGCCGCTGTTATAAATGCATAATGCAGATACAGCATCTACAATGCATCTTCATAGAAAAAGGAGGAATGTGCAAAATGAGAATTTAATTATTATTTTTGCCATTCCTTTCAAACGTTCCTCTGGCTCCCCTTGACGTCCCTCCAATTCTTCAGCTGAATTTTGCTCTGGGTGAAAATTCAGTGTCAGTTCTAATGATAAGTGGCTGGTAATGCTTTCCTTATTAGAAGCAAGAGTCCTTTGTCTGCGTTTATGGAAAGGCACTGAAACCACCAAGATGATTTACAGCCTCAAGGGGTCGTTTGAAAGCCCATTGCCATGCAAGCACTACTTTCAGTTTTGCAAAGGTTGTTCTTATGAGCCTTAGAAATGAAAACGCCTGATTGCCACTGAGTGACCTACATATCTGGGCCTTTTCGGGCATTGCTTCCATGCATTGGGCTTATGTGCGGTTAGCTTCACCTACAATTTCACACTGCCCTGTGAGGCAGTATGAGGTAGTGGTTAGAGTGCTGGATTAGGACCTGGGAGACGAGGGTCCAAATCTCTACCTGCCTGCTTTTCATTTTGAGCAGCCCCTTTGTGGGACAGAAAATTGGGGTACGGTTTAAAAACCTGTGCCAATAATGCAGTCTTTTGGAATAAATGAAATGCCGCAACGGACTGACATTATTTTTTCAACTGCCTTTTTCTGTGTGTTTTTCTTTTAAAAGGATAATCTACAAATGCTCCATGTGTGACACAGTGTTTACCCTGCAGCCTTTGCTGTATCGCCACTTTGACCAACACATTGAAAACCAGAAAGTGTCTGTCTTCAAGTGTCCAGACTGTTCGCTTTTGTACGCACAGAAGCAGCTCATGATGGATCATATCAAGGTGTGTGGGCTTTGTTTGGCAACCATAACGGGGAGCCACCAGAAGTAGATGAAAGTAGGTGTAATGATCTCTGGCAGGCAAGCAAGCCTGTAATGTAATGACTCTCCGGCAGTTTTATGCACGTTTATTTACAAAAAAGACACACCCAGAGCCCAGCTTCTTGCCTGCTGGCATTTGCAATAGTTGGTTGGTCTGAATTTTCATCCCTCCCACAGGAGGAAGGACACCAAACTCCCGCCTTTCCCCTCTTGCCCTTCCGTTGCCATCTGATCTTATCCAGACGGCTAGAATGGGGACTGAGAGACTGGCCTGCTCCCACTCCCACTTGACACTGACTCAGACCTCTGCTTATCTGCTGATTGCCTAGCAGTGCTCTGGCTGCCGTACAACTCCGCCTCTTCTTGAGAGCTAACAGAGTCTTCCCCAGGAAGGGGGGTCGAACTGCCCTTTCTCAACTCTGTCAGCCAGTTCTCATCTGCAGAGTCAGACCCTCGTTCACCTAGTTTGATTTCTGAGTCTAACACTTCCCCTGCGCTCAGGGGGGACGGGGACGTTCCTGACACCAGGTTAGATGCAGGGAGCAGGCTTGCGAACAATAAAACTGTGAACCCGTGAAACGGCATTATATTCTAGGAACCAGGTCACTAAACTGCTTAACCCAGTACTGTCTACTCAGTCTGACAGCTGCTCTTCCCCAAGTCTCAGAGCAGAGGACTTTCCCAAATCTTTGAACTGAATAGATCAAAGCCTGAACCTGGACCTTATGCCAGGGGTGCAGTGCGATGCCTTCCAAATATTGTTGGTCTGCAGCTTTTATCAGCCGCAGCCAGCGTGGCCTGCAGTCATGGATGATGAGAGATGTCCCAGCCTCTGCGCTATAGTACTACTGAGTTATGGTCGCTCCCTTAATCTGCATAGTTTCTAAACTTCATGCAGATTACTATGAAGTTACAGAATTCACTATCAGAGACTTTTTCTTTCTCTAATTTATAGGTTAAAAGAAAACAACCCCCCACAAGATTTTTCTGGAGTGGTGTTTTGAGGCTGACTACTACTTCTGGTAGGGACGCGGGTGGTGCTGTAGGTTAAACCACAGAGCCTAGGACTTGCCGATCAGAAGGTCGGCGGTTCGAATCCCCGCAATGGGGTGAGCTCCCGTTGCTCGGTCCCTGTTCCACCCAACCTAGCAGTTTGAAAGCACGTCAAAATGCAAATAGATAAATAGGTACCGCTCTAGTGGGAAGGTAAACGGAGCTTCCGTGTGCTGCTCTGGTTCTCCAGAAGTGGCTTAGTCATGCTGGCCACATGACCCGGAAGCTGTACACCGGCTCCCTCGGCCAATAAAGCGAGATGAGCGCCACAACCCCAGAGTCGGTCACGACTGGACCTAGTGGTCAGGGGTCCCTTTACCTTACTACTTCTGGTAGTTTCATTCTTTTGAACTTTGGTATTTATAATGATTATACTAAGGCATTAGGCAATCAGTAGCCTTTTCCCACTGGACTTCTGCTTTTAAGCTATTGGCTTTACTGCAGTGACTTTCAGCTTGTGTTCTGGGCAAACCCAGGGATTCCTCGGTGAGATTTTTATCCGTAGCAGACAACCTTGACAGAATATAAGGGGAAAGGCTAGTCTAGAACACTCCCCCCCCCCGACATGGCAGCTCTCTCTGTGCAAGGTAATGGCGGGTAGGGGGAATTCAGACATGCAGTCCCCCATCTTTGAAGTGGTACAGTCCAGCTGTGTCATGTGGTTTTTGCCGCCTCTGTACATTGGCCTATGGATGCCATGGATTTGTGAAACTTAATCTACAAGCATTTATTTTATTTTATTTATCACATATCTGCATTCTGCTTTTCGTCCAAGGAGTTGAAAGTGGCTTTCGTAGTTCTCCTCCTCCACACTTTATCCTCGCATCAACCCTGGGAAGCTGGCAGTGAGTGACTGGCCGAAGGTCACCCAGTGACATAGCTGTCAACTTACAGATTTGAAAATAAGGGACCAGCAGCCTCGAAAATAAGGGATCAGCAGCCAAAATAAGGGATCAACAATTACTTTGATAAAATACATATTTTGTTGCATGCAAATGGCTTTAGATACCTATTAGGTCCATAAATTACCATATAGCATATATTCAACACAAAAAGCAACAATTTGTTGTTGACAAAGCACAGCTGGACGTAGAAAGGGCCCCATTACCTTCAGTAGCTTATTTAAGGGACATCATCAATAAGGGACAGCAGCGGGACACTGTGCTGGGATAAGGGACTGTCCCGCCAAATAAGGGACGCTTGACAGCTATGCCCAGTGAGTTTTGTGGCAGAGTGGGGATTTGAACCCTTTTGGCTTCCCAGGTCCTAGTCCAACGTGCTAACCACTACACCACCCTGGCTTCTCCAGCCTTCCGCCTGCTGGTCATCGCACCTTGTATTCTCTCTAGATAGCAAGTACCACCTTGCTTTGTTCTTTCTTTTTGAATTAGTCTATGCACGGGACGCTGAAAAGTGTCGAGGGGCCTCCAAACCTGGGTATCAGTTTGCCGCTGAGCACGAAGCCCACCACTCAGAACTCGGTCAGTCACAACAAGGAGGACTCCAAATCCGTCAACGGGACAGAAAAGACAGAGAAGAAGTCCCCCTCCCCTGTGAAGAAAGCAGAGCCCCAGAAAGTCCCCAATCCCGGCTGGACGTGTTGGGAATGTGATTGCCTGTTTACTCAGAGAGATGTTTACATATCCCACATGAGGAAAGAACATGGAAAGGTAAATTGCGGGTGTTGAGCGGAGAATTAGAAGATTAGATCTGGGCCGTTTTCAAGTTGTTGACGAAGCTGTTTAGCATGGAAAGATTTTGTTGCTGTTAGTCGCCCACCTTGCAACCAAACCAGCAGTGAGGTTTATTGATTACACTTGCCTGTTGCTGAAATGTTATTATAAAAGATAATACCCCACCCCTGGCAAAAAAATAAATAAGTCCCTTCACCATGGTGAAGCCCAGGACAAACTGACTGATGTCAATTCGGCATTGCTGGAATGGGCTCTTCCTCTCTTTCTAAGCCAGGCCAGGCAGATTTGATTGCATTTTAAGTAACCAGCCATCACACAATTTCAGCAGAAAAAAGGCCACTATTTAGTTTTATGTAAGCATAAATCTAGAGAATAAATAAGATCATGCACAGGGTTATGGAGGGAAATAAAATACAAATCAACACAATGGATCAGCCTGCTTTACATTTCCTACAGTGCAGAAGGGAGATTCAACGCTAGAAATTTTCACGAGTATGTTATTGCCTAGATCCATTAAGTTTTAAGCGCTTTTCAAAGTGTCGCCCACCAACTTGGATGGCTTTGAAAGAGGGTTAGACTAATTCGTGGAAGAGAAGGCTATAGAACACCACCAGCCACAATGGCTGTGATCTCCCCAGCGCAGTTGGAAGCACATTGCTCCTGAGTGCCGTTTTCCTGGGAGTAACAGTGGGGGGACGGCTGTTGTTTCAGGCTTCTCCTAGGAATCTGGTTGGTCCCTGTGAGAGCCGGTTGTTCGCCTGGTTGAACCATTGGCCTCATCCAGCAGGCTGTTCTTATGTACTTAAAGCTGCTGCAATGAATTAACATGACAGGCGTGCTCTGATTAGTCGGTCCTATTGAGCAGAATGTGTCTGATCTATTTTTATGCATTTCGAATAGGAGTACAGTGGTGCCTCGCAAGACGAAATTAATCCGTTCCGCGAGTCTCTTCGTCTAGCGGTTTTTTCATCTTGCGAAGCAAGCCCATTGACGGCTTAGCGCTATTAGCGGCTTTTAGCGGCTTAGCGGATCAGCTGATAAGCGGCTTAGCGGCCTAGAAAAAAGGGGGGGGGAAGGGGAAAAAAACCCGCAGGAACTCGCAAGACATTTTCGTCTTGCGAAGCAAGCCCATAGGGAAATTCGTTTTGCGAAGCGCCTCCAAAACGGAAAACCCTTTCGTCTAGCGGGTTTTCCGTCTTGCGAGGCGTTCGTCTTGCGGGGCACCACTGTCCAGTCATACCTCGGTTGAATGCGCTTCGGGATGAGCGCGTTCGAGTTGCGCTCTGCGGCAACCCGGAAGTAACCGACCGTGTTACTTCCGGGTTTTGCCGCATGCGCAGACGCTCAAAATGACGCCATGCGCAGAAGCGGCGAAAAGCGACGCGTGCGTGCGCAGATGTGCCGTGGCTGGTTACATTTGCTTCTAGATGCGAACGGGGCTCTGGAATGGATCCCGTTTGCATCTAGAGGTACCACTGTACAGCACAAAGGGCTTGCAATAAGTTACTTGGACCAGTGGTGTGGGGAGGTGCAATAAACAGAAAGGCCCCCTGTTCTTACTCCTCACAGATTGGTTTTCCTAGGTTCTGTGGTTTAACCCACAGCGCCACTCACATCCCTGGTCCAAAAACGAGTTTGCATGTTCCGGTGTTAGTTTCTTGGCTCCATCTTGGCCACATGTAAAAACCTCTATTTGCTTTGTTTGCCATGATTAATAAACCTTTAAGTTTATTCTTTCAGTCACCAGTTTTACTAGACTGTTTCCTTGGTCACGCTGCTGCAAAATATGTACCAAACTCCAAGCAGGGTGGGCAGGTAGTATGCTCAGTGTGGACAAAAAAGGCACCTCAGAAAAGGAATAGAAACAGAAGTGGAGAGAGGGAATATAATGGAGTGTCCCGAAAGAGCACTGGCTGTCTAGAACCCTGAGCAGGAACACTCCATACTGTAATATTTTCTTGCAAGTCCCACTTCTCTGAACTAATAACAGTCTTATCGACTCCAACCTGCTTTAGGCTCCCCCCTGCCAACGAGGCTTTCAGAGTAGTAAAATTAAAAAGAAGGAAGAAATTTTAAAAGCTCATAATTTTTCATGGTTGATGTTCAGCACAGGCCTCTAGGCGGGAGTAAAACTAATAAAAATCATGTCAGTTTTGCTGCCTTGGGTAGAAGGAGAGAGAGACGTGAGAGAAAGCCATATGGGAAATACCGTGAAAATGTAATAAGCTCAGAGGTGTTGGTAAAGACAGAAGAAAGCTCGTAATAAGCAAGCTCTCATGGGTAGGAGATGCTATAATGAAACACCCATGTAGCAGCTTTCAAAGATGGAAGCTGAAATAAAGCAGTGTGTGTGTGAATTGCTCCAGAGTAGGATAAATTCTCGGTTACAGGTCGTTGGTTAAAATGTTTTACTGCTTCTTGGGTCATTTATGTAGGTCATCATGCAGCAAGCCTTGTTCAGATCCACTTGCTGCTGTTTATCATTTGTGTTGCGAATGGCTACTAAAGCAACCTTGCAGAGAGAGCTTAAGGGGTTGCCTAGCAACCTTGGGTTTGGCTTGGGCCTAGCAAGCTCGTCAGCCAGAGGCGAGGAATGCCAGTGATGGATCTGTGTCCCGCAGGTGGACTGGTTAAGAGCCTCACATAACTTGCTGGACACAGACCTCCTTCCATTGCGGTCCAGCAACCAGTTAGACCCTTCTGGGACTCACAGAGCAGTGCAAGAACTGCTGTATGTCCTCAGCATCTCATACTCCGAGGCAGGCTTCTCCTGCACATGGAGGTTCCATGTATCCGTCATGGCTCATAGCCATTGGCTAGTCCCCACTTATTTTGGATTGGGGAGGGGGGACAGACACAATGGTCCATAGCTCTTGTGAGTCAAATGACAGGTGTGTGAGCCACCTGTTCAGGAATATCTGAGCACAGGGCATGGAAATAATGCACATGTATCCCTCCATATGTTGCTCTGCATTTAACAGCTGGCTTTTGTGTACGACGCCATTCCTCCTCTCGTTAGCTGCTTTCCATTTTGCCTGGTTAATTTCCCCCACTCGATTGACTTCTAGGGGGCTAGGCAGAGCAGCTGCAACTGGTAATTGCAAATCTGGGAAACCGCACAAGTAGGTCTTTCAAAGCATTGTGTTTGTAGAGCCATCAGGCTACCTATACTGGATCAGAATTAGTAAGGGAGAAGTGGCTTCCATTGCTTTCTAGAAATAATTCGCTGTACAACCCAGCCCTGCTCCCTCTGGTGGACACATCACGTCATAACGATGCCCTGGGATGCGTCATGCTCGCGACATTGCTTTGTTTAAGGTAAAGTTTTAAGTTAACTGGCACATATTGTAATGTATCTCCTTTTTAAAAAAACGTTTTGACTTCCTTTCTTTAAAGCAAATGAAGAAGCATCCTTGCCGACAGTGCGACAAATCCTTCAGTTCCTCGCACAGCCTTTGCCGCCACAATCGTATCAAGCACAAAGGCATTAGGAAAGTTTATACCTGCTCGTAAGTTCTGCTTTTTAGAGTTCTGCACAACTATGTTTGTTATAATAATTCTTAGACCTTTTAAAAAACAACAACAACCTGCCCTTCTCTCATTGAGAGGCCAGGTAGCATATCTGGAGACAATCTGCTCACATTTCAGCCTACTCTTTAGAGGAAATGAGTCTCCAGGTGGAGCCACACAGTGTTCTTCAACCTTTTGGTCCCCAAATGTCATTGGACTACAATGCCCATCATTTTCAGCTAGCTTTGCCAGTTGTTGGGAATGGTGGAAGCTGGAGTCCTTCAGCATGTGAGGACCCAGAGTTGAAGAACAAGGTTCTACAGAACCCCGTGCTTGTCTGTCATGTAAGACTGCCTGCCACAGAGGAGGGATAGCCGACACGGTGCCTTGCAGATGTTCTGGACTACAAATCCCATCATCCCTGCCATCAGCCATGCTGACTGGGCCCCATAGGAGCCCAGAACGTCTGGAGGACTCGTTGTGGTTTCAAACGTCTAGTGGGCACCACATTATGTACCCTTGGTTGTAGAGGATTATGGGACAATTGCTAAAGTGCGTTCTCAGCACATGCATGGTGACAGTACTGAAACCAGAAGTGTGTCCTGGAATGCACCCAGCTGTTTCCTAAGGTAGCTTGTTACTGGATAAAATAGGTAGCAGCAGTCAAGCTGCTTTTTATGCATCAAATAAGTTAAAATAGCCTGGGTGTATGTATGTGTAAGAGAGAGTGCTCCTGTTGTTCATCAGGTTGAATCCAAGTAAAACGTGTATGTGTGTGTTTTAAAGATTTACTTGTGTTGCAAAACAAAGGAAAGTACATACAGTGGTGCCCCGCAAGACGAATGCCTCGCAAGACGGAAAACCCGCTAGACGAAAGGGTTTTCCGTTTTGGAGGTGCTTCGCAAAACGAATTTCCTATGGGCTTGCTTCGCAAGATGAAAATGTCTTGCGAGTTCCTGCGGTTTTTTCCCCTCCCCCCTTTTTCTAAGCCGCTAAACAGCTGATCCGCTAAGCCGCTTATCAGCTGATCCGCTAAGCCCCTAAGCCGCTAATAGCGCTAAGCCGCTAATGGGCTTGCTTCGCAAGATGAAAAAACTGCAAGACGAAGAGACTCGCGGAACGGATTCTTTTCGTCTTGCGAGGCACAACTGTATAGCATCTCCATTTTCGGTTCATAGAGTCTTTTCCACAGTTTGTTTATGTTCGCTAAACAAGTGCGATGTAATCCCATACATCCTAGAAGACGAAACAAAACAATGGGTGCAAATGGAGATAGATAACATCGGAAAAAGAGCTCCTCTAGTGTACCCATTCCTCCAAAACAAACCAAGGAAAATTCCCACAACACTAACCAGGTTCAAGGAAAAAGCAGGAAAACTGGCCCCACTCCCACTAATTTTCCCGGCCCACCACCCACTATTCCATCCTGCATCCCCAAACCTTCCAAATAAAGACCTGGCAAGCTGAAGGCCTATATTGCCTCACCGACTTTTACAGAAGTAAATTATATTTTTGAGTACACCCATTGAAATCAGTAAGATGTGAGTTAGCCATGTTCACCCATTTTAAGGGCAGGCACTTGAGCCCCTGTGCAAATACTGTTAGTGCCAACTAATTGATCATAACTGTTGATGGTCTGCTATGCATTTTATTCATGCAGGCACTGTCCGGATTCAAGGCGTACTTTTACCAAGCGGTTGATGCTCGAAAAGCATATTCAGCTGATGCACGGCATCAAAGAGCCCGATGTGAAAGAGATGACAGAATCAAGCAATGTAGGACAAAGCGCCGTAAAAGAAGACGCGAAGGTGAGCTCTTAGTTGTATGCAAGTCCTGGTCTTTAAAAAAGAAACATGGAATACCAGCTGAATAAACTTCTGTGTCCTCTCAACAAATCAGAGTTGGGAGACTTGAAGCTTCTTTTGTCTTTTGAGGGGAAAAGTGAAGAAAGCACCTCCAGCGTAAAAGGGGTTTTGTGGCCTATTTAAGGAGATTGGAAAGTGTTACTTTTATTGTTGTTAGCCGCTGAGCCCAGCTTTGGCTCTGGAGGGCGGGATATAAATAAAATTATTTTATTTTTATTATTAGGCATCACAGACCCTTGCTATCTATCCGGCCTTCATTTGTTTACCCATCTTTACCCCCAGGTCTACAGGGAGGCCCCCCCTCTCAGCCACCCTGCCTCCTCTTCCTCCTCCTCGTCCTCCTCCTCCTCCTCATGCTACGGCCTGGCTTCCCCTCTGCCCTCTCTCTCCCTCCTCGCTTCCTCCAGCTCCGCAGGCCTCTGTGCCGCCTCCTGCTAGAGGAGCCGGAGCAAGGAGGAAGAAGGGATGCCTTCTGGGTTGCCTCTGGGTTGGCTTTGGCATCGCCCACCGCTGCCTCTGCCCACGTTGAGGAGCAATGGCATGGCCATGTCAGGTTTGGGGGGTGAGGGGGAAGGAGGAGGAGGAGAAAGGTCCTTCGTTTGGACTTTAGTTCGTGCCAGGACTCAGCGCCAGGAGGTGTTGTTTGGGGGCTCTGGCTGGAAAAAACACACCCTGGTGAGACCATTAGCCTGTTGATGCTAAGCAGGCCTGGAAGCTTCGGGTTCCATAATGGAAGAAAGGGTGGCGTGTGAATGGAAGTTCAGTCATACCTCGGGTTACAGACGCTTTGGGTTGTGCAATTTTGGGTTGTGCACCGTGCTGAGCCTGGAAGTACCGGAACGGTTACTTCCGGGTTTCAGCGCATGCGCAGAAGACCAAATTGTGACCCGCGTGTGCGCAGATGCACAGGTTGCAAACGTGCATCCCACACGGATCATGTTCACAACCCGAGCGTCCACTGTAAATAAATAACAGCCGCTGTAAAACCTGTCCTCTGTGTCGGATACACCACTATGTTTTTGAAAGCCATCTAAGGTAGTAACCATCACCACCCCAAACACATACACAAACTTTGGCAGAGAATTCCATAAGTTAAATTGTGCATTGTGTCAAGAAGTGCTTCCCAGTTGGCTGATTCCGAACATGATCCTTGGCTCAATGCACACACTTATTTCTAGTGCAGAAGCAGTGAATATTCATGAGAACAGCTACATGATCGTAGCTGGGTTGTTTATTTTAAAACTGATTTGTTCCAACTTCAGGTTCCCAGTCCGAAGCGTAAATTGGAAGAGCCTGTGCTGGAATTCAGGCCCCCTCGAGGCGCCATCACTCAGCCGCTGAAGAAGCTAAAGATCAACGTTTTCAAAGTCCACAAGTGCGCAGTCTGCGGCTTCACGACTGAGAACCTCCTTCAGTTCCACGAACATATTCCCCAGCACAAATCTGACGGCTCTTCGTACCAGTGCAGGGAATGTGGCCTCTGCTACACCTCCCACGTCTCCCTCTCCCGGCATCTCTTCATTGTACACAAGCTGAAGGAGCCCCAGCCCGTCTCGAAACAGAATGGGTCGGGGGAAGACAGCCAACAGGAGAACAAGCCCAGCCGTGAGGAGTCGTCGTCTGACAGTGCCGTGTCCGACAGGAAGTGCAAAGTTTGCGCAAAGACCTTTGAAACAGAAGCAGCCTTAAACACCCACATGCGAACACATGGAATGGCCTTCATTAAATCCAAAAGAATGAGCTCGTCTGAAAAATGACCCGCCTATCCCTCCCACCCCACACGCATATCCCAAAAGCGAGAGAAAGAAGAAGAAGCCTTCTCTACTTCAGAATGCGACTGACCTGTCTTTCTTTCATTCATTCATTTTTGGTACAGAAAACCTGCCACACAATGGAGATAACAGCCCTTCACACGCTGTTGCAATATATTCTGTACTGAAAATAATATCTTCTTCACCTCATCGCTAGAGAGAGAGATATATAGAGAAATATATATATACATAGATATATATAACCCCCCTAAAGACTTTTTTTTTAAAAAAAAAACAAAACACTCCACGTGAAATAAAGCAGTATTTGAGTTGAACAGAGTTTGTATATATTTAAACAGATAATTTTTATACTCTTTGTTATGTGTTGGTATTGGTATTTAGTGGGAAATCCTTGTTTCGTTTTGTTTTTCGGTTTTGGTCAGTTGTTTTTGTTTGTTTTTTCCGGACAGCAAGTTTGTTTTAAAACAGAGTTCTTCATATTAGGGCATTGCTTAGGTTTCCATTAAACCGCTTCGTGGGGGTGGTCCCTTTCTGATGTCACTGAAACATCAAGGGAACACGCCCGTCTGTCCCATAACTCTATGATCATGCTAGAGGTCACATGGGAGGAGCCATGATTCCCCCAGCTCTTTTCCATGTTACCATCATCCTTCCCGGAAACCGTGGTTAATTCTGGCATGGTAAGGAGCTGTACCATGTGTCATTGGACTGCCCACGATCTAGAGTTTCTGAAATTTCCAGCGTTGTGTGTGTGGAAACGTTGCACATTGTGGTGGCTCACACACCTCAGCATTGAAGTCACGAGGAAGCCTACGAATATATATATATACACACACCCAGGGGAGGATTGACAAAAGTGCACTAGAAAGCAAAAGTTAAAAGAAGATAAATGAAAGGCAAGTCGCTTTTTTGTTTGTCTGATTGCTTTGTAGTTACTGAGTGGTCCACTGGATTTATGCCCCCAAATAACGTTCTTAAAGATCAGGAGGATTTAGAATAATTTTATTATGGCCTCTTGCATGAGGTGCCTTTTTGGAAGATCTTCCCGTATTAATGTGAGAGGGCATTTCCGTGTGTAGACAACACATTGGCTGCAGAACCCAGCTGCAGTTTCCTGCAGAAAAGCCCCCCCCCCCCCCTGAAATAATGGGAGCAGCCCCAAAGCGCTATCCTTCCTTTTCATCACTGCTTACGTGAAAGGAATATCCTGGAGGGTCTGTGCTGCTTGTGTTTTAAGCATCACGCTCTTTTGCTCTCCTCCACTGCACTTTTAAGAGAGGTCCTTGGACTCTTTCGAAAGCCTTGTTGAGGTGCTTCAGTATTTTGCTGCTTAGCTGCTCCCAGTTAAACAAATATGTAGAGTACTGTGAATTGAGTTTACAATGGTGGAGAGGCAGGGAGAAGGATTGTGTGCCGTGTCATTTCTTAAACACTACATTGAAAAACCCATGAAATGATGTATTTTTTGTTTGACGGAGAAGGCTGAAGCCTGGATGCTTGCATAATATGGTAGGCGGTGCCAGTTTTATGTCAGATCAGGTGCTTGTAGGGGTAGGATAAATTTGTAGCCCCCATTGAAAAGCTAACACCCCGTAGGTCAGACTATGCATCCATTTAGCCCAGTATTGTCTCCTCTTGTTTCGCAACAGCTTTACCAGGATCTCAGGCAGAAAAAAGGGTCTTTTCTGTCACCTGCTACCTGATTCGCTTTAACTGAGGCTGTCAAGGATTTGCGTCCCTCTCCTACAGATTTTGTTTCCGTTGCTTATTGAAACGTAGACTAGATCGGACACCAAAATGCACAACCAGGAATCTGGGAGGCTTTCTAGAGCTGCCTTCCTCTTCCGGGTAGAGTTCTGCAAAGAGCACTCGGTCCCCATGTTCCCATGCTCACATAAAAGGTAAAGGTAAAGGTACCCCTGCCCGTACGGGCCAGTCTTGACAGACTCTGGGGTTGTGCGCCCATCTCACTTAAGAGGCCAGGGGCCAGCGCTGTCCGGAGACACTTCCGGGTCACGTGGCCAGCGTGACATCGCTGCTCTGGCCAGAGCCAGAGCCAGAGCCGCACACGGAAACGCCGTTTACCTTCCCGCTGGTAAGCGGTCCCTATTTATCTACTTGCACCCGGAGGTGCTTTCGAACTGCTAGGTTGGCAGGCGCTGGGATCGAGCAGCGGGAGCGCATCCCGCCGCGGGGATTCAAACCGCCGACCTTTCGATCGGCAAGTCCTAGGCGCTGAGGCTTTAACCCACAGCGCCACCTGCGTCCCACATAGGAAGTCTTAAAGCAAGGACAAGGGATTTGGACAGGTGGGTAGGGCAGTCCACCTGTCCATCATATAATTGACAGGGGGGGGGTTGCCCTGCCCACCTGCCAAAGCTGGCACAGTCCCATCAGTCTCAGCCAGCAAGGCCCAGCCCTGGGAGATGCTGAGAGTTGTAATGATCTGGACCACAGGGAAGGCTGCTCTAAAGATCGGGCCAGTAGTGTGACCACCGCAAGACAGTGAGCCTTGCAAACCATAGTGTTCTTATATCGGTTCCTGTTATGTGATTTGGGAATAGCATGGACTGTGGGAACAAGAGGGATTTAGTGCAGTGCTGTGTGTAGGAAGCAGCAGTTCTTAACATATTCAGCAGTTCTGTTGCATAAACAGTATTAAGCAGTTGTTACAAAGAGGGCACCTGGCACAGAATCCTGTATCGTTTGAAATACTCTTGTTTTACTCTTTTTAAAGCAACTCTCTAGTTCTCAGAGGATGGCTGTTACATTCTCAGAAGCCAAAGGACAGTATGAACAGGATTTCCTGCAGCTAGGCTCTAGCCACTAGGAAATGGTGTTCCTGTGTATAGGGTGGTTCTTTGCCACTCGCTGTGACTGGGAGAGACATTTTAAATCATGCAAGGTATATGAGTATAAGTAATTTGCATCACTTACACAGGTGGCAGAATTCAGTTTTTGTTGATGCAGCGTATACATAATGCAGGCCTGAATTTGTGTGAGCTACCTTCATAGCAAGCAGTGGGACTTGCCTCTGGTGCTGTGTTTTAATCTGAGGCTTGAGTGAACTCTTAATGATTGATGAGCTTCTGAGACAGGGTGGCCAAACAAACTATGATTGAGGAAGGGCACTGGAGTCATATGTGATGCCAAGCCAGATCTACAACAAACCAAATGTTCGTAAGCTAGCAACTAACCATTGCTTCAGACCGTGTTTTGCTGGCAGAAGGAAAAAAAAAATAGATAACCAAAATATAGTTAAGCTGCTGGGCAGGCTTCACACAACACTATGCCATTGTTCAGCAAACCATGGTTTAGCATTATGTGCAAACCAGGTCAATGCTTTAATGTGTATTTGAGGATGGTTCTGGTTTGCAATGGTTGGTTTGTGCACTTAGGAATACATAGGAGTGAGCTGATTTCTAGTGTGTTCCTCTGAATTGGCCACCTAGTGAGTTTCAGCTTCACGTGTCCTTCCTTCCTCCCAGTCTCTTGGTCTCGCTCTCCAATTACTCGAGTAAAGTTTGGAATTCTGAACTACACGGTTACTATTTTCAAGGTTGTTTGTCTTCTGGTTAACACAGACATAAGCCAAGCACCTCTTTTTGTTGCTTTCAACTTGTTTTAGCCTCTCGGTTTACATGTATGAGGAGGAAATGCATTCAGGGGCAAGCAATCGCAGAAATATGAACTGAGAGGTATGTTGCCAAGGTGATAGATGGAAAGGGTACTATTTGAGCACTGTGAGTCTTTTTCAGAGCGCCATCATATAATAGCATGCTGCATCCCATAAAGATGAAGGACCATGAAGCACTCTGAATAATGAAACTGTTCTATACGTGAATAATACTACCTACATAGTAGTTCTAATTTTGCAGCTAAAATGTAATTTCTTTTTTTAAAAAAAATGAAAAAGAACGAGGCCTGCTGTGTAATTCATACATCTCATAGATTTCTTAAAGGTTCTGGACCATACCAGCAATTAGAAAATGTTTTGGAGTGTTCAGAGTGCTTCACATAAATTATCTCAGTAAACCTTACAACAACCTTGTAAGGTAGGTCAGTATTATTATTATCATCCCCACATTGCAGATGGCTGCATGTGTGGGGACAGAGCTCATATTTAAGGCAAGATTTGAACGTGGGGTTTCTCAGCTCATAGTCTTAACCCTCTGCACTAAACGTACGCTCTCGTCTACTCTGAATTGCACCCAGAGTCTCTTGGGACAAATAGTGTTAGCTCAGTGTTGCGCAGTTCCCAGATCGCCCAAATTCTCTACCAAAATGTGTTACGTGGTGGAGTATTTGAGATTAATGGGGAAGCTGGTGGCCTGTATTTAAAAATACACACCACGTTGCTAGATCTCATGGTTATGGAGTTAGCAAGGATTTGTAGAAGGTTGTCAGTGGTTTCCAGCCTCAATGGCTTTGCTCTGTCACCATGGTTGAAGCCAATAGTGCTTCTGGATACCAGTTCCTGGAAACTGCAGAAGTGGAGAGTACTCTTCTGCTGGCAGGTTTCCCATAGGCATGTGGTTGGCCACTGTGAGAACAGGATGCTGGACTAGATCTTAAGATCTTCTAGTTTTATTTTCAGCATTTAAAGCAGCTTTCTCCATGCCGCGCACTCACATCCCCATGCAAGTTTTAACAGACACCCACAAGACTGTGCCTCTTACAAAAAAATCAGCCCCAAGATGCCTGCAAAGTACAGTGGTACCTCTGGTTACGTACTTAATTCGTTCCAGAGGTCCGTTCTTAACCTGAAACTGTTCTTAACCTGAAGCACCACTTTAGCTAATGGGGCCTCCCGCTGCTGCCGCACCGCCAGAGCACGATTTCTGTTCTCATCCTGAAGCAAAGTTCTTAACCCGAGATAACTATTTCTGGGTTAGCGGAGTCTGTAACTTGAAGTGTATGTAACCTGAGGTACCACTGTATATATAAGTCAACTTGCAAAAAGTGAAGCTGGTGGCCACGAACCAGGTGTCTGCAGAAATTAAATGTTCAAACCGCCGCCAGTGTATCCGTTTTCTTCTGGGCTGGCAAATGCTCCGTACGGAGCCCTCGTGTGCGAAAAGCTCCGTCTGGTTTGTGACAGAACGTGCGCCTGAGGTGCTGTGTACAAGCCAGCTGTACCACCTTGTTGGATTTGTGTGGCTGTTAACAGGAGACACCCTTCGGAGGCAGGTTTGCGATCTTGCGCCATGTGCTGATACTTCCTCCCCCTCCTTCTCTCGTGGCATAAACCTGTTAATTTAGCACCTTTTGATTTGCATTTCCTAAACACTGTCAATCTCCTCTTTGGAAAGTATGGTGCTTTTGGAGGTGAGGAACACCTCAGAATGTACCTTCTATCAGTAACTCATGTTTTTATGGAAGTACAGAAGAGGTTCCATGCGCTGCCCTTCTTACACTAGTTTGGATTTTTGTGGGTTGCTTTTATACCACATATGTATTCCCTGAGCCCAATTTTGTACTTTTTTAGGGGGGGGGGGAAACACATTGAAAACAAAATGTTCAGTGTATGTACGTATGTATGTATGTATATATAAATATATATATGTATGTATGTATGTATAGGGGGAGAGAGAGAAAGAAAACTGCATGATTATACTGTAGTTAAACGTTCCATTCTTGAAAACCAAGGGAAGGCGTCGCTGCTCTCGGGAATTATACATTTTGTCCATAGTTACTTGTATGAAGACACATGTTGTATGTAAATAAATGTGGGGCTCCCCCTCCCACCTCTCTTTTGCCCCTAAAGAATTGTGATATTCCGTTATTTATTGAGCAGAGGAAATACTGATCCACTGGTGTCCAAAGGGGGTAGTAGCTGTGTTAAGTCTTTTGCAGCAAAAAATATCCAAAAGCCTTGTGTGGCACTTTAATCATAAGTTGCCAGCTTGGAGGTTTCCAGATGCTTTGGCCTGCCATTCCCATCAGTCCCAGCTGGCATAGTCTATACTGGCAGGGGGCTGATGGGAGTTAGAACCCATAGAACCGGAGAGTTCGAAGGGACCATGAGGGTCATTTAGTTCAACCCTCTTTTGCCCAACGTAAAACTCGAACCCACGACCCTGGGATTTAAGAGTCTCTATCGACTGAGCTGTAGGCCAAAACACTCTGTTGGCAAGAAAGCCATGTTAGCCTTTAAGGTGCCTCCAGATTCCTTGCCATCTTCTAACGTTTTTTCCGGATATTCTGTCAGAAGCAAAACGAGTTCTCAGTAGCTGAACATTATTTGTTCTTTGCTTTGTTGATGATGACCAGTGAATGCTTGTTATTCCTTTTCTCCCTCTTTTTATACTCATCAAATATCGGGAGGTTATGGACAACGTCTTGATTCTACCCTGTAGCTGAATATGCAGGATCCTGTTACACTTCTGTCAGTGATGTATACTAGCTTGTCACTGCCTTTTAAAACTTTTTTTAAAAAAGAAACTGTGTACCTCTTACAGCTTCACGCTTGTCGATGTGCACTTTTTGACCTGTGTAACAAATGGGCAGTCACTATGCAGTGATGGTGTTTTATTTTGGGGGGTTTTTTTGTACAAAGTGAATGGAATAATAAAGGTTACCTTTTTATTACAAGACTCTTTCCATTGTTGTTGTTTTGTTTATATTTGTATGGCCTTCCCATTATCGCAGTCTTCCAAGACAAAACACTGTTCTAAACCAGAAGCTTTATCCCTGCCACCACAATCAAGTACATTTTTAGGCAGTCAAATATGTTCACTCAGATATATTCTTGAAGCTGGTCTGTAGCTTTGTGTGTAATCCTATGTCGAATTTTCGGAAGTGTATACTTTCGTGATAGTTCTGAAATTGTGGTGAGAGATCACCATGGAAAGGTAATAATCACCTGCCTTGATCTCTGTAACAAATTGCAGCAGGTGATTTTAAAAAGCACAGAGGAAGTAAGCAAGACATCCAACCTGAGAAAACACTGAGGCGCAAAGAGCCTTTTTCACGCTATTTGTGCAATTTCCACAGCATTGCATCTGTTTTGCAAGGCAAAGTGATCCTTTTTCAATTAAGATGCGGTTGCCTTGTCTTCTCACCTAAGGCAACTGGCTTGAGGCCCTTATATATACCACCAGGCCTAAAGGAAGAAGTCTAGAGGTAAACGAGGTGTAGAAATGGCTTCTGGGTTCAAACTCCTCCTGCTTCTTTTACTGCCTTTTGCTTCTGTTGCAATAAATATAACTCTTGGATGTTGGGAAGACGTCACAGAATTCCTTTCTGACCTGAATGCAGAAGAACCCAAAGCTTACGCCGTAAAGAGTAAGTAGAATATTTTAAAAGTGTGCTTGCTTGAGTTTTCTTGGCCTGTTAATTTATTTGAAATATGTATCTCCACACCTGCTAACTGGGATTCTTGATGTGGCTTTAAAAAGTATTTCAAATACATATAATTAAAGCGGCAATCGGGATATTAGCTGTGGTCGTTGTTGTCCATTGGAAAGGTTAGAGTCAAGACCAATAGTAGGTGCAGCCAGAGCCAATGACAGGCAAAACCAACTAATTTTTGTTTTGCCCCCCCCCCTCCCAATCTTTCAGCTGAATTCCACAAGTTACCATCTCACCCCTCTTAGCAACCCTTTCGCCCAGGCAGGAATGCTTTCTGGGATCCAAGGCAAATTCTTAAAAGGGAAACAGATATAGCTTCTGGCTCATCCGTCACTCCCCAGAAACCAACTCCCTCTCATACAAAAATGTAGCTTGGACCGATGGGCTAGGTGCATGCGGGGTTAGACTAACCCTGAGGCTCTGGCAAAAATGCGCTCAAGACCGCACCAGCCAAATTTTATGAAGTTTATTATTAATAAAAAAGTAAGGAAGAAGACAAGCAGAAGAGGCAGAATGTTGCTTCAAGGAACCTTTCAGTTTAAGTCTATCCAAATACACCTGCTTACAAACAGGCTTCTGGTCTACTCACGTGTAGCAGTCGTTGGATGGGATTTGTGGGACAGGGACCATTTGGCCGCAGTCCATTTTTAAGGGGTTTGGACCCAGGTGGAACTTGTCTGACAACAGACTGTGTCCTGCCAGTCACCAATAATGTCATTTTAGGTAGGCTGACACCTTTTGGAAGTTGGGGTGTGTGTGGCCATCATGGTCTTAATGACCACCAGAATTCTCCATCTCTTTGCCGGATGGAAGAATTTTACTGGCGTTACTTTTTCATTGTAGTTGGGTAAGAATAATCACCCAGTTGATGCATTTTCCTACACAACTATTAACTAGGCTGAATATCAGTGGTTGTCTCCATCTCTCTGTGTATTCATTTTTTTAATAGATTATTTTTATTCAATTTTTCCAATACAAAATTTATACAAATCATACATCTTTTTTATATCCATTCTCTTTTTGACTTCCCTCAACTTGCCTGATACTCCTTCCCTTCTTAATTTCTTATACATTTCTAAAGCCTTTCTTCAATTATTTTTATAAATTAATTCTTAGTTTTACTCATATTCTAACATTTCTTCTTACAGAGCTTCATTAAAACTTACAAACGTTATTTGATTATCACTTAATTTATGCATATATTCTGTAAACTTTCCCCAATCTTCTATAAATCTCTGATCTCGTCGATTTCGGAACCTTCCAGTCAGTCTATCGAGTTCTGTCCATCTCTCTGTGTATTCAGGGAGAGGCATAACTTCTTCTCTAAGGCAGATGTAAGAGATCAGGACCCTTTGCTACATCCCCAGGCTAATGCCAGCTTTGGGGAACCCATCCTTAACTACCATGTCCTAGGGTATCAGAATGCAAGTATAAATAACCAAATTAGTAAAAAGTAGGACCGGGTGGCGCTGTGGGTTAAACCATAGAGCCTGGGACTTGCCGATCGGAAGGTTGGCGGTTCGAATCCCCGCGACGGGGTAAGCTCCCGTTTCTCAGTCCCTGCTCCTGCCAACCTAGCAGTCCGAAAGCACGTCAAAGTGCAAGTAGATAAATAGGTACCGCTCCGGCGGGAAGGTAAACGGCGTTTCCGTGCGCTGCTCTGGTTCGCCAGAAGCGGCTTAGTCATGCTGGCCACATGATCCGGAAGCTGTACGCCGGCTCCCTCGGCCAGTAAAGCGAGATGAGCACCGCAACCCCAGAGTCAGCCACGACTGGACCTAATGGTCAGGGGTCCCTTTACCTTTACCTAGGACCATTCCAACCAAAGCATTTGGCAGAGTAGCGTTGGGTGCAGGCAGCTGAACCCTCTCATTTCCCCCAAAATGCCTCTGGTCCCCTTCCTTTCATTGCATCCTTCCTTTGGTCAGTTTATGGGTGGACCATGTGTAGTTTGCCCAGCATCCTTGCTTTGATTTCACAGTGTACGATTCTGTTGGGAAACCTGGCAGCAATGTCCTTGGTGGGAATGTGGACAGACTGGGATCTTACACTGAATGCATTTCTGCTGAGGCACCTTCCGGAAGATTCCGAGGGCAGTACTGCAAACTCCAAGTACAGCAGGTGTGTGACCTACTTTGGGTTGGCTGAATGACTGTGTTGGAAGGGCAACTCCCAAAGGTTCTTCAGCAAAAAAAGAGAGAGACTCCATGTGAAGATAGAAGTAAAATTGGTGAAGACAGAGGTAATATTCTAAGGCGAGGATAAGTTACCTTAAGGAATTTCATAGGTGGAAAGTGTCCTGTCTCCTCCTCTCCGCACCCTGTACTCCTTAAAAACTGCTCTGGAAGGTTGGGGCACACGCTGACTAACGTGGAATGAAATAGGGGGACTTCTAGGGGAGAGGGTATAATCCAAAATTAGGCAGGAATTCTAAAATAATTTAAAGAAGTTAACAGCAGTCATTATCTCTGCTGTTTGTTAGAGCTCTGCTAAATTAAAATCTTAAATACCTGGTCTCAAATGCCTACTCATACGTGAGCAAAGCACTGCCTTCTAGGCTACAGGTTTATTCTGAGGATAAAAAGCTCAGGATACAAATGGAATTCATACCTAACTGGCAAGTCCTGTAACTTTTAATAATTATACAGAAAGAAGGATTTTTAGCAGGCTTTCCTACTTTGACTTCAGCCCCTCAGACAGCTCATTTTGAGTGTCAGGGAAGAGCAGCGAATTGTTAGTTTTTTTAATATACTGGGGTTGCATTTTTACTGGCAGGGAGTGGGCAAGGGGACCATTTCTTATTGCACCACAGACAGCAAAATGTCTTGGGCTGTACTTTTAAACCCCAGAGCAGATCTGTAACTGTCCCCCGCTGCATGACAGCCTGGCCTCTGGTGAATCTTCTTGTCCCGCTGATGTGCAGAATCTCAGTATTTTTCAAGTTTTGCCAGAATCAGTGCATCTTGGGTATCTACTCTATTTGTCTACTTTTGCCAGTATCTCTATTTTCTCTTAAACCTATTGCAACAAGAGAACTGAAAAGCATTGTTACTTCTTAGGACGGAATTGATTACTACAATGGATTATGTGCCCCCAGTTCCTGCCACGAAGAAGAAATTACGGCACTGGCCATGCTAGGTAAATTGACTGTGATTTTGTTGCTTGTTGCTGTATAACATCTTGTAGGTGAAACTGAAGATCCAATGTGTGTGGATTTATGAAACGTGTCTTGAGTTTACACACCGTGTGTAAACAGTAACTCATGCTTTTTAACATGAGTTTTATTATTTGCAGATTAAACAAAGAAAACAAAGGGGGCAATTATTAAAGAATATAATAAAGAAAAGGAAATAATATATGGAGAATACTAATAGTAACCATGAGCCACCATCCATTCACACCACAGACACATTAATGTCAGTACATGCATCTGGTAATTAAACATATAAGTTTGGAGAGAAACAAACCACGGGTCTGCATTCAGATGACATGGCAAGCCAAGGGTTATGGTTTGTTGCTCCTAGCGCAACCCGAAGCAGAATAGTGCAGACTTCGTGCACCAGCATGATGTTCATAAACCATAGTCAAACCTTGTTTGTGGTTTAACATGACATTACAAACAGGCTAGAGTGTGTACCTAGACGGATCTACTTTTGCTCTCCTTCAAAGCTCCCATGCTTACTATCTAAAATAAATAACACCCCATTTCCACAGATAACTGTCAGTTTGCATTTCTTAGTACAGAAAGTATTGATCGGATGTGTAGAGATCTTTCCTGTTCTGCTTAGTTCAAGAGGGTTCTGAAAGGTTTATTTCTATGTGAAAGAAACAAGCGGACGGTTTCTGGTGTTTGGGTTATTCCTTCAGAGAAGCCGAGTACAGGTGGTTTAAACTGGTTCTGTTATCTCTTCTGTCAGGGTCATGCCGACTATATTAATAGTCCAGAAGGAGCCTGGGTTTACTTTCTCTTTCTATCTTTTTCTTCTGGTGTGGTGTTCTGTATGCTTAATGTTAAAGTTTAGTCTTATTATAAGTTCTTGTAAATTTAAGGTAAGTCTAAGATAAGCTGCAACTGGATTTCTTATGAACAGTGCCAATCCTGAATTTATTGGATTTGTGACCATTATGCTCATTTCCCTTCAGTAGCAGCAGTGCTTTTTTCCTTAAAAAAATGTTTAAGGGTACTCTCATTTTCCTACTCATATTGAAATACTGCCCCAAAATGAGGCCAAACTTAGATTCACAAAAGGTTTAGGGGTACGAGTACCCCTGCGTCCCCCCATTAAAAAGCACCGAGGAGCAGTAAAGCTGTTCTGGATGAAATACAATTGCCTCTGGTCTATTTTTGGGGAATCCTGCAATGTGCTTAAGTCCTTACTCCTATTTTTCTTCCTTCTCATTTTTCATTGGCCTCTTTGTTCTTTACAAAGAACAGGAAAAACAACATTATAAGTACTTTTGAAAGGGAGAATGGATACTTTTATTTTTCTGATTGCGCTGTATGCTAGCCTTCCCCATCCTGTCACCCTCCAACGGCTGAAGAACTCCATATCCCATCGTCCCTGACCCTTGTCCATGCTGACTGGGGTCCAACAGCATTTAGCAGACCTCAGGTTCTAAGACCTAGGTCACTGTTGGTCACCTGCAATTTGGCCCTTAAACTGACCTCTCATGGGCTTATACCAACTCCTTTTCTTCCATATTTCTGCAAGGAAGGTGAAACAACCAAGGGAATTCATGTGAGAGATTCATTTCCTAAGGCCACTAGAAGTTTATAATTTTTTGGAAAATGTGCATTAAAACCTTTGTGCCGAATAGAAACGCTTTCTGGGACTTAAAAGAGCAAATGTTTCCATTTACTCCGTTGAACAAGCTGGTAAAAATTGTGATCACAAAAGGCTCCATTTTCCTGACCGTGAAATTATTAACTTATTCTTCCTTTGACAGGTGTATTTAAATTCAAGACCATCTCTTTCCTATTGCCTTTTCCGTCTCTGTTCGCTGTGAATTCAACGGCCTCGTTCCCGACTGTGGCCAGATGCGCTAAGAACCTTTTCCCTATTGATGTGTTTGTAGCGGTTTGTTTGTAAGTACTGACCGCGGACGTCTCAGCCCAGCCATGAAACTGACCCTGAAGACCGTGCCTCTCAGGAGCAAGAATCACTCTGCAGTAATGAACTTCTATTTCCCTTCCAGGTTCGTTAGCGTTTCCTTCATCATCTTGCCAATCATTGGAACCATTTACACCGCTGATGTATGGGAGAAGGCTAAGCGCAATGAATTGCCATCGGACGGTTTGCCTCCCGCAAATTACGGGAGCACATCTTTCGTTGCAAGAGATGCAAGCGAATCAAAAGCAGAGAGGAAACATAGTCATGAACCTGTATCAGCAGCGTTGGCCGCATTTGATGGTTCAAAGCAAAGTAGGCATTGCATTATTATTAATGGTGATGTTGGTAATTATTTTTATGGCACCTACTGTGAGCAGGAAGCATCACAGAGTGCGGGGCGTGGGGATGGCAGGTCTCCGTCCCGAGGTGTTTACAATCTATTTTGAGATAGTAGGAAAGGCAACAGAGGGAATCGAGGGCAAGGAGGCAGGAGGAAGCCAGCCCTGAAATCTTCAACTCCCACAGGGTTCATTTGGGTTCAGGTTCAGGATAATTTTAGGAGGATTAAAAATTCCATTTCAGGTTTCTCTGTGGCAATCTACACAAAACGAATTTTGAAAGGTATTGAGTTGTATTCTGTGTAGCACCAAGGAACCATCTTCATCTCTCCTCCGCTCGCACCCCCCCCCCAAATCTGTTCTGAGTTTCTCCCCCCAACCCTCCGGAGCAGAGAAGAGGGAAGTCCTGTGGGGCTAGCAATAATCTTTGCACAGGCTTCCCCTTTGCAGATGAATGGGACTCCAAGTGCAGCCTATGAAATTGGAAGAAAAGCACTGTTATTTGTTTTGGAAGCTGTTTGTCCATTAATTATCCCCCATCATCTGCCAGTCTTAAAATGCGATCCCATGCATGTCTACTCAGAAGTAAGCCCCACACATGCTTTCAAAAAAGGGCTATTTCTTCACTCTAAATAATAATAATAATAATAATAATAATAATAATAATAATAATAATAATTTATTATTTGTACCCCGCCCATCTGGCTGGGTCTCCCCAGCCACTCTGGGCGGCTTCCATAAAAACCAAAAATACACTAAAATATCACAGATTAAAAACTTCCCTGAACAGTACATGGCAGAACACGTATAATCTACATGGTATAATGAATTAATTTCTGCTGCTTTAATATTCTTAGGTACCTTGGACTGCGTTCTGAAGTGTTTTTCCTTGCAAAACCATCTCCCAGCCATTTGGCTGATGAAACCCTGTAAAGAAGTCTCCTTGTCTCTAAATGGTATCAGAGCGCTGAGTCTCTTGTGGGTAATTTCTGGGCATACAAGTCAAATGACAGCGTGGCAGAATTTAGGTAGGAGCTGAAGCTACAAAGGCAGATATATTCCTGTTTTAAAGGAAACACAGTGTTCTCTAAATGAACTCACTACTCATTTCAATTGCTGTTTTATTCCATATTTGACACTCGGGATTGCAGTTCATGGGCTGTGACTTGCTGCTAAATAGCCCTGGCTTTGGGTTTTTTCTTTTTTTTTGACAGGGTGATCAGTTATGTAGAGGCAATTTGTTCAATAGAGAGTTGTAAAGAAGAACGAGAGTCCTCACTTGATATATCTCATTCAGTGCATTTCACATATTTCATTCAGTGCATTTCACATATTTTAAGAATGATTAAAGGGAGGCTGAGCTGCTGTTTGAACTGGAAAGGACCTTTTCAGTGACCAAACCAAAACTTTGTGATTCTCTGCTTCAGAGAAAAGAATCTGATGTTCTTCCCCCACACTGTGGAAGACCTATTTGCTTCTGAACTTTGGTTGATAGGATTTCACAGCTTTCCTCTATTTCTCTCTGTGTGTTTCTCTCCTTCCCTCGTGTGTGTGTGTGTGTGTGTGTGTGTGTGTGTGTGTGTGTAATTTCAGAGGCAGGGAACCTGTGGCTCTCCAAATGTTGCTGAACTCCAACTCCCATAATTCCCATCCACTGAAGCTGTTAGCCAGGGCTGATGGGAACTGGAGTACAACAATATCTAGAAGCCCATGAGTTCTCCTCACCTCTGAGATATAGTGTGTTTCTTTGTCTTTCTTGGCTGCCTTGGACATTTTGGAAATGTGAGATATAAATGTTGTAAATCAATAAAATTTGGAAGGGTTTCCTGAACACACATTCTATAAAAGAAGGATTAAGGACACAGCAGTTAAGAACTTTGACAATAACTTCATTGTCTATCTTGAACAAGAACAAACCAACAACAGGACACTGCTGACTCAGTGTCCCAGATATAACTAAATCTAGTTCCATCTAGTGACACCAGACACATGCCAATTTTCATTCCAGCACTTCAGTCTTCAAGGAGGACAATCACACTACAGTGTGTTTTGTTTCATTTCTTCCTCGCCTTTGAATGGGCACAGGAGGTTGTGTGATTGTTTTCTGGGTTGCCCCAATTTCAATACAATATTTCAATCTTCAAGACAGGCACACACACTCATCCCTTTTAGCTGCAGAGGAGCAGCAGTTCTAACATTTCAAAACATCCTCTGTCTAACAAATAGTTCCTGTAAGCTTCGAAGAGACATGAAAACGTCAGTAGGGCACTGTATTTGCAAAGTCTAGCCTAACATAAAGTATTAATGCCATAGCCTGAACATTCAAAGACTCATTATTTGAACTCCTAATATTTGTAAACTGCTTTGGAAAGGTATTAAGTGAGAGGAAGGGAACTTATTTTTTTTAAAAAAAACATAGACACAATTGGACCTGATTTGTTCCATGTTTCTCTTCGTTTGCAGAGATATGCTTGAGTTAAGTAGATTTCCAAATATCTCCTGACTGTTTATCTCTCTCTCTCTCTCTCTCTCTCTCTCTCTCTCTCTCTCTCTCTCTCTCTTCCTTATATGTTACCACAGATAATGAGTTGGAATGGGAAGCTAAAGTGCTTAAAAGCCCTGTTTACGTATTTTCTCTAAGTGGACCATTTTATTTAGGCGTTGACACATTTTTTCTCATCAGGTAAGTCAGATGTTAGGGGATGCGGGTGGCGCTGTGGTCTAAACCACAGAGCCTAGGGCTTGCCGATCAGAAAGTCAGCAGTTCGAATCCTCACAACAGGGTGACCTCCCGTTGTTCGGTCCCAGCTCCTGCCCACCAAGCAGTTTGAATGCATGTCAAGTGCAAGTAGATAAATAGGTACTGCTCTGGCGGGAAGGTAAACGGTGTTTCCGTGCGCTGCTCTGGTTCACCAGAAGTGGCTTAGTCATGCTGGCCACATGACCCGGAAGCTCTCTGCAGAGAAACGCTGGCTCTCTCGGCCTATAGAGCGAGATGAGCGCCGCAACCCCAGAGTCGTCCGCAACTGGACCTAATGGTCAGGGGTACCTTTACCTTTAAGTCAGATGTTATTAGACATTTTTCTCCCTCTATTATTATTTTTAAATAAAAAAATAACCATCTAACATCTCATGGTAGTGAACCTTGCAAGTCTATAAAGATGGAACATGAGAATTATTCCCTGGTAATTATTTGAAGAAGCATTGGACAACAACAGGTGTTTTATTCATGCAGGATCTGTAGGACAATAGATCCTGCTGGTAGTCCATGCTGCCTGCCTCTGCTGCTCACCTACTTGACCTGCCCTGCCCCTGGGGGAGAAGGCGCATGGCGGCAACAGAGGCCAACAAGCCCAGGGCAGACTCCATGGAGGGAGGCCAGATCTGCTACCCCTCCCATCTATCCGGAGCCTGCTGCCCTGAGGCAACTGCCTCACCTTGCCCCATAGGCTCACACCTTGCCCCTATGGGATCCCTTGCCATAGGGATCCCATGGGACTGCTGGTGAGCTCAGACAGCCAGGATTGCGTGGGATCCCTGGTTGTTTGAACTGGCACCTTCACCACCAACTACTGTGATCACACAAACTGCGCCCCCTCCTTGTCTGTTTCATGATGTCTGAGGACATATATTTTTCAACAGGATTTTGAGTCAGTTGCTTATTACATTGTGATGTCTACTTCATTCTGCTTCATTCTGGCTATTTAGTTTTGGGTATTACAACATTGTAACGCTGTGTGTTTTCCTGTATTATTGCATTTGAGTTTATTTTTAATTTGGGGGGGGGGCTTGTTTTTGTTCGTTACTTTGAATACCTCTGTTTGGAAAGGAAACTGAAGGACAGGCATTTTAGAACAGGCAATTAAACCTCAGTTCTTTTTCTCCTCAGTGGCTTTTTGAGCTGCCAGTCCTTTTTGAACATGCTGAATCTCTCTGAAAAACGGATCACCTTTCGCCTCACAGTAAAGTACCTGTGGCGCCGATTTTTCCGGTAACCGTTTGTGAGGGTTTGATCCATTTAGCAAAATGGGCATGAAGAAAGTCATTTGTCATTAGCCATGCTGGTACCTGAGGTGATATTTGCCTCCGCTATTTAAGAGTTTGAGGGAGTTGTGGGTATATTAGCATATTAATAGCCTGGGCCAGTGGTGGGGAACATTCTTCATCCTGAGAGCCCCATTTCCAAGGGTCACAGGGTGGAGCTAGAGGCAAATATGGGTGCAGCAATGAGTGTGACTCTTCCCTTTGTGCAGTATAATACATTCCAGCTATGCAGAAATCAGCGGGTTTTTTTTTTAAACATAATAATAATAATTTATTATTTATACCCCGCCCATCTGGCTCGGCTTCCCCAGCCACTCTGGGCGGCTTCCAACAAAATATTAAAATACAGTAATGCATCAAACATTAAAAGCTTCCCTAAACAGGGCTACCTTCAGATGTCTTCTAAAAATCTGGTAGTTGTTGTTCTCTTTGACATCTGGTGGAAGGGTGTCCCACAGGGCGGGCGCCACTACTGAGAAGGCCCTCTGCCTGGTTCCCTGTAACTTGGCTTCTCGCAGTGAGGGAACCGCCAGAAGGCCCTCGGCGCTGGACCTCAGTGTCCGGGCAGAATGATGAGGGTGGAGACGCTCCTTCAGATATACTGGACCGAGGCCACGCACATACATGCATGCAACTCTCCATCATGGCACACAACAGGCTTAATTACAGTTTAAGGACACATTCTAACTAGGCAAATTGAGTAGGGCTGGTAAATGAGCCAGTCCTGGGAAGAGAGGGAGAGACTAAAGGGTCATATAGAGAGATCTGGTGGGCATTTGGCGCCTGGGTCTGAAGCCTCTACCGTTGTCCAAAGATAGTACACGTGACACCCTGCAGATATTGTTGGGCCAGAACTCCCATCAGCCAATGGTTGAGGGTGATGGAAGTTGCAATTCTAGTGGAAGGCATGACGTTGGATAACTGTGTCTTAAACATTGAACTTAAAAAACATTGAATTTTCCATCAGCAACGTAACATTCGCCTGAGAAGGGAAGCTAGATTAATGGTTTAAATGGAACAGTTCAGCTGCAAAGTATTTTTTTTCCACTAGGCCTGGCATAGCTCAGTCATTAGAACATGAGACTCCTAACCTCAGGGTTTTGGGTTCAAGTTCCATGTTGGGCAAAAAGATTTCTGCATTGCATGGTGTTGGACTAGAAGACACTCACGGTCCCTTCCAACTCTACAATTATATGATTCTGATTCCCAGGAAGTCTAAATGCAAGAAAGATCCTTTCTTTCTTTCTTTCTTTCTTTCTTTCTTTCTTTCTTTCTTTCTTTCTTTCTTCCTTCCTTCCTTCCTTCCTTCCTTCCTTCCTTCCTCCCTCCCTCCCTCCCTCCCTCCCTCCCTCCCTCCCTCCCTCTCTCTCTCTCTCTCTTAAAAATGAGACATACAGTGGTGCCTTGGTTCTCAAACGCCTTGGTACTCAAACAACTTGGAACCCAAACACTGCAAACTTGGAAGTAAGTGTTCCAGTTTGGGAACTTTTTTCAAAAGCCGAACGTGCTCTGTTTTGAGTGCCAAACTTCCGTTTTGGGTGTTAACTGAGGTCGGCTTTTTTGTTGTGTTTTTGTGACTGTGTGGAACCCAGTTCAGCTACTGATTGATTGATTCTGTGACTGCAGTACATTGTTTATTGCTTTCATTTTCTGGATCAATTGTCTCTTTAGATAGTACAAATCAGTGCTGTTTTGGGGGTTGTTTTTAAAAGTCTGGAACTGATTCATCCATTTTGCATTGCATTCTATGGGAAAGTGCACCTTGGTTTTGGAACGCTTTGGTTTTGGAACGGACTTCCGGAACGGATTAAGTTTGAGAACTGAGGTACCACTGTACTATTAATTACTCCCGTTTGCTATTGAGCTGGGCTTGCAAAGGAATGCAGGGATGAAGTTTAAGGGAAGGGAGTCTGCTTTGCAAATGTAATCAGGTTTGAATTTGTTTAACAACGTGCTGAAAATTGTGTGCCTGCATGCAACCCGACCACTTCTGCTCTTGTGTTTGTAGGCTTCAGCCGCTCCATATATATTCCTTGTGCCTTTTAATCGGTGTCTACTCTGTCGCTCCTTGGGGGACATTTTGGGAGCTCTCGAAACTCGAGGTTGATAACTGTAGAAGAACATGGTGGGCCAACCTACTGCTGATCAACAACTTTATTGCTGGGCAAGAGTCAGTAAGTCTGTATGATGGACTATTTATTGGGGCATTGTGTCATAATATATCTTTTAAATAATATATGTTAAAAGTATATATTTGTCTTTCCATTCCCACCCCGTTTTCAGTGTAATGGATGGACGTGGTACCTTGCAAATGATTTCCAGTTTTATTTCACAACACCTCTGCTGGTCTATATTTCCATGAGGTGAGTATTTCTTCGGCAATGAACATCCACCATGAGATTTCCTCGTAATTTATTTATTTGATTTATTTCATTTCTATACCGCTTTGTGGGGACGCAGGTGGCGCTGTGGGTTAAAGCCTCAGCGCCTAGGGCTTGCCGATCGAAAGGTCGGCGGTTCGAATCCCTGCGGCGGGGTGCGCTCCCGCTGCTCGGTCCCAGCGCCTGCCAACCTAGCAGTTTGAAAGCACCTCCGGGTGCAAGTAGATAAATAGGGACCGCTTACCAGCGGGAAGGTAAACGGCGTTTCCGTGTGCGGCTCTGGCTCGCCAGAGCAGCGATGTCACGCTGGCCACGTGACCCGGAAGTGTCTCCGGACAGTGCTGGCCCCTGGCCTCTTAAGTGAGATGGGCGCACAACCCCAGAGTCTGTCAAGACTGGCCCGTACGGGCAGGGGTACCTTTACCTTTATACCGCTTTGTATTTTCAAGGAAAAACCTTCAAAGCGGTTTGCAGCATATTAAAACATCAACAAAACAATCCAGAATCTTAAAGATTTCAAAATAAAACATTGCAAAGGAAGTCAACTACAGAATACGTATTTAACACAAACAAAGTTAACAAAAAACATTTCAAAGAAAAAAACACCATTGCTAAGTGAAGTCAAATATAAATAGCACATTTAAAACAGGGTGTGGGGGAAGGAAGAATGGCAATTTCCAGAAAAGCCTGCCTATCCTTCTGCTGTTGCTGCCACCAGAGGGATCTAAGACCCCTCCACCCCACATGGGAGGCACGGATCAGAGTCCTGTTCATCTGAGCCTCTTGGGCTTGCCGATCAGAAGGTTGGTGGTTCGAATCCCCATGATGGGGTGAGCTCCCATTGCTGTGTCCCAGCTCCTGCCAACCTAGCAATTTCAAAGCACGCCAGTGCAAGTAGATAAATAGGTACCACTGTAGCAGGAAGGTAAACTGCGTTTCCGTGCGCTCTGGTTTCCGTCATGGTGTTCCATTGTGCCAGAAGCGATTTAGTCCTGCTGGCCACATGACCCAGAAAGCTGTCTGTGGACAAACGCCAGTTCCCTCAGCCTGAAAGCGAGATGAGCACCGCAACCCCATCGTCGCCTTTGACTGGACTTAACCATCCAGGGGTCCTTTACCTTATCTTTTAGCATTCGTATCTCTGTGAATTTGTTTTAGAACATGAGAAAACTGTACCAAATGGGACCCATTTAGTCTGTTGTTTGTTTCTTCCAAGCTGAATGCATGCCTGTGGGTAATTAGAGTGTGAATTATTCTGCTTCCCCTTGGAAAACTAGTATCACTTCAGTTATAACAGGGAAATACATGCTCTCTCAAGCAACCCTTTGAATATAAAGGTTAGAGATTTTAGTTATTAAGTGTTTTATCATTTAAATGGATAATGTAAAGTCCCCCCCAAAAAAGGCCCCATCTGTTGCTTATATTTCTATTTTTGCTTATATTTCTATTGTTTTGGCAGGAGCAAGCAAGGAATTATAATTCTGGGGACTTTGCTGTTCCTGACGACTTTTACAGTGACAGCCCTGCTGTCATCATTCTACAGGCTTCCTGTTGCAAATCCTCGTGATATGAGGTAAGGTTCTGGAAACTTCCCCCTTCAAAAATAGGTCACAATAATATGCTGGGAGAGATCCAAAGCGCAGTCAGGAATCTAATTAACCAAAAGAAAGTAACCCTCTGCATGCTATGGGGTATGTCGGAGGTTCTTGAATTTTTGGAAACAGAAGTTAGAATGGCACCCTGAGAAGAAAATTGCCCTTAATGGAGATTTCATCTGACTGACTCACTTCATCTGCCTAATGTGTTTTTTCCCCAACCTATTTTAAAAAAAGGCAAAACCTGTGAATTTTGAGAAGCAAATAAACAGGTGGTGCTATCACACTTCCTTTCAGAGCAGAAGACTTGGGTTATGCCACGTTTGTTAACAGCAGCAACATTCAGACTTGGTTCTCATATATTTTACCTCAGGAGAATCGTTCCATTTGAGTCATCTGCCAAATGTTTTTAGTTAGGAATAGTTATCAGTTAATGCTCTTTCTCTCCCTTCAAGCCTTTCATATAATCTTTTTATAACCTGTTTCCAATATGCTTGCAGGAAAACGGCCACTGTGATGTATTTCGCAGAGTATTACTCAAAACCTTACTGCCGATATGGTCCATTTCTATCTGGCATTCTTCTTGGGTTGTACATGAACCAGCAGCAAACCCCGGTCCTAAGGAGCAAGGTAAATGGAGGGCGTGTTTAACAAAAATTTGGGAACCTATCTGCACAACAAAATGTGTGTTGATTTTAAACCATTTTAACTGCAGTGGCGCCCTCCAAAGAAATCTGGGACAGGCTTGGTGAGGTTTGTGTTGTATTCCAATATGACCAACAGTGCCATTCAGAATATCTGGAACTCTGGATCCCTCCTGAGAATGCATTTGTTGTTGTTGTTTTTCTGATCCTTTCCCCAAGTTTAACACCCACCCACCTACACCCACCCCTTTTTAAATTTACAACAACCAGCTGGTCTGAACTGGCTGGCTCTTTTGTCAAAACCCATTAGGAAGGTGGGACCATCCTCCTGAGCAATTTCTGATTGGCTGTCTCAACCATTTATGTCGGAGATGGAGCTTCTTTAACTATTGGCTCAAACTCCACTCCATCTGAGAAGGGAGACTGTCTTCAATTGGTCTCAGATCCCCCCAAATATGTGGGGTATCACCCCAATCCCTCCTTTCCTGTGGAACCATATGTATTGGGGGACCAAATATGATCTGCAAGAGACTAATACCCTCTCAAACTACCGTATTTTTCACTCTATAGGAAAAAAACACTTTTTCCCCTCCAAAAATTAAGGGGAAATGTGTGTGCGTCCTATGGAGCGAACGCAGGCTCCCTGGCTTCAGCGATAGCAATGCGAAGCCTCCGAAGCCTGCACTCTGGAGTCTGGTCTTTGAGGCAGCGCTTCCCCCCACCGCCAGCCCCACAGGCTCGGGGGGCAGCGGGAAGGCGCGTGACACCTTCACGCTACTCCTGGAGCTGGTTTGGAGGCTGGGGGGGGGGAAAAGCAGTGCTTCCCCCCACTGCCAGCCCCACAGGCTCGGTCGAAAAGCCCGCAGGAGCCACGCGCTCTTTAAAGGGTGCGTGGCTCATGTGGGCGTTTGCGGGAGATGGGGGAATTCCCCCACATCCCACAATGGCAGGGAGGTCTGGGAGAAGTGCACAGGCTGTGTGCAGCCTGTCCGCTGCTCCCAGAGCTGGGGGGGGGGGGAAATCATTTTTTTCCCCTTGATTTCCCCCTCTGAAAACTAGGTGCGCCCTATGGTCAGGTGCGCCCTATAGAGCGAAAAATACGGTATCTTGTCCTACAAGGAATTCTGTGCATGCTCTGAAATGCCAAACTTCCACTCAGAGTTGATGGTGGAGATGTGTGACTTTCTTTCTTTCTTTCTTTCTTTCTTTCTTTCCTTCCTTCCTTCCTTCCTTCCTTCCTTCCTTCCTTCCTTCCTTCCTTCCTTCCTTCCTTCCTTCCTTCCTTCCTTCCTCTGCTTTCTCGTAACCCCCTTTTCCTTCTAAAGTTCATTGATCTTAAAAGGTTATTTCTCTGGAAGATCTTCCTCGTACGTTAGATGCACTGTTATTAAGGTATCCCTCGTGCTCTGAGGGTAGTTCATAAGGCTCTGAAAGATTTTGTATCCTCTGGGCTTTGGAAGAGCCAATCAAAACCTCCTTACTGGCAAATTTACAGGGCCAACAGCTGGGGGATAATGCCATCCACTGTAATGCAATTGGATGATGTGCTGTGTGTGTCATACTATCCACACTTTTCTTTTAGAAGGCAGAAAGGTATCACTAAGACTTGACCCTCATAATGGGGGCTCCTTCCAGTATGAGGAATAAAAAAATAAAAACAAGCAGGAACTGCAACAAAAATGCTGCAGTGCAGAGTGCTCCTGTTCATGGTTCCAGCAGCCAATCATGCCCTCTTCCAAGATACGCCATTCCTCCTCTCCCCAATGTTCTATCCTCTCCCAAAAGTTGGTTCGTATTCTGTTCCCTGTCTTTGGTTCCCTGCCTTCACAGGTAGCCATACAAATTGAAGGTTTTTATTTCTTTTTTAAAAAGTATACTTCCACAAACCTTGGAGTCCCTCCAGACCGACTGGTATTTCCCTTCTTGTGCCTTGATGGATCCATGCTCAAGGAATTAATTTTGCTATTACAATATATGATGAAACCAAGAAGGGACGAGTCCATTTTGCACAAGCAACATCATTCTACTGCTGTGAGCCGTTGATGAAGGGTTCCTGGGGCACTGCTTGTTGGCCTGACAAATGAGAGAGCCCCTTTGATTCCAAATATTCAAGCCACCTGGAAATGCTGTGCAAAATATTACCACTGGGGCGAGTGTTGCCTTGAAGTGATTCCACTGCAACCTGGGGAGAGAGAGAGTGAAAGCAGCCTTGATCAGCCAACGAGAGAAGTTGGCGCGTTTTGTGGTACACAATAAATGGGGAAGGTTTTGGCAAGGGGAGCAGCAGCCTCGAGAGGAGAGCAAGATGCAGTTGCAGCATCTAAGGGAGACTTTGTAGTTAAAATGAACACCATAAAAACACGAGGGACCCACAGTCTTTAAAACAGCCATGTCACATTCCAGTTTTGAGTGGAGCTGCCTTGCTGGGTGAGAAGTATTTGTCTCCTCTCCCTTTTGTGTCCTGCATGCCACTTCCTCAGAACTAAATTTGTAACTTGTGGTTATTATGCAAGGCCCAGGGAGAGTCCTTGGTTTTCCTATTCACCCAGGTATTTGGTGGCTGAAATATTCTGTTCCTGACAACCTTGAAATTACTCTATTGTGAGGATTTGTGACTGTTTCAAGACGTTGTTGTTGATGTTGTTAAAATTTTGTCTTTGCAATTTTGTTGTTTGTTGTCTTAGGGAGGGAGGCTGGGATAATAGTAATTCTTATTATTTATTATTTATGAAGGAAGAAGCTAAATTCATTTTGATTTTTGGTAATGCATGCATATATCATAGTAAGCATCGTTTTAGAAGAGAAATTCCCTCCTATGAGAGAGAAGTATCTTTCATCTGCAGTTTTTTTGGAATAAAATAAGCACTTTTTACAAATCTCCTCTACATTGTTTGGTTTATTTTGTTCAATTAATCTAACTGGTTATGATGCATTAATCTAACTGGTTATGATGTATATTTTATTATTAAGTGCCTGAAAGCTGAGTAACTGAACCGAGTAATCTAAACATGTCAGTTTGCATTTCTTAGTGCAGAAAGTATTGATCTGATGTGTAGAGATCTTTCCTATTCTAATTAATTCAAGAGGGTTCTGGAAGCTTCTCTGTGTGAAAGAAACAAGCAAAAGGTTCATGATGTTTGGGTTATTCCTTCTGAGAAGCTGAGTACAGCTGGCTTAAACTTGGTACTGTTATCTCTTCTGTCAAGGTCATGCTGACTATAAAAGTTAGGGCCAGAAGGAGCCTGGGTTTCACTTTCTCTTTCTATCTCCTTTCCTTCTGGTGTGGTGTTCTGTATATAGTGATTAGACTTATTGTGAGTTATTGTAAGTTTAAGTTAAGTCTGCTGCAACTGGATTTCTTACGGACAGGGCCAATCCTGAACGTATTGGATTTGTGACCATTATGCTCATTTGCCTTCAGAAGCAGTAAAGCTCTGCTGGATGAAATTGCCTCTGGTCTAACAGTTGACAGAGGCAGCGCTGGATTTAGGGCAGTGCATGCAATTGCCCCGCACAGGGCACTGAGCTGAGGGGGCACAAAATAATGATGATGATGATGATGATGATGTTACCAAAGTCTGTCCACGACAGAAGAGACAGGAAGAGAAGGCCTGAACATTCCATTGAAAGAGAAGATCTGTCCCAGATCTGACAAAATGACCAGAGTCAGGTGGAATTGTCCTAATGAACTAAGATGCAATCAAACGTCTCTTTCTCGTGTTTCCGCAGGTGCAGGCTTCCATCGGATGGCTTTCTGCAATGTTTTCCATGTTTATGGTAGTTGCTTTGGCCTATGCGTTACAAGACCCCCTCGACTACTCACCTGCCACAGCCATTTACCAAGCTACTCACCGGACGGTGTGGGCTATTGCTGTGGGGTGGATAATTTTTGCGTGTGAGGAAGGCTATGGAGGTACTCTACAGAGCAGGAATGGGGAACCTCACGCCCGGGCAGTGGGGCAAATGTCACTCTCAGAGCCTCCTCATCGGGCCTCAGGAGTGGGGCTTGAACCTTGGTCTCCAGGTCCCGATCCGATACTCTAACCACTATACCACAACTGGGTCTTTAAAGGTTTGTTATTTGCTGTGGTCTAAAACACAGAGCCTAGGACTTGCTGATCAGAAGGTCCGCGGTTTGAATCCCTGTGACGGAGTGAGCTCCCGTTGCTCGGTCCAGGCTCCTGCCCACCTAGCAGTTCGAAAGCACGTCAAAGTACAAGTAGATAAATGGGTACCACTCCAGCAGGAAGGTAAACAGCGTTTCCGGGCGCTGCTCTGGTTCGCCAGAAGCGGCTTAGTCATGCTGGCCACATGACCCAGAAGCTGTCTACAGACAAACACCGGCTCTCTCAGCCTATAGAGTGAGATGAGCGCTGCAACCCCAGAGTCGTCCGTGACTGGACCTAACGGTCAGGGGTACCTTTACCTTTATCTTTACCTTTTAGGTGTCATCAATTGGATGCTTTCATGGGGCTTCTGGTCAGTGGTTGCCAAAATCAGCTACGCCTGCTACTTGGTCCACCCAATGTTGATTTTGTTGTATAATGGACTTCAAGAAACGTCCATGCACTACTCGGACATGAATATGGTGAGTGATTAAGGATAGATGGATCTGTCAATTTTGGTTCTCTTCAGGATCTCGATTTTCCAAATTTTCAATTCAATTCCTTGCGTTTCTGCAGCAATTTGAATTTTTTTTTGTGTGTGTGTGTTTAAACTCCTCTTGAAAATTTGTCAGCCTTTAAGTGCAAATTTCACATTTTTTGTGTGAAGTTTTGCAAACACACACATTCTTTCAAAGCGTTTTCCATAATCTAGTACACTTTGGTATGTTATTTTCACTAATATATACACTTTTATGCACATTTACCCTAGTATGTTTTTTTTGGGGGGGTGAGCACATTACTTGGCAGCAGAACTGTATTATGATCAGAGAGAAAAACCAAAGCTCTGTCTCTCCCAAAGCTTGCATTAGCCTTCCAGCCTAAGGCTATGTAGCTCCTGGTGAGGCTTCATTATCACATCTTTCTCTGCCTGTGCCTGGGAACAAAAGGCTAAGAGGCAACTCCTTTTCAAAATGGAGATTTAAAATGGAATACCTTAATCACATGATCTAAGGCTCAGTTGTCATATTTCAAATCTGGAAACAAAACTTAGTGACCTTTTTTTGGGAAAAAAAAAAACCTCCACAATTGAAGGTTTGTGAACTATTTTTCTATGAAACTCATCAAAATAACCACACTTCCGACATGGGTTGCCATACGCCTGGGTTTCCCCGTACATTTAATCAATTTTTGGAAATTCCTCCCGGACCCAATTTCCGAAGTACGAATCCTGGATATGTCTTGGGAATTCTGGACGTATGGCAGCCCTATCTAAGGTTAAACACTCATGTGAGAGCTAGCAGAGAACACTAGTTGATTAATTATCAACCTGTTAAAGCTCAGCGAGCTTCAGTACACCTCAGTGGCATGTCCCAATGTTAAACCCTTTCAGCAATATACATACAGCCATTCTCCATTTCAGTGTGCAGTTGAACAATTATGCTTAATAGATCTGCCCTTATTTCCATTTGCACTTATCTTTTTAGTTCTATCTGTTCCTTGGACACTGCCTGATGACATTCATGGTTGGGCTGGCGTTGACGGTGATGGTTGAGATGCCTCTGCAAGCGTTAAGGCGGGCTGTGCAACGACAAGTGGTTCAGCTGTGAAGGAGGAAGCAGGAAAGGTGTGATGTCTTTAACCCTCCCCACCATACCCATTCCCTTTGAAGAAGAGGCCCTTCTGTTGTGCTCCAGAAGAACTGTATAGTGATGAAGATCTGAACTTTTGCATGATGAAGATCTGAACCAGGCTCTTGAGGAGTGATGCGGCTAAGAAATTTCAGAATCTGGAATTAATGGTCTGGCCAGGCCTCCCCATTAGATGGCCAATTGTGAAGCACACAGCTAACACCCCTCTTCTCTTCATTGCCACTGTTCCATGCTTTGCAACTACTTCTACATTCCTGCTTTGTTACAGTGAACAAATGTCCTCTGAATGTCCTGGACAGCTGCTGCCAGTCAGTGCAGACAGTACTGAGCCAGAAGGGCCAAAAGGCCTGACTCAGGACTTATGAGAGAGCCAGTGTGGTGTAGTGGTTAAGAGCAGTGGACTCGTAATCTGGTGAACCGGGTTCGCTTCCCCGCTCCTCCACATGCAGCTGCTGGGTGAACTTGGGCTAGTCACACTTCTTTGAAATCTCTCAGCCCCACTCACCTCACAGAGTGTTTGTTGTGGGGGAGGAAGGGAAAGGAGATTGTTAGCTGCTTTGAGACTCCTTCGGGTAGTGATAAAGCGGGATATCAAATCCAAACTCTTCTTCTTCTTCTTCTTGGAAACCACACAGGCTATCTATAAAATCAGATGGTTTGGGCAGAGCTTCTTGAAAGCTTGTGCATGGACTGATCGGCCACAGGGCTGTGCAAACTGAGGCTACCTGGGGGAGTCACTTTGCCGCCTCTTGAGGGCTTCCAAGTAGCAGATTTAAGTGCTTGCTTGGTATTCTATACATTGCCCCGCTGTTTTAGAATAAAGTATTTAATCTTCGCACTCACTTGTGTATTTTGTATTGCTTCTGAATCTCATTTTAAAAGAACTACCTTGCCTTTGGCAAGACATCCCCCCAGGTAATCCTAACACCCCTCACTAGGGGATGTTTCCTCCCACTTTAGAAACTCCCAATTTAAATCATAGCACCCTCCTGGCTACAGGAATAAAACAGGAGTTTGCTCCTCTTGACCTGATGCTAATAAACACATTGCCTTGGGAATAAATGGAATTTTGTATGTAGAACCATAGAATTGTAGAGTTGTAAAGGACCCTAAGGATCATCTCAGACAACCCCCTGCAATGCAGAAATATGCAGCTGTCTCATGGGGATCGAACTCATGTAGAAAAGGTTAATATATATTTTTAGAGTAAAAATATCAAAAAGGGTATCTTGAAACCAGGTACACACTTGGCTGGTCATCCCGACTATCTATCTATCTATCTATCTATCATCTATCTATCTATCATCTATCTATCATCTATCTATCTATCCACAAGAGGAAAGAAAGAAAGAAAGAAAGAAAGAAAGAAAAAAGGAAGGAAGGAAGGAAGGAAGGAAGGAAGGAAGGAAGGAGGAAGGAAGGATGCTATAGGAACTAGCACAGGCACAGGCAAACTCAGCCCTCCAGATGTTTTGGGACTACAGTTCCCATCATCCCTGACAACTGGTCCTGTGAGCTAGGGATCATGGGAGTTGTAGTCCCAAAACATCTGGAGGACCGAGTTTGCCTATGCCTGGACTAACATCAGTCCCAGAGGGCCCTTGTACACTCATCCTAACCCAGGTGCTGATGACGATTAGGCAACTTTGTAGAGGCTCCTAGCCCTGATGGTTGTATCTTTCCCAATAGCAGTCGCTGGAAACCGCAGGAGGGGAGGGTCCTTTTGTCCCTGGGTCCCGCTTGTGGGTTTCCTGCAGGCGTCTGGTTGGCCACTGTGAGAACACGTTGCTCAGTCCCTTGGCCTAATCCAGCAGTTCTTTCACGGGCCTGTTTGCTGCTGCTGCCCCCCTAATCACCTGCCACTCTCTGGGTGGTCATTTTGGGGTCTGTGGGGCCCTGGACTTTGCCCAATCCACACCAGTCCTCTTCAGTTCTCCTTTCAAAGTTCTGTCTCCCATCCTAACTGGCTTTGGAAATATATACAGCTTAGTGCATATTTCAGCTTGTTTTCTATTTAAACGTGGGTTGTTTTGGCGAAACAAATAAAACTAAAACAAGTTTCTCAACTGCATTATTAAGCATTCCCTTCTCGCCTCCCCAGAGCCAAGCATTCCTGTGAAGGTCAAACTTTGCCCTTAGGTTTTCGCATGTGGGATCAACTGGGCACAATCTTCTCCCGTGTGTTTAGCCTGCATTGATTGGAGGTGCGAACAGGACAGTGTGGACTTCAGGCAGTGAGTTGTCAAGGAGGCAGAGTCCTGATTTCCAGCTTGGTGTTATCTTTTTCTCTGGCTGGGTGGAGTTTATATTCAGCAAAACAAAAGTCACTTTTACTTACTGTTAACGGAGAAATCTGAGGGCTCCCTTGGACAAAAAAACAAGGACACCAGCCAGGAATACCAGAGCAAAACAGCAGCCAGTAGGCTTGGTCTTTATTGAAGACTGTCGCGACAGGACTCCCACCTGCCACCAGGTGGAACAAGATGGAAGCTCAGAACAAAAGAAGACCCCAACTTTTATTAGCTACTAATCCCCCAAGCTACACCCCTAGAACTACATCACAACTACATCATGACTACATCATTGATACATCACAAAAAGGAGGGGTTGCGGGAGGGGTTTGTGGAGGTAACCTGAGTATCTTGTCACCTGGCTGGTCCCTCCTTTCCCCCTCCCCATGAGTATTTTCCAGAGCAGAAAAGGGGAGCTGGCAGTTTCCTGCCCCCAGAGGGAAGAGCTGATCACTGTCCTTTGTTTCAGTCCGTGTTGAATCCACTCCCATATGCAAGTTCTTTGTGTCCTTGATGGTCTTCTGTCTAGGACCATCAAGGTTGGCATGCCAACTGGGTAGGGCTCCTGCGTAAGTGGTACGCTCAAGGGATTATGGCTGTCCTGTATCAAACCATCCCCTTTTGAGGGAACCGCCAGAAGGCCCTCGGCGCTGGACCTCAGCGTCCAGGCAGAATGATGGGGGTGGAGACGCTCCTTCAGGTATACTGGACCGAGGCCGTTTAGGGCTTTAAAGGTCAGCACCAACACTTTGAATTGTGCTCGGAAACGTACTGGGAGCCACAGGGTGGGCGCCACTACCGAGAAGGCCCTCTGCCTGGTTCCCTGTAGCTTTGCTTCTCGCAATGAGGGAACTGCCAGAAGGCCCTCGGCGCTGGACCTCAGCGTCCGGGCAGAATGATGGGGGTGGATACTAACCCAATGGCCTGTGCTGCACTGGGGGCAGACTTTGGTCTTTCAAATTTCAGCGGCAACCTGTGTGAGGCCGCAATTTGGCACACCCACCCTTCCCTTTTGCTCTGCTCAATTGTGTAGTTGTGCTGCCATGCAGCGCCCCCTAGGTTTAGTGCTCAGTGTGTCAGAACTGGTTGTGCTGCCCCACACTTTCTCCTCCCTAAATCTGGATAATTCCCTATGCTCTGAAAATCCAAATAGGAGAGATATGTGACTGCCTTGGGAATTTCGGAAACACCACATGGACAAGGGGGAATTAAAGGTGGCACTAGGGCAGGCTTCCTCGACCTCGGCCCTCCAGATGTTTTTGGCCTACAACTCCCATGATCCCTAGCTAGCAGGACCAGTGGTCATGGATGCTGGGAATTGTAGTCTCCAAACTTCTGGAGGGCCGAGGTTGAGGAAGCCTGGGCTAGGGGTTCACAATCTGCATTAAGACAAGGTATGGACGGGCTCTTCGTCTGAGCAGAACCCACAGCTGAAGCTGTTTTCTTTTATTCTTCATAACTTCCCTATAGGTAAAGGTAAAGGGACCCCTGACCATTAGGTCCAGTCGTGACCGACTCTGGGGTTGCGGCGCTCATCTCGTTTTATTGGCTGAGAGAGCCGGTGTACAGCTTCTGGGTCATGTGGCCAGCACACGGTGAACCAGAGCAGCACACGGCCAGCACACGGTGAACCAGAGCAGCACACGGAAATGCAGTTTACCTTCCCGCCGGAGCGGTACCTATTTATCTACTTGCACTTTGACATGCTTTCGAACTGCTAGGTTGGCAGGAGCAGGGACCGAGCAACAGGAACTCACCCCGTTGTGGGGATTCGAACCGCCAACATTCTGATCGGCAAGTCCTAGGCTAGGCTCTGTGGTTTAACCCACAACGCCACCCGCGTCCCTATACTTCCCTATACTTCCCTATACCCCGCACTAATATTTCTGAAAAGCTGCTGGTTGCTTTCCTAAGGGCACTTCTGTATGGTAAGCCATTGTCATACTAAAACCCTGCTCACAAAACCACAGCAAGGCTTCCACCCCTTTTGAAAGTCCCACCTTTCCCCTATTAAACGTCTGCCCTCCAGATGTCATTGAAGTGACCATTGGCCATGATGTCTGGGGATGATGGGAGCTGGAATCTCAAAAAAACCCTCTGGAGGTCATTGCATTGGTATTTTCTGTTATTATGTACATATAGATTAAATATTCTGGAGAATAAAGTTCTTTCCTTAGCTGGAAACAAAAATGCACAACTCTGATTTAAAAGGCAGAATAATTTGGCTTCGCTAAATGTTCTGCTCAGTTCATGCTCCCCCAGAAACATGGTTGCTCATCTTTGCAAATGTCACCTGGATGGAGGAATGCAAATGAGCTGCGCAGACAGAATCCAGTTTCATCCAGCAGCGAAGCAACTTCCCTTTGCTTTGGGTGGGCTTTCATAACAACTAACTGCATGTCCAAATGTACATAACGTGAGCAGTGAGCTGAATTGCCCTTGCCCCATTATGGCTGGAAGCACAGTCCTCTCCATGGAGTCGGGCTACCTGCACACACCACTCAACCCTCCATCGAAGTTTCTTTGGGGAGGGGCCATAGCTTAGTGGAAGAGCATCCATTTTCCCTGCAGAAGGTCCCTGGTTTGATCCCCAGCGTCTCCAGGTAAGGTTGTCCCCAGTCTGCAGTTCTCAGTCATATATAATGAAATGAAAAGGGTGTTTAAAATAACGTTTGTAAAAACAAACAAACCCAGAAGCTTTTCTTTTGGGAATTATAGGGACAAAACTACCTAAACTTAGAAACTTATTCATGTATACTACTACAGCAACAAGAATGTTACTTGCCCCAAAATGGAAAGAAGCAGAAGTCCCAGGAAAGGCAGCCCATTTTAGGGAAGTTTTTGATGTTTGATGTTTTATTGTATTTTTAATATTTTATTGGAAGCCGCCCAGAGTGGCTGGGGAAACCCAGCTGGATGGGCGGGGTATAAATATATTATTATTATTATTATTATTATTATTATTATTATTATTATTATTTAGAAGAATAATGGATACAAATACTTATGGAATATGCAGAAATGGTGAGACTTACAGGAAGAATAAGAAATCAAGATAACAAACTTTTTATAAAAGAATGGAAATGGTTTATTGAATATTTACAGATGAATTGTAAACAGATAAGAACATTGGCAGGATTGCTGTAATAACGTGCAGTTTCATAAGAGTATATATTTTAAAGTAGATGAATAAATGGACAAGTACAGCTAATTTGGATATGCAGAAGATATTAAAAATATTATTAAAAATAAATTTAAGGAACCTCAGAAAGAGGGAGAAGGAAGTCAAGTTTTGAAATGTCAAAATGATTGTATAACTGGTGAAATGCATAAACCTGAAAAGTATTAATAATAATAATAAAAAGTCCCCAGTTGGCTGCCAGTCAATGTGCATCAGGGGTAGGCATTGTGGTACCCAGCGAGCGTGGCCAACGGTCAGGGATTATGGGAACTGGGAATCCAACAACAGCTGGAAGGCACCACATTGGCAATCCCTGGCATAAGTAGAACTGAACTAGATGTGTCAATGGTTTGACTTACTATAAGGCAAGTTTCTGTTCCTAGTTTGGACAGGGGTCAGAATGTTGATATGTTGACCCCAAGTCTGTGCATGCAAGCAGATGCTTTACCACTGACCAACAACACTTCTCTGATCTGCTACCATCCTGCACACAATGTTACATATGCTCCTTTATACGCACATTGTAAGGCAGTGATCATAAGGTACGCAGTCTTTGTATTGGTGGGGCTTTCGACTAAGGAGTTTGAAATTAGTCCCAGCATCCAGCAATGTGTTCTCCACTATGTTTCTTCCTTCCGTTTGCAGAATCCATGGCACTCTCTTTAATTCTTTGGCATGTGACTCAGCACTAGGAAACGGCAACTTTTAATTAAGGCTCAAGAGATTCGTTTGACATGGGTGGAGATCAGATCAACTCTCCATCTAACATTGATGAGAATAACCTGTGTAAACGTTCCCTCCGGATCAAAGAATGGATTCTTCTGGGGAGATGTGTAGGTCTTGTTTCAAGAGCCAAAGGGCAGAGGGATGGAATTCCTCCTGGGATCCGATTCTCATTTGCAGTGCAATTCTAGAAGCAGCTAATGTTGCCTCACTACCTGGATGGATAACCTATTGCTGTCTGATTACTTCGTCTATGAATTACAACAAAACAAAGGTGGTGGCAGGAACAAGCCAGTAGTAAATCACACAGAGTAAGTGAAGTTAACTCTTTATTAGAAAAAACAGGATCTGCATAGGGATGCCAGGCCTTAATAAGCACAGCAATTCATATTCAGTAGGTTTTGCCCCTATGAGGCAGTTGCAGAGACAATGGAAGTTCCCTGCCTTCCACAGCTGCCTAAGTCCTCTCCTCTCCAGGGTTACCCCCAAGCAATCTGAGACTGCACCAGGATGCCCGCCTTTGCTCCTCCCACTTCATGCCTCTACTGTTCCTGGGAGATGAGGGGGAAAGGCTCACAGCAGGAAGGAGAGACACCTGTGCCTCTTCACCAGCCTGACTCCTCTCTGCCTCTTGGCCTTTCTCGTCCCCCTCTCCTGCTTCAGCTTCTGCCTCTGGACTTCTCTCTGCCACAGACTTCCCCCCTCTCACAGCCCTGTTACCTCTTCAGCGTTTGACACCTCCTCCTCCCAGTCTTCTCCCTCTGACCACTCATCATAGTCCCACCACCAATTCCCAGGCTCTGAACCTTCTTCCATTGTGGATTCTCCAGCTGGTTCTTCCCATCATTCCTCTGGGTCCAACCAGTCCATGACAGATGGTTAGATAGGGCACTTTCAGTTGTTGTTGTTGTTTGAGATGGACTAGACCAAGACTGAGAGCTGGACCATAAAGAAGGCTAAAGAAAGTAGAATTGATGCTTTTGAATTATGGTGCTGGAGGAGACTCTTGAGAGTCCCATGGACTGTAAGAAGATCAAACCTCTCCATTCTGAAGGAAATCAGCCCTGAGTGCTCACTGGAAGGACAGATCCTGAAGCTGAGGCTCCAATACTTTGGCCACCTCATGAGAAGAGAAGACTCCCTGGAAAAGACCCTGATGCTGGGAAAGATTGAGGGCACAAGGAGAAGGGGACGACAGAGGACAAGATGGTTGGACAATGTTCTCGAAGCTACCAGCATGAGTTTGACCAAAGTGCGGGAGGCAGTGGAAGACAGGAGTGCCTGGCGTGCTCTGGTCCATGGGGTCACAAAGAGTTGGACACGACTAAACGACTAAACAACAACAACAACAACAACAACAACAACAGACCCTGTTAATTCACCCTTGGACACTGGGTCTTTTATTTTAGTATGTTTCAGAACTGTTTTAATGCAGTATATTTTTAAGAAAATTTGATCTGTTTCTATTATTTTTCAAAACAGGTCAAGTCACCCTGCTTTGTTTCTTTGTAAGCAAATCGATTTGTGCCTTTGGCATGCATAAACTAGCGCATAAGCACGTTTAAGTGTTGCTCCTTTAACAATGTAGAGCTCTGGGCTACTTATGATGTAATTGGGCCAGCACTGTTCCGTTAAGGGGGCAATGCACCAAAATCAGGTAAGGACCGCAAAATTACAATATCCGGTGTTGCTCCTACTTCACAACAGGGGCTCATTTTCAATTTGCAGATAAAAGAGCTGCAGATGTCTAAGCAACAATGGCGTAATGATTTGTGGGGCGGAAGAGCTCAACAAGAGTGGGTCATGAGCCATAGCCTGTATGGATGCAAACTGCTACTTTAGTGCAAAAGGAAACCGAGGTTGCAATCCTATGCACACTCACCTGGGGGAAAGCCCCAAGGAACTCATTGCATAGGGTTACACTGTTAAATGCTTGGAAAAGGATTGCAACAGCATCAAATCTAGGGATGGAGGAGAAAATGTATTTGCATTTATGGACAAAACCTATCTATTGTGCACTTTCTGAGACAATTATGTCACAGGCTTTGAGATGAAAAGGCTTGAGATGGGTAAGCTTATTTAAGCATTGTGTATCCATGCCAGTCAGAAGATAACTGATTTGCCTAGAATTAGCTTTATGTAAAATCCATATAAGCAGTGATTAGATCAGGGGTGGGCAAACTAAGGCCCACGGGCCGGATCAGGCCCAATTGCCTACAGGATCTGGCCCGCGGACTTTCTGTGGATCGGCATGGGGATTCTGTTCATTTGGGCTGTGCTATTCCCCCCCCCAGCACCATTCCATTTTTACCCCCTCCCTCACTCACACACACAACAGTGGCGCCTCCTCCCTCCCTCCTCCTGGCTTCTCCCTGCCCTGCCTAGAGGAGGAAGGGGGCTGGGCTGAGCTGGCTGAGTGCCATTTTAAGCAGCCCCTCTCCAGAGCCAGCCCTTTTGCGCCACTCATTTTCCTGCCGCCGCTGCCCTGGTGTTCCTGTGATCCAGAGAGCAGAGTGAACGAGCTCCCTCTGCCTACCCATGAGAAGCAGCAGTGGAGGTGGTGGTGATGGTGGCGGCAGCCCCTGGGAAGATAAGCACAGTGGTTGGGGCTGGGGCTGGGGGGTTGGGAGGAGGACTACTAGCCCCCCTCGCCTGTACTGCTTCTCCAGCCCGCCACAAGGTCTGAGGGACAGTGGACCGGCCTGTGGCTCAATTTTTTTGCGAAGCCCTGGGTTAGATGGTCATCTGTTATGTATGATCTAGTTGAGATTTCTGAATTTCAAGGGGTTGGACTAGATGACTATCAGGATCCCTCCCAACTCTACCATTCTATTATTCAAGCTGTGTCCGAGCTATGGAAGCTGACTGATGTTTAAACTCCTCCTTGAAAGGAACAGACTTTTGAGAACAATGAGAGGCTGAAGAAGAGAGAAAGGGGAACATCAGAGCCGAATCTTTTTTTCCCAATCTCTTTAAATATGGTTTGAGACAATGAACTTATACTCCAAAGGCGAGACAGCCAAATGAGAAAATGGAATATTTGAAGGCAGGAACCAAAGGTTATATTTAAAAGAAAAGGAAACTCCCATAAGGTCATGGAAAGGCCAATTTTTTTTTTTTTTTTTTTGGTACCAGCTTACTTTGTGACGTAAGTACTTGCCCAACTTTTCAATGTTGTTAAAGGTACAGAGTTTGCTCGCTTTTCCCATTGCTGACAGGAAAGCTAATGAGAATACTTGTGGAGTAAGGTATTAATTAATCCTGATCCATTTACTGAGCATTTACTCATGCATACCTTAGCCTATCAGGGTCCCAAAATATGCTAGTTAAACAACAAAAACAAACCACCGGTGTTCGCTATGTGTCCTGGGATTTTGGAGTGCCAGTCGTATTTAGTTTAAAAAAGAATTTCCTACAATTTTCTGACCTTTTCATTCTGTTAATATTACTTCCCCTCTGAGCACCAAGAGTACACACTTAGATGCCAGACCAATAACGGGGCACTTAAAAAGCTACTTTGTTTAAAACCATTCACAAATATTGGGATATGCTCGGAGTGGATTTCGCTCTATTTGCATTTCAGATTACTATTAAAAGGTTATCTGTCTTAAGCTCCCACAAGGAAAGTAGAAGGGATGAGAGGAGCAGAATACGGTTGCAAATGTCTTGCACTTTGAATACCAGTCCACCTGCTTCAGAGACACACCATATGCAGGCTGTAGTGAAAGCAAATAGAAGGTGAAATGTCTGGTCTCTCCACCCCCGCCCCCCTCCCACCCCACAACTGTTAATTTCTTCCTCTTCTACTTAGGAACTAAGAAATCTGTCCTATACTGAGACAGACTGGTTCATCCAGCTGTATAAATGGCTTGTTGTTGTTTAGTCGTTTAGTTGTGTCCGACTCTTTGTGACCCCATGGACCAGAGCACGCCAGGCACTCCTGTCTTCCACTGCCTCCCGCAGTTTGGTCAGGCTCATGCTTGTAGCTTCGAGAACACTGCCCAACCATCTCGTCCTCTGCCGTCCCTTTCTCCTTGTGCCCTCCATCTTTCCCAACATCAGGCTCTTTTCCAGGGAGTCTTCTCTTCTCATGAGGTGGCCAAAGTATTGGAGCCTCAACTTCACGATCTGTCCTTCCAGTGAGCACCCATGGCTGATTTCCTTCAGAATGGATAGGTTTGATCTTCTTGCAGTCCATGGGACTCTCAAGAGTCTCCTCCAGCACCATAATTCAAAAGCATCAATTCTTCGGCGATCAGCCTTCTTGATGGTCCAGCTCTCACTTCCATACATCACTACTGGGAAAACCATGGCTTTAACTATACAGACCTTTGTAAATGGCTTAGGAACCGCAATACCTCAAGGACCATTTCTCCCCATATAAACCAACCTGGACTCTGTGATCATCCTCTGAGGCCCTTCTTCATGTGCCTCCTTCACGAGAGGCCCAGAGGGTGGCAACATGAGAATGGACCTTTTCTGCAGTTGTTCCCCATTTGTTCCCCATGGAGCTTCACCTGGTGCCTTCATTGTACATCTTTAGGCACCAGGCAAAAAACGTTCTTCTTTGACCAGGCCTCTGATCCCAGAGGCCGTACACAGCCATCATGATTAGTAGTCATTATTGCTGTTGTAGTTATTTAGGCAACCTTTCAGAGCATAGCCCTCAGAAGGCAGCTTACATCACCATGAAAATAAAATAACAACAGGAAAAACCAACATTACAAATATGAAATACTTATGTCCAGGTGTTGTTGGACTTCATCTCTAGTCATCCTTAACCATTGGCTGTGCTGGCTCAGACTGCTGGAAGCTGATGTCCAGCAACACCAGAAGAATATCAGGTTGGAGAAGATTGGCATAGATCGTGGATAGCCTTATAGAGCAATAGAAAATCAATCCTATTGAATCTGGAGTTATGATTTCCACGGACTTTGTAGTTATCCAGCAAATTACATTCAAAACTGCATTATAAAGGTAAAGCTAAACTGCATTATAACTTCTTGGCTACTGGCATGAGGAATAACAAGCTAAACCAAAGTTTTGCATTATAAGAGTGAGCAAACTTCTGTTTTTTCAATAACTGCAGCTAGTGGCAATGTTAGGACCCAGACAGACTATGGTCAATCTATGTCTTATTCAAACAAGTCAATTTCAAGTGATAGTTTAGGAAGCTGGCTCCCCACCCACCCACCAGCCACAGCTAGGATTAACCATAATTTAGGTTGTGGACAACATGCTAAACTGTGGTTAATCTAAAACTGGAATGAAAGCATCCAGTCTCTTTCTTACAGTCACAGCGGATAAGGAATGGGGAGGGTGAACATGCTCAGGCAAGAGGGCATGGAGTAAGGTGGTGTGTTGGTGCTGATCTGGAGCAAGGCACGTTCAGGATCCTAGTTAGTGCTCTCCCAGAGATTCTTGATATGAGTTCAGGACCATGGCTAGCAACCTTGCCAGTAGGAGGCAAGTTATTGAAATTGAATTGAAATACTTTATTGTCCGCCTGCCAACCTAGCAGTTCGAAAGCACCTCCGGGTGCAAGTAGATAAATAGGGACCGCTTACCAGCGGGAAGGTAAACGGCGTTTCCGTGTGCGGCTCTGGCTCTGGCTCTGGCCAGAGCAGCGATGTCACGCTGGCCACGTGACCCGGAAGTGTCTCCGGACAGCGCTGGCCCCTGGCCTCTTAAGTGAGATGGGCGCACAACCCCAGAGTCTGTCAAGACTGGCCCGCACGGGCAGGGGTACCTTTACCTTTACCTTTACCTTACTTTATTGTCACTTGTACAACTTGTATACAGTGAGATTACACGAGCACCCCCCACTCAGCTCTCTTAGTCTTAATTCCCCTCGTTTACTGACGCACACTCACCAAACCCAAAAGTCAGTTGCCCTGTTGTTACCTTTTCATTCAGCAGCCTAACAGCCCACAGATAGAAGCTGTTCTTTACCCTGTTGGTGCGACTAATCATGCTTCTATATCTTCTGCCCGAGGGCAGGAGATCAAGAAAGTGTGAATCATCCCTGATAATTTTCTTCACTCTCCTGACACAACGTTATTCCATGATTTCATCCAGCAGATTCACAGGACAGCCCATAATATCTTGTGCTGTATTCACCACCCTCTGTAGGCACTTCCATCAGTTGATGTCAAACTAGCGTACCACACCATGATGTAGCATGAAATGACACTTTCTATTGTGGACCGGTAGAAGGAGATCATCAAATGTTGGTTGACATCGTTATCACAGCCTGGGACAACTTGTGGCTTGACCAGGGAAGTCCTTCTGGAAATTCCCTCTTTCTCAAATGCTGCAGCAGGCTCTCTTACAGAGCCCACATCATGTCTGCAGTCTCTTGCCCCTTCTTGGAGATGAGGGTTGGAACAGTGATGACCTGGTTGATGAACTCCTCCCAGGACCTTCCCATCCTTAGACGTACATCACTTAGCATCTCAGGAGAGTGGCATTTCCCCAGGTTTTAGCAGATGAGATGAAGGGTCCTTCTCAGAGTTTTTGCTGCTGGAGAAGAGTCTCTGAAGTCCATGATGCTGGGGAAGCTACGTTTGTTCTTCTAACACTAAACTGTGGCTTATTGTTTCATCCAAATGCAGCCTCATGTCTGCCACCTTAGGTAACCAGGTCTAAAACCAGCAGACAGACCAAGCGTGGAGAATGACCTGGTTTCTTTTGCTTCCTTTAGCGTATGTTTGCTATACACTTAGTGGGGGGGGGGGAAATAAATGATTTTCGGTCGTAAATCACTTGCTGGACTAAATTGAACTTGGTAGTCATAAATGTGTGCCCGTAATGCAATTCTGTGGAAGCTTTCACCGCATTTGCTAATGTTATAACTCCCGGGCTGCCTCTTTTGTATTCGCTGATTCCAATATTGTTAGACTTATAAAGATGCACTTAACATAATAAGCAGAGTTCTGCTTGAAGCTCTGCGGTATAACTTGTAAGCCTGGCATGGCCATATTAGTAATTGGGGTCAATGGGGGAACGTATTTTCTGCTCCAACTTACTGCCACTTTCTCCCACGTTAAAAATGCAGAGCAGCTCCCAAAGGAGGCAAATCATCCATAATTGAAGGACATTCTGTCTCAGGCTGTGTGAGCTGCTCACTCTGTTTATGCACCATTTCTGCTTTGAGGAATGAATCTTATCCTTCTTTGTATGCAAATAAAGAGCCAAGTGATTTACAAGGGGGCATCTGTCATGCCCACAAGAACCTACATCTTTTCCAAGATCCTTGCAAACTCCTGAAACCAGAATCCTGTACTCAGGGCTGGCCCTACAACTAAGAAGGCTGAATCAGCTGTCATTGGCAACAGATGGCAATAACAAGAGAGTGATCCCTGCTGTACAAGTTCCGCAGCCTGCCCCATGCCCTTGGGTGAAGAGCTCTGTCCTGTTGCCAGTGCTGAAGTAAGATTCACTGCCAGCCCCCTTAGCTTTTGCACATGAACTGCTAGAGGCACCACCTTCGCTGCAGGCAGCAAAATGCCTTGGGTGAAGACCTCTGTCCTGTTGCCAGCGCTGAAGTAAGATTCACTGCCAGCCCTCTTAGCTTTTGCACATGGACTGCTAGAGGCACCACCTTTGCCGCAGGCAGCAAAATGCCTTGGGTGAAGAGCTCTGTCCTGTTGCCAGTGCTGAAGTAAGATTCACTGCCAGCCCCCTTAGCTTTTGCACATGGACTGCTAGAGGCACCACCTTTGCCGCAGGCAGCAAAATGCCTTGGGCTGGCCCAACCCACATCCCCAACATGGCTGGAGTGGATTGTAGAATCCGGCGCTGTGTTAGGCCCTGCCAAGCATGCCTCAAGGTGGCAATGATGTAGCAGCACAGCTGTTTTCAGAGTAGTACCTGCAGGAAAGCCATCAGGTCCTCCTGGGTGTGCTCCAGAAATGTTTCTGCCATGATTGGAACTCTGAAGTTCTGGCACAGATTTTGGTTGGAAGAGCATTCTGGAACACACCTACTGATTGGTTCACCCTCATTTGTTCAGTTTCCCTGATCAGGGATGGGGAACATGTAGCCATCCAGAATGTGTTGGACACTTCTCAGCTTCTGATTTGCTTTTCAACCTGAACTCCTGCTCTGTCCTATAGTCTTGACTTGCTTCATGGTTTCTTGTTCCTGTTATTTCAGTCTGCTTCCACCTTTTAACTCAGACTGCTGCCCACCCCCCTGATGCAATTCACAGGAAGCTGGAACATAGGACATAAGAAGAAGAAGAAGAAGAAGAGTTTGGATTTGATATCCCGCTTTATCACTACCCGAAGGAGTCTCAAAGCGGCTAACATTCTCCTTTCCCTTCCTCCCCCAAAACAAACACTCTGTGAGGTGAGTGAGACTGAGAGACTTCAGAGAAGTGTGACTAGCCCAAGGTCACCCAGCAGCTGCATGTGGAGGAGCGGAGAAGCAAACCCGGTTCCCCAGATTACGAGTCCACCGCTCTTAACCACTACACCACACTGGCTCTCTCATAAGTCCTGAGTCAGGCCTTTTGGCCCTTCTGGCTCAGTACTGTCTGCACTGACTGGCAGCAGCTGTCCAGGACATTCAGAGGACATTCCCGGTCCTACCTGCAAATGCCAGAGCTTGGACCTTCAACATGCAAAGCACATTTTTTACCCACTGAGCTGCAGTCCCTCCCCCAGGCAGGCCTTAGGACATGGCCAAACCAAGGCCATGTCCTCTTCCCCAGCCCTTGTTTGGTGACAGCTCAGTGGTTGAGCATCTGCTTTGCATGCAGAAAGTCCCAGAGTCAATCCCCAGCATCTCCAGGTAGGACTTGGCATGTCTTTGTTGTTCATCTCTTTCTCACTCGAAAGATGCCATCCCTGTTCTGAACCAGCAATGTGGATGGATTCTTATCCTAACTAGCCGCAGGGGTGCAAAGTCATCAGAGCAATGAGACAAAGGTTAGGCCTGATGGGAAGGTAAGGAGAGGGGAAACACAGCAAAGGTAGAGGAGAAGGATAGGGAGGAAGGATGTAGAACAGGCTTCCTCAACCTCGGCCCTCCAGATGTTTTTGACCTACAACTCCCATGATCCCTTGCTAGCAGGACCAGTGGTCAGGGATGATGGGAATTGTAGTCCCAAAACATCTGAAGGGCCGAGGTTGAGGAAGCCGGATGTAGAAAGTCATGGTCCTCTGCAGTCTGTTGGGGAAGGGCACTGGATATCAGCAATAGGCCATGCGCTATCACACAGTTCTCATCTGTGTCAATGGTGTTTTGCCTGCCGAGGACAGACCTGTGGCTTCACCTCCTTTATTCAAAGAAAATCTGGGGTATTATTATTATTTCTCTTATTCGCAACTCCGCCAGCCACACAGCAGGCTACGTGGTTCTCCAGCTGTCATGTGCTGAAACTCCATCAGCCTCCTGGCTTCTTATCGATGCCTCGTTAATCCCCCACATTAAATATCCAGAAGCGTAAGTGATGCATTCAGTATGTACAATGAGAGCAACTGATAATTGTGGGTTTTAAAAACATTTGACTTGGTTGTATGTAAAATTGAGGATTAAAATTTGGCGAAATGTGAAGGGTGGGTGATGCTGGGAGATTGGCAGCGTTGGGGGGGGGATGTATATTATATATTTATACAAAAAATATTCTAGGGGTTTTATTTTCACCCTCTGCATGCTGCACCAGTGAGGCTGAGTTGTTGATTACTGGGGCCAGATGTCAGACAGCAAGGTTCAAGGCCATGTTAGGGAGGAATGTGTGCACGGTATTTTGTCTGGGAAGAAGCAAGATCTGTTTTTCTCAGGCAAAGTGTTACTCAAGAGGTATCAGAAGGAAATGTTTGAAAATTGTTGAACGACTATTATCGATAGATAGAAGAGGATTTGCTCTACTCGATTATTTAGAGGACAGGTTATAACAATGTATAAAAGCAATAGCAAAAATTGGTAAATGAACAGGTGGCGCATAGGGAGAAGGGATGAATGTATTTTGAAATGCTAGTTGGAAAAGTTATTTTATTGGGGGCAACAAAGGAGGGAGGAGAATAGAGGGGACATCTGAGGTGGGTGGGAAGTCAACTTTTAAATTTGTATTGAGTTTGTATTAATTTGGTGACAACTTGTTAAAAGTTATGGAATATCAATAAAAATAACTAGCAAAAAATGAATTGGGGAGACACAAAGTAAAGCCAGCAGTTTTTGTTATGCATGTAGAGTTTAAAGCTTGTACACCAGGGGTGTAAAACCTCCGACCCATGAGTTTCTCAGGCTTCCCCATTTGGCACACTAGGATAGTTTGGCTGTGCCACGCCAACATGATGTCATATATGATGTCAAGTCTGGGGCAGGGCCTAAACGTGGCAGGTTAAAAACGAGGTCTGCAGGCACTGCCAATCATGTATATACTGCTGAGAAAAACAAAAGTTAAAGGCAAAAGAATTAAGAACGAGCATCAGTGGGCCATGGTAGGGGAACATCGGATCATCAGCGCAATGTCACTCAATGTCATAGTGACATTAGATGATTGACAGGTGACAGCACCACCCACCTGTCAAAAGTCACCTTTGAGAAACAATTTCTCTGCACCGCTGGTATTCCACCCTGGTTCGGTGGCTTGGAGTCATGGGTAAGGGCCTTCTTTTACATTGTTGTTGTTGCTGCTATTGCTAGTAATAATATTTCTAGCAGGCCTACAACAGTTCAAGCAGCCTGCTTGGGTCTCTCTTTGCTGCTTCTGTAAGCTTTACCACTAAAGGCCCAAGCTCTGCAGATGCCCCTGCCCCTTTGATCAATACCTATTCGAAACTGAACAGCTTTGGGGATTGCAGATCGCTTAAAACTGTCTCTCGTCCTACAAATATCGGCTCCATTCACAGCTTCTGCCATGCCCACTTCTCTGAGGTGCTTCCAGTTTCAAATGAATCCATGGTTTGCACTTTTCTCGTAGTGCTCTGTGGTGGCTGTGACTTCTGACACCATGTGCTGTCTTCAGCTGTGCATGTAGAAACCGAGTTAGTGGTTAAAAAAGCTTTATTTCAGGCGAGGCCTGGGCATAGATCAGTCACCAAGTTCTCCAAACAGGTGACACCTCTCCTGGAGCAGTTTCTCTTAAAGAGGGCAGACATTTAGTTGATGATACATACATTGTTGTTGCTGCTGTTGTTGTTTAGTCGTTTAGTCGTGCCCGACTCTTCATGACCCCACGGACCAGAGCACACCGGGCACTCCTGTCTTCCACTGCCTCCCACACTTTGGTCAAACTCATGCTGGTACCTTTGAGAACACTGTCCAACCATCTCGTCCTCTGCTGTCCCCTTCTCCTTGTGCCCTCAATCTTTCCCAACATCATGGTCTTTTCCAGGGAGTCTTCTCTTCTCATGAGGTGGCCAAAGTATTGGAGCCTCAGCTTCAGGATCTGTCCTTCCAGTGAGCACTCAGGGCTGATTTCCTTCAGAATGGAGAGGTTTGGTCTTCTTGCAGTCCATGGGACTCTCAAGAGTCTCCCCCAGCACCATAATTCAAAAGCATCAATTCTTCGGCGATCAGCCTTCTTTATGGTCCAGCTCTCACTTCCCTACCATGAACCAGGCACTGGACATCAGAATTAAGACACCAGCTGTGCCCTCATCCTACTAATCTGAAGACAACGCAGAAAGGAGAGGAAGGGAGACCAGGTGGTAAAGGAAAGTGACATTTAGGAGTGATTTAGTAGTAGGATTATCGCCAAGTATCAAAAGGCTGGTGTGAATTAGAGAGGACACTCCAAAGGTTTATAAGAAATGGCAATATCGATTTAAGGGCAGGCAATAAGGCGATACGGTAACACTGTATTTGATGTCCATTTTACATGAAGCCTTCTCAAGGGATATTTCTTTAATGGCAAAATGATGACCGCCTGCTGCGTGTTTAACATTGCAAAGAGTAGAAAGGAATATTGAAACGAAGGACGGAGTAAATCAGAAGGAACGGCAAAAAACAAGATAAAACAACCTGACTGGAAACGGGCCCAGTGGAAACATAGAGAATAAATACCACATAAAACAGAGGACACTTCGTCTCAAGTCGGTGCTTCAGCTATGGGCATGCCTTAGTCATCAAATGCCATAGCACTGTTGTTTCTTCAGGGTTTAGATGCGACTCTGCAGAATGACTCCCTTTCTTCTGGCAAACAAGTTGAGAACAGATTGTCTTTTCACAATCAGATTAGGGTAGTCATATCCTAGTCCAGAGAACACCAGCAAGGCACCCGGTGGGGGGCAGTGGAAGCTCTTGAGATCTTCCCCTGGTACCCACACATGCTGTTAACCAGGAGGTGGTGAGAGAGGTGAAAACGACATAGAACTGAAGGAGGAAGTTGGGAGAGAGACACTCTTTCCTACTTCCTTGTTATGTACTGAGTTGAATAGGATCCAAAATGCAGCAGTCTGATTGGTCCTAGAAAATTGGATTCAGAATGCAGAGGTCTGATTGGTCCAATCCAGCTCCAGGTGGAAGTGAATCCGCAACCTGATTGGCCTACAGGATAATCCCGGAATTAGCCAATCATGTGGGGCCCATTGTGTAAATAATGTATATAAAGCAGACATTCTGGGGGAACTTCCATTCCTCCTCACCACTACGAGCTGAATAAAGAGCATGAAATCCACTCTCGACTCCGAGTATATTTCATTCCTCTTTCACCTCCGTGTGCATTTTCAAGACTCAGATTAATTATTTTATCCAAATCCCTTGGAAAAGTGATCTATCCAGAGTCCTGCTAGCCTCATCCCTAATCTGCTTCATAATCCTGAGGTTTATGCATTGCATTCCTGTTTCTGCCTGTACAGATCTGTTTGGAGCTAACAGGCGGCATTGCTTGGGAATATAGTAACAGGAAATTATTCTGGTTGCCCTTTTCTGAACCCCCTGCAACTTTTCAATATATTTTTTGAGGTGAGGAGACTCTCACCCCCACACCATACATTTAAAGCACACATACTACTCTGTCAGGGTTCCCCCCCCAAAAAAACTGAGAATCCTGGAAACTGTCGTTCACCGAGGGTGCTGCCCTCACAGAGCTACAATTCCAGTACCTTTAACAAACTACAGTTCCCAGGATTCTCTTAAAGGGGTATAAATGTGCTTTAAATATATGGTGTAGACATGGCCTCAAATAATCAGACTCTCCTCTCTCCCTCCAAATCTGACAACCAAGCAAAAAAATTCTGATTTATTTATTTGCTTACACATACAGTATACACGCACCAGTTTGTGTCAACTAGTCCAATGTTGTTGTTGTTGTTTTAAAAAAGAATTAACCCACAGGGGTCTGTTTTCTTCCATTCAGTAGGTAACTCTTATTCCTCATTTGGAAAATACGGGCCAGTTGCTGTTCTAGGATTTTGGCACCAAGCAGTGACACACATCAGTGGAAATGCCGCACAAACGGTGGATAATAAAACACAGGCATCCACCCTTACTGAGAAGCTGGAGGAAATTGTATGGAGGTCAGGAGAGACCATTTCTTTGTGTTTCCAAGTTGGGAACAAAGTGCTCTTCCTCTGTAACGCAAGGCTTTTCGAAGACAGGCTGAACATGCTGCATTTTCGCAAATTGCTCTTACAATAATGAGAAGCTGAGTCAGACACCGTGTACCTTGGACTAGTGTTCCAAAACTGTTGTGAAAATGCTTGCACAAGAGTTTTACACAATGCTCCTACAGTTGAATTCAGCAGCTGTTCTCGTGTGGCCACATCAGCAGGCAGATGAAACTTGTGATTTAATGTTCACTTTCTCACACATCTCTTGAATGCTTCAAGGGCCCAAAAAATGGCACGAAACCATCCCAGTGGCTCCTGGAATTTCTGTGTTAAAGTAAGTTGCCATGCAATAATGTAGCTGGAATGGACTAAATAGCTGTCTGACGCCTACAGATCTTGCTGGACTACAATTCCCATCATCCCATGCTAGATGATGGGGCTGATGGGAGTTGGAATCGGACACCTGGGAGATCACAGGTTCCCCACTGCTGATCTAAACCCACCCATTGAAGTAAAGCACCCGCTCACCATCAGCTCCTCCACAAATCTGTTAGCCAAACTCCGGCGGGGGCCATATCATAGAATCATAGAATCATAGAGTTGGACGAGACCACAAGAGCCATCGAGTCCAACCCCCTGCCAAGAAGGAAACACCATCAGAGCACTCCTGACATATGGTTGTCAAGCCTCTGCTTAAAGACCTCCAAAGAAGGAGACTCTACCACACTCCTTGGCAGCAAATTCCACTGTCGAACAGCTCTTACTGTCAGGAAGTTCTTCCTAATGTTTAGGTGGAATCTTCTTTCTTGTAGTTTGGAACCATTGCTCTGTGTCTGCTTCTCTGGAGCAGCAGAAAACAACCTTTCTCCCTCCTCTATGTGACATCCTTTTATATATTTGAACATGGCTATCTTATCACCCCTTAACCTCCTCTTCTCCAGGCTAAACATGCCCAGCTCCCTTAGCCGTTCCTCATAAGGCATCGTTTCCAGGCCTTTGACCATTTTGGTTGCCCTCCTCTGGACACGTTCCAGTTTGTCAGTGTCCTTCTTGAACTGTGGTGCCCAGAACTGGACACAGTACTCCAGGTGAGGTCTGACCAGAGCAGAATACAGTGGCACTATTACTTCCCTTGATCTAGATGCTATACTCCTATTGATGCAGCCCAGAATTGCATTGGCTTTTTTAGCTGCCACATCACACTGTTGGCTCATGTCAAGTTTGTGGTCAACCAAGACTCCTAGATCCTTTTCACATGTACTGCTCTCAAGCCAGGTGTCACCCATCTTGTATTTGTGCCTCTCATTTTTTTTGCCCAAGTGCAATACTTTACATTTCTCCCTGTTAAAATTCATCTTGTTTGTTTTGGCCCAGTTCTCTAATCTGTCAAGGTCGTTTTGAAGTGTGATCCTGTCCTCTGGGGTGTTAGCAACCCCTCCCAGTTTGGTGTCATCTGCAAATTTGATCAGGATGCCCTTGAGTCCATCATCCAAGTCGTTGATAAAGATGTTGAATAAGACCGGGCCCAAGACAGAACCCTGTGGCACCCCACTAGTCACTCTTCTCCAGGATGAAGAGGAACCATTGATGAGCACCCTTTGGGTTCGGTCAGTCAGCCAGTTACATATCCACTGAGTGGTAGCATAGTCAAGTCCACATTTTACCAACTTCTTTACAAGAATATCATGGGGCACCTTGTCAAATGCCTTGCTGAAATCAAGGTAGGCTACATCCACTGCGTTCCCTTCATCTACCAGGGCTGTAATTCTGTCAAAAAACGAGATCAGGTTAGTCTGACATGACTTATTTTTCAGAAATCCATGCTGACTATTGGTGATCACAGTATTCCTTTCTAGGTGCTCACAGACTGTTTGCTTAATGATCTGCTCCAGAATCTTCCCTGGTATTGATGTCAGACTGACTGGGCGGTAATTATTTGGGTCCTCTCTTTTCCCCTTTTTGAAAATAGGGACAACATTTGACCTCCTCCAGTCTGCCGGGACTTTGCCTGTTCTCCAGGAATTCTCAAAGATGACTGCCAGTGGTTCTGAGATCACATCTGCCAGTTCTTTTAATACTCTTGGATGCAGTTCATCTGGCCCTGGAGACTTGAATACATCTAAACTAGCCAAGTATTCTTGTACTATCTCCTTAGTTATTCTGGGCTGTGTTTCCTCTGCTGAATCATTTGCTCCAAATTCTTCAGGTCAGGCATTGTTTTCTTTATTGGAGAAGACTGAGGCAAAGAAGGCATTGAGGAGTTCAGACCTTTCTGTGTCCCCTGTTTGCATTTCACTATCTTCTCCTCTGAGTGACCCCACTGTTTCTTTGTTCTTCCTTTTGCTACGAATATACCCATAAAAGCCTTTTTTTGTTGCTTTTAACCTCTCTAGCAAGCCTGAGTTCATTCTGTGCTTTAGCTTTTCTGACTTTGTGTCTACACGTGCTGGCTATTTGTTTGAATTCCTCTTTGGTAGTTTCCCCCCTTTTCCATTTTTTTGTACACATCCCTTTTTAATCTTAACTCAGTTAAAAGTTCTTTAGATAGCCACCCTGGCTTCTTTAGGCACCTTCCATGTTTTCCATATGATCTGCATAAAGTTTATTCCAGAGGAAATGCAACAAAACAACTCTTGCAAGTGAGCCAAAGCACACGATGTAGGCAGCATAGCTGTCAACTTACAGATTTGAAAATAAGGGACAGCAGCCTCGAAAATAAGGGATCAACAGCCAAAATAAGGGATTTTCAGAGCACAGGTATGTTCAACTTCTGAGCCCCTCTGAGCCAAAGGCAGAAAGCCCAGCCAGCAGCCAAACAAAGCCTTAAGCGGTGGTTCCCACAGCGCAGCAACCCGGCAAAGGGGATGCAGCAAGGGAAACCACCGTCACCTCTCCGCTGGGAAGCGCTGAGCAAAGGCGAGTCCCCAGGCAACGCGGCCAATTTGATCGGCACAAGGCATGCAAGCTCCATCCCCCCAGTCATTCTTAGACTCCTTATTGGGTGAGCAACGCAGCCAAGCAACACAGTTGGAGCCTCCCTCCTCCCTGGCCAGCAGGGAGGGAGGGAGAGGAGCTGCTTCCTTTGAAACCCGGGAAATTTAAGGGACATGATCAATAAGGGACAGCAGCGGGACACGGCACTGGGATAAGGGACTTTCCCGCCAAATAAGGGACAGTTGACAGCTATGGTAGGCAGTCAGTGTGTGTGAGAGAGCTTTAGACTGAGGGGGGATACATTTACATTTCTCTGTCCAGGCATTGGGACTCTCCACAGGCAATACACCTCACCTGTTGTATTTTGCACCCGCCCTTGAATGTTTTTTGCCTGGCTGTGTCGTCTGATATGTTCACCCACAACTTAACAAGAGGGTTGTGTGAATGTGGAGAATCCACCTGCTGGTGCAAAAGCGAAATTCACATTTATTGAAATTCACTCGTTTTTAGCCTTTGAACAGGAAAAAAAAATGGTTCTCCACCCGCGATGTAGGGAAGAGAATAAGGCCCAAACAGAAAACTCTCCAGATTGCAGTTTCTGGTCATGCCTAGGGAGGTGAGCGTGTTTGAGAACTAGCACCTTGCATTTTATATTTGACACCTCACTATCAAACGCCTTCTCACTCTAACCCCGCCTCCTCCACCAGCGTCATTCATATCCGTAACGCTGATTCTGCATCTCCATTCTAACACGGCATCCTTCTTAGCCCCGCCTCCAAATCCCAGCGACGGCTCAATTTGCCACGCCTTTTTACCGCTCGCTTACCTCCTCTAAGCCCCGCCCCTTTCTTTTCCCCTCTCGCCAATGAACGACGTCCACGGTTTAACAGACTCTCTCGAATGCTTAGCCGTCCAAAGTACCGCCTGACGCGAGCACCCGAATCCGCTTCCCTCGAACCCGAGTCGAATTGGTTCAGCGCGGAGGCCCTGTATCGTGGCTGGTTTTTGTTTTTTTTTAAATAGAATACAAAAATAAGCCTCAACTCTCCTCCCTCCCTGTGACAAAATATCGGTGCTTTCAGGCACTAGCGCGGCCGCCAAGACAGTAAACGCGCAGCTGCATTCTGGGAGACGTAGTTCCCCAGGTCTCCGCGGCTGCACCGGGATCGCCGCGAGAGGGGAAAGGGGCGGGACTACAATTCCCAGAAGCCTGCGCGAAAAAGCGTGAGCCCTGTGCCTTGTCCCACCTGGGCCAGCTGCTCTGGGGAATGTGAATAGTCTGCGGCGGCGGCGGCGGCAGGAGGCAGCTGCTGTGAGTAGAGGTCTCGCGAGCCCCTCTCGGGTGGGGCTCATTTGGGGAAGGGGCTCTAGGAGAGGGGCTTCTTCCAGCAGAGCCTTGGCCCCCCTTGCTTGGCGACCCTCCTTACCTGCTGGTAGGAGGAGGGGGGACACACACACACACACAAATAGAGGGTCTAAAGGGTATAATTGCCAGGTTGCAAATAAGTAGGCTTGCTTTTGGAACTCAGTGGAGGCTGGGGGGGGGGGCTCGCAGTCTTATATATCTATATTTGCACTGTTTTCAAAAACGAATTATTATTATTATTAATAATAATAATAATTAAATTTACCAGTCGCTTTATTTTGCAACCCAAAGTTGGTCCTTGGGATAGCTCAGTCGGCAGAGCATGAAACTCTTAAATCTCGGGGTCGTGGGTTCGAGTCTCACATCAGGCAAAAGATTCCTGCATTGCAAGGACCAGCTGACCCTCGTGGTCCCCTTACAACGCTACTTTTCCATGATGCACCCCAAGCGTATATGGGGGTGGGGTGTTGCTTTCCCCTGCTCCTCCTCATGGTGCTTTGTTTTGGGCTGCCAGTTGGTTCTGACTCTCCAGCCTCATCGTATGGCGTCTGGACATCACCCTGCAACAAAGGGTGGGCAGGGAAGACTTTTGCAACTCATAGACTTGTAGGGGTAGAAGGGGCCAGGAGGCTCATCTCGTCCAGCCCACTGCAGTGCAGGAATCTTATGCCCAAGGTGGGTCTCGAATCCAGTTCCCCGAGATTGAAAGTCTCATGCACTACCCTTTGCTCTTGGTTGTTTTTCATTTCCTCTATAGGAACAGCTCTGCCAGATCAGGCCAGTGGCCCATCCGGTCCTGCAGCTCGTTTTCACATTATCCAACCAGATTCCTGTGGAAAACCAGGGAGCAGAACCATGAGCACAAGAGTATTCTCTCTTCCTGTGGTTTCCAGTAGCTGCATTACTTCCTCCATCTGTGGAAGTGAAGCATAGCTATTGTGACCAGTAGGAATTGATAGCCCTCCCCTCCATGGATTTTTTCCAATCCTCATTTAAAGCCACCCAAGTTTGTGGCTTCCCTGTCTCCTGGGGGACAATGGAGGACATTGTTCATGCCACCCCCTCTCTTGCCACACGCTGCTGCAAGGGTGTAAAGGCTGAAGAATACCTAGTGTGGTTCGAGAGGCATCAGATAGACATCCTTGAACTGTTAGTCTTGCAAACTTTGATGTGTGAGTCCAAAGTGATTTCCGCTGCAGTTCTCTGCTGCTAACTTAAAATGTTGGAAAGTATGTGCTAACTTCTTAGATTATAAGGATAGGGGAGGCCAGAGCTTAGTGGCAGAGCATGTGTGTTGCAGGCAGATGGTTTCTCGGTCCTTGGCATCTTCAGATAAAAGGAGCTTAAATAACAGGTCGTGGAAAACCCCTGTTGAGATGTTGTCAGACTTGTTAATACTGTCCTAGGCTGACCAAGCACCTCCAGTTAAGATACCCCAAACCTGGGAAATTGAAATGAGTCTGCATTTTGTACTACATGCAAGGTGCATTATTCTTTTGTAGTAATTTTGGAAGCAGATATTGTGTGATTTGTGAGGTTTTCATACATATATCTGTTGAACAGTATGAAGTTCTGGTTCCTTAGCAACCCTCCTGCCTTGCTGGCCTGGTGTCATGTCAAGTAACACATGAAATGCTTCTGCCAAAAACCAAACACTTAAAGAAAATATTGTTGTTGTTAGTCGTTTAGTTGTGTCCGACTCTTCGTGACCCCATGGACCAGAGCACGCCAGGCACTCCTGTCTTCCACTGCCTCCCACAGTTTGGTCAAACTCAGGCTGGTAGCTTTGAGAACACTGTCCAACCATCTCGTCCTCTGTCGTCCCCTTCTCCTTGTGCCCTCCATCTTTCCCAATATCAGGGTCTTTTCCAGGGAGTTTTCTCATGATGTGGCCAAAGTATTGGAGCCTCAGCGTCACGATCTGTCCTTCCAGTGAGCACTCAGGGCTGATTTCCTTCAGAATGGATCGGTTTGATCTTCTTGCAGTCCATGGGACTCTCAAGAGTCTCCTCCAGCACCATAATTCAAAAGCATCAATTCTTCGGCGATCAGCCTTCTTTACGGTCCAGCTCTCACTTCCATACATCACTAGTTGCTTCTAAAGGGGAAGTGTAGTAGTTAAGAAACTGAGTTATGAATTGGGAAGCCTGTGGTTTGAATCTCGCCTCTGCCAAGCTGGTGTCCTTCCAGATGTGCCATACTACAACTCCCAACAGCCATGCTTGCTGTGCCTGATGGGAGTTGTAGTCTGACACATCTGGAAGGAAGGGCACCAGGGTGGTGAAGACTAGCATAGGTGGTCTACAGTATGAGGGCTAATGATACAAGATTCCCTGAAAGGTAAGTCAGTAAGTACTGCAGCTAGATAATGCCCGTGATGCCCTTTGAGCAGTTGAAAGCAACAATTTATTAAAGTTGGCTAGGGGTGTATTTGAAGGCTGGGGAAGCTGTGGCCCTCCATGTTGTTGGACTACAACTCCCATCATCCCTGACCATTTGCCATGCTGGCTGATGGGTGTTGGTGTCCAAAAAGATCCGGAAGGCCAAAGGTTACATATTCTTATTCTAGGTCTCCCCATACAATTGATACCAGAACAAGGGTTGCAGTTCAGTGTTCACTACAACCTAACCATACTTTTTGCCCACATCCTTTCTGTGAAAGATACACCTGGTAGAATTCACAGCTTTGCACTTCAACCTAGTTTAAGAAAAGGGGACACGGGTGGCGCTGTGGTCTAAACCACTGAGCCTCTTGAAATATGATTATGACTGTGACATGGTTCTATGAAATAATGATATTGGAAACTGCTGCATATAATTACTAAGAAATTCAGATGGAAGAGATTTGAGGAAGTCAAATAATATGTTTATGAAGATGGATTTTAATTAATTAAGTGTTATTGTAGTGATGATTTGTTTTATTTTGTGTTCTATATACTTTTTTCTTTTTTCTATTTCTCTCTTTTCCCTTTATTATTGTTAATTTTTTCTTTTGCTATGTTTATGTATGGAAAATAATAAATATTATTGTGAAATAAACCACTGAGCCTCTTGGGCTTGCCAATCCAAAGGTTGGTGGTTCAAATCCACATGACAGGGTGAGCTCCCTTTACTCTGTCCCAGCTTCTGCCAACCTAGTGGTTCGAAAGCACACCAGTGCAAGTAGATAAATAGGTACCGCTGTGGCGGGAAGGTAAACAGCATTTCCATGTGCTCTGGCTTCCATCACAATGTTCTGTTGTGCCAGAAGCGGTTTAGTCATGCTGGCCACATGACCTGGAAAGCTGTCTGCAGACAAATGCCGGCTCCCTCAGCCTGAAGCAAGATGAGCGCCGCACCTCATAGTTGCTTTTAACTGGACTTAACCATCCTGGGGTCCTTTACCTTTTACCTTACCTTACCTAATTTAAGAATAACATTTCTCTTTCCTTCTTTCTTTCTGTTATTGGCTTCTCAGAAAGCTGCAACCATGGATATATTTGGTGACCTGCGGCGAATGAACAAGCGCCAGGTAAAAGAAAAGCACAACTACAGTTTGTCTTGTTGCCTGCAAGACCTATATATGTATAAACCTTTATAAAAGCAGTTGTATATTGGGAGGTTGTAGACTTTCCTTCATTGGAGGTTTTTAAATGGAGGTTGGGTCTATCAGGGATTCTTTAGTTGTGATTCCTGTCTTGTTGGGGGTTGGACTGGGGGTTCATGATGGTTGGCTTATTCCTTCCGAGAAACTGAGTACAGCTTGCTTAGACTGGTTCTGTTATCTCTTCTGTCACGGTCATGCTGACTATAATAATAGGCCAGAAGGAGCCTGGGCTTCACTTCCTCTTTCAAGCTCTTTTCCTTCTGGTGTGGTGCTCTGTATATAGTGTTAAGGTTTAGTCTTATTTTAAGTTTAAGTTAAGTCTGCTGCAACTGGATTTCCTACGGACAGTGCCAACTCTGAATGTATTGGATTTGTGACCATTATGCTCATTTGCCTTCAGTAGCAGTAAAGCTCTGCTGGATGAAATACAATTGCCTCTGGTCTATTTTCTGAGAATCCTGCAACGTGTTTAAGTTGTTACTCGGCTAACTATACAAGTACAGTATATGTATTCCAAACTATACATTGGATTCTACTCTGGATCAATATTGAGCAGAATTCCATGGCAGGTTTCTCATTTTGGAAAACAAGAGCTGAAAAGGGTTTGTTTTTCTACTCTTCAGAATTCCAGTTTCTTTCCTTTCATCCTCCATATTTAAAATCAGTGGGGTTTTGTGTTTGTTTCTCCTCACAGCTGCCCCCAAAATGTCTTAGGAGCAAATAAATGCGGACCCCGCCCCCCTTCAGCATACAGGATGCTGAGAGATAAAATGAGGAAGCCTGGAAGTGCTTGAGAGGAGAATGTTTTGATGGAGGAGAGTTGTGGGTTGTGTGCAAAGAGGATGTAGAACGCAGCTTTTCCTTTTTTTACATTTCCGGTCTCTCTTCTAGTGGGTGGGTGATTGATGAAAGGATGATTCATCCAACCCAATTGGTATCTTAAGAATGTATGTCAAGTGGAGCTTCCTTTTTGAGGTTAAGCAGTTATGACACTTCTTCCACCACCTGCCCAGCATATAATCCAAGTGTACATTTCACTCCCCACGACTTGGCTGGAGCTTTTTGTCAGCTTTGTGGCGTCATGGGGAATGTGGGGTGAGCCTCACAAGAGCTGTTGCATGACTGCTTCACTGCATGTCAGAATCACAGATCCACTTGAGCACCTAGTCTAGGGAAGGGCTAACTTATAGGAACACCAAGTCAGGCTGCTGCACCATTGAGCTTAGTATTATCTACACTGACTGGCAGTAGCTGGCCAGAGTTTCCAGTAGGGACATTCCCAGCTTTTCCTGGACATGTCAGGAATTGAACTGGGCCGTTCCAAATAATGTTTGCATTTGACTAAGCTATGCTCAGGATAGAATGATTGAAAGTGAATGGACCTCAGTTAGTCATCTCCATTAATTTCAGTGGGCGGTATCTTAGAGGGTGCAACAGTCAATTTAACCCACAAGTAGGAATGAACATATAAGCAGCAGATAACACTAAATAGATGAACATTTGAGACAAAAATGGGTGAAATAATAAAATATGCAACCGACAAAAGAATGCCATGGAGAGATGGACTGGGAAGTCTGAGGATAAGGGATAAATGATAGATATTGTATGATGTGTATATAAGTTGTAAAAATGCATAAGCAACAAAAACCAATAATTTAAATGGACGGTGTCAATATGAAGTACTTCTGCTAGTGCAAGATTTTCTTTTTGTGCAAAGAACTTCCTCTCCCCCTCCTCTCTCGGAGCCCTCACCAGATTTGCTCTGGAGGGTTGGGGGTAACTTCAAGAACAGTTTTTTTTGGGGGGGGGTGACGGCGTATGGGCAGAGGAGAAGGGAAGGTTCAGTTGTTTAGGCCCAAGTCCTTGTGCTAACGGAACTAATTCACTAGGCGCCACCCAATGGGTGGTTTTATATTGATTGATTATTTAATTTCTATACCATTTAATATATTTAAAATATCTCTAAGCGGTGGTACCCAAAAAAACTGAAGAAGCAGCAGACATCATGCAACAGACATCGTAAACAAAATATTACAAAAGCCCATGGTTACATATAAAAATGTAACAACAATAAAAAGTTTTATCTATAAATAGGTTATGCTATGCTTCTAATAGGTTGTGTTATATTCTGGATTATGTATGTTTTAATAGATTATGTCTGAATAGGATGAGAGTGTTGGAGATACGTGCAAATGTGTATGTGAATCCGGTCTTGGGTGTTTGATTTTCGTTGTTGTGTATACTGTGTATATACGGACAATGACAATAAATTTATCTAAATCTAAATCAATATTTCCTTTCTAACACTCCCTCCCTTTCAGCCACCATGTTCTTATCCCGGGTCCAAACAAACTCTAGCTCAGCTGCTTTATATTGTGTTGTGTTTTTCTCTCTCTGTGTATTTTTTTATAAAAAATACTGTATTATTTTAACTTTTGTGAGCAGAGTACATATGTTTTTGGGTGGCCACAATAAATCATGGAGGGTGAAGGTAAAAAAATGTTCTATTTTATCTCTCCCCCCCCCCAGCCTCTGCCTTTGAACAATTTTACCTGTTCTGAAAGAAGCCAGGAAATGAGGCCATCCTTTGGGTTCCTTTTGAGCACTGCATAGCTGCCTTGTGCAGGCAGGTGAAATCTGAGTGCCCTACTTTCCCCTCTGCGTTGATCTACTTTCCCCCTCTCTGGTGAGGGCGGCAGTGTTGTGGTCAGTGCACCCCCCTTCCCGGCAGTTTGTTTTTGATTGCCCTGTTTTGTGCAACCCCGCCAAGCCGCCTGTTATAAAGGCACGGCGCCCTGGGGAGCCTTCACCTCTGTCGAAGAAGCTCGACGTGTGTCTGTTGAAGATAAAAGGATCCTACAGTATTTACATCTCAGAATGTGCCTCCCCTTTCCTTCCTGGAAGCAAACAGTCTCGACCGTTAATAGGTTTGGACTGCATTGGTTTGGTTCTTTCAAGACAAGCAGCTGTGGCCATTTATGTTTCTGTGCAGTATAATAATCTCCCCCCCTCCCCAAACATAGAAGTGGGGGTCACTGTGACTTGTAGAGCTGTAAAAGCACAAATGTGGGTTACTGGAGTCCATTCTTTCCAGGAGATTCCCTTGCCCTGGCGCCTCCTTTCATGCTTGCTTCCTTGTTCCTTAAAAGTGTTTGGGCTCTGCCATTCACACCCAAGCTAGTTTTCCCAGCTCTTGAGCTGGAGCAATCTCTCTTAAGCCCAGTGCATTCTGTGCTGCTATAACATCAGGAAATGAGGACCCTGCTGGCATCTGTTGGCTTGCTTGCTTAATCTCAGGTTTTTGATCTGCTTCTTTCCACTTGTCTCTTCCCTCCCTTACAGCTCTATTACCAAGTCTTAAATTTTGCCATGATTGTGTCTTCGGCGCTGATGATATGGAAAGGCCTTATTGTTATCACTGGGAGTGAGAGTCCTATCGTTGTTGTGCTCAGGTATGCCTATGTTACATCAAATCCGTTGCTGGGTTAGCGAGTGACCCATAGCTTATGCCGCATTCCTCTCCTAGAATAGTATCTGCGGATCTTGGAAGGAGACCAGGATGTGTGGTTTCTGCAACTGTTGTCTGTCTGATGTATATCCTTAGTTACGTTTATTCAACCTGTGCATCCTGTACTACTAAAAAAAAAAAGTCCCAAAATTATTTACAACCAAATTAAAAAGTACAATAAAAATCACATAAGCTTGATTAAAAATAGATTTAGTCCCTGCCTATGGCATGCTCTCTGGGATGTGGGTGGCGCTGTGGGTTAAACCACAGAGCCTAGGACTTGCCGATCAGAAGGTGGGCGGTTCGAATCCCCGCGATGGGGTGAGCTCCCGTTGCTCCTGCCAACCTAGCAGTTCGAAAGCACGTCAAAGTGCAAGTAGATAAATAGATACCGCTCCGGCGGGAAGGTAAACGGCGTTTCCGTGCGCTGCTCTGGTTCGCCAGAAGCGGCTTAGCCATGCTGGCCACATGACCCGGAAGCTGTACGCCGGCTCCCTCGGCCAATAAAGCGAGATGAGCTCCGCAACCCCAGAGTCAGTCATGACTGGACCTAATGGTCAGGGCTCCCTTTACCTTTACCTTATGGCATGCTCTCAGTCAGTCATTTTATTTGTACGCTGCCTTTCCAGAGTTAAAACCATGCTCAAGGCTGCTTGCAACATATAAAAAAATACATAACTGCAAACACAACAAAAGTAGTAATAAACAAATGTAACATCAAGATGTACACAACCAAAATGAGCAATTTGCACATATATTTTTTTATTTAAACAAAATAAATAAGCAAAAAAAATTAACATCAGCACTCCCCCCCCCAACAAAAACCCCAAACAACACTGCAGCCCAAGAGTCTCTTCAGCAGCCTCAGCTTTTGTAGCTGGAGTCAGTCAGGGTCCTCCCCTCCCTGGCCAGGTGGGAAGAGTCCTGCAAGGCAGGGAGCAGGTTGAGCAAGGATTCCAAGTCTCACAGCCAAGGGAGACCTGCAAGACACTAACCCTTGTCGTCATTTCGTTTCCAGGCAAATACATTTGAAATGTATTTGGGCATTGTGGGATACAGTGCATCTTGGATTGTGAAATACGTCACCTGTCAAATATCAGGGTATGGCTTCAATAGCCTGTGAACATAACTGATTTTTCTTCAGTTACCACTGTAATAGTAATTTTTAAAGAAGAAATCTGGTATGTTAGTTACCAGAACTGAAACTGACACGGGGACAAACAGAAGAAGACACCTTCACCCCGGTATGGCTCCCCTTTATCACATACACAGCCCAACAGGACAATGCCAATAATCCACCAACAGCATACAAATCAATATGGCTAACTTGATCCAAAACACCCACCCACCTCACTCACACACAAAAACAAAGATCACCACAGCCAATCACAAACAAACAATCACATCCTAGGCCAACCCCAACCTCTCTCACCACCAAAGGAACACAAGTGAACAACACAAGCACGCTGACACCAAACTACATACATTAAGCATAATAGAAACACCGCTACCCCACCCCACCCCCATCCATCTCCCCTCCTTCCACCCTCCTTTCTTCTTTTTTTTTTCTTTTCTTTTTTCTTCTCCCCCTAATGCCTCAACAAATGAAATGGATTTGTAAAAATGTTACACGGGGAAAAAAAAAATAAAAAAACACGAGGCATTACCCTTACACTGTAAAACAAGAAAACCCTTAATAAAATATATTAAAAATATATATATATAAGAAGAAATCTGGTACCAAGCTTCCTCCCCAACAGAAGAATGATATCGACTTTTTAATTCCTGTTTCTCTTCTTCCCTTTATAGTGGCAGCATGGAGCCAGCCTTCCACAGAGGAGATCTGCTGTTCTTAACAAACTTCCGGGACGACCCCATCAGGGCCGGGGAAATAGTGGTTTTTAAAGTCGAAGGCAGAGATATTCCGATTGTACACAGAGTAATCAAAGTTCACGAAAAGTAATGGCAAAAACAATTCAGTGCTGTCACTTGCTTGGCTGTTAGAATGCAGAATGCTTAGAAGGAATGGAGATTTGCATTTGAAGTGAAATGGGGAGGGTGAACTGGGCAGGAAATACTTGGGCTAAATGAAGCTAAATGTACATTCCTTAATTTAAAAAAGGACGTATTTGGTGCATGTATGTATTGAATGAGTGCTGTCAATGCAGTCAGCCTCAGCTCTCCAAATTATTGGGTTTCGAAAGCACCTACAGTACTTTCTTTCACTCTGCAGCTGTTCAACCGCTTTTTAAAACATCAGCTCCATAAAGTGGTTTATCACAGAGGACTGCAGATGAAGGGGTTCTTTAATGCAAATGTGCAAGCTCTGGGAAAGGAGGCCATGGCCTTTTTGCTCATCGCCAGGCATTCTGCTGCTTCCCTGTACTGAGCTAAGCCATGGCTTGGCTTAGTGTGTGGTTCAAACCCAGGCTTGTGCTCCAGACTTAATCACGAGCTGAAACCAATGTTTGGAACATAGGAGGTTGCCTTACACCAAGTCACACTATTGGTCCATCTAGCAGACTTAATGTACACTGACTAGCAGCAGGTGCTGAGGGGTTCAGCCAGGGAGTTTGCCCCTGTGGTTTGCACCACCAGACCTTTTGGATCACAGCTTCCCTCTGCCCCAGCCAGCATGGCCAGTGATCAGGAATTATGGGAGTTGTGGTTAAATATATGGGCAGAACACAATCCCAGGCTGCTGCCTCTAGCCTAGAGAATGTAAGTCTGGTTGCTATTCCCTCAAAGCTTTTCTGAATTGAAATGACCTCTTTCTTGGACTCCAAATTTCTTGTTACTTTCCCATGTGCAGGTGCCTGTTTTCCAGATCAAGAAACACTCTTATTTCTCTTTAATCACATTAGGGCAGGCATCTAGTAACTAAACAGATAACTCTTTGTTTTGCCCAAAGTAAATTATTAACAGGCCAGGGAGAAATAGGTGCTTAGATCTGTCAGTAAGAGTCAGAAATGAAGGTCTCGATATTTATTAAAAGGCAACTGGAAGGGCAGGTTGGTACCTTATCCGTTCTGTTCCTGTTTTGCAAACGGTCTAATGGGCGACTTCCAGGTGTGGCTCCACAACGCGTTTGCCATCTTGTTGTTTTTGCAGGGAAAACGGCAACATCAAATTTCTGACCAAGGGCGACAATAACGAAGTTGACGACAGAGGCTTGTATAAAGAAGGCCAGAACTGGCTCGAGAAGAAGGATGTTGTCGGCAGGGCACGAGGGTGAGTGTGGCTGCAGGGTGGGCTGTGCTGCCCCTGAAATGAAGGGCAATAGGTGGAACAAACCTCTTTAGCAGGAGTGGGAAGCCTTTTTCAGATCACAGCCCCCGTTCCTTTCTAGGCTACTACCTGGGGGCAGGCAGGACCCAGAAGCAAAAGCGGCCAGAGCAAAAAGTATAATTTTTTTATCATTGTATGAATGTCTAGTTTCTACAACCATTTTCAGCCGTGGGCGGGTCCACCGTCCCTTAGACTGTGTGCTGGGCTGGACTATATTATTTTTTTGGGGGGGAGAACGAATTCCTATGCCCCACAAATAACCCAGAGATGCATTTTAAATAAAAGGACACATTCTACTCATGTAAAAACACGCTGATTCCCGGATCCAGCCCCCGGGCCTTGGGTTGCCTACCCCTGTTCTACATCCTCACATTCCCCTCTCCCTCCTGCACCCAGTCAAGCAAGAGGCATTGTCAGCATTCACATACTTATTTCAGCAATTGAAAAATACTCAGGGAGGGTTCAAAGCAGGGCTGGTAAGGAGAGCAGCCTGGGGATTTTCCTGAGGGTCAGGTAGAAAGGCCTGGAGGGCTGCATCTTCCTTCCCACCCCTGCAGCAGAGGCGTTCTGCATAGAATCAGAATGGACCTCTTAGGGTCATCTAGTCCAACCCCCTGCGATGCAGGAATCTCAGCTAAAGCATCCCTGGCAGGTGCTCATCCAATCTCTGCTTAAAAACCTCCAAGGAAGGAGAGTTCATCGCCTTCCAAGGGAATCAAACAGCTCTTACACTCAGAGACTTCCTCCTGATGTTGAGTTGGAATCTCCTTTCTTGTAACTTGAAGCCATTGGTTCGAGTCCTACCCTCCAGGTCAGGAGAATACAAGCTTTTGCTCTCCATCTTCCATGTGATAGTCTTTTAAGATATTTGAAGGTAGCTGTCCTATCTCCTCCCCATCTCCTCTTTTCCAGGCTAAACATGCTGTGTGGACTGTCCCCCCCCCACCCCCCCCGTGTCAGAATTTCTGATTTCTGTGGAAAAAAATCTTTCCACGCCACGTCTTAATTGCACTGCCGTATTTGCCTTTGCCCGTGAATACACCGCTCTCATTTGCACCGTGCAAAGCTTTCTGCAGTGCTACATAAACTATTATTTTTCTTGTGTGCATTTATTTTGCTCAAAACAGCGCTTGTCTCTCTGGAGAGAGGATGTGGGCTGTTCTGGGCCAACTGAACCCTGACTTCCAGGCCATTAAATACATTCAAATGGACTGTTCGTTTTTGGTCTTTATTTATTCTACTTTTTTCAGTTTTAGCTGTCAGATTCTCAAACTATACTAGCCAAAAGGGCTAGAAACCTTTTTCTCCTTTAATGGTGAATTCTGATACTTGAAGCTCCTAAGGCTTGCACCCGGTCTGGCTTAAAAAAATAAATAAAAATAAAAGCATAAAATGCTACATTAAGTTGAGCTATTTTGAAATGACTTTATGCTATTCTGTTTAACCTCCACGAATCAGATTTTTGCCGTATGTTGGAATGGTGACCATAATCATGAATGACTATCCAAAATTTAAGGTAAGTAAAGATTTAACTCTGGGGCCAATAACTTTTTTGGCAAAGAAGCAATTTTTTCGCCAACCAGTCTGCAAACTTGCATGAACAGATTCCCTGGTAGAGAGAAGATTGTGCTTGGAAGATTTTATCATGCCTACTTCCTTTTGCCACTAAAGGCTCATGTTTCAGATATGGGATAATTTTGGTCTGCACACAGTGGGTTCAATGCATTGGCGGATTTATTTCATAAAATTTATAAACCGCTTGATGGTAAATAAGAAAAACCAAATGCTGACGCAGCGACAGCCAGTATCATTAAAGTGAATGGGAATTGTGCAAAACTACCAATCGTCTTGTTGTGTAGCTCCTATTAATTTCAGTGGAGTTTGTGAAGCAGAGGTCCCTAGCACACGACTGTCAATGTACAAAGCTTCAATTCCCTGATTTTTTTAAAACTATACTCAAGGAAATGTTCGCCTTATGCAGATATCATTCCCGTTTCATATTTCTGAGGGCAGCATCTTGCTTTGCATCAAGGATCATGTTGGAGAATTTTTGCGAGCGTGAGTATTCAAATAGAGCAGTGTTTTTATTTTTCCTGTTCTCAAAACACCACAGAGAAAACTAGCCATGTGTCACATTTACAAATAAGCTTTTTATTCTTTTTTGTTTTGCTCAACAGAATGCTTTTAAATTCCCGACAATGTTGCTATAGGCAGTATTAAAATAAACCTTGCTTTTGTATAGCTGTAGATATAATTTCCACACATAATTAGTCATGCGGTAATACTGTGCGTTCTGTGACTCCGTTAGATTTCAGTTTTAATCATTATTTGAAACACACCAAGAGTCAAATATTAGATCTCTAATCAAGTAAGAATACATCTACATTCATAAGTATATGCACTCTTATTCAGAGCCCCATGTGCCCTCCAGTGGCGCCCAAAATTCCTGCTCCATTCACTTCAGTCATGAGTGCAGCTTCACTCACACATAGGGATGTACATAGAGTCTGGGTTTATACCTAATTGGAAGCCATGGTTCATTTAACCAGCCATGAATGAAACACATTGCTTCTCCAAAATTGGTCTGTTTCCAGCTTCTTCGTAGTTTAGTGAGAATCTGGTGGCTGAATCACTTTCAAGGATGGGTGTTGGCAGTTTACAAACCATAGTTAAGCTTTGGGCAGGATTTGCACATAATGCCGAACCATGGTTTAATAAACCATGGTTTAGTGTTATATGTGAACCAGGCGAGAGTGAATTACTCCACTGGAAGGGATATTAGCCAGTTGGGGATCCACGTTCGTTCACATTGCAGACAATTTCGGCCTATCCTTTGCTTTTCAGAAACTGGTGCCAGTGCTATTTTGAAAACTTATTCTGAAACAGGATCTGATTTTTGACATCTGAGATGCAAAGAGTTATGTTAGATACCAAAGTAATCTATATGTTTTGTTTGCAGTACGCTCTCCTGGCTGTCATGGGCGCGTATGTCCTCCTGAAACGAGAATCATAAAAGACTGAACACGGAACTGCCTTGCGCAACTCTTGAGCGTAGATATACAAAGAGATACTAATATATTTGAACCGTCCCTGTGTCTGTACAAAATATTTCATGGTCCGCAGACAATACTGTCCCAATGAATTTTCCTGTCCGTGCCACAATCTTAAAAACCCATTTTTTTGTGCATAAGTCCTACTGGTTGCATCTGAACGAACCTCTAAGTGTTCTTATAACTGGATTACAAACACTGTCCACTGGTATTTTGTTTACAATATTGTTTTGAGTTTCTTCATGTTTTCACGGTTGCTTTTCAGCAAGGCATATAAATGGGCAGAATGACTGGGGGGGAGGGTTCAATATCATGGAAATTTCAGCGCTCAGGGTGGGGCAGGGGGCTGGTTAAACGTTCCAGAACTAGGCCATCTAGGTGAAACAGATCTGCACTGCATGGATATGGTTGCTTGGAAGCATTTTAGACAGTAACTCAATGGTGTTTGAGTCTTGAGTTCCCTTTGGTTATATCTTAGCTAAGAAGCCCATTGATGCGGTTCTCCCTGTGCTGCTTCAACCCAGAGCTTCACTAGGTATTTTTGTCAAGCCACACATAGTTCATTCTTGTAAGTAGGTTCACCAAGTATTCCAGCATCCTATCACAATTCTTCTGATTATATATATATATATAATCTGCTGGACTGGGCTTGTCTGAGAAGAGCAGGTTTACAATCTTGGCTCTCAGTGGCTTGAGATGAGCTTGTGTTATTCTGTCATAGACGAGGAAGAGCCCCGTGCAGATTCATCGAGCTGGTTCTGCTCCTCCCTGGGTAGCGCAGTCATCTGCATCATTCTGCCCATGAGAACTTGGACCACACACAAGGTGCAGATGCATGAGAAAATTGTCACCAGTAACCAACCAGGAACATTCCTGTGTTTGAAGACACCCACACCGCCTTGTGCGAATTAGCAACAGATGCAGCTCACGTCTTGCAGTCTGTGATCCACGAGATCCTAAACCTCTGGAAGACTGATCAGGTCCACTCAAGCCTGCTGAGAAGCTGATGTGGCATCTCAGGATGTCAGTGTACATCACTGATCTCTCCTTCCCCCAGGAGTAAAACACTGGGTGAGGAGGATCAATATACATGCTTACTAAACAACCCAGAAACACCACATTCTGAGCTACATGACATGCAGTTGTGTACATCTTCTGCAGACTGCTATTTCTCTCAGGAGTAAGGGGAAGGAATCCCATAGTTTGGAGGACACGCCAAGGCCCATCTCTTGAGAAAAACCTGGATTGGGACCAACCAAAAGGTGGGGAACTTTTGGGTCACCTGGAACTCTTGGTTAGGCAAGATGTCACCCAAAACTAGGCAGTAGGACTGAGTTGGAAAGGAAAGGCAAAACGTTGCATCCACGAGGTAAAATAAAAGGCATTACCCAAACCAAGTTTTTCTCTTATGGACCAAAACTTTGGCTTTATAGTGTGGAATGTGATGCTGAGGTACGAGTATTATGGATTGCTCCAAGATTCACCTGTAGAAATTAATAGACCTGCAGAAATGTAGCGTAAAGAGATTTCTTGTGGGTGATTTAAACCTGTCCAACAGTTGTGGCTTGTTCCAAATCTCTCCCGGAAAATGCCATTTTGTATTGGTGCTCAGAATCTCCGATTGTTCACACTCTCCCATGTTAAGAGCACTCCTGCCCATTTTTGGCTTTTTGCGATCCCTTCATGGCCTTAGAGAAGTCACTTTAACAATGTGAATAATATTTGTGCGTGGTTTTATTTTATTTTTTTAATCTTGAAGAATACTTTTGCCTTTCTGCATAATCATGGTTATAAATGTTGTCCGCTCCACGAATCTGCCTGCCTTTAAAAGTAAAGAAAGTTCACTGTTACGAAGATTTGTAACATCTGTGTGAAAGGACCTGCAGAGAAGCGTTAAGTGAAAAGTGGAAGTTCAGCTGGGTCTTTGGGACATGGGACATAATAAATGTGGTGGCCCCGAAAACATCTCATTCATTTGTCTTATCATGCTATGCAATAATATCATTAAAGACTTGCTGTCTTGGTCTATGATTCACTGTGGTTATTCTCTCCCCCCCCCCCCATTTCTGCTGGAGTCATCTCTGCTTAGCTCTTTATGGTTGATGATGGTGATGATTCAAAAAGAAACCCAGTTACAGCCCCCTTCCCCTCCTCCCCTTTCTGTACTTTTAGGCCGGGGGGATGGACACAGAAGAGTCTTGCTTGTGGACTCCCCTTGAGTACATGGTCAGCCACTGTGACACCAGAATACTGGACGAGACAGGCCTTTGGTCTGGATCCAGTAGGGCTCTTCTTATAGTAGAATCATATAATTGTAGAGTTGGAAGGGACCCCAAGGACCATCTAGTCCAACCCTGAGCAGTGCAGGAATCTCAGCTAAATCATCTGTCACAGTCCAGCTCACAGGCGATCAAAGTCCTGGCAGGGGACCTCAGGACCGGGGGCAAGATGGTGCGGTGGGAGCAGGAACGGGAATCAGAAAGCCAAGAGTCTGAGGGTCAGAGAGCCGGGAGTCACGAAGTCAGGGGTCCGAGGATCAAGAAGCAAGGAGTCACAAAGTCAGGGGTCCGAGGATCAAGAAGCAAGGAGTCACGAAGTCAGGGGTCCGAGGATCAAGAAGCAAGGAGTCATGAAGTCAAGGGTCCAAGGATCAAGAAGCAGGGAGTCAAGAAGCTGAGGTTCAAGGATCAGGAAGCCCAAGGCAGGGAACATGTTGCTGTGCTGTGGCAAAGAGTTGAAGGGACATGTTGACCTTATAACCCTTCCCAGCTCTTGCCACCAGGAGCTGTGAGGAGCTGAGATCAGTTACCAAGCAGCCTCATCTGTGAGGCCGCGCCTTGCCTCTTCAAAACAAACTTAGGAAGGCCCCAATCCTGCAAAGTCCTAATGGTCACAGGGCCTGGCTCCTGCACATACACCTGACATCATCCATGACAGATGGCCACCCAACCTCTGCTTAAAAACCTCCAAGGAAGGAGAGTGCACTACTTTCTGAGGGAGTCCATCTCAGTGTCGAGCAGCTATTCCTACTGTCAGAAAGTTCTTCCTAATGTTGAGTCAGAATCTCCTTGGGGATAGCATCTGAAATGGTCAAAAATCCAGAAGAACGTGGTGTTTCTAGAAACCCCCACCCAGCTGCATGCAACTTGGCTTCCTTGACTGAGTCATCTACTACCAGGACTCTCTCATCGCAGGACCTTGGACAGTTCCGAGTTGGCAGTTTGCTGAGGTCATATAACCCTTCCCAGTTCACTCTCCCTGTTTTCCTTGATGGTGTATGTAGCATTTATTTAATCATACCATTAGTCCATAAGCAGAGTTTTCTAGGTGATGGGAAATTTAAAGTGCAGTCTATAACATCGGCAGAGAATGAGCATATCAGTCGGAAGTTAATGCAATAGCAGCAAAATAAAAAAAATAAAAGGACACCTTAAGAGAGCGACAGAAATAGTATTTCAGGAGTTATGTCATATATTTGTACATAATGCTGTGCCTGAGTACATGTCCCAGTGGCCAGGGATGATGTAGCTCACCAATAACGGAATCCACCAATTCCCCATCCTTTGTATAGAAAGTAGCAGATAGATAGTAATCTGTTTCTTCTGCCTGAACTATACTGTTGAAAGCTGAAGCATACACTGGCTTTTTAATACTTTCCTGCCTTCAAACAGAAGATCAAACAGAAGTTCTTGCTTGGCCAAAATAAAAAATAATATTTTTTTTTTTATTGAATAGGTGCCTTTCTTTCCCAGAGGCTGTTTTCCACTAGATGCATCTCCGAACATTTTTTGAGAGGGCCCCCTCCCTATATCCACAGCCTTGCGGATATCAGCAGAGGACCTGGCATTACCTGAGCTGAGAATGAATTTCAAGAGGAAAGCAATCCTGGGTTGGGTGGTAAATTTTGGACAGCATGACCTAGCCAAGACTGCCCAAAGCGGAAGAAAACGCCAAGGTTATAACTTGGCTGACATTTACGGCTGTCAGCATAGCTTCAGTTCTTCACACTGTCCACTGGCTCAAATAAAGATGTTTGATGAAAGGCATTGATAGTTTGAACTCTACTTTTTACTTCTGTGTCGATATCAGGGTTGTGGTTGTCCAACAGGACTAATTTTAAATGGATGCCATAAGCACAGTACCTGCCCCAGGAATTTGGAGGCCTAGTGGCCTAAGTCTTGAGTGAAGAAATCGGGGGGTAGATGGGAATTGTTTTTTTTTTTTAAAAAAAATCTCTTGACGTTCTCCATGGAACGGTTGTACTCCAGTAGCCCTAGACAACCAGCCTACACCTATTTTGTCACTTTCTACATGGCTGCCACCAAACAAGCGAGAGAATGGACATTGCATACCCCGCAAGTGTCCTGGAAATATCAGGACTTTGAGAGATTTATTGCAAGCAAAGTGTGCTAATAAATCTTGTGCCCACACACTGTGAGCTTTGCAGAATACGCAATGTCGTTGGAAGCCGTTTGAAGTCTGAACACTGTCCTTCTGGACAATGAAGGAAAAAACAGCTTGAAAGCTACAAGTAGTGTTTATTTGTAAAGGTAAAGGACCCCTGACAGTTAAGTCTGGTCGCAAACGACTCTGGGGTTGCGGCGCTCATCTCGCTTTACTGGCCGAGGGAGCCGACGTTTGTCCGCAGACAGTTTTTCCAGGTCATGTGGCCAGCATGACTAAGCCGCTTCTGGCGAAACCAGAGCAGTGCACGGAAATGCCTTTTACCTTCCTGCTGGAGCAGTACCTATTTATCTACTTGCACTTTTGACATGCTTTCGAACTGCTAGGTTGGCAGGAGCTGGGACCAAGCAACGGGAGCTCACCCTGTCGCGGGGGTTTGAACCACCGACCTTCTGATCGGCAAGCCCAAGAGGCTCAGTGGTTTAGACCACAGCACCACCCGTGTCCTACTGTTTATTGTAGTAAACAATAATAAACACACATATTACTATTTACAGATACAGAGTGTTAACAGCATCTCTCAGCAAACACTCTCTCAGCAAACTGCCACCAACCAATTCTTCATACTCTAACCACCACAGACAGACAGACTCTCTGAGAACGCAGGCATACTGTATATATATAGCTGCTCTGTTACAGTATAACACTGGCTGGCTGAGCTCAACCAATCCTTATCTTACACAAGTCTAACAACACACTCTGTGCATGCTCAGGAGCTAGCTGTTCTCTGCAGGCTGTGAGGGGGTGTGAGATATTCTTGGCAGCCTGCCCAGAATATCCCACAGGGACAACCTGTTCTTTTCCTGCAAAATGTGGGCGCTGTGATCTCATGTGGCCTTTGCTCCGAGATCAAGCCCTGATAAAAATGGGGGGCAGGGCCATGATGTTCTTGTGTGGTGCAAAGCATGTGTTTCTGGGCATTGTGAGCCCTGAAAAAGAAAGCGTGTCTTTGGGGCTCAGTGACCTTGCACAGGTCACATGGCTTGTGCAGGAGCATGGACAGGAAGATGCATGTCCCGGTTTTGAGACTCAACATGCTGGAGGGATATGACATTGGAATACATTGTTTCCTGAGACAAGGACAGTACAGATTTTAAGAAAGACTGGGAACCATTCATGTTATATCTACAGAATCAATGTAAAGAAACGGCCTCACTTGCGGGGTTTGATTAAACACTTGCAATTAACAGAACAAATGTAGGAAATAGAACGAGGGTGTTAAAATGATAAGAGAATTATAATAATTATGTTTTTAAAAGTTTTAAAGAAAAAGAAATAACAAATAAGCTGGGAGAGATAAGATGCCAAAAAAACTGGAAGAGGAATCTGAGGGAAGTCGGGGAGGGGAGGGGGAAATTGGGGAATGGTATTTTTGCTATATGTTATGATATTTTGATGTTAAAAAATGTATAATTTCAATAAAAATTATTTTTTAAAAAAGGATTACATTGGTTCCTTCCAAATGACCTTCTTCCAGCCCCCTGCCCACCTGGCGACAGAAAAGATGGTATCCCCCAAGCAGAAAAAGATATCTACTGCAGCCGTTCCTATCTATTGATTACAAGCCGATTGCTTTACGTGCCAAATCACTCTCCCGTGTTAATAGGAATGAGCTGCTATGTATTGTGTGCCTGTTCAGATGAATTAAAGCATCATCATGTCTGCAGCAGAGGGGGAACGAGAAGTCCACAGAGCAGATAAGACAGTGTATACTTCTGACTCACCCTTCACACAATTTATGTTTTCATATTTATTGCCGATTAGCCTTATTGCATTTTATGCTGAAAGAGACTGTCATCTCTCTGTGTGTAATAACTTCCAATGTTCCACGGAGATGTCCCACATCCTTTATAATACTAGCCAAACAATACTTGGTTTCCTTTTATGCATTTCCAGTGTGCAATCAAGTATCATCCTGGGAGCTGATATCATTTATATGTTTATCATAGACCACATAAGGATATCAGAAGAGCCTGCTGGAGCTGGCCAATGGCCCATCTCATCCAGCATCCCAGTGGCCAACCAGATGCCTGCAGGGACCAGTTTTCCTGCACTGGGAAACGAGTCGAGTCGGGAGGGTGCTGCAGACCCCCCTGCAACAATGACTTAGAATGGAAGGCTCTGTGTATATGCGTGCGTGCGTGCGTGCGTGCGTGCGTGCGTGCGTGCGTGAGCACACCAAATTTTGGCATTGCACAGGGTGCCATGGAAATTTGGAAGCCCAAAGGCCACCACTGGAGAAAGCTGCCAGAAGGACACACCCCCAAGAACACTCAGCCCTCCTGTGATTCCCAGAAACGTATTCACAAGTATTCCTTCCCCTGACTGTGGAGGCAAAGGATTGCTATCATGGCTAGTAGACACGGATAGCCTCATCCTCCACAAATTTGCCCAATCCTCTTTTAAAGCCGTACAATTTTGTGGCCATCGCTGTCTCTTGTGGAAGGAGTTCCGTAGTTTAAACTATGCGCTGCGTGAAGAAGGACTTTCTGTTACCTGTCTTGAACCTTCTGACATTGGGTGTCCACGAGTTTGAGTGTTATGAGGGGCAGCGGGGGCTTCATCCACTTTCTCTATGCCTAACATAATAATAATAATTAAACATAATTATATAATTATAACATAATTATACGGGACGCGGGTGGCGCTGTGGGTTAACCACAGAGCCTCTTGGGCTTGCCGATGGGAAGGTTGGCGGTTCGAATCCCCATGACGGGGTGAGCTCCCGTTGCTCGGTCCCTGCTCCTGCCAACCTAGCAGTTTGAAAGCACGTCAAAGTGCAAGTAGATAAATAGGTACCACTCCGGTGGGAAGGTAAACGGCGTTTCCGTGCGCTGCTCTGGTTCGCCAGAAGCGGCTTAGTCATGCTGGCCACATGACCCGGAAGCTGTACGCTGGCTCCCTCGGCCAATAAAGTGAGATTGAGCGCCACAACCCCAGAGTCGGCCACAACTGGACCTAATGGTCAGGGGTCCCTTTACCCCTTTACCCTTAACATAATTATATAAACTTCTGCCATGCCAGCTCTTACTTGCCTGAAAATGTCCAAATGTGGAGAACTGAATTTAAGATAGGAAAACTGAGAAATTGAGAGAAATCAAAACTGACACGTTTGCCCAGTCCTAGTTGAAACACAGAGAGCACCCACTATCTTTTCTTCCCAACAGGTACTATGGCTGAATCCACATTCCATAGAGTACTAAGCCTAGAACAGTGTCTTGTGAGCTGCCATGGAACCTGTGCTATGTGGGTTGTAAACAATGAGAACCGCTTTGTATGCTATCGTCCACGCATTTTCACCCGGCCCCTAAGAGAAACAAAATTATTTTTTAACATTGCATAATTCAGGAATGGAGAACCTGCTGCCGACTCCCAACTCCCATCAGCCCCAGAGAGCATAGCTCATGGGTCAGTGATGAGGGGAGTCAGAATCCAACCATGTCACGAGGCCCACAGGTTCCTCACCTCAGGTGTAAAACGGATCCCAACCAGACCGTAAGTCAAAGAAATCCATGTCACAATTGGTCAACCAGTGCTGAGGAAACCACCACAGTAAACAATAGTCTTCCAAATAAAACAATAAAAAATCTCCTCAGATTCTTTTCCTTCTATCGATCCAGCTTTTTCATTCTCCTCAACATCATGACTCAGAGCACGTTTTCCACATCCTCACTTTCTTGACACCACAAGCCGTCATCACCATTGCCGCCATTACCGCCATAGTTTGTGCTCCAAAGTCTTACGAGGTTCACAAATCATGTCTAAAGCTTCATCTGGGAACCCAGCTGTCAAATGGTGAAGCCCATTTCTTTGACGTTTCTGCTTGCATTGAGTGACCTCTACTGACTTGGCTAGCTGCTCTCTCTAGGTCATTAGGCTTTGTATTAGCAGAAAGGGTGAGTGATGGAGGAAGAACACAGTGGATGGTTTGCCTATATTTTCTGGTCTCTTAGTTTAGGAAAAACGAAATCGTAGCAGGTCTCTCCATTGCCACCACCACTCCTCACCGGAATGCTGCAACATTTAAGCTGAATAGAACATTTCCTTTATGAGCCAGGATGTGTGATCCAAGCCCGGAGTTGTCTCCAACTAAGTCCTACTCAGAGTAAGCCCACTGAAATGAATGGACATAAGTTAGCCATGTTCATTAATTTTCAGTGAGTAGAACTAGCAATGGATACAGTTCCTAGATCCTAATGGGAGTTTGGAAACATTACCCTCTGGTCCTGCTGTGGTCCCAATTGATCCAGGGCCTCTGTGCCTGCTATTTGCAACAGAAGGAAAGTTTCAATTTGCAACGATGGAAGGTTCAGGGCCTCTGATCCAGACCAGAATTGCACCAGGGGGAAATGGGTCGAAGCCTCAACCCCTTTCCACAAGTCCCAATCCAGATCAGGGACACCACACATGCTATTTGCTTTTTTAAAACCCATTCACACGATTGCTAGCTGTGTCCATGCTGCCATGTCTAATTTGTCCCTTGTATTCAGGTATCATTGGAATGGAACAAGAACCAGTCTACTGCCCAAGTCGTTCTTCAAAGGAACTGCTGCAGAGATCATTCCCCTTCTGGGCATCATCTCGACACCAACTCTTGCCCTCTGACGCAGTTATGGATAAAATTATAGCATGGAGCATATTGATCCCAACTCTCATCCATTGGAGTTTTTCTCAAATTGCTTTGCCAGCTCCGTAGGGTTCTCTTTTTAATTGAAAACCACTTGTACCATTTACTCCTTTCTACATTTGTGCTTTCCGCTATTGCAGGAGTAGCTTGACGCTGCATCATCACCAATCCACAACCCTAGAAGAGACCCTTCAAACTGGTTTTTCATCCTGAAGAGTAACACAATGGAAATTTTCTGACATTTCTTGACATACAGCCATTTACCACTGTATCCTTTTAGTCCCTGCCAAGCTTTTATGAAATTGGTGAATAAGGACCCTGAAGATCTCTTGGTGTGCGTCAGTTTTAGTAACCAGATAACTGGTTGCAGATAAGCATGACCAGCGAGCATTGCTCTTTTCCTTACAAACTTGTTTCCTCCACTTTGCCACTGTGTACATGTGTTTTTCTTAAGAGGGCAAATAGCAGCTGCAATGGGGAGGGATAATCAGGGAAACAGGGGAAGGTTAGCTGCCCTGCTCCTATGCCCTTGTCCTACTAATCTGGAAGCTCTTTGAAGCTGCTATTTGGAAAGGATTGAAGGAGACCCAGATACACTGAAAGAGGCTGGGCAGCCATCTCTCAGGGATGCTGTGGCTGCATCCTGAGTCGCAGGTCCCACACTAAGCAAGGAGCGGGACAAGAATCTAGATCACTAAATGACTGGATCACTTGTCACTAGAACAGTGGCGTAGTGTGTGTGTGTGTGTGTGTGTGTGTGCATGTGAGCCACAGGGGCAGTTGCACAAAAATTGGTAGGGTGCACAAAATTTCAGCATCCAGTGCTGCCTCAATACAGCCGTGCGCTTCCGTCACTGGGCTCCATTGAAAATGGCTTCATGGGAACCAGGAAGTGACTTCTCCAGACAGCGGAACGACTCTCCTTTTCTTATCTCTGTGGCTGCGATCTCCTGGGTGATGTGGATGCCATTGGGCAGTTGAATGCGCATGTGTACAATGTCCGTTTCCCTCCCTTCCACCCTCCCCTCCATGCTGCCCTGACTCTGGCAACTCACGCTATGCCACTGCACTTGGAAGAATGTCCAAGTTCCCTTTCAATTCTATGATCACCATTGTCACATCAAGTTTGGCCCTTAGCCATTCTCTTTTCTCAACATTCATTTGTAGATCTTGCTTCTAAGAAGCCTGCTTGAATGGGACCGATGATTCCTGCGACCCCATCCCAAAGCCCATTTGAAATACACTATCAAGAATGACACTACCAAGTCATCAAGCACCGCTTGCAACGAGGTGTCATCACACTCTATCTTTGGCATGCCTGCAGCGAGGTCTAAATCTAAGGAGGGGAGGTCCTTCACACAGTGCTTTAGAAAGCCACTCCCCCATGCCAAGCACCTCCCCCATCTTTAAAAGGGGCTGTGGCTTGGGATGAGAGGGGAAGGGCTTGGGGAGAGCTGGGCGGCTATTTGGGGGGGGGATAGGCAGGGGTGAAGTGTAAAGGGAGGAGGGCTTGGTCAGGTGTGTGGGGTAGGTGAGGTTGGCAAGCAGAGCAAACTGGGGGATGCTATGAAATCCTCCATCTTAGGCTCAGGTTGTATATATGTGTAAATGAGCCATCTATCCTGAAGACAGCACAGTCTCTGCTGTCCCTCGTTCCAAGAAAACCAAACTCTGGGTAAGCACATTGAAACCCCTGGAATCATTCACTGCTCAGAGATTGTAATGGCACTTAATTATATATACAGTGGTACCTCGGGATGCAAACGGGATCCGTTCCGGAGCCCCGTTCGCATCCTGAATAGAACGTAAGATGCGATGGGGCATCTGTGCATGTGCAGGTCGCATTTTGCCACTTCCGCGCATGCGCGTGACGTCATTTTGAGTATCTGCACATGCGCGAGCAGCGAAACCCGGAAGTGACACACTCCATTACTTCCGGGTTGCCACAGAGCGCAACCTGAAAGCGCTCAACCTGAAGCACATTCAACCCGAGGTACGACTGTATATATAAATATACCATATTTTTCCATGTATAAGACACCCCCGTGTATAAGACGCCCCCTATTTTTGGGACTCCACATTACATTAAGAGAATGGTGGGAGATTGCCAAGAGTTGTTAAGCTTTTTTTTTTTTTGGGGGGGGGAGATTGCCCAGAGTTGTTGAGCTTTCTGGGGGCAGATTGAAATGCTCACCCACCTGACCAACGCTGCCAATCACATGCATCACCAAAGACACCAATCATCATATGGAGAGAGAGAGAAAGAGCGAGACCCTTCTGCCCCTTTTACTACTGGATATGTAAGTGATAATGTATTCTACTGTACTGCTCTTGAACAGCAAGCATAAACTCTATTGTGCTACCAGTAGTTCTATATCCAGGCTGTTTGGCAATGATTTGCTGCCTGCTTAGCTCCCACCCAAGACAAAATCTCTAATTATGGGCTTGACCAGATCTTCTACAAGGCCACACACTTCTCGTGATCGCTAGCAGTGGAAAAGTGTTTTATTTTCTGAGTTTCAAGTCATAATCAGACAAATGGAAGGGATGATGGGTGCAGGTACTCTGCTTGATGGAAAACCACTCTTCAAAAAAAGCGCTGATTAGGGAATAGTCTTGGCTTCCATCAACTCTTAATTTTCCTGAAGGCTTTTGCAAAACACATTTTTCTCTGCTCCTTTTATTTCATTTTATTCCTGTTTCCGAATTCAAACTCACCAATGACCCTTTCATTTTCTAGAAGTGTATACCCCCTGGGTTTATTCTCCTTCTTCCTGTCGCTTTCAACCAATTTGCTCATTCTGCTCTTCTCAGTATTCACTATAAAACGTAGTTGTCAGGGACTCAGCGGGAGCGCAGGGAGGAGAGGAGATGGAAAGCGAGGGGGAGCAATCCGAGGGCAGCGTAGGAGAATATGACAGCAGCCCGATAGATTCCATGAGCCTCTCCAGCGAATCGGAAGATTCACAGAAGGGGGCACCGATGGGCAGGGCAAGGGGCGACCCAAGGGGGACACCCCAGAAGCAAGGGGCCAGCGGGGACTCCCAGAGCAGCAGTTGCAAATCAGGACCAGCTTCCCCACCAGAGCGTAGTGGGGGGAGGAGTCCCAGGTGTCAGAGCCCACATATGATGAGTCAGGGTGGACCACGCCTCCATCGGAGAGCGAGTTAACGGTTAAGAGGAAAGTTGCAGGCTGGGCGCGCGCGCCAAGTTCAAAGGTACAGGCGAGCGGCACAGAAGGTAGCCCGGATAGGGAACCAGGTCCTAAAGCCCGCCGGAAGGAGGGGCAAGAATCGTCAGGGTCAGCGTCAGAGGAGTCCAGGAAGGATGAGACCCTAGCGGGCAGGAGGGCCCAGAGGAGAAAGGAATTTAGGAAGAGGTGGAGCAAAGCGAGAGTCTTAAACTGGTGTGGAGGGGGAGGAGACTCAGACAGGACTTCGCCGGTCTAAGGTCGGGACGTAGAGCTGCACGCTGCGGCTTTGAAATGGAGACTGAATCTCAATAAAGACTTTTGTACATAACTACAGCCTAGCGTTGGTCCTCTGTGAGCTGGGACCTGGAGGCAGCTCTGACAGTAGTGCATATATACCAGTGGTGATGTCCTTTCTCCTAGTGCTTTTGCTCATGGAGCCAAAATGGCACCATGCACACTGGAATTATCACCTGTCAGTCGCCTTGAAATGCAGACAGACTTTTGCAGGGGACACCTGCCCACACAGAAGACCAGCAGGGAGGAGGAATGGAATGGAGGAACTCTAACCAGCCTTGAACAGCAGCACTCCATGCGGCAACATTTTGTTGCAGGCCTACCCTCGGAACAAATTCCAGCTTTTAAATCCATCATTCAGTCTGACTCCTATGGGGAAGAGCTGTCACTCAGCAGCAGAGCATCTGCTTTGCATGCAGGAGGTCCCAAGTTAAATCCCTGGCATCTCCAGGTAGGACTGGGAGAGATACTTTGGGATATTTTCGGGAGAAAAAAGGCTAAGGAGTGAACCCTATGCAAATCCAGAGTGGAGTCTCAAACAGGTTTGGATGGCGCCTTGTGTGCCTCCATATTGATCCAGAGCAGATTCCAACGTATAGTTTGTTGTTGTTGTTGTTTAGTCGTTTAGTCGTGTCCGACTCTTCGTGACCCCATGGACCAGAGAACGCCAGGCACTCCTGTCTTCCACTGCCTCCCACAGTTTGGTCAAACTCATGCTAGTGGCTTCGAGAACACTGTCCAACCATCTCGTCCTCTGTCGTCCCCTTCTCCTTGTGCCCTCCATCTTTCCCAGCATCAGGGTCTTTTCCAGGGAGTCTTCTCTTCTCATGAGGTGGCCAAAGTATTGGAGCCTCAGCTTCAGGATCTGTCCTTCCATTGAGCACTCAGGGCTGATTTCCTTCAGAATGGAGAGGTTTGTTCTTCTTGCAGTCCATGGGACTCTCAAGAGTCTCCTCCAGCACCATAATTCAAAAGCATCAATTCTTCAGCAATCAGCAGTCCAGCTCTCACTTCCAACGTATAGTTAGCAGAGTAAAAACTTAAATACGTTGCGGGATTCCCCTCCAAAATAGACCAGAGGCAATTAATATTTCATCCAGCAGAGCTTTACTGCTTCTGATGGCAAATGAGCATCATGGTCACAAATCCAATATGTTCAGGATTGGCACTGTCCATAAGAAATCCAGTTGCAGCAGACTTAACTTAAACTTACAATAACTTATAATAAGTCTAATCACTATATACAGAACACCACACCAGAAGGAAAGGAGATAGAAAGAGAAAGTGAAACCCAGGCTCCTTCTGGCCCTACTTTTATAGTCAGCATGACCTTGACAGAAGAGATGATCGAACCAGTTTAAGCCAGCTGCACTCAGCTTCTCGGAAGGAATGACCCAAACATCACAGATCTCTTCTGCTTGTTTCTCTCACACAGAGAAGCTTCCAGATCCCACTTGAATTAATTAGAATAGGAAAGATCTCTACACATCAGATCAATTCTTTCTGCACTAAGAAATGCAAACTGGCATGCCTTCTGACAACTCCTGCTGCCATGCTGGAGCCAAATGTATTGCTCTGGACGATAACAACAAATGTATTCCTTTGGACGATAACAACAAGGCCAAGAGGGGAGTCTTGTTGTCTGGGCAGCCGAAGACCCTGCCCAGACTTGTGTCCTGGGGAGGCCTCTTCGTTGCTTCTAAAGCCATGGTTTGACTTCACCCACAGAGGCACACTCCATTGTCTCTCAAGACAGATGCCAACAATTGTTTCAGAAACTGTGGATCTGGTGGGCTCCCCTTGAAAAATGAAACGAACTGAATTCCTTAACTATCAGCACTGCATCCTAGTCATCACTCGCCTGCCCTTGTCTCAGGTGTCATGTAATCATTAACCACAACCTTTATCTCTTTTTTGCACTTCTCAGATCAAATTATAACATATAACCAATTTGGGAGAACACTTCAAAATCTAACCAGTGCTGCTCTGTCTGGTCCTTCACCACACCACATCTTTGAGATATTCAGGGAAGTTTTTAATGGTCGATGTTTTATTGTGTTTTTAATATTTTGTTGGGAACTGCAGAGGGTTGCTGGGCCAACCCAGTCAGATGGGCGGCATATAAATAATAAAATTACGATGACGACGACGATGATATCAGAGAGACATTACAGCAACGAAATAACAATGGGTCATATTGTTTTATAGAAAGGTTTGTTGTTTTGTGTACATTCAAATGTAAGATAAAACATATGCAAAGGGACTTGACAGGAAGTCAAAGTTGAAGAAAAGATTTTGGAAGATAAAAGGGGAAAAAATATTTACTTTCATTATTATCATTTTCTGTGTGGGTGTGGGTGTGTGGGTGTCTGCACATATTTGTGTTGTTATATGCAATGTTTGGGAGGAAATAAGACGGTAAATAACAAATAACAAACTAAATATCGAAGTATGTAATTTTTATTTCTTAATTATATTTAGTGTTAGTGGTAGTATGGCTGTATTGTTTTTTGTAACATAAAACTATTCAATAAAAATTATTTTTTTTAAAAAAAAAACAATGGGTCATATTGTTTTAATTACTAAGTGCAGTGTTGGTAAATGGATTGCCGATACATAATGGTCATTATAGCTCCTTTCCTTGATGATCAGTTTTAGTTTTTGTAATGGGCAACTGCCAACAAAATCCAATACATCTCTCACAAAGTAAAGTTCCCTTAGGCTGTTTCTTTCCAAAAAGATTGGATGCTCTCTGTTTCCTTCAGAAGTGCCCCTTGCCCTCAGACAAATATTTTTGAAACTGAAGGCAAGATTGATTGAAGCTGGTTCAGGTACACAATTCTACACGCACGCACCCACCAAAAAATCACCCTCACTGTTTCTGACATTCAGACTGGGACAACTGTTGCTTATGTAACAAAACTGCAATAGCCATTGATAAGGGAGAGGTTTCCTTGTGGGGAACAAGGTTTGCAGAACTATTTTTAAAAAGTTGGTTCTTTAAAAAAACAAAAACCTATAGGGAACCCCTGAAACACTCCAATGACAACTAAACATGTCCAGTGACCAGAATGCTCATTGGCAGCTGAGAGGGTAAAAAGTAAACAGGAGGGAGGGGAATCTACCACAGTGACTGAAATCCTGATTCGGAATACTCCATGCTGCAACATTTTATCACAGGTTCCACTGTTCCATAGTCACGTTTTCACTTATAGATGGAGTCTGGAAAATTGAACATCTAAGAAGCAAAACAAAACACTTCACCTGATCTTTCAATATGTGATTACCATTCACTTCTGCATTTTCAAAATACAGTGGTACCTTGGTTCTCAAACGTCTTGGAATTCAGACAACTTGGAACCCAAACACTGCAAACCTGGAAGTGTTCTGGTTTGCGAACTTTTTTTGGAAGCCGAACGTGCTCTGTTTTGAGTGTTATGCTTCCGATTTGAGCGCCACACTTCCGTTTTGAGTGTTACACTGAGGTCTGTCTGTTCTTGCTATTTATTTTGTGGTTTTGTTTTTGTGGCTCTTTTTTGTTTTGTTTTTGTGACTGTGCAGAACCCAGTTCAGCTACTGATTGGCTGCTTGTGTGACTGCAGTACATTGTTTATTGCTTTCATTTTATGGATCAGAGGTCTCGTTAGATAGTCAAATTCATGTTAAATTGCTGTTTTAGGGGTTGTTTTTAAAAGTCTGGAACCGATTAATTCATTTTGCATTACTTTCTATGGGAAAGCGCGCCTTGGTTTTGGAACACTTTGGTTTTGGAATGGACTTTCATAACAGATTAAGTTTGAGAACCAAGGCACCACTGCACCCACCAACTGTCTTCCAGAGATGAAACACATGTACTTTTCCTATTTGTAAGAAAGCATTTGGCCAGAAACTTTTTGGGTTTTTAAAAGGACTGCTTTATATAATCTTTATCTGTAGGAAAATGTAAAAGCTTCCCACATTGAGCTTCTTGAGCACGCCTGACTTCTGAGTAAACGCCTGCTTTGTTTTTGGCAGAGAGGCTGCCACAGGTGTCATCTGTCTTAAGGCGTTGCTTGCCAAACTTGAGCAAATCTCTACCAAGTACATCTTAAGAGATACCATCTGGCGCTTAACCTTGCATAAGGCAGGCCCTTAGCAGAAAACATCAGGTCCACTATTAATATTCCATTCATTCCCTGAGGCCTTAATTAGGTTCAGAACTTCCAATATGGCTTCTGTGCACTCATACATCCCAGCGGGACAGCAAAAAAGACTCTCTTTCCAAACTCTCAGCAAAGTTCTATGATTTGTGATAGAGTTGTGATAGGAAAGAAAACATGATAGCTTGTTTTCATTTATTTATTTGTATCCTATGGGGGGGGCATGGTGGCGCAGGGATGATGTACAATAGGTGGGACTGAGGGGGTTGGACTTTTCTTGGAGCAATGCCATTATCTGAGAGAGACAACATTCCTTCATCTCTCTCTGTGTATATTGAATAAACTACGTGGTAAGAACTCTTCTTGTTTTTCTGCTTCTTGGCATCTCACTGTGAGAGGGAGAGGATTCCCTGAAGCCTTGACAATGGGCTCGTTCCAGACTGAGTACTAGAAGTCTTCTTTTTTAAAAAAAATAAATATTTTTTTTAAATTCATTTTTCTTTTTCATTCATTACATACATCTCAAATTCTTAACATTTACTATATATTCCTCCCTCCCTCCCCTCCAAGACTTCCCCAACTTACACTTCTGGTTTGTCTCTATTTTCACCCACTTTGCTATCTCTCAACAGAAAAAGTTATTAATAACATAACATCAAACCTAAAAACCTAAAAATAGAAGTAAATACACCATCCTATTTCACTATCTTCTAAACATTTTCTGATGCTGAGAATGTGGATGTTTATTTAAATCCTGCCATCAAGTCTATTGACTTTCTTTGTTTCTGCAAATATAATATGAATGGTTCCCAATCTTTTTCAGAAGCCTTCTTTCTTTAGCTTTATGGTGCAACTCTTGACAACAGCTTTCTAGATTTTCTAACTATTCTTCAATCCAGAGATGTTCAGGGGGGTTGCCAATAGCATCCCTATGAAGCCTCAGAGTGCCCCAAGCATAGCTGTCAAGCGTCCCTTATTTGGCGGGACAGTCACTTATCCCAACGCCATGTCCCGCTGCTGTCCCTTATTGATCATGTCCCTTAAATTTCCCGGGTTTCAAAGGAAGCAGCTCCTCTCCCTCCCTCCCTGCTGGCCAGGGAGGAGGGAGGCTCCAACTGTGTTGCTTGGCTGCGTTGCTCACCCAATAATAAATCTAAGAACGACTGGGGGGGTGGAGCTTGCATGCCTTGTGCTGATCAAATTGGCTGCATTGCCTGGGGACTCGCCTTTGCTCAGCGTTTCCGGGTGGAGAGGTGACAGTGGTTTTCCTTTGGCTGCTGGCTGGGCTTTCTGCCTTTGGCTCAGAGGGGCTCATAAGTTGAACATACCTGTGCCCGGAAAATCCCTTATTTTGGCTGCTGATCCCTTATTTTTGAGGCTGCTGGTCCCTCATTTTCAAATCTGTAAGTTGACAGCTATGGCCCCAAGTTTACCCCTTGGTCATAGAATCATAGAATCATAGAATCATAGAATCATAGAATCATAGAATCATAGAATCATAGAATCATAGAATCATAGAGTTGGAAGAGACTACAAGGGCCATTGAGTCCAACCCCCTGCCAAGCAGGAAACACCATCAGAGCACTCCTGACATATGGTTGTCAAGCCTCTGCTTAAAGACCTCCAAAGAAGGAGACTCCACCACACTCCTTGGCAGCAAATTCCACTGTCGAACAGCTTTTACTGTCAGGAAGTTCTTCCTAATGTTTAGGTGGAATCTTCTTTCTTGTAGTTTGGAACCATTGCTCCGTGTCTGCTTCTCTGGAGCAGCAGAAAACAACCTTTCTCCCTCCTCTATGTGACATCCTTTTATATATTTGAACATGGCTATCATATAACCCCTTAACCTCCTCTTCTCCAGGCTAAACATGCCCAGCTCCCTTAGCCGTTCTTCATAAGGCATCGTTTCCAGGCCTTTGACCATTTTGGTTGCCCTCCTCTGGACACGTTCCAGTTTGTCAGTGTCCTTCTTGAACTGTGGTGCCCAGAACTGGACACAGTACTCCAGGTGAGATCTGACCAGAGCAGAATACAGTGGCACTATTACTTCCCTTGATCTAGATGCTATACTCCTATTGATGCAGCCCAGAATTGCATTGGCTTTTTTAGCTGCCGTGTCACACTGTTGGCTCATGTCAAGTTTGTGGTCAACCAAGACTCCTAGATCCTTTTCACATGTACTGCTCTCAAGCCAGGTGTCACCCATCTTGTATTTGTGCCTCTCATTTTTTTTGCCCAAGTGCAATACTTTACATTTCTCCCTATTAAAATTCATCTTGTTTGTTTTGGCCCAGTTCTCTAATCTGTCAAGGTCGTTTTGAAGTGTGATCCTGTCCTCTGGGGTGTTAGCCACCCCTCCCAGTTTGGTGTCATCTGCAAATTTGATCAGGATGCCCTTGAGTCCATCATCCAAGTCGTTGATAAAGATGTTGAATAAGACCGGGCCCAAGACAGAACCCTGTGGCACCCCACTAGTCAATCTTCTCCAGGATGAAGAGGAACCATTGATGAGCACCCTTTGGGTTTGGTCAGACAGCCAGTTACATATCCACTGAGTGGTAGCATAGTCAAGTCCGCATTTTACAGTCATGTGATGTTAAGAGTGGTTCCTTTTTCTGGGTACACAAGACCTCCGCCATGTGCATAAGATGTTATCCTCACATACTGGTTCTGTGTCATGGCAACCCCAATATTTTCAAACTCTTACTGCAAATCAACATGGTGAAAGAAAGCAGTTTCAGTTTCATATTCATCTGATTTTAATAAACCCCTCATAGAGAAGACTCTATTACGTGGCAGAAACGTAAAGGAAGGAAATAAGAGCACAAATAACGACAATTTGATTATAGAAATTAATATCCATAAATGTCTTCCTGATGCAGGAAGCTTGGTTGTGTTGCATTCTGCCTAAAGCTAAGAAGGAAAAGGTTTGAAAATTACAGCTAACCATCAGTTAGTTGTACACAGATGTGACTGCAATTTATTCGCAAGAAGGAGAAGTTGTCTCAAAGGAAAACAGCCGAGTCATTTAAAGTGAATTAGTGTGTTTGTTGCACCTGTATTCCCTTTTAGATGCTTAGTAAGACAGAATAAATTACTATGATGGAAAATACAGAATTATGGTGGTGTATCTATACAAACTGATTTTGCAGTGTATAATTAAAGCATAGAAAAGAAGCTGTATGCATGCATTTATATTCAGGTTATACTCTTTTTTTCCAAACTACAAAATACAGGGAGACGCTGTATGTTCAGGATGCTTCTCCCCTGGTTTCAGCTCAGAGGCTCGTGTGCACAAAAGAAACAAACCTCTGTATGCAAGCAGATGTTGCGAGCCCAGTTCCTCTCCCAGTCTTGTTTTTGGGAGCGTTACAAAATTGGTGATAGTGCCGGACAGCTGTTCAGAAGGAGGCTCTGGGGAACAGGAGTTAGCCTTGCCTACTCAACCGCTAATCAGTATGACAGGCATTTGTTTCACCAGGTTCCATTTACACAGCCCCATTGTGAGTACAGTGGTACCTCGGGTTACAGACGCTTCGGGTTACAGACACTTCAGGTTACAGACTCCACTAGCCCAGAAATAATACCTCAGGTTAAGAACTTTGCTTCAGGATGAGAACAGAAATTGTGCGACAGCAGCAGGAGGCCCCATTAGCTAAAGTGGTACCTCAGGTTTAAAGTGGTACCTCAGGTTTCAGGTTAAGAACAGACCTCCAGAACAAATTAAGTTCTTAACCAGAGGTACCACTGTACTGCCTATGTCATGGGTAGGCAAACTAAGGCCCAGTCGCCTTCTCAATCCAGCCCGCAGACAGCCCAGGAATCAGCGTGTTTTTACATGAGTAGAATGTGTCCTTTTATTTAAAATGCATCTCTGGGTTATTTGTGGGGCATAGGAATCCATTCATTTCTCCCCCCGAAATATAGTCTGAGGGACAGTGGACCGGCCCCCTGCTGAAAAAGTTTCCTGACCCCTGGCCTATGTGCTCCTATTCACAAGATCTCTGTTAATGTTGCCATTTTAGAAGCCTTCCAGGAGCTGCCGCAATCTTTGATGTGGTTAAGGGATTCCATGCAATGTTTCTTCTTCTTGACCAATCAGCTTAGAAGTACCCAAGCAAAATGTTGGTTATAGACCTACATGAAGGAGGGTCCTCCCCTTCCTCCCCAACAATTGCAATATTTGTCAATTTCAGTCATCTGATCCTTCATTCATTCATTCATCCATCCATCTATTTATTGATTGAAGAGCATTTGTAAACTGCTTAATTTTATTATAATTTCCTAAGTGGTGTACACCCCACCCCCATCATTTTAAAAATACAGCCTAAAACCAATAAAGCAGTAAAATATAAATATAATAAATATAAAATATAAATATAAATATATTTATATATAAATATATTTATATATAAATATATAAATATATTTATATAAAAATATATAAATATATAAATAAATATAAATATAAAATATAAAAGCATATTATCACAGAATCTTTGGGACGCAGGTGGCGCTGTGGGTAAAAGCCTCAGCACCTAGGACTTGCCGATCGAAAGGTCGGTGGTTCGAATCCCCGCGGCGGGGTGCGCTCCCGTCGTTCGGTCCCAGCGCTTGCCAACCTAGCAGTTCGAAAGCAACCCCCGGGTGCAAGTAGATAAATAGGGACCGCTTACCAGCGGGAAGGTAAACGGCGTTTCCGTGTGCGGCTCTGGCTCGCCAGAGCAGCGATGTCACGCTGGCCACGTGACCCGGAAGTGTCTCCGGACAGCGCTGGCCCCTGGCCTCTTAAGTGAGATGGGCGCACAACCCCAGAGTCTGTCAAGACTGGCCCGTACGGGCAGGGGTACCTTTACCTTTACCTTTATCACAGAATCTTAGAGTTGGGTCATCAGGTCCAACCCTCTGCATTGCAGGAATCTCAGCTAAAGCATCCATGACAGGTGGCCACCCAACCTCTGCTTAAAAACCTCCAAGGAAGGAGAATCCACAATGTCCTGAAGGAGTCCGTTCCACTTCCGAACAGCTCTTACTGTCAGAAAGTTTTTTCTGAATGTTTAGTCGGAATCTCCTTTTTTTGTATCTTGAAGCCATTAGTTCTCCAGAGCAGGAGAAAACAAGCATGTTCCCTCTTCCAGGTCGAAACAAAATTTAAAAATTCCTTCCAGTAGCACCTTAGAGACCAACTAAGTTAGTCAACTATGGCAGACCAACACCTACCTCTTCCAGGTGACAGCCCTTAAGATATTTGAAGATATCAAACATATAAAATAGGGTCTGATTCAGGTTAAGGAAAGCCTATTCATTTCCCCAACACCACTTGCTTTCTGAAAAAAATAAAATTAATAGAGTGATCGTTGGTTGGGGAAAGCACATGTGAATTGCCCCATCAATGGTGTTCTTGTATTTGTAAATGTATTTGTGTTCTTGTATTTGTGTCCTTGTAAAAGCATAACAAAACATCAAACATTAAGAACTTCCCTGTACTGTGCCTTCCGATGGGAGGGCATTCCAAGTAGTGTCTCTACTTTGCAGAACTACAAAGAACTGCAGCCGTGAGGCAGAGAAGAATTTGGTGCAGATTTAATAAGGGAAGCAACGTGCTGGCGAAGATACTGCCAGGATCCCCTGGAGCAAAGTTGCCGCCTGTGTTTCTATGCAGAAGAAATGTGTTGGTGAGAGGCGGAGGGGAGCACAAAATGAAAGATGGGTTTGGAAAACTGGATAACATCAAGAGACAGGGGCATGTGGTGGGTGTCCGCAGAGGTGTTCCCCAGTATCTCTCAAAGGCTCCAGGTGTAATAAATGCGCGCAGGATACAATAACAGAGTGCACAAGGCTTCATCAATCAGAGGCGAGAGTGTTCACGTGTGAATATCCCTGGAGTTATCAGCACCAGTAATTCTCCAAATAAAGAGCCCCTTTCCCCTACTTTGATAAAGGAACAGAAGTCGGAGGCCTTATCAAGTCTCACCAACCAGAGGGGGAAACAAAGATTCCCACTTCATTTATGGACGAGGAGGGTGCTGAAATGGGGAGGGGGAGATGGAGTTTGCTTTAGACGAGGCAAAGCATGTTTCATTCCCATTGAGAGCTTTTGTTTGTTTGTTTGTTTTGTGAATAGGGGAGATATGAATGAATGGCACAGGGCAGAGCAGTGAGAGGGAGGGCTTGCGCATTAATCAGAAAATATCAGGAGCTTGCAACAGGGTGCGTTTGATGTGCAAAAGGAAGAAAGAGAAGAGGCTGCCGTGAAATCTGGCTTTCCCTCAGAACTGGTGCCAGGCCTGTAATAAATTATAAAAACATCACCACCGAGAAGACACAATCTTGGAGAAATTAAGGGCAAAAATTAAGCATGAAATTAACCAAGAGAGGAACTGTTGGAATGGGCAAGGATTCGAGGCTAGATGAAACAAAATTGCACCCCGGTCACCCTGGACTTGTGCCCTGTAGTCTGGCTCTACCACTGCATGGCCATATAAAATGGACTTATACAGAACTGAACCTCTGGTCTGTAAAGCTCAGCACTGTTTGACCTGCCTAGCAGCCCCTCCTCAGTTTCTCAGAGGGCATTTCCTCATTCTGCCCCAGAAATCTCCACTTAGGGCTGCATCTGAGACATTATGTAGCATGGAAGGAATGAGCTGTGTTGAGCTACGGGCATCTTCCCTACCATTCAGCAGAGGGGACAATATTGAGCAGCTGGCAGTGGGCTTGGTAAATGGGAAAACCTACATACATGCTTTCCCAGCAAGAAAGGCAAGTGTGATCTGCAACAAACTGTTGCAGTGTAAACTCCCTCCAAATAGGAAAACCCCGGTTCAGTGAACTGTTCCCTCCAAACAGGACACCCCGATCTCTCACCCCTGCCACAATTTCCAGTTTCCCTTTTCTAACTGACATGCAACATTCCAGGACAACTGAGAATACTCAGCCCTCATTGGACTGTTTTGTTGGGAGGTGGGGGATGCCTCCATAATATATATATATTAAATTGCTGTCAACTAGCTACCGGACTAAGTTCGAAGTGCTGGTTTTACTGCATAAAGCCCTATACAGCTTGGGTTCAGGATGCCTGTAAGATCTCTCCCCCCCCCCCTAAAATACCCAATCCGCCACTGCACTCTGCAGGTGAGGGCTTCCCGGAGATGCCACCTTATCAAGGATGCCCATCTCACTCAAAACAGAAATCAGGCTTCTAGTGTCATGGCACCTGCCCTTTTCAAGTCCCTCCCGTTAAATATTAATTGGGCTGTTGTGAGAGGAAGCTGCCTCCGCATCTCTCTTGCACCCCGGAGCCAGGGCCCGAAGGCTCCAACCTTGACGAGGGAGCCTTTCGTGGGACACCTGGTTGCGCCCCCTCAAAACAATGTGCCCAGGGCCACGGACCCCCACACCCCACGCTACACCACTGGTCTCCTCCCAGCACTTATTGCTAAAATGAGAGTGGGAAAAAGCCCTTAGCTTTCATCTCTAGGTGGGAGTTTCCCCGAGATCTACTCTTTAGCCTCAAAGGAAGGAAATGAAAATAAGATCAGTGGAAGACAAAGTAAAGTTCATGTATAAATATGAAGAAGACTCGCAGAAGGGACTTGGAAAAGAGTTAAGAGCATCGGACAGAAGATCACCAGGTTGATGGACTATAGGGAATTGGCGGATATGACTGGCAGAATCCGGGACCAGGGAGAAGAGTCGGTGGAAGAAGATTGGAAAAAGTTTAAAGACTATTTAAAGACTATTTATAAAAATATTGTAAAATTAATGAGTGTTAGAAAAATGTTGGAAAGGAGCTATTTGGCTTTAGTAGAAATGTTACAAGGAATTAAGTACAAATAGATTATTAGAGTATTAAAGGGAAAATAAAGTTAAAATATGTTAAGACAATTATATATTAAAGGGAAAAATAAGGTTAGAATATGTTAAGATAAATTACAGGACAGAAAACAGAGGAAGATGGAAAGGAATTGCTGAAACAGTTAATTAAAGTGGAATACAAAAAGGGAGGTGTGAGGAGGTTGTTGAAACAAGTAAATGAAAGTTAAGATACTGAACTTATTAGATGTGTTTTAAATTGTGTTTGTTTGGTTTTGTTAATTTAATGTTTGGGTGTTGGCGTTGTGTGGTGTTTTTGTTTTTGTATTGTATTGTTTTGTTTAATTCTTTGTCTTTCTTTTGCAGTCTTTAAAATGTTAATAAATATTATTATTTTTTTTAAAAAAAGAAGGAGCCCTTAGCTCTCAATACACTCTTACCTGCAGTGGGCGATTTCCCCTCAGAAGTCAGAGAAATGCACTTGGCACATGTTCAGAGGAACACTTCCAATTTATTAGGAGTTTAAGCATCTCAGGACTGAAATCTAGTCTGGGGCAAAGCCTTGATATACCTCAGCTGGAATCATCATCATCATCATAATCATCATTTCTATACCACCCTATACCAGGGGTCTCCTCCCTCCTCAGGCTCTCTCTGACAGGACAGCCACCCCCCGGCTTTCTAGAGGTAAGTGGGGCACGACACTCTGCACTGTTTCAGAGGCACCCTCTTCTTTAGGAGGACTTCACAAGGCTGAGCTTTGGGAGCTGACGCCACCCCTTCTGGCATTATTCAGAATTGCTATCCCGCCCCTCGCCTGCCATGGGGCTCTCATATTTCTGACGGGCGCTGTTTTCCAACAGGCAGAAGTTCTCCAGGTGCCGTTTTATCCATCCTTGAATCTGAGCGGGGGGGGGGGGTAGCTTTACCTGTAAGACTGGTGCTGTCAGCCCGCCGTGCAGCTGCTGAAGCCACAGACGGGGCGGGGGAGAGTGGGGTGGGGGAACCTTCCCCCAGAGGGTAGCACTGAAGCAGTAATGGCTGGACGGGTGGGCGTCAGAGGAAGGAGGAGCGATGGGCTGCGCTTTCGCCGTCGAGCCAGCCAGCCAGTCAGGCGGGCGGAGAGGCGCAGCTCCAGCAGCGCCCTCGAGGGGAGGCGTTAAGGGCTTGACCTTTCGTGCCACCTCGCCCAGCCTGCATATAAAGGCAGGTCCCGGCCGAGGAGGCAGAAGCAGCGCCGCGCTCAGTCTCCGCCGCGACTCGCCGCTGCCCTTGATCAAGCAGAGCGCAGAGCCGCCCCGTCGAGGCCAAGCCCGGAACGCACCATGGCGCGCCCCGAGTTCCAGCTCCTGCCGAAGCCCCGCGCGCTCTTCTCGCTCCTGGGTCTCTTCGCCTTTGCGCTGCTGCTGGAGGGACGTGGCGTCCGCGCCGCGCCCTTGCAAGGCAGCGAGGGGGCGTCCCCGATGGCCAAGGTCTACCCCCGGGGCAGCCACTGGGCTGTGGGTGAGTACGAACGAATTGCTGGGCGCCCACGGTCGCCAAATATGTGTGTGTGTGTGTGTGTGTGGCGCGCGCTTTCTCTCCCCACCCCGACGCCGCGGTTGGCGCTTGACAGTGGAGCATCAGCCCCGAGGGAAAGTGAAAAGAGAGTGAGGTCTTTGCCGTGAGGAGCTTACAATTGCCGTTTCTGCAGGGGGAGCGAGTAGCATTCAGGGAGTGAGGGTTGAGCGGAGGGAAGGAGAGTGAGTTTTAGAGGGACGGAGGGAGGGATCTCGTACTTTTCCCCAACTTTGAAAAGCTGGCTTGGAGAGCATCCATCCGTCCGTTATCATTTTCCTCCCAGCCAAGCTCGGTACCCAACCTGGCGACGCAATGCCTCCCGTTTCCAGTGAGCATCCCCTCTAGGTTGCCTCGCTCCCGCGCCGCATCACGTTATCCCCTCCATCCTGTTAGTTTCAATCTATTCCGTGTGCAGACAGATGCGTTGCTGCTGATTTTTATTTTCCTGTTTTGGAAAAGAAATTGCGACTTCACACAGCAGGTCATTAAATTTTTTTTTTTTTTTTGGGGGGGGGGGCTTTGCTACCCTGTAGTCATAACGGCCACTAGGTTCGACGGAGAAGAATCCCATCTCTTGGGTCTTTTCAGTCCTGACAAGTAGGTCAGCAAAACATTGCAGTGTGGAGTGCACCTGTTCAATGTCCCAGCCAATCAGCTTGTCATGCCTTTTGCCAGGATACTCCATTCCTCCCCGCTCCTTCATTTCCTGTTCCTCAACTCTATTCTGTGCCAAATGAACATCTTTGGTCCTCAGTCGGCTGCTATTAAACACCCCTCACTTGGGTTCCCCCCCTCAAGCTTTTTTTTTGAGTGGGAGGGAGGTACTTGGGGTGGCCCCAAGCTTGCTAAAACATACTGATTAACTGTGGATGGTGTTGCCATTTGAGCTACATGGGGTTCTAAACTCAAGAGAACTGAGTTTTCTATTAAGTTATAGGAGAACTAAATGAAATCTCCATTGACAGAGAGAGTATAGCTCTGAATACCAGGTGCTGAGGACAAACCAATCAGGGAGCACTGTTGCCCTCCATTCATGTTTCTGGCCAGCCAGCCGCTGCTGGAAACAGGATGCGGGACTAGATAGATCCCTGGTCTAAACTATCAGGGTTTTTCTTAGGCTGTCATTGCACTGGGATCTGCTAGAGCTACTTTAGTTTCAGGATATCCTATTGTAAGGAGCAAAGGTTGTACTAGATCAGGGGTCTGCAACCCGCGGCTCCGGAGCCGCATGTGGCTCTTTTACACCTTTGCCGCGGCTCCGGGGCAGATACTAGCGAGGGGAGGAGGCGCATTGTGCGCCCCGACACTCCCCACTGTGGCGGGCGCTGTACTGGCTGTGACGTCGCATGGGGGCGGTGCGTGCGTGCGTTACTCACGCACCGTCCCGATGTCACCTTCCCGGTTTTACGGCTCCCAGTTTTTTTTTCTTCGGAAATGGGTCCAAGTGGCTGTTTTTGTCTTAAAGGTTGCAGACCCCTGTACTAGATGAACAATAGGATCTCTGACAAGTTGGTCCCTACATCTTCTTATAAAATTGATGTCTTGTCTCTCCTGCCATTACGAAGACAGAACGCTGCCTTATGCACAATCAGAGCCCTGGTCCACTTAACCCAGTGCTGCTTACACTGATTGGCAGCTGTTTTCATGTTTTCAGAGATAGGTCCTCTGAGCTCTAGCTGGAAATGCTGTGGATTGAACGTGGAATGTTCTGCTCTGCCATAGCCCTTCCCCATTAGAAATAGCTTGCGAAATATTGCATTGATCTCTCTAAGCCACCTCCCCCTTTATCTGTAGCATCCAGTGAGAGCCAGTGTGGTGTAGTGGTTAAGAGCAGTGGACTCGTAATCTGATGAACCGGGTTTGCTTCCCCACTCCTCCACATGCAGCTGCTGGGTGACCTTGGGCTAGTCACACTTCTCTGAAGTCTCTCAGCCCCACTCACCTCACAGAGTGTTTGTTGTGGGGGAGGAAGGGAAAGGAGATTGTTAGCTGCTTTGAGACTCCTTAGGGTAGTGATAAAGCGGGATATCAAATCCAAACTCCTCCTCCTCCTCCTCCTCTTCTTCTTCCTCCTCCACACATCTGTACTATGCACAAGTATCTGCCACCACTTTGCTTTTCTCCTTGAGATGGTTCATTCATGCTATTACATATTTCTTCCATGCAGACAGTTCCAGTCTTCCATAACTGAGTGCATGGATTTACAGAAGAGGGTTGTGTGTGTGTGTGTGTGTGTGAGAGAGAGAGAGAGAGAGAGAGAGGGAGAGGGAACCAGGAAATCACAGGATTGGTTCACATCTGTGAATCTGTGGCTTTTCTCTGTTTGAGAGTAATTCCTCTCACGCCCATGACTGCATGACAAAATATCTAAGAGTGCTGAACAGTCCATGAAGACTGCCTACAGGTATCTCTGCAGTTGGGATGGCCCTGCTTGCCACCTGGTATAATTTGGTGTGGTGTCTGTCATGACGCCCCTGTCATGCAACTTCAAGCATAGGATTCGGCAAAGAGAGACTACCTATAAGTATAGTTGGCTGCAAACCCCTTAACATGGTGGTATTAACCTCCCGATGCCACCAGACCTATCGCAGTTGCAGGAGATGATACTGCCTGCCTGGAGACAGGTGACAGTTTATTCCGGAGAGTAGAAATGATATGATGGGAACACGGCTCATCCCAACAGAACTTTACATATGTAGTTGCAAGTAACATTGATTTAACTAGAACAAGCTCCAAGAGAGGCTTTGCTTTTGAGCAGACAAGTTGCTGGAGAAATGGAAGCTCTTCACCCTTTCCCCACCAGCCATCAAAATCACCCACCCACACACTGCTTTTCTCCTCCTGCTCTCTAGATATATGTGTCTTTTTCAGGGACATTGTGGTGGGGGAAAGCAGTTTGGGGGAGGTCATCACTGGGCTCACCCACACTTTCGCTCATCCTGTGTTTGATCGTATTGTGTTCTGGGTCCGAGAATTTTTCTTGTTCTGCAGCTGTGCTTTCTGAAAATTTGACCTTACCCACTGAACTGAAGCTCAGTTGAGCAAAATCTGCCTCTTGATTTTCTGTGCATTCGGATAAGAGACAAGTCAGCAGGTAAGATCGGATTTTCATATGGCACAGCCGAGGAACAATGAGGATAGCCCTCGCACCTGGGAAAAATTAATTGGTGCACAATATGATCAAAATACGTGGCAACCGAAAGTGTAGATGAGCCCAAAGGTGGCAAGGTGGCCGGCAGGAATAGGGTTAAAGTCAGGAAAAGGTCTTTCATGTCTATTTTAGCCCATAATTTTTGCATGTTTCTGTAGGGCTTCAAAAGCTACAAATAATGTCTTCCTTGACTGGATTTCCTGTGCCCAGAAGCACCCTAAATAATTTCACAATGGCTGCCATCACCACTCTGCTAGCCTGGTACTCTTATGAGGGTACCAACTTTGATGCACTTCTGTCTGATTCAGGCATTCCTTGCCGGACGATAGAATCACAGCATAAAGCAGATAGCTCAGTGTGTAGAGCATGAGACTCTTAATCTCAGGGTCGTGGGTGTTAAGTTGTGGGTGAACATATCAGACGACACAGCAATTCTTCAACAGCTCTTGTTTATTCACAGGCCAGAACAGAACTGAACTGAAGGGTTCAGCCAGCCTGCTTCTATAGAGCTCCACTAGAATGCAACAGAAACCATTTTCTGTAACTATCCAATCACTGAACGTCACTTTCAATCCCTTATTTGCATATGTGGACCTGAGTGAAAACTATCTACAATATCCCCCTGCTGGCCCAGGGTGAGAACTTCAGTACATAACAGTGGGTTTGAGCTCCACATTGGGCAAAAAGATTTCTGCATTGCAGGGGTTGGACAATCTACAGTTCTATGACTTTTGGCACCACTTTCATGGCATTTCGGTTCCTCTTGCAGGGCACTTCATGGGCAAAAAGAGCAGCGGAGATTTCCCTAACATATATGAAGAACGAAATGAGTCACCTTTCTCTTTGCTACCCGATAATGCCAAGCAACTAGGAGACTATCTGCACTGGGAGGAAACATTCAAGCAGTTCCTCCAGCTTCTTGAGGGGAACGAAAACCAAAGTGCTCAGGTTCTTAGGGAAGAATCTCCGTTTCCTGTCAAGAGCGCTTGGGAGGCAGAGGACAACAGCAGCCTCAAAGACGTAAGTGTAAATGCTTGCCTTCATCTCTGTGTTGACAAAAGGCACTTCAATAATGTAGATGGAGTCCAGAGAGGAAAGAAATCCTGATAACACTTTACTGAGCAAACTGAACAAAGTGTATAATTTGAGGAGGAACGAGCAGAGGGATTTTGCCTTTCTTAGTTCAGGCCTTGTAAGCAGCAGGGAAAGATTCAGCCAAACACACAAAGGGAAAGTTCCCTGAGAACTGCACAGCCAATCAGAGTGTGTTCTGCCTCAGTAAATGTCAAGCTGCTCTGTCTGGTTGCTAAGCAACACTTCCACCATCCCCCTGTTGGTTAGTTGACTTACTGATCACAGAGTTAACCTTTGAGTTGCAAACTGAATGATCCTTGCTGCAGCACTTCCGATGCTTTCATTGACAATTTGAACATGGGAAGCTTCCTGTCACAGTTTGTTTTGTTTCGGTTTGTTTCCTTCAAACAAACATGCCAAACATGGTTCAACAGAGGTGAAAATACATCTGAGAAGGTCAGCAAGTTGAGCCTCAAAGTAGGAACATGTGGGGAGGTAAAAAAGGTAAAGGGACCCCTGACCATTAGGTCCAGTCGTGGCCGACTCTGGGGTTGCGGCACTCTTCTCGCTTTATTGGCCGAGGGAGCCGGCGTACAGCTTCCGGGTCATGTGGCCAGCGAACCAGAGCAGTGCACAGAAATGGCGTTTACCTTCCCGCCAGAGTGGTACCTATTTATCTACTTGCAGTTTGACGTGCTTTCGAACTGCTAGGTTGGCAGGAGCTGAGGCCGAGCAACGGGAGCTCACCCCGTCACGGGGATTCGAACCGCCGACCTTCTGATCGGCAAATCCTAGGCTCTGTGGTTTAACAGTTAACTCTGTGGAGGTAACTTATGCTAAATCAGACCATTGGTCCATCCAGCTCAGCACTGTCTCTGCTGACCAGCATTGGGTCTCTAAGATTTCAAGCAGGGATTTACCAACCCAGAGGTGCTGTGGACTGAACCTGGGAGCTTGTGCCTGCAAAACAGATGCTCCACCACTGAGCTACAACTGCTCCCCAATTAAAAAACCAACCGCTTTCAAGCATTACCTAGAATCCTAAATGGGGCTGTGAGGACCTCTCAGTCAACTATAATTGCACAACCTGCATTTGATGGTATGTAATTGGTGGCGCTGTGGGTTAAAGCCTCAGCGCCTAGGGCTTGCCGATCGAAAGGTCGGCGGTTCGAATCCCTGCGGCGGGGTGCGCTCCCGCTGCTCGGTCCCAGCGCCTGCCAACCTAGCAGTTCGAAAGCACCTCTGGGTGCAAGTAGATAAATAGGGACCGCTTACCAGCGGGAAGGTAAATGGCGTTTCCGTGTGCGGCTCTGGCTCTGGCTCTGGCCAGAGCAGCGATGTCACGCTGGCCACATGACCCGGAAGTGTCTCCGGACAGCGCTGGCCCCTGGCCTCTTAAGTGAGATGGGCGCACAACCCCAGAGTCTGTCAAGACTGGCCTGTACGGGCAGGGGTACCTTTACCTTTACCTTTAATTGAATCCCATCCTGAAAGTGACAATCTGGAAGTGCCCTAGAAATGGCAAAAGACTGGATCTTGGAACTCTTACCTGTGGAGCATATTCTTAACCTCCCAATTTACACAAAGCACTTTTTAGCTTGTTGAAACATAAATAACTTACTGTCATGAGGTACTGGGAAGCTTGCTATACTGAAGGGGAAACAGCTCTCCCTTTCTGATTATTTTGATTTAATTTTCTAGAAAAACTGACTGATTTGTGCTTGGGGCGGCAGCAGTGGCGTAGCGTGGGTTGTCAGCACCTGGGGCAAGGCAAGTAATTTGCACCCCCTGACCCGTGGATTTGCGCCCCCTAACCCTAACCCCCAGATGTTGCGCCCGGTGCGGCCGGGCCCCCCTGCACCCCCCATGCTACGCCACTGGGCGGCAGTAAATGAACTACAGCCCCAAGTAATGACTTTATTCTGACATGGTTTGGCCAGCGCCTTCATTATACACCTTAAGGGTGCCCGGCGAAAATGTTCCTCTTTAACCAGGCCTTTGGGTGATTGACATCCAATGCCCTTTTAAATATGTTGTGGAAGTGGAGGGCGGTATTGTTATCATTATAGTGAGGCAGCTATGTCAGGCAGGAGATGAGAGATGTGGGGCAGCAGTAGCAGCCCCTGGCTGTTTGTTCCTCCGGAGTCGCTTAACTATCCCCATCTGTTGAATGATTGATTACAGTGGTACCTCGCAAGACGAAAAACACGCAAGACGAAAGAGTTTTCCGTTTTTTGAGTCGTTCCGCAAGACGAATTTCCCTATGGTCTTGCTTCGCAAGACGAAACGTCTTGCGAGTTCTTGCAAGTTTGTTTCCTTTTTCTTAAAGCCGCTAAGCCGTTAATAGCCGCTAAGCCGCTAATAGCCACTAAGCCGCTAATAGCCGTGCTTCGCAAGATGAAAAAACCGCAAGATGAAGAGACTCGCGGAACGGATTAATTTCGTCTTGCGAGGCACCACTGTATATTAATATGCTGCTTTCATTCAACTGAATCGCAAAGTGGCTTACAAACAATAAATACAGTTGGACCTCGGGTTTCGAACGTAATCCGTTCCGGAAGACTGTTTGAGTTCCGAAACATTCGAAAACCAAAAACTCAATACGGAAGCCTCAATACAGAAAACTCAATACGGAAGCCACATGGCATGTTCGACTTCTGAGGCGTTTTCGAAAACCAAAGCATTTACTTCCAGGTTTACAGCATTCAAAAACCAAAATGTTCGTCAATGGAGACGTTCGAAAACCGAGGTACCACTGTAACAATAACATAATAGAACACCGCAAATGCAACATAAACTAGACAGAGTAGTTAACAAACCATCAGTCAAAACAATTACAATTCACCAGTAAAACAATTACAGTCACAACTTGGAAAAGATAAGCTAAACAGCACAACAAAAGTCATATTGTAGGATTGCTCAAAGTACTACAGTGGTCATAATCTATAAAACAATGTTAACAACCTTGACAAAAGAGCAACCGAAAGATAAGATAAGCACTGATATATTCGTTGACTCTTCCCAGCCCCATGACTCATAATCTTCCACTCTGTTCTGTTCATTAAAAGACTCCATACACACTGCCCAAGCTTGACCTCTGAGGAGGTCACTTCAGTGCTGTTAACGCAGTGGTTCGACTTCACCCTCATGGGGCCACACCATTGTCTCTTGAGACAATTGCCAACCACAGTGATATCTGCTGCCACATGGTCACTCTTGGTCCTCCTACTCTGTCCTGCTGCCTCGGGTCTGGTGGAGAATGCTTTCCTGTCACACCAGTGCTGGCATTAAGTGGAGGCTGGTCTATACAGGGCAAATGGGCCAATACACTGCCAGTCTGCCTTCGACCAACTCCTGTCCAACGCCAGCCTTACTTACAAGCAGTGCCGGATTTACGTATAAGCTAAATAAGCTATAGCTTAGGGCCCCACTCTCTTGGGGGCCCCCAAAAAAATTAAAGGAAAAAAACCTGCATGTACATTTCCAAAATATAAAAAACAAATAAAGGAATTTTTGTTATTGCCAAATGCCAATGTGTTTGCATTATTACATTTGTTATGAATAAAAAAATCATTTTAAGTTGGAGCTTAATAATTATTTCACTATTAACATACTTCTTCTTAATTGTATTTCACTATTAATATACTTCTTCTTCATTGTATTTCAGTTCAACAATTACTTGATAAAATACCTATTTTGTTATGTGCAAATGGCTTTAGATACCTATTAGGTCCACAAATTACCATATAGCATATATTCAACACAAAAAACAGCGACAACTTGTTGTTGACAAAGGACAGCTGGACATATCAAGGGCCCCATTACCTTCAGTAGCTGAGAGCCTCATCAGACCTAAATCTGGCCCTGCTTACAAATAGTCAGTGGGTGGCTCTGGCACTACCTGTTTTTGGTTTTCTGCCTTCCCCACCCCTACCAGGCCTAGTCTGCCCCACTGAAATGTGGGTAGCCACCCAGTTGGCTCCTGTTTGTAGAAGCCCTTCACCTCCAGCAGTGAAACATACTGGGCTGGAGCTGGTTGAGGGACGTATGACCTCTGCACCCATCACTGCAGCGGCTTTTGTCAAGATTGCCCTCTCACTGTTTTTCTTCTTCCTCCCTCTGTGTCTTCATTAGATGATGGATTATCTGCTGCAAGCGATGGATAGAAAAGAGGCCTCTCCCAGTTGAAGCAACTGTCTCCCAGCACCGAAGGCATAGAATAATATCTTTGCGAAAGAGACTATTGGTTTCACAAGCATTTTATTGTATATGATAACTGATTTAAAAATAATAATATTATCTTTTGTGTTAAGCAAGATTTTTCCCCTCTCCCTTTGGCGTAAAAATAACCTGCTCACTTGTATTCCTAATCATGACGACACTCTTTGGAGGTGTTTATTTCCATCTGAGTAGCCTTTTCCCTCTTTCGAATGCATTTGTTTGTACGACAGCTTTTGCCACCCTTGGCACCCTCCAAAACACCTGGAGGGCGCTAGGTTGGCAAAAGCTGTTCTGCATTATTGTTGATGAAGGGTCTTCCAATTCTCTGACGGTAATTTGCCATTTCCTCTCCCTCCAATCACATCGTCTTTTGTGTTAACAATCATTCGATGTTTTTCAACATTCACAATAAACAAATATGTTTAAAAAAGGAAAGATTCCGAGGTTAGTGCTTTCATCTGTCTGAAACGCAGGTGATGCTGCAGTCTTGCTGAAGCAAAGCAGGTCGGTACGGGCTTGAATTTCTGGGGGCCATTTTTGTAAGCTGCCCGGAGCTCCATGATGGAGGAAAGGTGGCATACAAAAACAAAGGAAACATATGTACGATAATAAATGCACACCTATTTGCGTGTGTGTTTTGATGCATTTATCTTTAAAAGGCATAAACTGTCCTGTGAAATGGTACAGAGAAGTCTGAAGCGAAATTTTAAAGGGACAAATAGATTATAAACCAAATAACGACTATATTTATAAAACGATGGATAGGTTTTTAAAACAAGGAGGTTCAAAAGCATACCTCTCTCTGGAGGGCATTTTCAATTTCACATACAGTGGTACCTCGGGTTACATACGCTTCAGGTTACAGACTCTGCTAACCCAGACATATTACCTCAGGTTAAGAACTTCGCTTCAGGATAAGAACAGAAATTGTGCTCTGGCAGCACAGCGGCAGCAGGAGGCCCCATTAGCTAAAGTGGTGCTTCAGGTTAACAACAGTTGCAGGTTAAGAACGGACCTCCGGAACTTAACCCGAGGTACCACTGTATCTGTCAATGGCGCGGCAACTGGTGAGGAATGAGACCTTGTTGGGGGATAGCTTGGCGAAGATGCCAGCCCAGTGAAAAAGGAAAATTCCATGCTAGGGATAATCAGGAAAGGCATTGAAAACCAACGCTGTTATACAATCTATGATGCAACTGCGTCTGGAATAATGTGCATTGTTCTGGGTCACTGGGTCCACTCAAAGAGGTAATTGTGGAATGGGAAAAGGTTCAGAAAAGAACAACTGAAATGTCTGCCTAGACAGCTCAGTTGGCTAGAGCGTGATAATGTCATGGTTGCAGGTTCAATCCCTGCACAGGACAGCTGTATATTTCTCCATTGCAGGGGATTGGACTCGAAAGGAAGTACAGTGGTACCTCGGGTTAAGTACTTAATTCATTCCAGAGGTCCGTTCTTAACCTGAAACTGTTCTTAACCTGAAGCACCACTTTAGCTAATGGGGCCTCCTGCTGCTGCTGCCGGAGCACGATTTCTGTTCTCATCCTGAAGCAAAGTTCTTAACCTGAGGTAATATTTCTGGGTTAGCGGAGTCTGTAACCTGAAGCGTACGCAACCTGAAGCATATGTAACCTGAGGTATCACTGTACTTCCTCACATAAGTGAGGAAGTGATGCGTTACAAACTGGGATGGCTTCAAAGGCGGGTTAGACAAAATCCTGAAGCAGTAGTCTATCACTGACTATTAAGCCCAATGACTACGTTCCACCTTCACCGTAAGAGGCAAGATGCATCTGAATACCAGTTGATGGGACTCACCAAATAGTGCTGATGTCTCAGGTTCTGCTTGCAGACTTCTCATAAGTATCTGGCTGGCCACGGTGGGAAGCCACAGAGTTGATCCAGCAGGGCTTTTGTTCTTAGTCCTAGAGCCCACACAAAGGAGGTCCCTTCGCCCGCCTTTGCACATGGAGAACGTGCTTCTCCCAAAGAAGGAACACAGAGAAGCACAGACCCCCTCAGCCACCTTTTATTTAACACCTGATTTATACAACACATTTCATAAAGCACAGCAACAGTGATGAAACGTAATAAAACAATCACCCAGTGAAAACTGCGTGCAATACTCTGGGGCTTGTGAATTTCCAGAACGGTTCAGTCTTGAAAACTGAAACTGCTCATAACCCACCTGCCATACTTTCAGCAGCCAGAAACATCAGAGCCAGACACTGGAGAGACCTGTCAGGAGTAAGCATGGACCAATGGTACCAAATAGTATAGGAAACAGCCTTACAGTGGTATCTCGGGTTACATACGCTTCAGGTTACAGATTCCGCTAACCCAGAAATAGTGCTTCAGGTTAAGAACTTTGCTTCAGTATAAGAACAGAAATCATGCTCCAGCGGCACGGTGGCAGCAGGAGGCCCCATTAGTTAAAGTGGTGCTTCAGGTTAAGAACAGTTTCAGGTTAAGAACGGACCTCAGGAACGAATTAAGTACTTAACCCGAGGTACCACTGAACCAATAAACTGAAACGGGGACAAATAGAAGAAGATGCCTTTATCCCGGTATGGTTCCCCTTTATCACATACATGGCCCAACAAGGCAATGACAAAAACCCACCAACAACATACAAATCAATATGGCTAACCTGATCTAAAACACCCACCCACTCACATATGATAATAAAGTTCACCACAGCCAACCACAAACAAACAACCACACCCTAGGCCAACCCCAACCTCTCTCACCACCAAAGGAAGACAAGTGAACAGCAGAGAACCTGCACAAGCAACGCCGACACAATACCCCACATATATTAAGTAAAATAGAATCATCGCCACCCGACCCCACCCCCACTCACCTTTCCCCCCTCCACCTCTTTCCCCCTTTTCTTCCTAATGTCTCAACAAGTGAAACTGATCTATAAAAAATGTTACTTGAAAAGAGAGAGAGAGAGAGAGAGATTGCACATACTTCCGTAAACCAAGAAAATCTTTAATAAAAACAAAACAAAACAAAACAAACCCTGAAAGCTGAACTCAACGGTGCCATTGATTTGATTCGGCAAGGGAGCCCTTCCGTTCTCAAATCACTCCTCCTAGCAGCGAGCTCAGGTGGCGAGCGCCGACAGCGATGCAGTCAAAACGGAGCCCCCGAGAAATGGAAAAGATGGATTAGCACACTTGAGGGAACCCTCAGGTTTACAGAAGTCAGAAAATATTTTTCTCAAAAAATGGGGGAAAGGCCAGTGAAGACCGAGCATACCTACAAGCCGCAGAATTTCTGGTATCAGCAGGTTAAAGAAACAGACACTGTGGGGAGGGGGGAATGGAGAATGAAGTATCCTGCTATATATACTGCAACTTGTTTGCTCTGCAAGGTGTCCCCAATGCTGCTACCACATAACTTCTTGTCTGGAGAGATTGTTGTGCAACGCATGCACGCAGACACAAATATTTATTTGTGGCACAAAGCGTTACAGTGTTTCAGCAGGCTGGAAGCAAAGCCCACCCAAAATGTTTGCGGGTGCAAACGGTATTGCCAGTGGGATTGATTCCCAATAACATAAGGAACACAAATAATCATGCACGTGCGATAGAAAAGGATGTCTGGAGAGGCCCTGGGTCAATTTGATATTGCAAAGGTGTGTGCTTTTTTTTCTCTTTGAGAGAAATTGCGCCCCGCCAACAACTCTTCAAACACACAGAAGTGGGGAGGAAGATTTGCTGAGATGCCTCTTGCTTTAGCAGTGCTAACAGTAAACACTGTAATCAGATCAGGACTAATCCGCCAAGATAAGCAAATGTGAGTCACAATCCCAGAGCCTTACGGAAACTTCTAGAAGCAACACTGTAAACACTGTTGAGTCTAGAGTGCCTCTCTTGAGAACATGCTCAGTGCAGGAGAGTGTCATGTTGAAGTTGTTCAGGGTGGCCACTTACCCAACACACACACTCATAAGACAAACAAGGACAGAGATCTGCATCTGCTAATGCACATATATAGGTGCAAATTTAGAAACGATTGTTTTAAATCGAAATATAAGACACCTCACCATAGTGGAGAAGACTGCAATGGGCTGACCTGTGTACCTGCTCTGTCTGCTGCCAACTGTTGATGGGCAAGTTCCTTGCTCTCCTGTTTTAGGATTCTCTCTCTTCAAAACAGACCGGGACTAGGTAGCAATTCAAACGGAAGACAATGCTCTGTAAATCAGGGCACATAATCGCACTATACTTTGGGGGTTGTTGTTGTTTAGTCGTTTAGTCGTGTCCGACTCTTCGTGACCCCATGGACCAGAGCACGCCAGGCACTCCTGTCTTCCACTGCCTCCCGCAGTTTGGTCAAACTCATGCTGGTAGCTGCAAGAACACTGTCCAACCATCTCGTCCTCTGTCATCCCCTTCTCCTTGTGCCCTCCATCTTTCCCAACATCAGGGTCTTTTCCAGGGAGTCTTCTCTTCTCATGAGGTGCCCAAATATTGGAGCTTCAGCTTCAGGATCTGTCCTTCCAGTGAGCACTCAGGGCTGATTTCCTTAAGAATGGAGAGGTTTGATCTTCTTGCAGTCCATGGGACTCTCAAGAGTCTCCTGCAGCACCATAATTCAAAAGCATCAATTCTTCGGCAATCAGCCTTCTTTATGGTCCTGCTCTCACTTCCATACATCACTACTGGGAAAACCATAGCTTTTACTATACGGACCTTTGTTGGCAAAGGGGTTAGGGACACCTTTTTCAGCTCAGGGCCTACTTCTAGGACAACTTACAGCATTTTGCTGTTTAATAATGAGCAGGCTGGAGGAGTTAAACAAGAAATGGTTTTTATTAAAGGACTATATTCAACAGGTCTTTTCTCCTTTAGTTACTCTCTCACCCTGCTCTAGCCTTGCACTCCTGCTTGGGCCTAACCTACTAAGTGAGATGTGGGAGCTGGCTTTAATGGCCACATTTTATTTTTTTCACTTATGCCAGCCAAGCGGAGACACTTGGGCTGTTAAAGCAGGAGCAGTGCAAAGTGTGGCCTGGGGAGAATTCTAAGGGCCACACAGAGTGACACCAAGGGCCGCACATCAGGAACTCAAGGAGATTCAACTGGGCACTTCCAAAGTTAGGTGGCTGGGGCCTATCCTATTAAGCCCCTGTGTGCCAGGGCCAAAGCAGGTGTAGACAGAAAGAGGATTATGCAACCTCCGTCCCAGGCAGGCCTTAGGAAGCCTCTGAATTTCCTGGCCTGCAGATCTTCCAAGTGTCCATTATTGTCCAGGGAGAGTCCAGGATTACAGAAGCCATCCCAGTTTCTGTTTTGATCCTGGAATGTCCCACTTTTCCTTAGGATGTCCCTGTTTTCATTGGAGACATGTTTGAGGCTATGGAGTTATATGACCTCCGAGCCAAAGAGATAAGAGATAACTATACAACTTTTAGAAGGCATCTGAAGGCTGTCCTGTATAGGGAGGTTTTTAAATGTTTAATTTTTATTATGTTTTAATATATATATTGGAAGCCTCCCAGAGTGGCTGAGGCAACCCTGTCAGAGGGGTGGGGAATACAACAACAACAACTGATCCGTCCCTGTTTTCATGAGAGAAATGTTGGAGCGTATGAGTCAGTAGCTTCCCATGTCTGAATTTATTTTTTTTTTTTTTAAAAGTGCACAAAATGTTCAGAGAGAAATAGTTTGGTTTTTTCCTGAATGCTTATTGAGGGAGAGAGCTGAGATGATTCCAGACTAAATCTATCTATCTATCTATCTATCTATCTATCTATCTATCTATCTATCTATCTATCTATCATCTATCTATCTATCTTTTCACTACTTCACAGATTGCCCTTACTTCTACCTGCAAAGTAGACAGGACAAGGTAAGGAAAGGGTTAGTTTCACCCACCTCAGTTTCAGAAGGGAATGCATCGCCTCTGGTTTTTGTCTTTGCTTTTAATTCCTTCTTCCCTCCTCGATTAAAAATTTGGCAACTTGGATCAAACACCATTTATTAGTTCTTATGAACTTCTCTTATATTCCACCAGGTGGCAATCTTGGCCAACGTATCCTTGCTGGAATATACATTTAGGAAAAGTCGTTTCGTGCACAAATCCGAATCATTAGCGATGATTTTGATGGCACAATACGAATCACAGCAGCACAGCAGTAATAATAGTAAGAATAATGATCTCATAATCACAAGTCTAAAACTTCTGCTACCTGAGATATTTTTCAGGCCAGGGTTGGACCTGGGACCATCTGCTTTGCAGTCCATCATGGGGAACAGGACACTGAACTAGGTGTTAGGGGTGTTCTTGTGTCCTTAATATGGATTTAGCTCTCTTATTTAGATGGCGCTGAAGCACAAAGAGGCCCCACGGACTATGGTTTTGTTTTAAAGCATGATGATCTGTGTCTCGCTCCATCTTCAAAAGACTAAGTTTGGAAAGTACCTTTATCAAACAGACCGTCGTCTTGTTGACCTTGGGAAGTTCAGCTCAGATTAATTCCTTAAAGCTACTTTCCTCCTCTGAGTCTTTTCTCTTACTTATGGTTCTTAAGGGTTCATCATCTTTGTCTTTTTTCCATGCTCGGGATATTTCTTTCCTGTGTGGGAAGATCAGGTGCGTACATGTGTTTGTGTGTGCAGGATCGCTGGCATAAATTTCCCTCCCCAGCGAATGTTTGCTTTTGCAAAAGTGTCCTTGAATGTTGATTCAGAGTTAAGCAGATCACGAAGACTTTTGACTGCCTGTGTTCCTCCCGGGTTGCCTTGTCAAGGAGGCAGGTAGAGACACAGTCGGTCACACAGCAACAGAGCATGTTGCCAATTCCACTGATTCCTGCGGCCTTCAGAGGGGTCGCTTGTGAGCAGGAACCACAATTGTTTTCCCCAAATTGGAAAGCCTTAAAATGCAGAGACAACGTGACCCAGGCTTTAAAAGCCGCAGAGGGCTTTCAAGTGTGCCAGCAAAAGAATGTGCTAAAGAACCCCAAGTAACAGACACAGAAGAAGGAATAAACAAATTTTTTTTGGAGGGGGAGGGGAGATACAATCTGGTCAAAATTCAGTGCTTTTAAGACTTATTGATTTTTGTGGAAAGCCAGCCCAGCCTGCACATAACTTTTCCTGTAGGAATTAATGGGTACACACCATGACTTTAAAGTGCATTCAAAGCACACACACCCAAGGTATCCTGGGAACTGTAGAGTGCTGGAGTGGTAGCTCTGTGAGGAGGAAACTAGAGTTCCCAGCATTATTTGGGTGGTTGAAATGTGCTTTGAATGTGCTTTAAAGGCGTGGTCCGTGTTCGCAGATTGAGATGTGTTTTCGCTTCAGTTGGCCCATGCCTCTGGTCTCCTAAATTTGTACAACGAGTAGCACATCCCATAACTGGGAAATAATAAACTGCCCCTGCAGCTACCCTTTGAAAAACCTTGGATGTGACCCACCCAAAGGTTAAGAATTTTTAATTCCCATTGATCTCAACAGAAGAGATGAATGTGCTCAAAATAATTCTGTGTACATTGCGGCAGCCTTTGGCTATGTGCAATAAAACTGACTGAGACTGAGACTGAGACTGAGACACTTATTCTTTTCTCACCCAGATACAGTTTTGTTTGGACGTCTTACCGGAAATGTTCCTCTCTACCTCCTCTGCTGCCAAATGTACAGCGTTACCTACATGAACCCAAGCAACAGCAGAAGCACCCTGTCACATTTGCGAGGGATTAGCTAGGACAAATCTATCTATATGGAAAATTTTAGGCCTCCAGAAACCTTGCAGGACTTTTCCTAATTCAATAGCTCTGTATCTCCGTAGCCAGAAGTGATTCAAATCAATCCATAGGTTGCAATAGAGGGGGGGAGCACCCCCCCAAACAAGGACCTCATCCATCCCACTTGCCACCCCATTTCTTAACTCCAGTCATTAGCATATGCTGTCATTTTTCATTCTCACACACCTAGAAATATACATTGCCCCTTCTGTCCCCCATAACCCATTTTTTTGCCTTTTTCTGGTGCTGTCACAGAATCAATCCCTGTTCAAGCTCAACACTTGAATACCCAACCACTCACACATCATACTAGTGAGCATTCAATAATATTTAAAATGAGAAACGTTTTACTGATGGGTCACCCGGGTAGAGAAATTAAACAGCCTTTTTGCCGGATGGCCAGTTTGAATTAGGATTTAGGGAAGATTGAAAGAAAGAAAGCCTACATTTTCAGCAAGTTTAATTTCTGATTATTTCCCATTGTTTCTTTGCAGTCTTCTTTGGCTTTCAAACGTTCTGTTCTGCTGTTAGCAGCTAATGTTTAAAATCTTGCCCTCGTTGCTGGAAGAGAGTTTTAAGTGAAAGAGGAAATAGGAGACTCAAGGAAGGAGGCCCAGGTTAAGAGCCTTAGTGAATTTAGAGCAAAGAAGTGGTTAAGGATCCAGATGATTTAATCCCGTTTTAAGAAAAGGTTTTACAGTGAGCAATTAGATGCTGGTTAAGGAATTAATCACTAATGGGTCATTAACTTTGACTGCCATTGTACAGTTAACAAGCTGAGGCAGGATTATTAGACTCAGCACCCAATTAAGGAGAAGATATTTACAAAAAAAGGGGGGGGGAGAAAAAAAGAAAATAAATCCCCAACAAATAGGATCTTAAAATGCAACAGGACAGTGTGTAAGAATCCACATGGATGTACTGGATAAAAATGCACGTAAAATCAAGAAAAGGCGGAGAACTAGACATTGACGTTCCTCCTCAGCCTCCATATATTGAAATGAATTTATTCTGAATGGAAATAAACATTTATTTATACATCTGTCAGCTCAGTGCAAATGGTGTGTGTGTGTGTGTGTGTGTGTGTGTGTGCGCGCGCAGGGAGGAAAGCACCTGTTGGGTTTTTTATTATTATTCTGTATGCAATACAGTACGCACCCCGGAAATGATCTCTTTCAGCTTCTGCCTTCTGTAAGAAGGTATAGGATTATAAAGGCCAGGACTAGCCGCCTGGGAAACAGTTTCTATGCAAATGCAATTCTGGTTCTAAACACAGCATAAGGGGTTTCTATAGTATAGTGTATTTTAAAATGGGGTTTTAGAGTTTTTAGGGGGTTTTGAATGTTTTATGTAGTTTTGATGTAGTTTTAATGTAGTTTTATGTAGTTTTAATGTAGTTTTATGTAGTTTTAATGTAGTTTTATGTAGTTTTTCAATTTCATTGTTCTGCATGGGACAATGATAATAAAGATATATCCTAAATGACTGTTCTCTTGGTGATGTCCAATGTCTCTCTAGTAAAACTCTGCTTGCACAATGGCACCTCTCCTAGCCTATCTCCTCTCTCATGGTAGCCCTTGATGTGTATCCTAAAATCAGCTCTGGAGGGATACCCAACAGAGCCAACCCTCTGGATCAGATTGGGGGGCATACAGAAAGCTGTGGGGATGAAGTCCTGTTCTGCTCACCGACAACTGTTCCAGGAGTCCTACCTTCAGAAGACCTTTTGCACTCAGTGCAATCCTACACCTGTCTAGTCAGAAGTAAGTTCTGTTGACTTTCACAGGGCTTACTCCCAGGTAAGGGTGTCCAGGATTGCAGCCTCAGCCTGCAAGTGGTTCTTGCCTCTTGCAGAGGGTTCTGGATTGCACTCAGTTTATTCATGGTTCTAGACAAACATGTCGGGCTACATCATCACATCTCAGATTGGGATTGGATTTTGCAAAGGAAGATCAATAGCGAGGGACAAGCTTGCATGTCCTGCTCAGCGAGGCTGTGGTAAATTTTGAAGTGCGGGAGCTCATCATGGAGGCCCCAGTTGCCAACAGCCCAAAAGGCCAGTCCAAAAACTCAGGCAGCTTCCGTTACTGTAGCCGTTTGTGACTGTTATCAATACATTGTGTTATTTGAGTATAGTTTTTTTATTCTGTATGCTGTTGTTTCTGTAAACTGGCTTCATAAACTGACTAGGAGAAATCCAATATGCCTTGAAATTATAATGCGGATCTACTTAATTTGCACCTTTGGAAACAGTTGGGCAAACCAAAACACGACTATCCTTCAAAATTTGCACTTCTCTGGGTTTTGTGACGTAGTTTCCCAGCCAAATAATGTGTAAATAAATATGTAAATTAGGGGGAACCACAAATAAAAATTTGTGTAGCATTGTTGTTGGTTGGCGGCAACAATTTCAGTCTGTGGTGACCATCAGGGTGTGAGGTTGAGGCTTATATCTGATGCCAGCACTGACAGGCATTGAGGCTGTGCAGTAACAAGCATGTTATGATTCTGTAGTTGGGAGCGAGTGGGCAAAACTACGTAGTTTTATACACACACAATCCAAGGCCAAGGATCTGCTCTCATATAAAAGTGGTCTCCTCTCATGTGAAAGATGGGAGAGAAGTATTAGGTGGTCTAGGAGCAGGGATGCACAGAATGGAAGGGCCAAGGGGTGTTGAATTTTGGCCTCCATTGAAATTTAAACAACCAAAGTTCACCCCTGGAGTGCACAATCCCATTCAGCGATGGGGAGAACATCTTGCATGCCTAGGAGGTCCTGCAGTCCTTTGTATGTGGGTTGCAATATTGTTGAGTACCAGTGACAAGCTCAACTCCTGATAAATAACCAAGCAGCACTGGGAAGCCCAGAGCCTAGGGCTTGCCGATCAGAAGGTTGGCAGTTCGAATCCCCACAACAGGGTGAGCTCCCGTTGTTCAGTCCCAGCTCCTGCCAACCTAGCAGTTTGAAAGCACGTCAAAGTGCAAGTAGATAAATAGGTACCACTCCAACAGGAAGGTAAACGGCATTTCCATGCACTGCTCTGGTTCGCCAGAAGCGGCTTAGTCATGCTGGCCACATGACCCGGAAGCTGTACGCTGGCTCCTTCGGCCAATAAAGCGAGATGAGCGTCGCAACCCCAGAGTTGTCCGCCACTGGATCTAACGGCTAGGGGTCTCTTTACCCTTTACCTATATATGACCAACATTTGAAGGCAAGCTGGGGTGGTGGGTTGTAGCATAAATCTCATCTCTCCCATATCTCCATACATTGGTTTATTTATATATTAGGCCGAGGGAGGGACAATGTTTATGCTGAAACCCATCGTCCCTTAAAGACCAGATCCTGGGTTCAGGAGTGGCTCCCCTGAGTGCTTCTTGGTTATGCCGCAAGCCATCCAAAACACGCACGTTCGTTGTTTGCCGGCTGCTCCGGGCTTCTCCACTTGGTTACAAGAGAATGGAGAAGGCCGAAGGGCTCAGAAGGAGGAGGAGGAAGGAGGAGGAGGAGAGAGGCTGTTTTCAAAATACAGTGATTCCCATTCTTCCCTGAGAAAGAAGGCTCTCAAGTCGGCAAATGGGAGCGCCATTGTTGGGGCCCCCGCCCTCCCCATCAGCGAGGGATGTTGAGAAATAGCTGAGGTTAAAAAGCTCCCTGAAACGAGGCTGAACAAAAGATGACGAGCTTGTTTCTGACAGGCCCCTTAAAGATACGCACAGATTGTGAAAATATAATTAGAGGCCTGGCTTTGTCTGCCCACAATGAGTGGGAAATGTTGAAAGAAGCGGCCTCCTCACTCTTTATTGAACCATCCCCCCGCAGGAGACAATGAGGGGGCTTGTGAGCCTGCTCCTTCTCCTAATGAGAAATGTTAATTGCCACAATTTCCAGAGTGTGTAAAGCACCCTGTGCCCAAGGAAGCGGGTTGGGGGGGGGCAGGGGAGAGTCGAGAGGAGGGAGGGCCCCGGGAGGGGGTGTTTTATTTAAAAGCTTCTCAGCCCCATTAAATGTGGTAACAGAGATAATGGAAAATAAAATCGCTGTGTTTTCAAATTCTGCAGCTCCAACAATAGGAAAGAGTTAGCTGCAGATGTGCGATTGTCGGCAGATTCTCATCCTCAGAGCAAGTCGCCCTAGGAGGTGCCTCACATTTCTTCACTGTGGCTCTGCGATTGCTTGCAAGATGGACTTCCTAAATAAAAAAAAGTGGGAATGTGGTTTGTTTTAATTTTGTGGTAATTTTTAAAGAATCCTCACAGACCAAATGTAAACATCGAACACTGATTTCCACCGCCCTCCCTGTACAGCGTAAGAAGAGAACTCTCTTGGTTGAGACCAACTAGAAGCCCAAACACAGGGCATGAGCAATTCTGGAGGTGGGATGCAGACGTCTTGGTTACTAGCCATGGGGAATTTTTATTCAGTTCACATTTAAAGGTGACCTACCCGACTCACACTTTTTAGAACTGTTCATGAACTAAAACTCAGTGAAATTCACACTTCTACGAATTTTGCAAGGCAGATGATAAGTGCCCAGAATGTACATGTTTGGTTAAAGTGTGCATAAAAATGGACATGTTCATGAAAGTAACACCCAGAGTCACATTACACCAGGGGAAAATGTGTATATTGCAAAAATGTGTATATTAGGCAGGACCGCATAAGTTGTTGCTTCAGTTTTTTGCACACCGCTTGATGGTATCCTTAATACATTAAGCAATATAGAAATTACATAATCAATCCTACAAAAATACAATTTTTACATACAAAAAATAGGAAAAATCATTCATACACGCACAGACACACCAGAAACTTATGTAGAAACTTGGAGGACTGGACGTAAGATTGAAAGAATGAGAAACAGAGAGAAACAGAGATTTGCCCATATCTATCCTCCATGAATTTGTCAAATGCCCTTTAAATGTGGCCAATTATGAGGGGCATCCTTACAACCGCCCTGGCCATCCATCATGAGACCACTCACCATTCCCTCTTCTCGGGGGGCAAACCTGTATGTCACCCCTGACCACTGGTCTTGCTAGCTAGGGATCATGGGAGTTGTAGTCCCAAAACATCTGGAGGGCCAAGTTTGGCCATGCCTGACCTAATCCAACCCTCAGCTATGCAGGAATATGCAGCTGTCCCTTACTGGGAGCGTACCTGCAACCTTGGTGTTATCACCACCATGCTCTAACCAACTAAGCTACTATCCAGGCTGGTTTCCCATCCAATTTGAAACCACCCTGGACCCTGCTTAGCTCTGCAAATGTGCTAGCAGTTTTACTGCTGCCTCAATTGTCTTCAACACGAAGTTCCAGCTGTGTTGTAGTAATATAGAAGAGATATTTTATTAACATGCAGACGCCTACACACACACACACACACACACACACACACACACACACACACACACACATATACAATGTCCATCAGCTGAACGGAGCCTTCTTTAATTGAACAAGCTAATGGACAGTCTTGCTTTTAAGGTTCTGTTCATCTTAAAGGTACAGTAACATATATCAGCATGGGTGGGTGGGTACCAAGGAAGCTGAAGAACAGGAGGAGGAGGCATGAAAACAAATCTGTGTGCAAGGGGGAGTTGAGAAAAGTAATGAGCATGGAGAAAAAAGGAGAGTGGAATGGGTACACCATGAGGTGCAAGAAAGAGGATGCAGTAGGGGGTATGGGAATGGGCTTGAAGATGAAAGCAGCAGCATGAAAGGGCCTGAAAAATAGGAGCAGGGGGTGGCTTCATAACTGGACAGAAGTGGGAAAGGGTGCTTAGCAGTTGCAATGTGTGCAAAGAGGAGGATACAGGAGGTTTTCATGGGGTGGTTTGTGTGCAAAGTGGGAGGGGGTTGCACAAAAGGAGGGAGTGGAGGTGAAGGCGAAAACAGGGGTGCAAGGTGGAGCTGCAGAGATATAGAAGAAAGAAGAGGCTTCAGAAATGGGGTGGGGAAGGTGAAAAGTGAGTTTATTAATTGCATGGGGTGTGAAGGGCAAGATCTTGGAGGTTCGTTAGAGGTGGGGGCAGGTGAGCAGGGGCACAGCCCCTAGCTCAGTGTTTCTAAACCTGTGGGTCCCCAGATGTTGTTGGACTACAACTCCCATCATGCCCAGCCAGCATGACCAGTGGTCAGGGATGATGGGAGTTGTAGTCCAACAACATATGGGGACCCACAGGTTGAGAACCGCTGCTAGCTGGTGAACAAAATGGTAGATTAATGTGGAAATGAGGCAGAATGGACTTTTGAACATGGGAGGATGCGGGATTTATTCTAGGGCAGGAGTAAAATACTGAAAGTGGGGAAATGGCAGCTGGACTGGTGACTGGGAGCTGCTGCCGAGACCATATAACATCAGTCTTGAAAGGCCTACACAGGCTCCCAGTACGTTTCCGAACACAATTCAAAGTGTTGGTGCTGACCTTTAAAGCCCTAAACGGCCTCAGCTCAGTATACCTGAAGGAGTGTCTCCACCCCCATTGTTTTACCTGGACACTGAGGTCCAGCTCCGAGGGCCTTCTGGCGGTTCCCTCACTGTGAGAAGCCAAGTTACAGGGAACCAGGCAGAGGGCCTTCTCGGTAGTGGCACCCGCCCTGTGGAACGCCCTCCCACCAGATGTCAAAGAGAAAAATAACTACCAAACTTTTAGAAGACATCTGAAGGCAGCCCTGTTTAGGGAAGCTTTTAATGTTTAATAGGTTATTGTATTTTAGTGTTCACACACAAAAATAAGATGCACTGTGTATTGTACGCAGTGGGTGGAATTTAATGTCACACTATTAGAAATATGCCATCTGCTCAAGCATATCAGCTTGCTACACAGAATTATTCTCCTCTCCTCCACATGTTCTGGGGGTTCTCTCACCAATTTGGGGCACAGGGTGCACTGAGGTGGAGGAGAGAAAGGAAAAGCTCTTTGCACAAGCGGAAGCACATGCACAGGGCTGTCAATGCCCATGCTTTTGAGGGAACACATGTGGCGGTGACATGGACAAAAGCGAACTGCTTCGTCCATCCCTAACTACCGTTCAATAATCCGGCACATGCTTCACTTGCGAGGGGTCTCTGGTACAGTCCTGGATGACTCCAGTTGACAGGAGCAGCTGGTGGGAATAACTTCTGCCTGAGATCTTGGAAAGCCAGTCAGGCAGGCAATGGAAATCCAGTGCTGGGCTAGGCAGAAAACTAAAAGCTATGGTTTTCCCAGTAGTGATGTATGGAAGTGAGAGCTGGACCGTAAAGAAGGCTGATTGCCGAAGAATTGATGCTTTTGAATTATCGTGCTGGAGGAGACTCTTGAGAGTCCCATGGACTGCAAGAAGATCAAACCTCTCCATTCTTAAGGAAATCAGCCCTGAGTGCTCACTGGAAGGACAGATCCTGAAGCTGAGGCTCCAATACTTTGGCCACCTCATGAGAAGAGAAGACTCCCTGGAAAAGACCCTGATGTTGGGAAGGATGGAGGGCACAAGGAGAAGGGGACGACAGAGGACGAGATGGTTGGACAGTGTTCTCGAAGCTACCAACATGAGTCTGACCAAACTGCAGGAGGCAGTGGAAGACAGGAGTGCCTGGCATGCTCTGGTCCATGGGGTCACGAAGAGTCGGACACGACTAAACGACTAAACAACAACAGGCAGAAAACTGCTTAACTAGTGAGTCCCCAAAAAAGGGGTCGTCTTATACACACAAAAAATACGGTATCACAAACCATCTGCAGATATCTCTTGATCCTGGCAATGAAATTAAGATGATTATTCAGACAACAAATGCCTGGTAAAATATCACCTTTGTTAAAGCTCAAAGTAAATTCTTTGCATCAAGTCTCCCATGGCAGCTAGGAAGGACCACCTGTTTCTTCAAGAATGACTGGTAGCATGTGCTGTCTAGGGCCCTGGCTTTACCAGCTGAGTCTTGGAGGAGTCCATTGGTTAGTTGGTGCAATTCCCAGAACATGCTCCTTGGTTGAGGCCAGGCAGTGTTCTTTGCATACTGGCTGTGTGGCCTAGCGTGTTCCCCAGAATCCTTTGCAGTGCCCCAGAATCCTGCCATGACAGGTGTCAACTTGGGAAGTGTTTCCTGAATGCAAGGAGCATGAAAACTATGGATCCAAGTCTATGTCATGGTATATTATGCTATAAACATAGACCAGGAACAAGCTAACAGAGAATCAGTATTCTAGCAGAACCATTGAGGTGGTCTAAGCACATGAGCCAAACCTCATGATCAAGGCAGAAGCCAATGTCCCCTTCTCCCAGATGCAAGTCAACTTTGCCCTGTGGGAGAGGGACAAAATCCATTCAGGCCTCAAGTAGCAATTATCTGCTCATCTTCAAGGTGCACTCATTCATCCAGTTTCCCAAAGAGAACATGCCTTTGGCCCTTTAGTGCAAGGGCAGGAAACAAAGTGCCTTCCATAGGCTATTGGAATACAGCTCCCATCATCCTTGACCATTGGCTGGGGGAAGATGGGAGTTAGAGCCCAGCAGTATTGGCAGGGTGCAGGGTTAAAGGTAAAGGACCTTAAGGTCCAGTTGTGACCGACTCTGGGGTTGCGGCGCTCATCTCGTTTTATTGGCCAAGGGAGCTTGTGTACAGCTTCCAGGTCATGTGGCCAGCATGACTAAGCCGCTTCTGGCGAACCAGAGCAGCGCACGGAAACGCCGTTTACCTTCCCACCGGAGCAGTACCTATTTATCTACTTGCACTGTGACGTGCTTTTGAACTGCTAGGTTGGCAGGAGCAGGGGCCGAGCAAGGGGAGCTCACCCTGTTGCGGGGATTCGAACCACCCACCTTCTGATCGGCAAGTCCTAGGCTCTGTGGTTTAACCCACAGTGCCACCCGCGTCCCTGAGCAGTATCGGCAGGGCGCAGGGTTAGTTAAGTACAAATGCATCACATCCAACATCCCTTATGCGACCACCGAGCCAAGGAAATAAGTAACTATACAAACTTTGGAAGACATCTGAAGGCAGCCCTGTATAGGGATTTTTTTAAAAAATGTTTAATTATATTTTTATATATGTTGGAAGCCGCCCAGAGTTGCTGGGGCAACCCAGTCAGATGGGTGGGGTATTATTATTATTGACATTTTAAAGTGAGGTTGATCAGAACAAATGTTCACAGGTTATTTCCTTGTACCTAGGAACAGGTGGCGCTGTGGGTTAAAGCCTCAGCGCCTAGGGCTTGCCGATCGAAAGGTCGGCGGTTCGAATCCCTGAGGCGGGGTGCGCTCCCGCTGCTCGGTCCCAGCGCCTGCCAACCTAGCAGTTCGAAAGCACCTCCGGGTGCAAGTAGATAAATAGGGACCGCTTACCAGCAGGAAGGTAAACGGCGTTTCCGTGTGCAGCTCTGGCTCTGGCTCTGGCTCTGGCTCTGGCCAGAGCAGCGATGTCACGCTGGCCACGTGACCCGGAAGTGTCTCCGGACAGCGCTGGCCCCTGGCCTCTTAAGTGAGATGGACGCACAACCCCAGAGTCTGTCAAGACTGGCCCGTACGGGCAGGGGTACCTTTACCTTTACCTAGGAACAGGTGAAACGAGCCACCATTGGCAGGATTGGCAGCAACTGCAGCAGATACGCTCTATGCTTATGATAACGTACTCTCTTGTTGCTTTAAATGTGCATTTTATATTTGACTTCCTTTAGTAGTGTCTTCTTTTGAAATGTTTTAAGATATATTTTTTTTGTTAACTTTTCTGCATTAAATGTGCATTCTGTAGCGGACCTCCTTCGCAATGGTTTATTTTGAAATCTTTCATATAACATTTTAGTTTCCTTCTAATGTTGCTTTGTGGGACGCAGGTGGCGCTGTGGGTTAAAGCCTCAGCGCCTAGGGCTTGCCGATCGAAAGGTCGGCGGTTCGAATCCCTGCGGCTGGGTGCGCTCCCACTGCTCGGTCCCAGCGCCTGCCAACCTAGCAGTTCGAAAGCACCTCCGGGTGCAAGTAGATAAATAGGGACCGCTTACCAGCGGGAAGGTAAACGGCGTTTCCGTGTGCGGCTCTGGCTTGCCAGAGCAGCGATGTCACGCTGGCCACGTGACCCGGAAGTGTCTCCGGACAGCGCTGGCCCTCGGCCTCTTAAGTGAGATGGGCGCACAACCCCAGAGTCTGTCAAGACTGGCCCGTATGGGCAGGGGTACCTTTACCTTTACCTTAATGTTGCTTTGGGTGTATACTTTATATTTGACTTTATTCAGTCACGTTTTCTCCTGCATGGTTTTATTTGGTGTTTTAGTGTGTTGTAAAACGCTTTGAGTCCGTCCCCCCTTTAAATATAAAACAGTATAGAAATGGAATGAATAATAATATGTGATGATCTGCTTACTGACTTGGGTTACTAAAACCAAACCTTGATGGTCCAGAGGGCTGCTGCAAACCACAGTGAACAGATTTAGAATTAACAAACCATAAGTAATAGATACAGAATTAACAACCCCAGCGTCCTGTCTGAAAATATGTGTGCTTTAATGTTACAAAACGTCCCTAGGAAGGATACAACATTTTCCTGCTTCTTCGTCACCTCTACTGTAATCCAGCCAATGAGTCAGGGATATTGGATGATTAGATCATTAAAAAAAGAAGAAATACAACAATCAAAGCAAAGCTAGAACCACACAAAGATTGCAGTGGCTAAATTGGAGGATTAAGGGGTTGGTCGGTAGGTAGGTAGGTAGGTGCAGAACGATTTCTGTTTAATGCTAAGTCCCTTCTACAACACAGAATGAGGGGGCACTCTTAACAGCAATAGTCTTTGCTTATCTGTCCAGAACATAAGATCTAAGGGATGAGACCTCTTTCCAAAGGTGGAGCAAGGGGAGCCTTTCTCACAAACCACACGGGCCAGAGATCTCCCTCCTCATATTGTCTGCCACGGTTTCCCAATGGACTGGATGTGCTCCTTTGCCTTCATCCTCAGTGCAGCAATACTGGTGTTGCGGGGATCCACCTCTTCCAGCGGGAATTTGTCCACAAAGTTTGTCCCGCACTGGTAAGGCGGTGGAGGCCCCATGGCTCCTAGGGGTTGCAAGGTGTGTCCCATGGGGGGAGAGTTTAGGAAAGGGGGAGGGGTGTAGCTGCTGGGGAGGCTCTGTGGGGAAGCCACGAATCCTGGCAACGTCTGCAGGGGGCTGGTGTTGGGCATGGGTGGGTTCAGCCATGAGTCCAGGGGCAAGTTGCTGCCGATGGTCCCGATGGCAGAGGGCTGAGGTGAGCGGTTGAAGGAGAGGATGGGGGAATCCTGCAACTTCATAGATGTCACCTCCAGCTTCTCTTGACGACGCCACTTGGCTCTCCGGTTCTGAAACCAAACCTAAAGGGAAAAGGGAAAACCACATAAATACAAAGCAGACACGTACCCTCCAACATTTCTCAGATGAAAATAGAGACATCCTATTCTACATAAAAGAAGATCAAACCGATCCATTCTGAAGGAAATCAGCCCTGAGTGCTCACTGGAAGGACAGATCCTGCAGCTGAGGCTCCAATACTTTGGCCACCTCATGAGAAGAGAAGACTCCCTGGAAAAGACCCTGATGTTGGGAAAGATGGAGGGCACAAGGAGAAGGGGATGGCAGAGGACGAGATGGTTGGACAGTGTTCTCGAAGCTACCAGCATGAGTTTGACCAAACTACGGGAGGCAGTGGAAGATAGGAGTGCCTGGCGTGCTCTGGTCCAGGGGGTCATGAAGAGTCGGATACGACTAAACGACTAAACAACAACATTCTACACAAGGAAGCTTCTCCTGCTTTTGATCTCCCTCACACAAAGACATCATACAAACATTCAACATTGGCCACCTTGAGCCAGTGACAATGCATTCAAAAAATGAGAATGCAAAGGAAACATGATTTAGCCTAAAATCCACATGTGCTAATTTATAGGCATAGATGCAGATTTGGAAACAATAAGCAAGGAATCACCCAAGGAGTCCCATCAGTGCAAACCTGGTACAAGAACCTCTGCTTGTGCAATGGGGCTTTCTCTCTCTCCTTCCTCTCACCCCCTGAATTTGGCTCGGGGGGGGGGGGGGGATGGGGAAAACCCCAGAAGAGGACACAGGGTGAGGACAGGAGGGGGTCATTTCATCTGGCAAGCTGCAATGCTCATAGGATGTTCACCATAACAAATTACAACCCCTGTAATTTAATTGTGAGCAGGGTTTCAGTATGACAGTGGCATACCATACAGAAGTGCTCTTAGGAAAGCAATCAGCAGCTTTTCAGAAATATTAGTGCAGGGTATAGGGAAGTATAGGGACGCGGGTGGCGCTGTGGGCTAACCACAGAGCCTAGGACTTGCCGATCAGAAGGTTGGCGGTTCGAATCCCTGCGATGGGGTGAGCTCCCATTGCTCAGTCCCTGCTCCTGTCAACCTAGCAGTTCGAAAGCACGTCATAGTGCAAGTAGATAAATAGGTACTGCTCCGGCAGGAAGGTAAACGGTGTTTCTGTGTGCTGCTCTGGTTTGCCAGAAGCGGCTTAGTCATGCTGGCCACATGACCTGGAAGCTGTACGCCGGCTCCCTTGGCCAATAAAGCGAGATGAGCCCCGCAACCCCAGAGTCGGCCACGACTGGACCTAATGGTCAGGGGTCCCTTTACCTTTACCTATAATGCAGCTCAGGGATACGGCTCAGGAAAAGCTGTGATGTGGTGAGCTGTGAGCCGATTCAGTCAACCATGCAGGTGTTAAACTGTTGATGAGCCCCTCCTGCTCTCCCTCCTGCAGCTTCGTTAACCTGGACTTGGACCAGGCAGCCCTTGCAATAGAGGGGTCCTTCAGTGAGCAGCGAAAAGGTTCAGGCAGAGGAAACCAAAATTTATGAGGCACAAATCCTGGCTCTGTTCCCCAGTGGGGTCTGGGGAGCTCACTGCATTCCGCTGTGCCGCTCAAGCCCGTGTCTGCCAACTTGAAAGGCAGAGGGGTGTGTGACCTGGGAGTGAGTCCCTGCCATGGATGATCCTCCATCTCCAGCATGATTTGTGGTTTGTTCCTCCGTAATTCGGACACTTGGCATTAATCAAGAGGTGCTCTTGGACCGACATATGCTAATAGGCTGCAATCAGTCAGCTGCCAAAAGGACAGGGCTTGGCTTTTTGAAGGTATCCGAATGTTTTCTTTGAAGCTTGAGAATCCTTTCAACGGCTGGGAAAGAAGGTGGAGTATAAGGTGATTTGTGCTTTCTTATGGTTTTCAAATGGTCTCCTTTTTCCTGTCCTCCCCTATCTAATGAAAAGGATGTGTGTAGCTCAGGAACAGGGAAACCTGGCCCTCCAGATGTTTTGGGTCTACAATTCCCATCATCCCTGACCACTGGTCCTGTTAGCTAGGGATGGTGGGAGTTGTAGTCCCAAAACATCTGGAGGGCGAAGTTTGCCTATGCCTGGTGTACCTGATGCTATGTTATTCTGTTTGTTACTTCGGAAAGAGGAACAATGGAGGATAGTAATTAACTCTCCCAGCACACCAGGTCCGGAACAACAATGCATATTGTGAAATGGATTGTTTATTTATAAGATGTAACCGAGCTGCTGTTTGTAAGGTGAAAAAAGTGGCCAGCTGGAAGAATGGTTTAACGGCAAGTGAAGGATGTAAACTAGATTCTAAATAAGAAATGATGCGGCTATGTGAGGAAATGATGATGATCATATGTTTGGAAGAGCAGTGGGAAACTTGATTTTAAGAAAATGTATTAAATTAATATAAATTGGTTTGATTTGTAATAATCTGGAAAATTAATTTTAAAAATTTGCAAAGTGTATATATAAACTTGGCCACCGCAGAGTCGGGTGTAGATGAAAATGCACATTCCATGCAATTTTCAATCGTGAGTTTTCAGATATGTGAAAATATATCTCTTGTACAGTGGTACCTCAATTTACAGACACTTCAGGTTACAGACTCCGCTAACCCAGAAATAGTACCTCGGGTTAAGAACTTTGCTTCAGGATGAGAACATAAATTGTGCTCCGGCAGCGTGGCGGCAGCGGGAGGCCCCATTAGCTAAAGTGGTGCTTCAGGTTAAGAACGGTTTCAGGGTAAGAATGGACCTCCGGAATGAATTAAGTACTTAACTAGAGGTACCACTGTGTATTAAATGAGACTTGTGAAACTGGCCTAGCTCATAAGTAAACAGCCAAATCACAGTTATTTGCCTTGAAGCCTAAATAATCACAAGGTGCTGCAGGACCCTGTTTTCATTTAAGTAAATGAGATCCCAAGGGTGCTTTAATAGTAGAATTTTGCCTTCCAACTGCCTTTCACTGAAAGTCAACCAGCACTATTTGATTGCCCAAAGAAAAAGAGCTTCTCTCTCATATACTTTCTGAGTTTAGATGCTGGCCAAAATCCTTTAAAACCCATACCAAGCCCTGAGCTCCCTTAGTTAATTCAAACTTGACGGGTTAAAAAAGAAACCCCCTGCAGGCAATTTTGTCTCATGCTCCCCATCAAATAATTCCCCTTAGTCCATAAACCCAAATCTGCTCTCATTACCCACTAGAAGGGATAAAATTAGTGCTGGTTTTTGGAAGCTGCTTTTTCCAAACACACACACTTTTGGAAGCCCTCCCAGATTTTTTCCTTCTTCTTTTTACAGATGACTAGTAAATATTTCAGGCTTCTCAAACATTTTCGTGATCCAGGGATTACAGATCATTCAGCTTTCATTAAGCCTGCGATAAACCTCCCACTTACAATTAAGCAGGTGGGGTGGGGGAGAAATCTCCAACTTTCTTCTTTTCGGTGGGAACTGACGTTTCTGAGAAGCCGCAAAGGTGGAGACTCACACATGCATGAGAACGCACCTCTTTGCAACACACTCTACAACTGGTGGGATCCAGCTAAGGTTAAGTGCCGTACTTTTAAGTCCTTGGTGGAAAAAACATATCTCCATATGTATCCACCCACAATAGGATCTCGATGCGATAAGGAGGTAAATATTGCTACTTGACACTTCCCCTCAATTTCTGTGAAGTGGGTGTATCAAGGGGCTCTTGCTTTCATCCGCAAAGTTCTTCAGCAATCCTTCATAACCTCCTCTAAACAAGTTAGGCTCTCACAATGCAATTCATTTAGCAAAAAACACGGGTACCGTAAAGAGCTTAGCTGGTTTCTGCACTGCAAATATATATGCTTTTGCTCCGCATTAACTTGCGCAGGACCCTGCCAGATTTAGAACTCTGGGAGATCAGGGATGTGGGGTGGGAGTCTGCTCAAGTACAGCAAACTCCCCTTCTCCAGAACTTCAGCCCCCAACATGTGGGAGGCTGCGCCAATGAGAACATGGGGGAGCAGACAAGGGGCTCCTCCCTTCTCCCCCCGCCCCACAGAGCAGCTCCTTATGCATCACCACAAAAGAGGGGGAAAGATCTACATAAAAGGTGCACGTGCTGTTCTATATGCATAGATAAAAGGTAAAGGTACCCCTGCCCGTACGGGCCAGTCTTGACAGACTCTGGGGTTGTGCGCCCATCTCACTTAAGAGGCCAGGGGCCAGCGCTGTCCGGAGACACTTCCAGGTCACGTGGCCAGCGTGACATCGCTGCTCTGGCGAGCCAGAGCCGCACACAGAAACGCCGTTTACCTTCCCGCTGGTAAGCGGTCCCTATTTATCTACTTGCACCCGGAGGTGCTTTCGAACTGCTAGGTTGGCAGGCGCTGGGACCGAGCAGCGGGAGCGCACCCCGCCGCAGGGATTCGAACCGCCGACCTTTCGATCGGCAAGCCCTAGGCGCTGAGGCTTTAACCCACAGCGCCACCTGCGTCCCTTATATGCATAGATACACATTTAGAAATAATTGCTGGAATTTCAATAGAAGTATGCAATGCATCTCACCGCAGTGCGGAAGTCACCTGTGCCTGCTCAGCCTGCTGTCTGAGCTGTCTAGCTATTGATGGGCAACTTCAAGGCCTTTCTTGGTCCACTTCCGAAAGATTTTCAAACTGAGCTTGGACTGAACAGCCCTTCAGAGAAAAGGCTGCAAAGTTGGACACATGGGACAGGATTCAACTCAATGGTTGCATGCACGGAATAAGGTCTGCTAGCTTGCACAAGTGGACATCCTGCTCTTCTGCTGTTATGTGTCCTCTTGTATGCTCCCTAAATCTGCTCCAGAGGGTTGGGATGGGGGGAACCCGGAACAGTATGTGGGGCTAGAAGTCTCAGTGCTCAAGCAGACCTTGTTCCATGCACACATACCCCACTTAGCACTATGTTGAATAAAGGAGGGGTAGGAAGGAAGAATACAGTCCTATGGGCACCACAACGCATACATGGTGTTACTGCACGTAGATGGGGCCGAACCAACTATTAGGTAGACTGAAGTGACTTTTTTGGATGCTAAGAGGCGGAGAGGACCATGAGATGTTGGAAGGCAGAGCTGTGTGTGACACACAGTGTTGTTGACATCCATCTGTCTCAGGAGACAATGGAGTGTGCTTCCAAGGGTGAAGTCAAACTGCTGCATTAGCAGCACTGAAGTGGCCTGTTCAGGGTGCAAGCTTGGGCAGTGTGTATGGAGGTTCTGGGCTGCCCAGAATTCAGAGCTTTCCTCTCAGCCTTGCTGATGGGGTCCAAAGGAAAGCAGAGCAATATGTTGGGCACCAGTGTGGCTGCAGGAGTTGCTGGAAGTGTGCCCCATTATTATTATTATTATTATTATTATTATTATTATTATTATTATTATTTATTATTATTATTATTATTATTATTATTATTATTATTATTATATTTGTAAACCACCTCTTATCTGTAGATCTCAGGGTGATTCACAACATGGGGCTCCTGCTTAGAAATGTGCTGTGAAGGACATTCTCTCGTCTACAGTGTTGCAGGAAAATTCAACCGCTGGTCCAGTTGGCTTCTAGACATATCAGGAAGGGGAGCACTGCCCTTTGTCTTGGAGCCAGGACAGAGTGAGTAGCTCCATGTGCACAAAAGGTGCACATCAGTTCTACCTCCACTTCAGCCAATGGGGTGGCCCAATGGGCTTCAGTTTACACCAAAGCCCTGATGAAGCACGGCCACCTCTTCGCCCGGACACTGGGCGCATGCCTTTAAGTTTATCGTGAAACGGGAAAGGAGGCAGCTGTGGGCCTTCTCACCTGCTAGCTTCCCAGTTCTGTTGCCTTCCCCCTTCCTTAGCTGCTGTAGCAAGCAGGTTTCCAGGTGCAGTGCTGGATTAAACCCTGAGGCAGTTGAAATCTCGGGGTCTCCTGCTCTAGTATGATAACATTCAACTAAGAAAGCTTGGTTCCAATTTTCTTTCAAGATCAAATCAATGTTGTTTTGATCTGTTTGTCACAGGGCCCTTAAAAGTTGCGGGGCCGACGGACCGGTGCCTACTGTGCCTGTTTGGTAATCCAGCACTGTCCAGGTGTGCTGTTCAGCAGGTGAAGTAGTGGGACAAACCAGGACTGGGGACCAAGTGAGCTGCATTGGGAAATTTAAAGGGATGTGTGACTTTAAATGGGAAGCAATCCTGCACTCCCATCCACAGCTTATCACCGAAAAGGGGAAGCAGGTAATAAAAGAAACCCTGCTCTCAGTTTTGCAGTGCTGCTAGAGGCTACATGGAGCAATAAATTCAAATTTGGAAGCAAGAAAATGAACAAAAAGAACTTGAAAAGCCTGCCTCTCTGTGGGCATTGCTAGATGCTAAGGTGCCGATTACACAGGCTGTATTTCAAATGACATATTATTATTCTATATTGCAGGCCAGTGGTGAACCTACATTTTGGGGGGTCCTGAAGCTTGAACTGTTATGGGGACCCCTTTGCAACCAGCAACAAGGTCTGGGTAACCATCGTTATCTTTTTCAGGGGGTCTGTTCCACAACAGATCACCACTATTGACTTTGGGATTCACTCAAACATTGCAGGAAAGCTGGTTCTTGTTTAACGAATCTCTAAGTTTCATGCAAAGGGTTGTAGCAGGAAGAACATGGAAAGAGGTGCCAATTGCACATGCTATTTCTGAAGCATTCAAATAATTTGAAAATTAATCCTGATTGTCACATGCTTGGGAAACTGAAACTAACCTAAGGTGCTTATTATTATTATTATTATTATTATTATTATTATTATTATTATTACTACTACTACTACTACTATAGTTTCTCCTTTCCTTTTCTGTTCCCCCTCTCTTACCCCAAAATCTATGGTACCCTATAAATAAATAAATAAATAAATAAATAAGGAACTTCCAATAAGTTTAAAAACACATACATCAATGTAAATGATATTTTAAATTGCACAATCTACCAAAACGACGACAAACCAACCAACACCTTTCTCCTGTGCTGGACACTGCATGATTAGGAGGATTCTTAGCCAGAGTATCTGAAACTAAACACTCATAATTAGAGAGAGATTGCGGTCTGGAGTGTTAAAAAAAGGCAGATTAAGGAAAATCCTTTACTACGTATGCAAAGTCTGAAATTATATCCAGGGTGGGGGAGACTTTTACTGGATTAGCAGGAAAGGCTGCTTTTGACTGAGGTCTTCTAATGAAGATGAGAACCTGAGGATTAACTGTCCAAGATTTCACCATGTGGCTAGATGGAGAAGGAGAGGAGGAAGAGAAGACCACCTGCTATTTTACCTGGACTCTCACTTCAGGTAGGTTGACCTTCATAGCCAGTTCCTCTCGGCTATAGACATCAGGATAGTGGGATTTCTCGAAGGCTCGCTCAAGTTCGTGCAGCTGGTAGGTGGTGAAGGTTGTCCGGTTCCTCCGGTGTTTCTTCTTGGGCTGGTCTTCATCAGACAGTTTGCCGTCGCTGTTGTTGCAAGTGGCCAGCTCTGGACTCAAGCACTCCTCTGAGCGTTTGGAGCAGTAGGGGTCTGGGGGGGGGGGAGAAGAAGGAGAGGTGAGGCAACCCACCAACAAATGGAGCCAGAGCTCATGGATTTAAGGCTGTAACCTTGTACACACTTACCTGGGAGTAAGTCCCACTGAAATCAGTAGAACTTACTTCTGAGTAGGCATGCATAGGATTGGGCAGCCAAGCTGATTCACACCAGCATGTCTACCTGATGCTAAGCACATTTGAGTGAACGTAAATATACCACTGATTTCAACACCATTTGCTTCCAAATTTAAAAAATCCAGACTTCTTGTCTTGATTTGTTTTAACATTTTGAGCTGGTTTCACAGAGAACTAATAGAGATAGATGATAGATGTAGATGATAGATATAGATATAGATGATAGATGATAGATAGATAGATAGATAGATAGATAGATAGATAGATAGATAGATAGATATAGATGATAGATAGATGATAGATAGATGATAGATAGATGATAGATAGATAGATATAGATGATAGATAGATACATCTCCTTTATCTTTTAAAAGACTTCAAGTGTTTTACAAGAAAGAAAATATAGATTTCTATTAATCAGCACCATATAATCACATTACTTAATTAGTGATCTTGCTGTATTCTTCTGTGTGTTCCTCCTTTCTGTTGCCTTCAGTTTTGACTTTATTTCAAAATAAAATCCAGTGTTTAAAGCAACATCGATATTGCTTCTGTTTCTGCCTTTTGCAGCCTTGCCCTGGATCCTAAAACCTATTACGTATATGCAAATTGCCATTGATTTCGTTGCTTTGAAGTCCATTAGCTCTGATCTGGACTGGAGCAATCCTGTGCATGCCTGCTCAGAATTATGCTGAACTCAGCAGCTCTGTGCCCAGCCAAGGATACATGGTCTTGGTCATTTATATATTATTATGAGTTATTAATATTCTATCAAAATCTAAATGAATGGAAGCTGATCCACACACCTGCTCTGCACAACTTGATGCTTCCCTTCCCCTTCGTCCCAGCATTGTACTATTCCCTTGGTAAAACAGAGTCCATTCCGAACCATTCTCCAGTGGCTGTTTTTGGACCATCGCTCATCTGCTTTGGAAAGGTCTGAGATTGCATCTTGCTGGCTTAGAGCAAAGTCCGCCTAAGCCAGCTTTCCCACTGCTTCCCATGGTGTTGAGCCAGATGCTCACAAGTGGGGCATGATCCACATGACACAAGTCCAATGTAGCCTGGGGGAAGCGATTGGAATTTGATGTGCTGGTGGGACTAGAAAACAATGAGACCTACACTTCGTCCAGTCTAGCACCCTGTTCTCACCGCAGCCAACCAGATGCCCACGAGAAACTTGCGAGTAAGGCAGGAGTGAAACAGCACTCTCCCCACTTGTGCTTCCCAGGCAATTCAAAGGCATATAATCTCTGACTGTGGAGGAAAAACATAGCCGACAAGGCAAGTAGCCTTGTCCTCCCTAAATTTGTCCAGTCCCCTTTAAAGTCACGCAAGTTGGTGGACTTCGCTGCATCTTTTGGAAGTGCAACCTTAACTAGGCACTGAGTGAAGAAGAACTTTCTTTTTTTAAAAAAATAATAATATTTATTAAGAGTTTAAAGATTACAAAAAGAAAGAAAAAGAATTAAACAGATCAATATAATACAATACAAAAACAGAAACAAAAACACTACATAAAAGATTGAATTAACAAAACAAAACAAGAACAATTAAAAACACTTCCAATATTTTCAAGCTTATCTTTCATTCACTTGTTTCATTGACTTCCTCACGCCTCCCTTTTTGTATTCCACTTCAATTAACTGTTTCAGCAACTCCTTTCCATCTTCCTCTGTTTTCTGTCCTGTAATTAATCTTAACATATTCTAATCTTGTTTTTTCCCTTTAATACATTAACAGTCTATCTGTACCTAGTTCCTTATAACATTTCTGCCAAAGCCATATAACTTCATTCCACCATTTTTCTAAAGCTCATTAATTTTACAATATTTCTGTAAATAATATTTAAATTTTTTCCAATCTTCTTCCACCGACTCTTCTCCCTGGTCTCGGATTCTGCCAGTCATTTCCGCCAATTCCATATAGTCCATCATGAGTGAAGAAGAACTTTCAATGTTCCAAGATTTAGCTTCATTGGATGTCCCCAAGTTCTGAGTAGAAAAACATCTCTGCGTCCACTTTTCTTCATAAGCTGCACAATTTTGCACACCTTCATCATGCCCCAACTCTTTGTCACAAAGGGAGTTGCTCCAGCTTCTGTGATCGTTTTGCTTTTGCCCCATGTCTGACTCTTTCCCAGCTCTACGGAACTCTTCTTGAGGTGTGGGGATCAGGATGGGACACAGTGTTCTAAGGGTGGTCACACCGACTAAGCTCTTCCTAACGTGAGCAGAGGTGGGAGCCCTCAGAGAGAGGAACTCCTGGATAAAATGGGCAGCTCATAGGCGTATTGGTCCATTGGTTCCGTGCCATTTGATGGATCCATTTGGGAATAAGCCGCGCAAGTGTGGCAACCCCAGATGAGATAAGAAAACAAGCTTGAAGAACCGGACAAGACCATGTTTCTCTGTCTCCTAAGCTCCAAGGCTATTCCCCCCAAAATGGAAACAGCTCCCTTAGCGCAGAAGCAAGTCCCACTGAAATAATCTGAGCACTTGCCTTCAAGAAGATGAGTTTAGGGTGAGAATCCCTCCCTGGGAAATCTGGTCCCCAACATACGTTGTTGTTTAGTCGTTTCCGACCCCATGGACCAGAGGACGCCAGGCACTCCTGTCTTCCACTGCCTCCCGCAGCTTGGTCATTTTGGTAGCAAACTACGTACTTCAGTATAAAATGCCATTGTAATGGCATTAACAGCCCATGCAGGGAGCCTCACTAAGTTCAGTGGGACATGCGACTGTGTCCAGTTTCAGCGCGCTTGCCTTAATTTGCCATGCTGTGCTCTGGGAAATGCTCTCTTTCCTCCCTTGCATGCCAGAGTGCCTTTTCTAAAGTCGTACAATTTACAGAACACCCATGGCACTGTTTGCTCAAGCAGCCAAAGACACACTCAATAGGTTGCTCCTTTGAAAAGCATCACCGTCACCCGGGATCTGCAGGCAGGGCTGGGAGATCTGGAAGAGATGCCTCTTGGAAGCCCTGGAGAGAGGCTGCCAGTCAGTGTAGACAAGACTGAGTTAGATGGACCATGGCCTGACTCTGTGTAAGGCAGCTAACTGTATTTGGGATTTTTAAAGAGTAGGGTTTCTAGAGGACACTTGGCTGATCTTCATAATTGTGTCTGTGGCGTCTCACAAAGATGCCTGATCTTTAAAACGCTTTCCTCCTCTTCTTCTTCAGTTATCCCCTCCAACACTTAACTGATTTTAAAGGCGCACATTTAAAACATGCGCCCCTCTCTTAATAATAATTTTATTATTTTTACCCCACCCATCTGGCTGGGTTTGCCCAGCCACACTGGGCGGCTTTCAGCACATAATACATCAAACATAATAAGACATCAATCATTAAGTACTTTCCAAAATAATAATAATGAGGAAGTTATTCGAACTTGCTTCCAAAGGGTGGGGGTGGGGGTTAAGCAAAGGACCCACACACTTTCACTGGTCCCAGCAGCTACAGGAGGACAGGGTTCCTCCAGTAAGTGGGGGACTATGACCTGACACCTGACACCCGACACCCCCCCAAAAAAAACACCCCTCGCACCCTGCCTTACCTCCGAAGTGTTCTTCCGGGGTCCCTTCCTGGCCCTGCCCAGGCTGCTCAGCTGGCATTTTGGAGAAGCAATCTCTGGGGCTGCGCTTCTCTGTCTCCTTCATGGGCCTTCCTCCGCCACTGGCATCGTGGGCTTGGAAGGCACCCAAAAGGGGGTCCTCTTTGGTAAATCCCAGGATCGCTTCGATGCTGTGGAGCCTCGACGGGTTCCCTCCTCCGCTGGGGCTCCTCACCAAGTGCCCAGTCAGGGAGAAGCTGCCGTCGGTCATGTTCAGAAGGGAGCCTTGCTGCAGGTGCATGGAGCTCTCCTGGCGGCAGGGCAGGGGGCTGGTGTGGGGAGGGGGGAGGGCGAGGAGGACAGCCCTCGATCCTCCCCTTCCAAGGACCCCCGGGGGCTCCCCTATGCCATGCGCGCTCCTTCCTTGCTCAGCCGTCCAACAAGAGCACGACGGAGGGACCCTGCTTTTTCTTCTTCCTCTCCTCCTCCTTCCGACGGCTGGCAGGATTTGAGAGGCTCCTCAGGCGACCAACTCCCGTCGGGATCTGCTTGTGTCAGAGGGCAGCAGCGGGCGAAAGGCGGCTTGCGAGTCCTCGCTGAGCCTAAGCGGCTCTCGGCCCCAGCCTCCCTTCCCGTCTCCTTCCAAGCTGACGGGGCCGGGTCGTCCTCGGACGGCCGAGGATCAGCGGCCAGGATTGGAGTGACCTTTCTCCGGACAGAGCAAGGAGCTCGCCCGCGCAGCGACGCCACCAGCCCTGCCTGGGAGAGGCGCGGCAGAGGTGCGTCCCGTCGGAGTCCCGCGGGCGCTGCTGCTTGCCTGCTCCCGTGCGCTCCGTCTCCCGGGGGCTTTGTGCGACTTGGGGGCCGGAGGCACCTGAATTAACGGGGGTGGGGGCTCTCCTTCGCCTCAGGCTCCTCCCCTCGACGGGAAGGGCGGCCAGCGGGGAGGAAGCAGCCAGAGAGAAACGGTCGCCGTCGAGGGAGGCTGAGGAGTGGACGCGGTTTTGTTTTCTTTTTTTGCTAGGGTTTCGGGGAGGTCTCAACTTCCGACGGGCAAGGAAAAGAGGTTTTACTGAATAGAATTGAAAGGATAATATTAAATGACAATATTAAATATAGAGAATGCGTAAAAATGGAAAATATGGATGACTGGTGGAGAAGCTGGTGGAAGTCCAAAAAGTTGAAATTTGTGAATAATGTTTGAGATGGCGAATTTGTAAAAGGAAAATTTTAATAAAAGTTATTATTTTAAAAAAAGGAAAAGAGGTTTTATTTTTGCTTTTAAAAGGGGCAGAAAACTTGTTTCAGAAGGACCAGGCGGTTGCAGAGGGAGGAAGGAGCACAGCAAAGTTTCCAGGAGGCATTTGGGAGCCCACGCACGTCTTAAAAATAAGTGGGTTTTAAAAGAGGGACAAATTCACGGAGAGGAGCAGCGAAGGCTACTAGCCACGCTGACTATGCCCTGTTCCACAAACACACTTTTAGAATATCTCCTCCTGCGAACGGGAACAAGAGGATTTCTTTGTCAAAGGAGGAGCTATCTAGGGGCCTAGGGATCTAGTCTGAGAGTCTTGTCAGATTAGGATCTGAATGTGCGGCGGGGGGAGGAGGAATCGTGGAAGAGGCGCAGCTTCTTTCTAATCTTGAAAGTCTTTCCAAAAAGCCCACCCTTGAGATCCGGGGAGTTTAACGAAAGGATGGAGGTCGTTTTGTGAGAAAGGCGCCCGATGGTTTCACTGGTTTCTCTCTCCCTACCCTCGCAGACTGTTAATTAATTAAAGGCAATCAAAATTAGTTAATTGAAATAAATTGGGCAAGTCACAGGAAGGGCTATCGGACGAAGACAGCGATTTAAGGAGCCGTCCAGGTCAGGACTGTGAGGTTTTAATTCGATTTCACCCCGTTGGCTTCGACGGAGTGTTTTTGGCTCCTCGTCTAAAGGACGAGGAACCGCTTGTTCTTTTTTGCAAGGACCTCGTTCCCAGCGCGGGATTGAAAGACGTTATGCAGAGAGGGCTCAGGGATATGATATCGTTCCGGGGAGGAAACTCCGCTTAAAATCCTATTTAAAACGTAACCGCTTAATCCGCAGTTAAGGCATTAATCGATCTGCCGCGCCTATTAACCACTCCTTGTTTTTCCTTCCCGGCTTTGAATAAATAAAATAAACTTATTTTCTTGCGACTGCCCAACCAGCTGGATTTTGTGTTGTTCTGTCCCGTTTCTGGCCCTACATTTCTAGCGCTGATCCGATGTGCTTTAAAAAAAAAATTCTGCAAACGGAGCTGTTTGTGCGGTGGGCGCTGCCGTCGGTGAGTCTGAATGCCAGGATTCCAGACGCAGAAATACCATTTGAACGGAGTCAATCCGCTCTTACAACGAGTGTGGAATAAAGAAGGCAGCCACAGCCGCTGACTCCGTTGGGATTTATCAGCTGGGAGGGGAAAGGCACTCTGCACATGCTCAGAATCACGCACGCCTTTATTACTGATGGTCCATTTCCTGACCTTTTGTTGTCGTTATTGTTAGGCTTAAACTCACAAGTGTGTGCTTTTGGTTGAAATTAAGGATAAGGGCTGCCAACACCGATCTGAGTCGATTCCTTCAGTTTCCTTCAGACTGAATCATTCCTATTCTCTTTACTCAGTATTTCCAAAATACAAAATCGTTGCAAATCAAGCATCTGGTCGCAGAAACTTCGTTGCAGGTAGAAAACAGAGAACAAATAACAAGGACAATAAGAATACACCACACACACACACACACACACACACGGGATAAAGTAATAAAATAAAATCGCACAACTGGAATAAATAAGCAGATAAACCCACAATTTATTTATCACATATTAATATAACAAATGCAAACTGTTATGTTTCGAAGGATCTGTTCACGAAAACAAAGATATGCAGCAGCTTCAGAAAGATGTTAGATTGTGCGAAGGTATGTGTTTGAATATCAACATATGGGGATGAATTTAGATTTTACTTTTTTGGCGGGGAATCAACGTGTGGAACAAGGGGAAGAGCAAATCTTAAAAGAAAGAGACACTTAAAGAATCTGGCCGATGTTAGTTTTGAAGCCACTTTCTGCTGCTGCTGCTGCTGCTACTACTACTACTAGTAGTAGTCATAGTACCACCCTTCAATACTGCAGCTCAATCTGTAAACAAATGTTAAAAGCACAGACAGCTCCCTGCCCTGAGGAGTCTACAGTCTAAATTTTGCCTCTGAGGTGGGGATTGAGGAGCTTAGAAACATGGGCATCGCCAGGATTTTTGTTAGGAAGGTGGCAGCTTTTTCAGGAAATCAAAATTGTTGAGCTTTGTTGGGGAAATCACGGGTAGAAAATACCCCGTAAATAGGACATTGCGGGTGGCAGGCTTCTGCTGGGGGCGGGGGGGGGGCAGAAACTCAGATAACTGAGTACTTTCAATGCTTTTCGACAATATTTGTGGATCTGGGGGGGGCAGCTGCCCCCTGTCCCACTTGGCTACTTAAAAATGAAGTTGAGAGTGGGTGAAGCATAGGGATTAAGGGACAGACGTAGGCAAACACATACTTCCGTTTCCACTCCGTTTTGAGACTGGAGACTGAGATCTTTAAATAGGCTTTAGGGGAAAGTGGGCTTCTAAGGAGGAAAAGTATTTTGAAGATAAGCAGTGGAGGTACTTGGAGTGGTAAGATGCAGGGTCTCTCTTTCTCTCTGTGTGTGTTATTTGGGCAGTGTCTTCCTGTTGTAACAACTGATCAGCACATTGGTAGGCTGTTGTTCCAGAGGCCATCCGCTGCCCTGTGAAACTGCAATGCCCAGAACTTGCTGGTACCTCACTGATGATGATGATGATGATGATGATAATTTATTTATACCCCACCCATCTGGCTGGGTTTCCCTAGCCACTCTGGGCGGCTTCCAACATAATATTAAAATACAATAATCTATTAAACATTAAAAGCTTCCCTAAACAGGGCTGCCTTCAGATGTCTTCTAAAAGTCTGGTAGTTGTTTTTCTCTTTGACATCTGGTGGGAGGACGTTCCACAGGGCAGGTGCCACTACCAAGAAGGCCCTCTGCCTGGTTCCCTGTAACTTGGTTTCTTGCGGTGAGGGAACCACCAGAAGGCCCTCGACACTGGACCTCAGTGTCCGGGCAGAATGATAGGGGTGGAGATGCTCCTTCAGATATACTGGACCGAGAGCCACTGTATCATTTTATCATCTTGCACAGTGTCTTAAGGAAACGTAGCAGCCTGGATTGAGCTTGCAGCACCCAGAACAAACAGCTTCAGGCAGGAGCCAGACCAGGTTCTTTGAGTTGCTGAGTTCTGAAGCTGCTGAAAAAATAATGGCAGCTCTGGTTTGGTTTAAGGTGGCTTCCTATGTTTTCCTTTGAGAACAACACAAGAAGAAGAAGCTCTGCATAAGGACTCAACTACACACCTGTTTCGCTCTGGGCTCATCCCTTGATGGATCCTACATGTGAAGAAGCCATTACAGATCATAGAATCATAGAATCATAGAATCATAGAGTTGGAAGAGACCACAAGGGCCATCGAGTCCAACCCCCTGCCAAGCAGGAAACACCATCAGAGCACTCCTGACATATGGTTGTCAAGCCTCTGCTTAAAGACCTCCAAAGAAGGAGACTCCACCACACTCCTGGGCAGCAAATTCCACTGTCGAACAGCTCTTACTGTCAGGAAGTTCTTCCTAATGTTTAGGTGGAATCTTCTTTCTTGTAGTTTGGAACCATTGCTCCATGTCCGCTTCTCTGGAGCAGCAGAAAACAACCTTTCTCCCTCCTCAGATGGCTGCTACATGTTACATTAAACACACATTTGGAAAAGTGTGTGGGGAATGGGTTATTTGCCATCAAAGATGGTTCTTCAAAGGATGAACAAATGAAGCGTCATTATACAATGTACAATTTTATAACAAGGTATAAGTTTTAAAACATCATACATTACACAGTCATACCTCGGGTTACAGACACTTCAGGTTGTACGATTTCGGGTTGCTCCGAACCCGGAAGTACCGGAACGGGTTAATTCCGGGTTTCGGTGCTCGTGCATGCGCATGAACGCTAAATCGCGCTTTGCGCATGCGCAGAAGTGCCAAATCGTGACCCACGCATGCGAGATGCAACGCTGCGGGTTGCGAACCTGCCTCCCGCACGGATCACATTTGCAACCTGAGCGTCCACTGTACTGACTATTTGTTCAACTAGCCATGTCTACACTGACCAGGAGCAGGTATTTCTCACCAGTTGCCACCTAAGTGAGACAGGGCCTTTTTCACTGTGGCACCTTAACTCCAGTCAGGAGAAGCCTAGGGCTTTGGGAGTTGGTGTTATCTTGTATGCTCAGGGAGTAGCACAGGTGGAATGCCTGTTAAAACGCCCCAGTCCAAATGACAAGGCATTAGGAACTTTGCACCACTGTCACTAACAGAGTTCCTTGGGAAGACACATGCAATTTTAAGTGGCACAATCACTCCCCTGCTGACTGCTTTGAGTGTGTTCTCTGCTGCCTCCGCGATGCTGCTAACTTGTCTCCTTCCTCTTTCACCCAGTTCCCTTCTGTTTTGCCATCACACACACACAAAATGGGCTCAATAAAAGGTAACCTTGCCTGGCAGCATTAGGGAGTGCAGGGCAACGGGTAAAAAGAATTAACTCTGGGGAAACAAAAGACTATAAGCCCCTTAGCAGCATGCATGCAAAAGCTTAGAAGAAACACAGCCAATCGTGGTTTGCCCTGCCTCTCTGGTCTGGGTTGCAGGTTGGTCTGCCTAGCTGCCTGCCACCAGCAACAGCCAAAGGAGCTGTGCTGCATCAGACCATCTAGGTCCATCTAATTGTCCATTATTCTGTTTGGCCAGGCAGATGCCAGTGGAAAGCTTATTTTGAATGCAGGAGCCTTTCCTTGTTCTTTGTCCCAGATATACTACTGGAGAGAGAAGTTCCATTGGCAAGAATGGCTAACAGTCATTCTGGCAGATTGAGGGCCACACTAATGCTGATGGAGAGGCTGTGAACCTGCCTGCGCTGCTTAAATATAAAATGGAGGACGGGGTGCAAAATAGGATGGAGGAGACACACACATTACCTTCCTTTGCTGTGGTACCTCGGGTTAAGAACTTAATTCGTTCCGGAGGTCCATTCTTAACCTGAAACTGTTATTAACCTTTAGCTAACCTTAACTTTAGCTAATGGGGCCTCCCACTGCCGCCGCGCCACCGGAGCACGATTTTTGTTCTCACCCTGAAGCAAAGTTCTTAACCCAAGGTAATATTTCTGGGTTAGTGGAGTCTGTAACCTGAAGCGTATGTAACCCGAGATACCACTGTATGCAGATAGCAGGGTTGAACGTGAGTTTAATGAACTGTATGGTCGGCGGTTCGAATCCCTGCGGCGGGGTGCGCTCCCGCTGCTCGGTCCCAGCGCCTGCCAACCTAGCAGTTCGAAAGCACCTCCAGGTGCAAGTAGATAAATAGGGACCGCTTACCAGCGGGAAGGTAAACGGCGTTTCCGTGTGCGGCTCTGGCTCGCCAGAGCAGTGATGTCACGCTGGCCACGTGACCCGGAAGTGTCTCCGGACAGCGCTGGCCCCTGGCCTCTTAAGTGAGATGGGCGCACAACCCCAGAGTCTGTCAAGACTGGCCCGTACGGGCAGGGGTACCTTTACCTTTACCTTTTTATCTCTATGGTTATCATTTTCTGTTTGTGTAATTTCGTACCAAAACCACTAAAATATCAATAAACATTAAAAAAGAAAACCCAAACTAGAGCCTGAAGTCACTTTGGGATGAATAATAATAATACTTATATGCCCCCCATCTGACTGGATTGCCCCTGCCACTCTGAGGAACTTCCAGTAAAATCTAAAACCACAATAAAACATCACACATTAAAAATTTCCTGATGCAAGGCTGCCTTCAGAAGTCTTCTAAAAGTCATAAAGCTGTTTATTTCCTTGACATCTGATGGGAGGGTGTTCCACAGGGCGGGCATTACCACCAAGAAGGCTCTCTGCCTGGTTCTCTGTAACCTCACTTCTCACAATGAGGGAACTGCCAGAATGATGGAGGTGGAGATGCTCCTTCAGGTATAAAGGATCAAAGCCATTTAGTGCTTCAAAGGTCAGCACTAACACTTTCAACTGAGTTTGGAAATGTACTGGAAGCCAATGTGTTATATGGTCTCAGAGGCATTTCCCAATCACCAATCCAGATGCCACATTCTGGATTAGTTGTCGTTTCTGAGTCACCCTCAAGGGCAGTTCCATGTAGAGCGCATTGCAGTAGTCCAAGCGGGTGATAACCAGAGCATGTACCACTCTGGTGAGACAGCGTGCAGCCAATGTACCAGATGGAGCCCTGGACACAGAACTGACCTGCGCCTCCATGGACAAAAATGACTCCCAGGCTGCGCACCTGGTCCTTCAGAGGCACAGTTGCCCCATTCAGGACCAGGGATGAAGCTCAAAAGAGATGAGGAGGGAGCTAGGAGGGCTAGTATACAGGGCAAAGTGGGGCAGAGCCTTTTCCATGCTTTTACTTAGGTGTTTACGGCATCTATGCAAGGGATGACAATTGGAAGCAGACCAGAAGAAATTGACCAGAAGAAAGAGACCTCCTTGGCTTCTCCACCAAACCCTATTTTACCAGCCACCACTGTGAGAGGACACCCAGTGTTAATGAATGCACAGGAGCCCAGAAAGGAGGAAGAGTGTGAGGCTGCCAAGCCAACCTCTGTCTTTCATGAACGAACCACCACAACTTATTTGTCAAATCTCCCCACCCCCCTCATTTCTCCCATGAGGTTTTTGAGTTTCACACAGTAAAGCTACATTAATGCAATCCTTCTTTACTTGTTTTCCAATTAGCCTAATTGAATTCAGATTGCTTAAAAGTGGGCACCCGAGACGTTTATCTTGATGGGATGACGGCTCTGAGCTCCAGCGATCCTATTAGCGGTAAGAAGAATGAAAATCCGGGGTTGTGTTGTTGTTCCTTTGGCGGCGGCAGCCGGCAGCTCCCATGTGATGGAACACCAGTAAGACCACCTTCCCCTTCTTCTTCTTCTTCTCCTCCTCCTCCTCCTCCTCCTCCTCCTCCTCCTCCTCTTCTTCTTCTCTCTGCTTGCTTCCTTTGATACGGTCGCCATCCCTGGCAGAGATACACCCATGTGCACATATTGCATCTCAATGTGTGCAATAAAAGCCATGGCATCATGGCATTTTTCAGGGGGGCAAATGGGGGCTAGGCCAGCACAGACTCTTCTGGATGCTATGCACTGCTGCTCTTCAGCTTTTGTGAGTGTGTGTATGTGTGTTTGTAGAGGAACAAAATATCTAAAATTTTGGACCCTATCTAAGGGAGTGGATATGGGGGATCCAACACTTCAAAATGTACATCTATATCACTTCTCTCATACACTACGAATACCAAACCTTAATAAAAATGCATTGCAACCTTGGCTTTAGTCTTTTGCATTTGCAGGCAGCGTTCTACTTTGTAAACTTTATTTTTAAAACACACCTCCAAAATAAATAAGGGAGACTCTGAGAGAAACAAAAATGGGCTTGCCAATTTTATAGCTGGCCATTGTAGCTGTGTAGCCTTAAAAAGCAGCTTGACATGCATTACTCGAGTAGGGGAAGGTTTCCCCATAGCTAAGGCAGAGGCAAACTCGGCCCTCCAGATGTTTTGGGACTACAACTCCCATCATCCCTAGCTAACAGGACCAGTGGTCAGGGATGATGGGAATTGCAGTCTCAAAACATCTGGAGGGCTGAGTTTGTCTATCTCTGCCATAGCTTCAATTCCACGTCAAGAAACACTTTACTGGGTTTTCTGGAATTCTGGGTAAAGTCAGCTGTTAAAGGCACAGAAGCAGCTCCTGTTTGATTTCTACTAAGCTGGCTCTTGACTGTTTTGCAGTGACTTTTATGACGTGGCCCCCAATGCACGCCGATGACCATGCCCATGCTTGGGCCGTGGACGTGTCACTCACTGAGTTCCTTGTCTGAGCAGAGATAGGAATGTGAGGTCCTTGTCTTCATTAGCACATTCTCCATAAGGGCGGGGAGTTGTGCCGGTTGAATTTCAGTCGATCACATAGTATTTGGAGGAAGAGTGCCTTCCATAAAAACGATGATGTCCTGTTTAGCACATCTTCATCAGTAAGGAGTGGGGCTATATAGATAAAATATGACTTGATGAGTTTCATTATGATGGAGCAACATGGTTTAGTGTTTCTCAACCTGTGGGTCCCCAGATGTTGTTGGACTACAACTCCCATCATTCCTAGCCAGCATGACCAGTGGTCACGGATGATGGGAGTTGTAGTGATCCTGTGGATATATTGATGATGATATACTGGACAACAGCACTCCCTCCCTCTCTCTCTCCCTCTCCTCTCCTCTCGCAATGGTGCCTATAATTATATTTCAAACCTGTTAACTCCTATCAGCCTTAAATTTGATGGAATCTCATTAACCACTTGTTTGGTAATTCTGATTGTACTTTCTCCTTTGACCCCTTAAACCAGGAAAATGCTGATCCTATATGTGCTGACGAATTTAATTAGCTCCTCTAAACCACCAGATGCTTTCAATAAGATTTTCAAGATGTTCCTGTCACATTTTAATTCAAAGGTCAAGAGCTTTAGGTTTGTTTAGTGCCTTGTTTTTAGATAAGGTACTTTGCTCAGTAAAGTACCGTAATGCAAAAGGTTGGAGATCCATCACCAATGGCCAGCTTGCAGTCGAAGTCTGTATATGTGTGTGTGTGTGTGTGTGTGTGTGTGTGTGTTTAAAGGAATATAGAGCAATCGTCTCAGACCAGAGCTAAGAATAATTCTGTGTCTGTAAAGAATCATTCTGAGTCTGCTTTGGCATATTGATTCTCTCCTTCTCATAAACAGAACTTTAATATTTCTCAATAAAGGAAAAGTAATTAAGGGTTTATAGCAGGGTGAAAAAGAAGACAGGGTTCTGCCCTTTAGTAGTTGTATAGAGGAGGGAATATTAGCAATGGTAGCTTGTTGGTGAGTCACAAAAATGATGCTTGTTGAATTAATCACTCTCCTTAAAGGTGTAGGAACGTGTAGACTTTTGAATCTAGTTTGCAGAGTTTAGAACAGCTCTGAAGTGTTTAGAACTATGCCCAACCCAAGTATCCTTCAGATTCTTGTTTGTTTTATTTTGCAAGGTACTTGTTGGTATTTTGTAGGACATCAGCAAACCAGTGCAATAAGAGTACAAGGAAGAAATGATGATAAAAAAGAGAAACCGTGTAGAGTGGACTATTGTGTGCATCTCATTACATGCCGATACAATTGATGGGAGTACCCATCATGAGGTGGCACTCCTGCAGGTGCCCCCACAACCCTGCCACCGCAGCAGCTGCACAACCCTGGTAAGCAAGACATTGGCAGCAGCTGGCAAAATGGGCTGGGCCACCCCTGGTTATTTGGGGTAAGGATGTGGAACCTGTGGTCGATAGCCAATGGCGATGGAACATGGAACCTTATAATATTACAAATTGCCCATCCCTGATGTCATAGGAATCATAGAATCATAGAATCATAGAATCATAGAGTTGGAAGAGACCACAAGGGCCATCGAGTCCAACCCCCTGCCAAGCAGGAAACACCATCAGAGCACTCCTGACATATGGTTGTCAAGCCTCTGCTTAAAGACCTCCAAAGAAGGAGACTCCACCACACTCCTTGGCAGCAAATTCCACTGTCGAACAGCTGTTGAACAGGAATAATAGAATTGTACAGTTGGAAGGGGTCACGTGGCTCATTTAGCTCAACCCCTGTAGTGCGGGAATCTTTCACCTATGCGGGATTCAAACCCTCGATCCTGAGATTAAGAGTCTCCTACTCTACGGAGGTGTGCCTGTTTTGCATGTAGAAGGTATCCAGTTCAATTTTCCTGGGACTAAGGAGGAGGAAGGTTGCAGGCAGTGGCAGTCCCTCGGCTGGTTGCAGGCAGGTGGGGTCTACCTGAGGGCAGATTAAGGTTGGCATTGCTATTGGCCCCAATAGACCACCCTTCACTGGGCATAATGCACTCTCTTATGTTCAAGATGACCTAAGACAATAGGACAGCCTTTGCCAACCTGGTGCCCCCAGGAGCCAATTCCCAGTGCCCATGGGGGCTTTGGCCCCCGCAATAAAATATTTGAAGGGGCTGAGTCCCTGCAAAGTTGATGGGCATTGCCATTCCAGTGGTGTGCTTGCACTGTGTCATGTGATCGATTATGCAAAGCAGGGCTCACCTGCAATATTTCATTCAAGTTGGCACTTCTCCTGGTGCCCTCCAAGTCTTCAAGGAGACAACTCTCGTCAGACCCACCCAGCATTGGCATGCTGGCCCCTAGAAGATTGCCTTGCAAGGAATGTGGCCCTCTGGAAAAAGCTTCTCCAACTGCCCTGTTATGGTATTGTTGAAAAAGAAGTCCCCCCCCCCCCCCGTGTGCTTTCTCTGTTTCCCTCTCTCTGCAAAAGGTCCATACCCACAACTTCATTTTCATGGGAAAATATTGCCCGGTGCTGCCATGAGGTGAATGATAAGATTTGTAAGGGATTAGTAAGGATTAGTCGATAATCAGAAACTCTTCCAGGCACCTAGTAGATTAGCAGGTCCTGCTTCTTTAATAAAAGAGTTTCAGGGATAATTATAGCATGATGCTACCTATTATAATAAATCTACTTGGCTGTGTGCACAACGGGGGGAAAACCTCTGCCCGATGCGGACAGGAATCAAGTGGCGTCGGGTTTTTCATGTGTCTTTCAGACCTGTACCCAGTGGCACAGTTGAGCAGGGATGAAGTGCCACCACTCTGCTCACAGAAGGGACGACATCATCATCATCTCCAGGGGGTGCTATTTGCTGAACCTCTTGCATGCCAAACAAATAAGCTTTTTATCAAAGAGAAACTCATCAGATAAGCTCAACAAAGGAAGAGGTAGCTAATGGTTAAACTGCATGGAAGATGGAGCAAGCTTGTCTTTTCCTGCTCTGGAGGCTAGGACCCAAACCGATGACTTCAAGTTACAAGAACGGAGAGTATGACTAAACATCAGCAAAAAAATTCTGACAGTAAAAGCTGTCCGACAGTGGAATGGACTCCTTTTCGAGGTTGTGGATTCCTTTCTTTGGATGTTTTTTAGCATCTGTCTTGGATGCTTTAGTTGAGATTCCTGCATTTCAGGGGGTTGGGCCAGATGACCCCCAAGGTGCCTTCAAACTCTACAATTCTATAATTCACCACTCAAGTACAGGGATTCAGTGTTAGCCACCATAGCAAATAGGATTCTGTACAGTGGTACCTTGGGTTACATATGCTTCAGGTTACATATGCTTCAGGTTACACACTCCACTAAGCCAGAAATAGTGCTTCAGGTTAAGAACTTTGCTTCAGGATAAGAACAGAAATAGGGCTCTGGCGGCGCGGCGGCAGCAGGAGGCCCCATTAGCTAAAGTGGTGCTTCAAGTTAAGAACAGTTTCAGGTTAAGTACGGACCTCCGGAACGAATTAAGTACTTAACCTGAGGTACCACTGTACTGGATGTCTCCTGAGTCTGATCTAGGAGGGTTTTTTTATGTTCTGAAGCAGGTCACTTGTCCTTCCTTCCTCCAGACTAGAAAGGCTTTAAGGTCTTCTGAAAGAGGCTTATGTCTGAACCATGCTGGATTTGTGAAATAAACTTACCCCTCCCTCCCACACTTAGAATCATAGAATCATAGAATCATAGAGTTGGAAGAGACCACAAGGGCCATTGAGTCCAACCCCCTGCCAAGCAGCCTCCACCTGATTTGGAGGAGCAGCCATTTTCAACTTTTGCAAGTTGTTTTCTTGAAAAGCTGAGTAGCAGCATATGGAAGGAAGTGGACTTGTCACAATTTTGCAGGAGGGATTCATTTGCATACAGCTGAAGTTAGTGGGACTTGAGCTTCTGAATAGACATGTACTGTTAGCCCAAACTTTCCCTAGTGACTTGAGAATACAGAATATATTGCTATGTGTTTGTGGGTGCTAGGCCCCTAAAATCCCCGGGTCCAACAGGTGTTAAAACCTAATCAAGTCTTCTGATCCCTGGATCCTGCAAGTGTTAAAATATAAGCTAGGCTAGTTTCATGATGAGGTAATCACCTGGGTGTTGGGCCATAAAGAGAACAAAGGAAAGGGGGCTCTGTGTGAGATGGCAAATCGGTGGGGCTCCTCACACAACTTGCAGATAGTGAGAAGGACAATAGCCAGAGTTTAGAGCTGAAAGTGGGTGTGATGTGACCTAGAAGAAAAGCGCCAAGCAGGGAGAGAGAGTGTCAGGCTTCAGGGAATCTGATCCTCCTCACAGCTGGCAGCCAGAAATGGGAAAACAAGACATTCTTACCATGGTATTTTATTCAATATTCACAGAGACGGATGATGCCGCCTCTTAGGTAATGACGTTGCTCTGATTAAAGTCCCACCCTCTCTGTCTCTCCTATTATACACCATCCCTGTGTCAGCTGATCTGTGCTTTCTGCCTTTGAGCTTTCTGTTCTACTACTCTCAATGCACGCCTGGCCCTGAGGTGGTGGTCAGGAATTCTTTCTAAAGACACTGAGTCTATCAGCTGTCTCTGCCCTGCTTCTCCCTTTCTGCTCTCCCAATATTTCCCAGCTTCTCCCCTCTGCAGCCTCTGAACTATGACCTTCTGCAAACCACTGTTCTCCTCTTCTTGGGAAGGTTCAGGAGGGTGTGTGTGTGTGCTATGTCAGACCTCTGATCAACCCCAAGGCTGCAGCTAAGGGAGAAACAAGATCCTTTTGGGGTGTTGATGTTGTGAACCCCTCATTGCAAACTCAGGTTGTAGATATGTGCAAATAAACCATATATCATAAAGACACCACAGTCTCTGCTGTGCCTCATTTCCAAAAGGAAACATGAATCCTGGGTAAGCGCACCAGTCGGAGACTGAGGTGGCATGCAATACTATAATTGCATAAGGGAAACAGTGTACAGTTAATCAATCATAACAACAAAATGCCCCAAAGCAGTTGGTAGGAGGAAAAAGTTTAATAACTACATTTCCCCCTCCCATACCCAGTATAAGGAATATCAGAAATATTATTCTGGCATAAGAGATACAGTATGGAAAATCTGCACATGGGTCGAATGTAGAAGTATGTTTTCCCTGTACTTAGAAACAAGTAATCTCTGTGCCTGGAGTTGCAATGTGAAAAAGAGCCACAGAGCTTTTTGCCCATACAGAGGCTGCTTTCAGATGGCAGTTACCCTGCCCCCACACTCTTAATACTGGTGCAGCCAGCAAAACTAAGTCAAAAATCTGAGGAACCGTATTAGAAGGAAGAGGTGGCTAGGAATGGGGTAGAGATTCGGCTCAGTTCACATTTAAATGACATTCCTAATTTGCATTTTCCAAAATGATATGCACAACCAAAACAAGGCGTCCTTTGGAATTTGCACTTCCCTGAATTTTCCAGTGCAAGTAATGTGCACAAAAATGCATGAGTCTGGCCATGCCATTTATTGAGAGACAGTGTGAATCCAGTGGTTAGATCAGCCTTCCCTCAGTCTAGTGCCATCTTGTTGCTTTGGACTGCAATGGCCATGCTTGCTGGGGCTGATGGGAGTTGTAGTTCAAAACAAAGTAGATTGTGGAAGGCTAGGTTAGAGTGCTGGATTATGGCGGCGGCAGAGACCCAAGTTCAAATCTCCACGCAGCTGCAAATTTCCTTGGGCCAATCACTATTCAGAAAGCACTCCTGGAAATTTGGATGCGGCCTTAATAATTTATTTTGTATGCTAACACCTGACATAATTCCATTAAGCCTTCTGGGTAAGTGTAAACATTCATGCAAGAAGTGGAAACCTCAATATTTGGGGGAACTCCAAAGCTGGAGAGCTCATTCAGCAATACAGCAGCTCCGTTATGGTTTAAACTTTTTTATTATTAAGAGTAATAGATGAGAAAACCTTCTCTGCATTGGGCTGCTCTTAAAAGCACAGGGAGTGGAAAGAAAAAGATAGCAGCCACATAATAAGCCTTAGCGAAGTTATAGTCATTTGGCTGAAAGTTGTAGGTGTCAGAAAACCTTTAGTAGTTCTGTGATTTGATGCATGCTGAGTTGGTTAAATAATATGTCCTGTATTAAAGTGGCAGTGATAAAACAGTTAATGTTCTGAAAAACAACAACACTGGAGACCTTTTTCTTTTCTTTTTTAAAGGAAGGTTCTCTGCTTTCAAGCAAATATAAAATCTACATTATAAATAGGGAGAGAAGAAGTTTGGAAGGTGTAAGTAGGTTTTATCTTAAACATATTCTGCTTTCACTCTACAATAAGGTTGCCATATGTCCGGTTTTTCCCAGACATGTTCGGGATTCCAAGGGCGAAATCACCATCCGGGGAGACTTTTTAAAAAATGGGCAAAATGTCTGGGTTTTTGCAAATAGAACCAGGAAGTGTGTGCGCGAGTATCACGCTTTACTTTTCCCGATCTCTATGGACACACCTGCTCTCTGCACAGAGACTTGCTTTGCAAGAAGAGCCAAGGAGTGTGCATGTGAGGATCACTCTTTACCTTTTCCTGTCTCTATGGTGTACCCACATGGTGCATGCTGGGATGGGGCAGATGGAATGGCAACCCTACTCTATGACATCACTGCCCCCACTGGAATATAATAGGAATATCTTCGGCTCAGCAAAGTCCTCGTGTAGAATAGAAACACCCCAACTCTAATATTTTTTTATCTAGGAAAGTCTGTCCTAATAACCCAAGGTGTGAACTGCCGTACTCCTCTTCAATCCTGCAAAGCAAAATAATTTTAAGCAGTTGAGAATACTTCCATTCACAAGTGGCTCTTGCCACGTAATTCAGAACCTGACACCATGATGGGCGTTGGCAGGGACCTATATGAGCAAGTGTATTTGCAATTGCAAATATAAAATCTAAAAAGAGGAGACTCTTGAGAGTCCTATGGACTGCAAGAAGATCAAACCTCTCCATTCAGAAGGAAATCAGCCCTAAGTGCTCACTGGAAGGACAGATCCTGAAGCTGAGGCTCCAATACTTTGGCCACCTCATGAGAAGGGAAGACTCCCTGGAAAAGACCCTGATGTTGGGAAAGATGGAGGGCACAAGGAGAAGGGGACGATAGAGGACAAGATGGTTGGATAGTGTTCTCGAAGCTACCAACATGAGTTTGACCAAACTGCGGGAGACAGTGGAAGACAGGAGTGCCTGGCGTGCTCTGGTCCATGGGGTCACAAAGAGTCGGACATGACTAAACGACTAAACAACATTTGCAATTGCTGCTTTAGGTTTGGATATTTACCTGCGACGTTGGGGTCCCTCTGCCTCCACCATCATATGTCAGCACACATACCCTTATTTTTTCTTTTTGGGGGGACACACACACACACATCTTTCCTCGTGGAGGGGTAGAGAGTGAGTAGCTGCCGCAGCCACAGCCTTCCATTTCTATGGGGTATTTGTATACAGATCTTGTAAATGTCTCTATTTACATTACAGAACACTTCTCCCCAGCTGCCTGTTTAATATCAGTGAAGGTGGCTTGGGCCTTTTCTTTGATTTGATCCATGTCCATGTTCTGGATGTTCTGAAGTTGCCCGAGTATAGAATCCTTGTCTTCTTCCTCTACTTGATCTTCCGCCACCATTTTCTGGAGGTCTTCCGGCAAGCCCACGTCATCCCCAGCCATCTGGATCTGATTCTCATCTAATTCACTCTGAGCAAGGAGGGAAAGGGAACAGGAAAGGAATATAAGTAGAAGAAGTGATGAGCATGTTCTGCAGGGAGAACTTAAATTTAAATTATCCCATCGAGTCAAATCTCAATCGTGCACCAGTAAGTTCAGACCGGGGGGGGGGGAGGGGAATAGCAATTGCTATAACTCTTTTATTTCCTGTTTTCTCATTGTGTCTGGTTCTGTGTTCAAATCCTTTGCAGACGACCACAGTGCCTGGAGAGAGATAGTCGGGCTGCGTATCTGCAGCAGTGACCAGAGGAGGAATGACTGCTGAGAGAAGAAACGCCATGCTAACAGGAAACCCAGACTCCTTCACCTGCCCCAGCTGCAATAAAACATGTCTCTCTTGTACTGGCCTCCACAGCTATGGCAGGCTCTGTAGGTCTCCAACAGTTTGACCAATGGTACACCCTTCCATTGTCTCTCAAGACGGACAGGTGCCAACAAGGAAGAAGGACAAGGAATTTTGGATTCTTATATTTCACAAAAACGTTGTAATACTTCTATGCCCAGTTAGCAATGCAGCCATTGCTGCAGTTGCAAAAACAAATATTCAGTCCCGCTCAGGGTGAGCAGGACTTCCCCTGCATAGCTGTCAACTTTCAGATTTGAAAATAAGGGATCAGCAGCCTCACCTGTCCCGGGGACAGTCTACGGGATATCTAAAAATCTGGGATAGCAGCGGGAAACGGCGCTGGAATAAGGGAATTTCCCGCCAAAAAAGGGAAGGTTGACAGCTATGTACCCCCGCCATGTCGTGCAACTCTTTTTTCTGCACAACAAATTTGCGAATTCTGCTGTTGGGGCAGGGTAGGTTTTGGGGGCAGAAGTCCAGTGCCCCTGTCGTTATAATCATAGGAGCCAACTTCTAGGGGCCGAGGTCCCTTCAGCCCCCCCCAGTAAAATATTTGATGGGGATTACCATTCAAATGACATGCGTGCCCCATGTATTGTGATCATTATACCGGGGGGGGGGGTGTCCCCTACCCATACTTTATTCAAGTTGGCATCCCTGATCATAATGATTGGGAGCACCTTCTGGTGTAGCCATGTTAGCTCACCACATTTTCAGGTAATAAAAATAATACACATCACCATCTAAGAAGGGGGGGGGGTCTAAAAATTTTCAGCTGCAGCCCTGGGCAATGCATCTTCAGTCAATTGCCTCTTTCCTTCCCATCCCAAAGCACTCCATGCATTAGAAGGCTAAGCCAGTAAAATCCTTGCTCAGGCTATGGCAAAGGGTCTCTCTAAGGGCCGTGAGGGAAAGAGGTGGAAGAAAACCCCTCTTTTCTCTCTCTCTCTCTCCTAGTTCCGGCACCTCTCAGGTGGGTGCCATTGCCATTCTAAGAGAACAAGGGAGGCGGTCATGGGGAGTTCTGGCACCTCTTTTTCTATGAAAAAAATAGCACTAGTAAACACCGTACTACAAATACTCTTCAACACACACACACACAAATGGCACAAACAAATGAAACGAAAAAGAGTAATAAGAAAAAACAGCATAAAATAAAGCTGATTTGTTGGTAATAAAAATGGAAAGTGATGCGAGCCTGTGAGAAAAAGGACACCGCCTGGTTCACCATAAGTTTCCAAGCAGCCATGCTCCAGAGAGACAGAACTTACTAGAGAGCAACAAGCACACACGAAGCAAAATGTTTTTCCATCAAGGTCCCTCCCCTAATGCACAGTGATTGGAGGGCCCTGGCAAAATAATTTCCTCTGATTAAAGGCTAAGAGCTATCCGTCTTCCTGCTCCACTCTCTCTCTTTCCTGCTCCTCACTCAAACAGCAACAGGCCATTCCCCTTATGGTCAGCTTGGTTTTGCCTTTAGATAGATAGATACAGTGGTACCTTGGTTCTCGAATGTCTCTCTTGACAAACATTTCGGAACCTGAGTGCTGAAAACCCGGAAGTAAATGCTTCCGTTTTCGAACACGCCTCAGAAATCGAACGGCTTCCGCCGCGTGTTTTTCAATTTTCTCAGTTGAATTTTCAGGTACCACTTTACGTTTCGGTTTTCGAACGTTTCGGAACTTGAATAGTCTTCCAGAATGGATTACATTCAAGAACAGTGGTACCACTGTAGATGATAGATTAGATAGATAGATAGATAGATGATAGATAGATAGATGGATAGATGGATAGATGGATAGATAGATGATGATGATGATGATAGATAGATAGATAGATGATAGATAGATAGATGATAGATAGATATAGATATAGATAGAGATAGATAGAGATATATGATAGATAGATAGATAGATAGATAGATAGATAGATAGAGATAGATAGATAGATAGATAGATAGATAGAGATGATAGATAGATAGATAGATATAGATAGATAGATAGAGATAGAGATAGATAGATAGATGATAGATGATAGATGATAGATGATAGATAGATAGATAGATAGATAGATAGATAGATAGATGATAGATGATAGGTGATAGGAAACACCTCTGCAGCATTTCGTGTGTGGGGGCGACAAACGAGGCTTTGCAGGCCGAGAGGATGTTGCTACTCTTGACCTGGGACACCTTGCTACCATCCTGATTCAACCTTGGCATTCAAAACAATGACACCTCAAGGCACCCTGATTTGACTTGTGACTTGGACTGCATGCAGAGCCACTGCACACTGTTACATTTAACTTACAGATATAAACAAGACCTTCAGGATAAGGATTTGTAGTGAGTCAACCACTGGCAGAACTGGTTGGAGGGAGAAATCCGTCACATGTGGCATGAACTGAGCCAGGATTTCCTGGCAGCAAACCCTTGCGTCCTGACTGTTACAGGAACACCGATTAGCCGTAAGGACCCTGAGACATGGAGTTGCTCTGTTCAGCCATTTGCCAAGCGAAAGCTGAAGGTGGGGGGGGGGGAGATATAATTTAATTGGCACTGAAATGTCTTTTTCCTTGAGCTCCAGGTCTAACGAATGGTGGTAAGATGGCAGTGGCTCGTTCTGAACTCAGCTGCTTTTAAGTCCTCCCAAACTGCCTGCTTCACAGTGCTAAATTAGAAGCACCATGAGTCACTTTTTCTGACCAACTCTTTCATTCCAAGTCAGCCTTTACTATCCATTCATACATATTTTTTTCCACTACATCATATTCATGCCAGACATGCTTTTTTGTTACAGTCAGAAGGGTGAAATAATGAACAATAAAATCACCCAGAAATGTAAAATCTGGCCCACTCAATTGCCTTTTATTGTGTGTGCCAAAGGTGAACCTGTTCTCTCTTAAGAAAGCTAACAGGCATGGGTCACCTCCCTTTTCATTTGACAGATTCGTTGTTTCACCACCTGCTCGATAGGAACATACTTTCACACTATATAAACGAGGTTATATTCTCATAAGACACAGTTAATCAGGGCAGTTACTCCAGGGTACAAGAATGCAAGGACTGACCTGTTGGGTTTGGACAACAATACCTCTGGTCTAGCGTTCGCCTGTCAGCAGTAGCTACTAGCCAAACTCCCCAAGAAAGTCACAAACAGGGCACAGTTGGTATTGTGAATCCTTCCACCCTAATCGCACTAAACTTGGAAAAGGGTCAGATGCTGAGCAGGAAACTCCATCTACTCTCATGGGTTGGTTGGTTTGCTTGTTTTATAACAGGGCGTGGGTGGCGCTGTGGGTTAAACCACAGAGCCTAGGACTTGCCGATCAGAAGGCCGGCGGTTCGAATCTCTGCGACGGGGTGAGCTCCCGTTGCTCGGTCCCTGCTTCTTGCAACCTAGCAGTTCAAAAGAACGTCAAAAGTGCAAGTAGATAAATAGGTGCCGCTCCGGCGGGAAGGTAAACGGCGTTTCCATGTGCTGCTCTGGTTCACCAGAAGCGGCTTAGTCATGCTGGCCACATGACCCGGAAGCTGTACGCCGGCTCCTTCAGCCAATAAAGCGAGATGAGCGCCGCAACCCCAGAGTCGGTCACGACTGGACCTAGTGATCAGGGTCCCTTTACCTTTACCTTTACCACTTTTCGTCAAGCCAGTCTACAGTGATATAAAACAAATCATTAATAGCAATACAGGCCCTCCAAGTGTCACTATTTTCCAGGGACAGTTCTGGACTTATAGATGCCATCCCGGTTTCTGATTTGATCCTGGAATGTCCCATTTTTTCTTAGGATGCCCTTATTTTCATTGGAGAAATATTGGAGGGTATGGAGTTATGTGACCTCCTAACCAAGGAGATAAGTAACTAAACAACCTTTAGAAGACATCTGAAGGCAACCCTGTATAGGGATTTTGTTAATTTTTAATGCTTAATTATGTTTTCATTATGTTGGAAGCTGCCCAGAGTGGCTGGGGCAACACATTCAGATGGGCAGGATATAAATAGTCTCCTCCTCCTCCTCCTCCTCCTCCTCCTCCTCCTCCTCTTCCTCCTCCTCCTCCTCCTCCTCTTCCTCCTCCCTCCTCCTCTTCCTCCTCCTCCTCCTCCTCCTTCTCCTCCTCCTCCTCCTTCTCCTCCTCCTCCTTCTCCTTCCTAGACTCAGATATGGATTCAGATGTATACCTTGTTACAATTCTCTGATCTATCTATTGTATGAAGCAATTACCTATGTATATGCTGTTGCCTATACATATACACTTTCCTCATTTATTTCAATGCAAACACCAAAGTATCAGGTGACACCTTCGTTCCTGAATATTGTGGTTTGCAAATGCTAAAGCAGAACAATGCACTGGGATTCTGTCTACCAAGAATAAATATGTGAGTAAATAACTGGTTAAGTAGCTGGCCAACCCATTCTGCTCCTGAAGGGTTGTGCCTATTCATGCACTGTGTGCACACTCATTCATTCATTCATTCATTCATTTGCTCCTACTTTTATTCAGATGCACGATCCCATCTTACATTCTGAAACACCTCCTGCTGACAGCATTGATGCTTATTCCTGTTGGCCTTTAGCTGCTGTCAGCGTTCGTTCTGGAGATTTAATGAAGCATTAATGCTTATCTTTGATGGGTGAACTGTGTGTATTTTTTGTTTTTTTAAAAAACACACACACAAATCCTGTACATAGAAAGCCTGGGTCCATCACAGCAAAAATCTAAACAAAATGGCCATTGTCTGAAGAAAGGACTGGTCCCATCAAGAAGGCATTACAGTAGATATATAGGAAACAATGCCATAGGAAACACAGCAAGTCCTATGCAAACTTACTTTAGAGTTAGCCCATTGAGACAAACTTCTGAATTAGCCTGCATAGGAATGGGTTTCATCTAGGGATGGGCAGATCTGTCAATTTCAGTTTCTCCCAGTCTGTCATTTTTCCACTCTTGAGTTCAGTTTTTTTACATTTCCACATCAATTTCCTTTTTTCCTTTTTAAAAAAAGAGTTATTATGAGAATTTACCAGCATTTGACTGCGAATTTCTCCTAATATGAACATTTTTTGCATGCAATTTTGTCCAAGATACAATTTTGTCCAAGTAAAGCACATCCCCCTGAAAAATGTGTCCTTATATGTCATTTTCACTAACATATGCATTTCAATGCACAATTTGCTCTTGTTTATGCATTTTTTGTACACATCATTTGGCACTGCAAAATTCGGAAACGTAAGAATTTAAGGGATGGCTGTGCTTCAGTTTGCATATTGTTCCATAAACTGGAAATCAGGTAGATTCACCTTTAAATATGAACCGAATCAAATTTCTCCCCACCCCACTCCCCTAGCTGCCTGGCATCCTATTTTGAATGTCTTTCAGTGACTGAACATCACTATTACCCGCCCTCTTTCTGTAGCCCTTAGCTCTTTTTGTCATGCATCTCGACCACAATACGTTTTTTAAAAGAACAGTTGTCAGAACATATTGACCGGCCTGTGCTGCCTTCGCAGCACAAGGAATGTGGTTTGGGCCTTCAGTTAAAGATGTATCTTTTTCAGCATGCAGCTAGAGAAGGAAGGACCTGATTACTGTTGTTGTTGCTGTCAGTAATTATTCTTTAGTGGTTTGTTACGTGTTTCTAATGAATTGTGTTACTTTATGGGGCTTATCACTATAACTAAACAAACAAGCCAAAACAGATGAGGATAAAAGAATGTCAGTTCCCCTTCCTTGAGCAAGTTTCCATTGGAAGATGATCCATAAATAATACAAACTAACAAGTAGCAATTCATGCATCCAAACAAATGTAAATGGCTGCTGTTCAGACCTTTTCAGCAAAAGATTTTTCTACATGATTATGGGTGGTAAATAAACTAACCTCCACCACTAGGTGGCTCTGCAGGTACTGAACTGCTTTTCTTGCCTAACCATTCATTATGCTGGCCTGGCTAACAGATATAGGTCAATTAAACGGATTCAGTAAGAAATAAAATCCTCTTGGGCCTGTATAAAGTCTCGTATCTCTTTTCTGAGGAGCCCTAAGTAGACCCACATTCACCCCCGACCTTCACCAGAAGGGAAATCTGTGATCCCCTCCATCAGGGGTTCTCAAAATTCCTACCCCCAGAGCCCACGAGATGCCTGGAAATTACTTGGGTCCACCAGTCATGAAATGGTGACAGAAGGAGGCGGAGTTTGGCATAATCAGCTGACAATTACATCCTTCTCTACCAATGCCTAATCCACCTGTGGAAATTGCTACGTTCTTTGCCAGAGCATTTTGCATGTGGCAAGGAGTTCCATAGCTCCACTTTCCTTGTGCTAAGGAGGCATTGTGATTCCGCCTCCCCATTTTATTTGATTCTGCGATATATTTTTTTTACTGATCCTGATGCTCTTCCTTACACCTACAAGCCTTTCAAAGTACTAATACCCATCTCCTGTATTTTCTTATTCCATTCTCACTCAGCTTGTACACTACTCCCAACACCAATACCACAACCACTGCCCTTTTCTTTTACATTTGCTTCTTTGTCTTATAACACTCCCCCCTCCATCTATCCCATTTCCTTCAGCACCTCCTTTGCCCCTTTCCCCTCAGAGGAGGGAGAACTTCCTCCCTCCCTCAGCCTTGGGACATTGGTGGCTCCCAACCACATTGGTCTAACCAATGCCTATAACAAGGCCAAGGGGTTGGTCAAGCAGGTGAGGGGTCACTGGTCAGACTGTGGTACTAAGACCCATCTGAAAATGCCTCAAGGCCCACTGATGAGTCCTGGCCCTCTGTTCAAGGAACATTGCCCTCATGTTTTTCAGGTTGTCCGGGTCCTTCCTCACCACATAGAACTGTAGAGTTGGAAGAGAAACCAAGAGCCAAACCCCTGCAATGCAGGAATCTCAACCACATTGCACTGCAACAAAGAACTGCCTGTGCCCCAGTGCCTTCATTCTGCAGTTCACAGTGTTATACCTGTGAAAAGGATCTAGGGGTCTTAGTAGACCACAAGCTTAACATCAGTCAACGGTGTGATGCAGCAGCAAAAAAGAAGCGAATGCTATTCTAGGCTGCATCAGCAGAAGTCTAGAAGCCCAGATCAAGGAAAGCAATAGCAGAGCCGTCTTTCCTATTGGGCTTACTGGAGCACTGCGCCAGGGCGCTGGCCTCTCGGGGCGCCCAAGCAAGTGGGGGAGCTGTGCGGCTTTGCCAGTGGCCTCCCCTTTCCCTGGACGCCTATTAGCTGTGCCCCATCAACCATATGGCTGGCGGGCATGCAGCTTCCTTCCCAAGCCTCCGCAGGAGGAGAGCGATCCCCGCAGAGGCTTGGGGAAAGGTTGCCAACTCTGGGAAAGGAGGTGGGCCGCCAGAGGGATCTTTGAACCACAGAGCCGGATATGCTTAAGATTGCCCTGAGTAATAGTCCCACTCTATTCTGACTTGGGCTCCACAATTTAAGAAGGATATTGACAAGTTGGGATGCAGGCAGAAGAGGGTGACCTTGGGCCAGTCACACTTCTCTGAAGTCTTCTCAGCCTCATTCACCTCACAGAGTGTTTGTTGTGGGGGAGGAAGGGGAAGGAGATTGTTAGCCGCTTTGAGACTCCTGAAGGGGAGTGATAAAGCGGGATATCAAATCCAAACTCTTCTTCTTCTCTTCTTCTGCTCTGGAGGGTCGGACTTGAACCAAGGTATTCAAGTTACCCAGCCCCAGCCCACCTTCTGATGCAGTCTTGGGCATAAAAAGGTAAAGGTAAAGGGACCCCTGACCATTAAGTCCAGTTGTGGACAACTCTGGGGTTGCGCTGCTCATCTCACTTTACTGGCCGAGGGAGTCGGCATTTGTCATGTGGCCAGCATGACTAAGCCGCTTCTGGCAAACCAGAGCAGCGCACGGAAACACCGTTTACCTTCCCGCCGGAGCGGTACCTATTTATCTACTTGCACTTTGATGTGCTTTCGAACTGCTAGGTTGGCAGGAGCAGGGACCGAGCAACGGGAGCTCACCCTGTCACGGGGATTCGAACCACTAACCTTCTTGGGCATAGCTATGGGCAAACTGAGCAGATAGATGATTTTCCCTCCCTGTTTTATAATGAAGCTGAATGTTGACTTACTATTACTGATGGCAATAGTAAGTACTTCTTTGCACAGTGCATAGACTATAGAATTTGCTCCAGCAAGAGATAGTGATTGCCACCGTCTTAGATGACTTTAAAATAGGATTAGATAAATTTGTGGAGGATACAGTGATTGATAGCTGCTAGTCATTATGGCCACTGTTCATGGACTGCAGAGGTTGGGCATACATCTGATGTACACACATTTGCTTGCAAAACAGCCATGTAAACCAGGGAGGAAATTTAGTGGGGAGAGTCCCTATATATTTCAAATCCTGCGCTAAGTGACTTTCAATGCCCCTTTAGCATTCCAGCAATAGAGTTCCACTTATGAGCAAGCCATAGGACTCATGGATGAAAACATCTTTTCAATGACAAATCTACCCTGACAATCCTATTAATAGGATTAAGGTTCATTAAGGACATGTTTTGTCATATAAGTCTGCCCCAAATACCCTGAAGGTTTAAGTCTTGCATTGGAACCTGGGGCCTCTTACAGACTAAAATCTAAAGTACATCTTCTGAGAGCTACCTACATTTTTAAAAAACAACATCACCAGACATCACTTTAACCAGAGAACAGTATATCAGTTTTATACCAGACTGCCCATCAAAATATATATTTTACATTTGCATTCCTGCCCGTCTTTAAAGAAATTCGAGAAAGTGTAATGGGGGCTATTCCATTTTATCTCCCTCAAAAACTCTGAGAGGTAGGTTAGGCTGAGAGAGTTTCATGGCAAAACCGAAACTTGAACCTAGGTTTCCCCAGAATCAAATGGATTCTGGTGCCAGATTCTTCTGTAGCCTGGTTCTGTTCGATTTTATCATTACCCTTGAGCTGAATGTTTGCCAGTTTAAGTAAAAGTTGGTATTCCTCTCTCTTGCAAGTTGAGGCATGACAAATGAGTAGGGGATTTCTGATTCTGCCTGGATGAAGCAAGCAAGTTGAGGTGAACCAGATTTCCTCCATATTTTTTACCATGTTTTTTAAAAGTGCACGTTCACTACATTCACGGAACTAACGTCACTTCTAATTTGGCCCTGAGTCGCAAAGTCTGACATGCAGTGAAGCAATCGCACTATTTCTTCTGCTTTTGCACAGTTAACACACATGTTGTCAGGAGCTCAAATCTGCAACAGGACTGAAAGTGATGTTTGGGGCTGTGTTTCTTTAGGCCAAGCCTCCACAGAGGCGCCAGCTTGCGAGGATGATGGGGTACACATGATGTCAGGATATTTAGGAGGAGCCAGGGCTCCGCAGTTCACCTCCATGCTTTTTGGACATTGGGGCGGAGGAAGGGGTGTGGGGTGTGGGCGCCCCGGGTTTCACCACTGAGGGTGGTGACAAAAGGCCCGGCGGCACTCACTGCGGGACCTGCAGCACGCCTGAGCCACACATCTCTCCTGGGAGTGACGTAGTGGCTTGGGTGCCTGCAGGCTTTGCTCTGCCCCAAACGGTCTGCCCATTGCCTCCCCCTCAGCTGTAGGGTGGCTGAGTGGGAGGAGGCAGGCATACTCCTCAGAGGCCTTGCGGAGTGTCCTGTCCTGGCTGGCCCCGCTTCTGGGTGCAGGGCACACATGCCACCCTAGGCACCCGATCAACTTGCTCCGGCACTGCTGGCCCCCACTCCAAAAAAAATTCAGGAGAAGCCTCAGCCCCCAGGAGTTGGCACCCCCGCTTTCCAAGCTGGTACCTCCCAGATGTTTTGGATTACAGCTTCCATCAGAAGCCTGCAGGCCGGGGAAGCCTGGTTTAGGCAACAAGAAAAGACCCGTCTTGTATTCTCAGATACAGTGGTACCTCGGGTTAAGAACTTAATTCGTTCTGGAGGTCCGTTCTTAACCTGAAACTGTTCTTAACCTGAGGTACCACTTTAGCTAATGGGGCCTCCCGCTGCCGCATGGTTTCTGTTCTCATCCTGAAGCAAAGTACTTAACCCGAGGTACTATTTCTGGTTTAGCGGAGTCTGTAACCTGAAGTGTCTGTAACCCGAGGTAACACTGTATTGTATTCCGTTCTGAATCCGGAAGCCTGCATGAAGTGTGGCAGGAGGGTCAAAGAGGAAGAAGAAAATATCTGGATTTGATCCTCACACTGCTGATTTGTTACTGGGCTCTGTTGAAAGTGTCCCTTCATAACTTGGGACCAATTTACCTGAAGGATATGCTCCATGGCCACTTCAGTCTGTGGAACTTGCACTTGTAGAAGTGCCATGTAATGTTAGTTCCACATTTTCCATGATTCAGTCTTCCACCTATGCTCTGAAGCTCCCTGCTAATTGATCTGTCCTGAGTGCATTAATAATAATAATAAATAATTTTATTTATATCCTACCCTCCCCAGCCAAAGCCAGGCTCAGAGCGGCTAACAACAGTAAAAACAGCACAGTTTACATAAAATCACAGTCAATTAATTGAAATACATTCTAAAATCAATTCAGAATCAAATTAATGGCAACCATTGGGCTAGGGTTCTGTGAAGAATACAGAAGGAGAAAGGGGGTTAGGCTGTGCCCTGGCCAAAGGCCAGGTGGAACAGCTCTGTCTTGCAGGCCCTGTGGAAAGATGTCAAGTCCCGCAGGGCCCTAGTCTCTTGTGACAGAGTGTTCCACCAGATCGGGACCACGGCTGAAAAAGCCCTGGCTCTGGTTGAGGCTAGCCTAACCTCCCTGTGGCCTGGGATCTCCAATATGTTTTTATTTGAAGACCATAAGGTCCTCCGTGGGACATACCAGGAGAGGTTAGAGATTCTTGCGTTGCAGGACTTTGACTAGATGTTCCTTGGGGTCTATTCTATGACATAGGTATATCAATATGCACCCCGATACATACCGTATTTTTCACCCTATAGGACGCACTTTCCCCCCTCCAAAAATGAAGGGGAAATCTGGGTGCGTCCTATGGGGCGAATGCAGGCTTCCGCTGAAGCTTGGAGAGCGAGAGGGGTCGGTGCGCACCGACCCCTCTCGCTCTCCAGGCTTCAGGAAGACATCCTCAGACTAGGCAGCCCTGCAGGAGTTCCCGCAGGGCTGTCTAGGCTGTGGATAGTAGCTTGCTTCCCGGAGCGCTGGGCGCGCTGAAAGCAGAGCGCCCGGCACTTCGGGAACACATCCGCAGCCTAGGCAGTCCTGCGGGAGTTCCCCGCAGGGCTCCCCACGCTGCGGATAGCAGCCTGCTGCCCGGTGGGTGGGGCGCCCAGAAGCAGAGCGCCCCTTGCGCCAGGCAGACATCGGCCAGCCCCACAAGCTCAGGGGACAGCAGTGAGGCGCAGCGCCGCCATCCCGCTGTTCCTCGACCTGGTTCGGTTTCCCTGACCTGCTTTTGGGGGGGAAATAAAGGGAATTTTCCCCCTTTATTTCCCCCCCAAAAAACTAGGTGCATCCTATGGGACGGAGCATCCTATGGGACGAAAAATACGGTATATTTTCTTCTTAATACCAATTGCTTCAACCACTTTCTTCTGATGGGACTCTATGATTTGAAATAAACCAGTTTGAATCCAGCCCATGCCACCTTGCCCTGCTGTACAGTACATCTGCAGTTCTGCCACTGCCCTGCTGTATCCTAACGATGCTGACCCAGAGGCCACATGAAAAATGTGGCTTCAAAGAACGCATTTGAAGGAAAAGAGAGGGGGCAAACTGTAGGTGCTCCCATAGGATCAGAGGCAACAAGGGAAAGTGGGAGGAGATGCTTTTAAAAAGCAGCAGGCTTTAGGGTGGTTGTGTTGAACAAATCAAGATTACAGGTGGCGATCCTGGAGAGATTCAGTTCATTTCACCTTTTAATGTAATTTGCACTTCTTCAAACAGTACGCAGCCAAAATGCAGCCATAGTTCAAAATCTGCCCTTCTTCAAATTCTGTTTGTTGGTACAAATGCACCTACACGAGGGGGAAGTGTGCATTACAGTGCATACAACAATATGCAGTGATGCATTCTATTAAGGGAAACGGATGCAAACTTGATCTTGAGATTGGAAAAAACAAGAAACCGAGAGAAACCAACATTGACAAATGTGTCCATCCCTTCTTACAGGCAGGGGGATGTATTGAAAAATGGGGGGCACATCACCACACAATCTGTAAGCTTGTCCTTTGCCCTCATCAAGCACATCCACATTTGGGTAAAAGCAGAATACATTGTGTTGGTGGGTTTGAAGAACCTAACCCGAGTCATGTTTTGCACTGGTCATGTTTTGTGTCCTACTTGTCCGTTACTTTATTTTAGCCTATAGAGCATGATTTGCAGTGGAAGTCGGATGCCAAAAGACTTCTCCGCCTCCATGCTCCCTGAGAAAAATGGTTCCCAACCCCCAAGGTCTGGCAAAGTGAACATTACGAGACCTGACAGCTCCTGCGAAGATTTTTTTCTTAACTTTTCTTTAAGTTGCGCCTTAACAAGGTGCCTGCGCATGGGCCCAAGTTTAACGCTTTTTCCCTGCTGTTCCATAGCCTCGGTGATTGTAACCCTAAGCAATTATGAATGAAGGACCCCAAGGATTCAATAATTGGTTACCTGAGGACATTTCTGAATGTGTCAGATTCCCTGTGGATTGTTAATGTCATTACCAAAGCTTAATTTATACAGAAACCAAAAGGCTGCAGAGAAAACTTCCGAGCACTTAATTGGGCCATCGCTTCAGATAAATACTTAATTCAATTATTATTATTTTTAAAAACCAAAACATGTGCAGGAAAAATATCAGTACCAACACTTAACACTGCTATCCTGACATTGTAAAAGCTTGTTTCATTGATTATTTGGACAAGTGCATCTTGAATTGGATTTTGGCTTGATGCAGTTGGACACTAAGGCAGGAAACAAGGGGGAATAGACTGACAAGGGTTCAGCGTTATAATCTGGAACCAGAACATTGGTGCTATGACATGTTACAGGGTTTCAGCAAGAAGTCGCAGGACATGTACTGATTGGAAACTAAGCAGTATGACTGCCCTGAACGTTTTCAGGCACAAATAATATTAAAACTGGGATAGGCAAATCATCTGTAGATGATTTGGTAATTACAGTACAGTGGTACCTCGGGTTAAGTACTTAATTCGTTCTAGAGGTCCGTTCTTAACCTGAAACTGTTCTTAACCTGAAGCATCACTTTAGCTAATGGGGCCTCCCGCTGCTGCTGCGCTGCCGGAGCACGATTTCTGTTCTCATCCTGAAGCAAAGTTCTTAACCCAAAGTACTATTTCTGGGTTAGCGGAGTCTGTAACCTGAAGCGTATGTAACCCGAGGTACCACTGTAAAGGTCCAGTCGTGACCGACTCTGGCTTTATTGCTCATCTGGCTTTATTGGCCGAGGGAGCCGGCGTACAGCTTCCGGGTCATGTGGCCAGCATGACTTAGCCGCTTCTGGCGAAACAGAGCAGCGCCCGGAAATGCCGTTTACCTTCCTGCCAGAGCAGTACCTACCGGTATTTATCTACTTGCACTTTGGCGTGCTTTCAAATTGCTAGGTTGGCAGGAGCAGGGACTGAGCAATGGGAGCTCACCCTGTCGCAGGGATTTGAACCGCAACCTTCTCATCGGCAAGTCCTAGGCTCTGTGGTTTAACCCACAGCGCCACCCTCTCCCTAAAGTGATAGAAAAAAACCCAAAAGTATGGACAAATGGCAGGGTTTAAATTGAATAAAAACAAAACTAAATTATTAGTCAAAAATCTTAGAGAATCAGAAAAGATGGAACTCTCCCAGAGTTTGGATATAGAAAGCCATAAAAAGTAAAGTATTTAGGAAAATGGTTAACAAACAGGAATCTCAATATATATAAAGAAAATTATGAAAAAATGTGGAATGAAATGAAAAGGAATCTAGAAATTTGGAGTGGTATGACTCTTTCTTTTTTAGGAAGAATTGCAGCAATTAAAATGAATACATTGCAAAAAATGTTGTTCCTCTTTCAAACAATACCGACAAAAAGTAATAGCATCTGCTTCAAAAAATGGCAAAAAAGATATTTCAAAATTTATCTGGAGGGGGAAAAGACCGAGAATAAAACATAAAATACTTACAGATGTAAAAGAAAGAGGGGGCTTTTCCCTTCCAGATTTCAGAATTTATTATGAAGCCGCTTGCCTTACTTGGATTCTGGATTGGAGCAAATTGGAGAAAGAGGCGGCAATAGAACTGGAGGGACATGATAATAGATTTGGCAGGCATCTATATTTGTGGTATGGAAAAACCAAAGTACATAAAGGATTTCACAATCATATAATAAGAAAATCTTTAATAAAAGTTTGGGAAAAATATAAAGACTTATTAGAAGAAAAAACTTCATGGTGGTTATCACCTATTGAAGCACTATCATTTAAAATTACAACAAAGAAAGAAATATGGCCAACATATAGAGATCTATTAATTGAACAGGAAGGAAAGCTAAAATTAAACGATTATGAGGAGTTGAAGGAATACCTTCAAAGCTGGCTACAACATAGACAGATAAATGAAATCTTTGAGGAAGATAATAAGAAAGGATTTGGTTATACAATTTCTAGATTCCAAAGAGAGATAATAGACGACAATTTCACATTACTTAAGAAAGCGTAAAGTTTGTTATTGGAATGGGAAACTAAGGAGGAAGAAGTTAAGTCAGTAATGATTAAGTGGGCACAAGATGTGGGCATAATATACAATTTGAAGAATGAGAAAAACTTTGGAAAGTAAATATGAAATTCACAGACTGTATTTTATTGAAAGAGAATTACATGAAAATGATGTATAGATGGCATATAACACCGATTAAGCTGGCCAAAATGTATAGAACAGAATCAAATAACTGTTGGAGATGTAAAAATAAGGAGGGTACCTTTTATCATATGTGGTGGGAATGTAGTATCATAAAAAAAAATTGGGAGATGATTTATAACAAACTGAAAAAAAATGTTTAAATGACATTTGTTTAAAAAAAGAAGCATTTTTAATAGGTATTTCTGATCAAGGATGCTGAAAGAGAAATGGAAAATATTCATGTACGCAACAACAGCAGCAAGAATCCTAATAGCACGAAACTGGAAGACTGGAGAAATACATTCGAAAGCACAATGGCAGGAAAAATCGAAGAATTATGCAGAATTAGCAAAGCTAACGGATAAGCTACATGAAAAAGACAATAGTGATTTTAAAAAAGAATGGGAACCTTTCATAAACTATCTGCAGAAACAACTGAAAGAAATGGACTCGGTCGCAGGATTTGAATAAACATTCACAACTTTATTTAACAAAATGAATGAAGAATAACATTGTAATAACATTTTGACAGATAAGGAATAGCAGATTGTATCATTTGATGTAGCAAACCAGAGGGGTAGCTGAAGGATGTCAGTGGGAGGGGGGGGGCGATGTAGAATGTATGTTTGGAAATGATTTTGATATTTGTTGTTAGAAAAGAAAACTAATAAAAATTATATACAAAGAATAAAATAAAAATGGGATCACATGTAACTGCTCCAATACCATCATGAGCACAAGCAATCATGAATGCATAATAAACAAGATGTCTGGAGAGGCTTCTTTTAGTTTTGGTGGCAGCGATGGTTGGGCTTATCTTGGAGGTCCCAGGCCACAGAGAGGTTAGGCTGGCCTCAACCAGAGCCAGGGCTTTTTCAGCTGTGGCTCCAATCTGGTGGAACGCTCTGTCACAAGAGACTAGGGCCCTGCGGGACTTGACATCTTTCCACAGGGCCTGCAAGACAGAGTTGTTCCGCCTGGCCTTTGGCCAGGGCACAGCCTAACCCCCTCCTTTGCCAATCCTCACAGAACTCTAGCCCAATGGTTGCCATTAATCTGATTTGAACTGATTTTATAATGAAATGATTTTAGAATGTTGTATCATTTTACTGTTGTTCTCCGCTCTGAGCCTGGCTTCGGCTGGGGAGGGCGGGATATAAATAAAATTTTATTATTATTATCTGTGTTCGTTTCTTGGACTTCATTGTAACTCTAGCAATGCCACAAACACATGACAAATGGGGATCTGCTCTTTTTGGTCTACATATCTGGAAGACCAACCCCTTTGATGCCTCTCAGGTATAGAACTACTGAGCTGCGCAGAGAGATACAAATGATAAACAAAATCACCATGGGGTCTTAGCAGTGGTGGACATCCATTTTGGGGGGGCCTGAAGCTTGAATTGTTATGGGGACCCCTCCACAACCCCCAACAAGCTCCGAGTAACTACCATTATCTTATTTAATGGGATTGTTTGCAACATCTGTGCTACTGACTCTCAAAATTTAGGGTTGCTGAAATAAATCCAACAAAAAAATTAATCAATTTGAGTTGTGCAACTCAAATTGGGTCTACTAGACCAGTGTTTCCCAACCTTGGGCCTCCAGCTGTTTTCGAACTACAATTCCCATCATCCCTGACCACTGGTCTTGCTAGCTAGGGATGATGGGAGTTGTAGGCCAAAAACATCTGGAGGCCCAAGGTTGGGAAACACTGTACTAGACCCATCCCCCCCCCAAGCAATGTAGACTAAAGTCAGGGAAATGTAGCCCCGCGAAGTGCTGAGCAATTTCTGATCCAGATTCCTCTTGCCCCTCAGAGAAGTATAATTCCCAGAGTTCCCTAAGCCAGTTTGAGCTTGCAGTGTGGATATGCACGTTCACTGCGGTCAGAAGTAGGAAGATGAATTTGGTTTAATCCCCAATTAAACTAATGTATCCGTCTCCCTGATTCAAATGGCTCTGAATTTTGCTTGCATTACCACTGGATTAAAAGGGAGCATTAAAACGGGAAAGGGAATTTCAAAGTGCACCACATTCATTTGGCTGAGTGGTTTGAGGAACGGAGCATTTTAAACCTTTGAAGAATGCCATGTTTTATACATGAAGCGTTTACTTTTCCATTTCCTTCACCTAAGGACGGCCCCAGTTTTCTTGCCCCAGGTAAATCAATTCCCTCTTTTGGCAACGCCTTAAATCAGGGGTGGGGAACATGTGGCTTTCCAGATGTTGATGGACTGCTACAAATTCCATCCTCCCTCATCATTTGCCATGCAGGGCTGATGGCAATTGGAGTTCAGCATCTGGGGAGCCAGGGGTTCCCCATCCCTGCCTTAAAATGTTCAGGATGCCCAAGGGTTCGTTCCACTATTTATATCAGTTAGTAATCTGATCATAAAGACAAAATTATGATGTTCCATTTGCTCAAGTCCAAAATACATATGAGGCTAGATCTACCTTTGCCAAGCTAGAATCTCTCCAGATGTTTTGGCCTACAACGTCCATCAGCCCCAGTAGTGTGCACACTTGGTTTTCAGTTCTTTCATACTCCCTCTCAACAGTCTGCCTGCTTTCTGCCTTAGTCCTCTCTGGGCTGTATTTGGCAGTTTCCCACTTAGATTCCCCCCACTATCTATCTATTACCTATCTATCTATCTATCTATCTATCTATCTATCTATCTATCTATCATCTATCTATCTATCTATCTATCTATCTATCTATCTATCATCTATCTATACTGTATATAGAAGTGAGAGCTGGACCATAAAGAAGGCTGATCGCTGAAGAATTGATGCTTTTGAATTATGGTGCTGGAGGAGACTCTTGAGAGTTCCATGGACTGCAAGAAGATCAAACCTCTCCATTCTTAAGGAAATCAGCCCTGAGTGCTCACTGGAAGGACAGATCCTGAAGCTGAGGCTCCAGTACTTTGGCCACCTCATGAGAAGAGAAGACTCCCTGGAAAAGACCTTGATGCTGGGAAAGATGGAGGGCACAAGGAGAAGGGGATGACAGAGGACGAGATGGCTGGACAGTGTTCTTGAAGCTACCAGTATGAGTTGGACCAAACTGCGGGAGGCAGTGGAAGACAGGAGTGCCTGGCGTGCTCTGGTCCATGGGGTCACGAAGGGTCGGAAACGACTAAACGACTAAACAACAACAACAACAAAATGTTGTGCTTCTGCAAACATTGGAGTTACCCTGGACCTGCCAGTGCCTCCCTGTTGCGCACAACTCTTGACAATTGGGCTCTATTTATTATTATTACATTTATGTCCCACCCTTTCCTCCAAGGAACCTAGGGTGGTGTACATGGTTCTCACCCACCCCATTATCCTCACGCAACAACCCTGTGAGGTAGGCTGTTCTGAGAGACATTGGCTGGCCCAAGGCTACCTAGTGATCTTCATGGCTGAGTGCAGATTCAAACCCAGATCTCCCAAGTCCTGGTCCAATACTAACTGTTACACCACAGTGATATGCCACTGTGCAATTCTTGACTTAATTCATGTCTCTTGCGCTTTCTCATCTCCTCTTTGTAACGGTTGTTTCTCACACAGACCTGCCAAGTGCACTCATTGAAGACTCACCACTTCAAGTGAAGTGTCCATTCTGAGGACCATCCCACAGCTCTTAGGAAAGCTTTAAGTATTTAATACCCTCCAACATTCCTCTGGTGAAAATAGGGATGTTCCATTCCATAATGATAATTCTACTATTTATACCCCACACATCTTACTGGGTTGCCCCAGTCACTCTGGGCAGCTTCCAACAGATATAAAAAAGGTAATAAAACATTAAACATTAAAGAACTTCCCTATACAGGATTGTTTTCAGATGGCTTGGGGGTCAGATAACCATCGCTGTCAACTTTTCCCTTTTCTTGTGAGGAATCCTATAAGGGAATTTCCCTGTAAAAATAGGAAGTGTTGACAGCCATGCAGATAACGCCATACCCTCCAACATTTCTCCAGTGAAAATAGAGGCATCCTAAGGAAAAGGGGGACATTCCAGGATTGATCCGAAACTGGGGCAGATTCTCTAAATCAGGGACGTCCCTGGAAAATAGGGACACATCGAGGGTCTGGTATCTGCAAACTCCTGGAGTCAAAACAGTGGTGATAGGCCCATTTGCAGTGTAACCAGACAACAAACTCACAACGATATAGGCCTCTTTGTTCCTTTTGGTCTGTAAACAAATGGATAGGGAACTGTAGCACTACGGCCATTGAACCAGCCCCACTGGCATCCAAGCCTTCAGCAGAGTATCTGGAAAGGAGAGGTTATGGGTGGGGTTCAAGTAGTGAGTGCCATCAGCAGAAGCCCTTTACCCCCATCTCTTCCCCCATGCCCCACCAAAATTGTCTTGGGGTGAGTCAGAGAATGCTTGGAACACTGCACAGCAGGGAGAAAAAGGCAATTGTTTTGTCTGGCAAACCAAAATGCTTGACCTGACAGAATGATGACCTTAGCACAGCATTGAATTCCTACTTCTGTGCATACAATTCTATGCGCATGGGCTCTCCATGTTGACCACACAAGGCTGCCACTCCTGTGGATCTGCAGCTTTTGGAGTTAGTCCTAAAGAACATGCCCACCTGGAACAACATCGTTATGAGATTGTGGCTGGGCTGGACCCCATCACACACATACACACAATTGATGGTTTGGTCCGATCCTGACCAGGCATATCCTGTGCGAACCAGTAGCAAAGTGATACATGCTGAAGTGCAGGTGCCCTTCATGACCGCTCCCATAGACACACCTCCTTAACCATGCTCCTTCTAAGACGGCACAGCAAAAGCGAGCTTTCGACTAACAATGTTTCAGTACCAAGCTACCATTTTTCTCACCCCACTTTCCCCAATATGAACCCATCCAGACCCTTTGCTCTTCCTCTCAGGTTATCCTCCGGGTGCCCTCCCCACCAGGAAGTTTGAAGGATGGTGACAAGGTGAGGGCCTTTTCGGTTGTGGCTCCCCACCTGTTGAATGCTCTTCCCAGCAAGGTCTGCCTGGCACCATCATTAACATCATTTTCGCAACACTTGAAAAACTCTCTTCTCCCCAGGCATTTGATGGATTCTGGTTATTTTTCTGTCTATCAGTGGTAAGTTTTAGCTGCTGAAGTTTTGCTGCTGTTTTATAGGGCCTGTTTTGTTGATTAGTGCATGGCTTTTATTGCAATACATTTATGTCAAGCATGAGACTCGTAATCTCAGGGTAATGCGTTTGAGTCCCAAATCAGGTCAAAGATTCCCGCATTGCAGGGGGTTGGGCTAGATGATCCTTGTGGTCCCTTCCAACTCTAGGATTCAAACTTCAAATTTCAAGCTTGTAGGCTCCTTATGTGGCAAGAGAAACCTTAGAGTAAGAACTGGAACCCGTCAAATCTCACTGCTTGAATTGGAGCATGTGTAACAATACTGTACTCTCAGAATGTGAGCTGAACTACTAACACAGGATTTTTCTTGTAGCTTTATACTGCTGAACAGTAAACAAAATACAGATAGAAAGTCACCCAGCCTCTCTCTCTATACTTAGAAACTAAGTCCAGCTGTTAAAACCTAATAACCAAGATTTAGCCATCATGTCATTCAATTGCAGACTGTAGTCACGCAATGTTCTGGCCTGGTGATGAAAAACACTTCAGACTTATATAAAGCTTTAAACTTCCCGTTGAAAAGGCATTAGGCTCTCCAGGTAGCTTTGCCATTCGCCTCACCTGCTTCCACTAATGTTCAGATACACACCTTTTAAGACATTCCCGTTTGTATGTTAGTGGGTGGCAGAATATTAGATCTGCGTTAGACTTGGCTCAGGGGAGTGTTCATCTCTGTTATGGCACCCTGGCTTTGGAACTCCCTTCCACTGGAGACAGTTGTGTTGTGTGTCCCCCGCCCCTGGCCCCAATAACAGCCTTTCTTTTCCTAGGGGCCTCTGGAGGAGACTGGTGTTTCTGCTGCCGAATTGTTGCTGTTTTTCAGGTGTGGTTTTTATGGGTTTGGTCTGTTTTCTTTGATATGCTGCATTTTAACGAAAGGTTGGATATACTGTGGATTTGGGGGGAGGGAAAGGGGGGGTAAGGCAAGTGGAAGGCTACTTGCAGCTGCTCCCACCTCCCTTCACCCCCAAGGCAACAGCAGCACTGAAGATCTCAGTTTATATACATTGCCAATAAAGAGGACAAAAGTGGGGCAGGGAATTCGCATTCAATTCGCAGAGGCATCTTTAAATGTATACACATGCAAATTGAGAAATAATTTAAATAGTACTATAGTGGAAAAGACTAGTGGGAAATACAGTGAGTGTGTGATCTGTGTGCCTGTACAACATGCTGCCAGGGTGCTCACTGCTGGTGAGCAATTTAGGGGCCTCACCTGCTCTCCCTGAATAATGGTTCTTTATCTTTAAACCAGGCCTGGACTGAGCAGCCCTCCATCTTTGAACAGAGGACTGCCCTCTGAAAACTAGCCCTCTCTCCCTAAAAGGTGTCACACACTTCATTTATATATCCCAAGGTGTTGTTTAATGCACAGGAGCAGGGACACCAAAAAAGAAATATTCAACCTGTTGCTGAAAACAGTCAGGGGGTTTCTGGTAAATCAGGTTGGAGAGGACAACAATTCTACTGTACTTTTCCACATATGTGTGTGTGTAATAATACACACACACACACACACAAATAATAATAATAATAATAATAATAATAATAATAATAATAAGTTATTATTTGTACCCCGCCCATCTTATTTGTTTCCCCAGCCACTCTGGGTGGCTTCCAAAAAAGATAAAAAATACATTAAAATGTCACACATTAAAAACTTCCCTAAACAGGGCTGCCTTCAGATGTCTTCTAAAGGTGTATATGTATATGTATATGTATATGTATATGTATATGTATATGTATTCTCTCTCTCTCTCTCCACACAGATAAGTAGGCAAGAACACACACACATATATATCTTTAGGTTAATATTTAAACAATCTGTGTTGTTCCCTCTTGTACTGATTGCAACCCCAACATGGGACATTTTACATTTTGTTTAAAAATGATGAGCTACTGCAGGGGTCAGCAAACTTTTTAGGGAGGGGGCCGGTTCACCATCCCTCAGACCTTGTGGCGGGCCAGACTGCATGCGCGCACGACAGAGGGGGGCTTCTCTCACCCCAGCCTCTCCCCTCTCCCTGCTTTCCTTCCTCCGCTCTGCCTGTGGTTGGGAGCTGGCAGTGGTGGAGGCCCCTCTCCTTTCCTGGCCAGGTTTCCCAGGTGCCAGGCATGGGGCCAGCAGGCGCACCAAGCTCCAGCCAAAGCCCCGCAACGTGCCCATCACAATGTCCACAGAGAGGCCATGAACGGAGAGGCTGGCAGGCGGGTGGCGAGTCTGGGCTGCACCTCAGCGTGAGGGTGGCGAGGCTTTGGATTGGCTGGCACCAATCAAAGCCCAGCTCCCTTCCCCCGGAGGGCGGGGAGAAGCCAAGAAGAGGGAAGGAGGAGGTGCCGCCGCAGTGTGTGTGAAGGGGTGGGGAATGGCAAAAAATGGTGCCTGAAAAAAATTGCAAAAAAAAAAAAATAGGGTGCAGCACAAACGATCATGCCGATCCAAGCGGTGATTCCAGGACCATCCGCGGGCCAGATCCAGAGGGCAATTAGGCCTGATCCGGCCCACAGACCTTAGTTTTCCAGGTCCTGGGCTACTGAGTCAGAGGGCAGAGGGAAAACATTAAAAGAAAAGTTTGCTTTTAAAAAAACCAAACAAAAAAAACCAAACCCCAAACACATCTGATCTTACCTTTGGGAGTCTGTACTTCTCTCGCAAATGGACCCTCAGGACGGCTCTCTCGGCCTTTTTTGTTGCAAAGGCTGCATCTCTTTCCATCCTGGGAACAGAAATGAGAGGTTTCGTCATCATGGATGGCTAAAAAATTGGCAAGGAAGGCTGCACCACAGAAGAAGACATTGCGGAAAACCACACAAGCGCAAGATAAATATTCTAATAACATAATGAAGGAAATGATTACATACACACCATGCACTTAAAGCACATCCCCCCAAATCCCAAAGAATATTTCGAACTGTACTTTGCTCCCAGCAATCAGCTCTCAACAATGAGTCCCCCTCCTTAGTCTCAGGCTGCATTATACACTAACCCATTTCTAGCCTTAACCATTTAGGCCCAGGGTACCTCAAGGACTGCCTAATTCCATGTATCCCGGCTCAGTTACTGAGATCATGGAATCATAGAGTTGGAAACATGAGGGTCATCTAGTCCAACCCCCGTGCAATGTAGGAATCTTTTGCCCGAGTTGGGGCTCTAACCCACAACCCTGAGATTATGAGTCTCATGCCAACTGAGGTATCTCAGACCTGGTCTTTGGAAGAGCCATTGTTACTGGTCTCTCATGGCTTGGATCCACCAGAAGCCATGTGTTTAGTACTGGGAGCCCAGTTTTGTAGAACTCCCATCCAGAGGAGGTCCGACAGGCCGCCACCCTCCTGACTGACATTCCAAAACACATACACACACATCCCAGCAGGCATTTTAACTGAAGTTTGATTTCATAGTTTTAACTGATTTTTATTCTTTTTTTGTGGGACGCGGGTGGCGCTGTGGGTTAAACCACAGAGCCTAGGACTTGCCGATCAGAACATCAGCGGTTCGAATCCCCGTGATGGGGTGAGCTCCCGTTGCTCGGTCCCTGCTCCTGCCAACCTAGCAGTTCAAAAATACATCAAGTGCAAGTAGATAAATAGGTACCGCTCCGGTGGGAAGGTAAACGGCGTTCCCATGCGCTGCTCTGGTTTGCCAGATGCGGCTTAGTCATGCTGGCCACATGACCCAGAAGCTGTACGCCGGCTCCCTCGGCCAATAAAGTGAGATGAGCGCCGCAACCCCAGAGTCGACTGGACCTAATGATCAGGGGTCCCTTTACCTATTCTTTTTTGTACAGTGGTACCTCGGGTTACAGACGCTTCAGGTTACAGACACTTCAGGTTACAGACTCCGCTAACCCAGAAATAGTACTTCGGGTTAAGAACTTTGCTTCAGGATGAGAACAGAAATCGCACAGCAGTGGCGCGGCGGCAGCGGGAGGCCCCATTAGCTAAAGTGGTACCTCAGATTAAGAACAGACCTCCAGAAAGAATTAAGTTCTTAACCTGAGGTACCACTGTACTGTGATTTTGAGACTATTGCATATAAGTTGTATAAATAAATAAGCAAGAACATAAGTGGGGCCCTTCCAGGTCTGACCTGGGGTATCATGTTCTCACAGTGGCCAGCTAGATGTGTCTGGGAAGTCCAGCAGCAGAGCAGAGCATGAAGGCAATAGCTCCCTCCAGCAACTAGTATTCAGTGAAATGAACATACATCAGCTATACTAGTAGTAGAAGAAGAAGAGTTTGGATTTGAGATCCCGCTTTATCACTACCCGAAGGAGTCTCAAAGTGGCTAACAATCTCCTTTCCCTTCCTCCCCCACAACAAACACTCTGTGAGGTGAGTGAGGCTGAGAGACTTCAGAGAAGTGTGACTAGCCCAAGGTCACCCAGCAGCTGCATGTGGAGGAGCAGGGAAGCGAACCCGGTTCACCAGATTACGAGACTACCGCTCTTAACCATTACACCACACTAGTAGTTGGGCAGCATCTAAAGTGCTGGACCAGACATTAGTTCCACCTACTGCAGCATCCTGCTTCCAACACTGGCCTTAAGGAAGCCCCTAAGATAGGCAAGATGAAGAATGGTATCCTTAGCACCTACTGTCTCTGAACATGGAAGTTCAGAGGGACATGTGCATTGCTTTGGGCCTCTAGGAAGCACTTAGCTTAAAGCCATGCTTCTGAAACTGGGAATTGAAGGCCTTTGGGTGAGTGTGGAAGGAAGGCAAAGTTTAAGAGGAGGTTGGAATGGTGCCTTCCTCAATCACCATTCAAGACACATGGGGTGGCTTTTAGCAGAAGACCTCTGCTGGATATGTAGCAGTGGACACCTCCATACTGCATGATCATCCTGGAGAGATATGTAAAGATGAGAGTTCAGAAGGAAGCTGCTACTTCGCAAATATGGCCTAATAGGCATTACTGAAACCTGGTGGGGGAGACTCATAACTGGAATGTAGAAATTGAGGGGCATAACCTATTAAAAAGGAATAGACCATACAGAAAGAGAGGAGTAGTAGCATTATATGTAAAGGGTGTGTATACATGTGAAGAGAACCATGACCTGGGTCGTGGAAGCCAGATGGAGAGTATATGGGTAAAAATTGTAAGAGAGAGAAACATCTGTGACCATGCAGTGTGTCTGCTATAAACCTCTAAGCCGAACTGGATATTTAGAAGATGCTTTCCTACAGCAGATTGCCAAACATTCAAAAAGGAGAGTCATGGGAGACTTCAACTACCCCAATACAGTGGTACCTTGGGTTAAGTACTTAATTCATTCCGGAGGTCCGTTCTTAACCTGAAACTGTTCTTAACCTGAAGCACCACTTTAGCTAATGGGGCCTCCCACTGCCACCGCGCCGCCGGAGCACGATTTCTGTTCCCATCCTGAAGCAAAGTTCTTAACCCAAGGTACTATTTCTGGGTTAGCGGAGTCTGTAACCTGAAGCGTATGTAACCCGAGGTACCACTGTATCTGTTGGGGTATCTCTGCCAAGAATGTAAGGTCCAACAAATTCCTCTATTGCCTCACTGACTATTTCATTTCTCAGAAAGTGGGAGGAGCAACAAGGGGATCTATCTTAGACCTGGTCCTCACCAACAGGAAGGAGCTGATCAATGAATTAGAAGTACAGGGAACCTTGGGAGGAAGTGATATTGTTCTCTTGGGTTTCATTATACAGAGGCAAGGGAAGGTTAAGTGTAGTTCAACATGCACTCTGAACTTTAAGAAGGCCGATTTCAAAATGCTTGAAGAATTACCGAATGATATCCCATGGTCAGAAATACTCAAAGAGAAGAGAGTCCAAGATAGATGGAAGTTTCTTAAAGGTGAAGTACTGAAAGCACAAATGCAGACCTATTTTTATACACAACAATAGCTGCAAGAGTATTGTTGGCCCAGAAACGGAAGCAAGAGGAAATACTGATGATAGAAGAATGGCAGACAAATTTAATGGACTACGCATAATTGGATAAAATGACAGGAAGGATTCGAAACCTGCAGGACCAGAGATTTACAGAAGATTGGAAGAAATATATGAACTATTTGAAGAGCAACTGTAATCAACAAATTATGCTAGTAGGACTACAAGAAGTTTTGTAAGGAGAAATATATGAAATATTGCAAAGAAGAGAAAGAAGAGAGACATTAGTAATGATATTTAAATGTAACAGTGAAAGTAAGAAATGCAAATTAAGTGAAAAGACTGGAAAATTTTCAGATGTGATTGATGGAAGTCAAAAAAATTGTATAAGATATAAAAGTATGTTTAATAATTGTTGGAAATGATATGTTAAAACACACACACACACACACACACAAACACACACACACATATATGTATGAAAGAAAGCACAAATGCAGACCATTCCCACAAGGAAGAAAACCAGTAAGAAAACCTCTAAGAAACCAGTGTGGCTGCATAAAGAGCTTACAGATGAACTGAGCTTTAAGAAGGGCATGAATAAGAAATGGAAGGAAGGGGAAATGGCAAAGGAAGAGTATACAAGTGTAGTCAACAGCTGCAGGGAGAAGGTCAGGCAGACCAAAGCTCAGAAGCTTACTGACAAGCTGGAACGTGTGGAAGAGGGTGACAAAGATGATCAAGGGTCTAGGAAACAAGACATGTGAGGAACGGTTGAGGGAGTTAGGTATGTTTAGCATTGATAAGAGAAGACTGAGAGGAGATATGAAGGCGATTTTCAAATATCTAAAGGGCTATCCCACGGAGCAAGCTTGTTTTTTTTCTAATGCAAAGGGTAGGATCCAAACCAATGGCTTACAAGTTACAAGAAAGGAGATTCCGACAAAACATCAGGAATAACTTTCTGACAGTAGGAGCTGCTCAACAGTGGAACAGTCTCTCTCGAGAGAGATTGTGGACTCTCCTTCCTTGGAGGTTTTTAAGCGGAGATTGGATGGCCACCTGTCATGGATGCTTTAGCTGAGATTCCTGCATTGCAGGGGTTGGACTAGATGACCTTCAGGGTCCCTTCAAACCCTACAATTCTATGATTCCCTCAAAGAATCCTAGTTTTTTGAGGATGCTGGGAATTATAGCTCCGTATGGGGCTAAACCATAATTCCCACGATTCTTGGGGGGTGGGGTGGAGCTGTGTGTTTTCAAGGTATGGTGTAGATCAGGCTTCCTCAACCTTGGCCCTCCAGATGTTTTGAGACTACAATTCCCATCATCCCTGACCACTGGTCCTGCTAGCTAGGGATCATGGGAGTTGTAGGCCAAAAACATCTGGATGGCCAAGGAAGCCTGGTGGAGATCATCAGTTTGATTCCCTGTCCCCAGTGCTGTCACTTTCATGGCTGAATAACATCCATGGTTATTTGGTTGTGGGCTTTATCTCACATTTGTCCTTTGCAGACTTCTAGAATTTACAGTTTGGCAGCACTGCTGCATTCTGAGCCTCTGACGAAGTCGCAAATACAGGGAAACAGGGAAAACCAGAGAGGGAAAACCGGAGGGTCACAAGGCATTTAATCCAGCCTGATCCACTGATTCAGTGTGTGACCTTTGGCAAGTCATTTAACCTCTGTGAACTTCGGCCTATTCAGCTGTAAAACCGAGATATTACAAGGGGAGGGGGAACGTTGCCCCCATTACAAAGTTCTCTTGATGGCTAGGGTCTTTTCCAGATGACCTGGTTATTGAGCACCCATCCTGATTTGCTTGCACAAGGTTTGCAGGCGATGCTGCCAGCTGCTTATTCATTCCGATTTGTTTGCGGGGAGGTTATACCATGTTGGACCAAGCAGGTGTCATCCCACACTTTGCTGGGAGTATCCCCATCACTTTGCTTACCCCCAAAGTCTGATTGTCGGGGATGGTGGACGGGTTTGTTGCGCATGAGCTCCAAAACAACTTCAGTGGCACTACCTGAATTTGCTGGTCTGTCACTGAATCCCACCTGGAAATGGTGACAATCCAGAATTGACCTTAATCACCCATTTCCATAGTGGCAGCTTTTTCCCCTTCTCTGTGTAAAAAGTTTCATTCCAGTCCTGAAATACGTGCAAATTCTGTTCTCAGCCAAGAAACAGCTTTTAGCATTTGATGCAATTTGGCTTAAAAAGCAGTATTGAAAGGCGTCTTTCACCTATGCAAAGATTGTATTTGTTCCAGGTGTTAAAGGAGGGAAGGAGGTTGACCGCTTCCTGATTTCCCCCTTTTTTGGCTAAGAACTGTCCAGCATAAAGAAGTTGCATTTAAGATTCCATACGTTTAGAAGTCCACCTCACAGAAATGACAACTTCTAAATATAACCTGGTCTGCCTTAAATTCCATAGATCATTAACCTTTCACCCTTAATCATCTTAGATGTGGAATTTAGACAACCATTATGTAATTGATCATTAGCGAAATGATGCACTAGGGATTTGAAATTCAATTGTTTTTGGAGTTTCAATTGTGCTTGGCTTTAATGCTTTCATTACTGAACCCCTTTCATTTTCCCTTGCATGAGCGTACAGGCAGATTATTGATATCACTAGTATATTTGACAGTGTTAACATTTCACAGAGCTTTTCTACAACTTTAAAAATACCCAGCTTCATTTTAACAAGTAAGAACAGTTACTTGTGTGTACTGTATATTTGAAAGTTTGGGTAGAGGAAGGACAAATAAAAAGGCTTGTGATTTTTAAATCAGTAGATTCTCCTCTAGGTAAAGAGAATTAAATTACAGCAGACTATACTTTCCTTTTTTTTTTTTTTTTTGCATAATTGTAATGACTCATCGCAGGGGGAAAAAGCCAGGGATTATTTTAAGCACATTATATAGCACTTTCAAAGGAAGGCTCACATAACACTGAGCATTAATTCCCCATGTATTCATTTATTTTTAGGTGTGTGTGTGGGGGGGGGGAATACAACTTCCCCTCCCATTCATTTAGTCTACAGAAATAAAATCAAAACTAACCAACTGAATGAGGCATTCTGTTGAACTGGTCAAAATGTTTCAGTGGATTGAGGGACATTGTGACGCACTAACTACAAAAAAATATGGTTCTGTTCATACAGCTATCATTATATGGGACGTCTCAAGATGTTTCTCTTTCCCCCTCTCTTAGTAATCTGGAGGAAGGGAATTAAAATGCCCTGGTGTAATTCTCAAGGAGACAGTGACATGAAAAATCAACAGAACTTCTTGAGAGTAAGTAGCAGAAAGATTTTACCCATATACGTCCCCTGTGGTTTTATTATCTTGTTCACAGACTGAGACAGAGTGGATCTGTTACAAGCTGATAATACAGGAATCTATACTCACTTTTCTTCTATCACTTGCTTTTGATATTCCTCATATTCTTCCCGGGTCATCCCTGCAGCTGCGGCTGGGTCAGTGGGTGCTGCCTCTTCCTTGGCTTCGTCACCCCCTCCACCAAGTCCCAAATTTTTCACTTGGTTGCTCAACATGCTTTTCATTAGGAAAGCCATGTTCTTCTTTCCTTTCGCCCCAAAAGCGGCTCACTTCCGAAATTTGAAAAACCAGCCAAGAGCAGAGAGACGCGACCTCGAAAGGAAAAAGAGTAAACTATTCGGCAAATGGAATTTCTACAGCCTTGTACACAGATCTTGAAGGGCACGGAGCTACAGTAAACTCTACGCCGAAAACAGTTTGTCAGCCATAATCTGGATTAGCGCAGTGAACTCCTTAGTATCCAGAGGCAGATGGTTCAGATTACTCGGAGGAAAAAATCATTAGATGCAGCCACCTACTTTTTATATTAATACCTTAAGCCAATTGTCATTTTAAAAAAGAAAAAACACCCAAAAATTTGCCGACATTGAGACAATGGGAAGATGCCCGTTGTTTCAAGACCTCTGAGCGCAAGAGATGCCTGCGATTGATGGGAGATGCTTAGTTTAAATGGCAGAACCTGGTTGATTGCATGAGCATCTTGCGATACGGGTCAGCAAACCATGGACCAGAGAGATTTGTAGGGAAGGAGGGAGGGGGGAATAGGATTCGTCATTAAACGAGAATCAATCCTTTTATCCATTAATATTGTTTTATCCCATTGGGCACTGGATTTCAGCCTGGTCTGCTCTTTCAGATTCCTAAGTGGTTTGTGGTCCGCCATTGGAATGTTGTGCCAAACTTCTATGGAACCCTTTCTCTGCCTGCCAGTCATTCATACTCCAGCATGTAGAATCAAGTACATAAGGAGGGAAATTAATGACACATATAATTAGATGTGATTTATATTATTAGATGTCTATTATGTTTTATAGTTGCATCTGAGAGAAGTGGGTAGTAGATTACGAACATATTTAGCAGGGGCAGAGGAGTTTATTGCTGGGATGCCGGTATTGTGTACACAGTGGTACCTCGGGTTAAGTACTTAATTTGTTCCAGAGGTCTGTTCTTAACCTGAAACTGTTCTTAACCTGAAGCACCACTTTAGCTAATGGGGCCTCCTGCTGCCGCCGCACGATTTCTGTTCTCATCCTGAGGTAAAGTTCTTAACCCAAGGTACTATTTCTGGGTTAGTGGAGTCTGTAACCTGAAGCGTATGTAACCCGAGATACCACTGTACTTTGACATTGTAGCTTAGTATAGAACCATAGAATCATAGAATTTCAGAGCTGGAAGGGACCCGAGGGTCATCTAGGCCAACCCCCTGCAATGGTGGAATCTCAGTCAAAGCATCCATGACAGATGGCCACCCAACCTCTGCTTAAAAACCTCCAAGGATGGAGAGTTCACAACCTCCAGAGGGAGACCACTCCACTGTCAAACAGCTCTTACTGTCAGAAAGTTATTCCTGATGTTTTCATTATGCATTATGTACTAGTGTGTAGTATGGAAATGTTACCTTTTTTTTTTCTGCCTGTGGCAGCCATTTTGTCCTAACACTCACAGTATTTTTTTATCAAGATACCAGTACCAACACTTCATATTTTTTTTTACCAAAAAAAGAGCAAAGAATGAGAGAACTGTATAAAACAACTGTTTTACTTTTTCGTATTGTCTGGCTATTGGGTTATGCCTTGAAATACTGTATATTATTTATTAAGTTCTATGTTGTAAATTGCCCAGTGGTCTTTGGACGAAGGGTGGTATATGCATATATAATTTTATTTCTACGCCACCTTTCCACAGTTCAAACCATGCTCAAGGCAACTTACAACATGAAAAAACACATAACCACAGCCTAACAAAAGTAGTTATAGACATCATAAAATACACAACCAAACCTAACAATTTCCAATCAGAAGATCTAAAATGAAGACACACACACACACACAAAAACCAGCAACAACTCCCCCAACAACTTTTGTAGCTGGAGTCAGTCAAGGCTCCGCTCTCCCAGGCCAGGTGGAAATGGCCTGCAAGGCAGGGATGGAGATATATAAATGTTGACAATAAATAATAAAAATAAAACAATATGTAGAGATTAGCAAGTGTATATCACTGAGGTGGTAAACCTCTAAGCTCCACTAATTTCACACTATGGTTTGCAGCTCATGTGACTGGGCCCTAATTTTTAAAATCACAAAATCCTGCCCAGAACACAGAAAATGGGATGTCATGGAGGAGCAAATGTTATTTATGTGGAGTATTCAGTCTTTCATTCAAGGACTCCCCCTTTATAGTCTGAAGTAAAAAAAAATGTAAAAAGGTAGTCTGAAGTGGTATAGTCCAGACACAACTTTACCCCTTCAGCCAGAACCAAGCCTCTCTCAAATTTATACTCAAATATACATAATTAGCTGGACACCCAAAGTCACGCAGAAGCTGCAAATAGTTTAGCATTTACCTGGATTAGTGTCACAAGGAGGGCTCAGTAGACTGTCATTGCATTCTATTTTTAGGCACCAATGTCTTTGATGGAGCACTTCTGAATCGAGCAAATGACGGTAACTTAATGGTGTTTGGAAATGCTTTGGAGCATTGGAGCCAAATTCACAGCAAATTTGTGTGTGGTGCATGGGGGAAATAGGCAAAAATAAATAGCAGAGTTTTGTTGAGAACAAATCAACTGGCAAATCAACCCAGTGTCTCTCCCGCCCCTGAGGCCATGACAGTTGCTGGTCGCCACAAGACCCAGATTTGTGCACTGACAACAGGTTGGTGGTGCGAAAGGAAAAGGGCAAGCCGCGAAGGAAACTTTTTTGATAATGCAGAATGAAAAGAAACGAGGAAGAAGTGAAATTGTATAAGACGGGGGTGGGAAGAGGCTGCGCGACTCCAACTACCATCAGCCACAACCAGCATGGCCAGCGATCAGGGATTATGAGAGATGTAGAAAGCAGCATCTGCATGACCTCTGGTTCCCTATCCCTGATATAAAAAAGACAAGCCGACCAAATAAAGAGAAAGATTTGGAAGCACTGGAAGTAGTTACCATATTGGCCCGAATATAAGCCGCACATTTAAAAGTCAAGGGGACTCCTGGATTTTTGTAAGGTTGTGAATATAAGCAGCACTTTAACTTTTCACAGATGGTCAGAATTTTTTTTTTTGGGGGGGGGGGAGTATGGCTTTTATTCGGGTCAATACGGTAATACTGCTACTATGCTCATAACACTGCTTCTTTCAATCTGTACCTCTTTAAGGGGGTGGATACTCATGATTTGAGTTAAATTTTAATGCATGTTTAACAGGGATTTCTCTTAAAGGTTTTGCAGCACAGTCCACATAGCTTGGAGGAGCGGTGTGGTTTTGCTGTAACATGCTCTTTTTGAGGAGTACTACAGAACCATGTCAACCGTTTTTGGGTATAGCTTTAATAACTGTTTGCGTTATTTCCATGTGAATGGGCCTCCGAACAGAGCCACCCATTTCGTTGGACATATGGGAGGAGTCATTCTTGGCTAATCCCTTAATCCACCTTAGTACCTTTCTAATTAAAGGACACCCTACTCCTTAAAAATAGTACAGGATGTTCAGTAAGCCAAGCTTATCACTTGTTAATCAGCAGACATGAACTTTCCTTTTGAAATAAGATAGCAACTTGGGCAAGGTTGTCCAAGATGGTTTTGATTTGCTTTATAGGAAATTAAAAAAGACTGATATGGCTTTCATATATTCTTTCAAAAACAACAACCCACTAGCCCAATAAGCTTTGCCTGGAGAGGCTGGCATGTAGAATAATACTGAGCTAGACACACTAGCCCAAAGCAACTTTAAATGTGTATTATTTTTTCCACGTTTATAGCTCATTGCAGCTCTGGATGCTGCCACAGAGGAAGGGCACCGTGAATTTGCCAATCATTATTTTGAAAAAGACTGGAATATCACCTCCTGGAAAACCATGAAGGGCAGGGCTGAAAGCAGATGTGAGCAGATGAATAGGTTTATCTTTAAGCTAGGCCACATCCCAGACAGGAGAAAGGCAGTTTTCTGTGCTCTCTCTCACACACAGAATCATACAATCATGGAATTGGAAGGGATCCCAAGGGTCTAGTCAAAGCCCTACAATGCAAAAATCTCAACTAAAGCATCCATGACAGTTGGCCATCCAACCTCTGCTAAAAAACCCTCAAAGGAAGGATAGCCCACAACTTCCTGAGGGAGTCCATTCCACTGTCAAACAGCTCTTCCTGTCAGAAAGTGCTTCCTAATGCGGAGTCAAAATCTCCTTTCTTGTAACTCGAAACCTTTGCTACAGGTCCAGAGCAGGCTTGCTCCATCTTCCATGGGACAGCCCTTAAGATATCTGAAGATGGCTATCATATCTCCTCTCATGCACCACAACGTCTCTCCACGCAGGCAAGAGACATTGGCTTTGTACACATTAGTGGCTTAGAAATGCACTGAGGTCGAAAATGATATGTGGTTGGTATCTAACAGAGTAAAATTGCGAAACTGTATAAAACTAGTTCGAATCTGTGTTGGAAACGCAAAGGGAAGGAGGATACTTTTTAACCACATGTGGTGGACTTGTGCACAGGTAAAAGCTTTCTGGGAAATGATATATAATGAATTAAAGAAAATGTTTAAAAACAAAAAAGCCAGAAGCTTTTCTGTTAGGTATAATAGGTGACGAGATATCAAAAGAAGACAAGAGACTTTTTATGTATGTAATGTCAGCAGAAGAATGCTACTAGCCCAGAGATGGAAGGAAGGAAGAAGTACCAACAGGAGAAGAATGGCGGACAAAACTGATAGCGAACACAGAGACGGCGAAACTGATGGGGAAGATCAGAAACCCGGAAGATCAAGTATTTTTAAAAGACTGGAGTAAATTCTTAAATAACCACTGTAAACAGTTAAAATCATTGGCAGGGATGTAATCACTTGTAATGTGGAACTATTTATGGCAACGATACATAACAGATGGCTAAAGGAAAAAGATGCAGAAAATTTCATATTAAATATGGAACCCATGGAGGGAGGGAAGGGGGAAGACACATCAAAATGCAGTACAGTGGTACCTCTGGTTGTGAACGGGGTCCGTTCCAGAGGCCGTTCGCAACATGAAAAGCCCGCAACCTGAAGCGCCGTATCTGCGCAGGTGAGCAGCATGATTTGGTGCTTGTACGCATGTGCAAAGCGCGATTTAGAGCTACTACACATGCGTGAGGTGCGAAACCCGGAAGTAACCCTTTCCGGTACTTCCGGGTTGCCACGGGACGCAACCTGAAAAATGTAACGTGAAGCAAACGTAACATGAGGTATAACTGTACTTTATAAGAAATGAAAAGGATGGATATGGATTGGGGCTAATGCTGTGTGCACATCGCTTCTCAAACCAGTGGTGGGTGTAGACTAAATGGGAGCATGGACACAGTTGTGGTCAAGATTCTAAGGGCATCCCAGCCATGCAGAAGGCCAGGCAGTGAGAAGCAGGGCCTGGGAAGAGTTGCTAGGATATAAAAGGTATGGAGGCTGCATTCAGTCCGAAGGCTGAAGACTGCCATCCCCACCCACCCGGACTGAGTAATACTGGGGGGGGGGGGGGACTTGGGATATTTTACTTTGTATACAGATAAGTCTTCATATTATAGGTTGAATCACTTTAAAACAATCACCTTAAGCATCATGTTCCTCCTTCTCGCTACCAGCGCAGCTTTGCCAAATTACAAATGTCAACAAATCATTGCTAAAAATAGGTACTTTTATTCAAATTCATTTCCAATTTCCTTTAAGTGCTTGGATTTTGAGGACAACAGGACAGCTTTTTCTTTTAAGCATACAGGAGTTGACGATACAAAGTTATCTTCAGCAGTGTTTTTCCATTAAACAGTAGGTTTCACCCATAGAAGGTGGTCTGTACATAGTTAAGAACATTCTGCACTTCCTCGTTTGTTGAATTTTATCCATCATCAGCATGATCACGTGTAACAGTGAACAACACAGCACCGGTTTGATGCAAAGTGCTTCTAAAACTGGATTCGTACGTTGTTCTCTTGCAGTCTAAAGGAATAGTATTTACACCAATTAGAAATGCTAACACAAGTAGCCTTTTGGAAAATGTGCTTACATTTGACCACATACCAGAACAGAGAGTATAGCTGAGAATTATGAAAAAGTGGGAGTAGCTCGGTTTAGAAGCAAACACGCCAGGTAGATGTGTAGAATTGGCAGGGATCACATGGTAAATCTCTTCTTTTTGCTAGCACCAAGTCAAGATGCACCAGTTTGGAACACCACCTTTGAAAAGGGGTGTGTTTTGGCAGCCTTCTACTCCCATTCAAGACATAGGTCAAAATGCTGCAGTTTTCAGAAAAGCATTGCTCTGGTATTACTTCCCAGGCTACAGGTTACTTCAAGACCCAGTTTTATCCCACCCGGACACAAGATAACAATACCACTGGTTGCTTCAATATTTTAATTCTCAAATTGAATGCATCACAGCTGGGAAGATTCACATTTTGTTGAAAGAAGATAAGAGATGTCGTCTACAAGCAGATTCTCGTTTCTCCAACGATATTTCAGAAAGAAACATCTCACTGAAATCAGTTCTTTCAGCATAAAAAGCACTGAAAAGTCTTTCTGCAGTAGAAGCCGTATCTTTCTTTGGTGCTGGTGGGAGCAAAGCTTGAGCAGATGTTCCTTTTTTTAATTAAAAAAAAGAACAGTAGCTTTTACGTATTTCATTTAGTCCAAGGCACCTGTAAAAATACTTGCTGGTGTGAGTCTGAGCAGGTTAATTTGCCCTCTTGTATGATTTTGGTTAATTAAAAATGCTGCTGCTGTTTTATTTGTCCTTATTTGCATATTATGAATTGAAGTTTTGAGCAGCAGGTCCTTCAACAAACAGTAAATAAAAGCCTGATGAGAAACATCTAAAATTCAGCACATAATGTTACTGAAGTCATGGCAGGGAGGGAAGGGGGGAGACCACATTTGAGAAGGAGAAAACTATTGCATAGATTTTGTTCAATTTTTCCAAGCTGACAAGGGCAATATGCCTTTAACGTACGTAATACTGAACGTGGTAGACTGTTGCTGCCTTTTGAAAAATGTTCAGGGTGGATTCCAATACTGTCCTTCCATTTGCAGAACTCCTGTGAACAGAAGTGAGTTTTTGCTGATTGTGTATTTCCTCTGCAATCCCCATTGCCTCTCCCCAGCCCCGCTCCAGATGGTTGTCAAATCCTCCAGCAAAGTCAGAGATGGTGTGAAGGGAAGGGGCATTTGGCAAAACTCACTCCCCTCACTCCTCCGTTCAAAGGGTCAAAAACCTTTCCACAAGCAAAAGAACAGGACAGGATACAATTCTTAAAGTCAAACATTGTTAGAAATTCTGATTTAAATTCTATTAAAGGCCTACAATTTCCACGGCCATTTGAATACAATTTGGAAGGCAGCAAGAGCGAATTGCAAGATGTAAACAAGGCAAGAGTAAATCTGTATTTTCAGTTGGGGCGTGGGAATTCCCATGTAATGTGTTTACATGATAAGGCGGCGAGGCACCAAAAACTTTAAGCGGATTATAAACAACACCTGTACAGCAAAAGCAGGGATGATCAACAATGGGCCAGTTTGTAAGAAAACGGTTGATGTGCACTCACAATGTTCCCAGGTGAAGGTATTCAACGTTTTGGAGAACATTCTAAAGAGTTCACTGCAGGATCGGCATGGTTTTCAAAACTGCTCAGTGACTTTTTTTTTAAAAAGAAGACCACCACTATATCATATACTCTGAACTCAGATTAATTTTAAAAAGTCATGCAAGCTAAGGTCTCTTCCTTGAAGAGAGGTTAAAGAACACTTTTACAAAAGTATGGTCAGTTTCAGAAGAACTATACCAAAACATGCTTGAAAGGACTACAGTATTCGGCAGACTTGTTTTCTTCTGTTGTCGCCACACAAGAAAATTCTACCTTGTGTTGGTCCACTGAATCGTTGCTCTAAAGACCTTTTGATTAAATGTCTCTGCTGATCACTGTTATTGTGCATATTTTTGAAGGTGGGCTTGCAACATACCAGACTGAACTTGCCCAAGATATGAATGCTAGTTTTGCAACCTCTTTCCATAAAACAGAAGGGGAATGCAATTTTAAGGTTTCCCAACCCCAAATAAATCTGATATGTAACAAATGTTTTACAGCAGCTCTTCCCGCCCCCTGCCCACCCAAAATCAGATAATGTAATAATCAGTGCGAGCAGGACCACAGTCCCAGTTCTCTGCCTGGGAAGTATCTTGACAGTAGAATTAAGGGGCATATTCCAACATCTCCTGGAAACGCAAGGACAGAACTGGTCTCATTTGCTTCCTCAGCGTCATTGTCAATTTTACATTTTATCTGGAATTCAGCGTATTCAGTAAACACTCAATAATTTAAAATATTGAAGCATTTTAAACACTAAAGTTTCCCTCATCTGCAACTCCTGTAACGCTCTGCATGCACACAGACTGGCCATCAAAAGAACTTCTTGGCTGCAGCTTCTTGTTGAGTCCTGCACGCAAACAAAAAGGGGAGAGCAATTAGCAAAACCAAACACAGGAAGCCTTTAGCTCATTTCAGCAAGGCAGTACCTCTTTCAGATCTAGGAACGTCAGATCTAGAATTCAGAGCAAGGGTGCAAACATCAGCCAGAGTGGTACAGCACTAGTCTGGGCTCCTTCTTTTATGGGGTAAGACTAGAAGCAGAACAGGCATGAACCACCCCTGCAGCTGAACCTGAACCAACTGAGTCAACTCTTCAGACATGCAGGCCCAAGTGTGGGTAGGGCTAAGCTGAGTTTTCAAAACTGTTTCAGGTTCTTTCAAATAATAATAATAAAGCTTTGTGAAAGTGTGGCCATTTTAACCTACTTTATTTTGCACTAACTTTTTGGTCCTTTTAGGGACAAACTACCTACACCTGTATGTAGTGACTCTGTTGGAGAAGATCCTTGAAAGTAGGAACTTTGAGGCAAAGAAGGGATGTGTGGGTGGGTGGGGGAAGAGAATGGCATTTAACTCTTCCTGTGCAAATCATTTCCCTCCTGAAACTCTCTGTCCTCCACCAGTTTGGAACTGTGGGTGGCTGGAGAAATGGCTCCCAAAAGTTGCTCTTATGCATTGCAAATCAACTATTCCCCCAAGGGCATGCTGCACAAACAGAGGAGACAACAGGAGTATTGTTAACACAGCTGCCGGGCAGTGTGTTGCCTAGCCTGCAAAATCTTGTCCACTTGTGTTCTGCAGAACTTGGCACTTCTAGCAAACTAATCTCTGTCTGTCACTTGCCCACAGAATCAGGTCCGCAAAGCCATTTAAAGTGGGTTGCCAGTCTCCTCTCCATTGCTGCAGCCAGACAGGAGGAGTGTCTCTTTTTTCCCTCCATATCCAAATTAGCAGAGAGATCACGCTTGCCATTAACTTGCATGGGGAGCAGAGGGGAAGGAGGACACGTCCACCTCAGAAACAGCAGGTGAGAAGGAAATCCTGTCCTTCCCCAGCATGAATCCCATTAGGGTCCTCGATGGGGTGTGGGCTTCAGCTTTGGGGGCTGCAGCCTTCTTCCACCTCCACACAAGTATGCCTGGTGACTATGTGTGGCGTGCACAGGAAGGAACTACAGGTTCCGTGGCTACGTGGCCCTACATCACTGCTGCCATGCAGTATGGTGAATGCAACACTCAAGCTAGGGGGCGGGGGAAGCCACCCCTGCCCTAGGGCAAGGAAAAGGTGTAGGCAGTGCTAATCTTAAAAGCTGACATGAGAGAAAGGGCGATGCAATTGCTTCTTTGTCCTGCGGAAGTGTACTTTGAACTTTTGGGAAGCCTTGATTAGAGAGGTATGTATTGGGAGTTGCCAGGCTTCAGTTGCTAATGAGATGCTTAACCTAACAGACTCAATACTGGACACAGGTGCATAGCTTTCCTACTGCGGAATTTAAGGTGGGGTGGCACAACTGTCTTAGATCATCTTTAGGATGCAGACTGGCTGAGGAAAAATAGCTCAGGACTCCTGAAATATGGAAGACAATATAATGAAGTGGTTAAGATCCTGGAAATGATGGTCACAAAAGAGAGGGAGGATCTTTGCACAAAGAAGACACCGCTTCTCAGGAGTTCCACTCAGATTTCATCTCTGCAGAAAATTTCTAAGTATTTGTGTGCGATTCTGAAAAACTGTTTGAAGTCAGAAATCCACCAGAGTGTGCCTTTAAACTCAAGCTCGGGAGAAGAACTGGGCACTTCACAGTGAGCTTCAGAGATCTGAAAAGCAGCCAGAGATGTCTCACTTTCAGAGTTTCACTGAGGCTCAACACAGCTTCAGGGTGGTTCTTACTGAGCTCAGAACTGGAATGACAAGAGAGGGTGGCTCCCTGCAGTTGGGGAGGGGACCTGAGAAATTCCAGGAAGACCTTGGAGAACAGGGTGGAAAGGGAGTTTTGGCTAGCTACCAAGTCACCCTGGCACCAATGACAGGGCAAAGCCTACCATTTATTTCATTTTGTTCAGACAAGAGAAGGTTTTTACACCTCCCTCTCTGCAGTTACTCATGCCTGCTTAAGAGAAACTGTTTTGCACTTTTGAGCCACTGAATCAATTCTATTCCGGCACGATGCATGCAAAACGCATTCCAACTTACCTATACATGATGTAACCGATGAACAGTAAAGTCTGGACTGCTACAAATATAATGAAGTGTGTTGTTGATAAACATGATGGGAACTGTGGCAACTCTGGACATTTAGGTTTTTCATTTGATGGCTAGAAAGCAAGAGGGAAGAGAACAATTTCTCAGCAAATGCAATATGCAGTAGAGTGTTGGTATATTCACAGGAGGCAACCAAGCCTACCGACAGGCAGAGATTTTGGGCATCACTCTAGAACTTCAGGTTCCGGAGGGCCCTTTGGCAAGACAATTTTCTCACCACCTCTTCATGGCTACTGCTCCCAATGTTGCTGCTTTCCCTTCATCACTGTTATGTCCTTGCTGGCCACGAAAGAGACCCAGTAGTCAAGTGAGCAGGTGGGTGATTGATAATCCTCCTGCTCATTGCTGCTGTCAGTTCCCTCTGGGCCAGGGGGAAAGGGCAAAAAAGCAGGCAGAGAGGCAACCACCACCACCACCACCAGCAGGGGCCAGGGTTTCTTGGCAGTGGGTCTCCCGCAGAGGGGTGAGCCTTGGTAGATGCTCTATCATGCCAACACCATCCAAAAGAGTGGCAATATAGGTTTTTACAGGATTGGATTTTAGTCTTTAATCTCAAAATGACTCAAGACAGCCCTATCAGAAAACAATAAATACCTCAAAATTATTTCAGAATAAAAGTTTAGCAATAAAACCAGTGACGCCTCAAGTGTCTCATGCTATGCATATTCTCTCTCTCTCTCTCTCTCTCTCACACACACACACACACACACAGAGAGAGAGAGAGAGAGAGAGAGAGAGAGAGAGAGAGAGAGATCCACCCAAGAAGCATGCAAAAATGACTGGACAGGCACCAGGTGAAAAAAAAGCAAATTTGCATCACCATCCCAAGCATGCTTACTTGGAAACCTAACTGAATGTCAATGGGAAGGAAGTGTGTGCAGAATTTTACATGCACAGCCCTGGTCTGACAGCCTCCTCTGGAGCCTGGGGGGGCTTCTGAGCGGCTCTGAAGCTTTGGAGCCAATCAGCATTGTCACAGACCCCCTTGGATCCAAGCATCTATGAGGTAGCGATTCTTGCCCAAGTCAAATGCCCAACCCTGGGACCTTGCCAGGCCTTAAAACACTCCCTTGGTAGCATGCAAGCAGACACAGTGCAGCAAACTGCTTCCGCATTTGACAAAAGGCTGCAGTACCATGTTCCTCTGGACTAGATGTTCGATGTCCCTCTTTACTACATGGAGATGTTCCTTGATGTCATTGAAGTGCTGGGTTGTTTCATAGATTCCCCCAGCAGAGGCAGCATGTTGACTACCACTGACTAGCTTCAGTGTTTCTCCCACAGAGTTCCTGGAAAGAGACAAAAAAAACCCAATAGTGATATTTCCCCTTCCAAACAGAGGTTCGCCCTCCTTCCCAAAGGAAGTAACCAGCCGTAAGAGAGGATCAAAAGCTTCTCTAGCTTCCCTACAGCTGCAAAGCTAACAGAGGCAAACAGCTCTCTTAGCACCATTTGTTTGGTCCACTACTTGCGAGGGCCAAGGAAAAGAGAGACAAGCTAAGAGCAAGCACTCTATTCAAACAGCCCCTTTGCGTACCTCAACTGCTTATTCCCATGTATGGAGCCAAGATGCAGCAGATGGGAGTGAGCAGCCAAGGGTGAGATTCTACCACGACCATTGCTGCTGCCCAATCCAAGGAAGGCGGGGTTAAAGGTCCCTTTTGCTTGGGCTGTGTTTGACATAAGACAGCACACCTCACTGGCTGCTCAAGATTGCCCAAGTCAAGCTGCAGTTTGAGTGTTTGCTGCTGTCCAGGGGTGCACACCTAGCTAGCCTTGTGTGCTGTCTGGGTGTGGAGAGCCAATCGGACACATGCCCCAAATCAAGGCATTTTAGAATAGGCATCAGGAAGCCCTTACACTATGCATTTCATAAGGGGTGGAGATCCTATACATATCCAGATGTTGTTTAGAGTCCAACTCCAAGTCTGGCTCCCTGCACCCCAATTTTATTTGGAAATTATATCTGCACTCCTCAGGTGTAGTCCTATACACGTCTGCCCAGAATTAGGTCTCACTGAGTTAAATGGCACTTACTCCTAGGTAAGTAGATTACAGCATTGATCAGCAGCACAGTTGTATGGGTGGTATAAAAGTGCCCCAGTGAAGTAGAAGTAAAGTGAAATAAAGTTTTTTTAAAAGGAAAAATAAAGTAAGAAAACCCACCACTCTTTAGTAATGAATTCTAATAAAATTCTATTATTCTACTCTGCAGATGATGATGCAGCTATGCACTGTTTCAGTGTCAGCCTTCGGCAACCTGCTGTGTGCAATAAAATATTTTGTGGCTGTCGCAAGGCTTACAACTTTGTTCCAAAGACTGATCTGAATCCAAGTCTCCCAAAGCTTTAAATGATGTCAAAACTCTAAGGAAGCTAAAATCTGTTTCAAGCAGCAGAATATGCTTTAGGGATAAGCAAAGATTTAAAGACATGGCCCGTGATTACCTTTTATACGACAAATTTCATTTCCCGCGTGCATCAATGCAATACACAGAATTATCTTGGAATAAATTCATTTTCTGCTCTTACAGAAAAGAAAATTAAAGCCACAAAAAGTGCAGATGCTGTAACTGGTGATATTAGACATCTAAACTGATTGGATAAGGGAGGCAGGCCTGTTTCTTAATCAATATGTTCATATAAGTTTCTTGTTGTGATGCCTCTTTCCAGTTGCAAAGAGGATTAGCATCTACAGCGACATATCATCATATGAATGATAATCCCTTTCATTGTTAACAGAATAATCAAAGTCTATGCCCCAAATTTGCTTCTATTAATTTACTTGAAACTTCACATTTGCTTGGACAAAAGATGATTTCACAGCAACTCTTTGTTCAGAGACTTACCCTGTAGCCTTTAGTAAAGCTCTTTATTCAGCCATATAATAACAGTGATTGCAACTTTACTTAAAAGAACCGATTCAAATCACTGCTTCGTGTAAACATTCAAACACACTGGAAAGCTCATCTTCATTTAAGTGTTGCTATGTGCTGAAGTTAAGCATAAACACTTCATGTTTTAAGCAGGCATTGTTAAGATGCAACATTCGCAGATATGAATGATTCATTGGTTACCAGTTGCATAAGATTTAAAATTGCAAAACATGGAGCTGAACTGCCTCCTGGATCCCAGAACCTTGTTTAAGTCAGGAGTTGGGAACTGGCCCATCGGATGTTGCCAGAATCACAATTCCTATTAGCCCCAGACAACATAGCCAAGGGCCACAGACAGGTTCCTCAACACTGGTTCGGGATTAGAATACTGTTTTAGGAGACCAAGGCTCAAAGTCATCAAAGTCACTGGATGAAACGTATCTCTTGGCCTCATTTACCCCCAACAATTGTTTCAAAGAGAACTGTTTACGTGCCACATGTGTATATTGTTCCAGAAAAATATAGATCGTTACATGTTTAGCAGGGAATTCCCAGGCTTAAGTAAGGTTTTTTGTTGTTTTTAAAAAAGATTATAATCAAGTAACTCATCTACTTGTCAGGTTACCAGAAATGCAAATGTTATGGATCAAAAATCCCAGGAAACACTCAACACGGAGCACTTTATTTCAACAATGCTCTGGTCAAAAAGGGAAGCAGACCAATTTCTTCTACATAAGCTAGACGTCTTTTCTAATGAAGCGATTAGGAAACATACAAATCTTGACATGAAAATTACAAGGACGGTAAGTCTTTCCCCCTCTGGCGATGGCCACAAAGGCCAGGAAGCTGGGGGTTGGGGGATACTGATTTGTTTTTGTTTTGTATCCGCAAGACATTCTTTAATCTCAAGCTGAAAATATTAAGATGATGTTACGCAAAAGCTTTCTTAATAAGTAGTCACTAAAAGGGCAGGCTTCTGATGTTAACAAGGAAATCTAATTTACTTGTCCGGCATAAAGATTTGCCAAGAATATTAAAATAAAAGCCGTCCCCAAGAAACAAGGGTAAAAATGGAAGTACATTCTATAATCTTTATTCTATAAAAGCTGACCTACTTAGGCACACTGAAGGAGCAGTCCTTGAACCATTAATAGTGATAAACGTCGACAGTTCAAAGCCGTTGCGTGAAGATTGCAAGAAAATTTCCTACAAGGTATGTCCCTCTCGTTTTCAAACTGAACACAGGGGCGACACAAGCTCACAGACATTCTGATGGGCAGAGCCCAGTAATGAATCGGTCACATAACAACTGCTTGGGCGGGTGCTTACTCTGTGTCCAAGAACATGTGTCGACACTTGGTACATCTTCCTCTGGGAGTGAGAGGCAAGTGCCAGCTTCCTGGCAAAAGCTTTAGAAGAGGGGTAGCCAATGGGGAGTCCTCTAGGTTGTTCCAAACTACTAACTCCCATCATCCTTGACCATTAGCCATGTTACCGCTGCTTTAGACTGCTCCGTAGGTAGGACTGCATAGAGGGCACAAAGGCCACACTTTGTTCAGCAAGCTACATTGCGCTCATTCACACGGTCCTCTCAACTATCAGCCCTAAAGCTCTCCTCTCGCGCCAACAAACCTTGACAAACAGCTACTCAAAACTCCAATGCCAGAACTGTTGGTTTCGCAGGCCTACCACCTGGAGCCCTCTCCCATTTTATCGTCATAAAGCGACCTCGGTTGACCCAAACACATGCTATTTTAGGGGGAAACTCTACAACCTTACGGAAACGTATTTGCTGGCATTTCAGAGTCCCCTAGAAGTCTGTAAATACACTGGGTGCTGCACGGTGTAAAATGCTTAAGCAGTGAATAGAGAGAAAAAATGAATAGAAAGGAGCCCTACACAAATAAACAGAAGGTAATGAGGCTTCCTATTAGGCAACTTACCCAATATAGTGCCCTCCAGATGATGTTAAACTACAACTCCCATCAGCCCCAGTCAGACTGGCCAATGGCCAGGGATGATGGGAGCTGTAGCCTACAAAACTTCTGGAGGGCATCAGGTTGGCTGCTACTCCTTTAAATTAAAAAAAGGAAGCCTAGAAAAACATGGTTTTACAGAAGATGTATATATCACCCTGCTTTTCTGCAATTGGTTTTAAATTTCTCAATCCAGCTTTTGGGGAGGGGGGCTAGCAGGTCTGAATGACAGAAATTCTATTTTCTGTTGGCTTCTTGCAATAATGTGTCAATGTGTTATACTGCAAAATAATATTGCAATAATGTATATTTCAATATTATTGCAAAATAATATTGCAATAATGAATCGGTGGAGGTAGGGTTTGCCTTGGTGGCTTCTAAAGTTAGAGCCAATTTTCTACCTTCTCAGTAGTGTGATAAATAAGTTAAACTATTATTGTGCACATTTCGTTTTGTTGTAATTATTAATTTTCTTTGTTCCACTATCATTCATGGTTGCAATGATAAAGGCTAACTGAGCAAAGATAACACTTTTCTCAAGCGTGTTATGAAGAGCAAGGAAATCCCAGGTCCCAACACTTCTGTATATGCACCAGGCAACATGAAACACAACTCAGAAACAAACTGGGGGTGGGTTACATCCTCTTTTGTGCATGCACTCTTACTTCATTTCTATGACTTGTCTCAGGACCTCCTCTTGAGTTCTTACAACATTATCAAGCTCCTGTTGGGAGACCTTAAGGAAACACAGAAAGAGACACAAACCCAATACAGTTAGTGAAGAACGGCAAAGAAGGGGACCTGAGAAACATGCATGAACTGCGTGTTTTGCTTGCCTGGCCTGGCTGTACTGGGCCACCACTTCCTCTTTTGGAAATCTCTTCTGTCACTGTAGAGACGTATCTCCTCTGCTCATCCAGAATCATGTCCAACTGCCTGTTGAGCTGCTTTATTTCAAGATGAATTCGATTCTGGCCTTCAAAGATTTGCCTAAGCTCACGATCACTCACAGTCTCGTAGAGATCATCCGCTTAAAAAACAAATAAGAAACAAACTGAAAGGACATTCTAGGTATACGTTATCAATGTTAGAATTCCTGCTCCGTAATTGCAGTCATGGGATTGTTGTCTTTCACATGACGGTGTATGTTTCGACTCCACAGAGTGGGAAGTGACGGAGGCAGCATGTTTGTGTTACTGTGTTCCGTGAAGTGGGACTATTGTCCTTTGTTCCTTTTCTCTTTGCTGTCTGATGCTAGAGAGAGATGGAGCCATGTTGCAGTGCTCCGTGTGTGTTTATATGTAAATAATGTCAATGAAATGAATGTCAATGAAATCACGCCGAGAAATGAGCCTCAGTTTAGCTTGATTTGTCCAAACCATTATTGTAGCAGCGTGCACAACCATACCACTCAATCATTAAAAATCATAGCTTGTTTTTGTTATGGTTTAAGGAGATGTTGCCATAGCAGATGTCTAGCAGCAAATCAAGATGGATGCATGACAAGAAGGCAAATATTCGAAACCGAGTCATCCTTCTTCCCAGTCACCTGGCCACTTACTAGGCTGCCCTTGCATGTCAGGGTGCTCCTTCTGAAATTCCTCCTTCCTTTTGTCCAGCTCTTGCTGGAAATGCTGAAACTCTTCTTGATATTTCTCTTTGTCCTTTTCAGGAATTTCTGTATCAGGGGGAGGCTATAAAACCAATTTTAAGAGAAATTTGTTTAGGAAGACATTCTAAATGTCTCCAGCAAATATCTTTCGTATTCTGAATCCAGACCTACCCTTACCATTAGCAGCCAGAAAAGTTAGCATTTGTTCACATGACTTTCTCCTAATGAACTAACAAATCCCTGATATACCACTTCCCTCTGGCCTGTTCTCACACACTAACAACCAAGCATGGACCAGTATTTTTAAAATCATGCTGACCATGTTGACAGATGGTACACTTAGAAGACCACACCCCTCTAACCTGCATCCAATCAGTTCAAAGCAACAGCCGCATCCAGTTCTGCATTGCATTCTCACCCACATTGCTCTGGGCAAGCAATTTCATCCCAACCACACAGGACCTTGTACATGCATTACAGATGCTGAATTCAAGCAATCGTGGTTTTCTGGCATCCCAATGTGTGTTTTGGCTAGGCCAAATCAAGACACTGCAAAGTTTAAGGAAAGGACTTCATAACCAGCGTGCCATCACCTACTAACTGGAGCCCATCAAATTCATGAACGTAATATTCAAATATTGATGTCAATGACAGCTCCTCAATCATTAAGGCTTCAGGGCATTCACCTTAAAGAACCTATGTGGAAGCAACATTCAGCTAAATAACTCTACAGCAATTCTTTTCTCCTTATCCAAAGGCTAGGTATCATTGACTGAAAGTAGAATTTAAGGTAATACATTAGAACTGAAGCACAAATTGACAGATAGTTTGCAGAAGAGTGATGGCTGCCAAAACACCATTATACATAAAAAGAAGGAAGTTCCCCCAGTTGCAAGCCAAACATTCATCTTTTGTTTCATTTAAACACTCTTCACACTGTGAGAGTGAAGTATTATCCAGTGCTGACATGAACGAGGAAAATCTCTTTTCTCACAAAGCCCCTGTCACACAAATACATCGAGGGCAGTAATTTTTATTGCCCAAGGATGCCTACCGCGACTTTGCTAGGTTCCGTCAACTGGAAAGTCAGGAAAGACAAGACATCATGGTCATCTGGGTAAAAAGAAAAATCCCAAACACAGCAAGTGATTAGCTCTGATTATTCCAACACAGTAGAATGACATCCGTATAAAAGAAAGTTCGCCTCTGCACCTGGTCTACTGCGTGACCAGCAGTACCACACGTTAAGACTGCTGAGATGCATCAACAGATATGCATTGCAAGGCTGACCATCAGCATCTGGGGCCCCAGAGAGCTGACTGTGGCAGACTCCAGCATCACGGCACTTTCTAAGAGAACTTTGGGCCTGTATTTCCTCAAGCAACAATCTCCCTGCTCCTGAAGCTCTTGGTGGTGAGGATCTTGAAGGACATCAGATTGAGCCTCCATGAAGTTAAAACCAGCACCCTCCTAGACTGGGCACAGTGCTATACAGAAGCCTTCTTATTGGAGCCAATGCTCTTGATTCTATCCCTCTCCATCAGGAAGAGAAACTCACAAAGGAGTCTCTGCCCAACCCCACCCACCAATAGCACTGGTATATACAAGTGCCGTGAACCAGAAGCGATTCAACCAAAAGGAAAGCATCTAGGGCAACGACTTGAACTTCTACATCCTTGTTTAATTCCTTTCTTCTGCAGACTTCCACAAAGCACATTAGCATCAGGTGCCAGTCATGGTTGCAGATTCTCTTGTTCCTAAGCTGGCAGACATTTCACAATTTAGCAGTTATTAATTTACCCAAGGGAGAGGGGAAGTCTTTGCTAAAAAGGAAGGGGAGAAGGTATGTCTTGAGTACTAAAAATCACCTGCGAGGCCACCAGTTGCTGCAGAGATCCCAAAGTATCCATTTGAAGGAAGCACCATGTTTTCCACTTTGGCACAAAACTCATAGTCTTCTTTGTCTGGAGTAAATCCATTGTTGATCAATATCTTTTAAAGAGAGAGAGATGTAAAGATAGGAAATTGCCTTATACAGTGTTTGGCCAATTCCCTGTCTAGCCCTTATAGGTCTACTTCAACTGGCAGAAGGATTCTGAGGGTTTCCTGTCATTCTGCCACCTGAGATTTAGTAGAGATGCTAAATGTATGTCAATTACAGTGGAAGTCCTCTGTAAAAGGTAAAGGTAAAGGGACCTCTGACCATTAGGTCCAGTCATGGCCGACCCTGGGGTTGTGGCGCTCATCTCGCTTTATTGGCCGAGGGAGCCGGTGTACAGCTTCCAGATCATGTGGCCAGCATGACTAAGCCGCTTCTGGCGAACCAGAGCAGCGCACGGAAACACCGTTTACCTTCCCGCCGGAGCGGTACCTATTTATCTACTTGCACTTTGATGTGCTTTCGAACTGCTAGGTTGGCAGGAGCAGGGACTGAGCAACGGGAGCTCACCCCATCGTGGGGATTCGAACCGCCGACTTTCTGATCAGCAAGTCCTGGAAGTCCTCTGTACCCAACCTCAAACATATGGTTCTTCCAGTTATATGAGGAACTCATTGTGATGCCCAAGGCCAACTAGCTTGCTCCTACATCTTAATCTGTGTAAATTAGGCAATAAAATTGTAATTTAAAGGACTATTTAACTCTCCATTAATTAGGGGCACCATCTAATGTGTTACTTCAAGCCTGTAGCGCAGCCTATTTATTGAGAATTCCATTCTTTATACCTAAAGGCACAATGAATGATAATAAACCCTAGTTACTCTGCAGTCCTTACTATGAATGCGATCAATACAGTGCCACATTTTTCCATGCTGCACCCAACCCCTGTTTAGCTTTGAGAGGGGGGAAATGTTCTGCAAGATGCAATAGGCCAAACTATAAACAAATGGAATACAAACTCTGATTGTACAAACTACCTGGCCTCTCCTAACAAAAACACACACATCTTGCTTTCATTAATAATCTTTCCCAGCTTTTAAATTCCTAAGGAAGTATGCCTGCTCAGAGACTGTAACATTAAAATATGCACACACAGAAAAGTATAGAGAGGAATATAATGAGAATTAAGAGTACATACAGTCAGCGTCTTTTGGTAGTATGTGATCTTTGCTCGAACAGGGTAAGGTTTGTTACGAAAGTCTCTTTGACACGATGCCAGTGCTTGTGTGGAACCATCACTTTAAGAGGAAACAAACATTAAAACCAGAAATATGGTAGAATACACACAGGTGTGCAGAGTTGACACCATGACTAGAATAAAGTTCAAGCGATCTAATCAAGAAATGAAATACTTATCATAATTTCCATTAACGTACACTCTAAAGAAGAAACTACATGCAGCAAAAATCCCCTCTTTGCCAGGAACTGCAAGTGGTTTAAAAAAAACTTCGCTCATTTTAGAACATGATGCAACCCTCTGTCATTGCACAGGATGAAATCAAAATGAAAGCAAACAAACATAATTCACTTAAAGAATTTTCACCCTGGTTTATAAGCCTTCCAAATATCTTTCCACAGACAACTTACTTTTGATGGTCATAATGGAGCTTGCCATTGTTGCCAACAACGATCACCGCTGGGTTGTTTTTCTGAGGGGGAAAACACATATCAAGATAAAAGTCTCTCTCAAAAGTGGTTTTTAAGTCTAATCTGGAACTCATTTAACTTGAAAGGTGACACTGCTTAGCACTGTATAGTAAAAAAAACAAACTAGTACAATGCTTCTGTGAAGTTTGTGGTCCTGGATCATGCACTAGTCGTAATCTGAGGCATTATCAGAGTTCAAGAACACATTGCAGTCAGGCAAAAAGCACTTGGGGTGTGAAGCAGGGCCAGTGAAGGGCCTATGAAGTGTTCACAGAGCCAGTTAACACAACTTTTCAACTGTGTGGAGGGGGGTATTGTTTTTGTTTGTTATTATTGTATGTATTTTTGTGTTTTTATACTGTAAACTGCCCCATGCTCTTCATATAATATAGAAATTTATTAAATAATAACACTTGATACAGACTATTCATATCTTATCAGAGAATAAACAATGCCAACTTGAAGCATTAGTATTCACGAATAAGAAGATTAACAGTAAAAGGCATTGTTCAGAAGTATGCAAAGAGCTAAGTAAAGCTGAACAGCTTAACATACAACTGGAAAAATCATTGCCAAGGACTTTTAAGACTTGGTGCGATACCACTATCTCTAACAAAATAACTGAGAAGCAGTGAAAAAACCCCAACAAAACCTACCAGTGAAATAGCTCTCCATATTGGGCCACACCTGTTCAGCAAGACTTGCCAACATGAAGAACTCTGAGTGGCTGAACAAGGCCCTTAAACTTTTAAGAAAAAGCAACTGATTTTTACACAAAAGTCTCTAGTCTTCATGCAAAAGGGGTGCTAATTCAGAGATTAAGAGAAGCTGCTCTTCCTTCTCTACGCCCACAACTTCATTATTTACAGTTATGCTTGCTTTTGATTTTTACCAACAACTTCAGTGTTATTGCATTTTCACATAAGACATGGAAGGGAAGAAGTCAAACTCATGAAGAACAGGTCTAAGCAACATAATCTAGCTTGTCACGAGGGCTATATGGAACCTCTGTATTTCAAAGGCAGCATACCTCTGAGTATCAGTTCCTGAAAAGCAACAGTGAAAGAAAACTACTGCCTTTTCCCCATCTATGGGCTTATCAGAACTATCTGGTGACAAAGCCAGATGAGACAGACCCTTTTGCCTAATTCAGAAGGCACTTGCATCCATTCTAGCTCAATAGAGAATATGTACGAATACATTCTCTTCCAATGTGTCCAAATGCAGAGTTACTCTTACATTATCCTGAAAGCATCTTGCACATACCCACTCTATCTGCATAGATGGGTGGGCATTATGCGCTATCACAGTTTCCCCAGTGAACAAGTTCCCACTTTGGCTGTGGCAAATGAAAGGGTCAAGGTTTTGTTTTAAAAACACAACAATGCAATTACCAAATAAATGAATAAATCATTTTATGTTTGCCCCATCATGCTATCCACTCTAACAGTATATGATGGGATACCATGTAAATAGTTAAATGATCTTCAAGGAACCCAAGCATTTATTACCTCCCAATCCTTTGAGCAACTGTACTGATACAAATGTTCATAGGATCCTGAGCTAAGATTCTACTACTGGCAACAAGAGACAGTTTATGAACCTGCTCTACAAAATATATTTTAGGTGGCAATTCTATGACAAGTCATTAAATGCAGTAGGACTTGCTTCCAAGTGCAAACTGGCTGTAAATTCACATGTTCTGCAACAACTATCTTAAGAAATGGGCATCTAGAGTCTACAGAACCTCATACAAAATAGGGCTACTACACACACTATTAGAGAACTTTATTTGCTGTGCATATTCGGTATGGCTTTCCACTAACCTTTGCGTCGTTGTCAAATGAGTCAAAGAAGATGCCAACTCCATTCCAGTTATCTGCTGCTCCGAAAACAGGACCGTCTAAGCCTTGTTCTTCTGTAAACCAGACTGCCTATTTAGAGAAATTCAAATCTAAATTTTAGGTCTCGGGTTCATACAACCGATTTGTCTGCAAATGCAACCATTCTACCTACCAGTCCATCAGCTCCTACTCGTCCTCTCCCTGTCACTCGGAAAGTTACTTCGATTTCCCAGTATTCAAATATAGATTTGCTTTTTGTCCATACTGATCCCCTCTGACTTTTTAATGATGGAGTTATTCTTATCTGATCAGCGCTGGGTATAGCATCTGAAAGGAAAGTAAGAAACAGATTTTTAAAATCATCAAGTGTTTCAAAGAACAACTGCTGCAGAAAAACACACACCATTGGCTCCATTTGCAGAATTTATTTTTGACAACTGAAAATTACATGTGTTTTACCCCTCTCATATTCCATTCCCATATTATATTACACTATAGAAATAAGTGCTTTGCAAAATATATTGCAATACACTAACCAGCTCGTATTAGCTGTAGAACCATGTCCTGTTCTGGCCAAGAAAGTTTCAAGAAAACAGTGTGCAGATATTTTGTTTGTTTTCCCCAGTTCATTAGTAACAAGGCTATTGTGCTAAGTGTAAGCGTTTCTTTAGTGTTTATTCAATCAAATGATTGCAGTATCAGAAGTTATTTGCTTCATGTTTCAAGTGCTGGTTTAATCAATGACAGAGCAGTCAACATTTGAACAAATTACAGGCAGTGAGGCTGGTACATTAGAAATAAAGACAAAAAGAAGTTGCAGTATAATACATGGATTAAGACCAAATTAATCAAAACTCTTATCAGACTAAAGTTTTTATTTTAATATATTTTATTAAAATGAAATAATTGTCAGAGGGGGTCAGAGAAAGAGATGCTGCTGGACACAGAAAAAATTATAAGCAGGCCTCTCATTTCTGTCATTTGTGACACATCACCATAACTATACAATGGTTTCCCATATGGCATTTCTATAAATGCTTTGACTAAAACGAACAAAGCAGGCAACTGCAAGCAAAATTTCAGTTTAAAGTAATTTCACATGTTCAATAAAAAGAACATATTCATTCTTAAAGAGTATATTTAGACCATCCTTTTGGCACCTGCATCATGTACTGACTTAGCAAACTAATGACAAGTCACACATTGAAATCTGAATTTACAGCCTCAAGACCAAACACATGTTAGCTACAGAAAGTCCCTGAGTGGGACCGAGTTGCTAAAGCAGGCCGCTGACAGCAGGTCCCAAGATCCTAATATGTTAATTAGGACCTAGTAAGGAATAGCTGCCGCCCTCCAATCAGTAGTCACTATTACCAGCATGAATAAAAATTATTTCTGTCCATTAGACACACTTATATGAGAAAAATCATTTAAACTGTAGGTATCTCACTGCAATAAAATGGCACAGGGGGTAATGACCTGAACAAACAAGCGACAGAAAGAGCATTTTGCTTGTCAGAACACATTTAAAGAAACCTATTACAGAGACATCCTTGTGGCTTACCTAAGCACCATATGGTGTGGTTTACCTCATGGGAATGAAAGATGCTACTAATCACCTACCGTGGAAAAGCACCACGACAGTGTAAACACTTCTGTAAAAAGAAATATGCTGCTCCATCAGCAAGCTATATATGCTAAATTTTTGAAAGTAGAATGAACACATACAGTAATAGCATTCAGGGACAATAAAGTATTACAACCTGTGCCTACGTGCTATAAAATTGCGACAGAGGTTAATAAAATAATGACACAGTATGAAGGAGTGCAGGAAATAAAGGCTTGTGGTTTTCTTGAGGAAAGTTAGAATGGAGTTTCTGCTCAAGTCACATTCAACAAGTCTTTACTCTTGGTTACAAAGGATTGGGGGACGGGGTGAGGAAAGGCTTGTACCAATAAGCCAATAATATAAAACAAAAGGAATAGGTGACAGGTATTCACCAACTGAAAGATGAGGTGGCAATGGTGTGTCTGTTCTAATAAAGCCACGATTCCCTGCCCAAACCTTGTAATTCCTTTAAAGAGAAGCCAAATCACTTCTGTGTAGCACAGTAGTGTTGCTATATACCGTATTTTTCGCCCCATAGGACACACTTTCCCCCGTCCAAAAATGAAGGGGAAATGTGTGTGTGTCCTATGGGGCGAATGCAGGCTTTCGCTGAAGCCTGGAGAGGGGTCGGTGCGCACCGACCCCTCTCGCTCTCCAGGCTTCACGCAGATCTCCATAAGCCATGGGAGCCCACACCGGGCTCCCACGGCTTGCGGAGAGTTGCCTGCATGCCGAAGCCTGGGCACGCTGAGCTCAGCGCACCCAGACTTCGCGCAGCTCTCCACAAGGCGCGCAAGCCCTGCGCTGGGCTTCCACGGCTTGCGGAGAGTTACCTGTTCTGGGGGCTGGGGTCGGGGGAAGCTCGGGCTTCCCCCGCCTCAGCCCCACGCCTGGGGGGGAAATAATTTTTTCCCCCTTTATTCCCGCCCCCCAAAAAAACTAGGTACGCCTTATGGGACGGTGTGTCCTATTGGGCGAAAAATACGGTAAATGAGCAATAGCAGTGGCAGCAGGCAGAAGTGTATGCATCTAGAGTGAATACTACTACGTAAGGCAGGAGTGAGGAAGCTGCAGCCAGATGTTGCTGCATCTCAACTAACTTTCCTGACCATCGGCCATGCTGCCTGAAGATGGAAAGAGTTGTAATCCAACAACATCTGGATGGCCACAGGTTCCCTGCATCCACTCCAATATGCAACAGGTTTGAAAACAGTGGCGCCAGACCTTTTATCCTCATTGCATTCACATCACAGAAGACTTGATGCATGACAAAAGTTTATGAAATTAGCCATGGCATGGGGAAAGCTTGACAGACTTTTTTCCCCTCATTCTCACATGGCACAAGAACTTTTAGAAACCCACTTAAAGTGAATGTTGGAAGACTCAGGACAGGTTAAAAAAATGTACTCCTTCATGCGATGCATAGTTGAAACTCTGGAACTTTTTCCTACAGGAGACAGCAATGGGCACCAACTTAGCTAGCTGCAAAGGACAACTGGACAAACTCACAGAGGATAAGGCTATCAATGGCTACAGCCATGGTGGGTATGCTCTGACTCCAGAGCAACTGGTGTTTAGAGGCATCATTGTTTCTGGAGTCCCACTTCTGTCAGCACTTAACAGGCTACGTGTTAGTAATTTTGGATGGGCATAATTACAGTGGTGCCTCGCAAGACGAAATTAATTCGTTCCGCAAGTTTTTTCTTCTTGCGAGTTTTTCGTCTTGCGAAGCACGGTTTCCCATAGGAATGCATTGAAAATCAATCAATGCGTTCCTATGGAGACCGTCCGGGGACAGAGGGGAAGCGCCGCGCGCCTTCCCCTCTGTCCCCTCTTTTGAAGCAAGGGGCGGCGGCGAGAAGATCGCTTCTCCCCGTTGCCGCCCCTTGGTTCAAGAGGTCCTGGGACAGAGGGAAAGACGTGCTGCACTTCCCCGCTATCCCCGGAGCTTGTGGGGCAAGCTTCGTTTTGCGAAGCAAGCCCATAGGGAGATGCGTCTTGCGAAGCGGCTAAGAAAACGAAAAACTCCTTCGTCTAGCGAGTTTTTCGTCTTCTGAGGCGTTCGTCTTGCGGGGCGCCACTGTACAAGACCCACATAGAAGGCCAATAAATATCATAATCGCTCTGAGCAGCAAGCACTGCTTTCCTTATAAACTCTACAGAAAGAGTGTGTGTGCACACAGCAAGACTTAACCAAGCACTTAGGAGCACTCAGCTAAGGCTTTACAAGTGATCTGTGTCCCGTCCCCCCCCCCATTTTCTCCCAAATATGCGCTCCTGCTAAGTAGCGCCTTGGCCGAACAGACTACATTTTCATCTACCTTTCAGCATTTTGTGCAACTATCTCAGCACCAAAGGTAGAGGACCACCATCAACCTTTGGTCCACTTTACCTACTGCTGACAAGGAAACAGCAGCAACACAAGTGAAAACCCCAAAATACCTGGGATGAGGGGAGAACAACACACAACCTCCAGCCATATGCCTTGCTTTGCGCATGTGGAAGCTTCTCCTACCTGTACTATTAAGGGCGAGGGGAGAAAGTCCAGAAGGGCCACGTGGCAGACCTTACAGATAAGGAGGTCAGGAACGCCTAGGAGGCCTCTCTAGGTTTGCAGCTCCCCCCGTCGTAATAAGCACATTTTTATTTTTCGTGAGGGCGGAGAACCTACTGGACCTGCGAACCCCAGGCGCGCGTAGACAAACCACGCATGCTCAGAGAGCGAGGCAGCCGCACTCTGCACAGGCTCAGGGGCACCCTCGCCTTTGCTGTTTGCTTGCGGCGCTTGCCGGAGCCGAAGCCCCGGGCCTAACGTGAAGCCGTGGGACCCCTGGCGCTCCCTCCCCTCCACCCGCGGAGCCCTGCCCGCCGGTACTTACTGCCCGTGTGCACCCAGAAAGGCACCGACCCGTCCCCCTGCACCAAGTGCGGCCCCTTGAAACTGTATTTGTACTCGAACCGCCGGTGAGGCGGCGCGGGGCCGGCAGCTCCGGCGTCTATCTGGCCGGTGGCGTCTGTGGCGGGGAGGAGGCTGTCGACGAGGCAGAGCAGGGCAAGAAACTTCCCAGCCGGGCTCCCTTTCTGCACCCACACCGCCGCCATCTTGGCCCCAGCTGTGCGCAGACCCGGCTCGGCCAACAGGGCGCTACCTGATTGGCCGAGGCTCCCGGGGGTGGGCGGGGCCTTAGCGAGGCCAGCGAGGCGAAGAGCGCCGCGGCCGGGGGGGCGGTGCCTCATTTTATCGCCCCGCCCCCTCCTGCGTAGTAACCCAGCCAGCCCCGCCCACAAGACGAGGAAGGGGGATGCGAGGGCGTGGTTTGAGCATTGTCCCCGCCCACTCGCTGCCCTCGCTTTAAATGCCCAGCAACCGTCACCGCCTCGTTATTTTGTGGCGGTCGCTTTTAGCTTACGTTGGTCTTGTTCTCTCTCCCCCCCCCCCCACATAGTTGTCAACTTTTCCCTTTTCTTGCGAGGAATCCTAATCGGAATAAGGGAATTTCCCTTAAAAAAACGGGACACGTTGACAGCTATGCTCCAGTATCTGTGACATCTATTTATGACAGAAGCAACTTAAGGAAGGGTCTAACCCTGATCCTAACATAACATAATCACCCTATTATATACACGACAGTCAGTTACCTTTCACTTTTTCATGATGCCTTAGAATCGATCCTAAATAAAAAGAAATTAAGGGGTGAGCAGTTAACGCAAGCAACATAGCGTTTTGCTATCCGAATTAATGACGTGAGGAGTTCATAGTGAAGCGCGTATAAATTGATTGTAAAATGACACATCGATTGTCTGCAAAATCTATCTGGTTAATATTTTGTGTCCCCCCCCCCCGATCCGAAGGAAAGTTATCTCCAAAATAATAATAATAATAATAATAATAATAATAATAATAATAATATTCTCGCCAAGGCCTTTAAAAACTTCCAGATTTGGAGAACCACCCTGGCATCTGATAACACAGTACTGAGCTCTGCTGCACTCACTCTCAGGGGTGGAATGTTTTCCCTACCTGTGAAGTCAATTCTTTCAACTATCTCAGGAACTCAGCCACCCAATTCTATGTCTTGTCCTGTTATGGCTCACCTTTGCAAAAGAAAGAAAGAAAGAGGTTTCAACACCAAAGGATTGATCGTTTCCCTCCACATTAGGAATAACGAGTGTAATCTGCAGCAAAATGTTGCAGCATGGAGTGCAGCATTCCTTGTCAGAGTTACAGCCGATCCTAACCCATCACTCCTTTTAAGGAGGTTTTCATCTCAATATCTTTTTTATACTTCTGCAAACCTTGGGAGTTTCCCCAAGCTTGGAAATACCTCCCTCTTGTGCATGGATCTTGCCATTTTGGCTACACAAGGATCAGCACTCAGAAAATGAGCGATATTAGCATATCATTTTAGGAAATGTTTGAAGAAACATTGGTTGAAAGGGTCATTGGCAACATGAAATCTAAATTCACCCAGGTATAAGGGCAAGGAGAGAAAAGTATCTAACAGGGCAATCCTATACCTGTCTACTTAGTAGTAAGCTGCCTGGAGTCCTATCAGGATAAAATGTGGGGTATTTATTATTATTTATTTATTTATTTATTTATTTATTTATTTATTTGTACCTCGCCCATCTGGCTGGGTTTCCCCAGCCACTCTGGGCGGCTTCCATAAAAACCAAAAATACACTAAAATATCACAGATTAAAAACTTCCCTGAACAGGGCTGCCTTAAGATGTCTTCTGAATGTCAGGTAGTTGTTTATCTCTTTGACATCTGATGGGAGGGCGTTCCACAGGGCAGGCGCCACGACCGAGAAGGCCCTCTGCCTGGTTCCCTGTAGCTTTGCTTCTCGCAATGAAGGAACCGCCAGAAGGCCCTCGGCGCTGGACCTCAGCGTCCGGGCAGAACGATGGGGGTGGAGACGCTCCTTCAGGTATACTGGGCCGAGGCCGTTTAGGGCTTTAAAGGTCAACACCAGCACTTTGAATTGTGCTCGGAAACGTACTGGGAGCCAATGTAGGTCTTTCAGGACTGGTGTTATATGGTCTCGGCGGCCGCTCCCAGTCACCAGTCTAGCTGCTGCATTCTGGATTAATTGCAGTTTCCAAGTCACCTTCAAAGGTAGCCCCACATAGAGCGCATTGCAGTAGTCCAAGCGGGAGATAACTAGAGCATGCACCACTCTGGGGAGACAGTCCGCGGGCAGGTAGGGTCTCAGCCTGCGTACCAGGTGGAGTTGGTAGGTTGGTTGGTATTATTATTATTATTATTACTACTACTATTATTATTAATAATAATATCCAGTTATGTGGGTATAGGATTGCAGCATTAAGCTCATCATCGGACATTGTCTATTGTGCTATTGTCCACCACAATGTTCTCGTTCTCTGCCCTCCCGCAATCTGTTATAGAATTAAGATTTCTTGAAAAATGGGACATATTCACAGAAATAAAAACTTCCTGTTCTGAACCTGAAGGTCATCTCTGTGGCTGCTGGCTCCAATTCTAGAAAATAAATCCCAGACTTTCTTTCAGGAATTGTTTTAATCCTGATCAAGTAGGTTTTAATCAAGGGCTGCCTTCTGTCAGACAACAAAAGGGAAGATCCCAAAATGCAATCTGACATGTGGGTGGTGCGTGGGAGGGATGATAGCCTCCTACTGCGATGCTGTGTTTATTACACACCAAACGCTTTTGATACTATTCCCAGGGGAAATTCATTAGTAGCCTCTGGGCATATTGAGGTCCAGAGAGAGCGAAGCAGATAGATTGTGATCCTTCAATTGAACATGACACATAATGCAAGATATCTTTGAACCACCATGTTTCTCAGACAAGCAATAATCTAGTTGAAAGATATCTTGCGTGATTTCCATTAATATTTGTAGCACTTTATTTGGGTGTGTTTTTTCTCTCCAAGCATTGCTGTCATGGAATGTGTTTTCTGTGCTGTCATTGCCTTGCATGTTAAGAGTTGATATTATCTATTGTCAGGCTACATGAAGCTCACTGGGTAAGAACAGTTCAGTTACCTATTCCTCAGCCCAGCCTACCCCACAGATTTGTTGTGAAAATATTATTAGAGGGACCTTGAGTTTCCTCAAGAAGGCAGGAGACAAAAATAATAAATAAATGTTGTGTCAGGTTTATGTGTCTATATATAAGAAAAGCCCTGCGGGATCAGATCAATGGTCTGTATAGTTCAGTGTTATTTGTGTGTGTGTGTGGATCTGTAACTACATTTATACTTATGACACTTATTTCTTAAAATTTATATACCGCTTGAATATTGTTGTTGTTTAGTCGTTTAGTCGTGTCCGACTCTTCGTGACCCCATGGACCAGAGAACGCCAGGCACTCCTGTCCTCCACTGCCCCCCGCAGCTTGGTCAGACTCATGCTGGTAACCTCGAAAACACTATCCAACCATCTCGTCCTCTGTCGCCCCCTTCTCCTTGTGCCCTCCATCTTTCCCAACATCAGGGTCTTCTCCAGGGAGTCTTCTCTTCTCATGAGGTGGCCAAAGTACTGGAGCCTCAGCTTCACAATCTGTCCTTCCAGTGAGCACTCAGGGCTGATTTCCTTCAGAATGGAGAGGTTTGATCTTCTTGCAGTCCATGGGACTCTCAAGAGTCTCCTCCAGCACCATAATTCAAAAGCATCAATTCTTCGGCGATCAGCCTTCTTTATGGTCCAGCTCTCACTTCCATACATCACTACTGGGAAAACCATAGCTTTAACTATACGGACCTTTGTTGGCAAGGTGATGTCTCTACTTCTCAAGATGCTGTCCAGGCCTGTCATTGCCCTTCTCCCAAGAAGCAGGCGTCTTTTAATTTCGTGGCTGCTGTCACCATCTGCAGTGATCATGGAGCCCAAGAAAGTAAAATCTCTCACTGCCTCCATTTCTTCCCCTTCTATTTGCCAGGAGGTGATGGGACCAGTAGCCATGATCTTCGTTTTTTTGAGGTTGAGCTTCAGACCATATTTTGCACTCTCCTCTTTCACCCTCAATAAAAGGTTCTTTAATTCCTCCTCACTTTCTGCCATCAAGGTTGTGTCATCTGCATATCTGAGGTTGTTGATATTTCTTCCGGCAATCTTAATTCCGGCTAGGGATTCATCCAGCCCAGCCTTTCGCATGATGAATTCTGCATATAAGTTAAATAAGCAGGGAGACAAAATGCAGCCTTGTCGTACTCCTTTCCCAATTTTGAACCAGTCAGTTGTTCCATATCCAGTTCTAACTGTAGCTTCTTGTCCCACATAGAGATTTCTCAGGAGACAGATGAGGTGATCAGGCACTCCCATTTCTTTAAGAACCGCTTGAATATAGAAAACCTCAAAACGCTTTACAAAAAGATAAATCAAGAAAAAATCACAACCATACCTTAAAACACTGACACAAGTTAAAATACTAAAACAGATTAAAATTACCTCAACTTTCTAAGCAACTGGGTAAACTCGCCTAAACAAGAATGCTTTTTAGCAGGCACCGAAAAGAGTACAGGGAAGGCACCTACTTGATCTCAATAGGCAAGGAGTTCCAAAGTGCAGGTTTTGCCACAATGACACACTAAGTGATCAGATTTTTGCAGATTTGGAATGGGTATTATGTGGCACCTGTAGCAGGGCCAATTCTGCTGATGGAAGCAGTTGAGTGGGCACATTTAGAGTAAGACGATCCTGTAGGTAAATTGGTCCCAAGCTGTTGAGGGCTTAATATACTAATAGTAATACATTGAATTTGGCCTGGTATCTGCCTTTCAGCATATGCTCTATGGATGAATTACAAAACAAAAGTAAAACACAATATTAAAATAAAATGTAAACTAGAAAATACTGGTATTTCAAAAACATCTCCTTTCTGCCAGGGGAAAATATACCCAATTTGCCACTCAGTTTACAAGATAAAAAAAGAGCTAAGACGAGATTTGCTCCTCTTCCAGTTACTTTGCTGCTGTTCTGAACTGAGTCATTGTTGGGCTTAGGTGTGTCATCACAGCTGGAGTTTATGGTTTAGCTTTAGGGGAAGTCTTGGTTACAGTTCATGGTCAGTCCAAAGAAAGGTAAACCACTAGCTTGAACTCAATCCCAAAGAAACTGAACCCCGAGTGATGAAATCCCTGGCGTCTTGCAACACTTGGAGGTTGGGTGGTGTGTAGCAATATATTACGTTTCCAGAGCGAAGGATACCTATGCAAATACTTTGGCCGGCACAAGAAACCTGCATAAAAATAGGGCTGCCATATTTTGAAGAGCGAAAAAGAGGACGCTATGATGGCCATTCAAAGCAAATAAATGCAATTTGTCTCAAATTTTACCGCTGAAAAAGAGCATGTGTCCTGGAAAAAGAGGACACATGGCAACACTCAGACAAGAAAGAAAGAAAGAAAGAAAGAAAGAAAGAAAGAAAGAAAGAAAGAGAAATTTACCTTATTTCTAATTCTGCAGCTGACTAATCAAATTAAGGCTGGAAGGCAGCCTAGACACACACACACACACACAGAGAGAGAGAGAGAGAGACAGACAGACAAACCCCTTGAAGGTACAAGGATAAAGAGTGATGGAAAGCAACAAAGGCAAGCCAACCATGGCCCAGTGTCAGAGCAAACATTAAAGAGAAAGTAGCTGGCACTGGAAGGGAACTGTGAGCTTGTAAATGTGGGGCTGATTTTAAAATGGGTGAATAATTCCCTTGAAGAAGGAATTTCAGTAGGTGAAGCTCTCATGTTTCAGGGATGGGGGAAGGAGTACCCTTTGCCATCACTAGTGGCGCAGGGGAAGATCTGGCTAGGAACTGTCCCATTTCTGCACTGCCTAAAGGAATGGGAGTCATTCAGAAACTCCTAGAAACTCTAGGTCAAGGTTGCGGAACCTGTGGCACCGAGGTTGTTGGGACTCCATCAGCCCAAGCCAGCATGGCCAGGGGTCAGGAATGAAGGAAGCTGCAGTCCAAGAACATCTGGAGGGCCAGAGGTTCTCCATCCCTGCCTTAGCACATCTTTTTTGCACCTTGTGCAGGATTTATTCATGGAGCCTCTGCTCATTAAAAGGGTGGTTGGTCACTTCACTTTTAAGACCTAGTGGCCAGAAATATTTTCACTGCTGTTGTTAGATCACTAGTAGGCTCTTTGAAATTCCAAGGCAAATTAGCTTTCCACATTCAAAGCTGGCGATCCTTAACTCTTAACATTTAATTGTAGGGTTAGGCTGCTTACTTTTGAATGGAGAGCCCCTGATATATTTCCAAAAATAACATTTAACAAAACAGGGGATAGAAATAAAATGGTCCAAGTCACGTTTCTCCTGAAGTCGGTGTGATTTCTGCTGGTTCATAATACAAAACATTTGCAGAAGAAGTTGAAGAAGAAGAAGAAATTTTGAAATGGCTACTAGAGAGGGTGCTTTCTGTGATTTTACCCGGATGGTGGAATTTGCCTGATGCCAGCTTTGTCACCCTCAGGGACTAGGCAAAGTCTGCTCAATTTGCTTGTGCTTTTAGTGGCTGGTAATGCTACGTTTTTGATTGATATAAATTGTTTTTACTTTTTGAAACTTGCTTTTATACCTAGGTCTGTATGCCTTCTCATACATGGCTCAGTTAAGTAGAATTTGATTAAATGGCTTTTAACAAGTTTCCCCCCCTTTTAATTCTATGACTGTTTCACAGGTCTTTAGGGTATTTTGAAGACAACTATGAAGGTATTGTTTGCTCAAACATGTATCTATAACAGCCCACCTCTCCAGGTGAGTTATTTAATTGCAGTACAGTGGTACCTCAGGTTAAGAACTTAATTCATTGTGGAGGTCCATTCTTAACCTGAAACTGTTCTTAACCTGAGGTACCACTTTAGCTAATGGCGCCGCCTGCTCGATTTCTGTTCTCATCCTGAAGCAAAGTTCTTAACCTGAGGCACTATTTCTGGGTTAGCAGAGTCTGTAACCTGAAGTGTATGTAACCCGAGGTACCACTGTACACTAAAGATGAACTGCCTTCTACTGTACAAAAGCACCTGACATATTCACCCAAAGGGGCTGCTTCCTCAGCATAGGTGGTTGGCTGCTTGAAGCATATCTTATCAACATGGTTGGAATCACAGAATTGGAAGGAAAATGGAGGTCATCTTGTTCAGCCTTCACCAGCTTGTGCTGGTTGGGGCTGATGAGAGTTATAGTCCAAAACATCTGGAAGGAATCAGGCTGACAAAGGCTGATCGAGTTCCACCCTGCTCAGTATGTGACCTGCAATGCAGGTGAAAGTACAGCATTCCTCCCAAGTGATGACCATTTAGCCATTTTGACCCTTATGGATCTGTGAGATGTGCCACTCACTGGATTTCTCAAGAAAGTAATACGTTGTTGTTGTTGTTGTTGTTGTTATAACAACTTTCACCGTATTTTATTCAAGGAAAAGTGAATGTACAAAATATTGCCAGATTCCTTTGCATCTAATCTTCTTCTTCCTCCTCCTCTTCATCCTGGTTGATCTGGAAATATCGCAACTCGTAGCTCTTCTTGCTATTGGTGACCACACAGAGCCAGTCGTGCAAGTTCTTCTTCATGTATTTCTTGGTGAGGTGCTTCAGGTACCTCTTGGAAAAAGGGTCCTCTGAGGTGACTGTGATTTTGCTTTTGCTTCTCTCAATGGTCACCACACCCCCACCAAGGTTCCCAGCTTTTCCATTCACTTTGATCTGCTCCTACAGGAACTGCTCAAAGTTGGCAGCATCCATGATGCCATCTTCTACTGGATGGGTACAGTCTAGCGTGAACATCAGAACCTGCTCTTTTTTTTGCCACCCTTTGTCACAAGCTTCTTTGCAGGCGCCATGGCGGCAGCAACGAGGGGGAAAGAGAGAAAAGAGAGGCGGCCGCACGCATGTCCCTACTTCGACGACATCCCCCCATCCGTCAAGGAAGTAATACTGACCATTCACTGAGCTGTGTTCAAAGGCAACGTGTTTGCTCTGGAGATTCCTTCCAACTTCCTCTTTCCCAATCCCCATAACATAACTCCCACAATAAAATAGGTACCGGGATTCCAAAGGACCAGAAAAGATTATTCATGTACGTGACAACAGCCGCACGGATACTACTAGCCCTGAGATGGAAGGAAGAGACAACCCTGACCAGAGAAGAATGGCAAACCAAGTTGATGGACTATGCCGAAATGGCAAAATTAACTGGGAAGCTCAGAAATCAAGAAGACAAGAACTTTAAAAAAGAATGGGAAAAGTTTATAATTCATTTACGAGATCATTGTAAGCAGGTTAAAACATTGGCAGGCTTTAACCACACTTGTAATGTAACGGAATGTATGGATGATTTAGAAAGAAAAAAATTGGAGAAGTATTGATATGCAGTTGAAAATATTATCAACAGGACCCGTGAAAGGGATGGGGGGAAGTCAGGAGATTCAGAGTAATCTTGATATTTTGATTCTGAATTGGTTTTTGCTGTATGTTTATATTTATGAAAATCAAATAAAAATTATTTACAAAAAAATTAACTCCCACAATAAAATTATGCATTTTACACCCCAATTTTCAAAAAGACATTCCCCACCACTGCCACCTTAATTTACAGATCTTCATCTTTGGTGGTATGATGGAGACTTGGTGTGTTCTCTTCAGTACACAAGAGCAGATATCTTGATTTAGATCACAGCGTTAATTGCAGAAAACAAACGGACAATGAATTCAGTGCCATAATTAATTTACCCGATATTTACTTAGTTAATTTGTTCAGGGCAGATTAACTGTGGGTTGGAGAAGCTGAACAAGGAAAGTGAGTGACAGACGCAGTCTTGCAGTGGACGGCCTCTCATTGGGAAAGTTCATCTTCATTCTGAAAGAGACGCCTTCAGGGATCATGTATTTTGAATTCCCTGTGAATTTAGTGTCATCTTAGCTTGACCAGCTCTGGAAGAACATATTAACCTCCTCTTGTGATTTTTAGAAAACCATTCTAATTTAGCAAGTAATTAAGGGTCACATGTAGGATAAAGAGCTAGATAATCTTGGATTACGCACAGGAAGCTTTGTTTCCAAGGCAACCTCAGCGGAGGGGGGTGTTAATGCCGAGGTCAGTCAGTTAATGAACTGGGAATGGTGACTGCCTCCAAAACATGTTCGAGGCATGGAAATGGAAATAACAATTACATGACCATTTAACGATTTGATAATGGAAAACAAAAGATTACAAAGCTGGTTGCCACAGAGAAACATTGGTGACAGAAGTCCAAGGGGAGAGATCTGCTGAGCTAGGTCAAGGGACGCTGAAACAAGTGACGCTGGGCAAAAGCTTTTATTTTTTAACTCAAGTCGCTTCATTCGTCATCCACAGATTTTGTGACAGTCTCAGTATGTGAGCGGGAATTACCTGCGTAACTGTTTCCCAACCCCTTAACCTGTAGTGTTATATCTTGTGTCTCCTAAGGATAGGCCTGTTGGCCAAGGTTGTTCTCAAGCAACTGGTTTTGGAACTAGAGCCCATCCACACCAACACATTTAAAGACTATGATGCCACTTTAAACAGTCATGGCTTCCCCTAAAGAATTATGGGAGCTGTAGTTTGATGATGATGATGATGGTGATGATGATGATGATAATAATACCCTGCCCATCTGGCTGGGTTTCCCCGCCACTCTGTTAAGGGTGCTGAGAGTTGTTAGGAGACCCCTATTACTATCACAGAGCTACAATTCCCAGAGTGGGTTAAAGAACAAGCCCTCTTTCTAGGGAACTATGGGAATTGTAGCTCTTGATAGGGAAATAGCAGTCTCTGGGCAATTCTCTGCACTCTTAGCAAAGCACATCTCCCGGGAGTCTTTGTTGTTGTTGTTTAGTCGTGTCCAACTCTTCGTGACCCCATGGACCAGAGCATGCCAGGCACTCCTGTTTTCCACTGCTTCCCGCAGTTTGGTGAAACTCATGCTGGTAGCTTCGAGAACACTGTTCAACCATCTCGTCCTCTGTCGTCTCCTTCTCCTTGTGCCCTCAATCTTTCCCAGCATCAGGGTCTTTTCCAGGGAGTCTTGTCTTCTCATGAGGTGGCCAAAGTATTGGAGCCTCAGCTTCAGGACCTGTCCTTCCAGTGAGCACTCAGGGCTGATTTCCTTAAGAATGGATAGGTTTGATCTTCTTGCAGTCCATGGGACTCTCAAGAGTCTCCTCCAGTGCCATAATTCAAAAGCATCAATTCTTCGGCGATCAGCCTTCTTTATGGTCCAGCTCTCACTTCCATACATCACTACTAGCAGGAGTCTTTAGGGGAAGCCCAAAGAAATGGCATAATGGTGCTTTAAACCTATGGTGTGATGGGTGCCACTGTTGGCTTTCAAACCAGTCTAATCAAAAGGATCATGGGGTACAGCTTTTCCTGTGCTGTATTACATTAGTCTGCATATTTTAATTCCCCCAAATACACACGTGCATGAAACCTTTTCCTGACCCTGTACATACAAAACTAGCATGCCAGGAGCAAGGGCCATTTTTTTAATTTTTTTTTTGCCCAGGGAGGTGTTTCCCTGCCCTGCCATAAGGGACCATTCAAACAGTATCCACAAACACACAAAGCACATGCTACCTGCAAACCTGTGTGGTATATATAGTTCAGAAAAAGCTTTACCGTATGATCCTAATTGTGTAAACTGGCCCTTGGGCCTAACATCTTTGCTTTATCACAGATGGCTCTGGGCAAATAGACTTTCAGCTTCATCTGTAAAACTGACCTGCCTCACAGAGGTGTAAAGAGAATGACTGCAAAGCATTTAAAAACATAACTAAATTGGAACTGAAACAATTGAATGATTGTATGTGTGTGTGAGAGAGAATTTTTCCAGACCAAATGTTCCTAATTTTAATAACTGACCAAAGGAAGAAGAAGAAAAACTCATATTTTTCTAATTTAAAGGATCTACCCCCACATTTGCAGATACTGATATTGTTAGAAAGCTGACTTGTTCTTAAGGGAGGAAAAAGAGGTGCAAACATGTTGAATTTGGCAAGTTAATACATTCTGCATACTGTAATATTATTTTGACACTAATGCTGCAGGATGCATTCATATTTTGATGTGACTGTTTTTGAATTCACCAATATTTTAAGGTTATTAAAGAAGAAGTATCCAGGAAAGAAAAATCTCAACATTTGAGATTTGGACAGTGTTGGACTAAAAAAAATAAATAAATCTGGATACAGTGGTACCTTGGTTTGCAACCGTTTTGGATTACAACCATTTTGGATTACAACCACGTCAAACCCGGAAGCCTGTGTCCCTTTTTTTGGATCATAACCCCCTTTTTTTGGAGGCCACATTGGCGAAAGCACGCCTTGGGTTACAATCTGTTTTGGTTTACAACCGGACCTCCGGAACGGATTATGGTTGTAAACCAAGGTACCACTGTATACTGTTTATTTCAATGTGGCTGGTCCCAGCAGTACAACAAAGCAGGTTCTTCATCCTGAGTTACTAGCCTCCTACTGACCGCTTGTCTGGAAATACCTGTGTAGGGAGGACACAGGCAGTTTACATGGATGAGGACTGCGGAAGTTGCCACAGCTGAACACACCCTGAAAATGCTATGTAGCCAAGTTTACCCCAATTTAGCAAACAATGACCTATTGAGGCCCTGTGTCCTACTTTACAGAGGACAACATTCTGTCAGAGAACAGTCCTCCACTGGAAGGCTACCTCTATTTGAAGAGCTGTCTTGTCCATACCTGGTTTAAAGAAACATAAGAAGGGAGAGCAGGAGTCTTGAAATCAGCCATCAACATTTAGCTCTCAGACAGCAGACTCCCTCCCACAGATAATCAGGCAATCGTCTTCTTCACTATGGTTAGATCATAGAATTGTAGATGTATTTCTATTTAAATGATACATATAGAGATGCAAATTAGCATATGCTAATTGTTATGTACTGAAGTTCTCACTCTGGGCCAGCAGGGGGATACTGTAGATAGTTCAGGTCCACATATGCAAATAAGGGATTGAAAGTGATGTTCAGTGATTGGATAGTTACAGAAAATGGTTACTGTTGCGTTCTAGTGGAGCTCTATATAAGCAGGCTGGCTGAACCCTTCAGTTCAGTTCTGTTCTGGCCTGTGAATAAACAAGAGTTGTTTGAAGAATCGCTGTGTCATCTGATATGTTCACCCACAACTTAACACTAATATTATGCAACCCAGCACCTGCACTCAGCATCTTTTGGAAATTCTCCTAGGCTTCTGTACTCTTAGCAGGACCCACCACTGCTCCCTGGCCTGGCTCCCCTTTGTATCTGTTCCTCAACCTCACGCTCTGAGTATATCCTGGATCACACTGCCAAGAAAGGGTTCCCTTTTCAGCACATTGTGCAGGGTTCCTTTGAACAACTATGGAAAAGGTAAAGAAGCATAACAACTCACCTGGATTCAAAACCTGGTAAGCATTCTTGGGCAAATTACTTTCTCTCAGCCTCAATTACCCGTGGAAAATGGGAACATTAAAAACTCACTTCATGAGAGTGTTGTTGTGAGGCGAAATAAGACATCAAAGTGGCTAGATAGGTTTCTGCCTGGGGCAGAGTTATTTACTATTATTTATTCATTACAGTGGTACCTTGGGTTAAGAACTTAATTTCTGGAGGTCCATTCTTAACCTGAAACTGTTCTTAACCTGAGGTACCACTTTAGCTCATAGGTCCTGCCGCTGCACCGACACTGCACGATTTTCATCCTGAAGCAAAGTTCTTAATCCAAGGTACTATTTCTGGGTTAGCGGAGTCTGTAACCTGAAGTGTCTGTAATCTGAAGCGTCTGTAACCTGAGGTACCACTGTACACTTGTTAGTCGTTTTTTATCCAGAGGTCTTCAAGCCATTGAAAAAAAACATAAATACATTATACCAGTGGTTCCCAATGGGTTGTCTGTGGACCCCCGGGGCCTGCATAACCCACCTAGGGGGTCTGTGGCACTATTCATGTAACAATAACTGCCATAGGTACAGGCAATACCATTTTGTATGTGTCCAATCGACACGCAACCACCGGCACGTGGGTCCTTTTAGACCCGGAATAGGATGGAATGGGGTGGAATAGGGGCAGAGCCGAATGGGGGCATAACAGGATGTGCTTATGCACCCTCTGCTGGTGTGCGCGGGGGCCAGGTACAGAACCCCCACACAAAATGCTTGCTGCATGTATATCAACATTTTCAAAAGTAGGGGGTCCATGGCTTGGATTTTGAAAAACAGGCAGTCCACGGTACTTAGCTAATTGGAAACCACTGCATTATACTAGTAACAGATTCATACAGCTGCACACAGCATCTGAAAACAGCTTCGTAAACACTAGAGGTTTATATCCAATGCTGCACCATTGAGGTTCCATTGGCAAAATGAGGCTTCTCCCTGCACACCCTCAAAAATTCACTTCAAGGGGTTGGAGGAGAAAATTCTGTTGCACACACAAAAGTCCTTGTTCCAGTGAAGCAGCAGCGCTGGATACAGCCCTGAAGGTAGAATCACAGATCAGCAGCCCGCAAGACACGTCATGATTGTAAATGCAAAACGAGTACATTAGAGTGCTAACATATCAGAGAATGTTTAACTGAATTGCAGTGAAGGGAAAGACAGGCAGTGTTGCTCATCTAAGTATAATTTAATTATGTTACCCAGCACTTAAAGAGAGAACACTGACTCTTAAGCGAATTAATTTCATTTAATTGGACTATATTGCATGCCAACATAATTCACTGGTGATTTCATCACATTGTCACATATCCCCAGTCTCCCGTCCTTGTGAACAACCTAACATGTACATTACATTCGGAGAAAGGCAGACCCTGTGGCTTGTATATTGTCAAGGAAGTTGGTGAAAACTTTCCTGAATTCAAAGCCGTGGCTAAAATGGTCCTGAGGATAAAGCTGACCAAGCCAAAATCTCACAAGGTGTGATTTAAAGAGAATCCACAAAGGAAAAGGATGCTACCAAAATGTGATGCAAAAACAAACAAATAAAACCTGTGAAAAGTGTACAGAAAATGTATTCATTGATAGTAACCAACTTCCCTCTCCCTCATTTTGAACTATACATCCTTCCTTCATGGGGATATTTTTGTTCCAAGTACAAATACATACCTGTCCTCTACATTTTCATCTGGCAGCTGCCGGACCAGTAGCACAGGCAAAAACAAGCAGTTGCTAGACAAAAGTATTGTGCAACTGCCAATCCACTGTGTGTCTCAGCACAGCTCCTGAACAAACAGTTTTAACTCCCTTATAATCTGCAATTGTGTCTCGCTCTGTTTATTGTCTCCACTTAGACTCTAATAAGAACAATAAAAAGGTGCACTTGGTTTCCGTTGGTAATCGTCCAACCTTTTTGTTTGGTTAATAAGCAATTGGTCCTGTAGTTTAGTTATTTGGTGATCAGATTATGTTATCGCAGAACTGCAAATTGAAATACAACAGCAACAGAACAATAGTATTGGAGAACATTAAATGATTAGGCTTAAAGGCGGCTTTCATACCTCATAATTTATCTTCTCTGACTGGTTGCAAACAATGTTTTTACATGTGTTTCCAAAGGAGGGGAAGGTTTTAAAAAGCAGAATATCAAAATGACACTTACCTAGCAAAACGGGAAAATGATTACATGCTCTTCCACACCCCCTAATATTTGCTATTTTAAACCAAATTAGGCTGCAATCCTATACACACATCTGCAAGTCCATTGAACTCAATAGGACTTGCTTCAGAGTGAGCTGACAACCAGAGGACTGCACTATAGGTTTATGGTTGCCATATTTGTGGAGCCAGTTATTCTAACATGGACAGGAGAGTTAATTCCACAGTAGCACTGGCAAAGCCTCATGGTCTTAGACCGAGACACCTGCACCAGTGGGTAAAAAGGTTGAAGTCTTCTCTGCTAGTATCTGGGGGCTAAGAGTCAGGTTGGATCAGTGTGGTCAGTGCTTTCTTTCTGGGGGGATGCAGGGGTACGTATACCCCTAAACATTTTGTGAATCTTTGTACTTTTGTCCATTTACTGTATTTAGTTACAGGGAAGGAGGCAGAGGGCCTTCTCGGTAGTGGCGCCCGCCCTGTGGAACACCCTCCCACCAGATGTCAAAAAGAAAAATAACTACCCAACTTCTAGAAGACATCTGAAGGCAGCCCTGTTTAGGGAAGCTTTTAATGTTTAATAGGTTATTGTATTTTAGTGTTCTGTTGGAAACTGCCCAGAGTGCAGCCTATTATTATTATTATTATTATTATTATTATTATTATTATTCCTGATTTGAACTATAAAATGGTGATTTTCTTGAGTAAAAATGAGAGTACCCCTAAACATTTTTTTTTAGAAAAAAAAGCACTGAGTGTGGTACACACAAAACCTGCTCATGGATAAGATCAGGTCAGATAATCTGAGGCTAGAAACAGACGGATGTCTGCCAACCAATAATCAATAACTAGCAGGCAATAGGATAGTTGAGGAAGACTGCAGCAGGGACATTTTGCTTGTGCTCAGGATAATGCCAAGGAATTAGTGTGATTTGTAAGGTCTAAACCACTGTGGTCTAAACCACTGAGCCTCTCGGGCTTGTCGATCAAAAGGTTGACGGTTTGAATCCGCATGATGGGGTGAGTTCCCATTGCTCTATCCCAGCTCCTGCCAACCTAGCAGTTCAAAAGCATGCCAGTGTAAGTAGATAAATAGATACCGCTGTGGCGGGAAGGTAAATGGTGTTTCCGTGCGCTCTGGTTTCCGTCACAGTGTTCCATTGCACCAGAAGTGGTTTAGTCATGCTGACCACATGACTCGGAAAGCTGTCTGTGGACGTGTCAGACTAACCTGATCTCGTTTTTTGACAGAATTACAAGCCTGGTAGATGAAGGGAATGCAGTGGATGTAGCCTACCTTGATTTCAGCAAGGCATTTGACAAGGTGCCCCATGATATTCTTGTAAAGAAGCTGGTAAAATGCAGACTTGACTATGCTACCACTCAGTGGATTTGTAACTGGCTGACTGACCGAACCCAAAGGGTGCTCATCAATGGTTCCTCTTCATCCTGGAGAAGAGTGACTAGTGGGGTGCCACAGGGTTCTGTCTTGGGCCCGGTCTTATTCAACATCTTTATCAACGACTTGGATGATGGACTCAAGGGCATCCTGATCAAATTTGCAGATGACACCAAACTGGGAGGGGTGGCTAACACCCCAGAGGACAGGATCACACTTCAAAATGACCTTGACAGATTAGAGAACTGGGCCAAAACAAACAAGATGAATTTTAACAGGGAGAAATGTAAAGTATTACACTTGGGCAAAAAAAATGAGAGGCACAAATACAAGATGGGTGACACCTGGCTTGAGAGCAGTACATGTGAAAAGGATCTAGGAGTCTTGGTTGACCACAAACTTGACATGAGCCAACAGTGTGACGCGGCAGCTAAAAAAGCCAATGCAATTCTGGGCTGCATCAATAGGAGTATTGCATCTAGATCAAGGGAAGTAATAGTGCCACTGTATTCTGCTCTGGTCAGACCTCACCTGGAGTACTGTGTCCAGTTTTGGGCACCACAGTTCAAGAAGGACACTGACAAACTGGAACGTGTCCAGAGGAGGGCAACCAAAATGGTCAAAGGCCTGGAAACGATGCCTTATGAGGAACGGCTAAGGGAGCTGGGCATGTTTAGCCTGGAGAAGAGGAGGTTAAGGGGTGATATGATAGCCATGTTCAAATATATAAAAGGATGTCACATAGAGGAGGGAGAAAGGTTGTTTACTGCTGCTCCAGAGAAGCGGACACGGAGCAATGGTTCCAAACTACAAGAAAAAAGATTCCACCTAAACATTAGGAAGAACTTCCTGACAGTAAGAGCTGTTCGAAAGTGGAATTTGCTGCCAAGGAGTGTGGTGGAGTCTCCTTCTTTGGAGGTCTTTAAGCAGAGGCTTGACAACCATATGTCAGGAGTGCTCTGATGGTGTTTCCTGCTTGGCAGGGGGTTGGACTCGATGGCCCTTGTGGTCTCTTCCAACTCTATGATTCTATGATTCTATGACAAATGCCGGCTTCCTCAGCCTGAAAGCAAGATGAGTACCGCAACCCCATAGTTGCCTTTGACTGGACTTTACTGTCCAGGGTCCTTTACCTTTACAGTGGTGGGGAACCTGGGGTCCTTCAGGGGTTGTTGGACTCCAACCTTCATCAATCCCAACCTCTGTGGCTTATATAAAGCCCCCACTTTATCACCACTTATGTCATTGCATGTTCCTGACTTTTGAACTCTCCTTGCCTTTCAGAGTCAATTCAAGGATTCATTCCAACTTTTATACTGCTAGCATCAAGCTATTTTATTTGTTTTGACAGTGAATGGAATTGCCCCTGTTTTCTGTTATTCAAATACCTGCCACAGGAAAGCTTGAGCAGACTGGCAACTGCAGGGGAAGGGAAGGGAAATTTTTTGCTCCCTATAAACCAGAGGCAGAGGACTTTATACCCGGGATCCAAATGCAGCCCTCCAGATCTTGGGACTCTCACCTGGCCACTGCCCCTCCCTGGCCTTGCTTGGCTGGGATGTGTGCTTGAACTCTGATGATAATAATAATAATAATAATAATAATAAGAAGAAGAAGAAGAAGAAGAAGAAGAAGAAGAAGAAGAAGAAGAAGAAGAAGAAGAATTCCCCATCGCTTACATAAATAAAAAACACCACCATTTGCATTTCAAGAAGCTCGCATGGGTACCAGTGGAGACGTCCTTTGAAATGCAAATAGCAGCTTCAGAGGGGTATTTCTTGGCAGGACCATGTCAGGGAAAGGAGTTAAACTCTCCCTCCTTGCCCTGAGCAGAGGCTCTCCAGGCTTCCCTGCACAGCTGCTATTTATGCAATGAAAAACATACACATCAATTGCATTTGCTGCAATTAATGCCAAGTCTAGTTGGCCCTGAGCCAGGATGGAATGCAGAGGAAGGCTGAGGATGGAGACTCAGAGAAGACAGGATGTTACCTGGAGCCAGGAAAAAGGCCAGGAGTCTTGGAGTGGGAGGAAGGATGTATCCTCCATGCAAATCCCAAGGCTGCTAGGCCATCTGTTGTTCTCAGGGTGCCTTCAGGCAGCATCCCTCCTACTCGGAAAGGTGACAGGGAAAGTCAACGGTAGGAAAAATATCAGAATGCTTCGGCACAGAAACATTTACACTGCATGTAATTCCATCTGACGTATGTTTTCCTTCCTGGTTCCTGATCAATTACCCCACCTGGTGGCCTAAAATGTAACACAAACTGTCACTCCTTAATAAAACAAGTGAGGGTTGTTGGCAGGGAAGGGAGATGGGAATTAGAGAGTTGCAGTCAGAGCAACTCACTCAGATCGTAAAGGAGACAGATTTTATATGTTAAAAAATCCTTTTGAACCTAATTGGATTCTGAAAAATACATCTCCAAGAACATTTTTTTTAAAAAAAGATTATTTAGCTGGACATAGGTTAAAGACCATGCCACTAAAAATCGCATGATTGAATAACAAAGACCTGCACACAACAGCACAGGCAATGTCTCTCTGATCACCACTGAGCTTTCTGGAGGCATCTTTCAAGATGGATGACAACCACATTCCCACTCAGGAGGTCCACTGCTTATTGCTCTTTATTAGTTGCACTGAACTATCTGGACTGCTGCCAGTCTAGCTTTGCTGTTGGAACAGCAAATAAAATAACCAAGAAAAACCCACAACAGAAATGATTGGGAACAATCTGCACAAGAGCCACCAAATGAATGGGAGCTTTTGTGCAAATTCAAGTGGTTTCAATGGGGAATGCTCTAAACTTACTCCATTTCTATATTATCAACTTTGCAACAATACCTGTAGCTTTTTATTAAGAACAAAGAAACTTTTGATTTCATGTGAATGCTTAGATCGTGATCCAATCTGTTCCAAAATATATCTTAACTTATTTTAAAAGAGAGAGAGAGAGAGATCATTCACTTTAGAGTACATATTATTAAACATTACATTTTTAATTATTTTTTTAAAGAGAGCAGTAAACCTGTTGCGCTGGTTTCAGGAATGACTTTCTCCTTGTCACTCACCCCTTTAAATCAATTCTAATATTGATTGGGTGACCCACTACCTCTGGGTCAAAATGAACTGACTTTGCTGATGATTATTTCAAGCTGGATTTGAGCCAAGCCAGCTTGGACATCTTGCAGTCCCTTTGACCACTGGTGGCTGGGGGGTTTAGAATCTTATGAAGCAAGTGACCTGGAAGTGAACCGTGCAAATCCGTAGAAGCACCCTGGGCTTTGAACTTTGGCTTTCAGAATGCATCCTTGAGAAATAACCCAAGTGACCCGCCATGTTTTCCTCTCCTTCTCTCGCCACCCTTCCAATACTGTATTTGAAAGATGAAAACACATGAACTTTTTAAATACAATAGTCACATTAAGATGATAACTTCCTGTGATTTTGGTTAGGTGTTGTATTACCTGTCTTGGAGAACAAGAAGCATTCCAGAGAACAGCAAACCTTGTACTGATACCACAGTTATTCTGCTCACTTTGTGAATTGGCACGATATTTGAGTGGCGATCTTTCACAATAGGTCAAAAATAGGCGCCTGAAAGTCCTGAAGCAGCTTCTCAATCTAACCAAAACACATAATCAGGTCAGTGGTCAACATTATAACTATAACCAATAATACTTTATTTCATTTCATTTACTTATTTATCTAGTTTCTAAAGTGGGGGGACATTTTAAAATGACATTTTCCACCAGAACACCGAAGTACTGCAGTCTACTGTACCACATCCTTCTACTGTATATGCAGATGAATTGTTAAATAAAAAACAAATCATAACTCCACGATCTACACAATCAAGACTGACTTTACTGCTATGTAAATTATTACTTGGTTTATTTGTTTAACTTGATGAGAATGTTTCTAACCTGCCAAATCACAGGAAATATCACAATGATGTACAAGAAAGCCATCAAAACATTGCTGTTGTTATTTAGTCACTTAGTCGTGTCCTACTCTTCATGACCCCATGGACGAATGACCAACATTGAATCATGATAATTTCTCTGAGGATGCTTGGCAAAAAAAACCATGTTCTTAGCAGGCAATGAAATTTTAAAAATTGTAGGTGTCCATCTCACTGTAATAGGAATAGTGTTCCAAAAGAGTGGAAGTCTTAGTTCATGAAGAAACTGGATAAATATGAGATAACACTGGGATAGTCAGAAGGACTTTTCCAGATCATTGCAGTGTATGAGGAGCATGATGGTCCTTCAGACATTTTGTTCCTAGGCATTTTAGAGCTTTATATACTGACAATAATTCCTTGAACTGAGCTCAGAAATATACCAGCAGCCAGTTCAGGTCAGTCAGCACTGCTTCATGTGGTTTTTAATGCTGCTTTGAGTATTTAGATATTATTTTTAATGTATTTCCATCCTCCTAAGGCAGGGAAGTGGAACCTCAGGCTGTTGGGTTGTGGTTAAAATGTGTCTTTCTTGGACCTCTCTGGCCTGAGGGATTCATACATCCTCCCCAGGCCCAACTTGCTTTACATCCTCTTCAAGTGTTTTTGCATGGCTGGTATGTGTTATTGAATTTTGATAATGCTTCTTGCTGCCTTGGTGGGGGAAAGAGAGGGAAGTGTGAGTGTGATGAAACTTACCTACGGAACAAAAGTAATGTTCACATTTACTGTGCTATCTCTTTTTGCTTCTGGCATGTGGTCCTTGAAACATTGCCCAGAAGGGAAAGTGGCACTTGGGCTGAAAGGAGGTCCCCTATCTTGCCCTAGAGTAGCCTATTCCTGCTTTTCACAGCCAGCCAGCCACCCAAGGAATTCCTTTTTCCTTTCATTGGTGGTTTGTGTGAGGGCTGTTTGGCGACTTCAATCCTGTTGCTGCCTCCATTTGCTTTTGTAGTTACTGCATTAGATTAACCCCTATTTACATCAGTTAATTGCAATTTGTTCATTAGGAAGTTTCTGTCATGCCTGCCCACCCCCACCCCATTCTTCCCGACTGCAGTTAGGAGGATATCCTCAATTTTCATGACAATAAGAAAGGAAAAGCAAAAGCATGAAATTCAAAGGAATCTGGAGACAACTAGCTTTCGGTTTTAGACTATGAATAGAGGAGGGTTACAAGTTACACAATAAATATTTAGCCAGACTCTGGCTGTTTGCCAACATGCTTTCCTCTGCCAAGCCTCTGACATATAAGAAAGCAGTCTTTAAATGGGTATTTCTGCTAAGCAAAAGTCAAATCAATCTCGCTTGGTTTACAGTGGTAGAGATTGATATAGGTAAAAGTTATTTTTCTAAAGTGGCCGGGACCTAATGCACTGATTACTATGTTTCTGGATATTATGGCTTTGGACATTAGCTCAGTTGGTAGAGCATGAGACTCTTAATCTCACAGTAATGGGTTTGAGCCCCAGGTTGGGCAAAAAATTCCTGCGTTGCGGGGGGTTGGACTAGATGACCCTCTTGGTCCCTTCCAACTCTATAATTCTACAAGTCTATTATTTATTCATTTACTTCCCTTAGAATAAAACGCCTCAAGTGAGACTTACTTCTGAGGAGACGCGTCTAGATGTATTCTTAGCCCACCTCACCTCAAGGGCTTGTGGGCATTTGGCAACATTCAGATGAAATCCTCAATAAAATGCAAGTCATAAAACCCAAGAATTCAAATGATCTGTTACTCTTGCTCAACTTTGGCTGTTGAAAGGCCAGCACAAAAAGAAACAGCTGCATACATCGGTACTTAACCCAAACGTGTGACAAAATATTTTTTTTATCAAGGGAAATTCTTATATTTGCTCCTTAAATTAAGGCTGCTACAAAAACAGTTTTGCACTGCAGTTAATTAGCGCAAGCTGTTAAAAAACACCAAACCACCCCACTTTTTTTTAAAGTCTTGCAGAACTTCAGGAAAATGTGCTGGCTCATACTTCAGAGCAAGCCTTTCGCCATCAACAGATCTTTGCCTCAGCCAGGGAATTTGAGAGGTTGCTAACATGTCACAAAGCTGCCTTATGGGGGTTAAGACTTACAGACCCCACACGCCAGAATAACACATGGAGGGGGGTCATGTATTAGTCTAGCCCTGCCCTCGCCATGCTGACACCCTCAGCCACTTGCCCAGTCAGGGCAAGAAGGAGCTGAACACACATTTTTATAATTTATTTACTTAACAAAATGTATATACCACTTTTGCAGCAATATGCCTACCAAAGAATATTTAAATCATAAGCAATTGATCCACAGTACCAGACCATACCTGTCAACTTTTCCCTTTTCTTGTGAGGAATCCTATTCGGAATAAGGGAATTTCCCTTAAAAAAAGGGAATCTATGTACCAGACCCTCTAAGTGTCCCTATTTTCTACGGACAGTCCCAGATTTACAGTCCTGGTTTCTCAGATGATCCTGGAATGTCCCACTTTTCTTTAGAACGTCCCTATTTTCATCGGAGAAATGTTGGAGGGTATGGGGTTACGTGACCCCTGAGCCAAGGAGATAAGTACCGGTAACTCTACAACCTTCTGAAGGCATTTGAAGGCAGCCCTGTATAAGGAAGTTTTTTTTTAAAAAAAGTTTAATGTTTTATTATGTTTTTATACATGTTGGAAGCTGCCCAGAATGGCTGGGCAAACCCAGTCAGATAGGTGGAGTAAAAGTAAAATAAAATAAAATAAAAATGGAATAGGAAGTCCCTATTTTCATCAGAGAAATGTACCAAATAAAGGTTCAAAGCCATTTAGCCCCCTCTCGTCCTTCTTCCTATGCAACTTCTGCGATGCTTCTCTCAGAACTGTGGGAAATCGCAGCTCAAAACTGAAAAATAAGCTTCTAGCCCTTATGTCTGCAGAAAGCAAGCAAGAGCAAAGTGAAGGCAGCAGCACAGAAGCGACATTGTTGCTATTTCAGGTAAATCTCCTTCTTAAGGCTTTGGAGGAGAGCAAACAAGGCCTTTGTGATTTCCTCCTGCGAGCAAAGATGGGAGGTTCAAAGTGTCTCTACTGGATAAAGCCCTTTACCCTGCCCTGCGTCTCTTGTCTGAAGTTGCCTCAAGTGCCATGCCTGACGTGCTCCTTCATGGAACAACAACATACAGAAAATAATCAAATCCGGCACGTTTCATACAGGGTTTTGAGGCTGTTGCTTGTCTTTGCCGTGTTGCCCTTAAATCAAAACTGGTTGGGCCGGATCCCTTACCAAATCCAGTTGCCCCAAAAGCGATGTCGTGAAAACATCTTCCCCTTCAAACAACCCCGTCGCCTTTCTTTCCTCACACAAATAAGCAAACAAACACACACACACACATCCTCCTTGCTTTGCTTAGTCCCTCAAAAAGATTTCTGTCCTTTTTATATTTCCTCCCCTCTTTCGGTTAAACCCTCATTAACTCCACTCACGCTGTCTCGCTCTGTTTGCCAATGCTTAAGTAGCACTTTAATAAAAAATTAAAAATCCCCCACTCCTTCTTCTCCTCCTCCTTTTTTTTTTTTTAAAAAAAGCAACCAATTAGCACCTCATCAGCTTCAATTAGAGGAGACAAAAGCAGTGTAAAGATAACTCAATGAGAGGGGGTGGCATAGCATCATGTAATCGCTTAAGACAGCATTGGCCATTCAGTGCTCTAAGAGACCGGGGCCTATTCACCCTTCTTTCTTCCCTTTTGGGGGAATTTAGGACTATTTTGATGGGAAGACAGGCCTCCCAGAAGTCTCATAGTCCCTCATTCAGGGGCTACCTGTTTACAGCTCACAGAGCAGAAGGGCCTAAACAATCCTATATTGTACGCTCAGTGCTTCCTTAAACCTAGGCCTCCATAAAAGCCTGTTTTCAGTGGCCGGGACTACTAAGTTAAAGGCCGGCTTTATCCTCATTAAGTGTTCTCCTTGTACTGTCTTCTAATTACAGGGGAAGGGCAACAATGTATTTTTCCCCCCAATGAGAGTTCTTTGGAGCAGTTAATTTGGTGACTGTACTAAATGCCTTTAAACATTAATTAGTGTGGAAGGAACCCTAATTTCCTCCGCAGCTTTCCTGTCCATTTAACTCCCCCTTGTTTTCACATAGGCTTGGATGAGCCTCCATAATGAAATTACCTCATTAATGCCTTTATTCTCGCACAGTAACTCATTCAAGATCGCCCATTTAAGTTTTAATTTGACGCTGTCAAAAGCAAAAGAAAAAAAAAACAAAAAAGCAGCCTTCATGGTTTGATTACTGCATTTTTTAAAAAAAAATTAAAAAAAGCCTCTCGCCTGCCCAAATGAGTGGACAGATTTAAATTATTAAGATGGCAAGTAGTGAGTTATAATTGGATACAAGCAGCACTTCAGAGAATATTAAAAGCTTTCAAAGGCTGGCCTACGTAGTCTGTTGACTATTAACTGCATCCACCGAGTTACTGTGAGGTTTCTTCTACCCCAGAACGGACAGCAACACAGCACCTGAGCCTCTGCAAAGCAAATAGCTGGTCTTAATAAACAAAGCTTAAATAGGGTTGCAATTAAATCAACAAGGCCTGCGCTCCTTGATGATGAGTGCAACAGACCTTCCTTTTGTCTTCCCCTGGCCTTATCATTTGCAACTCCCTGTTAACCTGAGGTGGCCTGAGACAAATGGAAATATGCGGTGACTTCCCTCAGAACCAACAGTGAAATAATTCCCAGATTATTTAATCAAAAATAAGTAACACGTAGCACCAATCCTATCCGAGAAGTAAACCCGACTGAGGTCAGACGGGACTTACTTCTAAGTAGATGTGCATAGAACAGCAGCTTTACGCAAACACACAGAATAAGGTAAAGGTACCCCTGCCCGTACGGGCCAGTCGTGTTCGACTCTAGGGTTGTGCGCCCATCTCACTTAAGAGTCCGGGGGCCAGCGCTGTCCGGAGACACTTCCGGGTCACGTGGCCAGCGTGACGAAGCTGCTCTGGCGAACCGGCACCAGCGCAGCACACGGAAACGCCGTTTACCTTCCCGCTATAAAGCGGTACCTATTTATCTACTTGCACTTAAGGGTGCTTTCGAACTGCTAGGTGGGCAGGAGCTGGGACCGAAAGACAGGAGCTCACCCCGCCGTGGGGATTCAAACCGCCGACCATGCGATCGGCAAGCCCTAGGCGCTGAGGTTTTACCCATAGCGCCACCCGCGTCCCTTGTAACACACAGAATACTAGGTGATAATAATAAATTATAAATGCTGTCGCAGCATATAATCTGTGGAAATACTGGTGAGGTGCTTCCAGAGCTGGGACATACACCAGGAGAAAAGGCCCACCAAGTGCCGAAATAATATATTTAGCATTCATGTAGTGCTTTCTGAATGATCAAAATCCTTACGACACCTCTGCGAGGTAGTTCAGCATTTTCCCCCTCACCTTGCAGGAAAGTTGAGAGAGAGAGAGAGAGAGAGAGAGAGAGAGACTTGCTTTAGCTCAGGACCAAACAAGATGTGGGCCTATTCCTGCCTTTCTCTAGCGTGGCCATATGTCCGGAATTTCCCAGACACGTCCAGGATTCAAACGGTGAAATTAGCATTGTGTGTGTGTGTGTGTGTGTGTTGGTTTAAAAATCAGCAAAATGTCCAGGTTTTCAGCAACAGAACTTTTGTGTCCAGATTTTTGCTTCTTGAAATATGGCAGCCCTACTTTATCCTTTGTGCATGTGATTTTAAAATAAAATAAAATGGTGTGAATACAGAGAACTAAACTGGGACCATGGGAAAGGGAGAAGGAGCACCCCCCCCAAAAAAAAACCACACAGTACAGATCTGAACTGGGACCACCTGAGCTGGCTACTTCTATAGGGAAGAAAATTTCCATGGGCACCGAAGGGAAATTCCCTCCCATTGCAAATAGGCAGCATGGCGGGTGGTAGAGGACTGATCTGGCTTGTTATCTCTCCCCACGCCACCAGCTATTTAGATTTTTAGAAAAATCAAGTATTCAGGGGGTAAAGTAGGGCTACCATATGTCTGGAATTCCCCAGACATAGCCGGGATTCGGCTCTCGTAAACAGCGCCTGGGAAGAAATTGCTGAAATGTCCGTGAAAATCCAGACGTAATGGCAACCCATGTCGGAAGTGTAGATTCTCCACAAAAGGCATTCAAAGCAATAGACAATGGTGCCTGAAAGCAGAAAAACACTGTGGCGTAGGATGTTTTTGATTCAGTGCTATTCTAATGTATCTTAAAATGTACCGTAACTGCTTTAGTTGTGTCCTTTACAACTAAGGAAAGCCTAATGAAAAAGATACAGATTGATGTCTTGTTTTTAATATAATGCCACACAAAGAAAATAAAAAGTCAAAGTGCTGAATTTCCACTGTTATCAAAACAGGCTTCCGAACCCGAATGAGCGCCGTTCTATAAAATGCATCGCAGAACTGAATGTGTTTTCTTTTCACAGTTTGACTAAAAACCATATTTTCATTGCTAACCATCACAAATTCTAACAAGATTTATTAGCTTTACAAGCTTAGCAGGTTCCCACATCTTCATAATCCCATCAGCACTCTTTGAAAAAAGTCTGATGATTTCTAGACCCGAGCTTTTCCTTGCCTGTTGGCTCTAAATGGATTGGATGGAAAAGGCCCTATGGAAAAGGAGATTATGTATCTTTTAAAAAGAAAAATGCAACTCGTGTTTTTATTTTATTTATTTGAAATGCTTCTGGGCTGCCTTTACGAGTCAAAACAAGATGGCTTACAAATAAAGCATACTGCTTCCACAAAACATTAATAAAAGCCAGCCATAAAAACAACAAATACATCCAGCAGAAACAAGCACAACCAAAACCATCAGCAGAAGAATTAAGAATTAACTCTGCCATGACCTCGCCATGTAGCCCAAATCCAGCAACCATCTCTCAGCCTCAACCTGTCACCTGCAATAATATTGGCCTACCTGACTTTCCCAGGTGGCATAGGAAGTAGTGGGGAGGGCACTGGTGTCCACAGGTACCACATTGGTGACCCTTGACCTATTGTCGCATCTGGAGCTCAGCCTGAGAATGGGCCCTATCCTGTTGTGCATTACAGCTTCTTGGCCTGCATCAAAGCAGAAAGGGAAAGCTGGTTTAGCATGCTCAGAAGAGCATGAGCTCGCAGTTGCAGCTTGCATCTTACAGCAGCCATGAGTTCCCTTGGCAGTCTTTAGTCAACTGCCATTCTCTAAGCCTTAGCCACTGTCAGTGCCGGATTTACATACAGTGGTACCTCTGGTTAAGTACTTAATTCGTTCCGGAGGTCTGTACTTAACCTGAAACTGTTCTTAACCTGAAGCACCACTTTAGCTAATGGGGCCTCCTGCTGCTGCTGCTGCACCGCCGGACCATGATTTCTGTTCTCAACCTGAAGCAAAGTTCTTAACCCGAGGCACTATTTCTGGGTTAGCGGAGTCTGTAACCTGAAGCGTATGTAACCTGAAGCGTATGTAACCTGAGGTACCACTGTATAAGCCAAACAAGCTATAGCTTAGGGCCCCACTCTCTTGGGGCCCCCAAAAAAAATTAACGGAAAAAAACACCTGGATGTACATTTCCAATATATAAGATAAAAAACAAACAAAGTAAAATAAAACCTACCTACAGCAACAGTGTTTTATGTTGTGTAGGCTTCTATGATGTAAGTAATGGGCCCCACCTGTTAGCCTGCTCCCTAAAATATCACTGGTTTTCTCATTTCTATATAAATTACTTTGATAAAATACAGATTTTTTTTATGTGCATATGGCTTTAGATACCTATTAGGTTCGTAAATTACCATATAGCATATATTCAACACATAAAAATAGTGACAATGTTGTTGACAAAGGACAGCTGGACATATAAAGGGCCCCATTACCTTCAGTAGCTTAGGGCCTTGTCAAACCTAAATCTGGCCCTGGCCACTGCCCATACAACATGACATAGTAATAGTGGCCTATTGCATTGGGTTTCTGAGATTGTTTCCATGAAGTGCCCTGGACTTGTCAAATGTACAATATAAGTGCTAAGTATCAAGGCAATGGGGGGGGGGGGTTATACTTGCAGTTAAAGCTCACTTTCCTGGAAGCAGAAGAATGGAGACTATGCAAAGAGAGGAACTGTGACCATGTACAGGCCAGCAGTGGTGGTGATGGGAGGAGGAATGGAGGTAAGACTCGGAGTGAGCAAAGCTCTTCACCTGCAAGCGCAAATGAAGTTCCTGAGGAAGGGAATAAAACCCTGAGCTCCTTCTTTCCCTTATCTGTGTCTGGGTTAAGAATAATGCTTGGCAATCTGCTTCCTTCTGTACAAGCAGCAAAAAGTGCACTGTTACGGAGTCCGGACATGTTCTAAATGCCATTGATGTGACCATTTGTGGTTATGCATTCCCTCGGAAAGGCAAGAATTTGCAACTTGCTGATGCCATCTTGTGGACAAGAAAAGAAGCTAACCAAGAAATTTTGGGGGAAAGAGACCTAAAACCTCCACTTTACATAGGAATAAAGTTCCAGGTGAACTTAATTTGGGACATTTCCAACCATGCTATTTTAAACACTGAAAAGCATTTTGGGAGAAGGATTTGCTCAAAAATATGCCCATATTCACCTAGGACAGAACTGCCCAGATTGGCTTAATCTGTCACCAGAAGCCATGCCTTGGTTTCTGAGCGTTTCGGGAGTCAAACGAACTCCCAGAACGAATTAAGTTCAAGTACCAAGGTATGACTGTATGTTGGAAGCCACCCAGAGCAGTTGGGGGAACCCAGTAAGATGTGTGGGGTATAAACAGTAAAATTATCATTATGGAATGGGATGTCCCTATTTTGATTGGAGAAATGTTGGAGGGTATGAGGAAGTGTCGTGGTAACTTTCAGTTGGCTTGGCTTTGCCCTTAGGGATGTTGTCATGCCCCCAAATCTGGGGCTGGCTATGTGATAGAAACCGCATGTTAGATTAAGCAAGTGATGAGTAAATACATGCTAGACTTTTGCTCCCCCTCCCCCATGGCCCCATGGCCCAGATGCCTCCTCCTGTGGCTAATATGTACTCCAGCAGTGAAGCTTATCCAAATTTGTCTTGCTTTTCTCTAAGATCTTATATTCTTTTCACTGAACAACAACAACATGGTGTAACAAGTAAACGAAACAAGCAAACCTGCAATATTCAAACTAGAAGTAAAGCAGTCAATATATAATCCCACCCAAAGTATCAGGCCCTTACTGGCCCCACTTCTGATGGCCGAACTTTGTTGTTGTTTAGTTGTTTAGTCGTGTCCGACTCTTCGTGACCCCATGGACCGGAGCACGCCAGGCACTCCTGTCTTCCACTGCCTCCCGCAGTTTGGTCAGACTCATGTTTGTAGCTTCGAACTGGCTAAGTGCAAAATGGAACAAGCTTTTTCTAGCTGCAGGTTTGATGGTCCTGAAGAAAAACTAGCTCTAGCAAGATTTCTGACTAAATGCCTAGTCTGTGAGCAATTCAATGCAGTGAAAGATACAAATGAAACCAAGATGAAGCACCAGCTTGCAGCTTCGCTGAAGTTACAGTGTGGAGAAAAGATTCACAGGGATGTTTTTGTGAAAGATCTGATAAGATCTTAATTGCACTGGCCAGCTAATTGCTTTATGGCCTCAATTAGCCCCAGTGGTCCGGCACGCTTCCCAGCCAAGCTGCGCAGACCTCCTTCCTGACTCCTGGTTTCGTCTAGCAGAGTAAAAACACAGCGGATCAAAACCGTTGCAGTCTGCTTCAGATCCAAACACACCAAGCACTGTGTATGTCCAAATTCATCAGTTCTTTATTGCAGCAAATATTTACAGCTCAGCATTTCCCAAATTCTCCTGGACTGCTAGCATTCATGGCGTCCTCTCTCAGAGACACAGAGAGAACAACAAGTAGAACTCCTCCCTCTTTCCACACGTCAGAATGGGAGGCACACTCAGAACAAAAATTAACCCAGTAAGTTCTGAACCCCAACACCCCCTCTTGCAGAGCATTCTGACAAGACCTGTGGATGTACCTTTGCAGACCTCTGTGAGATCAATCCCTTCCCCAATGCCTTGCGCCCTCTCTTGGCGTTCCTGTCAGGCATCTGTGGAACATCCTCACAACTCCCAGATTCGCACTGTGCGAAACTTACCCACGCACCTGTGGCCTGATACCTCTCAGGTGGAATTCCCTTCGTTGTGCGACTGGACCGCCTGGGCACAAACTCAGGCACTTCCTCTGACTCACTGTGGTCAGCAGGTGTGTCCCTTGCATCCTGGGATTCCCCCTCTGACTTAACACGTCTTCGAACCCTTGGAATTACCCTCACAGGAGAACTAGGCTCACTCTTGGGCTCCCTTTTTACAACTTGCGGAGATGCCCCATCCTGCTCCTGACTTTGGTCAGTGAGCTGATCGTCATCAGCAGACTCAGCCCCTGGCTCTCCTTCCTCCTCATCAGAACCTTCCTGCTCTGAATCAGAAAGACATTCTGAAAGAATATCGCGTCTGGCAGGGGTCTTTGACCTTTCCTCCTGCTTACAGAACTCAGCGTGTTTACTGATCAGCAGCTTACTCTGATCACCTGACGGGTACGCAAACCTCCACGCACGAGCCGTTGGCTCATACCCACAGAAGATCATTTTCTGGAACTTGGGTTCACCTGGCCCTCGCAAAGCTTCAGGCACCGACAGCAAGGCCGTTGATCCGAACTCACGGAGGAAGTGAACCTGCGGTTTCCTCCCGTGAAGCATGAAAAACGGTGTGTCTCCTACCACTGAATTGTAGGACCTATTCCAGGTGAAGCTCACATATTTAACTGCCTCCATCCAAAACTTTGGAGATAACCCAGAATCTGACAGCATCACCTGTGCAGCCTTAACCAGAGCCTCACTTCGGAGCTCTGCCACCCCCCTCTGTTGAGGAGAAGTCACTGTGTGACTTATCCCTTTCTTGTGAAAGAACTTCTGCAAAGCAGACCCAGTAAACTGTGAACCTCTGTCACTAGCAATTTCCCTGACTCTGGTGGAGAACCTTAGTTCCACCTCCTCAATCCAACGACTAATCAGCTGTGCTGCATCTTCCTTGGATTTGAGACCATGTGTCCAGGTGTTCTGCGAAAAATCATCCTGCAGTGTCAGCAGAAACCTGGCCCCTCCCAAACTTGGTTCCTTCATGGGACCCAACAGATCTATGTGCACAAGATCAAAAGGTTTTGTGGTTACCCTCTCCACCCTGGGGTAACTGCACCCTCTTACCTTTGCCTGTCTGCAAGCCTGACAATCTAGGACTCTTGCACATTCTGCAATTCTACAGCCTTTGGAAACCTCAGGTAGCACCTGTAGTTCTTCAAGACAGGCATGAGCTGTCTTCTTATGCCATGCACACGAACATGAAACATGAGTGGGAACTGTAGCACGCAGGGCTTGTGCTTTCTCAACCTTCCCCTCACCCTCCAGGGACGTTTTAAGAATGAAGAGATCATTCTGCCCCTTTGCAACTCTGACCAGTTGCTTCCCTCCTTTGGAGATTGTACAAACATCGTGTTCAAAGCAAACCTTAAACCCCTTTTTCAACAAATAAGGCACAGATAAAATACAGTGTTGCACTCCCGGCACAATGCAAACTTCCATCTGCTCCTGCAAAACAGAAAACAATACATTTGCAATTTTATTCACATTTTTCTTTTCCCCACTTGCAAACTGAACAGTTTTCCCAGCCGGAATTGCCTTGCAATTCCACATCTCGACTGCAGGGGTCTCTGGGATGAGGTGGCAGTTAGCTCCTGAGTCGATTAAAAAGCGAAAATCAGTGTGTCTCTCAGAGCTGTCCTCAAACAAAGCCATACTGGCAACGAACGTATCGCTGCCCCCTCTCTTTGGGCTTTTGCAGCAGTTCTGTCTGGTTGTCTTGGCAACCAACTCCCCCTTGCTCAGGACCTTGGCAGCTTCCGTAGAAGTAGCCTCCTCCGTTGCCTTGGAGACCGGCCTGGCCTCTGCGTTCCCACGCGACTCTTTAGGCCTTATCTTCACTTTGTGCAGGTGGCCGACCTTGAAACGTCTAGCTCTCCGCTGCTTTCCAGACTTTGCATGACGACGATCCCCAGTGGAAAAATACTGCCCAGGGCTCCTTTCAGCTGGCCTGGCCCCCCTGCTTCCGGAAGAGCACTCTGTGCCAGCCCTGCCCTCGCTGAAACTGCATTCCACCTCAGCACTCACAGTGGAAAACTTTTGAAACTTGCCTTTGGAATTCTCAGTCCCCCCGACTTGCACCTCAGGGACTGGGGCTACAGCCATCTCCAGGCTCTTCATGACTCCTCCAGGGCTCTTGCCTCCTGCTGAAGTTTCACACAAACTTCTCAGCACCTCCCAGGCAGCCCTTGCTGACTTTACGCCCTCCAAACTGGGCAAAAGTGATGCATGTACGCATGCTTTTAGCATAGCAAGCTCTCTTTGCATTCTCTGCTGGCTATCTTCAGGCAACGCAGCCTCAAAGCCTGTAACGTCTGTCCCTTCAGGACCTGGATTCAGGGGACATGGTTCTCTCTGGCTTACATCCCAAAGCCCAGTAACCAGAAACCAACCCCTTACTCTTCTGGACCAGGTTGCCCAACTTCTTAAAGTGAGCTTCTCAAGCGGAACGTCCTCAAAGACCTGGCTGTCTGCCATTTTCTCCTCTTTCCCAGGGCCCCAGCTGCTGTACTCACGTTTCACCAGTCAGCTCTCCGGCACCCGATTCCTCAGCTGCTTTCCAAGCTCTCTGCCTCAGCAACTCTTGCCTCTTGCAGCAGGCAGAACACAGAACGCAGACCTCTGCCGCTTCAGTAGCGTCTTCCAGCTATTGCCAAGCTGACTTCAAGACTTCAAAGCTCACCGGCAGACTCCCAGCAACAGTTTTATTAGCGGTAATTAGGTCCTCCATAACCTGTGAAAATCTGATAAGATCTTAATTGCACTGGCCAGCTAATTGCTTTATGGCCTCAATTAGCCCCAGTGGTCCGGCACGCTTCCCAGCCAAGCTGCGCAGACCTCCTTCCTGACTCCTGGTTTCGTCTAGCAGAGTAAAAACACAGCGGATCAAAACCGTTGCAGTCTGCTTCAGATCCAAACACACCAAGCACTGTGTATGTCCAAATTCATCAGTTCTTTATTGCAGCAAATATTTACAGCTCAGCATTTCCCAAATTCTCCTGGACTGCTAGCATTCATGGCATCCTCTCTCAGAGACACAGAGAGAACAACAAGTAGAACTCCTCCCTCTTTCCACACGTCAGAATGGGAGGCACACTCAGAACAAAAATTAACCCAGTAAGTTCTGAACCCCAACAGTTTTTCCCTCCACACCTCCAGAGGTCACCGCAGAGTGGAGACAAGTGCACTGTGGTGTTTTCCTTTTCTTTTTTCCTGATTTAAAAAAAACCACAAAAAAACAAAAAGAGGGCAATTGTGTTTGCTGTGGCTACACATTACACATTTCATCTGAACACGCAAACACAGATTCCTCAACATTTATGCATGTACAGCAAGGCGTTGTGCTAGAGCATGGGCCCTCACCTCGCGCACACAAAACATTGTTGGGAATAATTGTCTGTCAGAAAACCTCAGTGTGAAACAGTTGTGTGTCCTGGGAAGGCCTTGGGTGCTGTGACTAGGCCTCTCTATGTGGCCCAAAAGACTTTCCCATCTCTCCTCCCTAAGCCATGTCCCACACCATTTTGAGTATTTTTGTCTGGATGGAATGTATCCTTGATGCGTGACAATGCCATTTTATTTGCCTAGGTGGATATGTACAGTGGTACCTTGGTACTCAAACGCCTTGGTTCCCAAATGCCGAAAACTCGGAAGTAAGTGTTCTGGTTTTGTAGCACCCTGCTTGTGGTTAACGCTTAGCTGGAATGAAATATTCAACGCAGCAATAGAGAAATTAAAATAATAATTTATTTGTCAGACAAATAAATATGAGGCACAGTGGTATATGGTTACCAAGCTCTGGCCTGGCCTCCTGCCATTCTGGCCAGCACTTATATTTCCTTAATCCAGCCCCCTTGCTCCTCCTGTGGCTGCCTCTGTCCAATCAGCCTGGTTGAAATTCCTATTGGCTGTTTGCTAGAACCAATCACAAAAGATACACCCATTTCCTCTTGTCCTTTTATGGGAAACAAAAAGATATATATTCTTCTATCTATAAATGACAAATAAGTAGTAATATATCTTACATGTGTCTCAACAAGGAACCTTAATTACCAGCTCACCTCGCCCTATTGCCCTCCAAAACAGATGGTTAATCTTAAATTTTTATCTTAAAGGATCATCATTGAAAGATCTCCTTCTCTTGAAGGTCTTTTAAACAAAGGCCTGACAACCATATGTGTGATCTAATGATGTTTCCTGCTTGGCAAGGGGGGCTAGGCTGGTGGCTGATGGCCCCTGTGATCTCTTCCAACTATATGAAATAAGAATCTAGCATAAGGATTTAACATTTCTTAGCTTCTAATTCCTTTGCATAATTACATTTAAGCCAATATATTTAATACATAACATAAATAACCTTTTAAAAGGAAAAGAAATCTTAAAAGGATCTCAGTTTAAGAAAGAAACAACTTTAGAAAAAGACTTCCCAAAATACTCTCTTCCTTTCTGCCAGCTAGATGCTTTTCCATTGCTCTTGACCTTTGAACCTTAGGAAAATATGGCTCAAGTTGAATGGGAGGCACATGGTTTTATTTTACTATTTACCCACTCTTAATTATGTTTTTCTCTGCTTTTTTATCTTCTGTAATATGTAGGGTCAGTGTAACCTTGGCTGTCAGCCTGTAATTCCCTTTGACTTTGAGAATTGTTTTCTGCTATAAATCAGGGGCCCCCCTTGTCTAGGAGAATAAACATCTTGCCAAGGTTCTTGGGCAGCTGGTCTTCTGCCTGGCATGAACATTTGAAAATCTTTAAGCTCATTTTAAAATACAGGCCCTGATCAAGCCTCAATAAAAATGCAGGCTTATGATTAGATGCCTCAGTTTCTGAACAATTTCCGGAAGCCAAATATCCGATGCGGTTGTCGGCTATCGTTTCCAGGGCCCCTGCACCTACCAGAAACTGCGCCTTGGTTTTCAAACATTTTGGAAGTCAAATGGACTTCCAGAACAGATTAAGTTTTGTGCTTTTGTTTTTGCTATTTATTTTGCCTTTTTGTTTTTGAAGTTTTTTTCGGTTAATTTGTTTTTGTAACTGTGTGGAACCTAGTTCAGCTACTGATTGATTGATTGATTGATTGTGTGACTGCAGAAATGGATAAAAGCCCCCCATCCAAACAATGACTAACATCAGTGCAGGTAAGAATAATAATAATAATGATTTTAATTTTTATCATTTACAATACTGTCTTATTTATTTTATAGTACAGTGCATTGATTATTGCTTTCATTTTATGGATCAGTGGTCTCGTTAGATAGTAAAATTCATGTTAAATTGCTGTTTTAGGGGTTGTTTTTAAAAGTCTGGAACGGATTAATCGGTTTTGCAGTACTTTCTTTTTTAATTTTTATTAAAATAAAAAAATATTTTTATTAGTTTTTTCACAAACATTACTTTCTATGGGAAAGTGCGCCTTGGTTTTGGAACACTTTGGTTTTGGAACGGACTTCCCGAACGGATTAAGTTTGAGAACCAAGGTACCACTGTACATATGCAATTATCAATGTCTGGTTTTTGCATGGATGAAATATAGCCTACTATACAATAGGAAGTCACACCCATTGTTGTCCTAATACCCATCCAACTATGTTTCTAATGGTGATGGGGCAGACCCTCCAAAGACAATCAGCATCATGAATGAATAAAACACATCAAAACACATCAGCATCATGAATGAATAAAACACATCAAAAAGTGCACAACCAAACTCAATTTCTTACATAAGTCTAAAAGATCTAAAAAATATAGATACAATAATATATCAATAACAACACCCCCCACAACAAACCCCCTAAACAATAGCTCAACTCAAGAGTCATAATAATAATAATAATAATAATAATAATAATACATTTTTATTTATACCCCGCCCTTCCCGGTTCAGAAAACCGGGCTCAGGGTGGCTAGCAACAAATTTAAAACACTTAATTGATGCAACCAAAAAAAGCATAAAATACAGTATAAACGTGAATAACAATAAATTCAGAATTCAAAAATCAATTTAGGGGGGAAATCCATCCAATAAACATTAGATGATCACCAGGGCTAGCTGGCTAAATTAGTCCTATTTGGACCAGCGAGGAGACCAGGGGAGAATTAGGGGAGAATCATAAGGCTCAGGCACGTTTGTATGAGTGAAGACAGTCTTTTCAGGCTGCCAGCCAGCCAGCCAGCCAGGCAACCAGCCAGCCAAGCCATTAAAAAACCTTTGCCCACCTGGTCCCCTACAGATGTTCGGGGTTGCATCTGCCAGCATGGCTTCAGGGTTAAACACTAGCACTTTCTATCAGGCCCGGAAGCAAACAAGGAACCAGCACAGTTGATATAGCAATGCCGTACTCCGCTCATAATCTCAAAGAGCGTTCAGCATTCTGACCACTGCATTCTGCACCAATTGCAGCCTCTGAACCATCTTTAAAGGCTACTCCATGTATAGAGTGATTGGAGTACCCTATTGCTGTACATGCGTTCCATATGCTGAGAAATTTGTTCCTCGTCCCATGCAGGCTACCTGGCCCAAGTATTCCCTCTAATTAAAAGAACCCTGGCATAATTGAGCATTTAGTTGAATGAGCAATTCACTTCTGAATAGCGCAAATATTTGGATACAAGTGTGTGGTCAGCAGACACTTCATTGATATCTCTGACAATGAAGGCCCCCGTGGGAACAAAATGGGTATAAAGGGGAGAGCAGCCATTTATGGGGAGGTGAGTCATTAAATAAAAAATGGCCACAAAGGGGATTTATCTCCGCTCCTAATAAACAGATTATCTAGGCTGCCTTCTGAGCAAATGGGTCTGGCATGGAATCAGGATGGCCAATTTGGAATCCCAACTCATTAACCTCTTTTCCTGAAAGGTTAAATTGGAATAAGGATAAACTTGCTGCATTAGGAGAATAGAAGGATATTGTGGTGATCGCTGGTAGGGCTTATTCAGGTGGCTTTGATGCCAGGGGTTAGGAATGCTGCCCACACCTAGGGCTTAGGTTACAAATGCCTGGTTTGCTGTACAGTATACAACCATTGTGGTATTTTTCTTGTGGGGGAGAGACGCCTTGGCCCAGAAAATGCCTGTGTCCCCAGTGTGCGATAATCTGCCGCCAAAATCACAAATGCATGATTGCTAGAGAGTCACAAGCAGGGGGATGTATGACGTCACATCCTGTAAACTTTTGTGACAGGAGGGGGAACAATAGAAAAGTTAATCATCTTCTTTCTTTCACTGTACATGCTCTTTTTCTTTCCTACAATGGTATAGGTTGTCAGTGAGTTCTCCTCAAGGGAGTGTATATCACTATGAGCTGGAAAATGGACTTCTGTGACTTTTAAGGATTCTTGCCTGCCTGATTTTCATCACTGTAACTCTTGAATCCTGACAAGTCTTTTCATGTGAGTAAACCTGTTTTAATCATGTATTTCTAGTGCTGCTATTGTATCCCACCTTAGATGGGGTCATGACCTAGTTATGTGTTCTGCCTTACTAGTTGAAGACCAGTGCCTTAGGGAGTGGGGCCGCCATTATTATTATTATTATTATTATTATTATTATTATTTGTAGTAGTAGTATTCTGAGCCGCTGTTTTGGCACAGTGCTTCCTGGCAGAATTTGGCTACGAAATACTACTGGTTTGGGGCATTTTCATACATGAGGTTTCAGTTGCTTTTGGTAACATCCCTTATGCCATGTTAAAGTCTAAGGTGGGTGTGGGGAGCTTTCGGCCCTCCAGATGTTGCTGAACTTCAAATCCCATCAGCCCCAGCAAGCATAGCCCTTGGGTAGGGATGGTGGGAGCTGTCGTTCAGCAACATCTGGAGGGTCAAAGGTTCTCCACGCTTCAGATAGATATTGCATTTCCTTGTAGATAAGCCTCGCACTTCATTTGCTACATATGTCTTTAATTTCCTCCACATTTTGATCAGCTCTTATGCTATCTGGGCTTCTACCTACGTGCTCCCCAAGGTCGTTTTACTTGCAAACTAATGGATGGGAAACGCCAGACTTTTTCATATCCTCTAGAAGGCTGTTTCTTTTCCTTTTGATATATATTGGCCAGCAGCAGGAGAGCAACGAATCACCCTAGATATTACTCACCTATTTTCTCACAGGTCTTTCCATGCCTGCTTTGCATTCCTTCCCAGGGTCACATTCCATTGCCAACAAATGTGCCATGTGATTCGGGTTAGAATCAGAAATGGAGTGTTTCCACCTTCACCCGCTGTTAAGGACTGCTGTGTGTGACGTAACCGTGGCACTCCTGAGATTCTTTTTGAAGGTTTTCTGTGACACGTGGAGGTGTCAATGTTGGCTGACCACAGGACTTTTCAAGGGGGAATTTTCTCTTGCAATCGACTCTTGAGTTCATCACTAGAGAGCCACAGGTGCAAATAATTTTGCCATGAGTTTACCAAGTTAATGAATAGGATAAAGTTAGGTCAATTAATTTCAGGAGGTCTACTCTGAGCAAAACTTTCTGGAGCACTGCCCAAAACATTTATTTGTAATATTTCTAGTCTGCCTTTCTCATGAAAAATGTTTGAGGCAGCTTACAATTACAGATATCAGGGTTGTGTGTTTGAGCCCCACGTTGGGCAAAAAGATTCCTGCATTGCCGGGGGTTGGACTAGATGATCCTTGAGGTCCCTTCCAACTCTACAATTCTTTGATTCTACGATATGTAATAAAGCAACAATAGGTTGCAGTGTTGAGTACTGTTGTTCAGTGTCCTCCAGAATATTCTGCCCCATTTGTCCTCTCACCCAGTTATTGTCCCCAGTCCTGTCAATCAGTGTTCTGTAGCCCCCAAGCATGCTCAGACCTCATGGGGGTCTTAGGGACTTTGTCAAACCATAGGGCTACCCTAAGCCTGGTGAGCGGATTAGAACAAGGAGCTATGGAGAACTGGTGCATTGGTGCCCTAGTATGAAGACCAGTCTTTTAGAGTAGCTGAGTAACTGTATGTATATAATGTTTTCAGGAACAATGGGAGTGTCTCCCCCTTCCCTATTTCCCATTGGTACTCCCTGTTCTTTAAATCTTATGAGAACCTGACTTGGTTGAGGGAGTTGGGTACATTTAGCCTGGGAAAGAGGAGACTGAGAGGAGATATGATAGCCATCTTCAAATATCTAAAGGGCTGTCACATAGAAGATGGGGCAAGCTTGTTTTCTCCTGCTCCGGAGTGTAGGACCAGGACCAACAGATTCAAGTTACAAGAAAGGAGATTCCGACTAAACATCAGGAAGAACTTTCCGACAGTGTGAGCTGTTCAACAGTGGAACAACTCCTTCAGAAGTTGGTGCATAGGTTTTTTTTAGCAGAGGTTGGATAGCCGTGTGTCAAGAAGGTTTTAGTTGAAATTCCTGCATCAGAGAAGGTTGGACAAGATGACTCTTGAGGTCCAATCTAAGACTACAATTCTATGATTCTATGATACCATGATTCAAAGTTCTGATCCAGTACTCATAGCCTATGCTTTGTGTATGTTTCTTCCCCTGATGCTATATTTCAAAATTACTGCAGTGTTTTGATTTTCTTAAAATGCTACAACCCTCTGAACCCCAGCAAAAGTCTGGAAATCCAGTCCAAATGAACAATCAGATGACATAGTTAACTAACGCACTATCTATAAAGTCTAGTGATTCAAATCCTTAAATAAGAGACACGGGGGAATGATTAATGGACTTCAATGTCTGTACACTAATACGCAAAGCATGGGAAATAAACAAGATGAGCTTGAGCTCTTGGTACAGCAAACTAAATATGACATAATAGGCATCACTGAAACCTGGTGGGATAAGTCCCACGACTGGAATGTAATAATGGAGGGATATAATCTATTTCAGAGAAACAGACCAGACAAGAAAGGAGGAGGAGTGGCGTTATATGTCAGGGATGTGTATACCTGTGAAGAGATTCAAGATTTAGAACCTCAAAGCCAAAGTGAGAGCATTTGGGTCAAAATTAAGGGAGAGAAGAATAACAGTGACCTCATTGTGGGAGTTTACTATAGATCCCCAAGCCAAACGGAGGACATAGATGATGCCTTCCTGGAACAGATGGCCAAGCATGCAAAAGGAAGGGAGATAGTAGTAATGGGGGACTTCAGTTACCCGGATATTTGTTGGATGTCAAACTCAGCCAAGAGCATAAGGTCAAACAGATTCCTCACTGGCCTTGCAGACAACTTCATTGTCCAGAAAGTGGGAGAAGCAACAAGAGGAACAGCCATTTTAGATCTGGTGCTAGCCAATGTTGATGACCTGGTTAGTGGGGTAGAAGTGGAAGGATCATTAGGCGCGAGTGATCATGGTCTTCTGAAGTTTACTATACAGCGGAAAGGAGCAGCCAAGCGTACTAGGACTCAATTTCTTGACTTTAATAAAGCCAACTTCATAAAACTTAGGGAAGTGCTGGGTGAGATCCCATGGACAGTAATACTAAAAGGAAAGGGAGTTCATGATGGCTGGGAGTTTGTTAAGAGGGAGATAGTAAAAGCACAACTTCAGGCAATACCAATGAGACGGAAACATGGAAGGTGCCTAAAGAAGCCAGGGTGGCTATCTAAAGAACTTTTAACTGAGTTAAGATTAAAAAAGGATGTGTACAAAAAATGGAAAAGGGGGAAACCACCAAAGAGGAATTCAAACAAATAGCCAGCACGTGTAGACACAAAGTCAGAAAAGCTAAAGCACAGAATGAACTCAGGCTTGCTAGAGAGGTTAAAAGCAACAAAAAAGGCTTTTATGGGTATGTTTGTAGCAAAAGGAAGAACAAAGAAACAGTGGGGTCACTCAGAGGAGAAGATGGTGAAATGCAAACAGGGGACACAGAAAGGGCTGAACTCCTCAATGCCTTCTTTGCCTCAGTCTTCTCCGATAAAGAAAACAATGCCCGACCTGAAGAATTTGGAGCAAATGATTCAGCAGATGAAACACAGCCTAGAATAACTAAGGAGATAGTACAAGAATACTTGGCTAGTCTAGATGTATTCATGTCTCCAGGGCCAGATGAACTGCATCCAAGAGTATTAAAAGATAATAATAATAATAATAATAATAATAATAATAATAATAATCTTTATTGTCAGATGGCAGATGTGATCTCAGAACCACTGGCAGTCATCTTTGAGAATTCCTGGAGAACAGGCGAAGTCCCGGCAGACTGGAGGAGGGCAAATGTTGTCCCTATTTTCAAAAAGGGGAAAAGAGATGACCCAAATAATTACCGCCCAGTCAGTCTGACATCAATACCAGGGAAGATTCTGGAGCAGATCATTAAGCAAACAATCTGTGAGCACCTAGAAAGGAATGCTGTGATCACCAATAGTCAGCATGGATTTCTGAAAAATAAGTCATGTCAGACTAACCTGATCTCGTTTTTTGACAGAATTACAAGCCTGTTAGATGAAGGGAACGCAGTGGATGTACCCTACCTTGATTTCAGGAAGGCATTTGACAAGGTGCCCCATGATATTCTTGTAAAGAAGCTGGTAAAATGCGGTCTTGACTATGCTACCACTCAGTGGATTTGTAACTGGCTGACTGACCGAACCCAAAGGGTGCTCATCAATGGTTCCTCTTCATCCTGGAGAAGAGTGACTAGTGGGGTGCCACAGGGTTCTGTCTTGGGCCCAGTCTTATTCATCATCTTTATCAACGACTTGGATGATGGACTCAAGGGCATCCTGATCAAATTTGCAGATGACACCAAACTGGGAGGGGTGGCTAACACCCCAGAGGACAGGATCACACTTCAAAACGACCTTGACAGATTAGAGAACTGGGCCAAAACAAACAAGATGAATTTTAACAGGGAGAAATGTAAAGTATTGCACTTGGGCAAAAAAAATGAGAGGCACAAATGCAAGATGGGTGACACCTGGCTTGAGAGCAGTACATGTGAAAAGGATCTAGGAGTCTTGATTGACCACAAACTTGACATGAGCCAACAGTGTGACGCGGCAGCTAAAAAAGCCAATGCAATTCTGGGCTGCATCAATAGGAGTATTGCATCTAGATCAAGGGAAGTAATAGTGCCACTGTATTCTGCTCTGGTCAGACCTTACCTGGAGTACTGTGTCCAGTTCTGGGCACCACAGTTCAAGAAGGACACTGACAAACTGGAACGTGTCCAGAGGAGGGCAACCAAAATGGTCAAAGGCCTGGAAACGATGCCTTATGAGGAACGGCTAAGGGAGCTGGGCATGTTTAGCCTGGAGAAGAGGAGGTTAAGGGGTAATATGATAGCCATGTTCAAATATATAAAAGGATGTCACATAGAGGAGGGAGAAAGGTTGTTTTCTGCTGCTCCAGAGAAGCGGACACGGAGCAATGGATCCAAACTACAAGAAAGAAGATTCCACCTAAACATTAGGAAGAACTTCCTGACAGTAAGAGCTGTTTGACAGTGGAATTTGCTGCCAAGGAGTGTGGTGGGGTCTCCTTCTTTGGAGGTCTTTAAGCAGAGGCTTGACAACCATATGTCAGGAGTGCTCTGATGGTGTTTCCTGCTTGGCAGGGGGTTGGACTCGATGGCCCTTGTGGTCTCTTCCAACTCTATGATTCTATGATTCTATGAAATATAGGATACCAATCTAGCCAACTTTAAGCACTTTTAAAACCCCATTAATTCATCCAAAGCAATCAATGGGACTTAACAATGGCTGGATGGTGCCCAAACACAGTGCATCAGTCAAGCTGTTTGCTTTGTGCGCCAAAGGCTGAGCAAAGGCTGAAGTCGATAATGCGTTACACATTCAGTGCCGTAATTTGCTGGAAATAAATTTAATTGCAAATAATCTTTTAGTATTGGGTGTACGTGTGTGATGGGATGGTACAATTTTTACTGTCGAGACGCAGAAGTCAGGCTATCAGTGTATGTGTGAAAAAGGCTTAGGTAGCTCAGCTCGTCCATCTTTCTTGCTGTTTATCTGGTTCTGATATACAAATGCATTCCTGGCATCTTTGGCTGCTTTTTCTTTTTTTTTTCTTTTTTTAATTTGGATTTTAAAAAATAACCTTCTTCCTGGGAGTCTTCCTTCCAGGAGTGGCATCAGTGACCAGACCCTGCTGGACCTGCTCTTCCTCTCCACCACTGAAAATTGCTTCCTTGTTAGTCTTCCTATGGGGGACGCAGGTGGCGCTGTGGGTTAAAGCCTCAGCGCCTAGGGCTTGCCGATCGAAAGGTCGGCGGTTCGAATCCCTGCGGCGGGGTGCGCTCCCGCTGCTCGGTCCCAGCGCCTGCCAACCTAGCAGTTTGAAAGCACCTCCGGGTGCAAGTAGATAAATAGGGACCGCTTACCAGCGGGAAGGTAAACGGCGTTTCCGTGTGCGGCTCTGGCTCTGGCTCTGGCCAGAGCAGCGATGTCACGCTGGCCACGTGACCCGGAAGTGTCTCCGGACAGCGCTGGCCCCTGGCCTCTTAAGTGAGATGGGCGCACAACCCCAGAGTCTGTCAAGACTGGCCCGTATGGGCAGGGGTACCTTTACCTTTACCTTTTAGTCTTCCTATGTCTTGGCATTCTAACTGGGACGGGGTGGGAGGTGGGGTTCCTTGTGAACAAACATTTTTGTGGACGTCACATGCCTGAAGATTTCCTTTTGTTGTGAGATGTTTCTTACATATTTCTGTCAATACCCCTGAGGGACTTCCCTGTGTCATGGGCACAACTTTTTTATAAGTAACAGCCTGGGTGTCAGGGTCCGTGCAGAGAAGGGCGACACTGAGGAGGAATGGTGGGAGCCTTCCCCCTCCCCCTGCTCCTGACCGGGATCCTGGATCTTCCCAGGAGCAGTGGGACAGTATAGATTTGGAACAGTGGTTCGCAGAGGGACATAGACGGAAATTTGGAAGAACTGGGTGGTGAACAGCTAGGAGAAGAAGAACTGGGAGCGACTCAATGTTGCTGGAAAGCATCCACCTGCTCAGCCCAAGGCCAAGGAGAGCAGATAAGGTGGCAGCACAGAAGCATAGCGGTTGAGAGATCAGGTTGCAAGATGCAGAAGTGACGAGGGGAGACTAGGGAGGAAGTGGGTGGAACCCTTAATTGAGAGCCCCTTCATTCCGAGGAATGGATTATTTGCTCTCTCGCTGTGATCATTAAAATCTCTATCTGGTAAGAGACTCCTTTCTCTTTGTTCTGCATATCTACTGCCAAGGGGGTGGGGTGGGGAGGAAGCTGGGTCCCTGAAGCCTGACACTGGGGAAGGATTTTGTTGCAGAGCAACACCTTGCATTCAGAAGGTCCTAGGTTCAGTCCCCAGCATCTCCAGGTAGTGATGGGGGAATTGGAAACCCAGGAGATCCACTGCTAGTCATTTTAGACAGTGCTGAACTGGATGGACCCAATGGTCTGACTAGGAATAAAGCAGTTTCCAATGACCCATCTCTTTTATCGACTCTATACTGCTCTGTTGCACTTGGAATGGTTTTACTTGTTTTAGAATTCCAATGGTTTTATCTGTTTTTATCATTTTCTACTATATGGTTGTAACCTGTCCTGGGATGGGACTGTGAAGGGTAGGCAAGAAACCTTATGAATGAGTGAAACCTTTGGAGGGCGTCAGGTAGTGGAAGTCTGGAGCCAAAGGCAAGAGCTGAACTAAAGGATGCCTCCAGGATTTTTTGGAGCCAAATATTTGGCAGTAACCTTGGGACAAAAAAGTCTCTGATAGTCTAAAAGCTAATCAGTTGCGGCAGAAATCTGCAAAGAGTTTTCACATGGCTTGGAAAGCAAAGGAGAAGAAGCCATTTTCTTTGTGAAATGCTTTCCATCTGTTGTTTGCTTTTTAAATAACCTAGATCTAATTCGCTGTGTGCAACATCAGCACTGCTTTCAAAAGGCAAATCACCAACACATGCTTCTCTCCATCACAACTTGGAACGCATATGGGTCGTGTCATGCGGCACATGACAGTTTCAGTGCTTGGGAAAAGATGGAACCTGTTTTCATCAGAGGGCAATGTAAGGTGACAGCACATGACCATTTGCCAAATTGCCCCTCATCATGGTAAGGATGGAACCTCTTGGTGAAACAATTATATTTGATACAAACAAACAAACAAACAAACAAACAAACAAACAAACCCTTGAGGAAGCAAGAAAGTAGTAAATATTCCCTGCACCACTTGGTGGAATGTTATAACCAACTTACCAATACAGTGGTACCTCGGATTAAGAACTTAATTCGCTCCGGAGGTCTGTTCTTAACCTGAAAGTGTTCTTAACCTGAAGCACCACTTTAGAAAATGGGGCCTCCCGCTGTCACCGCGCTGCCAGAGCACGATTTCTGTTCTCATCCTGAAGCAAAGATCTTAACCCCAGGTACTATTTCTGGGTTAGCGGAGTCTGTAACCTGAAGCGTATGTAACCCGAGGTACCACTGTAGTTTGACTATGTTGTCCAGAATATTGCTACTAAATGTCTCTCTGAACAGGACAAACTCATTTCCCCTTCAAGGTTCACAAAACAAAAAGAAATTGGCTCAGTCCTGTGTATTGTTACTAAGTAAAAACATTGTTATTTTCAGTTGTGGGGGAGAATGACACGAGGCAGGTTCAGTTAACCAGATATACAACTCACAATAACAAAAGGAATTCTCGGAGTATCCCAGAACATCTGCTCTACAGGCCTTTGACTTACCACAATGAGCAATGCAATCCTCTATCTCATCGACCACCATGCACTAAAGTGAAATACTGCATCTCCTGGGATTGTTGTTCGCAATGCTCATGCTCTGGGCTTTCCAAAATGAGGAGTCATTGGATTTGATGGAACAGGTCTAGTAGCAGAATGGTCCACTCAGAACAAAAGGCTCTCAACGTATAGAGCTGGTGGACAGAAATCAGCTAGGTCGATAGACTCTTCTTATCTATCAAAAGCAATTACTGAAGGAGGACAAAAACTGTGCCTGGGTGGTGGGCACAGGGACAAGTCAAACATTCTCAGTCCTGCAGTCACAACATTTCTAAGCACTGGCTGCTTCTCTTTGGCTATCACTAACCAAAATGTTTAAGGAGTCATGTGGTCCATCTTCCTCACTGGGAACTCTCCTGTCTCCATTAGACAATGTTTTTTTAAAATAATGTCTTCATTAGAACCATGCTGTTGGAAGTCATCCAAAAGAGCCTACAGTCCACGATACAAGATAGCCAGATAATAGTCCAGGTATGGGACATTGTGCCCCCCAGAGAGGCTGCAATCTACTTTAAGGTAAATCGTGCCTGTGGAGCTGCTAAGCAAAATACATTCCGATAGCTGTCCAATGGCAGGGGATGTCATGGGGCACATGAGTGGGGAGGAAAGTTACTTTTGTGCAAGCAGAAATCCTTGTGATGTTACCACTATCTATGTCCTAACCTTTATGGCCAAAGTGAACACTTCCTGTCCCTCTTATGACATCCTTTCAAATACAGTAGTAGCTCGGTTTTTGAACGTAATCCATTCCGGAAGACTGTTTGAGTTCCAAAACGTTCGAAAACCGAGGCGCAAAGGGCAGCCTGCAAATTTCATAGAGAAAATTGAGAAAAATAGCATATACACTCAGCAGAAGCCGTTCGACTTCTGAGACGTATTCAAAAATGGAACCATTTATTTCTGGATTTATGGCATTAAAAAACCGAAACGTTCGTCAACCGAGACGTTAAAAAACTGAGGTACTATTGTAATACATAATTGTAACATGCCTGTCCTTATTTTTTCTCTCTAGGCTTACAGACCCACTTCCCTTTGTTAACGTTGTTGCTCTCCCATAAATCTTTCCTTATAGCTGTGGTTCCCAGAAGTGGAGAGGGGGAAGAGGAGAGAAATGCTCCATATTGGATTGATTTGCTTTAAAATATTTTTTATCCTGCTTTTCTTTCTGGAAGAAATAAATATGGTAAGAATCAGATTTGACATATACAAAGATCACTTTTCCTCTAAGACTACTATCCTTTAATGTAGTACTTCTAATGTGAGGAGGTCACTCTCGGCAACTGCTAAACGCATTACATTAGGTTTCCTCAACGGCAGGGGGGGGGGCTCCATTTTAAGCTCCACACACACAGAGCAAGTTCCTTTGAAGGAGAGCTCCCGGAGTCAACTGGCTTGCTCCTGAAGCAGAACTTTCTTCCAGAGAGGAAAATCTGTTTGGTTTCAAAATGGAGCAAACACCCCCCCACACACCTTTGGCTTCACTTAGGCCTTGCCCTTGGGGAACTCCCATGTGCAGTTGATGCCAGTAGGGTTGCCCCACTTGCAAAAAGATAATTGGGAGTTCACTTTTAAGCTCCTGATAGTTTTTATGTGGCCATGTCTGCTTCTGCCCCACATGTATAAGAGCCCGTGCAATGTAGTGGTTTAAGTGTTGGCCTAGGATCTGGGATAAATGTAAATGGTAAATGTACCCCTGACCATTAGGTGCAGTCACGGACGACTCTGGGGTTGCATGCTCATCTCGCTTCACTGGCCGAGGGGGGCTGGCATTTGTCCACAAACAGCTTCCGGGTCATGTGGCCAGCATGACTAAACCGCTTCTGGTGAAACCAGAGCTGTGCATGGAAATGCTGTTTACCTTCCTGTTTACCTATTTATCTATTTGCACTTTGATGTGCTTTCGAACTGCTAGGTAGGCAGGAGCTGGGACCGAACAACGGGAGCTTACGTCATCGCGGGGATTTGAACCACCGACCTTCCGATCGGCAAGCCCTAGGCTATGTGGTTTAGACCACAGCACCACCCACGTTCCAGGATCTGGGATAAAAGGTAAAGGTAAAGGTACCCCTGCCTGTACAGGCCAGTCTTGACAGACTCTGGGGTTGTGCGCCCATCTCACTTAAGAGGCCAGGGGCCAGCGCTGTCCGGAGACACTTCCGGGTCACGTGGCCAGCGTGACATCGCTGCTCTGGCCAGAGCCAGAGCCAGAGCCGCACACGGAAACGCCGTTTACCTTCCCGCTAGTAAGCGGTCCCTATTTATCTACTTGCACCCGGAGGTGCTTTCGAACTGCTAGGTTGGCAGGCGCTGGGACCGAGCAGCGGGAGCGCACCCCGCCGCAGGGATTTGAACCGCCGACCTTTCGATCGGCAAGCCCTAGGCTATGTGGTTTAGACCACAGCACCACCCACGTTCCAGGATCTGGGGTACCATGCTTCAAATCCCCGCTCAGCCTTGACGCTCATAGGGTGACCTCGGGCCAGTCACTGCCTCTCAGGGTCATTGTGAGAGTGAGGCTAAAATGGGATATAAATGGAATAATAAATAAATGCACACGTACATCTGGTGTGGAGCAGGGAAGGGAACAGCCTTATGGGCCAAACTGGGAGCTGTGCCTAGACTAATTAGGCTGGAGCCCCTCCCCCCACTCATTCAAACCAATGCTCCTCCCCTTGCAAATTTTCATCTTTGGTTTAGATCAACCCACCCTGAGCCCAGTCCTACTCATCCCAAGCCAAACTGGTGAATGATCAAGCAATTGAGTGCAGATTCCCTATAGGTGCAAGCCATTTAGATTGATGTTATAAAGCTAATGCATCATTCAGCATTATGGAAGGCAGGAGTGAGTAGAGAGAGAGCCTCTGTTTTTCCAGGGACTTTTGACGGAGGTGCACCTCCCTGAGCTCTGCAAGCCATAACACATTGTATTCTCCCCGATGGAGCCTGAAACTTGCGAACCAGTCCACCCAGTTTGGTGTGGGGCACTGGTGTGAACTTTGCATTTCCCCACAGAACCAAGCGGTTATCTCCAAGTACGAAGCCCACCCCTTCCTTTGTAAACCTGGCATTTCATCCTGGGTACCAGATCTTTTTCAATGAATCCGGGGACACTTTTTTTTTGTAAAGCTGAGTAGCAACAGGGAGTCAGTAGTGGGGATGGTGAGGCAAAAGCCCCTGGGCCCAAGCACACATGCATATTGTATAAAGGTGCAAAGCCCTTCTTTTGCACCCTGTGAAACATAAATGTGCAGAGTTTTTTTAAAAAAACTGGGCAACAGCCCGCCGCCTGCCCATGACTCCTGAGCCTTCCCCCATCTCCTTCCCCCTTTGTTTTGATAGATCAGGGGAGGCTTGGGAGTCACGGGCGGGTGGCCGTTGCCCAGGAGGGGCCAGTCTGTAGTGCAGTTGGCTCTGGCTGGCTTCAGGAGCTGCTCACTGCTCACTGCCGTGGCGCATGAAAAATGGCAGGTGACATTTTTCAGCTCCTGAAGCCAGCCAGCTCCTGAAGCCAGCCAGAGCCAACTGTGCTAACAGGCTGACTCTGGGCTGCTGCCGCTGTCGCTGCCACGTTTCCTGGGGACAGATTTGCAAATCTGGGGACATTCCAGGGATGGAATTTGTCCGGTGACAGATTTGCAAATCCGGGGACTGTCCCCGGGAACCGGGGACTTCTGGCAACCCTAATCTATAGAGCCCCACCCTTGATCCAGGGAACCTGGGTGCTGGCTTTCTGAAGCAGCCTTTCCCAAGCAGCTGCTCTCCAGATGTTGTTGGATTCCAGCATGACCAATGGTGAGGGATGCTGGGTGTTGTGGTCCATTAGGGCACCAGCTTGGGGAGAGATGGTATGAGGTGCCCATCAACTGTGGTTTGTCACAGGCCACACCCACAAAAACAACATACTTTTCTATTTGCTTTACAGCCAAACTACACCTAACATAATTATGGCCTGAGAATTTTATTCACACAGTTGAAGGATATCCCCTTTCCCCACTTTGTATAGTCAGCCAGTAAAAGCTGTAGCACCTGCTTGAGAAAAATAGCTTATATATGTCAGCCTGTCACACTCACTGTCCTCCAGCAAAGTGCAGTGTTTGTCTCTGCTGGCCTCTCTTCATAGACACCATTTCAAAAAGAAGTTGGAAAAGATACAAAGGAGTCAATACCGAAATAAGAAAAAATATCCTTCTTTAATTGCAAATACATTGCATAATCACAGTCACTTTTTATACTCTCTAGTACTTCATATAATCATCATAAATAATTGTGTGTTGCATAGCTTTCTAAATGTGTACAAAGGGACAAAGCTCTGTGTCTTTTATTATTACAAAAAAAGTTAGGAAAGTAATAAAATTATGGGTCACGTTGTTAACCTCCAGTTGCTTCCGCTCGTTTACTGTGAAATATGATCTCAAAGAGAGATTGGCCACAAATCTACTAAGAATGAGTTTGCCCCAGATCCACTCATTACTGTGAGGCATGCATGGGGAAAATTCCTAGTGAACTGTCTGCACAGACAGTCTCGGACAGGGATTGCGTTGAGATCTCGAGGGATTACTCAAAGGTTATAGAATATTATTTCTACCTTTCTTCTGTGTGTTTGTTCATGCCAGTTGGGAAATCTTTAGCAAAAACTTTTCAATGTCTGCATCTCGGCTAATTTTTGGTTACTGCTACCTACTGCAGAAGCATACACACCAAGGGGCTAAGCTGTCATATGTGCACTTTTAGCTAAGAGCAAGTCCCCTTGAACTCAGTGGCTCTTGCTGCTATGTAAACATGCACAGGATCAAGCCGCCTTTCTACTGAAATCAATGGACCTACTTTTAATAATGATGCTTAATCAGCAATACATAGAATCTTTGGAATTGTGGCCATTTAAAAACACGTTCTAGGGAACTGGTATTTTTTTTCTGTAGACACATTAAGCCTTTAAAAAGCAAAAAGCAAAACTTAACCATCTTTTGACAACACAGAATATTCTCATTACACTAAGCGTTGTGAATGGTTTGATTATACTTTTCTTTTCGTAAAATAAGAATGGGCATGAGTCAGTCAAAGCCTGCACTTGGCTCACTCCCACTGAAAGCAGTGGGACTTAAGGTCTGCTGGATCATGCCCACACTGCATCTTCTTGCTATTCTGCTTTCATGCCTTAATTCTCCGCCACCCCTTACTAAAAACCCAAGGAGCCAATCCAATTGGCCCATTGCACATGCTTTTAAGAAAAAAAGCCATCAAGCGAACTGCACTAGATTCATGAGATTTTCTGAAGTACCACTAGTGATGCGAAAGCCCTTGAGCATTGCAGCCCTCAAATCAGGACTTATTAAGTAGGGGATATATTCAGTATATTCTTTTTCGACCATGGACCAGCCATGATCTCTTCCCCTGCCAGCACTAAATTGGCATTGCGTACAAGTTGCAGCCAGGGGAATATGGAACGAGAACTGACTACATGACTGTTTGTATTTTACCAAAGATACATAGATTAGAAGTCTGATTACAGGCAATTTTATATTGCACCTAAAATGGGGATCATTCAAGGTCATTGCCTCGTGGCTGGAAAGTACAATTTATGAACTGGCTGATAACACTGACACTTGGCCACTTTTCCAAACTTCACTGTTTTGCTAAGAAAAAGGAAACGTCACGCATTTGTAGCTACCTCTGACTGCAAATTATGCCACTGCACTTGGAATTACCAATGCGTTAGGATTTTTATTTTTTACTTTTTGTTCCAAAGTAGAATCTATTATCGAGTCCATGTTTAGACAGTTCTGGGGCTAGTTCTTGGGCTAACAAATAATACAGCTGGATTGTGTTACTACCAGTAAACGTCTCTGTAAAAAAGGGAACTGAGAAACTTTGGACAATAAAACATATAAAACTTTATACATTATCAGTGCATTTTTAAAATATTGTACAACTCTTTTTAACAGTGCAGTCCACAAATCATTTAAGCTGCAGAACTAGTACCTAAGGTAGCTTACAGGTCACTCGGCTGCAGAAAATTACCCTGGTGCACTTGAAGACCCTTGCCTATTTTTGAGCACTCATTGCAGATATAAAATTTCCTCCTTTATGCTAATGTTAGGCCGTTGCGTGAATGCAGAAAGTCCCCTGCACACCCTGTATCCTTGGTGCAATGAGAGGAAGGGAGTGTCATGGTGAAGGTGAGAAGGCAAACAATTATTTACACCTCCACGTTGTACATGTCCTCACCTTCAACTCCCACCAGCATCCTTATGCAGCATCAGGGAGTTGGGTGGCAAGGAAATGGAGGCCAACAGCACGGCATAATTATTTGGGAGTGTCCCAACTTGCTCCTTCAACTGAGCTCCTTTAAAACTGCCTACAATTTAAAGTCACAGATACTGCAGCTGCTCCCCTACTGGAAGACAAAGGAGAATGAAATGTGTTCTGAGATGTAGAAAAATTGAAGATATATAATCATGGTCAACCAGTATCCTGTCCAGCCTGCAAAAGAAAAAAGGAACAGGAGGAAGGCAGTGCAGGTGGATGTTCATAGCTATATCTGCACAATCTTTCCTCTAGATGTGAGCAGAGTATGATATGGGAATCCTGGGTGACAGCCAAATTCCTGATGCCCCTTGCTCTCGAGAGTCGAGTTACACTATAAGCAGACTCATGGGATGCATCTGTTGTTAACAATCTAAGAGAGCAGCTGGATCAGAGCAAAGGTCTATTTAGGACAGCATTCCATTCCAAATAGTGGCTGACCAGATGTGTCTGGGATGCCCACAAGCCGAGCATGAATGTTATGGCGCTGTTCCACTTGTGTTCTGCAACAATAGCTATTCTGAAGCACACTTCCTCTGATATGGAAGGTAATATATAGCCATCATAAACTGCTGAGCTGTAGCACTTCAGGCAGCAACCAGATGTTCAAACATTTGAACGCTCCTTATCTTAGAAACCAACAACTGCATGCAGACCAAAGATAGCATGTCAAGGAAACGTGTAGAAAGGATTGTTCCTTTCTAACACATATGTCTTCTACCTACAATCAGGTCTTGGTTTTTCGTATGCAGATATACAGTTCTCCACCTGCACATTCCAACAATGGATAATTCTCACTGAGTGCTGATCACCTAGCTGGCTCTTAATTTGGTCCTGCCTGCAGTGCTAAAGTAAGGGAAGACAGTAACTTCAGTGAATCGTGTACATGGGCCCATTTCCATGGGGCTAAACTGGAATATGTGCAAGTACGCTGGCTTAAATGACTTGTGGACCACTGCCCTGCAAAGTTTTACTCTTTCCAGGTCACAAGCTCGTTTTAATGATTGCCTTCTCCGTATGTTCGGGAGTCTTTCGACGCAGTCCTTTGTTTGTAATCTTCTCCGGATCCCAGATCCACTATGTCCTGATAGTTTGTAAATTCCTGAGGTAATGGAAACTCTTCAGTCGATGAATGAGTCCTGTGGCCAAACACCCGCTCTTGCAGCTCAGCGATGTCATTTCTGATGTCGGCCATCATTAGCAACAGGAAGTCAAAAGAACCCGGTGGCCCCTAGAAATATTAGAGGTGTGACAATTAAGTTACTAGTCCCTCGTGCTCCTAATGACTTACAGTACGTCACAGCACCAGTTTCGGATAGATTATCAAAACAGAGGAAAGGAAACTAATGAAAATTGAAGTTTGGAAAAGCAATCTGTACTTGAATCTTTTCCAAATGCAAATTTCAAATAAGAAATGAGAAATGCTTTAGTGTGTAAGATTCTGTTACCCTCACTATTGTGGGCACAGAGTTGGCTTTGTATAGGAACCGAGAGTGTCTGATACGAGACGTTCATGTCTTCACCACTTATTTCATTAAAAGAAACGTCAACAATTGTTTAAAGGGAAGAGCACAGAAGGCACTTATTGGGACTGAAAAACAGGCAGATGCTCACACCTTCATACTGCTAACCATTAAACAATGTCCTCCGTCTGGAGCCCCATGTGTGCTTCAGAGCAGTTCCAAAGCATAAATGAAGACTGTTCCAACTGATTGCAGTTGGAGGGGCAAAGGGATACAGGTATGGGAGAGACTATTCCACCCATACAATTATCAGCAGCCCTGGAAGGCAGGGGTCAGTTTTTCAGCGTTCCCATGCCCAGTGCATTTGTCTGGATGGGGCAATCTTGAGGTGGAGATTTTGATCACTGTAGCTGTTAATATTAGTATATTTAACAGTGATGTAGGAAAAAGAAATATATGAAGCAGCCCTTCATTTCATGCTATTATGGGTGGTATCCAGCTAAACAGTTATGCTAGCACAAGCACTTTGGGCTGTGTGATGGAACTTTGCCTTTCCTCTCCCCGTGCACCTCCTAAATTTGATCTGGGGGGGGGAGGGGGTTGGGAGCAATCCTGCAACAGATTTAGAAGCACATGGGAGAGGAGAGGGAGGGGAAGTTATGTTGTGTAGCTCAACGGGTTTATGCTAGTGCAACTGTTTAGTTGGATACCCCCTCTTTATGTTGTAGCATAGAATTGTAGAGTTAGAGGGTCGTCTAGTCCAACCAGTAGTAAGTAAATAAACATTTGGAATTGGATAAATAAACAACATTGCATTGCAATGGGATAGGATACTTACCGGTGCTCCTTTTTCTCCTGGTGCTCCTCTGTCACCCTGTAACAAACATCATTTTCATTGATTAAAATGGAACCATAATTTGGACACCTATTCCATCCTTCGAAAGCAACCTGCATTCGTTTTCTCAGGCATATGAAACTGGTTGAGAAGTGGGTTGCTGCTTGATTGTAATGTAGTCTCTTTCATATTTTGATATTTCATTTATGATACTTATTTTAAATTGGTGTTTTCCCCACCCACCCCTACTATGGATTTGTATATTTATAATATACTGTATTGCTATCTAACAACCTGGAAACCTTTGAGTTGAAGGCCAGAAAACAAATTCAATAAACAAATGTCTAAATAATCGTTCAAACCACGCATTAAGTGATCTGAAAAGTTACACCTGAAGCAAAGGTTAAGTGTTTGAACATCCTACTGAGTTAAATGGGACTTACACTAGGTGTATGACTGAGTTCAGTAGGGCTCTCACGCTACTAAGTGTGAAGCCTTGATTTCATTTACCATTTGTTACATATCAAAGTTAAGTATCATATTTCCAATGACAATTTTTTTATCTGTTGTAAGTATTCAAATCAGCAAATTGAACCAAGCTTTGATGATTATTCCAGAGCAGGGAAAAACTCTAAAACAACTTCTCTCCAAAAGCCAAATCTATCTGTATTGGGAATAGTTCCCATCAAATTTACCATAAAGTAAATGAACAATAGATTCATTTACACCCTAGATGCAGGCTAAAAATGTTTCCAATTAATATAACAGATGGACAATATCATGATAGCATGGAACCTTCAATTTCAAGGCATATCTAAGGAGATATGGCACTAATTTGTGATAAAAGATAAACTGCAATCCTCAATAGGATGGATTTGTGGCGGCTCCATTACTGTATCAGGATTTGGGTCTGCAGCTGTCCTGAGCTTGGGAGATATCAGGGGTATCAGGTGGAGATTCAGCCTGTACATGACCATCAAACTGGTTAGGAAGGAACAACAGGAAAACAATCTATATTAGCAGGCAGGCCATGTTGTATGCCCAATTCATACAGAAGCTCCCTTGCAAGGCACTCTCACACTACTCAGCCACAAGGGGGCTCTGCTTATTGTTTCTTGGGATAGGCCAGCTTTACTGCTGCCTTCCAATTACTTGGGAACTGGGAGCAACATTTCATAAGAAACATGCTAGAGGGGAAAGAATTGCTTGCTCACCTTTGCTCCATCTCTTCCTGGTGCTCCCGGAGGACCCTGAAAAACAAAACCACGGTCCTTATGAACATGCAATAGCTCAACCAATACTCTGCGTGCATTTATGGAACGGAGGTGCAATACTGACCACGGGGCCCCTTCTGCCCTGTTTAATATGGGACAGGTCTGGAGAGGGTCCCATAGGCCCCATTGCTCCTCTAGGGCCTGGCAGACCTGGAGGGCCAGGAGATCCAGGAAATCCAGGGCTCCCTTGCGGACCTGTGGCACCTGCAATAAAAGGGAGATGGTTAAAGCTCTCAGTGGGTTCATATATGTGGCTGGTGAATGGGGGCTGAGTTAGGACAACAGTGGGGAGAAGCAGCACCCCTGCTTTTGCCTGTATCTCAATTGCTGGGAGACTAACCAGGAGCCCAGAGGATTGCACCATCTGCCTTGTATTTTGGACAAAATACAGTGGTGCCCCGCAAGACGAATGCCTCGCAAGATGGAAAACCCGCTAGATGAAAGGGTTTTCCGTTTTGGAGGTGCTTCGCAAAACGAATTTCCTATGGGCTTGCTTCGCAAGACGAAAATGTCTTGCGAGTTCCTGCGGGTTTTTTTTTCCTCCCCCCCCTTTTCTAAGCCACTAAGCCGCTTATCTGCTTATCCGCTAAACCGATAAGCCGCTAAAAGCCACTAAAAGCCACTAATAGCGCTAATCCGCTAAGCCGCCAATGGGCTTGCTTCGCAAGACGAAAAAAAAGCTAGATGAAGAGACTCGCAGAATGGATTAATTTCGTCTTGCGAGGCACCACTGTAAGATCTATTCAGCTCAAAGATTATGATGCAATTACATAAACAAAACAAAACAACCACATTACTGATTGATTGATTGATTGATTGAGAGATTGCATTTTCTCCAAGGAGCTCAAGGAGGCTTATATGTTTCTCCCTGCTCCCCCATTTAATACCCACAACAAGCCTGTGAGATAGTCTAGACTGGGAGAGAGTGACTGGCCCAAGTTCACGCACCAAGCTTCATGGCTGAGTGCAGATATGAACCCTGGCCTCCCAGGTCCCAGTCCGACACTCTAACCACTCTACCACGCTGACTCTAATGATATTGTACTTTATTGCACGGTATTAATAGTAGTACTTTAATGCTGGTTCTGAATGTGTTTTTATTACTTTGTATTTCACAAGGATGTTTTTAAAATGTCGCAAGCTGCCTTGATTCCCAGCTTGCAAGGAAGGTGGGATAGAAATGCAATAAATGGAATAAATACTGTAGCTCTCCTGCATATAAAGAGCACAAAGAGTGAGATCTGACAGGTTGAGCTTGGCAAGGAAAGTTGAGAAACCTTTCTCAATTCCTAGTCCAGAGATTCACTAATCACTAAACAAATATATAGCTTGGGAATGGAATATTTTCAGTTAGGAGAGGAGGTGTGGAAGAATCAAGCTTGCAGCACCTTGGACAGCTCCTGGGATGGGATAAACCAGATGGAACAAGGCATGCTTTGAGGCTCTAACTATGTGTATGTGTGTGTGCGTGTGTATACGTATATACCACATATATGTGTGTGTGTGTTGATGCATGGTTGTTCCTACTCTAAGCTCCTTGTACAAATGGTAGTATACAAATACGATAAACATAAAAATTAGTTTAACTACTTTATTGCTTTACCTGGAGGACCCTGATCACCTGGCTGTCCAGGAGGACCTGGTATTAATGTATTGGATGCAAGTACTTTTTCCCCTGTGATTGGTTTGCTAAGGTCAGCAGCATTATTTGGCAACAAAGCAACCTGCAAGAAGGAAAACACCACAAACCATTAGCTAAGCAGCATATTCAGTGACATCTAGTTGAGTTTTTGTTGCGTATGACTTGGAAGACAGCACAAAATGAAATCCTCAGTTCATGACCCAGCTACTTAGTCCATCAATCTGAAAGAGCCATGGTGCTACACTTGGACTCAGAAGCTCACTGCTGTTTGATGGGTCACTCAAGGCACAATCCTAACCCCTGGCCACCAGGGGTTGGATGAAGTGTTGTAGCTAGCGCTGCATCCACAGACTTGGAACTTGCACCTAGAGGAAGGTTGGGTCAGGAAAAATGCCCCTTTTCTGAGCCAGTTCCTAGGCTGGAACAGAAAAGAGGCCCAGATCAGGTCTACTGGCATCATGTGATAGCAGCATGGTAGGCACAGGAGCCTCTCTGCTCCAAACCATTCTTCTTAAGAACTTTTTGTGGGCAGATACTGGTGTCAGCTCCTTCCTGCTGCTTGGGAAGGTGTACTGGGGCACTTCTCTCTGACAGAGCTTCTCTGTTGGTGGTTGAGCTTCCTTCATGGCATGTGTATCTGAAGAAGTGTGCATACACACGAAAGCTCATACCAATAACTAACTAAGTTGGTCTCTAAGGTGCTACTGGAAGGAATTTTTAATATATTTTTTAATATATTTTTTTCTTTTGACTATGGCAGACCAACATGGCTACCTACTTGTAACTAGATTCATGGCAGAAGTCAGTGGAGCCCAGCAGAGTTCTGGACATGGCGGATCAGGGGCTTGATTTGCGCTGTCTCCACCACCTTATCTACTTCACAGAGTTACTGTGAATGGACAGCTTCAAGGAAGCAAAAAACACCCAAACACGAAGAAGTAGACAATAGTCTACTTACAGGTAGGTAGCTGTGTTGGTCTGCCATAGTCGAAACAAATACTTCATGTGTAAGCTCATACCAATAACAAACTTAGTTGGTCTCTAAAGGTGCTACTGGAAGGAATTTTTAAATTTTGTTTAGATGACAGTCTGGAATTAATAGCTTTACATTTTGTACCTGGGTACATACGCTGCAACACAATATATATATACCCTTCTCACCAAATATGAATGGTGTATGGTGTGTGTACAGTACATGTAAGTTTATTTTTTTAAAAAATCTCTGGCTGCTGCTTCAGAGTTCTTAAAGAGACGTATGTTATCCTACATATGAGCACTCTGGATAAAGAGAGAATGTATTTTGATTAAACATAGGCAAGTATAAAAAAAAATAAAGTGAAAATTCACCCCTTAGTTTTTCACAGGGACAGATTCTAGACTTATTCCTAGATTCATATTCCGGCTGAATAGTAGTAGTAGTAGTAGTAGTAGTAGTAGTAATTACTGTCTGCTCTGACTTGTAACCCCCATCCCCAAAGTCTTCAGCAGAGCTCTTATTCAACCTTGTTACAGCAGATTGCTTAAACCAAGGGCCTGAAACCTGCAGACACCCAGAATCCTTTTTATTCCAGCCTCCATTATCCTCAAGGGACGCAGGTGGCGCTGTGGGTTAAACCACAGAGCCTAGGACTTGCCGATCAGAAGGTCGGCAGTTCGAATCCCCGCGACGGGGTGAGCTCCCGTTGCTCGGCCCCTGCTCCTGCCAACCTAGCAGTTCGAAAGCATGTCAAAGTGCAAGTAGATAAATAGGTACCGCTCTGGCGGGAAGGTAAACGGCGTTTCCGTGCGCTGCTCTGGTTTGCCAGAAGCGGCTTAGTCATGCTGGCCACATGAGCCGGAAGCTGTACACCGGCTCCCTCGGCCAATAAAGCGAGATGAGCACTGCAACCCCAGAGTTGGCCACAACTGGACCTAATGGTCAGGGGTCCCTTTACCTTTTACCCATTATCCTCAGCCAATGCAGCCACTGTGGCGAATGATCAGGGATGATGGGAATAACGAATGCTCTGTTGGATTAGACCAAACAGAGGTGCCAGAGACTGAACCTGGAATCTTCTGCATTCAAAGCACTAAGCTGTGGTGTTTTCCCTTCCAAGGGCTTAGAATACTTACAGGATGAGAACATTTTCTCCCCCTGCTGAGTGTACACATATGCAATTTTAGTTTTGTTGCCAACTCGTTTATTTATCTCGAACAGATAAGACAGGCACTTTCACAAAGGACACGTAGGGGCAACAGATGCCAACCTGCAAATTCGACATGGCCCTGAAGCTCATGCAATGTATGCTAAACCAGCCACTCCTGTCTACTCTTTCTTCACTATATCAGGGTCAGAAGCATCTGCCCTGTGCTTTGATGATGAATATTATTATCTTAGCCAGACACGAGCATGCACTGATCTAATTTCTATTCCACTCCACTTTCTTGATTCAGGCTTGGAATCGCTCTTGAAAATGATCTCACTCCCAAGTCTCTCTTCATGCATGAATCTTTCTTCACAAGGAAACAGAATACCTCCCTACAATATTTTCAAAAGGGACAATAGTCACGGAAATGAGATCTAACCCCCACCATGGACTGCATTACATGTACTTTTGAAGAAGTTCCGTGCAGAAACCATTGCTCAGTTGGCTTGGCGATGGATCGCCTGAGTCCAGGCTAATACTTATTTCTAATTAAATGCATACTTACATGTATCTGCGCAAGCAACATGTGCAATGAGAGCTATTCCACACATGGGAATGCTTGCATGCCTGGATTGCCTGCTATTTATTTCTTTTGGCAAAGGGCTCTCCCTCTCTCTGACTAGTTTTGCAACTCTGTCGAGGGGGATGATGGGGAAGAAGGTTTTTTTTTTTTTTAAATGTATCTCTGAAGAATTATTTCCATTATATCTGCATAGAATCCCTGAGTGCTGCAGAGAATCCTGGGGCACCATTTAGGGCAAGAATAGGCAAACTCGGTCCTCCAGATGTTTTGGGACTACAATTCCCATCATCCCTGACCACTGGTCCTGTTAGCTAGGGATGATGGAAGTTGTAGTCCCAGAACATCTGGAGGGCTGAGTTTGCCTATGCCTGATTTAGGGCTTGCTTCACAGTGGCTATTCTCCAGGTGTTTTGGAATTTCTTCTGATATAATGTGAGCTGAGAACAGGACCAAGCACTCCACACTGAAGGGAGAGATCGGTGATTATAAGCAAGCTGTGTTCCAGGGAAATTTGCTTACCACTGCTGATATTCTATCCAACGAACTGCTAAAAAGGAGCTATTCTGGGCTCCTTTGGGAGGAAAGGTGGGATATAAATTTAGCAAATAAATGCATACATATACAGTAAGCTTCTGAGAACTCCAGAACTGTCATGTCCATCAGGCAGCAGCTGAGCTCCAATACTTCACTATTATTTTGCAGCCCCATTTGCACTCTGCAAATACCATTCACTGTAAGCTCTTTCTTATCTCCCCATACTGCTCTAAACCCAGCACTGTAGTGTCATTCTGGTGCATCTTCTTGGGGGTAAGGAAATGGTGGCTTCTGGAACACCCAGAACACCCCAGAACATCTACTGCCACCCGAAAAGCCCCCAAAACATATTAGGAATCCCACCCTGCTTGAAATAACTCCAAATTTCAGCTGCCTCTTGCCCCACCCTCCAAGATTCCAAGCCTAGAGTTGGAAGATTCACACTTCAAGCTTAGCCTCACATCATGCTATCAGATTCCTGATGATATTGACCAGGGTGAGTTTCTCTTGCATGAGATAAAACACAATACGGTTCCCTTGTGGATTCTTCTTTTGAAGGTTTTACAGAATAAAATTAGCTTCGTAGTCTTATATTAAAACAAAATAACAAAACCCTGGAAAAGGACTCTTTCTCTTATGTCCTCTAGCTGAATAGCAAGATCCACCACACCTACTATATTTTTCCAAACAATCCCATGCAAAACACACATGACAACCTTCACAAAACTCAAGTTTTCACATGTGTCTCAGTTTTACATGTGTCTCAGATTTTAATTTTATTTTATAAAAAAAGATAATTACCATGCGTTGGGAGAAAAATAGATACCGCCCCCCGGCAATCTGTCACATTATATAGCTTTGAAATGAATAATTGCCCATAAAATAATCTAGAACCGATTGTCATATAGAAAACATAGCATCCATGCTCTTTCCTTTGAGGATTTAACCTCTCCTGTATCAGAAAATAGTGTGTGAAAAATATTTACAGTTCAACTTCATTATGTGGGATTCTATTAATGTACCCCCAAAATATGGTAAATACAAAATGAGATTAAACTGACTCTTGTAAAACTGGCCACTCAACTGGAAGGGACCGAAAATCTGGTTCTAGGACTACTCATTGCCCTAAATTAAGATTATTCTTCTGAACTATCTTTTATGAAAACATCCCCAAGTGACTGTGTTTTTTTAAGCCTCCAAGGAACAAGATTGCACCGTTTCCCTAGAAGACAAATTCACTTGCTGAATGTCTATATCTGGGTTTATTGTTCTGCAGCAAACCTATGAAATATCTTATTTAGAAACTTCATTCTGGCCAAGCCCATTATGTCTTTCTTCTCAACTCATGTCAGCGGCGTAGCTTGTCGCTCAGGTGCCTGGTCTGCAGCCAGGGGTGGGGTGAGCCGGCCATGGGGGCGGGGTGCGCTGTATGGATCCTATCCGCTGCCTCCCCCTCAGCTGTAGGGCAGCTGAGGGAGAAGCGGAGGGCAGAGGCAAGTCCCACGCTGCTGTTTTAGGCAGTATGGAGCCTGCAGGCACCCAAGCCACCATGTCACTCCCAGGAGAGACGCGTGGCTCAGGCACGCTGTGGTAATTGCCAGCCCCCATGGTGTGGCGCCCAGTGCCAGCTGCATTTCGTTACGTTTGATGACTAAACTAAAAAGTTTCGTGAGCCCATTTTTTTTATATATAAAAAATTTACAAACTCGTGTTTTTGTCATTTTGTCACCGCCCCTCAGTGATGACACCCGGGCTGGACCGCACCCCACGCCTCCGCCACTGACTCTTGTACCTTTTGTTTCAGTTGCAACACTGTCTGCTTGATTTGATAGAACTCTTTGCAAGAGGCACAGCAGGCCCCTGGTTTCACCACGTTATCAGCCTTCTCAGAATACCCTGCAAAAAGGGGAAAAGAGAAAGAGAGAGAGAGAGCGCAAATATTCCAATGCATTTTTCCCCCAAGAGGGAAGAAAACAAAGCAGGGGAGAGAAATGCCAAAGAAAGCTGTGCTGGGGTGATGAGCCTTTGACGTTTTCCTTCCTGGCCATTCCGTGAGAGGAAGAGTTGCCCTTGGTATTAACAACCTTTCCCAGTTGTGAATCACCATGAAAGGCTGCATAGATCCAGCCTAAGCTCACTGCAAACAGTCTTAGCAGCAGCTGTTTCCAGTTAGCAGGTCTTAATGCCCTTTTGTAAAACTCTTTTTATATCTGGGGCGGTGGGGGGGGGGAAGTGTTTACCTCTCTACTTTTATCTGAGTCTTTACTGTACAGGACCCACAGTGATTTATAATCCCCCTTCAAGGGCCAATTTTTGTATGCTGTAAATTGTGCCAATATCTCATGCAGCGAGACCTTTTGCTTGCAATTTGCACAAAGCCGGCCTTTATCACCACTGATTATGTTTGCTGCGCAATGGAACGCTTAATGGCAGAAAGGGTCAGAGCCACAATCGCAATAAAAAGTAACTCTGAAATATCTACTGGTACATTGCTGGAGCCACTGAAACGCAGAGAATCACAAGAGAACACAAGAAGTATCAGAATAAGATGCTCTTTACAGAGCTTTAAATCTTTAGGAATGGCACAATTTACTCAGTGCTTTTCTTCTGGAAAAAATGGTGCTGGTGCTGAGTACCCCTGAGTACCCCCAGAAAAGCACTGAATGTACTTATTAATTCTTATTATTGGCACCAATCAGGTTGAGGCTAGAAGTAAATTGAGGCAAGGGTGGGAGAACTCCCTGCGTGATGGGCAGGAGCCAGATATAGTCGGGTCAATTCCAATGCCTAAGCCAATACCGCTTATATTCTGTAACCAATAAAGTTGTGGCCTAAATTTGCCCAATAACATTAACCTAATATCTGTCTCCTTGTGTCATCAACGAGGGGTTGGTTTCGGGGTCTCGACACACAATTATCGGCAACAAACAGGTTGAGGCTAGAGGTAAATTTGTTAGAGGTACAGTCGTACCTTGGATCTCAGACACCTTGGCTCCCGAACGATCGAAACCTGGAAGTGAGTGTTCCAGTTTTTGAACATTCTTTTGGAAGCTGAATGTCTAAGCGGGCTTCTGCGGCTTCTGATTGGCTGCAGGAGTTTCCTGCAGCCAATTGGAAGCCGCGCTTTGGTTTCTGAACGTTTTGGAAGTCGAACTTCCGGGATGCTACATATTTGCATCCTGAACTGCTCAGCCTGGATAGCTCAGCTGGTTAGAGCATGGTGATGATAACACCAAGGTTGCAGGTTTGATCCCCGTATGGGGCTGCTGCATATTCCTGCACTGCAGAGGGTTGGACTACATGATCCGCAGGGTCCCTTCCAACTCTATGATTCTATGCAGGTCCTGCATTCAACAGGGATGATCTACACGTTCTCCTCCCCACACCCACCTGATTCTATGAGGCTTTCTCAATAGTTTGCCCCCCCCCCCAACAAGCTGCAAGTTCAACACCCACTGTGTGTTGTTTATAGAGGCTACATTGAAATCCCTTGCCAGGGTCTGAGGCCCAGAACCAACTTGCATCCCCCTGTGCTGCTTGCGCAGAAGAAGTAATAACACGCAGGAACTGCTGGAAATTTAAGGCACGGCAGCCTGTGACATTCACCAGAACCCTACAAAGGCATCAGTTAAGCCCCACAACTTACACTGGCAGCAGCTGAGGTCATAACCCAAGGATGGGCTCTGCAAAAAGGTGAGAATCAGATAAAGGAGGGCAGAGGCCATAAAGCAGTTGTAGCTTCCTGGCCAGTAGCAAAATGTTTAGGGCTGTTTTCACTTGGTTCCCGGCAGCAAAGGCTAAAGCTTGCAATGGGTGACCTGGCGGGTTGCAGGTACAGGGATCACTTTATCTTCCACAACACATCTCTTTGGAGTTAAGAGTAAGGGAGAGGCACTTCATCTGCCAAGGGAGACTACTTGCAGCAACACCAGAGCAAATCAAGTGGCATTTCCTGATCCCTATAAAAGCTTGAGGGAGAGGCTTACTTCCTGCTTTTAGCAAGTAGGACACTGTAGCCAGCAAGAACATGGTCCAATGAATATTCGCTTCTTGTACTCAGAGGCTGTGGGAAGGATTCCTGAACTGCAAGGAGTTGGATTAGATGACCCTTCAACTGGAAATTCAATGATTCTGTGAAACCACTGAACCCAGTAAGGGTCACACAGTCACAGGAAAAGTGGAGCCTGACGCCCCTCCCCCAGCCATGTAGGAAAGATGGGCAGGAACTAATGAGGGCCTAGTCGTACAAAGCCACATCTTTTTCACACCTGCTAAGCTCTTCCATCTCCTGCACAAGGACTGAACTTCAGCATACAACAGATGTAATGCAAATGCAAACTCTGCTCCCCCAAAAGTTGAATTGTTTTTCCAGACAGAGAGGGGCTGAAATAAGTCAATGCTCCTATGCTTTCTTCCATAGTGTTGAGTACTGGAAACTCTGTTTTAATAAAAATGAAAGCCGAGGCTCTCAAAGTTCTGTACCAAACTCTACAGAAGAAGTGTGAAGGACTGAGAGGCTTCTGAATTATTTGCCACCTCAGTGACAGTGAAACCGGACTCCCAGAATGCATTTCTCTTCCGCATATGAAGCTGATGTCACAGATAAGCTGAACTATTCTTCCTTTGTGAAGTCAGCTGAAGCTACCTAAGCGCTTTGTGTGTGTGTGCTATCATTACTGAAAACGTGGTCTTTTCTTGTCTGAAGTTAGACAATAAAAAAACGAACCCAGCAGCAGCAGCAGTTCCTAAGATAATACAGTGGTATAATAATAATAATAATAATAATAATAATAATAATAGTAAAAAGGTAAAGGTACCCCTGCCCGTACGGGCCAGTCTTGACAGACTCTGGGGTTGTGCGCCCATCTCACTTAAGAGGCCAGGGGCCAGCGCTGTCCGGAGACGCTTCCGGGTCACGTGGCCAGCGTGACATCGCTGCTCTGGCCAGAGTCAGAGCCAGAGCCAGAGCCGCACACGGAAACGCCGTTTACCTTCCCACTGGTAAGCGGTCCCTATTTATCTACTTGCACCCGGAGGTGCTTTCGAACTGCTAGGTTGGCAGGCGCTGGGACCGAGCAGCGGGAGCGCACCCCGCCGCATGGATTCGAACCGCCGACCTTTCGATCGGCAAGCCCTAGGCGCTGAGGCTTTAACCCACAGCGCCACCTGCGTCCCATAATAATAATAATAATAATTTATTATTTATACCCCGCCCATCTGGCTGGGCCTCCCCAGCCACTCTGGGTGGCTTCCATAGAAAGCAAAAATACAGTACCTCGGGTTAAGTACGTAATTCGTTCCAGAGGTCCATTCTTAACCTGAAACGGTTCTTAACCTGAAGCACCACTTTAGCTAATGGGGCCTCCTGCTGCGCCGCTGGAGCACGATTTCTGTTCTCATCCTGAAGCAAAGTTCTTAACCTGAAGCATTATTTCTGGATTAGCGGAGTCTGTAACCTGAAGCGTATGTAACCTGAAGCATATGTAACCTGAGGTACCACTGTACTGTTTGATGGGGCAGTAAATTTACTTGAAGTTCTCAGGTGGGATTCACCTAGCCAGCCCTATCAGCAGAACCCCTGCTCAAGGACATCCATTTGCACAGTGATGATTTTGTGCTCCCATGGGCTTCCCATACCCCCACAATGGGCCACTGAGGGGTCAGGAGAACCCCCAAAACAGCACATGGTGGTGGGGGAGTGGGGAGACCTATTCAACTGGCAAATGGAAACGCTTGAGCAGATGAAACAATGCAAAGAGCACAATGTTGAATTCTACCCATTGTTTCCTGTACGTTTCCGAGCACAATTCAAAGTGTTGGTGCTGACCTTTAAAGCCCTAAATGGCCTCGGCCCTGTATACCTGAAGGAGCGTCTCCACCCCCATCGCACCATTCTGCCCGGACACTGAGGTCCAGTGCCGAGGGCCTTCTGGGGGTTCCCTCACTGCGAGAAGCAAAGCTACAGGGAACCAGGCAGAGGGCCTTCTCGGTAGTGGCGCCCACCCTGTGGAATGCCCTCCCATCAGATGTCAAAGAGATAAACAACTACCTGACATTTAGAAGACATCTGAAGGCAGCCCTGTTCAGGGAAGTTTTTAATGTGTGACATTTTAATGTATTTTTAATCTTTGTTGGAAGCCGCCCAGAGTGGCTGGGGAAGCCCAGCCAGATGGGCGGGGTACAAATAATAAATTATTATTATTATTATTATTATTATTATTATTATTATTATTTCCATGTTGAGTCCCTGCATGCATTCCCCCCACCCCACAAAGCTTATGTTATCATCTGTCTTGTATTATCTGCCATTGGTTTTCATTTGATTATGTGGCTATGCCGTGCCCTCTCTACAATATGCAATAGGATCTTCATGTCACAAAGATGGTCCATTTCTTTGGTGCCCCTCCCCATATTCAAACCTGCAGCTCAAATTCACAGGCGGCTAAGGGCAGCAGACAGCTTTCATCCCTCTGGCGCTGTAAAATAAACACACACTAATTCATTTTCTCCATCCTGTGTGTTATCTTTGGAGATTGAGTGAGATACTGGTGTTGTGCTGTTGTTTTTTAATTAAAAAAATCAGTATATTATTAACATTGTAAGAAAGAATTTATCAGACGATCTGCCTTGAAGACCTAAATTCCACTGCAATTTAAGCCAGCTATTTTCGAAAGGTTATTGCAATGCAAATGGTTTTTTTGTAGGCTGGCAATGGCGCATGAACTTCTATCTGCCACAAGATGGCATTCCTAAGCAGATTGTTTCAAACAGTAGACTTAAGAGTCAGAGGGAGAAAATCCTGTTCTCATGTATGGTGGACTGGAATTATACCTGCTTAAAATATTTCTTCTGCATAGCTATTAAAGGCGCAGAAACTCTGTCACCTGGCCACTCGGTTTTGCAAAGCTGGATTAAAAAAAGGAGGCTCAAGAAGAGTACTTTTGGGATCTTAGACATTCAAACGTTATGGGAATCCTCTACCCTCAAAATGTCTGTAAGGAACTGATTCTCTGCTTTTTTGTGACTTGCTGGACAAGAACAAGGTTTAACTAGTCTCGTTTTCTTACTGGGGAAGGGAAACTGAAGTCAGCCAAGAAAGCATCACGTTTTCAGTTACAATAGCTGACACACCAGGGGCATAGATAGCTTCATCTGACTTCACAAGGCAGAATGGTTCAGCTTGTCTATGACTTCAGCTTCATATGCAGAAGAGCAATGCATTCTGGGAACTCAGCTTCACCAGGAATGGCTGATAGCCGTGTGGTCTGAGCTGGAACAACCAGCTCAGAACATAATGGCAAGAGCTCTGAATCAACTGATCTGGAGGCAAAAATATGCAGTTTTAATAACACCTCCATCTGAGCAAAGGTCTTTAGGCTTGGAGCTTTTCACTGATTTTAACAGTTCACAGTGTGCACAGTGGATCCCTTTGGGCCAAAATAATTTAAGAAAAAGCAATGCAATACCTTTCTCTCCTTTGGTGCATGTTTTCCCATCATCTTCACGTATGTACCCCTCATTACATTCACACCGATAGCTGCCAAGGGTATTGACACAGATGTGGGGGCAGAGAGGCTCGCTGCTTGTGGCACACTCGTCAATATCTGAAAGGGGATGGATGCCGCAGTGGATTAAAAAAAGTGAGGGAAATAAGAAAGGTTTCCTAAAACTGTTGCATTAATTGCACTCAATTAGTGAGGGACTACTGCTCAGTGGAACTATGTGTTGCATGCAGCAGATTCCAAACTCTCAACCCCCATCATCTGCAGTTCAAAGGTTCAGACAGCAGGTGATGAGAAATACCTCTAAGTTGCTGGAGAGATAGTGACAGCCAGGTTAGACAAGAACCTGTGGCCCTCTAGATCAGGGATGGAGAACATATGGTCCTCCAGATCAATGTTGGACTCTGAACTTCCATCATCCTTCACTGTTAGCCATGTTGGTGGAGGCAGCATCTGAATTAATCTGAATTAACTACGTAAAGGTTTAGAAAGAAATCCAAAAAGATCTGCAAATTTGGAGTAGAATGCAATTGTCATTGCTGGGTAAAATTTCAGATATAAAAATGAATATACTCCCAAAGATGCTATTCCTATTTCAGACTGTACCTATAGTTAATGACAACTGAAATTTTAAGGAACGGCAAAAAGATCTATCTAAGTTTATTTAGCAGGGGAGAAAACCCAGGATAAAACCTAAAATGGTGATTGACACTAAAGAGAGAGGTGGTTTTGCCCTGCTTGACGTACAATTATATTTTGGCGCATCATGTTTATGTTGGTTGAAAGAATGGATTTTACTAAAGAACAGATACCTATTGGACTTGGAAGGGCATGACCTAAAATTTGGGTGGCGTGCATCCCTGTGGTATGGGAAGGCCAAGATATATGAGAGTTTCTCAAACTACTTGATTAGGAAAAACCTGCATAGGATATGGGGGAAATACAAAAACTTATTAGAAAGGAAAACATCAATGTGGCTGTCACCAACAAAAGCCCTTGCAAGGAAAAATAATAATATACAGAAAAATTGGAGTACATATAGAGATTTGCTAACTGTCACTAGGGAGGAATATAAATTGAAAGAGTATGGAGAGATAAAAGATCAAGTGACAGATTGGTTAAGTTACCATCACTTGAATGCAACATTTAAGTTAGATAAAAAAATATGGATTTGCGGAACAAAATTCACAGTTTGAAAAGGAGTTATTTGGATCCAGGGTAAAATAGACTAGCAAAAATGCCAAAATCAACAGAGGGCAATTGTTGAAAATGCAAGATAGAGGAGGGAACTTTTCATCACATGTGGTGGTCGTGCAGCATAATTAAAAACTATTGGGAAATGATCTATAATGAACTTGTAAAAATGTGTTAAAAATCCTTTTCTAAAAATCCAGAAGATTTTTGTGGGGTTAATAACAACAGAAGTTACCAAAAAAAGAGAATTTTGTTCCTATATGCGACAATTGCTGCATGTGTGTTATTAGTGCAAAAATGGAAAACAGATAAGGTATCAATAAAAGAAGAATGGTGTATTAAACTGATAGCATATGAAGAGCTAGCAGGAATGACCACTAGAATAAGGAATCAAAATGATAAAAGATATAGGAGGACAGGATATTCTTTATTGAATATATGAAAAAGTATGTGTCAGGGGCTCAGGAGCAGAGGCACAGGGAAGAGAGGAGATGGAGAGCGAAGGGGAAGAATCCGAGGGGAGCGTAGGAGAAGAGGACAGTGGACCGAGGGATTCCATGAGCCTCTCCAGCGAATCGGAAGATTCACAGAAGGGGGCGCCAGTGGCCAGGGGTAGGGGGTTCCCAAGGGGAACGCCCCAGGAGCAAGGGGGCAGCAGGGACTCCCAGAGCAGTAGTTGGAAATCAGGACCAGCTTCCCCACCAGAGCAGAGTGGGGGGGAAGAGTCCCAAGGATCGGGGCCAGTGCATTCCCCACCAGGGAGAGAAGATGAGGCAAGGCTGACCACGCCTCCATCAGAAAGTCGGACAACGGAGGGGAGGTCAGATCCGGCCAGTATCCCGGAAGAGGGAAGCAGTGACCGAAGTAGTGTAACGGTTAGGAGAAAGGTCACCGGGTTGGCGCGAGAGGCAAGTTCAAATGTACAGGAGCGCGGGACAGCAGAGAATGAGGATTGGGAACTGGGTCCTAAAGCCCGCAGGAGGCAGGGGGAGGAGCTAAGCGACTCAGAGTCGGAAGAGTCCAGAAAGGGCAATGCCCCAGCGGGCAGGAGGACCCAGAAGAGGAGAGAGCAGCGGAAAAGGTGGAGCAGGGCTAGGATCTTAAACTGGTGTCAGAGGGGAGGAGACTCAGATGGGACTTCGCCGATCTAGGGTTTAAGATGTAGGGCTGCGCGCTGCGGCTTTGAAATGGAAATTGAACTTCAATAAAGACTTTTGTACATTACGACAGCCTAGCGTTGGTCCTCTGTGAGCTGGGACCTAGAGGCAGCTCTGACAGTATGATAAACAACCTAGCAGGATGGTAAGACTCTCAGCAGTGTAAGAAATAACTAGAGTTTATATAAGGAGTTGCGATAGACAGCATGAACCAAGAAAACACGAGGAAAAGAAGGGATAAAAGGAACCAAGGAAGGAGAGGATGGGAAGTCGGTTAAGGATGTTTTCTGGTGGTTGTTTTTGTTATTTCAAAATTGTTACTTTTTATTATTCCAGATATTATTTCCTTTTCACATTATTTTTGTTTACATTTTGAAATGTATCAGAAATGCAAATGAAAAATGCATCAAAAAACAATAATAATCTGAATTAACCAAATTTTGGAAGCGCATACAAATCCGTATCTTTGAATTTATGGCAAGTAACCTTGCATTAATTTCAGGTGCAATCTTTTCCACCCACCTAAGCAATAGGGTTTCTCTCTGTTCTTGTGCCTTTCACGGTCATACCGATAACCAGGGTAGCATGTGCATAAGACTCGTCCAAAGTTGTCTGTGCACTGTTGTTCACAAGGAGCTTCTGCGCAGACGTCATAATCTAACGAGAGAGAAATGTGCTTGTTATTAGCAGCTGTACAACACTGCAAAAGCAATTTGGGAAATTAGTGTTTGTCCTTCAGTTACCAATGTAGTTATATTCCTGTTACTAATCAAGAAAACGTAGACCTCAAATTTTTATTTACACTGGATTGCTATGTGTGACAAAAGAACAGGCAAAGAAACAGATACCCCTGGAAGAAAAAGAAGATGAATATAATTACATAATGTTGTTTTTCTTCCATCACCTTCAGGATATTTTTTTTTTTTTTTGGGGGGGGGGAACTCTCAAGAAAATTCTCTGAGAATAGAAGTTGGTTAAAAGAAATATACTAAGCTAAGAACCGTAGATGGTTGTAACTGTTGGGCTGTGGAGAAGCTGCACGCAGTTTAGTGAATGCACTGTACACCTCCACAATGCTATTTCCAGAACCAAATTTAGTGGTTTACAGGATACAAGGACAATCACCTCCTGGCAAATAGAAGGGGAAGAAATGCAGGCAGTGAGAGATTTTACTTTCTTGGGCTCCATGATCACTGCAGATGGTGACAGCAGCCACGAAATTAAAAGACGCCTGCTTCTTCGGAGAAAAGCAATGACAAACCTAGACAGCATCTTAAAAAGCAGAGACATCACCTTGCCGACAAAGGTCCGTATAGTTAAAGCTATGGTTTCCCCAGTAGTGATGTATGAAAGTGAGAGCTGGACCATAAAGAAGGCTGATCGCCGAAGAATTGATGCTTTTGAATTATGGTGCTGGAGGAGACTCTTGAGGGTCCCATAGACTGCAAGAAGATCAAACTTATACATTCTTAAGGAAATCAGCCCTGAGTGCTCCCTGGAAGGACAGATCCTGAAGCTGAGGCTCCAATACTTTGGCCACCTCATGAGAAGAGAAGACTCCCTGGAAAAGACCCTGATGTTGGGAAAGATTGAGGGCACAAGGAGAAGGAGACGACAGAGGACGAGATGGTTGGGCAGTGTTTTCGAAGCTACCAACATGACCAAGCTGCGGGAGGCAGTGGAAGACAGGAGTGCCTGGCGTGCTCTGGTCCATGGGCTCACGAAGAGTCAGACATGACTAAACAACAACAAAGATGCAACTGGAGATAGGTAGGATCAGCTGAAAGAGGGGAGACACACTGTTGGAACAAAGGAAGGTACTTTATAGCCTGCCAAACTAATGGTCCATCTGGCTCAATATTTTCTACATTGACTGGCAACAGCTCTTTGGGGTTTTGAGAGTAGATTTCAGGAGGCAGTGGCTCTCCAGGGTTCCATTGCCAGAGGCAGTCACAGATGAGCAGAGTGCTGTTGCATTCAGGTCCTGCTTTCGGTTGGCCACTGTGCGAATAGGATGTTGGACTTGATGGGCCACCCCTTAACCATGCAGGGTTCCTGTCTGAGAGAAGGATTCCAAGGCCATGGAGATTTGCTCTTCAGACCCACATGAAGGTCATGGGTGGAACTGATATGGGGGTGGTGTTGTGGGTGGTGCAGATACCAGTGAGGAGGTAGTCAGGTGGAGTGCATTCCCACTTGCCCCTTTAAGCATTCAGGAAGACCGCCTGAAGATGGTTAATGTTCTGCAAGTTTCCCTGCCTCGGCTCCAATTCACTGGCTGTTGCTAGTGGTGACAAGGAATCACAGGGCACAATCATGCTATGGTTTGTGTGATACTACAGGGCAGCTAGGAGGAGATATGGGGTTTCTGTGCTGCTTTCTATGGCCTCCACCATATATATTCAGCCATGGGGGGGGGTGTTTCTCCAAGGGAAGAGGGTCTTTGCATCCTCCTTTCATTGGGCTAGACTGGAAAAGTAATACACCAGCTTGCAGGCATTGGCAGCTGCATCCACCCATGACTGGCATTTCAAGTGTGACATTTCTCTCTCGCATGGAACTAATCTCCATTTAAGAGGGAGAGAACATGTAAACCATCACTCTGTGAACTACAGCACCAAATGTTTATTTTGCTTCATGCATTCAGAATCGACTTTGAGTCTTACAGTTCCAAGCTTACTGCAATTGTGCTGACTGTGTATGATGCAACGGAGCTCCATCGCAGCTCAGGCTTCTCATTGCTAAATTGTTTAAGCACAACAACTTCTATCCCACCTATTTTCCAGAAGAAACTCAAGGTGATTTTTTAAAATAAAAAAAGGCAACAGTTATAAAATACAGAACAATTCGAAGTTTACATCGTAAATCAAAATATTAGCATAAAACCCAAGGCCACAGTAACAACGGCAAAACAGCTATCAGAATTAAAACTTCAGAATGTTAGAACAAAAGGAAATATTAAGCCTAAGGCCCCTTTAAGCAATGAACAGCCACGTCTCCACTAGCCGTCAAAAGCAGTGATGGGGTCTGATGCTGCATGTTTGCTAAAGTGTTGCATGCAGCAGGTGCCACTGTAGAAAAGGCCCTGTCCCTGGACACCACCAAGTGTGCCTTGTGGTGTTACGGAATCTGAAGAAGGAGTTTGGAGACAACCAGAGCATGCATACAGAAGAAGGTGGTCCTTGAGATAAACAGGTCCCAAGCCATTAAGGTTTCTAAAGGTTAACACCAGCACCATGAATTGAAGCTGGACACAATGTGCAGCCACGATGGACTCAAAATGCCTCTCAGTTGTCAGAATGCTCCTATTCCATTTGGAGCTCGATTTTGCAGAACAAACGATTCCAAGTGTTTTCTCAGCATTGAGCCAAGATAGGTGAGTCACCGGTCGAGTTTGCTCACCTGCTAAGATTTTTATTCATAGTTTGGTTTTGCCCCAGTGCATTATCAGCTCTGTGTCTGGCTGCCAAGATTTCCAGGACTCTGAGCTGCTAAAGCAGCACATCTGCCAATAATAAATCAACCTGATAAAACCAAGGTGAATCCCTTTTGTTGACTGCAAGAGGCAAAAGAGTGCGTTGAGTTGAGCACTTGCATCTGTCTTGGCAACATAATGTTCACAATGGTACAAGAGCAGCCCTTGATTGCCAAAGCAGAGAGCACACAGCCCATAAAACACTACTGTTCCAAATAACACACAGTAAGTGTAAAACTTTAATAAATGATAAACCGCCGGCTGAGCTCATCTATGCAGTATTTTAAAAGGTGGTGCAAAATTAACACTCCCGTTCCTTTTAAAACCACATACTTGATTGTTTTAAAGCCCTGCCTTCTAAGGGTCTCCAAGGGGTGGGCCCAGGGGAGAGGTGAAGCACAGAGCCAGAGAAGAAGAGAAGATGGCATTTGGGTGGCACATTATGTCTGCTGGAGGGGCTTATGTCTGCTAGAGCCAATTGTTGTGATGTGCAAAAATATTAGGGTAAAACCCAGATGCAAATCCATGCTTAGCCATCTTGGGCTAGTTACTAAATTCTCCCAGGAATGTTGTAAGAATAAAACAGGGAGGTGAGATCCTTGGAGAGGATGGGCAGGGTAATATACAATAAATAATAGAAAACAGGGAGGGTGTTTTAAAAAGCCAAGTTCTTTTCCATCAAAGCAGTGCAGATGCAAGGTACTGAACAATGTAAGAAGAAGGAGGAAGAGGAAGAGGAGGAGGAGTTTGGATTTGATATCCCACTTTATCACTACCCTAAGGAGTCTCAAAGCGGCTTACATTCTCCTTTTCCTTCCTCCCCCACAACAAACACTCTGTGAGGTGAGTGGGGTTGAGAGACTTCGAAGAAGTGTGACTGGCCCAAGGTCACCCAGCAGCTGCATGTGGAGGAGCGGAGACGCGAACCCGGTTCCCCAGATTAGGAGACTACCGCTCTTAACCACTACACCACACTGGCTCTCTGGATAGACTGGTCTAAGGCATGAGTAGGAAGCAGGTACTCAGACACAGCCATTGGGGGTGTGAGGGCACCGCCTCAGGCAGCAGAAGCCCCCCAAAGTGACGTCCTGCCTGCCCTACCACCTCCACCCCTGGCAAAGAAGCGGTGCTGGCATTGGTGGCAATTTGGGGTAAGATCTTGTGCAGCTTGCAATATCTCTCCCAAAATCAGAGAGGTCTGACCTGAAATCGGCTGTGACACTGGCAGGGAGGGCAGCACAGGCAATGGCAGGGCAAGGCGGCACTTCCTGTTGCACCTCAAGTGGCGAAAGGGGAAGTGCTGCCCCTGTCCTCAGGTGTCTGACCCCTCAGTCTCAGAGCAAAGAAAGGTGTGAAACAATCTTCTACTGGTTGGCCTACAGATTGCTGTTCTTCAGAGTGGACCCTGAGACTGCTGCCTTACTTCCACAAAGGCCTTTTATGCATCAGAATAATTGTCCAAGCTATCTAATGTCCGCAGTGTCACAATTTATATCTTTGTCAATGATCTGCTCCTCATTGCTCCCAAATAATCATTTCAGGAGCATAATCCATCCTCAGAAGAGATGGTTGAAGTAAGAAACTGAAATGGTAAATTTGGGTTGGTTTATTCACATGACTTTGAAGGCCTATAATGTGGAGACTGTTATGAAGCAAAAGGAGACATCGTCAAGCTCAGATACACCTAGTGAATGTCTAAAATTATGGCGTTATAATGATGACTGGGGACACGACAGCAGCCACTGGATGATTTTCTACAGCAGAGGTAGTCTATGTGGTTGCTTTTGGATATTGTTGAACCCCAGCTCCCATCAGCCCCAGTCAACATGGTCAGTGTTGAGGGATGATGGGAGCTGTAGTCCATCAAAGCCTGGAGGACACCTCATTGGTTATCCCTGGTCTATACTCACTAACCACCCAACCCAATGTATTTATACTTGGTAATCGTACTGAGTTTAGTGAGACTTACTCCCAGGTAAGCATGTAGAGAAACAAATATTTTAGCCCATATTTATTAAAGTACAGGAAGACAGAACCACTGTAGTGATAAGTGTTGGAAAGAATAATTTAAGAACGTACCTTCAGGAATGCATTGTCCAAGAACAAACTTATAACCCTTACAGCACTTTTTCCTAAAAAGACAAAAACAGAAAAGTATCTATTAGATGGAATTAGTAAATTAAGATCCCAGTCCTATCCATGTTTATTTGAACATAAGTTCTACTGAATTCAGTGGCCTTTCCCCCAAGCAAGTAAGCATAGCTTATGACATTACCTGTATTACTTTCAGAAAGGCCAGTAATGCAAGCAACAGCTTCAGCTAAAGCTACTTCATTATTGTAATGTTGTGATTTGTGTTGTGTTGTGTTGTCTTGTCTTGTATACAGTACAATACAGTACAGTATTGCATTGTATTAAAACATTTATTCCCATTCCTCTGCTTCAAGGCCTGAGGCAGCTTACAACAATATTATGTAAACTGTTTAGGGGTTTGGATGATTAAATCATATATTTGTTGTTATTGTTTAGTTGTTTAGTCATGTCTAACTCTTCGTGACCCCATGGACCAGAGCACGCCAGGCACTCCTGTCTTCCACTGCCTCCCACAGTTTGGCCAAACACATGTTAGTAGCTTTGAGAACACTGTCCAACCATCTCGTCCTCTGTCGTCCCCTTCTCCTTGCACCCTCAATCTTTCCTAACATCAGGGTCTTTTCCAGGGATAAATCCTGTTAATTCCCCCCCAACAAAAAAAGCATAACCCTCAGAACAAAATACAAATGGGAGACATGAATGCAAATGCAGGTCTGAAACTACCACAGTAAAGTGAGAAAATGAGATGGTAGAATTCTGAAGCCATAAAACAGACTGTACTAGATTGACCGCAGGAGCAAATGAATGCTCTCTGGAAGGGAAAGGGCACTCCCATTCAAAACAACAACAACAACAACAACCATCAGTGTGCCATAGGGAGAAATTATAGACCAGCCTGCTCACTGTTTATGCTACGTTTTCACTAGTGCCAAATGTATTGCTCTGTTTTCCTTTGGACCCCACCAGCGATGCTGAGAGGGGGGCATTGTTGTCTGGGTGGCCCAGGACCTCCATACACACTGCCCAGGCTTGCGCCCTGGGGAGGTCACTCTGGTGCTGGTAATGTGGCAGTTGGACCTCACCCCCAGAGGCACGCTCCATTGTCTCGTGAGACAGACAGATGCCAACAAAAAATGTTTTGCAACTAAGATCCTTCTCCAGCTACTATTTGTACAGTCAGTGCTGGCTCCAGGTATGAGGGTGCCATGGGCCAGGTGTCCTCTGCTCATGAAACCCTCTTGTCTGTCAATGGTCCTGGCAGGCTTACCATGTGGTGGGCAGCAGCAGTACTAGACGGCTGGGTTCTGCCACTATTTTAATTTCCCACAATGCCCCAGCTTGTTCACTCCTTTGTGGAAGTGGGAAACTAAAATGGCGGCCTCCAGAGGTACACCCTATGGCCCAGCTCTGCTTAGAGTGGCATGTCAGAAATGAACAGGGAGCCCAAGGCTGTCAGTTGTGAGTCCCAAGGCCATGGTATCTGCCGAAGCATGATGGCTGCTGAAGCCAACCTTGTGCACATGCATCTTTAGAAACAAGATGCCCTAAACCTGTGATCCACATGAACTCCTAACTTGATAAAGGGTGTCTGAAAGCAGACTGGTGGGAAAACAAAAGTTCAGCTACTGAGACTTGCAAAAGTTAATGTTGTCGTAACGATGTTCATGATTTAAAGAGAGCAGAAAACAAGAGTTGACATTAATAACATATTTCAGTCTGCAGAGGAGTAGCATAACATGTGGTCCTGCTAATCTGGAAAGAGGTTCCTTTAGGTATGAGCAAGATTCAGAATTATCCTATGCTGCTTTGGTAGGGGAAGGGCTAAAGGTCAGCTGTAGGGCACATGATTAACCAGCCAGTTCCCCATTCCATTTCCAACAGATATTCATCGTTCTGCATGTTCAGTCCTCTAATGGCTGGTTTTTCTGGGGGGGGGGGAGCAGACACCCTGGTGCCTAATCCCAGCAGTATTAAAATCTTGAATTTCCCCATTGATTTCCATGGGAATCCATCACTTCTAGCTCTTGAGGACATTTTAAAAGAAACATCACAGCATGAACCATGAAATGACCAATCCATACAATGAGATGGTTCTGTCTACCTGTTTTATACCCACATCTCTCTCTGTCCCTCTTCCTTTTCTGTTGACTCCTATTTCCCTTCCCTCCCAGTTTTCTGTTTCCCACCTCTCAACAGTTAGTCAATATTCCATGGGCATGGAACACACTCACTTCTCATTAGAGTCTTTCTGTGGCCAACCCCTCCCCAGTTTTTGTTTTGTATTTCTGAAAAATCTGAAGTTGCCCCATGTCTGCTGATACCTCCCACATATTTGCAATTATTGACATTTTGGCTGCATGAGCAACAAATGGGGGCAGAACTGACTATCCCAACAGATGCTTATGATTTTTTAAAATATATGTTTGTGTGTGTGTGTGTTTTCATTTATGAGAATGAGGGAAAAATAATAGGATGTACAAATCAATCAAAGGAAAAAAACATAATTGAAAATGGGACTGTGTGAAGCACAGAGATTTGAAGAAAGCAAAGTTAGAGCTTTCTCTGTGGGTGGTTCCTTGAGTTTACAGGAGCTTTAAATAATAGGCAGAACAATCCTATGCAGGTCTGCTCAGAAGTAAGGCCCATTGAGTTCAATGGAGCATAAGTAAAGGTAAAGGTACCCCTGACCATCAGGTCCAGTCGTGACCGACTCTAGGGTTGCGCGCTCATCTCGCTCAAGAGGCCGGGAGCCGGCGCTTGTCCACAGACAGCTTCCGGGTCACGTGGCCAGCGTGACTAAGCCGCTTCTGGCGAACCAGTGCAGCACACGGAAACGCCGTTTACCTTCCCGCTGGAGAGCGGTCCCTATTTATCTACTTGCACTTTGGGGTGCTTTCGAACTGCTAGGTTGGCAGGAGCTGGGACCAAGCAACGGGAGCTCACCCCTTTACGGCGATTCGAACCGCCGACCTTTCGATCAGCAAGCCCTAGGCTCTGTGGTTTAACCCACAGCGCCACCCGCGTCCCATCAATGGAGCATAATCCCAGATAAATTGATAAACCTTAGGATGCAATGCTAGCCACACCTACTTTGGATTAAGACCCATCAAGATCACTTTTGGGTGAACATGCACAGTATTTCACTGTTAATGCTTGATATTTCATAGCTCACTAACAGTTCTCTCATGGTGGCCCTTTAATGGATGCCTTAGTGGGTATAAATCTTGCTTTCCTATGCAAGAGGAGACTCTAAACGCAGTGGAAACCTTCATCTTGTATATGTAAACCAAAAGTAACCTTTTCAGTCCAGCTTCTTCTTAAATTACACTTTAAGCGAATGACCTAGCTTTCCCCCCCTTTCAAAGTGTGGTTTCCAGAACATCTTGCAGATGTGGTTAGAGAAATCAGATGTCAAACTAAGGACTGCGAGTTTACCTTCTGCCCCTTAAACCGCAAGTCTTAAGACAGAGAGCTATAAAATTATGCATGGTGTTGAGAAAGTGAATAGAGTGCCCCCCCCCCCGCCCCAAACTCATAATACTAGAACTTGGAGCCATCTAGCAAAACTTATTGGCAGAGGATTCAGGACAAGCCAAAAGAGAATCATTCTTCAGACTACAACACAGCTAATTTATGGGATTCTTCAGCGAAGTGATGTGATGGCCACTAGCTTATAAAAAATTAAAACGGGATCAGAAAAATTCATAGAAGACAGACCTAAGACAGATAGGTCTCTCAATAAACATACAAATACTCCAGGGCTGAGGAGGAATATAGTGAGATGGCTATTGCCTTTATGTCCTGCTTGTGGTCTTCCCAGAGGGCCACCTTCAATGCTGGGCTTGAAGAACCATTGGTCTGATCCAGCAGGGTGCATGACTCCCAACCTGAGTAGCAGCTTTGACTCTGACCTAGACAGTGGTGGACGTACATTTTGGGGGCCCTGAATCTGGAACTACTATGGGGACCCCTTCAGAACCAGCAACAAGGTCTTGGTAACCGCTGTTATCTTCTTCAGTGGAGTTGTTCCAAGACAGATCATCACACTTTTACAACATCTGTGCTACTGACTTTGGGACTGTTGAAATATACAGATCAAAAAAGTAATCAATCTGAGTCGTGCAACTCAAATTTGGTCTACTAGACCCATTTTTTTTAAAGCAACATGTCAGTCAGTCAGTTTGGTTTATTGTGGTTTATTTAGCAAGCAGCCATTGCACACATGAAATAATAACAACAACAGGAATACTGCTACCAATAATGGTTAACATTTCTAATCCCCAACCCCTAGTGGACAAATCATTTCCTGTTTCCCCCTCAAGTTTTGTTACACGAATCTGTAAAACCTTCACAAGAAATTTAGATGTTCGAAAGGATATAGATCTCTCAACATCGGTCAGCAAAAACCAGGTCTTTGCAAGAGACAACCTTCCTTTCTGTGATCTTAGCAATGGATGGATTTAAACCCTAACCCTAACCCTAACCCTTCCTAGATTAGGGGCCCTGACGTTTAAGCTCCATTAGTTTCATAGTAGACCTAGATGAAAAAGGGCTAAGCAGAGCAGAATAATCAGCAGGGAAAGAGGTGGACTAAGCAATGGTCCCTGGTGCTAAGCCTGAGGCAAAACATACCCAGCCCTTGATTCAGGTAGGTAGCCGTGTTGGTCTGATGCAGTACAAATATATTAAAAAATTGTCCAGTAGCACCATAGAGACCAGCTAAGTTTGTTCTTGGTATAAGCTTTCGTGTGCATGCACACTTCTTCAAATACATGCACACGAATGCTTATACCAAGAACAAACTTATTGGTCTCTAAGGTGCTACTGGACAATTACCGTATTTTTCGCTCTATAACACGCACCCAACCATAACACGCACGTAGTTTTTAAAGGAGGAAAACAAGAAAAAAATATTGTAAACGAAACACTGGATGTATGATTTTTGTGGTTCATGCTGTGGCCACAGATATGTGATCTGACAGTGAGTTTGGAGTAGCCCAATGCAAAAATCCTGAGGATCCATGTGGATCCATGCTTTGTAACCACGTTTTTGCACCACTGCGGCCCCAGGCAACAGTGGGTGCGTGATTTTTTTGGTGCAAGATGTAGCCATGGACATGCTATGTGATCTGATGGTGAATTTGGGGTGACCCAGTGCAAAAATCCTGAGGATCCATGTGGATCCATGCTTTGTAACCACGTTTTAAGTGGGGAGGGAAGGAAAAGCACTCAAGGGACAAGGAGCACGCGTGGGGTGTGTGGAGAAGGATGCTGCTAATAATGCAGAAGAGAGGTTTAAGGGGAGAAGGAGCACACGTGGGGTGGGTGGAGAAGGATGCAGCTAATAATGAAGAAGAGGGGTATAAGGCTCCTCTCCTCTCCCACTTTGCTCCTTTAAAGCAAGCAGGCTCTGCTTTTCTCCCTCCTCCCCGCTCATCCCCAGCTTAGCGAGCTGAGTGGGGAGGAGAGAGGAACAGAGAGCCTGTTTGCTTTAAAGGAACCAACCGGACAGGAGCCGCTTACATTCATGTAAGCGGCTCCTCTCCTCTCCCACTTTGCTCCTTTAAAGAAGCAGGCTCTCTGTTCCTCTCTCCTCCCCACTCAGCGGCTCTTCTCCCACTTTGCTGTTTCAAAGCGAGCCACGGAGGAGGGAAGGAAGGGGAAACATGGATCCTCTGCTCACGACTGCAGCAGATCCCCCCCGCCATCCATAGGCATTCCCACCATAACACGCACAGACACTTCCCCTTACTTTCTAGGAGGAAAAAAGTGAGTGTTATGGTGCAAAAAATACGGTGTGTGTGTGTGTGTGTGTGTGTGTGTGTGTGTATATATATATATATATATATATATATATATATATATATATATATATATCTCCAGCCCTGCACAGGAATCCCCAGAGGCACCGAGCACCTAAAGAGGCAACTGCTTCTTCATCTGGAGACCCCATGCTCCTCATTGCTGGATGACTGGTCCAGGCAATGAGCCAGGAAAGAGCGAAATGAGAGGAAATAGAGCCCTAGGCTCCAAGACATAAGACTGGCCCTTGAAGCTCTCAAACGGAGATGAAAAGACCTGATTTCAGCTTGGTTGAAGCACCAAGATGCTCCAACATGGCTTTTTAGAAATGTAAGTTTCCCTACTGAGCATTAAGGGTGTGTTCATATAACCATTTTGGGTTGATTAGCAAAGGGAAGATTAGCAGATTAACTTCCCATAAATGGCATCCATTCCAGAAGGACACACACACACACACACACACACACACACACTCACACTTTTTTTTGCTTGGTTTTAATGATGAGCCTTACAGGTACAGTACTTTCCGTAAATAAGCTTTTGCTTTCTCAGAATGCCCCTCTTCTGCTGTCTCTTCCACATTAACAGCAAGCCGAAGCCAACATAAATAGCACATGAGGCTTTAAGGCAATTTCCCACTAACTTCGTAAACCAACAATTCAGAGTTTCAGGCTTCCTCTAAAAGTCAGTGACGCAGGTGAACCTGCAAAGTGTCCAAAGGGCTACAAACCTTGGCTGTAAGAACTGACCCTTTCAAATTAGCAACAGACTATCAAAACTATGTAAAAAGCAAAACTCTGGCCTACATGGTTTCAAAGATTAAGCTGAGCACAAATTCTTCTTAATGAATTTAGGATATCTGGTGCTGTGGGGGATTGGAGGAAGTTTCGCAAACACTGGTCTTCATTAAACCTTCTTGTAAAATGCTGCTGTGAAGTTTTATCTTCAAGAAAAACAAAGGAAGGAGGAAGACCTTTCAAGGGTGCACCAAGAAGACTGTTTGCTTCCTCCATCCTGCCTACGGTAACATGTAGCAGAATATCTCTGAGGCGTTTTTCATTAGATTAGTATTTCACAAGCTAAACTAGGCTACTGCTATATGTGAACATCAGAAAGGTTCAGACAATCAGAAATATATATATATTTCCCAGGATGTTGTTTGGGACTTGTGGAAGTCAGTTGTTAGTTCACCACGCTTCGACCAGTGTGATGTCTCAGCAGAGTATGTGGAGCCTCAGCAGACAAAACTGAGTTTAGCTGCGGGTGGCACTGTGGTCTAAACCACTGAGCCTCTTGGGCTTGCCGATCAGAAGGTCGGCGGTTCAAATCCCCATGACGGGGTTAGCTCCTGTTGCTCTGACCCAGCTCCTGCCAAGCTAGCAGTTTGAAAGCACACCAGTGCAAGTAGATAAATAGGTACCGTTCCAGCAGGAAGGTAAACGACGTTTCCGTGTACTCTGATTTCCATCACGGTGTTCCACTGCGCCACAAGCGGTTTAGTCATGCTAGCCACATGACCTGGAAAGCTGTCTGTGGACAAACGCTGGTTCCCTCGGCCTCAAAGCAAGATGAGCGCCGCAAGTCCATAGTCGCCTTTGACTGGATGGACTTAACCATCCAGGGGTTCTTTACATTTACCTTAGCTACACCACAGACACGATTTACACCATGGAAAAGAAACCTCCAGGGAAGAGAGAATGCAAAACCAAAGAGCTAGTGAAGTAATATTGGCTTTCTGTTCCTTCCAAGTGCCCATATTTTGAACCTTTGAGGACTTTCTTGCCATTTCTAAATGCAGCAGGCACTACATCGTGCCTTGAATGTGTAAGAAGCTTGGATAGGTAATGTTTCCAGTACACAGAAAACAATGTGGCTGGCTTGAAATTAATCTGACATATGTGAAATTCTAAAATGCAAGGCCTGAAGTGACCCATGGCACTCTGCACGCCAGTTATGTTTCCCAGAAGCAATTTATCAAAATGGTTGACACCGAAGTGGATGATTAGCAGAGTTATTTTCCTGACAAAAGCTATTGTCAGGCAAGAAGAACAAGGCTGACAGGCATTTTCTGAGCAAATTACACAACTATATTTTCATAACGGTTAGCAAACAGGCTGTCATTGATCTGACAAAACATCAAACACAATGCCTGTTTTGTGGCTCTGAGCAACTGTGCGTTTTAAGTCCCTCAAAACCTCTTCATAAAGCCACAGTTTTTAGGTGTATTCCTAAGATGATGTTATAAATTGGGGGGCAGGCAAGGCCCCAAACCTCTAGATTCAGTAAAAGGTTAAAATTTGAGCAAAATCACAAATTCATGAGTTTAGCAGGGGCTGGAAATAATACCAGCTGGCTTCCTCATGAGACGAACTTGGTGATGGCTCACTTATGGGGTGGGTCGTTTAAGACACAAGAGACTGATAATGACCTGCTTTGTTTGATAATGGTGAGGCAATGGGCCCTGATAAAAGAAAAAAGCTGGTTGCTTTGCAATAGGCTTGGGAAACAAGAGGTTGTGATGCTGTAAGTGGAAGGGGCAGTCGCTGTTTTTCTGTAAGTGGTTCTGGCAAGAAGAAAGAAGAACTGGAGAGGTGGCCATGCAGTTCAGAAGAAGCCAGTGGAGGGCTTTGTTTGTTTTGCTTTGGGTTTTTTTTTGGGGGGGGGGGGCGGAGTGCCAGCACTCACAATGAAGTTGTTACGGTAAGTGCCATACTTTGAACATTTGAAAGGAAAAGGTGCCAGTACTGCGTACTCTTCAGTAACCTCAGAAAAAAACACTGGAAGAAGCCATAGCACAGAGACACAGGCAGCATGGCTGGTCCCTCTGCTTGCAAACCCAAGTCTACTGCTCCTAAGAGGGAAGCAAAGGACCCTCTTGAGATGTAAGTGCTCTGAACTCTCTGCGTAGTGGATTCAGGTGTATATATGTGTAAATTAAACCATATATCTTAAAGACACTGCAGTCTCTGCTATGCCTAATTTCCAATGGAAACACAAACCCTGGGTGAGTGCCTGGAACCCCTTGGAATCTTGTCACTGCTTGGCAGAGATTGCTGGTGATGTGTAACATTATTTTAAATATGCACCCCAGAAATGTAATATGTGAAAGAGATAGGTGCATGTCTGGAAACACATATATTGCACAGGTACACTTGTAAGGAAGTACAGAATAGTCCCTAGTGGCCACTTGGCTGTGAGCCAACAAGTGAAAACATGCCTTGGCCATTTTGTTTGGATACCAGATTGCATCCAAAACACTCTTCTTATATGGTTAAGTCAAAACATTGGAAATGGAGAGAAGACATTTGCAAATATAGCTAGTATTCCTTTTTCAGTGGTTTTTTGGGGGGGTTGGGTGTCAATAGCACAAATCTGATTGACTGAAGGCATTATGACAACATCACATTTGCAATGTGAACCCTGATTGGGTGGATCAAGGAACAAGGAAGAACCTTAAGAAAAAGCAGATGAGGTTGTGAATAGCACACAAATGCAAAGATGGGAATTTTAGGCAGCTCTTGAAAGCATAACTTTTGCCCCCAAAATTATGTTTAACTCTGCTTCTTATTTAGTCATTTATGGGTCCACTCCTTGGGTACCTTAAAGAGTATATATCTATAGCTGACAAACAGTATAAATATATTTGGTCATAGGGATTTTGAGATCTAGATGTAATACTTCTGATCTTGTATAATTTTAGGTACAGCACATTGAATTCAGAATAATCTCATAATTATTCAGTGAACTGCAGGTCACAAAAATGCTTATTTATCTGAACACGCACAAAAATCCCACTGAGACATTTGCCTCCTTGCCAAAATCCTGTATGAACAAATAGCGACCATCTGTGTTTGCATGCATGTCAAGTAACCAGTAGCTGGTGGGAGTTCAGCAATAATTCATACACTTATTTTTTTAAAAAAACATTGCTGCTGTTTGGTATGGCCTAATTGAATGCTGGCTGTTTCTTGGGAGATATGTATCAAAGTTCTGAAATAAATGTCTGCTGTCAATCTACAGTCAACGGGCTGCATCCAAGTGTTCTTCCATTCATGGAAGGGACTTTGAGCCAGTGGAGGCTTCCTTGAATGGAAGGAAGAGGTAGGTGACTTTTGCTTTTTCACCCATTTCCACTGCATCCCTGAAATTTACTCCAGAAGGTTGGAGCATGTGCCAGGACAGCAACAGAGACTGCAGGGGAAAGAGGAAATTTCTGAAAATCTCTTCTGTCCTCCTTTCATTCACAAAAGCCTCTGGTGATTGAAAAAAACTTCCATGGATGGAAGGACAGCATTAGAAAGAACCCAGCGTGTTACATTTCCACTATCATTCCCCACAGTGGTCTTCTGTTATATAGTCAGAGCTGAAACCGAAATGCTTGGAGGTTCACAATGCAGGGGGACAATGCAAATGTTCTTTCCACCACCATCCAATTCTCAATTAGTCTCCATGCCAGTTTTCTTTCCAAGCTCATAAATCGACTGCCTGGCTGATGGCACATTGTCAGCTATTTGTCTAAACAAAGGTGAGCCAAAATCCAGTACTAATTACTGCACATCTGTCCAGACTCTCATGGAATTCTTAAACTTCCATGACTCTTCATTTGCGACTCCAGTTTCACAGAAAAAATGCATGCTAGATAGAAAGCCATAATTCTACTCCACTAATGAACAAAGTGCCAAAGGAGGAATTTGGAGCTCGTTAAGTTGACTAGGTCAACTGAGTTAAACAGCAACAAGTCGCTGGTGGGTTTTTAGATTTATTAAATCTACTCCACTCCAGTTTAATGCAGAATCTTTCATCAGCAAGATCACAAACATGCTGCACAAGGAACAGCTAATAAACTGCCTTTCAAACGCTAATAAAAATCCAATCACACAACATGCAGACACACATGAACACCTATTGTACACAGGCACACAGAAGAGAAGAGTGAGCCTGAGGAATGTATAAATGTACCAGGCAGAATTGAAGCCTGGCAGTATCCCAAATAGATTCTAAACTTTTTAACAAAGTCAAACAGCATTATATAAATTATTGGGAAATTATTTAGTGTTTGCAATATCGAAACATAGCATCACCCATGAACAAGGACAGCAAGGAAAGGTCCCTGCCCCATTGGGAGACAACAGAGTCAGGGGAAATGATGGAAGAGATCAAAAGGATAATAGTATGTTATTATTTCAGCTACATATATTTAGGCTTAGAGGTTGAAGCATTTTAGCAGCATTTTAGAGGCTGAATCAACTGCAAGTTTGCCAGTAACATGCAGGAACAATCGTGCACCCAAAGCAGGTAGGGCTTTGTGTATACTCCATGCAGATCCCTAAGAGATTTTTTGAATAGCATGTACAGCATTTGATGCCACTAGTCTAAAATCATCTGAGCCTTGACAAATGCTGCTAAAATTTGGGTTGCCAACGACTTAATATTGCAATCAGATACTTATGGGAAGGACGCGGGTGGCGCTGTGGGTAAAACCTCGGTGCCTAGGACTTGCTGATCATATGGTCGGCGGTTCGAATCCCCGGGACGGGGTGAGCTCCCGTCGTTCGGTCCCAGCTCCTGCCCACCTAGCAGTTCGAAAGCACGTCAAAGTGCAAGTAGATAAATAAGGACCGCTTTATAGCGGGAAGGTAAACGGCGTTCCGTGTGCTGCGCTGGTGCCGGTTCGCCAGAGCAGCTTCGTCACGCTGGCCACGTGACCCGGAAGTGTCTTTGGACGGCGCCGGCTCACGGCCTCTAGAGCGAGATGAGCACGCAACCCTAGAGTCGGACATGACTGGCCCGTATGGGCAGGGATACCTTTACCTTTACATATGGGAAACCCAGAAGCGGGACCTGTGCACAACAGCAGCTGATTTTCAGAGGCGTACTACCTCTGATAAGTGGAGGTAGAACACAGCCTCTGTGACTAGCACCCATTGAAAGCCCCACACCGTCTATGATCTTGCCTATTCCTCCTTTAAAGCTGTCCAAGATAGTAGGTACTGAAAAGTTTCACAAAATACTGTGCTTTTGAGTGCTTGGAAAATGTGACATTCCACAATAAAAGCAAAACTTTGATGGAATACATGAAAAAGGTACAAAGCATATCAAAAACAAATGTGAAATTATTTTTCTGCATGTGCATGCATCTATGGGTTTTAATTTTTCTTTGCAAGAATTTCAGGGAATTCTCTTTTGCAACTGCTTCAACTCCAGGTGGCAATGGTGTAACCAAGATCCATGCTTATCTGAAACAAACGTTCAAATGACCCTGATCTAGTGTGGTTATGAATGAAGGATCTTGGCATTTCCCTGCAACGCGACACTCTTTTTAAACCGCAAGATGCCATTTAGAATCTACCTTCTCTCTCTCGAGACAGGCCAACAGACTCCCATGGACACTGTTTGCTTACTTACAGTCTGCTGAGGTTACGCTTCAGACCACAGACTGAAAAATGTAAAAAAAAAGGGGGGGTCATACTTTGCTTAATGTCTCCTTCAGTGACAGATGTCAGATTTATTATAGACTTTTGAACATTAACATCACTGGAGGGAGACGTTATTAAGACAGATCTGACAACTTAACTTTAGATGTGCTGGTTATGACAATGAATTCAGAGTATAGTATCAAAAAAGGACAGACTAAAAAATGCATCAAAAATTGTTTTAATTATTCAGATTGTTTCTAGAAATGCACTTGTTTTGTTGTTCTTGTTCACTTATGCCACACACACGCACCCTGCAAAATGTGAGAAACAAGAAAAAGGAAGGGGGAATAGAGTAGTACAGTGGTACCTCGGGTTAAGTACTTAATTCATTCCAGAGGTCCGTACTTAACCTGAAACTGTTCTTAACCTGAAGCACCACTTTAGCTAATGGGGCCTCCTGCTGCCGCGCCGCCGGAACACGATTTCTGTTCTCATCATGAAGCAAAGTTCTTAACCTGAAGCACTATTTCTGGGTTAGCAGAGTCTGTAACCTGAAGCGTATGTAACCCGAGGTACTACTGTACAGTGTTTTTAACATGCCTCTCATTTACATTCCCTTGGTAACCCTTACAATAACCCTGTAAAGCATGTCAGTCTGAAGGCACGAGGCCACCAACTTGCTGAAGCTAAGGAAGTCTAGTGGCTTTGCTCAGCTCCTAGATGAGTGATCTCATGGGAACCACACTATTTCGCCTTAGGTTCCACAATGGCTGTGGTCTGAACCACTGAGCCTCTTGGGCTTGCCAATCAGAAGTTCGGCGGTTTGAATCCTTGCGACGGGGTGAGCTCCCGTTGCTCTGTTCCAGCCCCAGCCAACCTAGCAGTTAGAAAGCACACCAGTGCAAGTAAATAAATAGGTACCACTGCGGCGGGAAGGTAAACAGCGTTTCCATGCGCTCTGGTTTCCGTCACAGTGTTCTGTTGCACCAGAAGCGGTTTAGTCATATTGGTTACATGAACTGGAAAGCTGTCTGTGGACAAATGCTGGCTCTCTTGGCCTGAAAGCGAGTTGAGCACTGCACCCCATGGTCACCTTTGACTGGACCTGACCACCCTTTGCCTTTTTTTTTCTGACCGGGACTGATGGGAGTTGTAGTCTAAAATGCTTTAGTGGAGGTTCATCCATAGCAGGAGGTTGGACTAGATGACTCTCAGGGTTCCTTCCAACTCTTAAATTCCTCAAGTCTATGATGTCTGGAGAGCAAAGACTAATATATGTAGTCAGTGTGCCAATTACACAGGTCACTTTCTAGAGACCTCCTATAAGTGGAACTGAAGGCTTTTTGCACAATCTTCAGGAGGAGTTACAAGTGGAACTTGCAACAAAACTTTGCAGTAGGGAGTGCTCCTGTTCTGTGTTTTTAGGTATTCAACCATGCCTTTTTAGGTATTCCATTTCTCTTTCTCCCCAAGTTTTCTGTCTTCCAGCGGTCAAAGCCAGCATTCCACGCCAAGTGAGCACATTCTCTCCTCATTGGGATACTTCAGGAGGTTCCCCTCACCCACTTAGTGCTTTCTCTCTCTATTTTTTGTATCTTGGGGGCTCACCTGGCCACACTGATACTTCTCTCTTGTGTGTGGCTTGTATGCTAAGTGTCTGTACTCAGACAATTAACATTACTGCAGTTTGGCTTTTTATTTCTTGGAACAACAGCTCATTGCGATACTGTAGAGCAAATTCTTGTGTGAAATGGTTCTGAGTTTTAAAAGCTGCTTGCTACGTGCTGCAGGAGACAGCCGTACTAAACAGTAAATCAAAGTCTTACTGGGAGTGCAGATCACTTAAAAGTTCTCTGGATACTGACTGTGCCACATCACCGCCATGCCAAAATAATTAAAGCACATCTGTCTGTTTTCATTTAATGATGTCCGTGTATAGTTTCACATAGGAATGACTATCAGTTCGTAAGCTGGTGGCAGGAAGGACAAGAAAGCAGCACTGCTGTCAGCTTCAGATTCTGCTAAGTATAAGGCAGGGCTTTCTGATGTAAAAGAGGCAGCAGAGCCTCCCTTGTTGTTTGGGTCAGTAAGCAAGCCTTACCTGGAAGCTATCACTTTCCCAACTGGTATTTCCTTGATAGTGTGGCTGGTTTTCCTGCAATACTCTCTCTTGAGTTTCTAGGTTCAGATCCCTGTGCTCCTTCAAAAGTCTCACAGAAGACAGAAGATGTTATCTTATCTGTTATCTGATCCTGCACCCATCTGATCCTGCACTCTTATCTCAGAGTGCAGGATCAGATGGGCATAAGTTGCAGGACTGCAGATTTCAGTTGAACATTACGGACAGCGATGACACTGAGGGTGAGGTGGTCTCCATGTCCCTGGAGGTCTTCAAGCTGGGCAGCCTTTCACTGGTGATGCTCTAGCTATGTATTTCCAGCATCAAGCAGGATGTTGGACCAGGTGAGCCAGAAGACACCTCCCAATTCCAAATCCTCCAAACAAGACTTGCAGACTGAGGTCTCTGTGTTATTTGTTGCTACTCACACCCATTTCCTCTGAAATGATTACAATAGAATTTATGTCTGCGCTAATATAATGACTAGGATTCTGCCATCTATTGTTGCTAGATTCTGCCTCGGCCCAGTATACCTGAAGGAGCGTCTCCACTCCCATTGTTCAGTCCAGACACTGAGGTCCAGCTCCGAGGGCCTTCTGGCAGTTCCCTCACTGCGAGAAGTGAAGTTACAGGGAACCAGGCAGAGGGCCTTCTTGGTAGTGGTGCCCACCCTGTGGAATGCCCTCCCACCAGATGTCAAAGAAATAATCAACTATATGACATTTAGAAGACATTTGAAGGCAGCCCTGTTCAGGGAAGTTTTTAATGTGTGGCATTTTGATGTATTTTTAATCTTTGTTGGAAGCCACCCAGGGTGGCTGGGGAAACTCAGACAGATGGGTGGGGTGTAAATAATAAACTATTATATTATTATTATTATTATTATTATTATTATTATGTAGCACTGCAAAATTTGGCATATGCTTAATATCAGGGCAACCCCCAATAGAACTGCCTTCTAAAACAGGTCCCCGAATGCCCCTAGACTGCAATTTATATCCCTGCGTTTCCCTTCTGGTTGTGAAGGAGGGGGAATCAAATAAATGGCAGCAGCAGAGTCTGATCTCATGGACCTTTCATAACACCGGTCCCAAAAGATCTACATTGGCTCCCAGTATGTTTCCAAGCACAGTTGGTGTGGGCCTTTAAAGCCCTAAACAGCCTTGGCCCTTTAAACTTGAAGGAGTGTCTCCACCCCCATCGTTCTGCCCGGACACTGAGGTCCAGCGCTGAGGGCCTTCTGGCGGTTCCTTCACTGCAAGAAGCGAAGTGACAGGGAACCAGACAGAGGGCCTTCTCGGTAGTGGCACCCGCCCTGTGGAACGCCCTACCATCAGATGTTAAAGAAATAAACTATATGACATTTAGAAGACATCTGAAGGCAGCCCTGTTTAGGGAAGTTTTAAATGACTGGTGTTTTAATGTATTTTAAATCTTTTGTTGGAAGCCACCCAGAGTGGCTGGGGAAACCCAGCCAGATGGGCGGGGTAGAAATAAATTTATTATTATTATTATTATTATTATTATTATTATTATTATTATTATTGCTATCCTGGGTCCGGGACATGCAGTCTGGAGCACAGCAGGGGTTGTGTTGGCACGATGGCACGATCTCTACTGATGTCCTGGTGCAGTCCAATGTGGAGAAACAACCAATGAGACTACATGATTTTGAAAACCTAACTAGAACATACCAAACCAATGAGGTCTGGGTTAGAATAGTTTTCTTTTTTAAAAAAAACACACAGAAAGAAACCAGAAACATTTGCTAACATCAACAGGAGTAATTTGGACTGACTTTTTAATGTGAACTATTTAAGAGCTCCATAAAGGAAGTAAAGAAAACATTTCATGTGTGGCTACTAATATATAAGTGGAGAGATCCAGATGCTGTTCTCCCTTTATATGCCTGCTCCATTGTTTTAAGGAAGGGCATTATTAAAGCTGAACAATTCTGAAATTAAGTGCACCGGCTTAATAAGCTGGTTGAGAGGAGAAGGGAGAAAGGAAGGGGGGGGGGGAGAACAAGCAAGAGTGTTTTGAGTGAGCAAACGTTTCTTCTCCAGCCAAGCAAATGTTTATTACTCATGGGGATGATAGCAACATATGCTGCAGATAGAAAAGTCATTATGAACGCATTTCCCCCCCTATGAACAGCTCCCAATACTGATAACATCTTAAAAATGATATTTTAGGAAGATAATATTAATGGAGAATTATGGAGTGTTACTACACTGTAGTGACTGAGCCAAGGTTACATTTAGATGTGTTCAACCAGAGGTTGTTTGTTGCTAGGGATCCTGCTACACATGCTGGAAAGATGCTAAAGAAGAAAACATATTAATGGTTATCTTAAAAAAAAGAAATGTATAATATTTGAATTAAAAACAAACTCTTATGAAAATGCGATGGAAGTTCCAACACATGCCTGAGATACTTGGGTGCCTTAGGTAGAAAATACAAACTGCAGCCTTTCTGACAATTAACACAGGGCCCAATCCACCAGACGTTTTCTGGCACAAGGATCAATGGAATACATGCAAGGTGTTCAAGACCCATAAAGACAAGAGAGGGAATGACTTGTAACTCCTTCCACTGCTATAAAAAGCTGTCTGTACTGAGCATTTGAATCCTGTACAGTGGTAACTCGGGTTACAGTACATATGCTTCAGGTTACATACCCTTCAGGTTACAGACTCCGCTAACCCAGAAATAGTGCTTCAGGTTAAGAACTTTGCTTCAGGATGAGAACAGAAATCGTGCTCCAGTGGCACAGCAACAGCAGCAGCAGCAGCAGCAGCAGGAGGAGGAGGAGGCCCCATTAGCTAAAGTGGTGCTTCAGGTTAAGAACAGTTTCAGGTTAAGTATGGACCTCCGGAACAAATTAAGTACTTAATTCGAGGTACTACTGTACAGTCATACCTCAGGTTACAGCCGCTTCAGGTTGTGTTTTTTCAGGTTACGGATGCGCCAAAACCCAGAAGTACCGGAATGGTTTACTTCCGGGTTTCGGCGGCCGCGCATGCGCAGAAGCGCTGGATCGCAACCCACGCGTGCACAGATGCGGTGCTGCGGGTTGCGAACGTGCATCCCTCATGGATCATGTTTGCAACTCGAGCGTCCACTGTACATGCAAGTTGAAAGCCTATCTACTTGTAATGGGATAAGGGGTTGCTTGTGCGTAAGCGCTAAAACGCTCCCAGTTTTGTAGTTAGTTTTAAACTCTCCCTAACCGGACAGCCATAAGTGCGTGGCTGCCTTAATCACTGGCAGAATCCGTCAGTGGGCGTTTCCTGAATTTCTTCCAACATAAGAGTTCTTTGACAGAAAGTCTCCTCCTTGATTCCCTGCGCGACAGCTTTCTGCGCAGAGTGGGCGTTCCAAGGGGAGGTCCTGAGCTCTCACCACTGGTTTCGCTTGAAGCGTCTCTGAGCCTCACCTCCGACGCTGTCTCCTCCTTCCCTCCTTCTTCAGCGGAAACTCTCCCTCTTCCCCTGCTGGTTCCCTCCTCAGCATCCGAGGGTCTCCCAGCATCCGAGAGCCTCTCCACCACCCTGAGCTCCGATGGCAGTTCCCTGACACTACCGAACCACCTTTGCCACTTCATTGTAACAAGCGTTTTGTATGCATGCTGCCTTATTACGAGGCGGCTACTGTGGGATGTTTAAAGTCCAGTCAGATCAAAAAATTCATGTTTTGCTGGATAGGCACATGACAGGAGTTGAAGCTCACAGAGCTTTCCTGTAAACTTGCTAGAAAGAACTCCGTGAGGGACGCTCCCATTGTGCCCTGACTCATCCCAAAACAAAGTCATTCTGTGCCTATTGCTACCTGCAGCACAAACTGGCTTGTTGTGTGTGGTCGCCTCCATATGTTTACGTTTCCAGCAGTGTGGGTGGATTTGGCTGAAGACTGTGGTTGACTGGTAGAGGTTTTTATAACTTTGGTTAGGTATTTACCGTATTTTTCCGTGTATAAGACTAGGTTTCCCCCCCTAGAAAATGATGTCAAAAATTAGGGGGGCATCTTATACCCTGGGCCATCTTCCCCCATTTACTTAAATCTGAGTCCCCCAAAACAGGGGGCGTCTTATACATGGGGGCGTCTTATAGACTGAAAAATACGGTACATAGAATTGTAGAGTTGGAAGGGACGCCCAAGGTCCAACCCCCTGCAATGCAATAATTGGAATAATAATTAAAGCCAGTGTGGTGTAGTGGTTAAGAGCGGTAGACTCGTAATCTGGTGAACCGGGTTCACTTCCCCGCTCCTCCACATGCAGCTGCTGGGTGACCTTGGGCTAGTCACACTTCTCTGAAGTCCCTCAGCCTCACTCACCTCACAGAGTGTTTGTTGTGGGGGAGGAAGGGAAAGGAGATTGTTAGCCGCTTTGAGACTCCTTAGGGTAGTGATAAAGCGGGATATCAAATCCAAACTCTTCTTAAATGCTAACAGGGTGTCATTTATTTGGATATGTTTCACCTCCACCATCATCAAGAGTATCCAGGCTGTTGTTTACTGACCCTGTGGCTCCAGGACAAGGGAGTGGGAATGCATTCAAATAAAATAAATCCCAAGATTTGCTGTACTATTGGCATCTCTCGCTATAAAGGTTCCAGGAGTCAAGCAAGCAGAGATGGGAGACCCATCACTCCCAGAAATCTTGGAAAGGTATAGCCAGGCTAAGCAGACTGCGTGGGGCCAAGTGGACTCATAGGGTGATATGACAAAAGGCTACTGAGCCTCTTTCGAAACAACTTAAATGTGTAGCTTGCAATCATGCAGTCACAGAGCAGAACGATGTCCTGTTCACGAAAAAGCTTTTTAGGCTGTGTAGGGGTCACACTGCGCTAGACAAGAACTTCACTGTGTCTTACTTTAGTGGCTTTAATGTGCAATCTCACTCTCCACACACTGCGTCTCAAAAGAAATGCTAATGTCATTGCAAGGCAAACTAATGTACTATAAAAGCACTGGGTGCCTATCTTCTGGCAGAGATGATTCAGCCAATTCCAAATACTCAGAAATCCTGAGTCAGTCCTCCTAAAAATATAACAAGACAACCACTTGGAAACAACAGGCCATTGTGTAATATATCAAGTATGTGTTAGATTCCTATAATTTCCTTCTCTGGCTTTGGGGCGGTCAAGGAAAGATTACACTGGGGCATTTTTGTTAAGCTTTATTTCACAACCAGAGACTCTTTTAAAAGGAAATTAAATAGGCATAATAGTTCCTGAGTGGCTAGAGCCAAACAGCTAAGACCAAAAGGTATTTACATTAGAGTGGCCACAAAACCATTGAGAGAATCTTACGCCAGGTTTGCCATTTGCCAAAACTGAAATTTCAACACCTGCTGTATTTTTGGTATCCTGCTCAAACTGTTCCAGAAAGCTAGCTGTTTATGTAACTGCATCAGCTAAGAAGTCACTGGCGTGTCAGGGCCCTATAAGGCTCAAACCAGTCACATGCTCTCAAAGACAGTAATCAGAAAAAAGTGCTTCTGAGCATATGCAAAGAGTTTATTCCATTCCCAGCAAGTAACACAGTTGTTCAAGTTAAGACCACAACACATTTCTACTATAAACCTCAAACATGAATATATTACTAATTGTTTGCTCAAGTTGTTAACATGAACATGGTGCATATTAATTGATTTCAAACATTTCTGAGTCAGGCCATCGGTTCATCTAGTGCAGCACTGTCACACTGACTGATAGTGGGTCTTTAGTATCCCCATAATCTGCTACTTGATCTTTTTCACTAGATTGAGCCAGGATTGAACTGATGGCATTTTGCATGCAAAACATGTACAGTGGTACCTTGGTTCTCAAACGCCTTGGTACTCAAACAACTTGGAACCCAAACACTGCAAACCTGGAAGTAAGTGTTCCGGTTTGCGAACTTTTTTCGGAACCCGAATGTGCTCGTTTTGAGTGTTACGCTTCCGTTTTGAGTGCCACGCTTCCGTTTTGAGTGCTGCGCTGTCTGTTTTTGCTATTTATTTTGCGTGTTTGTGGCTTTTTTGTTTTTGTGACTGTGTGGAACCCAGTTCAGCTACTGATTGACTGACTGTGTGACTGCAGTACATTGTTTATTGCTTCCATTTTATGGATCAATGGTCTCGTTAGATAGTAAAATTCATGTTAAATTACTGTTTTAGAGGTTGTTTTTAAAAGTCTGGAACAGATTAATCCATTTTGCATTACTTTCTATGGGAAAGTGCACCTTGGTTTTGGAATGCTTTGGTTTTGGAACGGACTTCTGGAACGGATTAAGTTTGAGGACCAAGGTACCGCTGTATTCTACCATGAAGCCAGATTGCAAGAAAATTAGCTCTTAACATGGGGAGCTTTAAGAGGCCCTTTAAAAAAAAACAACCCCTAAAACTTCTAATCCACTCTTCCTTCTGGAAAGCTCATGAGCTGCTTCAATGGGACTCCTGTGTGTGGTTTCTCTAGCCACACACAATCCCAGACCAAGCCACAGCTTCTCTGTTGGCTGCATGACTTAACAAAATCACGCATGTTTTAAAGGACGATTAATTTTCAGCTTGCATATTCCTCTAAACACAAATCACAGTGACAGGATTTGGAGCAGGGCTTATGCGCTTGCAGGGATGTGAAAGATATCTTGAACTTCAGCCGGCACTAAAATTAGTGATTCTCAGTCACGAGTGTGGAAGGATTTGGACTCCCTGCATCTGGGAGGGATGCGTGTTTTGGTTTGGCTGGACAAGGCATTTTTGAAGGGTTTGACAATGTCAGAATTAAAACATCCAGACAATTTGTCCAAGAAAATAACTATATGAAGTGCTTGAGATTTTTTAGATATTATAGCCAGTGCACAATGTTCCTGAACATTCAAACAGATGAGATTTAAATTGAAAAGGAATGTTCCTGCAATTTTAAGAGACTCAAATGAAGCCTAATTCAGTGGGTTGAAAGATATTTCAAATTGCAAGAAGGGAATCTGAAGTATAATCTTGGTAATGGGCTACCAAGAGGCCTCAACGAAACCGCTTCAAAGCCTCAGTTAGCCTACTGTAAAATGGCAATAAAATATGCATTCTGAAGACGCACAATTCCTAAAGTGCTGTATCACACTTTTCCCACACCCCACCTCCCGAATGTACAGATCCACCTTATCTATACTGAATTCTTGGTTACAAAGCTGCTCTATTGCATTCTACTTACAAAGCGAGGAAGAGGAAGAGAAACCCCCCACACAATGAGTGTTGACTTGGGGATTTGTGAGAAACAACGTCCTGGGTGATTGCCATATTTGAGGCCAGAAAAGACTCCTCTGAATAGATTTACTGATTTCCCTCATCCCTCAGGCTCTCTTTATTATTCTTTTTTTTTTACTTTTTACTTTTCCTGTAGTGTCTTGCATAGCTAACTTGGTTGTTCCTTCCTGGGCTATTTGTTGAGCTGCAACAAATGGGTTATATTCAACATAGGATTTCTCATTGTGGAACAGAACTTTCCCCCCTCTCATCCACCCGTGTGCCCTCTAAATTTGTTCAGGATTCCCCCCCCCCCCCCCCCCGTGGAGCAGGTTTAGGAACTGTGCAGGTCACACGCATGGGAGAGGGGCAGAAGGGGGAAGACCACCCAGAAATTACTGTGCCAACACAATTATTTACTTGAATATCATCCAATATGTTTGCATGTGTGTGCATGCATGTGTCTATATGTATTTCAATCAAATCCTTCTGTGCCCTATTTGCTTATTCACCCTTCTCCCACAACAAATCTGAATATATATATTTTCCTAATCATTACTTTTTCCTAAGTACTGTATTGGGAAAGTTGGATGTGGGAATTTGAAGGTGAGGGGAGAGGTGAGGTGTAAAAATACTGGATTTAGTCAAGTTGATACAGTAGTACCTCGGGTTACAGACGCCTCAGGTTACAGATGCTTCAGGTTACAGACTCTGCTAACCCAGAAATAGTACCTCGGGTTAAGAACTTTGCTTCAGGATGAGAACAGAAATTGTGCGGCGGCAGTGGGAGGCCCCATTAGCTAAAGTGGTACCTCAGGTTAAGAACAGTTTCAGGTTAAGAACTGACCTCCAGAACGAATTAAGTTCTTAACCTGAGGTACCACTGTACTTACTGCCTTATAATGCAGCAATGCAGCCACAACATTTCTGACAAGTATCTCTCAAAGCTAAATTTCATAAATCTAAATGGGAAATATTTGGAACAAGTAAGACCTGCAATTGGAATGTTCCTGTTCTGGGTTCCAGTCCAGAATCTTTCATTCCATTTCCTCATCCCTCCTAATTTTCCACATACAGATCCAACAGCATTCTGTGGCCACTGACCATCCCCAGGTCTCACTGGAAAGTTTTGGGGATTCCCCCCTCCCAAAAAGGCAATTCCTTCTGTCACTGGCATTTGCTTTTGGGGAAGGGACACCTCCCCATTATGCAAATACTAGATTCAGATGAAGGATCTTCCTCAAACCTGCAACATGGAAGAGAAAGGAAAGGTTAAAATTCCTCTCCAATTGCCATTAATTATCAGCCATAGCTGATGCAATTTGCATTTTAAAACAAAAAGCAAAAGGAAGTACCTACATATTAGATGGAAAGATGGGTTTAGTGTCATGTCTAATCTGGCTTCAGCCTAAACTAAATAAAATAAAATAAATAAAAAGGAGCTTCACAGAGGATGGGGTTGGGATAAATAAAGATACCAGGCTGGATGGAGCTGGGGGTAAAAATTGGAGTGGTCTTCAACCTTCCACCCTACCCCCACCCACCCCAAAATGCACCAAGAACCTGAATATGAAGCAAAAACCCCCAATGAGGGGCACATACATACTACAGTGGTACCTCAGGTTACAGACACTTGAGGTTACAGACTCTGCTAACCCAGAAATAGTACCTCGGGTTAAGAACTTTGCTTCAGGAGGAGAACAGAAATCATGTGGCAGCAGTGGGAGGCCCCATTAGCTAAAGTGGTACCTCAGGTTAAGAACAGTTTCAGGTTAAGAACGGACCTCCAGAATGAATTAAGTTCTTAACCCGAGGTACCACTGTACTTGGAAGAGTGGACAGATGATCTGTGACATAGATATATTTACTGTTGCTCTTCCAGAGGTCACTGGGGTAAAGGATCAAGATAGCATAAAGGACTTCCAACCTCTCGGAATGCATTTTATGAGATTCTGAAGGAGATCAAGTTTATGGAGCTGAACCCTTTTTCATTATATTTGGGCATATGGTCTCCTTTAAAGGAGGCTTTATGTAAGTCAGATTGCCCTTTCTTGTAAGACAGTGGGATATTATTCATTCAATGGTGTATTGTTCATTATTTGGCTTTGAGTGGACTGATCCATATGCTCAATGGTTTTTTTAAGGGTTCCCACTGCCTATATATTATTTAGTAATTTCTGATGGCTGGTTTTATTTTTAAGCTTCAGCAAAGGAATGGTCTGACTGATACCTGCTGCATTTTTATTTACCCATTTGAATTCTTCTCTCTGCTCACATCTAAACTACAAATGTGGTTTTGCATCAGTTTAATGGTCAGGGCTCCCCGATCCAAGAATCCTGGGAACTACATTTTCGTGACAATTCTCCTTGCAAAACTGAACTTGCCTGGACTCTCTCTGGAGAATTAATGACTAGTTAAGCCAGTTTAGCTAGTTTTAAGGGACGTGGGTGGCGCTGTGGGTTAAACCACAGAGCCTAGGACTTGCTGATCAGAAGGTCAGCGGTTCGAATCCCCGCAATGGTGTGAGCTCCCATTGCTCGGTCCCTGATCCTGCCAACCTAGCAGTTCGAAAGCATGTCAGAGTGCAAGTAGATAAATAGGTACCACTCTGGCGGGAAGGTAAACGGTGTTTCCGTGTGCTGCTCTGGTTCGCCAGAAGTGGCTTAGCCATCCTGGTCACATGACCCAGAAGCTGTGCGCCGGCTCCCTCGGCCAGTAAAGAGAGATGAGCGCCGCAACCCCAGAGTCGGCCATGACTGGACCTAATGGTCAGGGGTCCCTTTACCCTTTACCTTTAAGCCAGTTTAAGCCTGACTCTTCCTCATTTTGAGCTCTTGGTAGGGTGGCCATGTACCCTCCTTCTATTTGAAGGGCTGTCAGAAGATAAGCATATGTTTGACCAAGTCCTCAAAGGGCTGCCAGTCTGTTTTAAAGATGAAGAATGATAAGAAGGAAGAGGGGGTGCCTTGAAATTGCTTGCTTAACCATAAATAAGGCAGGCATTCACTTATCTGTTTAAAATATTTATAAGCCACATTTCTATTTAAACACTCACAGTGGTAGACAACTATAAAAAATCATCATGACATAATAATAACACAATTAAACCATTAGGTAGCTGTACCAGCATGAAGCAGTCTAAAATATAAACATAAGTAAACCAGAAAACAGATCAATACAGCAGCTACTAATTACCCACAAAAGCCTTGAGGAGTAAAAAGCTCTTTATTTGTCATCTTATTTTTTTCCCACAGGCACTAATTGCTTGCAATCCTTTACTTGCAAAGAAGCAAAAGCCCAGTTCTGTCTCTTGGAAGTGTAAGGCTTCATCAGCGGGAATCCCAGTGTCTAGTGATAACCTGGATAAATGGGCATTTTCTTAAAGCACTGACAAAAAACCCCTTCCTAATGTAGAAATTCCTCTGGCGCATGCCTACTACATTAGCGGCACTGTGCAGATACTGGTGTGAAGAGCAGAAGGGAAGCTGCAGCACTCCAGAGATTGCTGGATTCCAGCTCCCATTAATCCCAGCCAGTCTTGGCAAATGGTCGGGGATGATGGGAGATGTAGTCCACATGCGACATGGGTAGGTCTAGGAGCAAAAAGTGGGTGCACAGTATGCTATATTTCTACTGTGCAAAATTCAGAAGTTTCCATGCACACACATGCCTCCATTCTCCATTCAGGAAAGCAAGAGGCATTATTTGCAGACACATATGTGTGTTTTTGTATGCAATGTTTGGGAGGAAATAAGACGGTAAATAACAAATAACAAACTAAATATTGATGTATGTAATTTCTATTTCTTAATTATATTTAGTGGTAGTATGGCTGTATTGTTTTTTGTAACATAAAATCATTCAATAAAAATTATTTTTTAAAAAAGGAAAGCAAAAGGCATTATTACAGATCAAATGCACATTCTAGCAAGAAGGCTAACAGACACTCTGCTCTGCTTCCTACCACTCTCGCACCTGCACCGAAGTTATCAGCTTATGTTCACGGATTCAGGTGCGGATACTGGGACCCTGCAAATTTTTATTTCAAAACTCCTTTTCAAAACCCACAAATAGGTCCAAGCCAGAAGGGCACTGCTTCCTCTAGATATACAGTACTGAACTACAACTAGCCAGCTAGCATGGCCAATGGCCAAGGGTGGTGGGAGCTGCAGTCTGAAATATCTGGGCTGCAATCCAAAATGTTTGGACAGGTTGGGAAAGGTTGCTCCAGGCAATCCTGTTTTACGGTGTAGCCCTATGCAATGTATTTGTGAAAACCTCATCCATGAAATCAATGTCTGAATGCTTTCCACATTAAAATAGCCTGGGTCCTATTGCATGTTTTCCATCCATATGTTATACAAGTTTAAATTCGCTAAATTATGACATCTGAAATGTGCCAAACTTTCTTGCGTAACAAGGCAAGGAACTGCAAGGTATCGTCTAACGGGAGAAGTTTGTTTACGTGAATAGCTTACCATGTATGTAAGTTATGGCAACCAGACTGTCTATTCTGGCCAAGACCATCAATATTTAGAACGGTGCTTTGTTTTTCTGGTTACTGCAGATCTCTTCTGAATTGCCTACCTATGTATAGAATGTAATAAGTAAACTTTAGCCAAGAAGGGATTGTTTTAATTGTTCAACATACTAAAGGAACTGTGGCAGTCACATTAATGATGGAAACCATTCCAATGTGGGTAAACAATGAAACCAGGTTATCAGTCAAATGCATTTTATGCCAATGCAGACAACAATATTCTGAACAAAATCAGTCTTTGATTATGCTTGAACAATTTCCATTATACCAGGAGGGTGGATAATAATGAAGAGTAAAGCACAAACATACAGCCTAACAGGGGAGTCATTGTTTCAGATCCTTAAAGTATGGATTGTGTAGTCAACTGCTTCAGCAGCAAGAGGCAAATGAAGAAGGACTGCTAGTAATGGGCAATGTTGTATAAAATTAAACACTGTTTTTTAGTTAAGATCAACCCACTGAGTAGAAGGCATTTTAATAGGGCATGCAAATGAAATTTTGCACCGTGAAAAAGTACATGAAGATAATTCTTCAATTAAAAGAAAATGCAGGGAGTATTCATTCCCTGTATAGTCTTCGCTCCCAGCTAAACCCTAGGAAAATTCTAACCTTTTTATGCCAACTGTAGCTCATAATCCCATGAAACTCTGTGCTAACAAATGCAATTTACTACGGCAAAATATCTATGAGCAAGAGCAGCAAAGCGTTTGAACAGTTTTAAGGCTACAAAGCCCATGGGTTGTTGCATCTGTAAACAAAAACAAATATAATAAGCCAGGATGTACCACGGTTGGTCTGCATGTTGTACAAAACCTGACACAATTTGCTGGATTGCATTTTGAACAGATTCTAAAATATTCTTGGTTTTAACCTCCAAATACAGAAGTTGAATGTGATAAAGCCCTCGAAAAGACTTGGTATATATGAATGTATAAATCTGAGCCAGTGAAATTACATTTCAACCAGAAAGTTTCAACAAGGAAGTGCTGGATTGTGTGCATAATTAATATGGTTTCTTTCTTTTTTTTTACTTGATTCCCCTACCCCCTTTTTTGCTGTATTTTTACCACCTTCACCCATTAAATCTCCTCTATACCCATAAGGGCTAGAAACTAATAAACAATAAAAGTTAAATTTCTCAGGAATCTAATTTGTGCTAATGAACTTTACAAAAAGCCCCAGGCAGGGAACCCCCCCAGTATGGGATCATGCATACTCCCAGATGGCCATGTTTACAAAACTAGCAATTGAAGGTGGCGGTGTTGTTTCTCAGTATGCTAGCCGAATATCACCTCCTTGATAGAATAATACAGTGTGTATATTTTCATTATTTGATCACACTCAAAGCCTTTACAAATCTTACAGATCACTCATTGCACTCAGCAAACACCGCATACCTCAAGTTAAATTTCCCAGAAAATGGCTGATTTTAGCTGTGTATATATTGCAGCTAACTATGAGGGAGGTATATATAAATATATATATTTTATATCGGAGCTTTTATCTTTTGATACACCACCTCAGTTTGGAAATTGCATGCCGTTTTTGGAACATTTAAGTTACCTGCATGTTTCGTTACATAAACATCACTGCTAAGATCCCTGGTATTCCTTACAACTAGATGCTATGGTAAATTGCTTAGTGAACAGAATTATTGCTGCTCTTTATTTATATACCACTTTTGGGTTCAAAGACCCCCAAAGCTATAAACAGCATATTAATTCAACAACAACAACAAAAAAATAGTACATGATAGAACTACAAAAAATATATAAAAACATAAGAACAATACTTTGTAGTGGCCTACGTAACAAAGTTAACAATATTCCAGAAAGGGTTATACATAATAAACAATAAATAATAATAAATGTATTTTGTCGTTGTTTGGGGGAAAAAAGCATCAAAGCTATTTATAGCACCATAAAATACAAAACAGCTAAAATTAGTTAAAAACCAGATTAACAAGGAAAACGAAATGCGATTGCCGAATTCTAAAAAGTGTGCATACAATAATAGTATTAAAGGTACAAATGCTACCCCACACCAACATAAAATGAGCAGCACAGCAAAGGCCAGAATCATACCAAGGCATGAACCAAATGCATGAGATTAGCCATTTCAATACTGAAACGTCTGCAGAGGCAACATTTCAGAAAGCCAGCAGAGGTTTTTAACTAATGGCAAATTGTCATTTAAACAATCCCTTAGCTGGGGTTTCCCATCTCCACCACCTCCACTCCCTGCCCCCCTTGACTACTGTCAACCTAACCATTCTCTAAAAAACTTGCTATACAATATTTCAGAATGGCGGACGTTCTATCGCCCTATGCTGCTCAGCCCAGAATTTGATATGAGCATGGCACATGCTAGCAGCTAAAAAGAACATTTTGCGGTTACCAGGGATAAGTCGCAAGCATCACCTTCAAGTCAGTGCAAGGATTTTAGCAATGCAGACCTCCACTGGTCTCTTGTCATTTCACACCGAGTTACATACTGAAATTCTGCACGGCAAAGAAACATTTGTTTTGTTTTTTAACCAAAAGACAAGATCCAATAAACAAAACAGCTGAAAACACTTTTTACAACCCTGCCTACAAAAAAAATGTCCAGTGGTGCAGATTTACAAACAGGTCTTTGTCATTGCATTCAGACAGCTACGGAAAAGGGCAGTAAAATGGTTGAGATCTCCCTCATTAAAACTGCGCAGTAAAATTTCATACTCAGCTCTTGTCCATGAAGAAATGTTTACAGTTTGCTGCCAAAAACCACAAAAGCCCCAAGGTTCTCCCCCCACTTCATCTTAATTTTTATCCCCACAAGCCACTGATTAAGCTGTTAGCCCTCAGGACGTCTCCTTCTGAATAAACACTGAATAAACAAAACCTCAAATCACTGGCATTACGGATTCAAGAAAAGGGGCCAAAACGCTTATCGGAAAGTCATAATGATGGCAACCACACAAACTTGTAACGCCATGTAAACTAATTTATTTTAACTCCGAGCACAGTAATTAAGAGTGCTGACAAGCAGCATTGTACCATTTGCACTGCTACATTTCCCCAGTGTTTACAGAGATACTCTGGGTAATCAAGCATTTTCTTAAAGCACTTACACAAACCCTACCTAATGTAGAATCTCCTCGGCGTCATGTTGTTGTTTAGTCATTTAGTCGTGTCCGACTCTTCGTGACACCATGGACCAGAGCATGCCAGGCACTCCTGTCTTCCACTGCCTCCTGCAGTTTGGTCAAACTCATGCTGGTAGCTTCGACAACACCATCCAACCATCTCGTCCTCTGTCGTCCCCTTCTCCTTGTGCCCTCAATCTTTCCCAACATCAGGGTCTTTTCCAGGGAGTCTTCTCTTCTCATGAGGTGGCCAGAGTATTGGAGTCTCAGCTTCAGGATCTGTCCTTCCAGGGAGCACTCAGGGCTGATTTCCTTAAGAATGGATAAGTTTGATCCTCTTGCAGTCCATGGGACTGTCAAGAATCTCCTCCAGCACCATAATTCAAAAGCATCAATTCTTTGGCGATTGGCCCTCTTTATGGTCCAGCTCTCACTTCCATACATCACTACTGGGAAAACCATAGCTTTAACTATACGGACCTTTGTTGGCAAGGTGATGTCTCTGCTTTTTAAGATGCTGTCTAGGTTTGTCATTGCTTTTCTCCCAAGAAGCAGGCGTCTTTTAATTTTGTGACTGCTGTCACCATCTGCAGTGATCATGGAGCCCAAGAAAGTAAAATCTCTCACTGCCTCCATTTCTTCCCCTTCTATTTGCTAGGAGGTGATGGGACCAGTGGCCATGATCTTCGTTTTTTTAGCTGCACCGGTGTGAAGAGTGGAAGGGAAGCTGTAGCCCTCCAGAGGTTGCTGGACTCCAGGTCCCATCGATCCCAGACAGTATGGCAAATGGTTGGGGGTGATGGGAGATGTAGTCGAGCATGCAAGTGGCCACAGCCCAGGAACAGCTTTGACTGTCCGGCTAAACGAAGTGAGGGTAGCTGATGGGTTTCAAGCTCTCAGTGAGTTAGGGACTTTCCCTGCATGCAAAGACAGGCTTCAACCGACTGAGCATTCACCACCCCGCAAAGCCCATTGCCCAGCCCTGCCTGGCTCGCTTTTATGAAGCAGGATGGGCAAGGATCAAGGTGGCAGGTGGCTGCTTTCACTCGTGCAAGCAGCCTGTCCACATCCAAACCCTTGTTCTTACTAAGTTGGATCATCTATCTAGCCCAGGGCTGCCTATTCTGCCTGGTAGCAGATCTTCAAGCGTTTAGGTAGCAGATCTTCAAGGGTTTCCCAAACTCTCTTAACTGGAAATGTTGGTAATTGGACCTGGGGCCTCCTACAAGAACAGCATGTGCCATAGCTATGCTTCTCAGATGCGTTAGGTAAGAGGGCAAAGTGAGGTACAGGAAGCAAATAATAATAATAATAATAATAATAATAATAATAATAATTTTTATTTATACCCCACCCTCCCCAGCCAGAGCTGGGCTCAGGGCGGCTAACACCAATAAAATCACACTAAAAAACATAATAGGGGGAAAAGGGGGGGGGGAGAATGGGGAAAACCAATTTAAGATACAGGTTAAAATGCAATTTAAAATGGAGACTCATTTTAAAGTAGCTGATAAATCAAGACCATAAGGGGAGGGAAACATAAGGGTCAGACCGAGTCCAAGCTAAAGGCCAGGTAGAACAGCTATGTCTTGCAGGCCCTGTGGAAAGATGTCAAGTCCCGCAGGGCCCTAGCCTCTTGTGACAGAGCCTTCCACCACGTTGGGGCTAGTGCTGAAAAGGTCCTGGCCCTAGTTGAAACCAATCTAACCTCCTTGAGGCTCGGGACCTCCAAAGTGTTGTTATTTGTGGACCTTAAGGTCCTCCGTGGGAATACCAGGAGATTACAAGTAGGGAAAGATGCAAGGGGAGATAGAGAAGTGGTCCTGAGACGCTGCATTCTGAGACAAGCTACTCAGACTGAGGAAATGAAGAATGCTGCAGGAATTACATAAATGGTGTGTTTTGGCTTCCCAGAATTACCAGCCTCCAAGTTCTGATCAGAGATTCCTGTTGGCTGCCTCCAAGCATCCGACGTTCCTTCTTTTGATCATTATTCTAGAGGCATAGAAAGCAAGGAACTGGTTCCTAGCATCCAATAGTCCTGGCTCAACCCAAATTTTAGAGTCCAGCAAAAAGAATCCAGTAATAAATCCAGCAATAGGGTCCAGTAATAAAGAGATGGATGGATTGAAAGGGTCTAGCAAAACCATTTAGCCCAAGTCACACCAACGTACAGAGAAAAACGTGCAATTCAAGCCAATGATTTTTGTAATGCCCTCCATAAGCTCGCTTGCCAAAAGAAGGGAGTTAATGTTCAGTTACTCAAAAGCTCGAAATGTTGCTTTTAAAAGCAACATTTAAGTAATAAAAACCCTCCCTGCTTTTCCTACCATATAGGAACAGCCATGGTGGAGGGCAATTATTGTTATGTACTGAAGTTCTCACCCTGGGCCAGCAGGGGGATACTGTAGATAGTTATGCAAATGAAAGATCGAAAGTGACGTTCAGTGATTGGATAGTTTTAGAAGGTTGTTACAGTAACGTGGTACTGGAGCTCTATATAAGCAGGCTGACTGAGCCCTTCAGTTCAGTTCTGTCCTGGCCTGCGAATAAACAAGAGCTGTTTGAAGAATCGCTGTGTCGTCTGATATGTTCACCACAACCTAACAATTATAGAACAAATTGGGGACCTCCCCTCCTTTGCCAAGAAAAATCATGGGGGAATGCAAACAAGAAGCATAACTGCATCAAACAATGTGAAACTAAACAAAGCAGCCTTGCTTGGGAATGGGTGATTTCCAATGTGTGGCACTTAAACCACAGAAACATTCATAACGAAACCCAACACCCGACAGGTAGTTGGAATCTCTTTCACACAGCACTTTTCTAGTTTCAAGGTGGCATTTATTTTTTCTTTGGATTCTATTATTGGATTCTATTCTATTATTGGATTCTATTAATAATAATAATAATAATTGTTAGTCACTTTTCTCACTGAGTGACCCAAAGCAATTAAAAACAACCAAGAAATAACCCCCCCCCCCCTAAAAACACAGCTGTAAAAGGCTGGTCTAACAGATCGTAACTAAAGATTCTAGTATCTTTAGATCATTTAGGTGCACTTCAAAGTGCTCCAGAATTCCAGGCCCCAGCTCACATACTAAGCTATGGCAAGGCAGGGCAAAAATGAGCAGCTTGTATCATCAGCACAGCTGGATTGTGAAGAAGATGAGTTCCTGGGAATATGAGTAACACTAGGCGTCCATTTTGCCAACAAAGGTCCGTATAGTAAAAGCTATGGTTTTCCCAGTAGTGATGTATGGAAGTGAGAGCTGGACCATAAAGAAGGCTGATCGCTGAAGAATTGATGCTTTTGAATTATGGTGCTGGAGGAGACTCTTGAGAGTCCCATGGACTGCAAGAAGATCAAACCTATCCATTCTGAAGGAAATCAGCCCTGAGTGCTCACTGGAAGGACAGATTGTGAAGCTGAGGCTCCAATACTTTGGCCACCTCATGAGAAGAGGAGACTCCCTGGAAAAGACCCTGATGTTGGGAAAGATTGAGGGCACAAGAAGAAGGGGACGACAGAGGACGAGATGGTTGGATAGTGTCTTCGAAGCTACAAACATGAGTCTGGCCAAACTGCGGGAGGCAGTGGAAGACAGGAGTGCCTGGCGTGCTCTGGTCCATGGTGTCACGAAGAGTCGGACACGACTAAACGACTAAACAACAACAGGTGTCCATTAATTCCAGTTGATGTTCATTGGGCAAGTTTGGTCCTTTCTCGTGTCAGAAATAACTAGATATAGGTATAGAAAGCCAGGTAACTATACATAAATATACCATACAATGTATGAAATTACTAAAGAATGAAAAGTTGGTCTGTAAATTCAGTCATGGTGCCATTTCCTGTAATTTCAGGTTAAACAAAAGACAGTAACACAGAGATACTTTTAGCTTTCACTCATTTAGTAATAAGGAGATGGAATAAAGAAACATATGGCTGGCGTTTTCACATGTTTTATGAAAATCCTGGGGGAGGACACTGGATTGTACGTTTATAATTTGTTAGAAATAATCTGCTGTTTTCCTGTACATTTGTGCACCACCTGTTGGGAATGTAGTCCTGCAAGTTATAGAAGGTTTAGCTTGCCAGAGATGAGGCATCGTTTCAAAGGCAAGTATTATCTAGAATGGTCTGTGAATACTGGCACTCCTCCAGATCAGCTATTTTATGGAGCAACCATCCTTATTTGCAAACACAAAGTTTATGTGGACCTTAGAGCATACTGAGCCTTTATTGAGCAATTCCCCCCCCCCCAAACTCATATAGTCTCAAAATGTTGTTTTATGGTTTTTTGTGTGTGGTTTTATATTTGAGATACGTGTCTTGTCATAACTGCAACAATCAATAGTATTGTTGTTGTTGTTGTTTTAAAAAAATACTGAACATTCTTTCTGATTCGTCCACAGTGCAGTTATATAACAATGAGTTTTCATTCTGAATTTACTCAAGATTTGCTTGCAGGGTGTTTGTACGTCTTCCCATTAAATCATTCATTCATCCCACACATTTCAGTGCTTTTCCCAGTCACTTTCCTAACCACAAATATCCATGTTTTTAAAAAATAGAAAAGGGGATTGTTATGCTAGGGAGACAGTTTGCTTTAATCCACTTCAATTGCGCAAACTTAATTTTCCAATATGTGCTCAAATCCCCGCCGACTCGCAAAATAGTGACAGCATCCTGGAATGTATTTTGTCCCTCATCTGTAATAAAAGACTCTGTGAAGAACCCTAGATACCAGGCCTAGTTTGATGCCCAGTCATCATAGGAAACAGACTACTCACAGAAACTAATAAAGAAGTCTGCAGGAAGCTAAAGTGGTTAGGGCTGGGCAAGGGAGGGGAAAGAAGCCGTTTGTTCTCCATGAATTTACTTTGATCCCCATAAGAAATAAGATGCATTTCCATTTTAACCCCTCTCCATTTTAGTTAGAATGAAAAAAAAAATGGGAAATTTTATTTTTCTGAATCTATTTGTTTGCTAAAAGATGAAAAGTGATTGAACAATCACGGCTACAAAATGTTTCCTTGTTGAAGAGGAGCGAAATATTTTACTGCCTAAGCTTGCACCACTCTTGAGCTGCAAAGGGGGAAAATCACATATTGAGTGTTTCACCACCCCGAAAATCCCCTGACTCTGGAAAGCTAGCATGTGAATGGCGAAAGTTCAAGCCTAACCCAGGTCAGTTTTGGATGTGCAGAAGATTTTCATGTGGTGGTGGAGCCTTAAAGTTTGCAGATCCCCATGTATTCTGGAACAGCTGGACCATGTGATCAGGTTTGTTATGGTAAGGAAGCACTTGGGCTTCTATCCCAAGTAAGGATGGGGAACCAGATGTTGCTGGGCTCCAAGTCCCATCAGCCTAGCAAGCATGGTCAATGGCCAGCGATGATGGGAGCTGTAGTCTAACAACTTTGGAAGGCATCACAATGGATACCCCAACAATAGGTTCTAGGGCATGGCGTAGGATGGTAATGAAAGAGAGAGCACTTCACCTGAACTAGGAGGTAAAGGAACCCCCTGACAATTAGGTCCAGGCATGTCTGACTCTGGGGTTGCGGCACTCATCTCGCTTTATTGGCCGAGGGAGCTGGCGTACAGCTTCCGGGTCATGTGGCCAGCATGACTAAGCCGCTTCTGGCAAACCAGAGCAGCACATGGAAATGCCGTTTACCTTCCCGCCAGAGCAGTACCTATTTATCTACTTTCACTTTGATGTGCTTCTGAACTGCTAGGTTAGCAGGAGCAGGGGCCGAGCAAGGGGAGCTCACCCCGTCGCGGGGATTCGAACTGCCAACCTTCTGATCGGCAAGTCCTAGGCTCTGTGGTTTAACCCACAGCGCCACCCGCGTCCCTAGGAGGTAGGGAAAGGGGCAAAAATTTCAACCAGACACTTAGGTGTAAAGAAACAACTTGACCAAACATCAGGACGAACTTTCTGACAGTAAGAGCTGTTCAAAAGTGAAATGGACTCCCTCAGGAGGTGATGGGCTCACCTTCCTTGGAGGTTTTTAAGCATGGATACTTTAGCTGAGATTTCTGCATTGCAGGGGGTTGGACGAGATGACCCTCAGGGTCCCTTCCAACCCTACAGTTCTATGATTCTATGATATCCTGCGGTGAATGCTAACAGCAGTATTGTGCCTTCTCTGTAAGTGTGCAACTCCCTTTGCTAGTACATCCTGCTGCAGAAACGAGAAGGGCTGGACAATGACCTGAGTGTTTTTGTTATTTTTAATATGGAATGAAAGCCAAAGCTAATAATGAAGCCTACAAGAATAGGTTTTTGTTTTGTAAATGGAAATCATGGTGTGTGAAGCTAAGAGCAAAGGAAGACCACAAGGCTATCTCCCTATCTGGACTTAAGATCATTATGGACAAATTGAGAAAGTCTGGAATTGGTTCAATTTCCAAATTAGCTTTTCACTATTTTTAGGGAGATGTTACTTACATTTTTCCACAGCAGCTTCGCAGCCACAGAGAGACAGAAGTAATCATAAAAGACAGATGTCTGGGCATTAGACTACATAAAAAATCTATTTTTATTAATCAGATCTATAGCACCTTTAATGGGCTATGTGCTTAAGCTATATTTGTCCAATAATGTCATAAAGGCCACTTATACAGTCCGGGGGTGGGGGTGGGGGTGGCGGTTGTAGCCTATTGTGGCAACTCCACCACACATCAGAGCAATGCCATCTTGTTTGCAGCAGTCTGCTTGCTCCCCAGCTGCCACAGAGCATTCGGTTTCCTGTCACACCCATTTGAAATTTTGGCTTGCAGCCCGGGAGGAGGGACTTCGAGAGCGGGCCTGAGTGCAGCAGTCTTCACTCAGGTCCACTCCCCACCCATATAAAGTGGTCAGTAGGGGGCTGAGAGGGATATACACCCAATGGGGATGCGGGTGGTGCTGTGGTCTGAACCACCGAGCCTCTTGGGCTTGCCGATCAGAAGGTCAGCAGTTCGAATCCCCGCGATGGGGTAAGCTCCCATTGCTCTGTGCCAGGTCCTGCCAACCTCGCAGTTTGAAAGCACGCCGGTGCAAGTAGATAAATAGGTACCACTGCGACGGGAAGGTAAACAGTGTTGTCGTGCACTCTGGCTTCCGTCACGGTGTTCCATTGCGCCAGAAGCGGTTTAGTCATGCTGGCCACATGACCCGGAAAACTGTCTGTGGACAAGCGCTGGCTCCCTCAGTCTGAAAGCAAGATGAGCACCTCAACCCCATATTCGCCTTTGACTGGACTTAACTGTCCAGGGGTCCTTTACCTTTTTTTTACACCCAATGCCTATGCCAAGGCTTCCTATATCTGAAATTAATAAAGTTGTAACCAAAATTGTTGTGGTGTCCAGTTCTTCTTCCCTTAAAGACCTTGATCCCGGGGGTGAGGGCACTGTGACTGGGCATGCAAAAACCCCATTGGATGTTTCTTTTATTTCAGTTTACTTACTTATATCAGTTTATAATACTGTAAATAGTAATACCCACATAACATTACTCTTGATGCAATAAATCCTCCCTTTGAGAATCACTGGTGTATGGGGATACACCAGTGATTCTCAAAGGGAAGATTTATTGCATCTAGCTTAGCCCTTGGTCGCTTTTTTTCTAGAGGAGCCTTGAAAGTGACATATAAATCAAATGGCCATTGCAAATTTTGTGTGAAAATCCAAATGCAAAAGCCAACCACATCAATGTATACAAAAAAACCCCACACAAAACAATAAAATCTTAAGAAATGTCTTACCCTGTCTGGCACAAAGGGCTATTGTGAATTCTTTTGTCATTTCCTGTGGATCAACGCTGAAAATATCCCATCTGAATGATGTGAGGTGCTATCAACCACTGGACTAGCCTCATCTGTTCTAAATAAAGAATTCTCTCTTGGCAGTAGAAACATTGTAAATGAAACAAAAGAGCCATCCTCCTTTAAAATAAAAAAAAAAATGAACCGATTGTGTTGGATAACGCTAACCACCGAGAGATCTCAGACCCCTAGGAGGCAAACCAGATGCCAAATGCAGGAGCTTACAGGAGGTATTCAATAAGGAGGAAGGAAATGAAGAACAATTAAGATGGATGTTGGGAAGAACTTTCTAATTGTACGGTGCCTCACGGTGCCTTTTACCAGCTTTGGTTGGTAAGGCAGCTATGGCCCTTCCTGGGTTGTGATAGTCTGGCTACAATCTGGTGCCCTTCAGATTGGGTGTTGCAGTGCTCTCTGTGTGGGGATTCTCTTGAGGCAGACCCAGAAGCTGCAGCTGGTGCAAAAGGCAGTGGCTTGACAGCTTGAATAGTGGGAATCCCCCTAAACCCAAGAATTAAAAAATGCTAGGATCTGGGGTCCTTTGTGATATGAAGGGAGAATATAAGCCACAAGGGGTTGCCTTACCCAAACCAGTCTAGCTGGCTGAGGGAAGACCAGAGCTCTTAGCATTATGATAGACAGCCATCGAGGGCCGTCAACAACTCCTTGTCCCAGGCAACTGCTCTGGGGGAGGGCAAGGGGCTTATGGGAAGAAGAAAATGACAGATCCACTTTGGTGAGCGTGAAGGAAGGACTGCCTGCAATGCTCTGGGCCAGGCTGTAAGATGTGGACCCCCTCCATGCAGGCGGAAGGTGTAAATAGGCAAATAAGCCCTGTTTTTTAAAGCACTACAGCCTCCGCTGTGTCTTCTGTTCTCCGAAGAGACACAGACCCTGTACGTGTGCCTGTGACCCCATGCGCTCTGGCCACTGCTTGGCAGAGAGAGGGGGCAGGTGCCGGGCTTTTGTAACAATATTATGGCACTGCTTAAAAACTCACACTGGTGGCCAGTTAGCTACAAGGATACATTCAATGTGCTGGTGTTAGTACACCAAGACCTCTTCAGTATGGGACCAGAATACCTAAAAAATGACCTCATCCTCTATATACTTGTTGTTTTGCCTCTGAGCTCATCCTCTCAGTGAAGCCCATGAAAAGCTTACAGAAGATCAATAACAGCACCACCCTCCATATCCCTCCAGCACAATAATTTCATCCACCACATAGTCCTACTTCCACCCAAATTTGCTTCCTAGTTATTGGATTCATTCCAGTTTAACTTTACTCATATAATTATTCCATATTATTTATCTGCTCCGGCTGCTTAACTTCCTTCACTTAGTTTAGCTGTGGGAGGGAAGAGAAAGAAAGTCCTTTGTTAACTCACACACAATATAAAAGATATTAAACATTTTCCCCATAGGGATCAGAGAAAGTTCTCAGAGTCCTTCTTCAGATGCTGTTGGACTCCAACTCCCATCAGCCGAGCCGGCATGGTTGAAGGTCGGGAATGATTGGTGCTGCAGACCCCACCAACATCTGGAGGGCACCAGGCTAGCCATCTCTTCTTTAAACCAAACTTGGACTGAACAGAAGACACCTTCAGAAAGAGGATGGTCCTTTGACAGCCTTGAGAAGAGAGGAATGCCATCTATAGGATACATGGCTGCTTTATGGGAGCAGTGCCTTCCCACCAGCTTCCCACGAGCCCATATTTGTTTGGACTGAGGCTTCAAATCTAGTTTTGCCCATCATTTCTGCCTTTAACAGCTTCCTGTATGCATGCGCCCACCTGCTGTCTTCATCTAGATCAGGGCTTACCAAACATGGGTCTCCAGCTGTTTTTGGACTACAATTCCCATCATTCCTTTACCACTGGTCCTGCTAGCTAGGGATGATGGCAGTTGCAGTTCAAAACAGCTGGAGGCCAAAGTTTAGGCCTGTCACTCATCCGAAGTATCTTGAGACCAGTGTCCATTCCCTTCTGCACTGTCTGGGGCCTTCCTTCCTCTCACCTCCCCTGCCATGTGGTTGATTTCATCCCAGTCCTGCACCTTGTTGTTGTTGTTGTTTAGTCGTTTAGTCATGTCTGACTCTTCGTGACACCATGGACCAGAGCACGCCAGGCACTCCTGTCTTCCACTGCCTCCCGCAGTTTGGTCAAACTCATGTTGGTAGCTTCGAGAACACTGTCCAACCATCTCGTCCTCTGTCATTCCCTTCTCCTTGTGCCCTCCATCTTTCCCAACATCAGGGTCTTTTCCAGGGAGTCTTCTCTTCTCATGAGGTGGCCAAAGTATTGGAGCCTCAGCTTCAGGATCTGTCCTTCCAGTGAGCACTCAGGGCTGATTTCCTTCAGAATGGATAAGTTTGATCTTCTTGCAGTCCATGGTACTCTCAAGAGTCTCCTCCAGCACCATAATTCAAAAGCATCAGTTCTTCGGCGATCAGCCTTCTTTATGGTCCAGCTCTCACTTCCATACATCACTACTGGGAAAACCATAGCTTTTACTATACGGCAAGGTGATGTCTCTGCTTTTTAATGTGCTGTCTAGGTTTGTCATTGCTTTTCTCCCAAGAAGCAGCCGTCTTTTAATTTCGTGACTGCTGCACCTTAGCGAGGCCTTCTGTTTTGTGGGGGTGGATCGTGATGGCTCTGCCACACTTTCCTTTGCTTTCACACTAGTTTTGATACCTGCTGTCACGAAGGTTAGAGGGCAACATCCCGAGCACCCATGACCCTTTCATCTGCAACAGCAGGCAGCATAGGAAATGTTCAAGTTGCTTGCGTGGCAGGAGCACAGCTGCATCGTGTCTTCAGGCAACGATAAAGCAGGAGTTGTGTTTTCATACCAGAATGTGTAAAGACCTCGTATCAGCAAGGACAAGAGAAAGTGAACTGCGAATAAGCATATTCCTCCCCTGCATTCCTCTGAAATGCTGATTAATGAAGTTTGCTGCCAGATATCTCCTCTTCACAACAACAACAACCTATCAGCAATGACAAATAATGTAAAGGCCAAACTGGAAATGTGTGAATGCTTTTCACATACAGCAGCTCAGCAAAGAGCAAGATCAGACCCGTAGACTGCAAGGGGAAGAGCAACAGAGGGTTTGTCTGCACTTCTGTTTGTTCCGGGCCTAGAAAGCATGGGTCCCAGTGGTTTTCCACAATTCCCAGAATGCCATGCAGTGGCGTAGCATGGATTGTGAGCACCAGGGGCAAGGCAAGTAATTTGCACCCCCTAACCCGTGGATTTGCGCCCCCTAACCCCCAGATGTTGCGCCCGGTGCGGCCGGCCCCCCCTGCACCCCCCACGCTATGCCACTGATGCCATGTGAAAAGGGAGTGATTGCTAAACCATTCTCCAGAGCTACAATTGCTGAGTCTCTGCTGAGCTCTTAAAGGGAACTGGCAATTCTATTCTGCAGTTGAAAGATGCACGTGTAAATCCTCTGCTGAGTGCAATAATAGCTCCGTGGTACAGCTGATGGTTTGCATGCAGAAGGCTAATTCAAGGTTACCGTATTTTTCGCTCCATAGGGTGCACCGGACCATAGGGCGCATCTAGCTTTTAGGGGGGGAATAAAGAATTTTTCTTTTTTTATTTCTCTCTTTATTTAGCATATACGAGAATTCTACACAAGTTCTATTAAAATAAATGATGACCAGACCAGAACTTTTTCTGAACTGTGTTCTTGACCTCTGGAATCATTTAATATAATTTAACTTGCACGTGCTCATTGAATTGATGAGCCTTGTTTTATGGCAAGCCAATCAAGAAACAAAAGGAGAAGTTTTTCCCCAAATTCCCAAAGAGCATTAATCTAAACCTTAAAGCCCTACTACATTCCTCTCTATCTCTATTAAAAATAATTACCCAGTGGAATATTCTCCAAATGAATGCATTCAGATTAATTTTTTTCTGGAGGAAACCATGACCTTTTACACCCCCTAGGAAAACATTTTTATGCTTGCTTCCAAGAAGTAGGCAAGAAATCAGCATAGCCATAGAAATACTGTTTGTTGTTTTTTCATTTCGCAACACATGCTTTTGTAACATGTCCATTCTAATTTCACGAAGGTCCATTCAGGTTAATCACCAGTCCTTGAGAGCAGATAGACTTAATTCATCATATATAAACTTACCTACACATATGTTAATGCTTATCTGACATTGTTAGCACAACTATTCCCGTAAAGACTACAGGATGCAGGCAAACCATTTAATACTTCATCTAGAGATCCCATTCAGTAAACGGTACATCTTCCATTTTTCTCAGTGGCCACAAATCATGCCCGTATGCATCAGTAACAGACCTTTCCTACTGACAAGCGTTTCCCTTGGGTAGGATAGCTCCATAAATGCAAAGTAGTATACTGCATTCACAATTCCAAGTGTTGGTGTTGACCTTTAAAGCCCTAAATGGCTTCGGCCCAGTATATCTGAAGGAGCGTCTCCACCCCCATCGTTCTGCCCGGACACTGAGGTCCAGCACTGAGGGCCTTCTGGTGGTTCCCTCACTACAAGAAGCAAAGCTAGAGGGAACCAGGCAGAGGGCCTTCTCAGTAGTGGCACCCACCCTGTGGAACGCCCTCCCATCAGATGTCAAAGAGATAAACAACTACCTGACATTCAGAAGACATCTGAAGGCAGCCCTGTTCAGGGAAGTTTTTAATGGGTGACATTTTAATTTATTTTTAATCTTTGTTGGAAGCCGCCCGGAGTGGCTGGGGAAGCCCAGCCAGATGGGCAGGGTACAAATAATAAATATATTATTATTATTATTATTATTATTATTATTATTATTATTATGAAGAATCTCCTCCACCAAAGTCATTGAAGAAAACTCCTGATCCATGCATATGTGTTTCCATCAATGAATTAGTGAATTAGTGTGTTTGCATTAGTGTGTTTGCATGGAAATATGAACTTTCTTGTTCTTAACAATCTGTACAGTGGCAGTATTCATATAAGAATTGCAGTCTGCAAATACCACAATTATAAAACAGACATTGTAAACAATATTTTACACAACGATTGTTGTTCGTTTCTACTAAGTGCTTTTCTTTTACAAAGAACATAGTAAATAAAAAGGACCCTGCATTTCATTTATAACACATTATTTACGGTGTTGTTTCATGTATTTGCAAAATTTATATCTGCTAACTATAAACCCATGCACACATTAAATACTGTGAATCATTAAAAGGCATTTTAAAAGAGCTCAAAGCATTTACTTGCAAAAAAAATGTGGAAGATCTCTCTTTACCACATTTGAAGATATTTATCTTTACCACATTTGAAGAATTCCTAATGCAAAGTTTCTGCTTTGTGGAATGGTTTACTAACCCACATCCACCCTGCCAAATAATAACAGGTTTTTTTAAAAATAAATAAATTAAAAAGTCTGCTTCCAAGGCAGATGTTCAAGGATAGACGTATGTCTCAGTCATCATGAAATGGTTATTAAAAGAAAAAACACTGCTCCAAATGCATTTCTCATAGGAAAGTATTGTTTTCAGTGGAATTACCTGAATAAAGAGTTGGCATTCCATAATAAATGCCAGATTTTTAGAAAAGCATTGGTACAGAGTTATAGCAAATATGAAAGGCAAAAGAAGAAAAGACTTGTGTCTACTTTGTTTAGAAAGCAGCTTTTAGTAAGCAGTATTTACTTTAATAAATGTTTGTCTCTCACACTTCAAAAAAAAATAATCTCGGTTTCCAGATTGCTTCACTTATTACTTAAAAATATGAAGCAAATGCAGCCATTTCTCCAAGGCAGCAAAAAGAGAGTGCTTGGAACTATGCTGAACAGCCCTGGTTCACGTGACACTGTAAGACAAACTATGGCTTACCTGGTCCATGGAAACACAGAGGCTCCTGGAGACAAACTCTGGTTCTTTTTGTTTCCTCTTCCCACTGAGAGAAGAGCTTAACCATACCCTCCAATGAGACACAGACCAAAACCAGGATGCTGTGATCTGGGTCCACACTCCCACAAGAGTCACGTGACACGCATGGGGCCCCATGCGAGATTACAGCCCTGAAAAAGCCCCTTTCCCCTTAGGTGTTTCCCCCCGTACAGTTATTTGTACATGTATGTACCCCAGGGTTCAGGGCCGGCGCACCCATGAGGCAAGGAGTATGGAAGGTGACTGCCTTGGGTTGCAGTATCCAAAGGGGCAACAAATCCCAAGGTAGATCTTTATTTTCCCCTTTGTTCCTGATGTTCACTCACCCCATATTCCCTGGCAGGGAGTGGGGGGATGCCATTTTGTGGTTCGCCTCAGGTGCCAAAATGTATTGGGCCAGCCATTCCAGGGTTATATTCAATATGCTGCTACTTGCCCTTGACCATTAGGGACCCTTGACCATTAGGTCCAGTCATGACCGACTCTGGGGTTGCGGCACTCATCTCGCTTTATTGGCCGAGGGAGCCGGTGTACAGCTTCCGGGTCATGTGGCCAGCATGACTAAGCCGCTTCTGGCGAACCAGAGCAGTGCATGGCAACGCCGTTTACCTTCCTACCTATTTATCTGCTTGCACTTTGACGTGCTTTTGAACTGCTAGGTTGGCAGGAGCAGGGACAGAGCTCACCCTGTCGCAGGGATTCGAACCACCAACCTTCTGATCGGCAAGTCCTAGACTCTGTGGTTTAACCCACAGCGCCACCCGCGTCCCAGGCCCCTTAGTGTACCAGTGGTGTAAGTTTGGCTATGTAAGCATAAGCACAGGACAACTCCAGTACATACTGGTATATAGATACTAACCCCTGTCAACCCTGCCCCTGAGTGTAATAAAACATAAGCTGCATGCCAGCAAGCCTATGGCATTTTTGTAAATGATCTACTGCTACATTAACATATCAGATTCATGACCCAATGCAGCCCAGCAACAGAAATATTACTATACCTGTCATAACTAGAATTGTTAGTTGCAATGAAAGGGGTGACCTGAATATATATGGTTCACAATTTCCTGTTACCGCAAACCAACTTTGGCAATTCAGATCTCATTGCAATCTTGCCGCTTCTTTTCTTGCAATTAATCACATACGCACTGTGCATTCTTTCCAGTCCATGACAATGGCTTTCCCGAGGGCTGTTTGGACAATGGTTTCAAATGAGCCATTTCTCAAAAGGGCAATTAGTGCTAACAGGCACTATTCCCAAAGTGCTGGGCCTCCAACGGTATCCAATGTGCTTTTCAAGAAATCTGAGAAATGTCAAAATATGTAACTTCCTGCATCATTTTTATCTTGCTTTGCTTCATCTGGTTAAAGACAATGTTGTTGCTGATTAATAGATTTAATGATAAATGAACCACTTCATAGCAAAAGACCTAAGCATATTTAGCTGTGAAAGAGTGAGAGAGAGGAAGGAAAAAGAAAGTAAAGAAGATTCAGCTTAGGCTACGGTAAAATACACAGCAAAGAAACTTCTCTACTTAAGCCACCTGTGAAATCGTTGCCCTTGATAGGAACAATCAGCAACTTGAGCTTATGGCAGGAAACACGACCTTGATAGCAAAGAGGGTGTAAATGGAATGGTATTTAAAAATATTCAGCTGTTCCGTGTTGGCGTCATCGCCGAATGGCGGACTCCCTCTGAGCTCCGGAGGGAGCCTGCTCGGCAGGGGTTGGGTTCTACCACGTCGGCGAAGCGGGGACCCTCAAAAACCATGGGCGCTGAAACCCATGGGCATGGTGACTCGGCGGGCACCGTTTGCGCCCCCCCGACCCGCGAAGGAGCCTTTTTAAAGGCTACGGAGCGGGTGCCAGGGGGGGTGTGGTGCTATGAGTTCTCCGCTTCCTCTGCCGAGCGAAGCCGCATGCCATTTGGCGGAGAGCGCTGACTTCTTCCATTGAAAATTCGGATTAAAAAGAATAACCCGTGAGTAATTGGAAACTGGACTTAAAAAGGGAAAAAAATTTAAATTCGGAGCGAGCGGGGGAGGTGCAAAGAGGAAGTCCGTCTCCCCCCCTGTCGTAGAGGATTTAAAGCAAAGGATTTAACAACTAAGATCGAGTGCTACCTTGGTTTGATAAAGTTACTAATTTCACGATGGAAAATTATAAGACTGGGCTGGAGGAGAAAAGTAGAACGTGAGCTAAAATGCAACCCGCCCCCCCCCCCGGGAACCGGGAGCGATCTGCGAGAGCGCCGGGAGAGGAGAAACAGAGGCTTTGACAGCTGTCAAAGGAGCTGTGAAGGCTGAAGAATAAAAAGAGAATTTTGTTATGAGGACTTTGCCGGTTACATTTGTTACAAATTAGATATAAATTGTTTAAAACAAGGAATAACAAGTTTACTTTGACTGTTGGGTGCGATCTGGAAGGAAACTGAGTTACTATAATCCCTCTAGAGGGGCTGTGGGACATTACAAGTATTGTTGGCATGGAATTTGAATTGGACTTTTTATCTCCTGGGAAACTGCAGAAATGGAACACTATTTTGTCTACAGAGGTCTCTACACTAAAGGAGACAATAGATTTATCTATTGAAGAATGGAAGGGACTTGACGTAAAGTTTTGTTCCTGAATAACAAAGCCTCTGTAGGGGATTTAGAAGCTTTTGGAATTGGAACATTTTTGCAGGAGAGCAGGAAAAGAAACTAGAGGAAAGTGAGGAGAGAGAATAATAAGAACAACATGAACAACAAGAATTGGATAAAGTTGGAAGTGGGAACATTTGGGACATCCAGATTTGAAAGGTTTAAAGAAACAAAATTGGAGTTTTACTCTTAAATACAGAGATCTGGATGGAAAAAATGGACCTTTTTGAGATAGAGTTTTTCTGAGATTGGACGCTCGAAACTAAAGATGATTAAAAGGACGGCAAAGACTATTAAAAAGACGGCAAAGTGGACTTGTGAAGGATTTCGGCCTAGATGTGGGATCTCCAGAATGACAACAGGCATTGATGGACATTGGGGAACGCAACTGGGAAAGGGGGGAGGGAAATTTGGAATCCAAAGGGTGTTAAATTATATTTTATTCTATTTCCTATTTTCTTTTATTTTAATCTGTTCTGCATATTAAAGAGGGGAACTCGTGGAAGGGAGCGGGGTCGATTTTAGGGGATGGAAAAACATTTTTAACATTGGGTTAATTATAATAAGTTTAAAATTTGGGGTAAGAACTTGTTGAATCTATTTGAAGGAATTGGAATACAAGAGGGGGTGGGGTGGGGAAGTCCTGGAAAGATGCCAATGGAAATAAGGCTATGAAATGGATGTTTTATTTCTTTTCTTTTTTCTGTTATATTTGAAAATGTTCAATAAATATTATTTTAAAAAATAATAAAAATATTCAGCTATAGATGTTGAAGTGAAACCGAAGCTCCACCAATTAACAACATCTTATTCTTGAAATTTTGCTGCAGGTGGCTGCATAAGTCACCTGCAGCAATCTCCACAACCCAACAGCTACATATGGTGGACCAGGTAGGACTCTCTAAAGCTCCAGGTTTTGCTGAGGACTGCCATGCACCATGATAGATGATTGGAAGCAGAAGGTTTGCACGCAAGTGATTGGCATGTACTCTTTCAGCACTCTTTCTGAGCCTCACCCCCATTTCCATTTAGAAATCAGTGGCAGCAACAAGTATGGCAGCAAGTGCCCCAAGGATCCCAATATTATTTCAAGGTTTAGAGTATTTGATGAAAGACAAACAAAATGAATGAAGTAAAACAGGCTTCCTCAACCTTGGCCCTCCAGATGTTTTTGGCCTACAACTCCCATGATCCCTAGCTAGCAGGACCAGTGGTCAGAGATGATGGGAAGTGTAGTCTCAAAACATCTGGAGGGCTGAGGATGAGGAAGCCTGAAGGAAAACAGTTGATCAGGCTTCACCAAAATTAAAGGAAAACAGCCACATTTCTTATAGCCTTAAAAAACAGATGTTTTCAATTGCTGTCACAGGAGGTGACAGGTTGTCTCCATGGTAAGAAGCGAGAGAAGGGGAAGATATAGTCTTCCATATTATGGGGAAATTCGCATTTCTATTTCAAGTATTGTTATTATTTCTAAATTTCCACTTATGTGGAAAATTAGCAGATGAAAATTTTGTGTGGACTGTATCCCCTTTTGGCTTCTATTTTGGGGATGCATAGATCCCCATCAGCTGGAATTTAGATGCATTATGGACAAAGAAGAAAATGAAATGTGTGACACTGGGAATATAAGATGGCTGTAATATACCCAGGTTCAATGCATTTGCTCAAAAGTGCTAATGAAAATTGCCCAACTAAGTTACCTGATACTTCAAAGAGCAATCTATTTCTTTGGACGCCTTCCCAAAAGAAAATGGCTGTGTACCATAAAAAAGGCATTAGGCAACTGGGGCTTGAAGCCAGCTACCTTTGTGCCTTCATTTTTGGTTTTATAGTAAAGCAGGAAAGCATATCTTTTATTACCTGCACTGGAGTGCATGCAGGTAAAAATGATTGACGAGTAATCACACAGTGGTTCAGTTTGCACCTTGGCTAAGCTGCTCCTTGCCACCCATCACCAACAACCTTTGCTTCCTCCGGTGTTTCATGTTGTGCCTGAATGAATGAAAGCTCACTCAAGCTTCAAAGAACATCATCACTCTCTCTGTGTGTATGTGTTTTAAGGATGTGTCTGTTCAGCTCTGCCAGCGGTCTGCTGGGAATTTCTCACAAAAGCAGGCTTCCCCCTTGGAGGGGATTATGCACTGACTTTGAAGATAGTTTGCCAGCAATTATTCCCTTTAGGTCAAGACTTATTACAGTACTCTACAGCCGCTGACACAGTGTGGTATATAAAGTGGATGCGACTTCTTGCTGTTTTTTATCCAAAGGATCACAGGTAAACAACGCGGCTGACACCGCCTATTTTTAATGCATGTTGCAAACATATGATTGTCATCCCAATGTTTTATGGGCAATGGTGGAGCCTCACCGACTTCAGCAAGCTGGATTGCCCAGAAGAACTGCACAATCTCATGCCCGTTTTCCTGACCTCCTAAACCCGCCTTGCTTTCAGAGACTTAAAGTCTGTGCCAAGTCAGATTGCTTAGCAAAAAAACTGGTTGCTGGGAACTGATTAGCAAGCTCCAGACTGAGGGTTGGGTCTGAGCAGAGTCAACAAGATAAAAAGTATAAACTTCTTGCTCTTACCTTTCAAGAAACTCTTCATAACCCTGCTTCTCCTTTACCTTTCCTTTATCTACAGGCCAGCACAGACTAATTGTCCCCCCCTTTTTTTTTACTTCTACCCATGATGGCTCCCTGACCTGATTGTGATTAAGGAATGCATCTGATGTGTTTGCCCAAGGGAAACTTGATATTTTGCATGCTCACACCACAACCCTTACAAAGCTGCCTTAGTTACAGGTATCTGAAGAAGTGTGCATGCACACGAAAGCTCATACCAATAACAAACTTAGTTGGTCTCTAAGGTGCTATTGGCGCTGAGGACGCAGGTGGCGCTGTGGGTTAAAGCCTCAGCGCCTAGGACTTGCCGATCGAAAGGTCGGCGGTTCGAATCCCTGCGGCGGGGTGCGCTCCCGCTGCTCGGTCCCAGCGCCTGCCAACCTAGCAGTTCGAAAGCACCTCCGGGTGCAAGTAGATAAATAGGGACCGCTTACCAGTGGGAAGGTAAACGGCGTTTCCGTGTGCGGCTCTGGCTCGCCAGAGCAGCGATGTCACGCTGGCCACGTGACCCGGAAGTGTCTCCGGACAGCGCTGGCCCCTGGCCTCTTAAGTGAGATGGGCGCACAACCCCAGAGTCTGTCAAGACTGGCCCGTATGGGCAGGGGTACCTTTACCTTTACCTTTAAGGTGCTACTGGAAGGAATTTTTTAGGCCGTTCATCTCTAGCCCAGCACTGTCTGCCCTGATCAGCAGCACCTCTCAAGGGTCTATGGCATAGGTCTTCCACATCACCTCTTGCCTAATGCTTTTAAGAGGAGCTGTGCCAGGGACAACCTTTGAGCAAAGTATGTGTTCTACACCACTGGGCTATATATGGTCCCCTCCCTAAAAGTACAGCCTCCAGCAAGGGGAGCCTCATTGAATGGGCAGAATATCTGAGGAGCAGAGTCCTTACTCATCAGTTGTCTCTACGTGGGATGAACCCATCTATGCATGTACCTGATGAAGTAGGCTGTAGTCCATAAAAGTTAAGTCATAATAAATTGGTTGGTCTTCAAGGTGCGACAAGACTGTTTATTGATTTTGTGCAAGATGACTCATCCTTTCCCTACACACACAGAGAGAGAGAAGCTCTGATTGCTTGTGTGAGAACAATAAAAATGTTTTTGGGAACAGAATGAGCAGCAAAAACAGAGCTCAGCTAAGAGCTGTTCCTGGAAGTTGGAAGCATTTTGGGAGCACAGGGATGTTGCTCTGGCTATATGATGTGGAACAGCAGATTTGCTCTTTGCAAGAGTTCTGCTGCCTGTCTCCACTTATTCTCATTTAGTATATCTGTAACTATATACCCAAAATATTACAAAACACCATACGTACCCAGCAATTTCTCCTTTCAGAGAAAACCAAACCTTGGTAACCACTGCCACTGGAATTTCTTGCTGCTTGTGGGAGTTGGGAATGTGAAAAAAGTATGCAAGTGATCTCTTATGTCTAATGCTTTTTAAAAATTACTGTATCAGCCAAAGAATGGTTAAAGTGTTCCCAGAAGTAATTAAATCATATCAAGTGAACTTGTGAATGTAACCATTGCTGTATTGGACAAATAATAACAGTGGGATTTGGCTGAAATGGTGCATTCTGTCCCTCTTAAGTGCCAAAAATAGGAAGACGGTTCATTAAGGACCTCAGAGGAAAAGCACAATGGACCTAAACTGCTGTGAAAATTCAGCTAATGTGGACATCATTCTCCCCCTTTCTAAGTATTCTTAGATATACTCTCTGCAACATGTACCTGGCGATTAGACAACAACTATTAAAACAGAAGTTATATGTTAGCTAAGGGACTAGGAAATAAACATTGGCCAGCCAATCATTTTTACATGAGCTCTGAAAAGCATAACATCCATGGTCAAAAATAGTAACAAAAGACATATAAATCTTCCATGGGAAAGAGACTACTGGGGAGATTTTACCACCTGGAATATAAGCATTTGGTTTCCTAAAATACACACTGCTGTCAATGGCAGCAGTGCCCATAGTGTGAAGGTGTCAAAACCACCAGCAGCTGCTAATCTCGTTTAGAGAGGAAGGGAATTCTGAATTTTCCCCAAAGCCTCTTTATGAAGAATATCAGGAAACAAGGCCCAGTGATTCAAGTCCCCCTCCTTCTGACATCTATGTGCCATTCATAATGCAGATTCTTTTGATGAGATGATAATGATTCTGCAGCCCAAAAGAAAGGATTTCCCTGAACATTTGTTTACTTTGTGATTTTTTTAAAAATCCTGCCCTTCTGCAAATTTGCTCAGGGCAACTTACCATACCATAACACAAGACAACTCTTTAAGTATATAAAAGATAAACAGCAGAATTAAATTTATTAGAACAGATAAAACCATAATCAAGACAACTTACATTCCATGCAAAAAGCAAATAAAAATGATTTTGCTGCCATCAAAAGAAAATTATTTTATTTTATTTAAGAGTCCTTCCTTAGGAGGGGATTCCACAGACAGGGGATGTACAGATGAAAAGTTCCTGTCCCTAAGTCACCTTCTGCCTGTTTTCAGAGGGTGGAGCAGATTTCGTGTGAACAGTGCAGAGTTTGGGAGGCTTGTGTGTGTGTGTTGTGAACTGCCTTGTGATTTTCAGATGAAGTGCGGTATACAAATTTAACAAATAATGCTAAGTAATAAGCAATGGGTCCAATGGTTAAGAAGGCAGTTTCTGCACATGCTGTAGAGGGAAATGAGAAGCAGAGGGAGAAGGTAGCCCATCTAGGAGAAAAGGAGAACCTGGGAAGGTAGCCCATCTAGGAGAAAAGAAAACAGTTATCCTAATCTCTGCTGTTTTGAGGCTATACTCATTCATGAGAAAGGCTTCGGGAATAAACCCTGAGGAAAAATCTGTACCCGCTGCCTTGTGGGACATCTTTGGGAGAGGAAAAGGCTACGGAAGAATGCCTACACAAATCTGGACCGGAGTCCCTAAGGCAGTTGAAAGGGGTCTTGTAAAGGAACCATGGAGTGCAGACGACATAACTCTAGGGATCTAATCTGTGGTACTAGCTATGTACTGGGTTACTTATACATTAGCAAAAAAGAGGAAGAAATAAGATACAGGTTTGCATAAAATGTGCATATACTCTACATATATGTATAGATGCATCTATATGTATAGATGTATATTTAGAAACAATTAGTACAGTAAGAGTCAACTGTTACGCTAGGCAGCTCCTGTATGTGGAAAGGTGTGCGATATTGTCATTTGCCTCAGGTAGCAAAATATTTTGGGCCTGTCCTGATCCTCTGTAATGTACGGAACATGGCACATTAGGGTTAATTAATCTGCGGCCTGGTTGGAGTATGCATGCGGATTGCCTTCAGTTATGTTCAATATGCCTGCAAGGGTAAAAAAAAAAAGCCCACAAGTGTTAGCACTCTCTCTTCCAGGGGAAATGTTAAAAAAAAAAAAAAGGCTCTAAAATATCACATAGCTTAGGGAAGTGGGGAGCTCAGAACAATATAAAGGACATTTTTCTAATTGGCTTCATTCGAGAATACCATGCATGCAGCTGACTGTGAGAAATTGCACTGGGGGTAACTCCCCACAAAACACACCCACCCACCCCAGAAAAACCATGTAATATTGTAGTGCAAGTGCTGAACCAGAAGGATGGAAAGACGACAGAGTTGTTGTTAGTCTGTTATAAAACACAGAAAGAGACAGACAGAGTCTTGAGGCACCTTAAAGACTAATAAATGCATTTGTGGCGTATGTTTAGGACACTCCTGAAAAAGAAGAAGAAAAAGGCTTATACAACAAATCAAATCTGTTAGAATTTATGGTGTCATAATTCCACCCACCGATGCAGAAGTGGGAAGGCTTTTTCAGAAATGCAAATCAGGCAAGGGGGAAGAGAAAGGGAACCGAGTGCCTTATACACAGCACCCAGGCACAGAGTTCCAAATTTAAGAAAAGAAAACATACTTACTCAAAGTAAGAGCTCCCACAGCTACCGCAACTCAGGACCCTTTTGTGCACATCTGACATTCTTTCATTATTGTGTATGGTGTTAATTTCACTGCCTTCGTCTGGTTGTGATGTGGCCAAGTTTCGGTTGTCATAACTCAAAATCTCCCCAAACTTTATTGTGGTTACCAGTCTCAAGATTAACATAATATTTGGCACGTACGCTTCTTGTGGCTTTTTTGGAATTGGTTTGTTTGCCTCAGAAAATGCTTGGTTGATAAAAGAAACGTCCTATAATATCTATTGTGACATGGGAGAGGGGGAAAGAATGAACAACAAGACCACTGTGGTGGCACTCTAGAGACCTCACCATTTAGGGAGGAGCCAGGGTATGTTAATCTCATCTGCAATGGATGGAACCTTAACAAGTTTGCATATAAAACTGCAACTCCCGATAGGAACTTCCTATGGTTCTATTCACCTTCACATGGATAGAGCAGGAGAGCCCAGGAGACATAAGAATTACAAGAAACCATGACAGCCTTAAATAAATAAATAAATCATAGTAACGAAACATAAGGTATTTGCAAACATGCTATTTAATAAAGGTAAAAGGTAAAGGTAAAGGACCCCTGGACAGTTAAGTCCAGTCAAAGGCGACTATGGGGTTGCGGCGCTCATCTTGCTTTCAGGCCGAGGGAGCCAGTGTTTGTCCAGAGACAGCTTTCTGGGTCATGTGGCCAGCATGACTAAACCGCTACTGGCGCAAGAGAACACCGTGACAGAAACCAGAGCGCATGGAAACACCATTTACCTTCCTGCCACAGCAGTACCTATTTATCTACTGGCATGCTTTCGAACTGCTAGGTTGGCAGGAGCTGGGACAGAGCAACCGGAGCTCACTCTGTTGTGGGGATCCGAACCACCGACCTTCTAATCAGCTTAGACCACAGCGCCACCCGCATCTATTTAATACATGGTGACTAATGCAAATTGTTAATAATAAAGGTAAAGGTACATGACCCCTGGACAGCTATAGATGCCAACTCCCTGGGGACTTGGGTGCCCAAGCACCCACAAAATTCCCCATGAAGGGAATGCCACCACATATTTTGGTGCCAGGGCCATGCACGCTGCATGGCACCCATGACCCCGGGCACCCATGGTTGTGGGGCCACGTTAGCACGCCTGGTCCCGAATGTCAGTTTCACTGCAGGTCTGTATTTGCCCCACCTCTGGGCTGCACCTGCTCCCCAGTGTAGCCAGATATTGAAAGTGGACTTCGTCTGCATTTTAAAGGGGCTCTATGCAGACCTCATCACTGCGATGCCTCATGAAATCTGCCTTCTCATGAGATTTCAGCACCTGAGTATCTTCTGAGACCAGCTGATCAGTTGCACACGTTTTATACCGCAATCAACAAAGAGTCACCTTAAAGACTAACAAATTGATCACGAGATTAGCTTTTGCGGACCACAGTCGACTTCACCCATTGCATGAAGTGTTATTCCCAGTGCACAGACTTACAACTGAGGATAAAACAAAAATGTATGCTATAATAAATTTGTTAGCCTTTATGACGCCACCAGACTCTGCTGCTTTGGCTGCAAAAGACTAACACTGCTACTCCTCTGGAAACTAAATCATAATGGTATTTGCCTGACTTCTGTCTTGACATTTGGCTGTTTACTAGGTTTAGCTGCCTTGCGTAGGTTAGATACTAACTGTACAATTCAAAGTACCTGAATGCATAGTGCATTTATATGGCACTTTCCCCTAAGCCAGGCACTCCCAAATTTGGCCCTCCAGATGTTTTGGGACTACAACTCCCACATCCCTAGCTAACAGGACCAGTGGTCAGGGATGATGGGAATTGTAGTCCCAAAACATCTGGAGGGCCGAGTTTGGGGGTGCCTGCCCTAAGCACTCAATTTGCTTCGCTTCCATTATTTCAGTAGTTTTTACAAGTACCCTGTAAGTTAAAGAAAGGTAAAGGGACCCCTGACCATTAGGTCCAGCCGTGACTGACTCTGGGATTGCGGTGCTCATCTCACTTTATTGGCCAAGGGAGCCGGCGTACAGCTTCCGGGTCATGTGGCCAGCATGACTAAGCTGCTTCTGGTGAACCAGAGCAGCACATGGAAACGCTGTTTACCTTCCCGCTGGAGCGGTACCTATTTATCTACTTGCACTTTGACGTGCTTTCAAACTGCTAGGTTGGCAGGAGCAGGGACCGAGCAACGAGAGCTCACCCCGTCGCGGGAATTCGAACTGCCGACCTTCTGATCGGCAAGTCCTAGGCTCTGTGGTTTAACCCACAGCGCCACCCGCGTCCCTACCCTATAAGTTAGACCATTATTAATTCTGTCAGCATATAAAATGAGGAGGAACGAGGCTGTCAAAGAGCCGCTTGCCTAAGACCACCCCACAAGTTCAAGGATCAGGTGAGGTTTGAACCAGGGGCACCCCAACTCATAGCTCTTTCTCTTAACCATGATACAGTTTCAGAACCTATGTTTTCAGAATCATGTTTTCCAGATGCGGCAATCAAATGCCAGAAGATGAGAAATGTGGTTTGCAAAGGTGTTTGTTTTTGATCTGAGTGCACAACCCCGATAGCGAGGCATAATGGCTGCTGAACATCTGAATGCTTTCCAGACCCTTGGGTTTCTTAGTACAGCATGAGAAGGCCAGCTTCGGGCCCCTGGAGTTCTTCCTCCTGCTGCAAGAGGTCAGCACATGAGGCCAATACAAACTTCATCACTCATCTGCTAGGTAAGCCCTAGTGACTGATCAGGGGAACCATATTGCTTCAAAGCAACAGTGAAGCTCACAAGTAGAGGAAGGAAATAAAAGCATTTGGCATCTTCAGAGAAGAATAAGATGATTTAAAGTAAGGTAACAATGCCCAGGAAAATAGGCAAGCTTGGGTGATCTAAGCAGAGGTGCACATAAATTTGAGGAGTCCCTCCAAGTTAATGACAGGTATAAGGCAATTGAAAGGGCCCAGTAGGTTTCAAATTGTTGCCATTGTCTGACAGCTTTTATCCTTTAGAGCCAAGCTAGAGAACAAAAGCCTATTTTTGGTAAATCGAAACCAGAAACAGAGGAGATTTTATGAGGGCTTTGACAAAATGTGGGATGGCAGGGTTCGGACATGGGGAAAGCTCCTGGTTTCTTGCCAAATTCTTACGCAAGCTGCATTTCCGAATGCAGTGCATATAAAACCCTGTGATGTTAAGAGGCATTTATTAATACGAGTTATTGCTTAGAAAGCCCATACACATATACACAAGGCATAAGGCACATGCATTTAAAGTGCACCCAGCCCCTCCCAATTGCTGAATCCCAAAACTGAAAAGGTCAAAGATTCAGAAATGTACCAAATGGGGACTGAAGGAGGGAGTACCCTGGGGGGGGGGGCTTTCATACAGTGACAGCGAGGGAAATGCTTCTACAGCTTACTGCATGACCTGGCTTCAGAAAGCATGCACCCAAACTCCACATACTATTGATATCTAGAGCCTCTGCCACATGGTATTGCATTTGCCACATTGTCTCTTACTAGGAAAATGGATTCAGTGGTACCTCGGGTTACATACGCTTCAGGTTACAGACTCCGCTAACCCAGAAATATTATCTCAGGTTAATAACTTTGCTTCAGGATGAGAACAGAAATTGTGCAGCGGTGGTGCAGCGGCAGCAGGAGGCCCCATTAGCTAAAGTGGTGCTTCAGGTTAAGAACAGTTTCAGGTTAAGAACAGACCTCCAGAATGAATTAAGTGTTAGGGTGTGAAACCTAAGACGCTGGCAAGTTAGCAATGTTATGTGACTTTAAGTAGTCAAGCTCGTTAAGTTGTTAAGTTGCTCAGTATATAAAGAGTGTTTGTTTTCTCTGCCTGTGGGGGGTGTGAAGCAAAATGTCTGAAAGCTCCGGAGGTGTTTCTGTTATCTTTCTGCAATAAACCTGTCTTTGGAAAGACAGGCTTCCCTGTGTCGTTATTTCCTTGCTGCTGAGACTCTGAAGCTTGTACTGCAACAAGAATCTCTGCACTGGACTTAATCAATGCTCTGCAAAGAGAACTGTTGCTGGTTGCGCAGCAGAAGCGTTTACTGGACCAGTACACAAACTCTCTTAGGTTATGGGTTTTCTACGTTTCTACAGCTGTATTGTGTGCAGAGAAAGTGAAAGCAGCTTTCGGATGAGAGAAGACCGGCTTGGTCGTAAATCCAGCTCTTAAAGGAACTGAGAGGCTGCAGAAAGTTGAGAGAGCTGCGTAAGTGAAGATTTACAGCTTCATTAGCTGCAAAAGGCTAGCTTGACCTCCCATTGTGTTTTTGTTTTGTTAATAAAACCAGAGGACGGTGGTAGGTTGCTAGTGAAGAGACGGAAGGAAAAAGTTTAAAAGGCTTCAGAGGAGGCTGGAGGCGTCTGAAAAGTGAGTAAAACAAATCCCAAGGGGAAAGAGAAGCAAGGGCACACAGAGGGAGTAGCAGCCGACCCCAAGAATGGCAGTGGAAAATTTCCAGGTTCCCTTTACAAAGTTGAACTCTGCTAATTACGTGCAGTGGTCTAAGAGGGCTCAAGTCTGGTTAGAAGCCAAAGAAGTGTGGGCTGACTATGTCCAAAGGCGAAAGCCGTTTGTGGCTGTTGCAGCAGATGCCACAGCAGAGCAACAGGCTGCTGCACATGCTCAGAACAGGGAACATGATAAAATGGACACTAAAGCTAGATGCATGTTGATGGTATCGATAGACGATTCCCAATTACCTCATGTGGAAAATTTAAGGTCTGCATTTGAAATTTGGGAAGCTCTTAGGCGAATTCACCTTAGAGCCACCATAGAGCGTGGGGGAACTAGCAGGCAGAGTTGTAAGGAAGCCTCACAAGTGTCTGCTATGGCCAGCAAGTCATGTTTTCGATGTGGCAGCAGGTTTCATTTGATAGCAAAGTGTCCAGAAAAGCAACAGGAATTTCAACAGTCCAAGGTCAGTTTCCGGAGCTACAGGGGAAGACGAAGTGAGAACTACAAGAATCAACGATCCAGAGGGGGAGCAGGTGCTGATAAGGGACTATCTGCAATGGCAGCACAACAGAGTCCTAAAAGGAGCCAACAAACCTTGAAGTGGATAATTGACAGTGGAGCAAGTCACAGTTTAGTTCCAGCGACATCTAGTGGCAGCTTGATGAACTGCAAGACATTGCCAGTTGCAAAAACTGTGACTATAGCAGACAATAGTAAACGAGAAATGAACCTTAAAGGCACAATTTATGTTAATTGTTTGCAAACTAACCTTCCTGTTTTTGTTCTTCCAGGAATGAAGAATGGACTTTTGAGTGTGTCATGCCTGGTAAAAAGTGGTTTTAAGGTTGAGTTTGAAAATGATGTGTGCACCATTTCGAAACAGGGGAAGGAGCTAGTTAAAATTCCCTGTGAGGATGGGCTTTTTGTTTTGGATGAAGAGCAGTTAGCAGCAGGTAGATGTTCAACAGGTGAAGCGCAAGCTAAGTGTGTAAATAAGGCTCCTCATACAGGTTGTGCACATCTACTACACAGAAGGTTAGCTCATATATGCTTTAAGTATGTAAGCAAGATGCCAGATTTAGCTGAGGAGTGTAACATTAAACCCTGTCCAAATTTTCTGGATTGTTGTGCTTGTAAACATGCTAAGGTTAAGACATGTAACTATCCTAGATCTGATAGAGTAAGCAAGAAACCCTTTGAACTTGTGCACACAGACGTGTGTGGCCCTATGCCAGTCAAATCGCTTGGAGGTGCGAGATTTATGCAAATTTTGGTGGATGATTTTTCAAGGGCTAGTTGGGTTTTCTTTCTGAAAGAAAAATCACAAGCAGCTTCCATCCTGATGGATTGGATTGAAGAAGTCGAATGTAAATTTGACACCAGGGTGCGTAAAATACAATCAGATCGTGGTGGGGAATATGTGAACCACACGCTGGAGACGTGGTTAAAAAGGAAAGGTATAGTTCATAGACTTACCAATCCCTATTCACCACAGGAGAATGCAGTTGCCGAAAGAAAATTTCGAACATTACAGGAAGCCATTGCTGCTTTGCTGTTTGATTCTGGACTTCCACAGCGGTTTTGGGCTGAGGCTGCACTGTATGCGAATTATACTTTTAACAGAGTGTACAATAGCACAGTAGGCAACACTCCTTACTTCATGCTACTTGGAAAAAAACCAAAAATTGATCATCTAAGAGTTTTTGGATGTCGTGCTTATGTGCTGGTGCCTAGGGCACAACGTAGGAAAGGCGATCCTAGATCTAAAGAAATGCTTTTCTGTGGTTATCAAGCAAACACAAAAGGTTGGAGATTTGTGAATGTAGAAGGCAATCAAACGAAAATCACAATCAGCAGAAGTGCGGAATTTTGTGAACAGGATGGTTGGAATAAAATTCATGGAAATCCTGACATACTATTTGATGTGGTGAACAGTACTAATGAAACTCAGGCCCCAGGGCAGGTATTAGTTCCAGAACAGGCTGAGGAATTTGAGTCTGAGGACGAGGGTGAGAAATCGTCTAGTTCACCCAAGTCTGTAAAGTCAGAATCTTCTAGCTCTAAAAGTTCACCCGTACAGCAAGAGAGACGTGTAAAGTCAGAATCAGAAAGTTCTTCAACTACTAGTGACAAACAGGTGACGACTAGTGATTCTGGGTCAGAGGGGGAAACTGAAGGAACATCCCAGGAACTGTTAAGGCGTTCCAAGCGTGCCAACAAAGGGATACCTCCTGAAAGGTACCAAGCTATTAGTGTTTGGGCTGGTTTGGCAAATTGCGAACCTGAAAGTTTTGAGGAGGTTGAGCAATTACCCCAGGAGGAGGCCAGTAGGTGGCGTGAGGCCATGCAAAAAGAGTTGAATTCTATGAAAGAACTGGGTGTGTTTTCCATCACCAAACTGCCAGAAGGTACCAAGGCAGTAAGTTGTAGGTGGGTGTACAGGATAAAGACAACAGCGATGGGGAAACCAGAGTACAAAGCAAGGCTTGTAGCTCGAGGTTTTACTCAAAGAAAGGGGTTACATTATTCCGAAGTCTATGCACCCACTTCAAGGAGTGAAACCCTTCGGGCACTATTAGCAGTTGCTGCTCAGAAAGGGTTCAAAGTGAATCAATTTGATGTCTCTACAGCTTATCTTCATTCAGACTTGGCTGAAGAGCTCTATATGGAGCTACCGCCAGGATTGAAAGTTGGTAAATCAAATCAGGTATGGAAACTACATAAATCTATTTATGGACTCAAGCAATCTGCTCATAATTGGAATGAGTGTTTGAATGACGTTTTGGTAGGCATTGGTTTTAGCAGGAGCAAGGCTGACAATTGCTTATATTTCAGAGGTTCAGGAGATGCTCAAGAATCTTTGCTTGTTTATGTAGATGACCTGATTTATACTTCAAAGACACAAGAACAAGTAAAAAAACTAGCCAAAGAGTTAAATAAACACTTCAAAGTTAAGAATCTTGGTGATGTAAAGGTCTATCTTGGTGTTCAGATAGATAGGACCAAAAATGGCAGTTTTCTACTGAATCAAAAAGGCAAGATATTGCAAATGTTGAAAAAGTTTGGCATGACGGAGTGTGCAGGTGTTAGAACACCAATGGAAATGGGTTTTGTAAAAGACAATGAATTCAAGGATAGTGCTGAATTCAAGCGTGCTGAAATCTTTCAGTCAGCACTGGGAAGCTTACTTCATCTTTCGCAATGGAGTAGACCAGACATTGCTTACGCTGTTAACTTACTCAGCAGAGAAGCTTCAAAACCTAGTGTAAATGCATGGAAAGGAATTCAAAGAGTGTTAAGATATTTACAATACACCAAAGATTTTTGCCTTGAATTATCTTCTGAAGGACAAGCACAGATTACTTGTTGGGCAGATAGTGATTGGGGAAATTTAAAGGATAGAAAATCAGTGTCTGGCTGTGTAATAAAATTTGGTAACTCTCTGATTGGGTGGAGATCCAAGAAACAGAACCTGATTGCTTTGTCGTCAACAGAAGCTGAGTTCTGTGCCTTATCTGAGTTATGTAGAGATCTAGAATTTTACAAATGCTTGGCACAAGAGATGTATGAAAAGGCCATCACTCCAATCACTGTATGGGGTGATAATCAACCATGTCTTAAGTTAGCACAAAATGGGCAGTTTAAAGGTCGTACAAAACATTTGGATATCCGTTTTCAAAATGTTTGTCAAACGGTAAAAGCAGGAATTGTTGAATTAAATTACTGTCCCAGTCATGAAAATCAAGCTGATGGTTTTACAAAACCGCTTGGGTTTCAGCGGCATGAAAACTTTTGTGAAGAAATGGGTCTGAAGTAATTTTGTTTTTGTATTGCCAGCGAGAGGGGGTGTTAGGGTGTGAAACCTAAGACGCTGGCAAGTTAGCAATGTTATGTGACTTTAAGTAGTCAAGCTCGTTAAGTTGTTAAGTTGCTCAGTATATAAAGAGTGTTTGTTTTCTCTGCCTGTGGGGGGTGTGAAGCAAAATGTCTGAAAGCTCCGGAGGTGTTTCTGTTATCTTTCTGCAATAAACCTGTCTTTGGAAAGACAGGCTTCCCTGTGTCGTTATTTCCTTGCTGCTGAGACTCTGAAGCTTGTACTGCAACAAGAATCTCTGCACTGGACTTAATCAATGCTCTGCAAAGAGAACTGTTGCTGGTTGCGCAGCAGAAGCGTTTACTGGACCAGTACACAAACTCTCTTATTAAGTACTTAACCCAAGGTACCACTGTAATTGACTTCCTGCCCAATGCAGGCATAGCACTGAACCTGCTTTCAGCTTTATGTCTGAAAATCTAAGCAAGGCAAAGTGTCAACCAAAACCAAGAACATGGAGCCATGCTTGAAAGTGGGTGTGCAGACCGCATCGTGAATTAGCTATACACCTATAACCAGCAAGCCACAGATAAGGTAACTACCCTGCTTCTGCAGCTGCACGTAGGTTTCACAGGTTTCTTCATTTACAAGAAGCAGGGTTTAAGCTTGACAAACTGAACCAGGGATGGGGAACTTATAGCTCTCCAAATGCATTGGACTTCCAGCTTTCATCATCTCTGGCCTTGGGGCTGATGGAAGCTGGAATCCAACACTATTTGGAGGGCCACAGATTCTCCATCCCTAAAGTACACCAATGTATATTTGAGATACTAGGTAAAAGTAAAGGGACCCCTGACCATTAGGTCCAGTCGTGACCGACTCTGGGGTTGCGGCGCTCATCTCGCTTTATTGGCCGAGGGAACCGGCGTACAGTTTCCGGGTCATGTGGCCAGCATGACTAAGCCGCTTCTGGTGAACCAGAGCAATGCATGGAAACGCCGTTTACCTTCCTGCTGGAGCAGTACCTATTTATCTACTTGCACTTTGACATGCTTTCAAACTGCTAGGTCGGCAGGAGCAGGGACTGAGCAACAGGAGCTCACCCAGTCGCGGAGATTCGAACCCCCAACCTTCTGATCGGCAAGTCCTAGGCTCTGTGGTTTAACCCACAGCGCCACCCGCGTCCCATTTGAGATACTAATCAGGGTTAAAAACTTACCATGGTTAAGCATTGCTTCTGTATTGTTCTTGATCATAAAAGGAATAAAGGATTGCTGACAGATTCGTTCTGACACATTTGTTAAAGGAGGTTAAGGAGAAGCATGAAACTAGCCCAAGGGCACCCAGTGGGCTTCAGTATCGAAGTCCAAGAATCTATCAGCTGCAGCAGGACGGCTCCCCTGCAGTGCGACCTTGTTGTCATTCACTCGCTCAAGGAAAATTAAGAATTGGACGGTGTCCTAGTGATCAAGGTCCTTTAACAGTTGTGTGTAAGTGGGAATTTTAGTGAATGTAGCTTATCTTTCCCTTAAGCTTTGAAGGTGCAAACATCTGCACAGTGCAGAAAGATTGTCAAATTTTGAGGAGAATTTTATAGTTTTGTACTTTGGTCTTTGGATAAGCCTAAAGATACTAATATTAATGGTGCTTATTTCAATGAAGGGATCTTTTTGGAAACTGCCATAATAGAGTCATAGGAATTGGAAGGGACCATGGGGCTTAAACCTATGACCCTGAAATTAAGAATTATTATTATTATTATTATTATTATTATTATTATTATTTCGGTCACAGACCAGTTCCAGCCCACATACAATATCAAGGAAGTCATAAAACACGATAGGGGTACATTTGAATTTGCAATTCGGTATAACAGGGACAATACAGATATAGCAACAGTTAACAAATATATAAATTAAAACTTAGTCCCTAACGTATAACCTAAAATTATCATTTAAGGCCTTAATCATTATGATAGCACAGCTTGTTCCCTAAGTTTCATGGCAATCAGACAGAATTTGGCTACCCTTAACGTGATCTCAGGATCCTTGTTCTCTACCGGGGATTTTAGACATTGAAGTTCAGATTCATTTGGAGATTTTTGCACAGCATGGGTAATAAATACTGAGCGTATATCCCTGTAGAAATGGCAACGTAACAAGTCATGAGAGACAGTTTCTACCTCCATCAAGCCGCAGGGGCAGACTTGTTCCGCATATGGTTTACCCTCGAATCTGCCCTGCAATGAGGCACATGGCAGCATGTTGAATCTAGCGAGGGTAAATGACTGTCTGAAATTAAAAGTCTCATGTTCCACCCACCAAGGAATGCAGACTAGTGCTTTAGCCTCCCAACAAGTATGGCAAGTGAGGCTGACTGATACTGATTTCCTCCAAATCCAGACTGTGAGCTTCATTCATACTTGAGAGTGGGGATTTCAATATGGGTTTGCCATTTCCAAGCCTAGCACTCTAGCCATGAACATTATATTCACTCTCATTTGGCCAACAGGATATATCTTTCCATTCTGCATAAACTCATTGGTACTGTTTTGTATTCTTTAAACAACCTGGGCTTTTGTGTTTTTAAAGTGCGTATTCTAGCCTCTATATTTAATATGAAGGAAAGCTGGCAATGCTTGCTAAAAAATTTGGGCTTCACTGTTTCTCCTGGCTGCTTGCTACCTGTCCACAACTATAGAAGTCAGCATAAGGTTGCTGGGATTCCCACACTTTACCTGAACCTATTAAGTTCAGCGGGGCTTATTTATAGTCAACACATACAGGATTGTACTATATATTACATAAAAAAGATGCAGATTAAATTAAACAAAGTTAGAGAAGATATGTGAAGCTGTTTGATCAGCACATTTTATACGAGTTGCATGGTGCAGCTTTTTCGGAGCAAAATTTGGATCACTTGGACATGGAATTTTGTGTTTACAGTGGTGCCTCTGGTTATGTACTTAATTCGTTCCAGAGGTCCGTTCTTAACCTGAAGCTGTTCTTAACCTGAAGCACCATTTTAGCTAATGGGGCCTCCCACTGCTGCTGCGCTGCTGCATGATTTCTGTTCTCATCCTGAAGCAAAGTTCTTAACCCAAGGTACTATTTCTGGGTTAGCGGAGTCTGTAACCTGAAGCGTATGTAACCAGAGGTACCACTGTATTTTGCAAACTGTCCTGGAAATGCAGTGAGTGGAACATAAAAGGGACAAAGCCTTGACTCTTATAAGCAGCAAGTTGGGATCATTATGTAGGCAAGGGTTTCCCCCCCCCCCTTTTTCCATTATTTCCCTTGCACAGTCAGATTCCATATAGACTTCTGGAATCTCTCTGTTCAGTAGTTTGCCAGCTGGTATTTTGACAGCTGTCACCTTGGCCAATAAAGCAAGGGCTGAAGCTAGGGTAATCACTGCAGGAGGTTTATACTGTAGAGATATATTCTTCATCCTCAGTGTGGTAGAGACCACATGTGGTAGAGCCACAAAAGTTATGGGGGGAAAGAAGTTTAAAAGAAATGAAAGCTGATCCTGATTTTGAAGAGTTGTTTTGTACCTCCTCCCCCTACCAGCTTTTAATCCTCTGTACCAGTATCCTATTGCCTAAGGTCTCCTGGGTGCAATCGTACCGACTTTGTGAGGAGCTTCAGGAATGCAGTTCTTCAGAACACACTTCAGCATATGAATGCAAAGAGCAGTTTCTTATTGCCTGGTGGCACCCTTGCTTTTCCAATACTGCATGTCAGGTATGGCCATTTATAAAGCAGGGAATTTGCTTGCTTATGACAGGTGCCAAGTCCTGTTATTCAGGCTTGCCGTGGAAGGCAATGGGTTTCTTCCTCTGGTATCAGATTCTCCCCAGCTCCAGAGTTATCCTTCATTTTGAATTATGGTGCTCGAGGAGACTCTTGAGAGTCCCATGGACTGCAAGAAGAACAAACCTCTCCATTCTGAAGGAAATCAGCCCTGAGTGCTCACTGGAAGGACAGATCGTGAAGCTGAGGCTCCAATACTTTGGCCACCTCATGAGAAGAGAAGACTCCCTGGAAAAGACCCTGATGTTGGGAAAGATTGAGGGCACAAGGAGAAGGGGACGACAGAGGATGAGATGGTTGGACAGTGTTCTCGAAGCTACCAGCATGAGTTTCACCAAATTGCGGGAGGCAGTGGAAGACAGGAGTGCCTGGCATGCTCTGGTCCATGGGGTCATGAAGAGTCGGACACGACTAAACGACTAAACAACAACAACAAATTCCTGAAAGCTATATATACTTAGGAACATAAGGAAAACCCTGCTAAATCAGCCTTCTGATTAAAACCTCTGCTTAAAAACTTCCAAGGAAGGGAAGTCCATTCCACTGTCAAGCAGCTCTTACTGTCAGAAAGCTCTCCCTGAACAACGCTTACAAACATAATAAAAACTATTCCGAACTATGAATTAAAAAACTATTTTCCTTGCAATTTCTGTCTGCCCTTAGTTTGACTTTTACTTGTTCAGAGCAAAATAAAACTTAATTCAAGAATAAATACTGGAAGATAAGGAGAAAATTGCACCATAAAATGACAGATTTATTTGTTTTTCCTGAAATGTGTAATCTATTGATATAGATCTTGGTATAGATCTTGGACTGACTTTTTTTTTAAGTGAAGCCAAGCTTACTAGAATAACAAATAAAAGTGGGTGTAAAACAGATGACACAGTATACATTAGTTTATCCAATATTGTTAATCAACTCACAAAATGGTTTTCCACTGGGGAAGTCCATGTTTGAAATATGCTCTAATTTTTCAGAAGAGCATTTCAAACATCTTTAAACAATTAAGACATGCAAACAGAACTTCCAAGATTTCCCTGTATCCCGAATGCTGAACCAGATTTTTCTTTTGCTTCTCGATACTGAGGTCGAAAGTAGAAGAAGAAAACAATATATAACTTGAACTGCCCTTAATTTTTAATAAGTTGACTGATCCCTTTCTGCATAATCAATCAATCAATCAATCAATCAATCAATCAATCTCTTCTAACTTAAAATGCATACCATCAGATAATCAATATTTGTGTATTTCTGAAGATAATGAAAGTAATATAATGTACCACTTAATAACTTTAGGAAAAGGTAAGAAAAAGTGTGCCCTTCAATTTTACTTGTCAGTTTTACAAATCAATGTTGTGGCCTGCTAGGTGCTTAATAGTTCGCAGAGTTATCAAATCCCAAGCAAGCACACACACACAAGGTCATCAAGACCCAGATATGCTACAATGTATGAGTAAATGTGGGATTTTGGAAGCCTATCCAGTATGTTCCGTGTCGAACAACATACATTCTTACTACATATAGTGCTCCGAGTTCCAGCAAACATACTCTAAATTTACATCAATATATCAATACTTTTTTTAAAAAAAACAACAACCCCATACTCTATTTGAAGAGGTGCTTTCTTGAGAGTTCACATGCTACAATTCCTTGCGTGTTTCACCCCCCCCCCCAACTTTTAGAAAATCAGACTATTGCTGTAATCTAATGTATGCTAGAAAAGACTGTTATGACATCCTATAACAAATTGCCTTCAAGTAAAGCAGTAAACATTCTTTACTCATTCGTGATATGTACCATATGCTGGCCCAATCACACATTTTTTGTGGTCAGATAAGTATTTGCAAAAGTCATTCCCAACACCACGCAACAGAATAACAAGCAAAACTTTTACAGAGATAATGTATAGCATAGTGTCACTGAACAGATAAATGTTAAGCTCTTACGGGCCAGTTTTATGGGCTGCTTCACTTGTTACTGAAATACTAGATACAAGGCTGTCTACCACATACATTCAATGGTCCCCATAATAGGCAACAGGTCTTTTACTTAAGCTATGCACATGACATAGGGAGCCACAATTGGTCTGAGTCCCTGCGGTTTATATTCATAGCCATGGCTTAGCCAGGCTTGGGCAGAGGAAATTGAGACAGGGTTCAGTTCTTCCCTTCATTCTGCTGCTACACTACACTGAACTAAGCCATAGCATGGTGTAGAATGACATCTGAACCTGGGCAAATGGGTTTAGATCTCTTCATACTAGGCATGGGCTGTAATCAAGGTTTATGGCTTGTAGTTTTGTCCAGGAGAGCAAACCAATCAAGGGGGATCAAAGTAGTCCTGATTTCTCTGTGAGTGCCCATGCTCTCAAGTTTCTGTGTCTCTCCCTCCAAAAGGAGTACACTTTCTACTGCAAGCAACCTTCAAAAGCACATGAAGTTCGGATTCTAAACTTTTCAGAATTGGAAAAAAAATCAAAATAATAGGCATTAACAAAACAGTCAGCTGCAACAGTCAGCAAACTTGCAGCTAGCTTGCATTACGCATCAGCTTGCAGAAATGCTTTCTTTTTCCTCTAAAAGGTAATCAAAATAGAGGCGAGTGGAACCTCTGGGACATTCCATTAAATGGGTGCTACAACAGAAAAGGCCTTGAGTACAATAATATACATGTGAGTGCCTGCTAATTTCTTAAACATCTAATCTGCTGCCCCAGCTCAGATTTGCTTCATATAGGTGGATAGATCGACAAACACTCATTTGGGGACACTTTCATATTCACATTACATTTTTTAAGACATATCCAATGATGTTTGATGGGTGCACTTAAAAAAAAAAGTTATCTCTGCAAACACATGCATCATGCAGGTTCACTTTTTGGGCAGGCAAGGTTCAAGTTTGCCATTTTTCAGTATTATATGAAATGCTAAATTCATGACAATGTTTGATCCTACTGAATAACAAGATAAAAATCAAGGATAGGGTGGTTGCAAAGGTCTTTTGTGACTGACACTGTATTTAAAAAAAGACAGCATCATCCATAAATGTTTTACAGAGACGTTACTTGGATTATGAGAATCAGCATAATCTCAAAAAGTTTTGCTCTAGGCTCTCCTAACCAATGCACCCACCCCATCATTGGATTCTCCACAAACTCTACATCATCTGTTTAGATTTTATGCTCTGCTGGACATACTTGTTATGTTTTATCTCCCAGATAGCGGATCAGCAATAAAGGTTTGCTTTTGTGTCAGATTTTCTTCTTTAAAACTTTGAAGAGGTCTTATTGCAGCAGGAGTTTGAATTCTCACATGGCTTTAATTCTTCTTTTGAAGGAAGGGGGAGAATGCGAAGTGGAACGAGAAATATAGTAGGACTGCAAAGTGTGTGATGCCTAAGAACCTGGCCAGCACTTTAGAAGCTCTTAAGCAGGGTGCTGCTAAGGGACACGCTTACTCTGGGATCTGAAAACAGATACGAAGTCCCAGGACCTCAAAAACAAGTGCAACAATAATTAAAAGCATTAAATAAAACAACAACAACTGTAACAACAACAAAATCTAATTAGGTTTATAAAAGACTAATTAATGACCACATGTCTTCCTGGGAAGCAAACTGTCACAATGAAAAGGGGTTTATTTAATCTTTTACAGTGAAATCCTTCATAATTCCAAGCATTGGAATTAACGTTGTAAGTCTCCAAGCTCAAATTAAGCCCTCTAAGTGGACTTTAATTGCACTTTGAGAAGTGCCTATGATTCCCTTTGCCACTATAAACAAGAGCCAAGAACTCCCTTCAAATTGCCACTGAGGTGTGTTCCAAACTGAGGTTCCGCTCAATAAAAAAGAACGCCTCGTGCTTCTTTTAATATCTTGTTCTCTTCAGAGCAGTAAAATGCAAGAGAGAATACAAAGGAGCCCAAATTTACAACCCAGGGGCAGCTTTGCATTTTGCATGAATTTGAATATCAAGTCATTGAAAATGAGTGATTTTCCCACCCTTCATATTCATGGACTTTCCCCACCTTTTCTTCTTGCCACTGCTTTATAGTACTGATTGGGGAGGAAGTTTGTGTCTGAGTCTGAAGTGAGCTTAAAAGCTGAATCCTAACCATGTCCACTCAGAATCCAAGTCCTAGGGAATTCAACAGAGCTTACTATCACGTAAGAGGAGTTAGCATTGCAGCCAAAGGAACACAGCTATGGAGGCCACACAAATGTACCAACTCCATCCCTCAACCACAGGCCGTCTCAGGATATCTTTCCCCCTTCTGGGCTGTGACATCCTCCCCAAGTGACTTAGAAATGCTTTCCAAATATCTAAACACTAAACTATGAATGAGTTTCTGGTCTCTCTCACTTTCACATATACTCACTCATAAATTCATCCTGTTCCATTTCCACCTTTGAGATTTGCTTTGAAAATGATAATAATAATAATAATAATAATAATCCACAGGGGAGGGTGTATTTATATTTATACTGAGGTGCTTGTTTCTGAAGGAATTCTCTATTGAAAAGTGCATTTTAAATGTATTCTGATTCTGATTATATTATTATTATTATTATTATTATTGGGAGCAACAGACTGTACTGAAATATTCAGGAAGCACGAAAGTCTGCGGAAAATTCAAGTTTTGACCTGCACTTAAGTCAAGGAGGTGCAGATCAGGCTGCTTCAGAATTTGCAAAGATCGAACTAATCAAGGATGCCAACATACCACCCTCTAAAAATGTACATGTATCAATGTGTAAATCAATTTAACTGAGAAAGATGCTACTTTTAAAAATGTGACATGTCAAAGGGACAAGAAATGGAAAAATTCCTTAAATATTCTGCAAAACTACTCTCAACTCACTTTTTTACCAGCTTTTTTGTCTTCTCTTCATTCTTTTCTTCTGCCCTGCCCCTTTTTAAAAGAAAATCGATACTGAAGATATTATTTTTGTTTTATTGCTTGCCCTTCATCCTAAGGTCTTACGGTGAATTACAATATTATATGAGAATATCTTGCAAGCTGTTTCTGTATGTAGAAGGCTGGGAGGAAGGAAGAAATTAAATGTGGGTTGGACTTGCATCATGATTTTCCATTTCTTCTTCATCTTCTCTTAATCGTAATGCAAACTGTTCGAACCAGACAATAAAACTAAAAGCAGAGGAAATGTTGATGCAAACAATGACTTTTCCAAGTTTTATAGAAAGCTAGCAGATTTTTTTGTTGCTGCTGTCAGCAGCAAAGATATCAAGGAGATGTCCATTAATAAAATAGGTGGGAGCATGAGACTCTTAACCTCAGGGTCATGGGTTTGAGTGTCACGTTGGGCAAGATTCCTGCATTGCATTGGGCAAGATTCCTGGGGTTGGACTAGATGACCCTCATGGTCCCTTCCAACTCTACACTTCCATGATTCCTTAAAAAAAATAACAGCTTGGACCCAAGGTTGCTGTTCAGTTCGTTCAAACAAGGACAATCTGGGTTACCCATTCTGCAGGAGTAGATTTTCAGACAGACACGTTAGGCTGTGGAGGGAAGGGGTGACAGAAAACGCCCATCACATGAGCATGAACAATTTCCAGAAGGGAAGTTAAGATCCAGGCCAATATGCTTTCATTTTTAGCGCAAATGGCAAAACATACAAACCATCTTGTTCCATTTTAGATTGAGCACAGACTGCACAGTACCAGACAGTTGGAATTTTTTTTCCATAAAAGAAAACAAAAGATTAGATACAACCAATCACGCGGGTTTTGGGTTTTTTTTCCACACGTAATTAAATCTATCTTAGTTAATGTGCTCAGTTCTATAAAACACAATGGAATGAAAACAAAAGCATACAATGGTTGGGAGAAGACCACAGTTAATATTGTGTGTATATATATTTTGCTAGTCTCCTGAATGATATGCTGTCCTAAAGACTACCCAAGTAGACATTTGTGGTTTTCCTAGTTTGTGGGCAATTTTGTGTAACACTTCAGATGCAAAGCCATAATGTGGGTATGGGGAATTATTTAACTTCATGGGAGTCTAATTCTCTAAATTATTTTTAAGAGGCTGTCGAACCCTCGTCCCCAACCCAGCCCATACGCAAAATACCAACCATGTGTTGTGGTCTACTGGCTGCAAAGGAAGATTTTTCCTCTGCAGCCATGGCTTGAATTCAAGCCGTGACTGCAGCTGCAAAGGAAGAATTAGAAGCGCACTCTAAGAGCACTCTCCTGATCCTTCCTTTCCAGAAGTAGTGCCTGTTGAATTTAGCACCTTTTCCTTCTGTTACATGGGGACAGGAAAAAGTGCCAGATTCAAAAAGTGCAGTATCCTTCCAGCGGTTGGAAAGTGATAATCAGAGTGTTCCTTTTCAATTTGGCCCTCTGGATTTACTAGTCTCACACCTTATGTCACATGACATCAAGTAGTGGGCAGGTGGGCGTGGCTTGAACCAAACCATGCTGAGGGCCACATGGGGAGGCTCTGTTGAGTGGTCGATAATCCACCCTGTTTTAGCAGTCTGCCCAGGATTGCCAGAATGACCTCTGCTTTCTAAAACAGCATAAAATACTCAAGTATAATACTCCAATATCACCACATTGTACAGGCTGCCTATATATTTCCGAGACCTGTTCAGGGTGCTGGTTTTAACCTATAAAGCAGGGAGAGGAGAAAACATTTTTCAGCAAGACCACTATGTCTCAAGAACAACCTTCTGGGAGCCACATGGTCAGGGCCAGAGGCAACAGTGGATGGAGCAACAGATGTCACTCTTACCTTCACACAGTAACAACAACAACAACAACAACAACAACAACAACAACAACAATAATTTATTTATACCCCACCCATCTGTCTGGGATTCCCCAGCCACTCTGGGTGGCTCCCAACAGAATATTAAAAACACCAAACATTAAAAATAGAGCTGCCTTCAGGTGTCTTCTAAAAGTCAGATAGTTATTTATTTCCTTGACATTTGGTGGGAGGGTGTTCCATAAGGTGGGTGCCACTACTGAGATGGCCCTCTGCCTGGTTCCCTATAACCTCACTTCTTGCAGTGAGGGAACCGCCAGAAGGCCCTCGGTGCTGGACCTCAGTGTCCGGGCTGAACGATGGGGGAGATAGACGCTCCTTTAGGTATGTAGTAAGCCATATTCCAACCATGCAAAAGTCAGAGATTTCTACACACACCTCCATGCAGGCAAAATGCAACATCACAATTGAGGGATGCATTCCAGTTAGGTGTCATGGACTGGCTTGATGCAGAGGTGTTTGGGAGGCACCAGCTGAAGATCCCCCAAGGTTAGAAGGCTTAGAACCAGGGGATTGGTGGTGGGACAACCATGAGTGGTCAGAGGGAGAAGAGGGAGACTGGGAGTCTGAGGTGTTGGAAGCTGAAGAGGTAACAGGGTTGAGTGAGGAGGAAAAGGCCGGGGCAGAGAGCAATCCAGAACCAGAGGCAGAAGTGTAGGTTGGAGAGGAGGGGGCCAAGAGGCAGAGATGAGGCAGGCTGCTGAAGAAGTCGAGGGTCTCCTCCTCCTGCTGTGACCAGCTCCCCTCCTGCCTGGTCTCCCAAAACATGCAGAGAAGTGAAGAGTGTGGAGCAAGGAGAGACAAGACAATGGAGCCTCAGGCTGCTGGGGAAAGAACCAGGGGAGGAGCCTTCAGTCCCTGCAACTGCCTCAATGGGGCAAGACACTGTGATCACTAGACTTGCGCTGTTTTGGTTTGTCTGAATAAAGAGTTAACTTCACTGACACCAGTGTTCTTTGTTGCTGATCTACTCCTGACTCTGGCTCCTGGCAGTACCAGGAGAAGACCACTTTTCTGCTGAAGCTCTTCTTCTAAGCTGCCATCACCACTCATTTGCAGGGTTCAGGACTTATGTTTCCACATGCCAACAAGTGTATGGAACCACATGAAGGAGAAAGCAGCTGTGTGAGGGTCTGCAGCAGGAAAAAAGATGATATGGAGGTTATGTACCTCCTTCTCCTGCTGCTTCTCTGTTCCAAAATGCCCTTTCCTGAGCCAGCTTTTTCTTAACAGAAGTGGTCATCAGGCTCTGGAAGCCATGCCAGAGAAAACATTTTGAAGTACATAGCTCAAAACTCAGATTTCCCTACAGCACTACTGCATTCAGTGTCAAAAATTAGAGCATATTCTGCCTCCCAAGAACAACAGAGAGCAGGCCAATGTTTCAGAAACTGAACATTCAGAGCGCTCCCTTGCAGGTGACAGGTCCACTTCCCAAAGAAAGGAGATGGTAATTTGCAAGCCAGGTTAGATACAAGACAAGATCAAAATACACCAGCAACCTGCTGTTGTCATTATCATGAGCAACAGTAACCAGCACCACTGTATAAAGTATTTAAGAATGCAATCCCTGCCATCTTAGCTTCACAGTCGAAAGTAAATTATAGAAACAGAATACAGAGGAGAAGAAAAAAACTGGAGGAGAAACCCAAAATCAAAAACTCGGTCAGGGAGGCTGGCTGAAATAAATGAGTCTTCCAATGAACTATTTTTTAAATAAAGGAAGAGAACCAGTCCAATGATTACCAAGCTCTAATGAAATCCAAAGTTAATGAGCAACAGAGTAAAAGGCACAAAGAGAAGGAATAGTAGAGGAAATACAGAGTTCAAGAAGCAAAAAAGAATTGCGGAAATGTAAGAAACAGAGGGATAGGCTGGTGGGTGGGCTTGAGAGAAAATGGGGAAATTAAAGGGGAAAAATAACACAGGCACTAAAAAATTAACACACTTCCAAGTGAATAACATACACTTAAGCTGGATATGAAATGGAAGAGGTAACCATCATTTTTATATCTATATCTATGCAGGGAAATCCCTATCCTCTACAATAAAATAAAACTTCAGGTCAAAAATTCAGACCTGGAAGATGCCTGAATCTCTGCTTTGGGGATTAGAGATGCGCTGTATAATAAAAAGGGTTTTAATGCTGCCTCTAGAGTTCAAGTGCCCACATAATAAAAACCACGACGCACTGCAGGTCAGTGGCTGAAAAAATAATAAAGAATGAATTGCATTGCTTCTGCTGCAAAAGACTAGGTTTCAGGAAGGAGGTAATTAACCAGGGATCTCAAGAAGATTGGCAAGTGCCTGTACCTTAACCAAATGAATTTTCAGGCTGCCTCCTTCTCCCATTGTGTCTGTGTGTGCGAAAAGAATTAAAAAGTCAAGGCAGTCTGGAGAGAAATAGAAAGGCTTTCACTGGAATAAATAGGCCTTGAGTCCAGCTACTAAGGGAGCACCAAAGCAGCCAAACAGAAAATATTTATTGCAATATGTATTATAATATTAGTATTAGGTTGTCATATTGTTCATATGCACAGAGAACTGTCAGAAAGTACTGAGGACAATTGGAAACTAACTATTTTAAAAAAGTGTGGTTTTTTTTTATTTTAGTAACTGCCTATGTTTGCAAAATGTAATTTTCCCAAAGGTCAAGTGAGGAAAACCAAGCGAACATTTTTTTTAAACAAAAAGTGGAGGAAGGTCCAAACTTCTCAACAACGTGTTTTCTCAACACAACTCTTATGCTTGTATGCATCCAGAAAGGACATTCAAGCCCCCTCATCTTTTAAAATCAGCCGGTGATATCATTCAATTACCCTCCTATCCAATTAGATAACAAGTTGATAGCAAAGATAATGTTTTCTGCTGTGACCCAGTTTACAAGGTACACTGGTTGCATGGATTAAGAGCATGGCTTAAGAGCACAATGCTGGATCAGACCAAATGTATATCTGCTAGTCCACCAACTGCCAGGAAGTTCCAGCCAAGCCCACAGAACATGAGGGCAATAATAGACCTCTCTTGCTTCCAAGAAACTATTTGTCAAATTTCCCCCTTTAAAGCCACTTCAGTTACTTTTCATCTAGAACCGTTAAGACCCACATCCATTTGGTTGTCTGTGGGTAGAAACAGGCTCATCTGTGGTTTGGGATGATACTGAACTGCATTTAGGAAATCTTTTAATTTCATGATTTCTCCAGTCCCAGCTAGAATTGGTGTAAAACACACGCAAGTGAATATGCAGAGGTGTCCACACACTTCTGTCCCTAGAAATCATGGTAATCAGCACACAATGAATCTGAGCCACTGTTCAGGTGACTCTGATTTCTGATTTTTTGGAAATTCTGCCGCTACCTGGGAAACAGATCCATAAATCTAGCACAGCATTGGCTCCACAGAGTTACAATGGCTCTCCAGGTTTAAGACACGAGACCTTTGCAGCTCTGCCTGGAGGTGCCAGAGATTTTATTTCTTTGTGACCCAACCTTCACCCTAAGGTCCCACCCTAAGGATTGTACCCGATACCTTCTGAACGCAACACAGATGCTCTAAGGATTGAGCTACAGCCCTTCCTCAACACAGAAGCTGCCATGTCAATGAAGATCATGGGAAATAGAGATGGTGCATGTACTTTTATAACCCCCCCCCAAAAAAAACCTTAAATAAAAACAATTAAAAAACAACAAAGATCATAGGGTCCATCTGACTCAGTTTCAGATAGGGGGTTGCTCCCAGCCCTCCCTGGAGAGATTCAGGATTGAACCTGGGACTTTTACATGCAAACCATGTGCTCTACCACAAAGTAAGACCTTCCTTCTGCTTAAGCCTCAGTTTCAGACGTGATTGTGATATACAGTGATCATGTCGTCTTCATACAGAAAAAGCAGCTGCATGAAAATGGCCTCCATGTCACCTTTCCCTCCTAAAAATAAATCAAAACATGAGACCTAGGCTTCTAAGAGAATAGCACGGGCTGCACATAGTGCCCAGCGATGCATGCCCACCTCCAATACAAATAAAATGTATTTATCCTGCCAAGATTTTCCTGGATAATTGTCTCAAGATTTGTCTGGCCTGTTACGTCCGAAGGAAAGTTTTATTTCAGGCCCAATACGTTTCAGAACAATATTTTCTCTGGGGCACATTTGGAAGAGCAATTATCATCAAGTGCTTAAACCACTATCGTAACTCCTGGAGCTAAAGTGGCTTATACACTTAATAAGAATCACTGTTCAAAGTGTGCCCTTGCGGATGGTTTGCTCTGAAATGCACCAGAATGAAATAAGTCTTCCTTCAAGCGCCTGGAGTTCCTTCGTTAGGTTTTGCTTCCCTGGTTTAGTGGTCAGTTTTTCTGTTGCGCCTGAGCCCACTTATATGTTCCTTTCTCCCTTCTGCTGTTGCTAGACCTTCAACCCTTTTCCTCCCTCATTCAAAGGAATGGCCGAAGCTATATTATTTAGCAGCTAGCTAGCTGTGGGTTAAAGCCTCAGTGCCTAGGGCTTGCCGATCGAAAGGTCGGCGGTTCGAATCCCTGTGGCGGGGTGCGCTCCCGCTGCTCGGTCCCAGCGCCTGCCAACCTAGCAGTTCGAAAGCACCTCCGGGTGCAAGTAGATAAATAGGGACCGCTTACCAGCGGGAAGGTAAACGGCGTTTCCGTGTGCGGCTCTGGCTCGCCAGAGCAGCGATGTCACGCTGGCCACGTGACCCGGAAGTGTCTCCGGACAGCGCTGGCCCCTGGCCTCTTAAGTGAGATGGGCGCACAACCCCAGAGTCTGTCAAGACTGGCCCGTACGGGCAGGGGTACCTTTACCTTTTACCTATCATTCTAGACTGGGAGTGGCAGCCAGGACCCAGTACATTTCTGAGCACAATTCAGAATGTTGGTGCTGACCTTTAAAGTCCTAAATGGCCTCAACCCTGTATACCCAAAGGAGCTTCTCCACACACCCCCATTGTTCAGCCTGGGAACTGAGGTCTACCTCTGAGGGCCTTCTGTTGGTTCCCTCACTGCGAGAAGTGAAGTTACAGGGAATCAGGCAGAGGGCTTTCTCAGCAGTGGCGCCCTCCTTGTGGAACACCCTACCATCAGATGTCAAGGAGATAAAGAACTACACAACATTTAGAAGACATCCAAAGGCAGCCCTGTTTAGGAAAGTTTAAAATGTTTGACGTCTTATTATGTTATATTTTGCTGGAAGCTACTCAGAGTGGGCAGGGTATAAATAATTAAATTTACTGTTATTATTATTAATATTCGTGCTGGTTTTCACTGGGTCCATATGTACTAGGCATCTATAGGAATTGGGGAACACACTGGATCTTCCAGCAACTTGACAATTAAGTAAATGTAAGGGAATATGGGAGGGTGGCGCTGTGGTCTAAACCAGAGAGCCTAGGGCTTGCTGATCAGAAGGTCAGCAGTTCAAATTCCTGCAACAGGGTGAGCTTCCATTGCTCGGTCCCTGCTCCTGCCAACCTAGCAGTTCGAAAGCATGTCAAGTGCAAGTAGATAAATAGGTACCACTTTGGCAGGAAGGTAAATGGCATTTCCGTGTGCTGCTCTGGTTTCACCAGAAGCGGCTTAGTCATGCTGGCCACATGACCTGGAAAAACTGTCTGCGGACAAACATAGGCTCCCTCGGTCAGTAAAGCGAGATGTGCGCCTCAACCTCAGAGTCGTTCGCAACTGGACTTAACTGTCAGGGGTCCTTTACCTTTACCTTTTTAAGCAAATAAGGAGTTATTACAACCCAGAGCTATAGCAACCTTTTGGTTGACTGCACTTGCTTAACTCTCAGATCCCTTTGTTATTAGGTAAAGCATCACTGTCAGCTGCTCTCAGGCAGGAAATGTTAGGTAATAGTACAAAGGGACTGGCAGGGAAGACAGTGGGATGTTAACTTTCATTTTCTTTCCTTACGTCTGCTATTCTAATGGTGTGCCTTCTGAGAGCAGGGATTTGCCTTAGATTTAGATTTGCCTTAGATCAAGATGCCTTTGCCTGGTTAGGCAAACTTGTCTCATCACTGCTTTGTATTATCTATACTGACCAGCAGTGGCTTTCCATGGTTAAGCTGAAGGCATCAAGAGTCAAGCCTGGGATTCTCTGCAAGCAAATCATAAGTTCTGTCATGGAGCTTTAAAAATACTGAGCTATCAATGTCTGAAAGAGCACTATGCCCCTTCAATGCTCAAGTTAAGCAGGTCAAATGCCTGTCCATGCCTGGAAGGGAGACCACCTGGGAACCCCACTTTAGGGATGGGATGGACAGATCGGTCCATTTCCAGTGCATGTCTATTCTCTCTTAGGTATTCTCTCCTGTTTCTGCATTAATCTGTATTATTGATTGACTGAATTTATATCCCACCCTTCCTCTCATACTAAGATACAAAAGTTTTTATCACAGCACATAGTTTATCGCAAAATAAGGTATATGAATACACAATTTATTGCAACACACACATTTCTAAACCTATTTTATCCTAAAATATGTTGCTTTATAAGTTTTGGTACAATTTTTGATACAAAAATGGTATTGCAAAAACCAAAGAATAACAATATTCCAATTAGTTTGAGAGGTGCAAATTAAATCAGTATGCTTGAAAATATGGACCAATGAAGTTTTGCTCCATCTGCAGCTTGAATGCACTACTGCGATCTTTCAGGAGGAATGGAAGGATGTTTGTGGAGATGTGCACTTAAAACTGATCAAGTGAAGCTTCTCCCACAATTCGGATTAGTAGGGGAGATTGCAGACATTACCCTAAGTTTTCCACCCATCATATGCTCAATGGGAACTGCAGCCAATCAGAGCTCCCTAACAAGCAAGCACATTTCCTGCATTCACACTTTATATCTTTATATGTATACTTAAAGAACTCTACACGAAAATGCACTGCATGGGATGACAGATCTGAAAGAACCCAACACTAAAGCTTGTTGAAAAATAAGTCATTAACTGTTGAGTTACAAATTATTATCATTATCATTATTATGGCAGCTTACAAAATCAAAAATACAAAACAGAATAATTAAACCCAAGAAATCAGTAAAAACAAACCTTTTCCAGCAGTCACATAATTAAACAATTTGTAATGATCCTCTTGCATGTTACTTACATAAGCATAACTAAATGATGTTTAAAGTCCATCTTAATTTTGACATTTTTCAATACACACTTTGAAAGTGATGTTTAATCATGCACATTGTTTTAAAATCCCCTCCCACAACGATGTGCGTGACTTTCACAATTACCTATTAAAAAACCGGTCATCTGCTTTCCATTTGGCAATTGATTTTTTTTAATTTAAAGGGGATTTGATTTAATCATGCAAATGCTATTGTTAGGGTGTGGAACTATTGTATTTTTACATTAAGTGACTATCAAAAGCTTTTCTCATTATAAATATTACGATTACATCATAAACTCTTCCAGTCCCTGCATTCACTCAACAAAACTTTCCCCCTCGTCATAAAACGCAGGTGATTTAACCTCCACGGTATTGTTTATGTACTTACTTAACATAGCTATTCTAGTCTTCTTCTTTTTGTTCTCTATTGTATTATGAGGAGGCTGGAGGGCTACTCATGCTCAAAAAAGTGCACAAGGTTGCATAACTGGGACATGCAGTGGAACAGAACCATGCATCTGTCCTTCTGACAATGGCCTTATTGTTGCCTTCATGGACAACTTGGGCAGGGCAGCAGTAGGGTCAGGGCTGCATGGATATACCAGCAGGAGAAACATTCTCTATCCACATTTAGGACCAGCATAGATCACCTCTACTGGATTTATTACCCAACTTTCTTTTGCAACACTGAGAATGTGATAACCTTGAACCTTTTGTCAAGTCACCTATCCCATGGTGTTCAAACTCAAGCCTCCTAGATGAAGGACGACACAGCACACTCCATTATTATTTCATACCTCCTACTCTCGAGCATTCAAAGTAGGCTCAGAACTGAAGCCCTGGTGAAACTCATTCAAGTTAAGTACAAATCTGTGCCTTCGTCAGGCCTAAGCAAGAGATTCCGCCACCTCTTCAGAGATTGCTTCTGCAAATAAGTTGGATTTTAGATGCTGGATTTCTTGCCTGCATTGACCCCAGTTGCTGCTGCATCATAAAGTCCATCCAGCAAAAGCTCTTGCCTACTCCTTATAGGATAGGGACGCGAGTGGCGCTGTGGGTTAAACCACAGAGCCTAGGACTTGCTGATTAGAAGGTCAGCGGTTCAAATCCCCGCGATGGGGTGAGCTCCCATTGCTCAGTCCCTGCTCCTGCCAACCTAGCAGTTCAAAAGCACGTCAAAGTGCAAGTAGATAAATGGGTACCCAGCGGGAAGGTAAACGGCGTTTCCGTGTGCTGCTCTGGTTCGCCAGAAGCGGCTTAGTCATGCTGGCCACATGACCTGGAAGCTGTATGCTGGCTCCCTCGGCCAATAAAGCGAGATGAGCGCCGCAACCCCAGAGTCGGTCACGACTGGACCTAATGGTCAAGGGTCCCTTTACCTTTACCTTTTTACTCCTTATAGGAAGGTTTACACACTTTGCAGCAGAGTTCTTAAAAGCAAAAGGCTCTGTCTGGGAGACAGGGTGTGGCAGTCGAGTCAAATAAAAATCCACCAAAATTATTTCCATATCTTTTTTCTAATAACAATTAACCTTTATTTTAACCATACCTGAACCAACCAATTACCTAGAAGTAAGTTTCACTGCATTTAATGGGATTTAATACCAGGAAAGTGCACATAGGGTTGTAACCTTTAAAAACGTTTGAAATATTGAAAAGTAATTTAGAAGAAAAAGGCACGTAATGATAAAACTCCACCCTACACATTGTGTTTTTTCTTCGACAGACCCATGGAACTAGAGCAAGCCTTACATCTGTATCATATTAAAGCACTTATTTATGGCTTATTTTAATCCATGTATTAGTTATGGGCATATGAGGTATTGCAACTGCACACACACACACCTCATAATGTGTTAGGTTTTGCATTTTGAACTCCGATGGGAGTTGATAGATGCATGAAATGACTTGTTACTCTAGATTTACCTGATCTCAACACATCTAGGGGAGTCATATACTGTACTGATCTCCTAAGTTGTTTTATTTTAGATGTGCTTGCCTCAGAGGGTCCAAAGAGCAATATTTTTCCTGTTTGATACTTCCAGAAATACTTATTTCTGCTCAAAGCATAATTCTGTAGAATCAGCACCACACTGTAACCTATCTATACATTAAGATATTCTGCTGAGGCTCTTCAGATACCAGTGTCAGAGCTACAGTATCTAAAAATACGTCTCAGAAGAGGTACCCCAACTTTGGAACGACTTCCCTACAGAGGATCATTTGCCACCCACAGTGCAATCCTTTCTATGTCAGGCTATAATGTTTTGTCCACCCAACTCTTTTAATTTATGTATTTTTTATTATTAAAGGTGTATCTTGGCTTTTTAAGTCAAGATATACCATACCAACCCTTGCCTCCTATTTGCCCCATCCTCACACCTCTTCTGAAGACATGTATATATCTCAACATGCGCATGTCTCAGTGTAATAAGCCAAGTTATGTATGTCTAAGCTGGACCAATAGCTTGAACCAATACAGAAACCTGCTTACAAAAGGTAGGGAAAGTTAGATGAGTGTGCATAGAGAATAATCTCTCTTTTCAGCCACTATTATTACACTTTTCAGCTCTTTAGCTTCTCACATAATTTCAAAACTAGGAAACTCCATGGAACCATTAAAATATTAGCCTTCTATTTGTGGATTTGTTTTCCGGACATTTCACTAGCATTTCTAGCCTAAATCATTTGGTTGTGGTGGTAGAGAGATTTTTGCTTCGTGTCCATGCTGCCAGTTGGCAACCCAGGAGATCTGTTACAAGAACAAAGAAGATGAGAGCAGACTATGTTAATAGCATGAACATAATAACATTCCAAAGAATGCACAGGCCATCTGGATTTTAAATTTGCTTGAGCGCACAACCTCACAATGAGCAAATGAGTTTAAAACATGAGTGAAGTGTAAAACAGACACTACCTTTCAAATGCAAGGGTGTGGAAATTTAGGACATTTATCAGGGGCAAGGGGATAACCAAAGGTAGGGAGAACACAACTATTTTGCCTTGGAGAGGGGTTCATTCATGGGTTCCTTGGAAGACAATCTCCAATTTCACACACACAGACACACACACACACACAGTCTCTTTTTTGCTTTTGCTTTTTAAGGCTACTAGCTCCGCACACAAGTGCAATAGTCAAATCGTGAAGAATTCTTGCAAGCTTGCTTTAGCTGAACACATTACGCAGTGCTGTAAAATGAAGCATGATCATTCCAGATGGCTTCTGATGTGATGCACAAAGATGATAGAGAAAATGCACTAGGTGAAAAATGCCTCTTCCTTCTTTTATACTTAGGATAACAGGGTTTCTGTACTGTTAATAACTTCCAGAGGACTAGCTGGCCTAGCAAAAAAAAAGAACAAAATTTTGTACCACTTAAAGACTAGCAAATTAGCTGTTGTCATATGCTTTCATTGACCCAGTTCCATGAAAGCTTATGTCATAATAAGTACAGTATGCTAGGGTTGTCTTCAACGAATGTTTACGCAGAGTAGACCCACTGAAATTAATGGCCCTGAGTTAGCCATTAATCTCAACGAGTCTGCCCTAGGTAAAACCTAGCTTAGTCTTCAAGGTACTCCAATATGATGACGATGAAGATAAAGTGTTTTTGTATCTTTAATAGTTGTACAGAAGGGAGGGATTTTCAGCACATGAAGTTTTTCCTCACTTGCACTTGCTACGTAATGATTAAAACTATAGGAACTATGCACTCCTTAACCCCTTTCAATAGTTTCTGGAAAGGGAAAACTCTTTTGCACAGCTCATCTGTGAAGAGGTACATGAGCTGCACCCATACTGGGAACATAAACATATCCCTTCAAACATGAGGTGCAAATTCATCTTTTGCACACAATATCTGAAGTATAGGAAAGGACTAATTGCTCACATATGTAACCTTCTGCTGCCCCTCAACTACCACACAAGAGAGTTTCAGTCCTGTCTAAACACAATCTGGACACTCTAGATTGGATAATGTTTGGTTTGTTTGTTTGTTTGTTTCTTTATGCACTTTTACAACATACACACACACACCCCCCCCATACAATATTCATCATTATCTCTTCTCTTTGGACTTCCCGGTCCATCTCTCCATGGCATTCTAGGTAGTCTTTTGTCAGCTGCATATTCTATTACTCCATCCATTTTCATCTCAAATCTTCCTTTATTTAATGTTATCTGCTGCTCATATGTTCATTCCTACTTGTAGGTTAAACTGACTATTACATCCTCTGAGATGCTCTTCAAAACACTTCCACTCATCTCTTACTCGTGACTCATCCTCATTTCTTAGTTTCACAGTCATAGTTACTATTGTCTATTCTATGAATTTATTCTGCCAAAATTAATTTCATGGGTATCTCTTTTTCTTTCCATTTTTTCACATGCACCACTCCAGCTGCGGCGGTTGCATATAAAAAGAGATTGAGTGCCTTTTTTGGGATATCATCACTTGTTATCCCTAACAGAAATGCCTCAGATCTTTTGGGAAATGTGATTTTAAGTATCTTTTTTTAAATTCTGTATGAATCGTCTCCCAGAATTCTCTACCATATTTACACAGCCACCACATATGGATCAGGGTTTCCTCTACCATGTGGCACTTCCAGCATAGATTTGACCCCTTTCTGTACATTTTCGCCAGTTTGCTGGGTGTCAAGTACCACTGGTACATCATCTTTTGTAAATTTTCCTTAATAAGGTAGCAGGCAGAGAAGTTCATAGTTATCTCCCATAGTTTTTCCCACGCTGACATTTCTATATTATGGATAATCTAAATAATATTCTACCCATCACCCCACTTTAGATGTAAAGTGTAGAAGTTTATATGCATGAAACTATTATGTTTGCACACAAAAATATGATGTTTATTATTTAAACATTCCATTAAATTCTCAGTTATATTTATATAGAAATATAGAAAGAAAAAGTAATAATACAGAAAACAAGCTAAATTAGAAATGGGTCACAGCTAGGATGGGGAAATGGTGCATTACTGCTCAGCAATAATAATACACCCATTACAGAATATGTTTATCAGAGACTTATAAAGTAAGCATGAAAAAGAAAAAGAAAACATGCCACCTCCTATGTGTCTGTTAATCTATTAAGAGTTGAAAAGTAAATAACATATTAGGAAAGCCTCATAAAATACAAACATTGGCATATAATATTGGAATTGAATGTCTGTCTGCATCCACATTTGTGTATGAGATAAAGTCATACCATACTGCATATGGCCCTATAGATACCTTAGATTTGTGTGAACTATTTTAGAGAAGAGGAATTTGCCAGACATTCAGAGTACCAGTAATCTGAATCATTCAAGTTAAACATTTCCCAAAATTTGGCAATTGAAGACTTGGCTGCTGTTAAGAGATGTGAAATACGTTCTTTATTTTGCAACTCTTGCTTTCAGCTTCCATTTATAAATTTTAAAGTGCTAACTAAGGAGAAGAGGGAATATAGTATGCTTAGTTATTAAATAGATTTCAGTAAACACTTTAGTCACCAAATCCCCACCTTTGGGACAATCCCACTACATGTGTTTATAGATGCCAACAAGGCACATACTCCACAAGTGTGTGGCTGATTAAAAAAAACAAAAACCTGTCGTGGAAGAAGGTACCAGCCATGAACAAACTTTCCTGAGTTTGAGCTGATGAAGATTTATACAGTGGTACCTCTGGTTACAGATGCTTCAGGTTGCAGACTCTGCTAACCCAGAAATTGTACCTCGGGTTAAGAACTTTGCTTCAGGATGAGAACAGAAATCGCGTTGTGGCAGCGCAGCGGCAGCAGGAGGCCCCATTAGCTAAAGTGGTACCTCAGGTTAAGAACAGTTTCAGGTTAAGAACGCACCTCCAGAACAAATTAAGTTCTTAACCCGAGGTACCACTGTAAAGGGATTTGCTGCATAGTCCATTCCATTGCTCTTCATTTAACGGGCATGCCAATGAAGTTCCCATCAGTAACTTTGACTATGAATCAAGCCAAAAGAGGGATTTAGTAGCAGTTCATGTATTAAAGACAGGACAGGAACCCCCTCACAAATTTGTAATTCCTTCAATTGTTCAAAAGGAGTAAACTACCTAATGGCAAAAACTATATTGCGGAAAGGGAGGGTTTGACATGCAGCACTCCAAATTTTGGGATGGACTGGACACCCCTTTACACAAATAATTTAAGAGTGTAGCAAATTAACAACCAATCATCAAATGCAATGGGGGATTTGGCTTTCTGAACCCTTACCCACAGTTTTTGTCTCCTGTCGTATTTTGAATAAAGCAAAATAGTCTGGATTTACTCAGGCCGTTGTTTATTCTATTTATTTGGACTTGTGAGGAAAGAAAAAAGGAGATTTAATTTTCCATTAAGCAGCAAGATATTCCAAGATTACTCAATTCTGTTCACATTTTTCTGAGAGAGATAAAAACCAGATGTATCTATTGATTCAGCCTCAAATATTGTGCACTTACAAGCACAAAGGGCTCCCTCTCTTAAATTTCAGTTTCTTTGGTTTTAGGGCCCAGCCACAGAAGAAAATAAAACTTACAAAGATATTTACAATGTATTAGTATTTCTGATTAGCATCCTGGGCTGAGACTGGCTGCATACACACCACGCTTTGAAAATCACGTTTACACCACATGTCTCTGTGCAAAGGATTTCTGGGAGCTGCGATTTACCCTCCCACAAGCACATCTACAATTCTCAGCACGCTTAGCAAACTCTGGCTCCAAGGATTCTTTGGAGGAAGTAATGTGTTTTACGTGTATGAAGCAGGGTCAGCACGCCCATTGGGTGGACTGGGGAATGTTGACTTGGGCGGCAGAAACCCAAGAGGCGGGGAGCTGGCGGAGGCAGTGGTGGTGGTGGCAGTGGCTACCTCTAGCTAGATGTCGCGAGATTTCAGCAAGAAACTGCAGCCACTTCACAATGGCCACCATGCGACCCACATAAGGGAGGCTTCGGCAATGGGGCATCCCTGGAGTAGGGAGACCTGGGTTTATCTGTGGGGATAAAATGGGGGTAGCCATGAGCTCCTTGGGAAAAATGCAAATAAACACTTACAGTGGTACCTCGGGTTAAGAACTTAATTCGTTCTGGAGGTCTGTTCTTAACCTGAAACTGTTCTTAACCTGAGGTACCACTTTAGCTAATGGGGCCTCCTGCTGCACCGCCGGAGCACGATTTCTGTTCTCATCCTGAAGCAAAGTTTTTAACCCAAGGCACTATTTCTGGGTTAGCGGGGTTTGTAACCTGAAGCGACTGTAACCTGAAGCGTCTGTAACCTGAGGTACCACTGTATTTTGTAAATTAGCTGCACATTTTCTGGACAGTAACTTGGGGACTGTGAAAGCACTGCATTCCTTGAAATGCAGGTAGTTGTTAAAAGGCACATGATGGGGTCCTGCTGCTGAAGCTGCAACAGGCGTTATGCTCATAGAACCAAAGAGTTGGAAGGGACCATGAGGGTCATCTAGTCCAACCCCCTGCAACACAGGAATCTTTTGCCCAACATGGGGCTCAAACCTGAGAATGAGTTTGACAGACTTGAGCTATCCACTAGCTGTCTGGATAGGAGGCTGCTTGGAACTATGTGTAAGCTGCTCTGAACTTTTTGGAGAAAGCACAGGCTAAGCATGAAACAAACAATTGAAGCAGGCGTGTTATCTTCAAGCAGTCACGAACAACTCCAAAAGGTATGTATAATTCTTGCTTAATCAGCCATGATACAGAGCAAATTGACCTCTGATTATAGAAGGCAATGGGGGATTTGGCCCCAATAGCTTTAATTAATTTACCTCCACAGAGCTTCTGTGTTAAAGGATATATATGTATTCCTTGCTGAGGGCAGCCAGAGGAATGCACTAGAGAATCCCCTCTTGTGAACTACCTCCTGCCAAATCCTTGCTGATATTTATTTTATTCCAGTCCCTGGGGTACGAGTTCTCAGATAAGACAAGGTTTCAATTTTTAAAAAAGTTAGAAAGGCAGAGCCAAGGCTATAATTGTGGGCTGCTTCTATGGGAAAGTACAGTTCTAACGTGCCCAAAAAACACGCATAAATTAAAAAGATCATTGTCTCATTAAGAATATGAGGGATGCTGATATATGGAAAATTTAAAAGAGATTTGCATGTATGCTTTCAAATTGTGAAAGCACTGGAAATTCCTTTTTAAAGTAATGAAAAAAGAGGGATGTAATGGCGAGGAATGTTCAGTTTTAGACACATGTGAGATAGGAGAGATAAAAGTGCAATATTTCAGTGAAACATCTCTTCTTAAGGCATCACTCCTCCTGCAAAAGCAATTAAATATGCTGGAGTGCAATTCATGTTCACATTATTATTATTAATGACTAGCAGAATTATAAATTGTAAATCACCCAAAAACCCAGACACTGCACAAAACGTAAGATGAGTCAAGCCTGATCAGCTTATAATGCAACGAAGGCAAACAAGTGCCATATATGAAATGGCTACTTCAGTTTAACTAGCCATTACTAACACAAGGAAGGGGCTCTTCGTAGTGCCTTAAAGCTTGCTGCATGGTGTCTGTAGCCATAAGCGGAGGCAGAGACATGTCACATCGGATTACATATTTAAGCCCAATCTTGTCCCTGCTGTGATTTCACAGCCAATACAGAGGGGTGGAACAGATGGACTTGGAGCTATAGACAACTGCATAACCCCATAGTTAAAGTAAAGGTAAAGGGGCCCCTGACCATTAGGTCCAGTCGTGACCGACTCTGGGGTTGCAGCGCTCATCTCGCTTTACTAGCCGAGGGAACCGGCGTACAGCTTCTGAGTCATGTGGCCAGCATGACAAAGCTGCTTCTGGCGAACCAGAGCAGCGCACAGAAACGCCGTTTACCTTCCCGCCGGAGCGGTACCTATTTATCTACTTGCACTTTGACGTGCTTTCGAACTGCTAGGTTGGCAGGAGCAGGGACCGAGCAACGGGACCTTACCCCGTCGCGGGGATTCAAACCACCAAACTTCTGATCGGCAAGTCCTAGGCTCTGTGGTTTAACCCACAGCACCACCCACATCCCTTAACCCCATAGTTAGGAGCCAGCCATTACAGCTTTAAGCAGCTGTTGGGACACCATCAGTGATCTGAATCCATCTTGGAAGAACAACTGAAGTGAAGAGAAGAAAGGAATAGATATCACACATAAAAATCTATGCCAGGATTGTTTGTTGATAAAATTGTTACCAAAATAAATATCCCCCTGGTGCCTCTTTGTCAACTGTATGGGCATCTACTTCCTGTTTAGAAAGCAGACAAAAACGCAAATCATTGGATACCCTCACATGGTTTCAATAAACATGACAAACCTTGTTGTGAGACACAAATGGGGAATGTAACAATACCCATGTGAGTGATTTGTACAGAGGTGCCTATGATGAATCTTCTACAGGCGTTCAGTCTGGAAACTTGTGGGCTGGTGGATGGGGGTACACACGTTGACAGCGTGAGACTCAATCTCACGGTTGTTGCTTCAAGCCCCACGTTGTGTGAAGGATTCCTGCATTGGAGGGGGTTGGACGAGATAACCCTTGTGGTCCTTTCCAACTCTACAAATCTGTGATATTGTGATTCTGTCGATTCTCATTGGGCATGCACCCTCCACTCTCAGACTTCATGTTTTACATGAAGGACTGAAGGGGGCTTTCGCCTGCAGCACTTACAGACTTCCTCACAAATTAGGAACTCAAGGGTTTCTAATCACCAGGAGGCTTGTATCTATGGGACCGCCTCTCCTGGTATGCCCCACAGAGGACCTTAAGGTCCATGAATAACCATAGTTTAGAGGTCCCGGGCCCTAAGGAAGTCAGACTATCCTCCACCAGGGCCAGGGCCTTCTCAGTGATGGCTCCGACCTGGTGGAATGCTCTGTCCCATGAGACTAGGGCCCTTCAGGATTTAACCTCCTTACGTCGGGCCTGTAAGACAGAACTATTCCGCCTGGCCTTTAATTTGAATTCAGCCTGATCTTTTATTTCCCTCCCCTCCCCTCCCCTTCCCCTTTTATGAAGATCACCCGCTCTGAGACCCCACAGCTAATTCTCCCCTGGCCTCCTCACTGGCCCAAGTAGGACCAATTCAGACAGCTAGCCCTGGGGATTATCTAATGCTTATTTCCCCTAAATTGATTTTTGAATTTTATTGTTATTCATGTTTTCATACTGTATTTTATGCTGCTTTTATAATTAAGTGTTTTAAATTTGTTGTTAGCCACCCTGAGCCTGGTTTTTGAACCGGGAAGGGCCACCGGCGGGGTATAAATAAATTATTATTATTATTATTATTATTATTATTATTATTATTATTATTAACACATCCAGGCAAATGTGCTTATAAGCCCCCTTCAGATCATCACGCTAAAGAAATAGAGTCATAGACCTGCAGCGACTGAAGGCAGCTTGAGGGTCATCTAGTCCAAACCCCTGCAATGTACCAAGACCCTCAGCAATTCTCAAGTGGCCCATGGAGAAAAAGGTTTGAGAACCACTGTTCTGGAGCTTAGATCTGGGAACATCAACAGGACCAAACTGATATATATAATATCTATCAGGCATTCATCCCAAATCTTCATGAGAGTAAGGCAGGCTGAATGGTTCTGTTTACACTTAAAGAGGGATATCCAGAATACCATGCTTAAGAAGTCAATGAGTCATCAGAGATGATAGCCTCTATCCAGCCTGAGCAACTATTATTATTTGGAGACATAATACACGTCTGACAAATATCCTAAATCTGACGGATCTTCTATCCTGAAGGTGCACCTATGCAAATTTATGAATTGTCTTGTTGACCTCAGTGAGCTTCCGCTGTTCCAACTGGACTGTGTGAGATGCCTCACAACTGACTTGCAAACATATCTATTACCTGAGATACACAGCTGGCAGCTGTAACTAAAATATTTTTGCAGATGCAAATGTGAAAGATTTCATAACCAGTGACCAAGAAAAAACAAAAAATGGGAACATTATTGTGCAATGCATGCTATTCTATCCCCCCCTCCCCTTTGCAACTTGCCTTTACTTGTGTACACTGCTATCTGTGAGTTTGAATAACAAGCTCTAAAACCAACAGAAGTTAGACTGGGGAGGAAAACACTGTACCTGTAAGCAGTGGTTAAACACTGAACATTAACTCCACTATTTCAACAGCAGCCTGGTCCAATGTAAGACTACTTTGAAGAAAGTCTCTCTGAATTCAGTGGGACTTGCTTCAGAATAAGTGTGCAGACAGTTGCAAACTAAGTCTGATAAAGTCCCCAGAATACAAATAATGGTTAACAAAGGGATTGTGTTTCCAGGTCCCCCCAGCCTGCTGCCAAGTGGAGATTTGAGGCGATACTGGGAGGGTTTTTGTAGGTCGGAAAGACTTGGTGGGCTAGGTATGGACTGCAGCTGCCTATCCAGATGGAGAAGTCTGGATTTACTAAATGTGTGTCCTCTGAAAGGATGAATTAACCGGAGGTATAAAGGTTAATTCAATGAGGGAAAGTACCACTTAATAGTTCAGTCACTCTTTGGCTCAAGAAGAGCCAAAGAAAGTAAACCGCTAACTCCCAGTGGTTAGCAGAAAGAAACCTCAGTAAACTGAGCGCTGATGACATGACTAAATTGTTTTACTGATGACCACCAGAGATAATACATTCCATGAAAAAAGATGAACCATAATATGCTGTTGGACCAGCCTCCCGATGGAATCAGCCTGAGATTATACATCTTCAAGAACCCACAGTAGATTGGATCAGTACATTGGTGACTGAGAATCTAGGCTTTCCAGAGCCAGCACTGATTAAAACAGTGCATTTGTCACAGATGTTTTGAGCTGTCCATTGAGCTGTACATGCACAGTCGACTATAGACGCAAGGACTCTTTTTCTTTGCTAAGAGCATTATGTTTTGAATCTTTGTGGCTACAGACACTTAGTTAGAGCCTTTGTTGTATTTTGTTACATACCGTTAATGTTGAACACCTCTCGTAATGCCAATATCTTACATAATTGTCCTTTCTTTGGCTCATATTGTTGGCTAATTTTTTTAAAAAAAAAACAGCAGTAACCTGAAGAAGAAGAAAGCAGTAATCTGAAGAAGTAGAGAATTTTGTGTTGTCAACAGGATCTTCTAGGGTCTCATGTGAGGGCCCCAGGTGCACCTGCTAGAATCTACGATGAATCCACATCTGTTTTCACTTACCTACCTGGCCCAAAATGCCTGACAATGACTGTATATATCTTTTCTTCCTTTCCCAAGCAACTGACTGATAAATACAGCAGCTTTCATCACATTACATGGGAAATCTGATTATACAGGTATCTGTATCTTCTCAGTTGGGGTATGCAATAGCTTCAGGGACCATTCTGATCAAGAATATGGCACTGGGGAATGGTTAAACACTCTAAAGAAACTGGCTGCCCTCTGCAGCTGCATTTTGGTAAAAAGAAAAAGGAAAAGGAAGGATTCTGATTGTGCTTTTCCTGCACAAAATGCAGTTTGGCTCAAAAAGGAACCGATGAAGAAAAACCCTATCAACATTCCCTACTCCAGTCCCAACATTTAAAGTATCCCCTGACTGAAAATATGAAACTGCTGTTACGAAACGTCTTTTGAAATTATTAAGATAAGTCATATGAATCTTCTGGATATGTCCACCACCTCATAAGTGCTCAGGTCTTTATGGCATTATTTATAAACAGAGCAGAATTGCTGAGTATGCAACTACAGAGCTCAAGACATTCTGCAAAGCCAGAATGTTGGGTTGTTGTTTTTCCCCATTTTCTTTAATCACAATCTGTCCAAAAGTAAAAATAGTTCAAAGACCTTAGCTATGATTTACTACATGATTTTTTAAAAATGCTAAAATAACTCTAAAGTTGTTGCTTGTGTTGATAGATTTGGACAAGATTGCTCCCTCTTAAGAGATCTGTGTCTCAGTAACAACAACAAAATAAAGCAGTCTTGAAAGATTAAATTCCAGCAGTCAACTTTTATATATCACTTTGTCTGTATCACTTCATCCATACATCTCTATCCTCCTCATTGTGCTGCCCCCTCAACAGATCTTGATTGGAGAGAAATATAGGGTATGAAAGCATTAAATAAATAAATAAATAAATAAATAAATAAATCACCCCTCACACTCACACAAAGGCAAGGTTTCCACATCTATTCTGTCAGCAATTACCTATTTGGCCTTCCCCGCCCCCTGCCCCCCAAAAGGAAAAAAATGGCCATTCTACTAACTCTTCACCCTTGTGGTGCAATTCATAATTAGGGGAAAACAATTTCCCATTTGCCCACTGCTTGTCTCCACATCATACATCCTTAAGCATATGTCTGAAAACGTATAGTAAATACAAGTCCAACATCCTTAATGGTAATCACTGCTCCTTGGCATGTGCTTATCACGCTTTCAGATACACATTCTTCCTCTCTCTGTTATGGTGGCTATTGCAGAGGCAGTAAGTATAAATGTACAGTTTCTGTAACAAACAAGGTGGTCCTCAGCCTCACCAGTTGATCTAGCACTGTCTTTATCATTAATAAGCAAATGATTCGTCAAAAGAGTGTTGTCTGGTTGGTTTCCTGGCATGCAGAACTTTAGGATAATTTATAAACACTCTGTATACAGTCTGTATTGCAAACTATCTTGCTGCTCTCTGTGTTTAGAATTTATGTAGTGCTAGAGACATAGAGCCAAAATTGATATGAAGGACATTTTAATTTTTTTGCCTTGCTGTGTACATTAAGCTCACTAGAGTGGTACCTCGGGTTAAGAACTTAATTCGTTCCGGAGGTCCGTTCTTAACCTGAAACTGTTCTTAACCTGAGGTACCACTTTAGCTAATGGGGCCTCCTGCTGCTGCCGCGTGATTTCTGTTCTCATCCTGAAGCAAAGTTATTAACCTGAAGCACTATTTCTGAGTTAGCGGAGTCTGTAACCTGAAGCATCTGTAACCTGAAGCGTCTGTAACCTGAGGTACCACTGTATTGTCTCTGTTCACAGCTTTTTCAGAATTTGCATTGCAACAAAAACTTGCAGCACATGATTGACCAGATTTCACAGTGTTACAGAATAAATTAATGTGCACACGCCACAGAAACTAATAGTGCTATCATCCCATTTACAACTGTAAACCCTGGTTAAGCGGGGAAGCCTTGAAGCAAACATTTGGATTTGATGACCTTGATATCTCTTCTCCTATATTATATTGAGATAAGTGTCAACTTTCCATCGGCCTTAGTGATTTGCCAGGAGATTTTATTTGCCAGGTTAGGAGATAATGGTAGTCCTTTTTTGTTGTATAAGCATGCATATGTCTGTGTATAAATCTCAAGCCTTCAGCCTGAAGAATAAGTTAGCTGTCTCTCAAATCTTCCTAACAATTCTGTAGTTGGCAGTTTTCAGATAACAGTCCATTTTAAGGACATTCGGCTGGGGTTCAAATGTGACCCTTGCCATGTTTCCCACCCTCAGTGAACCTCTGATAACATATGCTTTGCATGACCCCAGCAGTCAGCCAGCTTCTTGTGTAAACTAGCGGGGAAGAGGGCAGAATATTAAAATTATATAGCTATTTTCAGCCTTGTTATTCTATTTTGTGCAACCTCGTCCAAGTTCATTAAGACAAGACTCAGAGACTGCACTGGGCCCTTCAGGTGTTTATTTTAATTAAATTCTTTTTGATACTGGATTTCCTCATGCTGAACCTTGAAAAACACAAGGGTATTTACATTGTGGATCACTCGGTTCATTCCGTACGTGCTTCTAAGGGTCTATAAAGTGTCTAGAATGTGGGTGACTCATCGCTTTGTCCTTTCCATCTGATTCCAGGAAAACCGTTGATGTTCTCAATCAATGCTTGGAGGTTACAAGGGATTTGATGAGCACTAATAAAGTGAAGCTCAATCCAGACAACACTGAGATGGTTAAAAAAGGGGGGGGCAGTCTGATCCAGAAACAGTACTGCAACTGGTTTGGCCTAGCATAGTCATATCCTTGATAAAAAAAATCAGCTTTGTTGCTTCTGAATACTCCTGAACCTAGCTTTGCATCTGGATGTCCGCAGCTGCTTTTGCCCTGTTTCAGCTGATGTGTCAGCTATGTGAATTCCTCAAAAAGGCATAGTTGGCCATGATAACACATGCCTTAGTTGCATCCAGAATGTGTTACTTTAACATGTTCTACATGGCAATGACTTTGAGCAGTCTCTTAAGCTGGAAAGGATCCAACTTGCATCTTTTGGTATGGAATCTGCCATCCTTTTCTCTCTTGTTTCTTCTACTCCTGGACTCACCTGACACCTCCTTTCAATATCTGCAGCAAGAGTAACAAGGAGGAGGTGTCCCACAGTGGAAAACAGAGATTTTTGAATAGTCTGAGCTGCAACTAGTCTTTACTTAGTGTTGTTTTCTTGTGCAACAGAAGCCAAATGGCAAAGGCAAGACACCTTTCCCCCAATGCTTGTCCCTTCCAACTAGGTAGAAGTCTACAGTACAAGAAACTTATTCCCTCACTCCCACCCACTTCGGTTCAACCACAGTTATTTTTTTTCTGGAAATTTTACAGCAATGTACCATTTACATATTCCCACTGCGGAAATGGTTTGGACGGGTTTGCAATGTAAGAAAACATTTCAAAAATCTACTTTGCGTCTCTGTGGATATGAAAAGTACACTCCAAAATCACAACAGCTATTTTTCTTTCCTACATGAGGAAGTAGTAGCTCAGTGATTTAGTACAACAGAGAATCAGTACAAACAAACAATGTTTGGTAACTCTTTAAGTGATCCGCTCAGAAGAAATTATGTGTGCATGCAAGTAGTGGGATGTCTCCATTGCAAGCGAGAGAAGCTAAGACACTGCCAAGTATTCTTGGGTGAAAAGTAGTTTTTGGGGATCCCAAAATATTCTCAAAAGTCCCTTCAAAGCTTACCTTTATATGCATGTTTGCTCAGTGTAAACATCCATTCCAGCAGATTCTTTTCAATACCATTGTTTTTCCTACTGGGTTTCTTCCTCAAAATGTAACAGCCACAAGCAGTTAGGGATCAAGTTGTGAGGAGAGCAAATGAAGCCAAATCAGAGCAAGGGCAATGTACTACCCTCGCTCAGAGTGGACAGGTTGAGGACAGAACCTTGCCTGAACACATGTGAGGATAGAGAAAAGAGTGAAGCTACTGTATTAGAGCCATTAACACTGTTGCCTGCATGGCTGTCCACTACCCAGATAATTCAGGCACTTCTTTTCTTGTGACTCCACCTCCTCTGCCTAAAAGAAGGGAAAATGCTTTGCCTCTGATCACAGCCATCCTCCATTTCCACCCTGAAAGAACTATAGATCTGTCCAAGCAGTACATCCAGTCATTAATGGGAATCTTTTGCAACCTGTGAAAAGGGCATTGCAGTCAAGGGGTGTGTCTGCTTCTGGCTTAGCCATTAACAGAAGCCATTACACTAAGACAGTCATTCCTAAATGGTTGGTTAGTACCCAGTCTTGAAGAGCAAGTCTTAAGCTTGCCATGCGCTGGTGCTATGGTTATGACACTGATCAACCATCTCCACCTAGAGATTGATATGAAAAATTGCACTCTATATTTTTCTACAACCTTCAATACAGTGGTACCTCGGGTTAAGTACTTAATTCGTTCCGGAGGTCCATTCTTAACCTGAAACTGTTCTTAACCTGAAGCACCACTTTAGCTAATGGGGCCTCCCGCTGCAGCCGCGCCGCCACTGCTGTTCTCATCCTGAAGCAAAGTTCTTAACCCGAGGTACTATTTCTGGGTGAGCAGAGTCCATAACCTGAAGCGTATGTAACCCGAAGCATATGCAACCTGAGGTACCACAGTACTTTAAGTTACGATGGTTAGTTGACACAACTGTTGGACATGACAATCACTTCACTTATTCTTGCAAGGAGGTCCCAGAGGATAACAAGAGGTAACTTGGGTTTATGCAAGACACCATGATGCTCACTTTCCAGTTTAATTCATATCTGAGGCTGCTCAAAGAGATCAAAGGTTGCAAAGATTCCTGCATTGCAGGGGTTGGGCTAGATGACCCTTGTGCTCCCTTCCAGCTCTACAATTCTTTGATTCTATGAATTCCAACTAGCTGGAAGTCTGCAGCACAGGGAACATATCCTACCTCCCCTAAAGGCTCTCAGACTTGGTGATATTTCACTGTTTGGCCTTAGCTAAAACTTTGAATGTGAACTCAAATGAAGTCTAGAGAAAGCCCAAGCAGCCGTGGTCAGCAGGCCTCCAAATAATCATATTCAAGGCAGTCCCAGCCCATTGGCGACCCCTCTGTTAATGGAAGTGAGAACGAAGGATTTCGCCCATTTTTATTTCCTTTTAAAATGTTGATTTGGGTGGAAGAACAATGGAGCTCTTCTTATTTACTTAAGGAATTTTTAGCCTAAATTACAGAGATAGGTGTTGGAAAACCTGGAGAGAGAAAAAACTCTACTGGCAAGTTTACTGTTTGTGATGTACTTTTAAAAGGGGGGGGGAGGAATCTGATAAACTGTTGATAACAAGAAGAGAGAATTGCCATAAACAGGTTGCAGGGATTCGAACCACCGACCTTCCGATTGGCAAGCCCCAGGCTCAGTGGTTTAGACCACAGCGCTACCCACGTCCCAAACGGGTCAGCGCCGCTTCCCAAAATGATGTAGGATTTTCATGCACACACACACACACTTCAGCAAAATACCCCAATCTATTTGCTGCCTCCAGTGTGGTGTAACAGAGCTAGTGTGTGGTGTAGTGGTTAGAGCACTGGACTAAGGCCTGGGAGACCAGAATATGAATCCTCACATGGCCACTTGGCCATGACCAGGTGACCTTGGGCCAGTCACTGCCTCTCTGCCTCACAGGGTTGTTGTGGGAATGAAATGAGGAGGGGGCAGAGCCATGTACGTTACCTTGAGCTCCTTGGGAAAAAAGGCAGGATAGGAAGTAAATAAACGGGGTGGTGGATTCTGGATGTCAGCTTAAGCTCAGAACTATTTAAGTGTGACATGTAAACAACAATCCTAGCTTCCTTGTTCATTAAAACCATTAAGGACAACATCAAAACCTCATCCAACAGCACAGCATTCGAAAGAGCCAATATTCATTATCGTGTCAGCTTTCATGTTTATATTAGATTTCTTCACCATATCTCTCACGTTGCCAAATTCATATCATCAGGGCAGAAAGCAAACGCATGCTTTCTCTGAGGGAAGATAAGTGACCGATGGAGGTCAGGAAATATTATACACCAAAACAATCATGTTTATACATCTAACTAAAATTATACTGTATTTTCCAGTTGGTTGAGAAACAAAATAGACATGCACAGAATTACCACACGCAACAAACATCTGTTTGCGCTACAGTCAGACATATTGAGAGGATGGAGAACGGGAATTGGTCCAAGAACTAAGGCATTCAGTCTGGCTCCACTGAAGTCAAAATGAATTTGGGGCTTTTGTTCTGGGATGGAGGGGAGAATCTTTAATTTTGTCTTCAGACACCTGTTTAGGGCAACTTGTTCAGTATACATTTGATGGAGAGCACGTTATACCTTTCCAAAATGTGACTGTTTGAACAAACATGAAAGAAATGAGTGTCCTTTGGCATTTATCTTTAACCAGTGATTTAGTGCTTGGACCATCTAGTGATCCAAAATGCACTTTCAGATGATTCATGAGACCCCAATGAAAACAACAGAGAAAGATCTGAATGTTTGTGTTATTATTAGATAGTAGTAGTAGCGGTAGTGGTAGTAAGTTTCTGTCAAACCCTTCCTCCCAAAGTAGACCCGGGCAGCAAACAACAAAAACATTCAGGCAATACAGATAAAAAACAACATATTTAAGAATATTTAAAATCAATTTGAAACATCTAAAAACTTCATATACCATCACAGCTAATAATTTCAATGTTGCCAGCAACAGTATGTTTGTGTCCCCAAATGCCTGGATAAACAAGAATGTTTCTAAAGTTAATAATGAAGGAAACAAGGGAGCATTCCATAAATGGGGAGCCACCACATAGAAGGCCCTGACACAGGTCAATGCCAACGGGGCAGTAGCCAGATGAAGCAGCAGCACCACCACCAGGGTCTTCCCTGCTGATAGTTTGGCCTGAGGTGGTTGACACTGGGAGAGTAAGTCATTAAGATTCTTGGGTCTTAAGCCATTTGGGGCTTTGTATGTGAATATTAACACACTGAATGGGCTTGGAGGCTCACTGACAGCTAACACAGTGCTTTCAGGACCAGTGACACATGATCAGGCTGCCACAACCCAGCAGCCACATTTGACATTAGCTGCAGACTCCCGGCCATCTACAAGGGTAGCCTCATGTAGAATGCATTATAGTAGTCCACTCAGGATGCCACCAAAACAACTGAGACTAGGCTACTTGAGTTTAGGAGCAGACTTAGTTGGTGAACCAGCCTAAGCTGGGCCGGCGCAGAAGCCACTTGAGACGCCATCGACAGGGAAGAATCCAGTATTCCCAGACTACAAACCTGTTCCTTCAGGTGCAACCCTTCCCAAAACAGATCGTCCACCTAGTTTCTGGACACAGGAACTGCCCACCCATAGCATCTCTGCCTTATCAGCTTTCATCTTCAGTTTTTTAGCCCCATCTTGCTATCCTGACAATTTGTTTTAACTGATCTTAGTACTGTATTTTCACATTGCTGTAACCCACCCTAGGACCTTCACAACTGCAGGTAGTAATACTATGCATGTGGATTTGAATCTGCATTGCAAAACCCGCACACCCACCTTTGCAGATAAGTGTCCCAAACACGTTATGCAAACATATGGGAAGGTAGAAAGGAGTGAAAATAAAAGCGAAAGCTTTTCCCACATCCCTAAGCAAATTAATACCTTCTCCAAAGCAAACAGTGATAACTCTTCACTAAAACTCAAATCCTTCTGCGTTCTGGTGCAGCTTTACTCAATCAAGGGAATAGGGAAGAGCTGCCAAACCACAGCGTTGCTGGGTTTGGGCATGCTTCATATCTTTGGGATCTCTATATCAGTCAAGACATTGATATTGATGCTGTTTTTCAAGTGTTTGTTTGGGGACTTATAGCACAATCCAAACATGTGGTGTTCCACTGGATTATGGCTCCACATCAAATCCTCTCTGTCTTGATCTAATTGATGTGGGGGGAGAGTTAGGCCACTGCCTAAATCCCCCTCCAACATGGAGCCAACCCTGAGAGTATCCATTGTGCCTAGAAACATAGCTGTCAACGTTTCCCTTTTTTAAAGGGAAATTCCCTTATTCCGAATAGGATTCCTCGCAAGAAAGGGGGAAAGGTGACAGCTATGGCCTATCAAACTCCTGGCTGCTGAACTCCGGCTCTTTTGCTCTGACCCAGTGTAAGTTTCTTCTTTGTTGCTGGTGTTAACATTGGTGCAACTGTGGCAAAGGCATTCGTTGCTCAGTGGCTCCATTATTTGTCTTTCTCTCAGTCTATACCTTCAGCAGGGAGTGATTTGGTTCCCTTGTGTGGGTTCTGCGTGTCATCTGTTTATTCACTTCTCCGGAATTTCTGTCTTGCATCTCTCACTGCTTCTCTGACATCCCATCACAATTTGCCCTCAACCGAAGAGTCACATAATCTCAAGCTAAACTCTACAGAGACCTTCCCCAAACCAGTGCTCTCCAGAAGCTTTGAACTGCATTTCCCATCAGCCAGCACAATGGAGAAGGCTGCTCTGCAATATTCACTCCCTGCATGTTGTTTCTAAATAAGAGGCCTCCTCAGGCAGCGGTACTGATGGATAACAGATTGCTTTTTCCGCTCAGTAAATCTGCACAGTTTTTAAGTCGTGTTACAAACGGGCAACTACTTATTCCTCAGCAATTTGCTGTTTGATTTACAGTAAGTTGTTTTAATGCATTCTCCATCAAGGGCAATAATCTCTAAATTAAATGCTTCGTCAAATCACCGTGTAGGAAACAATACTGCCATCTCTTCTCAAGCTAAGGAAAGTAACCTTTTTTTCTTGCTAGGGAATTGTGGTGTAATCTGCTTAATGACTGGCCTAAATGGTGGAAATTACAGGGTCTTTAATGGAATCTTAAAGCCATTAACATTCCACCAAGATATTAGTGGAGCCACAAGGCTCTGTTTTGAAAATTATTTCAGTGGGATGGAAAAGACATGCATGCATGCTGTATTGCAAGAGAACTTCAAATCTACACTGTGATTTGTAAATCTCCCCCCTCCTTGAGAGGTCAAGTATAGGTTTTTGTATCTTCCGTAGGACAGAGTTGAATTTCTCTTCCAGCCGAAAATTCAAGGGAGAGTTTGAGTGGTATCTAGGATGAAAAATCAAGAGTTTGCTTCAAGAATTTCAATTATTTGGGGGCTGTTCACAACCATGATGATCACATAGCAATTTTGTTCTTTCCTGCACTTTGCTGTCCAGCAGGAAGACATACTATACTGGAAGAGTGGGAAGTTACCTGGTTGCCTAGGCAATGTGAGAATGCTTATCCGCCTTAACACTGCAAGAAAGACAAACTTCCCCACACTGGCTAGGCAGTCAGAGTCCTTCTTCTTGTCTCCCAACACTATCCTGCAGAACACAGTGCTGGAAAAAACAAAATACACCTGAGTAGTGTTTTCATCACCTCCTGGCAAATAGAAGGGGAAGAAATGGAGGCAGTGAGAGATTTTACTTTCTTGGGCTCCATGATCACTGCAGATGGTGACAGCAGCCACGCAATTAAAAGACGCCTGCTTCTTGGGAGAAGAGCAATGACAAACCTAGACAGCATCTTAAAAAGCAGAGACATCACCTTGCCGACAAAGGTCCGTATAGACAAAGCTATGGTTTTCCCAGTAATAGTCCGTATAGTTAAAGCTATGGTTTTCCCTTTTGAATTATGGTGCTGGAGGAGACTCTTGAGAGTCCCATGGACTGCAAGAAGATCAAACCTATCCATTCTTAAGGAAATCAGCCCTGAGTGCTCACTGGAAGGACAGATCCTGAAGCTGAGGCTCCAATACTTTGGCCACCTCATGAGAAGAGAAGACTCCCTGGAAAAGACCCTGATGTTGGGAAAGATGGAGGGCACAAGGAGAAGGGGACGACAGAGGACGAGATGGTTGGATAATGTTCTCGAAGCTACCAGCATGAGTTTGACTAAACTGCGGGAGGCAGTGGAAGACAGAGGTGCCTTGCGTGCTCTGGTCCATGGGGTCACGAAGAGTCGGACACCACTAAATGACTAAACAACAACAACAAAGTGTTTTTATACTAGAATATATCATATATAATACAAGTGCTCATTTATTTATTTATTCTTTAAGTGTTTTCATTGAAGGTAAAGGGGGGATTTGGAGTGGTACAACGAACAAAGTTCATTCCTCACCTCACTGCAAGCTGAGCCAAAAATGAAGGGGGTATGACTTCATGACCAGCAAAGTTAAAAAGTTTTGTTTTACCTCCACCCTAAATTATCCCGTGCCAGGTTTGTCTCCTAGTTCCCTGAATGTATATTACCTACAAAGGCTAGGCTGCGTTATAAAGAACAGCTGTTGTTGCACTACCATAGGAAATCCTTGGAGTGGATCAGGCATCCATCTCCATTTCACTTGCTGTATCTGGAATTCCTCCTAGAACACCAGTTCATACAATCAAAGAATCATAGAATCATAGAGTTGGAACCCCTGAGAGTCATCTAGTCCAAGGTGCCACACCTCACTCCTCTCTTTTCAGAATATACCTGTTCTGCGAAGCCTTTGGCTCAACTCTTCATCCCTAATTGAAACAAAAAAATCTAATTCTGTGCAGTTGTATTTGCTCCCTTGGGTTCCTTCTTACTCTTGTTTTGATGTGCACGGAAGGTTGCTGTGAAAGAAAAGATGTCACCACGAGGAGCACAGAAAGACATACAGTGGTACCTCGGGTTAAGTACTTAATTCGTTCTGGAGGTCCGTTCTTAACCTGAAACTGTTCTTAACCTGAAGCTAGGCCTCCTGCTGCCGCCGTGCTGCCACTGCGTGATTTCTGTTCTCATCCTGAAACAAAGTTCTTAACCGGAGGTAATATTTCTGGGTTAGCAGAGTCTGTAACCTGAAGCGTATGTAACCCGAGGTACCACTGTGCTGTAATTGGAGGGTTTCTGCATGCTACCAACAATGGTATTTGCATTTCTGGGCTTGTAAATCAAACCTTCTTCTGGATTCCAAGGTCTGCACATGTTCTATATCACTGAGACATAAAACAAAACAGAGTTTGTGCTTTATATATGCAGTATGGTAGCCGCTTATACATTGCCCAAAAGAGGGTGGTGGGAGAGACAGAGAGCACCCATCACCAAAAAAGAAGCCAAAGGGAGATAAGAGTAGTTTCCAAGCACAATTCAAAGTGTTGATGCTAACCTTTAAAGCCCTAAACAACCCCATCCCTGTATACCTGAAGTAGCATCTCCACTCCCACTGTCCAACCCAGACACTGAGGTCCACCTCTGAGGGCCTTCTGGTGATTCCCTCACTGCAAGAAGTGGAGTTACAGGGAACCAGTAGTGGAGCCCACCCTGTGGAACACTCTTCCATCAGGTGTCAAAGAAATAAACAACTATCTGACTTTTAGAAGACATCTGAAGGCAACTCTGTTTAGGGAAGTTTTTAATGTTTGATGCTTTGCTGTGTTTTTATCATGATGGAAGCCACCAAGAGTGGCTGGAGCAACTCAGTCAGATGGGCAGAATATAAGTAATAAATGATGATGATGATTTAGATGCAAAACTGATACGAAGGTATCTGCTGTTCTAGAATCATTTGTTGTAACCAAGACATTTATGTGATTAATGCAAAGTACAAAAATGTTGGGTTATGCTTTAATGAAACTTTGCTGGGTGGTGTTGCTGGGTTGTTGTTTTTTTTTTTTTTTTTTTTGAGAATGTTCTATGAAATCAAGAAAGAGATGATGTTCTTGTGTTTTAGAATAATAAAGAGCTGCAATATTTCTGACTTTACTTCTGCCAAGATAGTGTCTTAGTGGCCTATAAACTAATGATTCTATCTTTGCATGCCAGTGACCTTTAAAATATATCAGGTCTGTGAACTTTGTAGATTGAAGATGATACTATATGTGCTTCTACGGTATCACATGCACAATGGATGTTACTGGCAATGAACAACGGATACAATTTTGCCAATTTATTTGCAAGCTCAGCAGTTGGAATTCAACAGGGTAGCCCATCTGTCATACAGAATAGTGTACACAATACATCAATTTTGGGGGGCTTAAGCCTCTTCCCCCCCCCACCACATCACACACACACACACACACACACACACACACACCAACTGTACCAGTTCCTTAAATTATAAATTATCTGGGAAAGAACCACAGGTCAGGGACGGCTGTTTACTATAGTCACTGGGAGAAGGACAAGACATGACGGGTTCAAGTACCAGGAAAGCAGATTTAGATAGTATATGTTTCCTGATCGTCAAACAGTCAGAATGGTTGGCCATTGAAATGCTGCCCAGAAGTGCTGTGGAATCTCTTCCCTGGGAGACTTTTAGGCGAAATGTAAATAAATAATTTATAAATAATTTATTTTCCGTTTAAAGTTACTCCAAAGGGTTTTTTTTTTAAAAAAAAGATATTTTAATATGAGAGTGCTCCTTTTTTCCCATAAGCAGCTGCACCATGTTTCTATCGTGACCGAATTCAGTCCTCGCTTTATTCTGTTATCCTGCAAATGAATTGCAAAGCTGACTAGGAGATGTGTTACTTGCATTATTATTTGAGTGGCTTGTTTTTATTTTGCGTTCCATTTTCTGCTATGATATCTGTATTGATGAAGGTAAAAGTAAAGGGACCCCTGACCATTAGGTCCAGTCATGGCCGACTCTGGGATTGCAGCGCTCATCTCGCTTTATTGGCCGAGGGAGCCGGCGTACAGCTTCCGGGTCATGTGGTCAGCATGACTAAGCCGCTTCTGGCGAACCAGAGCAGCGCACAGAAACGCTGTTTACCTTCCCACCAGAGCGGTACCTATTTATCTACTTGCACTTTGACGTGTTTTCGAACTGCTAGGTTGGCAGGAGCAGGGACTGAACAACGGAAGCTCACCCCGTCGCAGGGATTCGAACCACTGACCTTCTGATCGGCAAGTCCTAGGCTCTGTGGTTTAACCCACAGCGCCACCTGCGTCCCCCATATTGATGAAAGGTGGCTTATAAATATTAATTAACGGATAAGGGGAAATTAGGGGATATTATTATTTAAGGGGAAATATACATTTTCATATAAGAAAGTAGGCTTTCTTTCTGCCTTCATTTCCAGAATGGGTTTTTTAAAAAAAATCTGGCATCTAGGCCGTAGGTTCCCCACTTAAGAGTTACATCTGTATGGCTCACAGAACAAAATAAACTGGGGGAGCTGTTCAGCATATCCTTTAGGGGTGTTCTGGCAATTTGCAATGGTGTAGAAACTTCTGAGGACGAACGGCGGCAAGAATGTTGCCCTTTGTGGTTCAGCAGCCCAGTTCCAGCTCTCTTGCAGCGACTTTCATCCTTTTGAAATGCATAGCACAGCAGTCTTTCAGTATATTGGACTTTGTGAGCAACTGCATTCCACAGAAGGTTTTTTTTTTCCCTTTTCCTTTTTTTACAGGAGACTTTACACAACTGTACTTTTCAGTTAGCACCCCAATTAGCGCCTGACAAAAGCTCAAGTGTATTTCTGCTGAATAAACGGTCTTACCTTGATGTTATCGGGCTGAATGTTTCCTTCTCATATTTGGAATCAAAGGTCTGAAATACTGTATCCCCCTACCGGCAAATGTTTTAATAATTAAGATAAGGACTCAGGCAATTTCCTGTATATGAACAAATATTAAATCCTGTTTTCAAAGATGCTGCAGATATTGTGGATTTCAGTGGCAGGACAGAGGCCTTGTATGGAAAAGGTCACAGGCTGGGAAAGGAATGAAACACAAGAGTCTTTCCGCATACAGTACTGGACTTTGTAAGAAACTGCATTCAACAGATGTATACATATACTGAACACAGCTCTGTTCTGGAAAGCAAGTGGAAGCAATTTCTTTCTGCCATTAGTGTGTTATGCACAGATACACACAATAGAACAGTGACACCTGGCTTGAGAGCAGTACATGTGAAAAGGATCTAGGAGTCTTGGTTGACCACAAACTTGACATGAGCCAACAGTGTGACGCAGCAGCTAAAAAAGCCACTGCAATTCTGGGCTGCATCAATAGGAGTATAGCATCTAGATCAAGGGAAGTAATAGTGCCACTGTAATCTGCTCTGGTCAAACCTCACCTGGAGTACTGTAGTTCTGGGCACCACAGTTCAAGAAGGACACTGACAAACTGGAACGTGTCCAGAGGAGGGCAACCAAAATGGTCAAAGGCCTGGAAACGATGCCTTATGAGGAACGGCTAAGGCAGCTGGGCATGTTTAGCCTGGAGAAGAGGAGGTTAAGGGGTGATATGATAGCCATGTTCAAATATATAAAAGGATGTCACATGGAGGAGGGAGAAAGGTTGTTTTCTGCTGCTCCAGAGAAGCGGACACGGAGCAATGGCTCCAAACGACAAGAAAGAGGATTCCACCTAAACATTAGGAAGAACTTCCTGACAGTAAGAGCTGTTCGACAGTGGAATTTGCTGCCAAGGAGTGTGGTGGAGTCTCCTTCTTTGGAGGTCTTTAAGCAGAGGCTTGACAACCATATGTCAGGAGTGCTCTGATGGTGTTTCCTGCTTGGCAGGGGGTTGGACTCGATGGCCCTTGTGGTCTCTTCCAACTCTATGATTCTATGATTCTATGAAGCCTACCCATTTACTTTCAAGATGGCAGAGGGAGTCTTTTCCCATATCACTGAACCAATGGAAAACTTTTAAAAAATAAATTTCTTTTCACCAGATAAAATACCATAGAAGAAAACCAGTCTCCAGGCTTAGGCAATACTGTTGCTTCCAATTATTCTGAAACTGTAGAAACTTATGCCAAGTGCTTCACATAAAGTTTCTAAGTAATCATACAACCACATCATGTAAGTATTACTATCAAGTAGGTCATGACTGAAGACAAGGGCTGAGATTGAAACCAGGGTAATCCCAATTCACATTCTTGGTTACTAAATTATGCCAACTCTCAACTCTAGCTCTTAATTATTCCATACCTCCTAACGAAAAGCTCAACTCTTCCTTTATATTACAGTGGTACCTTGGTTTACGAATTTAATCCGTTCCGGAAGTCCGTTCTTAAACCAAAGTGTCCTTAAACCAAGGTGTGCTTTCCCATAGCAGCGGGGGGACTCAATTGACAAATGGAACACACTCAACAGGAAGCAAAACATGTTCTTATTCCAAGGCAAAGTTAACAAACCAAAACACCTACTTCCGGGTTTGCAGCGTTCTTAATCCAAGTTGTTCATAAACTAAGCTGTTCTTAAACCAAGGTACTACTGTACTTCCATCTAGGGCCCTTGATTTGGTGTGAGGAGGCTGGTCTGGATATTAAGATGGGGTGTGAATTAGCCCTGATGTCATGATCAGGCCATTATCTGGTGAAGTTTGGTCTAGCAGCACCAGTCTCCCCCTTTAGGATGGAAAGCCCCCGGAGATTTATGGAATCAAAGGGATTCCTGATCATTTTGGAGTATGCTTTTATACTTAAGTAGACTTTCCAATGCAAATAAAGGTTCAGTCACTGCCACTGGAAGTTAGGTCTCCCAACTTTTGATAAATGATGCCACAGCATTCCTTGTTGTTGAGCGAATTAGTAAGGGAGGGAAAAGGAGTTATGTACTGAAATTCATATCTTAACAAATGAAGAATCTCAACCATCAGATCAGAAAGAGCTAAGCACAGCTATATCATCTGCTTTAACTAGAAACACACTGCTCCTGTTAAAGAACCGCAGTAGAACAAGCTGAAGGAACCTTGCTGTTGCACTTGGACCCATAACAAGATTGTATCATGTCTTGCTTTTGCTGTTGCCTTTGGAAAACAAAAAGGGATCTTTTATTTTCACATCATTTGCCAAAATGTATTACTACAAAAGTTTTGCCTGTTATTACTATATCATATGTCAGCATATAACCACAGGGTTTGGCTGGAAAATACTTTCCTATTTAAAACAAAATTAATATTGAGTATTAATAAATGTTTTTCAATGAAGCAACACATCCATCATTAGCCATCTCTACATCATACTGCTGCCAGCATAGTGCAATATTTTATTCTGAACACTGAGAAACAGAATGCACGACATAACTACGTGAAAAGCCAGGCTCTGTTTGTTTGCCTCCTTTATTCTTAAATCAGTATTAAGTGCCGGCTCACCCATGAGGCAGGAGGAGCCACCTGCCTCAAGTGGCACCCCTGCAAAGGGCTACACACCCATTCCACTATCCAGCTTTGTCACAGGTCTCCGTAGTCTCTAAGGGCAGAAAGGGAACAGCAGCAAACCTCTACAGAACTCCAAATCACCGAGAGGGGAGGCGGTCATCTCTCCACCCCTCCCAGCAGTGTGGCAAAGCCCCACTCCCAGGTGGGAGGGGGGATGCAGAAAGCATCTCACCCTGCCTACCGTCCCAGTGGAGAAGACTCTGAAAAGGCCTCCTTACGGAATTTGCTGTGGGATGTGATACATAAGTAGAAGTCAAGTACAACATTCCTTGTTTTCCTAGAGTGGACATGCAAGGGGATGTTTGGGCCAGCCAGTTGAAAACTTCCTGCTTCCTCCTGTGCTGGCACATACTTCCTCTTGCATGTGACTAGTGGTGGGTGTGACCTTACCTGTGCAGGTAACAAAAGCACAAGGCATGCAGCCATCTATCTCTTTTTGGCTTCCTCTCTTTGATGAACCAGCAGCTTTTTTAGCTAGAGATGATCAGCCAACAGAGGACAAAGGGATTACCTCCATATAGGATAGACTCACATGTATATATATCTGTAACTAAGTCTGCCTTCAGGGATCCAACTGTGAACTGATGATGTGAGTAAACTACTTTTATATATCTTAAATAAGATTGTGGCATGTTTATTGTTTTAAGAGGGAAATAAAGGGATCTTACCAGGAATCTGTATTGAGAAGCTTAATCAAGCTTGCAATCAGCTACCTGCTGTGCGTTTAAAGGGGAATGTTAAAACTCTGCTAAGTTATAGAACTTGCTAGCACAAGTTAGGAAGGATATCAATAAACAATATATCCTCTCCTGCCTCCCCGAACATTCCCACATTTGCCTACCCCATTATAGGGGTGGTAACAAGGCATTTTGCTTCAAGTGCCCAAATGCCTCAGGCTATCGCTGAGCAACTCTGCTCATATACAATATGGCATTAAAATGCAGGTTCGAATTGCGTCTGCCTCCAAGTCCCATATTTACAGAAGGAATGGCCTTCTAACGGAAACGCAAATGAGCTGCTTTATGATAAAATGGGGACTGTCTGTCTCACATGTCTCTCCACCCCACCCCCAGCCGCAATGGGAACAAATAAGCAGGTCACAAGAAGTCAAAGCAATATATCCCACATCTTATCATTACCACAGGAGGGAAACACTTGCGTAAAAAGGAGCTGGGAATTATCAGCCAAAGGCTAAATAAAGAGGACCCTGTGTGCATTTGCAATGAACAAGTTTAAGAACAAATCAAAACTTTGTAATACAAAACTGTGGAGATAAAATAAGTCTCCAACAGTATCCAGCTTCTGTATTTAGGAAAGCTTGTTTGAACAAAATGTCCTGCCTGATTAAGTTTTAACCGAGTCTTCTTCTTACAAACTGCAAGACCCTGGATTCACAAAGGATGACTCAGAACTTTTTTCAGAGAGTTTAGCATTTGATAGAGAATGCCTTCTCTACCCCTCATATCATACATTCCACCTGTCCCCACTATTAATTTTGGAAAAATTAATTCATTGTGGTTAAGCTTCGTGAAGTTTTGCGAATGATTTTGAAAAATTGTTCATTTATTACTTGTTTTTGTTCGGCAAGATTTGTTAGAGCTGTCACTTCTTCCCTTGACTCTAATGATCAAGGCTACAATCCTATATCCACTTACCTGACAGTAAACCTCACTGAATTTCATGGAATAACTTCTGAATGTACATGATTAAAGGTAAAGGTAAAGGGACCCCTGACCATTAGGTCCAGTCGTGACTGACTCTGGGGTTGCGGCGTTCGTCTCACTTTATTGGCCGAGGGAGCCAGCATACAGCTTCTGGGTCATGACTAAGCTGCTTCTGGCGAACCAGAGCAGCGCACGGAAACGCCATTCACCTTCCCGCTGGAGTGGTACCTATTTATCTACTTGCACTTTGACGTGCTTTCGAACTGCTGGGTTCACAGGAGCAGGGACCGAGCAACGGGAGCTCACCCCGTCACGGGGATTCGAACCGCTGACCTTCTGATCAGCAAGTCCTAGGCTCTGTGGTTTAACCCACAGCACTCCCTGCGTCCCTGTACATGCTTAGGATTGCATTATAAATATCTGATGGCAGTGGGGGGAGGGATTTCATCTTGTTTCAACTGCAAATGCATATGTACAGTACATGAGCTTCATGTAATGCACTTTTATTGTTGGTGTTGCTTTTAAAAATGTGTTTATCACTTTGGGACTAATGTAGATTGCAATAGATACATGTCTTAATAAATACAGAGCAGCCTGCCATATCACACCCAGCAGCTCATACAAAGAACTGCTGCCCCCAAGGATTGCTACCATAAGGTTTCTGCCCAGCACTGTTACACATTCTTGTAGATGCTTGTAATTTGTATGTCAGGTTCATTCCTTGATGCAGACCAGAATTCCAGAATCCTCCAACCTAAGCCTAGATTGGTCCACCACAGGATTTAGAGACAATTCTGGAAGGGGAAACGCCAGTATGTCTGCAACTGAGAAGAAGGAAAATACCCTGAAATGAACGTCTTCCATTAATAACCGTAGCCTCAGTCCAGCTTCTTATTTCTAGGAGTCTCAGGTCTCTGAACTCCACAGCAAAATCTGCTGTATTCATTTACTCTTTGCAATATAGCCAGACCTCTGCTGATTTAAAGGTCAGCGTTGCTTGTTCTCTGAATTACAAATATATTAAGAAAAAATATAATTTTTGCCCTACAATAGGGATGTTACAACTGTATCCCTGGTTTTCATCTGTGATACAACTGGGGGATACACTGCCATATTTTGCTAGGCCAGAACTCATCGGTAGATATACCAGGGCTGATCTTGCTATGGGATACTATGAATTGGTCACTTGAAGTGCCATTCATCAGGGGGAATTGAATTGTTGGTTGTTTACTTACCAACCACTCAAAGGCAACATTCACATGGTAAACATGATTGGCAACATGACACCTGTGGATTTACATGTGACCCTTCCCCTTCTCGTGTCTGATGAATTGTAGCCAAAAGAATAAGTTGCGGTCTCTACTTGGTTGTGGGGTGGGGGGGGGGGTGCCCAGGAAGGTTTCGTTGCTTTGTAAATGTGCCCACGGACTCAAAAAGTTCAATGACCCCAGCAGTAAACCAAAATTTATGGTTTACTATGAATATGGAGATTAGGATGAATTCAATTTAATTCCCATCCTTCACCATAAGGTCCCAATGATTTAAAAAAACAAGCACACCAATATTAACAATTTCAAATCATTTACGCATATATGTGTTTGTGTGTGGGGGGGTGTGTATATATGTATATCAGGTGTGAAAGAGGTATGTCTTCAGCATATGACGAAAACCGCATAATGAAAATGCCAGACGCAACTCTGTGGGGGAGGGAATTCCACAACTTAAGGGCTGCCGAAGAGAATTCCCTCTCCAATCCCCCAAAATTGCTGAGAGAGGTGGAAGTACCAAGAGGACCCCCCTCTGCTTATCTTAAAACCCGAGAGGGTCTGTAGAGAAGGAGGTGGTCTTTCAGATATTGAGGTCCAAGTCATTTAGGGCTTTGCACTTTAATATGAATGTCTTGAATTAGGCTGTCCTGTTCCTGCCCATGAAGGACACATGCACTTTCTCATGCATAAAGAAGCCAACAAACAAAAGGTGCAAACTCAGCAACAAGACCAGAGCAGAAATTAATCCAGACAGCCACAGATGCAGCAAGGAACAAACCTACTCAAGAGAGGCGTTTCAAGGTTCCCTAACCGCAGCTCAGAAACAAGGTCAGGGTTGAGGATTTTGTGATCAGGAGCAGAGACTGCACAAGAGCATGAAGTTTTCCCCAGCAATTGGCTCCACTTACCCACCATGTTTTTAAAGAGAGGTAGGGACAGTTCAGCTACTTGCATATATACCTGTCTTGCTGAAAATTCCTGGCCTGGCCTGCTGCCGCCTCTTGATGTGCACCTCAGAAAGGCAACCTTGGCTTTCCTCCACCCCTGACAGCTCAGTCCATGCTGTGGAGCTCCCCTGCCCCTCCATCTGGCAGAGAAGTGGCCTCCCTGGCTGTGATGGCCTGGGACTCGGACTCGGATGCTGAACCTGAGGGATCCCATCCTGCACAGGATTCCCCACCTCCAGAACCAGCTGAGCCAGGGCTGGGGCATGAGCCTGAAGGGTCCTCACCTGTGCAGGATCCTCAGGTGCAGACATCAGCTGAGTCTGCTCTGGCTCCTGAGGTGATGGAGGACCCATTGCCTGCAGGTGCTCCACTCTCAGCCCTGTCAGAGGAAGCTGAGGTTGCCTCTGGGTCCGGTAACCTTCCAGCCTCTCCTGAGCTGCAGAGCCTCAGGGCAGAGAGGAGGAGGGAACTAAGTTCCCGCAAAAGGAGTGCTTGCTTCCAGGCCAGGAGAGGCGAGTCACCAGAGGATCGGGGCTGCCCTATGCCTCGGGTCAGATAAAAGCCGGCGAGCCCCAGTCCCAAGTTGTGGAAGCAACATTATTGGTTGCTAGTTCCTGCCTGAACCCTGTCCTGCTTCCCTGCCTGAGCTCCTGACCCGCCCTGGCTCCCTGCTTGAAAGCCTGTTCCTGACTTCACCCGACTCCCTGCCTTGCACCCAGCTTCAGCTACTATGGACTGCCTCCACGCTGAACCTTTGACCACAGACCGGACTTGGACCTCGCCTCTCGGGTAACCCATGGGACCAGCACACTGGCATTGGGTGGCCATGCCTCCTCACCCTGAGCCAATGAAGGCAAGGGGGCTACGAAACGTCCAAAGGGAGAGGGCCTGGCTCCAAGTCAGAAGCTTGAGCAGGAAAGCTCTGGTGCACACGGCCTCTTCCTCCCACTGTCCTGCTCATCAAAGTCCTCGGGGGAGGCTATGAGATGGCCCCAGAAACTGGCAACTCATTCCTCCCACACCACGAGCAACACAAACCACAACCCCTGATTTAGCTTTATGTCCAAACTGGGGTTCATGATTTGTTACTGCTGACACAGAAGATATTTGGGATGCCAAGAACAAACTTTGGCTTCATGTCACGGTTTGTATGGAGAGAAATAAAGCACAATCCTCAGTTCAGCAGTAACACTAAGCTGGGAATCATGGTTTGTTGCTCCTGCAGGGAGAGGAGTAAACTAGGAGCCCATCTGCACCATTCATTGTAAACATGCTAAGAATCCTTTACAACTAGCGAGGGGGATCAAGGAACAGCAAAGACACGTTTTTACTAATTTGGTAGCAACCTACCAAATTATTATTCTGGAGGTGCTCTTTCGAGAACTTCAGCTATGAAAAGCTCAATGTTACCATGAAACTGTAATATTACATTCCCTACATGCAATACAGAGCACAGACTAAAATGTCAAAAGTAGCAGTAGCCGCAGCAGCAGTAAAGATATATGTCTTACACAGATACCTGTAGCAAAAGCTCGTCTTGCATGCATGTGGCTAAAAGACTTGTTGTTTACACACTACTTTATTTACTTAAGAACAAGTAGACTGCTTAAATATGTAGCACGAGGTAGATATGTATTCCATAAAAAGGTACTGCCAAAAAGCTTAACTATAATTTAACAGATGTTCTTAGGCACTCTTGTGAAAATAAAAGGCAGCCTTTCAATAACAAAATGCAAACTAAACCAAACCAGAACGCGAACTCAACTTACTTCAAGTTCTCAGGAAACATGCAGGGAGTCAGACTTCACCATTTACTCACAAATGTGCAAAGAGTCAACCACTAATTTTGACAGTTATTTTAATTATAATAAAAAAACCCCCTTAGAAAACTACCATAGCACACGTTGGCTTGACTCAAATTCAGATCACAACACAAGCCAAGGATTTTGCTTCATGGCCTTGGAAGAGTTACACTGCACCGTCCTTGGCTCTTTATCTGTAAAGCATTGACAGAAATGAATTATTTCACAGGGTCCCTGTGAGGTAGGTAGAATGCCACCCACCTCTATGGATAGGGATTGTGATGATGTGGAAATGCCCCATGTCATATTGTACAATAAGCCAAAATGAGACAATACAGAGCAATACTTTCAGATGTAATCACTCTGAAATTTCCTTGCACATGGTGATTTTTGGCTGCTATCCACAAACCACTAAAGCCAACAGAATGACTTAGCCCCAGAGAAATGTAGGTAGCTCAAACACAGACATGCAGGATCAAAATGGTTTCTAAGTTGTGCTTTAGTGAGTATCATCATGAACAGTTTACTATCCAGTTTGTCAGCAATGTAAGCCTATTCATAGCTCATCCAAGGGTTTCTTCCACAGCTATAAAAAGTATGGGTGTCATAAGCATTTGTGGAAAGGTGAACAACCAATTTGAAATGCCATAGATAGATAGATAGATAGATAGATAGATAGAGATAGATAGATAGAGATAGATAGATAGAGATAGATAGATGATAGATAGATAGATGATGATAGATAGATAGATAGATAGATAGATGATAGATAGAGATAGATAGATAGATAGATAGATAGATAGATAGATAGATAGAGATAGATAGATAGACAGACAGACAGACAGACAGACAGACAGACAGATAGATGAAGGTCTTCTGGCCAAAACAATGTGGGAGGCAGCAGTTGCAAGTTACCAGTCTCTACAGCCACAACAGGCGCTGTGATTCTCCAGTGGTCTGACTTCACCCCCGAAGGCACACTCCATTGTCTCTCGAGACAGACGGATGCCAACAATAATAAGTAGCACTGTTGTGTACTAGTGTTGAGGCTCTTTGCACTAGCACTTGTGCGTTTTCACAGAATGGTCTTAAATAAGTCTATAGTCCAAATGTAATACTTCCTTCGTTGATTTCTCTCCCACATTAATAACATGAATTCACACATAGTATATAAATAATGTGACAGAGACTTTTAAATATGTTTTTGTGCAGTTGACTCGGAGCTAATCCCACTGGAGCGATCACTATGATTCAAAGTACCTCTAATACATTAAAAGCTTTATCTTTGGGGGAAGTGGATCAGGTTACGCAGAGGAGGTTAGTAATAAGATATCTTGCTTGGTCTTTATTTAGGAAAGCAGGTCCTCGTCACCTGACCCTTTGCATTAATCTTTAGCACTTGAAAATCTAGTTCGTTATCATTCTGGTCATCCTTTGCAAAACTTGTTACAAAAAAACCCTTTCCTGCTTTCCTCGTTAACACGAGCTTTTCCAAATCTAGAGAAAATAAATCAAAATAAGATGTTCATTATTCTGCAAGCAGTTGCTAAAATTTGGCAAGTGCTATATATAATGCAGTACCAATGAACAAGAGATCTGTCCTTACACCGCTAGGATGCTTCCCAGGAAAACATTGGCTACATAACACTAAGGCATTGCTTTTCCACAATCAGACATAAGGGAAATTAAAATGGTGGTTTGACACATAACGCTTGCTATATGTTCTGTTTCCCAGGAATGCCCTTCTCTAGGGTCAAGAATCCCTATAAGTCTTATTCAGTAAAGGTCCCCTGCAATGTTGTTTAGTGCTTTCCTCCTTGCAGTTTCTGTCCCTTTTATATCATGAATTGCTCTTTTCTTTACTTCCATGTTCTCTTTCATAGTGAAATGGTGCTGTTTCACTATAACAGAAAGAAAGGGAAAAATAACGACAGGAAAACCATCATTAACACACACACCCCTGAGGTACTGAAGCCGACTAATTAAATTAAGGAACAACTCATCACTAACCCCACAGGAATAAATAGGAAGCAATAGAAAGGGCAGAATGTGTCAGAAGGACATTTTTTAATCAAAAGCACCATAACACATAAAAGCCTTAATACTTTGTGCATCACATTGGATGGGAATTGCAACTGAATTTTACAAAAATGGTTGCCAATGACAGTTTGTGATGCACTCCCAGAGCCTAGGAGTGAATATCTGCTTGCCTTCTGGGCAGAACACAGGAGACACAATTACCCATCCCAGTTAACTCTGTTGTTTCTCTGTTTTTAAAAATGTTTCTCCAATGCCATTTTCACTGACCTCATTTATCCTGCAACACCCCACAGGGAACAAGAACTATTAGTACTTAGATAAACTGCTGCAAAGCACTCAGAGCCTGTTCATGGCATTGACAAAATTTTGCCACTGGGTTTTAATGATTCTGAGTGAGATTTATTATCTGTTTTATTTTGATAGCTGGCTTTTGCTAATTAACCGTGGTGGTGCTTTATGTAAGTCATTTTGAGATAATTTTACTAATAAAGGGACCCCTGACCGTTAGGTCCAGTCGCGGACAACTCTGGGGTTGCGGCGCTCATCTCGCTTTACTGGCCAAGGGTCATGAGGCTAGCATGACTAAGCCACTTCCGGTGAACCAGAGCAGCGCACGGAAATGCCGTTTACCTTCCTGCTGGAGCGGTACCTATTTATCTACTTGCACTTGACGTGCTTTCGAACTGCTAGGTGGGCAGGAGCTGGGACTGAGCAATGGGAGCTCACCCCGTTATGGGGATTTGAACTGCCGACCTTCTGATCGGCAAGCCCTAGGCTCTGTGGTTTAGACCACAGTGCCACCCATGTCCCACAATTTTACTAATAAAGGTCACAAAAAAAAGTTAAATAGGGGGCAGCCTGATGAGACAATATGTCCTGATAACTGCATTGGCTGCCAGGGAACTACCAAGCCCAATTAAAGGTGATGGTACTTGCATAAAAAGCCCTATTCACCCTGGGACCCAAGTAACTGGAACAATTCACCCAATATCAATCATTTCAGGCCATATGATCAGCAGGATACGTCATGTTGGTGGTGCTACCTACCACTGCTGCTCAGTTGGCATTGACCCATGACGGGGCCTTCTCTGTGGTGGCTCCATCCCTGGTCAGCTGTGTCTGTCCCCCTCATTGTTAAGCATAAGGAGCAATTGGGAGGGGGGGAGTTTCCTGCTTACTCAGGTATCTGATAGCTGAAAGACACTGCTGTTTGCAACCTTGAAATTAAGTATGAGAGTATGTGATTGTTTTTAAACAGTTTTTACATGTTTGTAGATGTTTTTAAATACATTTTTATTTTATTTGTAATTGTATTGTTTTAACATTTTGATGTTTGCTGCTCTGGGCTCCTTTGGGATGAAGGGCAGGGTAGAAATTTAAACAGAAATTGAATTCCGCTCTGCATATCATTTTTACATCTGTGGGTTTTTAAAAAGAAGTCTTTAGTATGCACATTTCTGCAAGGAATATCCCCTAATATATTGCTTTTTAATGTGCATTTCTCCCTAATACATGCATTTATGTAGATACTATCTGGCTGGAGAACTGCAATGCAAAATTCAGAGAGGTGCTTGTTTTGAAAGATAGCTGTGTTTTGGTTCACATAATGTTTCAGCAAGTGCAAATTGGATAGGTTCACATTAAAATATAAACTAAAGCAATTTCCCCCCACATAACTAACCCTACAGCAGAAGAACATATGGAGCTGTAATTTCATTTTGCCACACAGATCCAGCTTTCTCTAAACACTGAACATCAACAGAGGCCAAAGGACTTAGCTTGGGAAAATGACAGACCCTTTCCAATGTTAATCACTGCTGTCTGCCTGGATTTAGTTAACAATTTTTATAAACAGCATGCAACCATTAAACCAGTCATACGTCTTCTCAGATGGCCTGCAGCAAATGTTTACATGTATAATGCAATCAGCTGCTCTTCAGGCACACGCTACGTCTCAAAGAAACACATTATCCTCGAGCTTTAGCACCAAGAGTACACCACTTTTGACAGCCACATAACATGAGCCACAATCAGGACGTTTCTCACAATCCTTCTAGGGTCATCTCAGCATAAGAGACTCTACCAGACACACATGGCACTGAACTGTTGACAAAGCACCATCACAATCACAGCACAAATGTGGCAAAAGTTTCACACTCAGCCAGTGCAGCAAACAAAGAATTACAATTTTTTAAGAAGATGCTACAGGATCATGGTTTCTGTTTATCTCCTATGTGGAAGTCCTTTAAGCTTCTGACCACATCCCAATCAAATACAGATTCAAGTATATACACTTTCTGACAACTGCATAACAAATACATCTAAACTCTCTCAACACTTAGTGAACATTTTATTAACTTGTTTTACCTGATCCCCAAAGCCCACCCATTATATAATAAAGAAGTGGTTTTCCTTTTCCATTCTTCTCTTAATTAGTGGCCCTTCTTGGTTATGCAGAGCTTTTTCTTTTCATGGGTCTTTTTCCCAATTTCATTGCAAAATGAAGTTTCATGTTAAGTGAAATTTGTCATCCTTATTTTACCATGTACCATTTTGTCAGTGGAAGTTTCTTCCAAGTAAACACACATAGGATTGTGCTGCACAGATGCAAAAGTACTAAAACACGGAGTGGGCTCCTCACTGTCATAAGGCATGTCATAAAGGCAGAGGTAGCTAACCTGTGGCTCTCCAAATGCTGCTTATCACAGCACTGTCAGGCAAGGGATATCCAGAGGGAGGAATTGACTCTTTATTGTCAAAAGTCCACTTACATGTTAGGAAAAGGCATGTCCATCAGTTCATCAACTCTCAGATACTCCTAGATGGGCACCTAATGAGGCAGTTGCCACAACAGAAAGGCCCACCCCTGACCTTGGCTTAGGTATCTCCCCCACATGAGCTGCACATAAGCAGGTGAAAAATTACCCCTGCGTATAGCCTTCTGCTCTCCGCTTCAGCCGTCTTTTAGACCAGGGAGACAGCGGAGCAGGAGAGGTAGGGGCAGGAGGAGGAGGTGTGCAAGCCCTTGAGTTTCCACCAACCTGACCTCTCTCTCCCTCCTCCCGCACCTGTTCTTCACCCTCCAATCCTGCAGCTTCTCTTGCCTCTGACTCTCATCTCCTGGCTGTTATAGATTCGCCCAGTTCACTAATCCCTTTTTCCAAGTGGGTCTCCAACCCACCTTCTCCCAGTGCCCACTCATCAGTATCCAGCCACCACTCCTCAGTGTCCAGCCAGTCCCTGGCCTTGCTGGACTACAACTCCCATCTTCCTCAACCAACAGCGTCAATGATACACCATTATGGATTTTGTAGTTTAGCAACATCTGGAGGGTCCACAGGCTCCACAACCCTGTAATGATGGGATTAGTAAATAAATCATTAGCCGGCATTGCTATGTGTTTTCACTCCTTAACGCTTTTGCTTTTTATTATTAAAATGTGTTATTAATTTTTTTTAAATATATTTAGAATTATTAAAATGTGTCAATGTTCCAAGGCACTGGAAATCTAACAGCACCCCTGCCAAATAAATTGAAGTAGCCTTTCCCACAAGAAAGCAAGATGACCCAACCAGAGAAGTCCCTTATAAACTATGCATTCATTGTCACGCAGTTCATGAAATCTTCTTGCATGTTGAACTTCAGAACTGCACAGTTCTCTACAAACCAGTATGGTCATGACGCCTCTAGTTTCTGAGTCAGGGAAGGCCACATGCATCAGCCAAACAAGAGCAGGTGGCAGGTGAGTTACAGAATTTTACATGCATATTCACTAAGCGCCATAAACTACTGCACCATATTTGATATATATTTCTCCAATACTAAAAGGCAAGATTGTTTATCTTGCAATCGCTCAGGGCACATTCAGTTTTTCCACACAGTGATCTTCACTTCTGTAACATTTGCCTAGGCATTGCTGTAGACAGTGTAGAGGTTTCTCTGTGTTTTGCCCCAAAGGCTGAGAAATAAAGTAATGGTTAGCCCATATCTCCTTGCACCGACTGAGTAGTGACAGAGTATTTGAAAAAGCTATTCTACCAACCCATTTCTGCCCAGGAAGGAAGAAGTAATTCCTTTCTATCCCTGGGGGGAAAACCGTAAACTACTACAGCTGGTTTTTCAGTGTCAAACCACGGCAGGTCATCAGAGCAATAAACCAGCACTAACCTTTAATGATGAACATACTCTAAAACTGTGGTCCTCAGCACATCTACATCTATCTTCCACACTTAGCAGGGTAAACCAAAATTTGCTGAGAGCTGCAGAAAATCTTGATTCCTTAGTTACGCTTATTATACGCATTTGCAAACACATCATTATTGCATTCAGAGTTTACATTTTAGGTGAGCACTAAAAAAAAAATATTAAAATGTGTGAAGAGCTTTTAGAGAAATAAGTTCATGGAAATCAGCGAGACTTGCAGCCAGATCCTAATCATGTCTAGACAGAAATAAATCACAGTGATTTCAATGGGGCTTGCATCCTGGTGAATAATATTAGGAGTGCAACCTTCCTTCCAAATAAGTTTGTTTAGGTCCGCAGTACAAGCCATCACTATTTCTTAGAGATACCAAAGGGTTCCTGTATCAGCAATGGCACTGGGGTTGTGTAAACACTCAGGGTGAAATCCCAGAGACATTTTCTACTGCAAGAACACCATTTCAGTACCAGAACACAGAAACTTCAATAGGGCAGCTAGCAAGATTCAACAAACTCCAAAGACCTAATCTTGCTTATATTTAAGGATAAAGGGTAAAAAAAGAAAGAAGGGAGCGTACAGCAACATGCTTTGATTCTTTATTATCAGCATTATCAAAACAGGACAAACAGCCGCTCTCCTTATTTAATCTTAGAAAGGGAATGTATACCTCTAGTATGCATGCTTACTTCACTAACCTATTTAATTATTTACTTAATGTGTTACTCTGTAGCACCCGGGTTTTTGGTGCTCCTGTTGTAACCAGAAATAATAAACAATGTGGTTTGAAAACCAGGGGAAGAGGAGAGCAATCTCCCTGCTCATCTTTACAGAAACTTTTCCCCTATGCATGTGAGGGCATTACACATTGTTGTCTATGGTTGCATGCTCAAATACATGTGGTCAGATGCTCACAGCACACCACTAAAGACCGGCCTTCATGCCTATGCACACAAGCACCATTTAAAGTATTGCAAACAGGCTTGTTAGCATTGTATGCCTGCACTTGCAGAATCAAAAAAGGCACCACTGCAGCATCACAGTAAATGTATGCAGGAATTTAAGCCATAAATAACAACCCCCTTATATAAGATTGCCTGGTATATTGTTTGTTACTGAGCTTATACTAGGCCCAATTATTAATTTCTAAGCAGAGTAGTTCTGGGATATACTCCAGATTTGAAACAGTAAACACTGGCTTAAAGTGTGGAAACTTGTGTATGTAAACACGCACCAGACAAATGCCAGGGATCCAGAGGCAATCAAGGTTTCTTCCTTGACACTCAACTCTTCCAAGTGCCCCCCACCTCAATGGAATTGCAAAGGCTCCCTTCACATTTTATAATACAGCTGAGCAACTGGAAGTCTCAGGGTGCAAAGAGAGCCCTGCCCTGAGATGCTATCTCACATAGAGAGAGAAAGAGCAGCCAACCCACAAGGAAGGGAGATGTACAGAAGCGTCAATGGCTGAGGAAACAGAACTTGCTGGCAGCTCAGGGGTAGGGAACTGGATCCACCTCGCAGGACAGATTCCTAAAGACGCACACATACCCTGTGGCCCCACTTTGACAAGCCAGCAGAACAATGCACCTGTCAACCACATGATGTCCTTATGGTGTCAGGTGATAGACACCTGGCAAATAATGGCTCAACCCAGACACCTGGCTCAACCCAGGGTACCAGACCAGGGTTTGGCACCCCAGGCGTCTGCCAAGGCCCACAGCCCAGAACAGCCTCCTGTCAACCCTTGAGGCCCATCAAGTTCTGTTGCTGCTGCTACTTCTTCCTGTTGCTACCTGTTCACCTGCGTGTTCTCTCTCCCTCCCTCTCTCTCTCTCTCTCTCTCTCTCTGTGTGTGTGTGTGTGTGCGCGCACCTTTCCCTTTCTCTGGGCAGTGGTGTAAGAAGGAAAATAACACTCTGCACAAGCTCAGGGGTGTGCTTTTAAACACCATGGTCTCCCAGGTGCCTCAGTTAACAAGGCATCTTGTGAAGATCTGTCTTTTTGCCTAACCCAGAAGATCTAACTCTGCTATTTCTGATCCCCCATTCTTCTCCGTTTTACTGTTTTTATTCTACTGTTTTATTTATTTTTAGTGTTATCCTTGCTACCACTTGACACTGCCCTTCTTTTGTTAATACTAAGCGATCATATTAATATATTGATTTCAGCAGGAATATATTAATTTCATGCCTGACCTCAGCAGGCATTTTAAGTGAATTCTGGTTGTGTAGTTTAACCTTTAACCTCATTGTACTATTGATTTCCTTGCACATCACAGACAGAGACGCCTGTGATTAAGTGGTCTACAAATAAAACAGTAAAAATAAATGCTTTTTAATGAAGATATAAATAAAACAAGCGTCTGGGGCCCAGACACGTGGTGGGAGAAGAAGCATGGTTCCTGTGTGATAGATAAGGTTTGGGTTGCCATACTTCAAAATGTGAAAAACCCGACACATAAGTTGAGCTTTTTCTTTGGCAAAGTTGCTGAGTTTTTCGGGGGGGGGGCGTGCAAATTTGAAGTTTCTGAGCTATTTTTAAGGAAATTTGCCCCCCAAAACCGACACTTCCAACATGGGTTGCCATATGCCCGGGTTTCCCCAGACATTTTTATCGATCTGCAGACATTTTCCCTGGACAAATCCCGGATATGCCCAGGGATTCCCAATATCTATATTAGGGCTGCCATACGTCTGGAAATTACCGGGATTTCAAAGGCAGAATTGACATGGGGGGGGGATTTCTGAAAGGATTTCTGGATCTTAGGCAAGTCAATCGAAAAAGTATTTGGCATTTGTGTGTAAAAAAGAAAAAAGAAACCTCAAGAACATTGGAGGGTTTCCTCAAAAAAAGCTTAATAATTTCGGTGGTTTCCTTAAAAACCAGTGGTGTCCTGGTTTTTACTTTTTGAAACATGGCAACCCTAATAGATAGATATATAGATAATATTATACACACACACACGAATGAGACGTATGGTGCCTGAAAAATCAGAACTCCTATTAGAATAAACAAGTTCCGTTTCAAATACTGAAATACTAAATAAGATGGATAACAATGTGTCACAGAAAAAGAAGCTGAAAATTAAAGGTGTGTGAAAGAAAGTAATAGAAGTGGAAAGAAATTGCAATCCAATAGATTGGAAGTCTAACACAAAGGTGGGGTGAGGGGTGAGAATGGGAAAAGGAAGTATCTGTGGGATTGAGTGTGGGTATGTCTGAACATTTTGAAGGATTGTATGAAATGTATGTTTGTAACATGTGTGTATTAATGCTGAATTATTTTAATAATAAAAACTTAAATAAAAAAGAGAAGTATGGTGCCTGTGTGAGAAATATATGTGTGTGTATGAGGATATATTTGGGGGGGGGGGTTCTTCAACTAGCCTCTGCCCGCGAACCCCCCACTCCGTTTTTCTCCTCAGCGCCTCAGGAACCCCCGCGCAAAGGCGCGCGCAGCCCCGCTCGCTCCGCCCTGACGGCGTTGCGGCGGCGGCAGTAGGCGGGCAGGCAGGCGGGCGGGCGGGCGACCGGCGGCGCGGACTGACCTGAAGCAGGTGGCGAGCTCCCCGCTGGGCTTCAGGCACGGGTACTTGGTGGTGGCCACTTTGCTCTCGGAACAGACCTCCCTGCGAGGAGGAGAGAAAGAGAGAGACCGCGCTTAAACCGTCGCCTGAGAGACGTCCCAAGTCCAATTCCCTTCACGTCTCCTCCGGGGGCAGCTCCGGCCGTCGTCGGAGCCGGGGCGCGGGAAAGAAGGCAAGCTGAGGAGACGCGCGACAGGCCCTTCCCTCACACCCCGCGCCGCCGCCGCCACCACCACCGCCCTGGCCCTCCAAGCCGCCGCCCCACCCACCTGTCGCTCTCCTCGGGCTCCTCGCGGTAGGTCCACGCATGCCCGAGCGCCGCCAGCAGCAGCAGCCCCAGCAGCAGCAGCCAGAGGCGCAGCACGCTGGGCGACGTCGGCGGCGGCCACAGCGCCAGCAGCAGAAGGCGCCGGGCACCTCCGCCGCCGCCCCGCAGCACCATCGGGCGGCCTCGCGGCTCCCCTGCGCAGCGCCCGACCTCTCCGGCTGCGTGGCGCGCTCGAGGGCGCGCGGAGAGAGAGAGAGAAGAGAGGAGGGAGGGAGGGAGGGAGGCGGAGGCGAGCGGGGCCCCCTGCGGCGGGAGCGAGTCACTGGGGCCGGCGGCGTGACCAGCAGGAGGAGGGAAGAGACATGCAATGGACGGCGCTTGGCTAGGCGAGGAGGAGAGAAAAGAGGGATTGGGGGGGGGGGGGAGAGGGCGACCAGATGCTTCCGAGAGGCGACCTTGGGTTGCTTTGCTCGCCGAGGAAGCGGGGGGGGGGAGCGGGAGAGACGGAGCCAGATGTCGCCGAGGGTGGCGACCCCAGGAAGTGTCGGGGGAGATCGGCTTTCCCCGCGAAGCTCGTGGGGCAGGAGAGAGGAGGGGGAGAGGACAGAGAAAGGGGTCGCCAGCTGGTGCACGGAGAGGCTGCCTGTCGGACGGGGGCTGGGTGGGTGGGGGTGTTTCCTTCCCAAAGCGACGCGAGAGAGAGGATTCCGGTGTTACGAGGTTCCCCTCCACACACACACACACACACACAGTTCACCAGGAGATAGGAGATAAGAGGGATGGGGATCTGGAGGTGGGGGGGGTGGCCCGTTGTTGCGCAGAATCTGGGGCAGCAGCAAAGGAGAAGTAGCTTCTCTCACTGGGAGGGGGGCGGAGACAAGGAGCCAGGCTCCTCGCAGATTAAGGATGAAAAGGAAGGATAGAGGTACATCAGAGGAGCAGCATAGGAAGCGATCTAAAAGTTGTGGGTCAAAACTTGGTTTCTGTCTAGCCAAGAGATTGCGGGTGGGGTGGGGGGAGAGATGTAGGGAGAGCATGTGCACAAAGGGAGGAGGAGTATCCAGCTATGGCAGGATGTGGGACAGGGGTTTTTTTGTGTGTGTGTTTTTTACAGCTACTACCCAACCTGCTGGTCAAGTTATAGTCTGACATAACCATCTTTCCAGGAAGGAGCGGGAGGGGTTTTCCAAAGAAGGCCAGGCAGGAGGACACAAAGAACCTGGAGGTGGATAGAAGAGAGAGCCAGCTATAACAGGAGGAGCATGTTCCAAGGCAGCCAGAAGATTAAGCCAAGCATTTTGGAAAGGTGGGTGGGGTTGGGGGACTCAGGCTAGATCAGGAGCTATAGAGTCAGGAAGGGCCAGGAGGCTTTGAATGGAAGAAGGTGGGGGGGGGGGGCAGAGGTTGCAGATGGGCAAGTGGAAAGAACCATCCAGGGGTTAGGAGGATTGGGAGTGGGGGTGAACAGAAGATATAGAAGTTGTGTAGCTAACTGGCGTGAGTTAGCAATTGCAAAAGGAAGAGGCTGTGTGAGCAGATGGAGAGGTGCAAGAGGCCCGGTTGGTTATGCAGTTAAATAATGTTACACCCCACCTCACAGTGTGAGGTTCCAGGTACGCTTACACAAGGTCCGTGTTTCCTTTTGGAAATGAGGCACAGTGGGGACTGTGGTGTCTTTAGTATATATGGCTTATTTACACATATATTATACAACCTGAGCCTACGATGGAGGTTTTCCCAACATTGCACTCCAAGAGCGTCTGGCTTCTCCCATAGGTGCAGCCTTCTACATTACATCACTCCTGCTGCAAACTCTTCTAAATCTGACTTTATCTGTGAAGTGAAAGGGGCTCTGCCTGTTTGCCAACTCTCACCAGAGTTATGGCTCATTACCCCAGGCCATCACCTCATTGGAAGTTAGCCTTTCAACTTGTTGATTTCAGGGATTAGCATTGTCCAGCACACAGCCTAATACAAAGGGTCTAGCTTAATGCACATAAGCCTGGGACCCAGACCTAGTCTTAATTAAATTCTGACTCCATCTAGACCCAGAAATCTAGGGTGTCTAGCACCCACAAACTTGTAAAAGCAAGTTTAGGCTCTAGACTTAATGGTCTGTACAAGGAACTCCCATCTTGAGAGAGTAGTGTGTTTTATTTCACTTACTTCAAGGATGTTGAGCCAGCTCTGCTCCATTTGGGGGCTGTTTAGTGGGACTCTGGACTTCTGCCCAAAAGCCCTGCCCCGGGGGCACTGCCAGACAAGGATTCAATATCTGTCTGGTTCATGAAATCAAGGAGAAAACAGTTGTCGCATTCGAGTCTCCCAACCTATTTCCCTGCAAGGATCTTAATCCCCATGAAGTTGGCAGCTAGAAATATCTCTTCTTTCATGTTGTTTTTCATCCTCGAGGAGTCCAAATAATTTTTTTAAAAAGCACCTTTCTCTTAATCTGTTTCTCTGATCACTGACTTTGCAGTCCTGCTTATACAGGGAAAGATATTTAACAGAGCCAGCCATTCCAAGAACTAATGCTGGTAGTTTTTCTGATGGAGTCCAGAGTCAACCTTTTCTTTCCGTTTTCTGCCCGGTAGTAGAGAGCATAGATCTCTGCGAACAAATGTAATTGCTTGTGTCTGTTTGCACAGGAGAGGCACCGGAGAACCAGAATATCCCAGCAGTTCTCATCAGAACTGAGTTAGACATCATAACACCTTAGCAGCTACAAAGTATATAGTGAAAAATTGAATGTTTGGAATTCTCATTTGATCATTAAATAAAAAGTGGCTCAGAAATAGAGCATGTGCTTTTCATCCAAAAGGTCCCTAGTAAGATCCTTGGCATTTCCACTGCAAAAGAAAAAAGTCAAACAGTAGGGGCGGATTAGGGAAAAGTTTCTGCCTAAGGATTTGGGCAGCTGCTGCCAGACAGAGTTTGTTGTACTGGGCAAGGTGGATCAATGGTTTTGCCTCAGTATAAAGTAGTTTTGCCTGTTTATACCTACTAGGTTTTATTATTTTTCTCCTCTGCAATGTACAGTGGTACCTCTGGTTAAGAACTTACTTCGTTCTGGAGGTCCGTTCTTAACCTGAAACTGCTCTTAACCTGAGGTACCACTTTAGCTAATGGAGCCTCGTGCTGCCGCCGCACGATTTCTGTTCTCATCCTGAAGCAAAGTTTTTAACCTGAGGTATTATTTCTGGGTTAGCAGAGTCTGTAACCTGAAGCATCTGTAACCTGAAGCATCTGTAACCTGAAGCGTCTGTAACCCGAGGTACCACTGTATATTAAAAAAAACCTAATGGCAGCAGCTGCATTAGGTACACTTAGAAACAAGAGTCAGTATGGATTTCTGCTACGTTCCACCTTCATTCCTTACTTTATGCATCTGTACAACCTGTGTGTTAAACACTGGCCTTTTTACTTCTCCCATCATTCTTCAAGTGGACTGCCTGACATGGGCATCAGTAGGATAGTTCTTAGGGTGGGGGGCAGGGCTTTTGTTGAGTGGGGGAGAACTGACGTGATTGGTCAGTTAGTTAAGTATTTCTATTGTTTCACTTCATCCGGGGGAGGGCAGCTTCCCCCCACCCCTCCTTGGCTATGCCCATGCTGTCTGATTTATTTATTTTACACTTAGAAGCTCCTAAAGGAGGTAGAACTGAGTTTTCCATAGCAGAACTGAGTCCACCGTCTTCTCACACAAAAATCCACTCCTGGTTTTCTCCCTGTGCTTTCTTAAACTCAGCAGCCTGAATTATAAGGGGTATTAGTAAACAACTGGGAGACAAAATCCTTGTCAATCTACTGCAAATCAGCCAGAGATCTGCTTTCTACCCACCCCTGGACAAGCTTGCCTGAACATCTGACCAGCTGGTCCTCAAGGATCAATTCCAATACAACAGGGGTGGGAGACCCGTGGTTTTCCAGATGTTGTCAGTCTGTAACTCCCATCATCCCTGACCACTGGCCGTGGTGGCTGAGGCTGATGGGAGGGAGTCCACCAACATCTGGAGGGCCACAATTTCTCCATCGAAACCCTGTCCTTAAGCGTCTGTGGTCTTCAGCCTGAGCAGTGTGTTGCAGGTGTGGCGATTCTGCTAGTACTATTGCTGCCCTTTTCGAAGAGTCTGCCATTGTGTGGGAGGGGGAGTTTGCACAGTGTTCCCTCATGACTGGGTGACCACAGGCAACCCTGCTGCATTTGGGGTTAAGGGGCAGAGCTTCTAGGTCAGAAGATGTTGCTCCCAGGCAGACTTTTATCTCCAAACACCTTTTAACAAAGGGAATTAAAGCAGGATGTTGAGCCTAGGAGTCTCTTGCTTCTCTGCCGTATACCCGCAGCACAATTTCTCAGGAAGGGCGTCTCAAGCCAGGAGTGATATTTCAGAGTGTATAAACATCCTATATTTAAAACATGTTCTATTTATCTATCTGTTAACAGCATTTATATACCACCTTTCTGCCAGGACATTCAAGGCAAAGCTTAAAGAAATTAAAAACAGCAGTGCTGCCTGGCAGCCTCTTCGAATGAGTTTGGTGGATATGATCATGCCTACTATCCATACCCTGGGATGCGGGTGGTGCTGTGGTCTAAATCACTGAGCCTAGGGCTTGCCGATCAGAAGGTTGGTGGTTCAAATCCCTGCGACAGGGTGAGCTCCCGTTGTTTGGTCCCAGCTCCTGCCAACCTAGCAGTTCAAAAGCACATCAAAGTGCAAGTAGATAAATAGGTACCACTCCAATGGGAAGGTAAACGGCGTTTCCGTGTGCTGCTCTGGTTCGCCAGAAGCGGCTTAGTCATGCTGGCCACATGACCTGGAAGCTGTCTGCGGACAAACGCCGGCTCCCTCGGCCAGTAAAGCGAGATGAATGCCACAACCCCAGAGTTGTCTGCGACTGGACTTAACAGTCAGGGGTCCCTTTACCTTTACTATCCTACCCTACAATGCAAACACACTGATTGGGCACACTTTTGTGTTTGTATAAAGGGGGGGGGGTTCTATACAGATGTATGTGCACAGAACTCTTCCACGCAAACAGGAACCCTGATTGGTCAGTGTTTCCACCCAAATGTAGAAGCCCTGTATTGTCATAGTGCTGTCAGGCAAGGAAAGTCCAGAGTGAAGAATGAACTGTTTTATTGTCAGAGGTACATTTACAAGTTAGGAAAATGCATGCCCATGAGTCCTACATCTCTCAGGTACTCCTAGGTGTGCACCCAATTAGGAAGTGGCTGAAACAGAGAGAGACACATCCCTCCACCTCAGCTTATGTATCTCCCCCACCTGAACTACATGCAAGCAGGCAAAGACTATGCCTTCATGTAACCACCTGCTCCTCCCTCTTCAATCCTAGCCTGGACCTGGGAGTCCATAGAGAAGGGAGGGTGGGGGCAGGAGGACGAGGTGTGGAAGCCCTGGACTCTAATAATAATAATAGTAATAATGTTTTATTTATACCCTGCCCTCCCCGACCAGAGTTTGGCTCAGGGCAGCTAACACCAGTAAAATTACAATAAAAACATAATAGGAGGGTAAAAACCAATTTAAAATACAGGTTAAAATGCAGCCTCATTTTAATAGTAGCCCATAGATCAAAACCATAAGGGGAGGGAAGCATAAGGGTCAGACTGAGTCCAAACCAAAGGCCAGGCGGAACAGCTCTGTCTTGCAGGCCCTGCGGAAAGATGTCAAGTCCTGCAGGGCCCTAGCCTCTTGTGACAGAGCGTTCCACCAAGTCAGGGCCAGTATTGAAAAGGCCCTGGCCCTAGTTGAGACCAGTCCAACTACCTTGCAACTTGGGACCTCCAAAGTGTTGTCATTTGTGGACGTTAAGGTCCTCCGCAGGGCATACCAGGAGAGGCGGTCCCATAGGTACGTGGGTCCTACACCAGCCTGACCTATCTCTACCTCCTGCTGCACCTGTTCTCCTGCACTCTCCAATCCTGCAGCTTCTCCTGCCTCTGATTCTTGTCTCCCAGCTGTTACAGGTTCTCCCAGTTCACTGATCCTTTTTTTCCAAGACAGTCTCCAACCCCGCTTCTCCCGGTGCTCATTCATTGGTATCCAGCCACCGCTCAGCCAGGCCCCGACATATATATATGTACATCTGTGAACATATATAGGCCCTCTTTCACATAAACACTGCATGTCTAGGATGTGGGGCCAGTGGGCACGTTGGTGTTGTGTTTGGATGAAACTCTTGCTTGTGAAAGGGTTTGCACGGGGAGAGAGAAGAACTTCCAAACTTCCTAGGCTGTTTGACCAAACCTGTACTAACATCTCCTACAGTGCTAGACCTCGCAGGATTGTTGTGAGCATAGATTGAGGAGGCATGACACATTGCCTTGAGCTACTCAAAGGAAAAGGAGGGTTTAAATGTATAAATGAATAAAACAGCCCTGGTAAGCAGGAATGTCAATTTTGGTTGCTTTTCATTTTTACAATCTTAATATTAACTTCTGCAGCAGATAAGGTGTTATCTTTTATGACTTGGATATTTGCTGATTAGAGAAAAAGTGTGCAGGTTTCTTAACTACATGGAACTCTGACAGAAGAATAATTCAGTGCTAACCTGAAGGCAGCAATAATATCAATAATCATAATAACACAGTGTAATTGATCAGCCAGCCATTCTGTTTGCTTTTGTTTAATTAAGAAAGGTCCTAATGTCTGCAAATGCTCTGTTTAATTAAGAACTCAAGGAGTCACCTTGGCTCCAGATGGATTATTAGAAGTAATCCTCAGAGTTGCAATATTTTTGCCTTAATCATAATCCTTTCTTCAGCAACAACCCCAACCAAGTTTCATGATGTGATACAATGCAGTGGATTCCCCCCCCCCTTTTTTTTTTTTTTGCCGTTGGTAATCATATTACTAGCTAACGCACAAAAGATGTGGCTCTGATCTTGTTTTATCTCCTTTGTAATGAACGAACAGCCAAATCCATTAAGAGAACAGGGGCTACATCCTAAAAAGAACCACAATGCAGTCAAGGAAATACTAGAAGTTATGTTGCCCCAGGCAGAAATAATCTGGCACAAGTTTTCCTTAAGTAAATTCAGAGTGTTTTCTGCTGTGAGGATGTTCTCCATTGAACTAAGGCAGCCTTAACTTTGATTTGAACAACCGAGCAGAAATAAAATGGGGGGAAGCTGAAAAAGAAATCTGGGAGCATTTTTAAAAACGAGCCAAAGAATTCAGCAGGGCATGTCAGCAATTCTCCCCGGAATTGTTGAAACAGAAACTGAACACACTTCGGCTGGCTTGTGTGTTTTCCTTCGTAATGGGTGTGCTTGTGTGTGTTGTGCCACACACCACAATTGTAAACTATTCTGTATGCAGAAACATTTATTTATTTTAACTTGGCAGTGCAGGCTGTTGTTTGTGTTAATTTTAATACGCCAAATGGCTTTTGCAATCATCTTTGCTTACGTGCACAAATGAATTGTCCACATTACTAAGACGTATGACTGGCCCGAGACTCATCCTGTATGATAAGCGTGGCAAACGTTCATTCTCTGAGTGTGGGTCGTTACACTGCCAAAACAGCATCACTCATTCACAAAAGGGAGGTAGCGGCAGATTCAGGGAAACTCCACAATTTACAGAAGTACTAAAAATATATATGTTTGGGGGGTGGAGAAGGGGTATTTCCCAATCAGCGTAATGAGATACTCAATGGGTATGGAATGCTAACTGTTAAGAGGGAGGGAGGGAGAGGAAATGGAAAACCAGACGTGGTGGATAGGATAATGGGACTGAGCATCCCAGCAAGCTGGCTGGCACCCTGAGCAGAAGCACTTCACGCTGCAACCTTTTGTTGCAAGTCCCACTTGTCTGTGACTTCTAGCCGCAGTAACTGAACAGAATATCCATGTTCAAAGACTCTGTACTTGTATAAGTGCCAGAACAAATAGCCAGGGATGACCATCCTTGCTTCTGAGGAACCTGACGTGCTGCTGCTGGGAACAGAATGCTGAACTAGATGCATCAAGGGAACTCATTTGTTCTTGTGACATTCATATATGAAGGAAAGTGCAGGATGTGTCCTAGTGGCTGGAATTCTGCATTGCACTATGACAAACGTTCTATTTGCACACACATTTCAGCTTGCCAGACAAAATCATAGAGTTGGAAGGGACCCTCATCTGGTCCAGGGGTCTGCAACCTTTAAGACAAAAAGAGCCACTTGGACCCGTTTCCAAAGAAGAAGAAAAAACTGGGAGCCGCAAAACTCGTCATTATAAAAATAACTTTTTTGTCACTTTTTATTATTTCTTTGTTTGACCCCTTAGAATTACTCCTCCTCATAGAAATAAACGTTAAATTAACAAGTTACCTTTGTGTGTGTGTGTGTTCTTCACTCCCCTTCAAAACAGTGACCAGCGTACATGCCCCCTTTCAATGCAGTGACCAGCGTACATGCCCCTTTCAATGTAGCGGGTGGGCGGGAAGGTGACCTTGGGATGGTGCGTGACTAACGCACGCACCGCCCCCATGCGACGTCACAGCCACTGCAACGCCCGGCACAGTGGGGAGTGTCGGGGCGCACAATGCGCCTCCTCCCCTCGCTAGTATCCGCCCCGGAGCCGCGGCAAAGGTGTAAAAGAGCCACATGCGGCTCCGGAGCCACGGGTTGCAGACCCCTGAATTCTAGCCCAACCCCCTGCAATGCGGGAATATGCAGCTGCCCCATATGGGGATCGAACCTGCAATCTTGGTACAGTGGTCCCTTGGTTCTCAAACTTAATCCGTTCCGGAAGCCCGTTCCAAAACCAAAACGTTCCAAAACCAAGACGCACTTTCCCATAGAGAGCCATGCAAAATAGATTAATCTGTTCCAGACTTTTAAAAACAGCCCCTAAAACAGCAATTGAACATTAATTTTACTATCTAGCAAGACCATTGATCCAGAAAATGAAAGCAATAATCAATGTACTGTACTATAAAATAAATAGCATTGTAGATCAGGCATGTCCAACTTAAAGTAGGCTGCTTTCCTGGAGAGGGCAGGGATGGGCGGCAGAGGTGAACTGTTTGTTTGCTCAGTCTGCTGTCAAGGTGCTAAATGTTGGTGGGTAGCATTAGAACTCTGCTCATTTTTTAAATATATTTTTTTAAAGATCAGGCAGATCCCCCCCCTCCATTTTTGGTGTTTTCTCCTCAAGGGGAAAGGACAGACTTAGAATGTCTTCCCATATACAGTGGTACCTCAGGTTACATACACTTCAGGTTACATACACTTCAGGTTACAGACTCCGCTAACCCAGAAATAGTACCTCGGGTTAAAAACTTTGCTTCAGGATGAGAACAGAAATCGTGCTGTGGCGGCGCAGCAGCAGCAGGAGGCTGCATTAGCTAAAGTGGTGCTTCAGGTTAAGAACAGTTTCAGGTTAAGAACGGACCTGTGGAACGAATTAAGTACTTAACCCGAGGTACCACTGTACATAAAGTTGCAAGGCTGCTGTTGCAAAAAAACAAACGAACCCCAAAACAAAACATTACTTTCTGGGCCAGGTGGTAAAAGTATTAACACTGGCTTTGTTGCTTGATATTTATATATCGCCTTTCAGCGCTATCTGTGTTCCTAAAGAGGTTCAGATTAAGTAAGTTCTGCCCTTAAACAGTGCCCAAATTACCCATGTCTGAGCCCGCCACTACTCTCTGCCTCATGTTACGACTGCCTTTGAATGGGGAGTACCTGGTGTGTTCTTCCATTCCCCCTTTTTTTAATTCGGCAGCACAGATACTCTCCTGAAAGGGCTTTAATTCTGAACTGCCTTTGTATAGTAAAGAACAGCGTTCTTAATACCACCCTGCCTCTAAAAAGCGTCTCGGCTACTGAAAGGAAAGGCATGAGAGACAACACTCCCCATTTCACACATAATTACAGCTCGCATCTTGGATTACCACCAAAGATTGGTTGGTTAAAAATGCCCCTTTGAAAAAAGGGGAAAGCTGCTGACTAAGGAGAAAATGTCAAGGAGGATTTCTGTACAAAAGCAATCTAGAAGACATAAAGCATTTTTTTCCACATGAGCATCTATGGTGGATGGTCGTTTGGAATACCCAGTTCTTACCCAGTGCAAAACAACTGCAGATAGAGTGAACTGTATGGCACTAGATAAGACTGTTTTATTTACATAGGAATCGCGTTTCGTTACAAGAAGTTCTGAGCTGAAGAACGTGAGAGCCTTCAAAGCCTCCTGCTGCCTATCAGTCACCCTGAAAGGATCAGAGCTGTTCGTGCTTCATCACTCTTGACCTCTTTGATGAGGCTCAGGTCATCCTTCTAAGCGTGGGAGAAGGAAGATAAACAGTCCCTGGGGCTGTATAAACTTCTTATTCCCCTGTGCACACTTTCCAAGCGCAACCCAGAAACAAATACCTGGGCTTTCCCCCTCCCTCCACCAACCGCAGTGCAGTGCTTAGACCATGGGTAGGCAAACTAAGGCCCAGGGGCCCAATCACCTAAATCCGGCCCGTGGACGGTCCGAGAATCAGCATGTTTTTATATGAGTAGAATGTGCCCTTTTATTTAAAATGCATCTCTGGGTTATTTGTGGGGCCTGCCTGGTGTTTTTACATGAGTAGAATGTGTGCTTTTATTTAAAATGCATCTCTGGGTTATTTGTGGGACATAGGTATTTGTTCATTTCCCCCCAAAAAAGTATAGTCCGGCCCCCCACAAGGTCTGAGGGATAGTGGACCAGCTCCTTACTGAAAAAGTTTGCTGACCCCTGGCTTAGACCCTAACCCAAAACATCGAATGTCCCACATAATCCATCCCTTGCCAGACCTTCCTTCCCCTCTGCAACATCGTCTTTGTGATCAACCCATAAGGAATGCAGTTGTTTAGGGTGTTTCCCTCCTGCTCTCCTGAGAGTTGTTCATTGAAAAAGCGAAGGGCCAGTACAGTCGTAGAGAGAAACACAAATGAATACAGGCAGCTCCCCATTTACGTGGGGGTTATGTTCTGAGGCATCACGAGTTTAAGTGAAATTGCATATATTGGGAACACCATTGAAAAAGATGGTAGACACCACAATTGCTCCCTCCAAACTTCCTTGCTCAAACCTCTCCAAAGGTGCAAGGGCTCCTGGGATTGCACTTGCAAAGGCCCAGGGGATTGCTAGGAGCTGTTTTCATGCCATTTTTGCACTTTTTTTTTTTTAATGATATTTATTGTAGTTTCACATAATATACAAAAAACCAAAAACAACTTTCCAGAGAAAATATAAAGAGAAAAAAAAAAGAAAAGACATTTTTTAGGGGTCGTTTTTGCCCCTTTGCGTGCCACATCCAGGTTCGCATGTGTGTGTGTGCATGCTTTGAACATGTGTACATAGGGAGTTGCCTGTATACAGTTGAGGAAAAGTTGCTTCGGCAAATTGATCTGACAAAGCAATTGAACACTATAGCCCTGAAAGGAATAAACTTATCTCTTTAAAAAAGAAAAGAAAACAGTCAAAACAATCAAAAAAAAGATGGAGGGCAGCAGCTACCTTTGGCATCAGATTCTGCCTGCCTTTAAGGGTGGCAGAGTGGGAGAAAGACAATCTACTCCATGGAGCAGAATCCACTGGGATGTTCTCCCCTTTCATTATGATTGATTTTAATTACAAAAGGCTCAGTAATGTTTTTTTTTTTCACCTTTCCTCCCTTCCAACAAGGCCTTGTGCAGGAGAACCTCCGGGTGGATTTATTCAGCTCTGTGTTAGCTGGTGTGGAAAGTGCCATTCTGATTTTTTGACCGAGGGACCAAAATATATTGAGCTAGTGCTGTTCTGATGTTGGTCTTTTTATCTGCAGCCCTGCTCACTGTGAGCTTAATCCTTCTGAAGCGAAGCGAAGCCTTAATGGTGTGGCTGTAGGACTGCAGTCTGTCAAAACAAACGGGAGCGAACCATTCTCTTCTTTTTCATACTTTTACTTGGTTACTGGCCTGGGTTCTCTGCAGTGAATTACTGAGGTTAAGAACACTTAAGAATAGTGGTTTGGATGATGATTGGGGGGCTTGGAAACTGAGTGAGACCAACTTTATTATTATTGGTTTTTGTTTTGTTTTTTTTAAAAAAAGATTAAACATGTTTTGTTCCAAGAAGTCTTCAGAGTTTATTGAACGTAAGTCAGGAAACATTCAGAGATGGGAGAGATGATTTTCTAGATTAGACAATGAACCAAATCTTTGAAAATCCATTTTTACCCCCTCTATCTCTCTATCTGTCTGTCTATCTATCTTTCTCTCTTTCTTATTTATTTTTAAATGTATTATCTGCTCTTTTGTAAAATACTATATAGCAGGGTGGTTTGCAACACATAAAATACAATAAAACCAGTCTATAAATATCCATAAAGCACAATTTAAAACACCAGTAAAACATCAGTACATATTGGTTGGTTTAAGGGGGGGGGGGACATATTGTGAAGGCTGGTCCAGATAGTGCTATTTTCGAAAGACAACAAAAGAGGGCCGGGATGGTTGAGTTACTGCCGAATCTCTACTGGCAGGGAGTTCCACATGTCAGGAGCTGCCACACTCAAGAATTAGCCCCTAGTAAAGACGAAATGAACCTCAAGGGAAGTGGGTTGCCACCAGAAGTGCCCCATCAAAGGATCTCAGGGTTCAAGGTAGAACACAAGGGACTGAACGGTCCTTATGTTACTTTGGCCCACGTTCTTTGTGAATTAGGACAAAAACTTTGATCCTGACTCAATAGCAAATCGGAAAGCAGAAGAGCTCTCCCAGCAGCAGAGTGGCATGTTGCTAGTAATGCACTCCTGTGAGCAGTCTGGCCACAGCAGTAATTGCAGCAGCTTCTGGACCAGATGCGAGGGAAGCCCAACATAAAGCATGTACCAGCAATTGGGTTTTGGGGTTGCCAATGCATGGACCACTGTCATTAGGCTCTCCCAATCCAGGAATGGTCATAGCAGCCGGAGCTGGTTGAAAGCACTCCTGGCCACAGAGATCCCTTGAGCCTCAACCTCTGGCTCGTTCACCAGCCCCTTTCGGAGAGAAATGACTCTGCCCCTGTAATCCCTTGCTCTGCTAACTGAACCAACCCTCCCTGGCTTGATTTTACCAACCATGCAATGTGTATAAAGAACAGTTTTGTCCAAAAGCCTGTACATCATTAAAACTTCAAACCTGCATTGAAAGCACACCAGACTTGCGATACTCTTTTCAGTATTCCCAGAACTTTGGCAGAATCAGAAGGCAGATTATCTCAATACAAGGTCTTTCTTTTTTCTTTTGCTTAGAGTCACCAGCCAAGCTTAGCCCAGGGCATTGCCCTGTTGTTGTTGTTTAGTTGTTTAGTCATGTCCAACTCTTTGTGATCGCATGGACCAGAGCACGCCAGGCACTCCTGTCTTCCACTGCCTCCCGCAGTTTGGTCAAACTCATGTTAGTAGCTTTGAGAACACTGTCCAACCATCTCGTCCTCTGTCATCCCCTTCTCCTTGTGCCCTCAATCTTTCCCAACATCAGGGTCTTTTCCAGGGAGTTTTCTCTTCTCATGAGGTAGCCAAAGTATTGGAGCCTCAGCTTCATGATCTGTCCTTCCAGGGAGCACTCAGGGCTGATTTCCTTAAGAGGGGATAGGTTTGATCTTCTTGCAGTCCATGGCACTCTCAAGAGTCTCCTCCAGCACCAGAATGTATCAAATTGTATAGTAATCATGAGACTGAATGCCCGACCTACTGAAAGCGCTCGTTCCATACATAGCTAATCCTGCAGGATGGGAAAAGAGAACTGATACCAGTTTCATTTGGCAGCAGTGCAGAGAGGCAACGGGTGTGAAAGCTGCTTTGGAATTTGTGCTGCCTGCCCACGTGCTTGCCCCTTTTGCCCTTGCGTTGCCTTCTTAACCCGGACCTTTGTGATTAAACAGATCTTTTCAAAAGCACCGAGATGCTCTCTCTTCCAAAGAAAAAGGATAGTGGAGCGGTGTGGAGGTCACCTTGACCTCCCTGTTCCTTGGGGGAAGGAGAGCACGCAACACAACGCAAGCACAATCTATCCAGAGTTAAATTCCTTAAAGGGGCTTTTCTCATTTAAATCAATGGGGCATAAAAGTCCTTAATGTTGTCTGGCTCGTGCCCTGCATTAATGGTGCAAAAACCATTTGCGAAAACAGTCTCAACGGAGTAGGGTAGGAAAGCTGCCGAACATACACAGAGTGCCAATTATTCAGCAATAAATAAGCACAACCAGCTCTCACGTAACTATCTTCATGGACACAAACATCTAGAGATTCGATCCTGTGCACACTTAGAAATTAACCACCCCAAACAAAATGGGATTTCTGTGTCAACTTGCACGATTGTGTGCTCCACCTCAGTGAATATATCTCCTATAGATGATCCTTATATAATATATCTCTTTGTACAACATACCACTTTGATGCCCTGGGCTCCTGCAGGAGGAAGGTTGGGATATAAATTGAATAAATAGCTTTATTGCACTCTCCTATTTTCTCTCTTTCTCTTTTACCCTATTATACACATTTGAATAATGTGTTCCGTATGCTTCCAATCTGGTTTTCTTAATGCTGGCCATTACCTGCAATGATTTGATTTGAATAAATAATAATAATAATAAGTTCAACACTGCTCATATACCCATTATACATGCATACTGAAGTGCTACTCTTCTAAAAGCTTCTTAAAAACAAAACAAAAAACTGGGAAAAAATCCCTCCCTTTTACCGATTCAATAATGCCTGTGGCTGTCCTACATCAGTGCTGCCTTGTGATTTTACAGGAAACCACTTCATCTTTCCTCCCCCGCGTCCCTGGCCCCACTTGCGAATGCATTACACAGCTTAAGTAAGCTACAAAGCCAATAAATACTTTTGTGACACCCCGAGGACTAACAAGTCTATTATGGTGTAGGCTGTTGTGGACTGAGGTCCACAAAAGCTTGGGCCACAATCAATTTGTTAGTCTTTTAAAGTTGCTGCAAGACTCGTGTTTTTTGCTGCAAGAGACAGCTGGCTCTCTGGGCGCTGCTACAAGAGCAAGTCAACACTCCTCAGTCCCTTTGGGTTGCCTGTCACTCTGGCAGGGCATCTTTGTCAGGTGTACAAGAGGCATTCAGCAGGTGCCACCGTCCCTGGCAGGGAAATACTGTACAGCTAAGCTTCAGCTGTTGCACTTCTGCCAGCAGAATCTACAGGATCACTGCCAAGACAAACTAAGCAGAACAAGCTGGCAACGCAGTTTGCCCCTTTCACCAGTCTTCTCTCCTCTTTGCATCTTAAATGGCAACGGCCACAAAAGCCTGGGGGGCATTCTAATCCCAAACGTAACCTTTCCCTCCCTGTTTTCCCAGGCTCACACAACTTGGACTTGAGCATTCACGCATTTCTGGGAAGAGTGCATCTGAGGCTGTTGGATACCTATTGAATAGCTATTTTGTACTATTAAGAAATCTGGCAAGTATTAACCACCAGCCTCGTTGTGGTTGCCAAACACTGTTCCTTCCGCAGTGGTGCCACGCAAAAGCTTGAGCTGTCCTCCCCACCCCACCCCCAAAAAAATTATGCTTATAAACCAAAAGAAGCATAAATCACTTAATTCAAGTCACTGAATGAAGATCTAAGAACAAAGGGAAATCCTCAAATCATTGGGCTTGGTGCAGTCATTGATTCTCCCTAGCATTTCACAGCTGAGAACAGAATCATAGAGTTGTAGATCTGGAAGGGACCATCTAGTTCAACCCCCTGCCCACAGCATGCAGGTGGGCTCGAACCACCAATCTTCTGGTTTACAGCCAGATGCACTGACCCATGGCACCAGCAGGGACACTTATTTGTGTTTGTTGTTGTTTAGTCGTTTAGTCGTGTCCGACTCTTTGTGACCCCATGGACCAGAGCACGCCAGGCACTCCTGTCTTCCACTGACTTCCGCAGTTTGGTCAGGCTCATGTTCGTAGCTTCGAGAACACTGTCCAACAACCTCGCCCTCTGTCGTCCCCTTCTCCTTGTGCCCTCCATCTTTCCCAACATCAGGGTCTTTTCCAGGGAGTCTTCTCTTCTCATGAGGTGGCCAAAGTATTGGAGCCTCAGCTTCACGACCTGTCCTTCCAGTGAGCACTCAGGGCTAATTTCCTTAAGAATGGATACGTTTGATATTTGTGTTTAGCGCTACTGTAATCTCATGAGCAAGACATAAAGGCATTGGTCACCCCTCTCTTATTTTTTCTTGGTATTTGTTACTCAGAACAAGCAGGATTTATTTCACCATTTGCCCCGATAGACCTGTCCTTTCTTTACGATGTTCTTGAAATGTCACTATCACCACCACTGTCTAGAACTTCATTCCACAGTTCCCATTTATCAGTCATCCAATAACAAAAGGTTTCCGGGCGACGTGCAAAACAAAACAATATCACAGTCCCAAGAAAACAAGAATCAGTGTAACAGCAAATGAAGGAACCGCAAAAGCAAAGCAACGGTTCCAAAGGAGAAAACTGGAAAGTAAAGTATCACAGAAACAATCAACAAATATGGAAAGCCAATGAAATCGATCCCAGAGAGCGAAAACATCCCTGTTTAAGCCAAAGCATAATGAAACAATAAAATAAAAATTGATTAAGCCTGTGGAATTATTTATTGGGTTGGTTGGGTTTGTTTCTGTACATTTTTTAAATTTGACATTTAAATAGATTTTGTCTCAAAATCACTTTAAGACATTGTATCAAGCGATGAAAAAATGTGCTGAATAATAATATATATATATTTTAAAATTAAATTTATGTCCCATCTTTAATCCAAGGAGCTGAAACTGGCACACACTTCTCCCTCTCTCTGCTTAATCTTAACAACAATACTGTGAGCTAAGTTAAACTGAGAAGATGGCGAGTGGTCCAAGGTCAATCCGTAGGCTTCATGCCTGAGTGGGGATTTGAACCCTGGTCTCCCAGGTCCTAGTCCAACACTCTAACCACCACACCACACTGTGGCATGTAGTAAAGCAAACTGGGAGCATAGCAGAAGCAGACCTCATGCTCACCCTACGCATGCTCTTTTATTTATTTATTATTAAATTTAGCTCCTTCCCTTCCTCTCAAAGAAGCCCACAGCAGCAAGTTCGCCAGACTTCCTACATTCACACACACTGCGTACACCTCTGCTTTTCATGTGCAATTAGAAGCCCTGTAGAAGTTACTATTGGGCTTCATTTTTACCAAACAACAGAGGAAACCCTCAAATAAAACCTAATGGTGCATGTCTTGGCACAACTGTGCAGTTGGCCTCAACTGCCTTGACTTGCTCACTCCCATTTCAAAGCAACGTTTCCAAGTGTTTTCCTGGAAAACATTCATTGTCAGGGCAGAAGCTATTTATAATCTGACAAACCATGTTTCTGGACGGATGACATCGAAAGTGGCCGATTGCCATGGGAGCAAACAGGTTTCTGAACACACACCGCAAAGACCATACAAAGGGAACGTTGTGCTTGACAAATTGTCCATTTCCATAAGGAAAGGCCCAAGTAAACCCACACAATGGCTTGCAGGCAGGCTGGTGGGAGGCACAAGAAACAGCTGCAGAGATATTTGCACGTAGACCCTCTGTGGGGGCCCTATGTTCTCGTCTACCTCAGTGGCCTCAGAGGTCTGGCACTCATCATCAACCCCAAGGTACTCAGCTCCTGTTTACCTGTTGCGTGACTCATCTCATCACACCACCTCATTGAACTAGCATGGTATAATGATTTGTTGGCATCCATCTGTCTTGAGAGACAATGGAGTGCACCTCCAGGAGCAGTCAAACCTCTGGAGAATCACAGCACCTGCTGTGGCTGCAGAGACCGGTAATTCATAACTTCTACTTCCTGTATTGTTTCTGCTGCGTTAGTGGCACCAAAGTGACCTCACTGGGGTGCAAGCTTGGGCTATGTGTATGTAGGTGTTGGGCTTCCAGAACACGCAGAGAAATGAAGAGGGTGTAGCAGGAGGGCGAGATTCCCTGGTTTCTTCAGCAGCCTGCTTCCACTCTGCCTCTTTACCCTCTTCTGCGTCTGCCTTTGATTCTGGACTGCTCTCTGCCACATACTCTTCCTGCTCACAAAACCCTGCTATCTCTTCAGCTTCCAATACCTCCTCCTCCCACTCATTGTTGTCCTCCCCTGGCTCTGAGCCTTCTTCTTCTGGGGGTTCCTTTGTAGGTTCTCCAGCTGGTGCCTTCCACTCCTCCTGTGCATCCAGACAGTCCATGATATTAGGAGTAAATTGGCTTTCTGAAATTAATGTGTGATCGTTTTATCCCATTTGTCTGTTAATGGGGTGTGCATGTCAATGCAATGAGGTAGGTCAGACTGCGATGACAGTGACTTGCACAAAACCACCCATGGAGCTTTGTGGCTGAGCCACTGAGTGACTGAATCTTGGGATAGACTCCAGGATCAGAGATCTAAAATATTTGTCTGATAAATATATGATGGAGGGGGTTCTCCTCCAAGAACCAGTTGTACAGAACTGTTTTTTATTTCCTCTACTTCTGAGCTCACTCAGTGATGGATATTTCTATAGTAACAAACAGCTGTTGTCTTCTAAATAAAAAAAGGGAAACCAATTAAGCTGATTTGCAGCTCCTGGCTTCAGTTCCCTTTTTACCACAGAGACGCAGTTGACTTTTGTGGCACCCCTAAGCAATGAAGGGCAGAGGAAGGAAGCAGGTGACGGTGTGGTCTAAACCACTGAGCCTCTTGGGGTTGCCAATCAGAAGGTTGGCAGTTCGAATCCCCATGATGGAGTGAGCTCCCATTGCTGTCCCAGCTCCTGCCAACCTAGCAGTTTGAAAGCATGCTGGTGCAAGTAGATAAATAGGTACTGCTGTGGCGGGAAGGTAAACGGCATTTCTGTGCACTCTGGCTTTGTCACGGTGTCCCACAGCGCCAGAAGTGGTTTAATCATACTGGCCACATGACCCGGAAAGCTGTCTGTGGACAAATGCCGGCTCCCTCAGCCTGAAAGGGAGATGAGCGCTGCAACCCCAGAGTTGTCTTTGACTGGACTTAGTCATCCAGGGGCCCTTTATCTTTTTATGCCTAAGAATCCTCTGTTAGGTGACTTATGAAAGAAAGCCAAGCCACACATTCCTTTTTAAAATTTTGCTTTCCAACTCTAATTGGTGTGAATGAATGAATGAATCTATATTTGCCTCAGCCATCGGCCATAGCAATAAAACAACAATACAATATACAAAGAATGTACAGTGGTACCTCGGCTTAAGAACTTAATTTGTTCCGGAGGTCCGTTCTTAACCTGAAACTGTTCTTAACCTGAGGTACCACTTTAGCTAATGGGGCCTCCTGCTGCCACCGCGCCACCGCCCCGCGATTTCTGTTCTCATCCTGAAGCAAAGTTCTTAACCCGAGGTACTATTTCTGGGTTAGTGGAGTCTGTACCCTGAAGAGTCTGTAACCTGAAGCATCTGTAACCAGAGGTACCACTGCATACGAATGGGTAGCATTACAATTACCCATACTAGTCCTACATATCCCCCTCAAAATGTTTCTTCATCTCCCTACGCATCAGTTGTAGTTTCTTTGCTGATCAACAACATGCAGAACTCAGTGGAGTGGGAGGCCTGCCAACCAGAAGAGTCTCTGAGGTCTCCAGAGCCAGGTCCAGTCCTAGACTCAGGCAAACAGCAATCCATGTGTTCAGATGGTCCAGGGGTCAGGTAATCCAAAGAGCATGGGATTGGGGGTCAAGATGAGCAGAAAGCAGCAAGGCAGGGCCAGGAACTACAAGCGTTGGAAGCTGCGCTCAAGCAGGCTGAAGGCAACTTTTTCTCATTGGTGCCTTCTCCTCTGTGTCCTTCAAGGCTGTTCAGCAGGCGAAGCTGATCCTGGCCCCAGACAGTAATGAATGGGTAGCTTCACAATGATCCATACTAGTCCTAAATGTTTCCCCCCCACCACCAAGTTTATTCATCTTTCTACACATCATGCATTCTCCCCTGTATATCATGCAGTTTTATTGATGACTATTGATTGTGACAAAGATATTTCCACCTTAATCAATGGAATTACAGCGGTACCTTGGTTCTCAAATAGCCTTGGTACTCAAATGCCTTGGTTCCCAAACGCTGAAAACCCGGAAGTAAGTGTTCCGGTTTTCAAACGTTTTTCGAAAGCTGAACGTCCAATGCGGCTGTCCGCTATTATTTCCAGGACTCCTGCACCAATCAAAAGCTGCACCTTGGTTTTCAAGCATTTCAGAATGGATTAAGTTTGAAAACCAAGGTACCACTGTATTTGACACTTTTGTTTTTGCTATTTATTTTGCGTTTTTTTTTTTTTTTTGAGGCTTTTTCGGTTAATTTGTTTTATGACTACAAATACTGTCTCATTTATTTTATAGTACAGTACATTGATTACTGATTTCATTTTATGGATCAATGGTATCATTAGATAGGAAAATTCATGTTAAATTTCTGTTTTAGGGGGGTTGCTTTTAAAAGTCTGGAACGGATTAATCCGTTTTGCATTACTTTCTATGGGAAAGCACATCTTGGTTTTGGAACACCTTGGTTTTGGAACAGATTGAGTTTGAGAACCGGGGTGCCACTGTATGCCATATTGGCAATGACCTCTCCCCGCAGAAAACGGGGGGCGCCTTTGCGTGGACGTGCGTAGCCCCTGGATCTGGAGCGGCTCCAACAGCATAGGCTTGGCTTCGCCTTCCCTCAGGTGGGATACCTGGAGGTCTCCGCCTACCTCAGTCAGTTGTCCAGTCCCACCTGGGGGAAGCGTTGCCAAGGAGACCAGGCCAAGTGGGGGAGGGATTACCTGCCCACACAATAGAGGGAGGATCTTACCTGGGAATCCTCACTTGGCTCCAGAGCTTCTCCCACCCTACCCACCCTCAGTTAATGTCTTATTTTGCAGGTTAACTCTTCTTCACAGGTTTTGCAGGTTAACTTTTCTTCACAGGTATGCAGGCGCTGCTACGTTAAGGTCGCTGTCAAAGGGCCGGAAAGGAATTTCCCTGCATTGGCAGGTTTCGCCTTCCCCGTAGCAAAACGTCACAACTTTGGCGGTATCAGGCCTTGGGCGGAATCCTTTTGTCCATCTTCCTCTTTGCAGCGGCGATACCAGGGTTCCCCGTTAAAGGGGTTTCTGAAGGGAGGGTTTGACCATACGCCGAAAGGTCGTCATTGCTCTCCCCTGCGGTGGCGGCGTAACAGGGGCAGCTATCTCTGCTTGAACATATGTTCTCCAGAGCCGGCCCATTCCCCCCCCACACACACACTGGATAACCCTGATGCTCCCTAGGTCCCCGGCTGGGGACTGGGGAGGGAGAACGCCCAATGCCTGAGCCAAGTCTACCCACATTTGAAATTTAATAAAGTTGTGGCCAATTTAATCCCATAGCACGTTGTCTTGAGTCGTTATTCCACATGACGGGGGGGACCGCTCGGGATCTGGGGACTCCGCCTGTCCACGCAAAACAGCCAGATCAGTGGTACCTTGGCTTAAGAACTTAATTTGTTCTGGAGGTCCGTTCTTAACCTGAAACTGTTCTTAACCTGAGGTACCACTTTAGCTAATGGGGCCTCCCGCACAATTTCTGTTCTCATTCTGAAGTTCCTGTGGATCTTGCCACCTGAAGCAGTCACTTCACCTTGCTTCATGGGTGGGCTGGCCCTGCTTAGATGAGCACTGAATTATATGACACTCACACTCCTAGCAACACACATTCCCTGAAGGCTGTGCCTTACCTGAACAGCTCTAAGATGGATGGATTTGGGGAAACTTTTTTTTCTTTAGGCAAATTGCTGTTCTTGGTACTGGTGTTTCCCCTACTTTTAACATTGCATTTTACAGATTGTTTAATGGATATTTTATTGTTGGTTTATGGAAGTTTTAAAGTGAGCATAACCTGCTTTGAGCTTTTGCTCAATAACTAACAGTGAGATCTAAGTAGAAAATTATGCTAAATAATAAAACATTTTTGACCGTCAAGAGAATCCAGGCTTGGTGGTTCTATCAACAAAGGTGAAATTACAACAACATCTCTTTCTGACAGGATTATTATAATCCCACCCATTCTATTTGCATCTTCCTTCACTCTATAGGGCATGTGCAGCTCTTGTGTGAATAGTTTCAATATGTTGAGTAGCTGGCAAGGTAATATGTCCAGTCTATTCTGCTGTGATCCCAGCTGACTGGGCAATGGACTGGAAGAGATTTCCAAAAAGTTGCCAAAGGGAAGCAACAACTTGCCTCTGATTAGGGAAGTCCTTCAAAAATTTAGTGTGAATTTCTCCTAAAGTGTACATTTTTAAAATTCTTGCCTAATATACACAAGTTTGCAATGCAATTGTGCCTGATATATTGCAGGTTTACCATTACTTTCACCAGCACATCCATTATTATGCACACTTTACACACATATATGTACTTGGCTGGAGAAAAAGTCACAGATTTCGAATTTTGAAAGATATCTATGGTTTGCTTTGATTTTGTTTCGTAAAGAATGAATTAGAGAAGTTCACCTTTTATTGTGAACTAAATCAAATTTATCCCCCCTTCTTTACTCTTGTTGAGCAAACCACTGGCATAACTCCCACTTGGCATTTGACCAGAGTGAATTTACACTTTTGTTACTCTTTGCTTGACAGGTTGTCTGAAAACCAATGAGGTACTTCTAGATGTGTGGAAAGATAACGTGTTTCGGATGACCTGAAGGCTCTGCATTTGTTGCATAACTAAAGACTCTACTTTTATGAAACGCATTTATGTCAGTTGGTCACATTTCCTGTGATTATTATTATTATTTTTTTAAAGTTAGGTGGCAAAATGTTCACATAGTCATGCTATGGTTATATAAAAGTGTTAACCCTCCTTATAAGGCATGGGACGCTTTTTCACTCTCTACAGTTGCTTGCACAGCAATTTGGATGGGAGAAACCTAAGTGGTCAAAAAAAAGAGCTGTTTATGGGTCTTCTGGTTTAGTAGCATGAGAATCCATATACAATGTAAAATAAACTATTTTTGTTTGTTGCAAAGGTCAGATCAGCTCCAAATGTTATGCAATGTTGCGCAAAGCGCTGTTCCAATATTTGTCCACAAATATTTCTAAGTTTTCTGGAAGGTGCTTTCTCAGAGGAGCTAAAATGCTCACTGCATACTTTTACTTTTTTAAAAAGCCTTGCACAGTTTGGACCTCCTCTGAGCTAGCACAGTTGTTTTGCCTAGCCATCTTCCTTGCTTGAGTGATCCCAGCCAACCAGGGATCCTGTAATAAACTCAATATCTGGTTATGTCAAAAAAAACCAAATCTGCTTGCCTACAAAGAACACTACAAAGCAAATTCAGGGTCAGATCAGGAAGCATCGCTCTTACTCTTCATGGGTGCTGAGGATCAGGCCATCCACAATGCTTCTTGAAAATAACCCAAACCAAGGGTTATTGTTATTAATATTACAAATACCGTAATATTGCAAATTAGTGCATCCACTAGGATGGGGTTTCACATTGGCCCACAGAGCGAAACACATTAAACACTACTGCAAATAAGTACATGATGATGTACTTGTGCAGCAGTGAAGGATTGCACCATTCAAATCCACAAAGCCTGCAAACACCAAAATTGCTCCCTCCATGGCTCCTCACTCAAACTCCAACTCTCCAACTCCTCCCTGCGTCATGCCAGCTGCGTTGTTGTTGCTGGGGATCTGTCCTTGTTGGACAGCGCCAGCCAATCAGAACTCTGTGTGGGTGTGGCCGTGGGAGATTTAACTGTGGCATGGCTGGTCAGTACCCTCTCTTTTACCCCATCACTGGATCACCCACCCCATCCGCCCTCTTTCCATGCTTTGCTCTGATATGACCTTGCTATGGACAATTGTCAGTCACCATATTGTTGTGGCTGGGTAGGAATTTCCCCACTTGGCAAATTGGCACTGGCTATTTAGTTTTTGCCTACCTGGTAGCAATCGTCACAACTTTTGTGAGGTTAGGCGTTGGGTAAGCCTTTGTTTGCATGGAGGGGAGGTTGTGGCCTTCGCTTGCCCCTCCTCAGTAAGGGTATCCTGTTAAAAGGATCCAGAGTGTTAATCCTGTCTGAAGCCTGGACGTGAGCTAGGGCCATGTCACATCCCCTATGGGGACCCTTCGGGGTGCCCCTATTTGATGTATATCATAGGGTGCCCCCATTTGTGGTTTACCCTTCAGTGGACTCCCTGCAGACAGACAGGAGTCAAGATATAGCCTGGCTTCACCCCAATGCCTAAGCCAAACTACTCACATCTGTAACCAATAAAGTTGTGGCCTACTGAACCATTAAAGCAAAATACTTCACATCCAAGTGCTTTATTGTTGTCCTGGGAACTTTGTGGCTCTGGTGCCTTGGCACGCAAGGGCTCCTGGGATTACACTTGCAAAAGCTCATGGGATTGCTAGGTGCTGCTTTCCCCCTTTCTGCGCTCTTTCAGGGGTATCTGAAGATGTGTGCATGCACACGAAAGCTTATACCCAGAACAAACTTAGTTGGTCTCTTAGGTGCTACTGGACAAAGTGTTTTGTGTTGTGTAGGCTCCTATGATGTAAGTAATGGGCCCCGCCTGCTACCCTGCTCCCTAAAATATCACTGGTTTGCTCTTTTCTATATATAGGGTGCCTACATTCTGCATGTGTAAATGGCTTTAGATACCTATTAGGTCCATAAATTACCATATAGTATATCTTCAACAGAAAAAACAGCGACACAGGGATGCGGGTGGCACTGTGGTCTAAACCACAGAGCCTAGGTCTTGCCGATCGGAAGGTTGGCGGTTCGAATCCCTGCGATGGGGTGAGCTCCCGTTGTTCAGTCCCAGCTCCTGCCAACCTAGCAGTTTGAAAGCATGTCAAATGCAAGTAGATAAATAGGTACCACTGTGGTGGGAAGGTAAACGGCGTTTCTGTGTGCTGCTCTGCTTCGCCAGAAGCGGCTTAGTCATGCTGGCCACATGACCCGGAAGCTGTCTGCGGACAAACGCCGGCTCCCTCAGCCAGTAAAGCGAGATGAGCGCCGCAATCACAGAGTCGTCCGTGACTGGACTTAACGGTCAGGGGTCCCTTTACATTCTGCATGTGTAAATGGCTTTAGATATCTATTAGGTCCATAAATTATCATATAGCATATCTTCAACAGAAAAAACAGGGACAATTTGTTATTGACAAAGGACAACTGGACATATAAAGGGCCCCATTACCTTCAGTAGCTTAGGCCTCATGAAACCCAAATCTGCCCTTACATGCATGGAATAGTCATTGCTGGTAAGCAACTCTCTTGAGAGGAAAACCAGGAAACCTCTTTCTACGGGGTTAGACCCTTTGGTCTACTGTATCTAACTCAGCATTGTCTCCAAAACTTTGCAGTGGTAGCACACTGAATGTGGACTAAGGTCTTCCTTCACGTCCCCCTCCCCGTGCCACCCTCAAAACTAGTAACAAATGAGTTGTCACGTAGCCAATCAGATCTTAACTTTTCTGTTGAAATCAATCACATTTAAAAGTGCTCAACTTTGACTGGATTTGTGCCTATTGTGTTACCACAATAATAAGACATTTAATCTACACAGAGTATTATACTTCATTCGCAGTCATTATGCAGCACAGTTTCCATTGGACCCACCAGAAGCGTTCAAGTTGACTTGAAGCCAAGTCCCTTTTCGAGACAAAAGCAGGCATTATGTACATTGTTTCAGTTCAAAGGCAACCTTCCCTGTTTAGGGAGCTAACGATCGCTTCAAAGGTTTTGAAGTTTAACTTAGCTCAAACATGCTAAGCTTAACTGACAGCTTCCTCTCCAAACAATCGGTTCAATTGCTTTCCCTGACCTGCATTTGGTGGTTCGTGTAGAAAACGGATCACAGAATCATCCATTTGTGCTGCTTCTTCACAAACTGTTCACCAAATTGGGATGTGTTAAGAGGTATGAGCACTTAAACAATATCTATTATTTATTTATTTAACAAAATTTATATATTGCACATAAAACCACTAAGTGCTGATGCCAATCAATATTCCATTATTGCATCCATCAAAATTTATTTGCACTGTTGAATTTATCTTAAAGCTGCCATCATTTATTATTATTATTATTATTATTATTATTATTATTATTATTAGTTTCCCCAGCCACTCTGGGCAGCTTCCAACATAAGGTTAAAAATGCATTAAAACATCAGTCTTAATGAGGTCCAGCACCGAGGGCCTTGTGGCAGTTCCCTCGCTGCGAGAAGCCAAGTTACAGGGAACCAGGCAGAGGGCCTTCTTGGTAGTGGCACCCGCCCTGTGGAACGTCCTCCCACCAGATGTCAAAGAGAAAAATAACTACCAAACTTTTAGAAGACATCTGAAGGCAGCCCTGTTTAGGGAAGTTTTTAATGTTTAACAGGTTATGGTATTTTAGTGTTTTGTTGGAAGCCGCCCAGAGTGGCTGGGGAAACCCAGCCAGATGGGCGGGGTATAAATAATAATTTATATTATTATTATTAGTCATTAAAAACTTCCCTAAACAGGGCTGCCTTCAGATGTCTTCTAAATGTCAGATAGTTGTTTATTTCTTTGACATCTGATGGGAGGGCATTCCACAGGGCGGGTGCCGCTACCAAGAAGCTCCTCTGCCTGGTTCCCTGTAACAGAAGGCCCTCAGAGCTGGACCTCAGTGTCCAGCTTGAACGATGGGGGTGGAGACGCTCCTTCAGGTATACTGGGCAGAGGCAAGGTTTGTAAAGATGGTGGTGGAGACATGGAGATACACATACACTACTGAAAAAGGTCATCAGCAAAACTGACCTCATTTCACACAATGCCCTGTTTTAGGGGAAACATCTTGCCATAGCAAACACAGAAGTACAGTGGTACCTCGGTTTAAGTACTTAATTCGTTCCGGAGGTCTGTTCTTAACCTGAAACTGTTCTTAACCTGAAACTGTTCTTAACCTGAAGCACCACTTTAGCTAATGGAGCCTCCCGCTGCCGCCGCGCCGCCAGAGCACAATTTCTGTTCTCATCCTGAAGCACTATTTCTGGGTTAGTAGAGTCTGTAACCTGAAGCGTATGTAACCTGAGGTACCACTGTACAACTGGATGTTTTCATCACTCTCTGCATGTCCCTTGGAAAAAGCTCCAAAAGCAGGGCCATTTTCATTTTGCCTTGACCCAGCTGTTTGCACACAGTCCACAACAGCTGACTAAGTTACATCCCAGCCCCACGTATGAGATTCCCATTCAAGTCCCTGACAAGTGCAGCTGTCTATGCTTGTAGAAAAACCTCTCCCTTGCCCATTATGGAGACTTGATACCATTGTATCATGCTACACTACACATCGGATCTAATTTTTTTTTATTGCCAGAAAATGCTCTGCTGCAGCACGTGGTTCAATTATTTCCATGTCAAAGCATGACTTAATCGATTTCGTTTATGCTTATAGAAAATATGAGCCCTCTCTGTGCCCAGGGGAGCAAATCAAAACCTTAGAATGAAGCGACAGGGCCGTATTTCAACAGATATCATATTAAAGCAGAGTTATATGGGCCTTTGGAGAGTGGAAGGGTCTTGCTATGATAAATGATCAGCCTTTTTAAACTGTCTGTTTCCAGGATCATTCCAGCACTCATGTGACTGCTCTGTTCTTTCTCTCATTTAATTTTGACAGGAAATATTTTGGGTCAGCTATGTGTAGTTTATAAGGCCTTTTCAGACTTGGTCCTTTGGAGTGAAGCTGTTTATACTTGTACAATGCTAGAGCATTATTATCACTGAGGATAGCAACTCAGTGGGGGGAAAAGAAGGCTAAAAGCAGTCCTTTTTTCCTAAAAATAATAATAAATGTTTAGGGGTACTCTCATTTTGACTCAAGAAAATCACCATTTTATAGTTCAAATTGGGAAAAAGAAATACAGTAAATGGACAAAAGTACAAAGATTCACAAAATGTTTCGGGGTATGCGTACCCCTGTGTCCCCCAAGAAAAAAAAGCACTGGCTAAAAGTATTCCCTCCCATAGTGTAGGGACACAAAGCTTGTGGCCCTCTAAATGGATAGCTCAGTTGGTACAGCCTGAGGCTCCTAATCTCAGGGTTGTGGGTTTGAGTCCCACCCAAGGCAAAATGTTCCTGGGTGGAATCTACACACATATTTTTAAAAGTTCTGGAAATGCTTTTTTTAAAAAACACATTGAATTTTCCATAAGGTTCACCATCGCCATCTAGTGTCACATTGTATATTGCACTTAAAGCACACTTAAAACGTTTTATTTGCCTCTGTATACCTGAGCCTGTGATGGCCTGGGAATCCGATTCAGAGGCTGAACCGGAGGAATCCCAGCCTGCACAGGAGTCCCCGCCTCCAGGGCCGGCTGAACTGGGGCAGGGCCTTGATTCTGAAGCGCCTGCACCTGTGCCGGATCCTCAGGAGCAGGAACCAGGTGAATCCACTCTGGCTCCAGAGGTGGTTGAGGACTCAGTGCCTACAGGTGAGTCTCCCCCTGGGCCCAGTAACCCTTCAGCCGCTCCTGAACTGCAGAGGCTCAGGGCAGAGAGGCGAAGGGAACTGGTTTCTCCCAGGAGGAGTGCTCGCCTTAAGGCCAGGAGAGGCGGGTCCCCTGGGGGCCGGGGCCGCCCCTGGCCTCAGAGAAGATAAAGGCCAGTCAGCCCGGTCCCAGGTTGCAGGAGCAACGTCGTTGATGAGCTGTTTCGGCCAGCATCCAGTCCTGTTTTCCCCAGAGTTCCTGTTCTTGCCCGGCTTCCCGCTGTGGACCCTGCTTCGCCCGAGGAGGACCGTCTGCCGACCCTCAACTCAGGTCCTGGACCTCCCCCCATGGTAACCTCCCCCCTGGACCAGCACAGAGCCCTTGCATTGCAAAGGGATGGACTAAATGACCAGATGGACTAAATGACACCTGTGCCACTATAATGTCACTTTAAACAGACATGGCTTGTCCCAAAGAATTCTGGGAGCTACAGAATTTCAATTCTCTATGAAGAGGAATTGACTGTTAAACCATGCTGGAAATTGTAGCTCTGGGCGTGGAATAGGGGTCGCCTCATCATTCTCAGCACCCTTAGCAAACTACAGCTGCCATAATTCTTTGGAGGAAGCCATGATAGTGCTTTAAATGTATGGTGTGAATGTAGCCTACAGCTCCCATCCACCCTGATGACTGGCCTTGGACTGATGGGAGTTAACTGTTGATGTTCTCTGCCCTCTTGTGTGGTGTTTAACTTCAGATCATGTGAGAGAGGTTTGTTGTTGTTGTTTAGTCATTTATTCGTGTCCGACTCTTCATGACCCCATGGACCAGAGCACGCCAGGCATTCCTGTCTTCCACTGCCTCCTGCAGTTTGGTCAAACTCATGTTAGTAGCTTTGAGAACCATCTTGTCCTCTGCTGTCCCCTTCTCCTTGTGCCCTCCATCTTTCCCAACATCAGGGTCTTTTCCAGGGAGTCTTCTCTTCTCATGAGGTGGCCAAAGTACTGGAGCCTCAGCTTCACGATCTGTCCTTCCAGTGAGCACTCAGGGCTGATTTCCTTCAGAATGGAGAGGTTTGATCTTCTTGCAGTCCATGGGACTCTCAAGAGTCTCCTCCAGCACCATAATTCAAAAGCATCAATTCTTTGGCGATCAGCCTTCCTTATGGTCCAGCTCTCACTTCCATACATCACTGCTGGGAAAACCATGGCTTTAACTACGGTATACGGACCTTTGTCAGCAAGGTGATGTCTCTGCTTTTTAAGATGCTGTCTACGTTTGTCATCGCTTTTCTCCCAAGAGAGAGGTTATTCAGTTGCAAATCGCCATATTGGGGAGATGGTCTTTGAGGCTTTCTCTGGAAGCCGCAGAGCACAAAGGAGGTCATAATGAGGTCTCTCCGGAAGAGAAAACAGCTCCCAGCTAATGAAGGTTGTAGGGAGAGTGAGACGTTTGATTTAAGTCTGTTTGCAGTTATTTCAGATTAGTAAGAAGATGAACCTGTGCTCACACGATATTATACATGCAATCCTTACAGCAACTCTGTGAAGAATGTTAGACTGAGAGGCAGGGTCTGCCCCAAGGTCACCTGGTGAAATTCATGGCTGAGTGGGGATTTGAACCCTGGTCTGCGTGGTCCTAGTCCGACACAATATCCACTACACCACCCTGGCTCTCTTTAAATGCGTTTTCAGTGTATGGTGTGGATGTGACCTGAGGGAAAACATGTCAGAGCAAAGCCAGGAGCAGAAAACCAGGAGCCAGGAGTTGTGCCGTTATATCAACAATGGGCAAGCAATGGGTCAAGCCAGGAACTAGAGCCAAGGAACAAAGCCATGAGTCAATGCAAGCCAAGATGCAAACTAGAGCTAGCTGTTGCCCTGGCAAGAACCCAGCCTGAAGAGGAAACCCTTTATATATCTTACACTCTCTCGAAGGACCCATTGACCAGCCTGAATTGGAAAGGCCAACCCAAAGCCTGGAGAAGGTTCTACACTTTTGGAGAAAACTTTACTGGTTGCTTTCCACACAGAGCAAGGGTTCACCATCCTATCCTCATTGTCTCCTGGCAAGAGAGGAAAAAGAGAGGCAAGGAGAACAAGGATGTGGGGTGGGGGAATAAGAGGAGGTTGAAACAATGAATATATGAGGGAAATGTGGAAGCTAGTGTGGCATAGTTGTTAGGGATTTGAACCCTAGTCCAACGCTCTTATCAGCCACGGAGCTCATTGGGTGTCCTTGGGCCTGACACTCATTCTCAGCCTAACCTACCTCACAGGGTTGTTGTGAAGGTAAAATGGAGAGGGAGGGAAAGCATGTATTCCACCTCGAGCTCCTTACCAACCAACCAACCAACCAAACAAACAAAAAATATACAGTACACGGTAAAGAAATTGAAGGATGTTGGGGTCTTGCAGGTTGGGGTACAAATGTGTTTTGGGTTTGCATGTTGGTGAGGTCTCAGCTTTTAAAAAAAGAGCTCCACAAGGCACATGAACACACCTAGGTCCTGGACTGAGCAGGGGAACCATTTCTGCGTGTGCCTCCTCATCTAAGTTATGGATGCACATGCAGAATCCTGTGTGAGGTGAACCTTCCTAGGGAAGACAGGGGAGCAGGCGTCTATGGTTCTATGATTCCACATGCATGTTGTCACTATGCATGAGGCACGAGATGGCAAAGTGGTATGAATGAGGTAAACTGAGAACCTATTATGCATGGTTTGATCGGCAGAAATGGATTGCAGATTTTGGCATTTGGTACACACACACACACACACACACCATTTTCCTATTTACACCCTTAGCAACTCAAGCCCAAGCAAAATTTATTGTTTGTCCTTTTCACCAGAATTAGCAAAATCCGCTAGATGGCAGCACACCCTAAAATTCTCATTGCCAGCCTCTTCCCTGTCATATTGACTCAGCCCCATGCCCCCACCATAACTGTACTACTGTATGGAGCAGGGGTCAGCAAGCTTTTTCAGCCATGGGCCAGTCCACCGTCCCTCAGACCATGTGGTGGGCCGGACTATATTCTGGAAAAAAAAAATGGTCTGTTTTGTTCTGTAAAAACGCTCCACTCTTTAGGCATGCAATCTGCAGGGAAGTGGGTTGGTTGTACAAGAGTGTTTAACCCGCTTTAATTGCATGTTCAGACCCAGAAACCTCCCCCCTAAATAAAATTCACACTTGACTCAAATTTTTGGTTTGGTTTTTTGGCAGAATTTAGGCCACAACTTTATTGATTACAGAAAGTGACTGGTTGCATAGGCTCTGGTTCGACTAGCTCCCTGCCATGCAGGTAGCGCTGACCCAGGGTTCCAGCATAGGTCAGCCAAGGGTGAACACCTAGGTAAGTGGAAAGCCGGGAATGGGCTATCTCCGCCACCCAAATGCCCCCCTGGACTCAGGCACGGGCACAACCCCCTCTCGGGTTGACCAAACCATCAAGTCCCTGGATTCCTTTAACGGAATACCCTTCACATAGGGATGGCGAGAGCGTTCTCCCATCCCTATCACCTGAGCCAGAGCCTATCCACAACCTTACAAGTTGTGACGATTTGCTATGCGGCAGGCGAAATCCACATGGCAACAGCCAATCAGCCAAGTGGGGAAAGTTCCTGCCTTGCCCCTGTCCCAACAACAGATGACACATGACAGCATAGCAAGGTCAAGCGCAACAAGCCCTAAAAGCAGGGAGAGGTGGGCGGGTGTGCCAAAGGCACACGCCGAAAGAGGAAGCTCTGGGTCACATGCATGGGCATAAATAGGTCCCTTGAACCATTTGGACTGCGTCCCATTGTACCCAGCTTCGAGGGGCCTACCAATCAGGTGTTGTGGCTTACCAAATGTACCCACCCACAACACAGGGTGTCGGTTGTCCAGGTCTCACCACAATACGTGCCCTCTTTAAGGGAGGACCCGATCTGCACAACCTGAAACAGCTTTATGAGTCCTGCCAGAAATTAGGTATATAAATACCTTAAATGAAATGAAATGAAATGAATTTGCTGGTATGTGATTGAATCCCATCTGAAAATAGCGGAAGTCTGAAAACACGCCCTCAGTGTACAGTATTTGAGCCTGCTTCGTTCTGTTGTGGCTGACTAAACTGCAAGCGACACAAAGCTATTCCTGGAATGAAATAACAGGTGAGAATTAGTCACTTCCACCCCACCACTGGTGATAAACAAGCGATGCTTATGAGCTCATGCTGTCCTAGGCAAGCTGAGTCATGAAGCCTAACTAGAAGATAAACTGGTAGCTCCCACTTCTGACCCAGAGTGTCCGGTTTCCTTCTTTGTTCTCATAACACCCCCTGAAATAAACTAGCCAAAACCAAGGCAGCTGGACTATTTTGAGCTTATGAAAGGGAGAGAGCGTCCAGAAATAGTGTCAAATAGATATCGCAGCTTCTTCTCCTTGCGTCTCGTTTTATAGGCATTGCTGGCAAGATTTCTAAAATGGCTGCCTTCACATATGAGAAAGCTGGCTTCTATCAACTTAGACCATTTGTCCGTCTAGCTCAGTGCTGTCTGCATTAACTGATAGTGGAACTCCATCCAGGGTTTCAAACAAGAGTCTTTCCCAACCTGGAAATGCTGGGGATTTTGCTCGAGACCTTCTGTGTGCAAAAGCACATGCTCTGTCAATCTTTCCGCAAGCCTGTATATATTTGCTGAGCCACCTTGACAGCCTTCTGGAGAACCTCATCTTTAAAAGTTAGCTTTTTTTAAGAAACAGAGGCCAACATTTCAGCAGGACTTGAACATTCCATTATTTTTGTCTTGAGTAAAAACGAGGAACCACTTTTTTGTGCAGGAAAACGGTTTCCTTCGAGGAAATTAAAACAAAAGTAAATTGAAGGCCAGAAAACATAGCTTCTGTATTTATTCAGGGCTTCTGTATTTATTTAAGACAATTCTAAGACAATTTATACCTTTTAGTCAACCCTTATAATGATTTTTTTTTTAAAAAAAACAAAACCTAAAAGCACAAGAACCAAAACAGGACTGATAGTAACCACATATGAACCAACATCAAGCATAAGGGATGATTCACTTTAGGATTTCTGTTAGTCAGGTGCTATTGTGCGTCTATTATATAAAGTGCATGATTTAGAATGAGCTTTCCCCACTCTGTACTCATGCACAGAGGCAAGGTCCCAATCCATTCTTGATTGCCAGTGGTAAAGGTGAAGGTAAAGGACCCCTGGACGGTTAAGTCCAGTCAAAGGCAACTATGGGGTTGTGGCACTCATCTCACTTTCAGGCCAAGGGAGCCAGTGTTTATCCACAGACAGCTTTCTGGGTCATGTGGCCAGCATGACTAAACCACTTCTGCCCCAACAGGACACTGTGACATAAACCAGAGTGCACAGAAATGCCATTTACCTTCCCGCTGGTGTGCTTTCGAACTGCTAGGTTGGCAGAAGCTAGGGCAGAGCAACAGGAGCTCACTCCGTCGTGGGGATTCAAACTGCTGACCTTCTGATCAACAAGCCCAAGGGGCTCGGTGGTTTAGACCACAGTGTCACTCGTGTCATTAATAATATATTATCAGTGGTACCTATATTATGGAGAAAGTCAATGTACACGTGTGACATTCAGAGTTGCTGCATCGTAAATTACAACTCACTGAGTAGATGATACTGACTCTAGTGGTGATGAATAAAATAAACAAAAATTGTGTAACTCCCAGTAGTGATGTATGGAAGTGAGAGCTGGACCATAAAGAAGGCTGATTGCCAAAGAATTGATGCTTTTGAATTATGGTGCTGGAGGAGACTCTTGAGAGTCCCATGGACTGCAAGAAGATCAAACCTCTCCATTCTGAAGGAAATCAGCCCTGAGTGCTCACTGGAAGGACAGATCGTGAAGCTGAGGCTCCAATACTTTGGCCACCTCATGAGAAGAGAAGACTCCCTGGAAAAGACCCTGATGTTGGGAAAGATAGAGGGCACAAGGAGAAGGGGACGACAGAGGACAAGATGGTTGGACAGTGTTCTCAAAGCTACTAACATGAGTTTGACCAACTGTGGGAGGCAGTGGAAGACAGGAGGGCCTGGCGTGCTCTGGTCCATGGTGTTACGAAGAGTCGGACACGACTAAACGACTAAACAACAACAACATGCTGGAAATGCCAGGACATGGAAGACGTGTGTGTGTGTGTGTGTGTGTGTGTGTGTGTGTGTTAGGAATGCAAAGAAGCAAAACATAAGGGAGAAACAAATAATGCAAGAACAACACAAAAAGAGGTTGGTGGATCAGGCTGATGTCCCATCTAGTCTAGCATGCTGTTCTCACAGTGGCCGACTGGATGCCTGCAGAAGCATGCAAGCAGGCAGGATACGACCGCAACAGTCCTCTCCCCTCCTGCGGTTTCCTGCAACTGGTATTTGAAAGCATAATGACTCTGGCAGTGGAGGCAGAACAAAAGAGACAAATAGAGAGGATTCTAGGGTATTATATTTTGCTGCAGCCCATGTTTTTCTTGTTGGATTACATGGCTGGCCTATTTAAGCAGAAACATGCAAAAATTGGCTGCGGATACAATAGCTAACCCTAGGATCATATATGCAGAAAAATGAAGGTTGTCAATAACACCATCTCCTTACGATCAGTCAGAGAAAACATGGGAATTTCCCTAGATGGCCAAACCTGTTGGATTTAAAGGAAGAAGATGACAGCAATATGAATTCATAATATACCGGAGCTCTTTTACTGAATATTGCAAGAAAAAATGGAGTCCACTATATTCAACTTATGTTTTGGAAATATTCCACTGCAGACTTTCTTAAGTTTGGATTCTGATATTAGCTTGTTGGTGGGGCGTGCATATATGTATTCTTATGTTTGCTTGTTACTAAGGGCTTAATAGCACTTACATTTGCATAGTTATATCTAAGCTTTGTGCTAAGGCTTGGAGTTTGGGGGTTTGTGGATTTTGGCTGTTTCTTCTTTGCATGTTCACTTTATAGTTCATAAATAAAATTTATGAGAAGGGGAAGATGGAAGAGGAGGAGGGTAATTCATATTTTTCCTGATTACACATTTTTGCAAGCAATTTCCTCTTAATACAAAGCATTTATATATGCTCATTTCACTAATATGAATTTTTATGTGCTCCTTCCTCTGATGCATTTTTGTACGTATTAATGGGCTGGAAAATTGCATCGCAAAATTCAGAGAAGTGCAGATTTCAAAGGATGGCTGTGTTTTGGTTCATGTATTGTTTAGGAAAGTGCGAATTGGTTAAGGTCAACTTTAAATGAGAACCAAAGTGATTTTCTCCCCTTATTTAATTCAAAGTGAACCCTATTGGTTTGGGGTGTATAAAGTTCCAGCTACACAATGCTTGGAGAATTCCTCTTGATTTATTTCGTAACATAACAGAGTGTCTCATACTTTATATCCCAACCAGTCCCTGGACTCTTATCAGCAGGTCCAGTCTATATGATGAAGAAATCAGGCCGTTACCATGGAGGGACACACCTTTTGAAAAAACCCTCCTCTTCTATATCAGAAAGGCACTATCCCTGTTCCAATTCTGGTGCATTTCAAAGACCTTCCAGTGGAGACTTTTGTATCTGTATAGGATTTGAAATTGTTTTCATTGCTGTTGTCGTTTTGCTGTTAATCGCTTTGAGATGTTTCCGTGGGGAGCGATTCCAAAAAAACCCCACCACAAATAAATAAATAAAACCATTTTATTTAACAGCCACGGGTAAATGAATGGATGTAAATCACCCCATAATCTCCTACCTGTTAAAAAGTCAAAACTGGAACCTGGAGCTTCAGCTTTTTGTATGAAAAGGATCTAAGGGCATCTAACATTCTGACTTTCCAATAATAACATACTGTTGCGGTCAAGCTTTTTTTTGTTTTTTAGTTTTTGGACCTCATCTATATTGGCTTTTATCCTATAAGAGGATGTGGGGGAAACATTCAGAGAGGTTCCCACAGTCCTGTGAAAGCAGAAACATCTGTTGAAGTGATGAACAGCTTGTCTCCTGATCCCGGCAGCAAGAATGACTGCGGCCGACCAGGTTTGTACTTAACCACTAAAGAGGATCACTGATCAGTGAAAACGTTGGAAGCAATGACTGAACAGCTTTTCCCTGACTGCATATAAGCTCAGGTTTTTTTTCCTTAGTTGTACACAGCAAAAGCAGTGATGATAGGCAAGAGACAGTGGGCCAGTTCATATGTATGGAGGTCTGCATGCAAATATTTTGGGAGAGGAGATAAACCACAAACAGGCTCACAGCCAAGCAACATTCACATGGAGGCACTTTTTCTTCTGAAAACCAGCAAAATCTGAATAACCTTAGAGCTTAAAGCAGATATGAAGTCTACGGGCTCTGTTTTCTCTGTCTACCTATGTGCTTCATTCATATTTAAAGCAAGGGATGGGGAGGTCTAATTTGAACACCCAAAGGGATGAATGGGTTAACACCCCCTGAAAACTCACCCCTGCCTGCCACTCTGTGGTTGGTTGCTCAATGTATTTTTCCTCCAGCCTGACTTGGTGGGGAAACTGTTAAGCGGAGAAAGGGGGAGGGCCTAGATCCTGTCCCCCACATGCTCTTCCTGATATTGAAATTAGCCTCCCTATCGTCCAATGACAAACCTAGACAGCATCTTAAAAAGCAGAGACATCACCTTGCCAACAAAGGTCTGTATACTTAAAGCTATGGTTTTCCCAGTAGTGATGTATGGAAGTGAAAGCTGGACCATAAAGAAGGCTGATCGCCAAAGAATTGATGCTTTAGAATTATGGTGCTGGAGGAAACTCTTGAGAGTCCCATGGACTGCAAGAAGATCAAACCTATCCATTCTTAAGGAAATCAGCTCTGGGTGCTCACTGGAAGGACAGATCCTGAAGCTGAGGCTCCTATACTTTGGCCACCTCCTGAGAAGAGAAGACTCCCTGGAAAAGACCCTGATGTTGGGAAAGATGGAGGGTACAAGGAGAAGGGGACGATAGAGGACGAGATGGTTGGACAGTGTTCTCAAAGCTATGAACATGAGTCTGACCAAACTGCAGGAGGCAGTGGAAGACAGAAGTGCCTGGCGTGCTCTGGTCCATGGGGTCACGAAGAGTCGGACACGACTAAATGACTAAACAACAATCGTCCATTTTATATGTTAACAGAGCAGGCACATGAGCGGCAAACATGGTCTCTGTCACATCCCATTGCCTTCTTAGTAGTCAATAAGGGGTTCTGTCAATTGCAGAAATCACAATGACTATGTGCCCGGCTCATAGATGGAAATACAGCCAGGGTCCTTCTTTTCAATTGCTACAAAATATGGTTAAGGAAAGACATGGGATAGGACAGTGGCCTGTAAAATTAAGCACGGCTTGGCAAAATGGAGAAAGCAACATTTCCCCCCTCTCCCATAACGTAGAACTTGTGGGACTAACTTCAGGGATTCAAGTCTCACACCATGAGGAACATAGAGAGCCAGTGTGGTGTAGTGGTTAAGAGCGGTAGACTCGTAATCTGGTGAACCGGGTTCGATTCCCTCTCCTCCGCATGCAGCTGCTGGGTGACCTTGGGCCAGTCACACTTCTCTGAAGTCTCTCAGCCCCACTCACCTCACAGAGTGTTTGTTGTGGGGGAGGAAGGGAAAGGAGAATGTTAGTCACTTTGAGACTCCTTAGGGTAGTGATAAAGCGGGATATCAAATCCAAACTCCTCCAAACATAGGAAGCTGCCTTATACTGAGCCAAAGCATTGCTCCATCTCACTGAGTATTGTCCACACTGACTGGGTGGCATTCCAAGACCTGCCTGGAGCTGCCAGGACCTGAACCAGGGAAATTTGCACTTAAATGTTGCTGCATTTTCATGATGGCTTCCTATTTTTAAAAAATGTGTGAACTGATTTGGAAATGTGGAGAACTGAATGTTGGAAAAACGTGTAAGGAAGAGAAGTGGATGGATAGAATCCATTTCAGAAACTATCTGAAATGGATAGAATTACCCATCCCTGCTTTCAGTAGAGGGGAAGAGCTGGAGGGCTCAGGAGGAACAGCCAATGCTACTCTCAGCACCGGACCCCTGAGATGGTCACTTCACTCTGCCTAATGGTAAAGGTAAAGGGACCCCTGACCATTAGGTCCAGTCGTGGCTGACTCTGGGGTTGCGGCGCTCATCTCGCTTTATTGGCCGAGGGAGCCGGCGTACAGCTTCCGGGTCATGTGGCCAGCATGACTAAGCCACTTCTGACGAACCAAAGCAGCACATGGAAATGCCGTTTACCTTCCCGCCAGAGAGGTACCTATTTATCTACTTGCACTTTGACGTGCTTTTGAACTGCTAGGTTGGCAGGAGCAGGAACCGAGCAACGGGAGCTCACCCCGTCACAGGGATTCAAACCGCCGACTTTCTGATTGGCAAGCCCTAAGGCTCTGTGGTTTAGACCACAGCGCCACCCACGTGGTCTTAAGCAGATTTAGGGGACGGCAGATTTGAAAACCAGAGCACACGGAAACACCGTTTACCTTTCCACCGCAGCTGTACCTATTTATCTACTTGTGCTGGTGTGCTTTTCAACTGCTAGGTTGAGCAGGGACTGAGCAACGGGAGCTCACCCCGTCGCGGGGATTCGAACCACCGACCTTCTGATCTGCAAGTCCTAGGCTCTGCCCTTGCCTAATGGTAGCGCCGGCCTTAAAGGTATAGTCTAAGGCAGTGTTTCCCAGCCTTGTTTTTGGACTACGATTCCCATTGTCCCTAACCGCTGGTCTTGCTAGCCGGGGATGATGGGAATCATAATCCAAAAAACAGCTGGTTGGGAAACACTGCTCTAAGGCATAGCAAAGTAGAATATAAATATTTTAAATTTTAAAACTAATTACACCTTTAAAAAAACCCAGCAAATTGAACTGTTCTGGGGTCCCCTTTATCCAGAGATCTGACATTCTAGTTTAAAACATCTCCAAATCGAAGTGGCATATTTCTTTAGTTCATTCAGGCAGTGATTGGGTGTTGTGCACATGAGGAGTTAAAAGTAGACCACCGTATCTGTTTCACCTGTGACCTGAACTTAATCAATCATAAATATCCAGAGAGGAAAGGCCAGTGCATTGACCCATTACGCTACCTAGGGCCCTTCAAGTAATTTACATGGAAAATCCTGCTGGAATGAACTCTTTAGGAAAAAGCGGGATATTTGTAGACCAGATTCCCCTGCAAGCAGAGATCCCTAGCATTCATTTCCTCTTCTATGGTGGTGCTTCTATAAAAGGGCATCCCAAAATGAAATGGTAAGCAAAAGCAGGAGGAGAAGGACTCCTGTAAATGCACAAGAGAGGGAGAAAGAAATTGATCTTATTCTCCACTGGCATCAAACCATGCTGTAGGCAAGCTCCCATCTTCCACATGTGAAGATTTTGGCGGATTTCATTAAAAAATGCAAAAAGAAAAAAGCTCAAAAATGACAACAACAAAGCTCAACTTTTCTGTCCAAATTTTCACTTTTTGAAATATGGCAGCCCTACTTGTCAAATCATTTGTCAAACCATCGCAAGAGGTGTTGACATTTTGGGAGGTTGGATAGTTACAATGGTCTTGGTGGTGGGGTGCACATTTTTATTCTTATTTATTCATGATTATTACTTTTTCTTCATAACAACAGCAGCAGCAACAACAACAAATTCAAAGAAAGAAGGATACTGAACACCAGAGACTGGGGGCTCATGTCTGAGGCAATGGATGGATGGTACTTCTTTATCATACATATCAAAGGGAAGGGCATTCCACAGCACAGGGCAATAGTAGAAAATCCCGCTTTCTGATCACTGCCCTTTGATATTCTGTAGGATGCTGCACCGTGGGTTGAATTTCCCCTACAGAGCTATTATACAAGGCAGGTGGTCTTTCAGGTACAGTTTCACTCAAAATTAAGTGAGCCAATGTTTCTCAGAGGAGAAGTTCTTGAGGGGAAAAACAACTATTGGAGAGTTTTGCCTCCTTCCCCTTGGAATATTGGGCAAATAACCCTCTCATTTTACCACCCACAAATAGCGTGGGCAATCTGGCAAGGCCACTTCTGCTCAGCTCTAATCTGAAACAAGGTCCTCTTTGCCAGCAACTCATAGAGAAGTGTTTTGCATGTACAAGGTCCCAGGCATCTCCAGATAGGGCTGTGAGTGATCCCTGCCTAAAACCCTGGAGACCGGCTGCCAGTTAGTGTGGCCAGTACTGACCTAGATGGACCAAAGGGTCTGACCAAGGAGAAAGCAGCTTCCTATAACCCAATGTTCTCAATCTCAACATATGGATTGAGGGAAACCTGTGTTCATTCCAGCCCAGTAGTATCTGCTCTGACTGCCAGCAGTACGGTGCGTGCAAATTATGTTCCCCACCAGTGAATTAAGGTTCCCTCAACACCAGTTGATCTCTTCCTCTTTCTCTAATAACACAACAAATGAACGACAACAGAAGTGTTCTGCACAGCGCCACAAGTTTCCCTGGTACAGAAATCTCTTCCCATCTCTGTCTTGCGATCCAAGTTTCCTATGCTTGATGAATACCAGAATCCTCTCCCCACCCACCCAAACATCTTGGGATCCATTTTGAAAAAGGGTGAGAAAAGGGACACATTTCTCATTTGACCTTGAATTCCTTCTTCGTCTGAGTCTTCCCCCTACCCACCCGCCCTTTCAGAAAACTGCACGTCCTGCTTTATTATTAACAGAACAAAGTTCAGAGCGAAAGGGGGGGGGGAGAGACAGACAAGGAAATTTGATAGATGACAGCAAGAGGATTGTGTCTAAACACATAATAACTTCAAGCAAAGAGGTGGCCAGAAATCAGAAAGAGAAGGCAGGAAATGGAAAGATGCATATTCCATTCTCTTTCCACATGCCTTAGGTTTTCTATCAAACTTCAGAGAGTCGTTAGTTTTGTTCTCACGGTGCAGTTGTGGAGGCCTTACTGACAATGATTGTGAGAAATAATTGCACAGGTTGGATTCACAAAAGGCTCAATTCTGCACCCAGGGTCACATGTAATCCCAGTTAGAGAAGGGATTGGTGCATAAAACGCTATTTCCTGCTGTAGTTTGGTTACACGGGATTGGAGTATTGTTGTTTCCCACACTGAACAGGATTCATAATCAAGAATGTCAGGCATGGGGGTAAGGATGAATTTGGACAATAAACGTTTGAATTTCTTCAAGCAATTTGGAGAACTTCCTTGAGAATATGTACTCTCCCAATTAATTTCAGGCTTAACTCTGTAATATATCCATTATCAACCAAATATTTGGCATGTGATCCCTTAAAGAGAAACCACTACGACCCAGGAGGCTGGTTCCTGGAGATGTGTGGGTTGACTGGAGAAGTTGTTCTTGTGCCATGCAAACTCACAGACCTCATTGGTAATAAAGTTTGTTTTACCGCTAACTCAGCTCCTAGTGAGTTCCTACATGAAGGGCAGAACACAACACAAATTCCACTTATTCGCCAACCCTCATGCCTCTGAATCAAAAAGGAGATCCAAAGTTTAAAAATGCAGATTGCCATGCATCTTAGATTGACCATGGAATTCTGAAGCACACTTAAGTCCAATTCATTAGACCAAGAAGGAGAATTGTGCCTGTATGTTCCCTCCTCTCTTTTCTCACACACCCTAATATAATACTTAACCACAGTTTCCTGTTACATCCATACCAGGAGACTGTGGTTTGTACTTCAAACTGTGTACTTCAAACCACAGTGGGTGCCTCCCCCCCCCTCAGCTGTTGTTAACTGCCTCTGTTTGGGGATTGGTGAATTTAACATTTGTTTTATAGGTTTGGTTGTTCCATAATTAATTTTGCTTTGTACTCAACCCCCGTATCAGTATCAATGAAGGGTAGGATATAAATCACTTCCATAGCAAACCAACCACAGTTTGATCTTGGTTTGAACATTGGGATTGTAGTCAAAACAGAAATCAAAATTCCCCCAGTATTGTCAACTCTGGCTGGCAACAACTTTCCAGTACCTCCATCTCTTGCTACCTGATCCTTTTAGCTAGAGTTGCCAGGGATTGAATGTGGGGGTTTTCTGCATTCAACATGTATGCCCTCCTACTCAGCTGTGGCCTTTCGCCCAGCTGTGGTGGTAAGGCGGCAGTAGTGGAGAGAGTGAAGGGGTTGGAATCTGCAGTCAAACAGGAGATTCGATTGCTTGTCTGCTCTCAAATCTTCTCTTTAATCTAATACTGAAAACAAATGCAATTAAATGGCAACTGCAGGTGTCAAATCTGCAGATGCAGATGCACATCACTTCGAGTTCCTCTGGAGCAATTTGTAAATACAGTGGTACCTCGGATTACAGACGCTTCAGGTTACAGACGCTTCAGGTTACAGACTCCCAGAAATAGTACCTCGGGTTAAGAACTTTGCTTCAGGATGAGAACAGAAATCGTGCGGTGGCAGCGCGGGGCCCCATTAGCTAAAGTGGTACATCAGGTTAAGAACTGTTTCAGGCTAAGAACGGACCTCCAGAATGAATTAAATTCTTAACGCGAGATACCACTGTACCATGAAGAAATAAAGACACACAAAAATATGGTTGAATATTGGGCAAATATTCAAAGCAGGGATCACCAACCTGATTTACAAAACAGGAAAAATAGTTGTGGGCACCCCATGTCCCACAACCAAGCAGACATCACACCTTATCCTCTTGGCTACAACAGAATGCTTCCTGCAAGAAGTTCAGCCTGGAAGGGCAAAGGATGGTGGCACACATTAAGAACCTCTGATCCAGAGAATATCTGGGTACCGTTCAATACAAAGCACCGCAGAGGATAACTTTGCGGAGCACATTTGCTTCAACGCTCATTCTGTGTTAACTCGAAAGCTCGCACTTTGGCTTTCAAAATACAGCTGGTCCAAACACAAAGGTCTCGTCTCGCTTGCTCAGCGTTTTTCTGTTGTTCAACTAAGTTCTCAGGCAAACAACAGCATTCTATGCATACAAACCATTCCCTATTATGCATGAAGTATATGCCAAATTTCTTAAACAACTTGGTTTTACTGAAGCAGCTGAAAGGGGAGGAAAACATGCTTTTGAGAAGTTAGGAATGCTAAGGTTTTTAAAAGCTTGATAATCTGCAGTCTTCTCTGGTTGGGTTCTTGCTTATTCAAAAAAGAAGAGAAGAAAGAATACAATAATTTTATTCAGTGCTGTCCAGCTCCGTACCAAATACTTTAAAAATGTTTTTAAATTGCCTTAGGTTCAGATTATGCAAACTGTATAAAGTCGTGGCAGCATTTTGATGGGGTTCAATGCAAACATTTAACACCGATAAAATTTAAACGGTAACCACATGCTGAGGGAGAGATCCCTAAAACTTTCCAGACTGAAACCAAATGCTTCGTTCAAACAGTGCATATGCCCTCCAGCATTTCAGATAAAAATAGGGGTGGGGGAGATTTGAGACTCCCCCCAACCTCCTCTGCACCCTGAAACACACTGCTGAATCTTCTGCTCTGTGGTCCAGTTCAGACAAAACAATCTTGGCCCCACAAAACATGGCTTTGTCAGACCAAGAAGAAGCCTAACTTTGGGAGGATGAGAACCACATATGCCTTATTGAGTATATGTACACTGCAGAGAAGATGCATCTACTCCCTGCTCATTGATTGACTGGAACAGGAAAGATCCCTAAGAGACAGTGACATTTGGAGCAAATGCTACTACAGTGGTACCTCGGGTTAAGTACTTAATTCGTTCCGGAGGTCCGTACTTAACCTGAAACTGTTCTTAACCTGAAGCACCACTTTAGCTAATGGGGCCTCCAACTGCCACTGCATGATTTCTGTTCTCATCCTGAAGCAAAGTTCTTAACCTGAAGCACTATTTCTAGGTTAGCGGAGTGTGTCACCTGAAGCGTATGTAACCTGAAGCGTATATAACCTGAGGTACCACTGTATCTGGATCTCTCTCTCTCTCTCTCTCTCTCTCTCTCTCACACACACACACACACACACACACAGACACTCTTTTGAGTGCAAGAACACAAAATGACAATAGACAGCATTAACACCTCAGAAGGTCTTGCTGCAGCTGCGTCCTTGGATTCAAGCAGAAATCAAGTATGGTTCTCACTCTCTGGCTTCTGCTTGCTTCCTGCTTCTAGTTCAGCTGTCTCTCACACACAATCTGGCCAGGTGAGGGAGGGGCCCCACCCATTTGTTCTTTGGCAGAAAGCTATACTAACAATCCATATCTAGCAGCCATTATGGACCTTGCCTGGGGATGCGGGTGGCGCTGTGGTTTAAACCACAGAGCCTAGGGCTTGCCAATCAGAAGGTCAGCGGTTTGAATCCCCGTGATGGGGTGAGCTCCTGTTGCTCGGTCCCTGCTCCTGCCAACCTAGCAGTTCAAAAGCACGTCAAAGTGCAAGTAGATAAATGGGTACCCAGTGGGAAGGTAAACGATGTTTCTGTGCATTGCTCTGGTTTGCCAGATACGGCTTAGTCATGCGGGCCACATGACCCGGGAGCTGTCTGCAGACAAACACCGGCTCCCTCGGCCAATAAAGCGAGATGAGGGCCGCAACCCCAGAGTCATCTGCGACTGGACGCAGCGGCCAGGGGTCCCTTTACCTTTACCTTTATGGACCTTGATTCAGGTAGGTAGCTGTGTTGGTCTGAAGCAGTAGAAATATATATAAAAAAATAAAAAATTGTCTAGTAGCACCTTAGAGACCAACTAAGTTTGTTCTTGGTATGAGCTTTCGTGTGCATGCACACTTCCTCAAACACCTTATGGACCTTGTCTGGCTAATTCAGCAATGGGATCCTCCATTAGATTTTAACCTTGTTGGATCCAGGAATTAAAAGGGGCCAGGCATCATGCACCCTAACTTGCCCCCAAACTCACAGCAATAATCTGCAGAGTCAATAGACAGATGGGTAAATCAACAGGCTTGGAGCAGCAGCCTCAAGCCTTCCTCTGCTCCAGAATTCCCATGGACCTTGGGGTAGGTCCATAAATTACTAACTTTTACGAAAGGGGTTGGCTCGTGGTCCCCAACGAGGGACTGTTTCTAAATTACGAATTATCATTCCACACCTCATCAATATGTCTGGATCAAACCTCATTTCACTGGCCTCCACCTAGCCCTGTTCAGGGGGTTGTGGGAAAATGAGAGACACAATGGAGTGTCATCAGCATCCCTGATCAACCGACCGAATCTCAAACCACAGATCTCAATGCAACAAATGTAAAAAGTAAAACATCCGACACATACTCCACCCCCTCTGGCTGCAGTTCTAAAGTATCCCGAATATATTCTCTAATAACTTCATGAGCCTTTGAAATTTACCAGACTTCATCTCATATTCTGCATGTAACTTGAATTCCTCTCCTAGATGTTTCAACGCAACGTATGGAGTATCTTTGGTCTAAACAACAGGATAAAATATGTGATCTCCTAGAAGAAAAGTTCACTTCTAGAACCAGCAGGCTTCTGTTTATTTACACAGAGAGCAGCTTTTCCTAGCCTGGTGCCCTTCAGGTGTTTTCGCTGGGGCTGATGGGAGTTGTAGTACAAACATGTGCACCAGGTTGCAGAAGGTCGGCCTAGGGGAAGGTGTGTTATGCTACTCTGCTGCAATCCCATCCTAGCTAACTGATCCTAATCTACTGATGCTGGCAGGGAGAAAGCGTCTGTACCTACCCCTAGGATGTCAGTGTGGCGATCACACAGGGTCCCCGGACGTTTCACCATCTATTGATCCCTGTGCCACCACTTTATTTCTCGCTGCCACCACCCAGGCCCTACCTGGTACAATACTGAGTCCAGTCAGGGTTAAATTGGAACATAAACTTCTGTTTATTTATTGCAGTTTAACAAGTGTGTGGTTTCATAAACGGTATTGGTCAATTACAATCATGGGGTACCTATACAGACCTATAACTTCCGCTACCTGCTCTCACTCACTAAACCACCTCTCAGATATTTACTTGTCTTCCTAGCCCCTAACTGTTCCTGATTCAGCTTATTTCGCTACACTAACTCAACCTACCCACAGACTCTATCCCAATTCACTCCCACTCCAACCAACCACCCAACTCCCAACAAACTTCTCCCTTAGCCCCTCCCAGAGCTGGTTTTATAGTCCCTCTGACTCCACCCCCTGGGTTCTGATTGGGTAACCTGTTTAACTATTTCACCTCCAGCACTCTCATATGTTAACGTCACAGTCAGGTATGTGGCAGGTGAGCATGGCTTGTGGGGAACAGCCTCATGGGCCAAACTAGGACCTGTGCTGAGCCCAAATAGATCCACAGGCCAGAGTTCCTCCGTCAATAAAATGTGTGAAGCAAAACTGCCCTTTGAAATGCACACTTCTTCATATGTTGTGATGCACAACCCAAATGCACACACAGGTTTAAATTAGAGGGTAGTTTGCAGGAAAATAAATGTATTTTAAAGTTGAAACAATGTACCAAAATGCATTATATCAGAAGAAATTGTTTGCAGCAATGTGTAGATTAGGCAAAATTGCACACAAGAATGTTGTACATTAAAATAAACCCATTTTTGGCTGCAGGTCACTAGGCATCTGAACTTGATCCAAGAACATTGATTCTCCCCTCTAATTATGTAATGAAATGATTACAGAATCCAGTGGCCTTTATGAGAAACATGCCATTCTCTTTTGCCCTGGTTTCAGCAGCATTGTGTTGACAATGCGCATCAGTGGTTTTTCTGGTAAGGTAATTCTAAACAAATGTATAAACCGCAGATCTCTCTCTCTCTCTCTCTCTCTCTCTCTCTCTCTCTCACACACACACACACACACACACACACACTTAAGCAATCCAGTTGTGGGCACAAATAAACAGTAGGCTTCTTCTTCTTTTTTTGTATATATTTTTTATTAAATTTTCTGCTTTACAGTTTAAAATACTCATTTTGCATATCATAAATCCCTGCATAATTTACAAAAAACTAAACCATTCAGTATTCCATTATTGCATCCATCAAAACTTATTTACACTGCTGAATTTATCTTAATGCTGCCAATGTTTTCAAGTGTACACAATTTCCCCCCCAAATAGTCAATAAACATTTTCCAATCTTCTCCAAACGTATGTTCTTCTTGTTCTCTTATTCTATATGTTAAGTCTGCAAGCTGCACATATTCTGTCAGCTTAAGCTGCCATTTTTCTTTAGTTGGGACCTTGCTCACTGCTTCTACCCTTTTAGACAGGGGCCTTATAAAAAAAACAAAAATGTGATAATACTTACCTAAGAACTTGCCGTCCAGGTTGCCAAGGAGGATAGTTTAAGAGTGGAGTAAGTCTAAGAGTGAGAAGATCCCTTGGCTGCTTCCCACACCCAGGGCCAGTCTTATAATTACAGTGACAGGGTGCGGTGACAGATCCCAGGGGTGGGGGTGGGGTTTGCCCCCCCCCCAGCCATTTCTCTTGAGCCAGTGCCCCCAACCCTCCAAGTGTCCCTATTTTCCAGGGACATCCCTGATTCAGAGAAGCCATCCTGGTTTCTGATTTGATCCCGTAATGTCCCACTTTCCCTTAAAGGTAAAGGTAAAGGTACCCCTGCCCGTACGGGCCAGTCTTGACAGACTCTGGGGTTGTGCGCCCATCTCACTTAAGAGGCCAGGGGCCAGCGCTGTCCGGAGACACTTCCGGGTCACGTGGCCAGCGTGACATCGCTGCTCTGGCGAGCCAGAGCCGCACACGGAAACGCCGTTTACCTTCCCGCTGGTAAGCGGTCCCTATTTATCTACTTGCACCCGGAGGTGCTTTCGAACTGCTAGGTTGGCAGGCGCTGGGACCGAGCAGCGGGAGCGCACCCCGCCGCAGGGATTCGAACCGCCGACCTTTCGATCGGCAAGCCCTAGGCGCTGAGGCTTTAACCCACAGCGCCACCTGCGTCCCCTGCGCCACCTGCGTCCCCTGCGCCACCTGCGTCCCACTTTCCCTTAGGACGTCCCTATTTTCATTGGAGAAATGTTGGCGGGTATGGAGTTATCTGACCCTCTGAGCCGTCTGAAGGCAATCCTGTATAGGGAAGTTTTTCTTAATGTTCAATGTTTTATTACCGTATTTGTTGCTCTATAAGACGCACTTTCCCCCTCCTAAAAAGTAAGGGGAAATGTGTGTGCATCTTATGGAACAAATGCAGGCGGGAGGCTCTGCTCAGCGCTCCCTTTAAAGAGCCCCATGGAGCGTGTGCCCTTCTCCCTCCTCAGGTAAAAGCCCCCAAGAGCCACACACACGCTCTGTGTGCTCTTTAAAGGGAGCGCGGCTCTTGGGGAGCCTTAGCTTCTGCCTTAGCCACGCGTAGCCTCTTCCGGGCAGGAGAAGCCTTCATCCTGCTACCCGAGAGAGGCTGCCCGCGGCTATCCCAGAAGCCAGGACAGCAAGAGGCTATCCCAGAAGCCAGATCCCTCTTGCTGTTCTGGCTTCTGAGATTCAGAATATTTTTTTTCTTGTTTTCCTCCTCCAAAAACTAGGTGCGTCTTATGGTCTGGTGAGTCTTACAGAGCGAAATATATATGTACTGGAAGCTGCCCAGAGTGGCTGAAGCAACCCAGTAAGATGTGTGGGGTATGAATAGTTAAAAATTATCATTATGGAATGGGACGTCCCTATTCTCATCGGATAAATGTTGGAGAGTATGGTGCCCCAACAGCAATGATGACAATGGTCATTTATGGCCCACCTTTTACCAAATGGTACCCAAATGAACTACAAAACCGTCACAATCAAAGTAAGTGCAATGTACAATTAAAATAATAAGCTCAAAACCACCACACACCAACAAAAATAACATTGCCGATTGCTCGGCCATCATACCATATCTCAGTGGTTTTCAACCAGTATTCCATGGCACCCTGGGGTGCTTTGAATGATGGTCAGGGGTGCCGCGGGCAACACTGGCCTCTATCCCTCTTTCCTCCTCCCCCCCCAAAGTTCTCTCACATATCTGCCTCCTAAAGTCTTGCACAACTTTTTGTTGCAGCAGCCCTGGCTATAAGCTCTACAGTATACCTGAAGGAGCGTCTCCATCCCCATCGTTCTGCCCGGACACTGAGGTTCAGTGCCGAGGGCCTTCTGGCGGTTCCCTCACTGCGAGAAGCCAAGTTACATGGAACTAGGCAGAGGGCCTTCTCAGGAGTGGCACCCGCCCTGTGGAACGCCCTCCCACCAGATGTCCAAGAGAACAACTACCAGACTTTTAGAAGACATCCAAAGGCAGCCCTGTTTAGGGAAGCTTTTAATGTTTAATAGACTATTGTATTTTAATATTCTGTTGGAAGCCGCCAAGAGTGGCTGGGGAAACCCAACCAGATGGGCAGGGTATAAATAATAAATTATTATTATTATATTATTACAGGCAAATGGTGCCTTTGGGTCTGGCCACGGGATGCTGGTTGCCAGGAGCTGAGGTGGCCTCGGAGTAACGAAGCAAGCAGGCAAGGGAGTCCAGCCAGCCAGTCCGCCAGCCACCCCTTGCAGTTGGGAATGGACAGACAAGTCCCAGGCCCCTGTGGGGCAGTTTGAGGAGGCACCTCTCTTTGTGACAGAAGGGCAGCTCAGGGACCAGGGACAGCAGCAATAGCTGCCCAGAAGACTCCCAAGGAAAGCGGAGAGGAGAGGAGGCTGAGGGAACACTCCACAAGGGTGGGGGTTCGAAAATGGGCTGCCAGCTCTGCAGGCAAGGGGTGACATAACAGGGCTCCAGAGCCCAACAGGCGTGCCTCAGATAGGCTGCAAGCCCTCCAAATATAGCTGTGTTGTTATTAAGTTCATTCAGTGAGGTTTTAGGACCTATAAGGGTTGAGACTAAGTTGGCAGCATATGCTTGTTGGTGGCCTGGACTTCCTGTCTGTCTGTCTCACCTCGTTGCTTTCTCCAGCAGTGCCATACACACTGTCACCGGGAACAGGGGCAGATTGAGGGCAGTGAGAGTGGTGCAGCTGCATGGGGCATGCAACCAAGAGGGTGCCTTCTCAAAGCCTGGGAAGCAGTTGCCCATGAAGGAGTCGCAAAGGCTCTGACAGAGTCCTCGAGTCCTCCTACCTCCTTCCCAAAGCCAGACGAGCACATACTGGGCTTTGGGAGAGAGGTAGGAGGACCCTGCCAGTGTCAGGAACTCGTCCTACACTCAAGTAGGACCCTGGCAGAGACACATGCCCAACTGGCATGTTCCCTCCCTCCTGGTTGATTGTTTGGGAGCTTAAAAGCTTTCTTCAGCCCGAACATCACAGCAACCAATGCCAACCGACACTGGCACACTTAGGGATCCACAGAGTTTGCGCAGCTTGTGTAACAGACCTCAGCAACTCAGCATTTTGGCTAATCTACTTTATTTACACACAGAGCACTGCAACATGGCTCCCTCTCTCTCTAGCATCAGGCAGCAAAGAGAAAAAGGGCAAAGGACAATAGTCCCGCTTCATGGAACACAGTAACACAAACATCCTGTCTCCGTCACTTCCCACTCTGTGGAGTCAAAACATACACCGTCATGTGAAAGACAACAATCCCATGACTGCAATCATGGAGCAGGAATTCTAACAGCCAGAACCTCGCACCTCTTCCTGAACCCTGGCTTAAGCTGGCGCTGTGACGGCTGAGGGGGAGGGCATCAAATGTTGGCCTTGCACAGAGTGGCTGCTGACCAAGCAAGCAGAAAAGAAGAACAGATGTTGTAGGTTGTGAACTTCAGTAGGTATCAGGTGTGTGCATCCTTAGCTGCACTCACCTGGCGTTTACAGGAACCTGCATGCAAATAAGAAGCATGTGATTGGCACCAGCACTATAATGCAGACAGACAGACAGACAGACAGACAGACAGATATCAGAAGGCCTGTCACCCTCTGGCACTATGGAACTCCATCTCGCTGTTCTTTCCATTCATGGCCCTCTGTGGTTTGCTTCAAAACGGTGTTGGCTTGAGCACTGGAATTCAATCTCTCATTGTGATTTTTTGCAAAAAATTATTTTCACAATGGGACCTTGTTTCCAGAATGGACAGACAGGACTTTGGGGCAGTTTAGTCAGTAGGACTGGCCGGCTCCCAAGGAAAGGAGCCAGACACATTCCGATATCCTCCACCCCAACACCGCACAAACGCCGTCAAGCAAAAGATCACCATTTCCTCTTGCAAAGTAAGGCGATTTTTCCAGAATAATAATTTTAAAATCACATTGGATTTGATACTCCAAGTAACCTCACTGCCATCTCCCTGCCACCACTCATCTGCCCTGGTGGGGGTGGCGGGTGGCTGCTGAGAAAGCAAGTCCTGGCTCCCTCCTCGTGTGGTGGCCTAGCAGCATGGGAAATGGCATGCTGTGGCTGAGCTTAGCCAATTGGAGTCTTTGCATATCTGTGTGGGTTGTGCAGTTCAAAACAGTTCGCGTTAAAATGCTACTGCTGCTGAATTTTGCTTTCCAGCTTTCCTTTTTATAAAACACAAGAGTAACTGGATTTTGCACAAAAAGATTACCTGAGTTCAAAACACAGGGTTATGCTGCCCCCAGCTCACAGTTGGTTGGCAGCTGTTGCTACTTAGCAAGGAAGGGAAACGCGACGTAGTCCTGCGTAAAAAGAAGAAGAAGAAGAAACAAAAACTTGCTGCAAACAGCTTAATCATTCCTTTGGCAATCCGGCAACTGACCCAAAATCAACCCCGTTAGGATGGAGTATATTGAATGCTCCCTGCTGTTGGGAATGGAAACATGCAGTGGAGAGTCATTAAACCTGAATAAACTGACCCAAAGTTCAACAAGCATGCAATCTGAAGGACTAGAGATAAGGAGCTGGAACAACTCAGAGGAAAGAAGGACATCAGGCAGCAGAAAGAGCACAGGCAGCAAGACACTTCAGGAAGGAAGATTCGACATATGCAGGAGCAAGTTTCATTGAGCATAGTGGGTCGTATTCCTAGCTAAACATGCATAAGATCACACTGTTCGTTTCCCAGAAATAGAAATATCTGACACTTTCATTCACTGAGCATTAAGTCAATAGATTTGATTTGATTTATTATATTTCCACGCCTCTTTTAATTCAAAGGAATCCCAAAGCAGCTTACAAACAATAAATAATAATAACATCTCAAGTACAGCATAAATCATACAGAACAATTAACAAATCATCAGCGGAACAACTGCAGCCTATAAAACACTGTTAACAAAGCAGCAACACTCAACAACTTTGCCTCCCCCAACAATATTAACAACATCAACAAAATAGGAAACAAAAATTAATCTAAGCCCTGTTAAGTTCTCTGCAGCCCCATGACTCATTTACTTTCACTCTGTTCAGTTTATTAAATACACATGCACATAATGCCTGATTTTATTTGATTTATTATATTTCTAATTTCAATATTCAGTGTTCTTCAGTATTTCAGTAGTGATCACTGCTGGACAGAGAAGCAATAGGAGCATTCCAGTATTCAAACAGCACCATCTTTTGGTTCTCTCTGTAATATCATATATTTAATTTTGAGAGAGGGTGGACGAGTACAGTATTTTCAAGCACAGCTGCACCAGGAATCATCTCCCCCAGTCTACCTGATTTAATTTATTTCAGGGATGGGGAACCTGCAGACTTCCAGATGTTGTTGGGCTCTAGGTCCTATCATCCCTATTGGCCAAGGCTGCTGGAAGTCATAGTCCCACAAACATCTGGAGAACTTCGGGTTCTCCATCCCTGACTTATTTCATAGGAGCCTCCTCTACGGCATAATGGTTGGAGCAAAACCTGGGAAATATCATATACAATGGTTCCTCGGGTTAAGTACTTAATTCGTTCCGGAGGTCCGTACTTAACCTGAAACTGTTCTTAACCTGAAGCACCACTTTAGCTAATGGGGCCTCCTGCTGCTGCCGTGCCGCCAGAGCACAATTTCTGTTCTCATCCTGAGGCAAAGTTCTTAACCTGAAGCACTATTTCTGGGTTAGCGGAGGCTGTAACCTGAAGCGTATGTAACCTGAAGCGTATGTAACCCGAGGTACCACTGTATTTAACTCGAGAGTGGCAAGGCTAGTGGAAAGGCTGGTTTCAAATCCCCATTTAACCATGGTGCTCACTGCATGACTTGGGGACACACACCCTTCCACACAGCCTTAACTGTGGGTTGTCGTGTGGATAAATTAGGAGGAAGCATGTGTACAAAACTAGAGTTCCTTGGAGGAAGGGTGGTATTAAAAATGCAACCCCTTGGCTCATAGGAAGAACCTATGAAGTAGCCTTACATTCCCCTAGTTCACATGTAACAGTAAACCATGGTTTTTAAAACTTCAATCCACTTTCTTCCTCCTTACGGAGGTACTCATAGAGGCCGATAGTCAGAATTAAGGCAACAATTATCCATATAACTGAAGTTATAAAATGTAGAATACAACAGTTGCAATGAAAAGTAGAAAACTTGTCAATAAATACTATTTAACACTTCAACAGCAACAGAATTAGCAGTCTAGTGATATGTGAACAAGCTTCAACAGGTTCCCAGTCTTCCTCCCACACAACCATGAAGAGGATTCTGCCAAATTTAGTTTTCATTTTTAAAGGATTGTGGCTCAGCGTTCTACTCAAACCAGGGCTTCTGACTGAAAGCAAACTCTGACTAGTTTAATAAGCCATCTCCATCGTGCATCCCATGCTCTGTTCTCTCCTACTCACACATTCCCTTCCAATGTATATAAGAACTTTCAACTGTTTAAAGTTCCTTTCTAATAATAAATCGGTCAGTAGTAGGTGCTTGTTTGGAGCCACCCTTTTGTCTGATTTTAATCTCCTTTGGACGCCAATAATAGTTGCTGGCTTGTCCCTGCTGAGTAGCTGAACCCTTCTGTTCTCTCAGAAGGAATCAGCGACACAAGCCAAAGCTGGGGATTTCTTAGGCAAAGGTAAACAGGAAAGGATCTTGTTCTTTTAATTGAACTAATCTAATTAAGGAACAGCAAGGGACATTAGGGGATTGCCAAAAAAAATCAGCAGAAGGCACATTCTCTCTCCCTTCCCCCCCTCTGTTAACCCTTCAGTTATCTGCTAAGCGCTACAAACAGATTCAGTAGCAAGGATTCCTTTGCAGTGTGCACATACAGTGATACCTTGGTTTACGAACTTAATCCGTTCTGGAAGTCCGTTCTTAAACCAAAGCATTGTTAAACCAAGGTGTGTTTTCCCAAAGCAGCGGGGGATTCAATTTACAAATGGAACATACTCAACAGGAAGAGGAACATGTTCTGCTTCCAAGGCAAAGTTCACAAACCAAAACACCTACTTCCGGGTTTGCAGAGTTCTTACTCCAAGTTGTTCATAAACTAAGCTGTTCTTAAACCAAGGTACTACTGTACTACAAAGAATCTAGAGAATTCTTATAAAAACCAGAATAGGGGCTGAAACGGCCAGAGTTTCATGTCACCCCAGTCTCCAAGCAGTGTGAGATTCCAGGTGTTCCAGGTCTTTACCCAAGGTCCATCTTTCCTTTTGGAAATAAGGCACAGCGGAGACTGTGGTGTCTTTATGATATATAGTTTATTTATACCTATATACAACCTGAGCCTATGATGGAGGGCTTCACAGCATTAACATTCCAGGTCGGTCTTGTTTGACTCATAGCCACAGCCTTGGATTCGAGCAGAAATCAGCCATGCCTTTCTCCCTGCCTTTTCTAGCCCGCAGCTTTTGAAATCGTCTTCTAACTCACATTACACACATTTTCCAACTCTAAACTCTGGCTTTTGTCCATGACAAAATGAGGGGGGGCCCTTCCTCAGAGCTGGAGGAGGGCCCCCACTCATTTGCAGTTCGGCACAGAGCCCTCTCTCTTTGGCATCCTTTATGGCTCATTGCCTTTCCTTTCTTTTCTTAACGACTCATCGCCCAGGCGATTACCTCATGTGGAAGTTGGCCTTATTTTCTTTACCCTTGCTGGATCCAGGGGTTCAGGAGACTTGATTAAATTCTAACACTTACTGAGTCTAGGAATTTAGAAATGTCTAGCACCCACAAACTCATAACAACATTCATAATTAGTGGGTGCTCATCTTTGTTTGTTGGTTTAAAAAGAATGACAAACTGCCTAATCAAAAAATCTGCTGTACATAATAAAAATTTAAATAAAATGCAGCTAAGATTTGTTTTTTACCCCTTCATGGATCACTGTCTTTAATAACTCAGAGAAGCTCTAAATTATGCCATGCAGGGCCACCCAAGATGAACAGGTCATAGTGGAGAGTTTTGACCAAACGTGATCCACCTGGAGGAGGAACCGGCAAGCCACTCCAGTATCTCTGCCAAGAAAACTCCATGGACAAAGACAACAGGCATATAAAAGTTATGATGCTGGAAGATGAGCCACTCAGGTCGGAAGGCGTCCAACATGCTACTGAGGAAGAGCAAAGGACAAGTACAAGTAGATTCAGAGCTGATGAAGCGGCTGGACCAAAGCTGAAAGGACACTCAGTTGCAGATATGCCTGGAAGCGAAAGGAAAGTCCAATGCTGTAAAGAAAAATATTGCATAGGAACCTGGAATGTAAGAACCATGAACCTGGGTAAGTTGGATGTGGTAAAAAATGAGATGGCAAGAATAAATATTGACATCCTGGGCATCAGTGAACTAAAATGGACGGGAATGGGCGAATTCAGTTAGGATGATCATCATATCTACTACTGTGGGCAAGAAACCCGTAAAAGAAATGGAGTGGCCCTCATAGTCAACAAAAGAGTGGCGAAAGCCACCTCTTGAAAAGAGAAGACTCCCTGGAAAAGACCCTGATGTTGGGAAAGAGAAGGGGATGACAGAGGACGAGATGGTTGGATAGTGTTCTCGAAGCTACCAGCATGAGTTTCACCAAATTGCGGGAGGCAGTGGAAGACAGGAGTGCCTGGCGTGCTCTGGTCCATGGGGTCACGAAGAGTCGGACACGACTAAACGACTAAACAACAACAACAACAACAACAACAACAGGATACACGTTTTCTGCTCCTGATTTGTGGGACATCCTTTGTCAGATGAGACATGGTTTGGGATAGGACACACAAGCAACCTAATACATACATTGAGACATTCCCCTCTCCCTATAATGTGTCATTACTGAAATATGTGCGATGACATATTTCAATAATGACACATTATAGGGAGAGGGGAGTGTACATGTACCCCTGCCCCCCCCCCCGGCATCCCCTTACCAGCTGCCACAGGCACAAAGGATGACAACACATCATGTATGTTCATTACAGGGTCAGAAGGGTGAACTCAACATGAGGTTGCCATCTCAAGCAACCAGTCAACATTTGTCATCATGCCTAAGAGCCAAATTACTCATTACATTAAACTGCATGCGAATGCTTGGAGGCTGTCATTCAAAGTGTGATGAAAAGAGGGTGCTGCTTAACCCTGTCCCTTCCAGCAATTTGTCCACTCAAAATCACACCCTGGTCAGAGGCAAATGGAATGCAAAAGAACCCTTAGGTTTTGATTGTGACATGTTCAAAGCTTAAAATATTACAGTAAGGATACCAGCTTTGTTAAACTTAATATTGCCACTAAGGGTCACTGTTGTCCAACATTTGCAGATTGTCTTCTTGTGCCAATCAAGGCTGGGCAAGTTATTTGGTGGTGAGGTTCAGGATACATCAACAATAATTATCAGGACATCATTTGCAGGCATTAAGGGCAGTTCTCAGTTGCATGTGATTAATATCATTTGCATATTAGTTTCAGGGGAAGGACTCAGTGAGGTCTAAGATAGATAGATCTTCTGTTGGCTAGAGAGCTTTTGCTAGTTGCACCAGAATACTCTGAGACATAACTAGGCTGTGCCCCTAACCACCTACTGCTCCCATCTAGTAAACAGCATTTAATCTCACCCTTTAGCTCAAGAAGCAACATCCCTTATCTCCCAGGCTCTCCATTCTCTCAAGTGGAGGATCAAGGAATCTATCAACACTAGACTCTGGTCCTGTGAGAGTAAAATGGTGGAGGCGTCCAGAATGAAGGTTTGATCCCCCCCCCCCCCCGAGAGCATCTCAAATCCTCTCGCAGTACATAGCTTCATAGCAGAGCATGTGCTTTGCATTTAGAAGGTCTCAGCTTCAATTCCTCAGTTGTGTGTGTGTGGGGGGGGGGTTTAAGGGTCAGTGTGGTGATCACACAGGGTCCCCGGACGTTTGACGGTCTATTGATCCCTGTGCCACCACTGTGCTCGCTTCCCCGCTGCCACCAACCCGTTACTCTCGGGTACACGCTGAATCCAGACAGTTATTAAAATTGAACCAAATAAACAAGTTTATTTTATAAGCGTTAACAAGTTTATGGTTTCTCAGATAATATTCTTGTCAGTTTCTTAACTTTGGTTTCTTCACCGGCCTATACCTTCCTAATACCTTCTGACTGATTATATGCACTGTTTGACTGACTCCTCTTAACAGATTCTCTCACTCTCCCACATCAGACTAGCCCAACCCACAGACTTATCCTCTCCCTGTCTCTTCTCTAACTCCAGACTGACTTCTTAACAACTCTAACTCCTCCCCTTGGGTTCCTATTGGTTAGTCACTTTACAATTAGTTAACCCTTTCCTTATGAACCCAGTATGATGTCACACACCTAGGAGGGCAAACACCACAGTTGGTGTCAGGGCTGACATGGGCACAGGTCAGGAAGTTCAATATTTTTTGTTGTTGTTCAAGAAAACCGTAGACACAAAGAAGCCTCTTGGCAAGACCAGTTCCCCCTTCCCCCTCAGTTCCTTCCTCCTTCAGAGCTTGCCCATGTAGGCATAAGCTATGGTGGGAAGGAGCCCTTCCTCATTGTTCTGCCACTTGCACAATTCTTTTTGTGTGACCTTGGAGATAAGTGGGGAGGAGAGCCTAACGCAGTAGGACAGGCAAGCTCTTGGTGAGCTTCATGTGCTGAGTCAGAACTGCTTTCTGCCTTTGGCTCGCCCCTCTCACTCATGCCTGTTGTTTCTTTAGAGGCCCCTCTTCATCTTCTGACCTGTCCTCAGTGTCCCACCTCCACTGCTCTGAACCTTCCTCTTCTGAGGCTCCCTTAGGGGGCTCGCCACCTGGTGCCTCTCATCCCTCCTCATCATCCAGCCAGTCCCTAACCGCTGGATAGCAGCTAGGAGTCACTTGGAAGCCACTACCATTCAACAATACTGGGTTAGGTGGACAAATACTCTGGCCTGATATAAGGCAGCTTCCTTGCATGCTGGATAGAGATTTCAGAAGTTCAGGGTCCCATCATGATATTCTAATAGAGGCATTGCAGATCTCTGTGTGCTGCCTTTCAGCTAGTTCTACTATTTTCTGTGCAGAAATATTAAATGGTCTTTGACCCACCCGCAACCCTGGGTTCTGGAGCACCCAGCTTGGAAATCACCAGCTAAGAGGAAATATTTCTAGTTCCATATCAGGGACCCTTCTGACATCTCACACTTGTTTTGCTAAGGAAGTCAGAGGTTTAATTCCATGCATCTCCCCAGAGGCACGAGCTGGCAGGTGGTGGTGGGGATTTACAATAACAAACAGCCTCCTTGTTCACGCCCCCTTTGTTGGCGCTGCTGCTGACCTTGAAGCCCCCACTGCAGCCGCTGCTACTTGACCCATCATCAAGCCCCAGATTCCAGCACAAGAGAAGGCAGATGTTGCAGAAGCCGGAATGATGCACAGTTAATGTCCATCATCGCCACACTTTTCCGAATCTCCCCGGCATGCAGGATATAAGGTTACGGTTGGCATCCTTTCTTATGGTCTTTGGAATCCGAGGGGCACAGTTCACAGAGATATTTGTCTCTAATCTCTGCCATCACGCTCACACTCGAGATGCCAAACGGCATACTTCTCTTGCCCCTCTCCACACACCACACTTTTTTTTCCAAAGAAAAAATTATTCCATAGCCCAGGATCATAAGACTGGAGTGTGAGCAGCTTCAGTGACATATAAACCGGCATGTTCCACATGTGTCAGTGGGCAGCAGGCTCTGTGGATCGGGTTTCCTCCACACCCTGAAGCAATTTCAAGTGCCAAGCATAGCTGCCCCAAGGTTCACCCCAACAGCCAGCATTGTTTTGTCTCGGCTGGAGAATGGACCAGCTGTGCTCAACACCTGCTAGCAGAAAGCTCGCTGGCCCATCTCACGAAGAGGTTGAGCATCCTTGTGGCATTGCAGCTCCCCCAGGGCCTTGCAGTGTCAGGATCTGACGGAGGCAATGCTGCTTCCTTGATCCGCAGCATAACCAGCATGCGTTAGGTCAGGGACAGGGAACCTGCGGTCCTCCAGATGTTGCTACAACTTTGTACAATGGACAACGACTTCCATTGACCATACTGGCTGGGGCTGATGGGAGCTCAACAACCTCTGGAGGTCTACAGGACTCCAAGGTCACGGGAGTCCACAATACACCTGTTCACATCCCAGAGGCATCTGGCAAGCCACTCCAAGATGCAGAGTGCTGAATGAAATGGGCCTTCCAGTTTGCAGAGAATAAGGCTCTCAGTAACTACTAGTCACAGTGGCTATGTTCTACCTCCACTGTTCATGGAATACCAGTTCTTGGGAATCACTAGTGGGGGAAAATGCTGTAGCACTCAGGTCCTGCTTGCAGAAATCCCATATGGCAACTGTAGGGATGTGATGCTGGAATAAATGAGTCTTTGGCCTGTTCCAGTAGTGTGTGTGTGTGTGTGTCTTTGTGTGTGTGTGGTTTTTATAAAAGTTTTTCATAATACAATAAGATATAGAAAATCAATGTAAATTTTAAAAAAAGCTACAAAAAGGGCAAATAGAATAAGTAGAATGTGGAGCCCTCTCTTGAAGGTAGTTCTTAACCCTGACCACCCACAGAAGGTAGTTAAGTAGCCTCTCACCTCCTCCTAGCTCTCACCTGGGATCCTTCTGTTCCCCTCGTAGCCTCTCACCTTGGGAGATCAACATTTCCCTACCTCCCACCCAGAGTCCTCCACCAGCCACCTACCACCCCCATGAGTAAACAGTCCTTGGACCTGCTTCATAAAGACCCCAAGTAGAAGATGCCAAAGAAAAAAGAGAAGAAAATACAGAAGAGAGAGACAATAAAATGCAGAAAAAAGGGGGAGAGGGGGAGAAAGGGAGAAAGGGAGAAGGGGAGAATAATAATAATAAAAATAAAATTTATTTATATCCCGCCCTCCCCAGCCGAAGCCGGGCTCAGGGCGGCTAACAACAATAAAACAGTACAAAAGTACAACACAACACAACACTCTAAAATCATTCATTATAAAATTAATTCAAGGGGAGAAAGGGAGAAAGGGAGAAAGGGAGAAGGGGAAAAGGGGAAAAAGAAAAAGGGGTGAAAAAAGAATTTTTGATTTTCCATCCACCGGTTACATAAAGAAAGATCTGATCCTATAAATATATAGGATATATTGTGTGTGTGTGTGTGTGTGTGTGTGTGTGTGTGTGTGTGTGTGTACACAGTGAAACCTTGGATCCCAAAGGCTGCAAACCTGGAAGTGAGTGTACCAGTTTGTGAATGTTCTTTGGAACCCGAATGATAGACGTGGCTTCCATGGCTTCTGATTGGCTTCAGGAGCTTCCTGCAGCCAATCCAAAGCTGTGCCTTGGTTTCCAAACGTTCCATTCAACTTCCAAGGTATGACTGCATTGTATAAATATATAGGATCAGATTGTAAATCTACTACTTTGGACTTTCACATGTTGGCAGAAATGGTTTGATGGTGTGTGAAGGATGCAAAATAGGGAGTTGGAAGGCCTGACCCTGGGGACAATTTGGTTTCCAAGGAGGAGTACCAAATATTTGTCATAAGAAAATTACAAGGGGATTGTGTGGGAAGGGACAGGAATTTATGACAGCATTTATAGTTAAGTACTGCATCCCTTCCCCTGCTACCCCTCCTCCCCAAATGACTGATCAGGCAGGCAACATTCTTTGCATAAGAAGGGCCTGCTGGATCAGGCCAATGGCCCGTCTAGTCCAGTATCCTGTTCTTATGGTGGCCAGCCAGATTCCTGTGGGAAACATAGAAGCAGGACCTGAGTACAAAAGTGCTCTCCGCTCCTGCGGTTTCCAGCAATTGGTATTCCGAAGTATTACTGCCTCTGGCCATGGCATATGGAGCAGAAGGGCAACGGGAGGGGGTCTCCTGCAACACAACTGCCCTCCCTCCAGTTTGTGCTGGTATCACCAGTTGTTGAGATTCAAGGTGCAACTAGTGGAGTCTAGTCCATTAACGTCAATGGGGCACTGTCCCTGAGCCGGCCCACCTATGACATGGGTTGAAGCACCTGCCTCAGGCGGCAGAATTGCAAGAGGCGGCGCCCCACCCATCCTCCACTTCTGCTGCCTAGATGAAGGCGCTCCAGCATGCGGCATTGCCGCTCACCTTCCCCATACGCAGGCAGAAAAGCAGAGAGAGCGGCAACACTTTGAGGAGCTCTCCGTCTCCTGCCAATTCGGCAAGAGTTGGAGCATTCCTGTATGCCAGTTGGCACTCAGTTCTTCCCTGGGAAGAAGCCAGTTAGCAACACTCTGATCAATGCTCGCGGCTCCTGCTGAGTTTGGCAAGGACCAGGGCGTGGAGATGATGAGGCACTGCGGTGGGCCGGGCGGCAACAATTCCCAATTCACCTCAGGTGGTGAAAAGGAATGGGCTGCACTGCCCCATCAACCTCAGTCTGCTGCCCTCAGGCAGACCGCTCCTGCCTGCCTTCTTATTTACAAACAGTCCGGGGAGGTGAATCTCGGTGTTTGTGCCTTGTCGAACCCACCAGGGAGGAGAATGGGGATAAAGTGTTGGTGCTGACCTTTAAAGCCCTAAATGGCCTCGGCCCAGTATACCTGAAGGAGCGTCTCCACCCCCATCGTTCTGCCCGGACACTGAGGTCCAGCACCAAGGGCCTTCTGGCAGTTCCCTCGCTGCGAGAAGCCAAGTTACAGGGAACCAGGCAGAGGGCCTTCTCGGTAGAGGCACCCGTCCTGTGGAACGCCCTCCCATCAGATGTCAAAGAGATAAACAACTACCTGACATTTAGAAGACATCTGAAGGGAGCCCTTTTCAGGGAAGATTTTAATGTGTGACATTTTGATGTATTTTTAATCTTTGTTGGAAGCCACCCAGAGTGGCTGGGGAAACCCAACCAGATGGGCAGGGTACAAATATATTATTATTATTATTATTATTATTATTATTATTATTATAAAACAAAACTTAGCTGGCTCTCCCTGTCAATGGCTCCGACTCCACCTACTGGTTGAAAGGCTCTATGGGTGAAACTACTACTGAACGGAAGTTAACTTGGTGCCTGTTTGAACATTCATCAGGATGCATGATCTGCGGTACCTCAGCTATGCAAAGCAGGTGGGATTACTCATCTGAAAGTGCTACCTGGTCAAAATTTCCTTGTTCATGTAACATACCTGAGAAACCTTTCCCTCAGGCTAACTTGGCACATGATGGACTGTTTAGCAGCTGTGGAAGACAGAAAGCTGGGGTTTATAAGCCTTGTTCAGAAGTGTTGCTCACGTGTGAGGAAGGGGCCTCATGGCAACTAGCCCACTGGGATGGGCAAATATGTCAAATCTGCTTTCTCTCATCCCATTTTTCCAATCTTGAGTTCAGTTCACCACAGTTCCACACACAGAGACATATACAGTGCTTTTTTTTTCTTAGGGGTACTCTCATTTTGACTCAAGAAAACCACCATTTTATAGTTCAGATTGGGGGGAAATAAATACAGTAAATACAACAAAACTGACCAATCACCGTGCTAGATTCCAACTCCTCCTTCACACATTAAATGCTCTCTTCCGTCTGAGACTCAAGAAATACCGCAGCAGGAAAGGAGGCCGCCATCAGGGGTAGTAACAGAACTGATGATTCACCGTGCTAGAAAAGACACTAAAAACATTTAAATTTTTTGTTTCTTCTCCCATTAGATTCACAAAATGTTTAGGGATATGTGTACCCTCACATACGCCCAGAAAAAAAGCATTTGAGATAGATAGATAGATAGATAGATAGATAGATAGATAGATAGATAGATAGAGATAGATAGATTGATAGATAGATAGATAGATAGATAGATAGATAGATAGATAGATGATAGATAGATAGATAGGATAGATAGATAGATAGATGATAGATAGATAGATAGATAGATAGATAGATAGATAGATAGATGATAGATAGTTAGATAGATAGATAGATAGATAGATAGATAGATAGATATAGATGATAGATATATCTGTAGGGCTAGATTAACCATTAAGCAAAATAAGCATGCATTTAGGGCGTCAAGGGAAGGGGAACGCCACAGAAATTTTCCATTGCCAGATATACCATATATTTATACTACTACTACTACTACTACTACTACTAATAATAATAATAATAAAATAGTAATAATAGAGACTAATGATATAGGATTTATTGTTGTGTATATTTTGAATTAGATATATATATAGTGGCACCAAAATCTTTTAAGTGCTTATGGCCTCTAAAAATCTTAATCTGGCCATGTGTAGTGTGTGTGTGTGTGTGTGTGTGTGTGTGTGCGCGCGCTCATGAAAATTCACCAGCAGCATTTTAGCACAAAGTTATCCTAATGTACATATTTTTGCATGCAACATATCTGTAGTGTAGTATTTATTCAGGAAATCAGCCATGAAGCACAAGGGATATGGAGGAGGGGAAGTCAATTTTGTGCTGAAGGCAATGGTCTATGGGGAGTGGTATCAAAGCATTTTTTTGGCTTGAATAGTTGACAAGGAAGGTGGTGGAGAAGGAGGAGATTGGTGGTGGAGGCAATTCAGGTGGGATGATATTGAGTGCAAGGAGTCTTGATGAAAAATGCTTTGTCCATCCACATCTAATCTTGCCCCTTTCTAAAATTTATTTATTGGTGTGTGTTTTTCTTTTTGCAAAGTGTGTTCTCCCTCATGGAGAGCACAGGTTGCGGGCGGGGCTGACAAGACACCTCACTGTTACTAGGCAAATGGTTTGGCCATCCTTTAAGCAGGGGTGGACTGTTAGTGGGGAAATCTAGATGTTGCCATTTGTTGATTGACAGCCCTATTTGTTAAATACAATGCTCGCAGCGAGGAACTTCCTCTTTTGCTGCTTACTTCGGATCACCTGCCCTCCCTTCCCTAATTTTAGGCTGTTTGCTTGACCTTGCTATGCCTGCCATGGGGTCGTCTGTTTTGGGGCAGGGGCCCGGTAGGAATTTTGTCCATTTGGCTGATTAGTGTGTGCCACTTGGTTTTTGCCTACTGCGTAGCAAATCGTCACAACTTGTAAGATTTGCGGTTAGGCATTGGTCTTGGAATTGGTTGGTGGAGGGGTATGGATTTGGCTGTGCCTGCCCCTCCAAAATGCTGCTGTTGCTGCTTCAAGGGTTTTCCATTAAAGGAACACAGGGGCTCCCCATGCTTTTGTCCGAAACCCCCTGGCAAGGGGCTAGGGCCACGCGAGCCCCTGGGAGCATTCTGGGGAGAGGTGAGGCATGGTTCCCAGTCCCGTCTCCCTCCCCAGGTGACTTACCCTTGCTGACTTCACGGGGGGTGCGAATGCCAGAGCTGTCCCCGGGCAGGGTCAGTTAGTGCTACCAATGCCTAAGCAACCACTCACATTGCTGTAATTTGAATAAAGTTGTGGCCAAAATTATGCCAAAAACCTTAAACAAAAATTAAGTGTCAATTGTGTTTTTCTTTGGGGGGGGTGTCTTGGGGACCTCAACGCACAAATCTACCAAAGAATAATAAAAAGGGGGGATTAAGGAGTTTTCTCAGGATGGTGGAAGGCGTGTGTGCGCCATTGATGTGGCGGCACTCAACCTTCTTCTGACAGGAAATGCTCTGCATGGGGAGGGAACAGAACAAAAATGGGGGGTAGAGGAGGGTCAGTTGGGGGGAGTGAATGAGAAATGTCCCTATTTTCACCTGAGGAATACAGGAGGGTATGCAAGGCAATGCTTCTACTCTCGTGTTCTGCATGGTAGAGTCCTATAAGGACTACATGGTGTCCCTTAGCAGTTGAAATAGTTCTCGCTTGCTCTCAACGACACTAGAGCAGGGAAGCTCCATGTTCAAAAATAACGTCTGGAAATCAGAGGAATGTTGTTAGCATTCACAAGGTGACACACTCACGCAAAGAATTCCAGCCCTCTTTCTCCAAATGTAATTTGAGAAAGCCTGATAAACAGCAACCACAAGTCAATAGTGGGTTACTATTTACCACCAAGTTCCTGCACGGCGGTCACTAAGGGCTTGTGGTTTTATAAGGACATGTTGTTGAAGAATGAGTCGGTCAATCACCGGCGAAGCCAGTGCTATGAATTGAATGAGAAATGCCTATTTCATGCCCATTTGTTTGGAAGGCAATCTGAAAGCACTGCATGTCTATATATTTAACATTCACATCCTATTTCACATGAGATTGTAAAAGCAGATTGAAATCAAGGCGCTTTTTTTCAGCCAGAACTCACCGGAACTCAGTCATAGCTGTCAACTATCCCTTATTTGGTGGGAAACTCCCTTATCCAAGCGCTGTGTCCTGCTGCTGTCCCTTACTGATGATGTCCCTTAAATTTCCCAGGTTTCATGCTCGCCCGGCTCAGGAGGGAAGCAGCAGCTCGGGGTCTTCCACCTCGAGAGAGCATGCGCACGAGCTGCCGTCTCTCCCTTTTCCCCCTCAGTGGTGCGTCGTGAGGAGACGGGTGGTGGTGGGCGGGCAGGCAGCCCCTCTCTTGCGAGACTTCTGCCACGCTGCCAGGGGAAGCCGGAGGCGGCAGCGGTGGCTGCGGCTGAGGAGGCAGCCTGAGGGAGGAGGAAGAGGAGGGGATGGGGAGGGACACAGAAGGGCAGCGTTTCAGCGGCCACCGTGGCGTTGCAACTGCCTCATGCCGGGCTCGCGGGCGGCGTGGGCGAGAGTATCTCTCCCTCCCCCCCTCTCTCAGGCGGGGAAGGGCCGATGGAACTCCTCACACCAAGACGACAGCAGCCCCAACGTGCTGCTTAGCATACCCTCCAACCAGTGCAGCATCTTAATGTAGAGATTTCCCCCTCTGCATCCCTTTCATAACTCTATTTTTATAAATCCTTTGTCCATCCATAGTTCAAATTTTTACTACAAGTTTTCTGTCAATCTTACCAATGTATGTAACTCTTTACAATAGCTTTCAAATAAATTATAAACTTTCCCCATTCTTTATTAAAGAGGTCCTCTTCCTGGTTTCTAATTCTGCCTGTAAGCTTTGCCATCTTGACGTCGTTCATCAGTTTTGTCTGCCACTCTTCTTTTGTCGGAGTTGTAGACCCTTAGGATCATCTAGTCCAACCCCCTGCAAAACACAGTCAGTCGCTGCCAAAGCAGCATGGCTCCATGAGTGCCGGATTTCTGTATAAGCTAAGCCCAAATCCCAAATCCCTTATTTTGGCTGCTGGCCCCTTATTTTCAAATCTGTAAGTTGACAGCTATGAACTCAGTTCTGGCACTATTGCCATTATAAGAAAACAAGGGAGGTGTTCATGGTGAATTCCGGCACCTCTTTTTCTAGAAGAATAGCACTGGTTGAAATATGGTAACAACTAGAACGGGAAAAGGTAGCTGTTTTTTAACAGCCTCACATCCTGGCACGTTCTTCTTCCCATTGCACAAGCCGGCAAACAAACCAGGAACTTTATAATTTTCTATTACATCTGAGCTGGGGAACTATGGCTAACAGCTTTCGAACAAGCCAGGATGTTAAGCTAAGTTTAAACCCTAGTTTTATATACTGGCTTGCTCGAAAGAGATTCCCTATGCAATCGATGTAGCTCTTCTTTTCAGATTTTCAGAGTATGGGGAATCCACAGCATACAAATCAATATGGCTAACCTGACCCAAAACACCCACCCACCCCACTCACACATTAAAACAAAGATCACCACAGCCAATCACAAACAAACACCCACACCCTAGGCCAACCCCAACCTCTCTCACCACCAAAGGAAGACAAGTGAACAGCAGAGAACCTGCACAAGTAACGCTGACACCAAACCCTACATACATTAAGCAAAATAGAAACATCGCCACCCGACCCCACCCCCACCCATCTTCCGCCCCCCTCCACCCCTTTTCTTCCTAATGTCTCAACAAATGAAAGGTAAAGGTAAAGGGACCCCTGACCATTAGGTCCAGTCGTGACCAACTCTGGGGTTGCGGCGCTCCTCTCGCTTTATTGGCCGAGGGAGCCGGCGTACAGCTTCTGGGTCATGTGGCCAGCATGACTAAGTCGCTTCTGGCGAACCAGAGCAGCGCACGGAAATGCCATTTACCTTCCCGCCAGAGCGGTACCTATTTATCTACCTGCACTTTGACGTGCTTTCAAACTGCTAGGTTGGCAGGAGCAGGGACCGAGCAACAGGAGCTCACCCCGTCGCGGGGATTCGAACCGCCGACCTTCTGATTGGCAAGCCCTAGGCTCTGTGGTTTAACCCACAGCGCCACCTGCATCCCATTCAACAAATGAAACTGATTTGTAAAAATGTTACATGGAAAAAATACGAGAGACATTACACATACTTCTGTAAATCAAGAAAACCTTTAATAATAAAAAAATTAAATTAAACAAACAAAAAAGCATATGGGGAATCCGAAACTGGTCTGGATGGTTCAACAGCTGCTTCTACTAGATTTTGAACCTCACTGGATGCAGAATCACAGGCCTGGAAGGGGTCCACACCTATTCCGACTGACACCCCCCACAACCCTAGAATAGTATTATGTATTCAGCCTGGCACTGGCTCTCCAGGGTTTCAGACCAGAGATATTCTCAGAGCTACCTGCAGATGTCAGGGGTTGAACTGCAGTTGCTCTACCTCTGAGCTAGAGTCCATCTCTCAGCCTCAGCAAGGACGCTTGTTGCAGAAAAGCAGGCTGTTGACCTCTCAAATGCAGGTAAGCTTGTCATCGCATAGCCACCTTGTAAATAAACACTGGGCACTCGACTCCACCTCTTACTATTGCTGGCCAAACATTCATGACTCATTCTTCCATGTAGCATCAGAGACGTGGCGGCCTAGGAGAGCAAAACAAACAGGTGCTGGATATGACATTCCAGCGCAATCTCCGACATGGGCCAGGTGAGTTATATGACCACGTTATTTACGAATCCCTAAACACAAGGGATGTGGGGTGGAGTTCAACTCTGCTTGTGCCTAAAGGAGAAATGACCTAATTTGCAAATTTCTAAACAACACATGAACCATCCTTCGAAATCCTCTGAATTTTGCAGAGCAGTGTGCATGAAAATGCACGACATCACTGAAAACAGCATTCAAAAATGCATTGTATCGGGGGAAATAGATTTGCGAAAATGGGTATGTTAGGCAAAGCTGCCTGTAAAAATGTGTATATTGGAAGCAATTCACACTTACACACTGATAGGTTTTTATGAGGACATTAAAAAAAAAAAAAAGCAAACTGATGTGGAAATGTTGAGAACTGAACATAAGACTTGAAAAATGAGAAACTGGCAAAAACTGAAACTTCCAGATCCACCCATCCTAGTGAGAGATTTGGGTTTTAGAACTTCTCCCTCCTTTGACTTTCCCCCTTTAGAATCTGTTGTTTGGAGAAGCCCCAACTGAACACATTGCCTTACAGAGGTCATTTCAACATGACTCAAACCTATATCATGTTACTTCCCATTAGAAGGCTCTTTTCCACTGAGCTACCAGCTAGCTTCTGAGGGTAAATCCCTGAAATGCTTCCTTCTGTTTGCAGAATGTCCTTGTGCAATCTCCCGTAAGGAAGAATTGCTCCTTTTGCTGTCATGGAACTTGAACCTTTCCCCTTGGGGACACCTTTAGCCTACCAGTCTATGCAGCTGGCTGGGTGCTGGGTGACCAGAATGACACATCGTCCTTTGTCTCCAAGTGCCAGAGTTTTCTTCAAAAAGGCAAAAATAGCCGGGAGTGAGAAGGGACACACCTCAATCTGTTTTTTCAAAATTTTAGAATTCTTTGCCACAGCATTTCCTTTATTTATTTATTTATTTATTTATTTAACATATAAAACGCATATATATATACATTTACACAATACACGTATACAACACACTACCTAATTTTCATAACATAAAACATACCTACATTACTCTATATAATACCTACCTATACTATACATATCAACATACCTACACACCTGCCCCATACGGATGCCCACCAAGTGACTTGACTTCTAGCCGTTCTTGTTACGCTACTTTATTTTTCCAACAAGCTTAAACGCATTTCATTATTTCTTTAATTTCTTTTTTTTAATTAACTTTACTCTCCTTTCACTCTAACCATTTTCTGGATTCACTCAGTATCTGTCAGAAATTCTACTTTTTCCACATAAATTTTGATGTATTCCCACTCCTTATTCACTTTTTGTACCATATCTCCTCTTATCCTCCCTGTTAGTTCAGCATTTCCCTTGTACTGAAGCTAGGATCAGCTTTTCTTCAAGCTAAATTCAGGCATTTGCTCAAGAGGTATTGAGACTCAGCCTCCTCATTTTAGGCAGCATGTGCTGATCCAGAGACTCTGTGTGAAGAAAAAAAAAAATTCTTTTAAATTTCTCTTTCCCACCCTCATGCCTCTCAAAGTACGTTTATCCATCTCTGGTAATTTCTTCTGCCCTTCCCCTTTCACGTTCGTCTCTCTACCCCGCCCAGCCACCAAATGGCTGAATTCTTTTGTTGCTCCTCTCTGATCTTTTCACTTCTTCCTCCTATATATACTTCTTCCTTCAGAATGCGGCAGCTAAACTGGTGACTGGGAGCGGCCACTGAGACCATATAACACCGGTCCTGAAAGACCTACATTGGCTCACAGTATGTTTCCGAGCACAATTCAAAGTGTTGGTGCTGTCCTTTAAAGCCCTAAACAGCCTCGGCCCAGTATACCTGAAGGAGCGTCTCCACACCCATCGTTCTGCCCAGACACTGAGGTCCAACGCCGAGGGCCTTCTGGTGGTTCCCTCACTGCAAGAAGCAAAGCTACAGGGAACCAGGCAGAGGGCCTTCTCAGTAGTGGCACCCACCCTGTGGAACGCCCTCCCACCAGATGTCAAAGAGATAAACAACTACCTGACATTTAGAAGACATCTGAAGGCAGCCCTGTTTAGGGAAGTTTTTAATGTATGACATTTTAATGTATTTTTAATCTTTGTTGGAAGCTGCCCAGAGTGGCTGGGGAGACCCAGCCAGATGGGCGGGGTACAAATAAATTGTTGTTGTTGTTGTTGTTGTTGTTGTTGTTGTTGTTATTACAGCTTTTCTCTCTTCTCCCCTTCATTTCAATTCCGACTTTGCTTTTATGACAACAACCTTTTGCCTCACTTTACAATTCCTTCCCCCTCCTCCAGCCCTTTCCCTTCAAAGGACCTTCCTATTTCCCCTTTGTTACTGTTTTCATTTAAACCTATTCACAAACCAAAAACTTATACCTTGGCCACTAGTAATGAAACAAAGGTCATAGCCATTACTGCAAATTTACGATGCTTTCTTTGTGGTACACAAACGACATTAGATGACTTAGAGTCACTTCCTTGAGGAAAGATGGTTGGATGTTGTGCAACAAATGAGTAACACTTTGATTTTCTTCTAGAAACCAAAATATATGATCTGCTGGAAAGGCCCTTAGTTAGAGATTGGCTATCAGACTGGTTGTGACTGACCTCTTCCTTTTTTCTTTGTGTTTTAAGAAAGTCATGAGTGATTAGCAGGTGACCTGCTAGGAGACTCAGTCAATTCCAATTAGAGGAAGTTTTGTAGAAACCTCAGCCCTGAGAAGGGAGCAAAGTCTCACAGCTAATTTGTTATCTTGCATCTAAACAGCATCACAAGGAAGGTACGAAAAGAAAAATAGGTACGTGACGCTGAGTCCATTCCAGAGTTTCACTTCTCTATGCAGATTCTGAAAATGATCTAGGGATGTGAAATGGCTGAAGAAGGCATGTGTCTGTCTCTGTGTGATGTTGGGAGAGGCACACATCTGACCAAGATCCTTGGAGTACAGTGGTACCTCTGGTTATGTACTTAATTCGTTCTGGAGGTCTGTTCTTAACCTGAAACTGTTCTTAACCTGAAGCACCACTTTAGCTAATGGGGCCTCCCACTGCCGCCACACCGCCAGAGCACGATTTCTGTTCTCATCCTGAAGCAAAGTTCTTAACCCAAGGTACTATTTCTGGGTTAGTGGAGTCTGTCACCTGAAGCGTCTGTACCCTGAAGCGTATGTAACCTGAGGTACCACTGTATGAGCATATAAGAAGAGTCCTGCTGGATTAACCCTAGCAGAACAGCACTCCTCGCATCATGGCTTCCAGCAACTCTTATTCAGAAGCATTACTCCCTCTGTTTTAGAAATGATTTTTATTGGTTTTACATATAATTACATTACGTAACATCACACCCTCTTATTTTATCTCTTTGGCTCAACTGAGCCTAACGACCTCCCTTCCTCCCGTCTGGTGGTTTTCAAAATTAAACTTTACATCTTTACATTTCGCTTCATTTCCTATCCTTGTTGTATATTACCTAAAATGTTATATTACTCAACCTGAATAGGGAGCAATTTCATCTTACAGATCTTCAGATAAACCTGCTAATGATGTTAATTGCTTACAGTTATCTTTCAAATATAATGTGAATTTGTTCCAGTCCTTTTGGACTGCTTGGTCTCGCTGGTTCAGAATTCTTCCCGTCAGTTTCGCCAGTTCTGCAAAACCCATCAGCTTCACCTGCCACTCTTTTGTTTGTAACTCCTGTTGTTTCCATCTTTGGGCTAACAAAGATAAGAACAACATATAAGAACAATATTTTATTTTGTCTTGGTATCTCTCTACCCACTGTACCTGTTATGTACTGAAGTTCTCACCCTGGGCCAGCAGGGGGATACTGTAGGTAGTTATGCAAATAAGGGATCAAAAGTGACATTCAGTGATTGGATAGTTTTAGAAAATTGTTACAGTTATGCTGTACTGGAGCTCTATATAAGCAGGCTGACTGAACCCTTCAGTTCAGTTCTGTTCTGGCCTGTGAATAAACAAGAGCTGTTTGAAGAATCGCTGTGTCGTCTGATATGTTCACCCACAACTTAACAGTACCCAGTGAAAAAGCTTCTGGTTCAGAAGCCTTACTGCCTCTGACGGTGGAGGCAGAACATAGCCATCCAGGCCAGAAGTCATTGATAGCTTTTTCCTTCATGTTGAATCCTTGTTTAAAGCCATCTAAGCTGGCAGCCATCACTGCCTCCTGTGGCAATGAGTTCCATGGTTTAACTATGCAATGCATGAAGGACTTTCTGTCAGGCGTTCAGCCTACACTCGAGTAGGACCCTGGCAGAGACACATGCCCAACTGGCATGTTCCCTCCCTCCTGGTCAATCGTTTGGGAGCTTCATAAGCTTTCTTCAGCCCAAACATCACAGCAACCGATGCCAACAGACATTGGCACACTCAGGGATCCACAGAATCTTTGCAGCTTGCGTGACAGACCTCAGCAACTCATCATTTTGGCTAATCTACTTTATTTACATATAAACACACATGGAGCACTGCAACATGGCTCCTTCTCTCTCTAGCATCAGACAGCAAAGAGAAAAGGAATAAAGGACAATAGTCCCACTTCACGGAACACAGTAACACAAACATCCTGTCTCTGTCACTTCCCACTCTGTAGAGTCAAAACATACACCATCATATGATAGACAACAATCCCATGACTGCAATCATAGATCAGGAATTCTAACACTTTCTTTTATCTGACCTGAATCTTTCAACATTCAGCCTCATTGGATGTTTGTGATTTCTGTTACGAGAGAGGGAGAAAAAACTTATCTCTATCCACTTTCTCCATGCACTGCATAGTTTTATAAACTTCTGCCATGTCACCTGTGCTTCTGTATAGCTCACCTTTCCAGAATGACAAAAGGGTTGTTTGCAAGGGTTTCCTCTGCATATATTGTGTGTACGCAGATGCTCTCTTCACATATAATAAATGCACTCAGGTTAGTCATCTCCCCCTCTTCTGAAATTCACCGAACGCCTAAAGAAGGCTTTTGTCTTTCAAACATGAAGATAGGTACTGGGGAGGAATCTGATTCAGTTTGCATTTAAAGGTGAATCTATTTCACTTTCAGAAGCAATAGAGAATGGAAATGGGTCCTTTGAAATGTACACTTCTCTGGTACAACCTGGTCCCCACCCTGAGAGTTTACCCTGAAGTGAACGTTGGTCATGTATGATTGCCACAACATCCTGTCTCCAAATAACAGTTTTCGTTTCAAGAAAACCATCTCAGGATCCCTGATGAGCAGGAAAATAAGAGTAGCAACCAAAGACTTGTTTACTGATAGCAAAAGCCTGTCACAATTAACCCTGCTTAATGAGTGAAGGGGCAACATCAAAGGAATGGAAGGATACTGGGCAACACACATTTGCATGTTGTTGTGTCAGGTACAGGAAGTTAAAGTCCAACCAAGTTTATTTACAAAATTAAAGATTGTACCATTGTTGTTGAATACTTCTTTAATGCTGAGTAATCTCTGACTGTTTCAACACACCCACATTTCCTGTCTTCTCTTACTATGAATCCACACAGTTTTTACATTTCAGCAGTTGTGGAAGATTTCTTCTCCCTGCTTGGCACATAACCAGCTTGCCCAATGAAGCAATGCCTAGGTGACTTCACTTCATCACTTTTCACAGCATTTGATGGGGAAAGTTCTTCACATACTTCTGATTATTGTTGTTATTGATTTGGTGGGGAAACCCCCCTCCCCAACAAACCCTAGAAATTAATAAATTTGATTATTTGGAGAACTGAAGGGAAGATCGGAAGTCAATGAAAAATTACAGGCTAAGATTTTTTTTTCCAAGCCAGGGCCTGGGAGAGAGGCATTAACAGAACCAAATAGTTGATAGTCCACCTGAGAGGAATTATGGGCCTCTGTTGCCATGGTAATGAGGTGTATGTTTGTTATATGAAAAGAGAGTATTTAGAACAGGCATGCCCAAAGTCAGTTTGGGGGGCCTAATTTGGTCTACTGGTCGGTTGGGGTAACCCCCCCCCCAAAGTTCAACAAGTTTGGTCGGCCCTCACACATGTTATCTGGCCCTCCTTGAAAAATTTTGGGCAAATTTAGAACAAAGTGTACTGAGGAGGAGGAGGGGAGAAGAAAGACTGGGCTCCATTTTGGGCAGGCTGGCTGAAGGCAGGCTGGGAGAGATGTCATGCTGTGAGATCTGGACTCCATCCATGCAGACTGAAGGTGTAAATAGGTGAATAAACCCTATTTCTTAAAGCTATGAGAGTTTCTGCTATGTCTCAATTCTCCAAAGGAATGTAGACCTTGAGTGCCTGGAACCCCCTGAAATCTTGCTACCGCTCAGCAGAGATGGAGGGGTGGGCACTGTTAGAATTCCTGCTCCATGATTGCAGTTATGGGATTGTTGTCTTTCACATGATGGTATATGATTTGACTCCACAGAGTGGGAAGTGATGGAGACAGGATGTTTGTGTTACTGTGTTCCGTGAAGTGGGACTATTGTCCTTTGTTCTTTTTCTCTTTTTCTCTTTGCTCTCTGATGCTAGAGAGAGGGGGAGCCATGTTGCAGTGCTCTGTGTGTGTTTATATGTAAATAAAGTAGATTAGCCAAAATGCTGAGTTGCTGAGGTCTGTTACGCAACTTGCAGAGACTCTGTGGATCCCTAAGTGTGCCGGTGTCTGTTGGCATCGGTTGCTGTGATGTTCGGGCAGAAGAAAGCTTTTGAAGCTCCCGAAAGATCGACCAGGAGAAAGAGAACATGCCAGTTGGGCATGTGTCTCTGCCAGGATCCTACTCGAGTGTAGGCTGAGCTCCTGACAGGCACCTGACTTTCGTAACATTATTATATCTGCAAGTACCTTCACACATTGCAGCCAGTGTGGGAAACCTTTGGAAATTTGTAATTCCAGATGTTGCTGAATCACATCCCTGGGCATTGGCCATGCTTGCTGGGGCTGATGGGAGTTGTAGTTCAGGGCCAAAGGTCCCGTGTTCATTGGCAATTAGGCTTCCCCATGCATGGTGGGGAAATACGGCTCTGTGTGCTGCTCCCAACATCACCTTCTCTACTGGAGCTCCACACATTGAACCCTCTGGAGATCTGCACATTGAGTGGAAAGTCTGAAAGAGAAACCTGTGTGTGTTCACTGAACTACCAAAATGTGCAAAGGCACAGTACCAGCTGCTATGAGTACAAACAGCAAGAGATGGCCATAATGCTCAGTTATACATATCTGGCTGGAAGCTGTTGAGAACAGAATAATTGGCAGAAGGTGGGGTTGTCTGGACGTGTGTCTGCTCCTCCCATCATAACACTGGGCTAGGAGTGTTAGATGGGGGGTGTGGGTTAGAGAACAAGGCCAGCCCAACACAGCAAATGATGTCCATTTCAAGGCCCATACTACCAGAAGCAGCTTGCCAGGTGGTGAGAAGGTTGGCACAGTGCAAATGCATTGTTGGGAATGTTCAGTTGGCTCCGCTGGTGTGTTAGCAACCTGCTGAGCTCCCCGCCCATCTCAACCCTCCCTCCCGTGGTAAACAACAGTGACCTGCTGGGAAGCTAACACATCAGCTCCACCCCACCCAGCTCTTACCCAAGGCCATCCAAGTTATTTCGGTACCCAAGACAGAAAATCCCACACGTGTCCCTCCCCTTCCTTGGCAGAATGATCATCGTCAACATCACCTGATTTGCTTGCCCCAAGTCAGCTGCCTGTAATAGCCACCACTTTCTGCCTAATGGTTAGGGCCATGCTGGAGAAGGGCTTCGATATACGATCCCAATTTACAGGGAGGTTCATATGGGTGTTTGGCACTGATATCAAATAGACTTCTTGTTTGTATTAACTGGGGCAGTATACTGTTGGATTGAAAATGATCTTCATTCATGTAACATGCATACTAGTGTTTGTTTTATGAGCTCTAGATGTCTGTTAACAACATCTTTAAGGGGTGGAAAGACACGGGTGCAACTTAGTGTAAGACTGAGCTTTTGCAACCTGCTGTTGTGGGAGATGCCTGGGAACTTTTTCTGAACCCAGCAATGCAACACAAACACCTTAATTTGCTCCTGTGGAAAAAAAGGGGGGGAGTGGAGGGGTGAAATCAGCGTTCACTGGAGGAAACAAAGCACCATGAGATGCCAGAGGGTGGGGGGACTGAACCGCAATCTGCTCAAAGCCTGAATATATATGTATCTATGAGATCACCTCTTCTGCTACATTCCATGATATCATAATAGGTGAAGTGCTCAGCCTTTTCAGTTCCTCAAAAGGACATCTGCAGATGTGGTTGACAAATTTTTTCATCAGGGGGAAGGGATGGAATAAGAGAGATGAGTCATGCTGGTAGTTTAAGGTGATGGTGGTGGGGCAAAATATTTGGACCTTTGAGCTATTTTTTTAAATTAAAATAAATCCTATGCACAACTCCTCGTTGATTTTAATGGGGCTTTCTCTGAGGTAAATGGTTACAAATTCTTTGCATACTTCCCTGGGAGTAACTACCATTGAAGCCTATCTTTGATGGGCTTCAGGGCCGGCCCATCCATTGGACAGGTTGAGGCTACCGCCTCAGGTGGCAGAAGGCCCTGTGGCGGCACCCCATGGGTGTCCTACCCCCTCCAGAGAGATCCTTCCTGAAATTTGCTCCAAGGCCAGCACTGCGTCTCCACCAGCAGTGGAGGCAGCAAAGTGGGCGTTGCCTGTGGTGACAGCAGTGGCAGGGAAAGGCGGCACTTCCCATGTCTCCTTTCACGTGGTGAAACAGGACACACTGCCACTGACAGTCTGTCTTTAGAAGTGATGTGCCTCCATGTGCCTTCAGATCTTAGCCTGGGGCCACATTATTATTATTATTATTATTATTATTATTATTATTATTATTATTATTTAATTTATACCCTGCCCATCTGGCTGGGTTTTCCCAGCCACTCTGGGCAGCTTCCAACTGAATATTAAAAACAATACAGCATCAGACATTAAAAACTTCCCTAGACGCCTTCAGTTGTCTTTTAAAAGTAGAATTGTTGTTTATTGTCTTGACATCTGCTGGGAGGGCATCCCACAGGGCAGGCACCACTACCGAGAAGGCCCTCTGCCTGGTTCCCTGTAACCTCGCAGCGAGGGAACCGCCAGAAGGCCCTTGGCGCTGGACCTCAGTGTCTGGGTAGAATGATGGGGATGGAGACGCTCCTTCAGGTATACTGGACCGAGGCCGTTTAGGGCTTTAAAGGTCAGGACCAACACTTTGAATTGTGCTCGTAAACATACTGGGAGCCTACATACAACGCAGCTCTCTGAGCATGGGCTTTCCTTTTCTCACACCCCTCTGAATGTGTGGGTGCTGGCAACGTGAATGCAGACTTGTGGACTGGACAAATGCCTCCCCCTGTCATGATGTAAAGGCAGCCCAATAAGAAGCACTGAATTGTGATTGTGGCATTTTCCTTCAAAGCATTGACAGAGATGGGTCGTACCTCTGCTCTGAGACTCCGATGTGGGAATAAGTTTGTACAAAGTGAGGCAGTGGCTGTTAAATGAGTTAGTTTTCATATCTTGTTTTGCTTATCTTTCAATATTAATGGTACCGTTTTGAAATTCTCTTTCAAGACTTTATGCTTGTATATGCTTATAACATAACTGAATTTGAATTCTGAATATTAATATTCATTAGTTGGTAACAGTGTAATTGGTGCCGTGCATATGTCCACACCTGCACCTCACATTTAAAACAGCATCATGCCACTTTAAACAGTCATGCTTCCCCCAAAGAGTCTTGGGAACTGTAGTTTGTTAAGGCTGCTGTGTGTTGCTAGGAGACCCCATTCTACTCACAGAGCAATAATTCACAGAGTGGTTTAACAATCAACCCTTCTTCCTATGGGAATTGTAGCTCCATGAGGAGGACAAGAATCTCCTAACTACTCTCAGCACCCTTAACAAACTACATTTCCCAGAATTCTTTGGGGAAATCCATAGCTGTTTAAAGTGTGTTATAGTGATTTAAATGTACACCTAAATTTGATCCTGGACAACTTCTCACAATGCCTTTCTGTGGAGTTAGTTCGCACTCGGCTATGAGTCATCAGTTAGTGAAAATGCATTTGCAGCGGAGCCCCGAAGCCTTTTTTGCCATCACCTGACAAAACGGTTCAGTCTCTTTCCACACTTCTTCCGTACACTAAACTTCCTCTTTTATACCACAATGAATTAGCAGAATTCTAGGCTAGAACTCAGAATCAGGAAGTAAAACACATTTTCCCCTGAGCCAGGCCACTTCGATCTACAGGTGGGAGGCTACATGTTAGAATGCTCTCCCACAAATTAAACTCCCCACATGTAGAAAAACAGCATATCAGGAAGGATAGGCTGAAATCCTCTCCCTGGCACGCTATATTTCTAGGTGCAGAGGGGTGAGCATCTAAACATGTGACTCCCCACCTGTAGCCTGTTAGTACTGCCCATAAAAAAGCGACAACTTAATGCTGCTTAGGTTAAGGGGTGGGGCCACACGTTGTGTATGCATCTATTGTTTGTGGTGGGTACCAGCATCCCATCCCTTGACCACATGCAGTGGCGTAGCGTGGGTTGTCAGCACCCGGGGGAAGGCAAGTAATTTGCGCCCCCTAACCCGTGGATTTGCGCACCCTAACCCTACCCCCCAGATGTTGCGCCCGGTGCGGCCGGCCCCCCCTGCACCCCCCACACTACGCCACTGACCACATGTCTCCTCGTGATACTGTTCATGATATTTAATCATAGGGTTTTTTTCCCCGTTTCTGGAAATAATTTCCATGCTCAACAATGGGCAAGGCGTAGCAAAGTGGTGCCACCTCCTTTATGGCTTCCGAAACTCGATTTCCCTAGCAAATTTTTAAAAGCTAGATTCATGTTCCGACCTGATAAAGGAATGTGTTTCAAGCCATTATTGCAAAGTTAGCTGTGGGATGCAAATATGAGGCTGTAGCCGATCAAATACACCCCTTAGTAGAGACTGGAGCAAGGCTGGGGAACTTCAGGCCCCCAAGTCTCTCCCTCTGACCCACAGGAGTCTCCTTAGGCCACACCCCCTTACTAGCCACAGCACTGTTTAGCACCCTCCTGGAGCACTTCCGCCTTGGACTTTGGTCATGTTGGGTATTTTTTGCGTGGCTGGTGGACAAAGAGGGGTGTGTGAGTGTGTCTCTGTGTGTGGAGAAACTAGAGTGACATTTATAACATACTCTCCAGCATCCCTCAGATAAATATAGGGAAATTCCCCTCCAACTGTCCATCCTTGACCCCCGTTGTTGTTTTTTAATAGATGCATTTCCCAAAATTTATTATATACATCTTACAGTCCTTTTTTAATCATCTCATATCACATCTTGAGACTTCCCCATCCATCCCTCCTCGACATCCTAGCTGAACTTTGTTAAGCCGCATATCCTTTTGTTCAACCCAATTAAATTCTCCATAAATTCCTAGTGGTTGTTTACTACTGCACATAAGTTCATCGCCACTTAGAAGTCTATTTGACTGTTGTGCCTCTTTAGATACTTTCCAAAGTATTCCCACTCCTCCCTTATCTGTCTCTCATCTTGACTCCCATTTCTGGTCCTTCCTCCTGCAGAACATTTCCTATCCGAAGAAGGGTGAGTGCCACCAAACCAATGAGAAACAGCACACACACACACTATTCTATTCTATTCTATTCTATTCTATTCTATTCTATTCTATTCTATTCTATTCTATTCTAGATTTACACAAAGAGAAACACACACCAATAAATAAATTTTAGAAAGGGGCAATAACTACGAGCTGTCCAAGGGAGGTAACTGGCAGCAACAGCTATGGAGTGTTGGGATGCGTCCGGGGAGACGGGGGCATTTGGCAGGCCCCCAGCTGGCTCCAGCCACCGGCCGGCAGCCAGGCAAACTCCGGTTTTCAGAACAGCATCAATCAGCAACTCAAGCCTCAGAAGCCTTCAGAAGCCGAGCACGCTCTAATCAGCAGACTGAATAACTTTTCACAACGGAAGTGGCGGACAGAGGCATATGTAAGCATATTTACAGGCATTTTTTCAGCATCAGGAACAAAGGAAAAACATGTCTGCTTCCCTTCGTGTCCAAGTAAACAGCAGCATAGCAAAAGCAATATACAATGGAAGTGCCCAGCAGACATGTGGCACACAACAACTCCACACATCTGTTCTAAAGGTGGAATGGAACTATATCCTAACATGGAGAGGCCATGGAGAGGTCACGGGATACATCCTCACAGCTACTGCTCAGGACAAATACAGGAGATTTCACCCCTCCCATATCCAATAATCTGCTGATGTTCTCTGCTGATTCTCTAGAGAGGAGGGGCGGTTTCTGCTCTCTACTTATTCCGCTCCAGCCTCACATCAGAGAGAGAGAGAGAGAGAGAGAGAGAGAGACTGAGTGTTAGAGAGAGATTGTGTGTATAGATAAGGTTGCTGCTAAGAGCAGCTGCAGACACTCAGTGCAGTTCAGCATTTTCGTTTAGACCTCATTTAGCTCTGTACATAGTTGTGTATTATAGTTGTAGATAGAATAAAAGAAGATATTCCGCAGAGCTGCTCTCCGAGTTGTTTATGCTCTGCTATACTCTGCTATATTCTGCTGTGCGACGACTGCCTTCTTGTTGGAGTGAATCCGGTGCTCACAACTCTAAGCTGTGAGTCCACAGCACTTTGACCTGTTCCTGTGCAGAAGGTGGTCTCTGGAAGTGCTACCCAGCTCGCCTAGCCCAGTCGGGGCTGAAGTGTATGAGTCCAGTTGGTGGCACTGGCTCAAGGGCGATGCTGACAGGTCATGGGATACATCCTCACAGCCACTGCTCAGGACAAATACAGGCTCATCCTCCCTGCGGAACTCAGCAGTAACAGCATCGGTGGGGAAAACAGGGACATTCCGGGATCACATCAGAAGCCAGGATGGCTTCTGTACTTCTGAGACTGTCCCTGGAAAATCGGTACACTTGGAGGGTATGTTGTGACATACATCTGTGGCCCCACCCACCTGTTGCATATGGTGTCAAGAATTTTGCCCTGAAAGAAATGTGGACCTCAGGCTGAGAAAAGTTCCCTTCATGGAATTTTGCAATTTTAGTACTAACCGACCGATGCATTTTTAAATGGCACAAATAGTAGGGAAACACTGCATTAAAACGAAGATGCTAACAAAAATTGCACACATATGCATTATACTGGGGGAATGACTTGCAAAAATCTGTATATATGTTAGTCAAAACTGCATACAAAAAATGTCTTTATTAGGAGAAATTGAGATTTATTTGTTTATGTTTATTATTATTACTAAAGCAGATTGCTCCAAAACGTGGAGAAATGAATTTAAGATTGCAAAACTGAGAGAAATGAAATTGACAGATCCTTCCAAATAAGTGGCCTGGCATGTGCCATAGCTCAGCGATAGAGCAGATGCCTGGCATGTAGAAGGTTCCAGTTTACGACCTGGCATCTCCCAACGATCAGGCAGCAGGTGAGGATGGGAAAGAACTCTGCCTGAGAGGCGAGAGAGCTGCTGCCAGCCAGAGTGGGCTAGAAGGACAAAGAACTGATATGGTCTGCTTCTTGAGTTCCCATGTACAGTGGTACCTCGGGTTACAGAAGCTTCAGGTTACAGATGCTTCAGGTTACAGACTCTGCTAACCCAGAAATAGTACCTCGGGTTAAGAACTTTGCTTCAGGATGAGAACAGAAATTGAGTGGTGGCAGCAGGAGGCCCCATTAGCTAAAGTGGTGCTTCAGGTTAAGAACAGTTTCAGGTTAAGAATGGACTTCCGGAACAAATTAAGTTCTTAACCCAAGGTACCACTGTACCCTGATTTTTTTCATTATTATTATTATTATTTAAAACAGCTTTAAGCTCCAGAGAAAGGAAGCCTTCTTTGAGGCAAAGTTGAGAAAGTGCAAACTAATTCAAAATGCACTGTCTCCTGTTCACATTTCAGCGCCTTTGCTCTCATCATAGTGCCTATTTTTAGGCTAGAATGAGTCATTCTGTGTTTCTGTGTTTTCTTGGCTCCCTTCCTCCCTGCCGCTCAAGATACGGAGCTGGCGGTGACCTCACGATGAGGGAATTAACCCTTTTCTCCCTATGCCCGACACAGGCAGGTGTAAATGTTATTGCATTTTTCTCTCATGAGGCAACCCTCGGCAAGAGCTCTCTCTTGCAACTGTAAACCTGTTTTGTGTGGAGTTGCTTTGCACACCTGACTCCACCTTGGGCCACTGGTTCATCAGTTTCTCCATGTCATTTTCTCTGTTTGTCCCCAACAACAAACTTCCTTCCATTGGGCAAGTCTCTCATCACACCATGTCTAGACTTCGAAATCAGACTTCCACAACTTGGTGTGGCGCTGCACTCCTGATGTCGGGGAGAGCAGCTATGGGAGTTGTGGTCCAAAACATCTAGCAGACTGTGGCATTCGTACGGAGCCCCCGGTCGTCTCACGGGCTATTGACCCGTATACCACTAATCCGCTGCCACCAACCAGGTCCTCCCCGGTAAAATCACTTCAGCCTCAGTCAGGTTCTCAATTAATAAAGAAGAGTGTACCGTATTTTTGGCTCTATAAGACTCACTTTTCCCCTCCTAAAAAGTAAGGGGAAATGTGTGTGCATCTTACGGAGCGAATGCAGGCTGCGCAGCTATCACAGAAGCCAGAACAGCAAGAGGGGTTGCTGCTTTCACTGAGCAGAGATCCCTCTTGCTGTTCTGGCTTCTGAGATTCAGAATATTTTTTTTTCTTGTTTTCTTCCTCCAAAAACTAGGTGCGTCTTGTGGTCTGGTGCGTCTTATGGAGCAAAAACTACGGTATTTTATTTCAGACACAAACTTTTACGGCATTCCAAACGTTGTTGCTCTTTACTTTCTTAGTCTTACTTTCCTCCCTCTATCTCTTCTACCTCCCCTCACTCAAGAACCCCCTGCCCTAACTGTCTATTTCCAACTGCCTACCAACTGCTTTTCCAACTGCCTTTCCCAACCAGCCAACCCACTAAAACCAACCAACTACCCACCAACAGCTCCCAACAACAACTCAAACCTCGCGCTAAGCCCTTTTATACACAGGTAGGCTCCGCCTCCAGCCTTCCTATTGGTCTATATTTTTAACCCTATCTTTTCCCCCTGTTCAAACATTTTCTAAACGAACGGCAAACGCCACACCAACCTACCAGGCTGGGGAATGGCACCCTAGACAGAAATAGGTCAATGATTTACTCTTGTACTCTGCTCTCCTTCCTCAGATCTCAGGGCCAAACTATATGCTACATTCTTAGTTCTTGAGTGCCATATTTTTCTTTCCCAAATTGCCATCATGGGGGACGGAGGGAGGTAATCTGGATTGGGAGCCGGGTCTGGTGGGGTAAGGGGAATTTAACCTTTTGACCCCTACTGTAGTTCCAAACCAGATTAGCCTCCCCCCCCCATGCCTGCTATTTATTTATTTTATACATTTATTGAACAATTTAAAGACTGCACCATCAGTTGGGACTGAGAGCAGCAGTCCAGGAGGCTATCATAACCAACAATTTGAAAAGTTGTTGAGTGGTCAGAAGAACCAGGGAAAGTGCACTCCCTTTGTGCAGTTCCTGGTGTAAGCAGGGCCGTATCTAGGTCTGATGAGGCCCTAAGCTACTGAAGGTAATGGGGCCCTTTATATGTCCAGCTGTCCTTTGTCAACAACAAATTGCCACTGTTTTTTTTGTTGAATATATGCTACATGGTAATTTATGGACCTAATAGGTATCTAAAGCCATTTGCACATAACAAATAGGAGCCTACACAACACAAAGCACTGTTGCTGTATGTAGTTTTTATTTTATTTGTTTTTTATCTTAAATTTTGGAAATGTACATCCAGTTGTTTTTTCTTTAATTTTTTTGGGGGGGGCCCAAGAGTGTGGGGCCCTAAGCTATAGATTGTTTAGCTTATACATAAATCTGGCACTGGGTGTAGGTCACCCACAAATGCATCCAAGGCTGTCTCAGGGCTGATCCAAACTTTTCTTTTGTCCTGCTCTTTCCAGACACAAGTACGCACCATGTCCAAGTGTGTTTCATTTTGCCCTGGAGCACATGTCAGCTTGGGTTTTCTGCAGAATGCCATTGGCTCCGATTGAACTTTAAAGAGCGGGTTTTCATGAGCGAAGCTCAAGAACAAAATAATAATAATAAAGTTGGGGGCACTTGAAAACTGAGCTTTATAGCATGGACTGTGCCTGGAAAGAGCAGAGGAAAGGTAAGTGTGGATAAACCCTCAGTTCCAAAACTGGGTTGGAAGGTAAGGTAAAGGTAAAGGGACCCCTGACCATTAGGTCCAGTCGTGACCGACTCTGGAGTTGTGGCGCTCATCTCGCTTTATTGGCCGAGGGAGCCGGCGTACAGCTTCCGGGTCATGTGGCCAACATAACTAAGCTGCTTCTGGCGAACCAGAGCAGCGCACGGAAACGCCGTTTACCTTCCCGCTGGAGTGGTACCTATTTATCTACTTGTACCTTGACATGCTTTCGAACTGCTAGGTTGGCAGGAGCAGGGACCAAGCAACAGGAGCTCACCCCGTCGCTGGGATTCGAACCGCTGACCTTCTGATCAGCAAGCCCTAGGCTCTGTGGTTTAACCCACAGCGCCACCCGTGTCCCTGGGGTCAGAAGGTAGACTTAGGTAAATCCAGATATGAATCACCCAGAAGAAGCTGCTAACTGAGTCACCAGCACACAATCACCTTGTTCAAAAATTGTGTCCAACAGATCCATAGATAGCTGGATAGTGGTTGTTTTCAGTTCTGCTTATTTCAAGTCTCTCTGAACCAATAACAGTATGTGTGTGCACTGCAATGTATAAATAGGGCTCTGTGCATATTTATGCAATAGCAGGAATATTGTTATTTTTGTGAAAGTAATTAAAACACCAAGTGTCAGCGATTAAGGGAAACATTGTTGAATTAACACACAAACAAAAGACGGACAAGCTGGAGCAGTAATAGAAATAGCTGTTTTTGACAGCTGTTTAAAATGAGACAAAAGAGTCTTTCCACAGTGCCCCGTTCTAAATAGAGATGCACAAGATTTTGACTCTATATCCCCTCCTCCCACAATCACAATTATGTTCCTGCAGGAATGCTCTTTGACAAATAACAAATGTTTTCCTAAAGAACGGACCAGGTTTATTTTTCGTTAACAGTGTGAGGGCATGTATGCATAAACTGTTATCAGCATTCCAGTTTCCTGAATTCCTGCTGGAAGACAAAGAGAGCTGAATCCAAGGGATATTGGGTCACTCTGCGTGGGGCTGCCCTTGAAACTGACCCGGAAACTCCAGCGGGTGCAGAATGCCGTGGCGAAACTCCTTACAGGGTCCTCGCCACAGGAGCACATTCACCCAGTGCTATACCAGCTGCACTGGCTCCTGGTGGAGTACAGAATCAGGTTTAAGGTGCTGGTTTTAACCTTTAAAGCCCTATATGGCTTAGGACCCTTGTACCTATGGGACCGCCTCTTCCAGTATGCCCCACAGAGGACCTTACGGTCTGCTAACAACAACATCTTGAAGATCCTGGGCCCCAGGGAAGTTAGACTGGCCTCGACTACAGCCAGGGCCTTTTTGGCCATGGCCCCAGCCTGGTAGAATGCTCTTCCACAAGAGACCAGGGTCCTGCACGATTTGACATCTTTCTGCAGGGCCTGCAAGACGGAGCTGTTCCGCCAGGCCTTTGGGCAGGATGCAGTTTGACTTACTTTCCTTTGTACAAAGCCCGAAGCAGGCCCCCAAACCTCTCACAGGTCCTTGTATGATCAGTGGAAACAGTTGGTCCTGGCAAGTATTAACCACTCTCAATTCCAGCCTGTTAATTGCCACCTGCCCTGATTTTAACTTGTCTGAATCAATTTTAAGATGTATTTTAATTAATTGATGTCTGATTTTATGCATATTGTGTTGTTTTTATGATGTTAGCTGCTCTGAGCCCGGCCTCTGCCGGGGAGGGCAGGATACAAATAAATTATTATTATTATTATTATTATTATTATTATTATTATTATTAGGATCCTTAGTTTATAGTGTCAACACTATAAACTAGGGACAGAGAAATCTGTCAATTTCTATCCCACTTTTTCCAGTCTTCACACCAGTTCACCAAATGTCTGATCAGATTACACATTTTTTAAAGTTCTCATGAAGAATTATCAGCATCGTAGTGTACATTTCTCCTGATATATCTGTTCCCCCCCCCCCCGTAGTTTTCTTGAATATACACATTTTTGCAAGCAGTTTTCCTTGCTATAAAGTGGTTCTGTATGCTTAGTTTGCTAAAAATATACTTTCTTGCACACTTTCATTGTTGTTGTTCAAGAACTGCATTGCAAAATTCAGAGAAGTGCAAATTTCAAAGGGCAGCTGTGTGTCGGTTTGTGTACCGTTTTGGGATGTGGAAATTATGCATTAAATATGAGGCAAGCTGATTTTCTGTTGCCCTGCCTCTCAGATTCCTTTGAGTCACAAAGTCAGCAGCTGGGCCTCCCCTGGCCCAGATCCAGCCCTCTGAAGGAGACTGATCAGCCATCAAGAAGCAAAAAGTGTGTGGCAAAATCGACATTTGTGGCAACAGAACTCGTGGCAGGTCACTTCAAGGGATGGGGGAAATAGAGGTTCAACATCTCAAATAACCAAGAAAACTTGCTGCTGGTTATGGTTTGCTTTGGTTCGCAATATGACTTGCAAATTTCAGAGGTGTGTGTGTGTGTGTGTGTGTGTGTGTGTGTCTGTGTCTGTGATGAAAAAAGTTGAACCAGATAAACTCGTTTTCTTGGTTGTGCCTTGGGAGGGGAAAGAATGCATGCAAGGTTTTACAAGCAGAACAGTTTTATTACGATCATCTATAGGGATCTTTCTCAATGATTGCTTGCATAGCATTTTACAGTCTTGAAAATGGTCAGACGTCATCCTTTGTCCAGGCACTGGCTGGGTGGGAGATGTGAAATCCCCTGGCACCGAGCCAAAAAGATTATCCTTTTCTCCCCCTTATATGTCTATCCTGCTGCACATAAGCAGAGCGAAGGTTGCCTAATAGGCTTCGCTGGCTGCTAATGGAAAGCTGCGCATATAAATGATTTCATTCCAAGTCTGTTATCAGATTTGAGCGTTGCTGGTTATGTGGGGGTGGGGGGGGTAGCTCTGAATCAAGGCAGCCCCTCCACCCTCCCCTCTCCCCATGAAATGGTGGATGCTGCAGCACAGAGTGGTTTGTTGGTACCCGATGTGCGTGAGGGTTTGCGCCAGAGGGTGAGGTTCAGAAGTTGAACAGAGCCTGATGCGCCAGTCCAGGCTCTGCTGTTGACACCGCCAGCCCTGAGCCGCTTTGCAAGGCTGGCAGGGCAGTGTTAGAAGGACGTAGCAGCCATGCGCCCTTCGATCCTAGCCAGGGCTGCCTTAAGCATATCCGGCGCTGTGCTGCAAAGATCCTCAGGCGCCCCCCCCCTTTCCCATGTGCCCCCCCTTTCCCAGAGTTGTCAACCTTTTCCCAAGCCTCTGTGGGGATTGCTGTCCTCCTGCAGAGGCTTGGGGGGCAAGCTGCATGCCCACCAGCCATATGGTTGACGGGGCACAGCTGGCGGGCATGCAGGGAAAGGGGAGGCCATCGGCATACCTCCTGGGAATAACAGATTTGGATATTCCGCAAAAGAGGAAGGGTATCTTTTTATATGCGACGACGGCAACAAGAGTTGTGATCGCGGCAAAATGGAAGAGTAATGAAATCCCCTCTGTACAAGATTGGATCCAAAAGCGGACAGAATATGCTGAATTAGACGGTCTATCAGAAAAAAATAAACAATAAATCAAAACAGGAATTTGTTTCAAAATGGGAGGTTTTCAAAGAATATTTGAAAAATAAATATAGTAGTTTAAATTCTGTTGCGGCATTCGAGGAACTTCAGTAATAGTTGCAAGGTAGATATAAGAAATTAGATATATTAAGAAAAAGATTAATTACAATAAAATTTTGTATTGGCGATACGTAATATGAAATCAAAATATGGAATAGACGGGAGGTTAGGTCTTTAATGTTAAGTCCAATATATGTTTTATTGTTTGTTAAGAAAATTATGTGTCTATGGTTATTCCTGTGTGTAATTTGGTATCTGTGTTTTTTCTTTTTTCTTGCTGTATCAATAAAAAATTAAAAAAGAAAGGAAAAAAGAAAAGAAAGGGGAGGCCGCCGACAAAGTCGCACAGCTCCCCCACTCGCTGTGGTGCCCCTAAGAGTCCAGCGCCCTGGCGCAATGCGCCAATAAGCCCAGGAGGAAAGACGGCTGTGATCCCAGCCTTGGCACATGGCTGTCGTATCCTCACACCATCCTGCTAGCCCTGAGCCACTTGCAATGCTAAGATCTGATCTCATTCAGATCAGCTCTCAGCCTCACAAAGCAGCGCAGGGCTGGCACGGCAGCACGAGCAGTGCCCCCCCCCCAGCAAAATGTGCCAGGGGTCATTTCCCCAGCAGGCCCCCTCTATGCTATGCCCCTGCTTCAGGGTGCAGTTGGGGGCGGGAGGGGGGGGGTCAGGGAAACAAACACTTGTAAGCATCTTCAGAAGACAGCCTGTGGGGAGTGTTCTACTTATGCCACAATTTTGAGAGAGCAGAAGAAATGCGTGGGATGCGTGACACTGGATGCCGGTTTAACGTATTCAAGCCTATGTACGTCTACTCAAAAGTAGGGCCCACTGTCAGGGGCATTCCTTGAGGTCTCAGATTTCAGTGGCACCCTGTGCGGCATAAAATCTGGTGCCCCTGCACCTTTTGCCTTCTGTTTGACTTCATAGTGGCAGTGCCTATTGCGGTGTCCCAGAAGCTAGGCATCAGGTGCGACCAAACTGGTTGTACTTCCCTAAATTCACATTTGCCACTGGCTTCATGAGACCTACTGCTAGATAACTGTGTCTATGCAGTCTCAGGATTTCATCGATCCACCACCTCCTTTTTTAAAGAACCTAAGTTTCTAGCTCTTATGGGTATGAAGTCTTGTCTAAAAGTGCTCATGCCTTGTGAAATCATAGAAGCCAGAGGAGGAGGAGGTGAGCAGGATTTCTAGTGCCCAGGTATGTCTTCTATACTCTACATGGACACCTGTTTTCTTGAATAGCAAAACCAGCATGCATTATGTAAAATGCATTGTAAATTATTTGGAAACTTTAAAAACCCTTATGCAATTACCATCATTTATACAGATCAAGGGGTTTTGATTTTTCTTGCCGTGTAATTCATATTCCCTTTACACAATTTCTGCAGAAATTTCAATTAATTCAGCATAGTATTTATCTATTTATTTACCGGCACCATGCCTGCCTTCCCACACAAATAGATAAATAAAGACCAGCTCACAAACAGGTGAGCAGCCATCAACAAGAATAATATAGCAAAAAGAGGAGGAGGAAGAAGAGAAGAAGCCATTAAAGTTATTTTAAAAGAATATTCAATGTTTATTGAACATGCAAAACAACATCGCTCCTGACTTGACATGTCAGTGAGACATATCCTTAGAGCCTGGGAGAAAAACGAATGCCTCTCCTAGTAACTTCTGATAGGATGATGAAGAGAAGTGGATGGAAGACCCGCCCCCTCTCTTTGATTGCTTAGCCATTGTTCCCTAATTGCCTTCAGGTGTTGAATCAAAAAAATCAGTACTTATGACGCAAGCCTCTAAGATAAAGACACAGATTAAGATATTTGACAACCTTGCCACGTTCCGTTACTTAACTATTTAACGAGATAAAACCTTTCTACCCTTACTTTTTAGCTTTGTACTTATTCAGTTTTTTTGGAAACAAATAAAAGTGGGGGGAAGCAGTGGTAGTGACCAAATCCTCAAGAAAATCAGTATTTCAGAAAAGCCTGAGGAGCTACATTTACTTCACAGCTCATCAAAAAGCAGGCAGTGATGGTAGGGTTGCTCATATTTCAAACAGTGAAAAACCAAACTGTTGCTGAGCTTTCTTTGCAAGTTTGCAAAGAAAAATGGAAGTTTTTGAGCTATTTTTAAGGGAAATCACCCAAAACAACACTGTTGTTGTTTAGTCATTTAGTCGTGTCCGACTCTTCGTGACCCCATGGACCAGAGCACGCCAGGCACTCCTGTCTTCCACTGCCTCCACAGTTTGGTCAAACTCATGCTGGTAGCTTCGAGAACACTATCCAATCATCTCGTCCTCTGTCATCCCCTTCTCCTTGTGCCCTCCATCTTTCCCAACATCAGGATCTTTTCCAGGGAGTCTTCTCTTCTCATGTATTGGAGCCTCAGCTTCAGGATCTGTCCTTCCAGTAAGCACTCAGGGCTGATTTCCTTCAGAATGGAGAGGTTTGATCTTCTTGCAGTCCATGGGACTCTCAAGAGTCTCCTCCAGCACCATAATTCAAAAGCATCAATTCTTCGGCCATCAGCCTTCTTTATGGTCCAGCTCTCACTTCCATACATCACTACTGGGAAAACCATAGCTTTAATTATATGGACCTTTGTTGGCAAAGTGATGTCTCTGCTTTTTAGGATGCTTTCTAGGTTTTTCCATGGACAAAGACAACAGGCAAAACAACACTGCCGACATGCAATACTGCATGGTTGCCATGCAGTATTCCAGATATGTCCGGGAAATTCTGGACGTAGGGCAACAGCTTTGATAGGAAGCAGTGGATTTTCATGCACAGGAAATTATAGTATTTGAGAAGGCCACTTCTGCCTTAAGGAGGAGGTGGGGTTGTGGGCTTCACGGCCCCTCCACGTGTGCAGGGGGTGGGAGGCCAGCCCTGCGTGACTGGGAGATTCCCAGCTGCATCACCCCTTGGCCAGCCAATCGGGTTGGTCCAGGATGTGTGGCCTGCCCCATAAAGGCAGGACGCAGCCGGAGATCTCCCTCTTTTGCCGCCTTCCAGCTGCTCCGGCTTTATACACTTTTAGAACCACTGAAATGAACATAGGAACCTAAATAGAACCCAGCTGGATCAGGCTAATGTCTAGGTCAGGATCCTGTTCTCACAGTGGCCAACCAGATATCTGTGGGAAGCCCCCAAGCAGGACCTCTGTGCAACAAGCCTCTCTCTGCTCGTGATTCCCACCAACTGATATGCTAATGCATACCAAGGCATTTGATAGCAGAGGTATAATATAGCCATCATTGCTAGTAACCAATGATAACCTTATCATATCTAGAATGGCCTGAATCTCTTTTAAAGCCATTACAAAAGTGGAGGCAGGCAGTGGCTCTGTAACCTGAGGTACCACTGAGCTTTACCCTAGCTTTCCTGTAACATATGTTAAGCTAACTGGGTCATAATTTCTTGAAACCCTCATTTTTAAAAATGTTGCTCCACTGGCCACTTTTCAGTCATAGGAACGTAAGAAGAATCTGCTGAATCATCTGGTCCAACATCCAGTTCTCACAGTGATCAACCAGATGGCTCTTGGAAATGCATTGGTCCTCCAGTATGGAACAAGTTACATATCTTTGTTAGCAAATCAGCAATATCACATTTGAGTTCTTTAATGGGTGGATCCCATCAGGACAGTCATTTGTTTGTGTTCATTTTGTCAATAATAATAATAATAATAATAATTTCTTTATACCCCACCCATCTGGCTGGGTTTCCAACAGAATATTAATTATTCCAACAGAATATTAAAATACAATAACCTATTAAAGATTAAAAGCTTCCCTAAACAAGGCTGCCTTCAGATGTCTTCTAAAAGTCTGATAGTTGTTTTTCTCTTTGACATCTGGTGGGAGGGAGTCCCACAGGGCAGGTGCCACTACCGAGAAGGCCCTCTGTCTGGTTCCCTGTAGCTTCTCGCAGTGAGGAAACTGCCAGAAGGCCCTTGGAGTTGGACCTCAGCTGAACAATGGAGGTGGAGACGCTCCTTCAGGTATACTGGACCGAGGCCGTTTAGGGCTTTAAAGGTCAGCACCAACACTTTGAATTGTGCTTATTAAAAATAAGGTTTAGAATAGCTCTTGTCATCACTATTTGCCTCTCTTCCTCAGATTCCCTTCTGGAGAAAGTCAGCTCAGGCACAGGAACCCGCACTACATCTTCTGCAATGAAGACAGAAGCAGAGAGTTAATTCAGCTTCTTTACCATCACACAAGCCCAAGAGAAGAGCCAAACAACAGGTTCAAAATGACCCTGAAAGTCCCTTCTCCAGGCAATGGAGAAGGGACTTTCCAGTTCATTTTGAAGCTTTTCTCTCTTTTTTTGTCTTCCTTCGTACATGTCTCACTCTTTGGTTTCTCTAGCAATGAGCTTCCCAGTTCATTTAAAAGCACCCCCACCCCCTCTTGTAGAGAAGTGTTTCTAGCAGAAACAATTGAGAAGTAGTGTAGAAATAGCATTCAGCATATGTTGAAAAGTATTTTTATTGTTTTTACATGTTCCTGGCTGAGCCCGGGTGAACATATATAACTCCTCCCTCCTCCATCTCTGTATCTGAAATGTACCTTTGAGCGGAGTCAGTTAGGATGCACATATACACAGACCTGCATTCGTATACATATCACTATATATTCATATATAGAGTGAGGAATTATGCACATTGCTAAGAACATGTGGGAGAGCCAGTATGGTGTAGTGGTTAGGAGCAATGGACTTGTAATCTGGTGAACTGGGTTCGCTTCCCCGCTCCTCCACATGCAGCTGCTGGGTGACCTTGGAGCCAGTCACACTTCTCTGAAGTCTCTCAGCCCCACTCACCTCACAGAATGTTTGTTGTGGGGGAGGAAGGGAAAGAAGATTGTTAGCCGCTTTGAGACTCCTTAGGGTAGTGATAAAATGGGATATCAAATCCAAACTCACCTTCTTCTTCTTCTTTGGAATTTTGGGTGCCAAGGGAGTTAAAGGCGTGCTAAAGGAGGAGAATGAGATTGCAGAGCAGTTGAATGAATTATTGGACTCTGACTTCACAACAGAAAATATAGGGCAGAACCCACAGCAACGTTTACAGGAAGAGAGTCTGGGGGACTTAGTGGTGATGAGAGATGAAGTTCTAGGCCTAATCACCTCGTCTGGAGGGCACCTGGGTTCTCAAAGAACTCAACTGTGAAGCTGATGATCTGCTATTAAAAATACAGAACTTGTTCCTCAGATCAGTCTCCATACCTGAGGACTGGGAAGCAGCTCATGTGACACCATATTTTTAAAAAGGATCCTGGAAATTACAGGCTAGTTAGATTAAGGTCTGTCTTGGGGAAACTGGTGGAACGTATTGTTAAAGGTAATATTTTATTTCTATCTATCTATCTACCACATTTATATACTACCGTGTCATTTTTAAAAAAATCAAAGCGGTTTACCGAATGAAATCATACAATAAAAACTATATTTAAAAGAAAAGTGCAGAAAATGGCTAGAGAAAAGCTTTTCTCCCTCTCATAACACTAAAACTCATGGGCATCTGATGAAGCCAAATGCTGGATGAGTCAAGACAGATAAAAGAAAGTACTTATCCACTTATGGAACACTCTCCCACAAGACGGTGATGGTCCCCAACTCAGATGGCTTTAAAAGATTAGAGAAATTCATAGAGGGCATGACTGTCTCTGCCTTTGCAGCTGGAGACAGTAATACAGTAGTACCTTGGTCTAAGAACAGTTTAGTTCATGAACAACTTGGATTAAGAGCACTGCAAACCAGGGAGTAGGTGTTTTGGTTTCTGAACTTTGCTTTGGAATAAGAACATGTTTCACTTCCTGTTGAGTGTGTTCCATTTGTAAATTGAGTCCCCCGCTGCTATGGGAAAGCACGCCTTGGTTTAAGAACGCTTTGGTTTAAGAACGGAATTCCGGAACAGATTAAGTTCGTAAACCAAGGTATCACTATACAGTCAGACCTCGGGTTAAAGTAGCTTCGGGTTGAGCGTTTTCGGGTTGTGTTCCGTGGTGACAGAATGCATTACTTCCAGGTTTCGCCGCTCGCATATGCACAGACGCTCAAAATGACATCACGCGCAGACGTGGGTTGCATTTGCTTCAGGATGCGAACGGGGCTCTGGAACGGATCCCATTCACATCCAGAGGTACCACTGTAGACCAGTTTCTGGAACCACAGGAGGGGAGAGTGTGACTGAGCTTGAGCCATGCTTAAGGGTTTCCCATAGGCAGCAGGTTGGCCACCATGAGAACAGCATGCCAAACTGGGTGAGCTACTGGCCTGATCCAGCAGTCTCTGCTTACAGGATGCTGCCTGTTCATAGCACTGCTCCAAAAGTGCGAGAAAGGGCCAGTCTCTTAGGTGATGGGTAAGAGAAAGCAAAGAGGCTGGATTCACTTCCCACAACACGCAAACTTGCCCTTTCACCCAGATTTTGCTGCTGTGCGATTCTCTGCATTCTTCTTCTTTTTAAATGTATTTTTATTAAAGATTTTCTAACCACTTGCATTATAACTATGAGACCAGACCCTTAGCAAGAAGATCAGTTTGCTTGAGATGGGTCTCTTCTATTTTCGGTGTGGCTGTTGTCTTTGAACACTACATGCACATGAAGAGCAGAAGAGATGGGTCTTTGGAAGGGAACATGGTGGATTTAAAGATAAGGGAGCGCATGGAAACTGCCACACACCCCTCAAAAAGAAAAGTAAAAGAGCAGTGGATTTGCCAAATATTTGCAGACACGATAATCAAGGAGGAGAAAGGAATGGAATTTAAGCTTCGATTACATCCGCCCTAGTACCAGAGATAGGCTGTCTCAAGCTGTGTGCGCGAGTTACTCCCTACATAAATGTTTTAAGTTTTTTGCATCAATCCTGTATATTTTCTTTTAATTGTTGAATGATTCTGTGTACTTTGCGGCAGCCTTCGGCTAGGTGCAATAAAAGTGCTGAATGCGCAGATTCAGCCATTCGGAGTTCCTTCTATAAAGGAAAAAAAAGTGTGTGTGTTTAAAAGTTGTCAACATTAAATGGTCAGAATTAAACATTTCCGCAAAAATGCGTGAGAATGGGGAGAGCAGCATCGTTCATAATTGCCAGCGTGCAGTTTCCTTCCCCTAGTGATGAAACGAAACCGACCTCGTTTATTTTACTAAAATAAACCGCACATCTACACTTCCGCACCCGAGTTAAAAAAAACACCAAAAACCAGCTTTTTGCAGCCGGCAGGAGGAATTCCGTTGGCCGCCGACTTCCCACCCCGATCACCCCACCCCGATCTGCCAGCCCTTCGGTAGGGCCGCCCCCTCTCAGCCCCAAGACGGGCTCCAACACGCCCAGCTCCCTCCCGCCTCCGCTGCCCCCTCCCCCTCCACCAACTTGCCCCCGCATGCCCGGGCATCCCGGCCTCTGATTGGCTCCCCGAGGAAAGCCTGGTCGAAGGGGGCGGGGCTTCGCGATCACGTCACCGGGGAAACCCCCGGCACCTTCTCTTTGCCTGGGCGCGCCGGGACCAGAAGCTGGCAGAAGGCGGGAGAGAGCGAGCCGAGAGCATCGTCCGCCCCGTCGACTCCCGGCGCTGTTCCGAAGGCCCGTCGAATAAAAGCCTGCCGCTGGATCTCGCTGCGCCGGAGATGATGCCGAGCAAAACGTCGCGCAAAGGCGCGCCGCGCAACCCCGCGCCCCCAGGTAGGTCGCCGGACGGGCCCCAGACGACGGCTCGGCGCCTCGTCTGCGCGCCGCCGCCTCGGGCACAGGCTTCCCGCCGGGAGCCCGTCGAGGCACCGGATCAGTTTTGCCGTCTTCTTGAGGTGAGCGGCAATCGATGGTCTGGAGGCGCCTCTGTAGTGGATCGCAGAGTCCGAAGGGACCCCCGAGCCCATGTAGTCCACCCCACCCGACGCCACTCACCCTTGATTTCGGAGCCCGGGCGTGCCCGCTGCACAATCTTTTTGGGCGGTGGTCTTTTCAGTCCTGGGTCTCAACTCAAAGACCCACCCTCAATGCACCTCTTCTCTCCCATCTCTCCCATTTTCCATGGCCCTGAGGGCATAGCTGCAACCCCACTTAGGTCAAGGTTGTGACCCCCTTTGTGTTTATGGTTCATGACCTGCCATGAAAATCAACGCTTAAGTTGTCAAGTTGCCCGGTTGTTGTCGTTTAGTCGTGTCCGACTCTTCGTGACCCCATGGACCAGAGCACGCCAGGCACTTCTGTCTTCCACTGCCTCCCGCAGTTTGGTCAAACTCATGCTGGTAGCTTTGAGAACACTGTCCAACCATCTCGCCCTCTGTCGTCCCCTTCTCCTTGTGCCCTCCATCCTTCCCAACATCAGGGTCTTTTCCAGGGAGTCTTCTCTTCTCATGAGGTGGCCAAAGTATTGGAGCCTCAGCTTCAGGATCTGTCCTTCCAGTGAGCACTCAGGGCTGATTTCCTTAAGAATGGATAGGTTTGATCTTCTTGCAGTCCATGGGACTCTCAAGAGTCTCCTCCAGCACCATAATTCAAATAAGTTGCCTGGTACGAATGTCAAAAACTGTCAGAATTCCTTAGGCAGGTCAGTGATAGAAGTCCATGTTCAGTGTGGCTCCCCTCCCCCCCCCCCCGCTTGTATTTGCAACAATCACTTGCCCAGATCCAACAGTCCCCTGTAGGACTGCCTTGACTCTGCCTGTCCAGGCATTGCCATTCACTTCCACGACCACAAAGCAGCCTTCTGATGCCCTCCCAGCGCCTTGAACTACAACTCCCACCAGCCCCAGCATCCACGGCCAACGGTCAGAGCTTATGAAAGCAGTTGGGGAAGGGCTGCAAAGGGAAGCTGATCCCACCAGAAGCTTTGCATGACCGTAGGGATCTGCCCTATAGCTGGGGGTTTGCCCATTTGATCCACTATCTACTGTCAAGGATCTCAGGCAGAGATAGGTCTTCCTCATCACCTGAAATCCTTTTAACTGGAGAGGCCAGAGATTAAACAGGAAGCGTCTGCTTACAATGTAGATGCACTGCCATAGCTCTGATGTTTACAGGTGCTCGGATTCCCTGAATAATTTGAATATCCACGAAGTCAAAGGGTGATGGCGCTCTGTCCTGCCTCCAACTTCTATCCCACTGTGTTGTTTAAGAAAGTGGGGGGGAGCTCTGTTAAAAATAGGGGAAGGGGCTGGGCTGTCGTTTTGATATTCAGATTTGCAATTCTCTGTAGCCAGCACTGCATAAATGCCTGAAGGACGCTCCTATTTACCAGCTCTGCATTCTTAAGCACAACATGGCCAAACAAACACTTGTCAGTATTCTGAGTCGGAAGCATCCTCAGTCTTTCCCGCTACTTTCATTGATGGGAGCAACTGAATGTTCACCTTCCATTACCTTGCATTGAAGTGAATGGGGAACCCAGCATGTTCAGGAGTATACAAACTGCAGAGGCATCCCTGTTTTCGGTCAATATCTCTTGTTTTATGGGTTATGACATATAATTTAAAACGGCATCAGGCTTATAATGCTAGAAGACTTCGATGAACAGCTTTGAAGTTGTTGTTTCCTTACAGTCGAGCTCTAGATGTTGTTGTTGTTGTTTAGTCGTTTACTCATGTCCGACTCTTCGTGACCCCATGGACCAGAGCACACCAGGCACTCCTGTCTTCCACTGCCTCCCGCAGTTTGGTCAAACTCGTGTTAGTAGCTTTGAGAACACTGTCCAACCATCTCGTCCTCTGTCATCCCCTTCTCCTTGTGCCCTCCATCTTTCTCAACATCAGGGTCTTTTCCAGGGAGTCTTCTCTTCTCATGAGGTGGCCAAAGTATTGGAGCCTCAGCTTCAGGATCTGTCCTTCCAGTGAGCACTCGGGGCTGATTTCCTTAAGAATGGATAGGTTTGATCTTCTTGCAGTCCATGGGACTCTAAAGAGTCTCCTCCAGTGCCATAATTCAAAAGCACCAATTCTTCGGCGATCAGCCTTCTTTATGGTCCAACTCTCACTTCCATACATCACTACTGGGAAAACCATAGCTTTAACTATACAGACCTTTGTTGTTAAATGAGTAAATGATTAGCCGAAGTCAGCACTGAACAACGTGCTTGTACTTTTTACAGACTCGGAGGCGGTACGGGAATGTGCCTTGCAGCTACGCAGGATGGGGGACAAATGGAACCTCCGCCAGAAGATCCTCAACCTGATTTCAAAGCTTTTCTGCCCCGAAACGTGAGAGCGCTTTGAGGGAAAGGAAAGGAAATGGAGAAAGAGAAATCAAAGAAAATTTCAGAAGACACGGCCTTTACGTGTGTGGAGTCGTGAAAAGAGACTTCCGTAAGACAGAGGAGACGAAATGTTTCCTGTGCATTTCTACAGCCAGTTTCCTGTGGAGAAAAAAGGCTCCTGTGATATGATTTCTTCAGAAAACATTTGTGAAAGTTTGCTTGCAAATGGAAGGAACTGGAGAAGAGAGAACTGGAATTTACTGTTTACCGGAGATGTTGAACTGTGAAGGGCGCTGGAAAAGGAAGGAATCTGGGAGGGGTGCCCCAACCTAGAGTTCAACGTTCTGATTTCCATAGGTCTCGAATTCATTCACTCAGCTGTTATACTGTATTGAAAATTTATGGGATTTCATGCATACCAACGGGCAACATTCCACCACCGCTCCGCTCTAAACTCTGGACAGTGCAAATCAGTTTATCAGCTCTTTGTAATTCCCATTTCCTAGGAATTAGAATCTCAGCCTAAACTAAACTAGGGAAAGGAGTATTTTGCTTGTGTGTTTGTTACAGCGAAATGAATGTAAGCTGTTACATAGAATCATAGAAACGTATAGTTCTATAATCAGCTATGTAATACATTATGTTCATTTTTTAAAAAATGTATTACACTGCAATGCTATCAATTTGCAACTCTAAATCGAGTAGATCTGCAGTGCCAATGTACCAATATTAGTCCTACAGGTATGATTACTTATTTTTGTTGCGACTATAATTGGTTACTTTTGGGTTATCAGCTAGAACCAAATGTTTCAGGTGAATGTTTGAAAGCACACCAGGAGGCTGTTAAACAGCATCCTTTCAACAGAAGTTACAGTATTCTTAAGATGAGTTGTACAACTTTAGCTAGCAGTTAACAGAATACAATTTCCCATTTATAACAAATGTGACAAATTCCCTTACAGTGTTAGGCTTAAACGGAGGAAGCTGTAGAAAGAAAGGAGCAAATGCAGAGTTACATTTCAGAGGGAAAATATGACTACTTTTTCTTTTACGCTAAGAAAACCAACCATATTATTCAAAATGTGTCAGGAAGATGAAATGTTACAGCTGCTTTTCAAATGGGGGAGAGCTAGCAAAGAGAGCTTTAACCCAATCTAGAGATGGAGGCGATATTAGGCGTGCCAGCAGGGATTCCCTTCATACTCAGAGTTTCCCATTCATTACAGTGGGAGAATTTGATTTGTGCGTTCAGAAAAAATCCTAGCTACCAGCATGAAAATGAACCCAAAAGGTTTTTACGTCTGAATGTGCTGCAGATCTTCAATTTCCCAGTCTGGAGATCTGACATTAAACAAACCGCAGGATTAAGTCGCCAACATTTTTATTTCACGTTCCACCTGGCAGCTTAACGAAATGCACTTGAGCCCTGGTTAAAAGGCACATTACAACTATGGCTCAGATACAATACATTTCTAGCATCCTCCTGCCATAACAAGTGCACATTCTTCCGTAATTTCATTAAGACACTATATTTCAAAGCCAGGATCCCCTCACCCCCGTCAGACTGCCTTCCATAAAAGTGTAAACAGCTAAAATAGTTGACCTCAATGAAAAGCTGCCAAATCTTTCTCTGTGAGTGAAGTGTCATTTAAACAAATTTTGATTTTCTAAGATTGCTTTCATCTAGTACATGTTGCCAGATTCTGGCTGAGTTAAGTGTTCAGGAAAACAAATAACCGTGGAAGTATGAAGTGTCATTTCAAACATATGGTAGAAGACCTTATTTATAATGTGTGTTGTTGTTTTTTGCAATGGTGAATCCCTCTCCCCTTCGTATAATGTTTTGATGCTGGTGTATTTGCGAGCTATATGTGTTTATGTCAGAAAGATTGTTTACAGCAAAATAGCTTGTTCAAAGTGTTTAACAGTCGTATTCGCAAACAACCTGGTTCATGCTTCTCGCTTCTTTGCAAACAAGTTTCATCCATTGCCTTCCACAATGGGCTGCCCAGGCTTTTCATTTCTACAAATAATTGTGCTGATGTCTTGCTGAGTTAATGAACTTGATGTGTGTTGTTGTTGTTGTTGTTGTTGTTTGTAAAATAAATAAATTAATGCTTTGGAATATAATTTCTGTGGAATTTTAATGCATATACATTATGTCTCTTTTGCAGTTGACAATAAAGCTGTAACAGCTATATTGTTATAATCTCTGTTGTTATTATTATTTGCCCTCCCACATATATGTCCCAATGTGGTGTACAAAATATAATTAATAACAGCTTTAAAACTCCAGTTAAAAATAGTACAAAAATATCAGGAGATGCATTTAAAACACTGTAAAGTAGACAAGCCGATAGATAATTTTAAGGAGGGTAAAAGCAAATTGCCAATATTCCATCACAATTTCGGGCAGAACAGACTGGAATAGGAGGAGGGAGTTGCAGCTCTGGGTCTTTTTTATTTTTAGAGCTGGAGCAACAGCGCCATCTTCCAGATCCTCCTTGCTCTGGCAAGTGAATGAGGTGATAACAAGGCTTTCAAGTTTTACTATGATAATAATAATAATTTATTTATTACAGTCAAAGACCAGCTCACATAACATAACACAAGAAAAATAGCGTTCATAAAGATAAAATATACAATCGGAGCAGATTGCAGCAATAGCTCATGAGCTAAAATTGAAATATATACATACACCCATACAACTGAGTTTTGGGCTACCATTAAAAAATTGACCCTGAGGCGCCCCAAAGGGCAACTTCAGCATTTGCCTAGTAAGCAATTTTATACTAGAGGATGATCTGTGCCTACAAATCTGGGCGCAGAATCTCGCTACCAGCCAAGTCTTATGATCTTTGCCTAAGAGGAGAGAATTAAGTTTAGAAGTTTTACTATGCTTTGTTTCAGAAACAAACCAAAGTAAGTACCATCATATTGGTAATTTTAGACTTTGAACTAACTGGTTTTACTTGGGATGGCCTCTTTGGATAGTAATGTGTATTCACCTACTACAAATTGTTTTTCTGGGGTAGGTAAAGGTAAAGGGACCCCTGACCATTAGGTCCAGTCGTGACCAACTCTGGAGTTGCAGCGCTCATCTCGCTTTACTGGCCGAGGGAGCTGGCGTACAGCTTCTGGGTCATGTGGCCAGCATGACTAAGCCACTTCTGGCGAACCAGAGCAACGCATGGAAATGCCGTTTACCTTCCCGCCGGAGCGGTACCTATTTATCTACTTGCACTTTGACATGCTTTCGAACTGCTAGGTGGGCAGAAGCAGGGACTGAGCAATGGAAGCTCACCCCGCTGTGGGGATTTGAACCGCCAACCTTCTGATCGGCAAGTCCTAGGCTCTGTGGTTTAACCCACAGCGCCACCCATTTTCTGGGGTAGGAGGCCCCTTTAAATGGCTATGAGTATTCCCTTCAAAATGTAGCAAGGCAGCCCTGCTGCCTTGAGGGGAGAGAAAGGTTTCTGCCAAGTGGGCCCCTGGACCTCCACCCTAAAGCCTGGGCTCAAGTGCACCACTGCCCTCTTCTGTAAAGCACTATGCAGAATGATATGGCCATAATGTCAATCAGTCAACTGGATTGGCATGCCATCTTTGTAATTAGGACTACTAGAGATGGAGGCAAATTCTGACTCGGCCAGAATCTTGGCTTTCCATTGAAGCTGACTGGCTTCAGGAACTTACCTGAGATTCCTGGCTGCAGTGTAGAAACAGCATACTAAACAAAATCTTGGAGCATGTGCAAAGAAGCTTTCAGATTTCATTCCCGATTCCATCACCCTCCTTGCCTTTTTGACAGTTAGTTGCAATGCAAAGAGGTGGGGGAAGCTGCACAATCCATTGTGTGTTTTATTCCTTGATCTCTCAGCAACCCTAAAGCTTAAGGCGTGACTCATGCCTCCTTCAGTCTTCAAGAAGAAGGTCATTGACCTCGGCAGTGACTATTCAGCAGGCAGTGTAGTCTGGAATTACCAGTTTCCTTGTATAAGGTAATGTTGTGCCTGAGTCGGCTTCACCTATTTCTTTGGCACACCTGCATGTTTGTCATCACCCTGCTGAAGACCTTTCCACTGTGCTTCGGGGCGGATGCAATCGTGTTGTTTATCAGAGACCATTTTATCTATCAAGGCGGGTGAAAATAGGAGGGTAGATGTTGTTAAGGTTGCCTACTGCAAACCACAGGAGGGACGCAGGTGGCGCTGTGGGTTAAAGCCTCAGCGCCTAGGGCTTGCCGATCGAAAGGTCGGCGGTTCGAATCCCCGCGGCGGGGTGCGCTCCCGCTGCTCGGTCCCAGCGCCTGCCAACCTAGCAGTTCGAAAGCACCTCCGGGTGCAAGTAGATAAATAGGGACCGCTTACCAGCGGGAAGGTAAACGGCGTTTCCGTGTGCGGCTCTGGCTCTGGCTCTGGCTCTGGCCAGAGCAGCGATGTCACGCTGGCCACGTGACCCGGAAGTGTCTCCGGACAGCGCTGGCCCCTGGCCTCTTAAGTGAGATGGGCGCACAACCCCAGAGTCTGTCAAGACTGGCCCGTATGGGCAGGGGTACCTTTACCTTTACCTTTTACTGCAAACCACACCCTTTTCCAGGTAATGCAAATATCTCCTATTGCTATAATAAGCCAAGGGACCCAATTCAAGGTGCTCACATTAGGGTTTAAAGCCCTTAATGACTCAGTCCCCAAATATCTGAGAGACTGCTTCCTTAGGTTCTCTTGGGCAGTGGTGTATCATGGGTTGCCAGTGCCCAGGGCAAGGAAAGGATTGCACCCCCAACTGGTGCCTCCATGCAGCGCTGCCACCACTGGACAGAGCTATAGAGCAATGGCGGGAGATGCGCACATACTTTCTTGGGCTGGGGCACCGCCACAAGTCCCGCCATCCGCCTACCTCCCCTAGTGGTAGGGGATGCTGTGCACCTGTCCATCACCTGATGTCACATAGCATCAAATTCAGAGAAGGTAAAGCCATGGCTGTAAAGGAATGATCAGGAGAGCACATTAAGCCTTGGGAAAAGCTTGAATTCAGTGCCATTCAAGTTCCACAGCTTATTCAGTTGCACTTCTTCTGACAGAGACTGAATACAATTGGGAGCAATCAGGAGTTTCTGGGTGTATATTATACAGGGTTGTTTTGTACGAGGGTTGTGAATTTTTTGCCTAAGTCTAGCAAACTGTACGTAGTTGGACCACTGTATCCCCTCTTGCCAAGCGGGGAATCCTACTGAAGCTGTCCCAGAAACTCCAGCGGGTGCAGAATGCTGCAGCAAGGCTCCTAACAGGGTCTCTGCCATGGGAGCATATTCACCCAGTGCTTTTCCAGCTGCACTGGCTTCTGGTGGAGTACAGGGTCAGATTTAAGGTGCTGGATTTGACCTTTAAAGCCCTTCACGGCCTAGGACCCTCATACCTACGGGACCGCCTCTCCCAGTATGCCCCACAGAGAGCCTCAAGGTCCATAAATAGCAACACCCTAGTGGTCCCGGGCCCTAAGGAAGTTAGATTGGCTTCAACCAGAGCCAGGGCCTTTTCACCTCTGGCTCCAGCTTGGTGGAACGCTCTGTCTCATGAGACCAGGGCCCTGCAGGATCTGATTTCTTTCCACAGGGCCTGTAAGACAGAGTTATTCTGCCTGGCCTTTGGCTTGGAGCCAATTTGATTTCCTCCCTCTCTTTCTTTTTCCTTTTCCTTTCTCCTCCTGCGATGAGGCTACATTTTAATATTTTAATGTTTCAATATTTTAATGTTGTATTTTAATTTTGTTTTTAAGTTGTAATCATTCAACTTGTTTTTATTATTGCTTGTTAGCCGCCCTGAGCCCGGCCTTGGCTGGGGAGGACGGGGTATAAATAATAATAATAATAATAATAATAATAATAATAATAATAATTGTAAATCCAAGCCTCCATCTTCTCAACAGGCTAGTGGCTTGCATGTCAAGCTGGAGAAAAACAATTCGTCACTCAGCACTTACTTTCAATCTGCGCAGTTCCCTGAAGCAAACACCTGACCAGGAAGCAGGACTCCATTTTCCTGCCAGCTAAAAATATCTGGCTGCTTTAGGAACCTTTGGACTTTATGAGCAAGCTTGTGCCTGGCACAGCTCAGGCTCAAGCACATAATTTGCCCAGCCCTTACAGGCAGAGAAGTGGCACATTGCTCCTTTAAAGGGAAAACAGCTTCGGGAATTCCCTAGCTCCCCACAAAGGCAGAATGATCAGGATGATCCAGGCAGCATGGATAACTTTTTTGAAACTCCATTCATTTGATGGGGAGAGTTAAGCCATGTTTGCTGGTGGTTAAAGTTCTCCCATAGAAATAAACAGGACTCACAGTAGACTCCTATACATGGGACGTGGGTGGCGCTGTGGTATAAACCACTGAGCCTCTTGGGCTTGCCGAACAGAAGATCGGAGGTTCGAATCCCCATGACGGAGTGAGCTCCCATTGCTCTGTCCCAGCTCCTGCCAACCTAGCAGTTTGAAAGCACACCAGTGCAAGTAGATAAATCGGTACTGCTGTGGCGGGAAGGGAAATAGCATATCCGTGTGCTCTGGCTTCTGTCACGGTGTTCCGTTGCGCCAAAAGCAGTTTAGTCATGCTGGCCACGTGACCCGGAAAGCTGTCTGTGGACAAACGCCAGCTTCCTCGGCCTGAAAGCGAGATGAGCACCACAACCCCCTAGTCACCTTTGACTGGACTTAACCGTCCAGAGGTCCTTTACCTTTTAAAGAATCCTACGCATGTTTACAGAGAGAAAGATTCCACAGTGGGGTGTAAGGACACATTGTGCTCCTTCTGGGGTAGTTTGCCCACCTTTGGTCCCCACCCTGTGACTCCTAGAAGCTGTCAGCATGCAAAAGCAGCCACATCCCAGGAACGGCTTCCACTGGCCAGCTAAACCAGGTGAGGGTAGCTGGTGGGTGTCAAACTTAGGGAATTCACCTGCTTGTGAAGACAGGCTCCAGGAGATTGAGTGGACAAGACTAATAGTGGATCCAACCATCTAGAAGGCGGTTTCTGCATGTGCTGTACAGGGAAGTGAGGGGCAATTGGGGCTCGTCAACCTAGAAAGGGGGCCTATCGTTTTGTGTACATTCAATTGTAAGATAAAACATATGCGAAGGGACTTGACAGGAAGTCAAAATTGAAGAAAAGATTTTGTAAGATAAAAGGGGGGAAATATTTATTTTCATTATTATTTTCATTATTATTATTATTATTATTATTATTATTATTATTATTATTATTTCTGTGTTTGTGTGGGTGGGTGTTTTGTATAGAATATTTGGGAGGAAATAAGACAATAAATAACAAATAACAAAATAGAAAGGGGGCCTGTCTAAAAGAAGGAAAACTCTGGTGCTTAACCTCTGCTGTCTTGAGGGATATCTTTGGCAGGAGAAAAGACAATGGAGGAAACCCTACACAAATCCCGAGTGGAGTCCCTAAGATGGCTGGATGGTGCCTTGTACGCCTCCTTCCGGCAACTCCTGCAGCCAAGCTGGTGCCAAACATATTTCTCTGAGATGGGGGTCTTGTAATCTGGTCAGCACAGGACCTACATATACACTGCCCAGGCTTGTGTCCTGAGGAGTGCTGCTAACGCAGCAGTTTAACTTCACCCCTAGAGGCACACTCCAGTGTCTCTCAAGACAGACAGATGCAAACAGATCCTGTCATGTTCAGTTGAGTTCATTTCCAGTAAATTGTGTACAGACATGCAACTGTGCTTATATCGTGCGCCTCTGCCCTGCATACCCCCAACCCGTTTTGTCAAGTCAGTGGCAACACAGTTAGAACTGGCCAAATGCTTGAGATCTAGGCAATCTTGCCTAGATTTTTAACTCCTCAATTGTTGAATTTATATCCATATTAAGGGACGCAGGTGGCGCTGTGGGTTAAAGCCTCAGCGCCTAGGGCTTGCCGATCGAAAGGTCGGCGGTTCGAATCCCTGCGGCAGGGTGCGCTCCCGCTGCTCGGTCCCAGCGCCTGCCAACCTAGCAGTTCGAAAGCACCTCCGGGTGCAAGTAGGGACTGCTTACCAGCGGGAAGGTAAACGGCGTTTCCGTGTGCGGCTCTGGCTCTGGCCAGAGCAGCGATGTCACGCTGGCCACGTGACCCGGAAGTGTCTCCGGACAACGCTGGCCCCTGGCCTCTTAAGTGAGATGGGCGCACAACCCCAGAGTCTGTCAAGACTGGCCCGTACGGGCAGGGGTACCTTTACCTTTACCTTTATATCCATATTAGAACACAAAGTGGTATTACTTGGCGGATCCAGCAAGTTCTCCATTTAGGCACTAAGCAGCCCCAGCCTTGTGTAACTTCAGAGGATCCAGACATATAAGTTGGAGATGCAGTTTCATGTTCTTCCACTACAGATTATGCCCTGGGACCCTTTCTATAAAATGTTTCCAAAATACTATTTGGTAAAAGATCAGATCTTAAAACTAAATGTTTTAAGCCAAGCACCTATGTTTAGAAAGACTTTTTTTTGGAGAGGACAAGATGATAGGAATCCCACTGACCCTAACATAGATTTTAGCAAACCGTGTTCTTGATGTGATTCATGTTTACAAGAACAAACATTCCTGTTTAGTACGGGCAGGGGTACCTTTACCTTTTACCTTTATATAGGTGATATAATGAAATTCAGTTAGAGGGGAATTGAGGAAGTCAGTTATCAGTGTAATGAGAATTAGGTATTTGAAGAAATAATTTTTCTTTGTGTCTAGTTTATTGTAGTGCAATGTGTTTTTCTTTGTTGTGTGTTTTGTTATGTTATTTTTGTGATAAATGTGGAAAATCAATAATTTTGGGGGGGAAGAAAAGAAGGGGAGGTCTGTAGCACTGCTTGGCATGCAGAAGGCCAAGGGCTCAATTCCTAACACCACTTCCAAGTAGGGCTGGGAATGCGACTTGTCCCAAACCCTGCAAATCTGCTGCCAGCCAGTGTAGACAATACTGAATGAGATGGACCAATCATAGCCTCATAGAATTGTAGTGTTGGAAGGGATCTCAAAGATCATCTAGTTCAACCCCCTGCAATGCAGGAATCTCTACGATCTGTGTCATGACAGATGCAACGGCGGAACAAGCCGATTGGGAACCTGGGGCAGCACGTGCCCTGCGCCCAGGGGTGGGGCCAGCCGTCCGTCGGGCGGGGCCAGTGCGGACAGGACACTCCGCGGGGCCTCCGAGGAGTCTGCCTGCCTTCTCCCACTCAGCTGCCCTACAGCTGAGGGGGAGGTGGCAGGCAGACCGTTTGGGGCAGTGCGCACGAGCCTGCGGGCGCCCAGGCCACCGCGTCACTCCCAGGAGAGACGCGTGGCTCGTGCGCGCTGCAAGCCCCATGGTGATTGCTGACTGGCATTTTGTCACGCCCTCAGTGGTGACACCCTGGGCGACCCACCACAGCCCCCTTCCTTCGCCCCTGGACAGATGACCAACCAACCTCAAGGAAGGAGTATCCACTCACTACCTCCTGAGGGTGACTGCTCCAATGCCAAACAGCTGTTCCTGTCAGAAAGTTCTTCTTGATGTTTAGTCAGACAGAATCTCACTTCTTGTAACTTGAAGCTATTGGTTCGAGTCCTACCCTCCGGAGCAGGAGAAAATATGCTTGTTCCCTCTTCCATGTGAGAGCCCTTGAGATATATGAAGATGGCTATCATAGCTCCTCTGAGTCTCCTTTTTTTCCAGGCTAAACCTACCCAGCTCCTTCAACTATTCCTCATAAGGCTTGGTTCCCAGATCCTTGATCATCTTAGTACCCTCCTCTGCACATGTTCCAGCCTGTCAATATCCTCCTTAGAATCACAGAATCATAGAGTTGGAAGAGACCACAAGGGCCATTGAGCCCAACCCCCTGCCAAGCAGGAAACACCATCAGAGCACTCCTGACATATGGTTGTCAAGCCTCTGCTTAAAGACCTCCAAAGAAGGAGACTCCACCACACTCCTTGGCAGCAAATTCCACTGTCAAACAGCTCTTACTGTCAGGAAGTTCTTCCTAATGTTTAGGTGGAATCTTTTTTCTTGTAGTTTGGAACCATTGCTCCGTGTCCGCTTCTCTGGAGCAGCAGAAAACAACCTTTCTCCCTCCTCTATGTGACATCCTTTTATATATTTGAACATGGCTATCATATCACCCCTTAACCTCCTCTTCTCCAGGCTAAACATGCCCAGCTCCCTTAGCCGTTCCTCATAAGGCATCGTTTCCAGGCCTTTGACCATTTTGGTTGCCCTCCTTAAATTGTGGCTCCCAGAGCCAGACACAATACCCCTAACCTATGCAGAAGTATAGCATCCTTGATCTGGACCCTATACTTCTGTTGATGCAGCCTAGAATAGCATTAGCCTTTTTTGCTGCTGCATCACACTGTTCTCTCATGCTAAGCTTTAGGTCTACTAAGACCACAAGATCCTTTTCACATGTATTACTAGCAAGCCAGGTGTCCCCCATATTATATTTGTGCAGTTGGTTCTTCCTGTCCAAGTGCAGAACCTGGCATTTATTATTTCTTTTTTCTTTTACTTTTGGCCCAGTTCTCCAATCTGTTAAGGTCATCTTGAATCCTGATTCTGTCTTCTATGGTTTTAACTATAGTTCCTACCTTCTGTGTGCCTAAGGGGGGGGGGGCCCAAACAAACCCCTCCATATATAAAAAGTTAAATATCAGACATGGTTTCTAGCTGAGCTTTCCTTCTGATATATGTTACCTCTGTGTAAGCAGGATGGCAAAAAAAGGAAAACAAAGGCTCCTCAAAAGAGGACACAGATTTGCATAAAAACTGTTTGTGCAACTTATCTGTTTAGATGCTAGTTTAGGGGGGAAAATTGTAATTTAAATAACAGTAAAGGGGAAAACTGTGACTAGGTGCCAGGCGTGGAATATCCCCTCCTCCCCCGGTAGCCTCAGAGTAAAGATGAACAAACAGTTCGTATTTTATGGCTTTTTATTCAGTCACCTGGTTGCAAGACAAAAGATCCAGGTCTCCACGCATAGGGGATGTTGGCTACTCTGAGTCCCTCCTCTTCCGTCTCCCACAACATCCTGGAAACTTACAGGAAGCCACAGGAGTCACAGCCTCTGCTCTTGAATGCGGAGGGACCTGCAAGCCCTTGGTCCAGGAGGGTCTCCCATATTGTCCAGGGAGGTCTCTCCTGTCTGCTCTCTAACTTCCCCCTCCTCCTCCTCTAAGGTAAAGGTAAAGGTACCCCTGCCCGTACGGGCCAGTCTTGACAGACTCTGGGGTTGTGCGCCCATCTCACTTAAGAGGCCAGGGTCCAGCGCTGTCCGGAGACACTTCCGGGTCACGTGGCCAGCGTGACATCGCTGCTCTGGCCAGAGCCAGAGCCAGAGCCAGAGCCGCACACGGAAACGCCATTTACCTTCCCGCTGTTAAGCGGTCCCTATTTATCTACTTGCACCCGGAGGTGCTTTCGAACTGCTAGGTTGGCAGGCGCTGGGACCGAGCAGCGGGAGCGCACCCCGCCGCAGGGATTCGAACCACCGACCTTTCGATCGGCAAGCCCTAGGCGCTGAGGCTTTAACCCACAGCGCCACCTGCGTCCCCCTCCTCCTCTACTATCACGTAATTAGGCAATTCCTCATTCAGCTGTACGTCATCCCTGTCTCCCTCTCCTCCTGGAGACAGGGAGGGAGAAACTTCCCACTCCTCCTCTTCTGAGATTAGCCGATCAGAGCGAGGGCTCGTTTCCCATTCCTCCTGTTCAGTCCAGTCACTGGCACCAGGTATCCTGTGTGCTTGCCCAGTTTCCTATCCAAGTTGACATGCAATTCTCCCTATATTGTGACACACACACACACACACACACACACACACACACACACACAGTCATACCTCAGGTTGAATGTGCTTCAGGTTGAGTGCTTTCGGGTTGCGCTCCGCGGCAAACCGGAAGTAACAGAGCATGTTACTTCCGGCTTTCACCGCTCGCGCATGCGTAGATGCTCAAAATGACATCAAGCGCATGTGCAGAAGTGGCAAAACACGACCCATGCATGCGCAGATGCGCCGTCGCATCTTACATTCTATTCAGGATGCAAACGGGGCTCCGGAACAGATCCCGTTTGCATTCCGAGGTACCACTCTGTGTGTGTGTGTGTGTGTGTGTGTGTGTGTATATACAGTGGTGCCTCACAAGACGAAATTAATCCGTTCCGTGAGGCTCTTCGCATAGCGGTTTTTTCGTCTTGCGAAGCAAGCCCATTGACAGCTTAGCGGATTAGCGCTATTAGCGGTTTAGCGGCTTTTAGCGTATCAGCTGATAAGCGGCTTAGGGCTTAGGAAAAGGGGGGGGGGAACCCCGCAGGAACTCGCAAGACATTTTCGTCTTGCGAAGCAAGCCCATAGGGAAATTCGTTTTGTGAAGCGCCTCCAAAACGGAAAACCCTTTCGTCTAGCGGGTTTTCCGTCTTGCGAGGCGTTCGTCTTGCGGGGCACCACTGTATATATCTCAGACTTGGACAGGACAGAAGTCCAAATGGAGAACACTTTCAAATAGAGGACTGTGCTCTGACAGTGCATCAAGTAGAGATGTGTCTTCTTTAAAGTAGGACATATGGCTAGTCTAGTGTAGAGATGGGTTTTCCCTTGGGAGGGGCTTTCAAACATGTACCACTGCCGGTCTGAAGTGGTACAGTCCAAGAATACTTTTACCATTCAACCTTTAGACTGGGGCAAGGTATAAGGCAGCTGAATGTGGCATCTCGTGAACAAAATGAGTCAAAAGAACAGAACTTGACAGTTTCCTCTTCTTCCTTTCCTTAAATGGAAAAGGAAACTGAAATTAACACAACCACAAATGACTTTTCAGCTGATTCCAAGAAGAGGTGAGAGGGTGTGGTGGGCTGGGAATCACATTGTGGCTTTTAAAACACACATGGAAACCTGTGTCTTTCTCATAGGCTCAGAAACAACACTGAACCTGAACACAGATTTGTAGAAAAAGAAGAAGAAAAAAGATAGCGACTGTCATTTTGGATTTTTCTTAAGCAACCGGGCTATTTTGTTTCAGCTCAGTCCTGAGCATGAGAGAGATACACACAACCAGAAAGAATAGAAGCAAAAATTGCCCCCATAGCTGGATTTAAGACTCCAATAAGGAGCAGCATCTTCCACCAATATATCTATGCCTTTGAACGGTATCAAATCCAAAAACAGCAACATCTGCACTCCAGATTTGCACAGCTGGATGTACTCTTCTAAGCCATCTGCAGATGATTGCATTCTTCCTGTAAAAATAGTACAAAATCTTTGAAGCTCGTAAGTTTAGACAGAGACCCCCCTTTGAGTAGAAATGAGCCCAAGCTAGGAGCATGCAATTGATCCACATTATCCCAAGTCCTTTGTGGTTACCAGAATCCCTGGGAATAAATATATTAATATAGGTTGTTCAGATGGAGTAATGCATGAAGATCATATTGTAAAAACTACCCCAATATCTTTCTTATTTCCTATTATGTGTGGGTTAGGTGGGTGTTGAATGGATGTTAAATTGTCTAGATTTTCTCATTCTATGTGTTTGAGTATTTTCATCGTTCTGGATTATTATTCTGTGTTTCATATTCTCCACCAGAAAGAAAAACAGCAAGACATTAAGAGTGAGAACCTAACCTTTGCTCCTTCAGTGCTCACTTTCTAAATGAATGGAATTTATGCAGGTACTGCATGGAACATCTTTATGGCCGTGGGAGTGAACATTCTATTTCACAACACGAGAATACAAAATAAGACAAAAACAAACCAATAACGGCCCCTCCCACAAAACATGGGTTGAACCTAACCAGTGGCGTAGCATGGGGGGTGCAGGGGGGGCCGGCCGCACCGGGTGCAACATCTGGGGGTTAGGGTTAGGGGTAGGGTTAGGGGGCACAAATCCACGGGTTAGGGGGCGCAAATTACTTACCTTGCCCCGGGTGCTGACAACCCACGCTACGCCACTGAACCTAACCATAGTTAGTCTGGAGCTCAGACAAACTGAATTGTGGTTAACCACAAGTGGAAGCTTCCCATCTTGGTGTCTTGGCTGTGTAGGTGGCTAAGTTGGGGAGTATGCGAGTCCAAGGCCTGTAGCGGTTCAGGCACGTCACACTAAACCATGGTTTATTTTGATGAATGAATGTATTCATTGTCTGTTTACCTAACCTCAGTGAGAAAACAGTGACAGTAAGCAAGGAGAAGGTGTCTCTGCTTGTCTTGCCCCCTCTCTTTTGGTACCTGCATAGGTTGACTTCAGAGGAAGATGGCAAGGGAAGGGACAGGGGCGAAAGTGACCAAATGGTGGTGGACTCATTTGGGGAGAATTCAGCACTGCCCTACACCAGAAGTCCCCACACCAGCCAAGGCCAGGTGATGCCACATGGTTTGGTCCCTAGTGCAAAAGGCACGTCCTAGTTCAGACAATTGGATTGCAGGCTTGGCTGGTGAAGGGAGGATGGCGATGCCAAAAAGTATTTCTCAATCTGGTGCTCTCCTGATGTTTTGGACTACAACTCCCATCATCCCTGACCATTGACCACACTGACTAGAGTTGGTGGGGCCTGTAGCTGAAGATATCTGAACAGGGCTGGGAACGGCTGACGTAAAAGCACATATCCTCTGCCATAAGTGGTAGAAATGATACATGAATGAGCATATGTCTGCAGGATAATTCAGACCATAAATTTCCTTGCCACTTATCAGAATAAGATTGGGCACACAGACTACTGTGAGGTACTTTGGTGTGACCTCGCAATCTCTCCAGCCTATAAGGCAAGCAAAACATTACAAACTTACAGCACATTTTAAATCAACACATATAAAGAACAAATACCTACAGAAATAGTAAGCGTCATGTTTATTTTCAAAAAACCACTAAAAAAATGGGGTGAGGGGGAAGAGAAGGATTTGCTGAGATGCCGATTTACATAAAGGGGGCAAAGCAAGTTTTGGAAAATGTACTCTATTTCCTATTATTGCACTTCTCTTATTACAACAAGGCATTTTAAAAATGTTCGCAACATGAATGATATATTTATATAAATAATGGTGTCAATATACAATATCATACAATCGTGTGTTACACTTAAAAAACACACACACACAAACACCCCACACAAATGTAGATAAAAATTGTGGTCTCTTTCCCCGCAGAAAACAGATGAGGTGATAAACCTGTGCCTAGATGGGACTATTTCAGATCATGGCTGGGTGGGGAATCACACTGCCAAATGCCTCAAAAACCTCTGTAAGTAGAAAAACAAGGTGTCAGGGAGATGACTAGGCTAGCACACTTCTTGCTTGACATCTACATTTCTATCTGCAGGGAATATTTTTGTATGGAAGAGCGATCAGTCATACGACCTTCCCAGCTGCAGTCTAAAGCGGTAGAATCAAGAAATAGGTTTGCTATCTCATTTGTTGCTTTGTGTGACCAGGCCTGTGATTTTGGTTTCTTACATCTTTCACCTTTATTTTCATGTACTGCACAAATCAATTTTGTTATCTTTGTAAAAGATGAAGATTTGTAGCATCTGATTAATTCTTTCCTTGCGAAACTGGTTCATCAGAAGGCAGGTTTCTTATGACATGAAGAATGTGTATTCCACACAGCTTCTGAGAAATAATGAAATACTCATTTCAGTTTGCTTGAATTGGGGGGGGGGGGACATCCAGAGATTTTTACGATCCATCAAAAAGTATTATTATGACATCAAGTTAAAAACTCAACAGTAATAAGTCATTTATATCTAGAACAAGTTAATGGATCAGCATAGAAATTCAATTAATCATAACTTTTAAATCGCAGTCAGCATTTTATTATGTAATCCTCTGTTTAGTGTAGGCTTTTATATAACAGACAGGAAATGCAAGATGGTATGTAAACAGTTTGACTATTTTCTGAGTAATGCTCTTGAAATCGCTCATACTCCCAAAGAAACGTTTCCAAAATTACAAGATATTGTGCCTCAATTTCTGGATGAACATCAAATTCCTGTTGGTGAAACCTCATATGTAACACCTTCCTAATTTAAATGCATATCGATTATGGAGGAGGTGTTTGAATAAACCTTAAGGGCTGAGGTGGGGGAAAGTGACAATTCTGAGAAGAAGCCCATTGCAATGGTTTAGCCGTTTGGAAAATATCAATAGCGTAAAATCTGTATCTCCAGATCTCCTAGGTTCCATCTCTTTGGCATCTCCTCTGCTTAACAAGCAGACATTGTCAAGGAAATGGAAGGCAGGCACCTGATTGGAGCAGAAGGTGGTGTCAAGAGATTGGGGTTACTCAATGGGGCCTGGGAGTGACAGGAAGATGACAGAAGGGCATAGGAGACTGAAGAGAGGCAATAAGAAGATCTGCAATATTTCTACAACATCCTTGCTAATGCAACTTGCTGCCTCTTTGCTAGTCATCACATATGTACGCCAGACCATAATAAGGGACCAGATCCCTGGTATGCTTTCTATATAAATAGGGATGCTAACAATGTTCACCAAGCAGTGTGTAAGATTTACAACTTGCACAGAGCTCTCCCTGAGGCTGGCTTGGTTTCATTTTGCTTCAAGGGGAATGAAATTAAGCTCTACTCAAAGTCTATTTTCCGCCTCAAGAGTTGTAACAGAGAAAACATGCAAGATTCGAATGCATCGCCTGCCTGATGCCATTCTGGCAAACGTATGTATTCAGATAAATACATAAAATAAAACCACACAGAGTAAGGCTGGAATGGCCTGAGACAGACTCTCTCTCCCACCACAAATACTGAAGATGTTTGTATTTTTAAAAGAAAGAATGAAGCATTGTCTCCTTCTGGAATTTTGACTCTATATCCCCTGACATTGACACAGCGATTTAAGGCAATCCCTGATGCTAACACAGCAAATTAAAGAGCAAACTATTATTTAATAAATTTGATTTCCAGTATTATTTATATGCCGTCTTTCAGGGCAAAGGCTTCCCCAAACTAATTTCTCAAGGAAATTATGTTGACACCTGTGTATTTTTCAACCGCACCTGCTATCTATACATTAAAGCAGGGGTCAGCAAACATTTTCAGCAGGGGGCCGGTCCACTGTCCCTCAGACCTTGTGGGGGGCCAGACTATATTTTCAAAAAGAAAAAAAAAACAAATTCCTATGCCCCACAAATAACCCAGGGATGCATTTTAAATAAAAGGACAGATTCTACTCATGTAAAAACACGCTGATTCCCAGACTGTCTGCGAGCCGGGCTTAGAAGGCGATTGGGCCGGATCCAGCCCCCAAGCCTTAGTTTGCCTACCCATGCATTAAAGACTATCTCAATCTCACATGTTTGATCAAAATTATCTGTCAGAATAACATGTGCTTTAACTATGGATTAAATACGTAGCATCAGCGCATGTGATGCTCTGAGGAGTGTTATTTTTTTTAGAGAATTTCAAACTACACACCTGTCATAAAAATTCATGGGTGGTGGAGGAGGAACCCCAACAACTGGTGGACATGAATAGGGTGCCCATATCCAGTTCAATGAACCCCGGTGAGCACTGTGAAGTAGTGACAGATACAGCCACATCACTTGCTCGACTGGGGAAACAAGATTTAAGTGCCTTCACAGTATCTGTTTCAACAAATGCAGCAATTGTGCTTATAGATGTATAGAAAACCACTCAAAACCAATGCTTCAGAACATAAGCAGCAGAAAATACGGTCACTCAGAATTTACAGGTGAATTTACACCCGCAATGCAAACTCTTTCTTGTCTTTTGTTTCCTTCTGATTATCCAAACTCTGGGGGCCTATCCTTCCGGTGACTTCACCCCAGAAAGTACTTGTTAATGCAATTCTTTTTGCTTTATTTTTTAAAAAATGTGATTATATGGAACATGGAATGAGTAACAGTTTTTGTTAGCCTGGGGGATGCTTTCCTTTCTGGGCCGCCTTCTGCGGGCCACATGCAAAGTCCTGGGCAATGCAGAGGCAAATGAGAGGCTATTAGCATTCAAGGACTCATTCCAGCCAGGCAAAAACATTCCAGTCAGGGCCAGTAGGGGAGTGTAGCTGGGGATGGGTTGTGGCCTGAGGAGATTCCCAAGGGCCAGACAGAGAGAGGCTCTGAGGGCCACATACAGGGCTGAGTTTTCCCATCCTTGATAAGGAGGAAATTTACCATGGCGGGAGTTCCAATTCTTCCGAAAACCAGACCATCTACTTTCTAGCTATCTAATTAGAGGCCAATAGGTTTGAAAACTAGGATCATAAACTCTGAATACTGAAAGAATACAATTTATGGTGTGTTCTTCTAGAAAACCACCAATTGTCTGGAGAACATTTTCTCCCTTGACATATTGCTTTCTGTGGCTTTCTCCAGTGTGAATTGAGTTATAGCGGATTAATCCTAAGAGTTGAATGCATTCATATAAGTATTCAGAACCACCAAGAATTCTCACCTCTATGTTGGGGAAAAAACCCACACCACACTTGCAGTTCTGGTTTTAACCCAGTTGTTCTTTGCTTTTTTCATTGTTTGTCTTTATGTTGTTGTTTTTGAAAACTCTATAAATGCATCTTTTTTTAAAAAAAAATTATACGCTTGCTTCAAGCCATTTTGAGGAGGAACACTCAAAGAAACACCACTTAAAAGAACAGGGAGATTGTCTCAAACATTCTCCCGTTTTTAATAGACAAATGCTTGACCCACAAGTCAGCTGAAATCAAAACAACATGGTACAGCTACAAAATCCCTGTTGCCACAAAAAACAGGGCAGGTTTCATCTGTTAGGGTGCTATTTGACTAAGTTTTAGTCAGAGTACACCCACTATCATAAACATAGCTAAATTAAGCCCAGTCATTTCAGTGGGCCTACCCTTGAGGAAAACTTAGTTGAATACCACCCCCTAGCTTGCTAAGTGTAAAAATACCCAGGACAGAAACACAATTCACCATCTTGACTTTTTTAAAACATTACCCAAACTTGCTAAAGTACTGTACGCTTTCCCAATAAATAGTTTACCAGTTATAAAAGTTGTGTTGTGTGTTGTTCATCGAGCACTGAGTGAAACTCCAGCAGCTTAGCAAGGAAAGTGAGGCAGAGATTGTCACTTAAGCTTGAGATGCCTTCATGGCTTGCGGCTCCCATATGAACATATGGAACTTCCTCATACCAAAATCAGATTGTTGGTCCATATAGCCCCAGCACTGCTTGCTCGGACTGGCAGCAACTCCCCAGGGTCCCAGGCACAGTTGTCCAGAGACTGTGGCACCCAAAATCCTTGGAACTGGCAAATGCCAGCAACTGAATCTGGAAGCTAAACTATGTGTTTCACTTATTTCCTTACACACGAATGCCATGTCTTTCTTTAGACATGGAACCCAAGATGATGCTGTTGCTAGGTGGTCCTGCATCCAAGCAGTCCCCAGACCTGCTTAGCTGCAGTATGACAGTAGCTTCATGTGCCTTGAGACCGTATCCTGGTATTTCCTCAGAGAGCCACAGACTGTCTCCCTAGAGCACTGAAAACCATTTTTCCAAGTAATAGTTGGGTGGACCCAAAGGGGACATTTGAATCCTTTAACTGTAGCAAGAAGAAACCAGATACAAATCATATTGCAAATTGTACTCTGCCAAGCTTTCCCATGCAACCTATGCAAAGTACCGTTTATTGCACCATCTATGTAGTGAATCCAAAGTGCAGTAATTAATTGATAAAATGATAGGTTTGTTTCGCAGTCAAGCAACCTGACTTCCACCCATAGTCTACCCAGACGTGTGAGCTTGGTCGGGGGTTGTTCAGGCAATGCGGCAGCTGCACTCTGCACGTGCTCCGTGGCACTCTTTTTCGCTTCATGTAATCCCAGGCAGATCGGAGCTTGCGTTGAAAACAGATTCCAAGACTGATTTCAACAGCTTTGCTCCGGTGCAGCTCCAAACAGGTGACTGATGGAGCTGGTCTTGAGGAAGACAGGAAGGAGATTCAGATCAACAGAAGTCCATGTAGCCAATAATAATAATACTGGAGTTAGTGGTGGTGGAGGAAATGATGCCATTTATAAAACACTGGTGCATTCGCTGGGATACGTTCCTGGCTCACGTATCTTGATGTTCCTTGGCTGATTTTAGCAGTCTGACACAGAACAACGCCACTGAATCAACAAGGCTCAGCACTTGCAATGTGTTTGTAATGGTTCCATCGCACACAACCTGGAAGGGTGTGCCACAAAGGTAAGTTTAGATTAACAAGTTTCAACACCCATCATACTGGAGGCTGATGCTTTCTGATAAGCAATTGGACAGGTCCCTCCGGGACAGATTTAATGATGTTCCAAGCATCATAATGCATGAGTCCAAGTAAGGATTTCCCACCAATGGCCAGGATTTCATCGCCGGCTTCCAGTTTTCCTGCTTGTTCTGCAGCGCCACCTGTTGGGGGAAAGAAATGAAAGTTAGGACCAAGGAGCCGAAGCGCAGAAGAACCTCACATTCAAACACAATTCAGTTTTGATTTCCAAGACTCAGCTCTGCAGTAAAATTCCATTCCAATTTGCCCAATAGCAGAAGTTCACTGTGGTTCCAGAGACTATATTGGACTTCAGTTTCTGGCCATCATTCCTAAAACACTTCTAAAGTTGCAAAGTGTTCTGCAGTCCGCATCCACAGGAAACTTTCAAGGCTAGCCTCTTTTATCCTCAGTTTCCAAAGCTTGAGGACAGGGACTTGCCTAAGGCCAAGCAGGGAAAAGGGAGACAACTTTCAAGCTGGAGATGAACGAAAAATGTCCTGAGGACAGCAAAGAAGACCAGCCAGGATGGGGTGAGTAACTGAAAGGGTAAAAAGGTAAAGGTAAAGGGACTCCTGACCATTAGGTCCAGTCGTGACCGACTCTGGGGTTGTGGCGCTCATCTCGCTTTATTGGCCGAGGGAGCCGGCGTACAGCTTCCGGGTCATGTGGCCAGCATGACTAAGCCGCTTCTGGTGTACCAGAGCAGCGCACGGAAACACCGTTTACCTTCCCGCCGGAGCGGTACCTATTTATCTACTTGCACTTTGACATGCTTTCGAACTGCTAGGTTGGCAGGAGCAGGGACCAAGCAATGGGAGCTCACCCCGTCGCGGGGATTCGAACTGCCAACCTTCTAATCGGCAAGTCCTAGGCTCTGTGGTTTAACCCACAGCGCCACCCACGTCCCAACTGAAAGGGAAGGAGGACCAAAAATTCCAGCCTGTCCCTGCTTGAACATATCAACCTGCTTTTAGTTTGGTGCAGCTCTGCTTTGAGGTGAGTCAAAGCTGAAATGGCTTGCACCCACCTCACTCCTCCTCCCTGCCAGCTGTCAGGCCTGGTCACTCTTCCCTGACACCAGCCATCACCCGCTTCTCCAAGGAAGAAAATGTAGAAACAGGTTTAAAGAGACCAGTTATCTTGGCCCCCATGCCACCCTGGTGTCTCCCACCCCCAGGAAAGTTTACTGGCAGCTGCAGCAGATGGCGGTGCTTTGCTTTCATTTATATTTCTACTAGGGTGGTGCGGATTGCTGCAAAGCACTGGTTGAGGGTACAACTGCCCACTGTTGTTGTTTTTTTGCAGGTAGTACAGGTAATTCCACACCTCATTTCTTTCTCTGACTCAGCTGCTGATTTCCATGGATTATGTTATATCACTTAATTTCACAGAATCATAGAATTGTAGAGTTGGAAGGGACCCTGAGGGCAAAGTAATCCAATGCCCTACAATGCAGGAATCTCAGCTAAAGCATCCATGACAGATGGCCATGCGACCTCTGCTCACAAACTTCCAAGGAAAGAGAGTCCACAACATCTCGAGGGAAGTCTGTTCTGTGGCTTAGGGCCCTCGTATTTATGGGCTTAGGGCCCTCGTATTTATGGGACCGCCTCCCCTGGTATGCCCTGCAGAGGACCTTAAGGTCCATGAATAATCATAGTTTAGAGATCTCGGGCCCTAAGCTAGTCAGATTATCCTCCACCAGGGCCAGGGCCTTCTCAGTGATGGCTCCGACCTGGTGGCATGCTCTGTCCCATGAGACCAGGGTCCTGCAGGATTTAACTTCCTTCCGGAGGGCCTGTAAGACAAAGCTATTCCGCCTGGCTTTCAATCTGAATTTAGCCTGAACTTTTATTCCCCTTTCTTCCCTCCTCCTCTCCTTTTTATGAAGATTACCCACTCTGGGATCCCACAGCTAATTCTCCCCTGGCCTTCTCACTGGCCCAAATAGGACTAATTTAGCCAGCTAGCCCTGGTGATCATCTAATGTTTTTTGGATGGATTTCCCCCTAAACTGAACTTTGAATTTATTGTTATTCACGCTTTTATACTGTATTTTATGCTGTTTTTTGTTGTATCACAATTAAGTGTTTTAAATTTGTTGTTAGCCGCCCTGAGCCCGGTTTTCTGAACCGGGAAGGGCGGGGTATAAATAAAAAGTTATTTATTTATTATCAATATTAATATTAATATTAATATTAATATTAATATTAATATTAATATTAATATTAATATTAATATTATTATCTGATTGACGAATAAATCATATGCATGCCTACTCTACATTTGACTTCAGTGGGATTTACTCCCAAGTAAGTTTGTATGGGATTGCTGCACGTGTCAGTTTGTGTCACATGTCTGTCTGGAAACAAAAGCGGAGCCTCAGAGCAACCGTACGCAGCTGATTGCTGAAGGTATTGTTACTCCCCTCTAAAAAGAGAGGCAAGACTATGCCTACAGAAAAGAAAACAGAAACTTTGGAAAGCGGTTTTCCAAGTACCTTTAAAAATCCTCTTGATGAGCAAAGGTCTGTCTCCTGAGATTGAAGCTTTCCCCCCATCCAGGCTGAATCCCAAGCCAGCAGAAGTCTTCAGAAGTTCGACACAAATGGCTTCGCCCAGCTCTCCATTTGTACCTTTGGGGTGGAGGGAAACATGTAAAGAACATTAACTCTGCTTTGTTCTAATGTCCAAGTTTTGGGTTGCCACCAAGACAGGGAGGTCATGCCAAAAGGGAATGCATGAGGTAGTCTTTAACAAAGCAGCGCAAGTCTCCTTATTTCCCAGCCCCTTGGGAGGCATAAAAGATCATTCACAGTCTCTCATACCCTGTGTTATTTCCATTCCTTGGAATTGCGAAACTGCTGGATGCAACGTTGGGATTCTTTCTGGCAATTGGCATGGAGCTCCAGCTATTTTGCTGGAATGGTTTGATCTTGGATTGCAAGAATGTGTGTAAATCCAAATACTTTTGTCTCTGGGAGCGAGGCTCCAAAATGCTCATATTCACTACATTATTTGCAAACCGGCATCTGAGAGGCCTGATCTGATTTCCAGTTGGTCAAAGTGGAAACCGACCAGTTCAGCTCCACGTTGGTTTGACGAGGCCTGGAACTCCTAAGCAGCTATCGACCCGATTGTGAGAACATCTTAAAATGTGGTTTGGGTTCCAAAGAGTCCAAATTAAAACTCAAGTTTTTCACTTGCTCAATCCAAGTTCATAAATGCCCACCCCCAAAACCACTGGTTCTTCTTTGGTGTGAATTCATCCAGTTACTGTGCAACTGGCTCCAGGTTTTGGAGTAGGGCCTCGTGTAGACGCCCCTTATCGCCCACCATAGGTCTTCCTCCCCCGAAAACCTGGAGTATTTTTAATTACTACTAGCTGCTTGTTTGTCAGGCAGACAGCCAATGACAGACCCTCCAAGTGTCCCCATTTTCCAGAAACAGTCCCAGATTTACAGAAGTCATCCTGGTTTCTGATTTGACCCCAGAATGTCCCGCTTTTCCTTAAAAGGTAAAGGGACCCCTGATCATTAGGTCCAGTTGTGGCCGACTCTGGGGTTGCGGCACTCATCTTACTTTATTGGCCGAGGGAGCCGGCGTACAGCTTCTGGGTCATGTGGCCAGCATGACTAAGCCACTTCTGGCGAACCAGAGTGGCGCACGGAAACGCTGTTTACCTTCCCGCCAGAGCAGTACCTATTTATCTACTTGCACTTTGACGTGCTTTCGAACTGCTAGGTTGGCAGGAACAGGGACCGAGCAATGGGAGCTCACCCCGTTGCAGGGATTCAAACCGCCGACCTTCTGATCGGCAAGTCCTAGGCTCTGTGGTTTAACCCACAGCGCCACCCGCGTCCCCACTTTTCCTTAGGTTGTCCCTATTTTCATCAAAGAAATGTTGGGGGGGTATGGAGCTATCTGACCCCCCAAGCCATGGAGATAAGTAACCACAGAACATTTAGAAGACATCTGAGGGCAGCCCTGTATAGAGAAGGCTTTTAAAAAATAATAATAATGCTTCATTATGTTTTTGTATATGCCGGAAGCTGCCCAGAGTGGTTGGGGCGACCCAGTCAGTTGGATAGGTTACAAATAATTACATTATTATAATTATTATTATAAAAGGAAGTATGGGTGATCCCTAAGAGGTAAGCCAGGCATAGGTAAACTCGGCCCTCCAGATGTTTTGGAACTACAACTCCCATCATCTCTAGCTAACAGGACCAGTGGTCAGGGATGATGGGAATTGTAGTCTCAAAACATCTGGAGGGCCGGGTTTGCCTATGCCTGAGGTAAGCGAAGAGGCCAGCAGTTGGCATTGGTGAACCCTGCATTGAACCAACAGCGTACCTGTTGCTCTTCCTGCTGTTGCAGTTACTAAGGATTTCCTGCCAGGCGTTGAGGTTTCAGACCCGGCAGGAGACAGCTTTTCTCCGCCTCTCTCCTTCTTGATGACGACAACGGCGTATTTGTGGAGCCTGGCTTGGTGAAGAGCATTGAGCACATCCCCGTGCACAGAACCCGCAAGACAGATGCCGTTGATGGAAAGAATGTGGTCCCCTCGGTGGATGATTCCTTCCTGGGATGCCACCCCCTTTGAGAAAACCCGGTGGACCTTCAAGAAGATAACATTGCGGTGAAGGTCATCAGCCAAGTAAAAGAACTGTAAGTTGTTTAACACAGCAACTGATTGATTTGATAGAATGACTTGAACCCAAATAAATACGGACAGGGCTTCAGCAGAGGTGTCTTTTGGAGCTATTGGGAGGAAGTGTGAATTTAATAAACTGAATCTAATACTCTTTAGTAAGAAAAGCCAACCTTGGCATGTTCTTTTTCACCTCCTACATTGAGCTCAAACTTGCTAAACAAATATACAATTAATTCTCAGTCCCCCATTGTTTAAAATCTCCCAAATTAATAGCTAAATATGTAGCTAATAATCTACTTAGTCAAGGCTGGCAGTCCAGCTTAGTGCATAGAATTCCTAGTACAAGTATATGCAGACATCTCTGAAACAAGCAATGATGTTTTTAAAAACTTGCCAGCAGTGCTGACTCTGACTAAAGGTAAATCTAGCCTAGCATTGTGTCTCCAACGGCGGCAGGCAAGATGTCTCTGGGAAGATCACAAGCAAGCCATAACAGGGATAACCCTCCCCATCGCTGTGGGGCTATTTAATGGATTTATTTCTCGCGGCACGCTAGAAGGCGTTTTCCCATGGTGCATCGGTGTGCTGCCCCCAAACAGGGAATCACTTGGTTCCTTCCAGCTCTATGATTCTGTGTTGAGATTCCTGAATTGAAGGGGCGTTGGACTAGATGACCCCTGGGGTCCCTTCCCCAACTCTTACAATTTTATGATTCTGCTGGAATCATAAAAAAATATATCAGTGGGAGCCGATACCAGGGGCCCTGATCATTCAGATATGTGGTTTAAGGCTACCCCTGGCATTCCTCTTTGGCAACCTCGTGTGCATCAGGGTTTATTTGGCACCCGGGCCCATTTCCCTCTCTGATCGCATTAGCAGATGGTACTCAGAAATGATGCAAGCAGCCGTTCACAACAGGGCTTTATGGCTGATAAATGAGCACTTGATCTGATTTCCAGCTGGCTTTGCAACCCACTTATGAGAAAAGATGCAGTCACCACTTACGATGATTGATTTCTGTTCCAGGTCTACTCCTCCAGCAACGCTAAATCCCAGGCCAGACCCTTCCTCTTTATTCAAGACTACAAAGAGAACGTCTTCTTTGCTCTGACAAAAAAGACAAAAGAAGAAAAACGTCCTAAAGTTAAAAACTCGGGAGAAATATTCGCAAACGTGATGAGAACAGACCCATGTTTATAGAAGTTCTTCCTGGGTGATATATTTTTTTCCTTTTTGGAATTAGACTCTAAAGGGTTTTTTTTAAAAAAAAAATTGAAAATAGCTATAATTTCAAAATACTAAAGGAGTTCTGGAAAGACTGGGAAAGACATTCTGAGTTTATTTATGCTGCAAGGAAATCACAAAAAGTCAACTAAACCAGGATTCGGTTTGAGCTACGCCTTCTCAGGGGTTAACCCTAGAACCAAATTCTAGGCCCAGCCATGTTTTAACAATAAATGTGCAACAGGCCCTTCCAATGGCTTCCAGCCTTAATATTATGAAGATATTTTACTACTGCCAATTTTATTTGTTGTCTTAACTTTTAAAAACCATTGCAATTTCATAGTTGTGTTTCGTTTTAATTGTTCCACGGCTATTGGGTTGTATCCAATGGTGGCTTTGTCATAGCCCAGGAGCAAGGAACCGTCAGGCCACAGAGCCATTTCCTGGACTTATCCCTCACTGGTGACAATCCAAACAGGACCACAAAATTGCCAGCCTTGGATGCCTCTTTTGAGTGGTAGCTGAAAAGAGCATCGCGAGCACTCGGAATGAGAAGAAAAGAGGTGCTCCGTCACCTCTTTGCATCTGCCGCCCAAGGCGGATATCTCAATCTGCCTAATGGTAGGGTTGGCCATGGAGGAGGAAGCAGGAGATGCCTGGTTCCTTCTGATCACCTGGCCTCCTGGAAAGGGAAATTCTGCTCAGAGATTTCCAACCCCTTTGACTGGAAGGTTATGCACTTCCTCCTGGGACTGGCTTAAACCTGTTGGTACAGCAAGAATGGAGCCTGTGGTGTTCGTACGGAGCCCCCGGTCATCTCACGGACTATTGACCCGTACACCACTAATCCGCTGCCACCAACCAGGTCCTCCCTGGTAAATTCACTTTAGTCTCAGTCAGCTTTTCAATTAATAAAGAAGAGTGTATTTTATTTCAGACACAAACAAAACTTTTACAGCATTCCAAACGTTGTTGCTCTTTACTTTCTTAGTCTTATTTTCCTCTCTCTATCTCTTCTACCTCCCCGCACTCAAGAAATCACTGCCCTAACTGTCTCTCTATTACCAACTGCCTTTCCCAACCAGCCAACCCACGAAATCCAACCATCTACCCACCCACAACTCGCAACAAACTCCTCCCAGAACTAGTTTTATAGACCCACTGACTCCACCCCCCTGGGTCCTGTCTGTGCAACCCACTTAACTATTTCCCCTCCAGCACTCTCTCATATATGTTAACGTCACAGAGCCAATCACTGATTCCAGAGAGGTCCCAGTTTACAGGACGTGGCAGGACAGGAGGCCCCCAGCAAGCGGTATCTGCCTAACTGCGCCAACAGAGCTTTAGATGAATTTAGAAGTTGACGATCATCCTACTGTAGACTAAGCGCCAGTGCTACGGATTGCATAATGTTTTCCAGCCTTTGTGCCACTTTGGACTTAAGAGCAGATGTGAGAAAGTATGCAGACGCAGACCGTGTTCCAAGAAGCATTTCAGTTTCATAAATATTTGAGTTCTTGGATTTTACAAACCGGCATGAATAAATAATCTCTCTACAGATTCCATGTGAAAACACTTAAAAGTGCATTTGATTACTTTTGGCTGGGAACAAAACCCAGTCTTCGTATTTCTGCAAAACTCGCCAAACCCACCTGGCTCAGCTCAACTCGTGGGACTAGCAAGCTCTAACCAGGTACCGGAATAGAAGAAAGGAGTTCTGGGAGGTCTCCTTTCCCCAGGATTCCTCTTACCTGGACCTACAGCCCAGATCAGGGGCCTGAAGCCTACACAAGGGATACAGACTTGGAGGCAGATAGAAGTTGGGGCTGGGCTGACCACAATTGTGGTTGTTTTCAAAAGCTTGTGTACTCAGTTGAACCATTATTGCGCAACCATTATTGAGGTATTAAAGGCACCAGCAAGCAGACTTCTATGTAGCTTTATGCAAAGGTCTTGTGAAATTCTACCTCTGCAAATTACCAGGCCTGGAAAATTGCTAGTAGTCCAGTTATTTTCCCGATGTGGTAACTTAATATCTTACCAAGTGGGGTAAGTGAGGTGGCCACCCTCAGACAGGTGATTTGGGGTGACTTGAAATGGTGGCAAACCCGTTAGTTATTTATTATTGTAGCAAGTGCAGTAATTTGGAGACACTCCCTTACAAAAGACATTGGGGGGTGAGAGTTTGGAGATGATCCCTGTAGAATGGTATGAAGGGGTGAAGCCTGGTTAGCTCTGAGAGATCCATCAGAAAATGGCCGCTTACCCCTTTCATGGGTGGGCGGCAGCTGCGACCCCTCATGTTCAGCCACCATCCCAGGCAGCAATATTACATATGCCTGGCTGGTCATCTGACTGTTTGGGGATTTCCCTGGGCTGGCCAGTCAGTGGGACAAATTTGCCTACCAAAAAAAAATTTAAACTGGCCAATCAGAGGCCCCACCTGGCAGGCAGTGCCTTGCTCGCTGACTGGGCCTGGGCTGCTCTCATAAAAGCCAGATATACTAGACCCATTCAGTGCAGTTGGCAGAAGAACAAACCCTCCCTCCCTTCCTTATCATCTATTAGATTCCAGGTCAATCATTTATCATGTATCAGATACACCAACTCCTAGGGGCCGAGGCAGTTTTGCTCCCCAACCCCCTGGCTCCCCATGGAGCCTCTGTCTCTGTTTTAACTTTGCTTGTTCCTTACATTCTCTCTGTTTAGCCAGGATTTGATGCCTTGCATTTCTCAACCTTTCTATGGTTTTCAATGGCTGGGAAGGAATTTCATTGGCCGGTCTAGAGGTTTTGCCTTTCCTCATAGCAAATCATCACAACCTTTGGCAGTTAAGGCATTGGGTGGAACCCTAGTCTTCACGTTTTAGGGTGAAGTGGTGCACCACCATGTCCAGAACCAGCGGCAGTGTACCCCATTAAAGGGGTCTCGGTGGAAGTCTCTGTCCGGAAGCCAAGTGCAGGGCAGTTGGGCCATAGAGCTTCCAGCAGCAACCTTAGGATGGCCACCTCAATGTCTTGGGGAGGCCATAATCCTTAGCACAACCCTGAATAAGTTTCAGCCCCCCAGCAGAAGTCTGGAACTGATATACACCCAATGCCTGAGCCAAAATTCCACCTACATCTGTAATCAATAAAGTTGTGGCCATTTTGAACCCAGATGGTTGTCTGCTTGGTTCTGTTTTAACACACCTTACGGGGGAGGGTGGAGCTGCGACTGGGACCACAACTAGCATCTGTTGTAACTTCTCCTGAATAAAACCTCCATGTAAACTATTAACTCTGCATATTGGACCCAGACGTATTACACTTATTATTGCATGTTTACTGCCAAGAAGAGGAAGAGGTGCTTGTGGGATTTTCTTTCTTAGATGCCAAAATAACGTGGCTGGCCTTGGGTAGCATGCAGCTCAATTTTCAGTGGTGATGGTGGTGGTTGTAGCCTCATTTGATGCCTTAAAATGTCTTCAGCCAGCCCTGTTAGCAAGGGACTGGCTTTCAGCCAAATTCGCATCACTTGCAACCTCCCTGTTTCTTCACTCAAAATCCCCTAACTGTTCTTCTGATGTTAAGAGTCCCACAACAAGGCTCTATTACATACACTTCTATGTAAAATGTAGCTAGACGCTGAGATTCTGCTCTCTGGGAGAATTCATTAAAAAAAAAGCCCTTGTGAGCCAGATGTTTGGTGGTTTAGGATCAAAAACTTGCAGCCCAAAAAGAGCTACTGGAGGATTCAAAGCTTTGCCCAAGTGTAGCAGTGCGTATAATGCGAGCACTGATGGATCCCCTATATAGATTTCTAGAGCAGCCCTTTTAAATATGGGATTGTTAAATATTTCAAATGATAAGAGTGGGAAGAAAGAAGATGCCCTTCAAATAAACCCAAGGAATTTATAGCAGACATATTAAATCGGCAAAATTCTGAGCTAGTCGCAGAGTCATTAATGGTACAAGATGGTCGGTAAGAATGAGGAAAATATCAGTTCTTCAGCTTCCAATCTGAGTCTTTCGTGGCTCGTATGAATGTTGCAAAAAACTGATTATCACCCAGTGCATAAGAAGGAGGCATCAGCACACTCAGGGCAACATCAAAGTTTGAAGGACTGGGTGGGGGGAATCCTAAGCGAGGGGAACTTAAGGAGAGAGGGAAGCAAAAAAAAACAACTTAATGGGGAGGGGTAATGAAAGAGAAATAGCTCAGTTGGTTAGATCGTGGTGTTGCTAACACCAAGGTTGCAGGTTCAATCCCCATAAGGGACAGCTGCATATTCCTGCACTGCAGAAGGTTGGACTAGATTATCCTTAGGGTGGCTTCCACCTCTATGATACTATGCATATAAGCATGAAAACTGGGTGTGAGGGGAATGGAAAGGAGTCATTGAAACCCCTCAACAGGAGCATGTCATGCTGCAACATTTTGAAGTTCAGGGGTGAGTGTGGATCTTTGGCCAAATTGATGCACGCAAAAGAAGAGGGTGTTTGCATTTCCTTTTGTACATCGTTGCTGTTATTAAATGATTGAAAATTCAGAATCAAAAACTATTAGAATGTATTAAATTCACAAGAATAACATGTGAATGTTTAACATGTTAAATACATGAGAATAACATGTGGCATGTTATTTTCACAACTACATGCATTCGTATGCACATCTTGCATTAGTATGTGTGTTTTCGTATCCCTTACTTGGCTGTAGTTTGCACTGCCACTGCATTGCAAAATTCAGAGAGGAGCAAATTTTTGAAAGATGACTCTGTTTCAGTTCATTAGAAAGTGCAAATTAGGTACGTTTCTCTTTAAATGCAAATTGAATCAAATACCCACTATTTCCCTAATATTAGCATAAGGAATATGGTGGTCAGGGAACAGGAGGCAGGCAAAACTGACCATGAACCCAGAGTTATTGACAAGCCACAAGGAGCTTGACTGATCACCTGTGCAATAGCAGCAGGTCCCCTCTTGTGGAAACGTTGCTCCAAATTGGCTACTGGGATCTTGGGAGCCTTTTGAAATATTTTTTAATCCTCCAGAATCTATCTGGTGCTGAAACACCAACAAATTACCTCTTTTGCTTCCTATGCAATCTTTAAAAATATATGTGAAAGATCTCAGTCTGCCTTAAAGCAATACTAAATTTTTCCACAAGTAAGTTAAAAATATTGGCCATTTTGATCTTGTGTAGGCTTACCTCAGGGACGCAGGTGGCGCTGTGGGTTAAAGCCTCAGCGCCTAGGGCTTGCCGATCGAAAGGTCGGCGGTTCGAATCCCTGCGGCGGGGTGCGCTCCCGCTGCTCGATCCCAGCGCCTGCCAACCTAGCAGTTCGAAAGCACCTCCGGGTGCAAGTAGATAAATAGGGACCGCTTACCAGCGGGAAGGTAAACGGCGTTTCCGTGTGCGGCTCTGGCTCGCCAGAGCAGCGATGTCACGCTGGCCACGTGACCCGGAAGTGTCTCCGGACAGCGCTGGCCTCTTAAGTGAGATGGGCGCACAACCCCAGAGTCTGTCAAGACTGGCCCGTACGGGCAGGGGTACCTTTACCTTTACCTTTTAGGCTTACCTCGGCTTGTGTTTTGGCCTCTCGGAGTAAAGAAGGAAGGTCGCATTTTGTCGTCACTGAAGAAAGAACCGACTGCAATTTCTGCTGATCCAGAGTGGAGACCAAGAGTTGATCCAAGCTAAAATATGCAAGTGCAAAAAAGAAAAAGAAAAAAGGATGCTCTGGATGAGACTGCGTAATGGTGTAACAGAAAGAGAAATTTCTATTCCCAAAGGAGGAAACGGCCAGGAGTTAAGACATTTGCAATGTCCTGCAAAATCTGATTCGGAGGATCAATACTGAGTCAGACTATTGTTCCTCTTAGCTAAGTATTTTCTACACCAACTGGCAGCAGCTGTCCAGAGGTTCGGAGAGGAATCTTTTCCCGGTCCTGCTTGGAGGTGCCGGGAATCAAACCCAGGACTTGCCGCATGCAAAGCGTGCGCTCTGCCACTGTGCTACAGCAATTCCTCAAGATGGAGTTGTGGCAGTGAAGGAGACATGGTGAGCTAAGGGAGAGGGAGAAATAGAAGAAGCGCTGGGGCTGCAATGGAGAACAAGGAGCAACAGAATGTAGTCGGGGCAGGATATACGCTGTGATTCTGCAAGAGAGCTGAAAAGGAGCAGAATGTGGTATATGGTGCCGAGGACAGCTTCTAACAAATCTCTGCATTCATTTTTTTTAAAAAAAGTATCCAAGTTTCTAATTCTTACAGCTTCAAATACATGTTTGGAAATGTGTGGACAATGCCTTGTGAAGTTTAAGAAGCTGAATATGGTTTGTAGGACTGATGTGGAGGGGCATCAGTGCCCCGTGCCGCCCCCCTTGTCTTTCACTGTGCTTAGCAAAACCAGTCTAGATTATGCAAAATAGTTTCAGAATAAATTTAGGAAAACAAGAGGAAGTACGCAAAGCTTTCTGCTGTGCATAAGTTGCTCGCTGTTGCAGAATCCAGCTTTCTGTGGCGCAGAATGAGCTTTTTATGCTTTTGTGCAAAGTCTGTAGCCCAGAATATGGGGTTGCTTCCAGATAGGTGTTTATTACTGAATCAGTGCTCGCCATGTATACAACTTTTGGGTACAATCCACACAAAATGTCAGTCCACCCCCCCCCCTTAATCTGGATTTACCCTTTCCAGAAAAAAATCCTATAAACTTGTTGCCAATGTCCATTAACCTGTTTGCAAATTCACACCCCCCAAAAAATCTGGAAGCACCCTACATCTTGTGACTTCTGGGAATGCTTCGCTGTGTGGCTTTCAAGCTCTGGAACCTGACCCACTCGCAACATAAAACCAGTGCAATGGAAACAAGGCCACTAACCTGATTGACCAGCTCTTCCCCGAGTGCGTCTTGTTTGGGTCGGCATCGTGTTGTAGCACTTCGTCATCGGAGGCTGACCCAGGAGTGCCGCAGCTGCTGTTCCAGGGACTGCTTTCCTTTGAATGCTGCCTGCTTGCTGAAACAAGACTGGAGAGCCCCGGGCATTCATTCAGACTGGATCTGGTTTCAATGGGAAGGCCAAGAGGTCTCGCTGCAGGGGCAACTTCCAGTTCCGTTTTGAAATGAGAAGGTGCAGATTCCACAGAGAAATCCTCGCTGCACAGCTTGTCAAGCTCGGGCATGCTCAAAGCCCGCAGTTCCCGGATCTTAGAGCGGGACAAGGGGGCGTGCCTGATGTGCCCACCTGAAGCTCTGCTTCTTCGGACGGTGGGGGTAGATGGTGGCAAATAATTTGGCCCTCCCAAAGCATCGCACCTTTCGCCCTTTTCTAAGTGATGAGCATCATCTTTGCTCTTCTCAGAGTTATTCTGCGGCAGTTGCATTAATGCCGCACTGGTTGATGATTTTGTCATCTGCGTGGGGGCCGGGGTTTCGCTTTCACAATAGGAACTCAAACTACGTCTCAGCGCCTGGACAGGGTCATTGATGTTGCTAGCTGAAACCGCAGAAGTACCGCCTGACAGCCTTCTACCAATAGGAAGCTTTGACCCGAACGAGGTGGAGTGTATGTCTATCGCTTTGACCAGGGGCCTATCGAAATTGGCAAGGTTCTCAAACGATTTAATTCTCTGTTTCACGGAAAAAGAGGAAACGGGATCGTGTGGCCAGTTGAGCTCATAATAGTAATAATTCCTCCTGCAGGTTTTCAATTTGTCCGCGATTCTGCTGCTGCTATTGGTTGAAGGCAATTCTTGACTGTTTGATTTGGGGGCGCTGTGAGGTGTCTCTATTCCATCTTTTGTGCCATTCATCAGACTGAGTTGGACAATTTTTAGCATGCCCAACTCTGAATGGGGGTACTTTTCGCCCGAAACGTTGCTCAGGATATCCTGGACACAATGTGTCGGCGAATCCATAACATGGCTGTCCTCCCTCAAATGATTCGATAGCTGGGTAGGCACTGAGTAGGTCCTCGTCACAGGCTTCAATGCATTGTGCATGTTTTCTTCCTCAACAGTGCTCTGCCTAATGTTCTGAACATTGCTTTCTGGTTTGCTGGCCAACCTAGTGTGTCCTTCCTCCTTCTCCAGAGGCAACTCGCGAATCATTGAGGATGGTGGGAAGGAGCTAGAAGACAGCCTCACCTCAATGAAAGTCCGCTGAATTTCCTGGCCTGGTTGTGGTTGCTGGGTAGGGGAACAAAGGTGGCTTGAAGACTCTTTCTTAAAAGGCTCAGGGTTATCCAATCCCAGTCGCTTGATTTCACACCCATCACGATTCAACAAACTTGTACTCAGTCCACGGTTTTCCGTCCTGTTACTCAAGAGAGTTGTTTCAGAATCTGTATTAATTTGGGAAGGGTTTTCTCTTGTGTGGTGTCCATCCAATGTACCTCTTGTGTCATTATTTAGAACCACCTGACCTGTGACCTCTGCATCTTTTCCCTCCGCAGGATTCTCTGCCGTTCCAGAATTGCCAAGTTCCAAACTGCTAATGGTTTTATCTTTCTTGGCTTTGACGCTGCTCCTGTCGCCGTTTGACAAAGGTAGAGGCGATTCTGGAGGCACGGCTGAACATGGCTTATTTTCCTCATCCTGTTGAAGAATCCTGGAGCCCATCGAAAGGCTCCTGCTGGGTGGTTCCAAATGTGTGGCCAAGTTATGGAGCGATGTGCCTTTCTTTGGCAGAAGCCTGGGTGACGACTGGAAGGGAAGGGATGCTTTCTTCGGATCAGGGCTGCCGGTTTTCGCAGGTGCAGCACTCGGGGCATCCGACTGAGTCTTGGACTTGCTTTTAATGATAAGACCCTTTAACTTTGGCCCTGGCTTGTTCCGTTGGTTATTTGAAAGAGTTTCCGCTATGCTCTTCTGGGGAATCCCTCTAGTTTCATGATGCAGTTTTTTGGAAGAGGAGGGACTATGTGGGACTACTGTGCTCACTTTGCACTGGCCAGAACTTTGGATTTTGACATTTGGACATTTTGAGGCATTTGCCTTTTCACTCTTTCCTGGCAATTCGTGAGCAGCAGCGGCCTTACTCAGATCTTTCGATTTTGTCAAAAGGGGAGATTTGGGACTGTTGACTGTTCTCTGTGATGTACAGTTCACAGGATGGCTGTCTGGTTTGTTCAAGTGGCTTGAGTCACTGGTTCCTTTCTTCGTTGGGGCAGAATTGCAACCAGCCATATGACTGCCATCATCTGCTGCTAAATCCTTTTCTGTATGCAATGGCTCCTTTTTATTGGGTTGGTCTTTGTCAAGCAGATTGCAGTCCCAGCCATTTATGGTTTTCGTCATGCACAAGTGCATGTCTTGGGCATCTTGTTTAGAAGCCTCACATGCCCCCACAAGCCTTTCTTTGCTTTCCATGCTTATTCTCTCTCCTTTCCTTAAGGGGCCATTGTCATGGAAAGAGCAAACTGCACTGCTGTGATCTAACCTATCAATCCCAGATGGTGAAACCTGAGAAGAAGAAGGAAAGGCTGTGGATGGAGCCACCTGTTCTGCACTGGAGTGCCTTGGAGAATGTGGCTTTTCTAATAAGGCTGTCCCACTGGATCCTTCCAGCGAACCAATTTCTGCCTTGATTTCAGTCTGTAAAACACCATTTGGAGGACTGCATTCTGGTGGATGACGAAATACTTTGGGGGTAGGTGGGACCAGCTGTTCCTGAGGAAACTGTTGCTGCTCACTACTCAGACAGCAAAGTTCAACTCGCTCCTCGTCTGACTCAACTGCCTTATGGGTCTCCAAAGGATTGTCACAAGCAGGCTGCGAGGGGGAAGCTCCGGGAGTCTCCGCTACAGATTCTGTGTCTGAACTGGAATCTTCGGCGGTAGCATACATAGATTTGGGGACAGTGTTCACTTTGCTCTCCATCCCAGCCAGGGTATCTTTGTTTAAACTGCTGAAATTCCTGGAATAGTTACTCAAACGGGTTTGGTTCACAGTGAAAATCTTGCTCGTGTTAATGGAATCCAAGACAGAAAACCCCAAGATTTCTTGAGTGCTAGTGGCATCATTCAGAGTCCTACCTGGAAGGTCATTCTTAATTATATCTGCTCCAGAATGAGAACAGGAATCTTCTCCCCTCCCATCTGCATCTTCCCTGGCACACCTGTCCCTGATGAATGAACACTTAGCATCTGTTTCATCCGAGGAAGGTGTTTTGCCAAGGAAGTCATCCATGTCTCTCAATGGTACCACAGTGCTGTCCTGAGCATGGCTGCTTTTGAAGGAGTCTGCTAGTGTTGCATTGGTCTTTGCATCAGATGGCAATGCTGTCCCTTCTGCCACATAATCGGGGTTGCCCCCGTGCAAAGGTTCTTGGTGGTTTGCAAAGCTCCTCTCTTCTTCGATCATAAGAATATTGCTTGGATTTCTCTGAACGGCTTCGTCTGCCTCTGAAGATACAAGGAGATTTGCAAATCGGTTCGTAGCTGCATAAAGAAGGAAGCAAAGAACCAATTTCAGCTTCTAAAGTAGGCAATACTGCAAACCATACACAAGTGTCTGATTTTTATTTTTAAAGATCTAGCCGAAGTCCAGTGATGGATAGGAATCTTTCAACCAATTTTCACCATGCTCCCAGATAGTGGTAATATAATCCAACTAAAAGTAAATACTTACATAATATGTTATAAAGTGCTAAAAGTATATTTCACAACACATCTGCTATCTCTTAGTAGTCCTTACAACATCCCTATAGGTAAAGGTAAAGGTACCCCTGCCTGTACGGGCCAGTCTTGACAGACTCTGGGGTTGTGCACCCATCTCACTTAAGAGTCCGGGGGCCAGCGCTGTCCGGAGACACTTCCGGGTCACATGGCCAGCGTGACGAAGCTGCTCTGGCGAGCCAGCAGCAGCACAGCACACGGAAACGCCGTTTACCTTCCTGCTATAAAGCGTTACCTATTTATCTACTTGCACTTAGGGGTGCTTTCGAACTGCTAGGTGGGCAGGAGCTGGGACCGAAAGACGGGAGCTCACCCCGCTGCGGGGATTTGAACCGCCGACCATACGATCGGCAAGTCCTAGGCACTGAGGTTTTACCCACAGAGCCATAGGCTACATCCCTATAAGGCAGGCCATTTGAGGGGGAGGATGCTTAAAGCCAAGTTAAGATCAGAACGGGGTCATCCAGTTAATAGTCTGGGCTCTTTTCTTGCACTAATTCTATTTCTTTGTTTCCCGATTTTTATTTTCTGCCTTAAATCTCTTAACACTTGCAGTTTAACCCTCCAGCACAACAAAACCCCTCTCTGTTTTAACCATGCATCCTGTCGAAGTCTGAATGGTGCTATGAATAGTATTTTCATATTCCAAAGGGATAGGATTGCAGGCTTGACCTTGTCAAGCAGGCCAGCAAGCTTTTGTTACATTGAGCCAGCATCTGTTCCTCTCTAACCCAGCTGCCATCTTGGAAGGAATGTTTGGAAATCCTGGCCTGATGTGAGGAAACTTAGAACTCAGAGGCACCTCTGGAGTGCCTCTGAACCAGGTGCAACGTCTTATGGGACTGCGCATAGGATTTCAGGGCTGAATATCGAGGGATTCCCTATGGTCACTATGAACAGCAATCAGCTTGTGTTCCACTTCAGTTGAAGCGCTGCCTAAACAGCCCGTGCAGCATTTTTTTTTTTTTTTTAAAAGCATTTGTTTTACATTTGTAAATAAAAGCTCTCTTCATTTATTTCACATGTAGCTGAATGTGCAAATACATTTGACCACTGAATGTATTTTGCCACTGATAAACATGAAGTTGTTATGGAGACTCTGTGTGTGGTTTCTAGTTTGTGATGGCTCTTTCACACATCCCTTGAGGCAATTCTGATTTATCATCGTCTTTAGTTGCAAATTAATTTTACCTGAATGTTGTTTTTATTATTATCTTTAAAAAGTTACCTACTGTGATCATCTAAGCCTAAAATGCATTACACATTACCAGTGGCGTAGCGTGGGTTGTCAGCACCCGGGGCAAGGCAAGTAATTTGCACCCCCTAACCCGTGGATTTGCACCCCCTAACCCGTGGATTTGCGCCCCCTAACCCTAACCCCCAGATGTTGCGCCCGGTGCGGCCGGCCCCCCCTGCACCCCCCACGCTAGGCCACTGCACATTACCCTTCTGGTGCCATACAAAGAACTTTAGATTTGTCAGCCTTTTTTCTTTTTAAAAAAGAAAAAATTATATTGCTTGTATTGAATTATTGAATGCTAACCATACCCAGGGCAGTCCCACTGAAGTAAAGTATCTGATTGACTCAGATCTGTTAATTTCAGTGGGTTTACTCTGTGTAAAACTGAGTTGGCTACAACATTTGGGTTTAAAGCACTGTTATTGGGTTTTGGATTGTATTTTTATTCTGTCCTGTCACATTTCATCTGTTTACTTGTAAAGCACCCTGGATGCTGATGTTAAAGGGCAGTATGCAAACCCACGAGCAAACGAATGAATGGATTTAAACAAATAAAGAAAATAGTTTCATTTCATGAAATGGCTATTGTGGGCATGCTACAAGGTCAGTCTCTGAATGGCAAATCACTGGGGAGCAATAGCGGAAGGGGTTATTGTCCTCATGCCCCTAACCCAACCCTGTGGGCATCCTGGAGGCTTCTGATTGGCCACTGCTGGAAACAGGATTCCTGGACTAGATAGATCTTTGGTCTGATGCTCCAGGGCTCTTATATTCTTAGCGTATATTCATTACTCCAGGGAGCAGCATCTGACTCTCACAGTGCAATCCAATGCAAGTTTACTCAGAAGCAAGTCCCACTATGTCCAATGGGCCTTACTTTCAGGAAAGTAAGTCTCAGGATTGCAGCCTTGGTGTAAATTTTGTTGCTGTAAAATAGTTTAACACTTGAGACTGAGAGACCCACTGTAAGGCAATTTATTGACAACAAGGTGTAACTTGCACATTAGAAAAACTGGAGTGGAGCTCACTTTTGCCCCCCAAGTGAGTACCACTGAAGAGATTTTTCTATGTTGGCATGCATGTGTGGAAGCTTTTGGGGGCCAATCATACATAACATTGTTCCTCCAAATAGCAATTGCACGAATTTTAAATTTATTTAAGTAAATAGCAGCTGTCCTCCACCCTCTGTTCGAGATTGCAGCATAGGGGAAGCTTTTAACCCTTTGCCTCTGTCACGGTCACACTCCAGAACAGCTTCTATTTGCATCCAAAGGAAAGTTCCCACCAGTGATTTCCTCTCAATGCAAATAGCAGCTGTGGTGGGGCCCCCAATCTAGATTGACACTGTGATAAGAGTGAAAGGGTTGGAGCTGTCCTCTCCCTTTCCGCTCCACCCCAGCTATTATCTGCTTAAAAAAATATTATTATTGGGCAGTTGCTAATGTCATGTTGTTTATTTCATAAAATTGATTCTTGCTTGACTGTAAGGAAAAAACAGCAAAGCGTTTTCTCTCTATCTCCCTGTGTAACAGCAAAGGGATGCTTTGGTTTATGCTGCTTCTTTTTTTAAAACCCTCTTTCGTTCCTTACCTAGATAATATATATACAGCATATAACTGCACAGATTTACTGATCGCCTACCCCAGCTAAATCTCGCAGTACCAAAAGGGAAGCAAACCTCTTACCAGCAACAGCTTTCTGGATTTCCAGTGTGATGGATGTGGGGAGACCTCGTACGTATTGGCAGACCTCCTCGTAAGAGAACCCATGGATCGGGACTCCGTTGATGGCCAGGATCTCATCTCCTGGAACCAGCTTCCCCATAGACACCTGTTAAAATTGCAGTTAGGGGTGCTATCAGAGGAAACAATTCAGAGGGCAGAATAAAGCTATTTATTATTATGGTTTAGCAGAGGGGCAGCCAAAATGGTGCCTTCTCTATGTTGTTAGGCTACAACTCCCATCACCTTGTCAGCACAATGGTCAGAGATGATGGAACTTGCAGCCCAAGAACTTCTGGAGGGCACTATGTTGTCTACCCCCTGCTTTATTGTTACACCTGAATGCAGCCAAGAACTACCTTGCCAGATCAAGACTGCAGAACTCAACTATTCTGGCATGTGGTGTCCACCAGCCAGCCGCCAGCCAGATGTCCTGGAGAAGCTGAAAAATCAGGCAGGAAGACAATGGCACTATCCCTATTACTTGACCCCACCATCTGGAACTCAAGATAGGCTGGCTCTGAACACAGAATATTACAAATTATCATGGCTATGTTGGCATCCATCTGTCTCGAGAGACAATGGTGTGCGCCTCCAGGGGAGAAGTCAAACCACGGTGTTAGCTACAGATAGGTAACCGTGTTGGTCTGCCATTGGATTATTGCAATCAGCTGTATGTGCCCTTGGAGATTACTTGGAACCTTCAATTTCAACATAGCAGACAGATTATTGGCTGGGGTTGCATTTAGATATAAAAATATGTATAACAAATCATCGAGAACCAGAAACCTTTAAGCTATCTGCCAATCACCCATTCCCACCACCCTTCTGAGTAATACCCCTCCCCACCTTCTCACTATATAGAAGGGTCTGGAAACTTCTGTTTCAGTGTTTCTGAAGAAGTGTGCATGCACACGAAAGCTCATACCAAGAACTAACTTAGTTGGTCTTTAAGGTGCTACTGGAAGGATTTTTTTTTGTTTTCACGGTGTTAGCAGCACTGAAGTGACTTTCCACAGTGCCGAAGCCTATGGAATTCCTGGGCTGCCCGCATGACAAGACCCCCCTCTCGGCCTTGCTGATGTGGTCCAAAGGAAAGCAGAGCAGGTTTGGCATGGCTAATGGCATAGATAAACTTATCATTCACAATTCTGCCTTTTTATTTTTACTAATGCCACCTATGCCATGAGATGCCTCTGTTTCTTGTTTCGATGATTACTGCTGGCTTCCAAAAGGGGGCCCTCTTCATAATAATTTGAAAACCACAAGCCTAGGTAAAAGAGATGAATAAATAATCACGAGCTAAATTTTTTAAACTTAAATGGCAGTCCAGTTGTTCTTCCCTCTCAAGGAGCTATGGGCCTTTAAAAATTTAATATTTTCTGCTTCTAAACGACTTGCTCTCTATACGGCTCCAATCACTCATCCCGCAAAACTGGCAGAGCGGCAATGATCACTGCTGCAATTACAAAAATGGATCCGTTCGGAACAGTGAATTTTCCCCATTGACTCTTTAGCTGAAGCCAGCTAGGACAGGTATGCGCTGCCAAGACCTCCCATTAATAACAGCATCTTTTTGCAGGGGTTGAGGAAACTGGAAGACTCACAAAATTAACGCTGCCCATGAATATAACTCTTTAATAGCATCACCCTATATATGTTTATTCAAAAGGAAGCCCTGCTGAGTTTAATGCTCAATAAGACTTAACTGCACCCTAAATTTCCTTGCATATGCTGAGCTTCCTTCAGTACTGATATCCTATCAGGAAATGCAAAGAGCAGGGAAAATTCAAAGCGAGTACCCTTTCAGCTGCTCCTCCTGGCCGCAAGCCTGTTATCACGACACGCAAGGGGATGGCATGGATTTCCAGGTCAAGGCCAAACGATTCATTTTCATTCCGAGTTAAGGTGACTGCTTCAGGGTGGCTCTGCCCAAGAGGACTCTCCTGTGTTTCGCTCTTCCGGAGATGTGGAATCATCCTCCCGCTAGCTCTGTTCGAAGCGCTGTGCTCCTCGTTCTTCTGCCGCGGGATGCCATGGTATTCGATGCTCATCAGGCTTTTGACTCGAGTGACGGCTTTGTGCTCCAGCTTAGGGGATCTCTTGGACTCTAGCTGCACCTCCCGAAACTCTTTCAAGCTCAGGTGGCCCGGGTGAAGCTCGGGCACGCTCGCGTAATCAAATGATTTGACCGGGAGGAAAGGGGAGTCTGCTGCGTGCTCGGCAGCGCTGTCTGACGAATCCCTAAAGCCAGCGACAGCTGAATCGTTGTGCAAGTTTGTCCCTGGTTCTCTCTCCGGGTTTGTAGCGCCACCTTTGACAGGAGAAGTTGCAATGGCAAGCTCACAGTTGCCCTCTGCCTTCCTCTGGCCTTTGGGCCTCGGTCCCCTTTGTAGCCGTGCGCCATCTTGCTTGGAAAACTCATCCTCGTCGCTTGCGTCACCGTCATAGAAAGCAAGTCTCCGCTGCCTCTGGAAGGAGGTACGCGGACCTTTGGGGCTATCGCTGAAGCTAACGTGCCGGGTAGTATTCTCCCTTTGCTTATTGAAGGGACCAGGTGAGTTGTTTCCACTACTCGGTGAATCGCATATGCCCGATTCTTTGGTAGCTAGGGAAGAATGCATGAGATTATGATTTTGCAACTCAATGACTAAAAAAAAACAACCGCCAGAAAATTGGTGGTAGCCAACCAGAAAGTCCCATCAGTGCAAGAACTTTTGATAGTGCAACAAGACTTCCCCCTCCCCCACCACCATGTGCTCCCCAAATCTGCTCCGATGTCCGAGACTGTGCTGAGGAGGGCTGCACTGAGGAGGAATGGTGGCAGCCTTCCCCTCCCCCGATCCTGAATCTTCCCAGGAGCAGGAGGACAGTATAGATTTGGAACAGCAGTTTGCAGAGGGGCATAGTGCAGAAGGCAGAAGCTGGGAAATACTGGATGGAACAGCAGTTTGCAGAGGGGCATAGTGCAGAAGGCAGAAGCTGGGAAATACTGGATGGGGAACAGCTAGGAGACAAAACACAGTGAGAGAGTTAGTTAGCAGATTCACTGTCTCTGGAAGGCACTCCTCTGCTCTCCCCAAGGTCCAGAAGAGCTTATAAAGTGGCAGAACAGAAAGCAGACAAAGCATAGAGGGGGCAAGCTCAGATTCCATGACGTAGGAATGATATAGATATGGGGATGTAATGAGATCCTTCATTGGGAGCACCGCCATTCTAGGAGATGGATTCTTTGTTCTCTCACTGTCATTATTAAAGTTTCTAACTGGTAAGAAGACTCCTTTTCCCTTGTTCTGCTTATCTACTGCCACAGGGCGGCCGGGGGGGGGGGGATGATTCACTGAAGCCTGACATCCGGTGGTTGGGGAAATAGATTTAGGGGTTGCAGGGGCAAGAAGGTGAGAAGTCCTGTTGCACAAGCAGAAATCCTCATGCCGGTGGGAGATGTTGCTTTGCTCTACTTTGAATACAGCCTGAAATCCTCATCCTCTTCCAAGCCAGAAACTCAAGACAATCCATAAAAAAGGCAGTAACAAAGGGAGTAACCGTCAAGCATCTTTCAGGTTCCATGCATTGTCACTCTGGCTTACCTGGAATACCAGGAGAAGGAAAACATTCATCTAAGGAGCTGCTCCCACTCTTTGGTCGGAGCGGCTCTTCATCGCTGGAGCCAGTTATGGTAGTCTCTGAAAGTGACAGCTGGCTTGCTCCGTCTTGTAAGAAGTATTGGGAAAACTCCGTTTCAGAATTGATGGATCCCTGCTGAAATAAAGCCCGGGGGGCGCAGGATGGTCAATTAGAGCAGTACCATTTATTTATTTATTTTGAAATTATTTTTTAAAAAAAGTTTACAACAAGAATATCTATAGACAATAAAAACCACAAACATGTAAAAGTCAGAGAAAACCAGCTAACCGCTATGGAAAGGTGTTTTCTTTGTTGCCTTCATTAGCTGGGCAGCACGTAAAAGTTTTTGACCGGTTTTTAAAGGTTAAAACAGGCTTCCCATGGGCAACTGGTTGGCCACCAGTAATCTGATCTGGATTGGCCTTTGGTGTGATGCAACAGGCTTCTTCTTATATTAATAAATAACTTGTTCCATTGTCAAACTACATTTGCTATAACCTTCTGTGCTCTGGCACACTGTTACCCGGTGTGAGATGAGGGTGGGAAAACACATCTTTGCTCTCTTCTATGCTGGCTCCCCTTCCCACAACAGCTTCAAGGGTTGAACTGCAGCACATGACTTCCCCCAAAGGATCCTGGGAACAATAGTTTGTCAATGGTGAAAGGAACTGTAGCTCTGTGAGGAGTAAACTACAATCCCCAGAATTCTTTGGGGGAAGACATGGGCTTTTGATGTATGATGTGATGGCAGTCAACGTATGTTTGAGGGGCTGGGCTTTTGGATTGTGGGAGGTTGGTGAAGATGTTTTAACCATTTTATATTTTTAGCCACTTCCCCAGGATGCTCACAAAAGTGGATATGTGTGTGAGGAAGCTCCAGGATTTTCCCTGTTGAATAGTGGAAAAGATGGATGAAGGACACAGTTCTGTTGGATTCACAGCTCTTTATTTCAGCAGTTAGAACTGGAATCAGACTGACTGCAACCTAGCTGGCTGCTTTATATAATACTAAGTAACTTGAAACAGTAATAACTCACAACTAGCTAACCAATCAGGAGCGACAGTTTTCAATCCTTCATTTACATACTGGTGGCCCTGAGTGAGAACTGCCACTAATCTTAATACATAACATTCCGCAAGCAATACAATGATCCATTGAAGTTCACACTCAAAACACAAATCGTATTGTTGAATTTTAATTCTTTTACCCGGCTCCCTGGCTCCAAGAAACGCTTCATTGTCCAGCTCAAGGGCGAGGAGGCTTCTGTCTGCTTGGACTTCACACTAGGTGATGGGCTTTTGGGTAGATTCCCTGTTAAATACAATTTGGTAAGACAGTGAAGATTTTAGATTGGAAAACCATTTGCACATAAGCCATTATTATCAATCTAACCGGAGTCTGTGCATAGCGTGGGGTAAGGCAAGGTTTTCAATATCTTGGGGGGGTCAATATGTCAATGTACAACATGTGACTATTCAGGGCCCCAGAGTAAGGAGCCCCACTCCTTGAGAAGTAACATCTAACAAACCATATTCAATATTTGGAAGAGGTGAGAATCTAACAGCCAGTCTTTTGAGATACTGTGTTGTGGCAGTAACTGAGTAGATCTACCCAAAGAAGTCTCTGGCGTGGCCCAGCTACAACTGGTACACCAACAATTCTCCTTACTTTGTACTTTGCCTAATCGTTTTTTTGTCTATGGTTTTGTCGTATATAAAAATTAATTAGGATTTATGCCTTAGATAAAGAGCACTTTTGTGGTGCTTTTCATCCCATGTAAAAGCACAGAAATTGGAAGAGGGCCTGTTTTAATCCTACTTGATTTACTTTTTCCCAGAGCCCCTGGGAATGTGAACTTTCCCCCTGTAAGTGGGAGAGGAAGGTGACCTGAGGGGGAAGAGAGCTAACCAGAGAGGGCAGTGCCCATGACCCTCTCTCAAAATTCCAAGTGCAGCCATAGGTCCAAAAACGCTAGCAGCCTCTGGAGTAAATAACAGACCGATAGGATGCTGTGTTAAAAGCAATGAGCTCGTACCTGTGGTGTGAGGCGAAGAAGCATCCTTGCTTTCTCTCTGAGTGGTGCGGGCAATGGCTTCATCCATTTCTTGTTCAGAAACCTAACGTGAAGTTGAAAAAAGTACATTAAAGTTTATACAGCAAAGGATGCTCACTTAAAGGTTTCTGGTTCTCGATGATTTGTTATACATATTTTTATATCTAAATGCAACCCCAGCCAATAATCTGTCTGCTATGTTGAAATTGAAGGTTCCAAGTAATCTCCAAGGGCACATACAGCTGATTGCAATAATCCAATCGGGAAGTTATGAGAGTATGGAGTACAATTGCTTTGTCCAAAAGGCACCACAACTGGCAAACCAGTCAAAGCTGGAAAAAGGTGCTCCTAGACACAGAGGCCACCTGAAACCAGGAGCACTCCCAAACTGCAAATCTGCTCCTTCCAGAGGAATGCAACCCCATTCAGGGCAGGCTACCTCCTCACCTCCTGGATGTGAGAATTTTGGACACCTATGTCTCCTCAGGATTCAGCTTCGGTTTACTGGCCCATATCCAACCCAACATGACCTCCAAACATAGTCTAAACACCTCAACTGCCTCTCCTGATTCAGATGGAACAGAGAGAGAGAGAGCTGGATGTCATCTGCATACTGATATACCTGAAGGAGCACCTCTGACCCCATCTTTCAGCCCAGACACCAAGGTCCAGCTCCAAGGTTCCTTGGTGGTTCTCTCATTGTGAGAACTGGTTATAGGGAACCAAGCAGAAGGCCTTCTTGGTAGTGGCACCCGTCCTGTGGAATGCCCTCCCACCAGATGTCAAGGAGATAACCAATTATGACCTTCCATAAATATCTGAAGGCAGCCCTGTATTGGGAAGTTTTTAATGTCTGGTGTATCATGTGTGGTTTTTATATTCTGTGGGAAACTGCTCAGAGTGGTTGGGGCAACCCAGTCAGATGAGTGGATGGTAAATAACAAAGGGGACAATATGGAACCCTGAGCCACATGACAGGACATCACCCACATCCCTGGAGGTTGAAGCAGAACCACTGAAGTACAGCACCCCTAACCCCACCTCCAGAAGGTCCACAGAAGCAACAGCTATAGAGAAATCAAGGAGAATGAGCAGGATTGCAGCCCCCGCTCCCCGTTTCTCTCCCTCATGTTGATAAATGTCACCAACAAAAGTGGCCAAGGCAGTTTCAGTGCCATAACCAGGCCTGAAGCCAGACTGCAATAGAGGGAAATAATCAGCTTCCTCCATGCCAGAACTGCAACAAGAGCCTTGTCCAGAAAGGAGATATTTGCAACTGGGGCCAAAGTCATTTAACACTCCTGGTTCTCGGGTGGTCTTCTTATGAAGGGGCTGCACCACCGCCTACTTCCAGGCAGATGCTACCTCCCCCTTCTTCAGTGAGGCATTACTCCCTCCCTAGACCCACCCAGTCAACTCCCCATGGCTTGTTCTAAGAAGTCCATATGGGCAAGGGGTCAAGGAGGCAGGTGGTCACTGTGCTTCTTCAAGCAGCTTGTCCACATCCATCTGGCTGTAGATTACCGTATTTTTTGCTCCATAAGACTCACTTTTTCCCTCCTAAAAAGTAAGGGGAAATGTGTGTGCGTCTTATGGAGCGAATGCAGGCTGCGCAGCTATCCCAGAAGCCAGAACAGCAAGAGGGATTGCTGATTTCACTGCGCAGCGATCCCTCTTGCTGTTCTGGCTTCTGAGAGTCAGAATATTTTTTTTCTTGTTTTCCTCCTCCAAAAACTAGGTGCGTCTTGTGGTCTGGTGCGTCTTATAGAGCGAAAAATACGGTATTTTGTATGCTCTGAGATACACATTAATAAAATGCATACTTAGTTTTTAAAGCCAAAATGAAATTGGTGGTCTGTGGGTTTGTTTTTAACTGCCCACCCAAGCCTCGGATACTTTTACTCCCAATAAACAATATACTGTACAGTGTTTGGATTTAAATGTGGGAGCTGGAAAGGAACTGAAATGCATAATCAACTTTTGTGGTTTGTAATGCCAGTGGAAATCAAATGCATCTTTCGAGAATTAAAATTAGGCACGTAGGTGGGTCAGAAATCAGAACTTCGTTGACTAGAGAAGAACAGAATTAACCCCAAAGCAAACTCAGCAGTTTAAATGAGGTTTTAATGTCACATTCACTCAGAGTAATGAAAAAAGGGAGAAAAATATATTTTGTGGTAATGGTTTTGGAAAGACATAAAACCCCCGAATACCAGGTAATATGGTAACAAAAATATTCTGTGTGATGGAATGTAGATTAGCTATAAAAACATGGATATTTCAAGAACGATGCCTTTTGTATATGCATATGTATGTATCGTCGTCATTAATATGCACTGAGAGCCTTTTGGGCTTAAAAGCAGGGTATAAATGCTTTAAACAAGCAAAAATTAAAATAAACAATGTTTTCATGTAAAACTAGACAAGTTCAACAGAAGTGAAACCTAAAAAACTGTAAAGAGCAAAATACAAAATAATGGAAAAATGTCCACTCCAAAACACAAGGCACTCTCTGAAATATGAAGGACTTTACTTACAAGCTAAAGAAGTGGGCTTTGTGGAATTTCCTGGGGAAGGGTGTTCTCCTGTCTCAGGAGTGGGGAACCTTTGGCTCATAGGCCAAACTTGGCAAGCCAGGACATTTTGGGGAGCCATGCCCACTCGTGACATGTGTGACATTGGACAGGACACATTGCTTTTGGGAGAAGGACAAACCTGTCCTCTTCTGGTACACCAATTAAAACAACTACCTCCAAGAAGTAGGATATATGAGTAGGAAATATGGACACCTTTTGCTCCTGAGGAAGATCACTGGTCAAAACACACTAGGCAATCCTCTAATAGCTGTGCCAGTCTAAGGCCTGCCACGCCTTTGCTTTCCACAACTCAAGTGCCAACACCAAAAAGGCCTTTCTCCATCCTGCACCCTATCTTATAGGACAGAGATAGGATACAGGATGGAGAAGGGCCTTATAGGAAGGAGAGGAAATGCAAGCAAATCTGGTCTCTGAAATATGCAGGGCTAGAAAGGTGATAACTAGCACTTTTATTCTGGGGTTGTGAGATAGGTTAAAATCCACTGGATGGAAACTTGTAGCAGCAACACTCCCATTGGTTTTACAGGGGGGTCACAAAAACCCCCCTCTAAACTGGAACTGCTGGGAATTAAGCTTAATGACACATTTGGATGAAGATGCATGGATGCCCTGTTGCAATAAAGTATTTCTACATGTGCACCTATTTCAGACATTTGAGGATAATAAAGGTGTGGGACAGTAATGGTCCAGGCTGCATGTCTCCTTACCTTTGGGTTGGGATGGCGGCTAATGATAAGGCTAACTGGGCCTGGGCCACATTCGCTCAAAATGGCATATGCTTCGCTCAGAGCCGCATGACGCAAACTGACCGAATCTGCTTCCAGGATCTGATCCCCACGGCTAAGGGAGCAAACACATGCAGCTGATGAGATGAAGCATGGGCATTCTTGCAGGGGGCAAACACATGCCAACTGATGAGTCCAGGAATTACTTTTATCCTAAATCAGATGCCTGGTCCACGTAGCATCGTAATCATTGTTTGTTTGCTCACACATTCATTTCTGAATATTTTACCCTACTTTTCTCAAGACAGCTTGTTCTGCACCTAATGAATTCTTCAACATCAACTTTGTTGGACCGGTCATTTTGTGCGGATGCCTGATGATTGTCTTCCAAAGCAACTATTCTGAACTTAAAAATGGAAGGCGTAATACTGGTGGTCAACAAAAGAGGTTTAAAAAAATGTAGTATACACACTGACAACTGGGAAACACTGGCCTGCAAGTGCTCCAGTTGGAGAACAGGCTTTAGCAAAGGTGTCATGGGCTTTGAAAACACTAGAATTCAGGATGCAAGGGAGAAACGTGCTAAGAGGAAGGCACGCTTGGCAGATCCACACCATGATCAACTCCCGCCCAGAAACCTATGTCCCCACTGTGGAAGGACGTGTAGATCCAGAATTGGCCTCCACAGTCACTTACGGACTCACTGCTAAAACCGTGTTTATGGAAGACAATCTTACTTGTCTACGAGTGATTGCCGAAGAAGATATTGGGAGTTCAAGGTGATTCACATCGAAGGACTAGCTGAGCACATATCAATCTGTCTAGGCCTTAAGGTTGGCCATAGAGGTTCTGCCTGCAGGCCTTTCAGCAGAGCCAATTAAACAGGTGAGGCCTTTTCAGTGGTATCCCTGTACCAATGGAACTCCCTCGGGTCTTTATTTTATTTATTTTTACTTAGCAAGGTGTATGTACTTGCTTAATCAAAAAGTGTAACCAAGCAGTTTACATAAAATAGCATGACATGTTCATTTTTTAAAAGCTGCGATGAAAGTATACCTTGAAAACACCGGATAGAATAAAATTAGAAAAACAGACGGTTTTAAAACAAACAAACACAATAAAATTATGTATCTGAGCAGGATTGCCTAAACAAAAATATTTTTAGCATATGCTGAAAGCAGTACAAGAAAGGTGCCAGCCTAATATTAAAAGGCAGGGAGTTCCAGTGAATGGATGCTGTCACACTAAAAGATTGGCTTCTCTCAAGTGTGCAACGAACATTGTGTGCCGCATGTAAAAGGGGCAGTTCCACAGGCTGAAGTGGTCAAGTGGGCACATATGGAATTGGACAATTCTTCAAGGAAAGAATTGGCCTCAGGCTTTAATATCTTTTCACTTCAATCTGCTTTTAGTTAAAGATGTTGAGCTATATTTTAAATTATGGCTGCTTTTCCTTTTTACAGCTTATAAAATTCTTTCATTTGTTTTACCTGGACTGCGGGTGCAGACTAGGGTGTGTTTTCTGCTGCGGTTTTAGTTTTACGTGTGTGTGTGTGTGTGTGTGTGTGTGTGTGTGTTTGGGCTCTGGAAAAGTGGAATTAAAAAAAGGGGGTGCATGGGAACTAAAATAAATAAAAGCAAAACAAATTATATCAATAACCCCAACAACAGCCTTGTAAGGCAGGTCAGTTTGATTATTCCCATTTGGAAATTGGTGGGGAGGATTGGCTGGCCAGCTGATGCATTTATGGCAGAGATGCAGGGATGAGTTGGGTCTCAAAAAAAGAAAATTCAAAACGAGGATTTCTACAATGTGATTCCCCTAAGCCCTGTCCTCTCTCTTGTTTTCTCAAACTTATCTGACTATTAAGAGTCAGTGTGAAGTTACCATTAGATCACAGCTGCATAAAATCACCATGCCCGAAATGCCCAGGGCCACCGGGAGCCACAGGCAATGCAGATTCCATGGCTCCCAACATGAGAAACTTCAGCTGTGCATGCTTATAACAGTTTCTAAAACTTAACAGGCAGGCTGGTGAAAGCCTTCCTCACCACTGCCAAATAAAGTTTGGCAGCATTTTTTTACTTTCTTATTATATCCCACCTTTCTTCTGTATCAGAACCCAGGGTGCCATCCCACCACTTAGACCAGGTGAGGCGCCTTTGTATTCCCAATGGTATCACTGGGAACCAATTTTTCAAACCAAATATATAGGCATTACAGTGGTACCTCAGGTTAAGTACTTACTTCGTTCTGGAGGTCTTAACCTGAAACTGTTCTTAACCTGAAGCATCACTTTAGATAATGGGTCCTCCTGCTGCCGCCTTGCCACCGGAGCCCGATTTCTGTTCTTATCCTGAAGCAAAGTTCTTAACCTGAAGCACTATTTCTGGGTTAGCGGAGTCTGTAACCTGAAGTGTATGTAACCTGAAGCGTATGTAACCCGAGGTACCACTGTACATTGGGAAAACCAAAACAACCACACCCATATTGACAGGACACTGACATCAGCATAACAATATTTGTGGTTGACTAACCTTAACCTTCCATCCATCTTCGCCACTGATCCTGGGGCCAGGCTGTGGATATAAATTCCTGGAAGGCTGTTCTCCAGCGTGAGACAGCAAACACCAATGCCCAGCCCAACACCTGGTTCTGAAACAAAGAGCAAAGATTGAGCACCGCCATTACTGCACTCTTTATTGCAATAATCACAATGGACACTGGCAATTATTACAGTTTGTTCTTTATAGGCTACTTATAAGACTGTGTATATGTTAATTTAAAAAAATATATGATCAGGGGGTGCAAAAACCTTGCCTTAACAGGTCACTGGGTGCTTTCAGATTTGTTTGCAAGGGAGAATAGGTAAGTTAGCTATTTAATGAGCATATATACCAACTTTTTTGCAGGTAAGTGGGATGATGTTTTTCAGTGTCCCATCACTGTTCTTATTGCAAATGGCCTGGTCCCAATCAGTTACAATGGTGCAACCTGAATTTGCTGGCATGTGATTGAATTTCCTGTGAAAGCAGCAACAGTTGGAAGCACCCTACTAATCCTACCAGTTGAATAAAGTCTATTATCCTAGATTTTCCCACAGAATAGGCCTTCTGGAAGCTGGTAGGGGATGAGAGAATTTCACAGAGGTCTATTTAAACATTTGACTTTATGTTCATTTCTTCTCCCCCAACCCCCCATCTGTGCTAATGCCCAAGAGCAAATTTAAATAATAGAAAGCCCATTACAAAGTCTTTCCATGTCAGTTTCCAATGTGAACATGCAGAGTCCTCACTCCCAAGCTTTTAATAATTGAATGGACTCTCTCAATGCAAAAATGTCGCTGCTTCCAGTGAAACTTATTGACAAAAGTTGACTAGGGGTTACATGAACTATAAATTTAAACCAGATTTGAACTGTTTTCATTCACATGGCTTGTTTGTTTGTTTATTGGATTGGTACTTGTTGTGTTTTTTAAGAGGAGTTCCCAAAGCAGCTCATTACATTTATAAAAGGCTATCATTCTGTAAGAACGATCGCTTTAAAAAATGAAACTCACAAAGGGACCCATGAGGAGGAGGCCTTGGAAAGGAAGGACGAGAGAAAAGGGGAACAGGGTGAAAACCAGGATTTTAGCAACTCAAAACCAAGACAAAATAAACACAAACAAATAAAGGGAATGAAATATACTTGGAGTCGAGAGTGGATTTCATGCTGTTTATTCAGCTCATAGTGGTGAGGAGGAATGGAAGTTCCCCCAGAATGCCTGCTTTATATACATTATTTACATAAAGGGCCCCACATGATTGGCTAATTCACCTATAGGCCAATCAGGTTGCGGATTCACTTCCACCTGGAGCTGGATTGGGTGGTTCCTGTGGACCAATCAGACTGCTGCATTCTGGATCCTATTGTTCTAGGACCAATCAGACTGCTGCATTCTGGATCCTATTGTTCTAGGACCAATCAGACTGCTGCATTCTGGATCCTATCGTTCTAGGACCAATCAGACTGCTGCATTTTGGATCCTATTCAACTCAGTACATAACAGGGGGGGAACCTTTCACACATGAATAGTGTTTACTTCCTCTAAGCGTGGGGGTGAAGAGTCAACTCTGCAGCAAGCATGTATTGTGCCCTTCAGCTGAGTTCCCTCACACAGGTCAGCTTGTGGTAGGAGTGGGATTAGTTCAGCCGCTACAACAGCTCACACAGTGAGGGGTAGCTGCAATGTTAGCTTTCTGGCAGCAGGGGTCGCTGCCACTAACTGGGAAGGAGAAGGGGCAAACGGACAGCGAGGTCAGAGGTTTGTGGGTGCAACGGCAGAAGCACTGCGTTGGCTCTGCTGGTGCGCCATCACAGCCCCAAATTTCCAATAGGGGCAGCAACACTGCTTCTGGGATGTTAGCATTGCGTCTCCACTCCCCAGATGAGCTGCTGCTTCTGGTACAGCAGCAAGTATATGATGCTATTTCTGCCTGTCTCCCTTGGCTTCCCCCGCAGAAGGTTATTAATCTTTCACCACTGATGTGGTATGGTAAAGGTCAATGCAGCTGAATGAGGTTGCACCTCTGTCTCCCTTGCTCTCCTTACTCCTTCACACCATAGCTGTCAACTTTTCCCTTTTCTTGCGAGGAATCCTATTCGGAATAAGGGAACTTCCCTTAAAAAATGGGGAACGACAGCTGTGCTTCACACAGAAGAGCATTTGGTCTTCTGTGGTTTCCTGGTGGGTTAACCCTGCCCCAATTCATCAAAATGTGAGCCTCCATTTTCACTTAATCCAAGGCTTTACCCTTTACAGAGAAAAGCATGTGATTGAAGAAGAAAATCTGTTGCCAAAGAAGAAAACCTGCCAATGACACGTTTGCAATGGATGAATTTGTTAAATTTGGCCTCTCTCTGTTTCTCATTTTTCCAATCCTAACTTCTGTTCTCCACACTTCCACAGCAGTTTGCAATCTGAACTGCAGCAGAACAGAGACTGCGCTAATTGTGACTAATACAGGTCAGAAAGGAAACAGCTGTCTTCTTACATCCCAGCTGAGACTGTGCTCAGAGGCACTGGCTCTGGTTGGTAGATCTCAAGGTTATAGTAAAAAATCAAGCTAGATTGCTTAAACTTTAAGTCTGCCTACTCTAAAGTAGGCACAGTAACATTACCGTTTTGGGGTTCCCCACCCTCTAAAAAAGCCCCATTGCCTACAAGGTTTCTGTGATCTTCCACAACCCTTTGTAAATAGTAGCCAAAGTTTCCTCAAACCTTTATTGAGAGTCACTTCCATGACGATCCTGTCCTTGGGACCAGGCCCCTTACGATTTGCAGGGGAAACATCTCCATCTTCGCAGCCAGGCAAAGGAGGTCCTGTACTGGCAGTAGAGCTTGGGGAACTGGAACGGCTCAATAACGTAGGCGTTGGACATGGCGTAAGGCTTGGGCTGCGAAGCCTGGTTCGTACTGTGAGGGTCACCACGCCTTTCTTGAGTTGCTAAAGAAGCAACAGTACAGTCTGTTATGTTTACCATTATGTTTATTATTCTAAATATATTTATTTCCCATTTTCCTTTCATCGTGGAACTTAAGGTGACATTATTATCCCCTGATAAAAACCAAGGCCTAGGACCTTGGTTAATGTTGCCACTGCGAAACATAAAAACATAATGTGAGAATCTAAGATCCCTACAGGATCAAGTCAGTGGCCTATCTAGTCCAGGATCTGTTTTCCCAGGGGATCAGGGGAAACACGGCTCCTTGCTCATCTAAATGAAGCCACCATGTGATGAAACTAAGATCCAGACACGTAAAGGGCAGCCAATTTGGGGGAGAACCCATGTTTCCGCTCCAGCACATCATCTGCTACTGCTGGAAGGTCCCGCCTGAAGTTATGTTACCTTAAATGTTTGAATGGCTTCCTGGTGAGTCAGTCCTTGCAAGGACTCTCCATTTACTTCAAGGAGTTCATCTCCTGGAAAGGCAAAACAGGCGTTAATATGCAGACAGAAGACAAAGTGCTTATCCTGAGAAATATGAGCAGGCTCCCTGGTGTGTTTCTGGTTTATTGTCATAGAGTTGGAAGGGTTTCCTAGAGTCATCTAGTCCATCACTGAGGGGGGTGCCATTCAGCGCGCCGTCCACCTGGGACTCCCAAGCCTACCCCGAAGCCAGCGGCCTTCCACCCTTCCCCTTTCATTTTGACAGCTTGGGGGAGGCTTGGGAGTCATGGGCAGGCGGGGTGCCATTGCCCCCGCTCCTTGGCGGGAGCCTCCCCTGAGCTGTCAAAAGGAAGAGGGAAGGGAGGAAGGCTGCTGACAAAGCGAAGCAGCTCCTCCCCGCCCCCCGGGAAGCAGCCTGCCATGAGTGGCTTCCTCTGCCGCCACGGGCATCTCGCCCCCTGGGACGCTCACCCTGCCATCATGGCCCCAACCCTGGGTTGACAGCATGTGCGCCGCTCCAGGTTGCCGGAGCAGCTAGCTATTGCCTCTGCCTGCAGTGTATGGCTTCATAAGCTGAACCGGCAGAAATCTCTTCTCTTGCGCTGCAAATACCTTCTTTCAGTCGGCCGTCAGCAGCTGCAGCCCCATTTGGGAAAATGGTCTTCACAAAGATGCCCATGCGTCCCCGGGCAGAATCCTGCCCTCCCACAATGCTGAATCCAAGACCCTGCAGAGTATGGGGAGGAAGAGGGTGGGGAGGAGAGGAGTGGAAAACTGAAATGTTAATTCATTTTAACCTTACAAGAATAAGCGGAAACAAGATTATCAGCTAGGTTGAGCACCCAGTATGAAAATTGGAATGGTGTAAAATAGGAGATGTGAGATTTACCACTTTCTTTAAAAAAAAGGAAAGCATTTTTACTGATATTTTCAAGGTGCATATAATACGGAGCACATACAACAAACAATGAATAAAAAACAACCCAAACAAACCTGGAGCAACAAAATACCAACTCAGTTGTCAGAAACTATGTTTAAGTCCAAGCAGTTTAAATGTGCTGGTTATTAGTACCAATATGTGGGCGTAAATCATTCCAGTGCAATCCATGAGTTTGTGGCGGCACCATTAAAGGCACTTGCCTTTAAAATAGCACCAGCATTTTCGAATTGGCGCAACTGGTATTCCCAGAAGCTACATTTAAGGGCATATGTAAAGGCAAATTAGAGTTAAGATGGGAATATAATTTGTAACCTATAAACTGTAACTTGGAATTCTATTAGTACGCCTAAGTTTGACAGACACTAGAGACGTTCCCATTTGCAAATAATCTTACCTTGCCCTGCCCCTTCATCAGCACAATGTTAGAAATAATAGATGGCTGGGTGAGTCGCCACGGGTATTCAACCTGCGCAGCACTTAAAGAGCGAGTAGATTTCTTAACAATATGGTATTCCTGGATAAATGAAACAACCACAATATTTAGAAATAAGCCAAAACTGTTGCGTAGCGTTTGTTGTTCCCCAAAGAGGCTTTCTTTTTCTTTCTTTCTTTCTTTCTTTCTTTCTTTCTTTCTTTCTTTCTTTTAGTGTTTGCTGTTCCACGTCCCAAACATTTGGCAATTCTATGTCTAGTCTTTCCTTTGAATTCAATGATTTAAAATTTGTGAGCGTCTTCAGAAATCTTTTTCTGGTGAGGTGAAATACCTGAGAGCCCTTGCAGGGAGGTATCAACCCAATGCATGTCTCCAATACTCTCCCCCTTCTCACCTCACCTGGATACGTACCTGAAGACAGACAGGTGTCCCTGTGTTTAGGACATTTTTTCTTTAACCCGCAACAATGAACCATGCTAAAATTGGGACTAACAGGGGGATTCCTTGGTCATTTAAAGACAGTAAACTGTGCAAACCTCACCTGTCTGGTTCCTGTGTCCAAATGCTGTGGGAGAGAATGTTTTCTCCCTCCCCGGGAATATTTCATGGCTATTTCATAATTCACATCTCCATTTTCCACTGTCAACTCGTCATCTTCGCCTACGGATTCTAAACGCGTTGCCGCCCCTGAGGGAAAACCCAGAGATGCCGTTTATTACACACATTTCAAAGCATCTTTTAACATCTGTCAGTTGTGATGGGATCAGGTACACTGCTTTTAACATTTTGCATGCACATTCGGAAGTGATTGATGGGTAAATTTCCTAAGTCATATAAACAAATGATGATAAATTTTATCTTCATCTCTAGATATTTATAGAGACACACACATCCAAGTGGGTAGCAATAATTTATCCCAGTAGTCAGAGATGCAAACCACCATTCTCAAAACACTTTCAGAGCAGAGTCTGAACACTTTAAGGGTTTAAAGGGTTGCAGTCAAAATTAGTATCAAATAACAAAGTATGCTGTGTATACAGCTTATAAGATTTAGGACTAATCTCACATTATGAGTTTCAATTTGGCAAAAGCAGTTTATTCTTAAAGTCAGCAGTATCTCTCCAGGGTCTTAGGCAGAGTTTTTACTCATCAGCTATTTATTACCTGGTTATTCTTTTATCTGAAGGTGATGAGGACTGAACCTGGGACATTCTGCATGCGACACATGTGCTCTGTCCCTGAGCCATGCTCCCTCCCCCAATGGAAATTATAGTTGGTGGACGGGGCCAGAGCATTGCCTTATGGGTTAGCTCAGTTGGTTAGAGCGTGGTGCTGATAACGCCAAGGTCACCGGTTTGAACCCCGTATGGGTGCATATCCCTGCATTGCAGGGACTTGGCCAAATGATCCATTGGGTCCCTTTCAGCTCTCTGATTCTATGAGAGCCTTTCTTAACTACAGAAGAAGAAGAAGAAGAAGAAGAAGAAGAAGAAGAAGAAGAAGAAGAAGAAGAATAGTAGTTTGGATTTGATATCCCGCCTTTCACTCCCCTTCAGGAGTCTCAAAGCGGCTAACAATCTCCTTTCCCTTCCTCCCCCACAACAAACACTCTGTGAGGTGAGTGGGGCTGAGAGACTTCAAAGAAGTGTGACTGGCCCAAGGTCACCCAGCAGCTGCATGTGGAGGAGCGGAGACTCGAACCCGGTTCCCCAGATTACAAGACAACCGCTCTTAACCACTACACCACACTGGCTCTTTAAAATCTCATACTTTAAAATCTTTTATTCGCCCACTCAAATGACATCAACTGTACCTTGGGATCTGCTCCTGTACTTCAATATCCCACTTCCCAGAGTTGGACTCTGACAGTTTTCTTTGGATCCCTCTGCAGCAGTAGGATCTGCAGGGTTATCTGGATCTGTCAGATCTGGCTCCTGAAAACAGAAGGAAAAAGAATCCAGTTATGTTCTTGGGTCAGGTCATCATTTCCACAATCGGGTTAGCCATTATCCTACTGAAGCTAAAAAAAAATAGGCAAAAGTCGAATCTATTGCTGTGACAAAGGTATACAGAGGCTTCTAACCATCCACTTGTTTTTGTCCTGGCAAGGGGCTTCTGCAGTTTAGAATGCAGGAACCCACTGCAAGGTGACGGAAACAGCCGTGTTCCTTCCCAAATTATAGACACTGCGAGCTTCATCAGAATGAGGAGTAACATAATCTTCTGTACTTCAGTTGTACGAGTCAAGGTGAGGTATGAAGCAACAATTGAAATTATTGGTATGTGAAGCTGTGGCTGCACTTCTGTAGCCTGGTCTCTGTGCAAACTACAAGAAAGAAGATTCCACCTAAACATTAGGAAGAACTTCCTGACAGTAAGAGCTGTTTGACAGTGGAATTTGCTGCCAAGGAGTGTGGTGGAGTCTCCTTCTTTGGAGGTCTTTAAGCAGAGGCTTGACAACCATATGTCAGGAGTGCTCTGATGGTGTTTCCTGCTTGGCAGGGGGTTGGACTCGATGGCCCTTGTGGTCTCTTCCAACTCTATGATTCTATGATTCTATTATAATAATGTGTGTGAAAGAGTAAACAAAACCAGCAGTGCACTTAATCCTCATCCACAGCCTCAATTCATGTTTTAGACCAGGCCTGTCCAACCTGATCAGCAACTCTGGCCTCTCCCCCTAAGAAAAGCTGAACAACTTCGACTCACCCTCCCCATAAAAAGCTCAACAATTCTGGTCAATCCAATGGGTAGTTCACTGCCAGTTTATTATAGTGGGAGTAGATCACAGTCTCTTATAAATTGGACACCCCTGTTTTAGACCCTATGTGGCGATGCCCCGATAATTCTTACATCTTTGGCTCATTCACAGGTTCCTTTCTACAGGCAGGATAACTGCTATACCTTAAAGAGAGTTATGTACCCACAGTGGGGAACCTTCGGTTCTCCAGATGTTGCTGAACTACCGCTCTCATTACCCCTGGAAATTGTAGTTCAACAACACCTGGAAAGCCAAAGATTCCCCACTCCTGCTGTGTGCTATAGGCACTTCATCCCTTTGCTGCCTTCCTCTGGACCCATTCCAGTTTATCCATTTCCTTCTTAAAATGTGCTCTGGCTCCTCTGTAACTGTTAGAAAGCAGCAACTGTCTAGGGGTGCTGCTAAACTCCCAGAGCAGCCAAAGGAAATTCTGCCTGATGATGGCTTCATATATTCATTCCTCCTGCGTGGGAAATGGATTAATTACTTTGTACTACATTAAGGGCGGCATAAGTGATCTTCCTACACTGTGAAAATTGAATTGTGATGATGTCACACGATCATGTTATGGGCCTGTGGCAGGAATAAACTATGTACACTATGCTCCACAAATTGCAATGTATCTGCTGTTTCCTACATTGTTTCTTGTTTTTGTTTTTTGTAATTAAGTTAGATCTTTATGCTATCCTTCTGTTAAACATTTCCAGTTTGATTCTAATTTGATCTCAGTTGGTGGCAAGGTCCTTACAAGAAGGGAATACTTCTGTTTAGATTATTATGGCATGGGGATCTACAAAATGATACAGCGGAACCACAAAAGCCTCAGATACAGGCAGTGCTGGATTTATGTATAAGCTAAACAAGCTATAGCTTAGGGCCCAACTCTCTTGGGGCCACCCAAAAAAATTTAAAGAAAAAAAACTGGGCGTACATTTCCAAAATAAGATAAAAACAAAAACAAAACCTACATGCAGCAACAGTGTTTTGTGTTGTGTAGGCTCCTATGATGTAAGTAATGGGCCCCGCCTGCTAGCCTGCTCCCTAAAATATCACTGGTTTGCTCCTTTCTATATATAGGGTGCCTACATTCTGCATGGACTGGTTGCATGGCAACATGCGCAAATGGCTTTAGATACCTATTAGGTCCATAAATTACCATATAGCATATATTCAATACAAAAATACAGTGACAATTTGTTGTTGACGAAGAACAGCTGGACATATCAAGGGCCCCATTACCTTCAGTAGCGTAGGGCCTCATCAAAATTAAATCTGGCCCTGGATACAGGCTAAATTGCATGTTAGGAGGTTCTGGTGATGGGTTTTTTTTAAAAAAAACACCTTGAAGGGCCATGGCTTAGTGGCAGGACATCTGCTTTGTATGCAGGCCAGTCCCATTTTCAATCTCTGGCATCCCCAGGTAGAGCCCTGGAGAGCTGTTGTCAGTCACTATAGACAGTATTGAGTTTGATGGACCAATGGTCTGACTTAGCATAAGGTGGCTTCCTAGGTTTAACCACTGTGGTGGGAAGGGAGCAAACTGACAAGGGGCAATGTCACTGGAGAAGAGGTTGTTTAACCATTTCCTGCACTATTTTCCTGGTTGAAATCTCTTCCTTCCGTGTGAGCTGCTGATACACTTTCAGGGCACAAAAAAGGAGGGGGTGATCAAAATGTGTAAATACACAATAAGCACAGTTTCAAATTATTAAGAAAATTACAAATACATAAATATGCAACACAGTGGAACCCTGGTTCTCAAACAGCTTAGTTGACGAACAAATCAGAACCTGAACGCCAAAAACCCAGAAGTAAGTGTTCTGGTTTTTGAATGTTTTTCGGAACCCAAACGTCAGATGTGGTTGTTGGCTATTGCTTCCAGGGTGCCTGCACCAATCGGAACCCGCACCTTGGTTTTCAAACATTTCGGAAGCCGAACGGACTTCCAGAACGGATTACGTTCAAGAACCAAGGTACCACTGGATCCATATCTGCAAGAACCCTCTGTAGCTAAGATAAGATAAAATCACTAGGCAGCACAATACAAACTCCCAACCAACATAAAAGCACACAACCACTACAACCATCTACCACCTCATACAATATATCTGCCAGCCAACAACAACAACAGAATCATACCACACATAGCACACCCCAACTCATGGTAAATAACCAATCAACACTGGTGGAAGACACAAACAAACAGCAGCATCACCCTTGTGTTGGCTCTGGAGGTGGCCATGAACTCAGTCATTGGGGGGGGGAACACCTAGCAGCTCCATGTTTGTCCTCTACTTCAGCATTGCAGATGTAGCTGGTTCCAGTCATCTGCCTCTGGAGTGGAACAGTAGTCTGGACTGAAAATGGGCTGCTTCCTACTGGCTGATCACTTTTAGCAGAGAGCTGCAAGGCTCCCACTAGAGGCATGGAATTGCCATGCTTCATTCATTCATTGTTTACAGAGCATCCACATGCTACCATCGTCCAATCATCGTCCAGTTGAATTTTCTGGGTGCTGTTCCATCTCTACTCAGATAACAAAAACTCAGCGTTTTCCAAAAGAAAATAATAGCAGCGCAATCTCCACAGATGCAGATGCCTTTAGCATTTCTCTTCCAAAAAAATTCAAAGGGTCGATAGCGAACCTATCACAGCTCAGGACACCTTCAGTATAATATTATAACATTTTAATCTTTTAATTATCACTAAAATATTTTTTCTGATCATCTATTTTTTGAAAAAGATTAAAAAACAAATTCTTTTTCAGTCACTGCTGTTAATCCTGTTGCTAAAATGGCAGTGAACAAAAATGTGTTGTTTTTTTAAACACACCTCAGCACTATTGTAGCATAGTGTCATAGCACCACAGTAAATTACTATTATAACTCTGTGGTGTTTTAGTGCTACACATTTCTTTTGCTATATATAAATATTTTAGTGTTAATTTAAAATATTGATTTTTTTAAAAAGGAAATAAATGAGGGTCATAAATGGCACCCATCTCAAGGCTTATAATACATGTGTGCAGAATTTCAAGTGCCCCCGCCTACAAGCTCTATGTCATGCCTATGGGTGTGAGTGGAATAAAGCAGGGTGCACAGTTATCTATTTTAGTTATTAAATTTGTATCCCACACGTCCTCCCAAAGGAGTCCAGGGTGGGAAACCCACAAGTGATAAAACATCTAAAAACAATTGCAGTATAGATCCAGTCTAGGAAACATCTCTCTATAAAAGGTTGGTTGGAAGAGGAAGGAAAGTGACGGATTGGGTACATAAGGGGTTAGATAATCTGTCTGGTATCCTGTCCCCCAACTGCATAAGGCTTTATTCACCAAAACCAGCACATTGAACTTAGTCCGGTAGATGCTAAATACTCTGAATTACATTCTGAAGTATGATGTTTATTTATTTTAAAGCATTCTAGGCCCACTTAATTTCCCAATGGAACTCAAACTGGCTTAACCAATCAGATCGTCACAGAATAAACAACAATAGCCACCCCCACCCCCCAAATTAAACCCAATCAGAATATGCATGTAAGAAGCAAAACAAAACTCACAAATTCCAAAGCACTAGTCAGAAACTCTCGACAACAAAAGGATCATTCAGTCCAACGGCCCTTTTCAAAAAGCCAGGTCTTCATCAACCGCCTGAAGAAGTATGACGATAGCTCCTGACTCACTTCGCTCATTGGGACACATAGGGCAGAAGATTGGGAGACCACCAGTAGGTGGAGCCAGAATAAAGAGCAGGTAGAGTTATAAATAATTCTAGTTTTATTCGTCATCTTCCTCCCTGTTGAGGACAAAGGACGACCCTGAGATTAAGGAGGAGGAATCAGAGGCAGTGCCACCCACTGGATTGGAGGTCAGTAAGAAGTCAGGAATTTGAGGAACGGCTGAAGGCAAAAGTTGATGAAGCAGTGCCTCATTTGACATAATGGACCAGTTCCAATGCATGACTACTTTTTCCTCTTCGTCTTCTACAAAAGACACACAAAGCATCTCATACAGGTATTTTACAATGTTCTAATTGGCGTGCTGGATTATTTGCTTTGTTCCAGATCTCCATAAAATGAATTATTATTAGGCACAAAAGTAAGGTAATATACCTGTGATAAAACACTATGTGGTTGTGAAAAAAGGATCAGGGGCATGAAGTTTATTGTACACACTGAAGCTTTTCTACTTTCTAAAAGGCCCAGATTTCTTCCTGCTTGGAAAATAAACAGAAACTCTACCCATTAAGCTTGTACAAATTTCTCATGGGCCCCAGTTTGTAATCCTTGGCTACAGAAAGGAGCTGTGGTGCCACAGTTCAATGAAAACGCAACTCTTGTCTTATTCTCCCAGCCACACATGAATGTAATCTTTTTACAGACTGCCCCTCTGCCAAAACAGTAACCATGCCATTCTGGGTTCCCTTGCTTTCCAGGAAGCGCCGCTTATTCCGCTCTGAATTCATATTGCTAATTGAAAACAGTGTTTCCCAAACTGCATTCCAGAAAATTCAAGCTGCCAAGGAAACCCCTATCAGGGGTTCCTGAAAGAAAAGTTCAGTAACTGTGGACAAACTATCTGAAAGGACCATTTTGCACCACTACTGACCGTTCTCTTCAATGTCTGGCTGCAGAGTGTTCTAGCGCACATGTAACGGTAAACCAGGCTATAGCCTCGTGCAGTCCATTGCTGCACATCTGTTAGCAAAGCCATGGTTTGGCTTAGCATGCCATCCAAACTGTGAGCCATTACCAATGTTTGTCCTTGGTCTACAAGGTTCACCATTTGAAGGACTGTCGGAAGACAGCCCTCTACTTTAAAGCATCCTTTATTTCAGGGATGGGGAACATGTGGTTCTCCAGGTGTTGTCGGACTACAACTCCCATCATTGCTGATCTCTAGCCATGCTGGATGGGGCTGGTGGGAGTCTGGAGGGCCACAAGTCCCCTAACCCTGCTCTATTTGAACAGGGATGTCCTGTTTAAGTCAGATTTAAACATAAGGATCTGTAAGAAAAGAGAGCAGGTCTCCCGAATTTCCTCCTCAAAAGTTAGCACCCAGAGAACCCATTGAGGAAGCACACAGGTCACCTGGTCTTGTCTTCCCTTTTATTGTGAGGCATACTGTATTTCTATTTAAATTATAGCAATGGTTTCTAAATTTGCATCTATACAGAAATTAGAAAACGAAATTTTAATGCAAATCTTGTCCTCTTTTCTGGTGAGGCAAAGTGGCCGCCCTATCAAGGGAAGCGCTGCTGTAAGCGAAATGATCTCAGCAGGGTAAAAGAGTGAGGCCTTTAAAAGATCCAGTAATGTGTGACTATGCCCCCCCGGTTTGAGTGTCGATTACTAATTCTGGGGGGCAGAACAGAAAGCGGAGTTTGCGGGACAAAATGGCACCAAACCAGAACTTTGGCACCAGTTTGCGGTCAATCAGACAAGGTTGGTCCCCAGTTTGAGTGCCAGTGACTTACTTTGCAGGGGGGGTGCGGTGTGTGTGCACAAAATGTGGGTTTTGTGGCACAAAACTTTGGTGCCTCTTTGGAGACCATCAGACAAGATTGGATTTATTGGCATTAACTTGTGACCCCGATTTGCTGTGTAAATTCCTCAGTTTGGGGTGGGGGCATGAAACGCAGGGTTCACGGCACAAAACTAGCACTAAACTTTGGCATCAGATTGGGGGGCATCTGAAATTTCGGGGTCACGCTTTAGGCGAACTGCCTTTACATTGCCTCTTTATGCTGCCTCTTTACGCTGTGGATTCCCTTTTAAGAAAGTGCATCAACAGTTTTCATTTTGATGAGGTTTTAATCTTCCATAAGGAGGTAGTCCTTTTTTTTTTAAGGCTATTATGTTTCTAAAGAAATAGGATTCTGGAGGCTGAATCAATGTTATTGCAAATCTAAGACAGCTGATCTATTTGCTTGCTTCTTTTCCTCCTCCCTTCATAGTATTTCCAGTAACGATCTCAAAGGTGGAGCCAGCTTATTTCTATCTATCTATCTATCTATCTATCTATCTATCTATCTATCTATATTAAAATTTTTAAACATAAATGCAGAAATAAAAAACAATGAAACATATATCATAACATATTTTCTTAGCTTCATTGGACTCCCTCACGTCTCCCGCTCCCACTTGCATCATTGTCAATTCTTACCCGCAATTTATCATCTTGTTTACATTCTTGTATCCCATTCATTTAAAATATAATCTAATATTTCTCCCAAAGGTTTATGTTTTTTCCTCAATCTCACTTGTCATCCTAATTCCATCTAGTTTAGTGGTGCTCAGTTATTTATGATCTAGCATCCTTCTTAACATTCAACCAAATTACAATGCTTTTTAAAATAAATCTTAAATTTCTTCCAGTCTTCTTCAACTTTCTCTTCTCCCAGGTCTCGGATTCTGCCGGTCATCTCGGCTAGTTCCATATAGTCTATCAGCTGCATCTGCCACTCTTCCAGTGTGGGTAGATCTTGGGTTTTCCAGTGCTTAGCGATAAGTATCCTTGCTGCTGTTGTTGCATACATAAAAAATGTTCGGTCCTTCCTTAACACCTTCTGGCCGACAATACCCAAAAGGAAGGCCTCTGGTTTCTTAGTGAAGGTATACTTAAATACCTTTTTCAGCTCATTATATATCATTTCCCAGAAAGCCTTCACTCTAGGGCAAGTCCACCAGAGGTGAAAGAATGTTCCTTCATTTTCTTTACATTTCCAACATTTATTATCAGACAAATGGTATATTTTGGCAAGTTTAACTGGGGTCATGTACCATCTATATATCATTTTCATTACATTTTCCTTCAAAGCATTACATGCAGTGAAGTTCAACCCAATGGTCCACAACCTTTCCCAGTCCTCAAACATAATGTTGTGCCCAATGTCCTGTGCCCACTTTATCATAGCCGATTTAACCATTTCATCTTGTGTATTCCATTTTAACAGCAAGTTATACATTCTTGAGAGTACCTTAGTCTTAGGCTCTAACAGTTCTGTTTCCAACTTCGATTTCTCCACCTGGAACCCTAACTTTTTATCATTTTTAAAAACTTCTTTAATCTGAGCGTAGTGTAACCAGTCTCGCACTTTATCCTTCATTTTCTCCAAACTCTGCAATTTCCAATTGTCTCCATCTTTTTCTAGTATTTCCCAATATTTTGGCCATTTGGCCTCCATATTGGGTCTTTTTCGGGCCTTAGCTTCCAGCGGTGAAAGCCACCTTGGAGTTTTATTTTCCAATAAGTCTTTATATTTTGTCCAGACGTTAAACACTGCTTTTCTGACAATATGATTCTTAAAGGCCTTATTGATCTTAACCTTGTCATACCATAAGTATGCATGCCAACCAAAAGCATTGTTAAAACCTTCCAGATCCAGAACGTCAGTGTCCTCGAGAAGTAGCCAGTCTTTTAGCCAGCAGAAAGCTGCGGCCTCATAGTACAACTTTAGGTCTGGCAGGGCAAAGCCCCCTCTTTCTTTCGCATCAGTTAATATCTTAAACTTAATTCTGGGCTTTTTGCCCTGCCAGACAAACTTAGAGATGTCTCTCTGCCACTTCTGGAAGCACTCCGTCTTGTCCACAATCTGTAGTGTTTGAAACAAAAACAACATTTTTGGCAATACATTCATCTTAATAGCAGCAATTCGGCCTAACAAAGAAAGTTTCAATTTTGTCCAACTGTCTAAGTCTCTTTTAATTTCAGACCAACATTTTTCATAGTTATCCTTAAAAAGACTCAGATTTTTTGCTGTTATGTTTACCCCTAGGTACTTTACTTTTTTAACCACAGTTAGTTCTGTCTCTCTCTGAAACCGTTCTGACTCTGTATCTGTCAAATTTTTTCCCACACCTTAGTTTTCTGTTTGTTTAATTTAAATCCCGCCACCCGACCAAAGTCTTGAATCAATTGTAACACTCTTTTCATACTAGATTCTGGCTCCTGCAGGGTCAAGACTAGGTCATCTGCAAAAGCTTTAAGTTTGTATTGTTTCGCTCCGACCTGGATTCCTTCCACCAACCGGTCCCCTCTGATCATATTCAAGAGCACCTCCAGAACCGAAATAAATAGCAGAGGGGAAATGGGGCAGCCTTGTCGTGTTCCTTTTTCAATTTTAAACTCTTCTGTAACCACATTGTTAACTATCAATTTAGCTCTTTGTTCTGAATATATTGCATCAATCCCATTCTCAAAACCCCGTCCCACTCCCATTTCTTTTAAATTTCCCTTCATAAATTTCCAAGAGATATTGTCAAAGGCCTTCTCCGCATCTATAAAAATTAACACTGCTTTTGTATTTATGTCTGTTTGCAAAAGTTCCAAAATGTCAATGATATTCCTTGTGTTAGCAAACAGGTGTCTACCTGGGAGAAAGCCTGCCTGGTCTTTATGAATTACTTCATTTAATACTTTTTTGAGTCTACTTGCCAAAACGTCTGCAAATATTTTATAATCCACATTTAAAAGGGAGATGGGACGATAGTTCTTAAGTTGTGTCTTTTCAGCTTCCGATTTTGGTATCAATGTGATAAAAGCTTCTTTCCACGATTCCGGCGCCTTCTTCCCCTCCATAATTTCATTGCTGACCTCCATCAGTGGTTGTATCAGATAGTCTTTTAATGTCTTGTAGTACTTGGAGGTCAGCCCATCTGGCCCTGGGGATTTGCCCAATTGCATGTTCTGAATGGCTTGTTCAATCTCTTGTCGTGTTATTTTGCAATTCAGGATTGATCTATTTTCTTGTGACAATTTTGTTAGTCCATTTTTTTCCAAAAATTGTTTAATCTCAACCTCATCTTGCGGCCCTTGAGTATATAATCTTTTGAAATATCTCTGGAAGCACTTTCTGATCTCCACAGGGTTCTGAATATTCCTTCAATTTCTAAATTTGTGACTGTATTTAGTTTTTGTCTCCTCTTCAACTGCCAAGCTAGCAGTTTCCCACATTTATTCGCCGATTCAAAAGTTTTTTGTTTCATTAATTTAATCTTCCACTCTATTTCCTGGTTTATCAATTTAGAATATTGTGCTTGATGAAGTTTGATTTCTCTCAGTGTCGGCTGTGACTTCGGATTTGATCTTAACTTCTTCTCCAATTCTTTGATTTTCTCCAATATCTTGTCTTTCCTCTCATTTTGTATCCTTTTCTTTACAGCATTCTGTTGTATCAAGAACCCCCTCATTACAGCCTTACTTGCGTCCCAGATAGTTCTTTTTTCCACCGTAGTGTTCATGTTTATCTCAAAAGAGTCCTTCAAGGCTTTTTGGGCCTTCTCAACAATCTCCTGATCTCTAAACAAATTGTCATTCATCTTCCATCTAAAGGAGCCGGTTGGTAGTAGTGTCATGTCCATCTTCGTTGCATTATGGTCGGAGCAGGTCTTTGGGCAGATTTCCACCTTTCTGACCTTGGGTGCCAGACCTCTAGTTATCCATATTTGGTCGATTCTTGTCCAAGTCAGCTGGGCTTCAGAGAAAAATGTTCCCTCTCTTCCCAAGGGGTTCTTCGTTCTCCAAATGTCAATTAAGTCCATATTGTCTGTCATTTCAAAAAAAGTCTTTGGTAGTCTGCCGTCCTTTGTAACATTTTGGCTTTGTGACTTATCCATGTTAGTTGATACGACCCCGTTCATATCTCCCATCATAATGATGTTGTCATAGTCCAGATAATCCAGCATTGTCTCATGCAACTTCTTGTAAAATTCCGATTTCCCTTCATTTGGTGCATAGATTCCTAATAACAAAATCTTCTCTCCTTGATGTTGTATCTCAATTGCTAAAATTCTTCCATGTTCATCTTTAAATAAGAATTTGGGTGACAGGCTCTCTTTTGCATATATCACCACGCCTCTCTTCTTTACTCTGTCCGAAGATATAAATTCCTGGCCAAGTCTTTTGTTTATTAACACTTTTCTGTGGAGCCTAGTCACATGTGTTTCTTGTAGGCAAATGATATCCAATTGTTCCTTTTTTAATATGTGAAAAAATTTCCTCCTTTTTTCCGGGATGTTACAGCCATTTATATTTCAACTCAAGAGTTGCAGAGACATCCTGAATTAGTCTGATTATTTTCCTGGGGGTGGTGTCTTGTTCACTGGATCTTCAGGTTCCGAGGGTGCAGGTACCGCTGGTGCTCCAGGCCCAGAGGGTAATTCAATTCCCTTTTGAAGGTCCTCTCCGTATGCGGTCAAAAATTTATCTCTGTCTTCCAATGTTCTGATTTTAACCTTCTTCCCTCTAAAAGTGAAAGATACTCCTTGGGGAAATTCCCACCTGAAGATAATTGAGTTGCTCCTCAACAATTTGACCAGTTCAAGATAGTCAGATCTAAGATCCAACAGTTGTTTAGGGATGTCCTTGTAAATTTCAATTCTTCTATCCGAAATGTCCAGTGACTTTCCGTAGTGTAGGCCCAAAATCTTATCCCTTTCCTCCTTTGATCTCAATGTTATCAAACAGTCTCTGGGCTTCTCTTTCTTTACAAGTCTTCCAAGCCTGAAGGCTGATACGATTTTAAAGTCCTTTTCCTCTAAATTCCAAAACTTGGAAAACTCTTTAGTCAGGAACTCAGCTAAGTTGCCTTCTTCCGCTTCTGGTATCGACCTTATCCTAAGGTTACTCTCCCGGTTCCGCAGTTCTATCATGGAAAGGTAGGTCTGGTGTTCACCTACTTGTTTGCTGAGTGGTCTTACCTCTTGTTCCAAATTTCCCAGTCTTTGGCTAGTATCCTCAGCCAATTTCCGATTTTCTGCCGTGGCCTCCGTCAGTTCTCCAATTGCTTGTACGTTCTGTGATACTTGTCCAGTTAATCTATTTAAACATTCTGTGTTTTGATCAATTTTAGCTGTTTGCTCATCAGCTTTCTTATCCAGAGATTCTACTCTCTTGTCCAAAGATTCCAGTTTTTCGTAGATTTTCTCTAAAATAGAAGCAGTTGCTCCTGAGGCCATATCTTCCAATTGTAATTGCTCAGTTTCTCCCTCCCCTGCTTGTGGCCGAGAAGCAGCTTCTTCTGAAGGCAGAGTAGGTACAGATGATCTGCGTGCCTGAGAGGCTGCGGTTAAAGTTGTTAAAGTTGTTTGTCTAGTTTTTGGTCCCTTTTTTCTTGCGCCACTCATTCCAGAGTTATCTAAAAGTCAAGGTCAAGCTGAGTTGTTCCCATGAGAAAACAACAGCCCAGATGGTAACAGTCAAACAGGAGGCCGGGAAAGGAAAGTAAAATAATGTCACTGCTGTAAATCCCGAATCCTCTAGGGGGAGCATAAAATGTCTTTAGGGAAGAGATCAATTCTGGTAAAATTGCTAAAATCAAGTTTAAAGTCCCGGAACCTTCAATAGCAGGTTTTAAGCAGAGTTAGTATTAACAGCCACATTGTTTCAAACAGTGCAAACTGGTATTTCAAATGATGCTTCAAAGTAGCAAGTCCAAACTCCCTCAGATTGTTGCAATTTTTAATTCAAAGTAACCAAATCTGCAGACTGACAGCTCAGTTACTCAGGCAGCTCCAGAACCTGGGTTTCTTACTCAAATTATATTTCCGATAGAAGAAAGGTATCACGATGCAAGTAAAGAACATAAAATCAAGTGCTTAAAGTCCTTATTTTGATTACAAAAAAGTTCAGCGGTTGCTCAGATCGATTAAGTTAAAAATTCTTTCTTTGCCTCCACTCCTCCAGCTCTTTGCTTTGAAGTTCAGTGACAGCAGAAGACGGACTTCCTGTTTTACGTCGCTCCGCTTTCAGCCAAATTCAATAATTTTTAGTCTCAAATTTTGTAAAGTCCTCTTTACTCACGGATTGTTGCTTTTCCAAATCAGAAGTTTCAGGAAAAGAGGTCAGCGCTCACCGGCAGCAGCAGCGCGGCTTCACTCCGTAGCTTGCGAAACGACCCACAGCCCCGCTACCCCCTCCCCGCTCCGGAGCCCCTTACGGGGTTCCTTCAACGTTTCAGGGGTAGCTTCTGGCGCCCGCCGGGTCCCGAGACCACAGGCTTTTGTTGCCTGTGGGTTTCCGACGTGGGTCTCCACTTCGCCGTAGCGGACGACCCGTTTCCCACGGAGCTTCCTCTTCACAGAAGGAAGAGGACCGCCATTGCCGTTCGCGCCGCCTCCGGAAGTCCGGAGCCAGCTTATTTCTATCGCCGCCACCACTTCACCCAGTTGTGCCACTAGGCAGAAAAGCATATCTCAAAGCTCATTGCTCCATGGGTCACCAACTCTTTGTTTGCATGTAGGAGGTCTCAGGAAATACAGGCTTCTAAGTGGCCTCTTAACAGTTCTTTTAAAGTTCGGATTTGTTTACTTTGCATTTCCCCCTATTCAGAAAACCACAAGGGCAGTTCCAGCGATTGAACATTAATCTTGCTTCCTGATCTTTTCTTCTGACAGACTTGCAAATAAAAGGTTCCCATCACTTTCCTTTCTAAACAGGGGGTGCCATGTTTATCATTTGTCCTCAGGTAGAGATGCCAAAACAAACATACAGGCATCTTACAGTATCATCCCTTTCGTCATTTCCCCCAATCTCTGGCATGCAATTCTACCACCGATTTTTTATTTTAAGGCTCTTGTGTTAACACACATCTCTGTTGGGTACCTTGGTGTGTGAACCTGCCACCCACTTTTCCCTTTAAACACACCTCCTACCTAAAGAGGAGGGGAATCTTTCCCCAGAGATAAATCAGGCAATGTCCTTGAACGTTATTGAATTAAATTTTAATATGGCACGTTCACATATGAGGGTTCCCAAAAGACATGTGTGCAACACTTAGGGGTCATTCAGACTTCCTTCTGTGCCATGTTTCCAGGCACAGGTTTGGGCTTTAAAGCTCCATGTCTGCGGATTTTTATTTTTGGTCCCAGTGCTTTCCCTGGGAAAACCTGCATAAAAACTGGGAAAAACTGTCTGCAGGCAAATGTCGGCTCCCTTGGCCTGTAAAGGGAGACGAGCGCCGCAACCCCAGAGTCATCTGCGACTGGACTTAACCATCAGGGCTCCTTTACCTTTACCTTTTTGGGACGCGGGTGGTGCTGTGGTCTAAGCCACTGAGCCTCTTGGGCTTGCCAATCAGAAGGTCAGCGGTTCAAATCCCCATGACGGGGTGAGCTCCCGTTGCTCGGTCCCAGCTCCTGTCAACCTAGCAGTTCAAAAGCATGCCAAAAAGTGCAAGTAGATAGATAGGTACTGCTCTGGCAGGGAGGTAAACGGCATTTCCGTGCGCTGCTCTGGTTTCAGTGTTCCGTTGCATCAGCAGCAGCTTAGTCATGCTGGCCACATGACCTGGAACAACTGTCTGTGGACAAATGCCAGCTCCCTCGACCTGTAAAGCGAGATGAGCGCTGCAACCCCAGAGTTGTCTGCAACTGGACTTATCCTTTATCTTTTTACAGCTGAATCGGAGCACATGGAAACCGAGTTTTCCATGGATATCTGCTCCAATTCAGCAGTAAAATGCAGGTTTTCCCAGGGAAAGCACCAGACGAACAAGCAAAAACAAAAAACCCCACTTCAACACAGAGCATTAAATCACAGAGCTGTGCCTGGACAGTGCAATGCAAGAGGAACTGTGGCTGAGCCCTTCCTTACACACGGCAGTAATTCCGATGGTATGATCCCACAAAGCTTGGAAGCAAATAACACCAACACACACACACAACTTTGCATGAGCATTCCTAACTTTGACCTGAAATGGTGAAGTCTATTCAAGTACCTTCAAGAAACTAGCTAGAACCTTCCTCTGTTGCAGTCTCTCCTTTCCCTTTCCCTCCCAAGGGCCTGGAAGGGGAAGTCCTCATATCCCCAAATGAAAAGTAATACTATTTGCATCCCTTTCTACATTTGAACCTCCAGGCCAAAGGTTTCCCCACCGCTGCTTTAGATGCCGCAATCCCCACTTGCAGCTCTCTGTTTAATCCATGCCAAGGCATCAATATGTAGCTCTCAGCTTCATTCTTGCCCAGACAGGACTCCTATGTGACAGTACAACTTATTCAATTTTTTTAAAGGATTTTTATTTATACAGCCAAGAAAGAAGAACAATGCCAGAGGAAATAGTCCTATGTAAACTAACCGCATATAGCTTTAGCACTGAGGACATCCCTTTCATGCCATCAAAGACAACAAAAAATATGAAAGAATCACTCCCAATATATTTTTCTGCCTGCCTTTTGCACTGTTCGTGCATGATGCGCTCAGAGGAAAAACCTGCAATGTAGCACATTACTTTCCAAAGTATTTGATCTAAAGGCCCATTTTCAAATTATGTAGATGATGCTTTTTGAAGCACAGCATGTTTAAAATACATTTTTAACAGAGCCCAGTAGGGTTCAAATTGCAGTCAGCTGCAGTGTTTTTGCAGGAAAGCAAAGTGCAGATGCGATAGAACCACACATCAAGTGAAATGTTATTATATTAACAACAGCTAGATTGCAGAGTAACATTAGTGTTCATTTTGTTTTAATATCTTGTTTCCAAGATCAGGTATTTCCACTAAAATTGATTGGTATATCCATGTGGCCTAAAAAGAAGGAACGGAACATTTGAAGTCAGCATATTTAAGGAAATATGCCTCTCTAGGTAGGTGCATGCTGCCGCACATGCATGCCTACCAATGCCTAGATGAAACATGGGACACCCGTACCCAAATCTTGAGCCAAATGTCCAAATTTGCCAGGATGTTGGGTCTGCATGCAGCTTCCCTGTGTGGTGAGCCTTTGAGAGCAGCAACTCACCACTTCTAAGCTGGAAGTAGGGAAACTTCCTTCCGCTCCATGGGCCAGATCCTTATCAGGATCAGCCTCATAGGTCGGCTTTGACAGGTGTGCCTGGAAGGGCCGGTCATTGTTTCCGCAGGAATGCTGCTGCAAACTCCTGCCAGAATCAGGAAAGGGCTTTGCATTGGACTCTCCTGTTGAAATGGTGTCCATGCAGACCCTGGAATCCTGCCTAACTGAGCAGGATTTAACCCCCGCTCATCAGCTGATGATTGGGGGTTGAATCCTGCTGAACTCATCTGTACCCTGCTCCACACAGCCAATACAGGATTTTACTCCATCCCCCTGCCCATCATGAGTGATGTCAGCTGATGGCTGGGTGAGTGTGGTTTGCGGAATATGGTCTTGGGAGTCAAATTAGACCCCATTGGTGGGCCAAGACTGGCCCACAGACCAGCTATTGCCCACCCCTGTTCTCAGTGAAGTATCCTCAAGCTATATACTGGCTCCATCCATGCGGGCTGGCCAATGAGACGAGTATAAAGGGGGTTCCTGTTTCAGCTGATGTGAAAGACTTATTGAGCAAGCTCAATAAGACTTATTGGGCGCTAGCTTGGGAGGCGCGTACGCAGTGCGCTCGGAACCAAGCGCTGGCGCTGGCGCTGGCTTGGGGAGCAGGGCACCAAGTGCCGGCTACCCCCTGTTCAGGGCGGTAGAGCCAGGAGGCAGGCCGCACCCGCAAATAAGCCTTGAATTTTAAAGCTGGGGCTTATTTGTGGGTGTGTCTTATATTCAGGCCAATATGGTATTTCGCCTATTTCCATGGTGCGATTTTGCTAAAATCTAGGGGTGTCTGAGGAGCTCATTCTTTGCAAATCTTGGTGCAAACTATGCTAATCCTCGACTCCCAGACTAATGTGCAGATCAGGAAGCCGCTACCCATTGGATTTCATGCTCTTCCCAATGTTTTCATGCATTTCTCAAGAGACAGTGCACTTGGTGGAGAGAGAACACATTTTGGAAATGTGTCTTTTGTGAGAAAGTAGTATTTAAATATGTGTTTATTACAACAACAAAAATCATGAAGCTTTTCATAAAACTCAGATCAAAAGTAGAATAGCACAGACTTAGAATCGTAGAGTTGGAAGGGACCACAAGGGTCATCTAGTCCAACCCCCTGAAATGCAAGAATTTTCGGCCCAGCATGGGGCTCAAACCCACAGCCCTGAGATGAAGAGTCTCATGCTCTACCAACTGAGCTATCCCAGCTTGGCTTGTAAATGAACACATGCAAAAACCGACACAGGATGGAAATAGTCTGAGTTCTCCACTCCAACCAAAAAACGTAAGCGGTTTATGGGCCACTCCTCACACAAGAAATGACTTTTAAACTTTAACCAAGGATATCCAGTTTCTGTTACTAAAAGCAGGGGCATTCCATCTCAGCAGGCCCACGTGAACTCCATGTGCAACATTCAAAACACTGACAGGCGAGGAGCATTCGCTCCATAAATTTATATAGGAAAACAAGCTTTTCAAGACTACAAGAACAGATGCAAAGGAACTTCTAACATCGTGGGTGTAGACATCCTAGCATGAAACATTTGGCTCAGTTTGCATAATTAGGCAGTTTGGCTGAACCTGTAGTAGCACAGAAAAACCAGAGGAGGAAGAAAGTGACTACCATCTCCATTCTGGGAGACTGTTCACTCATGCTAACCTATGGTTGGAGGATGGATGGCGGCTAACAGATTGAGGTTGAATCCTGACAAGACAGAAGTACTGTTTCTGGGGGACAGGAGGCAGGTGGGTGTGGAAGACTTACTGGTCCTGAATGGGGTAACTGTGCCCCTGAAGGACCAGGTGCGCTGCCTGGGAGTCATTCTCGACTCACAGCTGTCCATGGAGGCGCAGGTCAATTCGGTGTCCAGGGCAGCTGTTTATCAGCTCCATCTGGTATGCAGGCTGAGACCGTGGACTGTCTCGCCAGAGTGGTGCATGCTCTGGTTATCTCTCGCTTGGACTACTGCAGTGCGCTCTATGTGGGGCTACCTTTGAAGGTGACCCGGAAACTACAATTAATCCAGAATGTGGCAGCTAGACTGGTGACTGGGAGTGGCTGCCGAGACCATATAACACTGGTTTTGAAAGATCTACACTGGCTCCCAGTACGTTTCTGAGCACAATTCAAAGTGTTGGTGCTGACCTTTAAAGCCCTAAATGGCCTCGTTCCTGTATAGCTGAAGGAGCGTCTCCACCCCCATCATTCTGCCAGGACACTGAGGTCCAGCGTGCCGAGGGCCTTCTGGCGGTTCCCTCGCTGCAAGAAGCCAAGTTACAGGGAACCAGGCAAAGGGCCTTCTTGGTAGTGGCACCCGCCCTGTGGAACGCCCTCCTACCAGATGTCAAAGAGAAAAATAACTACCAAACTTTTAGAAGACATCTAAAGGCAGCCCTTTTAGGGAAGCTTTTAATGTTTAATAGATTATTGTATTTTAGTGTTTTGTTGGAAGCCGCCCAGAGTGGCTGGGGGGACCCAGCCAGATGGGTGGGGTATAAATAACAAATTATTATTATATTATTATTATTATGGTTTGGCTTAGTGTGGTGAACAAACCAGGTCAAGGTCTGGGAGAAATTTCTTTATCTGCTAATTTAATTTATACCTTACCCTCCCATCAAAACAGGTCTGCAAGATGGCTTACAAATGGATAAAACCCAAGGCATGTAATCTTTAAAATGTCAAGATACAAAACGTATCAGAAGAGTTTTTCCATATGTACATGTTTTTATATATCACATGCCCCGGGACAAGGTCTGGGCCAGGACATTAGCACTCCATTTCAGCTGTCCCCTAGGCAGGAACATCTACTTAAAGAGTGAAAGGGTTAGGAATTTTAAAAGCTTAACAACGCAGGAAAAGGTCCAGTATGGCAGTGAAACTGTACACAAATCTCAGCAGAAAATGTCATTTTAACATCCTTCCTTCCTTAACCTATCTGTAGCACTTTAGAACTTCAGTTTTAAAAACACACAAATATCACATTCACATGAATCATCATGGTTATTTATTGTCATTAAACTCACTAGCCAAGGCTAAAGGGGAAGAGACAACTTAAGACAAATATGAGAATGTTATAGATCATTTCGGCTGTCTCAGTCCTGCAATAAAAACTTTTAATGTGTTCCCATCCTTCATCTTTCCAGCCCAGGTTTTATTGGTTTGGATTATTTTTGCGTAGGTTTCAACGCTGTACCAAGCTGTACCTTTTGCCTTTGTAATAAAGAAGCACTTTCCTTTTTCAACTGCAGCTATGAAACTTTGTTGCTACAACAGGCAAAACAGTTAAATAAGCTGGTAGAGTAATAATATCTCTGTTAAACTTCTGTCTGCCTCCAAAGCAAATTTGCTGCTCTGTAAACCTTCCTGGAGTTGAAACCGACTACAACTTGGCTTAAAATCATTGGATCAAACAGGGGAAAGATCCACACCATGCATTTAAAGACCATCCAATGCACATTTAAAGCACCCCCCCCAAAAAAACTCTGGGAACCGCAGTACTGGGAATTGTAGGCCTGTAAGAAAAGTCAAATGCTTAAAATATCCTTTAAAAGGTAAAGGGACCCCTGACCAGTCCAGTCGTGGCCGACTCTGGGGTTGCGGCGCTCATCGCGCTTTATAGGCCGAGGGAGCCGGAGTACAGCTTCCAGGTCATGTGGCCAGCATGACTAAGCCGCTTCTGGCGAACCAGAGCAGCGCACAGAAACGCCCTTTACCTTCCCGCCGGAGCGGTACCTATTTATCTACTTGCACTTTGACGTGCTTTCGGACTGCTAGGTTGGCAGGAGCAAGGACCGAGCAACGGGAACTCACCCCATTGCAGGGATTCGAACCGCCGACCTTCTGATTGGCAAGTCCTACGCTCTGTGGTTTAACCCACAGTGCCACCCACGTCCCTACAAAATATCCTTTAGATGCCCTCCAATGTATGTTGTGGCCATGCCCAGAGTCTTCCTCTAAAACTCAGTGCTCATGAAGGAAGTCTGCACATCCAATGTGCAGATGTGTGTTGTTTCATGCTACCTCCTTCCATGGCTAACTGAGAAGTTCCAGGGCAGTTTGTAAGTTTTCAAGAAGCTCTGTAAGAAGGTTTGGTAGAAATACTGTTTAAACAACATGGTAAGCTAAGATATATATAGTGCAATATAAATTAAGAAATGTGAAGATTTGTGATAATTATGGAAAATTATCAGACATGTTGATGGAAGTCTAAAAGAAAAAAAGATGTGTGATGAGTTTTTGATGTTTAATGATGTTATAAATTTGTTTTTATTGGAAAATTAATAAAAATCATATTAAAAGGGGGGGGGGGAGAAGTTCCAGGGCAACATTCACAGGGCTAGTTTCCTTGTTATGACAGGAGACTTGTCAGAGCTGTCTAGTGCCCATTGGGATTGGCGAGGCAGAAGGCAGGTTGCCCAGTAGGCAGAGCCAGAACCAATGGCACTTGGAGCTAACTAAGTCTAGTTTTGTCCCCATCCTCATCCCTGCTGAGTTCTACAAGGGCAACCCTAAGACGAAGGAGGTGGAGCTAGGGGCAATGACAGTTGGACTCAACTACTTTGGGTTTTTACCCTCAACCTCCCCCTTCTTAGTTCTACAAGGGCAATGCTGAGATTAAGGAAGAGGCAGTCTCGCTCCTTAGACAAGTTGCAAGCAAGAAGGCAGGCAGGTGGGGAATGACTGAAAGCAGACGGAAGTTGGTGGAGCATTTCGCCAGACACCTAATGGACCAGCCGCTATTGAATTGCACATGTGTGAACACCACCAGTCCATTTTTTTGGGAATTGGGGAGGGCTGGAGTTCCTCCTTCCCCGTCTTGCTTTCTCTGCCATCAGCAAGATTTTAGCTTTGTAGAAAGGACTACGATACGATACGATACAATAATCTTTATTGTCATTGTCCCATACAGAACAATGAAATCGAAAAATCTACATAAGACATTCAAAAACCAACAAGCCTGCTATCCCAGCTATCCCAACCTGGTTAGCCCCCTAAAAACTCTGATACCCCATTTTTAAATACAATATACACCCATAGAGACTCCTTACGCTGCGTGTAAAACCAAAATCGCATCTGGATAGAAACTGTTTCTCAGGCGGCTAGTCCTAGTCTTTATAACCCTGTGCCTTCTTCCAGAAGGCAGAAGCTGAAAGAGATCATTTCCGGTTTGCGTACTATCCTGCGCTATCTCTTCAGCTTTCTTATGGCACCTGGAAGCATAGATTTGATCCAAGGTGGGAAGAGTGCACCCAATTATTCTCTCCACATCAGTTGAATTTATAGGTGTCATTGTTTCATCCTTATAAGCGTTCACTTAATTAAGTGTGATCTACTTATAAAATTAGCCCAAAGAAGGGGGCCTACCTTGGGCCTTTCCTTTTCCTTTTTCTCATGTTGTATCATTTATTTAATTGTAAGCTTTCAAGGCAGGCCCGTGGCGGCTTTTTCCTTTAAATAATTGTGTATGGCACATAGCTATTGAAGGCACTTTTAAAATAAACAACGTGTCCTAGGAAATAACATATTATTACGTTGTAAGGAGTGCTCTAGTTTCTCTTTTCACAACGGATGTATAAAGTCATCTGGGAATGCAGAAGCCAAGACCAGTTTTCTGCCTGGAAGGGGATGTTCCAAGAGAGATGCCTTGAAGGGCTTTTGAAGTTTGTCCAATTGCTTCCAAATGAGTCAGGATATTAAGGCAACTTTAACCATAGTTTCATATCCAGGCTTGTTTAGAAGCCATTAACCATAGTTGTGCTGGGCTCACACATAATAGCAAGCTGTGGTTAAGAGTTGAATTCCCACTTGTTCTGCCACTTGTGTCTGGGGAGGACCAATGCAGTAAGAAAAGGTCCATCTGTTCATGCATGATGCTTGTGCATATTCTGACTTACTAAGCAGGTGAACTAATGCCAGTGTACTAGAAGATGCAAAGATCACCAGTGTTGAAGCAATGATTCTTCAACAACAACTTCGTTGGACTGGTCATGTTGTATGGATGCCTGATTATTGTCTTCCAAAGCAGCTACTCTATTCCGAACTTAAAAATGGAAAGCGTAATGCTGGTGGTCAACAAAAGAGGTTCAAATACTCTCTCAAAGCAAATCTAAAAAAATGTAGTATAAACACCGACAACTGGGAAACACTGGCTTGCAAGTGCTCCAATTAGAGAACAGCCTTTGCCTAAGGTGTCATGGGTTTTGAAGACACTCGAACTCAGGACGAAAGGGAGAAACGTGCTAAGAGGAAGGCACACTTGGCAAACCCTCACCATGATCAACTCCCGCCTGGAAACCTATGTCCCCACTGTGGAAGGACGTGTGCATCCAGAATTGGCCTCCACAGTAACTTACGGACTCACTGCTAAAACCCTGTTTTGGAAGACAATCTTACTCGGCTACAAGTGATCGCCGAAGAAGAAGACTATGTGGACGGTGCTTTAAACTAGCTGGCTATTATTATTATTATTATTATTATTATTATTATTATTATTACAGTGGTACCTCAGGTTAAGTACTTAATTCATTCTAGAGGTCTGTTCTTAACCTGAAACTGTTCTTAACCTGAAGCACCACTTTAGCTAATGGGGCCTCCCACTGCTGTCGCGCCGTCGGAGCACGATTTCTGTTCTCATCCTGAAGCAAAGTTCTTAACTATTTCTGGGTTAGCGGAGTCTGTAACCTGAAGCGTATGTAACCTGAAGCTTATGTAACCCAAGGTACCACTGTATTATGATGATGATGATGATGATGATCCAGTGGGCATCAGCCACCATGGCATACAGCCCTCAGCTGGATTGGGGTCATTGCTTATTTGTAACTGAACTTATCAAAGGCCAGAACATTAATCCTTGCAAAGAATTCTGCTCTTTCTCTCTCACACACACTTCTTCAGCAGCTTCCACAATGGCTGCTGCTCTCAACTGCATAAGAGTTTCCAAAACTGTACAAGACACCCTTTTAGGCAGGGTGTGGGAGTTCTACTTTCCACTAGAGAGTGGTTTTACTGAATAGCCAACAGGATAGGCATTTTTGGAAAAAAAAAATGCAATGAATCAGCGTTATCACAAATGAGCAAATAAAGAGTTCATTCAGGTTTTTGTGTGTGTGTTTAACTTAAACAGATTTTTTTTTTGTACAATATAAAGCAAAACAGAGCCAAAGATTTTGCAACACTGTAAAACTTCCAGAAACCAAATTCCCTCCCTAAAAACAGATGGTTATTATTTAAAAGGGGTGTTAGATTACACACATATATTGGCTATTTCAGCACCTGCAGGAAACAGACTTCTTGTACCTTTTGCAGCCCTCACCACTGCAAGGAACGAAAAGGGGGCTTGTTGTTTTTCATGGGGTTTTCCCATTAGACATTACTTTTACTGGGTTCAAGCCACAGTACTGGGTAATCCATATGGTTAGTATCAAGTGGGAATAACTTTTTTGCATTTATTTTTTTAAAATACACCCATCTTGTTTATACAGTTATGCTATACACTTTGTGCTTAAAAAAATTTTTAGCCTGATATCTGGATCTATCCCTAAAGGTAAAGGTAAAGGGACCCCTAAGTACCACCCGCATCCCTAAGTCTCATTAATTAACAGAAAGCAACGGTGTGGCAAAGCCCACAAACCAAGAAAACAGCTGCTTCGACTCAAGAAGAGAAAGTATGAAGTAGGAGCAGATCCAGGAGGAGAGGCTGGGTGCAAAAGCATGTATGCCCCAGTAATAATAATAACAATAATGTATTACTTATACCCCAACCATCCAACTGGGTTGCCTCAGCAATAAAATGGGGGGGGGTGTAGGATAGATGGCACTGGAACATTCATCATGATTTGCTCACACAAAGCTTGCATGGTGGTTAGATTATGTCTGGTCTTTATTGAGCATTTGTTCTGACTGGTTTGCAGGGAGGTTATATGACAATGAGCATTCATCCCATATTTATCGCAATTTTCTTGCAGGGTGTTCCCCTGCTAATCATTTGTTCCCTACATGTTCCCACTAATCATTTGTTCATCCCATACTTTTCAGTGCATTTCCCCATCACTCTCCAAACTGCAAAAAGACATTCTTAAAACATTGATATACATTTTTTACACATAGGGCATGAGAACACTTTAGTCCACTGGGAAAAACCAAAGTTCTGGTATGTAATTGAATCCCCCCTGCAAAGTACCAACAGTCCGTACACACCTGCTGTCTGCACAACTCAATAGACTAATGTTTGTGAGGAGTCTATAGGGCAGGATGGGTAGCACATAAATCAGGGTCTACTAGGAAGTGACTGGGTGATTTGAAGTAGGTTGACAAAGCTTTATGACTCTCAGTTGGTCAATAACAGAAACAACGAAAAGGGGACACACACACACACACAGAGAGAGAGAGAGAGAGAGAGAGAGAGAGAGAGAGAGAGACCCTTAATTAGGCTGCTGAATTGAAGCTTCAGAGCCAGGGGTTGGAATTGACCACCAAGTCTCAACTAGGGCCAGGGGCCTTTCAGTACTGGCCCCAACTTGGTGGAACGCTCTGTCACAAGAGACTAGGGCCCTGCAGGACTTGACATCTTTTCGTAGGGCCTGCAAGACAGAGCTATTCCACCTGGCCTTTGGTTTGGACTCATTCTGACCCTTATGTCTTCCCTCCCCTTACAGTGTTGATTTATGGGCTACATTTAAAATGAAGCTGCTTTTTAAATTGCATTTTAACCTGTATTTTAAATTGCCCCCCCCCAATTACGTTTCTATTGTAATTTTACTGGTGTTCAAGGTAAAGGTAAAGGGACCTCTGACCATTAGGTCCAGTCGTGGCCGACTCTGGGGTTGTGGCGCTCATCTCGCTTTATGGCCGAGGGAGCTGGTGTACAGCATACATGTGACCAGCATGACTAAGCCGCTTCTGACAAACCAGAGCATGGAAACGCTGTTTACCTTCCCGCCGGAGTGGTACCTATTTATCTACTTGCACTTTGATGTGTTTTCGAACTGCTAGGTTGGCAGGAGCAGGGACCGAGCAATGGGAGCTCACCCCGTTGCAGGGATTCGAACCGCCGATCTTCTGATTGGCAAGTCCTAGGCTCTGTGGTTTAACCCACAGCGCCACCCATGTCCCTGGTGTTAGCCGCTCTGAACCCAGCTATGGCTGGAGAGGGCGGGGTATAAATAAATTTATTATTATTATTATTATTATTATTATTATTATTATTATTAGTTCCCTTATGACCCTATGACTCTATTATGTCAGTCCTGGTTTGATATCTTGATGTTATGATGATAAGACTAACTTACTGGGAAGTTATTGCATCATGACACATTTCCAAAGCGGTAGCCATAGTTGCTGAAGGTGGCAGTCAATTTGCTAACCAAGCGATGTTCAAAGCAGCATATCCAAAGCCACACTTACGGGTTCCAGGACTTCTGGCACCAGAGTCTTTCCTTTCTCCTCCTCCTCCTCCTCCTCCGGCTCTTCGTTCTCTTTATTGTCAGTCCAGGGAGCCGCATCTTGAGCAGAGCAAGTGCTGATTAAGTCTGGCAAACTTGTAGATGGGTAACTGAGAAAATCCTCTTCCGCCCCTTCCTGTGAGGAGGAGAGGAAGAAAAACACTTGGCATTACATCCTTGCACATACAAGCTTAATACAACAATCCTGCAAAGTTAGTGATGTATTAGTATTGCATGATATATTGTGGGTCGGTGTAAAGGGAGATTGCGATGGTACACAATGGTGAAGACAACTGTCTTGAGACTCCCAGAAGTGATCTAATCATACAATCCACACAAGCAATGAATGCAGGAACATAGCCATGAAACAACATCCTTCAAAAATGTTCACCTCCGTTTTTGTTTTTGTTTTAACATTAGTCATCCAATGGTTCTATTACCTCCTGGTTTCCTGTTTCTTTAATGGTGTGCGTGCGTGTGTGTGTGTGTGTGTGTGTGTGTGTAAAGCACTTTGAAGCTCTTTTGGTATTAAGCAGGATATAAATGTATGAAATACATAAATTTTAAAACTTAGTTTGTATAAAAAGGTAAAGGGGAACCCTGACCGTTAGGTCCAGTCACGGACAACTCTGGGGTTGCGGTGCTCATCTCGCTTTATTGGCCGAGGGAGCCAGCATACAGCTTCCGGGTCATGTGGCCAGCATGACTAAGCCGCTTCTGGCGAACCAGAGCAGCGCATGGAAACGCCGTTTACCTTCCCGCCGGAGCGGTACCTATTTATCTACTTGCACTTCATGCTTTCGAACTGCTAGGTTGGCAGGAGCAGGGACCTAGCAACGGGAGCTCACCCTGTCACGGCGATTCGAACCGCCTACCTTCTGATCGGCAAGTCCTGCTTTTGCTAAAGTTGGTTAGAGCATGGCACTGATAACACCAAGGTTGCAGGTTCCATCCTCGTATGGGACAGGTGCATATTCCTGCATTGTAGGGGGTTGGACTAGATGATCCTCAGGGTCCCTTCCAGCTCTACAGTTCTATGACTCTCATAGCCTTTCTTGTCTTGTCTTACTGTAGGCTTGTAGAATTCCCTGCTTTCAGTTGTGCATACTCTCAGGAAATCATGCTGAGGACTGTGGGCTTCATCCATTATCCTCAAACCATGGATGATTAGAGTACTACTCCACTCTGAGAATTGTAGCTATGTGAGAGGGATAACTACTCTCACACCTTTAGCAAACTACAGTTCCCATGATTCTTTGGTTTTGAAAAGAGCTGAAATCAATGTGACGTGCCTGTGGTATACATTTCTTTTGTTCCATTTTGCATGTTGCTTTAAGAAAAGGGGGGGGGAGACGAGGTCATAATGTGTTCACTGGAATAATTCGCACTAACATGTTCATAAGCTGATGATGGCAGCATCAAATGGCAAGTCACATGCGTGGAGCAGCCATTACTATCCAACACCTTCCACAGCCTTCCACAGCGTGGGGCTTTCTAGATGTTTCGGACCAATTCCCATCAGCTCTAGGCAGCATGGCCAACGATGGCAGCTGTATTCCAAAACATATGGAGGACAGCAAGCAGGTCAGAGGAAGCTGCCACAGAAAGAACTTTCCCTCCATCACAAGGCTTGCTTTTCAGCCAAGTCCCATTCAGTTGCATCGAAGTTGACTAGTCAAGTGAAGTGTGTGCATGCCTGAAGCAGCCCTTCACATCTCTCCTGAAAATGAACACAGCACAACCTGCAGTTCACCTGAAGCAGATTCTGGCAGGGTTTTCTCCTAGGAGAATTCATGTCAGTTGTAGAGATTCTGGTGTGGCGTGACTGGAGAAAGGACTTCGGGAAGGTGTGGGCCAAAACCCAGCTCTTGAAACGCAGCCCTTCTCAAATGCAAACACATCAACCCACATTCTGAATGGTTCTACTGACAAGGTGAGGGATACACTGCGAAGCTGCTGCCAAACTGGTCGATGCTAAATAACTCCAGCTGAAACGTTGCAGAAGTCATCGTAAGCTAACGACTCTTGAGTCTTGTCAGTGGACTTGGCGGGTGTGTCTTTTGCTCATGGTACAGGGTTTTAAATTTTGGACATGGGCTGCAAGAAGCAATGTTGTAATTCATGGTCACATTCCAGCCAAGGAATGTGTGATCTGAGCAAGGAGGGTGGCCTGGGAAAAGTTGGATAGAGAAGGCCAGACAGAGAGGTCTCAAGGGCCGCACTCGAGGTTTCTCATGCGTACTCTAGCATGTAGTGGAAGCATGAGAGAAGAGTTAAGCGTTGGAAGGTGGTCACTGGGTTAAAAAGCAATCCCTATTAAACTTTGTTAAATGGCATGTGATTTCCAAAATTTGGCAAATATTTTTTCTGGCTAAGTAATAGAAACACAAATAGAAAGATTTGGGAACTATTAGAAATAGTTATACTGACAACACTTTTGAGCAATATAGATTGGCAATGAGGTAAGTGTGAGAAGGTGGGATTTAATGACACAATATGTATATTAAAGGAATATACCAGGAATAAAATTGATGGTGAATGAGTATATGATGCTATTCAATGAACTACTGAAGATATGAGAAACTGGGCTTTTAATAGGTCAAAATGAATTCATTTGTTTTCCCCTATTGTTCTATGTATTGATGGAAACGATTAGATGCATATTTTGCATTTTAACCATTACAACGTTTCATGCCGACAAATAACATGGGGTGACAATGGTTTGAACAAATATTCTCTGCCTCCAAAACAAATCTCTCAGGAAGCAGTAAATGTGTTCCAATGCCACTTCAAACATGTATAACACCCCCATATAGCTCAACCAATAGCCATTGTGGAACCTCTTCTCTATTAATTTAATAAAACAAACTAAGCTAATTGCTATTGTTCATTGTTGCAATGGCAAATTCCCCAGGTTACAGTATTGACTCACTGGGTAAAGATGTACCTTCTTTTGTCAGTCCTGAATTTTCCCACCTGTTTTTCAAAAGCCATCTAAGCTAGTGGCTACAGTCACGTACTGCAGGAGTAGATCTTCTGTGTACACCTAAACATGCTGAATCCATTTAATGGACTATTACCTACCCTGCTTGCAACTACCAGGTACACAAGGCCTTCGGCCGACCGAAGAAGAGCGACAGCATCTTGATGGGAGAGGCCAACCAAAGAGTGGCCATTGATCATGAGCAGTTCATCGCCAACTTTCAGTCTACCATCTCTAAGGAAAGAGGAAAAGGACAACAAAGACTTTTCAGTTTCATGGGGAATGTTTCTAGGTTGTGAAGCGTCAAGAAAGTTATTATTCTGTAGGCGAACATTATATTCTGATGCTACTGCTCAAGGAACAACAGGAGGTACCACGTCATTTGGGCAAAAGTGTTTTGTTTTGTTTTAATTAAAAAAAAATGGGTCGCCACACACACCCCTTTCCCAGGCAAAGAAAGCAAGAATAAAAGTTGCGCTTCCTTTTCCCCATCCTCCTACTTTCAGTGGGGAAGTTTCAAGTCGAATATAGGAGGCACCGCCTGCATTTTGTTAATAATGAATATTCAAGTCACTCCACATTTACTTAACACCTTCTCTGGAGCGTCTCGGAGCACTTTATAGACACTAACGATACCACTGGTAAGTAGGTCAGCTTTAATATTAAATTTTCCGTGGAGCAGTTAACTCGCTCACTTGCTGTGGAGTAGTTAGCTCGGCATGCTTCCTTTCCTGTAGTACAACTGCCCAGCACCAAATCCATCTCCCCAGGTAGGAACAGGCAGGAACCCTGGCAGACTTCTGCCAGCCTCTTTTTCAAGAGATGGACCCTGCCAAGTCTTATGTGTAGTGTACCTGACCTACTTTCTCACTGTGGCAAAGGAATCCTATAACATGCTACAACAGTAAGGTTGCCAGACAAAAGCTCAGAAACAAAGAACAACCTAAAGCAGGAATGGGGAACCAGTGGCTGTCCAGATGGGGTTGGACTCCAACTCCTATCCGTCCCAGACAGCATGATCAATGGTTAGGGATGTTGAATGAAAGGTACTCTTCATGAAAATGAGGTGTACATGTACATTTTATGCTAGGCGAAAAAACCTCCAAGGATCCTTTTCTTCCACCTGCATAAGAAATGCCATCCCATAAAGGACGGCGGGATCTAATTATATGGCTGTTTACATTCCAGGTTCAGGAACCTACCGCAGATTTTTGAAACACATGTGAGTTGCACATATCTTACTACCCTGGTGGCTTCCAGATTTCCCAATAAGCCTTGTTCAAATTGCTTCAGTCTCTGAGAACTCTGATTCTCCTGGTGGTAGAACTGGAACAGCAAGAAACTCAAGGGTGCTCCAGGCAATTTATTTACTAACATCAGGCACACCACGGGCAGGAGGATGCCCTCAAAAGGGTGATGGCAAAGGGATTAATCTATTTGGGGTTGTTGCTTCAGGGGCAACAATCTTACAGTGACTTATTCTATCAAGCCTCATATCAAGATTTTTGGTTGGTTGCAGCTTCTGCTGTAGAAACTAAAAACCCTGATATGAGACTTGAAAGAATCTAGACAGAGCAGCGAGCTAGATGGGTGTCGAGCTCTAGTGGGGCCTCTAGAAGTCACCTTCGCTATGAGGAAGGCTTGAGAAACGTTTTTTAGTGGTGAGATTTGGTGGGAGTGGCTGTGTGGGGAAACAACTCTTGCAACAGCATCAATTTATTATTTTACTTTTTCTCGTTTGTTTTGGATTTGAATTTTAAGTTGCTTTGAGGGGCCAATCCTTGCTGGAAAGTGGGGAATAATAATAATAAAAAAACTAATTTGGCAGCTGCCCACTGTTTTCATTTACTTAAACCTTTGTGTTACACCCAAACAATGGGATAGTCAGATGTGCATGATGTGACAACAGAACAAATTGTACCTGTGAGCAGAGCCTCCTTCTTCCACCCGTGCGATAATGATGGCGTGAGGAGAACGTTTCGATCCTCGGCCTCCGGTGATCTGGATTCCCAGCCCATCTGTTCCCTTCATCATGGCCATCTTCCATATCCGGCAACCTTCTCGCTGGGAGAGGAATTTTCAGAGAGTTCTTGCATTTTTATTTAGGAGAAGACACTTTCCAGCTGCATCTTAAAATTTCTCACTCTGGCTGAGAGATCTAGCAGACCAGATCAGCGTGTGCAAACTGGGCTTTTGTTTTGTTGGAAAGGGAAAGAAAGGCAAGAGGCCTCAGACAGAGACCTTTTGCTTCTCCTTTGCCAGCAAAGGAAACCTGGGTGCTTGAGATATTACAGGTCATAGTTAAAGCATATTGTTTTGGCAGTTTTTGCACTCAGTTTTTGCACATGCCCATCTCCTAAATATCAAAATGCAACCATGTTATGTCTCATTTTGCAGTAATCATCATGGAAGCGCATATATTCGAGTTAATATTCAGCTGTAAATATTTGTATTAACTGAAATAAGTACAGTGGTACCTTGGTTTGCAACCACTTTGGGTTACAACCGTTCTGGGTTACAACCACATCAAACCCGGAAGTGCATGTCCCTTTTTTTGGATTACAACCCATTTTTTTGGGATTATAACCCCAAAAAAAATTTTTTGGGGGGAGGCCCCATTGGCGAAAGCATGCTTTGGGTTACAACCTGTTTTGGTTTACAACCAGACCTCTGGAACGGATTATGTTTGTAAACCAAGGTACCACTGTACAGGCAACTCCCAATTTATGTGTGCCTAATTGATGTGCAACCATGCTGAACCCAGAAGTGACTTTAAAAATGGTAATAAGGGCCCCAAAAGAGCAAAAAAAAGAAAAAGAAAAAAGGCAATTTATAAAATATTGGCAGGTGGGGCCTACCAACTCATCAAGGGATATTACAGCTCCCTTGCTGAATTTTCAACTTGGGAGGGGGAGTATGTCTCAAGACTTCTGGAAGAACTTTCTTTTGGTAAGAGTTGTTCAACAGTGGTATGGATTCAAATTACAAGGGAGTAGATTCAGACTAAATATCAGAAAGAACTTTCTGACAGTAAGAGTTGTTGGACAGTGGACCAGACTCAGGAGGTTGTGGACTCTCCTTCCCTGGAGGGTTTTAAGCAGAGTTTGGGGGGGGCGGTATCTGTCATAGAGGCTTTAGCTGAGATACCTGCATCGCAGAGGGTTTGATTAGATGACCCTCGGGACTCCTTCCAATGCTACAATTCTATGAATCTATGATTTTAAGATTGCTTAGTATGCAGGCAATATTACTTCGAATTGCTCACTTAAGATGCGATACCATGAACTACTTTGCGCATATCTGGGTACCTCTGTTTATGTCCTGACTCTTCCTGCCCCTTTAGGCTCCTGTACACCAAGATCTCAGGCTAACCGGCCTGATATCTACTGGGACAAAACAAGCACACTTCGATTCCAGGTATCAAATATTTCTTTGCTCTTGCCCTGCACAAAAGTAGAGAAACGGTGATGGCAATTTATCTGGAGGCAAGGTGTACCAGGAGGCTGTCGAGTAGAAAATCCAGCTCGATTTTCAGATGCGAGCTGACATCTGGGGGTTACAAGGGCGACTCCCCCCCCCCCCGCCCCCGTACTTGGCAGAGACTTTGCTGCAAAAGGTGAAGAGCTTGTGGTAAGAGTGAGATGGTTGTCTTTTGGCACGTCTTCCTTGTCAGCAGCACTCAGCAGACAGGGCAGTAGGCTCCAAGCACTTAAGACAGGCATCGTTTTAAGTGAAAGAGAGGAGCATTTGCCATAATTGAACATAACAGTTTGCAGAAGAAGATGTTATTCTAGTGCTATAAGGTTCTTTCTTTCTTTCTTTCTTTCTTTCTTTCTTTCTTTTTAAGAAAGGGATTCCCATGATACCCTGAAACTCAGGCGCTTACTGCACTGCAGTATTTTACCATTCTGTACTCATTTATTCAATCCCACCCCCTACCACCACCTCATATACATGCGCTTTGTTCTATCAAACACAAATAACAGAATCACCGCTTATAAGGACACAACAGAGTGCTTTATATCAGATCAGACTATTTGCTTAATATTGTCTGCTCTGACTGGCAAAAACAAATACAATACAGTAGTACCTCGGGTTAAGTACTTAATTCGTTCCGGAGGTCCGTTCTTAACTTGAAACTATTCTTAACCTGAAGCACCACTTTAGCTAATGGGGCCTCCTGCTCCAGCTGCGCCGCCAGAGCACGATTTCTGTTCCCATCCTGAAGCAAAGTTCTTAACCCGAGGTAATATTTCTGGGTTAGTGGAGTCTGTAACCTGAAGTATATGTAACCTGAAGTGTATGTAACCTGAAGCGTATGTAACCCGAGGTACCACTGTACGTACCTTGTTACACAGATGCAATAGTTACAACATATAGAGTGCAACAGGCTGAATGGTAATGTATGTAACAAATTTCTTTACTGGTTACAGTGGTGCCCCACAGGACGAATGCCTCGCAAGACGGAAAACCCGCTAGACGAAAGGGTTTTCTGTTTTGGAGGTGCTTCGCAAAACGAATTTCCTATGGGCTTGCTTCGCAAGACGAAAATGTCTTGCGAGTTCCTGCGGGGGTTTTTTCCTCCCCCCTTTTTCTAAGCCACTAAGCCGCTTATCAGCTGATCCTCTAAGCCGCTTAACAGCTGATCCGCTAAGCCGCTTAACAGCTGATCCGCTAAGCCACTAAGCTGCTTATCAGCTGATCTGCTAAACCGCTAAGCCGCTAATAGCGCTAATCCGCTAATCCGCTAATGGGCTTGCTTCGCAAGACGAAAAAACCGCAAGACGAAGAGACTCATGGAACGGATTTTTTTCGTCTTGCGAGGCACCACTGTACTTCCTAACATACGAATCAAGTTCAGGATGTACACCATATACATCCCTTAAGCAAGGTATATAACCTATTCAATTAAATCCAATGCAGATATATTTCTTCCTTTCTTAATACACTGGCAGCATCTCTCCAGCACCTCAAGCCAAGAAAGATCCATCACACAATCATAGGAGGCTGACCACCTTCACCCTTCATCGTTCCGCATCCTGATGAACCTACGCAAGTCAAACCAATGCAGGGCACTTCCTGAAGAAAGGTGTATCCAGAGCAAATCTTTCCTGGTGATTTAAGCAACAGAACTGCACACCTTCATTTATGAGTGTGGCTAAACCTTGGCAATGGCGCTACAAGTGGCACAGGCAATGGGAGTCTGCAACAGTCCTGCACTGAGCCATGAGAGGAGACCCAGACTATGTTATGGCAGACCTAAAGGCCTCCCAGGCTGTCGGTCTCCTCTCCAGCATGATGCTGCTGTCTGCTACTTGGCTCAGGAAACTAGAGGCAATACCGTACCAAGGTAATTCAGCAGTAGTGTGTAGCAGAGCCAACACAAAACACCATTGGCCACCGTTACCTTGGGGCAAGTTAAACACACACCTTACATTTAATAGTTGCAGTGGGTCAAGTAGAACTGCAGGCAACATTCTGAGCCTTAAGCAAAAAATCATGATCGATAGCAGATAATAGATAAAGAGAAGTAGACAGATAGATAGTAAATTGATAGATGCAAGTGTTCCTGTTTCCCACAAACCCTTGGAATCCCTTTCATTTTTGTTTCTCCCTCCATCAGCAATGGCTCCTTTGGTCTCCCCAGATGTGGTCACCTTCCTTCTTGTCGCTTGGTACTTCCACAAAGTGGTACCTTCCAGTTGTTTTGATCTACAACACCCATCAGCCCCAGCTGTTATGGCCAAAGTTAAAAATATCTACAGGACATCAGCTTGGGAAAGACTCTCTTCCCAAACTACTGCAGTTGCAGATGCCCACTGGTTGCCCTAAAATGCTTAACTTTAGGTAGATCATGCCCTATGGTATATACTTCTTCTTACATGTGACTTTCTTTTCCCTGAACAGGTCTTCTTTTTGGATATCATAAAGGGATCTAGCTAAAATTTGCATTTAAAAGAAACGTAAATCTCCATGTGTGTACACTACAAAAACAATTAAACTGTGTTCAAAGTGGCAAGAATTTCATTTTCTGTCTCATTATGTGTGAAAATGGGTTATCTGTGTTATATAACAGACCCCGAGTGAGAATAACATTTGTTAATTTCATGCTGCTCCCAGGAGTTATCTGCCTACGTCAGGAAACTGCATTGACCGTCAGAAATATACATCTATCTTTGGAACCCATCTACAGATTGAATTGCAAGTGCCTGTGATACAGCTGCTAAGAGGTTATGTCTGGCCAGGACTAAGCAGGAAAGCTTGAATCGCTCTTGGCTCAAGGCAGTGCCATTAAACCCCTTGATTTCATAAGCACCAAATTCCATCATTAATAAAACAAAAAGGAACGCTATTTGTTCTCCTGAGTAAACACACAGCCTGTGTGAAAAACATTCTGTTATCAGAAATTCAATACCTTTGGGCTTGAAAACTGCACACACACACACACACACACACACACAACATGCACAGTTATCTTAAATTTGAAGAAAACATTGTCAAAAACAATGTCAGTCTCCAAATTCTATTTGCTCTTTCACCTACGTATTGTTTTGTTTTCTGCTGCATCTTTGTTTTGTTACCTTATTATTTTGTAAGCTACTTTGAAAATGCCTTAACTTGTAAAGTGGGTTCATAATTTAAATGAATGAATAATTGAATTGGGGCTTTCTGGTGAAATGAGTTAGCGCTCAGCATCACAACATCATGAAAACTGTACTATACACTGCAGAGGAGGAAGGGCGAAATCAACAGGTTCCAATAACGGCCACATTCAGGAGCTCTCAGTAAGACAAGACATGAACAAATCCTGTGCTCCCACATGCGAGTGCTTTGCTCCTGCCATCATACAATCAAGGGGCAGAAAGGGAAGGAAATCCAGCTCCAACTGAGCTGCTCAGCCAAGCCGTGACCCCCATTTATGGGTAGCTGCCAGACCTGAATGAAGACTAGCCAGCCCAGGTCCACCAGCCAAGCCACACACTCTAGCCTGCCTGTGATTGGTCTATTCAAACGGGCAGGCTTCCCAGGGGCCCATGTGGCCATCAGAGGAAGGTGAAGAAGAAGAAGAGTTTGGATTTGATATCCCGCTTTATCACTACCCGAAGGAGTCTCAAAGCGGCTAACATTCTCCTTTCCCTTCCTCCCCAACAACAAACACTCTGTGAGGTGAGTGGAGCTGAGAGACTTCAGAGAAGTGTGACTGGCCCAAGGTCACCCAGCAGCTGCATGTGGAGGAGCGGGGAAGCGAACCCGGTTCACCAGATTACGAGTCTACCACTCTTAACCACTACACCACATTGGCTCTCCAATGGTCACGAGGGGCTGTATGACTGCCCAGAGCAGCTGGGCTGGGCTGGACCACAACTGCCAACTCACAGGATCATTTTTCTTATCCAAAATGATAAAACTATGGTTATCACCTTCTAATCAAGGCAGGTTATGAAGCTATGGTTTACAGCTGGCTTAATAACGGGTCTTCTTCAGAAGCTGCTAACCATTGTTTCCCAGCTTGGAGAGACACCTGGCTTGTGTGCTTGGCTGTACAAATGGAAGAGCGGAGCAGCTGCATGCAGAGGAATGAGACTTGTCTTGGCTTATTATGATGAGATGCAATAATCTGAATGTAGGACCAGAACTATCTTTAGCCAGAGTGGGGAGGTTGCCCAAGGTGGCAGAGAATGGGGGACAAGGAGCTGTGGAAAGATGGTGGAGGTGTATTATAACATGCAGCCTGCCCCGTGTGCTCAGCTTGCTGCCCTCAGGTATAGTGGTAGATGCTGCCCTATCACCAAGTTCAGAGGCAAACTGTAGTTGCCTGTGTGGCTGACTCTTGAACTTGCAGCAGGGGAGACGGCCATCTTGTTTTTCACCTCAGGCAGCAAATTTCTTGGAACTGCCCTTGCTGAATATGGCCGCTCTGTAATTCCCTCCAGCCCAGAAACAAGAAAGCCAGACAACAACAGCGCGCGCATATATATATATATATATATATATATATATATATAATCTTTGAAGTGAATGACTGTTATTAGACTTTAAGCCTCCAGGCCAGGCCTGTCTTCATTTTTACCTGAAAGTGCTTTAAAAAATAGTAAATGTGATTATTATGAAGCAAGCTGTTACCATAGAATTTAACAGGAATTGATTTTCTTTTTTTTTAATAAAAGAAGCAAATAAATGCAGAGGAAGGCCTGAGAAAGCTGGGATCACTGAGCATTACAGTATACATTCTTAAAGGCTTGCATTTATTGATTATTTTTACATTAATATATGTTCCTTTTAGTAGGAGCTGCACATTTTCAACCACAAACTAGCCTTAGGTATTTTCGCACCTAAAGTAAAAAAATTATGCTCCTGTTTTGGAGTTGCTGCTGTTGTTTTTAATAGGACACAAGAAAATAGAAACTGAAGGCAGAAAAAATTGTGCCCCCTCTGGAATCCCTGCGCAAAGAGACTGTTTTGTATGGACTGGTGCTGTGGGTTAAACCACAGAGCCTAGGACTTGCCGATCAGAAGGTCGGCGGTTCGCATCCCCATGACAGGGTGAGCTCCCATTGCTCGGTCCCTGCTCCTGCCAACCTAGCAGTTCAAAAGCATGTCAAAGTGCAAGTAGATAAATAGGTACCACTCCTGCGGGAAGGTAAACAGCATTTCCGTGAGCTGCTCTGGTTTGCCAGAAGTGGCTTAGTCATGCTGGCCACATGACCCAGAAGCTGTACGCCGGCTCCCTCGGCCAATAAAGCGAGATGAGCGCCACAACCCCAGAGTCAGTCACGACTGGACCTAATGGTCAGGGGTCCCTTTACTTTTACTTTATGGAGCTGTTTTACCAAGTATCAGACCACTGGTCCATCTACGTCCAGTCTACTCTGATGGACAGCAGCTCTCCACAGTCTCAGGTAGGACTGCTTCCCAGAATCCACTGTCTGAGATATTTCAACTCAGGGATGGGGAGCCTGTGGCTTTCCAGGTGTTTTGGCCTCTGATCCCCACCTGCTGGTCAAAGGAAAGTGGAGGTTGGACTTCAGTACCTCCTAAAGGCCCACAAGTTCTCCACACCTGCTTCAACTGGAACTACTGAAGATTGGACCTGGAGCCCATCACCTCCTGGCAAATAGAAGGGGAAGAAATGGAGGCAGTGAGAGATTTTACTTTCTTGGGCTCCATGATCATTGCAGATAGTGATAGCAGTCACGAAATTAAAAGATGCCTGCTTCTTGGGAGAAAAGCAATGACAAACCTAGACAGCTTCTTAAAAAGCAGAGACATCACCTTGCCAACAAAGGTCTGTATAGTTAAAGCTATGGTTTTCCCAGTAGTGATGTATGGAAGTGAGAGCTGGACCATAAAGAAGACTGATCGCCAAAGAATTGATGCTTTTGAATTATGGTGCTGGAAGAGACTCTTGAGAGTCCCATGGACTGCAAGAAGATGAAACCTCTCCATTCTGAAGGAAATCAGCCCTGAGTGCTCACTGGAAGGACAGATCCTGAAGCTGAGGCTCCAATACTTGGGCCACCTCATGAGAATAGAAGACTCCCTGGAAAAGACCCTGATGTTGGGAAAGATGGAGGGCACAAGGAGAAGGGGACGGCAGAGGACGAGATGGTTGGACAGTGTTGTCAAAGCTACCACTATGAGTCTGACCAAACTGCAGGAGGCAGTGGAAGACAGGAGTGCCTGGCGTGCTCTGGTCCATGGGCTCACGAAGAGTCGGACATGACTAAATGACTAAACAACATGGCATGGAAAGCATCGCTAATGAGGTAAGGGCCATCCCTTTCATGTTGCTGCTTCATGGTTAGGCTTTCCCTACCAGGTGCACAGGAAAGAGCTGTTCTCCTCCTTGCATATATGTAACAGAGGATGGCCTGCAGGCACATGGTGCCATTGTACTACTGAAGCTAAGGAGGCCTGGCCTTTTAAGCAACCTGGAAGGGAAGCCATCTGAGAGCCATATGTGAGCTGCTCTGCAGATCAAGAGCAGGATATTTCTATTTATCATAGAAGCAACTCTGCTTAACACAATGTCTGTAGTTTCCTCTAGGCTTGATTTCAGAACTAAGCTGGGAAACGTGGGTGTGAAATATCTTCACAGTTCATCGGGGGCACCAAAAATACAAACACCTAATAAGCCTGTAGTCTCCCAGTTGGTTCCCCATGGCGGGCAATTTCCTCACACGATAAAGAGGCAATGATCTGTGAAAGTGGATTAGGTGATAAATAATTGCGCCGTTTCAAATCTTCAGGTTAATCGGGTGCATCTGCAATTATCTGGTGAACTGTGTTCATGTGTGAATTCAGCCTTTAAATGGGTTTCTAAGACGTCCAGAATCAAACTGTCAGTCAGTCATTCCAGCATTTAGGAATAAGAAAATTAATCCATCACAGCCAAAATATCACAGTTTTGAATCCTTGGGGAAAGAAAATAGGATATTAAAGAACACACAAACCCGGCAAAGCTTCCATTTCTCTTTCTTCCCTTTTATTGATTCCCTATATTTTTCTAAAACTGGTGTTAAAATGAATTCCTTAATGCAACGGTGTACTATTTCAACACATTTTTGTAGATTGAACCCTGAGCACTAAACAATAGAAGGGGGCTTTGATCATAATACTTTATTGTTAAAATTACTACAAGCAAGTATAATGGCATGAGAGACCACTAGAAGAAGAAGAAGGAGGAGGAGGAGGAGGAGGAGGAGGGGAGGAGAAGAGGAGGAGGAGGAGAAGGAGGAGGAGGAGGAGGAGGAGAGTTTGGCTTTGATGAGGTGAGTGGAGCTGAGAGACTTCAAAGAAGTGTGACTAGCCCAAGGTCACCCAGCAGCTGCATGTGGAGGAGCGGGGAAGCGAACCCGATTTATCAGATTACGAGTCTACCGCTCTTAACCACTACATCACACTAGAACAACTGGCAAAGTCTCCACTGTCAAATCTCTGGGCAATCCCCCATCAACAAAGAGTAAGGGCCAATTCACACAATACATTCTTAGGTGCGTACTTAAGACAACTGAAGTGAACAACCTATAAAAGTAAGGTGTGAATATAGTGAGCATGCATCATTCAAGTACACTCAGAAGCAAGTGGCACAGATTGGGTGTTTTCGTACTCTTCTATCCTTGCAGACATCATGTGAGCAGCTTGGTTCTTTCAAGCAAGTGGAAGGTGACTTCATTAGGGAAGGCTGACTCACATTTTAAGATCCCACTTCATAGAATCATAGAATGGTGGAACTGGAAGGGACCCTGAGGAATATGCAGGTGTCCCATACGGGGATCGAAAACTACATCCATTGCATTATCAGCACCACACTCTAATCAAGCTATCCAGGCATTCAAGAAAGAGGCAGTGAAGTTGTCTTTTGCAGGTGGGGGTCAATGGCAGTTCATATTTCCTCTCACACCACAGAGCCAAGAAAAAAATTCAAGGTGGGGTAGGAAGGTAGTTAAAGTACCATAAAATAAATAAATTATGGAGCCAATGTGTTGAACCAAGTGCTGAGCCAAGATTCAGCCCGGGACTTCAGAGAGCTGAGTTTGACTCCCACGCAGCCACAAAGTCCTCCTGGTAACCTTGGGCCAATCACGGTATCTCCCAGGGCCAAAGAGAGGGTTAAAAAAAGGAAGGGAGAACTCCCCGAGCAACCTGGAGGATACAAATGATATTCTAAAGATCAGAGATGGGGACGCCCTATAGGCATTGTTGGATTCCAACTCCAATGAGCCCACATGGCATGATCTGGGGTGGTGGGAGTTGTTGTCCAACAACTGCAGAGCCACTGGTCACCCACATCCTTGATGTCAATATTCAAGTGTGTTTATCTCTCTTTAGTATACTTCACAGAATCCAGGGCTTAGGATTTAACATTAAGAAAGGTTTCAGGACCAAGATGTTGTATGAGCCTGGGGGGGGGGGTTCTTTTTTTTAAAAAAAAAGGTCAATCCAGCTGGTGGTGTTTCCAAATGACTCTTAAAAACAAAGGGTGATTGCATTAGTTCAGGTGCTTGCAATGGCTTGATAGAATGTTTAAAGACTTTGCCAAGGAAATTATGTCAGCAGCTAGGCTGCTGATATAGATAGTTCCCTGGAGCTCATTTCTGTTCGCAGGCAGCAATAACACCGAGTTTTTCAGCTCATCATCTGCAAGGCCTATTTCGTGCCTCTGCATTCGGCAGCCCTTTAATCATCGAGACTCGCCAAGCTTCATGTCCCCAGCAGGTTCCCCCTCTCCTGTTATGCATGGAAAACCAATAAACTCCGCTTGCTTTCATTGAGGGAACGAAATAGTGGGGGAAACAGTTTGAAGTCAGAACTCCAATAAAAAACCGGGCAGGTCCAGATAGCTCTAATTGAGGGAATGTGGAGCAACTACATCAGTATTTCTGATCTCTACAAGGTAGAGGCGTAGGGGACTGCAGCCTATGCTGACCCCCTGACCTGTAGGAAAGGGGTGTGGGCTGGGCAGGGTCCCAGGGACCAAAAAAGAGAGGCACAGATGACTGCATATGGCCTCTAGGCTTGAAGTTCCCCATCGCTGCTTTCACATGCCTTCACATGGGGTGGTTGTTGTTGCTGGGATACCGATTCCTTGCAAAGGGCTGCATAAATTTCAGCCAGGGACCACACTTGGCCTCAGGTTGCCCACCTTCTGAAGTTAATGTCTAGTTACGGCTCAGGACTGCAATGCCTCAAGGACCGCCTCTCTCCATATGAAACTACCTGGACCCTCTGAGGGTGAAAAGTCCATGAAAAGTCCGGAGGATGGCCACACAAGTAGGGGCATTTTCTGCAGTGGCTCTCTGCTTGTGGAATGCTGTTGCCTTCATTATACATATTTTAAAGGTAAAGGTAAAGGTACCCCTGCCCGTACAGGCCAGTCGCGACCTACTCTAGGGTTGCGTGCTCATCTCGCTCAAGAGGCCGGGAGCCGGCGCTGTCCGGAGACACTTCCGGGTCACGTGGCCAGCGTGACGAAGCTGCAACTGGCGAGCCAGCAGCCAACATGGAAACACCGTTTACCTTCCCGCTATAAAGCGGTACCTATTTATCTACTAGCACTTTGAAGTGCTTTCGAACTGCTAGGTGGGCAGGAGCTGGGACCGAACGACGGGAGCTCACCCACCGCAGGGATTCGAACCGCCGACCTTACGATCAGCAAGTCCTAGGCACTGAGGTTTTACCCACAGCGCCACCCGCGTCCCGAGTATACATATTTTAGGTGACAGGAAAAGGCTTTCCTCTTTAACTAAGCCTTTGGATGGTTAACATCCAATACCCTTTTAAATATGTTGTGGGCGGGGGATTTATTGGTTTGTTATTGTTCTTATTTTTATTATGTATGTTGTGTTTTCTTTATACTGTCATACCTTGGTTCTCGAACACCTTGTGACTCGAACATTTTGGCTCCCAAACGCTGCAAACCCAGAAGCAAGTGTTCCAGTTTGTGAACTTTTCTTGGAAGCCGAATGTCTGACATGGCTTCCGATTGAGTGCAGGAAGCTCCTGCAGCCAACTGGAAGCTGCCCCTTGGTTTTCGAAAGTCAAATGGACTTCCGGAACGGATTCTGTTCAAGAACCAAGGTACGGCTGTACTGTAATTTCATGCTGTGAAGCGCCCTGAGATCTACAGGTATATGGTGGTATACACATATAATAATAATAATAATAATAATAATAATAATAATAATAATAGAAGAGACAGAAGGGAAGAAGGTCACAACGTAAGCTTTGTGCTCTGTAGACAATCTACCTGAACAATAATTCCAATGGAAACTGCTTTGTTATTGAACCACCTATGCTTCTGGTTGGTTTGTTTCAATTAAGGCGACACTAGCAGCAATAAAAATGGGGAATTAAAAAATTCTTTACCTGCAGCGACAGTTCACTTGAGGTTAGGTCTAGAATCCCTCCGTCTGAAAGGCGGGAGCGGTATTGCCCTGCTGGAAACGGTGAGTCAGCTTTTTGAAGTCGCTCCTCCAGTTTGCTTTCTGTGCTGGATGCCTCGGGGTGCAACCCATCCATTTCCATAAGGGTGCAATGTCCGTTTCCCTGCTCAGTCCTGGAGTTGCCTTTGCCGCTTTTGTTGCCTTTGCTTTCCTTGCCCCCAGGAGGAGTTCTGGTGATGACGCCAAACTTTCTAGTCCTTTTGCCATTTTGGGCTGTCTTCCCGCTGGGCTCCGAGGTCGGCCGGGCTTTGGGTTCGTTGCTGCTGCTGTTGCTGTTGTTGCCGTTTGACGGAGGAAGAGGGGCCTTGCGCTTGATGCGACGCAACATGATCAGGTAGATGAAGCCGCCATTCCAGCACTGGTCAGCAAGGTAGCTGCAAGAAATGAAGGAGATGCACGCATTAAAAACACCCCGTTGCAAAATGCTGTGTGTTAAGCTCTCATCAAAGTCCTTTATGTTGGAGGGAATGTCAACAGAGGTTCATATTTCCTTATGTGGTGAGAATGTAAGCCTGGGCAATTATTTTGGGAAATGGTCTTTGAAGAAGTCTCTTCTGTTACAAGACAAGATGATACAACCTGACCCAAGGCCTGCTTTATTAAATCTGTTTATAGATGACCATAATAATTTACTGCTTAAGGACCAACTAACCCTTTCCACATCTGCAGCTAAAAATATATTTACACAATATTGGAAAACAGCTATTAACATACGTACCGTAATGTTCTATGGCAGGCATAGGCAAACTCCGGCCCTCCAGATGTTTGAGACTACAATTCCCATCATCCCTAGCTAACAGGACAAGGATGATGGGAATTGTAGTCCCAAACATCCGGAGTTGGCCTATGCCTGTTCTATGGCATTGGGTGAGAAGCTCTATGGTCATGGAATGTAAATCTGATGGAAAGACAAAAATCATTGGACTCAAACTAAGGGTGCTGGGAGTTAGGCTTACAGCAAGCCTTGGAAAACTAACGCTGCAGCGCTTTTTGAAGACAGCACAATGAAGCTTGTATATTAAATCTCACCTCCAGTCATTAGATGCCCGGGTGCCAATTGGTTTATAATGATGCTTTTCTGTCTTATCGCCTCAGCTGCTTCGTCAATAAAATGAGATAGTAATAATACAGGCCTATTTTACAGGGTTGTTATAAGGTTTGCAAAGCTAATGTTTGTGAAGCACTTTGAGCTCTTAGGGAAAGTGTTGTGCAAAATCTAAATATAATTTCTAAACAAAAAAATTCCTTCCAGTAGCACCTTAAAGACCAACTAAGTCAGTTCTTGGTATGAGCTTTCGTGTGCATGCACACTTCTTCAGATACCTGAAGAATATTGGTATCTGAAGAAGTGTGCATGCACACGAAAGCTCATACCAAGAACTGACTTAGTTGGTCTTTAAGGTGCTACTGGAAGGAATTTTTTTGTTTTGACTATGGCAGACCAACACGGCTACCTATCTGTAACTGGAACTATAATTTCTAAGACTTATTTGCCTAATTGGGGAAGTAGGTTCCTATAACGGGGCTTATCTGCTCAGAGAACCTGAGGCTTGTGTAAAACGTTGAATTCTCTGGCTACCTGTAGACTCCCCAGTCTGCACATTCCATTTGCTCAGCCCATGGTAATCCAGGTTTTAAGAGTTCTGTGAATAACATCAGAGACGTGCTCCTGCATGCAATCAATTTCTCTGAAAGATTTAAACATGTTGACACTACGGAACAAATGAGAACCCCTGAACAGCATTAAGTAGGACCAAAGCTGTATCACTTCAGGCAAAGAAAATCCCAGCAGATCTTAACAGGCAGGAGGAAGCCAAGGTGTTGAAAGAGAATGGGTGGTATGGCCCTTGTGAAGAGCCTAAGCACCAGGCATGGGGAACTACAACTCCCATCAGCCTCAGCAAGCATGGTCAAGGCTGATAGGAGTTGTAGTTCAACAATATGGAGAATCCATAGTTTCCCACCCCTGCTAGTTGCAGTGCTAAAGCAATAGGAACATGCAAAGCTGTGTTCCAGGCCCCATCTGCGTTATATATTTAAAGCAGTACCATATCACTTTAAATAGTTACGACTTCACCCAAAGAATCCTGGGAACTGTAGTGCTGAAAGTTGTTAGGAGGCCTCCTATTCTGCTGATAGAACTTAAGTTCCCAGAGTTCCCTGGGAAGAGGGATTGATTGTTCCCACTTGAGAAATTGAAACTTGTAACTTTATACATCCAAAGCAGGCATTCCAGCCCAGAACTATGGTTCCTCCACTAAAATGACGTTTGTTTGTTTTTCTTACAAATCAAGCCATATATAAAATCTATCTATCTATCTATCTATCTATCTATCTATCATCTATCTAATTTCTATACTGCCCTGCACCTGAGGATCACAGGGCAGTTTAGAATATAAAAATACATAAGACAGCTACAAGCAAAAAACAATGCTCCCCCCTCAAAAAAAACATACAGTTAAATAGACCATAAGGTAAAGGTTCATTAGGTCCAGTCGTGGCCAACGCTGGGGTTGCGGCGCTCATCTCGCTTTATTGGCCGAGGGAGCCGGCATACAGCTTCTGGGTCATGTGGCCAGCAAGACTAAGCCGCTTCTGGCGAACCAGAGCAGCACACAGAAACGCCGTTTACCTTCCCGTCGGAGCGGTACCTATTTATCTACTTGTACTTTGACGTGCTTTCGAACTGCTAGGTTGGCAGGAGCAGGGACCGAGCAACGGGAACTCACCCCGTCGCGGGGATTCAAACCGCCGACCTTCTGATCGGCAAGTCCTAGGCTCTGTGGTTTAACCCACAGTGCCACCCACATCCAATAGACCATAGATTGTTTAATTAGCCAAAAGCCTGGGAGAAGAGGAACGATTTTGCCTGGCACCAAAAGATATGCAATGAAGGTGCCAGGCAAGTCTCCCTGGGGAGAGCGTTCCACAAGCGGGGCGCCACTGCAGAAAAGACCCAGTCTTGTGCAACCACCCTGAGAGCAACATCACTCTGCTCACCTGAAATCCCCAGCAACCTGCATTCTGAGACACCCAGCCTGCAGCGGCGCAGGTGAAACCCCATTGTGACTATTATGCTCCAGGAGAAGGATGCTTCTCCACACTGCTTTCAGGTGCCCCTTCGCATCCCATTGACTTTTCCCGCCTAGTCGGGGCAAGAGACGGAGTTCCACGGACCCAACTCTCAGCGCAGCGGCTGAGACTGGATGCCGCAGCGTCATGCAAACAGCGGCTGGATTCAATCAAGTCTCTGTTCCGTTCTGGCAGCCAGGAAGCCAAACAGGACCCCAAACCCCACTTTTGGCAGCTTGTAAAGAGCTTGAAACCAGCCAAGCTTTCAGTGAATCTGGCCTCAGAGTATTCAGAGGGTTTTGTGTTTTATTTTTCAATGTTTGAAATCCAAATACCATAAGGATTTCAGTTGGGGTTATACGGGAATTTGCTACGCGGTTCACTCTGTATATGTTCCTCTCATTATTAACTTGGAAGCCCCGGGCTCTCATGGAAAGCTATTTATTTTTCAGTGCTGCTTTCATATTTCAAGGCGGGCTTTTGTTTTGTTTTGTTTTTGGGGGTGGGGAAGAAATGAAATATTATTGCTAACCAGATTTCAGTTGAGCTGAGATATTGAAAACAGAAACTGCAATCACTGCTGTAGAACTGGAATATTCACTTCAGTTGGCGATGGGTGGATTCAATTAAAATCCTTGACATTAAGAAGCTGGTAACTGATTCCACTTAACCAACCAGTTCTTAGTACTTCTGAGTCACTATGCTAAATCATTATACCACAGACTCTCTCGCATTTCTGCAGTTGGTCTCATTAGTACAGTATTTCAACAGTACTCAGGTGGTTCTCTGAATGTAGCTGCGATGGGATTGGGCACATGTAGCCTTCAGCCCCATCCCAAAGAGAGAGGGGAAACCCCAAGCCAACCAATGAGGGCTTAGCATGCTCAGTGTCATGGACGGGTTGGCTGTAGAGGAATGGTGGGAGGAACCTGCTGGGGAACCCCCAGGGGAAGAAGGCTCAGTGCCCAGGGATTGGTGGTGGGACAACAAAGAGGGCAATGAGGGAGAAGACTGGGGAGAGGAATTGTTGGAAGCTGAAGAGGTAACAAGACTTAGTGAGCTGGGAGAGTCTGTGGCAGAGAGAAGTCTGGAAGCAGGGGAAACAGCTGAAGCAGGAGAGGAGGGATGGCAAGAGGCAGAGATGAATCCATCCTACTCCCTTGACCTCTAATTTGGAACTACTCTGGGACTAAACTTGTCCATGTAGCATCACACCATATAGATGGATTTATATCTTTCACCCCAGCCCTAAGATAGGCCATGAGAAGCCCTGGACTGGATGAAAGTAAGCACATAGATAGTCGTGTGTGTGTGTGTGTGTGTGTGTGTGTGTGTGTGTGTGTGTTGATTATAGGTTGGAGGGACAGTTCCCCTGCTTGCCCTAATGCACTTGTGTCTGCTAGTCTTTTCACACACAAATCCATTTCTGGTTTCTGTTGTCCCCGCCCCCATCTTTCTTCAGTTTAATTTGAGGGGGGGACTCATTGGTCTTGTCAAACAACTGGGACCTCGGTGATCTACTGTGATCACCCAGAGTTCAACCGGTCTACCTTTCACCTACCTCTCCCTTAAGGGGGCTGTGGACAGCCCAGATCACCTCCTCACCATGACATCATCAGTAATGGCCCTTGAGCTTGAACAAAGCATACAGATGGTGCCCTGTGACTGCAAGGAGAGTCATACTCTGAGCTCATCCTTCATCCCACTATTAGTAAGCACATTAGCTCTGTCATATTTCAGGTAAGGCAGGATAATCGGCCTGAGTGGTATTCTGCTGCTTCTTCTGCACAGCTCCAAACCACATCAGATGCAGCAAATGCAGAGTTCACATCCAGCACCCTCTGGCTGGGCTTTAGGGAGGCAACATGACCATATTTGAGGCTCTGCTACCCAGAGCGTTTCTGTATTGTGGTATCCTAGGAGAGCTATGCAAGCTATCTAATTCATGGTGCAACATGAAGCAACTGGCTTGGAATAGCATGGAGTATTTGACAGCCATGTATGGCGCTGACTGGAAACACAGATCAAACATGATATTCAAACTCTGCATTTACTGAAGTATCCCTGCAGGGAGGGAGAGCGGGCCCTGAGCTCAGTTCCAAAAACAGCACTGCCCACCCCCTTGGAAGCTGTCCTTATATGCATCCAACACCATCCCTTGGCTGATACAATCTACACGCACTTTCGTCGAAAGTAGGGTGGTCAAACAAGAAAAAAAATTATGGGTGTTTGATGACACCCATCCTTCCCCTGTAGGTGTTTTGCAAAGGGTGGAGGGAGGGACATAATGGCAGACCCAAGTAATTTTGCCCCAAAGAACTGTAAAAATAAAATGGCAGGCATGTAATTAATTCTCCGGTGTCCCTTCACACCGCTTGTGTCATAGGGCTTGCGTTTCAATCCCATGCACCAGGTCCCATCAAAACTTCAGTGACACATTGGGCTAGAATGTGCTTCGCAAAGCAATTATTGTACAGTACAACGCAAGGCTATTACTGCCTCTCCTCCATTCCACCCCTGGATCCCTTAGGACATCAGGCAGCTGAGTCCCCTCAATATTCAGGGGTCATTCGGCTCCACCCCGGCTCCTTGCGGCGTTGTGCAATTTCAGAGTGTCATATGGCATCATGTGCGTGATGTCAGGGCATTGTATGACATCACGCAGCATCAACACAGGCCCCCTCAATCCTCTTAAGAAGATGGCACCTCTGCCTTAGTGCAATTTTATAGGCTATGGAGGATTGAAATAAATGCACTGACATGTGCAATCAGAAAGGGAGGTTTCTGTTATGGTACATCAGACTATTTGTACCATTCCCTTTATTAATGATGCTCCTGCTATGAATGTTGTTGGTTATGCAGCCAGAACGGCACTGCCTGTGCACAAGATGGAGGAATCAACAGGCTCAGCGGAATCACCCAGTTTGCAGAAGTAAAGAAATAAAACGTTTTGGGAACTCCCCAAATCAGCATGAAGTAGACAGAATGCTGATAAATTCCTCTTGCATCATCAAAAGAAGGAACAGATGTGCGTAAAATTTATATGCATACGTAGAAACTAACAAATGATTGCTATAATTTAAATAGAAATACAATATAACTCACCTCTCCCTGCTTATGATTCTGTAACTTTAACCTGCATTCAGAACAGAGAGTCATTCAAAGGACTCCTTCAAACAGAGGACTCCCCTCCATAAAATCAGTCACAGGCCCACCCTATCAAGGAGATATTTTTCAGCAGAGAGAGTCAGCCTTGGTAAGCAAGATCCTCATCTCACTGATCAGTCACACTCCATGGCATCTTCAACTCAACTCTTAGCTAAGGCGTCCATTGTGATGGTAGCGCACAGTTTGGTTTATTAATGAGGACATCTGTCTCCCACCCATGGCACTACAGTTAACATAAGGCCTCTGAAGATCAAGCCCTGAAAGGAAGATCTCATCAGACAAACTGGGACATATTCAGAAGGCAAAAAAGTTATATTAAGCTCCCGTTTGGGGGCATTGTGCCACAACGCGAACATCAATCAGTTCGACTCAGCCAACCCTCCCCGTTCCCTTGAAAAAATCACTGCACAGTCCAGACTGCCACTGTCGCACATCTCTCAGCTGTACTCATTTAATTGAAGGCTTTCAGGGTGGCTTCAAAGAGTAATTTTAGTTGTCAGGCAGCTAAGTGGTTTAATTAGTCATTTAATGTAATAAATTCTTGCCTCCTCTTTCAGTTGCCATAAGGCTGGAAACTAGAAAAAGGTATCACAAACCTGTAAACTGCACTCCACACCCCTTCAATTAAAACAACCACATCTCCACAGCAGACACTGATCTACTCTGCAAACCCCAAATAAGTTTTTGATTTGAAACGCCCCCACCCGCATCAAGCTATGGAAAAGGCGGTTCCGAGACTTCACCGAGAATTGAAGAATCCTAGCCCCTCAGGTAATTCCAATTCCCATGTCTCTACATCTTCTCAGAGAGAGAAATTGTAAAAGCTGCTGAAAGTTAGCTGTAGTAAGGGGCCAACTAGATGGGGCCTGGGAGACTAATTAAAATGTAATAATTAGCAGCCCTGTGCAGCTGTCAGAAAGATCAGGGAAGTGGCACTTTGGGCAAGGACGATCAACCCCTTTCTTCCCTTGCCCTCTCCCCCGTCTAAGTGACCCCCAACTCGCTTATAAAAGAAAAGGAGGGGGGGAGATGTGTGCCTTCTTCCACAGTGCTTTCAATTGAGGATCTCATCCAGTCTGCAATTTAGAGAAGGCACAGGAGCATACAATATTTCTCTTCCCTCTCTCTTGCCCTGTTTCGATCACATTTGTGCATGCCTTTCAGGATGCAGGGCCAGCCCGAGCATTAGGCAGAGTGAGGCGGCTGCCTAAAGTGGCTACAAAATGCTGGAAGATAGAACCATGTGAGTGACGTGACCTGTTCTGTGCCCCCCCTCTAAACTAGCCCCAGTCCTTAAGTGAAGGACTGGGTAGAAGTAGGAGTCATCTGCCAGTTCGGTTAGCTTCAGGACATGAATGAGAGGGGATGACCTCTGCCTCAGGCAGCAAAATGAATTGGGCAGGCCCTGAATTGGTTTATCATACACCACCAAATAACTGTAACTGTGAACCAGCTGAATGGAGCTGTGTACAAGGTAGCCATGCCAAAGCCATACACCCTTTCACTTTTTAAAAAGAACCACCTTAAGGGGATTACTTTGCATAGCCTCACAGCATTAGTACAGAACATGGAATGAGAAACTTTGGCTCTTTAGTTATTTCTGGGCTACAGCTCCCATCAGCTCCAGCCAGCACAGCCCATGATCAGAGATGATGGGAGCTGTAGTCCCAGGTTCCCCACCCTTGTTAGAGAGTATGCAGCAATAGGGACACAGGAGAACAGCACGGTGTTCTGCAAGGCTGGGGTTTGGTGTTATGTGGCAGAACATAACTACAGCAAGCATGGACAGTATCTTTCCTGGCAGCTGGGTGAGAGAAGGAGAAACTCATGTCTGTCTCCAAAAGGTATTTTGTGGGTGACAAATCTGCTAACATTTCTCCTTCCCATTGTTTCCTCCGATTTCTCACGGCAAAGAGGTTACGCCACATCCCTGAAATCTGCAACACTCCAATAGCTTAAAGGGTTTCATGGCACCTCCAAGACTAGCAACCGTATTGCGCCATGAGCTTTCATTAAATAGTCAGAGTACATTTCATCAGGTACACAAGGAAGTGGGTTCTAATCCGTGAAAGCTTAGGCTACAATAAAACTGTTAAGCCTCAAAGGTGTCACAGAACTCCTTGTTGTTCTTGCCACAATAGGCTAAAACAGCTGCTCCTCTGGAACTTGTCTGTGGCTGTGAAGTAAGTTCCCATTACCCACCATGTTTTTACTCTCAACTTCCAATTTCTTTTCACATTTAGAGAAGAGTAGTGGAGAACAAAAGATACAGGCTTGTTCCATCATGTTATATTGACCGCAATGAACACACAACCCGATATTTCGCAAGCGACTCCTCCAAGCTTAAAACTCTAGAGGCATTTTGGCTAGTAGTCACTCTCAGATGCGGTATGCCAGTTTCTGGAGACCACAGAAGGAGAGAGGGCTGTTGTGTTCAGGCCCTGTTTGTGGGCTTGCCATGGACATCTGGTTGACCACTGTGAGAACAAGATGCTATACTAGATAGGCCTCTGGGTTGATCCAGCAAGGCTCTTCTAATGTTCTTATCTCCTTATGTTTTCAGGTGATGAGTCAAGCTGCTTCTAGGATCAGGTGCATTGCTGTTCTGGGGAAAGTAGAAGCCCTGGTCCCTAGATCTCCTGCTCTTTCTACAGACGTATTTAACATTATTAAAAAAGATTTTGCTTACAGGGCAGCTGGGCAAAGTGAAGTGCCGTATTTGTCACTCCATAAGATGCACTTTTTTCCTCCTAAAAAGTAAGGGGAAATGTCTGTGCGTCTTATGGAGCGAATGTGTGGTTGATCGCTGGCTCCCTTTCCGGCGCCGCCCCCTTGCCCAGGCCTTCATGGTTGAATGTTTTGCAGGCAGAGGCTGTTTGTTTCCCCAGTGACATGTGACTGGCTGATTAGATTATCTGGCTGGAAACCACAGAAACAGCTCCCTTTCCTTTCCAAAAGAAGCTGCAGAACCCCATAAAAACAGGATTTCCCCCCTTTGCAAAGTAAGCTCAACAACTTTGAGCTGATCCTCAAAAAAGGGGGCTTTTCCCCTTTGCAAAAGAAGCTGCACAACTTTGAGCTGATCCTCAAAAAACCGGGGGCTTTTCCCCTTTGCAAAAGAAGCTGCACAACTGTGAGCTGATTCCCCCCCCCCAAACGGGGCTTTCCCCCTTTCCTCCTCTAAAAACTAGGTGCGTCTTATGGAGCGAAAAACACGGTACATGCAAGACCCAAACTGATCTCCACCTTAATTTGACCAGAGACACACAAATGTATTGGATTCAAAAAAAAATCTTGCCATGACCCCACAGAGCCAAAGCACCCACCAACTTAATTTGACCAGAAGAAAAGTTAATGTACCAGCTCCACTAAATCCTCTTAGTACCCCCATAGCACGAGCCATAAATTTTATTTTGTTTTGCTTTCTTCTCTGAAAGTTGACCTTAATTTGCATCAGATATGCATGTGTTCAGATATGCAAATCAAATGCAAAATCTGGGTCTGTGCCTCAAGCCTTTTATGTACCTGCCCAGGGCCCAGTCCCACAACCCCTTTTGGCAACCAGGGTTTTCAGTGACATACAGCAAATGTGGACCGCAGAACATGCAAGCAGCGGTCAAGGTCACCACAGGATGACTAAAAAAAAAAATGCCCGCCACAGGTTGTGAGGTTACCTCAAGCACTGAGGTCACTGTTAAGTGGGCAAGCTGGAGTGTGTGCTTTGATCATCCTGGCTACAACACAGTTGGCAGCAGTCTGCATAAATCCCCAAAGATCTAATTCTGCCCTGAAAAGGCCCCAAGATAAAAAATGCTGTAGACTGAAAAATGCTGGACCAATAACTAAAAATAGCTACTACCCACACCACACCACCCCTGCAATTGTTTGCACAGGTTTAAATTTGCACTGGGATGCAAAGGAGACATAGAGAAGGTGCCCTTCTTATTGCTTCTAACTGTTGCCAAAGGACAAAAGCAATGGAAGGGAAAACAACCAACAAACAGAGGAGCATCGGTCTGTTAAGCATCACGCTATCTCGTTTCTGCCACACAGGCTGAGTGCTAATTGATGCTTGTCGCTGGCTGTAAATCAACATGCCTGCTTCGCTGGAACCCCTTTTCGATTTCCAAATTGGAGCCGAAGGATGTTTACTTATAACGACATTTCGGCAATTAATTCAATCTGTCAATTTCTGTTTCGTAGAGTTTGCAAGGACTCGGCAAAGCAGGCAACACCTGTTTCCACAGATAATACAGGCACGCTCCAAAAGACAAATCAGCAGCTAATACTTTAGCCTCTGCAATAATTACTTTTAATGAATGAGTCATAGTACAGAGCAGGAGACAAACACTGCTCCTGCTTAGCCATGCAGGCTAGGCGCCTTCCAACATCTACAAAGGAGGACGTTAATGTTGCGTTTCCAAAACAGAAACCCTAATAAGCCTTTGTTAAGGAACGCTGGGTGTCTCGCAAATCACTCCCAAGATCATAACCATACAATCAGCTCAAAGCATGCTGCTGCCACTCGCTGCCCTTGCAGGATAGTCCTGGAAGTCCCAATTCAAGGATAATAATCCGGTTCACATGTAACAGATGAAGAAGGTAGCCTTGCTACAACCTTGGGGAGGACAGCTTCATAGTGTATCAGTGGTTTGTAGCTACAAAAACTAAGTAGAATCCTATGTCCAAAAGGAAGATATCACTGGATACTGGATGCTGGAGACAGACGATAGGGGAAGGTCTTGATAACATCATAAACTTTCTAGAGGCAACTAGAAACTCTATGATAATACACAGCTATAAGGTTTTGCAGCAACACCATACTGCAAAGAAGTGGGTAATCAGCAGTTTGAAAAATCAAGGATATTGCAGGCTAACTAGCCTCATATAAGCAACATGCTGAAGTTTAGATTATGCATGCAGGGGTTAATACCATAGAGTAAGCTGTCCTGCCAGGCTTAGCTATGTCCAGTTCTCCTCACCTTGGGATAAACTAGGTAATCAAGACTTTATTCTTTTCTAGTTTATATGTGAGCTTTGGTGTGTGTGAGCAGCTCTGAGCTGCTCTTTCCAGCCACATGGCTCTCACAAGCCATTCTTGAGTTGCTATACCAATAATTTAGGAACTGTCACCACTTTGAGACTAAGCTACGTTTTACTACCTGTGCAACTTTCTAAAGCACATGAATCTGACCTTTGGAGAGTTTGTAAGTAAATCACTTTTTAACTTACCAAAACTGTGGTCCTTTTCCTATGCTTGGCGAAGAGGGAAACTTTTTAAGGGGTCATTTTGGAACTCACTTTGGGGGGAGGCATATTTTGAAAGTGTGTAAGAGCCTGTATTTCCACCCTTTATTTTACTGCATATTTTGAGATTTTAAATCTCTGCTGGGCTTTTCTCACCAAAGAATGATTGCCCCAAACCAGGATTTTGGCATCTAGGGAATTATTTTTTTCTCTTTCTATATATATATATTTGCACCTACAAATATTAGGGTAGGTTTACAGGTGCTCCTAATGTCTTCTGTCGGTGAAGTATACTTTCCTCCCAAAATTTTTATTCTTCTCCCTTATTATACGTGCAAATCTACTCATTTTGCAACAGTGGAAGAATACTAATCATTCCACCAAGTATTAAGTGGATTGTGTTTCATAGCCGCCATGATTTTCTGATTTCTATGGTAATTTCTCCTTGTGCAAATATTTACATACCCTGGGCTTTGGCTATCATGGCCCTAATCAATCGAGGGTTTTCTTAATTAAGTCTGCCAGACAAAGTGAGAGCAGCTTTTATGGAATGGGCATTTGCTCTTAAGATCAAACCATCATCTTATTTCCACTACGGCAACATCAAACAAGCCACTGAAACACTTTCTGTCCCTTTAATTTATGTTTGGATTTGATCAGGCTCCTTATCCCATCACTAGTCCCACAGAGCAATTCAAGCCCGGGTTTTCTTCCATTTCCTCTTCACTAGTTTTGTAAACAATGTTTCTGTGGGTTGGAAGCTGTTGGATTTTTTCTTTTTAAACTCCCAAAGCTGTTGCATTCATATGAATTGAGAATGAGTCAGTTGTTGGCTACTTTAATAACATGCTGGCATCAACGAAGCTTCACAGAAGAAGACAAAAGCCAGTGAATGAACTACCTTCATTTCTCACTTGCCGAGTCAGCCATGCCTTGATATGGGCTGGAACAAAGCTCCAAACAGAGTAATCCAGTATGTTAACACCTCAATATGCTGGAGGGTATGCATGCCTAAGTTACAGTAGACCATTGGGGCCTTTCTATGCTACAGTGGTACCTTGGTTTTCGAACATGTCCATTGACGAATGTTTCGGAACTCAAACGCCGTAAACCCGGAAGTACATGCTTCCGTTTTTTAATGTGGCTCAGAAGTCGAACGGCTTCCGCTGAATGTATATGTTATTTTTCTCAAGTTTCTCAGTTAAATTTGCAGGCTGCCATTTCCGCCTCGGTTTTCAAATGTTTCAGAGCTCAGACGGTCTTCCAGAATGGATTATGTTCAAAAACCAAGGTACCACTATACTTTCATCTAACACCTAGCCACACCAGTAGCAAACTTTCCCAGCAAGCGTGGCATTTAGTGCCACTCAGGTGTGTAGCATAATATATCTATGGTGCCTTAAACACCTTTGTGGGGTTTACCTCTAGCCAGGAAGCAGCCACGGGTGGGAAGGACAAACTGACATGTTCCCTCCCTCCTGGTCGATCGTTCGGGAGCTTCAAAAGCTTTTTTCTGCCCGAACATCATAGCGACCGATGCCAGCAGATATTGGTGCACTTAGGGATCCGCAGAGTGTTCGCAGTTTGCGTAACAGCCCTCAGCAACTCAGCATTTTGGCTAATCTACTTTTGTTGTTGTTGTTGTTTAGTCGTTGTGATGGCCTGGGATTCCGATTCAGAGGCTGAACCAGAGGAATCCCAGCCTGCACAGGAGTCCCCGCCTCCAGGGCCGGCTGAACTGGGGCAAGGCCTAGATTCTGAGGAGCCTGCACCTGTGTCAGATCCTCAAGAGCAGGCACCAGGTGAAACCCTTCTGGCCCCAGAGGTGCTTGAGGACTCAGTGGCTACAGGTGAGCCTCCTCCGGGGCCCAGTAACCCTTCGGCCTCTCCTGAACTACAGAGGCTTAGGGCAGAGAGGCGAAGGGAACTGGTTGCTCCCAGGAGGAGTGCTCGCCTTAAGGCCAGAGGAGGCGGGGCTCCTGGGGGCCGGGGCCGCCCCTGGCCTTAGAAGAAGATAAAGGTCAGTCAGCCCGGTCCCAGGTTGCGGGAGCAACGTCGTTGTTGGCTTCAGACCTTCCAGTGTTCCTGTTCCCTGCTCGGCCTCCTGTTCCTGACCTTCCAGCGTTCCTGTTCCCTGCCCGGCCTCCTGCTTCGGATCTTCCAGCACTCCTGTTCCCGCCCGGCTCCCAGCTTCTGACCTTCCAGTGTTCCTGTTCCCTGCCCAGCCTTCTGCTTCTGACCTCCCAGCGTTCCTGTTCCCCGCCTGGCTCCCTGTTTCGGACCTCGCCTCTCGTCTCGTGAACTCTGACTACGATCACGGTACCTTTCCCCCGGGACCAGCACAGTCATTTAGTTGTGTCTGACTCTTCGTGACCCCATGGACCAGAGCACGCCAGGCACTCCTGTCTTCCACTGCCTCCCGCAGTTTGGTCAGACTCATGTTTGTGGCTTCAAGAACACTGTCCAACCAATCGACTTTATTTACATATAAACACACACGGAGCACTGCAACATGGCTCCCTCTCTCTCTAGCATCAGACAGCAAAGAGAATGAACAAAGGACAATAGTCCCACTTCACAGCACACAGTAACACAAACATCCTGTCTCTATCACTTCCCACTTTGTGGAGTCAAAGCCTACACCGTCATGTGAAAGACAACAATCCCATGACTGCAGTCATGGAGCAGGAATTCTAACAGTGCAGACCCCCATCTAAGGCATAAACCTGCTTGTCCCCAGCAAGGTGTGTCACAGACTTTTGTGGGACCCTGTCCATAGGCTGGCCACCCATGACTTACCTTATTTTATTGGCTCACTGAGCAGATGCACCACAACAGATCCAATATGGTTACGTTGCCCTAAGGGACAATGACAGTTCTGCTCAGAAGACCACATTGCCAGTAAGTACATCCAAGGATTAAATATACAGACACACTGAAATACACGGGCTATTTTTTTTTTATTTTTTTTTTGTGAGCTGGGCTTTGATTGTCACATCTCTTCAAATCAAATGTTTGTCCTAGTAACAACAGCCCACATTCCCAGGCAGCAGCGGCTGCTTCAGACTGCTGTCTTTTCTAAAACATGGGCTTCATCTGCCTGTGTGTTTCATCAGCTACCTAAAGTGGTCAGATAGCGGTCACCCATTAGTCAGAGTTCTTAAGTTTAAAAGCCCTGGGTTATGACATCTATAATCTTGACAAAACACGCTGACACACAGCTCCAGTCCAGCCTGCAAGGCCTTGACACCAGCACAATCGAGGTCTCGGCAACAGCAGCACAGAAGGGCCCTTGTGCATTGTTAAAAATTAAAACTAGCTTGCATTTTTAAAGTGGCAGGGATGAGGTAGCCTCAAAGTCCTTTACATCACTTGCAACTCCTGCCTCATCTGAAGAGACTTCTTATCACGCGACTGCTACACCAAAGATGATGTGTTCGAGGCCAAGATGGGCCTGCAAGGAACAATGGGAGAATCTGTCAATTTTGCTTCTCACAGTTTTTATTTTTTCCAATGTTAAATTCAGTTCTCCACATTTTTTTTAAAGTCCTCGTGAAGATCCATCTCTCCTGATATACATATTTTTGTATGCAACTTCTCCTCCATGTTCTGTTTACAGAATTCTTAGGGCCATTTCCTTGATCCATGATGGAAGCAGAATACAAAACTAGGTGGGTTTCCTGGTCAGATCCAGCAGGTTCTCCCCCCGCCCAAACACCCACCAAAAATATCAGTTCTGAATGCCTGCCTTCTTCAGTTCTGATCCCTCTTGATCAGGGGATCTTAGAAGGCAGATCTGGATGTGCTTTGCAGTAGATCAACAAGGATTTCTGATGGCTAATTGTTCAACAAAAATGACTCCTTTCTCACCCTAAATTATACTGCTGAAATGAAGAAAGCTTAGGGCAATGGTGAGAAAACTGTGGCTTTCCAGATGTTGCTGGACTCCATTTCCCATCATCCCTAGCCAGCATGGTCAATTGTCAGGGAAGATGGGAAGTGTGGCCTGATAACTTCTGGAACTTCACAGGCTCCCCATTCTTGGCTTGGTATACAGGAGTGGAATTGTGATTGCAGACCACAGTTTGGAAACCCCCTGCCCTAAAGAACTTAGGCCTCAAATATCTGAAAGATCTCTTTCTTCCCTACAGACCCTCTCAGGTGTTAAGATCAGCAGATGGAGCCATCTTGGTAGTTCCACCACCCTCAGAACCTCAGGGTGGCAGCAGCCTAGGAGAGGACATTCTCTCTGGCGGTCCCTAAGCTGTGGAACTCCTTCTACAAAGAGATGCGTCAGGCACCTTCATTTTACAGTTTCCATCAGCTGCTGAAGGTGCACCTCTTAACCCCGGCCTTTGACAACTGAGATGGATATTTTTAGGACAGACCATACTCTCGTGGTAGTAATTCATTTTAAACTGTTTTTAATGATGTATTAAAATTTGTTGTAATCTGCCCCAGGACCTGAGGGTAAGGTGAAAGGCAGGTAATAAACTAAAATAAAGGTAAAGGTAAAGGTACCCCTGCCCGTACGGGCCAGTCTTGACAGACTCTGGGGTTGTGCGCCCATCTCACTTAAGAGGCCAGGGGCCAGCGCTGTCCGGAGACACTTCCGGGTCACGTGGCCAGCGTGACATCGCTGCTCTGGCGAGCCAGAGCCGCACACGGAAACGCCGTTTACCTTCCCGCTGGTAAGCGGTCCCTATTTATCTACTTGCACCTGGAGGTGCTTTCGAACTGCTAGGTTGGCAGGCGCTGGGACCGAGCAGCGGGAGCGCACCCCGCCTCAGGGATTCGAACCGCCGACCTTTCGATCGGCAAGCCCTAGGCGCTGAGGCTTTAACCCACAGCGCCACCTGCGTCCTAATAAACTAAAATAATAATAACTAATAGCTGCCTCCATGGCGCTGCTAGGGCACTCTAAGAAACAAAATAACCAGAGCAGTTTTGAAATTAGTGGTGAAAATCAGTGCTCTTTCGAAAGGTTCAGCCCACCAACTTGATCCAAAATGAAATCTGATTGTATTCAAACACAGACATAAATCAATGCAGGTTTTTTGTTGTTGTTTTTTATATAATTTTTATTAACCAGCCAATCAAATCAAATTAAATCCCATCACATAAATTCCGAAGTACAAAGCCGAATTTTAAATTTTGTTGGGGGGACCCATATTTCAAGATCCAAAGGGGGATTCTGATCATCTTCTTGCTACTGCGTTAATGTCCAAATCAGTCCAAATCAATCCAAACAGAGTTCATAATTCTATCCAGTCTTATCTTGCTGTTTCCACATCACATCTTGTTCATATATTTTCTCTTTTTTCTTTATGATCTCTTCTGATAGTCTCCTTAAGCCGATAAACACCAATAATAATCCTGTGTGAATTTTTCCGTTCTTCCAATCCTCAAATCAAGATGGTTTCCATATATCATCGCCTTCATAGATAACATCGCTCTTTCCATCATTAATCTCGCAAAACTGTCGCTCTTAAGTCCCACTGAGGAGTTTCACCCACAATATAAAAACAGCTCTATTTCTCTATTTCTCCTCTCAGACTTAAGTCCTCCGACAGAACTTCCCAATATGGCGACGGCATTTTTAACTGCGTCATTCCAAAGCTCTTATACATTCCATGCTCTTCTTAAAACATGCTTTGGTTCGAAAGTTTATCTCCACACAGCCTTAAATCCACAGCTTAAGTCCTTAAAACGACATTTCTGACTCGTGAGGGGAGGGGATTCTTGTTTAATCACATAAGGAAAGAAAGGAAAGTTTTTTTCCCCTCCCCCATCAATCATTTGCCATACCGAGTCTTGGCGTATCTTCTCATGATTTCTCTTGTTCCTCCGACTCGTCTTATTTTATCAGAGATCTCTTCTGTTAGCAGTCTTTACTCCCCCTTCTTCCTTGAGATATGTGCATTCCTTCATCCAAATTGTTTCTTTTGAAGTTCTTGCAGCTAGTGGCGTGGATCAGGGACGGCGTCCAGGAGCACCGGAATCCCACAGGAGGGCTTTGTGCCTAGTGCCCCCATCCCCACAAATTTGGGGGCGGTATAGGGCACAGCAGGCAAGGTAGTCCCCCCACCATCCTGGGGGGGGGGGTAGGGAGGCTAATTACTCCCATCATAGCCTCCAAATTACCTCGTGTGGGTCGGAGAGATGTTATTGTCAGCCATCTTCTGATGCGCCCCCTAGTGGCCCCCCTAAATCAATGCAGTTTTGAAAGCCATCTTGATTCAAAACGGAGTCACATTGTCTCCAGACATAGATGAAAACCTGCTCCTTGATCTCAGGAACCATCAGGACTTCCCTGTTTTCATCAGGTAAATGTTGGGAGGGTGTGTCATGGTTGTGGTTAAAAGGTATCAAAATGCGTAGCAAAGAGACAAACAACTTTCCAAAGCATATGGAAGATTATTATAGAGCATTTAAAGGAGATGAGGCAGGAATTTCTAACCACCATACCTCAAGAGCATGAGTAAACGAAGGATATTTTGAACCTACCACTCATCAGCATGAAGTGATCCTATGTGATTTTGAAGTAAGGCCTCATGGGGCTTTGTGCCATTTGAGATCAACATTGGCCTCAGCCTGTTTCATCAGATTCAGCTCTCATGAAGTAAGCTCTTGCCATGATAGCTCACGCCACTCATAAACCACAGCACTTTTTGTCTGTTTGAATTATACAGTTCTCGCTTAAGGGCTGTACAACCAAATCCCAGGCACAAGGCAGCAGGGGAGTGATCTGACTCACAGGTAAGATGGGGAAAGGGGCTGAATTATTCAGGCAGGAGTGTCTGGGAGCTGCACAGAAAAACATGCCAAAGCAAATAGTGTGCTAATCCCCAAGGATGCATGCTTCCTTTAAGATGAGAGGTTTTGGCAAATTCCTACGTGGAAATAGGAATCTGCGTATAGGTCTTTCATCATGTGCAAATGAGATCTTAAAGGTGCGAGGTAAGCAAAGAGGAAAAATAAAAATTATAAAATCTAAGCAAGGCAAGAAATGTCTTCCCTATGCAGCTTTTATTCTGTGCCACAGCACACCAGTAAAAATTACCTTATTTTGTGATTTCAGGTTTGAAGTGCATTAGAATTGATTTGAGAGCACTAAAGCATACTGAAGTGCATTTTGTGGTTATGTCTGTTGCTGTTTTTAATTTCTTTCGCTGCAAGGAGACGTTTGGTAAAGGAAAGGGCTAAGATTGGAAGGAAGGAAAGAGATTTTCATGAAAACCTTCATCAGCCTCAGTAAATACAGTGGTACCTCGGGTTACATACACTTCAGGATACATACGCTTCAGGTTACAGACTCCGCTAACCCAGAAATAGTACCTCGGGTTAAGAACTTTGCTTCAGGGTGAGAACAGAAATTGTGCTCCCGCGGCACAGCAGCAGCAGGAGGCCCCATTAGCTAAAGTGGTGCTTCAGGTTAAGAACAGTTTCAGGTTAAGAACAGACCTCCGGAACAAATTAAGTACTTAACCCGAGTTACCACTGTAGTCACCTTTTTCCATTGCCCAGAATAGGTTTTGTTGGCCCTCAGTGATGCCATCACATTCATCATGTGATCCCCAACTGGCTGGAGAGAAAACCCCTAAACAGAAGGGCGGTGGTACGGAAACAGCAGCAGGAAGATAAGGGTAGGGGATACAACAGCAGTGAGCCATTTTGAAAAATAAAAAAGTGGACATTCACAAATGCACAGCATTTTCCCCCAAGAAATATTTTGTCCTCAACCAGAAAGCACTGCTTTCAATCCCAAAACTGGGTTGGCAGCGAAGAAAATGAAACCCATATAATAAGAAGAACTGGGGAGATGGGCTTAGCAGTTGCCTCCATTTTACCCATGGCTAATTTGGCCTGTGGAGTAGACAGCCCGGCATAACATAAGTTCATTGGCGTCCCTTTTCTTTTTCAGATTTTATTTTCCACCATGCATGCTCTGCTCAACATCTGAGGCCTTGTTCTGGATGCCATAGTCGCTTGAGAAGTGACTACTCGGAGGAAGGCCTTTTCTGTGGTGCTCCCATGCTGTGTAATGCTCTGTGAGGCCCTGACACCATGCTCTTTTACGCAATTAGTTAAAACATGCCTGTCCAAAATAGCATTTGGCTGAATGTTTTTCTTTCCATTGGTAGTGTTTTATTGTTGTTGTTTGATTTAAATTTTGTGATTCTTATGACCTGTGTATGAAATTTGATGGTTTTTATGTTATTATATTATTACCTTGAGTTCTACCTACCCAGCACTCTCCAATACAAAAAATTAGGATCCTCAAGTCAATATATTCTTTGGTTAGAAAAAGAAAGAGGAAATGCCTGTATCATCATACAAGCCAGAACAGTGATATGACAAATAACCCAGTATGGCTGAGGATTAATTTTGGCTTCCCACAAAGCCTAGCTATTCATATCCAGCAGTAAAAGACTGGGATTTCACAAGTCACTAATGTGGCAATGCACACTCTTCAACATCTTCCTGATGAAAATAGCCACATGTGTTTGATTTGACACAAGAAAGTAGCAAGAACCATGAGAAAGAGAGTCTCCTCTGTGAGTTTTTCCATTTCATATAATCAATTACATTGGAAGCATCTTTCAAAGTTCATATTTCTCTGCCAACTAGGCTCTCATAGATGGGCATCTGAATATAATATTTGCTCTTTACTGCACTGGATCATGTGCGTTGGACCACATGTGTGTACTTCGGCATGTGTGTTCATACAGTTCCTATGATTCTTCTGCCTCAAAAACAGAAGAATCATGGGAACTTGGCAGAGCATAAGTACACTGGTATGCACGTGGACCCAAACCAGATATCATATCATATGTGCAGTAACACATGCATGCACCCCATTGTGTATGCACTATTCCAGATGGCCAACCATCTGAATCAGATCTTAGAATCTGTTTGTTCAGCAAGTCTGAGCCCCACAAGGCGCAAACGGCTTCTGCTGAAACGACAGTAGTCTCTCATCAGTACATAAATGAATGCTCCTTCCATTCTCAGAGACCCTCTCCCACATTTCTAAAAAAATTCCTTCCAGTAGCACCTTAAAGACCAACTAAGTTAGTTCTTGGTATGAGCTTTTGTGTGCATGCACACTTCTTCAGATACACCTGAATCTGAAGAAGTGTGCATGCACACAAAAGCTCATACCAAGAACTAACTTAGTTGGTCTTTAAGGTGCTACTGGAAGGAATTTTTTTATTTTGTTTTGACTATGGCAGACCAACACGGCTACCTATCTGTAACTCCCACATTTCTGTTTTGTTGCTAAAGCACATGTGCAGATTGGACCCAAGTGAGAAAAGAGTTGGCTTACAGAGGACCAGTCCTTGCAATATCAGGTATTGCTCTACAGAGCCTAGTCAACAATGCAGGATAGGAATTAAAGCCCAGGAAACAGGTCAGATCCAGCTAATCAAGGCAATAGGGCACAGGGCCAAACAGGGAAAACAGGACAGGCACATTAAACAGGTGAGATAATAGATGGATCTGGAAAGGGAGCAAAGAGATCTCCAAGCCATTTCAATTAATTGCTCAGAACAAAGAGAACATTGAGGTCAAAATGCTGCTGTTGACCTAGAAAGCCCTACATGGCTTGGGACCACAGTACCTAAAGGGATGCCTCTTCCCATATGTGCCTACCCATGTCCAGGATAATCAAGAGGAGGCCCTTCCACAAGTTTCCTCTCCATCCAAAGTATGGGGAGTGGCAGATGGAGAGGGAGCCTTTTCAGTGGTGTCCCCCCACCCCAAGCTGTGGAACGCTCCCAGAGCCGGTCCAGCCATTAAGCGGGGAAGACTGCTGCTTCAGGTGGCAGAAACCCCCTAGGTAGCATGCCCACAGATGCCCCACCTGCCTCCACCATTGGCAGAGAAGTGCTGCCAGCAGTGGCACTGATTTTGAGCAAGATCGTGTCCCTTTTGGGTGAGAACTGACCTCAAATCAGTGCAATCTTCCCAAAACTGGTGCCAATGGCACTGCCGCTTCTCTGTCTGTGACAGATGTGGCAGGTCACAAAGAAGCGGCACAGCAGGTGGCAGCAGGAGAAGCAGGTAGGTAGTAGTGGCAGCAGCAGCGGCGGCAGAAGGCCAAGCAGCCCTTCCTACCACAAGATGCCCCTGAACACTCTCCCTCTTCAGAGGGAGACAGTGGTACCCACAGTGGCATCTTTGGTACCGGCCAAAGATGTTTCTGCTCACCTGGACCTCCTAACATCTTTAAAGATTTTTAAAGATTTTTAAAAGGTAATCACTGGTTACTATTTTACTCTATGTTCTGACAGTGCTTACGCATATTATTTGACATTACCGTAGCCCTTCATGCCTTTGTATTTTTCTTGTGTCCTAAGGAGATGGGAGGAATCTTTGGGCTGAATGTTGCTAATCTACAACTCCCATCATCCATAACCACTGGACATGCTGGCTGGAGTTGAAGTTCAGCAACATCTGGAGGGCCAAATGTTTCCCACGCCCAGAGGACTAGCAACTAAGAAATGTAATTCAAAAATAATCCCAGGAAGTTATCTAGAGATGTACGGTGCAGCAATAGATTCTGCACCAAAGCAAATGCCATTCCCAGCTAGGATGCCTCAAACAACAGGGAGCCAGTGCCTGATTCCCCAGAGATTAAGGATTCAGACCCATGGCACCAGACAAGGTGTTGCCTATTGAATATTTAGAACATGTGTTTCAAAGGTATGCTAAAGACTGTGGCCTCTTTATACAGGCACTGATTTCTTACAAGGCTAAACACAGACACATCCTTCACCAGCCAGGATTGGTCCCATTCATTGCAATGGAGGCAGCAGAGCCATTCATATAGTCCTGTTCTGTATGCGGCTATGCTCCCACGCACATAAATGAATGGGATGGCCTGATTACATAAAAGCTCTGTGGGGCTCTGGATCACAGTGGCATTTGATGGTCATTTGAATCGTATGATGAGAAGGGAAGGGGTGCCCATTCCACCTTGCTGAAGATGCTGGTACCCACTTCCTTTTTATAAAATGTCCTATACCAGGGCATAAATGCTATTCCCCGGACACAGAATTCATGGCATCCTTAAAATTCCCTCCCGTGGATAAACCACTGTCCTTATTGGTTTCAAAAAGCAGATTCTTAATTTAAAGACCCAGCTGACAGACGTTATCGATTATGCATTAAGAAGACCACATGAGGCTATTGCCATTTCCTTAAGAGCAGTGTGTTTCCATAATCTGGGCTGATGGCATGTTTAACAACCACAGGGCGATCATCCTAGAAGCAGACAGACCTTTAAAAGGATTTCCAGGGCTTCTGCATTTGTGGCAGGCGCTACCCTAGATTCCACCGAATTTTAGGGGTGCACAATGGCTGCCCAGATGGTGGCATGCCATACCTTGTGGTTAAGACATTGGGAGGTGGGTTCCCAGTTAAATATAAACCTAGCTACTGTGCCTTTTGTTGGAAGCCAATTATTCAGAGAAGAGACCCTGAAAGACATCCTAACAGAGTCTAGGGATAAAATGAAAGCACTTATGACACAGAAGCTGGACAGGAAACATACTAGATGATACTCTCCATACAAATTCTCCCATTCTTGTAACCCACAGACCTATACTCCACCATATAACCAAACCTTTAACATTTCAAGCATTCGACAACACCGAATTCAACAACATTTCAAGCATTCGACAACACCGAATATTCAAAGGATGCCAATGTGATCAGAAGTACTTGAGAGAGACACCGTTCTGCAATGAAAACCCTACTCCCACATATAGCTTAAGGAAGCCAAACACCACCCACAGTCCTAGGCCAGATCAAAGCCAAAACTCAGTCACCCAGTGCAGATATCTTGCTGGCTCCCTTGAACCACAGTTTGCAAAATTTGTAGCCAACCTTGGGAACACAAGCTTGGTCCTGCTCTCACACCCTTCCCTCATTTGCCTTATCCATAGTTTAGCATTGCACATGCACTAAAGCTAACCATGGTTAACACAAAACTTAAGCAGCATTCTGCATTCTGGCATTCATCTGAACTGGGGGGGGGGGGGAGACACAGCACACAACAACTCCAGGTATATGGGCTGCTTTTCAGATCTTCCTGTGATTACTGAATAGGTCTGAAAAGTTCTTTAAGCATGTTTGATTGAATGTATTAGGAAACCCTCCCTGTAATCAGGAATCCTGATAAGATCCTGGCAAGACTGGGAATCCCAATAAGATCTGAAGAGCAGCCCATGCACCTGAAGATGTTGGAGGTTAAGTTTTGGGTTTTAAAGCTCCAAATTCAACTCCCTTCCTGCTTTAAAAACTGCTCCACCTTCGAAAGTATGTAAAAAGTTGCTAAAACCCAGGCGTTCCTGGGACTTCACTGAGGTAAGTTTAACAAGTCAACCAGACACAGGCAAGAACAGCTGTTTGCTGCATATATTTTTTTCTCTTCCCAAAATTGCTCTGTTCCTTGGCAGGGCTTGCATTGTTTTGAGGTCAGCCTCGTTCATTATGTCTGAAGAAGAGATACGCAGCCTGGTTTACTGACAACTAAACCCCATCGACCTCAGTGGGACTTGCACCCTAACACGTGGACCTAATACTGCAGCCTTCAAAAAGAGAATCTTATTTATTTCCTGGAGACTATTGCCAATGCATCTAAGACTGTATTATCTGTGCAAAAAAGGGAGGAAGCTCAGGAGCCTATGAAATTGTGGATATTTTTAGGTTATATGCCAAGGGTAAGAGGCAAGGTACAGAAACAAGCCTGCAGTCGTTGTCCACCTCTTCTGGACTGCACCATAGTTTGCTCTACAGCTTAGTAGACCTGGGGTTGCATGCTCAGTCTGCCACATATGCCAGTAGATTTATTATGTCTGGACTACGATGCCTAATTATTAAGACTTTTTTTTTAAAAAAAAGATGTACAGTTCTGCAAGATATTTATTCTAAGTGCAGCTTTGCATGGAAGGGACCAAGTTTAGTAAACTTATTCTACTTCAGTTGCAGTGATAGAGGAATACACTGTTGTTCAGAAGCACAACATGGTACTTTTCAACGCTGCGTGCCCAGATGTTGTGGGGCTAAGCAACGTACTCAGTGGTGAGGGATGATGGGAGTTATAGTCCAACACTGTTTTAGCAAACAGAGATATATGCAATCGCGAACACCAGTTAGGAACCAAACAATTCACTCCCATACCTTATTTTCACAACCAAGGATACTGCTGGACATTAAGTGCAGCTTTGTTCAATTGCAGAATACTTCCCTTAAGATATTTATTTCATTACTTCCAAGTTCCACTGCTTCAACACTGAACAGTAAGTTCTTGTCATAGTCAGTGAAATCAACTGATTTCCAGTATAAAAAAACAACCAACTATCCCTGTGCTGGGCTGATGCTTAAAGCACTGGATGGTTGCCAGTTTGTCCACCGCATTTAAAAGACAGATTAATGCTGTTACATATTGTAGTTGCGTAACTATGTTTCCAGATTTCAGCTGTAGCCACCCAGAAAAATGCAATGATGAGAAATGAAGAGACGAAAAATGGTATTTTCAAATATGAATAAAGGATAAGAACAGAAGAAGCAACTCTCCCTCTCTCTCTCTCTCTCTCTCTCTCACACACACACACACACACACACACAAAGTTTAGTGGGTAACAAGTCAACCATGTTGCAGACTTTGCTAACAGAGGAATCAATATCTTCTTAATGCATAGAATAGAATGCCAAACTTTTGGTAAATGAAGCTAGCAGGCAAAGGGAAAGAAACAGGGAGATTCTCCTAGCCCGGGAAGTTTACAGGAACTATTTACAAGTTGCAACAAATCTGAAACTCAGCAAGGTTTCCATATCCTGACTTCTCCTTACCTTCTGGGAAATCCTGCTCTGTCAACCAGCACGGCCTGAAATACAGCTGCGTTAGAGAGGAAAGAGCCCGTCTTCATTTATCCTCATTATTCCACCTGCCATTTTACAAGTTTACTTGCTGCGAGGAGGAATGTGAAGCACGCCGGGGTCCTGCCCCAGACTTCCTGTTGATGCTCCATGCTTCAAGTGTGCCCCACATCTGATTTCGCCTCTTCGTCCTCCACCCTTGCCTCCTCCACCTCCTTTGGCACCAGCTTGCCCCGCCCAATCCACGCCGAGCATTTCTCATTTAAGAATACTGCTTCCAGCTAAATGGCGCTCGTAGGAGAGTTATCTATTGCTTTGGCTGGGCTGCAAGATGAAGCATTTGTTTCCAACTATTTTTTGGCACGAGCGCAGCAGATGTCAAATAAAGGGAGGGAAATGCAAACGCTGTCGAGAAGTATTGGGAAAGGGAGATAAAACAAACACCTGTAGACCACCAGATGTAGACATTAGTTGATGTCACTCCCCCCGCTTCAGATTTGCTGGTGGGATGTCACATACCAAAGCAAAATGGCCCTTCACATAGGAAGCTAGCAGCTCAGTTCTGTGCACATTTACGGAAAATTAAGTCCCAGTTTGTTCAGCTGGGCTTAGTTGCAGGAAAGTGGACTCTGTATTGTAATCAAAATGTCAGACAGAAGAGTTCTAGCCTAGTGTCCTCCATGATATGCTGGTTTTCTATGTGCAGGTAGTTTTTACTTTTTAAAAAATATGAAAGAGTATTTAATCATGCTAACTTCACCTGCAGTCTGCAACAGTACAGGCCAGACAAAAGTTTACCTCCTCAGTGACAAGGCTTAAAAGAACTAGAATTTACAATACAGTAATGTCCTAAGGGACGTGGGTAGCGCTGTGGGTTAAACCACAGAGCCTAGGACTTGCCGATCAGAAGGTCGGCGGTTCTAATCCCCGCAATGGGGTGAGCTCCTGTTGCTCGGTCCCTGCTCCTGCCAACCTAGCAGTTCAAAAGCACATCAAAGTGCAAGTAGATAAATAGGTACCGTTCTGGCGGGAAGGTAAACGGCATTTCCATGCGCTGCTCTGGTTCGCCAGAAGCGGCTTAGTCATGCTGGCCACATGACCCGGAAGCTGTACACTGGCTCCCTCGGCCAATAAAGCGAGAGGAGCGCTGCAACCCCGGAGTCGGCCATGACTGGACCTAATGGTCAGGGGTCCCTTTACCTTTACCTTAATGTCCTAATACCTGCAGCCTCCTTTTAAGCTCTGTAAAAAAAAAAAAATCTATGTCCTCTCTTCCTTTGCCCCTCTTTGAGCATCAAAAGCTATTCCTTCCACAGTGTTTCATGTCACAACTGCTGCAAAAGGCATTTCCCCATACCGCATGCTCTCCTAGGTTAAGCATGATGAGAATGAACCTCAATGTGTTTAGGGCTTAGACCCTCTCCCTCTGCTCCTTCAACACAGCTCCAAGCAGAGATCAGAAGCTTGCACTTCTGTGTTAGAACGAGTGACGTGCAAGCAAGATGTCAGCAGCAAACAATAACTAAAGTTAGAGAAGGAAAACATGGAAAGTTCATTTTGAAAAGGAACTAGTTTAAGCTTGACAGGTCCAAAAAGTAACTAATACCAGTTCACATCCATTCCTTAACACAATGAACTAGTTAGGTGAACCTTCAGTTCACAGTTCAATCCAAATTCATCCCAATGATCCCTGGCCATTTTTTTCCAGCATTCAGAATGTTACAAGCTGCTGTGCTGAAGTATAAAAAATACTCAAGAAAACTAAGAACACATCAACATATAGATAGAATCTATTTTTCCAGATAATCATTATCTTAAAGCCCAAAGGCCCAAAGAGTCTAAAAAGCAAGAAACACATCTAACAGAACGAACTTGAAAATGAACTAGAAAAATCTATCCCAAAATGAACTCAATTCACATTCAGTGTCCCCGGCAATTAGGGGAAATGCTTTCATGTGTAGCTCAGAGATGTGTCAACTCATTCAGCAGACTTGGTTAAACTGATGTAGTTCGTTCCAAGCACTGATAGAAACACAGCAAATCTCAGGAAGATGGTGTTACTTGAGCAAGGCTTGGCTGGAACAGGAAGTCCCTGATGCTTCTTCATATCCAGAAGGATCAACAGCCCAGCCTGGATCAGTCCAAGACCTAAAGGTACTTCCCTGAGAAGATGCCACCTGCAGCTCAGTGGTTTACCACATGGGGCATCTGCACTTGGTTCCATCCATTCCTGGCATGAAAATTGGCCATGATGGTTTAGTAGGAAAGAGTTACTCAGCTCCCTACAACTTTGGCACCGACACTTTGAGTGGGGACCATGTTCAAGTTAATCCTGGGACTAGGAATGTGCTGGGATTGACCCCTTGATCTCAACAGTCTTTTTCAAGTTTCCCAAGGGAAATAACATCAAGTTACTACAAGATCTTCCAGCTGTGATTTTCAAATCAGCTACCACTGGCTACGTGGTAAGTTAGAAGTCAGTCAACCAGCTGAAGAGGAGCAGCTTTTATCTCTTTTTCACAACGTAGTATGACTCAAAAGCAGCAGCAAAAATTTCCAGACAGATACCGAGCACTGGGAAAGCACTGAGCCGATGCCAGTAAAACATTAAATCTACATTCATCACTTGCTAGAAGGCTCTTGATTAAGCGAATATTTTTGCAGCTGAAAACCTCCACCTGCATCAACTTGCATGATTGTATGTAAACAGGAAATATTTTTCATGCTATCCTTGCAAACCTTCTAATCAAATTAGTGAAGCTTCTGCCTTGTTTGCATCTGCCATTCACTCACACGAACCTTCTGAAAACTAAGAGGGTTGACTTGTTCCGGTAATGAAAGTTGCACAGATAGCAACTCCCGTGAATGAATAGCTAGCTGAACTCATCTGTCCGCAGCGATCAGCACACACAACCACACAGAAGCAAATCAAATGCCTTCATCCTTATTCATGTTTTGTTTCCACATCAGCCTTGAACTCTGTTATGAATTAGAAAATACTTGGTGGTGTAATTTTTTTGTATTTTATTTTAAAGATGAAATGCAGGTTAGACTTGTTTGTGTGACTTCTGCTTCTTCAAACAGTAATCCAGAATCAAGTGGCAAATATTTTAGTTATGAAGCCCCATTTCACACAGTACAGTGGTACCTTGGGTTACATATGCTTCAGGTTACATGCACTTCAGGTTACAGACTCCGCTAACCCAGAAATAGTACCTCGGGTTAAGAATTTTGCTTCAGGATGAGAACAGAAATCGTGCTCTGGCGGTGCGGCGGCAGCAGGAGGCCCCATTAGCTAAAGTGGTGCTTCAGGTTAAGAACAGTTTCAGGTTAAGAACGGACCACCGGAACAAATTAAGTACTTAACCCGAGGTACCACTGTATTCTTTTTATGAGATGCAGCAAATCAGCCAGGCCAGAAAATAAAGAACTTGTTTCATATACGCTTTGTGCAGGCATAACTGTATACAGTGGTACCTTGGTTCTCGATCTTAGTCCATTCCGGGAGTCTGCTCAACGCCCAAAATCATTCGAAAACCAAAGCGCGGCTTCTGATTGGCTGCAGGAGCTTCCTGCACTCAAGTGGCAGCCACATCAGATGTTCAGCTTCCAAAAAATGTTTGCAAACCAGAACACTTGCTTCTGGGTTTGCGGTGTTTGGGAGCCGATTTGTTCGACAACTAAGCCATTCAAGAACCAAGGTACCACTGTATAGCACCCAAAATTAAAGAAGAGATGGACAAAATGTCGGATTTTACAACTATGGCCAAGTTGACAAATTTCTTCTTGAGAAAGAAGACAGAATTTTTTTGGGTGAAGTGATTTATTGACAGTTTATTACCAATTCTTATCATTATTTAAATTTAATATGAGCTATAGGTTCACAAAGTCACAGAATTTGGCTGATCTCCTTGGCCAGTCACTAGCTGCACGAGCTTCTCATATTTTTGTGCTTAACTCGCATGTGACCCCGCTTTTCCTGTTCCCCATGAGTTCTTTCCCAATATATCCATGTTTTCTAGGATCTGCCTTGCCTTGACGTAAGGGGAAACATCTTTCCTGACTGCGGGCTAGTTCTGTCTGTAAACAAGATAGTTCTCTCTGTAAACAAGATACCACAATCAGGTCAAAAAGGACACATCTTGCCTAGAGAAGTCTTTGCTGGACTTACACCAGACCAAAGGTTTATCTGGTTTCTGTGGCCAAGCTACAAAGTCGGGCAGAAAAGATGCTCCACCTCACTGTTTGTCCCCCGCATTGGCCTCATTCCCTCTCTTTCTGATGTTCTGTTTGGGACTGCCATTGCTTATTTTGCAAAACAGCACAAGCCATGCACAAAGTAGCCTTAGGAGAATCCCCCTGTTTGCAGGAGTACAGAAAAAATATTTGTGGGAGCAGCTCAGGTGGGGCTAAGTATGCTCAGTGGCCACAAGATGAAGACTGATTGTTGGAGCAGGGCAGATGGAAAAGCAGAGGAGAGGGGAATGAAATAGAGCGACTGGGACTCTGAAAAAGGAACACTCCACGATGCAACATTTTGTTGCAGCACCGACTAGTTCAACTCTAAACTGTCCCTGAATATGGAGACTGAATTTGCCTCTAATGTGAGACCTATGGAATAACAGCAATTGCAACTAGACTTATTCTACAGAGATCTACCTAATCCTTCCCCCACCCCACCTGTGAAATCTACCCAAACTTGTGGCAAAGAATTGAATAAATCAATTACTCAGTGTGCAAATCAATAGACTACTTTCACGAATATGTCCCTAAAATAAAATAATAATAATAATAATAGTAATTAAAAAAAAACAACAACATTGTATACCGCCCTATACCCATAGGTCTCAGGGTGGTTCACAACACAAAGTTGCAGTATAAAAAAGCAAAAAACACATAATAAAAAATAATCAGAGCACAAAATAAATAATAAAAATAATCAAAACATAAAGACAGTAAATGTGGCTTTTTACTCAGTGAGCTAAAATCAGACATCCCTGCAAAATGCAGGCTGGTTGATGAACTAGATCAGAAGGACCAAGAGCCCAGAGGTTTGGGGCAGGGAGCTCCAAGGATGGTCAGGTTCTTCCTGAGTATATACCATTCAGCACAGGGGTAGTGAATGCAATGCACTTCCAGGTGTTGTTGGACTCCAACTCCCATCAGCCCCAGCCAGCAATGCCAATAGCAAGGGAAGATAGAAGCTGCAGTCTAACAATGGTTGCGGGGCACCACTTTGACTACCTCTGATCTAGGCTCTGTGAGCCAAAGACTGTAGCATTCAAGCGCTGATGGTCTCTAACAACCTGAAAGCTTTCATTTAAACTTGCGAGTGAAAACTGTGAGCAACTACTAGTAAAGGTAAAGGGACCCCTGACCATTAGGTCCAGTCGTGGCTGACTCTGGGGTTGTGGCGCTCATCTCGCTTTATTGGCCGAGGGAGCCGGTGTACAGCATGGCCAGCATGACTAAGCCGCTTCTGGCGAACCAGAGCAGCGCATGGAAACGCCGTTTACCTTCCCGCCGGAGCAGTACCTATTTATCTACTTGCACTTTGATGTGCTTTCAAACTGCTAGGTTGGCAGGAGCTGGGACTGAGCAACAGGAGCTCACCCCATTGTGGGGATTCGAACCGCCAATCTTCTGATCGGCAAGCCCTAGGCTCTGTGGTTTAACCCATAGCGCCACCCACGTCCCATGAGCAACTACTACACCTTGGTTAAAATTGGGTAAGACCACCAGGAGCCAGATAGAATTGCTCTTGGGGCCAGATTTGGCCCCAAGTTGCCATGCCTGGCCTAAATATCTGATGACACCCAAGCAATCTTCATTTTCTAATCTGCAGAAAAAGCAGCTAAATTCTTTGCAATAAATAATGAACTGATGTTCATTATATATAGCACTTTAGTGGTTCTGTGAGTTTTACCTATAGACTTGTTCTCCTTCCTTTACCTACAGATTTCTCAGCCTGCTATAGGTCTCAAATATCGGCTGGTTTTGACAGCTGCACGGGGCCCTTGTTGTCTTGTTTAGCTTCATTTCCCACAACCTTCTCTAACAATGAGCTGCGTGTGATTTCCGTCCGTCCCAACCAGCATGTGAGCCTGCTGAACTGGTAGTGACCTCGGGAACAAAATAGACCTCCTTGCCAAACAACAAGGAACTGCTGAAACAAGCGCGATTTGGAGCTGAATTCTAGCATGAAAAGTGCAGCAGTGTCACACCAGGGCTCTCCTGTGCTGGCTGGGCCATGGGTTGAGTCAGGATATCTTGTGCAGAAGGCAGAGCCCCGAAATGTTATGTTTTACAAATCACGTACTGTATTAGGAACGCAGGAAGGTGGCTTATGGAGTGAGGGTCCTGGTCCATCTGGCCTAATGCCGTCTACACTGACTGGCAGCAGCTCTCCAGGATATCTTGTAAGGGGCTCTCCCTGCACTCCTTGGAGATGAAACAAAATAAAAAAATTCCTTCCAGTAGCACCTTAAAGACCAACTAAGTTAGTTCTTGGTATGAGCTTTCGTGTGCATGCACACTTCTTCAGATACATCTCCTTGGAGATGGTCAGAGAATGAACTTGGGTCTTTCTGATTGCAAGGTAGAGGCTCTTTTACTGATTCTATGGTGTCATTAGGCCACCTCCACCAGGGCCTTCTCAGTGATGGCTCCGACCTGGTGGAATGCTCTGTCCCATGAGACCAGGGCCCTGCAGGGTTTAACTTCCTTCCGCAGGGCCTGTAAGACAGAACTATTCCGCCTGGCTTTCAATTTGAACCTGGCCTGATCTTTTGTTCCCCTTCCTTCCCTCCCCCTCCCCTTTTTGTGAAGATTGCCCGCTCTGGGATCCTACAGCTGGTTCTCCCCTGGTCTCCTCCTTGGCCCAAGTGAACTAATTTAGCCAGCTAGCCCTGGTGATCATCTAATGTTTATTGGATGGATTTCCCTCCTAAATTGATTTTTGATTTGATTCTTTGATTCTTTTATTGTTATTTACGCTTTATACCGTATTTTATGCTGTTTTTTTGTAGTGTCAATTAAGTTTTTTAAACTTGTTGTTAGCCGCCCTGAGCCCGGTTTCCTGAACCGGGAAGGGCGGGGTATAAATAAATATTATTTATTATTTGTCTAACCGCTGTTAAGAAAGCCTAGATACTAGAATTAACATCACTAGCCCCTGCTCCCCCCTAGAGTTTCCCTAGGGAGAGATCACAAGCAGGACTTGAATTCATGCCCTTCCCACATTGTCTATCCTTGTGGCTACACGTTAAGAGAACTTACTCCTAGAGTTAGGGGAAGATACTGCTTCCAGAAACTGCTAAATCTCCTGGCTTAAACACAATGGTCTTGTTTGGACATAACACTACGCCAAACCATGGTTTAGTGCAAATGAGAAAATGTGTGGGAGCAAAAATCACAGCCGCTACACTCCTCACCACGTCTCGCTGCTGCTGTGCTACTCAGGATTAAGCCATATTTTGACTTGATGTTTTATCTAAACCCAGATCTATGGTTTATTCCCCCCACCCCCGGTCAAACCATAACTAGCAAACCCAAAACATTTTGTCTGAAGCCAGGCAAACAATAAAGCTGAGTTGGGAAACAATGCTTAGCTAAACAATGGCTAAGCTCTGGGTGGCAGCCGTGCTTTATTTCTGGGGGTACGCATACCCCCTAAACATTTTGTGAATCTAAGTTTGGCTTCCTTGAGGGGCAGTATTTCAATATGAGTAGGAAAATGAGAGTGCCCCTAAACATATTTTTTTAAAAGAAAAAAAGCACTTGGTAGCAGTACAGTGATACCTCTGGATCCGTTCCAGAGCCCCGTTCACATCGTGAAGTGAATGCAACCTGCGCCCACACATGCGCGGGTCGCGATTCGTCGCTTCCGCGCATGCACATGACATGATTTTGAGCGTCTGCGCATGCGCAAGCAGCGAAACCCGGAAGTAACGTGCTCCGTTACTTCCGGGTTGCCACAGAGTACAACCCGAAAATATTCATCCCGAAGCTACTTCAACCCAAGATATGACTGTATGTCTGTAGGAGGAGTACAGAGGCTGTGATTTTCATTCTGGGATCCTGCACATTTCCTCATTCATGCTAAACAATGGTTTGGCTTAGCATTACGTGAGAACCAGGCAACTGAGTGTAATTTCTAGATAGAACAAGTTAGCAGTGCATTATCTTAGGCTGCCAGAGGAAGCAACAGAGTGCACCACAGGTTAAGAAAATACTGAAAGTTGTGGTGTTGGCGGGTGCAAAGACAAGAAGGTATCCACCTGCTTGTGATACAGCAGTGGCAAAGGAGACAACTTTTTGCCTCACTGTTCAATGAATACTTCCAAAAGTCTCTTCCACCAAGATTTCTGTACAAGAGCCAGTGACGCCATCTGCCTGGTGAAGCTTCAAGAAATTGCAGGTGAGTCTTGCAGAGGAAACTTTAGAACTGAGCTGTTTTAGAACGTTTCATTCCCTGACCTATTTTACCAGGTAAACTGCTTTGGGTACTGTTGAAAAGTAGTGTATGGATCTTCCAAGTAGATAAAAATAAATAAATAAGGAGAAGCTCCCTCCCCACTATCCCAAAGAGGTGGTACTAGGAGCAGGGCCAGATTTAGGTTTGATGAGGCCCTCAGCTACTGAAGGTAATGGGGCCCTTTATATGTCCAGCTGTCCTTTGTCAACAACAAATTGTCGGTGTTTTTGTGTGCTGAACATATGCTACATGGTAATTTATGGACCTAACAGGTATCTAAAGCCATTTGCACATAACAAAATACATCTTTTATCAAAGTAATTGATATGGAAATGAGCAAACCAGTGATGTTTTAGGGAGCAGGCTAGCAGGTGGGGCTCATTACTTACATCATAGGAGCCTACACAAAACAAAACACTGTTGCTGTATGTAGGTTTTATTTTGGTTTTCATCTTATATTTTGGAAATGTACATGCAGTTCTTTTTTCCTTTAAATTTTTTGGAGGCTTGGGGCCCTAAGCTATAGCTTGTTTAGCTTATACGTAAATCTGGCACTGACCAGGAGGGTAACTGGGCTCTGACTTTAAAAACCATCAATGAAGAAGTGGTTTTTTAAAAATTTTTAATAAAAGATGCAAAGAAATCTCCAGAGCAAGAAACGCAATGTGTAGCAATTCAATATGGGGGAGAATCATTCCAAGGCATGTGGAATTTAAATAAAGCTGTATCAGCAGGGGGGGAAAGGCCGGCACAATAGTTGAATCTCCTGAAAAGACAGGGGACTTAATGACAAGAGTTACAGATTTAATGCCAAGTTTAATACAAGGTTTTGGGAAGCGGTAAGGGAGGAAACAAAGCCAGCCAGCCAGCCAAACTTCAGTCATGAAGGAACACAGCCTAGAAACAAACAAATAAATAAATAAAACCCAAAGATTTAATTAACTGCCTTAATTGGGCAGGGGGGAAGAACAGCGCCTGTCAACTTTACATACGCTGCAACGGCAGGAGACCCTTTTAGCATAAGCCAGAACACCTAGAGAGTTATTAGAGACCACATGCCTTTCATGTTACTCAGTTAAAAAAAAAAGTTCAGACGCCTATTTGTGAGATCAACACAAGGAGATGGACACTGATTATTTTTTTTTTGAATTAAGGAGAAATTTAATTATTTCAGCCATACTGAGCTGCGCTGAACAGAGCTCTCCTTGAGGGGTTTTAACAATTAGCAACGGTTGGCATATCTGGGATCGAACGAGAAAGTAAATGGATACAGAGATCTTTTTGTTCTCCTGCTCACATAAATACTAGCACACCGAAATAATGAGGTCGCCCGATGTTAAAAATAATTAACATAAAAACATTGGGTGCCAGTTTCATCAGGGGCACTTTTTTTAATTGATCAAAAGTCTTTTAGGCTGCAATCCTGTACCCACTTACCTGGGAGTAAGTCCCAATTAACGCAATGGAGCTTGCTGTTGAGCAATGAGCATAGAACTGCACTATGCATTGAGGTAATAGATAAATCATCGCTGCAGCTCTCCATGATAATAATGTAATATCGCTAATATATTTTAATTGATTCTCCATTGACTGATTGTTTACTAGTAGGATTCTGTGAAACCATGCTGCAAGGCACCTTAAATGCTTCTTCTGAAATAAAAAAAAAGGCAGCATACAATTTTTCCAATTAAGTTTTACCCAGCATAGTCCTATTGAAATTAATAGGCCTAACCTAACCATGTTTACCTATTTCAGTGAATCTACACTTAACTGAATTCAAATTTTTAAAATGTTCTAATGGCAGGGTTATATACAATACAATATTGATTGAATGTAAGTCTCAGTAAGAAATAGTCCTTTTTTAAAGCCATTATACCAAAAGGTAAGAATTCAAGTTGCCTGGGCATGCTCAATGGCCACAGAATGCTGACTGATGTGCGGGTGGCGGGAATGGAATGGAGTATCCTAGAAAAGGGCAACAGCAGGTGCACTCCACACTGTGACATTTTGATCCCTACATTGTATCCAATATCTGAAACACGTAAATCTACAATTGTAAATGAGAACGTGATTGGTATTTGGCAATTTCCATGCATAAGCACATTTTTAAAAAGGTAATGGACTCCTGGATGGTTAAGTTCAGTCAAAGGCGACTATGGGGTTGCGGCGTTCATCTCACTTTCAGGCCGAGGGAGCCAGCATTTGTCCACAGACAGCTTCCCAGGTCATGTGGCCGCATGACTAAACCGCTTCTGGTGCAACGGGACACCGTGACGGAAACCAGAGTGCACGGAAACGCCGTTTACCTTTCCGCCACAGCAGTACCTATTTATCTATTTGCACTGGTGTGCTTTTGAACTGCTAGGTTGGCAGGAGCTGGAACAAAGCAACGGGAACTCACTCCATCATGGGGATTTGAACCGCAGACTTTCATCTAACACGTCGAGGTGAAAAACGGGGATGCCGTCTTCCAGGGCCGCACTCCTTAATCATGTGACTTGATTGAGATCGTGCCCCACCCAAAAAGCGCTTTTTCAGGGTGAAATCACACGAGATCGCAGTGCCCAAAACGGCTGCTGTGCTCTCGCATTCTTGACAGCGTTCCGAGGTGAACTGTGCTACTCAGATTGAAGCTGGTCTTCAAGGTCTCAGGCAGAGAGAGGTCTTCCCCAAGGTCCCTTTTAAAGTGAAGGTGCTTCTGCATATCCAACCTGGGGCCTTCTACATGCAGAGCACATGCTCTGTCACCTCCCCTAATCCAGCAAGTGCGTTCAGAGCCAAACTAGGACTTGTTGCTGTGCAATGTGTGAAATGCCCCCACAGGCCCTTTGCCAAAACCCATTTATCTTCTTTCCATCTTAATGAAACAGGAAGAATGATGCTTTCTCAGATCCGTACTAATTGGCTTTCTAACTCTCATGAATGGGATGCTTCACATAGTTAAAAAGGAAGCTAAGGTTAGCCTGCCAATCTGCCTGCCTGCCTGCAGGCAATCTCAAAGAGCTTAGCGAAATGCGAGTTGTAATAGCTAGGTATTCACATTACAATTTTCAAAGCAACCACAAATACTCTCTCTTGGCCACTTAGGTTTGCCTAGGAAACCAGTCAGACAATAGTATTTCATTAAAGCAGATGCATTCTTATCCTGCTTTTCTGAACTCCTCTCCTTTTAAGGTTAATAACTCTCCCCTCGGGGTAAAAGGGTGGGCAAGTCCATTAGCAATGTTTGTGCAATCAGCTGGGTACACTGAACACTTGATGGTGTGCAAACATTTATTACTTAATTCCCACAACCCTCCTGGAAAAAAAACAGGTTCATGGAACTATCCTGCACAGGAAGCTGCCTTAGGTTGTCATCCAGACTTGCCCTTGTCCTGCTGCCCTTCCCCTGAGGAAACCCGATCTTTACCGTTGAATCAGAGCAAACGTCAATGAGTTTTCTCCAGATGGACGATTGCTCTGGTTTATCACTAAAGAGTGGGTTTTCTGGGGAAAAGCTGTGGGGCAAGGGCAAAACTGCCGAGACCCATACTTCGAAAGCACGGGACAAGCCGAAAACTGGACAAAAGACACAGAAAACGAAGTCATCTGCACACTCCTAATCCAAGACAGAAACATTCAATCCATTGTTGTTTCAATAGGGTTTAAACTTGGGTGGGTGGTGTTTTATTTCGAGGTTTTTTTGTTTTAAATTGTTGTTAAATGCTATATGTTAATTTGTATTTTTGTATTTGTGGGCGGAGTATGGTTTAGGGGCTTTTGTTGGGAACTGTATTGTTTATTAGTGCGCATACATTAGGATTGCTAATTGTTTCAATTATTGTTATTGTGTTTTTTATTATGTGTTTTGTGGTTTGATTGTTTTTATTATGTATTTTCTACTTCGAATATTGTAACTTTGAACCTCCCTGAGACCTATGGGCATAGGGAGGCATAATAAATAACAACAACAACAACAACAACATTACAATTGTCACATCCACACCATACATTTAAAGAACACAGCTTCCACTGAATAATCCCTGTAGTTTATCAACAGAGCTACAAGTCCCATCACCCTTAACAAACTAGAGATCTTAGGATTCTTGGGGAATCATGTGTTTGGAACATTCTTTATATGTATGGTTTGGATGTGACCATCGGGGTCATGTCACAAGAACAGCAATGAGCAGCTAAAAAAGATGTGGCTCTGTGATGCTTTGCATGCAAAACGTCCTACGTTCGAGCCCTGGCATCTCTAGGGAGGTCCCAGAGGGAAACTGAGTCAACCCTCGAGAGGCATTGCCAGGCAGTGTAGACCAGGCTGAGCTAGATACACCAATGATTTGACACAGTATAAGGTAGCTTCTTATGGTCCTACAAATTACCCTGCACCGTTTACCCATCTTGTCTGCCAAGCTATTTAACAAGCTGTTGGAAGATGTCATCAGGAGATCTGGAATGAGATGCCACCAGCATGTGGGTGGCACCCAGCTTCCTCTCTCTGAACCATGTGAATGAGAAATGGTTGAGGTGCTAGATCCGTGCCTAGAGCGATGGAGTGGATGTGGGCCAACATATTGAAATGCAATCCAGACAAAGCAGAGGTGTTAAGCATTTCACATTCTCAGATCTGAAAGGTGGGGAGGCACCCTGCTCTGGACCGGGTTGCAGTCCCCTGGAAGGAACAGTTGCATAGCTTTGGGTTATACCTGCATCCAACATTGCCACTAGCTCAGGTAGGTCTATTTCCAGTTTAGTCTGGTTTACAAACTGCAGCCTTATTGGGACAGAGATGACCATAGCTGTCAACTTTCTCCTATTCAGAATAAGGGAATTTCTCTTTAAAAAAGGGAAACGTTGACAGCTATAGAGATGACTTAGCCATTGTACTCATGCTCTGGTAACCTCTAGGCTGCTGCAATGGGACTTTCCTTGAAAACTGCTTAGAACAGCCTTTCTCAACCTGTGGGTCCCCAGATGTCGTTGAACTACAACTCCCATCACCCCTAGCTAGCAAGGCCAGAGCTCAGGGATGATGGGAGTTGTAGTCCAACAACATCTGGGGACCCACAGGTTGAGAACCGCTGGCTTAGAAGCTTTAACAGATGCAGACTGCAGCAGCCAAGTCATTGTTGAGCACAAATAACATCTGTTTAGCTTCGGAGCCCAACTCAAGGTTTTCACATTAGTGTTGGAAGCCCGAAATGACGTGGACCCCAAATATCCGAAATGGAGTTTCCCTTTCTATAGAACGGCTTGGGAATTAAGATCAATGGAGGACAGTTCCACCCCTCTCAGAGATTCAGGGGGCGGTGGCTTGGGACAGAGTCTTCTCAGTGATGGCCCAAGGAATGTGGCATTTCCTGAGGAGATTTCACCCCTCCCATATCCAAGAATCTCCTGAGGAGCCTGCTGATTCTACAGAGAGGAGGAGCAATGTACTGCTCTCTACTTAATTAGTCAGTGAGTGAATCAATCAGCGTGTCAGTCAGTCAGTGTATCGGAGAGAGAGAGAGTGTTAGAGATCGTGTCTAGAGATAAGATTGCTGCTAAGAGCAGCTGCAGACTCTCAGTGTAGCATTGATTTATGCTTAGATCTTTCAGCTCTGTATATAGTTTTGTATCATAGTTGTAGCTATAGAATAAAAGGAAGATATTCTACAGAGCTGCTCTCCGAGTGGTTTATACTCTGCAAGACTCTGCAAAACTCTGCTGCGCAACGACTGTATTATTGTGCAAGTGAATCCGGTGCTCTCAGCTCTAAGGTGTGAGTCCACAGCACGGTGACCTGTCCCTGTGGGGAAAGGTGGTCGCTGGCAGTGCTACCCAGTTCGCCTAGCCCAGTCGGGGTTGTAGTGCATGAGTCCAGTTGGTGCACTGGCTCAGGGGCGATGCTGACATTTCCTCCCCAGAGAGGTGCATCTGGGACAGGTCCTTTCAGTTACTGAAGATACACCTATTGCTCCTGGCTTTTGGAAACTGAAGAATTGATTGTGGTGCCCTCCCTGTAATGTGTTGTATGAAATTCTTGTTTTGGGGGGTTATGGGTACAGTCAGTGTTGTTCGTTTTAACTGGATTGTGTTTTGAGACCTCCTGCTGAAGATCAGGAAAGAAATGCATCACCACCATCTGCTCCACCCGGGAACAAACTAGAAGTAAAGGCAGGTATGTAAGGAGGGTTATTCCATGATCAGAATGGCAAGAGAGATGAATGATTTAGCACAGCCTAGTTCTGGGTAGGAAAATGGTGCAACAAAGGAAGATAGGGTGACTAAGGTTGCAGGAGTCAAGGCGAGAGGTGACCAAAGTTTTTGCCAAGTTCAACATTCTGCAGTGCTGCGACGGGAGAATTGACAAGACTTGACAATAGGAAGTGAAGCAGAAAGAGCAGTTAAATTTAAAGTCAAGGCTCCATGCCTATAGTAGCAGTAGCGGAAAGGTTGTGGCTCAGTGATAGAGCACATGCATTCAGGAAGTCCCAGTTCAATCTCCAACATCTCCAGGTAAGGGCTGAGAATGTCTGAAACCTGGAGAGCTGCTGCCAGACAGTGTGGACAATACTGAACTAAATGGACCAATGGTCTGACTCAGTATTGTGATAGGAATTTTATGGTCTTAGATATATGGTAAGTGTACCAACCAAGTGTACCATAGATCAGCACAGGAAGACCGACCTGGAACCATTTTGATTCCCAAACTGTCCCAAACTGACCAAATGTTTTCTCTACAAGGTCAAAGTGGGAAAGCCTCCCCATTGTCTCTTTCCTCACAAATCCTGTCTTAAGGGCACATTTAAGATATGAATAGGGTGTGAGCCTGTGACCTGGCCCAGGAACTAAGTATTTATCATTACAAAAGACTGGCCAGGCTCCCCAGGCAATCCAATCAAGTAACCTGCCAGACAGGAGATAAACAACGACAGGAGAAAAACAACATTCAAATTTCTGTTTTAGACGGCCTTTTCTGTGATGTAGGTATGATGTATCTGGGGGGTGGTCTTAGGTTACACCCCTTCTGTGATGTATGTATGATGTTTCTGGGGGTGGTCTTGATCTACAGGGTGGCAATTTCAAAAGTCTTTATAAGGGTTAAAAATGCACACCATTTTTCTGGGTTCCTCCTCTCTCCTGCAGGTGAGGGGAGCACCCTGTTGCAACAGATCAATAAAGATCAAGCTTAGTAGCTGCTTTACTTCTCAATATTCTCTGGTTGGCCTCTGTTATTTTCTCCTACCAATAGGGAACCTATGTAAGGACTCTATATTTTTGTTTGCAACAGTATACAGCATCTTCCTGTGTTCTAAGTGATTTTTAACAAGCCTGAATTAACTGGTAGATATCCAGAAGGTTAACTGGAAGAATATCCCTCATCTGGGTACATTTAGATTTTAGTATTTCTTTGTGCTAGGAATCTGCAAACATTTAATCTACCAAGTGGTACAACGTGCATGTGAGTCATGTTACCAAAGTAATACAATCCCTCCCAACAATGAGAAACCACCTTGCAAGGTGCCTTAATTCAGCAAACAGGCTCTAACTTGTGGTGCAGGGAAAGTCACATTACTCGCTCCTGAAAGCTCTAATTTATTGGGAGGATACTGGATTGTTTCTTCTGCCAGCCACGAAGTATCAAAGCTGCTGGCTGTTAATTACCTGTATTTCCTGAAAGAGGAACAACCAAGAACTCAGAAAAAGCTGCCCATCCCATCTGTGCCTAGCAATTCTAAAATTGTTGGCCAAGATTTCTCATAGGGGGGGCAACCACCTCTGAGGATTTCCTCCATTAAAATAAAATAAAAAAGGGGTCAAGCTTCATTCCACTCTGAGCAAGTGAAGGGAATATTAAAATAACCCTGGGTAGGAACTCTAGTACTCCAGAGCCGACAAGTAATTAAGGCAGGCTGTCTTTGCAAGTGCTGAGAACACATCAATCAACTTGCTTTTGACAAACATTTGCAGGCCAATGAGAGAAGGTTTGTTTGTTTGTATGTCTGCATGCATAGGCTCCTAATTAAAACTGAACCTACGTTACAAGCAATGTATTGTTTATTTACTTCTGTGCCAGCAATTAACATAAAAAGTTCTCTGGATAGCTCACTAATAAAAGGCAAATCTGTGGAGTATAAAAAAAGAAGAAAATAAATAAAATATAAAACAGCCATGAGATCCTACACAGATATGACAGGATCAGAACAAAACTAGCAACGGAGAACAAAAATATTCTGCAGAACTTTTGAAAAGCAATAACGAAAGAGCTGGGGGAGGGGGGGAATCTTCATCTGGCACAAAAAGGACCACAATTTTAGAATCATGGAATTGTAGAGTTAGAAATAACCATTAATATGTTTCCAAGCACAATTCAAAGTGTTGGTGCTGACCTTTAAAGCCCTAAACGGCCTCGGCCCAGTATACCTGAAGGAGCGTCTCCACCCCCATCATTCTACCCAGACACTGAGGTCCAGGTCCGAGGGCCTTCTGGTGGTTCCCTCACTGCGAGAAGCCAAGTTACAGGGAACCAGGCAGAGGGCCTTCTCGGTAGTGGCACCCGCCCTGTGGAACGCCTTCCCACCAGATGTCAAAGAGAAAAACAACTACCAGACTTTTAGAAGACATCTGAGGGCAGCCCTGTTTAGGGGAGCTTTTAATGTTAAATAGACTATTGTATTTTAATATTCTGTTGGAAGCCACCCAGAGTGGCTGGGGAAACCCAGCCAGATGGGCAGGGTATAAATAAATTATTATTATTATTATTATTATTATTATTATTATTATTAGGGTCATCTAGTCCAGCAGGAATCTTTTGCCCAATGTGGGGCTTGAACTTATAAACCTGAGATTAAGAGTCTCGTGCTCTATTGCCTGAGCTATGCTGGAGGTGCTTGGTGAGCCACTCAGGAGTGTAGTCACGCCCTCTTCTCCATAGTAGCCATCTGCATCATCACATTTGGTTGGGGAACTTAGAGAAGGGCCTATGGAAATGATCTTGGTGGAATACCTTCAGGCAACCTGGCTCCAAGCCTTAAAAGGACTTCTAAGGTTCATGCAAGCAGAAACAAGTATCAGCCAAATGAATGAATCAGTAAAGGCAACTTTCCCAGATCCATAGGGTGGCATTCCGCTTTACTCAGAGCAGACCCACTCAAATTAATGGGCCTCACTTGGTCATGTTCATTAACCTCAGCTGAACACCACCCATGTTGTTTCCCTATCCTGATTCCTCAGAATGCAATCTCCCCATTGGCCGAGGGCCACTTTGGAATTTCCTTCTCGGGTAATCTGGAGGGGAGTGCACACCACTCTTCACTACACGGGAACATAGGAAGTGGCATTGTAGTGAGTCAGACCATTTATCCATCTAGCTGAGTATTATCAACACTGAATGGCAAAGTACACCCACTGAAACTAATGGGTCTAATCTTAGGGCAAGGGCCATAGGCTCTCCATTGTCTCAAGACTGGGTTGTCTCCCATGCCTATCAGCAGATGTCAGGGACTGAACCCACTCAAATTAAACTCATTAGTTTCAATGAGTGTGCTCTCAGTAAAATCTTAGTTGGAGATAACACCATGCACTGAATTCAACGACATTATTTGGAAATTAACTAACCAATTTCCATGTGCATGTGTGACAACTGGATGATCTGTCTCTGTATTCACACACGAGGGTGACTGATACCACCAATAAATAACGTGTTTGTTTTTTTTGTTAAATCGTTTTTATTAATTTTCCAATAAAAAAATCCAATTAACATATCAAATCACAATCCAATTAAAATAAAAAACTAAAATAAAAAGACCAAATCATAATTATTAATTTTTCAGGACTTCCCATAGTCTGGACCTTGAAGCATATCTCCAAATCTCAGTCCTGCCTCTCCTTGTTGTTTCCTTATTTTCCACATCTCGATTTAACATTCAATGCCAAGATGAAGGTCTACCAGGTGTACGTTTTAAGCACGCTGCTTTATGGTAGTGAGTCATGGGCAGCTTACAACCATCAGGGGTGACATCTCAATACCTTCCACATGCACTGCGTCAGGAGGATTTTGGGTATCAAATGGCAGGACAGATGTTCAAACAAAGATGTGCTCTCCCAAGCTCACATTCCCAGCATGTCCCCACTCCTGTCTCAGTCATGTCAACAGAATGGAGGCACCGGGCCCATTGGCAAACCAACTCTGCAAACAGGACATGAAGTCTGTCAGCAACCACCCTCCCACGTGGGAATCCCTTGCAGATGACCCACAGTGCCTAGAGACAGAAGACAGGCAGTCAAGTAATGTATCTGCAGCAGTGACCAGAGGAGGAATGACCACTGGGAAGAGGGCAAAGAGAAGAAACGCCTTGGTGCATCTGCAGCAGCACAACCGGATGCCTTCATCTGCCCCAGCTGCAACTGTAAAGTAAGTTGCCACCATGCCTGGCTAGGTAGCCTGGTTAAACCTTTCCTGACTGGACAGCCCTTCACTTCGTGGCTGTTCAGTCGCTAGCAGAATCCATCAGTGGGCGCTTCTTAAACTTCTTCCAGCACAGAAGCTCTTTGACGCCAAGTCTACGCCTACTTTCCCTGCGCGGAAGTCTTCTGCGCAGGGTGGGTGTGGGCAGAGGAGGACCTGTGCTCTCCCCACTGGTCTCCAGCGAAGAGTCCTGGAGACCCCTCTCCGATTCCCCCAACCGCCCCCCTTTATCCCTGGTGTTACGCTGATTTCCTTCCCCAGCCGATGAGTTCCCTCTCTCCCTGCTTGGCCCTTCTCCGGCATCGCTTGGGAGCCCTGCCTCCACTTGTGGCTCCGATGTCAGTTCCCTGACAGCAACAAAACATGTCTCTCCTGTATCGGTCTCTGCAGCCACAGCAGGCGTTGCAACCTCCCAACGGTATGACTTCACCCCAAAAGCTCATTACTTCATGATCTTCTGAGACAGACGGATGCCAACAATGTGACTCCTGGATGATCTGTCTCTGCATCTACACACGAGGCTGGCTGAGGCAGAGACGCTGCTCCAAGTGCAGATCTACTGTCTATCAGTGCATTGGGACGTATTATGGAGAAGGATAGGAACATAAGAAGGTCCCTTATAGTGGCTTTGACCATTGGTTCATTTAGTTCAGTAACACTGAAGCTCTAACACTGAGCTACACTCCTCATCCCAACCAGCCCTTGCATTATGTCCTCAGAATCAAAACCTTATGTCTGCAATTGTTGTGACACCACTAGCAGTATTATCTCCAGCCCGGCTAAAGCAACCTCACTTTACTACAGCAACTTTCACAGACTTAGCAAAGCGACCACACTTTATTAGAGCCAATGGAGCACGCAGACTTTCAATCTGCACAGAACGCATATTGGAATGGATGTGTGGGGTAGGAAACGGAAATGGGAAGAGAGGTGTTTCTGAGAGAGGGAATGGCATTAGATAAGATGGTAACACAGCGAGCTCTGAAACAGAAACTGTTTTGCTGGAGCCGTGCCACGTATTTAAGTTCTCAGGTTAACACAGAAGCCTTTTAGGTCCCTTCTCGTGTGAAGAATCATAGAACTGCAGAGCCGGAAGGGACGCCAAATATCATATGTTCCAATCCACTGTAATGCAGCTGTCTCATATGGGAATCGAACCTGCGACCTTGGTGTTATCAGCACCAAGTTCTAACCAACTGAGCTATCTGTCCCCTCAGGCGGGGAAAGCGTGAAGGGGAAGCAAACAGACTGAGGAGAAGGACACACTCTGAGTGCTGCCCCATCACTGCACTACCACCCATGCCAGCGGCTCAGGGCTTCAGTTGTAACTTCATTGTTATTATTTGTGGATTTATATACTGCTTAATGACAACGGACGCGGGTGGCACTGTGGGTTAAACCACAGAGCCTAGGACTTGCCGATCAGAAGGTCGGCGGTTCGAATCCCCACGATGGGGTGAGCTCCCATTGCTCGGTCCCTGCTCCTGCCAACCTAGCAGTTTGAAAGCACGTCAAAGTGCAAGTAGATAAATAGGTATCACTCTGGCGGGAAGGTAAACGGTGTTTCTGTGCGCTGCTCTGGTTCACCAGAAGGGGCTTAGTCATGCTGGCCACATGACCCGGAAGCTGTATGCCGGCTCCCTCAGCCAATAAAGCGAGATGAGCGCCACAACCCCAGAGTCGTCCGCGACTTGACCTAATTGTCAGGGGTACCTTTACGTTTAAGCAAAGATGAATTATAAACCCCTGATTCCTAGTTTTCATTTTTAAAAGGACTAAGTTTTAAGCATGTGTAGAATCTGAGATATGAGGCAAAATGTACAGGTACAGTGGTACCTCAGGTTAAGTACTTAATTCGTTCTGGAGGTCCGTACTTAACCTGAAACTGTTCTTAACCTGAAGCACCACTTTAGCTAATGGGGCCTCCTGCTGCCGCCGCGCCGCCAGAGCACGATTTCTGTTCTCATCCTGAAGCAAAGTTCTTAACCTGAAGCACTATTTCTGGGTCAGCGGAGTCTGTAACCTGAAGTGTATGTAACCTGAAGCGTATGTAACCCGAAGTACCACTGTACTATTCTTCTCATTTCTTTGGTGAGAAACTACCCTGCTACAACCTTTTCATGTTTTATTTCTCACTCACCGAACCCTGGAAAAATTATTGGAGAGGCCCATGGCTGCAAGATAAACGGAATGGGTGAAAATTTGTATGGCCATTGACAGTCAAAGAGAAAGAACCATTATTTACCTCAAAGTGAAGGAGTGGCAAAGCAGGGATGTGACTTCTAACTGAAAGGTTGTTTGCAGTTTAATTTTCCTGCACAAACAGCAACCCACCCTTTTCTCCACAAAGAAGCAATCAAGGAAATCTGACTAGTGACAGATTTCAGAAGACAACAATGCCTAGTTGTTGACTGTCACTTTTTCCTTTCAACATGTTGGCAAATACTAGCTTTTGACTTAGGGATTAAATTATCTTTTTTTTTTTTTTTTAGTTGGGGATTTTATTATTATTTTAAAGACCAAGGAAAGTAGGTCAGGGGAATTTACCTCCTAACCTAATAAGCTGCAATCCTCCTTGGAAATCTTAAGAAGCGAGACAGAGGGGGGGACGTGTGCAGAGAGACACTCTTTCAAACAGCGGAAACTGGAAAATAAAAACTCAAGCAAAATTGCTTGAACTTGCATAGAAAAACTGAGATAAAAATTTTCTGCTTCCTAATCCAAAACTCGCTATCAATTCTCTTTCATGGGCCTTGCCTAAATGACACTTTGCATTAAAACTTTTCATCTGGGACCTTCAGGGGGAAATCTTGCCAAGAGGAGGATATGAAGCCAGCCAAGAAGGGACATTGACAAATCAGTCTTGGAACAGGAAGCAGAACCTTGCAGAATGTACAGCAGTGCATAGGATCACCACTGGAACATTGGAAGCTGTGAAACAGACCATTGGCTCAGCACTGTAGCTGGCAGCAGGGGGATACAGTCTCAGACCCTCCAAGTGTCCCCATTTTCTTTTCTTTTTTTTAATAATATTTATTAAAGATTTTCAAATATAACAGAAAAAGAAAAACATCCAAATTTAAAACCTTATTTTCATTGGCATCTTTCCAGGACTTCCCCTCCCCTCCCCCTCTTGTATTCCAATTCTTTCAAATAGATTCAACAAATTCTTACCCCAAATTTTAAAATTATTATCATTGGCCCAATTTAAAAAAAATATTTTCCCATCCCCTAAAATCGACCTGTTCCCTTCCACGAGTTCCCCTCTTTAATATGCAATACAGATTAAGATAAACAGAAAGATTAAAAAAAAGAATAAAATGTAATTTAACACCCTTTGGATTCCAAATTTCCCTCCCCCCTTTCCCGGTTGCGTTCCCAATGTCCATCAATGTCTACTGTCATCCTGGAGCTCCCACATCTAAACCACAGTCCTTCACCAGTCCGCTTTGCCGTCTTTTTATTAGTCTTTGCCATCTTTTGGTCATCTTTGGTTTCACATGTCCAATCTTGGAAGGAGTCTATCTTCCAACTTTGTCCAGTTCTTGTTATTCTTATTGTTCTTGTTGTTCTCTCTCCTCCTCTTTTTTTTTTTTCCCCCTGCTCTCCTGCACAAATGTTCTAATTCCAAAAAGCTTCTAATTCCTCTGCAGAGGCTTTGTTATTCAGGAACCAAACATTACGTCAAGTCCCTTCCATTCTTCAATAGATAAATCTATTGTCTCCTTTAGTGTGTAGACCTCTGTAGACAAAATAGTGTTCCATTTCTGCAGTTTCCCAGGCGATAAAAAGTCCTATTCAAATTCGATGCCAGCAATACTTGTAGTGTCCCACAGCTCCTCTAGAGGGATTATAGTAACTCAGTTTCCTTCCCGATCACACCCAACAGTCAAAGTAACTTATTATTCCTTGTTTTAAACAATTTATATCCAATTTGTAACAAATGTGACCAGCAAAGTCCTCGTAACAAAGTTCTCTTTTTGTTCTTCCGCTTTGACAGCTCCTTTGACAGCTGTCAAAACCTCTATTTCTCCTCTCCCGGCGCTCTTACAGATCGCTCCCGGGGTTTCCGGGGGGGGGGGGTTGCATTTTAATTCACATTCCACTTTTCTCCTCCAGCCCAGTCTTATAATTTTCCATCGCGAAGTTAATAACTTTATCAAAAAAAAGGTTGCACTCGATCTTAGTTGTCAAATCCTTTGCTTTAGCTCCTCTACAACGGGGGGAGGCTGACTTCCTTTTTGCACCTCCCCCGCTCGCTCCAAATTTAAATAGAATTTTTCCCCTTTTTTAATCCAAGTTCCAATTACTCACGGGTTATTCTTTTAAAGACCAAATTTTCAATGGAAGAAGTCAGCGCTCTCCGTCGAATGGCATGCGGCTTCGCTCGGCAGGGGAAGCGGAGGACTCACAGCACCAACCCCCCCCCGTCACCCGCTCCGCAGCCTTTAAAAAGGCTCCTTCGCGGGTCGGGGGGCGCAAACGGTGCCCGCCGAGTCACCATGCCCATGGGTTTCAGCGCCCATGGTTTTTGAGGGTCCCCGCGTCGCCGGCGCGGTAGAACCCAGCCCCTGCCGAGCAGGCTCCCTCCGAAGCTCGGAGGGAGTCCGCCATTCGGCGATGGCGCCAACCCGGAAGCCAAGTGTCCCCATTTTCCAGGGACAGCCCTGGATTTACAGAAACCATCTCGGTTTCTGATTGGATCCCGTAATGTCCTGCTTTTCCTTAGGACGTCCCTATTTTCATCAGTGAACTGTTGGAGGGTATGGAGTTATCCGATCTCCTGAGTCATCAGAAGGCAGCCCTGTATGAGGAAGGGTTGTTTTTAAAAAATGTTTAATGTTTAATTATGTTTTTATATATGTTGGAAGCAGCCCAGAGTAGCTGGAGCAACCCAGTCAGATGGGCAGGGTTTAAATAATAAAATTATTATTATTATTATTAATACTACTACGACGACTACAACTACTATTGAATAGAACATCCTTATTTTCTTCAGAGAAATGTTGGAGGGTATGCAGTCTATTCCAAATACCTAAGCATTTTATTCATTTATTTACTTAACTTACTACCATCGTACCTTGGATCCCAAACAGCTTGCAAGTCGAATGTTCTGGCTCCTGAACGCCGCAAACCCAGAAGTTAGTGTTTTGGTTTGCGAACATTCTTTGAAACCCGAACGTCCAATGTGGCTTCCGCGGCTTCCAACTGGCTGCAGGAGCTTCCTGCAGCCAATCAGAAGCCATGCCTTGGTTTCCAAAAGTTTTGGAAGTCAAATGGACTTCCGGAACTGATTCCGTTTGACTTCCGAGATACAACTTTATTACATTTATGCCTCACCTTCCCTCTAAGGAGCAAGATGGGACAGGTGGTGGAAGGGCTCAAGGAGGCTAGGAGACCCTCGGATGCTGAGGAAGGAACCAGCAGGGGGAGAGAGAGAGTTCCCGCAGAAACTCAGTCGGAGGGATGGCTCCAAGATACTTCCAGTGAGAACAGCGGAGAGGTTTCAGGACCTCCGCTGGGGACGCCTACTTCGCGCAGGAAACTGTCACGCAGAGAATCCAGAAGGAGAGTTTCCGTTAAGGAACTCTTATGTTGGCGTAAATTCCGGAAGCGCCCACTGACGGATTCTGCCAGCGATTGAGGTAGCCATGCATCCATGGCTCCACGGAGTGGGAGAGTTTAGAAACTGATTGCATGAGTTGAGAACTCAACCATTTACGCACAAGCAGCCCCTTAGCCCATTACACATGGTTTTCGCCTTTCCTCGTTTTACTTTCCCGAAAACCCCATAAGGTATCTTAGGCCAAGAGATGGCGACTGGTCCAAGGTCACCCAATGAGCTTTATGTCTGAGTGAGGATGTGAACCTTAGTCTCCTAGGTTCTAGTCTGACACTCCAGTCGTTCCTCCACGGTGGCTCTTGACATCTTTCACAGTTTTATCCTGTAGCGTAGGTTCTTGATGGATAAGCCTTATGGGGGGACACACAAAACCTTTGGTGGCCACACAGAAGGACGAGTCTCTTGAGGCAACCTGTTTTGGTGCTTTAAAGGTCTGCTCGTCCTCCTTCGTTCCCTTTCACGGTTTTATAGGCAGAGCCTCTTCTCTGGCTCCTTCTCCTTTTGAAGTCTCCAAAATGGAAAGCAGATGGTCTGTAAGTGCTCTCTTGCCAGTGCTTGGAGATGTGCCCTGGACTAAGCTGCAGAATATGCAGCTGGAAATATTCTTGATAGTACAAAGGAGGAGGAGAGAGGCATGATCACTTTGTGGTGCAGGAAAGGTAAGTCTGCCAGCGCAAAACACCAGAAAGGTGACATTTGGGAGAGTGTTGGTCTTTCTTCCATAGTGTCCTACAAAGCTAGTTCTTTGTGATCCTCCATGGGCAAGAGAGAATTGAGGATCAGAGGCACCAGCTGCAAAAAAAACCCAGTGGGGAAACAGGAAAGCTTTTAAATTTCTCCTAAAGGTCAATAATGAGGGAGACAGGCAAGCACACCTCACCACATCTGCCACTGAAAAGGCCCTGTCAACTCCATCTGGGCAGCCTCCAGTAGCATCACCTGCTGAGAAAGATGCTCATTCAGGTACTCTAGTCCCAAGCCATTTAGGACCATTTATTTACTAGTACTAGGACACGGGTGGCGCTGTTGTCTAAACCACAGAGCCTAGGGCTTGCCGATCAGAAGGTCGCGGTTCGAATCCTTGCAACGGGGTGAGCTCCCGTTGTTTGGCCCCTGTTCCTACCAACCAAGCAGTTTGAAAGCATGTCAAAAAGTGCAAGTAGATAAATAGGTACCACTCCGGCAGGAAGGTAAACGGCGTTTCCATGTGCTGCTCTGATTCGCCAGAAGCGGCTTAGTCATGCTGGCCACATGCCCCGGAAGCTGTACACCGGCTCCCTCAGCCAATAAAGCAAGATGAGGTCAATCCACCCAATAGGTCATTGGCACCCAGTGCAATGCTTTCAGGGCCGGCGACACATGGTCTCATCAGGCTGCCCCACTTACCAGCTGCATTTTTCACTAGCTGCAGCTTCTGGACTGCCTTCAAGGGCAACCCCACGTAGAGCACATTGCAGTAGTCCAGATGGGAGGTCACCAGAGCATGAACACTTGATGCCAGGTTACTCTAGTCCAAGAATGGTCCAGTAGCCACAATTGGTAGCCAAGTTTGTATGACGGTTATAGGGTGTGGGAAAGAAGAAAGACCTTAATCATGACTCCTGGTTTGGACAGCACTCTAAGCCAGATGGTGGCTTGGTTGCAGACCTTCTCTGACCTGAAAAGCTCCGGGAGGAGTAAAGAGGGTGGAAGCTCCTCTCTGGAAGCCAGCATGTTCAAGGGTCCTTTCTCAAAGCTAAGTGTGTAAATTGAGGACTGAGTCCTTGATGGCTATCAGCCATGATAGGTAAAGTGGAACCTCCCTGGCCAGAAGCAGTTTACCTCAGAATACCATTGCTGAGGATAAGACGACGAAGGAAAGCTACTTTCCTCAGTGGCTGCATGTCAGCATTGGAATGTTGGCTGCCCTGAGGAATAGCGTGCTGGGTTTGATGAGCCCTGTCTGATCTAGCAAGACAGTTCTTAAGTTTTTGCATTCAATTTTGGCTGGATTGTGTCCTATGTATTTGACATACCTGTTAAGAGGGGATTATTATTATTTCCCGGCCAAGTGTTAAAAGCATTCCTACAGCAATCAGACCAGAGATCATTATTTTCTCTCTCCCACACACAAGCAATCTGTTTCTCATCTGCCCCAAAGTGTGCTGGCGCTACCTTTAAGTCAGCCTTGTCTACAATTGCCAAAGCAAGACGTGAACGAAAGCCCAGTTATAAATACACTTGACTGCAAAGCTCTGGCAATGACACAGCCTTGACCTAATAGCACGTCTTCCATGGGTGATTGTCACCCTAGGCTTTGCAATATGAAAGCAAGGTGGTTTCCATTTGAAAAACAAGGAAGCTGGGGCTCAGAGGAAAGAATGTCTCCGATACATTTCAAATAGTTCCAGGTATTTTTATTCCACTTTTCCACTTTTCTTTTTGATGGTCAAAGTGGCTAACAATGCTTATAGCAGTTTAAAACATCCTGGTACAGTGGTACCTCGGGTTACATACGCTTCAGGTTACATATGCTTCAGGTTACAGACTCCACTAACCCAGAAATAGTACCTCGGGTTAAGAACTTTGCTTCAGGATGAGGACAGAAATTGTGCTCCGGCGGCGCGGCAGCAGCGGGAGGCCCCATTAGCTAAAGTGGTACCTCAGGTTAAGAACAGTTTCAGGTTAAGAACGGACCTCTGGAACAAATTAAATACTTAACTCGAGGTACCACTGTACTGGTAAGCTATTGAACACATTTAGTGACATTAAGAAAAATACCTTTATCCCAAGTCAAGCCCTAGGAGACAGAGTTGAACATCCTAATGAACACTCCCACCTGCCTGCCAATACTATACTCCACAAACTGTTCCATTCAAATCAGGCTTCAGCCTCATATCCACTATTATGAAGCTGTCTATCAAGCTCCCCAATCCTCAAGGCTAATGTTTACTTGTGAAATTGCAGCTTTTACAGACTTAGGAAGTGTCTTTGAAGTGTTTCCTTCTTCTTCTTCTTTTAACATCCTCTGTTCAGAGATAACCATTTAAAAATTTTCAGTCTGTTGCTTACAGCATTTCCAGGATTCAGAGGCCAAGGTGTATTTACACATTCAGAGAGCGCTAATTAAGCATGCGCCCCTTTTTGTAATGGAAAGCGAGTGTGCACGCATCAGATGCAAATACATTGCAGCAGCATGAAATTGAGAAGTGCAGGAGCTCTCCTAAGGCTAAAAGCAAAGGCAAGTGTTCCTACCTAGCAATTGCGAATTCCACACTCATTGCTACTTTCTTGGGTGGCTCACAACAAGACCCATCATTGACTTTCGACTAGAATGAAATTTTTGCCCCACCTACGAAAAGAATTAAGCTCATCTGCTCGTGCCAAGATTCCTATGGTGAACTTTGTGGCTTGTTTTGGAGGAAACAGTGAGCAATTGTTTTGGGAAGACCACCAAACCAACGGAGCCCAGCATTCAGGGAATAAAGGGCAGCAGAGAGCTCATGGCCTCACCCACCAGGAATTCCCACAACCCAACTGGCACTAATTAGATCTACGCCTGGCAGACCCAGCTCTGTTTGGGCACAAAAAACAAGAGAATATATTTCACTGAGCCAATGGTTGTGGCCAGTCTGAATTTTCCCACAGATTTCCACTTGTACGTGAACCTCTCAGCGTTATCCGCAACAGACAGTTTAATACCTCAGAGTTCTCTTGCCTGGCAATTTTCTAGCTACTAACTTGCCTCTAAAGACTTCATACATCTGATGAAGTGGACTCCAGTCTATAAAAGCATATGCCAGAATAAATCTGTTAGTCTTTTAAGTGCCTTGAGACTCTTTAGTTGCTTTTGCTGCAACAGACTAACATTCTGCAACAGGCTAACAGATAGGGAGGTGGCAATCAAAACAAGCACACTTCCTTCCTGCTAAAGACTGTACTGTTCTGAAACACTCTGTAAAGTGGGCCTATTGCTCTTGGGCAAAAGAAGCGTTCAGAAATGTGTTAATTATGCAAAATGCACATCAACATTCATGTAATATTTTGTTTTTATGCTTTTTTTTAATAAAAAATGAAAATTAAGGTTGGAAATGGGACAGACTGCACTCACGGCTGGAAAAATGAGAACTTGAGAGCAACCAACACTGACAGGTTTGCCCATCCTTAATTTGACAATGTTTAAAGGGTAAATTCTGTGAGTATATAGCTGAAATTTCCACAGCAGGTGAATTGTATTCCACAACCGAAATGGGCAACGTTAGGGATCTGACACTGGTCAGATTCCAGCTTTGCCATCTTCAAGGGAGCTTCTATCTCAAGATGGGTGTTGGGAGAACGATGTTTTTAAAAAGCTCTCTCATATCTAATGCGAAGTAAAAAAGATTGCAGCAGCATTACACAAGTCCATTATTGCAGCCTCAATATAGCAACATCAATTAGCACAGCCTTTCATCTCAACCAATTAAAAAAAGGAGGGGATTAAAAAAAAATGTTCCCTCCAGCATGCTGGGGAATGATTCAGAACCATTGATTCGCATATACATTTTCATAAACTGTGACAGAATGTTGATACTCTCATTACAGATTTCTGGAGCATCACAGGGTACTCATTCAACATGGCAAGCACTTGCTTTGGCCAAATCCCAGACTCTGCCGCGCAGAAAAAGCAGCTGTCACACCTGAGCGGCTGATAGTGAGGTTTAATGCTATTGTGTTATTTGCGGCTGACACCCTGCAGGCATCTCCTGCCACCAGACTGCCAATTTGGATGACACTCCAATAGAAGAACGTTTGGCACTTGATTATGACGGCAAATATGATGGGCACCGCATTGCCAGGGACACCAATTTCCTTATTCACAGCACCGTAGCCAGAAAGCCTCACGACCACTACATTTCTAAACTCTGCAATTATTATTACCATAGTTGCTTATCAAATTTCTATACACTTTTCATCCAAAGATCAAAGGGTGGTTTACAATATAATAGCACAAAAATGCGTAACAGAATAACCAATCAAACACTATCTCCCCCTCCCCAGACAGTACCATAGGATTGTAGATCTGAATGGATCCCAAGGATCACCTAGTCCAATTTCCTGCAATGCAGGAATCTCAACACACAGCCCCCGAAAGAATTTGAATCCATACCGGACCCTGCTTAGCTTTGCAAATGTGCTAGCGGGTTTATTGCTGCACCAGGTTAAGTCGCAGTTTAAAAGGCCAAAGATTGTTTAATTAGTTAAAGGTCTCGTGCATGTACAGTGGTACCTCGGGTTAAGTACTTAATTCATTCCGGAGGTCCGTACTTAACCTGAAACTGTTCTTAACTTAAAGCACCACTTTGGCTAATGGGGCTTCCCGCTGCCGCTGTGCTGCCGGAGCACGATTTCTGTTCTCATCCTGAAGCAAAGTTCTTAACCTGAAACACTATTTCTGGGCTAGCGGAGTCTGTAACCTGAAGCGTATGTAACCTGAAGCATAAGTAACCCGAGGTACCAGTGTATGTGTCTTCCCTGCTTTGCTATGCTTGATTACAGCAGACTGAATGTGTGAACCATGCATCTGAGGAAACAAAATAATAATATAATAATTATTTGGTTTTTGTACCTCACCCATCTGATTAGGTTGCCCCAGCTACTCTGGGCAGCTTCCAATAAAAATACAGGGAAAACAGTAACAACAAAAACCATTAAAGGCATCCCAAAACAGGGCTGCCTTCAGATGTCTATGAAAAATTATATAATGTAGTTATTTAACTCTTTGATGTCCAATGGGATACCCACAACCCAGCCCGTCTTGAGGGTCTCCTGACAGCAGGAAAGGTCCCAAACACAGTACTATTGATGTTTCAGGATTAAAACTGTCCAGCTTTTGTGTGTTGTTCCCCAAGTTCCAATGAAAACAGGGCAAAGGGTTAAGAATTCAGCCCCTGCAATGCATTGCATCGTAATTGCACTGAAAAGTCATCTAGATTTGCCAGTGTGGGGCTATGACAGGAGTGAGTTTGAATTTGGGCAGGTTATTAAGGAGAAATAAGCCACAAGGAAGCAGAAGAAGCAGGTCTGCAAGCAAAGTTTAGATGACATCATTGGGGAGGGGGAGAAACTTTGTTCAGTAATCCATTTACCTTACTCATGCAGACCAGCAATGCAAGTGTTAACACAGCAGCAAGCCTTTTAATGAAGCCACTATGTTGCAGGCTCTGTTAAATGAGGAAAAACTGCCTCCCTCCAACTTTCCACAGGAAAGCATATACTTATGAATATTGCAATACTATGGTTAATGCATTCAGTTGGGATAAACTAAGCATATTCTGCATGTCAATGGGCTTTAGAAAACAGAACCTGACATCACAATGTTTCAATGTTTCACGCATACAGCTATTTTAGAGACTTCAGACATTAACCAATATTTCCTCCCTTACTATCAAAGTTCAGATTGTAAGTCTCCCTGGGGCCGCGACCTCTCTTTTGCTCACGCTACCCTGAAAACCAACCAACTGTGGTTTGCTCTACCTGTTTATCTCCCAGTTTTGCACAAAAATAAATATTAAATTAAATTCTACACTAAGGTGGGAGGGGCACATTTGTAAATATACGGCCATTGGATCATTTGCTTCCAAGACTCAAGTTTCTGAAACATGCGTATTTTTTTTTAATCAAATGGAAAGAGGGAAATGAAGACTGGGAAGAAATGAGAGGCAAGAGAAAGAACCTGTAATAAATATGTAGAGTGGTTAAACTCCATTGCCTGGTGACAACACTTTGCTCAGTCCCTCTTGGATCTGAGGTTGTACCTGACATTGCCCACAAGCTTTGTAGCTCCTTCCAAAGTCATAATGGTTAGAAATTTGAAATAACATCTCTATGTTAAAGTCCAATTAGAATCACAGAATTGTAGAATTAGAAGGGACCCAACAGGTTATCTAGTCAAACTGCCTACAACCAAGTTTTCATACTTCCATGTCAAACTGACATGGAACACATGCCACTCTGGGTATCCTTATGTCATTCATCTGAGGGGACGCAGGTGGCGCTGTGGTCTAAACAACTGAGCCTCTTGGGCTTGCTGATCAGAAGGTCACGGTTTGAATCCGTGTGACGCTGTGAGATCCCTTTGCTCTGTCCCAGATCCTGCCAACCTAGCAGTTCGAAAGCATGCCAGTGCAAGTAGATAAACAGGTACAGCTGCGGGGGGGGGGGGATAAATAGCGTTTCCGTGCACTCTGGTTTCCGTCCCAGTGTTCCATTGCACCACAAGCGGTTTAGTCATGCTGGCCACAAGACCTGGAAAGCTGTCTGCAGACAAACGCCGGCCTGAAAGCAAGATGAGCACCGCAACCCCATAGTTGCCTTTGACTGGACTTAACCACCCAGGGGTCCTTTACCTCATCTGATGAAAGAACTGATTGTTTCAGACATCCATTCTCCTAGTTGTATTTTACCAATTCCACCACCCACAGAATGTGCAAATACCTGTGATGAGGTATCTGCATTGGGGTAGAGAGCCTGATCTTGATAGAGGGTCAGATTCTTATTTCCCTTGCCCCCTGCAGTTCAGGTTTGACAGCTGGGCGGAACTATCCAGCTGCCAATCACCCAACATCACAACAGTGTCAGGTGAAGATCAAGATTTGAGAGCACCCGTGCAGAGCTTACAGAGACAACCATATCTCTACCTGTCCCTTGCCTGTTGTCTCATATGATGTCATGCATGGGGCAGGTGGGTGTGGTTTGTGCTGGGTCCAATTTGGCCCATGGGTGAGAGGTTTTGCACCTGTGCCCTGTACAGACCCTGCAATTGCACAGCTGCACAAATCTTTCACTTAGTTAACTCCATACAGTGGTGCCTTGGTTCTTGAACTTAATCCATTCTGGGAGTCCGTTCAACGTTCGAAAACCAAGGCTTCCTGCACTCAAGTGGAAGCCGCATCGGACATTCACAAACTGAAACACTTACATCCGGGTTTGCAGAGTTCGGAGCCAATTTGTTCGACAACTAAGCCGTTTGAGAACCAAGGTACCACTGTATGCGCCCAGTCACTGCTTGGGACTGCTTGCATGGAAGGAAAATAAATGCGTAAAGCGGACCAGAGTATGCTAGCAAATCCCCATGGAACTTTTTGCCTGGAAATCTTGCCATGCGATTGTGTGAGCACATGCACCCACAGACATGCAACAGATCAAAACTATGTGCATCCACATTCAAAGCCAAAAGGCCCCATTTCTTCCTCTTGCTGCTTAATCTTGCTCCTTAGTCTTTTGGCTCCTTGAGCTTCTACTTATTCGCTGCACAAAAATCTCCATAGAACGTGACTTGGCTGCACACTTCTGCTCTCAGAGATCTGTTACTCTTATATACATCGGTATCTCATTACAGAGCTGTAAAACCTCCTCCAGCCAAACATAATACCGAGTCTCTGCACATCAGATGTCGATCTCTCTGAAAACGAGGAATTTGGCAGACGCTCCCTGTAGCAAAACAAAAAGTCCTCTCTTTGTGCGATTCCTGAATGTAGCCATCACCCATTCACAAATATTGTGACTGTAGAAGCCATTTATCACAGCCACTTAGGCTGGAGACAGATGACAGTTGTTACGGCGGCAGAGGCACAAGAGAAGCATCCTCGTTGCATGATGGCGCAAACTCAAGACTCTTCCAAAAAAATATAACCATTGCCAAACCTCTTTAACCGACAGCAAAAATGGGACATCAAAGAAACGAGGGTCTAAATCAGGAGCAACAGTGACTCTCTCATACCTCTTTTGATGCACGTACAAACTATGGTCTCTCTCAAGCTTTAAAATATGGCGCTGTGGGTTAAACCACAGAGCCTAGGACTTGCCGATCAGAAGGTCGGCGGTTTGAATTCCTGCGATAGGGTGAGCTCCCATTGCTCGGTCCCTGCTCCTGCCAACCTAGCAGTTCGAAAGCACATCAAAGTGCAAGTAGATAAATAGGTACCGCTCCGGCGGGAAGGTAAATGGAGTTTCTGTGTGCTGCTCTGGTTCACCAGAAGCGGCTTAGTCATGCTGGCCACATGACCCGGAAGCTGTATGCTGGCTCCCTTGGCCAATAAAGCGAGATGAGCACCGCAACCCCAGAGTCGGTCACGACTGGACCTAATGGTCAGGGGTCCCTTTACCTTTACCTTAAGGCTCAAGACAGACTATAGAGTTTTCAACGGGAGTTGAAGGTAGCATAATGAAACCATCATAACGCACACATATTCAGCTGGAACCTGGGTAGGTAGATCATCTCACCCAACTCAGTACTGCCTACTCCTGTTTCCGTAACATGAGCACCACAACACCCCCTTTATTTTATGTATATATTTTATTTAAAGCATTTATATGCTGCCTAATTACTTGCCGTTCTAAATGAATTACACCCTTTTAGGAGCCTGTTGATGCCCCCTGCTGCTCCCAATTTTTAATTTTCTTTTAAACTGAGATGTGAGGGGTAAACTGCGCGTCCCAGAATTCTTGGGTAGAGGGGCTTTAGATATATGGCGTACACATAGCCACCACTTCTTGCTATAAACGTTTATCATTTTTCAATAAGCAAAAAAGCACACGGCACGTTATAAAATTGTTGTAGATTGCCCTGCATGGGGAAAGATAGAACTGCATGCTGGGATGGCAAAAAAGAAAAAGGAAAAGCTCTGCACATACAGAAAGCTAGCAGGTGATGAAGAAGCCTGAGCCAGAAACCAGCTCCTTTGATGTCTACTTTTCCAAAAGCAAAGGCAAGGGGATCATACACCTGGTCACATAATCCTCCGCTTTAAGGAGGGAGCCAGGGCATACCTAGAAATTAGACTGGTGCGATTAAAGTAGATTAAAGTGCTCTGCTGTTCCATTGCAACAATCCAGTAATAAACTGACTTTTTGCAGTTAGGAAATAATAATAATAATAATTTATTATTTGTACCCCGCCCATCTGGCCGGGTCTCCCCAGCCACTCTGGGCGGCTTCCATAAAAACCAAAAAAACCAAAAAAAGTGACAGGGAAATGCGCTGGAAAGTATGGGGTAAAATAAGAAGATGAATAAGCAAGCAAATCAGGACAACTGCTCATTGTTGTTTAACCTCCCCACAAACATTTCAGAATAAACGCAAAATAAAGACTGGATATAGTCTGGTTTTGGGGCAAGTGAATCAGGATAGATGCTCAACAAACGGGTCGTCTGCAGAAGTCTTAAGTGCTGGAATCTAGGAATAGTGATCTGCTGTACCTCTTCTGGAAGGAGGCAGTGTAAAACTGCCACTGAATTTCTCCTTGCCCAGATCTTACTCAACTGCAGTCCATAGCTGTCCTTTAAAAGCAGCTGGACTTCTTTAAAGCTTGCATGATCTTACTAGAGAAAATTGAATTTGCAGCTGTGAAGCAACATTTGGAGCATCTAACAGCTGCTTCTGGAAAACAACCGCAACACCCAGTAAGAATGCATATGGGGGCTTCTTTTGAAGTCACCCCACCGAGAATAGCTTGAGATAACACATTGGCTGCCCCAGACTTCTGACTTCAGAGCAGGGTAAAGAGTTTCACAGCTTCCTACCCCAACAGCTTTTTGGAATAACTAACCATTCTGAAGGATTGAATCGGCTGGGTTTTAAGGTGCTCTTGGGGGCTTCTCTATCTTATTTGTAGGAAATTGAGTTTAGAAAAAGAGGCATGGCAGTCTTTTTATTACCTTTAACAAATTCCCCCCACTCCCTTTTCCTTTTACTGATTTTCATAGGACATTTTCCAAGGCACTTTGAAGTTTCTGGCTACAGACCACTGGGAGTTAGCTCAGGAATGTTTCCCAGCCAAAATACATCCAATTGAAAAAGCAGGATCTTCGTATGCAGCTGTGAGTACTTACTACAGACACACACAAACAGGATTTATTTACTTCCTACAATTATTATTATTATTATTATTATTATTATTATTATTTCCCCAGCCACTCTGGGCAGCTCCCAATCGAGTGTTAAAAACAATACAGCATTAAATATTAAAAACTTCCCTAAACAGGGCTGCCTTCAGATGTCTTTTAAAAATAGGATAGCTGCTTATTTCCTTGACATCTGATGGGAGGGCATTCCACAGCGAAGATGCCACTACCGGGAAGGCCCTCTGTCTGGTTCCCTGTAACCTCACTTCTCGCAATGAGGGAACCGCCAGAAGGCCCTCGGCACTGGATCTTAGTGTCCAGGCTGAACGATGGGGTGGAGACGCTCCTTCAGGTATACTGGACCGAGGCCATTTAGGGCTTTAAAGGTCAGCACCAACACTTTGAATTGTGCTCAGAAACGTACTGGGAGCCAATGCAGATCTCTCAGGACCGGTGTTATATGGTCCCGGAGGCCACTCCCAGTCCCCAGTCTAGCTGCCGCATTCTGGATTAATTGCAGTTTCCGGGTCACCTTCAAAGGTAGCCCCACATAGAGAGCATTGCAATAATCCAAGCGGGAGATAACTACAGCATGCACCACTCTGGTGCAGTGGACCAACACCAGCTGACGACATGGCTCCCCAAATCTCTTTTCTGATGAGTGTGAAGTTCCACAGTCTGTGTTGATTTGGGGAGCTATGTCATCAGCTGGTGTTGGTGCACTGTGCTTCATTAAGTCCAGGGGTCAACGCAGCCGTCTACCAGGAGATTTTGGAGCACTTCATGCTTCCTTCCACAGACAAGCTTTATGGGGATGCTGACTTCATTTTCCAGCAGGACTTTGGCACCTGCCCACACTGCCAAAAGTACCAGAACCTGGTTCAATGCCCATGGAATTACTGTACTTGATTGGCCTGACCTGAACCCCATAGAGAATCTATAGGGCATTGCCAAGAGAAAGATGAGAGACATGAGACCGAGGAATGCAGAAGAGCTGAAGGCTGCTATTGAAGCATCCTGGTCTTCCATAACACCTCAGCAGTGCCACAGACTGATAGCATCCATGCCACGCCGCACTGAGGCAGTAATTGATGCAAAAGGGGCCTAAACCAAGTACTGAGTGCATATGCATGCTTCGACTTCTCAGAGGTCCAATATTGCTCTATTTGCATCCTTGTTTTGCTGATTTCATTTAATATTCTAATTTTCTGAGATTGTTAATTTGGGGTTTTCATCAGCTGTACGCCATGATCATCACAATTATAACAAATAAAGGCTTGACATATCTCGCTTTGCATGTCATGAGTTTATCTCATATATTAGTTTCACCTTTTAAGTTGAATTACTGAAATAAATGAACTTTTCCACAATATTCTAATTTTCCGAGTTTCACCTGTATATAATAATACCAAATAACATTAGGAACTCCAAACCTCCTTTTGTGTAGCCTTGATATATCAAGTTGGCAGTGAATGACTCTTGCTGTCTTATTTATCCAGACATTTTTTATAAACTAAAAATCCCTTTCCTGATGGGGAAAGGGCTCCAACCCCCTGCCCTGACAATCAGTTTGAGTGCCCTTTTCCACGGTATCATTTCTGAGATGTTTGGTTCCTGGTGACCATATCAGAAGGAACTCTGAAGCAGTTCTAACGATGCCGCGGTTTAAAGGGCAAGATTCCAAAGGAATTTAGCCCACCTCTGAACCAATGGCGAAAACTGTTTCAGCTCACTTAATCACACTTATCTCAGGGTCACTGGCCGATGGCACTGAAACCAGGAAGTTGTAACTTTCTAAATAAATATTTGTACTAAAAGAGCACAGAAGAATGTCTAAAAGAGCACAGAAGGATCTTGGGAGAGCTTTCTCCTGCCGAATCCATGGCATGCGTAAGAAAAGCAACTCATTGGGAGGGGGCCTGACAGTAATTCCCGAGATTCTCAGTTTCATTCATATACTGAGAAGGCAGCACTCCTTCCACATTTCTGCGCAATAACTGTCACCCTGGCACTGGGTGATAGAGGGTCTTTAATTTGCCCCCCTCCCTTATCAGCCAGACAGAGGCCTAAGCAAAGCACAAATTTCATCTAGCACAAATTGCCCATCATTAAAGATGGATGATTAGTGCTTAACTTCCACTCCACTTACTGCCAAGCTCAACACAGCTCCAAGGGAGGAAGGAGAGCAACGATGTGCCCGGACCAGCCAATTTAACTCAATTTGCCACCAACAGACGCGCAAGGCGGGGTTCACTGCCTGCACTGCATTCTTCGGTTTGTCACTGCAAGACGGGAGTTAAAAGGTGCAGAAAACCAACAGCTCTTGCCATCAGATCCCTGTTGCATTAATTTGTGCTACTTGGGGTCCATTGAGCTGATTTTGGGGCACATCAATGGTCAGAAGGAAAAGAAGCAGAACTTTCAATCTACAAATGCTTCCCCTTCAACCTTGTATTTAAAAGTCACTACTTGCCATAGGCGAGTGGCTATCTGCAAGCCTGAGTCATGGGAACATGGGAAGCGGCCTTAGACCAAGTCAAACTATTGGTCTATCCAGCTCAGTACTGCCTATTCTGGGGATGGGGAACATTTTTCTTCCCCACCTAATATTTCCAGATATTATTATTATTATTATTATTATTATTATTATTATTTTGTATCCCATCCCCACCCATCTGACTGGGTTGCCCCAGCTTCCAGCTTCCAACATACATATATAAAAACATAATAAAACATTAAACCTTAAAAAGCTTCCCTGTACAGGTCTGCCTTCAGATGTCTCAAGGTTATATAGTTACTCATCTCCTTGACATCTGATGGGAGAGCATTCCACAGGGTGGGTGCCACTACCGAGAAGGCCCTCTGCCTGGTTGTCTTAAGAAGTTGTCTCTCCCAGCAAAGGATACTAGGACTTCCAAGTCCTTTAGGCCAGGAATGGAGAATCTTAGTGTGCTCATTTACGGCCCTCTAAGCCACACTGTCTGGGTTTGAGACTCTCCCTAGGCCACACACCCTCCCAGTCAGTGGCATAGCGTGGGGGGTGCAGGGGGGGCCGGCCGCACCGGGCGCAACATCTGGGGTTAGGGAAATCCACGGGTTAGGAGGCGCAAATCCACGGGTTAGGGGGTGCAAATTACTTGCCTTGCCCCGGGTGCTGACAACCCATGCTACGCCACTGCTCCCAGTCCATACCTGTCACCAACTTTGCTTTGCACCCTTCCTTGAGTGCTTCTGCCAGAGTGGAATAGGACCTGCAACTAGGGCTGGGCAATATCTGGTTTCCAAAACTGCAATATGTCACCAGCTAAACATTGTTGTATACCAGTATACTGTGATGTGTAAAATAAGGATGGAACTATGTAGAGGCGAACAGTAGGGATGGGCGATATCTGGTTTTCAGCTTCATGGTATGTCACCAGCTAACCATCACAATATACTGATCTATCACAATGTCTGCATGTGAGAGTGAGATATCACAGATCAAACACACCACTCAGAGAACTTGTAAAACAACGCTTGAAGTCAGCTGCCTGTAATCTAAGTGTTGCGTAACCAATGAAATGAACTGGTGTACATTGATGAATGGGTAAGGCTATAGCTCAGCAGGGGAAGCAGTGTTCAATGCTGGCCTAGAAGTATAGGAATATGCCTTACGCCAAATTCTTCTAGCAGAGAATTGTCTCTACACTGACTGGCAGAGGCTCTTCCGAGTATCAGGCAGGGGTCTCATCCAGCCCTACCTAGGAATGCCAGAGATTGAACCTGCGACCTTCTTCACGCAAAGCAGATTCTCCACTGCTGAGATTTGCCCCACCCTCAAGAGCAAGAGGCTCTCTCTGCTGCATGTGAACCAGTCCTGGAAATCAGACCAGACCAAGAAATGTTAAAAGTTACCTTGCAGTTTTTGTTCTGCACATTCACAAGGTGCAAAAACTTGGCGAATTTGTATTTCGAACCTGCAAAATAAGATGGCAAGCACACAGCCAAACTGTGGGAAAGCACAGTGGCATTTTAACACAGTTTGTTTTGCTGGGCATAATGGAGCATTTCAAAACTAATTGAAACCACAATTAAAGCCATACAGGGAGCCCATGGCAGAAACAGGATTACTGAAAATTATTCCCTGGCTCACAGCACCTGCTCAATATACCAGACCTCAGCACTTTAAGAAAAACACACACACACACACACACACACACAGACACAACTAAGTCTTATTTCAAGCTATGATGTTGAGATTTATTGCTTGTTTTTGCTAATCAAGAGTTAACTCCAACTTTGAATGGTGTGATTTATTGCCAACTTGCTCTTTGACAATAGGCTAAGAACACTTCTACAATTCCCTACATTGTGGATGAGGAATTCGTGACTCTCCATATGTTGCTGGACGTCAGCATCATCCCAGGCTGATGGGGAGTCACAGCCCTAAGAACATCTGCTGGGACACGGGTTCCCCATTCCTGCCCCACATCATGTTCAACCGAGAAGACATGTTACAAATGCAACTGAATGCTGATGAATATGGGGTCAGCAACCCCACACATGGATGGCATTAATTAAGCACACAAGAAGGGGCCTAGCTCAGTGGCAGAGCACATGTTTCTCATGCACAAGGTCCCAGGCTCAGTCCCTGCCGTCTCTGGTAGACCTCTGCTGGCCACACCTTGGAGAGCTGCTAAAGGAATGCAATTCAAGCCACCTGGCCAAAGCCAAGTAGGAAATCAGGGCGAAATCACCTGGGGAACCCAATGTCTGCTACCTTGAGTTCCATGGTGGAAGGAAGGTGGGAAATAAACAATAAAATATTACTGGGAATAAATGGGGAAGTTATTTAACTCTGCGTAAGGCGGGTGGCGCTGTGGGTTAAATCACAGAGCCTAGGGCTTACCAATCAGAAGGTCGGTGGTTCGAATCCCCATAATGGGGTGAGCTCCCATTGCTCGGTCCCTGCTCCTGCCAACCTAGCAGTTCGAAAGCACATCAAAGTGCAAGTAGAGAAATAGGCACCACTCCAGCGGGAAGGTAAACAGCGTTTCTGTGCGCTGCTCTAGTTCGCCAGAAGCGGCTTAGACATGCTGGCCACATGACTCGGAAGCTGTACGCCGGCTCGCTCGGCCAATAAAGCGAGATGAGCACCGCAACTCCAGAGTCGTCCGCGACTGGACCTAATGGTCATGGGTTCCTTTACCTTTAAGGCACTTTATGTATTCATGTGAATTTTGCAAGGAGACCCTAAAGACCCAAAAAGGCATGCAGATCTGCTCTTTCCTGAGCAGGGAGTCATAGATGGAGTTCTGCCATGTGCAACAAGGGTGTGCACTTGAGAGATAAAGAGGAACGGGGCAGGGGGTTGGATAGAAAGTGCCAACAGAGAGAGTAGAATAATACCACCGACTAGGTCTAAGGCCATCATTCTCTGTCTTTTACTGTCCTTTCAAAAAGGGAATCCTTTATTAATACATATTTGATGAGATACTATTGACCGGTGCACAACAGAGATAGATGCTAATTGGTCTTCTTGCAATGTGTTTACTTATTCATTCATTCACAAGAACGGCACGCACACCGATATAATTTGGGCATTTGCCTTTGCCAAGACCATTCCAAAAATAAAGGCTCTGAGTGTGGAAAGTCATTTGCCAAAAGCTGCTGCCATGGGAAAGACGCTGTTGAGCAATCTAATATTTAACAGTCCCAGCTGCCTTTTATTTCAAAGCCATATTTTAGTTATTAGTATCATTTGCAACCTTTCCCGCCCCCTCTCACAGTCCTAAGACCCTGCCAAAATGCAGTACTAAGCAGATATTTTGCATGTGCATTAAAAAAAGTTTATTTTAACTGCACCTATTATCTGTAAATAGAAGGTGATCCCTTAAAATGTATAACCTGCAAACTCCACACAAATCAAAAGTCTGGTTAAAAAAGACCTCCCTACAAGAACTTTTACCCCATCTATTGTGTGTGTGTGTTTGTGTACATATGACATCTCACACACAGAGTGCAACTTGCAATACACATTTGATTATAGCAATCTGCTTACAATTCAGCACAAAGTATCCTTTTCCTATATTAAAAAAAAAACTTTCCTATTTCTCCATGCTATAGAGAATTATTTTGGGACTAGATTTTAAAAAAAACAACAAAAAACTCTGCATGCTGGCACATAGGATGCCTTAACATTTTGCTGATTTCGATTCTGAAACATTTTCCTCCCGATGAAGTGTTTAGTGGTTTTGGACAGAACTCTGTTTGCCTCGGGCCAGAACCTAATCTCAGGCGAAATCGTAAACAATGTTTTGCCCAGAACCCCGTCCAGTTTTGCACTGGAGCTGAAAGCTCCAAAAGCAAAACCACACTGGAAATCAAAGCACCGATAAATTGGTGTTAGTCCTAGATTAGCTGGGTTTCCTCCCCACACTCTCCCCCACCCATACGCTGTTAAGCCGGGGCTGTTATCGGCTTGTTGCACTGTCTCTGCTGACTTTTCACCTTGCCGCTGCTGAATGCAGTCGGAGTTCTAATATACCTTCCAGATTTAATCAAGACAGATTAATTCTGATTGCAAACAGAAGTCGCAACAGGAGGAATAACCGCAAAGCATAAGCAGCAACAGCAGCAGGTAAGTATACCTGCGGCATTATGTGGCAAGGAATGTTAACCCGAGCAACCTTCTGAAGAGCCCGATTTAAAAATAACCAGCTGCAAATGGGAGCTTTCACAAGATATACTTCAAGCCATAAAGCAAAAATTATGTTTCATCAGCACCTTTAAAAAGAAAACAGAGGAAAGCACAGCTGGCGTTTGAACTGGCTTTTTTGCTACATAACTTTTCAGCCTCTGGATACATTCAACCAAGCCCTTTCCTGGAGCGGACCCAAACACACGCCTGTTTATTTGCAATTCTTACGGTATGCTACACATACCTCTTTTCCTTCTAAATCCCCTTCATGGGTTTTCCTCCTCCTCCTCTTCTGTGATAGCCTCGTCTTCCCTGGAATTCCTGTAGGGAGCAGCTGGCGTCTCTCTCTCTGGGTTAATCCACGAGCGGGTGGTTTAGCAATCCCATGAGTCTGTTAATTAGTTTAATCGCTTGCTGGCACCCAAGACGAGAGGCCACTTGAACACCCGAAGAGGGGGGGTGATCCAGCTGCTGCGGCTGCTACTGCTGTGTCCGCCTCTGCCCAAGAAGCACTCCCCCTCCAAAAAAAAGACGGCTTGTTTACCCTAAAAAAAACAGAAAGCAGCAGCAAACCCTTCTGGAGCAGTTCCGTTACATGAGTTTCCAGAAGGCTGGGAGAGCTTACTGCCCTCCTCTTCGCTGCCTCTGGCTATGGGAGCATGAATAGTCTTCCGTGCATTCCTGATTCTGCTCTGTCAGTTGCAATGTGCTCAGCTGTCAAAGCTGCCCAAATCGGACCTCCCCAAAAAATATGCACAGAAAACCCCACCAAAACTCAAAACCCACAGAAACACAAGGGGCAGCCAAACAACGAGAGCCTTCAGGTTAGCCAGGCAGGTGGATCTAACATTATTTTCTCAGGTTGCCAGTTGGTGGGACGAACGGGGATGACAGCATCCAAAGCGAAACAGAAAGAGAGAAGGGGTTTCAGCTGCACAGCGAAGCCCACAGATCTTCTCCGCTGCGAAAATAAAAACAAAATCCAATCTTACCCTGCCACTAACTGGTTTATTTCAGGCATGATCAACTCTCTGCTCCCTTCCCCCTGCCACGGAGAGTCTTGGAATTAACCTATGGGGCGAGAAGTCAGGAAGCGGGTTGAGAGAGACCCTGGAATTCAATTGTAGTAAAATACGTCCCTCCCTCAACCCCGCTGGCTCAGAGACTCTGATCTGACTGTACAGAACAAGCATTTCCTTTCCACCTTCTTTCGCACAGGGTTCCTCCCCCTCCATTCAGGCTAACTTCAATCAGCGAGGTCCTTCCCCGGGGAGAAGCGCAGCCCCCTTTCCCCACACGTTCAAGCGTCCAGCTGCAAAGCGATTAGGAAGCATGACCCAGGCAGCTAAGCTGTTTATATCACTTCTCCAGAGGGCTTCCTGTCTTGAATTAATGGGAACACTAAGTTGCACCCCCCTCTCCAAAAAAAAAGGGCAGTTGGTGGTGGTGCTATCAAACAGGGAGAGGGAAATTCTCCCGCATTTTTTTGAGGGACAGCCATCTGGTCACTGGGGGCAAAACAACCTGAACATCAAAAGTTTGCGATGGATAAACTCGGGTGGAGGGGGGGAGGTTTCCCCACTCTTGCATGAAGAGCAAACGAAGGCTGCAAACCATCACACCATTTGCTCAAAAGTAGCCCCACTGGCTTTCACAGGAGGATGACCCCCAAAGGAAGTGGTTTGAGGATTGCAGCCAAAGAATGCTTGTCTAAAACCACCAGCAACTGTAAAGAATTTCTACATTAAAGCTCTCACGTTTTCTCTAGGTGAACATGAATTCCGCAGGTGGGTGGCTGTTGAGTACTGAGACACAAAGTCATGTTTCTGACCTCTTGTGGTCGTTCAAGCCCCCCCCCCCCCGGCAATTCTTATCACAGGTGTTCCTGGCATGCTGTTTTGTTAAAGTCACATTGCCCCAATCTGCCAATATTTTTTCTGTTTTAATATTCTTACCGTGGATTATGGTGTAAAGCATGCTCTGTCCTTTTGGCAAAGGGTGGGATATAAATTTCTTAATACAAACTCCATTATTAAACAAAGAATGCAAGCATTAGCCCGCCCTCCCCACCCTTTGCTAGTTGGCAAGCCTCCCTCAAATATCTGGCATGGCTCATTTTTTAAGTTACCTGAAAATTCAAGAGAGGGGCTCACAACATCCCTGACAAAGGAAGAACCCCATTTCCTTCCCCAGCCACATTCCTGTTCAGCCCTGCTTGGCTTGACGTGGTGGTAGCTATTCTACTCCCTTGTTGATGTCTCGCTCCCAGCCGCCAATTCAAGTCCGCCTTAAAATTATGAACAATGTTGTTGTTGTTGTTTAGTCGTTTAGTCGTGTCCGACTCTTCATGACCCCATGGACCAGAGCACGCCAGGCATTCCTGTCTTCCACTGCCTCCCGCGGTTTGGTCAAACTCATGCTGGTAGCTTCGAAAACACTATCCAAGCATCTGTCGTCCCCTTCTGCTTGTGCCCTCCATCTTTCCCAACATCAGGGACTTTTCCAGGGAGTCTTCTCATGAGGTGGTCAAAGTATTGGAGCCTCAGCTTCAGGATCTGTCCTTCCAGTGAGCACTCAGGGCTGATTTCCTTCAGAATGGATAGGTTTGATCTTCTTGCAGTCCATGGGACTCTCAAGAGTCTCCTCCAGCACCATAATTCAAAAGCATCAATTCTTTGGCAATCGGCCTTCTTTATGGTCCAGCTCTCACTGTTAGGAAAGCTTTCACTGTTATCATCCTATTATGCACAATAGGATCTGATGATTCTGTCAGTGAACCGATGGTTTTCCCAAGTATATCAGCCTATGTTCCATGCTATTGTACATGAAACTTAAAACCCCTTCACAGAGAAAGAGTTTTCCCCTTCTGCCATTATGTCAAGTGCCAGCATCCATCTGCCCCAGGAGACAATGGAAGTGTGTGCATTTGGGGGTGAAATCAAACTGTTGGAAGGTTGCAGCGACTGCTGTGGCTGCAGAGACTGATACAGGAGAGACATGTTTTGTTGCAGCTGGGGCAGATGAAGGCATCTGGTTGTGCTGCTGCAGTGTATCTTCTCTCTTGTGCTCCTCCCGGTGGCCATTTTTCTTCTGGCCACAGCTATGGATACACAACTTGACTGCCCGTCTGCTAAATCTGGGAAGACAAGCCATTCAACAACCTTCCAATGAAAGCAGAGGCACTTATTTTACAACACGAAGCGAAACAGAAGCTCTTCATAGTGTGGAAATGAGTAGGAGGCCTCAGAAAGGTGTTTCCCAGGGAGCCCTGATGCAGCTGGAGAATCCTTCTTCAAATCAAACTTCTCCCGACCGCATGCACCCTGCTTGCTTTTACAGTTAAATACCACAAATGCTCAGTGCTGTGCCAATCTACCATTAACCACGGTCCATCATTCAAAACTCAGTGTACGGTAGCCAGGTTGACTGAGTTTGTAGCTGAGCAGAACAGCTGGTGCTCCAGCAGCCAAAGAGACATATTTTGGTAGATATGCTCCTTTACAGAGTACACACCAGCAACTGCTACATATAGCGAGAAAACAGGTACCGTATCTATTCAATCAGCGCAGCTAGAGGAGATAATAAAGGTGCGGCGCAGCGTTTGGAAAACCATTAGAGACTAATGAGCATGTATGCACAAGTCCAGGGTGATCCCAGCATCCCACCATTCATTCTTCAAATGCCAGAGATTCCAGTCCCACCCACCTCCAAACCCTTGCTTGCAGCCATGGGTGGCAAAACTGTGTCCGTAATAAAAACCATCGACTCTCTGGCTGCCAGCTTCAAGCAGCTACTCTGATGGCACACTTGGGCTTCACATAAATATGGTAATGCAATCAATCGCCGCACAAAAAAAACTTACTTTATTTACTAGTGATCCCCCCCCCAATATAACCAGGGTTACTGGTACCTCCACCTAAAGGTAAAGGTAAAGGTACCCCTGCCCGTACGGGCCAGTCTTGACAGACTCTGGGGTTGTGCACCCATCTCACTTAAGAGGCCAGGGGCCAGCGCTGTCCGGAGACACTTCCGGGTCACGTGGCCAGCGTGACATCGCTGCTCTGGCGAGCCAGAGCCGCACACGGAAACACCGTTTACCTTCCCACTGATAAGCGGTCCCTATTTATCTACTTGCACCCGGAGGTGCTTTCAAACTGCTAGGTTGGCAGGCGCTGGGACCGAGCAGCGGGAGCGCACCCCGCCGCAGGGATTCGAACCGCCGACCTTTCGATCGGCAAGTCCTAGGCGCTGAGGCTTTAACCCACAGCGCCACCTGCGTCCCAGTCCCTCCACCTACTCTGTGTTTATGAATCCTATTATTTATTTATTTATTTATTTATTTATACCCCGCCCATCTGGCCAGGCCTCCTCTGCCACTCTGGGTGGCCTCCAACAGGATATTAAAAACACAATAAAACATCAGACATTAAAACAATTCCCTAAACAGGGCTGCCTTCAGATATCTTCTAAAAGTCAGATAGTTGTTTCTTTCTTTGACATCTGGTGGGAGGGCATTCCACAGGGCGGGCGCCACTACCAAGAAGGCCCTCTGCCTACCTGATGGAATCAGTCAAGTGTGTGTGCAACTATATAGCAAAACAGGCCAATATTTGAATTTTGCACCAATATGATATGAGCATTAGATGCTGAATGTCACTGTCTGGATGTCATGAGTGACCTAGAACTTTCACGTCGCACAAGCACAATCCACGGGTTGACTACGTATTGGCTACCACAAACTACAAGTCAGAGCCATTCTTGAGACAGTTGGGTTCCTTTGTTCCAAATCTATTAAGGCCACCCCTTTCTATTTCCTGCCACATAAGATAAACTAGGGACCCATTCACGGCAACATTTTGCAATGTTTATCCTAGTACATGAAGCCCATTTTCCATAACCACTGTTTCCACATGGTTTTGATTACTGAGATAACTTGAACCGAAACAAAATATTTTGAAATTTGACAGGATTTCAAATTTGAAACTCCTGATTTCAAATTTGACGACTTTAACCTTACCAACAGTCTCTTTTATCATTCTGGTGTGTGCATGCAATAGCAGCCTCCCCCAAACTGGTGTGCACTACATGTCTTGCACATATAACTCCCAAGCAGCATGGCCAATGGTTAGAGATGATTAGAGTCCTGGTTCAAAACATTCGGAAGGCAACAGGTTGGGGAAGCCTAATCCAAGAAGAGTCAACATAGTGCCTTCTAGATGATGTTGGAATACATCTAGAGGCTGCCATATTGGATACCCCTGGATTAAGCTGTCAATTATCAGATGCATCAAGAATTCCAGCGATAGTTAAAAATTACTAAAAATATCATAGCTTGCTAGCTATCAGATACCAAATTGTATCGTGTGTCAGCCATTAAATACTGCCAAATATAACTAATTAATTACTATGTGATAACCAGCACAGACTTCAAATATCATGGGATTGAAAAGATTGGTGTTAAATTTCAAATTTTCGATATCCAGATTTGTAGCGAACAATTTTCAGGAGAATGAATGAGGGTGGGATTCATATCGGCTCTCCAGCTGATCGGGCAACTCTCTTGACACATGGAGATATGGTATGCTCTCAGCCCATCATTATTTAAACATGGAAATGGAGCACAAGAAACCTCCTCGCTTGCATCAGGCCTGACAGAGCGCCGCATTTTATTTCCCATTTAGAGCAGTCCCTCGATAGCCATACGAAACAGAAAATGTTAATTCAAGGAAAATATAAATAAGCTTCAGAACTGGAATGTGTCATGGAGGGGATGGAGGGGGGGGGACGTGATGTACAAAACATTCCCACAGTGCAACATAAATAATGCATTGTTGTGTGTGCATTCTTTGAAAGATCTAATGCCAATAAAAGGCTGAAGAGAAACAGACACACAGGAACACTTCCGTTTATCTGGACCTCACTACACAAGAGTATGTGACCCACGTGCTGCGATGGGAAGGAACTACAGCTCCATCTTGCAACTACAGCTCCTGGTTCAATCAGAGGGATCTCGCCTTAAAAGCAATCTCAAGCACCAGGGCTGGAAAAGACCCCTGCCTGAAATCACACAGAGAGGTCAGCAGCTGCTGTAGCTATAATACCAGAATTCATGCAGATATCCTATACTATGAATCCATCTAAATCAGTATTATCTGCCAGCAGGGTTTCCCAAATTTCAGTCTCCAGCTGCTGTTGGACTACAACTCCCATCACGCCCAGCTAGCAGGACCAGTAGTCAGGGATGATGGGAATTGTAGTCCAAAACCAGATGAAGCCCCAACCCAAGTTTGGGAAACCCTGGTTTTACACTGACTGGCATAAGGACATTAAGGAGAGCCTTTTAGCTGGATCAGGCCAACGGCACATCTAGTCCATCATCCTGCGCTCACAGTGGCCTGTGGGAAGCCCAAAAGCGTGACAGCACCCGACTCACCTGTGACCCCTGGTAACTGGTATTCAGAGACATGCTGAGCTAACTATCAGACTCCGCATAAAGCAGGTTGAAATCTACTTTGCGCCTATTTGATTTAGGAAGTTGGGCTTTAGAGTTGGGGTTTTTATCTGCAGTGGTCCTAAGCGGGCTGAGGCACATGATGTGCAGGCTTGGGAAAGGGCTTTTTCAGTGGTGGCTCCTTGCATGTGGAAATCTCTCCCTGCTGAGGTCTGCCTGGCCTCATCTCTGTAGCTCCAGGCAGTTGGCCAAGATGAATAATTTTCAGAGGGCATTTGGAGGAGAAGAGACCCAGCTGCTGCTACTGTTATTGTCATTCAGTGATCTATTTCTGTGAGTTTACAACAGACTGTATCTCTTAATGGATTTTACGTATTCTTATTTACATGTTTTTATTTGTAAACCACCCCCTATGGCCTGTGGGAAGTGTGGTATTTAAACCATCTAAATAAATAAAGAACCCCATCAGTTTTACAGCTCAGGATTGTTCAGGCGCAGCACATGGGAGCCCGTAAGATGACTTAAACTTGCAATCCTAGGGAATAATTGGGAATAAGTGTCACTGAATTTGGTGAGGCTTCTGAGAAAGCATATGATAAGATTGTATGGTAACACTATTGATAAAACCTCCATCCCACTGGCATCTGCGTGGATTATTTTGTGCTGTTCCTTTGAACTTGCCCACCTGGGCTTCTGGCAGTGATGCTAGAGGAGCTGAAGAAGAGAAGGCTGGATCAGGGAGGGACCATTTGGAAGGAGTGTGTGTGTGGTTGTTTTTACACTGAACAAAATGGGTTGTAGCAGGATGGGGAAGAAAGAGATGTTAGAGCACGAAAGGTCACTCTGGTAAAAGACTTTTCTTGCAGCTTCATAAAAACATTCCGCCTTCCCACTCCTGGCTATGCTAATCTGCTGCGTCTGTCAAGTATCATAAACTCAGACAGTTCAGACATCTACTGTGAAAAAATATTGCCGGAAGAATCAAGCAGAGTTTTGAATGGTACCCAGGAAATGGACACGAATGAACACATTGCTCAGCACAGAAAAAGAGGGACCAGACAAATGTAACAAGTGTCCAAGAAGACCCAAGTTGACTTGATTCCCAACATGCTTATTTACAAAGTTTGTATATAACTTGTATAACTTGAGAAGTTATATTTGAAATGTGTTGGGAATAAAGTTCATGTACTCAGCTGGTCTATTTCCATGGTTCCCATTCTGAGAACCGTAGCTCTGAGAAGGGAATAGTGGTTTCCTAACAACTCTCAACACCCTTCACAAACTACAGTTCCCAGGTTTCTCCATGAATGTTGAAATGGTTTAAAAGAGCTTTAAATGCAAGGTGAGGAAGTGGCCTAAGTCCTGTGAGGAACTGTTCAGCCTGGGAAAAGAAAATTAAGGTGAGGCATGATAGCTGTCTTCAAATATCTGAAAGGCCCTCATGCAGAAGATGGACCAAACTTGCTCTCTGTTGGCCCAGAGGGCAGGAATAGAGACAATAGGCAGAGACTACTGGGAAACAGATTTCAGCAAAAGCTCCTAATGGCAAGAGCTTTCTGACAGTGGTACATCCTGCCTCAGGAGACAGTGGACTCTCCATTGTGGGAGATATTTAAGTACAGTCTGAACAACCATTGGTCAGGAATGGTGATGTAGCTGCACCCTGCAATGTAGATCCGGCCATGAGCAGGGCACTGGGCTGGATGACTCCCAAAGGTCCTTTTATAAGTGGGTTATAAACCCTTTAAATAAAAACAAAATGGCCACGTATTATAAATAACATGGATGAACATATATGGTACAGGCCTGCTTTGGGTAGGGCACTGAGCATTCTAAGAGAAGACTTCAGGGTCACCCAATTAAACTTATTTATAGTCAGTGCAGATGTACAGAAAAAGAAAGTCCTTATTTATTATCTAAGGGGATTCATTACCCTTAGAAGTGGCGATGGCCGCTATTTAAATGACTATTTTTTTAAGGACAAATTTGTGGAGGAAATATTAGTTTACTAGCTAACGGGGACAGCGCCCCTCTGAATACCAGGTGTTGGAGACAAGCAACTGGGGATGACTATTCATGTCTGCTGAGGAGATTCCAGGGGCCTCTCACTGACCATAGGAGAAAAAACCACCAGTCTCCTTGGATCCTTGGCATGATCAGTAATGGAATTCTCGTGACATTTTCATTCAGAGGCGGTAAACGGGAGTCATTAAATTTCCACATCTGAAGTTTCTCTGCACAGATGTTTGCATCACTTGAAAACAACTCAGTAAAACTCAGACTTCTGTTTATACGTAATTGCCCTGTGTTAATATTGAAGGCCGATTCCCACACACTGTATCAGCACATATATGCCTGCGGTCCATTTGTTAGTTTCCGACCGTGAAAGGCACATTTTGAATGCAGAAGATGTGCACACACATTAGGGGACCTTCGGCCCAGGGATGGAGAAACTGTTGATCTCCAGATGTTGTTGGGCTACATCTCCGCCATCACCCCTAACCATTGGCCATGCTGGCCATGCTTCCTGCCCTTCCAACTCCACAATTTTCTGGTTCTGTCTCCCATGTTGTATAAAGTGGAATGGACACCATATGGGATGGAATCCAAGCCATATAGAATGGACACCAACCATTACTCAGCCAAACAGGTTTACACACACAACCCCAATAAACGTTACCTCTAAATACGCAGCTCTTGCTTTTTTCTTCTTTCTTGCTACATAAAATACTCATTTGCTTCCAAAGTGAAGAAAGTGTTTCTTCAACGCTCAATTTGTCCCCAATATTATTTGTGCAACTGTTCTGTTCGGCCAAAGGCGGTACGTTGAATGTTTTCTTCCCTTGTCTGGTACAAAGGTTATCGTTACAGAAAATAACCTAAGGACATGTATAATCCTGAGAGATTTCAGCACAAAAACTATTTTTAACTCTGGTTCTGTTTAATGTTCAGAGTAACACAAGAAGCACGTATAACCAGAGGGGACAGTGTTATCAAAAGGTTGTGTTTCCTTTCTCTTCACAAAAATAAAAGCAGCAATTTATGAACCTCCTCAGAGCACAGAAACATACTACTCTCTGCCTTAGATTTCAAAACACTAAAATTTGCTTTAATTTGAGCAAATCTGGCAAGCACATGAGCTTATTCTCCCTAATGGTATCCCAAGTAGGCTTCTGGTCATTGGTGGTAAAACGACATGTGAGAAAATGTTTTGCTTACATTACAAATGCAAAGGGCCATGTACATGGCAGAAAACGTCTAGCATTTCTGTGTCCTTCTGATGACGGTACCTTGATGTCTCCAGCTTCTTAGTTACTGAACGTGCACCAGGCAGCCGCAAATAGGTCTCCTTCATGTTTGAATATAAAGCCACTAATTTCTGAATTCAAGCAGAGGGAAATTTCCCCATCACTAGTCACAGGTAAGTCACATCAGGGGTGCTGCAGGGATAGGTAAAGGTAAAGGGACCCTTGACCATTAGGTCCAGTCGTGGCCGACTCTGGGGTTGCGGTGCTCATCTCTCTTTATTGGCCGAGGGAGCCGGCATACAACTTCCGGGTCATGTGGCCAGCATGACTAAGCCGCTTCTGGAGAACCAGAGCAGCGCATGGAAACGCCGTTTACCTTCCCGTCAGACTGGTACCTATTTATCTACTTGCACTTTGACGTGCTTTCGAACTGCTAGGTTGGCAGAAGCAGGGCCCGAGCAACGGGAGCTCACCCCGTCGCGGGGATTCGAACCGCCGACCTTCTGATCAGCAAGTCCTAGGCTCTGTGGTTTAACCCACAGCGCCACCCGTGTCCCTGCAGGGATACCCTCCCTATAAACATAGGTATGCCCTACAGATCAGTAGTGGCCAGTGTAGTGAGAAAGAGCACGTCCTCCCCAACATCAACATTGCTACAGCTACCTGGATTGGGCAGGGCAGGGGCAGAATCAGGGCAGTGCAGCAGTCACACTGGCAAGAAAACCAAATTGGTTCCACCAACCTTGCTGCGACCTTGGCCCACCCTAGGTGACCTACCCAGGTGAGCTGCAGCAATGTCAATGTTGGGAGGATGGAATAGAAAAGCAACCTACTTCATATAGCTATAGATATAGGGACGCAGGTGGTGCCATAGTCAAAACCACTGAGCCTCTTGGGCTTGCTGATCAGAAGGTTGGTGGTTCGAATCCCCATGACGGGGTGAGCTCCCGTTGCTCTGTCCCAGCTCCTGCTAACCTAGCAGTTTGAAAGCATGCCAGTGCAAGTAGCTAAATAGGTACAGCTGTGGCAGGAAGGTAAGTGGTGTTTCCTTGCGCTCTGGTTTCCGTCACAGTGTTCTGTTGCGCCAAAAGCGGTTTAGTCATGCTGGCCACATGACCCAGAAAGCTGTCTATGGACAAACACTGGCTCCCTCGGCCCGAAAGCGAGATGAGCGCCACAACCCCATAGTCGCATTTGACTGGACTTAACCGTCCAGCGGTCCTTTAACTTTTACCTTTTTTTAGACATAGAGCTATACGAAGCCGATTGCTTTACTATCTCATCCAGGCAATTTCCACTGCATTTTCATGCACCAGCAAACACATGTCCAAAACGTGCCATAAGACTGCCACTTATTAATGTTTCAAGAATCCAGGCTTAAATCATAGATGAGGATTTTCTTCCTGGATTTTCCCTTGATCACTTTCTCCAGTCAGGAGTCTGGGCATTCTTTCAGATGTCGAATTTAATGTTGCGAGCACAGATGGCGTCTCCATTAACTCCCACCCCCACCCCCCGAAGACCTTTCTTCACCCTTTCCAACTTCACTGACGTCTTCAACGGGAACCTGCCCTTTCGCTTTTTCACAGGCAGTACAGGCAGTGACACAAAACTAGGTTATTGGGTCCAAGGCTGTAGGCCAGGCTCACGTAATTCTGCTAAAGTAATCAAAAAGATACACAGTTGGGGTTTATTTTCATGGACTCAGTGTGTTAGGCACTACCAGATGATAGCGCTGACCAGTCATTGCTTTTCTGATTTTTGCTGCAGGTGGAACCGCCAAATACCTTCTCCACATGACAGGAAGCACTGTGGACTTATTCATACACAGGAGTCAACTCCTAGGGGCCGAGGTCCCTTCGACCCCCCCAATAAAATATTTGAGGTGGCCGGGGGGCCCGAAAGTTGATGGGAAGTTCTCTGTGTTATAATAATAATACTAATTTATTATTTATACCCCACCCATCTGGCTGGGTTTCCCCAGCCACTTTGGGAGGCTTCCAACAAAACACTAAAAAACAATAACCTATTAAACATAATAATAATAATAATAATAATAATAATAATAATAATAATAATAATAATTTATTATTTGTACCCCACCCATCTGGCTGGGTTTCCCCAGCCACTCTGGGCGGCTTCCAACAAGGATGAAAAATACACTAAAATGTCACATATTAAAAACTTCCCTGAACAGGGCTGCCTTCAGATGTCTTCTGAATGTCAGGTAGTTGTTTATTGCTTTGACATCTGATGGGAGGGCATTCCACAGGGTGGGTGCCACTACCGAGAAGGCCCTCTGCCTGGTTCCCTGTAACTTGACCTCTCGCAGTGAGGGAACCGCCAGAAGGCCCTCGGAGCTGGACCATTAAAAGCTTCCCTAAACAGGGCTGCCTTCAGATGTCTTCTAAAAGTTTGGTAGTTATTTTTCTCTTTGACATCTGGTAGGAGGGCGTTCCACAGGGCGGGTGCCACTACCGAGAAGGCCCTCTGCCTGGTTCGGTGTAACTTGGCTTCTTGCAGTGAGGGAACCGCCAGAAGACCCTCGGCGCTGGACCTCAGTGTTCGAGCAGAACGATGGAGGTGGAAATGCTCCTTCAGGTATACTGGACCAAGGCCGTTTAGGGCTTTATGTTGGGTTACAACTGAGCCAATTCACCCACAAAAGTTTTCACATGGTGCTGCTGTTGCACATATTCCAGCCCAAAGCCTTCTCATTGTGTTCGTTTATCTTGCTGTCCAGACCCTTTTTCATTCTTAGTTCCACAGCTTTACAAAAGGGCCTCTTTGAAACTTGCGCAGAACGACACTCCAGAATACATGCTTAAACAAAATATAAAAATATAACCAAATAGGATAACATTTCATCCGCGCTAATACATTTTCCTTTGTCGTCGTGCTTATTTTTTCATGAGAAGAAAGTACGGCAGAGAGTTTAAGCTCTGGGCTTCTCAGCCACTTGGGCTCTGCAGAATAAACCGGCGTGGGCAGAAGTTTTATAAATATCGTGAGCATCTTTTGTTTGGAAGCCTCTCTTTCAAAACAGAAAACTGGCGGCTCCAGCATCACTTGGCTTTGAAGCCTGAAATGACAGCAGACATAAAGTACAGTATCTTGAAGCCAAATGTGATATGTACATTGGCTGGAGCAACAAATGTGCAAGGGGGTTCATTTCACAATGTATGCGCAAGAAGCATAAAATGAGACACAGATCAGGGCCAAAGGGGAACTTCTTAGCACTGTGGAAAAATATATTCCCAGCTACTCCAGTGAGTAGATAATTTGCAAACCTACTTTTATTTATATGTCTCTCCTATCTAGAGCCACTAAATATGGTAGGCTTTTAAAAATTAAATTTAATTTGCTATAGGGAGCCAGCATGAAAAAAAAAACCCACAAAAAAAACCCACAGCTAGTTCTACACATCCGAGGCTGCTTTGGATTTGAGTTTCTTGAATAGCAGCCTCTGCTGATCATAATTCCACATGGCAAACCGCTTTCAAAAGTGATGGGAGTTTTGAAAACCCTTATACTACAGTATAAGGATCTACTGTGCAAAAAGGGCAAAGAGGTCACCAAGAGTTTGTATACACATTTTTCTTCATTAAATGAAGCTGTGCCATCAAAGTCCTGAGTTATCAACTAGCCAGTAAGGCTTGGGTCGACAGAGCAAGGTGCGCTGAATGCTGTCAGTTAAGCAAGCTAGACTGGGCCTCCCAAGACAGGGATGGAGAAACCCATGTTCTTCCAGATGTTGAAGGACTACATTTCCCATCATTCTGAACCCTTGGCCATAGTGGCTGGTGATAATGCGGGTTTGGAGTCCAGAGGGCCACAGACTCTCTGGAATACTGTGTCCAATTCTGGGCTGTTGGCAAGCTGGAACATGTGCAGAGGAGGGCAACCAAGATGATCAAGGGTCTGGAAACCAAGCCTTATGAGGAACGGTTGAGGGAGGTGGCTATGTTTAGCCTTGGTAAGAGGAGACTGAGAGGAGATAAGATAGCCACCCTGAAATATCTAAAGGGCTGTCACAGGGAAGATGGAGCAAGCTTGTTTTTGCCTGCTCTGGTGGCTAGGACCTGAACTGATGGATTCAAGTTACAAGGAGGCTGATTCCAACTAAACATCAGGACGAACTGTTTGAAAGTAAGAGCTGTTTGACAGTGGAACGGACTGCCTCAGGAGGTTGTGAACTCCCCTGGAGGTTTTTAAGCAGAGGTTGGCTGGCCATCTGTCATGGATACTTTGGTTGAGATTCCTGCATTGCAAGGGATTGACCTAGATGACCCTCAGTATCCCTTCCAATTCTCAACCATCATTGTCCTGGTCTGCTTTGTGAGCAAATAGTGGCCATCCACACCAGGGGGAGAATGGGACATGAATAATAGAATCCCGGAATTGGAAGGGGTCTGAGGGTCATCTAGTCCAACCCCCTGAAATGCAGGAATCTCAATGCGCAGTCTCCCATCCAATTCGAAACCATATTGGACCCTGCTTAGCAAATGTGCTAGCAGATTCTTTTCTGCTGCACCACTCGCTGCACATCTCTGAGCTGCCCACAGCCATGCCTCTTAGGCATTGTGCAGCGAATGATGCCAATTTAAAATAGCAGCAGGATCCGGTTTTCTACACATCTTTATTTAACGCACAGGGTGCATTTTGCATTAGAAAAAACCCTCATTGATTCTGAAGATCTTGCCCTCTAAATACCTGCGTGCTTTGGCATCAATATAAATCAGTTTTATTGTCTCTTTCTCCACAGCATAAGTAGCGAGCGATTGAATTCCACGGACCTGTAACTGCATTAGCCAGTTCTATCTGAATGAAGAATTTATGATTCAGAGCTTCCTGCTTTCCGATACCTCATGCTTATTTCCTTGACACTCAACACTCCACTTGAGCAAGAGGAGACGTGTGCAAAGGGGTCTGCAGGTGTGTGTCATCGTCCCCAAAAGCCGGAAGTCCCAGTTCTGGAGAGAGGGCCGGTCCAGAGCCCAAAGCAGGTTATCTCAAAAGCACCACCAGCCATCTATTCTGGAAGTTGGACAGAGGATCAAAGGGCTGGATTCCATCACACTTCCAAACAGATGGACTGTGCGATTGATGGCTGATGTAGTTCCTGGACTGGGGCTCTCTGCCTGGGGAAATACACACACACTGTTCACATGCACATTTCTTCCTGTTGGATCAGGGCAGTGGTAAATAAGGTCCAGGGTGCAAATTTGTTCCTTGTTGATAGGGCATCTGCCCTACTCTCTCTTGACTCTGCTCACTTCTTTATTCAAATGTGCGCAACTGAATTACAGTAGTACCTTGGGTTACATACGCTTCAGGTTACCGACTCCGCTAACCCAGAAATAGTACCTCGGGTTAAGAACTTTGCTTCAGGATGAGAACAGAAATCATGCTCCAGCGGCGCAGCAGCAACAGGAGGCCCCATTAGCTAAAGTGGTGCTTCAGGTTAAGAACAGACCTCCAGAACGAATTAAGTACTTAACCCGAGGTACCACTGTAAAACATTAAAAAGAATATGAACCAAGCTAGGTGGGAATCTGGGACAAACTAGTAAATAAGTTAAATACAAAGTGTGGGGTTCAACTAATGGAAGACCACACCAGGACTTCTGTTGGCACAAAAGGGCTCCCCCATGTACCCCCTGAAATCAGCTCTGAGGGTAATCCAAAGAACAGTGTATAGCAGGAGGAGAGACTGATTTATCTGGCTGAAATACAGTGGTACCTCGGTTTTCAAACATAATCCGTTCCAGAAGACCATTCGGGTTCTGAAACATTTGAAAACCAAAAACTCAACAGCCAACAGCTAGGCCTCAGGATCTTGCACTCAGCAGAAGCCGTGTGCCATGTTCGACTTCTGAGGTGTGTTCAAAAACCGAAGCATTTACTTCTGGGTTTACGGCATTCAAAAACCAAAATGTTTGTCAACGGAGATGTTCGAAAATCAAGGTACCACTGTACTTGCACTGATGGACTGACTGTCACAGTGCTATGTTGAATTTCTCCCACATATGTTTTCATTACTTTTAAAAGTACAGAAGAACCCTACAATGCAGTGGCAAGAAAGCCTATTCAGGATTGGAACCTTTCACCTCTGAAATCTGTATTGGCATCAGTGACAACTTCTCTCCTGGGGAAACAGCAGCTCTCAGGGGAAGATTTTAACTCAAACCACAAATCACCACCCTACCCCTCCTCTCATATAACAGACTCAATTCTGCTATCCTCCTGCCCCCAGGCTGCTCTTTTTAAAGTAAGAAGAAAACCTGGAATGCTTCCATGCATTTAACATATCATAAACTTTTGGCCCTCCGCCAGAAATACTTGGGGAGCACAACCATAAATGCAGCAGTTCTGCAGTTATGTACACATTAGCAGCTTAAAACACAGGGCCATTTACCCCTGCCGTGCAGTTGAATGTTGAGGTACACGCCAGAAAGAGCGCAGGGAAGTCTTCACCCAAAGTCCATTTATCTGCTTCTTTTCTCCATTCCTGCGACCATGCCCAAACTCCTATTCATGAAGCAGTCATCTGCACATGTGCAAGAAACTGTCTCAAATGGACACACCTCAGCTTAACAGTGAAGTGGCTGTGGCTTACCTTTTCGAATCAGATGGAAGCTGGTTTGAGGGGAAACAAATCAAACAAGAAACTAAAGGATGGCTCTTCATTAGGGGTAATGTTGTGCATACACAAAAAGTCACATGTACACAGCCTGTCATTCACACTGCCCAGAAATGTTGTTGTAAACTTAATCTGAAGTCTTCCCTCTCAGACCCATTTCCCAGGGATGCAAAAACAAAAAAACCAAGTACACCCACCCACAATGTCATCCAAATCATTTCAGTGCAGGAGGATGTGTGCATGAAACAGTCCCCCTCAGCAAAAGGGAAAGGAAATGCATTTGTAGCTGGCATGCCTAATGGTGTCCAGTCGTACCTCAGAAGTCGAATGGAACCTGTTCTGGAAGTGTGCTCGGTTTCCAAAATGTTCGGAAACCAAGGCACGGCTTCCGATTGGCTGCAGGAAGCTCCTGCAGCCAATCGGAAGCCGCAGAAGCCGCGTCAGACGTTCGGGTTCCAAAGAATGTTCACAAACCGGGACACTCACTTGCGGGTTTGCAGCATTCGGGAGCCAAAACGTTGGGACTCCCAAGGCATTCGACTTCCAAGGTACGACTGTATTTACTTCTTGCTTCTCTGTTCCAGGATGCAGCAGCAATTTAGCAATGCGGATATCAGATGAGGAGTGCAGCCCCACAGCACTGCTACTGGCTCACATGGGCATCAAAGCGCGCACAGTGTTTCAGATCATGGTGGCAAAATCATGTCAGGAGCTACCAAGTCTCAAGTTGGGAGACATTCAATTTGTGAACTGCATGTTGCATGACCACTCCGGTCTTGAACTGACTCTGCCCATCCAAGGTGACTATTAGGACCTCCTGGACAGGAAGGACTAGGCAGTGGCTTCCTGTTTCTGTAAAGGCTCACCTGGCCAATAATAAGGCCTTCCTGAGTTCTGCCATGTGTCCCTGTATCATTTGGTTTCTCTTCAGTTCTGACCTGCCTCTTTGTGTGTTCCTTTATTATTAATTTGTGTGTTCCTTTATTATTAATTTTCCAATTTGTGCATTGATTGCTTCAGACTATGAAGCAAAGTGGTGTGCATGAACATAAAAATGAGACAAAATACAGAAAGCAATAATAATGCAAGTTCTAAAAACAACAATTATTCCTAAAAGCAAATTACAGTGGTACCTCAGGTTACAGACGCTTCAGGTTACAGACACTTCGGGTTACAGACTTCGCTAACCCAGAAATATTACTTTGGGTTAAGAACTTTGCTTCAGGATGAGAACAGAAATTGCACGGTGGCGGTGCAGCAGCAGCAGCGGGAGGCCCCATTAGCTAAAGTGGTGCCTCAGGTTAAGAACAGTTTCAGGTTAAGAACGGACCTCCAGAACGAATTAAGTTCTTAACCCGAGGTACCACTGTATAAGAATAATAAAACCATTTCTAGGCTGAGTTACGCACCAGACCTTTAAAGAACATTTAACGCATGACTCCCCCACCCAAAGAATTATGTGAACTGTAGTTTGCTAAGGAGCTGGGAACTGTAAGGGTAAACTACAGCTTCCATATTTTGTTGGGGGGGGTGTTGTTGTGCTTTATAGGTCTAGTGTGTATGCAGCCCTGGAGATATAAAATTATCATTGTTCCTGCCTCCTCATTAGTCTTCATTCTTAACGTGATCACCCTAGCTCCTAGCTCCAGGAGTACAGTACCTCAAACTGTTGTCTATAGCCAAACAATGACAAAATGTCAAAGTCTTGCAACTTCTCCCTATTAAGCAAACATTTCAAGCAAAAAAGATGGCAAAAAAGGGACTGACCATAAAACATCATTTGCCATATTCTCAGCGGATCTGCAGCAATGGATACCCAACCCTATCTCATTTTCCTGCAGACAAAATATGAAGCCACCAGACCAGATCAAATTGCAGCGTTGAAGTCTGTGCCTTATGCCTTTTTAGCCATAGAATCTACACAATGAATCTTTAAGGGACGCCACTAGAGGGAGATATGGTCACAGAGACTGCCAGTGTATTAAAATCAGATTGCCGCAAATACTGCTGAGACAAAGTGTGTGTGCCTATGTGTGTAGGGGAATATGACAGTTCATTCATCCTGAAATCTGCATGCAAAAATCCAAGATCTGCTCCCCACACCACACATCAGAAGCTCTGATCATATACCCTGGTTTCTCTTCAGATCATATATAAATTCAGGCTTCATATTCACGTTTCAAGTTATGAGTGAAGCTCTAGCGTAGGACGCAGAAATCAGCTTTTGAAGATTCTTCCTGGAGGCACAACATTAGAAAGAACACATCTAGCCTTTTTAATGCGTAATTCAACCATCAAATAACTTTGCTGCCATAATAGTAAACATTCCCTGGAACCATGCTTTCTAAAAGGGTAAAGGGTCCCCTGACCATTAGGTCCAGTCGCAGACGACACTGGGGTTGCGGCGCTCATCTCGCTTTATTGGCCGAGGGAGCCGGTGTACAGCTTCTGGGTCATGTGGCCAGCATGACTAAGCCGCTTCTGGCGAACCAGAGCAGCGCACAGAAACGCCATTTACCTTCCCGCCAGAGCAGTACCTATTTATCTACTTGCACTTTGACGTGCTTTCGAACTGCTAGGTTGGCAGGAGCAGGGACCGAGCAACGGGCGCTCACCCCGTTGCGGGATTCGAACCGCTGACCTTCTGATCAGCAAGCCCTAGGCACTGTGGTTTAACCCACAGCGCCACCCGCGTCCCTACCATGCTTTCTGCTATTCACTTAATATAAATTTAGCATCAACAGTTGCTGCAAGTCAGTGTACGCAACACTGTCCTAGATGGACCAACAGTCCAACTCAGTATAATGCAGTTTCCTATGTTACCCAGCTGGCAATGCTTAGGAGTATTCACCACATACGGCTTCAATCACCACAATACAAGTCTCAAATTTGTCGAGCCAGTTCAATGCATTTAAATAAGGCATGCTAGTTATCTTCCTGTAACTCCCTAGCATCTGGAAAACTAAGAAGTTAAATGAAGAGGGGTTCCCAAGTACGCAGAAAGATTTGTATTCGGAAATGAGTGGACCTAAAATTCTCAGTTAGGGTGCAAGGAAGCATTATTTGCATAGTGTGCGAAGTTTTGGTAATGTTTGTGTAGCCACAAACCTATTTCTCTGCCTCAAAAGGGGCAAAATGTCACTTATTTTGACACCGATCATCTGAAAGAATCCAATAGGCTAAGTAATGCAGAAACCAGTTCAGGAAGAAAAGCCCTCACTCCACTTCTCTGATTTGCAAAAACATGACAGATTACAAAATTTATGTAACATTTATTTCAACTCTAGTTCAGACCTTTGTTTGTTTGGTCAGAGGTTTTTAAGATTCCAGCCATTTGGGAACTTTGCCCACACCAACATGTCTCAAGAATTACCTCTCTCTCCTGGAAAAAACCTGTGCATTAGATTGTAGATCATGCTGTGTTTGTGTACGAATGTTGCCCAGGACTCTTGGACCTCACCATCAGTCATTGCAAACTGATGCTCCACCCTACAAAACGCCTAATGTTTCCCAGTGATTGCACATTGCAGAGGAGTGAGGCTGGATTGACAGTAACAAGCAACCTGCCTGTTATGTACTGAAGTTCTCACCCTGGGCCAGCAGGGGGATACTGTAGATAGTTTTCACTCAGGTCCACATATGCAAATAGGGGATTGAAAGTGACGTTCAGTGATTGGCTAGTTACAGAAAGTTGCTACTGTAGCATTGCAGTGGAGCTCTATATAAGCAGGCTGGCTGAACCCTTCAGTTCAGTTCTGTTCTGGCCTGTGAATAAACAAGAGCTGTTTGAAGAATCGCTGTGTCGTCTGATATGTTCACCCACAACTTAACACTGCCATTGCCATGACTTACCTTCTCATGGTGGAAACTCTTTTATTAGCTGAGATTTCTGCATTGCAGGGGGCGGTTCTGAGTTTGAAAAGCACTCGGTCTACCCTGCATTTTCTGTTGCATCCCTGAATGACACTGGCCCTATACTATACTGTCTATGGGCTTCAAACTGGTGTGTAGTGTGGAATAGCTTACTGAACCCATGTTGACATTTCCAGTTAACAAGGAGAAACTATGGGGCTATACTGGCTATGGGGCAGGGAGAGCAACAGTGTGACTTTGGGGTGGATCCTTTCCCTTTTCCATTGCACACTTCTATTTGCAGAGTATTTCAGACATTCCATTCACTGGGGACCCTAGTTTTAATTCTTCGCCACTCAGAAAGCTTCAGAAGGAATCCTGGTCTCCCAGCAAAAAATGGGCCACACATCCAACACATGACATTTCCTGGAATAAGCCTTAGAAATGGAATTAGCTGCTTTTCCTGTTTTTGAAAGGAGAAAACAAGGGCGCTCAGTTAGAAATCCTGGCAAACCGAAATATATAAATCCACCTTTTCCGTGTGTTTTTGGTGCAAATATTTCATAAAGAATTATGGCGCACGGAGTATATGACAGGTTTATTTATTTGCTTTAGTCTACCTCTTTGGCTTGCGTACTGAAATTCCATGGCTAACCATAAATTCTCTGTTGAATTAAGAATATCAGAAGAGTCCTGCATTGATTTTGCAAGTGTCCAAGTCAAATGCCTCTAACAAGCAAGGTATGGGTGTGATGCCCTGGCTAGCTACTGTTGCGTGTCTCCAGTATTGAGCATCACTGCATCTTCATTCCAGGGTTTTTTTAAGCATCTGAAGAAAGTACAACAGTGTAGCCTCTTGTCTCAAGTTACAAATGTGCGTTAAACAGTGGTTCACAAAGGTGTGGCATGTCTTTGAAGGTGACCCGGAAACTGCAATTAATCCAGAATGCGGCAGCTAGACTGGTGACTGGGAGTGGCCGCTGAGACCACATAACACCGGTCCTGAGAGATCTGCATTGGCTCCCAGTACGTTTCCGAGCACAATTCAAAGTGTTGGTGCTGACCTTTAAAGCCCTAAATGGCCTCGGTCCAGTATACCTGAAGGAGCATCTCCACCCCCATCGTTCAGCCGGACACTGAGATCCAGCACCGAGGGCCTTCTGGCCGTTCCCTCATAGCGAGAAGTGAGGTTACAGGGAACCAGACAGAGGGCCTTCTCGGTAGTGGCGCCTGCCCTGTGGAACACCCTCCCTTCAGATGTGAAGGAAATAAGCAGCTATCTTCTCTTTAAAAGACATCTGAAGGCAGCCCTGTTTAGGGAAGTTTTTAATATTTAATGCTGTATTCTTTTTAACACTTGATTGGAAGCCGCACAGAGTGGCTGGGGAAACTCAGATGGGCGGGGTATAAATAATAAATTTATTATTATTATTATTATTATTATTATTATTATTATTATTATTATGCCACACTGGAGTAGCAAGAAAATTCAAGGACATTCAAAGAAACATTTAGACATTTCAGTGTAGTACGGTATCAAAATAATTTGTTTTTATTTTCCGAAGGTGGATAGGTATCTTCTTATAACGACAGCAAGCGCATCAAGGTCAATCCTTTTGTGATCCAGAATTGCCATTCAGACAAAAGCACTGGAGAAGACTCATTTATAATTGTGTTTTGGGAATGGTTCATGTTCTTATGCATTGCTTTATACTTTCTGGGTGTCCCGTGAGCATATTATAAAGTACTTGTGTTTTGTGCTATAAATCAAACACTGCTGGGAGTTGTTTTTTGTTTTGTTTCCCAATGTATTTCTTATGAATAAAAAAAATGGTGTGGTGCAAGCAAATTTTTATTTTCAAAGTGTGGCCCAGAGGGGGAAAAGTTTGAGAACCACTGGCGTAAACAGTCTATTGTGTTGTAGGTGCAGGGGGTCATTTTAAAATAAGAAGAGGAGGAGACACAACTCACTAGGACAGCACATCCTTTGCACATGTAAGGTCTTGAGTTCAATCCTTGCTATCTCCAGTTAAAAGGTTCAGGGAGCAGTTGATGAGAAAGCCCTCTCCCTGGGACTAGGGAGAACAGCTGCCAGTGTTAGAAACTGAGATATGAAAGCTAGGAGCATTATGAGCCTAGGTTATGGGTGTCACAACTGAGTGTCTAGGCTGAAAATGAATGAACTGCAGCTAAAATCTTACGTTCATTTTTCTCATGGTCTGGTCCTCATCTGAGGACTGCAAAAAAAAACACAAAGCTATACTTCCCCATCCCATCCCCACCCCCCAATATTGTCAAGAGGGTCTGTTGTGTATTGAGTCAAAGGATTTTATATCTGTATTATTATTGTCTGTATTTGCTATTGGTTCATTTAAGCTGCTGTATTTGCAGTGCAGTGCAGTCTGTGCCGTGGCTCAAGGGATCACTGATGCCAGTAAAAGAAGGGCCACATTCCTGAGCTACTGTGGGCCTGAGATCTTCATGCTGGCCAAGGCACTGCTTGCCCCAGCGAAGCTAAGTGAGACACCTCTCAAAGATATTCTTGCCTGCCTAACAAGCCATTTAGCGCCTACTGAGACCAAGATGGCCCGGGGGATGGAGTTTCATAAGAGGCAGCAGCGTGCTGGGGAGTCTGTATCTGCATTTCTAGCTGAACTGCGGAAGCTCGCTCAGCACTGCGACTTCCAAGATCTGGAAGAGACTCTCCTGGATCGGTTTATCGGTGGCCTGAGCAGCAAGAAAGCCAGAAGACGCATCGTGGCTAAAGAAGAGGTTACCCTTGCTTCAGCCTTGAAGGAGGCCACCGCCACGGAGAATTATGAAAGAGAGGAGCTTGATGCCAGTCGCAGGGCCCCTAAGCCACAGATAGAAGTTGTGCACGCCATGGACGAACTAGAGGCTACTCCGAGCCAGGGCCCAGTCCGTGGGGTCGAGTCAGTGCGTCAGGCCTGCACAGTGCACAAAGAGCACCGAGGCAGGTGCCCTGGTTGTGGCGGAAACCATGAGCGGAAGAGTTGTCGTTTCCGGGATGCTATGTGCCGGACGTGCGGAAAGACAGGTCACATCGTCAGGGTCTGTAGATCGGCGGCGTTGGGAGCGACAGGAGCACCTAGACTGGAGCATCGCAGATCGCCCACAGCAAACCATGTTCTAAAGGACTGCCACTACATAACGGAGATCAACGGGAGGGTCGTGCAGTTTCCAGAGCAAGGCAAGGCACACGTCAAGGTGAAGATTGAGGGTCAGCTGTGCGACATGGAGGTGGACTCCGGATCTGGATTCACTATCGTGTCAGACCAGACCGCGAGGACATTCTTCCCCAGGGGTAAGTTGCCCCCTCTGGAGCCCTTCCCGGCAACTTTGCAGTCATACTCAGCGGGCCGCATCCATGTCATGGGAATGTGTGCCGTGAGAGTACAGTTCCGGGACAAACAGGCGGTACTCAAACTGGTGATTGCGAAGGGCGGTCGCCCCAGTCTCCTGGGCACTGACTGGTTCCCCGCCCTGGGACTGAGTATATCAGGGCTTAATTCAATCCAAACCTGCCCTGAGATGAGCGAGGCATTATGCAAAGAATTTGCTGGTCTCTTTAATGGAAAACTGGGTTGTTATAAAGGGCCCCCAGTTGACTTCGAATTGGACCCTGGGGTGGCCCCAATCCGACTCAAACCAAGGCGAGTGCCATTTGCACTGCAACCCAAGATCGAAGCAGAGCTGGATAAATTGGTCAAGCAGGGAGTTCTCTCACCCGTGGACTCCACTAAGTGGGAGACTCCAATCGTCACACCCCTTAAAGCAAATGGGGAAGTCAGGATCTGTGCCGATTACAAATGTACTATCAATAAGGCACTCAGGGGAAACTCATACCCCATTCCAGTCGTATCACATCTGTTGGCTAAACTGGCTGGGGACAAGGTGTTCGCCAAAATTGACCTGGCACAAGCTTACCAACAGCTGCCAGTAACCCCACAATCAGCGGAAGAACAGACTATTGTCACACATAAAGGGGCGTTCAGAGTTAACAGATTACAATTTGGAGTTTGTGTGGCCCCAGGGATTTTTCAAGGGCTCATGGAACGCCTGTTAAGAGGTCTGCCGGGGGTCTTGCCATTTTTTGATGACGTTTTGATTGCTGGAAAAGACCCACAGGAACTGGTTGCGCATGTCCGTGCAGTGTTGCTCAAGTTCAAGGAGGTGGGGTTGCAACTAAAAAAGGAAAAATGCAGTTTTGGGGTGCCAACTGTGGAATTCTTGGGGTTTAAAATTGATGCATCAGGCATCCACCCCACAGATGCTAAGGTTAAGGCCATCATCGAGGCACCACGACCACAGAACAAGACGGAGTTGCAGTCATTCCTGGGACTTATTAACTTTTATCATTCGTTCTTACCCCAGAAAGCTTCGGTAGCTGAACCATTACATAGACTGTTGCAGAAAAAGAATGTGTGGCGATGGGGGCAGGAGCAGCAGAAGGCTTTTGGCTCCTTGCGAGGAATGCTGAGTAGCAAGAGCGTCCTTGCTCATTATGATGAATTGAAGCCGCTGGTCCTGGCATGTGATGCCTCTCAATACGGCCTGGGGGCGGTGCTGAGTCATAGGGAACCGGATGGGTCGGGAAAGCCCATCTCTTTCTATTCCCGTACGTTGTCGCCCACGGAGCGCAACTATGCTCAAATTGACAAAGAGGCGCTTGCAATTGTGGCAGGAATCAAAAAGTTCCATGATTATGTGTACGGTCGTCATTTCTCCATTGAAACGGACCACAAACCACTGTTGGGGTTGTTCAACCCGAACAAACAAACGCCACAAATTCTCTCCCCCAGAATGTTGTGTTGGTCTATATTCCTGAACGGGTTCCAGTACACCTTGACCCATGTGCTGGAGAAATGGTTGTGCCACGCTGATGCGCTGAGTCGATTGCCCCTGCCTGGCGGGAGCAATGAGGATCCTGCTCCAGCGGAGCACATAATGATGCTGGAAACACTTCCGGGGGCTCCTGTAACGGCTACTGATATTGCTGAGAAAACGAGGAAAGATGCTGTTCTCTCCCGTGTGCTCACTTGGGTGGAGAGGGGGTGGCCAGGTGGTCCGCATGAAGACAAATTCAGGCCTTATGCGACAAGGCAGCACGAGTTATCCATGCATAAGGGTTGTCTCCTGTGGAGAGATAGGGTGATCATCCCAGCACCACTGAGAAACAGGGTTCTTGAGACGCTTCACATGGGACACCCGGGAATGGTCAGGATGAAGTCGCTAGCCCGATCTTATGTGTGGTGGCCTGGAATGGACCAGAACATAGAACAATGGGTACGAACATGCAAGGCATGCCAAGAGGTGCGGCCAGAAGTGGCCAGAGCACCAGTTCACTGGTGGGAGCAGTCCAGATCTCCCTGGAGCCAGCTGCACTTAGATTTTGCTGGGCCATTCCAGGGGAAGGTCTTTTTGGTTATCGTCGATGCATATTCCAAATGGTTAGAAGTGGCGATGGTCCCTAGCATGGCATCAGCTGCCGTAATCAAGGTGTTGAGGCAGCTGTTTGCAACCCACGGGTTACCTGAGACCATTGTATCAGATAATGGGGCAGCTTTTGTATCCCAAGAATTCAGGGCATTCTTGGCTGATAACTTCATAAGAGGGGTCACATCCGCGCCCTTCCACCCATCCTCCAATGGGCAGGCGGAGCGCATGGTAAGAACAGCCAAAGAATCCATTGCGCGCTTAATGGAGGGTAACTGGTCAGCTCGCATCGCGCGAATGTTATTTTTGCAGCATGCGACGCCGTGTACTGCGACGGGCAAGTTGCCAGCTGAGCTGCTCTTGGGTAGAAGATTGGTAACGGTGCTGGATTATGTCCACCCGATAAAATGCCAAACCGTAATTCAAGAGCAAACCCCCAGGCTGAGACTGACACAACAAGGTATTTCGCCCCTGAAGATCTGGTCTGGGTGAGGAACTATTCACGAGGTTCGCGGTGGGTGGCTGGTGTGGTCACCCGGGCTAGTGGACCTGTGTCCTATTATGTGACCTTGGAAAATGGGCAAGTTTAGAAGAGACATATAGATCAGCTGAGGCGCCGGGCGCTCAGCAGGGAGGAGTCTGATAATTCATCCCTGGCTAACGACGCAGAGCTGCAAGACCAGAGTGAAAATGGCCCAGAGGTGCAATCACCAGGGGCTTCAGCAAATGAACCAGGGTCTGCTAGTCCTCAGGATGACGAGGTACAGGTAGGGGACCCTGAGATGTCTGGGACTCCATCTGTTCCTGACGAAACCCCTATAGCAGCCCCCCTACCACAGGTGACACCCAATCCAGAACTGGCAACACCTGTTGTCAGGAGATCAAGTAGAAGTTGTAGGACCCCACAGTACCTGAGAGATTACGTCTGCTGTGCTCACTAGGGGGGGAGGGGTGTTGTGTATTGAGTCAAAGGATTTTATATCTGTATTATTATTGTCTGTATTTGCATTAGGGTAAAGTAACTGCCTTTTGGTTCCAGAGGGTACAGCTACTATTGGTTCATTTAAGCTGCTGTATTTGGATCCTCTGTCTTATTGGTTCCCTCCAAAAGGCAGGACTGTGATTGCCTGATTTTGTTCCCTCCAAAATGTATCCTTTCTAGCTAGTTCCCTGTCCCTATAAATGTAGCTCTCCCCTCCTCAGGTTTCAGTCTTGTTGCTTTAATAAAGAAGCGTTACTAGAGAACTGTCTCCAGCATATTATGTCAAGAGAGCTGAAATCACAAACCCCACGTCACAACAGGGTCTCTTCTCCAGTCTTCAGAGAGTGGCTAGAAGTGGGGAGGCAGAAAAAGGCCCTCCTTTCCTTCCACACTGCAGTTTTAAGCTGAAATCTTAGGTGCAGTACTGTGCCCAGAACTCAGAAACTACTCGCGCTAATGAAATTCGCTGTCTCAAAACGCACCTAGAACAATGAGAATTTTGAACGCTGCCAGTAAGAATGGGCAATACTGGAGAAATAGTCTGGCCTGCTGTAAGGCAGTTTCCTATGTACTGGGTAGGGAAGGAACCTGCACAAACATATTGGAAGTACAGTGGCACCTCGGGTTACATACACTTCAGGTTACAGACGCTTCAGGTTACAGACTCCGCTAACCCAGAAATAGTACCTCGGGTTAAGAACTTTGCTTCAGGATGAGAACAGAAATTGTGCTCCGGCGGTGCGGAGGCAGCGGGAGGCCCCATTAGCTAAAGTGGTGCTTCAGGTTAAGAACAGTTTCAGGTTAAGAACGGACCTCCGGAACGAATTAAGTACGTAACCAGAGGTATCACTGTATACAACCTTCCTCCCCCCCCCGTGTCTACACTGTAGAAGTTTATAGCACAATCCCAGGACATCAGTCTGTGGCCAGGAGATCTGCTGCCAGTCAGTGTAGATGATGCAGGCGTTTCCCCACGTTTCCCCACGAGTATTCGACTTGCATGCAGTCACATAGACGTGTAGCACCAGTAAATAATTACCGTTATTTTTCCAAGACTAGGGTTTTCCCCCTTTAAAATGTCAAAAATTAGGGGGCATCTTATACACAGATACATCTCCTCCCGTTTTCATAAATCTGAGTCCCCCAAAATAGGGGGTATTTTACACATGAGGGAGTCTTATAGACGGAAAAATACTGTATATAATAATTAAACTCCAAAATGATGCAAAAAGGGCCCAAAATGAGTGGGGAATCTGCCAAAAAATAGTGAGAAAAGAGCAGGAAAACAGCTAGCAATCCCAGGGGCCTTTGCAGCTGCAATCCCATAAGCCTTTGAAGCTTGTTGAGAGTTGGGAGTTGAGAAAGGAGGACATTTAATGGCTTTTGAGGTGGCATTCCCAACTACAGTGGATGCTCAGGTTGTGAACGTGATTGGTGCGGGATGCACATTCACAGCCCACAGCGGCGCGTCTGCACATACGCGGGTTGCAATTTGGTGCTTCTGCGCATGCGCAAACACAATTCAGAGCTTCTGCACATGTGCGACCGCCGAAACCCGGAAGTAACCCGCTCCAGTACTTCCGGGTTTCGGCAGTCAGTAACCCCCAAAAAGCGGCTGTAACCCAAGGTATGACTGAATATGCAATTTCACGTATATGCACGGTACCCAGGAACTTAACCCCCGAGTTAAGTGGGGAGGTGCCTGTATACATGAATATATATTTATTGATTTAACACAGGTGCCTCAGAGGATCTTACGCAAAGATTCTGCAAAGAAGGTAGAGAAATTACTGAGTCACCACATATGTTAGGACAGCAACCTCCTACAGAAAAATCTAAGCAACGTATGTCTATTTCTATGGCATGCAGAACTTAATGGGCTGTGTAATGGGGTTTGGGGTTGCTCGTGCGTAAGGCGCAAACTGCTCCAAGCTGAGTAGTTTGGTTAAAACTTTCCCCCCAGCTGGACAGTCAGTATTCCGTGACTGTCTCAATCACTGGCAGAATCCGTCAGTGGGCGTTTCCTGAATTTCCTCCAACATAAAAGTTCTTTGACACCCAGTCGCCGCCTAGCTTCCCTGCACGGAAGCTTTCTGCACAGAGTGGGCGTCCCAAGGGGAGGTCCTGTGCTCTCCCCGCTGGTCTCGCTGGAACAGTCCCTGAGCCTTCCCTCCGAAGCTCCCTCAGCCTCCCCTTTCTCCCTGGCGTCACGTCTATTTCCTTCCCAAGCAGAAGCCCTCTCTCTCTCCTTGCTGGTCCCCTCTCCAGCGTCATTGGGGAGCCTTACCACCACCCTTGGCTCCGATAGCAGTTCCCTGACAGGCTGTGTTCCCACAGAAGCTTGTCTTTAAAGGAGGGCACTATTTTATTTTATTTTATTTTATTTTATTTTATTTTATTTTATTTTATTTTATTTTATTTTATTTTATTTTATTTTATTTTATTTATTTTATTTTATTTTATTTTATTTTATTTTATTTTATTTTATTTTATTTTATTTTAAAAGGTAAAGGGCACTGAAGAGGAGCAGGGCACTGGATGTGACATTCGCTTGCAACCCACACCTGTTAAGAAGGAAAATGAAATTAAGTCCAAGTAGCACGTGTCAGTGCTCTAAGCCCAGAGGGAAGTGTCAGATCAAATAAGGAGAATGCAAAGCTCTTTAACAGAAAGAAAAAAAGACTTTATTCCTAAAGTACTTTGACACGCACAGGCTGCTCTTTTCTCTTCAGATCTGCCTCCTCTTTCGATAAGGTTTTCCCGCAACTCCTACAGACCCTCCGCAGCATTCATTTCTATATTTGCATAATTCGGTGGCATTTGTGGGCAGCCTCAAGACAGCCCTGCTGGCCATTGCATGCAGGCCTGGCGCAATGGGGCAAGGCATGTTCCCATATCCAGCCCCACCCCCAAGATGCTAGAGCCACTGGGGGAACATCCCTGAAAGGGCCCCAAACCATCTCGGCTGCTTTGGGGACCTCGATAGTTTTGTGAGCACGTCCTTGACTCTTTGCAAGCATAAAAAGTTTCCTATTCCTGCCCTGTCCTTATTGGGCTCAACACTAACACAGCACAGCAATCTGCGGAAAGCCAATAGGATTCAGTACTCTGTCCTTGCCAAAGGCCCAACTCCTACCGGAGACCTGAAGGAGTATTAGCACACAAAACTGCACCTGATGTTTTCCCCACCCAACGCCTGCACTGATTGTTCATCTAGCTCCAAAACAGTGGATACTACAAGCCAGTGGGGTGAGTTGTGATGACTCCTCCGTTCTCTTTCAAGACATCTGCAAGCAGGCTTTGGAAGCACTTCCAGCTGTATCCCCGTTTATGCTAACGAAACCCACATTTTGGATCCCTGGTGATGGAAGTGGAACATTTGCGGTTTCTGCCTTGTTGATCAAAACATACCAGATGCACTACTATATCAGCATGGGATAGTGCAGCCTTCCTCAACCTGTGGGTCCCCAGATGTTGTTGAACTACAACTCCCATCACCCCTAGCTAGCAAGGCTCAGGGATGATGGGAGTTACAGTCCAACAACATCTGGGGACCCACAGGTTGAGAACCGCTGGGATAGTGCATGGATGGAAAATGGTTCATTTAAGATCGCTACCTAGGTAGAGAAAAGGGACGCGGGTGGCGCTGTGGGTTAAACCACAGAGCCTAGGACTCGCCGATCAGAAGGTCGGCAGTTAAAATCCCCATGACAGGGTGAGCTCCCGTTGCTCGGTCCCTGCTCCTGCCAACCTAGCAGTTCGAAAGCACGTCAAAGCGCAAGTAGATAAATAGGTACCACTCTGGTGGGAAGGTAAACGGTGTTTCTGTGTGCTGCTCTGGTTCGCCAGAAGCGGCTTAGTCATACTGGCCACATGACCCGGAAGCTGCACGCCGGCTCCCTTGGCCAGTAAAGCAAGATGAGCATCACAACCCAAGAGTCAGCCACGACTGGACCTAATGGTCAGGGGTCCCTTTACCTTTACTTAGGTAGAGAGATGGTTTAAACACAATGATTTTGCATGCCAACCAAGTTTATTTGAAACCTCCTACCTTGCACCGCTGATATCGACTCCGACCATCAATTGTCCATTCAGCGAAAGGATCTCATCTCGCAAGCGAACCTTTCCACATTTCCCCGCAGGGCTGTTTTTCTTTAAGTCGGTGACCCAGATGCTTCCGACGTCCAGCACAGGACCCTTATGCCCCTTCCTCTTCCTCCCCACTCTCCTCTTTTCACCATAGTCCCCCAGAGCAGGGATGTTCCCAAAACTTAGGCCGAGCGCCTCTGTCTTTCCTGGATCCTTGGTCAAGTATAGTGTGCAGATCTCCATATCCACAAAACAAGTACCATGTTGCAGTTTGGCCTCCTCTATTGGGAAGTTGAGCTGGATATATTCCCTCAACTTCTTAATGGAAGAGTGGCAAAGTCTGTGTTCTGGCTCCTCCACGTCCTCCTTCAGATGGTTTTGGAGCCACCGGTAAAGGATGGGAAGAAACAGCACGGCGTTCTCCGGAGTGATGGGCATTGTGGCCACGGCAGGGTCCCATTACGTGATGAACTTGTTCCTGGATTGGGTGGTCGAGATTTGATCAACGCACCTTTCGGGATCAAGGTAGTTCTGCGCTTCATCAGCCGCCATACTAAGGGAAACCGAAAGTAAGGGAGGGAGCCCGAAATAAAATAACAGGAATGAAAAAGTTCCCTCTTTTCTGCCGGTTTAGCCAAAGATAACAGAGCAGGCTTTTTAATTAAAAAGAATGAACACAATGGCTCTGGAGGATTCAGCGAGAAGAGGAAGGAAGCAGAGGTTTGGCTCTTTCCACAGCTGTCCGCACAGAAATCGCTCAGGCACTCGCTGCTCCACCAGCAGTGACCATAATTGCTCCTCCGCATTCATCAACACCTGCTTGACCTAGAAAGGGGGAAACAACACAGTTAAAACCATAATTCTCACTCTCAAATAAGGGATTTGAGAGCTGTCTGCAATGCTCATTAATGAGAAAGCTTTCCTTAACGTTATTCTCTTTTCTTGTTAATTCTATAATCTGTTTTTCTATTCATTTGTGTGTTTTTAAAATACACTCTTGGGTTATCAGTCATGTTCTGGAAAGAGTACAGAAGAGGAACACAAGCAGGAATACAAGGAAATGTTTATACAGTGGTACCTTGGGTTACATACGCTTCAGGTTACATACGCTTCAGGTTACAGACTCACCTAACCCAGAAATAGTACCTCAGGTTAAGAACTTTGCTTCAGGATAAGAACAGAAATCGTTCTCCGGCGGCACGGCAGCAGCGGGAGGCCCCATTAGCTAAAGTGGTACCTCAGATTAAATACAGTTTCAGGTTAAGAACGGACCTCCGGAATGAATTACCGTATTTTTTGCACCATAACACTCACTTTTTTCCTCCTAGAAAGTAAGGGGAAATGTCTGTGCGTGTTATGGAGGGAATGCCTACGGGTGGCATGCCTACGGATTTTCCTCCTCTAAAAACTATGTGCGTGTTATGGTTGGGTGCGTGTTATAGAGCGAAAAATACGGTAAGTTCTTACCCCGAGGTACCACTGTAGTAGATTTGGGATGTGCAAGGGAGGGGGGATACAGGAAGAGAACAGTTGACTGAGAAAGTGAAAGTCCTTGCACTAACGAGACTTTGAATACAACCCATTATTGTTTTCTCTTTCTCTGAATAATTTTGGCAAAAAAATAAATAAATTACAATTTCCCTGCAAATCTACATTTTCTATCTTTCTTTTTCACTGCATATTATCCTCAAATAGCTGAATGAGGAAAGTTTCCAGAAAGCTACCTTTGACCTTGCAAACAGAGATACAGAGGGGTCTTTGAATTGGCACCAAGTCTAGCACTGAAAGGAGAAGAATAACATCTAAAAGGCGGGCATACATGAAGAAGAACAATGCAACGCTAATATTTCTCAAGATTACTTTATTAAACCAGTCCCAGAGCATTTTGGGATATCCTGATTACATGCAAAGTTTTGTTTCATCCCCTCTAACAAATTGAGCTCTTCCTTCCTTTTACGTCCCTCCCAGCGGAGTATCAAAAGCGTCCTCAGTACCAATTTCCTGGCTTATAGAGAGAGAATTTTTTTAAAAAAGAAGGAAGTAATTACAATGCCCATTGCTGACTCTTCAAGATCTGATTTATTTGCATACGTTCTTCAGATACTATTTTTGAAAGATTGTGTACTATTTTTGAAAGACACATCCAAAGCTCAGCCCATTTTGACATTGTTTTTTAATGTGTTGTTCACCTTCCTCAAAAGAGCAGGCTGTGGTTTAGCTAATGCTAAAGCTTCTAGAAGACCAAACCAGGTGAGACACCATTCACGAAATATAGACATTACATGAAAAGGCTTCTTAAACTCAGTTGGTGATGCAGGGACAGATAATCTGGATGGGGACCCTGCCATTGGAAGTGAAGAGGACTTGATTTTTTTGCCCTCTGCTGCAGGTCCCAACGTGGAGTCAGTCTTCCATGCTATTTACATCGGGGGAAATCACCCACCGAAGCAGATGGCAGCTCCCCCAGGCACACGTCACCCCCAGGCATTCACTAGATTGGGACCACAGTAGAAAGTAAAAGGTTAAGGCTCGTGACCTCGTGCATACCTGGTTCCCAAGCCAAATCAGATGTCCCACCTATGGTTAGATGTAGATGTGGTTCTTCAGAACACTGAACAGCTGAAAACCTCTTTGTGAAGACCTCTTTGAAATCACAATACAATATTTGCATTTGCTCCATCATCACAGATTTGCTAATTTCGTCAAAGGAAGAATAACATTTGCATGTGACCACTCTTAGAACTTAAAAATGAAGAATCTGGAAATATTAGGGATCAAAAAAGTTCTGGCACATCTGCAAATGTGCTCAATTCTTTTCCCAAGCCCTTCCTGTGGGAAAAGTTCACAATAATAAAGTTGCTTAGGAAACAAAAACAACAAAAAAACAACAAAAAAACCCCAACCCTTATGGATTTCTTCGAAGGGCTCATGAATTCTAATTTCAAAACATACATCGAGGGCTTAAGTTTCTGGTGATTTTTTTCAGTCTGAATTTTACGTATGACAAAAATCTGAATACAGAACTTTACATAGGATCATGGACACTTTTCAGTGAGGGAATCAAAAAAACACCTGTGGAGGCATAGAATACACTGGTCTTAAATCAGGATGCGGAAATGGAATGGCTGCATTGTTTTGTTTTAATTTTGTTTGAACTGTATTTTGTGGCAATGCTGGGGCAATTGACTGTATTGGCAATTTTAAGGATTTGGGGTGTTTCACACTTGTGCTTTTTGTGGCACGCAATTGCTGTTTAGTTGTGTAGTATAGCTTGCCACTTTGTGAAGGTATTTGCTTTAAAATTAGGATATAAATCTACTAATTAGATGTCTCAATTAAATCTAAAGGTAAAGGGACCCCTGACCATTAGGTCCAGTCATGACCGACTCTGGGGTTGCAGCGCTCATCTTGCTTTATTGGCCGAGGGAGCTGGTGTACATGACTAAGCCACTTCTGGTGAACCAGAGCAGCGCACGGAGAAGCCGTTTACCTTCCCGCTGGAGCGGTACCTATTTATCTACTTGCACTTTGAGGTGCTTTCGAACTGCAAGGTTGGCAGGAGCTCACCCCGTCCCGGGGATTTGAACCGCCGCGTCCCTCTCAATTAAATCTAGCTTATTATAAATTACATCAACATCAACCCAGTCCTTGCAGACATCCAAAATGCCTGAAGACAGTCAGGTTGTGCATCCATAGCAGAGATCAGAAGAAAAATGACCACTGGGGAGCATCTGCAGCAGCACAACCAGATGCCTTCATCTGCCCCAGCTGCAACAAAGCATGTCTTTCCTGTATCAGTCGCTACAGCCACAGGCACTGCAACCTTCCAAAGGTTCAACTTCACTCCCAAAAGGCACACTCCTCCATTGTCTCCCAAGACAGAGGTATGCCAACAAAGTATTCATTACATTTTATTATTATTTTTTATACATAAAGTATCTATAAATGCAATAAAGTGGAATTCCACATCAGGTAATTGAATGCCTCGATCACCATCACTGTTACTTGCTTTTCCAAAACCGACTTTCCTTCCTATTCATATCTAGGATACTGATTATAAACAGATACTCTTGGGGTCCCTTCCGACAATTCTATGATCCTATGAAATGCAAGGGGGTTATTTCTTTTTTATACAGTGGAACCTCAGTTGTTGAAAACTTTGGAATTCAAATGTTTCAATTTCTAACACCGGCAACCTGGAAGTGAATGCTTCCATTTTCGAACAGCTTCTGAGGCACATTTCTCCATTTTTTCAATTGATTTTGCCGACCAGCAATTGCACCTCAGTTGTCGAACGTTTTGGAAGTTGAATGGTCTTCCGGAACGGAATACGTTTGACAACAGAGGTTCCACTGTAGTACTTCCAAAACACACACACACATACACACAAAATCAATCTAAGAACCCTAGAAGAGGTGTAGTAGATTTTGAAGTGCACAAGTTTGTTCTCATAGCTCCCAGTGTCACTCTCCCAACGAAAGTCAAATAATACATCCATTCTCTCTCTCTCTTATACACACAAATACTCTGGAAAACAGCAGTGCGTAGCATAATACCCAGTCCATTAGGATCAGCATGACTGCAATCCTTAGCATAGTTTCCTGGGCATAAGCTCCATTGAACTCGCGGCTGTTTACTCCTAACTACATAGCTTCTGTCTGTAAAACACACTGAGTTTGAACAAAAGATCTTCAGCCAGCTGAAATGAAGCCTTTAGCTTTTAATTAAAAGTGCAAACCACCTTGCAAAGGATAAGCGTTACTATTTATAGGAACCCCGGTCCAAGAACAGAAAGCAAAGTATGCAGGCTTTGCCTTATTATTTTTTCTCATTCTCGCCTCTATGCTCCTCTGTCACAAACAATAGTGAAAGTTTAAAGCCTCTTCATCGTCTCATTCACTTGCCAGTACACTAGGCTCTGGGAGATGATGTCATTGTTCCTGCTCTGAAAAAAGCCCCAGAGCTGTACTCCCTTGCAATTTCCCCTCTATGGGTGGGGGGGGGGAGAGATTTCAGTCTTAGGACTGCACTCCTTCACATGAGATCTTCTGGGGCCTCACACAGGTGGTGGGCATGGCTGCAGGGGGCTGGCATCAGTTGGGTAACAGACGTAACTCTTACTTCTTTAAAGCTGGTTAATATTCCAGATAGGGACGCGGGTGGCGCTGTGGGTTAAACCACAGAGCCTAGGACTTGCCAATCAAAAGGTTGGTGGTTTGAATCCCCGCGACGGGGTGAGCTCCCGTTGCTCGGTCCCTGCTCCTGCCAACCTAGCACTTCGAAAGCACATCAAAGTCCAAGTAGATAAATAGGTACTGCGCCGGCGGGAAGGTAAACGGTGTTTCCGTGAGCTGCTTTGGTTCGCCAGAAGCAGCTTAGTCATGCTGGCCACATGACCCGGAAGCTGTACACCAGCTCCCTCAGCCGATAAAGCGAGATGAGCGCCACAACCCCAGAGTCGGTCACGAGTGGACCTAATGGTCAGGGGTCCCTTTACCTTTAATATTCCAGATATAAAAATATCAGAGGTTTGTACATACACACCTAAACCTCAGTCCAGGCAAGCAAGACGCGTTAGCAACAGTTCAATGACACTTTCCTAGGAAGACTGGATGCTGCCTTTTGCAGAGTCAGGTCATTGGTCTCAGAAGGGATGAGCTCAGTAGGACTGGAAGGTATATTGACAGATTGTCCAAAACCAATTTCAAGTCCATATCGTGATATTGGTTTCATTTCTTTTCTTTTTTTTTACTTGGGGGGATCTACACACAGGAAAAAACCCACTATAAAGAAGTCAGAAATTAAATCGTCAAAACAAAAGGAAAAAACTATGTAAAAATAGCACAGATTTTTATTTTATTTTTTGCTCTGGAACATCATCTGGTGTTCCATGTTTATAATGCATTCAAAGCGTTGTTTTTTGACTAATGTAGCTGAGACACGGACAATATATTGCAAATCAGGGGTGCGGGTGGTGCTGTGGTCTAAACAACTTAGCCTCTTGGGCTTGCTGATCAGAAGGTCGGCAGTTCGAATCTGCACAACAGGGTGAGCTCCCGTTGTTCTGTCCCAGCTCCTGCGCCAGTGCAAGTAGAGAAATAGGTACAGCTGCGGGGGGAACGTAAACAGCGTTTCCGTGCACTCTGGTTTCTGTCACGGTGTCCCATTGCACCAGAAGTGGTTTAGTCATGCTGGCCACATGACCCAGAAAGCTGTCTGCAGACAAACACCAGCTCCCTCGGCCTGAAAGCAAGATGGGCGCCAGAACCCCATAGTCGCCTTTGGCTGGACTTAACTGTCCAGGGGTCCTTTACCTTTATTGAAAATCATGATGTATGCAAAAATCACAATGTGGGGCGAACCGTGAAGCCAACCCTCCTCTTGATTCCTGCGACCCCTGTTAACCCTGCAGGCTCAGCGGCAAATCACAAGAGCAGGACCAGCAAAAACCACAATGCAGGAAAAACCATGAAGACAGGCAATGCTTCTACATAGTTCCATCCTTATTTCAAACTTAGGGAAGCTTTTAATGTTTGATGTATTACAGTATTTTAATATTATTATTTTTTGGAAGCCGCCCAGAGTGGCTGGGGAAGCCCAGCCAGATGGGCAAGGTATAAATAAATTATTATTATTATTATTATTATTATTATTATTATTATTATTTTGGTATACCATGATGTTTAGCTGGTGATATATCACAATGATGAAAACCAGATATCGCCTAGCCCTAATGCTGACTAGAACCATTTCCATGGATTTTGAAGCATCATGCCGTATCATAAGGTGCTCTCACAAGTCACCTCAAGATTTGCCATGTGGGCCTGAGGGGGGTGGTATTTGATCTCTGAATGTGCTGAACTAGCTGCACAGAGCCTGGCACCCCAGACGCTGAACTCAATCAACAGCTCTCTTAAACTGTGGGAAGACAAAAGACTAGTAAAAATTATTACCAGCTGCAACGAGATGGACTTCCAACATAAATACTTCCAAAATCTATTAATGTAATTGCCCTCAATTTGATCCGATCATCACAAGGCTGGAAACAGTTTTCTAGCGATCGGCTGTAAGGGTTCATCAGCATCAATGCCAAACAAGACTTTCAGAGGAATGGTTGGAACTTAAAGATATTATCTTTATTGACAATTTCCAGTGCGTTGTCCCCCCCCCCCGCGCCCATGTCAGCACAAGTTAATAAAAAATATTCATTATGCTGCACATTCATTTCGGCCTAATACTGTGGTCCACTGAACATAGCAAACAGTGCTGCATTCATGGCATATAGCAGCCTTTGGCAACCTGGTACCTTCCATGTTTTGGGCTACAACTCCCATCAGTGCATGGTTGGAGCACTACTAGCCTGGTCTTGGGTAAAGACCAACAGCAGCTCTAAAGTAAAGGTAAAGGGACCCCTGACCATTAGGTCCAGTCGTGACCGACTCTGGGGTTGCGACGCTCATCTCGCTTTATTGGCCGAGGGAGCCGGTGTGCAGCTTCCGGGTCATGTGGCCAGCATGACTAAGCCGCTTCTGGTGAACCAGAGCAGCACACGGAAACGCCGTTTACCTTCCCACCGGAGCAGTACCTATTTATCTACTTGCACTTTGACGTGCTTTCGAACTGCTAGGTTGGCAGGAGCAGGGACCGAGCAATGGGAGCTCACCCCGTCGTGGGGATTCGAACCGCCAACCTTCTGATCGGCAAGTCCTAGGCTATGTGGTTTAACCCACAGCGCCACCTGCGTTCCTATAAAAGAAAAGAGAAATGAATCCCCATACACATGTCTGGGTTGAAGTTGAATCGTGGGTCTGGAAAGGCTGAAGACTACAGCATGTCTAATGCACACAGAAGCATAAGCTGCCCCGTTCTTTTAGATGGGAAAGAACAAAATAAATAGGGAAAGAGCTGTAGCTCAGTGGTATATCGTCTGCTTTGCATGCAGAAGGTCCCAGGTTCAATTTGCAGGATCCCCAGGTGGTGCTGGGAATGCTTCCGGTCTGAAATGTGAGAGAGGCACCATCAGAACACTAAATTAGATGCCGCAATGGTCTGAACTCTGTGCAAAGGCCGCTTCCCTATGTACCTACGTTCACAGATCCTGCCTCTAATCGAAAGCTCATGGGGAATGAAAAGCTTCTGTGGCAGATGCAAGGTTTTAGGTGCTAAGGGAAGACATCTGAACACGCATTCATGTGTTGCTTTCAAGGCAGCACATGACATCACTTCCATCACACTTTAAATTGCTGCATATGTCTTCATCCGGAAAGAATTCTGTGGCTCCAAACCATTTTCTTTACTTTGCAAATACAGTGGCACCTCAGGTTAAGTACTTAATTCGTTCCGGAGGTCCGTTCTTAACCTGAAACTGTTCTGAACCTGAAGCACCGCTTTAGCTAATGGGGCCTCCTGCTGCCGCTGCGCCGCCAGAACACGCTTTCTGTTCTCATCCTCAAGCAAAGTTCTTAACTCGAGGTACTATTTCTGGCTTAGCGGAGTCTGTAACCTGAAGCGTATGTAACCCAAGGTACAACTGAACCTGAATTGGTTTGATGAACTGCCCATAGAGTTTGGACAAGCAAGCAGTTGTGTGTGCGGCATAGTTGTTGTTTAGTCATTTAGTCATGTCCGACTCTTCGTGACCCCATGGACCAGAGCACGCCAGGCACTCCTGTCTTCCACTGTCTCCCGCAGTTTGGTCAAACTCATGCTGGTAGCTTTGCGAACACTGTCCAACCATCTCGTCCTCTATCGTCCCCTTCTCCTTGTGCCCTCCATCTTTCCCAGCATCAGGGTCTTTTCCAGGGAGTCTTCTCTTCTCATGAGGTGGCCAAAGTATTGGAGCCTCAGCTTCAGGATCTGTCCTTCCAGTGAGCACTCAGGGCTGATTTCCTTCAGAATGGAGAGGTTTGATCTTCTTGCAGCCCATGGGACTCTCAAGAGTCTCCTCCATAATGTGTGGCATTACTCTGCTCATTTGCACACGAGCTTTTCCTAGCAATGTGTAAGGCAAATGTCCCATATGGCTCTGATTTGATGTTGTCAGGCTGTGTGGTTTCTCTTAAAGGCTAACCTTAAGGAACCTACAAAGTGTAGGCTTCCCATTCCAGGAGCGAAGGGGTGAGGCTATTACTGCCTTCACACCCGGATTTCAGAGCTGTTTACTCTCCTGGTTTTCAAATCCATGCGTCACCTTTAATGAACTTAGGGTGTGAGCTTTGTTGGGTGGAATGCAAATTCACTTATCCTCCTGGAAACCTTTCCACCCATTTCTGTGTGGAGCAAGAATTCCTCAAGCGGCTTTCAGAAAGAGGCACTTAAATAGGCTTGCGCTGATCTATTTAAATGAGTAGATTAAAACCAAAGGAAGCTTTAGTTGATCAATCAATGAAGGGGAACTTTAATAGGTTAGGGCAGAGGGTTAGCAGGGCACATTTTTAACGCAGTTTTGTTGAATACTTGAAATAAAAAAAAGATTGCCTTTCCTTTCAACAGTAGATTGTGTCCATATTTATTAAGCTTTTCTCTCCAAAATCTCAAAAATGAATCATACTGAGATGCGGGTGAAAAGTAAATCTCTTCAAATGTACAGTGGTACCTTGGGTTAAGAACTTAATTCGTTCTGGAGGTCCGTTCTTAACCTGAGACATCACTTTAGCTAATGGGGGCTCCTGCTGCCCCGTGCGATTTCTGTTCTCATCCTGAAGCAAAATTCTTAACCTAAGGTACTAATTCTGGGTTAGCGGAGTCTGTAACCTGAAGCGTCTGTAACCCGAGGTATCACTGTAATTTAATCAGGGGACGAATAATCAACTAAGGTTGCAAACCTACGTACACTGACATGGGAGTAAGCCACATTGAAATCAGTTGATCTTACCTCTGAGCAGACACATCAAGGCTTTCACTCTAAATACATTTCATTTTATTTATTTATCATATTAATAACCCATCCTTCCTCCAAGGTGGCACACATACTTGTTTGTCCTGCCCATTTTTATCCACACAACAACTCTGTGAGGTAGGTTAGGCTGAGAGACGGTGACTGCCCCAAGATCACCCAGTGAGCTTTCTGTTTGAGTGGGAATTTGAACCCTGGTCTCCTGGGTCCAAGCGCAGCACTCTAACCACTGCACCACACCGGCTCTCTTATCAATGGCCGAAGTGTCTGCATTTTCTGTAGCCCTGTTGAGGTGTTACTGCCCTGAATAAGGAATGTCAATGTATATAGGGGTTGTGGGGCCATGCACAATGCCCCAGCCCCACACGTCCTGCATTGAGCATGTAGGTCTGAAAAGAGGAGAAACTCTAAATTTTGTTGTCCCTGAGAGGGGGCAATGACAATAAAGATATTATTATTATTATTATTATTATTATTATTATTAAACTTCTATGTATGTTCAGCCAAGTGAGCTTAAAAGTCTCTCCATGGTCCATGCATGACCAAAGTTCCTGACGGTGAATCTTCCAAGCACATTCAGCCAAATGCATCCACCCTTCAGATCTTCCCACTCAGAAAGGGAGGCATGGAGTGTAGCAAGCAGGGATGGTGCAAAAGGGCTTGTCAAGTATAATTATTTAATTGACACTGAAATGGGGAATGCCTAAATGTGTATTACTGAAGGTTTTAATGTGGGGAAATTCCACTTAAGTATACTAAGTGGTCTCTGAATTCATTGATGGGTTGATAATTAACTGTTGTTCTCTGCTAGCTAGAACTTGAGTGTTTAACCTTAGTTCACAATTGCAAATTCATAATCTTGGAAGGGTGGTGGCTGAGTCTTTGTTCTTGGGGTCTGTGGAAGTAAGGACGTGTAAATGACCCTCTCTAGTGAGTGAATACAGCTCCAGGCAAAATGGAGACTGTAAGGAGAGACACAGCTCAGATTTGAGATCTGTTTGGAATATTTCATATTTTATAAGAAGCTGAGCCTGTGCTGGAATTGCACATGATCTTATGGATATTTTGGATATACCATTTGCTGTTTTTCGTTCTGTTTTGAAGAAAGTTCTGGAAGTGAAGCTTTAATTAAACTGATGAGCTTTGACAATGTTTTATTTCCAAAAGGAGTCTGTTTTTGTGCATCCAGTCGCTTCAGGTTATGCAATATTAGTATCTGCAACAGTGTTTGCATTTCTTGTTCAGGACTAAACACCTGAGCAGGGCTCTGGTCTGTGTGACATTAAACTAAAGTACACAATGCACACTCAAACACCAACACAATTTTGAACCCTTAGAAGGGGCACAGCTACTATTTTCTAGTTCAGGAAGTCATACAGTGAAGCCAAACAGACCATATACTGCGTTTATCATTTTCCTGCCTTGGAAAGAGGTGCTCACCATATTTATAAGTTCCAAGTGTGCTTTGAAACCCAGTCATTTTTAAAAAATAGTTTACCACCCCCTCTCCAGGTTTATGAGAATATAACAGGCCAAAACACCTTAGTGAATGATGTCAAGCCTTAAATGTTACTCTCCAAGTCAATCTTTTTAGAGCCGACATAGGAAAAGCTTAGCAGATGATCACAGATCCATTTAGTCCAGTATCCTGTTTCCAAGTGTTGCAAGCCAGATGCTTCTAGGAAGCCCATAAGCAGGGCAAAAGCCATTGCTTGCCCTCAACAAATAAGATTTGGGCAAAACCAGTGAAGGAATTCTGTATGGCTAAGTGAGAGCTGGACCATAAAGAAGGCTGATCGCCAAAGAATTGATGCTTTTGAATTATGGTACTGAAGGAGACTCTTGAGAGTCCCATGGACTGCAAGAAGATCAAACCTCTCCATTCTTAAGGAAATCAGCCCTGAGTGCTCCCTGGAAGGAAAGATCCTGAAGCTGAGGCTCCAATACCTGGGCCACCTCATGAGAAGAGAAGACTCCCTGGAAAAGACCCTGATGCTGGGAAAGATGGAGGGCACAAGGAGAAGGGGACGACAGAGGACAAGATGGTTGGACAGTGTTCGCGAAGCTACCAGCATGAGTCTGACCAAACTGCGGGAGGCAGTGGAAGACAGGAGTGCCTGGTGTGCTCTGGTCCATGGGGTCACGAAGAGTCGGACACAACTAAACGACTAAACAACAACAACAAAGTTCATGCTCATGCATGCAGAAGTACAAATCAGCTTTAAATCTTTGGTTTTCATCTTGCCTCTTATTCTTGGATTTGGTGTTACATTATCAACAACATGCGGTTTTAATTACCCACATGCAGCCAGAGGCCTATATTCAGCAGATGCATAATTAGAAATCCTAATAAGAAACAAGAAAAACACAGCAAAAATATGGACAGCTTACAATGTTGTCCCGGCAGACATGAGAGGACCTCTCCTTCCTTTCCTCCTCTGCAACCCCACAGAAACACCCAGTCTGTTCCAGAAGGTTCCCTTACTTTCTGTAATAGGTAAAAGGTAAAGGACCCCTGGACGGTTAAGTCCAGTCAAAGGAAACCATCGGGTGCAGCGCTCATCTCACTTGCAGGCTGAGGCAGCCGGCGTTTGTCCATGGACAGCTTCCCGGATCAAGTGGCCAGAATGACTAAAAAGCTTCTGGCGCAACGGAACACCATAATGGAAACAGAGTGCATGGAAACAATGTTTACCTTCCCGCCGCAGCGGTACCTATTTATCTACTTGCACTGGTGTGCTTTCAAATTGCTAGGTTGGCAGGATCTGGGACAAAGCAATGGGAGCTTACTCTATCGCGGGGATTCGAACCGCCAACCTTCCGATTGGCAAGCCCAAAAGGTTCAGTGGTTTAGACCACAGCACCACCTGCATATTAGGGGTACACAGAGAGCTGCAGAAGAGAAGAGGGGATGGTATGATAAACTTTAATAAAAAAAATTATATAAAAAAAAAGAAGAAGAAGAGAAGAGGGGAAAGGTAAACATCACTTATGCGAACCAAAGTCTGTTATGCAGGCAGGCCAACTCTGTTGAACGCCACCCTATACAGTGGTACCTCGGGTTACAGACGCTTCAGGTTACAGACTCCGCTAACCCAGAAATAATACCTCGGGTTAAGAACTTTGCTTCAGGATGAGAACAGAAATTGCGCAGCGGCAGCAGGAGGCCCCATTAGCTAAAGTGGTACCTCAGGTTAAGAACAGTTTCAGGTTAAGAACGGACCTCCAGAACGAATTAAGTACATGACCAGAGGTACCACTGTACTAGGTGTGGGAACTGGATCTGCGCTTTTTAAAGAAAAAATCTGCACCGAAAACCATATTTCAATGTGTACTTACAATTTTTTTTGCACACGTTTTCTCCCAAATCACACACTTCTAAATTTTCCAACCCCTTCCAAATCATATGTAGCTGGAAGGAGGGGAGAACCATGATTTATACATGCAGACTTTGCAGTCAACACAGTATGGACAGTATTATTATTATCATTATTAATACACGTATTTCACACAGTAGTACCAAGAACTCAGGTATGAAATGACCTGGAAGAAGCAATCGTCCCCGGCAGGAGGAAAGCACTCCGCCCATGCTCAGAGGCAGGATTTTCTTTTATTGTTGCTTCTCTCATGTTCCAGGTAATTTCAAAAACAGGAGTCTGGTAAGCCCCAGTTCAAATTAAGTCCTGGAAGCAGCCCTTTGATAATGCACAGTCGGCTGCAAAGCTTTGATAAGGAAACAGCCTTCAGTTTCATGTCTTATATTAAGTAGGCTCTTTCCACAGTTTTTTTTGGGGGGGGAGGGGGAGGGAGAATGCGAATTTTTAAAAAAGATACTTTGGAATGGTTTTTTATTATAAACGGTTTAGCACCAGAGTTAATAAAAAATCAAGAGCTCCCCGATTATCTCTGCATTTACCATCCCTCCGGACTGTTTAAAATTCTGGAAGGAAATTCTTGATGTCACAGAGTCTTTTGGAGTTGCTTCTCTGCCAGGAGTCTCATTCCCTGCCCCAACAAGTCACAAAATCCTACTCATACGTTTACAATTCCATCTCTTCCCTGCACCCCACCCCCAGAAAAAAAAAAAATCTGTGCATTTAACATTAAAAATTAATTCAACTTCTTCAGACCTCACAAAGAAATTAGGGCGCAAAATGAGGCTTTGAAAAGTGTCAGGAGGGAAGGATAAAAATATTGCTGAGTGCCTGGGTCTGGAGGAAATGCAACCAGCGGAGAGAAGGGGATGGGGAGAAGAGAAGGGTGACATTTAGCCTCAATTTTCATTTTGGTTTATGTCCCTATTGTTACTCAAAAATCCATTTCCCCTTGCTTTATGTGCAAAATTTTCTCCCTCTCTCCTTTGAAAATGCCGTAAAGTCTTTTGGGATCATTTCTTAATTCTGAAGTGCCTTTTTATTTTCCCTCTCTTTTTCTTTATTTTTTTTTACATCAGCATAAAGAACCATTTCCATATGTTCCTCCCCCCCCCCCAAGCCTTTCTGGGTTTATAAATTTTATCTGTTAAATATTTACCCATGAAAAATTGTTTGAAACTGAAGTGGGCCAAAAGGCTTCACAAAAGCTGCCATGTTTTCTTCCCCCCTTCTTCTTTTCCAGGAGAGAGACTGCCTAGATGATGCAGTTTTTCATTTGTGCCCAATTTCTTCCTCTTATGCATTTTAAAACCTGGCCTTCACAAGCAGCAGTAAGGCAATTTATCAGTCACGAATTTGGGAGCAGTGAGGGCAATATCTCAGCTCCAAGAGAGACGTAGCCAATGTCATGCTCTCCACATGTTGTTGGACTACAACTCCCATCATCCCTCTCCACTGGCCATGTTGGCTGAGCATGATAGGAGCTGCAGGCCAACAACATCTGGAATATACCGTCAGGCCTGGAGTCAGACGCAGGTCAGCGTGAAAGACGCAGGGCTCTGTTGTCAGTGAAGTTAGCTCTTTGTTCAAGCAAACAGCATACAACTCAGCAACCCTTCCCAGTAGATCTTGCCTCTATGGAGCAGTTGCTAGGACTGAAGATTCCACCCTTTTCCGGATGTTTCCCAAGCAGTCTCAAAGTGCATCTGTGCACTTCTGGTTCTGCCCTCATTATCCTTGCATTCTTGGAAACCAGGGTGGAGGAGAACAAAACAGGGAGAGCCCCCAAATTCTTCAGCAGCCTCTTGATCACCGCCCCTCCTCTGCTTCAGCCTCAGAGTCTGAACTGCTCCCTGTCACAGGTTCCTCCTGCTCACTAAACCCTGTTGCCTCTTCACCCGTTGGCACCTCCTCCCAATCTTCTCCCTCTGACCTCTTCTCAGTGTCCCACCACCAATCCCCTGGCTCTGAGCCTTCCTCCTCTGTGGTTTCCCCTGGGGGCTTCCCTGGCTAGTGCCTCCAACCACTCCTCTTTGTCCAGTCCATCCCTGACACCTCCTGCCATTGATGTTGCTGCAGCTTACCTGGATGGGGTGGCAGCGTAATGGCGAGGAGACAGCGGTTCCACCTCACGACATAGGTCACCACTGCAACCATTTGCTCTAAATGTCTGTGCCCTTGTATGCACTTTGGATGAAGCTTTGATGAAACTCCTCACTGGAGCATGGGGAAGGGTCATCAAGGTGAATAGGAGAATCCTTCTCACTGAACTAATTCTTATGGCTTTCAATGGGATTTTTAAAATACTACTTGACCTGAATGTGGCTTTAATTTGTTTAATTTAACATTGTTTATTCTCACAGTCTGCATTAATTGAGCTGTTTCTGCGTGCCAGTTTGAGCTTCCCTTGGGAAGGAAATCCAGAATGTAAGCAATAAATTAAGGGAGGTGGCAAAATCCTAAGAATAATAGATGAAACCAAATTGAAAGTTGAGAAATCAGATGTTTGAATGCTCCTTTATGAGAGGAAAGGGACACGGGTGGTGCTGTGGGCTAAACCACGGAGCCTCTTGGGCTTGCTGATCAGAAGGTCGGCAGTTTGAATCCTCTCGACAAGGTGAGCTCCCATTGCTCTGTCCCAGCTCCTGCCAACCTAGCAGTTTGAAAACACACCAGTGCAAGTAGATAAATAGGTATCACAGCAGCGGGGAGGTAAACGGCGTTTCCATGTGCTCTGGTTTCCATCATGGTTTCCGTTGCGCCAGACGCGGTTTAATCATGCTGGCCACATGACCCGGAAAGCTGTGGACAAACGCCGGCTCCCTCGGCCTGAAAGTGAGATGAGCGCTGCAACCCCACAGTCGCCTTTGGCTGGACTTAACTGTCCAGGGGTCCTTTACTTTTACTTTATGAGAGGAAAGAGACCCAAGCAGAAAACCAAGTCGTTCACAGACAGTGACTTATCCAGCACATGGGATTTCATGTCATTGTGAACATATATGGAGTTGCAACAACATGGTAGAAATTTCCATGTAGTTCATGTAGTGAGCTGCTGTATGCAGCTCCTCTCTAGAGGAACTCCTTTCTCGATAGTATTATTTATAGTTAGAGATTGCCATGGTAATTAAGGTTGGATAAGATATCTCAGAATTCTCCACAGGCTAGAATCCTATCTGCATTCCAGTCCTGAAATTAGCTTGCACCCAACAACACCTTCACAGTCCATCCCTCCAATGCGCTAGTCAACACTAAGCATGTGAAGTAGAAAGTAAATTGCTTCCAGTCCAAGACACTTTTTAGTGGTTATTCAATTAATTCCATGGTGGTTTTTTTTCATGAAATTACTCCTATAGCACCTATTATAACCCATCTCAAAGCAGTGTATAGATTAAAACGATGAAATAAACAATAGAACATTAAAATTACAATAACTGATAATGCAAGATGCACCAGTAATTAAATCCCGATGTTAAGCACCCGAAAGAGCCTGAATACACAAGTATGTGTTGTTGTTGTTGTTATTTAAAAAAAAATCAGAGTTGGTGCTTGCTGGAGTTTTGAGAAGAGGCAATTTTATAGTAAGAGGGACCACCACGGAGAAGGCCCTCCCCTTGGTTGCTGCTAACTGCAGGTTGATAGGTTTTGGGTAGCCAAACCACCCCTTTAGGAGCAGTGGAATAGGTTTGTGAGATAGGACACTCCAGAGAGCAATCTTGCCACCAACCTCAAAGGAAACCCCATACAGAGCACATTACAGTAATCCTATCTAGAGATTACCAATGGATGGGTCACAGTGGCCAGGCTATCCCTTATACAGCTCCTTCTTCTTTATTATTATTGCCTTTTGACTGGAAAAGTGTTGGTTCACTAAGCCTAATCAAAGACCTACAAATCAGCGTCCCTCATTAGTCTGTTCCCAAGAGGGGAGAAACGTGCCCTTCTTGACTTTGTTTCCTTAAGAAGCTTGTTGTGTTCACACATATCATTACCACCCAAAGCCGCCAAGAGAGGATAAATCCTATTACAGAGAGACCCCCCTCTATCCAACTATCTAACGTCATGCGATGCTACCCTTTGGCAAATGCCCACAAGGCAGCTGCGCTCTTTCAAGATGAGAGGAAGGGCTGGAGTAACACACAAACGCCGATACAGTATCGTATGTGTTTAAAATTAGCCAGCTTCTCAAAGCACAGGCTGTAAGCGTCTGGATATGTGCAGATATTCCTTCCAGATGTTCCAAACTACCCACACAAGCAGTCGCTTCCACAGGACCACTCCCCAACACCCCACACCAACACCCTGGGGGAGGTGGGTTGGATGTGGCAATCAAGTTAGGAAAAATAATTATAATAATAAAAAGGCCCTTAGGTTTGAAATGTGCTTTATTAAGTAATGGAGGAGTACAGGCACAGCAAAGCAGAGAGCAGGCAGATGGATGAGAAGAGGATTATTTCAAACCAGCCAAGAAGATCCGAATGGTAAACATTCTCTAAATGTTAACTTTGAGATCCAAGCCTGCTGGGATCATGAGGTGGGGGCAGAATCTAGTCTTTCAATGTGTTAAAGGTAAAGGTAAAGGTACCCCTGCCTGTACGGACCAGTCTTGACAGACTCTAGGGTTGTGCGCTCATCTCACTCTATAGGCCAGGAGCCAGCGCTGTCCGCAGACACTTCCGGGTCACGTGGCCAGCGTGACAAGCTGCATCTGGCGAGGCAGCGCAGTACACGGAACGCCATTTACCTTCCCGCTGGAGCGGTCCCTATTTATCTACTTGCACCCGGGGGTGCTTTCGAACTGCTAGGTTGGCAGGCGCTGGGACCGAACGACGGGAGCGCACCCCGCTGCGGGGATTCGAACTGCCGATCATGCGATCGGCAAGTCCTAGGCGCTGAGGTTTTACCCACAGCGCCACCCGCGTCCCTAAAACTTCTAATTACTAAAACTAAAGCACAACCCTGCTTACAAGTTTTACAGGATTTCAGCATTTATCCTGTGTTCTTCCGCTAAGATTCACAGAGCCAAAGCAAGGCCAGATTGGGGGACCAAATATTTTGTATTTCCCTGTTCTGCGATTCTAAAACACAAACACAACGGCAGGGCAATCCTAAATGTGGCTTGTAGCAGCCTGTTGGCTTCCTCGACATTTCAATTTCCATTAAAATAATGATTTTTTAAAAAAAATTGGTGGTCCTTTTGGCTGTAAATGTCTACTTCAAAGTACATGGGTATTGCCCTGGGTGATACTGAGGCATCTAATCATAAGCTTGCATTTTTATTAAAGCTTATATGTTTGATCAGGGCCTGTATCTTAAAAAGCTTAATGATTTTCAAATATTTTATGCCAGGCAGAAGACCAGTTGCCTAAAAACCTTGGCAAGATGTTTTACTCCTAGACAAGCCCCCCCCCCCCCTGATTTATAGCAGAAAACAATTCTCAAAGTCGTAAAAAGGGAATTACAGGCTGACAGCCAAGGTTACACTGACCCTACAAATTAAGGGTTGATAAATAGTAAAATGAGCCATATCTTCTTCCTAAGGTTAAGAAGGTCAAGAGCAGTGAAAAAGCATCTAGCTGGCAGAAAGAGAACATTTTTGGGAAGACTTTTTCTAAAGCTGTTTCTTTCTTAAACTAAGATCCTTTTAAGATTTCTTTTCCTTTTAAAAGGTTGTTTATGTATTAAATATATTAGTTTAAATATAATTATGCAAAGGATTTAAGAAATGCTAGATTCTTATTTCATATAGTTGTAAGAGTTGTAACTATCCTGAAATTAAGTCAGCCACCAGCCAAGCCCCTTGCCAGACAGAAGACGCCAATCGAGCACTCCTGATATATGGTTGTCAGGCCTTTTGTTTAGAAACCTTCAAATGAAGGAGATCTCTCAATGTTGATGTGAACTCAATCCTTGACATATGCATAAGATAAAAATTCAAGATTAATTATCTGTTTTGGAAGGCAATAGGGCAAGGAGGGCAAGAGGTGAGCTGGTAATTAAGATTCCTTGTTGAGACACATGTAAGATATATTACTACTTATTTGTCATTTATAGATAGAAGAATATATAGCTTTTTGATTTCCATAAAAGGCAAGAGGAAATGGGTGTATCTTTTGTGATTGGTTCTAGCAAACAGCCAATAGGAATTTTAACCAGGCTGATTGGACAGAGGCAGCCACAGGAGGAGCAAGGGGGCTGGATTAAGGAAATATAAGTGCTGGCCAGAATGGCAGGAGGCCAGGCCAGAGCTTGGTAACCATATACCACTGTGCCTCATATTTATTTGTCTGACAAATAAATTACTATTTTAATTTCTCTATTGCTGCGTTGAATATTTCATTCCAGCTAAGCGTTAACCACAAGCAGGGTGCTACAATACTGTATCTCAGAACCCAGAGGAGTATAGAATAAGACAGGTGTTGCCAGGATTTGGGGGGCTGTTGGCGTCTTTGCAAGTCGGACAAACTGTTGTGAGCACCTTACAGACACACACACAGAGAGAAACCAATCTATTCTGTTTACTACAATAGAATACATCTTCCAGGGATAATTTCAGCAGGGGGGGACCCCTGAGTGCATTGGTAGGATTGCCATATTTTGAAGAGCAAAAAAGAGGACACATTTGCAGACTTCTACTTTTAACTCTCATTTTATATACCCATGGGGGGAAAGAGGACAGGAGGACATGTCCTGGAAAAAGAGGACACATGGCATCCCTAGGGTGCAAGGGCACCCCCGGAATAAGATTTGTGGAGTTAGTTAAAGAGAGAGACCTGCTTAGCTTCTTTTCCCTTTCCATGACTAGTAAATGTAGAATAAATTAAGAACAAAAGACAGACCATGGGCATCTGCTTCATTTAAAGAGGTCACATCCTTCCTCAAGGCAGAACATGAGTTGTTTGGGGGCAGATTCTCTCCCCCCCCCCCTTAAATTAAGCACAGCCCTGGCAGGTCAAAAGTGATCATTATCTGAGCCACCACTTGAGCCTCTTCTCCCAAACAATGGAAAAAGTCCTTGCTACAATTTATTTTCAAGCCATGGCAAATCATTGCTAATGAATTCTATTATTAAGTGGGGCTTTCTAAGCCACGCCTCCCATTTCCAGTCCTCCAAGGAATCGCAAGAGAAGTGGATATACTTATCGAAATGTTTGGAGAATGTGGCCTTTCTCTCTACTGAATTCCACAGGAGATATAGAATACATACAGGAAATTCACAAACGGGAGGGGACAAAGTCTTTGATGGCAAATAGAATTCCTGTCCATCTTTTGAGACGATGTACAGCTGCCCAGTAGAGATAAAATGGACAGAATATTGGATTTAACAAAGCGAAGTTTTTCACATCCTACCGATGGTATCCGATTGCATCCCTCTATTGGCGGTAACACAGAGAGAGTTATATGGCCATTTTGGCAGAAAAACAAAAGTCCCAAGATGCATTTTGTACTTAGAATGTATGTAGGAAGGAAATGAGGTCAGGTCATTTGTAGTTTGGTCCAACAACAAAAAAAGTGTTTCATAGCCTGGCTGCAAATCCTAACAAAGCTATCTTCCTCCGAAGACTTAAAATCTTTTCTTATTTGCTGAGAATGTCACCTCCAAAGAATGGAATCCTCTTGTGAGCTCATCATAGAGAATAACAAAGTACTCTCTGAAGGTTCCCAGGGATAACGTCCAAGCCAGCATTTCCCCCAATATCTAAACTAAAAAACGGGCAGCTGTGGTTTCACATGTGCATTGGAACAATAAAAACAAAACGCTTTGATAGCCACAGCTGCGCAAAATTCAACGGTGTCCTGATTGTGCTCCAATTAGAACAGGCTTCCTCAACCTCGGCCCTCCAGATATTTTTGGCCTACAACTCCCATGATCCCTAGCTAGCAAGACCAGTGGTCAGGGATGATGGGAATTGTAGTCTCAAAACATCTGGAGGGCTGAGGTTGAGGAAGCCTGATTTAGAATCTCTTGTCAGTGCAACACAAATCTATCGGGGAGATGTGCTCTGTGGGGAACAGGCTTCAGGTAATAGGCCCATTGGTAGACCAAATCTGCATTACAGAGATGTCTGCAAACAGGACATGAAGGCTGGCAACACCAACCCTGCAGTGTGGGAATCCCTTGCAAATGACTAGAGCGCCTGGAAACAGACAGTCAGGTTGTGCATCCACATGAGTGAACAGAAGAGGAGTGACAGCTGGGAGGAGAACAGAGAGAAGAAACGCCATGATGCATCTGCAACAGCACAACCACACGCCTTCATCTGCCCCAGCTGCAACAAAACATGTCTCTCTTGTATCAGTCTCAGCAGCCGCAGCAGGAGCTAGAACACACACTGCCATTTTCTCCTGAGACAGACAGATGCCAACAATATGGTGTCATCTATGTATGTGGTAAGGGACATGGGTGGCGCTATGGGTTAAACCACAGAGCCTAGGACTTGCCAATCAGAAGGTCGGCGGTTCGAATCCCCGTGACGGGGTGAGCTCCCGTTGCTTAGTCCCTGCTCTTGCCAACCTAGCAGTTCGAAAGCACGTCAAAGTGCAAGTAGATAAATAGGTACCGCTCCGGCAGGAAGGTAAATGGCGTTTCCGTGCACTGCTCTGGTTCGCCAGAAGCGGCTTAGTCATGCTGGCCACATGACCTGGAAGCTGTACGCCGGCTCCCTCGGCCAATAAAGCGAGATGAGTGCCACAACCCCAGAGTCGGCCATGACTGGACCTAATGGTCAGGGGTTCCTTTACCTTTTATGTATGTGGTGTTTTGCAAATACAGTGATACCTCGGGTTACATACACTTCAGGTTACAGACTTCGCTAACCCAGAAATAGTACCTCGGGTTAAGAACTTTGCTTCAGGATGAGAACAGAAATCGTGCTCTGGTGGCACAGCAGCAGCGGTAGGCCCCATTAGCTAAAGTGGTGCTTCAGGTTAAGAACAGTTTCAGGTTAAGAACGGACCTCTGGAACGAATTAAGTACTTAACCCGAGGTACCACTGTAAAGGAGAGGGGAAATCTCCCTCCTGGTCAGAGATGTCCTCTGTATCTATATGCCCTAGAGGATGGGCAGATGGAGTCTTAGTCATCACAAAGTTTGAGCCGCTATTTTAATTGCCCAAAGTGCCCTGGAGTGATGCTGTATCGGGGGAATTGCCGTGGGAAATTTAAATGCTGCAGTTACTGCTGTTTGCTGGCACCAGCACAGAGTAGGCCTGCAAGGGCTCACGAGAGGGCACTCTACCAAAGGCCCCCCTCAAATCCAGGCAAACCCTGAAATCCACCTGCCACTTATACGCACTGTCAAAACAGAGGAACCACCAGACGAAGACCAAAGAGGATGCAGATTTGCATAACATTAGCATCCACATGGACTAATTTATATGGAAAGCTGCAAAGCTGGACTCTCTTTCCTTAGAGGCTTTTAAGCAGAGGCTGGACGGCCATTTGTCATGGATGCTTTAGCTGAGATTCCTGCAACGCAAGGGTTGGACTAGATGGCCTTTGGGTACATTCCAACTCTACAATTCTATGACTCTGCAGTCAGAATTCCTTTGAATAGAAATAGCACACATCTCACAATCGCGGGGGAAGACTGGAACCAGGTGATCTGTGTGCCCTTCCACCCATAGAATCATCGAGTTGGAAGGGACCCTGAGGATCATCTAGTCCAAGCCCCTGCAATGCAGGAATATGCAGCTGCCCCATAAGGGGATAGATCCTGCAACCATGGCGTTATCAGCTTCACGCTCTGACCAACAGAGCTATCCAGGCTATATGGGTAGCTCTAAGGCCCCTTCTCCGTCTCCTTGTGATTTGTTGCTGGTTTTTGTAGCCCTTTTATAATTTTTAATAATGTTTTTATTTATTTTCATGGTACGGAAGATAAATTTTCAGAAAACAATGGTTTCTCCTTGTGATTCTCTATCTCTAGACCAGATTTGGCCCAGGCTGCCTTTCAAGCAGAGGGCTGCCCACTGTAAAGTAGGGCTCACAGCTATCTATACAGTGGTACCTCTGGTTGCGAACAGGATCCGTTCCGCAGGCCCGTTCGCAACATGAATAGAACGCAACCCGCAATGGCACAGCTGCGCTCGCGCGGGGTTGCAATTTTCCACTTCTGCGCATGTGTGAGCAGCGAAACCCGGAAGTAACCCTTTCCGGTACTTCCGTGTCGTCGCAGGACGCAACCTTAAAAAATGTATCATGAAGCAAAGGTAACATGAGGTATGACTGTATTGTTGGACTCCAACTCCCATCATCCCTGGCCATTGGCCACACTGTGTAGAGCTGACGGGAGTTGTAGTCCAACCACATCCACATGGCTAACTCTCACCTAGAGTCATAACCTTGCTCTTCCTGCATGAAGGAGGTCATGTAATGCCAAGGAGGCCTCAAGTATTGTTTGGAATAAATCTGTGCATGTGTCTGTGCATGTTTGTGTGAACCTATGATGTTTACGCTTATAGTGCAAAAAACAAAACACCCCCCCAAAAAACTTCCCTCTCTTAAATTGTGGCAGAAGAATACCATCTGCTTCTTGCTCTGGCCCACTTTTTGGCGTGCTCCCAACAGCTGTTTCGAGGAAAAACCTAGTCCCTGCGCACAGGAGCTGTGCCCCCAAAGGGCTGGCCTAGAGGAAGGTGTACATAATTTGATTTGAAGGCAAAGTGCTGCTCAGCAGAGCAGGAAATTAGGAACGCTATTTTTAAATTTGGAGAACTTTAACAAAACGGTGAGAATATTTCCTTCCATCTGCCCCATGGGATTAGAGAGATTTAGGAGTTGCCGGAGTGTCGTTTTGATAAAACTAAACGGCTTTCAATGGCCCCAGAGCAACTCTGGCCACTGCTGGAAGATCACCAAGTTTTCAAGAGGGAGGAAAAAACTTATTAAGTGATCTTTTAAATCACTGACTGCCAACCTGTGTGCCATGAACAATTCAGCCATCCCATGGGATGTGTTCAGCACGCTGTCCCTCGCATGGCCCAGTGACAGGAGTCTACACATAGGGCAGCCATGTGTCTCCTGCTTTGTAAGTTCTCTGTTCAAAGGGATGTCCTAGCCAAGTGCAGAATAAAGGCAGAGAACTGTAAGAATAAGAGGGGAGGGTTTTTGGAAGACTGGGAACATGTCAGAGTTTGGTCACTCCTTCTCATGTGGCGAGGAGTGTCTGTTCCTCCGTACCCAGAACTCTTCCAAACATACCGTACTCACAACGAGAAAGAATGCTTCTGAATTATGCTTACCAATGATTTAGTTTTCATCTGCTCCTAACTGCAACCAATAAATAATGACAGGTGGAATATATAAGAGGTAGGAGGGGGTCACACATACTACAAAACCTGAACAGTATCAGTTTGCCTTACAATCTGCATTTTAAAAAAGCAAAGTTTCTTTGTTCCTTAAAAACAGCTTTCTTTTTTAAAATGCAATTTGGAAGAAAAAGAAAAGAACAGATAAGTTTTGCATCCTCATTCTTACAGAAACATTTACCAAATGCTCCCCCCCCCTTATTTTAAGTATTACATAGGAGAAATTTGGGAGAGTTATTAAGGAAATGCTATAATCTCTCCTCATACCAGCTCCTTGATCCTTCAGTTACCATTTAGTAGACAGCTTAATATTTTTTAAATACTGTATACTGTGACCAGAATGCATTATACAGCATAAGGGCATTTTCCCATTTCCTTTGCACATAATTTTTTCTTATATATTTTTAATGCAAGTAACATTCCACTGATGGAAGGACAATGAGGATCCCCTCTCAAAAGCTGCAGAGATAGAAGCATCACACGGCAATATCAGCTGTTCCCAAAACACCCTGCAAATGCGCATTTCTGCTTCTGTGATGCAGATGTCTTGCCCTTAAGTGTCAACCTTACTTGGCATAAGAATCTGTGAGAGGCACCTAGGAAAATGTCAAATTCGACTTAAAACGCAACAGCACGTTTCTATTTTTCCTCCCCAAATGAATTTTGGTCACGGAAAGGTCACCCCAGCCATCAATGACATTTCTGCCTGCTTAGCACTCTGCGGCATATGCTTAAGGGCTTCTTACAATACAACAGATGACCAAAAAGAAATAAATCCAAGCCCATTAAGGCATGTGCAACTTTGCTATGGCTAGAGAGCAAGGACAAGCCGAAGTTTTTCCTGTTCAAGATTCAGGTAGGCAGCCGTGTTGGTCTGATGCAGTCAGGGGGGAAATAATGATAATAATAAATTGTCCAGGAGCACCTTAGAGACCAACTAAGTTTGTTCTGGGTATGAGCTTTCGTGTGCATGCACACTTCTTCAGATACACAGAAGCATAATTCACCAGACCCTTATATACAGTGGGAGGGTGGGGTGGGGTATTTCTCAGAAGGGTAGGAGATGGGTGATCGGTTCAATGGGTATGGTAAACCTGTTGACACTGTTAACAACTTTTAACTATATATAAGGGCCTGGTGACTTCTGCTTCAGTGTATCTGAAGTAGTGTATTTACATGCACACGAAAGCTTATACAGAGGTACCTCGGGTTACATACGCTTCAGGTTACATACGCTTCAGGTTACGGACTCCGCTAACCCAGAAATATTACCTCGGGTTAAGAACTTTGCTTCAGGATGAGAACAGAAGTCGTTCAGCAGCGGTGCAGCGGCAGCGGCAGCGGCAAGCCCCATTAGCTAACGTGGTGCTTCAGGTTAAGAACAGTTTCAGGTTAAGAACAGACCTCCAGAACGAATTAAGTTCTTAACCCGAGGTACCACTGTACAGTGGACGCTCGGGCTGCGAACGTGATCCATGCGGGAGGCACGTTCGCAACCCACAGCACGATTCGTTTGTGATTCTGCGCATGCGCAAAGTGCGATTTAGCACTTCTGCGCATGCGCGACTGCCATAACCCGTTCCGGTATTTCCAGGTTTTGGTGCATCCGTAACCTGAAAAAACGCAACCTGAAGCGTCTGTAACCCGAGGTATGACTATAACAGAACAAACTTAGTTGGTCTATAAGGTGCTGCTGGACAATTTTTTATTTTATTTTTATTTTGACTGTGTCAGACCAACACGGCTGCCTCCCTGAATCTTTAACAGGAGTGAAAGCAAAAACGTCTGCTTCGGCTTGTCTTGCTGTCGGGACAATTTTATTTTTAAATTTTTTTTTTACTCCTGTTAAAAATCATCTCAACGACCTAATCTGACTCGGGAGAACTTAGACCTAAAGATCAGAACACCTCGCAAGTAGAGTGGGCAGAGAATTCTGACAAAAATGGAAATGGGAGTGGAAATTGCCAGTGTTCCTTTATTTGTCTCCTGGCCAGAGCGGAAACCCGTGTGGCTAGTTACTCGGAAAGGTGCTTAAGAGACAAGGATTTAAGGGAGAACCCCCCCCCCCAAGGAGTGGTAGACAGAATCCTAGTGTTTGGGTGAGAAAACAGGAAGCCACTGCCCGACAGGGAGAGTTGGGGTAGGAAACATGAAGTTCAGGCAATAACTGAAAACAAAATAGGAAACAGGAAGGCCTTAATATCAGAATGACATAATTCCCTTAGTCACCTCGCATATCTGAATAAACAGCTGTTCCAGGTTTGCTTGCTGAGAAGGGAATGTGAATAAAATGGAAAACACAGTGATTCAGTATATTTTGTTAAGTATTATTATTACGAGGGAGTTGCAGCAAGCAGAGCCTTTAGGCACCTTGTTTCAACCTGGGTGGTTTCCCCAATGAAAGCCTCAACATCACCCAGTCTTCTCCCCACACTCCCCAATATATTTGCCATCTAATCTGGGACTCTTGCACAATGTTTTCTGCATTTCAGTTGCTCCAATGAAGGCATTGCTGCAACACAGAGTTTGGAATTTTTCTCATGCTATGGGTGTTCAGTGGCTTAAGACAAAATGTGGATCATGGGCAATAAAGTGTCTTTGTACAATAACCTTTCTAAATCGTTGATACAGTACCTGGTAAGTGTAACACAGTCAGGTTTCACAGTGAATGTGGTTGACTGTTGAACTTGGATCTGGAACAAGCTCCATTCGTTCTCCCATAAGGAAGATTGTTGTTGTTTAGTCATGTCCGACTCTTCGTGACCCCATGGACCAGAGCACGCCAGGCACTCCTGTCTTCCACTGTCTCCCACAGTTTGGTCAAACTCATGCTGGTAGCTTTGAGAACACTGTCCAACCATTTCATCCTCCATCGTCCCCTTCTCCTTGTGCCCTCCATCTTTCCCAACATCAGGGTCTTTTCCAGGGAGTCTTGTCTTCTCATGAGATGGCCAAAGTATTGGAGCCGCAGCTTCAGGATCTGTCCTTCCAGTGAGCACTCAGGGCTGATTTCCTTAAGAATGGATAGGTTTGATTTTCTTTTTTTTATATATAAAATTTTTATTAGGTTTTCACATTTTATATACACACACACAACAAAAACAAAAACCAAAACAAAACATATATAATTTCATACTCTTACTTTCTTTACCCTCTTTCCTTGACTTCCCCCCACCCCCTCTTCATACATCCCAATTCCAATAATTAATTCAGCAAGTTCTTATCTCTCATCTTTAACATATTATTATTATTTTTAAAACTTAGCTCTTTTTACTTATCCACATTTAACTTATCCAATTCTCTTATAAACATTAAATCTTTTTTCTAAGGTCGACCTAATTTCTCTCCCACGAATTTCTCCCTTTATATTTTAATTAATTATATGTCATAATGGCCAAATACAAAAATCATAAAGTTTTAAAATTCTGTTCTCCCCTCCCTCCCTACCCCGGTTTCCATCCCTTATGTCCACAAAAACAGTTCCTAGCCCGGATTCCTCACATCCGAGGCCTTCAAGTCTCTGTCAGTCTCTCTCCGCCGATTTTGTTGGTAACCCTTTTTGTTGGTCCTCAGGTCTCAAAGGAGTTCAGTCGCAGTCACACCAAGTTTTCTTCCATCCAAAATACTTAAAGGCAGTTGCTGCAAAAGGTCAGCTGCTCTCCCATACTCAAGGAGGAAGACCCAATCATATTTCTTTATTCTTTTAAATTCCAGTATTCCAGGTACTCCAGGGACTTCCTCCTTCATCTTTCTCATCTTTCGCAGATTTGTAATCCGAAGATCTTCTTCTTTATTTCCTGACAATATAGGCTTCTGATTGGTATTTTCCTTTTCCGCTCCTTCTTTCCTCTCCACCTGTTCCAAAAATGTCTCTTCTGGTTCAGCTGCAGATTTCTTATTAGTCAAATCCTTTATGCATTCAGCAGAGTTGTTTGTTTTAGGGTTCAAGGTCATAAGTTCTTTGTTCATAGCCGTACTCTGCTCTTGCAGGATTCCCACGAGAAAAAACATTTTTTCTATCTCTGCCAGTAATTTTCCCTCTGCAGCCATTGTAATGTCTCTAGTTCCCCCTAGGGGGATTCCAATTACTTGATAGTCCTTTTCCAACAGTCCGTTACTTATTGTTTATAGCTACGTTGTTTCCAACCACCTCAGTTCAAATGCAACACTTTTAATTCAGAGAGTTTTTAAGTAACAAAGTTCTTAACTTTAACCGCCCGTTTGACAGCTCCTTTGACAGCTGTCAAACTCCTTATTCTTTTTCCTCCGGCTTACGCACAGGACACTCCCGGGTTCGGGGGGGGGGGGTTTACACAAAAGCTTCCAAAATTCCTCACTTTCTCTCCAGCACAAAGACTTCTTCTGTCAAATTCATTGAAGTATCTTTTATCTGACACCAAAAACAATACTCTCCACCTTAGTTCTCCAATCCTTGCTTTAGATCGTTTGTAGGTAGGGGGGGTGCGGACTTCCCTTTAGCACATCCCCCGATTGTACCGAATTCAAAGGTATAAATTTTAAAGTCCAGATTCCAATCTACTCACGGGTTGTTTATTTTCCAGTCCGAATTTTGGGGAAAAAGTCAGCGCTCTCCGGCCATGGCTGGATAGGTTTGATTTTCTTGCAGTCCATGGGACTCTCAAGAGTCTCCTCCAGCACCATAATTCAAAAGCATCAATTCTTCAGCGATCAGCCTTCTTTACGCTCCAGCTCTCACTTCCATACATCACTACTGGGAAAACCATAGCTTTAACTATACGGACCTTTGTTAGCAAGGTGATGTCTCTGCATTTTAAGATGCTGTCTTAAGGAAGATTAGCTGGCCACGTTTACTCCCAAAATAATGAGCTGGACTCAGATTATATTCCTCTCTTTTATTTAATGGGAGAACTCAGAAACTAATTGGAGAACGAAAGTTCTCCAAGTGTTGTACAAATATGACAGTTGGAGAAAAGCTCACCTAAAATCCACACTGCTCTATACACCCACACACCCATCACTATATAACAACAAAATAAAACTAAATTATATTACTGGGGTGGCCTTGTCAAAAGGGGAGGGGGAATGTTATGGAGGCATCCAAAAGAATACAGCCTAATATCAATAGGCGGGGAGTTCCACAGCACGATGCTGCCACACTAAAGGACAGACTTCTCACAGGATGTGGAATGAACATCATGTGACAGTTGTGAAAGTGAAAGTTCCACAGATCGAAGTGATCAAATAGACACATATAGAGCATTTGAAAAAGGACGAGAGCTCCACAGTGAGGAGGAAGGGGAGGCACAGAACTAGGGATTACTCCTCATCCCCCCCCCCCCGAAACAATTAAGGGCTGACTTCTAATACACCTCCAACTACATTATTGTACCAGTGGGGAAATTTCAGGTCAAAAAGCTGAAGATTCAGCCTAGTTCTGGACAATATGTATTAAAAAGAAATTAAGAGGCAAAACTTGGGCAACTTTCTTCTACTTTTTGGGGGTGGGGAGAACAGTGCAGAAGGAGAGCTGAAACACCTTATATACCATTCCACATTTTCTTCACGGGACCTACACATATAGGATTGAAAGGTGTCCTGGACAAGGCCGCCAACTTCTGTTCCAACTTGGCTACTCCTAAATGTCTGACAACTGCAGTTTCCACAAGTTCTGCTCCCCCATTCATCTTGGAAAGCTTGACTTACTGGAAACAACTTCTGCGCATAATGGTCCTTCTGTCAGCCTCAGTACACTGACTTTCTACTGAGTGGGAAAGGCAGTGAATTCAAAACCCACAGGCTCCAAGGAAGATCCTGTCTAAAGATTTCGTGGACAGAGGTGTGGAAGAAGCTTGTACACGGACACAGGTGTGGAGCAAGCAATCGGGCAGGCTCCCCGGGTTCAAAAGAGCCCCTCACCAGCCTGACCTTGCTAGACTGCTGCTCCCCACCTTGCCCCGGACTGCCATTTTAGCAGAAGGTGGGCAATGGTGCCACTTCTGGATGGAAGCTAAGCTCAATTGCACAGCTGCCTCTGTGTGTGTGTGTGTGCGTGTGTGTGTGTGTGCGCGCGCGCGCGCCCATTGGCAGTACTGTATGGAAGACCCAGCTCTGCATGGGTGACATGCAAAAACAGGGGAGGTAAAGGTAAAGGTAAAGGGACCCCTGACCATTAGATCCAGTCATGACCGACTCTGGGGTTGCGGCGCTCATCTCGCTTTATTGGCCGAGGGAGCCGGCGTACAGCTTCCGGGTCATGTGGCCAGCATGACTAAGCCACTTCTGGTGAACCAGAGCAGTGCACGGAAACGCTGTTTACCTTCCTGCCGGAGTGGTACCTATTTATCTACTTGCACTTTGACGTGCTTTCGAACAACTAGGAAACAAAGGCTAGAGACTAACTTAGCAAATATCACTCAGTGACCGGAGATGGGGGAAATACAGATGCAAAACCTCCAGATCGTTTTGTACGCTCTACTTCATTAAATAGCCCGAAGTTCCAGAGCACATCTGTTTTACAGAATATAATTACTTGCAAGGAACAGGGCTCTAGAAACTTAGCATTTTTGCAATACCTATTTATACAGGTGGAGCAGATGGGAAGTGGAGCAGGTGATGTTTGTCCTAAAGCAGCATCGATCCCTGAAAGCAGCAGCAAACCCTCCGCATGGTTGCTTTTCCGCTACCGAAGCGAATGACCTTCAAGAAGTCAGGCTGCAGGTATCCACATAACTAGCGACCCGTGAAACCCACGCTGCAATTTTACAGTCCCAGGCAGACAAAAAAACAGCATCCCAACTTTACGAAGACACTTAATTACTACTAAAAATGCATGCATGCTTTAAGGACTCGGACACAAATGGAGAAACCAAATAAAAATACTCCCCAAAAGCCAAGAAATCAAATTACAGCAAGAGAAATGCATTCTAAACTCACTATCACTACAACATTGGAAACAAAAACAAGCAGCTTACTGGCCCAAAGGAAAGCGCTCTCAAGCAGCCAACTTTAAATTACCTGATTAATAAAAAGTATAAAGGTGCAAGTCAGAGGTCCAAAGCAGAGCAGTTTTCTTTCTTTTCCCCCCATAATTTTTTAATTTGGTTTTACATATTTAAATTTACAATCACACCACAACTCATCCAAAAGTACAAGATTCCCACGAATCTCTGGACTTCCCCACTCCTACTCCGTGGGTTCCACTATTCAACCTTTTTCTACTGCATCCTTTTTTTAATAATCCAAATTTTTATAACTCCATTGTATCCACAGTTCTTGATTCATTACAAGTGTTATTTGCAGTCCTGCTAATGTTTTTAACTGTTTACAGTGGTCTCCAAGATAAATGATAAATCCTCCCCATTCCTTATTAAAGTTTTGGTCTTCCTGATTCTTGATCCTTTCCGGTCAATTCTGCCATTTCGGCATAGTCCATCAAACCAGTTTTTGTGTAGAAAGGCCCAATGTTCAATCCCTGGCATCTCCCATTCAAAGGACCTCAGGTAGCAGATGATGGCAAAGATATCTACCTGAGACAGTGGTTCTCAAAGGGTGTGGCAATGCCACACTGGCATGGCCGTAGAGGATGGTAAGCATGGCAGGAAGAGTCAAGGACGATCAAAGAAACATTTAAATAGTACACTACAGTACAGCAGGGATGTCCAACAGCTAAATCGCAATCCAGTGGTAGATTGTGGGGTGAGGGGTCCATGGTAGATCGCCCCCTCCCCAAAAAAAGAAGTTTGGCTTCCCAAACAAAGCTCAACAACTTTGGCTCCGTAAAAAAAGCTCAACAGGTTTGGTAGATCGCTGCCAGTTTTTTTTTATAGTGGGAAAAGAAGAAGAGTTTGGATTTGATATCCTGCTTTATCACTACCCGAAGGAGTCTCAAAGCAACTAAGAATCTTCTTTCCCTTCCTCCCCCACAACAAACACTCTGTGAGGTGAGTGGGGCTGAGAGACTTCAGAGAAGTGTGACTAGCCCAAGGTCACCCAGCAGCTGCATGTGGAGGAGCGGGGAAGCGAACCCAGTTCACCAGATTACAAGTCCATTGCTCCTAACCACTACACCACATCTCAGTCTCTTGAAAGTTGGACATGCCTGCAAGCTCCCAGGCTGCGCACCTGGTCCTTCAGGGGCACAGTCACCCCATTCAGTACCAGGGAGTCCTCCACACCTGCCTGCCTCCTGTCCCCCCAAAACAGTACTTCTGTCTTGTCAGGATTCAACCTCAATCTGTTAGCCGCCATCCATCCTCCAACCACCTCCAGACACTCACAATAAAGATTGATTGATTGATGCTAAAATTCTGCATGCCCCTGCCTCTCGCACTCCGTTCTACAGCACCGTTTTGATGCCCTCTGCAGGGCGGCACCCAGTGCCACCACGCCAATCGTGCCACCCTAAAACCACCTCTACCTTTAAGGCCCCCCACCTGTCGCCCTCTGGTGCCCCTTATGCATGCGGGCAAGCAAGAGGCATTATCAGAGTTAGAAGAACACATGCCAGCCAGTCAGAAAGCACTTTAAGGTGGTGTGGAGCAGGGTCAGTCAGAGAGTGACCTGATAAAAGGAACTGGGGGCACATTCAGCCCGCCAACTTGAGGTTCACAATTTCCAGCTTGCTGGGTCACAAATCGCAGAGGACAAAAGCTTAACTCTTAAAAGAGAGCATGGGACACAACAGTGACAAATATCTTGCTCTCTTTTGCCACCTCACCCTCAACAACAACCCCAACCCCTTAACTGCGTAGTTTTTGCAGCAGGTTCAGAAGGGCAAATCTTCCTTGTCCACCTCAAATCAAGGGGGCAAATTTGAGTTCCAAAGCCAATTTGACCTCCTGATCCCGGCTGTCAAAATGGAGGGACATGTTCTCTCCAATGTGCAAGCCCAGCCCCAGATGACTGAATATATTTATGTATCAAAGACCAACACTTTGAACTCTTAAACCAAGAGAGACACTGGGGCAAGATTCCAAAGCAATGGAATCATAAGAAGGTTGGTGAGCAGCTGAAGTAAGCCAGTCGCTATGTTGCAACAGAAGTCTCCGTCCCCAGGATGATTTAAGATCCAGCTCTAGCACAATCTGCATAAGACGCAGGTCGCATTGAGGCATCTGATCAAGGCCTGTATTTTAAAATGAGCTTAAAGATTTGCAAATGTTTCATGCCAGGCAGAAAACCAGCTGGCTAAGTACTTTTTTTTTCAGTTGTTTATCTTTCTGCTCTCCTGGACAAGGGCCCCCCTGACTTATAGCAGTAGCAGGAGACAGGTTTCTCAAAGTTGTAAAAGGGAAATACAGGCTGGGAGCAAAGGTTACACTGACCCTACATATTACAGAATACAATCAAGCTGCAAAAACACTAATTAAGAGTTGGTAAATAGTAAGATCTCTGTTTAGATAGAACTTAATACCACGAGCCATCTGTTTTAGCCATTTGTTTTGGAATGTAGGGGCAACAGGGGCAAAAGGTGATCTGGTAATTAAGGTGCCTTGTCGAGGCAAATGTAAGATATATGGCTACTTGTCTGCCATTTATGGATAGAAAGGAAATATAGCTCTTTGTCTCCCATAAAAGGTAATAGGAAATGGGTGTATCTTTTATGATTGGTTCTAGCAAACAGCCAATAGGAATTTCAACCAGGCTGATTGGACAGAGGCAGCCAAAGGAGGAGCAAGGGGGCTGGGTTGAGGAAATATAAGTGCTGGCCATCAGGGCTGGAGGGCAGGCAGAGCTTTGGTAACCATATACCACTGTGCCTATCATTTATTTGTCTGACAAATAAATTATTATTTTAATTTCTCTATTGCTGCATTGAATATTTCATTCCAGCTAAGCGTTAACCACAAGCAGGGTGCTACAGCATCTCTTGCCAACTCTAGACCAAACTGCACTTTAAGGCCGTTGCTTTAAAGTTCAATAATAAAGTTACAGATTTCAATCCAGGCCTCAGAGAGGCGACCTGCTGGTTTGTGAAAGTCCCCAAATGAGGCTGAGCAGCATTAAAAGGTCAGAGCACAGTCAGCAAACAAACCACACACTTCCCAGTGCTGGATGATTTATGCATGCATGTATCTGAGAAGTCTTAACCTGCTCAAGTCTCCTCCGTGAACTTTAAGAAGTGCAACACAGTAAAGGAAGTAGATATATATTTCCAGGGATGGAAGATGTTTTGCTGCCTCAAGCAGCTTCAGAAGAGTCTCTTTCATTCCATAGGATCTCATTGGCCTAAGCTACCTCACAGGGTTGTTGTGAGGAGGAGGAAAACCATATAGACCATCTTGAGACCCTTGGAAGACAAAGGTGGTATATAAATGTAAATAAATAATAATAATAATATAGTAAAGGTAAAGGGACCCCTGACCATTAGGTCCAGTCGTGGCCGACTCTGGGGTTGCGGCGCTCATCTCGCTTTATTGGCCGAGGGAGCCGGCGTACAGCTTCCGGGTCATGTGGCCAGCATGACTAAGCCGCTTCTGGCAAACCAGAGCAGCGCACGGAAACGCCGCTTACCTTCCCGCCGGCGCAGTACCTATTTATCTACTTGCACTATGACGTGCTTTTGAACTGCTAGGTTGGCAGGAGCAGGGACCGAGCAACGGGAGCTCACCCCGTCGCGGGGATTCGAACCGCCAACCTTCTGATCGGCAAGTCCTAGGCTCTGTGGTTTAACCCACAGCGCCACCCGCGTCCCTAAAAACATAGTAGGGTAGGCAACTGTTTACGTCTTCCCTGCCCCCACTTCTCACCCTCATCTGGTCCCTCCAAATTGCCCTTATTTAAAATCATAGCAACACAACATGCAAAACTTTCAAGAGGCACCTGTGAAGCACCAAGCTCATGCCTTTCCTTGGAGTGCAGAGCTTGGCTTGCTTACTTGAGTCCGCCAGGCCTTTTCCTTCTGCTGGTACCTTCTATAGATGGGTTTTGATACAGATGTGTGAGCTGCCAACGATGGAAGCTGCCACCTCCGAAAAGGGAGGGTTCATTGATAGGATTTTCATGCTTTCCAAATAAGTCATTTGGTAATAAGCAGACTCTCCCCGCCCACACACCAATTTCCACAGTGACGGGTCCATATAATTGAAAACAACAACAGCACAGAAGTGCTTTACAGAGCAATAAGAGCAAATGAAGAAGACAGGCCCTTGCCCGGGGGGGGGGGGAGACAACACCGGGGGGGGCAGGGGGCGACATGGGGTTGTACAAACAAAGTTTGGTTTCAGGAATGCATATACACATGGATGGAGAACAGGAAAGGTTTTTAAGTTAAACAGCCCAGTCAGGCAAAGGTTCTTGGGATTCCCACCCCCAAATTAGCCCATGATGGTGGTCAGCCATAGGGAACAGGATGAAACCATCCGGAGTTCAGCATAGGTGGTTGCATGCCTCCTACGGGCTTTTGTTGCATGCCAGCAAACCGATGCCTCTCTCTGCCTTTCTTAGCAGGGTGTAGTCTGGGAAATGAGCAGCGCAAAATCTCAAAGCAGCAATCAGTTTAACTCCAGCTCTGCTTTAAGCTTGTAATTAGCTATCGCAGGCTGTAATTTTGAAGAGAAGGAACGAGGCACCACATCACAGGCAAAGAGGCCTGCGCTTGTGTGGTTCCGTTCGAGCTTTTTATAACACCACGCCAGGCGCTGCCAAGGGAGATCACTTTTGAACAAACATAACATTTTGGAAAATATTGCTATTCTACTCACACACACACACAAAGTACTATGTTTGCAAAATGTTTAGGTATACATAGAAAAAAACAATCATTCAAAAACAAATTACTAGAATGGAAACTACAGTGGTACCTCTGTTTTCGAACATCTCCGTTGACAAACATTTCGGTTTTCATACGCTGTAAACCTTGAGTGAATGCTTCGGTTTTCGAACATGCCTCGGAAGTCAAACATGCCATGAGGCTTCTGCTGAGTGTAAGATCCTGAGGCCTAGCTGTCAGCTAATGAGTTTTCGGTTTTCAAATGTTTCAGAACTCGAACCGACTTCCGGAACAGATTATGTTCGAAAACTGAGGTACCTCTGGTACAATGGTACCTCGGGTTACATACACTTCAGGTTACATATGCTTCAGGTTACAGACTCTGCTAACCCAGAAATAGTACCTCGGGTTAAGAATTTTGCTTCAGGATGAGAACAGAAATCGTGCTCCGACGGCGTGGCAGCAGCAGGAGGCCCCATTAGCTAAAGTGGTGCTTCAGGTTAAGAACAGTTTCATGTTAAGTACAGACCTCCGGAACGAATTAAGTTCTTAACCCGAGGTACCACTGTATATACATACACAAACTCTGTTTGAAAAGTGCACGCAGTTACACTCTTTGCCTTCACAATCATCCTTGTGAGGGTGGAAAGTAGGTTGGCGAGTGAAAGAGAGGCAGGAATGCAAGAGTCTCCCTGGATCAGACCAAAGTCCCATCGAGATCAGCATCCTTTCCTTGCCGTGCCCAAACAGATGCCCACGGAAAGCCCACAAGCAGCCTTCTCCCTGCCCGCTATTAGCAGCAGTTGGCATAGAGAGGCAGGATGCCTCCAAGAGCAGAGGGAAAGCACAACCATGGAAACAAGAACCCATTGACAGCTGCACTCTCTGTATACATATCAAGTCCATCCATCCAAGTTGGTGGGCATCCCGGATGAATTCCACAGGCAGGGAGACATTTATCCAAAGACGCACAATAAAGCCCATGACACAGGTGGGCCTTAAACCCAGGACACAAGCAATTCGTGGAACCTAACCCTATTGCCAGGGGACGTGGGTGGCGCTGTGGGTTAAACCACAGAGCCTAGGACTTGCCGATCAGAAGGTTGGCGGTTCGAATCCCCGCGACGGGGTGAGCTCCCGTTGCTCGGTCCCTGCTCCTGCCAACCTAGCAGTTCGAAAACACGTCAAAGTGCAAGTAGATAAATAGGTACTGCGCCGGCGGGAAGGTAAGCAGCGTTTCCGTGTGCTGCTCTGGTTCGCCAGAAGTGGCTTAGTCATGCTGGCCACATGACCCGGAAGCTGTACGCTGGCTCCCTCGGCCAATAAAGCGAGATGAGCGCCGCAACCCCAGAGTCGGTCACGACTGGACCTAATGGTCAGGGGTCCCTTTACCTTTAACCCTATTGCCAGCCAAGTCAAATCAAATGATTCGGTTTTTACACCAGGTTCACACAAGCAGGGAATTTAAATAAAAAACCCTCTAGCTTCCCCTCGCTTGTTTTTCATCCCTAACACACAGCCCCACTTAGTGCACACCAGCAAACATATAACGTAATGTGTGAATTGGCCCCACTATTCATACACCTGCTAAGAGCGTGTACATGATTTTGGAGTGTAAGAAGACTTTTCTAAATGGTCTCCAAAAACTCAAGCATTTGCTGCAGGATGATTTTCTGTTCCCTTGCCAAGGGTTTGGTTTTTTTAAGCCCCATAAATATACATCTCGCATGGACAACAAGCCTAGCCAGACATCATTAATTTTTATGAAGTTCCACTGCCCTGTTTGAAAGAGACCTAATTAAAGAAGGCAGATGCCGTCCAGTGATTTTAAAGCCAAAAAAGAAAAAAAAAATCCCCCAAAAGTACACTTACAGAGCGAGGGGTGAATGCTACTTCCTCCAAGTTCAAAAACTAGAAGATTATTAAGAGTAAAGGGTGTCCATTAATAACTATGGACTTTTTATTTAAAAACAACCATGCACATTACAGTTCCTAAATGATCTCTCGCCTGTAATTTCTCCAGCGCCCAGAAGCTTTTGCTGAAAAGCTGCATTAGGTCACCCTGCAAATCACTTCCAGCTTTTCCTTCCTCTGCTCTAATCTGAGGAAAATGGGGCAGGGGAAGGAGAGTTGTTTAGGTTGAAGATCCAAGGGAAGGGGGAAATGGGGAGGGGGAATCCTACATAGAAGCTACTATATAACTTCATTTAGGAGTTTGTGTTTAATGAACGTTGTCACTCTCTTAACAAGGGCAGAGGGTTTTTAGGCTTGTGCAATTAAATTGGACCCTCTGTAGCAATATCTTACTAAATGGGGTAAATGGACCGTTGGACTAGGACTAGGGAGAGCACTGTCAAAATCCCATCTCGGCCTTTAAATCTCCTCATTCCCGGGGGTGTATAAAGAATCACATCCTTTTGCATATCCTGTTAGGCTGGGACCTTCAAGTATCCTGGCAGCCCCAATTCTGCACCTGCCAAAGTGTCCAGCCTGCCTTTAAAAGGCAGCCCCGTTTAGGGAGCACTGCAGTAATCTAGCCTTGCTCTAAAGCAGGGTGGGCATAACAGAAGCCGTAATCTTTGTTCACCTTTAGAAGGCAGATTAAAGCTTACCTGTCCCAGCAGGTGTTCTGAAAGTGCCTCCAGTTGATCTCAAGTTTTACTGCTGCTGCTGATAGCAATTTTTATTTTGAGAATTTACGCTTTCATGCTGTTTGTAATTTTATACGTGACTGTGCATTACTTTGCAGCACAGCAGTTAACAATTGCAGTAATATGATTTATTCTATTTTTTTAAAACTTGTTTTCATACGGCCAGTGGGAACTGGCAAAAGCAAGAAAGGACATCTCTTTTCCTGTACCAGGGAAATATGGAAGGCAAGACTTCCGGGTTGGCGCCATCGCCGAATGGCGGACTCCCTCCGAGCTCCGGAGGGAGCCTGCTCGGCAGGGGCTGGGTTCTACCGCGCCAGCGACGCGGGGACCCTAAAAAACCATGGGCGCTGAAACCCATGGGCATGGTGACTCGGCGGGCACCGTTTGCGCCCCCCCGACCACGCGAAGGAGCCTTTTTAAAGGCTGCGGAGCGGGTGACGGGGGGGTGTGGTGCTGTGAGTCCTCCGCTTCCCCTGCCGAGTGAAGCCGCATGCCATTTGGCGGAGAGCGCTGACTTCTTTCATTGAAAATCTGGACTTAAAAGAATAACCCGTGAGTAATTGGAACTTGGATTAAAAAGGGGAATAAATTTTTCTTAAATTCGGAGCGAGCGGGGGAGGTACAAAAAGGAAGTCAGCCTCCCCCCTGTTGTAGAGGAGCTAAAGCAAAGGACCTGACAACTAAGATTGAGTGCAACCTTTTTTTTTGATAAAGTTATTAATTTCGCGATGGAAAACTATAAGCTGGGCTGGAGGAGAAAAGTGGAATGTGAATTAAAATACAACACCCCCCCCCCCCCCCGGAAACCCCGGGAGCGATCCGTGAGAGCGCCTGGAGAGGAGAAATAGAGGTTTTGACAGCTGTCAAAGGAGCTGCCAAAACTGAAGAACAAAAAGAGAACTTTGTTACGAGGACTTTGCTGGTTACATTTGTTATAAATTGGATATAAATTGTTTAAAATAAGGAATAATAAGTTACTTTGACTGGTGGGTGTGATCGGGAATGAAACTGAGTTACTATAATCCCTCTAGAGGAGCTGTGGGTTATTACAAGTATTGCTGGCATGGAATTTGAATCGGACTTTTTATCTCCTGGGAAACTGCAGAAATGGAACACTATTTTGTCTACAGAGGTCTACACACTAAAGGAGACAATAGATTTATCTATTGAAGAATGGAAGGGACTTGACGTAATGTTTTGTTCCTGAATAACAAAGCCTCTGTAGAGGAATTACAAGCTTTTTGGAATTAGAACATTTGTGCAGGAGAGCAGGGGGGGGGGGAGAGGAGAAGAGAGAACAACAAGAACAACAAGAATAACAAGAACTGGACAAAGTTGGAAGATAGACCCCTTCCAAGATTGGACATTCGAAATTAAAGATGATTAAAAGACGGCAAAGACTATTAAAAAGACGGCAAAGTGGACTGGTGAAGGATTATGGCTTAGATGTGGGAGCTCCAGGAGACAGTAGACATTGACGGACATTGGGAACGCAACCGGGAAAGGGGGGAGGGAAATTTGGAATCCAAAGGGTGTTAAATTACATTTTATTCTTTTTTCTATTTTTTTTATGTTAATCTGTATTTTATATTAAAGAGGGGAACTCGTGGAAGGGAACAGGTCGATTTTAGGGGACGGGAAAATATTTTTTAAATTAGGTTAATGATAATAATTTTAAAACTTGGGGTAAGAATTTGCTGAATCTATTTGAAAGAACTGAAATATAAGAGGGGGCGGGGAGGGGAAGTCCTGGAAAGATGATATTGAAAATAAGGCCTTAAATTTGGATGTTTTTCTTTTTTGTTATATTTGGAAAAAAAAGGAAATATGGAAGGCAAGGATGGATGAACTGACTTTTTCCTTTAGAGTTCACCACCAGCAGTCTGTAGAAAATTGTTACTTGGTGGAGGTGGGAAGGATTCTTCACCAACCTAGGAGCCTCCAGATGTTATAGACCACAACTCATAGGAGCATAGAAACCTGCTTTAGCATAGCTGGTTAGAGCGTGGTGCTCCTAATGGTCCAGATTAGATGATCCCTTCCAACTCTATGATTCCATTGGTCCCAGGGCCAAATTTAGGTTTGATGAGGCCCTAAGCTACTGAAGGTAATGGGGCCCTTTATATGTCCAGCTGTCCTTTGTCAACAACAAATTGTCGCTGTTTTTTGTGTTGAATATATGCTATATGGTAATTTATGGACCTAATAGATATCTAAAGCCATTTGCACATAACAAAACATTTTATCAAAGTAATTGTTGGACTAAAATACAATTAAGAAGAAGTTGTTTTTTATGTTGTGTTTTGGAAATATACATTCAGGTTTTTTTTTCCTTTTTAAATTTTTAATTACTTTTTTATTCAAAATTAAAACAAAACATATTATCCAGAAACATATCATCCTTATTTCCCCCCCCCCCCATTTTTCCCGCAGCGTTCGCAACCCGAGGTATGACTGTACATTTCCAAAATATAAGATAAAAAACAAGTAAAATAGAACCTACATACAGAAACAGTGTTTTGTGTTGTGTAGGCTCCTGTGATGTAAGTAATGGGACCGACCTGCTAGCCTGCTTCCTAAAACATCACTGGTTTGCTCATTTCTGTATATAGGGTGCCTACATTCTGCATGGACTGGTTGCAAGGCAACATGTGCAAATGGCTTTAGATACCCATTAGGTCCATAAATTAAAGGTAAAGGTAAAGGTACCCCTGCCCGTACGGGCCAGTCTTGACAGACTCTGGGGTTGTGCGCCCATCTCACTTAAGAGGCCAGGGGCCAGCGCTGTCCGGAGACACTTCCGGGTCACGTGGCCAGCGTGACATCGCTGCTCTGGCCAGAGCCAGAGCCAGAGCCGCACACGGAAACGCCGTTTACCTTCCCGCTGGTAAGCGGTCCCTATTTATCTACTTGCACCCGGAGGTGCTTTCGAACTGCTAGGTTGGCAGGCGCTGGGACCGAGCAGCGGGAGCGCACCCCGCCGCAGGGATTCGAACCGCCGACCTTTCGATCGGCAAGCCCTAGGCGCTGAGGCTTTAACCCACAGCGCCACCTGCGTCCCACAGGTCCATAAATTACCATATAGCATATATTCAACACACAAAAAACAGCGACAATTTGTTGTTGACAAAGGACAGCTGGACATATCAAGGGCCCCATTACCTTCAGTAGCTTAGGGCCTCATCAAACCTAAATCCAGCCCTGAGTGGGACTTGCTTCTAAGTAGACACGCACAGGATTTCCCCACTAACCCTTTCCAGCAATTAAATATAATGATCACAGGTGGTCCAACGGTGTCACAGAGCACAGTGAAAAATGTAATCTTGGATCCCTAGCTGGAAGCCACAATGCAATAAAGTGATTTTCTTTATGGAAACTTTAATTAATCTGCCAGTAAGCATGCAGAGAACCTGTAAGCACCATAGCTTGGTGGAAGCTTAATTAACTCTCTTCCAGAGCATAATAGCTCAGCAACTAGCACATCATTCTACATTCATGGACTGAAACAAGCATATGGACTTTCACGTTTCTCTCTCTTCCCCTCACAACAGGGAGGTAAGCTTGTCAGATTTAATACAGAGTTTTTTTCACTTGCAAAAAGAAAAAAAAAGACAGGGCAGCGATTCCGAGGCCCTAGAACACTGACAGAAACAAACAAAATAACCTTTTGCAAGATGCAAGGTAACTAGTAAAAAAGCAGAAGACATTCAATAAATGTACTTCTCAAAAGGAAGTCTCAGAAACTGATTGTCCACAGTTAATCCTTCCACAGCAGACAATTTCTCAAAATGAAAAAAAAAAAGACTTCAAAACAAAAGAGGGGGGATTTTAGCAAGAGGAAAATCGGCTTTTAAGAATAGGTTTGCCTCAAGGTGCCCTTGGCTGGAAAAGAGGAAATAAAAATGGAGGTTTACTTCTCAGATGAGACTGGAAACAATGCTGAATTTGATTTTTGTATTTAAATGGTTTGCAATAAATGTTCTGCATACAGCTCAAACAACAGGAAGGCTTTTCAGACTACTATATGCAAAACATTGGAGAACTTAGCTTACCACACTGGAGCTACCAGGGGGCGGGGCAGGGGGATCCAGTCAAAATTATCATTATTTATCATTAATTTATTGTATTGCCTGCTCTTCACCTTGAAGGTGGGTGACTACACTTTAAAATATAATGAAAACAGGTGAAAACAAACTGCAATCTCAAGAACAGGATGTGTACAAAATAAGCGTATCTCAAGTATCAAAGGCCTGGGTAAAGAGGGGCATTTTCAGCATATAATAAAAGCTGTATAGTGAAGGCAGTTCTGCAGTAAGGAAGTTCCATGGCACAGAAGATGCCACAGAGAAATGTGTTGGGTTACTAGATCTTTGCCAATCCCTGTGTGTGTGTGTGTGTGTCAACAATCTATGTTTACTAAAACAATTCGGATTTAAACCTGAAAGACTCTGTTCAAGAGCTCAAGACAATTCGTATTTATTTTGGACTTATTTAGCTTTTATATTTGGGGAATATGGGGTGTTATGGGAAGGGCAGAACCTCTGGTGGGAGAGACACTGTGCATCTTCTGGGGTACTTTGTCCACCTTTGTGTTGTGATGCGTCCAAGGGAATGGGAGCATTTGGCAGGCCCCCAGCTGGCTCCAGCCCACCGGCCGGTAGCCGAGCAAACTCCAGTTCTCAGAACAGCATCAAACAGTGACCCACAGCTTCAGAACTCTTTAAAAGCTGGAGCACGCTCTAATCAGCAGAGTAATTAACTCTTCACAACGGAAGGGCGGACAGAGGCATATGTAAAGCATATTTACAAGCCGTTTATTCAGCATAGATCAAGACAAAGGAAACATGTCTGCTCTCCTTCATGTCTAAGAGCAGGAAGCACTAAGCCTCCTGCAGGTGAAGAAGGCTCCAAAAGATTGAGCTGACAAGACCCAGGTGTTATGTAGTGAAGTTTCACCCTGGGCCAGCAGGGGGATACTGTAGATAGTTTTCACTCAGGTCTGTAGATAGTTTTCACTCAGGTCTGTAGATAGTTTTCACTCAGGTCCACGTCAGTTATTTTAGGTGGGAAACTCTGGGTTGTTGTTGCTACAATGTTGACAGCCGGCTGCCTATAAAAGCAGGCCAGCTGAGCTGTTTGCTAGTCAGTTCTATTCCAGCTTACAAAATAAAGAGCTGCTTTGGAGAAATCGCTGTGTTGTCTGCTATGTCAACCCACAACTTAACACTAATAGTGGGTCCAACGCTCAAAAAGGCAGTTACTGCATGTGTTGTAGAAGGAAACGAGGGGCAGATGGGCTTTGTTGACCTTGGAAGGGAGCCTATCTAGAAGAAGGAAAACTCTGGTCCTAAACCTCCACTGCCTTGTGAGATATCCTTGGGAGAAGAAAAGGCTCAAGAGTAAACCCTACATAAATCCAGAGTGGAGTCCCTAAGACGGTTGGATGGTGTCTTGTATGCCTCCTTCCAGCAACGCCTGCAGTCAAGCTGGTGCCAAACATCTTGCTCTTTTGATTCCATCAGCGAGGTCTTGTCATCTGGGCAGCCCAGGACCTGCATACACACTGCCCAGGCTTGCACCCTGAGTGGTCAGGTGTGTGTGCAGGAGCCAGGCCCTGTGACCAATCGGACTCGGCAGGACTGGGGCCTTCCTAAGTTTGTTCTGAAGAGGCAAGGCGTGGCCACACAAGTGAGGCCAATTGGTAACGCACAGCACCTGGTGGCAAGAGCTGGGAAGGGATATAAGGTCAGCATTTTCCCTTCGGCTCTTTGCCACAGCAACACGTTCCCTGCCTTGCTGCGTTTGACTTCATGACTCCTTGCTTCTTGATCCTCGGACCCTTGACTTTATGACTCCTTGCTTCCTGACCCTCGGCTTTCTGACTCCTGGCTTCTGGACTCCCGTTCCTGCTGTCACCCCCATCATCTTGCCCCCGGTCCCGATGTCCCCAGCCGGGACTTTGATCGCCCATGAACCAGACCGTGACACTGAGGAGGCTACTTCAGTGCTGTTAACACAGTAGATTAACTGCAGGTGCACTCCATTGTCTCTCAAGGCAGATGGATGCCAACAAGTTTTTATATTGGTAAATCGTCCGACAATTTTTATCCTAGACTTTATAGTTTGTATGGATGGGGCTACTGCATGCTTAAGGTCCCAAGTATCTCTAGCAAGGGGCTGGGAAAGGCTTTGCCCTGGAATCCTGCAGAGCCATTGCCAAATCTATGAAAGCTGGGGTGGCTCTTATTCCCTAGAACCATTATATTAGTGGAAAGAGCCCGTTCTCATGAAGCTACTCTCCGCCGCCCCTCGGACGAGGCAAACAGAGAGGGGCCACTGACCAAGAGTGCAGGGTCCAAGCTGGTTTGTGCAGAGAGAGGCAGAAATTAAGTTATTCTGATTAATTCCTGAGCTTGCGGCATCATGTGCTATCTGCAGGAGATGTGATGAATGAAACAAATGGAATTGACTTTTGTCACGCTTCAAACACAGGTTTTTAAAAACCAAAAGTAACAGGTTTCTACAGAGATGGTTAAATTATGAGGAACCAAATCCACTACAACAAGTCAACATCTGGGCATCAATCTTTGGCTTCCATTTAGCACAGTTTCCTCTCTTTGTTCTCCAGAGTCTTTTTATTATTGTAAAATTTGCTGTATATATACACACACACACAAAGAGCTGTTTGAGTTGGCTTAAATCGGTCGTATAAAAATGTTTGAGTGTATTGTTTTTAGAACAGTGATTTTGATTTTGATTTTAATCCACATGCTTCAAAAGGAAGTTCCCAGCATTGCTGAACTATTCTGTATAAGAACAATTTGGTACAGAAAGTTGGTACAGATGCTAGACCAGAACTATGAGCAGCTTCACAAAACACAATAAAATCCTGGTTTTTCTGTGTGCAAATAAAATAACATCATATCATCATACACCAGATAAACTCTGGTGACATTTGAAACGGGTTTATACTGTAACAGACCACTGGTCCATCATTTTTTTTAAAAAAAAAAAATTGATACTTATTCAAAAATATACAAAAATACATATCCATTACAAAGTTTCCTTTTATAATACACTGAGATAAAACAGCTAGTCTATAAGAGAACATAGAAGGAAGAAAAGACAAAAAAGGAGAAACCTAAAGAAAGAGAAAGTGAGAAAGGAGGGGAGGGGAAAAAACTAAAGGAGATAAAAATATATATATAAGGACTTCTGGTTCTCTGCCCTGCAGCTACATATGATATCCATACGTTCATATCCAATCATTTTATCTTCTATAAACAGTATTTTTTTTCAGTCTTAAAATCCAGATATTACAAGATCATTTTCTCTTTTGTGCAAAAAGTACCTAAGAAATTTCCAATCCCCCCCCCCTTTCAATTAAACATGTTAACTTTGCCATCTCAGTCCAATAGTTTTATCAGTCATTCATCTACGGTGGGTAGGGTTGTGAGGCTTGTTTCATAAAACCCCTGCACTGGAATTGAACCACGAATCATCTCTGCACAAAGCATTCGCTATTCCACTGGACTATCCTGTTCCTTCCACCCAAAACAAACGGCTGACTACCTATTAAACCTTTATCAGGAAGGGCTGAACTCAGCAGAACAGCAAGTACTTTGAATGCAGAAGATCCGAGGTTCAACACCCCGCATCTGAAGTTAAGGATGGGAAGGTCCTTTGCCTGAAACCCTTGGGGGTTGCTGCCAGCCAGTGCAGACAATACAGTGGTACCTTGGTTCTCAAACGCCTTGGTACTCGAACAACTTGGAACCCCAAAACTGCAAACCCGGAAGTGTTCCGGTTTGCAAACTTTTTTTGGAAGCCGAACGTGCTCTGTTTTGAATGCCACACTTCCGTTTTGAGTGTTACACTGAGGTCCATCTGTTTCTGCTATTTATTTTGTGTTTTTGTTTTTGCAGCTTTTTTGTTTTGTTTTTGTGACTGTGCGGAACCCAGTTCAGCAACTGATTGATTGTGTGACTGCAGTACATTGTTTATTGCTTTCATTTTATGGATCAATGGACTCGTTAGATAGTAAAATTCATGTTGAACTGCTGTTTTAGGGGTTGTTTTCAAAGGTCTGGAGCGGATTAATCCATTTTGCATTACTTTCTATGGGAAAGCGTGCCTTGGTTTTGGAAAGCTTTGGTTTTGGAACGGACCTCCGGAAGGGATTAAGTTTGCAAACCAAGGGACCACTGTACTGAGATAGATGGATCAATGGTGTGACTCAGAACAAGACAGCTTGTATTCGCTCCCTGCCCCAAGAGAAGACACAGCTTGTGTGGTGTAGTGGTTAAGAGTGGTAGATCTGGTGAACCGGGTTTGATTCCCCGCTCCTCCACATGCAGCTGCTGGGTGACCTTGGGCTAGTCATACTTCTCTGAAGTCTCTCAGCCTCACTCACCTCACAGAGTGTTTGTTGTGGGGGAGGAAGGGAAAGGAGATTGTTAGCCTCTTTGAGACTCCTTCGGGTAGTGATAAAGCGAGATATCAAATCCAAACTCTTCTTTTGAGAAATTACTTTGCTGAAATGGAGAGCATGTAAAACCATTCCTCTTGAAGGTGTATTTCATCAAAACATGATGGGCATTTTTATTCAGTTTCATAACAATTTCTCCACGTTACCTCACCCTCTCTCTTTGCCTTTTATTTACACCTTTGTGCAAATTTACAGAGAGAGGCGAGGGGGTTAGAAACAGCCAATCTTTCTATAAATACACATATAGAATGGATACCATATGTGCCCAGAGGGCTTGCTACACTTGCCTTCATCACTCAACTTAAACACACACTGGAGGGATCCCAAGAGGGGGGAAAATGTTTAACTGGTGGTCTACTGAATTTCCTGCGCGCACACACATACACACACAAACCCCGCCAGGCCTTTTTGGCACCACCTAACCCCTCAATTAGCAATCCCATTTGGCTAGGAAGCCCAGTCAAAAATAGGCAGGGTGGGAAAGCTTGAGGAGTGTCACAGCTTCAAACACAAATCATTGCTTATTTGTGCGTTGATTTCCTGAAGAGAATTACATATTCTTGAAAACAATGAAACCAGATAAGGCTGGGAGGTGGGGGAGATGAAAAGAAGAGCAAAAAAAGCACCAAAGAACAAAAGATATTATTGGCTTATAAAAGCAGCTGTGAATACTGTATTTTTCGCTCTATAAGACGCACCAGACCATAAGACGCACCTAGTTTTTGGAGGAGGAAAAGAAGAAAAAATAATATTCTGAATCTCAGAAGCCAGAACAGCAAGAGGGATCGCTGCTTTTGGGGAGGGAAAAAGTGAGTCTCATAGAGCAAAAAATACAGTAGTTTGTCAACAGTTTGCAAAGCTGCACACACTACACTTAGCATGAAGTTGTCCCGTTGGAATGAATGAATGCGTGGCCGGGAAAAAACAGGGAATTTGGGTTCCTGGGAAACTAAATTCTGAGCCAGAATGTTATACCACAAAGTACCCCCCAATTAAAAAAAAAAAGATATCCGAACCACCAATTCTTATGAAGCACCGAAGTATTCAATGCTAGCCAAACCACACAAATGAGAAGTCAGTTCCTCCCCTGAACCACAAAAAACCCAGCACAGAGCAAGCAAGACAGCACCTTCACTACTATAGCTATATAGATGAAACATGAAAAGCCAGTTGAGTCACACTTGGGTGGACAGCTGCTGCAGAACCACAACTCCCATCATCCCTAGCTAGCAGGAGCAGTGGTCATGGATGATGGGAGTTGTAGCCCAACAACAGCCGGATGAATTTCAAGACATCTGCCCTCAAACTCGCAGCTACACATTCCGTTTTGGTAACTGTAACTCTGGTTTCAGGAACCATTAGGTGTCTAGCTTACATCTAACAAATAAGTAACAAGGCACCCTTGCAAAATGTTATTTGGGGGGAGCTCTATTTGGTGCTGTCGGTTAAACCACAGAGCCTAGGACTTGCCGATCAGAAGGTTGGTGGTTCGAATCCCCGCAACGGGGTGAGCTCCTGTTGCTCGGTCCCTGCTCCTGCCAACCTAGTAGTTCGAAAGCACAAAGTACAAGTAGATAAATAGGTACTGCTCCAGCGGGAAGGTAAATGGGGTTTCCGTGCGCTGCTCTGGTTCTCCAGAAGTGGCTTAGTCATGCTGGCCACATGATCCGAAAGCTGTACGCCGGCTCCTTCGGCCAATAAAGTGAGATGAGCGCCACAACCCCAGAGTCGGCCACCCACGACTGGACCTAAAGGTCAGGGGTCCCTTTACCTTTGCCTTTACCTATTTGACTGACATGTGGGTATGTTTTTTCACATGGGGGGGATCTTTGGACCAAAAAGCAGTATATAAATAAACTAGCTGCAGAACTGGGGATAAAGACATCTACTCTGGAGAAGCAAGAGGAGAGGCAGTGGTCTGTGAGGACTGCCAGCTGATGTATGGAATTTTTTTTATGCCAGTGTATCATGTCAAAGTCCCCTTGAAAGTCAACGTGACTTTCAAACTCTAATTCCGGATACACGTTAAATGCATCACAACAGGCACTGCATAATTTTGGCATACCTCCTGGATACGTTTATGATGAGCAACGGAGACAGGCAGCTATATCGGTAACAAAGGCAGCTTATTTAATCAGAGCAAAAGGGGGAAAAAATTATTAAGCTTTCAACAAGGCATTAATAATTCATACCACCAAAACAGAAGAACGCCGAGTTAAGGTGGAAGTCGGCTGACTGGGAAGCGCGGCACTTAAAAAGACACAAAACTAACATGATAGTTGAACGGTGTATTAGCTCATCTATAATTACCGGATTCGCATTTACACCAGGAGACTCAGATTGTAGTATTCAGTTAACAGCCAGTCTCACTCACACTTCGGGGGGTGGGAGGGAGAGGCAGTGATGTTTTAATAAAAATATTCCAGTGAGCCTATCTAGCGGTGACAAATGCTATCTTGGCTGATTGATACTTCGTTCCCCAAGCACAGAAGAAAAAGCACTTTACATTCACTACTTTTGTGATTTCCATGCCTGCTTGGGGCACCCAGCTCCTCCATCAGCCCATTCATTATCGTGCTTTTCAAAAAGCCCTCCCTGCCCGCCCGCCCCCTCTCAAAACCAACACAGAAAGAGAGAAATATAGAGCAACCTAAATCCTTCTGACACATTACTTTCTTTTGGCACATACCCACAAACGGAAAGCATGACTGGGGCGAAGGAGGCTTGGAAATATTATTATGCGTGCCCCAGTTATCCAGGCAGAGAAGACCCCGGGGACTTCGCGCAAAATCAGCTTCTGTTTCCTCTGAATGAGGTCACTGGAAGCTTGTGGTGTTTTCGTGATTTTTCCGTGGTTTTATTTAGAGGTGAGCAAGCAGCATAGATCTCCCATCACTCCTGTTCCACATCTGTTATTTCAGATGCGTAACGATGGCAGGTTGCTGCACTCCCAGCTGAGTAGTGTTACGTGCATACGTTGAACCCTCATCGGCATCCTGCGCAGAGCAGGGGGTCAGACTACATGGCCTCTAAGGTTCCTCCCAACAACTGTGGCTGAAACCCTTTCGCACCATCAGCTGCAGGAGGAGCAATGCCATCTGTTCTTTGGTAGTTGGTGAATCCCAACAGAAGTACTGTTTCTGCTGGACAGAGGGCAGGCAGGTGTGGGGGACTCCCTGGTCCTGAATGGAGTAACTTGTGCCCCTAAAGCACCAGGCCTTTGGACTCACAGCTGTCCATGGAGGCACAGGTTAATTCTGCGTCCAAGGAGGCTGTCTACCTGGCTGCCTGCGCACTGTCTTGCCAGTTCATGCTCTGGTTATCTCCCGTTTGAAGGCATAGAACTGCAATGCGTTCTATGTGAGGCTACCTTTGAAGGCGACCCGGAAACTACAACTAATTCAGAATGTGGAAGGCAGACAGGCAACTTGGAGTGGCTGCTGAGACCATAACACACACGTCCTACAAGATTTACATTGGCTCCCAAGTACATTTCTGAGCACAATTCAAAGCGTTGGTGCTGACCTTTAAAGCCCTGTATACCTAAAGGAGCCTCTCCACCCCCATCGTTCAGCCCGGACACTGAGGTCCAGCTCTGAGGGCCTTCTGGCAGTTCCCTCACTGCGAGAAGTGAGGCTACCAGGAACCAAGCAGTCAGCCTTCTTGGTAGTGGTGCCCACCTTGTGGAATGTCCTCCTATCAGATGTTAAAGAGATAAATAACTATACAGTAGAACATTTATAAGATATTTGAAGGCAACCAATTCAGGTACAGTTATACCTTGGGTTACATACGCTTCAGATTACAGACTCCGCTAACCCAGAAATAGTACCTTGGGTTAAGAACTTTCCTTCAGGATGAGAACAGAAATCTTGCTCCGGTGGCGCGGCAGCAGCAGGAGACCCCATTAGCTAAAGTGGTGCTTCAGGTTAAGAACAGTTTCAGGTTAAGAACAGACCTCCGGAACGAATTAAGTACTTAACCCAAGGTACCACTGTATAGGGAAGTTTTTAATGTTTGATGTTCTATTATGTTTTTATATCTGATAGAAGTCACCCAGAGTGGCTGGGGCAATCCAGTCAGATGCGTGGGGTACAAATAATAAAATTGTTGTTGTTGTTGTTAAAGATGCAAGTTATTGTATGTTAAAAGCAGTTATCTCAGTACAAATCTGGAAGCCAAAACCCCTCACAGAGTTAGTGTTCCATAGTTAGCATCTCACAACATGGAGTGGAAAACAGGTTTTTAAAAACCCTAATGTCAGGCATGCTAACTCTCTTTAAAAAAAAAGATATAGTTCAGACTAAACAGACTCTTTACAGCATCCTATTTGTCCTGTAGCCAGGACAGCCTTGGGGAAAACGGCAAAACTAAACAGTTTAGATCTTTTGTGTTTAGCGCCATTATCAGCTCCTAAAGCTGTTTTACATAAAAGGGGTCAGTTAGTTCACAGAAATTCTTAATAGTTTATGGGACCAATTTTAAAAATACCTGTGGCATGGAAAACCACCTGACACAGACAAAGAGCTGTTCTCTGTAGACTGGGCACAGATTAATCTTTTAATTCCTTTTAATCCAAGCCACAAAAGCCCATATTGGTGACGTGTCCACAACAAAGCCTTGCTTTCAAACTCAGGACCGCAGCAGTTTGTGCCACTTCCAGCTACTCAATAGGTTTAAATTCTGCATGGGCCTGCATATTTCCAATGGGTTAAAAAATGGATCCCCAATACTGTAGGTTCATAGTTCTGAACTGCAGGGCATGGGATACAGTATCAATGCATTCCATTTAATGTAAACTATATATTTCCATGGGGTCACAAAGAGTCGGGCACGACTAAACAACAAACAACAACATTGCAAATGAAGAGAAGACTCCTTGGAAAAGACCCTGATGTTTGGAAAGATTGAGGGCACAAGGAGAAGGCGATGACAGAGGATGAGATGGTTGGACAGTGTTCTCGAAGCTACCAGCATGAGTTTGGCCAAACTGCGGGAGGCAGTGGACGACAGGAGTGCCTGGTGTGCTCTGGTCCATGGGGTCACGAAGAGTCAGACACAACTAAACGACTAAACAACAAAAACAACATTGCAATTGATTTAAATGGATTAAACTTTGCCAAAGCACCTCAAATGCTGACTTTGAACGGTGGTGTTGCATAGGTGAAGAATGCACAACAGATTGGTAATCACAGATAGAATTTTCCTAATTTTTCAGCAATCTCATTTCACCCATCCATCAACTGTCTGGTGTGCATTCACTTGAGCCTCAGTTGTTAGAGCAAGACAGACGTCTGTCTTCCCCACTAGTAAAGTTCTTAACTAACAGATAATACTAAGCTCATGTCTGCCTCCCCAACTAAATGTTTTTTTTTTAAAGGACTTGCAGAGCTAACAACTGGAGTAAATTACAGGTAGAGGACTTGTAGGCTAGTAAATTATTACTTCTGCAATCACCAGGGTTTGCCATTTATGAAAATGGAATAGAGGAATGCAAACCACTTCAGAAACCAATTCTGTCATGAGAAAAGGAAAATGCATCTCTTCCAGCAAGACCAATCACCGTTTGATGGAGATGGATATCCAAGCAAAGAGATACCGGTAAATGAATTTTTAAAACAGGCTGTGGGAAATATGGGTGAATTTAAAGGCTAACTAATTTGATTGTGTGATATAGAGAACATTTGGTGATCAATTGATTTGCTATCCATTTACTCCGCCTTCTGCTTTAGAACAGAAAGGTGATTTACAATAAATATTATATACACTATACAAAAAAAACACCTTGAGAACATAACCAATTTGTCACGGCATAACTTTTCCAACTGAAATGCATGGAGCATTCCCCTCAGTTGGCATGTGTAAGGCTACTAAGGCTTGGGAAGAAGAAGAAGAGTTTGGATTTGATATCCCGCTTTATCACTACCCGAAGGAGTCTCAAAGTGGCTAACATTCTCCTTTCCCTTCCTCCCCCACAACAAACACTCTGTGAGGTGAATGAGGCTGAGAGACTTCAGAGAAGTGTGACTAGCCCAAGGTCACCCAGCAGCTGCATGTGGAGGAGCAGAGACGCGAACCCGGTTCACCAGATTACGAGTCTACCACTCTTAACCACTACACCACACTGGAGAAAACAAGCCTGCTCCATCCTCCCTGTGACAGCCCTTAAGATATTTGAAGATGGCTATCATATCTCCTCTCCGTCTCCTCCTTTCCAGGCTAAACAAACCCAACTCCCTCAACCATTCCTCATAAGGTTTGGTTTCCAGACCCTTGATCATCTTAGTCACCCTCCTCTGCACACGTTCCAGCTTGTGAATATCCTTCTTAAATTATGGTGCCCAGAACTGGACACAGTGTTCCAGGTGTGGTCTGACCAAAGGAGAATAGGGTGGGACTATTACTTCCCTAGACATCTATTGATGGTAGCCTAGAATAGAATTAGGTTTTTTGCTGCTGCATCACACTGTTGACTCATGTTAAACCTTATCTGGAGATGCTGGGATTGAACCTGGGACCTTCTACAAGCAAGGTGGATGCTCTGGCACTAAGCTGTTGTCCCACCCCTATATACCGCTACCAGGTTCAGAGGGAGCTTCCCTCTGAATTACCAGTCACTGCAGAACAGCAGCAAGAAGGGGCAATTGGTTTGTGGCCCTTCCCATAGACATCTGGAAAACGGCCTTGTAACCCCACCTACCTTGTCTCTCATACATGCATATAGGTATGGGGGGGGGTTGTTAGAGGGGGTCAAATGGCAATTAAATGCACAACAAGTACAATCTGTGACAATGCAAAGCCTGAGATAAAGAGCCACAACTTGAGATAATTCACAACCGTATTCAGCGATAAAACAATCACCCTAGCAGTCTTATTGTCCTATTTAGGGCAAGTACAAGGCAAAGAACCCAAACACTAGAACAGTGTTTCCCGAACTCAGGTCTCCCATCTGTTTTTGGACTACCATGCTCCCTTGCTAGCAGGACCAATGATCAGGGACGATGGGAACTGTAGTCCAAAAACAGCTGAAGACCCAAGTTTGGGAAACACTGCACTAGAAGATGATTGTTTATTTAAAGTAATTCGTACAATAATTAAAATAAGGCTGCCAAACCCCCTACCCTGGGAGCTGGAGGCAGTCTGTAGGAAGGAATTGCAGCTTATGGCGCATATACACGTCCCATTTTGTCTCCTATTAGCAGGTTTCTGTCTTGTTCACAAAAGCCTGCCATCCCTGTTTGCCCAGAGGCACCAGCAGGCGAAAAAAGCTACATACACAACAGGAGAAGCCTCTCACATTTAAGTTCCATTTGCTGTCAGAAGCATTGTCTGTCTCCAACTTCAGAAAAGCCTAGCCAGACAGACTTTTAATCCAAGCCTTTAGCCTTGTGATAAGGAGGCTGGTCTACACCAGTGATTTCACTCTTCTTCTATTATTGAGTAGGCAAAGAAGGGAGGTGTGTTTGTATTTGGGGAGGTGGGAGTGGCTGGGGGGAAGTTTGTTAGACGTGCACCACCGCAGGCAGGTAGCACAAAAAGTCAGACTGTTGAGAGCCGTTTAATCCTTAGGCAGGAAGATAAAAAGTTGGCTTAGACAGTATGATACTGTGCAGATTTCAGACTGGAAGGTTTAGCGCCGTCTGTTCTTTATAAAGAATCTGCAAGGGAGATACTCCAGAAAAAAGGAAAAAAGCCACAAGTGACAAGGAACAGAATGACTTTCTTACTTAAAAATCCTTACAACAAAGGGAACAGCACAAACAAGGGATTCCTTCGCATCTCTTGACTTCTTGCTTCCATCTGATTTACAATTAAGACCAGTATGCTATTCTGGAAAGAAGTTAAAGGGGTCTAGAATTTGGCAGGAGTCCAGGGTGGGTAAAACAGCGCCTGTTCTGTTTGGGATCTGAAGCACTGAACCCCTTAAAGTTAGAGCCACGTGAGCATGCTCAGAAGAGAGAAGATGCAGAGACCACAGATGCTTTAAGGAAACAATGGCCAAGGCAATTCCAAATTCAAAACAGCAATGCTCACTTTTGATGTTTTGGTGCACAAATCGAACAGAGAATGCTGGTTTTCTTAAAAGTAGGTGACAACTCACAATCTCCAGGACAAGCCTATTGTTTGTTACTACTGGCCAAATCTTCCCTTTGGAAGGGAAATTGCTGGCTCAGAACAGCCAGGAAATACCTGGATAGTCCTTGGGTGCTATGAAAGGGAAAAACCATCAAGGTAGGAGGCATATTCCTCCCCTCTCCAACCACTATGGATGATGATTTAGAAGAGCCTCCTGCAGCCAGATGCCCTCCAGATCTTGCTGGCCTAGAATTCCCATCAGCCCCAGCCAAACATGTCCAATAACCATGGATGATGGGAGTTGGATTTGGCACCCGTCTGTCTCAAGAGACAATGGAGTGCGCCTCCGGAGGTGAAGTCAAACAGCTGCATTAGAAGCACCAAAGGGACCTTCCACAGTGCACAAAGTGTATGTGGAGGTCCTGGGCTCCCAAGACAACAACTCCCTCCTCCTCAGCCTCTTTGATGTGGTCCAAAGAAAGCAGAGCAATACATCTGGCAGCAGCTTGTCTGCAGGAGTTGCTGAAAGGAGGCGTACAAGGCGCAATCTTAGGGACTCCAATCTTTTCCTTGGTACGTATACAAACAGAACCTCCAGCATCTTCTAAACGCAAGAGTTTAAGTAACATGCAAAACACTCGTCAGCATCATCTTATGTTTCAAACAATGCTACATTCCTACCTACTGCTGTATTTTCAGCCTACATAGATACATGCAATGTGATGAATCAGCAAGATTTCAGCTCTACACCACTCTCTCCAGCATAAGGTCAATATGACTTCTTCCCCAATTTGAGATTATTAATTATTTTGGACAGATCCCGAAAATGCTGAAGTAGTTACTTTGGCCTGCTGTGTACTAGAGTATTCCATCTGCCTTCATGCTGAGAGTGCTGAAAATTAGCCTAATCACATTTCACATGGATGTTCTTTAGTATTATTAGTCATCTGAAGTAGACTTTGTAAAACATGAAGAAAGTATTACCTAAAAGCGGTGGGATAGCATTATGCTGTTGGATATTCTAACTACTCAGAGTAACAAGACCTCCTGGTCAAGATCACATGAAGCATTGTGTTAGGCAAAGTATTCTCTTAACCTGATAACATAGATATCTTTTCCATATAATAAAAATGTAAGAGTGGCATCACACATTCCTTCCTCACCGCCCCCTGCATTGAAGGATCTGTAGAGCTTCACCACAGTTCTGGATTTCCATGAAGTCCAGGTAGGGGAGCATGAGAAGGGGGACACACAGAGGGAAAAGTTGGTGCTTAAATCAATGGGAAAGTTCAGTCACACAATGTATTTCACTTCTGGTACCATGTGTTGTTTTCAGTATGAAGTTCCAGATTCGAAGAAGTCATTGAAAACAGGTATTTTATTAACAAGCTAACATCCATATACATACAACATTCATCAGCCGCACTTAACCTTATTAGAGAACACACTATAGAGATTAAAAACAACACAAGAACCCTTCACTGTCCCTCCCCTCCCCCTCTCATTATCAGTTTGGACTTTGGAAGACTGAAGCAGAGCACAGAGTCAGACCTGCATAAAGCTAAATGAAGAGACTAACATAAAGCACAATTTGTGATTGTTACCTTGCTAAAGAAGTGATTTACTGTTGTTTAGTATCTTCATTTAGCAGCAAATCACTTCTTTAGCAAGGCGTCAATTGCAAATTGTGCATTATGTTAATTTCTGAACCTCATCTCCTTTAACTAGGCATCAGAACTGCTAAACCCAGGTCACAAATGTGCAGAAACTCCTCTGCACAGAGGGTTGCTATGTCATTAATAATACATCTTGCAAGCTTTCTGCCTAAGTTTCCCCACCAAGTTCAAGGTTCTGTGTCAAGATCACTCTCTGGAAAGCAGAAACAAGTGACACCACAAGCTTCCTCTGTCCCGTTTAACTTGAAAGCTCTGCTTTACAGCACGGGAGAAGTAACATTCTTCAATGACAAAGCAATCATCTTCGTTAGCACACAAGTGCAACCACAACACACACAAACTGCAAACCATTTCTATTCAGCACCATCACGGGTAGCCAACATGATGTCCTCCTGTAGGACTACAACTCCCATCAGCCCTGACCACTAGCCATGCCATGCTGCATGCAGAAGATCCAGGGTTCAACACCCCCCAACCCCCAGCTGAAGCTCAGTCAGAACAGTCTGCTGCTGCAAATCAGAGCAGACAACACCAACCTGGATGGGTGGGTGGGTGAACCACAGTATGACCTTCTTGTGTTTGGACAGGAGAGAGACATATGCAGAACAAGTACCATGATAGAGACAGCATTTGTCAATGCATGTGAAGCACAGTGACTCTCTGTCACGGTACATATATGAATACATTGGTACCTCGGGTTAAGAACTTAATTTGTTCTGGAGGTCCGTTCTTAACCTGAAACTGTTCTTAACCTGAAGCACCACTTTAGCTAATGGGGCCTCCCACTGCCGCCGTGCAAAGTTCTTAACCCGAGGTAATATTTCTGGGTTAGCGGAGTCTGTAACTTGAAGGGTCTGTAACCTGAAGCGTCTGTAACCCGAGGTACTACTGTAGTTTAGAACTGAACGTTTACATTTCCTAGGAACACAAGAGCCACCATACTGCACCATACCAAAGACCCATCTAGTCCAGGATCCCGTTCTCACAGTGGATGACAAGATGGCTATTGAGAAGCCTGTAAACAAGACCTGAGTGCATGTCAGTGATTTGCACCCAACACTTGATTCCTCTGAAGGTGTCGGCTACCTAAATGAACTTCCTCATCCACGCACAGTTGACTTGTCATGTGATTCTGTATGACTATTTCCCACAAGCTGGAACTCTTGGGAGGGAAGGACTGGGAGCCCACCTTACTATTCCAGAAAGTTCCACTCAACACTCTAGGACCTGCGTTCAAATAAATGTGCTTTTAGGACTGCAATGCCAATTGTCAAAGTCACTACAGTGGTACCTCAGGTTACATACGCTTCAGGTTACAGACTCCGCTAACCCAGAAATATTACCTCGGGTTAAGAACTTTGCTTCAGGATGAGAACAGAAATCGTGCTCCGGCGGCGCGGCGGCAGCAGGAGGCCCCATTAGCTAAAGTGGTGCTTCAGGTTAAGAACAGTTTCAGGTTAAGAACGGACCTCCGGAATGAATTAAGTTCTTAACCCGAGGTACCACTGTACCAAGAAACACAGTTAAGGAGGTATTTTTAACAGCAGCTTTCTCAGCCGGCTATGGAGAATACGTGACACGGCAAAAACACAGGGCCTTTTAAGACTCAAAGCTGCTTTCAGGTTGAGTTTGTGCTGTAGGGCACCAGCACGGAAAGGGACTGCATCTTCATCCACCCGTGAAGAAGCGAAATACAGACACAAACACACATAACGCACAAATCAATGGAGGTCCCAACTATGATCAAATACAACCAGACATCCTCCATATGTGAAATCTCTTACGTATTAGGTCTTGAAGCAAACTCATGAATGTGGTCAACGGTTATTAAATAACTATGCAAATGTACTAGGAGGGTGAATTGCAAGGGAGGCACACTGGAGTTGAGGAATGCCTAGTAAGTCGTATCTTCGGTTTGTCACTGCGAATGACTCGTAAGAGTTTACTTTAGCTCTCCACATGCCGCTACAATTAAGCACAGGGCTACAGGACAGCCAACACCACAGGCCTACGAAAAGGCTCCAACTGCATGAACCAGGTTGCAGGATTCCTATTGCATCAAATGCAAATTATCCACTTTCCTTTAACTTTGTTTTTTGCCTCGTGATTGAGCTTTTCCATTTCAGACTGCAGGTGGTAGTTGGGGTTTACAGTCTCTGAAGATTTCTCCAGATTTACTTGTTTTCTAACTTCCCTATAGGTATAAAACTATCACATCAAGGCAAGACCCAGCCTGGAAGAATTCTCCCCAGTGGCAATTCTCAACACGTAGGAAAATATTTACGCGAATCAGTGTTTTTTAAACACGCAAAAAAAGATCCTCATCTGCAGAAGAACAAGCTCAACATGACCACTGTGCTGAACTTGTAGGTCAGCCCACTAACATCTAGGTATTTGCACTCCCAGTTTCAGCTGGCGGGTACAATAAGAAGACTCTAACTAGGGAAATGTTGCTTTCCAGGTTTTGCATCACCGAGTCTCTTCTAGCTACCACAGACAGCGAAAGCGAAAGGGCTCGGGGGCAAGGGAAGAACTCGGCTTTAAAGAAGTGGAACCAAAACCATCTCTCGAGTCTTTTTGAACAAACACATGGCAGAAACTAGTTCACAGGCTTGAATTGGGGACCTTGCGCTTCCCAATATGGGTAGAAATGTTTTGCTTTTAAGCAGCCATCCAAGCTTAAAGGACCCAGGGGACATCTTGTGAACATGGCCTAGAAACTACCTGCGACTAGGAAACCGTTTTGAGAAAGTGCATCTAACATTTTTCATAGGCTTTCAGACCCTCCAAGTGCCCCTATTTTCTAGGGACAGTCCTGGATTTACAGAAGCCATCCCGGTTTCTGATCCCAGAACATCCCACTTCTCTTTTGGACGTCCCTATTTTCATTGGAGAAATGTTGGAGGATATGGAGTTATGCGAACCCCAGGTCAAGGAGCTTTGTGTTATGTACTGAAGTTCTCCCCCTGGGCCAGCAGGGGGATACTGTAGATAGTTTTCACTCAGGTCCACATATGCAAATAAGGGATCGAAAGTGACATTCAGTGATTGGATAGTTTAAGAAAATGGTTACTGTTGCGTTCTAGTGGAGCCTATATAAGGAGGCTGGCTGAACCCTTCAGTTCAGTTCTGTTCTGGCCTGTGAATAAACAAGAGCTGTTTGAAGAATCGCTGCGTCGTCTGATATTTTCACCCACAACTTAACACTTTGGGCCTACCCTGCAGGTAGGGCTGTGAACGTTGCCAGTCTGAAACCCTGGGTAGCTGCTGCCAGTCAGCGTAGGCAATTCTGAGCTAGATGGAGCACCAGTCCGATTCTGTATAACAGAGCTGCTTATGTTCCTTTATAAGATTGCCTACTATCATTCCCTTTTCACACAAAGATCCACAGGTAAACAATGCTTATGAATGGAAGCCAAGCCATTCAATGGTTCCTTTTAGGTAGACACAGAGACTTGCAAGGCCTGAACTTCATACGTCGAATTCAAAATGCACACAATCTTTCTGCAATGCACAGAATTGGATTTCTAGGTTTCAAGGTCAGCTTTCCTTGCTTTATAGTTTTGAATGTGGTGCCTTTTATTAGTTTTGTTTACTCTTTTTTCCTCTTAAGCTTACAGCACCGCATAGCAAGCCCTGTCGAGTGATGTATCTTTATGACACACTGAACTACACTTTACCCATGAAAAAAGCTGCCACATGTTTCATGCTGTCCGATTTTATTAGGTCACTGCACAAAGAAGAGTCAAAGGTAATTCCTTTTAAAAACAAAAACACAACCACTAGCCCATTTTCAATTTGGTAACATTTTTCCTCCCCAGATTCTAGTGCAATGCAGTAGAGTTGACAATATTGATTGCAATTAAAAATAGCAATAAAGCCAGGAGGAATTAAAGACAAGCTTTCAAGATCAGAAATTTTTGCTCAGTGATATTTACGACAGCATCAGAAATCTTTTCTCAGTGTGGGTAACCAGGAACTAAGGGACTGGTGTTAAAAAAAAGATCCAGGCTTGGATTCACCCTCCCCTATAATCTCATGTGCCATAAATGATGGAATTCCATGTGGAATCTGTTATTTGGATTCTCAACAATCTCAACATTCATTTACAAACAAAAGGTGTGGGGATGAAGCAGGTTTTTGGCCTTGATGTCTACAGAGATAGGTATGAATGACTCCAAAATTCAGAGTAGAAGAACATTTCTGCCATGCCTTCTGATCTATTATCAATAACTCCTAATCATGAGCCCCTCCCCCCCCAGCCTGCATAGTCTTCTCATAATCTTCCCATCTCTCCCATGGAGGAGCAGGAGGGGAATCTCAGCTACCACATTGGGGAGGGAATCTCAATTCACACTGGGCTGCTTTTATTATAAGGAAGAAAATGTACAGGCATATCATTGGCTTGCAGCGTTTTTTTCACACCTACAATTTGTAGGTGTGAAAAAATATAAACTGCTCTGGAATCTGCTTCAGTCACTTTCTTCCCTATCCGAGTTTCCAGCCTACTTTGCCTTTCTCCCAAAACAGCATGCAACAATTTGTAAAACAAATTATTTCTGCATCAATATTTATAACAGAGGGAAAAACCATACCTGTACAAGACTGCAGACTCTAGATAAGAGCAACAACCAATAGCACAAATTAGCAGCCAGCAATGAATACTTTCTTAAAGCAGCACTTCAGTGGGTTCGAGAAATGCAGTCCTTGACAATAATATATTCTCTAATTACCCAAATAAAAGCTGCACAATTTGGGTCATCCTGTCATTCTTCTTGTTTCTAGAGATTTGTGGCTTTGGGAGTTCTTGAGCAATGTGCAGTTCCACAAAAGCCAACAGGTCCATCTATGACTAACTGTGAGTTAATGAAAAGGCGGCTTGGGTGCATAGTAGATAGGGCTGCTACACCAGGCAAAGCCAATAGGGTGCCGTCCAAATGGGGTTGGACTCCAACTCCCAACAACCCCAGCCCCCATGGCCAATGATCAGGGATGATGGGAGCTGTGGTTCAGCAGTAGGTCAGAGTCTGCCACTGAAGTAGAACTGCCAACACTCAACCATTCACAAGAGATTAAAGTGGTACCTTGGTTCTCAAACGCCTTGGTACTCAAACAACTGGGAACCCAAACACTGCAAATACAGTACAGTAGTAAGTGTTCCCTTCTGCGAACCTTTTTCGGAGGTTGGATGTGCTCTGTTTTGAGTGCCACACTTCCGTTTCGAGTGTTACGCTGAGGCCTGTCTGTTTTTGCTATTTATTCTGCGTTTTTGTGGCTCTTTTTTGTTTTGTTTTGTTTTTGTGACTGTGTGGAACCCAGTTCAGCTACTGATTGATTGATTATGTGACTGCAGTACATTGTTTATTGCTTTCATTTTATGGATCAATGGTCTCATTAGATAGTAAAATTCATGTTAAATTGCTGTTTTAGGGGTTGTTTTTACAAGTCTGGAACAGATTACCGTATTTTTTGCTGTATAAGACTCACTTTTTCCCTCCTAAAAAGGAAGGGGAAATGTGTGTGCGTCTTAAGGAGCGAATGCAGGCTGAGCAGCTATCCCAGAAGCTAGGACAGTGAGAGGGATCGCTGTGGAGGGCTCCCTCTTGTTGTTCTAGCTTCTGGCTTAGCCGCACAAAGCCTCATCAGGGCAGGGCGAGCCTTCATCCCGCTGCCCTGAAGAGGCTTCGTGCGGCTATCCCAGAAGCCAGAACAGCGAGAAGGATCACTGCACAGCGATTCCTCTTGCTGTTCTGGCTTCTGGGATTCAGAATATATTTTTTTCTTGTTTTCCTCCTCCAAAAACTAGGTCTGGTGCATCTTATAGAGTGAAAAATACGGTAATCCATTTTGCATTACTTTCTATGGGAAAGCGTGCCTTGGTTTTGGAACGCTTTGGTTTTGGAACCAACTTCCGGGACGGACTAGGTTTGAAGACCAAGGTACCACTATACAAGCAACTAAGTAGATTCTATGCACTCTTCCAGACTTTAATCAGGGGAAGAATCATAGAAGTGTAAAACTGGGAGGGACCACAAGGATCATCTAACCCCTGCACACAAGAATCTTTTGCCTAAAGTGGGGCTCGAAACTACAACCAAGAGTTTAAGAGTCTCCTTTTAAGAATTATTGGGACAGAAGTTCCAAACAAGATGATTAGGCTGTTTATGATTCTAACAACAGCAGCAAAGAAAGCAGCAAAATGGAAGCAGCAAAATGGAAGAAAGAAGTTCCCACCAAAAAAGAATTGGCAAAGTTAACAGATAAAACAAGAGAACCTAACGGTAACTGTTTTATGGAAGAATGGAAGCTTTTTTCCAACTACTTAAAGAACTACTATAGTATGATGAATTCACGAACAGGATTTGAACTATAAGCAACAGAAGGAATTAGAGATTATTGTATTGTTAGGGTGTAAGAGAGAGAAAATAAGGTGCAGCAAAGAAGGAGAAATAAAAAACGCCATGGAAAATGGAGTGAGAAGTCGACAAAAGAAAATAAAAATCTGTTACGTATTGGAGTGTATATCTGAAACTTTTGAAAACTTAATAAATTATAACTGAAAAAAGGAATCATTTAAAGAAGTTTCCATACACTCATCCAGACTACATAATCAGGGAAGAGTGTCTGATAATGTCTCCCAAGATCACAGCACAGGAGTGAAGGCTTTCTCTGCTATTTCTACCTAGTATGGGATTAGCTCCCAAGCGAAGACCAGCTCTCCTCTAGGGAGGAAGGAAACAACTCTCTTACCCAAAGGAGAGAGACAATTGGACATGAGCCTGACTTCAGAACTATCAACGTTCAGAAAGCATCGGGAGAGGACTTCAGTCTCTCAGGACACACTGCTGCTGACCTGATTCTGTAACAAAAAGTTTCAAAGGGAGACTTCAGAGCAAAATTGCTGAACTGGAACTTATCCTCAAGTTTCATTCTATTCATTTAGTTCTTGATAGGATCTTCTCTCCCACTCCAGGTGTCAAATTAGCATAGCAAAGGTGGGAAGATTGCATTATCTAAAATTCCTGCACTGCTCGCATCTTGTATGTGTTTTGCATGTAAGTGTCACAGCCCTACTTGCATTTCATGACCTTTGGGCTTCAGTGATTTGATTTTCTCTCCTCCCTGTGCCACACTCTGTATTTTTCAATAATGAGAGATAAAGGCTAGATAAAGATATTTCTCTGCCAACTAACAATACCACTTCATATATCTGATAAAGAGGCTCATTGCCACAATATACCTGCTAGTATTTAAAAGCCACACAACATCCATTCCAAAGTCCATAAATTACACTGGTCAACAACAAATTTGTTGTCTGTGTTTTTTCAGTTGATTTAGGACGAATCTGATGCGTTGAATCCAAAAATCACATTGGTTTTGCTCAATCAGGTCAAGTTTTTGAGCTATGGCCACATGTCATTTTTTTAGAGCCAGTGTGGTGTAGTGGTTAAGAGCGGTAGTCTCGTAATCTGGGGAACTGGGTTCGCGTCTCCGCTCCTCCACATGCAGCTGCTGGGTGACCTTGGGCCAGTCACACTTCTTTGAAGTCTCTCAGCCCCACTCACCTCACAGAGTGTTTGTTGTGGGGGAGGAAGGGAAAGGAGAATGTTAGCCGCTTTGAGACTCCTTAAAGGGAGTGAAAGGCGGGATATCAAATCCAAACTCTTCTTCTTCTTTTACGTTTTTGTTCACATGTACGCTTGGGTGGAGCATTTTAGAAGAAGTTGGTGGGGGTAAAATGCCATGTCGAATAATTGTTTTGATTGGAAATGATTATTTTAATGACAAGTTGTATTCAGGTCCTATAGTTCTGGGCGATTATGTCGAAAAGGGATCAGTTTGAAGTCATAAAACCTCGAAATCTTCCATAAATTGGTGCGGCAAAGCATAAAGTTGGGGGATCAAAACTAAGTTAATGGGGCAGCCGCCCCACGAAGTGTATAGGAAACTCCACCCGCGCATGCGCCAACTTATGACTAATGACTTATGGGTGGACCAATGGCAAGAGGAGTCTGAACTTTGGAATTCCCATGGTTTGGAGGGAGCCGACAAACCATGTCACTGACTGCTACTTCTGCACTGTTGATGTGACTGGGATCAACAGAAAGAACCGGAGCAGCCTCAAGTATCCTGATCTTCAATCAGCACATCGTCCTGTAGCTCATTGTGATGAAATTCCAGTGCCTATCTTTGGAGAACTTCCTGACATTAGTGACGAAGATGCCTCCAGTGTTGGAGGACATGAAGAAGAAGAAGTGGTTCTTGAAGATGATGCTCCACATCCACTTTCCCAAAACGAGTTGAATGATCTAGTTCACGACCTCAGCTTGTCAAAGGACTCTGCCAAACTGTTGGCATCCAGACTGAAAGAAAAAAACCTCCTCTCTGACAGTGCTCACATCAGCTTCTTCCGCAACAGGCATCAAGAGTACCTCCGTTTTTTCTCGGAAGAAAAGGACTTGGTGTACTGTGCAGATATTGTGCAGCTTCTGCTCAAGCTTGGAGTGCCACAGTAGGAACCCAAAGATTGGAGACTGTTCATTGACAGCAGCAAGCGATCACTGAAATGTGTTCTGCTACACAACGGCAACCAGTTTGCCTCTATACCCCTGGCACACTCGAGTACACTGAAGGAGAACTATGAAGTGGTGAAGTATGTGCTGGAGAAAATTGGTTATGATCAGCATAAGTGGTTTATTTGTGTTGACCTGAAGATGGTGAACTTTTTGTTGGGACAACAGTCTGGCTTCACCAAGTACCCATGTTTTTTGTGCATGTGGGATTGTAGGGACCGTGCTCAGCATTACACGAAGGACTGGCCTGTGCGGGAGGAATTGGTGCCTTGCAAAAAAAGGAACGTCATCAATGACCCTCTGGTGGACAGAGACAGAATACTCTTCCCACCGCTGCACATCAAGCTCAGCTTAATCAAGCAGTTCACCAAGGCTCTGGACAAGGATGGTGACTGCTTCACTTACTTGTGCCAGGCTTTTCCAGGATTGACCATGGAGAAGTTGAAAGCTGGCATCTTTGACGGTCCTCAGATCCGTCAGCTCATCAGAGATCCAGACTTCGGAAACTCAATGAACGAAGTGGAACTGGAAGCGTGGAAGGCATTTGTTCTGGTAGTGAAGAACTTTCTTGGCAACAATAAGGCCAGAAACTACACAGAACTTGTCAACAACATGCTGACTGCTTTCAGAAACCTGAGCTGCAACATGAGCGTCAAGATGCACTACCTATTTTCACATATGGACCGGTTTCCTGAGAACCTGGGTTCAATGAGTGACGAGCAGGGGGAGAGATTCCATCAGGACATGAAAGAGATGGAGACCAGGTTTCAGGGTCGCTGGGACGCAGTCATGATGGCTGACTACTGTTGGACTCTGAAGAGAGACCTCCCTGCCACTGAGCATTCCAGGAGTTCCAAGAAACGGAAGTTCAAGCCCTGAAGTTTGAAAAATGGTGAAGCAACATGCAATTTACGTGTACTTACCTTTATCAATGCCCACCATTCAGTTTACAGTAATCGATGTTTCTATCAGGTAATCAATATATGTTGTTGGAAAAACATTTTTTTTCTCTTAAAAACATATTTAGGATGATATATGTTGACAAAAATCAGCTGATAATGCCACAGAAATGTAATCGATTTTGTCACAAGATCTGATTTTTTTCAAATCAACATAGCACAAAAACCTGACCTGATGGAGAGAAACGGATGCCATTTCCTGATTCAGCAGTGCAAAAATACCCTAAATCATTTGTAGAAATCTAGACAACATTCAAAAGGTAAAAAATTGTTGCCCAGTGTTATTATTACTGTATTGTTACAGGGAACCAGGAAGTGGGCCTTCTTGGTAGTGGCACCTGCCCCTTGGAATGCCCTCCAGTCAGATGTCAAAGAGATGACTAATTATACATCTTCCATAGGCATCTGAAGGCAGCCATGTATCAGGAAGCTTTTACTGTCTGATGTGTCTAGTGTTCTTTTATATTTTGTTGGAAGCTGCCCAGAGTGGCTGGAGCAACGCAGTCAGGCAGTGTACAAACAAATTATTATTATTATTTAAAGAACATGGCTTTCCCCAAAGAATCCAGGTAGTTTGTTAAGGAGGAAGGGAATTGAGTTTGAAATGTATGATGTGCCCAAATTGTCACTTTCCCAAGAACCCAAACTTTGATCTATCCTCAACCACCACCTCCACAGAGCTTCCTTTTGTAATGATACCTTTAGGGGCAATTGTGGAATTGATGTTTATTTACTGCATCAATATTACTTTAAAATTCGAATACAGAACTGAGAAGCCCAGTCTGTAAAACACGTCCTGTTAAAGGCCTGGGTGGTAAACAAAAAGTTCTTCAGCCGGTGCAGAAAAGACCATGTGTTGTAGCCAGTGCTGATCCTACTCATGAGAAGACCCACCGAAATAATTAGGCATGGCTAAGTTACATGCTTCCATTTCAGTGGGTCTATTCCGAGTAAAATTTCTCTGGCTAGGACCCCATGAAGGCATTGCCAGGTGAACCATTCTGGGAAGGCTATACAGTGGTTCCTCGGGTTAAGAACTTAATTCGTTCTAGAGGTCTGTTCTTGACTTGAAACTGTTCTTAACCTGAGGCACCACTTTAGGTAATGGGGCCTCCTGCTGCCGCTGCACAATTTCTGTTCTCATCCTGAAGCAAAGTTCTTAACCTGGGGTACTATTTCTGGGTTAGCAGAGTCTGTAACCTGAAGCGTATGTAACCTGAGGTACCACTATACTCTGACAGTATTCTACACTTTTCATAAACCCCCTCCTCAGCTGTTGGGAAATTAGCCTACAGAACTTTTTATCACAGAATTGTAGTGTGGGGAAGGGACCCCCAAAGTCATCTAGTCCAACCCCTTACAGTGCATGAATCTCGAAGAAAGCATCCATTTTAAACCAAGAAACCAACTTAAAATAGAATAAAAGCAATGGCTATCTTGGCTCCGGGCTCTTTCAGAAATAAAATAATCCACGGAAATTAAAATAACCTATGCAAATAAACCCAGAGCAAGGATCTCTACCTGAGAAAGGCTGCCATTTACAGGGCTCGCTCCTTCAGGAGGCGCTCCGCCGCGGTGTCCCGCCCAGGGAACGGAAACGCTTCCTCACGTGCAAACGAGCCAGCAACTTTTCCAAAGCCTAGCCGGCTCTGAGCAAAGAGGCGGCCGCTCGGCTTCTCTCCTCCTGCACCCCACCCACCCATTCCTTTGCGGTCCGGCTCTCTTGACAAACCTCAGCAGCTGAAGTTCTCTGCTGGGCGACCTCGTGGTTTTCCTAGGCTGGGCGGGGAGCCGAAGGGACGGGCCCTGGACCGGGAGGCGCCCAGCCCTCCAGAACTTTTAACCAGCCTGGACTGGGGCAATTTCCCTTCCCAACACCTGCTGCTTGCTCAACATCTAACTTTGGGGGGCCGCCAGCCCTCCTCCCGCTCCATGGTTCCATAAACACCTCCCTAGTGCCTGCTACCCTACCCAAACACAAACCATTATTCAGAACAGTGGTTTGCACGACCCACTAAGGAAGGTACACAACCGAATTCTAAACAGTAGCAAGACATTGCACATTTACTCAAAATCCAGCTAAATCTTTTTGGTTTAATTCATTCAACAAAACTGGTGGGCTGGTGAGAGTAGCTTTTCAACGTCATTTGCACCTCCAGCGATACCCGGCCGCCCCCTTGTCTCTTATTAGCGCCTCTCTCTCCCCCACCCCACCCCACCCCCAGGTTATCCCACCGCCTCCCAGGATGAGCTCGCAAGCTTCCTTGCAATTTTAGGGCAGTGGATTGGTCCTAATTAAAGTATTATTGCCCAGCTGTGGATTTTTTTTGGGGGGGGGGGGTAGTTCCTTACGGGCCAAGACGGGTTCCTTTGCTCTTCACGTTTCTCCAGCTAGTCCTGAGGAAGAAAATCACATGCATACAAGCGGAGCGGAGCCCAAACCTGCAATTCCTATAAATCGCCTTGATTTGGGAAACACGTCTGAAATCAGAGCTGGGCTTCTCTGCCTTCCCGCAAGGGGGATGCCTGGGACAGTCTTCGAAAGACTCAGGGTGTTGACCTGGATTTCAGCGGAGAACAATTCGAAGAGTATTTTGTTTAAATAATAATGATTGCGAGGGCAGACTTAGTTCAGCCTCCGCTCCCCCAACAGTGGGAAAAGATGACTTAGTCTTGGGCACAACTTTCCCCCCACGCTCACACATGCAGGCACGGAACACGCCCCTCTTCGGAAAGCAGAGGGGCAAAACCCAAACAGGGGGGCGGAGTGCGGAGAGATGGAGGGTCTATCGTGAGGGTCTCTGCCCCCCCCTCCCCGCCGCCGCCCAGGCTGCCCTCCTAGCCCCATCCGTCCTGGGGGTTGGCTTCTCCTGAGCCGCCTCGACACCCTCCAGAACCCCACAAGCGTTTTCACAGCCCCCCATTCTCCCCCGTCCCTAGAAGCCCCAGCCCTGTCTGCCCCGCTCTCCGCAATCCGCCCTCTCACCTGCTACAGCTGCTGCTGGTGGTCCAGAGGCAGCCTGTGATTCTCGCAGTTCAAAGCAGGGAGGAGAAAGGCGGGTTTTTCTGGGTTTTAGTTTGGTTTTTTTAAAGCAAAGATCCGAGTCCTCCCGCTAGTGTTGTTCTCAATTTAGCTGCACCGCTTGCAACCATTGGGGGGGAAGAACCGTGGAAACCGCCCGCCTCCCTTCTCTGCGATAGGCGGGACGGCTGGGAGGAGAAGCTCTGATTCGTAGCTCCAAGAGCCCCCCACTCCCTCGCCGCGCTTTGCCTTTTTGGTAAGGGGGCGAGGAAACCCCGCTCTTCCCTTTTCTCCCGTTTGCATCCAGCGTTCATTCAAAGATGAGGAGCGCCCCGCCCCTTCATTTGCATGGGGCGGGGCCCTTCCGAGGCGGAGGAGGCCGAGGAGTCCCCATTGGCTGGGGGCGTTCCTCTCCGAGTGACGCGTCAGGGCCGGTGTTCCCCCGCTGCCGCCGCGCTCTGTACCCACAGAATGAATATATGAATGAATGATGAGTGGCTGCATCACACTTATTCTGAAAGTCTCCTCGAGGAGGTTGCAGAGAGGGGAAGGCGACAGAGATTTCCTCACTCTCCCTTGCTGCTGGGAAGTTGCTGAGCAGGGAGTGTGGAGACTGTGAGACTCCCTCTCCGGGAGGCCACGTCTGTTTTCCCCGACGTGACAGCTGCTTCACCACCAAGGCAAAGCGCCAAGAAACTGTGAAGAGAGACGTGGACTTTTCTCTCTCATTTTTCCCCTCCTTAAAAAATAAAAAATTGCAACATGCAAGCACAGCGGGATCAAGCTGTGAACAGCTTAGGGCTTTAATTCCATCACTTAGTATGCTGGGAATAATTGATGGCACTCACCTCGTTTGAAGGATGACATTGTCACACAGGTATTATTAAATCCACAGCACATCCCTGCAGGAACTGCAGGCACTCGGAGGCGATGGGAGGCTCCAGTTCCCCTGCCTGGGCCTCTGCCAGGCCTGGTCTCGTGGGCGGCTGGGTCACCCCCTCCTCTCCGCTAGGCTGGCTGCCAAAAATACTTCTGGGTGTGCGCTGTGAGGGTTTGGTATTGATTGGAAACAGGAAGGCTCAGACTTTGTCATTGCCAGCCTGGCTTAATTAACTCAACAGGCTGAGCCTCCCTGATCCGGATCGGCCACTATACCAAGGGTGTAAGGGTCAGAGGGCATCTCCTTGCATGGGCAGTGGGTGGCATCCCTCCTTCTCCCCCCACCCCGCTTTGAAGCTTTCTCTTAGGGCCAGCCTTGACACCAGAGCAAAATGAAGTAGCTGCTTAGGCAGCAGGTTCTATATAGGGCACAGTTTTCTTGCCCCCAATTTCTATCTCTCCGAGTCATTTCTTTAAAACATACCAGTGTGGTCCAGAGCAGAACCCACCCATCAATCCGTACGGCTTTTCACTTCGGGTTCGAGAACATCTGAGGCTTGCCATAGTCATGTTCAGAGCCTCCAAGGGGGTTGTGCCATTCTCTGAGCAGTTTCTCAGCAGCACAAAGATGCTTATGAGTTGTCTGGAAGCAGCTGGCGGGCAAAAACGTACCAGAGAGGAAGCCTCCGAGATCACAGGCTGGAGGGGGCAGGTGAGTCAGTGAACAGCCCAAACCCAAATGCTGGTAGCATTTAAAGTGCTTTGAAGTTACTTAATCGGTTTTAAATAATACTTTGATTTTAGGGGGGAGGGGTGTTAAAAGAAAATTTCTCTAATTTTAAATAAATTGGGGGGGGGGGAGTACCTGGTGCTTCTCTTTTATGCCAATATTTTGAATGTATTGGCTGGCTCCAGGAAGCCAAAAACATGCTCAGTTTTTACTGAGCAATTTGTGCTGAAATCTGCCTCCACAGTTTTTATTATATCACCACAATTTTAAAAGGGTTAGATATTTCCATTTTCCTCCAAGGCTGACTTAAAAACTAAAGATATTTACATTCCCCTCATGACCTTGCAAGAACCACCAAACAATTATTTTTTTTGGAGGGGAGAGAACTGGCGTCTGAATGGTACAGCAAAACTTTTTAAAATGTTGGCCTTGGTGTTTGTGTCAGCTTCCAGCAACATTATGTCTTAGGCCTGCACTGCTCTCTCCCCCACCCCTTTAATTAATGCTAAAAAGCTTAATAAAACGTATTGGACCATGGGCACCATGTTGCCTCAAACAACTTTAAATATAGCTTTAGAACCATACTTCAAAGAATCTTATTTGGGTTCTTCTCAAGTCTCTCTTCTCAATGCTATAATGTGAGGGTTGTGGTCCCTTTAATCCTTGGTGTTAATCCAAAGATAAGTTACCTGCAATAAGATGTTTTCAATTACTAGTATTAAATGATGATCCCTGTAGATGATGGCAATGTACATCCACTGGGCAAGTATTGGGATCAGAATCCATGGTTCCCAACCCAGCCTTGCAGGCATCTGGCCTAGAAATTCCAGGCTAGCAAGATGATCCATGTAGGTTTATATTTTCTTAGCACTTCCAAACAACTTCAGGTGAATTTACTTTGCTATTTTAAAAACTGGTGTGAGTTAGTGGTGCTGAATTTAAAAAGAGCAAAACTCCGATAGTGCAAAATTTAGAAGACTGGAAACACACAGGTAACTAGCTACAGCAGGATAGATGAAAACACGGCAAAGGTGAGATCTAATATGTTTCTAGGCTTACGAAAGTCAAGGCACTGTTACAGGTGGGTGGCTGTGGCACTTCAAAGCACCTTTCCATTTCCAAAGGAAGCAGAAGCTAGACATTTAGGAAGAATTGTTCCTTTGGCTACATTTCTAATGGTGACAGCTATTACTGACTCTCTTGCTAGGTTTGTGAATAATAATAACCATCTACTGAATTTCTAATAATGTCTTGGCAGCAAATTATAGTTGCCTCATTATGGCAGTTTTGCCACTGGCATCAAGAGGAGCAAGATCTGGCTCTGTATTCCTGAATTCAATGCTGCAATAGTTTCGGCCTATTATCTATCTGCCGCACTCATTGAAAAGTTAGTAATTTTCATCTGAAAGTGTTAAGCCACTCTCTGCACAAAGAGAAAATTGATTCTCGCACACTGCGTTTAAGTAGTGGGCCTAATACAGTAGGAATGCTGAGACGAGGAAAGCAAAGCTTCATTCGGGTTATTTAGATATTGTGCCAAGCAAAGATATGTCTCTTTCTTCCTCTGCCTGCTAGTTCCTATTGAACAGGTGTTCCCACCTACTTCACTGGGCCTGCACTGAGCTACACAAAAAGACCGTAGTGAAAGATACCTGAAGCTACACCAACCTGCAAGACAGGAGGCTGAAAGGGGGCAGCCTAGAACATCTGGATTTGGCCAGCGAAGAGTGTTTTGAAGCTGGCTGGGAAACGTTGCTGTCAGGGACTGATTGGAGGCAGAGGAATGGTGGGAGAAACCAGCTGGGGAACCCCCAGTAAAAGAAAGGAGGAAAGGGAAAAGACTGGGAGATGTCAGAAGCTGAAGTGGTGACAGTTTAGTGAGTTGTGAGTGTCTGTAGCAGAGAGAAGTCCAGAAGAAGCAGAAGCAGGAGGAGAGAGAGACCAAGATGCAGAGATGAGTCAGGCTGGTAGAAGCACAGGTGAGGCCCCTCCTGCTGCAACAAGCTCCCCTCTCCCCTGGTCTGCCAGAATCAGAAGAGGTCTTAAGTGGGCAGAGGAGAAATTAGTGTCATGCAGGCACAGTCTCAGACTGCTTGGAAAAAACCCTGGAGAGGCACCTGAGGGAAGGCCATGCCCCTTAGTCTCTCAAGTGCTTCATAGGGGAAAGAAGAGTTGCTGTGCTCATAAGGCCCGACACTCCTGTGTGGATCCTGTGTTTACAGTGGTACCTCAGGTTAAGTACTTAATTCGTTCCGGAGGTCCATACTTCACCTGAAACTGTTCTTAACCTGAAGCACCACTTTAGCTAATGGGGCCTCCTGCTGCTGCTGCACCGCCAGAGCACAATTTCTGTTCTCATCCTGAAGCAAAGTTCTTAACCTGAAGCACTATTTCTGGGTTAGCAGAACCTGAAGCGTATGTAACCTGAAGCGTATGTAACCCGAGGTAAAGGTAAAGGGACCCCTGACCATTAGGTCCAGTCGTGACTGACTCTGGGGTTGTGGCGCTCATCTCGCTCTATTGGCCGAGGGAGCCGGCGTACAGCTTCCGGGTCATGTGGCCAGCATGACTAAGCCGCTTCTGGCGAACCAGAGCAGTGCACGGAAACGCCGTTTACCTTCCCGCTGGAGCAGTACCTATTTATCTACTTGCACTTTGACGTGCTTTCGAACTGCTAGGTTGGCAGGAGCAGGGGCCGAGCAGCGGGAGCTCACCCCATCGCAGGGATTTGAACCACCAAGCTTCTGATTGGCAAGTCCTAGGCTCTGTGGTTTAACCCACAGCGCCACCCGCGTCCCTGTAACCCGAGGTACCACTGTACTAATAAAGAGTTCACTCCACTTACTTTGTGTGATTTACCTCTGACTCACTCCTGTCAGTTGCTAAGAAGTTCCTGTATGGAAATAAACAAGTTTTATGTCACTGCAGCAGGTCAAGCCTTAAATGAAATGGTGCTCCAGGCAAGGAGCATCTTCAGCAGCCCCCCCCCCCCATTGGTTCAGCTTCAAATACTTTACCTCTTTGCATTTGTAGCCCATTTCAAGGCAGATGTATGCATGACGTGCCCCAGCTGTGCGAGATAGTAAATGTGTGTGCAACCAACTAATCAGAGGTGCCCACAATCACTCGCCAGTGCCCCATTTGTTGAGTGGGCACTGATACTGCAAATTCTTTCCCACAGATAAAAAGCAAACTTCAACAAAATGCTGGACACATAGGGCTGTGTTGCCAGCTTTGCAACTGGATGTCGTTTTGCACAATTTATTTCAGCTGTTGAGTGGACGCTTGAATGGAGAACAGTGGGGGCTGATGGTATGGAAGGATCTGTAAGCAAGAAGCTTCTAGGCACAGAAACTCTCACAAAGTACATTAAACATTTAGAAGAGAGCTGTGTAATTCAGACGTTTGGAATTACAGCAAACAGGTCCTAGTCTTGTTGATATATTCAGTAAAATCCAGTGATAAAGCTTGCCTCAGGGCTTCTGCTTGTCCTTTGCCGAGAAAGCATGGGTCAAGCGGTTTCCCATTTGCACTGTGGTTTCTAGGCATAGGTCTGAGCAGTTTTGCCTTTGGCCTGCCGCTTCTTCCTGGAAAACACACTCTTTAGCACTAAATCGGAACAGCCACCTGCGGAAAATCCGATTGCTGTTTGCTCAGATTCAGCGCTAAACTCTGGGTTTCCCTGGGTGAAAATGACTGGACAAAGAGAGGTGTGGGCAAGCCCTTAGACCCAGGGTATTACTTGAAATAGCAGGTGGGTGCTGCATTTTTCCTCAAGGGAAAAAAAAAAACCTCCCTGCACACAGAAAGCCAGCATGTCTAGGAGGCTGATTTGAGCTAGTCGTCTCCCTGGCATGATTTTTCCCACTACATTCAGGCTGGGAGAACATGAAAGCATGCAAGCTCCCACCTGCAACCTGAAGGGTTAGGGTGCATTCCAAGAAAAGCTTCACTGTGGTTCTGCTAAATACTGTATGCAAACTAGGCCTAGGGACCACAGAGCCTGCTTATATTTGATGAGATTTAGGAGTCATGATCTCCTTTTCCTCCACACAGTCAACACCTTCCCTTTTTCGCTGCAAGCTCGTTTCCTTCTCATGTAGGTCAACTGTATACCTCTACAAAACAAGGATTAAATTCCTCACCTATAGCATGAAAAGCCACACCTATCCACCCACACTTATACAGTTGCGACAGCTTTGCAGCAAATTATTTTTTAAGATTATTAGGGAGAGCAAGGCATAGTTCTTTATTTAATACACCAGGAAAGCTATAGAGTTGCTGAAGTCATAAAACTTTTTTAAAAATAAAGGTCTGGAGATGAATGTTTGATGTGTGGGTTGCTGGATGAAGACACACTGCTGGCATGGACTTTAATGTATTGCTACTTGCAAAGTTAGCATCTTAGAAAGAACTTGATTTGCTTGTTTTGCTTTGTTACTGGCAAAATGGAAAGTGTGAAAACACCCTGAGCTGTTGAACTGGTGTGAGAGGAGAAGCAGGTTTATAATTTGTTACCATTTTCAATGGATTGATCTCCTTGGAAGAATGACACAGCCAAGGACATGGTTTTTCGTTCCTGAATACTCTTTCAGATCAGAGCTAGGACTTTCAAGCGTTTTCCAGTGATCCAGACATCGCCACGTGTAAACGAAATCATTGGCACAGTGTTTGAATGTTTATTTAGATATATTTAATTCACTCTTCTTCTGGAAAATTCACTATGTGCATTACAATTTGCGTTCAAGTGCAGTGAAAAATTCACACACCCATCCACAGAATATAAGGGAAATGTTACAATGCAGAATTTCATAATTCAGAATTCCACCCACAAACTCAGTATAGATGTCCATCACCATAGTAGCCACTTGGACAAATGGAATTCCTTCCTAGATCAATGTGCACACCTGAATTACCTGCTCAGTAGAGTCATCACTGAATCCACACAGTTTGCATTGTATAGGCAAGATTAGGATCCCCCAAATGCTAAATTTGCAGCCTATAGGAGTGGATTTCACACTTTCTACCTACCAGTGTGTTTGTATGCTGCAACTGATATTGTAAGTGTTGGCACTTTATGAATGTGCATGTATATTTTACTTGTAACTTTTGGGAGGTAACTGCCTGAAAATCCACACACAGCTTGTTAAATGAAAATCAAGCTCTCCAGAACAGTAAAAAACTGCTCTTCTAAAAAATATATTAATATGCTTATCAACCTACTAAAAAAGAAACTCTGTGTATGTTTCCTGTGTTCTGTCTTCACACACATATTTCATCTTTACACAAATTTACAGTTCCCTTGATACTGAAAGATGTATGATGGAGAGCCAATGCGGGTAACCATTAAGGACCACTTAAGTCTAAATTATCATGAATCATGGAAAGCTGATGCGTCATCTGGTGCAAACACAGGGGGAATGTGCCAGGCTACCATCTTCAAAATATGTAACTCCTTGGAAGTTTAAAAAATAAATGGTCGTTGAATATCTTCACTGGAAGTTGATCTTCAGTGTACCTACAGATTTATTAATTGGTCTCAAAATCTGAATGGTCTACTGTAGAGGTAACTTACCCTCAAAAATATGGTTTAGTAGCAATTTATAGATTTGTCCCTTGGGGCAAGATTCAGCTTAGTTGTACATAATGCACAGAATGAGGTCTTGCTCTGGAAGGATGGGAGAATCCCCAGAACAGGTTTAAGGAGGCATTGGGGGCACACAGGTAGAAGAGGGTTGGGAAGTCTAGTGGACCTTGTTCTGTGTGCTATGTTGGCAATCAAGTTTCTTACCACTCTGGAACAAACCAGGGGGGTCATCCAATGCTGACAAATAGTGCAAGATTCAGAATAGGCAGGACAAAGTACTTGCTCCCTCAGCATGCAGATTAAATTATGGAAATCACTGTCACAAGGTATAGTGACAGCTACGAACTTTCGAGAGAGTTAAAACGGGAGGAATACATGAAGGATAAAGCTATTGAGAATTAGCACTCTTGCACTTTTGTGTACTATGTAAACCAGTTCTATAGAAATTAGTAGAACTTGTTTCCCCCCTGAGAAAACACCCTTAGACTGATGGTCTATCTTTACTGAGGCAGAGAATCAAAAGTTCTCCTCATCTGTAACTCCTGTGCAAAATGCACTGTCCAAATGAGTAATATGGGAATTTGGCCCAATAGGAGACTTGCCTGCTTCTTGCTCCCTTAACTGTCAAGAAATCAAACACAGTAATATTCCCATTTGGATGTTTCCGGCCATTTCCATTTCTGAGAGACGTAACGTGAGAATCAGCAATCCAAATGCAATTCCCTTTGCATGCAGAACCCTCTGCATCACAGCATGTAAAGCAACGGGAGCAGTTGGAAATTAAATACTGGGGTGTTGTTTGATAGAGATAGCAACCTATTTTTGCTCTCAGTGATAGCAACACTCACCCTTTTGCTGCTGTAGCAGGAATATTTACATTCTGCTGTGAAGGAAGGCTGCTCATTCACAGAACTGGCACAGCAGATTTATGCATGAATTCTTTACAATAAATATCTGGTGCTTTTAAAGGCACCCGCTGAGTTCAAGTAATCTTTCTCCTGAGTTTATGTGCAGATCTTTTATAAACATACAACCTAGGTAGGCATGCCAGAATGTCAGCATGCTTTATCAATACTGCATTTAACTTACATACTCTGCCAGAGGAAATTAAATAAAACACACACATACACTTACTTACAGATCAGCAATGTTTTTGAGAAACAATTGTTCTTCGCTATCTGCAGTAGATAAACAGCATGATCCTCATATGTTATCACCAGAGTCACAAAACAGCTAAGGGGCATTAGCACAATTCAGAAAATATTGTGACACAGCTACATATCATTAGAAGCAATGGAATGGAAAGAGATTCAATCCCCAGGATCTCCAGTAGGGCTGTGAATGTCTCACCATTTGTTGGGACTGTGGTCCTGTGACTTCATGTTGGATCCGTTCCAGTTTAAACGCACATTTTTGAAAGGTTTTTGAAGCATCCATAGGGCTTCTTTTCAGACCTACCATTTTTACTCACATCCACTGGCTTCTGCGGTTGCCATGTGCTGACAATGAAGTGGAGCTGTTTTGTTTATTTTTATCTATTTATTGCATAAAATTTATATACCTCGATTGTAAAAAGAAAAGCCCTCAAAGTGGTTTACAAAAGAAGGCAATAAAATCAAGAAACATTTGCAACTCTATTTTAAAACACACAAAAATTAAAATACCGAAACACATTAAAAAATTACGGCAACTTTCTGAGCATCTGGGTAGGCTTCTCTAAACAAGAATGTTTTTAGCAGGTGCTGGAAAGAATACAGTGAAGGCACTTACTTAATCTCAATAGGCAGGGAGTTCCAAAGCGGAAATGCTTTCCTTGTTATTTTGTTTTCCTCTCCCTTCCAGGTTATCAACTTGTGTGCATTCAGAATGTCTCCCTTCTTTTTATATTTTCTTTTTTCTTGCTACACACATTTCATGCAGCTTAACCAGCATCTTGAGTCAAACAAAAAAACACACCAGAGGAACGGAGGAAGCTTTTGCATATGGTATTTTGTCAACATATTTTATCAGAGCAAGTGGTATAATTCATAATGTAGCCAAACGCAAATAGACAGCAGACGTTATTATGAAAGGAAACAAGTAAATATATAAATGATTGGCCTTAAGAAAAAAAATCTAACAAATGCATTTCAATGTAAATAGAATGTTAGGCAGCAATTTATTGTTGGGAGGCGATGTTTAGAGGATGTAAAGTTGTTGTTTTTTAATGGTGGAGCTGTTACTTCTGCCCGAGATGAGACACAGGTGTATTGTAGGAAGCATGAAAAATTCAGAAGACTGACGAATCACATCAATCAGCTGAAGTCCTGGTGGATGCAGAAAAAGAAACTGACCTACAAAATGATACTACTCTCATAGACTCCATTTTCCCCACATTCCCCGCCTACCAATAAAATCTCTGACAAATTTAGTGCAGCTCCCATTAGCTAGACAAGTTGTTCAGAATTCCATTGTATCTGAAAAAAGGAAACTTGCCTAGCAAAACTCATACCATGTTGCATTAATATACATTACTATCCAAATTGCCACATTTTTATTACCTTCATAATTCCTAGTTAGCTGAACTCCCTGAGTGTCTTCCAGGTAGCTCTTTATTAGCATTGCTCTTCGTTAATAGCACTCCATTTATGCAAATGTCTGATGATCCAACTGCTTTTGTTGTCACAACAATGCAATCAAGATGAAGCAATACTCTGCTGCACTTAAAACATCTGCTAATTGAAAAAAATTATATACTACAGCACTCAGAAACAGTGGTGTTCGAATGGCTAGTTGCAGGAGTCAGCATGTTGAGAATCTCTGCTTTCGCTTAACAAACTGATGGATGGGAAGGAGAATTCCTATCCCTCCATGGCTCTTAAGAGAAAATACACTTCACTTGTTTGGCAAGTTACACCTCAGACCTTGGTCCCATGGGCTAGCTAGGGTGAAGAATGAGCATGGAAGCAGAAGCCAACTAAGAAATGCAAAAAAATGTAAATGTATGCAAAAGGTCCATGATGTATTTTGTGTTGTAGAATCCAGCTTCTTCTGAAAAATAGGGTGGTATTCAACTAAGTTTTACTCAGAAAAGACCTACTGAAATTCACAAACATGACCAAGTTAGGTCCATTAATTTCAGCATGTCTACCCTGAGTAAAACTTGAACACCACCCTGTTTTTTCCTTTCTAAACCCACAAACCCAGCCCTACAAGGTAAAGGTAAATGTAAATGTAAAGAACCCCTGGGTGGTTAAATCCAGTCAAAGGCGATTATGGGGTTGCGGCGCTCATCTCGCTTTCAGGCCAAAGGAGCCGGCATTTATCCACAGTTTTCTGGGTCATGTGGCCAGCAGGACTAAAACACTTCTGGCACATGGAGGACTGTGACAAGTGCCAGAGCACATGGAAACGCCATTTACCTTCCCGCCACAGCAGTCCCTATTTATCTACTTGCACTGGCGTGCTTTCGAACTGCTAGGTTGGCAGTAGCTAGGACAGAGCAACGGGAGCTCACTCCGTTGCAGGGATTCGAACCACCAACCTTCCGATCAGCAAGCCCAAGGGGCTCAGTGTTTAGACCACAGCGCCACCCACAGTCCCCCACTGTATTATGCTCAATCTCAGTATCAAAGCAATTGAAAGAAACTTGCCAAGGCGGAATGCAGAAAATGATGATCATACAACCTACACATTTCCAATTGGGAAAAACCAAGAGGAAGTAAAAAAAAATAGAAAGAAATAAGTGACAAGTGACAAAGATCTCTTCCTGGCCTCCGGTGTCTGGCATATTCAATGTAGACTCATATTTGTGGTTTGCTAATGTTAATTTATGTTCCTCCACAAGCCCTAAAGAGTTTTCAGACATACTTCTTTTGTTGCCAGTTCTAACAAATGTATCAGGCCTGTTTGGGTTTGCATGTTTTTCAAAATAAAGGAGGCAAAACAGCAGTAACTAATTTTGTATTTGCCAGAGGGAAATATGAATTTCATATTTTGCTGTAAGGTTGTATTTGAGAGTTTTCAAAAGGTTATCATGCACAGCGACAGATGTTTTCATCAACATTGATTTGTTTGGTGTTGGGGGGTTTTTTGCGTTTACTTCTGAGGACCTCAGAGCGATGCAGGTGGAAGCTGTCCCATTTTAATCTCATAATATGCATCTGTGGCTGGCCAAGAGGTTTACCAATGGTCGTCCAGTATGCTTCTTGATGATGGAATTCAAGTTTCCCAATCCATGCATATCACTCTGTCCACTATACCAGTGGTGGGAAACCTGTAGCCCTCCAGATAATCCAGGACTCTTAATGCCAATCAGCACCAGCCATCATGGTCAGTGGTCAGAGATGATGGAAGATACTGTACTAAACTGCTCATTTATATGTACCTGTCCCTTTACAAAAAGTCAGCTTTATCAAGCCAAGATATATTTTCCTGCTAAAAAAGAGTTGTGGTTTGAAGGCTCATTTTGTTTTCATTTTCATAATGCAAAATTATGAGTTGTGTATCTCACGTCTCCAGTGCCTCATAAAGAGGTGATGTACTTGTTAATGTCAATGTAACCATTTTACACTGACGTAAGCAGTCATTGCCTGCAAAGCTCTCCTCTGCTAAGTGCTTAGTCTCCTGAATTTTTCATGCTGGTACAATCCATCTATGACTATAAAGGCTCATGAAAAGATTTATCGCGTTAAAAAAGAAAAGTTAGCCTTTCCCCCTACTGATTTCCTCCTGTATTATCTCAGTTAAACCATGCAGCAGATTGTGACCTACTTATAACATTCATTTTACATTAGGTTAAAAACCCGCGAAGTATATTACCGTATTTTTCGCTCTATAAGACGCACCAGACCATAAGACGCACCTAGTTTTTGGAGGAGGAAAACAAGAAAAAATAATATTCTGCATCTCAGAAGCCAGAACAGCAAGAGGGATCGCTGCGCACTGAAAGCAGTGATCCCTCTTGCTGTTCTGGCTTCTGGGATAGCAGTGCAGCCTATATTTGCTCCATAAGACGCACACACATTTCCCCTTACTTTTTGGGAGGGAAAAAGTGAGTCTTATAGAGCAAAAAATATGGTATTTTGCTTCTGCTAATCAGGAGATGGGCCAAAGGACCAACGTAAAAGAGACACCACTCTTGAACACGGGCACCACTCGGAGGTTTCTGAGATATTGCCAAAAGTTTTCCAAGTTTTTTCTCTACTCCCATAAGGACTAGATACTTGGTCCCTCCCCCCTCAAACTCGTTTCTGAAGAGACAGGCTTTGCTTGCTAGGTACAAAAATTGACACAGAATCACTTGCTATTGCAAGGACCTTCTGAATGCAAAGCAGACACCGTACCAGGGTGCTAAAGCTGTCTTTTTAAGGCCTGGTGTGATAGTCTGTGCTGTGCATCTATCTCATGTCCTACTAGACTCATTTGTGGTTACCTAAGAGGTGGGTGGCGCTGTGGGCTAAACCACAGAGCCTAGGACTTGCCGATCAGAAGGTCGCGGTTCAAATCCCCGCAACGGGATGAGCTCCTGTTGCTCGGTCCCTGCTCCTGCCCACCTAGCAGTTCGAAAGCATGTCAAAGTGCAAGTAGATAAATAGGTACCACTCCGGCGGGAAGGTAAACGGCGTTTCTGTGCATTGCTCTGGTTCGCCAGAAGCGGCTTAGTCATGCTGGCCACATGACCCGGAAGCTGTACGCCGGCTCCCTCGGCCAATAAAGCGAGATGAGCGCCGCAATCCCAGTCAACCATGACTGGACCTAATGGTCAGGGGTCCCTTTACCTTTACCTTTACCTTTAAGAGGTGGGTACAGCCAGCAGTAAACTAATCCACAGCTAAGACTATAAACGGCTAACTAGTCATGATAGTCATATGCCTTCTTCAGGATCAGAGGCAGCATGCCTTACACTACAGGTTGCTGAGAAGGCAGTATTACCTCATTCGACTGCTGAGCTTCCCAAGAGGCATCTGGTTGGCCACTGTGGAAAAGAGGGTGCTGAACTACAAAGGCCATTTCTTCTGTTCTGATGTGTCCCTTGCTGCCTTGCTAGACCCCAAGGAGAAGAGACATGTTAACTATTAGTCACTTGCTCACATTTGTGAAAGAGCAAATGGCAATACGTGTGGGAGATCCCTCCTTTTTTCTGCAGTTTAAACACAATGCAAAGTATTTCAAGTAGCAGAGCTGGGAAATACCTCTGTCGGCCTGATTTCTTGGAGAGCTGGTACCCATCAGGGCAGTCAGTACTGGGCTGGAGAGAACTGCATAGGTTTTGAAATTCTGAGATTGGTGACATACAGTACTCATTTCCTCTTGACTGTAGTATCCCAGGGAAAGGTGTAGGTACAAAACAACAACAACAGATACATTCAAACCACCTCCTGTAGACAACAGAACATTATTGCATCTGCAGACCTCTAAGTTTAGCTCTAGCCTCCTGAGAAAAAGGGTGCATAATCTCTTATTCAGTGACCTACATTGTAGTGGGTTTTCAAGCCTTAATCTATTCAGTGAGCAGGTGTCTAAAGGGGGGAGGGAGGCACTGAATGTTCATCAGGCAATAAACCTCAAATGCTGCAAATTTGTGCAATATGCAGAATCCAGTTTGGACATATAAAATATAGTATAAAAAATGTAAGTCAATTCTATCCTTAAGTCTTAGCACAAGAGACAAGGGTTTCCTATCACAGCAATTGTCACAATATACCATGAATGGGGTCATTGTTAGAGAAAACACACCAAGACTGAGAGATTGCAAGTGGTCAAGGCCTTCCATCTAGTTAATTCATAAATTTAGAAAGTTGAGGTAATCCTAATTTGTTTTAGTATTTTAACTTCTGTATGTTTCCTCAGTTATATTGTTTTATCGTTTTGCAAATCGCTTTGAGGTTTTTCACATTGTTGCTGTTGTCATTCATCTAAATAAATATCAGAGCAGACAGGTGGACCTGCAAATCAGCCCTCAATACTCTGGCTGCTAAATCCCCATCAATTTACTGCTGGGGAGCCAACACGGTGCCTTCCAGATGTTGAGACTACAACTCCCATCATGCCGGCTGAGGCCAATGGAATTCAACATGAGGCAGCAATCATGTTGACTACTCTTGCTTTACTGTATCGTATGGGTTGGGATAATGATCAGCGCTGAAAGACTTAGTCAGGCTCATTAATATTTTTGTTTGTGATGAATTAAAGGCATACTCTTGATTAATTGGCACTTATTAAATTTTAAAACACAACCTTAAGCATGTGAAATATTTTGAACACATTCCGTAATTGTCAAACATTATTATTAAATCGATAGGGTCTTTATCTGCTCCCCACCTCCGTTGGAAGGGCAACAGTGACTGCCTCTAGAAACAAGAAAATGATTAGGATAAACTTATGCCAGAGTTATGTGGCATTTAGAAAGATTATTATGGATGATCCATGTGATCACCCTATTTGAGGAATTGATTAAAAAATTCCTCAACCGGTGCAACATTTACTTTTAAGGTAGTCCTCTTTTTCTGAATTAAAACTAAAGGCACCTTTTTTTTTCTTTTACTCAGGGTTTGTTAAGAGCAAGAATCCCTACTCATATTCAGAGTAGCCTGCCTCTGTTTCTCTTACAGATAGGTAGCCGTGTTGGTCTGCCATAGTCAAAACAAAATAAAAAAATTCCTTCCAGTAGCACCTTAAAGACCAACTAAGTTAGTTCTTGGCATGAGCTTTCGTGTACATGCACACTTCTTCAGATACACTGAAACAGAAGTCACCAGACCCTTCTATATAGTGAGAAGGTGGGGAGGGGTATTACACCAGACCCTTCTATATAGTGAGAAGGTGGGGAGGGGTATTACCCTTCTGAGTAATACCCCTCCCCACCTTCTCACTATATAGAAGGGTCTGGTGACTTCTGTTTCTCTGCAAGAGCTGACACGCTGGATTTACTTCTTCTGAGTGCAGGCAAATTATGCTATATGTAGGCAGGCAAATCATACCTGATGTTGTATTAACAGTTCCCAGCAGAGCCATATAGGAAAGAGGCAATGCCAGAACAATGTATCATACAGAAGCACAGCAGGCAACCAGCTCTGGGGTCTTGGAAGCTCACAGGAGTCTTTTACTATTCAAATTTATTAGGGCAGCGTATTACAAATGCTTAAACCCTAAACACTGCGACCAGGTTATCCAAGGAACTGCCTGCACTTATACCCATCTTCCCATTGTACTTGAGGTCTAGCTATGGTACACCAGTAGGGCTGGGCAATATATCAATTTATCATTCAAAACCGGTTTGAAGTCCATATTATGTTATTGGTTTCTTAATATTTGACCGGGCAATATACTGAAAATCATGATGTGTTTGTGTGTGCACACACTATGCAAAAATAAAGATGTTATTTCAAACATTGTGATATTGCGATGTTTAGCGGTGATATTACCGTATCACTCAGCCCTATCTACCAGTGAAAGCTGTTAGGTTGGCGAGTACTGGGGCAGGGACCTTTTTGTGAAGACTGTTTACCCAGTATCTCTGGAATGCCACCCCTAAATAAAATCATATCAATCTCTGGGCAGAGCACAAGAATTTGCTTAAAATACAAACCCTCAATTTTTAAAAATTCTAGTCTGTATTTATGCTTACTTATTAATACATGAAAACTTTCAAGTGTTCAAAGTGCTTCACATATATCATCTAGTTTACTGAGCTGCTGCCTCCACCTACAGCATATGCATGAATCATGTGGATCACCCTGCAAGCATCTTCTGTGATTCTACGTTTTGCTTGTAGCACAAACTGCATAGCTTTCATAGATGGTGGGTGGGTTAGGAATGGTTGTTATGTGAACCAAGTAACCAGGACAAATAGGTATATGGTTCATTTCAACTCTGATCTTTTCCTTCACACTAACTTTATCAAGGAACAGATTAAAAAACAAAACACAAAGGGGAAAATATAGCAAGGTGTCACTCTTCCAGCTGTGATTTATTCACAGTGAAATGGTCTCCCAGAAAAGAAAATGTGCTACCCTCCCAGGCTCCATTAGCACCTAGCTTACCATCAGGCATGTGATGAATGCAGGGAGCGATGCTTATTCTAGCAGATGTGATAAAGGCCAGGGCTTTCTGGTGCCTGACATTTTGCAAGACTATGTGGGAAAACAACCCCATGGGCAGTCTCAATAAGGATAATGTTGTCAACACTTACTATCAGAACTTTTCCCCGCCATCACGCCTTGGCACATTTCCTGAAATCTTTATGTACCCTTGGCACTTAAAGAGAGAGGCGTTTCAAAGATTTTGGCGGCGTTCCTGGACTCCAAAGACAGTGCAATGAAGAATGCAAAGCAGAACTCAAAACCTGCCAATCACAGTAATGCCAAGCACTTATCACACACTTCTAAACTTTCATCCATAGTACTGACCTCAGTCTGAAAAACCACTAAAAGCAGAAACTCCCATAAACTATTCTTAGCTTTCCGAAATGAACTGTTTCTCTCAATGCTTGCTTCAGATATGTCAGCATTCATAAGCAATTGGTTATTTCAGAATGTGAACTCTGCCATGAGACCTAGTGTCTACCTCAGATGAATGTAACTGTAAGAAAACAGATTTCTGGCCCACATGGTTGGAAAGATAAGCTTTAGAAAGCTAACAGTATGCCTCCCAACTGTTGCAACGCTAGGAATCAGCACACAACTTCCAGAAGCCACAGTGTACAACTTTCCCTGCCAGTATTCCATGTGATTTGTATTTTCTTCTACTCCAGCATTCCACTAACATAGTGGTTCACACATTTTTAAGATGGTTCCTTGGAATTAATGCCAAACCATGCATTCTGAGTGGCTGCCAAACCAGGATTTGAAGCTACAATGCAACGTTGCAAACCAATTTGGGCAAATTATGGTTTTACATTAAATCCCAAACAACCCAGAGTTTCAGAGGCATGTAGCACCTGAAGATTAGGTAAGGTGGTAAGGTAAGACAAGAGAGGTGGAAAACTGCACAAATCATGTTTTATAAATAAACATAAATCATTATTTGGATAGTTAGTATAGTTTCATCATCATTTCGATTACATCTGAAACAATACTTTGTCCTAACTGACTCTCCATAAATCTTGTTATCAAAAAAGAGAACTCAAAGGCATTGTGTGTCTAGTTCTGCCAGAGATGAGTTCGTTCGTTCGTGTGTGTGTTTAAATCATTTAGGTTTAGATACCCACAATACACAAAAATGTCAAATCTGTAACTCCACTTCCACAGATACCTCACAAAATTTGTACAATGGAAAGAAGGGCTGGGGGGAAATCCTAGATATGATTGTGACCTAATCCCTCTCAAGAGAGCAGGGAGGGAAGATACTTTTCTTCTTCTTCTCATGTCCCAGTATCTGCAGAAGCAAAATAAACTTTATTATGTGCCAGTCACAAGATCACTCCAGATCTTTCTTTCGATATTGCTAACCCATAGAGGGCTGAAAAAAATCTCAGAATAGAGAGCAAACTTTTGCCTTCATCTTCATCTCTAGTTTGGACTGCTAGGCTTTGGAGTTTCCTAACCTACTGCTTTTGGGGGACTTCAACGTCCATGCTGATGCCGCCCCCTCCTCATAGACTCTGGACCTGGTGTCGTCCATGGCAACACTAGGGCACTCGCAGTTTGTTTTGGGCCCCACACATCAAGCAGGCCCTACACTGGATTTGATCTTTGGCGCAGGTATAGATGTGATCACGTCCTCCCTTGTAGAGGTGCCATGGTCTGATCACTACGAAAGCTCATACAAGCAGACATGAGCATCACACCACTTACAGGCTTTCCTGGTAGTGAGGAAATCTGTCCTCAAGTGTACTACAGCCATACCTCTTGTTACGTTTGCTTCATAATACGCTTTTTCAGGTTGCGTCCCACGGTGACCCGGAAGTACCAGAAAGGGTTACTTGCCACTCACGCATGTACACAAAATGACACCACACGCAGGCGCAGAAGCGGAGAATTGCGACCTGCGCGTGCGCAGACGTGGGTTGTGTTCCTTTCAGGCTGCGAATGGGGCTCCGGAATGGATCCCGTTCGCAACCAGAGGTACCACTGTAATCAGAATTCACAGTTACATCATACATCATGGTGCTTTTAACAATTAGGAACACAAATGCAAAATTACATGCTTGCTCTGTTTCAGGCACTTTCAAGATAATCATTTATTTACTGTAGGTAAAAAGCTAGTATACAGATTGGGGATCCCTTTAAATTTCAACTACAGTTAAACGCCATCTAGTAATTTCTGCTTTCAATGTTAACCAAAAATTTCTACATACCTGCTCCACTATTAGTGTGTTCTGTTATTCAAAACAAAAAGGTCAGTCTTTTATTTGTTCAATGCATAATATTTACATTGTGAATGGAGCTAGAACAAGCAATGGTAAAGAGGTAATAAACTTTAAAAAGCCAGTTTATATATTTTACAATAATGTGCTAATCAGCATAATTGTATATAAAAATTAAAACATAGTAGAGCTTCCTACTACAGAAGTCGTAATTGGTTGAACTGTAGTAATTACCTGCTAACAATTTACATGCAACACTTGTTAAGATTGACAACTGATTTTTTTTTTAAGTGTTAAGTTGATTAATGGCATGAGACACAATTTTAACTTGTGTACAAACAGAAATTGAAGTCTGCAACCAAGAACTGTACTCATCACAAGCCTCTTCCAAAAAAAAAGGGGGGGGGAATGTTCTCATCATACAACAAATGTTATAAAGGCAACATACAAGAAGAATGTACCTGGATGGCACAAACTCCATAGAAGGAAAGGTCAGGCACGCACACATGCACACCTTTTTTTAATAGGAGGCCCATCTTTCCACCAAGAGGCAGTGGCTGAAAGCAAATGATAGAAAGCCAGATGCACAACTAATTCAAATTTGGAAATTTACTAAAATGTGCTTGAGTGTTAATATACAATTCTATATACAGACCACACTGGAATGTATCCCACCCCTTTGCAAAAACAACCAGACTTTTTGATATTAGCCTTAGGATTCAATTATTTTTAAAGTAAACAAACAAAAACTCAATAAAGAGTTACATGAACAGCAAAATGCACGAGATGGCTGAACTATTTATTGAGTCGATCTGGGGATATTTTTGCTTTAGAAATTGTTTGAGCACTTCCACATGTATGTCTAGGAAGAAAAGGGGCAATCTACCAGGTTTTGTTGTGGCACCAATCACCACTCCATTTCAGCAGGATTCTGTGTGAGGTTCCAAAATAACCCTCAGTGATTTAATGGAACCTGTTCAACTGCACTCCAAAAAGCTCACTTCGGGCGATTCCAACATGCCTTTGTGATTTTAGCCAAGGATAAAATGCTGCACTTTGCTGAGGCAGATGATACAGTTGGATCAACTTGAAACCAGATGCTTAATTCCCTCCTGGGATGTGCTTTCTGCGTGAAACCATCCCAGTGGAAGAAAGAGGGGTACAATAAAAACCTAGACACAGTAACTTAGATCGGATACGAAACAGAATGTCAATGTGGCCGTCAAGCATGTTGAAGAACAGGAAGCTCTCTTGAACCAGCAGAATCCTGTAGTAGACACACACACACACGGAGAAACAGAACACACCACCTACCGTTCCCATGAACAAAAGCTTGAAGAAGAGCTGATTTTCATCGTATGAAGAGAGGTACAAGATGACAGAAAACATGTATCGTCAATAGAAGATAAACTGATTGACATGAAATGGGGAAAAGAACACTTGAGCAGTCTGATTGCAGTTATTTTGTGAAGGCTGCTACTACAGCCCACAGGACCTCATTTGTGTTGGCCTTCATACATTCGACTTCAGGGTCTAAATCCAGGAGCTGCCGCACTCTCTTTGTGGCTAGGTCATACTGCTCATCCAAAAGGGGGGCAAAAGCGTTCTCAAGGACATCTGATGCATGGGCTAAGTAAATGAGAGCCAGCAAGCGCTTGTCCATGCGGTGAGGGTCATTCACCCATCTGTCAAGAACAGCTTCTTGAACTTTCTTGATGAGGCGCTGCTTAATGTTGTTGTTGGTGAGAGGGTGTGTGGTCATGTCAAAGAGGAGAAAGTTCTGTTTCTCTGTAGTCAAAACCCCCTTTTCCACCAGGTTTTTGGCTAATCGTTCACGTACGTTTCGTAACTGGTAGTGCAATTTTAATGGGTTCCATGTCTCACCTAAAATAAGGCAAAAGAACAAACAACCCCCTGAATGTTTTGCTGGTATTCTGTTGGTTAGCAAGGGTAAATGAGACAAAACAGGACACATTAACACAGCAACAGAGGCAAAAATGCAGTATTAATTGTCACGTTAGGTATAGAAAGAATACTTCACTTAATGACCAGCTGCAAAGATGATCCACAGAGCAGCTTGCAAATAGTACTTTGGTTGAGGAGTTCCATGCTTGCAAACTAGGTAACAAGGAATGACTCTCTAAACTATTCCCCAAATAAACCTCAAAAATTTCCCGGTAGATGAAATAATTTTTCCAGAAGTTTGTCACCTATTCTAATGTAAAGAAAAACTTTCTGCACAAGGCAGTCAATTTGTACCATGTCTGCTTACAGTGAGCTGTGTTGAGGCAAATATGGTGACCATCTAAAGGGGGGGGGGAGATCAAAGCTACTATTTGGAATATTCACCAAATATTAAAAAAGCTTTATTATGAAGGTTGAAGAAAACTGTGATGGGCAGTTGCCTGCTTATCAAAACTAGAATGAAAAACAAAATGGAAAAACAACAGTCTCCTATCATTTGAAATGCTTGCTAGCTTCTGAAATAAACTGGTATCTGTCTTATTGGAGTGCAGTGAGGACAGAATCTTCATTTCAATTAAACTCTGAAGTTTATTCTATGCATGTTTCTGAAGTGTATGGGGTGTTAAGGAATGGCTAATACCTCTGCTGGAGGACACACCATGCTCCTTTTGGGGCGTCGACCTCTGCTCCCCACCCTGTACTCAGCTCTCACCTGTGGCTCCTAGAAGTTGACATCATGCTACAGTGGCCACGCCCCAGGAAATGGCTTTGACTGGCCAGCTAAACCAGGTCAAGGTAGTCGAGGACACACCATGCTCCTTTTGCGGTGACAGAGGGTCCCGCCATACCTCCCTGTGGTGGCGGAGGGTGCGCCACACTTCCCAGCAGCAGCAGAGGGCCTTGACAAGGCTCCCTGCAGTGGTGGAGGGAGAGCAAAGCTGGAGACACCATGCCTGCATATTTTTTGCAGAGTATCTGTAAAGTATCCTTCAGCTGAACTATCCCCTGAAAAGCTGTTCCTTTTGTTCACCGGGAATACTGTCTTGTTGAAACACTTATCACAATGTTATTTTAAAACTGGTATTCAATGGTGTGGTGATTTATTGCACAACTCTAAAAGGCATTTACTGCACATGCTGTAGAGGGAACTGAGAAACAGATGGGGCTGGGAGAAGTAGAACTCTGATCCTAAACCTTCACTGTCTTGCAACTATACTCATTCATGAAAAGGGCTTCAGAAGTAAACCCCAAATAAAAATCCGTACTTGCTGCCTTGCGGGATGTCTTCAAGAGAAGAAAAGACTACAAAATAAACCCTTTACAAATCTGGAGTGAGTCCCTAAGACAGTTTGTGGCGCCATGTGCACTCCCTTCCAGCAACTTCTGCAGTCAAGCTGGTGCCAAACATATTGGTCTGCTTTCCTTTGGACCACATCCAAGGGCAAGGGCAAGAGGGAGTCTTGCCATCTGGGGAGCCCAGGATACACATTGCCCAGGCTTGTGTCCTGGAGAAGTTATTTTGGTACTGGCTAATGCAACAGAAACAATGCAGGAGGCAGCAGTTACGAGTTACTAATCTCTGCACCCACAGCAGGTGCTGTGATTCTCCAATGGTTTGTCTTCACCCCCAGAGGCGCACTCCATTGTCTATTGAGGTAAAAGGGTGCCAACAATAAAATTTCATTTCTATTAAGTGACACTACCTGCACCTGCTAAAAGAGACACTATAGAAAAAGTCACTGACCAAATGAAAACCTCCAACCAAATTAGTCTCATGAACAAAACATTTCTAAAATGCTCCCCAATATACTGTGTGCTATAAGAGAAGGCATAGAGCACGCATTGGCTCAAGGTGTTGTGAACCCTAAGGCAAGCAATGAAGGAAATGCATATTTGCTCCAGCAAAAATAAAGTGAACTTTTAAAATAGATTGTTTTTTATCCATTTTGATTTTCCACAGTAGCTTGGTGACACCTTGTGACCAAACCTCCTAACTACAAGGAACTCTGAACAAGCAATTCAGACAACTATTTTGCATTCAGAAATTGTAACTCTTCAGAGATTTGTGTAAATGTTTTACAGGACTCACTTTCTTATGATATGCAGAAGTGATGGTACATAAAGCTATCAGGATATTTTATCAAATATCAATCCTATTAGTTTGCTTTAAGACTGAACAGGTTTAGCCAACATGTCAGCCCTGTTAGCAGTACCAGCACCCTGTGGAATATGAGGGGTGGTGGCATGCTGAGAAGACTTTCTCTGTGATGGAATGTCTCCCCTGCCAGCTGCTCCTGTGTGAGGTATAGGGCAGTATGCTTTCTGTCAGCTGGTTAAAGCATACCTCTATGCCTTTGGGGATGATGGACTGAGATTAAGTGAATCTTGTCCTTTCTGCTGTACTCTTAAGTGCTGTTACAGTTTTAATTAAAGTTCTTTTATATTGTAATATTTTTTTTGTAACCCATTCTGGGACCGCTGGCAAATGATGGGCTATAAATAAATAAAAAACATTCTGGAAAAGCAGAATTCATTATGAAAGGCCATTATTGCCCACTGCAAGTACCAGTCCCACCCTGAGGCTGAAGTCTGCTGACGTTGCTGGCCCAAGAGGGTCAAACCATATCAGAAAGCAGATGGACTTTGAAAAGGAAACCAACCCAAGAAGTTGCTGCCAGCATGCTGATGCTAGGAAGGAACAACATGCAACTGAATGAGAGTCCAAGTTTAGTTCCTATCAAGGCGGCAAGCCCGTACCTGGTCTGTACCACTTCAGACTGTGGGTATGGCTACTCTATACCTATACATAAATCAATTCCTGCTCACAGAAAGATAGCATGTCAGGAAGAAGACTGGACTAGAATCCTTCCTCCTGATATTCTACATTTATACATGGAGGGGATTGCAGGGAGAACATTCAATCATGAGATCCCTAACCACTGTCTGAAGTGGAACAGACCAAAATTTATTTATTCTTTGAATGAGAACTTCAGTGGGAATTAGGGTGACATTTGCAGAAATGCTTCTAACATAATGATTTGGGGGTTTGTCACACACAAAGGAATGCAAGTATGGAAATATGATTCAAAATTCTGCACAAAGGCATTGCAGGTTTTAAAACTAAAAGCACAACACAGCCACAGAATACATTTGGAAATGTATAGAGCCTAGTGTTCAGTAGAAACCACCAGGGAACTGCAAATGGTTTCCAGGAGTCAGGGGCAGGGGACCTCGTACCAATCCCTGCCTCTCTTTTTGTTCCCAAGCAGCTTCTCTGCCCCACCCCAAATTCCCACACAAACATCAGTGCCTCATCTTCTTTTCTGGCTCTCTTCCATTCACATCTCCAAATACCCTAATTTTGGAACCAGAATTGTGCAAAGTGCATAAAAATAGGGTTTTCCCCTAAGTGCTTACAAGCATTCTCTCACTGATCTCAACTAAACTATTTTGCTAGTATCATCGACAATTGTATTAACCCCATTTTATGGTTGGAAGGGCGGAGGAAGCAAATTATTTACAAATTACCTTCTGCATATATATCTCAAGATGATATACAAAATAAAATAAAAGTACCTATAACAGTTAAAACCAGACAAAATGCCGTATTTTTTCATCTATAAGACGCCCCCATGTATAAGATGCCCCCTATTTTGAGGGACTCAGATTTAAGAAAATGAGAGGAGATTGCCCAGAGTATAAGACACCCCCTAATTTTTGACAGTATTGTTTGGGGGGAAAACCTAGTCTTATACACAGAAAAATACAGTAACTGCTAGACAACAGTATGACTGAATTCATATTTCAACAAGAGGCTCATTCAGTGCTCACCTCACCTCTCTGAATGACTATTACAATGTCAGCTGCACTGCTAAAATTACCTAATTTAAGAAATGAACTTCAAGAACAGAATCTGATTTTCTTGAAAACCGTAAACATTGCCTCTGCCAGAAAAGCTCCAGGTTTCTCTCATTTTCATTAGTCTCTCTGTTCTTCCTCTCTACTGCTGAACAGCCAAAGCAGGAGGGAACACAGGAATGTGTCACTGAGATATAAATATGCAATCCTAAACTCATTCTCCAGGGAGTAAGCCCCACTGAATTCACTGGAACTAACTTGACTACATGAACATTACTACTAATTAACATGCTGCAGACATAGGATATTTAATGAAGATGGAAGAATATTAGTATAAAAAGAACGAAGAGTGGGAAATAAGAACCAAGTACATACATACCGTGATCTAGGTAGTCAAAATACAAAAGGCGCAGTTCACCTGACTAAACTTGTGTGTTAAGATTTCATGAAATAATTAACACTGACCAAATCTCCCACACCCTCCCACTGCTGAATCTAAACCTGGTGATCCTGTATGCTGCTAAACAGCAGCTTAATTCTACTCCAGAGATAGCGAGAGCATTAACTATTTCCTTCCACCATTCCAACACCGCCATCCCCAAATTTATTCGACGGAACACTGGTGTTTAAATTTGATCTTCACAGCATCCAAAGTTGTTACTCATAATTTGGACAGAAGGCATCACTTGATAAGGAACTTATCAAGCCCTATACTTGAAAACTCGCTCCTTAACACCAGTGATGCATGGCAGCCCAAAAGTTTGTTAAACATTAAAAAATGTTAATTTCCAAAGATTTATCTTACCGCTAAGCAGCTCTATCCAGTTCTGCACTGTTTCAGGAGGCTGTGTCTCCTTAATGTGCTTCAGAGCTTCATCAAGTAGAACATCCCCTGTAGGAGCATCTGATTTGCAGATCACCTGATAGGAAATATAAGAGTTCACTCCATCACCTCAAACTTTTGCTTTTAACTTTTTAAGCACCAAGTGGAGAAAAAGTGTGTCTCAGTACTACTTTTTATATCTTGAGGCTCAGTGTTGGAATATTCCCACTTCTTGAACCAATGTCATTGTTTTTCGGAAACCAAACCAAGTATCTTGCTTTTGAAAAGGAAAAGGTCTGAATCCATGGGAAGGCAATGCTCCATATATACCACCCCATTCAAGTCAACCAAGAAATAAAAGTCCCAAACCATTCCCTCTAGGTACATTAGCATCCTTTTTTATTTAGACAAATAGTTACTTCATGAAGAACACATTATATTAATAGCATACTACTTTCTGTTGCAACCTGAAACCACAGCATACAGGGCATATGGAGTCACATTTACCTCAAAAAATGCCCAGAAAAAATAAATGCAGAGAGATAAGAGAGCTCTCCAATTTAAGCACTAGAACTTCCAAAGCTGCTGCAGAGGGAAAAACAGTGCCAATGGAGAGACATAAGAGAGCTACACACAATATCCAGGCAACAAATGAAAAATCAACCGAATAGATTCATTATATTTTTACTGTTATTTTTATTCATAATTAGAATGCTCTGAGCTAGGATTATCAACCTGTATAAGTTACCACTGTCACCCTTTTTCACCATAATGTTCTAGTTCCCTAAAAGGCTGTAGGTGATGCAGATATGAACCCATTTCACCTCCCTTGACAGGAGAAAAATAATAATCTCCCTGCCACCCTAAAGTCCCTTGCATATGGACAGCAGACAAAGTTATGGAGATTTGTCTGGAATGTCTTCTGTCCCCTGGCCCCCTGTACATAATACTTAAGAGAGGACAATCTGTCAATAAACAATAATCCATTCCTAAACATACACTTTGTGGTCATGGAGATAATTAGCATGCTTCTCAGAAGCAATAATTCCAATAAAAGCCACATTAAATGTCTGTTAAAAAATTTTTGATGATGAAATAATTCCTTTAACATACATTTTATTTGACAACAATCAAGCTCACTATAAATTTATATTATGGAGGACAGCAACAAAAAATGCCAAAATACTAAATTTAATAGACGTCATTATTTGGAGCCTACAAATGCTAATTCTCTCATTAGATCTGTGCTCTCACTGCTTGAGCTCCAATTCTTCTGGGAAGCCAGTATCTGGCTATTACGGCCTGGCTAATGAATGTTTATTAAGTCCTTCACAACACTGAGGGAAATTTATACCATCAAATAGAAGAACACATCAGCCAGAATGCATAGAATAAAAGCCAGTAAGAGGTTCAATAGAAACTTGGTTTCTAAAGAATGGCATAAGCATAAAACATAGGAGGATAATCCAACTAAAACATGCTCAGTGCAGAACCACTGAAATCAGTGAACGTTAATTGTCCATTGATTTCATCGGCGTATGACTAACATTGGATGCCACCCAAACTCTTGTAGTACCAGCTTTAATATACCTGGATACATATTATTTATTTGGTATATGTGGTCCAATAATATGCACTTTGCTACTATGTATGAGCAACTCCACTGATTAGCACAAAATTAAAATATGATGGCTGAAGCTTTTTAAAAAGCATAATACATCATTTTAAGCAAATGTCTTCTCTTCATGGTGACCCCAATTTAGTACAAGGTTACGGCATGTTAGTACTTATTTTGGAAAAAGCTTTCAGTACCTACAAACAATAAAAAATAATTTGGAAACCAAACAAGAACAAACACCACCACCCCAATTTACATGGGGGTTATGTTCTGAGGCACCACATGCATACGTGATATCGCATATAATTGAGGCACCCATTGGAAAAGCCTGCAAACACCCTCTAAACACCCTAGAAAAACCCTTTAGAAAACCAGCACATGGCTGGTGACCTTGGCAGTTGCAGGTGTGATCGCAGACGCTGCTGCCCAGATCTCCTTCTCCCAGATCTTGACGGCATGGATGCTGGACACATTCCTGCCAAACTTGTGTGCCACAGCACACACCCCCATGCCTTCTTGTAAGCAGTCCAGCACTTTCAGTTTCTGCTCTAGTGTGGAACCAGTCACTGCTTCTTGGGTTTTGGGTTTGTCAGCACCTGAGGAAGATGATGATGCCTCAAAACACCTCTCCCCAAAAGCTAAAAAAAATCCTGACTTAAAAAACCTCCCCGCCCCAAACCCACCAAAGATCTATTTTTTTTAAAAAAACAACAACACCTCAAACACATTCACCAGACATTCCTCCTCCCAAAACTCCTCCAAAGTTCGTGACAATTGCTCTCTCACAACCTCCTTCCTTAAACTCAAACTTGCCACAATTATGGCCAATAAATAACATAGCTTTTAGGTCTGACTCTCCTTAAAATCACCTATGTAAAATATTCTAGAAATAGTCAAGCAAGCTATTATATAACCGTGGTATTTCAAGAAACATTCCTGCATTTCTGGCACACCAAAGAATCTTGGAAGCTCTATTGGGAAGGGAGCAGATCCTTTTCAAGATAATCATAACTAAATGCAGCTGAACATAAGCAGTAACTGTCTACTAACACAAAGACACAATTATTAACAGTGAGGTAGTGTGGAAACCTTTCAAAACATGCTTTTTAAAAAAGGTGAGCAAAAGATAATATTGACAGGGCAGACTGTGCATACAACAGCATTTTTTCATCACAAGAACCCCTCAGAAAAAATAAATTGCCCTCACATAATGCCAACAAAATCAACCGCAAAGAGCAACATAGACTGATTCATCTCCATAGTAGGCCCTGGATTCAGCAAATTGCATAAGCACCACATGTTTAATATTAAATATGTGGCTTAAGGAACTTATAATTGATTAGATACAAGCGTTCTTGCCATCTCTTTACAAATATTGAATTGAGTATGTAAAAGGCTTGGTACAGTTTGAAGAATTGTATGGGATATAATTTTTAAGACCTACATGTCATTTTACCCTCCGATTCTTACCTTTCTAGTTAACAAACTTTTGCGTCTCATTCCAAATGCCTCCAGCTGAAGACGCCCTCTCAGTGCTAATTCAATTAACATGCAGCCACGCAGCCCAGAGGAAATGCAGTCATTCCAAAATGATGTATAACCCTGATGGGAAAGAAGTCTCTGTAAGTTTTCTTTTATCCATGTAAAAATAAATAATATTCATTATAACACTTTCAGACAAAAAGAAAAAGAAATCTGCCGTCCTGACATGCTCCAAAATAGCTAAAGAATTTAAGAATGAACTAAATACTGACGAACATATCCAAGCTTTCCCCCCTCTTTTTTGACTTCTAAAGTATAGTGATAAAAGCTTTCTGACAAACTTTCATGAAATGTGATTCATCTTTACAGAGATTTTGAACTTTACTCCAAAATGTTAAAATATTGATTTCTTTCAATTTAGGCAGTCTAGTTTGAATGAAGTGGGTCTATTTTTCTAAGAGCTGGAAAACAGACTTTTATTTACAGTTCACATGTAATTCCAAGTCAAACCATGGCTTAGCCTTGTGAAGCGTGGCAGTAGGAGTGTAGCAGCTGAAAGCTTTGTTCCGAGAATCCATACTTTTGTTTCTTTGTGCTAAGTCATGGTTTGTGCTAAGTCATGGTTTGGCTGAGAGTTACATGTGACCTGGACCAGACATCTCAAAATATACTTGTTTCAAATGGTTCATTTTACCAGGCTTAGGATTATGCATTGCAGGGGGTTGGACTAGATGACCCTTGTGGAACCCTTCCTACTCTACAATTCTATGGTTCTATGGGAAATAGTTGCAGGAATCAGTAAAAACAAAGAAGCTTCAAAACAGGCATACGTCTTGCTTCACCAGAATTTGCAGTTAAAGCCACAAAACTTCACATGCTGAAATACTTTATTCTGGCTGAAGGAAACTTAAACCAATAAAATAAACACTATTCAAACTAGCTCTAACATTATCCTTACAATACTGGCCAAGGAATTTTTAACACATCTTTTCCTCTTTCCACAAAATAACATTTTATCATTTCAAAATGCCTGCTTTTCAAACCAAAGCATTAAAATACTCTGGAAGCAGTGTGTGTACACCTTCAAATATGCTGTCAAAATAAAAGAGAATTTTCCCAACATATTGTAGATGTGAAAGCTTTTGAATTTCACTGGGGCTGTTCAGTACCCTCGACTGGCTTTTTTGTGAATGGAATGTGTTCTTGAATTGTGATGCCTCTTGCTTGTCTGAATGGGTGTGTGTGTGGGTGGGTGGGTGGGTGTGTGGGTGTGTAAAAACAGACTTTTGTATGGCTGGGATGTATGTAGCCTACTGGAGAAAACTAAGAGCCATATCTATGCTTCATTCAACTTTGCCTCTATCCCAGCCATCCCACTCCAAATTTACCTTGTAGTCCAAAGAAAGATTTTGCAAACTATTGTGGTTTTTAAAATGTTTATTAGTTCATTATTTACAAATTCAGTCTACCTGCTAGGTTATTTTTTATTGATGATAGGTATAGCACAGCATCCTCAGGCAGCAAGCACAGCATAAATTTCTAATTACAACAAAAAGCTGAATCTTTTACCTAAATTCACAGGCACAACAAACGTCTATGCTCAATTAAGACTCTGCATATCTTACTCTAAATTAAGACAGGTCAGAAAGCTCTATGCTGGAAGTTTAAAACAAAGAAAGATCTTTATACCTAAAGTATAGGCAATCATAATGACAAAAACTCAAGTATTAATGAAAAAGTTCCTGTTAAGTCACAGTAGAATCCAACGTAATGCTAAGACAATTACAGTGGTACCTCGGGTTACATACGCTTCAGGTTACAGACTCCGCTAACCCAGAAATATTACCTCGGGTTAAGAATTTTGCTTCAGGATGAGAACAGAAATCGTGCTCCAGCAGTGCGGCAGCAGCAGGAGGCCCCATTAGCTAAAGTGGTGCTTCAGGTTAAGAACAGTTTCAGGTTAAGAACGGACCTCCGTAACGAATTAAGTACGTAACCAGAGGTACCACTGAATCTCATCAATGTAAGGGTTTCTGCTTGTACAACTACCCCGTGTACACCCTAAATCTGTTCTGGGGGCTCCCGTAACCCTCCACAGAAGAGGTGCTAAGGGAGATTTTTTCCTGCTGATTTTACAGTACAAAACTGCAGTGTGAACTGAGAGGCATATACTTGTACAAGCTCCACAAATTTTGGAATATGGACTAAAAGAAAGTATGCATTTAGTAAGCAATCCTAAACTCCCTGGGAGAACAGCTGAGAAGCTATCAGATGTTGTGGACCACCACTTTCACCAACACAGAGAGAGGTCTGCACGCGGTGTTCAAAACTCCCATTGTTCTAGGTGCATTTTTAGACAATCAATTTCATTAGTGCGAGCAGTTTCTGAGCTCTGGGTGCAGTACTGCACCTAAGATTTCAGCTTAAAACTGCAGTGTGGAAGGAAAGGAGGGCCTTTTTCTGCCTCCCCACTTCCAGCTACTCTCTGAAGACTGGAGAAGAGGCCCCCTTAAGAATATTATGGGGGTAGGCAGGGGAAATACTAGACCATGTGAAAAAAGAACTTATTTTAGCTGCAGTTCATTTATTTTCAGCTTTGTATTGTTATGAAAAAGTGTGCCTATATATTCTGTTGTTGTTCCCATAACCTAGGTTTAAGGTTCCATTTGGCTCCTAGCTTTCATGTCTGTGTTTCTGACACGGTCTGCAGGCGCTCTGCCACTGTCATTATAAAGCGGTGCTGCACAGACGACTGACCTCAAAATGGGGCATTCCAGGGTGCAGTGTGAGGGAAGGCCTTGGATCCACTGAATCCAAAGTCCCCTCATTTCCCAGACACAACCCTGGAACTGCTGTAGTTGTTATCTCTCTCACTAAAGTCAATGATGGAGCAGGAAGGGGAATTTTTAAAGAGCCATGACAGGGGATGGAATCCATCCTCCATCTTTTGCCCTGACAGGCATGAGCCATCAGGGCGGCTTAGGAAGTGATGGCTTCTTTGCCACAGAATCTTCTCACCACATTAGGACTGTCTTAACTAGGAGAATTCAGTATGTTAGGAATGAAATCGCAACCAGCAGAATTATATGAACTGCAAAATTAGCTGCCTGCATCGTAGTCTTAATTTTCATGAAGACAACCTAAAAACGATGAGAAAGGAAATGTCATAGCCCAGGAAGTAAGCAAAATAAAAGTGAATCTTAATCTGAGGAACAAACAGCCACCAACTCAAATATTTCAGTTTAAATACTTCTGTTGTTGGAGGAACTTTTGAGCTATCACTGAGTGACCACTTCATAATTATATGTATGCCATCATGAGTTTCATGGTGGAAGAAAGTTGAGATATAATGTAAGAAAATAAATATAAATATTTAAACAGCACACTAAATTAACAGTGTACTTTGGTTTTGTTTATTAAATGTAGGACAAATGCATGCACTAAGGCTACAACCTGATGCACACTTACTGGGAATAAAGCCCCACTGAGCTCACTGGAGTTCATTTTTGACACAAATGCCTGGTTCACACGTCACACTAACCCAAACTATTACTTAGCACAAACATGCAAGCGCTCAGGCTTCCAGGAAGGATAACACAGATGCTTTGCTTCTCCCCAATCGTTTTGCCGCTGTACTATGCTAAGTTACAGTATAGTTTAGTGTGTCATCCGAACCTGGGTTTGTGGTTTAGCTCTCCTGACTTACCATGAGTCATAAACTAAGAACACACTGATTACACAGCTACACAGACATGCTTCATTAGCAAAAATAAGGCAAATACAAATTATGGAAGCAAAGTGTATCTGAGTAACAAGTTAAAGAACAACTTTCAAGCTCCCAACTCGAGTCAAAACTACACGAAAATTATTCAAATACAAAAACTTCTCTCTCTCTCTCTCTCTCTCTCACACACACACACACACACACACACAATCATGATTTTTCTTCCCTCAGGCCTCCCACTGTCATATCTATTCAGCACTTTGCTGTGAAAATAATACCCCTCCTCCCTCACTCTGAGATGCAATTCCTCTTCTCCACTGGCTTCCTGTCCAAATCACAGATGCTTTACAAGCTCCTTCAAAACCCTTCATGCTCCCACTCTGCCCATCCTTATCTCTCTGTGTTTATTTCCCAACACATCCCTGCCTGTGACCTTCGCTCACCAAGATCCACCTCCCTCAGCATCCAAAGGTCTCCTGCTCCCTGAAATGACTCTGTCCAGTTTTCTTTGCTGCCTCTTGTCTCAAACTGCCTTCCAGAAAGAATGTCTCTGTGCAGCCACCTTTATCTCCTTTAAATCCTTCTCCAAAACTCATCATTTCTAGGAAGCCTTTAGATAAGCGCATTAAGATCAACAATGAAACTCAGTTAGTTTCTGCTATGACCTGATGCTTATTGGTATGTGGCAACACAGAGGTAAACATTTTCACTTCAGGCACCAGTATTGTAGAATGAGCTCCCTGCTGAAAAACAAAAGGCCCCATCAGTATTGGCATTCCACAGAGTACTGAAGACACACTTGTTTAAACAAGCATTCCCCTGATCTCCTTACTTGAACCTCTGGTTTTAACGGTTTTAATTTTTGTTTTAACTCTTTAAAGGACTTATTTTAGTGTACATTTAAATTATGGGTGTTTATTTTACTGTTTTGATAAAAATATTTTATTGTGTATTTTATTTATGTGTACAGATATATTTTGTAATTGATTTTATACTTGTAATCTGCCTAGAAGCCACTTTGACAATTAAGTAATATATAATTCATCACGGTCACACACACCCTTGCACCAGTCCTGGATGCCCTACCATAACGAAGCCAAAGCATGTGTAACTAAAGTAATCATATATTATTCCTCTATTGTATCCTGTCTATACTTCCTGTAGTAAGCCCCTTGGAGTAAGGAAGGACCTGTCACAATTATTTTGTATGCATACAGATAGCACTATAAATAATAAGTTAGCAACCCCCCCCCCACCCTGCAATATTGTAGCATTTGTCCCTTTCAGCTGAAAGCAGTTATCTAAGAACCACCTTACTCTGAGGGAAGTGGCTATCAGAAAGACACCCCCCCCAACTTGTCTGATCCATTTTATTACAGTTTTAATCCAACACCTACAAATTTTGTGTTTGAAGAACACATTATCTGGATACAAAGTAGTAGTACTCCTTCTGTCATCTTTCGGACAGTGTCCTTCTACCGAAAGTTGTGCTACTTTCTTCTCCAAAACAATTCTCTCCCCATACCATTATAACAAGAACAAGCAAAATATTTTGCTTTATATATTTTCACTGTTCATTCTTTTGACAATGGAAGCCAAATAAAAAGGTTGTATCTAACAGCAAGAAGAGCAATGCAATTCTTTCATACCCTTGATGAGTCAATGAATGATGAGTCTATGAATCTGATCTTATGCTTTGGTTTACACAGTAGTTGCTGCAGTTAAGAGATACTGCAAAGATATATTTCTTGCTGGAAAGAGGAAAAACTGGTTCAATCTTCATGGGGTCAGTGCAGACTAACACATGATAGCACATTACAATGACTAGGAGCTGCAAAAAGGTTTCCTCCTTCTGCTCAGCAGTAGAAGGAATTTATGGCTGTGACCTGTAAGGAAATCTTTGCATCGCTAATAGATGGCTAAGCTGTAACTTTCTGTATTCCAGGTAAATTCACCTCCACACCAAGTCTCTGTGTCTAAGATTTTGTGCACATTATTCATCATCACCTTTGTTAAAGCTTTGCTTTCAACAATAAACAAATTAAAGCATATATACAATCAAACCAGAAATGTAATAGTATCCTTGATGTTATATAAGGCATTTGTGTTATTCAAGTCAGTCAGTTTTACTTTTAATAGAGATAGTAACAAAACAGAAGGCTTTCTTACCTATACTTTGCTTTGACATTCCTTAGGGTTATTTTATCCCAGCAAGAAGGGGTTGCTTCTTGTCATTAATGTACTGTTCACTATTAGTACAGCTGCAACATTTAGCCAAGTGTTAATGAACCAAAGGGTTCGTATGTGAGCAGCAGAAAAGAATTACATACCCTTCACTGTGCATCTCTCATGCGCTCCAAAGAATGCCATCAGTTTCCTGCAAACTGTAAATTCACTTTCACTAGGATGAGGACCTGATGCCTACAAAGTGCCACAACTGGTATGTCATTGTACCATCTTTTAAGAAATAATAGACTAGCAGTTCTTCAAAGATGATGGAAAGCTTGCCTTCAAAAATCCCCATGGTGTTACTGGACTTTATCCAACAGACATTAGTATTACAAGCCTACAATACATAAGTCAGACTGGGGACTGCGATATCCCACTGCTGAAGACGCAACTCATTGGAGATTATTTAGTTCATATAATTTGGAAGAGCTTCGTTTCAATCACAATATGGCATGGGGAAGGCCTAAAGAATGTGCTTGGCTCAAGCTGTAGATTTATCTTTGTTTAGCTCATACAGTATTGGGCTATTTACCTGATTTAGGCCATATATATTAGGAGTGAGGAGCTTAGGGCAGCTGAAAGATGGTTAATAGAAGGTTGCCTCTTAGCCATGAAGCTTAAAGGGCCTAATTCAGCAGAAGACCTACATATTGTCTCTATATCTCTTAAGTCTCAATTTTTAACACACTCTCTCTCTGAACACACCCCTTTGTGGCTTCCCTCAATTACAAGCAATCTGAAAAAACAGAAGATTAATACATTGCATAAGACATTATAGAAACAAATAAAAATGAATTTATAAATCTCAAGATGCTATGGGTGCCTTATATGAACTGTACACATATGCTTGCACTGTCAAAATAGTCTGCAAATAAGTAATAACTAATGACAAAAGCTTGACTTTATATCGCAAAATAAGTACAGTATTTGTTCCAAGATTTGGAAGCAATCACAAAGGACTGACAACTATTATCTGAAATTCATAAGAACAAACAGTACTTCAGTACTTTGAGGACTGGACTACAATCATTATTGTTAACTGAAACTCAGAATACACCAATCAACCACAACAATCTTGCTTATTAGAGAAATTTGCAATGGCTGGATCCAGTCATCAAATTATGCTTTGACAACTGGAAACACTCTTAGCTTGCATATGCCTCCCTCCCACAGTTTAGATAACCCAACCTAGAAACTCTAATCTAAACTCTAATGAGCCTGTAACATGTTTTTCATTATAACTTAATAAAAACTACAGCAGAAACCACCAAAAGCCTGGAGATGAAGTATAGGGTAATGTACAGCGGCCAAGCTACAAGTGGATGACTTTCCCAAAGATTAAAGAACTCTGGGAAAGAGTGCATCTGAGCATGATCCTTTATGTAAGCCCATGCAAATACACTGTGGGGTCAAAATAGAAGCCAACAACTATCATGAAAAAGGCAGCAAGTTTTATTCTACACATTAAAAAAAATACCCATGCATTTGATAAAAGCATTCCCTTTCTTGGCCAAATGTACCCATAACATAAACCAGAACTCCATTACTTTGCAAAATTCTGAAATAGCACCTTACAATCTGCAGCACAGGTTTACAAACTTTTCCTCTACTAGGTATCCTAAAGATAGTATCTTGCTCAAGATAGTACTACACTCACTAATAAGCCTATAGTATGTCAACCAACCCATTCTGCCTATCCAAGTTTGTTTCTTAAATGATGTAAAATGTTTATAAGCATACCCAGTGAGTCATGTGTTTTTCTGGAAAAGATGTACATTTTAACTTTGCAAAAGTTGTTTTTTAAAATTCCTAAATAGCCATTTGAATTGCAGTTGGAACACTACAGTCATACCACTTGTTACGTTCGGTTCAGGTTATGTTCTTTCAAGATACGCCCTGCAGTGACCCGGAAGTAACGGAACAGGTTACTTCCGGGTTTTGCCGCCTGCGCATGCTCAACATGACACTACGCGCATGCGCGGAAGTGGTGAATTGCAACCCGCGCATGCACAGACGCAGGTTGCATTCTGCTCATGTTGCGAACAGGGCTCCAGAACGGATCCCATTCGCAACCAGAGGTACCACTGTATAAGAAATTCTCTGACGACTGTTATGGCCCAGTTGTTTCAATTTACTGCACTAGCAAGTAGGTGCTTAGAATGCAGCATACCAACTATGCCAGTACACGGTTCCTAAACATAAATGTTCAAAAAACCCAGCTATTAACAGTATTACAGTCTGAGAAAGTCCAACTACATGGACCTCTGCTCTTAAGAAACTTGATGCCCCTAAGCCAACTTCTACTGAGGGGTTTCAATGCAACTTTGCTGTTTCTCCTGCCCCATTAAGCCCTTCTGTCAAATCCAAAAGCTTTTCACCAGAACGTCCTCCTCCAGTTTTGCTGACATCCCCACCTTCCCTAAGCCCCCTTTACATCTAATCTTAAAACCGTTAGCTGCCTCAGTTTCAGTCACACCTGATAAGTTATACCTGGAAACACTTAGCATAAAACTATGAGCACTCAACTAGCATGTCCCAGTACATGGGTAGAAGGCGGTGGCTGATGACCGCCTTCAAATTCTATTCCACCTTCATATCTTGTTCTTCTCGTAACATTCTCCTTCTCCTTCTTCTGTTTTTCTCCTATCTGATTTATTGCCATATATTGCAGTTTGAGAATTGGACTGAAAGCTGCAGTGGGGGACCAGGTGGGAGGAAGGGATTGCCTTGTAGGCAACATGGCATGCTGGGGAGTGTGTGTCTTATACTTCCCTGCCAGCTTTCTGGCAATGTTTTTTTAAAAAAACTTCCATTCTAACACTTGTGGCTCGTTCGTTTTAATTTGTTTTTAGGGTCTAATACTTGTGTCTCGTTCGTTATAATTTGTTGTTTTTTTTTTGGGGGGGTGTGCATAATATATATATATGGGGGGTGCGCGCGTGCATGTGTATATATATATATATATATATAGGTAAAGGTACCCCTGCCCATACGGGCCAGTCTTGACAGACTCTGGGGTTGTGCGCCCATCTCACTTAAGAGGCCAGGGGCCAGCGCTGTCCGGAGACACTTCCGGGTCACGTGGCCAGCGTGACATCGCTGCTCTGGCGAGCCAGAGCCGCACACGGAAACGCCGTTTACCTTCCCGCTGGTAAGCGGTCCCTATTTATCTACTTGCACCCGGAGGTGCTTTCGAACTGCTAGGTTGGCAGGCGCTGGGACCGAGCAGCGGGAGCGCACCCCGCCGCAGGGATTCGAACCGCCGACCTTTCGATCGGCAAGCCCTAGGCGCTGAGGCTTTAACCCACAGCGCCACCTGCGTCATATATATATATATAGAGAGAGAGAGAGAGAGAGCTGTGTCAAGAGACGCCGGCCTACCTTAACCCCTGATCACATACACTACACAACACAACACAACCAGCCAGCCAAGGAGCCCCTCCCCCTCAGACATCCACCAAACCCCATAGCAACCTCCAGGCCCGTCGACCGACACCACCCCTCACTTTGGCCTCATAATCCCGCCCCCCAGCCCCACATACACAAGGGCAACCCTGGGGGGGGAGGCCTTTCATGTCCCCTCCTCACCTCAGAGACACCCCACTCCACCTTCCCGGGCCCACCCCGCCCCCTTTCCCCGCTCGCCCGGCTGCGGGCCCCGCACCTCTCGGTCCTTGAGGCCCAGCAGCAGCACTTCCTCCATGAGCGTGAGGCGCGTTTCCTTGGAGTCGCCCTTCTCGTCGTCGCCCTGCTCGTCCCGCCGGCCTTCTTCCTCCGCGCCTCCTCCGCCACCCCCGCCGCCGCTGCCGCCCCCGGACGCCCGCTCTTTGTCGGCCGCGGCGGCGCTGCGAGAGGCCTCGGTCCGGCGCTGCACTAGGCCCGAGTTTCGCTGGGTCAGGGAAGTCATGGCGGCGGCGGCGGGGGGCCCCGGGAGGACCCTGCTGGAAAGGCTGGGGCTGCGGCCTCCCTGCCGCTCTCGCTCGCTCTCTCCGCTTCCCCCACTCCGGGCGGGAGCTGGGGCGGCCCCAAGCGCTCAGGGAGGGGAAAGGGAGGGAAGGGAGCGGGGGAGAAGGAGCTGGGCCAGCCTGGCTCCCCCTGCGGCACCAGCGGCGGCGGCGGCGGCGGCGGCAGGAGCACCTTCTCCTCCAATATGGCGGCGCGGGCTGACGCGCCAGCAGCTATAGCGGCGGCGGAGGATGTGGCAGGAGGAGGAGGAGGAGGAGGAGGAGGAAGAAGACTCTGGAGGCGCCGGAAAGGGAAAGATGGGGGGCGGGGGCGGAGAGGAAGTTAAGTCAGTCAGTCGGCGGCTCAGAGGCGGCGGAGGTAAACTCTGAGGTAAACTCTTCCCCCCCCCCGCTGGCCCTCAGGAAAGGGGAGCGTGTTTTTGTTTCTGTATCTTCTGTTGGAGTCGCTTTTTAAAACTTTTTTTTATGGTGAGGAGCACCTTGTGAAGGAAAGCGAATATGCAGTATACTTTTTTTTTGGACGAACGTGAACACACACACACACACACACACACACATATGCCCAGGACATTTCGGCACCTGAGGCAGACCCCAAAATGGCGCCCCCATTACCTCACCCCAGGTGAGGGAAGATCTGCATCAGGGGTCAGCAACCTTTCTCAGCCGTGGGCCGGTCCACCGTCCCTCAGACCATGTGGTGGGCTGGACTATATTTTGAAGGAAAAAAACGAACGAATTCCTATGCCCCACAAATAACTGAGAGATGCATTTTAAATAAAAGCACACATTCTACTCATGTAAAAACACGCTGATTCCCAGACCGTCCATGGGCCGGATTGAGAAGGTGATTGGGCCGCATCCGGCCCATGGGCCTTAGGTTGCCTACCCCTGATCTACATCAGGAGGAAGAAAAAGCTACATGGGGATCTGCTGATCCTGCCGCCTGAGGCAGTTGCCACACCTTTCCTCCTGAGTGGGCTGGCCCTGCACACACCACATTGCTCAAGGGGAGCAAGTCAATTCACTGCATAAAAATGCCTCTTTAGCATATAGTGCATACCCCTGAGAGTTTGGGCATCCTGTATTGTTCTCCTGGGCCCTGCTTTTGTGACCATGTTGTTTCAGCCCATGTTGTGGTTGACTGTTTTAGCCCCTGTGATTTGCATCAAATTTTTATTGTGCTGGTCTCACACTTTTATTGTGGGTTGAGTTTTTTGGAATGCCTTTGGATTTCCTTGTTCCAGTACTGTATTGCACTGTTTAGGGGTGAGCAGTGAGGTGGCCAAGTTCGCTAACCCAGGGTCCATATTTCCTTTTGAGGCAACAGCAGAGACTGGGGTGTCTTTATGATATATAGATTATTTGCACATTTATACAACCTGAACCTATGATAAAGGGGTTTCCCAGCACTACACTCCAAGAGGATCATTCTTCTCACATAGGTGCAGTCATCAGCCATCATACTCTGCCTCTGTCTCCAACCCGCTGCTTTACCATCTCCATTACATCACTCCTCTAGGCTACATTGCTTCTATTGTTTACACCCTCTCTGCTATAAGCTCTCTTTATCTGTAAAGGGAGGGGCCCTACTCAATTGGTGTCTTAACTCCCAGTTCCTTTGATGTCTTAATGGTCCATTACCCCAAGTGATCACCTCATGCAGGAGGTTATTCCTGGCTTTATTAGGTTTTGCCATTTGCTTATTCCAGAGGATTAGATGCACCTACTACACAGCTGAAGGGACGCGGGTGGCGCTGTGGGTAAAAGCCTCAGCGCCTAGGGCTTGCCGATCGAAAGGTCGGCGGTTCGAATCCCTGCGGCGGGGTACGCTCCCGCTGCTCGGTCCCAGCGCCTGCCAACCTAGCAGTTCGAAAGCACCTCCAGGTGCAAGTAGATAAATAGGGACCGCTTACCAGCGGGAAGGTAAACGGCGTTTCCGTGTGCGGCTCTGGCTCGCCAGATGCAGCTTTGTTACGCTGGCCACGTGACCCGGAAGTGTCTCCGGACAAGCGCTGGCCCCTGGCCTCTTAAGTGAGATGGGCGCACAACCCCAGAGTCTGTCAAGACTGGCCCGTACGGGCAGGGGTACCTTTACCTTTACCTTTACCTTTTTACTACACAGCTGAAATACGCACAGGTTGAGCACAGTTTTAACACTAGGTCTTAGTTAAATTCTAACATTAGCTTGATCCGGGAATTTTAGGGAAAGTCTAGCACCCACAACTCCTGAAAATATGTGCGTGTGTGTGCATGACACACACAGAGAGGAAATGCAGGCAATCATACAGCTGTCTTGTAAGAAGCTGTCAAAAGAGAGATTGTGCTGGTATTTGTATGGTTAGTCACTAACTGAGCAACCCTAACCAGGCAGATGCATTCCCGGCTACCAAGGCAAATCTCACCTCCTAGTCTGAGACACCTTTGTTCATGTCAGCAGTCTATTCATGTTAGTGTTGCTGTGTTAAAAGTAGCTAACTCATACATCTATTTTTATTAGCTTTTTCTTCTTCAGAGAAGCTGTGTTACATGGCTCCAACCTTTAAAAAGGTTTTTTTAAGTATGCACCTCCAGTGGAGTCTTTCTGTGATCTATAAGCAAGTAAACTGCATAAGGGAACTATATACCATGTAAGTGTCTATACGTATCAGCACATGGAGTTTCTAATATATACAAATGCCATCAGCCAGCCATGTTCTGTTCTAATGTACTCCACACTATTTCTCCCTCCAGCAGACATTCAACATTCTGTAGCCACTGAGAATTGCCTCATTAGGACTATCGCCTCATTTTCTTTCCTAAATATTCCTAAATAATTATTCTCTCTTTTTTATTTCTCTTTCTTTTTCTTACTTTCTCCTTTTCTTCTAGATCTATGTTTTTATTTTACTTAGATTAATGTTTTAGTCTGGATAAAAAATATATTTGATAATCTTCTTTATATTTCTCTTTATAAACTCTAATAAGTTTTTTCAAAGAAAAGAATAGAATCCTATACAGCACCAAAGGCAGCCTTAAGTGCTTGAGTGCCTGTTCTTTTTATTTAAGCTGGAAATGTTGCAGCACATCCTTAGACACTTTGCTGCAGGTACTGTTGAAAATATACCCTGTGGTGTTTATGATAGAAAACTAGAATTATTGGGCTGTCAAAAACCTGGGGTATCACCTCATCGTCACTGTGTGACTGATATTATACAAAAAAAATACGCTTAGGACCAGTTCACATTGCTCCATAAATGTGATACTCTTAACTATGCATATACATACTTTAGGAAATTGTGATTGACTGAAGTTCCTTGTTAAATGTACACTTAATAGCACACATAGTTTTGCTTTTGCGTAGGTGAAATGGCCCTGCCGTTTTTGCGATGGAAGTCTAAAGTTATAAAAAGAGAGAGTGCATGAATCTGTCATTACAGTATATCTTGTCTTTACTGCATTTGACCACAATGCCTTCACTGTGTTTTCCTATTAATATGCATAAATAATAGTCCAGAACTCTGGAGTGCATATGGCACAAACAGAATGCTCCTTTAAATGTAGAAATTTTCACATAAAGTGATAAGCATGAAGAATAAATTGCTAATCAGAAAATAGCAGTGTTGGGGAGCCAGTTTCAAGCTGAATGAACCTATATTTATGAAATGACAGGACAGGCAGCAATGGCAATTCCAAAGAAGGCATATAATTATACACTCATTAACATGCATTAGTATGATTTCAATCAAACAGTGCAGAATTACAGTGAACCAGAGGGGAGGGTTTGATAATACCCAGCACAAAAAAACCCTCTTAAAGTACATTCAAATGTACCTTTTTAAGGAGTACCCCCACATGAACAGTAAAGTACTTAATAACTCCAAGCATTTAGAAAGCACACTTTAGGGGTCCAAACACTTTCTTACCTCATCCCTGTAATCCTTAAAATAAATCTGCAAGGTAAGCCAGCATTATCCCCATGTTGCAAATGGAAGACTGAAGCAGAGACAAAATTCTGACTTGCCGAAGATCACTTAGTTTACTGTTGAGGAAATTGACTGGCATCTCACAGATACCTGGGGCAGAAACCCTTGTGACCTGCTGCAAATCTCTCTGCAGCAAATATATTTAACAGCGTTTTATTACTTAAAGCAGTTTTATCCCACTCTTTATTCAAAAAGGTTCCTAGTGCAGCTCATAATCTAAAAACCACAACCAACAAGGAAAATAGGTATTGGCTGAGGGAGGAAAAGAGCAAGCTCAGGTTCTTAAAATTAGTAGTTCTTAAAATTACAGTGTGTTACCAGATAAAAACCCATTATCTTATATACATATTCATGGACCTTCTAATCTGGCGACCATTACTAGTGATGATTGCACACCACAGATATTACTGCTTAATTGGGAAAATTACCCCAAAACTTAGATCAATAATTATCTTGATAATTTTTCTCATGTAGAGGAACCAACAACGTTCACACAAACTGATGTGATTGAAATATTTACACAACATGACAATCCATTGCTGCTAATGAGAATGAGCCTAATAGCAGCATGACATTTTTTTTGGGGGGGGGGTGCATGTGTGATGTCGATGTCAGAAACAAAACAACATGCCAAGATGGATATAAAAGCAAAATGTAAGTGTGGCCATTAGTATTAACAGGTCATATATCTCACATCCAGGAATACACTGTCATCACAATGCATGTTTATGACATATTCAGTGTTCATAGTCCAGACATATGGTCTAATTTCCACTTCTTAAACATATTAGCCAAGCCAATGTATCCCTTCAAAACAACATTTGAGAAAGGGGAATTGGGAGGGGGGCTGGGGGCGGCGGCTCACAGTTAATATATGAAAGGAACTCAGCATTATTTTTGTCTGAACCATGACAGGGATAAAAGGATTAAGCTTCCCCTGCCCATGTTCTGTTGTCCTGATGAAAATTGGGGAAAGGAGCTTACATATGTTTAGCATCACGTGTTCAGCTATTAGATGGGATGCTCAGCACTTACAGAGTCTCCCCCATCTAACATTTGATTTTGAGCATGTGATCTGGAAAACTGTTTACTTGGGAGAAGACACTGAACTCAGCAGGACTGAGTTAAAATGCATTGTCCTGCCACCCTCCCAGGATACTGAAAACAGGCTAAAACCCCTCCCACACTAGATGACATTGACAGGTGCAAGAAAATGCAATATGCAATTCTTGCTGCTTACAGCTGGAAGGTTTACATGCAGTTTCACATTGGTGATACGTGTGAAACAGTAATACACTATGATTGCAGTGTGACCTGTTGGGATACAGAACGCAATATTTAATCCCATTTAGAGGGGAGAATTTGCCCTCTATATTAACACTTAAATAGGCTTCAGTTCAGTCATACCTACCCATTGGGTGGAGGACAATGTATTTACTCAACATTCCCTTTGAAAAGCAAATCTGAATTTTAAAACCTAGCAGAAGATTTATGATTTAATTCAGATTAACATAATCAGATTAACATAATTACCAGCAGTTCCTGGACAAACAGAATTTGCACACTCTTTTTTCTACGTACTGCATAGATCAAAGTGACTCTCAACTTCAAACACAATTTATCCTTTGAAGTTAGCTAGTGAAGTATGTGCTTATAATATGGATATACCTGTTAAGAGATAACTGGTTTCTGCATTGCGGTCTCCCCTCTTCCCCATTGCACCACTGTAACAGAACTTTTAGGGGTCCTGCTTCAACCTCTGCATTCATGAAGGTCTTGGTCTCTCTCTTTTTCTCTCACCCACACATCTATGAAAATACCCAGAATCACAGACAGCAAAACCTAGCACATGAAAGTTAAAGAAGCATCTCCCACAAAATTGCAACTTGCTGCATAGTTCCCAGGGTATGGTCTGAAAGCACACGAGGTGCTACATTGCTGGTGTGGGTCTGGTTATTTATTGCATTTCTATTCAACCTTTTCTTCAAGCTCAAGATGGTATACAAGCTTATCCCTTTGTCCATTTTATTCTCACAACCACCCTGTGAAGTAGGTCAGGGTGTGCGAGTGCAGCAATGCAAGGCCAATGTGGGAGCATGATCTGAAAACTCCCTTTAGTTGCCAAATGCATGCCCTAAATCATGGGTTGGCAAACTAAGGCCCGCGGGCCGGATCAGGCCCAATTGCCTTCTAGATCTGGCCCGCGGACGGTCCAGGAATCGCCACGTAGATCGCCAGCGCGCACATTCTTTCCCTCTCCCTCACACGGCAGCACTTTTCCCCTCATGGAGGGAGCGATCTTGTCCCACGCCGGGTGCCGTCAATAGTGGGAGTCAGCTCGCCCGCCTGCCCGCCTCAGCAGGGCGGCACTGTGAAGGGGGTGTGTGACGCCGGCTACTACTGCGTTTTCCTCCTGCTCTTCCTCCCTCTCCCTCAGTCTGCCCGCCCTTCCTTCACCACACCCCTTTTCCACACCGCTTCCATGCTCGCTTTCTTCATCACCGCCTGCCTGCCTCCATTTCTTCCATGGTGTTCAGGTGGGATGTTGTGGCTGCGGCCGCCGCTTGTGGGTTGGTGGGTGGCTCTGTCTACTTTGTGGTGCCTCTCGGGAAGCAGCAGCAGGTGGTGGGTAAAAGCTCCAGCGACACCCCGGTTCCCCTACCTCCATCCACGGCTCCTCTGCCGGGACTGCTGCTTCTGTCTTCGCCAGCCAATGCAGCCTCCTACCCCACCACGGCACCTGGCTGGCTGGAGAAGCCCAACTGCGGCTATTGGGATGACAACTGGGACAGGTAAAGCCAGGCATAGGTAAACTTGGCCCTCCAGATGTTTTGGGACTACATCTCCCATCATTCCTAGCTAACAGGACCAGTGGTCAGGGAGGATGGGAATTGAAGTCTCAAAACATCTGGAGGGCAGAGTTTGTCTGTGCCTGGGTAAAGCAAAGCATCTTCAGGCCTCTTTGCAGGCGGGAGAAAATCATTCATCCCCCCAATATAGTCCAGCCCCCCCCACAAGGTCTGAGGGACAGTGGACCACCCCCCTGCTGAAAAAATTTGCTGACCCCTGCCCTAATTGCAAGAGATAGGGATAAAAATGTAATAAAATAAATAGCCTTGCAACGAAATCTATAAATTGACTAGGTTTTAAGGCAGTATCCTGGCCTTAAGAGTTTATGCACCCTGGGGTGCTACGGCACACTTTCCCATTGTGACAGTTGCTGGGAAGTAGTATTGTCACTAACATCTTCAAAATAAAAAGTTAAAAAGGAGCTTGAGAAGGGAATCTAGCAAGTACTATCAGCGCCATCTGATATGATCTCTCCCCAAAAGAAGGCTGTGTGCTTCCATTGTTATTTGTTGAAGTACGTCAATTATGGGTACACAAAAAGTCTTCTGCAGCCCAGCCGAACAAATTGGTACATTTTCATCACCCTTTTCCATTCCATGAAGGCATTCATGAGATAAGGAAATCTCTAGCACAGCAGTTCAAACTTTCCCCCACGCAGTCCTTGAAAATTGCCCAGGGTCATGGCTGACTACTCAATGATTTTTCTGTCTGTTATAGCAACTGAAATGCACTGTAGCAGCTCGTACATGCTGTTGGTTTTTAATTATATTTATATTCCTTTTATTTCCTATGTTGTATTTCATTGCATTACAATTTGCATGCCATAGAAATAACATTGGAAGTGTCCTTCACATGGACCACCTCAATGGAGCTTGCAGGCCATTAGTGGTCTGTGGAATCCCTGCTCTAGCAAAGGAACCCTAAAAAGAATGGCAATTTTTCTTCTACAGCTTATTGCATGGTAAAATCTCTGGAAAGAAGCACAATTTGCTACTTTCCCGCAGCAACTGAGATTTGCTTAAAATTCTCGTATCTTTGTGGATATATAATTCTTAAGTTATGAAGCTGCTAATTTTGTATTGGCTTTGTGCCTTCAAGTACACTGGGGAGAAGGGATCCAACAGAATGTGGCTACAAAACAAAGGCACTGGGTGGGAAAATCCTAGCAAATGCTGACTACAGGCAGGCCCTGTGCCCAAGCCGACAGAGAGCTTCCTGTTCTTAAAATAAGGTCTGCCTTCTGAAGAGCTACCTTTAAAAAGTTTGCAAGCCTTCAAGTATCCCTCCCCCTCCCTGCAAATCTTTAAGAGGAAAAGCCACTTCAGATATGAAACACAACAAGAACAGGAAGCAGAAGCACAGCTGGCTTGTGCTTCCTGTTCCCTTTTCCATCTCTATTGCATTTGAGCTTTGTTTCCCCGTGCATGTGACATGGGAGTAGGCTGTGCAACTCCTTAGGACATAAGCGGAAAACTGCCCTCAAATGGGGCAAGGGAGCAGGAATCAAGACCAAACATCTTCCAAAGTCCTATCAGTCCAATAAACCCAAGTACATGTGCCTGCTAATTGTACTTGTTGCTGTTGCCTATCTATCTATCTATACCGTATTTTTTTGCTCTATAAGACGCACCAGACCATAAGACGCACCTAGTTTTTGGAGGAGGAAAACAAGAAAAAAATATTCTGAATCTCAGAAGCCAGAACAGAAAGGGATTGCTGCGCAGCGAAAGCAGCAATCCCTCTTCCTGTTCTGGCTTCTGGGATAGCTGCGCAGCCTGCATTCGCTCCATAAGACGCACACACATTTCCCCTTACTTTTTAGGAGGGAAAAAGTATTATAGAGCAAAAAATACGGTGTGTGTGTGTGTGTGTGTGTGTGTATGTATGTATGTATGTATATATACATAAACACTCACCTTTCCCCTGTGACAGGACTCAAGGCCACTTACATATGAAAAAGGGAACCACCAAAAGCATAGGTTGTTATTTAGGTTTAGTTTCCTGCCATGTGACGTAGACGCAGAATAAATATACAATAAATATATATATATATTCCAAACTAAGCTAATCCACCTCAGCTTTTACAAAATCAGCTCTTCATTTAATTCATCTTAATATAACAGGAGTCTAGTGTGTTAGGTCTTGTAACACTGAGTACTTAAAGTGACCTTTATTTCCAAATCCACATTTCGATATGAGTTGGGGGGTGCCTGATTGCCCTAAATTCCTGGATTTAGTAAATGTTAGAATTTAATGAATCTTTGGAGTTAAATGAAGTTAGACCCAGCTCCCTGTGTTCATGAAATCCCCATAGCAGAGAACAAAGACAGTGAGATGACATAAGCAAAGCAGAGAATTGTATGACAGTCGGCAAATGGGAAGAGCCCTGCCCTGAGCCAGTTACAGACAGAGTAGAGTTTAGAATTTCAGTGGTGGTGCTGTGACTTAGAGAGAAAAAGTGGCTGTCTGTTGAATGCAGCAAGCTACAAAGTCAAAGCCATGGCTGGCCAGTTGAAAAGTCCTGCTGGTTAGGAGCAAACACCTCAACAGAAAACCCTCTCAACACACCCCTTTTCATCAGAAAGGGAGGGTACTAGCAGCCCCATAGCTGAGCAGGGGCTGCAGGAGCTTTTCCTCCCCCGATGTAAAGAGGTGGGGGACATGCTTCCAGTGCTCCCCCCTGCCCTCCTTCAAATGGTAGATCCAGATTGCTGCAAAGCTGCTGGGATGCTCCCCACTCACTTCTGCACCTTCCAAGTTAGGAGGCTTTGGTCTCATTTTTGCTCATGGTCCTGCTGGTGTAGCTAGTAGGACAATGGCACAAGACACAAATATTCTGGAGCAAGCTAAAAAACACACTTATTTGTCCAATCATTTGGGACTTAAAAGGATTTGAAGCAGATGTCTGCTAAGCTGATTACTGTGGCTGTGTTGAAAAGTTCTTTTCAATTGTTGTGGCTTTTAAACATCATTTCATAGTACTGTGTGCATTAGCTGCTCTGTGCTCCTGTTCAAAGGAAGGGCAGAGTACAAAAATAAAATAATAAATCATGGTTACCTGGCAGCAGGGCCACATGTGACTGTATAGAGCGTAACTGTTGAGGCCTATAGATCGGGGGACCTGGCCTGCCAGCATAGATCAAATTGTGCTCCAACATCTGGAAGGCTACAGGCTCCCCATCCCTGCTGTACATGGCAGTGAGTTACATGCATTCAAAGGTATGACTACGTAGAAGAGAAGTTTTGTATGGATCTGCACTTCTGCTGTTGATTATCAGGAATCCTGAAACCAATGGTAAGGTTACTGCATCCATTAGTACCGCAAAACACTAGAGCCAGGGATTCCCCAACTTGTGTCTCTAGCTGTTTCTGAACTACAACTCCCATCATCCCTAGTTATCAGGACCAGTGAGTGAGGGTGATGGGAAAAAACTGTCCAAAAACTGCTGGAGACCCAAGTTGGGGAAACCCTGGCCTAGACAATGCAAACAGCTTAATCGTTGAGATTGACAAAGACACTTTTCAAGTTAAAATAGTAAAAGTACACTTTATTAAACAAATACATTTGTCCAAATAGTCCATTAAAGTAAACAGGAAGTTTTTTTTTCCTTTAGTACTGTTAATGCTAAGCTTGTATTCAGTGTAAAACTGGGAGGTATAAAACAGAATACCAGAAAATTCAGTATAGTGAATTAAATATGTTTCCATCCACAGTGGTGTGTTCTGATCATATCAATACCATACTTGTTCCTATTAGAGTGGAGCAGTTCCATAAGCCATTATAAAAATCCTTCCATATCCATGAGTTTCCTATATACACAATACTTGACAGCTTAAATATAAATACATTTCCACGACCAATATATTACAACTGTTTAGCTGTCAAAGGAAATGCTTTTTTTAAAAAAAAAAAACCTTTCCATCGTTAGTGTTTTTCACCCAAAGTGAACTCAAAATCATAATCAAGTAGCTATAAAATGTACAGCCTGTACTAATTGGAGAGAAACTCCTGTATAAATGCTAAATAAATTTGAAGAAACAAAAGTGTGCAATGCTAGCTTTCGGAAGGCTCATATACGAATAGAATTATTGTGTTTTAAGAATACTGAAAGCTCAAGGAGCTTACAGTAGCAAAATGCATAAGGCAACATAGATTCTGAGGTTTCCATTTGGCATTCATCTATACCAGGGTAGCTCTACGTAGCTCTCCAGATGTTGTCTACAACTCCCATCATCCACAGCTTAGGCTGATGAGATTTGGAGTTCAATGACATCTGGAGAGCCACAGGCTAGCTACCCTGATTTACACCAATTCATTATCCACTCTTTTGGAAGTCTAATCTTAGCTCCCAATACAACATAAAAAACAAGCAGGTATAGCACACTGGGATATACTCCAAGGCAATGCTTTAAAATTGTACCTAGAATCTCATTGGGCTAGTACAATAACCACTTGTGCACTGTCATATCCATGAAGCTCCAGCCCTCCAAGGAGGAAGGGTTACTAAGAGCCAATTCTATCTTGTGGGCTACTTCTGGATTTATGTACATTAAGACTTTACCCTCTTGACTTTTCAAAGCCTCTATTTCAGAGCTGAATTATCTGCTTGGTATAGGCAGACAAAACTTAAGCAGTTTTCATATGGCTTTTGTAACTGAGGTACTGTTGTAACAACATCCAGCAATTCAACTCCAATGCATAAACTTTACATTCATAGCTAGCTTTAATGTCACGTTTATATAAAATAGCAATACTGGATGACAAATCCAGTTTCAAAGCTGAATATAGCTCTTTAGTTGCCTTTCCTAAAGTAAGGACTTGAGATTCAGTGCAAGCTACTGGCGCTAGTGAGGAAGATCAACATGATCACCCTATGCAATCTGGAAGAAAAAGTCTGGCTTATTGCCATCTTTTAAGTTCTACCCCATCTTGTACTTGGTAGTGTGTGTTCCAGACGTCACACACCAAGGCGGCAGGATAATAACATGATGGAAACAAAAGAAGACTGGCACAAGAGATTGTTATCTTAAGTTACTGAAAACTAAGACACTTATTAAGATACAGCAATGAACTATTATTCTGCAGATCATGGATGATAAGAACAAGTAGGATGAATGAGAGAAACACCTAGTATTTCTCTAGTTGGGAGTTTTAAAAAGGCAGGTATGACCCTGTCAAGTTCATTAAAAACAAAAAAACAAAACATGGCACCTGATTCTTCTTAGAAACGCCGGGGGGTGTCTTTCAAACAGCACATGTTTTTCTATGCATTGTAAGATGTGCCTGGAAGACACTGTTACCTGACTAGGACATTTTTTAATTCTGGTGGATATTTCTGAGACCACCACCCCTTTATGTTCCAACAAGAAGTTTATTATGATTTTGAGAGTGCCCCAACACCGTAACTCTTTCCATGATTGAGCAACTAATTTGTATTTTACTTTATTTTTCAACTGGGCCCTTTGCCCAGTATCTCCCATGCTTATGGAAAGAACTAATTAAAATGCTTGATCAAAACTCATGTAGAAAATATTGCGGGTGCTCAAGTGAGGAAATCTTCATATGCTAAAAGCTTCATCGGGCAGAAGGGAAAGCCACTGCCAGGAAACCAATTTTATGTTTGGAGAGAAGTGTGCCAGTACTTTCATTTCTGTTTGTGAGCATAAGCCTCACATCAAACATCCCCTAAATCAACATACTCATCATCTCTCCTAGCCAAGTCCTCACCTTCCAAATCTTTCCAGGTGCTCGTAGGTAAAACTGGCTTGAGGGAATGTCTTTGAAGCCCAGCAAATGGAAATAAAGCAGACAGGCGAGCAGGATTTCTCTGGAAGGGAGACTCTGCTGCAGCACCCTCCTCTGAGAGACTCTGGCTGCGTTGTTCATCCATTTGCTTCTGCAAACCTTGCACATCCTCCATCACATCCCAGACTTTCGTTGCAGTGGCAACTGTCCCACCACTAGGCAGCTGAGCTTCAGGGATCCATCGCAAGTATCTCTGCGCCCACACTTTGATTTCTGGTCCTTCTAAGCGTGGCAGCAGGATTCCATGGAGATCAGCAGGTTTGGAGTGCCAACTCTCATAAAATTCTCTGGAGGTATTCTGCAGTTCGTCGGCAGATGTTATCAGCCTGCTGATCCTTTTGCCAAGGAGGTTTTTTATTAACTGGTCTGTTTCTTCCTTAAAAAACCCTCTTTTGGGGGACGGTTTTGTTTGTGTCAATGGTAAGGAAAGCTGCCGTTGATGCTTTTTGTAAAAAAAAAAAAAAAAGGATGAACATAGGCAATAGTTTAGTTTAAGACAGATTTAAGTTGCATTTTAACAGCTATCATAGCCTACAACTTACCAGTGTTTTGGTAAAAAAATAGCTAAGCAGCTATAACACAACACATTACTCAGTCAAATAAGAAAGTTGCTGAGAATATCAACCATCTCTTCTCAACTGAGATAGTGTTTTGAGAGAGGAGTGAAATTAGAATTAAATTTAGTTAACTAACAAAAACATTTAATGGGTCAGTAAGTCAAGACACTGCCTCTCAGAAAACAGGATAATTGGCCACATCTTTGAAAGTTTTTACAAGTTATTGAAAAACTGCCTAAATCTGCTCAGCAAAACAGTTGCAGATTTCAGATGCATACCAGTCAGGCAACTCACTAAACCCCCTGTTGCAGTTCAAAAAAGGATTACATCCTTTCCCATCAAATTGTGAAAGAATTCACCTAGCATGCTTAAGACTGCAAATCCTTTAGTGGTTCTCAAATGAAAAATTATTTGAGGGCACATACAAAATATACTGATGTATACTTTTTAATTAAATAACTATTTGCATTTAAAGTTTTTTGTTACGAGTTAATTTCAAAGTTAATCCCAAAGACCAGAAAATGACTATGTGATGCAGCGGTAGACGCTGTGGGTTAAACCACTGAGCCTCTTGGGCTTGCCATCAGAAGGTCGGCGGTTCGAATCCCAGCGACGGGGTGAGCTCCCGTTGTTCGGTCCCTGCTCCTGCCAACCTAACAGTTCGAAAGCACAAAGTGCAAGTAGATAAATAGGTACTGCTCCAGAGGGAAGGTAAACGACGTTTCCGTGTGCTGCTCTGGTTTGCCAGAAGCGGCTTAGTCATGCTGGCCACATGACCGGAAGCTGTATGTCGGCACCCTTGGCCAATAAAGCAAGATGAGTGCCGCAACCCCAGAGTCATCCGCGACTGGACCCAATGGTCACAGGTCCCTTTACCTAATCATATGTTAACACTATTTTACTTAGCTTTATATGGTTAACTCATAGCAATCAATTAAGGCAGCAAATCATGGCAATGACTGACGTATCTGATGCTGAAAATAATGAAGCAAGGTAAGCTGTAAACCTTGCTTTTGATATTGGCACTGAGAAAACTATCTGCAGAAATCCACAGGTTCTACCTTAACTGAACAGTGGGTGACACAAGTCATCAGCCACTGTTTATTTACGTAAGGCAGAAAAATGACATAGAGTTTTGAGGATAAGAGTTGGACACCTTACCTTGAATCGTGTAGGTTTTTTCTGAATCTTATCTTGTTTTGGCTTCTCAGCATAAAGAGGATTATTCAGCAAGGCTTGTGCCTCAGGTCCAAACTGCACAGACCAGTCCCAAACGTGAAGATAACTAAGTTTGGTGCCTTCTGTATTAAGGCTTCCTCCATACTATCAAAGAAAAACAGACAAGAATTAGAATCTCGAATATATTTCTAATAAGCATCAGTTCATACTAGCTCTTTACTGCAAGTAACATCTTTACTTCAGCAATTTCAGCTCCCTCAACCACCTCTCCGGTCTGTGTAGACTTAGCAGGATTTGAACACATTTCTCAACATGGCATTGTATAACTTCACTGTACCAAGCATATCTGTACACCTATTCTAGCCGCACAGAAAATCCACTTGATCCAGGACATGGCCTGAAGGTCTATGACATAGTCATGGGTTATCTAAAGTTAAACAAGCTCTGGTCAGTCTGGATGGGAGACTACCTGGGAATCCCATGCTACCTCAAATAGTATGAGGAGGGAAAGGGTGGATACGTAGATAAATAATTTCTTCAGCCATTGATTTTTAAAGACTTAAGTGGTAATATTGCACTCAAGTATAACCTTCCTCCAAAGAAGGATCCAGTTAGATCACAATTCTTTTGAAACTGTGGCAGAGGAACAACTTTCAAGGTATCTTGTTCACATCCATCCTTGAGAAGTGACACTCTCAGGATTCCTATAGCTCATGAAAGCACTGAAGGAGAGAATTGGGGGGGCTCCCCCCCTCTGAATAGGATAGAAGGTAGTTTGCTTCAATCATACTGACATCTGTGCAATACAAGACAGATACTACACCGTGTCTGTACAGATTCCAAAATTTTAGTTCTCTTTTTTATATGAAGAGTAACCTTCATGGCTGCAAAGAGTTGAAAGTATGTGAGCAATGTCTGGCGAGGTATCAGAAGCCAGATAAGGGGTGAAAAGGTTTCCAGCAGAAAGAGGCAGTGATTCAGCACACTGCACAACTTTATATACCGTTGTTAGAATGGGTTATACACAGAAACAAAACAAAAACACTAGCATTTGTACATTATAAAAACAAGGCTTTTATTGGCACTTGATTGTACTGCTGTCATAAATCCAAAGAGAATTCAGCTGCACTAAGACAACCCATCTGTAATTCCCCACAGCCCCCAGTGTTCATACCCTGGTAGTGTCTCTTTGATGCGGAGAATTGAAGAAGAAGGTGCTAAATATTGGTATGTACAGACTATCCGACAAGACAGTTAGGTAAGTCTCTGTAAATTCAAAGGCTAGTGAATACTGTTGAACCAACTGCCATACACAATCCAAGAACAACAAGAAAAGTGGTGCCTAAAAGGGAAAAAAACAGACATTATGCAATAGATTACGTGTGGTATTTGATGCATTGAGTTCACCAAGACTGAACCTACCCAAGGGGGTATTCCATGTGATACCCTTCCCTCATTGACCTTTGTCAACTTAAGTATGGCTGGTGGGGATGAGAAAGAGTTATTTTTTAAATTGTGGGTCTTGGCCTGGCCTAGTCTCATACCCATTTCTGAAGGGTTTCTAAAGGCCATGTTACATAGGCAGGCTCCTTATTTAGGGCTCTTAAGGTAGAGAGTTCCACCATACTGTACTATCATTTTGCTAAAGTCCAAATTAAGTTACTTCAAAAACATACTACGCTGTTACTGTTGAATAGCTGAATGCAGTATTTCCATTATGATTCTCAGCCTTCCCCCTTTAATACCATCCTAGAGGATATGGTTTTGCTCAAAGACTTCAAGAATTTCATTTTGTCATACCTCCTCTCTATCAGTTTGCCACAGATGGTTACACCGATCCAGAAAAGCATGTCCTCCCATGATCCATTCTTTTTGAATAAGACTCTGAAATCCCAGCTTAGTTCTGCAGTGTGCATCCATCATAACTTGAACCAGGCAGGAGATTACACAACACAAGTCAGAAGCATTCTCTTCTGAAGAGTAAAAAGAAATGGAAGCATTTGAGACACGACAAATCCTTTTATAAACACTTGAAGGAACTATATAAATTGCAAAAATTAACAGTTCCTACTTAAAACTTGGTACCTACAATAAAGGATTGGCCAAATCAGGATTCTTGACAAATGGGGTTTACTGAACCCCCCCAACTCTGCACCTTTCTATTAAGAGACCTTTTACCTCAAACTGACCAAGAATAGCATAGCATAGCATAGTGTGACTAGATGTAGTAGTAGTGACCAAAATACAGGCGCCACACACGCATATGTGAAAATCATGTAAGTGGGGAGCACCCTTTATGTTTCCTGTTTGCTGATCTCTTCTCCAATCCATATAAAAATAGTGTACCCAAAATATCCACAACTGGAACTGAAACTTTGGGGGCGGCTGGAGGCTGGAAGACATGCAGAAAAGTGGTGCTGCACTACCCCACACATCAGCTGTTAGGTAAGGAGGCTGAGCAGTGTAAAACAAAGCCCTGTTGGTCCTCCAGTCTCTTTTCCACCTTCACTAAAGTCCAATTATGGCTCTGAGAAGGGTCTCCTCATGAGCCAAATGTATTCTCCAGCTCTCTCCTTCCATTTCCCAGTATGAATTAAATTATTTATTCCCCATCACTGCCCATATACATGGCTGCACACAAGTTGATCGTGCATAAGTGGAAGGATGCCTGTATTGCTTTCTCAGAAACATAGTACTTCAGCTATTTTTACTTCATAGTCCTTTGGGTGAAATTTCATATTCACTAGTAGAACAAATTTCAGATGTTTCCCTTTCATTCTTGATTATGTCAACTAGGGGTATAGATTCCCGAAGCAGTGCACAGAAACTATTTCACAGTGATCAAGGCAAACCCCAGCACCACAGATCACAGTAAGATTTCATAACACAAAGCTGAAGAACCTTGTACAATGTTCTAAATGCTGCATGTGGAAAGAACACAACTGTGTGCAGGATGCAGGATTAAAGAAGCAAGTTTGGAAAGATTGCATAATGTTTTCACCAAAGAGAAAGCTACTTAAAAGTAGCCAGTTTTGAGCTTGCTTAGTGTAGGGGTGGGTGAATCAGTCCATTTCTGGCCTGTGTCAGTTTTCCATGTGTTCATTCATAAGTCTGTTCTAGCCTGTTTGTGCAATAATCCAATGTTTAAGTGTGCCAAATATGTATTTAAATACATATTTTATCTCAATGCATGCATTTCTAAACACCTTTTATCCCAAAGTGGGCATTTTACTGCAATCCTTAAGCCAATAAATCTAGCAAAATTCAGAGAAGAGTGATAATTATGTCAATGCACTTAATTGTTGGGGAGTTGGTTTGCTTAAAAATGCAGACAGGATGAATGTTCCCAGCCCTAGCTGAATGGCAGTTACCAATTAGCCACAGTGCTAAATGCCAGCCTCCCTAATCTACCCATCTGTAGGCTAACCAACAGTACTCTTACTCACAGGTGGAGAAAAATGGGACAGCAGAAAACAGGGTCTTCACTGAAAGAAGGAAAATAAGGAAATGAGACAGAAGGAAGATGCAGGTGTCCAGCCAAAATAAAATCTCAAAGTAATATGCTAAAGTGATTTCCAACCAAGCCAACATTTCAGGATGTAAGGAGGTTACTTAGTAAAAAGCCACAGTAAAGACCCCATAGGCATGCATACATCTACAGTGGTACCTCGGGTTAAGAACTTAATTCGTTCTGGAAGTCTGTTCTTAACCTGAAAATGTTCTTAACCTGAAGCACCACTTTAGCTAATGGGGCCTCCTGCTGCCGCTGTGCCACAATTTCTGTTCTCACCCTGAAGCAAAGTTCTTAACCCGAGGTACTATTTCTGGGTTAGCGGAGTCTGTAACCTGAGGTACCACTGTATCCAAGATTTACAGACCCAACTTCCACAAGGGTGCTTATTCTGCTTCCCCTAAAACTAGTTACACCAATGATTTTCAACCAGTGTGCCATGGCACCCTAGGGTGTCTTGAATGATGGTCAGGGGTGCCGCGGGCAACACCGGCCTCTGTCCCTCCTTGTGTGGCTGGCTGTTGCAGCAGCCCTGGCTACAAGCTTCCCAAGCAAATGGTGCCTCTGGGAGGCAGCTCTCTTTGGGGCAGGGAGGGCAGCTCAGAGACCAGGGGCAGCAGCAGAGGCTGCCCAGAGGACTCCCATGGAGAGGGAAGAGGAGAGAAGGATGAGAAAACACTCCACAAGGGAGGGTGTTTGAAAAAGGGTGAGAGACTGCCAGCCCTGCAAGCAAGGAATGACATAACTGGGCTCCTGAGCCCCACAGGGGTGCCAGATAAAACGTGTAGTTGGTCAAGGAAGCCATGGACTCAAAAAGGTTGAAAACCTCCGAGTTACACTATCAGGAAATGAAGCATCAACCCAATGAAAGAGTCCAGTGACCACTTACAGAGAGGGCTTATCCCATTTCTTCAGGGCATGACATATATACCTCAAATTCTTGGTACAAAAATCTTCCAGGGAAGAAGAGATAAAATATGAGGAAACTAAGGCACATAATGTTTCCCCATAAACCATAATTTCACTCAATATGGTTTATAGAGCTAGAGCAAACTTGGATCCCTAAGTTGTACCACTTTGCTTATCCCAGGGACTGCAGGTGGGCTTTTCAGTAGAAAGGACTGGCCAGTAACAGTGGGGCAGCCCTGCTCACCTGCCTCCCAAATACTGAGCGTGACTGCTGGTTCCTGAAACAGGGGGGGGGGGGGGGCTCAGCACAGTTGAGGAGCCAATCCAATACTCCTACCACCACACTGTGCTGAGCTCCTTCACCTTGCAGCTCTCCCTCTCAGGAACTGGCAGCAACACTATGTTCAGGAGGCAGTGGAGCAATGTTGCTTTGCTTGCACAGCTCTCGCCACCTGCCACGAGGCTGAAAACTGCAGACTGTAGAACAATGGGATCCTGATCTCACCAACTATGCTACATGGAAAGCCACCTTTGAAACTGAAAAGTAAAAAATCCTACAGGGAATCCTACAATTCAAGGAATGCTTAATTCTGTTTTATATGCTACACTTTAATGTAAATGAGCTGGTGAGAAATAGTAAGATCTACAGCTCAATCCTACGCATGTTTAGCCAAAACATAAACCTTACTGAGTTGAATGGTAACTCCAACGCAGATGATTATAGGATTGCACTAAGGCATTTAGTGAATCAAAGCTTGCTCTTTGAAATCTTAGCTGCTTAATAAATGAGACCCATTCCAGCAAGACTCTAGGAAACTAAAATTTAAAAATTCCTTCCAGTAGCACCTTAGAGACCAACTGAGTTTGTTATTGGTATGAGCTTTTGTGTGCATGCACACTTCTTCAGATACATGCATGAACTATTTGTTTTGACTACGGCAGACCAACACGGCTACCTACCTGTATCTAGGAAAAGAGTTGGCGAAGACCATGAATGGTAAATACGTGCTAGTGGAAAACACTTCTCCATGTGTGACCTTAGGCACACAAATTTTCAGACTTTTCTATCTAGTGCAGCCCCTCCCACACCCCTTAAAAATGCACCTTTGGGAGTTATGGAACAAAAGAGTTGTGAGAATCAACCACCTTGCCTCACAAAAGCAAAAGCACTTTTCAATAGCCCAAAGCCATCTCTGAAAACAACCAATGGCCTCTTGGTCACTTACCAGAGTTTATATCACGCCATGGAAGCATGCATTTCCTCCCTACCATTAATTCTTCTGTCTAAACTAGACTTGAGATATACTGCCACAGACATTATGCACAGTCAATATTAATAGTAGTTAGGGTTGTGGTTTGAATTATGTGTCACAAGACCTATGAATTAGCAGTTCCACCTGGCTGCAGCAAAGGGGGGAAAAGGCAACAGGCCATCTACAATCCTTTGGAGTAATTGCCAAAGCCCTTCCTTACACAGAACCAACTCCTTCAGTAGCCATCTCACCTGGCCAGACATTTAATGCAACTAAGAAATACTGCCAGAGTTTGTTCTCTTTTTTTATCCCATCTCTTTTGCATAAAGTATATTACATTATAAGCCAGCAGGCAGGGACTGTTTTCTTAACCTTGTACAATGGTACCTCGGGTTAAGTACTTAATTCGTTCTGGAGGTCCGTTCTTAACCTGAAACTGTTCTTAACCTGAAGCGCCACTTTAGCTAATGGGGCCTCCTGCTGCTGCCGTGCCGCCAGAGCCCGATTTCTGTTCTCATACTGAAGCAAAGTTCTTAACCTGAAGCACTATTTCTGGGTTAGCAGAGTGTGTAACTGGAAGCGTATGTAACCCAATGTACCACTGTACAATATCCAGAAATCCTAGGAGTTTAGCAAATAATCCAACTGTCAAAATGACTGAACCAACTTCTAGAAAAGATTACCAAACATATAAGCAAACTTGTAATGCACTGTGTTGTAAAAGCTTTATACAAAGTGTATCATCCCAAGTGTGAAATGCACTCTTCTCCCACAAGGATCTGCAAAATCAGCACCTGGACTGTGGAAATTAAGCATTTTGCATGCCCATTTGACAGCCCATGCTGTGTACTTCAAAGTAAAACATCAACTGCAATACCCATAGAATAAGCTCTGCAAGCACCAAAACAATTAGTTGTAAACAACTATTTTGGGAAGTGAGCATACTCTGGGCTCCCTCTGAGACGATTTTGACCTGTTCTCTTTTGGTGGGGAGGAAGTCACCATGAGATCTTAAAACTGCTCATGGCAAATTAATGCCCAAGCACCTACAGCACAGCTTCACGAGAAGACCTGCAAATAAATCTGGGTGCCATCCAAAGCTAAGGTCTTTATTTTATTAATTTCAGCAAGAAACCATCTACCACTGAAGTCAGTGGTCCTTCAATTCACTGCTTTGGCTTGATTGTGCTCCAAGCATACTGCAGAGTAAGGCTCAAAACCCCTCGCTTACCATCTTCTGAATACATTTAACATATGAAGTGTACTCAGCTGTAGACCTTAAATATTCAACTCTTCCTCTTTGAATAATCCCCTTGCCTGCCAAGGCTATGTGTCAGGTGTCAACTAGAGAAGGGATTGCAACAGCAGCATAGCTACTGTCCAACCCTACAACTTTTAATAATTCCAGGGCAACTCTAAATATAGAATGCAGTTCATGAAACTCAACTCCTTTCTTCACATATGTTTGAGAACTACTCTACAATTCAGCTACTTAGAGCAGAGCAGTTATGTGGAAGGCACACTGGAAAGAAGGATGTATACAACTTACCTATAAGGAGAACATTTGTATTCTCTGCTTCTAGCAAATCGATAATCTCTACTGCTTTTCTCAGACATCTCCTAGAACATGAATACAATGCTTTAGCACATCTGACAAGCATCTCCCACTTCTGTACCCATTTTGGCTGATTCCAGACACAATAAACAGGCCCTATAGTTGATTTTTCTCACCACAATGGAACAGAATTAAACATTTTTAAAAAGAGGAAAAAAGGGCATTTTTCTATTTTACTAACCTTCTAAAATGGGCCACAGACTTACATACCAGACTGGTATATCAGTACCCCTTATTTCCTACACTAAACCAATAATCTTATGTCTCCTGTTGAATTGGCCTGACTTAATCCTCCTTTATAGCTTGATGAAACAATCTGTTCACAACAAATGCTATTTTTAACATTGATATAGTTTGTATTTTAGCCAAACACTCCTGTATTATTTAGGTTTTGGCAATATATGTGTAAATATAAATATAAAATATAAATATATGCGCTTTCCAAAGATAACAATTCTTTATATTTGATGTAGTTTTATTAGATGTTACTAACATTATTTTGCTTGATAATAGTAAACACTTTACTAACATTATTAAAGAAGATGCAGTGCATTTGGTGCATATGAGTTATCAAACCTTTTCATTAAGTTGGCTATTTTGTGGAATGTAGTCTTGTTTTTCTTTGATAACAGAGGAAAAAAATTTAACCTGTCTCCTTCAAAGGAAACATTGGGTATAAATCCTTCCTTCGAGCACCCCTCACTCTTTCATTTGGGAAGCTCACATCACTTTGCTGCCCAATTCTAGCCTTGCTGATTCAGGCAATAATGATTTAGTTTCTCAGCTCTGCATCAATAATCAATATTTTAGATTTGTAATGCTAGTATTTTACAAGGTTTTTATGCTTTCTTTCCTGTAATAAGGAAATGTGTTTTTTATGTGCCTGAAGACTCATCCTTGAAAATTAAAATTATGTGTTCTAATATGAAAGGGGACCAACTCTGTCCCTTAATGCTGCTGTAGAGGGAATTGAAGTGGGAAAATTAACTCTCATACTCAGCATCTGCTACATGAATGGAACAAAATTGTCACATTAACTTAAATGGAAGCCTTAATTATGGTATGAAGTCCATAAAGCCATTGTGTTATTGTTTGATCTTATACAGGTGATTACATCTTGGAGCTAATTCAGATTAAGTTTGGCATTGCTAGCTTAGTACGGCATTAACTTTCCAAGATGCACTACAGTTGAAGCAGGGTTTCACCAACCTGACGATTTCTAGCCAATTTGTACTCTCCAATAATGAAAACCATTTCACATCAGTATCCCAGAAGTCTGTACTGTTATCTGTAAAAAGAAGAGAAATTGTTTTTAGTTATTTCTGGTGGCAACTCAAGTACTTTACATCAAAAGAACAGAAGATTTCAAAAGGCACAATGATATTTGAGATATGTATTGACTGTTATGTTTGCACCCGCTGGAAAAAACATGAAGCAGAGCAGTAAGTCATCAGTACAATAGAGCAGCTCAAATGAATACGTAGTAGAGCACTGGAACCAAATGTCTGACACTGACAGCAAGTGGGAAACTCCTTGAACTCAAAGGGATAGGATTGAAAAAGGAGAACAGAATGAAAAAACATATGGTGGTCAGTAGTATCAGAAGCAGAAGATAGGTCTAGGGGTAGTGAAGAAAGACGTGGTTCTCTTTTGTAAAGTGCTATTTTGCTATGGCTTTTAGTGCTGTAGAACTGCTGATCTTTGGCTTTAGACATACTACATGAGTTTACACATTTGCAAACAGCTAACTCCTCTCAGCACTTTCTTCATGTATCAGAAAAGCAACATACAAGTTTAGTTACAAACTTCAAATGGAGAATTCAGCCAGTGGGGTGGTCACTGGAGAAAAAGCGCATTTTTTTGCTTTAGGAAGTCTAGATAGGATATTCCTCTATAGCAGTGTTTCCCAACCTTGGGCCTCCAGCTGTTTTTGGACTACAACTCCCATCATCCCTAGCTAGCAAGACCAGTGGTCAGGGATGATGGGAATTGTAGTTCAAAAACAGCTGGAGGCCCAAGGTTGGGAAACACTGCTCTATAGTGCCCTCAATATAGTTTCCACTTACCTATTAGAAACAGCTGTTTAAATCTGGTGTATGCAATTTGGATCTCTTGCAGAGATGGAAGACTACTTGACAGGACATCAACTTTCACGGCTTCATAAGGAGGGTTATCAAGTGTCTTATACATACTGAAAAACACATTAAAACTTATGATTTAAATGGCTTAATAGTGACTATTTTAAAATTAAAAAGCAAGGAAGTTTACAATCCAATTTCTTACATGTCAATATAAATGTCAGTTTTCTAGGGTTCAGAGTATAAGATCAGCTATAGCATGAGTGGCAAAGACAGTCAACAAGAACACAGTTTTAATGCAATTACTTTGGTAAAAAACAACATGGTCTTCTTGATTGTTTTTTCCCCACTCTATAATTGGGGTAAAGAACCTGTGGCCACCAGTAAGATATTGTGTTACAACTTCCATCACCCTTGACCATCAGCCGTGCTGGCTGGGGCTGATGGGTGGTTGTACTCCAACAGCACCTGGAGGGCCCCAAGTTACCTATTTCAGTTCTAGATAGGAGGAACAATGCTAGATTTACTTGAGCTCTTGGAGCCTTTGCTGTATCTCCCAGTTATATTGTTAAAACTGTACCTCTAATTTTCATAATGGCAGTGGTGTTTTACATGTTTATAATCTTCCTCTTCCAAAGTTCCAGGGATGCTTACAGAACCAATGGTGAAGACAAACTGATACATAGGCTTTGTTTGTTTATTTAGACCTGCTCCTATAGACAAGCCCTATAGCTACTGGCAGTTAGATGCACCCTGCTGTTTGGGAATTTCATCATTGTGCTTTGGGTTAGCAATTGGTTTTTTGTCTGTCCAGGATGCATCGAAGAATGTATAAACAAGATTAACAGCCATCTATGGCAAACAATCACTTGCATTGCATACATCAGTCAAAATTAGGAGGAAAAAACCTGCAGTTCACATCACCCTTGTGATAATAGCACAATGAACATAGTCATAGGCAAATGTTTGTAACATGCATATAAAGTAGGATTGAAATAAAGCCTGATGATAAGATCCTCACAGACACTTAATGAAAGAAGCTACTACTGACTCCTCTAAGAAGATTTTCTGTGTTTGTAGAGCGTTGTCATCTTGTGCTTTGGGCAGAGTAGACATCTTGAGGAGAGCAGCACCATTGTGGCAAGACCAACACCAAATCTGCAACACATGTTTATTCTCATCAGTAAATATTACCCAAGGGGCATTCATTTTGTTATAAAGTAGCTGCATCATACAACAGCATGTCACGAGTGAATATTAGATCACTACAGCATTTCTGCATTACATTTAGTTTTCTTAAGGACTGCCAATAATAAACTGCAATCATTTTTAAAGATCATGAGCTAGGTTAGATGATCATACGATAACCTCTAGCTCACATGCTTTCTGAGAGCCAGTGTGGTGTAGTGGTTAAGACCGGCAGTCTCGTAATCTGGGGAACCGGGTTCGCATCTCCGCTCCTCCACATGCAGCTGCTGGGTGACCTTGGGCTAGTCACACTTCTTTGAAGTCTCTCAACCCCACTCACCTCACAGAGTGTTTGTTGTGGGGGAGGAAGGGAAAGGAGAATGTTAGCCGCTTTGAGACTCCTTAAAGGGAGTGAAAGGCGGGATATCAAATCCAAACTCCTCCTCTTCTTCTTCTGCCTACTCATTTTCGTGTTTGTGCAAGACATAGGTTGAATCAGTCTCCAAGTCTGGTTTGAGGGAAGCCACTTTTTTTACATCTCCCAAGTGGGAGTGCGCAAAGCCCGAGGCTCCACTTCCAGTTCTCCAAACCATGGAAGATTCTCCGACTTCATTCACAGAATGTATAGAAATTTCATTCTGAATTCTGTGGTGCCAACATTTTTCCTTATTTGAATAGATAGAAATTAACATCACACAAAATTACATGACCCAATGTTCAGGAGTACAAAACTGTCTCCTTTCTTGCTCAGCTTCTGTTCTTAAACTGCATTCGTCTGATATATTACTCAGATTCTTCAGCTGTGCCACAACAAGTCCTAAACACGCCCTGTGTAAAGTTCACTTCATTCCCATACATGTCTTCCATAAATTCTTGACTACGAATATACTCACTGGAATTCCTCTTCCTTCATATTCCGAAAGGTCCTCTTCAGAGACAGACATGGGAACAACGAAGTATGCTGGCAACCTGAAAACATTAATTAAAAGTCAACAGCAATTTGCACTTATGATGTGGAACACCACAGGAACTGTACAGTTTTTTAAAAGTTCTCAAAATAGGAACCAGAGGCAAACAATATTTGGAGGGCACCATGTTGCACACCCCACTTCAGAGTTTGTATCCAGAGACAAGCTATCTAATAGCTCTCCCCATTCCTCCAGGGGATACACTCCCTGTATGTATGTCATCCTTTAAAACAACATGCTCCAGCTTGCTTCCTAGGTTTCTAGCATTAGAATATAAACATTTATACACTTTCTCTCCCCAAATGTCATCTGCACTTACTTATGGAACTTTGGTTTATATGGAACTTTGGTTTATATAAATTGCTATCACCTGTGCACCTCCAATGCCTACTGCAACCCCTCCCCCTATTGGACCAATGTTCTCATCCCCTAGATTTAGGTTGAACCCGACGCTCCTCAACTCCTTTTGGCTTTCCCTCATGAATCAGTTTACAAGCTTTTCTGCCACCTTTATTATTTTAGGTACCAACCAGTCTGGTTCCATTCTGACTCAAGTGGATTATCAGCCCTATTGTGCAGGTCTAGCTTGTCCAAAATGTCCCTCAGTCCAAACACTTCCTACAAACACTACAGTCATACCTCATGTTACATTTGCTTCATGATACGTTTTTTCAGGTTGTGTCCCGCAGCGACCCAGAAGTACCAGAAAGGGTTACTTCTGGGTTTCGCTGCTCGCGCAGACACGTAAAATTATGTCATGCGCATGCGCAGAAGAAGCAAATCGCAACCCGCGTGTACGCAGACGCGCTGCTGAGGGTTGCGTTCTATTCATGTTGCGAATGGGCCTCCGGAACGGATCCCGTTCGCAACCAGAGGTACCACTGTATTGGCTAATCCACACATTGAGGGCACTTAGCTGTGTTTGTTTTGCTAGCCCTGTGTATGGAATAAGTAGCATTTTTTTTAAAAAAAAAGGTATCTTGCAGGTTCTAGCTTTCAAGCTCCTACCTAGGAACCTGAGTTTTGCTTTTAGGACTGCCTAACTACATTGCTAATTAGGCATGATGGTTAACAGCAACAACCGGGGGAAAGAAAGACATAACATCTTACAAGGACAGGAAGAAACACCGCAGACAGAATAATTGCCACACACAGGAAGAACAAGGATATAGTTTAAGTTCCTCACTTGTAGTTTTACAAATCATTTAATGTGTCAACACAAACAGAAATTATTAATATTGCAATTGTTGTGTAAGGATTATTACGATGAATGTAATGGAAATTAAGATTTTGGAACGCAGGAATAAAGCAAATAATCAAGCTGTCAATTCTAGCATGTGGGGGGCCATCTTATCTAAATTATATAATTCAGTATTTGAACTACTGGTATTAACAATTGTATTATAAATTGGTATTGTTATAATGAGGCTATTAATGGATTGTAATTGAAAACTAATAAAAATTACCATATAAATGGAAATGCTGTATTTATGGGAACCTCTGTTTGAATAACCTAATCATTGTTAACAACTGCAAACACCTTAAGAGAATAAATTCCCAAAGATTGCTATTCAAATTAATCTGTTCACAGCTTTAGAGAACAGATATAAAAGAAATCAGTTTACATTTGTTAATTTGTTCAATAGCAATAGTATGTGAGCTATACTTACTTTTTAGAAATATTGTAGTCTTCATTGGAACTCACTGCTTTGAATTTCAGGTTTCCTTTGGTTCGTTCCAGTTCCTGACGCCAGTCGTTAATAGAATCAAACATCACTGTCTGATTCTTTTTTTCTGTCAAAATATAAATTGTTAGTTCTAACCAATCTAACAAAAGAATATACATTTGGGGTGTTTTTAGCAAGAAACTAGAGAGTTTAGCTACAGGACTGGCTGAATTTAGTTTTGTGATTTAAATGTAGAAATTAGCATTTCAACATATTTGCACAAAGCTATTGATTTGACCTAGAGACTACACCCATAACCCAAAGCGAGAAACTCACACAAACTTGGCAGTTTAAAGTGAAGTTGCTGTTACTACATGCTCAACCCTTTTCCCTCTTTGAATTGCTTTCAATATCCTCAAACTGCTTTTTGAGCTCAGGGCAGCTTCAAGAATACCGGTAGCTTGGAGTGCCACAAAAGAGGCATCCTAAAAAGGAAACTGCCAAAAATTCAGGTGCAAATGTGCCCATTTGCAACATGGTCCTCACAAGCATCAGTACTCCCTCATAACCTAACATTTTCAGAAATGCAAGTTTAAAAATGAATGATTTTAAGCCCATACAGAATATGCTATTCAAAGCAGTAGTCTCAATTCATACCAATACATCCACAATACAGATTTTCCACATACCGTATTTTTTGCTCTATAAGACTCACTTTTTCCCTCCTAAAAAGTAAGGGGAAATGTGTGTGCGTCTTATGGAGCAAATGCAGGCTGCGCAGCTATCCCAGAAGCCAGAACAGCAAGAGGGATTGCTGCTTTCACTGTGCAGTGATCCCTCTTGCTGTTCTGGCTTCTGAGATTCAGAATTTTTTTTTCTTGTTTTCCTCCTCCAAAAACTAGGTGCGTCTTGTGGTCTAGTGCGTCTTATAGAGCGAAAATATAGTAAACCTAATTAGGTAGTTATAAATTTCCATAAAGAGCAGTGGAAGTACAAAATACAGCGTCAAACAATTCTAAGTGCAGCTGTAAGTACATCAATGCCAGTTATGAGAAATAATCAAGCACACTTTTTTAAAAAAATAATAATCATTTTTTCGATATAAACATCAACTGCAAAAGATACATACAACGAAAACCATGGAGTGAACAAAAATGGAGTGAAAAGTTAGGGGTACAGATAACAAATGAAATACGGGAGTCAAGTATAAAAAACAGAAATAGCCACTATGGATCTAAGACTAAGACTTATTCAACAGAAAATAATATTCAGAGTCCACTGAACTCCAGCAAAACTATACCAGAAGAAAATAACAAGTGCAGACAACTGCTGGAGATGTGGGAGTAAAAATGCAAACTTAGTATATATGTTGATTAACTGCCCGATGATAAGATCATTTTGGTGCGAGGTGAGGATATTTATAGCAAGAGTAATAAAAAGAAATTATTTAGGGGTATTGAATTTAATTCTAAATTATATTCCGGAAATGTGTGAGATTTCAAGGGGTAAAAAAAAATATATATGGATGTACTGTGCTATATTAGAAGCAAAAAAACTTGTTTAGATGAATTGGAAGAGCCGCAAAAAGATTCCATTGAGCACATGGATTGATAATATGGACAGATTAGCTACATATGAACAAATTGCATGTCGACGTAAAACAAGAATGGATAAATATGAAGAAACCTGGAATGAATAATCAAGCACACATTTACAAATTGCATTACAGCAAGTCAGTCTACCCATAAGAATTATATGCAAACACATGGCTATCGGATTTCAGACACTAGTATACCAGCAGTCTGGGAAGTGACTGGATAACTATCTCATTGTTTCACACCCAACCTTTTTCCTACATCCAAACAATCCCAATGTTGGAAAGAGTATATATAGTATCATTCATGAAGTGCAAGGTGTTTAGTTTGCCATAAACACACCAATGAGAGAGCTGCTTTGCCTTCGAACAGTGGGACACTAGTAATGTTAATGAAGACCAATCATAGGGACACTCAAATCATGCAGGAAATATTTCTACGAAAAGGGAGAAGCTGCCCTTAGAATACCAAACGATTATAAAAATTTCTCCTTCCTTCTTCTCATTCACAATGTTTCTACAGACAGGAAGTATATACCAAGGAGCCCACTGGATTTAAATATTGCTAGGGCTTAGCCAAAATGGGGAAGGGAAAGCAATTAACAGGAAGCTGCACACCACATAAATAACTTTGTTTTGTCATTTTGGGAGTGGTTTGAAAAACAGGCCAAGATATTCACCTATTCATAGCAAGGGTAGGAAGCACTGCCCTTTCTGCTTCAACTTTGTGACAATATCATGGAATCCACTCTGGCTAGGAAGAAAACTGGCACCAGAGTTACAGCTTAAGAAATACAGAATGTTTTAAAGGTAAATTAAGGTAGGTATCGGGTATGTTTTCAATTCCAAGATATTCATACTTCAGTCTTGGAAAATAACTGTGGGCAAAGACTTAACATAGTTAAGGCAAACACAGGCAAAATAATGTTTTGGAATAGTTTTCACTTGCGTTGCAGTTACATACAACTTAGGGAGTGCTTACTGTGCGCTGGTACAGAGTACTGTATAAATGCCCTAGTACCTTCCTGGATTTTACCTAAAGGTGTTTGGATATGAAATTGAAGAAGATCTTTGTTGCTGTTTATCTTTATCCCCGGTTAGTCTCACCTCAATACCAATGAAGTGACACTGCTTCTACCACTTGATTAAAACAGACACACACACACACACTACATTTATATCATTTCAGCAGCTAGAAGTAGAAGAAAAGTTTTTCCCAGTTATTCTCAGCTGCTTTTAGTTTTAGTTTTATTTACTAGATAAGGAATCTAAGCATACAGAAATGAAGCCTGTTGATTTCCTTCTCATAAGTTCAAAATACTTGGACAAAAATGCAGCCTTCCTAGCAAATCCTTTTTTTCAGCAAGAGAGAATTCAGCACAAAGTGTTGAAGAGACTTATACAGACATCCACTGAAGTTCCTCTCTTTGATTCCATACAGATGGGCATTTTATCACATCTCATGATTCATAGCAAAATAGCTTACTACTTAGATGACCATGCTACTGCCATTGAAATGAATGGGAAATGAAACCACCAAACACCTAAACAAATTTAGTAAGGAAAATAATTTGACATTTGCCAGTTTCATAAATTCCACTTCTGCATGAGTAGTTATACCACCTGAAGAACAAACTTGCTTCAACAGATAACCCCCAATTATACTGAGAACCAAACCAAGTAGATATATGCTTACCTGCTTTACTTGGTACAGCTGTTGCATAAGAGAACAGAAATAAGCGTTTAAATAGCTTAGGAGTCTGTGTTTGATGAACTATGCCACTGACGATCTAAGAAAGGATCAACAAATCAACACATTTATAAACCAGAACAAGGATTAGCCAGAAAGGAAGTCTAGTCACTTACCAAGAAGCTCCATCCTTGTTTGGGGCAAATGAAGCATGCAGAAAAGAATGAGTTAAACCCTGCTACTACTCAGGAAGGCAAGGAACATGCTACTAGCTCTCACCTTTCTGTGTTTGAAGCAAAGGAAGCACCCAGAAAGGAATGGAGTGTGTTTAAGGTACCCTGATCCTAAGAAGGGAGAACAGACTGGCTGGTTTGTCAGATCAAGGCGAGGGCAGAACATGCTGAAGCAACCATCTGACAAAGGATACCACTTTGGAAGGTGAAGAAATGGTGAAGAAATGGGAGTGAAGGATACCAAGAGGGAAGCTGAGTATGAGAGTGACTGCATATGTTTTATGTATTTTCTTAGGGTCTAGCTTATGCCTAGTCCCAAGCTGATGAAAGCACAAATTAACCTTCAAGATTAAAATTGGTCTGTGCCCATGGTGACCCTATTCTTATGGGAAATGTTTAGATAGCTTTTCACTGACAAGGCTCCCAGTTTGGAGAACCTGCAGACTGTATATATCACAACTAGATTAACCTATTTAGGCTTGAAATTAATACTTAAGGTTAAAATGCTGAGCTCTAAGTGGTTGAAAAGAAACTCTGTTGGGTGAAGGCAAAAAAACAAACTGGGGATAAGCTTAAAGAACAGGATATAGCACAAAGGGCTAGGGACCCTCCAGCCCCCAAGTCAGACTTGACCAAGACTCCCCATTTTGCCCACCAGACCATTTCCCCCCAAACCACATTGATCTGCCCTACACCTGACGTCATATGAAACATTAGGTGTGGTGCAGGTAGAGATGTGTCCAGTACAACGGCATGAAAGCAAAACGTTAACCACCCCACGCATCAGCTGGTGGCAAGGAACTTCAATCCTCCTTGGCTTGACTATGCATGCAAACTCCCCATGGCCAACTTGCTTGCACAGCTAATCCCTGCAGAAAGCAGGCTAGAACTCAGGGTGGTTAATCCTGCTTAGTTACTACCTCCCCCTACCTCCATGGCCCAATGTTGACAGTTGAGTGGAACCACCCACTTGTCAATCACCCTATGTCATTATGACAATGACTGACAGGAGGGCGTGAGAGATTTTAAAAAGGGCAAGTCACATGTTCTTCACATTCCTGGATAATAAGAGGTCTGAACCCATTCTTTTCTAGATGTATCCTTTGTTCCAAACAGAAAAGTTAAAATGTTCAAGACTCCCACACATTTTCAAGCTATAATAAGGTCACTTTTTAAACTTAAAGGCAGTGCAGTCTAAACCCTTATACTATTGCAATGCTCTCCATACACCCATGAGTATAGACAACTCCCTGTAGGGGACCAACTCCATAAACAATATGATGCAACATAGGCCGAGGCTATATTATCTTGGGTGGGTGAACAGATGAACCCAATATCAATTTGTATGTCATTACCAAGTATATACACTTCTGCAATGTTCAGAACTAGATGTAAAAAGGACTTAAGTAATTCTAGCTTCTGCACTCAATGTATAAATGGAGCCACAGCCAAACTATGGTCTCGCCATTGAGGAGCTGCTGCATGCATGAACACTAACTCCTCTCCATTCTATTTTCTGGTTTGCCGGAAGGCCATCCAAATCAAGCAAGCTATGTTCACCATGAACCAGGAGCTGGGGAGAAGGAACTGGAGCAAGCCTGAGGCTCTTTATCCCGACATCTGAACAATGGCTAGGGTGTGATGTCAAAGCAGTTCAGACAAACCAAAGGAAAGAAGCTTCACTATTATGTAGACTGCACTTTTAATGCTGCTGGGAGCTGTACATATTACAATAGGTACAACCAGTCACCTGAGGGCTTTTGTGTGAATACAGAACATGCAAACACCGCATGCCATTTTCCTGTGATTTCCAAATCCTCAGTGGCAATTCTGAAGTAATAATTTTTTAAGTTTTAAAGAGTGACTAATTTGGGATGCTCCCGCTTTCTCTAAATGTGTCAATTTTTCATTCAAATACATGAAAGCTTACTGCTGCCGTTAGAAACAAGACTTCCCGTATGTTCACACAGTATCTGTCAGTGTGTGATGAATGTATCAATGCTGGATAAAAGCACTAGCTGAGTATTCCTTTTACTGTTTTTCCTTTATATTTACATATTTCTTTTAACAGTACTATTTTAATACTGTATTTCTATTCATAATAGTTGAACATGAAAAGTTCTCTCTGTGCTCCTTTTCCCAATTCTCCTGTGCCACTGGAAAACAAGCCAGAATCTGGCTTGTTCCAACATCTGAACCCAGATTCATGCTTTTCTTTATTACAAACCATCTATAAGCAGTAAACAAAGAACAAACCTTGGGTACTGCTCATTGTTTGAAACCACGAACTCAGGTTTCAAATGTCATGACAACTCTGACTTGCTTCCAGGTTTCATAAAAGCAACAGGAGAGAAATTTTCAGAAGGGTGTACCAAGATGCCGCACATCCACATCAAAAGTTTGTAAATGCCCGACGGAAAAAGCTTAGTCACTCTATTCATGAAAGTTTTGTCATAGCTACTCCCAAATGTTTTTGTTCTAAAGAAAGGGAATTGAGGCTACACTTACCCGTTTTACTTCTTCCTCCTTGGTGTATCGCAAGCAGAAGCGAAACACTCTGAGATCTTTGCAGTAGATTATCATCGTCTCTGGGTATTTTCTCAGTTGACCATTCAGGGGTTTCTTTCTCTCATCATAAACTTTAAGGGGGGGAAATAGTTTTAACATTTCTCCATGCAGTGAGTTAGAACAGGGAACAAGGAAATCTACCCCTTCTCTATCATGAACAATTCTATCAATAATTTTAGATTAGTGACCATGACGGGAGCTGAAAAGAAACACATTCATCCTGATATAAGGAATGGAAAACTATCTGGCCAGAAAGGCTATTTGAGAGTTGAGTATGTTGGAATACATGCTTCATAGCAAGTGATCTTGACACATTATATAAGATTTACAAATTAAAACTCAAACAAGTGGCACCAAAACTGAACTTTAGATTAGGATCACCAAGTGAAATAAGACATTTAGTTGACACCAAATAGTCACAAGAAGTTGTCAGCCTACCTCCATAAAGCTGGTCCACACACTGAAGAGTGATGTCATTTTCCCCAATGATTTTATTATAAAATTCTAGTTCCTGAAAAAAGAAAAATGTTTTGTGTGTTCCTTAACAGACACTAGTCTTTTCATTTACTCTGTATTGCAAGTATAAGGTTCATAATAACAGGACTGGAAGACTAGGGTACACTCTCAACCATGAATCTCAGTGTGTGACCTTGAGGCAGTCACTATCACTCAGTCTAATCAACTCACTTGTGGCTACGAGTTTTGAAGTTTCTTTTTCCTATTTCCAAAGCCTCAGTCTTCCGAGAGCGCCAACAAACCTCCATTACTCTCCACTGATGCCTAAAAATGCCCAATTTTAATGTCACATCCCTGTCAATTGCAATCTAATCTTACCCAAAAACAAATCACTTTACTACAGAGACTGCTTTGACATCGCTACAGATTTGAAGCCGTGGATAATTTAATTGTTCACCAGCAACTTGTCCATGCTAAAAGAACTAGATACACATTTAATATTTGAAGACAATTGTTAAGCCTCATTTTTACCTCCAGTATTCTAAAAGCTACATGTTTAAGGGAAACCTCTACCTTAAGACTCCAACCTAAATGGGCCAGAGTGGTGTTTTACAAAATATTTAAATATAGCATGCAGAGCCAGGCAGGCAGCCATCCCTGGCCACTGTTGAATGAAGCAAAATATCTAACCCCTGCCTCATTTCAGGTCTCTCTAATTCTGAGGTATTGCTTTGGGCCTCTCTGGAGAACAACCTTTGCTAGGAGAAAGACAGGGAGTATTACTCTTGATCCTCTAGGACATCTCAGTGGCTTTCAATATCAGCCACTACAGTATCCTCCTGGACTTCCTTGCAAGATTTAGGGCACCATTTGTAATGGTTCTGCTTACTGGAAGGTAGGCTTGAGAAGGTGGTACTGGGAAACTGTTCCTTCTCAAGCAAGTTATTCTGTAGGATTCCTTGGGATTCAATATTTTCCCCCGTGGTATTTGGCATTTACATTAAACTGCTGGGAGCGGTTGTCAGGTGATATCAGAGTAAGTCAACATATTCCAATTACAGCATGCTCCATTTCTCGTTTTCAGTAAACCAAGGTAAAGTCCATGAACCTGTGCCTGCAGTCAGTGACTGACAGAGTGAGAATGCTTAAACTGTTTTATATGAATTACGAATTTATTTTTATTTTTTTAGGTAAGGAAGCAGCTCAACAGACTATGGATGCAACTCATTCTGGATCTGATCACCCTTCCTTATTATGTCAGATTTGTCTTGGGGGATTGCTAAAATCAATTTTATTCCTGGATTCTCAGGTTGCAGCTGTAGCCCAGAGTGTCCTTATCAGTTCAACTAGTACATCAACTACTGGAAACTAGAGATCTGGCTACTATCATTCTTGCTTCAACAGTTTCTAGACTGGACTCTAAATGTACTCTGTGGCAGCCTGCCACCATATAATGAAGAGGATACACTCACAAGATAGCTTAAGGTTAACTTAGATTCCTTACATCATCCTCCAAAGCAGGTTCTTCACCAAGGAATGAAATCTTGAAATTCGTGCATATAAGTTTCCCATAGGTGCCACGGTTTGATCCATCATCTTGTGTGTACTTCAAAACCATATTTGCCTCGCAAAGCAGCAGTTCACCTGATGGAAATCAACATGCTTCTTAGCATAGTGTAGTGAACTACTCAGGTTCTTTAATGCAAAGGTTCTCTAACAAATTACAAATGAAGTTGTCACATGTAACTTCACTGCAGGAAAGAGTACTTGAATTACAGATGTGAAATATTTAAATCAACGACTGCTGTTGAGTATTATTGGTCTAAATTACAGAGCTCCTAGTGTTCATTAAATCCACTTTCAATATTTTAAGTACGCTCTATTACATGGCTAGTTACCTACACTGCACAAATAGAAGGAAGGATGCTAAAGCCCATTAAGACAGGCTTCCTCAAACTCGGCCCTCCAGATATTTGGGGACTACAATTCCCATCACCCCTGACCACTGGTCCTGTTAGCTAGGGATGATGGGAGTTGTAGTCCCAAAATATCTGGAGGGCTGATTTTGGGGATGCCTGCATTAACCTGGAGCCTTTAAAGCAAGCTTGTTCTACATATAGCTATTTTCCACTACCTTCCCATTCTCATTTACCTGTAGCCCTCCAGTTATTAATTGATTTCAATCATCCCTGATGATTGACCATTGACCACTGGGAATTGTAGTCCTATAACATCTGGAGGCCCACAAGTTACCAATATCTACTGTTAGCTGAATAGCAAAGCAGAATCTTCAACTTCCTTCACATTTGGGACCCACCTTTAACCCCACTAAACCTTTTGCCCACAAGGGTGGCCAGATGCCAGAAAATAGGGTTCCTACACCTAATATCTCCAATATAGGGCAATATTGGCAGATGCAGTTCACCATACAGGAACAAGACAGTAGTCTTCATTCTATACATCTTTTAGAGATAAAGTTGCTATTACTTCTCCCAACCCTTGCTTACTTTCTCCAAAAATATCAAAGTAGCAATTGTGCTCGAATGCTGCAATCAATTCCTATAGCAGCCATGTGGGGGTTCTTTTGGACAATGCATTAATGTGGTGACCATGTGCAATTAACCTTCCAGCACACACAAGGCCTCCACATTCCCTCACAACCTTTTTCTCTCTTCCGAAGTAGGAAGGGAATAATCACAACCTTGAGAAATACTTGGAGATGAGGAAGTGAGAAGCGTGTCACGCTCTTTGCTTGTTGAACTATGAACTTTTCCAGGCTGAGAGCAGGACCACACCTGCCCATCTCAGCCTTGAAAAGTATAGAGAGAGCAGTGAAAGTGCACAGTGTGCTGCTCCTCGCCACTTTCTTTCCCAGTTCTATGAGCATTGGCTAATCAGGAGCTTGCTTCAGTCCACTTCAAGCAGGAAGAAGGAAAAGCACCTTGTAAAAATAATGAAGACGACAGAAAAAGGTAAGTGGGAGTAGCAGCCAGACCCAATGCAAGGAGGTGGTGGGGAGGAGAGTGAAGCAACCCAAGAGAAAAATCAAAGGGTGGATCATATCTGCATTTTCTCAGATTGTGTGCCCCTCTTCAGCTGAGCTTCTGCTCTCTATGGCTGTTCCTTCTCTCTCTCTCTCGGTTTGTATCTTGCCAAAGAGAGACTTTGCCTTAAAGAAGAATGTTTGGTAACGGCCATGTCTACCATGGCAGTCATTTTATGATGGCGCCCAAGGCGCTTTCTCACAATTCCAAATACGTCCATGGGTCCAAAAACGGTGGCAACCTCTGTTGTAGACTACCAACCATTCTGCAAAGCTTCCAGACTGTTCTTTCTTGGCAACAGTTTGCATTGGCACAGGAGTTTTCTCAGCCACAAAGCTTTAAACTTTCCCAGCCCTGACATCATTCATCAAAGGCTCACAGCTCCTCTTAGTAGCAAAGTAAACATCGAGCCAGTCTTCCTCATCCCTTAAAAAAGGAAGGTGTTTGAGAGAGACAGTACTGCTGTGAACCTAACAGTTACTGTCAACTTTCACCATCTGTTACAGAAATTGTGGAGGCATTCTACAAAATAAAAATGCAGTTGGACAAATCTTGACGCATGTCCTTTATCTCAGGTCTTCTAGGCAGGTCATGCGTATAACATTGATAAGATTCTACAGCATTTGTCTATATGTTACCTGGCAACAAATTTGGCTCTACTTCCTTTCCTGTGGCTTCCCTCACATATACCTCCTAGAAGAAAAGACATTGCATTAGTCCAAATCAGAAGTAAAAAGCTCTGTTTCAAATGCTTTCCAACATATATTGCTTTAGGAGGGTTCAAAGTACCATATTGTTTGGCAAATAAAGTTATACTGTAACAAGAGATTGGCCAAGCAAGCAGCTAGTCCAGCAAAGGGTTCACAGATTTTCTTTACGTATACACATACACACAAACGCAAGAAAGCAACTGTATAAGTTGCTATTATAAGATAACAAGAAAACTATTATTCTCTTGTTGATTGCCACTTAAACTATGCAGGCATTTGAGTTCCTATTTTATCAGACAAGTAGCTGTTTAGTTTTTGTTGGGATATTCTAACCAACTGAAACTCTGGCCATCTAATATTAGCTGAAAGACAACTTGAATGTCTGCCCCCATTTGGTTCCAAGGCTGTAGAATTCAAGGCAACACACTGTCCTCCTGCCCTTGTCCTAAGTTACACAAGCCACTCAAAAAGGAAAACCATTACCACATTGCCAATTCCCAACTCCTGGCCGCATCTGCCATCTACAGAAATGTTGTACTTTGAGGGCTCAAATACATTGCTATTCATAATCAAGTGTATTTTTACTTTTCTGGTTCAAACAGTAAAAGATGTGTTAAGTTTATATCAATATATACATGTAACTTATTTTAGGATTTGGATCAGCTAGCCATCATTCTCAATTTTCCTAATGGCTTAAAAAAACAAAAAACTTAGCACTTTAATTAGTCTGCCCTTTGTTTCTCCAGGTACCTATCTGTGCTTTCTCCTCCATTGGGGAAAAAGCAATCCTTTCACATTAGTTACATCATGGACCACTATTCCCAGCTGCTGCTTCACCAGTAACAAATAAGCCGCTTCACCAGTAACAAATAAGCCAGGAGTGCCCAGATGCTGTTCCACAACCTGTTTCAGCTGGGAGAATATCACAGTCCATGTTTGTTGCATAAACAAACTAGTGCCAAGATAAAAAATTTACCGTTAACACTCAACAGTGTTCTTTACTTCCTAGCAAGTAAGGCAAATGTCAAGAACATAGCAGCTCCAGTATTTTTTTTTGTAACATAACTTTTATTCATTTTCATATTTAAACTGTTTGACATGGTTGCATTGTTTACATTAGTGCTTATGGCATGCAACAATTACATAAATTTATTAAAAAATAAAACACTCAAACACAACTTTGTTAATATATTCAGAAATGTTCATCTAAGTATACATATACCCAAATTAGTAGTTATGACAGATATGAAATGTATAGTAGCGCTTATTGCTTAGATTGCTGACCATAAGTGAATGTATTTTGTATCAACAACAATTAGAAATTATAGGAGGCAGGAGAAGAAAAAAATCAAAATATGTACTTCATGAATGCTAGGCTGTACTGCAAGCTATGGGCACTGTTCTACCATATTGTGTGTGTTATCAATAAAGTCACATCAGACTACATAAAATTTCATAGAATCTTAGAGTTGGAAGGGCCCCCAACCCCCTGCAATGCAAAAATCTCAGCTAAAGCATCCATGACAGATGGCCATCCAACCTCCGTTTATAACCTGCTTAAAAACCTCCAAGGTTTGGCCTCTTGCTACTTTTTAATTTGTTTCAGTTTTTTCAATAGTGCCATTTGCCAAATTGCATTGTAGCATTGGCCCATAGTTGATTGTAATGATTTCCATGTCCTGGCAATAGTTATTCTTGCAGCAGTTAATAGATGTGCTATACAAATATTATGACTAAATGCCGGAAGTTTCCCCTGACTATTGGAATTTATAATCTTTTCGAGAAAGTTTCCTGAAGTTGTTGGGGGTATGAAAGAAGATTACTTTCATTTTTAATAGCTCCAGCAGTAAGGACAACTGCATTCCCAATTGCTTCCTTAAAGGAAGCAAATAATCTAATAAATAATCTAAAATTTCAGAGCGTTTTAAGTTAGTTCAGCTAATATACTGCCTCAGTATTAGTTGCTTAGGCAAAAAGAGGGGAAAACACAATGAGCTAAGGCCACTGACTTAATGACCTACTTGCGCCTCTACCAAAAGTACTTGGCTGGCTTCTCTATCGGAAACATGATGCATGATAATATTGGTCCAAGCTGGACTCATGTCCTTATTGCTAGTGGCAATCCATTATAGTGTTACCCATTTCTAGTATCTTACCTAAAAGTGAAGGTAAATATTGATTTTCCACCAGCAATTCACCTTGTTTTACTAAGATGAAAACTATCTTGATAGTTTTTAAGATACTGGAAAAAGCCAACATTAACATCAGTCTACTGTTGAACCTAAAACAGTAGACTGATGTGGAAAATCTTATTTCCTTCTTGGCCAAATGTAACACTTTTCTACTTCACAGAAAATCTGCAAATTAGCTTGTACTAGGAAATGTCCATACTGGACAAGATAAAAACAAAGTAGGGAAGGGTAAAGAACTAGGATATGATTAAATATGATTTCTCATTTACCTTCTGAAATCATGGGGCTATTAGTCAGAATGCTGCCTATATAGCTAATATATTTAATATTTCAGAAACTGTTTTCCTGATTATTTTGTTTAATGGTTCTGCAGTATTCAAAGCTTCTTGCCAAATTCCGAGTCTCACACAGACCAAGGACATCTGCATCACATGACATGCACTAAGCAACAAGTTGGCACAATACCAATAAATGTCATTAAATGAACAGATAGCCTCTGGTTGTCTGTGGAGATCTAGAACACCTTATCTGTCTGGATGTAAAGTGGTGAAGGCTAAATAGCCACTGAAAAAGCACTCCCCACCTGAATATTTTGGCTGCCAAAGTCTCACTCAAATGTTAACGTAATCCCAGCTAAACTCTGGGAGCAAAAAGTTGTGTAGGGTCAGCTAGAGTATTATTTCATGTTTGAAGAGCTATAGCTGTACCAGAAAAGTATAGCTAGAAGTTTACTAGTGTCAATTTACGCATGTCATGTTAAAGAATATACTGTATATAAGCTAGTAAGATTAGAGGAAAGGACTTGAGTAATATAACTGAATAGCCTAAGCTCAAGAACGGGGCAAAAATATTTTAGACACTCTTTAGGCATGAAAGGTAGCATGAAAATTAAACACGTGATTTGAAAACACTTAAATCTTAACATTCTTGATCCCTGAACTAAAAGGTGCATTGGTAAAAGCTTCAAAGAAAAAACAGGATGCAGGTTGCTAAGACTGAAATGATTCAGAGTTGGACAGCTGAAACAATAAGCTGCACAATATTTAGATGTGCAGCTGCATAAAGAGTGAGTGTGCAGTCTCTAGATGCTCATAAGTCAGCTTTGCACATTGTGGAGTTATTCATCCCAATAGTCAGGATGCTGATTAAAAAACAGCCAAGGCAACAAAAGGACAAGAACTTTGAATGCATATTCTATCAGGCAACAGAATATTTGATCAGATAACAGTAATCCATTTTTGGAAGTGCATAAATTCTTTAAATATATAAATATACATCTGGATTCTAAGTTCCCTTTTCTGAAAACAGCTGCTATTCCAAGTGCATTTAACAAGTGGCTAGCAAATCCAATTTACACATCTTCTGGACTGTACCAAACAGACTACAAGTAGGGGCAGAAAGAAATGTATTGCAGATTTAAAGGTTCACCATTTACCAATCCTTACAAAAATATACTGCAGGGTTGTTGTAAACCACTCAGACTGATCTGCAGTATTAACTATATAGTGCGGGGCTGTTGTAAAGCACTCTCTCCTATCCAAGGCTTCTTCAAACCAGTAATATAAAAAACTTTACATGCTTGAAATTTACAGTAGTAGGATTATATTTTAAAGGGTTTCATTCTAATTAAGAAGAAAGTGAGAAGGAACAGAGCTCTTTGTGGCTACCTCTTGCGGAGTTATTTTGGTTGGGGTGGACTCATTGATAACAAATCCCAAAGCTACTTTAAAATCTTGGATTTCTCCGTTATTTTTATGGGCAGCTCTCACCTCTGCCCCTGGAAACATTTTAAAATAGCTTCAGTATGAAGCAGGAAGTGGCCTATGCAGTCCGATTTTTTCTTTATACTTCATAGCTAGAGTCTCTTCCTTCTTTTCCATGCACTAACTTCCACCCCCCTCCAACCTGATTTTCTATGATTAATTCCCTGGGTGGAGGTGCTACTGCTTTGTCTACATAAATATAGACATTCTCCTTGGAGATCATAAATAGAATACAAGATAAGCCATGACAGGCAGTACATGCTGGAGTCAATATTGTCCAGCATCATCAGCTTCTCTTTACCTGGCAAGAAGGATCTAGCTGGTTTTTAAAACATTTTCGTATTCTGCAAACACCCACACCCACAGAGAGAGAGAGAGAGAGAGAAAATCCTTGACATAATCCAAGCTGCAAAGCAGCAGGAAATCAACCAAATATAGATGCAGCAAAGACTAAACTTTGCATAGCAGTGAACTGTTTATTGTGGGAAAATGTGAGTGTTTACAGTTAATAGTATCTACTCCAGGGGATGTGAAATTCCCTACACTTAGTTTAGCTTTCATAGATGAAATGACACTACTTCACAAGTAGCTGAGATTCAACACACAACAGTAAGTTCAAAAACACTGTACTTTTATCATAAGCTTTCCTGGTCTTTCTGCAACTAGAATTATAAAACACCAGAAATGCAAAACTGATGAAACATATCCTTTCACCCACCATTTAACTTGGGTAATGCCAACCAGGTGTTTAGCTAATAATGGAAACTATCTTGAATATGTAACCCTGGCTATCAGTAATCCCTGGTAATGTCATTGGTTTTGACCAGGGGTAGGCAACCTGAGGCCTGTGGGTCAGATGCGGCCCAATTGCCTTCTCAATCTGGCCCGTTGACAGTCTGGGAATCAGCGTGTTTTTACATGAGTAGAATGTGTCCTTTTATTTAAAATGCATCTCTGGATTATTTGTGGGGCATAAGAATTCATTCATTTCCCCCAAAAAAATATAGTCCAGCCCACCACATGGTGGTACCACTGTATTTGGCTAAGAACAAGGAGCCCTGGGTTGAGTAGTCTGCTCAACCATGAAGCTCACTGGGTGACCTTGGGCTAGGATTGCTCTCTAAGCCTAAAAAATGTTAACAATATTGTAGAGAAAATAAAATGAGAGCTGGAGAAACCATTTGTGCCTTCATGGAAGTACAGTGGTGCCTCGCAAGACGAAATTAATCCGTTCCGCGAGTCTCTTCGGCTAGCGGTTTTTTCTTCTTGCGAAGCAAGCCCATTGACGGCTTAGCGGATTAGCGCTATTAGCGGCTTTTAGCGGCTTAGCGGATAAGCAGATAAGCGGCTTAGAAAAAGGGGGGGGAACCCCGCAGGAACTCACAAGACATTTTCGTCTTGCGAAGCAAGCCCATAGGAAATTTGTTTTGCGAAGCACCTCCAAAACGGAAAACCCTTTCATCTAGCGGGTTTTCCGTCTTGCGAGGCGTTCGTCTTGCGGGGCACCACTGTAGCATATAATCTTAAAATGTACCCAAGGTCAATGGAGCTGCCATATTGCTTGCAATGCTCCACAGTTAACTCCATTAGAAACTAACACAAAATGCGTCCTGACTAGAGTTGTCTGACAACATACTTATCCCAGGGATTTCCCCCAAGCACCACCTTGCTCCCATTTAATGAATGCAACTTAACCTTGGAATTTTCCCTGCAGTACATACAAAACTGAAAATAGAAGTTCCCCCCCAGCATAACTTTGAGCTCATCTGAGGCTTAGGATACTTTTGTGCAAGTTATCTCTAAAGGATCTGGACACCCCCCCCAAAAAAAAAATACAATATACTAGATACTAGGAAACTTTATCCTAATTTGTTTCCTATTTAGTCTTTGTTCCAGTATAAATTAACATGGAGATAACTAAACCAACAAACCCAAATACCAAATTTTAGTAGTGCTGCATAATGATAATTATATTTTTATAACAATTATTTGGGATATTCAAATCATTTTTAATGTCCTTCAGTTCACGCCAAAGCAGAATGAAACTATAAACAAGTAAAACCAGTATGGAACTGGCCTGAAGGGCAAGTTCAAGTATCTGCTTTCATTACTTTGGCAAGTAAAGAAAGCATTGTTTCTGCTTTCTTCCCCCGTCAAATTGGAAGCATGGCACCATTTCTTTTAAAAGTAGCTTCTTGCAACATCTTCCATAACTCTAAACTCTGCAATTTTCAATGTATTCTGGCAAGAAACAAGGGATATTTTCCTGACCATTATTCAGCTTCACCACACTTGGTACACAACAGCACATATGGAACTTTACATACCGGTACCTGTCACAAGTCATTCATTAGCTGTTAAATTTGGAATACAATATTAACTGGCACCTGCTTAATGTGGGAGATTATCAGCCAAACCTAACTAATACCACAGAGCTGTAGGCAAATACTCAGACCATAGAAATACAAAGGTAAAGAGGGCTCTGTGGAGAAGGGGCATTTCCTCTCTCTTCTCTCTATTCCTTTGACCAGCATTGGATGCAGCCATGCCTCAGCTTTAGGTATATGCCTGAGGCTGGTTATACTGTAAATATAAGCATTTTGCCTGCATAGCTTTTACTGTTGCCTTTGCATGATTATAAATCTTATTCTTACACTTACTTTACAAGCTGTTGTCTGATTCTTTTTTAAGTGGGGTAATAAAGGGAGAACCAACTTCATGGCTAGACTTGCTCAAAAAGGTTTTACAGCCCACATGCTTCAATTTTGCTGCTAAGGATGGGACTTTTAAAACTCTTCAACCCATACACATGGGGGCCTGGAGGGATAAACTGCAATTAATATATCCTCTCCTACCTATTAAAACCCACCTCACGCTTAACACTCTCTCAGTGCAAATGTTTTCCTACACAGTCAAACCAGTTGGCTCACTGCCTGCCTAATCAGGAAGCAGCAATATGCACAAAATTCCAATTCTCCCTTCACAAAGGTAATCTAGAAGACACACAAGTCACAGGCTTGCAGTTACCACACATTGCTGTACACCTAAATTTATATCATGAGCCTTTGAGCAAAAATACATACAGCCTCTGTCTGAGAAGAGATGGAAAATCCTACAGTGCACTTACATCAGCAGGTGTTATCTGAAACCATCTATTCCCCTATTACTCTTTGATTCCGTGTGTAGTTAATAGTTTGCTGCAAGATATGTATGAACAGGAGATGTAGGGGATGTGAAGCAGCGCCTCTTCCATCACAGCATTCCAACAACACAAATTGCCCTCCAGTACCCTGCCAAAGACAACCTTCTCTCCTCAATTCACTAAACACCCTCAGCACACCTGTCTACCTAATGATAAGCTCCTCTGGCATTTAAAAGAAAGCAGGAAATGCCATATTTCAACACTCCACTCTCACACCATTCTTCATTGGCTCTGTCATACACTTCCAAATATCAGCTTTTGGGGGTAGTGGACACATTTGGGAACCTGAAAAATCCTCAAGGGCATTGCAACAACAGGAAGAGCATCTCCCTTCAAGAATGGGGGCGGGACTGGGACTTATTTTGATCTTTAAAGCCTAATTGCAGCAGGGGAAGAGCACTGTAGCCAACAGAAGGCTTTTTTTCAAGCCAAGTTGTAGCATAGGTGACATTTTTGGCAGGAGGAGCACAGCTGGTTAAGGCGTTAGCTTATTTTCTTCACACCTCCCTACCCCACAAAAAGCCCCCTTTGCCACAATTAGGCTTGAAAAAATGCCTACAAAGCTTCTTTCAAGCCTAATTGCAACCAAGCAATTCTGAGAGGGAGTCCACAGAATTACATCTGCCTTACACCTAGTGATGCGAGGTGAAAATATTCAGAAATCCTATCCCAACCACACCTACTTAGCACCACCCATCTCTGACCAAGCTACTGTATAAAAGGGGAAGTGGGGGAGAGAAAAAATTAATTGGGTTTTTTGTCCCACATGCAATCATACTTTAGTACAATCAAGAATGCAGTTTTGCAGATAGATTTGATTAGTAATGGCAGAGGTCACCACAGGCAGAGAGCAGGTATAACTCCCATCAGAGGTGCACACCTTTTCTATATATTTCCCTTATAGTAATTAGTGGCTGCTATTCACTCTTACGGCAAATAGAAAATTGCTATTTTTACAATGATAGCAAAGCCTGGCCGACTTCCTCTTGACAGTGGAAATATAAAGCCCACTGAGTGCTTTGCACTATACAAGGCTTCCGTCACCACCTACTTTTGTCACAGCAACAGGTGCTTTCCTGTAACTACAAATCAATATGCTACACGCATAGAGGTCTTTTTCTCACAATGCTACTTTAGCCTGCACCCAACTCAGATTTAAGGAGCTTGGAGGGAGCAAAGCAGGAAACATCCCTTAAGGAACAAGTGCAAGACTATCCCATGCAGGCTTGAGTCACACCACTTCACAAAGGTTAAACTTGTTCTGACATACCTTGGCAGCATTCAGAAAATGTAAACTTAAAATTGACCTTATTTCATCCCAAGTATATAAAGGCTGACATTTTAAAATGAAGAATTACAGGGAGAAACTAGCCTCTCTGTATCAACAAAGCAATATTTGGACAGTAAGGCTACAACCCTTTAAGCAACCTTACCTGGAAGTAGGTCTCAGTGAGCTCAGTGGAGTTTGGTACTGACTAAACACATAGCTAGCGGGGGGGGGGGGGGGCTTACTTGGGCACTTCACCAACCCAATGTATTTTTTTAAAACCCATTATTATTCAACTACACTTGTTTTTGTTGGAAACACACCAACATGAGCATAGATATGACCAGCTACCATCAAGCTGTAAAATATTTCATGGATTCAATGCTTTTAGTTTTGTGTAGTTAAAAAAAAAATCAAAACCCCCAGTAATTTAACATTATCAAAAACTAAATTTATCCTTATTATTCTCTTCCCCTGTTTTCTCCTCCTCCCACTGCTGTTACCTCCCCCCCCCAACTCCCCATCAAGTAAGCTTTTAAGTTCCTGCCGCAGGGACTTTCACTGTAGGAAGCACCACACACAAGCCAGACAAGAGACAAATTCTCTTTGCACACTTGGTGTCTGCCCCACCCTCCTCCCCTCAACACAAAACAGTGGGGAGGGGGGTTGTGAGAAAGTGAAAGCGCACCACTGACCGAACTTCACAGCAGGCACATTAATCTACAAACAGGAAAAAGCAATATATTGTTATCCTAAAAAGCAAAAGTCTTGTGGCGTCACCAACACAAGGTTTATTATCATGGTTACACTTCTGCGGAAGCCACGTCCTGCTGACAACGCCAAGGTCGTGGGTTCGATCCCCAAATGGGCCACGTGCCTAGATGACCCTGGGGAGGGGGGAAACCTTTCCAACACTATAGTTCTATGGTTGTTTTTTCTATTAAAAAAACTTCACTTGTGAGGGGCACATGCTCCCCAAATAAAGCAGGGTCCACCGACCCAACTTCGCAGCACCTGACGGAAGCAACTCTTCTAAGAGACCTGAAGATTAATTTGTCATGGGTTTCGAGACCCAAGACTGAGAAACAAACGCTGGTCTAAGCTTTTGTGGAATAAATAAGGAGGTCTATTAAAAATAGTAATGACGGAAAATAAGCATTGAAAAAGTATTAATAGCGTTATTAAAAGTGCACTTTGTCATGGTGTGTGTGTGTCTGTGTGTCTGTGTGTATATATATATATATATATATATATATATACATACATATATGGGGGCGAGGTGGGCTGGCGTGGGAATGGGGTCCTCCAGGGCTATTTACAAATATATATATATATACACACACACACACACACACACACACATATCTTAAGAGTGTCTGCTCCTGACAAAGCGCACTTTTAATAACGCTATTAATACTTTTTCAATGCTTATTTTCCGTTATTATTATTTTTAATAGACCTCCTTATTTATTCCACAAAAGCTTAGACCAGCGTTTGTTTCTCAATCTCGGGTCTTTTATATATATATATATGTAAATAGCCCTGGAGAACCCCATTCCCAGGCCAGCCCACCTCGCCCCCTTCTCCCTCCTCGTCCCGCGCGCCGCCAGCCAGCCAGCCCGCCCCACCCGCGCGCGCGCGCCCTCCCTTCCTCTCAGACCAACCGCCTCTCCTGGTCCCCTCAGTCGCCGACCTACCTCCGGGCTGATGTAGGAGACGAAGGAGGGCTTGGCCGGCCTGGCCCCCGCGCCGCCCCCCGCGCCCAGCATGTCTGGCCCCCGCGAACTCCCGGCGGCGGCGGCGGCGGCGCTGCCAGGGCTCCGGCCGGTGCCGGCGGGCGAGGGCGGCGTCGGCAGCTCCTCCCAGGAGGACTCCGCGGCGTCGTCGTCGTCCTCCAGCGCCGCCCTGCTTCGCCTCACGTAGTTAATCCCTCCCATCGCAGCGAGCGGCAAGAACCCTCCAGTCCCGGCGGCGGCGCCCGTGAGCCTCTCTCCCCGCCCTATTAATACACGAGCTCCGCCCAGCCATCCGCGCCGCCATGGGGCAGGCAGAAGGTCGATCTCAGGCAGAGGTCCCGCCTATTCACCCCGCCCTTTCTCGCTCCGTTTGCAGGGAATGGTCGTTTCCGTAAAAAGGGGTGGGGAAAGGTGTCATAGGACCAATCGCAACATTTATTAGATAAATTAAAAAAAAATCCGAGGGCTGAACGACAGATACGTTACCCAATCAGCAAATGACTCACGGACCGGCTTAAAAGGAGAGGTGATTTCCTTGTCCCCTCCCCCCCCCCGTCGCCTGGAACTCTGAGCTGTATTAACTGTAGTGCCGCCGCACCCGAATCTAGTTTCTCATAATGCAATTTTAAGTTGCACGGTTTGCAAAGTTGTGTGCGACTATAAAATTTCCAGAAACCCGAAAACAAAATCAGATACAACGTCAAAACAAAAAAAATTCCTTCCAGTAGCACCTTAAAGACCAACTAAGTTAGTTCTTGGTATGAGCTTTCGTGTGCATGCACACTTCTGAAGAAGTGTGCATGCACACGAAAGCTCATACCAAGAACTAACTTAGTTGGTCTTTAAGGTGCTACTGGAAGGAATTTTTTTTGTTTTGACTATGGCAGACCAACACGGCTACCTATCTGTAACAGATACAACGTGTTTGTTTTAAATTGTTATGGGGAATGTTAGGATCCTTCTGCCTTGGTCAGACCAAACTGGAGTGCTGTGACCAATTTCTGGGCGCTCCAAATGATGAAGGATTTGACAAGGTGGAACGTGTGCAGAGGAAGGCAGCCAAAATGATCGAAGCCAAGCATTAGGAGGGATGTTTGAAGGATTTGGACATGTTTAGCTTGGGAAAGAGGAGACTTAAGAGGAGATATGATAGCCATCTTCAAATATCTGAAGGGCTGTCGCATAGATAGAGGATGGAGCAAACTTTAGTTGAGATTTCTGCATTGCAGGGGTTTGGACTAGATAACCCTTGTGCTCCCTTGCAACTCTCCCTTTTCAGCCTGGCCAACCAACGTCTATGGGAAGCCCACAAACACAATGTGAGTGCAAAAGCATTCTCGCCACTTGTGAACACCGGCAGGGGAGGTAGAACAGCCTTATGTTGCCCTTCAGGGTGCAATAAAGATGCAAATCAAAGCAATAAGAACAAAACCACACACACACACACACACACACCAACAACTACATTCCTATTTAATGATATCTATACTGCTCTTCCATAGGAGTATTTCCAGGGTTGTTTGCAACGACTAATAAACACTTTGCAATAAACTGAGGAAACTGTCCCACCCCCGCTGCTGTAAAGTGCCAGTTGAAAAAATTATGTAAAGCACTCAGAAGGGGGCCTCTTTAAGATTTTAATGCTGTATGTTGGCAGGTTGATAATTGCAGGTGCTCATTCAACTACTCAGGTTGTAAGGCTGCAACTGCCACCAGCTGAGCTTCCAGCTAGTATGGCCAATAATTATGGAAAGCCGTAGTTCAACAATACCTCAAAGGTCAAAGTTTCTCCATCCCTAATCTAGGGGGTTAATGGTAAGTAAATCAATTCTGCTTGGAAACAGAAGTCTTCTAGCCCAGGTGAGATGTGTTTGCAACACCTGGTCCCAATTAATAGCTCAGCAGCTGATTAATTTTGAATTAATTGCTTCAGCTGTTTAGAAGGTTGTTTGGGAGACTTGCAGCTGTTTGGGAGTGGATAGGATGTGTAAGATGTTTTCACTTTTAATTAGAAATACAAAGATTGAATGTCACCCTGTTGGCAAAAAGCCTTTGTAAAACAAATTATCAATTTATGCAAAAGAACGAAAGTTTGCTACCACAACCTTCTCTCACTTTCTCTCTCCCTACTTCTCTTCTTCCCCAACCTTGTGCAGTCTATAAAAATGTCTCTCACTGATGGCCAGATGATGGGAATTGTAGTTCAACAACACCTGGGGGAACAAAGGTTTTCCACGCCTGCTTTATATACTTAACTCTAGCAGGGAGTTTGTATGCCAGACATTGGAAGAGTTAAAAAAAGAAACCAACCAAGAAAGAGCCAATTAGGAAGTTATAGGAACAGGAAGGAATACTTAAAGTAAGAACAATCATGGAAAAAAAGAAGACATGTAACAGAATTTTTAAATAATTTGGTCCCTTGAGTGATTTCATGATGCTCAGTATATTAAGGAAAAGCTAGGTGTTTCATGTAGAGGGACACGGGTGGCGCTGTGGGTTAAACCACAGAGCCTAGGACTTGCTGATCAGAAGGTCGGCGGTTCAAATCCCCACGATGGGGTGTTCGGTCCCTGCTCCTGCCAACCTAGCAGTTTGAAAGCACATCAAAGTGCAAGTAGATAAATAGGTACCACTCCAGCGGGAAGGCAAATGGTGTTTCCGTGCGCTGCTCTGGTTCGCCAGAAGCGGCTTAGTCATGCTGGCCACATGACCTGGAAGCTGTACGCCAGCTCCCTCGGCCAATAAAGCAAGATGAGCACCGCAACCCCAGAGTCAGTCACGACTGGACCTAATACTCAGGGGTCCCTTTACCTTTAGGTGTTTCATGTAGTTTATTAAATGGTATTATCAAACATGATACTGCCTGTCTCTGCTGGGTTTTTTTGTGTTGTTCTGGCACTACAGTGGTACAGGATTTGTTGGGAGGAGACAATTGTGTTGGATAACAATCTGACCCTAAGTAGCACTAGGAAGAATGACAGAAATAATAAATATTAACCAGAGTCATGAGTACCAAGAGCTCAGTCCTGGAATGTGTGCAGTAATACATCCGATTGTATGCAAATTCCTTTCCCTCCAACAGGTAAAGCTTTTGCATCACAGAATATGACCACCTGATAAGACTTGCACCATAGTGCCTCTTATCAAGCAGTACATAATAGCATTGTAATATTATTATCAGATGTCCAGCCTTTGTTTCCTGAAAAGCAGCCATTATGTCTGAAATTGGCTTCTTCATTAAACTGGCAAGTAAGGCAAGTCAAAGTTTTACTCAGGTAGGATTACTTAAAACAGATGAGGTCTTGTTAACTGGAGAAATTTCTCCAGCAATTAAAATAGGTTTATCACCTTGAAAATCTTGTTCTCATTCTATTGGAATTTGGAAACAGCGTACTTAAGACTTAGGCTACAGGCGAACCCTGTAATGTGGGCAGAGTATGCCAGGGCACATCTCCTCTAGAATATACGAAACACAGAATAGTCTCCATTTCGCAGGAAGATGCAGTAGTTAACACCTTGATAGTCCATCATCTAACCTCCAAAAGGTTTCAGTCCCCCCACTTGGATCAGAAATAATTTCAATGATCACTGCCCAACTGTCCTTTGTCCTCCAAAGTCCCTCAGCTGACCATCTATTCTGCAACATGAGACCAGAAGTTTTTGTAAGTAGATGCAACAGTATAGGTTCTTTGCATTTTCTTGAAGCAACATTTGGCCTCCTCTTGTTTCTTCTGTCTTTTTCATCATAAACTAGGCTGTTGCGGTCTTGGGTGTGTTCCCTCAGTTGACATTCCCCGCCCCACCCATGCCTCAAATGACTTGGTTCATGCTATGTGTGGGGGGTTTGACAGAGTAAAAACAAGCTACATTGGGCTCAGGGGACAGCCAGGTAGGCTGGGTGCTTTCAGCCTTCCCTCCTATGTATGGTATTTGCCTCGGATTCCCAAAAATGCTCCCATCTGGGGGTAGAGGGAGCCCAAGCTGGTGTGTTGACAACCTACTTAAGTGCCTCTGCCACAACTGGCCTACCCAGACTGGTAGTCATGGGAAGGAATACAAGGCCTATTAAGCACAATGGGATTTCCCCCCAAATGGTCATGTAGAAGATTGCACTGTTAATTATTGCTTGGGTTACCAATGCTGTCTTAAATGATGGGCCAATGTTTAGCATACTCTGTTAAAAATAAACAGAACTTTGGCCTAAAATCCGAAGGCTGTGCATAAAAAAACACTACAACCTGCATGTATTATTATAGCGCACGAGTGTTGGAAAAAATCATTTAAAAATGTTACTCCATTGTTATAATGCTGAAGCAGCTGATGAAGCGGGATAATGTGAAGGCCAAAAAGAGAAATGTGAAGACACGGAAATATGTGACCACAGATTTTTTTGGGGGGGGAGGGGGGAGTAGCAACATGCTATGTGGCCTAAGATAGAAAAATGCCCCATGATTAGAAAAGTTGTGCGCTTCTAAAAACATCCCAGTCCCCTTACACTCAGATCACAACCAGCAGCATTTGAAGTCTCTATGCTACCAAAACTGACGTCCAGGTACACTCACAACAATCTGCTAGCCAATATGATGCATCAAATCCTAAATGAGAATAAAATTTAATATTTTAGGTATAGTCATCATGGGTCAAAAGATTCAGCTTCGATACTTCCCCCTTTGTACAATATACTGCACTTACGTGTCTGTTAATGAATGTTAAGAATTTAGAACAAATACAGCCTGAAGGCTTTGCAATTATCAAAAATTGAAGAGTGCCAGAACATGGCAGTCTCTGATGAAATCAGTCAACCATTTACAATTTCCTATTTCTCAAGAAATTTTAGGAACACCGGGCAACATAAATATCACATAGGTTCCCACTTACTGCAACCTCCTCTACAGTCTGGTCTGGAGGGTCCCCCTCAACCCTACAGAATCATATTTTGTACGTTGGAAGGGACCTCGAGGGCCATCTAGTACAACCCCCTGCAATGCATCCATGACAGATGGCCATCCAACCTCTGCTAAAAAACCTCCAAAGAAGGAAAGTCTACCACCTCACAAGGAAGTCTGTTCCACTGTTGAACAGCACCTACTGTCAAAGTTCTTCCTGATGTTTAGTCAGAATCTCCTTTCTTGTAATTGGTTCGGATGGATGAATCTGTAGCAGATTTAGGGGGGAGGAAGGGAGGAAAGGGAAGCTGCCACTGTGGAAATATATTCCATTGGTGGATGGACACCACTGGTTGCCAGTGTTAAATCTATGTGCTGAAAACTAGCATAATCCACTCAGAAAGACAAAGCAAAATGTATGTTCTCAGTGTATAATGAACGTTAAGTCATTTAATAGATTTTAGTTTTATTTGCAGATTCCACTGTAGTGTTGTAACAAATCACATCTGTGTACCAGAGCATACATCAACAGCCAGATGTAGACCTGAATTACAGCACTGCTATAATATTTAGTTGTTTGAAGGAGACATAAGCATACACTATGGCCACAAATAATTTTCTGCTATTTTCTTTAACAACCTTCAAATTTCCAGAAATATTGGTATCTACGTTCAGGTTGTAGACCTAAAATGAAAGTTACTGAATAATTTGGTAAGGAAATAGCAAAAGGAGCAATCTCACAGGCACTGATATAGCAAACAATTATTTTAATTCAGAGCTACCATACTGATAAGCTCTCTGAAAACAAGTAGCCAGCTCTTTCCCAAAGGGAAAAATGCCCTCTTAATGTTTTCGGCAAAATTTCAGAAATTTATTTTTTGGCCTTGCTATATCAAAGTCAATCATACAAAGACCTAGGCATGAAACCTAAATTGATACTTTTTTAAAGCCCTTCTATTAAAAACAAAGTCATGCAATTTTTAAAATCAATTATGCAGTTGCTAAAATTGCAGCAAAACCAAACTGTGTATGTTCAGCATTTATACTGCTAATGCATAACTAACAACAAACCTGATTAGAGTAACACAAATCTGTCTTAAGTACACCATTATATCACTAAAGAGACAAATGCCATGGATTTGGCAGAAACATTTAATTGAAAGCACTTAAATAGCAGGATAAGTTTGTGTTAACGCTTCACATTTAGGAGAAATAATATTGCAGACCCACTTTACAAAAAGTGTTCTTCTATAAAATATTAAGTGAAGGACTGTATTTACCATTTTCTAATACAAAGCAACTTACAGCTTGTGTCAATGGTAACTTAAAATTCTAAATAAAAGAGCAAAATACACAAAGCAACTGAAGCACAAAACACTGTATTAAATACAGTGGAATTTAAGTATACATTGTACTATTTAACGTAAAGAAGAGAAAACAAAAATCATACATTAGAAGTTAGAAACTAAACAATGAGGGGTCCGCTAGAAGTCAGAATAGTTTCCATTTGTGATCTCTTTCTACCATAATTAGTCTGCACATCCTAAAAAAATGGTGTGAATGCCACACAAAAAGCAATTTTTCTAACTTTTTTGGATGTATTTAACAGACATTGAGAAAAAAATCAGAGAACAAATGGCCTCTGTTAACACCAAACACAGTTTTCTTTTCTTTTTTTAAAAGTTATCATAATCTTTCTTGTCTTTCTTCCCCTCAGCTTCAAAGCCATCAACTCCATCACTGTCCCTTCTCCTTTTACGATTGTTGTGAATATTGAAGCGCTGGTTCATCTGGGGCAAGGGATCCATTCCTAAAACTTTGTGTATTTGACGGAATGCAAGGAGTCTCAATGCAAACTGTGGAGGAGGAAAAAGGTTATCAGTTATTTAAACTTCTAAAATTAGATGCATGTTCATTTTAGTAAGACACTTTCAAGACCATACGTATGAGTATTTAAAACTCTTCTATACAGTGGTGCCTCGCAAGACGAAATTAATTCGTTCCGCGAGTTGCTTCGTCTTGCGATTTTTTCGTCTTGCAGAGCGTGGATTCCCCGGGTATTAACGGCCTTAAGAAAAAGGAAGCAAACCCACAAGACGTTTTCGTCTTGCGAAGCAAGCCCATAGGGAAATTCGTCTTGCGAAGCAACTCAAGAAACGAAAAACCCTTTCGTCTTGCGCGTTTTTCGTCTAGCGAGGCATTCGTCTTGCGGGGCACCACTGTATATACCATACAGCTTTACAAAATTTTAGTTAATGATATAGCTTCTGAAAGTTTATTGAAAACAAAATGTTAGTTGTATAGTGAAGCAAAATTGGTCCCTGTGTAGAGTATGTTGCAAAATGCTGTATTTCCTGTGCCTTCAGAAGTGAAACTATCTAGAAGAGTAATGAGAACTTCTGCCCCACAGGTGGCTCACATGTGACACTGGTTTTTGGGCAGGTAAAAACATGGCTGCATAGTGCATCTGGAAAGGACTGAAGCACTGAGTTCAATCCTGCTTGGTTTGTGTGTGTAAACCAGATCAGGTGTGTTGGTGCACCCAAATCCTACAGGAAGCAAGAATGAATTTGTTGTGCATCAGCCGATGCATGGGGAGTTCAATCCTGCTTGACAACCATCTCCCCCCAACCAACCACCTGTTAATGTTGGTTTGCAGGGTGCGGAGAGATAGATCTGTCCCACTGGCCAAAAAGGTTCTCCAACCCTGGTCTATAACATGGGTTGGGCTCTTTCCATATGTCACCCTGAATTGTAACTCCCTGACTAGCCACTATCAATACTGCTCCTCATTTTTATCATTACTTCAACCAGTTTTAAAAAATAGTGAATTTGGTATTATTTTTGACATAGCATTTCCTTTTTCTTCACACCCTTTAAGATGAAAAGCAGTAATTTGTAAAATTGGTAAAAGACCCTAGTAATTCTTCCTCTGCTCCAACAGGTGCATCAACAGGGATTAGGGAGGTGGGCTGTGCTGGTTACTGGGTGGGAGTATAATTTTTGTTTCTGTTACTCTGCTGCCAGCGTTGTTATTACTGTTATGGTGGAGGGGTTCTCTCTCTCTCTCTCTCTCTCTCTCTCTCTCTCTCTGTGTGTGTGTGTGTGTGTGTGTGTGAGAGAGAGATGTTAATATGATTCCCCCTTTTCTATTTCATGAAGTATTTTTGTGTATGTTCTTCGGTGTAAGTTGCCTAGAGACCTGTTAAGTGCCTAGTACGTTTAATACAAGATTAAAATGGAAATTGGAAATTAAACTACAGCATATAGGAAGCACATTTTTCAGATCAGGTTCTTTTCTTCTTTTTTGAAGTTTGTGTATCAGATATTCACTATGTTTAACTATTTTATGAGAACTTTTAATTACCTGTGCACTTGAAGTAATGTCTTCTCGTTGCTGATCTGTCATTAAAGCAAGTGTATCAAAAGGATCTTTTTCACAAGGATCCAAAAGGCCAGGACCACCTATAAACAAAAAAGTAAACTTTATTTTCTTTTTTCTTTTTACTAATTTCATGAAGATAGTATTATTTCATTCTTCCTATACTGTAACAAAATAATGTGTAAAGTAGACAAACCAATCAGTTTAACACAGAATTTCAAGTGTGGACTATGACTGCTACTTGCCTTTAAGGATAATTCCTGAAGATATACACTCAAACACTCTTCTTAAGGCATCTCCCGGGCTTTGTGGTCCAGTAGCGCTGCTAATTGCCTTCTCTACTAATAATTCCATTGCCTAAATAAAACAAAGAGATGTAACGATAAACCACTATCCACACTTTAATTTAAAACATGAAATATAGAATGCCATCAGCTGGTAAGTAGCACATGATAACTTTATGAGCAACGGCTGTCTGTTAACACAGTCTTAAAACTTTGCAGCTCAGCAAATATAAGCAAGTTTAAACCAATACAGCAACTGTTGACACCTGCAGAAAGCCTTTTAATAAAAAAAGAATTGCCTATATCAATTCACACCGCCAAGTTTCTCTCAATGGAGGCCACGATAGAGTGTAGTGTTGTTGTTTTTTCATTAAAAATGTGCTTAACCTATAAATGAACCAAGGAAATGAATGCAGGCTGGAATCAGATGCAATCTTGGCATGAAAATGGGGTCCTGCTACATAAAACACTGAAGAGTTGTGCTGCAAAAATATGAAAAAGGCTTGGATTGTGAGTTGCCCCTCTGTAGATTTTCACTAATTTCCCCTTTCCCATGTATTCTCCAATGCCCCATGCCATTCCAGAGAGCCCCCTGATCCTCCATAATAGATGGCGGGGGCAAGGGGCTGGAGGGGGAAATTGGTAAACATTGCTTCCCTTCTGCCAACAGAAGCATCAACCAAGTTCCATTCACAAGATATTAGAATCTAAGCCAAAGGCAACACACACAAATGTTTGCATACAGTTTCAATAGTCAGGGGTATATATGTGATTATCAGATACCACCACCTAGCCTTGGTAATACAAAACAAAACTACAAATCTGCACACTGCAGAGAACTTGGGGGGAGAGAAATGACTGTCTCTCACTTCATACCAGACTCAGAAAAAACAAGAAAGAAACTCACAGCTACAGAGGATCTCTGAAGCCTACTGAGAAATAAGGGGCTCACCCCCTGCTCTCCTAAGGCTTCTGCACGTACCAGGGGCCTTGGAAGTAGCTCAGTGGTTACCATAAAGAATGATCATATCCAAGGCTTGCAAGAATCTGTGGAGCCCTATCAGTAACATGGGCTGGATTCAACTACCCCAGTCTGCTAGTGGAAGCCAGCACAGGGAATCCCATTAGTACAAGAGTGCTTTCCCTCCATAATCTGCTCTGCAGGGTCAAGAGAACCCCCAGAAGAGCAAATGGCTGTGGAGAAGGAGATCGTTCCACCTGGACAGCTGAAATGCTTGTTGCTGACGGAATGCCTCTCATAGCAGAATCCTGAATTCCACAGGTGAAGGGCCTGTGTTTTACGTTAGAAGCAGAGCTTACAGGGACATCTTCTGTAGAGCCCATACTCCTTGCAAATTTTCATAAATAAAAGGAATGCAAGAGTCATTAGAAAGATCCGGCTCCCCTCAAATTCTTCAAAATTAATACTTATTTTGTGCACTGTTTTGTAATTGCCCCTGAAGGACAGCATTAGCAATTTAAAATATGTTGGCTATATCCAATAGTTGTGTAAGCAAAGGGAAGCTTGCTTAACCAACTTGTTTAATAACTTGCAAGCATTTCTATACTGCCAACGTTAAGAACAAAATATAAAATAATTTATTATTATTTTATTATTATTATTATTACTACTACAAATGCAAAATCAATACAGCTATTTACCGACGAAATCCTGGCTGAACAAATAAGTTTTAAGCAGGCACCTAAATGACAATACTGTAGGCGCCTGTCTGATGTTCATTGGGAGTACATTCAAAAAGTGCAGATGATGAACCACAGGAGAATATAGCAGTGCTAAGAGTGTCTCTTGTGAAAATCCAAGTGACTAGGCTTAGGGTACCCAAGGTATCATATTTCCCCCCTCCTCTTGCTGAATGTCCCATAAACTGCATCTAGAGAGTCAAGGACTCTTCATAAAAAGTGGGGGCACTAGAGGAGGGAGGAATCACTCTAAATCAGACAGAAATATTTTGTGTCAGTGGGATCTCTGCATATAAAAAGGGAAATATACTTCTTTAGCCCAAATGCCTTAAAAAGACAAAATCAAAATTACTGGAAATTGCAGATTTATGTAATCAACATGTGTGTCTTGTTTAAGCACAAGGAGCTCTTTGGATTGAAGCTATGAGGCATCACAACGGCCAGCAAATTAATCCAGCTGCTTAAGTGAAGTATAAAATTCCAAAGTTGCAAGGATATTCAAAAGAATTTCATGCGTAATTCTGAGAACACAGAGAATTGGCAATTAAATGTTTAATTGGTTTTTTAATCATTTTTATTGATACTTTACTATTTCTTGTAAATCACTTATAAGTTTCACAACAATCAAATGGTATGTAAATCTTGTTTAAAAAATGAGAATGAGGCCTTCTGGTTCAGAAGCTTTCTCACACACGTTTGCCTTATTATCATGGTTCTTTAGAGGAAAATGTGTTTCAAAATGTTTTGCTTTGTCCTGATGTTACGGATACCCTCACTTCTGAAACAAATGAATGCCTTCAAATAAATTAAGTATGGAGCATTTAAAAGAAATGAGTACCAGAAATCTCTATTGTCATTTTGGTGTCTGTTGAATATTTCCCTCTTTCAACAAGCCTACTAAGTGGATTATTGTCCTAGTCAGTATCTGTACTTGTTTTGCAACTGTTTTTATGTATGCAATAATTTTATTGCATTGTGAAATGACTTAAGAGATGCTTCATAGGAAACTATTCATAAATGAAATAAACAAAAAGTACTTACCCAGCTTGGAAAGTCAGACCAAGTGGGAACTCTCTGACAGAGATCACGAAGAATACGTATGATAATGACACACGACTGCAGACCATTAGCTCTAGCCTTGAGGGCAATACAAAATCAAGTTAATCAATCCCAGCACCAATAGAATATAGGCCTCTTAGAGAAGCTAAAACACCACTGTTCAATGGAAGCTCAGACACAGAAAAGAAACAAGCCACATGAAACATTCCAGGAGCTGCCATTTACAGAAGCATTTTATGCCAAGGTTAGTAATTGAGAAGTCAAGGTGCACAGGTTATACAAGACTAATATCCCTTGAATTCCTGCACACTTTGGTTCATTTGTACAGAAAATACAATTACCTTCCTATAATAGAAATACAGGAGTAAAGAGCTAACAAGTAGAGAGACTGAAAGGCTATGGGAATCTGTTTGGTTTCTCTGTCGTACCTTTGCTGGAGTGCAAAGTCACCAAACCAAATAGTTTCTCACCTTTCATTCCCTACACTTAAGCTTCAAGAAATAAAGGGTAAAAGTCTTACATCTAACACACAAAGCTTTAAACACACATTCTGTTATTTAAAGCAAAGTTACTCTGCAGCCTTATGGAACACATTACCAATACAAAACATACGATTTCCCCCAGCGAGTCAAGCTTTCAACTTCGCTATCTCGGTGGCCAGAAAAACAAGTTGACATCAAATTGGCAAGAACGGCATAAAGCGGTTCTTCTATACAGATCTTCCAAGATGAATTAATTTCCCCCATGTCATTTAATTTTATATATGAGTACACATAATAGATATATATACACATATTTACTATGGGCAACCTTTAGTTTTTCCGCATAGTTTAACATCCAACCGAACAACTGAACTACTCTCTCTCTCATAAGGCTACAAGAAGAAAGTAAAATGATGTTCCGAACCTGGAACCACTTAGCGTGGCGTAGAGCAGCCAGAGCGTCAAGGCATTTTTGCCTGTCCAAGACGTCCGGTGGGTCTTTCACCATACCCGAGGTTACATCTAAAATGGATTGAATTGGCAAAATGCAGTGAGGAATGGGTGTTTGACCAGGTGAGCAAGACACTTCCTTAAATTAGCTTCCATGTCACACGTGCCATTTATATTGCAATCCCTATCTCCAATGTATTTGTATTCAGCAGTAATAATCCCTTAATCTGTATGTGGTCATTGAGCCCAATACAAAAGGTAATCAAGAGCATAATACAAGGTTAGCTCTCAATCTCAATCTTATTTTTTTTATGTCCATCTATTTGTGAAAAAAAATCCTCTGGAAAAATAAATTTCCCCTAAAATTAAAATGTTGAAGGAAGAATGGTTGGACACAGTGCACCAGCACAGGAAACACAAGACAGAAGGAACACAAAAATCCACTTGAATGAAGCAAAAGTTACAACAAACTGTGAGCAAAATCTATTGTGAAGTTCTTCTGTGTGGGCCCCACTGAACTGAATGGGCATTTCTGTTAAGTTCCCATCCATTTTAATGGTGCTTGTGCAGAACAACTTCCCAGTGGATTGTGCCCTGTGTTTGTTGGGACAACTTAAAATGGCCGCATGCTACCTTAGACTTAGTCCTAGTTAATGGGTCAAAATTCTTCCTGAGCAGTCAAGACCCATGATGTACTAGGATACCTCCCATTAAGGCAAGGTAAAACTATACTTATAGAAACAATCCAGATTTTTTGGTTTTATGGAGTCTGAAGGGATGTGAAATACTTTGTAAAATTCAAGTCAAGAGCACCTGTGCATTTTTGTATTTCTTAAACCCTCTAGGCTCCTATTGCACCAAGGTGCATGCTGTGTATATCCATCCCAATTTCATCCAGGGGTATACCAGAAGAAAACAAGAAAGAGGAGTCTTAAGAGAAGGAAGTAGAGGAAAAATCAAAACCAGGAAAAGCAGAAGCAATAGCAGTGTGATAGAAAGAACAACACTGCATCTGGTAAATTCTTATTTTCCAAACAAGGATTTTGTGTCAGTTATAATTACTGTTCCTAAATAAGTTGTAACTGCCTGTTGAGCAGCCAAGAGTATTTCTAGGTATTTTTTAATTTTCTGCCAATACAAAATTGCTGTTAAAATAAATGTTGAATGCAACCAGACTTTGCCTGGATTATTCAGCAGATGAGACATTAAAATGTAGTCTAATTTAAGCAAACATACTCATAACAGCAAATCAAAGACTCATGGAACACACCAACTAGGAAAAGAACGTAAACCAAGATATTAACAGATTTGGCTTGAAGGTCAGCCATCAATGAAGAGAAACAGGTCAGGAGAATGCAAGCCAGAATTTATATAAACGACACTTCCGCTGTGCACAGAATTATTTCAATTTCATTTAGTATGCTATGCCTGAATTGTACACCTCTCATAGGAAATTCATTTGTTTATGCTTATATTAATATTTTACCAGTGGGATATACAAGTCTTAAACATTTTTAGCAATGGGATTTATGCCATTTTAACATGGTGAATTTTATGGGCTATACAGATACAGTGAAGTGAAAAATGAGTCACATTAGTGAGAGATTTCAAAGCAAATGAAAGAAGACATTAGGATTATAGATGTATCAAGTGAAAGGAGAGAAAATTTAAGGGAAAAGAGTCAACTGAGGCCAAAGTCAGCAGTACGATTTGATAATTGACACATTTAAAGTTCAGTTCATAGTTCTGACAAAATAGGGAGAGTTTATTCTATTTTATATAGCTTGTGGGAGCAAGCTTTGTTTCATAAAAACTATTTATACTCTCCTAAAAAATACATGCAAGAAAATAGTGTTAATGACTCAGTTTAATTATCACTGAAGTCCTGGATTATTATTATTTAAATAATGGTATTAAAACACTTGTATTTCGAAGCACTACTTTTTTTAAAAAAAATTGATGCAATGATCCAGAGACCCATATACAATTGACAAGCAAGATTATGGGTGATCCAGCTCTATTAAGCTTGAGATTTGTCATTGACCTCAGTGGGAGATATCGAGTGTACCCATTGCAAATCAACCTTGAAGCCATCAGAAGATGCTGAAGCAGCTATAGAAATTGAGAGCTTATCTGGGCTGGATATCCATTAAAAAGACTTTCCTATATGTGGATTTTTGCATAAAGACTCCAAGTGGATTAACCCCTTAAAAACTGGTCCTAAAATTAAATGAATCAGAATTCAAGTGTACCCTCTTAGCTTCAACCATAGTTGGTTTTTTTAAGTGCGGATTATTTTTCTTGTATTCTAAAAATAAGGGGTTAATCTTCAATAAGACATGCTGTGTCCACACTATTTCATTATTAAAAAGTTAACAGGTATGACATGCGCCTTCAATTCCAGGTGTGAATTAAGTATTACCCAGTCAACTGTTTCAAAGCTAGTGTGAACACTGCTTAATTCTAGAGAAGAGAGAGACAAAGACAAGAAGGGGGGAAAAGACAAAACACAAAAGTAACAGTAAATGCTAGGACTATGCAACCAAACCCCCTCAAAAATATGGCAGGTGTGACATTGAGCTTTAGAAAACCTTGGTCAAAAATCCTTCCGATGTCTTGGCAGCAATCCCTGACAGGATTCAATTGTCTCTGCTAGAAGGCTTTGGACCGGCGCTAATAAGCTAAGGATAAAAAACATAAACATATACACTTTGCTGAAGAAACACATTCCGCAGCATGGGTTACAGAATCTTTATATCCAGAGTAAATTCTGTAAATTTAACTGTTAAGTGCACAAAACTGTAAAGAAACAAAATCCTACATGGTTAACAGTTTTGTGTTTACCTTCTCCTTCCCCTTCAGTTCGCAACTGAATAGGATTACATAAGATGTTATTCAACCAGCAAATGAAATACATCTACTTAAAATTGGGTTCTTCCAGCAAAGCCTTCCTTGCCACCTGAATTCAACTCCCAAAAGCCAGCTAGATTCCATCAACCAAGTTAAGACACCGAGCATTAAGAGCTGCAGTTAAGAGTATACCTTTTTTTTGCAGCACATAGACAATGATCTTTATAAAAGTCTTGTTTACTGCAATTTGCAGTTAAACCACGTATTTCAGAGGTAAACTTTTTCACATATTCATTTTAAGCTGCTCAGTGTCTTGAAGAAATGATTCAAAAATTTTAAAAGCTTTGCTTTCCTCTATTAATATTATCAAACTTAGTATTATCAAACTTAGAATGGCAACTCTAATTAATGTTTGGGTCAGACAAAAAAATGGAGCTTTATTTTCTTTTGAAGTCAGATCATGAAATTAACTGGCACAGTGAAATGGCATCAACATCGTGTTCAAAATAGTTGTGCAATTTTCTATCCACGTTTTCCTTTTTTTGCCAAATCTTTACAGGTTGCATATAACCAAATGTGATGTCTGACATTGATTCTGTTGTTTGGTAGAGATGAATAAATAAACTGAACTCAGGGCAATCAAGCAAAGTTATCTGTGATTATTTCAGAATTTAAAAGCCAATGGTATTATGTAAATTTAAGTAGTGTTTTAAAAACCAGGAAGAAAAATCCTATGTACATTAATATTCAAGCTTTGTTTTTGTTTTTTAAAAAAAAGCTTTTTGAGAAAGCTTGCTTCTAGAATAGTTATACTTTTAAAAAATAACATAAGCAATTATTCAAATATTGAAAGCATAATGCTAAAAGTTCATTCCACAGCTGTATGTACACAAGCAAACTCACTCTACGCTAACAAGAACTTAAACAGAGCCTTACTTCCTATGCTTATGTATTCTTAGCCAGCAATACCACTGTGCCTGCAAAAAGTTTATTTTGACCAACACAAGACCAAAGAAAACAAAGTTCATTTTATCTGACCTCTAAATAGAGTTAACATATTGCAGACATTAAATTATCATGCTTGCTGGCTTAAAAACATTTGTAGCTTTCAAAGAATTATAGAAGAGACCCTAAAGCAACACTGCTGGCACCAGTAGGATCGCACAGGTCATAAATACATATGGAGTTTTAAAGTTCCAACGTCTACTTAACTGAACTCAGCTATCACTGTTTACTATAAACACACTGCATACGTACTGCTTAATTAAGACACTCCAACCTCAGTATTAGGAGCTCTTTGTCTTATACTCCAGTCCAGAAACCAACCTCAAAAAACTGGAAAAAATACACATCATGCTCCAAGCAAAGCCAGAATCACTTTGAACTTAAAAATTAACTAAGTGCCATATAAATCAAGGCTAAGACTGATCCAGTTTCAAACATACAATATAATTTCCTGGTGTAGTTTCTCCCTTAGGGAGGAAGCCTTCTTGATTATCAACTTACAGGTATTTGAGTCATAAACATTTACTTTTTCCAAAGAAAGACAGGTTTGCACATTTAAAAAACACACCTACATTTTCCAGAAATCTGAGGTTGTTGGTTGCAGTGAATAAGTCTAAAATAGGTTTTGGAAAAACACACAAGACTGCTTGATTTATGAATTGCCATTAAATGTGTATCACATGCCAGCATGTTGCCTTCCAGGATTTAATGCCGTTTATGACAGAATGATTAAGCCAATTAAAATAGAGCATTTTTTAACAGATTCCGAACCTCCATCCCTCATGTTCTCTTCCCGAATCACTGGTGATGTCAACGTGATGGTCACTTGCATTTTAGGTTCCACACAGGAATTCAAAATGATGGATGCTTCTTGTCCTGCACACTTTATTTCATATTTCTCAGGACTTATTACCTAAAGAATGCAAATAAGAAGCTAAATGTTTTCACACAAAAAGGGACTAGTCCAAAATACCCGGAGGTTCATCACAAGTTGCTTGGGAGTTTAGTCAAGGTACCTTGTATCGTACCTTGACTAAATCATGAATTCATACATTAAAGGAAAGTAAGGTGAGAGAGAACTGGCTTCTTTGAGTCTGTAACAAATTTACAGTATCCTGGAGGGAAGGAGCAGGTGGCCATTATGAGGTTAAGGCCTTCCCACTGTATATTGGAAGGTTTTAGGATGGAGGAGAAAGAAAAAATAAATTTCTGCTTCCCCACTGTGCAGAATCCACCCTGCTCCCTGAATGAATATAGCAAAAGTGGGCTAACATTCCTTTCTGGGTATCCTGGGGGTGTGTCCATTCCAGTTGTGAGAGGACCCAGAGAGAAAAATGGGTCGAGTAACAGGTGCATTTTTTACCTAATTAGAAGGCTAGTTTCTAGATGTACTTTCACACCACTCTCCATCCTCCTTCCAGGCAAGCAAGAAGCACTAGCCGAGTTCAAAAGCACATTTCAACTAATAGAATGCAGCAGCTAGATTGGTGCCTGGCCGCCAAGACCATATAACACCGGTCCTGAAAGACCTACATTGGCGCCCGCCCTGTGGAACGCCCTCCCACCAGATGTCAAGGAAATAAACAACTATCTGGCTTTTAGAAGACATCTGAAGGCAGCCCTGTTTAGGGAAGTTTTTAATGTTTGATGTTTCATCTTGTTTTTAATATTCTGTTGGGAGCCGTACAGAATGGCTGGGAAACCCAGCCAGATGGGCAAGGTATAAATACAGTGGTGCCTCGCAAGACGAAAAGAATCCATTCCGCAATTCTCTTCGTCTAGCGGTTTTTTCGTCTTGCGAAGCAAGCCCATTGACGGCTTAGCGGATTAGCACTATTAGCGGCTTATCCGCTTAGCGCATAAGCAGATAAGCAGATAAGCGGCTTAGAAAAAGGGGGGGGGGAAGTCGGAAGAACTCGCAAGACATTTCGTCATGCGAAGCAAGCCCATAGGGAAATTCGTTTTGCGAAGCGCCTCCAAAACGGAAAACCCTTTCGTCTAGTGGGTTTTTCGTCTTGCGAGGCATTCATCTTGCGGGGCACCACTGTAATAAATTTTTACTATTACTACCCTCAAGGGGTGTGAGAAGTAGGGCTAGTGATGCATGTGGCCCAGGGGAGAGTCCTCAGAGCCAGAGGAGACTGGGAAGGGAGGTGTTCTTTTCTTTCCGTCTTCCCCATCCTCAAGGAGTACTACAAGGCTCTTATTCCAGCCTTCCTACAGCCATGAAGAGGGTAGAAGCACTCCTATTACAGGATGGCGGTGCAGCTCTGCATTGCAGGATGAGCTATTTAGAAAATAGCTCATTGCTAGTCCACCTACTTCAAAGTTAATTACGACAGAGGAAATTTGATTGGCAGAGCCCCAGTTCAATCTTTTTATGAAAAATACCAAATGTTTTCAAGACCATACATACGGCAAGTTGCTTGGGCAGATTTTCAGCAATGCGACTCAGCAACGTTTTAGTAGGTTTCTCAGCACACAGCAAGACAAGGTTGACATTTCGGTCTCCTCGGAGCAGCAAACCCTTAGCCAACACTCCCACTCGTAAGACTCCTTTCAAAGCCCTGCGCAAAAATGAAGTCTTGGTGAGAAGCAGGTGTTTCAAGGGCCAAAGCACTCAAAGAAAACAAGTCTAGTGTAGGGAGAGCCCTTCACGTGCAACACACTACCCTAGACCCCCATGAGGACGGTGTGCATTGTCATTCTCTACATACATCATAGTGTACATTTTTATGTGGAAAGCACAAAGTTTTGGAAAAAAGATCCAGACAGCAAAGAGGTGCAATGAAAAGTTTGGCATTTCTCACACTGGGTGGAGTTCTGGGCTGGTTATTCTCTACCATCAGCAAGAGGATAAAGCCTCAGCCAAGGAAAAATAGTCTGAAGTGCTCTATTGCACAGTTGAAGGACTTTTTCATATGAACAAAGTGCAGTTGCTGTTGAAGAAATACAGGTCCTAGTTGCTTCTGGAGAATGCCAGCTAAGCAAACAACTTTCATTGGCAAAAGTTAGGGATCCATTACTCTGATAACAGAATCCAGTATTTCTGGGCGCATAAGTTTAAGAAGTTGGCATGAAGCAGGGCAAATGCTCCATTTTGTCTTAGTCCCTCTCCTAGCACAATGATTTCAAGCAACTATGGCAATAAAACATACCTGTCTTTACCGCCCTCTTTTTTATCATCTCCTTCCTTGCTCTTGTTTTTTTCATTGTCAGTCATATTATCAGATACAAGTTTCAGTGCACGCTCAGTGATAGAAACTATTTTCTGTACTGCCTGGAGTTCCTCTTCAGTTGGATAGATAGCAGCATGTTTGGTCATTACATAACGGTCATCTGAAGAATCTGGTCGCCGAAGAGGCTGAATGCAGAAAGTGGATTTTAAAAATCAGATACATTCTATGTTTTCCTGCTTTTTGTTCTTTGCTATTTTATTAAAATTATCAAGTTTTCTGCCTCAAAGTGCATTAAAAGAGCTCACATAAAGAAAATGAGATCTTTAAAAAATGTAAATGAAGAATTGGTTGGCATCAAAACCACCCACCAGGGCTAAAGGCTCTCCCTGCTCTGGAAAATAAATGGGGTGATACAGACCAAGGAAGGCTTTCAAGGTTTACTATTATTTGTTACAGATTACATCTGATGGTGGAATAAGGGTCCTGATAATGCATGTAATATGATGGTGCCATCATGATGGCTCTAGATTTCACAGTTGGTTAGCAGAAGCCAATGCTTAGCTACTAAGCCTAGGCATAATTTGCAGACAGGATTGACTTACTAGGTTCCCCCCACCCCCAGTCTGTGGCACCAAGTGCATCAGGAGGAGAGAGAGAATGCCAACATTACTCACAGCTGGTCCCTGGGGCTGTGGTGGCATTCCTGGTCTAACACCAAGTAGTCCAAGAGGTCCTGGAGGTCCATGAGGATATCCTCCATCCGGTATTCTGTGGCGGTCATCCCAATGATGCTGCTCTTCTTCCATCCTCCTCCAGTACATGTCCTCCTCATAGCGTCTAAGTATATGAATTAAATCACATAGGCTTTCAGTTGATGCAGAAATACCTTTTATTGACGATATGTTCAATAATTCAGGTCCCACCAAAATTAATTTTTGGAACTTCAAATGTTAAAAAAGATACTGGATGCTGCAGGTTCAATAATTCTGTATTCGCTACAGAATTCATAGTAGGATCTGGTTTACACCCATAAAAAGCCATTCTTACTCTTTATAAATATTTTCTATGCCTGTTTTCAATTATTTATTTAAAGGTAAAATTAATCCAGGCTTTCCAAGGCAAGCATTCATAGGAATATAGTTACATAGAATGGAAACTGATTCAGGTTTACAAAATGTACACTGGTCGCTATTAAAGTCTACATGTTACCTCATTTCCATTCTCCACCGTTCCTCCTCCTCACGTCTTCTCCAATATTCTTCTTTCTGCATCTGCTTCCTCATCTTTTCTTCCTGGATCTTCCTTGCCCGGATGCTCGGCTTCACTTCTACTTGCAAGTCTGGGTTTACTTTTTTCTGTTGTAGAGAAGGAAGATTTTAATTTTATTTTCTTGTAAGATTTATTCTCTGTGGTCAGATCCAATTATTTTCACCAAGACAAAGCAAAAACTGCAATTCAGTCAGAGACACAATCCTTCATATTAAAAAACATTATGAGGAGCAAACAGTAAGCTACAGTATTATCCCTCCTCATACAATACTTTCACTTGCAATACATATAAGTAGCTTAATATGTGAAACAAACACTATATGGCTAACATAGTTCAGCTGGGGGAGGGAACAGTTGGTGCTCAAAATAGATGTACTACCTGCTTAGGTTTCATCCTAGAAGAGACCAAGTAAAACTCAATCACCATCAAGTTTACTGAAAGAGACAGTCAGAACTAGACCATTTATGCTGCTACAGTCAACTTGCCTTATATTGTAATCTATGCCGCCTTCCTTTTAAATGCATCTCCTTGGCATTAGGATCATTAAAACTGCATTCACAAAGTTTGCAATGGAAACGAATAACCTTCCCTTCATCATTCCGTACCTTAAAAATAAAGAAAAATCAGAATAAAAATGGTTATTTAACACAATTTGGTTTCATAAAGAAACTGAACTAATTTTTGTAAAAATTTCACACAAAGACATGTTCTGGCATAAGATCTATGCAATAGTGGCAACAGAGAATCTGTATTAAGCAGCCATAGCAGACTTCAATTAGGTTAAAAAAACAAACAAACAAACAAACCTTTGACCCAAATATCTATTCTTACCTTTGCTACTGTCTGATATCAAAGCTGAATTACCCATTTTCCAAGTTAATTATTGTGTTCCAGATCAAGTGCAAAGTTTTTTGTTTCTCATAGCCAACAGAGCACTTCTACCCATGTGAGCACCTCTTTCAGAATCTATATCTATCCTGCGCCCCTGAACTATTTCATATAGCGGTAACTTGCCTCTCCAACCCCCCTTGGAAATTCCTGGAGCAAGTTTGCAATAGTTCTACTTTGGAACACTATGTTGAGACACTATTCTCAATCGCTGAAGAACACTCTATTACTCCAAAACACCGGTCTGTAGATGTCCTTTCACTGTTAAAATCTTCTCTAAACACCAGAGCAAGCACAGTAACCACTAATGTGTTTTGAATCGGGCTGCCTTTGAAGGCAGCTTGGAAGCTACAGTCCAGATCAAGGTTCGGCAAGGTTTATCTTGTCTGAGTCAGATCAGTCCCATGGAGATCCCTTCATAAGCTGGATTGCGCACGTGCCCGCAATTTTCGGCATCTGCGTTTGCGCAGACGTGATTTCTGGCGCTGCGGAAGCAACTCCCCGCACCACTTTAGCGCAGCGCGCGAGCAGCTCAGTTTGGGGGCGGCTCATGGCCCAGTCAAACGACCTCCATGGGCCGCTTCTGGCCTATGGGCCTTAGGTTGCTGACCTCCTGGTCCAGAGCATAGTGACTAGAATTTTGAACTGAGCAAACTGTGCAGAATATTGATCCTGAAAGATCTACACCTTGCACGTAACGCTTGTCCTCGAAGATCTACAGGGGTTATCTATGCATTTCTAGGCTCACCTCAAAGTGGTGATTATGGCCTTGAAAACCCTATACTGAGGTTGGAGAACTAGATCCTGGATGGGAAACTTCCTAGTGGAACTCGCTGTCAGCAAGCCCTGCTTGCAAAGGAACAATCAGGAACTCAAGGCAAATAAACACTGTACTTTTAAAGCAAATACAATGCACACTTAAGCTACATGACTTCTCCCAAAGAATCCTGAGAACTGTACTTCCCCTCTACAGAGAGAGAATTCCCAGTACCCATAACAAACCAGTTTCCAGGATTTATTGGGGAAAGTCATGTACTTTAAATATGCATTTGATGCTTTGAATTTATGGTGTGGATTTGGCCCTCACTTTAAGCTCCTGATTGTTCCTTTGGAGTCATGACCTTACCTGCCTCTCATCTGCTGTCACGTATGTAACCCATGTGGCAGCTGGTCTGGGGAAAAGAGTTTCAAAGGCCTAATCAGAACCTGTGCCAGACCTATGAGACACGCCTCCCCCCTCAACCTGAATTCCTGAAAGAATGTCCATCTATCCTGCCCTGAGCCTCAGATGTTCTGAGGAAGTTCACTTGTGAGTGTCTCTGCCATTTAAGGTCAGTAGCTATTAAATTTACAATGTTCTCAAATGTTGCCCCATCTGTGAAGCTCCCAGCAGAGGCATTTAACTCCTTTTCTTTCCTGATGGCTTTCCTGATGAGCTTTTTTTAGGATTTTACCCCAGGACATATACTGCCACAGGGGCCGGATTAAATCGAATGGGTTAGGCCTCCAAAATGGACTTTGGACATGCCTGTAATATGCCATATCACTTTCCTGTTTTACAAGACACAGCCATCTTACTACATGTCCCAATGATTGCCATCTTGCTATATATCCCACTATCTGTTCCTTTGGAGCTGGAAATCTGAACGGTCAGTTTTGAAGGACACTCCACGTCCTCAGTGATCAGAAGTGTTAAGACAGTCTCAGTATTCACACTCTAGTTTACCTGAAGATGAAGGCTTTTAATTTAATAGCTACTGATCTTAAATGGCAGAGACACTCACAAGTGACCTTCATCAGAATATCTTAGGCTCAGGGAAGGATGGACAATGCTATTAGTACTCCACTGCAAATTCTTTCATAGACAAAATAGCCAAGTAGTTACCTCACACAGAGACATGAAGCTAATTTACTTATCAGCGTGATTTCACACTTCTGAGCCATATAAAGTAATCTAACACATTAATTCAGGAGTTTTGTTTAATTGCATTTAATGAACATTGTTTTTGAATGAATACCTCTTCGACATAGTCATGACCCACTGGTTGGACCTCACTTTGCAAAGCAGCAAGAGCTGTAGATGTTACTGATTCAGCAGACATATCTGGCTTAATTTCCTGTGTTTGCACTGCAGCAATAGAAGGAGTAGTTTTGATATTTTCTACTGCTTTTAATTCATCCACTTTGCTTCCTGTTGTCTGTAGCTTGTTACCACCTAATATGAAACATTTCAGAAGTGAATATTAATTTTCATTACATTTTCGAGTCACATTTCTTGCCACAACCAAGGGGAGGCTGGCCTACTGCTTAAAAACCTGGATATTCTGTAAGTAATAAGCAAGCAAGCAAGCAAGCAAACCATAGCACAATACTGTAGTATTTTCCTCAAAGAACAGGTAACATAAACAGTTAAATAAATAAAATACAAGTTCAAATAAACTATACAGTTTGTTTTAATAATGACAGCATGGCCTGGGGCATTCAAGAGGACAGGATAATTGGGTGCAAGACATGAGCCTTGACCAAACAAAACTCTATGACAGCTATTGAAAATGCATTGTTCATACAACATTAGGAGTTGTGTTCCACGGTAGCCCCATGTTCAGTATTGTAATCTCTAATAAAAGGCCTGTTGGAGCAGAGAAGTGTTGATATAATACTTTCCTAAACCATTTGAGTAGCAATTTGTGTGCATGAGACAAACATTGCCATGAGAGAGACAGTGCTTAGAACTGCTAACAGATGCTTGGTTTGATGGGCTTCATGCAGCCAAGCCAAGAGAAAATTAGAATTTCCAGTGGTTGTTAAAATCATAGCAGACACTCATTTTAAACCTGTTCTTGCATAAGTTTATTTAGTGTATCTTGCTGAAGTTCTCACTAAAATACTTCAGTACTTACCAACAAAGTTAATTTTGGGTGTGGATATTTTCTTTACAGCAACATTAGCTGGAACTATTGTTGCTTTGTTGTTGGAAGTTGTGCTAAGTAGCACATTGGCGGAAGGAGTAAGAATTTTCACTGCCAAAGATGAAACGGAAGAATTCACAGTGCTGCTGTTAGTTGCAATGTTTGAAGAGACAGCAGTTGGTTTGGAAGCAGATGTTGCAGACGTAGCCTGGGTCACGACGTTTGGTTCGGTTGAAGGAATGGGTTTGCCAAGTTTAGTATGAAGCTTAACCACCTAGAACCACCAATGAAGAAAGTTAATAGCAGAATCTACAAAACTGTTCAACGTCTATTTAGAATCCTGTCTGTACTTCTAAGAGCATGAAAGTTTAAGTTTCAAGGAACCTTCAAAAGAATTCGCAGAATTCATGAGCGGAAACTTAATGGAGTCTAATACACACATGAAATACTGCATGAAACTGCACCCCAGCCACACCTGCCCCACAACTGATATACTCCCAACTGTTCCTCTGCAAGAGGTACTAACATTCAGTGCCTTTTACATTTGGCACTATTCTGACACTGCCTCTGTAGTCACCTTCGGAGACGCCAAAAGAGGCTCTAGTGCATAAAGATCTGATTGTGTTCATGTTGGTAGTTAGTACACGGGACACTATGTAGAGATGTGTGTTTGCAGATTTTTTAATGTGCTGTAGCTCAGTTGGTTAGAGTGGTGCTGATAATGCTAAGGTTGCAGGTTTTTATCCCTGTAGGGGACAGCTGTAGATTCTTGCATTGCAGGAGGTTTGACCAGTGGATCCTCAAGGTCCCTTCCAACTCCGCGATTCAGATCAGAGCGACTTATCATTCTCTCTCCTCTCTCTCTCCCTTGCTCCAAATGCAAGCCTTATTCTGATAGGCTTAATTCAGGAGCTCCAAGTGCAACCAATCCCTGCCTAAGGCGGGGGCTCACATTTACTGCTGAATGAAGCCTTTGCTTGAATTAAAGCCATAGCTATAAAGGACAAATTGAGAGCACAATTCATTCATTTGAGGCTGAATTACCTAAAGGCATACTGTGTCAGGTAACTGAAAGGTGGGCAGTCCCAGCCTCCTATCAAATGTGATGAATTTTGCCTGCCTGCCAGACCATTCATTTTGTCCAGGGTGGGACACTAGCTGGGTATAAAACCTGAGAAATGGGAGGACAGAGGAAGGAGAGGCTTACTTTTTGATGTTTTGCTCCACGAATATGAGCAGCATAAGCATCAGCTCCTGTGCAAGACACATCACAGAGTTCACAGCGCAGCTGGTTCTGAGTCCCACGAGCAGATGAACTGTTGCTGGTTGTGTTCTGTGATGCTTTCAAAGCTGCTTCTTTCTTTTTATGTTTCTGTCCCTCCAAATGTTCTTTGTAAGTCTGTTTAAATCACCACATGAATAACAAGACACATTAGTTAATTTATCATATTATTCTGTTCATTAAAAAGCAAAGTGCAAGAGATAACCAACATGAAGCTGATTTGCTGCTGAAATGTATCCAGAAAATACATTCCTCCACATAATTATACAGTCGTATCTTGGAAGTTCGACTTCCAAAACTTTCAAAAGCCAAAGTGCAATTGGAGTATTTTAAACTGAAATAACCCTGAAGCCAAAAACTTATTGACCCTTCCCTGAATATTTGGCATATACCAATTGTTTCATTTTACTAAGCAATTAAGTTCATAATCAGAAAGCGGAAATACCTGTGGTCCAGCACAGCTGATCTTACAAACATCACAATAGTGGATCTGGGGTGGTTTGGGAGGCTGTTTTGGTTTCAACTGTTTATTTTGGAATGGTGCCTTTTTAGTGAAGGTGGTCCCTGTCCAGGCGGCTGTCGCAGCAGCAGCAGCAGCTGCCGCCGCCGCCTGTTTCTGCTGCTGCTGCTGCTGTTGATAGTAAGATGATGCAGCTGAATATACTGCAGCCTCATAGCCGGAATACGATGTACCTTTAAATGATCAAAAAAAGGTGTAAGTTATAAGCACATTAAAGTCTGAAAATCTAAATGTAATAAATGCACAGTGCACACAAGAGTATCCCTTAATTAAGGAGAATTTCAGCATTAACATAGATGCACAAAACTTGTACTTAAAAGTAAAACCAATATTCTCAATTTGTATATCCAAGCAATGCTACACAGCCAGAAAAGAGGAGTTTACCGTATTTTTCGCTCTATAAGACGCACCAGACCACAAGACGCACCTAGTTTTTGGAGGAGGAAAACAAGAAAAAAAATATTCTGAATCTCAGAAGCCAGAACAGCAAGAGGGATCTCTGCGCAGTGAAAGCAGCAATCCCTCTTGCTGTTCTGGCTTCTGTGATAGCTGTGCAGCCTGCATTCGCTCCATAAGACGCACACACATTTCCCCTTACTTTTTAGGAGGGAAAAAGTGAGTCTTATAGAGCAAAAAATACGGTATTTCAAGTTTAAAAAGCATTTTTTTCCTAGTGGAGCAATGCCAACATCCACAAACATACAGCAAACCTGTACAATCAGTCCAACGTAGATCTGTAAGACATCACATCGTGCCTGAAAAGGTTGGAGATACCTGCTCTACACCAACAGTCTACCATCAACACTATTTTTCATCCGTTCTAAAGAGTCTGAATTTGTAATCCTACAATTACTGTACCTCAGAGTAAGTCCAACTGGCCATAGTTGACTTACTTCTGAGTAAACCTGCACACAATGACACATTTGACAAAGCAAAAGTTTCCAAGAAGTAATTTGAGTATAGAACCTGTCTTTGAAAAATCTAGACATGTTCAGCACAGCATTTCTACCTTTGATCTTACAAAGGCATCTAAATAGTCATTTCTAGCCTCCAATAGCCTTTCTTCAAGCAATACTCACCAGAATAAGTAACTGCTGTTGTACTGTATGTAGCACTTTGGGTATACGAGGGAACAACGGTAGCTGCTGCTGCAACTGGTTGCACAGTGGAAGATACAGGATATATGGAGAAAGTAGTAGTAGCTGGGCTTGGAGTGGCTGGTTTTATGGCTGTCACTTGACGAGTTTGCTGGGCTTGAGTATACTGAGTTGCTCCTTGGCTATAGCCGGCTTTTGGAGCTAATTAAGACAAAAGAGCATACTTACATGAATATTTCAAATATCACGTAAACAATTGTAATTTAAAATTCAATTTCATTTAACTTTTCACTTTATCTTATTATTGAATAAGGCAGACAATATGGGAATAAATCTCACCCTACAGTTTAAGCTCTGCACTTGGAATTTCTCTTATAAAATTACTATCACTACAATAATGGGATCGGCACCATTTCTTAAAGCTTGTGCTTTTACTTTCAGTGCAACAACGCTTAAACATGTTTACCTTCACATTCTTTGAACACACATAATAGTGGCTAAACTGAAGACAGTGATCAAAAAACTAATTGCAATGTATGCTTATTCCACATTCCTATCTAATATTTTATCCACTGGTACGAACTTGGTGCAGCCACAATACTAATTAATATGAAAAAAAAAATTCCCACCAACATTTGGTTTAATGAAAAGAGGTGATTAGCTCCCAGTTAGGATGGGGCTCCAATATAAAACGCACCATACAGATATGTCCAGAAAATAAACTAATTTGAGTTATACCAAAAAACTCTCTAGTTAAAAGTAGTTAACTCCCCACCCCCCCATTACTCTGAAACAATTTAAAGCATCTGACTATGCTCCTTTCCTATTTCCTTCAGACATAGCTGTTTGCTCCCCATCTAAGTAGACTAGTTGTAAAGCAGCGCCAAGTCACATGAGGCTACATATGCACAGCAGCATACATTAGAGTAACACTCTCAAAAGCTTTGACCTTTACTTGTGGCAGTCACAAAAAAGGTTGTTCTCAAATGACTTAAAAGTTCAGAATGGCCAAATGTTTTACCTAGCAAGCAGACCCTCCAAGTCCTAAGAAAATAAAACATGGCATGCACTCTGTGATGCAGTCGTGTTATAATCCTTCGTTGAATAAAGCAGTTAAATGAGTGTTTAGAAGCTAGAGGATTGTTAAGATTCACATATCTGGGCCCTAACTGCTAAGTTAACCACCAAACAGTTAACCATTGAAAACCAAGCTACTAACAAACTATTTTATTTACTAGATTCTGAGCATCTGCAGATGGTAACACAATTGTGACTATATCACAACAAAAAAGCCGGAGTTCTCTTTAAAGCTTGCAACTCACCTGTTTGGTAATACGATTCAGCCACAGAAGGCTGCGGCTGGGCAGCAGCTGCCACTGCAGCTGCAGTGGCTGTGGGTTGTTGATAGTATTGCTTGCTGTCATAAGCTACAGCTGGGGCAGTAGATCTAACATATGAATAGGTGTCCTTAAGAAACATGGGAATGGGGGAGAAAACACATGGACATTAGGTTTTCCATTAAATATATGGACTATTACTGAATTATTTTGATTATTCTAATTAATGAGACTTTAAAATAGTAGAAACATTCAACAGAATTGATAAACTACATTTTTGAGGATCAAACTATGTATTTTTTGCCTAAGATTGCTAGATTAAATGAAGCTAGTACTGGACATCTTGCATTAAAGAAACAAATGTTAATGTCCTGTTAAGCAACCTTTCCCCCTACATTTTTTAAAAAATGCTGTATCACCATCACTTTACCCACAAGACACCAAGCACAAACCTCTACATTAGGCTGGAGAACCTCCAGTGTTGCAAGCCAAATTTATCTCATAAAAAGTTTTCCCCAGACTGCATCCACCTTTCCCACACCAGGTGCCATATGTGACATCAAGTATGGAGCAGGTAGAGATAATGACAGACTGTTGTGAAACTGAGCTCTCTTTGGGATACAACTGCCTTTTATCTCAGGTTGTGTATAATAATCTACTAATATCTCACATATGTTGTAGCCTGCAGGCATGTACAGTGCTAAATAATTAAAAGTTCTGCAACATGCTGATGAGGTGGTTATGCTACAGTTAATAATTTGCTAGGAATGTTCAGTGGCTAATAATTACTTAAATTATTGTTACTTTCCACATTAAGTAATGTTTTACATATTTCTTCCCCTAGGTGTTATAGTGCTATCCTCAGGTTTTTAAAAATATATTTGACTATGCAATGATCAAGCTAAAGGAAAAAAAATATTCCCGTACTGTCTTACCAAACATATGGGTGCATGTAAGTGCCACTGAAGGCATCTACAACAGCAGTAGCACAGGAAGTCTCCCAACAGGCCATTCCAGGGGCAGATGGAGCTGAGCCAGTCCAGGATGTGCTGGATCTTAACCCAGTCTCACTGTTGTCACTGGACTTGATTTGTGCTTGATCAGTACACCAACTTCAGGCTGGCACAGCGATCTGCCTGTTGCCATGCCTCCTGCCAGCATGAGTGACAGGGCTGAATATGTGGCGGTGGATCTGCTACCCTATTACATTTCACTGCTACTCAGTCAGGGTCTGTTCTGTGAATAACTGACCTAAATTACATAACAGTTATACATGCACATTCTTACTCTATATTTAACATATTCTATCACCCATCATGTTTTAAAAAGTAAAAGACACAATTTCACAAGTATTATGGCCCATCCATTAAGTACCTGGTAATTTTGTGTAGTGACTGGAGGTGGTGGCGGGGGAGCTTCTTGCTGTCTCTGTGTATAACCATAGTCTGTTGCTGTATGTGCCGTTGGGTAACCTCCATAGGCTGCCGCTGTTGCAGCAGCTGCAACGGCCACTGGAGCAGGCCTTGCAACTGCAACCGTTGCTGCTGCTGGGGCATAGGCAGCAGTAACTGTGTGTGCAGCTACAGGAGCCTGATGGACAGTGTAGCTTGCAACTGTAGTTGGATGGGAATAGGCTACACCTGAAGCTGGCTGCTGGCTGTAACAGAAAGACAAACACAAGAAATATGATGATGTTGTAATGAAGTCAGACACCTAACAGCAAAGCTGCTTAAATTGTCCAAGTTTAAGGGTAGCTAAAAAAAGGCTAAACTAAGTCTGAAACACAAGCACAGTGACCAAGAGTTTAAATAAGTCTTAGAATTCCTATTTCTAAAAACCTTTCAATGGGGCCTTTCACTTTTATGGTCTTGGAAAAGCTCAGTTGGGCATACAAAATTCCTGGCAAACGTCACAAGATTAGTGAAATCGGGACTGAACATTAATGTTACTCTAAAGCAAAATAATTTAGAGCATAATCCTATGCATGTATACCTTACTTATCAGATGCAAATCTCACCAGGAGTTAATTACCAGGAAAGTGCACAGGATTGCATCCTTAACCAATGAACCATTTTTAACAAAATATAATTTTGAGAGGATGTTTTTTGATGTAAAACAAACTTACTTAAACCAGAAGTGGAGAACCTCCAACCCACAGGCCAAACCTGCCCTACCAGGGCTCCCCATTTGGTTCCGATGTAGTTTTGGGCAAGCCACACGTTTGAAATCCTTTTGCAAGCAACCTTACAGTGCTCTTTGAACCCCTGATGTTTGAAAGTTTAGAGAGGGCTGTTTACAAAAGGGCTTTCAAATTGTCCACACTGTGCTTTAAAGTCCTAAAATCAGGGCTTCAAACCAGCATAACCCAATGACAGTGTGACATCAGTTGATTTGACAGGTAGGGAGATACTGGCTAGAAATGCTTACCCACACCTGCTTTAAAAATATGTATAGATCAGAGTCAGGTACTTAGTTTTATAGCTACAGTACATCTAAGAAAAGTACAATTTCACAACCTCCATATAAAACAACTACTGTAGAGTAAATGCTTCCAAACACTCTGCAGTGCAATAGAACCAAAGAAATAGAGTCAGACATGGATTCCTAGAATGCTCCCAGGAAATGGAAAGCCTCAAAAAAAGCACCCCTATTTGCAGCTAATTTCCTGCATGGGAAAGTGTTTTCATCTCCTACACTAACACATACAGAGAAAAGTCATGTAAGCACCGTATTCATGTAATTATAAACATTTAGATCACTGGTAAGCAACCTTGATAACTGTGTGGGCCACATTTGGTTGAGGGCCATGTACAAATTAACCCTCCCCTGCACACAGATAGAGGGTGAGGAGAGATGATATGTGATGTAAAGAGATCCCGTCATGTGTCTCTCATGCTCCCCAGCCGACTGGCACTGAAAATCATGCTTCCTCCACCCCCAGCCCATCAAACAGATGTTTAGCATGCTGTGCGAAGAACAACTGCAAGTGAAGACAGACCCACTGGGAGTCATCCATGCGCATCTTCTTATCCATGTAAACTGGGTTCCCTGCAGCCTGACAAACAGCTCTTTGACAGGCTGAAAAGAACATGTGGCAGGAGCTGAATCCCAGGATAGAAGGATAGGAATTTCCTAACAGGCCACATTAAGGCAGTGCATTGTCAACTTGCAGGCAGGGACCATTTTCATTCTTGTATAGCATTTAGTAATTTTGGGCGCACTATTTTGTATTACAAGCATAGCAATGTTGAGTGCAGTTCAATTCCTTCCCACTCACATTTCTGACCATCCCATTATCCGGCATCCTGGGTCCACTGAACATCTTATTTTAATTGGGCTGTTCAGAGGTGAGGGGCAGAATGGGGTGAGCACTCTAGTGTCAAAGCCAGCTACGTTAAAAAACTGTTTTTCTCCACTGATTTCTAGAGGCAGCTCTTACTTCTATTCTGATGACATTTAAATAGGCTGTTTGGGGAAAGGGGTCCTTTTTTGTAGTTTTGGGGTTAATCAGAGACATGTGTTTGGTTACTCCTTCCTCATGCATGTGTGGAGCAATTGTGACTACATAACCTCAAATACTCAAAAACAAACTGGTATAAGTGTATATATGATATGATAGTATAATTAGAAAAAAGGAAGATTCAGCTGAATCTACAGAGAAAGTAAGAAAATAATAATAAACAACATACCCTTCATGAAACAATCATTCTAGCAACCTTCAATGACAACTCCTATCTTGGAATTGTCCAAGAAAATACCCAAAAAGGAAAGTTCTTTTGAAAATGCCATCTTTGAAGAAATTCTTCAAGTAGCAACATAATTATGCATAAACCCTCCCCACAAAATGCTTAAATATAACGCAAAACATAAGCAGGCTCATAGAACGCTTAAAAAGTGATGTTAGGCAAGTGAAGCCAACGTTTTCATTATTTTGAGAAGAAAGGCAGTGAAATGTCATTCATTATAATGATGAAGCAGCAAATCAAAAGTATATATACCATTTAGAAATTTAGAAAATGTTTCATGTGAAGAAAATGTATTTTGTTATGGCACAGAATGAACAGCCTTAACATTATTCGTTCTAAGGCTGGTATAGTTCTGTTACCACATTTACTTTAGCAAACCTGTTCCCCTTGCGTCTGCCACAACCCGCAGAGCCAGTGATCGAGTTTGCAAGATTTTACAAATTGTAGGATTTGACCTCCTACCTCCTGGGTAGAGAAGCCTCCCTCAACCTTGTATTCTGAGGCACACTGGCAAGAACTAGTAACTTCTGCTAATCCCCTTTAAGCAGAAACTGTGCAAAAGGAGACAGTTAAAATAGTGTCTCAGACCGCCAATTCTTCCCTTCTCTTTGGTCTGAATAATTTCTCATGACAACTGATCTATGCATAGCCTGTTCCTTGTTGACTCCATTCTTCTAATAATCCCCTCACACATACATAATTTAGTACTGAATCAACATTTTTAGAGATTCTTTTCATCTGTGATCATGCCTAGGAAGTTGTGTGTGCGCCCCCCCCCCTTTTCGAATGAGAATCAGTAGTTCTGTCATTTTTATTAGCAATAAGCTATCACTGTCATAGAAACATTTTGTATCACCATAATACCATGGTAATTGATAGTTTGTAAAATAATTTCTGATGCTCTTCTTTATAGCTGTATTAAAGCATGCCTAAACTCTAGAGAAGTTTTGACAGAATGGAGGCAACTGTTCTGTTCTAATCACTATTTCTGCATATGGAGTAATTCCATCCTCTACCTAAAACTTTGCTGTATCTGAAGCTCTTCCACAGAAGTATTCCAATCAATTGTGATGAAGATCTCTTATAAGAAAAATAAGTAATTTTATATTCCTTCAGAGTTTCAAATAAAAAGTAATGTCCTTTACATAAAATACAGAGAATGTTGGACATATAGTAAAATCTGGATAAGAAATATAGCAGCCCAGATTTTTTATTTTGCCAATGAATAAAAACAAAGTCCCAGCAGATAGGATTTGTTTTAAAATGTACCCGAGTCATTCAAAGTTTTAATCTACAAAGCCCTATACAGCTCAGGACCTCAATATCCTAATGAAATACTTCTCCTAGCTTGAACAGGCTGGGAGTGCCTTTCACCAATTTTATTTGGCATGCAATTACAGTCATCTTGGGGTCAAGATAACCCGGCCACCATAGTACATGCCCTTATAACCTTGAGACTGGATTACTATAATACGCTCTACATGGGGCTTCCCATGGCCATGGTCCAGAAACTTAACGTGGAGCAGAATGGAATGGCAATAATGCTGATGGGGGAGGACAGCCGACAGCATGCGACAGCCTTGCTATAAAAAATTCTACACCAGCTGCTTGTATGCCATAGGGCCAAGTTCAGGGTTCTTGTATTAATCATTATTGAGATAATTTTATATTGTTTTTTACAGTATATTATGTTTTATTGTGTTCACATATACCGATATATTGCATACTGACTTGCTATTTTATTTGAGTGGACAATATACCAATATAAAGTACATTCCATATTGTTGTTTTATTGTTAAAGGTGAGGGTGGCTTTTTGTTATATATGCCACATAAATAAGTTCTCTATGAGGCACTAACTGTTTTCCATAGGCTATAGAGCAGGGGTCAGCAAGGTTTACCTTGCCTGGTCCGGTGTCTGCATTGACATGATTTCCGACGTCTGTGCAGATTCGATTTCTGGCGCCGCAGAAGCGAGTCCCCCGTGCTGTGCTGGTTTAGCGCAGCGTACAGGGACTCGCAAAGTGGGCAGCTCAGTTCAGGGGTGGCTCGGGGGCCAGTTAAACGACCCCCGTGGGCCACTTGTGGCCCCTGGGCCTTAGGTTGCCGACCCCTGCTATAGAGTCAACAAAATGCAAGAAATGACCAGGGAATTTCTGAGAAGTGGCATTTCTGAGAAGTGGCATTTCTGAGAAGTGGCAACAATACCAGTAATTACAGAACTGGAAAATCTATTTGGGCTTTCGACAATTCAGAGTTGTACTTCTTCAAATTGAACACTGGAAAAGCAGATTTGTCAAGTCTGCAAGTACAACTGTTACACTGGCTAGAGAGAATTCCATCACGTTAGAAATCTTACGTGACCAAATAATGGAGAAGTCTGTAAAGCATATTTCTGCTGTACTATGCAAAACGGCAAATCAAGAGAAATAAACTGAAGGTTGGCTATACACCTTTCAAAAATGTTATTTCCAACAATATGGACAAGATCTCAAGCACCATGCAGAATACATGCACATTTCCCCATTTCCAAAAGCCATTCTAAATTCAGGAAACCACTTCACAAGGAGGAAGCATCACTAGCCCTCTCCCCAGATTTGAATAGCTTTGCACATGCAGTTCTTTGGATCTCAGACTCTGTTTATTTCAGGAATATAAACTTTTAAGACCGAGTGCCATAAAATATGCAAGTGTTTACCATGAAATAAGCAACTGATTTAAGTTAATAAAATACAGTTCCAATAGTTAAAACCTAAGAGGTGTAGCAATTTCATTTCAAATATGACCTAGCAGCTGTAAATAAGCCTGAAACAATAAAAGCATTCTATGTGGATATTTGAAGCAAGAGAATGATTAGACCAGGCACCCCCAACCTTCGGCCCTCCAGATGTTTTGTACTACAATTCCCATCATCCCTGACCACTGGTCCTGTTAGCTAGGGATCATGGGAGTTGTAGGCCAAAACATCTGGAGGGCCGCAGGTTGGGGGTGCCTGGATTAGACGATTGCCATCAATTGACAAGTTTTCAAGTTCAAGGTTTACCTCTAAGACATTCTAATTATACAAGAGGTCGCAAAGTTGGTTAAGTAAATTTACATATAAAGTAGTGCTGTCATTACAGTTATCTCCATTATGCCAAAATCTGACAAAAATACTAATTGTTTTAAATTGGAGGTATTTACACAGTAAACAAAATGATTTAACAAAATGGCCAAATTCTTAAAGAGGAGATAGACTGTCTTTCAGATGTAATAAATGTTCCTTTCACTGTGGATAATTTCAGCTAAGCGAGGCACTGCATGTGCATGTTATTTTGAAGTTATGTAATTAATAAGTTATGAAATTTATCATCTTTTTCAAAATCATTCCATTTCAAGTTTCATTTGGTAACACCTGTTCCTGAAATTATGAAAAATTGCACCACCACACCATACTGAACACTTAGTTTAAGAGTTCCCCCAAAATAGTGTACGTATTTATAGTTTTTAGAGCCAAGTCATCACAAAGCAACATACATCTTTTACAAAAATGTAAAATACACGAAGCACATAATATACTACGAGAAAGCTGCTCTGAATCACACAAGCCATGAATTCTCCAAGTCTGCACTGAGGGGGGCTAAAGGAAACACTGTCAGTTCTTAATAATGAATAGGTCAGACTATAGCCTTTGTCTTTGTAAACTTTATATTGTAAACCACCATGATCTTTGCATGGAGGGTGGCATAGAAATTTAATAAATAATAACAAACTTCCATTTTTTTGCAGCAGGGCACAAATATTCAGCTGGCGTTGGATTCTAACATTCATTCAGGAAGTTCCAGGAATGAAAGTTTCCTACACCCTCTTTATTTTTGAAGCTACCCTTTAGAGGCTTTGGAGAGGCGGGAACAGTAACCTCTTCTTCCATGAACTTCCTTAACTTATTTTAGGATCCAAAGCCCTGGATGATAAGCCATCAGTCCTTACAGCTTGCCTATATTTTATACTTCATCTTATTTATTTTGAATATTAAAAATTAGTCTAAGATACCACAGAACTCTGCAATAGATTTTGGAAGCCAAATATTTAAGGGAGGCAGGAGCAATAACCAATCCATTTAGAGGATACTGAATGCATATAGAACACAAAAGTCAGTATGTAATGGGAGAAATATAGTTGGAAAATACAGGTTTTCCAAGGCCTGGCGGTGGAGAGTAAGGGAAGGAATGTGACTGCAGAACCGAAAATCAACTAGATGATCCATGACAGATGGCCCTCCAACCCATAGCTGCCAACGTTTCCCTTTCTTTAAGGGAAATTCCCTTATTCCGAGTAGGATTCCTCGCAAGAAAAGGGAAAAGTTGACAGCTATGCTCCAGCCTCTACTTAAGAGCCTCCAAGGAAGGCGAATGAATCCTTCCAGCAGAGTCTGTTCCACTGCCGTACAGCTCTGGCTACCAGAGTCTTCTTCATTAGCATGCGCAGGATGGGGCTGGAAGGGCGGAGAGGAGAGGCGGCGGCAGAATAACCAGGCTGGAGGGGAGGAGGAGGCGGATCCAGCCCTACGGCAGGACGGGGAGCCCTTATTCCAATGCACGACCCGAAGCAGGCCTGACGCCGCCGGCTCCGCCCCCCGTCGCAGCACACAACACGCATCAGCACCTCCGCACGAGCATGCACTTGCGCCGGCCTTTGCGCGCATCTCCTCTCCAAGGTCTCAGCTGCGCCAGGGAAGAAGGGGGGGCCGGGGAAACACCTCCCCCGCCCTCCCGCCAGCCTCCCCTTTACCTGTACTGGGCAGCAGCCCCGGTGTGGGTGAACCCGAAGTAGTTGCCGGTGGCCATTTTGGCATCTTCCCCCAGCCGGCTGGGCACTGCAGCAGCGACATGGAGGGGAGAGAGAGAAAGAGAGAGAGAGAGAGGGGCCTTGTCAAAAAGCAACACACCTGAGGCGAGAGGCCGCCTCGCCGCCCCTCCTTTCCGCCCTCCGACCGGCTCGCCAAAGCGGCCGTTACTCACCATAGGTGAAAGAGACTACCGGGCATATGGGAATCATGAGTCCGAGCTGACAGAAATGGCGGCGGTGGAAACACACTCTCTACCTCCGGCGCTCGCCCCGCTCCGAGGACGACGCCGCTACTGCTGCTGCTGCTCCGGGTTCACTGATTCCGACGCCGACGCCACCACCGTCGCAGGCAGGCGCGCAGGTCGCTGGCTCGTCTGGCTCTCCCCTCCCACACGCCGCCCGCCGACCGACTGACCGACCTACGAGGATTCAACGGGCGAACTGAGGAGCCAGGCCTCTCCGTGGCGCATGCGCGGCACTTGCTAGGTTGTAAAACAGGGAAAGGGGACGGCGGGAAATGTAGTTCTTCTCCTCCCTCCCTCCCTTCTCCCCCCTCCCCGCCGTCCTTTTTGGGTTCTTCTTGGTCGCCGCGAGGCAGGAACGTGACGCGGGCGGAGACTTTCGGCGCGTGCGCACGAGGCGTGTGGAGGCTGTCGGGAAACGTAGTTTTCTGGCCAGGGCGCGGTTTCTTCTCCATTCCACTGCGTTTTCCTTACTTGGCCTTTTACGAAGTAGAGTGCACTGTGTTGTGTTAGTAAAATCACATGGAGACACTCCAGACTTGTTTGCGGCTCCTCTGCACAAAAGAAACTTGACCCAAAAGTGCTCACGACGAGAAGCCTACAATCCAGTAAATTAGTGTTGTTTAAGCTATTTATATCAGTGGGTTAAGTAAGCATATCGTACTTCTGCTGAATTGTGACCCATTTTTGCAATTTAGTGCTCTAATAATGTGGACAATACTGAGCTAAATGGACCAATGGTCTGACTCAGTATTGTGATAGGAATGTTATGGTCTTAGATATATGGTAATGTTCATATGTGTACCAACCAAGTGTACCATAGATCAGCACAGGAAGACCGACCTGGAACCATTTTGATTCCCAAACTGTTCCAATCTGAGCAAATGTTTTCTCTACAAGGTCAAAGTGGGAAAACCTCCCCATTGTCTCTTTCCTCACAAATCTTGTCTTAAGGGCACATTTAAGATATGAATAGGGTGTGAGCCTGTGACCTGGCCCAGGAACTAAGTATTTATCATTACAAAAGACTGGCCAGGCTACCCAGGCAATCCAATCAAGTAACCTGCCAGACAGGAGAAAAACAACATTCAAATTTCTGTTTTAGACGGCTTTTTCTGTGATGTAGGTGTGATGTATCTGAGGGGTGGTCTTAGGTTACACCCCTTCTGTGATGTATGTATGATGTTTCTGGGGGTGGTCTTGATCTACAGGGTGGCAATTTCAAAAGTCTTTATAAGGGTTAAAAATGCACACCATTTTTCTGGGTTCCTCCTCTCTCCTGCAGGTGAGGGGAGCACCCTGTTGCAACAGATCAATAAAGATCAAGCTTACTAGCTGCTTTGCTTCTCAGTATTCTCTGGTTGGCCTCTTGTTATTTTCTCCTACCAATAGGGAACCTATGTAAGGACTCTATATGGGCTCTTGGCTACCCCATAAGGGAAAAGGGCATATTTTTGTTTACAACAATTGCATATGATTGATAAATTTAATTGTTATTGGTAGATCTCTTATTACAGTATTATGGCTATAACACTGTTATTGGACAGCAATATCCAACTCCCCACTTCAGTTGCACATCAGTATTCCCTTGCAGCCTCTCCAGGGATAATAATTGTGCCATTGTTACCAAGCTGCTGTGTGGGATTCAAGGACCTTTCTTCAAGCTCACAGTTCTGTTCTTTTTCCAGCTTTCAAATCATAATGCGGTTTTTCCTTACGCCCCCACTGCTGAGTCATTTGTGTTGTACAACAATAATCTGCCATCTTCTAGTCAGCACCAGCCTGGAGCCAGAACACTGTAGTGCAGGGGAACCCCATTACCAGGCCCAGTACAGGGAGCAAGGGGAGTTAGTGGAGCTTGCCAAACATCCTGAGACTACACCCTGGAAGATGCTTAATGTGGTATGACTACAGATTCAGACATTTCCATGTTTTAACAGGTTCATATAAGCTCCAGAAATTCCACACTTAATCCACAGTGTAAAGGCAGTGGTGATTTAGAGTAGAAGTCTAGATCAGGATGATCTGTGCATGTCTGATATCACAAAGCCTCCAACCCTGAACCTACTCGAGAGAAGGAAACAAACTAGTGTGTGCTCTGGATAGGGAAGCAGGTGGTGGAACAGCAAAGACAGCTATAAAACTGCTCAATTTGGCACTTAATATTGGAACACCTCATTTTACTCAATTCCATGTCACTCTGTGAAGATGATTTCCTAGCGACTGCATCTTGTCAAAATGCCGCTGGACAGCACTTTGGCCCTGCTTCTAAGATAGGAAATCCAAGCATACATCAAGGGTGGAAATTGACAATACTGGCACTTAGGGGATATTCTCTATGGCATTGCTGGCAATGAATGACCCAATTCGTCTCCCAACTTCTGAACATTTTACAAGCTGTATTTTGTTGGCTTTGCAATTCTCTAGGAGTCAACACCTCAGGGATGCTGTTCCTCAGGTACTCCTACAGACCTTAATTTTAAAAGTTGCAGAAAATGAAACACTAATACCGGGGCTTTTTTTCAGGGGTACTCAATGGTATGCAGTACATCAACTCTTTTTCTTGTTGTTAAAAAGTGTGGCACTTACAGAGTACCGGCATCTCTTTTTCTAGAAAACAAAGCACTGACTAATACAGTCTGAAGGCTCCTCTATTTATTCATGTTCTCTCAACCTGGGGCTGGAGCAAGGAAAGGGCATTCATATTCCATTCCAGAGTGGCAGTTCTGCTTGCATATTGCAGCAAAAACAAGGGAGTCTTGCAGCACCTCAAAAGACAAACAACTTTTTATAGCAGGAACTATTAATAGATTTTTAAAATATAACAGTTTTAATTATAACAATGTTTACCCGGTAATTAGTTTTTTAATGGTTGCATTCCCATGTTTTTAGCTGTTCTTACTTTAAATATAAAAGGGACGCGGGTGGCGCTGTGGGTAAAATCTCAGTGCCTAGGACTTGCTGATCGTAAGGTCGGTGGTTCGAATCCCCACGGCGGGGTGAGCTCCCGTCGTTCGGTCCCAGCTCCTGCCCACCTAGCAGTTCGAAAGCACCCCTTAAGTGCAAGTAGATAAATAGGTACCGCTTTATAGTGGGAAGGTAAACGGCTCACCAGCTGCAGCTTCGTCACGCTGACCAGGTGACCCGGAAGTGTCTTCAGACAGCGCTGGCTCCCGGCCTCTTGAGTGAGATGAGCACGCAACCCTAGAGTCGGACACGACTGGCCCCTACGGGCAGGGGTACCTTTACCTTTACCTTTACTTTAAATATAGAATGATGGTGATAATGATAAACTTCCATAGAATACAAGTCACATGCTTTGAACATACAAGTGCCCACTCCACATTTGTAATAACTTTCAATGTGGCAGCACCTGCACTTTGGAATTCCCTGTCTATTGTATTAAGATCAAGCCGGCGCTATACTCCTTTCCAAGCCTGCTGGAAACATTTTAGACAAGCCTACCCAGAAGCTTATAAAGTTGATGCGACCTAAACCAGTTTAATGTTTTAACCGTTGTAAGTTGTAAATCAGTGCTGTGATTTTTTTCTCAGTTTTATCGTGTTATTTTTTAAGGGTTTGAAAAATGAATTTAATAAAAGAAAACTTCGATTTTTAATTTTTTTTATTTAAGATGGTTGATGCTGCACGCATTTCTACGTCCCACGAGTCACCCACACGCTTTAAACGCTTTTCGCCTCGCCGCGCGCAGCGCGCTAACTTCACGCACGGTGTGCGCGCGGCCTCACTCTTGGAGTGGGCGGGCCGCCGGAGTCACGTCACTTCCGCTTTTGCAGCGGCGTGGGGCGGGGATAGAAAAGGCAAGCCGAGAGGAAGGCAGTGAGAGCAGCGGGCTCTGAGTGGAACGTGAGTGCCGCTTTTCCCGTTACTCTTCGCGCGCGCTCCCCATCCCTCTTCCCTTGGCTCTTTCTGCGGGGGTGGGGGTGGGGGTGTCACGTTCGAATGGAACTCTCGCCCCTCGCTGTCGCCTGCGCGCGCGGCGCGGCGGTTTGAGCCGCCATGTTGGGCTCCTCGGGACCCGAGTCCCTGAAATGAGAGGCGGCGGCGACGACGACGCTCACCCCTGAGAAACGAGGGAGCCATGGGACAAATAACTGCACCCTATCGGTGCGGGTCGTCTTCGGACTCCCCATTCCCTAATTCTAAAGGGGTGGAGGGAAACCTGAGGGAAGAGGCGGAGGCGGCGCAGCAGCCCAGAGGCTGCCATGTTGGGGAAGGGAGGGGGCAGAGAAAGCATCCGAGGGAGGGAGAAAATGGCGGCTGGGAACCGCCCCCCAGCTCGACTTGGCCTGGGGGGATTCCCACCTCACCGCCTTGGCCCAGGTTCCCCCCCCCCCGCTTCATCTACACGGCTGTCTTAAAGGCGCCGTCTCTGGTCCTCCATACTGTGGTCTTGTCTGTCTGTCTTTCTCTCTCTCCCCATCTTCATCTTGGCTGGTTTCGGGTCCGCGGTCGGCAGAGCACGATACGGCCGTGGGTTCGAGCCCCACGCTGGGCAAAACGGTTCCTGCATTGTAGGGGGTTGGACTAGATGACCCTCGGGTTCCCTTGCGACCAAGCGGTTCTCTGATTTTCTGGCAACCTGCTCCCCTCACGTATTTCCTCCCCATGGGTGTTAATGGGACCTTGTGCTGCACTTTCTCTCTCCATTGGCTCAAATGAAGGGACCCCCCCCAAAGAACAAAACCATGGCACCTTCTAGGATACTGTGGCCCCAACAGTGACACGCACTCTGCATTTTGAGTGACCCGCCATTTGCTCTTTCCTGTGTTGTAGCCTCACCTTCCTGTTCAATCCTCCACCTCTTGAGTGGCCATTTTGTCCCTTGGGTGCCCCATGTGGCACTGGACTTGAGGCACCATTGGGTGGCAGCAAGAAGCTCAGCAAGTCAATGGCACAGCCAAGCCTGCCCCCTGGTTTGTTGCCCCCAATTTGGAGCAGTACCAGAACATAGGGTGTGGGTTGGCACACAACATACAGTATTGGTGTATTGCTTTAACCATGGGCCTAGTCACATTTTAGCCTATTCCAAGTTCATTTTCCTTCTACATTTACACACGCAGCTGCACTACATCATCTGTTAGCTCCCTCTCCTCTTTGTTCTTTAGACTTATATGCACACAGGTCTGTATGCTCATTTCGCCATCACCTCTCTCCTACCAAATTCCCTTCCCTTTTGCTCTTTTGAAAATCTTGGTTCTTGGTGAATTAAGTGGTAATAGCACATAAAGTTCTCGCTGTACCTTCACAGTTCATACAGTGAGAGAATCTCAGATACAGTATGGCTGTAGCACATGCCTCTGAATCCAGAAAGACGGGATGTAACACAGGTGTGTTACTTACAGACATTGTCGTCAGGTGGGTGGGTCTCAGATGTTCCTGCAAAGAAATTGAGGAGGCCAACAAACACGGGGTTTTTTATTTCCTCCAGGAGGATTGAAGTAATCAGGGAGGAGTTGCAGTTGGGTAAGCTAGTGTGAAAGCCTGTAGTGGTGCAACATAGGTGGGCAGATTTCTTCCTAAACCAGAGGTATTTATGAAGGATAGGGCTCTGCTATCCCAGACATTGGTGGGTAGGTTTCTATCTGTTAAGCATAACCCTATGCTCTGCATCTCCCCCCTCCCAAGAATACTAGTTGCATTTTTCAGTCTTGACCCTCTTCTCTCAGTATGCCTATCCTCAAAACAAAATAAAAAAATTCCTTCCAGTAGCACCTTAAAGACCAACTAAGTTAGTTCTTGGTATGAGCTTTCGTGTGCATGCACACTTCTTCAGATACCTGAAGAAGTAAGCTCATACCAAGAACTAACTTAGTTGGTCTTTAAGGTGCTACTGGAAGGAATTTTTTTATAATGTTTTGACTATGGCAGACCAACACGGCTATCTATCTGTAACTGGAACTATGGAAGGCACCACATTGAGCCGCATGAAATGTATGCCTATCCTGTTAATCTTCCCGCCCCCAGGACTCCTCCCATGTAATATCCAGGGATCTACCTGTCTTCTTTATACTGCCCTCCATATCTTTATTTCTAGTGTTTGTCTCTTCCTATTTTGTAATCCATTTTAATTGCCTTGATATGGTTTTCCCATTTGCATTGAAACTGCTGGGCTCTGGGTATTTTACTACTTTTCATTCCTTACAAGCTGGTCTCTGACCGTAATAATAATTATTACTTCCATCTGCCATTTCCCATGTTTCTTATATTTCACTCTAATTTATACTACAAAGTTTGTGATGGAACAAAGGTTGGATATAATAAACATGCTAAATAAAGAAATGCCTTTCCCCTTAATTGCCTTAGTGAAGCACCTGAAGCCTGCTTGTTTAATTTTTCTGAGAAGTTAAACATGTCATTGATGTGGTGTGGTCAAGCAAATATACTTACCTGGAGATAAGGTGTATGATCTCTGATGAAGCTGCATATTTAATTGCTTTGTTTTTTTCTCCCATATGTTATCTTTTGGAGCTGGAATCGGAAGCCACGCCTTGCCTAGAGAGAGAGAGCCAGAGGTTCTTTAAAGGGTTAAGTGGGAAGAATTCCTGATAACTGATAATATGTAGGGCAACATAAGATGATGTCTGCTGGATCAGACCAAAGGCTCATCCAGCCTAGTATCCTGTTATCCCAATGGATAACCAGATTCCTGTGGGAAAACCACAAGCAGCACCTGATGCACTTGTGATGAATTTCCTTGCAGTTTATATTCAGAGGCATATTGCCTCCAGCAGTAGAGTTAGAACACAGCCATCTTCTTTCATTCTGAAACTGGAATAGCAAATTGGTATTTCACAGAACATATCCATTGGTTCTTTCAAGCCACTTGCAAATTATCACTTAGATTTTGTAGAACATTTTTTCAGCTTCACTCATAAGCAAAAACATTTATTCAAAGGTGTGATACATTCTGTACTCTGCCACATCTTGTTAGGATTTGTACATAACACCCCAGCTTTGCCTGAGTGCATTATTTACTATTCAACTTTACCACCTGTGAGGTGGATCAGCTTCCTCACAATCCTTGAAAATACAGTGGTACCTCGGGTCACATACACTTCAGGTTACAGACTCCCCTAACCCAGAAATAGTACCTCAGGTTAAGAACTTTGCTTCAGGATGAGAACAGAAATTATGCTCCGGCGGTGGCAGCAGGTGGCCCCATTAGCTAAAGTGGTGCTTCAGGTTAAGAACAGTTTCAGGTTAAGAACGGACCTCCAGAACGAATTAAGTACTTAATCCGAGGTACCACTGACAGGCGTTTGCTCTCTTTTAAAACAAATACATTTTTACTTACTGCTGTCTCTTACTTGCTACGTTGTTTCAGAAGGTCTAAAGTAACCCGATTCCCTACTGTTCCTCCATGCAAGTCATATCCATCTCTCTGCCTTTGCTGTAACAGAAGAATAAGTTCAGCTCTATCAGACTATAACAGTATATATTCTTCAAACAACAGTTGGATAGGATTGCAATGTGTTAATAGTATTGATTTAAGATAAAGTAACATCCTATATGGGTCTCATTCACTGTCTCATAAGCAGAGAGGACATCAGTTAACCCTATTTAAAATCAAAGCTACCTAACAACCAAGCATTTTGTGTTTCTCTCCATAGTCATTTATTATGTATCCCTACTGCCACTTTTCCCCAATGGTAAGCCCAATGCCAAGATATGGCTCGTATCCCAATTCTTAAATATTACTTTGAAGCCTATTTAATTTCAGTGGAACTTCAGAGCAGTTGTGTGTGAAATGACAATGATGGAGGAGATTGCTTGATGGGAGGGGGTGTGAAATTTTAACAATCACTTAGTGTATGAAGCTTTTTTAAAAAACAACAACATTTCTTTCCTTCCTAGAATGCCGAAATCAAAAGAACTTGTGTCTTCAAGCTCATCTGCCAGTGATTCGGACAGTGAAGTTGACAAAAAGGTGATTTATTTCCTCTCTCTCTCTCTATATATATATATACACAAAATAATGAGCAAGAATAAAACAGTGGCATAAGCCACCCAGAAACTAATTTTAGAGTTTATGCTTTCTACTTATAAAGAGACGTGTATAAATAGCTAAGTCTTGCATATATGCCTAAAAAAGCCATAACGGTATAAGATAAATAGATCCTCAGGGGAGCTGATTTTACAAATCTACTTTCCTTGTTCTTAAAAAGATAATTAAAATGCACTTCTCTTTAATTGAGTCAGTCTTTTGAGGGCATACTTGTGCTACTCATGATTTTTTATTTCATTTTAAAGTTATGGAATATTTGGATCAGAATGGATATCTTGATCAGAACTTTTTTTTTATTCTGTTTGTATTTTTTAAATACATCAACCTATTTTAAGGCAATGACCCTTTAAGACCTTTCATTTCAAGTATACCCACAATTCCGGGCACATTTCTTTTTCAAGTTCCGCTTATACTGGTATTTAGGACCTAGTTAGGCATGTAGAAGATTGCATAGCTCTCTTGTAGCTGAATGCTTTTTTTAGCAAGCGTAGTCAGTAAAGTGGGGGAAGAATGAATCTCTCAGGGAATTTTTTTTGTACTTGAGGGGTAAGTACTAGTCCAGTTGCAGTTTCTCAAAATGTTGACGTATAGTTACTTCACATTTTAAAGAACTTTACCATCCGCATATTTACTAATTTGTGGTGCTTTACCCACTTGCCGATGAGGGGAAATGGAGAAGCATAACTGGTATAGAAGTGTTTACCACTAAATCTTGGAAAGAATGGATCCCTCTAGCTTGCAAATAAATGTTATGAACAGCAAACTGTTAACCTTAATGTTTAAATGTTCAACATCTAGCTTGGTCTTGAAATTTCATCTCTGAGCAGGATTCCATCCCACCCATGGCCTGATTCTTCTCTCAGCTACTTGGCTGTACTTGGAGAATTTCACAAAGGTGCTTTTGTTGAACGAGTAGAATGTAAGTGCATCAGACTATGCATTCAAAGCCCCTCGTTCTGCCCCAGGCTGCAGAATTTTGCAATTGCCTTTTCATCTAAATATTTTTTAAGGAATTCCCTATGTACCTGTAACTAATATTCTTTGGTTAGTGGCCCATTTTTTGTGGACTTGAGGTGTTCAGGATTGCCAGCATAGATCAAGGCAGGGTCAAAATAGTTTGGGGAGCTTTTGAGCACAAATGAATTGGGATCTTGGTTTGGCCTTTCTCACAGAAGATGGGACAGAAAGGGCCACATTTTTGAGCTGTGGTTTCAAGTGCTGTTAAGTCTGGTATTGCCAGCCCTCAGTCTTTTATACATCATGTTGTAGAAAGTTGCATACATTATTTTGCAATGTTATTTTGCATCTCTTTGATCCAGTTAATTTTAAGGGAGTTTACATTTTCATTTGTAAGTTGATATCCTAGCTGCTGGTACAAACAACACTTCTATTGAAGGGAAGTGCCTATTATTTACCAACACAGTTTGCCGAACGTTAAGGGAATTCCTGGATTTACACAGTCTCTGGTGGAGATGGAAAGCCCAAGTTATCTAGAGTGAGATACTGGAGTAAACAAACTCAGGAAGTTTCTCAATACAAAGCAAAGCCAGTTGACCCCATTCAGGACTGTTCTGAGAGTTTGCTGCAGTTTCACATTGATTTTATCTGGCCTTCTGTAGATGCAACCTGAATGTGGTTATATTTTAAGTATGCAGTGATGCTAATAAGGTTTCTTTTACATTTTAAGGCCTGCATTGAACCTTGATAGAAAAAGGTTTAGTTTCCCACAATGAGAAAAATGTAGCTTTTACTTGGTAAAATTGTTCTTTGTATGTAAGTATTGTGTCTTCCCTGTGAACATGGGTACTTTTTTGTTAAATGGTTTTCTGGGGCTTTCTCTGATCAAATATTGAGTACATTTGAACACTCTTCCTACACTGTTGTGGGGGAAGGAGAAGAGACATATTGGTGTAAACTTGAAACTACAACTTCTCCAGTAGGTTCTTAATTCACTTTCATTTTTAAATGTCAAGGTGAAAAGGAAAAAACAAGCAGTGCCTGAAAAGCCTGTGAAGAAACAGAAGACTGGTGAAAGCTCCAAAGGTGCCGCCTCCTCCAAGCAAAGTAGCAACAGAGATGAGAATATGTTTCAGGTAACTGGTGGCTCTTACTTTGAGTAGTTGGTGGGATACCCAGTTCTTGTGTTGTGGGTTGTACTTAAATTTTACAAAGCGGAAGACCTGTCATCATCAGGAAAATAAAAAAAGCCAGTGTTCTGTTTTCATAACTTTGCAAGATTGGCATCATTAAGACGACTGTGAGCTAAACCCATTTACAAGCATCTAGTACACAAGCACCGGCAAACAGATATAGTTGTAGCTTTCCTAAACTGCTATTTATTTATTAAATTATATTTGTATACTGACCTTCATCCAAAGAACAGCTATATGGACTCAGAAGCTTTATGTTCTTGTGGAACAGTTTTCCCACTACTAGTCAGTGTCAGTAACACAAAGGGAGTGGCGTGAAGTAGGAGAGCTGGAGAAGTAAAATTGATTTTGTTTAGGATCAGTCAGTAGTGGGTAGGGTCAGGAAGGAAGCTGAACTTCCCCAAGCAACAGTATTTTCCTGTCTGGGGTTTGGTGGCCTTGCTTGCTGGGAGCTGCTGGACTGAAAGATGGGAGCAATTTTAATTTGACTGGCACAGATATGTCAAAACATCTTAGTTTGTCTATGAATGACATGAGTAGAAAGCACATTAAATTCTGCTTCACTGAGGAACTAGTCCATGCCCGTGTGATGCTCACACAAAGAAAAACTATACTGAACTTTAATCCGAAAGGAAATGTTGAAAATTGTACTTGAATGGTACATCTGATCTGTTGCCAAATAAATGAAGATTACTGGATCCCAGATGGTCTGTGTTATGTTTAACACTACTATCTGTAGTGTGATCCGATAGTTGCTTATGCAGCAAGCGTGAAAGGTTGAAGAGTGTTCTTAATTAAAGGTATGCAGTTTAGAAAGCTTGATTTTGTAATTATCCATTCTTGTACTACTTTGGACTGCTAATTGGTAAGCAGTATTCTGGTTGAGCTAGGAACTTTTTGCTTCAAATTACAGTACAACTAGGAACTTGATGGGTGACCTTAAGCAAATTACTGTTATAATAACATTTTGCATGGAGTTTTTTCTCCATTGGTTCTACATGTTTACTCTTGAGAGTGGAAAGTAATTGAAGTGTCCGGAGGTGCTGGTAAAGATGGCAAATAAGGAGCAGAGGGGGGGGGGTTAGAGACGTGGAGGTAGTGGGCTACGTGTAGGAAATTTTGCCTATGGGCAGGAACTGTGTGTTTCAAAGTCCTGTTCATGGGTCATGGGTCATGGGACGGGACGACATGGGACTGAGGGGGCAACTCCCATCTCTTGCGGGGGTGCAATTAGTGCCAGCACCGTTCGTTAAGAGTTTGGGTGTAATCTTCGATACCTCCCTCTCCATGGAGGCGCAGATTGCAGCTATAACAAAGGTGGCATTTTTTCATCTCCGCCAAGCTAAGCAGTTGGCTCCTTACCTCTCTCGCCCTGACCTAGGCACTGTGATCCACGCGACGGTCACCTCCAAACTGGATTATTGTAACTCGCTCTACGTGGGGCTGCCCTTGAGACTGACCCAGAAACTCCAGCGGGTGCAGAATGCCGCAGCGAGACTCCTTACGGGGTCTTCGCTTAGAGATCACATTCATCCGGTGCTATACCAGCTGCACTGGCTCCCGGTGGAGTACAGGATCAGGTTTAAGGTGCTGGTTTTAAGCTTCAAAGCCCTATACGGCCTAGGGCCCTCGTACCTACGGGACCGCCTCTCCTGGTATGCCCCACAGAGGAACTTACGGTCTTCAAATAAAAACACCTTGAAGGTCCCAGGCCACAGAGAGGTTAGGCTGGCCTCAACTAGAGCCAGGGCTTTTTCGGCTGCGGCTCCAACCTGGTGGAACGCTCTGTCACAAGAGACAAGGGCCCTGCAGGACTTGACATCTTTCCGCAGGGCCTGCAAGACAGAGCTGTTCCACCTGACCTTTGGTCAGGGCGCAGCCTCCCTCCTTTGGCAATCTTTACAAAACTTTAGTTTATGGTTGCCATCAATTTTGATTTTAATTAATTTTTATAATGTTTTATAATGTTGTACTGTTTTAGTGTTGTTAGCCGCCCTGAGCCCGGCTTCGGCTGGGGAGGGCGGGATATAAATAAAATTTATTATTATTATTATTATTGCATGAGATTGGGATGTTGCTGCATGCAGAAAAGGGAAGATTATAACAACTGAGGAGGCTTGAGCTAGTGGAACTTACAGTTGTGTATGTTGAAACTCTTAAGCACATAGGTGTCAACATTTAAAAACATTTCAGATGTTACTCCTCGCATTGCAAAATATATTAAGATTATACTATTTATAGCCAAGGCACATCCAAGATGTTATTGACATCTTCAGTGGTAGAGATTTTGGTAATCCTTTGAAATACAACAGATACAGAAGCTATTCAATCCTGCAAATATGTGTGGCACATTTGGGGGTCTTCAGACAGTTTAGTAATTTTAGAATTATAGGAAAGTGCTTTTGCATCTCGGTGCACTTAGTGTAATATCCTTGACCAAAACTGTTGCATCATTATCCACCATATTTTTTTAAAAAATGGTTCACTGTACTTCTTTTTGAGCTAGGCTTCTGAGAATATCAGCTGCTATCAATTTTTCTAACTAGCATTCTGCAGGTTGCAGTTTCCTGTTTTAATGCTTTCAGAATGTTTTTTTCTCTTGATGGTGCAACCTGAACACTAATCTTGAAACTGCTTGCATATGGGTTTGGTGCCCTAAGCTAAATATAGGCCTCTAGTTGGAGCCTAGCGCATTTTCACAGTACAGTTGTACCTCATTTTGAGTCCACTCCGTTTAGGGTCCATTTCATCGAACGTCCGTGGCAAACCCAGAAATAACAGAACGGGTTACTTCCGAGTTTGCCGCACGTGCAGAAGTGCTAAATTGTACTATGCGCAAAGCGGCACTTTGTAGAGCGTCCCTTTCGTCCAGTGTCCAGGGCTCCGGAACAGATCCCAGATGCAAAAAGAGGTACGACTGTACTTGAAAATCAGCTTGGTTGCCTTTCATTTAAGGTTACTTCCAGATGCTAATCATAATCTCATATATGCATAAGTTTGAAGACCAAAATTTACTGAACTTGTGCCTATCTACCCTATTTCTCAATTTGAATGTGGATTCATACTTCTGAAAGCCCAAGGCTAGGATGATGATTTCATCCTCATTAGTTAAAGGGCTGAAGGTGATTGAGTTTTTTTATATTCCTTGACAATATTTCTATAAAAAGCAGGCTTCTGAGAAAAAGGAAATAAATCAGTTTGGTTTAGCAATAACTTCTGAAGAATGATTTGGCTTCTCCTGTCTCTTGCTGTCATTGCTTGTTGTAAGAGATTTCACTGAGAAGAAACACTTGATCCCATAATCTCGAAAATAAACTCTAGTTTTACTTTGTATCATACACAAGACCTTAATAGTGCTTGAAGAGCTGTATCATGTGTTTGGTGAAATAATGATTTAGTTCTCTAATTTGTTGACAGATTGGTAAAATGAGATATGTCAGTGTTCGTGATTTTAAAGGTAAAGTCCTAATTGATATTAGAGAATACTGGATGGATCAAGAAGGTGAAATGAAACCTGGCAGAAAAGGTAATTCTTACGTTGTCTGCATGGTGACTACAATTTTTGATAATACATTATGCACTATAATGGGTTCTTGGGCCCCATACCTAAACATCTAAGTCAGGGTAATTAGGTGTAGTAATAAGTGTTGTTGTAGTAGTAGTAATAATAAATAATAATAATAATAATAAATTATTTATACCATGCCTATCTGGCTGGGTTTCCTCAGCCACTCTGGGCGGCTCCCAACAGAATAATAAAGGATTGGGAGTACAGTCCATTCTTCCACATCATCATTACTACTTAGATATACCAGACACGACATGGCAAGACACATCTACCAAAATTCCCTGTTCTACACAGCTACTAAAGGCATACAGATTCTGTCCTTTTTCACATTCAGTCACACTATATTTAACTAGTTTGTGTGAAGTGGCCAATCTGAACACAACCAAACATTCCTTTGTTTCCCTGCTCTTGGTTTGCCTACCCTCAAAGAAGATACAGACAGGTTGGACATAGACCTATTTGGAGGTTCCTGTTTCTCTGGCCCCAGCAGTTCTGGTGCCCATTCAGGTTTGTTAGGTTATTGGCTTAGGGATCTAACTTAAGATCACCGCCTGCCTCTCATTTTGCACACATTCCCTTCCATCCCCACCCATTGATGTTTTGGCATTGCATATAACTCAAAGTTCTCAAAGTGAATTTTGAGCTGTGTTCAGTTTTGTTTTGATCCTGTTGACAGAAATCCTAGGTGATGCCAGGCCTGAGCAGGTGAGAAAGGAAAGAACATTATGGAGTCTTGTAGATCCTTAAACTGTCTGTGCAAGACTTTTAGCTGATCTGTGCTCTAGCTATGCCTACTGAAATACAAAAAGAAATAAATGATTCTGATCATAGAATGCAAATAAATGGGCAGGCTGACTTGCATATCTGTCCTGTATGCCCTTCCTGGTCATACTGTTTGCACTCTGTGTGGTTTCCATTCAAAGAGCAGGAAACAAGTAGGTCAAAAGGAGACAAAGTTCCTTGAATAACTAGCTGTTTGTTTGGATTGTGCTGTCAGTGCTGGTCCTACTAATCTTTCAGTCTGTTGTTTGGATGGTACAGTACTTGTGTGCTGAATCAGCATGTCACAACCCCTCCAGCTTTTAAGGCCTTTGAGGCTTAGGTATGTATCTCCTTTAATATTCTGTGGCTGTTAATATCTAGGCACTTTTAAACTGGGCTGAGAAACTGCAAGTAACATTTTGATGAGTGTTTGAAGTCTTAACTACAACAAGCTCTGCTGTGTATAATGTTACAAGTGAACTATGTCAAGAGTGACTTCCAGGTAACTTGTTTCTCTGGTCCTGCGTAAATACTTGGCTTGGTAGAATTCCTGAAGAGGGATTATCTACTTTGTACTGCATAAATTTTGACTTGGATCATAGAGGCGCTGATTGCCCTTGACCCCCCCAACTCTTCTGAGATCCTACCTTTCAAGTTTCTTGTCCTCAAATCTGCATTTTTTAATACAAAAGTTGAGGTTCTCTTGAAGCATCCTCAACAGGACAGCATTGTGAATTCTGCAGTTGTGTAAGTGTGTTTATAGCATAAGTGTGAATTTGTAATAACCTCCAAGGATTTGTTTTGGTTTACTTTAGGTATCTCTCTAAATCCAGAACAGTGGAGCCAGTTGAAGGAACAGATTACTGATATTGATGAAGCAGTAAGAAAACTGTAAAGATGAGCCATGCAGAAACTCTACTGTTATAGGTTTAAGTAGTCTTTTTACATTGGCATTCATTTTCTAAACTATTTGTTTTCCAAGCTATTGTATATTTGGATTGCAAAACAATTTGTAAGATGAGCGCTTTTTTTAATGTGCATTAAAAGTGTATTCTGGGTGAAGTTACAAATGTGTATACTTTTATTAAACAGGTGTTATGTTCTCACATCATGGTGTAAAATAAAACACATTCAATTAATACTCTGAGTAAGTTACAGTTGTCGGTGGCCTTCTTGACTGAAATACTCTAACATGAGGGAGATTCCTTGTTTACTTTAATAACAAGAAACAAAAGTAACCCACTGTAGGCTTAAACTTTTTTTTTTAGTTTACTTTCCCAGTTAATTTAGTTACTGTGTTGCTTTGAAGATATAATCAATTCCTGTACTTCTAGTGTACTTTAGAAATTCGGCCCATGTTTCCACAAATCAGTTTTCTTTTGCAGTGGTCTGGCTATTCACACTTGTTCTTCAATTTCTCTGTAACAGTGGTGTCCCCTATCTTTTTTTGGCTATGGTAAAACTGTCAGTTTGTATTTATTCTAACATAAGGCAATGCAAGTTTGTTTTTCCATGCTCTCCCTGTGGAAAGGACTAGTTTAAGCAGTGGCTAGATGGCCATTTATCATGGATGCTTTAGTTAAGATTTCTGCATCTTGGGGGGGGTTGAACTAGATGACCCTCAGGGTCCCTTCCAACTCTACAATTCTGTGATTCTATATTAACACAAAAATGCTATATTTTCTTCTGTACCATTGGTATGTTGCTGCAGTGTTAGAAACTCAAGATATAAAAGCTAGGTGCCAAATGGCTTCTGAAACCAAGGCTTCAGTTGCCAAAACATTCCTAGTAGTAATTTGGGGGCAAAACGGTTCCAAAGTCTTATTCACAGTCCATCATTTGAAAAAAAATAAGGCAATTATCAGTAGGGACACGGGTGGCACTGTGATCTAAATCACTAAGTCTCTTGGGCTTGTCGATCAGATGGTTGGTGGTTCGAATCCCCATGATGGAGTGAGCTCCCATTGCTCTGTCCCAGCTCCTGCCAACCTAGAAGTTCAAAAACACACCAGTGCAAATAGATAAATAGGTACCGCTGCAGCCGGAAGGTAAACAGCGTTTCCGTGTGCTCTGGTTTCCATCACGGTGTTCCGTTGCACCAGAAGCGGTTTAGTCATGCTGGCCACATGACCCGGAAAGCTGTCTGTGGACAAACACCAGCTCCCTTGGTCTGAAGCAAGATGAGCAGCGCACCCCATGGTCATCTTTGACAAGACACTTGTAAAAATGTCCAGGGGTCCTTTACCCTTTTACCTAATTATCAGTTAAACATCTGGCTAGTTCATGAGCTAGGTTAAGAGCTTTAAGAACTTAAAAAAGAGAAGACATTTTATCCAGGGGCAGTCCACAGGTATATTGGCCTATTCAGTTTCTTAATGGCAACACAGACCATTCATAATGTAAGACAACTGAGCAAGGCAAGTTGGGTAAGCGAAGACAAGCTACAACCATTAACTATAACATTGTTTACTGCCTCTCCTCAGGCTGCCCAGAAAAAAGCAGTTTGGTTCCTGAAATTCATTCTGATTGTGCAGATAAAATATAGCTGATAGAATTCTACAGGATGTGGTATTAGTGTGTGGAAACAGTCAAGTTGCAATGATCCCCAGGCATGCACCTCCAGACAGTGGAGATGTCAGGCACTCTCCTGGAAACCGCACATCTTCACTTGGCGCCTGGCTAACTTCAAACACTGTGGCTGGTGTTATTAGGACTCTTAATGCTTTAACTGCCTTTTTGTCCTCTGAAAAGGAAGAGGATCCTTCACTCCTTTCTAACATGAAAACTGACCACATGTTGCTCATGCACTGTTTCTCTGCCCCATTGCCTTGAAAGATGAATAGCAAGTGGATTATGGCAATTTTATTTCTTTTTGAAAAACATCTTAAACAGCAGGTATACAACTGCTAATGTGCCCAGAATTAGTGTGATGTAGCAATCTTTCGGCCAAAAAGGTTGCTTGCTGTCCATATTCAATGACTGAACCTCACCTGGACCCTTCAAAGCTTTGCTCTTTGGTCTGCCAGTTTCTTTGGTTCTGTGTCTACACTCCCTAAGTCCATAGGTTCCCAACTCTTGATGAGCTGAATACTGTTCTATAAAGAAAGAACAGTTTCTGGCATTCTGGCATCCCCAAACACTGCCTTCCAGATGTTTTTGGACTACAACTCCCATCATCCCTAGCTAACAGGACCAGTGGTCAGGGGTGATAGGAATTGTAATCTCAAAATATCTGGAGGGCCAAGTTTGGGGGTGCCTGCTCTAGCGTGACCAAGAAACAATCAATATATGCCTATTATAGTAGGGGCAGGCTTGGATCTTAATAGCTGAGTTCAACAGAAAGAGCTAACCTGTCCTAATATAGCCAACCTGTCCCAATTTTTTTCTTTTAATGCATTCATTTCCTGTAATAGATCGCTCCTTTAAAGGTAAAGGTACCCCTGACCATTAGGGCCAGCTGTAGCGCTCATCTCACTCCTTTAGGAGAGAACAAAGTGCCACACTTGGGAACAAAATAGTGGTAAGGTTTTCCACAAACACAACTGGATGGCATCATTTTTTTAGGGGGGAGGTAGCCCTGCAATTTTATCATATCACTCAGTCACAAAGCTCACATTATGTGCATATTTAAATGTTTCTATTAAGGGTTTGAAAGGAGGCTTTACAGTGGGAAATTCCTGAAGTCTTTGACAACGGGCCAAACTGACAAAATTGATCCAAGGTTTCATGGGCAAAATTTCATTCCGCATATAGCTCATTATCTTTCAACATGCATAGCGGAGGCTGCACTAAGGCAGCAGTCCTATGATTGCCACCAAACACATCTTATTAAATTCAGTGCAGCTCACTTGCAAGCCTTTACACACAGAGTTGGGCTGTCAATTGTGTGACACTTGTGAGAATGTATTTTGTTTGTGTAATTTATAAAGATTAAGATTTTCAGTACAGAACTTTGATTTTCAGTTTCATATATGCCAACAGCTGGAGCTCATCATGGCAGCTTCCACAGCGAGCACAACTGGTGCCAGACTTTGGGGGACCCTTAGCATGGTGCTTATCATGCACCAACCTTTCCTCCAAACCCAGGACAGTGCCTATCTCTGCTGGTGGCTGCCAACACATGCTTTCTCTGTTGCTGCTTTGGTGGTGGCAACGTTGCCACTAACTTCTCTCCACTCAGGGCCCAGACACTTTTGAATAGGAGCTAAGCTAGACATCTAAGCGTAATGCAGTGCTTTGGCCCGTAGATCTATGAAATTGTCAGACTTTATAGTCTTACCAAGGGCCTTTTTTCAGGGAGTAGTCAAGGGTACGCAATACTGGCACCTCTTTTTTTTTTTTTAAAGAAAGTGTGGCACTTACTGTAACGACCTCATGGTGAGTACCAGCACCTCTTTGTCTAGAAAAAAGCACTGGTCCTACCTGGACTTTAGCTCTATAAATTGGTAAATTTCATAGATCTGTGGGCTGGGACATGACATTTTGGAAATGAATAAGAAAAGGAAATATATATTTAGCCTAATTATTTTCCTCATTTGGTGACTGCTAATCTGGCAAAGAAACTTGAAAGCCTCATGCTTACTCCATTTGCTTGCCAGAGCAGCCATATAGGTACTATCTGTGACCCTGCTGCTCCAAGCTAATGGCGCCATTGCTCCTGTTCTGAAAAAAGTTCTGGAGCTCTGCTTCCCTGCATTCCTTTTGCAACTTTAATAAGTTTCGTTGGGTACAGCTTCTATCATATCCCTACAGTGACAACAGTGACACATGCAGCATTGGGATAATCTCTGAACTGAGGACTCCAGGTGACTTATCTGTGTGACATTTCTGTGGGTTTTTTTTTGTTTGTTTTGTTCTTTCTTGGTTACTTGTCCTATGTTCATCACTTCTCAAAAGAGGTAGGCGGCTTTAGAGGGGTGTAAATAACCAGGCTGGCCACTAGATGGTAGACGTGCTCTTCTTAATGTAGTAGTAGTTGTGGAACACAAATAAGCTCCATGTTCCTTAGTGAAAGCCCTTCCTTAATTTCCTGGCCCTTGTCCCCCCACCTTTTTAAAAGAACTTTGTAGTGATGCAGAAGCACAGTTTTGTAAGGGGAATTACCTAAAATTTGGCACTATTTCAGTTCTGGTCTAGTGGGAGACATGATGATGCTTGGAGAGGAAGGGGGCAGGAAAATATATCGGGGCTCATCATCTTTTTATGTTAGCCATGCTGGCTCCAGGATTTGGGCATGACATACTCATTCTACCTCCTGGAAGAGACAGGACACGCAAAGAGAATCTTTTCACATGGCTCCTGGCCTCTTGAGTTCATTGTGTAATGAGAATGATGGCATTGTTTGGATGCTTTGCTAGTTTAGGTGCTTAGTAAAACGTAGTCTGGAGATGATCCTGAACAAAATGCCAAATGTTATTCAATATAAATGGAATAAATGAGAATAATATTAATATGCATCAGTGTGCAAGGACTTTTGGCTGCACAACAGAACTTCTCCTTCCCACACCCTAAACATGTTCTTGGTTTTTCCCAACCTTCAGGAGCAGATTTTTTTTTTTTTTGGGGGGGGGGGTGCAGGGGGTTTGTGCAAGGAGCAAGAGAAGAAGTTCCATTGCACAAGCAGAAATCCTTGTGGCGGTGGAAGTTGGCTACTGCCCAATGTCTGTTCAGCTCAGAATTTACATCACCTCTATTGAAAATAATCAATTCTGCCAGAAATGATTGTCCCTCTCAACCATAGCCTCTACAATGGAGAATTATTCTTGTTCCCTTAATTATGTTCCTAAGGCAATGTTCTGAGTGCAGTCAGGAATGTTTTGAAATTATATATAATGATTAAGCTTTCTTTTCTTTCCTTGCAGCTTGGGTGGAGATTAGAGGGTCATAAGGTTAAACATATGGAATGGATTGCGCTAATATTAAAGTGCATAGCTTTGCTGAAGGGCACAGAGTAAGAATACTGAGACTGTTAGTGATGGGAAAGTACAATAAGTTCCCCCACTTTGATTTGGATATGGCTGAACATTATCAGGGTCAAAGTTTCCAATGACCTGTTTCCTGAACCTGATTAGTTGTAACTTCTGCTTAAAATCAACACACCAGCCTTAATGAATACAGGAACATAAGACGAGCTATCCTGCTACAACACACCATAAACCTATTTAAGCATCCTGCTTCTCACAGCAGCTAACCAAATGTCTCGGCCACAAGCCAGGGCAGATGGGAGCAAAACCCTCCCTAGGTGTTGTTTCCCAGCAGCTGACATTGAGAGACACGTGCTGCCTCTGAACCCAGAGGCATCATATGACCATTGTGACCAGCAACCTTATCTGCTATGAAATGTTTTAAAGCTGCTTCAGTTGCTGGCCATCAACACTACATCTTGGTGTAATCTACACCCATATAAAAAGTGTGGTGAAAATGCTTTTTAAAAAAAAGTTCTGAAAAATACATTGAATTTTGCATAGCTCACTTTCGTCATCTAGTGTCACATTTGTACATTGTACTTTACAACCAGTTTAAAATGTTGCAGCTGTAAAGCTGAGTCCCTTGTTACAGCATGAGCCAGTAAATCTAGAATGGACCAAATTCAAAAAAGTCCGCTGAATATTTCTAGCAGACCCCTTAATCATTGGAATTTCTAAGTGGTGTATGTAAGAATTTCAAAAAGTATACAATGGATAAAGTCAAATAAAATCAACCTTTGTTATTGCTGCTGCTGGAATTCCCATTGTCCACCAACGCATGTTAAATCTGTAAAGCAAATGTGGATGTTCAGAATCTTTGAACAGTTGAGGCACACTGTTGCACGTACATAGAGCAGCTGCTGATGAGGAAGGGCCCCGATCGAAGGCATTGTGACCCACACATTCTTTCAATATGTGTGTGGGGTGTCATTCAGCCCCCTCCTTGTGTTCCCCAAGTGTTTGCTAGATTATACTTATTTGGGAATTAAATCTGGAATGCGCAACAGCTAGAATGTGTAAGAATAAAAATTACCCGCCCTCAGAGGAGCCCAGTCCCCATGTTTGTGCATGAGTCACTAAAGTAAGCATTCATCCTGGTTGGAAAGAAAAGCTCAGAGCACTTACTCATGCAGAAATGCAATGGAAAACCTCCTGCAACGGTGAGCAAACTTGCTGGGTCCCTGCATCAGGAGTGACTGGGCGTTGATTGGAAGGAGGTGAGGCCAGAGCAGGGAATTATTCAGAGATGCAGCCAGTGGTTAATTCCATAGCATCTGCACTGCAGATGTGAGATGGAGTGATTGATTCTTACCCAGCACAAAGCTGTGAAACAACAGCTTACCAGCAAAAAGTGCTGAGTGTAAGTTGGCCAGGGCAGAATTGCAAATCATGCAGAGTTGCATCCGACAGCCTCTTCAGCAGTAAGGGTGCTATAGGCTATTCTTCTTGGCCAAATAGTTGTCTTACAGGAGGCTATTTTATACCATGTCAGACAAGTCATCCATCCAGTTAGCACAGTATTTTCTGCTCTGGCTGGTTGCAGCTTCCCTAAAGTCTCAGGGAAAGAAAGGTCTTTCACGCACAAGAGAGGATCCAAAACAGCTGTATGAAAAATATATTTGCCATCACCTGCTGCTTGTTTTGCTTTCAGATGGCGATACCAGAGCAGAACCAGCGATCAATGGGCCCTGCTTTGATGATCCCCCATAACGTACCCCAACACAAAGTTTGGATAATTTACTATGGTGTGTGCTGAATGTAACTGAATTGCTTCCAAGGACGGCCTGAGGCATGTTAACATCCTAAATGTTGAAACATGTTTTCCTTGCATATAGAGGGGAATAATCCCAAGCAGCTGTTTTGCTAGCAAGCCCTGCTGACATCCCATTGCAAGAGCTTGTTGCCCCTGCAATGATTGCTCTGTTGAGAAATGTAATTATTTTTATTTTAAGGTTTCCAGACTGTGAAAGCTGATGCTATCTGAGCTGCTTTCTCTGTCATCAAGGGGTGAGCCTTCCAGCCCTCGACCTCCTGTTGTTAAGACCATGAATTCTGTTTAAAAACAAAATAATCCACAAACTCAGCACACGGGGCTATTTTGATATTTTGAAAACGAAATCCCCCTGCGCGGTCACTTGATTATTTTCCAGCCACCACTTTTTTTTTCTTCCAAAGGATTGGTTTTTTGTTTTTAGGCTTTCGCTCTGGTGGCCAAAACTGTTGTTTGTTCATCTTCTGGCAGCCGCAGGTGCTATGCTGAATGCCTTGAAAATAACTGTAATTACTGAGCATTGTTTAAGTAAAATCAGATAAAATCCGCATTGGATCTGGGCTGTAGGATTATCTGCCAGATTTTTTTTCCTTTTTGACCCAGGAACATGAATCATGTGAACTTGTTTCCTCAATCGCATCAGCATGTAATTATATATAATCTCCACGAAGAATTCCTGACTGGGTCCTGGGGTCTTCTGAGGGCTGGGAAAGCATTTGTGAAAGGTTTCTCGTGTCATTAGTGAATGAATTTCTCACTTGGATGGCTTAACTATGAAGTCTCAGCAGACCCCAGTGTTGTTTGTGATCCAGTAAATCATGCACCTTTTGGAGCATCTCGGCAAGTTGCACGCCTGGTTGACGCTGTCTGCCTGTCTCTTGATTCCTATTTTTACCCAAGGTCAAAGGGGGTTTTCATCTGTGCCAATGGCTATGTTGACTTATGCTTTTCGCAGTGGGATATCTGAAGATTAGCCTTCAAATCTGGAGTCTCCCACTCAGAACGAGACAGCAGAGACAAGACCTATAAGCCGGCAGAATACGGAACAAATCTCCTGACTGAACAGAGGGGAGGGGGAAAGCTGCCCTCACAAAGTCTTTCTAACCTGCCAAATGGGTGTTGAAGGAGAGGCATGTGGGGGCTGCATGGGGGAATCAACAAAGCAAAAGGTGATGATAAGAAAGATGGGGGGGGCAGATCTTACTTGAGTGCAGATGTGGGGAGTGCATGGTCCTGCCATATGGGGTTGGATTACAACTCCCATCAGGGGACAGGTCCCCCTTCACCTCTGAAAACGTGAGCTTTACAGCAACAATTTTAAGGAGAACAGTCTGTCGGGATGATAAGTTAAATTTTGTCTGACAAAATATCTGGTTCTAAAGAATTATTATAGCTGTGTAATCTATTTTATTCTGCTTTATATATTTTATCTTTTGTAACGGCTTCAGCTAAACAAATAAATAATATTTGTTGTATTTAATTCCCTTCGTCCTTGATCACTGACCATGCTGACTGGGGTTGATGGGAGCCTAAGAATGTCTGGGTTGCCACAGGTACCCTATTCCTGCTTTATAGTGTTTTTAAAATTTGAAATCCTGAATCATTTCCTGTTTCAGCTGAATCCCAAACACCTACATTTTGGCATCCAGCCTCTTGTTTCCCGCTGTGGCCTTGTGTGAAAAGCCCACGGGGAAAGAGATTTGTTCTCCAGCAGGGTGTCATGGCGCTGTCAGGAAAAGAATGTCCAGAGTGAGGAATTAACTTGTTATTTCCAAAGGTACACTTACAAGACAGGAAAAGGCATGTCCATCAGTCCTGCTCCTGGGTATGCACCCAATCAGGCAGTTCCATGCAACAGAGGCCTCACCCCCACCTTGGCTTATGTATTTTCCCCACCTGAACTGCATGCAAGCAGATGAAGACTATGCCTACGTGGAACCTGCTTCTGCTCCTCCCGCTTCAGTCCTCTTCTGGTTCTGGGAGACTGTGGAGCAGGAGAGGTGGGGGCAGGAGGAGGAGGAGGTGTGCAAGCCCTTAACTCTACCCCAGCCTGACATATCTCTCCTTCCTCTTGCACCTGTTCTTCACTTTCCAATCCTGCAGCTTCTCCTGCCTCTGAATCTTGTCTCCCAGCTGTTACTGATTCCTCCAGTTCACTGATCCCTTTTTCTAAGCCAGTCTTCCAGTGCCCACTCATCAGAATCCAGCCACCCCTCCTCAGTGTCCAGCCAGTTGCTGACAGAGTGGGGAGGGGCAAACTACCTATGGCTATTTAAACAAGGGATTTATTTCAAGTTCACATTAGCAGGACCGGTGCATTAAATTGCCTCTATTGCGGAGTCACTCTGTAGCTCGCACCCTCTTTGTGGTGGAGGTATTCCACTTTTCTAGCTGGCACCCTTCCTCCTCCTCCTCTTCTTCCTCCTTGATTACTAGCAGTTTCTGTGTCACCCCTCCTCCTCCTCCTCAGTGGCTGAGGAAAGGCCAAGGGCTTACTTCCTCAGAGTGATATAGTTTCTGGATGGAACAGCTGAAAGGAAAGCTGTTTAGCTGTAGTTGGGGGAGGGGAATAAGTTACTTTAACCTTGAGAAGAGCAGCTTGGCTCCAATTGCATATATAGCCCCAGCTGCAGCACACAACCTCATTTTGGCCTCAAAGATCTTCTGCCTTTTGCCTCCCCAGCTCTGCATCTTTTGAATTTGCAAGCCATGCTGCATTGGTGTGATCCACTTTGGGAAGCAATCATTGCCTGAAAAGCCAGATAAAATGATTGCAAAACAAAGGAAAATAGACAAAGTTACTTGTTTGCAGACCTTCTGTCCCTCTTAACATTTTAATTTTTGCTTGACTCAATGTATTGGAGGATGCTTCGTTTTTCCTTCCTTACTGGGCAATGCCTCCTCTAAGACTTAAGTTGACTTAGGAAGGTGGAATCATAGAAGCATAGATTGGAAGTAACCACAAGGGTCATCTAGTTCAACTCCCTGCAATGCAGGAATCTCAATTTAAGCATTATGACAGGTGACCATCCAACCTCTGCTTAAAAACCTCGAAGGAAGGAGAGTCCACCACCTCCCAAGGGACTCCATTCCACTGTCAAACAGCTCTTAATGTCAGAAAGTTCTTCCTGTTGTTTTGATGGAATCTTGTCCCTTGTAGCTTGAAGCCATTGGTTTGGGTCCTACCCTCTGGAACAGGAGAAAACAATCTTGCTCTATCTTCCATGTGGAGCTAACATTTAGTGAAAAAAAGATAAAGGGGAAGGGGCATCTGCCTTCCCAGCAGGCATTCTTTGCAAGGTGATATGTTTGCAGCAGACTGCCTTGTCATCTCTCATTCTGCACCTGCATTTGCAGCCTTCCCTTTGTTGTGGCTGTTCCTAAGTGCAGAGCGATTTCCAGTGTCCCCTAACAGGGATGCAATCGCCTGGGGGATTCTCCAGGTGCAGCTCAGCCCTGAACAGCAATGCCGGCTGCCTGCATCTGAGCAGAACATGGCTCACAGTGAAGGAAAGACTCTGCCAAAAATGCCATTACTATACGTTTTTAGTACCGTGGACTTCTTCCTTTGACCCCTCGTCCGGACAAGCCGGCCCCAATTCCTTGGTTGTTTTGGTTTTTGTGGCCTTTTGTCAAAAACAGATTTGCCAGGGAGCCAAGGATATGTAACGTGTTTATTACTACAGGATAAAAAGGGGCCAAACAGATGGAAAACTAAATTCTGGCTACTGCAGACAATGCGACCTGGGAGACGATTGCTGAAGCACAGCTAAAGACAGGATTGCTGTGAACTGTTCCAAATCCACTTGTTCTGGCCCATTATTCTGTCTGCTTGTGGAATCGTCTTCTCTGGGTTTGTAGATGTTGGCAGGGCTGTGTCTTGCTACATTTCTCAGTAGTAGTACTTCATGGCAGAACGCTTCATTCCTCCACTGCAGAGTTCCAGCCATTTTCACTGCCAGTTTGCAGCGTTTGGATTCAGTCGGCAGCATCCAGACTAAGTGAGTTGCACGTAGTTCCCTTTCAAAATTAAGTGAAGTCATGACTAACATGTCCCATCAATTTCAAATGACCTATGTTCAGCTAAACCGACTGAACCTAATCCAGTAATATTAGCCCTGGGGTGAGGATTGCCAAAGCTTGAAGTTCAAGTGATCATTGGGGGAGAGAATTCAGGGCTTCCAAATGGTGCGTGTTCACTTTTTTAAAAAAGGGTACATGCTGCACTTTGGGGGCCCTTAGCTTTAGCAGCGGTGGTGGCTTCTTCTGGTTTTTATTTGTAACCTTCAATTTGGTTTTACAGCAGAAGCAGCAGCAACAACAGAGTTCTGCTCTTGGCAGCCATTAATAACTCCAAAATGAGTCAGGTGCAATGTCAGTTTTAGGGAATCTTGGTGGTAGTAGCAGTGACATTCTTATTTCCTGGGTAAGACTTGTTCTCTTAATTTGTGCTTTTCAGCTACCTAGAGGGCAGGTTCTGACGCCATTGCATCCTCAAGCAACCATCCAGCAGAGCTGTTCCAACTTGCAAATAAGCTTATTGCACCAGACCAGTGGGCAGCTTTGAGTCATTAGAAGCCTGCTGTGATGCTTTTATGAAGCACTTTGAGGATAAAGTGGTTGGACTTGCATAGAATTAGATATCACAGTTATACTAAATCCTCATATATCTCCAGAGCACTGTCTGGTCTGGTTGCTTTGGTTCAGTTTCAGTTATTACAGTTTGAGGATGTGGACAAGTTGCTTGCAGGAGTTTGGGCAACCAGCTGTTTTTCCACTCATCGTCCATCCAAGGGGGATTGACTGGCCAGCCCAGGGAGTGGTTAATGCCTATTTGGCCCTTAAAAAGACAGTGGTACACCCTCTTCTTAAGAGGACCCCTCTGGAGCCAGAAGAGTTAAATAACTACCACCCAGTCACAAATATTCCCTTTTGGGGCAAGATGCTTCAGAGGGTGCTGGTGGTCTAACTGCAGGTGTGCCTGGAAGAAAAAGAATTGTCTAGATTTATTTTAATCTGGCTTCGTTCCCATGTTTGGAAGTGGAATGACCCTTGGTTAATTACGGTAGGTTTATCAGGCAAGAGACAGGGGGATGCTACCCTTCTCAGTCTCCTTGACCTCTCAGTGGCTGATAGCAGAGTCTACAGATATTAGTGTATTGAAGCCTTTCAGAAGAAGCAAGTTGTTCCCATATGGCTGAAAGCAGAAGAGGATGAAGCCAGGCAGTCCGCCTGCAGAGATCATTCCACAACTGAAGTACCAGCAATGGCCTGTAAAACGGATTAAAGCTTCAACTTTAAGGGGACAGATTTGAGTTTAATAATTCCTGGCCAATGTTACTAATTCTATGCAAGCGGTTGTTGTGGGTGTTTCTGATTTTCAGGATCTGAAGCATGTGCCTGAATTGCACTGCACTGTATTCTTTCCAAAGCTAGCCTGCCTCCAGGAAGAGGAATAGGTTGGAGGTTCTTACGGGATGGGGAGAAGGTGAACTGTACGAATCTTAAATATTGCAGGACAGTGTAGCTAGCCCCTTTTACTTGCAGTGAAGACTAACTCCCTCCACATTTTGAATTCAGCTCGTCAACTCATCTTTGTCTCAAGTCACATAATACAAATACTTCTCTCTAACACACCAACCTCCGGGAAAACATTTGGATGAATGTTATTAATCCCTCTGGTGCCCGAGATGTCTAGGAGATGTCTACAAAACAGCATGCAAATAGCACTTGGAATGGGTAGAATGAGATGTTTTCGTCCAAATAACAACGGAAGCCTGTCACGCACCTAAATAAACAGGCATGCATGCCAATGAACACACTCATTTACGGGGATGGGGGGAGGGAGGGATGAGTGTTAGTGGTAGAGGTTGGAGGCATGCTCTACCAGGATTTGGGGGATAAAATCTTCTTTGGCTCATAAGCCGAAAACATTGCTTTGCTAGGTTCACACGTCAGACGTGGGGCATTTTTATATGTACTCAGTAAAATAAAAAAATAAAATAAAAAGATGGTGACATGAGGTCAAATTGTTCCAGAATCCAGACACTGGAGAAGACGAAAAGGGGATGGGGATCAACAGCCTATACTGATACTGATCAAGATCATTTTCAGTTCATGCAGAAGGGAATACAGTGGTACCTCGGGTTAAGAACTTAAGTCATTCTGGAGGTCCGTTCTTAACCTGAAACTGTTCTTAACCTGAAGCACCACTTTAGCTAATGGGGCCTCCCGCTGCCACCGCGCTGCCAGAGCACGATATCTGTTCTCATCCTGAAGCAAAGTTCTTAACCCGAGGTACTATTTCTGGGTTAGCGGAGCCTGTAACCTGAAGCATCTGTAACCTGAAGCGTCTGTAACCCGAGGTACCACTGTATGTTTCCAAGCATATTGCTTAAAGGCAGCCTGCTTTGCCACCTGAGGCGAAACAGGAATTGGCTGCCCGCTGCCTGGCTGTTGCATCCTGCCCACCCCACTTCCACCACAGCTGGAATGCCTCCCTCTCAGTGAACTCAGTGAGAGAGCGGCATTCCAGTGGCAGTGCTGCCTCTTGTGCTTCTGCTGCCTGAGGCACCTGCTTCACCCCGTCACATGGGTGGGCTGGCTCAGATGTTGCTTTTCCATCACTTTGGAAATCAGCAGAAACACCTGTGGTCACAAGGGTGAATAAATTGCTGAGAGAGCCCTTCATGAAAAAACTCCCCTATCTCACAGCCTCAGGCTGAAATGTTGGTAGCATTGGCCACGATGATGCAGGTTGCCATAGATTAGGCTGAGTAAGTGTGAAGGTCTCTTAGGCTGCACTCACACAACAACCTGAAAGCTATTGTTGCCAATGAGCACCCACATTCATCTCCTATCTCACAATTATTCTCTTGGTCAAGCAGGGTGTGCATGTTTCTGTAGTGTTTAAGAAACTTGACTGACCAGAGACCACAAGAAAACTTAAAGAACAAATGCATAATCATGGTTTAATACTTGTGAACAAAATGGAATTTCAGCAGGTTGTAGATTGCAAGCTACATCTGCTGGAATCTCCTATTCTACAAAACCATTCAAGGTACAGGAGCCCTGGCCACTCTAATCGGAAAGCTAGGGCTGCCATATGTCTGGAAAATCCCAGACATTGCCAGCGTTTGGCATCCGAAAATGGCGTCCGGGCAGCTTTTCGGCAGCTTTTCATCTCTGAATCACAGCTTCCTCCTAGGACTGTTTCTCTACCTGAAGAAGTCAACCTAAACATAACAAATAAGCTGAAAATGGACATCTTCAGTTAGCCACTAAAACTGTGAATGCAATTCATATGAATTCTACACTCTTAGAAGGTCTCTAGATAATGCTGCTGGGAGTGATACAATTTCCCAGCTTAGCTGTAGCCTCCTATGCATCCTACAACTGCATATGATACAGTTGTACTGATTTAATTTTCACACTCTTGGCGATAGGGAGAGAAAGATATGTCACTTTCTGTTCTCTCAGTCTCTCATTTTTGCAGCCTTAAATTTGCTTCTCCGCATTTTGTGGCAATTTTATTTTTTTTAAAAAAATCCTTATGAAAATGCACCAACATTTTATTAACACATTTTATATGCAAGTTTGACTAATTTTTGTAAGCAACTTTCCCCAATTTTGTATGCTATTTTCATTAGTATCTTAATATGTGTACTTCTGTAAATACTGTTTAGAGAACTTCACCACAAAAAAAATTCAGGTCAGGTAAGTGTGGATTTTGAGTGTAGCCATGTTTTGGTGAGCATATTGTTTCTGAAAGTGTGAATTTGATAGTTTTTGGCTTTAAACATGCATTGTGCACTGAAATTAATTTCTTATCCATCCTTAATTGACGACATATGCAAACACTCTTAATCTCACTGATCTCAGAAACTTCTAAATTGTGTAGGATAAAGAGCTACAATCACACATAGAACACATACTATGAACTAATCACTGCTTGCTGTACTGAACTTCATATATAATATTCAACACTCAACTGTTTAATTTAGGCTACCATAATATTACAGCCAAGCAAACAGATTGAACTCTGGTAGGGCCGCCTGCATGAGGTATTAGGGGAGTTAAAATCCCTTGGAGACAAATTTAAAAATCATCAATTATGTTAAACACTCTCCCATTTTCAGGCATACGTGCAAGGAAGTGTGATCCGTTCAAGCAGCTGTGGCCTGAGTTAAGGCCTCCCCCGCCCTCCAATCACTCACTATATAGCACCTGCACTTTAAACACTTTCCCCCTCCTGTGGATCTTTACTTCCAGACTTATAGTCCCCTAGTTGGATGTTCTGGACTGCATTTGCTAGCTGCTACTGACTCTACATATTTATATGCTCCAAATCCTTTTAAGTCTGACTGCAGCTTTGCTGAAATCTTGCTGAGTCTAAATTGAAAACTTGGAAGCTCTACTCTGCAAGGTGGCTATTTCACTGCAGAAATCAAACACAGGGGGCTTTTGCCCTGATTCATATAATACTAATCTTGAAATATGTTTTCTTAGGCTTGCTTTCCTTGAGCAGGGGTTTTTCACTTTTGAACTGACCTCTGTGCTTGTCTCTTTAATAAACATTTCTCCTGTACTAATAGCTCCATGCAATGAACATTTTCACTTGTTGGATTTCTGCATATCAAACCTCTGTTAAAGGCTCAGAGGTGCAGGTCAGGCAATTCCTAAACTCCCCCCCCCCCATCTACTGCCATTTGGCAACTCGGACTTCAACTCAGATATCATTAAATAGAGCACTGGTTTTAACTTCCTTGTATGAACTCTGGTGGTCTTCTAAAATAGTGTATAAATGAAATTGTGACTTCATATCAGTCACAGTGCTTGGTAGGATGATAGTCTTTTAAATTTTCAGCTACCCCTGCTGTCAGAACCCATGGGCCAGCAATGCTAGACAATTCTTCAACAAGATTTTTAACTGTGTATCTGAAATATTCACAATGAATTTTGCTGAGAAATAAAAAAAGAAAAACAGGGTGCAATATGAGATCCTTGGAACTATCCCCACTCGACCATGAAGCTCACTGGGTGACTGTCACTGCCTCTATGCCAAACCTTGCTTTTTTAAAAAATGGGTCTAGTAGACCCAATTTGAGTTGCACAACTAAAATTGATTATTTAAAAAAATAAAAAAATGTTGTAAAGGTTGTTGTAAGCAACGCCACTGAAGAAGATAACAGTGGTAACCCAGACATCATCAATCATCAACCTTTATTACAGTCCAGAGACCCAACAAATCGTTACAAAGCAATACACAATTCATACAGCCTACCTCCAGGTTAAACAAGCATTTTGTTCAGAATATAGGGATCATTGGTTCTTGCAACCACCAATAAAAACTTTGCCACTGCTAATGTTCTAGTGTTTGTCCGGTCTTCCAATAGGAACCTGACATAGTGAGCCTCTGATTTTCCCGGGAAAGGTACCAGCAAGGGTAATATCAGTTTAGCCCTGGCTTGCTCATATTTTGCACAGTGCAACAAAATATGTTTTATGGAATCAATGTCTTGAGCACACGAGCAAAGTCTGTCCTGGTAGACATCATTGCTGGTTGTGAAGGAGCCCTCACAACAGTTTAGGCTTCGTTGTTGTTGTTTAGTCGTTTAGTCGTGTCCGACTCTTCGTGACCCCATGGACCAGAGAACGCCAGGCACTCCTGTCCTCCACTGCCCCCTGCAGCTTGGTCAGACTCATGCTGGTAACCTCGAAAACACTATCCAACCATCTCGTCCTCTGTCGCCCCCTTCTCCTTGTGCCCTCCATCTTTCCCAACATCAGGGTCTTCTCCAGGGAGTCTTCTCTTCTCATGAGGTGGCCAAAGTACTGGAGCCTCAGCTTCACAATCTGTCCTTCCAGTGAGCACTCAGGGCTGATTTCCTTCAGAATGGAGAGGTTTGATCTTCTTCCAGTCCATGGGACTCTCAAGAGTCTCCTCCAGCACCATAATTCAAAAGCATCAATTCTTCGGCGATCAGCCTTCTTTATGGTCCAGCTCTCACTTCCATACATCACTACTGGGAAAACCATGGCTTTAACTATACGGACCTTTGTTGGCAAGGTGATGTCTCTACTTCTCAAGATGCTGTCTAGGCCTGTCATTGCCCTTCTCCCAAGAAGCAGGCATCTTTTAATTTCGTGGCTGCTGTCACCATCTGCAGTGATCATGGAGCCCAAGAAAGTAAAATCTCTCACTGCCTCCATTTCTTCCCCTTCTATTTGCCAGGAGGTGATGGGACCAGTAGCCATGATCTTCGTTTTTTTGATGTTGAGCTTCAGACCATATTTTGCACTCTCCTCTTTCACCCTCAATAAAAGGTTCTTTAATTCCTCCTCACTTTCTGCCATCAAGGTTGTGTCATCTGCATATCTGAGGTTGTTGATATTTCTTCCGGCAATCTTAATTCCGGCTAGGGATTCATCCAGCCCAGCCTTTCGCATGATGAATTCTGCATATAAGTTAAATAAGCAGGGAGACAAAATGCAGCCTTGTCGTACTCCTTTCCCAATTTTGAACCAGTCAGTTGTTCCATATCCAGTTCTAACTGTAGCTTCTTGTCCCACATAGAGATTTCTCAGGAGACAGATGAGGTGATCAGGCACTCCCATTTCTTTAAGAACTTGCCATAGTTTGCCATGGTCGACACAGTCAAAGGCTCCCAAAAGTAGGTCCGTCACTGTATGCCACCTTGAGCTCCTGGGAGAAAAAGGTGGGATACAAATGCAACAAACAAACATACCGCTAGATTTTGCAGCAGAAAATCAAGATTGCCCTAGTTCTGTGAGAACCCATGTTGCATTTAGCATGTTAAAATCCCATTCAACTTTGAAGATCACAAGCCAACCTTAGGACAGTCATTACCTTGCGGCCCATCCTACCTCACAAGGCACTTGTGAGGTAGGTAAGATGGAGGGTGGGAAACCCTCTATATCAATGTTATCAAAGTTAAAAATGTTCTGTTGTGGAGTAAGCCAAAATGTGAAATGAGGTGACCATGTGCTATCAGAAAGATTAAAATCCCACATTAATCATGCACTAGTCGTCTCCTCCTTGCATTATATCTTATCTGAATAAACATTTCCTGTTCTGCTGGAGTTCTCAGACTTTTCGGGAGGTCTCTAACAATTCATTCTGGATAGTGTACACAGAAGGGGAGATTTATGATTATTGTGGATGCAAGGTTGGAGATCGCTTTAACCTCAATTAAACAATAGGTACAGTAAATAGCGTAACAAAAGGGGAAGACCTCCAAATAATATTTGGAACCAGGCAAGAGTGAAATGAAGTGCAGTTCTGCATACATACGTACAATAAAATGGTAAGATGTGAGGCTGCCTTGAGGGCCTTTGGTGTGTTTTTTTCTTCCAAATTTTCTTTATAATTCACATTTCATTGAATATAACCACAAATTCAAAAATTAACTTCCCTTTCCCCCTTCCATGGTTCTATTTATTTATCCATTAAGACTGTATATTCTAATTCCTCCTTTTATTTTAAAAAAAATCCCTTCCCTCTATAGTTTTAATTATTTAAACTGCTGAATTTAAATTAATCCTGCTAACACTTTATCCTGCTTGACATAATCCTTCATATATTCTGCAAACATTTCTCACTCTTCCTTAAAAAACTCAATCTTCCTGATTTCTTATTCTATTAGTTAAATTTGCCAATTCTACATATTTAATTGATTTTATCTGCCACTCCTCCTTTCTTGGAATCATTCTCTCTTTCCATTTCTCAGCATATACTATTCGGACTGCTGTAATTGCGTAAAGAAATAAATTATTTTGGTCTGTAGGGACTTCCTAATAAGAAGCTTTCTGATCTTTTTATAAAAGTTAATTATATATCATCTCCCAGAATTCCTTCACATTCTTACATGTACACTTCATATGGTAAAAAGTACCCTCCATTTCTTGACACTTTCAACAAGTACTTGACTCTGATTTATACATTTTTGCTAATTTACTTGGCGTAAATTTATCAGCTGCCTCGAGGGCCTTTGTAAGGCCATGTGGAAGGATCTAAATGAAGTAAAATAATAGAATCATAGAATTGTAGAGTTGGAAGGGAACCTGAAGGGAACCTAGCCCAATATTGTATTGCAGAATACACCTACACAAAAAACCAGACTAAATGAGTTGCCTGTCATCTCCTCTGGCTCTTTTCCTCTGTTGATTTTTCTCTCAATATCTTCACCAATTCTCCCCTAAATTTCCTCAGAAAAATCAAAATCCCCCCCACCCATTATGGGTGGGCCAATATAAATATAAATATGAAATAAAAAGTATAAAATATGGAATAAAATAAAGCTGTGCTCTAGGCATCTTGCAGTAGGCTTCACTTGACAGGATTGGAAAATACTGGGGGGAAATGAACTCTTTTAATTATTCAGCACAGCAGCTATTGAAGCATAATAACTATTCCATGTTAAGTGACCTTAAGAGCACATTCTGGAGTAGTTTTCAGTACCACTGAGGTAAACCCTTAGGTGAACAGCAGGCAGACACCTTTGTGTCCTCAAATCTCCTCAGAAAAACTTCACAAGACTCTCCTCAGAGAGACATCCTTTCCCTCCCCACTCAGCAGCTAAGAGCCAAAAAAAGGCTGTTCTCCTCCAGATCTTGCTCAGAGCTCCTGTTCTGAAGGAAGGTGGCTGACAACACGATGGCAGTAATCCCTGGCTGTGTACACAATCCCATTGACTCTTCATCCAGTTTACTCCCACTGCTGTTTTAGAAAGCGGTGTACACATGACATTAGCCACAACCCTTATCTATCCTGTTTTATCTTGTCATTTCTTAAGGAACACATTACTGTGTTTTGATTTGCTTCCTCATAGTCCAAATTGAGAAAATGAACCACCTAGCTGTGTTTTAAGATGATAGTATGCACACAGCTTCCGTTTCTGTTGATCTTTAGGAACAGGCCAAAAACACTGCTGTTTCCCTCAGCTTTTAATATGAGTTGCTATTCATTTTACTCTGTCGTATGTTGTTTCGATATTTTAAATTTGTAAGCTGTTTTGCGAATCAGCATGATGAAGAGGTGGGATACACATTGTTAAAAAAAGAGGAACAAATAAGCCCCAAATAGTGTGTGTGTGTGTGTGTGTGTGTGTGTGTGTGTAAACTGACAACCATTTTGAACATTAGAAGGGAATTAACCAAGCAGGCTTCCCTGAAAAGTGCTGAATATGGATATTTGAATTGGCCAAATGTCTGAAGTGCGATATAAAAGCTCGTACACCTTTGCACCATTTGTTGTATTATCATTCTTCCTTGCCAAACTGATAGTATCTGAGGGTCACTGGCAACTAGGTGATTCCTAGAAAAGGATTTGAGACTCACACATTTGTTAATTGTCAGGGAACTGCCATCGGAGACAGGAGAGGAGGTAAGGCGCAGCAGCGATGCAGGAGAAGGACCCAGTAGGGAGAGAGAGCTCACTTCTGCTGGGGAAGGAGATAGGCGTTACGCTAGCTCCGAGACTGTTCCAGCGAGACCAGCGGGGAGAGCACAGAGCCTCCGCTTGGGACGCCCACTCTGCGCAGAAAGCTTCCGCGCAGGGAGGCGAGGCGTCGACTTGGTGTCAAAGAGCTTTTATGTTGGAAAAAGTTCAGGAAACGCCCACTGACGGATTCTGCCAGTGATTGAGACAGCCACGGAGGAAGGGCTGTCCAGCCGGGGAAAAGTTTGACCAAACTACTCAGCTTGGAGCAGTTTGCGACTTACGCGCAAGCAACCCCACATCCCATTACATTAATGATTTGAGATGCTTGTTGTATGGGAATGGAGGAAACAGTGGGGAAATATGTTTATTTTCTCCACCTCTATAAAAAGCCAGCAGGATACCCAACAAAGTAATGTGGGGCCCTGAAATACCAATAATCCTAATTGTTTCTTACAGTTTGAAAGGAATGCCAAGCATCCAAATTTGGAGGCCCCAGACAGGTCTTGCACAGATATTAGACTAAGCAAATATTTTCCTTCTTGCTTGGTTGGAAACAGACAATAGTTTTTAGGAGAGTTAAAAGTAGGGCTTTTTCGGCTGGAACTCGCTGGAACTCAGTTCCAGCACCTCTCAGGAGGGCGCCATTGCCATTCCAAGAGAACAAGGGAGCTGTTCATGGTGTGTTCTGGCACCTCTGTTTTCTAGAAAAATAGCACAGGTTAAAAGTGGTTGTCTGTGTTGTTTGCATGCATTTGTTCAGAAGCATCATAAAAGATACGAAAGACAGAAATGACGGTTCTATCTTACCACTTTCTGATCAGTGGTGTCTGCTGTTAGAAGCTTCAACCAGCTTCTACCTGCCTGCCTGCCTTATTACAGTTAATCTAGTGAGCAGCAAATAATAATATTCCTCCTTAGTCTCAGTGTTGCCCTTGTAATACTCATTGGGGAAGAGGATCGGGACAAACTTAAATTAGAGGAGAAACTTGAATTAGATGGTTTTGTGGGCCATTTGCTCTGGTTCCAACTATTGTTGGAAGATAAAGAAGGAGGTAGTTTCTAGTTTAGTATGGAATGCCAGCCAAGGTCATTTACTATGTAGAGATATCCAGAGCCTCTTCAGGCTTCTTGGGAGTCATCTCAGGACAGAGACAGTATTCCTATTTAATCTGAGCTTGGAGCCACCCCTAGTTAATTTTCTTTTTGTGCAGACTTTAAAGAGAGAGAGAAGTAGTCTTTTCTTGAGTACACTTCTAGGAACATATGTTGCAGTGTTCCCTTGAAGCCTGTGTGGTAATGGGCGGCAACCACAGGAGAAAAAATGTCACTATTCATCCCTGATAGACCCATTCTTTAGCTGATTAGTGTTGTTGGAATCTCTCTCTCAGAACAAAGTTTAATAGATGCTTCATGGCACAGTGGGAAACACCTTTAGTCTTGTTGACAGCGATCTGAAGAAGAGGCTGCAATGAAAATGCCAGTGCAATTTTAAACAGTAGTGATGTGAAACAGCTTCTTGGTAACAAAAACCAATGAAAAACACATTAGGCTGATGTGAGCCATTTCCAAAGGGCAAACCTGGACAATCCACCCACCGCAGAGAAAGCATTTAATATGAAACTTGACAAGAATAGATAGCCAACTGCATATCCTACACTTCAAAAAGAAAAATTGCCCTTTGAAACCAGGGGAGAGTGGCTTGGAATGCAGGCTGAGCTTCTCTCTCTCTCTCTCTCTCTCTCTCTCTCTCTCTCTCTCCTCTTATCTCTAAATAGCTTTGAACCCACATGGAAGTCACTTGAGGATACCCTTTTAAGGAATAATTGTTGGCTTAGGCTTTATGAATATGTAAAACTGAATAATTTATTTAAAGGGAATAGCAGCAAAGGCAGTGACTCATCTGAAGATGTTCTTTGCTGCCAAATGGATTGTCCAAGCAACACTAAAAATAGTTAATACTTAATTCTGTCTTAGGCCACTAACTTGAAATCTCCATTATTAATTAAAAGATGCACAAGGATGCAGGAGACAAGAGGTTCCTGGCAAATGAAATGAAATGTTCCTTCAGTGCCATGCTTGTTCAGCTGGTAGCCCACATTATCTCTTATATGGGTATGTTTTAATTTTAGGGTCTGATTACAAGGCCATCAATCATATGGTAGCTACGGGGAAAGCAGCCAATCAGAGCTTCCTGTACACTGGCCAGAGAATGTAATCAGGGCACATTTTCAGTTTCTGATAGGTTTGTTAAAGCAAAAGAGGACTAAGGCTCCTCACTATGGGAAAATACAGTGGTACTTTGGGTTAATTACTTAATTCGTTCAGGAGGTCCGTTCTTAACCTGAAATTGTTCTTAACCTGAAGCACCACTTTAGCTAATGGGGCCTCCTGCTGCCGCCGCGCCGTCGTAGCACAATTTCTGTTCTCATCCTGAAGCAAAGTTCTTAACCTAAAGCACTATTTCTGGGTTAGCGGAGTCTGTAACCCGAGGTACCACTGTACCTGGAAAACTGATGGATGCCATCTTGAATTCCATGGAAGAAAGGTGGGATATTAATGTACTAAGCCAACTGAGTAATATTTCTTTCCAATAGCACTATAGAGATTCTAGGGTGCTACTGGAAGGAATTTTTTTTATTTTGTTTTGACTATGGCAGACCAAAACGGCTACCTACCTGTAACTATGAGTAATATTTGAGAGTTGTAAGCCTAAACTCTTTACAAAAATGAACCATCATCCTACCATGTTTCGTGACCTATAGTCCTATAGTTCTGGAGATATTACCAGCTTTATTGAGATATTATAGTCCCATTGGAACTATGGAACTCCACAATAAACATACAGACTTGGAAGTGTCTCCTATTGATTCTCGTGGCTCTTGCTGCCAACCCAAATGTACTTTGGATCGAAGCCTTAATGATTCAAGTGCTACCTGTGTCTGCACTAATGATACCTTTCCACTGCCCAGGCCTCAGATGCGGCGGCATCTAAGACAGGATTGCCTTGTGGTCGTCTGCTAATAAGGAAAGGAAATGCGAGTAATGTGGAATCCTGCTCCCATAAAATATTCTGCCCAGTTTTATAAATCCAGGAGGTTTGGCTACTTCAAGTAAGTTTTGGAGAAGCACCAGTCAGGCTTTGAATGCCCAAAGTGAACCCAGAGTCCAGACTGTGGTGTGTGCAACTTGTTATAACTTGCTTTCTGTCACTTCCTGCACTCTGACATTCCCCCACCCCAAGCTTTGAAATCCATTTCTGACTCTGCCACAAGGAAGGAAGTAAAGCCATTTATTGCTTCTCTGCAGCTATTTCTACTGAACAAATAAGGTTGCCACCCGGTTGGTGTTTTCTCTCTCTCTCTTTTAATTAAGCATGGTCTTTTCTGGGTTGAAGCCTTTTATTCTTTATCTCCGCTACCATTTATTTAGGTCCTTGCTCCATTCCTGTTTCAAGCCCTGTGGGTTCAATATATTCCTACCTCTTATTATGTATTACATTTCATTCCTATCCTGCTCCATGGCAGAGATTCTGAGCAATATGCAATTTTTTTTACAATATTACATGTTATTAAAAAATAACTAAAGACTGGGACTTTCCTGGGAGGGTGTGCCATCTCCTCCACAGGGCTGACTCAAGATATCTCACTGCCTGAAGTGAAGCTGCCTGCATCCCCATTTCACATATTGAATGAGAGTTGCATACCCCTCAATTGTCCCAATTTGAGTGGGGCATCCTGGAATCACAGAAGCTATCCCAGCTTCTCATTGGATCCTGGAAAGCCGTGGTTTTCTCATCCACTTGCTCATCCCAAGCACCAGACCAAAAGACACTCATTTCTTCGTTTTATGCTCTCATGCAACCCTCAAGCTAGCTCCCGCAAAAGCTTGGGACCAAAAAACGAGCAACCCAATTTTGATCACTGGAATGTTGGAGGGTATTTGTTACTTTGACACTGATGACTGGTGGGGAACATCTGCTACACCTGAGGGTAGCAGGTTAGTTTAGGGGGCACAGGTGCGCGACACACACAATTCTGCCCTCCAACAGAGGTGGAATGATCAGGAAGCTGTTGCCACTCCACCCACCTAGCTTCCACTCCCTCACTGGCTATCTCACTCTGCCAAATGGTAGGGCCAGTCCTTCCCCAGATGTATTTTTCATCTGGCTAGTGGCTGTTACTATTGCGTTTGCTTTTGCTCCTGCAACCAAAGAGTAGAGGCCAATGCTGCAGAGGAGAATCAAGGTCCCAGTCCCTATTTGTCCTTTGGACAATGGCTGGGCCAAGCTGACCTCCCCTCGCTAATGATATCCACCCACCCCCATGGCTCAGGGGGCAACAGGAGGAAGATATTTGCCTAGAGCTCTGCAGTAAGCATAATAAGTTGGCTGAGCTTTCAACCTGAGTTGCATAGAATAGGCTTACATGAGTACATTATTCTGCAATAACAATCCCTGAACAAACTTCATTGCATATTATATTCAAGGAAAGAACAAGGAGTTAAGAGTGAGTCAGCAACCCTGTCAAAATTAGGGTGATTAATTCTATAAGCAACAGAAAAGTTGGCACTCAGGAGAGTTTAAGCTCCAGAGAGGAGTACAGCAACCTACGTGTAACTGCCATATGTCTTCTGTATACATAGAAATGAAAGGGAGTTTTTGGAGCTAGCTAACAGAAGTGGTTTAGGGCTTCAGGCGAACTGCTGTGGCTTTAGCACTGATGCTTCTTTGGAGCTAGACCTACCTGCATGTATGCCTGCCTACTTTCTAAGGATGGCTGAGTATGTCAATTTTGGTTTCTCTCTGGTTTCTCATTTTCCCATTATTAAGTTTAGTTTGTGATGTTTCTATATCAGTGAGCATTTTTAAAATAAGCCTTCAAGAAAATTTGTCAGCGAATTTCTCCTAAAATTGCACATGTTTATATTGCAATTTTTAATAATATGCATATTTTCGCAATAGGATGCATTTTAAATGTTATTTTCAACAATATATGCATTTTTATAAACACTTTAGTATATGTAGTTTTGTACACATTAACCTCCGCTACCTTGTGGGATATCTTTGAGAGAAGAAAAGGCTAAGAAGTAAACCCTACACAAATTCAGAGTGGAGTCCCCAAGATGGTTGGGGCAACTCCTGAAACCAAGCTGGTGCCAAATGTATTGTTCTGCTTTTCTTTGGACTACATCAGTAAGGCGGAGAGGCGAGTCTGCCATCTGGGCAGCCCAGGATCACCATACACACTGCCCAGGCTTTCACCCCAGGGAAGTCACTTTGGTGTTGCTGATGTAGTACTTTGACTTCACCCCCCCAGAGGCATACTCCACTGTCTCTCAAAACAGAAGGATGAGACCAACAACTTCGCTGGGGAACCACACTGCAAAATTCAGAGAAGTATGGCTGTGTTTCAATTCACATATTGTTTTCGAAGATGCAGATTAGGTTCACCTTTAAATATGAACTGAACTGAATTTCTCTCCATTCTCTACTGTGTTCTACTTATATCTTTATACATAAACAGATATTACAGAATGCTCTGGATCACAATCTAGTACAGAGCTAAGGGTGCTCTTAAGGCTACTGATGCGAATGGGGTTAAGTACATTTAATGTTGTGCTCCATTGTGGCTAGGGCTCACTGAAAAATGCCCCCCCTTCTCCATGCAACAGTTTGGTGGGGCAGGGAGCCTTAACAAGGAAATTACCAGATAATTTATCCAAATACTATTTTCTGAGACATTGTGGCTCAGCCCTGATAGTGGCCTGTAATTACCAATATCTGTTTACTTCTTAGTGATTAAAATAATCTATTTCTCACTTTTATTCACTTAAGTGTAGTTGAGGTGACATACAATAACTACAGTACACAAAATACAAAATCATAAATGGGGCTGTAATCTTAACCCCACTTATTTGGGAATAACTCACACTGAATTCAGTGGGATTTACTTCTGAGTAGACATATTAGACTTGCAGCCTGTGTCCAGTGCTCTCTCCAAAGAAAAGTGACCCTGAAAAGCATTTCTCACTGCTTGGGGAAGCATACAAAACAATGCATTCATTGAGAACTTTTACTTAATATATATGCTAAATCCAAAACAGTGTTACTGATCTCTACTCTGGGAATCCCAACCCTGACCCTTCTGGATGAGCCAAAAGTCAAACACTTTTAACAGGGCTTCTTCTCACATCTCTCTGTTTTCTGACACATTTCTAAGCCATGCCTTGGCCAGTCTGCATTCTGGTGTTAGGTATGGAGACAGATATGAATGTCAGCAATGCCTGGAATTTTCAGACATTCCTATGCTAATTTTCCGCCCACTCTGCTGAGCCACATTGTCCACCTGGGAGTTACTGGTAAATGCTGTGCTGTGCTATAAACATGTGCTGCATATACTGTATGGTGGTGGGCTTCAAAGACATCTGAACAAGATCAGAAAAGAAAAGCCGCCACACTGTTGTTGACATGTTGGGCTTAGAACACATGAACAGGATGAAAAAACGACTAAAGATGACACTGAGATCAACTAGTGAAAGTAATAAAGGTAAAGGTAAAGGTACCCCCGACCATTAGGTCCAGCTGCGGACGACTCTGGGGTTGCGTCGCTCATCTCGCTCTATAGGCTGAGGGAGCCTGTGTTTGTCTGCAGACAGCTTCCGGGTCATGTGGCCAGCATGACTAAACCGCTTCTGGCGAACCAAAGCAGCGCATGGAAACGCCGTTTACCTTCCCGCCAGAGCGGTACCTATTTATCTACTTGCACTTTGACATGCTTTTGAACTGCTAGGTTGGTAGGAGCAGTGACTGAGCAACAGGAGCTCACCCCGCCACGGGGATTCGAACAGCCAACCTTCTGATCGGAAAGCCCTAGGCTCTGTGGTTTAGACCACAGCGCCACCCGCATCCTAGTGAAAGAATAGTAAAGGTAAAGGTACCCCTGCCCGTACGGGCCAGTCTTGACAGACTCTAGGGTTGTGCGCCCATCTCACTCAAGAGGCCGGGGGCCAGCACTGTCCGGAGACACTTCCAGGTCACGTGGCCAGCGTGACAAAGCTGCATCTGGCGAGCCAGCGCAGCACACGGAAACGCTGTTTACCTTCCCACCAGTAAGCGGTCCCTATTTTATCTACTTGCACCCGGGGTGCTTTTGAACTGCTAGGTTGGCAGGTGCTGGGACCAAGCAACGGGAGCACACCCCACCGCGGGGATTCGAACCGCCGACCTTTCGATTGGCAAGCCCTAGGCGCTGAGGCTTCTACCCACAGCGCCGCCCGCGTGAAAGAATAGAGCCTGCATAATTGTTCCCAGCAGCCAGCCTAATTTCTCCCTGTTTTTTTGGCCCCTTGTAAATTCCAGCTTTGCCAATGTGGACCTTTTAGTTGTGAATTTGTAATATAATACTTTGGCATTCTCACCTTCTCCTTATAATTGCCTAGTCTGAGTACTGTGCTAACAGCATAGGTCACACAAGACATAATTCAGGGTCTGAACCATGCAAATGTAATCGCTCGTAGTTTCCTCGCTCACTGTCTCCAGGCTTGCATGTGTACTTCCATTCAGTCAATGGCACAGAGTCTTACATGTTTCTTTGTCCCATTCTGGTAGACATCCCCATCACCTTCACTCAGGTCCATCGTTCTTCAAACCTATTACCTACTTGGTTCCATTACTTCAATCAACACACCGATTCTTGGCCTTGTCAATGTTCCAATGATTCTTGGCCTTGACAACTTTCTAAGTCTTAACCTGTCCATACTACCTACATGTCAACACAGCTCCTCCACTCTCTACATCCTGTCTTTGCCTAGCCAAACTGGCTGTTCACTTCTGTCAAAGAAGATGGCCCGTTTGTGAACATTCTGTTATTTGGAGCTTCAGTCTTTCATCATGGCATCATGGCATCGCAGCTGCTTACTTGCAGAGTCTGTACCATGGCCATCTTTACTACAAACCTCCTTAGCATATTACAATATGCATTTCTGCATCTAAGAAGACTTTTACTATATTTCTGTCACAATCTTTCTCTGCTTAAATATAACCAGTTGCTTACATGGCAGCTAGATGGCACCAGTTGCTATAATACTTTCTTTTTAATTTTTGTTTTAATCAGTGCTTGTTTGGAGAGCTTTCCTGCTCATCTTTCTCAGCTATTCCTTTCGCCCAAGGCAATAGCTTTAGAGTGAAATGAAGACCATGAGTTTGAGATTATTACTCAGAAACTTAAAGGAAATTTGTTTTCTTATCAGTTTATCACCGATGCAGGATGAATTATAATTGAAAAAGAAAAGTGAAAGACTATCGTCATTTTGTTTTTAAAAATGAACATTTCCAGCTGTGGTATCTGTCATGGCTTGACTGTTCCAGCTTCAACAGATGGTGAATAGAAACCTATAAACATATTTTAATAATTCATTTTATAGTATTTTATGAAGCAATCTTATACTCCTTGAAAAGGCGGTGGAGGGTCTGTGAGATGCCATGGGGCTCCCTTTCTGTGGTCAGAGGCCTCATCACTACAGCTGTAGAATTTTTATGTTGTGAACTGGCCTGTGAACATCTATGGATGGCGGCGGTATAAAAATGTATTTAATAATGATGATGATAATAATAAGGTAAATAATAAGAGTTCTCATTACTCTTCTGCCACTGGAGCTGCCACGGTGATAGGGGCTAAAAAAGGGAGATGGTGGGGATATGGTGGGATCATATAAGTTGGAAGGGACCCCACGGGACACCATTCAACCCCCTGCAATGCAGGAATATCAACTAAAGCATCTATTTATGGCAAGTGGCCATCCAACCTCTGCTTAAAAACCTCCAGGGAAGGAGAGTCCACAGCCTCCCAAGGGAGTCCATCCTACTGTGGATCACATAGATCTTGGATTGGAAGGATCCAAAGCCCTCCTGTTCCCATCATAAGCTCTCACACCAACTGAAAAAATATATTCTTGGAGCTGGCATGGTTAATTTCCCGCTCATTGAAGTTGATGGGAGGAAAATTAGGAAGCACCCATCCCCTGCAGGAAAAAAGGAACAAGTTGCTGCTATCTTTTTATCGTGGCTGGCGCAAGCTGGCAGCGATTAGAAATGATGGTTTCTCTGCCAAGGAACAACCTCCCCTCCGTTCTCATTAAGATTGCTCTGCCCTTGTATCTTCTAGCTAAGTGTTTTGGTATGTTGGTTGCAACAGTGGCTAATAAAATCACTCAAACAAAGAAGCAAGCAAACAAATAAATGTTGCAGTTATGGTTCAAGGGATATCTTTCTTTTAAACATACCAGTTCCAAATACAAGGGGTGATATTTGAACTATGTTTTACTCAGGGAAGATGCATTGAAACTAACAGTCTCTACTCTGAGTAAAACTTATATCACTCCATATAATTATGAAAGTGTTTTCCAGGTGTAGCTGCAGGGGAGGGGCATAACTTCTGATTATGTAGATGAATTTGAAAGTGTTTGGTTGATGGCTGGTGACATTCCAGATCAAGGCTTTCTCTACGTTCTCCTAGCCTCTCCTCACCATTAGAATAAATTGTGCAGAATAAACAAATGATGTCCATTTTTTTCCAGTTTCTGCAGGTGGCAGACTTCAGCTTTGCTTAAGATTGAAGTTGCTGGATATTTCCTTCCCCTTTACACAGAGTGTGTAGCCCTGACTGTAGACATCTGTCAACAAAAGCAACCACCAAGCTGGGCCTCCTAGCTGAGCACATGCTATTTATTTATTACATTTGTGTTTCCACACCACGTTCCTCCAAGAAGTTCAGGGTGGCATTTGAGCCTGATGAATGTGAAGTAGCTTCAGCTGAGAGAGAGAAACCCAGTGATTTGCCCAAGGCCACCCAGTGAGCTTCTTAGCTGCGTTTCCCAGGTCCAAGCTCAACACTTAACCATCACACCACACTAGAAGAAGCTAGATCCACAATTAATTTTTAATTGGCCTCTTCAGCATCTGGTGACATCACATGGAAAATTTAAACATAAGCAAAACCCACAGAGAAGAACAATAGTTTCAGGAATGTGAAGAGGCATTCTCTTGTCTACAAAGAGATGTTTTCCGTTTCTAAAGCTCCTCTACCTGACTTTTCTTTTCACCTAGTTTGTAACAAATGGAGCAGAACATCCCTTCCTGAACACTTCAGGAGCAAAAACAAATGGGCCAACTTGAAAAAGTCAGAAAGAAAGGTGGTTATTCAGCCCTGACTACCTCTCAAGAGAGCCCAGGAGACACACAGTAAAGCTGTACAGCTAGTTGCACAGAGCAGAGCTCCGGAGCTCAAGCATGAAATTGCACCCTCCAGTTGCCAAGCCTCATTTACTTTTCTCTTTGGTTTCCAGCAAGGGTTTCTCTGAGTAACCAACCACTATACTGCTTCAGCAAAAAGAGGGAGAGAAAGAAAGGGGTGGTAGAAGCAGTGAATTTACTCACTTATAAGTTGATGCACAATCTAGTTCAGGGATTGGGACCCTCTGGCTCTCCAGATGACTCACAGCCCTGACCATTGGCATGATAGGAGCTGGAGTCCAGCAACATCTGCAGGGCCACAGGGTCCCCATCCCTCATCTAATTAATACTAAAGTGGTTCGCTGGAACCTATTTAGTGCCTGGTGAAACAGTGTAGCCATGGGTGGAATGCAGCATACCACTTCTCAATCACACCTCCAACTTCTTTCATTGGCCAACAGACAGAAATGTCCAGGCTGCAATTAGAAGGATATCTCCCCAAAACTTTATGCTTCATAACTTTCTTTCTAGAAGGGCTAGAGTTTAGTTTAGTTTTTAAATGAAAGCTCAGGGTCACTTCTGAAAAACTGTTCCAGATGCCCACTGAAATGGCATGGGAGGGGGCATGGAGGCTTCTTAGGGAGGGTCAATTCTCCAAAATCAGAGAAGCACCTTTTGTGAATTGCTTTTCAAGGGACTGGAGTGTGGAGGAAGCAGCAAGCAAGTTGTATTTTGTCAGCTTCTTTCAGCTCATCGTTGTCAGAATCCAATTCAAAGAAAATCATAAATATTTTTTAAAAATCACTACTATAAAAACTACCAATATTTGAAATCCAGCCTAAATAAGAGACTTACAATGTTTTCTTTCATCCTGATGATGGTGCACAGCAGGGCCACAACTAAGAATGCCCCATGTTGTGTACCAAACAGATTTTACTTCACCAAAGAAGGGCCTTGAACAGAGCCTCACTGTACAACAAATTGAAAACTTGAAAACAAGTACATTTAAGACTTAGAAATTAAGTTGCATACTTTGCATTGTCTCCTTTTAAACAAAAACAAGTTGCATGGGCATGCAACCTCTTTTGTGTGTAAAGTACTTTAATTTGGAAATTTTAAGGGTTTAATGCTGTCCGTTATGGAAAAGAAAACAATTAATATTGCTTAGGTGGCATGGAATGCTTATTTCTCACACATGTGGGTCAGGGTTTGTGTTGAGTAATTCTTCGCCAAGTTGGTTAATCACTGTGTTATGCAAGGAATTTCTGTATCCTAACCAAAACAAGCCAGGGATTCTCTTTAGCCGCATCATAAAATTGTTATGACGTCTCTCGGAGTAGAAAAAGGATACACACATATACACAGTCTTTGTCCGTAAAAGATTCCTGTCTCTCATTTGGGTTTTTTTTAATGTTATTGGCAAATGCGGCTGGAGCAGTGGAACAAAAGCAAATACTGTCTTTGTATTTTCAATACAGACAAAGGGTGGATTCTTCCATTTTGAAACATGTCACAACAGGCTACTTTGAGTTGTTCTTGAACCTTGACCAAGGCTTTTGTTGCTTCCATTCAGTGGTTGAAACTAGCAGACAAAAATGGTAGTGATTATTTAAAATAAGGGGGCGGTGGTGGAAGAAACTTGGGTCTTGCCCTGTTGTGTTTCCTTCCCTTCAAAACTCAGATTGGTCCCATTTAGTTGGATTCTAGCAATCTGAATCGTCAAAATCCTAGAGCAATTGCTCCATCTGATGTTTGTTTAGAGAACATGGGGGGGGGGAGTGCATGTGGGGATGTATTCACATGAAATATTCAGTGAAATTGACAAGGCAAAATAATCTCATTTAAAAATTGTGATCTCCACCTAGAATAATCTTAAATAGCTAGGCTAAGAAAGAACTACAGCTGTGTCTGGCCCAAGACAAGTCAGGGCACATAGTAGTATCCAGATACCCTAGGCCAGCCATGTTATTTTGGTACCCGAGACAGAAAATCTCCCCCTGCCTAACAGAAAAAATACAACATAATCAGTTTAAAAATACAACAATAAGTTTCAAGGTCTAAGTCCTTTCAAGATGTCCAAAATCAGCTGCCCATTCTGCTGAAAACCTTCTATGCCGCAAAGCTTATGCAGGCAATTAAAATAAGTATCTTTCTGTTAAAGTTAGTTGATCTCTGATTTTAATTTTTTTACATGATTGCTGTAAACAACTTTGTTTGTTTGTTTAAAAAATAGTAGTATACACATTTTTAATAAACAATTAAAAAAGACATAGTGAGTTTGGTACAGCGTAAGAAAAAAAGTTATCTACCCCTGCTGAGGTAAGGTCACACTGCACCCACAAATTTAGATGTTTAATGTGATACATTCCCTGCCTTTCTGTTTGACTTGAGAGCTATAAACACAACAATAATTTCCTTTAAGAAATGCTATGGCAATGTCACATGTAAAGCATTTGATTTTTCATACTCTTGAGGTTTATGTAGCCATAAATCGAAAGGCTGTTGCATGAAAAGTTTGTCTATTGTGATGCCATCTCCTTTTTTCAGATTACATTAAGATTTATGAATAAAGCATCTGCAAAAAAGACCTTTAAACTAGTGTCTCATCAAAATAATTAGATTTATTGTTCATGAATGACACTGAACTGGTGTTCGATTTAAAACAAACTCCTGTTACCCTTTCCACAGATATATGTTCTATTATTCATGGGCATGGTCTGACTCTTCAAATCTATTTATCATTTATTTTAAAAATTGGACACTGCCGGTTCTTTTAACTCTTCATAGTATCTTGACATATGTGGACACTTTATATCAGCACATCAATTAGGTAAACCTCATTTCTTCCAGACAATGCAAAGCAAATAAGACTTGGTGTAGCTGCAAACTTTTGTTCTGCATCAATTTATCATGATTTGTGGTGTTCAGATAATGATCTGAACAAGTCTGCATCCTGCACTGTAAGGAATGTGTCTCCTGTATATGTCAGTAAACAGTATGATACTCTTTAGTCCTATTCAATATGATATCAAGGAAGATATGTTCTGCTTTCAGACAGTTGCAATAGTTAATTAGAAGCTTTGTGCTATTATATTGTTGCCTGCTTGAACAAACTCTTTAAAAATCCTCATTATTTCTCTCTGAGTTATATCATACCTGTACAGTACTAGAAAATATTGACACTTAGTGGCTGAGAGAAAAGTGTCTGCGTGGTGAGGGCAAAGACATGCACAGACCAGGATTTTAAAAAGAAGACATTTTGAACATTGGGTAGATCCTCCCACTTTTGTTGTGGTTTCCGGTGGCATGCAGGCATATTATGTGCTCCATGAGCAGCAATGTGTTTGAAAACACCAACCCCAAACCAAAACACCATTCAGAACAGTGCTGCCTTGCAAATATAAGGGGCTGTGATGTGGATCCAGTCTTAGTTCTCTGAGAGAACTTACATTTAAAGAAATAGATGGTTGGAGGGGGTTTGGAATTACATTTACAAAACTGGATTTGCTGGAGATTTACTAGGCTTCAATAAGCTGGTGGTGGGGAAAGTCTAAAGAAGGGATAAGCAGATTTAGCGAGTGCACTAAAAGGAAACAGTACTTCCTCGAAGTGATTCTCAGTACTGTTTTGAAGCTGTTTACTTCCTATTTTGATACCTACAGCAACAAGTGTCCAGGCTAGTCTCTGATTGGCCTTGGGCTCTGTTTTGTTTATACCAGCTTCCCATCAGGAAGCAATCATGATAAACTCTGTGACTCTGTGCTGGATGGTTTTTCCACACTGTGTTATTGCTTTTAACTGATAATGATGGGAACACGGTGCTCTATTCTTGTACTGATTTATTAGGAAGGCTAGGCTGAGCTACCTTTTTTTCCTGCAATGTAAGTGCTTTTTTCCGCTAGAAGAATAAGATACAGAAAAACACTAAACATTTTGCAGCTGGAAGCTGTCTCGTGATCAATGTGCCCTCCTGCTTGAAAATGCTGCTATGCCTGAGGTTCTTTTTCCTCTGAAACACACACCGATAAAATGTGGCATACTGAACAACACAAAAAGTTCAGTCCCTTAAAATATACACACACAAAACCTAACAAGTACAGCTGCATATATTAACCCCATGGAAACCTGCTGGAGAACATTGCCAAATTATCATTATACAACATCCCTACTTGCAACCCCTGAATCTGCCCTCCCTTTACTTGCCATGTGGTGGTGGAAGCTGGTAAATGCGTAAGCCCAGTTCCTCCCTATCTCCTCAGCTGTTTCCTAGTATTGGCAGCTAAATATGCTGCTCAATGGACCAAAGTTGTGAGTTTTCTGCCCTACTGACAATCAGTTTCCCCAGAATATTTCAATAAGTTGGGGCATGACTCAAATTAAAGACAATTTTGGAACAATGTCTGGTTACATTGCTTGTTTTCAAGCTTGTATAACAGGCCAGTGGTAGAATCAGAAGCCTTAAAAAAACGTCATCATGCACCCAATTGAGCAGAATTGGTTGTAGCAACAGTGGTAAATTTTAAGGAGAGAGGTCTGGTGCAGATGTAACTTTCTGTGGCGTTAGATTGTGCTTTGTGGAAACAGACTTTTTACTGCTGCTGTGAGTCACTGGTGGGGGAAACAGCTGTGGAACACCTGATCTAACAAGCAAAATTTCAAAGATGCTGAACCACCTGACTGTGGAATAAAGACTGATTGTACAAAAACTGTTGGCGAACCCTTGCATTCCCCAAAAGAGCAATTCAGTGGTTTTAAATGTTTCTAGTACTTTTAAGATGATGGGGTTTTTGGTGTGCCTGTGTGTGTTATCTGAAAGGAGCTTTTTGATTTGCTAGATTATATTTATGTCCTAATTTGGAATCTTTCAAACACCCTTGGGTTTTAAGAGCCTGGAAAAAACCGCAGTGACTATATTTGGTCCAGGATTTGTTACTTTATTAAAGCATTCATTGGTGATTTACAGGAAATTATGTCACCTTGCTCATAGTTGCCCTTAGAGAATCAAGACTCTAAGGACCTGAATGTGCTTTTAAGCACACCATCAGATGTGCTGAAGCAGCTATTGGAAGTCAGTGGAGGCTAGAAGAGTCACTCAGGGCAGGGAGCGAATTCTGACTCCTAAACACCTTGGCTTTTGGGGAGGTGTTATGGGGGTGTCCAGCTGCTGTGCTGCTGGCTATATAAGAAGAGTTAGGGCCTTTAAACAGATGATATTTACTTTCCAATCAATAATTTTTCAGTTGTTTCACAGGCCCCTCTAGTATTTCTTCCACCGGTCCTGTGCTCACTCTCCAGTCCCTGCTGCTGCCCTCTTCCGGGTCTCCCACATCTGCCTCATCCTGACAACTCAGCATAGGGCATTCTTCACCCTTGCTGTCAGTCCCCGCTCCTCAAGCAAGCCTCTTCAGGTTAATCCTCGCCCTCAGTGCCAGTCTCCTTCTCCTGTGAGGCATCCCAGCATCCCCTGCCTGCTCTGGCACCCTGTGCTGTGCCCTCTGTGTTTGGCTGATCCATGACACAACTCTACCAGTTCTATGATTCTATGAAATGTGGTTACAGTGGTACCTCGGGTTACATATGCTTCAGGTTACAGACTCCTCTAACCCAGAAATAGTGCTTCAGGTTAAGAACTTTGCTCCAGCGGCGCGGCAGCAGCAGGAGGCCCCATTAGCTAAAGTGGTGCTTCAGGTTAAGAACAGTTTCAGGGTTAAGAATGGACCTCCAGAATGAATTAAGTACTTAACCTGAGGTACCACTGTAATTAACTTTATTTGAATTTGCTGGTATGTGACAAAATCCCACCTTGAAAATGACAACTGTCTGGAAACACCCTTGGCTTTCAGATTTTAAAGCAGTGGCAACTTGAAGTCTGACTGGGTGGTAAAACAATCGATGGCAGCTTTGCCACTCACTCATCCACTCCATGCACCATCTAAAAAACCAACACCACAGTTGTTATCAGGCTGACTGTGGCAGATGAGAATGTGCTTTTAGTGGATGTCTGAAGGCAACTTGGATGCTTACATGCCCATAAGGAAAAATGGAATCCCTTACCACTGAAAAATATTTGATCATGTTGTTTGGGCTAAAATGACCACCCAGATATTGCTGCAGACCCACAAAAAGCCAGATTAGACAGATACAGCTAGTATTATGTCGTAAAACTGCCAGATTTGGATTCTGGTGGACCACAAAAGCATTCCACACAAACCAACCAATATTCAGCTTCTTTTAAGTCTGACTGTTTCAAAGCTATTCAGGATATGAAGCCATAAAGGATAACCAGCACTATGTAAATAAAGACGTGTGTGGTCATTGTATTTAGAGGTACTTTCAAACATCAGATAATCGGCCTCAGCACAAGAGCCTGGGTTTATTTGATTTATTTATTTATTTGCATTTATATCCTGCCCTATTCTGAAGGCTCAGGGTGGGTGCAAGCAACTATAAAAGATTAGGATAAAAATAACATTCTAAATGCATAGCCCATAACATTGCAAAAAGGTTAAAATTCTGGCAAAATAAATAAATCCCTTAGCAACAGCATAACCCTGGAAACAAAACAATTTGCCCTGGCGAAGAGGTCTTGTGATAGGTATGGGGAACCTGTGGCCTTCCATATATTGTTAGACGCTCCAGCCACCATGGTCAGAGAAAATGCAAACTGTAGTCCAACAACATCTGGAAGGCCATAGGTTCCACAACTCTGCCTTACAGCAATGATCAAGTCCCTCAGGCTTTAGTAGGTCTCCAAGGGAAGCTCTTCTACAGATATCCCTGCCTCAGAGCTTAGACAGTTGGTCACCAGGAAGAATGCCATGTTAGTGGTGGCAATCCATCTGTGCAACCTGTCCCAGGCAGATCCGTAAGGCCCCAACATTGTTATCTTTTAGACACCAGGTTTAAGAGAGCTTTATATTCTCTAAGGATGACTGTGGTTGACCTGTGGTTCAGCAACTTTTATCTAAATGGATTTTTACAGGACTTTATTCATTTGTTTATTTAAGGAATTTAGACCCTGCTTTTCACTATGTTCCTTAGAATGGTTTAGCAGTCAATCCCCTCTTACTCAATACTTCAGCCCAAACAGGCTTCCCAATGAAGACAATTTTATTCTGGCAGGCTTTTTATTAACACCAGTATTTTAAGCTAAATTTTGATGTTTAAATTATCTGCTATACTGCTCTTTTTAAAATTTAATTGTATATTTATTGAAGGTTGGCTAATTTGTTGTGTTGAGTTTTTCCCCTTTTTTCCTAAGGCTACTAGTTTTAGTATTGGAATAATATTTCATTATACTGTTTCTTTTCAATGTGTTATACATTTTTTTTTAAAATGCAGGGGTGCTTTGAAAGGTGGGATAGAAATGCATAAAATAAATAAATAAATATTGTTAGCTCTGTGAAGTAGATAGATGGGTTACGAATTATACAAAAGAACGAATATATTATTTGATTTAGTGTAAGACAGCTTCCCATGTTCCTGTGAATAATATAGCTCTTCTTTCCTCTGCTAGTTAATAAATACTAGCACTTGGCTTACCACAGGAATGTCTGCTATTTTTACAAGACAGTAAGATTAACTCACACAATCCTTACCAGTATGCCACAAGCAGGTAACAAAAGGAAAGGAGGCACAGCACAGTCCTAGCAAGCAGATAGTGCCAGATGTCTTACACTGCCAAGCCTCATGCTGTAAGAGAAGAAGAGGAAATCAGAGAAGAACATCAGACAGACTGCGGGTAGAAATAATTCTACATCTAAGCAAGACCAACAGAGTGAAGGAAAATCCCAATATAGGGGTGGGTTCACACATGCATGTTCACCATATGATAGTGGTTTCCATTAGCTGATCTGATTTGCTTCTACAAAACTTATGTGGGGGTTAGGCTATATCCTGTCTTTACTGATCATTCATTCTGATTTGTTTGTGGGGATGTTATGCAACAATGAGCATTCATCCTGATTTTCTTATGTGGTGTTTATAATGGGATTGTTCAGTTGGGACCTGAACATGAGAGTTAGGTTGTGGGTGAACATATCAGACGACACAGCGATTCCTAAAACAGCTCTTGTTTATTCACAGGCCAGAACAGAACTGAACTGAAGGGTTCAGCCAGCCTGCTTATATAGAGCTCCACTAGAACGCAACAGTAACCATTTTCTGTAACTATCCAGTCACTAAAGGTCACTTTCGATCCCTTATTTGCATATGTGGACCTGAACTATCTACAGTATCCCCCTGCTGGCCCAGGGGGAGAACTTCAGTACATAACAATGAGACTTTTAATCTCACGGTCGTGGGTTTGAGCCCCACACTGGGTACAAGATTCCTGCATTGCAAGGGGTTGGACTAGATGACCATTGTAGTTCTTTCCAACTCTACAATTCTGATTCCCTGATCTTCCTATTAATTATTCAGTCCATTAATCATTCAGTCATCCCACATTTCCTATGCATTTTCCTGTCACCTTCCTAACAGCAATAAATATTTTTTTAAATAAAACATGGATTTGTTGTGGTTGGACAACAGCAATCTTTAAACTATTGTGCAAACCTAAATTTCTGGTATATGACTGATTCCCTCCCCCCAAATACTGACAAACTAGTCATAATCAGTATGCAACTTCATATCAAGGTTTGCATGTGTAAATTAGTCATTAGAATCTTCTAGCACCACAGGCACAACTTTCATATCCTCTCATGCTCAATGCTTTACAATGGGGTGGGTGCGGTCAGAGCATACTTTGATCTGCTGTCAATTAAATGCAGAGAAATCATATGAAATAAAACATTCCATCCCTTGCCCTTTAGTACAACATGGCCGTATCAAGATACATCTAGGGGAAAATGTGATCCAAATGTTTTACAGGCTTAATTTCAGATCATGCAAAGAGTCACTTCTTCCTTCATCTTACTCAGACTAAACATTTTAATAACAAGCCACATAAAAATCCAATTACAGATTTTCAGCAAAGGAAGGGCAGTTTACAATGTCATACTCACACCTTATAAAGACACGTATTAGATTTTCTTAGCTTGCTCGCACTGTGGCTCATATATTTATTCAGCCGCAAAGAAGCGAACAAATGTTTGTCTTTTTTTAAAAAAAGCTGACAAAAGTGAATGACTTTAAATGTATTTCTCTGTTAGCAGTTTTTGGCATCATTTTATATCTTCTTAATTGGGTGAAGATCATTTGAAAACTTAAGGCAGCTGAGAGAACAGTTTTGCAACTGAAAGAACTGAAGATTAGACAGTAATTCCTGTGCAGCTTGGGGCACAATTTTCTGCAAAAATTAATAATAATAAAAATAATATATATCTCACGTTTCATTGTGTAGGTCTCAAAGCAAATGAACACAAACATCCCCTCCAACATTTCTCTGATGAAAATAGGGACGTCCCATTCCATAGTGATAATTATACTATTTATACCCCACACATCTTACTAGGTTGCCCCAGCCACTCTGGGCAGCTTCCAACATATATAAAAACACAATGAAACATTAAATGTTTAAAAAACCTTCCCTATACAGGTTTGTTTTCAGACAGCTCGGGGGTCAGATAACTCCATACCCTCCAACATTTCTCCAATGAAAATAGGGACATCCTAAGGAAAAGCAGGACATTCCAGGATCAAATCAGAAACTGAGGTAGCTTCTCTACATCAGGGACATCCCTGGAAAATAGGGACACTTAGAGGGTCTGCAGGAACTGTATCGAGCATGCTCAAGAGTGCCCAACAAATGGAATGGAGTTATGATGATGAAAGGGTGTGGTGATGCTAGTCAGAGTAGGTTCAAATTTCAGTGGCTCCCATTATGTCCAATATAAAGGTAAAGGGACCCCTGACCATTAGGTCCAGTCGTGGACGACTCTGGGGTTGTGGCGCTCATCTTGCTTTATTGGCCGAGGGAGCCGGCGTGCAGCTTCCGGGTCATGTGGCCAGCATGACTAAGCCGCTTCTGGCGAACCAGAGCAGCGCACGGAAACACCGTTTACCTTCCCGCCAGAGCGGTACCTATTTATCTACTTGCACTTTGACGTGCTTTTGAACTGCTAGGTTGGCAGGAGCAGGGACTGAGCAATGGGAGCTCACCCTGTTGCGGGGATTCGAACCGCCGACTTTCTGATCGGCAAGCCCTAGGCTCTGTGGTTTAACCCACAGCGCCACTCGCGTCCCTCATGTCCAATATAAGACAAAGTAAATGGTCTGTATTCAGCATGACCAGGGGGAGAGGGGAAAGCTGCCTTCTCTCAGAAAAACAGAAGCCAACAAGTGTAGAGTTTTAACTGTTCCAACCCCCTCCCAAAGTTATCTCCTTTAAGTACACTTCACTCCTATGTAAGTAAAGGATATTAATTCCTGTAGGAAGCATTAAAATGATATGCTTGGTATTGCCAATGCACTGAGAGCAAACCCTCAGGATTGATGTGCTTCCATCACCACCATGCATAACCACATGGTGTGTGGAGCCAGCATGTTCTCCCCTTCTGGCGAAAGACTTTCTAATGAGAAAGCCTTATTTCTATTACTACCTGCTGATAATAATTATGAGCATTTTCCTTGCTACTAGAGAGACTTTGACACATGTATAAGGCACCTTTCCAATCTGACCAAGGGCAGTATTCAAGTAAATAATTGCGTAAGTAGAAAGTATTTTGTTCAGGCCTGTGCCGAGCCTGTCTGAGGGCCAGAGTGGAGTTAGAATGAAGTTGTAAACTAAAAAACGTAGCTGGTCCCCAGTACGGTGCCTTGGCTGGCTTAGCCCTCCAAGGTCCAGAGCAAGTGAACCTGGCTGCCCCCCCCCCCCAACCATGGGCCTGCTTCTTCTTCCACAACAAGACTTCCACCCCCCTTTCCTCTGCTTGCCTGTCCCCAGATGTGTTCTGGAGGGTTGGGGGGACCCCATAACAGATGTAGTGAGTGTGCAGGGGGGAGGGGGGAAGTCCCACTGTGCAAGTGGAAATGGTTCTGTTCATGCAACACTGCCCCAAGCAATTGCAGCTTGCTTCCACATATGTGAGATTCCAAACATCTGAAAAAACAACAGGTCTTTGTGAGTCACCAACTTTTGGTATGCTTTCCCCCAACAATGACTGGCCTTTCTTCTTATCGCTTGCCCTCGTACCCTGAACACTCTACTTTTAATTCCGCTGCTGTTATTGTGAATCATTTCATACAGCAAAACAGTGATTCTGTTTTTCTGAAAAAGGTAGTTATTGGGGAAATCATTTGCAAGTCATACTGTAGACTTGGCAACTTGCCAGCAATCCATTATGAAGTGATCACCGTCTGTTTAATGGGAAATCCCAGTTCTTATTCCCTATGGGGTTTTTGGTAGGTCTGAAGTATATCTTTGTGGTTAGGGGGAAAAGACATTTACTAAGGAAGCAATGTGTTATGACCTCAGGCAGTGTGCCAAGTGCAATAAAAACTCACTTTTACATGTCATTTACGCATTCAGAAAGATTTAGAGAGACTCTGCTGCATATCTCTTCATACAGTTGCCAAACTTCTGTAGGCTCTTATCCTCAAATATAATGAGGCAACATCTAACACTTCTCTGTAGACCAAGAGTCAGGTTTTTTCCATCTAGGTTTTCCATTGTGTATTTTCCCTTAAAACACTGCTGCTCTTTGGTATCTTAGGGTGCAGAGTTAGCAGAAGGAAAACCCCTCCCAAGCTGATTATGTATAACTGTTGACTGCAATAGTACTGTATTTGGAACACTTTAATCCACCAGCAGTAATATCCACAGAAAGCAGATAAGCAGATACTTTTGTATTGTCCATGCTGCCAAGTCAGTTTACTCAGTCATGTGGACAGTGAATTAATTTACAAATGTGGCAAACTACTGCTGCAGATGCTGTTTCATAAAACCTCTTACATTAACTACACCTGTGTGGAGCCTGAGTTGAGAAACCAGGTACACCCCATACATTTAAAGCACTTGACTTCTCCCGAAGAATTCAGGGAACTGTGGTTTGTTAATGGTGTTGGGAATTGTAGTTCTGTGAAGGGTGAACTACAGTTCTGACTTTTTTTGGGGGGGGCAGGTGGGTCCTGTCCTTTAAATGCACTTTAAACATATACGTAGTTTGTACTCAGCCGAAGTAGCAAGGAACCCATGTCTCTAAATGGAAAAGACCACAGGAAAAGGGAAAAGGAGCTGCCCAGGATTATAGGGAGGGGTTTGGGTTGCAGAGCAGGAGAACAGGGGAGCAGAAAAAACAAAGACACGTCGTGGGGAAAGGTCTGCTCTGGAAAGTGGAAGCAACAGCAGGTATAGCTTTGCTAAACAAAGGGGAATGGTATTAAGAGGCACCAAAACATAGTTAGGAAAGAGGGAGGAAGTATGACTTGGTTGATATCCTGAGGGTAAATCTCTTTGGTCATATACAGTGGTACCTCGGGTTACATATGCTTCAGGTTACATACGCTTCAGGTTACACACTCCGCTAACCCAGAAATAGTGCTTCAGGTTAAGAACAGAAATTGTGCTCTGGCGGCGCAGCGGCAGCAGGAGGCCCCATTAGCTAAAGTGGTGCTTCAGGTTAAGAACAGTTTCAGGTTAAGAACAGACCTCTGGAACGAATTAAGTACTTAACCCGAGGTACCACTGTAAATGCATCACTACTTTTAACTTGAATTTTGTTATTTCTCTTTTACATACTGTGATGTATGAATTCAGATAAATGTATGAATGCCTGTTCTGGGTGAGTTGAAGTGAATTGAAGGAACATTCCAGACTCTTGTTTCTGGACTATCAAATTCACATTGGAATAGGACCCTTAAACAAAAAATGGATATAAATGCTCCGGGGTTAACAAGGCAGCAGGGTTGCAGCCTTGTTGCTGAGATCAAAATAGGACGTTTAAAAGCACACACTGCAGGAAAGAGAAAACATGGCTCCTCCTCCCCATTCCTTCCCCAGGCCTCTCATTGCACAACCAATGAGGTATGAACAGGTGACAGCAGCAGGTTGGAAAAGAACAATCCTGACTTTCTGCTTGAATTGGAGATTTAAAAATTGTTCATATTGGAGCTGTACAGAGGCAACCCTGCAATCCAGGGAGTGGGGTTTTCTGCTAGGCCTCTGTAATGCAAGCTTTTGATAACCAGGAAGCAGCTCCCCAAGGCCCAGCCTCCATATTCTGAGGAGAAATTAGTAATGAATAAATTAGTAATAACTAAATAAATTCTGAGGAGAAAATTAGAAGTAAATAAATAATAAGTATGAGGGAGGTTTGCCTTGATTTTTAGACAGGAGTCGCTCAAAGCTTTGTGAACTGGATTGTAAACCTGTGATTTTTAAAAAAGGGCTGGGTCAGTTATTGGACTTATTAACTGTTCAGTTTGTGAAGTAGGATGGTTTCTTATCAGTTTGAGGACGGAGCCAGGATAATTTTGGTCAGAGGATCAAAGTGGGTTATAAGGCTCTGTGCAAAAAAATTACACCACATCACCCTCCTCAGATCTGAAGGTATGTGGTATACTCAGCAAAATACCTGATGCCAAGCTGGAGAAAAACTATCAAACGGAAAGCCAACATCTCTGCCAGTTGGTAACCCAGCTCCTGACACAGATTATGAACCAGGGTATGGGGTTTGTTTGGTTTTTTTCCTTCCAAGGGAAACAGAGAAGCTCCTTTGATGGCGAAGGATCACGAAAAGCAGCACTGCTGAATTCAACTTCCCAGTGTTTCTAAGAGTGAAGAAACACCTCAGTCTCAGGCCTGCTGCAGCAGACGTCTTTCCCTCCTCTTTCTTTCTATTTTTTGGTATGTCTTAATTCAATGTGTTTCTAAGAGTGAAGAAACACCTCAGTCTCAGGCTTGCTGCAGCGGACATCTTTCCCTCCTCTTTCTTTTGGTATGTCTTAATTCAATGTGTTTCTCAGTCTCAGGCCTGCTGCAGCAGACGTCTTTCCCTCCTTTTCTTCCTTCCTTTTGGTATGTCTTAATTCAGCTTTGTGACATCTGTCTTTCCTTAGCTTGCTCTTTTTCATCAGACTTGCGTAAATTAGTTTTCTGAGAAAGTTCTGGGTGTAGGGCGTGTGGGTTTCTAGATTTTTAATGGTTCTCATTTTTATATGTAGACCGCCTTGAGTTCTGTCAGAGAAAAAGGTGGGGCATAGGTAAATAAAAAATAATGATAATAATAATATTCATGTTAATAAACCAGAGTGTTAGGACTCTTCTTCTCAAGGCTTTACAGTTTTAGAGGATTTCAGGCTGAGGAACTGCACTTGTTTATAGAACTGAAGCTCCCTTCTCTTTATCCATTCCCCATGTGTCTGAGGGGAACAGAGAGTAGGAGCTCTCTTTATGGTGACAAGAACATTTCGTTGTGATTATTTGTATGCTATTAATTTTAATCATATTTAGATAGATAGTTTTAATTCTATAAATGTTTAATTGTTTTTAATTACTCCATTTTCTGTGTTTTCAGCGGTTCTTACTTTTACCTGCAAGCTGCCTTGAATCCTGTCAGGAAAAAAGGCAGGGTTTAAATAAATAAGTAATAATAATATAATAACATGGTAATATAGAGGCAAAAGAAAAGTACAGTGCTATTTAAACAGGTTGTAGTGTAGCACAACTGAAATGAAAAGCGTTTAGTGCAGTAAATTAGCACCCAACTTTTTTTAATGCTTTTTTAAAAAAATGACAGACGTTTTCTGTGGATTAAGCAGTATGTGAATTCTGTTAAGTAAATAAAAGAAACACCTTTCTTTTAGTGTTCGCATCACTGAAATATTGCCTCAGAAATATTGCCTCAGAAATTGTTCCCATTCATGAAGGAGAAAATTCTGCTAAGTGATTTTCAAAGAATGATACAAAATCAAATAGATACAACTTAAATGGAAAAAAAGGATTGGAGAAGATAGAGGTGGGCCAGGCAGGAGAGAGAAGATGCAGAGTTTACTTGATATAATTCACTTGATATAATAACCATGGAGAAGAGCCATGGAGGAGACTCATGGGGGTGAGGAGCTGAATGAAAGTTGATTCCAGTCACTGCAGCAGAGAGGGGACTTCTCTGCCATTCTGTCACTGATACCTGCCAGGTGGAACAACAAAATTTGGGAACTGGTTTTGGAGAAGGAGGAGCACACCAGGGAACTACACATTTTGGCTTGTCCAACTAAACAGCCATTATTTATGCCAACCTGCCAAACTTTATCAATTCCTTTCCAGATGGTGGGTTTCCCTTGGGGTGCATCCAGACATGTGTTTATTGTGGGATTGGTGCTCTTCGTACATAGTAGGGTTTTTTGTTGTTGTTTTTTGGCAGTGTTGAAATGGCATCATCATTGAAATGCCAACCACATCCTCCCTTCCCACAATTTAATTAGGATTTACTCTTTCCAGCAAAAATCAATACTTTTGATGCCCTGGGCTTCAGAGCTGACTGAAAATTATTCTCTGATGGCTGACAGATCATCAAGTAGACCATAGTATTTAGAAATACCACCTGTATGATATACCCACACCACATTCCCCATTGTAGCTGCTGGTGGTTGGTTGCAGATTTGCAACATGATGGTGGTGTTCAGTTCTAGATCCATCACAATAGCAAGGCCCCTCTTGACAGCATCTCCATGACAGGGCTATGTAATGTGTTGTGGCTCTCGGTCAATGAGAGCTGTTTCAAATAACATTTCATGCTGAATTATACTTTCCCTGATTATCGTGACTTTTCTTTGCGTGCATGGAAAATACTCCGCTTAACAGTGTAGGATTTTAATGACCATCTGTTGTTTTTTTAATGTGTGTATTTTAGTGTTACATTTGGCACACGAAATTCTAAAATGGCTGGGAGGAGGTGTTTGGAAAAGTTCAGTCCATATTTGTACAACTGCCACTGTTTAACGAACATCTCTAGCAACAGGGCAGTTTCAAAGTCTGAGATGGTATACTATTGTAAAAACAGTACAAGTCCGTTTAAAAACTGTCCAGTGGTGAAATTCTAGCAATATACAGTTGTTTGGGTGCTTTTATATCTAGCTAATTTAATTAATATTGGTAAAATGGCCAATAGTTCTGAAGATTTACCCTTTGTCTTTTTGCAGAACAAGCACAACACAACAGTTAATATACAGTATTCATCTTGATGCTAGTGTAGGTGAGTAACTTCCAGCTTGCCAAGCCTCTTTGAATGCCATGTGGCAGTTGTTTTAAATAAATAAACTATCAACCCCCAGAGCAAATCTGTAAAACAGCCCTCCACATTTCTCTCTCTCCCTCAGCACTGCCTGAAATGGCTTGAGAAATGGGGGAAATAATAATAGGCAGAAATACTGAGCAGTGACAAGGAATTAAAAAGAGATGTTAGAACAAGGACTTCAGCTGGGATTCCTTAGGCCCAATTTAAACATTTGCATAGTGGCATAGTTGCTGCTGAAAATCATTTCTTTGTGGTCAGAGCTCCATGCAGCTGAAGAATGTTTGAATCCACTTCCTGTGCAGGACGACTGATCACATGGGAGGTAGACCCACAACCATCTGGAGCCCTGAGCATGGGTGAGTGATATTTAGCAGCGACTATGCTGTTGCACAAAAGTTTGAACCGGGTCTGAATTTTCTGCTGCTTCTTCCAACTCAGAGTTGGCTTGGGGTTGGGAATAGATATTTTGATGTTGCCAAGCGTGTAGTAGCCACCCTGGAACTTCTTTCTGAAGGACAGAGTATGAATCTTAATTGGTTAATTAATACAGTGCAATACTGAGATTTTAAGATAGCAGTAGCAAGGCTTAGCAGAACTTCACAGATATGTAGGATTGCCAGTTTGCAATCTAGAGATTGAGGATACACAGAACAATTGTACTAATGAAATGACACAAGTGTCTCCTGGGATTTTTTTTTTATTTTTTTTTTTGCTATGGCTGCTTGCCTGCCACTTGTCCTTGTGCAGTAGCAAGGGCAAAGTATGGCATGCAGCAGACAGAGAAGGAGAGATCCAAGAAATGAGCTTTACCTCTCATTTCCCTGGTACAAATGCATTAATCTCTGGGTTGCAAACTATGTATGCGGGAGGCAACTGTGGGTACTTCTAATCATAGGTTGAATAGAGCCTCTTGGAATCTGGCAAATAACGCTTTGGACATGACAGTCTATAATATCTGAAACACAACTCAAGCATTTCCCATAACTATATTAGAGGGAGACATACAAAACTTCCCATGCCAGCACATCTCTTGGAAGGTGGAGATGTGTGTTTTAATAATATGGGGATGTGGGAGAACAGAAACACATGAGCTCTCTGTTCCTTCCTGCAAGAGAATGAAGCTGCATTTGACTCTTCCCCCACCCAAGTAAATCACAGAGGGACTGTCAAGTTAGCCATTGATAAAGAGCCTACTTGGTGTAGCATGGTTCTCCTCCTCAGATTCTGATTGAGTTCTTGCTGAGGATGTAGGAGACTGTACATACTAGGTGAATTTGCAGACATGGACACCTCTTGCTTGTGTTTTCCTCTTTCTATCTGTCCCTTGAGTCTCTGACATGAAACTGTAAGGGGTGAGGGAATGGTTGGAACAGCTGACTGTGAACATAAACCCATAGTCATTTCCTCCTGCTGAAGCCCACCATTGACTTCTTTCTGGAAAACATGGTTGCTATGATCTAGATTGTCATAGAACAGCCAAGGCTTTTGGTTGACTGCTGTTGCCATGATTCATAGTAATAGCCTGAAGGAGAATGACACTCTGCCCATTACGAAAACCCTGAATGAATTGCCAGCTACCCATAAAGTGCTTGAGCCAGGGGTTCATAATTACTTTCATTAGTGAATATATAATTTGTTATAATTTTTGCGTAATCATGTTCCAGAGCCATATTTGCCAAACCTAAATCTTATAAAGTGTGTATTAATATAAACTTTAATGTAGAGGTTTGTCTCAAACTATCTCATTTTCCCTTTTGTGAAGCACAAACATCTCTCTTTTATTTGAAATAGTATATATATTTTGACTTTCTTAGTAAAGTAAATAATTGACCAGCACAAAGTATAAGGTCTTCAAACTCAGATGGGTGAATATGCTAATTTTCTTTCTCTTTCCATCTCATTTTTCCAATCTTCAATTCAAATCTCCACATTTCCACATCAGTTTGCATTTTTTTAAAAGTCTGCATGAAAATTCATCATTTTAGTGCAAATTCTAATATACACATTTTTGTAAGCAATTTTGTCTAATATACCGGTACATATTTTTGCAGAGCAATTTAAAAAGTTCCCTATTATAATGGATTTTTGTATGTTATTTTTATATGCACTATTTAGTATACAGTATGCACTTTTGAAAACATTACTTGGCTGAAAAACTGCATTGCAACATTTGGGCAAATGTGAATTTTGAAGAATGGCGGTGTTTTGGTTTGCATATTGTTTTGGAAAGTGTGAATTAGGTATTTTTGCCTTTAAATACAAACTTAATTAATTGCTCCTCCTTCCCTCCTCATGACTAGTTATTAAAGTACAAATTAACATGGCCACAGATTTTGATTCCTGATCCTCTGTTGTATTGTGGATAGCAGGGCTGTACTAAATACTGCTGATTGTGGGCTGCAGATCAGTAATGAACATATAATTATTTGTGCCAGACAGAGGTTCAAGAACACTGTCAGCACTAACTTGAGACTGATTTCCTTTTCTAATACAGAGGAACAGAAGAAGCTGACTATTTATGATGCTTATCTGGGTGGAGCCCGTGGTGAGTGTTTTTCAGTTTCTTTATCACTTTTGTTAACACACTTTATTTTCCTGTTAGAAACATTATTTTTGGAGAGAAACTTTGCTGGCCACTTTTCTGTTTGTGTGCTGAGTCACTCAATCATACACACCCTAAGAACACTTATTTGGAAGTAAATTCTGTTGAATTTAATCAACCTTACATCTTCTATGCATCCACAGACTCTGCTATAATTTCCATTTCCTCCTGAACCTACTACAGTGTCTATTGTACCTCCTCTGTCTCTCTGTCTTTCTTTCTTTGCTGCAATCACATTGACACATTCCTGAAATCTTGTTGGTGTTTGCATCAGCTTCAGCCAAACTAAGCTTCAATGCATTCCACCAGAATTTCATATAAACCTAAGTACCGGCTATATTGTATAAAGAAGACTGGATGATATGTATAAGCAATAACACACAGCACAGCAGGATGAAAGCTACCCTAGAAGTCTTATATACATACTGCTTTGGTAACATCAGCATATACCACCCAAGGGGTGCAGCAGGATGCCATTTGCAACCTGAAGTTTGAAGCTGAAGAAGGAAGCAAAGCATTGTCCCTGACTTCCCATGGAGATGCAGTTTGAGGTCAGTGTACATGCTACTCTGTGTACACTGAACTGGCAGAAAGCCCCGTAGTATTCAAAGAGGCTTCCAAGTAAACATGCACACAAGGGCAGCATTCTGCAGGCTACAAGTTTTGACTTGGCTACCAGGGAGAGCCAAAATATGTGGATCACTGTTTGAAAGAGGAATCTATGGTCTATCAGTGGTTATTAACATTAGTAGATAAATGGAGCCTCCACCCTCAGGTGTCCACTGTGAACAATTTGCAAAACACCTTGAAGATAAAATGACTTAAATCCATGCTAACTTGGAACCCATATATAAAGTTATGGATGCCCTCATGGTTCTCAAGTACCACAATGCATTTCAATTTATTCAGCCTGAGGAGATGGACAAGGTCCCCTTCTTGCCGCTGGAGGGGCCTGGCATATTGGGTGGGAGGGGTTCTTAATGTCTCACATAGGGAGGGTGTAGTTTTAGTAGTCTTAAAGGATCCTTAATAAATAGCTTATACGGTGGTACCTCTAGTTACGAACTTAATTCTTTCTGGAGGTCCGTTCTTAACCTGAAACTGTTCATAACTAGAGGCGTGCTTTCGCTAATGGGGCCTCTTGCTGCTGCTGTGCCACCGGCACACAATTTCCGTTCTCATCCTGGCGCAAAGTTGTCAACTTGAGGTAACTCTTTCAGGTTAACGGAGTTTGTAACCTGAAGCATTTGTAACCTGAGGTGTTTGTAACTCGAGGTACCACTGTAGTAAGATCTTTACTAAAGAAATACCCTGTGTCTTACTGATTTGAATAACTATCAGACAGTTCTAAAATCTACAATTTGGAAGGAAAGTGTTAGAGCATGTAGTGGGGATACTGGTGTAGTGGTCTGCTTACTTTTCCAAAAACTGTTTTTGTATTCCTTCCTATGGTGGCACCCACTATGCTCTTCTCAATTTCTTTGTGGTGGCTGACACTCCCACAACCCTTGGTTTCAGATCGCATAACACCAATATTGGAGCAACTTCATTAGTACTCTCTTTGTTTAATAATTTCAAACTACTTGCATTGACTTTAAAAGCTGTTAAAAGTTCGGGGCCTAGGTTTCTCAACTCCCACCCCTTTGTTGGAAGAGTATCTATTCATAGGACAGAACCCCCTGTTTTCCTTAGATATGATGTGTGGAAATTTGAGTTGCAGCCTTATCAGTAGTGGCTCTCAGTTGTGAAATTTCTTGTTCAGTGAAAAGTGACTGCCCCACTTTGTCTGTCTTCAGGTGGCTAATTAAAGTATTCTTATTTATGTGAAACTTATTATAGTACTGTATCTAAAATGTCTGGCTTTACTTTCTAAGCCAATATCACTACTGGTAAAAATGTTTTAAATAAGTGAGGAGGGATAAAACAATTTTAAATACTTATTCATTGAGCTTTATTGTTTATTTATTTATTTATTTAGTGTAATACATTTGTTACCTGCTGTTCATACTACGCTTTCACAAGATGCCTTACAATATCTGACAAAGCCAGCTAAAAGTGCATGCAATATTCCAATAACAGGTCATAAAATAATAAGCAGGAAACAATAAAATCACACATCCATTTCAGCAATACATTCAACACAGAAATTAAAATAGGCTGCCAAGAACATGGAAGATGAAATTTCAAGAACAGTAATCCTATCCCAATTCACACAACTTTTTAGCTATTTTGCATTGCTTTGCTTTCTCTTGGTTTCATATGGTTTGTTTGCCATAACATCTTTTCCTTCATTCATTTTTTTGGGGGGGAGGGGCAAGAGAAGACAAAGGCAGCTTCTATCCTTTCTAAAAAATGTTAGACATTATTTCAATGCAAATGCTGAGTCAAATACTCTTATTTCTCAGGTTGGATTATCTTTGTGTTAAAACAAAAACAAACAGTACAATCCTAGTTATGTTTTATCTTTTGTATGTTTTCCTCAAAAACTAGGGAGGTATTATTATTGCAGACGATTTAAAAACATTGCATTTAAAAAGCGGGCTCCAGTTTAATTTGAGAACAGAAAGTGATCGGTATTATAAGCTTAATGTTTATAGGAAAGAATGTTTTTCCTTTTGGGCCCCCCCCTCAATGTTTGAAACGTTAAGTTCAAAGAGAAGTTTCACACTAGTGCCTGCTTGAATTTCTGCATTTTTGGTCAGTAGATTTCAGTAAGTCTGTTGAGGTCCTTCACTAATGTACAGGCTCAACCCTGCATTAAGGGAAGGAATTACAAGCTGTAAATAGTTTGATAGTGAAATCTGAGCAAAGGGCCAATGTCAGCATTATATAGGTAATCTGTCCATTAACTTTTAGTACTTCAAGATACAAGTGACAGCAAATACACATTATGGTTTAATTATGTAAGGAAAGTAAAAAAGTTATATTATTTCATGTCAGGATGACAGGCGCAACAGGGAAACAAAAGATCCATGATGAAACTTATTCTCATTTAAGTGTTAATAAAATAATTACGAGTTCAGAAACTTTGCTAAACCCAAAACTTTGCTATGTCTTGCAGATAAGAAGGGTAGGATACACATGAAACAAATAAATGCAGTGTGCTTTTAACATTAATTCCTGATAAGATTTAAACACTTGTTTATAGAATTGTACATAGGGATATATGAAAGGAATAGGTCCAAGGCATAAAATGATTTTGAGATAACCAGTCTAACTGCTTCCAGGGTTGTAGCCTGATGACTGTTGATCTTCTGTTTCCCCTCTGGAACATAAATGTTCTGATTTAAGGGTTGTTTTTTTTGTTCTCATGATGAAAGGAAGGTTCTAATGAATACAAGAAAGGTTTTTGCCTTTCTGCTTCACAGCATTATTTGTATAAATGTCACATCCTTGCCAGGAAAACGATCTGGTCACCATAAGTAGAAAACATGGGTGTTTCTTCTTCTTTCTTTTAATGGTACGTTGTGTCCACAAATGCCATTCTTTTGCTAGCTGGAAACAGACTACATATGGCTTTGTCGTCATTGGAGGAAACAGCAGTGTGCTGTGGCACTTTATAAACGGTTTTCATTGATTTAGTTTTGTCCATCTAACAGCTGCCTTCCAGCCCTGTACCCCTTACCCACGTCAGTGCTGCCGTCAGTCCAATTTTAAAAGGAAGATAAAGATATCTTTTTTGAGGGTGAGTGTTTAGTTCCAGGAGATGAGTGTATACATAGGATTTCATCCAGTTAAAATGATGGCTTCACCTTGGCCATGAATGGCCCTTTTACTAAAATGTAGGCGCTGATCACAGAAACTTAACAAAACCTAGCAAAAAGGGCATATTAGAAAAATATATATTTTGTGCCATATAACTTTCTATAACTTACCAAATTGTGTCTTCTTCAATAGTGATGTCTTTTGGCATTTACATTGTGTTTATTGCACCTTGTATAAATGAATAAACAAGGATTTTTTTTTTTACAGTGATTGTTATTGGCATACATTCCAATTCTCAGTACTGTTTTTGGCAAAGACTCCCTGAATGGGACATGGTGGTTTCCACAGTGTGCTGTACAAAGGGCACAATAGTGTATTTTTACTAAAGCACTCTATCATAGTTTGAATATACCTAACTTTAGGTAAAAAGAGAATGAAGTGAAGTGTATGACCACCTCAGACCATTACCAAAATTGTTATTAGAGGAATTTCCTTTACATCTACTTTGCTAGGCATAAAATGCTATACAAATGTCTAGAATGAGCACTTACCCCTTCCTTTGTGGATGCCTTTGGGGGACCGCGCACAGCATCTCTGGCCACATGGGACTTACCAGGTGGTTGGGCTGACCTGTCTCCCTGTGCTAGTCATTGGGGGCTCCTGCCAAACCCCAGTTAACCTATCAGCACTGTTGGGAGGCGGGGCCAGTTGCATAAATAGGAGGCGGAGCCAAAAACATTTTGATATAAAAACTTTCAAGCTAACCTGAAGAGAAACTATTTTAGACCTTATAAATGAGAAAAGACTGATAATAAACAAGAAGCAGGCCTGGATGAAAACAATGAGAAGTTTTAATTTATTATTTGAATAGCCTGGCTCTCTGTCTCCCTAACACAGCTACCACTGAGTCTGCTTACATCAGTGGAAACCATGTTTGTTCCCATTTTAAAAAATGGCTAGAAGACCAAGCAAAATGCTGAAGTACATCATTTCTGGATCAAGAAAGAAGGTCACACATACTAGGGAAATGACAAGGTTAGAGTCCAGATGCTAGGCAATCCAATTTAATGGAGAAGTAGGAAGGACAGCAGTAGCTTGGCTGACCTAGGGGCAGTAAGGGTGGCAAAGGAATGACGCTCTGATCTTTCCTTCTGATTAATTTCTCAGAACTAGGAGTATAGAGTGTTGGAGCTTTACGGAATCCCATTCCTTTATGGAAATGACAGCGGAACAGTTTTTTTTTACTTTCTTCACAGTTTGACCATATCTGAACCCCAGAGAAGGCTGTATGCAGATTCACCCTAGGTAAATAAAATGATCACTATCAGAATATGCTTAAAATGATAAGAATAGGGAACAAAGTTGTTTGGAAATATTTTCAAGAGTAGGTTTATATAAAAAACCTCATCTGGATTTACTGTAATAGGGCTGAAACTATTAGTGTACAAAAATGACACCATTTGTAGCTGTTTGCCTTTTCTCTTACAATCTCAGCAGGTTCATTATTTGAGCTGTTTCCTCTTGGAATCTAACTTCTTGAGTGTTTCTCACAACTATTGCTAAATTTAGACATAAATTTGAATTAAAAAGAAAACAAAGGAATACCATGTGTTTGCTCTCTCTGGCTATTTTATCATAACTGACCTCTAGAACCATTAACTGGTTTTCTTTTTGGAAAATTATTGGGCACTTGTCTGTCTTGTGTTACTGACTATAGATTGCACAGTAGAAGAAACTACAATTGGGTGAATTCTGCCAGTATATAGAGCATAAATGTTATTGAGCATCACTGTACAATTCATATGAAAGGAATTCCAGCTGGATTTTGTTGAAGCTCAAACCGCAGCTGATCTGAAGACAGAAATTCACCAATGTATTAAAAACTTAAGAACAATTCATTTTCTTACTTATTTTGGCCTTACTGGGCTTTTTTTTGGGGGGGGTAGGGGTAACTGCTCACTTTTTAGGAAGGGATCAGTGCTATATACTTATATTCTCTTTTAAATAGCTCCTCCTTCCATCAGTAGTCATTAGGATGTGCAAAGGGATAAATGGGAAGCAGGGCCCTTCCATCAGCTCTGCTGTATTTGGCTCCTCCCTTTCTCTGTACTGTTTCCATTTTATCTGGCCATTATAAGAACACTATGTAAGACTAACTGCTTATTCACACTTCCTGTTGTCCACTGCTTTTAACTCAGGGAAAACTGCTCTTTAGTGGTACTTCACTATTGAAATAGTGGTGAGCTTATGAGCCTAAGAGTCAAACTACATGTTACAGTATGTATAGTTAGGAAACATGTCAGGGCTTTATCTTTCTGCAATTGCATCAAACCTGCAAGGTGCAGGGAGGTACTCCCCAGCTGAGATCCTACAGACTGTGCATCTAGAAAAAGCTCCCAAAGGTTCTTAGGTAAGTATGGTCAGTAGTATCCCACATACACTTTAGTTGCAAGCAGCATGTACACAAGGGTGAACAGAATCTAAGCCACTGCTTGACCTGTTACAGTATCCTTGCTTCACTGTGCTGACCTTGAGAGATACCGGGCATGATTGCAGTTCACATGATGGAACTCCATATATACACAGCTTCCAAGGATTCAAATGTACATGTGGATCTGCCAGACTAATTAATAACCATCAGTTCACATCAAGCTTCCGTGCTGGCCTATGTAAAATATTGCTGGGGCAGGAACATGATCCTTGTGAGGTAGGTCATTATTAACTTCATTTTATAGATTGGAAGCTGGGTGTGAACAGCAGTTATTCAACCAAGTCCATATAACTCGCTTGTGGCAGATTTGGAATGTAAATGCTGGTCTCCTGACTCTAAGCCCAATGCTATATCTATTGGACCACTCTAGCTCATGTCTATGAGAGTCAAAATGGTGCTAGAGCTAAGGAAGGCCCTTAATTATTTTTAAATATTATAGTCTAATGCAAGCTTTTCTATGATCATTTTTCAAATTACAAATAGCCACAGGAATTATTAAGGCACAGGGTTTCAAAATGTCAAATGTAGTTCATTGAGAGGATCACATATATTCACAACCTCTCTTTCCAACAAACTGTGATTGTCTTGTGGTTATGTGTTAAACGGTCAAACTAATACCAAGATTGCCACGAAACACCCCTTGGAAAATATACATAGTGTATGCTCTGACACATGATGACTGGCTTTTAAAGTTTTATTGCCTCATTTAGTTTACATATTTGAACGGTTTTGAAAATAATCATTATAAATGTAAATTTTATCATTTCACCACACCATGGGGTAAAACCTGCTGTTTTTAATAGATTTGGGACCTCTACTTGAATGTTTATGTTGGTGGAAAACCAAGTTGAATATGAAATACATGTTTTGCTAAAACCCATGTGAAACCTCTTTAGCCTTGTTTACATACCACAGTTCAAAGTACTGTACAACCAGATTTCCATGGAAGTGGGAATATATGGTACAAGTACCTAAGGAATTTCAATATGGTGTGGTCTAGCAGGGTGGGAGTTGCTAAAAACTGGGTGACTATGACATAAATAGATGAGCTCATTCCTGTTATGTAGAAGCGTAGTTGAACTTAAACTCTGCAGTTGCCCCAGAACTAGGTGCCTGTTTTGGCTTTGGTCTGAGCAATGAGTGTGGTGCTGATGAAAAAGAATCAGAGTGGTTTAAGCCACTCTTCTCCCATAATAGCAGTCTTTAGATGTAAGTACCAGCCCAATTATTTTATTTATTTATTTAAATTATTATCAGTAGATCTTGAAGCAGTTACTATATTAAAAAAAATCAAGTACATAAATATACAATAAATCTCAACAATTTAAAGGAGGGGTAGAAATCCAAATATATATACATACAGCACAATATATTTATAACAATAATCGTATCAATATAAATTTCTATGTGTGTGTCACTTGTTAAACATAAATCAAGGTCTCAAGCATTTTATACACACAAATACACTCATAATCTCTTTTTCATCAACTACTCTCACACACATATATGGCCATTATACTTTTCCCAGGGTTTTCTTTCCCTCCTTTTTTCTAGCTGCAGATATTCTACCATTAGGATTTGCCAATCTTCCATGTTGGGTATTGATGTGTTTTTCCAATTTCTTTCAAAGAGCATATCCTTTCATAATAACATCAATAACCACCAAACGTATTGATAATAATAGCAGGCAGCAACCAATAGGAATAAAAGTTTCCACACTTCAGAAACATCAGTGACTCCAACCCACGTCTACCAAACGAATAGGCAGTCATGCCCTGTCCCACTCACTTTCAGCTACAGGAGGGAGCTGTTCTATATTAATGCAGGATTCCACCCAAATGGTCTGTGTGTGTGTGTGTGTGTGTGTGTGTTTGTGTGTGTGTGTGTGTACAACTCCAAAAATGTTAAACAACCAAATCATAACATACATTGTACTCCACTAACCTCACCAACTCAAGCCTAGCAACGAACACTAATAGTTCTCTTCTTCATGATTAGACAAATTCATGGAGGATAAGGCTATCAACAGCTACTAGCCACGATAGCTATCTGGGGCAGTATATTTGCATGGACAGGCGGAGTCCCCAGATCCCGAGCGGTCCCCCCCGTCATGTGGAATAACGACTCAAGACAACGTGCTATGGGATTAAATTGGCCACAACTTTATTAAATTTCAAATGTGGGTAGACCTTGGCTCAGGCGTTGGGCGTTCTCCTTCCCCAGTCCCCAGCCGGGGACCTAGGGAGCATCAGGGTTATCCAGTGTGTGTGGGGGGGGGATGGGCCGGCTCTGGAGAACATATGTTCAAGCAGAGATAGCCGCCCCTGTTACGCCGCCGCCGCAGGGGAGAGCAATAACGACCTTTCGGCGTACGGTCAAACCTTCCCTTCAGAAACCCCTTTAACGGGGAACCTTGGTATCGCTGCCGCAAAGAGGAAGATGGACAAAAGGATTCTGCCTAAGGCCTGATACCACCAAAGTTGTGACGTTTTGCTACGGGAAAGGCAAAACCTGCCAATGCAGGGAAATTCCTTTCCGGCCCTTTGACAGCGACCTTAACGTAGCAGCGTCCGCATACCTGTGAAGAAAAGTTAACCTGCAAAACCTGTGAAGAAAAGTTAACCTGCAAAATAAGACATTAACTGAGGGTGGGTAGGGTGGGAGAAGCTCTGGAGCCAAGTGAGGATTCCCAGGTAAGATCCTCCCTCTATTGTGTGGGCAGGTAATCTCTCCCCTACCTGGCCTGGTCTCCTTGGCAACGCTTCCCCCAGGTGGGACTGGACAACTGACTGAGGTAGGCGGAGACCTCCAGGTATCCCACCTGAGGGAAGGCTAAGCCAAGCCTATGCTGATGGAGCCGCTCCAGATCTAGGGGCTGCGCACGTCCACGCAAAGGGCGCCCCCCGTTTTAAGCGGGGAGCGGTCATTCTTAATTTCAACTTTGGGAATCACAAATAGGGAAAGTGTTGTTGTGCTTAGGTCCCACTTTTGACCTTCCCATGGGCCTCTACTTGACTATTGTGAGAACAGAATGCTGCAGTAGATGGGCTGATCTGGTGGGGCTTTTTTCATGTTTCTTATGTTTGTGGTAAGAATTTACTTCTGAACCACCTGTTCATTTCCCAGGTGAGGGAACATCTTTAAATAAAATACGGGACCAAGAGATTAAAATCAAGTCCAGCTCCCAGTTAGGGACCCGGTTTATTAACTACTATTGCAGTAAGACAGAGCTCAACTTAACGTGGTTGTTCTAGCCATGGTCCGACCAGCAGAGGCTGATCTTTGCTGGCAAGCAGCTAGAAGATGGTCACACCTTGTCACTTTCCCCCAAATTCCCTATGTCATCTTGCTTGTGCCATATCTCTAGCTCTGGTGTAATGTGAATATAGGATTGCTCTATCTATCATTTTTTATTCTTAAAGTGGTCAGTACTAATTCAAAAATATAAATAAAAGGCAGAAATGTGAATACCGAGTATTTGGGATAGAGACATTTCCTGCTACTGTTACGTATTGGACAGAAGCAGAAACGGGAGATGACCCTTCACTTAACATTAGCATTAACATAAATCTGATAAAATAAAAATACAACAGTGATGCTTTGAAAAAAAAAACCATTAGCTTAACAATCTGATTCCTGCCATGGATCATTTTTTAAGAAAATGGAATGTGGAGATAATTTTTGCATTTTGAATAACCCTGTTCCAGTAACCTGCTTTCTGCCCTCTAGCATTCCTATTGGAATGCTTGTTTTTATGTGATTAAGCCTGGAGTTCAACCTGACCCTCTTGTAGTCAAACAAAACATTGACCCCATATATAAACACAACATTCCCCAAGCAGACTGGCTGACCCAACTTATAGCCAATTTGGAGATACTGCAGTTGTTACAATAATGCTAACTTTGGCTAACACAGAAATAATGAAGGGTATCTTAAAGACTAATAAATATATTATTGCATAAGCTAGTGATGACCAACATAGTGTCTTCCATATGTTGTAGAACTCTAACTCCCATCAGCCCCAGCAAGCGTGGGGCTGAGAGATGATGGGAGTTATAGTCTAATTAAGGTACATTTGGAGGACACCACATTGGCTGTCTTTGGCAATCAGAGTGACCTCACTGACCTAGTTCAACTATAGCCCCTTTTCCTCTTTATGAATAATTCTGTTTGTTTTTAACTACTCTTAATACTATATGTATCCTCAGAAGTAAGCCCCTGTGAAGTCAGTGGAACTTACTTTCAGGATTGCAGCCTCACTTTTGCATATTACAGAATGGTTTGCTAAAAGTTAAAAATTCAGACTGGATCAGTAATCTGTGAAAGTTTACAGCATAATGAATGTGATAGTCTTTAAGCTCTTTATTGTTTTTGCTTCCACAAACTAACATAGTCAACCCTCCAGAAATAATGGTGGCCCCAAGTGAAATGGAAAGTCACATGAATGGGGCTGACCTTCTGTTATAAATAGCAGCATCCTCTCCTGAACAGGGGCCAAGCTATTGTGCTGCAGTAGCTGATCATGCATAAGGGTTTTCAAGCAATACAGAAGGGACCACACCACATGCATATATGCTGGGACTGCTGAGATCTACCTGAGAATTCAGATTTGCTGAGCAAAGACCATTCAGTGAAGTTAATTGAATAATGCTGGTCCATTTCAAAATGGTAAAGGGAACTCATTATTTATTTGTTTAGAAATATTTATATACTAAGAAATATTTATATACTACTAAACATTGTCAGATATCATAGTGGTGTTCAGCAATAACATACAACAAATGAAAACAGGTTAAAACAGTGTTCCAAATAGGAATTTGATATTGCCCATGTGTCAACTCATCTTTCTTGGAAAACCTGTAGAAATATGAGAGATGTTAAACAAAATATGTACCAAGTTGGATGCTAGCTTCAATAAGCAGTGTGTTACACAAGATAGGTGCCACTGTGCTGAAGGCGCTACTCTGAGTCACCTTGCAGTTCCCTCAGCATTGATGTGTTGATGGGTAGCAACCCCTGCCATAAGCCATGCTGCTGAATTTTGCAGATACTGAAGCTTCCAGGCCAAACATAAGGGCAGCCTCACATAGAGTGCACTGCAATAATCCAGGGCACAGGTCACTATAGCCATGCTATCCCTGTCCAGGAATTGCCATTGTTGGCACAATAGGGGAAGCTGGTAAAAAGCACTTCTAGCTACTGTGACCACTTGAGCCTTCAATGACAATGATGGATCAAGGAGCACTCCCAGACTCTTTACCTGTTCCTTCAGAGGTAGTACAACCCCATCCAGAACACGTAACTGACCTGCACTCTGAACAGTAGTAGAAACTCTCATCCACAGGGCCTCCATCTTACCAGGTTTCAGCTTCACAGCCCACTACAGAGAAATAGAGTCAGGTGTCATAATATAGATTATATTTTGCTCGAAATCTCCTAATGACGGCACTCAACAGTGTTATATAGAAGCCAAACAGTATGGGGGACAAGATGGTACCCAGTAGGACCCCATAGCATAGTAGCTGGGGGGCTATTAGGTGGTCCCCTATTACTACTTCCTGAAAACCACATTGGATGGTTGGCTTCCATCTGTCTTGGGAGACAATGGAGGAGTGCACCTTCAGGGGTGAAGTCAAACTGTTGGAAGATTACACTGCTTGCTGAATAAACAAATGAAACTACTGAGGAACAGTGACCCAAGTTCCCATCTTGCAGAGGTGGCTCAGGAGAATATCATGGCATCAAAAGATGGAGTTGCATACACTCTTTGCTTCTTTCAATAACGGTTATCATCCATCAGGCTAACCAATGCTATTTCAGTTCCATTGTGAGGTCAAAACCCAGACTGGAATGGTTCTAGATCAAGAATGCTTGTAGTTGTTCCATCATGACTGTCAATCACCTTAGCAAAGTAGAATCCTTCAATTCTCACCAGAGGATTACAGAAGTAGCAATAACTGCTCCTGTGTTACCTTTGCAAACTTGAATCCTAGTCAGGTCCATGTGATTAAGGAAAAGAAGAACCCTTTTAATAAAATCACAATTTTATTTGCTGGTGTTATTAGTTCTTGCATGCCATTTTTTTTTTAAAAAGCCTAATTTTTGTACTTTTGGGGGCATCAGCAGATTCCACTAGGTTTATGAGGGAGCTTATTTTTCCCACTTAATTCTTTGCATAGTTGGCCATGCACATTGTAGCGGGTGGGAAGGGGGTTCATTTTCTTTGGAAGCAATAGGAATGGGCACTGCTGGAGGCTGAATACTCTGTGTGATTGCTCAATCTGGTAGGGCAAATCCTATGTTTTTATGATGTAGGTATGCAACTTTCCCAGTCTTTGTCTTATATAGTTTGTATTGGATTTGAAATTGTATTTGTATATGAAATAGTTTTCATATATATTTATATTGTTGATGTTTTTATTGTTTCATTGCTTCACGTTTTATAGGATGTGATTCATAAATTGAATTAAATAAATAGATGGATAAAAGGTAAAGGACCCTGGACAGTTAAGTCCAGTCGTGAACAACTCTGGGGTTGCGGTGCTCATCTCATTTTACTGGCCGAGGGAGCCAACGTTTGTCCGCAGACAGTTTTTCCGGGTCATGTGGCCAGCATGACTAAGCCGCTTCTGGTGAAGCCAGAGCAGCGCATGGAAACACCGTTTACCGTCCCGCTAGAGTGGTACCTATTTATCTACTTGCACTTTGATGTGCTTTCGAACTGCTAGGTTGGCAGGAGCTGGGACCAAGCAACAGGAGCTCACCCCATCGTGGGGATTCCGATCTTCTGATCGGCGAGCCCTAGGCTCAGTGGTTTAGACCACAGCAATACATAAAAATAGATGTACGTGATAGGATTGCCATCTTTTTCCCTTTCCCTGCTTGTGTGTCTTTAACAACCTACAGATACACAGAAATAAAGAATCTGCTGCTTTCCCCACCAGTTTCCATACCAAAACATGCTTCAATTATTAAATTTTGGTTATTTTGGTTATTAAATTTTGTAGCTGTTAAAGATGCTACAGTGAGTATGTTTCCAGTAGCAAGCAGACTTGGAACTGCCTTGTATCAGGAGTGGCTTGGTGGCAAACAAGGCTTCTGAAGCTGTTCTCTGCAGCAACTAAGGAAACTCAGGATGGTGCATAAACAGCTGTCCCACAGTGTACAGCAAGGAAGCTGCTGCAGCAACCTGCAACACCTGTGTCATGATTGTCTTTCTGACTGAGAAGAGTGTAAAACTACACCTGCAGCAAATGGAAGCCAGTTGCCTTGCTGGAAGAGAAGATAGTACAGTGACTTGTTGGAAGAGAAGGTACAGTGACTTGAGTGTGCTTTGAGCAAAATAAGGAAATTATCGCTACACCGGAATGGACAGTCCTGCAAGTGGGGTGCACCTAGCAGGGGAGGAATGTGACACAAAAAAGCTGGACTGTCAGGAGCAATGTTGTATCTCTGGAGTTGAAAAATCGATTCCATGAGCTCAACTCAGACACTGATTTTCTGCCAGAAAAGTAAGAGCAGCAGTTGCAGACCTCAGAGCACACTGATGTGGCATTGGACAGTACACAGAATGATGTCTACTGCTCCACAGAGAAGGATAAGATGTGTGGTGGCAGCAGGTGATATCCTTCGGAGGGGGTGGAGGTAGCGGTGTGCGGTTTGAGTTGTCTCAATACTAATGCCCAGAGTATGAGAAACAAGCAAGATGAATTTCACCTCTTAATACAGGATGACGAATAATAGGCATTACTGATGAGATGAGACTCATGAATGGAACACAGAAATTAAGGGGTATAACCTATTCAAAAGGAATAGACGGAACAGGAACAGAGAAGTAGCTGCATTATAGGTAAATTATGTTTACACTTGTGAAGAGATTCCTGACTTGGAGCATGGAAGGCAGATGGAGAGTATGAGGATAAAAATTGTAGGAGAGGAAAAGAAAATGACCTTTCTGTTGGTGCCTTCTATAGACCTTTAAGACATATTGAGAGTATGCCTTCCTGCCGCAGATTACCAAACATTCAAAATGGAGAGATAAGTAGTCCTGTGGGATTTCAACTATCCTGATATCTCTTGGAACTCAAACTCTACCAAGAATGTAAGTAAAGTCCAACAAATTCCTCCATTGCCTTACTGACAATTTCATTTCCCAGAAGGTGGTAGAAGCAACAAGGGTGTCATCTGTCTTGGACCTGGTCCTCACCAACAATGAAGAACTGATGAATGAAGTAAAAGTACTGGGAATCTTGGGAGGAAATGTCCTGGGCCCGTTGTCGTTCACAATCTTTATAAACAACCTGGATGAAGGTCTTGAGGGGATGCTCATCAAATTTGCATATGACTTCTGGGAGGGGTAGCCAATGCCACAGAAAACAATCAGGATTCAAGATGACCTTAACAGATTGGAGGACTGGGCTCAAACTTACAAAATGAATTTCAATAGGGACAAATGCAGTGCTTTTTTTTTCCTCTAGAAAAAGAGGTGCGGGAACTCCCACCTTTTTTGGACAGACAACCCTAAGTTGTTCAGCTTCTTTCAGGAAGACCACCCACAGCTGCTTTCAGCACCATAGGGAGGAACACAACACTAAAGAGGTGCCAGAATTCACCATAGAGGTGCCAGAACTCAGTTCCGGAGAGTTCTGTTTTAAAAAACTCCCTGGACAAATGTAAGGTTCTGCACTTAGGCAGGAATAACCAGCTACACAAATACAAGATGGGGGACATCTGGCTTGCCAGTAGCACATATGAAAAGGATCTAGGGGTCTTAGTAGACCATAAGCTTAACATGAGTCAACAGTGTGATGCAGCAGCAAAAAAATGCTAATGCTGTTCTAGGCTGCATCAACATAAGTATAGTGCCCAGATCAAGGGAAGTAATACTACCACTGCATTGGTCAGACCACACCTGGAGTACTGTGTCCAGTTCTGGGCATCACAGTTTAAGAAAGATATTGACAAGCTAAAGGCTCATCTAGTCCAATATCCTGTTTTCACAGTAGCCAAACAAACACAGCATTTTTTTAAAATCTAAAGAAAAACAGTAAGACCTTCTCAATTTAGTTAGGTATTAAATATTTGTAAAATGTCAAAACCTAAATATCCGCAGACCTCTTCATAGCCTCATCAGGTCTAGTGAGCACCAGTTACTGCTGGCTTAATTATTGGGCGGTATGTTTGTATTTTGCAAAACAGATCCACAGAAATACATTGGGGAAAGCTACGACTGCCCTGCATTTGTTTCTGTGATGTTTATGTGAAGAAGACACAGAGCCATCTCACACATTACAGGGTAGAAATGAGTGCACACTACTTCAGGGGGTAGCCAATATGGTCTCCAGATGTTGTGGACTATAATTATTACCATTGGTCATGCTGGCTGGGACCATTGTTTGAAACTCCCATTGTTCTAGGTACATTTTTCAACAAGGAATTTAATTAGAGTGAGCAGTTTCTGAGCTTTGGGCGCAGTACTGCGCCTAAGATTTCAGATTAAAACTGCAGAGTGGAAGGAAAAAAGGACCTTTTTCTGCCTCCCCACTTCCAGCTACTCTCTGAAGTCTGAATAAGAGAGCCTCTTAAGAATATTAGGGGGGTGGGCAGGGAAAGGACTGGACTATATGAAAAATGAACATAATATTTTAGCTGCAGTTAATTCATTTTCAGCTTTGCATTCTTACAAAAAAGCGTGCCTAGACATTCCATTGTTGCGACCATAACCTCGGTTTAAGGTGCCATTTAGCTCCAAGCCTTATATCTCAGTTTCTAACACTGGCTGGGACTGATGGGTGTTGCAGTCCAAAGCACTGGACTATAGCGTTTCTGGGACCTTCTGGTGAAACTTGAGTTAGTTATGCTGTGTACTTACTTCTACCTTAATGTGTGAAGTAGCCTTTACACAACTGTGTTTATATTCTCTTTCATAAGCATTGGTTACTTGGGCTACATGTCTCCAAATTATGTTTCTAGGTCAACTGTGGTCCTTTAATTCTTCATAGGAGATGAATACCAAGTAGCAAAGGAGGGGGAGAGGTAATGATTATGTATAGGACACGATGAGTCAGTGCAAAAACACAGAACTTCTGGGTGGGTGGCCGGCCTTAGACACTCAAGTATCTTTTGGGATCAATTTGGCCTAATATGTGCGTTACACAGATCATTCCTTTTCTTTTCTAGTGGAACAAATGGAGAAAACAGCAGGGAGAAAAGGGATCCTTATAGGTCTTCTTCTTCATTCTGTTACAACCCAAGTGGTTTTCTGTAACTGGGAACAGGCTTTAATGATACATATATAAATATATGTACAAATACACATATACAGTGCATTGTTTTATACAATGTTAAGAGATTTCCACTTTAATTTTAAAATAATCCTAGTGTTTAAATTACATATACTTTGGATAATCCTGTCACTCATCTTTCCAAATCCACAATGCAGATTGGAAATAGGCTTCAGTTGAGTTGACAAATGCTGTACAAAGTCTAAATTCTAAACTCCAAAACTTATTGGCGCATTCCTGCCATTCTAAAGAAAAGTGGAGGATTTTCAAAGAGTGACGACCATCTTGTTTCTTAATTTTGAATGATGAACCATTTGCGGAGTGAAAGAGGCTAAATATTATTAGAAACACATTGAATAAGTACATAAGAATCTGGCTTATGCTCAGACCCATTTGTCTATCTGGTGTAGTACTGTCTACACAAATTAGAAGTGGCTCTCCAGGGTTTCAAAAAGAGCATCATTGCCAGACCTACCTGGAAATCCTGGGAAGTTCTGCATGCAATGCAGTTGCTCTTCAAGTAAGCTTTGGTCATTCCCCAGGCATAAAGGTACCCAAAAATGCTTAGTAGGGCAATAAGTAGCAAATTATAAGTTATTTACTAGTGATAATGTCTTATACATGTCATTATTTTCTCATAGAACTTTCCTTGGGTCTGCTCCAGGTCTGCTGTTCAAATACTAAGTTTTTGCTCTGAAATACGGTTTTGCCGTTGAGGAAATATGTGTTGTGTACATTATACGTTCCTTCTTTGAATATGTTTGCATAAGTTTGGCTGATTAGACCTCCATGGGAGGCAAAACCTCATTGTTATTACCAATGAATAACACTTTTCTGTGCTTGAAGAGATCCTGATAAACTTTCTGAACTTTGTATGCCATGCAACACTTAAAGGCATTGAATACATGACAGAATAAAAGGGGGCCAGAACTTGCCTGCAAGAACTCAACAACATGCTGTTCTGACCCAACAAGGCATTTTGTTATTTGTTATATTGCCCCCTAGTCTCTGCATTTAGAACTCCTTTAAATTTCCGTTTGTAATCTTGATATATTAGCAACCAATCAAATCTTTCTATTGCTGTGTGTTGATTTGTTGTTTTCCTGTGTAGTATATCTAACCCTTTTTAGATTAGTTTTACTCAGTGGGAATGCTACCTTTGGGCTTTGTTCTCTAACACTTGGGAGTTGCAACCTGGAGAGTCTAGACTTGTATTTTCTTTTTCACCTTATCCACACAGACTCTTATCTCACTCATTCCTCCTTCTTGTACAGGTTGAAGATTTAAAAACGGTGGATAATATTCAGAGAAATCTCTGCAAAGTGGTATTTTGAGACATCTGTTTTCTCAGGAAATATCGTTGAGAGATGTTGGGTTGGCTCTGTACTCCTTGGTTTTGAACGGCAGCAGTGAATCTTGTGAGCACCTATTGAAGACAGTTGTGAGCTGGCTAGATAATGACCGCTCCCCGCATAAAACGGGGGGCGACCTTTGTGTGGACGCGCACAGCCCCTGGATCTGGAGCGGCTCCATCAGCATAGGCTTGGCTTCGCCTTCCCTCAGGTGGGATACCTGGAGGTCTCCGCCTGCCCCAGTCAGCTGTCCAATCCCACTTGGGGGAAGCGTTGCCAAGGAGATCAGGCCAGGTAGGGGAGGGATTACCTGCCCACACAATAGAGGGAGGGTCTTACCTGGGAATCCTCACGGCTCCAGAGCTTCTCCCACCCTACCCACCCTCAGTTAATGCATTATTTTGCAGGTTAACTTTTCTTCACAGGTATGCGGGCGCTGCTACGTTAAGGTCGCTGTCAAAGAGCCGGAAAGGAATTTCCCTGCATTGGCAGGTTTTGCCTTTCCCGTAGCAAAACGTCACAACTTTGGCGGTATCAGGCCTTGGGCAGAATCCTTTTGTCCATCTTCCTCTTTGCGGCAGCGATACCAGGGTTCCCCATTAAAGGGGTTTCTGAAGGGAGGGTTTGACCGTACGCCGAAAGGTCGTTATTGCTCTCCCCTGTGGCGGCGGCGTAACAGGGGCAGCTATCTCTGCTCAAACATATGTTCTCCAGAGCCGGCCCATCCCCCCCACACACTGGATAACCCTGATGCTCCCTAGGTCCCCGGCTGGGGACTGGGGAGGGAGAACGCCCAACGCCTGAACCAAGGTCTACCCACATTTGAAATTTAATAAAGTTGTGGCCAATTTAATCCCAAAGCACGTTGTCTTGAGTCGTTATTCCACATGACGGGGGGGAACGCTCGGGATCTGGGGACTCCGCCTGTCCACGCAATGTGGATTTAACTCAGAAAATGTATGAGGGTTGTTAACATTTTTTTTTGGGGGGGGGGGAGTTCCTGAACTTTTAAGAGCTGCCTAACATGAATACATATGTATAGTAAATGAAGTTTTCCCTATAACTTTCATTCCAAGCTAGGAAAAGCTTCGCTTGCTTAATGTCTTCTTACCAATTAGTTGTTAAAGTTACAAGTAGGTTCACCAGATGCAAAGTCAAGCTTGACAGCTGCAGCTTCTCATGTAGGAGTGAAAGTCTTCACCTATTGAAAATGCCCTCTTCTACACAATGATTGTTGGTACTCTTTGTGTCTGGTTGTTCTAGGCATATAGAAAACTTTATCACACGAACTATTGACAGCTCTACTTTCTGCTAAAGTGCTCTAATTGTTGTCTATTGGTAAAATCTTATCATTTCTATTAAGCTGTTTAGTCCTTGGTCTTGAAGAAAGTTTTTCTAAATACCAATTGCAGTGTATTTCAGCTATGTTACTTGGGCAGCTCAAAAAAGAACTTGATTTTTAACTTACCTAGAAGAAGAAGAAAGTGGAGCTTGTGTGAATACATTATTTTGTATGAAAATGCAGGCACACTTTCTCTGCTTTTGACCACAATATAAATCAGCGTAGAAAACAATGTAGATTTTGGCATTCAGGTCATGTTGGTTTTTAATTATGAATATATACTGGGGTTGGGAATTACAAAAGCTGCTTGTGTGGTAATTTTCTTTCCTCAGTTCATCTCCAAGAATACTTGAGCTGCCTCATGTCCTACATTCTGTATCATTCTCCTTGGCATAGATAACTGGGGTTTCCCACAGAGCAGCAAAACCATAATTATTACTAAGATTACTTCAGTGAAAGTCATATATAATATATATATGGTGGCACTTCTGTTTTATGGTCACGCTGAAGTTCAATGTAGCTTGTGGTAGAGGAGAAACAGAATGGCTCACTATTTCCCCCTAGAAAGGAAGCAGACCCTGGAGTTGATACCACCTGAGGTAGCTATATGTGGTAAGGAAGAAAACCCATGGCCTGTCAGGAGCACACAGCCTCCTTCGTAGGCACTCATGATGCCCAATTGCTGGGATGATCCCTTGCACCATCTCCTGAGTTTGAAGTTTGAGAGAATAATTGAGGATTATGTTTGTGCCACGGAAGCATAGCACAATATTCTGTCCCCTCTCCAGCTCCAATAAGAGAGCTGGGGCCAGTCTTTGACACAGTGAGCGTAGCATTTGCCATGGGAAATGTAGATATTAAAATTGTGGACACCTGGTAATGCTTTTTTCAAAGTGGCTTTTTTTGAGACCTGAGTTAGCAAGTTCTGAGTTAAGAAGTCCTTGGTCAAATCTTACCTCAGCTACAAATTCTAGATGGCCTTAGGCAAGCTACCATTATTTCAGCCTCCACTTCCCACTAGTAATATAGGAGCAATAATACCAAGCTACTACTACCTTGCAAAAGTTTGTCTGAATGTGAAACACCTTGAACAGTAAAAATGTACCATGATTCTACTTTCTTTGGGCTGTTTTTTTTATTTTCAGTAAGCAAACAAAATATATACAAACGAAATATATACAAACAAAATGCAGCTGTCATATAATCACTATTTGCTCTGTAGTTTCGTTCTGGAGGCAAGTGTACAGAAATCACAGATTTAAATGGTACATTTCAAGAAATTAATAAGTTTATAAATGCATTCAATACTGGTTTATTTTTATATTTGTTTGTAAAATACTAAGTTCCACTATGAAAGTGTCCTTATTTTGTCCTTTAGTCCCACACTTTTGGGTAAGATTTTCTCACAGCAATTTCCCAAACTTTGTCATACCATTTTGCCACAATGATACCTTTCAAAGTCTTTCAAAATCTAGCTATAAGCACTCCAGCAGCTACCAACAAATATCCACCTAATGTTTTCTTTGTCACATCTAGATTATTTCCTATAAATAAACTTAATAAGGCCAATTCCAGTGTTTTCTTAATTTTCTGTCCAACTAATATGGAAATTTTGTGAAATATTTTATCCCAAAATTTGGCTATGTATTAACCATATAGCCCCTACAACACATGGCAGAGCTTGATTTGTGCATATGAGACAATTCAATGGAGTGAGATACTATTTTTGCATAATTTTTATTGCAGTTTCATGAAATTGGGCCATGGTAAATCTGTATTGGAATTTATTCCAAAAACGGGTCTGTTGTTCATCCTGTATGTCTAAATGCCCAGTCCATTTCCTATAACCTTTTAAAGACTGTGCAGTGATTCCATATCTTCCTGGATAAGAAGTTTATAAAGTTCTTTTTTGCTCTAGCAAAGCTTTTTGAAATGTATTCAGGTTTCTATTCCCTTGATATTTTGCATGTTGTTGACTTATAAAGGTTTCTGTTTGGTTGCACATAAGCCATGTAACGCCTGTGTCTCTAAATCGGTTCCTCCCCATGTGATTCTACTTGTTTTTCAATTCTGGATGTAAGACAGTGTGAGAGCTTCTAAATCATGGATGGGGAACCTGTGGCCCTTCGGATGTTGTTGGACTACAACTTGCATCATCTTTGACTATTGGGGATGGTGGCGGAGGCTGATGGGAGTTCAAGTTCAACAACACCTGGAGGACCACAGCTTCCCCATCCCTTTTCTAAATGGACGTGTGTGTGTGTGTGTGTGTGTGTGTGTGTAAGTAAGGCTTGGATATTCAGTCCAGCATTTTGTTTCCAACAGCAACCATCATAGGCCTCTGGAAGCTCACCAGCAGGGCATTAAGGTTATGGCCATTCCCTATGATCACTAGCAAATTGTATTCAGTGGTATACTGCTTCTGATCATGGTGGCTCCACCTGGCTATCATGAATAAATGAACACATTAAGACAAATTTATACTATGTATAGCACGAGTTTGAATTCCTGCTATGCAAATTTTTTGATCTGTAAACAGAAGGGGCGAACAGAAAGAAGCTTAGTAGGTGCATTCAGTTCCAGTGATCACTGCCAGCTTCATAGCTATTATTCCCGGAACTGCTTTCCCCCAACATAATTTCCAGGGATGAAACCACATTATTGGCAAATGGGAGTTTACACTGTCTGCCACGTTACTTCCAGACATAATGCATTCTAAAGTCCAATCCACAGCCTGGTTAAATTTTAAAAAGTTGATTTCAGTCTTGTTGAAATCAACCATGTTGGAAATTGCACAGCAGTGCCTAAAAGATTTTACACCTGTGCAAGAGGATGGAAGTTGGTGGAAAGAAGTTACCACACTGCAAGCAGTGTTGAATTATAAATGCTCTTCCATAGCGCCTGGCACAGAGGTTTGCCATTTAGAATGAATGCAGCCAGTTGGTCCCTTGCTAACTTACCTCTGCTTTTCACCCAGTATGTAAACAGAGTCTTTTCACTGTTATTGACAAAGCTTCTATGGGAGAACAGGGGTGTAAATTAGGCATTTGCAAGACAAGGGAGACCCCAAAAGCAATGTAGTATTATTTCTAGTATTAGCATATTGATCAATTTCTTTAGGAAATGGTTACAGATAGGTAGCCGTGTTGGTCTGCCATAGTCAAAACAAAATAAAAAAATTCCTTCCAGTAGCACCTTAAAGACCAACTAAGTTAGTTCTTGGTATGAGCTTTTGTGTGCATGCACACTTCTTCAGATATCTGAAGAAGTGTGCATGCACACGAAAGCTCATACCAAGAACTAACTTAGTTGGTCTTTAAGGTGCTACTGGAAGGAATTTTTTTATTTTGTTTAGGAAATGGAACAGTTTGCTGTATTAGCATATTCTATAATAATTTTTTCTATTATAAGTATTATACTGACAAGGCATTCTTACATCTACTTATGACACTTTCAGTCTGAGATCGATTACAGCTTTACTCAGGACAACACACTCCTGTACGTTTCTACTCGGAAGTAAGCCCCATTGTGTTATAGGATATGTGTATAGCAGGGCTTGGTAACCCATACATTTTTTTGGGGGGAACTGGTTGGGGGCTATATATCAGTGTCAGTGGGCAATCACAAAGCAAAAAGTGAACATGAGAATGTTGCTGAAGCAAGACGGAATATACATTTTGGTCTGTAGATTTTTTATTTGCAGGCAAAGAAAAGGGAAATGGATTCAAATACTCTGATGCTGAAATTGTGTCAGTTTGTTTTTTTATCACTGTGTTGGATTTTCCTCATGCTCAGTGAATCCTCCTGCATCCTGGGCTTGGGGATGCAATGTGGTGCTCTGCATGACACTGTGTCACTAGATCTGAGAGTCCTGATCATCTGTGGGTGTATGTGCATTCATCCCTGATAAATCATCTGACTGAAGTCACATAAACCTTAAAAATAAGGTGATATTCAAAATATCCTGTCAAGCACATGGCAGTGTTGTTTTTTGCTGTGGTATGCTGTTGTTGGCATCTGTCTGTCTCAGGAGACAATGGAAGAGCATGCAGCCTGCAACAATGTGCAAGGATCTCTTGATTGAGCCCATAGTGCAGAAAGTCCATATGTGTGTGTATCTACTGGCAATTTTTCAATAATTCCTGTTGAGCCAGGCATGGAGTAGTTGAAAGACATTGTTCTTGCAAACTTTAAATTAGTTGTGCGGATACTTGGTTTGTTTTAAATGTTTTTACAATACCGTGTTTGATTGCTCTGTTGTTTGCTGCCCTCGGCTCCTTTGGGAGGAAGGGCAAGATAAAGGTCTTAATATACATAATATGTAGTAGTTGAAACATATTTCCAGGTCTGTCAGCATGCTTCCACACACCAAAGATTTGATATATAATTATGCAAGTATGTTGCTTCATTTTTGCAATAGGGAAGAAGGGGGAATATGTATCTGCGTGTGTTTGCATGAGAAAGAACTTTAAACCATAGATGTGTGGGCAGAGAACACCCACCTTGAAATTTTGAGACATAAATTTTCCAAAAACAAATGTTTGAAGCAGTTTAAAAACATTGTGTTTTTAAGCGAGCAACATCTGAATATTTTCCAGAGCTCTGAGTCACTTGGCCATCCTATTCACACCTTGTTCACCCTGGACCAGCATAAGTTCAAATATGCAGAAAAATGAACTAACTTTTGCCATATCTTTTGACCATATCTAGTTACCTCATACTGAAACATTAGTTCTTCTAATTTAGCTTACTCTGGTCTTTACCAGTCCTTCTTCCTAAGATTTTTTTTTTTTACAGGTACTAGAATTGAATTTGGGGCATGCAAAGCATGCAGGAGCATACCTAGCCGTCAGCCAGGATGCCCCCCCCCCCAGGGTGCAGGCCCAGTAGGGTGGACAAATTGTGCCGCTGTTTGGCACACTCTGACAAGAGAGCCGAGGGGGCGGTTGTGTGGCACTTCCCTGCCGCAAGAAGCCAGCTCACCACATTCCTGAACACTGGGAATACCAGGATTTGGGAGGGGGAAGGGAGTGGAGCTGGAATCAAAGCTCCCAGGACGATGGAGCACATAGGCAGAGCTGCCTTGCAAAGATGCAGAAAGGGGCGCCATGTGGGAGCATATTTGCATTGAAGCACAGGGATTGGTGGGGGATCCTCTAGAAAAGGATGCTTTGGAAAGGGATTTGCAGTGTCCTAAAAGAGGAGGAGGAGGATATGGGGAAGTGGGGAGATGAGGGAAACTGTTGACTTGGAATGGTATTGCTCCTCACTGTTGAGGTATAGGAAAAACAAGGCCTTGCCCACACTTGTCCCTTTAGTGGAGAGAGAGAGGGGGGGGGATAGTAAGTAAACATCTGCAACAAGTGTGAGAGTTTACTTTGCAGTTCCTTGCCATGGGTACAAGTGTGGGGGCACGTTCTGAGACAGCTCCTTGCTAGATATGCCTCTGAAAGCATGTGCTCAATCAGTCATCCACATGCAGAGCAATCAAAATATTGTTTACGAATGACAGTACTGTTTTTCAGTTGGCATCTAAACACACATAAAGAGGAAGAGAACTGTCCTAAACGCTTCAGACAGGGAGTTTCATATGCAGTGTACAGCGGGGGGGGGGGCACCTCTCTCACAGCATGCCTTGTTGAATCAGCCCACAAAGGCATATAGGCCTACAAAAATTATTACAAACCTGCTTACAAAAATGGTAAACTGTTTATGCAGAAGTATGTTTTATTTTATTCATTGGGACTAATCCCTGAACAGCAGGGAGTGCACCACCAAGCCAGCCACTGCCAACTGCATTGCAGCTGGGCACTAGAAGAACAAGAATGGGAGGAAGCCAGCCAGCCATGTAACCTATATCAAACATTTATCCACACCTGCATAAAGTCACTGTCACTTAATGCTACTAGGTGAAGGCTGATCCTAGTTATAAATGCTGCAAACTAACCTAATCAGCTTTCTGACCAAACACTGTGTTTGGTGCATTTGAGTTTCATAGTTAGCAAAGCTTTGTCCTTTGCCACCCCATTTCAAATATGGACTTACTGTACTTCATTAGAGGAGATAGTGGCTAAAGGACATAGCTATGGCAGCACAGTAGGAGTTGCAGAGAGATTCACACATTGATGAATTTCCTTTGTGCAATGGTTTGTTTCTAAGCTCCCCCCTCCAAGTGTCTAAAGTGACATGGGTACATGCAATATCCCCAATTTCTGTGGTTTTTACTTATTAATTATTAATTTCATAGAAATTTATACAGAGCTTGATTGTAAAAAACCCCCACCTCAAAGCAGTTTACAAAAAGATAAAACAAGAAAATCAAGGGGGGAAATCACAACTGTACTTTAGAACATACAAAAGTTAAAATACTAAAACAGATTAAATATTTTGATGGGATCAAGGGAATTTAAGGTATGATTTATACAGAAGTATTTGCATATACTTGTATCACATGACTGTTTCAGGCATCTTGTGTATTCATAGTTGCATCTCAATTCTAGGAGAATTATGGATTCACCAGTCTTTGTCTAAAAATTCTGGCTTTGAATCATATTTATATTCTTTGATCCCTTAGGATTGGACAGGCCAGTGATAGATTATATAATTCCAATAAACAAGACTGGCTGATAATTAAGTTGAGGCACAATGAACATGCCTCTCTTTCTCTCGCCTGGGAAATAGCAGATGGGAAATCACAGCATCTATGAAGAATAGCTCATGAACAGCACAGTGGGACTGTTCTGTCCTCCCCTTGAAGATTCTGGGCCTCACATCTGGCCCTAGTATGGAGTGAAGTGTGCTCTCGCCATACTTCTGCTTAAACAAACAGTTGTCTTTGGCAAAAATTATAACTGTTCAGCCTCTTTTATATGTCTGGGGTTCCTATTGTGGTGGATTTCCTATTATCTATGATCTTGCAAGACAGGGATATGCATTTCTCCCTGTACTACCCAGATGGCCTTGGAGTTTATTAGCAACATTTTACAAGCAGTTTATGTCTCTTAACTAGCGCATGGGAGGAATGTTAAAAGCTATCTGTCCTGCAAGATCAACTCTAGTGGTTTATTTCCTTGGCTTCCTAAAATGGCACGATAGTTTAGTTACTTTTTGAAGAAACCTCATTGTAGAATCATAGACTGTAAAGTTGAAAGGGATTCCAAGGGTCATCTAGTCCAATGCCTTGCAATGCAGGAATCTCAGCTAAAGCATTCATGACAGATGACCGTCCAACCTCTACTTAAAACCCCCAATGAATATAATACAACCCCCTGAGGGAGTCCATTTCACTGTCAAACAGCTCTTAGCATCGTGTTTAGTTGGACTCTCCTTTCTTGTAACGTGAATCCATTGGTTTGGGTTCTATCCTCTGGAGCACTAGAAAACTAGTTTGCTCTATCTTCCTTAGGACAGCCATTCAGGTGTTTGGATATGGCTGTTGTACTTCCTCTTGGTCTTCTCTTCTCCAGGCTAAATATACTTAACTCCCTCAACTGCTCCTCATAAGGCTTGGTCTTCAGACCCTTTAACATCTTGATCACCCTTCTCTGCAAATGTCCCAGCTTGTTAATATCCTTGTTAAACTGCTCTGCCCAGAACTGGATGCAGTACTCCAGGTGCAATCTGACCAAGGCAAAATAGAGCAGCACTATTACTTCTCTTGATCAGGACATTATAATCCTGTTGATACTCATTATAGTTACGACATTGCTTATTAATTTATTGCCTATTCAGGATTTCTGCAACCAAAAATCCTTGTCAATGTAATTAGTTTAATGGAACATCAGAGAATTATTGTTCTGAAAGCAGAGATAACAAAAACTATAAAAAGCATGATATTTACACAATACTATAGAACTTGAATGGTACAATGTGTCTGCAGTATTGTGGCAGTATTATCTTTTTACTTTTGCCTTCCATTCCCATCTACTTATTAAATATTTGTCCTAGGAAAGGTAGAAAGAGTTTTCTCTTTGTAAGTTTCCCCCACAGTCTTGGAATCCCACAGCTGGAATGAATGGAATTCTCCTACTCAGAAATGTAAAAAGTAAAAATAAAAATCAGACTCTGCTGAGACTGTTTTAGCAGAACGTTGTATGGAGCTTTGTATTATTGGAGAGTGAATGATAAAATAATTAAAAACACTGTCGCCCCAGAAACTCAAATAACTATGAAAATAGCACATTCCTGCTGATCAGAACAGTGGAGAATGCGTTGGTGAAGATCTGCTTGACATGAGCTTGTCTGGCAGTTTTTTGGTAACTACATATTTCTATGCCTGCTGCCCAGGAGGACTCCCCTGAGTGAGTGCCTGAGGGCCCTGCTCTTGCCACTTACCACCTGGCCCAGGGCGGGGCCTGAAGCCTCACAAGGACTGCTTGCTGCCTGCTGCCCGGGAGGACTCCCCTGAGTGAGTGCCTGAGGGCCCTGCTCCTTCCTGCCACTTACCATCTGGCCTGGGGCGGGGCCTGAAGCCTCACAAGGACTGCTTGCTGCTTGCTGCCTGCTGCCCGGGAGGACTCCCCTGAGTGAGTGCCTGAGGGCCCTGCTCTTGCCACTTACCACCTGGCCCAGGGCGGGGCCTGAAGCCTCACAAGGAAAGTTGCTGTTACTGCCAGAGGGGCACAGAATGTTTTAAACTGTTTTTAAAAATTTCTTTTGAATTTTTTGTATGTGGGGGGTGGGGGTGGGATGGATGTTTGGTTGGGCTTGGGGAATTTTTTTGATTTTGATGTCCTTGCCGCTGCTTGTCCACCAGGTTTCTCTTACGCACAGCAACCCAAGTCATGTGGGCGGGGAGGGGGGGTTGCAGTGATTTTTAGGAAGTCATTAGTTTGCACCAGGCATCCTAGGATTCCTTTTGGTGTACCGACCTCCCCACTGCACCAAGGATTCCCTGCCCGAGCTGCTTCAGATCGTGGCGGATGTTCTCCTGGAGACACCTAGCTTGGTCGTCCTAGGGGATTTTAACATCCATGCCGACACGCCCTTCAAGGGGCCGCTCGGGACTTCATGGAAAGCATGGCCTCCATGGGGCTGTCCCTGAATAAGTCTGGCCCAACCCATAGCCGCAGACATGCCTTTTACCTGGTGTTTACCTCTATGGATGTTGGTGATCTGACACTAAGTAAAAGCGAAATGAAAGAAGTGCCATGGTCAGATCACTTCCTGGTGCAACTGGACTTCTCTGCGACCCATCCCCTCTGCAGGGAGGTGGGACCAATTCGGATGGTCCGCCCCCGCCACTTAATGGATCCAAACGGTTTCCAGAGAGTGGTAGGGGATGCTTTATCCCATGTTGATGGCCTTTCAGCTGATTCCCTGGTGGCCCGCTGGAATGTGGAGTTAACCAGGGCTATTGACTGTTTGGCTCCGAAGCGCCCTCTCCGATTGCATGGAGCCCGGACAGCCCCGTGGTTTTCCACGGATCTGAGGGCAATGAAACAATCGTTGAGACGGCTAGAGCGCCGGTGGCGGATAACTCATTCCGAATCTGACCAGACACAGGTTAGAGCTCAACATCGAGCCTACCAAGTGGCGATAGCGATGGCGAAGAAGAATTTATTCACCGCCTCTATTGCATCTGCAGAAAACAGCAGCAGGAGACTTTTTCAGGTGGTTCACAATTTAGCAGAACCACCTGCAACATCGGGGCCCAGTACGGGCCACCCGTTCTCCTGCAATGATTTTGCAAAGTTTTTTGCAGATAAAATCGCTCAGATTCGGGAAGAAGTAGACTCCACTGTGGGAGCAGGGCTGGGGTGGGAGAGTGCTAGAGTTTTGTCTAGTCAAGTTGAGTGGGATCAATTCCAATCTGTTACCTCCGAGGATGTGGACAGGCTGCTTGGACGAGTGAAACCAACCACCTGTCTCCTGGATCCTTGCCAATCCTGGCTTATAAAAGCTAGCCAGGAAGGACTGGGCGATGGGCTTCGTGGGGTGGTGAATGCTTCCCTCCGTGAGGGAGCCTTTCCAGACCCGCTGAAAGAGGCGGTTATTAAACCGCTTCTTAAAAAAACATCTTTAGATGCGGCCACAATGGCCAACTATCGCCCAGTCTCAAATCTTCCATTCTTGGGCAAGGTGATAGAGCGAACGGTTGCTGAACAACTCCAGGCATGCCTGGAAGAAGCGGACCATTTGGATCCCTTCCAGTCGGGATTCAGGCCTCATCATGGGACTAAAACTGCCTTGGTTGCACTGGTTGATGATCTCCAGCGGGCTAGGGACAATGGTGAGAGCTGTTTCCTAGTTCTGCTGGATCTCTCAGCGGCGTTTGATACCATCGACCATAACATCCTTCTGGACCGTCTTGAGGGGCTGGGAGCTGGGGGCACTGTCATACAGTGGTTCCGCTCCTTCCTCCTGGGCCGTGTTCAGAAAGTGGTGGTGGGGGATGAGTGTTCAGACCCCTGGGCTCTCACTTGTGGGGTGCCTCAGGGTTCTGTCCTCTCCCCCATGCTTTTCAACATTTACATGCAGCCGCTGGGAGAGATCATCAGGAGGTTTGGGCTGGGTGTTCATCAGTATGCGGATGATACCCAGCTCTACCTCTTTTTTAAATCAGAACCAGTGAAGGCGGTGAAGGTCCTGTGTGAGTGTCTGGAGGCGGTTGGAGGATGGATGGCGGCTAACAGATTGAGGTTGAATCCTGACAAGACAGAAGTACTGTTTTTGGGGGACAGGAGGCGGGCAGGTGTGGAGGATTATCCTGGTCCTGAATGGGGTAACTGTGCCCCTGAAGGACCAGGTACACAGCCTGGGAGTCATTTTGGACTCACAGCTGTCCATGGAGGCACAGGTCAAATCTGTGTCCAGGGCAGCTGTCTACCAACTCCACCTGGTACGCAGGCTGAGACCCTACCTGCCCGCGGACTGTCTCGCCAGAGTGGTGCACGCTCTAGTTATCTCCCGCTTGGACTACTGCAATGCGCTCTACGTGGGGCTACCTTTGAAGGTGACTCGGAAACTACAACTAATCCAGAATGCGGCAGCTAGACTGGTGACTGGGGGCGGCCGCCGAGACCACATAACACCAATCTTGAAAGACCTACATTGGCGCCCAGTACGTTTCCGAGCACAATTCAAAGTGTTGGTGTTGACCTTTAAAGCCCTAAACGGCCTCGGTCCAGTATACCTGAAGGAGCGTCTCCACCCCCATCGTTCTGCCCGGACGCTGAGGTCCAGTGCCGAGGGCCTTCTGGTGGTTCCCTCATTGCGAGAAGCAAAGCTACAGGGAACCAGGCAGAGGGCCTTCTCGGTAGTGGCGCCCACCCTGTGGAACGCCCTTCCAGCAGATGTCAAAGCGATAAACAACTACCTGACATTCAGAAGACATCTTAAGGCAGCCCTATTCAGGGAAGTTTTTAACGTGTGATATTTTACTGTATTTTTGGTTTCTATGGAAGCCGCCCAGAGTGGCTGGGGAGGCCCAGCCAGATGGGCGGGGTATAAATAATAAATTATTATTATTATTATTATTATGCTCTATTTTTTGGACTTTCACTTATACCACTTTTTTAATGTGAGGAAGGAAAGCTCCCTATGTACGCATGTTAATCACCAAATATCACTGTTGAATACTGTGAGCGTAAAATCAATGTATAAAACTATATTAAGAACTATGCACTACCATGTATTGAGGATGTGGGCTCTCCCACAGAGATGTAATATGTGTTTGCTCTAGTGCTCCTCAAATGCAGTCAGATTCACAGCAAACATGTATGTAGGTTTTCCAGAGCCCATGCTATTTCACAAGAAGTAATGGATTTCTTTAACCCTTCAGCTTTCTCAATTAGTGTTTCCTGGAGACTAGGGAATCTAATTTAAGTGAAATTTGGCTAGATAGCTAATATCAGCACATTGTTTTGTTGTTCTTATTTTGATTATGTACTTTGTGGTTTTATATTCTGAGTTTATCCTGTGAATCACCCTGAGACCTGATTGATCAACTTTATTCTTAAAATGCATAGCCAGATGGTCACAGTGGGACTTGAAAACTCCAGAGGCAGCTTCCCCACAATGGGAGTATCCTCCAGACCATTCAAAAGAACTGCCGGTAGACTACTAGATGATGCCTTACAAACTGTGAAATGAGCCTTCTTTTCAGCCCAAATTGCCACATGGGAGGCTCAGTTATGTGCACTTGCCAGTGTTCAGTTCAGAGCAAGTCTTGCACTTTAGTTTTCATCCAACTTGCTTCATAGTTTGAAGCTCCCTAGAATACCAAGTAGCCACTCATGCTACACAATACTGAAGAGAACTTCAGGAGTTATTGTGTCAAATTATAATCCAACCAACAGCTGCAGCAGCAACAACAAGACAATAGCACCCACCCCATAATTTTAGAATAGGTTTCCATTTAGTATCTTCCTGAATGTTTTGTTTTAATTGCTGAATACATAGCATTTCATATGTAGATAGAAATTGCTCCCTTTAAGTCAATACATAGTAGTACATAGTGGTTCATTGAGGCTGAATATTCCGTTTTGTGGGTGTGCTATGCTTAAGACTTTTAACATGTTTTAGATAGATTGCGATTCCATTTTAGAAATGAATTCAACTATGGGTGGTAAATGGTAGATGGTAGATGTAGTTTCTGCTTATTTGAAATAGTTGACACTTTTATTTACTTTGTGCCCTAACCCCGCACATAAATGAGTGAAATGGATGATCTGAGGGTCACTGGCTCATATTTCCTGTCCTAATGATAGTAAAACATGCTGAGAGCAATGCGGAGGAACTGAAAATGAATGTGAAGGCATGTGAAATATGGTAAGGGTCGTGAGACAAGACAATAACTTTCATAGCTAAAAAATAGTACTTCACTTGGTGAATCACAGGAGAAAACTACAAAGGAGATACAAGGGCTCAAATGTCTTCCTAAATAAGATGGCTTGATGAAATACAAGGCATTGCCTCCATAGCAAAAAACAGAACTGAATGGGAGACAGAATGGTTCAGGAAGATTGTGCTTAATATCCCTGCTGTAACCTAACAAGCTCCTAATTAAGGTCCATGTCTGCACATATAAATTACAATTTCTGCACATATAGATGAATATTAAAATCACTGGTCTAAACAAAACCATGGGTTAGTGCAAATGTATAGGCACCTCGGAAGGAAATAGCAGCCACTTCTTTACTTCTTTACTTCCTTGCCATTTTGCTGCCTCACTATGCTGAACTAAGCAATAATTTGGGTTCATATGTTGTTTGAACCTAGGCTCATGGTTAACTCTCCTAGACATGTCACAAATCGTAAACCTTCATTACAGCTTGTGATTTGTCTGGTGAGAACTTTCCTCTTCCAGACGCATTTGTGAGAGGTGGTAAATGTGCATTTGGAATCCTGCAGGGGAAATGAATTTTGATCAGAAAACCAAATTCTAATCCAGTTTTAAAGCTCCCCAACTTATTTTAATGAGAGAAATTTCACAAGCAATGAGAGAAGAAACTGAAACTTTCTGATGCAAGAGCAACATACCATATCTTTCGCCCCATAGGGCGCACCGGCCCATAGGACACACCTAGTTTTTTGGGGGGGAAATAAAGGGGAAAAATTATTTCCCCCCCAGGCACGGGGCTGGGGCGGGGGATGCCCGAGCTTCCCCCGACCCCAGCCCCCAGAGCAGGGTGCTATCCACAAGCCTAGGGAGCCCGGCGGGAAGTCGCGCCAGTCTCCCCAGGCTTGCGGATATCTGTCCCCCGAGCTTGTGGGGCTGGCGCTGGGGAGAAGCGTGCTTCTCCCCACCGCCAGCCTCCAAACCAGGTCGGGGAACAGAGGGAAGGCGTGCTGCGCCTCCCCGCTGTCCCCCAAGCTTGTGGGGCTGCCCGATATCTGCACGAAGCCCGGGGTGCGCTGTGCAGCGCGCCCCAGGCTTCGGGATGCAGGCTGCTATCCGCAAGCCTTGGGAGCCCGACGGGAACTCCTGTGGAGCTCCCAAGGCTTGCGGATAGCTTCCTGAAGCCTGCATTCGCCCCATAGGACGCACACACATTTCCCCTTCATTTTTGGAGGGGGAAAAGTGCGTCCTATAGAGTGCAAAATACGGTAGTTCATGTCCTCAAGATCTTAAAATTCAGAATGGGGAATGCATCTTATGGAGATCATATTGGTAAACCAAAAATAGCTTGAATGTCTTAACAAAAAAATAAATAAAATAAAAATAAAAATAGTGGTCTGTAGGCAGACTGTGGGAAGAGCCCCAGTACAGAAAGAAAATGTAGCTGGTTCATCACAAGGACTGGTAGCTGCATTTTGCAAATAACACAGAATGTAGAATGTGATTATATATGTCTTATTTTTTTGTAAAATTTAATGTTGGTGATGTTTCATAATATGATCAATTCCATTAAGCTTAACTACACCAAAGATGCTCTCTAACCACATTCTTTTAGTTAATTTCATACCTGCTTTGTGGAGTCACCTACTTCTGATCATCACATTTAGATGTTGGAGGTTAATTGCATTGTACTCAAGTGGATAATAAGCCGGAGAAAACCAAACTATAGCTTAATGTCATCCTTAATAAAAAAAATTGTTCTATTTGATAATATAGTAAGTGATATTAAGTACATTTTAATACAGCATTTAATCTTAAGTTATGGTATGTACTTAATGTATCTACTCATATTAAATTTCCTGCTTCTGGGAACAACTTGCAGTCACCAGGACTTTAGAAATGGCAGGTAAGTATTCTTGTATTCATGGCTTAATGCCCCTGAGGGGGTGATTCTTAGAGCTACAAACTGTCTTGTGCAGCTTTTTTTCTTTTTTAACTCCCTCAAAGAATATCTAGTTACAGAGTGCTGTGCTGGGAGTACCTGGGGAAATAGTAAAAGGAAACACAGCTGGGAGCCACTGTGGTTTGACTTCACTCCAGATACTTTGAAAATATGCTGGCAAAAACATGATTTTAAGTAAAACTGTTTCCTTTGGTAACATACCCAGAACTGCAGGTTTTACATTTTTGTGCTTTGTGTGTGTAGGCCAAGGGTGGGGGAAGGAGTTGTATGAGGATGCCATATATATGGATGGAACAAGGATAGCATTGTAAAAAGAGGATAAGAAAGACCACAAATGCTGCAGTGGAGTGAGTTTTGGTAACGCAGATTTGCTGCTCAAATTGTGCTGTACATAGAAGGCAGAAACACTGGAGGGAAGGGGAGAGAACCTGTTTAGAATATGTTGTTATTATTATTTTTAGAAATTAAAGAAAACCTGCCCCTTCAATGCAAAAATCTGATGGTGTTTTTACAAAATACACTTGAAAGTATAATGTGCTAGGGATGGGAGAGAAAATAAGTTTTGAATGTGAATGTACTTTCCAAAACAATATACTAACCAAAACACAGCTATCCTTTAAAATTCACATTTCTCCAAATTTTATGATGCAGTTTCCCAAACAAATAATGTTTATAAAAATGCACATATAAGGGGAAATGTACATAAGATGTATCTGCCAGAAAAAAATAACACATGAGGTCACAACCTTGCTAAAGCTAATCAGATCTAGTTTTGTTTAATAGATGGGTGACTGCCTTGGTGGTATATATATATCCTGTCTTGGATTCCTTGGTGGAAATAAGATGGGATATAAATGTAAGAAAATAAATAAATGCCTTGGAACACTTCTTAATTCAGGTACTATGATTGCAAACAAATCCACAAATACAGTGGGCATTTTACTCTTGAATTTAGTGGGCACAGCTCCTTCTGCCATAATTTTCACAAGCAGAGCTCAGAAAACAGTGGTCATCTTGGGAAGAGGATTACCCATCCATTCTTATTGAGATGGTGCACACAGCAGTGTTTTCAAATACTTGTATAGTATACATTATACAGTATATATTAATTCCTGAATTCAAAGTGATATAGCATATGTGAATTATGCTTTCTCCATTTTTCTGCGGAAGTCTATAAGGTAGTTGTATAAGCATATATGCAATTAGTTGTTTGAATGTGAGATGTGTATGAGCCCCTGGAAGAGTGATCCTGCACTTGGGTCCTGCTTGCAGGCTTCCCATAGGCATCTAGTTGGCCATTGAGAGAACAGGAAGCTGGACTAGACTTAATGGGTCAGTGGCCTCATCCAGAAGGCTCTTCTTAGGTTCTTACAGTTTCATCAAGGTGGACAGTCTGAACAACAAAACTGGTCAGGAGCATAACCTCTTTTCACTGGTGCAGAAGCTGCTTCCTAAACACCACCACCACCATTTATGATTTCTACCCCGCCCATCTGAGTGTGTTGCCCCAGCCACTCTGGGCGGCTTCTAGCATAATAAAAACACAGCAAAGTAAGAAACATAAAAAAACTTCCCAACTCAGGGCTGCCTTAAGATGTCTTCAGAATGTCGGGTAGTTTATGTCCTTGACATCTGATGCGAGGGGATTCCACAGGGTGGGTGCCGCTAGTGAGAAGGCCCTCTGCCTGATTCCCTGATTCACTTATTGCAGTGAGGGAACTGCCAGAAGGAGCTGGACCTCAGTGTCTGGGCTGAACAATGGGGGCGGAGACACTCCTTCAGGTATACAGGGCTGAGGTTGTTTAGGACTTTAAAGGTCAGCACCAACACTTTGAATTGTGCTCAGAAACATACTGGGAGCCAATGTAGATATTTTATGACCAGTGTTATATGATTCCAGCGGCCACTCCCAGTCACTAGTCTGGCAGCCACATTCTGGATTAGTTGTAGTTTCAGAGTCACCTTCAAAGGTAGACCCATGTAGAGCACATTGCAGTGGTCCAAGCAGGAAATAACCAGAGCATGTACCACTCTGGCAAGACAGTGCACAGGCAGGTAGGGTCTCAGCCATTGTACCAGATGGAGCTAGTAGACAGCCATCCTGGATGCACATCTTGTATATGTTATCCTGCAAGGTTTTATTTTGGCTTTCAAAAAGGTACTGCACTGTATTCATTAACTCATCTCCATGAAAAGTAATAAACATTTCAACAAGGCATCATTTTGCTTTGTGCGTGAACAAGTGGAAGTTTGGAAGAATGGAATTTGCACACCAGCAACATTTCTGCCTCAATCTGATTTAAAGTGTACTGAGTTAATAGTGAAATATAATCCCTTTTTATTGTCTGCTTTTCCAAACAGCATTCCAGCATTTTTTCAAAACTCCACCTCCTTGCTTTAATGTGTTAGTCTCACAGCAAGCTAATTTGGCTGATACCTTCTGCTAAATTAGCATAGTATCTACAGCAGCAGGTGGCGCTGTGGGTTAAAGCCTCAGCGCCTAGGGCTTGCTGATCGAAAGGCCGGCGGTTCGAATCCCTGCGGCGGGGTGCGCTCCCGCTGCTCGGTCCCAGCGCCTGCCAACCTAGCAGTTCGAAAGCACCTCCGGGTGCAAGTAGATAAATAGGGACCGCTTACAAGCGGGAAGGTAAACGGCGTTTCCGTGTGCGGCTCTGGCTCTGGCCAGAGCAGCGATGTCACGCTGGCCACGTGACCCGGAAGTGTCTCCGGACAGCGCTGGCCCCTGGCCTCTTAAGTGAGATGGGCGCACAACCCCAGAGTCTGTCAAGACTGGCCCGTACGGGCAGGGGTACCTTTACCTTTACCTTTTATCTACAGCAGCAGTTTATGAACACCACATAGAATGAGAACCTGCTGAATACCTCTTGCTAAAATTGGTGTGTCCTTTGTCTTCTTAACTAGAATCTCTTTCATCAAACATTATTTAATTTTCATAAACCTGAATTGAGATCATGGTTTCCTTCAAAAGCCTTTTAGTTTGGTGAAGTTACAGCAGGTGTTGGGCTCTTTCAAGCTCCCTTTTTCAACTACAAAGCAAACTGGCTGGGATTGGTAGAATGAAGCTGGTACGGAGACCTCTACTGGTCACACTGCATAAAAATAGTTGTAGCGATGTTCTGGGACTTTTTTTGGCTTTCACTTGTTAGTTTTGCAGATTCAGGGTCAAAGGTATTGTTATGTTATGACATATCTTCATAACATTTGCGCATCATACCGTGTACAGAAATAAACAGTACACACAAATCATGTAACAAAACCCCAACAGCTTTTTTTAAAAAAGAAAAGCCACAAAAAGAGGGGACAGTTTAGAGCAGAGAAGTGGATGATGCTTAACCCCTTTCTTGTCTGTTGCTTCTGTGCTCCAAATTGTCTCCTACAGTCACCTTTCCCCTGCTACAACCCTAAAAAGAATTCCTTTGAAGTAAGTCTCATTGAAGTAAATAGTTGTTTCTCCAAATAAACATGCTTAGAAAAAGCCAGAGCTGATCCAAAACAGAAAATAGATATATATTATTTGTTTTGAAGATTTGCAATATGTTAGAGGCTTTCCATTTTTACATGTTTTAATGTTTGCAAGTATTGGAACAGGAAGATGTGGGAGTTAAGGTTATTTCTGGACTGTAAATACATATTTAAGTTATGAATTGTTATAAAGGGCAAATTTTCACACGGGTGTGTGGGGATTTGCTTGCATAATTCCTATTATTGTCAACCAAAATCAGGCTAATGTCTAGCTCCCCAAACCATTTGTTTTTCTACAATACCTTCTGAGAATGAATGTCTAATTATACTGATTAAATTTTAATAATACAAATATTTGACATTAAACATCAATATTCTAAACTCATATTGCTCCACAGTTATGAATATATATTTTTTTCCCTCCCCATTCCCAAACAGTATAAACTTATTTTGTTTCCTTGTTGCATATTTGATACTATCTTCCTTGTCTAACAAGAGTTATACAAACTCTCTCCACTTATGTCTGGCTGGGGGGGGGGGTTGGGTTGGAGGGGAAGTACCCCTTCGCTCAGCACTGGCAGCTGAGCTGGCCGCTCACTGGCAACTACTAACTTTGCTCTTCTGCTTACTAAATGAGCAGATAGGTACGATTCTGTGAAATTGCTGGCAAACTTTTATGAAAACTGCCAGTTTAAAACAAACAAACAAACAAACAAACAAACAAACAGCAACAACACTGATAAAGGAGAACAACTTTAGATTGTAGAGATGAGAAACCAACACTGAAAGTTTTATCCATTCCTTGACTCAGTACATTTTCTTCTTTGGTGCTGTACTGACTCCTATCCCCAAACAAAAGAGCAGAAATGCTTACTTGTAAATAAGGAAAGGATCTTTAGTAAGGGAGCGTAATGGTACAGACCCAGGAGCGATAAAAGAGCTATTCTAGTCCCAGAGCTTTCACAAAGCAAAGGGTGGGCTGGGCCAGTGGCCAAAGTGCATATGTTCAGGGTAAGTTAGAAGAAGTTCAAGACTGCACAAGAGCTAAGTAGTTGTTCCAACACATTTCCCATGCCTACCTATCCAGCTTTAAAGCTAAGGCAGGTTCTGCCCTTACTCACTGGGTCTTTATTCCTGTGTGAGCAGCTAGCGTGCATCCAGGGGTGTGTGTCTAGGCCCTTCTAATTAGGAAATGCCTTGTCATGGGAGGTAATGCTGGACCCACCTCCCTCTGCCCAAAACCTGCTCAGCTGCGCCAGGCAGAGGCTCCATGCCCTCCTCAGATATTGACAACATTTTCTTCCACCAAGGATGAGAGGGAGCTGGACTTCCTATATACACACTAGAGCCAGATGGGATCAGGAGGAGAAACTTTCGGTTTCTGCCTCCCCCTGCTGTTTCTTCTCATTTTCCTATGGAGTCTGCCATCATGGGGCCAACCCAGATGGCACCAAGGGAGTCATGACAGGTGTCTGCCTACAACTGCAAAAATGGGAGTTGCAGGAAGAGTTGTCCAACACGGCACAATTTACTAGACAAAATACAGATGGCTGGTGTTTCCATTTCACTACATCACAATTTGGGTAGGCTTGCTTTGAACACAACTTGGTGGCCACAGAGAGATGTGTTGCCAATTCCCAACATTCCCTGCATTTCCAGTGTTCAAGCTTTGAGTGTCATCGTTTATGTAGCCAAAATGGCACTACCCATCTACAAGAGGAAGATATCAGCAGGCTTGGAGGAACTCCCAAGGTTAGCAGAAGTCCAAAAAAAGATTTAAAAGTCTTTAAAAATCTTTGGGAGGGGGAATGGAATTCAGAGTAGTCCTGGTCTGTCTAGTTATCTTAAATGGTGGGCCCAGCCTATCTAATTATTATTTGGAGGCTGCAGTTATCATTTTACTTCTGTTAGGTGAACAGAAAATGATACAAATGTTTATGAAATCAATTTTCAGTTTAGTTTATTTTAATCAGAATATTGTACAGCAACCCTAAACTCCACAGGCTCTATTTATTTATTTTTTTGTTCCATTTTCATTTGTCTTGCCTTTTAAGCTGGTTGCTTAATGTCTTGGAAGTAGCCATAGTTTGATCATGGCCATCTGTGGAGGTGTACCTTCCTGAGTTAGAATTCTATCCTTGGCGCACCCTCTAAACAGCCCTTTGAGCAGTAAATATGCTCAGTGGGCATTCCATTAGAAACAGAGCATGACCAGTTCGGTCACACTGGGTGCAGTGGGATGTTGAATGGAAGGTGAGAGGTGGGGGCCACCAAATTTGGGTGTTGTACAGGGCACGACTGACATTTGAGATGCCTAGATCCATTCCTGATACCATGCCCACTGACTGTTTGAGTGCTGGTGCTGGAAAATAAGATGTTGATGGTGGTGAGTGGAATAGAGTGGCTGGAATCCTGAAGGGAGCCTTTAATACTGTAACTTTTTGTTGTAGATCCCACTTCTTCTAAAGCTCAGAACTGAGATATGCCCTTATTTAGCTGAAACAGCATCAGCCCTGCACAACAAGAAGGTATCATAACTTTGGAGGGACCCCAAAGTTTACAGAAGTGCAAAAATATTTAATGGGGTTTCATTAAAATTCTAGTCATTCACCATGAGTTCTAACAATTTATTATTGCTTGAACATATTTATTTTATTATTTTATTATTTTTCAGCAATAACACTTCCAGCATGAGCATTTTTTGCTTTCTTGGGTTTCTAAAGCATCAGAGCCAAATATCTTAAATTGCCTTAAGGTTATAGAGTGGTATTGTCTGGTTTTGGCAGCTGAACATAAAGGAGATATAACAATAATCATAAAATGTTTGGTGCACCAAAATGCAGCATTTGGCACCCGAACTACATAGTAGGAATTTTCTGTAGCCCCCAGCTGTCTTACCAAAACTCTTTTTGCTTCCCTCAAAATTCCATTGAAATTTTTACTTGAGCAAGGACTTAAACTTTTTGCCTTCACATATTGCTGTTGGTGAAATTTGATTATGATGGTAACTGAATTAAGAACAGTGAGACTTATTGTTGAGGCAAAATTAAGAGATCCAGAGAAACTGGGAAAATGTCAGGCTCCTAGGATGTTCCACCAGGGGTGGTGCTGGTTGCCAAAACCCTCCCCCATTGTTATGAGAGTGGCCAAAGCAGTGTGAAGCAAAGCACCAGCTGAGGCTGAAACCACTCACCATCTTCATTTTTTCAGAATGCCCCTGGGCAGCTTTACCTGCAGCAATTGCATGTTGATTGCCCTCTTAAAAGATAAAGTCCAGCAACTGGAGGAACGTGTAGCTACGCTCCAAAGAATTAGAGAGCTGGAGCTCTTCTTGGAAGCAACAGAGCACACCGTCTCCACCAAGGAGGAGACAGGGGACTCCCCTGAGAAGGAGGCTAGTTCACCAACACAGGAGCCAGATATATGGAGAAACGTGACTCAAAGAAGTAGCAGGCCCAGGGTTCGCTCTGATTGTTTAGAAATACACAATCGCTTTGAGGTCCTCTCCCCTAGCATGGAAGACGAAGAGCAGACTCCATTTGAGGATCTCCCCCTCATTACAGTCGGTCAGGTATATGAAGACGAGCAGCAAAGTCAGTTCTCAGGGAATGTGCAGGCGACCTTGGAACAGACAGCTGTGATAGGGGATTCCCTACTGAGGGGAACAGAAGCAGTGATCTGTGGGCCTGACAAGATGTCTCGGGAAGTGTGCTGTCTCCCCGAGGCTAAGATCCAAGATGTAACTGAACGACTGCAAGGAATCATAAAACCCACTGACAAATACCCCTTCCTCTTGGTTCATGTGGGAACCAATGACACTGCAAGCAATAGCCTCCAGAAAATCAAAAGAGACTATGAGGCTCTGGGCAGGAAATTGAAGCAATTAAATGCACAAATTGTCATCTCATCTGTCCTCCCAGTTGAACGACGTGGCCCAGGGAGAGAGGGAAAAATAGTGGAAGTGAACAGCTGGCTTCGCAAATGGTGTAAACAGGAACGGTTTGGATTCATAGATCACGGACTGCAGTTTCTTGAAGATGGACTTCTGGCAAGCAATGGGCTGCACCTCACAACGGTTGGGAGGAAAGTTTTTGCCAAAAATCTCAGAAACCTCATCAGGAGGGCTTTAAACTGACTAATGTGGGGGAGGGAGACAGTGCTCCTGAAGGTAGGAGTCTATCAATTGATGAAGATGATCATCCAAATGTCATAGACCAAATGGAGCAAACAGCACGCAGACCTAGTGGTGGGAGGAAAAAATCCTTAAATAAGAGACACGGGGCAATGATTAATGGACTTCAATGTCTGTACACTAATGCGCAAAGCATGGGAAATAAACAAGATGAGCTTGAGCTCTTGGTACAGCAAACTAAATATGACATAATAGGCATCACTGAAACCTGGTGGGATAAGTCCCACGACTGGAATGTAATAATGGAGGGTTACAATCTATTTCAGAGAAACAGACCAGACAAGAAAGGAGGAGGAGTGGCGTTATATGTCAGGGATGTGTATACCTGTGAAGAGATCCAAGATTTAGAACCTCAAAGCCAAAGTGAGAGCATTTGGGTAAAATTAAGGGAGAGAAGAATAACAGTGACCTCATTGTGGGAGTTTACTATAGATCCCCAAGCCAAACGGAGGACATAGATGATGCCTTTCTGGAACAGATGGCCAAGCATGCAAAAGGAAGGGAGATAGTAGTAATGGGCGACTTCAATTACCCGGATATTTGCTGGATGTCAAACTCAGCCAAGAGCATAAGGTCAAACAGATTCCTCACTGGCCTTGCAGACAACCTCATTGTCCAGAAAGTGGGAGAAGCAACAAGAGGAACAGCCATTTTAGATCTGGTCCTAACCAATGTTGATGACCTGGTTAGTGGGGTAGAAGTGGAAGGATCATTAGGCGCGAGTGATCATGCTCTTCTGAAGTTTACTATACAGCAGAAAGGAGCAGCCAAGCATACTAGGACTCAATTTCTTGACTTTAAGAAAGCCGACTTCATAAAACTTAGGGAAGTGCTGGGTGAGATCCCATGGACAGTAATACTAAAAGGAAAGGGAGTTCATGATGGCTGGGAGTTTGTTAAGAGGGAGATAGTAAAAGCACAACTTCAGGCAATGAGACGGAAACATGGAAGGTGCCTAAAGAAGCCAGGGTGGCTATCTAAAGAACTTTTAACTGAGTTAAGATTAAAAAAGGATGTGTACAAAAAATGGAAAAGGGGGGAAACCACCAAAGAGGAATTCAAACAAATAGCCAGCACGTGTAGACACAAAGTCAGAAAAGCTAAAGCACAGAATGAACTCAGGCTTGCTAGAGAGGTTAAAAGCAACAAAAAAGGCTTTTATGGGTATGTTCGTAGCAAAAGGAAGAACAAAGAAACAGTGGGGTCACTCAGAGGAGAAGATGGTGAAATGCAAACAGGGGGCACAGAAAGGGCTGAACTCCTCAATGCCTTCTTTGCCTCAGTCTTCTCTGATAAAGAAAACAATACCCGACCTGAAGAATTTGGAGCAAATGATTCAGCAGAGGAAACACAGCCCAGAATAACTAAGGAGATAGTACAAGAATACTTGGCTAGTCTAGATGTATTCAAGTCTCCAGGGCCAGATGAACTGCATCCAAGAGTATTAAAAGAACTGGCAGATGTGATCTCAGAACCACTGGCAGTCATCTTTGAGAATTCCTGGAGAACAGGCGAAGTCCCGGCAGACTGGAGGAGGGCAAATATTGTCCCTATTTTCAAAAAGGGGAAAAGAGAGGACCCAAATAATTACCGCCCAGTCAGTCTGACATCAATACCAGGGAAGATTCTGGAGCAGATCATTAAGCAAACAGTCTGTGAGCACCTAGAAAGGAATACTGTGATCACCAATAGTCAGCGTGGATTTCTGAAAAATAAGTCATGTCAGACTAACCTGATCTCATTTTTTGACAGAATTACAACCCTAGTAGATGAAGGGAATGCAGTGGATGTAGCCTACCTTGATTTCAGCAAGGCATTTGACAAGGTGCCCCATGATATTCTTGTAAAGAAGCTGGTAAAATGCGGACTTGACTATGCTACCTTTCAGTGGATTTGTAACTGGCTGACTGACCGAACCCAAAGGGTGCTCATCAATGGTTCCTCTTCATCCTGGAGAAGAGTGACTAGTGGGGTGCCACAGGGTTCTGTCTTGGGCCCGGTCTTATTCAACATCTTTATCAACGACTTGGATGATGGACTCAAGGGCATCCTGATCAAATTTGCAGATGACACCAAACTGGGAGGGGTTGCTAACACCCCAGAGGACAGGATCACACTTCAAAACGACCTTGACAGATTAGAGAACCGGGCCAAAACAAACAAGATGAATTTTAACAGGGAGAAATGTAAAGTATTGCACTTGGGCAAAAAAAATGAGAGGCACAAATACAAGATGGGTGACACCTGGCTTGAGAGCAGTATATGTGAAAAGGATCTAGGAGTCTTGGTTGACCACAAACTTGACATGAGCCAACAGTGTGACGCGGCAGCTAAAAAAGCCAATGCAATTCTGGGCTGCATCAATAGGAGTATAGCATCTAGATCAAGGGAAGTAATAGAGCCACTGTATTCTGCTCTGGTCAGACCTCACCTGGAGTACTGTGTCCAGTTCTGGGCACCACAGTTCAAGAAGGACACTGACAAACTGGAATGTGTCCAGAGGAGGGCAACCAAAATGGTCAAAGGCCTGGAAACGATGCCTTATGAGGAACGGCTAAGGGAGCTGGGCATGTTTAGCCTGGAGAAGAGGAGGTTAAGGGGTGATATGATAGCCATGTTCAAATATATAAAAGGATGTCACATAGAGGAGGGAGAAAGGTTGTTTTCTGCTGCTCCAGAGAGCAATGGTTCCAAACTACAAGAAAGAAGATTCCACCTAAACATTAGGAAGAACTTCCTGACAGTAAGAGCTGTTCGACAGTGGAATTTGCTGCCAAGGAGTGTGGTGGAGTCTCCTTCTTTGGAGGTCTTTAAGCAGAGGCTTGACAACCATATGTCAGGAGTGCTCTGATGGTGTTTCCTGCTTGGCAGGGGGTTGGACTCGATGGCCCTTGTGGTCTCTTCCAACTCTATGATTCTATGATTCTATGATTCTAAGTCAGATCTCAGAGGCATTTTATGGAAAAGAAGATGGTGGATGATTGCACAGCTGGTCTCCGATGCTCACTACTTCAAAACCTGGGATGAAAGACCCTCCCTCATTTTCCTGGGACTGTTTGTTCTCCATGAAGGGACTAATTTCCTCCCCAGGGTGTGTGTGTGTGGGGGGGGGGAGTTGGGGGGGGGGAGTTGGTTGACTTGCCAAGATAGCTTTTTCTTTTTCTCTCTTTTCACACCTTAAAAACAGCCTTGCATTATCTCCGTGGTGTGTGTTTGTTTATAAAAATATTTATATACCCATATTCATAAAAAATAGGAAGGTGTTTACAATAATTTTACATACTGTACAGCCATACAACAAAAATCATATAAAAAGTTAAACTCAGAAATCAACTAACTATTGTGGAAAGATGTTTTCGCAATTTCCTGTTTAAGCCTGATAGAATAGAAAAGTTTTCAGCAGGTGTTAAAATGTTGAAACAGAAGGCATCTGCTGAATCTCTATTGGCAAAGTATTCCACAGGACTGGGCCAACTACATTGAAGGCTTGTTTTCTTCTTGTTTCTTCTTGTTGTTAAGAAGAAGGGGACACGAGTGACGCTGCGGTCAAAACCACTGAGCCTTTTTGACTTGCTGATCAGAAGGTCGGTGGTACGAATCCCTGTGACGGAGTGAACTCCCGTTGCTCTGTCCCAGCTCCTGCCAACCTAGCAGTTCAAAAGCACGCCGGTGCAGGTAAATAGGTACTGCTGTGGCAAAAGGTAAGCGGCGTTTCCATGCGCTCTGGCTTCTGTCACAGTGTTCCATTGCGCCAGAAGTGGTTTAGTCATGCTGGCCACATGACCCGGAAAGCTGTCTGTGGACAAACACCAGCTACCTCGGCTGAAAGCAAGATGAGCACTGCAACCCCATAGTCGCCTTTGACTGGACTTAACCGTCCAGAGTTCCTTCACCTTTACCTTTTACTTTGTTAAATGAGCCTCACCATCTCTGGGAATGACCAACAACACTCCCATAAGTGATCTCAGTGACTGAGCTAGGATATAAGAGTTCAGGCAGACCATGAGGTATTCTTGTCCAAGAAACATAGCTAGGAAGAGTACAAAGCGCCCTGTTGCCTACAGTTGGCTGCAGTGCCTAATATTTTTAAAGTACAAAAAAGAAAAATCTCTTGGCCATCTTGTTGTTTAAAACTAAGGTAAGCCAACCTACTTGCCCAAAAACTTCACGGAAATTTCCTTGCCTCCAATCTTTGGAAACACTTTTATTTTCACCCCTCACTCTGTAAATGACTGAATAAAGCTGGGTCAAAAGGTTCCGGCCTACTCTAGAAAATCGGGGTGGGGTGGGGCAGGAATCCTTGCCCACTGTTGCCTGGTAAGTTTACTGCAGGGACACTAGGATGATAAAGGGGTTTCCCGGATGGCCCTATGCCCAGGACCCTCTTAAACTGGTCCTGGCCTTGTCGACAAAACACATTATCGTTTAGCTGAGACTTGAAGCCCAACCTGGCAAATAATCCCTTTAAAAGTCATAAACATTAAGCGTATTTATGTCATAGCATTAAGCTTGGTCAGGTTTGAACCGTCTTGTATTGTAGTATAAGAGACATCTTGTTTGCTTTTATTTACTTTCTTAGTAGTAAATGCATTTTGGTTAACCACAATGGCAAACTTAGTCAAGGCATTTATGTCAACAAATCCTTCTTCTCAACAAAGTAACATTCTTAGTTTCTAGGGCAGCAGACTGGATTCTAAGTAATAAGGTGTTTATAAGTCATGCTGTAAATCTGGGGTTATAAACATGTCTACTTTTCTATTAAACCTGCTGCTGTGTTTGAGGCACAATATGCTCTCTTTTAAATTTTATGGTGGCAAGCATGTTGGTTTTCCAGTTCTGATTGCTGTTGATTTAGCAGTTGCCAAACTCTCCTGCCAAGCTCTTGACCTAAGTCATGCTCCCTGGTGATGTCATATTGCATCTTAGAATGTAATAATTGATGGTACCTGCTGGGAGCCAGTAAGAGGTTTCTCACATTCTCCCCCTTCACCACCCTTCTTCCCCATAGTCCTTTTTGTTGTAGGCAGTTTTCGGAATAACATTAAGAAATGGGTACATTTTTCACTGCTGACTTCTAATTAGTCATTTTCCAAAGTAAATACACACTGTGCAACAAAAGTTCAAATCTGGAAAGGTTTTATAGGCACATTCCTTTGAATTCTCTATTTTCACACATCCCAAAACTCTGGTAACAGTGGAACAGTTCCTGGAATCTTACTCACCCACTAATTCTTAATCTGTTTATTACTACTGAGCAATCTGCTATTGCAAACTTCATCCTTTCACAGATTATGGTGAAATTCCTTGTCACATCAGAAAGGCCAACTCATTTGCATAAGAACAGCAGGATGGGTCAGGTAAATTGCAGCCCACAACTTATTTTCTCTGCACGTGTGAAGTCAGCAAAAAAATAAAAACATCTCTCTAAAAAGACTGCTATAATATAGTTGTGACCTTAAATGCAGTTTTTTAATGGCTATTTGGAAGGTGATGGAAGGATAAACACACATTCTTTTTTTGTTGTTGTTGAGTAATTTTTATTGGTTTTAAAGATACAAGATAGAGAAAAGTAACCACAACCTGGTTCCTCTCAGTCTAGAACATTTACAGAAGCAAATGCCATAGCCTATCAAAATGTTTGCAAAATGCAAAAACATATAGTCAGAAATAAATAAGAAACAAAGCAAGGAAAAGTTGTCAAAGCTAGGACTACGTAAAAAACAAAATGTTATAAACTTGTAGTATAAGAAGTCGGTGACCTTACGTCAAGGGAGAAAGGACAATCCAGAACTGACTGAACAAAATAGTGCAAATGTGGAGCAAGGTGCCATTCTGGTTTGTATTGTATTGACAAGGAACAGGGTGTTATCCGTGAAACTATTGCAGAAATGCTATTGCATGCCTCATAAACCTTTTTTTTTGTTGGGAATGTGCTAAAGTTCAAAACATTTGGAATTATGTATTTTGTGAAATTATAGTGATCTCTGGATGCAGTTTCTTGCTAACTCCTTAGCTAGCTGCCACCTCTCCAATGCTTCCGCCGGCTGTAGCTGGCTGGTGGCTGCGCCCTCCCCTCCTCTCAGCCAGCCCAGGGCCGGATCTAAAGAGAAGGAGCTGCTGCTGCTGCCCCCCAGTCCCAAAGGCCAGTCCAGGTTCGCTTCCCTCAATGAGGGAACTGTAGTGGGAGTGCCTGGTTGTGCCCCCTCAAAATAAACTGCCTGGGGCAACGGCCCCCATGCTATGCCACTGTCTGTTTATAAGAACCTATTAGGAATGTGGGGTTTCCGCCTAAACTTATTCTTTGAACATAAAAATGCATTAAAAGGAGGACCATCCACTTCCTCTGACTCCAAGTAAACCTAACAACATAAAGTCTGCTGGATCAGGACAATGGCCCACCTAATGCAATGGAATCTAAATATTCCCAAATCCTTGTTGGGTCCACTTTGCAGATTTGTTAAGGTTGGAATAAAAAGAAGCAAACTCAGTACAAATGTTGCTGTTTGGATATAAAATCTGCCTTCCCATCACTTAATTTTTACTTTTAAAAAAAGCTTTTTGGGTATCTGTTAGCCAGAAGTTTTGAACCTTTGCCCCCATACTCAAAATACCACTGATTTATATAGAGCACATTAACTATTGTTTGGTCTGTCTCTAGGGAGTTCACCTCACACCACTTCTGTTCAATTTCTCTGTAAAGTTTTGCTGAGCCAGTTTGTTTATGGGTGTATAAATTACTTCAGCATAGCATTCCTTAAAGTTTCCTTGCATTTAATTATCCATTTTTCTTTTAAACGTATCCCGCACAGCACAGCCTTCATTGCCTTCCATTGAGTGTTGGAACTAATCCCTTCTATATCATTTCCTTTGATATAATGTTTCCATGTTTCCTTAATATGCTCCTTTGCAATTTGGTTAGAGAGAAGAGATGGTTTAAAAGATCATGAAGGTGATGTATCATACTTGTTCCTCAGCAGCCAACCAACCTCTGCCAGAGCATAGTCCATGATTTTAATCAACCCCAATGAGGAGGTTTGGACCATAGGTAGCAGGGGAAACATGACAAGGATGAAATCCAGCCAAGACACTGACCCATATTGAGAAGAGTAAAACAAGAAGCTTCTGTCAGTTGGATTCAGTTTGCTCCATACATCTCTCATAGCACAGACATGAAAAAGATGTAACAGTTGAAATGTGAAAGGTCATGAAATTTAAATTGGAGCTTAACACTATGGCCACACCTTCAAATTTAGCTGTGCCAGACGTGACATCCTGGGACCCAAACCAACTATTCACTGTATGTAGGCTGCCATAAATTTTATCCCTGAATAGACAAGGTCTTGATTCCTTACATTACGCCTTGACTCACATGGTCAAGACTGCTTCCTCCACCTAATGGAATGTCTCCTGCTGGTGATATCTCAACTGCATGTGGTGATCCATGAGTGTAGCAGTGGGTATAAAATGTTCCACTGTGCCCGTGGTTCCATTAGCTGAGGCAAGCATTGCATGAACTACCCAGAATCAAGATGCAATGAAATTTCTGCTTTCCGAAAGCCTTTTGCATAGATTCTTTGAAGTTCAGCTGGCAGGAGTCTGGGGTAAGCCTATCAATGACTAGTAGCCATGGTAGCTATAATCTACTTTAACTATCAGAAACAGTATGCTTTTGAATACCAGTTCTGGGAGTTGCAGGTAGGGACAATGCTGTTGTGTTTAGGTTCTGCTTGTGGGCTTCTCGTGGGCATTTGGTTGGTCAGTGTGAGAATAAAGCTGCTCTTACCTTCTCTGACATCTTGCCCCAACCCTTTAACTAAGCACTCATTGTCCTCTGCCCTGGCTTACCCAGCCTTTACTTTCCACTGTTCCCAACCAAAATGTTTTTTGGGGTGGGGGTTGATTTTGCTTTTGACAGGCTTTTGACTGCTTATAACTTGCCATGGATGCTACTAATATATGTCAGTCTGAACTGAGATTGCTAGATGTAAAAGAATATGTTTGCTCTGCTCCTAAAACTGAGCTAACATTTTGCTCCATTCAGAAACAGCTAGGAGGAAGAATTTACTTTTACACCAAGACTATGTTTGCTCACTTTTCCACCTCTTGTGTCTTGCTGTAGGCATTTTGGAGTCATCACGGAGTGACATGATAAATAAAATGTTTTGTTTCATTCAAAGATGGCCATGTGGCATCAGTCCAGGTTACATAACCTGAGAGGACAGCTGCAGTTGCAAAATTGACAAGGGAATGTGTCATAGGGAGGTTCTGAATATTTAATATTTTTCCCCTAAAAGCAAATAATGGAACAGTTTATTTCGGTAAAATGTTCCTTTTAAAACAACTTGATTATGTACATGTGTTGGATTAGGAAAAAAATAGTACCTGCCCAACCCATTGAATGGTGAGAACAGAACAGGCACCAAGGCAGTTGGCATTCCTGAACAGGCCCACAAAGTATGGAAGGGAAATGCCATGCCACCCCCAAGAGGGTTGGGTGCCCAAATTATTTTGAATGCTAATAGCTATACTGTTACCAGCTTTTTCTTTTTTCAAATACCATTACTGTTAGTGTTAGTCATTTGAATATGGCAACACTGTTAGTCAGATTAAATGCTGTGAGTTATCAGTTAGTGCATTGCAAACAGACCTTTCCTTCCCTTCTTGGTCACACCAGTGCTTAGAGCGAGGACTTTAATTTAATTTTCTTTTTCTTCCAATGGAAAGCTGGTCTGGCATGTGCATTTACATTCCCCAGGACTACATTTCTCAGCATTTCATTTCATTCCCTGCACCCTGAGATTGGCACAGGTATATCAGAAAGTTAGGACTGCAGCATCTCTGAGGAGAGGGAGAGAATTGTCAGAAGATGGGCAATTGGGCATGCAGCCTTTTACAGGGGAGATTTTTGAATGGTCCTGATTGGCAGGCATGGTGTTGCTGCAGTATATAGGGCTAGATGACACCGACAACAGGGGAAGGAGACTGGAACACAATATAAAAAGCCAGAACCAACCAAACTTTTATAACTTTGTAAAACATCGAGAGGAGTCTTTCATGGGCAGTATAGAAATGTTGTAAATAAATCAGTATTGCCAATCAAATGAATACAAATATTACCCAGAGAATCCTACATTGCAAACATAATCATTGCCTTTTGGAACTGTGTTGACTTTGATTACAGGCTACCATGACCCCATTTACCTGTATTTCATCCAAAGTGACTGTTTCATTCTGTTCACCGTCAGTCATATTATTTTCAATACCCCTCTCCTAGCTTCCTCCAACTTTGTGCCAAAACTCGTCATAAGTATTTCTCCTAACTAAAGAGCCAAGATGAGTGTAATATTCCAGGTGTGGTCTGAACAAAACTTTGTAGTGAGGGATTATCACCTCTTTGCTCCATTACTTGATGTCTCCAGGACCAATAACCTTTATGACTGCTGCAGCATCAGTACAAAGTCATGTCAGATTTGCAATCCTATGTCACCTCATAAATTCTTTAAAATTATTTTAATCATCAGTATTCTTTCTATTCCCAGCCAAGTAAATGCAAGACTGGAGTGTATTTTTTGCATTACCTACTTTGTGTTTTTTATATCGGAATCTTAATATATAATGCTAGCAAGTCTTCTAGCATGACCTTGAACTTAAGATTTTTTTTCTTTTCTGAAGTCCTTCTCCAAGTTTCCCTTCTTAATGAAGTGAGATGGGTGTTTACTAGAGAGAGGGCCTTGTTGGTAGTGATGCCCTGTTGTGGAAAGCTCTCCTAGGGAAGCTTGCCTCACACCTACATTAGGATCTTTTATTTCCCCACACTCATATATTTATTGAACTTTAGTGCATTTTAGTTCTTTGAACTATTACTGGGTTTTCATGCTGTTTTTATTGATCTTGTGCTGCTTTGATACTGTTGATCAGTTTTTTGCATTGCTTGCTTTTGCTTGCTTGTATTTAAATCTTACTGCACTAAGGTGCAAAAAATGCTTGGGTTGGATATCAAAAGCAAACATCAGAAAATAGTGTGGATAAATATCAGCAAAATAGTAAAACAATAAATTGTGTCATGTAGATGTTATGCAAATAGCAGGCAAAGTAAAGCATGAGCAGCCTGGGGAACATGGCAAGGGCAGGTTCAGGAATTAACCCTCCCTCTCAAGGATGCAAGTCTTTCCCTTAGCTGATATTTATATAGCAAGAAAGTGTATATTAATTGCATTCACACAATTAAGTAAATAAGCATTGACAACATGTCCAATTTAGTTCTAAGATTTTACTTCATTCCATGAAGTCTTCCCAAATTTTCCTTAAAACTCTGAGCCACAAAGGCCACACAAGCAGGTAGTTCAACATAGTAATGTAGTGCTAACAAGATTCAGTCTTATGTGTATGGGAAAGCCTGAACAGAAAGATATATTTTTGTTCAACATCTGAAACAGCTGATGAATGACACTTCACATATGGAAGAGGGAAAGGCATTCCAGAACCCAAGAGAGATAGGAGAAAAATGCCTGTTTTGGTGTCACTCCCCAGTGATAAGCTGTAGGTGTAGTACTTAGCTTCAGAAAAGTGCTCAGCCTTGGAATTCCAGTGGGATCCTGTCCAACAATTAGAAAATCAGGTATCTATGAGAATATCCTCTTGTTTATATCTAACTAGCTAATCCTAGTATACATGCAGCCTATTTATATTAAATTCACATTTTAACTCTGACTACATTGGCAGAATTTTATTCTGCTAACTGTGTGTAATGGTAACACTCCCTCACTTGCCCCAGAACACCCCACTATAGACACTTTTCACTTAGAACTCCAGTTGACCATTCATGAACTTCCCCAATCCAGTATATTTGGGTTTCACTCTGTGACTCTTCCAGCTAGAATGCTGCAATTATCAAGTACCAGGGTCGTGTTAAGTGCTGCATTCCAAGAGGATTATCACCTCTCTGACCTCGTTTGCTCTGGCAGACTTATGGAGAAGTTGCTGTTAACCTCTGGGGGAAAGGAGTATGGCGTATCTGGCTCTTACGCTTCAGTTATTTGGCCTGTGTGCTTTTTAGATCAGAAAAGTCAAGCTTGTTCTGTCAGTGCTATAGCTGCCCTCTCTGTGCACAACCAATTGTTCACAACACAGATTTCCTGTAAAATTAGAGGATTCCAGCTTATATATTTATCATTTATTTATTTTAGGTACTTATACTCTGCACTTTCATAAAAGCGTATCAGGGCAGCATACAACATACAAGATTATAATAAAATCAGTAAAAAATACCATTAAAGGTAAAGGTAAAGGTACCCCTGCCCGTACGGGCCAGTCTTGACAGACTCTGGGGTTGTGCGCCCATCTCACTTAAGAGGCCAGGGGCCAGCGCCGTCCGGAGACACTTCCTGGTCACGTGGCCAGCGTGACATCGCTGCTCTGGCCAGAGCCAAAGCCAGAGCCAGAGCCGCACACGGAAACGCCGTTTACCTTCCCGCTGGTAAGCGGTCCCTATTTATCTACTTGCACCCGGAGGTGCTTTCGAACTGCTAGGTTGGCAGGCGCTGGGACCGAGCAGCGGGAGCGCACCCCGCCGCAGGGATTCGAACCGCCGACCTTTCGATCGGCAAGCCCTAGGCGCTGAGGCTTTAACCCACAGCGCCACCTGCGTCCCTTCAAAAAATACCATTAAACATCAGTAAAAGATCAGTAAATACCAGCTGGCTTCACTAGTAACCGCCCCCCCCCAATACAGTGTGTAGCAAAAGCTTGTCTAAACAATACAGTTTCAGAAGACATCTAAAGATGGCAGGGATGGTGTCCCATAAGAGGATCTCTGTGATTGAGATACAACACAAGGGACCACAAGGGAAAGTAATGTTACACGCCACCATAATCTCTGAGCGGTGTGAGATTCCAGGGGTACCAGACGTGCTAGCCAGGGTCTGAGTTTCCTTTTGGACAGTGAGGCACAGCAGAGACTGTGATGTCTTTATTATATATAGTTTATTTATACATATATACAACCTGAGTCTACTGTGGGAAGGTTCCCTGCATTATACTACAAGAAGGTCTATTGCTTCTCTCATAGGTGCAGCAGCAGCTCTTCTGTTGCTTTCATGGCTGTCACACAGGATCCAAAAACTGCCTACACACATTCTGCTTTGCCCCTCTTGGCAACTATCCTGCTTGATAACGGCTTGCGAAACGCAACTATTTCCCCTTCCACCTACCACATTGCCCACTGCTATTCTGGCCCTCTCTCCTGAAACTCTGGCCTTTTGTCTCTGCTAACTATCTCTCACCTCAGGGAGCAGCTTTCCCTGTTTGCTGTGTGACCCAGAGAATCTCTGTTAATGACCTTCTTAATGGGTCATCACCCATTTCTTTGTGCTCTTTTAATGGTTCATCTCTCCAGGCAATTGCTTCATCAGGAAGGCAGCCTGTTTATATTTCAACGTGTTAAATTTTATGTCTGGTATGCCAAAATTAGAAGGGGATCCAGAATTAGAAGAGGAGTCCAGGCACTCTGCAAACTTACAACAGCACTTTGGCCCCAAGGTCTTTAGGTCTTTGTGAGTTAACACATATACCTTGAACCTGCCCTGGAAGCAAAGTGGTCTCTCTCAGCAGCAGAACATGTTGCCAGTAGCCTGTTACATACTGTGTAAGCAGTCTGGCTGCTGCATTCTGTATTAGCTATAGCTTCTGGACCAGCTACAAGGGCAGTCCTACATAAAGTGTGTTACAGCAATCATATCTTGAGGTTACAAATGCAAGGACCACTGTGGTACAGGAATGGTCCCAGCTGGTATACCAGCTGTAGTTGGTAGAAAGCATTCCTGGCCGCAGAGTTCACTTGGGCCTCTAGTGACAAAAATGGATCAAGGAGTACCCCTAGATCTTATACCAATCCTTCAGAAGGAATGAAACCTCATACAGAGCAGACAATTGGCCTATTTTCTGGACATGTCAACTACCCACCCTCAAGGCCTGCTTCTGCCAGGATTCAACTTCAGCTTATTTTCCCTCATCTATCCCACGACTGTATCCAGGCAGCAGTCCAGGGCTTGTGCACCCTCACCTGACTCAGATGTAATGGAAAAATAGAGTTGTGTATCATCAGCATACTGATGACATTTTGCTCCAAAACTAACTAATGACCTCTCCCAACACCTTCATATAGTCACTGAATAGCATTGACCTGTGGCATCCTGTAGTATAAACTCCAGGGTGCCGAATAACACTCTCCCAATGCTAATTTCTGGACATGACCCTGCAGCTAGAAATGGAGCCATTACAGCACAGTGCCACTGAGACACATTCTGCAGAACTGGTGCAGAAGGATACCATGGTCAAGGATATTGAAAGCTGCTGAGAGATTGAGAAGAAGGAACAAGGTTGCACCCCCTCTGCCCCTTTTCCTAAAGATTATCCTTCTAGACAACCAAGGCTGATTTGCTCCCCAATCAGTGCCTGAACTCAGACTGGAATGGATCCAAACGATCAGTCTCAACCAGGAATTCCTCCACAGCCCTTTCAATCACATCCCCCAGAAAGGATTTGTGACCAAGCAATAGTTGTTGGAATCCATTGGGTCCAGGACTGGCTTTTCCAGTAGAGGCTGTACTACTACCTCCTTTAAGGTGGCAGGCACCATCCACTCGTGTAATAAAGCACCCACCCAATCAGTCTCCACCAGCCCAATTTCACCAGCCACAATAAACTGGGATTGAGAAGGCACACAGAGATTAAGTGCTAGAGAGCCTCAAGTGTTGGCGAAAGAGGGCATAGCTCCATGGTATAGCACAGACTTTGCATGTAGAAACTTCCATGTCCAATTCCTGGCTGTAATTGTTATGGTTATTATTTTTAGAACTATTTCAGCCCTTCAGCAATATACATGTCTGCAATAACTTCAGCATGTTCCAACAATGGTATTGCTAGGAATGAAACTATTTGCATTAGCAGAAATTCAGCTGAATGAATAAATCATGTAATCTAACAATTTCCCTCAGTCAAGATCATGAATTTGAAACTGGAGAGTGTGTTATCCAACACCAGATAAAGTAACTGGGATCATTCTATCTGGGCTGTATGCTTAATCCTGGATTAGCTTCCCTATTGATCAGCAGCATTTTTGTCTTCTTAGCCCATTCAATTGATCACTGATTGCAGACACTGGCTTTAGTCACACATCACATTAAACCACAGTTTTAAATAGATTATGGGTTGATGCGAATGCTCAAAAGTTCCTGCAGCTCCCTTGTTCCTGCTGCTGTTGCTGCATCACAGACAAGACAAACCAGAGTCATGTCACCCAAACCTGGATTTGTGGTTCATTTCCCGCAAACAAATCACAAGTGGTAACCAAGGCTTATTCTTGGGTTATTAAGTAATCAACATTTATTCTTAGGGAAAGCAAACCATGAGTCTGCATTTGGACAAAGACTGGCTAGGTTCATCTGTCCTGCAATAGGAGTAGGGAGGCATGCCCTGGGAACTTTTGAGCAGTGTGCACTGGTAGACTGCTTGTTCATATCAAACAGCAGTTTGTTTTGAACTATGGTTTAACGTTACATGCAAACTAGGCTACTGATTCATAACCTCTACTGCCTCCCTGGCCATAGCTGTATTATACCTGAAGGAGCATCTCCACCTCCATTATCCACCCTGGACACTGTGGTCCAGCTCACTGCGAGACATAAAGCTACAGGGAACCAGACAGAGGGCCTTCTTAGTAGTAGAACATCCTCCCATCAGATGCCAAACAGATAAACCTCAATTTGACTTTTAGAAGACACCTGAAGGAAGCCCCGTATAGGGAAGTTTTTCATGGTTAATGTTTTATTGTGTTTATAATATTTTGTTGGGAGCCATCCAGAGTGGCTGGGGCAACCCAGTCAGATGGGTGGCTAAGAATAAGAATAAGAATAAGAATAAGAATAAGAATAAACAACACTGGGTATCACCTGCAGGTTGATGACAATGCAGCTCCATACTCCAGTTGACATATCCCAGTGGTGTCATGTAGATGGTAAACAACATGTGGGATAAGTGTGTTCCACTTTCCACCCCACATTTACTCCTAGAGGCTGTGCTGCTGCTTCACCCTTCCCCTCTCCTGTTAATTTACTGAAGGGGGAGGAGAGCGGTGAGGTACTATATTTTGGAGTCAAAGGATGGAGAATGAGAATTTAGCCCTAAGCCATGCTTGGTTGCTTGCCTATGGGCCAAAACAGTGGCAGTGTGTTTGCTCACTGCCTCTTTCCAATGTTTTGTTTGGTAACCTGATGCTCAGCCAGACAAGACAGAGCTCTGAGCCAGTGGCAGGTGAAAGGGAGAAGGGAAAGAAGTGCATGTGGGTTTGCACCTGAGTTTCTAACCACCACCTTATCCTTGAGAAATGGGTAATCTGAGAGGCCTTTCCCCAACAGATTGTGAGATCTGGGTTTTGTTTTTGTTTTGTTTTTTTGGAAAAATGATGGTTTTCTGTTGTTGGTTGGATTTTTTTTTATCAATCTGTCTGAAAGGAGAATTTGTTTCGGGCAGGGAGTTTCTAAGTTAATTGTGCACTTTTCCATAATTTTTTTCACATTGGGAACAAGCTTCTTTTTTTGTTCTGCTGTGCCCCATTTTTGGATGTTTGCATTCTTCTCCATGGGCAGAGGGATATGTGCTAAAGAATTAAGTACAATGAAAACTCTTGATGAAATTTATTTACAAATGGGTGCCTATTTGATTTGCATGAGTAATATACATGTGCAAGCACACACCTGGAGCCGTTTGGTAACTTTTAAAAATGCTGTATTTAAGTTATTCTGATTTTGAGCGCTGTGAATTGGCAGCAAATTGTTGGACATTAAATTTATTATTGCAGTTTATCAGGGAGGGGGATAAGCATAGACTAAAGAGAAGAATATTTTTGTTTGACTAGAAATGGGTTAGCAAAATAGAAACAAATAGTCTTACCTGTTTGACCCACTTTTGATCTCTGTCTCTTCAAACTGGGTGCAGTAGCGTTTGGAAAGATAATCTGTCTTTGTTTTTGATGTGGCAAGAAACATTCACCTTCTACAGTGTTTGTTCTTGTTGCTGTTTTGCATTATTCTTTCTTGAATTATGAGCATATAAAAATAAAAGCAAGGGTAATGAAAATATCTATAGGCAAGAATGGATTTGAGGAGTCTGAACTTGTTCACATATTTGTAGACTTGCAGTACATTACCAGTTTGTACAAATATCTACTTATAAAAGGACATATTTAAATCAAATTACAGAACCAATCCAACAATATTTTAATATGCTTTGTGCTTGAATGATCCATGCAATGGATCCGTGGGGCCTTTGTTCTCTCAACCACCCAGCGTGTGTACCCATTAGCAGGAAACTAAGGAGGACACAACAAAACTGTTCAAGGACATTCCATGTTGCATTTCCTTTTCTGTATTTCTGCATTGCTTTCAGCTCCATCCCAGGCAGAGGACTCTATAACTAACTGATTCTATGAACAAGAAGTCAGCCACCTTGCAATAGAGAAAAGGAACCAGCAGAGGGAGGAACATTGGGGACTTCATCCTATCAATTGTTGAACACACCCGCTGTTAGAGTAGCACATTTAAGCTGTGAATGGAGTGAAGTGGAATTAATTGTATGAAGCTTGTGATCTGCCACACATTGCTTAAGAAGCAACGGTATTTTCCACATTTGAGTTCAAACTCAAGTAACTGAAAGTGGTTTTGCAGTACATATGCCAAGAAGTGTTACAATTTATCTACAAGGTTGTTTACATAATTAAACAACTTTATAGATAAATTGTAACACCTATTTTGGATGATCTGCACTGGCAGCCTACATGTTGCAGGGCCTGATTCAAGGTACTGATACAAATAGAAGCCCCTGAAAGTGTTTATTTGATGGGGTTCCCCTCCCCATACAACCCTGGGGTCATTAGGAGCCCCTGCTTGTGGTCCCACCAATGGATGTAGCTTGTTGTGTAGTGACCTGAGCAGGGCCTTCTACAAACATAAGATGAGCATGCTGAATGATGCCAGTGGCCCATCTAGTCCAAGTGTGCTCCCAGTTGTGGAATGGCAAGGGAGGCTTCACTGTTATTACTAATCTGCTGACTAGTGATGAAAACAAGCCAGCTTGGATCATTTGTGTTACTTGTTGGTCCTGCTAGCTAAGGATGATGGGAACTGTAGTCTAAAAACAACTGGAGACCCAAGTTTGGTAAACCCTGCACTAGGGTATTAATCTCTTCATGCATTAATTAGACTTGAGCATGTTTGTTATATGAGGCTGGTTATCCCACACTACTGAGACATATGTATCAGTTTAAACATAAATATGCTAAGAAAATGTTTATATAGCTCATTTAAACAGCCATACTGCATAATGAGTGTCACCATAGTGGGTGGCAGGAGACTATGACCAGGTGACCTGCTCAGTTTGTTGCTCTGTCTTTTTTTCTAGCTGGACTGGAACTAGAGTTAAGGGGGTTGTTTTACTAGCCTGTGGATTACTAATGAATGGGATGGGTTTTACATTTATTTTTTGCAACAATGTTCATTTTATGATGTTATTTTTCATTGCTGTATGTTGGTTTGTCAAAGAACTGCTTTAAAATGAGAACAAACAAATTCCTCAGGCTTACATTTAATCCCCACAGGGAATATAATACAAGGTGTTATATGTTTTCTTTTCCTCTATGGGAGGGAGCAATCTAGATTTTGAGTGGAGAAGTGGCTGGCAGGAAGAAAGTTGACCCCCCATTCTTTACCTGTCATGCTTCCACTCCCAATTTCAGTGCCTAGTTCTGTGCTAATAAACCCCCCAAACACCAAGGGAAAGTTACACAGAATTCCAGGTAAATTATAGTTTGGCCCTAAATAGAGTGTTTTAACTCAGGCTAACTCTAGAAAATCTTGAGCCCAACCCTGTGGGAAGAGATGAGTTGGATGTTTTATTCCATTGATCTGATGAGTTATTTTCCAGAAAGAGCTCTGAGCTCTTAAACATATGGACTTCTTGTTAGGATCACTTGACACCTCCTGGTCTTTCCTCCTTGGGGCGTAAACAGTTCTAAATGACCTGTCATTTTGCAAAATCTCATGTACCACAGCAAATGCAAACACTTTACATTTATGGAAGGTTTCAGCTACAATAATATTTACCTTTTACATTTTGTTCTATCTATAAATCCTTTTTACGGCAGGTTTTAAAAAATAAGTAAATGTTATATGACATTTTTATTACCTATTTATTTAATATCTCAAATTAAATGTCCTACTGCTGCAATTTGGAGGTTATGAAAATGTTGAGAGAATGACACCCTACTAGTTCTGCAGATCTCAGTCCACCCACTTGGAAAAAGTCACTTTGAAAAATGCAGTTTCTGCCACTCAGGAGTAAATGGTTTGGGGATCGTAGCCTAAAACACCACATAAAGTAATACATTACCATAACAGTGTACCACAACTGCTTAGCTCTGACATTGTGCTAGTGAGGATTGCACATTCTGCTCCATGCTAATCTTATCAGGAAGCAATGTAAAGCAGTTCCTTCTAGAGACAGATTCCACCCGAGTGCCATTTTCTTGACCGCATACTTCATCTTTTTTGTGTCATTAAAAATGAATATGGTGTGTGTGTTTTCTTGACCTTTTCCTTCAGTTTCAAAGATGTCTCAAGACAAGCACAGATTCTGCTGTCCTACTTGCAAATGCATTATAAGAGCTTATATCTGCAATCTAAACATGCAGGCTTGTGATAACAGCTATTTTACAAATAAGTTCCAAAAACTTACTGGCCTACATGATTTTTTGCTAGCATGCCTGCCTATCTCCACATCTAAAATGTAAGTCATATTAGTTATCTCAGCAGCCCCAAAGTGTGAAGTACCAACCCTCTACCAATTTCCAAAAAAAACCTTGCCTGGTTAACTAGAAGACATTCTTAGAACAGAAAGTAAACAAGTGTCTTTTTACAAGCCTGGCCAACAGAAATAGCCCCAGAGTGCAAAAATGCATTTATGATGCTATGTAGCAAAGTATTATCTAGTCTCTCCCCCTGCTACACTTTTATGATACCACAACGATCTAACTGGCAGTATGTCAGCTTGTCTTATCTTGTCTTTATTCTCATTATGCCTGAAGTAGAGGAGCCTTGGGTGGGGTTGAAAATTTCAAGGATTTTCAAATTGAAGCAGCACAAATTAAAAGACATGCTTTTATAGATAACATACATTGTTCCATGAACATGCATGGGGTGGGATGAGCATTTGGGCATCATGTCTTTTCCCTGACCTGCGTGTATATATGTGACAGACAAAGTAGAACATGCAGATGTATAATATGCACAAAGGGTATGATCAGGAAGCCTATTTTTTTTAATCCAGTTCCTGTCTAAAGAAGGTTCACCATATTTTTAAGCAAAAATGGATACTGTGAGCTGATACAGAAATGTTCTTCAGTATTAAATCATGTTTTATAATTCAGTCAACTGGAAGTTCTCCATATGCCATGCTGACATTACTTTTTACTAATTGATGTAAGAAAAAAAGTTGGCTTAAAAATAGTACATGCAGCAGCTAGCACCATTACTTTGTTTTTGTTTTGATGATACATTTTACTTAAGGGCAAGGCAACACCTACACTTTGAAGCAAGACACTGGCCTGGTTTGCACAACACTTTAAACCACAGTTAAGTTTAACTCAGAAAGCCCAATCCACTTTGGTGCCTGGTCTTAAAAAGCAAGCCTGGGGTGCAAGGCTAGGGTGATGTCCGCAGTTTCCAGGAGCCATTTTCTTTGTGAGATTTTGTGGGTGAGCTATGAGTTTGTTTGAGCCTTGGGCGAGAGCCAGAGTGGAATTCTGGATAAGAGCCAGGAGGCTGAGAGGGGAAGCGTGCCAGAATGTGAAGGAACTGATACTGGTCTATATTCATACAGTAAGTGATTTCGTATTCATGAAACATTTGTATATGTTACTATATATTTATATAACTTTTGTTGTCTAAGTTGTCTCTTGTTGTTGCTTTAGTTTTCTGTACACAGCTAAGAGAGATATTGTTATAAATTAAGCAGTATAGAAATTGTGTAAATAAATATAAAATAGTGGCTATTTTGCTTCTTCCCAATTTCTGCTGCACTGTTGCGAGCTAAGGCATTGTGTTATGTCAGAACCCAGTCTTGTAGTTTGTCTCCCCCCAAACAAACCTTGAGCTATAACCAAGATTTGCTATTGCCTTACTGCTCACCATTTGTTTGAAAGAGAGGAATCACAAACCTGGCTTTGAATGTAGCATTTAACCAAACAATGACTTTGCTCCTTGTAATATGGCAGCAGGAGCAGGGCAAAAGTGACCACACCAGCATGCTGTGTGTTCATCTTTAAACTACAGTTAGCCTTAACGATGGTTTAAAGTGTTCTGCAAAGAAGATCACTGTTTCTATATGTCATATTTTCCCCAATGACCTCCAATTTTTATTGTTCAGATTAAGTCGGGGGGGATCAAATGTCAGAAACTATGAATTCCAACCAATCTAATGAGTGACAAGTTTTTGTGAAAGTATTTCATGCGGGCAGATAATATTTAGAAGGCCCTCTGAGACTTCTGCATGCATTTTGAAATTTCTAAGTGTCAATTTTATATTATTTATGCCGCTTTGAGTTTTTAAAAGTTGTTGAATAAATTAATCCGCTTCATTAAGCCCCACCCCACCCCCACTGCTCTGCTTTTAACTTTGCTGCATATTATTTCTTCTTTTTTCTGCAGTGACTCCTAATTATATATGGCAGAACCATATATAATTTCTAAATACTTAAAGAGCAACAAAATCCTCATTATGAATGGTGTCAGGGCTGCAGAAGGTGATAAGATAATGATGAGGTCTGTAACCACTTTAAAGAGAGTAAGAGCTGGGGCCACATTCTGCCCTCAGTTACTCCAAATAACTGCATTGACGTCATTAGTAAGTAATTGAGGTCGGAATTTAGCCTACAGAGCTTAAGGTCATTAATCCTGGTGATTTTAAGTAAATTGCTGTGAGAAGGACGTTGTTTATAGCTATGTAACTGTGAAGCGTGAGGCCTGCTTTTGCATATGCAATATAAAACAAATTTGGAGCCAACTTCACATATTTGAAGGAAAATAAGCTTACTTTCCACAGAATGGACAAGTATAGGATGGAAGGCACACAAGGGAGTATATTTTTCATAAAAATATTTAGACTTAGTTGAGAAAATAATTGAAAACACTGGTATATATTAATCTTTTGGTGTATAAATTTTAGTTTATGTACAGATGATGAATACAGTTTTATTCTGTCTAGGTGCCCAGGAAAAAGGAGATTCTGTCCATTACGAACTCTTGTTTCTCACAAAGTAGTACAAATATTTATTAAATGTTGGGTATGCCTGTTGTGTTTTCCTTTGAAACAAACACCCTAATAGCATGTTGGAGAAGGTTTGATAACTTTTCCTTCAAACCTTGTCCTGTTTATTTGCCAACTCATGACTTGGGACTCCTCCCAATAAAATCATTGTCTGAGCTGGCAGTGACGGGCCAGAACAGAGATTGTGGGGTTCTGGTGCACAGCTCATTGAAAGCATTTATCCAGTGTGTGGTAGCTGTGAAAAAAACATATTCCATGTTAGAGATCATTAGGAAAAGATTCAAAAAATAAAAATGCTAATTAGAGATGAAAGGAGCTGTCGATTTCAGTTCTCTCTGGTTCTCATTTATGCAGTCTTAATTTCAGTTCACATTTCTGCAGTGGTCTGCAATTTAAAAAAAAACTCATTGAAGTTATTCAGCATTTTAGTGTGAATAGATACTGTATGCAGTTTTGATTAATGTGCTAATTTTTGCAAGTCATTTTGACTGATATAATGCATTTTTGTATAGTATTTTCACAAATACATTCGTTCTTTTGAACACTTACTCCTAATATATGCATTTTTAAAACACGGTTTAATGGGAGAACTGCATTGTAAAATTCAGATAACTGCAAATTCCAACTAGACAGTGTGAGGCAAGGAGATGCTTATGGGGGAGTGGTGTTGAGAGAACAGAGACCTGTGTGACACATGGTCTGCACTCTGCCTGCTAAAACACCTTGATGCCCTTAGGTGCAGTAGAGGACTATGACTTGCAGCAAGTGTTGATATAAGATTCAGCTGTGTGTCCCATCAACTACTACATGTTGAATGAGAGGGGTGTCGTCTTTGCCTTAGGTAGGGAAAATATATTGGGTTAGCCCTACACAAAGTAAACTAAGGAATTCACAACCACAAGATGTGGTGGTCACCAACTCTGATGGTTTTAAAACAGGATTAGGCCAGTTCAAGGAGGAGAATGCTGACACTAGCTACTAATTTGCTATATGTAGGACCATAAACAGCATGCCTCTGATTATCAGTTGCTGATGGAGAACAGTGGGAGAAGCATATTGCTATCATGTCCTCATCCTGTGCTTCATGGAAGACTCTGGGAAACAGGATGCTGGACTTGAAAGGTCTTTGGTATGATCCAGGATGGCTGTTCTTAGTACTACAACCCAAGCTAACCTTGCCTATAGTGTGATGAGATTTGAGTGTATCTTAGGTGAGGATAAGTAGTCTTTTACCTATTTGATGGTGTGGTTGATAGTGTGGTCCTACTAACCCCATTTATATGCCATTTGAAGGAATACAGTACAGTACAGAAGTACTTTGAAGTAATTTCCACACCACCTATGTACTTCAGAAACCAGTAGCACCAGCATAGTCAAGCTCACATACAGTGTTGGAATCCATGCAGCTGCTCAGGTTAGAACTTCATTAAGAGTTAATTTGACAGACCTCCTCTGCATCTAGCTAGGATTGTTTCCCCTACTTCACCATTGCAGCACGGTAGCTTATAGTAGGACTGGGCTATAGTTGGACCCACGCTGGCTGGGGTGGAGGTGAATGGGATTTGGAGTCCAACATCGGGAGGGTCACAGGTCCTCCAGTCCTGAGACAGAATTCAGCCTCTCTGTTGTTTAGTATTATCTTTGTAGCATACTCCCTAGAATTAATCTCTACACAACACCGTCACACAGCACAGCTGCTCCCCTTTTTTTTCTTTCAAAAAGTTGTCATGATTAGATCTTGCTGTTCTGCTTTCACTTGAAGGAAACAGTCTGTTAATTCATAGGTTGGTTTGTTGTACTTCTTCCAGTTTCCTCACATACATAATACAGGAAAGGCATGATCTGGCTCTATGTAAGAGACTTGTAGCTCGCACAATTTTGACATATCACAAGTCAATCCAAGTCCATGTGAACCAGAACCATACTCTTCAAATATACGTAATTACATATTCATTGTCTCACAAAATTAATACCCAATAGTGGACCTTATAAAAGTTAGCACTAATTTACTTCCCAAAATTCTCGTCAGAATTATCTACTGCCAGATTAGATGGCAGAACCTTTAAACCAAAAAAAAGTATTTGCTGGTGAATGTACATGTGCCATTGAATCTAATGTGCACCTTAATTTTCACAATGTAATTTGGCCAAAAAAGTGAGCATTAGATTTGAGTAAGTACTGTATACTGAAGAAGTGATATGTCATATAATTATGAATATATTCATCCAGTGATGTGAGGATTTCAAATATTATTTTGTAGGGCATGTCAACAGAACCATCTAGAAGTACTGTATGATGAACTCTTCATTTATTTAATGTGAAAAGAGGTGCATCTGTTTTCCTTAACCAGATGATGAATCCTATGATTACAATATAATGGTTTGTGAACATCTCCATATATGGCCCTAGTTTCAAATGTGTAATAACATTTAAATGAAGGCATATTTGCTTTATAATAGCTTTATAACAGCTTAATGCTTCTAGCAAAACTTTACTTAATGCATATCTAAGGATTACACACAGTACACTAACTAAATGAATCCCAAGCATGTAGACATTAGAAAATATAAACAGCAGTTTTCTAGGTTACTCAGTTTACCTAGAAAAGGGATGGAGAACCTGTGGCCCTCCAGATGTTGTTGGATTACAACTCCCATCATCCCTGAACATTGCCTATCCTGGCTGTGGCTGATGGGAGTTGGAGTCAAAAGACATCTCAATTCCTGACATTCTAGACTATGGGCATTAGTATGATTTCCTTTGATAAATCCATCTTCCACACCATCCAGGTGTTTTTTTTAGAAAAAGAGGTGCGGGAACTTGTTGACCTTTTTTAGGCGGGAACACCCACCCAATGGTGGAGGTTGAGGGGGAAGACTTCTTCACTTGCTCACCCCACCACCGCAGGGAAAAATAAAAACTTTTGCCTCAGACCACTGTCGTAGTCGCACCACTGTAATCACCCTGCTGCCCGCCACCTCCATAGTACAGCCCCGAGCACCCTGACGCCTCTGTCGAGCAGCCCCGGGTGTTGTGCAAGGGGATGGCACCATAACACAACAGAGCTGCTGGGACAAACCAAAGAGGTGCCGGAACTCAGTTCTGGTGAGTTCCAGCTGAAAAAAAGCCCTGCCACCAACCTTTTTATAACATAAGAGACAAGACAAGACGGTAATCAGTCTGAGTTTTAGCAGCTGACAATTGCAAGAACCAGATGCTGAGCTGTAGAATTTATTTTTCCAGGAGGGTCATGTAGGTCTTTGATTTCTTTCATAGCTAGCCTGTCAGAAATTGTTTTATCTGGCCCCTAGGTTGATTCCCACCAGAAAAATAAAGCATTTGTACGCGATAGACTGACGTCGTAATCATAGTTACTTGGAAGTAACTCCACTAGAGTCAGTGGGAAATTATATTGAAGTAAATACATTTGGGTGTGGACAATGATAATCACTTTTCCCTATGTACTGTAAGCCAGTAAACTAAACTAAAGGTTTGCACTGTCTTTGTGAAAAGTGTCAATGAAGAATAAAAGTTGTTATGTCAGGACATGATATGCCAGTCTTGTTTTTTAGTGCAGAAATAATGGACTGTGAAGCGTTGTGTGGATACTACTTATTTTTTATCTGAATGCAACTTGCAATCTGTTGTTTATGGAACTACAAATGTTATCTTGCCTAGGCAGAGTTAACATCTGTTTGCGATGGAGAATGCCATCCAAATCTCAGTGAGCAGCAAGGAAAAGACATGAGGAGCTCTGATAGCCTTTGCCCACATCACTGGCAGCTCCATTGTCAGCTCCAGGTTTTGTTTGCCCTTGGGTAAGATGCCCCCAGTGCCCCCTTCTCCTCATGGATGATACCACTACCCATTCATTTGCCTTCTCCAGATCCCAACCCATACAGTTGCCCAGGGGAAGAGTGCATGACATGTGAAGACTGCTACCTTGTTTTCTCAGTCTTGTCACTGCTTGCATGTTCAGAAAGGGCAGTGAACATAGAGGTACAGCAAGGAAACTCTGAAAGTCAACAGTAGGCCCCCAGCAACAGTGTGGGCCTTCACAGATGCCCTACAATGCTTACATTTGAGGACACTTTGGAAATTTAAAACTTTCTGTGAAAAAAGGCTATTTTATCTTTGTATTTCTAGTACTGCATGAAATATAAATCTTCAAGATACTTTATGATCCAGATACAATACTTCTAATATTAAACAAAATAATTCAAACAAAAATTTCAAACACTCCTACAACTCAGGTGCAGGTGTGTAGCTTGGGGGTACTTCTGGACCCATGTCTGTCACTTAAGGCTCAAGTGGGCTTGGTGGTGCAAATAGTTTTACAGCTGTTTCTGCTGGTGTCTAACCTCTGTGTTGAAATTGTGGGAACCCCTAAGCTAGATTATTGCAATGCATTATACATAGGGAGATATCTGAAGGCAGTTTGGAAACTGCAGGTGGTGCAGAATTGAGTGAACAGATTACTGAGTGTGGTAGGATGGTTTGAGCAGGTAACACTGATCTTGGTATGACTGCATTGGCTACCAGTAGTTTCCAGGATCAATTAAAAGTGCTGGTTTTGACCTATAAACCTTTATGTAGCTCAGGCCCCCACACCTCAAACTGCTCACCCCCCATGAACCAACCCAGACCCTGTGCTCATCATCTGAGGCCCTTCTCTTTGCACCCCTTTCGAGGGAGGTGACATGTGAATGATTGTGGAGGCACACCTGGTACCACCATTAACTGTTTTTAGGCACCCTACAAAAACAGGCTTTGGTCCCTCAATTTTTTTTGAGGAGCTGGGGTACTTAAGTATATTTGTGGCTTCTTCTGCTCATCTATTTAGTGGACTTGGTTGAATTGGATGCTACATTTTATATATATTATGGAATAGCATTTTAGGTTTTTATTTTTGGTTTTAATGTTTGGTTTTACCATGTCGGTTGCTTTGAATAACATTTGTGAAAGAACCAACAAACTCACATGAAGTGAAGGACCTCAACAGTATGTTCAACAATGCACCAAAAATTTAAAGCACAGGACATTTAAAGAAACTTTTATCTTCATGAAACTAACAAATTATACTCTATTTCACAAGCTACAATTTATTCTAATATCCCATAATCTTAATTGGCTGGTCACCAAACACTAAAAATTGCCTTAAACGTTGAGTCAAACACCCTTTTTTCACAGAGTCACAAGTTGGTTGATTCCTCCCAAAGGATTAGCAAAAATGATACATTACATTTAAAAGAATATTACAGATGAAAATAAATCATGTAGGATCTGTCATTTTTAATAAAGGTTCATATGCAACTAAATTAGTGCACTAGGGGAAACCTATGCAAGGATTCCCACTAGTGCAATAGGAATTTCGCCCTCTATTCCCCCATATACCCCCATGCCATCCCCAAATCTTCTGCAAAGGGTTGGTTTTCATTATATTTCTGTTTAAATTGCAGTAATTATTTCATAAATTTTGCTACTTCCGATTCTGGTTGTTTTGCCAGCTTCTGTCCCTTTGGGACACAGATGACTTGGCTACTGTACTCTGTTCTGGTAACTTCCAGATGGGATTATTGTAAATGTGTGCTGTGTGGAGTTGCACTTGAAGATTACTTGGAAGTGTCAAGTGGTCCAGAACTCAAGGGCCAGGTCACTGGCAGCAGTTCCATTTAGAGCTCATATAGCCCCAGTTCTGAAACAGCAACACTAGTTGCAGGTTCATTTCTGTGCCAAATTCAAGGTGTTCACTTGGGTGTTTAAGGCCCCAAATATCTAAACTATAAGTGATTGAAAGCTCTATTTGTTTTGATTTTAGATTCAGTAGGTTTACATCCCAGCCCCATATTTTATTATTTTTCATTAACGGTTGTTTTTCTGTTTTGGTACTTGCTTAGAGAAATAATACTGATATCCTTAAATAAAGAAATGAAAATTATTTTTTCATGATGTGTCCCAGAAGGAATCCCAGGCTTGCAGGCTCCGGACATCCCCCCCCTCCACCCCACCCCACCTCACTGTCCACATACAGCATGGGCACCATCCTTTCCTACAGCAACTGTGAAAAAAGGAGCCAATAATACCAGATTATAACAAAGTTATGAAGTACTATATCCTCATCATTTTTGAAATGTTTTGATAATTGCAGGTCTTTGCAGTGGCCTCACTCCAGAAATATTTTCCTGTAGGAGTAGGCAGTGAACATGGCTTATGTGCAGATTTCCTCACTGAACCTGAGGTTAGCATTGGTTTGCACATCACAGTAAACCGAAATATAGTATAAAAGGACCCACAAATGTGGAGGTTCTCAGGAAGGAGCTTGCAGCCACTTGATTTCTTCCTTGACTTTTTTACTCCTACGCCAGACTGAACTGCAGCAAGGCTTGGCTTAGCACATTGTCCAAACCTGGGCTCTCTTTTTGTTAACTACAAGCTGTTGCTAAGGTTTACCATGGTATGCCAATGAAGCCACTGTCAGCTTTGACAGTACTGATATCTGCTGAGATGGATATCACTCTTCTCAGTACTATCTACCAAGCCGGTGTCACTTCTAGCAGTCTTTTGGGTACACAGGGCCCAATCAGGGATGGGATCAACAAACAGCTTATATTCTGTCAGGACATATGTTTCAGACAAATCTGATAAAATGTTTTTGTACTGTTTCTTAGGATATAGAATAATAAAAAAGGAAAAATAATCTGCATCTTGACCTGGAAAGCACATTTGCCCTAAGCAAGACAAAGCTTATGTATGTTATCTCTTCAACTTCCAAGCAGCCCTCCTTATTTTCCTTATTCACAGTCTCCTAGGACTTTGGGCTCTGCGATGGATAGAGAGCAGCTGGCTCTTATCTGCTGGACTGTGGGTCTTCTATTTCCCTTTTTGGTGCTGAACTGCTAGGCAGTGGAGGGAAAGAGAAAATCCAGGCATTCTCAGCTGGGCTCTCTCAAGATACTGGTTTTAGGAATTCTCCCTTTTAACATTTTCTCTCTCAAGGGTTTCGCCCTGATAAATTTCTCTCTTGATGATCCAGTTAACACAAACATGAAATTTATTATTTGAGATACCAGATACAGTTAAACTTAAAGCAACAAAATTCATGGCAAAGTTTGGTGAATTTTACAGGGGTAGAAATAGAGCTCACTCTGCTAACTTCCTTTCCCCTCCATTCTCTGCCATATCTCTCAGGAAGCCAAAAATTCCAGCAAATAACAACAACAACAACAACAACAACAACAACAACAACAACAACCCACCAATCTGGCTGGATTTCCCCAGCCACTCTGGGCAGCTTCCAGCACATATAAAAACATAAAACGTCAAACATTAAAAACTTCCTGATGCAGGGCTGCCTTCAGGTGTCTTCCTAAAGTTGTGTAGTTCTTTATCTCCTTGACATTTGATGGAAGGGTGTTCCACATGGAGGATGCTACTGCTGAGAAGGCCTTCTGCCAGGTTCCCTGTAACTTCAGAATGACCATTTAATATGCAAGGGATATGTTTGTAGGGACCAATAGCATAGAAGTCGGGGCGGGGGGAGGATGGAAGAAATGATGTGGGTAGTTAAATAAAACCTATTTTTATTCAGATTGACAAGGTTAGTTGATTTGCTTAGATTGTTTTAAATCTCTCATTCTCAGCTATTAGAAAGGTGCCCCTAATAAACCAGGTTGATTTTTTAAAAAAATAATATAAGTATTTGCAAAAAATACTGATAAGCACCATCTTACAAGTTCCATTTCTTCTTTGCTCTCATATAAGAGGGGATGCTTTTGGAAGAAGGAACTTCCAGAGAAATGAGATTTGTTCTGTTTCTTCTCACAGGAGCTGCCTAAAGCCAGTTTTTAGCAGGGCCCAAAAAGAGTATATCAAGTATGTCTGCCTGATATCAGTAGGCAGGGAGTTCAAAAGTGTGGGTCCTGCCACACAAAAAGTCATTAGTTATATGCAGTGCTTTTTTCTGGGGGGACACAGGGGTACACATACCCTTAAACATTTTGTGAATCTAATGGGAGAAGAAACAATTTTTTTTAGTTTCTTCTCTACCATGGTGAATTGTCAGTTCCATTGCTACCACGGTGCTTCCTGAGTCTTAGACAGAAGTGAGCATTTAATGTGTGAAGTAGGATTTGGAATCTAGCAGTGTTTGGTCAGTTTCGTTGTTACCACCTCCAATGGTGGCCTCATTTCCTTTCCTGGTGATTTTATTGAGTCAAAACAAGAGTACCCCTAAACATTTTTTAGAAAAAAAGCACTGGTTATATGTGTGTGTATATAATGAGTAGATTGGCTCTGAGTAGGGTTTTAAAGTTACTTGTATGATTCTTAGCTGGCTGTTGAAGTTATAGGTGTCTCCTTGAGCTGTTTTCAATGGAGAGCATAAATATTTTTAATATATAATAACTGCTATCCTGTGAAGTTTCTCAGTGTATAAATGGGAACACTGAAATATTTAAGAATGGATTTAGTAGCTGTAAAGCACCTTAACTTTTATATCCCCTTTTTACATTCAAGTGGCATGTGTAAACATCAGGAATTGTGGGATGAAATAGTCCTTGCTATTTAAAAAAGTTTTGGATGGGCAGAAAATGTTTTTCTTTTTAACCCTTCCTTATGCATGAATAGGGTGTCTGGAAGTATGTCTGGAATGTTTCAACCTTGTGTGTTGTTTCCATATGTTTATGTAAGGGGAAGAAAGTGACATTGTACCAGGTGTAACTTTAGGCAGCTATTAGATAAGTTTACATAGTGGCTTTGGGAGTTCATTCTAAACCACAGAGACTAGAAAGCAGTTTTCATAAGTCTGTTTCGCTGTATAATAAAAATGTAAGAATGTCATTGTACAGCCCACACTGGAGAATTTCTACTGCCTCATCACAATTCTGGGTTTGCATGAAGTCAGCGTGGGGGAGGGGAGAAAAAGAGAACAGAGGTCATAGCATGGGAACAAGAAGGGTCACTGAGAGAGGGAAAGTGGTGGTTTAGAACAATGGCAGAAGTAGGAATAAAGTGGGGGGTAGAGGGACAGGGAAGAAGTGGTGATTTTAAATAATGGCAAAGGTCTGACTACAGCAAGGAGGAAGTTAGGAAGGGCTCTGATGATAGCTTTTTGGTGTTAGCTTTTTCATTGTATCCATCACTGCTATTTCTCCTTTTTAAAACAGTTGAAAACAAAACAAAACAAAACCCCTCAGTGTCCTTCCAGCCCTGCTTTGTGCAAGTTTCTGCTGTCGCTTTCCCCCTTCGGTGCTGCTTCCTTCTCATTGCACTCAAATGTCTCCTCCTTCCAATCCTCAAGTTTCTCACGGAAGGGAGATAAAGGGTGTGGAGCCCTCTAATATTGCATAGTACTTTTTTCAGCAGGAACACTCAGGAACTTAGTTCCGGCACCTCTCAGGTGAGCAGCATTGCTATTATAAGAGAACAGGGGAGGTGCTCATGGTGAGTTTTGACACCTATTTTTCTAGAAAATGCATCTACTGAGCACCCCACTGCCCGGACCAGCTCCTCCTCCTCCTTGCAACCTGTTTGTTTATCTGCCTCTTGCTTGGGCAAAGGAGGGTCATTGAATGTCCCTGCATGCTTGTTTATTGGCTCTCTGCCTGGCATGCAAGCAAGTGTTAGAAGTGATAAGGACAAGCATCAGTAACTGGTGATAATGAAGCCAAAGAACAAAATTTGTTCTGCGGGTGGCAGGGGTGTCCCATAAAAAAAGTCTTGCCCAAGGGCCCTCCAGAACCTGAAGCCAGCAATGAGTAGTGGGTTAAATATTCCTGGCATTCCTGGATTTTTTTGTTTTTGTTTTGTTCATGGGTGCTATTTTTAAATCTGGTAGCATTTTAAGTATTATGTAGAAGCATGCAACAGTTTTACATTTTTCTCATGGATTGCTTGTTCAGCTTGTGGAAAGAAAATATAATGTGCTGTGGTTTTGAGGGATGAATCAAAGGTCACAGGGGCCCTGCACACACACTTAGAGATGAATTGTGTCTGGGCACTATTCCATATTTAAAGATATATAGCAGGAGATTAAATTTCTGTTTGACCTTCTTTGCATTAGGTATGAAATATTATCATACATTAGAGCTAATTGCAGCCTTTTAAGATGGGAAAACAAGGAACACAAGGGACAACAGTTTGAAGTTTGAAGTTAAGGAAGACATTGGGCTATGGCCAAGGGGAAAATAATGAAAATCAAAGCCCCTTGGATGTGATTGAAGCAGTAACATGACCAATTTATACCATTGATCATCAGATCTCCTTACATTTCTACTTTAGCAGTGGTGCTAGGGTGCAACTTGAGGGGTGGCATTTACACCAGAAAAGTAGCATAGGGTCAATATGCTGCTGTGATTTTAAGAAAATGGAGCCCTCAGTAACTGTAAAGTAAAAATTGGAACAATTGGGGAAGAGTTGATTGCTCCCAAGTTGTGCAGCCCCAGTAAAGATGGTGCTAACCAATTCTCCCTTCCCCAAATAGTATGTGAACCAAAATGGAGCTATTTGTTGAAACTGACACTTTTACAGACTGTGTGATGTAGTTTTCGCACCAAAAGTTACAAAAATGTGTTTAATAACTAGAAATTGTGCAAAGAAATGCATGTATTACTAGAAACGACATAGAAAATGCATCATATTAAGGGAAATAGCTTGCAAAAATGTGTAGCAGCTTCAGGAGGGAACAATATTGAACATAAGAGTGGCAGCACAAGCAAAGCGGCAGCACGGTCAGGTAAATTCCAGGACCCATGGACCCTAGACTGAAACAGGCTGCCAGCATCTCTATTTCTTTTAAAAACATTTTACTAGGGTGTTGAGCCAGAGCACTTAGGTTGACACTCTGAGGATGCAAGTATCCAACATCATTTCCCCAGCATGCCTCTGTGCCAAAGGTGGGCCCATTCCAATTGTTGTCTACTGCCTGGAAAGTTTATACAAGAAGCAACTTTGGTTTTTCCCATTTATACAAGTAGGCATCCCCTTTTGTATCTCACCCTGCTTTCTAATTACGGGTTGATCTCATCATACAGGGCTTTCACTTACATGATTGTAGCTTTATGTACAATCGCTGACATTTTTAAAAAAATAAATGGGAAAAGGGATGGGGAGGTGGAGAACAACCCCCCTCACCCCGAAGGTCCATTTGAGTGGTTTGCAGCCTGATTTTCCTGGACTTACTGAATTATCCTCAAATTGGGTAAACCCTGATTTACAGGAAAAGCTTTTTGATTGGTGTTATTTGAGAGCAACATTATGTGAACTACACAAATTAAATGGGATCACAAACAGTTACAAACATGCAGGAAACTACAGTGTGGACAAACCCTAAATCTCCAGTCTTAAGCAGCAAATATTAAGCAACTGTATGAACCATCCATATTTGCATTCCTTTGTTGTCCTAGTTGGAGAAATAGGAAATTCTGGAAAACCATCCATTCTCTGGAGCTCCTGGCTAAACGGCTTGTTTGAGGCCACATGACAAAATGGTTGATAAAGTCAGAATTCAAACGAGCATTCTTGGCTACAAGTCCTTTGCTTAGTCCTATGATAGACATTAAGTATATTTTTATTCAAATATGCTATTCATTTTGATATGGGACATGAACAAATTGAAAGATCTAGCAGAAAGCTATTTAATGACCTAAGAAAAAGTTTCCCAGATATACAAGAAATCTGTCATTTCATATCATGCATAGGAAGCCAACTATATATATAGAGAGAGAGAGGTTGGTAGTGTGAACTCACAATTGCTTTAGTTCTGTAGTAAGAATACAGTTTTGCTTCAGACTGTCACAGATTTATCTCAGCACTAACATCTGCTTCTCCCAGAGCTATAGCTTGAATTCCAAGTTTTCAAGTTTGAGTAGTGTAATCTTAAAATTATAGTTGACAAATACTGTTTGGAAATCACTGACAAATACTGAATGGAAAAAATTATGCTCAGATTTTACAGCTGGGATGAATTTAGTGAAGTAGGTTTGAGGTGACCTGTCTAATTCTAACCGTTGTCCCAAGACAGCATATCCTTCCTATATCAAAAGTATCTTTGACAGATACTTGTCCAGCCCTTTCATGAAAGTCTTCAAGAAAAGAGATTACACAAAATGTACTTGTAAAGTTGGAAAAATGGCAACTGGGTTGCAGGATGCTTTAGCCACAGATTTCCATCCTACTACACATTTCCATTCAATTGCCATCTTGTGTGAGTGTCCCAACTGAATCCATGAAGGGAAAGCTCAGGTCTTTCATATCCCAAAGAATAGCCTGCAGCCTCTTACTGCCTTTTGGCAGAACTTATTCATCTCATTGCTCTAGTATTGAGTGTCAGGTTGTTATTTTGCCAAATAGCAACATTGCTTGGAGAAGAGGAAAAGAAAGAGGCAGCTATTTTTAATTAACAGCATAAGAAGAACACTGCTGAGTTAGACAAAAGGCCCATCCAATCCAGCGCCCTGTTCTCACAGTGACCAACTACAGATGCCTATAAGAAGTCCACAAGCAGGAACTGAATGCAATAGCACTCTTCCCACATAATTTCCAGCAAATAGTACTCAGGGGTAAAAAGGTTAAAGGACCCCTGGATGACTAAGTCCAGTCAAAGGTGACTATGGAGTTGCGGTGCTCATCTCGCTTTCAGGCCAAGGGAGTCGGCGTTTGTCCACAGACAGCTTTCCGGGTTGTATGGCCAGCATGACTAAACAGCTTCTGGCACAGCAGAAACGCCAAGCATAGGTGTTGTTTTCTGGCAGAAACCAGAGCACACCAGAAACGCCGTTTACCTTCTCACCGCAGCCATACCTATTTATCTACTTGCACTGGCATGCTTTCAAAATGCTAGGTTTGCAGGAGCTGGTACAGACCAACGGGAGCTCACCCCATCACAGGGATTCGAACCGCTGACCTTCTGACCGGCAAGCCCAGGAGGCTCAGTGGTTTAGACCACAGCGCCACCCATGTCCCTTTATTCAGAGGCATACTGTCTCTAACAGTACAGAGGTAGAGTATAGCTATCATAGCTAATGGTCATTAACAGCCACATCTTCAATGAATTGTTTGTTATAACTGTCCAAATTGGTGATTATTGCTGTATTTAGCAGGAGCAGATTCCATAGCTTAACTATGCACTGTTTGAAGAAGTAGTTTCTTTTGTCTGTCTTGAATCTGCCAACACTCAGCTTCATTGGATGGTCCCAGAGTTGTAGAATCATGAGAGGATTAACAACTTTTCTGTATCCACTTTCTCCACATGGTGTGTAATTTTACACAACTCTGTCATGCCACTTTTTTCTTGCTTTTCTTAACAAAAAGATCCAAAGGTTGTAACCTTTCCTCTTATGGGAGTTACTCCAACCTCTTGATCATTTTGGCTGCCTTTTCTTAACCTCTTCCAGTTCCACAATAACCTTGTATATGTGAAGCAATCAGAACTATGCTCAGTATTTTCAAGTGTAGTCTCACTATGAATTTGTATGCTGGCAGGACAACATAGGTGTTTTTACTTTTGATTCCTTTCCTAATAATCCCTAACATGGAATTCACATTTTACACAGACTAGGTCGGCATCTTCATTGAGCTGTACACTATACTCAATGTCTGATCAGTCACTACTAGTTTGAACCCTATTAGCATATTTGTGAAATTTGGATATTTTGACCCAAATATCTGTTACTTTATACTTGCATACATTGAACTGCCTTTTCTATTTTTTTTGCTCATTTACCCACTTCGGATAGATCAGTTTAGAGTGCACAAGTTTTAACTAACTTGAACAAATTTTGTATCATCAGCAAACTTTACTTCCTCACTGCTCACCCCTAACTGTAGTCCATTTGTGAACAAGTTTAAAAAAACCACAAGTCCAAATACTGATTATGTTGAGTATAAGCAACTTTGCATGCCTCCAGTCAGTAGAGGACAGGGTTGCAACTAACAGATAGCTAGGGAAAATGCACTTTGTGGTTTCCTACTAAACAGCTAAGCTTTCCTTCTGCTCTCTTTCACTCTGTCTCTCCCCTGCACTAGGCTGCCAGTCATGAAACCTCCACTCACAATTTAGACATAGAATCCCAAGCCATTCTTGTGAATATGGAGGGCATGATCTGTTATTTCAAAGTCACCCTTATTCAACTAAGAGGTTGCCCAGTGCTAGAGAAGGAAGAACTTTGAGATCAGGCAGCTTTCAGCTGGGCCAGTATGTGTCTTCATACCTCTCAGAGAATCCAAGGTGGATGCTTTTCAGCAAATTAACATATCCAGGAGCTGGGCCAAAGTTTCTCCATCTCTGTGCTTAAGCGACACACTTCCTTGATTCAGACTTGGTTAGCGTATGACCTGTCAATGTAAGGCTGATGAGCAGTGTGTTGCTAAAGCAACATTTTCCAATGTGTGCTGTGAAAACTTTTTCAGCTATAGGTAGGTCTTCTCTGCAGCTTTTATTCAGAATTGTGTGCCTCAACCATCAGAAGTTTGGAAATGCTGTACTAGACTAAATTGCCTTTGACTAAAGAATGTCACAATAGCGTGCATTCTGCAGCTTCATAGTGTGCATGATCTCCACATTCTCATTACATTTGGATCATGTTTCATGAATTCATGGTCTGCAATTTGTTTATGCTTCCCCAAGACAAACATGGTAAGATAAAGCAAATGTTCTGCATCTGTAGTGTAGGTTGCATTGCTCTTAGAAAATGTAAGCAAGAAATTCATTTTGGAGTTTTTCCCATGTTACTGATATTTCGTGTTGAGTATAAAGAGAAAAGACAGCATTGTGGAAAACAATAGAGAAAGAGAATGTAAATAATGAGTTGTGTTTCAAGGAAAGGTGCATGTGAGACAGGCTGCACGTACCTTTGGAGAAAGAATAAGGACATATTTGTTGTGTTACTCCTACACACTCTGTGGGTTTACACAGATGTAAGTACATCAGTAATGTGACCTTCCAGACTTGATATCCCATTGCCTTAAGCCCCTACAGAGTAATGGAACATGCCACCGGAGGAGAAATGTACACTGTTGCATTCACTGTGCACAGATAAAATGAAAGCAGAAAGTCAAAGACTGCAGGGAGTGTGAGCTGCTGGCAGTAAGCCACAGAAAGGACAAAGTTTAGTATAAACCTAGGTATTCTTAATGCTAATATTTTCATGTTTTAAGGCTATCAAAAGCAAGTGTCAAATTGCAAAGGTGCAAAAATATGAAATATTACATAGAAGATAATTTATCCCAATACATTATGAACCAGAAATGGATTTGTTCATCAATATTTTAAAATGGCTACAGTCCTGTACAGACTGACTTGGAAGTAAGCTTCGTTTAATTTAAAGAGATTTACATATCTGATTGAGATCTGATTGTTGAGCTGCAACCCTATGCAAAGTTGCCTTGGGAGTAAGATTCCAGGCAGAGCAATCTACTGAGGTTGGAGTGTGGAGGGGGAGTCTGGCAGAATAAACATCACTTCCAAGTCCTGCTGGACTCATGCCAGGCAGGAGAAAAAGTATGGATAGCTTTTAGCCTCCCCCTTTTTTATTGCTAATTTATTTATTTATTTATAAATAAATAAAATCCAGTTGGTTTTAATGAGGATGAAATTAACCATCACAGCCCAACAGCGGGCATAGTTCCCTGTTCCAGGGACATATCAAGAAGATTTGAGTGGAGGGAGAGGAGACTGCAGGGGGAAGTAAGCAAGGAGAAACACCCATTTCCTGCAAAATTCAGCATATGGCAGCCCATCTCAATACTCCAAGCATTGATTAAATTCCAACACCCACTGGATCCAGGAATTCAGGGGAGTCAAGGCACCCAAAAACTCATAGCAGTATCAAGACAACAGTCCTCACCAGTCTGCTGCATTTTCTTTGGCACAGTACTGCTACAGAAAGTTCATTTGTACTATGATAAGCCAACACCTGCTTCACTGATTGAACTTGGAAATGATTGACCTAACGGTCTCAAGAAAACAATACACAGAGAAGGAGGATAGTGTGATATTGTAGTGCTTAAAAAAAAATTATTTAGTTTATGTGTGTGTGTGGGGGGGTGTCCAGTAGCACCTTAGAGACCAACTAAGTTGGTTCTTGGTATAAGCTTTCGTGTGCATGCACACTTCTTCAGATACACTGAAACAGAAGTCACCAGACCGTTATATATAGTTTTTAAGCACTACAATAATGCCCCATTGTATGGAAGTCTTTTGGTGTTCTTTTTCTATTTTACATAAAGTCAGAGCTTCTTGTTGCTAGACATTTTGTATTTTGAGTTGTGATAGCAAATACAAAATATATATGCAGGCATGTGTGAATTAACATTTTGCCCTTTTAAAATGCATCATATGCAGAGTTGGTCCCAGTTTCACATAACTTCTGGCTGATGTGCTGCCTGATGTTCTCCATCTCCCCAAAAAAACATAGGTGCACACACCCCTAGTGAGCTTGTTGGCAGCAGTCATGGGCAGCAGCTGTGATGGCACTGCAATTTGTGGCAGGTGGCTGTGAGCAGCCTACCATTTTACATTTATGCTGCTACATCAAGGCACTGAGGGAGGTTTAAAATAGCAAATGGCTTGTAGTCACCTCCTGCAGTGTAAAAACAAGCCAAGGGGGATACGTGGGTGGGCTGGTGTAAGCATTGTCTGCAGGGGGACCATTGTAGACTCTGCTGTTTCCCCTTGTCACCACTGCTTCTTCATCCATGCTCACTGAATATGTGAGCAGTGGCAAAAATGAGAAGATGTTTGTACATATTAAACCTGGAGGGAATAGAGCAAATGAATGCCAGTGAGAGCCACCAAGGGGGTGAGGAGAGAGAGACACGCTGAAGCCATCTTACCCAGGGTTCTTCCAAAATGTGGTGTCAGTACTGGTATATTGAGCTGGTATCAGTATGTGTGGGTGCTAAGCAAGTGCCTGAGAATGCCAGGCACTGATGTTGGCCCTGATCATGTGGATGGGGCCCCAATCCTTTCTTGTGTGTATGTATTTCCTGTAACAAATGTGGAGTGATAGTTTAACCAGCACATAGCTGCTGAGTAGGCACTTATGTGCATATGGTTCTCATTAAAGGTTATATGCATGATGGGCCTAAGTTCATTTCCACAGCCTGCTGCATGCAGAACCTAAATGACTGAGCCATATGTGAACTGACCCTGTCTTCAATTAAATTCTTAAGATGTTTTATGCCCTTTCCCCCATATAACATTTTTAAATGCTTTTTAAATTTCATGACAACTCTTGGAAAACACAGAGGTCAACTAGTCTATAAACATGACTGCAGTTAGCATCCAGCACAACTTTTTAATGAAAAAGAGAGGGAACATTTATGTTTATGAGTCCTACACACAGAGTCCTACACATCTTAGCAAAGCTGCAGTCAGTTTAGTAGTAACCTTGTGATTTTTTAGACATGGAATTAGTGTAATAGGAGTTTTCATTTACACTAATAGCAGGCAGAATGCTATTGAACTTTGGCAGGAGTACACTGGCCTCAAGCTAGAGGAGAACGGGGGACTTGTCACGTCTTACTCATGAAATTGACTATCAGATCTTGGAAGAATCTCTCAGATTATGTGGTCAGCTCCCAAAATTCAGCATAGTAGTAATTTATGACAAACACAGTGGTCCAATTCAGATATATAAAGAAGCCTGCTCTGTCCTATGACTAGGGAATTGAGGAATACACTTTATGTCCTTGGTTAATATTAAGTCTGAACCAGCTTTAGCTGCTGTTACCATTAACAAGTAGTTGATGGTGTGGTGGGACTTGCCTGGTCTCTGGTCAGTTGTGTCACTACTGCTTACTGGAAGGAGTGTCTCCACCCCCATCACTCAGCCTGGAGGTCCTCCTCCAAGGGTCTTCTGGCAGTTACTTCACTGTGAGAAGTGATGTTACAGGGAACCAGGCAGAGAGGGCCTTCTCAACAGTGGCACCCTCCCTGTGGAAAGCCCTCCCATCCGATGTCAAGGAGATAAAGAACTATAGAACTTTTAGAAGACATCCGAAGGCCATCCTGTATCACAAAGTTTTTAATGTTTGACATTTTACTATGTTTTTATATGTGCTGTAAGCCACCCAGAGTGGCTGGGTGGGGAAACCCAGGCAGATGGATGGGGTATACATAATAAAATTATTATTATTATTATTATTATTATTATTATTATTATTATTATTATGGCAGATGGTGGTGGTGAGGTTGGTTTGGTGCAAATACCCCACCATGCCATTTGCTTTTGCCACAGGAATTTCGCAATGGGGCACCTGACTTATGAAGAGTTCCACTTTATACACTAACATATTCTGCTTTTTATTTAGAATACTTACATTTTGCTTTATAGCCCTGTGAGGCTGTCAAAGTGACAGGCAGAGTAATCCTAACCTGAGAGGAACAGGGCAGTAGATCCACTGTTGCAGCCAAGGCTCTTCCAGTTCATGCCATTCTGGGTGGAAAGTGAGTGGCAGGGTAGTTGTTTTTCCTTTCAGTTTTTGTTACACCATTTCCAGGTTGGCATAGGTAAGGAACACCAAGGAGTTCCTTTCCTCTGGCAGAAAAAACCCTATGTACCACCCTAGCACACATACCCTGTTACCAACAACCTGAGAGGAGGGATAGGATTGCTCTGTTACAAAATATTTTTTTAAAATAAAAGCATATTCAAATCTAGGACCCATGATTATTCAGATAACAATTTATTGGTTTTCCACAGATCACCATTTGCTCTGATTCAGTGTTAAATACAGTGGTACCTCGGGTTAAGTACTTAATTAGTTCTGGAGGTCCGTACTTAACCTGAAACTGTTCTTAACCTGAAGCACTACTTTAGCTAATGGGGCCTCCTGCTGTTGCTGTGCTCCGGAGCACGATTTCTGTTCTTATCCTGAAGCAAATTTCTTAACCTGAAGCACTATTTCTGGGTTAGCGGAGTCTGTAACCTGAAGCGTATGTAACCTGAAGCGTATGTAACCCGAGGTACTACTGTAAGGGAAAGTGCTGGGGCAAAAAAAAGAAAAGAGAAAAAAAAGCACTCGGCGCTTTCAAGCACGGACCTGTGCCTAGAAACACAGCATAAAAGGAAGTCTAGATGAACCTTTAGTCTTCTCAAATTAATAAGTATTCTATAAAACAGAGCTTATGACACAGATAAATGTGTATTTGCACAGCCACATTCAGTTATTTCTTTTAATGAATCTCTTCTTTGGGATTAGACTTTTCATCTCTCGACAAATAGTAACATGAAAATCCAATCCCACATATCCGACTTTCATACTCTGCAAAAACCCAGCTATATTGCAATGTTTAGCCTTTACATTAGTTCTTAACTGAACTCTAGGCTCCTGTCTGCAGTGCCAAGGCAACTTATACAAATCTTTTCTAAATTTCCCTTTTGAATGATGCACACATCTCACCATGCAATTTCAAGCTAAAGATGACACTATTATTTTGTTAATGTGAAATTTGGCAGGACAGCAGTGTGGATCCTTTTGTGTCAAGAAATAAAGGAAAGCTGTAATTTTTAAAGTGGTCCTCAAGAGCTTCTGGCAGCATTGTTAGTTTGCTTCTTTTCAGGTAAAGCTATAAAAGAGTATTGGGAGTTGGGCCTGGAGCAGTCACTCATTTACTTCTTGGCAACCACTTTTGGTGGCAGAGAAATAAAAGTACAGTAGTATTCTTACTACTTTTTCTTTCTTGGTTTGCTATCGTTCCCCTGATCAAAATGCTCAGGAAGATCTTGAGATTCAGAATGAAATCAATGAAGCATCCGAAAGAGGAAATGTTGTAGTGAGCTACTCTCACATAACTTGACTACATTTGTGTTTCAGTCATAACAAAATGGTGGATTCTCTAAATGATTGTGCTTTGGAACAGTTGTCCATGGAACCAGCCAGAGGGTCAGCGGCCCTCGATTTAATCTTAAGAGATGCCCAGAACCTGGAGTGACATGCAAGTGTTGTTGAACCAATTGGGAGCAGTCGCCATTGTGCTATTAACATAAATGCAAATAGCCAATTGCCAAGAAAACCCAACATGGTCACACTTGACTTCAAAAGAGGAAACTTCCCCAAAATGAAAACATTTGTAAAGAGGTGGCTGAAAGGCAAAGTCAAGAGGGTCAAATCTCTCCAAAATGCTTGGGAGTAATTTTAAAGCACAATCATTAGAAGCTCAACTGGAGTGTATACCACATTTCATAAAAGGTATCACTAGGGACAAGAGGATGCCAATGTGGCTAATGAGCAGTCAGTAAGGCTTTTGATGAAGTCTCCCATGATATTTTTGCAGAGAAGCTGGTAAAATGTGGACTGGACAAGGTAACTGTCAGGGAACTGCCATCAGAGCCAGAGGGAGAGGGAGGGCTCCAGAGGGATTCCGGAGAGCGTCCCAGGAGGGAGAGAGGCAGCCCATCTTCTGGGGAAGGAAATCAGCATAGCACCAGTGGAGAAGGGGGGCAGATGGGGGAATCGACAAGGTGGCTCCATGACTCCTCGCCGGAGACCAGCGGGGAGAGCACGGGTCCTCCGCTGCCCACACTCTCCCTGCGCAGAAGGCTTCTGCGCAGGGAGAGTAGGCGGAGACTAGGCGTCAAAGAGCTTCTTTGCTGGAAGAAGTTCAAGAAACGCCCACTGACAGATTCTGCCAGCGATTGAGGCAGCCACGGGTGAGTGGCTGTCCGGAGAGAAAGGGTTCACCCAGGTAACCCAGCCAAGGGTGACGCCGATTTACGCGCAAGCAATCCCTAGAACCATTACAGTAACTTTAGGTAGATTTGTAGCTGGCTGACTGACCAATCCAAAGAGTGCTCATTAATAGTTCCTCGTCATCCTGGGGAAAACTGGGCCCGTTGTTGTTCAACATCTTTATAAATGACTTGGTTGAAGAAATTGAGGGGATGCTCATCAAATTTGCAGATGACACCAAACTGGGAGGGGTAGCTAATGTCACAGAAGACAGAATCAGACTTCAATATGACTTTAACTGATTGCAGAACTGGGCCTAAACAGAATGAATTTCAAGAGGGACAAATGTCAGGTTCTACACTTAGGCAGGAATAACCAGCTGTACAAATAAAAGATGGGGGACATCTGGCTTCTCAGTAGTACATGTGAACAGGGTCTGTAAAAAGACCACAAGTTAAACATGAATTAACAGCAGTGAAAAAACGTAAAGGTGTTTTAGGCTGCATCAACAGAAGTCAAGACTCCTGATCAATAGAAGTCATACTACTGCTCTATTCTACTTTGGCCAGACCACACTTGGAGTACTGTGTTCAGTTCTGGGAACCACAATTTAAGAAGGATATTGACAAAGTGGAACATGTGCAGAAGAGGGCAACCAAGATGATCAAGGATCTGGAAACCAAGCCTTATGAGGAACACTTGAGAGAGCTGGGTATGTTTAGCCTGGAAAAGAGGGGAGAATAAGAGGAAATATGATAGCCATCTTCAGATATGTAAAGGACTGTCACATGGAAGATGGAGCAAACTTGTTTTCTCCTGCTCGGGAAGCTAGTACTTGAACCAATGGATTCAAAGAAAGGAGATTCCGACTAAGGGTCTGGAAGAACTTTCTGTCAGTAGGAGCTGTTTGACAGTGGAACGAACTCCCTTGGGAAGTTCTGTACTCTCCTTCCTTGGAGGTTTGTAAGCAGAGGATGGCCATCTGTCATGGAAGCTTTGGTTGAGATTCTTGCATTGCAGGGTTTGACTAGATGACCATCAGGGACTCTTGTAACTCTACAATTATATTATTCTATGAACTCTTGTATTGAATACAGTTAGTGGGTCTGTAGCCACATAATATTGAATTCCACCCTTTGAAAGGATTCAAAGAGAATAGCTGTCAGTGGAAAAGTCCTGTGGACCCTGAAGGCTAAAAATTGTATAAACACAAGTTTAGATATTTGTGTTTCTTTAAACTGGGACTGGGGGAACCATTTCTCTATAGCCATCAACTTGGATGGCTTTAAAAAAGAATTGGACAAATTTATGTAGGACAGAGCTGTGTTCCACTTCCACTGTCAGAGGTAGTACGCCTCTGAATACCAGTTGCTGGAAATCACAAGCAGGGAGAGCGCTGTTGCACTCCAGTTCTGCTTCTGGGTTTCCCTTAGGCATCTGGTTGGCCACTGAGAACAGGATTCTGGATTAGGTGGGCCTTTAGATGTCTTCCCTGTGTTTTTATGGAAATGCAGAAACCTAGAATGACTGGAGACATTTGTAGAATGAAAGCAAGGACAGCCCTATTCAGCCACCTCAGTGCAACAAAAAACATGTACCCAACCCAACAGAATTTTGCTGAATTTTTCTGTCCACTTTGATAATGTTTGAATGCAGTTTCTTTGCTCATAAATTGGCAGAGAATGGTTTAGAAGGGGAGAAACAGGCTGCATTTCAGCTTCTTGATGATTCCTGATGAGAGATATTTTTTGCCTGTAATTAACATTGATTTTTGTGGTGCGGTTTTCCTTGGTAAGTGTGCCTTTGTTGCCAGTCAGCTTAAATACAAGAGCATCAGTTTAACTACGCAGTGAATAATATTGTTCCATTGTTCTTTTAAAGTTGCTTATATTAAATACCACTTCATGTAAATTTAGTGATATTAATGTACTATTCAGTGACAGACAATGTTAAATGTTGTTCAGCAAGTAGCAGAAACAGTTTTTGTTTCCATTTGCTGGTGGAAACAACAGGCATTCCCCAAGCCCCCATATTTGGAAGGATTTGCTAATTTTTTGGAACCATCACATATGGAATATGCCATGTGTAATTTTTAACTGGATCCTGTGGAAGTAAATCAATCCAAAAATGTCAGAGTTGGACCAGTTCCTACATTTTTGTACTGAAGATACAATACTTCCAAAATAGAGAAGGCTTGAAGAGTAGGTTTAGTTTCTTTGGAATAATTGTTTTAATAATTAAACAGACTATTGCAGTCCCATGACACTTGAACCTAAATTCTCTGGTGAAAATATGTTTTTTTTACATTTGATGTATTCATCTTCAATATTTTTCTTACAAGTTATGAAAAGAAAAAAGAATATATGTTATGCAATCAGATTTCCAGTAAAAAATATAGTGGTCTTAATTAAACACTGCAGTGTGCTTTTAGATCACAAATTTACAACGATCATCTACAAAACTTTCTTTATGCTAAGAATAGACGGGAGTAAAGTCTTTTGGAAGGGGACTGTTGATATAGGATAAAGCAAGGATAAAGTCCAGTGGAAGAGAAGTACAGTGTAACGACTTACTCCTGCCCCTTCTCAGTGTTCTATAATACCTTTCAGTTGTACAGTGTTTCAGAGTGGAAATATTGTAAAGTGGAATTTCTGAGGACCAGTTTACTGAAATCAGTGGTGTCCATCTTTACCAATAAATTACACACATGGAAGTCTACCCTGTTGCAAACATTTGCACAATCCCCAGATAACTGTGGGTGAAGTTACTGCTTTTTGGCACTGCAACCCACCATGGCTGCACTGGTCCTTAAATTTACTTCTTTTGTGTGTGTGCAGATACCATCAAAAAAACAACAACACTTGGTATGTGTGGATATTGTGCACATGTGCTCTTAGCTATGGTCACTTTGCCTACTCTGTATCTTAAAATCTACGGTACATCTTTATCCTGCCTTCCTATGGTTTCCCACTATACCTCTATTGCTAAAGTTGATGGTTTTTACAATAATGGAGGCAAAACAAAAACAAAAAAAGGAAAGCAGGAGTGGGAGCTTGCAGCTCTTTAAGAAAAATAATTTTGTAATATATCTGTTTATTATTAAATAGTAATATTGATTTCATATGTATATTTGTTTGGCAACAACTGTTTCTATTTTCCATGTTTCAGTTCTGATGAGTTAAAAACAGGTCTGAAGCTAAAACAAGTTCTATGTCCAAGATTACAACTGCATGGTTCATATATTGCCTTCACATTGTCCATTCATGTTTCCAAATTACTTTGGGAAGGATATTGCCCAGGGATCAAAAGTTAGTGTATATTGCCTGCTGTAATGGAAGTAAATGAGTTGTGGGAGCACTAAAGGAAAGAATGTAGCATGGTAGGGAATGTTCTAATTCTGTGTGTTCAACATTCTGCTGGTTTCCAAAGGGTGGAGTGCATTCTTGTTGATCACTCAGCAGGATTTGTGATCTGTCTGCAGGATTATTTTTTTCCCAATGTTTCATTTGTTCCTCAGACAGGGTTTTTTTTGTTTTGTTTTTTTTGTTAATACTATGTTGATACAGTTTGGAGTATAACAGATCATCTGCCAGTGAAACCAACTCAGCTAACATTATTTTCTTGTTACCGTCATTCTGTATTCAATAAAGAATTTCTGTGCTTGAGAGAGTGTGGTAAAAAGAAGCATCAATGTGTGGTGATGCTGATAGACCAGAATCTGAAAACCATTATCTTTGAAATAAAGAGGCACAGAAGAAGACTTTTAATGTTCCATTCCTAGGGTGGCCACTTTGCCTTTGCTGAGAAAGAGGAAATGCAACACACACATACAAATAAAAAAAGGATACAGATTTGCCTAACATTGACATATGCTAATTTATATAGTTGTAAATTTAGAAATAATTACTATAATTTAAATGGAAATACAGTGATCTTACTAATAGTGGGTAAGACAGTGACATGGGGCCTTGTGGGTCTATTCAGTCTGCTGTCCAAGTGCTAATTGTTGATGGGCAGCCTCAGTGCTCCTCCTCGCTCTTTCTTTTTGCATTTCTTTTATATTTTAAGTGGAATTGGACCACATAGCCCTTCAGAGGACTGTTCTCTGTAAAGTAGTGCTTTCTTACACAAATGCTTTTGAATCATTCCAATGGTAAGAAAGGTATATAGGTTGGCAAACATTGTATTGGAATTTGTTCTTCACATAGATATTTTAAATATCCTTGAGCACGAGCCAGCCCAAATCTTGTATCCTCCCCATGAGTCTTTCCTTAAAAATCCACATGAATAACCAGCTCTGGAACAATGTTTTCCAGCTGCATGCCTTCATAGGCATTCCGTTCAAGTCAAACCTCATATTCCAGTTAGTTCTGAGTATTTGGATTCAGTCATTCATTCCCACTGTCGGACAAGCAAGTCTCAAGCTGGGATTTTCTGACTTTAGCAGTAACCAGCCTGCTCAGCCTGCCAAGCTTAGTTCAGAATTCAGTGTGTTAATTCAACATTTGTTGTTTAAAAAGGGTCTGCAAATCTGGTTTTAAAATAAGCTCTGGGAATATACACACTATACCTTTTAAAGTCCATTCAAATCACATTCCCACCCCCACCCCCAGCAAAGAATTTGGGGCATAGTAGTTAGGAGGTTAATGAGAATTATAACTCTGCAAGGGGTAAACTACAGTGTGCAGAATTCTTTGAGGGGAAGAATGTGCTTTGAAGGTATAATGTGTATGCAGCCTAAGTTTGGTACTTTTCTCATGTTTGAATAAGATACTCGTGGCTTTTGAAACAGTGGCTTTTGAAAGTTGCATGCCTTAGATTAGTTCACCTTTGCATATTGGTTTTGTGTAATCAATGAGACATTACTGAGATTACTCTAGAGCAGGCATGTCCAACTCCCAAGAAACTGCGATCTACTCCCAGTATAAAAACACTAGCTGCTTCTAAACCGCTTCTGGCACAATGGGACACTGTGACGAATGCCAGAGTGCATGGAAACGCTGTTTAGCTTTCCATCACAGCGGTACTTATTTAAGAACTTTCACTAGTATGCTTTCAAACTGCTAGGTTGGCAGAAGCTGGGACAAAGCGACAGAAGCTCACCACCTTTAAATAGTAAAAACACCAAAGGGAGAAATATCAACTGTATAGAATCTGTATGAGAGAGAGAGAGAGAGAGAGAGAGAGAGAGAGAGAGAGAGAGAGAGAGAAGTTAGGAAAACAAGGATAGTTAGAGTATCCCTGCACCCCAGCTTTGGTCACTGAAAGGCACATATTGATTAACAAAGAAATAACAGTGTTTTGTGTCCCTGCTCCAAGATGAGGAATATGATTTACAACACTTTCCCATGACCTTATACATGAAGGAAGATTAAGATCATTGTCATGGTCATGACCCCAGGATCATGGGGGTGGCATATGTCCTCTCCCAAAGGGTATAAGGTCTTTAGTAACCAAATGAGCTACAAGAGTCATTCAGTTCATCCATTTGCCAGGAGAAATAATAACACCATTTTTTTATGTGACAATTTGGTGCAAAAGGGGGTGGGGTGGAACTGGTTCTATTCTCTTTTTCATAAGATGACGTGTTGGGCTCCAAGCACTAATTGAAGGAAACACCAAACACATTTGTTTTCCCACTGGCAGCAACAAACAAACAAACAAACAAACAAACAAACAAACAAACAAACATACATACATACATTGGGGAACTATGTAGACCTCTGAAATATCTTATGCTCAGCAATGGCAACTAGCATAACAATATTTTTGTTTACTGAAGTAGTAGCTTTATATTTATTATCTTGCAATGGTAAAACATAATGAAACGGTAGGATCCACTTCTATATAGAAACAGGTGCGTTTCTGAGAAGGCTATTTCTTATGACCTGGACACAGGCAGGCTGGTAATGCTGTTCTCCTTTCACAGAGTGACCCTGTCCAAATTTTGATGCTGAAGATGTGCCAGCTCACTATCTCAAAGATCATTTCGATACCTTAAAAAAAATTTCACATTACAAAAGAGAAGTGTGGGAATGCCAACAGGATTCACTGACGCAAATTACGTTGATGGGAATATTGTGTTTGTTTACTCTGTCAAAGGAAAGGATGGTTCTTAAAAGTTTCATGACATCAAAGATGAGGCAGAGGAAGCCATTAGAACCAATCAATCATGTGTATTCCTTTTCCAACACTGTTTATAAAGGAACTTGGGCAGTTCCTCTGTTTAACTGTTGTGCTAACAACTGAGGACATTCCTAGCATTGCCAATATAATCTATTTAGTTCAATATTGAAATTGTCATACCACAGTTCTGAAACAAGTTCTCCTATCTACTGAAATTCACACTTCTCCAAAATTTGTGATGCAGTTCTCCAACCAAAAATGTGTACAGAAATGTGTGTGTTAATGGAAAATGTGCATAAAAATTAATATATTATTGAAAACAGCATACAAAGGGCATTCTATTAGGAAAATTGCTTGTAAAAGTGTTTGTATTAGCCCAAACCACACAAAAATGTGTACATTGAGATAAATTTGTGCTAAAATACTGATGAATTTTAACAAGGCTTTTTGATTTTAAAAGCCTGCAAACTGCTATAGGAATGTGAAGAACTGAATTTGAAACTGGAAAAATGAGAAACAGATATTGACAGATTTGTCCATCCCTATGTGATGCCCCATGTGGTTAATGAACTAATCCTGGCATCAGGATTTGAGTTCAGCTGGACATGAAAATTAATTAACTTGAGTGCTAAAACTAAATATATGAACATCCCAAGTAAATATATTCCACAAATTTAACTTCCTTTATATAAGTAAATATAGCAGCAAGGTGGGGAGGGAGGGATGAAGCAGGAAGCAAAAGCTGGAATAGTTTTCCCACATGCAGCCCAAGGCAAAGTGAATTGTCTTTGCCACAGCACCAGATAGCTCTATACCTGCTATTTGCACAGGAAAGAAAACTCACATCCACACCAATGGAGCTTTCCTTCCATTGTAGATAGGTGTGGGACTCCAATCTAGATCAGGACTGCAAGAAGAGAGTGGGTTAAAGCCTACCATCAGGATCCTGATCTGTCTTCTCCTTTCTCTGCTATTTACTCTTTTAAACAGTCATTCATATAATTGCTAATTTTGTGAATAGTGTCTCCTTTAGTGTGATGGTAATCCATATCCTTGTGATGTGCTGTTACTATATCATAGTTCATTTGAAACCGGCACTGGTGTAGCATTAAAGGTGGGTGATAAGCTTTGCTGTGAAGAGAAGGCAGAAGGTAGTAGCATGAAAAGGCAGTACAAAACCATGTATGAATTTGGGAGTGGGTGCTTTTATTTTTTGCTTATTTTTTGCAAATCTTGTTACTCAGCTAGTTTGCCCTGCCTGACACTCCTGAGATTGATGGCAGTGGAATTCCTGTGTTTATATGGGAACTATTTAATTGAGAGTTTCTGCCATGCCTTCCTGTTTTCAGAAAGTAACCCAGATTTCAGCTTCCTAATCAAAAGAAATATGGCATTGTGCCATAGACATATCCAGTTTTACTTCCAATAATTAGCTTTAGCTGTGTTTGCAATCTGTTTTGTCTATAAGGATTTCTTTCTTCCTAGAGCAATAATTATTTTAATCAAAGAAATACCGGTATACATAATTGGGTTTTTAAAACATACCATACACTTTCAGTATCTTTGTTTCTTGAAATCTCTTTATTTAACAAAACTGATGTATTGTCATGAAGGGGGAAAAATGAGACAGATGAAATGCAGTGCATTATAGCAGATCTATGACAGGACCAGGGCTCAACCGAAATGCCCCATGTTTTTTCATTTTTATTATTGTGTGTGTACATCCCTTCCACCCTCCTGCCCTATAGAGCACCCAACCAGCTTCTTCTTCTGTGTCTGCCCCACTTCTCACTCTGCTGCTAAACCATTCCTACCTGACCTCTCTGACATCCAGTGAGCATGAGTGACTTTCTAAAACAACAGAACTGCAGAGATGGGAATGTGCATGGAAATAATACCCTCTGGTTTGGAAGCTGCATACCTAAATCCCAGACATTATTGGAGCAGACTATGTTCCTTCAAATATGATGAAAATACACTCTACTCATATTAAAATATATTCTCACATTTAAAGGGAGAGCACTAGAGCATTCAGGTTCTTTGGAAAGTTATCAGTCCCTGATTTGGGAATTAGTTGAGGAAGGGAAGGTCATATTGTATGTGGTCATCTGAAGTGTTTTCATTTGAAAGGTGGAAGGAATCACAAAAGGATTTGATAATATGTGAACAAAAAGGCATTATTATTATCATTATTATTATTATTATTTATTAAATTTGTATACCATCCTTCATCTGAAGATCTCAGAGTGGTTCACAGCATAAAAAGACAAGATAAAAACACAAAATATACAATAAAAGCAAGAACAAAAATGAAACAATAATCCCCCCTCCCACAATCACATTTAAAAGGATATAGGATGTTTATCAGCCAAAAGCTGGTGGAAAGGGAACGTTTTTGCCTGGCAACTGAAGGTGTAATAATGAAGGCACCATGTGAGCCACGCTAGGGAGAACATTCTAAAAATGGGGAGCCACTGCAGTAAAGTCCCGTTCTTGTGTTGATATGCTCTGGACCTCTTGCGGAGGAGGTACATGAAGATGGATCTCCGATGATGATCACAGGGTCTGAGTAGGTTCATATAGGAAGAGGTAGTGCTTGAGGTATTGCAGTCCTGACCCTTTTAAGGCATTATAGGTGAAAACAAGCACTTAATTGGGCTTGGAAACTAATTGGGCCAGGATCAGTGTAAGATGCTCAAACCATCTTGCCATGGTGACCAACCTGGGTGCCGAATTCTTCACCAACTGAAGTTTTCGAATCATCTTCAGAGACAGCCCTCTGTTGCAGTAATCTAACCTTAAAGGTTACATTAGCCTAGAGGTTTCCAGAGCACCAGAGTTCATTTTTACTCAGAAAACCCGTCCCCAATCTCTGCACTCCCTTCTGCTTTAGCCTTTCCTCCCTATCTTACTTCCCTGACATCATCCCCGCTTCCTTCCTTATCCCAAACTTTTGTCTGCTTTCCTTGAGTAGTCTTCCTATTGCAGCATTAGGAAGACTGGAGAAGAGAAGGAAAGGAAAGCTTTGGGAGAATATTATTAGCACTGAATATAATTAGCATTGTAATTAATTTATTAATCACCTTCTATACAAACATCTCAATACAATGTATTTTTATTTAAACAGATTTATAAATAGCTCACAGTATAAAATATCAAAGCAGTATAAAGAAAATGCCACACTGAACCTGATCTGGTAGCACAGAGGCAGCCAGTGCAGCTGCTTCAACAAAGGTATAATATATAAATTGAACATGGATAAAAGTGTGAGTGCGTATTTGGCTTTTTTTTTTTTTATCTCTCCCTGCTCTTTCATAAAAACATATTCATGCTTGATATTCAGATCTCCTTTAAGCCTGCTGTAAATTGCAAATGACAAAGTATTTGGCAACCAGATCCTCTGAAGGTCTCACACTGGCAGCTCTAATTTGAGAAGCCAGTCATGGCAATTTCATGCTCAAATTAGCAATGCAGTATTTTGTGTACATTTTTTGCATGGTTCATTTCATTCCTTTTAAACTGTCGGCAGTCAGTTATTTCTTCCACCGGTGCATTTATTCTTGCTACAAGCCATAAAGCTATGAGATAATCCACCTTTAACTTTGGCCTGTGTTGATGTATTTTGTGCACCTCAGGTGAACCCTTTTCTAATGGTAGCTGGATTAATGTAGGGGTGTAATATGTATATGTACACACTGATACCAGTTTTCCAGCCCTTGACACCAGAAGTCACATCTGTGAATATCCATTCTAAAGCACTGAAGTCTGTAGCGGTACTGTGGACAGCTGCATGGACATAAGTCCATTTAAAATATTTTGATTCAAATAACATCTGACACTTGCATGAAATACAAATGGTATTGGTTGCCAAACTCTCGGAGGTGGAGGGGCTTATTTGTAGAGCAAGACACTGTCTGGATGCTGCACAGTAATTCACTATTTGTCTGAGGTGACAGAATCTGTACACCATGCAAATTTGTCATACATCTGCTCTTGCACTGATTTATGACAACCCTACATCACACTGGCAAATCTGCTTAAGCCCTGTAATATATAATTTTAAACCCGAAAAATTATTACATAAAAGCTGCTCAGCCAAATCCATAGCTCATACAAATCAGTTATTTGAATTTCTGCTGATTTCCTACTTAGCTGTATCTTTTGTGAAAGCTTCCATTGAACTTAATGGGAGTGAAGAAGAACCTCCTTTCAGCTGTGCCAGTGCAGTAGGGAAAGTCCATTGGATTGGATTGGTTTAAATTCCAGACATTCAATTTAACCCAGTTGTGGCCTGGGCTATTACATTGCTCAATTTAGGCCATTTTGTATAATTTACCCTATATTTATATTACATGTACAATTTTTTAAAAGGTGTGATCTGTGAGTGAATTTTCAACATAATGTCGGCAGTTACTGCATTTTAGTATATCATCCCAATCCAATGAAGAGAATCTTATGCAGCTGATGTGATATGCATGGCAATGCTAATTTGTTTACCAATGAACTTAATGGATGCATTTCACACTATCATAAAATGTCCACATCCAGAATTACTAGTCAGGTATAACAATGCAGCTAGAATTGAATTGCAACTAATTATGTTATAATGGTTTGGGATGCAATCCTGTGCATGTTTACTTTGGAATAATCTTATTGAATTCCAGGTAGATTACTTCTGAATATACATATAGGAGTGCACTGTAGAATAGATTATATTGGCTTGTAGTTATTGGCTGTTATTACTTTGTCAGTCACATTATTTTTGGCATTATTACCTGATCCAGTTTATCTGGAAAAGATGGTAATGGGAATCTGATCCATATCCATATCCATATTTTTTATTTTTTATTTTTTGATGTTTTGTAATTTTTACATTTTTTGTTTGTATTGTTTTATTGGTTTTGTTTGTTTAAGGTGTTATTTGGTTCTTAGGGGGAGGGTTCAGGGCTGCCGGGGAGTGGGCCCCAGCCCACAAAATGGCTGGGGCATGTTCCACAGGGGGGGATGCACTGGGACAACCGATCTCAGTGATCACGGGTAGGAGGAGGAGTTACGCTAAGACCAGACCATGTCATTACAGAGGAGGCAGGTTTAGTCGTTGTCTGAGAACTATCCCTGCCTCCGGGTCTGGTCCTGACCGGATGGATACTAGAATCAGCAAGGGATACCCACATGACCTGAAGGTGCTGCTGTGCAATGCCAGGTCAATGATTCATAAGACCACTGCCATCCATGACTTGATCATGGATGGAGGACTTGACCTGGCATGTGTAACAGAGACTTGGTTGGATGAAGCAGATGGGCCTGTCCTTGCCGCTGCTTGTCCACCAGGTTTCTCTTACGCACAGCAACCCAGGTCATGTGGGCGGGGAGGGGGGGTTGCAGTGATTTTTAGGAAGTCATTAGTTTGCACCAGGCGTCCTATTGGGAAGACCCAGTTTACCGAGTGCATGTTCTGGAAGTTGGGCAATAGGGGCAGTACAGGATTCCTTTTGGTGTACCGACCTCCCCGCTGCACCAAGGATTCCCTGCCCGAGCTGCTTCAGGTCGTGGCGGATGTTCTCCTGGAGACACCTAGCTTGGTCGTCCTAGGGGATTTTAACATCCATGCCGACACGACCTTACAAGGGGCTGCTCGGGACTTCGTGGAAAGCATGGCCTCCATGGGGCTGTCCCTGAATAAGTCTGGCCCAACCCATAGTCGCGGACATGCCTTGGACCTGGTGTTTACCTCTATGGATGTTGGTGATCTGACACTAAGTAAAAGCGAAACGAAAGAAGTGCCATGGTCAGATCACTTCCTGGTGCAACTGGACTTCTCTGCAACCCATCCCCTCTGCAGGGAGGTGGGACCAATTCGGATGGTCCGCCCCCGCCACTTAATGGATCCAAATGGTTTCCAGAGAGTGGTAGGGGATGCTTTATCCCATGTTGATGGCCTTTCAGCCGATTCCCTGGTGGCCCGCTGGAATGTGGAGTTAACCAGGGCTATTGACTGTTTGGCTCCGAAGCGCCCTCTCCGATTGCATGGAGCCCGGACAGCCCCGTGGTTTTCCACGGATCTGAGGGCAATGAAACAATCGTTGAGACGGCTAGAGCGCCGGTGGCGGATAACTCATTCCGAATCTGACTGGACACAGGTTAGAGCTCAACGTCGAGCCTACCAAGTGGCGATAGCGACGGCGAAGAAGAATTTCTTCACCGCCTCTATTGCATCTGCAGAAAACAGCAGCAGGAGACTTTTTCAGGTGGTTCACAATTTAGTGGAACCACCTGCAACATCGGGGCCCAGTACGGGCCACATGTTCTCCTGCAATGATTTTGCAAAGTTTTTTGCAGATAAAATCGCTCAGATTCGGGAAGAAGTAGACTCCACCGTGGGAGCAGGGCCGGGGCGGGAGAGTGCTAGAGTTCTGTCTAGTCAAGTTGAGTGGGATCAATTCCAATCTGTTACCTCCGAGGATGTGGACAGGCTGCTTGGACGAGTGAAGCCAACCACCTGTCTCCTGGATCCTTGCCCATCCTGGCTTATAAAAGCTAGCCGGGAAGGACTGGGCGATGGGCTTCGTGGGGTGGTGAATGCTTCCCTCCATGAGGGAGCCTTCCCAGACCCGCTGAAAGAGGCGGTTATTAAACCGCTTCTTAAAAAACCATCTTTAGATGCGGCCACGATGGCCAACTATCGCCCAGTTTCAAATCTTCCATTCTTGGGCAAGGTGATTGAGCGAGCGGTGGCCGAACAACTCCAGGCACGCCTGGAAGAAGCGGACCATTTGGATCCCTTCCAGTCGGGATTCAGGCCTCATCATGGGACTGAAACTGCCTTGGTCGCACTGGTTGATGATCTTCGGCGGGCTAGGGACAAAGGTGAGAGCTGTTTCCTAGTTCTGCTGGATCTCTCAGCGGCGTTTGATACCATCGACCATAACATCCTTCTGGACCGTCTTGAGGGGCTGGGAGCTAGGGGCACTGTCATACAGTGGTTCCGCTCCTTCCTCCTGGGCCGTGTTCAGAAAGTGGTGGTGGGGGATGAGTGTTCAGACCCCTGGGCTCTCACTTGTGGGGTGCCTCAGGGTTCTGTCCTCTCCACCATGCTTTTCAACATTTACATGCAGCCGCTGGGAGAGATCATCAGGAGGTTTGGGCTGGGTGTTCATCAGTATGCGGATGATACCCAGCTCTACCTCTCCTTTAAATCAGAACCAGTGAAGGCGGTGGAGGTCCTGTGTGAGTGTCTGGAGGCGGTTGGAGGATGGATGGCGGCTAACAGATTGAGGTTGAATCCTGACAAGACAGAAGTGCTGTTTTTGGGGGACAGGAGGCGGGCAGGTGTGGAGAATTCCCTGGTCCTGAATGGGGTAACTGTGCCCCTGAAGGACCAGGTGCGCAGCCTGGGAGTCATTTTGGACTCACAGCTGTCCATGGAGGCACAGATCAAATCTGTGTCCAGGGCAGCTGTTTACCAGCTCCATCTGGTACGTAGGCTGAGACCCTATCTGCCTGTGGACTGTCTCGCCAGAGTGGTGCATGCTCTGGTTATCTCCTGCTTGGACTACTGCAATGCACTCTACGTGGGGCTACCTTTGAAGGTGACTCGGAAACTACAACTAATCCAGAATGCGGCAGCTAGACTGGTGACTGGGAGCGGCCGCCGAGATCATATAACACCGGTCTTGAAAGACCTACATTGGCTCCCAGTACGTTTCCGAGCACAATTCAAAGTGTTGGTGCTGACCTTTAAAGCCCTAAACGGCCTCGGTCCAGTATACCTGAAGGAGCGTCTCCACCCCCATCATTCTGCCCGGACGCTGAGGTCCAGCGCCGAGGGCCTTCTGGCGGTTCCCTCACTGCGAGAAGTAAAGCTACAGGGAACCAGGCAGAGGGCCTTCTCGGTAGTGGCGCCCGCCCTGTGGAACGCCCTTCCAGCAGATGTCAAAGCGATTAAAAACTACCTGACATTCAGAAGACATCTTAAGGCAGCCCTGTTCAGGGAAGTTTTTAATGTGTGATATTTTATTGTATTTTTGCTTTCTATGGAAGCTGCCCAGAGTGGCTGGGGAGGCCCAGCCAGATGGGCGGGGTATAAATAATAAATTATTATTATTATTATTATTATTATCTCTTCTGTAACACCTTAAGGAACAACACCCCCCATTTAACAACAATGTGCAATGATTAGGAATATGTCCATGTCTCCTTTTTTGTCACAGAAAATATCAGTGAATATATAGATAGTGGTAGGCTCATTTTAAAATAGTTCAGGTTCTCATCACGTTGATTAGTTGGTTGGTAAAATGAAGCTGCTGGTTTTTTTTGAGGGGGCAGACAAATTAACCAAAGCAGAGTCCCTAAACACTGCTTGTCAAAACGTATTGTTCAACAAGAAATTCCCACTGGCAACAAAAGAAATCTGTATCCAGGACAGCTGCAGAAAACCTAAAGAGGGAAACAGACTGAGTTCTCAGCAGTAGCACTACATCACTGCTTTGCTTGTTTGGTCTTTGTGGTTTAATTTTTAGAGAGTTCATATCTCTCCTAGCCTTCATGCCGTTCAACATTCCTTTACATGTTTACTTGGAATCGAGTCATTTTTTACTGCAATAGAATTATATGGGTCTAAGGTTTAAGTCTCTGTGATTGGTTTAGCTGCATGCTTTAAAAACATTCCTAAAGTCTTTTTTTCTTTTCTTTTTTAGCTTACATGAGACTTGTGTGTGCTTGAAACATTTTGTTTGAATTGGAACATGTCGCTTGCAAGGCTTTGGCCTGAATATCCTTTGCCTTCTGTGTGGCATAAAAGTTGCTCAGCATTGTATTTTGCCATGTGTACCCTTTCCATTCGTAAGGTAAAATTTGCTCAGTGGTAGCTGGAGCCTCTTGGGCCTTTTGAGGAAGAGAGTTGGGGTAAGCTGATGGAGCCCGTGGTAGGTGTAGCCATCGCCCATCTCCCATTTTTGCCTACCTATCTTTTAACAACAGCTTGATATGCAGAAATTAAAGCTTTATCAATGGTGAGGGAAAGTTTCCAGCTTGACCTTTTGCATGTATATTTATGATTAAAGCAATCTACTGTTCGCTCTAGTAATGGAGAACTTGCAATCTAGAGGCCTCTGAGTTTGGCCTACCAAGTTGTTTTAGCCAAAGCATACCCACTTTTCCCACCCCTGATGCCAGATGAACTCAGATGTTAGAAAGTTCAGTTCAAACAAAATTCAAGATACAGATACAAATAAAGCTTGCTATCCACATAATATTGTATTGTTGGTTGTTCCCCATGCTGACAAGTTGATAAGGACAAGAAACAAAGCCTTTCATGTTATCAGCCCAGTATTGTAGAATGCTCTGCCAATAGCAATTGAGCAGGCACCTTCTGTTTCAATTTTTTAATACAACTTTGGTTACTCACCTCTATTCCTACAAACAAGACAGACAATCAAGAAATAAAGAACTAGGTGAAGCACATTATTGCAGTTAGAATAATATAAACAGAAGGTTCAGTACACTTTTGCACACATCATTTATGTGAAGGGACTTTTTAGAAGGGTCACATATTGATAAGGTAGCCTTGCCACATAGAGGTTTATGGTATTGGGGACTTATGCAGCACACTATTTTTATTTCATCTCCTTATATGGAAATATGATCAGGATAAATTAGGTTCCAAATGCTGTCATGAAATACAAATCAACTGCAATTTCTATATGGCCATTCTATTGGGCTATAAATCTATCCCCACCCCACCCCAAATGAATATTGATGTCTAAATCAAAACAGAAGGGCAAGGTTAGACTAGCCTGAGGAAATGTGTGCTGTTTTCTTTTGGTGCAATTTTCATGAATTTCACACAGATGCCTAGAGACCTTTTCAAATATAACAAGGGAGTTAAGCTGAAATCCTTGGGTATGAAAACTTTGAGATCATAATGACGCAAAGTATGAAAAGGATGTTTCTATTTAGCAAAAAGTCATTTATAGACTGTATTAGAAAGAATCCTACAAATGAAAGAAGGAAGTAAATGAAGGACATGGCGCCTTACTGAATTTTTTTTGCATAGATTTACAAGTTGCTCTAAGTCCCCAGAGGGATGGATTTTTCACTATAAACCTGCCTTGGGTACACAGATCTGTACAGTGTAAAGAGCAGTTGAACTGACATCTTTCCGCAACAAAGAAGCCTCTGATATCAACCCTTCCCCCATGTATCTGGTTTTTAAACTCCAGTGTTAACAGCATTTTTGTACATGTCCAAATGTTTTATTAATTAATTAATTTAAAATATTTACAAGCAGCCCTTTAGGTTTTTTTTTAAAGAAACCAAACATCTCAGGACAGCAGTCATACTCATAAAACACAGAGATATTACAATACAAGAATAGCAACAGCTGAAGAACCAAAACATGCCATACATCTAGAGTTGTCTACAATATTAAAAACTAAAGAACCGTAAAAAGCTGGAAAGTAAACAAGTCTTCACTTGGGTGTTGAAAAAACAACACCAGGTAGGCTTCCATTTGGAGGGAATTTTATATACGGTACATATGCATACCCTCCAACATTTTTCCAATGAAAATAGGGATGTCCTATTCCCTGATGATGATGATGATGATGATTTTATTATTTATACCCCAAAAATCTGACTGGGTTGCCCCAGTCACTCTGAGCAGCTTCCAACATATATAAAAGCATAATAAAGTATTAAACATTTAAAAAAACTTCCATATACAGGGCTGCCTTCAGATGTCTTCTAAAGGTTGTATAGTTACTTATCTCCTTGACTCATAACTCCATACGTTCCAGTGAAAATATCCAGTGAAATCCTAAGGAAAAGCGGGACATACCAGGATCAAATCAGAAACCAGGACGGCTTCTGTAAATCCGGGAATGTCCTTGGAAAATAGGGACACGTCAAGTGTCTGTATGTGGGCTGCCACTATTGAGCTGTTTAGGGAGGGACTTGATGGGTAGATCAGGGAGGCACAAATATGCCTATATTCAATCCTTTGCACATGCAGCTGTGCAAATGATAGATGTTTTCTGTGTGCTTCAAGTGCCCGCAGCTGCCTTCCATTCCCCTTGCACCCCAGGACCCACCAAACTTACCAGGAGAAGGGGAGAGGGGACAGCAGCAAAGGTAGTGGTGAGTGTTCCAATTCTTTGGCAGATTACCCTTTTCACCAAGAAACAGGCTGGGGGCATAGCTTCCAGCATTCCTGGTAGGAACATGGTTTGCATCATTTTCTGCAGAGGACAAGGCCTTCTGAGGCTAGAAGTGGTCACTGCAGTGGAGCTGAATCATCTGCCACTGCTACCTTGGCTTCTCACACCAGTTAAGCTTGGGGGCTTTGGGTGGTTCGGGGAAGCAGTGGCAGAGAAAGCAGCTGAACAGTTGAGGTGTAGTTCACTGGGTTGTACTTGCTGTCTTCACAGAATGCTGCGAGCAGGGCCCTGTTCAACCTAGACCTACTCATAAGTAATCAAACAAGGATGCTTGTTTTGAAGAACCCTACTGCAACAGCCCTATTGAAGATGAGCATGATATTTGGACACATACCCAGGTCCAATGTCATTTAAGGTTTTAAAGAAGAGCTTCAGCACTTTTATTTTTTCCTGGAAACTGACTTGGAGCCACCACCACCACAAGCAAGACAGTGCTCTCTTCAATGGGTCCCTGTTAGTTCAAAGTACAACTGCTAGGTAACTAACTGAAAATTAATTAAACCTCCTGAAGGATGAGATTTTCCCATTTCAACTCCTCTCCCCTCAATAGCTTAAATCCTTTCTCTGCTTTAACTAAATAGAAGAAACCCCAAAGTATTTTTCTTCTTTCCTCTGTTTGTTATTCATCATTTCTATTCAGATAATTTGAGATCTGGGTCTACTGTTGTTGTTTTTACTTTACCACCTTCCAGTAATTCATTAAGCAATATTATCACTAACATCTATCAAATAAGGATAGCATTTTTCATCACAGGGATTGGTTGGGCTGTGTATTGTTGTGTTTGACCAAAGGTTTTATTTCTTTTTCTTACTTGTGGATTTTTGGAGGAATTTTAAAGGCGGTATTAACTCCCCCCATCATTTTCTGATTGCTCTGTGAGCAGAATGGAGTAGTTAGCAAGCCTGTGGACTTTAATTAGCACTTTACTGTTAGTCAATTTGTTTCTTTTCCATAGTGAGTGATGCAGGGCTATAAAGCTTGCTTCTGTGATGAAAGGTATTCAGTAAGAAGCACTTCTCCTCCCACCCTTTCTCTGTATGTCTTTAGGAGCAATGTCCTGGTGGATGGGGCTGCAGAAATGCAGCTTGGACCATTGGAGAAGATAGAATAATAAATCCCTGTATAAATAACTCTTCCCCATATGTGTGATGCAACCAAATGTTTGCATGTACAGGAGCCAACTAGAGGTGATTGTACAGTAAATGAGTAAGTGCTATTGACATTCTGAAACACCTTCTTTTAGCAACACAGCTTGCAGTTTGTTTTTAAAATTAGTGTATGAATTACAATTCAGGGAATAATAAAAACAAAAACTGACAACAATGTGAGTGCTTGTATGTATACAGCTGTCTTCTTCCCTCTGGGATCATAGGATTCTATTGTTGATGCCAATTCTGCTAGAGCATGTTCTAAGATGGACATAGTCTAGACTCCCTATTAATTTTTCTAGCCATATTTTAGTGGATGGGCAGGGCAGCCAGATTCTTCTCAGAGCTCTAGCTCTAGCTATTGAAGGTAAAACTAGAGGCTCAAATTGTGAATGCTCTAATGGTGTTTTTTACACACTGAACACAAGCAACACACACACACATATTTTGCTGTTTTTGTTTGTTGTTAACATTTTGCTCTCTTGACAGCACTGGGGCACAATAATGAGGATTTTTTAAAAAAAGTAATTCTCTGATAGAGGCAAAGTATTTCAGTGTTTCTATCTGTCTCAGCCCTGCCCTGGAGGTGCCCATGCTTCTAAATGTCTTTCAGTTCTCAGTCTCTGACTGCAGAGAGGATTATTAATGAAGCCTTTAAGATATTTATTCTTGCGTGGTGACATACCTACCTACCTATAAACATTTAAGGAATGGCAGGCTTTCTGGGAAGAAATTTCTGAGTCGCTGCACCATAGCTTGAATCTAAAATACGTTTCCAAAGTGATTTGGCATTTTTAACACAGTGGGCTATTTACTGACTGTTGAAAGAATCCACCTCTGCCTAAGGATCATCCGTTTGATTTATATTTGGCTTGCTGCCCTGTTTTCTGGAAGAGGGTTTTTTCTGTCTGCACTCTGCAGGAATGAAGAGATTAACCAATCAAGCATTTTAAAATGTTTGAATATGATTAATTAATTTACTACATTTTTGCAATCTTACATTTTTTTTTGTAATATTTTATTGAAAAGATTTCACCTGTAAATAAAGTGATAAAAAGAGACGAAGAGAAGAAAAACAAAAAGGCACAAAAATGTGTAGAAGAATATATATGAATATATACAAAAAATATCCTAACCCATACATCCTAACCCATATATATTATTATCCTAATACATATGTAAATATTAATAGCCTACTACCTTTTGTATGGGGACACGGGTGGCACTGTGGGTAAAACCTCAGTGCCTAGGACTTGCCGATCGCATGGTCGGCGGTTCAAATCCCCGCGGCGGGGTGAGCTCCCGTCTTTCGGTCCCAGCTCCTGCCCACCTAGCAGTTCGAAAGCACCCTTAAGTGCAAGTAGATAAATAGGTACCGCTTTCTAGCGGGAAGGTAAACGGCGTTTCCGTGTGCTGCGCTGGTGCTGGCTTGCCAGAGTAGCTTTGTCACGCTGGCCACATGACCTGGAAGTGTCTTCGGACAGCGCTGGCCCCCGGCCTCTTAAGTGAGATGGGCGCACAACCCTAGAGTTGGACACGACTGGCCCGTACGGGCAGGGGTACCTTTACCTTTTTTACCTTTTGTATGGGACGCAGGTGACGCTGTGGGTTAAGCCACAGAGCCTAGGGCTTGCTGAACAGAAGGTTGGCGGTTCAAATCCCTGCGACGGGATGAGCTCCCATTGTTTGGTCCCAGCTCCTGCCCACCTAGCAGTTCGAAAGCACGTCAAAGTGCAAGTAGATAAATAGGTACCGCTCCGGCAGGAAGGTAAACGGCGTTTCCGTGCACTGCTCTGGTTTGCCAGAAGCGGCTTGGTCATGCTGGCCACATGACCTGGTAGCTGTATGCTGGCTCCCTCGGCCAGAAAAGCGAGATGAGTGCCGCAACCCCAGAGTCATCTGCAACTGGACCTAACGGTCAGGGGTCCCTTTACCTTTTGTATAAACTCATTCCAAATATTGTCATATTTTCCCAAGCAAAATCTATGTCTGTAAGCAGTCCATTCATAAGTTGTGAGTGTTATCATATTAGTGATCCATTTATTAAAGGGGATTATATCTTTATTCTTCCAGTTATCAATATCAGTCTTTTGGCTACCATTGGAGTACGTAGAATCAATTTTCATTGTTAACTTCCATACAATAGGTATATAGTTCAGAAGACATACCAGTAGTTTTAATTACAGATAGGTAGCCGTGTTGGTCTGCCATAGTCAAAACAAAATAAAAAAATTCCTTCCAGTAGCACCTTAAAGACCAACTAAGTTAGTTCTTGGTATGAGCTTTCGTGTGCATGCACACTTCTTCAGATTCAGGTGTATCTGAAGAAGTGTGCATGCATACGAAAGCTCATACCAAGAACTAACTTAGTTGGTCTTTAAGGTGCTACTGGAAGGAATTTTTTTATTTTGTTTTGACAGTAGTTTTAAGGTTTTCTGCATGACCCTGAAAGCTAGGAATTTGTTCTCATCTTTGCCATCGAAAGCTAGTATACAGTATAAATAAATTCCTGCACAAGTTCTAAGGAAGCAGTTGAGCTGCTGGGGGCAAACAGAAGCAGCTGAGAGGCTGACCGCTAGTGCTGGGATTCAAGTACCTATCTGAGAGATATCAGGCAGGGAGTTAATATCTTCAGCATCTCCAAGCTCAGGTTAAAGGAATGTACAAAGCATCCTTCCTGTCAGATCAGAGTAAAGGTTCAGCTAGAATCTAAACCTCTGGAGTTTAGAAGCGGAGCATACTCTGGTGTCTGCCATCAGAGAGGAGAGCAAGAGCCACTGGAAGGTTGCGCCAAGGATGGCTGTTTGCTTGAAAAATGGAAAATGCATCGCCACTACCCCAAAAGGGCACAGATTTGTCAAAATTTGGACACATGCCCCTTAAGGGAAGTATGCTCTGGTCCCATCCCTCAGCCAAAAGACTGCTGGGTTGTATGTGTGCATCAGTGAGAGATCTGCAAGCAGAGCAGTAGCCCATACTTCTTGTTGCTCCCCCCACCCCCACCCCATTGACTAATTTTCAGAAACATATTGCTTCATATTAGGCATTGATGGACCTCTTCACTCCCATAAATCTGTGTAACAGTGGCCATTACAACGTAAGGCTACAGATAAATTAAGAAGATTAGTGTGGATACGATCTCCCCCCTAGCCAACCTCCTTGAGCTGACAGGTTAGATTAGGCAATTAATATTCACTAACACTGAAGTTCTATATCATGGATGCCCAGCAGTCTATACAACAAAGCAATCTGCTCTTGCAAGCTTGCATTTGCCTTTCTTCTTCTCTGCCTTTGCCTTGCCCCATACTTGACTGCACAGAGGCTGATAGCTGTTAATCCCTGATACAGACAGTCATCACTGGAGATACTGGAACTTGAATAGGAATCTTGAGATCTTTGAACAACCTTTCATTAATTTTTTGTTTAAAGCATTTATATCCCATGTTTACTCCAGAGAGCTCAAAGCAGCTAACAAAAATAAAACCTTAAATTAAATGGTAAAGGATGCCTTTAATTATAATTATAATAATTATTAACACTAGCAGCATGAAATAACAAAAAACAGCAACTTTTTTTTCCTATAAGAAAACCCTCAAGAGTTCACTTTGCTCATTTTGCATACATTTAAAGTTTGATTATAGTGTCTCTTAATTATAATCATGTCTACTCAGGGGTAAGCCCTGTTGAAATCAATGTTGCTTCCTTCGGCGATCACTCATGGCCGAGTAAGATTGTCTTTCATTAACACGGTCTTAATGGTGTGTCCATAAGTGACTGTAGAGGCCAATTCTGGATCCACACATCCTTCCACAGTGGGGACATTTTCCCCATCTCTCTCTCAATGGAGGTCATCATACAGGGCGACCCAAGAAATTTCTGTGCCAAAACTGGGGCTAAACCTCAATTGAAAGGGATCTAGAAAATCTATTCTCTCCAAGAGCGCCTGGCTCTGATTGACAACCACCCACTCTAGAACCTTCCCCAGGAAAGGAGGTGAGCAACCGAATGGTAGCTAGTTAGATTTTCCAAATCCAGGGTTTCTTGAGGAGTGGTTTTACCACTGCCTCCTTCAGGCAGGCAGGGACCACCTCCTCACGTAAAGAGGCATTAATCAACTCCCTGGCTCAGCTAGCTGTCCCTTCCCTGCTGGTTTTTATCAGCCAAATGTCCAGAGCACAAGTGGTCACCCTGACTGATCCAAGCACATATTCAAGCCTTACTAACTGAAACTCATCCAACACAACATGACTAGACAGTGCTCTGGACACCCAAGATTTATCTACCCATTTTTCTTGTAATTAAATGTTTATAATTAGGAATAGTCCATTCCACTAATACCAACCAGTGTAGTATAAAACAGGGATAACCAATGTGACCCTTCCCCCTGACTTGGATTCCAGCAATATCTGGGGGGCAAGTTATCCAACCATTGTATAAAAGTCAGCATATTTGAATGGGTGTGGATTTCTTGGGTGGTGGTAGAAAAGTGGCTATCTGAAAGATCTCCCCCAGCCATTTAAAATAAGTTTTCCTATTGTACCAATTGCATGTTGTATAGCAAGGATTATCTTAACATATCACGAGAACATGCTGTTAGGTGAATGTATAGGTTCATATCTTTAATGGAAGCCTTTTGTTATAATGTGGGAATATGACAATCCGTACTACTTGAAACGTTTACAAGAAAATGTACACACTTAATAGTCAATAGACACCAATATTTTGAATGAGAAACTTGTAAAAGAAATAAAAATACATCACACAGAGGTTACGTGTATCCACAGTCATGAATTCTGTCTCTACAGAAATGCAATAAATAAAATCACATCATATGCAAATAGTTCTACTTACATCAGTACAATATACTGTGCAGCTTTCCATTCATTTTTACCCAAACCAGTATTACACTTCTAGATTATCCAGTTTATTTTTTCTACAATCATAACATTGCTCACAATAAAAGGGGAGGCAGAGACAAAGTTAAACCTCCACAATCTCTATCCTGAGTCTTTTTAGTTTTGCACATACTTTGCAGAAGGAAACCAAATCTTATCCTATGGCAAAAATTTAGCTTAGTTTTCTGCTCAAGGTCTGTTAATATCTCACAAATGATTTTACAAAACAAAAATTTTAAGCCAGTATTGTTATTAGGAAAAAAGTAGATATGCTTCAAACTTAACCTCTGAGCAGCTGTTTTGAAAGAGATTCTAAAATCCAAACAGAGATCTATTGCAAGAGCAGTTGTTCAGTACGGTACATGATGGCCAACCTATATACATAGTGTGAATAGTAGCCATATAAGATTATGCTTTTCTTTTGTGTTTCGTTAGGTCTTGCAGTTAAGGTGGTATGATGAACAAATGCAGTGGCTTTTAAAATACATTCTGAGGGCTGCAATTCTCATTCACAAAAACACTCTCACAAGTACGACTAAAACATGGCAAGGATTTGTGCGCCTGTCAACTTATGAGGAAGGCACATTATGTCAAGCTGCTCCAAATTAGAGATTGACAAGCTCTCTGAGATTAGCTCTGTTTAGCTCTGGAATTTTTCAAGGTTTCCTGGAAAGAAAAGGGAAACCCCGATAACAATTTCCTGAATCAAACCAAGAGATAAGAAAAATGTCACCCCAATTCCTCAAACACATCTCTCGCATCGCTCATTGTTTCTGGCAGAGAAGGAATAGCAGCAGCAACAAGCAAGAGAGGTAAAAAGGTTGATGATATAGCATGTGATAGGGGCCATGCAATTTCCGAAGATTAAGGTGAAAGGGGGTACTGCATTTTGGGGATGGGGAAAACATTGGAGGATGTGCAGGGGTTGCAATAGATATGGGCAGCGGGAGCTTGGAAGTCTATTTGCTCTTGGATTTTGCTCTGGGCAGGAGAGGAAGTTTGACCATGTAAAAAACACCCTTCTCCTTTTGTGGTGAATTTTCTTGGTCCCCAAAGTTTGATTCTGCGTGTTGCTCATGAGAACTCTGCTAACATAATTACTCCAAATCCTACACCCCATCTGACTTCGAGCACACACCTTTTGCACACATTGGTGACACACCTGTGAAAGAAAATAGTGTGTGTAAACATCAGATTATGCACTTGGATTTTCTTCTTTGTTTTCTTTGGTGGCTGTAGCTGCTGTTTGGCTTTTCAAATCTCTTTTCATATTTGGAGAAGTAGACAAAAGGAATGTAGTGGTTTGATCCATGGAAATCAAAGCAGAGAGTCCAGAGGTACAAATGTGAATTATGTGAGCTTATGAACTTGGCTTCTCTTAATTGAGACCACTGCGAGCCATGGCTCCTGGAATGCCACTGAAATTGGAATGTTTAGTCTGACTCTCCTCCTGTTGAAGTCAGAAACAAAATTCTAATTCCAGCTATCAGTGTCTATCTCCCTAAGCATTTAATAGCAAAGGAAAAAATTCATTTTCTTATTTGTTTAGGAACTGCAGTCATGCCAGAAATGACACACAAAGCAGTGTACAATACTAAAAATTAAAAGTAAAACTATTATGGTCATGCTTACTATCTTATAAACCATTATAAACTGTTGGCACAACATTGTCACAGATATGGAAAGGAAATGTTATAACACCCTGTAGCCCCTAATAACTTCTTCTGTAATACCATCTATTGGTTTCTGTAAGTAATTTGAGAACTTCATTGTTCAACAGAACAAGTAATTCAGAAAATAAAACTAATATTCTAGCATATACAAGTTGCATCCTATTCTGAATGATATAAAATAAACTTTAAAAATCTGCTGTCTTTATGACGTATTCATTAAAGGAAGTAGTAAGACATAAGAATATATGAGTTAATGATTTGGAATGATTCTATGTCTTTGTGTATTCCAGCTTAGATTTTTTTAATTTTCTCCTTAGAAATTCCCTACTAGATACATTTACTTTGCTTGCTCAATAATCTTTTTGGAGATGTATGCTCTGGAAACACTAAGCAAGTGTTGTTGTTACTTTATAAACCATCTATTGCATCACATAGTAAATCCCCAATAATAAAAGCACTGTAGCTCAGTATATGAATCTCAAAAGTATCAAAGTCACCAGAATATTTCAGCCTTTGACTGCCTTTTACAGTTACTGTAAATTTTACAGTGTAAAAGTTTAAAGGAGCACCTTTCAAAAATTCTTTACATGCTATAAATGTTTGTGTGCACCAGAAAGAAAGTGTTTAGGAAGAAATAGTTTTGTATTGATAAAACAAGGTATCTATACAGCAGTTCATTTCAGAAAACCTCATTTTGAGTTTGTTTTCAAGATCAAATGCAATGAATCTTTGTGTAAAACTAAGCTGCTTCAAAATTACTGTAGCCTTGTTCTTTAGAGCTAAATTCAGAGATTCTCCCTTTAACCCCTTCATTCTAGCCTAGCAAAAATTAGTCTTTGGAGGCAATAATGTTCCAAAACAGTCTTATTTAGAAACAATATGTCTGTCAGTTCACTAATGTAGGAGTAATGTGGTTCTTTGGATGATGCTTATGCCAATTTTCTACTAACACAAAAATAGAAAAGAGGAAATTGATAAGCCAATTCTTTTTACTGGTGCAACTTGTTGGCCAACATGAAAGTTTGAATATCCTAAAGGGCTGTATTGCATTGGAAAACATGACACACCCACCAACAGCTGCTGGTTCAATAAAATGTGCATCCAACCTTCTTTACTGTCTTTTTTCAGTTGGCTCAGTGTTAGTACTTAGATTCTTGTACAGTCTTTAAATTAAATTCCAGCACATCCTTCTGTGTACTCTTTGTAGATTTTGGCAACAATCCACTGCAGTTATGCACTGCTTGATTTTAAACTGGACAAAGCAATTGAAATTAAGCATACTTATTGGCCTATTTATTGTGTATGCTTTATTTATGTATGATTCATTTTAGTGAAGAATGCTTTGGTAGTGTTTTAATTTTATTATTCCCTTGAAAAGTCTGAAACGTAAGAATAGTATTAGCACTGGAGAACCAGCTGGAATGCTCAAGGAATTGGGGGGGGGGGGAAATAGCATACACTGACTTAGGAAAAGAGCAGAAGATTGCTGGGAAAAAACTGACAGTGGTTTTCAAACTATGTTCCAAGGAACTCTCATGTCCCTGGAAGTTATCAGGGCATCCTCAGTAAGAAGGTAAGCAAAAATTGACAAGCTTCCCTGAAATACAGCTAGACCTCCATCTTCCCCTGCAATGTGCAGCTACAGGAAAAGGTTGAATGTGTTGTAGCTCTTAAGTTACACACTCCACTATTTATGTAGGGTAGCTGTGAGACTGAATAGGAGTCATCAGTGTCTGCATGAGGCTGAATGCATTCCCTAAAACATGCACCAGAATCATCTACAATGTTCAGGGGCCAGTGAGGTGGTACACCATAAAGAGGAAAGAATAGCCACTTCTGCTGGATGGCAGACAAGGACACACAGACACCCTTGCCAGCAGGAGACATGAAAAAGTGGTAGCAGCAGGAAGTAGCACCTTACAGGTGTGGGGCTGCTAGGAATGACCAGGAGTGTCCAGAACTCTTGCTGCTTCTCTGGTAACCACTAGCTGGTTCTATTGGGAACCATGTCGGAGCTCCTTGACAGATGAGTCAATATAGAGAGATCTCTGAAGACTGACATTAGAAAGATAAAAACTGATCTAATAGTATTTTTAAACCAACGTAGGTAAGAAGGATTGCTGTTAAAACCTCCATATTCATGTACCCTTCCAATAAAATAGATGTTTATATTATTCCTTTTAGAGAAATCTGGGATTATTAGCATGAAGTCTCTCAACCCCTATATTTGGATGGGGAATCTCTGGCCTTCCAGATGTTATTGGAGTCCTACTCTTATCAGTTCTAACCAACAAGGTGAGCGGCCAAGAATGGTGGAAGCTTTGGTTCAGCAACATCTGGAGGACCACAGCTTCCACAGCTCTGTTCTGTATCATCAAAGGAATCTTGCCACTGAATGAGAATTCCATGACTGGGGAAAGAAAGAAGGGGAAGGGGCGGACTGGCCCAATATGCAAAAGTCAAATATAGTACTTTTATTTACATATAAGAAGATCTGTGCTCATTATTATTCACACTTTTAAAAAAGAAAAGAAAAATAGCTCTTCAAATGTGCTCTCACTTTGACTTTCCAAGGTGAAATAAAACAACCTCAAATAGACATTTTTTTCTTAATAGAAAAATATGATAAGAATACCTAAAAAATAACATGTTAGCCAGATGTCACTTTTTATACAACAAAAAAGTTTGGAGTTGCCTTTACTGTACAAAACCACTCTAATACTTAATATTTACATAGTTTGGGCTACACTCAGGTCTCAAAGGTGGCCATGCGGTGTTTGCTTCCAGCTGAAGAATTTGAAGCAGGGATGATATATTGCATCCTCACTCTGTACTCATTTTTCTCAGAAGTAAGTACCACAGATTTTAATGGAACATGCTGCTGAGTAATGGCCTGATTATTTTTCTCATCTGCACAGCTGTTATGCCCATACATCTACACATATCAATATTCTTGCCTTGCCCATTTCTTCCCATTTTAGCAGTGGGAACCAAAAGGCTAAGGAAGCAGGGCAACCTGGTGGAGACAAAACCAGAGGAGCCAGAACTTCTAGCTGTTTTGTATTTTTGTGTGTACATATCTCTATGTACATAAAGAGATCAGCCAAAGGTTCTTTGTCTGAGGCAAGGATCTCATTTACTGTTATTGGCCTAGTCTACACATAAAGCAGGATGAGATGGGAATGAGCTGACAGATTGGACAATACTACTTCAGAATGCAGGTAAGGGAAATCATATTTCTGAATGCTTCCCTGTGTAAAAAACATTATTTATGCAGAAACCTAGCATGGCTGTGAAAGGGAGCCTAGACTTTTCTCAATTTTTCATGTTGCCCCCTCTTGCTCAGTTATTGGGACGGATTCAACTAATGAATCACATCAACAGAAGCCCTACGCAAGGGCTTCTGCTTGTGCAACAGGGCTTTCCTTTCCTTCTTCTCCTGCGTGCCCCATATCCCCTGAAACTGGCACAGGGGTGGGAGAACCCCCAGAACAGTGCATGGGGGAGGAAAGTGGGGACTGTTGAATCTGGCAAGCTACAATGCTTGCCCTTTTGGAACAATCGCCTTAGTGCTACACTCAGTTCCTTCCTTTGTGTGTGGCTTTTTTTTAATAACTTGGAGTACAGAATTCAGAAATGGCACCTCCTCTCAACTCATCTGTATTCTGAAGTTGTAAGACCACTCTACCACCTCAGGGTTCTTTTACCTAGTGTCACGTTATGTGCAGATCAGGCCTGCCTCTTTTCTGGAAATGGTTCATGTTTATTTTACACAAGAAACACCCAACAGATTAAAAAGCAGGAGACATGTAACCAGTGAATGTATAATCCTACAGTGATGTCTATGACAGGAACCCTGCAGAATCCATATATAGGTCATGAAAATGATACAGAGGAGGGAGCTTTCTTGAAACAAAAATGCCATGTAAATGGAAGTTCTCTTAAACCCAAATATCCCCAGGAACACAGGCAAGCAGTTGTCCTGTTTAGACCAATACACAACATATTTGCAAAGGAATCCTTTCACAGGGAATGCTATTGGAATGATATCCAAAACTAATTTGTTGTGTAAGTAGGTCCTTAGAACCAAATACTATCTTTCCACTGCCTTGGGATTTCTTCTGTTCTCTAAAGATGCTTCTGCTCCTTTCCCATAAATTGTATTGTTTTGTACTACCTCACACTTCCTTTGCTCAATTCTAATCTCCACTATTCAATGCTGAACAACACTAAAAAGCAGCACCTGTGTCTCTGAAAACACATTCCTTTTATAATCTGGTATGAGGTACAGCTAACGAAGGGCCGCTGAATGAACCTTCATATTTCCAAGAAACAAAATGGCTGACCACAGCGACTTGTCTTGGATACACACCAAGTGTCAAAACCATCTGGGGGGGGGGGGGGAGACACACTTGTTCTTTTGTCATTTTCTTTTCCACAAGATAAAAAGGCCACGTGGAATATGTGGCTAGTAAATCATTCCTGAGTTTCTGAAAGAAATTAAGACATAGTTACTCTACTTTTAAAATGCTGAGTCCTTAATAAGCTTCTCCTTTTCTGTTGCTGTCTTTGGTAGTGTCCATTTGTCGACAGGTTTCCTCCACACACACAAAAAAACAGTTTGTTTCACCTTACTTCATGCAGCAGAAAAGTGAGACCTTATAGAGTCCTCTCGTAATTGCCAGTGCTTGCCGATGTTGTATTCTTCCAGTTGACTTCGCCTCTCAATAGTTATTTTGTATTTTTTTCTGCATAAAAGAAATGGGTAGCACAGGGTAAGAAAACCTCCTTCAGTTTAGGATAATTAGGAATATAGCTCCCTTCACAAAAGAATGTCTGTGAAGTACAAATGTGTTCCTAATGATAAATGAGATGAATGAACACCATTGCCAAAAGATTAAAGAGGTGTGCCTTGAAGCATTTTTGCCTGATCTCAAAGTTAAGTTATATTCAAAGATTTCAGACAAACTGAATATTCTTCCACAGATCTGAAACTAAGTGAGCAGGAAGCCAGTAGAAAGTGCAACAGATGCTTTGAAGTTAGGGCTGCAAATAGTGGAACCATTTAGTAGTTAGTTCTCTCAAACAGTTTTTTTTAAAGAACTGCTTCAAGATTGCAGCATATGGCTTCATATTGTTCAATGGAATAGATTGCTTGCCACCTCACACTGTTAAATATAATTTGCGTTCTGTATTTGTGTTCTTCAGTGAAATTGGGACTGCCCCATTAAAGTCCACTCACAATTCAGTAAAATTTAAATACTCAAACATATCTAATTAATTGTTATTCTGACTAAATTCTTACATGTTGTTACTGCCAAAAAATATTTATAGACCTTGTTTACAAGTAATAAACACTGAATGTATCTTACACTAACGGAATAATAATACAGTTGCAACTATAATAAAACAGAGTGCAACACAAAACTGCTCATAAAGTTCACAACATTAAAAAATCAGCAATATTAAGTACCCGTCCACTCCTCAAAATAAATAAAGCACAATCTGCCCCACAGATGATTCAACAAACCATGGCTTGTTTCTCTAATGATTGATTTGCTTTATACAAATTATAAAATGTAGGCAATATTTCCCCCAAAAACAGAACCAACCTGAAAAAGTAGAAAGCCATCAACAATCCTGCTCCTAGCAAGGCACCCACAACAATTCCTGTAACTGCTGACTCTCCTAGACCACCTGCTTGAAAAATTAAAAAAGAAATAACCAATAGCAAATCACAAAGAAATATGTTCAAGCTCACAGAATGACTGAATAAATGATCAATGTAATATTATAAACAAATCTATTCAAAATCCATTTTGAAAAGTGCCCAAAGAAACTTTTCTATAGTCCCAACTGCTTTTATTATCTTCCTTTATGTTTACCTTGGAGCTTATTGATGTCAAACTCTGAAGTGCTGCTGATTTATTTCAGTTATTTCTAAGCCACCTTTCAAGACTATACAAGGCGGCTTACATTAAAACAATGATACAGTTTCCATTAAAAACAAACATTGAAATATACCATTCAAATCACAATAAATCAGTCAGCTAATAAATTTCAATAAACGCTAACAGAAATCCCAAGCCAAGGAAAACAGGTGTTTTAAAAACTTTCTATAACAGCAGAACTGAAAGAGTTAAATTGACCCTTTTAAAGGGAAGGCATGTGTTTTCTGTCCAACACGCCTTGAGGGCACTGCGCAATGGTAATTCTCAGTCAGTAATGAATTACCTTAGGATGCGTTGCAATACAACTTTTTACATCCATATGCTGTTTTTTGCTGTGATTTTCGTGTGTGTGTGTGTGTGTGTGTGTGTGTGTGTGTTGAAATGGTTCATCCATGCAATTCAAATCTCAAATTTATAATAATCTGCCTTCTTTTATATTGATGCTGGGAGATAGGGAGTGAGCCAACAACATGACAACCACCTTGGCTGCTTAGTGGGACCTGCTCCTTGGTCAGCTAGCAAATGCCATCTGGGCATGGATAGGAGATGGAAAGGGAGTGAAGCTAGGTGGTGAATCATCTGCCATGCATACAAAAGGTCCCAGACTCAATCCCAGGCATTTCCACCTAGGACTGGGTAAGACTCTGGAGAACTACTGCCAGTCAGTGTAGACAGCATTGCGCTAGGTGGAGCAAAGTTCTGACTTGCTCTAAGGAATTCAATCCATCTGGTGCACTTCTGGACTATAAATTCTGGTTTCTATCCTGGTGGGGATGGGGTGGAGAGTTCTTAAATTACCCTCCCACTCTCCCTAATTCTTGGATGTTTCTTCTGCTTGCTTACTTTGTTATGGGCTAATTGCCGGTCACTGGGTGATAGTGCCAGGAAGGAATTTTACCTAAATTCCTAATCAACCATTTGGTTCCAGTTTTTTTTTTAGTTTTTTGTTTTTGTTTTGCCTTCCTCCTAACAAGGATATTTTCTTTCACAGTGCTTTCAGTCTCTTGCATCAATAATTGTATCACAACTAGCTCTACCCGCTGGGGCCCTGGGCAGGGAGCATAGTTTGAGAGCAGGTGGGAGTGATTTCACTGAATGCCTTCCTTGGGCTCTGGGGGTAATGTCTCGCTTCTGGACCTTGGTACCATTTACATTCTATGGTTGGTCACAGCAGGTAGGAAGAGCAGTCTGCAGTGAAGAAGCTGACTTTCCTCTTGACATCAGTTAGGCTATAAGGCAGGCTGCCAGAATGCTTTGGTTCCCTCGGCCATTCTATGCCAAACGTTTCAACGCTTAATAAACTTTGGGCCTGATTCATTCTTGTGCCTGTTCAGCATTTACACTCACCTCATGACAGCTTCATTTCAACTGCATCTCTGTATCTTCTTCCATTTACTCCTTTATCCCACCTAGCTCCATCTGCAGCACCACTATTCTCTTCTGGGGGTTTCAGCAAAGTTATTTGTTTGTTTGTTCGTTTGTTTAAGATCCCACCTTTCCTCCAAGGAGCTCAAGGTGGTGCACATAGCTCTCCTGCTCCCCGGTTTATCTTTACAACAACCCTGTGAGGTAGTTGGGCTGAGATACAGTGACTGGCCCAAGGTCACCCAGTGAGTTTCTTTGCTGAGTGGGGTTTGGAACCCTGGTGTCCCAGGTCCTTCACTCTAACCACTGTACCACATTGGCTCTCTGCTTTGCAACCTTTTGCTTGGGAAATCTTGATGCTATTGCCAATATACAAAACCATTTGCACATACCCACTTTGCCAGTGTTCCATCTTCACATTTTGAAAGAAACTATCCCAGATTTTCCCATGAACATTAGCTATACGTAAATTGAGCCTCAATAAATTTCCTCTGGTCAAGTTGTTATTTGTAGTATTGATATTGATACAGAAGTGTATCTGAGAACAAGCGCAATTCCTTAACATGGACTGTTGTCTGTTGCAGATTTGGAAAGGAGAAGTTAACCTCAGTAAACTTACATGATTTGCAGGGTGTGTTGCTTGGGTGTTCCAAACCTCGGCTGTCATCTGTTCTTGCTTTGAGCTTCCAGGGGTAATTTACATTTGGAAGCATTTCAAGCCGTCCATGCTTTCCATAATAGTTCCAAATAACCTGTGAAGAAAATAGATATATAGCAAAATGACAGTCTATTTCCAACCAGCTTCTGGAAGTAGGGAGAAAACTGGGGTATATCAGCTAGCTTAATCTGTTATATATAACATACACTTTTCAGAATTGCATCCAAAAATCCATCAATTGAAAGACATAATTGCTGGAGCCATGCATTTTTGGATCATAAATCCCTCCTTGCCCCATTCTGAAATTTGGAGGGACCAAATGTCCAGCACATAAACGTTTGTTTACTTCACCGAATGGTGTGTAAATTATTGCTGTCATTTGTGTATGGCTGTCAGAGCTCTTTGGGCTATATGCTTGGCTCTTATTCTCTACCACCACGCCTCTATTTTTTGTTGTCCCAAACTACTCTGTTTTTCTTTAAAATGTATGTTTACTTCATTTTAGGTTCATTTTATTTATCATATTCTAGACACCAAATTATCAGATAAAGATTTGCTGGTCAAGCCTAAATTGGTTTGGCTGCATTCCGCTGAGAAACGAAGGTTTTCATGACCAGTGGGAATGAACCTTCCAAATAAACTAATATTACCACCAGTACCATCAAAGAGAGGTCAGCATTATAAATTAGGATGAGACAATCCCAGCAAAATGAATGATGTCAACAAACACAAAATGGAAAGAAGCTGGAATGTGACATGAGTGAGGCTTCCAAAGGGAAACAGAAAGGATGTACTAAATATACAAAAAAGTCTAATCATGCAATTGCTGGATTTCCTGTCATAGATGAGAGATGCACATGAATATATGTAGAGACTGGGGTCAATGTTATCCTTCCCATGTGCACTTCCCCTCCACTCCAAGGTTTTGGGTTAACAGGCTGTGTCCTTCAGCCTTTCCTCAGATGACTTCTGGACCTGTAATAATCTTTATAGTTCTTTTCTGACATCTTCCATGTTATCAGTCAGTCAGGTCTTTGTGTATGGCCAAGGCAGCACAATATTACACACACAAATTAATCAAAAGCAACATAACTGCAGTACAAACAGTCTGGTTGACACCAGATCAAACCAATTCACTGTCCTTACAGTTAACAGGTTTATATGTACAATTTCCCAACTAATCTTAGCAGTTTATGCAGCAAATGACATTACTGTACTTTATAAGCCATTATTTCCATTTTACCAACATTATTCTTGAAATGTAACTAGCTGCGGTTGCTGACCCCTGAGGCTGGTGGGGTGAAGGACTGAGCAGAGGGCAGGGCAGCTAACTGCGGATGCGGCTGGGGTAGGCAAAGCCAGGGGTCACCAAGGGCCAGCCACATGTGACACAGAGATGCAGGCAGGCAACCAGGCAGGCACGCATGCAGACACATGCAAACAGTTTAATTGGTGGTGAGAAATAGCAAGATTTGGGTCTGGGAGGGGAAATACACAGGTTAAGGAACGGAGGGGAAGGAAAGAGGGACCAGTGCTAGGCATTCTGATTTTTAGCTCACTGTGACATTCTGATTTTTATAGGATTGCCGTTTAAGGCATTTATATTTTTGAGGCTGAAGTTCTATGTGTTTAATGAGGAGGAAGCTCAACTAAACAGCAGATTTTATGTCTGAATGAATATGCAAAGGATTGTTCTGTATAAGGCAAATAGTTTGATTTTATACACTCACTAGCTATAAGTGATCCATGTTATATCATTAAAGGTTAAAGCAGTAGAATAAGTTTAGTGCTGATAAGAAATTAAGAGCTGAATATATTTCTGTTTTACCCTGGGAAATTTGCTTCCCATGGCTTCAAAATTTCCAGAAAATTTCACCTCTCTGCTGCCTCATATTTAGTTTCTTGTTCACTGCAACTAAAACCTTCTGAACAATGCCACTGTCTAGGATATATATGATATATATATCTGGATTTTCACTCTAGCATGTAATATTATTGGTTGAATGCTGTCTGTAATTTCTACAGATGAAGACCATGACATTTGTAAACCAAGGACCCTGTAGTGCTATTATGCAATTGTAGTGTTTCATTTCACAGTACCAATACTCAAGGCACTCTCCTTTGGCGTCATTGTATCTCCTGCTTTTGATGACCAGCCTAGCTAAACAAGGTCATGAATACTTTTCATTTTCTTCGAAAATGTATGCGGTCTCCCACATTCATTAAGATCTTGAATTCAAGAGTCTAGGTTGCCATATCATATTTTTCAGGCTGATGATGATCCAGTAATAATCCAGTAAGAAAGTGTGTGTGTGTGTGTGTGTGTGTGTGTGTGTGTGTGTGTGTTTTAATGGCAGTTTGTTCCAATCCCTGCACATCAAGCTTTCTTATGAGGTTCTGCTGAAGGGTTAGTAAGAAGGACTTGTAACAGTGATCAGTCTAAATTCTTTCCTTAATTGGTTTAGTAGAAATGGAGACTGCAAGAGACATAATATATCTTGCCCACGGTAGAGTCAATAAACATTTTGCCACTGAATCCTTGTTCCAGCCTAGCATTTAGCATTATTTCAGCACTTACCTGCTGCATTCCAGTTTCTGGATCGGTCATTGCAATCACAGAAAAATCTCCATATCTTTCACCATTGGCATCTATGGATACTGGCCCTGCAATGCCTAGAGAGTGGCAGGTGAGAAATTTAAAAATTAATGAGTTGACAGCACATAATGCTTCCAAGAAAAGCAAATGGCAGAATTATTAGAGACTGATATGGCAGGAAACCTCATTAGTCTTCCAGTTCTTCTGTTGGCATTCCAAAAGAAATTGTAATTTTACCTCTGGGGCTGCATTCCTAAAATTCCTAACATTTATTCTCACACACACACACACACACACACACACAGCCTGCGGGGCATAAGTCCTATTTCAGAACCCCTATTTTGCTGATTTTTAAAAAGCCATTAAGGGGCAAAATAATTTTACACAGGAAAGTCTAGCCCTGGAATATTTGAGGAAGCTAATAGTTTAATGCATCTACTCGTCTGAACTCAAAAGGCAAGCAAAGAGTCCTACTAATACATTGTCATTGTACAACCTGTGTACAATGAAATTAAACGAGCCTCCCCCCCCCAAAACACTCAATCTCTTGTCGAATGTATCAATCTCTAATACATTCACCCTTTGAGATGGCATAGCATATTTTGAGAAAGGGTGGCAACTATGAGGCTAGAAATCCTTAACAGCATGTTAAGTTCTTCCTGCTACCCTTCTATCCTCACAGCAACTCTGTGAAGTAGGTTGAGAGACAGAAACTGGCTTAAGGTCTCTTCAGTCTAAATCCAGCACTACTCACTGCACTATACTGGCTATCTTCATAAGCAGTCCCATGTTTACTGCACTCGTATAATGCATGTAATATGCATATGGTACTAGAATTTTTAGTTTTTAAAGTAAAATCAACATTACTGATACATTTAGGATAATGGTATCCTGCTTTGTAGCCCTGAAAGGCTCTCTAATTAAGTTAATAAAAGGTTCTTACAATAAAAATCACATTCAAGTTGAGTATCAGGAACAGAAATAACATCATCCTCGGGCTTCTTTGGTGCAGCCCTTCAATTTCTGTCTATTATAATTTTCTATCATTCTTATTTATTTCATTTGTGAATCACTTCCCATAAAACATTCCAAAGTGATCTATACAATAAAAAGATAGCTACAAACAATTTCAATTCAGTACAGACACAGATTGGGATTCCCCCCCCCCAAAAAAAAATCCTCTTGAAAGATTTGTTGGACAAGGAAAGAGCTTCAATAGGCACCAAAATGATAACATAGATACTGCTAATCTGTTATGTGGTGGGAGGGAGATCTGAAGGGTAGGTGCAACCACACTCAAGGCCTGATTCCAACATCATGCAGAATGGCCCTCCTGAGGAAATGGCATCTGAAGGAGGCCCACCCCTGTAGAGTGCAGTGATTGGCTGCAAATATAAGGCATGAGACATGAGATAGCAGAGCCCACTGATGCAAGAGAGCAGCTAAACTCTCTTAACCCATGATGGAGACGACTCCTTCCCCTGCGGTTTGGATTATGTGGATTATTGTTGGGACTCAATGTGTTGAGCTCCTGGATCAGTAAGGTAAAAGGTAAATGACCCCTGAACGCTTAAGTTCAGTCAAAGGCGACTATGGGGTTGAGGTGCTCATCTCGCTTTCAGGCTGAGGGAACCGATGTTTGTCCACAGACAGCTTTCCAGGTCATGTGGTGAGCATGACTAAACCGCTTTTGGTGCAATGGAACACCGTGAGGGAAACCACAGCACACAGAAATGCGTTTACCTTCCTGCCACAGCAATACCTATTTATCTACTTGCACTGGTGTGCTTTTGAACTGCTAGGTTAGCAGGAGCTGGGACAGGATAAATTTCTTGTCCATTCCAACCAAATGCCTCTCCATTACTGTGAGAAAGAAAAACTCACTGAAGTCGAGAAAGTGGTCCATTATGTTTTTCATAGCTGTTCCAATTTCAGAACTCATTGTTGGGTTCTTATCTAAAGGAAATATTTCCTTTCAGTTTAAGTACTTCCACTGGAAATTGTGGTAATCTTACACTGTAAGAAATGACAGATGTATCTGGCAAGAGCAGCTTGGTCTTACCAGTAAGGTCCAGCTGACCTTACAAAGTTTAATGCACGGGTGTGTGTTCTGGAGTTTGAACATATTCATAGATTCTAAGATTGGCAGGATGTGGGTGGGGCAGAAGGGCCCAAAAGGTTTGGCACTGAAAACCCTGAACACTTTGGCATGCACAATCTAAAATAGCAAATGGAGACCTTGAAACATTTCTGAATGCACACACAAAAAGCTGTTCAAAATCTAATACAGCAAAGAAAAGGAAGAGGGACTTGGCATTTTTGCATTTTTATTAAACCCAGCTTTTCAGTTATAAAACCTAAATGGAAAAGATGAAGCAATGTAAGGAAGCATGCTAATATATGCACATGAAAGAGTCAAGTGGCTGCAATCTTCAAAAACAAGGAAGGAGCCAAGAACCTTAATGATGACAGCTAACCTATTATTATAAGGGATTTCTTTGTATAAAAATTACTGACAGTGATGCTATAAAAATATAGACAACAGGGGGCTATTTAATGTAGTTTCTTAATATCTAGTGTGCAGGCAAGCTATCTGTACACCCTGTTTAAACATGTCACAGTCTCCATTTTTGTCTGTGTTGTCCCTGTTAATACATAAGTATGTGTAGATAACCAGAGGTAGGGAGAACCTTCCAAATACAATATGTGAGGCATAAGGTGGTATGTAAAGGAGTGATAAAAAGCTGTCACTGCACATTTAGATGGAAACCATTATCTTCTTACCTCCTTATTATAAGCTGCCTCTTCTTTTTTGTACCAATAATTATATACTAGGAATCCTTAATTTATATCTCATCCTTTCAAGGAACCACATTATTCATGGTTCTACCCCCTTCCCCCACTTTTTTATTGCTGGAAACAGCACAGCAACACAACACAACACAACACAACAAGGGTGGGGGTCTTTTCCACCCTGAGCCCCACATTCCAGCAATAGGTGTGCCAAAGCAAAAAAGGGAATGGTAACCCCATACGTCTCTGTGTGTGTGTGTGTGTGCGCGCACACACACACACACACACACACACACACACACACACACACTGTAATTTGCATTGGAGAGAAAAGGACTTTTTAACAACCAGTGGGGAATGGACGCTCCCTCATTTTTCACTTTATGGTATGCTATCAGCAGGAGGTGGGATGCAGGTGGCGCTGTGGGTTAAAGCCTCAGCGCCTAGGGCTTGCTGATCGAAAGGTCGGCGGTTCGAATCCCTGCGGCGGGGTGCGCTCCCGCTGCTCGGTCCCAGCGCCTGCCAACCTAGCAGTTCGAAAGCACCTCTGGGTGCAAGTAGATAAATAGGGACCGCTTACCAGCGGGAAGGTAAACGGCGTTTCCGTGTGCGGCTCTGGCTCGCCAGAGCAGCGATGTCACGCTGGCCACGTGACCCGGAAGTGTCTCCGGACAGCGCTGGCCCCTGGCCTCTTAAGTGAGATGGGCGCACAACCCCAGAGTCTGTCAAGACTGGCCCGTACGGGCAGGGGTACCTTTACCTTTACCTTTTATCAGCAGGAGGTGGCAGGTTTTAATTTTAAGAAGCTAGATGGTACAATCAAAAAGTTACAGATTTTCCCAAGACTGGACAAACAAAATTACATCAAACACTTGATTATTCCTACCTTCATACGTCCTATTCCATGTCTGATGGACAATCTTTTCTCCATCTTTCTTAGTGAAGCCATTCTTCAAAACTTCCCGTAAAGCCAGAACATAGAGGATAATAGCATCATGGAATCCTTCCACAAACATGTTAACCTAAGGACAAAGCAAAGTTTTATTATTATACTGGGCCATAACAAAGCAGATGTTTGCAACATTCAGCAAAATCCCACAATTTGTACAAATTGCTTAAGAAACTCAATTAAATAGAAAAAAAAACAAGTAAACTTAGTATGTCTCAGAAAGTGGTAAAAATATCCCAGCATTTCTCCTTATTGATAAAACATCTACATTCAAACTATGGAGCCAAACAGAATGTCATTCTTCAGAAAATTTTAAATGGGCTATGTACTTTTTCAAGATTATTGTATTTAAGTCACTTATGCCAAGGGTAGCAAGCCTGTGCCCCATGGGCAACATCCTTACCCAATTGTTTTTTTGTGCGGCCCCAATGTTTTTGTTTTAGGAATTTTTTTAAAAAAGATACTGTATATGTGTGTTTATGTGCGTAAAACTTGGCTGGGGGCAGCAGGGTGAATTTCAGACATAGCCAGTGTGGTGTAGTGGTTAAGAGCGGTGGACTCGTAATCTGGTGAACCGGGTTCGATTCCCCGCTCCTCCACATGCAGCTGCTGGGTGACCTTGGGCCAGTCACACTTCTCTGAAGTCTCTCAGCCCCACTCACCTCACAGAGTGTTTGTTGTGGGGGAGGAAGGAAAAGGAGAATGTTAGCCACTTTGAGACTCCTTCGGTAGTGATAAAGCGGGATATCAAATCCAAACCCCTCCAGCAATTAGTTATCAACAAAGATTAGGCAGACATGCACTGGGGTAGCCAACACGGTACCTGCCAAAGTTGTTGGATTACAGCTCCCATTAATCTCAGCACACATGACTAGCATCCAAGGATAATGGAAGTTATAGTCCATGTTGGGTACCCTTGCTTTATACAAATCTGAGATCTTAAAACTCTCTACTGGCCTCACTCTGAGTCTACAACAATTACCCTACTTCAGTTGTATGTTTATACACATAATCCTTTAAATCATCTATAACTTTACCTGGAAGTAAGTCCCACTGACCGTATCTACTTCTGAGTAGGCATGCATTGCACTGTAACTCTGCTTTATCTTGTTAGGGTAGTGGTAAAATAATCTGTCATTGCTCAAACTGCAAATAGCAGAAATGCTTCAGTGTCTGCTTTACAAAGCACCTTCATTGGCTATGGAAATAGTGTCTCCCCGTTGTAACTGTGGAAGTTTTTTCAGACTGTGCTGGTTATTTTGTTTGTCTAATGATTGCTCTCCCCCAGCTCTAAGCCTCCCTTACACATCTGTGAACTCTGGACTTTGCTCAACAGACTCCTTGTCTGTTGGAATATGAACCAGCAGCATGTTTTCTAAAGCGGTAAAACAATAAATAAAAGTTCCCCATCTTTTGTGGCCCTTTCAGTAAATGGCATGAGCTAAATGAAATGTCACTTTCCACTACAAATCTCCAAAACAATTAAATGGATTTGTGTTTTATAGCAGTACTGTCAGTATTGTCCTACAAGGAATCCAACTGTGAGTGTACTCTCTCAGGGTTGCATTTACTATGCTTGGCCTTTTGGACAAGCTCCTGTGGATTCAGAAAAGATGTAAGCAGCCCCTTCAAATTGGCAGGATTTGTCTCTAATAGCAAGCTCGTGATACACTTTTCACTGTGTATTGATTTTTGTCTTTTTATTTCGTTCCTCCAATATGTTTGAAGTACACATTGAAAATTCAAGTTCAATACAGTATAGCTTTGAAACAAAAGTCAATGTGAAGTAAGAAAATTCAGGCGTGAAGAACGGGATCAGAAGCAAGTAAGACTAATCAAAAGTAGTGGAAAGACACTTTAAGAATCTTTACTGTCTATTTTAGGAATGCAATGAAGCTCCTTCAAATGGAGTAATATCATTGATCCATCCAGCTCAATATTGCCTAGATTGACTGGCTCTGACTCTCTGTGTTTCTGGCAGGGGTCTTTCCCAGCCCTACCCAGAAATACAAGGGTTTGGAGCTGCATACTTTTTGCATGCAAGTGTGTACTGTATTCTACCACTGAGCTACACCCCTTCCCTTTGAGAGTAATCCAAAAGAGGGCTGAATTGCACATTTACTGAGTGTTTACAGGAGAACACCTTAAAGGCAATTTGCTAATTTCAGGAGCTGTATATTCATAATGTGGGACGCAGGTGGCGCTGTGGGTTAAAGCCTCAGCGCCTAGGGCTTGCCAATCGAAAGGTCGGCGGTTCGAATCCCTGCGGCGGGGTGCGCTCCCGCTGCTCGGTCCCAGCGCCTGCCAACCTAGCAGTTCGAAAGCACCTCCAGGTGCAAGTAGATAAATAGGGACCGCTTACCAGCGGGAAGGTAAACGGCGTTTCCGTGTGCGGCTCTGGCTCGCTAGAGCAGCGATGTCACGCTGGCCACGTGACCCGGAAGTGTCTCCAGACAGCGCTGGCCCCTGGCCTCTTAAGTGAGATGGGCGCACAACCCCAGAGTCTGTCAAGACTGGCCCGTACGGGCAGGGGTACCTTTACCTTTTACCTTTTATATTCATAATACTTCGTAGAATAGAATAAAGAAACTATACAATACTCTAACAGATGATTTATAAGACTCTTAAGGCAGCAGTTATGTTCAACCAATAACACCAGGTTGAAAATCCAAGATTCCATTTCATTGATGGAGCAAAGATGTGACATTCAAACAGTAGGAACAGACAGAACTGTAGCATACAAATTGGGGACATGTGGAATCTCAGCCACGTGAGGCAGGAGAAAGGCTCCATCTTGCCCATAGTCTGATTATCTTTCCATTGGTCATATGAATCATATGTGAAGACCTCTCTCTATGGAAGGCCGATGGAGGCGATGTGGAAAGTTTCCCCTCTTTTCCATTTCAGGTAATGTTTGCTGGAGGGGCAGGACAATTCAGTGGCAGAGAGTGACAGAGCACAGGAACGACCCTCACATCTACAGTCCCATCACTCATGATGACGGGCAGAAAGTGTGGGGCCAGCCTATCGCTCTCAGCTATCAAGCTTGGTTCAGGCCTGTATCATTAAGTGGTAGCAAAGATTCCAGTCTGAGCCAGAAAAGGGCCTGAACAAACTGGTACTGATGGAGTATATAAAAGATCTGTGTGTGTTTAGATGAAAGAGAATGTGCATTCCTGTATGGGAGAACAAGCAAAAGCGCACTGTAAGGACTGATTAGTTTAAAGTTAACCTTGAGACTCCTAGAGCCAAACTGGACACAAAATGCAGCTTTGCACCTAACTTGCAATATCAAGAAAAATCCTCCTACTGAAGCTGGTATATGCTTTGGGAGGAACCCCAAAGAGATGCCTGCAGCAGAGGTAAATGGCTAATAGGAGAAACAGTGTCAAAAAGGGCTTAAGCAGGAGGGCAGAGGACATAAAAGGTTCTTTGGAGAAGTTGGGAGACAGGGTTGCCTACTCCTAAACAAGGGATATCCATGTAGGAGTAGTTCTGATGCCTGAAGGCATTTTGCTACCATTGCTTTTCAGAGAACCCCATAAGGCAAAATAATAAAAAAAATCAGACAACCTGCCACTTACACAAATGAGGAAGATGAAATAGCCCCTGGAAGTGAGCCACCTAGCTACCATGATTTGGTAGTGCCAGATGTTTTATCAGCTCCTTCTGGGCAACTAGATGGTATGCAGAAATAAGAGGGGGGTGGGGTTATGATATTAACTGTCCACTCCCCAGGTCTCAGATATTTACTTAGCTAACAAGCAGGAACAGTGTTATCTTTTGGCACAAGGTTGGCAATTACATCACTGGAATTCTAGCATTTCACTTTCCAGACATTATGGGCGGCTTTCAAATGCAAAACAGTGGCCTGCTCACTAGGGTAGAAAACCTGAAGGTAGACTGTACAACTTCAGGCAGCCAGAGGGGGCTCATGACTACTCTTCCATGAGGGGGGAGCGAAGAATATAAAATAGGGGGGTTCTAACTTAACCTTCCTGGTATGCATTATGAAAAAGATGCCTGCACAAATAAAATTGGCATGAATGGAAGAAGGCTAAACCAGAATTTAGTTCCCTGATATTTAGTTTTCTACTTGAAGAGGGGATTGTGTGGAGAAGCATTCAATCATGTCAGCCCCAACCTACAATCTGAAATAATACAGAACTCCAGACACAGGTTTACCATCTCAGTGAAAACTAGGAACTGGCGGTGCTATGATGTCTAAAAAAAATATGGCCTAGATTTGGGGCAACGAACACTTATTTAGCTTTTGTTTTATAGCACAAGAGTTCAGTACAGATAAAATAAATGGTATTCAGAGACCTCGAAAAGAGTGCAGTTCATTACAAAATTTCAAAACTTCAGCACACTGTGAACACTTAAGATGATTTTGCAATATTGGTGCATGTTGACGAGCCCTTATCTCTTCCTAAGGTCAATGGCATTTCCTTTAGTCCATTCTAAAGATTTCAAAAGGGTGATATGAGGTTACCGTGCTTAGTACTGGCAACAGGAGCAAGGAGAAAGCATGCAAACCTACAGCCCATACACCTGCTCACTGCACATAGAGGTGGGGGGCAAAGTCTTTTGCTTGAGACCCTGGAGAGCTGATGCCAGACGAAGGCATGCAAGGTGCCAGCCAACCGTCTCAGGGGCCTCACTCCAGATTTGTGCAGGGTTTGCTTCTTAACCTTTTCTTCTCCCAAAGATATCCCGGAAGGCAGCAAAGGTTTAGGATCAGAGTTTTCGTTCTCCTAGGTCTAACTTCCCAGGTTGATGAGCCCCATCTACTCCTCACTTCCCTCTACTGCATGTGCAGAAACCGCATTGTATCATAATGCTTATATTCATAAGGGTTTGGGAAAGTGCTCATTTTTTTTAGTGAATTGTCATGCATTACAGATACATAAGGTGCTGAGATTTCCTTAAGCATTTGGAGTCTTAAATTCCATAAAGGAACAGGAGCAGCTCAAGAAAGTTTGTCCTCTGAGGCAGAACAGCAAATGGCACTTGCCCTCCATTTACTCTCAGTCAAAGTCCATAGTACCTAAGCTTGGCCAAATTATTTTGGCACCTGAGACTGAAAATCCCACACCAGCCTTTTTCCTGGGAGTTAAAATACAACAAAAAATAAATTAAATAACTAGCAATTCTGCCTTTTTGTTATACCTAAAACCCACTGCCTGAGGTGACTGCCTCATTTACCTGTAATACCATAATAGGTACTTTGGGCATTTTATCTGACACAGAAAGGTGGGCTAGAAATGTTTTAATTTTAATAAATAAAAGTTCATTTGTAGTGTAAACATGCCCTAAGGGTTATGCTTCCTTTGAATAGTCACCTTGTTTTTGTAGCTCTAGGAGGTAAATTAATTTGCTTTGATTCATTTCTGGTTGCTCCCCACCCTTACATTTCAAAGTTGAAAATTTACTGATTCTGGAACAGCCACAGCCTGTCCTTTTGATGCAGTATAAATCTATCCTGCCCCTGGTCTGTGCAAGAGCGCTACAGTAAAAAAAAGGGGATTATATATATACCACAGTGACAAATAGCTTACAAACAAGGAAGCAAAGTCCTTTATCTGCAAACAGTAGATCTTATTAGGGTTCCCAGTTGTATCTTTTTTATTACCACACTGTTTTTGAAGTGATTAACCAGAAAATAAATGGCTGTAAGCTCCTGGCAATGTTTACTTGTAAACTTACAATAAATCCCATAAATATTACCCCCCCCACACACACACATACATCACCAATGGTTCCTCTTATTGTCTTCCTACTATTGAAAAACAAATTGCCACTTCATTAGATTTAGGATCCGATATGAAGCCAAGGTTTGTTTTTTAAAAAATGGATTTAAATAGGCTTTGAATCAAGCTCTAGGAGAGACAGACCCTTTGGCTCTGCATCAGACATCGCATTCCTTCCAGAATTAAGCTGACATCACTTTTTGTTACATAGAGCAAAGGAAAGCTAGGTTGGTTCTATTTATCCTTACTCTATTTGTTCTCTAAGTGGCCAGCCATACTCAGTAAGGTTCACAAGCAGGGCACACTGGCAGTATTTGTCTCTTGATAATCCCAAACACTTGTCAACCAGATAGATGATGAAAAGGTGGTTATGTTAGGCTAACACAGGGTTGGGGGTCGGAAGAGGAGCCTGCTGGATCAGGCCAATAGCCCATCTAGTCCAGCATCCTGCTCTCACAGTGGCCAACTAGATGCCTGTGGGAAAGCCACAAGCGGAACCTGAGCTCATGAGTGCCTACTCCACACCTGCAATTAACTTTCATTGTTATCTGGTGTTCAAAAGAGGCATTGACTCCTATTATTGTTGTTATAGGAATTCTAAGGTCTTATAGATATACAATAAATGTTCATAAATGTACAAGGTAAACACATACATAAGTATATAAGCCACGTGTCTGAAATAGCACAGGAGAACAATCCTGAAGCCATTCTGACACTCCCAAATTGACCTCAAATATTTCTGTGCAAGGAGGAAGGAAATGGGAAAAGCTTTCCAATTGTCTTTGGACTGTAGGGGCTTACACCTCCCTGTAAATACAGTCTGGCAAATCTGTTAAGCTGAGCACACTATCAATATGCATAAGAAATCCAGGAACTACCGTATTTTTCGTCCTATAGGGCACACCGGCCCATAGGACGCACCTCGTTTTTTGGGGGGGAAATGAATAAAAAAAAATTATTTCCCCCCCCCAGCCGCGGCTGCAGCCCCAAGCCTTGCGGACACCCGCCCAAAGCACGGGGCGCCCTCCAGAGGGTGCCCCGTGTTTCGGGCTGCAGGCTGCTGCCCGCAAGCCTTGTGAGCCCGCGGGAACTCCTGCCGGGCTTGCAAGGCTTGCGGATAGCTTCCTGAAGCCTGGAGAGCTAGAGGCATCAGTGCGCACCGACCCCTCTCGCTCTCAAGGCTTCAGCGAAAGCCTGCATTCGCCCCATAGGACGCACACACATTTCCCCTTCATTTTTGGAGGGGAAAAAGTGCGTCCTATGGGGCGAAAAATACGGTAAATATTTACCATCTCAGCCAGGCTACCCAGAAAAGGCAATCAGATAAGGCATTATCAGGTATCCTGGCAGACAGGAGAGAAGCAATACACTCAAATTTTTGCTAGGGACCACCTCTTTCTGTGATGTATGTATGTTTTGGGGGGTGGTATCGAGCTATAGGGTAGGCAATTTCAAAAGTCTTTATAAGAGCTTGCACACCAGTGTTCTGGGTTCCTCTCCTCCCTCCATACGTGGAGTAAGCGGGGGACCCTGCTGCAACAGTTTAATAAAGATCATGCTTACTAGCTGCCTTGCTTCTCAATATTCTCTGGTTAGCCTTTGTTATTTTCTCCTACTGATAGAGAACCTACATAAGGACTCTATATGGGCTTTTGGATACCCCATAAGGGAAAAAGGAGCAGTTTTTTTCTTATAACATTATTGTTACATGTTTATTGCTCCCTGTGAAGATGAAGCTTGTATTTAACTTGTCCTGGATTATTGTGTTCTGAGTGTGCATGCTCACTTTCATTTGGATACCCCATGTGTTCAAAACACTGTGCAGTGTACACAGCCTTTAGACCCTTGGGAGAAAGGCAGATTATCTACCGTATTTTTCACTCTATAAGACGCACCAGACCACAAGACGCACCTAGTTTTTGGAGGAGGAAAACAAGAAAAATATTCTGAATCTCAGAAGCCAGAACAGCAAGAGGGATCGCTGCGCAGTGAAAGCAGCAATCCCTCTTGCTGTTCTGGCTTCTGGGATAGCTGCACAGCCTGCATTCGCTCCATAAGATGCACACCCATTTCCCCGTACTTTTTAGGAGGGAAAAAGTGAGTCTTATAGAGCAAAAAATGTGGTATGTAATACATAAAAAATATGGCCAGTGAGCAAACAGAGAATGCTAAACATTCAAATTAAATCAAAGGCTGTGCTTTGAGTGGGCCAAAAATCCACACACAGAGACATACACAAAAGGCCGCTACTAGAGACATTCAATCTCAACTAAACTACACAACCAGGAACCCAACGCGACTCAACCCTCATGCTCCAGAATGGAATGTGGCATCCCTCGCTGTGGCTTGTGTCTTCTCAAAGCTTCCTCACTGGGTATGCACCATTCTGTCATTGGCTGGCACTGACTGGGCTACTGTCATGCATACAAAGGCTGCACAGTCTCAGTTGGGAGGTGTGTGTGGTAATTTGACCTATAGTCCAGCACCACCCAGAAGGTCAGAGGTTCTGCATCCTGGCTAAAAGATTATTTCTGGTTGAAGACATCCAGTGAGCTTCGTGGCCCCACAGGGTTTTGAACACAAGCTTTCTTGCTTCTGTCCATCCACTAGACTATACTGGTGGTAACAGCTAGTAATAGTTCTCCTACCTCTCTTTGACTACAAAACCCCTTACTATGTCACCAAAATTAGCTTTCTGCATGATTCATTCACCAGTTATCACAAATCCACATGCCAGCTAACTTGGAAAACAGCAGCTACAGAATTTACGCCATGGAATGGGCATGTCCACCCCAAGTTAAATGTGTACCGACATGGTCCTAAAACCGATGCACACTTCGGATTCTCTGCACATCTTTTTTTTAAACAAACAAACAAACAAACAAACAAACAAAGGTCTGTGGCAGATCTTAGAGCCACTGCACTTTTAGCAACTGGTATCTCTCATATCAGCGATAAGTCTGTACAATAAAAACCACAGGAAAGTTAAAACGGGCATCAATTAAACATTGTGGAAGGATGTATTCTTAATTGCCTGCATAGGCCTGGGGGAATAGAGAAGTTTTCAGAAGATGTTTAAAGGTTGGCATAGCAGGCCCATGTGTGTGTGTATTTCAACTGTTGATTTAGAGAATTGGAAACAACTGGGGGTTTTTAGGTTAGTTTTTTTCTGTTTTTATTTTTTGTATTCTTGTGTAGCTACCTTTTCTTTTGCATCTGTTTTTGTATTGAATGGAAATAAGAGTATAAATATACCCTACTTATTTCTGTATTATACTGTATTATAATTAAATCATTTTGAACTGTATGTAACCATTACTAAGTTTATATAACTTTATTTAAAAACAAACAAAATACACCACTATGGCCAATGGACAAGGACACTTTAAGAGTCACTGCCATTGCAGAAATCACACATACGACACCCAGATGAAGTCACTAGTTCATACAAATGCCTCATCCATTCAGCCCCTGTGGTGGCACACTCCCAATGTTTATTACACTGGAGCTGTCTTCTCTACAAACTTGCTCTAAGAATCCCAAAAGTCAGAAAATATGCACTGATTAAAATAGATCTGACAACAGAGGTGCTTCAAGTCTTGAGAGAGAACTAGGGATGGAGGAAAATTTCATCCTGCATTTTTAAGTGAACTGACCTAGTTCACACCTCCTAGATTAATACATAGATTGGAGTATGTCCTGAATTTTGCAATGGAGTTCTAAAAACATACCACAACCAATTAAAAATGTGTAATTAAGGCTAAAGAAACCTTAGACATACATGAACCACTATAAAAAAATGTAGTTAAAAATGTTTGAGATACATATGGAATAACATATGCATTTAAATATTTAAATATTTATCTTCATACTTTTTAAAAAAAATATCACATTAATGTATAATCAAGGCAAAACTGCCTTATGAATGAACACATGTGAAACTGACCTGAAATCAAATCAGACAGATCTGTCCATTCCTATTCAAAACACACAGGCATAGCTTTCTTGTGTTTCATTCTCTCAGTTTGAGGCTGTATTGCAAGAACTTCGAATTCAGATAATCAAAAGTTTCTATTTTGGTTTTGGGTACACAGAAAATAGTACTATAATGTCTTAAAGTACCACAGGACCAAACTAATGGTTTGAAGGTGCATAGGATGTTCCATTACTGGATATGTTCCATTGTGCCAGAAGTGGTTTAGTTCTGCTGGCCACATGACCCGGAAAGCTGTCTGTGGACAAACACCGGCTCCCTCGGCCTGAAAGCGGAGATGGGTGCCGCACCCCATAGTCACCTTTGACTGGACTTAAGTGTCCAGGGGCAGCGGTGGAGTTAGCTGCATGAACACCCGGAGCAGCGGCCATGCCGTGCACCCGGTTGGGGGTGAGCTGCGTGGGGGGGTGATGGTGTGATCCGCTGCACGTTGCCACGCACGGGGGCGGCAGGGCGAGCCCCCCATGGTGTGCCTTTTTGTCACCCCCTCAGGGATGACACCCAGGGCGCGCTGCCCTGCCCCCCCTTCCTACGCCCCTGTCCATGGGTCCTCTAGCTTTACCATTTTTAAACCTGGGGACTGCTTCTTTATGTGCTGCTTGGAGAAAGAATAGAATGCACATATACTCAAACTAGTTTGGACAAGCTTTCAGTAAATGGGGACTAAATGTAAGGCTTGGAGTTTTAATATTGTTGGTTTCAGGACGGGGAATTCTGGTGTGTTTTTATAAGTGCTGTTTTAAATTGTTAAAGTATATTTTTAATTGTTAGTTTTGTTTAACCAACACTAAGACTTTGGGGAAGGACTGGGTGTGACTGCAAATATATCCAGGGAACACCAAGTTAACATAGATTAATTACATAACCCTGCCCAAATTAATAAACTCAATTTTGTTAGGAGCCCAGGGTGAGGGCATTTCTCTCTCTCTCGCAACATTCAAAGCCACAAAAACAAGGTAGGATCTAGCCTTGCAAATATGTGCAATTTAAAGATGTTGCCTTAAAAATGATTAGACACGGTCACGGAGGATAGCTCAATCAACAGCTATGAGTCATGGTGGCTAAATGAAACCTCTGTGTTCAGAGGAAATGTATCTTTGAATACCAATTGCCAGGGGGAACAGCAGCAGCAGCAGCAGCAGCAGCAGCAGCAGCAGCAGCAGACAGTCCTCTTACTTTTGTGCTCCCTAGCAGATTTTGACCTGCCACAATGGAAAACAGTATGCTTTTGGGCTGATATGCAGCAGGGCACTTCTTACATCATGGATGGGTGGCCTCCTAGATGTTGTTGCATTGTAATTCCCATTGGCCATGCTAACTAGGACTGATGGGAGTTGGAGTCCAACAACAACTAGAGATCCACAGGCTCTCCATCCTTGTCTTGTCTTAAATTGTTATGTGCGCTACCATTGTGCACTACAAACACCACTGCAATGTTTGCTAGAGAGCTCCCAACAGTTCAGGCTTAACTTTTCATTATGTACCATTTCAACTTATTTTCATTATATATCATTTCAACTTCTTTAAAAAAATACAACTCCAGAATTTTGAAAGTCACTGTTATTATATATTTGAATGAAGCAGAATTAAGGAACAAATTAATGTCATATTAAATACATCTTTGCATTTAACACACAAGCTTTTTAAAGCAAAACGGCTGGTGTGGTGGGTAAGTGTGTATTGTGGAGAGGTGGGGTTTAACTCTTTCTTCCCCTAATATGATCCTAACAAAAGTCTATCAATGGGAGATTCTCTCTCATTGCAGACAGCGGCCTCAGAAGAGTGATTGTCAACTGCATGAAGGATGGAAAGGTTTAACAATTCCCCCGGCTCCTGCAACCCCAGTAATTATCAGCTTCTACTAGCTGCATTTTAGAACACTTGCATGCTAAATGCATTTAACATCTAGTTTGGCCCTAAATTTCAGGTGTCAGAAATGGTAGCAGTCAAAGGTTAATGCATTGGGGTAGGTACAGAATTTGTACTGGGAGCATGAAGGCATTCATATAACACAGTACAATGTTCCTCCAAACCTAACGTTCCTAAATATATAAGTTTAGTCATAGCTGTGAAGGTTCACAGTGCTCAGAAGGTCTCATTGCCCTCAGGAGATTTCTCATTGGGACAGACGTTTTTAGCATCTAATGGAAACAGAAAGCTCAAAACACACAGCTTTTCATTACAGAGAACCAAACCACAGTATGGACTCAAATATCAATGCAGGTTCCTTCATTTGGGGTACAACATGTCCAGCACTGAGGGCTACACTTGAAGGATACCGCACATGAGAGAACCGATTCTACTTTGTATATTTTTCTTTCACATGTTGCATTGCTTGTACATAATCTTCCCTATGCCCTCCCTTTTCAAAACGTTTAACTTTAAACGTGAACAATACATGAGTCCATAATAAAGGTAAAGGTAAAGGTACCCCTGCCCGTACGGGCCAGTCTTGACAGACTCTGGGGTTGTGCGCCCATCTCACTTAAGAGGCCAGGGGCCAGCGCTGTCCGGAGACACTTCCGGGTCACGTGGCCAGCGTGACATCGCTGCTCTGGCGAGCCAGAGCCGCACACGGAAACGCCGTTTACCTTCCCGCTGGTAAGCGGTCCCTATTTATCTACTTGCACCCGGAGGTGCTTTCAAACTGCTAGGTTGGCAGGCGCTGGGACCGAGCAGCGGGAGCGCACCCCGCCGCAGGGATTCGAACCGCCGACCTTTCGATCGGCAAGCCCTAGGCGCTGAGGCTTTAACCCACAGCGCCACCTGCGTCCATAATAGGAGTCCATAAAAACAAATTGGGCCTTTTTCACATCATATTTTTTTGACTTACCTTAAACAGAAGGGCTGCAGGCTTAGGATGCAATCCACATTTCATTCAAGCTAATGGCCACAGATTTTAATAAGAGTTGGACCCCACGCCACAAGAATATGCCTCAGGTAGGATCCATTTGTTGCCTTCTACTGAATTTTATCTATTTTGTGCCATAGCATTTGCAGTTCTTTAAGAAGATTCCACAATAAGTTCAATGGTGTTGATATACACACATTTCTTTTGGCACGTAGATGTGCTACTTAATAATGCCCCTCTAGGCCAAAAGTAAGCATAGCAAGAGCTATGTGGCTCCTACCAGAAGCAACAGTCTTGCATCTCCTCTTTCCCCTCCCAGCCCCTGTAATGTCTAGTACTACAGAAAACATGACCTGATATTACTTACTGTTCCCATATCCACAAGTGGCAGACAGTGCAGTGGAGTGCAAGTGTGGAAACTCACAGCACAATGATGTACTGCTTCACTTAATATTAAGCATTAACAGAGGACGACTACACATTGAATTGCTGCTTTTGGTGATGAGCACGTGGCTCCTATAACTTCCAGTTCTGGCAGGATTTAAAGCTGACTGTTTTTGTTCAACATTGCATTGTGGTTGTTTCTGATCCTGCCACTAATCTGCTATTGCTGGTGTATGAAATTTGTATTTTCTTATTTCATTGTTGGCTTCATTTTGATTTTGTAAACCACTGTGGATCTCTTTGATTAGCAATGCAGAAATATTTGTACTATTTGTATTTTCTTATTTTTATTGTTGGCTTCATTTTGATTTTGTAAACCACTGTGGATCTCTTTGACTAGCAATGCAGAAATATTTTATGAAAGAAAAAAACTGCCATTGGCACAGCTTTAATGCCCTGGGTTTGAAGTTGATTAGGTCTGCAGAATGTGAATCCATCAAAACTGCCTTGCAAAAATGTACTAGAAATCCTTCAGTTAACCTACACCCTAGCTGTATGTTACCATAAAATTAATTCCAAGCCTCAGCAATACCTTACAGCAAGGATGGTTATATCTTAGAGCAATGGTTACTGGTCATGGTGGCTATGATCTGCCTCCTTGGTCGGAGGCAATAATGCTTCTAAATATTAAGTTACTGGAAACTATAAGAGAGGAAAGTGCTCTTGTGCTTGGGTTTTGCTTGTGGTTTGTGCCAGCAGGAACAGGATGCTGGACATGATTGGCCATTGACCTGATCCAACAGGTTCTTGTTATCTTCTTATGGGGAACCTGTGGTCCTCTAGATGCTATTGGGTTACATACTTCCATCATCTGTGACCATTGACCATGCAGGCTGGGGCTGATGGGATTTGTAGTCCAGGAGGGCTGCAGGTGGTTCCTCATCCCTGCTTTATAACAATATGTTGAATATACTACCAGGTTAGTTTTCTTCCGATCCTACTTGCTCTAAATGTCCTCAAGTATTGCATTCAAAGGAAAAGATGTCTATGTTCTAACACTCTGAGATTCCAACTGGGGATAATATGCTGAAAACCAATAAATGGACCTAAGGATTAGGTTGCTAAAGTACTAAACATAACATTGAATGGGCCTGGACTGGGTAGATGTAGTCTGTTTCAAAATGTCCACATAAACAAGGGACAAAAATGCATTGGGGGGCATAAGGAAAAATAAGAGTGTAATTTTATTCATTGTCAGTAAACATCAGATATCTTGGGCTTTATCCTCTCAACAAAGATAGTGGGAAAGATCTTGCTGACTTTGGTGGCTATGCAGTCATGCCACAAACTTCTAATTACAGTGGTGCCCCGCAAGACGAACGCCTCACAAGACAGAAAACCCGCTAGACGAAAGGGTTTTCCGTTTTGGAGGCGCTTCGCAAAACGAATTTCCCTATGGGCTTGCTTCGCAAGACAAAAATGTCTTGCAAGTTCCTGCGGGGTTTTTTCCTCCCCCCTTTTTTCTAAGCCGCTAAGCCGCTTATCAGCTCATCCGCTAAGGCGCTAAGCCGCTAATAGCGCTAATCCGCTAAGCCGTCAATGGGCTTGCTTCGCAAGACGAAAAAACCGCTATATGAAGAGAATCGCGGAACAGATTCTTTTCGTCTTGCGAGGCACCACTGTAATAGTGGATTGATTCTGTCAGCAAAACATAAGCTGCCATGTGAATTCGGCTTTTCTTGCCACTGAAAGCAAATCTGTGGTTTGCTTTTATTCTTTCAAAGACAATTAGCAAAGCACTCCAGATACTGAAAAGTTCTATTCATTTGTACAAATTATTCCTTGGCAGCAGCCTATTTATTTCCTCTCCTTTCTCTCCTGGTGCATTTAAAAGAGGACACAAAAGCCTGCCTGTCATTAATCCTACTTGGCTGGTTTGGAAAAAGACAAGTGGTGCACACACCACTGAACATGTCACATTTTTGCTTTCTTTTAAAGAGATTTTTAGGAAGTGCTTAGCAATCTTCCATCACCTCCACTCTCTGTGACTGTATAGTCCCAATTAATGGATAACGTTTTTTTTTGGGGGGGGGGGGAATGCCTGTGTGTGTGTGTGTGTGTGCGTGCGTGCGCGCGCGCGCGCGTGAGAGAGAGAGAAGTTGGGGGAATTGGAAGACAGATAAGTGGGAGTATTTGGCATGGAAATTATGGACCAGCTGACAAGCATTCCAATTTCTGTTGCCTCCCATGTAGCTTTTTAAAGATAATCAACACAATGCTAAATTGTTGCTTCAGAGGACTGGCAGTGCCTTCAACTCTCATTGACAAATGTTGTCTAACTGACCTGCTCATTAGAGAGAAAGAGAGAATATCTGATTAAAATAATTCATTTAATGCACTGGTGCACATTCTTTCAACAAGAAAAGTTATAAATCAAATAAGGCCTGCTCTTCATTCTCTCCGACATTAGAGAATGTTGCAGAAATGCCTCTTAGAGTGACAAAACTCTGATCCCACCAAACAATGCAACCCCGCTCTATCCAGCCAACCTTGCTGGAATGTTTGTTAAATTAGTTGATTTTCCCCTTGCTTTTAAATGAGAAGAAAAAACAAGCCATGGGTGGCCTTGCTAACCTCAAAAGGCCAAATAGCCAAGGTTATAAAATCATCCCAGCTCAGAATACTGGATCTGAAATAAAAGCAGCATTTATTAAATTCTACCCCCAAACCAGTAACAGAGGTAGCATTAATAATTTTGAAAAGCAAAGCCTAAAGCCAATTTCCTGTAAGAGTGCAGAATCATTTAATAAAAATGGACTGTGCCTGAACTTTAACTGAAAAACAATTTTTAGTAAACTAGGTATGTCAGGATCTATTTTTACTCTGGGGTTGTCCTTACTTTTTACAGGCATAATAACACTATAATGGGTACAAGCCATCACACACTCATTTTCTTATGCATATTCAAATCATACCCCTCTTCAGCACTCATCTATTATAATATTAATTTTTTTTAATATTATAGCATGAAGAATGGACAAACTATTCATTTGCTGCAATACACTTGTTCTCCAGCCAGTAAGGGCAATTTGTGTGCATGTTTTGGGGTGGGGGATTCACACGTCTTCCCACAGCTACTGCTTCCTTTGTAGCCAAATTGCACTTTGCCAGCAATAGATATGTGCACCTTTTCTAACATCCAACTAACTGTAGGTGTGCCTGGAGGAAGATGATTATCTGGACCCTTTAAGTGGCTTTTGACAGAACTGTCCATGATGTTCTTCTGAAGCTACTCAGAGGAGCTGGAGGCAGTGTGTTGCAGTGGTTCCACTCTTAACTATAGAGAGCAGCACTGGAAACTTTTTCTCAACCCCATGGCTGTTAGGCTGTAAGGTTCCTCAGGGGTCTATTCCGTCCCTTGTGCTATGAAACCACTGAAAGCTGTCATCTGGGGATTTGCAGCACAATATCATTAGTATGCTGATGGCATGCAGCTCTACCTCTCCAGCCATATAAATCAGCAAAGGCTGTATCAGCTACTAGACAAGTGGGGCTGGAGCCGGTGGTGGGCTGGATGGGAGCCAATAAACCAAGGCTGAAAATGATTAAGAGGGAGGTGCTGTGGGCAGGCAGTTCACATGTTAGGGAATTAGGCAGGCAGCCTGCTCTGGGGATGGTTGCACATCTGAAGGAGCAGGTGTGCAGTCTCCTTGATACCAATCTGTCACTAGAGGCCCAAATGGCTTCTGTGGCAAGGGATGCTTATGCTCCACTACAGCTGGCTAGTTCGCTGCAGCACTTCCATTTGGACTGCTTCAATGCACTCTACATGGGGCTACCCTTGAAGATGGTCTGAAAGATGCAGCTGGTGCAGAATGTGGTTGCCAGGATAGTGACTGGGGCAATACAGTTGGACCATTCATCAGTATCCCAGTGTTTCCTGTTTCAGGCCAGGTCCCAGCTAGAGAGGGTCCACAAGGCCCACAAGCAGTCCAGAGACTGGGCAAACAGCTAGCAGTAAAGGCAAGGGCACAGGCCAAGGACAGTCTGGCCACACAGAGATAGGTGTTCAGGCCAGGTGTGTTGCTGATGGAAAAACAGCTCTTCTACCCAGGTACTTTTGAACTGGAGCAGCTGGAACCATTACCAGGGTCCTGCTGAATTCTACCAGTTGTTATCAGAGAGAGGTCTCCTCATGGGGAGGACCTTGCCTCCGAAGGAGTCTTTTCCTGAATTATGGCACTTCTTTTTATGGGGCAGGTTTCCACCTGTCATTTAAGGAACTGTTGTTCACGTGGGCTTGGGGACCATTCAGCCTCAGCTTCTTGGACAACACTCCCTGCCTGTCTGGTTCAAGAGCCCTGACTCTGAGGTGCTTTTCAAATGTATTTTACATTGTTTTAAATTCTGTGTTGTTTTACATTGTGATGTCAAGTTCTGGGCTTCTTCAGGGAAAATGTATAGGTAAAAATCTAACAAACAACAGCATCTCAAAGAAACAAAAATCAAAACCAAATGTCTATCATTTGATTCTGAAAAGGTTGTAGTTTCTGTTAACTAGGAAAAACAGAACCAGCTTCTGCCCTTGGTAAACTTGTACAGTGTCTTTTGGATAAGAAAAGAAACAGTGGGGTACTTATATTTGAAGAGAGCATGGCATTATTGAAGCTTCTATACATACACCCTATCTAATCCATGGATTAAAATCTCTTATGGGTGCCCTGTTATGTAAAGTTCAGTAACAGTAATCTAGAGGGAACCAGATTTATGCAGTTACTTAAGATACTGTTCACCTTCCTCTACAAAACAATAGACTATTGAGAAGAAATTTCATATGCTCGGGGCCAGATTCTGTAAGCTTTAAGTATGCTGGGCATGCCAACTTGGGAACAAACTTTTGTGCTATAGGTTTGTGTAGTTTTGGTGTTTACTTTTAACAATAGCTATCTCTTGGCTTAAAGCTGGAGTCATAAAATGACAGTTTGTAATTTTACCACCAGCTAAGGAATATGTGGGTGAGGCTAGACTTGGCTCCTGCCTGTAATGCATCATTAGTGAATTAGTGAATTAGTGTAATGAATTAGTGAATTAGGCGGCAAACATAACCTCACATACCCGGGAGTAAGCTTCACTGAATTCAGTGGGACTTACTTCTGAGTAGGCATGCTTAGAATTGTAGCTTTATGTAAATTTCCAGGATCACAAGAGGAAAATAATGGAACTATATATTAAGAAACTTCCATCAGAATCAGAAGACATCATTTTTTCCTATCTCTATGGGATTTTTGAAAGGCTATATTACCACCTGTCAGGTAAATGGGAATAGGCAGGAGTCAGCAGAAGAACTGAATTACGGTACAGTTTCAGGAGGCCTGCCTTTCATCTTTCCTCCTAGTTTGGCTTGTTAAGTCAATACAGTCCAAAGTTAAGATGTACGGTATTTATGATGGCAGCTTACTACCATTGGAATTGTCCCCCCATTGCATGTTTTGCTATTATTATTATTATTATTATTATTATTATTATTATTATTAAATTTTATTTATACCCCGCCCTCCCCAGCCAAGACCGGGCTCAGGGCGGCTAACACCAGTATAAAAACAATTGATTGAAATACAACTTAAAAACAAGATTAAAATACAACATTAAAATGCAGCCTACTGAGGTTACATTCAGAGTTTCAGTAGGAACTTTTCTGGGGATGAAAACATCAAGTCTTCACCAAGGCCAACTATCTAGACTGGTCCTACATGAGCCAGAAAAAAGCCAGGGAAGTCCCCAAATAGGAATTCCATCACAGAAGGAGAAAGGATAAAGGAAGAGGGGGAGGGGATCAATTTGATTCCAAGCCAAAGGCCAGGCGGAACAATTCTGTCTTACAGGCCCTGCGGAAAGAAATCAGATCCTGCAGGGCCCTGGTCTCATGAGACAGAGCGTTCCACCAGGCCGGAGCCAGTGTTGAAAAGGCCCTGGCTCTGGTTGAGGCTAATCCGACTTCCTTAGGGCCCGGGACCTCTAGGGTGTTACTATTTATGGACCTTAAGGTCCTCTGTGGGGCATACCGGGAGAGGCGGTCCCGTAGATATGAGGGTTCTAGGCTGTAGTAGCAGTAGTTTGAGGTTACATTTTACTGTGTGATTTAAGAGAACATACTGCTTTTTCCACTGTGTTGCTTAAAAGACTGCAGATGGCCCTTGAGAACTGTTAACAACTCTCTGTCCTTCTGAGCAGAGTTCCTATTCAAGGCCGAGGTTGTATTCTTTTGCACCAAGGCAGAATGAAAAACTGTAAATCAACTCTTTATTCTTTTGTTAGCAGGACTTGAGATAACATACACACAATTATGAACAATACAGCAGCTTTCATTGACAATTTTTCCTGTTATGCTGTTTTCAGAATGGGAAATCAAACACAAGTGTGCTTATTTATTGTGAGGCACTTGAAATCACATAGTCACCTAATATTAAAGGGCCCTGACAAAGCCGGGTGTTTCGGGTGAGAATACTGTCTATAGTTAATATTTTGGGGGTTTCCCCATCAGGCACCAATTCAGGGCCTGTTCAGTTTTACTTTTTAAAAAGCTATGCTTAAAAAATAAATCCTACAACACATGTTTAAATAATTCAATTTTACATTAATATTACTCCATACTGATTTACTGCCTTGTTAATAGACTGGCAAGACAATGCGAGAGGATATCTGTATCACTTTAAGGACCCTGGAAACAGGTTACCAACTACATTTGCAGGTGCGGTCTACCTTACAGTTGCTTTGTACTAACACAGTGTTTCTGAAAGAAGTACAGTTGAGGGAAACATTGTTACCTGTTCAGTGTTAAGATTTGCTCGCACAGGAAATTCCAGTTTGATGAGAGACTAACAATAATATATTGGCCAACTGGCTGTAACTGAGGAAGACTGACTTCTAATTAGAAAGCTCTACTACTCTCCTCAGGAAGGCATCCTTGGACTTTCTTGGAATTCAGTATTCCGGACAGATTAAACTAACAGAGATCCTAAGCACACTTACTTGCAACAAGTACATTTCACTGAAATTGGCTGCATCTGTTGGATATGAACCAAGGAGGAACCAAAATCTTCCCCCCAAATTGGCCTGGCGTGCTCCTCCCAGACTAACTCATGAATCAGAACAAAGCATTTCTGCCACCAAGACTGTGTTTGAAATGGAACTGACAAGATCCCTGTGATCAGGTGTGGGGGAAGATGGTTAACTGCAACAGTACACAGTTGTGGAGGCAGATATGCTTGGAGTGGTTACTTTGACTGTTTTTTGAAAAGGGATTAAAATGTTAAAGACAGCTCTTCAACCACTTTTCAAATACAGTGGTACCTCGAGTTACATACGCTTCAGGTTACATACGCTTCAGGTTACAGACTCCGCTAACCTAGAAATAGTACCTCAGGATGAGAACAGAAATTGTGCTCCGGCGGCGCGGTGGCAGCAGGAGGCCCCATGAGCTAAAGTGCTGCTTAAGTTAAGGTTAAGAACAGTTTCAGGTTAAGAACGGACCTCCGGAACAAATTAAGTACTTAACCTGAGGTGCCACTGTATGCAAGTATGTTGAATATGATGCTCGTGTTTAAACACAAACTTTAGTGTGCTTTTTAGTTTCAAAAATTCACTAATGCAATGTAAAGTACAGGATGGATTCAATAACTAACACATGTGCAATGAAAACAGACTAAGAAGTAGACTGATCCAGCCATCTCTACCCTGGGACCCTAATGCTGCTATGGTATATTGTTATTCATATTTCAATGCGAACATCCTAATATAAATTTCCAGTACAGTTCTTGGGAGGTATGTAGATGGCCTTAAATTAGGTTTATTACTTGTGGAACTCCAAAGTGCAACTTCCCTGTCTCCTCTCCCTTTTCAATGCTATGACTGAACTCCTATGTTCTCTTAGGTCATGCTCACAACATTTTCTTAAAGCACATTGACTTCCCCCCAAATATTCCTGTGAACTGTAGTTTGTTTAGGGAGCTGGGGTTTGTTGTTTGGGAGGGGACTATGGTTTGCACAATTATTTTAGGGTAAACCATGTTTGCATTGAATGTATGATGTCAATGTGACACCATACTGAGGTTGCTAACACTTGTAGCAGTTTGGCATTAAATGCTAGGAGGACAGCTACCATTCAAAGCAACATTTTCAGACATCTTAGCAAAATATAGCATTATACACCTCTCCTGAATGGCCTATCATGCTCTCACACAGGCCATGTTCTGTATGGCTCCCGGCCTGGGCGGTGGGGCGGGGCAGAAGCTCCCCCCCCCCCCCCCCGGTTCAAAAAAGAAAAGAAACCTTCACAAGTCCTAAGAAGTTTAATTACAGTGGAGCTTTAAACCCAAATCTGTATAAAACAGATTTAAAGGTCTGCTGCTTAAAATGATTTGCATTGGGGGGCATTAGAAATTACTAGATGTACTGTGTCCCATTAACCTTTTGTGGAGGGACATACAAAACGGATTTTAGTTCCAAATGATTGCTTCCACTATCTACAACTACAAGGAGTTGGTAGACTTTCAATGAGGGCTGTGCCACATCTGACACAGAACTTTTATTCCTAACAGAGCTCCATAGAGGGTGTTCTCATGGGGAAAAAGAAGGTGAAACAGCCGAGATTACAGTTCAGTGCCTCCGAACAGGCAAAACTCTGGTGGGGTGTTTTTTTTAAAAAACAACAAAAACAAAATCCTCTGACACCCTGCCTGTCAAATGCTGCATTCAGGAGCTGCAATATAAAGCCAGTGTAGAGAATGGAAATTGCTGTAGTGGAAAAGTCTTGCACTAATACCAATGGGCAGCTGCCTGGATTTAACACGGAATACTTGAAATCACTTGCCGAAAGTGTCTCTGGAACATCTAAGAACACTTCATTCACTGACATACAATGGAATATTTATCAAGGAACTTGGCATTTCTTAAAGGGTTTATTTAAAAACTTTACATGTGTCCCTATTGTTATGTTTCATTATGTTCCATGCCTAAAATCTTCACAAGATAAAACACTTCAGGAGTTTTCAGGAAGTAATTTCTCCCCTACAGAAAAGGGTAGTATCTAACTGGTGCCCTGTGCTGACAGAAGGCATCTGGATGTGGACAGAGAGGGCGGCAATTTTGTGCTATTTCCTCCCCCCCCCCATAATCCACCCTGGGGGTCTTAGGGGGCAGATTTTAAGGGACTGCAGGGGCAAAGCAGAAAATTCCTTCCCTCCTTTTTCCACTCTGAATGCATTCCGCTAGCAGAGGGGCACCAATTGGATGCCACCCAAACAGTATACATTTCATTTCATTTTACTTTTAATGTTAAGGAAAATTGCAACAAAGTTATACAGTGGTGCCCCGCAAGACGAATGCCTTGCAAGACGAAAAACCCGCTAGACGAAGGGGTTTTCCGTTTTTCGAGGCGCTTCGCAAGACGAATTTCCCTATGGGCTTGCTTCGCAAGACGAAAACGTCTTGCGAGTCTTGCGATTTTTTTCCGCTTTTTTCTCCCTTTTTCTAAGCCGCTAATAGCCGCTTAGCCGCTAATAGCCGCTAAGACGCTAATAGCGCTAATCCGCTAATAGGTTTGCTTCGCAAGACGAAAAACCGCAAGACAAAGAGACTCGTGGAACGGATTCTTTTCGTCTTGCGAGGCACCACTGTAATTTATAAGCAGAAAACAGCGACAACGGATGTTACTGCTAATTGTTTTGGACTGACCATTTTTAATCTTTAACCTGGAATTATCTTCCTCTTAATCTACAAACAGCTGTTACTTACACTCTAGGAACCTAATCATTATTCATCTCCTGTAAAGATAGGCCTCACCCATGGATGGAGAACAACATTTTTTTGCTCAAGCACTGTTCATAACTGAAGCTGCAGAGGAGCTACGCCATAGCAGCAGGCAGGATAGCCAGGAAAGTACTTACAGCAGTAGCCACAGGTGGGCCGCAGAGCCAAGCGGGCAAGCATAATTGCCTAGAGATTTTTTTTTAAAAAATAAATGACTCATAAATGGAATAAAATAAATGAATAAAAGAGAATAAAAGTTTGGTGTCAGAACCTGGGACAGCGATTGTGGGAGCTGGAGCCAAGCGAAGACAAATGATCAGTGCCAAGGACGGGCAATCCAGTATATTACCCCAGTACTGACCTGAACTCTCATGAGGGCAAATATAACTAGGCAGGGCGGTCTGTGCCATAGGCCCCACATCCCTGGAGGAAATCAGTACTCAAAGAGATGCTTTGTGCCTTTGACTGAAGTGGTGTTTTCTGCTGCCTCAGGGACTGGCATGCTGGGGTGTGTGTGTGTGTGTGTGTGATTGCAGCAGAATGCAAAGAGCTGAGATAAGTTCTGGGGTGGAGTCTTTGGTATCAAGTGATACAGGCAAGAAACCATGATTGGGAGCCAGAGGATAAAAGAAGCAAAGTCCCTGGGGATTAGGGACAGACTGCTGTGCCTTCTCTTCATCTCAGGAAGTCTCCACCAGAAGAACTGCCTCAGTGGCTGCTTCTTGAAATGTTCCAGATATAGGGTCTTCCTTGGGTTTGTTATTATTATTTAGTTAATTAAATTTATATACCACCCTTTATCCAAGGATCACAGGGCGGTTTACAGTATAAACCTCCTCTGTTATGTCCTCCCCTGATGCATCACTAACTGTGTGTCTGGATCCAAGACCATGACTGCAGTATTAGATACTCCAATGCTGATATTTCTGGGTTCAGAATAGTTGTGAGTGCAAAAGAGCTCTTTTCAGGATATTTTGATAAACTGGAAGATGTTTCTGTAACACAATTAAGGAAGTAAAATGCAAATCTCACAAGCTGCATCTGAGAAACCTTGTTCCTCCCCCTTCACTTTTGATAGGTTCCACATTTTCCCAGTGTACCTTTGCATGAGCAGACATAAATGGATCTAAAATGCACCTTAACTAATATAAAGAGAGTGAGAGGAAGAGATGCAGAGATCATCAGGAAGAAAAAAGTTACAATGGCAAAACAAGACTTCTCAAATTTGGTCTGAGAGCCTGTTCAAGTCAAGAGAGCAGATAAAGTTCATTCAGGTACTTTGCAATAGAAACCAGCTACAACTACAGAGAAAGGAGTGAGAAAAGGTCTCAAGTGGAGGAAAGGATTCATGGCATGGTTTATGTTCCCCAGTATCTTCCATCAACACAAGTGGGAAAGAATGCGGTTTGTTGATTAGACTGCAATAAATTATTTGATAAGGTGAGGACAGGACAAGGAACTAGAGGATAACTTGATTCTCTGCTGGAATGGCTTTTGAGATAACTCAGGGAAACATGGAGCGAAATGGAAAACTAAGGAAGTCCTGACAAAGAAAAACAGTAAGGATTACAGAACCAGTTTCTTCACCACATCATCCCTTAAAAGCCTCATGATGAGCAAGACAGATGAAGATGAAAGGAACTCTGTTCCAGATGACTGTGAACAAACAGAAAGAGCAATTTTCACTTGCAAGTGGGGTTGCTTTTTTTAAGGCTACCAGGAAAAGTGTTCTGAAAAAGTAGCTGAACACTCCGACAATTTGGTCCAATTCAGAAAAGGCCACTTTGTCACCTCTGATTTAATTAGGAGGGTGTTTTTATGATGCCAAAAGCTCTAGCCTCATAATCGGGCACTTACGTAATCATCATCATGGATTCCTTGTTTCTGTACAGAACTTTTCACCTCCATGGCAAACTTCTCAAATTCAGGTTTCACTGTCCTCAGTAGTGTGACTGTCTGGAGGGATGAGTACGCCTGCTTTGCTTCAAGGTCGTATTTGTCTCCTCTCTTCCATGAGCCATTACCTAAGGGAGAAATAAAAATATTTACAATTCCAAGCCAGTTACCATAAAGAGCTCGTTTTCCCCCTTTCCTCCTGCTGTATTCCCCATGTGTTGCTGGGGGTAGCCAGAGATTTAAAGGATGTTGCCCTGCTAACAAAGGCGCACTGTAATGGTATAGTGTGGTTACTCGTGCGTAAACTGCCTCCACTCCAATTAGATGGTTTGCTCAAACATGTTTAGGGTTAGAGCTCGCCCTCCGTGACCTGTTAGTCACTTGCAGAATCTGCCAGTGGGCGTTTCTTGAATCTCTTCCAGCATAAAAGCTGCTTGACCCCAAGTCTCCGCCTATGTTCTCTGCGCGGAACGCGTCTGCGCAAGTAAGGGGATGGCAAGGGCGTGCCAGCGCTCTCTCCGCTGGTTTCGGTTGAAGGGTTTTGGAGCCCTGACACCGATTCCTCCATCTCCTCTCTATTGGTGTCACACTGAATTCCTTCCCCCCGACTGGTTCCCTCTCCGGCATCGCTCTGGAGCCCTGCCTCCGCTTTTCGCTCTGATGTCAGTTCCCTGACACGCACAATCCACCAAACTTAAACACTTTTAAATCACACTTATTACCTATGAGAGCATCAAACACATTATCAAATATTTCCCATTGAAATGAAATGTGGATGGATTGTACCCTGCATGATTCATTAATGCAGTTTTTTTTAAACAAAAGGCCACACACTGTACTAAAGAAAAAGGAAGCATGCTGTTTTCGAGGGTGAGATGTGTGGCAAAAGTCTGACATTCTTTACAGGAAGTTCAGGACAAAAATGAAATGAAAACAAGCATAGCTCTTGGGACCTAAGAAAGGGAAACAAAGAAACATTTTCCTTTTTTGGGGGGGGGGGGTCCCAAGAGATATGCTTGTTTTTAATTTCATTTTTTCAGCAATAACATTGTGCACTGGCAATACAGACAACAGAGTGCCACAACACAACTGCTCTAATCTCCCTGGAAACCTAATTTTTACAACTGGAAATTTACACTAATGAATAAGAAAAAAAGAATCAAAAAGAATTTAAGAGCGGAAAAGAGAAAAGAAAAATATGTCTAGAGGGGTGAGGTGGGTGGGGAGTGTGTCTGCTTATTGTGGTGGTTATATTTAGCTATTTGGATGATTGTGTCTTAAAAAAAAATATTTCTTGTTGTTCTTATAATATAAGCCACCTTGAGGCTTTGCTGCTTGGTAATGAACTGAGCCAATAATCCACATCATTCCTCTACCTCCAGTCTAGTAGGATTCTATGAGGATGTTTGGATGAGTTTACCTTTGATTAATCAGTTGAGAAATGAATGAGCCCCTCAGTGTAAATCAGCAAACAAACCAGGACACATTCAGCTAACCATAGTTTCCTTATTTGAAATGGAAAACTATGGTTAAACAGCTCCAGAACAAGCCAGGCCTTTGAAATCACAGACTCGTAGAATGGGAAGTAATCTTTGAGGTCATGAAGATCAACCCCATGCTCATTATCTTGCCTGAGCAGCCAGAAGCTGCAGCAACATGTATGGATCAAACTTCCTATGTGATAATGTGGTTGTCTGATGGGGACACATGTTCAAAGTGACACTGGCTTGGCATATGAAACATACTGGTGGCTTCAGACAAGTTACTGTCTCTCAACATAAGCTATCTCACAGGACACAAATCCAGCTCTGAACTCCTTGAGGGCAGAGGGGAAAACAAATTAAAAAATAAATAAAGGGTATCAGTTTTTCATACATTTCATAGAATCATAGAATTGTAGAGTTGGAAGGTACCCAAAGACCATCTAATCCAACCCTTGCAATGCAGGAATCTCAACTAAAGCATCCATGACAGATGACCATCCAACCTCTGCTTAAAAACCTCCAATGAAAGAGTCCATTGCCTTTCAAGAGAGTCCATTCCACTGTTGAACAGAAAGTTCAACAGAAAATTCCTCCTGGTGATTAGTGGGAATCTCCTTTCTTGTAACTTGAATTCATTGGTTTGGGTCCTAACCTCTGGAGCAGGAGAAAACAAGCTTGCTTCATCTTCCACATCACAGCCCTTGAGATATTTGAAGATGGCTATCATATCTCCTCCCAGTCTTAGCTCTTTTTTGTGTCACCAATTTCTCTTTATACACTGAACTTTTAAAACCTTGCCCCCCCTTTCTAATTTCATAATCCAAGTGGATACTAATAAGTGTTAGAAGAGACAATGCTATGTGGCATATTTTAAGACTTACAAACTTAAAGACTAAAGTGATCTTTAAAATGTTGCTTTGTTTATAAAAGCCTTGAACCCACCAGAGGAAAGAAACCACATTACCATATGATGAACTGTTGAAAAGTTCAATACTGAAGAAAGCATAGTCTCCATTGGTCATTCCTTGCCGATGTGCAGCCAACATGATGTTCCTTATTGCGTCACTGCTGGCACACATGATCACAACTGGTGAAAAGAAATGGAAAACACAAGATAAGAAACTATTCCTCAAACTACTGGAAACAGACTGTCAAATTTATGTACAGCTGGAGATAAGGACATAAAATGTCCTCCAGTTGCTTTTCAAAATCTTGGATATAACGTCCAGCAACAAGGCTAGGGGTTTCAAAGGAAAATATAGCAACCAATTTCACTGCCACTCTGCAGAAGCCCAGCTGCTAATTCTGCTAGGCCTATTTGAAAATACCACCCGCAATGGCCTATTATTGTCAGCCTTTTCATTGACATAATGTTTGTAGAGGTTTTAAATATCAATTTCACCATCCACATTTTAAATATTTCATGCAATGGCATATTTTTTATTTATTGGAGGAAAGACTTAAATAGTTGGAACATTTAACAATACATAGTTAGGGGGCAATCCAATTAAAGTTAAGCATTTTAAAATACCATTATAAGTATATGTTAGGATATTTCCTGGAAAGCATTTAAAAATACTTCACTTTGGCTGGATCATACCCATGATGTTTAATAATGTGCAGGAAAGGAGGGGTGCTGTGATTCTTAAGACTTAGGGTGGTATTCAGCTACGATTTACTCAGAGTAGACCCTCTGAAATTAATGGACATAACTTAGTCATGCTCATTAATTTCAATGACTAAAAGGTAGTTGTGTACTCTTTCTTGGGCACTGTGAACTAGGCATTCCTAGATTGTAATGCTACAACCTTCTCCTTTAATCCAGCACTGTCCAACTTGGTTCCTTCCAGATGTTTTGGAAAACATAGCACTTGGCAGGGGCTGATGGCACTTGTAGTCTGACAGGCACCAGGCTGGGGAAGGCTGCTTTAATCTGAATAACTAAGATCAGTGATAACAAATCCCGTCATTCTGTAGAATGATTGAGTTACAGAAATTAAGTTGCTAAAACTTCACCAGATCTAAATCAAGAGAACTGGAACATCTTCAAAAATGTGTGACATGGTAAGAAAAGTATTTTAGATTGTGTGAGAAAACCTGTCTGCTTTCGCCAGACACTTTAAACCTTAAAACAAAGATCACAACTGAAATCTTATCTGTGCTGAACCTAAAACCTAAAATGGCTACACGTGGAAAAGACCTGTCAAATTAATTAACGAAAATTGGCTTCATAATTTATACTTTGATTAAGTGAGTCTCTGCATTGGCAGAATCACTAATCAGGACAGTCAGTCTGCAGCAATGGCCACAGCTGAGTTGGGCAAGCAGAAAGCTGCTCATCAACAAAGAGGCAGACAAGGCAAGGCATGGAGGCAAAGAGGAAGCAAATGATGTGCTCATGGACCAGAAGGAATTTACAGGCCTTCTACTAGCACAGGGGTCTGCAACCTTTAAGACAAAAAGAGCCACTTGGACCCGTTTCCGAAGGGGAAAAAACTGGGAGCCGCAAAACCATTGCGACATTTAAAACAAATATATCTCCGGAGCCGCGATCTGACAGCGGGCAGGAAGGTGACGTCGGGACGGTGCGTGACTAACGCACGCACTGCCCCCATGCGACGTCACAGCCAGTACAGTGCCCGCCACAGTGGGGAGTGTCGGGGCGCACAATGCGCCTCCTCCCCTCGCTAGTATCCGCCCCGGAGCCACGGCAAAGGTGTAAAAGAGCCACATGCGGCTCCGGAGCCGCGGATTGCAGACCCCTGTACTAGCAGTAAGTAATGATAGGGAATCTATGGCACTCCAGATAATGTTGGACTACAACTCCCATCATATCTGACCATTGGCTTGATGCTTTATAGGGCTGATGGGAACTGGATTCCAGCACAGGCTCTGGTGCAGAAGGCAAACTGCTCAGATTGAGGGGCAGTCTGAAGCCACACAGGACAAAGTGAAACCCCACAGGTGCACTGTGTTTGCTAATAACTGCCGAGTCAATAGATGCAGTATCTCAACTTGGAAAGATGCATTGGCCACACAGTCTCATAGGATCACAACAGTCGAGAATGGCTTTGTAGGTCATCTAGTCCAATCTCCTGCTTGGTGCAGGCCTGTAGTTTAATCTCCTAACAGGCTGTATGCTTCAGACGCACACATACAACTTATACAAGCAAAATCCAACGCATGCATGGACTACTTTCTAGCTACAAACAAGTTGTGCTGGATTTCCTTCAAAAATACCCACTCAGTTCTAACCTATATATATTTAATCTACCATTAAGTAAGCAGAATCAAAGTTATTCCTCAAGTATCAATTAGCAAGATTGACTAAAAGCACTGAAGAATTCAAGTATTGATAAAACATGTGCAACAAACCACAGAAGAGCTAATTATATCAACTATCCACCATCACTGCAATTACATGTTCTCACCTGATTATAAAGTCATTACATTATAGGTAGAGAGTGTATAGGACTATTTATTTTTGGTCATTTATAGAAGACCCCGATAACGAGGACACCCAGTGAGGAAAGAGGACCAAGGCCCCAGTCACCATCCTCCAGTGTCTTGTTGTAGCACCCTGCTTGTGGTTAACGCTTAGCTGGAATGAAATATTCAACGCAGCAATAGAGAAATTAAAATAATAATTTATTTGTCGGACAAATAAATATGAGGCACAGTGGTATATGGTTACCAAGCTCTGGCCTGGCCTCCTGCCGTTATGGCCAGCACTTATATTTCCTTAATCCAGCCCCCTTGCTCCTCCTGTGGCTGCCTCTGTCCAATCAGCCTGGTTGAAATTCCTATTGGCTGTTTGCTAGAACCAATCACAAAAGATACACCCATTTCCTTTTGCCCTTTTATGGGAAACAAAAAGCTATATATTCTTCTATCTATAAATGACAAATAAGTAGTCATATATCTTACATTTGTCTCAACAAGAAACCTTAATTACCAGCTCACCTCTTGCCCTCCTTGGCCTATTGCCCTCCAAAACAGATGGTTAATCTTAAATTTTTATCTTAAACAGATGTCAAGGATCTTGAGTTCACATCATCATTGAAAGATCTCCTTCTTTTGGAGGTCTTTAAACAAAGGCCTGACAACCATATGTGTGCTCTAATGATGTTTCCTGCTTGGCAAGGGGGGCTGGGCTGATGGCCCCTGTGGTCTCTTCCAACTATATGAAATAAGAATCTAGCATAAGGATTTAACATTTCTTAGTTTCTAATTCCTTTGCATAATTACATTTAAGCCAATATATTTAATACATAACATAAATAACCTTTTAAAAGGAAAAGAAATCTTAAAAGGATCTCAGTTTAAGAAAGAAACAACTTTAGAAAAAGACTTCCCAAAATACTCCCTCCCTTTCTGCCAGCCAGATGCTCTTGGCCTTTTAACCTTAGGAAAATATGGCTCAAGTTTAATGGGAGGCACATGGTTTTATTTTACTATTTACCCACTCTTAATTATGTTTTCTCAGCCTTCTTATATCTTCTGTAATATGTAGGGTCAGTGTAACCTTGGCTCTCAGCCTGTAATTCCCTTTGACTTTGAGAATTGTTTTCTGCTATAAATCAGGGGCCCCCCTTGTCCAGGAGAATAAACATTGCCAAGGTTCTTAGGCAGCTGGTCTTCTGCCTGGCATGAAACATTTGAAAATCTTTAAGCTCATCTTAATATACAGGCCTTAATCAAAAATATAAGCTTTGATAAAAATGCAGGCTTATGATTAGATGCCTCATTGTGACTGGCATGTCCTGTTACCACAGTCACAAGTCCAGATTCATGCCCCTATTTTGCCTTTGGGTTGGTAACTAGGGGCCTTTTCAGGGAGCAGCACTGAACCCAATATCTGCCAGCTGCTGATCTTTAACATGGGATTTACCTTTTGCTTCACCCCGTTGGGAGTTTTACTTGTGGTTGTTTGTTGGTTTTAACATGCTGTGGGTAGTCTACAGAAAACAGCTGGACAGACAGCGTAAAAGTATAGCCAATAATGTATAAATATGACTTGCAAAGCTTACTTAGTCCTATATTCAAGACAACGTTGTATAATAAAAGATAGTGCTTATCTATTTCTTAATGACATATAAATGAAATAGTTAATGTGTAGTTAACTGAGGCTCAGTCTACACATGACAGCAGATTATTTCTGTAAACTGAGGTCTGCCCCAAAACATATATACAGTGCATAGTGGGAGTAAAGGTCCTATTTTTAAAGCAAAGGAGCATGTGGTGGTCCTGGTGGGGCACAAATCGTTTCCCCGTGTGTGGTTAATATTCCTTCAGTCTGTTTCTCTGGCTTTTCTCCAATATCAGAAATGAACTGGGGGAGGGGTGAGCACTTGGGGCTGGGAGATGCCATGATAGGGGTACAGAACAACCTACTGTACAAAGAAAAGAGACATATTTACCCACCATTAACATATGGCCCCTGGAAGGCTGCCCAAGAGGCCATGTAATGCCATCAGGGTGAAAAAAGTTCCCCCACCCCTGGTAAGCAGCAGTCACATGGAAGGTTTTGTTCCCTTCATTTGTTCAGTCTAAAAACCAACCCGCAAGTCCTCGTAAGTGACAGGGGAAGACCCAGATTTGACACAATGTATCCCCCAATACTTACAGCTCAAGTCCTGGATTTTGTAATTAATTTTATCCACCATTTTCCACCCAAAATGTATATCACTAAAGATTACACTAAGAAATGATTATTAAATCCATTTATTGTATCTAAGTTTTCAACAGCAAGAACAACAACAAAATGTTTTCCAAGCTGTTTGTCTCCCAGTTGCTTGATTTTCTAAAGTGATGAGCGTATTGCTGAACAAATGTGAGAGTCAGGAATCCATGTGCTCCCCTGATGGTTCCTTCCACAAAATGCCTTTGTTATTTATGCAATACTCAACGGGATCTCTCCAAGGTTGAGGGGGAAGAGACTCTATATTCAGCATGGCCAAAAGAAAACATCTCTCACACTCCTAACATAGGCAGAGTCACTATAAAAGAATGAAAGGTTAAGCATCAGATTTGTTGCTGTCCATCCAACATTTCCTTTTGGATACGCTCATGGGGTTTTTGCATTCTTAAAATGAAAGACCTTGAAAAAGAGGCTGATTGCTAAGGAACTATTATTATATAGTACAACAACAACAGGGGATGCTTAAATCAAACAGGAGGGGTCCTTGGCTTGAATAAAAAGTTGAATTTATTCACTTTCCACAAAATACGATGGCTCAGTTTGCATGTAACGGTAAGCTATAGTTAATGGTTTACTGTAAATATTCCTTTCTGGGCTGTTAAGACTAATCTCTGTTCACACATGCAGGAAACAAACCACAGTCCCTAGCTGAGACTTATGTCTGATCCAGGGATTGAACTACAATGTGCAAACATGGCTCTTGTCTCATGGTGAAACTAGACATGTGCTGGGAATTCCTTTTTGCTCTTGATATACAAGGCAGAGGTGGGTTGACATTTGCAGGAGCTGCGAGTGGGAATTGGAAGAGGTGCTTAACCCTGCCTTGACCTCACTCTGCAACTTCCTGTTGTGTCTGCTTTCCCCCACTTCCTAGGAAAGCATGTCTTGGATGTCCTGCTTGGGGTAGAGATGATAAGAATAAAGCTGGAAGGAGCAGGGAAAAGTTAAACACCCCCACTGCTCCACATCTCCCACTTCTCTACTGTATATGCCCCTCTCTCGTGTTTGGACTTCAAACACACAGCTGAAAATCCCATGTTTACTCTCAAATGTTTAGTTCCACCTTGAGCTAGCAATTTACAGTACACAGTGCACTTTTAAACTACCAAAAGACAGAAGACAGTTTGTCTAATATAAATAGACGTTGAAAGAAGTAACCCTAGTCATTGTCATATGAAGCAAGCCAATACCAGCTTTATAATCCAATGCAAGTGTCAGTCTGTCCCAATAAAGTATGTGCGAAGGTTTATAATTACGTAATCAAGAAGCCATTTGAACAAGATTCTAATGCAGACATAGCCCCTGCTTAGTCTATCCGCACAAGTGGAAAGCTTTCATACAGACACTTGGGATTTTTTGTGGTGTGCTAGTGATGCGGAGAAACATTTCAACAGCCCTTGACATCTCTATTCCATAGCCTACTCCACTCCTCAAATGCTACAAGAGGCTGTTTTATCTCAATTTATCTGCATCCTGCACCTGCAAGCTGATTTTTCTAGAGTGACAATGCAGCAAACTTCTTTCTTCTGTACAACAGCGTAAAGTTACATTATGTAAATGTTCAACTGTTGCTTCAGAAGAAACACACATTTATAAATGAGAAGAGAGATGTGGACATGATCAGGAATAACTATGAGCTAGGGCATTTTTAATACATATCCCAAGGCAGTTAGGGAAGTCAGGCTTTGTGGTGTCTCTTGTGTAACAGATGACAAGCAAATGCAACGAACAACCCAGAGGGATCAATCTGAAGTTTCAGTGGAGTATATCTCAATCCCCATTCATTGTAAATCTGACTCCTGTGCTTCCTGCTACCCCTGCTGAACTCAAGAAGTCCAAAAGCCAACAGGGTATGACCTACCAGAGAACAACTTCCTACACTGAATAAAAACAGGAAACACCACAGAAGATTAGACTCTGCTGCTATTGAGAGTAGTTGGCCCGAAAGCTCCAAACAAGAACTATTTGTAACTGACAGAAAAACAATAACGAGAAGCACAGAAAATGTTATATCTTTAATACAATGTATTCTCCAAAATTGTATAACCTGCCCATATAGATTCTACATAGGCAGGTAATGAAATGTTGGATGAGTCAGCTTTTGAAGGAAATGCAAGGGGAAATCCTGGCCCAGTTCCTTCACTGGCAAATCTAAACAAAGAAACAGAAAATGGAAATGAGAGAGGCTGGCATAGACAGGAACATTACTTTTGAGAAAGTTGCACAGGAAGTCAGGAAGCAGAACTCTGGCGTTAACTCATTCTTGCTGTATTATCTGGGGCATTTCTTCTGACAGGATTCACTTTCCTATTTTATTTTTTCATAAAAGGCATGCTGAAACGTATAGCCTCAAGTTTATTCCCTTCTCCCCTGACCTTACATTCCCAAGACAATGACTGCTTCTACAGTCATGTGCTTCTCACAACAACTGCTTGGGTCACAATTCTTAGCAATCACACCATGCAATCACACCATGCTTGTCACACACAGTCCAGGTGCTATTAGCTGGAACTACAAGCACACATGCATACATGTTTTAGAAAGCCTTATTAAGCTTTGCTAATACAAATCACAATAAGGCTACTCAAATGAGCATTGGGTCATGCTGCATCCAGGGGGTTCCTGTTTTCTCTGTTTGAGTACAGCTCACGTTCAATCAAACTTACTGTGCTAGGATCATATGAAGTGCTCCACATCAACAAAAATACAATCCTTTCTAAATGATCCATTCCAAGCAATTCCTGCTCAACTGTTTTCACAAACAGGACAGGAGAAAATGACCTAGTAGAAAACCAAACTCTGAAGGAGACTCACTCTTTCAAGAGACTTATATACCTACATTAACTGGGCAGAGGTGAGACCTGAACGTCCTCATTACCTCAAACTCAAAAACTAAGGCACTGTACCAGATCTATGTATGCATATATCTGTACAAAATAATTCAGGAAAGTCTGTAGCACATTCAGACTCTACAATCCAGCTGCACCCATGATTTCCACTGTTCATATCTGACTCAGTCATTCACAGAGTGGGTGGAAAGGCATTCTTATTTCATACCACTTTCCATTATGTATGGACACAAGAGAAAGTGTGTAGCAAATCCCCTAACAGCATATGAAAAGCAGCAAAATATTTGAGTTTCAGCCAACTACGGCAAACTGAAGAGTAGGTCCTCTGGACTAATTTTAGTCTATTGATTTCAGTAGGTCTAATCTGACCTAGTTGGGTGCAACCCTTTTTTAACTTGTTGTAAGGGTTTGTTGTTGTTGTTGTTGTTGGCCTTTGCCCTGAAAGCAGGGGGTATACACTTATTACATAAATAAGACCAGATCTAAGAATACAGTGGTACCTTGGGTTACATACGCTTCAGGTTACAGACTCCGCTAACCCAGAAATATTACCTCAGGTTAAGAACTTTGCTTCAGGATGAGAACAGAAATCGTACTCCGGTGGCGCAGCGGAAGCAGGAGGCCCCATTAGCTAAAGTGTTGCTTCAGGTTAAGAACAGTTTCAGGTTAAGAACGGACCTCCAGAACGAATTAAGTACTTAACCCGAGGTACCACTGTACTTGTGTGGAGGAAAGAGTGAGGAGTTGGGTTATGTGTCACTCCATGAAAATGCCTTGTTTAAATAAATCCTTGATGTCCATTGTTTATTCCTATACATTCCTGATCCACCAATAACAGCCTGCAATATCCCCTACTGATCATCTGCCAATGAAAATCCCATTAGGAAATCCCATTTTCCCAGTGCATCTATTGCAATAAGAGGTGCTAGGCATACTGTGCTTTCCAGAATGTTATGAACACCTACTGGATAGTGTTTGTGGCATCATTGATGATAATACATTCTTTTTGTGTCTTCATCATTTCTGAATAGTTTTTAAAACGGTTATTTAAAACTAGCCTTTAGTTGTTTTATACTGTGTATGTTTTCAGAGGTTGAGCGTTCGCACGTGTACCAATGCTGTCCTAGCAATCATGCTGCCCTTCAATATGGAAAAAGCTAGTGAACAACTGCATAGTTATCACCTCTGCCATAATTTCCACAAACTCTTTGCCATTTTAACATATAGTTCTGCAGCAGTTGAGCACACAGGCCCCAAATGTATATTTTTGTGTGGTCCCAAGCTCAATACAAGTCAATTGACAAGTTTTAATGGATTTGAATGCTGTTGTTAACTTTAATATATGCAAAGGAGAGGTTCCCCATTGGTGGCAACCCTGGGAAAAGGAGCGATAAAGCTGTAGCAGAGAGTGTAATGGAAAGAGTAGCTGAATCCTCCCAGGAACTGGGTGTATTTGACTGGAATGTGGTAGACCTCAATTCAAGTACATCCCTGGTCTACGCAGGTTGCTTCCCGTTGGCCTCTGTTTCCCTTCTGTAAAATGGGAATAATAGTAGTCTACATCAGAGGGCCATTATGAGGATAGGTCACACTGAACCCGGGACAATAAGATGATTACTGAGCATTCATTCCGATTTTGTTTGCAGAGAGGTGTGATAACTGTCCCAAAACAAGTGCTAGCCAGTTTCCAGTGCCTTTCCCCTTCACTTTCCATATCGCAAAAAGCCGGCTCTCTGGGGAAAGCGGGTTTGTTACGCAGGCCCTCCCAAGCAACAATAATCGGGGAACCTAAATGTGTCTTGTTTGCGACTGAATCCCACTCTGAAACGGCGATAGTCTGGATGCGCTCCCCTGTCCCATTTTTTTTTAAAGCGAATATAGCTCTAAGCTGGAAATAGTGAAGAGGTGCTGCCAGACAGAGATGCCGAATAACGCAAAGGCGTTATTTGAATGCATGCCACCATGCTAGCGCGCAACGCGGGGCGCAGATTCTCCGCTTTCCCCTAAGTGGCTGCACCAAGCAGTGCGTAAAGAGGAGCGCCCCTCCGGAGTTGCGCGCTGCTCCTTGCGCCCTCTGGTCCAGGCGTTGCGCTCGCCCACCCCCAGCCGGAGGAGCCTCGTTGGGCTCCGGGTAAGGGCAGCTCCCCCCGGAGGTCGCTCCCGCGCGCATCCTCACCTTTCTCGCCGCCCTGGATGGCGCGCACCACGTCCTCGGCGTACTTGGCGCTCTCGTCGAAGGCGAAGTCGTCCAGGTGGAAGCCGGCGTCGCGGAAGACCACATGGACGCCCTCGGCGGCGAAGAAGCAGCTGCGCTGCTCCTTGTCTTCGTGGTAGACCAGCAGCACCCGGTTCCAGTTGTGGTGGCGGAAGAGCGCCAGGAACATCTCGCCCATCTTGGCGTAGCCCGGAGACACCCGGGTCAGGTGCGAGTACTCGCCCGTCTTGGTGCCGAAGCCGGCGGCCAAGGCGCCGGCCGAGATCATGGGCAGGTTCCAGTGCGAGGCCAGGCGCGCCACGGGCGCGGCCGCGTACTCGCACACGGGGCCCAGCAGCAGGTCCGGCCACTGGCCGCTCAAGGCCACCATGTCCACCAGGCTGAACAACGCCCCGTTGCCGCAATCCGAGTCGTTGTAGAAGAGCCGGAACTTGTAGCCCGCCGGCAGGAGCGTCCCGTTCGCCTCCAGGCGCCGCACCGCGTACTCGACGGCCGGCTTGACCCGCGCCAGGGAAAACAGGTACGCGTTGTCCTTGGGGAGAAGCACCAGCACCCGCAGCGCTTTCTCCTCCTCCGCCTCCTCCTCCGCCTCCTGCACACCCGGGCGGCGGCTGCTGCTGCTGCTGCTGCTGCCGCCGGCGAGGAGCAGCCAAGCCATCAGGCTGCAAGAAAAGCAGCCGAGGAAGAAAAAGGACGGCATGGTTGCGATGCAAAAGGGAAAAAAGAACTCGGAGAGGGGTGGGAAAGCACTCCTGAATGCACGGGAACTACGTACCCAAAGATGCGAGAAGAGCGCGCGCCAGGAAAAGAAACCCCTGCAAAGTTTGTATGGATCCAGCAACAAGGAGCGCCTCGTCTTTTCTCTCTCGCTCTCTCTCCCTCTCTCGTCTTGATGCCTAGCAGGGAATGTGTTGCTTTTTCTTTTTTAAAAAAGGGGGGATGTTTTGCAACTCAACTACAACTCTCCCGCGACTTATCCCTGATGCTGCGATGGTGGCGGGGGCGCCAAGAGCATCTCCTCCTCCTTCTTCTTCTCCCCTTTCTTCTTCTTCTTCCTCCCCCTCCTCCCCCGTCCCCCGTCTCTCTGCCTCCTGAGTGATCTCGGTGGACCTCCGTTGCTCCTCCTGGTCTCATAGCCTCTGTTTAAATAGGGTGGCAGCAGCCCGCGCGCCTGGTCGCCACACACATGGCGCGGCGAGGCCGGGTTTGAGCTGGAGGTGGGGGGGGGGGTGCGTGGGAGGAGACCGCCATTGACGCCCCTTGCCTGCCGGTGGCCCCGCCCCCTGCTCTGCCCCGCCCCCCTGGCCGCAGCGCGCGCCTCCGGACGCCCTCTCGGGCTTCCGCCACTTTGTTCTGGACTGCAAAAACGAGGACGACCCGGTGGGCAAACGGCGAGGAAAGTGAGCCGCGATTTCCCCTCCTTTTTCCGGGAGAGAGGGGGGTAGGGGGTGGGGGTGGGGTGCTGCATGCCTGCGTGCCCCGAGGGTTCGCAGATCGAGGGCGCTGCAAACCTGTGCATGGAAGCCCAAGCGGCTGCCCCGACCCCAGTACGACTTCACTTCAAATGCATGGAATGAGAAAGGTCCGTTGCAAAGTTTCAAGGGGCGCTGCTTTGCACAGCGGCATGGATGCAATTAGGTGCAGGGCAGCAAAGAGGGGGCGGACTTCCCTAGGCTTAAAAGCTGCATTGTATGCAGATGTTCGGATTGCAATGAAGTCAGTCCCTCTCTCTCTCTCTCATCGGTCCTCCCACTTTGAACTATCGCCTGCTTCGCGGATCAGCGGGACTGGTTGCTAGCTTGTTTACGAGCCGAGCAAAAACAGTAGGCGTGCAGTCAGGGGATGCGTGTGCCTCTTCAGGGGAACAAACGGCCAGCACACAATGCTGGCTAGGATGTCCCCAAGGAGTAGGCAGAGTACCTCACCTTGGGAAGGAGGACTAGGACTCCGGAGCTATAGTCGCAGTTCCTGGCTGTACACATTTAAAGAGTCTCTGCTTCCTGCCACCCTCCAGCTCCCCCATGAGGACTAGAAACTTACTCTTCTTTAATCGGTGCATGAATGTTTGTGGATGTAAAGACTTTCACATTTCTGTTATTTGCATACAAGGAGGTCCTGTGTTAATTTGTCACCTGTTTCTTTGGTAATCACTCGTAGCCGAGTAAGATTGCCTTCTATGAACACGGTTTTAACAGCAGGTGACCGTGGAGGCCGATTCTGGATCCACACATCCTTCCACAGTGGGGACATAGGTTTCTGGGCAGGAATTGATCACAGTGAGGGTTTGCCAAACGTGCCTTCTTCTTAGCACATTTCTCACTTTCATGCTGAGTTTGAGCATCTTCAAAGTCCATGACACTTGGTACAGGCTGTTCTCGAATTGGAGCATTCGCAGGCCAGTGTTTCCCAATTGTCGGTGTTTATGCTACATTTTTTTTAGATTTGCCTTGAGAGAGTCTTTAAACCTCTTTTGTTGACCAGCAGCATTACGCTTTCCATGTCCCACCCAGTGGCTAGACCACTGAGAAAAGGATTTCTGACTACAGTACATGAGACTTTGGCCTGATCCAGCAGGGCTCTTACTTTCTTCATTTCAGTGAGATGGACATGTAAGTAAGGTATACTTTGGAAACATTTCCGCACATGATAATAATTAATTTTATTTCATTAGAATATTTATACTTCCTATTAGAAGTTCAAATGTCCCTTCATCCTATTAGATTTCAGGGAAGTGTACATGGAATCATATACAGTACAACACAAAAATAAAGATCAATATGTATTTTAAACATTTATCACTTTGTAGATTTATCATGTCTTGCGATATATGGGGTTTCCTCCGCCTGATCACATGCAATGAGGAGTCACTATCCTGACTTTTTGACGGCAGTGCTGATTTGCCACCTGCAACAAAGACCAAGGTGTCAAGCACAAACTAAGTGATTTAATTGAAAGCAGCCTCAGTTGCAAGCTACACTTCACTGTAAATGAGGTCGCTGCGTTAAGGAAGGCATGGCTGTAACAAGAATCCCCTCTATTTCCAATGTTCAGGCTAAGTATCAAGTATACCGCATTACATTTTGTTGCAAATCCCACATGTTGTGGACTAATTGAATGATTCCAAATTTTATAAGAGGAGCCGGAAGGATAAGATATATTCTGCTTTTTGGCTATGACAGGGAAAATCCAGCAAGATAATTCAGTCCCTACAGAAAGCACACACAGTGCTTCTTTCCAATATGCATCTGTGTAGCAAATCTAGTCAATGGAGAAGGTTCATGTACAAGAGAAGTCTGAGCAGCTCCACAATTTACAGAGCAAACAGTTTCCTGCTATAAAGAAACATGGCTGCTGAGTGACATTTTCGGTATTTATTGTGTATGAATGACATTTTCAGCGTTTATTTTCGGCAAGTTTCTAATTAAAAGCAGCATGAAAGTGAGTCTCCAAGTGTTTCCTTTCCCAGCAGAAAGAGCTTGTGTTTTATTTTTAAATCAGCATTTTCCATGAAGGAAAAAAAAAACACATTTGGTTTTGAGTACATTTAGAATGATGTTCTCTAAGCAACAATTCTCAAACTGTATTCTATTATAATTTATGGAAACCATGGGGGAATGTGTTGCTGGCTTCAGTAGGATATTAATTAAGTTGTTGCAATGTCACCTTTCCAATATGCACAAAATGTCCAAAGCACTTCACAAAAATGAAAAATGATGGGAGTCCACTGAAATCAACAGAAGTACTCCTGAGTAAGTTGTTTGACTACTGGTACGTAATTAAGGCTGTAGCAATCCAAGTCCCTTGTAGCTGGGAGTAAACCCAATTGAACTGAATGGGATTTACTCAGTAAGATACAGGATTGTACTTTTAAAACATTCACTAAGAATGAATGCTTCATAAAAATAATCATATGGTGATTTGCTAATTTCTGATAAGGGAGAACAATGTGCAACACAGCCATTTACCATTATACTGAAGTCAGTTACGTGTTGCAGTGGAAATCTCTGTAGTTCCTTATGCCAGCATTACACAGACTGATTTATTTATATTTTGTTAGTAGTCAAAAATTCTAGGTTCTTTTACAGATATCTTGTTGCAATGGCCCAAGAATCCCTGCAAAAATTATTTCATTTATTCCCTTATTTTAGATGGTAGAGGGCTTTCAGAAAATAATCGGCTCTGGAAAAGCTTTCTGTGGACAGGGCGGGTGGCAGGAAAGGGAATTACTACAGCTTGCTGCTGTAGCGATTCAGCCTCACCTCTAAGAAATCTACAGAAACAGAAAACTCTGCACCCTCCCAGAGTTTACAATGTTCCAGATTCTATGCTTATTTGGTCTTTGAATTCACATCAATTTTTAAAAGTCCTTAATACAGGCTTCCTCTAACTCGGCCCTCCAGATGTGTTGAGACTACAATTCCCATCATCCCTGACCACAGGCCCTGCTAGCTAGGGATCATGGAAGTTGTAGGCCAAAAAACATCTGGAGGGCCGAGTTTGAGGAAGCCTGAGTTAATAGTATCAGTACTGAGAACATGGACCGACTTTGAAGTAAAGCCATCCACAGGGATGCCATAATGGCTGCTTAAAGCAGTAAGATCAGACATGTCTAATTGTCTAATTGTGTCGCAGAGGAAGTCCTGAAGGAGGCTGTGGTGAGGCCCTTATTAAAAGGTGTCTCTCCTTGACCCCGGCAGAACTAATAACTATTGCCCTATATCCAGCCTTGTAAACCTTAGTAAGGTGAACATGTGATGCAGCTCCAGGATTTGCTGAGCCAAACATTATTTGGATCCATTTCCAGACTGGTTTTAGGTCCAGTCTGGGAACTGCCTAGGTTGTCTTGAGTGACCTGGGTTGAGTGATGGACTGGGGAAGTGTTACTGCGTTAGAAACTGTTCGTTGTACTTGCATTTACATATTTCTAAGTGGCGTACGTAAAATGTTAAGAAATGTTCAAAGAATAAAAACAGTTAAAATTCATCACAAAAGAAAATGACTTTCAATAGAAGAGCAGGATACAAATACATTGTCACATTGTGGATTATACAAACTCAGTGTGGAAAAGCTACATACAAATATCAAACCAAGCCAAATGTAACGGCATCAATGACAGTCAAAACTAGGGACGGTATACAGCAGAGCTTTCCAAACTTTTCACGTTGAAGACACACTTTTTAGACATGCATCATTCTGCCACCATAACCAGTTCTGTCATGTCTGGATAAGCTTGTTTGTTGGTCCTCATCCAGCTCATACCTTCAATCCCACATATCCTCAGAGAATCCTGATAAGAAAGGATTTGAAAAGAATCATTGCCTTTTTAAGACCTGCATATTGATTGCTATATTGACGATACCATACTCCAGGCTTCCAAATGATCTTTCCCAGCAGTTGCATGTAGATATTAAAAAGTACCAGGGATAAGATGGCACTGGGAGATACTCCACAGGTCAGAGCCCCTGGGAGAGAGTAGCAGACACTTAGTGCTACTTTCTGGTAGCTAACTACTGCAAAGTAGTATCCCCCCAAATTAAAGTAAATTGGCAGTCTAGGAAGATTAGATGGTTCTATTGTATCAAATACCTCTGGGAGGTCTTTGAATATTAGTATGGTCACACTCCTGCCCAGTTCCACATAAGGATCATCAGCTAAGCAAATCAGTCATTAACCTCACTCTGAATTAGTGTTTCCCAAAGGGGGCTGTTTTTGAATTATGGTGCTGGAGGAGACTCTTGAGAGTCCCATGGACTGCAAGAAGATCAAACCTCTCCATTCTCAAGGAAATCAGCCCTGAGTGCTCACTGGAAGGACAGATCCTGAAGCTGAGACTCCAATCCTTTGGCCACCTCATGAGAAGAGAAGACTCCCTGGAAAAGACCCTGATGTTGGGAAAGATGGAGGGCACAAGGAGAAGGGGACGACAGAGGATGAGATGGTTGGACAGTGTTCTCGAAGCTACCAGCATGAGTTTGACCAAACTGCGGGAGGCAGTGGAAGACAGGAGTGCCTGGCGTGCTCTGGTCCAGGGGGTCACGAAGAGTTGGGCACGCCTAAACGACTAAACAACAACAACAAGAAAAGGGGGCTGTGGGATTAGCAGGGTGCCGAGGCAAGCGGGTGGCAGAGAGGTGTTGGATGTGTAAAAGACTATCAAGACTTTGAAAAGCTGGTATCACCAGATCAAGTTCATCAATTTTGTTGAATTAATTACCGGTAAATCATTTTAAATGGCTTTGGAATAAATGTGCAATTAATTGTTACTGATATCTATAGATTTCTCCTTGAGGCTTAATTGTTTTCTTGTTTTATTACAAGCTGTGAGGGCATAATGTATAGCTATTAGGCCTGAATTCCAATCAAAATCGAGATTCAGCTGAAAACCAGAATTGCAGCTCCAAATCAAATACTGAACATGTTATTATTTCCTTGTATGTAGAACATAATGAAATACCAGCAGAGTGACAATCAGAAATATTTGGGGAAATAAGATATAAAATAAGATGCAGAAGGGCAAAGGTCAAGAGAACTTTACAGGAATTACATTTCAGCATTTATTACTACAAATTATTTCAAAATGATCTAGGAATTTGCCATTAAAACAACACCCTAAACTTTCTAAATACACTATCAGGTGTGAGTTTATTGTGCAATCAGTGCTGCTCATGCATGCATCATTATTATTTTTGGCAGCATCTGCACAACAGCCATGCTATCAAAATTCCAGCCCATGCTTTTTAAATATTTTTTTAATCTGGATTTCCCCTTTATGCAAAAATAAATAAACAAAATAAAATCCAGTAAATTAAAATAACCTTTTATATATCTACTACAGGCACTGCTGATGTGTAAACTTGTTAGCATTTTTATTTTTATTGATGGGCAGTTTGTCACATGTGTGGTAAGGTTTCAGCACCCCCACTTCCATTTGCTACTTGCTTGAGCACAACCCTAGCTATTTTGTTTCTGAAAGCGCAAACGATAGGATCATTCCTCTCTTTAACAATCTGCACAGGCTGTAGGCATGCTCAACAACTGAATAGGATGAGCTGTTCTCTCAAGATGTCCATCCACTACATAGAAGGGACTACCTTAGAGACTGTCATCTTGTGCTAGAGTGATAAAAAAGATATTTTCTAAACCATTAGAACCAAAACTATAAAATAATCAACAATCCCAGTGCACGTACTGCAACTGCAACTAAACTGACAACGGGGAGGGACAAAAACAAACACCTGTGGATATGTTTCATTAAGCTCTGTCCAGTGGTGTGGATGGCAAGCGGCAGAACAGCAATATATAAGACGGGGGGGGGGGGGAGACACACCAAGGAATGTGTAGAAGCTAGCATGCACACAGAAAAAAACAGATCTGAATGTCCTCTTTGCAATATAACTCCCCCTTATGGAATGTGCCCTTATTTGGAAAAGTGAATGATAAATATGGCAGGAGGATTCCTTACTCAGAAAAAGACACACCACCAAATTGGCATCCTGAGAATGTGAGTTTTGGTGGGTCCAAGTAGAGTCCATCATAAGGCAATATAGCCACACAACTGCTTTTCTATGAGCCTGTTTTTGGAACTCTATGCACGTGTAATGTGACCAGGATTACAACTGGACACATGGCGAATGAATGGCACAACAGCTTCACCAGAAGTGAATCTACTCTGCCCACATTGTCAACACAGCAATTTGGTCATGGAAACTGAAGTTTCAGTGAAATGTCCCTTACGCAATAGTTTCAGCAAGATTAACATGGGGAGATAAATGGGGAGATGCTGAGTGACAATTTTCATTTGTATTAATACAAATTTGCATTCGTTTTCAGCATTTTCTTTTGAAAAATACCAACTATGAAAGCTAGCCATAACAGAAGACATCCAGAAATTCCATATAGAACTAACAAGTGAGACTAGCAAAAAAAAAAAAAGTAACAGCAGGGGCAGGGTTTAAAGTATTGCTATTATTTTAACTTGTGCAAATGGCAGAGTCCCCCCAAATATGCTGATATCATCTTCTTGTTTCTCTCTGCCATTTCTGGCTGTACTGGGGAATTGAGTTTGCCATTAGGAGTGATGGGATATAATACAAAATTACAGTACCACAAAATTATCTGATATTTACCTGGCAGAGCAGCACTCAGGTTGAATCCTCCTATGTATACCACCAAATGATGTAAAGTGGCCAATCATGGGTTTGGCTTGACAAAATACCTTGTAGGCTACTGGCACCTGTCCTAAATTCAGTCTTGTGGTGGTTCAGATTCACCCTAGGATCAGGCTGCCTGTGTTCAATAAATATCATGACTTAAGAGGAAATACCATGTGCTGTTTTTGTTCTTCATTTGTTTCCAGTTTAAAAAAAAAATGAAAGGGAAATACTCTCTGCTTGACACACAGTCATTAAATGTCGAAGGCAGGGAACATTTTCACAGCAGAGGCTTTCATGGATTCACATAAGTTTGTTTTCCCAGGATGTGCATTTGCATTACAAATGCCTGTTCTTCTTTCTCTACTGTATTAGCCACCATAAGAGCTGCAAATGTGATTTAAATGTCTCTTACTAACGGGATCATACGAACACCTTTTCTCATATCCATAGTCTGAAAAAACAAAAGGCACACATAGACAAAAGTTTTACTGAAATAGCTTAAAATTCATTTTCTCTTTTCTTTTTATTTATTAAAATTTTTATTACATTTTCAGTTTACAGAAAAGAAAAAGAAGGACAAACCAGAAAAAAGAAAGAAAGAAAAACAATCCAACTTTCAAAATACATTTTTAGGTTACTAACTGGACTTCCCCACATCTCCCTCACCCTGCGTTCTTTACAATAAACATATCAGCAAATTATTACCTTGTTTCGTATCTTATTTATATCTTTCAGAGTGTTTTACTTCTAAATTTAAAGTACCTTTTGTCAAATATTTATACCTTAAGATAATACATAAAATAACTTTAAATTTCAACTTTTTCTTACTTATAACGTAACTTTCTATTTTCCTAATCTAATTGCAGGAGCTAAAATTTCCAAGTCATGCAGATTCTTAACATTCATACAACTTATAATGTTTTTGTAAATAGTCCTTAAATTTCTTCCAGTCCTCTTCCATTGTCTCTTCTCCCAGATTTCGGATTCTGCCAGTCATTTCAGCCAGTTCCATATAGTCCATCAACTGCGTCTGCCACTCTTCCAGCGTGGGAAGGTCTTGTATCCAACCATAAGAGCTGCAAATGTGATTTAAATGTCTCTTACTAACGGGATCATACGAACACCTTTTCTCATATCCATAGTCTGAAAAAACAAAAGGCACACATAGACAAAAGTTTTACTGAAATAGCTTAAAATTCATTTTCTCTTTTCTTTTTAAAACAAATTTCTCATCAGGTGCTAAAGTATAATAATTCATGAACTACTTTTTCTGGACTGGTTCTGTTGACTTCAGTGGGCCCATTCCAGAACATTTATCCAGCATTTATCAATATGGAAACCAAGTCTTATGAGAATGGTTGAAGGAGTTGGGTACATTTAGCCTGGGAAAGAGGAGTTTGAGAGGAGATATGATAGCCATCTTCAAATATCTAAAGGGCTGCCACAAGCTCTGGTGCAAGCTCTGGAGGGTAGGACCCAAACCAGTGGATTCAAGTTAAGAGAAAGGAGATTCTGGCTAAACATCAGGAAGAACTTTCTGACAGTAAGAACTGCTCAACAGTGGAACAGACTCCCTCGGGACGGTGGACTCTCCTTCCTTGGAGGTTTTTAAGCAGAGGTTCGATGTTATATATGATCTAGTCTAGTGTTTCCCAACCTTGGGCCTCCAGCTGTTTTTGAACTACAATTCCCATCATCCCTGACCACTGGTCTTGCTAGCTAGGGATGATGGGAGTTGTAGTCCAAAAACAGCTGGAGGCCCAAGGTTGGGAAACACTGACTAGTCGATATTCCTGCAAGGGACTGGACTAGATCACTGTTGGGGTCCCTTCCAACCCTACAATTTTATGATTCTATGACATAGAAAAACGAAGATCAGCTACTGAGAAGCAGAACATTGCAGTCTGGTCCTTTGACGCTGCCTGGGTGCCCCTCTTGAACAGACATGGTTTAGCATGTTGCATTGCTTTGTTTTGATTTGATTCTAAAGTCATGTGTGATCCACATATTTTAATATCAAGGGGGAAACTGGCATGGGATGTGGCCTGAATGCTTTAGTCCTAAAATCTGCAGCTTTCTCCAACTCCTTTTGGCAAGTGATTTTCAAATCTCTCCTGAGATGAAAAGAAATGAAAGGATTTGCTGAAAGCAGGGCTCCCCCTAGAGGCTGCTGAGAAGGAAGGCCAAAATGGAGAGCAATATGAAATTGTTACTTCTTTTTTCACACGATTGCACACATTTCCTTTTATATGTTCTAATCTAGATCAGGGATGGGGAAGCTATGGCCCTCCAGATGTTGCTGGATTTCAATTCTCACCATCCCTATTGGCTATGCTGGCTGGAGTTGGTGAGAGTAGAAGCCAAGCAACATCTGGAGGGTCCACAGGTTTTCCCATCTCTCATCTTTATAATAACAGAAAAGTCATACTTCAGAATCATTTGAGCTGCAACATTTAAGGGGCCCTTCTTGCATCTTGCCAGTGATAACAGGGCCCCCACTTTTAGAATTCCCCGCCCCTGGAAATTACCTTCATTGCTGAGTTTCAGATATCAGCTCAAGACATCTATTCCCCCAGACCCTGACACTATAATGGGGCCTGTTGGCATGATTATTTGCTGCAGCCATTGGTATTTGTTAGGGATTCTTATATTGTTGGTGTTAAAGCTTGTTGTTTTATGGGATGTTAAAGACAACTGTTTTATATTGCACTGTTATTATAATGTTGCAAACTGCCCTGTGGTCTTTGATTATTAATTTTCTATTAACATTTTTGATTAATGGTAATAATGATGATGATATGCCTCAGTTAAGTAACCAAAACACAGCCATCCTTCATCAGCCAAAACTGAGCCACCCTTTATACTTCTCTAAATTTTGCCATGCAGTTCTCCCATTTTGTCTCACACAGAAGGGGGCAGATCTTCCCAGCTCTCACCTGGGAGCTTCTCTTTCTCCAGTCTCCCACCCTGAGAAATCTTCCCTTCCCTGCATCTCACACAGGCTCTTTCACCAACCATCCATCAGGTTCTTGTGTGTACCCTCATTAAAGCAGAGTATAGAACAAAAGATGCAGGGTTCTGCATGTGTTTTACACAACAGTACACTAGAAAGTAGAGGGGTGCGGTGGGTTAAACCAGAGAGCCTAGGGCTTGCTGATCAGAAGGTTGGCGGTATGAATCCTCACGACGGGGTGAGCTCCCGTTGCTCGGTCCCTGCTCCTGCCAACCTAGTAGTTCGAAAGCACGTCAAAGTGCAAGTAGATAAATAACCACTCTGGCGGGAAGGTAAACGGCGTTTCCATGCGCTGCTCTGGTTCGCCAGAAGCGGCTTAGTCATGCTGGCCACATGACCTGGAAGCTGTACGCCGGCTCCCTCGGCCAGTAGAGAGAGATGAGCGCCGCAACCCCAGAGTCGGCCACAACTGGACCTAATGATTAGGGGTCCCTTTACCTTTACCTTTTTACACTAGCAAGTATGGTGCTATATGGCATAGCAGGAGTAGTTCATGTTTCTAAACATTCAGGTCGTCATTACAGTGGTGCCTCGCAAGACGAAATTAATTCGTTCCACGAGTTTTTTCGTCTTGCGATTTTTTCGTCTTGCGAAACACGGACTTTGGAAAAGCTTCAAAAATCACCAAAGTCTTCAAAAACCTCAAAAAAGGCTACCACACCGCGTGCTATGAGTTGCTCCTCAAAGTGAATGCACGGTTTTAAGAAAAAGGAAACAAACTTGCAAGACAAAGGAAACAAACTTGCAAGACGCTTTTGTCTTGCGAAGCAAGCCCATAGGGAAATCCGTCTTGCGAAGCAACTCAAAAAATGAAAAACTTTCGTTTTGCGAGTTTTTCGTCTTACGAGGCATTCGTCTTGCGAGGTACCACTGTAAAGTACTTCAGTCCCAACGCTCTGATTTTCCTGGCAAAAGATGATCCTGCGCTAGCATGGAACAGCCAGCAAGGGGGCAGGAGAGAGTACATGCTGCTCAGCTCTCACAAAGAGACCTCCAAAGGCATGATCAACTGAAACGTGGAAGAACTACAGCACTAGTGGGTACAAATGTGGGGGTGTCCTCCTCGCTAAGGACAGCCACAGGCAGCTCTCTGCCTTGATCCACAATTTGCTTTATTTATTTCATTATATGCTGCCCAACGGCCAAAGTGGCTTTTAAGCACTTTAGGAACATAAAACTAATGACCCCAAAATAACAATGAAGGATCACATATAATTAAAACACACAGTGAAATAATTCTATCAATACATTAAAGTAAGCACCCACAATTAAAGTGTGCAACAAAAGAAGCCCGTTAAACATTAAACCGGTTAAAACAGCAATTAAAAGCAGGAGTTTCAGATAAGGAGATCAGAAGAACTTTTGTCTAAACAGGCACGTCTTCAATAATTCCTATGCAATGTTGGCACAATGGATTCGGATGTGATGTGCATATGTTTCATTTGCAACAGCAGAGTAACAATTGATGTAAACAGCCAGAATTGTTCACTTAAATAGAAGACAGGAGAAGAAACAGCAGACAAGAGAAAGATGTTGGATTCCACTACAAGCTGCACTGCTTTGTGTCATTTTTGCAGTAGAAGCCTTTCTCAGAAAGAGCCTTAAGTAAGACAGTCTGGCTAAGCAAAACACAGTAAGTGGGATATAAAAATTGAGTGCTCTGATCAACTCGTTTTTGATCTCTCTGTCCACCTGTAAAATCTCTGTGCAGGATCAGGCTGTTGCCCCCAAACTGGCAGACTGGAAATGTAAAGACTGTGCAGATGCCATATTAAGAGTTAATCCAAACCAAATGTTTCAGTGCACGTTTGAGGTTCAGATCATGAGTCTTAGATCGTGAGTAACACATATGAGACCGTGTGAAACCTGTTTTCTATTTATCCTGGGTGGAAAAACTGGGATCCATTATTAGTCTGAGACCAGCCCCAAACTTTTTGTTGGCATTTGTCTGTCTCAAGAGACAATGAAGTGGGCCTCTGGGGGGTAAAGTCAAACTGCTGAAGAATCACAGCTCCTGCTGTAGCTGCAGAGACAGGTAACTCATAACTTCTGCCTCCCATGTTCGCAGCACCAAAGTGGCCTCCCTGGGATGCAAGCCTGGGCAGTGTGTATGGAGCTCTTGGGCTGCCCAGACAACAAGACCCCACCCCACCCCGTTCTCAGCCAGACTCAGGAAAGTAGAGCTGGAAGGAGGCCTACAAGACACCATCCAACCATCTTAGAGACCCTACTCCAGATTTATGTAGGGTTTACCCCTTAGCTTTTTCTTCTCCCGAAAATATCCTGCAAGGCAGTGGGTAACCCCCCCAAACCACATGAATTTTATTCCTCCCCCCCCAAGAGCAGCAGTGCCTCTCATCAGCTAATTATGTCTCCTTGGAAATATGTTGGACTTTCTTAGTAATCAATCAAAATGATCATATGAACTTCAAATATATATATAAATTTTTAAAAAATTGTCCAATAGCACCTTAGAGACCAACTAAGTTTGTTCTTGGTATAAGCTTTCATGTGCATGCACACTTCTTCAGATACTGAATTTCAGTCAGGCTACTGGACTTCTCCACATACACGCTTGACCACAGCATGGTCTGAACTATGGAGTCATTCCCTATCTAATGCCCCCAGGTTTGTGGCCTTGTTGCAAAATAGTTGGTTGCCACATTTCCCTGCAATGGGCTCAGTTGTGGACATAATGTGTGAATAAGAAAGGCTCACACCATCAAATAAAACACAGAAGCTCAAAGCAGTGAGGGTGGAACAGAGGTAGACCAAATACTGTTGACTCAAGTAAGAGGAAAAACTAAGAGAATCTGCTTGCTGATGCTCTGAGATGTTTTACATTGTTGCTTAAGAATCCCAGTTTTCCATTTTCCTTTTAGCCTTAGCATTGATTGAGGTGTCCCCGTGGCGATTAATAGTGGGATCTGTCCCCACTCCTAGCTGTCTCTCTCTGCTAGCCATAGCAACCCCTTCTCAATCGAAAACCAAAGAAAACAGAGGAGTGCTCACTAGAGAAAGTAGTCTTGATCCTTAACCAGGCCAGCTGTTCCTGGACATGCTCAGAAGCATTATTTCCTGTTGAGCAACACTGGGCCTTGAGCTTCCTGAATGGAACTGGGGCCACAGGAAACTACAAATTCCACGTTGTTCAGCGGGAAATGATGCCCCAGAGTGACTTGATTCACGTGGAATTGGTCAGGCAATGGCAGCAGAGCCAGTAAGTCTTGTCATGCGCCCAGATTTCTGCTGATTTTTCAGGCAGCATACCCAGCAAAACAGATTTTGAAATCATGTGGCCAGCTTCAGAGCAGTAGTCCAAGAAGGTGACCACACAAGAAATTGTTTAAAAGGCTGCACTGTTGAAAAAGCATTCTGTGTGCCCGCACTGCACAAACAGGCTTGAACTTTTTGCTTTATCCCGAGGATTGAGACACAACAATCCAATTGCTGTGAGCTGAAAAAGCACACTGGGTACTGGCATGCAAATGGCCAAAGCAGGCATCCCGTTTTGCCCAAGAGTTCCCACGTCTGAAAAAATGTAGACATTTATCAAGCTCCGTGTCCTCAGGCAGCCTCAACAGATGTGCCATTCTGTAGATGGTTTAATTTTGAAAAAACAAAAAGAAAAAGTCTTGCTGAAATCCAGGCCAGAGTGAAAACAAACTTCATCTCCAAACACAATTTGTGGTGTTTGTCACGGAACCCCCTAATGTCATATACGCGAATGGAAAATGAAGCAGAACTATAAATACAGAAGGCATTGCTTAGCAATCCACTGTAAATTTTTTACATTACCTTAAAGGCAAACAGATGTTTTCCAATAAACAATTGTTTTCTTCCCATTTGCTTTCTTTTACTGTTCGCTTCTTAATTTAAAATGTTATTGCGGGGTGATGGGAGGAAGAGTTCCTAAGGGTTTCTAGTCAGAGTACCAAATAAATTAAAATAAAAAATGTGGAGATGAGGTACTACAGTGGAAGGAAGTGGAGGGGGAAGAATTTACAGCTTGTTCGCCTCACGAGAGAACTGTGGAATATAGCGCTATTGCCAAGTAGGGAGGGTTATGCCTTTTTAACTGGAACAACTTGTGTTGGCAGAAGGGCATCAGCTTGCGAGTTTCACAGAGTTCTCCCTACATGCAGTTCACAGCCAGACATTTCACTCGCTACGAATGCTGGGGTGCGAGGGCACATTTATTTATTTATGGCATTTATATCCTGCCTTTAGGTGGGAAGTTTTTAATGACTGATCTTTTAATGTATTTTTAATCTTTTGTTGGAAGCCACCCAGAGTGGCTGGGGAAACCCAGCCAGATGGGTGGGGTATTATTATTATTATTATTATTATTATTATTATTATTATTACTATTACTACTACTACTACTACTACTCTTGAGAGAGAAATAGGGTCAACTCCAGCCTTGAGGCGACTCCTCAGCAAACCTGTTCTGTGGTGGGCCCTCCTTGTGTAACCTGTTTTACAGACAACCCCCCTCTCTCTGAAGGGCTATCAGAGGGCAGCCCTCTATTTAAACTAAGGAACCCTATATCTGAAGCCACAGGCTTCATCACTACGGATATAAATACTGTATTTCAATGTAAATACAGATAAAAAAGGTAAAGGTACCCCTGACCGTTAGGTCCAGTCACGGATGACTCTGGCGTTGCGGCGCTCATCTCGCTCTGTAGGCTGAGGGAGCCGGCATTTGTCATGTGGGTCATGTGGCCGGGTCATGTGGCCAGCATAACTAAGCCGCTTCTGGTGAACCAGAGCAGCGCATGGAAGCACCATTTACCTTCCCGCTGGACCTATTTATCTACTTGCACTTTTTTTGATGTGCTTTTGAACTGCTAGGTTGGCAGGAGCAGGGACTGAGCAACGGGAGCTCACCCCGTCGCGGGGATTCAAACCACCAACTTTCTGATCGGCAAGCCCAAGAGGCTCAGTGGTTTAGACCACAGTGCCACCTGCGCTACACATATAAATACACATATAAACGAGCACATGCAGATTTTATGCAAACTCATGCCCTATCTCTTTTCTTCGTTATGTGTTTTCTCTCTTTTGGACATTTTTGATAGATCTAAGGCAGAAACCTGGTGTTGTTGTTTTTTGCAAGCATGGGAGCAGGTGCCAATTGGAAAAGGTACATAACTAAGCACACCCACACCCACCCACAATCTAGGGAGGGGAGACTTGCCTCAACTGGCCAAAAAGCAAAGAAGAAAAAGAAAAAAGAAAAAGAAAGCCAAAGAAGCATTTCTTTTTCTTCTCATGGTTAGCTAGCAACCTTCTTGGCATTGTGCTTATCCTTTCTCACTGACTGCATTGCCAGTTTTAACTTGGGTACTAGGACAATAAATCTTGCAACTTTAATAGATAGCTGTGTGGGCTCAGGCCACAGAGCCAGGTCGTTAATTTCCCTCTTTTGGCTTTAGGTTTTCTTCAGATGTTGGCAGTTTTGGAAACAAGGGTAGCAAAGCATGGTGAATGGCATTTCATTCTATACGACATCTACTTTTGGCATGCAGCTGAGCTGTAGGATGTCACCAGGCTCCCTTTAACTCTCTGCTGGCGCACAGAACAGGACCCAGTTATCAGTGCCCATCATGGGAATTACACAAGTATGCTTCACATTAGCTAACCTTCCTGAAATCTCTGTTGAGAATATTTCCAATAGGGAGCCTTGTGATCTCCAGTCACACGGAGTGTTTTGGGGAGGGGGGTGTTGTAGGTTTCCAGCAAGAGGAATTAATTGTGGGCCAAAGTTTCTGATTCTGGAAGTGGCAAAAAGCCTAATCAAATTTGGATGGTACTTGGTGCCTGCCTCCCTGCTCTTTCACCCATTCTTCCAATGTCAGCTAAGCCTTCCTGTGGAGAAATACCAGCAAAACGTTGCCAGCATAACTCTTGAAGTTCACAGACTTTCCCACATTCTTATTTTTGAGAGTATAGGTCAATCATTTCTCCACCAAGCAGATGCAATGGGGTGGAAAGCATCCACATAATTAGCAATAAGAATTTTGGATGGCATTTAAATTTCTGCCATCTTTCTTGTTTGTTTGTTTGCTTGCTTGTTTCGTCATTGTAAAAGGAAGGTTGCTGGAGTTCACTTCGTTGTCTCAGTGCAATTACATAGATGGGACTGACACCTATAGTAATTTAGAAATACTATAATTTTAAGAGAAATACAGTACATCTTGACATAATGGCGAAGGCTGCCCAAGTGACCTGTGGACCTGCTCAATTTGCTCCAGTTGCAACTTCAAGGCCCTTCTTGCTCTTCCTTCTGAGGGTTCTTTATCTTTCAACTGGACCTGGAATTAATCCTTCAAATAGAGGACTGATCTCTGTAAAGTAAGGTATATGGCCTCCCTACCACATAGCAGACCTGGGACCCAGTTGGCGCTGTGGGTTAAACCACAGAGCCTAGGCCTTGCAGATTAGAAGGTCGGCAGTTTGAATCCCTGCGATGGGGTGAGCTCCCGTTTTTCGGTCCCAGCTCCTGCCAACCTAGCAGTTCGAAAGCACGCCAGAGTGCAAGTAGATAAAGCGGGAAGGTAAACGGCATTTCCATGCACTACTCTGGTTTGCCAGAAGTTGCTTAGTCATGCGGGCCACATGACCCGAAAGCTGTCTGCGGACAAACGCCGGCTCCCTCGGCCAGTAAAACGAGATGAGCGCCGCAACCCCAGAGTCGTCCGCAACTGAACTTAACGGTCAGGGGTCCCTTTACCTTTACCACATAGCAGCAGTCTCTGAACCAGTGGTTGCCACTCCTTCTTGCAAAATCCCTTTTTAGACACCGCTCCCAACTGCATCATGAAACATAATCACCAATACAGTATTTCAGCAGAAGCTATAGATAAAAAAAATTTATACCTCTGATTTCTACCTTTTAGTAGTTTTAAGAAAAGTATCTCAGACAGTTGTCTCAGAATCCCACCAAGTTTCCAAGATAGGTAGCTGGACTTAAGACACATCAGAAGAGGAGAATTGAGAAGGTGATTTGTGATTCCTTAGACCATGGGTAGGCAAACTAAGCCCCGGAGGCTGGATCCAGCCCAATCGCCTTCTAAATCTGGCCCACGGATGGTCCGGGAATCAGCATGTTTTTATGTGAGTAGAATGTGTCCTTTTATTTAAAATGCATCTCTGGGTTATTTGTGGGACACAGGAATTTGTTCATTCCCCTCCAAAAAAATATAGTTTGGCCCCCCCACAAGGTCTGAGGGACAGTGGACTTGCCCCCTGCTGAAAAAGTTTGTTGACTCCTATCTTAGACTGACATCCTTTCTTTCAGGAGGCTTCCAGCTGTGGTCACAGCATCAGGTCCAGGTTGATACCACAAGCCAGAAACACAGACGTACCACACAGTATTCCCTAGTATGGCCTAGTGTAGTTATGATCCGTCAGTATCCGACCACCTCCAGCCTTGATGCATCTCGCAGTGTGATGGCCATGATCCTAACTAAGTGCTTCAGTAGAGAGTGATGCCTGAGCCAATAACATAATATAGGTGGAACGCTCCCATCAAGCATTCAAAGGCATGGATCTTTGATGAGGATAAAACACTTACTAAGTAAGATGCACTCAGACATCCAATACTTAAAAAGCTGGTTCATGGTGTAGAATCTGGGTTTATTTACAGAAGCGAGGTGGGCAAGCTGCAGTCCTAGAACCTGCAAGCAATCAGTTCTGATCTCTGACAACAGCAGAGATCTGTCCCTCTCAGCCTACTGGGGGGGGGAGTAAGGGGGGTATGAAAGAGAAAGAGGTGGGTGGGGAAAGGGAGAGAGGGAGGGGAAGAAGGAGGGAGGGGAGGAGGAGGGTGATGAAGAACAGGTGTCAAAAAGTTAGGGATGGAAAGGGGGCATCAGTATGCAAGATGAATCATTATATGATCAAAAACTAGAATCAACTTGCAGTAATCTGGCCCATTATAAATAGGAGCTTCTGCTTGGAATACAGTCACCAATTAAATAAAAATTCTTGAAACTTCTAGAAAAGCTTCTGTCTTAGTTTCACATGATTTCTCTAAAATTGCTAAGCACATTCAGGAGAACCATTTGACAAAGACAACTAGCCACGTAACATCTTGTAACTTGGAAAAAAACATGCAAACCTTGGAGAAACTATGTTTCTAATGCGTACTGGATCTGCCTATAACAGGCAAACTAATCTGAGGCATGTTTACTCAGAAGTAAGTCCTTGATGTATTTTCCAGAGCCCCCTTTCCAGAAATCTAACTAGACTACTTTTTAATGCTTCAAAACCAAAGGAAATACAAGTCTCCGGTTAAACTTTTATAACACTAGGTAGACACAGGCCATGGTATAAGAAGTCTTGCAAAATTCCCAGCTAGTTCTTGGGTTTGAAAAGCCAGTTTGAGATCAAGAAACTTCACTTACGAATTTCCTGATGAGGTCTCACTCTTCGCTTCACAGAATAAAATGTTAATTGAAAACATTAAAACCCACTTTATGTCCTAGCTAGAAGAAGTGGTTTTCCCGGGATGGTTTAGGCATAACTTGGGTTCAAAAGAAGATGGCATATACTCAAGGGCCTTCAAAGCTAGATACATCATACTGATTTTAATAGTGACGTCTTACCCCATTTCTAGAAGGTCTCATACACCCCCATTTCAAGCTCCTGGCATTAGTCTGGCTCACCAGCTTCCATTTTTCACACTGTTATTTCCTTGGATTGTATTTTCCTGGCTACTTTCTTTACTGCCTGTTTTAAGAAGAATGTGAACTCAATAACATTCTAATTCCAGCCAGTCTTTCCAACCACAATTTTAAAGTAAATTTAACGCAAGACTTGATGGAAATGGATACAGCTCAATATTTACACCAGTCTGCACCCACTTAGGATTTGACCCAAGACATTTCACCTATACAAAAATCACTGTCCTTTCTGTGCTTGGCAGCTGTGGTTTCTACAAGACAAACGGTGCTCATTCCCGCCCCCTCGGTGCCACTCACAGGGCAGACAGTGTAAATACCAAAGCCATGCATAGAAATTGGCACAGATGGACTTTTGTATGATAAACTAATAAACAGAATCCATTTTTGTCCCATGTTACTAAGCAGAATCAATTCACACTACATTCACAGGGTTTTTTTCTGTTCCTTTTTTGTTTTTGTACACATTGATGATTTTTTGTGGTCAAATTATAAAGGGAATCAATGACACCAGGAGGGCTGCCATCCTAAGCACATTTTCCTGGGAGAAAGTGAACTCTGTGGGACTTGCTTCTGAGCAAACATACCTAGGATTAGATTGCATGTTATGGGCAGATTCAGAATGCATTAGAATGTATTAAGTTTCCCTCCATATGCAAATAAACTGCTAAAGCGGGGATGATTCTCACTGGTACCACAATAGAGGAGAAAGTGTTAACCCCCTCCTTTTATCCCACGTGGTCCCAAACTTGCTCAGGCTGTCCCATAGCTGCTATTTACATTTTTAAAGTGCCATTTTAATTGCAATCACAAAATGAATGCCACATCTAGTTTGCCTTTAGCAAACCTGATTGGCAGAGGTTTTCCAAACTCGTGTTTTTTATATAGCTCAAGGTTCTCATGGCTCTCTCCCTCCTCATTTAATCCCCACAACAATCCTGTGAGGTAGGTTTGGCTGAGGGGAAGTAACTGGCCCAAGGTCACCCAGTGAGCTTCATGGTTTAGTGGGGATTCAAACCCAGGGCTCTAGCATCTTGGAAGAGCCACCCCATGCTGGGTCCTTTTTAATTTCTCCCCACCCCCCATGCACTGCAGTGCTCTGAGCAGCACCAAGCAATTGAGTTTAACTGCTTTTAATTTCCCACAATGCCCTGATGTATGGCCTTTTGTGAGGAATTGTGGAAAATTTAAATGGCGGCCCTTAGCTACAGAACAATGCCACTGGCTGTGAGCAGTAGCAAAAAGCTTGCTAAGGCTCTCCAACAAGGTTGGGGACCTATCAATAATGAATTTTGCCCAACGCTCTTGCTCTCTCTAATCTGGACTTGGCTCTGGTTGGCCTACAGTGCCACTTTGTATTGGATCCGTGCCAAGAAATAGTTTCATGTGAATTTCCAGGATTGCAAAACAGAACAGCAACAAAAAAAATCATAATGGAAAAAGGTTAAATGAATCCAAACAGAATCAAGGTCACAAAGGATTATATTCTGAAATGTGTAACTTTACTGCCCTCTCCTGGCTATATTTATTAAAGGTAAAGGTAAAGGTACCCCTGCCCGTACGGGCCAGTCTTGACAGACTCTGGGGTTGTGCGCCCATCTCACTTAAGAGGCCAGGGGCCAGCGCTGTCCGGAGACACTTCCGGGTCACGTGGCCAGCGTGACATCGCTGCTCTGGCGAGCCAGAGCCGCACACGGAAACGCCGTTTACCTTCCCGCTGGTAAGCGGTCCCTATTTATCTACTTGCACCCGGAGGTGCTTTCGAACTGCTAGGTTGGCAGGCGCTGGGACCGAGCAGCGGGAGCGCACCCCGCCGCAGGGATTCGAACCGCCGACCTTTCGATCGGCAAGCCCTAGGCGCTGAGGCTTTAACCCACAGCGCCACCTGCGTCCCAGGTAATATATTTATTACATAATGTTAATAATGTACACCTTTCCAGAATCTACCAGTTGTTGCAGAGTTTTTCATTTCTCCTTTAAATAACTTTGTTTCCTATTTGTTTGTTTTTCACTAAATATTTTCTAGTTTTAGAATCTCATCTATGGTTCTAGTATTGTATCATACAGTGATATAATTATTTTTTATAAACAAAATGGTGAGACTCTTGCAAAAATTAGCTTCTTTTTCACATACCTTCATACGTTAACTTGCTAATGTACATTTGTGAACCATCATGCTTGAACTGAACAGTGAAAGATCTTCTTATTTATTTAAAGCACTTTTACTCACCTCTTCAGTCCAAAAGGCTCCAAGGGTGACTTACAAGATCAATAGTAAGTTAAGTCCCTGCCCTGATTGTTAACAATCTAAAAGGCATGACACACAAGGAAAAAGGGTGGGGAGGAAGGAATAAAAAAAAAACAAAAGTAAAGTCAGGCACCAGTTCATACAGTATATACACAGAGACAACTTTGAATATATTAGACACTTTGGTTTCTCCATCAGAAAACAAGAAAATCACTCACAAAGGTAAAGGGACCCCTGACCATTAGGTCCAGTCGCAGACTCTGGGGTTGCACGCTCATCTCGCTTTATTGGCCAAAGGAGCCGGTTACAGCTTCCGGGTCATGTGGCCAGCATGACTAAGCCGCTTCTGGTGAACCAAAGCAGCGCATGGAAACCCCTATTTATCTACTTGCACTTTGACGTGCTTTTGAACTGCTAGGCTGACAGGAGCAGGGACTGAGCAATGGGAGCTCACCCCGTTGCGGGGATTCGAACCGCTGACCTTCTGATCGGCAAGCCCTAGGCTCTGGTTTGACCCACAACACCACCCGCGTCCCTACATACCCAAAAGGAAAAATTCAGGCTAGAATCCTGTTGTTGTTGTTGTTGTTGTTGTTGTTGTTGTTGTTGTTGTTGTTGTTGCTGCTGCTGCTGCTGCTGCTGCTGCTGTTAGCATCCGTCTGTCTCGAGAGACAATAGAGTGCACCTCTGAGGATGATGTCTAACTGCTGTGTTAGCAGGACCTAAGTGATCTCCCAGGACATGGTGGTTGTGGGCTGCCCAGATGACAAGACCCACCACTTTCAACCTCCCAGCTGTTTTAGGGACTCCACTCTGGATTTGTGTAGGGTTTACTCCTTAGCCTTTTCTCCTCCCAAAGATAAGAACAGTGGAGGTTTAGGATCAGAGTTTTCCTTCTCCTAGATGGGCCACCTTCCCAGGTTGACAAGCCTCACCTGCCCCCCAGTTCCCTCTACAGCATGTGCAGAAACCACCTTCCAAACTATGGGGTCCACTATTGGTCTGTTCCGCTCAATCCGCCAGAGCCTGTCTTTGCACGCATAATTTCTTTTTAATTTTCCATGATTTATTTATTTTATTAAATCTGCAAAATTAATCTGCTTAACAAGAAAAAAAATACAATGAGTCATAATGGACTATTTTGAAAAGTTTCTTTTTATAGATAGCATAGTGTATAGACTTTGTTTTAAATACTATGAACTGGATTTAATTAATGAAAAACTAAGACTTAATTGAAGTGTTTATGATTAGCTAGTACAGCTAATTACTTAAAACAGGGAAGTATAAGTGTCTGATAGAATTGTAGTGTTTCGTATTGTGCTTTTTTCAGTATGTTGTTTGTTAGTATGGTATGTATGCTTGTGTTTTTATATTGTAAATCACCCTGTGATCCTTGGATGAAGGGCGGTATAGAAATTTAATAAAATAAATAAACATTATCTTGCTTTTTATGTTTTCATATTGTTGCAAACCGCTGTGAATGATACAGCAGTATATATATTGGACTGCAGCTGCCATGAGCCCCAGCCAGCATTTCTTTTATTTATTTATTTATATATATATATATATATATATATATGAGAAATATTAAAGAAATACAGTGGTACCTCAGGTTAAGTACTTAATTCGTTACGAAGGTCCGTTCTTAACCTGAAACTGTTCTTAACCTGAAGCACCACTTTAGGTAATGGGGCCTCCTGCTTCCACTGCGCCACCGGAGCACAATTTCTGTTCTCATCCTGAAGCAAAGTTCTTAACCCGAGGTAATATTTCTGGGTTAGCGGAGTCTGTAACCTGAAGCGTATGTAACCCGAGGTACCATTGTACTGGCTGGGGCTCATGACAGCTGCAGTCTAATAGCGTTCAGAGAGCCACAGGTTTTTGCTGTGCTTGATTTAAATAAGTTTTTTTTTATAAAAAAAAAACCACAGCTATCTGCTAATCATTCTGGCTGCAGACAGACCAGACACAAATTCTGACTTGCCAGCGACTTTCATACCAGATAAAATACATGGCAAAAAGTGGAGCACATTAGGAACCGGCCACTCTATGCAGGGCCTGTGCTATCATTGGATTAGTGTGAAAGACTTCAGAGGGGTGCAGTACTGACCTTTGAAAGGGCACGTTTTTATACAGATTAGTTTTCGTTACATCTTTTTAAATCTGATATTTTATTTTTATTTTATATTCTGAAGTTTTATCACTTTTGAAGTAATTCATACCATATCCATATGTATGAAAAAGACCGTACAGTTGGTTGGAAATCTATGTAACATATACCTAGTGTATTTTTAGTGTATTTTTAGTGTATTTTTCATCTCTGTTGGAAGCCGCCCAGAGTGGCTGGGGAAACCCAGCCAGATGGGCGGGGTACAAATAATAAATTATTATTATTATTATTATTACCTAAATAGTGAAAATGCATTTAATTAAAAAAAAATAAATTTAGCAGTTTCAAGTGCTTTTGATTTTTTCTAACACACACCAGTTTTGTTTTGTTTTTGAAATTGAAGTTAGCAATTTTGGGGAGGGGGATGCATTTGGTGTGTGTCTGGCGCAAAAAGAACAGCCTGGCACCGGCACTGACTCCACCCGACCCCTCTGGAGAAAGCGATCGAGCGGGCGCGCGCAACAACCAAGCCGCGTCCCCGCTCTCTCGCCGCTGCCAGCGAGCAGCTTCCGCTTTCGCTCCCGGGGATCGCCGTCCTTCGCGCTCCGCCCCGCGCCGCGGCCTGGGCGGGCCCGGGAAGAAGCACGTTTGCGGCGCGTTGCATCAGCTGCCGGGGCCTGCGCGACTGAAGCCAGCCCGGTTGAGTTCGCGGGCTGCTATTGGGCTCCTCGCCGCTTCGGAGGGAAGAACCGGCTCAGCCTGTGCAAGGAAGGAAGGAAGGAAGATGGAGACGGCGGCAGATGAACAGGTAAGGGGGCTCCAGTTTCGCGCCCAAGCTCCATGGCGAGGCTGGCTGGAGGCAGCACCCGCCCTCGGTGCCTCCAGACTTAAAAATAGGCCTCGCCTTGGGCTCTTTTTCTCTCGCTTTCAAAGAAGCTTCTCCGAAGAATCCCGGCTGGGTTTGTAACGTGAGGACGCTGCTTGCGCGCACGGCCACTTTTACGCAGCGCCCTTGGCTGTGAAACATTTGGCGTGTCGCCTCCTTTCATACGTAGAAATGAAATAGTTTGCCCCCCCCCCCGATCCCTCGCACCCATCCTTTGCTGGAATACAAGGCCTTTCCTCGCAGGGACCTCCTGACACGCGCCTGTAATGTGTGAAGCGCCATACACGTGGACAGTATAGTGTTACGTGGACTCTCGGGAAGTCGCCATGCAAATGTCAGCGAGGATGTTGTAGTTCGAAGGCCAACAGTCACAGCTGCCGCCACGCCACCCTTTTTCCCGAATCATGCTGGGTGCTGGTCTTTTAATTATTTTCTCTATTAAAAAACAAAACCTGCTTGGTATTCCACCTGCTTGGTATTCCTCCAAAGAGCTCAGAGTGTTGTGTATAGATGGGGGTCATTCAGTAAAGAATGGTAGTTGCTGTTTCGTTTCCTCTCCAAGGTAGGGCAGCCCTTCCCCTAAAGCAAGTGGGATCTAGGAACAAAAAAAGTTGCCTCATACAGAGTCAGGCCATTGTTTCATCTATCAATTCTGAGTTTCAAATGAGCAATTCTGAGTTTCAAATGAGGGGAATTCCTACCTCTGCTTGGAAATTCTGGGAATTGAACCAGGGATATTGTTCAGGCACAGCAGGTGCTCTTCCTCTGCTATGGACCTTTAAATACCTATTTTTAAAAAAGGAAAAAAGAGAGGAAGTGCTTTTCATTAATTTCAAACAAACAGGACTGTTTCTTTTTAAAATCCTTGCCACTGTCCTGATTTTTGTGGTGTCCAGTTTTCTTGTTTTACTCTAGTTTTGTGAACTGTCCTGAGATCTCTCCTACTGAGCAATCTGGGGATTTGATAAATCAGTCAAAAAACAGCCACAGGCTGCATCTTGATGTACAAAGGCAATATGCTCAACTGATCACCAGATGCTTGAGGATAAGTCTGCCTCCATCTTGATGTTTGTGGGTTGCTTGGCTGCTCCTGGGCATAGAATGCCAGCCTAGATGGTCTCCTGCTGCCCAAGTTTATTAGGAAGTGTGAATACAGAACACTTCACCATGGTGGCAGCTTTTGATTAATCCATCTGCAGTTCCAAATTGTGAGTATAAAAGAGTAATAAAAATCGATTGAAGTACAACAGGCCTGTGTTGAAAGCCCCCTCAGTACATTCATTCACTGACAGTGGTTGTCAACTTTTAGAGACAAGGAAGGGCTCATGCCCTGTTTGTGCACCAGCCAGGAGTGCCAATGGGCTATAGGCACAAATTGTTTTGGGATTCCTGCTTTTAACTTGGCAGAATTGGATCGCCAAGTGAGTAGTCCTCAACACTTTCAGGTTTGGCAATGCAGGGTCCTGGGTAACAGTTTGTGCATTGGCATCACCTGTGCTTTCTGAGGAAAGAACGGCTGTGTTTCTGCCCTTTTCTTCAAAGAGAAGCTTGCAGGCCAAGGAGTGCAACGCCCAAGGGAGCCTCCCATCTTGACAGCTTCATAGCTAAGCATTTTGACTCCCACAAAGTAGGAGTTGTTTTTTTTATTATTATTAATATTTTTATTATTATTTATCTTACTTTCTTTTAGCTTAATAAGAGGGTTGTTAATAACAGAAATGGATTTGAGATTCCGGTGCAGCTAAAATGTTTAATTATCCTGAGTGTATTCACACTAAAGTTACAGAAATTCCTCTGCTATTCTTACCATTTCTAAACAGAATGATGATTTTTCTAGCAGGATTAATGATGACACTTTTTGAAACAAGTGCCTTGGTGGTTTTCTTTTATTCTTCTAGATCATTGCTGGGGGAGAGAAGAAGAAAGAACCAGGAAAGAAGAAGAACAAGGAGGGAACTGGTGAAGGTGGGTGCTTGGAGGTAAGCCTATACTTCATGTTTCACAACGGTCGGCAAATGGTGGTCCTCTAGATGTTGTTTGACTACAGCTCCCAGTATTCCTGACCGTTGACTGTGGTTCCTGGGGCTGATGAGAGCCCAGCAACATCCCACCTCCGTGGACGCACTTTTTTACTCTTAAAAAGTAAGGGGAAATGTTTGTGCGTCCTATGGAGCGAATGTATGGTCCCTGGAGCCAAATTGCCGGAGTGCGGCACACTTTTGGACTGGTCTTTGGTAGTGGTGGTGGAGCCGCGCTCATCTGCCGGCAGCCTCTGCTTCCCCCTGCAGCCCCGGGAAGCTTTGGAGCAACGGGAGGGCTGTGCGCCCATGCCCCACACTCCTGGGCTGCTGAATGGGGGCAGGGGGAGAGCCGCGCTCATCTGCCGGCAGCCTCGGCTTCCCCCTGCAGCCCCGGGAAGCTTTGGAGCAACGGGAGGGCTGTGCGCCCATGCCCCACACTCCTGGGCTGCTGAATGGGGGCGGGGGGTGTGTGTGCTCTGCCAGCAGCCTGCCCTTCCCCTCAAGGTTTGGAGCAGCGGGCAGGCTGTTCACTGAGAGAGGGGAGGGAGAGGAGGGGGACCAAGAAGCTGGGTGAAGGGAGATGAGGTACCATAGGTTGCCGTGAGTGGAGAGTCATGGTTGAGGGCAAAGGAGAGGGAGCAGTGAAGGGGAGAAATTGTAGACGTCACCTGAGGAGTTTGGGTGAAATTGATGGAGAGGAGGAGGCTGGGAAAGGGGACTGTTCTGCTTGGGGGGGGGGAGAAAAAAGTGGGGAAAAGGAAAGCCCAAGCCTGCCGCTGAGAAGCTCTGCTTGGCTGTTTCTTGACTGTAATTCAAGTAAAGGGAATGTTTGTGAGCAGCTGGCAGGCTGTTCACTGAGAGAGGGGAGGAAGAGGATTGAGAGGAAAAAATGTGGCATTAGCAATGCTTTGGATGGATACGAAGATGGTATTTTACATGAAGATAAAAGTGATGTCAGTGACTGTGAGCAACTGAGCTTCATAAATTCTGACTTTAGCAGTGATGAGTTCTTGGGGTTCACAGAAGACTAGAAGAGTACTCAAACTTTAAAGTCTCTCTTCATTTGTTAATGACAGTGATGATGGTAATAATAATAATAATAATAATAATAATAATAATGATAATAATAATTTATTATTTGTACCCCACCCATCTGGCTGGGTTTCCCCAGCCACTCTGGGCGGCTTCCAAGAAAGATGAAAAGTACAGTGGTGCCCCGCAAGACGAACGCCTCACAAGACGGAAAACCCGCTAGACGAAAGGGTTTTCTGTTTTGGAGGCGCTTCGCTAAACGAATTTCTCTATGGGGTTGCTTCGCAAGACGAAAAAATCTTGCGAGTTCCCGCGGGTTTTTTTCGCTTTCCCCCCCCTTTCCTAAGCCGCTAAGCCGCTTATCAGCTGTTCCGCTGATAAGCCGCCTCTCAGCTGATCGCTAAAAGCCGCTAGACCGCTAATAGCGCTAATCCGCTAAGCCGTCAATGGGCTTGCTTCGCAAGACGAAAAAACCGCTAGACGAAGAGAATCGCGGAACGGATTAATTTCGTCTTGCGAGGCACTGTACACTAAAATGTCACATATTAAAAACTTCCCTGAACAGGGCTGCCTTCAGATGTCTTCTGAATGTCATGTAGTTGTTTATCGCTTTGACATCTGATGGGAGGGCGTTCCACAGGGTGGGTGCCACTACCGAGAAGGCCCTCTGCCTGGTTCCCTGTAACTTGCCTTCTTGCAGTGAGGGAACCACCAAAAGGCCCTCGGAGCTGGACCTGAGTGTCCGGGCAGAACGATGGGGGAGGAGACGCTCCTTCAGATATACTGGACTTAATGCCATTGTTGACTGCTGTTCACTTTACATGGCTGTAATGTGATTCTGATATACTGGTTGTTTATTAAATACAGTAGTTTAAACAACATTTGATTCAGAATATTTTTTCCTTGTTTTCCTTCTCTAAAAACTAGATGCGCCCTATGGTCGGGTGCGTCCAATGGAGCGAAAAATACGGTATTTCTGAATGGGTGTGCCCTTAAAACTCCCCCCCCCCCAGGGTTTTGTCACAGTTTGAGTTCAGAGGGATGCAAAAGCAGGGTCAACCAACCTTTTCTGATAACAGACCTCTCTCTGTACCATAGGCAGGGTGCTCCCAGAAGGCACCTGTAGATAATTTGGTCTTTATGGCTCAACCTCTAAAAGTGTATCTACATGTGAATCCAGGTATACATACAAACATCTCCCTGTAACATAGAAGTATTATGGGGCTTAGTTGAGATGTGCTGGAGGTTGCTCAGAGGCCTGAAGGGATGTGTGATCTGGCCAGCTATGGTTATATTTGAGATGGTTGGGTAGGAACATCAAAACAGCTTGGGTCGATCAGACCCAAATTTCTCCCTAGTCCATAACTTTGTTTGCAACAGTGGCTGGACTCTGGGATGCATCCAGGCAGAGCATGGAGGCAATAGTTTTTGCTTTTTAACCCCCTCCGCCAAATATTTGGTATTCAGGTGTATGCTGCTATTCAATATGCAGATTCTATTTTGTTATAACAAGCTATAGTAAAATAATATGTTGACTTAGAGCTATTCTGGATGGTTTCTGAGACTCTGAATAAAAGTATGCTTACTAAGGTTTTGTTCAACTGCTTTATTAATGGCATGGTTACTTTTGAAGTACATTAAATACCATATTTTTCGCCCTATAGGATGCATTTTTCCCCCTCCAAAAATGAAGGGGAAATCTGTGTGCGTCCTATGGGGCGAATGCAGGCTTTCGCTGAAGCCTGGAGAGCGGGAGGGGTCGGTGCGCACCGACCCCTCTCGCTCTCCAGGCTTCAGGAAGCTATCAGCAAGCCTGGGGAGCCTGCGGGAGTTCCCACAGGGCTCCCTAGGCTGAGGATAGCAGCCTGCTTCCTGGAGCGTGGGGCGCGCTGAAAGCAGAGCGCCTGGCGCTTTGGGAATACACCCGCAGCCTGCTTCCCGGAGTGCGGGGCGCGCTGAAAGCAGGGTGCCCGGTGCTTTGGGAAGACACCTGCAGCCCCACAATCTCGGGGGACAGCGGGGAGGCGCAGCGCCGCCATCCTGCTGTTCCCCGACCTGGTTTGGATTCCCCAACCTGGTTTGGGGGGGGTAATAAAGGAAAATTTGTTTTCCTTTATTTCCCCCCCAAAAAACTAGGTGCATCCTATGGGCCGGTGCGTCCTATGGGACGAAAAATATGGTATTTTAGATGAACTTTGAAGTACAGTGGTACCTCCGGTTACGAGCGGGATCGTTCTGGATGCCCAGCCGTATCCCAAAGATTTCGTAACCGGAGGACCGCTTCTGAGCTTCTGAAACCCACTTCTGGTTTTGCTGTGTTCGCAACCCGAAGATTACGTTACCTGAAGGTCATGTAACCCGAGGATCCACTGTAGTTAATAAGACTAGTTTCCACAAAATTCCTTTTTCTCCACCTTTTTGCATGCAGCTGAGTCAGTTGCCTGACTACATCAACCCGCGACTAGAAATGTATCATAAACTGAAAGCAGAACATGACGCGCTTATGGCAGAACGAGCTGCTAAAGAAAGCCGACCCATTAAAGTTACCTTACCTGACGGCAAGCAACTTGATGCTGAATCCTGGAAGACGACGCCGTACCAAATTGCCTGTGGAATCAGGTGAGCTTCCTCTTGGAGTGCAGCATTTCTTATTTGGGTATTTAATCCTTAATAGTGTGCTAACCACCCTCTCCTCTGCTTTTATTCTTCTTTCTTTCTCTAAAATTGTATTCAATATTTTCAAAAGTGATTTATTATAGGAATAAGCTTATTGTGAAGATACTTGCTTCAATGAGGTATATTAAAGTGATTACACACACACACACACACACGTTGGCAGTAGTTCTATGCTACTTCATGTAGCTAACTGTTAGTCGCTGGATAATAATTTTGAATTAAACTCAGGAAATTCCTTACCTTACAAAAATCTTCTCTTGAGCAAAAGAGCTTGATCCACTAAACACACAGACTCTGATAGCAGGTTTTTATATCTTGAAAAATAATATTTGAATAGCCCTGGTAGGATTAGGAAATTGGTTCATTGCTTATGGGAGTGCACATTTGGAGAAGTGATCAATTGTAACTCATGTGCTATTTAAGTATATCTGTTGTTGCTTGCTGTATACAAACAGCTTATTATAACTATTTTACCTTTTTAGTCAAGGTTTGGCCGACAACACTGTTATTGCTCGAGTGAACAAAATGGTTTGGGATCTAGATCGTCCTTTGGAGGCAGACTGCTCCTTGGAACTGCTAAAGTTTGATGATGATGAAGCAAAAGCGGTATGTAATCTACTATTTATGAACTGCCCATTTTCTAAATCTTTCACTGAGCCCTGTCATCACCTGCTGTTCAGTTCCTAGTGGCTAGTGTTGAACTTTGACCGTGGAGACCAGTCCCCACTCAGCCATGAAGCTTGCTGGGTGACTTTGGGCCACGCACTGTCTCTGAGCCTAACCTACCTTACAAGGTTGTTGTAGTGATTAAATGAGGAAGTGGAGAACAAAGAGTTCCATCTTGAGCTCTTTGGAGAAAAGATGGGATATAAAATGAATGATACTGGGGTGATAGCTCAGAGCAGATGTATTGAAATCAATGGACTAAAATTTACATCACTTGAGTTTAATGAGTCTATTCAATATGACTAGCGTTGGATGTTTCTTTCAATAATCTTCAAGCATTTTTTAAAATTGGGAAATCACTCTTTATTAAGATAGAGATTAGCACAGAGTTTAGTGTTTTTGGAAGAATTAATTATGCCAAGTAATACAAAAAGGAAGGGATGCGGGTGGTGCTGTGGGTTAAACAACAGAGCCTAGGACTAGCCGATCAGAAGGTCGGCAGTTCGAATCCCTGCGACAGGGTGAGCTCCCATTGCTGCCAACCTAGCAGTTTGAAAGCACATCAAAGTGCAAGTAGCTAAATAGGTACCGCTCCGACGGGAAGATAAACGGCGTTTCCATGCGCTGCTCTGGTTCTCCAGAAGCGGCTTAGTCATGCTGGCCACATGACCCGGAAGCTGTACGCCGGCTCCCTCGGCCAATAAAGCGAGATGAGCGCCGCAACCCCAGAGTCGGCCACGACTGGACCTAATGGTCAGGGGTCCCTTTACTACAAAAAGGGGAGTAGAAGATTTAAATGTTTACGCATTGTAACTCTTGGACTACTGTGGAAAAGGAAGATGTTAGATGATGGCAGCCCAGGAGTCTGAACTCCCTCTCTTTCTTCCCCTCTTGCTAGGTGTATTGGCACTCAAGTGCCCATATAATGGGTGAAGCCATGGAAAAAGTATATGGTGGCTGCTTGTGTTATGGCCCGCCGATAGAGAATGGGTTTTATTATGACATGTTCCTTGAAGATGGGTAAGTTTTTGCTCTTGTTAAAGTGAAAGTGTCTGGATTGTTCTATATTGTAGCCTAGCCTAGATGAAAGAAAACACAAATCCCCCTGGAACATGGATTGAATAAGTCTGTGAATTTAAATCGTTTGCTGTTTTCCTTCATGATGATGTCGGAATGACTGGTAGTGTACATTCTCTGACTTTCTGGTTCCTGTTTGCCTAGAGGCCAGCCTTCTTGGTATACCAAAAAAAAAGCACACCAAGAACTCAGGCCAATATAAGTTTCAGTAGTGGGAGTGGTCCTTACTCGCAAATCAATAGTCAGTTGTAACAAAAACTGATCCATTAAAAAGTATGTATTCTGACAAGGATTACAAACTCAAATAGAGATTACAAACTCAAACAGAGATTAGCCTTCTTGGTATGGCAAATTGTGTTTTTGTGATGTAACACGTTGGAATGTAAGAAAGAGATAGAGCTCAAGAAAACAACCTGCACATCTTTATTTTTAAAAAATAAATTGTCCACTCTAGGGGTGTCTCTAGCAATGACTTTCCTGGTCTAGAGGCATTATGCAAGAAAATTATGAAAGAGAAGCAACCCTTTGAGCGACTGGAAATTAAGAAGGAAACCTTGCTTGAAATGTTTAAGGTAAGATTTCAGAGCATATGGTTCATGTCGTCTGCAATTATCACGTCCACAACATCGTTAGCTGTGTGTTCTTTTGCAATTTTTTATCTGGTTATTTGAATGCAGATTATTAGCTTACCCACGTCTTATGGTCTTGATGGATGGCAGATTCCGTTTCATCAATCTTAGGTAGAAGTTTCTCTTTTCCACTAAGCTATTGCCAAATACACCCCCTTCCATTGTGCTGTGGGTACTCTTTTCAAATCAACTGCTTATTGCAGTATTGAATGGTTCAGTTGGGATAATGCTTTGAAACATACACTGTATTTACTAGATTATTACAAAGATTTAAGATGGAAATATGCTACAGAAATCTCAGAATCCTAATCATTCTCCCTTGAACTTCTCTGCTTCTCACTAGTTTACTAATCTCACAATCCAGTATTGGTTTGTGTAAGTCCTATGGTATGAACATATAGGTAAAGAACAGTTTTTTGGCTCATTGTATTATGAATCTTACAATCACTAGGCTGGGAATTATGTGCAACTATTGGCTCGTGAGGTTCTGCAGAGTCCTGGCTTCTGTTTCTGTTAAGGTCAGACAGAATGGAGATTTCAGCTAAGGCTGAAGATTTGCTGAATATTGGATCGTGCAGTTGTAGAGCAACCCATATTTTCCTTGAGAATCTTTTAAGATGGTTTAACTTCATGAGATGGAGAAATAAAATTCTTAGATGTCCGTAGAATGACTTTTTGTTTTTATGGTTCCCTTTTGTATGATATGGCAATATATTACAAGCATATGTGGAGATGCAATTTGGATCTTAACAGTGGCATAGAATTAACTCCCACTCTTCTGTTTTTCTCAAAGTACAATAAGTTCAAGTGTCGGATCTTGAATGAAAAAGTCAACACTCCAACTACTACTGTATACAGGTAAAAGAATACAAAAATCAGCCAAACCGAGAGCTGCTATAGTGTAACTATTCGGGAGTCTGATTGTTATCCTTGTGTGGTTTTAGGTGTGGCCCTTTGATCGATCTCTGCAGAGGACCTCATGTCAGGCATACTGGTAAAATAAAGGCATTAAAAATACATAAGGTAAGAAATTAAACTATAGTGCAATTAAAGTAAGAGTGTCGAAATCTCAGGGAGAAATCTTCTGGGAGTGTGCTGAGGTTTTAAAATCAGATCAAAAATCAGTTTCATTAATGAAGAATTAATTCATTAGAGTAGTTTTTAGCCAATGTAGATCTCTACAATTCATGCCCATTCTCCTATACTGCACTGCAGATAGGAAGACAAGAAACCTATATACCAGTTTAACTTACCTGAATTGTTTTTGTAAATTGAGGTTTTTTCAAGCAGTGTATAAATTCTATGAAGTAAATAAATTAGATAATATTAAGTTAAAGAGGTTTTTTTTAAAGGTACCATATTCTCATGCTAGCTATTGAACTCAATGGACTGAAAGAAAATACTTTGGCCCCATTTAAGTTAGCATATATTTCATGTGGCAGTAAAGGCTTTCTAAGTCCCACTGACTTCAGTGAGAATTTTAAGCCCTTCTGCTGCTTTGGTTTTTGTCCATTCTCTTGTCTTTGTGTATTGTGGCCATAGTTGTCAAATGATGGGGCTGCTTTTTTGGGGATGCAGCTTTAGAATATGCAACTATTTGTTTACATTACTTTTTAATATCCTCATCTTCCCCTCCCACTGGTTTTCTCAAGCACAAGAAACTTTAAAGTATCTGAGAATGTAAGAAGTATGCAGCTTCAAAACACAGATCTTACACATAGTGAAGCCTTCCTGAGTAAAGTTTAGAGTTGCTGTTAATAAGCTCTGTAACATCGCTTTGTGGTATTAAACTGTTTCTGTGATTCCAGAATTCTTCTACATATTGGGAAGGGAAGTCTGATATGGAAAGCCTGCAGAGAATTTATGGAATTTCATTCCCAGATCCAAAAATGCTGAAAGAATGGGAGAAGTTCCAAGAGGAGGCGAAAAACAGAGACCACAGAAAAATTGGGCGGGTAAGATTAACATCGGTAGCATGGATTTGAGCTGGTCATATGAGGAGAGTAAAATTGCTCCTTAATGTTTTCGATGTAATAAAATAAATGGTCTATTTAATTCTGTAGGCATTATTTCAAAATATTTTTAAAGTATGTATTTATTACTTAAGATGCTGAATATTTAGATGTAGGCATGCATTAACTTTTAGCGTTGGTTTGCTGTACAGATGGCAACCATTTTAGGCATGTCCAATTGATGTGTGGGCCCTTTTGGACCCCAAAGAGGTAGAACAGGGGATGGAAAGAGACAGAACACGCTTATGCACACGGTGCGATGTGCGGAGGGGCTGCACATTGAACCCCCACGAGAAAAAAACCCCACATGAAATGGTTGCTGCCTGTATTGCAGGGATGGGGAACTCCTGGGCTGTGGCTTCCCAAGCCTTTGAATTGGGCCCATGGCACTCTCCCTATGCCACAGTCCCACATCGACTCACTTCACTTCCCCGCTTTGTTCTGCTCCCTCCATGAATGCAGTAAAGTGACCATGGAGAAACAGAAGGATTTCATTCTTGGCCGACTCCTCTGATGAAGCCGAGTCCACTATCCCTGCTTTGACAGCCCATTCTCTTCCTGCATTTTGCTTTTCTGAGCTTGGCTGCCTTGCTGTGCCTTGTGAAAGGGGAGCCCCCTTCTTAGCACACATAGAGCTGGCTGCCTTCCACTAAGGCCAGCTCACTGCCTTCCCTTGTGAAAGACTCGCATCTAAAACCTGGTGGAGGCAAATGGAACATGGGGTGAAAAATTAAGTATCCAATGGCAAATGCCACCAAACCGTTAAACTTTTTTTTCATTCGTCATAGTTTCTCTGAATGTTCCTTTTCTTTTTCTTCACGCTGTGGTGGAGTCTTCCTACTAATTTTCCGCCTCTTCCGGAGAATGTTCACGTTTTCTTAGAGAAGCTATGTATGTTTTGAAGGCCTGGCTCCTTTTGTGTGATGTTACAAAGCGATGGTTCATTTCGATGTTGCCTAAGAACCTCCATCACAACTTTATCACAGGCGCAAACTGCTTTTTGGTTTCTCTCCCCAGGATCAAGAACTGTTTTTCTTCCATGAACTCAGTCCTGGGAGCTGTTTTTTCTTACCAAAAGGAGCATACATCTATAATACGCTGATAGCATTTATTAGGGTAAGTTTGAGACACATGTCCAGCTCATTTTCGCCAGCAGCCGCATGTGATCTCTTGGAACAGTGACTTGCGTTTGCACAGAGGCAACACAAAGGAGAAGATTGCATTGACTGCTTTCAAAGCTCCTATGTGCAGTCTGTTTCATATAAGACATGTACATATAAGACATGTTTCTGCTAGACATGTACAGTCACATGGCAGTAGCTCGGTAAGTTAATCCTTGTGCTGCCTTCACAAAAAACCAACAACAACCCAGGTTTATCACGCTTTAGCAGGGTCACTTTGTAGCTGGCAGCAGCATTTGGCTTTGTGGTCACAAGTTGTGAAAGCCTGTATTAAAGCCAAGTATAACAGCAGAAGCAGAGTACAGCCGATCAGCCTCTTGAATTACTCACAAATTATTAACTGTACAAATCATTCATAGATTTAATGGATTTCTGTTGATTTTGGGGCCCGTCTGACAACTAGACTATCAGTTCATGATTTTGTTGATCTGATCATTAAAAGAAGTGGGTCGCTATGAGTTACAGTCCTTGCAAGGTCCATAATGTTTGTTTCAGATATGGTGTTACGTAGTCATAGATGTAGGGACGCAGGTGGCGCTGTGGTCTAAACCATTGAGCCTCTTGGGCTTGCCGATCAGAAGGTTGGCGGTTTGAATCCCCGCGACGGGCTGAGCTCCAGTTGCTCAGTCCCAGCTTCTGCCAACCTAGCAGTTCGAAAGCACACCAGTGCAAGTAGATAAATAGGTACCGCTCCGGTGGAAAGGTAAACAGCGTTTCCATGCGCTGCTCTGGTTTTGCCAGAAGCAGCTTAGTCATGCTGGTGATATGACCCGGATAAACTGTCTGCGGACAAACGTTGGCTCCCTCAACCAGTAAAGCAAGATGAGCACCGCAACCCCAGAGTCGTTCGCAACTGGACTTAACTGTCAGGGGTCCTTTTACCTTTACCTTTTTAGTCATAGATGTGTGTTGTACTGACCCTCTGGCATCAAAAGGCACATTGCAACTGTGATGTCCTCTTTCTTTGTGGAACACACTTTTTCTCTAAACCCTGTACTCCATTATTATTATTATTATTATTATTATTATTATTAATATTATTATTGAAGTTGGGGGGGGGGGAGAAGGCTAATAGGCCTAGTTTGTTGATCTGCCATGAAGAGTGCTTTGCTCAATTTTGACATAGATTTGACATCTCTGTAGGCATTTGAATCACTGGCCGGACTTTCTCAGTCTGCCTCCTCTTAGGTGTTTCTGATTTTTACCTCTCTTCTTTTTTCCAGAGTGAATACCGAAAGCGAGGATTCCAGGAAGTTGTGACACCAAATGTCTACAACAGCAAGCTCTGGGTGACTTCAGGGCACTGGCAGCATTACAGTGACAACATGTTTTCCTTTGAGGTGGAAAAAGAAATCTTTGCTCTGAAGCCGATGAACTGCCCTGGACATTGGTACTGTCTTAGTCGGGAACTGCTTTGAGATTACTTCACTTTCTTTCCCCTTCCTAGTAAACTCTTGTGTGGTGCTTGGCCAGCGTCGAAACATCCTTGCAAGGGTGGATAAAAGTGAACGATATATATATATATATTTAAAAAAATAAAAATCAGATTTTAAAAAAATTAAATCAGATTTTAAAAAATGTATATTGGATTTTTAAAATAAAATGCTTTTGGAGGAAAAAATCTTTCTAAAGATAGTTTTCTATTAAAGTTACATTATAGTCCAAAGGCTATTCATCAGGAAATAAGGATTTGTTTTAAGTTTTTCATGTTTGCTAAAACTCAGTCTAAGGTTTGTTTGTTTTTAAAAAATAATAATTGTTTAACCACATCATTTAACAGACATGGATGCATATGCTATAATGTTATTGTTTTAGTTAAATAAATTGTTATTAAGGAAATGATTATTTTTCTCCTTCCTATAATGTACAGCAGAAAAGTTGTCCAAATATAAACAGTTAACTTATTAAACCTCACAATAATTTCACAATTATCTGTCCATGTGTTTCTAATAGTATCACCAAATCCGTAATTTTTGATATAACTCTAAAAATTACTGTGAAAAATTATAATTCCAAAAATGAAACCTTCCTCTGGTTGTAGGTATTAAGATGATACCAGCAAGATTGAGTCTTTCTGTAGAAAATGATTTAAAATCAAGTCTTACTTAGTGATTTAAATCGTGGTTTAAATTGATTTGATTTAAATCAAATCCACCCTGATCCTTGCACAGTTAAATGTGCTATTTATGCTATGTGACCTTGGGCTGTAGAGAAAAAGATTCTGTGTTCATATGGCAAAGAGCCAAAAAAAGGACATGGACCATTTTGCTGTAATCACTGCTACTGTTACCACCATTTTGCTCCTTCAACTTCCCTTACCTAGATTCCTACCTGAACCTTCCTTGGAAGTGCTGTTGCTTCTCCATAATAATCTCTGTGCCTCAGGCTTATGCCAGACACCATGGGTCTGACTCCTGCTTTCCCCCTCGTAAGCCCCTTTGCCCTGTTCCTTTGCATTGTACCTCATTTCCATTTGAATCCCCTTGAGCTAAAAAGGACCAATTGTGACTTGTCTTTCAAAATGTTTCAGAGTAATCAATCGGTGATTGTATTTTGCCTTTATCCAGTCAGTTAGGGAGGCGGGTGACGCTGTGGGTTAAACCAGAAGGTCGGCGGTTCGAATCCCCGCAACAGGGTGAGCTCCTGTTGCTTGGTCCCTGCTCCTGCCAATCTAGCAGTTCGAAAGCACGTCAAAGTGCAAGTAGATAAATAGGTACTGCTCCAGCGGGAAGGTAAACGGTGTTTCCGTGTGCTGCTCTGGTTTGCCAGAAGCGGCTTAGTCCTGCTGGAAGCTGTACGCTGGCTCCCTCTGCCAATAAAGCGAGATGAGTGCCACAACCCCAGAGTCGGCCACAACTGGACCTAATGGTCAGGGCCCCTTTACCTTTTTATCCGGTCAGTGTGCTGTGCCAATCAGTCATTTGGGATTCCTTTTGCAGTCAGCAGAGTCATTAGAATATTTTGGGAGAGTATATTTTGAAGCAAGAGTAATACACAATGTAAACTAAATCTGCAGCATCTGAGGTTGTCGGCCTCTGTTGTTCAAGGCAGCCTTTGAAAAGCATTCTCTTATCAGAGCTGATTTCCAACATGTGCCCTGTTTCCTCCAGCCTCATGTTTGATCACCGGCCCAGATCCTGGAGGGAGCTGCCACTGCGACTGGCTGACTTTGGCGTTCTCCACCGCAACGAGCTGTCAGGGACGCTGACAGGCCTCACCAGAGTGAGGCGCTTCCAGCAGGACGACGCTCACATCTTCTGTGCCATGGAGCAGGTACAATATGACACGCAGTTGTGGGTGGGAAATGGCCTCATGAAAACGCAGGGGCTTTGACTGCATCTCTTTTTGTTCCGTGTGCAGATTGAAGGGGAGATAAAGAGCTGTCTGGAGTTCTTGCGTGCCGTATATGATGTGTTCGGCTTCTCCTTCAAACTCAATCTCTCCACCCGCCCTGAAAAATACCTTGGAGACGTTGAAGTGTGGAATCAAGCTGAAAAGGTAGCCGATACCTCCTTGACCAGGAGCTGTTTTTTTAAGCCTGTTTAAGTGACTGCAAGAACTAAGGCATATTCTAGATAACTCGATAGGCTTCAGGTGTTAATGGAATTTATGTTTTAATTTCCTGGTCAGGGGGGGACTAAGGTAGCAAATGCTCCATGCCTATTTACTTTCAAACTGTGCTGTGAGGAAGAGAGAACAGCAAATGAATTATGCAGTGCAAAGCCACTAACCTGTATATCCTCTTCCGTTAGCAACTTGAAAATAGCCTGAATGAATTTGGTGAGAAGTGGGAACTGAACCCTGGGGACGGAGCTTTCTATGGGCCAAAGGTTAGTAAATTTGAAAACTTGCCGCCCTTCCCAGCATCTGGTCACTTTTGATACTTATTCCACAAGCACCGATGGTGGATAAATTGTCCACCAGAGTTTATTTAGTTCTTAATTCCCACATGTCTGTACATACTTGTGGGAGGCAGGCAAGTTAAATGCTGCTTAAGGATGGGTCAGTTCTCTCTGCACTGTATAAGCAGAATGATACATACAGTGGACGCTTGAGTTGCGAACGTGATGTGTGCAGGAGGCACGTTCGCAATCCGCAGCATTCGCAACCCACGGTGCCGCGTCTGTGCATGTGCGGGTTGCGATTTGGCGCTTCTGCGCATGTGCGACCGCCGAAACCCGGAAGTGACCTGTTCCGGTACTTCCGAGTTTTGGCGCATCCGTAACCCAAAAAAACACAACCTGAAGCATCTGTAACCCGAGGTATGACTGTAATTATTTTTCAGACTACAGTGGTGCCTCGCAAGCTGAAATAATCCGTTCCGCGAGTCTCTTCGTCTAGCGGTTTTTTCGTCTTGCGAAGCATCCCTATTAGCGGATTAGCGGCTTAGCAGCTATTAGCGGCTTAGCGGCTTAGAAAAAGGGGGGGAAAGGGAAAAGACGAAAACGTCTTGCGAAGCAAGCCCATAAGGAAATTCATCTTGCGAAGCGCCTCGAAAAATGGAAAACCCTTTCTTCTAGCGGGTTTTTCGTCTTGCGAGGCATTCGTCTTGTGGGGCACCACTGTACTTGGAATATAATGGACCTGCTTCATTCCTACTCTGGTGAACTTCCTTGCAGGGTAGAGAGTACTCATCCATTTCACCATACAGAAGGCAGCCTTTACAGTGTGTGAACGAGGCTGTGAGATAAGGCTAGGCCCAGATACATTTTTCCTTTGGGACAGGGGGAGCCATCCAAGGCTAATTATATTTATTTAGCAAAAAAGAGTTTGTAATTGGCCAGGTGTTCATTTAGAAAAATGATCAACGAAGTTGAGAATCAAGATGTGATGGGGGACAGAAAGTTGTCTTGCAAGCTAACCTCACATTAGTTGCCAGCCGATCCGATGGCCCATTTGGCCACCAAGATGCTTCACTGTTCCCCCAGTTGGCAACCGTGCTAAGGGTAGGGGCTGAGGGTGAGAGCAGATGCAAGGTCACCTGAGCATCGCGCTGCTCTTCCTGGCACAAACCTGTGGAGCTCATGAAAGACTAGGAGAAAGTGAGCCCATGGGTCCTTCCTCCAAGTGGTCCATGGTTAAAAGAAGGTGGGATGAGAAAATGGGATTTGCTTTAAAGTGTTGCTGAACCAAAAGACTCAATTAACATTTGCCTCATTTCCTCACACTCCTCCCATAACCCAAAAGATTGACATTCAGATTAAAGACGCCATTGGCCGGTACCACCAGTGTGCTACAATCCAGTTGGATTTCCAGCTGCCCATAAGATTCAATCTCACCTATGTGAGGTGAGTGTGCTGTGTACTTCCTTTGGCTACAAAGCATTTCTTGTTTTGTGAGGGCTTGTGTCTTGACGGAAGCCAATTTTTATCTTCTAGTCATGATGGCACTGACAAGAAACGGCCAGTGATTATCCACCGCGCTATCTTGGGATCTGTGGAGAGGATGATTGCTATCCTGACAGAAAACTATGGAGGCAAATGGTACTGAATATATCTTTCTCTCTCTGCTTTTGCCCAGTTTGTCCGATTTTAGCGCATCCAGTGAAGCAGGCACAGTTCAAACCAACTCTGCTTATTACAGGCTCTGTTCTGCCTAGTCGTCGTATTTTTAAAAATGTTCATTGGGTAGTGCATTTGGCCAGCTCTGAAATCCTATAAGAGTTTTCAATATTTTGCCTGAGCATGTGAACAGGAGGCCAGGGGTTTACATACAAGCCCCCACCCCCACCCCCACCGCTGGACACCTGGTTTCCAACCTTCCCTGGTTTCCTGATGGTGTGGAGGATACTAGTCATGTTCAAATGAATGTGTGAGGCACCCTCTGAAAGCCAGAAACTTTGGGAAGGGAAGCATGCGCAAGGATGTTTGCTTGCATGCGCACCCCTGTCCCCACATTGCATATTCCCTTGCTTATATCTCTCACAAGTGCTTCTGCTAGGTGTTGGCACCATGGGAAGAGTGGAAGAGAGAGTAAAGGAACAATAAGCAAGTCCTTGGGGAAAGGGATTGAGAAAAGTTTCTGTGAATATGCGTTCTATAAAGAAAGAAGTTTGTCTCAACAAAAAGGCACGACAGAAAAAGAGTTTAGGAAAGGTTATTATTTTTTCTTTTTAATAATATTTATTAAAAATTTTCCAGAATAAAAAGGAAAGATAGCAAGAAAGAAAGAAAAAACAAATATGATTTACACTTGGTTTCAGTGGCATCTTTCCCGGACTCCCCCCCCCCTCTTGTATTCCATTTCCCTTAAATTGATTCCACAGATTCTTACCTCAAATTTTAAAACCTTATTTGTAATTTTAAATAACCCATTTATTCCAAATTAATTTATCTTATTTATCTTAATGAACCATTTCTCCTTATATTTTATATAATTCCCTAAGATCGACCCCATTTCCCTTCCACGAATTCCCCTATTTTCAAACAACAAACATGAAAAAAGTAAAGAAAGAAATAATATATAATTTTACAGCCTTTGGATTCCAAATCTCTCCCCCCCCCCATTCCCCGGTTCCAATCCCCAAAGTTCATCCATTGTCTACTGCCAGCCTGGTGTATCCACGTCTATATCTCAACTCCACTTTGCCGTCTTTTGATAGCTTTTAATTTCAGAAAGTCCAATCTCGAAAAAACTCTCAGAAATAGTCATTGTTCTTCCATCCAGACCTCTATGTTTAAGAGTCTAACTTAAATTCTATTTCTTGGTCCTTTTAAAGTCTGGATGTTCCAAATACTCCGGCTTCAAATTTGGTCCAGCTCTTATTCCTCAGGTTGCTTTTTCCTGTTCTGCTGCAGAAACCTTCTAATTCAGAAACTTCTTGTTCTCCACAGAGGCTTTTGTTATTCAGGAACATAACTTGCGTCAAGTCCCTTCCTTTCTTCAATAGATAAATCCATTGTCTCCTTTAGTATAGAAACCTCTGTAGACAAAATAATGCTTCGTTTTTGCAGCTTTCCCAAGAGATAACAGATCCTGCTCAAATTCATAGTATTTTTCCACTTGCTGCTACTGTTGCAATGTCCCAGCCTCCCTCTAGAGGGAATATGGTAACTTAATTTCTTTCAAAATCAGACCCAAAAGTCAAATAACTTGTTGCCTTTATTTCCAATAATTTATGTCCAAATTGTAACAAATCTAACCAGCAAAGCCATCGTAACAAAGTTCTCTTTTATTTTCCTGCTTTGACAGCTACTTTGACAGCTGTCAAAGTTTCTGTGTCTCCTCACCAGTCTCTCATAGCGGATCGTTCCCGGTTCCCGGGGGGGTTGCATTTTAGTTCCCACAAATCAGTCTTCTCCTCCAGCACAATTATTGTAATTTCCCTAGGAAAGGTTATTAAAATTGTTAAAGTAACTTCTGTGAGAAATACAGTAAGCCTGTAACTTATGCGCATTTAATTTGTGTGCATTCAGCTTTACACGTGTGGAATTTAAAAAAAGACTGGCGTTCCAGGAAAAAGGACTTTGGCAATAGCATACATCATGGAACCCAGTGGGTTTTGACTGCACACAGTTTTTGCTTAACCGCAATCTCGAGAATGTAACCCCTTCATACATTGCAGGTTTACTACACTCAAAGGCTTGATTCAAGTATAACAATTAAATTTATTAAGCCAAGAATGAGTACTTGGCCCACACGCTTCCCCTGCCGCATAGGTTTTGGCACTTCTTTCATGATTGTTGAAATCACGATTTCTTGTCATGTCAACACTGGGAACCCCATTTCAATTTAGGCTTACTAGGGTATGAAACAAGGATCTGGTCTGATCTGAATTAGGACATTTCCTGTAACAGTGTAATTTAGGTGCTTCATGGTCATTTTCCAATGAACTCTCATCAGGGAAGTTTTTAATGTGTGATTTTAGTGTATTTTTGGTTTCTGTGGAAGCCGCCCAGAGTGGCTGGGGAAACCCAGCCAGATGGGCGGGGTACAAATAAAATATTATTATTATTATTATTATTATTATTAAGCGACAGGATTGCGGAAGCAAGTTAGTCGGTACCGTCAGCCCTTTAAAGCATAACATTGTTTGCTGTTCTGAGTGCAGTGTTGTCTTCCAAGTGGTATAATGATGTCTTCTGTTAATCCCACTACTTTTGTTTCCTCCTTGCACAAGGCCGCTCTGGTTATCTCCTCAGCAGGTGATGGTGGTGCCAGTTGGACCAACACTTGATGAATATGCCCAAAAGGTAGGGGCTTAATTTCTTTAGTTCCAGATTTCCAGTCAAGTCCTATGAGTTAAAGCACCTGCCATTGCTTGATGTTTTCACACTGGGCTGTTTGTAAGGCAATTCTACACATTCTGGACAAGTTCCGTGGTTTGCGCATGCGCAGTTGGAGTCTTAATTCTTTTTCTTCTTATGGAAGCATTTTTCTGTGGACGATAGGTATTGATCAACTTGGTTTGTTGTATTTCTATGCTTTCCATTCAGATGAATCTCCAAATGGCTTACAAACAATAAACAACAATGGCTTAATACAGCATCACAAGTACAGCATAAATCACATAATATAATTAACAAATCGCCAGTAAAACAATTGCATTTTACAAAACGCTATTAACAAACCAGCAACTAAAAAATAAATATCACTATTACAGCATGCAGGAATGCCATTCCCTTGCCTATCTTTTGTCATATGTACATGTAATGTATATATTGTGGGAAGCAGTGTGCAGGTGTGGGATTCCTGTGTTTGTGAGTGTGTGTAAATGTGCCTGAGCACTAAGCAAAGCCCACTTTCATGTTCCTAAAAATATTTCTACGCTTGTTATAAATTTGTCACCATCTTTAAGATACAGTGGTACCTCGGTTTAAGAACTTAATCCGTCCCGGAAGTCTGTTCTTAAACTGAAGCCCTTCTTAAACTGAGATGCTCTTTCCCTAATGTGGCCTCCTGCTGCTGGTGGCCTTCCACCATTCGGATTCCATTCTTAGACCGAGGTAAAGTTCTCAAACCGGGACACTACTTCCGGTTTTGCAGAGTTTGTAAACCGAATCGTTCGTAAACAGGACTGTTCTTAAACAGAGGTACCACTGTGTGTGTGTGTGTGTGTGTGTGTGTGTGTGTGTATGCCCCAAATGCACTGATTTATAGTGCCTAACTTGTATACATTCCATTGTAAACTCTGTTGCTTCTTAAGCTTTCTCCTGATGGAAGAACACTTGGCATATATATTTTTGTTGCTGCTCAAATTTTCCCAGTGTTTTTAATTATGTTTTATGGATATTTATGGACTGGGGTTGGTTTTTTAAAAAACATTTTGTAATTTGTAAGCTGCCTCAGTGTACTTAGTACCTTATTTATTTATATAGATAAAGGCTAGACCTACTTCTCCGAAAATTTAGCCTACCCATAACCTAAATACTTTTCTCTTGCTGTTGTCTCCAAGGTGAAGCAGCAGTTCCATGATGCTGGCTTAATGGCAGACGTTGATGTGGACGCTGGTTGCACCCTGAACAAGAAGATAAGAAATGCTCAGCTTGCACAGTACAACTTCATTTTGGGTAAAAACATCACCTTTTTGTATGTGGTAGGACTCCATTGGGACAATGTCCTTCAGAGGTTACTAGCATGGGGCAGTTATATAATTGTTAGCTTGTAAAGTTTGCTGCCTTTGCAAGTAGACAGCAAGAGAAGTATTCCTTTTGGAGCTTGCCTGTGCTGATTTATAGCCACCTCTTGGGGAAATCTTTGGCACTCTTGCCTGTTAAGAATCAAGTAAATTGCCCCAAGTCTTCTTTTGTAGCAGAGTGGCTCAGAAACATCTGTCTTTGGTAATTTGTTCTGCTTCTTTATCAGCATTGTAAAAAGGTACAGTGGTGCCTCGCAAGACGAAAAGAATCCGTTCCGCGATTCTCTTCGTCTAGCGGTTTTTTCGTCTTGCGAAGCAAGCCCATTGACGGCTTAGCGGATTAGCGCTATTAGCGGCTTTTAGCGGCTTAGCGGATAAGCGGCTTAGCGGCTTAGAAAAAGGGGGGGAAAGGGGGAAAAACCCGCAGGAACTCGCAAGACATTTTCGTCTTGCGAAGCAAGCCCATAGGAAATTCGTTTTGCGAAGCACCTCCAAAACGGAAAACTCTTTCGTCTAGCGAGTTTTCCGTCTTGCGAGGCATTCGTCTTGCGGGGCACCACTGTAAATGAATTCTAGGGCACATTTTGTTCTTGGTGTAAAAAGCAGGGGGGAAATGCTGCAAATATGCTTGGTGCATGCATGCATGCAACATTCACTACTTATCACATCCCAGTAACGGGGGCCTGATCATCTTCCCTCCTGTTACCCCTTACTTAAATTTCAAAGGAGAAAGGGAGCATAGACTTGCCACTCATATTTGACATGATCTGCACATATTTTGCATTAGTGCACATTCTTGTCTTCAAATGCAATTGGGGTATACGTCACTTGTTCTTCTCCCACTATTAAATTTGTGTCCTTCCTACAGTTGCAGTGCCTCTGTATCCTTTTTATTATTATTATTATTTCACATCTTAAGTGCACTTGTGGGCTACATTGCAGCCATCGTGACAGAAATTTATAGAAGCCAAAAGAGTGCAGAAATAGTTGGAGCGTTTGTTCAGCATCCTCCAAAATGCAATGTCCCAGAAAATCTCTGATTATATGCTCGTCCAGCTGTCCTTGGAAAGTGCCCAAGAAAGTTTTCTGTAATCTTGATAAATTGTTCAATTGCAGGACTTCTCTTGGTAGTTAGTGAGGTTTAGCGTAAATCAATTCAGTAGCAGGAAATGGGGAGTCACATGTAATTCCTTCATTTTGGTTCTTGAGTATTAAGTAGTACAGTGGTACCTCGGGTTAAGTACTTAATTCGTTCCGGAAATCCGTTCTTAACCTGAAACTGTTCTTAACCTCAAGCATCACTTTAGCTAATGGGGCCTCCTGCTGCTGCCGCGCTGCCTGAGCACAATTTCTGTTCTCACCCTGAAGCAAAGTTCTTAACCCGAGGTACTATTTCTGGGTTAGCAGAGTCTGTAACCTGAAGCGTATGTAACCTGAAGCATATGTAACCTGAAGTGTATGTAACCCGAGGTACCACTGTATATAATTGGTTGACTCTCTCTCCCCGCCCCAACATACTTTTCAATGGTCAACAGTAACAAGATCTCCTTTATAACCTGCTTGTCTCTTTCCTATCTTTTAGTTGTTGGTGAAAAGGAAAAGGCCAGTGGGACAGTGAACATCCGCACCAGAGACAACAAAGTGCATGGCGAACGCACCGTGGCTGAGACGGTGGAGAGGCTGCTGCAGCTGAAGGACTCGCGCTGCAAAAACGCTGAAGAAGAATTTTAGCCAAGCCCTCCTTTTCCACATTTTTTCCCTTCCCCCATAGCAGTTAACCTTTCTGGATTTAGCAATGTTTGCTCTGTACTGTATTTGATAAGAGATCTTTGTCAAAAGAACCAAAACACCCACTTGCTTTCGTATGTTCAGAAATTAAGTTTGTAAGTCCATTTTGTATAAATGTGGGCAACTGCCTTGATTAGCCTCTGCAAACTCCAAGTTTGTGGAGCTTGAAGAAGCTAAAACTGAAAGGGACAATGGAACAATTAATCAGGGATTAAAATGCCACTGGTAGCAACCCTCTGATAATTTATCCTCTTCGTGAAATAAATTTGTATTTCAGCAAGATTGAGTAAAATGGTGTGCTTCTTGAAGATTTGCAGCCCTGTTAATTATTCTGTTTCATTTAAGACATCATAGAAATCATCAAAGTGGCAAATCTTTTTTTTTCCTTTTTCCTTTTACTTGAATCTGTGTCGTACTGATGACTAGGTTTAAAATAAGGCTGGAATGTGAGGCTCAGTCTGTAGTTCTAAAAGTTGAAATACTAATATTTGATTCCTCCTGTTTGGCAGCAATTATAGTAATTTATTATTTATACTGCACCTATATCGTATTGTTTGCGATACAAAAATTAATAGGCATGGCCCTATTTGCAGACATACAGCTTAACAAAACACAACACACGTGGCAGAAAGAAATGGGGAGGAAGTAGGATTATCCATCACGTGTCATTGGGAAGTACGTAAATGGAACACACATGAATGAAAAGCAAAAGGTGACAAATTAGAGAAAATTTCTATCGAACCTGATAATTCAAATACACTTTGGACACTTAAGTGATTTTGTGAATGCTCCTCTTAATGTCAATTGGCCATTTTGAGGATTATAGGTTTTCTGACTTTAAACACTAATGCCCAACTAATGCTACTTAGAAGATGATATGCCCCATTGAACCACTGGGATGTAATCATGCTGCAAATTGGTTTCAGGGCCCTGGTCTGTAATTAGTATTACGAAAAAGTATTACGCCCATAAAACTTTCTCCTGTAGTTAAACTTTATTCAACAAGAACAGTTTCCTGCAGCTCTTCTTTACTAAAATTGCTGAAGCTGCTTCAAACACATCCTTTTACCAGTGCTATCTTGGCATAAACAACAAGCTATAAAATAGTTTATCCCTGAGTTACAGCCCTACTGCACAATCTCAGCAGAACCAGCAGGCTTTTCCAAAACAAAATGTTTCAGTGAGGGAGCTTAAAAATGTGGTATTTTGTCTCATTCACTTGCAACTGAGCTGATAGAAGGGTTGATGCAGGAAATACAATCAATAGTTGTGATTCCTGCGGGCCTGTTTTGTCCTCATTACAGAACCAGGACTAAGGCTGAAAGAATATGAATATGTCGGCGCTTCACAAAATCGTGTGCTAGTAGACTTGTGTAGTCTGTAAGACAGATAACTTGAGCAACTGGAGCATGCCAGGAAAAAAATTAATTTTCTGCAGCTGAAGGGTTGTGGATGGACAGCCAGATGACTGGGTATTCTTCCTTGAGAAGTGTTGATAAGATTGAAGAGGAGAAGAAAAAGAAAACCAGTTGTTGTTAACGCATTCCTCGGGATGGGTGGGTGTCTTTAGATGTAGACACAATTTCAATATATCGCCTAACACAGCATAAATCTCTGCAGTTTTCATTTAAGTGAGCCAGCTGACAACTGGCTTTGATATACGAGGCATCTGCATCTCATTTGAAAATTTTGGTACCTCTGGGGTTGCCTTCAAGGTCATTTAGAGGTGGCGCATTGCCGGATAGTGCTGATCTGTAATCACCCAAGCCCAGTTTCTCAACAGCAGCCGTGTGCTGCGTGGCAATGACTCCTAAATCAAACTGCATCTCACCCAACTGGCTCCAGCTTATGAAATACAGGTGCCGGAAGGGAAGCTAGTGCCTTTCTGCTTCACATCATTTGCGTTCTGGCAGGTACTGGACTAGATTTCATGAAAGTTGGGAAGAGACAAAACATGCATCCAATGCTGTTGGGGCTGTGTGTTCCTGTGTGTTCTAGCAGATCTTAAACCTGGCTTGCCCTTCACTTGTTTTTCTGGCCAACAGATGGCAGCACAATTCTGGCAGGAAAAAAAATGGAGAGGAAAACAACCGATGGCAAGCAAAATTACTGGTATAATGGGCTTCCCATAGCTGCTTCTGGCGGTTCCCTCACTGCAAGAAGTGAAGTTACAAGGAACCAGGCAGAGGGCCTTCTTGGTAGTGGCACCCTCCCTGTTGAACGCCCTCCCATCAGATGTCAAGGAGATAAGTAACTATACAACTTTTAGAAGACATCTGAAAGCAGCCCTGTATCGGGAGGTTTTTAATGTCTGATGTTTCATTGTGTTTTTATATGTGTTGGAAGTTGCCCAGAGTGGGGCAACCCAGCCAGCTGGGTGGCAATAATAATAATAACAATTAATAAATATTAGGGTGTGTCCTCCTGGCTTGCATCAAGCTCAAGCCCATGTGTGTTAAACCAAGGGGTGGTCTCAGCATATCCCAATCTCAATTCCATTACAAAAAACAACCACAGTATACAGAACACTTGTAATAAAAGAGGCAACTTTGGCCATGAGAGGCTGTCCCTCTCCAGCAGCCAGGGTGTGTGTGGGAGCCCAGCAGATCTGCCTTTCCTAGAAACAGACTCCAGGCACTTCAGGTACCTTCAAACACGAGCAGCTTTATTTAAGTACAGTTGACAGGGCACTGTGCTCACTCCTCTGCCTCCAGACCCACATCTGCTCCCCCCTCGCACTCACCTCTGCAGGAAATTCTCGCTTCAATTACTTTGTCAATTGCAATTACTCGGTGAGCTCACCTTGTGTATATGGTTAGTTTGTTCCTCCTGACCCGAGAACTATCTGCACAGGGTAAGCTCACCTAGCCATTCCTTTGTGCTATAATTTACAGATCAACTCATTTCCACTGACTTGGATATTTTGTTCTCAATTATCAAGGCTGAGCCAAGACACCTCACTGTCTGAAGCAAAGGACAAAATGCCCACCTGCTGCATGAGATTATTAATCTCAGGGTTAAGGATTCGAGCCCCCTGTTGGGTGAAAGATTCCTGCATTTCAGGGGGCGCTGGACTAGATGACCCTCACAGTCCCTCCCAACTCTACAGTTCTATGATTCAGTAGATAGATTGCAGTAATTTAGAAACATTTACTTATGAGAAGTGGAGGTGGATGGGTGTTTAGAGATGATTCCTGGAGAATAGAGTGAGGGGGTTGAGCCTGACTAGGTGTTGTTGTTTGTTGTTGTTGCTGCTGCTTTTAAATAAAAACACTGGCCACATTCACACCCTACATTGAAAGCTCCATGATGCCACCTTAAACAGCCATGGCTTCCACCAAAGAACTCTGGGTGCCGTAGCTTGTTAAGGGTCCCGAGAGTTGCTAGAAGACCACCTATTCCGCTCCCAGAGCTACAATATCCAGAATTCCAGAACCCTTCCAAATGGTTAAACCACTTTGGAAATCAGATGAAACAGGATGGCAAGGGAAGGCTTAAGTGCCGGATTTACGTATAAGCTAAACAAGCTATAGCTTAGGGCCCCACTCTCTTGGGGGCCTCCAAAAAAATTTAAAGGAAAACAAAACTGGATGTACATTTCCAAAATATAAGATAAAAATAAAATAAAATAAAACCTACATACAGCAACAGTTTTTTGTGGTGGGTAGGCTCCTATGATGTAAGTAATGGGCCCCACCTGCTAGCCTGCTCCCTAAAATATCACTGGTTTGCTCATTTCTATATATAGGGCACCTACATTCTACATGGACTAGTTGCATGGCAACATGTGCAAATGGCTTTAGATACCTATTAGGTCCATAAATTACCATGTAGCATATATTCAACACAAAAAACAGCGACAATTTGTTGTTGACAAAGGACAGCTGGACATATCAAGGGCCCCATTACCTTCAATAGCTTAGGGCCTCATCAAACCTACATCCGGCCCTGGTTAGGTCCCCCCTTCCCCTTTCAAAACACCTTTCCTCCAGCAGGAAAAGGTGCCACGGGGCATCAGGTCTGCAAGTGCAACGTAACAGGCCATTTGCCCATAAGGAAAGATGCTGAGAGGGACCCAGTGGGATGCTTGCTTGAGCAAAACATCCTCTTCCAATAGACAGATTTGTCCTAGCCTTGCACTTTGCAAGAGGAGAGAATGAACAATCCTCAGTTGGAGAGCAAGGGTGGATAATAATAACAGTTAACATTGCCAGCTGCACCTAAACAATATACCATTTCGAGAAACACCAATTGTTCCTTTTTTGTTCAGCCTGGTGAAGAAGTTCACTCCAGGCAAACGCAGCAGGCTGGAGAGTCCGTGTGATGCTATTGATTCTGCGCGCAATAAAAATAGCAGAAGCACTTTGAAGCTCCTTGCAGCGTTCAACGCCCATGAAGTCTTAGAATGGCACACAGCCTGGTAGATAGTGCTGGTCGGCACTCCTGGTGCATGTGAACACCAAGGACGTGGGGATATGTGGCTTTGAGGTCCTGGAGGACAATTTTAGGTTGCTCGGTAGGTTGCTGAGAGCCAGGACCTCCAAGGTTGCATTGTTGGAAAAGCTTCCAGTTCCACACTAGACATGAAAAGCTTTGTACATGCATAGAAAAGAGGATGGTGCCGGGAGGAGAAGTTTAAATTTGTTAGGCACTCACTGAGGAACACTTTGGACATCTGTACAACTGTCTCTTTTAAAAATCATCTTTTTTTTTGTCATGGCTGTATTTGCTCCTTTTAAAAAAACCAAAAAACATTGGCTTACCTTACAGGGTTCTTGGCAGCTAGGCAACACATGCTTTGAACCCTTGAAAGTACTGCATGCCAGACCAGTGGCTGGCAGAACCAGGAGGAAGAGGAACAAGGTGTGTGTGTGTATGTGTAAATGCAGAATGGGGAGAGGATGATCCCCAGTGGGTTAGAATCATAGAATCATAGACCTGTAGAAGAAGCTTCATCTAGTCCAACTCATTGCAATTCAGGGATCTCAAATTGTGGGGGCCTGTTGCCAAGGGGAAGAGAATCAGCAGCTAGTGATGGGGAAGGGGAGAGGCAGTTACCTGTTCATTCCCTGCCCATGCCTTTCTGTTCAGTGATTTCGCTCAGTGTTTCAGCTCAGTTATTCCACTCAGTGAGTGTCAAAATCTGGCTGTGCTCTGATGTCCATCCGATCCCACCTTCGTCGCCAGTATTAAGTAGTGGGTGGACATAGCAGACGACACAGATTTCTCCAAGTAGTTCTTTATAAGTAAGCTGGAACTAAACTCAACAGCAAACAGCTCAGCCGGCCTGCTTTTATAGGCAGCCGGCTGTCAACACTGTAACAACAACAACCCAGGGTTTCCCGCCTTAATTAACTGATGTGGACCTGGGTGAAAACTATATACAGTGGTACCTCGGGCTACATACGCTTCAGGTTACAGACTCCGCTCACCCAGAAATAGTATCTTGGGTTAAGAATTTTGCTTCAGGATGAGAACAGAAATAGTGCGGCGGCAGCAGCAGGAGGCCCCATTCGCTAAAGTGGTGCTTCAGGTTAAGAACAATTTCAGGTTAAGAACGGACCTCCAGAATGAATTAAGTATTTAACCCGAGGTACCACTGTACATGATACCCCTGATGGCCAAGGTGACACTACAGGACACTACATAAATGTGAAATATTATTATACAGATAGCTTTAGGGAACCGGGTCTTCTCAACGCAGGAATGCAGAAGGGCTCAACTCCAGCAGCTGGCATCCATGCCACTTTCTGCACACGGCAGCCTTCACGTGACGGTGTCATTCAAAGTGGCCATCTATCTGCATCTTGTTTGAGCACATCTAACCTCGGTCTCACGCATACAGATGCCCTTTCATGCAGAAACCCAATTACAACTCTTTCCAGCATCAAAGAAGCAGATATACTTTTTATTCTCACGAGGGGTTATAAAACATTCTGTACTTTACAAACTGAAGCCGCTTTAGAAAAATACATCACGTAACTCTCAAAAAAGCAATATGGCAGGCATTGCACAGCAACGCCTTGCCCAAAGGATAATTTCCAGAGCAGGTTTAGATTTAGAAATACATCTTTCAGCCCATTCTACAGACGTTTTTAGGCACCATGCAAGTTTTAGCACCGTGATGGTATAATAGCACCATATTTAAAGACCAAAACAAAAATTGCTCAAGTCCCTTAGAGGTATATGTGTCGATTAAGCTGCTGTACAGGTAACAAGAACATGACAAACCTCACCCTGGACAGGATTTCCAATGATCTCCGGGTAAGGTAGGTTTGTTTTGATGCCTTTATTTTCCAAACTTCCCTTTGAGGCTTAATCTCCCCACATGGAACTCCAGAATTAACAAGGTGGCAAGTTATGGAAAAATAACTGGGTTCATAGGTGTTCTGTGAGCAAGATTATGATGACAACTCTGGCACTTCCAGCATTTTTGGTGTGTGATTTTTTTAAAGAGAGGTGGGAAAAGCAGAGGGAAGGAGGCCGGAAAGAGGGAAATAAACAGTGAAGGTGAAAAGCATATAATGCAGAACAGACAGTACAATAAGTGAACCTGACGTTGCAAATCAGGACAAAGGGTTCAGGCGATCTTTGGATTTGGAGACGGTTCAAATCCACTGCATTATAGCTCCATGGCGGGAGTGGCAGTGTAGCTCTCTAGCAGGAGTGGGGAAACTGTGGCCCTTCAGGCAGTTATGGCTCATCTGCTGGGGCAGAGTTACAGTGCTAGCATCCTGGTGCCTGCACAGCCCTGCCCTCTTTGCTGCCATGTCCCTCTCCCACTTGGTAAGCCACAGCGCCACCACTGCTGGGAAGCTAGCATTGCAGCTCCACCCCACTAGGTTTTGGCTTTTCGGCTTTGGACTACAACTCCCATCAGTCCTGACCTTTGGCCATGCTGGCTGGGGCAGGCGCCCAGCGGCCTCTGGGATGCTACAGCTTCCCTATCCCCTGTTGGATCACGTTCTTCGGTTTCACATTCTGATTTAGCAGTCCTAGTTCTCAGTCATGCAGTTTCAGGCATGGGTCGCTTTTCGAGGTCCTGTTGCGTTAGCATCCCCGGGTATCTTGCAAGTGGCGCAGCACTGATTTCTCACCGATAGCATGGAACATTTCCCAAGATCCCTCACTTTCTCACAGAAATTCGCCGACAGTCTGTCCTTGCCGCAAGGCAAACCTGTAGTGAAGAAACACACCCACACACATTCGTAAAAGGAAACAGCAGTAGCTTTTGGTGCCTACAGAGTTAGGACAACGCTATAGGACATCAGAGAGAGGCAGAAGGAAAGAAATTGACAGCACAACCATATGTTTGCTTGCTTGGAAGTAAGCCTCACAGTGTTCACTGGGGCTTCTCGTCCTAGGAAGTGTGCTTAGGGTTGCAGTCTAAGTCTGCTGTTAATCACTGAAAGCACTGGTGGTGAACTTGTGGCACACTATTATTTATATTTTTTATTGAATTTATATACTGCCCTAAACACAGGGGTCTCAGGGCAGTTCACAGAATAAAATCAAGATATAAAACCATAAAGTACCTAATAAAAAGAAAAACAGGAACCCAATACCCCCCAAAAACACACACACACATTTTAAAAGGGCATAGGATGTAAATCGGAACAACCAAAGGCCTGGTTAAAGAGGAATGTTTTGTCTGGCACCTAAAGGTGTATAATGAAGGCTCCAGGCGAACTTCCCTGGGGAGATCATTCCACAGATGGGGAGCCACTGCAGAGAAGACCCGTTCTCATGTTGCCACCCTCCAAACCTCTCTAGAGGTTGTCAGACTCCCATCAGCTCTAGCTAGCACGGCAACAGTTAGGGATGAAGGGATCTGTCATCCAACGTTATTTGGAGAGTTGCAGGCTCCCCATCCCTGCCCTGACCAAAGTTTTAGTCACTGACTATAGTGATTGGGTGGGTCGGGGCTGTAGCTCAGTGGCTGTTGTTTAGTTGTTTAGTCGTGTCCGACTCTTCGCGACCCCGTGGACCAGAGCTCAGTGGTAGAGCATCTGTTTTGCACAGTTTTGCACACAGAACGTCCTAAGTTCAATCCTTGGCTCACCTGTTGCCCCTCTCTTTCCAGGCATAGGTTTGCACTTTAAAGTTCCATGTCCAAGCACTCTCTCTCTCTCTCTCTCTCTGTCTCTCTCTCTGTGTGTGTGTGTACCCCTGAGCTTTCCCTATGGCGACCTGCTCTTTACTGCTCAAACGGAAAGAACGTCAATTCATGTTCTCAGTGGATTGCTGTTTGCTCCAATTCACCTTTAAAGAGTGGATTTTTGTGGGGGAAGCTCTGGAGGGGATGGGGGAAGGATGCGTGGTGTTTTACCAATATGCACATGTGTTCTACGGGGGGACGGGGGGACGGGGACAGGTCGAAGCACCCCACCCCCCACAGAATTGTGACACAATTATATGTACTATAGAACCAAACGTGCTTCTTTTTGTAGATTTTACTTTGGTAAGGCATTGCATAAGGAAAAAGAAACAAGGACCTTAGTCATCAGATGTAGAAAAATGAGGGAGATCAACATATGGACTTATGTATATCCCACATATCTAAAAATACAATAAGTATGGAGCATATATCAGCATTATCTGAGCATTCGTGCATACCATATGTCTATACAAAAATGAGCAATATTTTCTAGAAAGTCATTGTAGAGTTTTTCTTGACTTCTTCCCTTCTGTATGTTTGCCCTGATCCAGCTCTAGGAAGCTGCCTCTCACTGATCCTACCTCTACCTCTAGCCTTATCTAAACCAGAGTTTCTCAAACTTGGCTCTCCAGCTGTCTTTGGACTACAATTCCCACCATCCCTGACCGCTGGTCCTGCTAGCTAGGGATGATGGGAGCTGTAGTCCAACAATAGCCGGGGACCCCAGTTTGGGAAACCCTGGTCTAAACTGTCAGGCAGTGACTCCGGGGTTTCAGCCAGGAGTCTTTCTCAGCCCTACTGGAAGAAAACAGAGATTGAACCAAGGACCTTCTGCATAAAGATCATGTGTTCTGCCGCTCAGCTAAGGCACGCTTCTCCTGGAAGACTTGCATTCCTGTCTGACTAGTTGTATCAGATGGTGGATAGAAGATTCACAGTCATGTTATGCATGCATCCACTGAAAGCATTGGGCCGCAGACAGATAACATTTCCACCTAATCAAATGTGCCGATGAATACCTGATTCATGCCTGCAGTTTTTTTATCCAGAAAACCATGCATCTGAAGAATCCTGCTTTGGTTCATGAACTGTGATGATCATGCTTGCTAGTCTAATCATGTCTGCATTGTTCGAGCCCCTTAATAGCCAGGTTCAGGAGCATCTTTGACGTTACAGTAAAAAGTGATTTCTGTGTCCCCCACCCCCCGTTTTCAGTAAGAACACCATCATTCCACAGCTCTAATTATTATTCCTCATTAGTCTGTAGTATGACCCTAAGACCCGTGTCAGTGCCACAATAGAGCAATGGCAGGCATTTAAATTTCAAATCAGTTTTGGTCCGGAGACAAGGGGACAGCCCTTCTGCACCCTTCTGAACCTCTCTTGGGAATTGAAACTGATATACGGTCGACGTTCACCTAGCTATTGTTCAGTGGTGTTGACCCAGGTCTTAAGATGCAGTCCTTGAGATATTTGTCAGCTAAACAGGGACTGAGCAAATGAAGCAGCAGCTGGTTGTGTGGAAGGCGGCTCCTTTGTATTTGTTGCTGTTGAGAGACACCCACCTCTGCTACCAACGTATTCTCGAAGGTTGCATTTCCGAGAACCCACAGGCTTGGACTTCTGCTCACAGTGGCTCTGGGCATGAGCGGTGTTGTCTTCCACGTTGACACACTTCACCACTCTTTGCTGAATGCCTCCTCCGCGTGAAACAGTACACTGGAAGACATTTTGCATTACTGTGGTGGTTGTTATTTTACCATGAGGTCCCAGGGGAGGTTGCAACAATTAATGTACCATTATTATTTTATTTGTTCAATTTATATTTATCAAAAGATTCCCGGGCAGTGTACATCTTTAAGAACACATCTTACGGAGAGGACTTTCAGTTTTTATATCAGGATCATATTTCCAAAAGATAAACTCCCTGCTTAGGAAATGCCTTTGGGGCTCAACAACACCGAGAATATCCTTGCTGAGAATGCAGTTAAAAATTTTAAATGGCGGTTTCGGAATTCCAAACTTGGAACTATATCATTATGCTTATTTACTGTCATGTATTAAATACTGGAAACTCACTGTTGGTAATAATTTTCTGATGTGGGCACCTTAGAATATGCCTATACAGCAGCTTTGGTGGGCTGGTCAATACTAGGATCAAAATACTTGAAATCTCAGGTGACTCTAGAAACAACTAAGTCAGTTAGGAAGATATGGAACATATTGTCTAATAAAAATAAACTTGACCCATACTCGCATGCCAAAGTCACCTTGTAGGGAAATCCTATACTGTATTAAAAATTACTGAAAGGATGGTAATATGGAAAAACTGGATAGGAGCAACTGTTTTGACTCTGGACCAACTGAAAGATGAGGAAGATGAGTTTTACAGATAATACTGTTTTAAGACAAAAATATCATCTATCAGATGGGGCCCAGTGGCAGTTATACAACCTTAAAATATCAATGACTTCCCTTCTTCTCTTTCTGTGGTTCATTTTACATAGCATAAATCCCTGCAGCTTTTATATAAACTAAACCATTCAGTAATCCATTATTACTTCTATCAAAACTTATTTATACTGTTGAATTTATCTTAATGCTGCCAGCGTTTTCAAGTGTACAAAATTTCCCACCATATATTCAATAAACATATTCCAATCTTCTTTAAAGGAATGTTCTTCTTGTTCTCTTGTTCTACACGTTAGATCTGCAAACTGTGCATATTCCAGCAGTTTAAGTTGCCTACAAAAAAATACTGGCATGCAAAAAGAAATTACTGGCCTGCTAAGAGGTTAGTCGTCTGCATTTCTGCATTGGATGTGGTGGAAGGAAGGCGCCTTCTTCATTTGGGAGGGGGGGGGAAGCTTGCAGGGGAGGGGCAAAATGATCCATCATGCCCCATTCACGGTCATGATCATTTCTTTCTCAGTGTTGGGGTATGAAGTTGTACATGCTAAATTTCTTTTTTCAAACAGTACAGGCCCTTTTTCATCTGGCCAGCCTTCCAAATCTGGCTGGCTCTTTTCATCTCTCCTGCCTCTTATATAAGCATGGCGGTTTTAAAAGGTTGGTGGCAATACCACTGGTGCCACGCAAGCCTGGGGTTGATGGGTTGTTGAGCTGTTGGGGGTGGCAGCTCTGGAAAACTCAAGCTGTGGCTCAGGCAGCTATAGGTCAAAAATGAGCTGGTTGCCCCAAGAGGAACTGAAGAGCTATTCGGTGATAGCTGTGCACCTTCTGCTGAGATTAAATGCACATAATGTTGCGGCACATCACAGTGGTGGCCCTTGTTGTTGTTGTTTAGTTATGTCTGACTCTTCCTGACCCCATGGACCCGAGCACGCCAGGCATTCCTGTCTTCCACTGCCTCTTGCAGTTTGGTCAAACTCATGTTGGTAGCTTCGAAAACACTATCCAACCATCTCGTCCTCTGTTGTCCCCTTCTCCTTCTGCCCTCCATCTTTCCCAACATCAGGGTCTTTTCCAGGGAGTCTTCTCTTCTCATGATGTGGCCAAAGTATTGGAACCTCAGCTTCAGGATCTGTCCTTCCAGTGAGCACTCAGGGCTGATTTCCTTATGAATGGATACGTTTGATCTTCTTGCAGTCCATGGGACTCTCAAGAGTCTCCTCCAGCACCATAATTCAAAAGCATCAATTCTTCGGCGATCAGCCTTCTTTATGATCCAGCTCTCACTTCCATACATCACTACTGGGAAAACCATAGCTTTAACTATACGGACCTTTGTTGGCAAGGTGGTGGCCCTAATTAGCAGTTAATAATTCAGCCTAATAGCTTGCCGTAGAGGCAACCTACCTCCTTCCAGGGCTCCACCCGCCACTCATAGCAGGGCTCTATGTTACAGCTGATGTTCAGCTGTGGCTTGCGTCCTGCAAACTGGCAGTGAAACGGCCTCAGGGTTCTGTTGCTACGAACATCAAGGCAAAGGACACTGCGGGTCTTGAAACCACCTCCGCAGCTGGAGGAGCACTGAAGAAAAAAGGAGAAGAAGGAGATGGTCTCTGTAGTGTCAGAGAGCCCTGGCAGGGATCTGCAGGCAACTGCACTACAGGCCTAGTGTGATGGAGGAAGTGCAGGGAAACTTAGGTCCAAATCCAGTAGCAATTGTTCTGCTTCCCTGGTTTCCCAATGTTGGGGTCACTGCTGCTTACCAACAGGGTGAGGTAGCAGGGAGGGCAGCGCAGTGCTGGCACAATGGTGGGCACATCTCAATAACAGGCAGTGTTAGGAAGCCAGGTAAGCAGTACAACCCTTCCAAGAGAAATATTCAAAATCCCCAATTGGCATGAAGTTGCATGAAGTTCCCCAAGTGAACTTGGGCCGGTTACCATCTCGCAGGCTGCTTCCAGACAGGCAGCTTCTAGCAATATCCAGCCATTGCTCTTCTACTGTAAACTACAAGGGAATCTGCAATGGGTTTCCCACACTATCAGGAGTAAAGTAAAAGATAAAGGACCCCTGGACCATTAAGTCCAGTCAAAGACGACTATGGGGTTGCGGTGCTCATCTCGCTTTCAGGCCAAGGGAGCCGGCGTTTGTCTGCAGACAGCTTTCCAGGTTATGTGGCCAGCATGACTCAACCGCTTCTGGCACAATGGGACACCGTGATGGAAACCAGAGCGCACAGAAACGTTGTTTACGTTCCCGCCGCAGTGGTACCTATTTATCTATTTGCACTGGCGACAATAAATGTCCCTAAAATAAAACAATAAACGTCCATAAAAATGGCAAAAGTACCGTATTTTTTCATCTATAAGATACCCCCATGTATAGGATGACCTCTATTTTTTGAGCCCAAAATTAAGAAATAAATATTTTAAACATGCCGTATATAAGACGACCCCCAATTTTAAACTTTGAAAAATTGGGGGAAAACATAGTCTTATACACAGAAAAATACGGTAGTTTCTTTCCCCAATAGGTTTTATCTTAAACAACTGCAGATGCAATAGACTACATTGCAGTAGTCATTGTATCACCACCCTGTTCATTGTTTTTTTATTTCATATGAAAGGCAACTTCCTCTAAAAAAAATGTTTTGGGCGATATCTCTCTTCCCGTTGGATTTTTATCCAGCCCCCACCTCTGTGAGACTGAAAAAGGAAAATATGATATGGGGCCCAAAACTTAGATCAAGGACCAAGGAAGGGAAACTTTTCAGTTCTTTCAACAACACTGATCCTGCCTCAGAAAGTAGACTACCAAAGTTTCCACACTTAATATTCCTGGCTTGTCATAATCAGATAGTGCCTTTGACCAGCTTCCTGGAATAATAATAATAAGCAATGTTTTATGATGAGAAAAACAGCTGCAATTTGAATAATCAAGAAAATGGTATTTTTTATATACATTTTTTTTTTTGCTCATAAGAAAGTGAGTCCATTTAAAAATAATTGGTATGATGGGGGCTGCTGTTACAGAAAAGCATCTGTATCAAAATTAGATGCGTAATTGGATTCATGATCCTGACCTGCAATCTTTTTTGATTAAGCCTCCCTTTCCACTTTATTCCTTAATGATATAAGCATCACTCACATTGGCCCCGAAAAGCTGGGATTTGTCTGGGATAAAGCAAGGCTGCAATATGGATTTGCACAAAATTACTTGCCGGTTTTTGTTAATGCTTTTAGCAAAGAGCACCATACAACCAGGAACTTGTCAGCAATTTGGGTTCTCTGAATTCGAGTCGGACAGTTTGCCACCTTGAAGCCCCTTCCAGTTCTAAAAGCCAGATTAGCTAACATCACAATAATTTTCAAAGACCCTGGAAACTGGAAAGACTTGTTTCCAAAGCACCATTACTTCGCTCCAGTCCTCTGCTTTCCACTGGGCACAAGGGCGCATGTAACACCTCCTTGCTGGATCAGGCTTTCTCATGTGCCGGCAATCGGATTCATTCTTGGTGCTGCATTCCACCACTCTCCAAAATGCCCCTACACCACACGTGGTGGAGCACTGCAAAAACAAAACAGAAATAAAGAGCTTTTGAGACTTGATGTTTTTAATCGCATTGCTAAGATGCAAATCTAGCAAAATAAAAAAAATTCCTTCCAGTAGCACCTTAGAGACCAACTAAGTTTGTTCTAGGTATGCGCTTTCGTGTGCATGCACACTTCTTCAGATACAGTGTGTATCTGAAGAAGTGTGCATGCACACGAAAGCTCATACCTAGAACAAACTTAGTTGGTCTCTAAGGTGCTACTGGAAGGAATTTTTTTATTTTGTTTTGACTAGAGCAGACCAGGGACATGGGTGGCGCTGTGGGTTAAACCACGGAGCCTAGGACTTGCTGATTAGAAGGTCGCGGTTCGAATCCCCACGATGGGGTGAGCTCCCGTTGCTCCCTCCCTGCTCCTGCCAACCTAGCAGTTTGAAAGCACGTCAAAGTGCAAGTAGATAAATAGGTACTGCTCTGGCGGGAAGGTAAACGGCGTTTCCGTGCGCTGCTCTGGTTCGCCAGAAGCGGCTTAGTCACGCTGGCCACAAGATCCGGAAGCTGTACGCCGGCTCCCTCGGCCAATAAAGCGAGATGAGCGCCGCAACCCCAGAGTCGGCCACAACTGGACCTAATGGTCAGGGGTCCCTTTACCTTTACCTTTGGAGCACAGCTACCTACCTGTAACTATGCAAATCTAGCACTTCATCTGCAGCCCAGGAAAGCAGAGAGTAAATAGGGAAAGAAGCTCATTTCACCGCACCCCCCAGCTGCTTTTGGCATATACCACAAAACAAAATACATAACTAAAAGCTGGCAGCCAAAGAATTGGCTGGCTGGTGCAAACAGTCAATATGAGAAAAATTGCAGGCGAGCGATCATAGCTCCCATCAAGCATGGCCAATGTCTAAGTATCATGGGAGTTGTAGTTCAGCAACATCAGAAGGGGAAAGGGTTCCCCACACCTGAAGCAGAGCAACACATTTATGCCTTGGGATTTAATTGCTACTGTATGAAACCACAGCCTCCTCACATTTCTATCAGTTCAACCACATCTTGAATGAATGATAAAATGGGCCTGCAGAAGCCCAAATGATAATGATGATGATGACAGTAATAGAAATAATAATAATTTATTATTTATACCCCACCCATCTGGCTGGGTTTCCCCAGCCACTCTGGGTGGCTTCCAACAAAATATTAAAAATACAATAAAACACCAAACATTAAAAACTTCCCTAAACAGGGCTGCCTTCAGATGTCTTCTAAAAGTCAGATCGTTGTTTATTTCCTTGACATCTGATGGGAGGGCGTTCCACAGGGTGGGCACCACTACTGAGAAAGCCCTCTGCCTTTAAAGGCTGGTTTATAGACACTGTGCAAAGATAATTGCTTTCATTAGGAATGGAGCTGAAATAATGATAAAGGCAGCAGCGAAGTGACTATAGTCAACAGGATGAAATCTCAAGACTCACCTCACTCCAGTTCCCCACCAACCAGGAGGCATCATTGGGTGAGTTCCTGGACTCCATTGGATGTTCTGGCTCAGAGTCATTCAACAAAATTCTCTTGGAAGCTTCATCCCAGGTCGTTGGCATGTCAGTATCCTGCAGAAATGGACCTTCTGTGGCATAAGTAGGTGCCTCATCCACAGAGGATGTTGGTTTTGTTCTATCTGCAGACCTGTCTCTTGAAGTATCATTTAACACCGCTGGTTGTACTGTGACAGGATCTGATGTTGTATTTGCAGGTGTATTTATTTGAACAATAAGGCCTCCGAGACCTATCGTTGTCATGGAAATTCCTACCTCTGCTACCGGAGTAACAGAAATGTGTCTAAAACTGTCTGCATGATAATCTGTCGGCAAGTTGCTTGATGTATTACCATCAGTGATGGTAGTAGGAGAACCTTTCATTGGCCATTTGCTCTGGGATTTATTTTTTGTTTCTCCATCTGTACCGTTAGACACTGTACTAGATTCTTCCGTTAAATACCTTGGGGTTACAGCCGACGACTTGGGATTAGTAAAGGAGTCCCTGTTTATAAAGCCAATGTCTGAATAATTGTATGGTATTATGGGGGATATGTTCCCCACATTTGTAGAATTCAAAACACCTGAATTATTTGTAACAGGCCCGAAAGTACTATTTTGCAGTAAGCTGCCATCACTAAATACATAGGAATAATTTTTAGGAATGTCTGACCCACTGGAATTACTTTGTAATATTTTTACATCCAAATTTTCTTTTTGGGAAGAGTTTGCAATGCTTAAGGATGTAGGCATCAAAGTAACATTTCTGGGCTCAAGTCCTTTTGTTGTGGTAAGGATTCTTGGACTTGGTTTGGTAGTTGGCCAGTTGACCCCAGGGCCTTTTCTGGGATCTGTTCCAGTTCTCCTGATTATCTTTCCACCATGCAGTTCGAAATTAGGTATCAGCAGTCTTCTGGAGTATGGACACTGCTGGAGGCCACACAGAGCTTTAGAATGGGGCCTCTTTGAAACATCACATGGTTCTCCATTGTTCTTGGTACAGGTGACGCTACGTGTCCGTATACCTCCACCACAGGTCACCGTACACTGAAAAATAAATAACATTTCTTCAGATATCTCACCCAATTCTCACCTTGTACACTTGCATACATGCATACTTGCACAGACCCAGCCGGTCCTGACACCCGTAAGCAGAGTTCAGTGGCTTTATTTGGTCTTGTGTCTACAACCCTTTGAGAAAGTGCCACCATTTTGGACCAGAGAAAGACTATGCTTGACCTTTAGAGAGAGTAACAATCGAAGAGACTTTTTGTGTGGCAAGAATAATGAAGGAACTTAAGATGCCTGGGATTGAAGAATACCGTAATCTTTATTTACATAATTGGTAGATGAAGAACTGGAAGTCCTCCTTATTTCTATCTTCTATCTTTATTCTTGTTCATATTTGATTTGATTTCTAGCTTCCCCCCCTTCTGTTAACTCTACATATACTCACGTTTTGTTCTGTTTTTTTGATGTCCTCTACTCAGTTAATGAGGTTCCACACAGAAGGTAATGGACAGATGATGAAGGACCCTTTGTGAGAGGCAGGGAAAGGAAGATCTCCCAGGGTAGGAGGCTGGGAGAAGAAAGGGAAAGCTGCCCAGTGAGAGCTGGGAAGGTCCACCACCTTTTGTGGGGGGTCAAGGGTTAAGATTGTTGTGGTTCTGGACAGTCAAGAGTTAACACTCCAGGAAGCTTTCTGATTCACTGGGTGCACTGCCCACATGACCCGGGCATTTTCCTTTGATCTGTGCTCTGTGGGGGCTGAGCTCTCTCTGGAGAGCAGTCTGTCTGAGAATGTGAGCAAGGTAGTTTCTCGTTTTTTGTTAGAGGCAGAAAGCTGCAAGCCGCAGCTAGATTCTGTAGGCTTTCTTCTCTGTTTGTTATGCTTCTAAATAAAGAGTGATAGAATAGAAGCACTGGTGTTGAACTGAGTTATTGAAGACACCACAAAGAAACAGACAAGCCATTTTACGCTGCGTGTGAACTCTGCTATTATCCAGGAACTGAGAAGAGAGGCAGCGTGTGGAAGTGTGTGGGCACCATTGGAGTTTGTCGGAGTGGCAATAAATCAAATTTATTGCAGGGCTGTTGCAGCAGACTCAGTGGGTCAAAGGATTTACGACCCACAAACTTTAACAAAGATGCACCTTGGATAGAGGACTTTGTTACTTTTTATTCTACCGCTTTTTCTGTGTTGTCTTTCTTGTGTGTTTGTTATACAGTCATACCACATGTTACGTTTGCTTCATGTTACGTTTTTTCAGCATGCGTCCCGCGGCGACCCGGAAGTACCGGAAAGGGTTACTTCTGGGTTTCGCTGCTCGCACATGCACAGTAGTGCTAAATCAGGCTTCGCGCATGCGCACAAGACCAAATCACGCTGTGCACCTGCGCAGATATGGCACTTCAGGTTGCGGGCTTTTCATGTTGCGAACGGGCCTCCAGAACGGATCCCATTCGCAACCAGAGGTACCACTGTACGTATTATGTCCCCCCCCCTTTTATTTATATTAGTTTGGCTTTTATTGTATTGCGTGTTGAAAAGTTTCAATAAAAGAAATTTAAAAAGAGAAAAAGTGCCACAGTCTCAGACAGTTCCACATGCGGACTGCACTAAGCTTGTGAATAAGCCGTTATCTGTCTTTTCATTAGCCACATTGAAAAACAAAACATTGCATAATGAAGCAGGATTTTAACTTGCCCAGCAACCCCTATGATCTTTGGTGTCCATTTTGCTATCTTGTCTATGCTGCTCCGGGCGGGGGGGGGGGCAGGTTGCACTACTTTTTAGCAGACACAAACTGTTGCTTCATATGCAAACCTGCCCCACAGACAACTGGGACTCTGTTGAAAGCAGAGTACAGTAATTCATACAGGCTTTATGCTTCATCAACAAAATTAGCTGAAATCAAACCCATGTTTAATTCAATTAACAGTAGCGTCACGTTTTCATTTGTACAGAAAGCAGAGGGAGTTGATGGGGCGTACAAAATGGGCAACAGAGGAACTTTGGTACACAAATCCAATCTCATCCTTCAGTTTAATTCTTTGCAGGAGGGTGGGAGAAAACAGCTTGAAGGAACTGAGGGCAGAAGCAACACACCTGTTATGCACCTGCTAGTAACTAACCACAGCAAAATCAAACCAAGATTTTGCAATGATGGGAGCCTGCAAAACCTGACATTCCACAGTCAAAGGGAAGTAAACGGTTCTTATAAGCACAGAGTTTTAATTTTACTTACTTATTTATTTATTCTATAGGGCAGGAGGCAACAGAAAGTTTTCCATTAACCACAAAGACTCTCCTCCCTGAAAGAGAGGGGAGTGGTTGTGGGCGGGAGCCTGAACACCGCCCCTAGCAGGGGGCGTAGCCCCCTGCCTCTAGCTCACCTGGCTGGCGCTCACACACCCCCGGTGGCCGTCCAACCAGGTGCCGTGGGGGGGCGTGTCCAGCAGCCTTGATGCTGCAGCGTCAGCCTCTCCCCGGCCTCATTTCTCTTCGTTCGGAAAGTTACATCTCATCTTAATGAGTCAAGATGATGATCAAGCCTTTTACTCATCTCCCACTTTGCTGGTTTAACAGCAGTTTCCCCATTTCCTCCAAACTGGGAAATTGCAGCTAGCTGCTTTGGAACAAACCAAGATATCAAATCAGCTTCAAAACATGGTGTAATATCTTGGATTGTTCCAGAAAGGATAACCACAGTTTCCTGGTTTAGAGAAAATGGGAAACAATGGTTAATGGAAGACTTTGTGGCTTGTTTGTTCATACCGCTGTTCAAGGGCAATAGACAAATAGGTCTTTTCATAGGCCATGAAAATGGTCTGGAAGGCACACAATGCATTCCTTTTGCTGAAGCTGCACCAAGAATGAGGCATCACTGGGATATGTACGCTGCTCTGAGATCTTTAAGAAAAGACCGAGGTCTGAGCATGTAACACATACAACTACAGTGTGTTGAGAACGTACCTCAGTCCAATTGCTTACGGTCCAGTCTGATGGGCACAGGACATCTCTGTTACATGAAAGGTAAGCCTTTGGTTTCAGCAGATGTTTGCACTTCTCAGCAGGCAAAGCTTGCTCATCCAATCCCACCGTCTGGATGCAAAGGACGGTCCGTTTCTTCTCTCCTGCTGGGCCACAGGAGGTTGAACACTTCTGCCATTCTCCTGCCCACCATCTTCAGAGCAAAACAAAAAGAATTAGGGAACATCAAAAAGGGCATGCATGCTAAACCAGAGAATGAACGTTAGTAATACAAAGGAAACTTTGAGAAGAGTATATTGTTTAAATGTTATGTTCCAGGCTTGCAACTTTTCCTCCTCTGGGTTAAGGGAAACTGCATATCAGCTCAGCAGAAGTACAAGCAACCCCAATTTGTGCAGGATCACAATTGCGCACATATCGGTCTCACCTAAAACATTAGTTGCCTGGATTTCATTATTGTCTATCATGCACCTAGCATATTTTATTTGTGACGTTGGTGCTGTGGGTTAAACCACAGAGCCTAGGACTTGCTGATCAGAAGGTCAGCGGTTCGAATCCCTGCGACGTGAGCTCCCATTGCTCGGTCCCTGCTCCTGCCAACCTAGCAGTTCGAAAGCACATCAAAGTGCAAGTAGATAAATAGGTACCACTCCAGCGGAAAGGTAAATGGTGTTTCTGTATGCTGCTCTGGTTTGCCAGAAGCAGCTTAGTCATGCTGGCCACAGGACCCGGAAGCTGTACACTGGCTCCCTCGGCTAATGAAGTGAGATGAGTGCTGCAACCCCAGAGTCGGCCACAACTGGACCTAATGGTCAGGGATCCCTTTACCTTTACCTTTATCATGTTCACACTCACAATAACCACACCTGGAAACAGACCCTTATTATACCCATTTTAGAGATGGGAGCAAAGATCTAATTACAGAGAGTTACAGCGGCCAGCTGGCCTCCACCAGAAGTCAGGCGTTTAGCACCACAGGTCCCATGACATGTGTCAGAGCTGCCTCTAGGTCCCAGGTCACAGAGGACCAACGCCAGACTGTCGTTATGTACAAAAGTCTTTATTGAGGTTTAGTTTCCATTTCAAAGCCGCAGCGCGCAGCTCTACGTCTTAAAGCCTAGACCGGCGAAGTCCCGTCTGAGTCTCCGCCCCTTCCACACCAGTTTAAGACTCTCGCCTTGCTCCACCTCTTCCTAAGTTCCTTTCTCCTCTGGGCCCTCCTGCCCACTGGGGTTTCATCCTTTCTGGACTCTTCTGACGCTGACCCCCCTGATTCTTCCCCCTCCTTCCGGCGGGCTTTAGGACCTGGTTCCCTATCCGGGCTACCTGCTGTGCCGCTCGCCTGTACATTTGAACTTGGCGCGCGCGCCCAGCCAGCAACCTTCCTCTTGACCGTTCCCTTGCTCTCCGATGGAGGCGTGGCCAACCCTGACTCATCTTCTCTCGCTGGTGGTGAATACGTTGGCCCTGATATCTGGGACTCCTCCCCCCCACTACGCTCTGGTGGGGAAGCTGATCCTGATTTCCAACTGCTGCTCTGGGAGTCCCCGCTGGCCCCTTGCTTCTGGGGTGTCCCCCTTGGGTCCCCCCTTGCCCTGGCCATAGGCGCCCCCTTCTGTGAATCTTCCGATTCGCTGAAGAGGCTCATGGAATCTCTCGGGCTGCTGTCATCTTCTCCTACGCTGCCCTCGGATTGCTCCCCCTCGCTCTCCATCTCCTCCCCTCCCTGCGCTCCCGCTGAGTCCCTGACAACATGGAACACTCTTCCATGGATCCTTACTTTTGACTTTGGGGCCTCTCTAGAAGAACTTGTTATGCTGACAAGCCTTTGCAGCTGTTTCAATTAATTAGCCAGCCACTTTAATGATGACCTGAATTGTTTTTAAGGATGCTGTATGCTTAATTGTTGTACACCACCTTGATGTTACACAATGTGGTGGTAGAGAAGTATTTCCTATAAACAAACCCAAGAACCAACATTAGAAGGTCATTGCAACCATTATACATCCATCTGATCGCTGCAGATCTGCAAGAGAGGGCCTCCTGTAGATACCATCGCAACAGGAAGTATGTGATATACAATGTAGGAAACGGGCCTTTAGCATAGTGGCTTCTATCCTTTGGAACTCCCCTCCACCCCGTTATGTATCAAACAAGCTCCCGTGATTACTTCTGCATGGATGGTTGCTATTCAGAATGGAGGTTGTATGCCTCCTCTAACACATTCTGAAAATGGCATGCAAAGCACAACCCAGTGTGTGTGTTTGCACCAATTTGCTAGCGCAAGACTTCAGCACTACTTCAGTTAGCAAGTCAGGCTACAGTCCTCATCCTATATGACAGAAGAGCTGCTTTGAAGAGGACCTGGTGTCTGATTAATTGGGAGCAGGTGCCCAGTTATATTTTCTGTTTCTGTGCTTCTATTTAAAAAAACAAACAAACACAACAACCTTCAGAGAAAAGAAAACCAATGTTTAGAAACTTACGTATTAACAAACTCTCTGTCTCACTTGGACAAACAATTTCTGAATGATGGGCGGCTGGCGATGGGAAACAAAACGTGGTCCTTTGCATACTTGTTTAATTACTGTAGTCTACACCTTTGACATTTTCTAGGAAGCCTACATAATCCTCCCCATATATTAACTTGGAGCTGGTAAGCCCTTTAATCCCCACTGACTGCACATCTGCCGTTGCCGTTGTCCAGAGGATAGGAGTAGCATTGCTGGAAAACAGTGACAGTACTGACTTTCGTCTGAAATCTTAGATTTTCACTTATTTGTTCAAAAGCAAACACCTTTGGGAAATTACATATTGATCGCCCCAGCCCACAGCATTGCTAAATATCAAAGCACAGCAAAGGAGAAGTAGTAGTTTCTTAATAAATTGATCAAAAAGGACAGAGGCGTCTTAGATTATGTTTTCTGCCAAGCAATTAGGGACACTGGAGAATGCCATTAGAAATGGAAACAGGAGTGGAAATTACAAAAATTTCTGTGTTCATCACAGATCAGGAAAGGAAATCAGATTAATATTAGTAGTAGTAGTAGTAAAGGTAAAGGGACCCCGGACTGTTAGGTCCAGTCGCGGATGACTCTGGGGTTGCGGTGCTCATCTCGCTCTATAGGCCAAGGGAGCTGGTGTTTGTCCGCAGACAGCTTCCAGGTCATGTGGCCAGCATGACTAAGCCGCTTCTGGTGAACCAGAGCAGTGCACGGAAACGCCGTTTACTTTCCCGCCAGACTGGTACCTATTTATCTACTTGCACTCTGATGTGCTTTCGAACTGCTAGGTTGGCAGGAGCAGGGACTGAGCAACGGGAGCTCACCCTGTTGCAGGGATTCAAACCGCCGACCTTCTGATCGGCAAGCCCTAGGCTCTGTGTAGTAGTAGTAGTAGTAGTAGTAGTAGTAGTAATAATAATAATAGCAGCAGTATTTGCTATTGTTGGGGGATTTTTAGTCTGTGAATAGTATGTATATAATTACATTACTTTCTTAGTGGGGATAGATGGTGGGAAAGCTCACTGCCTGTTCCATAGGGGTATCCCCTTAAGGTATATTGGGAAGTGATGCTTCCTGTCCAGCTTGGGGGCTGAAGGGCTACAGCACCCCCTGCCACTGGAGTCTGCTGGAAGTGGTTTGTTCCATGGGGGATGCCTATGGTCAACCGCAACTGTCTATCAACCAGCAGGTAGGTTGGTTGACTGTGGGATACATGTCCAGTGCCTACGCCAAACCTATTTTGTCTGTAATCCATATGGCTGTGACCCAGTGGCGTAGCGTGGGGGGTGCAGGGGGGGCCGGCCGCACCGGGCACAACATCTGGGGGTTAGGGGTAGGGGTAGGGGGCGCAAATCCAGGGTTAGGGGCGCAAATTACTTGCCTTGCCCCGGGTGCTGACAACCCACGCTACGCCACTGCTGTGACCTAATTTGAACCCAACACATCTCTCCTGGGATTCATTTGCTGCCTGTGCATCCCCCCCCCATGGGCCCACAAATGTTATACTTCACATCCCAAAGGGAGCCAGTGAAAGGGAACTGTGTTGCCACACAAGCCCCATTCACTGAAAACTGTGGGTCAAAAAATCCAGTGGGTTGAGACTTAAGAATGAATCTGATTTAATTTAGTGGGGCTTACTTCTGAGCAAACATGTAGTTTCCTTGGTGACTCTAGCACTCTTTTTAATCTAACCACAAAATTCCTCTGAGCCTCTGGCTTACGCTCAGATATTAAGAGAGGCCATTAGTTATCAGATCGGATTATGCTGTCAGCTGGCTTCCTAGTAATTAGACCTGAGGAATCATTGCATTGTGTGGTTCAGATACTTTACAAAATTATTTACATGGGGTGTCCAAGACATCGGAGATGTTATTGCTTATTATTGTCAGCATCGATATATCTTGGGAGAAGATGGAAGGGTGTGCCATTGAGGGTAAAGTCAAGCCATTGGAGAGTTACAGCATCTGCTGTAGAGACCAGTACAGGAGAGACATGTTTTATTGCAGCTGGGGGAGATGAAGGTGTCTGGTTTTGCTGGTGCAGATGCAGCAGTGAGTTTTTCCTTCTACGCTCCTTCCAGCGGTCATTTCTCTTCTGGTCACACTGGTATGCATAGCTACTAAGGAGGCATGAAAAGTGGCAATTTCCCTAACTGATGATCAGTGTTTCAACTGTAAAATCAGCGGGATATGTCATAAAATTAATTGCTGACAGATGCAAAGCAAGGTTAGTTAGGAGGAATGTTCTTAGCTAAAGAAGCCACTTCTGGGCTCAACATTATGACAAAGTTCAAAACATGCCACCTGCTTAAAGGTAAAGGGACCCCTGACCATTAGGTCCAGTCGTGACCGACTCTGGGTTGCGACGCTCATCTCACTTTATTGGCCGAGGGAGCCGGCGTACAGCTTCCAGGTCATGTGGCCAGCATGACTAAGCCACTTCTGGTGAACCAGAGCAGCGCACGGAAACACTGCTTACCTTCCCACTGGAGTGGTACCTATTTATCTACTTGCACTTTGACATGCTTTCGAACTGCTAGGTTGGCAGGAGCTGGGACTGAGCAATGGGAGCTCACCCTGTCGCGGGGATTTGAACCACCGACCTCCCAATCGGCAAGTCCCACAGCACCACCCACATCCCAGTGCCACCTGCTAGCATGGTTAAATGATGATTTCTTGGGTGATCCCCAAACCAATAGATTTCAGGTAGCAATCCTATATTCACTGACCATTGAATTCAATGGGGTTTGTGAAATGATGCTAAATGCGCCTTTGCTCTTGCAGCTTTTGTTTCATAATTGCTAATAGCAGGGGGCAAGGAGAGGAATTCTCATTCGCACCCACTCACGGAAATCTCCTCTGAGCTCCAGGAGGAAAGTGTTCATTTTGGTTGCAGCTGAGGCTGATAGCACACTGAGACTAAAAGTAGTGATGGAGGTGTGATTTTCATCAAGACCACAGCAGGGGAAGGAGGAGAGTGTTGTTGTTTTTAAAGTCCCCATGCACCATTATCCCAATTAAAGTCCCCCCACACCTCCTATGGGCATTTAAAAAGTAAAAGGCAACAGCAAACTGCATATTTAGTGTCCCTTCTAATATGGCCCACATTTAGGTAGGTTCGTCATGTCAGTCAAGAATTTAAAACAGCTGCCATGAGTCTCAGGAGTTGGCCTTTTCATAAACTCACATATACCATATTTTCTCTGGAATCATTAGATATTATTGCTATCAAGATGCACACCAAAATGGAAACTTGTCACATGACTCGCTTTGCCAACCAGACCCTTCGATGCTCAAACATGCTGTAAATAACAGGGCAGGCGGAGAGGGTTTGTCGAGTGACCAGTGTTGTCAAAACTGCCCATCACTGTGCACTGAAAGACCTTTTCCCCCCTTACTGTGTTTCCTAAGGGAAAGGGGACCGTAGATGCTTCTCTCCTCAGCTAAATAATAATAATAATAATAATAATAATAATAATAATAATAATATATTATTTATACCCCACCTACCTGGCTGAGTTTCCCCAGCCACTCTGGGCGGCTCCCAATCGAGTGTTAAAAACACATCACAGCTTCCCCAAACACAACCTGTTAACCTCTCAGCTGGCTGACAACACCTCTCCTGTCCAGGCTAGTGGGATAGGTCAGGTGTAAGTCAACAGGTGTTTCCTTGTAAACACCTGGGGAATTGTGACAGAAGATGGCTAATACCAAGCACTTAAATGGTGCCTTTTCTGAGTGTTCACTGACAGCTGCTCCTTAAGGCAGGGTGCGTTGCAGAAACGGAAAGGGGGGGTTAGAGATGGTGGTTTGCTTTACAGCAGAGGCGGGGACCTGTGAGCATCAAGGCATGGTTGGGCTCCAACTTCCATCACCCCACAAGCTAGTATGGCCAATGGTCAGGAATGATGGAGCCCAATCTCTGGAGAGTCATATGTTCTTCCATCCCTGCCTTAGAGGGCTGTCTACATAGCAGGCCTGTCACTGAAATGAAATTGGGACAGAGGATGCTGGTTGACGCATTGTCCTCTTATTCACTATGCTATCAGTTGAATGTCATTCATTTCTGAAGCTGTTTTATTAGTTCTTTTTAAAATGTGTCCTTTCTTCTATCATCTGTCTACCTATCACAATGTTGTTTGGCCTACATTTCTTCTGACAGACTGCTGTTCGTTGCCATCTTTACCCATGAGTATATTCCTCTAAATTACACACACACACACACACACACACCCTACCTTGGTGGACAGTCCCTTTCCATGCATTTCTTTTGTTTCTCACTGGGCTGTGTTTCGAGATCACAAAACAGGTTTTTCACCACACCTCTCCCTTTTCTCACACAGTGGGCCGTCTGCTGTTGGAAACCTACGAGAAAGGAAGGAGACACGTGCTGCATTCAGAGGCAATGCCTGGATTCGAAGAGAAGAGCCATCATAGAATTTTAGAGCTGGGTTTTTGCACTTCTTTGATTTCTTAAAATTTAACAATGAATGGGATAAATTTGCAAAATTTGCAAAATTTAACAATGAATGGGATAAATTTAGGATATATATGGAAATAGAGACAAGGGGAAAATTAAAATGTTGATCAGAAACACATATGTACTTATAGAAATCACAGTAGGCATGAGATAACGCTTACTACGTAAAAAGTTTTATTAAGGAATAGACACAGCAGATAGATAAACAAGATAATAATTTCCGAAATCGAGATAAAGGGAAGTCGATCAATGTCATCAAAGTTGTATGTATTTCATGTTTTGTTTGTTTGTTTTTTTTCTCTTTCTCTGTTTTTTCTTTTTCATTTTGTCTTTTGTATGTTTGTGAAATATATTTATGTCAAAATTTAATAAAAAATTTAAAAAAAAAAAAAAGAATTTTAGAGCTGGGTTGCTGGTCATCCAGTCTGGCCCCTTTGCTCACTGCGGAATCTACAATGCAGGATGCGACCACAGCATCTCCAGCAGCCTCGGGCTGTTCTCTGATCAGATCCATGACCCTCAGAAACACCAAGCAATGCCCAATTTTCAGTGTACTCATGAAGCAGGCAAGCAGCTAATTGTTTATTCATTAATTTATCTGAGAGCAGAAAACCACGACTTGTCTTAATCAGCTGTGCAACCTAACATGACATTAAGCGATTTCCTTTAGGGTAGTTAAGCAATTATCTTTACGAATTGACTAGGAAGTGAGGGTGAGTACCATGCCTAGGATCAAGCAAGATTAGTGCAGTGGTACATCAATAAAATGGAACTGAACAGCTCAGGAATTGCAGATCTGAACAATGGCTGCATCCACAGCCCAGCCCCCCGGGGAACATTTTGACAAATTTGGACATTTGCTACATAGCCTACAGAAGCCTGAAAATCTTCGGTTCAGGGTGTCATTTTTCCTTCTTCCCAAAGTCTCTTCATTTTTAACAACTATACAACAGACAAAAATTCAACAGGGGGAGCTTTCTAAAGCACCGTGTCAGGAAAAGCTGTCCTGGTAGAATTTTGTCCCATCCTGCACAGAGCCTCTGTCAATAAAAAAAGAAGATGTCAACTCTAATGCAGTGCTCACTTCTATCTGTCACAGGGGTGAGGAACTGATGGTACTCCAGATGTTGTTGGATTTCAACTACAATCAGCATGCATGAGTAATGGTCAGGGATGATGGGAACTGTAGTCCAACATCTGGAAGGGTCTTAAAAATATGGCTTTGGGTGTGAGAAAGAACTTCCTGACAGTAAGAGCTGTTCGACAGTGGAATTTGCTGCCAAGGAGTGTGGTGGAGTCTCCTTCTTTGAAGGTCTTTAAGCAGAGGCTTGACAACCATATGTCAGGAGTGCTCTGATGGTGTTTCCTGCTTGGCAGGGGGTTGGACTCGGTGACCCTTGTGGTCTCTTCCAACTCTATGATTCTATGAAATTCAAATCTGCTAATTTTGCCGACAGACATTTGGCTTGGTTTGATGAAGAGGCACATAAACAGCTTTTGGAAAACCAAATAATTTTAATTTTACCCTTTGAAAATGTTAGGCAATGCTAAATGGATGCATGGATGGATAAATACAAGTACTTGGTAATTATTTTTAATGATTTCTCTGCAATTTTATAAACATTTTACTTACCAAGACAAACTAAATTATATTAATTTAACCAAAATGCCTTTTGGATTCCCAAGTCATGTGACAGCTAGTTAGCAGCCCTCTTTTTTCTGGAATTTGAAAGTTGAAAAATTCAGCATGTCCCAGGGCACATGGCTCAAAGTAAGTGTTAATAAAACTCAGTTTGCCAGCTTCTGATTTGTTCCTTGATGAAACACGCTGTTAAGATAATTAACGCCAAAGCAGCTAGCAGAGAGAGGAGGGTGGCAGCACTAATGTTGTTACCTCTCCCACAAGTCACACTGCAACTTGTCCAGCTTCCATATCGCCAAAAATACTCTGGCTCTTCCACATCATTCTCAGAGCTCCAGCCTTTACGGACAGTATATTCATATTTCACTCCAGGGTTATTTTCCTGAAAAAGGAGCTAAGAAGAAACAACTGTCAATTTTGGTCACAAAACGGTTCCAAGCAAACAAATGGAGAAAGCAAGAAAGCTTAGGTATGTTCTAAAGCACCTTCCAGGTATTGCTAGAATGCATCTTCCATCATACCTGACTAGGGACGGAAGAAGGCATCATTTTTGGCCATGGACTGGCTGGATGCAGAGGAGTGGCGGGAGGTACCAGCCACAGAAACGCCTAGGGAAGCCTTCGGGGAAGAGGGAAGATGGCTCCAAGCCAGGGGGTTGGTGGTGGGATGACAATGAGTGGCCAGAGGGAGAATGAATAGACTGAGAGGAGGTGACAGCAGCAGGGTTTAATGAACAGGAAGAGACTGTGGCCAAGAGCAGTTCAGACTCTGACTCCAGAGGCTGAGGGGAGGGTGGCCAAGAGGCAGAGTGGAGAAGAAACCAGGCTGCTGAAGAAACCAGGGAATCTCCCCCTCCTGCTGTGACCAGCTCCCTTTCCCCCTGGTCTCCTAGAACTCATGGAGAAATGAAATGAGCAAAGTAGAGGGTGGTTGAGCACAGACACCGTCTGAGACTGCGTGGGAAAAACCCTGGAGAAGAGGAGTCCTAGCAAGAAAAGCTAATGATATTCTAGGCTGCATCAACAGAAAGAAGTCTAGTGTCCAGATCAAGGGAAGTAATAGTACCGCTGTATTCTGCCTTGATCAGACCACACCTGGAGTACTGTGTCCAATTCTGGGCACCACAATTTAAGAAGGGTGTTGGCAAGCTGGAGTGTGTGCAGAGGAGGGCAAGATGATCAAGGGTCTGGAAATCAAGCCTTAGAATTTCTCCTCCCTCCCTGACTCCTGCTGGCTGGGGCTGATGAGGACAGGGGTCCAATAACGTTTAGAGGGTACAGATTTGTAAAAGCTGCCCAGTCCAAACCTCCCAGCAATTTCCCAAAGCCACTTGCACATATGACACGTTCCCCTACCTGTAGCCACAACGATTCATTTGTGGGTCCAGCAGCAGTGAGGTTTTCCAGGTCGCCCTTTCTTCCATATTGAAATATCGTTCCTGCCACTTTGTAGTCTCCATTCCATTGGATAATAAACCCTCCATTTAGGTAATACTTTCCTGGGTCCTCACTCCGTAGCGCAAGGAAATTCCCAGCTTCTGCCACTTCCAGCACCTTGATGTTCCTTGCGCCTTTTGGAATTAGGCCAATATCAACATACCCTATGGGGGAAGAAGCAACATTCACCAGTTTTAACAATAGAATATTAATGCACTGTGCCTAGGTCACATCTAAGGCATACAGCTAGAGCACATTTAACACACACTGCAAGTTTTCACCCCAAACCCTGGGAACTATTGTTTATCCCTCACAGAGCCACAATTAGCAGCACACTAACTAAACTACAGTTTAATTCCAAATTACTGCTCTTGGACAAATCTGATGTGAACATTCCATAACAGCACATTAATCACATGTGTTCTATTGAGTTTGGTAGGTCTGATTTCCAGGTACGCAGCTAGAGGTTTGCAGCATAATTGGGTACTTCTTATCTTGCCTAGTCAGGTTTAATATTTTGAACAAATTATCACTGAAAAGGCCTCCGAAACAACTGAGTCTAATTTTCCCGCTATCACTTGATTTTTTTAAAAAAGTCTTAGTTGTTTAATTGCATGAATATCCATTAATTACTTCATTAAAGCAGCATAAATTTAATCCCACCCACTTTCATTTCCTCCCCCCTCCCCTCCAAGTGCCCCCCCCGCCCCCGGCAACCTCTTGCTTGAGGTGATGAGTTTCTGGGTATCGACCAGCTCATTTTCGTTTCTGCAAAGCAATGCACTTTTCAGGTGGTTTTTATAAATAATGCATGAGTATGAAATCTGCATATGAATGAAGAAAATAGTTCTGAAGGAAAAGACACTCTGCGGTGTGTGTGTGTGTGTGTGTGTGTGTGTGTTGGAGGTCTAGAAATGCAACCATGTTGCATTGGGCCCCCATCCTGAAAGTGGAATTCCTGTGTGAATTCCCCTTCCTCCCAACTCCTTCCTCTGCGTGGCCCCGGGCACTGGCAACCCATGCTACACCACTGATGACCACTACTTACCCAGCTACAGCTGCTACCCCAGAACATTGTGGGAAATGGCCTCCTCAACCAGACCCACTTCACTGCCTCCGCAAGCTGGCTCCTGTCTGTGTCTCACTCCCCATGCCAGCCTAGTGTTGAAGTGAGAATCAGTTGCCATTCCTGTACACGAAAGGGCAAGGGCATCTTGTCCTTTGCCTGAGATGGCAAAATGTCTTGGCTCAGCACTGTTAATCATGGGCTGTACCAGAGGGATTAACTAGGCACAGCTTTTTTCAAACGTTTCTCAATTCCTTCATCCAAGTTATTTATAAAGACGTTGAACAACAACGGACCCAGAACAGAACTCTGCGGCACCCAACTTGTCCAGGATGATGAGGAACCATTAAGTGAGCACTCGTTGGGTTGGGTCAGTCAACCAGCTATTATTTGCCCAGCCTACATTTTACTAGCATCACCGCAAGAATATCATGGTGCACTTTGTCGAAAGCCTTAGTGAAATCAAGATACACTGTGTCCTCAGCAGAAAACCTTTGCTGCAGGATTCAGCTGATTAGAAAATAGAGAAGAAGGTGCTCCTCCAGCAGTTTTTTTAAATGAAAGGATTATCAAAGAGCAGCAGATGTACTAAATTTTGCAGGCAGCTTTAGATCAATGATTTATCTCCGTTATTACCTTATTATGACATTCCGACAGAATAGCCTTTCAGACCTACATTTGCAATGGGTGGGAGCCTGCACACATACTTTTGGCTCAGAGGTTTGTCTTCAATATGGCCAAGGTCTTTAAAGCCTAAGTACAGCCTCTGACTGTGATCGCAACATGGATTCACACAGCAAGGCTGGATCTGCAGAACTTTAAAGCTGCCGGAAACTCACAGATAAAACAAGGTGTCCAGCATGATAAAATTGAAATCATTAACATTCGGCTCTCCTTTCCATGTAACCACAGGCAAGAATAAAAGTCTAACATAATCTGAGAAAATTAAACAAAAGATAGAGATATGCTTCTGGTTTGATGAAAAGTTTTTCCCTATAGCGCCACTTCTCAAATGTTTCTGTTCACTCTCCCTCTCTTCCCCAGCTCCAAGGTCTTGAAAGGAAAAAAAACCCCTGAAAGTTCTTGTAAAGATACAAAAGAAACTTTTCACAAGGTAAAAAAATTAATAAAACGTGATATTGTAGAGATGAAGAGATTTATCGTGGCGTTAGCTTTTGCGGACTAGCGTCTACTTCTCAGAATAGTTCGCCAATGCTTATGCCACAATAAATCCGCTTGCAACACAGTCCAAGGAACACAGGAAGAGGCTTTAATACTAAGTCACAGACTGCTGAGAATTAAGGCACAAGGGGGTGAATTCTCAGGTGCCAAAGGCTGCAATTTTCCCTGTAATAGATTGTCATGGCTACCCCTCTGGAAATTGTACCTATGTACTCAAAGAGGCTGAGTCATGCAGTCCAGTCCTTTGCAACCTAGCAATCATATTTATCGCCCTATTGATCCAAGTGGATTCAATACACCCTCCTTAATAAAGGAGATATTGCATTCAGTATTGCTTCACATCCCCCAATTAATTCTACAGGTTCGTTTTCTCTCCTTTGGTGACAGAGTGTTAGTGTCTCAGAGTATGTTTTGTCAGCAAGCATCATTGCTCATTGAAATTGCTGCAGAAAAACACTGCGGGGGGAAAGGCATTATTCACCTGCTCCTTCACTTTGGTTGAAGGCTATCTTCACAGTCTGACAAGAGGATCCATCTCCCAGGCAAACTCCACATTGATCTTCCGTGGCATTGGAATCCATCTCATAATCACAACCGATGGTCTGAAGGAAGACATGGTTGTTTTTTTTCCAGAATATAGGTTGCATGCATTATGGGATCAACACTAACCAATCAGCAAATGCCTGCCAGAGACTATTTTGCTATTTGCATCATTCTGCAGCTCCCATGTCTTAAGGTGTGTCCATGTGACGGGTATTTTCTGCAGGTCAAAGCCAATTTGAAGCATCTTTAGAGTCCAGCTGACCTTTCCAGGCTGCAGAGCAACAAGGCTTCAGTTACAAAGGAAGAAGCCCATTAGTCTAACCTTGACTCCCTCCAGTTTTACTCAAAACATGGCTTCACCTGTAGCCATCTAAAGACAGTAACTCAGGAAGAAATTACACATTATCATGGTCATCTGATTTGCATTTCAGTGCAATATTTTTCTTCCGCATATAGCTGACATGCAGTGGGTGCTGCTGCTCTGGATTGGGACCTTAGCCAGGTATTGTGGATTGGGAAAAGATTCAGGAGGTAAAGGTAAAGGGACCCCTGACCATTAGGTCCAGTCGTGACCGACTCTGGGGTTGGGGCACTCATCTCGCTTTACTGGCCAAGGGAGCCGGCGTACAGCTTCCGGGTCATGTGGCCAGCATGACTAAGCCGCTTCTGGCAAACTAAAGCAGTGCACGGAAATGCCGTTTACCTTCCCACCAGAGTGGTACCTATTTATCTACTTGCACTTTGATGTGCTTTCGAACTGCTAGGTTGGCAGGAGCAGGGACCGAGCAACAGAAGCTCACCCCATCGAGGGAATTTGAACCGCTGACCTTCTGATCGGCAAGCCCTAGGCTCTGTGGTTTAACCCACAGCACCACCTGCGTCCCAAAGGATTTAGCAGAGGGTAACCCAAATGATCAAGATCCTGGAGCAACACCTCTAAAAGGATGGGTTGCAGCATTTGGGGCTTTTAAGTCCTTCACACAGCAGATAGTTAAACTAAGGAACTTGCTCCTACAGGGGACAGTGGTGGCTTTAAAAGAAGATTAGACCATGGAATATAGGGGTATCCGTGGCTGCTAACCATGATGGCCAGTGCTTTTTTTCTGGGGGGACGCAGTATTGATATTTTCACCCCTCCCATTGCAAGAATCTCCTGATCTGATGTTTTGAGAAAGGAGGGGGCGGAAACTGCTCTTCTACTGTTCCGCTCCCGACTGACTGCCTGACTCTGTGTGTGGAGAGAGTGTTATCTATGTAGTGACTAGATGGCTGAGTGGGAGCTGTAACACTCAGGCAAGCCACTAGTTCTTTAGTTTGTAGTAGCTATTAGAAATAAAAGGAGTTATGCTTCACAGCTAGCTTCCGCGTTATTTATACTCTGCTGAGTCTGGTGCTCACAATGCACAGTTGTGGGTCCAGTGCACTGGAACCTGTTTTCCAAGACTGGAAGGTCTCTGAAAGTGCTCCAGTCGCCTAGCCCAGTCGGGGCAGAACCAGTTGTTGAGCCCAGTCGCTGCACATCGGTTGAAAGGTGTACTGACACATAGGGGTACGCATACCCCTAAACAATTTGCGAATCTAAGTTTGGCCTCATTGAGGGGCAGTATTTCTATATGAGTAGGAAACTGAGAGTACCCCTAAACATTTTTTTTAGAAAAAAAGCACTGATGATGACTATGTTCTCCCTCCACTGTTGGAGGCAGTAAGCTTCTGGATATTATACATATGCCCATACGGTTTTGATAATTTGCTTCTAAATACCAGTGGCTTGAGGCTTCAGAGGGAGAGAGTGCTCTGGCACTCAGACCTTGATTGCAAGTTTCCTGCAGTCCACTGGTTGGTCACTGGGAAAACTAGATAGGCCACTGGCCTGATTCATCAGGGGGATTCTGATGTCATTTCCCCTCATTAGAATGGAACTCCCTAAGGCTGCTTTCCCATCTCACCACCAGGGTCCAGATATGGACCCCCCCAACCCCTGTGAAAGAAAAATATTGCATTCAGGAGCGAAACATGTGACAAACACATGACATCTAGTTTGGCCCTGAAGCAGCCTTCACAAAAGGTAAAGAGGATTTCCTCCCTTCTCAACTGTAACTTATAACAACTGCATTTTTCTGCCCCAGCTACCTGGATAATGTGAGGGGATGCAAAAAGAGCCATAAATAGAAGAAAAGAAAAAGGATGGTAAACTACTGCTCTATGCTATCTCTCCGTATCTCCACCTGTATTCTGAATGCGTTTTCATTTCCAGCTGTAACATTTCCATATCTGTACATCTTGATGCTATCAAACTGCATTTGTGGCAGGTTGAATGACTATCAGTAGGGAACATGTTTATCATTCCTTTTGACACTTGACAAAACGTCCTTTTGTTCCCTGGAGCTCAGCAACTGGCCCTGCCCATTAAAACGCTGATACTTCTTAATCACCAGTTCTGCAGCAGACACCAAAGGGCAATTTTTATGGACCTCAAAGACACTTGTATAACTACTTGCAACTTCTTAATCAGCTGGCATTGTGTGAGGCAGCCGACAGACGCCATCTTGGAAGACCCTTAAATATATGTGAAAATTAAGAACCACCCTGTGGAACTATAAAAAGGTAAAAGTAAAGGGATCCCTGACCATTAGGTCCAGTCATGACCGACTTTGGGGTTGCAGTGCTCATCTCACTTTATTGGCCGAGGGAGCCAGCATACAGCTTCCGGGTCATGTGGCCAGCATGACTAAGCCACTTCTGGCGAACCAGAGCAGCGCACGGAAACACCGTTTACCTTCCTGCCAGACTGGTACCTATTTATCTACTTGCACTTTGACGTGCTTTTGAACTGCTAGGTTGGCAGGAGCAGGGACTGAGCAATGGAAGCTCACCCCATCACGGGGATTCGAACCACCAACCTTCTGATCGGCAAGTCCTAGGCTCTGTGGTTAACCCACAGCGCCACCCGCGTCCCTGTGGAACTATAAATATGGCCAAATTCATGCACACATACTCACAAATCCTTGTTATGGGATTGTGTGTCCCAAGTGTTTCCATGTGCTTAACAATGCCCCTGATACTGTTGGCTGGCAAACGCAAGTGGTTCGTATTTATTGACTCGCCCACTGAATTGCTCAAACTGGATCTAAATGTGGCAAAAAGGTGTATAAATCAAAGGCTGGATGATGCGGAGCTATACCAAAATTTCGTAGCTGGTGGTGGAGCCTGCTCGCCGTTAAATTTCGGTATAACCCCTATCTACCGCACTCCGTCCTACTTAACATCGCTTATGGCCGCGTCTCACCGATATGCCTTCATTAGAGCTAGGTTTAATGTCTTTCCAACAAACGTGCTGAGACATAGATTCACTAAGGGCCAAGTCCCTTCAATGTGTGCTTGTGAAATGAAAACATCTGAATCTCTACATCATGTTATATTTATCTGCCCTTTGTACAGTTCAGTCCGTGCTAGTATACTAAACTCCATAATCCAGCCTATGGCTGACAAACCAGTAGACCTACAGCTTGCCTGGGTTCTTCAAGATGTGGATCCTTATATTACCCTACAGGTTGCTAAATTCCTAACAGCCGTCCTCTCGTACAAGAGACGGAATGGAATGTTAGCTGATTATTGATAGTTATAAGAATTTTCTATAACGACATCAGATATTGATTTTAGTGTAGGGCAAAACTTTTTTAATTTTAATCTTAATCTTAAACTTTTCTTATGAATGGCTAATATTTGTCCTTGTGAGTTGTGAACTGTGTTATACTACTTGTGGCTTGTACGAGTCCGCTGTTTTATTTGATTTGTTTTGTTGTGTTGTGTTGTGTTTCATGATGGGCGTAAAGCCGAATAAACATTCCGGTTTGGGCATTTTGGTTTGACTAACCGGTTCTTGTAAGAACATAGAACGAGCCTGTTGGATCAGGCCTCTGGTGTAGTATTCTGTTCTCACAGTGGGCAGCCAGATATGTGTGGGAAACCAGGACCAGAGCACAAGAGCATTCTAACTTCCTATGGCTTCCAGCGACTGTTATTCAGAAGCATGACTTTCTCTGACCGTGGAGGCAGAGCGTAGATATCATGTCTAGCAGCCAATGTTAGTGTTATCCTCCATTAATTTGCCTGACCCTCTTTTAAAGCCATCCAGTTTAACTTGGATTAATAGTTTATGTGGCTTATTGACTCACCCAAATATCAAATTCATTTATTTCAAGGGATCTTGAGCAAGCTGCTATTGAAATTCTATTAGAACAAAAACGCTTTTGGCTTCTTGAACATTTTCCAGAGCACAACGCCCCAGAACGGTGCCAAACAGAACAAAATTAGTGTTGCCCTATGAAGAGCCTTCCAAAGAGATGTGTCAGGGCATCTTCACTGGGGGGAAAAACAGATTGGAACCTTTTCTTCTTGTAACTTGGAGCAGTCATCATCTGTAGCGATGAGTGAATCTTCAAAGGTCATAGTGGCTCAGCAGTGACAATTGATAAAAAGACTTGCTTAGCTGGGCCATTATCAAAGCTGTTGCCTGGGATCATATGAGAATAGCTCTTTTCATGCCCAGCCTAGGAATATTTTGTAACTACCATTGCTGAAGGCCAATTTCCACCAAATCTAGCCCCTGATGGATTTCCGGGATAAGGAAAAGCGGACTGACCATGCGGTGCTGTTACTGCTCAAGGCAGTTTACACTGAAAACTTGCAAACAGACCCAACTGTTTATTACAGTAGTGGTTATTTCTCAAATTCCTGACTAACAGGAAACACATCAATATCATGTTCTCTCGACTTAGCCTTTTGGCTGAGTGGATATTTGTCCTCCTGTTGTGTTGCTGTGCACTGCTGTTTTGTGGTGCCATTTTGTTATGTTGTTATTGGTTGCTTTGTGGTGTTATTCTATTATTTTAATACAAAATTGTACTTGCTTTAATTGTGGCATCTTTGTAACCCATTCTGGGAACATTTGGGGAAGGGCTGGCTATAAGTACAAATAGTAAACAAACAAGTAATCTGGGATACGCAGGGTAAACTAATGTAATGATGCCTTTGTAGATTATTTGGAAACCCCAGTTAATTCAGAATGCAGCCCCAATATCAACCCCGTATCCATGAGCCCCCAACCCCTTCCCCATTCTAACCAGCCCCCAACTCTTAGGCCTCACCAATCTTCTTGCCAACCCTCAAAACATGGAATATGAGTTTTGAGGATATATCTTGTTAAAATGATCCCAAACGTAAAGAACAGCACAGGGATTTAAGACTATGACTCTGATGGCCCTTTGAGGCCTGGAAATCTGTAGTCCCATGAAGTGTTCAAAGAAGGAAACATACCCAATACCTTACACATGCCATTAACACAGACGTCTCTGCTGTTGTTTCCTTCAAAGCAAGGCGTACCGTCAATGACAGCGTCAAGCATTTTCTCTGAAAAGTGGTTGTTCGTAGGACGGCATTGTAGCTCACAAGGATTAGCTGAAGGGAAACCCCCAAAGTTATATCAGTTACTATAGACACACACGACTGCAAGGTTGTGGTGCAGGTATAAAATGAAAAGTAAAAAGTAAGTAGCTTGGCAACAGGTGACAGTAAGACACTGCCTCCCATTAAGAGACACTTGCGGCAGAAATCTGAGAGCAGCACATTCTAGAGGGATCATTGCTACAATCATCCTGCATGGGCCAGAGCTCAGGGGCAGAACACTTGGTTTGCATGCAGAAGGTCGCAAGTTCAATCCCAGGCACATCAAGTGTCATGGACTGGCTTGATGCAGAGGAGTGGTGGAGGCACCAGTGGGGAATCCCCAGGGCGAAAATGCTCAGAGCCTGGGGGTTGGTGGTAAGATGATGTCAAGTACAGGAATTCCCCTCTCCCTCCTGGTAGCTCACTGATAAGAATGAACAAGTATCTGGTTGATTTTGTTAGCAGCGTCCTACTCTTGTGTATGACTTTGGTAGAGACACATGCCTGACTGGCATGCTCTCTCCCTCCTGGTCGATCGTTCGGGAGCTTCAAAAGCTTTCTCCAACCCAAACATCACAGCGACTGATGCCTTGGAGACATCAGCACACTTAGGGATCCACAGAGTATTTGCAGTTTGCATAACAGAACTCAGTAGCTCAGCATTTTGGCTAATCTACATTTATTTACATATAATACACTTGGAGCATTCTGCTTTAGCTCCTTCATCTTTCTCAGCAGACAGCAAAGAGAGAAAGAACAAAGGACAATAATCCCACTTCACGGAACATAGTAATACCAAAACATCCTGTCTCTGTCACTTTCCACACTGTGGAATGAAAACATACCCCGTCATGTGATAGACAACAATCCCATGACTGCAGACACGGGGAATGAATCTCCAACAGATTTATAGTCTTTTTATTACAGTATCATGTTGCGAATACAGATCGGCATCTCTCTGCAAGGATTGGAGTGGCTCACTCTGATTCCTCCTCCCCCCCCCCACTTCTGCAGCAAGAAGCACGCCGATGGGAAGTCCCTCCCCTCTTGCTTCTCCTTTGTTCTCTGACACACTCATACTGTTAGAATTCCTGCTCCATGATTGCAGTCATGGGATTGTTGTCTTTCACATGATGGTGTATGTTTTGATTCCACAGAGTGGGAAGTGACGGAGACAGGGTGTTTGTTTTACTGTGTGCCGTGAAGTGGGACTATTGTCCTTTGTTCTTTTTCTTTGCTGTCTGATGCTAGAGAGAGAGGGAGCCATGTTGCAGTGCTCCGTGTGTGTTTATATGTAAATAAAGTAGATTAGCCAAAATGCTGAGTTGCTGAGTTCTGTTACGCAAACTATAAACACTCTGTGGATCCCTAAGTGTGCCGATGCCTGTTGGCATCGGGTGCTGTGATGTTTGGGCTGAAGAAAGCTTTTGAAGCTCCTGAACAAACGACCAGAAGGGAAAGAACATGCCAGTCAGGCATTTGTCTCTACCAGGGTCCTACTCGAGTGTAGGACGAGCTCCTGACACATACTTCCTAGTTTGGGGGAAGGAGGGAGCCCCCTCCCCTATTCTCGATTGATGTATCGCCTGGCTGCCTCCCTCCCTCCTGTTGCTTAGCTACTATCTCAAAGCTGGACAGTTCCTGTCTCAATTGTACAATCTCGGAATCTGCCTGTCTCTCTGCTGCGTGGGACTCTGAAAATGGGGGGGGGGTATTCCCCCTCCTCTTCTGTTAGAAGCTGATCTTCCTGCCATTGCATACCCCCATCTTCTGATTCAGACCAGCCCCTGACAGATTACAATGTGTGGTCAGATGGAGAAGAGGGAGGAGGAGGTGTCAGAAGTAGAAGAAGTGACAAGGCTTAGTGAGCAGGAAGAGGATGTGTCGGAGGGCAGTCCAGACTCAGAGGGAGGTCAGGAGGCAGGGTGGAGGCTGGCTGCTGAAGAATCCAGGGACCCTCCCCCTCCTGCTGCAACCAGCTCCCCTCTCCACTGGTCTCCCAGAACATACAGAGGTATGAAGAAGGCGCAGCAAAGAGAAACAAGACGATGGAGCCTTAGTCTGCTGGGGAAGGAACGGGGGAAGGAGCCTTAGAGAGAGGTGGGAAGTGGCAACTGCCTCATTGGGGCAAGACCTACTGGGAAGGGTTGCCATGTTCACTAAGCTCGCACTGTCTTAGTTTCTTTGAATAAAGAATTAACTTCACTGACACTAGTTGTTTTTTTTTAATGGCTGATCTATTCCTGACTTGGGCTACTGCCTTTGGGGTAGGGCTGGGAGAGAACCCTGCCTCTGGAGAGTCACTGCCAGGGCTCACCCATGCTTACCTTTGCTCCACATTTCTCGGAACAGATCTGAGCTTTCCAGGTCTCTGTGTGAGTGCTTTTCTTTTTGCCCTGGCACTTTCCCTGAGAAAACCTGCTCTTTACTGCTGAATCGGAGCAAATGGCAACCCACAGAAAACCTGAATTGCTGTTTGTTTTGATTCGGTGTCGAAGAGCAGGTTTTCCTGGGGAAAGCAGTGGGGCAAAAGAGAAAAGAGAAGAGAAGAAAGTGCTCGGATACATAAAGAAATTGTGGATAGGTAAAGTGCAGACCTGTGTGGGGCAAAAGGTAAGTTTGGATGAGCCCCGTGCCAGCCACTTTAGATAAAGAAGGCATTGTGCCAGCTCCCAAAATGGCCATAAGAGCTTGCCATATTTACAGATTTCTGTAAACGCCTTCAGAAACGATCTCCTCCTGTTCATTCCCAGCAGTGTACTTATTAAATGAAAATGTGTGGCATTTACAATGCGTATGAGGTTTATTTTTGCGGCAATCAAACATAGAAAAGAAAGTGGTGGGAGGACAATTACTGACGGGAGCAGACTAAACAATTTAAAAACTGCTGCCTGTTTTCCCCGCTTTGAAGAGCAGCGGTGGAAATCACTGAAGAGAGCAGGAAACAAACTGGACTTTTTTGTGTCAACGGGCTGGGCGTGTTTTAGATCAGCCTCAACACTAGTCAATAGACAATTATATGGATTTGGCATGCTGGTATTATGCCCTTGCTTCCTACAGGAATTGCAGAGAAGGTTACCTGGTACTCCAGGCTTTGACTGGGCTTAGCTTTAATTGTCATGATAATTATCTTTAATTGTCATGATAATTATCTTTAATCATCATGATAATTAGCTTTAATTATCATTCTTTAAACATTGCACATATTTGAATGAATCAACACCTGCAAATGCGCAATGCTTCAACATTCCTCCTGTGAAAGTAGCAAACTTTCAGCTACAAGAACTTCCTCCAAAAAATACTTTTTCCCTCAGTTTCCCCGCAAGGCATTAAATATTTATTTTTTTTAAGAAGGGGAGTCTAGGTCTGTAATATAAAATTGTGGGACATTTCTTCTCTGATAAGTAAGTAGTTTTTAAAGTGTCAGCAGTTGCAATACAGAAGTTAGAGCAGCATGAAAATATGTGTAATGTAATTAAATCCAGCAATTTCTTGCGCTATCCAGTGCTAGTACAAAGTGAAGCTAATCACTTAATCAGACATTTAAATGTTGGGATGTATGCAAAGTATTCAGTGATCATAGGGCAGGGGTGATCAACCTTTTTTTAGGTGTGTGGACACATTTGGAATTTTGAGTGACTGCTGCAGGCACTATCAACAAGATGCTTGGATCTCAGAATTAACAGAGCAATAGTTTCCCTCTCTTTCTGGCTTCAGAGAACCTTTTCAATTTACTTATTTGCTAAGACAGCATCTTAAAAAGCAGAGATATCAGCTTGCCAACAAAGCTCCGTATAGTTAAAGCTATGGTTTTCCCAGTAATGATGTATGGAAGTGAGAGCTGGACCATAAAGAAGGCTGATTGCCGAAGAATTGATGCTTTTGAATTATGGTGCTGGAGGAGACTCTTGAGAGTCCCATGGACTGCAAGAAGATCAAACCTATCCATTCTGAAGGAAATCAGCTCTGAGTGCTCACTGGAAGGACAGATCCTGAAGCTGAGACTCCAATACTTTGGCCACCTCATAAGAAGAGAAGACTCCCTGGAAAAGACCCTGATGTTGGGAAAGATGGAGGGCACAAGGAGAAGGGGATGACAGAGGACGGGATGGTTGGATAGTGTTCTTGAAGCTTCCAGCATGAGTTTGACCAAACTGCAGGAGGCAGTGGAAGACAGAAGTGCCTGGCGTGCTCTGGTCCATGGAGTCACGAAGAGTCGGACATGACTAAACGACTAAACAACAACAAAAGGAACGCATGCAAATTCACTGTGGAACCCTGGTGCTTTGCAGAGTACTCTGGAATAAATTCTGGGATGCAGACACTAATAGTGCTTTCAGTGTATAGTGTGGACTTGAGAGACAATACTAATCTCTTTTCATTTAAATGGTGATCTAATGCTACACAGATGCAGATAGCAAGTCTTCCTTATCTGTGCAGATCAGAACCAGATTAACAACTCTTAACAGCAGGAGTCCGAAGAACTCTGTGCAGTTCCCCATTGTGTATCAAACGAAAGAAAAATTAGGCATAGGAACTCTAAGGAAAGAAACAACTACCTGACTTTTAGAAGACATCTCAAGGCAGCCCTGTATAGGGAAGTTTTTAACATTTGATGTTTTACTATCAAAATCCAAATGTTTTACGGTCAAAATCCAAATGTAAAAGCATTACCAGATGACATGAAAAATTCATTATCAATAATGGGTATTAAAAAAATATTTTCTTCATTTATTTCCAAAAAATTTGCAGACTGCTTTCTACCACAGGTTTTCACAAAGTGGTTCACACTACAATCTGCAAAGCAACCTGTCAATCAAAATAATACAGTGCTTAAAACAAAAGTGAAACCCGCAGGGAAAAAGCAAAAGTTCAATAAACAGGAGTCGTGCAACTTATTTTAACCTTACCTGTGTTGTACACTGGAATCCACGTGTAGAACTTATTTTTGTAGGCAACCGTATCAAATTCACTGCACTGCATTTGACGGAAGTTTGGTGAGGCTCTGGGGCACAGCTTGATGTTACACATGCGATAGCGCTTCCTCTCCCCTGTGCAGTACTTCCCTCCAAACTGTGGCCTGGAAGTGACAAAAGGGGTTTCGAAAACAAGAGTTTATTTATTACGTACATTTGTTATGTACTGAAGTTCTCACCCTGGGCCAGCAGGGGGATACTGTAGATAGTTATGCAAATGAAAGATCGAAAGTGACGTTCAGTGATTGGATAGTTTGTATGCAAATGAAGGATCAAAAGTGACGTTCAGTGATTGGCTAGTTACAGAAAATGGTTACTGTTGCATTCTAGTGGAGCTCTATATAAGCAGGCTGACTGAGCTCCTCAGTTCAGTTCTGTTCCGGCTTACAAATAAAGAGCTGCTTTGGAAGAATCGCTGTGTCGTCTGATATGTTCGCCCACAGCTTAACAACATTTATATCCTGCCTTTCCTTCAAGCAGCTCACAGCGGCGTTCGTAGGTTCCCTCCTCATATTTAATCTTCATAACAACCCTGTGAGGTAGATTAAGCTAAGAGGGTTAGTAATGCTGTGTGTGGATCTAAACCTGGGCCTTCCATGTCCGAGTCTGACACTCTAATCCAGGGATGGTAAACCTAGGGCCTTCCAGACACATTTTCAGAAAAGCCACACATGCCCAAAGTAGATCGTCTTGCAATGTTTGAAGTCTGCCAACCCTTGCAGTGAGAGCTGGACCATAAAGAAGGCTGATTGCCGAAGAATTGATGCTTTTGAATTATGGTGCTGGAGGAGACTCTTGAGAGTCCCAGGGACTGCAAGAAGATCAAACCTCTCCATTCTGAAGGAAATCAGCCCTGAGTGCTCACTGGAAGGACAGATCGTGAAACTGAGACTCCAGTACTTTGGCCACCTCATGAGAAGAGAAGACTCCCTGGAAAAGAACCTGATGTTGGGAAAGATGGAGGGCACAAGGAGAAGGGGATGACAGAGGACGAGATGGTTGGATAGTGTTCTCAAAGCTACCAGCATGAGTTTAACCAAACTGCGGGAGGCAGTGGAAGAAAGAAGTGCCTGGCGTGCTCTGGTCCATGGGGTCACGAAGAGTCAGACACGACTAAATGACTGAACAACAACAACAACAACCCTTGCTTTAGATATAATAATAATAATTTTAATAATATTTTTTTATTTATACCCCACTCATCTGGCTGGGTTTTCCCAGCCACTCTGGGCGGCTGCCAACAGAATAAAAACAGAATAAAACACCACACATTAAAAACTTCCCTAAACAGGGCTGCCTTCTTCTAAAAAGTCTTCTAAAAGTCTTCTAAAAGTCTTCTAAAAGTCAGTTTATTTCCTTGACATCTGATGGGAGGGCATTCCACAGGGTGGGTGCCACCACTGACAAGGCCCTACATCCAAGCTGTTTAGGTTTCAAGATTTTGAAACATCGAACGTTAAGCAAACCGCCAGGCGTGAGACTTACTCTGGGCTAGTGCACTGTCTCTCCGCAGTCTGGATTCCAGCCCCACAGGTCCGTGTGCAGTGCGACCACGATGACCACGAACCCCATGCACCGTTCACTGCTTCGGGGCTCTTGCCTACGGTTATGCATTCACCCGTTAAGCACCACTTAACAAGAAAGCAGCAAACACAATGGGTCAAGAAAAAAACCCCAAACACACTATTGACACTGCAACACATTTCTTTCATAGTAGCTTGCTGGAGACTGGTGTTACGAGAGAGATCACCTTCCTGCTTTTGTGACTTTCAGTTGACATTGTAGACCTTTCTAAGCCAGGGCCAGCTGCATATATGAAGCAAGAGAATCTCTTAAGTCTAGACTTTTACTTTTCTTTTCTGCAAACCCAGCACAGAGGGGCCCAATTCAGACTGAGGCTGGGTGCAGGGGAAAAGGGTTTAGCTCTGTGCCTCACTACCAAATCCCCAATTTAAATTGCCCTGCCAGAGCTGTTTTGAATCGCACAGGGAACTTGCATTGTGTTTCTAAGTCTCCCCCTCCACAGTCAATAGCAGCTTTGGGGGTGGTGAGTGGAGATTTGCACTTGGGAATTGGCACAAGAACAAAAGGTTAAACCCTTCCCCTGTGTAGAGGGCTTACCTGTCAACTTTACAAAGAACAGTCCTCTGTCTGGAGAAGTCTTGTATGTGAAATGTTGTCTAGTCCAAATTGGGTTAAAGGAAGTGGGAGCTCATAAAAAGTTCACCCCACAATATCAGACTCACACAGAATCACCTAGTTATAGACTTCCTTACTATGGTGGGATGTATTATATTTCTATTTAAATTACAGCAATTATGTCCAAGTTTGAACTTATTCTATACACGTACTTTATTAGCACAAGAAAATTTCATTAAAAAATGAAAAATCCGGAGGTCTTTGATGTCACATGTACCTTCTTCAGACGTTTTCATCAGGCAAAAGGGTGTTAAAGACTTTTGCAAAACAAAACAAAATCACATAGTCCTACAGTTCAGGGTAAGACAGAAGTTGCCCCATTAAAAAAAAAAATAGTATGCATGTCTTAAACAAATTATTATTATTATTAACATTTACATGTACAATGAAAACATAACTAGATCCTGAGAATACTCTGCCACAGTTTAATCCAGGTTTGAGCAAACCACCATTTGCTGGGTTTCAGTGCGACAGCAAACTGTGTTTCTGGTTTGGTGTTATGTCTGAATCACTCCATAGAAATGACATGTCATCAGTCCTGAGCCATAAGCCTGCTTAGAGACACTGAGCAGGCTTGGGTATTCTGAAGAAGCAGGGAGCTTGTTAAGGTAATGAGTCCGTGAATTGGGGAAGGTGATGGGAGCTGCAAATCAAGCACCTGGAAAAACAGGACACATTTCAGAATAATGAACTATCCCAACTACTGGGATCTTGCTTGGTTAGAGACTCAGCTCTGCTTTGCTCAGAGGAAGGTCATCTAGCTGTCAGTGAAATGGAGAAACTCCAAAAGTATATCTTTCATTTGATCTGCGGGAGCTAGGCATGCAAACTCCCTGATGCTGAAGGAGCTGGCATTGATTTGAAAAGAAGGCAATTTCCTTGCCTTCCAGATTGGGGATATAAATGCAGTTGTAAGATGATAACTTAATGAAAAAACCATCTGATATGGTTAGCCTTTCAGAGTGAAAGGCAACAATATGAATGGGACCGAATGCAAAATGGAGCAAATGAAAGATGTTTTATAAGGATGACACTTTGTTTTGCATCTTGCAGCATAAAGAAAGTCGGGTACCAAAGTCATAATTTCCCATCCTGGTCTCTCCTTGTGACAGATACCTTATTTTCACCGCATCTCGTTCCATCTGCCGCAGCATCCAGTTTCGACCGGCAGGAACCTTTCACAAAGCACCACAATGTCTGGCAAATATTCTGCAACGACAACCTCAAATGTTGTAAAGAAAAAACAATTGAGACTTTAGGGAATTGTGGGGTTTTTGGTTTTTTTTGAGAGGGCTGTTTCAGCTTGGGTTGTCTTTCAGAGGCTTGACTTCATGCTCACAGGCGTCGCCAATGTGGTGCTCTCCAGATGTTGTGGATGGCAATTCCTATCAGCCCCAGCAAGCATCACCAATAGCCAAGGATGATGGGAGTTGTAGTCCACAACATCTGGAGGACACCAGGCTGGCTACAGCAAGTAGGAAGAATTGAGGAAAATAATGAGATCCAGTGGAATAACCTTGAGTGAGGTTTTACTTACTCATCAACTACCTAACCAAATTCTGCAGAATGCAGCTGAATTTTAACTTCATTATTACCTAGCCTTAGGCTCTCAACCCTCGTTGTCGATCATGCTTCCTAAATCAGTAAAATTATTACTTAAACCGTAGCGCTTTACCCTACTCCCAGTAGTCAAAACTCTGCAGTTAGTTCTAGTCATGGAAGACAGGAAATGGATAAACCTCATTTCCTGTCAAGCACCAGCTACTACCCCCTGGGACATTGGGGACCCACACAGACACTTGCATTTCATTGGTTTTGAAGGAGAAAGCAAACCTTTCTTGCCCAATTAACCCTCTCAAAAACGGGATGGGTTGAGTCAGGAGCCAGTATTAGTGCCCATTAGTTTTTTTGGGAAATAAAAAATAAGTATCATTTTTGTGAAAGTTATCATTTGCCAAGAATATGAATTTCGACATTTGGTAGTTTTTGGAGCTGTGAGCTGACACTGCTCTCAACTACTCTTTGTATAAAAAGCACAGTTACGCCAATGGAACTCATGTCTGTTGGGAATGAGGTAAACAGCAAAGAGCTAAAGGACTTATTTTTCTGAAAGGTGTATCGTCAAGGGCTTACAACTACATGATTCTTCCCCCTATGGTATTATGAGTTGTATATTTTTCTTTACCGTAAGTCACTTGGAGACATTCAGGTGACAAGTGACTATTAAGTTGAATAAACCTCAACAACAATAACTCATCCATTATGCACACAATGCCAGTTAAGGAAATTATTTGCTTTAAAGCATAGGAAATGCAATGGAATAATTAGAATAAAGAGCAAAAGGAAGCATACAGTATGAGCAGAGTTTTTCAGATTTTCTACCTTCAGGGCATACAGTACTTTTCACACTGACCCATTTGCCACGATGACTCATTTGAGCATCTGCCATGAAACTCACATCCTCTGCACATTGCAGGGGATTCTGGGACTTTGGAGCTATGGGAATACATAAGTTAGAGATGTCTATAGTTGGGTTCACCCCTCCCCCCACGACACACACTAGAAGCTTTACTGTTTTCCTCTTGCTGGTGTGCAGTTTTAATTCACTGCCAAATATTCCTGGAAGCCGGAGAACAAAAATGCAAAACAAATCATGCAGGGGGTCCTTGTCAGATAAATCAATATAGAAAGGGCTCCCTGTTAAGAGTGTTTGAAAGCCAATATTCTAAAGCAACTTTTCTATGCAATTTGATGTTCGTAGTCTGGTAAGACAAATACAGAAACATAGACAGGAAAACCCAACTGCACATTGAAGTCTGCCCTCCTAAGTCACAGCTGAAATCCACTGTGACTCTGCATGCAGCTCCCTCATCTTCCTCAGTCTTCCATCCCACTTATGAACAAGGCCAATGCTCCTCTGTACTGTGAGGATGACCAGCAATCAAGGTTCATTGTTAGTGTACAAATCCCTCAACAACTTGGGATTGTGTTATCTCAGGGACTGCTTTACCCTGTATGTTCCTGCCTGATCACTTCCCAGCAATATCAGGCAAATGCCAACTGGGTTAAGCTTCAGTCACTCGCTTAAGGCTTTTTCCCATTTGTTCCCTGAAGTGTGACCCTAGCTGCATGCACTATTTATATTGTTTTCATGTCAAATGTAGTTTTATGTTGTACACTGCTCTGACTTCTTTAAAAACAAGTTACAGGTAAGCAGTGTATAAACTAGTATAATAAATAATGATCCATTTCATTTCGGTTTTCGTTATGGGACATTCATGTTCCTTTGCTGTCCATTCGTTGCATTCAATTTGGCCCCAGTGCTCATGAGTTTCCCACCTCCCCTCCATTTCATTTTCCTGGTGGTCGCCATTTTCTTTCCCAGATACCCAGAAGTTCTCCCACTCTGGAACGTTCTTGGAGAGCAGGGATGGCAGCTGCTACAAGAAACCTTGCCCCCCCCCCAAATGCCCTGGGTCAACACACCATTCAGGGCATCTGGAGAAAGAAAAAGATTGAAGTCAGCTGCACTTCCACAGGGAAAACGGGATAATTTGGTTCAATTCTTCATTTGTTACAGAATTAATGTGCGCCTCTAACAATGACAAAGTCACTGGACAATTTGAAGAATATATTTTTCACAGTTAGGAGAAGCCAAACAATTTCACCACAATTGGGACTCAGCTTTGGTATAGAGTTGACCCCACTGGTCTGCTATGTATATAACCCAACAGTTTATCAAGCCTTGAAGAGACTGGTAAATCGTGTGTCACTCAAATGATGTCATACATGTGGGCATTGATTGAAAGCCCATCTGCCCCACTGCACTTTATCTGACTCAAGATTGTACAAATATAAAAAACCTCATGCTGGCAGCAATCTTTGTAAACTATGTGGGCATGGGGAATGGGGTGGGAGGAATTGCACATATAACTAAAGGCGTCTTTTATGTTTCCACTGCAGGCACATGCATGACAGGATGAGAAAACCATGCGTCAGTTTTACAACACCCCCCAGTTAAGTATTTTCATATCTGCAACAGAAGCATCATTGGCTGTAGAATTACTCCTCCCCTTCCCTCTCAGCCGAGCACATATCTTTCTAGGATTGTGCCTGCTGTGCCTCGTGGGTTTAGTAACCATGGAGAAAGCCTGTTTGATGATTTCCTCCAGAATTTTGCTGATCTGACTTCACTGCCAGTTATAGCCATCTGACAGATTGTATGTTGCTGTGAGTCTATATCAAATGCGTACACAGTACAAATCTAGTCCCACGATTGAGCTACAGAGACCAAACTTAGGACTAGTTTTGCCTGGATGGGATTCCCTTTGGTCTACTGTGCAAGAGAAAGTAAGACTTCTGTTATGATGGACTATATGGAACTGGCGGAAATGACTGGCAGAATCCGAGACCAGGGAGAAGAGTCGGTGGAGGAAGATTGGAAAAAAATTAAAGATTATTTACAGAAATACTGTAAAATTAAGGAGCTTTAGAAAAAAGGTGGAATAAAGTTATATGGCTTTGGCAGAAATGTTAGAAGGAACTAGGTATAGATAGATTGTTAGTGCATTAAAAGGGGAAAAAACTAGGTTACAATATGTTAAAATTAATTATAAGACAGAAAATAGATGAAGATGGAAAGGACTTGCTGAAATAGTTAATTGAAGTGGAATACAAAAAGGGAGGCGTTGAGGTAGTCAATGAAACAAGTGTATGAAAGTTAAGATCGAAAATATTGAAAGTGTTTTTAATTGTTTTTGTTTTGTTTGGTTAATTTAATGTTTTATGTAGTGTTTTTGTTTTTGTCTCTGTTTTTCTATGTTTAACATTTCTTTTTTCTTTTTGTAATTTCCAAAATCTTAATAAATATTATTTTTTTAAAAAAAGACTTCTATTAAATGCCCTGTCACTGTCTAAGAGTCTGGCATTTTAAGAGCAAGAGCTCTCACAATCAATGGGAGACAAATACACCCCCCTACATGGTGAAATAGAAAATATAAAGTGCTAGGGCGTTGCCTGAAGACACATGGCACAACTCTAATGAAGCAGAGCAGGATGAGGTTTGGTCAAGTGCCTGTGGAAGACCACCTACAAACCCCTGGATGTGTCAGTGCTCAATTCCAGCATGAAGGGAAGGTGGGATATAAATGTAATAAAAATAAACAGAGGAAATGGTCCTCTTTCCATTCCATGAAAACAGTGGTGAGGAACCTGTGGCACCTGTCCTAATTTCATGTGGCCCTCTGGATGCTTAGGTCCTGCACTTGCCCTCCAGACCACCTTGTTTGGGAATCACTTCCTCTTCTATTGTGTGTGCGGGAGAGAGAGAGAGAAAGAAAGAAAGAGAGATGAGCAGGAAAAAGAAAGAGACAGGGAGTGAGAGATACATGAGGTGGGACTAAGAGAAAGAGAGTGCTATGCAATCCTTCAAAGCTAAAAATGCTTTTGTCTCTGGCCCCACTCATTGCCAGCATGTCAACAACAACAACAGGCTCAACCCTGCTACATTGAAGAGACCTAGAAAGCTGCTAGAACCAGTGACATCGTGGGCACCATCAAACAGTAGAGATGGTGAATAGAGATGCAACCCAAAAAAAGAACGCAAAGTACATTCAGAGCATGGTGAGCTTCTTTTTAAGCATCCTTCTATCTGTAGTATACCAGCGAATTGAATTGTGTCTCCCACTTGAAGGTGGTTAAGTATAATGGTTTAATTGTACATGGACATGGAAATAACTCTGTATATGCCTGTATGTGTATTGCTAACTGGGAAACACCATTGAAGTATTGTAAAGCTCTCTGAGTGCCTAATGGATTGATAATTAACTGAGAATGCAGCTGCTACACTGTCAAAAGGTGTTTAACTTTAGATCACACAAGTAAGGTATTCAGTTGCAAATCCTATTGCTACAAGCTGCACAATATTTATATCTGCAATACAGGTTGTTGTCACAACCTCCTTCCTCCTCCATTTCTCAGTTAGGTTCAGATGATTAATGTTGCCATCTTGAAATAAAACGTGGGGTGTTGGGAGAGAAGCAACACTGAACTTACATCCACTTGATCGCAGAATGTTGCATTGGGTCCATATTGCAACTGGCATTGGTGGTGCACGTCATAAATCACTCCAGGTGCAATGAAAGGGGGCTTTAGATCTTTCTTCTTGGGTACATCATCCAGGCAGAAGCCCCATCCTCGGCTAAATATGAGGTGTAAGATTAAGTATTAGCATTTGTGGAGGATTTAAAAAAACACACAATACTGACACCTGCTTCTCGTGGTGTGGCAACTGTGGTGAAGCAGCATCTCCTTCACCTCTCCCTTACCCCAATGGTGGAAGGATGGGAAAACGGGAAAGTGAGTTGAGAGGACTCCCCGCAGACAAGACTGCCAGTGCTCGCTATATTAGGATATTTTCATAGAAGCACTATGTGCAACTGTGTGTAGGAGGCGAAAATACTGTCCTATTCATTGCTGTTCAAGACACCAGCTTGATCACAGTATCCTGTTTTGCTCGCTAAATTTCCAGGAAGAACATGATAAGCTAAACCTCTAACAAGATGATTCAGAAAAATGACGACAATCAATAGTTTGAGATGAATGGCATATAAAAAAAGAAAGCTGAAGAATATGGGCATATTTTAGCTTGGAGAAAAGGCAATTGGCAGTCTTCATACACCCAGGGAAGAACAAAATGCTGTAAGAAACCTAAGATGGCTGCTGAAAATAGCATCTCCGTATCAAGTTATCTCTCCTCCACTCAAGACTTCATGCAGAGGGACCACAGATCTGTAGTTCCCAGAAGATGAATGTTCAGTCACCATAATCTCCAGTTACATAGTAGAAACAGATGGGTGGAAGTAGAGACACCTGCCTGACATGGCAGTTACTGCTGCTTATCTGGGTGGGGCTAGGGTGGGATACTGGCGAAGCTGGAGCCATGAGGTTGCACTAGTGGAACTGCCACCGCCAGTCTTATGCTCCTGGCAGTGTAGATGCACACAAGCCCCAGCTTCCCTGCTCCAGGGCAATGGGGATGTCACAAATGTTGTTTTTCCTTTGGAACCTTTTCTATACATCTTTGAAATACACTAAGATAAAACGCACTTCCTTGTGTTGCTTTTTCCTTACATGCTCCCCAGTAATAATGCGTTTAGCAATAAGAAACATTAATGTTACTCCAGGATTCTAACAGAATTTACTTCCAAATATTTATTATTATTCTTTATTTTAGAGCTCTGCAAGTACAGGAGCCCATCAGTTAATAGTTTGTTACAGATTTTGGGGGTGTCATATCTTTACCTTATTATTAGGAAGACTCTGAATAAACTTTCTAACTTCATCCTCTGAAACTGGGGGCTATGTGGTGGCTGGTATCTTTGATCAGGAAAAATTGCTGGTAAACACCTGATCACTGAACCCTCACCAGAATAATTGTATACAGTGGTACCTCGGGTTACATACGCTTCAGGTTACATAAGCTTCAGGTTACAGACTCCGCTAACCCAGAAATAGTAACTCGGGTTAAGAACTTTGCTTCAGGATGAGAACAGAAATCGTGCTCTGGTGGCGCAGCGGGAATTGGAGGCCCCATTAGCTAAAGTGGTGCATCAGTTTAAGAACAGTTTCAGGTTAAGAACAGACCTCCAGAACAAATTAAGTACTTAACCAGAGGTACCACTGTATATGGTTAAAATGCTCTTCCCACTATTTCTGGGCATTTTGGCTAATAACAAGTATGGTGTCCAAAGATCCATCTTCATCTGTCAGCAAGTCCTGCACTGCAGGGGGTTGGACTAGATGACCCCTGAGGTATCTTCCAACTCTACAATTCTATGATTCTATAATCTACATCAATTTACCAGTGTAATCAATTGGGGCACCTAGTCAGAAGGTAACCTAGCTCCTGTTAACCCTTGTGCTTGCTTTGCAATCAGTGGTTGTGCTTATGGTGATTGTCAGATGTCACAATAAACTATGGAAGCAAGGTACAGTGAGTCTCAGGTTGCTGTGCTTTCCTTTCCTTCTCCAGTAGAGCAATGAGGAGGAGTTTGGAAGCTTCTCACTTCCCCTTTCCATTAACAACAGCTTGTCATGCTATTTGATCCCAAGGCTTACCACAGCTTGTTGTTCTCATGCTAAACTATGGTCTAGCATGATGCCCAAACTCACCCAGTGTAATGGAGTTTTAAAAATAGCTATGGTTTAGCATGATGCCCAAACTCACCCAATGTAATGGAGTTTTTAAAAAAAATAACTGCAATATCCTCAAAGGCAATGGCGATAAGGATTTTGTTTAATGCGTTCCATTTCCCTGTAGCAAAACTGTCATATTGACTCACTCTAGGAAGCGTGTGACATATTCCTTGCTGCATCTGGACCAGATGAGAGGACTGGGGTCGTACTGCAACTGCCGAGACATGATATATGGTCTCCTTCCCACTGGCTCACAGTCATTTTCCTTTCCATCATGCTGAATACCAAAACTGGGAGAGAAACAAATCCAGGTGCAAGATGCTGTCAGGGAAACTTCAAAAACCAGAATATCTTATCTACAAATAACCTCAAGTGCTGCAGAAAATATGCTGGGGAATTGCTTCTGGTTATCAGGTAGTGTAAAGTCTGTTATCTGACTGGCCTGGGCGAAGGTTCATAGCAGAATATTCCAAAAGATGAACAGCGCTGTGAAAGAAGTCAGCATTTTTATGCCATATTTCTGTGCATGCTGGAAATTTGGTTTCGTTAAGACCTGCCTTCCAGTCACCAACTGTGGGTGACATCTAGCCAAAATAAAAGTGTCTAGGATTTGGGGTGAAAGGCACCAATAGGGTCAGCCCGGGACATTTGTCTCACCTCCCCCACTGCTCCCATTAGCTACACTGCAAAATCTGAGGGCTCCAATAAGCCCTGGCAATGTCATAGACAAATAATTTTGCTGACTGACAAATGACAAGATGGTGTGTCACGTTCCTCCAGGGGTTCATCTCATGCAATGGACAATCTTCCTCCTCTGTAGGGGCACCCCACCTGTGTCGCTGTTCCAGCATAGTCCACTTAGATCCATCGAGAAATTCCACATTTAGTCCTGTAGCTCGAAGGGCGTTAAGGTGGGCCTCAAATTGCCGCACCTTTCACTTTCAGCAAGGCAACCAGTCTACACTTGCCACAGGTGTACTGCTGCACGTTCTCCAGCAGGAAAACAGAGGTGTTGCAAGTCACTGCAGCAGCTCCCTCACCTTCCATGTCTCTTGGTCCTGCACACTGTGAGAAAGTCCTCTGGGCTTCCCCTCAAACTCCCCCACTAAATGCCCTTGCAAATTTCCCTCTTTACAAATCCTGGTTACTAGCTCCGGGTCACGAGCTCCCAGAAGCTGCAATCAGCTAAGTATAACTGCTGCTGGCTGCTAACACATCTGTCCCCTAAGAGATGAGAATTGGCAGGGGGCTTAAAAGGAATGGCTAAGGAGCTGTCACTGCTGCTCCAAAACATCTACCACCTAAGGTCGCTTTGCCTAATGGTAGGGCTGGCCCTGGTCATAGAGGATGTCAAAAGAGACATCTCTTGGGTTATGCACAGCTGCAGGAAACTCAAGAATGATTCTGTATGTAGCCCAGCATACATGCCCAGCGTTGCAGGGAATCTTGGGATGAAGCTATTCAACTGCATAGTGCTTTACTGGCACCCCTGAAATAAGATTGTGCAAAAGCCTGTTTGGGTTGCTTGTGCAATTGGGCCAGACGTGGATGCCAACCATTGTGGTGACATCCCTCTGCCATCATGGCAAAGGTGGGAAGCCTGTGGCCATCCAGAGGTTGTTATTGGATTTCAACTCCTATCAGCCCCAGTCAGAGAAAGATACCAGCAAATGCCTTAGTGCCAAAGATAAATATTCACTCAGTTGATGCTGAAAGAAGTTCAAAGTTAGGTTGGAAGTGAATGCAATTATTGGCTGTTAATTTTTGTTTGTTCTTGCTTGCATCTTTACTTGAATTTTTCAAAGTGCATGAATAGAACAGTGCAAACAACAAATTGCTTACAATGCTAACAGTTCCGTTTCTAAGAAGCTATTTTCTGAATTACAAACAGAGCATGCAGACATTGGACTGATTCAAGATACACAAAGAAAAGCTCATCCAAGCATCTTCTGGAAGATTTAAAGCTAGGCAGGTCACTAGCCTTTTTTACTTTGAGAGATACACAAAAAGTGCTGCAGTGTTGGCCAAATTGCACAGGTAGAAGTAAAACATTTTTCTGCCGCAATGTTTATTTTATCAACATAAAAATCTCGAAACATATGTGAGTGCCTGCCTTTAGGTTTCTGCTGTTCGTATTGACGCATTATAGTGAGCTTAGACCTCCTTGCTACAACCATCACAAAGTTCTGATACTTTGTCCTCAGAATGTAAGAGCTTCCTAAGCTATTTCGGTTCTGGTTAATCCTGTGACTTGATGTCCTCTAGACTCCCAGAGTTTTCATACCTGTGTCCAAGTTCATGTGCAATTGTGAATGCCAAAGGCAGGCCAGAGTCTTCATTGATGTTGCAGCTGCGATGAGGCTGGCACATTCCAGAGAGATGGGACAGGCCTAAGGTTTCGCATGGACGATTCATGCCAGCACAAATGTCCTTCCTGAGAGCAAAGCAAAATACGTGAAATAAAAAGAACTTTGTAGCATGATCCTGTGTATGCTCAGTCTCGGAAGCAGGGATGGGTGTTCCTCATCTCTCCACTGTTCAGTTCTCCACATCGGTTTGTGAATATTTTTTAAAGCCCTCATAAAAACTCATCAACATTTTGTGCATTTTTTCCCTTAATGGACACATTTGTCAAGCAATCTACCCTTCTATAACGCAATTGTCTGTGTTATTTTCACTAACATATGCACTCTTACGACACGGGTGGTGCTGTGGGTTAAACCACAGAGCCTAGGACTTGCCGATCAGAAGGTTGGCGGTTTGAATCCCCACGACAGGGTGAGCTCCTGTTGCTCGGTCCCTGCTCCTGCCAACCTAGCAGTTCGAAAGCACGTCAAAGTGCAAGCAGATAAATAGGTACCGCTCTGGCAGGAAGGTAAACGGCGTTTCCGTGCACTGCTCTGGTTCGCCAGAAGCGGCTTAGTCATGCTGGCCACATGTACGCCAGCTCCATCAGCCAATAAAGCAAAATGAGCGCCGCAAAACCAGAGTCGGCCACGACTGGACCTAATGGTCAGGGGTCCCTTTACCTTTACCTATGCATTCTGACACACACTTCCCCCTAGCACAAGCATTTTGTACACGGTACTTGACAGGAGAACTGCAATACAAAATCTGGAGAAGTGCAGACTTTGAAGAACGGTTGTGCTCAGTTCTCATAATGTTTTAGAAATGCAAGCTGAACTGAATTCTTCCCCCATCCCTGCTCGGAAGTAAGTTGCACCGTTTTCAGACCCTGAGAAGCAATAAATACTGACAAAGACTGCACAAGAAAGCTTATTACATATCTGAAGCAGAAGTATTGTCTCATCTTAAGGGGAGCAGCAGACTCCCCTTGTCCATTAAACAACCCCTTGTCCATTAAACAAATTGCAACAGAGCAAAGCCTGAAACCCCTCTCCCAATGTCCCTTAAACACACACACACACACACACACACACACACACACACACACACACACACACTTCTCTGCCACCAACTCTTTCCTTCCTTCCCGCAAGGCTAGAAAAGCACATAGATTGTTTCTGAGCATTCATCCTGATTTTTTTGCACAAAGTTGACTATCAATTTGAATATTCATTCTGAGTTGTTTGCAGAGAGGTTATACCAAGCAATTATCCCACACTTTTCAATGCGTTCTCCTGTCACTTTGTGTTTGTGCTAAGCTGTGCAAGAGCGCCACATCAGCTTTAACTGTGCAACCTGAATTTGCCAGTATGCGATCAAATCCCTCCCACGAAACTTCAACATAGATCAAGAGTTTTTTTAGAATACACAAAGGGACATTTCCCCCTCAGTCCTGTCTGACTGTGACCCAGGAAAAAATGATTGCTTCTTTTTACAATTCTTGAAAGCTATTTCCAGAGGCCAATAATGTGCTACAAAAGACCATCCTGTTGTATATATGAAATCTGAGAAAGCCCAACACCCCCACTGATTGATGACGTGAAGAAGGATGCTTTGGTTTTGCATGTTATGTCACTGAAATTGATTTTAGGTTCTATATCAAGCATATCAAGCTAGTTGGACAACTTTGTCATTCTTTTATTTATCATGCAACTTCCTATTTATCCATTCACTTATCTAAAGCCTTAAACTCAAAAGCCTGAAGCTGACTTCTGGTTTCTTCCATGTTTGCTAAAGAATGATAAAGAAAGCCATTTGTGCACACAAATGAGCCCAGAACATATAACTGAATGTATAACTGAGTATATTAAATATACAAATGAAACTAAAACGGCATGGGTGTCCACATATATTCAACATGCAATGACCAAACTCTAAACAAAGGACTCAGCTATACAGCTGCAAATAAAATGTTTTAAGTTTGTTTTAAGTGCAATATACAATGTGATACTAGATAGTCAATGGTGAGCCTTATGGAAAATTCAATGTATTTTTAAAAACGCTTTAAAAAAAAGCATTTTCAGAATGGTTTTACATGTGTGTAGACGCGGGTGGCGCTGTGGGTAAAACCTCAGTGCCTAGGACTTGCTGATCGCAAGATCGGTGGTTCGAATCCCCGCGGCGGGGTGAGCTCCCGTTGTTCGGTCCCAGCTCCTGCCCACCTAGCAGTTCGAAAGCACCCCTAAGTGCAAGTAGATAAATAGGTACCGCTTTATAGAGGGAAGGTAAATGGCGTTTCCGTGTGCGGCGCTGGTGCCGGCTCGCCAGATGCCGCTTAGTCACGCTGGCCACGTGACCCGGAAGTGTCTCCGGACAGCACTGGCTCCTGGCCTCTCGAGCGAGATGAACGCGCAACCCTAGAGTCGGACACGACTGGCCCGTACGGGCAGGGGTACCTTTTAGATTCCGCCCAGGGTTTCCCAAACTTGGGTCTCCAGCAGTTTTGGGACTACAACTCCCATCATCCCTAGCTAGCAGGACCAATGGTCAGGGATGATGGAAATTGTAGTCCAAAAGCTGCTGGAGACCCAAGTTTGGAAACATTGCGTGGGGAACCTGAATCATTCCAGATGTTGCTGGACTCCAACTTCCATCATTTCTGACCACTGGCTATGCTGACTGGGGATGATGCCCAACAACATCTGGAATGGTACAGGTTCCCCATCCCTGATTTAAACACACTTCCTCCTTCTCTTTCTGTGTTTGTTCAAGCTCCTTATGTTCCTCCGGCTAGTGCAGTATGTGGTCCAGTTTGATCTTTCTTTTAATTCTGAGCACTGCCACTTTTTAGCGTAAATTGTGTTCAGATGCTGAATCATAATTCTCTAAATGAGAAATGTGAGCAGCACATGGCACTGTCTAAAAAGTAAAATTAAAACCCGAGCAAACAAGGTCACAGATTTCTGATCATTATGGCAGTATTCACAAGCATGCAATTATCGTTTAACGAGCGCTGTTCTTGGGAAAGCAATGAAGGGCTTGTGATTTTTAGCAAGCAGACAATAGCGGTAAGGACCAAAAATATTTGCTTTTGTGTTTTGTTCTGTTTGGAAAGGGCTTTGTGTGTTTCCAAAAGTGTTTGTGCTTTGTTCTGTTTAGTTTTGCTCATAAAAATGCTTCTGAGTACGATTTAGCGTGATTAGCATTATGAGTAGCTTATTACATGAGCAGTTAATTAGAATAAATGGGAATGTTGGGGTTGAATGAAAGCATCAGCATTGTGATTGTACTAGTCAGTGGCTTTAAAAGTGTGTGCTTAGATGGATATAAGGATGGATACCTCAAAAGTCAAGGTTCGAGGACAGAAATCTGGCTGAGTCTGGAATAACCTGGGTGGGGTACAAATAAAAAATAAAATAAAATAAAATAAGGATGGTGGTAGGGTGAGGCTGAGGGTGAACAGCTTGCAAAAGGTGAGTTCATAGCAGAGGCAAGATTTACTGGAGGGACCTTTCAGGAGTGAACATGGATCAACAAGATAACAACATAATCCTCCTTGACAGCACCCCAATCAATATGGCTAATTTGACTCCAACCCCCTCCAAACAAAACTCACTGCAACCAACCAAATGCAACCAACTAGGCTCCCCAATCTCTCACACCGCCAATGAAAATAAATAAATGAACAGATAAAGAACCTATCCACGTGATGCCGTCACAAAAAAATCTCTGCATATGCACTATGCAAAAGAAGGAAATGTCTCTATCCCCTTTCTCTTCCCCCCACCTCCCCCACCACAACCTCACAATGCCTATAATAGCAGCGTCTCAAACCAGATGGAACTGACCTATAGAAAGGACTCTATGAACTGAAAACAGAGACACTACAGTGGTACCTCAGGTTACATATGCTTCAGGTTACATATGCTTCAGGTTACAGACTCCACTAACCCAGAAATAGTGCTTCAGGTTAAGAACTTTGCTTCAGGATGAGAACAGAAATCGTGCTCTGGTGGCACTGCAGCAGCAGGAGGCCCCATTAGCTAAAGTGGTGCTTCAGGTTAAGAACAGTTTCAGGTTAAGAACAGACCTCTGGAACGAATTAAGTTCTTAACCCGAGGTACCATTGTATGTCTACCTTTGTTAGGCATAACAAAATAAAAAAATTCCTTCCAGTAGCACCTTAAAGACCAACTAAGTTAGTTCTTGGTATGAGCTTTCGTGTGCATGCACACTTCTTCAGATACACTGAAACAGAAGTCACCAGACCCTTCTATATAGTGAGAAGGTGGGGAGGGGTATTACTCAGAAGGGTGGTGGGATTGGGTGATTGGCAGATAGCTGTGATGAGCCTGTTGACGACTCTTAACGACTGCAATAGGTCTTACAGGAAAAAGCAAGGGGTGAGAAGGTGAAAAATGGCTTTGTCATGTATAATGAGATAAGAATCCAATGTCTTTGTTCAGACCAGGTCTCTCCATGGTATTAAGTTTGGTAATAAGTTGCAATTCAGCAGCTTCTCTACATATTCCCTGCGCGCAGTATTGCGCTTCCTCTTCTCGCTGCGCGCATCGGATCACCCGCCCACCCTCCCTATATTTAGGGTTTTTCACTTGACCTTGCTAGGCCTGTCATGGGGTCATCTGCTTTTGGGGCAGGGGCCCGGTAGGAATTTTGTCCATTTAGCTGATTGGCTTGGTGCCATTTGGTTTTTGCCTACTGTGTAGCAAATCGTCACAACTTGTAAGGTTGTGGTTAGGAATTGGTTTTGTGAATTGGTTGGTGGAGGGGTATGGATTTGCTGTGCCTGCCCCTCCAATGCTGCTGCTGCAAGGGTATTCCATTAAAGGAATCCAGGGGCTCGCCATGCTTTTGTCCATACCCCTGTCAAGGGGCCAGGGCCACGCAAGAGCCCCTAGGAGCATTTGGGGAGAGGTGGGGGCATAGTACCCAGCTCCATCACTCTCCCCAAAATGTTTCCCCTTTCTGACTTTGCGGGCGTGCAAATGTCAGTCTGTCCCCGTGTGGGGTCAGATAGTTGCAAGCAATGCCTAAGCAACCACTCACATTTTTAGTATTTTAATAAAGTTGTGGCCAAAATTATGCCAAAAACCGTAAACAAAAATTCTGTGTGAATTGTGTTTTATTTGGGGTGGCTTGGGGACCTTGACATGCAACAGGATGCTGGTCTTTTAATTCCCACAACAACTCTTGTGAGGAAACTTGGGTTGACAGCCAGTGACTGGCCCCAATGGGGCCAAGTGGGGATTCGAATCCTAGCCTCCCAGGTCCTAGTCCAACACTTTAACCACTACTCCACACTGACTCTCATGTGCATTCAAGTCTCTTTTTCACTGGAGAGAAAGCAAGCAAAGGTCAGGCAGGATTGAAACAGAAGACCAAATGAAACTGAACTCCTAACTGGCATAAAGCCGGAAGGACAACAGAACGAAGCGAAGTAACATGTAGAACTAATAGGACCTTAGATATGTTGTCTTAGATGACCTGTTCCAAACTTGGCACCCTTCAAATGACATGATCTGCACTTCCATCAGTCTCAGCCAGCATGGCCAGTGGTCAGAGGTTATGGGAGTTATAACATTTGGAGAGTGCAAGGTAAGGGGAAGCTGGCTTGCATCCTATGGTGCTCCTCCATTCACGAAAGTGCTTTGATTTCTCTCAACTCTTCCCTCCACCTGGATGCCACGTGTCATATTTCACACCATTCCCCAAAGTCCCCCAACCCCAGGCACACATCTTCAGGAGGTGCAGGGGGCTACACAGGGAAGGAGGAAGCCGATAATCCCTTTCCTGTGGATGTGAACTCTATGGGAGTAAAATGAGAATCCAAACCACTGCTATCTGCTTCCTGCTTCTGGATGGTGAGATAGTTCTGGAGATGAGTAGGGAAAGAGTGGTACCCAGCCCAGTTTCCTAGTCATTCTGGGCCATTTCCCTGTAATTTCCTTAACAAAAGAGATACTTCCTGGGCTATTCATCTCCAAAAGTCACTGGGCCAGCCCAATATATTTTGTGGGCACATGTGCTAAACCCTGTCTTTGGTGCCTACCCCTTCCGCCCAAAGAATGAGACAAGAGACCAGAGTATGGGTTCAGATTGGCCACAGCTTTATTGAGCTTCAGAAGTGGGAAACTTGGCACAGGCCTTGGCAGGTAACCCTCTCAGCCCGTCTGGCTGAGGATATGCAGGCAGGTGAGGTGCAGTGAGAGGGGACTGCAAAGCACAAACTTACACAGCATGCCCTTCCACTAACCTCAGCCTGGGAGTTTGACCTACATGTCACTGCTCTAGGGCCAGGGACTCCCAGTTTTTGCCCTTTAACAGGCCCTGCAAACGCCGCCACTTGGGAAGCTTGGTCAAAAGGGTCAGTCTCTTTTCTTTGGCCTTAGCCCCATCCCCAGCCGGCCATCCATTGTCCTCCCTGGCCGAGGGTGAGTCAAAGGCCAACCAAGCAGGTGGGAAGCACCCATCCAGGTGAACCCCCGCTTGGTGCCGCAAACCCCACCCACCTGTAGGGAAGGGAGGGTGGATATTGTTGCCCGAGGGGAAGAACAAGATGGTGCCCTCCCATGACATGTGCAGAAGCCAACTGGGTAGACATCATCATCATCATCATCATCACAATTTATTTAAACCCTGCCCATCTGGCTGGGTTTCCTCTGCTGTAACTAAAAGCAACAGGCTAACAGCTTAGTGGTGAAGGAGATGCTTCATGGCACACACTGTTGTGTCCTCCACCATCTCACCACCACCCCAGCAACTGCCACCTGAGGCAGATTCCTCACTCTACCTAATGATAGGACTGGCCTTTATTAACCCTTGACTCATCTAACTTCCAAGCCTATAAAAATAATAATTCTATGGTGAGCATTTAAGCCTTACTGAGAATCTTACCCTGTTACTGAAATTTATTTGGTCTCCTCTCTTACTGAAGTAATAATAGTTTAAAAAAACGAAATCAAACATGGTGTCTCTGGCACAGTATCCTCTTACCTGGTAAGAAGGACGGCCACATCATGGTGCAGTGGGTTGGCATCAGTTTTGGGATTGATACTCTTTTGCCATTTACAAAAGCTGGCTAAGGTCTTGTCTGCGTGGTGAACTATTTTCAGCCCTTTCTAAAGAGAGGGAAATAAAAAATATATACCGGTAATTATACTGCTAGAACCCTAATAGCATCTACATTAATTATCAAGCTCAGTAAGGTAATTTAGATGTAACAAATGGTGCTTTTGCGTGAAGCGAGAGACGTAATTATGATAGCTGTTTACGGAGTCCAGAAAGTTGGGATAAAACTGTTGTCATTTGGAAAACAATGGAAAAAGAATACCCCAAAAAATACAAAAAGAGCAAAACAGCAGATTAAGAGGCCTTCACAACTCTTTTAAAAAAATCCCACACACCAGAAGAGCTTAAATAAGTTGTCAAACAAAAATGTTCCCCTTTGTTTTCTGTTTTGAAACAACAATTATCCCTAAATCAGAGAAAAATTGAAGCACAATTCTAGGGTTAAGAAAGATGGAACATTCTTAGCAGCTACGCAATCTTGTAGCACAATTTTTCAGAATGCCTTCGAACATGCTGAGAACAACTTGGAACCAATTTGGAAACATTGTTCCCTAATCAATCCAAATCTTTCCTCTCCAGGGTCAAGCTCTGAGGAAAACAAACACATACATATTTTTAAGCTAAAACTCCAATAATCCCTGACCATTGGCCATGAGGCTAGGGCTGATGGGATTTAGAGTCCAAAAACATCTGGAGGGCCTCAAGTTCTCAATCACGGAATAGGGAATCACCTTGAAAGTCATGTGAAAAACATTTATTATTAGTAGTAGCAGTACTAGTAGTTGTAGTAGTAGTATTACCTCATCATCATCATTGAAAGAGAAGCAGTTCACCACACTTAACACAATTACACAACATTTAAAATATATACATTTATAATTAAATTATCATCACCATTGTCATCATGATCACTGATTTATTAATCATCTTCCAAATAACCATCTCAAGGCAATATACACTAAAGATAATTTTTTAAAAGTCCAATACACAAGAGCAGCAGTACAGTAGACACTCATGGTAAAGACCTATTTGTCCAGCTGTTGGAACATCGATAGAACAATAGAACAACTTTCCACAGCACTGGTGGCATCCCATAATGCTTGCATGTCCAGTGGCCTTCTAGAACACCAGTGCCGCCACTGAAAAAGCCTGCTTTTGTCTGGCTTCCTTCCCCTTCTCTGAAGTCTATCAAAAACTTTCTTCCTTAAGAAGAAAGTCAATGCAATGCATAATTGTTAAGTGGGCGGGTCTTACCTCCTCTTCCTCTAGAAGAATCAGTCGAACCAGCACAATATGAATTGCATTGCCAATGCTTGGATCATGGAACAAGCCAGACACCTGGGCAAAGCCAGAAAATATAAAGTTGATTAATTCATTTTCTGCAGCAATATCCACGCCCCCACCACCCCGATGATGATGATCTATTTCCATAGCACCATCAGAGATATGTCTGGCACTGCACAGAGTAACAAAATATAGGTCTTTGCCTATATATAGTATGATAGCAGACCAGCTTTAAGGTCTTCTTGCTGGTGGTAACCAAGTCCCAAAGAACTTGTGACCAGGTGCTTGAGGGACTGCCTCATTCCATACATACTTGTGGGCAGGGTTCGAAATTAGTAGGGCTCCAGGCACATTTCGCGCCTAAAGATGATCCATCTGTGAGGACATCAAAAAGTCTGGGTGCCATTTTTTGCACCTGGCTCACACTCAAGGATTCCTGAAATGTATTTGCTTTGAAGCCTCGAAGTTAATGTTAAGGATAGGCAATAAGTTAAGGAGTTTAACAATAAAGAGTGGAGTGTTTTGAAAACCAAAGTATGGTACCAATATTTTTTATTGTAAACACCAAATTAAACATGTATTAACGATTTCTACTAAAAATGTGATCTTGACAATGCGTCACATGTGAATTGCATATTAATACATGCTTATCAAAATAATAAATAGAAAGTGTTGCTGCCCCCTCAGTGGTGACTAGACATTCTGTTTTGGTGCCCACAACCCAGGTCCCAGAAGCCATTTGGCTCCTAGTTTCTCTACCCCAGTTTCTAACACTGCTTGTGGAATGTACTGTGTTTTTTAGGACAGGCACTTTTGACCATGCCGCATATTACTGAGGTCCACCCAGTGACCACTTGGATCAGATGAACATCTGACAGACTATGCTAGGGGTTGTTCCCCTGTTCCAGAATTAGCCTTTGCAGAAACTGGATGGAACAAACCTTTCCTGGGTCACCGCTGCCCCCAATGCCATCTGGAATATTCGCTTACACTTGATTCAGTCAGAACTACAATACATTCTGGAATCTACTGCAGAGGGCAGTGTAGCTGTATGAACAAGCATTCTAGCATTATCCGTCTCAATGGCAGAAATCAAGGGGGAGCTTGTAGCAGCTTGTTCTCAATTGTTTAACCCAGGCATGTGGAATCTGTGGCCCTCCTGGTATAGAATCATATTATTGTAGCGTTGGAAGGGACCCTGAGGATAATCTTGTCCTATGCAGGAATATGCAGCTGTCCCATACAGAGATCGAACCTGCAACCTTGGTGTTAGCAGCAACATGCTCTAATGGACTCCAGTTCCCATCAGCCCCCAGACAGCATCCAATGATCTGGGGTGATGGGTGTCGTAGTTCAACCTGGAAGGTCACAGGTCCTCATCCCTGCTTTAATTGCTGACTTTATTTTAAAAGATTTTTTTAATTTTTTAAGGCTGCTTTTTGCCTCCAACACACAATTCATACACAATCAAAATCGAAACATATCAGAACCCCATTAATTATATTTGGAAGTGCCCCTGTGTAGTTGAACGCCGATTCTGCCTTATTCATTTCTTTTATGACAAGGAAGTTCTAACCATGAGTTATGACATTTTGTTAGCATTCATGCATTGCATTGAAAAGGGATTAATTACTAAGGGCTCTTGGCTGCGTTCCTGTCAGAGCTAGTTCAGGCAATCTTCACTTCATGTGAGACAGGGATAGTCAAGGTCAAGTAATCCATTAGACACGTGGGACATTTGTCCATTGAAGGAAAATACCAGTGACAGGACACATTAACAGGGTTTTCACATCCTGCCCACCGACTGGCTCACAACCAGAGATAAAACAAGTTATCAGTCTGGCACTCTTATATCTGAACCAGGCCATAAATTGGGCTTCAATAATCTTTGTCACGATCCTGTGATGCTTTGAAAGCATATGTTCTACTGCTGAGCTATAGTTCCCTCCCCACAAAAAAGATATGGTGCCAGGAAGAAGGGAGATCATTCCACAGATTTGGGGGCGAGGCATTAGGGGGAGAAAACCCCTCTCCCTTCTGGCAATCCTCTAAATTTCCTTTAGAGGGAGCCCTTGAAGGACAGCCTGCCTCAATAAGTTGAGGACATATGGGAAGAAGCCTTCTTTTAGCTCAGCTTTTCCCAACCTGATTGGGACCCCGATGTTGGTTTCTGTGTGTTGCCACTGTGCAGTGCTCTTGAAGTCACAAGACTCTGTTTTGCATTCCAGACTGTTGGAAGTCTCATGGAAGACGGGAGATGGATGTGATGTTACTGGTTTCCTGTTCCTTTGTTTTTTAGTTGCTCTCTGCTCTCACAGAGAGAGGATGTATTTTTTCTGTCTGCATAGCTTAGTAATCAAACTCCTAGCATGTAGCTCATATTTCTCGTCCTTCCATGTGCTGGATACTCTGCGTAATGGGGGAACGCGCTTGGAGTCTTATCAGAGGCTCAGGCCATTAAACATGTTGGAGGACTCAACTGGAGGAGTCGCTCGGTCGAACGCTCATTGCCCCGGGAAGCCTGCCAGTCCCTAGTTAATTGTCAATAAGGGTGGACTTTGAACTTATAGCCAAAAGCCTACCTTCCCCAGCTACAACTCCCACCATCCCTGGTTGTCAGCTATGAAGGCTGGGGATGATGGGAACTGGAGTCCAACAACATTGGGAACGTAACAGCTGGGGAGTTCTGCTTTAGAGATATCATGGTCCCAAGCCATATAATGCTTTATTGTTAAAGCCAGCCCTTTGAGTTGGGTCCAGAAGCCAGCAAATGCAAGAAAGGACCAGGGCTATGTGCTCATACTGTGTGGACCCAGTTAACACTTTCGCTTCCGCATTCTGTACATTACATACCATGTTTATGATAGTGAGGATATAGGATTCCACATTCTCACTTCCGTGGTATTCAATCATCTTGCTGTCAGCAACCACCAACGTCTCCACCCATCGTTCTTTGCTGACAGAACGGCGGGAGATGGCTTTCCCCGTCACCTGGTTCCTCTCCCATTTCTCCCTACGAAGCTCTTGCTGTTGGAAAAAGCTCAACGTTTCTGAAAATGGAAGACAAAATGCATTGACCTTCTTTCCCATGTAGGCAAACTGTTATGTTACAGAAAGAAATGGGCGCGTTTGCCCTTCGCTTGGAGAAAAAGAGCTCCAAAAAATAAATGGAGTACTTTCTGGGAATGCCTGGCATTTCAGAGCAGACAACTGGCATTTGTGTTTTAGAAAGGACTTTCAAAATGCTGGGGTATCTTTCCATCAACCAGGGATAGGGACTCTTTGGCCCTCCATATATTGTTGGACTCCAGCGCCCATCCATCCCACCCTGCTTGGCCAATCATCAGGAATGATGGGAGTTGTAGTCCAACAACATCTGGAGGGCTACAGGTTCTCCATCCCTACTATGCATATTTGAGCACAAAACCTGTCCAAAAGCAGAAAAACACCAAAATATCATTCCAAAATGTGAAACTGAAGAGCAGTCTTATCTATTCAGCATCTGCTGGAAACTTGGACAAGATTTCTGTCTTTTCTGTCTGAAAATGCACCAGGAACCATAGGTTGCCTCTAGATTCAATTTAAGAACTACTCAAATTGTGGCTTGAGAGCTGGGAAACTGCATTGCCCCACAGTGCCCCATAGGAAGCCCTTGCTGGAGCAATACCTGCTTTAGACAGTTAGAGATAGGTAGCCGTGTTGGTCTGCCATAGTAAAAACAAAATAAAAAAAATCCTTCTAGTAACACCTTAAAGACCAACTAAGTTAGTTCTTGGTATGAGCTTTCGTGTGCATGTGTATCTGAAGAAGTGTGCATGCACACGAAAGCTCATACCAAGAACTAACTTAGTTGGTCTTTAAGGTGCTACTAGAAGGAATTTTTTTATTTTGTTCTGCTTTAGACAGTGATTGTTCCAGTTATTATCCTGTAAATTACAGCCTCTGGAAAGGCCTGTAGATCCCCCCCCCCCCCAGTTCTGAAATCACATGTTTAAAATAGCCTCTGTGGTTTCAATAGGGGCTTATTTTTAAAAGCACACATACCAACTTCATCCACAACATTTAGATGTAATTGATAGCAATCATATTTTGCATTAGGAACAGCTTTGACTTAGCACGTATAAGCTGTAGAACAAAAAGTCCCTGTGATCAGTCATAATAAGATTTCTAATGGCAACTTGTAACCATGTAATGGTTTAATGATCTTTAATGTCAATTCTGCCCGATCAAATATTTCATTTTGTACCCTTTTTTTCTCATTAGTGTTGCATATTCTTAAAAAGACATAACATCACATAATTTGCAAAGTAACATAAATTGAATCTTTCATTCCAGAGACAATATAATCATGAAGTTACTGCTGGAAAGCAACATTAAGCCACACTTTTTTCATACAATCACAAAATTGGTGTGTGTCCATGTGTCTAATATGTCATCTAGTCTACCCTCTCAACTTGATACAGGAAACCCAGAGCTATATAATCCAAAACAAATAACTGTTTCCCACCACCTTGGCCCACACCAATAGCTAGTGTTTTGTGGTCACTCCACATTCTCAGTCCTAGGTATAGTGTGTGTGGCCTGTCTCTTTAAGATTAATGCCTGGTCTGCAATTGAAACTCCCCTCCCTGCTTTGGGTGTGGTTCCCTTTACAGCTGAGTGGGGGCTAGTTGGAACCTTAGTCTTGCCCACTGGCTGCTATGCCGAGTTCTCGATCTGTTTTTCACAAATAGATACTACTACTGAAGCTTTCCTGCCTCCTTCTTAGTATTATAACAGACCCATTGGAAGGTTTGGGAGTACCCTTCCCAAACCCAAGGGATGCAACACGGTGTCAGAAGTGGGCCTACAGTTTCAGTAAGCCAGAAGTATTTCTAACAGAAAGCCTGCAGCTGCTGCTGGAAGCTGCAAGATGAACACCTTCAAGCCTGAGCTACACTAGTGTTGTTGTAGAGGTTTTCTACCCTTTATCAGGCATTTTCTAAGATTTTTTTCCCCTATTTCTGCAAACCTTAGAATTCTCCCAAGGCTCCTTTTCAGAAAAGCATCTGGGGCTTCTTTTTTCTTTTTCTAAACAAAGGATGGTGTACTTCATGGAGGGAGCTGTAATCAGTAGCATTAGTTTTTTATGAACTTGCTTCTCAACAGAGAGGGAAAGTTTTGCATGTGTGGAGACACGTTATAGCTTACTGACAACTTTTTAAAAGCACAGGCTGTCTCCATTCAAAAATGAGAACTACAGTGGTACCTCGGGTTACAGACGCTTCAGGTTACAGATGCTTCAGGTTACAGACTCTGCTAACACAGAAATAGTACCTCAGGTTAAGAACTTTGCTTCAGGATGAGAACAGAAATCGCACGGCGGTGGTGCGGTGGCAGCGGGAGGCCCCATTAGCTAAAGTGGTGCTTCAGGTTAAGAACAGGTTTAGGTTAAGAACAGACCTCCAGAACGAATTAAGTTCTTAACCCGAGGTATGACTGTACTTTACTCAGACAGCCTTTGTCCCTCGGTTGGAAGAAGGGGAGAAAGAACTTTGTACTTGTTCCGTGGCAATTCAGCTAAAGTAACAAAATGTCTGAATTGGACAAGAGGGCCTTGGGGTCTCTTCAAATTAATTACACTGAGGCTGAGTCCAAATCACAGCTGACTCCACCGGTGGTGTTTGAAGATGAGTACATATGACATAAGCCACAATCTGTAGGTATCCACTTGCTTCTTCAGAAATTCTGTTGGATGCTTTCCCCTCAAACCAGCTTCCTTCTGATTTGAAAAAGGAAGTCACAGTCAAGCTGAGATGTATACATTTCAGGCAGCTGTTGCACATGCCACACACACGACACTTTCAGTGACTTGGCATTTGATGGTGGGGGGAACAAATCAAGTGGTGGGCACTGAGCGAAGAGATCCTTGCCCATTGGTCTACACAGCAATGTGAGAATAAGGGAGACGGCCTCGCTTTGTTTCAAACCACTAATGTGAACATAGACACAGAACCACCTGTGAGACTAAAAGCAAAGCCGATTCTCCCAATTTCTGCTGCTCTTGGCCTACTGAAATTTACTCTCTTACACCCCATTAATCTCAGAACTGGGGCACTGGAATCTTGTGACTTAATTTCCCTAAGGCAAAAGAACCCATGGAAGTTGCAGCCAGTGCGCTTTATTTTCAAAGCGACTTCTTGCTGACAGAGTCATCAACAATGCCAAGAGGACAGGTCATGCTGTCATAGTAACTAATAAATAAATGCTTAATAATGAGCATCATTGACTGAGAAATGCAGGAGGTAAATAAACAGGCCTTTTTTTAAATAGAGTACGCAATAGTGTTTAACTTTAATATTGTTTTAATAATTAAAAAAAAACCTGAGTGCTTTAAACTCACATTAAACTCCATCTAGCATAATTTTGTTCTATTTACTTCCCCAAAACCCTTTGTTAGGGAGGATGGCTATGTGCCTCACTTTACACAGGACTGTTCTCTATTTAGAAATAGTTTAAACTGTCCAATGCCCAATTTAACAGTAAATAACCCTTGCAAGGAAAATCAGGGGCCTTCACAGTAACCCAACAACAGCATTTGGACAGGAAACTGAACAGGCACACAGCCCAACTTATCACAGTCTTCCCCTCACTGTGGTGAAATGTATTCTATTTCTACATTAGCAATCAATTTCTAAATTTGTATCTATACATTTAAACTGGCATATTCAAGTTTCATGCAAATCGGAGTCCTAATTGGTCCTCTTTTCTTCTTGAAGAATTTTAATTTGGACAACACATAAGTGCCCACTGTATGTGAAGGGGTGAGGTTTAGTGACCCCATAGCTGGCCAGCCAAAACCATCACAGGGTCTCAGGACCCTGTGCTGCCCAGCCTCTATGTGACATCAGAAGAACATCAGAGGAGCCTGCTGGATCAGGCCATGGGTTCATCCAGTCCAGCATTTTGTTCTCACAGTTCCCGACCAGACGCTTGTGAGAAACCTGCAAGTGGGATGTGAGTGCAAAGGAATACAGAAACTGGTATTCAGATGCACACTGCCTCTGACCTTAGGGGTAGAACATAGCCATGGTAGCAGTTGATAGCCTTGCTCTCCACGAATCTGTCTAACTCTCTTTTCAAGCCATCCAAGATGGCGGCCTTCACTGCCTCCTGGGAGAGTTTAACAATGCACAGTATGGGAAAGTACTTCTTTTTGTCTGCCTGATTCTTCCAACACTCAGTTTGGATCGATGTCTACATAACTCTACCAGCCTTCCTCAACCTGTGGGTCCCCAGATGGTGATAGATAGATAGATAGATATAGACTTTATTTGCGTAGCCAACAGGTCATAGCATCACCCCAGATGGTGTTGAACTACAATTCCCATCACCCCTAGCTAGCAAGGCCAGAGCTCAGGGATGATGGGAGTTGTAGTCCAACAACATCTGGGGACCCACAGGGAGAAAAACTTCTATTGCCTTTCTCCATACCATGCATCATTTTTTATTGCCTCTTTTTATGTATCCTCTTCATCAAATCTTTATTGTGGTCATAGACTAGCATAAGGCGGAGAGGGAACTATGTTGAACTGTGAACTATGTAGAATTCCTTCCACTGTTACCTTAGGTTACTGAGACTTACTCCCAATTAGGTAGGCGCAGGACCGAAACTTAAATATCCTGAACAACTACCACCAGCTGCTAAGAACTTCTGTGCTCCTGGCAAAATATTGTAAAAAAAATGTGGTCCACGATTGTCAAATTGTTTAGCCTGGAGCAGAGCCTCTGAAGCTCTTGGAAATACTATGTAGGAGGTATCTTGATGACTACAGCGTTTGGCTTCAGGGCTGGGATCATTTGCCAAATGCTAAATGTTAAACCTGGGGGTGTTTTTAAGTCTGCTGAAAGCTTCTAACACTCCAGACGGCCACCTCTTCCCCACATGACCACCCATTTGCCATATTTTGCAGCAGGGGTCACCGGGAGTTATTTAGAATCCAAATCATTTTAACATATTGCCCAATGAGTCAGTGCTCCAAGATCAATTGCCTATAATGGTTTCCAACTGCCACATGGTTTTCCATACAGCGTAGAGCTGAACTGAGACTGTGTGGCCAAGGGCCAAATTTGGAAACACAAATTGCACATATCTCAGGGCTTATACAATGCAGTGAGCTGGGCATGTGGTAGCTATTGTATATCAGCATTGCAATTAAGCAGCCATCTGGTGATGAAGGGGAACTGTTCATATTCCTTTAATAATGAAGTTGATTTTTTAAAATAAAAATAAGGGCTCGTTAGTTTTATCTGCAAGGTGGCTGCCTTCAGGCCTGCGTGCGAGCACTTTTCCAAATTGGAGAAGGGAATCATAGTTTTATGGCAGTGATTTCTACAGATTCCCGCCCCCCCCAGCCTTTGCCCCTGGTTTCTCACATTTAATAAATCAAGCTAAGTTAGTGTACTAAAGGGCTGGGGAACCTCAGTGCATTCAGAACCTGAATACAAGCCTCCGTGCATCTCTGTTTGGCCCCTGGGACTGGTCTCTGTCTGGTCACACCCCTCCCCAGCCCAGTAGAGCTCCCCTCTTGTGTGCTTTTGACTGCCTTTGTCATTGAACTCTGATAATGCTTCTTGCTTGCCCAGATGGAGAACAGAAAGGGGAATGCAATACCCTCCTGCAACATTTCTGATTCCATTACAACAATAGAAATAATTTTATTATTTAAACGCTGCCCATCTGACTGGGTTTCCCCAGCCACTCTGGGCGGCTTGCAACAAATATAAAAACATAACAAAACATTATTATTTTTTTTAAACTTCCCTATATACAGGGCTGCCTTCAGATGTCTTTCAAAGGTTGTATAGTTACTTATCTCCTTAGCTTGGAGGTCACATAACTCCATACCCTCCAACATTTCTCCGGTGAAAATAGGGATGTCCTAAGGAAATAGGGACATTCCAGGATCAAAACAGAAACTGGGACAGCTCCTGTAAATCTGGGACTGTCCCTAGAAAATAGGGACACTGCGCTGTGTGTAGGAACCAGCCTACTACAGAAAGGTAAGAGCACAGCACTGCGTCAGCTGCCGTTTGTTAAGGGCAGTTTGTGTAGTTTGTTAAGGCTGCTGAGTGTTGTTAGGAAACCCTTAATAAACTATACTTCATATCCCAGGATTCTTTGGTGGAAGCCATGACTCTTAAAGTGGTATAAGAGCGCTTTCAAATTTATAATGCTGAAGTGACCAGATGTATTGGCAGGCTTATGAGAACTCCCAAAATGTGCAACGGTATGTATAAACAAACAAATAAACAAATGGAGGAAGACAAAGGGGTCAGAGATTACTGACTGGCTATTGGGTTTGGGACACGGGTGGCGCTGTGGGTTAAACCATAGAGCCTAGGACTTGCCGATCAGAAGGTTGGTGGTTCGAATCACCGCAACGGGGTGAGCTCCCGTTGCTCGGTCCCTGCTCCTGCCAACCTAGCAGTTCGAAAGCACGTCAAAGTGCAAGTAGATAAATAGGTACCACTCTGGCGGGAAGGTAAACGGCATTTCCATGCGCTGCTCTGGTTCGCCAGAAGCGGCTTAGTCATGCTAGCCACATGACCCGGAAGCTGTATGCTGGCTCCCACGGCCAATAAAGCTAGATGAGAGCCGCAACCCCAGAGTCGGTCATGACTGGACCTAATGGTTAGGGGTCCCTTTACCTTTACCTTTATTTGGTTGGGGGGTGGGTGGGAAGGACATGGCAGACCAGGGGAAGGAAGGGATGGCGAGGTCGGGATCCTGCCCGCACTGCAACATTTGGTGCCTTTTCTCCTTGTCCCATTGTAATCACAGCGTGCATGAATTTATCTCTGTGTAGCCTGACAAAATTGATGAGGCTTTTCATAGCTTGCAGTCCACTTCCTAAAACGCTTCCATGGCTCCAAATCTGGGCTTTAAAACAAAGAAGCAAGCACACATACATACAAAACGGCAGCACTGCCATGTAGACACATCGCCGACAAAAGGCATTTGGGAAGGAAAACTCTTGAAGTGTTGAGCAGCCTACTGTGGCGAACACAACACTAGGCAACTTTATAAGCGAACAGGGCATAGCTGTATTCAAGGCAGTCTCAGAGAGTGTGCAACCATCTCCTCTGAAACCTGAAACGTTATTCTGGAAACCAGTTTGGAAGAGAAAACCAGTGGGCAGAAGTGCCCCTGTCTTGGGATACAACGCCATGTGTGCAACATATGGAACGAAGCTGAATCACTGGACTTTAGTGCAGAGATAACAACAGATGGGAGAGAGCGGTCACTGGCTCATTTCCCTCCCCTTTTTGGAACAGGATTCCGGAATGACTGTCTCTTCAGCTGCCACAGAAAAGAAGCCCTTTTTATAATGTAAAAGGTAAAGGTAAAGGGACCGCTGACCGTTAAGTCCAGTCACGGACGACTCTGGGGTTGCAGTGCTCATCTCGCTTTACTGGCTGAGAGAGCCGGCGTTTGTCTGCAGACAGCTTCTGGGTCATGTGGCCAGCATGACTAAGCCACTTCTGGCGAACCAGAGCAGTGCACGGAAACGCCGTTTACCTTCCCGCCACAGCGGTACCTATTTATCTACTTGCACTTGATGTGCTTTTGAACTGCTAGGTTGGCATGAGCTGGGACTGAACAACAGGAGCTCACCCCGTCGCGGGGATTCGAACCACTGACCTTCTGTTTTTTTTTTTTTTATAATAATTTTTATTCGTTTTTCAAACAGATTACAAAAGTACCACAAAACAACATAATTTCCAACTGATCGTTTCATACCCTTCTTTCTTTTGACTTCCCCATACCTCCCCATCCCTGCATTCTTGTTTAGTGATTCTTTAGCAACCCTTAGGTCCATTATCTTAATTCCCTTTCATAAAAGTTCCTTTAGTTTTTTTTTTGATTACTGCTGCAATTTCTTTACCTCTTACCCCCTGACATCTTAACATTCGTCAATTTTACAATTGTTCTTGAGATATATTTTAAATTTCTTCCAGTCCTCTTCCACTGTCTCTTTCCCCTGGTCACGGATTCTGCCCGTCATCTCGGCCAGTCCCATAAAGTCAATCACCTTTGTTTGCCATTCTTCCAGAGTAGGTAGTTCTTGCGTCTTCCAATACTTTGCCAGTAGAATTCTTGCTGCTGTGGTGGCATACATAAAGAAAATCCTATCCTTCTTTAACACCAATTGGCCAACCATGCCCAAGAGAAAAGCCTCTGGTTTCTTAGGAAAAGTCCACCTAAGGACCTTCTTAATTTCATTCTAGATCATTTCCCAGAAAGCTTTAATCTTTGGGCAGGTCCACCAAAGGTGGTAAAAAGTGCCTTCAGTCTCATTACATTTCCAACACTTATTGTTAGGCAAATGATAAATTTTTGCAAGCTTGACTGGGGTCATGTACCACCGATAGATCATTTTCATAATATTTTCTTTTAAAGCATTACATGCAGTAAATTTAATACCGGTGGTCCATAACTGTTCCCAGTCAGCAAACATAATATCATGACCGATATCTTGTGCCCATTTAATCATAGCTGATTTCACCGTTTCATCCTGTGTATTCCATTTCAACAGCAAGTTATACATTTTTGATAAATTCTTAGTATTGGGTTCCAACAGTTCTGTTTCTAATTTTGACTTCTCTTTCTGAAATCCTATTTTTCTGTCCTGTTTAAATGTCTCATTTATCTGATGATAATGCATCCAATCTCGAACCTTAGGCTTTAGTTTCTCATAACTCTGAAGTTTCACCCTTTCACCATCATATTCTAAAATTTCATGATATTTTGGCCATTTAGAGTCCATATTAAGCTTTTTTACTTCCCTTGCTTCCATTGGTGACACCCACCTAGGGGTTTTACTTTCCAGCAGATCTTTATATCTAATCCAAACGTTATACAATGCTTTCCTCACAATATGGTTTTTAAAACTTTTGTACACCTTTACCTTGTCATACCATAAATATGCATGCCAACCAAAACTATTGTCGTACCCTTCCAGGTCCAAAATGTCAGTGTTCTCAAGAAGTAGCCAGTGTTTCAACCAGCAGAAAGCTGCCGATTCATAGTAAAGTCTTAAGTCCGGCAGAGCAAACCCCCCTCTATCCTTTACATCAGTTAAAATCTTAAATTTAATTCTGGGCTTTTTGCCCTGCCAGACAAATTTTGATATGTCTTTCTGCCACTTCTTGAAACAATCCATCCTGTCCAAAATCTGTAACGTCTGAAATAAAAACAGCATTCTAGGCAATACATTCATCTTAATAGTAGCAATTCGGCCTAACAAGGAAAGTTTCAACCTTGACCATATTTCCAGATCTTTCTTAACCTCTGCCCAAGTTTTTTCATAATTATCCTTAAATAAATTCACATTCTTGGATGTTAAGTTTAACCCCAGGTATTTTACCCTTTTTGTTATTTCCAGGCCTGTTTCATTCTGAAAACTCTCTCTTTCTTCCATTGTTAAGTTTTTTTCCAACACTTTCGTTTTTTGTTTGTTCAATTTAAAACCTGCTACTCGACCAAATATTTCAATTAATTCTAATACTCTTTTAGTACTAGTGTCTGGCTGTTGCAAAGTCAATACTAGGTCATCTGCAAATGCTCTTAACTTGTAATGTCTAACTCCGACCTGAACTCCTTTAACCAACTGGTCCTTTCTAATCATGTTTAACAAAACCTCCAGGACTGATATAAAAAGCAAAGGGGATATTGGGCATCCCTGCCGTGTACCTTTTTCTATAGGTATTTCTTCTGTAACCACATTGTTTACAATAAGCTTGGCCTTTTGTTGAGAATATATTGCACCTATACCGTTTTCAAAACCTTGGCCTACCCCCATCCCTTGGAGATTTTTTTTCATAAAAGTCCAGCAGATATTGTCAAAGGCTTTCTCCGCGTCTACAAAAATCAGGACTGCTTTCCTGTTAATGTCAACATCTAGCAATTCTAAAATGTCTATAATGTTCCTCACATTGTCTGACATATATCTCCCTGGGAGAAAGCCTGTTTGGTCCTTATGAATCTCCTCTATCAACACTCTTTTCAATCTTTTTGCCAAAATGTCTGCAAAAATTTTGAAATCCACATTGAGCAAAGATATGGGGCGGTAGTTTCTAACCTGGTTCTTCTCAGCTTCTGTCTTCGGTATAAGTGAGATAAAAGCCTCTTTCCACGATTCAGGTGCCTTTTTCCCCTTCAGGATTTCATTGCAAACTTCCTTCAATGTTGTATTAAACAATCTTTCAGCATCTTGTAGTATTTAGCCGTCAGGCCATCTGGTCCTGGTGATTTTCCCAATTTCATATTTTGAATGGCACCCTCTATTTCTTGTTCTGTTATTTCCTCATTTAGAGTCCTTTTACTTTGTTCTGGAATTTTTGGTAAGCCGTATTTTCTGATGAATTCTTCTATTTCTTGTTCATTAATTGGCCCTTGTGCATACAATTTCTTAAAAAAGCTTTGAAAGCAATTGTTTATCTCATTAGGTTTGTGGATAATTTTCCCATCCATTTCTAAACTGGTTACCGTGTTCATTTTCTGCCTTTTCTTCAATTGCCATGACAGAAGTTTCCCACACTTGTCCGCTGATTCGAAGGTTCTTTGTCTCATTTGCTTTATCTTCCATTCTATTTGTTGGTTCATGAGCTCCATGTACTGCATCTGATAAAACTTTATTTCTCTCAGAATCTCATGAGACTTTGGTTTGGACCTCAATTTCTTCTCTCCTTCTTTTATTTTTTCTAGGATTTTTTCCTTCCTCTCATTTTGTTGCTTCCTCTTTATAGAGTTCTGTTGAATTAGGAAACCTCGCATCACGGCTTTGCTTGCGTCCCAAATTATTCTTTTCTCCACATCTGTTTTCCTGTTAATCTCGAAATAATCTTTTAATGTTTTAAGGGCCTTCTTATGGATCTCTTCATCCTTAAATAGGGTGTCATTCATTCTCCATCTAAAGGATCCAGTTGTTGTTAGTTTCATCTCCATCTTCACCGCATTATGGTCGGAGCAAGTTTTTGGGCATATTTCTACTTTTTTTGTTCTTGACGCCAGACTACTAGAAATCCAAATTTGGTCTATTCTTGTCCATGTCATTTTTGCCTCAGAGAAGAAAGTTCCCTCTCTCTCTAGAGGATTCCTTGTTCTCCAAATATCAATCAAGTCCAGAGTTTCAGTCATTTCAAAAAAGATCTTTGGTAGTCTCCCTTCTTTTGAGATCACTTGTCTCTGTGCCTTATCCATGTTTGTTGAGACAACTCCATTCATATCCCCCATCATTACGATTTTATAGTCTATGAAATCAACTAGTGTCTCATGCAACTTCTTAAAGAATTCGGCCTTCCCCTCATTTGGGGCATATACTCCAACAATCAGGATTTTTTCTCCTTGAATTTGTATTTCAATTGCCAGGTATCTTCCTTGTTCATCTTTAAATATCAATTTTGGGGCCAATTTTTCCTTTGCATAGATCACCACACCTCTTTTCTTCACTTTGTCTGATGAAATAAATTCTTGACCAAGTCTCTTATTTGTCAATAATTTCCTGTTTATCCTGGCAATATGGGTTTCTTGCAAACATATTATATCTAATTGTTCTCTCTTCAAGATGTGAAAAACTTGTCGTCTTTTTCGAGGAAGGTTCAAGCCATTACAGTTCCAACTAAGAAGTTGCAGAGACATTTTGTGTTTAGGTAGCTGTTCCTCCAACTGCTCCAAGCTTCTGTTCTTCCTCCGATGGTGGTGGTAAAAGTCCAAATGATAGATTTGCTATATCAGGTGGTTCTTTCTCCTCTGCAGTTCCTTTCTGCAAATCCTCCAGGTATCTCTCCAGAAATTGTTCTTTGTCCTGAATTGTTTTTATTTTGATCTTTCTTCCTTTAAAGTTAAAGGATAGTCCTTGTGGGAACTCCCATCTGAATGGTATGGTATTTTTCTTCAGCAGGTCTGCTAGGTTCTTATAGTAGGTCCTCACCTCTAAAATATATTTGGGGATGTCCCTAAAAATCTGTATCTGACAGTTTTGGATCACCAGTGCCTTTTGATAATGCAAGTTCAATATTCTATCTCTTTCTTCTTTTGATCTCAGTGTAATTAGACAATCCCTTGGTTTCTTGTCCTGCCTCCTGCCCAGCCGAAAGGCTGTTGTTATCTCAAATTCTTCATCTTCCGCCCATTCCTCATGCCAAAAGGCTGCAAAATTCTCTGTAAGGAATTCCACAAGATTTTCCCCTTCCCCTTCAGGAACCAATCTAAGTTTTAGATTCTTCTCTTTCCTCTGAAGTTCCAATAAGGAGAGGGCTGCATCATGCTCATTAACTTTCTTAATAATAGACCCAAACTTTTCCCTTGTCTCTTCAGCCGTAGTTTTTGCACTTTCTGCAATCTTTCGTGTTTCAGCACTCTCCTGGATTAATCTATTTATAGAATCTGTGTTAGATTTTACACTAGCTGTATTAGCATCTAGTCTTGTTGTCAATTCTGTTAATTTTTTGGAGTTCTCTGTCGATAGCTTTGTCAGTGCTTCCAGAGATTGATTTATTTTAAGGAGCACCTGTGTCATAGGATCCATAGAAGCTGCTGTTTTTTCCTGTGCAGCTGGTGCAGTTCCTGATATAGAGCCCCTTTTCTTCTGGAATTGTTTTGCTTTCTGCCTTGTTACTATCTCTTCTGTAGGGCCACTCATATCCTCAAGGTCGTTTTCACAGAGTTAGTTTCCAAGTGGAAAATCCCACTGTTGCTTCTCCTGATGCAACAGTTTCACTTAAGACCCTCTAGAGGGAGCATTCAATTGTATCCAAATGGCAGGGAAAAGAGAAAGAAGCAGGAAAGTATAACAGTAGCCATTAAACTCCAATGTCCAGACCACAAAGTCTCTGTCTTCTATGCAACCAAAATGCAACAGGGTGAAATCTAAGTTCCAGTAACTTTGTTACAAACAAGCCCCCACTTTAGAAAGTTTGACAGTTTGACAGTTCATCCCGGTGTCTTGTTTGGGCAGCCCGTCCTAGGGGGGGTTTGACAGTGGAGGGTCTTATTTTCCCAGTAATTTTACAGCAGGTTAAGAATGTCTCAATCCCTTCCCCCCTTCTCCTGCCTGTCGGGGGGGAAATTTAGTCCGATGTCAGTTTGACAGCTTAAAAAAAAGGAAAGTTCCCTTCAAATGCAGCTTGATTTTTCGTTGCTTTGTTTCTCCTGCACCTCCGGGGAGGCAGACTTCCTTAATTTATGCCTTTCCCGTTTTCAGCCAAATTTCTTATTTTAATGTCCCGTCAATTTCCGATCTTACTCACGGGTGTTGTAGTCAATTTCCAGTTACAGGAAGGAATCGGCGCTCTCCGTTAATGGCGACGCGGCTTCACTCCGCTAGCTGGGTGACGACTCTCAGCACCGCGCTTACCCCGATGCCGCTCAGAAGCCTTTAAAAAGGCTCCTTCACAGTGCCGGGGGGCGCAAAAGGTGCCCACCGAATCTCCTTTGTTCACAGGCTCCGCGCCTGTGATTTTAGGGGTCCCCCGCTTGCCGTAGCGGGTAAGACCCGAACTAGCGAAGCAGTCCTGCCTCGGAGCTTGAGGCTCGGACCGCCATTAAGCGCTGGCGCCGACCGGAAGTCCGAACCACTGACCTTCTGAATGGCAAGCCCTAGGCTCAGTGGTTTAGACCACAGTGCCACCTGCGTCCCAGTTTGTAATGTACTCATCTACAAAAGTCATCCCTACAGCTCTATGGATAACTTCACTAGTTTCCCTCTTCCTTCATTTCTGCAGAAGTTTACAGTTACTCTTGTGTAGGGGGGACGGCGTCCCATTGCTCTGGCTTCTGCTGGTGTGCAATACGTTAGTTGAATCTGGCCTAATATTTTTAGTTCCATAGTAGCAGAAGCACATTCCATTTCATTCCTGCAGTCAGGTGGTGCTGTAAGGGTGTTTAAAACGGAAAATGGCGCCTGCTCAGATATTTACGATACACACATACACATGGTTTAGCAAATCGCTTATCTTTTGCTCTGATATATCAGGAACATAGGCACAGCTTTAAAGCATGGAATGGCCAGCGAGCAAGGTAAGATTGGAAGAATATGTTGAAGGCAAAACACCACAAAGTTAAATATATATTTCATGCAGAGGGGACATTCAGCATGCTGTTCTTACAGTGGCTAACTACATGTCTATGGAAGGCCCAAAAGCAGAACCTAAGAACAACAGAACTGATGATTCCCACAACTGGAATTCAGAAACATATTGCCTCCAGTAAAGTAATGTATCTTTTAGGGAAGCAAAATGGTTATTTAACTAGATTCTGCATTCCCCTCCTCCTGTGTTATTATGCAAACCATTCTGCAGAGTTCTTTTATATAAGCCAGCATGGTGTGATATAATAATGATGATTATTACGATCACTTACAATCTGCCCTTCAGTATGAAAGTTCCAGGGTGCTGTACCATCAATCGTACAATTATTATAAAAAGCTTTAAAAAAAGATAAAAGCACAGAAACAACAGCTATAAACCTAACAAAATCCAGCAGAGTGATACCATGAAACCAAAATAAGTTCTAAAACCTGCAGAGAAATCTGAGGACATTGACAAGCTGGAATGTGTGCAGAGGAGGGCAACCAAAATGATCAAGGGTCTGGAAACCAAGCCTTATGAGGAACGGTTGAGGGAGGTGGCTATGTTTAGCCTGGAAAAGAGGACACCGAGAGGAGATAAGATAGCTATCTTCAAATCTCAAGGATTGTCTCATGGAAGATGGAGCAAGCTTGTTTTCTCCTACTCCAGAGGCTAGGACCTGAACCAATGGATTCAGGAAAAACTTTCTGTCAGTAACAGCTGTTAGACAATGGAACGGGCTCCCTCAGGAGGTTGTGGGTTCTCCTTCCTTGGAGGTTTTTAAGCAGAGGTTGGATGGCCCTTGTGGTGTAGTGGTTAAGAGCAGTGGACTCGTAATCTGGTGAACTGGGTTCGCGTCTCCGCTCCTCCACATGCAGCTGCTGGGTGACCTTGGGCCAGTCACACTTCTCTGAAGTCTCCCAGCCCCACTCACCTCACAGAGTGTTTGTTGTGGGGGAGGAAGGGAAAGGAGAATGTTAGCCTCTTTGAGACTCCTTCGGGTAGTGATAAAGTGGGATATCAAATCCATCTGTCATGGATGCTTGAGATTCCTGCATTGCAGGTGATTGGACTACAAAACTTTTGGGGGTCCCTTCCAACTCTATGATTCTTTGAAAGCACTCTTATACCACTTTAAGAGTCATGGCTTCCCCCAAAGAATGCTGGGAACTGAAGTTTGTTAAGGGTTCTGACGTCACAAGTCCACAGTTCCCAGCACCTTGAACAAACTACAATTCCCAGCATTCTGCAGGGTGGTTAAAGTGGTATAAGAGTGGTTTGGATGTATGGTGTGGATGTGACAGGAGTTTGTGGCAAATCTTTCACTCACTGCACTTTCAAACAGTAAGGGAGAAATGGTGGGGAAAGATAATACTTGCAAGGAAGAATAATTAAAGTCGTTTCAATATTGTTCCAGCGAAAGCTGAAATTGTATAGGGAACTCATATGCGTATTGTAACAATTTTCACGAAGATGACAGAGCTTCTGCGCAGCTAATCAAACTCGTAATCTTGCAAAGAAAACAGCAATGATGAAAATGCATCCCAAATGCTGGCACTCCTAATTTCCAACATGCTATCATCTTCTTAATTTCAAGGAACATCCTGCTTTCTTCTCACAATGTGATAATGAAGGTGGTGATGACTGAATGGAGTAGAAAATATTGCGAACTGTACACTCATTAATTTCCCAGAGACTTGTAATCAGGTTCCTTTTTAACAACTCGCACAACACCTTCTCCCACTGCCTAGAGTGGGGGAGAAAAACCTTTGGGTTCCTTAGCTCGTTGCAGACATGATTTGGCTAGATTGAACATGTGCAGAGGGAACAGCATCATGGTAACAGACTCATACAATGTGTTTCTATGCCTGAAATGAACCATTACACATACCAAACATTCAAATAAGAGATCACCACATCCCACACATCCATGCTACCTGAAAAAGCCAGCATTGCATGCCCACTGGTTTTGGGATCCCCCATTCCAGTAGTGATGTATGGAGGTGAGAGCTGGACCATAAAGAAGGCTGATCGCCGAAGAATTGATGCTTTTGAATTATGGTGCTGGAGGAGACTCTTGAGAGTCCCATGGACTGCAAGAAGATCAAACCTCTCCATTCTGAAGGAAATCAGCCCTGAGTGCTCACTGGAAGGACAGATCCTGAAGCTGAGGCTCCAATACTTTGGCCACCTCGTGAGAAGAGAAGACTCCCTGGAAAAGACCCTGATGTTGGGAAAGATGGAGGGCACAAGGAGAAGGGGACGACAGAGGACGAGATGGTTGGACAGTGTTCTTGAAGCTACAAACATGAGTCTGACCAAACTGCGGGAGGCAGTGGAAGACAGGAGTGCCTGGCGTGCTCTGGTCCATGGGGTCACGAAGAGTCGGACACGACTAAATGACTAAACAACAACAACATGCCTAGCACCTTTTCCTAAAGAATTTTTGGGACTCCCGGCTTACTCCTGAACACTTTCTCTTGGTTCATCCTTATCCTTGCTCCTGCCTTGGCCCTTTGTGTGCTTGACTGCTGACTTTGTCCCCCCAGCTTCTGGTTCTCAGCCCCTGGCTCACTTCAGTGTGCAGCCAATCGCTCAACCCCAACACTGATCTGAGCACAGAAGCTCCTGCAGAAGCACATAGGATGAACTCCCCAAACAATGTGCTTCAGCTATTAGAAATTTAAGAAATATGGATGTTGATGTATTGATACTCTAGGCCAGGAAAGGGGAACCTATTTCAGCCTGAGAGCCAGGTTTCCTTCTGGGCAACCTTCCAGGGACCAGATGCCAAAGTAAATGGCATTCTGTCTGATAGTCACTGCCATGCCCCTTCTAAGATGATACAATAACCTTATCATTGTACAATCATGTGATAATAAGGGATAGATTGTACAATTAATGGACATCTGCATGTGCTTCCTTTCAGCGAGAGCTACAAATATATAGGCAAATATATTCTTTTGGAGTGACTAAGTTGTGTTTTCCATGAAGTTCCCATGACACACCATTGTACATAACAGAACTTTCACACCATTCGCTTGAAACATAAATGTGTTTCAGTTTTCCGACATGCTTAGCTTTGGCTAAGCATGTTTTCCCTTTCATGCTGACTGAGCAACTCAAAGACAGTGGAGACAGGGGCCCTGCAGGGACCCTGCTGCAGAAACAGTCAAAGGTCTTTGACCCCAGATCACTTCACCACTGGTTGTAGAGCTCTGGGACTTGACCCCATTCCTGTTGGGTGAAAAGGTTTCTGCAAACATTCCCGAGAATTTGGACTGGGATAAAGATATACAGTTACTGATTATCCTCCTTACAGATGATGACCATCTCTTTTCCTTCCAAGTGAGACTCGGCAGACCAGTTTGCCATTTTTAATGTTTATCTTGGCAAGAGAACATTTTTTTTTTTTAAAGAAGGAAGTGGAGCCCAACTACACTGAGTGACAAAACTTCCACTTCCCCAGGCAATTAGGGTGAAACAGCTGGCCTTCACTAATTTTGTCCATGACTAATTCAGAAGGAATTTGACCCAAAGGAGCTGGGGAGTCTTAGCTAGGGGAGGGTGGAAATGATTTGAAAAAAGAATTGCGTGTCCTGTCTGCTGCAGATTTGGTCCAATGCCAATTTCAGGACAACTTGGATGATGAGGGGTTTTTATTAGATCACGTACAAGGAGGAAAATAACAAGAAAGTGTTTCATAAATCGGAGGCAGGATTTGCCGTGGGTCCTCTGAGCCCCCTGGGCCTAGGATGGTAGGGTTTGTGGACTGTTGTCCTCATTTGTGAGAGGCTGTGAGGTATCTGCACTACAAATTTAAATCTGTTTCAAACCTGGTTTAAGATATGTGGTGGCGTAATAGCTAAGCTCATCTCCACAGACTTTGGTTCCTTCAAGGCCCGGGAGAGGAGCACCCCCTCAAAAATCTGTGCCCAGTCCCACAGCCTCTCTGGTGTGGAATTTGCAATGTCCCAAGCACAGCGGAATGATGAGGAGTACGTGCCACATACTCTATATTACTTTATTTACACTTCAAAGCTGGTAGATTACAGAAAAACATCTTGCCTCTGCCGGAGCAGAGAAAGCATCCTCTCTCCTCTAAAGCACGGAGAGAACACTGTGAAAAACAGGAAACCAGTGTACGTCACATCCAGTCTCCTTTCCCGTAAGAAACTCCAACAGCAACTCTGACTGGAATGTAAACATTGCCTCGTGACAAGCACTTCGCTGCACAGTGAAGAGAGCAGAAACCAACATCTGGCACCCCCCCCCATGCTACACCCCTGAACTAAAGCACAACCTTTGCCTTTCCATTACAATTCCAAACCATCTTGCAGAGCAGTGTAACCATTTAAACTGCAGACATGGAACAGGAACCTCTATTAAAGAGGAGGATTGTGGCTTGATTGTTTTCCCCATTCTCTGACAGCCCTCCTTGCTTATTTCTCACAATTACACCCGACAGCCTCAATCCAGCAGATGACATCATTGCTCTTGCTTGTGTGGTTGGAAATGTTCTAGAGCTGCACTCCTTCTCTACTGTGCCACTTTATCTTTTGAGATTGAGTGTAATGATCTCTGGCAGGCAAGCAAGCCTCAATAAGAATTAATGACTCTCCGGCAATTTTATGTATGTTTATTTACAAAAAGACACATCCAGAACCCGGCTTCTCACCTGCTCGCATTTACGTCTGTTGGTCTGTCTGAAGTTTTGCCTTTCCCACAGCAGGAAGGACACCAGACTCCTGCCTTTCCCCTCTTGCCCTTCCGCTGCCTTCTGATTTTATCCAAACACCTAGAACGGGGACTAAAAGGTTGACCTCCCCCCTATTCCCCACTGACTTGACACAGACTCAGACCTCTGCTTATCCGCTGGTTGCCTAGCAATGCTCTGGCTGCTTTCCAACTCCTCCTCCTCTTGGGAGCTAATAGAGTCTTCCCTGGGAAGGGGGGTCGAGCTGCCCTCTCCCAATGCTGTCAGCCAGTTCTCATCTGCAGAGTCGGACCCTTGTTCACTTAGTTCAGTCTCTGAGTCTAACTCATCCCCTGCACTCTGGGAGGCCACGTTCCTGACATTGAGGTGCTCAGGACGGAGGAAGGAAGCAGGGAGGAAAAAGTCATGTGATCCTACCTGGACCCTGAGATCATCTCAGACATCCCCACTCCATCAATGAGGTACACCCTGGAAAGCTAAGCACTTTCTGAACTGTGTAAATGCATAGGGCATGAACCACTCAAGTGTGAACGCAGTGCCTGCATGCAGATTAAGAGCTATCTCCTGCCTTGACTGACAAGCAGACTGCTGAGCCATTAAGTGGGGATCATGGGGTCCGTGCACTCCAAGCCTTCCTTCTCAAGATACCAGGAGATTTGAATTTCAAGGTTGAGCAACCTACTGTATACTGAGTGAAGAGACAAGAGAGGACTGTGCAGGGGCAGAGGGTGAGGATGGGGACAATTTTTAACCTGCAGGTGATGCTGGTGAATCTTCTGCCTTTGAATTCATTTGTGTAACAGACCTCCCTGCTAGATAATCTGGGACATTTAAGAGGCCTGAGATTCACAAGTTTCATTGTTCGATTTTACACATCCCCATCATTAACAAAAACAAACAAACCACAAATATAACTTCTGCTGGCTTCCAGCTCTATACCTGAACTCTTCATTCACTTCCCCATTAAAAAAGAAATTGCATAATGGTTATAGACACCATAATATGGAATGAACCAGAAAACCCAGAATTTTGACACTTTGCCTTACCTAAGCACTCGGCAAAGGGCATGTTGTTGCTCTTCCTACATTGTGTAGGCCTAGTAGTAATTTGTGTAGACAACTCATTTTTGATGGAGGCTAGGTTTGAATCACACCAATATGAATCAGCCCACTTAACACATGAAGAATCCTTCTTGATGATAATAACTTATTTTCTAATAGTTTGTGTAAACTACTCATTTTCGCACACAAGGGTGACTGGAGCTTTGTGATTTTCCCTTCTTCAATGACAAAGTGCCTGCATTTGAATAAATGACCTCAAATACAGGAGCATAATAGCCTTACGGCACAGACAATATCTAGTGTGTTGAACTGTGCATACCACTCTTCTACTTTCCCCAGCCAACTTTTTAAGGTTGTGGCTGAGTTTTGTGCTATCAATTCAAGCATGGTAGGATGGGTAAAGGTAAAGGTAAAGGTACCCCTGCCCATACGGGCCAGTCTTGACAGACTCTGGGGTTGTGCGCCCATCTCACTCAAGAGGCCAGGGGCCAGCGCTGTCCGGAGACACTTCCAGGTCACGTGGCCAGCGTGACATCGCTGCTCTGGCGAGCCAGAGCCGCACACGGAAACGCCGTTTACCTTCCCGCTGGTAAGCGGTCCCTATTTATCTACTTGCACCCGGAGGTGCTTTCGAACTGCTAGGTTGGCAGGCGCTGGGACCGAGCAGCGGGAGCGCACCCCGCCGCAGGGATTCGAACTGCTGACCTTTCGATCGGCAAGTCCTAGGCGCTGAGGCTTTAACCCACAGCGCCACCTGCGTCCCTTGGTAGGATGGGAGGGGGGCAGAAAACAGAAGAGCCTCTAGCTCAGCCTTTCTCAACCTGTGGATCCCCAGATGTTGTTGAACTACAACTCCCATCACCCCTAGTTAGCAAGGCCAGAGCTCAGGGATGATGGGAGTTGTATTCCAACAACATCTGGGGACCCACAGGTTGAGAACCGCTGCCTAGCTAAACCATACCACAAATATGCCGGAACAGAGCTCCAAACTCTCCAAAAATGCACCACACCATGGATGGTGCGACAGATGACTGGATACACAACAGGAATGCTTCTTCCATCCTTATTATGGGAAGCAACTGGGATACCTCTTCCATCCTTCTGCTTTGTCTTCCTTTGACAGAGGGTGGCCACATGTGCTACTTAAAGTCTGGTTTAAAGATACAGGGGTCGCCAAACGTTTGGGGCCCATGGGTGTACTTGGAATAATATTATTTAATAGCTCTTGATTTCTTGTACTTATCTCATGGAATCTCAGAGAGCTGGAAGGGACCCTGAGGATCATCAAGTCCAACCCCCTGCAATGCAGGAATATGAAACTGTCCCTTACGAGGATCAAACCTGCAACCTTGACATTGTCAGCAACATGCTTTAACCAACTGAGGTATCTCAGCTTTTTCTCCAAGGAGCTCAAGGTGGCATTTACGGCTCCCTTCAGGGACAATTTCTGGTGCAGGAGGGAAAGGCTGGGGCACACACTCCACATTCACATACCCATTGTGGTCTCAATCTGGCTCACTCTCTGGAGATCCTAGCTAAAAAGAGAGAGAGAGCTGTGTGGAGCACACATTTAACACAATTCAATATTTCTTAATCGGTAGGCATATTTGTTCCACTTGGGCATTTAGCTTTCAAGTAACTGACTCAATTTCTCATATCATTTTCATGAGCAGGGGAGAAAGCAAACCACAGCCTAGCATATTCTAATGAAGTCGCACAGGAGTTTTGGTTTAAAAAAAATTATAATAATTTAGGTGGCTTTTTGTGAATCTCATTTCCTTATGCTTTAGCAATTCCGAAAATGTCCATTCAAAGCAGGCCCCAGTAACCACGAAAACTAGATAATTATCTCAGGAAATGCAAGATGAACTTTTCAGAATGTGAGCAAAAGGACATCAAAAGTCAATGGTTCATGAGCTGCCGAGCCCATTCTGCACAGAAAAACCTAGTGTTCCAGACATTGCCTTATGCATGCTTGTTATTGTTTATCTCCAGTTATTTTAGAAAAAGAAAGAATATCCTCTCATGCATGATCACCTCCTGTTTTTTTCTTTAGCTTGCATACAGACCTACCCCTTTCTTAAATCATTTCCAGGGAGAGGATTTGGGGCACATCAGGCATGCTAATTCAGTATGCTTGGAATTCCCTGAATTTTAATTCAGAATGTCTGGAACCCCACAGCAGGTGATTACGATTCTGTTGATATTTATCCAGAGCACAAACGGCATAGCCCACAATGGTGTCATGCAGGGTTGGGGAACCTTTTTGGGACTGCTGACAGCCATTACTACAGTAGAAGGCATTGTTGGGTGGGGCCAGAACCACATACAATCACACAACACCCCCTTGACATATGCACAGACACACAATCCCGGACACACGGGATTTCAGTAACTCCATGTGTGTGTCACAAAGTGCCGTAGAGTTTATCAAGCAACGACAGCTCTGAAATACCCTTTACTTGTTCAGCTTGTGCAAAGGTGGGGAGGGAGGACTCAGTAACCTTGCAAAAAAAGAACCCCAACAGAAAACAAAAGTTCAATATGCACCTCAGCTGCAAGTGACTATCCAAAATCCTCAAACTTCAAAATGTGATGGCATCCTGAAAATGGTATATATGCAACTGCGAGATGCATCAGAGCTTCTTACATATTTTCAAGGAACACATTTGATCCTCTTACAAAGGTAAGAGCTGCTTTATTTATTTTTCATTTATTGGGTAAAGGTAAAGGGATCCCTGACCATTAGGTCCAGTCGTGACCGACTCTGGGGTTGTGGCGCTCATCTCACTTTATTGGCCGAGAGAGCCGGCGTACAGCTTCGGGGTCATGTGGCCAGCAGGACTAAGCCACTTCTGGCGAACCAGAGCAACGCACGGAAATGCCGTTTACCTTCCCGCCAGAGTGGTACCTATTTATCTACTTGCACTTTGACGTGCTTTCGAACTGCTAGGTTGGCAGGAGCAGGGACCGAGCAACGGGAGCTCACCCCATCGCGGTGATTCGAACCGCCAACCTTCTGATCGGCAAGTCCTAGGCTCTGTGGTTTAACCCACAGTGCCACCCACGTCCCACCTTTTTCATTTATATCCCACCTTTATTCCAAGGCACTCAAGATGGTGTACTTGGTTTTCCTTCTTCCCATTTGATCCTCACAACAACCTTGTGAGGTAGGTCAGGCTGAGAAACACTGGCTGGCCTTAAGTCACCTATGCTTTGCAGGGCATCAAAGCCCTTCCCCTTCTGCTGTTCCCCACCAATGAGCTCATGGGCAGGAGGGGACCCTGAGGGCCAATCTAACTGTGGTCCTGTTTGGCCTACAGGGGTACTGCATGCTTTGAAGTGCAGGAGCTTATTGTGACAGCTCCCGTAGCCAAGCCCTATACATGCACACCAAAGAGCAGCAGTAAGTAGCTTAATATCCAGTTTATTAGGATCAGCATGGCTGCAACCCTGTGCATAGTTTCCTGGGAATAAACTCCATTCAACTCAACAGCCCTTAGTTCTGACACAATAGTATCAACTTTTAGAAAATACTGAGCTTTAACGAAAGATTTTCAGCCAGTTAAAAAGCAACCTTTCACTTTGAATTAGAATTGTGAACAGCATTGCAATGAAGTGTTTTCTTTTAAAGGGCTAGTGTGAAGTGGGGACCTCATCAAAGAAAAGGAAAGAAGTATCTAGCCTTGCATAATTTCCCCCCACATTCTCTGACTTTTCATATGCTAATCTGTTACAAGCAAGCACAAAAGCCTTACTATCATCTCACTCACTTCCCACGGACTTTTAATTACCCTGATGTTCCTAGTCTCTAGTCCATTTGCCCCACTATACCACAGAATATGGGACAAAACCATAGGAAGAAACCTGTTGTACTTGGTGACTTTCTTTCAGGCACTCCTCATATCACTTCTGGCACATTTTATATCTATATAAGGGATGGGACGACAACTTCCATAATTTCTGAACACTGGCCATTCTGGGCAGGGGCTGGTGGGAACTGGAGTCCCTCCATCAGGAAGGCCACAGGGTCCCCAGTCCTGATCTACATTAACTAATCTAAAACGTCCTTAACTGTCAAAGTCGCATAAAACTGAACTCTGACTCCTCACAACTGTTGCCAAACTATCACCCCCAGGATTCTCTGAGGGAAACTATGACTGGTTTCAAAATAGTCCAGATTTTTAGAGTATTTTTGCCGGATGCTTCATGAAACATCCTTGGGGACAGGTTTATCTCCAGATAAGATATTTAGGATTGGGTTATTGAATGAAAAGGCATTAAAATAAAAAGGTTTGAATGTGTACCATTCACTCCACAAGTCTGTTCCTTCTTCAAACGGGTGCCTCGTCGTTTCCGCAAAGCTTTCTGAAAGACATTTGCCTTGTAGACTATATGGGCGTAAGGGCCTTCTCCTGACTGATATTTCTTCACCGGTTCAATGAAGTAATCTCCATCAGGCAGCTGGAAGTATCCAGCCTGAGAAGGGGGGAGAGAGAGAGAGAGAGAGAGAGAGAGAGAGAGAGAGAGAGAATACATAGAACCATTACATTACATTATTTATTATCCACCCTTCACCGAAAGCTCCCAACGATGTGAAAATACAATACTGTCTTTTGCAAGTCTCTCTTGATTTTTCCACCTTTTGTTTCACGTAGAAAGGTGGGTGGGAATTTTGGCAACTAGACAGAGGAGAAAGCATAACCTGACCTTGTGGAGCAAACTTCACTTGGGTTAAAACAAAAAAAGTTGCCTAGCAACTGGAAAGAGTTTCTGAGGGGTGTGGTGACACGGCCACCTCTGCCCCAAAACACATAGTGTCATCAGTGAAAAAGGTGAGTAAGGCGGTGAGCCCCTGCTCAAGCCCCCACTTTTGGACAAAGAAGATATTCTGTGAACGAAAAAGAACTTCCATCTTGGCTCTAGGTGGATTAGCAGGATTTCTGATGTTCAATCTTTGGGGCTGTATTCTCATATAAATATTGCACTTCATTGCAAATCTAAGTTGGAGTGTACCTGTGCGATAGTTTACTCATTTAGCAAGGATATAACACATTATTTTCCATACCCTTTATGGCTGGGGTAGCCAGTGTAATGAACTATCACTCCAATCACCCTTAACCATTCACCATGCTAGCTGGTGCTGATAGCAGATGTAGTCCAAAAGATCTGTGCTAACCCCAATATATTATGGTGTATTAGTGCTGAGCTGCCTTATTAATTACCCTTTTGCTGCCTGAATCATTCACCATTCAGTCAAAATTTTGCACACCACCTACAGGAAGACGTATGGTATTTGATGTGAAGGCAAAGTAAGAACAAAATGTGGATATTTTTTTTCCAAAATCACCAGCTTTTTGACGTGTGAAGCAATTCTAACATATCACTGACAGATGTCAAGATGGACCAAATACACTGAACCAACAGCAGTTAAAACACCATGTGTGAATTGTTTCTTATGTCATTTATGTTGAATCATAACTAGCTTTACCTCCCTGCCCCTAGATTTTATCTGACGAATTTCACCTTTTTTTACCCGTATTTGCATGACTCTAAGATTTAAAAAACCAACAATTGCACTTCTTCCAATCTTATCAACCATTCCTAGGCTAGGATGAGTCACAGCAGTCGGCAAGACTCTCCTGTTCCAGGCCCATGTTGGACGGTTTTCTATAAAAACATCAGGGAAATCACTTTTCCACTAGTCTGTTGACATGCTACAGTCCCCCCCCCAACCCAATCCAGCCCCAACCCTTGAATAAAGACATTAAGACGCAAAAGGGCAATTCAATTCTTCCTAAGCACATTAAAGTAATAAAAATGCATGACACAGCTTTCAAAATGCCAGCTGCTATTGTTGCCCTGATTGTCTAGAGTTCAGCTGGAGTTCTTTTCAGGGGGAGCTGGACTAGGCTGGGCTTGGGGGCAGTTCCACTCTCCCAGCATGCAGAACATCTCGCATTTTCATCCTGGCAAAAGTCGCCCAGCTGCAGGGAGAAAATGTGCATCTAGCAAATCATGCCTCTTTATGATCTGGTAAAGCAATGTGGGAAACTGTGTGGCAGAGCATATTAAAATGTGCAGATGCCAATTTACAAAGAATGATGATGATTTAAATGGAGATATTCTATATCTCACCATGGTGGGACCAGCTGTGTGTGTGTCACTTCTAGGCTAGAGGTAGAAGTGTGTGTCGGGCACAATGCCCGGACACGATGCTGTTGCATGGGGCATCTGGGCATCGCCTGGCAGCTTGGCTCCTGTGGCTGGTGGCGGCTCCTCCTCCTCTTCCTACCACTACCGCAGGCCAAGGGCTGCTTCCCCTCCATGGCAGGAGGAAGAGGAGGAGCTACCACATTCCCAGCTCGTGCAACCGCAGTGAGCCACTGTGGCCACACTTCTGGAAGCACATTTCTGACACCAGCTTCCTGAAGTACACTGGCACTGGCAGCCTAGCAGGTCTGCCGGCAGCTTGGCAGGCCTGGCGCCAGTAGACTGGCAGGCATTGTAGCAGTGGCAACACAAGCTGCCCATCAATTTTAGGGGGGCTGAAGTCACCTCAATCCCTATGAGTTGCGGCCCCTGTGTGTGCGTGTATCTGGAACCACTGCAAGTGCTTCTTTGTCACTAAAGACTTAACTATGAGGCATGTGTCTTCCTTGGCTGGGGGAGGGGCAGGGTACCCATCCCTATCCCTTGCGGCTGGTTTCCCCCACTTAAATGCTCCACCAGGTTATTACTGTCTTTCCCATTGTTCTCTGAAACCAGAAGCAAATCCATCTGGAGGGTAATGCAGGGGTTTGTTTGCAGAGGAGAATCAGCAGGCACAGAAAAGGTGAATTGCACTCAAAGATACTGCACCCTGTATTTGAACTATTCCTGCACACATGGGATTGTAAACATCTGTTTGCTAAGTTGTTCTGCCCTGTGTTAGGCAGGAAAAAACCACTTACCGTATAGCCAGTGTTAGCAGCTACCTATCCTTTCCCTTTTTGTGTACCAATTGCCTACCCCCACCTCCCCGGCTCACCAAAGTTGTTTGTACAATTTGTGCAGACACGTTCCCACTTCACTGAGACATCTGTTGACTCTGCGTATGGTTCTTATGATGTATTCATTAGCTACTGTACTGTCCTCCAGGATCTCTACAGCCTGAAATGTGAGAGTTGGCATGGAACGGATGAGCGTTTTAATTATTTGCCTACTCAAGCATTTACTTACCCTGCTACTTCAGGGCAGACTGTACTGCAGACATTTCCTTGACTTTACAAAGCAACCATCACGTTGCATTTTTACAGGTTGTTATGACTCTGTACAACTTGTCCTCTTATTAAAAATTAAGAACCTCAGAACATAATAAAACTAAAAAAGGAAGAAGTTGCAGGTTTGATTGACATGGCAAGCTTGGCAGAATCCAAAACAGCAAGGGAAAAGGAGAAACGGAAACAACCACTGATTAATTTTTCAAGCTTTTTTTTTGAAGTGAAAGAAGTATGCAAGTTATATCATCCAACATGGAGTTAATTCCCATATTTTCAGCTCAAAAGCAGCTGGAACTTCTGGGAGGCTACTGGGAAAGTGGACTCACCATCAATGTCTGGTCCAGCATTTCCCTTTTGCTGCTGCCAGTCTCCTCTTGAGGAGAGGTGGGGGAGCTGATAGTTAATCATCTAGGCTGGTAAGAAGACCCCTCTCCTCTGAACTGTATTTTAAACAGGCAGCTGAGTCTCCATGGGGCCCAGTAAGACCAGCTGAAACCTTGTGGTCTGTAAACTTTCATTTTACTGTGGGCTTACTCATTTAAGCCTATAGATTATTTGTTGCAGTGTTCTATTCTGTTCTGTGTTTTGCTTTTCAGTAATAGCCACTTTGGGTATAGCTCACCATGGGAAAGTGGCTTCTATCAAAAACACTGTCGGGAGGTGCTTCTAGCTAGATCATTGGGGGGGGGGGCAATCAAGGGTCATATTCCTTCAGAGATAATCAATCTGGGGGCTGCTTGCCAGTGATGGGTGGAGCCAGAGACAAAAGTGTCCTGGATTAACGCATCTAAATGATCAGATTATAATTTCATTTATCAAATTTATATCCCATCCTTCCTCCCCAAGGAGCCAAGGGTGGCAAGAATAAAGACACATACATGCCCCAGCTCAGTTTTCACCATGTGTCGGGGTGGGAGTCAGGAGAAGGTCAGCAATAAATCACACTGCATCAGGGAAGTTAACTCCCTCCTCTCCTGCTTCCACTTCTAATTCTGGTTCCTGGCTTCTATCTGCCACACACAAACATTTCTTACTAAACCCTGTTACCTCTTCTGCTTCTGACATCTCCTCCCCACAGTTTGCTCCCTCTTCTCCCTTTTACTGCTCATCATTGTCCCACCACCCTGGGGGTTCCCCACTGGTGCCTCCCTTCACTCCTCTGTATCCAGCCTGTCCATGACATCACAGCCATCTCAGATTAGAATCTCATTTGTTTGTTTGCTTTTGTTTATTGAGATATGGCTGTATGTGATATCATATCATAAAATATCAAGGCCAGGTGAGGCCAGGGACCATGTGCAGTCCCCAGGCTGCCCACCTGTGTCCTAGATCCATCCTTGTTACTAGATACTCAAGTGATGGATGTGCCATTCATCTCCTCATAGAAAGAAGCAGCCTTTGCTTTGCAATGTTTTGATCACCTGTAGACTACTGCAGTGCATTGGGTGTGGGGCTGCCTTTGAAAACAGTCTGGAAACCTCAGTAAGACTTTCTGGGTTTCTTGAGGGGGCCCAATGCACCTAAAGTTAAGTCCCACTGATTTCAACTGGAAAGCAAGTACTTAAGTCTCTTTAAGGACTTGACAGCACTTAAAGTTGGCAAAGTCAGGGCCACTGTCCTCTTCCCACCTCTAAGAATATTTATTTTCACAAAAGGAAAAGGAAAACAGCCAAAGTGCCCCATGATTCCATTTGCCTCCCCCCCCTCTTACTGTTCCTTTGTGCATGTGTCCTGCTAATTAATATGTATAGATGTGCACTTAGAAGTCATTAGTGTAATTTAAATAGAAATAAAATCTCATCCTAGCAGGGAAGATTGTGTCTGCTGCCTAGATGTGAACTGCTGATGGGCAACTTCCAGGCCCTTGGTCTCCCTTCTTACAACTCTTTATCTTTAAACAGGACTGACTGGGCAGCCCTTCGAACAGAGAACTATCCTCTGTAAACTAAGCCATTTTAGCCATAGTGCAGAAGGAGTTGCCTGGATGGCTACAGGGTGGTTTCTGATTCCTTCTACACTTGCTCAGTCTCAGTTGACATAACTGGTACACTCTTAAGGGATGCAAATTTTGGGGCATTTAATTAGATTTCTGCAAAGAAGCACCGTTTGCATTTTCTGCCTCAGTTGCCAAAAAAAATAGTCTTGGGTGACAAGTAAATTTAGGGAGGAAGAAATCTTTCTCTGTCGCTATCCATCATCCTGCCAGCCACAAATTTAATCGCTGGGCTTGTGAGAAAAGGGTTTGTTTCTGACTTTATGATTGCAGTTTGCTCCATTTCCCAGGTGCTGGAAAGAAACAGCTGCACAATCTGCTGCGCTTTCCATAAGAATGTTATGGGCACACTGACAGCACCAGGCTGGAGCTACATACAGCTTGCCTCTTCTCCTGATTATCACCAAGGAGGAAAAAGGGAGGCGAGCCGGTATATGAAACCAATAACTTCACAAACTGCAGAGCCTGCTTTTTCCAGAAGGGCCAGCTGCAGAGTTTGAGAAGAGATCACTCAGCATTAAAGGAAACACTGTACAGCACATTATGTTGTGCACGTTGTACCCTAACACTTCGGGCCATACTAGATGTGATGTTAATTGCATGAATGAAATTAATGAGCATGCTTTTTATTCCATAAATAGCAGCCAGGGAAGGCCTGGTCAGCCCGGGACTCATCGGTGGTGCGGAGAGGACTTGATGATAACCAAAAGTCCTGTAGTTCACTGGTAAAGCATCTGTTTGGCATCCATAAGGTCCCAGATTCAATCCCCAGTATCTCCAGGTAAGGCTGGGAAAATCCTCTGTCCAAAATCCTGATCAGTAAAAATATTGAACTAGATGGACCAAAGTTGGTATGAGCACATTCCCAGGTTTCCTATATTCCAGAGTGGTGAGAACGTACAGAGGCAGCATTTACCTGAGATTTCTGAAGGAAGAGATCAGCTTATGGTGTTTCCTCCATAGGTGGAAGCACAGCTTTGTTATCACAAAATCCCAGAACCCAGCACAGGTACACTGTTCTAAGCCCACCCAGCCCAAGGAGGACAATAGCTCAGACAGTCACACCACTGGTCCCTCTAGCACAGTTTTGTCCACACGGATTGGAAGCAGCTCTCCAGGTGTGATGGCCTGGGGATCCGATTCAGAGGCTGAACCTGAGGAAACCCAGCCTGCACAGGAGTCCCCGCCTCTAGGGCTGGCTGAGCCGGGGCACGGGCTTGAACCTGAAGGGCCCTCACCTGTGCCGGATCCTCAGGAGCAGACACCAGCTAAATCCGCTCTGGCTCCGGAGGTGATTGAGGACCCATTGCCTGCAGATGCTCCTCTCCCAGCCCTGTCAGGGGAAGCTGAGGTTGCCTCTGGGTCCAGTAACCCTCCAGCCTCTCGGGAGCTGCAGAGGCTCAGGGCAGAGAGGCAGAGGGAACTGAGTTCTCAAAGGAGTGCTCGCCTTAAGGCCAGGAGAGGCGAGTCACCTGTGGACCGGGACCGCCCTATGCCTCAGAGGAGATAAAGGCAAGTCAGCCCAGTCCCAGGTTGCAGGAGCAACGTCGTTGGAAACCTGTTCCTGGCAGCACCCTGTCCTGCTCTTCCAGAGTTCCTGACCACACCCGGCTCCTTGCCTTGGACCCCGCTTTGCCCTTGACGGACACCTCCATACCCTCGACCCAGGACCGGACTCAGACCACGCCGCACGGTAACCGCCCCCCCAGACCAGCACACCAGGTTTTCAGGCAGTGTTCTCTCCCAGCTGAACTGAACCTGGGACCTTCCGCATGCAAGGCGGATGCCCTCCTGCTGATGCCCTTCCTCCAGGCATCAAAACGTCTTGCGCATTTTGGGTGAGCACTTGTGATGTGCTGAGTGGTGAGACCTGTAGGCAGCCATTCCGCATAACGTAGGCATTTCCACGTAGGAGATTGCGCAGTCAGTGCAGAAATCCATTCTGCTCGGAAAGAAAGGTTGACAAAGCACCCTCCTAGCTGTTTGTGCTTCGGGGAAATGTTGTGGATGGCAAGGCCAATGAAATTGTTGGAGACAAGGACAAATGCCAGTTTTGGCAAGCTACAGGGGTCGCTAAGGGTTTGACAAATCGGGCAGATTTTTTGAGTTGTATGCAAGTGCCTCAGTGGAATAACCAAACAGCTTTCTAATCAGCGTTGACGCTTACCTGCAGCTGCTGATAGAGCCCATGTTATTCAGGAAAGTGAAGTTATTTCCATAAGAATTACAGCTCTACATGGGCCATCATTTTAACAAAAGCATTTCCCCCATTTTGTATGAACTCTTGCTCTTTGTTCAGATCTTTATTAGAATCTCCAATAAATCATTGTCAGCCAGAGAATGTCCATTCCCGCCCCCATCCCAATTTTGGGGATATAATTCTGCTGTTCCTTCCGCAGCTCCAAGTTTTCTTGTCACTCCTAGGCAAGGCAGGTTATCTTAACGTCGCAGACTATTTGGGAGCAATCTTCAGGTTCAACAGAATGCTAGCCTTGCAGGGAGCAGCACACAAATCAAACTGCCCAGGCTGTTTAAGGAAAGACAAGCAGCACCCCCAGTGAATGATGCCAATCTAAGGAAACAGGTTGGCTTGGTCTATTTCAGAGCCACTTCCAAGCTAAAAGCAGGAATGCAAGGAGGGACTGTTGCTTAGGCAAATGTCAAGGAGAGCAAGGAAGGAACATGCTACAGGTGTATAAAATTATGCATAGTGTAATAGAGAAAGTGAAGTTCTCCCTCCATCTGCCATAAACCCAGGACCCAACCAGTGGTAGACAATTTGGGATAGACAAAAAAAAAAAAAAAGTACACACAGTTCATGGTTACAATATGACATTTCCTCCCATGGGAGGTCATAATGGCCACCAACCTAGATAACTTTAAAAAGGGTTTAGTCAATTCATGGAGGATAAGGATATCAGTGGCTACACATTACGTCCAGTATCACAGACAGAATTGCTCTGAATTACCAGTTGCTGGGAAATATGTTCAAGAGAGTGCTACTGCACTGTTGTTCTCCTTGTAGCCATCCCAAAGGCACCTGGTTGGTCACTAACAGAATAGAAGCTGGACCAGATAAACCTTTGGTCTGGTCCAACAGCATATTTCTTATATTATTGTGATGGGACCTGAAAGTGTTCATCTTCAGTAGGATCCCCTGGCATAAGAGCAATGAGTAGGGCTGGTCAAGTAAGCTTCTGGAGATAAACAGGGCCCTCTTCTGATGTTGACCTACAGCATATCCATAGAGGCTGAAGCTAATGGTTCAAGTCAGACCCACCTAGGGTGGAGCACAGAACCTCCCCAGGTGAACTTACGCTCCATAGAGTCACTTTTATGATGTTCTTTACAGTACATGTACACAACAGAACAGTAGGAGATAGGGGGGAGGTGTAATGGGACACTTTGTGTCCCCCCCCCCCCTTTGCAAATAAGTATTATTAGAAGCAGGGAAAGGACCATATAGCTGACTCCGTCAACTTTAAGCACTGTCAAGTCCTGTTGATTTTAATGAGCGTGTTAAGCTTCTGCTTTCCCATTGAAATCAGTTGGACCTAAAAGTAACTGACTTCAGCTGAATTGGACCGAAGGTTCCTTGAGATATCTGTCTTGGGACATTTTCTAGAACAAAATCCAAGACTCTACTCAGAGATACATACCACCAGGAATGATGGGTGGAGTTGGACTGTCATAACTATTCTGGCTAATGTCCCAGGAAAAGCAGCTGAAGACATAGGGTGACAGCCAACTTTCAGTCCATTGATCTGAATGGGTCAATTCTGAGTATAACTGATGTTGGATATCACCCGTACAATATAATTGTTCAACTTAACTGCCCTGTGTCTCAAGCCACACAGTAAACCGGATTACACTGAATTCTTAGCTGCTTACACTTCGAGTTTCTTAAGAGTTCTTGAATTGCAACAGAGGGTTATATTCTCTGCTGCATTTAGAAACAGCTCTAATTTATACATTTTTATCTTTTCAAGGTTGCATCTCATGTAAAAAGATTAGGTGGTTTGCATATTGTGAGATCAATGGTTCCTTTGTCTATTTCTGAAAGGCTTGTGATGAGAAATTTTCTCTCTTGTTTTGTCCTAATCATATTCTAAACATAGGGAATTGGGTGGCGAAAGAACCAGTCTGAAGTTATGTATATCCATAGAGGGTGGGGAAAGGAATTTTATATGCCCTAGAAGTTGTCCTTGGCTTCGTGAGCAAGTAAATGATCTTTTCCTTTTATGAAAGTCACTTTTGTTCTCCTATGCACTGGGACAAGATTAATCCAGCTAGTATGAAAGGATATACAAGAATTCATCTGGGGTTTAAAATTAGGGGTGTGCATCAGCCACAAAATTGGATTTGTATCTGAATCTGCAGCTTTGGGAAACACCCTGATTTCTTTCAGATCCACTCTGTACCTTTCTAACTCTTTGTTTGAGACGAGATTAGGCCTGTTAAAAAACAAAGCCTATCCATCGCTATAATGGAATATTTTGAAATGGCTACAAATCGTAGTCAGATACACCCAAGGCTTTTTTTTAAGCAGAGCACCTCTAAAGTTTAATTTTTTAAAAAACAAAGGAAAAGTCAACAAGTTTTTCATTTTCTGAAAGAATTGGTTGAAATTCACAGGCATGATCTGAATTGGAATCATGACAGCTTTCCCCGAATCAGCCCAATTCACCTCCTAAGTTGCGATACGTGCATAGCCAATGCACACTCTTAGTAATATTGCTTTCTGGGAGTAATAATGATTTGATGATTTGTGGTGTGCATCTGTCTGTTTCATAAGAGGCACATGATATTTGAAAACATAGTGAGATATCTGTAAAATTAATCATGGGTTTTACGGGGAGAATAAAGATATGCAAGATGGAATATTGCAAGATGATGCAGAATAATAGGCAGGAATATAATCAAAATCTGATCAGGTTGCTTGTTTAAGAAAATCTATTAATGGGATTTATTTTTAATTGTTCTCTGTGTGTGTGCGCGTGTGTGTGTGTATGGGCTTCTAATGAGGGTGAAAGAGGAGAGCGCAAAATATGGTCTGAAGCTCAACATCAAAAAAAAACGAAGATCATGCCCACTGGGCCCATCACCTCCTGGCAAATAGAAGGGGAAGAAATGGAGGCAGTGAGAGATTTTACTTTCTTTGGCTTCATGATCACTACAGATGGTGGCAGCAGTCACGAAATTAAAAGACACCTGCTTCTTGGGAGAAAAGCAATGACAAATCTACACAGCATCTTAAAAAGCAGAGACATCACCTTGCCAACAAAGGTCTGTATAGTTAAAGCTATGGTTTTCCCAGTAGTGATGTATGGAAGTGAGAGCTGGACCATAAAGATGGCCGATCGCCGAAGAATTGATGCTTTTGAATTATGGTGCTGGAGGAGACTCTTGAGCGTCCCATGGACTGCAAGAAGATCAAACCTCTCCATTCTTCAGGAAATCAGCCCTGAGTGCTCACTGGAAGGACAGATCGTGAAGCTGAGGCTCCAATACTTTGGCCACCTCATGAGAAGAGAAAACTCCCTGGAAAAGACCCTGATGTTGGGAAAGATGGAGGGCACAAGGAGAAGGGGACGACAGAGGACAAGATGGTTGGATAGTGTTCTCGAAGCTACCAGCATGAGTTTGACCCAACTGCGGGAGGCAGTGGAAGACAGGAGTGCCTGGCGTGCTCTGGCCCATGGGGTCACGAAGAGTCGGACACGACTAAATGACTAAACAACAACAACATATATTTCGGGGGGGGGGGGATCTCTCAGGACCTGCATGTACGTAGATGTGGCTCAAGCCAGTGGTGAGTGGGACGAGAGCCATGGGGGGAGGGAGTCAACCTCCTTTCTCTCTTTCTGCCACCCCAACCCCATTGTCTCTCTCTTTTTCAATGAATGTTTACAGCATGATAGGTCTGACCTTGGAAAATGCAGCAGCTAACCTTTTGGTAGGTACAGGGAATTTTAAGGCTTAGACTTTGTATGTTTCCCTCATCTCCAAGATGCTGAAGCCTAAGGAACTGCAATCTTAATCAACAGAAAGCAGGACCAGTAAGAGACCAGTGAGCTTTGCAAGCTTAAGACACCAGATCTAATCCCTTACCTTCACTTGAGCAAACCAGGTGCCAGGTGATGGGAAAGATCTCTGCTGGACTTAGGTGCTGAAGAGCCACCACCAGTCAAAGTAGACAAGAATGGACTAAGTGGACCATTAATCTGACCTAGTATAAAGCAGTTTCTTCTGTTCTTTCATATTTAACTTAATTAGGTTCTATGGCAATGACGACAGCAACAAAAGCCCAAATGACATTTTAGCTATTCGAAAAAGGAAGCTCTTGAAAACCTCGTTTCTTTGCTTACAGAAGCATCTAAACAAGCACCAGAGCCAGCACGGACAATCATGCAGCCAATACCATTTACAAAAGAAGAAATACATGTTTTTTCCTAGAAAATGGAACAGAGTCTCCAATTATCGAGATTACAGTGTTCAACAGGCAGAGAGAGAGAGAGAAGAAACCTCAGTCCTTAACACACACACACACCCTTCTCTGATACGGCTGCCTCTGCCACAATGCAACAAAGAACGTCTGTCAAAATTACACCATATTCTCATGATAAGAAATCAATACGCAACCAATGTCTGCAAATGCACAGGTAAAATACCTTCATTTAAATTACATAGCTTCTTCTTCTTCTTCTTTTTTTTTTTTGTACTCAGCAGTTTAACCTGTGGGGAAAACAAGCAGCTTGAGAAGCGATTTTTTATTAGGAAAAGATCGTATGGATAATCATAGAATTGTAGAGGTGCAAGGAACCATGAGAGCCATCTAGACCTACCATTTGCAATGCCATCTTTTGGCCGACTGTAGGGCTTGAATTCATTATTCTGAAATTAAGAGTATCATGCTCTACCAACTGAACTATCCAGTTGAACATCTTCCCAAGGCAGTTTGGTACAAATGGCAAGCTCTCAATACACACACACACACACACACACACACACACACACAGTTAGATTTCTGTTATGCCACTGTGCAGTTTTTGGAGTCACAAGACTCTGTTTACATTCCAGACTGTTGGAAGTCTCACGGGAGACAGATGTTGAAGTTACTGGTTTCCTTTTTCTTTGTTCCAGTTGTTCACTGACTCTCACAGATAGCAGATGCTTTTCTTTTCTGTCCTCATAGTTAGAAATAAACGTAGCGATGTAGCACACATTTCTCAGCTCCTTCTGCTGTTTGTATACTCTGCATAATGGGAGCATGCCTAAAGCATCATCATCAAAGGCTTAGGTCGTTAATCACCGTCGGAGGAGGAGAGCCTGCTGGATTCTGAAGATACGACGTGGAAGAGAGCTATTTCAGCTCCGTCGTACGGAACCTCCGACACACAGTACAGCTGGATTCTAGATTTTGAAATGATGGCAAACATGGATCTCTCACCCAATGTGCACTTTGGCCCTATCTACAGTGACAAAATGCAAAAGATGGCAGGCCTCCTGCAAATTTAATTTACTGAATTTCCATCTTCTACACAACTATTAAAGGTCTGGGAGCCCAGTTTTCACATCTGGCCATCCTGGCTGTAGGTGACAATGCACAAGTTACTGGGTGTTTCCAGACTGTGGCTATTTTCAGGTGGGATTCAATCACATGCCAGCAAATTCAGGCTGCACAGCTAAAGCTGATCTGGAGCTCTTGCACAACAAGCCCACTTCCCCCAAAGACCAGAGTTTTTGCTATAAGGAACGTGATGGAAAAGTGAATGAAGAAGTGTAGAAGAACACTCGTTTGACACGGCCTCATCTAACCTCCCTGCAAACAAATCAGAATGAGTGCTTGAGGAATAGCTGGTGTCATCTCACTTCCCTGCAAACCAATCAGGATGAATGCTAAATAAACAGGTCCTTTGGAAGCAGCCACTGTATCTCAACCTAACCTGCCTCACTGGTGAGAGGATGAAACAGAATAACCCCATGCAGTTCTTTTTGGGGGAAGGGAAAGGATATAAATTAAAAAGAAAGACAAGACAGTCACTGCAAGGTTGTCATCTACCTGTCCTTTTAAGCCATTTCCTATGGGGAAATCTGACAGGGAATTCAGACACACTGTGTGATCCTTTGACCCCCTGCAAAGAAAGATGTCAATCAGGAATGCAAAACGACTGTTATTTGTTCTCGCCTACTCCAAGCCTTCCCAAAGATCAGCAGAACAGTATCCTCCTGAGCACATCAACAGCACAGTGACTGTGACAGTGACTCCTCATAAATGAAATGATCATTCCCCTTGACTCTTAAAAGGCCATTCCTTCCTAAACTGATGCAGTGTGATGTAGGTCTAACTGCTGCTGAGTCCGATGGTTTAAATGATGCTGCTGCTAATGATTCAGTTTGCCCAGAGTGTAGCAAAGTTTATTGAGTTTGTTTCTTAAAGCCAAGAGTGTGGGTAATGAATATGTCTTATAAAGCAAACTTGTGTGCCACTTTAATAATAATAAAAAACACAGAAACTTTTAAATTGAAAATGAAGGTATTTCAGTTTTGTGAAATGAAATGAAATGTAGGTTCCTGTTTCCTCCCCAAATAGGTTTCATTGCAGCATCAAACAGCTGATTAGGTTCCAAATAGAATTGAAGCAAGATCTTACCGCAAGGTGGAATTACACGTCTGCTTCAGAGCATGTCAAGCACCTATGATTAATGTATCCTAGTAAATTGCTTATAAGATGGTTTGCAGCTTAAACAAGACCGAGATGCTACTCAGTTATGGCCTCTCCTCAGCCTAAACCAAATTAAAAGACACAGTCTTTGCTCCCTCTAGAGGGTTCTATGTGAAACTGTTGCACTTGGAAAAGTAACAGTGGGATTTTCCACTTGGGAATCAACTCTGTGAAAACGACCTTGAGGATATGAGTGCCCCTACAGAAGAGATAGTAACAAGGCAGAAAGCAAAACAATCTCAGAAGAAAAGGGGCTCTATATCAGGAACTGCAGCTGTGCAGGAAAAAACACCAGCTTCTATGGATCCTATGACTCAGGCACTACTTAAAATAAATCAATCCCTGGAAGCATTGACAAAGCTATCGACAGAGAATTCTAAAAAATTAACAGAGTTGACAACAAGGCTGGATGTGAATACAGCTAGTGTTAAATCTAACACAGATTCTATAAATAGATTAATTCAGGAAAATTCAGAAACACGAAAGATTGCAGAAAGTGCAAAAACAACGGCTGAAGAGACAAGGGAAAAGTTTGGGCCTATTATTAAAAAAGTGAATGAGCATGATGCAGCCCTCTCCTTACTGGAACTTCAACGTAAAGAGAAGAATTTAAAATTTAGATTGGTGCCTGAAGGGGAAGGGGACAACCTTGTGAAATTTCTTACAGAGAACATCATAACTTTTTGGCAGGAGGAATGGGAGGAAGACGAGGAACTTGAGATAATATCAGCCTTTCGACTGGGTAGAAAGCAGGATAAAAAACCAAGGGACTGTCTAATTACACTGAGATCAAAAGAAGAAAGAGATAGAATATTGAATCTGCATTATCAAAAGGCATTGGTGATCCAAAATTGTCAGATACAGATTTTTAAGGACATTCCTAAATACATTTTAGAGGTGAGAACATATTACAAAAGCCTAGCAGACCTGCTGAAGAAAAACACTATACCATTCAGATGGGAGTTTCCACAAGGATTGTCCTTTAACTTCAAAGGAAGGAAGATTAAAATAAAAACAATTCAGGACAAAGAACAATTTTTGGAGAAGTACCTGGAGGATCTGCAGAAAGGAACTGTGGAGGAGAGGGAACCACCTGATATAGCAAATTTGTCATTTGGACTTTCACTACCACCATCAGAGGAAGAGCAGAAGCTTGGAGCAGTTGGAGGAACAGCTACCTAAATACAAAATGTCTCTGCAACTCCTTAGTTGGAACTGTAACGGTTTGAACCTTCCTCGGAAAAGAAGACAGGTTTTTCATATTTTGAAGAAAGAACAATTAGACATAATATGTTTGCAAGAAACCCATATTGCCAGGATACATAGGAAATTACTGATAAATAAGAGACTTGGTCAAGAATTTATCTCATCAGACAAAGTAAAGAAAAGAGGTGTGGTGATCTACGCAAAGGAAAAGTGGGCTCCAAAATTGATATTTAAAGATGATCAAGGAAGATACCTGGCAATTGAAATACAAATTCAAGGAGAAAAGATATTAATTGTGGGAATTTATGCCCCAAATGAAGGGAAGGCCGAATTCTTTAGGAAGTTGCATGAGACATTAGTTGACTTTTTAGATTATAAAATCCTAATGATGGGAGACATGAATGGAGTTGTCTCAACAAACATGGACAAAGCACAGAGACAAGTGATTTCAAAAGAAGGGAGACTACCAAAGATCTTTTTCGAAATGACTGAAACAATGGACTTGATTGATATTTGGAGAATAAAGAACCCTCTAGAGAGAGAGGGAACTTTCTTCTCTGAAGCAAAAATGACATGGACAAGAATAGACCAAATCTGGATTTCTAGCAGTCTGGCGTCAAGAACAAAAAAAGTAGAAATATGCCCAAAAACGTGCTCCGACCATAATGCGGTGAAGATGGAGATGAAACTAACAACAACTGGATCCTTTAGATGGAGAATGAATGACACCCTATTTAAGGATGAAGAGATCCACAAGAAGGCCCTTAAAACATTAAAAGACTATTTTGAGATCAACAGGAAAACAGATGTGGAAAAAAGAATAATTTGGGACGCAAGCAAAGCCGTGATGCGAGGTTTCCTGATTCAACAAAATTCTATTAAGAGGAAGCAACAAAATGAGAAGAAGGAAAAATTTTTAGAAAAAATAAAAGAAGGAGAGAAGAAGTTGAGGTCTAAACCAAAATCCCATGAGATCTTGAGAGAAATAAAGTTCTATCAGATGCAGTATATGGAGCTTATGAACCAACAAATAGAATGGAAGATAAGGCAAATGAGACAAAGAACTTTTGAATCGGCGGATAAATGTGGGAAACTTCTGTCATGGCAATTGAAAAAAAGGCAGAAAATGAATACTGTAACAAGTTTAGAAATGGATGGAAAAATTATCCATAAACCCAATGAGATCAACAATTGTTTTCAAAGCTTCTTTAAGAAATTGTATGCACAAGGGCCAATTAACGAGCAAGAAATAGAAGAATTCATCAGAAAATATGGTTTACCAAAAATTTCAGAACAAAGTAAAAGGATCTTAAATGAGGAAATAACAGAACAAGAAATAGAGGGTGCCATTCAAAATATGAAATTGGGAAAATCACCAGGACCAGATGGCCTGACGGCCAAATACTACAAAATGTTGAAAGAATGGTTGACACAACCATTGAAGGAAGTCTGCAATGAAATTTTGAAGGGGAAAAAGGCACCTGAATCGTGGAAAGAGGCTTTCATCTCACTTATACCGAAAACAGAGACTGAGAAGAACCAGGTTAAAAACTACCGCCCTATATCCTTACTCAATGTGGATTACAAAATTTTTGCAGACATTTTGGCAAAAAGATTGAAAAGAGTTTTAGCAGAAGAGATTCATAAGGACCAAACAGGCTTTCTCCCAGGTAGACATATGTCAGACAATGTGAGAAACATTATAGATATTTTGGAGATGTTGGACGTTGACATTAATAGGAAAGCAGTTTTGATTTTTGTGGATGCGGAGAAAGCCTTTGACAACATTTGTTGGACTTTTATGAAAAAGAATCTCCAAGGGATGGGGGTAGGCCAAGGTTTTGAAAACGGTATAGGTGCAATATATTCTCAACAAAAGGCCAAATTAATTGTAAATAATGTGGTAACAGAAGAAATATCTATAGAAAAAGGTACACGACAGGGTTGCCCAATATCCCCTTTGCTTTTTATATCAGTCCTGGAGGTATTGTTAAATATGATTAGAAAGGACCAGTTGGTTAAAGGAGTTCAGGTCGGAGTTAGACATTATAAATTAAGAGCATTCGCAGATGATCTAGTATTGACTTTGCAACAGCCAGACACCAGTACCAAAAGAGTATTAGAATTAATTGATATATTTGGTCGAGTAGCAGGTTTTAAATTGAATAGACAAAAAACGAAAGTGTTGCAAAAAAATTTAACAATGGAAGAAAGAGAGAGTTTTCAGAATGAAACAGGTTTGGAAATAACAAAAAGGGTAAAATACCTGGGGGTAAACTTAACATCCAAGAACGTGAACTTATTTAAGGACAATTATGAAAAATGTTGGTCAGAAGTTAAAAAGGATTTGGAAATATGGTCAAGGTTGAAACTTTCCTTGTTAGGCCGAATCGCTACCATTAAGATGAATGTATTGCCTAGAATGTTGTTTTTATTCCAGACGCTGCAGATTGTGGACAAGATGGAATGTTTCAAGAAGTGGCAGAAAGATATATCAAAATTTGTCTGGCAGGGCAAAAAGCCCAGAATTAAATTTAAGATTTTAACTGATGCAAAGGATAGAGGGGGGTTTGCCCTGCCGGACTTAAGACTTTATTATGAATCGGCAGCTTTCTGCTGGTTGAAACACTGGCTACTTCTTGAGAACACTGACATTTTGGATCTGGAAGGGTATGACAATAACTTTGGTTGGCATGCATACTTATGGTATGACAAGGTAAAGGTGTATAAAAGTTTTAAAAACCATATTGTAAGGAAAGCATTGTATAATGTTTGGGTTAGATATAAAGATCTGCTGGAAAGTAAAACCCCCAGGTGGGTGTCACCAATGGAAGCTAGGGAAGTAAAAAAGCTTAATATGGATTCTAAATGGCCAAAATATCATGAAATTTTAGAATATGATGGTGAAAGGGTGAAACTTCAGAGTTATGAGAAACTAAAGCCTAAGGTTCGAGATTGGCTGCATTACCATCAGATAAATGAGACATTTAAACAGGACAGGAAAATAGGATTTCAGAAAGAGAAGTCAAAATTAGAAACAGAACTGTTGGAATCCAATACTAAGAACCTATCAAAAATGTATAACTTGCTGCTAAAATGGAATACACAGGATGAAACGGTGAAATCAGCTATGATTAAATGGGCACAAGATATCGGTCATGATATTATGTTTGCTGACTGGGAACAGTTATGGACCACCGGTATTAAATTTACTGCATGTAATGCATTAAGAGAAAATATTATGAAAATGATCTACCGATGGTACATGACCCCAGTCAAGCTTGCAAAAATTTATCACTTGCCTAATAATAAGTGTTGGAAATGTAATGAGACTGAAGGCACTTTCTACCACCTTTGGTGGACCTGCCCAAAGGTCAAAGCTTTCTGGGAAATGATCTATAATGAAATTAAGAAGGTCCTTAAGTGGACTTTTCCTAAGAAACCAGAGGCTTTCCTCTTGGGCATGGTGGGCCAAGTGGTGTCAAGGAAGGATAGGACTTTCTTTATGTATGCTACTACAGCAGCAAGAATTCTACTGGCAAAGTATTGGAAGACGCAAGAACTACCTACTCTGGAAGAATGGCAAACAAAGGTGATTGACTTTATGGGACTCGCCGAGATGACGGGCAGAATCCGGGACCAGGGGAAAGAGACAGTGGAAGAGGACTGGAAGAACTTCAAAATATATCTTAAAAATAATTGCAAAATTGAGGAATGTTAGGATGTCAGGGGGTAAGAAGTAAAGAATTGCAGCAGTAAATCAAAAAACTTAAGAAATTTTTATGAAAGGGAACTAAGATAATGGACTCAAGGGTTGCTAAAGAATTATTAAACAAGGATGCAGGGATGGGGAGGTATGGGGAAGTCAAAGAAAGAAGGGTAAGAACCGAGGAGTATGATGTGATACTGTTTTACATTGTTCTTTATTATATGTGTGGAAATTAATAAAAATTATTATAAAAAAAAAAAAAAAGACACAGTCTTTATAAGCAAGGCACTCTGTGAAGTCTCAAGTATTCTCCGTTTAAATCCCTTAAGCCTTTCCTGGTAGTCTCCTGGTCTTCTTTTGAAGCATAGATTGGAGGGAACCTGCGGCCCTCCAGTTATGGTTGGACTACAGCTTTGCTCACCCGTTTCAGTGGGGCGGTGTTACGGGATGGCAGAGGCATCACTGGGCCCTGACAAGGAAATCCTGTCATCAGAGCCCTTTCCTGATTGGTCGTGTGGGCGTAAGCCCATGCCACTTATCAGGAGCTGGATCTTGGCCTGCACCCCAGTTTTGGTGAATGGGGACTGAAATATACTCAGAGTCGAGTGTGGATTTCATGCTCTTTATTCAGCTCATAGTAGTGAGGAATGAAAGTTCCCCCCAAATATCTGCTTTATATAGATTATTTACACGATGGGCCGCACGTGATTGGCTAATTGTGGGATTCTCCCGTGGGCCAATCAGGTTGCGGATTCACTTCCACCTGGAGCTGGATTGGGTGGCTCCTGTGGACCAATCATACTGCTGTATTGTTCTAGGACCAATCAGACTGGTGCATTCTGAATCCTATTATTCTAGGACCAATCAGACTGCTGCCTTTTGGATCCTATTGTTCTAGGACCAATCAGACTGCTGCCTTTTGGATCCTATTCAACTCAGTACATAACAGGGATGCAGGCCTGGACGTGGGTTAGGCCAGGGGGTGGAGCTGAGGGATGGAGAAGGCATCCCTTGTGTCCGCCCCCTGCCCATTTAAATGGCCCGCACCTGTGGTCATGTCCGTGTGCCCAGGTGGAGCCTGGGCTGAAGGCACTCCCCCAGATGGCAGTCCCTGTGGGGGGCACCCTATTTGATATAAGTCTTAGGAAACCCCGCCTGGATTGACCTATGTGTCACTTCCGCTGGGCAGGCCAGAAGTATTTGATTGCCACATGCCCAAGCCAAACCTCTTCCATCTGTATTCAATAAAGTTGCGGTCTTTATTTATCTTGGGTTGGGGTCTGGGGAGCGCGATACCTTGACCTGCAACTCTGACCATTGTGAATGCTGGCTGGGGGCTGATGGGTGTTTGAGTCCAGAGCACATTGAGAACATCAGGTTGGGGAGAGCTACCATATTCTGTCGTTTCCTTTTTGTGTAATAAACCAACATTTCTTTCATTATTTTGTGTGAGAACTCCTTGTGGGCATGAGACGGGGGGTAAACACATATTCATAACAAACACATGTCTAGCAAAAGGTCCTAAACTTCTTGGTAAGGGTGCGTGGAAGTTTTTAATATTTAATGCTGTATTGTTTTTAGCATTCGATTGGAAGCCGCCCAGAGTGGCTGGGGAAACTCAGTCAGGTGGGTGGGGTATAAATAAAAAATTATTATTATTATATGATTATGTGTTACGGATATGCATTTGGGTAAAGACACATGCATTGTAACAGTGTCTGTTGGTTTACACTTAGGCCAATAACCTTTAACATCTAGTTTATTGCACAGCAATTATTTTGTTTGTGAGCTGATGCCACATCCTGTATAACCTTGCCCTCACAAAATGCCTTCCAGGAAGCACAATGGCTGGTGGGGCACAGGGGAAAGCCATGACACATCTCTATGAACAAAACCATTACTGCTGGGCGACTGACTGAGAAAATGAGCCCTGGAAAAATCACAGCCTTCTTAAACCAGAAAAGCATATTTACTGCAAGCAATTCAGTGATTGACATTCCTGCAGAGTAAGCACTTTGGGCAATCAGCTACAGAGGCATAAGCAACTGGATATGATGCTAGAAGGAGGAAGAGCAAGATGGAGGGACACACAAAGGCTGCATCAGAATCCTGAGTGCCAGGAAGCAGAAGACCCCCAATCCTTCCCAGTGGATCACCAGAGCTTATATAACAACACCAATCCATGTTGTCCCAGAGTGGGCTGCAGCAACTTAAAAATAAAATATTTTAAATGAGTTTAAAACAAATATTGTTCTTCTGTTCGTGACAAGTATATAGTGAAGTGGGTCATGTCATGTTACGTTCCAGATGTTTATAAATTGTAACTTTTAATCTCTTACAGAACTGCTCCTGCGGTTTAACCAATGCCTAAAACAGGTGTCTACCATCCTAAACCTCCTTCTCAGTTTTCCTAATGTCTGCCCGTTCCCTCTCCTTCCCCAGAGTTCACTTTTATTTACAGGGGAAATAACATATTAACTAACTATAAAAGACACACTTGGAGATAACTTGTGGATTTGGAAACTAGTTGATGGTGGTTTGTGGTTGTGTTGTTGTTGTTTTTTAATGCTTGGTACTTTTAGTTCCAGGGTTGCATTTGTGTTCCCTTTAAATACTTTTACTGTTTTATCAGAGTCAGAACATTTTGTTCAGGTGGTCTTGCCCTTAATTTTGGCATTCTAGGATGAGTCTGTTTTAGATCTGCTCTCTGCTGTTTCACTTTGCTGATGGTTTTGCTGTACGTAGTTTGAATGCTGTTAGCCTTCTTGAGCACTACTTTGGTAAGTAGAAAGGCAGGATAAAGGTAAAGGTAAAGGGAACCCTGACCATTAGGTCCAGTCGTGACCGACTCTGGGGTTGCGGCGTTCATCTCACTTTATTGGCAGAGGGAGCCGGCGTACAGCTTCCAGGTCATGTGGCCAGCATGACTAAGCCGCTTCTGGCAAACCAGAGCAGCACACGGAAACGCAGTTTACCTTCGCGCCAGAGTGGTACCTATTTATCTACTTGCACTTTGACATGCTTTCGAACTGCTAGGTTGGCAGGAGCAGGGACCGAGCAATGGGAGCTCACCCCGTCGCGGGGATTTGAACCGCCGACCTTCTGATCGGCAAGGCCTAGGCTCTGTTGTTTAACCCACAGCGCCACCCGTGTCCCATAGAAAGGCAGGATAGAAAATAAATAATAAAGATAAAGCTTGAGGCAGACACTAAATTTGCCTAAGATGAAGGCAGACTGCAGTTACCTTTCACACACATACTGTGTAAAGCAGTCATTCGCCTCTGCTGCTGGTAAAATGCACTCAGTCACCCAAAGGATGCTGTGTCATCCAGGGACTTAAATCACTGCTGTTCTCTGCCCTAAGCAAGCCTTAGCCTCACCTTGTTTCATGCAGCTTTCCCTTGCCCTTGCCCTCTTTCCTTCACTCCCAACTGGCAAGACATGAGCCAGGTCTGAAAACCTGATAGTAAAGGCAGGAGGGTAAATTTTGTGCAGAATATACATCCCCAAAGGACTGAAGCAGGTTATTGAAGCTATATGTTACTGGAGAAAACAAGAAACCCCTGAACATTCTGAAGTTCTTCTGGGATTTCAGGGCAATGCAATTACAGGCTGAATAACTGGCAATCTGCTTTGCAGGACAGCCGTGCTCAAAAGACAGAACCTTCACAAGTTATTTTGACATACAGCCTTCTGAAATGAAGTCCCAGCAGAGCTCAGCTTGACAGCCCATCCTGCTTGGGCAAAGTTAGAGCAATGATATGTTCATGTCTAAACAACATCCACACACATACACAAACACCCACACACACCACCACCACCACCACCCCAAAAAGAAAAGATATCCTGGAAAAAATGGCCTTAAATCAGAACTCAGTGACAAGTCTCAGGGTTTAAAATGAGACATTTCAAGATGAGACATACTGAACTGCTCCTGTCCAAGGTCTCTTCACAGGGGTGGAAGGTGTCTCCGAAAAAATTTACACATCACTTGGGAAGACAGGCGAACAAATGCCAGTGTACTGGAATAAGCAAAGATCACCAGTGTCGAAGCAATGATTCTTCAACATCAACTTTGTTGGACCGGTTATGTTGGGCGGATACCTGATTATCATCTTCCAAAGCAACTACTCTATTCTGAACTTAAAAATGGAAAGCATAGAATCATAGAATCATAGAATCATAGAGTTGGAAGAGACCACAAGGGCCATCGAGTCCAACCCCCTGCCAAGCAGGAAACACCATCAGAGCACTCCTGACATATGGTTGTCAAGCCTCTGCTTAAAGACCTCCAAAGAAGGAGACTCCACCACACTCCTTGGCAGCAAATTCCACTGTCGAACAACTCTTACTGTCAGGAAGTTCTTCCTAATGTTTAGGTGGAATCTTCTTTCTTGTAGTTTGGAACCATTGCTCCGTGTCCGCTTCTCTGGAGCAGCAGAAAACAACCTTTCTCCCTCCTCTATGTGACATCCTTTTATATATTTGAACATGGCTATCATATCACCCCTTAACCTCCTCTTCTCCAGGCTAAACATGCCCAGCTCCCTTAGCCGTTCCTCATAAGGCATCGTTTCCAGGCCTTTGACCATTTTGGTTGCCCTCCTCTGGACATGTTCCAGTTTGTCAGTGTCCTTCTTGAACTGTGGTGCCCAGAACTGGACACAGTACTCCAGATGAGGTCTGACCAGAGCAGAATACAGTGGCGCTATCACTTCCCTTGATCTAGATGCTATACTCCTATTGATGTAGCCCAGAATTGCATTGGCTTTTTTAGCTGCCGTGTCACACAGCATAATGCTGGTGGTCAACAAAAGAGGTTCAAAGACTCAGGGCAAATCTAAAAAAACGTAGTATAAACACTGACAACTGGGAAACACTGGCCTGCAAGCGCTCCAATTGGAGAACAGCCTTTACCAAAGGTGTCATGAGTTCTGAAGACGCTCAAACTCAGGATGAAAGGGAGAAACACACTAAGAGGAAGGCATGTTTGGCAAATGCTCACCATGGAAAATTATGTCCTCACTGTGGAAGGACGTGTGGATCTAGAATTGACCTCCACAGTCACTTACGGACTCACGGTTAAACCGTGTTTATGTAAGATTTTATGGAAGACAATCTTACTCCGCTATGAGTGATCGCCAAAGAAGAGGGAGAGAGGAAGGAGAGAGGTTTGAGTTTGCACAGTGGTATAAATGGACTTATGATTATGCATTGATTTCCACAGGGAGTTAATTTCCATAGGCAGCTGCCTGTTGAGACTCAGGATAAAATGCAGACAAAAACATGGCCACAGCCTCTCCTAGGCTACATTCTCATTTAAAGAAATTGCAATTTGTTTGTTTGTTTGTTTGTTTGTTTAAAAAACTTAGGACACAAAGACCTGTCAGGAAATGAAAGGCAACACATGAAATTAAGAGCAAACAAGTTATGCAAATTAGCTGTTCTGCAACGTGACGGTTCCACGTCATTAACAAAAAGTGTTTGATGAAGTGGAGAGCACCCAAAACAAAAAACAAAACAAAAAACCCAGCATGTGATTATACTTGGAAAGAGAGCAATTTGAATTAATGCTTTTATTGTGTGCAAGCTGTTCTTCTCAGCTCTTAAGCATGCTAAGTTATAATACAGTCACAACTGTATTCATAACTAGGTTCCCCCCCCCCCTCAAAGTTGGTTCAAAACCTACAACAAAGAGCAGGATTACGGTGAGGAAATAATTCTGTCTGAGCACAAGAACAGAAGAGCCCTCCTGGATCATCTATTCCGGTATCCTGTTCTCACAGTAGCCAATGAGATGCCCCAATTGGAAGCAGAACATGAGTTTCATGGCACTCTCCCCTACTTGTGCTCCCCAGAAACTCATATCTTACTTCATCGTTTTTAATTGGAGATGCCAGGAATTGAACTTACGACCTTCTGCACACAAAGCATGCACTCTTGCACTCAGCTATGGCCCTTCCCTTAATTGTCCACTTATAGTCCAAAGTGATCCAGCCCGGCAATGGACGCAGCATCACCCAATTGCTAAAGATGATGGCTCGTTCCTAAACTGGTTCTTCCCCAGTGGCTGCTGGGTCCATTTCCCTTAGCGTGCATTATTTCTGCTCTGACCCTTTTGAGGACAGCCCGTGAACCGTGACTAATGATGCCACTGCATGAGTTGGCTCCTTCATCTGCATAAATGGCTGTGAAAGGCCAGGACCGTGCTTGTAAACAAATGCCTTCCCTTAGCACTGGCATGGTTTCCAACCTTGCTTTCCCACGGTTCCTGCATTTGGTGTGCTTGACTTGCTGGGCCTCCCAGCGCTTGGTCTTTTTGTCTCCAGCAAAGACGTGCACCGGAAGGGCATTGCTTCCGTTTCGCACTCGGCGAAACTCTGCTTTCCGTTTCTTCTTAGACTATATTCTTTGTTGCTAACCTCAGCATGCATGTCTTGCTTTCCCTTCATTAACTGCAGGTGCATGTGGGGGTGTTCTTAGTGGAAAGGCACCCACTTCGTGTGGGTGGGGGAGACCTGCCTCTTCACTCCCCGACTGCCTTCAGAAGAGAAATCAGCCTTCCCGGTTTCAAGAAACCCATATTCCCCACCTCTGTTCCAGTTGGGGGTGGGGAAAATGAATACAGAATCACAGAATTGTAAGTTGGAAGGGACCCAGAGATTCATCTAGTCCAGATCCCCGCAGTGCAGGGATCTTGCCCACAGCTATCCCTGGGTAGGCTTGAACCACCAGCCTTCTGGTTAACAGACAGGAGCACTAACCCATTGCGCCAGAAACACCCCCTTCCCACATGCTGCCTCCACAGTAAGAATCCATCCCCCAAATGCCTGAGGGCCCCAGTCCTGCCACTCACCACCTGGCCCAGGGTGGGGCCTGACAGGCTATAAGAACTGCTGCGGCGGCGGCTACCACCCAGGAGGACTCGCCTGCTCAGCGCCTGAGGGCCCCAGTCCTGCCACTCAACACCTAGTCTAGGGCAGGGCCTGATTGGCTCTATAAAGGACTGCTGCCACTGCTGCTGCTGGGCAGAGAGGGCTCCATTTTGTTTTGTTTTTGTTTTTGTTTAAATTGCTGTTATTTTTACCTATGTCATTTTAAACTGTGATATTAATTCTGTATTCTTAGTTTTATATTTTGATTTATGTGGAAATTGTTTCCCATTTGGTTGTGCATTTTTTATGTGGTTTATTTATTGTTTATGATTTTTGTAATTGTGTAAATCTTGTTATGCTGTAAGCCGCCTTGAGCGTTGTTTTTTTAACTGTGGAAAGGTGGCATACCAATAAAAAATGATGAAGATGATGATGGTGATAAAGTCAATTAAGGAAAAACAAGCTACATATCAGTCTAGAGGTGGTGAACCTTTCTTCTGCCAGGGGATGTAATTCCCATAGATATAATCTGTCTAGAGCCATGTGCCAGTGGTGGGTACCAGAAGAGGATGGAACATCTCTTCCCTCTTTCTTTCTGCTGCCTGCTTTTCTTCACCTGTCTTTTACCTCTCCCCCTCCCATTTCCCTTCCCTTCATGTTTTAATGAAACATCTAGTCTCTACTTGGGGGCGGTTATGGAGGGAAATGATGAGAAGTTTGGGGCTGGAATTATCAATAGTGGATCAACACAGGAATCCAGCCATTACACTGGCCTAGAAGAAGAGGAAGCCTCACTGAGTGATCTTTTAAAATGGAGCACCCAGGAGCGCTGGGCGATCTGTGTACCTTCCTGTGTGTGTGCACATGAGAGTGTGTGTGGTTTATGGTCCCCAGTGGGTTTTTCAGGACTGAATATGGCCCTTGATAAGATTAGGCACCTCTAGGTTATTTTACAGCAAAGTGTCAATGCACCAAACAGAAATCCCAGGCAATAAATAACTCCTATCACCCTCCAGTCAGATAATCGGTGATCAGGGACGATGGGAGTGATAGTCCAAAACATCCACAGGACACCAGTTTGGGAAGGCTGCAGTGAATCATCCTTTGATAGCCCTGCCTTACATGTTCCTGTAATGGTTCTAGGGGTTGCTCGTGCGTAAACCGGCGCCACACCTGGCTGGGTTGCTTGAGTGAACCTTTTCTGTCCGGACAGCCACTCGCCCATGGCTGTCTCAATTGCTGGCAGAATCCGTCAGTGGGCGTTTCTTGAACTTCTTCCAGCAAAGAAGCTCTTTGACGCCTAGTCTCCGCCTACTCTCCCTGCGCGGAAGCCTTCTGCGCAGGGAGGGTGTGGACAGCGGAGGACCCTTACTCTCCCCACTGGTCTCCGGCGAGGAGTCATGGAGCCACCTCGCCGATTCCCCCATCTGCCCCCCTTCTCCACTGGTGCTATGCTGATTCCCTTCCCCAGAAGATGGGCTGCCTCTCCCCATCCCGGGATGCTCTCTGGAATCCCTCTGGAGCCCGCTCTCTCCCTCTGGCCCTGATGGCAGTTCCCTGACATGTTCCTAAAATGTATTTATGTTTCATCTCCATAAGAACACCATGCTCAGTGTTCTTCGCTCATTTAAATATCCAAGACAGCTCAGAATTTATAAGCAAAGGATTCCAGACAGCTGAGCTATCCAGCTGCCCAAAAGGCTATTGGAAAAGGAACCAAGAAGAACACACGGTTCTGTTTCTCTGGGACTTGAGCTTCTCTTATCTCTCCCTCTTTCCTCCCTTTCCATGGGACCTGGATGACTTCCATCCAAAGGTCCATTCATATAATCACTTATATTTTTTAATGCAAAAGCAAAAATAACAGCAGCAATAGATATAGACAAGCACATACTTTTCTGCTGTATGGTATCCACTTCTGAACTCCCTGATGACAATGACACTCAAATCACACCCCTGTCCTTACACTACAGAAACATGCTCAGGATTTGATTATTTAATATGACACCTGTAAGACCATAAAATTTTGTCCTCAGAGCTATTGAGGACACACAGCGACCTATGAATTAACCAAGATAGTTGGCAAGGAGGCCGTGTACATGAAGATAACCAGGATTTTTTTATTGGCGTTGGGAAGGATTGTTTCAGATTCAGAATTAGACCCTGAATGCCTGCCTTAGAGCTATGTGAGAGTCATAGAAACTGTCAGCATTTACTGTTGCCATAGTCTTCCCTTCCATCAGTGAGAAGCTCAACACACCTGTCATTGCTGAGAGGAAGGTGGGTGTATAAATGTGACAGGATGATTAGAGAGTTCCTCTCTATGAAGGCAGGAAAGGCTTAGAGAGCAACAGATTGACACAAAGATTTCTCAGTAAATCAAAAAAGTGGGAGGGGGCTGTACTGAAAACTGTGCTGTTTATCCCATGCTGAGATGGAAACTGCATGCAAATGACTATCACGTTACATTTGCATCGCAAGCTAACCTTCCAGCTCATTCTCTCTCCCCATAATTGAAAACACTCCAGAAGGAATCCTTTTTGTTAAGGAATGCTTGGTTGTTCATTTGTTCCCCACATTGCCTTCAAGAAGCTAAAAAAAGGAGGGCATATATATATATATATATATATATATATATATATATATACACACACACACACACACACACACACACACACACACTGATTGTTGCCTACATTTATCCACGCTGTGGTCAAAACCACTGAGTCTCTTGGGCTTGCTGATCAGAAGGTCGGTGGTTCAAATCCCTGCGACAGGGTGAGCTCCTGTTGTTCTGTCCCAGCTCCTGCCAACCTAGCAGTTCGAAAGCACACCAGTGCAAGTAGATAAATAGGTACTGCTGTGGTGGGAAGGTAAATGGTGTTTCTGTGTGCTCTGGTTTCTGCCATGGTGTTCTGTTGTGCCAGAAGCGGTTTAGTCATGCTGGCCACATGACCTGGAAAGCTGTCTGTGGACAAACGCCGACTCCCTCAGCCTGAAGGCGAGATGAGCGCCGCAACTCCACAGTCACCTTTGACTGGACTTAGTCATCCAGGGGTCCTTTACCTTTACCTTTATATATATTGCAAGGTTTATAAATAGTTACTAGAATTTAAACAGAAATACAACACATCATAGTGGGGGCAACTGTGGTCAGAGGAACTATGTGTCTACTTGCTCAGACTTCTGTTCAGCCACTAACTGTTGGTGGGTAACTTCAAGGCCTCTCTCACTCTCCTTTCTTACAGTCCAGAGGGAGTTTTTCAGTGATGATGATGATCAAAAACTGATGTGGAAATGTGGGAAACTGAACGAAAGACTGGAAAAGTGAGAAACTAAAACTGTCACATTCACCCATCCCTAGTGCCACGTTTATCTTTTCTTCTTCTCTCTGCCTAACTAGGAACCTGTGTGTTTAGCTTACGGCATGGGACAGTTCTGAGTAACAACCATATTTTCAAAAATACAGATCAATCACTGCTCCCTTATCCCAGTATCTGAGATGTTATCTGATACCAGTAGTCAGGCTGCAACCTCCACGTTGGGGCTGAGTAAAGAAACTATCAAAGCAGTGCCCAATAAGGGGAGAATTTGATAAGATACAAACTCTAAAGACAATATAAACCACTCGTAAGAACTCTAACAGCAATAAAACCATTTCTACCATTATACAATTAATGTTCCATAAATTGACTAGATCACACTTCAAGCAATGCTTTGTCACTGTACAGTTATTATAACTAGGCTATTGGGGGGGCATTCCTCACACACCCTGTTTTGTGTAAAATATTACCTGAGTGGGAGCTCTGAGGAACTTGGAAGCTTGCCATTATTTTGTGAAAATCTGTTTGGTCAAATTAAAGGTTATCGCCTAACTGCAGAATTTGGAGTCTACCTTTGTGTGTGTGTGCGCATGTGTATGTATATGTGTATATATGTGTGTGTGTGTGTGTGTGTGTGTGTGTGTGTGTGTGTGTATTCTCTCTCTCTCTCTCTCTCTCTCTCTCTCTCTCTCTCTCTCAAACACACACACAGAGTCATACCTCGGGTTACAGACGTTTCAGGTTGCGGACCGCCGAAACCCAGAAGTACCGGAACGGGTTACTTCTGGGTTTTGGCGGTCGCGCATGCACAGAAGCACTAAATGCACATGCACAGAAGTGCCGAATCACAACGCGAGCGTCCACTGTATATGTGTGTGTGTGTGTGTGTGTGTGTGTATATATACACACACACACACACACACACACAGACACACTCTGTCAGTTTGTTTTTATTGTGCACATAGAAGGAGTGAAAATATAGAATTCCTCTGGCTTTAGGTCCAGCATTGGTTGAGACATGTGGACTTCCAAAACTGTCGGACAAGCCAGGAGAGGAATTTGTAGAGTACAGGGAGAAGAGTTTGAGATGTATAGATTTTGAATGTTGGCAGGTATACATCTGGCAACAGAGTTGTGAGAAAGGGAATTGCTGGCAGGAAGTCCGCATTTCTATAGCATGAGGTACAAAGAACTTCAGAATCAGGAATGGGCTACAATGACAAATAGATCATATTTAGGCTGGGTGGGGGGAGAGAAGCAAGAAGGGGGGGGGGATTTCTCTATATTGTGCTTGCCCTGGCAAGTGTCGAAGGTTTCTGTCATTCCATGCTTTTGGCAGCAATTGAACAGCTTGCTATGCCAAGCATTTTCTTACTGAATTTGTAAACTGATCCTTGATGATAATGTTTCCACTGTACGGCTAATGAAAGGAGAGTTCCTTCTCTATGCAGACAGCAAAATGGGCAACATACAAGTCAGTTATTCATGGCTATCCTTTGGATTATGTTACTCATTCAATTCATTGGTACGGGAGCATTTGGGCAGCCTTGTCCACCATGACTTTGCTCATTTTCTCCACTTAGCCGCCAGTCTCTTCTTACTGTTATTTCATCCATTCAGTTATTCCCACAGTGGAATCCTGTACCCATGTGAAGGAATGACACGAACCATTAATAGAATCATAGGAATTGCAATTCCCATATAGACAATGGAATCAGGGGTCTACTGGAGAAAAGCCAGTGTGCATTTAGAATGGAGAGATTGCGGTTCAAATTTTGCTCAGTAATAAAGGACTGACCTCGGGTCAGTCATGTTTCCTCAGCATAAAGGCCTTGTAGGATTGTTGCTCGGATAAACGCAGTAAGGAGCTATGTGCAACCTGCTGAACCAAAAATGGACAAATCTATCAATTTCAGTTGTCTGTGCTTCTCTCTCTTTTTTTCCAATCTTAATGCAGTTCTCCACATTTCCACAGCAATTCATGATTATTATTATTATTTTTCAATCCTCATGAACATGAGTCAGCATGTTAGTGAGTGCTTGTTGTTGTTGTTTAGTCATTTAGTCATGTCCGACTCTTCGTGACCCCATGGACCAGAGCACGCCAGGCACTTCTGGTCAAACTCATGCTGGTAGCTTTGAGAACACTGTCCAACCATCTTGTCCTCTGTCGTGCCCTTCTCCTTGTGCCCTCCATCTTTCCCAACATCAGGGTCTTTTCCAGGGAGTCTTCTCATCTCATGAGGTGGCCAAAGTATTGGAGCCTCAGCTTCACGATCTGTCCTTCCAGTGAGCACTCAGGGCTGATTTCCTTCAGAATGGAGAGGTTTGATCTTCTCGCAGTCCATGGGACTCTCAAGAGTCTCCTCCAGCACCATAATTCAAAAGCATCAATTCTTTGGCGATCAGCCTTCTTGGTGTTCCAGTTCTCACTTCCATACATCACTTCCATACATCAATACTGGGAAAACCATAGCTTTAACTATATGGACCTTTGTTGGCAAGTTAGTGAGTGCTAGAAACCCTGAAAAGCAACACTTCACATTGCAAATTTTGCTGCAGGTCTTGCTTGTTTTATAATGACAGATTGGTAACAATATTCCACTAAGATTTCCCTGTTCTCTCTTCCAAATGAAACCGATGTTGCAAAGGCTGCCCTAAGCTTTATTTGTTTGATGGCTTGCTTGTTTATTAAATTTATATCCCACCCTCCCTCTCAAAGGAGCCCAGGGCAGCTTCCTTCCTCTCTAAGGGTGGGGGAACATGAAATGATATTATTTTTGGATTCAGTGGCACTTATGCTTTCCTTATTTTTGTGCTTGTCTTTGTATTCTACTAAGATACATTTCTGTCAGCGACTGAAAGGCGCAATATTCCGAGAGGCGGAGAATGTGACCTTTGCCACAGAGAATGAATCACTTTTCCCGTGTTTATCCATCTGTGAAAATGGAGAGCGATTAGCCTTTAGAAGGAAACATCTCCACCAACAGCATCAGGTTTCACAACAAACTGCCTTTAGAAGAGCTGAAGGTAGCATTCAGTATTTTTATACAGAAATAAGATGCATCGTGTCAGTGCCGGATTTATGTATAAGCTAAATAAAGTATAGCTTAGGGCCCCCTCTCTTGGGGGGCCCCCAAAAAATTAAAGGGGAAAAAACCTGGATGTACATTTCCAAAATATAAGATAAAAAACAAATAAAATAAAACCTACACACAGCAACAGTGTTTTGTGTTGTGGAGGCTCCTATGAGGTAAGTAATGGGCCCCACCTGCTAGCCTGCTCCCTAAAATATCACTGGTTTGCTCATTATGAGTCTTTGTAAATTGTGTTTGTAAAGGAACTTTTGTTATTGCCAAATGCCAATGTGTTTGCATTATTAAGTTTGTTATGAATAAAAAATCATTTTAAGTTAGAACTTAATAATTATTTCACTATTAATATACTTCTTCTTAATTGAATTTCACTATTAATATACGATCAGAAGGCTGATCACCGAAGAATTGATGCTTTTGAATTATGGTGCTGGAGGAGACTCTTGAGAGTCCCATGGACTGCAAGAAGATCAAACGCATCCATTCTTAAGGAAATTAGCCCTGAGTGCTCACTGGAAGGACAGATCGTGAAGCTGAGGCTCCAATACTTTGGCCACCTCATGAGAAGAGAAGACTCCCTGGAAAAGACCCTGGTGTTGGGAAAGATGGAGGGCACAAGGAGAAGGGGACGACAGAGGACGAGATGGTTGCACAGTGTTCTCGAATCTACAAACATGAGTCTGACCAAACTGCGGGAGGCAGTGGAAGACAGGAGTGCCTTGCTTGCTCTGGTCCATGAGGTCACGAAGAGTCGGACACGACTAAACGACTAAACAACAACATTAATATACTTCTTCTTAATTGTATTTCAGTTCAACAATTACAGTGATACCTCAGGTTACGTACGCTTCAGGTTACATATGCTTCAGGTTACAGACTCCGCTAACCCAGAAATAGTGCTTCAGGTTAAGAACTTTGCTTCAGGATGAGAACAGAAATCGTGCTCCAGCGGCGCGGCAGCAGCAGGAGTCCCCATTAGCTAAAGTGGTGCTTAAGAACAGTTAAGAACAGTTTCAGGTTAAGAACGGACCTCCAGAACGAATTAAGTACTTAACCCGAGGTACTGCTGTACTTTGATAAAATACATATTTTGTTATGTGCAAATGGCTTTAGATACCTATTAGGTCCATAAATTACCATATAGCAAATATTCAACACAAAAAACAGTCACAATTTGTTGTTGACAAAGGACAGCTGGACATATAAAGGGCCCAATTAACTTCAGTAGCTTAGGGCCTCATCAAACCTAAATCCAGCACTGATTGTGTTCAGTGGTTTCCTCCCCCTTCAGTGTGTAAGGCTGCAGGTCTAATTGCACAGATAACACACACATACACACTCATTAACATTAAAAATCTTATTGTAAGTGGGTTGTTGTCTGCAATTGTCCGGCACAGAAGGCAAGTATTACCTTGAAAACAGCCTCACACTAGCTAGTTTTCCAAGACACAATTACTGTAGCACTTTGATGTACATTGTTTTGCTAAGCAGAAAAACATTTTGTTTTTGAAAAAATATTGAAACGCTATTTACCAAAGAAATCAAACAAACAAAACAGCAGTTGTTCATTTACTAGAACCATGCATTTGATGAGCTCTCACATCTTCTCTCTGAATTGAATTCTTGGGTACACAAGTTACAGACATATTCATTATATGCCTATGCCACCCCACCCACCTGAGTTCTGTGGGCGGTTTGCAGTCCTTTAGAAATACAAAATACAACGCGGCATGGGACCAACATATAACTAGCAAGGGCAAGCACTAAGGCTTAAATCTCTGCCTCCTTGACTATGTAAATATTCCTATAGTCACATTTGCACAGCACATGTAAGGAAATGTAAGGAAATAGTTTTCATTATTCTTTCATGTGCTGAAATGAAAGTCTTTCATTTGTATCTATACCAGGCCTGCTGCATGCAATCGACGTTGTTTCTGAACAGTCAAAGGATATTTTGCAGGCCTGTAATGTTTCCAAGGAAGGAATTTTCATTCCGCACTGATGGGGTGGGAGCAGGGGGCTGTCCCACACATGTTTACATTGGCCTAGCTGGATCTGCAGTTGTAAGATAGCTGGGAGGTTTGAGGACACACTCAGGGCATGTATTCTGCATACTACAGCAAGCCTGCTAACGCCTTCTCTTTCTTTTCATGATTAGGGGGCCTGGCCAAAAATCCAATACTTCCTAGGTTTAGGGATTCTGCTTGGCCAATCCGAGGGGGCTATTCATGTTCTACATGTGGATTTCCCATAGGCCAGGAGCAGGGGAAACCTGGTCTGGTCGGCCAGATCTTTATCTCCCTGCAACCCAGTGGACCAACTTTGATAGGCTGGAAGAACTAACCACCTGTCAATCATCTGATCCCAGTCCTACGTCAAAGTTGGCCCACAGGTGTGGTGGGGAGACAGTGAAGCAGCACTGAGTAGGACTGAACTCTCTGCAGAATTCTTAACAGGTGGGGGATGGGGGTAAATCCTTCTGTCTGTATGTGGCTGCTGCCTTTGGAGAACTGGCAGCCACAGCCAATGCAGAACTGAACCTCTGCCTGTCAGCTGACATCACTTATCCATCTGCATGATGTCACCTGATTCACAGGTGGGCATGGTTTGGGGAAATGGACTTATGGATGGAATTGGACCCCAAGGTTCCTTATCTTCTTAATTCTCACCACCAAATAAGGTAAAGGTAAAGGTACCCCTGCCCGTACGGGCCAGTCTTGACAGACTCTGGGGTTGTGCGCCCATCTCACTTAAGAGGCCAGGGGCCAGCGCTGTCCGGAGACACTTCCGGGTCACGTGGCCAGCGTGACATCGCTGCTCTGGCGAGCCAGAGCCGCACACGGAAACGCCGTTTACCTTCCCGCTGGTAAGCGGTCCCCATTTATCTACTTGCACCCGGAGGTGCTTTCGAGCTGCTAGGTTGGCAGGTGCTGGGACCGAGCAGCGGGAGCGCACCCCGCCGCAGGGATTCGAACCGCCGACCTTTCGATCGGTAAGCCCTAGGCGCTGAGGCTTTTACCCACAGCGCCACCACCAAATACGTAACTGTTTATCACATACCATGCAACTGTTATGCAAACATCATTTACTATGCAATTGCTCAAGCTTTGCACAGCTTCTATCATGGCATGTAAGGTGAGTTGTGAACTCCCTTCAGGGTAAATTAGTCATATCAGTTTATGGGCAGCTCAAGCCACAGAGGTCCTTAATCCATATTCTTAGCCATGAATTAAAACAACCCGCAAAGAGATCTGAACATTGATCTTGCCTTCCACACCCTGAAGCATAACTCTTGAATTTGGACCAGAAGCTTTTGGTTTGTGAATACCTGAAATTACCAATAACAATAAATATTTCATGGTAACGGTCACTTACTAGTTCATTGCAAGTGCTGATTGCTGCCTTCCCAGTTTTGAAATCTGGCTGCAAGACTGTCCCAGTCAGGTGGCACGAAGTTTCCAAACGCTGAACCATCTTTGCACGGGAATAGTTGCCAGATCGCCTTTCCAGAATATAATTATTGGACAGTAATCCTTGATGGAGGGTTAAGTTAAAGAACAGGTCCTTGTCTTTGTGCTTAATCTTATAATACACTTGACTGTCCTTCCTCCTGGTGTCTCTTTTCCTTCTGACAGTGGAAGCATGGTGGTGCAAATTGTAAGACAGAAACTGCCCGGCTGCATCGACTTTGGCTGGGCTTACCACTTGGTAGTCTTGCAACGTTTTGATAAAATTATCTAGGGGAGAAAAGGAGCAGAAAAATTAGCTTTTCACCTTTGCCCAACCCTCTTTTAAAGCCATCCAAGTTGGTGGCAGTGAGTTCCATAGTTTAACTATGTGCTAAGCGAGGAAGGACTTCTAGTTCCATGAGAGAATGAGGAAAACAGCAGGGATAAGGAACCTGTGGCCATCCAGAGGCTACTGGACTGCAGCTCCCTCCATTCTTGACTGCTGGCTATGCTGGTGGGGCTGATGGGAGTTAGGATGCAACGATATCTGGAGGGCTACGCTTTCCACATTCCTAGAATAGACCCCTCCCATCACATCAGCTTTGGCTTTAAGTTGCACATGGTATGTTGTGTGCCTTTCACAATTTTGCACCGGTGGAAAAATATCTACGAATTGGAGAACTGGCAGAATCCAGCAACTTGAGAGGATCTCAGCTTGCTTCCTTTTAAAAAATTAAATTTCTAGCCCCTGTGGTTTGTGTCAGGCAGCAGAGGATCCAATTCCCTCCCCCCCCCCCCCCCCGTGGCATGTTGCCAGGAACTCAATAAGACAAGGAAAAGTCCTTAGCAGCTGCTTTTTATTCAATGTGCACAGAGAGAGGCTTGGAAATGAAGCCTCTTGGAATAATGGCGTTGCCCCGAGTGAGTCTCCACCCTCTCCCTCTTTCCCTTCATGCGTCCTCACTACAGGTGCTGAGAAGTGCCCTCTGCCTCTAAGCTCTTTGCTCTCTTACTTTCAATGCTCGCTGGGTTCTGGGAGAGGTGGGGCCTGGAATGCTTTCTAAAGACGCTGTGTCTGTCAGCTGTCGCATCTCTAGTGCATCTTCTTCCTCCTCTCCCATTATTTCCCAGGTTTTCCCCCTCATCTTCCTCTGAGCTGTGACCTCCCCTCAAACCCGTGTTGTAATTCTGAACTGTCTTCTTTTCCACCATTCCTACTCTGCCCAGTCCCTGACAGCTTGGAACGGCATCCAGGGGTGCCCAAATCTTTTTCAAAGAGGGCCGGATTTGATGACCAAAGTTGTTGAAGTTATTGAGCTTTTTTTTAAATTAAACTGACCGGTAGGGGCCGGATTAGGCCCCCAAAACAGACTTTGGACATGCCTGGATAAGCAGTGCCTGTGAAAATGTCAGAAATCAAGTCTAATATCAGCATAGCTCCACATATTCCACAAAAGAAAACAGGTTAGGAACAAAAAGCAGAAGACAATGCAAATTTGTTTGATGCACAATAACTCAGGTGTTTTTTCCCCCTTGTAGGGTGGCCCTAAATGACAGGGTCCTTCCATATGAATCCACCCTCCCCAGTCATATGCTGTGTTCTTATGCAGTAGTAGTAGTAATAATAATAATAATAATAATAATAATAATAATAATAATAATTTATTATTTATACCCCGCCCATCTGGCTGAGTTTCCCCAGCCACTCTGGGTGGCTTCCAATCGAGTGTTAAAAACAATACAGCACTGAATATTAAAAACTTCCCTAAACAGGGCTGCCTTAGGGACATCCCAAAGCAGATGTCTTTTAAAGATAAAATAGCTACTTATTTCCTTCACATCTGATGGGATGGTGTTCCACAGGGCGGGCGCCACTACCGAGAAGGCCCTCTGCCTGGTTCCCTGTAACCTCACCAAATGCCCCTGTAGCTACCAAATGACATTACATTTCTGTCTTTCTTTTGAGTAATAGGAAGGGGAGTGATGGTACAGGCAGAATTAAGATACTTGATATTTGTTTGAGAGCCCCACTTGGAACAGAAAATCCCTGCATTGAAGGAGATTACATTCCAACTCTACAATTCTTTGAACTGTGGACATTAAAAGGGCAGCAATAGCCGGTTTGTTAAAGGAGTTTTCAAAACCAGCCACCCTCAGTTACTGCTGGAGGGAGGCAGCAGTCCATCTCAGGACAAATAATCCACACTCGCCTGCCACCCGTTTTGTAACTGCTCGGGCAGGGGTGAAGCGTTGCAAGCTGTCTGTTTGCAAGAAATCTTGCCATTGCTCGTCGCTGGTTTTAGCTTGCCAGCCTTGTTCTTTGTGGGGCTGCGAACAGCCGCTCACAGCATGTTCAGAGTGTGCCTGGGAAGATGCTCGGCTTGAGCTGGGAACGGTTTACAAAACGGCATTAAAGTTTTCTTTTAAAATAAAATAAAATCGTAAAGTCATGAAGATCTGCAAATGTTGAAGTGGCTAAAGCTTATTCGTACAAAAGGTTTTGCTTACAGGCGAGGCCCTTCTTTTCTACAACAAGATTAGGAATGTGGAGAGGGGAAGAGAGAGATGCCACGTTGTCAAACGCTAAATGCAAGAGCCGCTTTAATTAAAAACAAGAGAATCGACTGACCTTGCCTCTTGTCTGGAAAGACAAATCTGCCCGGTGGAGGATTCCTACCATAGCACAACGCCTGGATATTAAGGAAGTGGACCCAGAAGGAAACATTGGCGAGCCAGTTTCTCTGAATACATGGCATGTTTTATTTGCAGGAAACTGAGCGCCTCTTTCAATGCCTAGTTGAAAGAAAGCGGTCAAGTTGCATGGCCAAGGGCTGTGGAAATTAATGCACAAAGAGAGCGGGGAGAGAAAAGAAAATTCTCGGAGAGAAAGGCAGAGAGGCTTTTCCTGAAAAGGGGAGTGCTTAGGAGTCTTGGTGTCTGGTTTCTGGAGAGAGTGGGAAGGAGGGTGGTGGTGGAGCGAGGAAGCGGTTTCTAGGGAATCCCGCTTTTGCACAGAGATGAGCATGTAGTGGAACTGGGAGACATAAGAAAACCTTCTCTGCTTGTTCATCTATCTGCTGGCTCCTGGGTTACTTGGGTTTGGAGGAATCCAAAGTGAATAAGACAGGCAGGTTCCTCTTCCCCACAAAACACTAAGCATATGTACCCAGGAGGAAGTGCCACGGAGTTGCGCAAATCTTACTCCTGGGAAAGTGGGCATAGGATTTCAGCCATCAGGCACTTTCTGCATTGCCCAGAATGTTTTAACGTGGGCTGGAAAATAGAAAGGCATTTGCACAAAGAGCATGAGCGAGGGAGGTGCGGGTTTCAGTGCCCAAGTGAAAAAATACCATTTATATGATAACGGCATGTTCTGACTCCAGAACAATTCACAACCGAGCGAAGTGATCCACTATTCTGATGTCCAGCTGTGTACCCAAGCAACTACAACCGGGGTTTAATTTTAGCCAGGATTTAGACAATGCGAAGACTCAGTGGAACACAATGATTCTACATAAGAGAAAATGCCTTTGAGCATGTGCAGAGTGCAATTTTCTCACAACGAAAGAACCACAGCTGGTATTAAAGAATGCTGCTTCCAGATCATGCCTTGTGGCCCTCATTCCAGGGACAAGGTCTGCTGCCATGAGATGTAATAGAGGACATCATTTATAATATATATATATAGCCACATGATTGAAAACAAATCCTTCTTTGTTTGCCTTTTACTAAACCATGAATTTTCAGATAAATTTTCAGCAATAGCAATGGACCAGATTTGACTGTACGATGAATTCTTATTTAACCCCTCTGAATATTTGCCCTTTCTTACATTAATCATCCTGGCTCCTAAAAACAAACATTGAGCCAATCCTTTATCCAATGTGTTGTTCATATCCCCAGTAATGTTAGCGAGGGGACTGGTATCGGTTCTTTTTTGTTATTAATTTAATTTCTATGAACACCGCCTCCCCAAAAGCTGACATAACACTTCATTCTTCGTATATATTTTCATGGTGAATGGATACTTTGAACAGGGCAGGGTGAAAGGGCATGGGAGACAATGCAGGTTTTGAATGATCTGGAACATGTTTATTGTGATTCGAGGACCTGTCCCCCGCTTGGGAATAATAAAAACATGTGGACACAGTATATTAGGTTAATGGGCGAGAAAAGGCCACAACTTGATTGATTACAGCATGTGAGAGGTATTGGCTTAGGCATTGGACAACAGCAAATGTTGACTCCACCCACTCGGAGAGGGGTGAGTCAGACGGGGGTTAACCACCAGTAGGGGGAGCCTGTTGATGCAAATACAACTATAAGCTCTCCCCTGATGTCACTGGGGGTCGTGCCATGGCCCCCAGCCACACAGGGCATTGGACAGGATCCCGACCGCCGGATTCCTTTAACGGAATACCCAAAAATTGAAGGTGCAGGCGATGGCCACACCTTCCCCTTCCATACACCAACAACACGTTCCAATGCCTAACCGCCAAATACCGAGAAAGTTGTGAAAGTTGTGACACGTTCCAATGCCTAACCGCCAAATACCGAGAAAGTTGTGACGATTGCTACGAGGTAGGCGAAAAAAACCAAGAGGCTGGTGCCAATTTGCAGACGATAAGAACATCTTTCCAAGAACATCTTGCCAGAAGCTTATTATCAGTCCCCAATTTCTCTAATAACTATTTAATGGCTTAAGCGAAACACTCTGACAAATGGTATTAAAAGCAAGATGTCGGGGTTGAGAAAGGGGAATTTCTCAAGGGCTAAGAAAATCATTTTACCTCATATTATTGACCTGCTCTCATTAGCAAGCTGCTGGAGACTACTTTAAAAGTGGAAACTGACGATGAAGCAGCTCTTGGCTAGATGCTTCCGAACTGCTGCTTTCTCCTTCTCTCCTTGTAGTTTCCTACCAACCCTGAGATACCATTAATTATTCCACTCTTGATCCTCTGTATACCAGCCACGAGGCACATCCATCACACTCTCTTGCCAGTTACCTTCAGCACTGAAGCAAAAAAGCTCCACCTTTTGTTCATGCTGATGGGAGCTGGTGTGAATTACAATTTGCATCATTTGGAGGGAACCTTTTAAGCCACCCTTCCATTAGGCAACTACACCAACTACAATCAATGGAGCGCAACATGAAAATGATTGAACCCCATTGAACTCAGACATAGGCTAGGGCATTTTAAAACCAGCATTGGGCGCACGGCCCAATCGTTGGATACATGGCCCAACTCTCCTAACCCAACAGCTCATATTTTAATGTCTAAACGCCACTCTGAAGAAAAGTATGTCTTTAGAGCTTGTTCCACAGAAGGCAGCAATGTAGCTCACCCCGGAACTAAATCCCATAAATACTGAAAATTAGGAAAGGGGTGGATGAAAGGGGGTGGATGCAGTGCCGGAGATGAAAAGGGGAAGCAAGAGGGTGGGGAGGAAAGAGAGGGGGAAGGGAGAAAACACATACAGTCGTATCTTGGAAGTCAAATGGAATCCATTCTGGAAGTCCGTTCAACTTCCAAAATGTTCAAAAACCAAAGCACGGCTTCTGATTGACTGCAGAAAGCAGGAAAAGCTGCACTTGGTGGATGTTGGCCTGTCATACAGCTGTAAAAAAAGAAAGTGCCGAGGCTCTATCACTAGTTGGATTTCTGCCTGTTCTGGAACAGGCACAACTTTCTGTGGCACAGAGATTTGGTGATATAGGGAAAACTGAACTTGTTTAATTCCTACCTGTTGGAAGATCTGCATGCTGGGAGGAAAGTCAAGAGGTGCCTCCCCCCCCCCAGTGCAGTGATGGGTGTGAGGGAGGTACCCAGAGAGTTTCACGGTAAATGGAAAGGTGAGGTACAATATAATTAAAAAAACAAAATAGGAACTCCACCTGTTGAGTTTCCTCCAGTGAGGCAACACATTTGTCCATTTCTCTGTTGTTTTATCGTCACAAGAAGTCTGAGAGGTAGCCTGTTGTTGTTGTTTAGTCGTTTAGTCGTGTCCGACTCTTTGTGACCCCATGGACCACAACACGCCAGGCACTCCTGTCTTCCACTGCCTCCCGCAGTTGGGTCAAACTCATGCTGGTAGCTTCGAGAACACTATCCAACCATCTCGTCCTCTGTCGTCCCCTTCTCCTTGTGCCCTCCATCTTTCCCAACATCAGGGTCTTTTCCAGGGAGTCTTCTCTTCTCACGAGGTGGCCAAAGTATTGGAGCCTCAGCTTCAGGATCTGTCCTTCCAGTGAGCACTCAGGGCTGATTTCCTTCAGAATGGAGAGGTTTGATCTTCTTGCAGTCTATGGGACTCTCAAGAGTCTCCTCCAGCACCATAATTCAAAAGCATCAATTCTTCAGTGATCAGCCTTCTTTATGGTCCAGCTCTCACTTCCATACACCACTACTGGGAAAACCATGGCTTTAACTATACGGACCTTTGTTGGTAAGGTGATGTCTCTACTTTTTAAGCGGTTTGTCATTGCTTTTTCTCCCAAGAAGCAGGCGTCATTTAATTTCGTGGCTGCTGTCACCATCTGCAGCGATCATGGAGCCCAAGAAAGTAAAATCTATCACTGCCTCCATTTCTTCCCCTTCTATTTGCCGGGAGGTGATGGGACCAGTGGCCATGATCTTCGTTTTTTGGTTTTTTTTATGTTGAGCTTCAGACCATAGGCTCTTATTAAAATGCTTCGGATTGACGTGTTACAGTGACTTACACTTATATCCTTCCAACTCACCTTCAAGGCCCAGATCTCCGAGGTCCCTAGGTAGAACACACAAAGTCTGAAACCCCTGGAGAGGAGCTGCCAGTCAGTGTAAACAATACTAAACTAGATGGACGAAAGGGTTTAAGGCAGCCTTCTGTGTTAGGGTCATTGTACCTTAATGGGCTTTGCAGATGGTGTGGCCATATGGCAAGGGAATGAAGTTGCCCAAGGGTGACATGAAACAAGTTTTCAGTCAGGGATGAGCATTATTTTGGACAAGTCTTCTTCTTTTTTTGACAAGCAGTGAGAAGTCCCTGCTCAATATCTCGTTTAGCCTTTGAGCCTTTCAGGGCACTGTCAGAGGATCCCACGGGAATCTTGGACATGCTCCATTTTTCCAAGCTGAGAAACAGCAGAAACCATCAGTTCCAGGGAAATCTAATTAGCAGCCCTGCGTGCTTTTAGTTTACAGGATTGAAAGCTAAAGTGGACACATGGGGAAACATGCCCTCTTTTCGTGCTCCCAATGCTCCTGCTGCATGATAAAGAGATCTGTGCAAGCGGCAAACTTGCAGCCCCTTTGAATGTGGTTGGTCCCATGGAAGCTAGCATAAGACGATTCCTTATACCAAATGAAGCCATTCCTCTACCTAGCTCACTATTGCCTCTCTGTCTTCGTCAACCTCCTGCCCTCATTTGGTTTTGGAGTACAGCTCCCACCTGAGTTGCTGCCTGGGGCTGTTGGAAGTTGTGGTCCAAAGTATCTAGAGGTCACCAGGGTGGTGAAGTCTGGTGTCAACTGGCAGGTGGCAGCTCTCTAGAGTGCAGACAAAAGACATTTCCAGTTCAGTTGGTTAGAGCGTGGTGCTGATCATGCCAAGGTTGCAGGTTTGATCCCTATATGGGATAGTTGCATATTCCTGCATTGCGGGGAGTTGGGCTCAAAGTCCCTTCCAATTCTACAATTCTATGATATCAAATATCACATTTTTACAAAAAAACCACCCCTCACTTTTTAGGGGGTGACCCTTGCTTTGTCGGGAGCCAAAGTGCAGGTTTAGCTTTCCTGCTGGGTAATTGTTATGTACTGAGTTGAGTAGGATCCAAAATGCAGCAGTCTGATTGGTCCTAGAACAATAGGATCCAAAATGCAGCAGTCTGATTGGTCCTAGAACAATAGGATCCAAAATGCAGCAGTCTGATTGGTCCTAGAACAATAGGATCCAAAATGCAGCAGTCTGATTGGTCCTAGAACAATAGGATCCAAAATGCAGCAGTCTGATTGGTCCTAGAACAATAGAATCCAAAATGCAGCAGTCTGATTGGTCCTAGAACAATAGGATCCAAAATGCAGCAGTCTCATTGGTCCTAGAACAATAGGATCCAAAATGCAGCAGTCTCATTGGTCCTAGAACAATAGGATTCAGAATGCAGCAGTCTGATTGGTCCTAGAACAATGCAGCAGTATGATTGGTCCGCAGGAGCCACCCAATCCAGCTCCAGGTGGAAGTGAATCCACTCCCTGATTGGCCTACAGGAGAATCCTGGAATTAGCCAATCACGTGCAGCCCATTGTGTAAATAATGTATATAAAGCAGATATTGTGGGGGAACTTCCATTCCTCCTCACCACTATGAGCTGAATAAAGAGCATGAAATCCACTCTTGACTCCAAGTATATTCCAGTAATCCTGCATGGAGCCAATTCCTAGGGCCCACGGTCCCTTTGCCCCCAATAAAATATTTGAGGGGGCTGTGCTCCTCCCCAAAGTTGATAGGCACTGCCATTCAAATGGTGTGTGTGTGTTGTGTCTTGTGACTGATTATGCATGGTGGGACTTTCCTGCCCCCCTCCCAAAATATTTTATTCAGGTTGGCACCCCTGCTCCCAGATAAGCAGGCATAGCAGTGCAGCCTCATTCTCTAAATAGAAGAGGTTTGGGGCAAGTAACGAAGTGGCAAGATTGAGAGAAATGCAGAATTTAACCAGCTTGAACATTGCTGAGGGATATTCATGCCTTCTAAGGAATAATCTCAAAATCTTCATCAGGAGCTATAGAAGCTTTTGCCTAGTTTGTGCTAAGCTACAGCTCTGGCTCCAGGTCGCTGAATGAGGGGGTGTAAAACAAAATCCTCTGCAGGAGCCACATGCCAAGGAGCGGTTTTTTTCATTGTGTATTTCACGTGCACATAGCGAGCACTGCAAGGTCATGCATTCCCTCTAATAGTGAATCTGAGTGGATGAGTACCTGTCTGTTGGGAAGCAAAATGGAGCCACCCAAAGTAAATTTGAAATTTACAGATTGCTCTCTTTTGAAAGAAAATTATATGAAAATGGTGTATAGATGGTATATTACACCAGTACAGATAGCAAAAATGTATAAAACATTTGTCAAATTTAAAGAAAAAGAAGGGACTTTTTATCATATGTGGTGGGAAGGTAGAGAAGTTTAAAAAAAAGGGAAATGATATACAATGAATTGAAAAAAATGTTTAAAATGACATTTGTAAAAAAAACCTAGAAGCATTTTTCTTAGGGATTGTAGGACAAGACCTGCCAAGAAAAACAAAGAATTTATTTATGTATGCTACAAGAGCGGCAAGAATCTAGATAGCACAAGGATGGAAGAATGAAGAAATCCCAACGAAAGAACAGTGGCAAGAAAAATTGAGGAGCTAAGCAGAGTTGGCTAAATTGACATATAAACTGCCAGACAAGGACAACTGTGACTTTAAAAAGACAGCAAAATGAACTGGACTCCTTGGCAGGGTTTGAATAAACATACACAAATTTATTGCTTGATAATATGATACATAGATAAGGTAAGGAAATGTATAACTTTATAACATGCAGAGACTAATATGTGTAAAGAAATCAGAGGAGCTGAGGAAAGTCCCTGGTGGGTGGGGGGGAGGGATGGAAGGGGGTAGGGAAAAAAGGGGGGGAAGTAATGTATGTGATTATACTGTTTGATAATTTGTCATGTTGAATTTGATTAATAAAAATACCTTTTAAAACAACAACAACAAAATGGAGCCACCCAAAAATAAATGTGGAGGTTTCTACGTACAATACTTGTAGGAATCCCTAGACACACAGATATATACGAATTTGTGACAGCAACAATAAAAGATTTACAAGAATAGCCTGACCAGGGACCTGTGAGCCTCCAGAGCATTTGTGGTGTCAGCTGAGGAGATGGACGTGGAAAAGATGGTGGGGCTGGGGGCGGGGGGCGGGGGGCGAGTCAAGGACAAAGGAATGGGGCAGTTCTAGCTCCTAATACCTTGACATCCTGGTTTGGAATGTGTGCCACGAAGCGAAAAGGGAAGCAAAGGAATACGACACCTTTGCCCTTCCCCACTCATGAGAAAATCTCTCTCACCACCTGCTATCTGATCTTTCTAGCCAGAACCAGGGAGAAGTCTCGGGGAAGGAGATGGTGAACAAAATTGCACGACTTCTGTTCCAAGCTGGCTGGAACCTGAACAAATCCAATCTTCTCAGTGAATCTGCAAGTGGGCATGCATCTAACAGATGATACCCTGTAAAAGCTGTAGGAAGGTTGTGCTGAAGCAAACTGTGATGTCAATGTCAAGGCTGTGCATCTGTGCAGACTGGAAGGTTCATAGCATTTACACTCCAATGGATCTTGTTCTCCATCAGATTGGGGAGGGTGGGGCAGGGGGAGCAGGAACACCCAAGCCATATTTTTGAATTCTTCCAGAAAGCAAGTCAGGTCTCTTTCTGTTTCCATCCCAGTTCCAAGGCTGCCGGTATCCTTTGCAGTCCCTTTCTCTCTCTACCGCATGCACACAGCTCACTTTCAGTCTGGGGAGGTGGAGAGAGAGAGAGAGGGAGGGAGGGAGGGAGGGAGGGAGGGAGAGAGAGAGAGAGAGAGAGAGAGAGAGACCCAGTTCCAAAAGGATCTCCACCTATCAAAGGCTCATCCATACTGTTATTTAATGGAGATAGTAAGTTTCCTGCAACTCCATTAATTCTCCATTGTCCATATGACATTCACCTCCAAATGTGCCTTCCCACACTTCCCCCTGCATTCTGGATTTTCTCATACCCCCTCTCTTTTAGACTATCCCTGCCCCCCCCCCAATGCATCATGGTGGCTTATTCTATCCGCATTCATTCATTCATTCATTAATTCATTCAAAAGTCACAAAACAGCTTTGTCCACTGCCATAATATCACAGAATGATCACTCCAGTCCTCAATCCCTCATCACTGTCATGTTGGCTGGCCAAATACCCTCAGTTAGGAACCCAGCTACCAATCTGGGTTTACTAGACATTTTCAGTTCATATATTCCCCCCACAGACACCTCTCTGGTTAAGATGGCATTAAAACATCCTGTTCTTCCTCAATATATGAGGGGGGGAAAGGAGACCAAATTTTGTCAAAAAGGTATCCTTTTTTGGAGATGCCTTTGATTAGTCGTTGATGGTATGTGAGGCGTTCGGATAGAGCAATGCTCCAGATGTTACTGCATTCTTAAGTAAGTGAAGAAATTCACATTACCATCTAAGGAGAGGGGTCTCTGTAAGATCATTAACTCCAGAATCTAAAGTTGCATAATTACACTGCTGTTGTTAACTAATCTACAGCAGCCTTGAACTCCTTAAGCCAAAACTAGTAGATTCCACAATGACTTCACTAATCTTCCTTCCTTTCACCCTCTGCTACAGATCCCTGCTGGGCAGATTTTTCCTGAATCTGCTTGCAGTAACCCAGACATTTCAGAAAAATCTGTTTCCCATATGACTTCTCCTTCTGTTGCTTTAATAGTGTGGAAAGAGGCTTCACAATAAGAATTTGAGATGCATTTGACGCTCTGCAGCCTTTTAAGGTACATTATGCCTCCCCCTTGCAGATGCCAGGATTCAGTATTTTGAGTCCTGCTAAAACAATTGACTTTTTTTCCATGGTGGGCAATGGAAAATAAATAATCCAGCACCAATGACCTTAAAAATACAGTGGTACCTTGGTTCTCGAAAGGCTTAGTTGTTTTGAGGTTTGTACCAACACATGTTTACTCAGAAGTAAATCCCACTGTGTTCAGTTACCCTTACTCCTCGGTTAGCATGCTTAGGATAGCAGCCTTGAAAACTGGAAACAATATTTCATCATTATGCTCCAAAACAGCTCTCAAATTCTCCCTATTTTGCATTTGCTGAATGTTGTGGTCTATTGACTTGAATAAGATGTCCCAGGGAATCAAATTCCATTTTCTATCTCCTCCTCCACTCCACTCACCCCAATTAATTTTCAAAATGTTTCTGACAAATGTGTATGGAAAATGATAGTTTTTCATTCTGTTCACCCTGAAGGATTCCTGCTGTTTCTCATTTCTTTTCTAAGCTTCCTTTTAATGAAGAAAGCTGTTTATTATGGTTATTATCATAGTAGCTGAAGCAGATGCTGTCTACATAAATACTTTGGGGGAGGGGGAGTTCTGAATCATTGTGCTTTCCACATAATTGATTTCTTTCTCTGAGAATGAAACATTTAAAAAAGAGTAAACACATGCACGTCCTTACCTGTATTGGGCTTACATTGGTAAAGAAAATATATCAGAACCTCAAACCTTCCATTTCTGACATGTATTATTTTAAAGAATTCCTTAAAGACAAGATGTTATATTTGATTAAGTCATAATTGATATTTTTGAGTCATGCGCCAAAGAGGGCAGGGGGCTCCTGCATCTTTAATTATTGCATCTTTAATTCCCTTGTAGTACACATCTGTTAAAGGTGCAGAAGCTCCTTAGAAGCAGCACTGCTTTTAACTGCTGATTTCAAAATTGCACTGGGTTTTACTGGTGGGTGGGGGTTAAAAATTCCTGAGAAACATGGGGTGCGAGGCAGCTAGTTATATTCATTTTGCTTTTTATATATGATTTCCCTGTTTGCAGCCATAGCTACATAGCTGTCAACTCTTCCCTTTTCTTGCGAGGAATCCTATTCGAAATAAGGGAATTTCCCTTTTAAAAAGGGAAACGTTGACAGCTATGCATAGGTAGTGTGTGCCCAGGCAGCCACCCATCCAGGCATTGACCAGACCTAGAGCTGCTCAGCTTCAGAAAGGCAGTGGCTTCATGAGCCTTCAACCATTTGAATAACTCTGAAGTTACTCCCGGACTCCCCATTTGCTTATCTGCTTGTATTTCTCCCCATTTCCTATTCCCTAGTTTGTAGAGTTTTGAGCTTCCCCTGCCTTTTGGACTAGCCTACTGCCTAAAACTAACAATGTAAGCGGTCAGATCATGTGGAAACGAGATACAATGGGGTTGTTAAATCTTTCATTGTATAATTGGATGGGGGGGGGATGCAGCAGGTTCAGCTTTTCTCACCCTCAGAACTCAAGTAACTTCTGATGAAATTTCCTCCACGATACAGGACATCAAGTCTCCTTTGGTCCTTTCTAGGTTTCACTGGAGCGCAGTGGGCTGGGACAAGTTGTCCAGGAATCATGACCAGTAGGGGCCAACCACCACATAGGAAGAATGATTTGAGACAACAACACCCACTATTAGGACTTAAACTTTGCAATGTTTTATTTTGAAATTTTTAAGATAATATTTTAGTTTTCTGTTATGTTGCTTTGACTGTATACTCTATATTTGACTTTCTTCAGATTGTTTTATTTACCGTATTTTTTGCTCTATAAGACTCACTTTTTCCCTCCTAAAACCTAAGGGGAAATGTGTGTGCGTCTGATGGAGTGAATGCAGGCTGCGCAGCTATCCCAGAAGCCAGAACAGCAAGAGGGATTGCTGCTTTCACTGCGCAGAGATCCCTCTTGCTGTTCTGGCTTCTGAGATTCAGAATTTTTTTTTTTTCTTGTTTTCCTCCAAAAACTAGGTGCGTCTTATGGTCTGGCGCGTCTTATAGAGTGAAAAATATGGTATGTTTTATTGATTTAATATGCTGTAAACTGCTTTGAGATTTTTCTTAAAAATATACAGTGGTACCTCGGGTTACATACGCTTCAGGTTACAGACTCCGCTAACCCAGAAATAGTGCTTCAGGTTAAGAACTTTGCTTCAGGATGAGAACAGAAATTGTACTCTGACGGCGTGGCAGAGGCAGGAGGCCCCATTAGCTAACGTGGTGCTTCAGGTTAAGAACAGTTTCAGGTCAAGAACTGAACTCCAGAATGAATTAAGTACCACTGTATAGCGGTATAGAAAAGAAAGAAAGAAAGAAAGAAAGAAAGAAAGAAAGAAAGAAACAAACCAGGGGTGAGGAATCTTTGGTCTTCCAGACATTGTTGGACTCCAACTCCCATCAGCCCCAGCTAGCATGCCCAAAAATCAGGGTGGTGGGTGCTAGACTCCAACACCACCTCAGGGGGCAGCTTCGTTCCCCCATACCTGGTTATAATCAAAGTCTTCATCCACCCAGAAGTGCTGGATACTGTACAGGCAATATAGGAGCCACTGTCAGGTCAATATGCTGGAAACTGAAAGCACAAACTGAGTCTGGGGGAACCAATAAGCTGCTTGGAGCAGGGAAATCACACTGAACCCTGCTCTATTCCTGGCCGTTCTGCAACTTTGTGGCTCACTATCAGGGCTTTTTTCAGCTGGTGAGTTCCTGGACCATTTTTTCCTAGAAAAACAGCACTGCTCACTATAATAAGCAAAGTGATGATTAGAAGGTTCCTGGCTAACTTCTCATGGTGCCCTCATGATTTACCCTCTGGTCCTTGTAGTACAAGATTTGTTAACTGTAAAACAGCACTCGAAAAGCAAGAGCCATTGGATTAAGTTTACGTCCAGCAGCTAGATGAATCCATTCGGCTTTCATTATTTTCAAAATAGCTTGATTTATATCTTTATGTTGGGGGAAATGAAAGGAGCTACTTCTGTGACGAGTGCTCTCAAACCATTTGTGCATACGTTTAGCAACATGATGGCGATTTTCAAATAATTATTCACTTGTGAAATCATGAAAAGAAAAGAAAAGAAAAGAAAAGAAAAGAAAAGAAAAGAAAAGAAAAGAAAAGAAGAGCATTTTGGGAATTATCTAATTAAATATGCCCAAGATAGCTTCTTTGTAATTAATGAAATTATAGCACTCACATTCATGGAAGGCAAAAGGAAATTTTATCTTCAGGAATGCTCTGCAAAGCAGCACCCACAACAAACACACAAGTGAGACTAAACAAATTACAATCCTTTGGTCTGTTGCAAACCCAGCCTTGCATTTAACTACTAGCCTGGTTGCCACCATCTCCTTGAGTGTAAGTGAGTGAATGGAATTCCCTTCAGACTGGTTGCCCTGTTCCTCCTCCACCAGCCTGCCTGGCTTCCATATCTGCAGAGAGAAACGCCAGTGTTGGAACCAAGCAGACTAGTGATGGGTGAATGATGGAAAAATGAAAGATCTATCCCTCATCCACCAGCCTAGCCCACTGTATTTCTGTTCTGGCTGCGAAAGAAAGCAAGACCTTTCATCCATTGGCAGTATGGAAACAATGCATATTTGTAGATGGATGGGAAAATCCACCCCTCTTTTACCAACCAACTTTTAAAAGGCTTTTTTTTTTTAATTTTCTTTTTGCTAGCCTGTAATAACTTTTCTGGCTGGTCTACTTCATTGTGTAATGTGATAATAAACGTTTTCTTTTCCATGTTAACAGAGAAAGCCTTTGAAAAGAAGTATATTAAGGAGGAAACAGGACAAGAAGCTACAAGCACTCAAGTTCCCTGTTATGAAGGCACAATTCTCAGTCGTAATAATGCTTTAATTTTATTGCAAGTGGCTGGAGAGTCCTCAGACTGTCATGCTAAGCTGTAATAGCCGCCTCTTGCTTATTCAGTGCACTATAGACTTGATAATTACTTCAGTTATTACTCAAGAATCATTGACATTGCTACCCCCCATAATGCATATTAACATTCTACGCTAATGATACTTTTTCAGTTGTAAAGATTGCAACTCTCTCCTCCAACTCATACAGGAGAGGGTGCTCTGTTTGCAAAGCTTGGAAAGTATTCAGCTGTGTGATAATACTAGCAGATGGAAGACCAACAAAGTACACCAGGTAGAGCACATCTGTTCATAGCTAGTGCGCGGTTTGAAACAGGACTGTAAATCTGATTCACTTTCCAAGCAATTAAATCCATTCATTCAAATATGAATCCTAAGTTTCTGGGCAGGCTAACTGATCTAGAACAGGCCTGCTTTGTCCGCTGCAGAAATATAGCTAATCCAATATGCAAATTATTAAATATTGATTTTAGCAAAAGATCAGGCTCTCCTCTGGCAATCATTTGTTCTAGATATATTGAAGGCCTTTGACTGCCTAGAGTGGGGGCAATCTTAATCAGAGTATTGACGAAAATGAAATTTGACCCCAAAATTATTTATTTTAGTAAAGCATTCATCTTCAAAAGCAAGATTAGAGTTAACGGTCTCAATGTGGAACAAATCCCGATTTTGCGTGGGACAGAACAGGTCTTATCCCCTTTTCTGTTTATATTACAACTTGAACCTAAGACCAGCCTGCTGGATCAGGCCAGTGGTCCATCTAGTCTAGTATCCTGCTCTCACAGTGGCCAAGCAGATGCCTGTGGGATGCCTGCAAGTTGGACATGAGTGCAGTAGCACCCTGCTCACCTGTAATTCCCAGCCACACTGTCTCAGATGGTGTAGGTAGAACATAGCCATTGTGGCTCATAGCGATTGATATCCTTAGCTATTCATCCTTGGCTGATCCCAAATATTAATGGAAGGCCCTTTGTGCCAACAACATTATGATGACCAGCCACCCGTTGTCCTCTGGACACAGCTGCAGCCTTGCAAGAAGAACTGACTGGTTTTGCTAAAGTGGCCAGACTTAAATGGAATTTCCAGTTGTGTATTGTGCTCTAGGTGGCTTAGTTTGGTCAGAATCAAGTAACCATTCTAGAGTTAACACAAAATACATTACTTCTGGTAAATGAGTCACCATAGCTGTTAGAGGGTCATGTACCCATGTACTAGGGATGCGGGTGGCGCTGTGGGTTAAACCACAGAGCCTAGGACTTGCCAATCAGAAGGTCAGCAGTTCGAATCCCCGTGATGGGGTGAGCTCCCGTTGCTCGGTCCCTGCTCCTGCCAACCTAGCAGTTCGAAAGCACGTCAAAGTGCAAGTAGATAAATAGGTACTGCTCTGGCGGGAAGGTAAACGGCGTTTCCGTGCGCTGCTCTGGTTCACCAGAAGCGGCTTAGTCATGCTGGCCACATGACCCAGAAGCTGTACACCAGCTCCCTCGGCCAATAAAGCGAGATGAGCGCCGCAACCCCAGAGTCGGCCACGACTGGACCTAATGGTCAGGGATCCCTTTACCTTTACCTTTATCCATCTACTATCTGAAACCAAATGGGCTCGCTCATTGGTTGCCAGATGTGAATCCCCCCCAGCTCTCCTACCCCACTATTTAAACTGTGTTTTAGTTTTTTATTACAGCATATATTTTTGTGTTTTTCTATTGTAAGCTGCACCGTGGTCTTCGGATGAAGGGCGGTATATAAAATTAATAAATGAATGAAATACATATAAGTCAGTGGGGCGTTTATTTTTATTGTGCAAAGAAATCTATGACCAGCTGGAAGACTCTTTGGGAAAGTTGGATAAAGACTTGATGCCGAACACCCGCTGTTCACAACCTTCCTTGTACTTTCAAGTGTACCAGCAATGAATTGTGTATATCAGGGCTTTCCAACTCAGCAGCAGTGGCAAAACTGTAACCTTCCTATCAGTCTCTGGTGCTATGGGAAGGAAGAATGTGGTGGATTTGCTTCCCTTTACTCCTGCGACCTCTAGTGGGTCATGCTGAAACAACAGCCAGAGTTCCCTTTTGAAGATCTGACTGCTGTAGAAAAGAGACTATTGGATTGATGCTTTTAACTTCAGCGATCCCTCCTAACAGTCCTTAAGCATGCCAGAATGCCCAGCCTGCTGCTCTTGTGGTCTATAATCGTTAAAGCACTATCAATCACCATCACATTGTTCCACTGATAATAGTTATGATCATTACCATTTTATTAATCTCCCCCTGCTTGAATAGTGTCATTAGCCAGGACTGAATGTAGTTGCTTAGATGCTTGATCATCATCACTGCCATCATCAATGAGTAGGGAGAAGAACATTTCTGAGTTTTTATTGCTCACTGGGAAATGGGTCAGGATGGAGACAGTCAGTGAGCAAAACACAGTGCCATAGCCCTCGGCAGCAAGGGCAAAAAGTGTTTGCCTAGCTCCTTAGACATATTAGAAGGTGTGAATATTGTCTTCTCTGCTCCATCATCCATACCAACGGCCAGTCGGCTTCTGGTCCCAGTTACTGGCTTTTATATATTTATATATTCGATTTTATATTTATACAGTGGTACCTCGGGTTACATATCCTTCAGGTTACAGATGCTTCAGGTTACAGACTCCGCTAACACAGAAATAGTACCTCGGGTTAAGAACTTTGCTTCAGGATGAGAACAGAAATTGTGTGATGGCGGCGTGGCGGCAGCGCAAGGCCCCATTAGCTAAAGTTAAGGTTAAGAACAGTTTCAGGTTAAGAATGGACCTCCAGAACGAATTAAGTTCTTAACCCGAAGTACCACTGTATATTCAATTTTATATTGTTCAAACCATGTCTTACCTCCTTCGCCACCATTAGTGTCCATGGAAGGTTATATATAATGCTTAAAAGCCTGATAAAACAAGTGCAGTACAAATATCAATTGACAAAGGTTAATAAACAGCAGCACTGATAAAAACAATCTGATCATCCAAACCCTAATCATAGTGCAGCGGGCCTGAAGCCTGATAGAACAGGCATGACTTCACTTAAACTATAATAATGTTGGTCCTACACTTGGAAGGGCAATCCAGAGCTGCTGTGCCACCAGAGAGAATTATAGAATCATATAACTGTAGAGCTGGAAGGGACCACAAGGGTCATCTAGTCCAACCCTCTGTAATGCAGGAATATGCATCCGTCCCATACGGGGAAGGAACCTGCAACCTTGGCATTATCAGCACCATGCTCTAACCAACTGAGCTATCCCCTGTAGACATCTGCTTTAACCCTGGAGACAGGGGAGAGAGCACAGCCTCTGTGGAAGACATGAGACCTACTCTCAGGAAGATCTGGGACCACTGTTTCAGCAAGGGACTCCATGGAACCTGCATGGGGTCCTCTATATAGAACTGCCTTCAGAAAAGGTTGCAAGGCACACCTATTCTGGCTGGTTTTGGATTTGGCTGGCTGTTTGTTGTATAGGGTGGATTCTGAGAGCCATAGTTAGCCATCCTTAGAAATCCATGGAATTAACTCAAGCCACGCTGGTTTCAGCGGTCTACTCCAAGCACAGCTAACAGTGCAATCCTAACCATGTCTACCCAGAAGTCCTACTGAATTCAATGGGCTTACTCCCTGGTAAAAGGGGTTAGGATTGCAGCCTTAGTCTGGATCCAGCCTATTGCTTTTATATTGTCTTCGAGGGGGTGGGGTGGATTTTTTGGTTATTTTAAAACTTTAAAAGGTAATACACTTAAGAGCTCTGACCAGTTTTTAAACATATTTTTAAAATACTGAATGTAAGTAAAATGTACCACGGTTCAAGCTATCATACCTGCTGCCTGATCAAAGTGTCCCCAGGGCTGCTTGTGATTACCTAGTGGCCGTGGTAAAGGAGGAGTTCTGCACATGCCTAGATGAAAACCCCAGTTCCCCCCGTTTCTCTTTAATTTTGCAGAGTCCTTTGTCACTCCATGTTAAAATCCGGGGTAAATCATACTGCATGCTCATGAGGTTACAAAATAGGAGACATAATTTAAAAAGCGATATTGGAAGACACGTGTCTGCAATAGGCAAACACGGGAGAAGTTGATTGTTTCTCTCCCCCGCCCCCTTCCTATTTGCAGCATAGGGAAACGGGCCCCACCCCACAAGTATGGAAAAGATTTTCTCAAAGCAGGAACACGCGCTCTGTTGAAAGCAAGAACCCGTGGAGGTTTCTATATTAAATTTACAGATTAAAATACAAACACTGGCTTTGTTTGAACGCAAGGATCTGTGCGTTGCCCATGATGGTGATGGTTTTCATGCAGAATATCAGTGAAAAGGAAAGGAAGGAAGGAAGGAAGGAAGGAAGGAAGGAAGGAAGGAAGGAAAGCACACTGTTGGCATGCCGGCGTCAAAAATAAAAAGTTCTGTCAGTCAGATATTTCAGCAGTGCCACTTAATTTGGCTGCTGCGGGGTAAGAAGCGGGACAGAGGCGGGCGCAGCTGGCGCTACCTTTTCGGAACCTTGGAGAGCTCCCCGGGCGCGTAGCTGCGCGCGCACTCTGAAGGGCAAGCAGCGGGGGCAGAAAGGCAGCGCTGTATATGAATGACTGCACAGGAGAGGAAGGCAGCACTCGGGCGGCAGTTGCGGCCAGATCAGAAGGATCCGGAGAGGCTCTGCTTCCAAAGACCAGCGAGACGCCGTGCCCAATCCGAAACCCGATTCCTATCCCAGCTCCTTCTGTGCAGCCGGCAAGCGGGGTTGCTTTCTGGAGATCACCCAACAAAGTCAGAGCAGCGACTGGGTCACTTCCTAGCGAATGCATTTTTTGGGGGGTCTATCTGCCCGCCGCCTTTGGATCTGAAAAGCTTATTTTGCAACCGCCTTTGGATCGGTGCTGGTCGTTTGGCAACGCGATCTCTCCTGCCGCCTCGTCCATGTGAGTTTAGCAGAAGGCAGACCCGGCCGGCAGCGCCCCTTCCTCCTTGTGAAAAGTTCTCTGCAGGATCCTCGCCCGGGACTTTTGTAGGAGCCGCCCTCGTTGCCTTCCAGCTCGGTCGGTGGGGCAGAGACGGGCCGAAGCTCCCGTCTGCCATGGGATGATGGATGCCCCGTGTGACTACAGCTACTGCTCCCTGGCCGCCAGCATGAAGGACGTGGAGCCCGGAGACTCGCTGGGCTCCTTCTTCTCCAGCTTCCTCGAGGAGAGGCTGTCGAGCAACCGGAGCAACGCGTCCCTGCAGGAGCTCTGGAGGAGCCTCGTCCACCTGGAGCGAGCCGATGGGCCGCAAGGCAGCGGCTCGCTTGTCCTGAGGGTCTTCATCTCCACCATCTACTCCGTGGTTTGTGCCCTGGGGCTGGTGGGGAACCTCCTCGTGCTCTACCTGATGAAAAGCAAGCAAGGCTGGAACAAGTCCTCCATCAACCTCTTTGTGACCTGCCTGGCCGCCACTGACTTCCAGTTTGTGCTGACCCTGCCCTTCTGGGCGGTGGAGAATGCCCTGGACTTCACCTGGCTCTTTGGCAACGCCATGTGCAAGATCCTCTCCTACGTGACCACGGTGAGCATGTACGCCAGCGTCTTCTTCCTCACAGCCATGAGCGTGGCCCGCTACCACTCAGTGGCCTCTGCCCTGAAGAGCAAAAGGCCCGGCGGACTTTGTGGGGGATGCACTTCGGCCAAGTGGCTGTGTGTCCTCATCTGGCTGGTGGCCATCCTGGCTTCCCTGCCCACTGGCATCTACTCCACCACCTCCACCATCTACACAGAGGAGGAGTTCTGTCTGGTCAAGTTCCCCGACAGCCAAGGCAACAATACCCCCTTCTGGCTGGGGCTGTACCATGCCCAGAAGGTGTTGCTGGGCTTCCTCTTGCCCCTGGGCATCATCACCCTCTGCTACTTGTTGCTGGTGCGCTTCATCAGTGACAGGCACATGGGCACCAGCTCCTGCGGTCCCAGCACCAAGCGCCGGTCCAAGGTGACGAAATCGGTGACCATTGTGGTGCTCTCCTTTTTCCTTTGCTGGCTTCCCAACCAGGCGCTCACCATCTGGGGCATTTTCATCAAGCTCAACGTGCTGCCCTTCAGCAATGCCTACTTCTTCTCCCAGACCTACCTGTTCCCTGTCACCATCTGCCTGGCCTACTCCAACAGCTGCCTCAACCCCATCTTCTACTGCCTGATGCGCAGGGAGTTCCGCAAGGCCCTCAAGAAGTTGCTGTGGCGGATCACTTCGCCTTCGCTCACGGCCATGCGCCCCTTCACTGCCACCACCAAGCCCGAGCATGAGGAGCAAGCCTTGCACACCTTGATGCCCATTGACCCCAGAGCTGTTTCTGCTGCTCCAGCTGCTCCTGCAGCAGTCAGCTTGCCTGACATCATCTCATATCCCCCCGGGGTGGTGGTCTACAGTAGCCGCTCTGACTTCTTGCCCACCACCACCTCGGCCGAACTGCATTTATAAGCTTAAGGGGCTGAGTGAGGCTGTGATGTTTCCAATCTCCAGAGTCAACAAGTCAGGGTCTGTTTTGGAGCGCACCCCATCTTGGTGGAGTGGGGGAGCCAAGCAATGTGCTCCTTGGATTCTTCCATTCCCAAAGGGGGGAGGGAAATGTGTAAAAAAAGGTATGGTTCAGTCCAGCCAAAGGCGACTATGGGGTTGCGGCGCTCATCTCGCTTTCAGGCCGAGGGAGCCGGCATTTGTCCACAGACAGCTTTCTGGGTCATGTGGCCAGCAGGACTAAACTGCTTCTGGTGCAACGGAACACGGTGATGGAAACCAGAGCACACGGAAACTCCGTTTACCTTCCTGCTGCAGCGGTACCTATTTATGTACTTGCACTAGTGTGCTTTCGAACTGCTAGGTTGGTAGGAGCTGGGACAGAGCAACGGGAACTCACCCCGTCATGCAGATTCGAACCGCCGACCTTCCGACTGGCAACCCCAAGAGGCTCCGTGGTTTAGACCACAGCGCCACTCACATCCCATAGGAAATGTGTGTAGGGCTGTTCCATAATTCAGGCAACGGGACCATAGGGAGCTGAGTCAGACCAGTGGTCCATCTGTCTCAGTATTGTCTCTGCTGATGGGCAGCATTTATCCAGGGCTGCAGACGACATTCCCTGCCCTGCCTGGAGACCGAACCAGGGACTTTCTATATGCAAGGCAGATGCTCTCCCACCCTTTACCCAAATAAAGGTGTGTGTGTAGCATTTAGGAAATCAGGACCAGCCCAATACAGTTTGCTGCAGGGTGCAAAGGACAAGATCCTTCATCCCAACCCCTAGTTCTATATACTGAACTTGGCCAGATTGGCAGTTGAATTTTACTTCAATGCTGGTGATGATGGGATAGTGGTCTTCACCACAATGGAGGGCAGTAGACTAGCTAGCTTAAGGGGTGCACTCTTCTCTCCTCCAGCAACCACACCTGGGGCGGCTGCTTCACTCTGCCTAATGGAAGAGCCAGCTCTGTAGTAGTGCTTCCCCATGACTGCAGAAGGAGTTGTCTTAAGGTAGTGAGTTTCTGGACTGGTCCAGGGGAAGCAAGGTATGTAAATCCATTCCTGGGGACTTTCTGGTTTTACAGGAATCAGGAAGATGGAGTTCCTGTACCTTATGGGAGGGGGATTTGGCTGACTATTACATCTTGTTGGGGGGTGAGAGACTTGTCTATAGAGGAAGGGCCCTCAGAGGGTTCAGTTCCTGTGGAGATGAAACAAGGTTTCTCAGGGACTTCTCCAGGACTGATGTTCTAAGTATGTTCCATGTTCCGAGTGCCCATATTGGGATCTGTGTTCTTAAGGGGACGGTTGAAGATGAGAGGGAAAGAGATAACAGGTCTGTGGCATATCTTGCTCTAATCCTGGTGTGAACCTTTGATTCAAAGGGAGAGGGAACAAGAGGAAGCAGGGTTGTAGTTTTGGACGCATCTGATGAATGAACCTTAGTCCATTCATATGCTTAACCAGTGCAGTTGTGTTCAAGGTGCCACAAGTTTCTTTTCTGGTGTGTTTTTGTTCTGGTTTTTTTGCTGCATCAGACTAATATGGCTGTTCTCCTGGAAATGGCTCCTCCTGGAAATATAGCACAAACATACCCTTTTTTCTGAGAGATGATTCAGTTTGCGAACTAGCAGAGGATATCTGGGATTTCAAAAGAGCATGATAAAAAATTTAAGCTGTGCTGCCAAGGTGGGTGGTTGAGACCAGATGGTGGTGCAAACTCATTTTGTGAGGAAGGTTGTAAAAGATCCAGGAGCTGACATACAACAGGCTTTTCCTGCCAAGTCTGGATTCCAGAACAGGAAAAAGCTCCTTTGGGGGCAGCATCCTGGTTCCAACAGTGGCAAGGAACATGTCCCATAAGAGGCAAAACCCCTTTCCTGCTGTTTGCTACCAGTGTTTGATATTTGGTGGTACACTGCCACTGCACATGGAAGTTCTATTTGGCTGTAATGACTAATCATGTTGGTTGATCTGCCCTTCATGGAAATATTTAACATTTGAAGTAATTGCCCTTTTCTTGACCAGCTTCTGGAAAGATTCTCTCTCCAGTATACCTGGTGGCAAAATTTCTACCCAAGACTCATTCACTACCTAAAAGTCTTGGACTTCACACTTGAACCACAGGTGACCAGATTTCCTCCTTCTCCTGACTCCCTGTTTTCAAAACTTCAGCTCTTACATTCTTTGCCACCATTTACCCCCATGCAGAGAGATAATTCTCTCCAGTTTTGATTTCTATGGAGTGCTCCATTCTCCATGGCTACTACTGTAGCAACACCATGTTCACACACAAGGGCTGGGATTGCACCAAAGACTGCTTGTTGCAATGTGGGAGCGTGCGATTCCTGGAAATTAATGTGAACTAAAAACCTGGGGTGATGTTCTGGGTCTGGGGAAAAAGGATGTTTCAAGGCAAAATGTTTTGTATTTTAAAAATTCTGTATCGAAAGTATGAACCTTGTTATCTGTAGATTATTAAACCACCATATGCATATTACATAGAGCACTCTTGTTACTTCGTAAAGCCTTGTCTGCAGCTAAGCATTGCCTGGAAAGAATCAATCCCTCTGCTCAGCGGAAAGATACTTAAACTTCAAGTATCTCTCTTGTGTTGGTGTGTGTGCCTTTGTGCACATAACTGACTGTTCTAGAATTAGGGCACTTCTCAGATGCTTGTGTTGTCCATTTGAATTTCAAAAACCAAACACACGAACCAGGCAAGCATTCTCCTACTGCAAACACCTAACATTTCATTAACTCTGCTTAGTTGCAAAGCTGGGCATGCCTCTTTGGTTTCAAGAGTACACATTGACTTTCTTAAACAAGAAAAAAAAATAGAAAATGGGGAGGGGTAAATGGTTGGTTCTCCTTTTGCTCCCCAGCAACAGAGGTATTATGTGTGTGGCAGGCAAATCTCTCTCCTCCGCTGTCCACTGCATTCATGCTAGAATCTATGCTACCATCACATTAGCACAAAGAGAAGAGTCTACCGCTCTTTCAGTCACCTGCCTTCAAGTGTCATAACTGCAAAGAACACTTCTACCCCATTGGCAAATACGATGCAAGCATTGCTACTGTATTTTTTGCTTCATAAGACGCACCTGACTATAAGACGCACCTCATTTTTAGAGGAGGAAAACAAGAAAAAAATATTCTGAATGAAACAGTGGATGTATGATTTTTGTGGTTTATGCTGTGGCCACAGACATGTGATTTGACAGTGAGTTTGGGGTAGCCCAATGCAAAAATCCTGAGAATCCATGTGGATCCATGCTTTGTAACCACGTTTTTGTGCCATTACGGCCCCAGGCAACAGTGGGTGCGTGATTTTTTTGGTGCAGGCTATAGCCATGGACATGCTATGTGATCTGATGGTGAATTTGGGGTGACCCAATGCAAAAATCCTGAGCATCCATGTGGATCCATGCTTAGTAACCACATTTTTGCGCCATTGCGGCCCCACGCAACAGTGAGTTTTTTGGGCTGCAGACCAAAGCAAACCTTTTGAAATGAATGAAGGATCCTGTCTTGTAACAAAGTCCATCTAGCACAGGATTCCCTCCGCTTGCTGGCCACAGCTCTTTGGGGTTTCAGATGGGGTGTTTTTGCAACCCTACCTTGAAATGCCCAGGGATTGAAATGGGAACCCTTTGCATCCAAAGTATGTGCTGTACCACTGAGTTATGGCTCTGGTAACCTAGCTTCTGCCATAGATGCATTAGATGGCCATAAGCAAGCCATTTTCCTTCCTTCTCCCACATTGCATGCAATATGAATGGGTGGTATTCCCCTAACGAGTCCCATTGGTGCAAGAATTTCCACTTGTGCAATGGGACTTTCCTCTCTCTCAGAGAATCTGAGAATTGGAAGAGTCATCTAGTCCGCCCCCTACAATGCAGGAATCTTTTGCCCAACGTGGGGCTCAAACCCACAACCCTGAGAGTAAGAGTCTCATGCTCTACCAAGTGAACTATCCTAGCTCAGTTCTCCTTCGCCTGCATGCATCCTTCTCAAATCTGAGGCAGCCCCTTGAATAGATTTTTTTTGGGGGGGGGCATGTTGGCCAGGGGAAAGAGAAGGGGAGACGATTCTGTTGCCCAAGCAGAAGCGTTTGCACTATGGAATAATTGCCTTAGCAATTTGATCCCCCACCCCCAATATGTCCCAACTTACAGGGTTGTAGCAAGGATCACAATGTATAGGAAGTGCTTGAAACAATTCCAAGCACTAAATACATGCTAAGTAATTTGGGGGGAATATTCACCTAGCAACAGAGTTGAATTGCTATGGATGTGTCTATTGCTCACCTACTGACTCAGCTGACATCGACCAGTTATCGTAAAAGTTAGATTCTGGGCTCATTTGGAAGTGGGTGGGTGGGCTCCAGACTAAGTAGTCTTCTGGAGGGTAATGTATATGTTTTCATTTGCTTCAGAATGTGGTAAGACAGATGTGCTGTTTAGGGGGGCTCCTACTCAAGGACCCTTGCACATCTGCCCCAAAGTCCTGCCCTGATAGCACTCCCATTCAAAGTCATGACAAAATGCTATCATTCTTAATTTCCCACCTCATTCAAACTCCTATATCTCCCTCCCTAACCCTACCACAGGGATGCAGGTGGCGCTGTGGGTTAAACCACAGAGCCTAGGACTTGCCAATCAGAAGGTCGGCGGTTCGAATCCCCGCAACAGAAAGTAGATGAATAGGTACCGCTCCAGCGGGAAGGTAAATGGCGTTACCGTGTGCTGCTCTGGTTCACCAGAAAGCGGCTTAGTCATGCTGGTCACATGACCTGGAAGCTGTACGCCGGCTCCCTTGGCCAATAAAGCGAGATAAGCATCGCAACCCCAGAGTCAGTCACGACTGGACCTAATGGTCAGGGGTCCCTTTACCTTTACCTTTACCTTTAACCCTACCACCTTCCTGCTTCCTGTCCTCCTTTCCCCAGCTCCTCTTTTCTGCCCCTGCTCTCTTTCCCCCACCATCCACTTCCTTCAAGTCACCTTGGCATTCTGACACCCCCTGTCCTCACAGTTGCGCCTTCTATTGACTTGCTACCTGCAGAAGTCCCTTATTCTGCCACTCCTAGGTCTGCTAGGTTGGGAAAAGGCTGTAGCTCAGTGGTAGAACATCTGCTTTGCACACAGGTGGTCCCAGGTTCAGTCCCCAGCATCTCCAGGTAGGGTTGAGACACACTCTTGCCTGAGACCCTGGAGAGCTGCTTCCAGCCAGTGAAGACAGTTCTGAACAAGATGGTTTGGCTTGAGATAAGGCAGCTTCCTGCTCGCACCCCTCAGAGTGGTTTAGCTGGTGGCAGGCAAAGGAAGATACTTCTCTGTACTAGAAGATATATATTATATAGTATAATATGTGGGGTGCCTCAGGGTTCCGTCCTCTCCCCCATGCTTTTTAACATCTACATACAGCCACTGGGAGAGATCATCAGGGGGTTTGGGTTGGGTGTTCATCAATATGCGGATGATGCCCAGCTCTACCTTTCTTTCAAATCAGAACCAGTGAAGGTGGTGAAGGTCCTGTGTGAGTGTCTGGAGGTGGTTGGAGGATGGGTGGCAGCTAACGGATTGAGGTTGAATCTTGACAAGACAGAAGTACTGTTCTTGGGGGACAGGATTCCCTGATCCTGAATGGGGTAACTGTGCCCCTGAAGGACCAGGTGCGCAGCCTGGGAGTGATTTTGGACTCACAGCTGTCCATGGAGGCACAGGTTAATTCTGTGGCCAGGGCAGCTGTTTACCAGCTCCATCTGGTATGCAGGCTGAGACCCTACCTGCCCGCAGACTGCCTTGCCAGAGTGGTGCATACTCTAGTTATCTCCTGCTTGGACTACTGCAATGCGCTCTATGTGGGGCTACCTTTGAAGGTGACTCGGAAACTGCAATTAATCCAGAATGCGGCAGCTAGACTGGTGACTAGGAGTGGCCGCTGAGACCATATAACACCAGTCCTGAAAGATCTTCATTGGCTCCCAATATGTTTCCAAGCACAATTCAAAGTGTTGGTGCTGATCTTTAAAGCCCTAAACAGCCTCAGTCCTGTATACCTGAAGGAGCGTCTCCTGGATCCAGCCCCGGATCCAGCCCGGACACTGAGATCCAGGGCCAAGGGCCTTCTGGCAGTTCCCTCGCTGGAAGAAGTGAGGTTACAGGGAACCAGGCAGAGGGCCTTCTCTGTAGTGGCGCCTGCCCTGTGGAACGCCCTCCCAGCAGATGTCAAGGCAATAAATGACTATTTTACTTTTAAAAGACAACTGAAGGTGGCCCTGTTTGGGAAGTTTTTAATGTCTGATGCTGTATTGTTTTTAATATTCAGTTGGAAGCCACCCAGAGTGGCTGGGGAAACCAGACAAATGGGCGGGGTATTAATAATAATAATAATAATAATAATAATAATAATAATAATAATTTGTTGCTTGAGTGACAGATAATCTAAACTGGGGGTGGGGAAAACCTGTGGCCCTCCAGATGTGATTGGACTCCAGATGTCATCAACCCCAGCCAGCATGGCCAGTTGTCAGAGATAACATCTGGAGGGCCATGGCAAAGCCACTCTTGGTCTAAAGCAGTGTTTTTGGACTACAGTTCCCCTCATCCCTGACCACTAGTCTTGCTAGCTAGGGATGAGGGGAGTTGTAGTCCAAAAACAGCTGGATACCTAAGTTTAGGAAAACCCTGGTCTAAAATATGAACAGCCAGAATCTAGATATAGGTTGACTGCACCAAGCACACTTTGCTGTTAGATATAATCACCAGCCCTTTTTTCATTTCTGCTTTTCCACAAATCGCTTCAGTAGGTGCTGAAATGGGAGCTGAATTATACCGTTCCTGGAAGGCTTAAAATAATTGTCACTTGAGTGCAGTTGCTGAATGCCTATCATTTTTCAAAAGCTGAAGGGTGGCGGGGGGTGGGGGCGAGTTTGTATGTATGGACAAAAATAAAAAGAAATAAAAATCCTGTCGCAGTAGATTGATTTTGGTGGGAGGACTGGCATTTAATTTAGTAGAAGGCATTTTTACATTTTAGGTCATGTTTTTTCAGAAGGGAAGCCTGTGTGTTTTGGGATAGACTGTCAAGAGCATTTCTAAAGAGAAACTTTTTTTCAAAGATGTTGAAAGGAGTGTGAGGTTTCTAACATTAGGGAGTAATTCTGAATGTGCAGGAAAGCAATGGAACCAATTCAGTTCCCACTAGGGAGTCAGGATTCAGACTCCGTGCCTTGGATCTGTTTTTATACTATCTGTGGTTTAATACATCCTGACAGAGGTTCATTTGTATCCAGAGAGCTACCAAGTTTGTCTGGAAACCCTGCCCTAATCTTAAGGGTGTATGAGGCAACTGTACTGACCTAATGATGAAGGTATGCTCTCTGCACTTGGTCAGAAACATTCTACGTTATTTCTGCATTCTCTTGAGAGGCTGAGTCCTAACAGCCAAAACAGTTTTCAGGCCAAAAGTCCAGAGAGTCCTATCTTGATGGAAGCCCTGTCACTTTGTGTGTGTGTTATGGTATGTGTCAAAAATTTGATCAATATAGGCATCTTCCAAGACATCACCAAGAGACTGTTTATATGTATTGGTCAATGTGCGACATTCACCAGTAAATGTCTAATCTGACTGAATGCCTTCAGCAAATGTCCAAATGTTATACCTTTTTTATACCACAGATGTAAATGTGCCCCATTTACATCTCCCTCCACCCCGAGGAAAGCCCTCATGACAATTTTTTTCTGATATTTTCCACTTGGTCTTTAAAACGAATTCTTTAAAACGGCTAGATAACCTCAACATTCACAAGATTTTTCCATACTTCCCTTTCACTGTGGTGATTTCAAAGCTTGACTTGGACTGGAGACTTCCAGGGTTACACTTTTTAAGGCAAAGACAGAAATAATATGGGTAGCTCATGACTGAAGTTTTAAAAATAAATACATTAAAATTAAAGCAGGCATGGTGGGGATGTTCTACTTTTTATCAGAGCAGTTGTGCTAAGGGAGAGGGTGTTTAACTCTTTCTGATATAAGTTATCATCCATTGTGCCTGTATTTTTTTCCTAGGAGGGCAAATAGCGATAGCTGGGGTGTGGTGCACGGAAAGAATGACAAAACCCTTTCTCACCATTGCTGCTCAAGTGAAAACAAGGGCCCTGGCTTTATAAAATACAAAATAAATAAATAAATAAATAAATAAATAAATAAATAAATAAACAAATAAATAGGAAAATCCATTCAGAGATCTCTAGCATCAGAAATGTTTTAGCCCTTTGCTGTCACCACACTAGACCAGTAGCCCACACCCCAAGCGTGGAATCAGCACAACCATTTTCCAGGGTCCACATGGCATTGTTGGCATCAAAATGCCAGCCCAGTGGTTCCTGAACCCCCCCTAAAAAAACCCCACTTTAAAATGGCTGAGGATCTTGGCAAACCATTTAATGATTTTTCTGTCTGTTGTAGCAACAGCAATGTGCTGTGCTAGATGCTGTGTGATTTTTAATTGTATCGTCGTTGCTTCCTTTATTTCTTATCTATTGTCTTTTATTGAATTCCATAGAACTCAAATTGTATTACAAGAAAATGCAGTATAAGAAATAAGAAGCAAGTAAAATTCGATTAAAAACGATGGATGTGCCAACTCACATGTTCAACCACAAATCCACAGATATGCCATGGACCACAGCTTGGGACACCCCTCTACTAGTCCACATTTCTCCCTGTTTGTGAAATCTGAACACAGCTGTCAACTTTTCCCTATTCTTACAAGGAATCCTATTCGGAATAAGGGAATTACCCTTAAAAAAAGGGAAACGTTGACAGCTATGAATCTGAACAATCCATTTGAATTATTAAGCCCCCTTTTGGATGCTGTCTAAGAGCGCCTGGATATGCACTCTGATTCTGAAAAGTGAAAAACACACTAGCTGAACTCTAGGATTTTTGTTTGCTTAAAAAGAAGAAGACTATGCATGGAGGGAATTAGTTTGAGGTCTGCAGTCCTCATCACAGAAATAGCACACGTGATTCGCTGAGAAGGGATGCCCTTTAAACCAGTTTAAGTCCACAGTGTAGATCCGCCTAAACTGTGTGGGAGAACTAGTGGCCTCAAATATTCCCAGAAAACACACAAAGCAAAAACTTGCTACAGAAATAACTAGTGTGGGTACAGCAACCAGAGAACCACCGTGTTTCTCCCTTTGTCAAAGACAGCAGCTTCTCCCAAGCTTTGACTATTTATTGTTCTCTTCCACGTACCGAACAAAGAACGCTACAAAGCAGCAGCCTAGTAAAGCGATTGCAGAGGCAGAGATCACCACTACCACCACGCTCCCAGCAGCGCTCACCAGAAAGCCCAGGCCCACCCCAACAATGATCTGCGCCAGCTGGACCATGCAAGTGAGGGCAGCGCAGTCCACACCTTTTCCTCGTTTGTGCTCTCCGGCTTGTCCTCCGGTCTGGCCCTGAAAGCAAGCAGATATAGGAACTCCATCAAACAAGGCACAGCCGACCATACAATCCTGCGCTGATCGTTTCACTGCATGAATCTCAGCTGTTCGAATACTACACAGTCTTGATGAGCAGGCAAGGCAAGACTTTGTTCTTGTGCCCACGATAAGTGGCATGATTTAAAGCTCTGGTGTCCTCCCAGTTTTGTGAAACAGCCTCTGGGCTGCTGGAACCACACAGACTAGGGAACAGTTGCACGGACCATATGACTGGCAAGGAACTCTGCACATACTCTGAAACCCTACTCAAGCTGGTAGAATGTACCTAGCCTTTCCCGGAATCAACTTCCTTACAGAAATTGGCAATTGGCTTCATTGATTTTGAAAGGGGATTTCTCTTGAAGTTCTTGCTAAAACTTCCCCCCACTTGCTAGACTGCACAGCTGTTAAACTCTGCCTTGTGTTCCATGGACAGTTCATAAGGTTCTGTTAAATGCTGTGTCCTCCGGGCTTTGGGGGAGTAAATCGAAAACTCCTTTGAAGTACGATGTTTCCCTACTAGCTTACATTGAAATCCATGGCACTTGACTGAAGAGTCATCCAATTCACACTTAACAGGGAACAAGGGTGCTTTCTGAATGATAAATTAAAAGCATTGCAAGGTCAATGTGAAGTGCATTTTTCATAAATAATTAAATAAAATGGGTTTGTGATGGTCTGGGCTTGTCATGAATGATACACTATCTTATTTGCTGAACCATAATTACCCTTAGAAAGTTGGAGATAAAAACTCTTTTATTAACAGAGCATGCAATTGAACTACTTTTCTAGTGCCATCATATCAAATACATATTTTTAAAAATATTTTTTACAATTATATCCTGCCTTTCCTCTAGGGAAATAAAGGAACGTGTGTGTGTGTGTGTGTGAGAGAGAGAGAGAGAGAGAGAGAGAGAGAGAGAGAGAGAGAGTTCTAATTTCTGGGAATAAAATTAAACATATACAGTTCCCCGCCCCACTCTTCATTTTATCCCACAACAACCCTGGGAAATAGATTAGATTGAGAGATGGCGACTGGTCCAGGATCAATCAGTGAATTTCATAGCTCAGTGCAAATGTAAATCCAGATCTCCCCAGTTTTCTGACCACTGTGTTGCCTTATGTTAACAGGAGGGCGTAAAGTTCAGCAAAGAAGTTAGTTATCAAATGTCTGCAAATGTATCGTGACAAGCTAAGGTTACCAAGACTTTTTTCTATGAAAAATGAATTTCACTAGTATGTGGGAGGAAAGTAGCTATGAGCCCCATGTAGGTAATTAAAAAAATATTAGCTGAGTGCCCTCTCCAGCGGGAGACAGACCCTGGTAGAGTTAAAAACACTCTCAGAGTTAAGCAGCATTATAACATGGAATACAGGTTGTTAGACCCTTTTCATATCCTGTTTAGTTTGCTTACAGTGCTTGCCCCCTGACGGGCAGAATCCGTGACCAGGGGAAGGAGACAGTGGAAGAGGACTGGAAGAAATTTAAAATATACCTTAAAAACTGTTGTAAAATTGAGGAATGCTAAGATGTCAAGGGGTAAGAAACAGAGAATTACAGCTGTAACTAAAAAAGTAAAGGAAATTTAATGAAAGGGAATCAAGATAAATTGACCAAAGGGTTGCTAAAGAACCATAAAACAAGGATGCAGGGATGGGGAGGTATGGGGAAGTCGAAGGAAAGAAGGTGTATGAAAATACAATTTTGAAGTTATATTTGTCTAAATGTTTTGTATGTTTCTCTTTTGTGTTTTGAGTTTTTGTTTTGTGTGTTGTTTTTATTATGTGTTTGAAAAATGAATAAAAATGATTTAAAAAAAATAAATACAGTGCTTGCCCCCTCTCTCTACCCTTCTTGCAATGAGCAGACCACATACGGTTAAGTAAGTTTAAAAAATTTTACTTACTAAGTCCAAAAGTCTGGTTCATGCATTGTTCCATACAGTAGCAAAGAGAACACAGGTGCAATATACAGAACATAATGCATTCTGGTCTGTTACATGGCACGGAAAGAGTGAGAAAAGGAAATCAAATAAGTTTCACTTTCTCCCTCATGAAGGTTGGGGGGGGGATGACCCAGCTGAGTTTAGGAACAGTCCTCTCTGGTCTTAACCCCGTCATGCACTAACTAGCACGTTAGTTTGACTGCAATTTCCCACAACCAAAGGATGAAACATCGGGCTTGCAGTGCTTTCCACTTGATGAACTCTCAAGTCCTCTAAACCACACAAAATCTAACATCCTTGAAAAAGTTCAGCCTCCGCAGCTTCTTCTGATCATGAAGCTAACTCAAGAGGCTGAGATGTGTTCAGCCTTGACTTCTATAATGAAGCTCTGCTTCTTGAGCATCCTGCCTTGCCTTCAGAACATTTGCTGATCCAGGCCGTCATAGCCAATAAAATGTAATTCTTGGTGGTATTATTTTCATCCCATTCCGTGGATGACGTTGCAACAAAATATTGTGAGCAAAGAATACTGTGTGCAAAACACTGGTCTAAATCAGTGTGTGCAGATTTAATCCCTACGCGGGTGGCGCTGTGGGTTAAACCACAGAGCCTAGGACTTGCTGATCAGAAGGTCGGCGGTTTGAATCCCCGTGAAGGGGTGAGCTCCCATTGCTTGGTCCCTGCTCCTGCCAACCTAGCAGTTCGAAAGCACGTCAGAGTGCAAGTAGATAAATAGGTACCGCTCTGGCGGGAAGGTAACGGCTTAGTCATGCTGGCTGCATGACCCGGAAGCTGTACGCTGGCTCCCTCGGCCAATAAAGCGAGATGAGCGCCGCAACCCCAGAGTCGATCACGACTGGACCTAATAGTCAGGGGTCCCCTTTACCTTTTTAAGGCCTACTCCACTGGCTTTTAGCTCTATTTATTTTCCCCTGAGATTTTAAGCAGAAAGTCTAGAAAAGCAGGGCTCAGGTGCCGTCAGCTGACTTTCAAGGTGTGAGCAATAAAGAGAGGCAACCTGGCTGTCGACTTCTGCACTCACTTCTTGCGTAACATCCAGAAAAGGAGTGGGGAGGGAAAGGCACGGGCGTTGTAACAAGGATGCTATAGGAAAGGATCTGACAACAACCATCCCTTCTAACTTACCTCTTCCTCCTCCTTGTGATAATCAGCAATGAGGTTGAATGGCACTGTGTATAATGTGCTGGACATTACGCCGAAGAGGGAACAGAGGGCCAAAGTCGAATACACCTTGGGAAAGAGCCCAATGAAGCCAGTGCCTAGCCCAAAAAGCAGGTATCCAATGAAGTAAAGTCCCTTTAATCCAATGTAAGGCAGAAGCGCTTTCTGCAAATCTGTTGGAAGAAAAAGATTGGGAAAGGGGTGGGGGATTTCTGTCTAAAAGGAAACCATTGGAAACATTGCTGAACATTATTTTATTTAGCAAGGTTTATGTATTGTTTAATAGGGACGCAGGTGGCGCTGTGGGTAAAAGCCTCAGCGCCTAGGGCTTGCCGATCGAAAGGTCGGCGGTTCGAATCCCTGCGGCGGGGTGCGCTCCCGCTGCTCGGTCCCAGCGCCTGCCAACCTAGCAGTTCGAAAGCACCTCCGGGTGCAAGTAGATAAATAGGGACCGCTTACCAGCGGGAAGGTAAATGGCGTTTCCGTGTGCGGCTCTGGCTCTGGCCAGAGCAGCGATGTCACGCTGGCCACGTGACCCGGAAGTGTCTCCGGACAGCGCTGGCCCCTGGCCTCTTAAGTGAGATGGGCGCACAACCCCAGAGTCTGTCAAGACTGGCCCGTACGGGCAGGGGTACCTTTACCTTTACCTTTATGTATTGTTTAATGTAGATCAAACTGGAGTGTGAAACGTCTGCAATATCTCTGAAAATAATATTACCTTCCTTCAAAGTGAAGCTGTTGACAGAATCTTACTAATTGTACCTCGCTTCCTCCAAGGAGCTTGCATATGAAATCTGTTTCGGCAGCTAAAAACTTGATTTCCCACCTCTAGACTACTCTCTGGGTCTTACCACGCATACCAATGAAGGAAGCTTGAAACTACCTTATACCTTATACTCCTACCATTCCTGTTCATGGAACATTTATTTGCTGTCTGCCACTGTGCTTGGAGCACCCTATTGTGATGTTTATCATCTCACATTTGTAGGATATTGACTGTGGAAAGGCATTCTGCCTCTATTTCAGAGACTTACCACTCCTACCATTCCTGTTCATGGACAATATATTTGATTCTTATTAATTTGTGACTCCATGCACATATTATATGTCTTCTGTTTATGAATTTTGAAACAGTACAGTGGTACCTCGGGTTACATACACTTCAGCTTACAGACGCTTCAGGTTACAGACTCCACTAACCCAAAAATAGTACCTCGGGTTAAGAACTTTGCTTCAGGATGAGAACAGAAATCGCGTGGCGGCAGCGGCAGGCCCGATTAGCTAAAGTGGTGCTTCAGGTTAAGAACAGTTTCAGGTTAAGAATGGACCTCCGGAACAAATTAAGTACTTAACCAGAGGTAGCATTGTACAGTGTTATAAAAATATTGTCAGTATATTATTCTCCTGCCAACCTAGCAGTTCGGAAGCACGGCAAAGTGCAAGTAGATAAATAGGTACCACTCTGGCGGGAAGGTAAACGGCATTTCTGTGCACTGCTCTGGTTTGCCAGAAGCAGCTTAGTCATGCTGGCCACATTACCCGGAAGCTGTCTGTGGACAAACGCCGGTTCCCTCGGCCAATAAAGCGAGATGAACGCCGCAACCCCAGAGTCGGTCACGACTGGACCTAATGGTCAGGGGTCCCTTTACCTTTATATTATTAGCTGACATGGTTGTAGAGCATGAGCTCTACCATAAAGCCCTGTTTCTGAACCTTGCTTCTGTCATGGCATCACCAGGAAGCCTTGGCACAAACCACCATTCTCACAGCCTCAACTTTCTTTCTGTAATATGGGCATAAATAGTATCGATCAACCTTACAAAGTTGTTGTATGGTCACATAGAGAATGTAGGCGAAATGCCCTGCCTGTATGAATGCACGTTTTATTTTGGTCAGATCGCAAGTGATCCATTTGTTGGTAGTACTCACAGGAATAAAGCGAGGAAGAGATGGCGTTGATACACATCCCCCAGCACCCGATCTCTACTCCCCTTTCGTAGGTTAGGTACGCTGTGGAGTTATGAGGTGCATAAGGATCACCATTGAATACAATCTGCAGTGTGCCAAAATAGAAAAGAATAAGAACAAGCTGTGCTGGTAATCATGCCTCTAAATAAAACAGGACACAAAATACTGGCTTCCAAGCAAATGTGCGCAGGACTGCATCTGTGTTTATTTGATGTTGGTGACTTTAATTATGATGGTGATGGTGATATGTATTGTCAGCCAATTTTCTGCCAATAGCGCAGGGCCAAGAATTGATAGTATTGTGGTCTGGCTTCTGTTTCAGACAGGCTTTCCAGCAGCACAATGCTACTCTATGTCTTTTCACACCAACCATGGCTTGGCATTGCAATAACTAACCTGGGGCTCATGAATTTCCTTTTCCCTCTTTCTCCCCTCACAAAAGAAACATGTGGTCCCAGTTCCTGCTAAGTCATAGGGCTGTATCCAACTAAGACATAACGGTACTCACAGCAGACCTATTTAAATTAATGGACCTATGTTAGACACGCCCATTCATTTCAATGGGTTGATTTTGAGTAGGACTAATGTGGGACATGGGTGGCACTGTGGGTTAAACCACAGAGCCTAGGATTTGCCAATCAGAAGGTCGGCGGTTCGAATCCCTGCGACGGGGTGAGCTCCCGTTGCTCGGTCCCTGCTCCTGCTAACCTAGCAGTTCGAAAGCACGTCAAAGTGCAAGTAGATCAATAGGTACCGCTCCGGTGGGAAGGTAAATGGTGTTTCCGTGTGCTGCTCTGGTTCGCCAGAAGTGGCTTAGTCATGCTGGCCACATGACCCAGAAGCTGTATGCCGGCTCCCTCGGCCAATAAAGCGAGAAGCGGTTTAGTCGCCAGAAGCGGTTTAGTCATGCTGGCCACATGACCCGGAAGCTGTCTGCAGACAAACGCCGGCTCCCTCGGCCTATAGAGCAAGATGAGCGCGCAACCCCAGAGTCGGTCACGACTGGACCTAATGGTCAGGGGTCCCTTTACCTTTAACGTGGGATACAACTCACTGCTTACTCTCTTGCCTGAAAACCAGGATTGTAAACTTCAGCTTGAACATGGTTTCCAATCCTCGCTTGTGGGGCAGACTATGTTTGGCTTTCCAAAGTTAAAACCATGCTCAAGGCAGCTTACAACATGTACAAAATTACACCACTACAGACATAGCAAAAGCAGTCATAAACAATCAGCAAGACATCAAAAAGTACATCAAAAAAAGAAATTGAACAATTTCCACATAAATCATAAGCTCCAAAATAAACATAAGGAAAATTAAAAGCAACAACCCAGGTGGGAAAAGGCCTGCAAGGCAGGGAGCAGGTCTTCCAGGACTCACAGCCAAGATGGTCTCAGTGGTTATCCCGTCCTTAGTAGCGCCAGTGCAGTGACAACCTCCACTAGCAAGTGGGAAGGATCAGACTTGAAAAACCCACATACAAGTCTGAATAGCATCAAACAGAGAGCCTGAAATGTCAGGTTTATTTCTTTTGCAAATGCCACATACATTAATGTGGTAAACAAAAGAATTAACTGCTAGTTTCTAATTTATTTATTTTTAAATCATTTTTATTAATTTTCCAATAGAAAACAGCCAATTAACGTATCCATCAAATCATAATCATAATCCAATTATAATCCAATTAAAAACAATAAACTAAAATAAAAAACAACCAAACTACAATCCAAATTATTAATTATTAATTTTTTTCGGGCTTCTCATAGTCTGGACCTCTGAAGTATATCTCCAATATCTTTGTTCTTGCCTTCTTGTTTCAAATTTAAAAATGTATGGTATGATTGTCAGTTCTACAGAATTCAAGAGTGAGATGAAGGGGAATCAAACATTTAGAACACAAATGGAAACCTTTGTGTTTTTATGACTGCTATTTTCATATTTTGGAGACTGCAGTAGATTCAACAGCAGAAACCTTTTTCAAAAAGTAAAAGATGAAAAATCCAGCTACCCAATGGACCCAGTTCTATGAAGAATACTTTTTGTTCTTGGAAATCTAATTTCCCTGTTCTTGATGTTGACAACTGTTGAAATCTGCCATCAGGCTGCATAAGCAAGCGAATGAAAGTTAAATCCTAAAAATTGAATTTGCCCAGAGGAAAGATGGCTACTTTTCCGTACCTGTCCCATGAAATCGGTGAAGAAGAGCATGTTGGAAAGGAAAGCTGTCCATCCCATCAGATGGCTCACACACAAGAAGCGGTAGTGGGAAGGCATGCTTAGGAGTGCTTTTAGGAGGGACTTAATGGTCATCTGCTTCTGAACCTGAAAGGAAGGATGTTCCAACGTTTCATTGAAAAGGCTCCCAACAGACTGGAGGATTTCCCCCCCCCCGCCTCTCCACTCTTCAGTTTCTCAGCTCTCTTGCCCCCCTTCTCTTCCTCTCTCATAACACTAGAACTTGTGCACACCCAATTGTTAAGTTGTGGGTGAACATATCAGACAACACAGCGATTCTTCAAACAGCTCTTGTTTATTCAGAGGCCAGAACAGAACTGAGCAGAAGTGCTCAGTCAGCCTGCTTATATAGAGCTCCAGTACAACGTTACTGTAGCAACTTTCTAAAACTATCCAATCACTGAACATCACTTTCGATCCTTCATTTGCATAACTATCTACAGTATCCCCCTGCTGGCCCAGGGTGAGAACTTCAGTACATAACACCAATGAAGCTAAATGTTGGAAGATTCAGTACAGATAAAACACAGAACTTCATGCAGCACCTAGTTAAACTATGGAAATTGCTCCCACAGGATGATGGCCACCAGCTTGGGTGACTTTAAAAGAGGATTAGACAAATTCATGAAGATCTAGGCTATGTTCTAACTGCCTGTGTCAGAAGCAGTATGTCTCTGAATACTGTATGGTGGGAATCACAGGTGGGCAGAGTGCTGTTGTGCTCATGTCCAGCTTACAGGCTACCCCTAAGCATCTGGTGAGTGACTGCATGAAAAGGATACTGGGTTAGATGGGCCAATGGGCCATATTCTTAAAAGAGGACTATTCTCAGGGCATGGTCTGTGGGCGGATGGTGCAGCTGAAGCTAAGGAGGTCTAGGTCAGGTCTTGTGCCTGGATAGGAGACCACCTGGGAGCCCTAGCTGCCTCAAGGTAGATGCTACTGGAATATAAATTTATTAGATGAATTATTAATAAAAAGTAACACCACTGTCTCTCCAGATACTGATGGATGATGCAGAAGTTTGTGGGAGTGGATGCCTTGCATGAAAATAAACCAGCACATGAAAGCAACTTTCATAAGACTGTTTTGAATGGTTGGCAAGGTGAAACAAGACATCTCACCCCACAGGAATTGCCTCTGGCTGACAGCTAAAAAGCTAAAGAAACAAGGAATGCACTTTCTCTAGAAATATCAGATAGCTGGGGTTTTAGCTAAACCAACAACTCAAGGCTCACTTCTATCTGAATTATCAGATCCAGCTGGTGTGCATTTGGATATCAAGTCTTCCTTATTCAATTTTGGGCTACTTTGTTCACACTGGTTGCTTGCAATGCTTTTGCTCCTTATACGCCTACCTGTCCTCATCCAGCAAATCTGTTTTTTAACAACTTTTTGCAGTTAGGAAAGTGACAGGGAAATGCACTGAAATGTGAGGGCTGAGCAAATGATTAACAGGAAGACATGCAAACACCCCACAAGGATATCATGTTGACTGCTCATTGTCGTATAACTGCCCCATAAACAAATGAGAACAAATGTTCAAGGAAGTCTGGGCATAGTCTAACCAATGCATAAACTTTGTGCATATAAATCAAGATGAAGGCTGGATAAATAGATTGTCTAGAGGAGCCCTGAATCACTCTGGAAGCATTTCCACCTAAATAGTAGGGTAAACAGGCTTGAAATAAACAAATGCCAAAAAATAAATAAATCAATTTCACTTAATTTCCTTGAATGCATTTTTGTTTGGATGTGAAACTGATTAGCAGACACAAGAGCAACAGTGTCAGACCATTGATCTATCCAGCCTAGTACATTGAATTCTGATTAGCAGTGGCTCGCCATGGTATATATTGCCAGTGATGTAAAACACATCTACAGATCCCAGAACAAGATTGGCACAATCCTAAGAAAAAACCTTCCTTGTTGGCACAAGGTTGGCACAACACAGCTGTGATCAAAGGAGCAGAATGTAAGCCCCACTGGCTTCAAAATATATCAACTTGCTACCAAATATTCATGCAGATCAACTTCACTTGAAAACAAATACTTCGGAAGATTCTGGCCAAAGTTATGTCAGTTTTTACATGGGTGACTCATGGCCATTTTCAGATTTAGATGCAAAATTATCTGCTTATCAGACTCTTCATATATCTTTAGGAAACAAGGTACATGTTAACGTTTCATTTTCTCCAGACTCTGGCTACAATCCTGTGCACATTTATCAGGGAGTAAGTGGATGGCGCTGTGGGTTAAACCACAAAGCCTAGGGCTTGCTGATCAGAAGGTCGGCAGTTCGAATCCCCACAACGGGGTGAGCTCCCGTTGCTTGGTCCCTGCTCCTGCCAACCTAGAAGTTCGAAAGCACGTCAAAGTGCAAGTAGATAAATAGGTACCACTCTGGCGAGAAGGTAAACGGCGTTTCCGTGCGCTGCTCTGGTTCACCAGAAGCGGCTTAGTCGTGCTGGTCACATGACCCGGAAGCTGTACACCGGCTCCCTCGGCCAGTAAAGCGAGATGAGCACCGCAACCCCAGAGTCGCCCATGACTAGACCTAATGGTCAGGGGTCCTTTACCTTTACCTTTATAAGCCTCACCAAACAAAGTGGGAGCCCGCAGACTGTGGGTTTCATTCACAGGGGACCACAGAATATTAATTAGTGTGACACAATAGGTCTTATTTCATGAAGAGCCTGTCAGATAACAGTCACACAGAGATCGACGTTTGGAATTCAATATTGCACTCTTGTAATCATTCCATCAGTGCAAGCATTCCAGCTTCTCCTTGCATGCTGTTCTGGGAGTCCTCCTGACCTTCAAGCCAATTTGGGGAGGTGCAGGGGGAGTGGGAGCCCAATTGCACAAGTGAAAGTCCTTCCACCAAAAAGGCTGATCAGGTGAATCCCGCCCAATATTTCTTATTTCTGCACCAAGTCAGAAGGGAGGAACCACCATACCAGATGCTTAGTATCTCAGTGTAATCTGGGGTAATTTAATGATTATATCCAAGGGGAACAGTCCAGTGAAAGTTAAGTTCCACTAAAAGTAATGTGATGTTTGTCTGGACCACCTGTTCAATTTCATTGCCTTTAACAGAGCCTACAATGCATTCCCCTGCTTGCGTACTCATAAGTCCCACTGAGTTCAATGGGGCTTATTCCTAGATAAGTGAGTACTGTATAAGATTGTAGCCTCCGTCATAACTAACTTTTTAAGATCATGCCCAAAGTATAGGAAATAGGCCATTCATAAATATTATGTGTTGGAACCAGACTAAGTTAGTTGAACTTAGGTCCCATTGAAACAGACAGGGCAAGTTAGTCATGACTTAACTGAAGTTCTTTTGATTTCAGTGGGAACTAGGCACAACTTACTTAGTCAGGACCCAGCCCCATGTCTGGCCTCCATTTTTATTTTGGATAACCTGATCCTCCAAATTGATTACATCACTTTCCAATTCATGTGAGGGTCCAGGGTTACCATGTCAAACATATTAGAATTAAAGGCAAAGATGGCAATCTAAAAAAGGCACAATTACCTGAATGTCTTCTTTGAGGGTGGGCTTCCCTTGCCGAGATAAAACCCGTATTTCATTATATCCGCTGTTAAAATAACCATTCTTGACTTTTCCTATGGAACCATACGGATAGGGCTCAGCTGCTTTCAGCAGGGCTTCGGATTCTACCTTGTCAGCGAGAGAAGTTTCAGGAATACTGCACAAGTGTACAGTAAGGCAGATCAGGAACACAAGAGCAGCATAAAAGAACATCACCTGGAATTCTGATCCCAAATATTTCCCCAAGACGGTATGCCCCCAATCGATGGCACCTGTGAGGTAGCCAAGGGCCCCTCCTAGACCTAAGAAAGAACAGAAAAATAAAGACAGTAGAATCGTATTTAACATCAACATGTCATGTTATTTGTGTGCCCCTGCCAAGAGAGATCCAGAGAGTGGCAACATGAGAACAGGCCTTTTCTGTGGTGGCTTCCCAATTGTGGAATGCTTTTCCCAGGGAGCCTCACCTGGCACCTTCACTATAAATCTCTAGGTGCCAGGCCTTTTTCTATAACCAGGCCTTTGCTGAATGAACAATGTATGGCTTTTAAAAGTGTTTGTGGGAGGGAAGCTATTTGTTGTTGGTTGTTGATAGGGGTGGGACAAAGATGAGTGGTCAGAGGAAGAAGAGGGAGCCAACTGGGAGGAAGTGGTGTTGGAAGCTGAATAGGTAACAAGGTTTAGTGAGCAGGAAGAGGCTGTGGCAGAGAGCAGTCCAGAAGCAGAGGCTGGAGAGGAAGAGGGCCAGGAGACAGAGATGAGGCAGGTTGCTGAAGAAAGCAGGCGTGTCCAGCTCCCAGAACCAGAAGAGGTACAGAGAGGGAGGAGCAAAGGCAGACAAGGTGAATAACTCTCTGCTTGCAAAGAACCTGGGGGAGGAGGAAATGTAGTGAACCTTGGGGAAGTGGGGCCCTTCAGTCCTTACAACTGCCTCATAGGAGCAAGATCTACTGGGATGCTGTGCTCACTAGGCCTGACTCCCTGAGTCAACCTGCTTCCTTGAATTAAGAGTTAACTTCACGGACACACTGTGATTTATTGCTGACAGCATGTGAGTGAGTGTAGAATGTAGTCTGATGTACAAAAGTAAAATATACACTCATTGCCCTGCCCACCACTGTGACGTGGCCCCTGGGAGGCTACCCAGAAAAGAATGTGGCCCTAGGACTGGAAAAGGACCCTTGCTATGTTAACGTTATGATGCTATAGATTCTAGTAACAGCTTGCTTCATGGGAAATTGTCAGTGTAACGTTTACCATGCATTTGCAAGTGCTTCTAAAATGCACCCACAAATACTATGGTTAGCAGGATATGCAATATAATATAAAGGCCAAATCTATGTATATAACCCACAAATTAAGTAACTGCTAGGGGCTGACGTCACTCGGACTGCAAGGCAACACAACCTTCTCTTTGTTTAGTGGCGGTGTGGTCGGCAGGCATTTGAATCACATGGAACTTCCTTCCATCTCTCACCACCATCCAGTGTCACTCTGGATGTGACCTCGTAAGAGATGCTGGATTTGAGGAAATAAAAACTCTCATTTATGGTGGGGAGAAAGTTTCTGGAAAAATATTCCAAGCTGGGAGGAAAGAATGCCTTTTCTTTCATGACCTTCCCCACCCCACCCCCAAATCATGAAAATACTATTGACCCTGGAGGGAAAGGAGTAAAGAGCATGCAGCCAGGCCAGATCATGGAGAATTCAAGTGGTAACAAGCAGAAGAGTGAGATGGGATGGAAGGTGAGGAGAGCAGCAGCCATAATGAGTCAATAAGGACTGGGCGTTGTGGGGAGAACCTCCTGGCTCAGAGCAAGGCTATATATTAGAGGGAACAGATCAATGATGGAGGTGATGGGAGTTACTGGCCCGTTTGAATGTTTTTCCCTCAGCATTTGTCTGGGGAAGATATCAAAACATTCCCAGAAGCAAGAGATTCTGCAGATGTTCTATGAATGTCCCGGACACTGTAGAGCATATCCTCTTTCATTGCCCATTGTACAGTACGCTCCGTCAACGCGTGCTGTCCCCCCTTTCGGGTGGTCTGGAACCCCAGCAAGCTGAATGTGTGGGACTCTACCTATCCGACGCTGACCAAAGGGTAACGGCGGGGGTAGCCGAGTTTTTGGCAGCAGTCCTCCAAGGAGCAGGTTAACAAGGAAAACCACTGATTCTATATGTATATATTTATATTTGTATGTAGCCAACTCCTGCCTTTTTATATATATCTCAAGGCTTTTATATGTTATTTTCCTTTTATGGTTTTACCTGCATAATGCCTAATAAAGGTTTTGATAAGTAAGATGGGAGTTACAGCCCAACATCACAGATTCTCCCTCTGTGGGTAGAAGGAGCCCATACGCTCTGGTGGGGAGCCTGTGACCTTCATAGCTGTCAACCTTCCCTTTTTTTTGCGGGAAATTCCCTTATTCCAGCGCTGTTTCCCGCTGTTTCCTGCTGCTATCCCGGATTGTTAGATATCCCGTAGACTGTCCCCAGGACAGGTGAGGCTGCTGATCCCTTATTTTCAAGGCTACTGATCCCTTATTTTCAAATCTGAAAGTTGACAGCTATGTTCCAGATGTTGTAATAATAATAATAATAATTTATTATTTATACCCTGCCCATCTGGCTGAGTTTCCCCAGCCACTCTGGGCGGCTCCCAATCAAGTATTAAAAACAATACAGCATTAAATATTAAAAACTTCCCTGAAGTTTTTCCCTGAAGCCTTCAGTTTGTTGAGTTTAGACACCCATCATCTCCAGCCAGTAGGGACAATGGTCAAGGACTAGGATGGATGAATTTGTCTATTTTGGTTCCACTCAGTTTCTTGTATTTCCCATCTTAAATTCAGATCTCCACATTTCCGTAGCAATTTGCAAACTGTTATTTGTTAACTCCTCATGAAAATTCACCCGCATTTCAGTGCAAAGTTCTCCCAACAAACACATTTTTGTATGCAGTTTGGACCAACATACACACTTTGCAAGAAAATTCCTATGTGTTTGTTTGGAGAATTAGTACCAATTAGGTAGTTTTCACATTACTATGCACACAAAATCAAATACCCCCCCCCCCATCCCTAGCAAAATAGGATAGAAATATAGAAACAAAGCCTTGTAGCTGGAAGGGACCGCAATAGTGATCTAGTCCAGCCCCTGTAATGCAGGAATCTTTAAGCCCAGAATTATTTATCTATTTAAAATCCACACTGTTATTTTAAAAAAATATCAAGATGGTGTCCAACATATAATAATAAAATCAACAACAGTATCCATAGAAGCACCAGCAAAACATCAATAAATACTGATCAGTTAAAAAGAGAACATTCATATTTATTAAGGGTCCAACATCTTGAGGACCTAATATAATCATATTTATTCTTCTTTGAAGGGCTAAAGATACTAAACCAAAGAAGCCAAATACCCAGCACCGTACATTCTTTAAGCACATAACTTTCCCTACAGAGTTCTGGGATCTGTAGCTTGTTAAGAGTGCTGGGAATTGCAGCTACAGTTGCCAGGATTCTTGGGCAGGTATTCTGTGCTTTAAATGTACAATGTGCACACCGTCCCAAACTTCTTGGCATCTCTTTTGTATATCTTGATGATTTGCATGGCATAATAAGCAGATTTGTAACATCTAAATGCAAAATAAACTCTGCATAGCATGTGATAGCAGCACTATCAAAAGGCATGGCAGCAAAATTTATTTCCCATCAGACACTGGGGGTGAGTGGGGAGAGGATGGGACAACCACACTCTTCTAAACAGTATTTAAATATGCAGCAGAGTCCACATCTAGTTTCCTGAGATGTAAATTTTACTAAGCCCATTGGGACTCACTTTCAATGGTCAATGTGGCTAGGAGTTTACAATTCAGGTCTAAAAAGCTTGTGCTGTTGTATCTTCTCTGGCCCTTTGCTGGGTTTCAGTTCCCATTGTGGAAAATACAGTGGTACCTCGGGTTACATACACTTCAGGTTACATACGCTTCAGGTTACAGACTCCGCTAACCCAGAAATAGTGCTTCAGGTTAAGAACTTTGCTTCAGGATGAGAACAGAAATCGTGCTCTGGCGGCGCAGCGGTAGCAGGAGGCCCTATTAGCTAAAGTGGTGCTTCAGGTTAACAACAGTTTCAGGTTAAGAACGGACCTCCGGAATGAATTAAGTACTTAACCCGAGGTACCACTGTACAAATATGCAAAAACAGAACAGTATAACAACCCAATACATGCCGAAAGCAGGAAGAAATTCTTGCTTGTTTGGCTTCAATTTTAATTGTAGGATGTTACTTCTTTCAAAAGAAGCTGTTCCTCCAGATCCTCTCTGTAGCAGCTACAGCGGTCACAAGATGACCTGTTAAACAATGCTTGTTACTGAAGCACTGCATCAGATGACCAACTTGTTCAAGAAGCTTAAGCATGGGAAGACAGGAAGGAACTCCAGGCAGCTGCCACCTTTCTCTCTCCCTCATATGATTAAAGGGAGGGGAAAGAGAATCGTTCAGGTGCTATGAGTTTTACCTGTCAGGAGGGCATGATAATGAAGCCCTTTCTCCTTGTCCTGGTGAGAGCAGACGTCAAATAAATAGGCCTTGATGGGACCATCAATGAAGTCAGCAGCAAAATCAAAGAGCACCACTCCCAGCATGGTGATAACTATAGCCCAAGTCCTCTGGGTGCCTCTGTCTGCAACCAAAGCTGCAAAAGAAGAAATTGGTTCACTTTACAGCCGTTTCCTAGACACCATGGAGTACTGAGGGCCAATGCGGCTGCAATTTTCTGTTGCTTTCTTCGCTCACAAGAGCCATCGCTTGCACAGGAAATCTCTAAAAGGAATGCTGGGGGCTTCTCAATCTGTGATTGTTCTAAGATTGCAGCAATTGTCACCTTTTTTTTCTGCATTAGATGTGTCAGCAGATTCTAAAATGGACCCCCACCCACTCGTACCTGACCTCCTTGCGGCTGGCTGTGCCAGTCTCTTTCAGAAGGGACCTAGGAACAGAGATGTTTGACTGGAGCAACTGACTGGGAGAAGGTAAGGTGCAGGAGGGGAGATTTCACTCCTCTTACACAGCACTGTCAAAGGCAGTATGCCTCTAAGTACCAGTTGCGTACCCTCCAACATTCCTCAGATGAAAATAGGGACATTTTCATCTGAGAAATGTTGGAGTGTAGGCTGCTTCTTTGGCATCTGTGTTTCTGCCTCTGCCCTCCAGGAGTTTTCACTCCCCCACACCCAAAATAATAATAATAATTTGTTATTTATACTCCGCCCATCTGGCTGGGTTTCCCCAGCCACTCTGGGCAGCTTCCAACAGAATATTAAAATACAATAGTATATTAAACATTAAAAGCTTCCCTAAACAGGGCTGCCTTCAGATGTCTTCTAAAAGTCTGGGAGTTGTTTTTCTCTTTGACATCTGGTGGGAGGGTGTTCCACAGGGCGGGTGCCACTACCGAGAAGGCCCTCTGCCTGGTTCCCTGTAAAATGACCCTCCCCCCCCATTTGTCATCCTTAATCATCCCAAGTCATTATATGTACCAGCTCATGAATGATGTGCATCAGCCCTACTCCATAGCTTGCCCCTGAAACCACTGCAGGATTTCCAGTATTTGGTTGCATGAATGGGAATGCTCGGTTCCAGTTAGGGCAACTATATCAATGTACTTATGGCCAACAAAGCTGGGGACTCAACCATTGCAGCTTTTCTTTCCCAAACGTATTCCACCCCTCTGGTCTGGTCCTTTCACCCATCACTCCCTCGCTCCACTTTCTGTGTGATACACCTGGATGAGAAAGGGCAATAACAAAAGGACAGAGGGAAGATGTCTGGAGCAGTGGAGGCCATTAAGTCTTCTGCTTCGCTGGGTAATGCAGAAGTCGCAATCTCGGGGCGGCAAGCTGGCAGCCGAAATCACACAGTCAAAGTTGATTTATGTGTTGAGCCAGGACACACCAAAGGCTTCACTGGGTACCTGATTATATTTTATTTTCTACAACAGACTCTTATCACACACTGGAAGGGAATAGCTGGCTTTGAACCACTTTAGTTTGTATTAATGCACTTGGGGAAAATCCATTTAACTCAACTGATTGCAATGGGACAAAGGCAATTTAAATGCAAGACCCAAGCACTTTGGAAATTGTATTGCAACACCTCCATTCTTGAATTCCCTGTTGTTTCTGCAGGATGACTACTGAGTCAGTGGCTAGGGATGTAGGGTTAACAGCGTCAAAAATCTATTGGATTTCTAATCTACCAGAGCACTTTCAAAGAAGTTTCAAAGCCCGTTATAACAGCCCATTCATCTTGACTGCTGAACCTCACAAGATTATTGCAGGAAGCTCCTCATTTCGAAAGCCTCTAAAGAATGTGTCAGAATGTGTCGTGAATTGGTCCTTAATTGTGGTAAAATAAGCACCCACAGCTGCTTGTTTTATTTACATGGCCACTGCAGTTTGAGAAGGCTATCGAGTAACTAGAGTGGCTCCATAGAGGAGGGGGACAAAGATGGGGAGGGTTTTAGAGACCAAGTCCTATGAAGCTAGGTTGATGGAGCTGGGCATGGAGAAGAGATTAACTAAGAGACAATATGAAAGCAATCTTTATATATCTGAGGGGATGCCACACAGATGGTGGAGCAAATTTGCTTTATGTTCCTTCAGAAGGCAAGACCACAGTTAATGGACTCAAATTACAAGAAAGGGGTTTCTGACTAAACATTAGGAAGAGCTTCCTGAGAATGGAGCAGACTAGCTCAAAAGAGGTGGTCATCCAGCCACCACATCAGGGATGTATTGGCAAGGGTTGGACTGGATGGCCTTTGAGATCCCTTTCTGCTCTATGATTCTAATAAAACCTGTTGTTAAGTGCCTCTGCTGTAAGCACCTTAAATTTAGGGATTACTGATGTTTATTTATTGCATTTTTGTCCCACCTTTCCCCCAAGGAGTTCAAGGTGGCCTACAAACTTCTCTTCCTTCCAATATTATCTTCACAAGAACCCTGTGAGGTAGGCTAGGCCAAGATTGATTGGCCTAAGGTCACCCAATGAGCTTCATAGCTGCATTGGGGTTTGAACCCTGGTCTCCCAGGTCCTAGTCCAACACTATAACCACCACACCATGCTGGTGTATGTGAAGTACTTGAACAATCAATAAGAGCATGTTTTATTAATTGGGAGATTGAAGTGCTTCACAGACACTGTCCATTATTATTATTATAGTTGTTGTTGTTGTAACTTTCTGCCAGTTTAGCCTCTGCATCATTGAATCACAGCATAGTTCAACTTTTTCATGAAATAACCAATCATTAAAATGATTTATCTCAAAATGAAATTAGCTCTTTGCCTATTTTCTTTACTCCGGGAACCTGTCTGTGACTGGAAAGAGGCGACTGTGGCAGCAACAGTCGTATCAAACATGCATGCAGAATACAGACAGCATTTGTGTCTGAGCCTCCTTCAAACACAAGGTTCAGCCCTGTAGTGCAAGAGGTCTTTTATTTAGCACATTAGTTAATTTTCACAGTGCTAGCTAGTCCTTCACAGACACATAACCCAAACTTGTTGAGAAAGCTTGCATTTTCACTCGGGGGTGGGAGGGGAATCCACTGTCCCACCCACCCACCCTTATCTTCAGATTCACAAGGGTGCATTTTGCACGGCTCAACAAAGTGTTCAGTTACTCACCTGAGACAACTGTCTCTCCATTGAGGTACAGAGCCATCCCTACCAACATCATAATGCCCAGGACCAGGATGTAAGGTCTCCGTTTGCCCCAGGCTGAATTGCAGTGGTCACTGGCCGAGCCAACCACAGGCTGCAGCACAAAACCAAGGATGGGGCTTATGAGCCAGACGAGGCTATAAAGGCTTTTGGGGAGGCCCACGCTGAGCAGCACAGGTGTGACAAAGGCCGCCTCCACGGCGTAGCAGAACTCTCGGCCGAACATGGCCATGCTGTGCATCACCAACCTCCCCGTTGCCTTCTTCGGGGGCTCCACGGGCCTGAAGGGCTCTCCAGCTGCCAAGGACTGCAGCATGGTTTCCTCTTTGCTGCTGCTGCACTCCATGCTGGCGATGCCCAACTCACAGGGGCGCGGAAGCGTCCCACCGAAATCCTGCCTGGTTAGAGTCATCGGGCTGCTTTCTGGGAGCGTGCTCTGCCAGGCATGGATCTCGGGTCAGCCGGTAGGAGAAGGAGCTGGAGGAGGGGCACGCACATACTTTTCAGGGCTCTCTGGAATCACAAGTTGCACAAGGGGGGAGTGTAGGGGGGAGTGTGCGTCTTGTGTGTGTCTGCAGCGGAAGATTAGCACAATTAGAGCGCCTGGCTCGCTGGGGAGTTCTCAGCTATGACTGGAGGATTATCTCAGAGAAAGGGGGGGGGGGAATGTGGATCATGTGTGTATACTATGCTCACATGCCCAAAGCCAAAGTTAGTCGGAAGGCAAAAGTTAATAGTCGGAAGATACTGGTGCATCAGCCACTTTTTTTGCATGTTGCAAGGAAGAGTATCCTTTCCATGGTTTCATTTCAGGCAACAAGTTGTTTGCAGAGCAGAACTGCTTTTAAGATAGTCTGGAGGAAGAAATGGCAGGAGGCTGGCAATCCTTCCTTGTGGTATTTAATCCTGTGTGCTTTGAAGTTTGGCTTTCATGCTTCCTAGGGCTTGTGTTCCCAAAGAATGTTCAGGCTCTCTCCCCCTCCCATCCAGATCTCGTGTAAAGCAGTGAAAGTCTATGTCTTCCGTACAAGAAAATAAAAGTAAAATGTACAGGCAGCATTCTAACCCTGTGTCACTTAGCATTCCGGCCAATGAATGTAAAGGAATTGTATTTCTTTCCAAATTATCCTATCCAGCTTTGTGATTCCACTTTTGTGCTGATGAGACTCTAAAAATTTCATTAATTACTACTGTTTTAGCATTTACCAAGGATTAAGAATAAGCCAACTGCTAGACAAAGCACAGAAGTAATATGAACTCTGGCTAGAGGGCTGACTCACCACTTAAGTAAGATGGGCAGACCAAAAATCAAGACAAGGACGTCTTGGGTATGGAATACCCGAGATCAGATCCCATCTCTACCAAGCACTTATTGTGAGCTTTAACCAAGCCACCATCATGCAACTTGGAAGTATAAAGCAGAAGAGTGGCTTGCTTTGCAGAGTAATGGTAGGCACTCCGCAGCGCAAAACTGCAGTCCTACACGCAACTGCTCAGAAGTATGAACTCAGGCTTACTCCACAGTAAATGGGTAGAGAAACAGACTTCCATTGTGCTACACTACTGAGTAGTGTAATAGTCATTGAAGGTGACAGGAGAGCATGTGACTTATTGGTAATTGCCAGAAAGGCAGTGTGAAAATCAGTTTGCAAATGGGTGTTAAGGTTTGGGGTCCCCTACCTTTGCTTGCTGCATTCCATCTAAGCCCATAGATTTTTATATAAACAGTCATTAAAAGCCATCATAAGCCTCTGCCATAATGAACCAGCACCTACCTCAGTATCAGCAAACAGTATCAAAGAGTTTTTCAAGGCACTCCTCACCCCCTTATTTACTATGGGAGATATCTAATATTAGTCAGTGTGGACCAAATGAAGCCAAATGACTTAAGTAACTCCAAGTATGACTTACCTGGGATATCACCCTTGGAATTCTTCTGAAATAATGGTCAAGCTTTAGATGCAAGCATTTCATATTCTGAAATAATAATAAAATCCAGTTTCCTTGCTGGGGATTAATTTTACATTTTTATTTGTAAGAAAAGGCATTTGCACATGTTATGAAAAGCACTTGTCTTTAGATAATTACAGTATATTAAAAAGAGACTAAAGGATTGCAACATCCTGATAGTTAACTTACAGAACATTCAATTAATTTTAATATGCTTTTTTTGGCATTCAACCACAACAAAATGACTCAACAAATTGCAAACGCAAAATCAAAGAGGTAAAACCAGATTAGCATAACTACAATCCTTCCCTTGCATCATTAATTAAAATAATAAAATTACTTAACGACATTACAATTCAATCATATTCTTATAGCAAATGCTAACATAAAGGAAGTTACTTTTTGTGTGCTTCATTTGTCATTCTATGTAAGCATAAAATCTCGAGGAGGTAAAAACTGATGAATGCCCACATCCCTTAAACACCCAAGGCTCTCTTGTACGGCGAGAATAATGTCCTCTTTTTCCTCTACTCCACAGGCACATTGTTTTGAAAATCACAGTACCTGCTTTCTGGAATAAGCTTACTGAAGAAAGCAATGGAGATTTTTAATCCCTGCAGTGTGAGTAAAAACCTTTAAGGCAGTTCTGAAAATACTTTCAGGGTGTAATTTTTAAGGAAGCACAGTTCTGTTTTTATTTATTCTTTACACAGCTGGAAAATCTGCCTCGACTTGGCATTAATAATTTCTTCATGCGACCAATACACAGACCAACATTAGCCCCCCCCCCCCACTTTGCAGGACACTGGGACAAGCAGATCCTTTATTTGCAATAGTGTGATTCTCAGTGCCAGCACTGCATGAAGATCCACATGGATCAGTGTACATCTTTTCTGGCTAGTGCTTCATTTCTCACAGCTTACATGTATGGCTCTCAAGGGGCATTGGCAGGAAGGGAGGAAACGAGCTTCTTCCAAGTCTAGCTAGCTGCATGATACTGTGAATTTCACTATCGTTCAAAGCATCCTCTTGAAAAGAAAATGAAAAGGATAATTTGAAACATGTCTCCCTGCTAAGAATACTGTACAAATTGGGATAAAAATATAACCTGCCAGTGTGTGGGACTCTTTTGATTTGTGAAGTTACTATAAGTTGGATTTTGGCTTATTGAATTCAATTACTTTAAGAGAATGGAGCTGTGAAATTTCTTCCTTGGAAAAGCCATAGTCCAGGAGGATATCTTCAGTGTGCTCTCCTATAAACGGATCCCTTTTGGAAGAAGGAGTAGCTGGGGTCCGAGAAAGAAGTGGAGCCGGTCGAGGACTTATCTCCTCCTGGTCATTTTTAAGAAAAGAACCACGTTCTTTATTGTGTGGATGTGAGGCAGCAGCATCAAAAGCCAAGACTGGTGTCACACAAGCATCCACGTCATCAAAGATTTCACACCATTCTGCTTGGGTCTTCTTTGAAAATAAATCTGCAAACGTGTTCTTCATTGCAGGCCAGTCAGAGAAACTCATCTGACCAGGGAGATTAGAATCATCTAGCCCCAGACCTGAAGAGATAAAAATAAAATAAAATGGGTCAATTTAATTCCCAGAGATTTGCCAAAAGTTGTATTTATTACTAACAACCAGGAACAGTATAAAGGCCAAAGGTTAAAGAGATGGCTACAGGATATGTCTAAAACAGGTTATAGCTACACACCTCATGTTTACAGTTAAACATGCATATCCCCAGGGTTGAGCCAATGCACAAACTTACTTAAGCAACCATTATCTTGACAGTGCATCTCAAACCAGAGAAGGAACACTAGGTTGTTTCAGCCAGTCTACCTGAACATCTTGGTTCATCCACATATCACAGTGTTCCTCTGGGAAACTGCAGATATATCCACCAGAAATGAGCTCTGCTTTTTCAAAAGTGTAACCGTGAGAGTCTATAGCAGCAGAAACAGAGAGCCTTGCGGCATCTTAGAAATGAATTCATTAATTGTGTCATGAATGCTTGTAGGCCAAATTTAATGTTACTAGCTTCAAGATGATACAGTAGATAAATCTTACTGGCCAATGAATGCTTATGCCACAAGAATTCTGATACTGTCTGTGTGATCACTTATTTAGAGATGTAGCTGCTGCTCTGCACACAGAAGGTCCTAGGTTCATTACTCAGCAACTCCATTAAAAAGGATCAGGTAGGAAAAGATTGGGAAGACCTGTCCTAGAGACTGTAGAGAGCTGCTACCAGAAAGAACAGGCAAGACAGAATAGGCTAAGCTAGATGGGCCTTTGATTTGACTCAGCAGAAAGCAACTTACTCTATTCTACACATATTACTATATCCAAGGATAAAAGGCAAAGCAAGAGACCCTAACTTGGCAGTGTTTGTTGACTTTCTTTTAACCTTCGTACTCCAATTCAACCCTTGGAACGTGTTAACAAATCAATTTAGGGACTCAGTTATGCGGCTGCAAATAAAACATTTAAAATGTGTTGTAAAGTGCAATATACAAATATGACATTAGATGGCAACAGCGAGCTATGCAAAATTCAATGCATTTTTCAAAATTTTTTTTAAAAAAGCATATTCACAGCAATTTTTATATGTGTGCAGATTTCACCTAGGAGTTCTTTATCTCAAACATAACTAGTTGGAAGAGTACAGGAAATGTTTTACAGTAGCTGTATCAAATCAGCAGCAGTATTTTTTAAAAATATCCCCAAGAAGAGAATTCATTAGGATTCTATTCTGAATTTTCCCTTACTGAAATGAGAACACAACAATAGCTAAAAGATATATATGACAGAGAGAGAACTATAGCAGCAAGAGAAGAGGGTTAGAGAAAACAGGCACTTATTGGGCTTCAAACTTTGGCTTTTGCCTCTGTGCAAATTTCAAACATGCCCTATTGGTTCTTATTTTTCAGGCTTGGTGTTGCAACAATCCATATTGTTAATAGAAGGGTGTGCTATGGGTTTTGCACAGCTGTCCTCCTACAGCAAGTATGGGGTCTCTGGAAGGAAAAGGAACCTAGTCTATAATAAAACTTCAGGGTACATTTCCATACCATTCAATTTTACTGCTTTACTGAACAGAAAACAAGCCGTTAACAGGAAATGATATCCATGGATATATATTATAGCCCAGGAAATAACTGAAACCCAAGGAACTAGTTTTTTATATGTGGATATTAAAGTTGAGAGCTTTAATGTTCTAAATTCATTTTATTAGATTTAAATAAGATAACATGCCCTACATGAAGCTATATGAATATGATTACCCCATTATGCAGTTATTGACTATGTAATCTTCAGCAGCTATTGTTTTATTGGCGCCATGATTGCATTGTTATGTTACTATGCTTTTATACTGATTTGATACCACATTGGAAATGTTTTTTTCAATGGAAAGGTGAGACATAACATTTTAAGTAAGTAAATCAAATATTAGTGATCATGTCTCTTCCCACCCTTGCCTTCAACTTGTAGACAGCAGCAACTTCATATTTATTTAAAGATTTCAACACTTCCGTACAATCCAAAAATATGACAAAGGAAAATATTGTGCTATGCCAAGTCTCTTGGCTTCAGATTAAAACAATTATTAGAAAAGTTTGTCCTATGCCTACTATACTGAGTAATATACCCAGTTACTAAAAGGAACAGCAGCCTCATTCAAGACTAAAAATACAAAACAGTTCCATGATAAAAGGAATGATGAATGAAAGTTGAGTGTCAAAGGGACAAGACAAATGAGATGGGGTGACCAAGCATTCCAATTTAGCATCAGATTTGGGAGAGAAAGGAAATGGGGCACCAGACGCTGGAATACTGATGTAAACTATCAGTTTTCGTTATGAAAGCAAACATCCTGGAGTAATGCTAGCCCCAGATCTAAATGTGTATTTTAGTAAGACTCAATGCCAATTTGTGACAGATGGAACTTGCATTAGATCTACATTGTTTCCTTTTAAGAGCATTTTTCATCTTTATGGTACGGTGCGCTGGATATTAATATCTGTAATAGAAATCCTCAAACTGAGTCACTCTGACTGCGTACTCTAGTAGAAATCTGGTATTGTTTCCTTCCAGAGGAGGGTGCATGCAGATGAACTCATTTCAGTTTGGTGTATTGGGCTTCTCCCAGTCCATATTCTCTGCTCAGCTGCCAATCCTTGTAAACTCACAAAAAAAAGCTTAGACTTTTATGTAGATAGAAACCAATTGAGAACTTCACTGTACCCATTAGCAAATATTCTCTGTGCGCACAATGTAGCAAATGACTTGTCATTTTGCTCTGTCAGCAAATCTGGTTTTGCAGGACGGTTGAACATTTGCTGATCTGATGCAACAAATAGGTTAATCACTGATGAAATAAAGCTAGATAAAGCTCTCACCTGAAAAACTAGAAACTTAACCAAAGTAGTTCAACAGATTAAAAAAAAAACATTCTAGGGCTTGAAGCTGAACTAACAGCGCTGCAATAAATTCACTAGGTGGCCTTTGGGAAATCTTAAGTCTTTCAAGCCCCAAGTAGTTCCATTAGCACAAGGAATTCTGGCTGCACAATGGAACTTGCCCTCCCTCTCCTATCACTTCACCAACCCCAAAATCTATGCTGGATTTCCCTCCAACTCTCCGGAGCAGATTTGGGGAGGGTGTGGAGGCACACAGGGAGAAGAGATGGAGGCAAAGATATGATGCACAAACAGAAATCCTTGTGTTAACAGAGCTACTTCATTGGCTATAGCACTTGGTTCTTCCATCTGTAAAATGGGAATATTTGTTGTACAGACAATGGAGATAAATCTTCAAATTACTTTGCATCTTTAAATGCTACAGTACTACTAATTTTTGAATATTTGCTCAAAACAGATGGCACCCCAAAACTTCCTCCCTTCCTCCTTTAAAAACACACCACTTGTAGATTAACTTACCACTGATGAACTGCTTATAGAATTGTGGTTCAAGAGCACCAACAGCCATGAATTTCCCATCTTTAGTCTTATAGGTTTCATAAAAAGGGGCACCACTGTCCAGGAGGTTCTCCCCACGAGATCTGTTCCAAAGGCCAATGCTCTGTGATTTCCACAGAAAAGAGCTCAGGTATGCTGTGCCTTCTACCTTGAAGACAAAAAAAAATTAAAAAATATTTTAACGTTTTGTGGGGAAAAATATTAGTAAGAGTGAAAATATTTTTCTGCTAGGTATTCTGACTTAGGTAATAACACCCTAAGCTGACAAAAAACCAAAACACCTCTCATTAGTTTTTACATTGCTGCCCACTGTTTGGTAATATTAATTCTAGTCTTGCTAGATAGTCCAAAATTATGTTTCCTACTTTGGATGTCACTAAATCCTTGGCCTTGGCAAATGCTTCAATGCAGGGATGGGGTGAGGAACCTGTGGTCCTCTGGGAGTGGTTGGCCCACAACTCTCATCATTCCTGACTGTTGGCCATGCTGGCTAGGTGTGGTGGGAATTTGAGTCCAGCAACACTGGCAAAGCCACAAGTTTCCCAACCCTGTAGTTTATAACTGCAGAAAGCAGAGTCTCTCCCCCCCCCCCCACGCCCCATTTTTATTAACTTTCCAATTTTACATTTTAAAATAAACATTTTCAAAAGCTGAGTCTTGTTCTTGGAGCTTTGCTGAGCACAGGGCTGGGACAGCCCCTTGCACTACAGTTCCCAGGCGCCCAACAACCAGCTGTCCGGTGCTTGGGAAGCACTACACAAGGAACTTCAACAAGAGGGTAGTCCCATTCATGTATCAGATTTGGTTTATGGGGTGGGGCCAGATGATTTGGTCCACTAACCCAAAAAGGTTCCATAGCCCTGATTTAAGGAATTATTTGAGGTTTTTTCCAGATTAGCTTTGATTGGTTTTTTAATTGTTTAACAATTTGCTCGTTTTAACATTATATTGTTTTGCAATTAGCAGTACATTTATTGTTTTTATCTTTCAGCTGATTTGGTCCAGTTTTGCTATTTACAAATAAAGAAAATAAAATCAGCCCAAGTTTATGTTACAGACACGAAGTGATGTCTTATTTCCTTCAAAGCAGAATGCCTGTGAATATTCTGTGCTACCTGTTTCATTCTCCCAGTTCTTAAAATGCCTTGGATGGTCTACAATCTACAGCATCATCTGGAACCAGAAGCTTTATCATCACTACCCAAACTTCCCTAGTGTGGGTTCAGGCTGGACAGCCAGTAAGATTCAGACTCAGTTGTCGGTCAAACAGGACATCTATTAAAGGATCACAATGTGTTCCAACTTATGAGGAATGGTTGAGGGAGTTGGGTATGTTTAAAGAGGAGACTGAGAGGGGATATGATAGGCAACTTCAAAAATCTAAAGGGCTGTCACGTGGAAGAGGAAGCAAGCTTGTTTTCTATTGCTCTGGAACAGAGCTTTCCAAACTTTTCATGTTGGTAACACACTTTTTAGACATACAGCATTTTGTGACACAGGAATTCAGTTTTACTAGCAAACTGGAGGTTAAACTAACCCCTTTCCAGCCTCGGGAGGAGCACAGGGAGTGTTTGCGTGACACACCTACACACTGCAGCCGACACTCTAACGTGTCCCGGCACACAGTTTGGAAAGCTCTGCAGTATGGAGGGTAGGACCCAAACCAATGGATTCAAGTTAATAGAAAGAAGATTCTGACTAAACATCAGGAAGAACTTTCTGGTCGTAAGAGCTGTTCAACAGTAGAACAAACTTCCTTAGAAGGTGGTGGACTCTCCTTCACTTGAATTTTTGGGTGGATCTATCACGGATGCTTTAGTTGATATTCTTTCATTGCAGGGCGTTGGATTAGATGACCCTAAGAACCCCTCCCAATTCTATGATTCTGTGACTTACTCTCACCATGTGGATGAAGCAAGTGGAACCCTGATAGCTAAAAATACACCTCTATTTCTACCCAAAAAAACATAGCGATGTAGCACAGAAATACAAGATGGTGAGAGTAGGGATTTTTTGAAATAGCAAAGTTGCAAAACAGGATCATCTGCTCTTCCTTTCCCCTCTCCCCCCTCCTGCTCATTGTATGTTCAACAGCCTTCCTTAGCCAATAAGAATGTCGTAAGCATGTGGGAGGTGAACTGCTAGAGGTTATATAATCTTGTCAAGGATGCCTGATGATCATCTTATGCAGATCCGACATTCCAACCAGTCCAGAGTTGCTCACAAACACATTTCTGATCCTGAAATTCATTAATAACTTCATAGTTTCAATTCCCCCCTCCCCACCCACACAAGTACATTACAATGTACTTTTTCTTTTTAATATGTAAAATATTTGAAATTAAATTATTGTACAGTCATACGTCTACTTATATATCCCTCTGGATACGGAATCTTCAGCTTACGGCCACGGCAAACCCAGAAGTGTATACTTCCGGGTTTCGTTGTGCGCACAAGGGCAGAAGCGCTCAATCGCGCCATGCGTGTGGACAGAAGCATGCCTCTATTTACGTAATTTCTGGGGTGCAGACGGACCCCCGGGAACAAATTAAGTTTGTATCCGGAGGGTCCACTGTAGTTCCAATTTTAAAAATGTGTTTTGGATAATTATTGACCAACTCTGTTCATGGATGAACATGCCTGCCATTCTTCTCATTACTTCTTTTCCTCCTCTACCTTGAAAACATCTGCGTGAATTATAGGGCTGAGCCCCATATATCCAGCCACAGCTATATAATATAATGTGTTTATTTATTATTTAATGTAAAACATTTTAAGGCTGCTGTTCTGGGTAATTCTTGTCTAAAGCTGCATACAGCAATAAACCAAAAGAAAAGAAAGATCAACAATACAAATAATATAAAATCCAAACTCCTCAGGATCACATATCTAATGGCAGGGCAGCTTGCTTAGATACAATTTCATTGTTCCGCAAGGGACAATGACAATAAAGATATCGTATCGTAGAAATGTTTGTAGCTGCCAAAATATATGCAATATGATAATGTGTTAAAGAAGATACAAACATCAGCACCTGGGATTATTCACTATTTCTACAGTTGTGGAAGCTTCCATGCCCTTTGCCCCATTGAGAAATTAGCAAACAAAGATTAATGTTGAGCAAGTGCCAGAAAGAGCATTTCAGATGGAATTAGAACTGCTAGCTTCTATCCACAGCACACTATTGTAGCTATGTTACCTACAGAAGTACCTGTAATGAAAGCATGAGCAGAGACCCAGCTGTTGAATAAATATGAATTACGGTAATCTGATGCTAAAATAATTTGATGCAACGATAAATCAAGAGAAGAGATAACCAAGTAATTAGCTAGATTTAACAAAGGAAATCCCCATATCCAGCTGATCTGGGTCTGCTTATCTCACCCAGAGAATCTGACGGCTGTGTTCAAAGGGGGTGCAAATCATACACACAACAGAGCAATAAGAACTGGATCAAAAAAGGGTTTTGTGGACTGATGTGCTGGTCTTAAAGTACATACAGTTCCACATGCCCTATCTTTAACAGTCTGTAACTTGTTTTGTTTTCTTCAGCTTACCATACTTGCATCAATGACTTGCCCTTTGCCGGATTTTGTACGTTCATAGAGTGCCATAATGATGCCCATTGCACACATAACACCGCCACCAGCAAAATCAGCCAGAAGATTGATAGGAGCATAAGGATTTTCATCTTTTCTGCCAAGTTTTGACAAAACACCTATATACAATAATAGATATACACAAAATAATAATGAAATCAGTTTCCCCAGTTATGAGAGCCATATGAATGTCTTCTAAACACAGATATGTATAGTCATCAATTTTCTAACAATCTCCAATTATGTTCTTAAGCTGTTGAATGCATTGTACTGGGGTGGAGGCTTTGCAAAGAGACATCTGGGGAAAATGCTTGCCAGGTCTTCAAGATGGTTTTTAGCAACAAACACCTGTATAAGCCTTTCATTGAAAAGAGGTGGGAATTATAACTAAGTCCTTTGCATTGAAATACCCACTGAGGAATTCCTAATATAGAAACATTTTCTCTGATTGATAAATAACTATGGTTTGCTTTGTAATCAATAAGTTTCAAGTATTTTTTCAGTAAATAATATTATTTCCATGATAGCATTATTACTATATTTCACATAATCTACTGAAATATACCATTGCTGTTCAGCAGTGCAATCCAATGAAAGTTTACTTGGGAATAAGTCCCCTGTGTTCAATAGGATATATTCCCAGGTAAGTGTGGATTGGAGCCCAAACCATCTTAGGTCAGGAAGAGTTAACAACCATTTCTTTCATTTATTAATTTAGGTAATTTATATACCACTTATTATTTCAAAGAAATATCTAAGTATCACAAGTATCACATTATAAAAGTATCACAAGTAAACATGCACAGAAATTACTGTGAATCTCAAAACAGTTGGACTCTGCAGCATAGTCTATAGGTATGCTCTTCCCAGCAAAACAAAAGTAAAACACCCTAAAGGCTGATGTTGAACTGTAGCCTTGGTTTACTATCCAAATAAAAATAAATGATTGACCAAATGCAAAAAAATGAACATTAATGAATTACAACCAGGCACGTCTGCATAATAATAATTTTATTTGTACCCCAACCACCCATTTGTACCCTAGGTAAAGGGTAAAGGGACCCCTGACCATTAGGTCCAGTCGTGGCCGACTCTGGGGTTGCGGTGCTCATCTCACTTTATTGGCCGAGGGAGCCAGCGTACAGTTTCCAGGTCATGTGGCCAGCATGACTAAGCCGCTTCTGGCGAACCAGAGCAGCGCACGGAAACGCCGTTTACCTTCCCGTCGGAGCGGTACCTATTTATCTACTTGCACTTTGACGTGCTTTCGAACTGTTAGGTTGGCAGGAGCAGGGACCGAGCAACAAAATTTGTACCCTACAGCCTCCTAATTAATGCTAACTATATTAACCACAAATCTATTTCAAGTTAATTATTATTTAATATAAGATTGCTGTTTTTTAAAAAAGAAATTACCGGTAAGTCACAAAATGTACCTGACACAGCCAAGTAGTTGATATCATGACCTGCCAACTTGGCATATTTTCCTAACTGTCCAAATCCCGTCAGCCTAGCATAGATGAGTTTGGGATTGTCCTGGAGGACGATATCTGGGCCAAGACCAAGTTTTTCCATGACACCTGAAGAAGAAGATAAAATAAGTCAACTCTACTTAAAATAATAAGCAGATCAACATATGTGAATGTATAAATAGTATTATACAGAGTGTGAAGGTATACACTGTGGGAAAATGGTTGTTTGTACATAAGAGCATGGGCGAAAGTTTATTATTGCAAGGTGATTCCATAGCAGAAGGCATCGCTTGGAGCATGAATAACGCGTGGACAGCTCATGCTGTCCCGATGATTGGTCCACGTAGCATAGCCTGATCGACTACGTGGCCTGGTGTGATGGCATGGCATTGTCCTTATCTGCCGGCTGAGGGAAAAGTTGCTTTCTTGGTATTTGTATCTTTGTGGCTACACACAATAAATGTTTGGCTGCAGCAGCTCCTGGAGCAGTCAGATTTCTTCAACCCATCTTTGTGTGAGGCTGATTATTACTGATGGCGAGCAGGTTCTCGTCAATACACATATTGAATACGAAGGCAGAATTGTTACATGATAATTTTTGAGTAGCCTGTTCCATTTTCTGATCTCTCTTTAATGGAATATTCTGTATGGCTAGTTTGTGTTTTAAAATTTTTGGGAAAATGGGAATTTTGGGGAATGGTGCCTCCTCCCCACCAGGGTAGAAGAGGTGAGTCTACATCAGGAACAAGTGGGGGATAAAGATCTACATTGGGATCCACTGCCCCTTGGATCCTGCCACCTGAGGTAGTCACCTCACCTTGCATTATGGGTGGGCCAGCTCTGCTCTACTCCAGTGAGCAACCCGTGTCAGTGCAGATAAAAATGCAGTATTTAATTAACACCTGAAACACAAACACAGAAGATTCACCTCTGTGAATGGGGGGTGGGAGGAAGGAAAATGCACCATGACATTTTCCATTTGTGAAAGTAGTTGCTTGTGATTGTTCAAATGTGTCTGTGCTAAGTATTACACTGCTCCTGTGAGCAAAACCACACACATCCTGCAGCTGAATCTCAAATCCAAACTGTGGGCGCAGATAATAAAATTAACTTGAGCTGCTACTTTTTTTAAAAAAGCGCACATTCTTTTTTCATGGGTTTATTTTTTTAAAAAAACTACCTTCCACGTATTGAATTGCAAACAGGTACAAAAATGCCCATCTCGCACTTTACACAGCTATTTATTCTGTCTGCTTGTTGTTGTTTTTTTATCTACAAGCCATATCGATAAACACCTACATTTAGGGGGTGCGTATGAAATTTTGCCGTGGGAAGGCAGAGAAGCGTCGCCACACAAACTGAAGGCGGGGATGTGTGTGAGGGGGGCGGGAAGCGGCAAAAGGCAACAACTATTTGCGAATAGCTGTCAGGACAAAAATACCTCCGCTTGCCCTTTCCCCCCCTACGACAAGCAAGAGTTAACTGCGGCCCCGCCAGAAGGTCGCTGGACTACAACTCCCAGAATCCTTGAGCGTCGGCCACGCTTAGCTGGGGCGGCTGGGAGATGGAGTCCAACCCGCGCCCACCCAGTTTTTGGGGTGCACCCTCATGAGGCTGCCTCATCCCCACCTCGCTACCAACACTTCACGTCCTACTACGAAGCGGCAACTGCCTCCCGCCCCACAGCCTTCGCCCTACTGCGAGGGGAGACACCAACACCCCCCCCCCCCCCATTTCCCCACTGGCCCTTCGCGCCCCACAAGCGGTTCGGCACCTGGTCTGAAGGGCTCGATGAGCACATCCGCCTTCTGGCAGAGCCGCCTCAGCGTCTCGGCGCCCCGGGGCTGCTTGAGGTCGAGCGCCAGGGAGCGCTTGCCGCGGCCCTGCACGTCGGACGACACGGCCGCGCGGGGAGAGCGGTCCACCCGCACCACCTCCGCCCCGAAGTCGGCCAGGATGAGGCCGCAGAGAGGCGCCGGCGCCAGGCCCGCCATTTCCAGCACCCTCACTCCGCGCAGCGCCATGGCCGAGAGAAAAGGAGGCAGGCAGCCTGCCTCTCCCTCTGCTCAGGCCCCCAGCCGAGTCGCATTTGGCGCCTCCTCCTCCTCGCCCTCCGGAGGGCTGAGCTCCCGGCGGCGGCTCCGAAGGTTAATCCGGCCGGTGCCTGCAGCAAGCCGAGGATACGATCCTGCGCGGCGGCGGCCTTGCCAAGAAGCAAGCCCCGTTCAGCTCAGTGGGGATTCCTGTCAGAGTCAACGTGTTTTCAGTAGGGCCCGGTCCATGGCACTAAAGAAGTGAGCGTGATTGAAAGGCATTGCCCTGTGTGTACCATTAAGAGGAAAGCCCCATGGATAATAATAATAATAATAATAATAATAATAATAATAATAAGCTAGGCCTTATTATTGCTACACCTTTTCCCCTCAAAATGGCTTTCACAGAAAAACAAGAACAGCTAAAAACGTAAGGTGGGGAAACTTCACTAAAAACCAATTAAGCCTGGATAGAAGTAAAGCTATACAGTGGTACCTCGGGTTACATACGCTTCAGGTAATAATAATAATAATAATTTGTTATTTATACCCCGCCCATCTGGCTGGGCTTCCCCAGCCACTCTGGGCGGCTTCCAAAAAAATATTAAAATACTGCAATACATCAAACGTTAAAAGCTTCCCTAAACAGGGCTGCCTTTAGATGTCTTCTAAAAGTTTGGTGGTAATTTTCCTCTTTGACATCTGGTGGGAGGGCGTTCCACAGGGCGGGCGCCACTACCGAGAAGGCCCTCTGCTTCCTTCCCTGTAACTTAGCTTCTCACAGTGAGAGAACGGCCAGAAGGCCCTCAGAGCTGGACCTCAGTATCCAGGTAGAACAATGAGGGTGGAGATGCTCCTTCAGATATACTGGACTGAGGTTACAGACGCTTCAGGTTACAGACTCTGCTAACCCAGAAATAGTACCTCGGGTTAAGAACTTTGCTTCAGGATGAGAACAGAAATCGTGCTCTGGCGGCGCAGCAGCAGGAGGCTCCATTAGCTAAAGTGGTGCTTCAGGTTAAGAATGGACCTCCGGAACGAATTAAGTACTTAACCCGAGGTACCACTGTATATGGTACATAACATCTGTTAAGACCATATGAAGAACTGCAATAAAAACTGCATGGCAGCAGCCCTTTCAGTAAAAGCCAGTTCTCTGAAGCCTGTTGGAACAAGTCTTCCCTTGCCAGAGGAAGGACAGCAAGGAAGGAGCCAGTCTAGCTTCTCTAGGGAAGGAGCTTCTCCAGAATCTGGGAGCAGCCACTGAGAAGGCCCTGTCCCATGTCCCCCACCCAGCGCACACAGGGCCAAGCTGTGAGGGTGCAATCCTAAATAAAGCTTACTAGGGAATAAGGTAAGCTTCGTTGAGCTCTGTGGGACTTGCTTCTGAGGAAGATAGATAGATAGATTCTTTATTGTCATTACACAAGTGCAACATTGCACAAGTGCAACGAAATTGGATGCCATCCCTTAAAAACAACAAAAGCAAAACAACAACAACAACCAAACAAACCACATTCCAGCCACACCCACACCCACACCCATCAAACTCCCAGGTCACACTATCGAGTTACAGCATTTAAAAAGGCCACAGCTCTTGGATAGAAACTATTTTTCAGTCTATTTGTCCTTGACTTGATGTTTCTATATCTCCTGCCAGAAGGCAGTAGTGCAAACAGACTGTATCCCGGGTGAGATGCATCCTGCAGGATGTTGTTTGCTTTCCTAAGACAACGGGAACCGTACAGTTCTTCCAAAGATGGGAGAGGATGACCAATAATCCTTTGGGCTGTGGTTATGACCTTCTGGAGCACCTTCCTCTTCCTAGCTGTACAACTGGAGAACCAGGCACAAATACAGTATGTGAGAATGCTCTCTATGGAGCCTCGGTAGAAGGACACCAGCAGTCTCTCACTCAGATTGTTCTTCTTTAAAAGTCTGAGGAAATAAATTCTCTGCTGGGCCTTCTTCACCAGAGCAGTGGTATTTGCGCTCCAAGTCATGCCCTGATCGATAGTCACTCCCAAAAACCTGAATTCCGCCACCCTCTCCACCCGTTCCCCTTTGATATACAAGGGCTGAATGTCCGCCTTTTTTTTCCTGTAATCCACCACCAATTCCTTGGTCTTAGCCGTATTAAGAGCCAGATTGTTCTCTCCACACCAAACACAAAGCCGCTCCACCTCGTCCCGATAGGCGGACTCATCCCCTCCTGAAATGAGCCCCACCACCGTAGTGTCATCAGCAAACTTGATGATTTTGTTGCTGGGATAGATGGCTGTACAATCATACGTATAGAGAGTATAGAGCAGGGGACTCAACACACAACCCTGTGGTGAGCCGGTGTTAAGGCTAAGGGCTGTGGACATATGTGACCCCACTCTAACCCTCTGAGAACGTTCTGACAAAAAATCCAAAACCCAGAGACAGGTGGAGTTGGAGAGTCCAATCGCCTCTAGCTTGGACACCAGTCTATGGGGGAGGATAGTGTTAAAAGCAGAGCTAAAATCCACAAACAGCAGCCTCACATAACTCCCCGGCTGCTCCAGATGGGACAGAGCAGCATGGAGAGTGATAGTGATAGCGTCTTCCGTGGATCTATTTGCCCTGTATGCAAACTGGTAGTTGTCAAAAGTTGATGGAAGACAGGAAATTATATGACGGCGCACCAGTTTCTCAAAACACTTCATGATGATTGGAGTCAGTGCAACTGGTCTGTAGTCGTTCAAACTACTGATTGTAGATTTTTTAGGCAGAGGAACAATAGTTGACGACTTCAGGCAGGGTGGGACAATAGACTGGTGTAAGGACTTGTTGAAGATCTTAGTAAAGACCTTCGCCAGCTGATCCGCACAGCCCTTCAACACCTTTCCCGTGATGCCATCAGGTCCAGCAGCCTTCCTCGGATTCACCATCCTCAATACCTGTCTCACCTCATGCTCCTCTACAGTGAATGAGGGGCCCCTATGGGCTGGTGGCTGTAATACCGGCGTCTCAGGTGGCTCCTTCTCGAAGCGAGCAAAGAAAAAGTTAAGCTCCTCCGCCAGCAAAGGGTCACCATCGACAGCACCAAGGTTAGGTTTGTAGTTGGTAATATGCTGAATCCCCTGCCACATCTGTCTTGTGTTGTTACTCCTTAAATTATCCTCAATCCTCTGCCTATAGACCAGTTTTGCCCGTCGAATACCCCTCTTCAAGTTTGCTCTTGCCACACTGTAAAGCTGCACCTCGCCCGACCTGAAAGCCCTATTCCTTTCCCGCAACAGGCACTGGACCTCTCTATTCATCCAGGGTTTCTGATTGGGATAAAACCGGATGGATTTATTTACTGTGACAGTGTCTGTGCAGTGATTGATATAGCACAGAACTGCCGCCGTGTGCTCCTCCAGGTCTGAACGATCGAAAATATCCCAATTGGTTCTCTCAAAACAGTCCTGCAGCTGGTGGATAGCGCCTTCAGGCCAGATTTTAACAGTCCTTGATATTGTGGGAGCCCGTTTCCTGAGTGGGATATATGCTGGTACCAGGAACAGAGACATATGGTCGGACTGGCCCAAATGTGGCAGCTGTAAGGCCCTATAGCCGTGATTTACATTCGAATAAACTTTATCCAGTGTCTTGTCCCCCCTTGTGGGACATTTCACATGCTGATAGAGCGTTGGGAGCACTGTTTTAAGTTCAACATGATTGAAGTCTCCCGCAATGATGTGCACAGCTTCAGGATGCTTGTCTTGCTGGCTGCTGATAAGGCTCTGCAGGCATCCCAGAGCCAAGTTGGCATTGGCATCTGGTGGCACGTACACACCAGTTAGCATAACAGCTGTAAACTCCCTAGGGAGATAGGCTGGTCTGCATTTAACAGCCACATATTCCAAATCCGGTGAACAGTAACTGCCCACGGTCTTAGAATTATTGCTTCTGAGGAACTTGCTTCTGAGGAAGCATGCACTGGATGGAGTGGTGTTCCTTGGAAATGTTATTACAGGCAACTCCCCATTTACTGGGGTGTGTGGGTACATTCCAGACCTCAGTGAAATGTGTGGAAATGGGGAACACCCTTGTGGCTTGCAAGTCAAAGCCCAAAGCAGCTGTCCTTGTGAGTCAGAGAAGCAATGGGGCTTTGTTGAGGCTGCTCAGCCACCCCGCCTAACAGATGACGTACTAGATCTCTTCATCCAACGGCCCATTGGGCCCAATCAATATTTTGAAGTATTGGCATTAGACCCAGCTTTATAGTACAGTATGCTTGCTGAAGAACATTTACAATGCTAAAGCTGCCTTTTATGTTTCTAGACAATGAATAATCAAAGGAAGAGACCAGAGCATTTGCATTTCTGGTTCTTCATTAGATTGCTATTTTATTTGGAGGTTCTCTCCTGCAGATGGCAGATAAGCATATAATTTCTTTGAAGCAGGCGTAATTGTGTTAGATTTTTTTCCTTCCTTTCCCCCATCTTCCTTGACATTCAAAACGTTCAAATTATTTCGAAAAACAAGCTGTGATAACAGGGAATACATTCTGCAAGGCAGCTTAAGCAAAATTACCGGCTTTGTCTCGGGAGCATTTCATGTGAAATAAACAAAAAAACCTGGTTTCTATAGAAGCTCACACTACTACAACAAAAGATACACCTGTATGAGAATCGCCAGTGTATATTCACATCATGCCATTGCACACAGCATGACACTTCTTAAGAACCTGCTTGTAGAAATATAGGTAATAGTAACATGGAACAAACTGTATTAACTTTTCTTTAAGGTTATGTTGCACTGACAATGTATTTTTTGTGCTTAAGTTCTTCCCCAGAGCTCAGCTGGAGTATCCTGGTTCTTTCTAATCTTGCAACCATTCCTAAGGGTTCTGAAAAATCCAATAGGGGTTATTCATTCGGCCTTCTCGATTTTCAGTGTACTGAGGAAGCAGTATGGTATACAGTGGTACCTTGGGTTACATACGTTTCAGGTTACAGATGCTTCAGGTTACAGACTCCGCTAACCCAGAAATAGTACCTCGGGTTAAGAACTTTGCTTCAGGATGAGAACAGAAATCATGCTCCGGCGGCAGTGGGATGCCCCATTAGCTAAAGTGGTGCTTCAGACTAAGAACAGTTTCAGGTTAAGAACGGACCTCCGGAACGAATTAAGTTCTTAACCCGAGGTACCACTGTACTGGTTAGAGTGTTGGACCTGGAAAGACCAGGGTTCAAGTCCCCACTCAGCCATGAAATCCACTCGGTGACCTTGGTTCAGTCACCATATCTTAGCCTAACCTACCTCAAAAAGCTGCCCTGATGATAATATGAGTTGGGGGAGAACAAAGTATGTCACCTTAAGCTCCTAAAATCTATATCCCACCTTATGAGAGAAAATAATTTTAATGTTGCATGCAAGAGATTTGTCCAAAGTGGTCTTTAATTAGTAAGTGATCAGTTTACAAAATAAGCAAATAAACACATTCATGACAAAAAATTCAAACTTGTTTCATTCTACTAAGAACTATGGTCAAAATACTTTAATAAGAACTAATGACAAATTGATTCTGTTTTTTAAAGCATGCAAAAAAATTGCTGATATACCTTAAAACATGAAGATTTTCATTCGTGCAAACTAAACAAGCCTACGTAGTAAAAAATAGTATATTCTCCATTCTACAAACTCCATTAAGTAAAAGTACTTGAATTTATCCAACATACCTAACCATTCATACAGGATGAGTAAATCACTTTATAGACAATTCAGTTTAATTTAGTTGTAGATCACCCAAAGCATACAAATCAAGATTTGAGCATTTATAAGGACAAAGAAGGCAAAAATTCTAAACTATTATTCTTCCTAAAGTGGATGCACCAGTAAGCAACTAATTTTAACAATTCAGAGGTCATGTTGTTATAAATTTATTATGGAACAGCTATGTATATGCACTTCCATATCTATTTCCATACTGGATGTGGTGCTGTGCGCAGACTAGGTGTGCTTCTGATTTTTTGTTATGGATGAAGGAGCTCAGAAGCACACATGAAGTTCCCAATGACTTCTGAATCAATTTGAAAGAAGAAAGTAAACCCACAGGCCTGTATGCTGAACAAATCCATACAAGCGTGAAGCCACATTGATTGGGGCCAAAGGCTGTAATCATCACAGCATTCAGCTATCTGGAATAGGATTTCATATTTCAGTGGCATCAGGGCCATAGCAAGGTAGTGTGGTAAAACAACAACAACAAACCCATAAGGAAGCAGGCCTAACCATTCTCATACCGCTTCATAGATTTAGACCCCAGCATACTGGTTTCAAAAAGGGCCCTGAAGTACGTTACCATGTTGTTCCAAAGGATAGAGAAAGCAAAGAGCAAAATCTGTCTTAAAATGTTAAGTCTATTTGGTTTCAAAAAGAAGAAACCCTGCAAAAGTGGAAAAGCGTTGATGATCCCCATGGAGTGCTCCATTGCCCATCCGCAGCCAAACTTCATCTCCCTTGGCAAGTTTAAGCACTGCGCTATTGCTTGATGAGTCAGTTTTACCTTTTGATTCATAGCTAAGAATAAAGAGAAGACAACAGGTCAACTTTCTATCTGCACATTATTATTTTGAACCAATCCTCCACTGTGGAAATAGGAGTCAAGTTTATTGATTTTACTGATTCTGTTATTTTAATCAAGCCGTTTGTTTCATTTGTAACATACCCTAGGAACTTATGAAAGGTGGGAGAAAAATTTAAAAACTTATTGGGGGTGTTCAGGACCCAGTATCCCACTGAGTCCCACTGTTCATCTGTAATCCCCCTTTCCTAGCATTGCTTTGCAGCACTGAAGCAGCAGGTTAGGTGTTTAGGAGCATTAATTGCCTAGTAATGTAAAGTTCCAGCTGCAATCTTATTCAAATAGAATATAAGCAAGTTGATTTAAGGCAAGCATCCCCAAACTCAGTCCTCCAGATGTTTTGGGACTACATTTCCCATCATCCCTGACCACTGGTCCTGTTAGCTAGGGATGATGGGAGTTTTAGTCCCAAAACATCTGGAGGGCCAAGTTTGGGGGTGCCTGATTTAAGGGCAAACCTGCCATTTTCCAAAATAGGCAGCCATACACCAGGTTATATTGTCAATTTAGCTCATGGCTGGCTGTTCTTTGTGGCCTCAGCTCTCCTACCAAGGTCTTGTACATCGCCTGCAACCTGACTGAATGTGGGACTTTGAAAGCCAAGTATGTGCTATCCCACTGGACAAAAATTTGGAAGTGTACGAAGTCCAGAAATGCCAGTCAACTCACCTGTATAAGCTGAAAACTGTATTGCCATTGTGCATTAAATAAACGTATACTTCCTCCACATCCTCATGCTTCATCATGTTGAAGGTGAAGAAATACACTCCTGAAAAACGATCATATAACTGATTAAATTCTTTATACAAAATAGTTCAGATGAGACAATTCTTACACAAGTTACTGCCCTGGCAAAGAATGTAACATACAAAGTGTTTCTGCATATGTCCACTTCCAAGAAAACATGGGTACTAACTACTAAGAAACTGGTTTTGATTCCTTGCATACCAATCCCTCTCTGAAACCTGTATCCTTGCCTAATTTTCTGAATTCTGTGAAGCCACAATGACTTCAATCAAAATAAAAAATGGAATATTGGGTGAATCAGTGATCCATAATATATTGTTAGAGGTGTAAATTGCATTTGCTCTACTTTCCTCAGAAAATAACGCACCCCATGTCAATTCCAATTGTATGCATAATTGCTCAGAAGACCCTCTTAGTTCAGTAAGATCAATTTCCATGGTATGTACAATTCTGACCGTAATCAAGCCAGTACAGTGGTACCTCGGGTTACATATGCTTCAGGTTACATACGCTTCAGGTTACAGACTCCGCTAACCCAGAAATAGTGCTTCGGGTTAAGAACTTTGCTTCAGGATGAGAACAGAAATTGTGCTCCGGCGGTGCGGCAGCAGCAGGAGGCCCCATTAACTAAAGTGGTGCTTCAGGTTAAGAACAGTTTCAGGTTAAGTACGGACCCCTGGAACGAATTAAGTACTTAACCTGACGTACCACTGTATTAAGAAGTCTGGCTGATATTTCTATAGAATCTGCTTTATACTTGCCATTCACGGGTGCTCCAAATCGACCAGTCATCACGTCAAAAAAATTTCCAACGTTGGTTTCAACACTACTGAAGATTATTCCACTGTTCTGGTTACTGAAATGGGTTGCCATTGAAGCCATAAACGCAACCTATACAAATACAGCTTATGTTTAAGCAGTAGTTACCAAGTAGGACAAAGACAAATTGGAAGGCATGGTTGGCTCAGTCTGTTCCTTATGGGCTTCTTCCCCACTTTGGTTTGAGACATATTTGCTTTAATTTCCTAAATGTACATTTAGGACCTAGGCCAGCTCTCAGCAAACTGTAGTGATAAAAGTCTCATTGGTTTATGTAAGAACAGAACTATTCATGTGCAGAAAATGAGACATGTGGACACGTGACTGCAGGGTAAACAGCTTGGTTTGAAATTTCACTTTAACACAAAAATCACTGTAGTGACTCGGTCCCCGGGGGCGGGGGGAAATTTCTGCATCAAGTGCCATCTCAGCCACTGAACAGTTATGAGGAAGCAGGAAGAAATGAAGACCTGAGTTGTCTTCAGTTTTGTGCAAGAACTGAAAAATCGCAGAATACATCTGTTGAGCATAAAATTGACTTTCTCATTTTTAAGGACTAGGAATTACAGAGGCAATGCCTGGGGGCATCTTAGGTGCCCAATGAAGTCTACAGTTCTAGATAAACTTACTTGAGCATATGTAGGACTTCTAAGTCAACATTGTAGAAGACTGGCCTGCCCTGGAAGTGGGGCTTCAGCACATAATAAATTGTGCAAGTCTACCTAATAAGCATGGTTTGTTTGTTTTTTAAAGTTGCAACATTCAGCTTTTTTTGGGGGGGGGGTGTAGACTTTTAAAAAAATGCTTTTAGCGCAGAGCATCCTCACAAAATGTGGCTTTTGTCTACATAACAGCATTTTGGCATAAGCCATTAAAATAAAACCTTAACATTAATTATGGAGGGACAAGAAAAATATGCTAAAATGTCTAAAATTTTAACTTTTACAAATTAGTTAAGCAAAATACAACTGATTCCATTTAATTTATCTGCATTATTTAAGTTGGCTATTGGAATGACAGAGGAGGGCTCAGTGAATTCTGCAAAATCTTTTTGCAGTATAGAAAGTAAAAAAAAAAAAAGGACCTCAAAGAGCAATATTTCCCATTTTCATCACATAGATTTCTCTAGTACTGTCATTCTGAATTACTAAAAACTGAATTCCTTTTTTGTTCCTACTATGGCTGCTTTCAGACTGTTATGTTTTGGCTTAATAGATAAGAAATGAACAAACCTTATAGCCATTTACACAGTCTGTTCATGCAAGCCAGGGGAAAAAAAAACAGGATTCCCCAGCTGTTTATAGTTTCCTGTCTTATCAGAATCAAGAAACTGGTTAACAGATTCAAAACAAACCAGAATATTAAACCAACTTCAAACGATGACTTACTGGCTTGTTCCAAAGTGTTAACAAGAGTTTGCTGGTTCTGACAACTTAGGAAACTATAGTTAACTGGAAACTTCTAGGTTGGTTGTCATTTCTCTCAGAAAGGAGGAGATCATATCTCAGCTCATTAAGCAAATATATGATCTGTGAAGTGTGGACTGCCAGTATTGGTGAAAGGATACTATTTGTGGAGACTTTTTCCACTCTCCAGAAAAGATTGCCGCTAGACAGAATGGTATGGATCCAGTTCATGTCCTTTCACACGTATTGTTAAGTGGTGGCACCTAACCCTGTGGACTAGCCTCCTCTCAAAAATTAGGCATACACCAACTATATTGGAGTTTTGGCAAATGACCACTCTGGATGCAACCCCATTGATGTTTCTAAGGAAGTTTACCTGAAGTTCTGGAGGGATGCCAGGGTAACCCTTTTCTCCCTTCGGTCCATGGTGGCCCCGCTCTCCTCTCAGTCCAATGTCTCCCTTGTCACCTTTGTCACCTTTTGCTCCTTCAGTGCCAGGTGCACCATTATTTCCATTGTTTCCATGGTTTCCTTAAAACAAATAAAGGGATTTTGTGTGTGTGTGTGTGTGTGTGTGGTTTAAAGTTTCTTGGTTAAAAGCGCCACCCCTCCCAATTTCATTTTCTACTCTTTTGTCTAGAACAAATGATTTAACAGTGATCCACCTCAAGACACTTGTTCATGTGTTCAATTTTCTGATTTCTAAGAAGTAGAAAAGCAGGTTGGGCACTGAGAAGAAACTGCATGGCTAGAAGAGCGTGTTTTATTAGGGTCTGTGTGGGAGGAAATGTAGAGCAGCAACAGAAACCAGCATGAAGCATGAGAGCAACACCCACTTAAGCCATCCATTCCAACAACACCTGAGGCCTCAGGTTCCTAATCCCTTCACTCATGATATTACAAGAAAGTAAACATTTTCTCGACCACATATAAAACAGCAATGATGGAAGCTCTCCTTGTTTAGCAATGGGTGAATCCCCTGGAAACAAACCATATCTTCATGATTACTGTATTTTTTGCACCATAACACTTTTTTCCTCCTAGAAAGTAAGGGGAAATGTCTGTGCATGTTATGGAGCGAATGCCTATGGATGGCGGGGGAATCTGCTGCAGTTGTGAGCAGAGGATCAATGGTTCCCCTTCCTTCCCTTCTCCGTGGCTTGCTTTGAAACAGCAAAGCGGGAGAAGAGCCACTGAGTGGGGAGGAGAGAGGGACAGAGAGCCTGCTTCTTTAAAGGAGCAAAGCGGGAGAGGAGAGGAGCCTTCTCCTCTTATACCCCTCTTCTGCATTATTAACAGCATCCTTTTCCACCCACCCCACGCGTGTTCCTTGTCCCTTGGGTGCTTTTCCTTCCCTCCCCACTTAAAACATGGTTACAAAGCACGGATCCACATGGATCCTCAGGATTTTTGCACTGGGTCACCCCAAATTCACCATCAGATCACATAGCATGTCCATGGCTACAGCTTGCACCAAAAAAAATCACGCACCCACTGTTGCCTGGGGCTGCAGTGGTGCAAAAACGTGGTTACAAAGCATGGATCCACATGGATCCTCAGGATCTTTGCATTGGGCTACCCCAAACTCACCGTCAGATCACATGTCTGTGGCCACAGCATGAACCACAAAAATCATACACCTGCTGTTTCGTTTAGAATATTTTTTTTTTCTTGTTTTCCTCCTCTAAAAACTATGTGCGTGTTATGGTCGGGTGCGTGTTATAGAGCGAAAAATACGAGTATATCTCATATGTTAGTAAGCCTCAAGGCCTAGCATACTGTGGGCTGATAACATCATTGGCCACCATTGGCGCAATAGGCCTAAGCCTGGGTATAGTGAGAGAGAGAACATGGAGCAGGGGCCTTTCTGGACTTGTTCCAGAGACCTGATGGTTCCACAGAAGTCTGCATGAGAGAGACTAAAAAATAACACTGCTGAGATTCAGACAGTTCCAACTTTCAGCATCAGTCCCATATGTGGGATACAATTTCTGGGATAAATTTAATCAGTCAGTTGCTTCTGAAAAGACTGTAACAATGGCTAGAGAAAGAATGGGGAATCCTTTTGACCTAGAGGGCCATATCTCTCAAAGTTGTCCTGCAGGGGTGGGGGAAACAGCAGCCAACCATGATTTAACTCCAAACATCATCTGATATGCAGGCGATGCTCCTGGAGTTTAATCCTGCTTTCTGAAGGGATCTGCTGCGCTTCAACCTACCCCATACTTCATATTACATATAGCATCAGGTGTGGGGCAGGAGGTTGTGGTTTTGAGGGAAATGACTTTGTGAGTCAAATGAAGAGGCCTGGAGGACCAAATTTGGACCAGAAGCCAAAGGTTCCTCACCCCTTGGCTACAGTAATGATCAGGTACTGAGACAACTTGAACCAAATTGATAGTCTTTAAATTAAATAACATGAAAAATGTTTAAAACTTGTATGTGGAACTGAAAATAAAGGGTTATAGCAAATGGTATCCCTTGTGTTTTTGGAAGACACTTCTATCAGCTTAACAGGAAGGGAGACAATTTTCATCAATTTCCCCTTCCCGCTATAGTCCCATCACCACCTTCCATGATGTTCTTCCAAAGTTCATCTAGAGCCGAAGGTGGGAGCACATAGAGAGAAGGAATAAGTGAAAATCACTTCCTTCCACTGATGAGGACCTCTCTGGAATCAAAGAAACTTCGACTAATGCAAGGGACACCACTGGATACAACCCATATCCTTTTTAGTTGCATGTTCTTTGAAGTTCATGATTAATTACATTAAGATGCACATCATTTTCTATGTTGAGATACCAGATTGAAGGGATTGTATGTACTGCTTTTTAAGTTAATGCATTGTATAATCTAAAAAATTACACCATCCTTTATTAGGTCGCCAAATCCCATGCCACTTCAGTCATCATTGGACATTTCTGTGCTTATGGCTGAAATCATATACCACACTTTTATGGAATGAAAAGTTGGTGGCTGGTTCACATAATAAGCTCTATTCATCACTGTTGGTTTATACCAAAGGAACCACGCAATTTGTACTTCTTCTTTTTTTGCCATCCAAAGCTGCTTATAGAAGCACTTTTATGCAACTATGTCATACTTTTATTACTGGAAATTCTTATTGCTAAAGTACCAACAAAGAGCTAAAGAAAGTCTGCTGCACTATATGGCCAGGATGTCAGACCTACTGCTGCTGCCAATGGCTTGTGGTGTGGGCGGGGGAGAGGGACAGAAGAACAGTCTGGTTGCTACTTGCATGTTGTGCAAACACTCGCTGTTGCATAAACTGAGCTTTTAGGGCCAGAGCTGCATGGTTGTTAGCAAGACAATGCAAACGAAAACTCCCGACCCACTTTCCCAAGCATGCATCTGGCATAGGGACTGCAGGAATGAGCTGAGGAGGTGGATAAGGAAAAGAACAAGGCAAGGTCTATCACTGTACCAGACCTTCCAGTTCCATCGGAGTCTAGGAGTTTGGTAGGAGCATAGTGCAACACAGTATGCCTGCTGTTATCTTAGCAGCCCTCCAACAACCTGAAGCACTAACATTTATGCAACTTAAACTCTAATTTTCTTTACCTGGCATTCCAGCAGGCCCAGGGGGCCCTGGTGGGCCTTGATAACCCCGAAATCCAAAATCCCCCCGGCAGCCACATTCTGGTGGGCTTTGAGGTCCACTGTGTATAGTCTGCCAATACAAAATTCAGGAACAAAAACATTTTATAGAATATATCCACTGCTGCACATAGAGGCACACATACAACAAGGTACTAATCTCCCACATGTATATTGCTACAGCCATGTTATTTTGTGTGTGCCAAATAGATAGACCTGCCTTTCTCGGTTCTTCTGTTGTAAGCTGTTTCCTTTCAGGCCATCAGTGATTGGCCTGTCAGGTTCTTTGTCAATAATCTATAGTGGAAATCCACATCTCAGCAAAAATATATGTGCAGCAGAAGTGCTAGAGAGAGTACTTTAAGAATTGGCCCAAAGAGATGGACTTGGTTGGGAACATTTACAAATAAGTGGAAGCAGCTTAATGGACTGATTGATACTGCTGTGAAACTGGACCTTCTTGCATCCATGCTTACTATTTGCTGCCTGCTCACTGTGTGTGTCTGTGTGTGTGTACACACACACATACATACACACACATACATTTTTTATTTTACAGGATTTGTATACTGCTTAATTATAAAAATATAAAATATACATAAAATACATTAAAGTTACTTATAAAAAGTCAGAAATTGAAGACGAGTTGGCCTATTTTTCAAAGTACAAGTAAGATCAGCAGTTATAAATTACATTATGGAAATATATTAGAATGCTTGTCAACTTTACATATCTGTAAATAAATGATTAGAAAACTATAGTGCTGCAACCCAATCGAAGAAATTGTAATTAATCATTTGAGCTTAAGTTTATTAATCAATGGATCTATCAGTTAAATTTCCATAAATCTGTATATAACCCCCCCTTTTAAAGCAAGAAGTGTGCTTTCTTTCTTTTTACATGATAAATCTGTTGTAACAGGCATCATCTTGGAAGAAGCATTGCCTCCTGTGTGTCAGAAAGAAGATGGAATCGTTTTTTAAAAACCTGAAACCCCACCTTCTTTTAGTCACAAAAGTTTGATATCTGGTGGTATCTTATAGTAATAAATAAAAATGCATTCTTGCATGTAATAGCACAGTCGGTAGAGCATGAGACTCTTAACCTTAATCTCTTAATCTTGGGGTTGTGAGCTCCGCATTGTGCAAAAGAACACTGCGCTGTAGACGGTTTTGGCTAGATGACTCTTGCAGTCCCTTCCAACTCTACCATTCTATGATACAGACACTGCTAAATGCTCAAAGGAGGTGTGTATTTGTGTGTAGGAAATATAGGTAATAACTGGGATCTGCCGGAACCCAATATAAATTTCATGAGCATGCATTCCTTGAACAATTTTTCTGTGTTCAATCAGAGCAGATGCGGACACCGTTGCACCAGATGGAGCAGCCATGAAATTTGAACTTAAGCTTGGATTTTAAATTGACAGTTTGCACTTGGGTAGAGATAGTCAAGTGCTATGCATGGTGACCAGTACTGAAGGGTGAAAGCCTTTTCTTTTTTTAAGCAAAATACATGGGAACAGCTGTTGGGAAGGGATTGGTTCCCAGCTTCTGCTGAGAAAAGCACATTCGAAACTGATGCAAGGCATGTGTGTTTTCTAATCTGCTTGCCTTGTTGCACTTATCTGAACTAATCTCCATGTGTTGAACAACAGCTTCCTTTGTTAATTACTTGTCTGTATTTGCTATCTGAAAATCCTTCAGTTGGTCATTAATATTTGCGCAGGCAGTTCCACTAATCAGTACAGATACAAACATGTCAGGAGGCCTGAAAACAACCAGTCATTAGCTTCTTGCCTTATAAGTTAGCCTGAGGAGCCAAGGGCAGAATCTGGAAGAATTAGAATATTTGCTGCCATGTCTTTCTTACCATCTATATTAGGGCCATAGTACATAATACATGCAAGTGCAGCCCAAAAGTCCTTTTTGTAGAGAAGTGCATGGGGTGGTTAACCCTTTCCCTGCCCTTCCTCTGAATAATAATAATAATAATAATAATAATAATAATAATAATTTATTATTTGTACCCCGCCCATCTGGCTGGGTCTCCCCAGCCACTCTGGGCAGCTTCCATAAAAACCAAAAATACACTAAAATATCACAGATTAAAAACTTCCCTGAACAGGGCTGCCTTAAGATGTCTTCTGAATGTCAGGTAGTTATTTATTGCTTTGACATCTGATGGGAGGGCGTTCCACAGGGCAGGCGCATTTCCTTCCTCTTAATATTCGATCACATGTGGCTCTTCTCCCATAGAGGTTTTCCCAAAACATATCTCAATCCACAATCCAATTAAGTCAAAGTATTTGGATTGAAGACATTGCGGTACCATTGACATCAATGGAGCTAAAGTCAGTTTTACTTTAGAAAGCTCTTTTGCTTCGGTTAAATCCGGTTGTGAAGTATCCAGATTTTTACCCTCTTGGTTGACTTCATGGTCCATACAAACTGATATTATAGCTCTTGCAAGTACTATTCCAAACGTGGCAAAAGCATTCAAACCTCCTTGCCTCAGACTTTGTTGCAGATATCACTTCCATTAGAAGCTGGACTGGCTTCAACAGATAATAGAATGTTTTGAGTACAGGTAGTGGTTCTGCATTTACGGAGGTCTGAGATCAACTAAATTCATGAGGTCAATCCTTAAATATGTGCTGTTAATTTTTCCTTTAAAAATGCATTAAAAATGCTAAGAAGTCTATGGTGGTATACTTTAATCCAGGGATAGGGGTTGATGCTGTTGGGCTCCAACTCCCATCAGCACCAGTGACTATTTTCAATTGTTAGGGGTGATAGGAGCTGAGGTCCAGAAGACTGCAGGAACCTTATCCCTGTTTTAATTTCTCCTGCTGGATGAAATAAACGTTTCTGATTATTGTGTCACTGTGCAGGCTTCATTGTTATAATTTTTAAAACAATATGTATGTCTTACTGTTCACCACTTTGAGGATTCCCCCCCCCCATTTGATAAATAAGCAAGTTTCTCAGTAATTAAATAACACTTAAAAGAAAATAATCAGTATGTATCTATATAAATAAAGTATATTTATATGTGCACAGTGTTAAACTGTCTAACCTACTGCTCACTTGAACTAGAGATCATATTTTAAAGCCAATTTTAGTTGCATTGGTCATCTTAAATGAAAGTCAGATGAATCATAATAGCAATTAATAATAGTGAAACATAGAAAATATATCTCTAATGCAAGGCTGACTGAGTTGAGGATGGAGTCAAGAACATGTTAAATAATCTCATACTAACTGAACAATTTTCTCTGTGTTAAAAATCACCGGTCCATCAGCCTTTTGGTTTTCCTTCACCACTCTTACACAGCAATCCTATAAAGGGCTACTCAGGATCAAGCTCCATTTTCAACAGGGCTTACTTTCTATTAAGTGTGTATAGGATTGCAGCCTTAATTATATAACATATAAAATGCATTGCAAACTCCTGAAGAATATATTTACCCCCCAGAATTATACAATATTTCATTTAAGTCTGACATGGTTGATAAAGAATTCAAATGCTTGCACATTGTACAGAATTTGCATATTGAATGAATAGGAACTTTTATACCCTGGATTTCCAATAAAACTGTAGTTTGATATAGCCAAAGTTATGCAAGCCTTATTCATTTCAGTGGGAATTAGGAGCACTTAATTTTGACTGGATTGCAGCCTTAGGCTGCAGTCACACTAGGCTGGGGAGTAAGATCCACTGAACTCAGTAGGACCAACCTCTGAATAAACATGCATAGGATGGGACTGTTAGCATGTTCAAAATACCCTGATACAATGAATGAGAAAATTAATGTAAAGGCATTTGATTGCATGCAAAAGACAAAGTTTACTCTGAATGAAAAACTGCTGGAAATCCTCTGTAACTATCCTGTCTTACGCTTGCTTGATTAATTAAACAAATTTGCACAAATAGTCACAGTTTGAGTATGCATTTTCAATAAACCACTTCTTTAAAAAGTAGTGCTGGTTGTCTCATATAGCAAAACAAAATCCCATTCATTAACTTTCTATATGTCGTAGAATATTAATTCAGAGTACCTGGACTCTGTTTGAGGTAGTCTGTGCTACATCATCTACCTCTGGTTTCAAGGCATTTTGGTCAGGAGAAGGGCTATTACCATCATCATTCTCAACCGTCCACTCAACAAGTCGACTCCGCTGTCTGAACAATTCCCTGCTGCTGGAACCTTTTTGACCAGTCTGGTGGTGACTTTGCAAGACTTTGGCCACTGGGTTATTATATCTTCTGCTCACCTCCGTGTCTTCATCTTGGCACAGGCAAAAGCGAAGCAACAGAAGCAAAGCCAGGAGACTCCAATTGAGGAAATCCTTGGATGCCATACTATTCAACATAGCAAGGTCTCAGGAGTTCAAGTGCCTTTTAACAAGGGAAAGATCTGCCGTTGCCGTGATGTGGTCTTTCAGGCTATTCCCCACTATTAAGCCTGGCAAGAAGACTTGGTTACCGCAGCTTTATATGCTGTGTGCAATAAATTATACTATGAAAATGTCAGAGTGGCAGGAACCTTCATCCCAAATCGGTCATGCTTCCTTAAACAACCCAGTCATTATTCACCGCATCCCCCCACTGCAGGGAAAATTGATTTGTATGCTGGAAATGGCCACTGTATTTAATGGGCAGCTGTGGTTCCTATTTGGGGGCACTGACAAATGTTGCTCCTTTTTCCTCCATTTTTGGCATGTTTTCACTTTAGTGTGATGAAATTAGATGGAAATGAAGAACATGTGGCAAATGTTTTAAGCTCCTTGATTAGACATGGAAAAGCTGGGAATTCAGACTTTTAAAAGGTCTTCTGGACTTTGGATAGAGTCCTCCAGCCGTTGGCCAGAAACACACACACATACACAAAACACTATCTGTTCATTCTGAAAAAAAATATATTAATGTACTGGCAATTAGGAAACAAAAGCACAAGGGGAGATTTTTGCCCATGATTATGACTTGCTGGTTGAATCTTAGTACACTTACTCCCTTTAGAGCAGTCAAATGTTTGCTTGTGTGCTAGTTGCGGGTGGAGACTGGGAAACTGGAGGCTGAAAACAGACAGTTGAATTCAGGCTCATATTGAGTCCCAGTTCCCAGAGCAAAGCTTGAGCTTTCCGCTTAAACATCTCCCCCCGCCTCTAATTTCTGAAGTTTTTCCAGAGGCTGTTGCCAAACCAAATTCAATTTTCCTGCCAAGAAAAGATAAATGAACATGAACTTAAGAAGCATGTTTCAGGTTTATAAATGATCATGTCCCTATAAAATTACCCCATGATTGTAATCTGTACTTACACTGAACCACATTTTGTCCATTTATTCAATTTAGAGAGATGCTTTTGGGGCACTTCACAATCTCATTTTAATGTTCCTTTGAACTTACCCACAAATAAACATCTAGGATACTAAAAATACAAGAGACCCTCCAGAAAATATTTCCAACTTCAAGTCATTTTACAAAATAGAGGGTTTTCATTGGAGAACAACATGCCTATAGATTAGAGGTATCATCTGCCTTGATCTTCTCTGGAGCTGGATGGCCAAAGTCAAATGTCATATATACAGAGTGGGTGAGAGATAGAAGGGAATACACAGTGGCTCAGCTCTTTAGAAATATCTTGTGTAATGCCATATGGCAGGGACGTCCAACTCCCAATAGACTGCAATCTACTCACAGTATAATAAACTGGCAGTGATCTATCCATTGCCACTTTTTTTAAAGCAGCCACAGTTGTTGATCTCTTTTGGGAAAGGCAAAGTTGTTGAGCTTTGTTGGGGGGAGGAGAGAGAGATCACTGAGGGGCCAGAGATCTACCAGGATCATCATCATCGTTTTTAATTTGTATACCGTCTTTCTATCTTACAATACTCAACACAGTTTGCAAGCTGAAGAAACAAAAAATGTACATCTTAAAACAATCTAATGCAATACAAAAATGTGATAATAAAACAAAACTTTAAAATAAGAAACCTACATCAAAAAGTAACATTCAACAATGATTAGAATAGTATAAAATAATAATATCAACATATAACAGTTAAACAGAAATACACTCAACAGTTACAATAAATAATTTCTAAACTATAATCAATAAAACAATGGCAAACCACAGTACATAATACAATACAAATTGAGAAGCAGAGACTAGAGGGTGGGGCAAGGCAGGTGGAAGGAGGCTTTGCCTGATGGAGTCTCTTCCCTCACCTGTTGGACATACCTGCCATATGGCATAGAACCTACCATTGAATAAACATGCATAGGATGGAGCTGTTAGCATGCCCCTAACACACTGATACAATAACTGATAAAATTAATGTAAAAGCATTTGATTGCATGCAAAAAACCAAGTTTACTCAAGGAAAAGCTGCTGCTGTTCCTCTGTAACTATCCTGTCTTGTGTTTTCTTGGTTAATTAAATGAATTTGCATATAGTCACAATATCAATATGCATTTTCAATAAGCTATTTTTCTTTTAAAAGTAGTGCTTTATATGATGTAATCTGAACTGGTGGCAACTGACCAGGACAGGGATCTTGGAGTCATGTTGGACAGCTCAGTGAAAATGAAATTAATCAAAGGCAACTAAAAGAAGTGAAAGCTACCTAGCTGGCTGGTTTGCCTATCGTGCATGAAGTTGCAAGAGAAATTGATTTTGGGGAGATAATTTGCAATGAAAAAGGCCAGGGGGAAAAGCGGCTTAAAGGGAATTGCTGTTTTTGTAAAATGTCTGCAGCCATGCAGATCCGTTCGAAGCTGAGTTCTGGGAGATTCAGGACAGATAAAGGAAGCCCTTCTTCACACAGCACAGTCAAAACTACTGTAGAGAATTCACTACCACAAGACGTGAAGGCCACCAACTTAAATGGCTTTCAAAGGTAATTAGACAAATTCATGGAGAATAGGGCTGCCATGGGGAAGCAACAGCGGGAGAGAGCTATTGCCTTCTTCTGGGCTTCTTGGCATAGCTGTCACCTTACAGATTTGAAAATAAGGGATCAGCAGCCAAAATATGGGATTTTCAGAGCACAGGTATGTTCAACTTCTGAGCCCCTCCGAGCCAAAGGCAGAAAGCCCAGCCAGCAGCCAAACGAAGCCTCAAGCGGTGGTTCCCACAGCGCAGCAACCCAGCAAAGGGGATGCAGCAAGGAAAACCACAGTCACCTCTCTGCTGGGAAGCGTTGAGCAAAGGCGAGTCCCCAGGCAACGCAGCCGATTTGATCGGCACAAGGCATGCAAGCTCCACCCCCCAGTCGTTCTTAGACTCCTTATTAGGTGAGCAACGCAGCCAAGCAACGCAGCCAAGCAACACAGTTGGAGCCTCCCTCCTCCCTGGCTGGCAGGGAGGGAGGGAGAGGAGCTGCTTCCTTTGAAACCTGGGAAATTTAAGGGACATCATCAATAAGGGACAGCAGCGGGACACAGCACTGGGATAAGGGACTTTCCCGCCAAATAAGGGACGGTTGACAGCTATGCTTCTTGGAGGCATCTGGTTGAACATTGTGGGAAACAGGATGTTAGGTAAGAGAGATGTCTTGGTTTGATACAGCAGGGCTCTATGTTAAGTTCTTAAGTTGCAATTCTCTGTAAATAGCAGTATGAAGTACTAGTTACAAAGAAATTCAGATTTTAGGAGCTATGACCATCTCATTATTCTCCTCCCCCCATTTCTTAGTAGGAACTGGATGTTCTTGGTAGCCAATAGTTAAACCCCAGGAGGTCATAGACATATGGATGAGTCAGAGAAAACATGAATCCTCTTGGCACTTAACAATTTGATTCAGCAAACGCAGGGACAGCACTGCTGTTTTCAGCTGGTGATAGCAATTTAACAGCTTGCCAAATGCTGTTCTGGAGTTTCCTGTGGCATTAAAGTGCAAAACGTTTCCAGATGAGTAATGCCCATTCATAGCACACATAAACGGGGAAGGGGAAGACGAAATCAAAGAAGGTATGGTTTCGTGGAATGCTTGCTTGAGCAGAATCTGAAATAAGCATGATTTTGACACAAAGGCTGTGATGTTCCTTGCACCCTAATTATTGTTACATGCCACCTCAATCTCTGCTGAGCAGCAGCAAAATTCCAGGGGTTTCCAGCACTCATTCAGGGTTGTGTTTCCTCTAGGAGTTTATTTTATTTATATGGGGTACTTTAGAAAGTTAAAATGGCAGCTCACGGGCACCCAGTACTTCCTGAAGCACTGCTACTGTCCGGTGCTATTGCCAGGTGAGCATGTCACAGTCCACCAATATATGGGGTGGTTCACCAGAAGATACATTGCTCTGTACAGCTTCAACCTGAAGCCAGCTCTCTTCTCTCTACTACACCAAAATCTGCCAAATCCTAATTCCCTACCCACCCTAAATTACCAGGTCCCAACCTTGACCCAGCCAACAGGATGACCAACCAAAACAACCCCTTGGGTCTCCCAAGTGATTAAGAGAAAAACCCAAACAAATTGACTAACAGAAAGGAAGCTATCAGGCAGTAGAGTGACATTTTAATTTTGAGTTCTGTTTTTGTTTAAAACATATGGGATTGTGACTCTTAAACTATTGCCTCTATAAGAAATAAGCTGCAGAAGGAAGAGGGAATTCTAGGACACACAGAAAGACGGACATTATTTTAGCCACAAAGATAGAAAAGTTTGGATGAAACTTCCAGATTGGATAGATGTTGGTTAAATCTCCCCATTTATTTCTGTGGGTAATTGTGACTTCTGCCCTGGGATAGATTTAAAATTGACTTCCTTCCAGTGAAATTCTATATCCATATACAGTGGTACCTCAGGTTACATATGCTTCAGGTTACATATGCTTCAGGTTACAGACTCTGCTAACCTAGAAATAATGCTTCAGGTTAAGAACTTTGCTTCAGGATGAGAACAGAAATCGTGCAGCGCCGGCGCAGTGGCAGCAGGAGGCCCCATTAGCTAAAGTGGTGCTTCAGGTTAAGAACAGTTTCAGGTTAAGTACGGACCTCCGGAACGAATTAAGTACTTAACCCGAGGTACCACTGTAATGAAATGAGCCATTCTTGGCTTTTTCTTTTTTTAAAAAATGTGTTTTTATCAATAAATACATTATTGATAACAAATTAACGGTAATTATGTGAACCTGGAGAGGGGAGCATAAAAGCATTGGCTAGGCTGTTTAGGCTTTCGCACAGCTCAGCAATATTATAATTATTATTATTAATTTTATACTTCCTGAACATTTCTCTGTACCATCTGCAAAATGTGGTTAGCCTTCCCATAAACATGTGTTCGGTTGTTTCTGATCTTTAGTAATGTGATTGTGGGAAAGGGAACATAAAATTTTAAACCTCCTGATCAAATTTTACCAGATGTTTACAGCAATCTGAACCCAAGACCAGAAAAATTATTAGTTTCTACCTCTTTAGTAGGGAAGCAATGACTTTTCAGGTTTTTATGTGTGTGTGCAAATCTAATATACTGTAGTTTGATCAATAGGTGTCAGTGCTTTAGTTTTCTCTCTCACCACTCCTGTCACCAGAGGTCAACAGATTTTCAAACCTAAGGTTGCTGCTTCTGCTGCTGATTACATTTATCAGCTGTTTTACACAATAAAAATTCTCAAAGCGCCTTGTCAGGTTGCAGCTTTTTAAGTAGTTCTGGTACTCTGCCTTTTGCATCAGTCTGATATGCACCAGTTGATCAAGTGAAATGTTCTCTATCATTCTAGCTTCATACCAGGAAAATCTTTGTCTGCTAAATTTAATGTGTCAAACTGCTGGGAAGGAAATGGGGGCAGGACCTGGAAAGAAAGGCAGATGGATAGCAAACCTGTTCAAATCCAGCAGTTCTGCAATCTATAATCATGACATTTCCAAAATACAGAGCCTTGGAGATTCCTGGTTAATAGGAGGCTGTTGGGCAGACACCTGGTTTTCCAAACAGCAAATTTCCTCAGTTCCTTCCTGAAACTATCCAAGCCACAGATTATGGGACAAAATCCAATGAGTTACACCAGAGCTCCTTCTCAGAAAGTTGCCTGAAATGCCTGAAAAAGCCAAAGCAAACAAGGCTGCGTGCTGGTAAATTAACTTTTTCTATTGCATCAGATATAGCTCAACGGAACTGCCGATCAAGAAAAAGTTGGCCATATTTTGCTAAGCTGGCTGCTTGGTCAAGGATGATTGGTTGATTTATTAGGAGACATTTCCTGAATGGGCAGTCTACCTGCAGGTTGGGCTCTGAGACCAGTTTCTGCCTATACGTGTGGTAGAACAGAAAGCAGTTGCAGTCTGATTTTGAACAAGGAGTGAGTCAGACAGCTGGGACATCCCGTCCCCCCGTCCCCCGCCGCCCCGGTGTTAGTAGTGGTGGTGCAGATGCAAGATACTGTTGTTCTTTAGGAATCTGTTGCAGGACCATTGGTTATGCTGCCTTCTTTAGAAGTCTGCTGGCTTCCAATATGTTTCACAAGTATATTTGCAAATAAAAAGATATTAAGAAGATACGCCAATCCTTCAGTGGTTTCTCTTGTAGGCAACACACAATGATAAACCATAGTTCATAATCAATGATGATTAATGCTCCTGACTGTGTCATCCAGTGAAGGAAACAAGCTAGAATCTGGCTCATCATGACATGCAAAACTCAAAATGTAAGCCAAAAAGAAACTTTGGCTTCCACTGGTGGTTTATTTGGAGATAACGAAGCCACAACAATGTGTTCACACATCACAATGACCCAAACTCTGTGTTGTTTCCTCCCAAATATGGCATAGAAAGGAGCAGGGAAGGTTCAACCAGTGTGGTGTAGTGGTTAAGAGTGGTAAACTTGTAATCTGGTGAACCAGGTTCGCTTCCCCGCTCCTCCACATGCAGCTGCTGGGTGACCTTGGGCCAGTCACACTTCTCTGAAGTCTCTCCGCCTCACTCACCTCACAGAGTGTTTGTCGTGGGGGAGGAAGAGAAAGGAGAATGTTAGCCGCTTTGAGACTCCTTCGGGTAGTGATAAAGCGGGATATCAAATCCAAACTCTTCTTGAACCACAGTTTATTTTAAATTATGGTTTAAGGTTGATGCTTGCATGGAAAGATGCTAGGTCACTTATCTCACTCTCAAAGTTTCTCCATATGCATTGTTGGAGTGTTGTGGCACCAAGCAACAGGGAAGGGGCTCCCAAGCGGTTGTGTAAATGAATCAGGCCTTCAACTTTGGCTTAAAAGAGCGTGTCACGGTGATTTACTAATATTGGCGGACTGATATTTTGTGGGCTGCTCCAAGCAACTTTTGTATAATAATTCTTGCCCATATTACTAACTTGACAAAAAAAAATACCACATACTAAACACACACACACACACACACACACACACCCTTCTTCCCTAGCTGTTCTTTGCTGATGTTGGAACTTCAAAGATTTAGCCAATTAGGCTCCCTAGTCATGACCTCCTATAACTTAAACCGGGCATGTCTCTTCTTGAGTTATAGGTGACTGGCATCTTCCTACACCTGAAATATTTTCCCAGGAAACTCCTACCAGAAAGAAAAAGACTGCCCTTATCCTTTCCACCCCCACTACAGCTAAGCAATGGTGCTTGAGTCAGAAGTCAGTTTAGTAAGGACCGTGGGAGAAACAGCCATGCAGGCACCATCATCAAAGGGCTGGGAAAGCATCTAAGCACTAAGCAAAGGGATAGACTTGTCTCCTTTAAACCACAGCTACAGCATTGCATTGTGTGCACCCAGGGCTGGATTAAGACCTTTAGAGGCCCTAAGCACTTAAAAGGCTTTGGTGCCCCCATATATATCGGATTCAAAATATAAACAATAGTAAACCATAAAATGCGGGACGCGGGTGGCGCTGTGGGTAAAACCTCAGCGCCTAGGACTTGCCGATCGCATGGTCGGCGGTTCGAATCCCCACGGCGTGGTGCGCTCCCGTCGTTCGGTCCCAGTGCCTGCCAACCTAGCAGTTCGAAAGCATCCCTGGGTGCAAGTAGATAAATAGGGACCGCTTACCAGCGGGAAGGTAAACGGTGTTCCGTGTGCTGCGCTGGCTCGGCAGATGCAGCTTGTCACGCTGGCCATGTGACCCGGAAGTGTCTGCGGACAGCGCTGGCTCCCGGCCTATAGAGTGAGATGAGCGCACAACCCTAGAGTCTGGCAAGAGTGGCCCGTACGGGCAGGGGTACCTTTACCTTTAAACCATAAAATAAATTTTTATTTTTTGGAATGAAACAAAACCTACTGTAAGATGGACAGTAATGTTTATTTTTGTATACTTCCACTTTATTACTTGAATTTTTTTCTCCTACTTTTTCTAGTGGCAAAGTCTTATATCAGATCCTCAAAACTAACTTTATGTAATACACCAGCTTCTATACTTAGAAAAGATAAAGCACCCAGCCAGCCTTGTTGCATAGTTGTTCTGTTGGGATTTTTAATATACCTCAGCCAAGAAAACGAATACTCAGCAGAGCAATTTATGACCATTAATATTAAAAATCTGGCAATGGAAAATTTCTGTGGTGCTCCCTTGCCTTGATGTCCTAAGCATGCTTGTTTTGCTTAATGGTTAATCCAGGCCTCGGTGCACCGCTTCATCAGTGTAGCAACTCCTAGAATCGGACCATATGCCTGCAGAATTTGTCCCTTTTCTCATTAAAACATGCTTCTGCCTGAAAATTATTTGTCACAAGTCTCAAACAGGCAGCAGCTGTGGAATGTCCACCTTGTGTCAGCTTTTTCGGTTGCCATCTGTTTGCTGAGCGAGTCTGTTTAAATTGTTTCCTGGGAAAAGAACTGATTTAAAATAGGATTCTTGCCAGGTCACGGCCATGAGGGCAATTCAAGTGTTAGGTTGAAGAAATCCGGACTTGTGTGCATTCCTTTCTAGTCATGTAGTTCAGCAACAGTTTTGCGTGGTGCACATTACAGTGGTATACAAAAAAAAGGGCAGACTTTGCAGCGTGCCACTAAATGCAGCCTATTCCAAGGAAGAGGAGCCAGGGCCCTGGCATTATTGATCAAGTGGCAGGGAGAGCCAGCAGTGCCCAGGAAATGGAAGAAGCCAAAAAATATTGTGATTTTTAAATGGATAGTGTGCACACATACAAACACAGGGCTACTACAAGCCCCACATTGGGCAAAAGATTTCTGCATTGCAGGGGGTTGGACTAGATGTCCCTCATGGTCCCTTCCAACTCAATTCTATGATTCTATTAGGAAGTGAGAGCTGGACCATAAAGAAGGCCGGTCACCAAAGAATTGATGCTTTTGAATTCTGGTGCTGGAGGAGACTTGAGGGTCCCATGGACTGCAAGAAGATCAAACCTATCCATTCTGAAGGAAATCAGCCCTGAGTGCTCACTGGAAGGACAGATCGTGAAGCTGAGGCTCCAATACTTTGGCCACCTCATGAGAAGAGAAGACTCCCTGGAAAAGACCCTGATGTTGGGAAATATGGAGGGCACAAGGAGAAGGGAACGACAGAGGACGAGGTGGTTGGACAGTGTTCTTGAAGCCACCAGCATGAGTCTGACCAAACTGCGGGAGGCAGTGGAAGACAGGAGTGCCTGGCGTGCTCTGGTCCATGGGGTCACGAAGAGTCGGACACGACTAAACGACTAAACAAATGGGAAATGTGAGTGCATTATTTGTGAAAGCAGGGGATCTGTGTGTGCACTTTCCCCTGAGCTTTTTCTAGTCAGCAGCAGAGAGACAGACAAAGCTTGACTTGGTGGCTGCTCTCTGGGCGAAAGAGACAAAGGAAGAGAGAGTCAGAGCAGGTTTCAGGCTCATCTGATGTTCGGTGCATACTGACTCACAGTTGTGCCAGGAGGGGGCGCTGTGGTGCAGAGCTGGCAGCACAAGCTTGACTTGGTGGCTGTTCTCTGTGCTGAAAAGAGATGTGTGTTTCTGTCTTTCTTTGGACAGCTTCATTGCACTCCATATGTGCTGACCTCTTTGATTTCAATGTTTCTTGCTGTTGTGGATCTAAAGTCTTTTTCATCTTTAGCATCTGCTTTCCTTGTCTCATACAGTGGTGCCCCGCAAGACGAATGCCTTGCAAGACGAAAAACTCGCTAGACGAAAGAGTTTTCCGTCTTTTGAGGTGCTTCACAAGACGAATTTCCCTATGGGCTTGCTTCGCAAGACGAAAACGTCTTGCGAGTTCTTGCAGAGTTTTTTTCCTTTTTTTCCTTTTTCTAAGCCGCTAAGCCGCTAATAGCCGTGCTTCGCAAGTCGAAAAAACCGCAAGACGAAGAGACTCGCGGAACGAATTAATTTCGTCTTGCGAGGCACCACTGTATTATTAACATAGCTTGTGTGTCCATACAAATAACCTACCGATGCTTTTGAAGAATTCCAAATTAGTAAAATACATATTGCTTGTTTAATCAAAACAATCTCCTCCTGTTTACACGCACTCCTCACATTTTGCAATACTCCTGTCGATAGAAATAATACTCCGTACCTATGACACAGATCCTGTATATTGCTCTTGGTGCAGATATTGTACAACCCCCTTGTATACCAGGCGCATCAGTCAGAAGTTTCTAAAAAGTCTCCAAAACATTTCCTTGCTTCTCCAAAACATTTCCTTTCAGCAAATCTAAAAATGGAATCCAACTAGGGTATACAATATATTTTCGACAGACACAAACCTACATGGGAGGAGGTGGGAGGGTGTCACCAAACAGTTAATCCAGTTAACTGTCTAATACTAAATAGCTCAGTTGGTTGGAGCTTGGTGCTCATAACGCCAAGGTCACAGGTTCTTTTTTTATATATGCTTTTTATTGAGTTTTCATTTTAAATACACCAACACCAACAAGCAAAAACATCAAGTCTTATTACATGTAGAGCCGTCTGTAGAGCCATTGAATTCCCTCCTTCCCTTCAACAAGTTTTCTTATTCCAATCTTTAGTTCACAGTTTCATTAGTTAAAGATTACACCATGACATAAGATTTACTTCAGTCCTGCTAACGTCTTCAAATTTCTACAGTTCTCACTTATATAAACCATAAATTTACTCCATTCTTTTTGGTACTTCGTCTCCTCCTGACTGTGAATTCTGTGTGTCAGTTTTGCCATTTCTGCATACTCAAACAACTTTGTCTGCCACTCCTTTACAGTCAGTATCTCCTGTGTTTTCCACTTTTGGGCTATCAAAACTCTAGCTGCTGTCGTCGCATACAAATATAGTCTTTGGTCTGTCTTCTTAAAAAGATGTTTAAATATACTTTTCCAAAAAGCCTGAAGAATTGTTGCTAGTTTGATGGGAGAGGATATTAAGAAGACAGTCCAAGGTCACAGGTTCAATCCTCATACGAGACAGCTGCATATCCCTGCAATGCAGGGAGTTGGACTAGATTATTCTCAGGGTCCCTTCCAGCTCTACAAGTCTATGATTCTTTATGTATGGAGGAAAAGAGATAAATCACTCGCTCCTCATTGTACCTTTTCGAGGCAGACCAAAATCCTCCAGCGTCCTGCTCCAAGGACTTCTTTAATATTTAGGGCTCTCAGTCCTTATCACCAGAAGAGTCCAGCTGGATAAGGCCAAAGGTCCAACTAATTCAATATCCTCTTCTCACAGTTACCACAGTGGTATACCTGATGCACAGTTCCCTGCAAGTTAAGGAGACAGAGAGCAGATTTTTATGGCTTGAGAAAGAAAGCAAGTTCCACTAGAGGGCAGTCATGCCTAAATATCAGCAGTAAATCTGCCTGAAAGCAAATAACCGGCGACCACTTGTACAGTGGTACCTCTGGTTACGAACTTAATTCATTCCGGAGGTCCGTTCTTAACCTGAGGTACCACTTTAGCTAATGGGGCCTCCTGCTGCCACCGTGCAATTTCTGTTCTCATCTTGAGGTAAAGTTCTTAATCCCAGGTACTATTTCTGGGTTGCGGAGTCTGTAGCCTGAAGTGTTTGTAACCCGAGGTGTTGTAACCCGAAGTACCACTGTATTAGATTCATTTCTAACCAAGCTCCATGCTGGGACATGTAATTGTCTCTTGGATTAGAATCATGGATAATTGCTCAGTAAATTCACAGTATAAATTGCAATGTGATGTAGCTGTAATCACCACTGGAGCTTGCATTCTCTATTGCTCATGATTGCTATAATCACTACAGTGTAGTTTTCCAAAATTTACTCCACTTTTTAAAGCCCTGTCCCCAGATGCAAAGCCAGTACTAGGAATGGGATGGTGGGTTTACATTTTCTGTCCTTTACCTCTGACACATAGACCTAACAAGCTGAGTTCTTGGTTTTGCATCAGGGCAGTAAGTATAGTCATACTCTTGGAGAGGCAAAATCCCATCTCCTGGATTGTCATAGGTTTTTATACCGGGAGATGTGGCAAAAAGGAGGAGTGAGGGGGAAGACCAGATAAGGTGGTCATAGCAACTCTGTGGCTGTAGTTTTCTGTGTGCTTCTACATTTTAGCAAAAGATGCACTAGCTGTTCAAAAGAAAAACATCCTTACCCAAATGCATTTCGTTCTGGCTCTACTCAGCATACAGGTCACATCCACACCACACATTTATAAAACACTATACCACTTTAACACTCATGGCTTCCATGAATCCCATAGTTTGTTAAGGGTGTTGACCCAATGGATTTCAATGGGAAAATAAAATATGTGCTTACCTTTCTTCCCCGGAAATCAGCTGAACTTGTAGCCTGATCCCATGCATATGTGCTCAGGTGTAGATCCCTCTGAATTTGAGAGAAGTGTCTCATAGGTGTGCATGGGACTGCATCCTTAAAAATGTTTTAATTTGCTTGGATATTGCCCTTACCAAATATAAATGGGACCACCAGAGGTGGGGATGGATGGATCTGTCAATTTCAGTTCTTTCTGTTTCTCTTTTTTCGGTTAAAAAGCTCATTTTGTATGCAGTGTTGCCTAATATACACCCTTTGCCAAAACACATTTCCCTAATATAATGCATGTTTGTGATATATTCACTGATATATGCACCTTTTGCCTCAGTCTGTGTGTTTTTGTACACATTACTCTGCTGGAGAACCACATTGCAAAATTCAGAGAGGTGCAAATTTCAAACTGCAGTTTGTGCATTGTCTCAGAAACTGTGAATTTAGAACATTCACCTTTAAGTATGAACTTTATCAAAATTCTTCCCCATCCCTAACCACAGGGGAAATATGTGCTCGATTTGTTGTCTGCTCTAGTAATGGGGTCACGAAGAGTCGGACACGACTAAACGACTAAACAACAACAACAGCAACTAGTAATTAACACTGAGAACCTAGGCCTGTTTGTTTGGAGTAATCTCCATTGAAATCAATGTAAATTACTTCCTAAAGTAGCTATTAATACTTGCATGTAAACTGGGACTCAGCTAGACTGGTAAAGAAAAATCAATTTGTATGTGTTGTATGTGCGATATAACATTGTGCCAATAGATGGCGACGTGGACTCCTGTTTTTCTCTACCTGTTTTCCTTGTTTAAATTTGCAATGCTTTAGACTGAAACGCTTCTTTGATGTGTCTAGATCCAGCCCTGCTGTCTTTTCTAGGAGAGTACTGGCATGGGGGAAGGAAGGGGTGGAGCAGGGGAGACTGAGGTTTTGAATTATGGTGCCCTCCCCATCCTCAGTTGCTGCCAGAATCCAAATAAGAAGCCAGAGGGAGGCATTTCATATATTTTTTCTATACCAGGAGGTGCTTGCATGTGGGAAAATAAAACGTTATAGAGACAGGCAGGATGGAGCTGAGCCACAAAATTCTTGGCTTGCATATGGACGACAGTGCCAGTTCACCCCAAGAGAGAAGGATGAGTGAAACTTATGCCATGGACAAAAGGAATATGTGGGATAGGTAAAGGTAAAGGGACCCCTGACCATTAGGTCCAGTCGTGACTGACTCTGGGGTTGCGGCGCTCATCTCGCTTTATTGGCCGAGGGAGCCGGCGTACAGCTTCCGGGTCATGTGGCCAGCATGACCAAGCTGCTTCTGGCAAACCAGAGCATGGAAACGCCATTTACCTTCCCACCAGAGTGGTACCTATTTATCTACTTTCACTTTGACATGCTTTCGAACTGCTAGGTTGGCAGGAGCAGGGACCGAGCAACAGGAGCTCACCCCATCGCGGGGATTCGAACCGCCGACCTTCTGATTGGCAAGTCCTAGGCTCTGTGGTTTAACGCACAGCGCCACCCGTGTCCCTATATGTGGGATAGAGTACACATTATTTGCAGTCTTTGATAAGCAGTCTTACCACCTTTTTTACTGGGCATGCTCCTGTGCCTTTTAACAACAGCCTGACCGATTTAACAGCAGAAATGCATCATGTCTTCATGCCAAGAATAGGGTTGCTCAGTGCTATTTTTCTAGAAACCGAGGTGCCAGAACTCACCACAAACACCTCTATTGTTCTCTTATCATGGCAATGGTGCCCAACTGAGAGGTGCCAGAATTGAGTTCCAGCTGGAAAAAAGCCCTGGCATCACTTCAATTCCTGTGTGTCAGGCTGCTCTGAAAGGCACAGGAGCAAGGCGAGTTTAAAAGATGGCAACATGAGGCTTGCTTTATTATGAAAAGCCTGTGGAGGGTGTGCTAGGGGGGGAAAGGAACTGGAAAGGACGGCAAATGGTTTGCTGAAAATGCCAGTTCTCTTTTTATTTGTGGCATTTTTAATTTGTTTTGACATTGTTTCTCCTAGAGTAAGAGGAAAGAGGAGTAGAGAAATGTAAGAGACAATCTGAGAGTGGGGTCTATTTTAAGCACACACCCCCTCACACTTCTCATTTAGAAATGCTTCTTCAAACCCTAAAATAATCCACGGCAAATGACAAAAGGAGACCAGATGGTTAAAGAATCACCATGGAGATAATCCAGTGGAATGGTATCTAAGAGGAGTGCAAACAAGATTAAGGCGAGATCTGAAATGGTAAAATTGCATCCTAGAAGTAGCTCAGAGGAAGACGTTTGGCCTGTCCCCAGCGTACGTCCTGCATCAGTGCAGAGGGGTGAAGGAACAAAGCAGTGACCATTTGCGGAGCGAGACAAAGGCGCTGACAAGCTTGCTTGCTGCCTGTCAAGGCCTGTATTATGAGGCTTGGCTTATGTGAGCCCTCCAGAGCTGTACTGGCTTTGTGAACACCATCCTACCCTGCTCAACTCACCTGCGTTCTCAGGTGGAAAGTGTGTGCCACCTACATATTGTCCCTGTGAAGGATGGTCCTTTGTGGAGTCCCTCAATGTCAGGAAGTCACGAGGAGGTTCTAAAGGATGGGGAAACTGTGGTCCTCCATATGTGGCACAACTCAGGTGATACCTCGACCACTGGGCGAGGGCTGGTGGGTATAGTCCAATAACACCGGAAAGGGGCACAGATTCCCCAGACAGTTTACTTCTTAGTATAGGGTTTCTGTCAGCAGTTCTGCTGCCACCTCCATTCTGGAAAACAGCATCCCTGTTGAGATTTGTCCTTTCTGGAAACAATTTGAGACATTTTTTTTTAATCCTACCAGCTTTTCCAGCTTAAGTATTTATTCTGTATATCTTACTTGCTGGAGGGGGTGGGTTTGGTATTGTTTTTAAAGCTATTTTTAGTTGTTTTGAATTGGCTCGAGACTCATGTGGAAAGCTACCCACAAATTAATATAATAGGTACAACAACGCACGTGGGCAGTTCTTTCCCTGGTGACTTGCTTTCCCTCTGTGTATGTGGAATTAGACAGGACAGTTGTGGAAGTAGCAGGCAGGGAGAAAAACTCAGTGACTTGGGCTGGATCTAGACACAACAAAGGAGCGTTTCAGTTTAAAGCATTGTAATTTTAAACAGGGAAAACAGGTAGAGAAAAACAGGATTCCACATCGCCATCTGGTGGCACAATGTTATATGGCATATAAAGGTAAAGGGACCCCTGACCATTAGGTCCAGTCGTGACTGACTCTGGGGTTGCGACGCTCATCTCACTTTATTGGCCGAGGGAGCCAGCGTACAGCTTCCAGGTCATGTGGCCAGCATGACTAAGCCGCTTCTGGCAAACCAGAGCAGCGCACGGAAACACTATTTACCTTCCCGCTGGAGTGGTAACTATTTATCTACTTGCACTTTGACGTGCTTTAGAACTGCTAGGTTGGCAGGAGCAGGGGAGCTCACCCTGTTGCGGGGATTTGAACCGCTGACCTTCTGATTGGTGAGTCCTAGGCTCTGTGGTTTAACCCACAGCGCCACCCGCATCCCTTATTATTTGGCATATACAATGCATATAATTCACTTTTTCTTTACCAGTCTAGCTGAGTCCTTGACCATGCAGACAGCACCAAGGCAGGAGGGAGACAGAGAGTGAGGCATTTGGGGGAAGGCTTGTTTACTAAGGGTAGAAAAATAGCCACAAAACTGGTGTGGCACCATGGAAGAGAAAGAACTCCAGGTGCAGATTATTATAAGCCCAATGAATTTTGGAAAATTCTTTCTTCAGGAGCATGTTTTTAGCAACAGTTCTTCAGCAACATGCTGAAGGAATACTGCGTAACTCTTAAATACTGCTGTGAAAAGACACTGGGTTTATAATAAACTACATGTTTAGCATCTGAAGTTCTTCCTTTCTCTTCTGTTTTTCTTGCTTCATAAAAAGGCCTTTGCTTTACACAACTCCTACATGAATCTTTAGTCCAAAAATGGGGAAACCTGCAGCACTCCAGGTATTGTTGGACTCCAGGTCCCTTCAGCCCCAGACAGCATGGCCAGTGGTCAGGGGTGATGGGAACTGGAGTTCAGCACCTTCTGGAGCACTACTTGAGTGGTTGCAAACACCACACGAAGCGGTGGCAGCACTGCGGCGAACAAAGAGCTTGGCTGCAGGAGTTGCACCAAGCCCCAACACACATACACTTCTCCTCCTAAGGCTTTTCCCTCCCTTATGGGAGTTCTGCACTGGCACAGCAAAATACCACAGGAGGGGCCTGGCATTTCTGTTTGTTCCCCCACAGTGGAAAGCTTCATCCAAAGCCTCATCACCAGATTGTCAACACCAGTGCCAGCCTTTGATCATCTGTCCAGGGCACAGATGGGAAACCAGAGGCTTCCCTTTTCCCTTTTACACAGGCAGCTCCAGATCCTGAAGGGAAGTTTTCAGCCTGGGAATATTCGTGTGGAGCACCAGTTTGCTCTTGCGGTTCCTTTTGCAGCTGGAAATACATGTGTCAAATCCTGCTGCTGTTGGCTAATGGCCATCACTGGACTGGCTCCTCTCGGTTCCTCTCTGTACCTCCTTTCTCATGAAAACAATTGTTGAGTACATTGGCTGGGATTAAAGGCCCTTTACGTATTTATTCACAATATTTCTAAACCACCCCATAATCAAAATTCTCTCTTCTGAAATTGACATAAGGAACACAAAATGACAAAAATACAAATGTGGCATAAAACCAAATGGCAGAAGAGCTTAAAATTAACCAGTACTACTCACAACACAACAAGCAGAGTTAAAACTTGCAAAAATTCAGAACTGTCAACGCCTTAAAAGCCTCTTAAAAGTTCTTAAACACCCTTTGGAAGTCTTCACCTAGCACTGAAAAGGAGAGCTTCTCTTGGGAGGGTGTTCTGCAGGACAAACCACAGACTAGATTCTCTTGCAAGCAGCCACCCTCTGAATCTAGTCATGGACGTTCAAACAGGGGCCTCCAATTATGACCATGAGGTCTGGGAAAATATACGTGGAAGGAGGTGATCCTTCCGGAGGGCTTTAAACATTAAAACCTGTACTTTCGGTTGGCATCACTGGAAACATGTAGGAAGTTGCATTATATTATATTTGCCCATCTAGCCTAGGGATGGAGGAGACATTCAATTTGATTTGTATTTATAGCTGAACCTATCAAATCCGCACTTTCTGAAACTATACATGAACTAAAATATTTTGAGCACTACATGCACATGCGTTGTTTGTACGTTGTTTCCAATGCGCGGAGGCAAGGCAGGGTTAGGATCAGAATTAACAGGTGTGATCCTGCTGCTCCACCACATGTTGATTGTGCCCATTTTGTCTAGAGTATGAACAGGGTCACAGATGTTGCTGTTTCTTAGAGGCTCCTACGCTATATCTCCTAAAATCTAGGACCTCAATCAGTGCTTGTATTCATGCTGTTATTATATCTCATTCTTGAAAACGTGTTGGTTACATTAAGGGAAAACAAATGGGGGGGGGGGGAGAAGAACTCACAAAACCACCTTCTTTGAACTTGAGTGCACTTGAGGCTATGAATTACATTTCCATGCCCTTTTGGCTAAATACCTTATGATATACAATGTGCTCTCAACAGGGATATTGTTGCTTCAAAGTCCAGATTCCATCTGGAAGTGATCCAAAATCTTGTTGGCTGGGCCTAGGAGAGAATAATTTCTGTTCAGTGAAATACATCCCACCCACCCCTTCCCTGCTTGGCAAAGGAAACCTTTTTGGAAACACATTTCTGCATGTTAGCATTAACAGAAATACTGTTTTGTTTTGTTTTTTTATTATACTGCTGTCCTTGGTATGAGCCAGACAAGTTGTGCAGACACGGCTTGTTGTAAAAGGACCTCTTTAATCAAGAGTTACAATGGTATGCATTAATTACTGTAACCTCTATTTCCAGTGCAGTAATTTGCTACATGATCCTTTTCACTATGTTGTGATTTACCACAAGGGAAATGAACTGCTTTAAACTATCCAAACCAATCCACCAGTTCCCTTCTCTGAAACAATTACTTGATTAGCTCGATTTAGGACTTTATTGATTTCAGACATTGCAAGTCTCTTGTTCCTCACATAGGACCAAGACATGGGCTTTTGTTTGCATAATGTTTCTCTTTGGTGCTTCCTTTTCTGCTATGCAACCTTGCAGATCTCAGTGAATATATTCTTGTGGTAATTTGAAATGTTGGCTACATTAGTTCCAAAAACTAGAAGTAGGATTGACTGGATTGACTGGCAAAAGTCCTGATATGTGGTATAAAATTACTGAAAGGTCACATGTTTGGACCTACTCTCCCTCTTTGCACGAGCTGTTAGATTCCCTGAAAGAAAGTATCCCTGCGCTCCTTTGGATCGCCTGTTGACCCATGCATCATTCATCCCGATTTTCTTGCACAAAGCTTACAAGGTTGTTAATACTCTGTCCAGTCTTTACTGAGCATGTGCTCTTTGTTTATGGGATGGTTATAGGGCAAGAAGCATTCCTCTAGATCTTCCGGAGATTTGATTAAAGAGAAGCCTGGTAAAACCCTCTGCAATCATTTGTTCATCTCACGATTTGTAGTGCATTTCTGAACCACTAAAAGTAATGGGGGGTGTGTGAGTGGATTTGTCGTCCTGGGATGACAGAGTCCTTTGGTCCACTTTAATTGTGCAAGCCTAAACTTCTGGTATGCACTTGAATCCCACATGCAAAATACTGACAATGTGGCAGCATCCACACAATGAAGACTTTCCAAAATGTGTTTAGTAAGTGATAATTGGAGGGGGCAACAATACATTGCACTGAGGTCACCTGTTGCTCACAGATCTCACCATGGACTTGATACTTGAGTCCTGGCTTCCCACGCCCTTATGTATAAGGGGAGCGTGGAATGGTATCACAAAAATGGTATCAGAAATTTGAGGCTGCTTTATTTACCTTTTTACAAAGTTTTATTGGTTTTATAGTAAAATGACATTAATAAACACCAACAAAACCTGTAGGGTGTTACATGTATACATTGGTCACATATAAGATAAAAAAGTGGAGCTGGGAGACTGTCAAATAACTAAGTCATTGAATACTTTGCCAAGATGTCAACTATCCGTGACAAAACCTCACCATAAGTAAGCATGAGTGGTTGGAGGTCTGACATTAACATCACTTCTGTTTACATAGCTGATATATGGGAACCATACCTTGTCAAAATGATCGTGTTTAGTTTGGCCTCTGACACCCTTTCTGTGTTGCATCAAATGCTCAGGAAGAGCCAGATCCCAAATTTTCCCTTCCCATCCCATCAGAGATGGATCTTTGGAGTCTTTCCAATGAGAGGCAATCTCTAAACAGGCAGCAGTAAACAGCATGGCAGTTAAGCCCTTATGTATAAGGGGAGCGTCTAGATCAGCATTCAGTTTCACAAGGGCTAAAGCAGAGTTTGGGTTCAATGACTGACCAATAAGGCCGTCACTTTTCTGCAGTCCTCACATCCGATGTCACACCTGAATGAGACCTAAAGTCTAGTTCATTCAGAACAAGCCCTAGAAGAAAGAAACAGGGATGTATGAACAGAAGTTTCTATCCTGTCGTTACATGGGATATTGTCAGGGCTGGTTCAGCTGTAGGTCAGCATGAAGATTCAGATACAAGCAGTAAAGTTGATTCTTTATTCAAGGAAACAGAATACAAGCAGATAAACCTATGGCAAGACTGGCCCCAGGAAAGCAGTTGCCAGAACTGTGCCTCCCACTTCCACCTACGTTTCCTCCCCAACCATTGGGGAGGGGCTCTCTGTGCTCTCTGTACTCTTTGCTCTGCTACATACATATCTCTCCATGTCCTTGGAGATAAGGAAGGATGGGGGCGGAATACAGTAGGACTGGCAGGCTCCTGTGCGTCTATTCAGGCTCAGACACCACCTCCTCCTCAGCTGTCCTAGGTCTGCAGTGCTTTCTGCCCCTTCTTCCTCTCTCTTACTCAAGTCTGTTGCTTGTTCAGCATGCTACCATTCTGCCCCACCTCCCTTCATCCTCTGACCTGTGTCCCACCCCACCCCCCACCCCCCACCCCCCACCCCCGGCTCTGAACCTTCGTCTTCTGAGGTTTCCCTAGGGGGCTCTCCAGCTGAAACCTCCCACCACTCCTCATCGGCCAGCCAGCCCCTGACAGATACAGACTTGAGGATAGGATTGTTCCAACTCCCCATGGATTGGTGGAGTACAATGCAAGACTTGCAGGAAAAACTGATTCAGCAATACTCCTCGGCTGGCAGGAGGGTGCTGCAGATATGGTGTATGCTAGCAAAACCCAAACCAGCATAAGGGAAGGGTGGCGGGCAGGGAAGCAGATCTTAGTCAGAACCCAATGCTTTATTGAGGGCAAGTCCCACTTCCGATGAAGGTATGTTTCTCACTCCTGCAAAAAGTGTGGCATTAGTTGGAAAACTCCCACTAGAGTCAACAAAAGAACTAGCCCCCCCCCTATGATTTGAATAGAACTCCTGCACCCAGCTAGAGCATACTAGCAGGGGTATCTGCTGAGGATCTGCTTTGCATGCATCATGTTCCAGCAGTGGCGTAGCGTGGGGGGTGCAGGGGGGGCCGGCCGCACCGGGTGGAACATCTGGGGGTTAGGGTTAGGGGGCGCAAATCCATGGGTTAGGGGGCGCAAATCCACGGGTTAGGGGGCGCAAATCCACGGGTTAGGGGGTGCAAATTACTTGCCTTGCCTCGGGTGCTGACAGCCCACGCTACGCCACTGTGTTCCAGGTTCAGTCCCTGGCATCTCCAGGGCGGGCTGGGAGATGCCTGCCCAAAACCCTGGAGAGCCACTGCCAATCTGTGTAGACACTACTGAGCTAAATAGATTAATGGTCTGAGCCAGGATCAGGCAGCTTCCCATATAAGGCTTCCCAGCCAGAAAGCACGTTCAGATGATTTGGATGGCTCCTTCTCCCAAGGAAGTGTGTAATTAGGATGTGTATTTTATCCACAAGGAAATCAAGTGCGGTTCTTCCTCTGGCTAAAATGTAAATGTTTAGCCGAGCCTCTGACCAGAGGGAATTGTGCAATAATTGCGGAGGTTACCACCCTTTCTTGTTTGTTTTCTTTAGAAACACATGCTCGTTCTTTAGCCTGGAATGATGGCTGGCTTTGGCCTAGACCATGTGAATGTATACTGTGAAGTGAGAAGCCATCTCTAATCTCTAGGGAGAGATAATGGGTGGCTGCTGTACTATTGGCTTGAGAGTTAATTGCTACTCTGCTCCAGAGTGATGTTCCTTATACAAGCATCCTCCAACTTTGGACTGTGGTTTCTGGGCAATGCTGACTGATGCTTCAGGGATTCCTCCACATCTGTCAGCCACAGTATATCCTGCATCAGCAAATTCTAGTGCTGTCCTTCCCTTGGGAAGTTCCACTGTCTATATATTGACGGAAAGAGGGAGATTGATGAAGATAAGAGATACAGGGAGCAGGGGAGAGAGAAGGGGCTTGAGGGAGAGATTCTTGCCCTCCCTCTGCCCACCAGGGATGTATGACATCTGTGTGCAGAGGAATCTATTTCAAATCATTTTTTTCCTATGCAGATTTTCATGGGGAAATGACAACCATTGCCACTTGTGCTGCCAATCTGTCAATATTAATGACTTATTACTTCAAGTCATGAGGGACACGGGTGGTGCTGTGGGTTAAACCACAGGGCCTAGGACTTGCCGATCAGAAGGTCGGCAGTTCGAATCCCTGCAAGCGGGTGAGCTCCCGTTGTTCGGTCCCAGCTCCTGCCCACCTAGCAGTTCGAAAGCATGTCAAAGTGCAAGTAGATAAATAGGTACCACTCCGGCGGGAAGGTAAACGGCGTTTCCATGTGCTGCTCTGGTTTGCCAGAAGCAGCTTAGTCATGCTGGCCACATGACCCGGAAGCTGTACGCCCGCTCCCTCGGCCAATAAAGCGAGATGAGCGCCGCAACCCCAGATTCGGTCACAACTGGACCTAATGGTCAGGGGTCCCTTTACCTTTACTTCAAGTCATGGCTGCGTGTGCATTGTACCCGTCGCAGTCACACTGCATCATGCAGCTTGTAGTCTTGGCAGAAAGATTATCACGTGATTCCGCAAGACTTATTTGCAGCATGAAAACTTTAAAATATTGCAGGGAGGAAAGCATCATGAGAATACAGAATCCCTCTCAGCATGGCGTCAGAGAAGCTCAACCACTTTCCAATGAAAAAGAATGCCTTGGATAAGTCTGCCAGCTTTTTCCGGATAGTAACCCATTTTCAAAGGGGCTGAAAATCTCCAATGAAATCCCAGTTTGATTGTACTTTGGTGACAGCGATAGTGTCTGCCATGAACTGACTGCAAAGAAGGGTGCCCTGGCTGTGTGTGAGCTCACATTTAATGATATGCTGATGAACCCATTGCTTCCTGCAGGTCCCTTGGAATGTCTTTGCTGTTTGTGTTTTCCAAATCAAATGGATTTGACAGACGTTCTGACCACTGAATACCAGTGTAAAACTACGCAGTCTGCTTCTCTGCAAGTTTCTTGCAGACACTCTTCCCATTTCCTCTCTTGTGGTGGAGCCAGCTGGCGACCTTAAAGCCGCACGCCTGCAAAAGTCCCAGGTCTTGAAGCAACAGAACCTTTTTTGCCTTTTAGACTGGATGGGTCTTCCCTCTGTATTGCAGATGTCTACTTCAGTGCTGTCGCTCCATCCTTATTGTGCATTTATAGCGATATATGCTCACAATTGCATAGGGAGGTTACACGTGATTCAGCTTTCAATGCTGCTTGCCCCTGTTAAAGTTCAGGGGCAGACATTTCCCACCAGCACCTATTCTGTAAATTGCTGCTGAAATCCGGTCACCTTTTATCCCACAAATATGCTGTGGTGTGGGAGGCTGCTCTGCTTTTGTTGTGCTTGTTAGGAGTAAAGCGACAACGCTTGCAATGACCTACCTGGACCAGTGGGGGGATTCATGTTCACCTCTGTAGATGACAAGCTGTGCAGCACTGGCATTAGCATTGGGCCAGGTAAAAGGTAAAGGTAAAGGTACCCCTGCCCGTACGGGCCAGTCTTGACAGACTCTGGGGTTGTGCGCCCATCTCACTCAAGAGGCCGAGGGCCAGCGCTGTCCGGAGACACTTCCGGGTCACGTGGCCAGCGTGACATCGCTGCTCTGGCGAGCCAGAGCCGCACACGGAAACGCCATTTACCTTCCCGCCAGTAAGCGGTCCCTATTTATCTACTTGCACCCGTGGGTGCTTTCGAACTGCTAGGTTGGCAGGCGCTGGGACCGAGCAGCGGGAGCGCACCCCGCCGCGGGGATTCGAACTGCTGACCTTTTGATCGGCAAGCCCTAGGCGCTGAGGCTTTTACCCACAGCGCCACCCGCGTCCCCATTGGGCCAGGTAAAGAGGTGCTTAAATGCCACTTTCAATCCATAGCCTGCAACATTTCAGAAGGAGAAATCCCAGCACCATCCCACCATCCCTGTCACTTGCTCGCTTGCTTTTCCTTTGCATCTTCTCCTGCCTCTGCCACAGCCTCCCGTGGTGGTCAGCACAGCCTCCCAGAGGCACTTTGGCACGAACCTTTGACAATCTCCAAAGCAAAGGCACACTGACTCACACCAGGGTGCCAGTCTTAAACAGGACCTTCCAGAAGCCAGAAGTGGCTTCTGTGATCTGGGATGTTCCGCTTAAACCAGAACAGTTGCGGGGTATGTCCATGTTCTTGCAGCCCTTGCACATCTAATAATTATTTGGGCTCATTTTTGGACATATCTCATAATTGCCTTTAAATACTGTGCTCTGGGATTCTGAATACATCAGATTAGATGTTTGGCCTGGTGCACAAATCTTTCGGTTGTTTCTCTGGACCTTATGGAATGCAGGCTTCCTGTTTCACCAGCAGGTCAGGACTTTCAGTGTGGCCAGAGAATCGCCTAAACACAATTAGGCCGACACTGCTGGTTGCTGAAATCTCTCCCTCCCCTGCCCTGCTCTCACAACTCAGTGGAGATGCCGGCAGCGTCCCTTGCTTTTCATTTCTGTTTCATTTGGGACAAATTCAATCTGATAACATTACCCACAATATGTCTGTTCCCTTAAGAAACTTGGAAACATTCCAGGGAGCTTTGTGGGTCAGTTAACAGGATGTGCGCAAGGCCAGCTTGACCGCACAAGCATTCCAAGCAATTGCTGGAGGTGTGATTTGTTTTTGTAAGGGCAGCAGCTCGCCCTCTGGTTCAAGGTGGCCAAGGGAAATGGAGGCAGGATGCAATCTAGGCACCCACAGGACACTTCTTGTGATTGTATAGAGGAACTCCTCTCAACTTGCTGATGTGCAACACTGTGCATCTAAAGGGTGCACCAGAATCCTTTCAAACAATTCAGGGGACCCCAAGATACAGCTCTCATAAAGGGAACCCTGACCATTAGGTCCAGTCGTGACCGACTCTGGGGTTGCACGCTCATCTCGCTCTATAGGCCGAGGGAGCCGACGTTTGTCCGCAGACAGCTTCTGGCTCATGTGGCCAGCATGACTAAGCTGCTTCTGGCGAACCAGAGCAGCACACGGAAACGCCGTTTACCTTTCCGCCAGACTGGTACCTATTTATCTACTTGCACTTTGCTGTGCTTTTGAACTGCTAGGAGCAGGGACCGAGCAACGGGAGCTCACCCCGTCACGGTGATTCGAACCACCGACCTTCTGATCGGCAAGTCCTAGGCTCTGTGGTTTAACCCACAGCGCCACCCGCGACAGCTCTCATATTGCATGCTAAAAAAAAAAAAAAAAAACATTGCAGAGGATCTGGCAGTGCAACTCTGGGCTGACACATACTATCTTACATTAGCTGCCCTTGAGTTATGCTACAGGATACTTGGGAAGTCATGTGTGCTGCCTTTGGTAAGAGGTTTCTTCTCTTTAATGTTAGAGCATCTGGGATATATATTTTTTTAAAGCACATACAGCTTTCCCTTGCAGCAAGGCTATTTTCACAACAGCAGCAGCCGAGCCTCCCCACCTTCCTTATCAGGATTTCACATTATTGTGGCTAGTTTGGACTAGTGCATCAACAGAGGAAAACATCTGGGTTTTTGAGGCCCCAAGTAGACTAGAAATCTATCTGAAGCAAAGTAAGTGATGTGCCAAAAAAAGTAACATTAGTCACCTACCCTATTATAGCAAAGTGCCTTTGGCCTCAGTTACCCTATACAGTGGTACTTTGGTTCTCAAACTTAATCTGTTCCAAAACCAAAGCATTGGAAAACCAAGGCACGCTTTCCCATAGAAAGTAATGCAAAACGGATTAATCCGTTACAGACTTTTAAAAATAACCCCCCAAAACAGCAATTTAACATGAATTTTACTATCTAACGAGACCATTGATCCATAAAATGAAAGCAATATTTAATGTACTGTACTATAAAATAAATAAGACAGTATTGCAGATGATAAAAATTAAAATTATTATTATTTTCTTACCTGCACTGATGATAGTCATTCTTTGGATGAGGGACTTTTATCCATTTCCGCATTCACACAATAAATCAATCAATCAGTAGCTGAACTGGGTTCCACACAGTCACAAAAACAAATTAACCAAAAAAGCCTCCAGAACAAAAAAAGCAAAATAAATAGCAAAAACAAAAGCGCCAAACTTAATCTGTTCTGGAAATCCGTTTGACTTCTAAAATGTTCGAAAACCAAGGTGCAGCTTCTGATTGGTGCAGGCGCCCTGGAAATAATAGCCAACAACTGCATCAGATGTTTGGCTTCCGAAAAACATTTGAAAACCAGAACACTTACTTCCGGTTTTTTTGGCATTTGGGAACCAAGGCGTTTGAGTACCAAGGCGTTTGAGAACCAAGGTACCACTGTATATAAAATAGGAATAATAAAAGCCAGGTTTCACAATAATGTTCAAAAGATTGTGTGTAGTAGGTGCACAAGGATTCACCTGATCTCCTGACTTGAATCTCCTGTTTTAATTGCTGTTTTGACTGTTTCACTTATGTTTTAATGGACTTGTCTTGCTGTCCATTTTACTTGATGTTTATTTTTTTTTAATTGACATTGTTTTATTGTGTATTTTAATTACATGTTGAGAGAGAGAATTTAGTTTCATACTTGTGAACCACTTCGAAGCCACTTTGGCAGTTAAGCTGTTTATAAACACCCACCCAGCCCCCAATATTGTTTCCATTTTAGAGATGAAATAATTAAGTTGAGAAAGACTTGTCAGAAATCACACGTTGAGCCGCAGAGAGAGGGGCACCTTGCGTGTGAAGCTCTCAGCTCCAAATCCAGTTCTATCCAGTGGACTATACTGCTTGATTCAAGGAAGTAAGTTTGGGACAATCAAGACCCTGCCAGGAAATGAAGAACTAGCTGCTTTAAAAGCCAAGACAAACACTCCCAAAGTTAGCGACACAATGTGAAAGTCATCACAGCTAGGTCCAATATGAAGAAGGAAGAAGGTGCCTGGGTACTCATAAAATGTTGGAACAGAAACTCCAGGTCCAAACTAGATTGTGGCATTGAAATCTAGACTCCCCCAATCATGCATAAAGCAGGGGGTGGGTGGCTTTTAAGACCAAGGGGGGACACGTAAGAGGTGCTGATCCTTTCCCACTTTGCTGCTGTCTCTCTACCCCTGGCGCTTTCCCATCTGCTAACCTTAAAGTGAAACATAGGCTTTTAATACACTGGAATTGTGAATGGATTTCCTAGGGGTAAGTAATGGCTCCAAGCACATTTAGGACAGTCATGAGACTGGTAGGGCAAAGGTCAAATAGTAGGTAGAGCCACAGCCAATCACAGGTGGAGCCAGCTAATTCTATTTTTGTCCCCATCCTCCTCCCGGTTGACGCCTATACAGGTAACACTGAGATTGAGGAGGAGAATGACAGGCAATGCCACCCCCCTGGATTGGTTGGCAGGCAGGCAGGTGGGCAACTGGGGGCTGGTTGAAGGCAGACTGAGGTTAATGGGGCAGCACCCCATTTGCCCTAATGGACCAGTCCCTACTAGGAGAGACCCAAGTGGGACATTATCCTCTTACAGGTCTAATATTTTGCCTATAGATGATGACTGATGCAGTTGGGATAGGATTTTCCTGATCGATTGTTCACTTTAACTCCTCGGGGAACTGGGGTTTCTTTTTTACCAAGTGAAGAGAGAGATTTTAAAACAGCTTTTCCAGAAACTCAAAGAAAGCTTTCTAAAAACTTGTCAGTACTATTTTTACACCACACACATACACACAGAGGCAAAGAAAGGATTTTGAACCATCAATACAGCAGGAGCTTTTAAGATAGTTTCTAGAGATGCGTTAATATTGCCTTTTAAATCTATGAGAAACCCATTTTGCATTTTTTGCATTACACAACACAATTCCAATCTGATAATGCCATAATTCACCAGCGTTGCAATGCTGGCCTGAGTCTCATTGCTTGTGTAAGATCTATGCAATCCAACCTCCCTTTTGCCCTACAAGCATCTACATGTGGCTTGCCTTATTAGATCTAATAAATCATTTGCAGCCCACAAGCTAATCACCATGAATGATTCTGCATGACTGCTTGGATAAGGATTCTTTTTAAAGGGGTTGTTGCTTTCTAGGGGGAAGGGGCTATTAATGAATTCCAGCGCCTAACAAAAAGGTCAGGTTTGCCTAGAAATAAATGGTCATGGCAGCAAACTGTTTAACCGTAAACGTAATATAACAAAACGCCCTGTGCACTACGTTATGCATGGAAAAGTGGGAAGAACCACCTCACTGTCCCCTGGGCTTCCTTCCTGTGTGGCTGCAGGAGCCGGACCCTGGTCAGCAGGGCTTTCTGGTGGAGAATGGGTGGGAGACGAGTTGGATAAGGAACAGCTGAGAAGAGAGGCAGCTGTTGACGGTTGAATATGCACGAGGTCCTTACAACTGAGGCGGAAGGGAAGGTGTTGGGGAGATGTGGTTGTTAGAAGTTCAGTTGTGGGGCTAGAGCTCTGGTTGAGCCAAAGCCCAGTGGTGAAAAGGTGCTGGGAAGGAACTTGAGGGGTTGGTAGGTTACATGGGGAGGTGTAAGTCCTCAGCTTAGGCCCAACTGGTGGCTTAGCAATGAACTGCTTGTGGGTGTTCAGTGGAGGAAACCCTGTCCCTAATGAACACTGAACAATCCTGTGGCCAGGGATATTTGTGTGCAGGAAGTGGGGGTATGGATATAGTGGCAGGGATATAGAGCCCTGTCCTGGAAGCCCAACAAAAAGTGCAATGTTTTCTTTTATGCTTTGGCTAGTTGTATTTCATTCTAGGGCCAAAGTAGGCAATCCAACAGAGATTGGTACCCAGAGTCCCTGTTTCTTTAAGTGTTGACCAATAGCAAGAGCAGGGGTTATAATTCAGGCCAGGAACATGACTCTGGGGGAGGAATGCTTACCCCTGACTCCTGTAATTTTCCTGATCACCTTCCTGATCATGGGTGTAGGCAGGGTTTTTGTTGGGGGGGACAGAACCTCCGTTAACCATGTATTTTTATTTATTTTTATTTAGGGGGAGCAAAAGGTTCCTTCCTCTCCGCCCCACTGGGGAAAACATAATGTGCACACATCCTGAATATGTTCAGTTTCCCTATTGGGGAAACCAGTTGCTTCAGGATGGTGGAGGTTTTTACTGGCAAGATAAAAGGGGACTGAGTTAGGATGCCCCCCACCCCTCATTTTTGTTCTACAGCTGACACTGACCAACATGTAAAGAGGCAGGAGACCCAATCACAGATCTCTGCTACGTTGTCTAGTCTGGCAACTTACAAAATTATGTGCAGTGATGGATATTAGCTTTCCATGTTATCATTCCAGTTACTAAGGGCATTTCCAGATTGTCATTATTTTTGATTGGTAAAGGTAAAGGGACCCCTGACCATTAGATCCAGTTGTGAGCGACTCTGGGGTTGCGGCGCTCATCTCACTTTACTCGCCGAGGGAGCCAGCGTACAGCTTCTGGGTCATGTGGCCAGCATGACTAAGCCACTTCTGGCGAACCAGAGCAGCGCACGGAAACACCGTTTACCTTCCCGCTGGAGCGGTACCTATTTATCTACTTGCACTTTGCCGTGCTTTCGAACTGCTAGGTTGGCAGGAGCAGGGACCAAGCAACGGGAGCTCACCCCGTCGCGGGGATTCGAACCGCCGACCTTCTAATCGGCAAGTCCTAGGCCCTGTGTTTAACCCACAGTGCCACCCACGCCCCCCCTTTTTTGAGTGGTACTCAGTTGCAAAAGCAGGTTGTTCAATTAAAGTTGATTGGGAGATCTTGCACAGCAAACCCACCTTCCCCAAAGATCAGGCTTTTTCTGGTAAGGAAAGTGAGTGGGGAAATGCATTGGAAAGTGTGCTTGTTTTGACACAACATCATCTAACCTCCCCACAAACAAATCAGGCTGAACGCTCAATAAGCAGGTTATCTGGAAGCACCCAAAAAGCACTGCTCTGCATGTAGGGAAAAGAGAGAGCAAAAGAAAAAACATTGGTTGGCACCAAAGGAATTGCCAAAGGGAGACAAAGGGAAGCCATTTTAATCTGTCGTTACCTAATTAATCATACCGATTAATTGATTAATGCCTTCTGCCTAACAAAAGAGATAAGCAGTGTGGGGTGGCTCTGGAAATAGCTACGGGGGGGGGGGAATGTGGGCAATGAAGTACAGACTCAAAAGCTGGCGGTGGAAAGAGACAAAAAAAAGATATGAAAGACAAAGGAATGGGGAAGAGAAAGATTTTACATGATAAAAGCAGTTACAGATAGGTAGCCGTGTTGGTCTGCCATAGTCAAAACAAAAAAAATTCCTTCCAGTAGCACCTTAAAGACCAACTAAGTTAGTTCTTGGTATGAGCTTTCGTGTGCATGCACACTTCTTCAGATACACAGTGTATCTGAAGAAGTGTGTATCTGTGTATCTGAAGAAGTGTGCATGCACACGAAAGCTCATACCAAGAACTAACTTAGTTGGTCTTTAAGGTGCTACTGGAATGATAAAAGCAGTTGTTGAATGCATGTCATCTGATTCTCAAGCACCGCAAAATACTGAACACCCCCCCCCCAAAAAAAAGAATCACACAGACTTTTGCAGAAATATTCAATTTGGATCACAACGAAAAGCTTTAGTGCAAGGGTTCCTCTGGTATATGCTCCAGGATACAGCCTGATCAGTGAAGTGAATTGTTAGTGTAATCGAGCTTAATTAAATGTGTATACAGTACCTGGCATTCAAATGGGTTCCTTAGCTGTTAGATTTATAGCCTCGATGGAATAGAGGGCTGCCTTCAGACAAGGCATTTTAGGCATTAGGCGTCATTTTTTTTTTAAGGGATTGTCCAGTGCGATCAGTTGCAATGCTGAGAATTCCTCGTCTAATCCCGTTTTTATGGAACCCATCCTAGAGAAATAAAAGACATTATCGATTAGAGCTGATCTGTGGAATCCGAGAGATAGCAGCATGAGAAATGTTCCTTTCTCTGTACGGAGCTGCCGTCCCTGCTTTTATGGCAAATTAATAAAAAACTTATGTTGAGGCAGGCTTCCACAAATGGTAACCTGCAAAATGGAATCCAGCCCCCTGCCAGCAGTGGATAGCGACTGCTCAGGAGCTTAGGAAACGCACTGTTTTTGCTGACTGAGAAGGTAGAGCGGGGAGAGAAAGCAGGCCGCTTCATCCATCTGCCCTAGGCAGCATTCAGCTTTGTGTGTCACAACCTTGTATAGCCCTGTGTTAGGACAACTGGCTCACAAGAAGCAACAACACAATAAATGTGAAGGCTGCTGTGTTTATATTGTAAACCGCCCTGGGATCCTCGGATGAAGGACAGTATAGAAAATTAATTGACAAAAACAAATTAATAAATGTAAGATTCCAGGGTGCCATTGTTGCTTTTGAGGCTTGGACAACCTGCTTCTGTGCTAGTTTTTATAGCTCCCATAATATCTGCGCTATTTAGGTATTCCTTTGCAAATAAACAGACTATTGTGACAACACCCAAGCCAGGGCTTTCTCTTTTCCAGTGGAAACAGACTCCATAAAAACTAGCCATCCGAGTCACCCCACCCGACTTCATCTTAACCATTATCAGGACCAAACTAGATGTGATGTTTTGGAGTAAATGCAATTAGTGTGCATTTTTTGTTTGTTTGTTTGTTTGTTATCTAAATAAACTGTGGTCCATGACATGTCTGGATTTGTGGTTTGAAGACGGGAGATGGCATGCCCATCGCATGAACCGTTCGTATTGATTTTTAATTGTATTTTATTGCTTACTTTATTTCTCAGGAACACTGAAAAGACAAGGTGCTTTCTGTGCGCAAGTTCTGTTAAGCGCAATGGAACTTCGAGGTCAGCTTAAGTCCCTCTGAAATAAGATATCAGAGCACTCCAAATCATTTGCCCATGTACGTACACAGAAAATAGGCAACACATGATGATCTGCATTGAATCAGTCGTAATGCACCCCTAATTATAATCTGAGAAGGGGGAGTGAATGTGACTCTCATGAAGGGAGCCTGCACCTCTGAATTTGCCTCTACACCACTGCTCTGCACACAGGAGAAAAGCCTTTCCTGTCCTTTTGGCATAACTGGTTGCAATTACATGCCTATTTGCAAAATGACTTATGCAGAGCCTCATGGATGGAGAAGGATTACATAAGGTTTATATCTGTCCTCAGATATAAGTGCAGATGTCCCCCAGGTCCTATTTTAAATGCAAAGGCTCCATCTTGGATAGCATCCCACTTTCTAGCCCTTTGATATTTTCCTGTAATGCTTCTGGACATGCGATATACATAATCCTCCCAGAAAATGGAAAAAGAATGAGGCTCGGAGTTCCATTTGCCCACCTCTTTATACCTCTCTCTAGCCTATAATGAAAGCAAGCTGTGTGGTCTTCAGTAGAAATGAGAACAACTTTTTCCTCTTAGCAACATTTTGGATAAGCTGCTTCTGTTGTTGATGGTATCTTTGGGGGTGGGGTATGTTTATTCTTTTAAATGGAAGATGCTGGTATGAGAAACATCAGAATAATTTAAAGACCATAGGCCTTTCAACATTGATTTGGGAGAGGGACAGATAATTCCAGTCAATTAAACAGATACAGTGGTGCCCCGCAAGACGAACACCTCGCAAGACGGAAAACCCGCTAGACAAAAGGGTTTTCCGTTTTGGAGGCGCTTCGCAAAACAAATTTCCCTATGGGCTTGCTTCGCAAGACAAAATGTCTTGCGAGTTCCTGCGGTTTTCCCCCCCTTCCCCCCCTTTTCCTAAGCCGCTAAGCCGCTTATCAGCTGATCCGCTAAAAGCCGCTAAACTGATAATAGCGCTAATCCGCTAAGCTGTCAATGGGCTTGCTTTGCTAGACGAAAAAACCGCTATATGAAGAGCCTCATTGATTTCGTCTTGCGAGGCACCACTGTACATACAGATGGTAACATTGGCACCAGAAGTAATGGCTCCTCCCCAGTTCCTTCCCCAGCAGCCCAAGGCTCCAACGTCTTGTTTCTTGTTGCTCCACTCTTTTCATTTCTCAGCATGTTCTAGGAGACCAGAGGGGAGGGAAGCAGCAGATGGGGCTCCCTAGATTCTTCAGCAGCCTGCCTCATTTCTGTCTCCTGCTCCCCTCCTCTCCTGCCTTTGAGTCTGGACTGCTCTCTGCCACAGAATCTTCCTGCTCACTAAACCCTGTTCCCTCTTCAGCTTCTGACACCTCCTCCTCCAGGTCTGCTCCCTCTTCTCCCCCTGACCACTCACAGTCGTCCCACCACCATTCCCCTGGTACTGAGCCTTAATCCCTTGGAGGTTCCCCAGCTGGTGCCCTCCAACCACTTCTCTGCCTCCAGCCAGTCCATGACACTTGACCACATACAGTGAAACTTAATACATTCCGGGAGTCCATTTGACTCCCAAAACGGTTCAAAAACCAAGGCACAGCTTCAGGAAGCTGCTGCAGCCACTCAGAAGCCTCAGAAGTCATGCCGGATGTTTGACTTCCAAAGAACATTTGCAAACCGAAGCAATTATTTATGGGTTTGCGGTGTTCGGGAGCGGATTTGTTCAGCATCTAAGCTGTTCGGGAACCAAGGTTCCATTGTATGTGCCAAGATCCAGCACATGGCCATTGCACAACACAAGGATTGCTCCAAGGGGTAGTGGGTGCCCCTCCAAAATACTTCCTGCTCATCCAGCACTATGCTAAGGTCCTATGTAGCATGGATGAAATTTTTGTACCCCATATAATGCTCTTTGCCACCCTACCAGGCACCCAAAATTAGATCATCTGGAGTGACTTTGATGCACCATCTGTCAGCCCCAATGGGAATATGCAGTCCCATCTGCATCCAGAAGCTCAGACAGGGAAGGTTCATAGCTCAGTGGCGGCACAAATGCTTTGTAGACAAATGGTCAATCTCCACTAGCATCTTCAAGTAGGACTGGGAAAGACCCTAGGGGCTGGCGAAATTGGCTCTGGGCAGGGGCACAAAAAGCACCTATCAGACTATGGAATGTATGGCGCATATATGTGTGACACCACTGCTGTTGCAGCAAGATCAAACATGGGAGAAGGTCCCATCCTTCTTGCCCTGTGGTAAAGTGAAATTTTCAGCAGAGTGGAGTAGGATGGGTGGTGTTGCTGATACAGCTTCTTGCCGAGGGCACAAGGGACTCTAGGTCTGAAATCCTGGAGAGTGCTGTCAGTCAGTGTTGTCAGTAATGAACTGGATGGACCAATGGTGGAAGACAGCTTCCTAAGTAACCCTCATATTCATCTATGTTATATGATACTGTGCAACACAATTCTACTGTGCTAGAATTGTTGTGAGATCATCTACCAATGTGACTTTTTCCTCCCAAGCAGAACCTGGAATTTTGTATGTAACTCCTTAAGCTTTCTTGAGGGGAGTTTGCTCTGATGCTTAATTCTTATGATGGGTCTAGTGGAGATTTAGGTTTAATGTGTTTCTTGGAGAGAGCACGATATTCTCCTTTTATTTCCCTACGGCTCTGTATGCTTTGAAGATAATTTAAGAATGAAACATGCTTTGGAATAAGCATTAGGATGAGAGCGGAGAAGGGTATTGGATTACCGGCCCCATCTCCCTGCGAGGGCTAAATGTTGTCCTCAGAGAAAAGATACATCAGATCGTAAACTGATGCTATTTGGATGTTAGCCAAAGGTTAAGAATCCCCCACACCCTGCCTAGCATTTCTGGCATAACTATTAAAAGAAAATAATTGTCAATCATAACAGCAATACAAATACATCCACGCCTGAAATCTAAGGAAGTGGGGAAAGGAAGATTAGGCTGGTAGTCAATGCAATTTTACTCAGAGTAGACCCATTGAAATGAATGTACATGACTAAATTGGGGTTATTAATTCCCCGCCTCATGGGTGGTCATGTGAAGTGGTCACTTTGTATAGATTTGCAAACACACTCACACAAATGTTGGTCTGCGGCAGTGTGCAAAAGAATCTGGGTCTATATACAGCCGCTATTTCATGTAATTGGTGTGCCATGAACTGAGAGGCACTATGTGCTCAGATTTATAGGAGCCATTAAGCATCTGGTATATTGCATATGTGTGTGTTCATGTATGTGTGTGCCAGAAATGTCTTTTAAATTAGACCATGTGGAGAAGGCTATACCAGGGCAAATCTTGATGCCCATCATACTATTTTGCATTTCTTCTTCCTCAAATAATTGGAAGGCCCAGGGTTACTAGACAGAATGTTTCTATTATTATTATTATTATTATTATTATTAAGTTTGTATGGACTTACCAACCAACCTTATGCATATTTACTCTTGCCCACCCTATTCATACTTAGTAGAAGTAAGAATTACTAATTTCAGTTTAATTCCCAAGTAAACATGCATAGGGTGCATCCATAGGATATTTTTGTAATATCTTTTAGAGGCGTAGCCATGCTAGTCTGCTGCAGCTAAAACAAGGAGGAGACTCAAACAGTTTACCACAGTATATGCAATTTTTGTAAACCTTACTTAGCTGGAGAACTTGCCTGCAAAATTCAGAGTGGTGTGAATTTCAAAGGGCGGTTGTGCTGAAGTGTGCATACTATTCTGGAAACAGCAGGCTTGGTAGCTTTGCCTTTAAATGTGAACTGAATTGAAATTTCCCCCCATCCCTGGTCTGAAGGCATTGAGAATGTGGGCAGCTGCTTCCCCTCCCATCCAGTGGCTCTCCTGGTACTTTTGCCTGCCCTGTCACGGGTCAATGGTAATGTCTGTCTTTCTCCAACAGGTGAAGGAGGAGCTTGGGTGAAAGGACCAATGGGATAACAAGATGTCAGGGACAGAGGCCGCCCAGCTTCTTGGTGTATTAGAGTTAAAGAGACAAAGTATTACCTCTGGACCAACTCCTGGCAGCCCTATGTTAGTTAGTTAGTTAGTTAGTTATTTTCTATACTGCCCTTTCTCCTGCCAACCTAGCAGTTCAAAAGCACGTCAAAGTGCAAGTAGAAGGTAAATGGCGTTTCCGTGCGCTTCTCTGGTTCGCCAGAAGCGGCTTAGTCATGCTGGCCCCATGACCCGGAAGCTGTACGCCGGCTCCCTCGGTCAGTAAAGCGATACGAGCGCCGCAACCCCAGAGTCGGTCACAACTGGACCTAATGGTCAGGGGTCCCTTTACCTTATACTGCCCTTTACCTGAGGATCACAGGGCGGTTTATAATATTAAAGCACAAAAATACATAATGTAGTTCTGAACCGCCCAGGGATCTTCAGATGAAAGACGGTATACACATTTAATAAATAATAATAGCAAAAGCAATAAACCCGGCCCCACAGCTTAAAAGGCCACAGATTGTTTAATTAGCCGAATGCCTGGGAGAAGATGAATGTGCAGGCCGTAGGTAGCCACTCAGAGAGCCAACACTCTCTGTGGCAAGGTTCTCCGGATCCAATTGATCTCAGCCAGGAGCTCCCTGTGGAATTTAAAAATTGCAGCATCTTATCCCCACACGGATGCTGTTCCCTCCACCGAAGGGTAATAATTTGCAGCCAGAAATGGCATGCCAGTTTCTAAGGGAGCCCGGTTGCTATGGAGAAGAGGGAGGATTCCCTGCGACTGGCAGAGATTCATGCAAGTCCTTTCCTCGGAAATTGCGTTCATCTTTAAAGCCTCACACAAAGGGTCGTTTGGTATCTTGGCTTCACTAGGAGGGTCTCGCTGAGTAGATTTGTGTTGTGTGAAGATGGTTGTCCTTTGATAAATATGGGAACGGCGAGCTAGTTAGTGGGAGTGATTGTTCTTGTTTTCAGTCCCGTTTTTCCTCCTCTAAAGCAATCTCCAACTTTCACTGATTCCACACTCAGCCCAGCAGACTCCTTTAGAAAACTGAAGGATAGCTCAGTCAATAGAGCATGAGACTCTTAATCTCAGGGTCGTCGGTTCAAACCCCACGTTGAGCGAAAAATTCTAGAACAGCCTTGGGGTCGCTTCCAACGCTACAATTCTATGTCTATGTCTAAGAGAATTCCCGTTCATTACAAAATGCTTTCAGTGCCTCTGGACATTGGATAGGCTAGCACTTTCAGTTCCAGCAAAGTGTGCACAGATTTTTAAAGCACGTCCATCTATTACCTTGAAGGTTAGAGGTTCTTCTTGCCTTGAAACCACAGAATAAAAAAACCGTAGAATTTGAAGGGATACCTGTTATGTACTGAGTTGAATAGGATCCAAACTGCAGCAGTCTGATTGGTCCTAGAACAATAGGATCCAAAATGCAGCAGTCTGATTGGTCCTAGAACAATAGGATTCAGAATGCAGCAGTCTGATTGGTCCTAGAACAATGCAGCAGTATGATTGGTCCACAGGAGCCACCCAATCCAGCTCCAGATAGAAGTGAATCCACAACCTGATTGGCCTACAGGAGAATTCCGGAATTAGCCAATCACGTGGAGCCCATTGTGTAAATAATTTATATAAAGCAGATACTTTGAGGGGACTTTCATTCCCTCCTCACCACTATGAGCTGAATAAAGAGCATGAAATCCACTCTTGACTCTGAGTATATTTCAATACCCAAGGGTAGTCTAGTCCAACCACCTGCATACAGGAATCTCAACCAAAACATCCATGGTAGATGGCCACCCAACCTCTGCTTAAAAATCTCCAAGGAAGGAGAGCACACAACCTCCCAAGGGAGTCCTGTCCCACCATTGAACAGCTCTTACTGTCAGAACATTCCCCCTGATGTTTAGTAGCAATCTTCTTTCTTGTAACTTGAATCCATCAGTTGGTGTGGAAAAGCTAATCATGTGTGATACTACCCTCTTATCACATTGAAATCTGAAAGATGTTCTCCTGAGCATAAGCGATTAGGACAAAGCTGTAAAAGTGCTTGAAAGGAAGTAGTAGAATGAGAAGAGGTCTCGGGTCAGATGCCATAAAATGTAATCCAGCTATGAAAGCGTTGCTTCTTGCAAATGTATAACCAGCTACAGAAGTAAGGAGGCATGACCAGGCATTTGTTAGGGCCTCAGTGTAAGCAAAGCCCTCCCTGACCCAGCGGAATTGGTGGCTCTCATTTTATGTGATGCATCCACAAGTCTGGTGCCAGATGCAGGCATCATCATGCCAAGGCCCACACCTCTGCAGGAGACCCCTGTTGACCCCCAGACACTCCAGGCCTTGTTGCTCCATCCTGCCCCTCAGCTGTACTGTCACTGCTTAATTCACCTGCCATCTCTGTGTGTCACAGTCCGGTTTACGGGCGGTCGAAGTCCCAGCTGAGGACATCGGGACTGGGGGCAAGATGGCAGGTTGGGAGCAGGAACCATAGCTGTCAACTTACAGATTTGAAAATAAGGGACCAGCAGCCTTGAAAATAAGGGACCTGCAGCCTCACCTGTTCCAGGCACTCCCAGTCTTCCTGTCCTCCTGCAGTCTGGTCAAACTCATGCTGGTAGCTTCGAGAACACTGTCCAGCCAACTTTGTAACCAGAGGTTCAACTGAATAGAATCTGAATCACATGCACCACAAGGCCTATGCAGCCTCAACTTAAGATTGCTCCCCGGCCTGGCTTTGCACTGCAAAGTTTGCAGCAGCACGTGCAACAAAATGGCGTCCAGCATTTAAAAAACCCCTCAGCTTGCATTAACTAGCCACACACAAGGCATGCAAGCTCCACCCCCCAGTCGTTCTTAGACTTCTTATTGGGTGAGCAACACAGTTGGAGCCTCCCTCCTCCCTGGCCGGCAGGGAGGGAGGGAGAGGAGCTGCTTCCTTTGAAATTTAAGGGACATCATTTAAGGGACATTTAAGGGACATCATTTAAGGGACATGGCACTGGAATAAGGGACACTTGACAGCTATGGCAGGAACGAGAGTCCAGAAGTCAGGGGTCCGAGGATCAGGAAGCAGGGAGTCACAAAGTCAAGGGTCCAAGGGTCAAGAAGCAAGAAGCCAAACACAGCAAGGCAGGAAACGAGTTGCTGTGGCAAAGAGCCGAAGGGAAATCCTGACCTTATATCCCTTCCCAGCTCTTGCCACCAGGTGTGCAGTGAGTTACCAAGTGGTCTCACCTGTGTGGCCGTGCTTTGCCTCTCCAGAACAAACTTAGGAAGGCCCCAGTCCTGCAAAGCCCTATTGGTCACAGGGCCTGGCTCCTGCACGCACTCCTGACACTGGGCATGCAGTTGGTAGGAGCAACAAGGGTGAGGCAATAGGGCAGCATTCTTCACAAGCCTTGCCCTCTTCCTCTGGACAGCTGTGTGAGTTGAGCCCACAAAGGGAAGGCAAGTGAATGGGCACTGCCAGCGGGGACTACCGTGATGAAAAGAAGAAGTGGGTGCCACTGAGACCATCTTGCTTAAAACCTGGAGGCAGAACTAGACAACTATAAAGACAATGTGGAAGAACCCTTGGTTTTCATCTGTCTCCAAAAGGATCCACCGAGAATCCCCTCCCATGCTCTCAAATCCTGTGATTTTCAAAAATAAAATAAACTTACCCCCCCTCCCCTTAACAATTCCTTTTTACTTTTTGTAGGTGTTTTGCCAACCAGGACGGACCTGGTTCTTATTCTGATTGCAGAACTAGGCTTATTTGTTATTCCTTTATTCCTTTCTTTGTTGTTTCTAACTCCCGGTTTTCCTTTTTTGGCCAGATAGCAAGAAACAAATCGCAGCTCGTTCTAGAACATGTTTGCAAAAGAGGGCAGGATCTTGCACAACTTATCTGCTTCGTTGTTTAATCCTAAACTCTCTTGCTGGACTGGTCGTTCAGGAATTATTATTTTAAACCAAAGATGAATGGCTTGTCTTGCTAATCCTTACCTATTGTTCTTCTTCAAGAAACCTGCAAGAGAAAGTTTACTTACAGGCCTGATGGTTTACTCTCACCCCCACTTTGGTTCCATTGTTGCTGTGCACTTATCGCAAATGATTTTTGTGTTGTTCCTGGCATTAACATCATTACTCACATGATACAGGCATGAGTGCTTCCCTCAAATGCTCTGCAACAAAGGAGTTTCAGAGCGTTTCTCAATTTTGTATGGGCTATTACAAATCTCATACTTCTTAGGACCTGGTGGAGTTACACAGTATTACTCAGAGCCTACAGCCAAAGAATTGTGCAGATGCGAAACTTAGTCCTACCGCCACCCACTGCTTCTCGACCTTTTCTCCTTCCTCTGGATTGTATGTCACAGTTTTGCAGTGACAGCAGGAACCACAACAGGCAAACTCCCCGTCAGGATCTCAAATCTAGATGGAGCAGCTCTCTGACCACTACCTCCTGAGCTTCCTCCATTGCTGGCTCATTTCCTTCCTCTCATAAAAAGCAGCTCCTTTTGATGGGCCTTCTGCAAAGCTTTGCCCCAGGAGCTGTTTTCTCCTTGGCTTCTCACTTATTGAGCTATGTGCCTTCCCTTTACTTTATCTCCTCGGTTTCCTGCTTTACTTGAACCTCTTACTTTGTCCCACTTCCTTCAGACTCCATTTTGTTTTCAAACCAGTCTCCTCAGGAGAAAACCCCTCACCCTCCCGCTGAACTTAAGCACTGAGAACTTCCTTGAGAGTCATAGGCGTAGCCAGACTGGGGCAGAGGGGTATCTGCCCCCCCCCCGATCAAGTAGAACAACAGACATACAGTGGTACCTCAGGTTAAGTACTTAATTCGTTCCAGAGGTCCGTTCTTAACCTGAAACTGTTCTTAACCTGAAGCACCACTTTAGCCAAAGGGGCCTCCTGCTGCCGCCGCGCCGCCAGAACACGATTTCTGTTCTTAACCTGAAGCACTCTTTCTGGTTTAACAGAGTCTGTAACCTGAAGCGTATGTAACCTGAAGCGTATGTAACCCGAGGTACCACTGTACTTAACTAACTGACCAATCACGTTGGTTCTGCTCCCCCAACAAAAGTCCTGGCTACGCCCATGTTGAGAGTCCACTCTCTCTCCTTTCATGCCAGAGTTTCCTCTGCTCTGTACCACAGCTTCCTTTTCCACCAATCTTTCCTTCACATTTCTTTATATTTGACCCATCCTAACCTGCACCCTTCAGACACTTTGCCTCTGGGCAGCTCACTGTCCCTTAGCTAAATTGTGGAATGCCTTTACAGTCATTGGTCTACCCTGTAAATAATATTTGTGATTTCTTTTTTCTTTTTAATACATATTTATTAAAGCTTTTTGAATACAAATGCATAATTAATAAACGACATTACTTATATCATAACATAATTTCGTCACTTCTTTGGACTCCCTCACATCTCCCGCTCCCACTTACATTGTTACAAAAAATTTTCCAAGCAAATTACCTACTTGTTTGCATTCTTATCTCCGCTCATTTAAATAAAATCTAGCAATTCTCCAAAAAAATTATATTTTCCTTAATCTCACTTATCGTCAAATTCAGATCTAATTCAGTGGTGGGCAGTTATTTATGATCTAGCATCCTTCTTAACATTCAACCAAATTACAATATTTTTGTAAATAAATCTTGAATTTCCTCCAGTCCTCCTCAACCCTCTCCTCTCCCAGGTCTCGGATTCTACCAGTCATCTCGGCCAGTTGCATATAGTCCATCAGCTGCATCTGCCACTCTTCCAGTGTGGGTAGATCTTGAGTTTTCCAATTCTTATAATATTTGTGATTTCAATCCAATCCAAACTGGCAACTTTTCCTTACTTCACAGAAATCAGACTACAAACTGCAAACTGAGCAACTGAAAGTTCTGAACCATTCCAACAGCACAATATATAAATTTAGGACTACAGTATGTGCTGCTCTGGTTCTCTGGCCACATGACCCGGAAGCTGTACGCTGGCTCCCCCAGAGTCGGTCAAGACTGGACCTAATGGTCAGGGGTCCCTTTACCTATATGGGAAAAAGAGAAATTAGCATAATCCTCCAATATCAATCAGTGGTTTCCCTTTTGTATTTGGAGTACCATTTTGTTTGCTACATGGTTGCAGTCAGAAGAAGAAGAAGAGTTTGGATTTGATATTCCGCTTTATCACTACCCTAAGGAGTCTCAAAGCGGCTAACATTCTCCTTTCCCTTCCTCCCCCACAACAAACACTCTGTGAGGTGAGTGGGGCTGAGAGACTTCAGAGAAGTATGACTGGCCCAAGGTCACCCAGCAGCTGCATGTGGAGGAGTGGAGACACGAACCCGGTTCCCCAGATTACGGATCTACTGCTCTTAACCACTACACGACTGTGTGAGCTAAAAATAACCCTAGGATTTTGCACCAAGGTGACTCAAATTCTGCAACCAGTGGAATTTATGCAAATTAAGTGTTTTGATATATTTGACTATTTTGCATAATTTGCAGCATGGTTACTCAAGAAGTATGTTCCATTAATTTCAGCGGAGATTCCTCCTAAAGAGGTATGCATAGGATTGCAGCTCATGTCTGCTTTGGGGACAGGGAAAGAGGTTCATGGATGGCGCTGAACTCCAACCCCTGAAAAAATGCTGCTGGGGCACCTCTGGCTTCGAACATCTCCCAAGGAATTTTACAAGCTATTTCCCGTGCACTGTCTTTGCTGCCCAAACTGGGAGAAATAAATTGTTTTTGTGTGTTCGTTGTTCTTTTAAAAAGCCAAGTTCTGTCACTGGATTCTGCACCCAGTAACCAAATTGTGTGCATTTCTGTCCTCGTGCAAAATTGCAGCCTACAGCACAGAGCCTGCTTGCAGCAGCGCTGAAAAAATAGAGGGTGGGTGGTTCTCAGATGTTTAATATGAATGTAACACACCTGTTTATAGAAGGTGAGGAAGTGAAAACACTGCATCCTAATGAACAGGGGAAACGAAGGCTAAACTATACAGGACTTTGGAGATCCATAATTGAATCTCCTGTGTTTTTCCATTTCTTTTAACAGCAGACTGGGGGGACATGTTTCTAGGAGAAATATGGTCTATATAGAACCTCAGTGCTCAGAGAGAGTATGCCAAAGGATAACAGTTTCTAGGAAGAGAGGATTGTAGGCTTTTGTGTTTAGCTTCTTGTGGGCTTGAGCAAAAGGTTGCTGTGTAATATACAGAGTGATTGTGTAAGTGCACTTCCCCTGATACTGGAGTGTGGTCACTGTAGTACAGTGATTGTGGTTACTCTGATCACCACATGGTTGTCTGGAGGAAGTTCTCACTGATTAGACCATCGAATGCTTTCCTCCACAAGCACACTATACAAATGGCAGATTGGGAAGATATCTAGGCACGTCCCGTGGGAGACACTTGAGGGCTTGCGGAATAAGCAGTCGATGAGTCCAGCGTTTCCATAACGAAATGTTAAAAATAAAGGATTTGTCAGAGCTGTGGTTTCTAACGTGAGGAGGAGCATGCAGTGAGTCTATCGGGATATTATAGTACATCTGTCAGTTGCTTTTCTGTGGAACATAACTTGGTATTTGCAGTTCCTGCAGAAGAGACTTGTTGGAAGTTATAGCCAGCAGTAGGTCTTTGTAGTGCACACAGTTGATGGGGGCTTAATACAGAAATTGACGGGCAGGGTGAAACTCTGTAAGACAACTGCTGTTGCGCGGTGGGTTGCCTTTCCATGGGATATGATGTGGGGCAGTGGATTTGGTTGTCTGTGTATATTTATAAATAAACGCAACTATTCCAGAATGCCAGTTAGATCCCAGGGACTGGCTTCCAAACGAAACCCAAACTAGGTAAGCGCTGCATCCCTTGATTTTCTCACCGCTTGGGAGAAGAGCATGTTGGAACCTGACCATCTGGGATGTAACGAAGGTTCCCTTGCCTGGAAGCCTCTAAGCAGCCAGTGTGGTTGAGAGAAGATCACAGTTAAATCCTCTTTCAACCTGGTTTACAAAAAGGAAAACTATTCCTGTTCTGCTTAGGTGGAAGCAAGTGGCACTTTGATGTTCCACATCCCACAAAAGTGTGCATAACGCTGTCGCCTTATAGTCCAATCCTGTGCTCTAGAATCTATAATGATGAAGGGTAGTTGTGTGTGGGTGTTTCGCAGTGCTCTAATTAGAAGTAAGCCACATTGATTCCATTGGACTTGCATATAAATGTGTGTAGGATTGCAGCCCTGTACCCACACCATATATTTACAGAACATGACTTCCTCCCAGAGAATCCTGGCAACTGAAGGGTACAGCGGTACCTCGGGTTACATACGCTTCAGGTTACAGACTCCGCTAACCCAGAAATAGTACCTCGGGTTAAGAACTTTGCTTCAGGATGAGAACAGAAATCGCACAGCAGCAGCGGGAGGCCCCATTAGCTAAAGTGGTGCTTCAGGTTAAGAACAGTTTCAGGTTAAGAACGGACCTCCAGAATTAATTAAGTACTTAACCCAAGGTACCACTGTACTGGGAATTGTAGTTCTGTGAGGGTGAACTACAGCTCCCAGGAATCTTTGGGGGGAAGCTATGTGATTTAAGTGTACTGTGAGGGTGTGACTTAAGTGTGCACAGGATCACAACCTTACAAGTACTGTACAAAGCAAACAAACCTCAAACCTCTTGTCAACTATGGAACATACCGCTTGTCTGTTGTTCCAAATAAAACAAAACACATCACCTCAATGGCATCGCAAGCTTCTCTAAGCCTGATCCTAAGCATGTGTACTCAGAAGTAAGCCCTGTTGATTTAAATGGGAATTACTACCAAATAAGGGGCTTATATTGCCAAGTGATCCTAAGAATGTTTGCTTGGAAGCCAGTCCCGGTAAGTGGAGACTCCTGCATGGGATTATCCCTGTGCAACCAAACTCTTGTCCCTATTTACTCAGGCGGATCTTACTCCCAAGCAACAATGCAACTATAATCTTATAGCTTCCCGCGGATTTAATATTTATTAATTTTCAGCACATATTTTCCTCTTTTTTTTTTTACTCTGGAGTAAGTAGTTCTTCTGGAGGGCACTGCAGCGGAAGGTGAAAAACCCTAAGCTGCGGCGATATAACACCCATAGAGCCCCCAATCCTGCTCGGTGAGTCTACTCGGAGGTAAAGCCCCGCGAGCCTCCGCCTCCAGGGGCGCTAGAGAGCAACCACGCGAGGCCGGGAGCCGCGCAAGCTGAACGCGCGGTTATTGGCTGAGGGGGGGGGGAGAGGCGGGGAGAAGAACCCTTCCCACGTGACCCACCTCCAGAATGTTGGGTTCTTGCCCCAGAGCCGGCGCCGCGAGTCGATCCCTCGAGGCTGGGCAGCGGCAGCAGCAGCAGCAACATAAGCGGCGGCGGCGGCGCCTTCATTTGCAGCGTTCACGTGGGCGCGTGGTGATGTAATTCCTCCTCCACCCGCCCCGTCGTGGCGCTTGCAACGCCGCGGAGCCGCTCTCCGTTGTTTCTCGAGGTGGGGGCGAAAAGGCAACTTTTGTGTCTTGGGCCGGTTCTGCTCTCGCAGCCGGGGCGCGCGCCCGCCCGCCAGCCAGCCAGCCAGCCAGCCGGCCGGGCAGAGGGGGAGCCTCTATGGGGTGAGTGCAGCGTGCGCGCCCGGCTCCAACTTTTCTCCTGCTCCTCCCCTCACGTCTCTGCTCCTTTGGGAAGCCGCCCTTCCCAGGCGAACCCTTCTCTCTCTCTCTCCCCGCGCTTCGAGGTTGCCTGGGTCTCTCGCCTCCCCTCCTTGCGCCTTTTCTCCTTTTGTTGCGCGGAGCCCGGTCGCGGCAGCTCGGCTGGGGGGCACCAAGGAGGAGGGAGACGGGGGCGCTATGAATGGGAGCATTGTCTCGCCCTCCCTTCGGGAAAGGTTTGGGATGGAAAGCGAGCGGGGGGGGGGGAGCGCGTGTTTCGGGGTGCGTTTCAACGGGGGGGGTGGTTCCCCTTGGGTCTGCTTCAAGGGAATAAGAGAGAGTAACAGAGAGGATAAGCGGTCCCTCTGGAGAAGGGTCCGGGAATGGGAAATGCTCCCCCCTCAGTTCGTTTCCTTGCAGTTTGGGGTCCCTGAAGTTTAAACGGGCTTGTTTGGAGGATAGAGAAGCCGATTACACGCCCACGAAGTGATTGCTGGACGGGCGGGGGTTGTTTTATAGGTGCTCCTTTTCTTTCTCTCCTTATGATTCAAATCAGCTTTTGGTTTCTGTTGTATGGTAGATGGGAGGCCCCTTTTTTTTTCCTTTGAGAAAAAGTTCCTCCGGGGGGGGGGGGAAAGATGGGAAATGACACCTTCTGTCCCAAGAAGGAAAAGAGCTTTTCTTTCTTTCTTTCTTTCTTTCTTTCTTTCTTTCTTTTCCCCACAAGCAGACAGCACAAAGCCGAACCTGTCCCCTCCAGTGCGTTTTCCTTCCAAAGACCGCCTCAGCGCAACCTTTAGGGGGAAGACCTCTTGGCTCCTCTCCCCCTCCATCCCATAAGTGTTCATTGCTGTGGTCTAGACCCACCAGGGCTTTGGAAAGTTGACAGCTCCACAGCTTACATGTGAGTCATAATCACTGGGTAAGCTGAAAAGGCTAAAGAAATCAAAATCTTTGGGTTTCCCTCCTGCTGCCAAGGTATCCTCAAAGCAGGATTTTATTTAATTTTTTTGAGAGTGGAAGAAAAGATCCCATTGGAGGGATATGCTCAGGGTAAGCTGGTGGATTTTTCACACCTCCTAAGGGGATTTATCCTTTTCAAGGTACTTATGCTTAAATTTCTAATGTGGTGAACTTGTTTGTGTGTTTTTTAAAAGGGAGATTTTACCCATGTGTACCAGTTCCACACTGATGCGTCGGTAGCATAATTTACTGGATAATGAAAAGGTTCTACATATGAAATGATGGGAACCATTAACATCCATGAAAATCTACCCTTGTACTCTAGCTCATAACATGCTGTGGGCTGTGCCAGTAAGGTGTGAGAATCTATTTCTGTCTTTACTTGCCTGGTGGGAAATGTTAAAAAATGCCATTCTTGGATAAAGAAGTACAGAAGTAGTTTTTTTTCTCTTTCAGGGTTGTATTTATAAACTGGCAACACCTGCAACTTTTGATTGCAGAGTGGCTTTGCCCTAGTTAGTGGTGGCTAACCTGCAATCTTTCAGATGCTGAGAATCAGAATTGTAGAGTTGGAAGGGGCCAAGAGGGTCATCTAGTCCAGTCCCCCTGCACTGCCCAAGGTGGGGCTCAAACCCATCAACCTCAGATTAAGATTCTCATGCTCTACCGACTGAGCTATTGGACATCAACTCCACCGTCCTTGGCCTTTGGTCAAGCTGGTTAGGGCTGATGAGAGTTGGAATCTACCAACATATGGAGGGCCACAGGTTCCCCTTTCCTGCAACAGGTACATATGAAGTTGTTGAACTACTGGTCTAATTAGCCAAGTACTGGTAGCGGCTCTCAAAAATTTCAGAAGACATTCCCAACTTTACCTAGAGAAGCCAAGGATTCAACCTGCGACTTTTTGCATGCAAAACAGATGCTCTGTCACTGAGTTATGGCCCTTCCTGTGCATTAGAATAGATTTATTTCAAAGGCGGCATCACTTGATCAAGATTTGAGTGTCATCAGTGAAAGTTTGGGGGGATTTGTTGCAGGTTGTAACTCAAATTAGCCATTGCATTGTGGGCTGTTATGATTGGAGGGGTAGGAGTCTCTTTTTACACATTGTGTTAAGTAACCTGGATTTGCACCAAGTAGGGTGAGGCCAATTGCACTCAGACATTATAACACAGATATTTTCAGAAAGCTTTTTATCACTTTCCCGCACTGTATTTTTCCAAGTGTACACCTAAGCATGTAATGTGTAAAAAGGCCCATTAAGTAATTCCATGTGGAACTTATCCTGTAGATGTTGAATCCAAAGGTTACTGTGGTATCTGAGAACTTCATGATCTGAGTCTAGCTGTACATTTTGTATTGTTTGTTAAATAAAAACTTAGTGTTTGCTGCCTTCATATGTAAGCATAACCTATCTTCTTCCATTACTTTAAAATGAGCATGCTTGCATAGCTATATTCCCTATAAGTATGGCAGCACCATGTAAATGCATCCATCAGAAGGTGCAAGAGAAAGCACTTGCTGCCTTCTGGCTGCTAGAACCCATTGAAAGTGCATATAAGATTTTGCACAGGCAGCCAGATTCTTGATGATCGGTGGAATACAAAGGAACAAGGACGCTTGATTGGATGGCTTTCAACCATCCTTTCACCTTGCACTTTGGTGCTGAGCCAGATATTGTACTTCATGGTTGGCAAATGTAGCACTTTAAAATGACAGTGAGGCTAAAAGGGAGTAGCACATTTGCAAGAATATTGTGAATGGAGCAAGGCTTCTAATAGCTGCCATTGATCTTGGAATAACCATATGCCAGACAAAATAGGTCCTTGTAACTTCTGGTGTGTGTGTGTGTAAAGTTTATTTCTGGTAGGGAGAAACTGTTGCACTTCACCCATATTTCCTTTCCACTTGACATATTGGTGCTCAGGCCACTGCTTATTATTGAAACACTTCTCTAAATGGATACATTTTAAAAAGCAAACTTCAATGGAGTACTAGTACAAACTGTTGCTAAATACAAACCCTGCAGTGTACTGATTTACTGACGTACATGCTATTAAGATGCATAATTTTGAACAGGGGTGGGGACATCTTTTCACTTTGAGGGCTCACCACTGTCACTCAGGGCAGTGGGCTAGGCATACACCTCTCTCTTTGCTCCATCCAAACAAACAAGAAGTGTTAGCAGAATTCAAGAACGTTTTTTAACTCTGCAAAAACACCTGGAGTGCCCAGTAGGGCCAGTGAGTGTGGTGACCTGGGGAGAGGGCTGCATGTGACCTCTGGGCCTGAACTTCCCCAGCCTTCTTTTAGAATAATGTAAAAAGACAGATAGTAAGGATGCAGCCTGCTAAGTAGTGAATCCTCTGTTCTGGGACTGCTCCCAATCACTGACAAAGCTATCAGTTGCTAGGAAAGAGACGCAGGGGTTTCATGCACTAGAGAGAGTTAAAATAGCTGGATCCCCTGCCGTGGAAATGTTAATTTGGTTCTGGTACATCATCCTTGAGGCATACTCATGATTCAATAGTCAAGGTGAAACCTGTGGTTCATTATGATAGCTAATTGGCTCCATGAAAGCTGTGTGAGGCGGGGGCTGTGGCATTTGAATGATGCAGATAATTTGATTTCCTCAGCTTGAGCCTATACATTGGGGGCCTGTGGGCTAGATGTGGCCCCTTGACTCCTGCTTCAGTTGGGTTTGCAGAAATGCCTTCAATTTATTGCTGATTTTCAGCCTTTCTTCCCCTTGGCAAGGTGGGTTGCAAGACTCAGTGATGGATCTTAAGCGTCTGTGTCCAAGCTGTGTACTTGGGTGAGAATTGTGGTCTGCAAGAGGGATGGAGAAAGGCATGAATTCCCAACTCCCATCAGACCTGGCTGGCATAACTGATGGCCAGGAAGGATGGAGTTCGTCCAGCAACATCTGTAGGACCACAGGTTCCCCATCTCTGGACTGCAGGATACTTAAAAAGAAAAAAAAAAGTAGTCTTGCTTTCTACTGCTCCAGAAGACAGAACTAACTCTAATGAGCTTAGCAGGCAGGAGAGCTGATATCAGAGGTTTCCAAGGAGTCTGGACAGTTATTATTTATAATAATTTCTATACAACTTTATACTTTTAAAAAATCTCATAGTAGTTTGCCTTTTTTTAAATAATATTTATTAAGTTTTTAAAAAAGAAAAAGTTACAAAACAATAAACAGTGAACAAAGAGCACACAAAAAAGATACAAAAACCAAAGTTTAACATAAGTAGAAAAAATAAAAATAAATAAAAATCCCTCTTTCTAATATCTTACTGTTCATTTACTTATTTTCATGACTTCCTCACACCTTCCTTTTTTGTATTCCATTTAAAAATTTGTTCAGCAAATTCATACCCTCTTAATTTACCCTTAATTGTTTATCCCCACATATTCTGACTTCAAATTTTCATCTGATATTAATCAATTCTTACATATTCTTAAATACCTTTTTCATTTCATTATAGATCATCTCATAGTAGTTTGCAACCCATTAAAACATCAAATGAAACATTCAAGCTTCAAAGAAAACTATTTCAGCTCCTTCTTGAAGTGACATATTGTTCCCCCATATTTATCTACCTACTTAATTTATAGTGCTGCCCCATAGCAGAAGTGCTCTAGGGAGCTGGTGTGGTGGTTAGAGTGTTGAACTAGGACCTGGGAGATCAGGGTTCGAATCCCCACTCAGTCTTGAAGCTCACTGGGTGACCTTGGGCCAGTCACAGCCTCTTAACTTACCTCACAGGGTTATTGTGGGGATTAAGTGAGGAGGGGGTGGACCAAAGGGTGGGCTATAAATGCAATTCTGCTTACGTGTTCAAGAAAGGTGGAGGGGCCAGCCAGATGGCAAAGTCAACCACCAGCCTGGCATCTAGAGATCTCCATGTGGTCACGATTGGACCCACGCCAGTGGCAAAACATTCCTGGCGCCTGGGGGATTTTGAACATTGTCTGAAATAACAAACACAAATAAAGTAGATAATCATTTAATAGTACAAAGTGGATAGCAAATGGCTGAGAAAAAGCAGCAAGGTCTACCTTCCTCCCTTAGGTACTGCGCAGTCTTAAGGTGAAAATGAGCAATGGCTGACTATAAAGTATACTTTATAGGTTTTGGTTGAATGTTTCTTTCGTTTGACTGGAGGGTGGCTGTGTGATGGATTGGACAAGGCTGGATATTCAGGTTGTCAGTAGAGTAATCTCAGGCAGTGCAAGAGTGAGCCTGTGGCTAATTGATGGAGCAGCCCAGTCTGTCAGCAGAACTTATATCTGAAGATAAAAACTGGGTTAGTGGCTCAGAAAAAGAGTTAACGTTTTATGAAGCTAAAGGAGAAGCTGTGCTGGAGGGGAAGGCAGATCTCTGGAAGAATTCTTACTCTGACCTTTTGCAAGGGGGGATAGTTGGCTTTTCCTTGTGTTAACTGAGTGAGTTGACACTCTCTTTGGAAAAACTCCCCCCCCCCATTGGTGACACAGAAAATTGATGCAGGTGGTGTGCCACCCGCTCCACTAAGTTAAGGAAGCAAATAAGCACTCATTGTTGAATGAATTGTCTAGAATTGGAATTTCAAATGTATTATTATAGTACTTCCAAAAGGTGGCTTTCATAAACTAGCCAGCATGATAAAACTGCTTGTGAAGGGAACTAGAAGAGGACAGAGATCCTACCAGCCCCTTGAGATGGGTCGTGCAGTGCCTGCAAAGGGCTTGCATCATGTGTCTGGCAGGCCCTTTCCAAAATGTTGTGTGGATCTTCCCTGAAGGAACTGACAGTGTCACCTCTGACCATTAGACCTGCTGTCTGGAGCTGATGGGAATTGTAATCCAGCAGTTCCTGTAGGAATATATGAAAGCTGCCTTGTTGCTGCTTAGTCATTTAGTCGTGTCCGACTCTTCGTGACCCCATGGACCAGAGCACGGCAGGCACTCCTGTCTTCCACTGCCTCCCGCAGTTTGGTCAGACTCATGTTTGTAGCTTCAAGAACACGGTCCAACCACCTCGTCCTCTGTCGTCCCCTCCTCCTTGTGCCCTCCATCTTTCCCAACATCAGGGTCTTTTCCAGGGAGTCTTCTCTTCTCATGAGGTGGCCAAAGTATTGGAGCCTCAGCTTCACGATCTGTCCTTATAGCTGCCTTATACCAGATCAAACCACAGTGTTACCTAGCTTAGCATTGTCTAAACTGTGAATGTCAGTGGCTCTCCTGTAGATCTGGAGGGCTATGGTTTCCCCACCCATAGGAGCCAGTTGTGAAGATCCTCTGTTTTATGCTAGTTTAAATTAATAAGAAATGTGAGCAAATTAATCTCTATAGCTAGAATACAGTATGAGCCCTGTTGTACACAGTGGCTTGTCTCCAGTGTGGCACTACATACCGTGTCCCATCAGTGCAAGGATTTCTGCTTGTGCAATAAAACTCCCCCCACCCATGTTCCTTAAACTGTTCTGAGCCCCCAACCCTCTGGAGCAGATTTGGTGAGGGCATGGGGTGCCTGAGGAGAGGGGAGGTAATGTTCTGTTGCACAAGCGGTGTGCCGACTGAACGTATTAGTTGTCTCCCACCCATTGTACAAAGGAGTGTGCCCAGGCCACCTGAAGCTGTCACCACAGAACACTTCTAAAATGGTTACAGTCGATCCCATCAACTGTTTGGCAGGGAAGAGGCACCCCCTTCTCCTTCTCTGCAGTGATGATGTGCCTGTGTCACTACCTGCCACATGAGAGGGTACAGTTGTACATGCAGTATTCATTGGATATACATATGGAAATTTGTGAAAGTACTTTCCTAAACAGAATAAGAGCAACTGCTGTGTGCTGTAACCTCTGTGGACACACTACATTTGTTCCTGGGCATTTGGTTAGGTGTATCTTTTAAACATTGCTCCGCTTCACCCCATCCTATACCCAGTAACTACCTGGCTTAATGAGACTTCACTATAGTTCATTTTAGGGTTGCTTCTTTGCGGAGGCTTCTGTTAACAACCATCTTAGGACACTGATCTGCTAAGGCAGAGCTTTCCTAACTGTATGTCATGACATGCTAGTGTTGGCTGCAGTGCGTAGGTGTGTCGCGTGAACGTTCAGCACACTCCTTCCAGGATTGGAAAGCAGTTAGTTTAACCTCTGGTTTGCTAGTAAAACTGAATTACTGTGTTGTGAAATGATGTAGAACTAAATTACTGTGTCACGAAATGATGCATGTCTAAAATGTGTGTCACCAACATGAAAAGTTTGGAAAGCTCTGCGCTAAGGGTTGCTTCAAACCCTTGTACATTTCTTGTCTACTGGACTTTTCTTTGAAGAAAAAGCATGACAGTCATGTGCTTGTTAGTTTTGCATACAAATCTGTTCCACTGCAGAATGGAGTTTATGCTTTTTCCTAGAGGGAAGTGTATTCCATGCTTTTTTCTCTTTTTTTTTAAAGCGCAATGTGTTTTAGTCGCTTTTGGTAGGAGAAGTTAGTGTGGTTTTGGTGCATTTTTAAAAACTGAAGCAAACAACAAAACTGTTGTTTTGATTTTGTTGTGAGAGGGTCAATTGATTTCTGTACATAATACTGCATTTACTCCTTTCCTCTGAAGTTGCATGTGCTTTATTAAATTGACCAAAGTGTAATGATGTTGGTGTTGACCTTCTTTTCAGTCTGCAGAAGTACCTCTTGATTAATTGCTGTAGCTATTCCTGTGTTTTGTAGTTCTTTGAACATTCAGGATTATTTCATTTTCTTTGGCAAATGTGGATTTGCCCTGGTTCTGCAAGGCTTAATACACTGATCTGATCTCTCTCTTAATACCGGCAGAATTGAATTCTTTAGGAGCATATCTCACTAATGCATACACAGAGAGCTGTCCATTATTGTCTGTCTTCTAGAGCTGGAAGATCATGGGAATAATGAAGCACTCATTCTAACCTTGAATGTTTTTGTTGTCTCTGCATTAGGAGGATAACAGGAAAATGTCCAGGTCATATCTGTTTTCTTGAGCTTGGGAATCCAACCCTCTTCTATTTGACTAACAAAATCCGCAGCTTATGACTAGCAGTTCACATGCAGTGTAAGGGCTTTTTGTGGGGCTACTTTCCACCCTTAGGAATGAATGGAAACCATTCATTTATATGGGAGGCAGAAAATTGATGCCCTTGAGGAAGACCACAGGAGGAAGGGCTAACCTTGTTCCTAGTGATCTTGAGCTATGAAAAGCAAGGTAGCTCTTGGTGCTGCATGCTGGGTTCTGTTTCTTGGTCATGCCAGAGCAGTAAGAGCCAAAGGCAGCCAGTGCAGAGTCAGTTTTTCTTTCAAGAGGGAAAAGTACTAGAGACTTACGAATCATGGAACTGTAGAGTTGGGAGGGACTCCAAGGATCATCTTAATTCCAATTCCCTGCAGTGCAGAAATCTCAATCTGCAGTCCCCCATCCAATTTGAAACCATACTGGATCCCGCTTAGCTTTATCACAGCAATGCAGGTGACTCTTGCAGTATGTTTCCGAGCGCAATTCAAAGTGTTGGTGTTGACCTTTAAAGCCCTAAAGTGCCTCGGCCCAGTATACCTGAAGGAACATCTCCACCCCCATTGTTCTGCCAAGACACTGAGGTCCAGCGCCAAGGGCCTTCTGGTGGTTCCCTCACTGCAAGAAGCTAAGCTACAGGGAACCAGGCAGAGGGCCTTCTTGGTAGTGGCACCAGCCCTGTGGAACGCCCTCCCATCAGATGTCAAAGAGATAAACAACTACCTGACATTTAGAAGACCTTTGAAGGCAGCCCTGTTCAGGAAAGTTTTTAACATGTGACATTTTAATGTATTTTTAATCTTTGTTGGAAGCCGCCCAGAGTGGCTCAGGAGGCCCAGCCAGATGGGCAGGGTACAAATGATAAATTACTATTACTACTACTATTTATCCATCCACAACAGGGGTGGGGAATGTTTTTCAGCCTGAAGGCTGCTTTCCCTCCTGGATAACGTTTTGGGGGCTGCATGCCACTGATGGGTGTGGGCAGGGGCAAATGTAGGTGCGGACAGGATGTGACTCTTTCCTTTTGGTTACATTCCAGTCAGGGAAAAGGCAGAGTTACCAACATCATAGACATATCTCTGTCCTCCTTCCCATGCAGGCAAGCAGGAGGCATTATTGCAGCACACTTTTCGGGCATGTACTCAAGGAGGGCACAGAGCCAGAGCCAGTGAGGGGTGTGGACTTGGGAGAGTCTTGGGGTAGTGGTGGATAGACAGTCCTGGAGAGCAACATTTGCTCCCTATTTACAAATTCACAATTTGGTCAAGCCACATTAGTTTTCAAAGCAGCACATCAAGACACTCTTGAAACATTTCAGGGCTGCTTTATTTTATTTTATTTTTCATTTGATCCAAGGAGAAAGTCTGTGAAGGGTTGTGGGGACCACCCCCATTTTGTATCTAGATCTCTCTGGTCCTAGCCACTGCACCACATTGACTTCCTGCCAGTAGCTCCAAAACTCTCCAGAGCTTTCTGTGTCAGGTGCCCTGCTTTCCCTGCGTAGGTTGGAGTCTGATAGAAATGGCTCTGGAGGGGGGTCCAAAGTTAGCGCTTGCCCTTGCAAGCCCCCTTTGCATGCTGAACACTTAACATGAACACCAGAAAAGGGCTTGTGGTTTCTGCCTCTTGGTCTTGTCACTTTGCATATTCAGCAACAGGACATCCCAAGTGTAGAGGAAATCCAGTTATGTACAGTACATGCATGTGTAAACCATTCCTGAGAATTCAGCATGCATCCAGTCTCCAGTCTTTTACCCCCCACCCCACCCTCACTCCCAGCTTTCATATTTTTAAGTTTCTTTCTCCTTTTAGAGGCTCCTTTAAAGAAGCAGCAGCACAAGAAGTTTACTGGGTTTTTAGTTTCACTGAATTATCCTTGTTAGCTTTGCTGTTCATGAATAAGGGGTTTCTTTGCCAAGTGGCACTTGACTGGTACTGGTGTGTTTAACTTAATGTGGCGTTTTATTTTTGATGGAGGAACGGGAATAACCTCTCAGCAAAGGCATTTGCAAGGTTGCACAATGCACTCCCTTATTCTTTTGACGTGGAGGTTTACACTTAAATGCAACTTCTGTGGGGTGTGTTTGTGTGTGTGTGTGTGTGTATTTCTGACTCTGCAATGACGCTGTCTTTCCGGCAGTGTAACTACTTAAGGATGACTCAGCAGACTTGGGCATCCCTTAGTTTCTGAAGACCTGCACAGGTGTTTCTTATGCTACATGTTTTGGGTCAGGGCTGGGGGACCTGGAGGCGCCGCTCCTCCCTGCACCCCATGCTGTTGCCTGGCTGTAATGTGTCCTGTTCAGCAATAATGCCTCTTGCTTTCCTGGATAGAGAGAGATGTGTGTGTATAAACCTCTGAATTTTGTATGGCTGGAATGTACCCCACTGTACAAAAGTAAGAGTCGCACCTGTTGCTTTCGCCACAGCCATCACTGGTTTGAGGCCCTGGGAAGAGTCACATTTTAACTGTAGGTGTGAACACCTGTGTCATGCACATCAAAGAGCTTAGGTTGGCCTCAGTTCTCCAGTCAATCATTGGGGGCTGTTTGTCCCCTTATTAGGCAGTAATTCTTTTTATTTTAATGGGCAACAACTCATGTCTTTTTTCCATTCTCACCCCCTTCCCCACATCTAAGTTCACAGTGGTTCCTTGGTATCCGTTGTATAAAATTCAATCTGCAACTGAAATTGGCAAGTTGTGCAAACATTGGAGATTGCTGTTTCTGACCACTCGTATGGAGTCAGTGAATGGCAAGATAATCTTGTGTAGTGTCACAGTACTGCACAACATTTCTGTGGCTCCCACTGCCCTCCCAGTGGGATTCTTGCTTTGGAGGGATTGGGCTTCCAAGCCAGTGGTTCCCAAACATTCCTCCTCTTCCACGGACCTCTTGGAACTTGTTGAGGATCTTAGTGGACCACCTAATAATAATAATAATAATAATAATAATAATTTATTATTTGTACCCCGCCCATCTGGCTGGGTCTACCTAGCCACTCTGGGCGGCTTCCAGCAAAGATTAAAAATACATTAAAATGTCACATGTTAAAAACTTCCCTGAACAGAGCTGCCTTCAGAGGTCTTCTAAATGTCATGTAGTTGTTTATCTCTTTGACATCTGATGGGAGGGCGTTCCACAGGGCAGGCGCCACTACCAAGAAGGCCCTCTACCTGGTTCCCTGTAGCTTAGCTTCTCGCAGTGAGGGAACCGCCAGAAGGCCCTCGGCGCTGGACCTCAGTGTCTGGGCAGAACAATGGGGGTGGAGACGCTCCTTCAGGTAGACTTAGTTATTTTTCTGCCTGTTATAGCAATTGAAATTCCACAGAATTCAAATTGTAATAAGAACTAAAAGAAGTAACAAAAAATACAATTCAGAATCGATATGACTATTCAGTGCAATGGATACGCATATCCCAACTTGAACCACAGATCCACAGACACATAGCAGATTACCTGACTGAAGCTTATGGAGCACTGGCGGTTCACAGTTTGGGAAACCTCTCTTCCTTTCAGTTTTCAGAAGTGCTTTCCTTGCAATCTAAGGATCAGGGCGGCAAGTGCCTGGGGAACGGATTGCAAAGGCGTTCTTGGTGCTCTTCTGTACTTACTATGCCCACCAGTGCTGCTTCATAGAGGGATTTCACAGATATTTATGAGACAGCATCTTTTGTTCAGAATCTACCCATATGCTGCAGTTTAAAGAGTGTGTTGCTGATGCCTGCTGCATGTATATGGAACGTATAATGGAACTTATTTTCCTCTCTCCTTTTTGTTTAGGTGTTGAAGACGCATAAGGTTTAGAACTTTGAATGGAATAAGCATGAAGAGCTTGAAAGCAAAGTTTAGGAAGAGCGATGTAAGTATTCGGCAGCTCACTGTGGCTGACTCATATTAGTTAGTATTGTGGAAGCATTCCTTCAGTCCCACCATGATAAAGCCGTTAAGTTAATGAACTACGAGGGCGGAAATGGTAATGCTTGTGAAATGTAGCAGAAGAGAACCGTAGGACTCAGAATTGTTTCTGTTCTTGCGTGGTGTTTACTGAGTCACTTTAACATAAGATGTACATAATGTTCTTTGTATGCTGCCTTTCTGCAGTTCTGATGATGCTCAAGGCATCTTGCGCCATGGAAAATATGGAGGAAATACATAACAAAAGCAGTCATAAACAACAAATGAAACATTAAAAATACATACTTGTACTCTGTCATGCACCCATGCACACTGATGACACCACAGAAATAAATGCACACACTGCAGGTTTTGAATAAATGTTTCTGTATTGACATTCAGTCATATTTTAGGATAGTTTATAATAACAGTAGCAGCAACCTATTAATATCAGTGTGTGTGTGTGTGTGTGTGTGTGTGTGTGTGTGTGTATATGCTATCTTTGGTTGGTTCAGCTTTTCCTTCCAATTCTTGACTTTAATGATTAGAGAATCTTAGGTTGAGACTAGGGAAAGGCCATTTCACACGCAAGTCTTTTTCAGATGTACACTTGACAGGGACCTCTTGCAGACAATTATTGCTTGTTGATGGGTGAATCTATATGAAGCTTGCATTTGCCACATTCTCCTTTGGATGAAACGATGTCTAACGATGTTAAGCCAGTATTGCATTAACCATTTTGGGGATTAATTGCACCCTGCTAGGATAGTTTCTGTGCAATGGTGTTTGGTTGCTATATGTGTGTTTCATCCTTTCAGGGAATATAACCTGGGATGGAATTAAGGAAGGGACAAAATGTGTTCTATGTGTAAAGGATGGGATAGAAGTGACATGATGGGAGGATTTGTGGCTTTTTTTTTCTTCAAATGGATAAGAAGATTGAAGCTGATTTTTTTCCCTGGCATTATTCTGCTCACTCTAGTATTTCCCAGTGGTTTTTACCTGCTCAGCAAAATTTTAAGATTAAGCCTATCCTTTACTTAACTGGTTTGACGTCATTCCAGAAAAGAGAAAAGTAGTATGATGTAGGCTTCATTCAAAGAGCTTTTTGATTTACTGGAGTGCTATCTAATTAAACAGGTCTCAACAGCAAGTCAAAACCTTTATATGTGTGTGTATTACATGTACTTGGAGCCAATTTAACCCTGCTTTTTTTTATATATAGAAAAAGCTCACACTTCAGAGCTTTATAATGATGGGTAATTAGATATCATTGATTTTTTTTTTTTATGTTTTAAAATTTCTCCCTACACTTAGAACGATGCCTATAGCAAATATCATCGGCTACCTTCAGCTAACTCCGCTGCTTCAGAGCAGCTGTGGAACGATTGCCATGATTCAGTTGCTATAAAGCCTCATGTTGGGTTTTGTAATAAGCTTGTTAATTCAAACCCTCCTAAGCTACTTCTGGGAAATGGATTTACAGACTCAACGGCTGGGGTGCTGCTACGTCTTTGCGGCGATCACAAGGGCTGAAATGTGTTTGTGGCTTAATAGGCATAAACACTCTGTTATTATTTCTTAAAATTGTGTACTGTCCTTTATCCGAAGACCACAGGGTGGTTCTGAGCTAGATGGACCAGTGGTCTGACTCAGTATCAGGCAGCTTTTTGCAGAAAGTCCGTAATGCTACTATATCAGACAGAGTTTGTGCATTGCTCGATTCTGCCTTTGTAGGTCCAATGGCCGTTCTGGAGGAAGATGGTCAGATCCACAAATATAGCTTGACTTGCTGGTAGCCAACGGCACCTGTCTGAATGTCTCTCTTTAGGCATGCATGCCTTCAGCTCAGTGTTGAACCAGGGACACATACAGTATGTCTTCTCAGATAGCCTAGTGGTCCTTTGAGGGTAGAAGAGAGAGTGAGTGAGCGGTCTCTGTACATGGGCCTGCTGTCTTGCAGTATAATTTTCCGCTCACCTGATAGCAGCTACAGAGGTGTGCTAGCATAATACAGATATGTATTGCTGAGTGCATTGCTGATTTGGCAAGATGCAGGCATATGTTCAGTCCTCATCAGTAGTTTCACACTCTAGGTACCAGCTGCTCACACTGCCTTTTTAATGAAGCAGCAGACTGCTTGTTTGATATGGAGCAGTTCATCGGGTGTAAACAACAATGGCAGCTAATTTTACTTGCACGTTATTGTGGGAGCTTCTACCTTCCACTATGGCTCTCAAGCATCTTAGAGCCCCAAGATTCTCTTGCCTTCAGAAAATCCCTGCTTAGCTTGGACCGATCACACTCTCTCACCAACCCCTCAGGGTTGTCGTGAGGTAAAAGGAGGAAGAAAGAACCATGTACGCTGCCTTGAATACCTTGGAGGAGAGGTGAGATACAAATGCAATAAATAATAAATGTTGGCCTGTGAAGTATTGGCAGAGGGGAACAGCAAGGTTTGCAGAGCAGCTCAGTGAAGAATCTTTGCACTGACTGACAATGGGTGGGGAATGGAAAAGGGGGCAGGAGGGTGAATGGAATATTGTGGAGGGGGGCATGTTTGGCTGACTGGAACAGGAGCACTGCACATTGCGACATTTTATTGCAGGTCCCACTAGTTATGCTTATAAAACCCTTAAGAAAAGCAAGCAAGGCCCAACTCACACAATCCTTGAGTGAGCCACATCTTTTCTGTCTGCTCTGGCAGTCTGAATCCGTGCGGCTGTTGTTGGTACACACCGCTGCATCGCAAGTAGGGATTCAGGTGCCATTGCTTCAGTAAATAAATAAATCAAGCAAGCTCAATCCAGTTGAGGTTGGGTAGGGAGGGCGAAGAAGCCTCTGCCCCCTTGCTGAATTTCAAAATCTTGAGCTGAAAAATACAGTGAACCTGCCTCCTTGTTTCTGATCCTTTTCACGTTGCTTTCCAATGGCGAGTTCTACAACTCCAGTTCACCACTGTATTCTTTTGCAGGAGAAACACCGATTCGGAATCTGAAAATGGCAAAAGTGCCTTGAGAGGGCGTTGCTTACTCATCACCGCTTTAACAATTACCACTGTGGGCGATGAATGAAAAATGTCAGCCCTGTTCTAGTAACATGCAGAGGGGTGGGTGTTCTTTGACGGAGGCAATATTGCTTAGAGTACTGGAATACTGTATACAGAATACTGAAATACTTAGAATATCTGGAATACTGTAGTCGGAAGCATCGCTAAAATGTCCTGCCAAAAGTGTGGCAACCCTAGTCTTGGTTCAATCGATGGCAGGGGTAGCGAACATGGTGCCCTGCAGCTGTTGTACTAAAACACCCACCATCTCTGATCATTGACCATGCTGGGTTGTTGAGAGTTGGAGTCCAATGACATTGGCACTATACTGGGCACCCCTGGCATGGTCACTGTCATCCACATGGAAGGAAACTTGTTGTGTTTAAAAAAAAAAAACCCATTGCACTCGGCTCCAAGAGAATTAGCTAATAAAATGGCACACTCTGCTTAACAGATGGAAGCTCTGTTTCTGCAAAGAATTTTTTTAAATGACCACTTTTTAACTGATGGGTAGTAGAAGGAAGAAAAACATTATTTGTCATGTAGGCGAAACAAATGCTTTTGCTCTCTCCAGGCTTAACTTGTAAGTAGGAGTCTGAAGGACAGCTTGCTCTGATCTTATCGACACCTCTTATAAAAGACTTCCTTTTAATCCAACCAGGATAAATTCCATTGTTTTTGTTTACAGGAGGTTGGGCTTGATTTATTAAAATAGCTCCTGGCCTTAAGGATCCTCATTCCATGGAGTCAAGCTAAATTTGTACTCCTAGAATAGAGAACAGAAGGGGCTAGAGGAGGCTGGCTGTGTCTGTCCTGAAACAAAGCCTGTAGAAACTCTATTGTCAGTGAAGGCAAAATGGGATTGAAAGCAATTCACTAATCAGTTGATTCAAGTCAGGTTAAGGCACGGTTATTTTAAAACTTGTTCATGCAGAGTAGTTAAAAAGTACAGCATACAGTTCTCAGATTGGCCCTCCCAAGGATGGGCTGTGTCTTTAGCAACACAATTTTTTTTCCTTTTAAGTGTTTTTTCTTCTAAATTGCATAGTTGTCTCCCTGCTGTGTTACATATCTTTAATGTATCTAACACAGATATATTTAAGGTATCTTAACACAGCAGGGAAAAGGGACGCGGGTGGCACTGTGGGTTAAACCACTGAGCCTAGGATTTGCCGATCAGAAGGTCGGCGGTTTGAATCCCTGCGACGGGGTGAGCTCCCGTTGATTGGTCCCTGCTCCTGCCAACCTAGCAGTTCGAAAGCACGTCAAAGTGCAAGTAGATAAATAGGTACCGCTCTGGCGGGAAGGTAAACGGCGTTTCCATGCGCTGCTCTGGTTCGCCAGAAGCACTGCTTATGCCAAGTTAGACCATTGCTCCATTTAGCTCATTATTGCCCACACAGACAGGCAGCAGTTCTTTGTGGGCATATGCTGGTCTGTCTCTCCCCTGGAGATACTGGGTATTATTGTTGTTATTTATTAAACTTGTATACCACCTTTCATCCAAAGATCACAGGGCATTTTGCAGTATGAAGTTGTTGGACTTCAACTCCCAGAAGCCCCAACCAGGATGGTCAGTGGTCAAGGATGATGGAAATTGTAGTCCAGAAACATCTGGAAAACTGATTGAACCAAGGACCTCCTGCATACAGATAACATGCTCTACCACTAGATCTTGCTTCAGTGCTGGCAATGGGGTGGAGTCCTCTACACCTGAGGGTAGCAGGGTAGCTTAGGGGGCACCTGGGGCTGCTGACTTAGGAGTCTGAAGATGGCTGTGGACTTCTGGAGGGATCAAGGGGCTGCTGCTGCCTTGAGGTGGCTGTTCTGTCCTACCCAATGGTAGGAGTGGCCCTGCTGAAAGAACACAAGTCCTGATGAATCTGACCAAAGCTCCATGTAGACCAGCCTCATCCCACTGGCAGCCGAAAGCTTCTGGGAAGCCCATAAAAAGGGGTTGCAGACCATAATTGCTCCCCAATCAATTGGTGTTCAGTGACCATAGAACTGTAGAGTTGGAAGGGACCACAAGGATCATCTAGTCCAACACCCTGCGACACAGGAATCGTTTGCCCAAGGTGGGTCTTGAACCCACAACCCTGAGATTAAGTTCTGTCTCTGAACCTAGAGGGTTATTTTTGTCATTGTTTATTAACTTCTACAAAAATAATAATCTCAAAGCTACTGATAAACCTCCCTGTTATTAAGTTGTCCAATCCTCCTTAGAAGCCATCTGAATTTGTAGCTATCACCACACCCTGCGGCAGCAAAATCCGCAAACAGATGTTTCTTATATTTGTCCTGAATTTATTCTTTTAATTAGGTGGTAATACTGTTAATTAGGTGGTAATACTGTTGTTGCCAGGTGCCAGTAGCAAACCTCCATCGAGGGCTGTTCATCCTGCGTTGCTTGTGTGCTTCCTAGGACAGCAGGGCTGGCCATTGCTGGCACACACAGTGCTGAGGTCAGAGATAGCCAACATGGTAGCCGGCAGACTACAATTCCTGTTCTCTCAGATTAATGGCCATGTTGGCTGGTGCTGACGGGAGTTGCAGTCCAGAGCATCTGTCTGGTACCACATTGACTATCCTTCAACTAGATAAACCCTTGGGTTGGTCCATCATAGGCTCTTTTCAAAGCAGTCTAGCATGGATGTAGTCATGCTTTATGTACGTTGAAGTCATTGGACTTGAATACACGTAATTCTGTGCTGGACCATGGGCTATTTCTGTGCTCTTTCTTTATCTTTTCCCATTTCCTTACATCCATCCCATTCTCTCCTCTCCCTGTCATCAACATTTACAACAGTCTTCCCCTAACCCAGTGCTCGCTAGATGTTGTTGGGCCACAGTTCCCATCATCCCTGTCTATTGACCATACTGGCTGCAGCTGATGAGAGTTGGAGTCCTAAACTCCTTGGGTCAGGGGCCTGCTCCTTTCTTATTTTGCATGGTGAATTGGCATGTACATTGATGTAAGCTGTTGTTTCAAGATGGCGCCGAGGTAAGACGCTCTTATCGGAGCTCAAAGAGATCTTTTAACTAAATGTTGCCGGCTCTCCTCCCTTTTGGATTCTATTTCCTTTCATTATTTCGCTGTGCGTTTGAACATTTTATCTTATCTTATCCTCCTCGGTGCCGGGACTTAATGAAGTTAAAGAAGTTTTAACGAAGGCTCTCAGACATTCCCTCTCGAGCACTAAGGCACTCCCTCCCAGTTACTCGTTACTTACCTCGCAGCAGTCCAGCTAGGACCGAATGAGAATTGAACGAGATTGTGACCAGAGAACTTTAGCACTTTATCATTCTATTTAGAAGTCTGATCTCATTGATTTAAGAATCTAGTAATGAGAAGAGGCAAAAGACCCAGGTGCCTTGATATAGAAACTGACACAGAGCCCTCTGGTTTTAAACAGAGTAATCTAGATAATTACCTGCTACCTCAAAAACAGCACGTATCTCCTCCCAAAACCTTCCTCAACTCCTTACATGGAAAGACAATTGAAGAGATATCCCTAGGAGTAAATGAGGACAAGGCTACTACTCCCATAACCGAGGCACAAGCACTAATTGATAGAAAGGTGGAGCTGCTGGAGGAATGCTGCCTATTGACTGCTCAAACAGTTCAAAAAATCTTTGAACAATTACAAAACATCTCCAAGAAGCTGGATAACCCAGATGAAAGGAGGCAACTCACTCCCTTTTTGCCATCCTTAACAACCCCTGGAAATAAACAGAACAAATACAAATTTATACCTCTAAATCAGTCAAAAATCAGAGGAAGCCCCCCTCACTCAATCAACCTGATACTGAGGCCATGTGAGATTGTTCTCCACATTTTTCCATATAGAGGACCCCTACCTTACTGGGAGTCATCTTTCTGGGCCAGACACCATCTAAATCTGCTCCTTGGTTCTGAGGGCGGAAGCATTGACTTAAAAGCAGTCAAGAGGCTCACTAACGACGGATATTCCAAAAAAGTACTACTAAGATTTGGTAGTCATAGAATCCCAACTAAAATCTTAAGGGTAAAGGCTCATTTAGCCCAGAAAGGAATTTTTCCGCGCCGACATTTTGAAGATATATCACCCAGACCATTGTTTGCATCTAAAAGACAGAATAAGATGAACAAGGCCATTCCACCAGAAGCCGACATCTCCCCTACCCCCGTGGAAGAACCCAGTAGATGGGAGAAACCGCAGTCAGCTACCCGGAAAATTACGCAAGAAAAATCCAAGCTCCCAAACCATGCGACTGTAGCATCAAATAACAACCTCGCCCTTGACACAATAGACTGGACAGTCCCAGAAGAAGAAGATCTGCTGAGTAATTTTGCCAAGCTACCAGATAAAGAACAAATAAACATACTCAGTAAATTGACGAAACTACAGGCCAGATTGACCGAAATTCACCAACAAGGTCAACAAAATGCAGTAGATACAATACACAATCAAACTTTACACTTGCCAGCCTTTTCCCCAAAATGCATAGTCAAAAAGAGAGCTGCAAATGGAACTTTCAAATGTATAGATGCAGAGCTACAAATCCAGCCGCCTTTAGAATATGAAACGGCAAGGAAAAACTCCAGTAATGAGACTACAAACTCCTGGCTGAGATATCAAATACTAGCTCCAAACGAAATAGGTACCCCTTATTTAAGTACCACAAAGGACTCTAACTTTGCCGAACAAAAGATGACCTCCAACAGACCTGACACACCGAGCTCAACACCTAATGAGGCCAAAGAAATGGAAGTAGAGACTAAAAACAGTCCTACTGTCCATAATAGCCCACCAACCACAGAAATCTCTCAGGAACAAGGAACAGTTAAGGAAGAAAATCAAGAAAGGGAGGAAATTCTAATTTCCCGCACTTTAAAAAAGAATCTAAAAGATCCACCATTACGTCCCCCACCGAAAGCAGTGACAAATGGCTGTATCTGCACAAGAAAAAATTCCTCGCTGGACTTAATGACAGAACTAGAATGACTAAATGCTGTCAACCAGCCACCAACCCAAAAACGGATCCTACGCCTGTTGTCCTGGAATATCGCAGGGTGGGGAAACAAAGACGGAGACCCAGACCTAACGAACTTCTTTAAGGATTTTGAACTAATACTCCTACAAGAAACATGGTCAACTAGAGATATTAAAATTAACGGATTCATCTCCTATATGAAACCCGCATTGAAAACAAACACGAAGGGCCGGCCGAAAGCAGGGTTCTGTTGTATGATCAAAGACAACTTAGGGTTTGAAATCAAGCAACTAGAAATATGTTTACCACTTGCACAAGCTCTACTTTTAACCCAAAAAAAAGACTCTTTGCTACTTGTAAATGTCTATATCCCCCCAACCAAAAACAACATCAGTAGTGAAAATTGGTCACAACTAACCTTTTATATAGAAAATCTGTCCGATAAATACCCAAATGCCTCACTGATAATAGCAGGTGATTTTAATGCCAGAGTGGGAACCAACAATGAACAACTATGTAGCAAACTAAATTGGAATACTGATAATGATATCGCACATGCCCTGAAAATAGGACGATTCTCCAGAGACAGGGTTGTTAACAACGAAGGCTTACGCCTACTTGAATTATGTAACAACTTTAATTTGCAGATTGTGAACGGTTCAACAAATGGCGATAGAAGCGGGGAGTTTACATACTTCTCCCCCCGAGGATGCAGTGTCATCGACTATATTCTTGTCCCTTATAATATTATAAATTCGATCATGGACCTCAAAATTGGAACGCGCACTGAAAGCGATCATCAGCCATTATTGCTGTCTATTAGCTTAAAGGACGAAACCAAAATAACTGAGCACAATATCATAGAACCTTCTCAATACAAACAAATGACCCAATTAAAATGGTCCCAGGAAATGAGTGCAGAAGTGGGGCATAAACTTACAGCTAACCTGAGAAAACAAGTATTATTCAACTTAAAGACCACTAATTCCTACTGTGATATTCCTAAAATTTATAATGAAATCTTCCAAATGCTTGTAGAGCTTAGTATTCCACCTAAAGTTTGGGAACTTAAATATAGCGCTAGCCCTTGGTTTGATGATGAATGTTTCCAGCTAAAAAGAAAACTGCGCCAAACATTTAAAAATAATCGCACTAAACTAGAGCCCTCTTATCTTGATGAAAAAAGAAAATACCATTATATTCTGGCCGAAAAGAAACAGAAATACGCAACCCAAAAATGGCTACAATTATTCGACTCAATTCAGAGTAAAAACAACAAAGCGTTCTGGAGCCTAGTGTACGGAGGACTGAAAGCCGAAAATCAACTAACTCTGCCACCAATTGCAGAATCCAAATGGTCCCAATACTTTACATCTGTATTTAACAATCTACACGGTGAACTTAAAGGAAATGAAACCATTAAAAATAAAATTAATAAACTCCAGGAGTGGCCAAGGGTAGAGGAAGAGGAAATTAGAGAGATAGTTAAAAACTTCAAATCGGGGAAATCTCCTGGGCCAGACGGTCTACCAATAGAACTATTTAAGACCTATATAGATTGGTGGGCAGAACCCTTAGCTCAATTGTTTACTCTTATAGATAAATATGGGACCATACCTGAGATATGGTTAAGATCAATAATTATTCCAATCTTTAAAAATGGCGACCCAAAAGAACCAAGGAATTATAGACCGATAAGCCTACTATCAGTGATAGGGAAAATCTACGCTAAGCACCTCTTATCTAAACTTCTTACCTGGATGAAAAATCTAAATTTACCAGGGAAAGAACAAATAGGTTTCTCCAAAGGTTGCTCTACTCTAGACCACTGTCTTACACTTATGCATCTGGTTGAAAAATACAGATCCCAAAGGCAATCTAAGATATACGCTGCTTTTGTAGATTTTCGTGGTGCATTCGACTCAATTGACCGCCCAAAGTTGTGGAGGAAACTCACAGAATTAAAAATTGATCAGCGCTTATTGATTCTAATGCAAAATCTACATTCTTCCAATACCTGTCAAGTCAAACTTAACACCAAAGGTCACCTCTCTTCAGACATCCCAAACTCGAAAGGGGTAAAACAAGGGTGTATTCTTGCCCCCTTTCTATTTAATTTATTTTTATCAGACTTGCCAGATTACCTTCAAAAAATAGAATCACATGCCCCTAAACTCAATCAGAAACCAGTTCCTCTCTTATTATACGCAGACGATGCTGTCTTACTATCACTAACGAGCTTGGGTCTGAAACGTCTTATATCTTCACTGATCCTTTACTGCGAATGTAACAAACTCTCTATAAATTATGAGAAGACAAAAATTTTGGTCTTCTCGAATGGTTGGAAATTAGAGAAATGGAAAATAAGAGGGCAAGAAATCCAACAAGTGAAAATCCATAGATATCTGGGAATCTTATTCCAGAGCAACTTAGGGTGGGCAACCCATCGCACAAATGCCATAAAACAGGCAAAGTGCATCTCATCAGCAGTTGCCCGTTTTTATTATCAGAAAGGTAATCAATTTATTCCTGCGGCCAATCAGATATTTCAAGCAAAAGTGCAATCCCAGATATTCTATGGTATCCCGCTATGGGTCCAAGCATATAACAGTGATATAAAAAAGATTCACTCCAGCTTTTTGAGACGTATTCTTGGACTCCCTCTTATGATCAAATATGAAACAATGTGTGCAGAAATAGGCATACACACAATGGAATACTGGGCATGGTCCACCTCAATAAAGTATTGGTTACGCTGCCATTTTCGCTGCCCTCCATCAAGTCTGCTCGCTGATTTGCTCAAAGACCCTTATAAATCAAGATGGTATCAGCACCTTGAAAAAAAAATTGAATCTTTAGGCATCGAGCTGGAGCTCCTGTACAATTCTAATGAGCAATACATTCTCCATAATATCCTAACTAGACTAAAGGATGTCGAGAGACAAAATATTATGGCAGCTGTAAACAAAATTTGCTCCCCCAGATTCTACGATTTAAATATCTTAGATTGCAGAGCCAATTACGTCTCTAAATTAATAATCCCAGCCCAACGTAGGGCTTTTATGCTGGCCCGTTTGAATGTTTTTCCCTCAGCATTTGTCCGGGGAAGATATCAAAACATTCCCAGAAGCAAGAGATTCTGCAGATGTTCTATGAATGTCCCGGACACTGTAGAGCATATCCTCTTTCATTGCCCATTGTACAGTACGCTCCGTCAACGCGTGCTGTCCCCCCTTTCGGGTGGTCTGGAACCCCAGCAAGCTGAATGTGTGGGACTCTACCTATCCGACGCTGACCAAAGGGTAACGGCGGGGGTAGCCGAGTTTTTGGCAGCAGTCCTCCAAGGAGCAGGTTAACAAGGAAAACCACTGATTCTATATGTATATATTTATATTTGTATGTAGCCAACTCCTGCTTTTTTATATATATCTCAAGGCTTTTATATGTTATTTTCCTTTTATGGTTTTACCTGCATAATGCCTAATAAAGGTTTGATAAGTAAGTAAGTAAGCTGCAGAAATGAGCTATAATTACATTAATAGCCAGAGGTCTTCTTATGAGGGATACTGTACACAGTTCTGTGTTCCTATTTTGGACAGACTGCTGCCTACCACGACCATCACCTACCACTACCTGTGATTGTGCGATTGTCAGCAGTCCATGCAAGACAGAGACTGAGATCTCTTTCCCGTTTGGGAGTTTCAAATGCTAAATAAACATATTGAATCCCTGAAAGTGCCAGGATTTTGCTTTGTTTTGCTTTTTTGTGCTGTTATATGACTTCCCCACCCCCCAAGTTTTGTAGGTCTCTTGAGAAAAATGTCTGGTTTTCATTCTGAGTCGTATTTAGCCTTTGCTGGTTTTTTTTGAGGCAACTTGGTATGTTAACAATGCACTGAAACTACGAAGCCTGCAACTTTTGATTTGCTTAAAAGAATAGGACTGCTGTTGAGTCTGGCATTTTTACAGAAACATGCATCTACTCATGGTTTCTTTGTTTCTACAAGCCCATCGTTTGGGGAGATGTTGATGGGCTGAACACAACCTGCAGGTCTAAAATGTTGCCTGCCCCTTACTTTACTGTGGCCCTCAAGACATTGCTGGTGTTATAACACCCATTTCTCCTGACCATTAACCATGCTGGCGGGAGCTGATGGAAGTCGGAGTCCGAATAACATTAGGAGCCCCACTGGATCCCCATTGTTGCATGTGGAAGGGCCATAGCTCAGAAGTCGGGCACATGCCCTGCATGCAGAAGGTTCCAGGTTCAATCCCTGGCATCTCCAGGTAGGGCTGGGAGAGCCCCCTGGGAAGCAGGCACCCACCATGCTAACAGTACTGAGCTAGATAGACCCAGAGGTGTGATTTGGCACCAGGTTGCTTCTAGTGTTCCATGGTAGGAATGGAAGGTTGTAAGATGTCTTCTAGATCTGCACCCTTGCCCTTCCATTGCTTATGCCTGGAAGATGTAACTGTGGAAGATTAACAGTTAAACCTAACATGTGCATATTCTTGCTAGCTAGCATAAGAAGGGGCAAATGCTACAGAGCTGTATTGCAAATAGGCAGATACTCAGACCATAGAAAAGCAGTTTGTAGAGTGGGCTCTGTGTTACGTCATTTCACCTCCTCTCCTGCAGGAAAGAGCATATAGTACTTCCTGTTCTTGTCTCTTCCTTTGAACAGCGTTGGATGCAAATATGCACCCGTTTGCTCCAGCTGTAGACTATACTCTCACCTATGGCGGCCAAGGAGGTAAAGAAACTTAATATGAGAACTAATTGGCCGAAATATTCTGAAATTTTAGAACAAGAAGGTGGTAAACTTAAATTACAAAGTTATGAGAAAATAAAGTCCAAGGTACGAGATTGGCTCCATTATTTTCAAATAATGGAGGCCTACAAACAAGACAGGAAAATTGGTTTCCAGGTGGAGAAATCGAAACTAGAAACAGAACTGTTAGAACCCAATACTAAGAATTTATCAAGAATGTATAACTTGCTGTTGAAGTGGAATACATTAGATGAGACAGTGAAGTCTGCTATGGTTAAATGGGCACAGGACATAGGTCATGACATTATGTTTGCTGACCGGGAGCAGTTATGGACCACAGGTATTAAATTCACGGCATGTAATGCCTTACGAGAAAACATTATGAAAATGATTTACAGGTGGTACATGACCCCAGTCAAGCTTGCGAAGATTTATCATTTGCCCAATAACAAATGTTGGAAATGTAAAGAGACTGAAGGTACCTTTTTCCACCTTTGGTGGACCTGCCCAAAGATTAAGGCCTTCTGGGAAATGATTTATAATGAAATTAAGAAAGTGCTTAAGTGCACCTTTAACAAGAAACCAGAGGCATTTCTCTTGGGTATGGTCGGCCAGTTGGTGCCGAAGAAGGATAAGAATTTCTTTTTGTACGCTACTACGGCAGCAAGGATTCTTCTAGCAAAGTATTGGAAGACACAAGAGCTACCCACGCTGGAGGAATGGCAGGCGAAAGTGATTGACTTTATGGGATTGGCAGAAATGACCGGCAGAATCCGCGACCAAGAGAAAGAGACTGTGGAAGAAGATTGGAAGAAATTTAAGATGTATCTTAAGAATTATTATAAAATTGAGGAGTGCTAAAATGCTGAGGGAAAAGAAGACGTAGAATTGCAGCGGAAAATTGTGTTTAATTTTAGGGTGGAATTGAAAAAGAGAATGAATTTACATTTAATTGGTTAAGAAGGGTTGCTGAATAATGGTTTAAAATTAAGGATGCAAAAAGGGAAAGGTATGGGGAAGTCCGGGAAAAGAGGGTTATGGAAATAAGGTTAAGAAAATATGAGTTTTTGTGTTTGTTTTTATGTTGTTTTTGTTTATGTTAAAAAATTTGGAAATTAATAAAAATTTTATTTAAAAAAAAAAATAGACTATACTGTAAATATAAGTATTTTGCCTGCATAGTTTTTACTGCCGCTATTGCTGCAAACCAATGCAAGATACAAAGTAAGGAAATTATTATATTTTTCAACTTAATTCCTAGTTTATTGCTTGGTTTTTTTTGTTAAGCAGGGTAAGAGAAAGAGTCAGCTTGCTTCATAGCTGGGATTTGTTAAGCATGGGATTTTGAAACTCTGCTTAACACACACATGTGGGCACCTGGACAGATAATTTGTGATTACAATATCCTCTCCCTCCCATTAAAACCCTTCCCACAGTAAGTCTTGGAGATGGGGCCTGCTGTAAGCAGTTTTCCTTGGTGTGAAGACCATGTCCTCCAGCCTGTTCTGGGGAGCCATGGGCTTCTCAGGAGGTTATTCTCCGTGAGAGAATGCTAATGGATGACTAGGGCCATCTATGCAGTTATCCTGTCCATTATAATGAGAGGCATTCTGCAAGTGACATCAATATAAGTGGGTTGCCCCTTTGAACCGTTGTTCTAATGCTAGCTGTAATGGGCATCTACTGCTGCCCCCCTCTGCCCCCATTCTTGTCTATATCGCCTTTAGGCTGTTGACATTTTGCTAACCAGCTGGTTTTCCTGTCCTACTTTTAGCACTGGTGCAAACAGCTTATCACTGTGTGTTTTCTGCTAGGCCTGTCTCTTTTGTGTTTCTCCCTGTTAGCCAAGGATGACAAACGGAAGAAAAGGATAGCATTGCACCCTGCTGCTATGCTACAATAGGTGTTGGACAGGGCTTCACATTCAAATTCCTGTAGGAGTGAGTCCTGTGCCAAGCTTGCTCTGGCCTTGGAAAAGGCAACTTCCTTGTGGTAATTCATCAAGTTATTGGCAGAAAATAAAAATAGGTTGGTGTGTAAATGCAGAAAATCAGATTTCTATATAAAGCTTCAATTTTTAACTAATAAGGCGTGATTATATACATCTGCTAGATTAGAACAAAACCATTGTTGGTGCTGTTAAAAACAACAACATTCAAGCCTACTTAACTTTTTATTTTAACTGGAGTGGCTCTTATTTTAGCCTGCTTTGGTGAAAGCATAGCTAGCATGTTACAATTGTCAAGAGGTCATTATAGCTTTTGTTTCTAGCAATATTTAGCTTGGCTAACGCCTTCAATTAAAGCTTTCTGGCAATTTATGGCTGCTAAGCACTGAATTTCAGTGAGGCTCAAAGCAGCCGGCGAATGATGGTTTAGAGCTGTGTTTACTTGTTGCCATAGTTTTAATGGCGGACATGTGTGCAGATGTAGCCTGTTAAGTGTATTTACAGATGGGCTTTTAGGGGGTAACCTACATAGCCCACTTTCCATTGTGTTGCTTGAGGAGGGCAGCCCACCCCCTATTTGACCTTGCTCAGCTTGTAGGCTCTGCAGAGTAATATATAGCAGTATCCAAATTGATAATTATTTGGGGGAAGGGCGTTATTTGAAACTTGAAGACTATAATTTTATTTAAAAGATTAGAACCCTAAAGTTTATCCTCAGTTTAGATTATGCAGCCTTCAAACACTGTGCGGAATGCCTAGAACCCAAGTTACCCTGAAATAGTTTTTCCTGTCATTTGGAAGGAGAACTTACGAGTTAAGGTTGCTGTTGAAAATTTGACATTTCTCAATTCCACACCCCATCTCCTTTCTGGTAACACAGGAATGCAATTGTTCAGCTGTTATGTATTTTTCCTCTGCATACCAGGGAATTTCCATGCATGGAAACTTAGAATAGTTAAATATTGAGTCTCTCTGTGTGTTTGACTCTTAACAGTGAATCATGCTACTTGACCTTGCCATAATTCATAGTTATCCTTGAAATGTTAAATTGCCTCTTCCCTTTGACATGGTCTCAGAATAATTCCTTTTAGAATAGTAACTTCAGGGAGAGCTGCCTTAAAATAGAACAGTTGAATGCTCCTATCTTTCAAATATTACTTAATGACTTTTATAGTAAACTTCCAGATTTAGCTCTGGAGAGGCTTGTCGTGTGGGTGGGTTCCTACACTTCTTGCAAAGCCGAAGTTGAAACTAGTTGCTCGGGGTTCCCATATTGAATGAGAACTCTTCCCCTGTGCTTTTCTCCCTTGCAAAGGCAACACAGTGTTCCAACTGGGTTTAATCTAAGGAAATGGAGTTTAAAGTGCTTGTTAGCTATCTGCCCCGTTTTGTGTTGCCTTGTTCTGCCTTTGATCTGCATGTGCTTCTTGCATGCAGTTGTAAAGATATTCCATGCAAAATCAAAAGTCAGATTTAGCTAATAACATTACTAGCCCAGGAATGAACTGTTAAAAAACGGTCTAACTGCATATTGTTTGCATAAGTTGCACATTACAGTGCAGTATTTGGGTTTTTGTTTTGCAGAGCTGAAAAGGTTTAGGGCAGGCAAAAGAAAGTACTTCATCACACAGTACATTTGCTCCCACAAGAAGTAAGTGATGGCTTTCAAGGAGGATTCGACAAATTCATGGAGGACAAGGCTTTCAATGGCTACTAGTAATAATGGTTAAGTTCTACTTTCACTGATGGAGGCAGTATGGCTCTGAATACCATTGGCTGGGAATCACAAGTGTGGAGAGTTTTTTTGCTCTCAGCTTCTGCTTATAGGCTTCCCATAGGTACCTGGTTGACCCATAACAGGGAATACGCCTTGGGTCTGATCCAAGTAAGAGCAGCCCACATGAACCAGTGGTCAGGTTTGATGGGAACTGTAGTCCAGAAACAGCTGGAGACCCAAGTTTGGGAAACACTGGACTAGATGATCCTTAGGATCTCTTCCAACCCTATGATTCTATTAACACAACCTCTCTTTTCATCCTTATGTGATCAGAGCTCAGCCAAGCTTCCCAAATTAGCCTCTCTTTTCAGCTTGCAAGGGATTTCAGGTGTGGGTAACCCCAAAACCGCTGAAATGTTATCTATCTTTCTCAAATATGTTCTTTTTAATAATCTGTAATGATCAAGCAGAAAGCAAGAATGGAAAGAATGTGGTCTGTCTATGCTATGATTGCGGCGACCCTATCTTTGAAATGAATCGGGCCTTTTTGTCATAAGACACATGTCTGCAGAAGCGAGCAAGCCTGGCTGCAGACAGGAAATGGCCTAGTCTGTGACCTCGTCTCTAGGGGAAAATCAAAGCTCCTATTAATTCCCCTCCCCACCCCACCCAAACCAAAGCAGATCTGCTCTCTTAGTTGAGAAATAAGACAAATGAAATGCTTTGCTTCCCTCTTCCTAGGCTTATGCAAATATGAGGTGTGAACTGCATTTTGCAAACATGGAAACAATTTAAATCAATGTTCAGCCTAGAGAAGGAGGCAAAACAACATCTAAAAGTCCAAATTCTTGCTTTTGGATACTGTCCAGATTGATTGGAAAAAGCAGTGGCAGGTTTGAGGGGGGCAGTTGCACACAACCCAATAATTTTAGCAGTGTTATCCCTCCCAGATTGTCATCTCTGCTGCCCCCGCCTCTTTTCAATGAAAATAAAGAAAGGAATGTATGCCCTTTGGCATGCATATCTAGGACAAAGGTTCATTGCATAGATTATATAACAACAGCCAGCCAGTGTGTACAACTAGTGCTAGCTGCATTTAATGTAGTTTGGGTGGCACAGAAGCAAGTTGTTTTGATGCCATTTTTGGATCTGTTCCTGGGTGTGGGCTTCACAATGCTCCTAGAAGTTAGAAAGTTTCTTAAGGCATGCCATATATTTAAAGCACTTTCCCTACCCTCAAAGAATCCTGGGAATTGTAGTTTGTTAGGGGTTCTGGGAATTGCAATTCTTGAGAAATACAGTGGTGCCCCGCAAGACGAACGCCTCGCAAGACGGAAAACCCGCTAGACGAAAGTGTTTTCCGTTTTGGAGGCGCTTCGCAAAACGAATTTCCCTATGGGCTTGCTTCGCAAGACGAAAATGTCTTGCGAGTTCCTGCGGTTCCCCCCCTTTTTCCCCCCTTTTCCTAAGCCGCTAAGCCGCTTATCAGCTGATCCGCTGCTAAGCCGCTTAACAGCTGATCGCTAAAAGCCGCTAAACCGCTAATAGCGCTAATCCGCTAAGCTGTCAATGGGCTTGCTTCGCAAGACGAAAAAACCGCTATACGAAGAGCCTCACGGAACGGATTAATTTCATCTTGCGAGGCACCACTGTAAACTGCAGTTCCCCAAGCCATGTGTGGCGTACTCATGGTACTATCCCATGATTTTTGTACTGTATTTTATTTCTACTTACACTTGATTGTAACAAAACCTCTTAAGTGGTTCAAAATAAATATTAAAATTATCAATAAATACAGTTAAAAACAAGTAATTAAAAACATTTAAAAGTGATTAAAATCAGCAGTAAACTGAAAAGAGATTTAAACATCTGGATAGGGTTATCTAAACAAAAATGTTTTAAGCAGACACTCATGGAAAGGAATACAGCGAAGGCAAATTTTTCATATGCCAATTTAAACAAATAGATGCAAATTTAGATTTTGGAGCAAATTAGGAAGTGCGTGGCTGGTGCCTCACCAGTACACGCACAGCACAAACTTTAAAAAATACCCTAACATTTTTGAAATAGGAGGGAAGAACGAGATCAAGGGCCAAAGACCCACAGTTTGCCTCCCTGCTCTCCCTCTAACAATCACCCCTTGCTTTTTCCTGTAAGACCAATTGCAGCCGTTAACAGTCCTCAACAGGTTTACCACACCTATCAGCCAATCACTCATTCCCACCACCCTTCTGAGTAATACCCCTCCCCACCCTCTCACTATAAGGGTCTGGTGACTTCTGTTTCAGTGTATCTGAAGAAGTGTGCATGTCCACGAAAGCTCATACCAATAACAAACTGAGTTGGTCTCTAAGGTAGTGATGTATGGAAGTGAGAGCTGGACCATAAAGAAGGCTGACTGCCGTAGAAATTATGTTTTTGAATTGTGGTGTTGGAGGAGACTCTTGACAGTCCCGTGGACTGCAAGAATATCAAACCTCTCCATTCTGAAGGAAATCAGCCCTGAGTGCTCACTGGAAGGACAGATCGTGAAGCTCCAATACTTTGGCTACATCATGAGAAGAGAAGACTCCCTGGAAAAGACCCTGATGTTGGGAAATATGGAGGGCATAAGGAGAAGGGGACAACAGAGGATGAGATGGTTGGACAGTGTTCTCGAAGCTACCAGCATGAGTTTGACCAAACTGCGGGAGGCAGTGGAAGACAGGAGTGCCTGGCGTGTTCTGGTCCATGGGATCACGAAGAGTCGGACATGACTAAACGACTAAACAACAACAAGGTGCTACTGGAAGGAATTTTTTTCTTTTGTTTTGACTACGGCAGACCAACATGGCTATCTACCTGTAACTAAATCACCCCTGGTAACTGCACTTTAAGGAAGAATTTTGATTGGATTTTCAAAGTATTTGGGTGAGCAGGCCAAGCTCTGAAGTAGGAAGTCTTGCTTTGGGCATATGTCCATGATTTATGAGAAGAACATGGCATTAACTAAACAAAGTATTTAATCAGGATTTAGAATTAATCTTTATTTATAAAAATGAGAAGAGCATTGTGATTTCCCAAAGTAACATTTATGCAGCAGGATCTCATGTTTAACATTCCCTTTTCATTTCTCTCTGCCTTTTAACAACAGCAACTGGTCTCCCTTCTCAAGAATAATCTCCTTAGGGGCACTGATTCTTCCATCACAAAGCAATACTAACCCTAAACCCTGGGAATTTGAAAGGCTGCTTACAGATTTCCATGCCAAATCTGAGAGGCTACAATTTATGGGAATCCTGCGTAGCAGGTTCTGATTTGCCGAGAGGGTTCTTTAAATTAAAATATTTTTGTGCAAAGTGTCGGGATTCGTTAATAAATGGTTGGATATCAGGGGTCTTGCGTGAGGTTTCCAAATATCTCAGAAAGTAAACATCTCCCTGTGGAAAAGAGATGTTTGAAGGCAAAGCTGAGCTCTCCTCAACTGAAATAGAAACAGAGCTTCAAAGGACAGTGGGAAAGTGAGTTTTGTAAAACTGGAGTTTCTAAAACCTGGACATCTCTTTTGGAGCTCAAATGAGGATTAAGGGTGGCTCTGGCATTAAGGCCGGGAAATAAACTTTTCCTGTTTAAGTGTTTTGTCTGTCTGGGTCTCCAGCGTCTGGATTTTGTTGTGTTAACTTGGTCTAGTGTCGCCAGTTGTTGGCCCAGCGCGTGGGTTGTGTAACCTGCAAAATGTTCTTCTCGCCCTCAGTTGTTGTTTGGTGGGGGCAAGGGAGAGTACTTCATTTCTCAGGCGATTCTTACTTCAAGTTCCTTTGTAGATCTGGAATATACCATGGGGACATGTCCTTTGCTTAAAAAAAAAATGTGTTATTAATACAGTGGTACCTCTGGTTGCGAACGGGATCCATTCCGGAGGCTCGTTCACAACATGAAAAGAGCACAACCTGCAGCGGCGCATTTGCGCACACGCGGGTTGCGATTCGCCGCTTCTGCGCATGACGTCATTTTGCGCTTCTGCGCATGTGCGAGCGGCAAAACCCGGAAGTAACCCTTTCCGGTACTTCCAGGTTGCCGCGGGACATAACCTGAAAGAACGTAACATGAAGTGGACATAACATGAGGTATGACACTAATACACTTATGTAGTGCTTATTTTAAAAAAACCAAAGTGCTTTACAAACATTATCTTAGTAGTTCTTAAGAGCCCTGTTGTGTTGGAGTTAGGTTTTTGAATTGCACAAAACATGAGCTTCCTTTTGCCATTCTCTTAGGGCAGTCTTCCTCAACCTCAGCCCTCCAGATGTTTTGAGACTACAATTCCCATCATCCCTGACCACTAGTCCTGCTAGCTAGGGATCATGGGAGTTGTAGGCCAAAAACATCTGGAGGACCAAGTTTGAGGAAGCTTGTCTTAGGGTGAACCTACATGGTCTATACAAGTGGTTGTATTATGTATTATGTATTATTTATTATGTATGTATTATGTATTGTATTTTTAAAACATGCCCACAATTAATTTGGTTCTTCTCTATAGCTGGGCCTATATGTATTTTTTTAAAGAAAAATTCATTAGATTTTATAAAGAAAAATACAAAGAGCTGGGCATAGTAACATTTTTTTCTGGGTCATTGTGTTAACATGTGTTGCAATGCTTATACTTGTTACTAGGTGTCACTATAGTGTTCTCTGCACAATCAAGTAACACTAATCAAAGTCAACATCTGTTATGGTTTCTTGGGTCACATATGCAAGGATTCTTTCATCGCACAGCTTTCGACAACCCCAGAGTCTCTTGGTAATGACTGTGTTCCCAAAGAGTGTGCCCTTAGTCACATTACTTTAGCCTTGCCAGGAATGTACCTTGATGTTCTATTCTACCCTAAACTAATGCAGCTGCCTGAGAAGAATGAAGCTGCTTGGTAGATTGGCCACAGTACTGATAGCCTCACCAGTAATGATATACTGGCAGAAAATGTACAGGTCGCAATAGGGCAAGGGTAGGCAACCTGTGGCCCAATCGCCTTCTCAATCCGGTCCACGGACGGTTCAGGAATCAGCGTGGTTTTTACATGAGTAGAATGTGTGCTTTTATTTAAAATGCATTTCTGGGGTATTTGTGGGGCATAGGAATTCATTCATCCCCCCCCCAAAAAAAATAGTCCGGCCCACCACATGGTCTGAGGGATGGTGGACCGGCCCACGGCTGGAAAAGGTTGCTGGCTCCTGCAATAGGGGATGGAAGATGTAAATTTTCTTTTCTTGACAGCATGAGTCACACCTTATCTCACACTATAGCAAGGGGGCTGAGGTCATAAGCCTGGGTGATCAGCATCTCTATAGTTACTTTGGTGATGTTCCAGGGAAGCTTCAAACAAAGCTGCAGTAACTTACATAGCAGTAGGATACGTAGATTACACTGTAGTGTCCTAATCCTCTCCGAAATGCACATATGTGGTTTGCATTCCAAAAGCAACCCAGTGGTTACCTTCCATCTAAAATATTTTGACATAGCAACAGGTTTAATACCTGTCAAGGCCAGGCTGGAGCAGCGAGTGGTCAGTTGTAAAGTTGTACCTGAAGGACATAGCTTCCCACTCATGGCCTCGAGCTTAGTTGCTGGAGCTGTGTGGGGACTTGGACTTTGTGGCCTGAAACATAACAAGCAGAAGGTCCTGCTCTATTGACCGAGTGACTCAGGAGCTCTGACTCTTATTTATTCCTACCACGCCTTGCCAGTTCAGTGGCTTCTTACTGCCTTTCAGTTTCTGGAGGCAAAGCTGTGCACTCTTATTCCATACTTGAAGAGGGTTCTGCTGACAGAGAACAATAATTTCCATAAACTGGGTTAAAGCGAAGATAACAAAAGCGACTTGTGGCATATTAAACACCCAACATATTTATTGCACCATAAGCTTTCATGGACCACAGTCCACTTCATCAGATGCCATGATGTGTAAGCCTACATTGGCAAGCATATACAGTATTCAGATGTGCTGGGAGAATGTAAAGTAGTGAGATGAGAGCAGACCAAAATTGAATGTTGAGGGTGTGTGTGTGTGTGGAAATTATCCTGAAAGCAAAATAGTTACAGTGACCAATTGACAAGGCAGCTTCAGCGATAACACAAACATCCTTTCATTTGCTAGTTAATTAGCGCACACAGTGTGACTGGGGGGGGGGGGGAATCCCTTAGAACTGAATTGCTTGATAAATTGTAATTTGGTCCTTTTTCTGCTGGAGTTTCCCTTTGAAGTTCTTTTGAAGAATGGCCACCTTAAGGTCAGAATACCGCATGTCCTGGCAGCCTGAAACATTCTCCTCCTGCTTTCCTGATATTGCCACCAGGTCCCAGGCTGATCTAAGGACAAATTTATATACTTTGTAATACAGTGGAGGCTGGTCAGTTGAGACAAATGGGGTAAAGGTAAAGGGACCCCTGACCAGTAGGTCTATTTGTGACCGACTCTGGGGTTGTGGCGCTCATCTCGCTTTATTGGCCGAGGGAGCCGGTGTACAGCTTCCAGGTCATGTGGCCAGCATGACTAAGCCGCTTCTGGTGAACCAGAGCAGCGCACGGAAACACCGTTTACCTTCCCGCTGGTGCGGTACCTATTTATCTACATGCACTCTGACGTGCTTTCGAACTGCTAGGTTGGCAGGAGCAGGGACCGAGCAACGGGAGCTCACCCCATTTCAGGGTTTCGAACCACCGACCTTCTGATCGGCAAGTCCTAGGCTCTGTGGTTTAACCCATAGCGCCACCTGCGTCCCCGACAAATGGGGTACCGCTCCACAAAAAGTCAACCTGACCTCAGCCAGACCCCATTTGCCTGCCATCTTAATTTACAACCAATCCAGGGGATGGCACTGCGAGTCACTATCCTTCTTTGGTCTTAGTGTAACTCAGGGAAGGGAACAAAATTAGAAAGTATTGGCTCTGCTTGGCTGACTTTGGCTGTGCCTACCACTGGCCGGCCCTACCAGACCCAATGGACACCAGCCACCACTGGCTTGATGCCTAGATGGATGAAATAGATTGTGCAACATAGTTAAAATAGAGAATAATTTAAAATACACCAGAATTAAAATACACAGTTAAACAATCCTATTAAAATAAGACCTTGCCAAATCCTGAATGGCAGGACCCAAAACCCTATAAAATAAACCTTAGTCTCCTGGGATAAAACCTGACCATTTTCAATCCAAGCTTGAAAAATCAAATGGACGGGCAACACACATACCCAAAAATTTTAAAGTAATGATGGGGCAACTGTGGCACTTGCATGTTGCTGGATTGTCAACCTTCACCAACCCATGGTCATTGGCCATGCTGGCTGGAGCTGAAAGGAGTTGGCTCAGCAACAACCCTAGTTTAAAGATCGACCTAGGATACAGTGTGAAGTGCCATCAGAGTTGCAGGTTACTTTGTGATAGTTGAAATAGTTAGGATTGTTTGCTTTGGAGCAATGCAGAAGAGATTTGTGTCTAGTAGGTAAAGTGATGATGTGTCTGGGTGTGCTGGATCTATTTTATGCTGGTCTGGTTTCCAGAGTTCACTGGCCAAGCCTTCATAATGTTGAGCACCAGTGTTCACTAAAGTAAGTTTCATTTGTACAGCCGTAAATATTTGAGAAGCAAAGGGGCTCCAGCCTTGTAACCCAACACCTACAATGATAATCTACGTTAGCTGTCTTGAGTTTCAATAGCATGCAAAACTCTTGGGAGTCTGCAGTCAAGGTCAGATGCTTACTTTATGACATCAGGCCCTGAAATGTTTTAATGTTGTTAACTGAAAGAAAGCTGGGAGGGGAAGGGAGACACCAGAATAATTGAAGGAAAGCTAAGTTGCCAAGATAGATCTGGGGGGAAGGACTTCAGGGAGGTGGCAAAGTATGGGCGATCTAAGGACATTTGAATAATTGCTACACCTACTCTGAATTTTGTGGAAGGATTTGGCAAAGAAATGGTGGCCAGGATCCAAAGAATTGTGGAGCTTATTCTGTGAGCCCAAAAAGCTTCACATTATAACTGGGTTTTTCTCCCAAACAGCCCAATGTGCTGGATGGCAAACTGCTTTTAAAACTGGCTGTGTGTGTGTGTGTGTGTGTACGTACACGTGCCAAAAGCCATTTCCCAAGCACAAAATGGGACAAGTTGTTGCTGCTTAAAGGAAGAAACTTAAACTCCACTGGGTGAGCATAAACCAGTGGTAGGGGACATGTCGCCTGGGGGCAACATGAAGCCCCTTACTAATTTATTGCCATCTTCTGAATATTGCCACACATGGACAGAGAGATGGGGTGGCACAGAGGCAGAGGGCAGTGGAAGGCAGCAAATGCCCTGTACATTTGGCTCACCCTCCACTTCCAGCCCAATGCGCTGTCCTTTGAGGAATGTCACCCACCCACAGCATAAAGCTTTCAGCTAATCTAATAATAATAATAATAATAATAATAATAATAATAATAATAATAAATTTTATTTATATCCCGCCCTCCCCAGCCGAAGCCGGGCTCAGGGCGGCTAACAATAATCAAATAATCAAACAATCAAATAATCACACATTCTAAAAATATTTCATTATAAAAATTAATTAAAATCAAATTAATGGCAACCGATTAAGCAAGATTCTGTGCAGGTTGCCAGAGGAGGGAGTCAGGCTGCACCCTGACCAAAGGCCTGGTGGAACAACTCTGTCTTGCAGGCCCTGCGGAAAGATGTCAGGTCCCGCAGGGCCCTAGTCTCTTGTGACAGAGCGTTCCACCAGATTGGAGCCGCAGCCGAGAAGGCCCTGGCTCTAGTTGAGGCCAGCCTAACCTCTCTGAGGCCTGGGACCTTGAGGATGTTATTATTTGCAGACTGTAGGTTTCTCTGTGGGGCATACCAGGAGAGGCGGTCCCGTAGGTACGAGGGTCCTAGGCCGTATAGGGCTTTAAAGGTTAAAACCAGCACCTTAAACCTGATCCTGTACTCCACCGGGAGCCAGTGCAGCCGGTATAGTACCGGATTAATGTGATCTCGCAGCGAAGACCCCATAAGGAGTCTCGCTGCGGCATTCTGCACCCGCTGGAGTTTCTGGGTCAGTCTCGAGGGCAGCCCCACGTAGACCGAGTTACAATAATCCAGTCTGGAGGTGACCGTCGCATAGATCACAGTGGCTAGGTCAGGGCGAGAGAGATAAGGGGCCAACTGCTTAGCTTGGCGGAGATGAAAAAATGCCGCCTTTGTTATAGCTGTAATCTGCGCCTCCATAGAGGCCTAAACCAGCAGTATAAGGCAGCTTCCTATGCTACATCAGACCATAGGTCTGTCTAGCTCAGTATTGTCTACACTGACTGGCAGCAGCTCTCCAAGATTTCTCCCAGTGGGTTCTCTCTTGGGATGCTGAGATTTGAAATTAGAACCTTCTGCATTCAAAGCTGAGGCTCTGACACTGAGCTGCAGGCCCTCCCCAAATTCGCTGGATTCTGGCCTTTGCATAATACGTTGTTCTATGACTACTTCAGATTTCATTGCATTTGAGGGGGGTGGGGATAACTCGTTCAGCTCACGCCGGGAAGTTTCAGGCAGCATCTATGTCTCAGAATGTCTCTCTGGTCTTCCCAGATGCCTGGTGCAACTCAGAATGACCTCTTGTGCATCTGGTGTGTGTGTGTGGTGCTGGCTAAGGCAACGTACCACTTAATAGGTATTGTGGCCAGCTCTGTTCTTGAATTCCTTCTATGCAGGAATTTGCTCCTGGCAGGAAGTGGAAACCAATGGCACGGATTCCATTACAAACATGCCAGAAACATTTGGGTATGTTTCTAATAAGGAACTCTTCAGTGGCCCACATGCAGGAGAGGGTGAGCCCTACTCTTAACGAAGACTACTTTTGGCCGTTCTGTGATACTGGAAACCAGAGAAACGAATCCTTTGTATTTAAGGCATAAAACCTTGGCTGCAATCCAGAGAATCGTGTGCCTAGCCAGGCTCCATTGTCGCCTGTGGAAGGCAATGAATGATCTGCAAGTGAAGGTCATTCTGTAACCAAAAAGCAATGCTAGGATACTGGCCCCTGGTCCCTTATCTCAACAAGTGAGTTGTTTATGCACATGGAATTAAGGACATATGTAACCTCTTATGTACAGCAACATTTGGTTCCTCTTGACCCAGTGACTTTTGGCTTATTGATTCCCAACTAGGGAATGAGAGGATTTATGAACGTTGATGGGGATTTATGCTTCTCGTCCCCAAGAGCATTTAAAATAGCATCTAGCAAACGATTCTGAGTCTGAGGATACTCCCTAGTGTGTGTATAAATTCTCCCATCCTCACGTCCGCAAATGCAGTGGCTCTGGGAGGCAAATAAATTGAATTTTCATCTTTCATTTTTTTTCCACCCCTTCTTTGCCCCAGAGCATAACGTGAGTCCTTCTCCGGCCAATATTGGCTGTTGTGCATAAAAGTAGATTTGCTTTAAATTGAAAGCTAGTTCCCCTTCTTTTTCTTTTCTTTTGACCTAAGCCAAAGGGCGCTTGGAGCTTTTTCACATGACTCTCTGGGCATGTGGTAGGCATTTGCTTGGAGAAGTATGTGCATGTTGAATCTTGGAGTGAGGCAGTTGTATACATACGTTGCCAGAAATGGGGCTTGGCTTTTGGCATGCCACCTCAAAACACCCTTTTCAAGCATTTGCAGTGGCATGCCAACCTTTTTAAAGGTTCGTATAGATTGGCTGCTTTTATTGTGCAAGTCAGTCTGGGAACATTTACATTGAAAGTTGCCAAAGAGCAGTTTCCCCCAGCCTGGTGCCTTCCTGATGTTTTAGACTACAGCTCCCATCCTCCCTGAACTTGGGCCATGCTAGCTGGCGCTGATGAAATCCAGTGTAACTGGAGGGTACCAGACTGAGGTCTGCACCTGATGGTGGATTCACACCACCAGCTGCCTATCACAGCTCCTATGACATTTATACAGTGTCTGCTGTACATTCAGCAGCTGTGTGAAAAGGCCCTTAACTGGGAGCAGTGTTAGAAATTCCCCAGTTGCCAGGCACATATTGAGACTGGCTTGGGTCCAATTGTGACTATGTGGAGATCTTTGGATGCCGGGATGGCAACTAATATTTCCATCTGGCTGGACCCTCCAGCTTTCTTAAGCAGCCAAACAGAGGAGCTTGCTTACTGCATTTATATCCCACCCTTTTTCTCTCCAAAGAGTACATGGTTCACCCCCCCTCCTTAGTTAATCCCTACAATGACCCTTTGGGGTAGGTTAAGAGATTGTGAGAAGGTTACCCAGTGAGCTTCATGACCGAGTGGGGACTGGATCTCCCAGGTCTTAGTCCGACACTCTAACCACTACACCACCAAAGTGGTTGCCTAGAATACTTCTGCTGTGGGGCAGCTCTGTAAATTAAGTAGGTAAATATGGGGAGAGCAAAATGTTACTTTGAGAAGGATCTGAAATACTTTCCTTGAAGCTTGAATCTGTTCTATTTGATGTTTTAACGTGTTGTGAACCACTCTGAGATTTTTCTTTAAAATATAAAGCTGTATAGAAATGAAATCATCAACAACTTCACTGCAGAAAAAGCCCCCTAGACATTCCACTGTGAAGACAGTCACCTAGGTTTAAGATGCCATTTTGCAGTTGGCTTATATCATAGACTCATAGAATTGTAGAGTTAGAAGGGATCCTGAGAATCGTCTAGTCCAATCCCCTGCAATGTGGAAATATGCAACTGTCCCATATGAGGATCAAACCTGCAACCTTGGCATTTATCAGCACCATGCTCTAATTAGCTGAATGATCTATATATCTGAGTTTCAAACACTGCCTGTGAGTCTCTGCAGGTTTCATCTAATTCTTATATAGGATTGGGCTGAAAATTCCAATGAAGGCCGACACATGTTCTAAACAGAGGCTGGAAACCTGTGGCCCTTCAGATGTTGCTGAACTACATTCCCATTATTCCTGGCCTTTGGCCATGCTGGCTTGAGCTGATGGAAGTTGGGAATCCAACCACACCTGGAGGTTCCCCATCCTTGTTTTAAATTATCTCATTTCTTCCCATTCCTCTCTCTGGGAAGGAGAGATCATGGCTGCACTGATGTGATTTAGGCAGATTTTTATAGCCCCATCTATGCACAGCGGTGCAGAGCTAGCAACAGTTATTACACAACAAAATTCCCACTGAACTAATAACTTCTCATGCTTACTCTTGTTTGTTGAAAGAAAATGTAAAAGAAAACTCAGTGTGACACCTTTCAGATTATTTTTGGGGTGGCGAATGGGGGGAAAATAGATTCTTTGTAAATGCAGGAAGAATTTTTAATGGTCTGGTGGGTACATGAGCTGCTCATAAGTCTTTACTGGTATATGGGGCTGAGATTGTCAGTGATGTTCTTGAAAGTTTTCTCAATGCAGCTGTTATTTGCAAGCATGTTTAAACCCCATAATATATTTCATCTGAAACACAATTCCCTATTGCATTCGGTGCACTTAGCCATAAGCTGTAGTAGCTACCAGTGGAACTGGCTGTATCTTCAGTGCTTCCAGTAATGTCATTTTATATAATGTCAGGATGTATGCTGAGGGTTGATAAAAGCTCAGTGAGACTGGCTGTCATCCATCTTCCACTTGCATCTTCCTGTTTTGACATTGACTGTTTGGGAAAAGCCTCTTCAAAGGCATGCGTTATATACATATTCACTTTAAAAAGGACCCTGGAATACAAAAAGAAAGCCAGAGAAGCTGTTAATGAGCTATTTTGTTTCCAGAAAATGCCTGTGATTTGTACATTTCAGTTGTCTGCTGTTTACAAGATGGCTTGATTTAAAGTCTTCTGCCAATTTATGGGTTCTGGTTCCAAACAGTGGAATAGTGCAACTCCCTTTGCTAATTCTCAGACTTACTTGTTGTGTGAGCAGGACAAGAAAAGGCAAAGGCCCTGAAGTAAAGACCTAAAGGTTGGTTTTCTAGCGTGGCAGAACTTGCATTGAAATCTCAGTTATAAATACAGATCTCCTGATTTACTGCAAATTAATTGAATCCTTCACCTGTGCTCTTCCTGTTCCAAACTCTTGGCTCCCTGGTTCCCTAAGGGCCAGTTAACGGATTTGACAAAAACCATGTTTGCATTCAGCTTGCTATGGTGAACACAGGAGATGGCGCAACATACAACAAATGGCAAATGGCAACATACAACAAATCGGCACATGCCAGGAAGATAGAATTAAGGGTGGAACCCTGGCACATGTTTCAGCATTTTCCCTTTGACACTGGGGTGTTGCAGCAGATATCACTGCTTACCGTATTTTTTGCTCTATAAGACTCACTTTTTCCCTCCTAAAAAGTAAGGGGAAATCTGTGTGCATCTTATGGAGCGAATGCAGGCTGCACAACTATCCCAGAAGCCAGAACAGCAAGAGGGATTGCTGCTTTCACTGCGCAGCGATCCCTCATGCTGTTCTGGTTTCTGAGATTCAGAATAATTTTTTTCTTGTTTTCCTCCTCCAAAAACTAGGTGCGTCTTGTGGTCTGGTGCGTCTTATGGAGCAAAAAATACGGTAATTGTAGAAGGCTCAGACATCACCTTGTCAACAAAGGTCCATATAGTTAAAGCTATGGTTTTCCCAGTAGCGATGTATGGAAGTGAGAGCTGGACTATAAAGAAGGCTGATCGCCGAAGAATTGATGCTTTTGAATTATGGTGCTGGAGGAGACTCTTGAGAGTCCCATGGACTGCAAGAAGATCAAACCTCTCCATTCTTAAGGAAATCAGCCCTGAGTGCTCACTGGAAGGACAGATTGTGAAGCTGAGGCTCCAATACTTTGGCCACCTCGTGAGAAGAGAAAACTACCTGGAAAAGACCCTGATGTTGGGAAAGATTTAGGGCACAAGGAGAAGGGGACGACCGAGGACGAGATGGTTGGACAGTGTTCTCGAAGCTACAAACATGAGTCTGACCAAACTGCGGGAGGCAGTGGAAGACAGGAGTGCCTGGTGTGCTCTGGTCCATGGGGTCACGAAGAGTTGGACACGACTAAACAACAACAACAACAACAGTCTATTGGGCTTCAGGCCCAGAGACTTGAAACAAAGCCCTGTGAGATCAAGGGTGGTAACCTGCTCAGGAAGAGAGTTTGGCTCATAGGTACTGCCTTCTTTCTCATCTCAAGCCTCAGCTGATCCACCTGTGCAGAATCTTCCCATCATCCCTCACAAAACTAGGTGTGCTTTAGGGTTGACCAGGGAGGAGGTTACTGTTAAGTTGGTTTCAGTCTGTAGCATAGAGATCCTCTGGAAGAGTTGCTAAGCTACATACTGTCACTTCCTTAGTTCAGCAGATAACTGGCATATACTGTAGGCAAATCAAAGTACTTGGGACTGAACTTGTAGCGGTTTTGCAGTGCACATGTCACAATGTCTTAGCTTCCACCCTTATTAGCAACTTTGCTGTCCTCCGTGAACATCCTGGGGGTGATTTTGCAACTAAACGGCAACCATCAGATCTGCTCTGCTAATGATATGTCACAATGCTTTATCCCTTTCAGTGGGAAAACCTGTTTTGGTTTCTTATATTAATAGTGCTTTTAGGTAGTAGGTACTATGGTATATGCTGGTACCTGTAATGACGCAACACTGTTACTGTATATTGGCCTTTGGTGCAAAGTTGTGCAAGTGCTAGTAGAAACTTGCTGCTGTTTACTCAGTACTGTATGCATGTGAGCAGCTGGATTCTTAGGGTCAGTTGCTGCTGTTAATAGACAGAAGTGGGCAAGAAGAGGCGGCTTCACTTTTCATATTAACAGCAGTAGTGCACTACTTCTTTAGGGTACTTTTTGCAAGGTTGCTCAGCCTCCAAAGTAGAGCCAATGCATTATCTGCTAAAGTCAGATTGGATTGGAAAATGAATATTTTTCAGTACATTTTTCCTAGAGGGAACACTCTTATTTGTTTCAAACCTCCAGTAGCTCATGACCTGAAACACTAAGTAATAGCCATACGATTTTCACCAATAAGCATTGTCCTTCAGATGCTTTTATTCAATCCTTCCTTTTTTTTGTTTTTCTTTTTTTCTTTTTTTTTTTAAAAAAAGGTTTCAGGTGTATGATGCTTCTGGCAGTGACAGATTTCCACATATCTGTGAGACATTTCCTTCTGTTTGTGTTTAAGTCTCTTTCATATTTTATTTGTTACTAGCAATCACGGGTCTTGGGGCCGCATTAATTGTACTCTTGTTCCGTCTGCGTTTAACTTCTGGCAACGAAGGCAGAATTATCTGGGCCTGCCCTCCAGCTGACCTCTGCATTACCTGTGACGGTTCCTCAAGCCTACCAATTTGCTATGGAGGCCAGAATGCAGTGTTAGGATGTGTGGGATCTCATATCAATCTCCCGCTGGATAGCTGGGGGGCAAGGAACCTGCTTCAAAAGGTAAAACAGGTGGATAACTTTTTTCGATCTGAGGTCCACATTCTCATATTTGACCACCACCTAGGGACCACGTGTCCCTGGTGGATGGGACCAGAGGCAAAAATGGGCAGAACAATGAACATAAATGCCACTTATTTACAGTAGGCACTCGCCTAACTACCTCTATCCTCTAGCAAGGAAGTGCCCTTATCAGAGTTCAGGGACACATTCCAGCCAGGCAAAAATCATTTGAGGAGGGTGAGGGCAGGTGTTCAGAGGAGAGAAGGGGTGCCTGGCAAGAGTTCCAAGCCTCAGATAGAGTCCCAAAGGGTCACATTTGCCCCCTGGGCCTGCTATGGGCTTTGATTCGTTTTAATATTTGTTGCTTTTCCAACAAGCAAGTTGAGTTCAAAGCTTAAGGTTCCTTATCCCACAATTAAAGCCAGGGAACCTATATTGCAACACCCTGAGTGTTTTGATTAGAGAGGAGGAAGGATATACATTTGTGCCATCAACAGGACTTTGGCGGGAGGCCTGTCCTTGCTTAGACACTGCCCCAAGCACACTTAACAAATGCACACAAGTGTACCACCAGCTGCACTGTGGTTTCATACACCTGTGTTTGGTCCCTCACAACACTGATACCCCTCCAGACTTTTGGCTTTTGGTAGTGCCTATATATGAGGTCCAAGCAGGAGACTTAGGAGAATGAGCGAGTGCAAACCGAACACTTAACAGTGGGGACATGAAACATCCAGGGGATATCTTGGTCTGCTGAGACATTCCATCCCTGACCTGGAAGTCACTATACTTTAAACAAAATAATACCAAGAAAAATGATCGAAGGTGGGGTTGGAGCAGAAAGCTTGCATCCCTGGAATTCATTTGCAAGTTTTATTATTGTCGGCTGCAGTTCTGATAATAGCCTCCTTCCCTTCCCAACACTTTATTTTATTTCTGTATGGAGAATCAAGCTGGGGTGAACCAGGGAGAGACAGATGATTATTAGGTAGGGAGATAGAGACAAGGGTTGCATTGTGGATACAGTCAAATAATATTGTCCTGCTAATTTTTAGAAAGCAGTGAAGTCACAAGAATGACACACCTTGTATTGTGGCATATGAATGTGGGTTGCATTGTCACTCCGAAATACCTGCCTCACCTCCACATGGTGCTAATGTTTAGTGTTTCATCATCCAACACATTTCTTGTTGAAAGGGGTGTCTGCTCCCTTCCATGCTGCTTTTGAGCACTTTGATCTTGTGGGGTGGAATCCTGTCCCTCAGGGTCATGGGTTTGAACCCCTCATTGGCCAAAAGATTCCTGCACTGCAGGGGGGTGGGACTTGATGACCCTTGTGGCCCCTTCCAGCTCTACAGATTTAGGATTCTATGAGACGGTTCGCTACTGCTTGCCTTTCAGTGCTATCCTTTTGCATGGCAGTGCCTTACTAACTTATAGGAAGAGGGTGCTTTGCAGCATCTGACCTTACCAGGCCTGTCAAAATGGTGTGACCATGCATCAGCCTTTGTGCCTAATTTTGACCCCCATGCCCCTCCCCACAAGACCCCACCAATTTGGAAAGCTGCAGCAAAAAGAAAAAAGTAGACATGTTACTGGGGTTGGGGGCAGAGAGGTCGTCACATCACCCAGCAGTCATGCGAGGCAGAGAGGTCTCCACATGACCGAGCATGGGAAGAAGAGGAGGAGGAGGAGGAGGAGGAGTTTGGATTTGATATCCCGCTTTATCACTACCCGAAGGAGTCTCAAAGCGGCTAACAATCTCCTTTCCCTTCCTCCCCACAACAAACACTCTGTGAGGTGAGTGGGGCTGGGAGACTTCAGAGAAGTGTGACTAGCCCAAGGTCACCCAGCAGCTGCATGTGGAGGAGCGGAGACGTGAACTCGGTTCACCAGATTACAAGTCTACCGCTCTTGACCACTACACCACACTGGCTCTCAGTGCAAGTTGACCCTTCCTCACCTATCTAGGCATTTTAGCGGTGCAGTGGTGTAGCAGGGGCAGTGCCACACGGAGGGTTGGGGTGCAAAATTTCAAAAGAAAAAAAGTAGTAATAATAAAAATGCAACCTTCCCATCTCACAGAAAATTTGCCCAGTGTTTGCATGGGTGGGCAGAGGCAGATTTGGGCAACAGCCTATCCTGCTCTCCACCATGCTAAATGCTCATGGGACTGCAGCTGCCACTTGGGTAGGTCATGGAGCTATTGCCCCTTCGTTCCTGCCTATTGGCTCGTGATTTTGAGGATACTTGCCTTGCCCCAGGTGCTAGCAAGCCACGCTATGCCACTGGCGGTGGGCTACCAGTTCAGAAGAAAGCTGTAAGGAAGGATTAGCAGAGAACTCTCATGTACTTACACTTTGAAAGGTGTCGGGGTACATATGTGTGCACATTAGGCTGAGGAGGACCCAGCATTATCTGCCTGAGAGTATATTAATCAAATGTGGTGGTGGGGGGAGAGTTTTGAAGTGCCTCTGAGTCACACAGAATCCTCCCACAATGTTTTCTGGGCTGTGTGTGTGTGTCTGAATATTTGCACCTATGAAAGAGTTCTTTTGTAAGACTCAAAGGCTTGCTTTCTGCATTTTAACACTCAAAATTGGTGTTACCAGCAAGGGAGATGATGCATCCAGTTTGCGTTAAAAGTGTGATGCTTTGGAGAGAGCGACTCTCCCTAATATGGGCAGAGTGCTGTAGAAAGGCAACAAAATGGGCAGATGTGGAATGAGACACTGATTAATTAATTTGTGGTACTTGTGCTTCATGCAGAATTCTTTGCCTTTCTTTCTTCTGTATTCCAAGATCAGTCCTCAAAATGTTTGTTTTGGATTTAGGACGTCTTTAAAATGCAGCATGCCTATTTGTGCAATACCTTTTTAAAAATAGCTAGGCAGCTGGCTTCCAGGAATACTTGTCCATGTCACATATATCTGACGCCTTTCTTGTCTCTTGAGGCCACTGACTACATTGCATATTTTATGATTACAGTGCAGCATTTTAATGGACCTCTGCCATATGGTTGAGTCATCTGCCCCATCTCCTGGTTTTGGGAGGATTACACATGGATCTTCTAAAGATTATGAAACATAACAGAAGAAAACTAACTCTTAGAGCACAGTAGACACTATCCATTTGTATTGGTCAGAACATGCAACCTGTTTAAAGCAAATACTGGATAAAATAATAGCATTATTATGGGGAAAACCTGTGGGTTTCGTGCCTCTTCATAAGTATGAAGTTGGAAGGTGGAAGGTGGTGGGGGGAGAGACTTCTGATTTAAGGCAATGGCAGGCTGCTGAAAGCTTCTTCAGAATCAGTTCTTTCAGTGTGGTATGTTTTTCCTAATAAAAACTCCTCATTTCTTTCTGAGAAGTGCACTTTACGAAGTAATTTTTTGAGTGGGAAGCCCTAAATTAGTCACTCCCTTCGCCCATCTGTTCCTGGAAACTGTTCAAAACAGTAACTCACTTACAGCAAGAAGGACTCAGATAATAAGAAGCTTAGCCTGGGAAGAAAGCAACCTGGGCACATGATTGCTGTAAATTGTGACAATTGTCACTGGCAACTTTGGCAAGAGTGAACCTAATGCCCAAATTGCATTTTCCCCAGTGGAAAACAAGCCCAAAGTATGTGTGTGCTTGAAACCCACCCATTGTTACCTTTGCCTTGTCTCTTCCCTCTGCTTTTTGTTTCCTCCACTGCCACATTTTAGATTGTAAAATTCTCAGGGCAGGGATCAGTTTGCAGGCTCTCAAGTCTTATTTTTCAAATGATGGATTGACTGTGATTGATTCTCAGTTAAACATCTGGCTAGTTCAGATGACAACCTTGAGCTAGGTTAAAAGCTTTGAGAACTTAAAAGAAGAAAAGTCACTTGATCCAGGGACAGTCTACAAATATATTGGCCTGTTCCAACCTCTTTTTCTTAATGGTGACTGCTCCTGCTCAGGCTGCACAGGGAAAGCATTTTGGTTCCTGAAATTCATTCTGATTGCGCAGATTAAAATATAACTGATATAATTCTCAAGTGGTTGATAGCCAGGTGCAAAATGTGGCTGACTAATTTTGAACACTGGCTCAGTGGCGGAACATGTTTATGAATTCTGTATAGATTATCACAAAGGTGTTAGTGGAGGAGTAGTACGTCTGGTGAGGGACGTGTCATGCTCCTTCTGTGATAGTTTGTCCACCTTTGCTCCCCCACCCTGCACTCAGTTTTCACCTGTAGCTTCCAGCAGCTGTCAGCATGTGACAGTGGCCATACCCAGGGAATGGCTTCAACTTGAATGCTAAACCAACTGAGGGTAGCCAATGGATGGTGCCTTGTACTCTCACTTCCAACAACTCCTTTAGCCAAGCTAGTCCCAAACACATTGCTCTGCTTTCCTTTGAACCACCACATCAGCAAGACCAAGAAGGTGGTCTTGGCTGGGCGCAGCCCAGGACCTCCATACACACTGCCCAGGTTTGATCCCTGGTGTGGTCACTTCAGTGCTGCTAACACAGTGGATTGACTTCACTCCTCTGTTGTCTCTCAAGACAGGCAGATGCCAACAACAATCACTAAATGGAACTATTATTTTAATAAATATTGAATTGAAAAGCTCTCGGTTCATTGTAGCAGCATCAAATAATATTGTTCAGTGTTTCATATTGTTTGCCTTTTGGTGTTGTCTTGCAAAGCAACCTTTGGCTTCTTTTGTTGAAAGGAACAGCAGGGTACAAATGGATGGTGTTGCACTTTTCATGCCATATTCTAACTCCTAGACACGCCTAATGATTTTTCAGGCCCGGAGATGGCCTCCTTTGCTTGAATCCCTGGATAGCCATTGCCACTTGAGGGGTTAGACATTGCTAGGCTTAAGGGGTCCAGTGGTCCAGGCAGCTTTGTAAGTTTGCATACATTTGCTTATGTTGCACTAAAGCACAGATGGTGCTGTTGTATAATCAGTGAAATTTATTGTCATTGGTGTTGGGGTAGGGGGCTAACTAGTGGAGAAAAGTCAATAGGTGCAAGAGGGTTTATTTTCAAATTGGTTATTGGATTTCCTGGTGCTTTTGGAACATCTGCGTTCTTCGGGGAAACCACTCAGCATGTACTCAATAATAAAACAGACAAAGGAAAGCATTATTTTGCAGTATTGAATATTGATTACACTTTGAAGACAGCAGCTATTTTTATTTTTTACATTAATTTACTTTATTGGGTAGCAACTTTGCTAGAGCAGGGATGGGGGATCTGAAGCTTGGCATTTGCATGTGGCTCAGTGGCTAATTTCACGCAACAAGCAATCTGGGTCTCCCCCAGCATTAGGTGGGGAGCAAGATGGTAGACGGAAGAGGTGGTAGAGAGGGAGAGAGGTGGGTTAGTGGCCCCCAAAGACTTGTGGCATGGGCACCCTGAAAGAAAATCCTTGAAGGATGGAGAAAACATTCCCTGGAGAATGAAATACAGTATACCAGTACACTAGTCTTAACTGGGTAGATAAATGAGTGGCTGCCCCTGAAGAGGAACACAGATCATGTAATCACAGAATTGGAAAGGGACCACAAGTCATCTAATCCATTGCAAGAATCTTTTGTCCAACATGGGGCTCAAACCCACAACCCTGAGATTAAGAGTCTCATGCTCTACCAACTGAGCTATCCCTGTTGGATGCTGTATCAGGGAACATGATAACCAATTTCTAAACCAATCCTCTTGCAGTTGCTTCATCTTTTGGAGATGTGATGGAACCCACCTTTGCTTTGTTCAGAGCAGTTGCTACTTTCTCACAGTGGTGAGCTGTCACCTCTTGTGCTAACCCAGGAAGGAAAAGGCAGAAGAGAAGTCCTGAATGGGATTGGGATGTTGGGTTTGAAGAGAGGTACTAACAGCTGTACCTCCTGAACACTTTTTGTTCCTTGTTCTTCACAAGTTCTCTTTAAAAGCTGTTCTTCATCAGAAGGTTCTTCACCCCATCAAGGTAGGGTTCATCTTGCCAGTGGCTGCACCACCATTTTCTTTTTGTAAGAGAAAGCATAATAGGTAGAGAGGGGAGAGAGGGGGGGAAGGGAGGGAGGGAGAGATTAGGAAGGGAAGAACAATGCATGCCAGAAGGAGAGGAGCAAGGTACATACATTTGTAATTAAAAGTGGCTTTCCGATTAGAGATTTGGGCAAAAGGTGGGCTTTGGGTCTTAAAAGGTTGAAGGCTGTGGGTGTAGGATGTTTGAGAGAAAAGAAGCTTCTCAGGTTGGAGTTCCTCATGTAATGGTCTTCCTACTGGTGCTTTGATGGCAGAGCTACATATTACACGTGGGGTTCCTCCTCCTCTTCCCCCCTTATAATGCAGGATTGCAGCAATTGCAGTGCAGACTGGACAGGAATCTTTAGGAAGATTTGCATTGACATATTTTCTGATGCCCTAGGTCCTGTTTAGCATGTCTATTTTATTTGTATATTGTGAACAAAACTAAAAACCTAACTGCCAAGGCTGCCTAACAATAATTGTGTTTTCAGTTGGAATCCATTCATTGTTGTTAATGAGCTTATGAAACAGAAAATTTTATGTGAAAAATGTTCTGCCCTTCATTACTGGTTGTGAGGAATCTGCTTTGGTTTGAGTCGTGGAGGACGAGATTTCGTGGTATCTTCAAACTTTTAGTCTACCTAAAGAGGCTGAATTAGTCCAGATAATTTGTGTTTGGCTGAGTGGATAGGTGCAAAGCTACTATCTCCGGCACTTGTCATCTTGATAATTCTTTTTTTAAAAGCAAGTACTTGCATTGCTAATTAGATTGTGAATCACCTATCTCATTGTCTACATCTCAGACGTCCATCATATTGTGTTCACTTCTGTGTTTGTGTCTTTAGGAATGCAAAAGGAATTTCCTTTTATAATTAAATTGTCCTAGAAGACTGGATGGTAACTAGTCAGCTAAGAGGTACATCAACAATACATGGCTTCTGGGAATAGGTTTTTTCTTGTTGCTGAATGAAGAGGTGGGAAAAAATACACCCAGATTCCAGAGAATTGCTCATACTTGGCTTAGCTGCACACAGGGGCCCATTGTTTTCTGCTGCAAAAAGCCAAATTATAATTTTAGGGCTACGTTTAAAACCATGAAATTCAGGGGTTTCTTTTTAAGGGCTTTTCCAGACTTCTGCTACTTTGAAAATGCATGCAACCAAATAAGAAAAAGTGTATCCTGGCTGTTTGCCTTGGGGATTTATTGGTTTTCAAACATTTGCAGAGAACAACAAAGAGAAGGGGGGACACACACAAAGAAAAATCAATGTAAATTGGAAAATACAAGCTTAGACAGTCACTCTCCAGCCTTTCAGGCAGAGGTCTTCCACATCAATTGCTACCTGATCCTGTGAATTGTCAGATCTATGTACACGGAGGTCTTGCTATCCGAACACAATGCATCCTCAGGAAATCATTTGTTAGGTGAGCGTTCACATAATAAGTCTACCATTTCCATTGATTCCTCTGGGGAGATTTCTAATGCATTCCCATCCACTGAATTTTGACCCCAAAATGGTGGGGGGGAACCCCTCAGGAAAACTCTCTGAAACCTTGCAAAAGCCAAACAAGGAAAGAAAGAAAATGCTCTCTTGTATGATTTCCCACCCTCCCACCCAAGGTTTCTGGCAAAACAGCTGCCACAGACCAACAAAACACAAAAAGTTAGGCTTTTTACAGGCTGCTGATTTGTTATTACATGCACTTTCAGCTGTTTAGATATCTGAATCTGTGGAGTGTATAGCGAAATTTGAGTACTAATTTCTCATGTTTGGATAAGTGAATTTTCTCATGAGCATTTGGCTAGCAGGACCTGCATGTAATTTTACACCTCAATGTGAAGAATAACTTGCAAAATGTAGATAGTATTTGGATGTAAAAGTTCTCTCATGTGGAGCAACTCTATGCTCAGAACTAGTAACAAATTATTATTGGCCTGAAAAATTGTGTTGGGTTGCTTGTGCAAATGGGTCACGTGAAGGGACTGCTGAATTGCAAGTGCCCTGAAGGTTTTCATATGTCTGCATTTCATATTTCTCATTTATGGAAGTTGATACGGAGGTGGTCTGTTTTCAACCAAAGAGTATCAAAACAAGATTTTAGCCAGTCATATTCATGATCTAATTTCAAAGTGACTTTTAGCTTCTTCTGCTAAGTTTAGTTGTGTGGTCTGTGAACCACTTAAGGTAAGTGTTGAGAAAGGCCTGGAGAATCAAGAATGCTAAAGAGCAAATATTTGTGGTTTTAAAAATCTTGCCCAGTGGAGTTGGAGGACTGAATCCCCAGCCTTCATTGAGCCGAAACACCAATGCCTGACAGTACAGCAGTTGCACAGCACTGTGTTTCATGCTCCCTTTGAGTGGGCCATTTCAGAGATAGTCGTCTGCGAGAATCAAAACTTTTTCTCAGCAAGGAGGATGGGATTTTGCCCAGCAATCAGGAGATACCTGATCATCATTTGGGACAAAACAGAACCTGGGCCGGTAGCAAAATGCAGTGTAAGCCTTATCAGTATTATGGGAGCGTTCTAATTATTGGCATCCATCTGTCTTGAGAGACAATGGAGTACAGCTCTGGGGGTGAAGTCACATGGCTGCATTAGCAGCATCAAAGTGACCTCCCCAGGGTGGAAGCCTGACCAGTGTGTATGGAAGTCCTGGGCCGCCCAGATGACGTGTTCCCCCTCTTGGCCTCACTGATGTGGTCCAATAGAAAGCAGAGCAAGATGTTTGGCACCAGCTTGGCTGCAGGAGTTGCTAGAAGGAGGCATACAAGACACCATCCAACCGTCTTAGGGACTCCACTTCTTACTTTTCTACTTGCAAAGATACCCTGCAAGGAAGCTGAGGTTTCCTTCTCCTGCAAGGGTTACCTTCCCAGGTTGATGAGCCCCATCTGCCCCTCACTTCCCTCTACAGCATGTACAGAACCGCCTACTTGACCGTTGGACCCACTACTGGTCCGCTTAATCCCCTGGAGCCTGTTTTTGCATGCAGGGAATTCCCCCCAGAGAGTTTTGAGACCCATCAGCTAAGTGATGGATTTTAAAAGTTCTTAAAACTGCTACTAGAGAACCTCTTTGCATGCACGTGGCAGACTTCCAGTGTTTCCTATACAGCTTCTCGGTTTGTACATGTGCCAGCATTTACTGAATTAAGCAGGTGTACTCCTATTCCAGGGACGCAGGTGGCGCTGTGGGTTAAAGCCTCAGCGCCTAGGGCTTGCCGATCGAAAGGTCGGCGGTTCGAATCCCTGCGGCAGGGTGCGCTCCCGCTGCTCGGTCCCAGCGCCTGCCAACCTAGCAGTTCGAAAGCACCTCCGGGTGCAAGTAGATAAATAGGGACCGCTTACCAGCGGGAAGGTAAACGGCGTTTCCGTGTGCGGCTCTGGCTCGCCATAGCAGCGATATCACGCTGGCCACGTGACCCGGAAGTGTCTCCGGACAGCGCTGGCCCCTGGCCTCTTAAGTGAGATGGGCGCACTACCCCAGAGTCTGTCAAGACTGGCCCGTACGGGCAGGGGTACCTTTACCTTTTTACTCCTATTCCAAGCCTATAGGGCAGGCGTTGCTTCCACATGCTGCTGAACTCCCATCATTCCTAATGATTGTCCAGTGCTGTCTGTAGCTGATAGAAGTGGGTGTCCAACAACACCCAAAGATGCACAGATTCTGTTCCCCTGTTTCAAAGCAAGATCAAAACACTGATGTAACGCAGGAGGTACTTCCAGAGAAAAGAGAACTCTTGAAATGAGCGACTGTCAATTGGTCTCTACAAAATCCTTTAGACACACCCACACATACGTATGCAAGTGTTAAGATATACAGAGTGTTTCCTTCTTTGTGAACATTTCTCTCTCTCTCTCTCTCTCTCTCTCTCACACACACACACACACACACACACAAACACACCCTTTTTTTCTTAATTACCTTCTGATGTATTGAGATAGATGGGCTGCATGTGGTGACGGTAATTGCTCTTGTCCTCTCTTGAGAAGTACAGGCAATAAATCACTGGTCATTTTATTGCTGACTTGCAGGTTTGTTGAACAATGAGAGGCAGCCTGTCATCTTGCCAACACGCTAGCTGCATGCTGCCAATGATTTAGACATCGGTTTCCGCTCTTGGCCTGAGAACATGGGCCCACTTTGTCTTAGCATTGCTCTTTCTGCTGTGGTTCTTAATTCTGCACACGTTGGGGTGTTGTTGTGGGGCGGGGTGTGTGATGGGAGCGGATTAGGGTTGTCAGGACATTTCTTTTTTAAAAAAACAACAAAAAATAAAGGATTTCTTACAGTTTTTAATTGCCAATGGAAAAGTTTCTTTTAAAGGGAGAATGGTTCTAGCCCTCGTGAATGCTCGGAATTTTAAAGCCACAATTGTTACAGGCTTAATGGTTCACAAGCAAAATATTGATAATTTTGAACTGTGCTCTGAGGAGGATCTGCTTCGCAAATGCCTTAGGACACAATTCACTTGTGTGTGTATTCTTGTATGGAAAGTTTCTTACTATCTCTATGGGCAGTTTAAGGAAATGATGGTGGTTTTGAGAGTAAGCTGAAACCGAGAGCTTTGGGAGAATGGTGCCTTGAGGGCTAGAAAATTTATTCATTGTTGTTTTTTAATGGAAGCACAGAGTTCTGAATGTTGCAGCACATACTGACTTCTGTGTTCTTGGGTAACCATCATGCACAACCCTAGCTGGTCACAGGTCATTTGGAAGAGCAGCTTCAATAAGTGGGACATCAAATTGCCACACCCGAATATTTTGAGTCCTTTCTAGGCAAATCCCCATTCTTCCTTTCTCCTTTGATAGACTTGATGATCCTCTCTGTAATGATGAACCTTGGAGAGCCATCTTATTCTATACAAGCTGAGATTTTTCATTATTCTATCAAGAATCTGCCTCAGTTGCCCTGGTTGGTTAGGTGGCTGAACATTTGCTTATTTAGCACACAGTCATTAGCCATGTAGCTTTATTTCAGTGTTTTAGCTGAGGCTTAAGATGGGAAAAGATCCTTTCCAGAGCAAGCACTAAAGGCTGAGATATGAATAATGATCTGTATGTGTGCGTTTCAAATCTATATATAGGCTTTTCTACAACTGGAAGAGATTATCTCTCCCCATTCTCCCCACACTCCATTTTGTTGACAACAGTTAATTATTTATAAGAGGTCTTGACCTTTTCCATGCAGCAAAAGTTAATGTCTATAGCACCCTTTTAAGCATGCAATTTAAGCTTTTAAAATTGTTTAACTAACAAAAAAACAACAAAAAAAGCCTAAACAGCAACTTGAGTAGAACTTGGAGTACATGCTGCTTTTCTGCCAAAAAGTTTGTTTTGGGACAGTCTCATTTCCATAACTCATATTTTGAGGAAGTTTTCCTTTGTAGGCACATTCCTTCTAATCTTTGCCTCTTCGGATAGAACAGAGTACAGTTGTACCTTGGTTTACGAACTTAATCTGTTCCGGAAGTCTGTTCTTAAAGCAAAGCATGCTTTCCCATAGCAGCAGGGGACTCAATTTACAAATGGAACACACTCAACATGTTCTTCTTCCAAGGCAAAGTTCACAAGCCAAAACACCTACTTCCAGGTTTGCAGCATTCTTAATCTAAGTTGTTCATAAACTAAGCTGTTCTTAAACCAATGTACCACTGTACAGCATTTACAGTGTTCAGCTTAAGTCAAATCTTACAGCAGGTGTGGATTGACGCAGGCCTTGAGAAGTCTATTTCATGAACTAAAATAATCTTGTTTCACTGATGTGTGTTTTAAATTTACAAAGCAAGAGTTCATGCTTTTAACCTTTGAGCAGCAAAGGTATAGATCACTTTCCTGAGTGATCTTGAGTTTGGAAATATAAGTTCCTGTCTGGATCAGATCAGATCACTGTTGTGCATTATTTGCAAGAATTTAGGGATGAGGAATCTGTAGCCTTCCAGATGTTGATGGACTCCAATTCCCATCAGCTCCAGCCAACATGGCCAAATATTGGGGATAATGGGAGTTGTAGTCTGAAAATGAAGTACCACTTTGCCATCCTGTACACTAGGTAGTCCACCAGAAATTGGCTAGTAGGCTGTGATTCACCTTCTTCCAATCTGTGTTGGAGACTACCAAGTCTGTTGGTGGCTTTTTAAGACATGTAGCAATGCAAGTCGATTTCATGATTTAGTACTGGACAGGCTGAGCAGGTGGGAGGAATCATATATTGCTTCCTACATTGGTTTTTATGGTTTGGTTGGCATCTGTCTTGGGAGACAATGGAAGATTGTGCTTTCAAGGGTGAAGTCTAACCATTGAAGAGCTACATCGCCTGCTGTGACTGTAGAGACCCATAAGGGAGAGACTGTGGCAGATGAAGGTGTCCGGTTTTGCAGGTGCAGATGCACCATGGCTTTTCTTCTCTCTGCACTCCTCCCAGCAGTCATTTCTCCTTAACACTGCCGTTAGCTAATTAATTGTTAGTGCTGTTTTGCTACCTGCAAATCTCAAATGCTTTGGAAGAGCTAATTGATGTGGTAGTGTTACCAAGTCCTGCTCACTTCCCCAAGATCAGGTTAGATAAATTTTTAATCAAGACTATTCCATAACCGGGACGCAGGTGGCACTGTGGGTAAAAGCCTCAGCGCCTAGGGCTTACCGATCGAAAGGTCAGCGGTTCGAATCCCTGCGGCGGGGTGCGCTCCCGTCGTTCGGTCCCAGCGCCTGCCAACCTAGCAGTTCGAAAGCACCCTCGGGTGCAAGTAGATAAATAGGGACCGCTTACTAGCGGGAAGGTAAACGGCGTTTCCGTGTGCGGCTCTGGCTCTGGCTCTGGCTCTGGCCAGAGCAGCGATGTCACGCTGGCCACGTGACCCGGAAGTGTCTCCGGACAGCGCTGGCCCCTGGCCTCTTAAGTGAGATGGGCGCACAACCCCAGAGTCTGTCAAGACTGGCCCGTACGGGCAGGGGTACCTTTACCTTTACCTTTATTCCATAACCACCTGGCAATCCTTATTTTCAAAGCATTGGTTTTAATCAATCTTCTGGAAAAGGGGCGTTTTCTCTGTTGAAACCATCATCAGGACATTTCAAATTGCAGCTCAGCAGAACCTGTCTCAAGGAAATATTTATTGCAAGTCCCTGTAATACTGCTACAGTGAGCACTCCATGCTCTGGTCCCAGGGTGTGGAATGAAGGTACATGAGGCCACCACCTTGCTGAAGCTAAGCAGGTGTGGGTCTGGTCAGTGTCTGGATGAGGTTGGGAAGGTTATATATACCACCTTGGGTTCCATTGTGGAAGAAGGACAGGATATATGTTTAAGGTGGGTGGAATGCACCTAATAGAATATAGGGAGGTTCTTTAATGTGGGGAGTATGTGCATGTAAGATTATGAACACCTTTTTTTTTTTAATCCTGACCCTTCTCCAAGGAATTCAGAGTGCATGCTCTTCACCACTACTTTTATTTATCTTTTACAGCTACCCTGAGAAAGCAGTTTTGTGTGTGATGTAGTGTGCAACAGCTATGGAAAAGGCAAATTCCTTGTTGGATGTCATTAGAAAAGGCATTGCAAATAGAACTGCCAATAACGCACTGCCCTTACACAAATATTTGGGGGTGAGTGTCACACTTGGTCTGGTCATTGCACCTCCAAAAAGGATATTGTGGCACTAGAAAAGGGCAGCCGAAATGACCAGGAGACTAGAGCATGGGTGGGCAAACTAAGGCCCAGGGGCCAGATCTGGCCCAATTGCCTTCTAAATCCAGCCCATGGACGGTCCAGGAATCAGCGTGTTTTTACACGAGTAGAATGTGTGCTTTTATTTAAAATGCATCTCTGGGTTATTTGTGGGGCCTGCCTGGTGTTTTTACATGAGTAGAATGTGTGCTTTTATTTAAAATGCATCTCTGGGTTATTTGTGGGGCATAGGAATTCGTTCATTTTTTTCTTCAAAATATAGTCTGGCCCCCCACAAGGTCTGAAGGACAGTGGTCCGGCCCCCTGCTGAAAAAGTTTGCTGACCCCTGGGCTAGAGCATCTCTCTCTTGTAAGGAAAGGCTGCAACATTTGAGGCTTCTTAGAAAAGGGTGAGTGGAGGGTGGGGAGGAGATTGATGTGTCGAAAATTATATAAGGTGTGAAGAAGGTAGCATAGGAAGCTTTTCTCTCCCTCCCTCCTAAGGCTAGAACCCGGGGCCATCCAATTAAGCGGAAGGGGTGGGAGTTTCAAAACAAGCAGAAGGAAGCATGTCTTTACACAGCACCTAGTTAAACTGTGGAATTCACTACCCAAAGATGTAGTGCTAGTTGCTGACTTGGACAGCTCTAAAATGGGATTAGACAAATGCATGGAGGATAAGGCTATCAGTGACTGCTAGTAACGATGGTTATATATTACCTCCAGCAATCAGAAGCAGCAATGCCTCTGAATGCCAGTTGCGGAGGAACATGAGTGGGAGAGTGCTATTGCATTCATGCCTCGCTTTCAGTTTTCTGTAGGCACCTGGTTGACTAATCATGGTGGGAGCAAAATCCTGAACTCGATAGGCCCTTGTTCTGATACAACAGGGCCCTTATGTTCCTGCAATTGACCTAGTCAGGAATTTGGCCCTGGCTCAAAGTCCCAGCATGCTAGCCACTACATCACATGCCTTAAAAAAAATAAAATCCATTGAGATGGTTTGGTGATTCCATAGTAACGTCTTCCTCCTCCCTTTAACCAGTTTTACGTGAGAGCAATTACAGAATTTGTTGCCAGTGGTGGCCATACTTCTGGGCCATTGTGCAAAATACATTTAGGATCCCTCTCCTAATTAACATGCATGGCAAAAGTGGTAGGAAGCTCTTCACTGATGACACTCTCAGTGCATGTCTTGGTCTCCAGGAAATTCCCACTACGTGTCTCTTTGAATTAGGAGAGGCGACCGGGCTCTATACTTGGCACGTTTCTGGCAGAGAAAAAAGTAAAAACAAACCAAAGTTATTTTTATATCTGTCACATACAACAAAATTATTATATATGGTAATTTAAGGATATTTCTGTGTTTAGTGGGAGGCCCTCATACCCTATGTGGCCTCTACTGTTGGTTGCTCCTTCTCCTGACTCAATTTTGCCTCGGAAGCTTGGGTTGAAAAATTAGCGGTATGCACTATAAGCCATCTTTTCAGTTTGCTATGTATGCACATACAACTATTGCTCAGTGGTAGAGCACATGCTCTGCATGCAGAAGGGCCCAGGTACAGTCCCTAGCATCTCCAGATAAAAATGAGAAGGGTGCTCATCTGTAGCCTTGGGGAGCCATCCTCAGTCAGTGTAGATTAGCCTCACCCAACTGTTTTGAACTACAGCTCCCATCCGTCCCAGCCAGCATGGCCAGTGGTCAAGAGTTTGGGAGCTGTAATCAAAACACCTGTTGGGAATCAGGTTAGGGAAAGCTGATGCAGAGAATATTGAACTAGATGGACTAGTAGTCTTGAGTTCCTTTGCAACAAAAATGTAATCCTGGAAATATAAAGTTTTCATACTGAGGTCACTTTTTAAGGTCCTTGGATCTTACTGTTTTTTAAATCACACCCTTGCTGGTGTTAAAGAATTTTGCAACTGCATTTGAGTGCTGTTTGTGTATCATTGCTACTGCATTCCTTCTGCTCCAGAAGTCAGTTAATATTGAAGGGAGCGAAGTCCAGTGGTAAATGGTTGTCAAATGACAACTTGGATGAGGTGCAAAGTGGCAAGACCTGCTTTTCTGTAATGGGGTGACAGCGTTCTGTTTGTTGATCCCTACTCGAGATCCTTTGGTGTGTAGCCTTTAGTTTAACTTAAACTGTAAAATTCATATATCTCGTTTTTCTGGGGGCTGCACCTCTGGAAGTGAGAGCATTACGGCTAGGATGCCAATCATTTGACCATCAAATGGTAATCTATTAATGGACAATATATTTGACCATAGTCAGCTATTCCAAGGAGCTAAGGCCATTATATAGCCAGTTTCTTGCCATTGGTAGTTAACAAAAAGGGCTCAACCACACTTCCGTTTGCCCCACTGCTTTCCACTGGGAAAGTCCATGGTTTAGCACTGAGTTAGAACAAACAGCAATTGGGTTTTCTGCAGATTGACATTTGTTCTGAATTAGTGCTGAAGAGCAGGTTTACTGGGGGAAAGGCCAAGCTACTTGGACCTATGCTTTCTAGGCACAGGACAAGTGTAAATGACCAAGAGTTTTTGACCATTAAGGTGGCCATGCTGCTTTAGACCTTGTCATGTTTCGTTGCTTTGTCTTTGTTGTTTTGCTATATATGGTCTAAAGTAAAATGACCATTGAATGCAAGTGGTTCTCAGCTTCCCATACAGGTGGAAGAAAAATAGTGCTGTTAAGCTGTAATTACAGACTACTCTGCATAAATACATGCTTAAATGTGCAACTATTGTAGGAAAGGCCAAATGAAAGAAGTGTAATGTTAGCCGTGGTGTGCCAGAATGTGGACGTGTGAATGCAAGCACTTGCAAGTTTGCTTGAGTTCTCTCTGAAGCTGATTGCTTTGTGCCAAGAATTGAGGAGGTCAAAACCAGATAGATGAGAGTCTAAAAGACTGTCACAAAGACAGACTTGCACTAGGCTGTGAGGACTCTAGGCTATGAGAATGATTCTGAGTAAGAGGGTGACCCCCTTTCTCTTGCTCTGCACAAGTTGGGGATCTTGGCAAATGGATTTATGGTTCCTGTTGGGCATGAAGTTAGAGGTCCTTTGGATTTTACTAGCCAAAGTTGGTTGAGGATCCAGTAATGGATAATGCGCTGAACTCTGAGAAGGGAAACCTTGATTCAGATCAGTTCAGCTTTGTTCTTCATCTGCTTGCATTTTCTCAACCTAACGCTTTTCACAGGGGTTTGGGTAGGATTTATTATGAAATGGAATAACGCCTCCTAATCTGCCGTGAGTTCCTTGGAGAAAGGGTGGGATACAATTGTAATAAACATGCCTGCAATCACCTTTTTACTTAAAACTGCTTTTAAGTAAGAACAACGGTTTCTTGTGACACCTTAAAGACTAGCACATTTATTATGACATAAGCTTTCGTGGACTTAATCCAATGCAGATGCTTTTAAGCAGTCACAGCAAATGCCCCCCTTTATGTCTTCACGGTGAATTGCTGCTTTATTTAACTGCTTCCATGTTGAAATTCAAGGTTGCTTAGGATGCAGCTTTTGCTTTCAGAGCAGAATTCATCTGTTGTTTTGTGAACTGGTGTTCCCGTGCTGAACAAAGCATTGGTGTGTGAGGGCTATAAAAAGAGGGTTTGGGGGGAGTTGTTGTTGTTGTTGTTGAAAAGCCACACACACACACACACACACACACACACACACACAGTTTTCTCCTTCCTTTGGAACACAAGCCTGTTGCCTCTGCATATCTGCCAGGTTCTTTGTCCCTGGCTTCACTGCTTTCCATGTTTTAGGAAAGCAAATTTCTGCAGCCTCTACTTGTTGGGAGCGTCCTCCCATGATTTAGAACCCTGATCATCCAGGGTTCAGAATAGTGGGGGGGGGGGAGCCTTCATGGGTAGAAAAGGCAGTGTGCCGCTGAAGTTCACTTTCTCAGAATGTGGACAGTGATGAAGCTGGCAGCGTGGACTCCTATGTGCTCTCCCCTTGCGTGTGAGGAAATGCCCAAATAGGGTTAGTGTGAATGCCTGCAGAGAACTCCCCACTTGCATGGGGACTAGCAAATGGAGCAAAAATCCAAGCTGAATTTCAGCAGCTGGGTTATGGTAGCTTGTTCCAAGTTTATTTTTCATTTTAAGTTCTTGGCTTGGATCGTGAAGCAGTGATGCAAGCTTGGCTTGCAGCTGCAGCAGTGTCCGCAGTTCATTAGTACCGGAGGCAACTCCCTTCCTTCGTTGTGTTAGCTCAAGCTGTCAAACAGCATTGTCTTCCTTGGCGATGGAGGGAATATTACTGTAAATATTTGTGAATTCTATGCATGTGAAAGAGTTGCTTTACCTGCTATCTGCAGCTTTAACGTACTAGGTTTCAGAGCACATAGCTGTGTCCAAAGTTTCAGTGGGGCTTTCTGCATGTTTTTGATGGGGAAGATACTTCCAAGCAAATGCATCCCCACATTTTGTTTTTCAGTGAGGACCAGTTTATTATGGGTGAGACTACATGTGAAGTCTCCTTCCTAGCAGTCCTTTGCAGCCAATTTCTTAAGGGCTCTGCTGCACAAGGCAGAATGCAGGCATTGCTTTTTGAGTTGCAGTAGTGCGCTAATGTCTAGCGGGAAGGTAAACGGCGTTTCCGTGTGCTGCGCTGGCTCGCCAGATGCAGCTTTGTCACGCTGGCCACGTGACCCGGAAGTGTCTCCGGACAGCGCTGGCCCCTGGCCTCTTGAGTGAGATGGGCGCACAACCCCAGAGTCTGTCAAGACTGGCCCGTACGGGCAGGGGTACCTTTACCTTTACCTAGTGCGCTAGTGTACCACAATATGAGAGATCGCACCACTGCACCTTCTACAAGGGTTGATCACTTTATCCGTAGTCCTGTGCTACCTTTAGAGGCTAACAAATATATCATGGCATTGTAAGCTTCTATGGGCCAGAGACCATTTTCAGGTGCCTAAAATGGTCTGAAGTGTAGGGAGCTGTTTAGGTCCTTAAGGCCCAGGGCACATGGTGAGAGGGAACATAATGCATTATCCTTGGGTGAAGCTGAGCAGGTCTGGGTTTGGTCAAGGCTTGAGATGACAAATATCTGGGAGCTCCATATATGCCTCCTTGAGTTCCATGTAAACCAGGCATGTCCAAAGTCTGTTTTAGGGGCGTAATCCGGCCCGCTGGTTGGTTCAATCCAGCCCCTGTGACAGTTAATTTCCTGGGGTAAAATCCTAAAAAAACTCAACAACTTCAATCCTAAAAAAAGGTTAACGACTTTGGTTGGCCCTTTGGTCAGCCCTCACGGCCCTTCACTTCATCAAATTTGGCCCTCTTTGAAAAAAGTTTGGACACCACTGGTGTAAACTGAGGATGGGAAAGGGCTTCAGTTCAGTGGTAGAGCATCTGTTTTGCATCTCAGGTTCAATCTCTCGCATGTGGGAATGTCCCCTGCCTAAAGCCCTAGCAGGTTTCTGCCAATCAGTGTAGACAATACTGAGTTAGCTAGTACAATGGTCCACCTCTGTGTAAGGCAACTTCCTATGTTCCTGTGGAGACGGAAATAAAAATTTGACAAAGGGGAGCACCCATTGCGAGAGGGAGCAGCCACATTACTATGCAGAGGACAAATGAATGCAATCCAACCAAAGTGTGTGTGTGCAGTGGCTCTGTTTTGTGCAAGGTCTTGTGTGACGTTCTTGTACCTAGAATGGTCCATTATAGATTGTTCATAGCCCTCTTTGTGGAGAAAAGGTGTGTTTTCCTTCACAAGCTAATGTACTGGTTTTAAGGGAAACAAAGGCGCATCCTAGTGTTTCTTTCTAGTGAGCTGTTTCTTTCCTTCCCCCCTCTCTCTCCCCTTCCTTCTCCAGACCAATGAGTGGAATAAGAATGATGACCGACTGCTGCAGGCTGTGGAGCATGGCGACGCAGAGAAAGTGGCATCACTGCTGGGTAAAAAGGGAGCCAACGCCACCAAACACGACAGTGAGGGCAAGACTGCGTAAGTAGCTTAGCTAAGACGGCAACCATTTTTTATTCCGTACCCAATAAATAAATAAAATTCCTGTTTGTTGGGAACTTGTAATATTGTGAGTTAGTGCTTCACGCCAGTGGGTCATCCAGATCCTAGCACTGCTATACCCAATTCATTTGCAAACACTTTTATTTTATTTCATTGCTGGAATAATTATGTCTTGTGTCAGGCACCACTGTTTTAAATCAAAGTACGGTGCATTTCCTGTAGAAATCAGCCATGCAGCGTGTTTACTATGAGTGTCCAAGGTTTTTGTTAAATCAAATTTTCCACCTGCACCCAGCAGACACCCCATGTTAAAAGAATAAATTGATTCAAAGTGTGCTTTGCTCCATGCTTACATGCTGTATCAGTGCAGTGGCAGTTTCTTCAGCTGTTGCTAAATGTTCTACCAATGGCCCTTGCGCTGATGTTAATCTCAACTCAGTGACATTTACACCCATGCAAGGCCCTTTGGAGCATGCTGAAAATCACTTGTCTATTCCTGCTGCTGCATCAGATTTGTTCTGCCTGGTACTTCTCAAACCCTGGGTTTTCCCAGGTTTCATCAAGATTGCCTTTTAAGCACAATGCAGCTGGTGCCTTAAAGAGTTCCATCATAGATAGCTCAACGAAGATGTCGACCCAGTGTGTGCCAGCTGTGAAAAAGGCAAATGCCATGCTAGGGGTTGTTAGGGAAGGAGCTGAAAATAAAAAAGTTGCGTGTCATAATACCATTATACAAATCTTTAGTGCAAAGTCCTGCTTAGGAAGGCAGTTCTACTTGGCATGAACCTTGGTGCTGATGCAGATGTAATGCACTGGTTTAATCAAACCGAGGAAAGGAGGAGAAATTTGTGCAGGAGTTGTGGTTAAGGGACCCATGCCCCCAAATTGCTAACACTGATTAGGAGATTGGTTCAGAAAGAGCACTCCTGTTTTTCTATGGGCCAAACAACCCATCACATAATTGGTTCTAAATTAAATGCAGGTCTGCCCTAATAACTTGTAAAGTGAGGGCTCTGCAAATGATGTACGCCAAGGTGTCTGTCTGTCCGTCTTCTGCTTTCTTCCATAGTGTGTCCTATCAAGACAATTTTTGTCTGCCTGTGGTCCAGTATTGCCAAGTGTCCTCAAGTTTGGAGAGAAATAGCTAGGGAGAAGGAATTGTGGACAGGAGAGAGTTCAGTGTTTCTTGACAAACTGTCATTTTTGTGCAAAAATTTTGTGCAAAAATTGCACCCTGATTTCTATCCTTTTGTACCCGTGAATTGGGACAGGCATGGTTTAGACATGCTATTGTCACGCGTAGGAAACCCTATAATCTATTTGTGTGGAATAATGCAGTAAAGGATAGGCACCTTTCTAAAAAAATATTACTACACAAGTCTAGACAGGGACAGGGAACCTGAGGTCTTTCCTTCCCCCCCCCTCTCTCTCTCTGTGTGTGTGTGTGTGTGTGTGTGGACTCCATCAACCTCAGCCAGTATGGCCAGTGGTTAGGGATGGTCTCACTTGTAGTCAAAGAGGATCTGGAGGGCCGTGGGTCCCACACCAGAAACCTCAAAGGTATTTGTATATGTTTCCTGTTCCAATTCAAGTTCTGATGTCTCATGCAGAGTTTGCCATGCCTTTTTCTTTTTCTTTAAATAGAAGCACAAGATTTTTGGCATTAATCTTTTATAGTCACAGAGAGAATCAATTTTCTGGACAGTTGAGAAATAGCTTAATGGTTCACGTCCCTTGAAAAAACAAAAGCTTTTTAAAATGTGGGCAGATTGGGAGAGGAAGAGCCATTCATAGAGAGAGTGACTGACTCCTGGGCAGTTTCTTGCACACTATGAAGCTGAAAAGCACAGCCCTCCAGGCTTTGTTTATGGAGCCACACGCTTGGCTTCTTGCTTGCTCTGCTAGTTCTGTTCAGCAGCGTTTTCTGTTTGGATGAAGAGTTTGGACTTGATATGCCACCTTTAACTCCCCTTAAGGAGTCTCAAAGCGGCTACCAGTCTTCTTTCTCTTCCTCCCCCACAACAAACACTCTGTGAGGTGAGTGAGGCTGAGAGACTTCAGAGAAGTATGACTAGCCCAAGGTCACACAGCAGCTGCATGTGGAGGAGCAGGGAAGCGAACCCAGTTCACCAGATTACGAGTCCACCGCTCTTAACCACTACACCACGCTGGATAAAGAAACGGAACGATGGTGTTGTCTGCAAGTGACCTGAACAGAATCCTCTTCCGTAGCATCTTAAATATGGCATTAAAAGGATCTGTATCCCTTTTTTGGGGGGAGGGGGAAGAATTTGAGTGGGCTGTAGCCAACTAAGTTTTACTCAGAGTAGACCTATTGAAATCAATGGACCTAAGTTATCTGCATTTATTCATTTGACTGTGAGCAGGACTAATATTGGATACCATCGGTTGGGTTCCCAAAATCACTCAAGCACATGAAATTTAAGTGCCCTGTGTATTTTAGCTGCATGCACACACTTCTTTACTGAGATTAGATTCTTCAGCCTTAATAAATCCCAAGAGAGCATGTTTCTTCAGACTTCCTCAGCTGGAAAATGATGCATTACATGATCAGTTTTTAACCAGGAAACAGTGGTTACCTGGGTTTGCATCAGAATCTCCTGCTAAAACAAAAGGAAGAAACTTGGTTTAGGATCGCCTTTCAAGGTGCTTTGAGGACCTGGCTGTGGGACTTCAAAGCACCTTGCACCCGCCATCATTCTGATATCAGGTGATTGACAGGTAGGGGCCCCTGATAATGATCTGTCTCACAGAGCTATAAAAGAGGTCAAAGAGCAAAGTTCATTTTTGCTGCATAGTTGCCCTTAGAGATGCCTTAGCTGATATTCCCAGCCTTAGATCTGTGCAGCCTCATTTTACGATGTAGCCATGGATGAATGATTTATCGATCCCTTAACCAACTCGCTTCCTGGTGTGTGTGTTTACATAATTAGTCTGGAGGTGACACAAAGACCAAAATACAGCGACAAAGTCTGTTATGCAACTAATTCTCCCAGTGGGATAGGTTTTTTGTATTTTTATTGTAATGGAACTGGTGACTGAAACATATCAACATTGCCCTGTTTCCAAGAGCCTTCCCTGATGCTAAAACAGGAGTTTATCCTTTGCACTGCACTCATGCTAACTTTGCTCTATCTGGCTTGTTACCATCATAGTCCAAACCTGGTAGAATAGGTGAGATATTGAGAGAAGTAGGAACTGCTATTGCTTGTGAATATTGTTTGTTTCCTTTTCATATAAGAAAATTCTCCGTTTAGGAGGGGAAAACACCACATATGTACTCAGTTCTGAGATTGCTTGGATCATCTGAGATAAGAACTACTAATAAAACATATGCAGGCTGGCAGGCTCTCTAGCCCAGTTCACATATTTTATTTTTTTCTCTGCTTCCCTCCAAGAAGCTCAATGTGTTTCTCCTGTCTTATCCTCACAATAGCAGTGTGTGAGAGTCATCCAGTGGGTTTCATGCCCGAGTGGGGATTTGAACCCTGGTCTTCCAGGTCCTAGTCCATCACTCTAACTACTACACGACATTTGCTCACATATTTTAGCTACTAGTGTGGAAGTGTTTCTGCTTTTTCGTTGTCAGATTCCACACAAATGTTGCCATTCCTGTAAGGCTGAATCCTTTCCTGCTCTGGTTCATGGAGGAAATACGTTATGCTTATACAAAAGGGAGGGCCTGCTCTGTGGCAGCCCTCTCTCCCTGACTCTGGGATAATAATAATAATAATAATAATAATAATAATAATAATAATAATAATAATTTATTATTTGTACCCCACCCATCTGGCTGGGTCTCCCCAGCCACTCTGGGCGGCTTCCATAAAAACCAAAAATACACTAAAATATCACAGATTAAAAACTTCCCTGAACAGGGCTGCCTTAAGATGTCTTCTGAATGTCAGGTAGTTATTTATTGCTTTGACATCTGATGGGAGGGCGTTCCACAGGGCAGGCGCCACGACCGAGAAGGCCCTCTGCCTGGTTCCCTGTAGCTTTGCTTCTCGCAATGAGGGAACCGCCAGAAGGCCCTCGGCACTGGACCTCAGCGTCCGGGCAGAACGATGGAGGTGGAGATGCTCCTTCAGGTATACTGGGCCGAGGCCGTTTAGGGCTTTAAAGGTCAACACCAGCACTTTGAATTGTGCTCGGAAACGTACTGGGAGCCAATGTAGGTCTTTCAAGACCGGTGTTATGTGGTCTCGGCGGCCGCCCCCAGTCACCAGTCTAGCTGCCGCATTCTGGATTAGTTGTAGTTTCCGAGTCACCTTCAAAGGTAGCCCCACGTAGAGCGCATTGCAGTAGTCCAAGCGGGAGATAACTAGAGCATGCACCACTCTGGCGAGACAGTCCGCAGGCAGGTAGGGTCTCAGCCTGCGTACCAGGTGGAGTTGGTAGACAGCTGCCCTGGACACAGAATTGACCTGCGCCTCCATGGACAGCTGTGAGTCCAAAATGACTCCCAGGCTGCGCACCTGGTCCTTCAGGGGCACAGTTACCCTATTCAGGACCAGGGAGTCCTCCACACCAGCCCACCCCCTGTCCCCCAAAAACAGTACTTCTGTCTTGTCAGGATTCAACCTCAATCCATTAGCCGCCATCCATCCTCCAACCGCCTCCAGGCACTCACACAGGACCTTCACCGCCTTCACTGGTTCTGATTTGAAAGGGAGGTAGAGCTGGGTATCATCTGCATATTGATGAACACCCAGTCCAAACCCCCTGATGATCTCTCCCAGCGGCTTCATATAGATGTTAAAGAGCATGGGGGAGAGGACGGAACCTTGAGGCACCCCACAAGTGAGGGCCCAGGGGTCTGAACACTCATCCCCCACCACCACTTTCTGAATACGGCCCAGGAGGAAGGAGCGAAACCACTGTATAACAGTGCCCCCAGCTCCCAGCCCCTCTAGACGGTCCAGAAGGATGTTATGGTCGATTGTATCAAAGGCCGCTGAGAGATCCAGCAGAACTAGGAAACAACTCTCACCTTTGTCCCTAGCTCGCCGGAGATCATCAACCAGCGCGACCAAGGCAGTTTCAGTCCCATGATGAGGCCTGAATCCCGATTGGAAGGGATCCAAATGGTCCGCATCCTCCAGGCGTGCCTGGAGTTGTTCAGCAACCACGCGCTCAATCACCTTGCCCAAGAAAGGAAGATTTGAGACTGGGCGATAGTTGGCCATACTGGCCGGGTCTAAAGATGGTTTTTTAAGAAGCGGTTTAATGACCGCCTCTTTCAGCGGATTTGGGAATGTTCCCTCACAGAGGGAAGCATTCACCACCCCGCAGAGCCCATCGCCCAGCCCTTCCCGGCTTGCTTTTATTAGCCAGGATGGGCAAGGATCCAGGAGACAGGTGGTTGGTTTCACGCGTCCAAGCAGCCTGTCCACATCCTCGGGGGGTAACGGATTGAAATTGATTCCATGCAACTTGACCAGACAGAGCTCTAGCACTCTCCCACCCCGGCACTGCTCCCACGGTGGTGTCTAGCTCCTTCCGAATATGAGTGATTTTATCTGCAAAAAACTTTGCAAAATCGTTGCAGGAGATCTTGGGGTCTTTACAAGGCCCCGGTGGTAAAGGTGGTTCTGTTAAATTACGAACCACCTGAAAGAGTCTCCTGCTACTATTTTCTGCAGATGCAATAGAGGCGGTGAAGAAAGTCTTCTTCGCCGTCGCTATCGCCACTTGGTAGGCTCGACATTGAGCTCTAACCTGTGTCCGGTCAGATTCGGAGTGAGTTTTTTGCCACCGACACTCTAGCCGTCTCAGCGATTGTTTCATCGCCCTCAGCTCCGAAGAAAACCACGGAGCTGTCCGGGCTCCATGCAATCGGAGAGGGCGCTTCGGAGCCAGACAGTCGATAGCCCTGGTTAACTCCGCATTCCAGCGGGCCACCAGGGAATCAGCTGAAAGGCCATCAACATGGGATAAAGCATCCCCTACCACTCTCTGGAAACCATTTGGATCCATTAAGTGGCGGGGGCGGACCATCCGAATTGGTCCCACCTCCCTGCAGAGGGGAAGGGTCGCGGAGAAGTCCAGTTGCACCAGGAAGTGATCTGACCATGGCACTTCTTTTGTTTCACTTTTACTTAGTGTCAGATCACCCACGTCACTAGAGGTGAACACCAGGTCTAAGGCATGTCCATGACTATGAGTTGGGCCAAACTTATTCAGGGACAGCCCCATGGAGGCCATGCTTTCCACGAAGTCCCGAGCAGCCCCTTGTAAGGTCGTGTCGGCATGGATGTTAAAATCTCCTAGGACAACCAAACTAGGTGTCTCCAGGAGAAAATCCGCCACGACCTGAAGCAGCTCAGACAGGGAGTCCTTGGTGATGCTCTCCCAAAAGAGATATGCCTGGCATCTATGCTGTATTCCTCCTGGCACCAAGTTTAAAAAGTCTTTATTTTCCTAGATAGTTGAAACAGGTGGTTGAGTGGTTTTTTCCCCTTCCATTCAGTTGGATTATCTTTTTTGCTTAATGATTTACGTTGTGCTTTTTATGTTGTTTTGTGGATTATACGATTTTAAAATGTTTATATGCACCCTTTTGGATAAAGGTGTAGTAACAGAAATTCCTTTAAATCAATAATAAAAGTATGATTGACGTGATTATGTGGAACATGCCCTTCCCAGGTCATTCTCTTACCTATAGTTTTTTTATGCAGCACATGTTGTTTTCACTGGCCTTAGAGAAACTGGAGTCCTGATTCCAAGTTTGGGGTTTTCACAAATGCTAAGCAGTTTTCACGAATGCCAAGCAAGCAGCAACTAAACGATGTAACTGATCTCTGTGCATAGACTAGAAAGGCTTTTCACAAAAGTATTTAAACATTTGTTGTGACTTACTTCCTTGGGTTTTTTTCTCCCAAGAGGCGCAGAAATATGCCTGAGGACATTTGTCTTTACACGCATCAGATCCTCCTCCTACCACCAGAAGGGGAGGTGGTAGTGGTTCAGCTGAGGTTAGAACAAGATACACCTTGGAAAAGCATGATAATTGCAGTGAATTCATGATACTGGCAGAAGTTGCTCTCAATGATTGATGACATAGTTGAAACTACCTGGGAAGGTTAGCTAAGGTAATTTTGTAGGAGGTGGGTAAAACTTTGGTTTACAGACTTAAAATTGTGTGGGTGCAGTAGGACACAGGAATAAGAGGGAGCAAGATATTTAGAGCATTTGTACCCTGCTCATCAGGGACGTGGGTGGCACTGTGGGTTAAACCACAGAGCCTAGGACTTGCCGATCAGAAGGTTGGCGGTTCAAATCTCCGCGACGGGGTGAGCACCCGCTGCTCAGTCCCTTCTCCTGCCCACCTAGCAGTTCGAAAGCACGTCAAAGTGCAAGTAGATAAATAGGTACCGCTCCGGCGGGAAGGTAAACGGCGTTTCCATGCGCTGCTCTGGTTCACCAGAAGTGGCTTAGTCATGCTGGCCACATGACCCGGAAGCTGTACGCCGGCTCCCTTGGCCAATAAAGTGAGATGAGTGCCACAACCCCAGAGTTGGCCACGACTGAACCTAATGGTCAGAGGTCACTTTACCTTTTTACCCTGCTCATCAGCCAAAAAGGCTCTCGGAGCAGCTTGGATGTTTGGATAGTTTGGCAGAAGAGCCATAATCCTGTGATGCAGCACATGCCTTGCTTTGCAGGAAGGTCCTGGGTTCAAACCACAACACTTCCAGGAAGGTCTTGTATAAACTCCTGCCCGGAGAGCTGCTCCATATGCCACTGACTGCTGCATTTTAAATAATGAATAATAGCAGTCATTCCCCACTCCCCCCCCCGCATTTTAATCTGGGCCACAGTTGTTTGGGAAGCACAGGGTTTAACCCTTTCCTTCTGCCCTTGACACCCTCCCTGCATTTCTGTTGCTGTGTCCACATGGATTCTGCCTCACTGCTTTCTCCAAAGATGCTGCAGCATGACTCTGTATTACCCTCCAGCATAGGAGGCAAGGTGGCTCCAAATACCAGTTGCTGTGGAATGCAAGAGGGGAAGCTTCTTCTTCCCAGCTTCCCATAATCCTTTGGCTGGCCACCTTGCGAACACGATGCTGGATTAGATGTTCCTTTGGCCTGATCCAACAGAGCTCTTCTTAGGTTCTTGGTTGTGTTGCTAATCTCTGGAGCCTTTCATTGACTGAGAAGCTGCTTTTGAGGGGCGAGAGGGAGACAGGCTTTGTCACTAATCGAACAGGTTTATTAGCATTCAGACCCAGCCCTGGGGGGATTTTTAACCTTCAAGAATAGGAATTTGTTTCTCACTCATTGTCACCTCAACTGCTTTCCTGCTTATGCTCATTTCCTCCTACTCCAGTTGTGCTGTGTCAAGCTGATGTGTGTAGAGATGTGCCCCAGGGGTGTGCAGCATGTGGTGAAGTGTTTATATATATATATATATATATATATATATATAATAGTCTGATCTTCTACAGCAAGGGACCCTCCTTAAAATTTTTCAAGGTTAACCAACTTCAGCCCTGGCCTAGTTGGTGTGACTCGTGACAGGGCCTTCTCACCTTCTGGTGAGATTTGTCAGTCTCCCTCAGTGGACTTTCAGGAAGAATTCTAAAACATTTTGTTTACCCAGGGTTCCAATGGCCAAAAGATGCTATTCCTGGCCACCCTGAAATGGTTAGTTCCGAGAATGTCTTTAACTGGTTTTTTTTGCAAAATAATAATACTATTTGATCTGTTTGCTGTTTCAGGAAAAGGGTATGATATAAATTGAGTAACAGTATGAATAACTACAGTGGTACCTCAGGTTAAGTACTTAATTCGTTCCGGACGTCTGTTCTTAACCTGAAACTGTTCTTAACCTGAAGACCACTTTAGCTAATGGGGCCTCCTGCTGCTGCTGCGCCGCCGGAGCACGATTTCTGTTCTTATCCTGAAGCAAAGTTCTTAACCTGAAGCACTATTTCTGGGTGAGCAGAGTCTGTAACCTGAAGCGTATGTAACCTGAAGCGTATGTAACCCGAGGTACCAATGTAATACAAAACTTGTGGCTTTTATTCTGAACTTGGATATAAACTACCTGTTTCAATTGGTTGTATAAATAACTATTCTGTAACGGCCGCCTAGATTAGCTATTAGAAAAAAAGTTCTACTTGGTTGAGGCTTCTGAGTAATCTTGGGCTTGCTATTCTATTCTGGTGCTCTCTGGTCTGAGTGCAGCATAGACAGATGTTGCTGAACCAAAATATATGAAGAAACAATAAATGTTTTTCACTGTAAGGAACATTCAGTACTAGTGAGTAAATTGCCGTAAGCCACTTGATGGGCTCAGGTCCTGCTATCAGCGTCTGTTTGGCCACAGTGAGACCAAGATGCTTGACCACATGAACCACTGGCCAGATCTCACAGGCTCCTCTCGCACTCTTAAATTCCTTGCACTGGTAAATAGGAAAACCAAAGAAGCTTCAACAGATGCCTCTTGCGTTCAACTGCAGAATCATTTCTATTTAAGGTAAAGGTAAAGGTACCCCTGCCCGTACGGGCCAGTCTTGACAGACTCTGGGGTTGTGCGCCCATCTCACTTAAGAGGCCAGGGGCCAGCGCTGTCCGGAGACACTTCCGGGTCACGTGGCCAGCGTGACATCGCTGCTCTGGCCAGAGCCAGAGCCGCACACGGAAACGCCGTTTACCTTCCCGCTGGTAAGCGGTCCCTATTTATCTACTTGCACCCGGAGGTGCTTTCGAACTGCTAGGTTGGCAGGCGCTGGGACCGAACGACGGGAGCGCACCCCGCCGCAGGGATTCGAACCGCCGACCTTTCGATCGGCAAGCCCTAGGCGCTGAGGCTTTTACCCACAGCGCCACCTGCGTCCCTCAATTTCTATTTACAACGCTGCAAAAGAGAACTAAAGTTGAAGCAGGCTGCTACCTATTAATGAAACTCTGTCATGAAACTTACTGGGTGTCTTTGGCCTGTCAGTAATCTTTGCATGCCCCTGCATCTCCCTCAAATTTGCTTTCAAGGGTTGGAGGGGGTCCCAGGACAGATTTAGAGTGTGTGATGGGTGGAGGGAGATGGAGTTGAAGCAGAAGTTGTTGCACAAACTAGATGACTTTGTTGCATACACCCCTACGAGGCATCGAGGAACAGATAGTCTCTAAAAAAGGTGTTTTATACATAGCCTTTGTGGGTCTCTGCCAAAGATTTCAAACTAAATTCAAGAAATGTTATAATTGCTGTTTTGACTGACAATTGTATTTATAACTTTATCTGATTAAAACTCTGAAACTCCCTAAAAGGGTGTGGGTTTTTGTTTCGTCCTGTAGCATTATTCTACTCCCTTTTTTTTTTTTTTTTTTTTACAAGCTCGGATCATTTGATGAATAGCTTTTAAGTTGGAATGAGCGTGACAACAGAGTTGCCCTTTCTGATAAAGCATGTTCTTGGTTTAAAAAAAAGATCACTCAACAAGCTGATCTCTTGCTAGTTAAAATTGTTAAAGAGAAGGTCAGGTTTCTTTACCTAAGGCAAGTCAGGTCCAGAAAGTAGTTCATGCCCTAATTTCATCATAATGCATATGTGTTTTGGGGTGTTTTTTTTTTAAAAAAAAAACCTTGACTGTATGATTGTTTCCTTAAGCACAAAGTCAATTGGTTTTTTACTTCATCCCCTTTTTGTTCATCTCCAGAATAGTGGGAAAGTAAAAAAGTAGTTAAATCATGCCTCTTTAATAAACCAAGGATTGTGTAGGAAGATGTGGCTACCAAACAGGTATTCCTGACAATCTGTGAAAATATGTTAAAATACTTGATTTCTCTTAACAGAATTTGTAGATACACACACACACACACACACACGGCAGTTTACAGACATTAAAATTTTCAAAAAATAATAATTAATTAGCAATTTTAAAAAGTGGCCATTGGCCGTTGGTCAACCCATCATTTGAAAAATAAGACTTTGGAGCCATCTTGCCCCCAAATGGCAACTAGATATTTCATTTTGGCCACTGTAAGTTAGGTATAAGGAGCCATTTAGTGCCTAGCTTATTTATCTGAGTTTCTGCAGCAATCACACTTGTTGTTGTTGTTTAGTCGTTTAGTCGTGTCCGACTCTTCGTGACCCCATGGACCAGAGAACGCCAGGCACTCCTGTCCTCCACTGCCCCCCGCAGCTTGGTCAGACTCATGCTGGTAACCTCGAAAACACTATCCAACCATCTCGTCCTCTGTCGCCCCCTTCTCCTTGTGCCCTCCATCTTTCCCAACATCAGGGTCTTCTCCAGGGAGTCTTCTCTTCTCATGAGGTGGCCAAAGTACTGGAGCCTCAGCTTCACAATCTGTCCTTCCAGTGAGCACTCAAGCAATCACACTAGGACGATTGAATTGCATGAGCAATGCAGGAATGTACCGCATTCAGGCATTAGCAGAATATGTCATACTACCAGCCCTCCTGCCAAAACTTTGGTTGCTGTTCGATTCGCCATGGAGAGGCGTAAAGAGCCCTCTGCCCAAGTCTTGGCTCCCAAGGGAGAAGGTGGTAAGAGCCACTGTGGCAGGCCATTTTAAGCCCTTGCTCAAGTCAAAACATAGCCCTCAAAATTTACTTGCCAGCCTAGTTTTTAAAGCTATTTTCCTACCCATTCACCAACTCCATCTTCTGGAGGTTTTGGGAAGTACAGTTCCAGATCCAAGTTGGAAACCATTGAGGGTGTCTGCTGAACCAATTCTATTGTCATGACAGGGAGAACCAGTATCCCAAGTCTACCTGGGGTCAGGGGGAGGGAAGCAACAGGATGGGAAGAAGGAATCTCTCTCTCTCTCTCTCAACTGGGGGCTGCAAATGAAGAAGCTGGATGCTCCATTCCCATCTAGGGTGAGGCCCAGCTACTGAAACCAAACACTGCAATCTGCTGACCTTGCAGGATTGTCTACCAGAAATCAGCTTGAAGTCCTGTGCTTGCCATAGAGTTAATTTCAGGGCTATAAAAAGGATGGGGACCTTTAAAGGGGATACTGTACTGGCTTCTAGGAATCTTAAATACTTCTCCACCCCTGTGGACAGATTAATGCCTGAAACGTTCCTAAATCCTCCTCCGCTGGCTGTGAGAAATTTTGGGGAGATTATTCTAGCTCAGTTTGGGGACTGCAGGTGCAAAAGAATACTTGCATCCTTTGCCTCACTCGTTCATTCCTCTCAGGGGGTTCTGTAGAGGGAGTGGGACTCAAGGAATTGTTTAAGGGCCAAGCAAAATGTGTGGCTTGCCACAATTGCTAAAACTAGGCACTGAAGTGTATTTGGGGAGCAGTCTGGACAGGGATCACAGTTTGTATGGAGGGGAGCTTTTACCCTCCCCTCCCCGTCACTATCTTTAATATATCACACACACACACACACACACTGCGAAGAGCAAGAGGAACAAAACCTCCCATTGGTTCCAAAGGAACAATTTTACCCATTGCTGTGTGTGTGTGTGTGTGTGTGTGTGTGTTTCAGGACTGCAATGGTTGAGGGAAGGGTTAACACACAAACACAAACACGTGCTAGACCACACTTGATTTTAATGTCTGTTTTAGGGTGGTTGTTTTTGTTGTTTTTTTTAAAAAAATAAGATAATGAAGTTCTAACTCTGCTTAATGTCTGCTACATAATCTAAAATCTGCCCGCTATATTTTTTAAACAAAGTATAGAAAAATGAGTTACACCCTTTAACCCTATCTGGAGCCTCTTAAGTGACTGGAGTGGGGGGGGGCATAATTTCTCTTTTTTATTAATGGTGCCTGTTTCTATTTGATGTGGTGTGTCAGCACATGCACTCAGTTCTTGCGGAGGTAGTTGAGTAAAAAAACGAGTAACTTCCATGATTAGCTTAAGTGGTTTATTTCAGTTCTCTTTGTAGATCAAAGTAACAAAACTACTGCATGTTGGTGCTGATGTTTCATTCCAGCTTCTTGAGAGAGGCTTTGGCTAGGAGCAAGCTGCTCAAGGAGTGCTTGAGCTGTTGGCGTTTTTTAAACATTTAAAAATTCACTAGGCCTATTTTTCCATCAGCTTCACAGCAGAATTCAGGAGGCTAAATGGAGCTGGGAATGAGAAACCCTTAAAATGGTGTGAAAATTTGTTCAGCTGCATGGACATAAGGTGTTACTTCCCCAATGTTACGTTAAAAAAGGTTGCACTTTAGCCAGATGAGTTCTTAGCAAAGAAGAATGGTCTCCATCAGTACTGTACTTAGTTCCACAAACTGACTTGGTTCAAATGTAATGCTAAACTACGGTTTAGCTTTACATGAACAAATGTCAGCATGGCCATGGGAAGGAAACTGGAAGATTCTGATTCGATTTTATACAAATCATGCCTTGTTACTTCTAAACCTGCTACTGTGGTTAGTCTTAACTTTGGTAGGTAAAGGGACCCCTGACCATTAGGTCCAGTCATGACCAACTGGGGTTGCGGCGCTCATCTCGCTTTATTGGCCGAGGGAGCCGGCGTACAGCTTCCGGGTCATGTGGCCAGCATGACTAAGCTGCTTCTGGCAAACCAGAGCAGCGCACGGAAACACCATTTACCTTCCCACCGGAGCGGTACCTATTTATCTACTTGCACTTTGATGTGCTTTCGAACTGCTAGGTTGGCAGGAGCAGGGACCGAGCAACGGGAGCTCACCCCGTCGTGGGGATTCGAACCGCCGATCTTCTGATCGGCAAGCCCTAGGCTCTGTGGTTTAACCCACAGTGCCACCCGCGTCCCTTCTCTTAACTATGGTGCAGAAAAGCAAAAGAGGATCAGAAACAAAGATTTGAGTTTGAAGCCCAATTTCTATCTTTCCTAGGCAACATAGACAGCACTAAACAAAATGGACCATTGATCTGACTCACTTTAAGGCCACTTTCTCTCTCTTTTTTTTTGGGGGGGGATAAATTTTATTAGATTTTCAAAAGAAAGTATCTTTTTTTGTTCAGACTGAAATATTAATCTAGATAAAATAAAAACATAGATCCATCAAAAAAAGAAGGGAGGAAGAAAGAGAAATAGAGCTAGAAGAAAGATTAAAGAGAGAGAAATAAAAAAAGTTAAGAAACTAAAGAACTTTCGATTCTTTGTCAGTCAGCATTATTCAACTCATCCACTCCAGTAAAACACCCAGGATGACCACTTTCTATAGATAACCAACGTTATCGTCAACCTTCAAACCCAAATACCATTTCATAGAATCATAGAATCATAGAATCATAGAGTTGGAAGAGACCACAAGGGCCATCGAGTCCAACCCCTGCCAAGCAGGAAACACCATCAGAGCACTCCTGACATATGGTTGTCAAGCCTCTGCTTAAAGACCTCCAAAGAAGGAGACTCCACCACACTCCTTGGCAGCAAATTCCACTGTCAAACAGCTCTTACTGTCAGGAAGTTCTTCCTAATGTTTAGGTGGAATCTTTTTTCTTGTAGTTTGGAACCATTGCTCCGTGTCCGCTTCTCTGGAGCAGCAGTAAACAACCTTTCTCCCTCCTCTATGTGACATCCTTTTATATATTTGAACATGGCTATCATATCACCCCTCAACCTCCTCTTCTCCAGGCTAAACATGCCCAGCTCCCTTAGCCGTTCCTCATAAGGCATCATTTCCAGGCCTTTGACCATTTTGGTTGCCCTCCTCTGGACACGTTCCAGTTTGTCAGTGTCCTTCTTGAACTGTGGTGCCCAAAACTGGACACAGTACTCCAGGTGAGGTCTGACCAGAGCAGAATACAGTGGCACTATTACTTCCCTTGATCTAGATGCAATACTCCTATTGATGCAGCCCAGAATTGCATTGGCTTTTTTAGCTGCCGCGTCACACTGTTGGCTCATGTCAAGTTTGTGGTCAACCAAGACTCCTAGATCCTTTTCACATGTACTGCTCTCAAGCCAGGTGTCACCCATCTTGTATTTGTGCCTCTCATTTTTTTTGCCCAAGTGTAATACTTTACATTTCTCCCTATTAAAATTCATCTTGTTTGTTTTGGCCCAGTTCTCTAATCTGTCAAAGTCATTTTGAAGTGTGATCCTGTCCTCTGGGGTGTTAGCCACCCCTCCCAGTTTGGTGTCATCTGCAAATTTGATCAGGATGCCCTTGAGTCCATCATCCAAGTCGTTGATAAAGATGTTGAATAAGACCGGGCCCAAGACAGAACCCTGTGCCACCCCACTAGTCACTCTTCTCCAGGATGAAGAGGAACCATTGATGAGCACCCTTTGGGTTCGGTCAGTCAGCCAGTTACAAATCCACTGAGTGGTAGCATAGTCAAGACCGCATTTTACCAGCTTCTTTACAAGAATATCATGGGGCACCTTGTCAAATGCCTTGCTGAAATCAAGGTAGGCTACATCCACTGCGTTCCCTTCATCTACCAGGCTTGTAATTCTGTCAAAAAACGAGATCAGGTTAGTCTGACACGACTTATTTTTCAGAAATCCATGCTGACTATTGGTGATAACAGTATTCCTTTCTAGGTGCTCACAAACTGTTTGCTTAATGATCTGCTCCAGAATCTTCCTTGGTATTGATGTCAGACTGACTGGGCGGTAATTATTTGGGTCCTCTCTTTTCCCCTTTTTGAAAATAGGGACAACATTTGCCCTCCTCCAGTCTGCCGGGACTTCGCCTGTTCTCCAGGAATTCTCAAAGATGACTGCCAGTGGTTCTGAGATCACATCTGCCAGTTCTTTTAATACTCTTGGATGCAGTTCATCTGGCCCTGGAGATACATCTAAACTAGCCAAGTATTCTTGTAGTATCTCCTTAGTTATTCTGGGCTGCGTTTCCTCTGCTGAATCATTTGCTCCAAATTCTTCAGGTCGGGCATTGTTTTCTTTATTGGAGAAGACTGAGGCAAAGAAGGCATTGAGGAGTTCAGCCCTTTCTGTGTCCCCTGTTTGCATTTCACCATCTTCTCCTCTTTTTCTTTTCAACACAAAAAGTCTGAGAGGTTTCCAATCTAGTAAATGTTGACAACGACTTGATTGAACATGTCAGTTTTGCCATCTCAGCTAAGTCTTGTCGTTTTAATAACCATTCCTCCCCTTGTTTGTTTGCAATGAGTCTTCCCATCATGGTCTGCTGGAAGGATCCTTCCTACACTATGTGCTCCTCAGAACATTCTCCTTTCCTCTGGTTTCCATCAACTGGTATTCAAAAGTGTACTGCCTGACAGTGGAGATGGAACACAGCCACTAGGATTAGTAGCCATCAGCAGCCCTTATCCTCCACAAATTTGTAGCCATTGCTATTACTGCTTTTATTAGCAAGGGGTGTATGCTTATCTCTAGGCTTATCTCTGCCCCCTTCCCAAGATTCCTTACTTGCGTCTTGTCTGCCAGTCACCTTCACAGTCAGGGGAAAAACAATGCTGTCCAGGGTTGTAAAGACTGCGGAGAGAATAATTGGGTGCATTCTTCCCACCTTGGATCAAATCTATGCTTCCAGGTATCATAAGAAAGCTGCAGAAATAGCGCAGAATAGTGCGCACCCTGGAAATGATTTCTTTCAGCTTTTGCCTTCTGGAAGAAGGTACAGGGTTATAAAGACTAGGACTAGCCACCTGAGAAACAGTTTCTACCCAATGCGATTTTGGTTTTAAATGCATTGTAAGGAGTCTGTATGGGAGTATATTGTATTTAAAAATGGGGTATCAGAGTTTTTAGGGGGCTAACCAGGTTGGGATAGCAGGCTTGTTGGGTTTTGAATGTCTTATGTAGATTTTCCAATTTCGTTGTTCTGTATGGGACAATGACAATAAAGATTATCGTAGTTTATCATATCGTAAAAGTATAAAAAGTTTTCTTCCTGACTCCTTATGTGCCCATTTCCATAAGGATCACCTGTGCTGCAAAAGTCTTGTGTTGCGGCCAGAAACATAACGCCCCCTCAAGCTTCTGAGTGCTTCTACATCCACGCGTGCTCATCACTTGAAGGCCCTCACACTAACATGCACACGGTGTCCCGTGAAAAGGTATTGAGTCCAAACTGAAGTTCTTTCTCTGGTGGGGAAGCTACAATGACTCATAGCGCATCTGCGAGCCAAGGTTTGTTGCTGTGGTCAGTGAACGGTGAGCATCCATGTGCAAACTGGTCCTAAGAGATGGCTTCAAATTTAATCACATCTGCTGAAAGTGGCTGAGGCAAGGTTCTTTCACTTTGCAGCTGGAATGTGTTTGGCTTCGTTGAGGTGGGAGCTGGAGGAACGAAAGAACTCCTTGAGTTTGGAACAAGGAAGGAAGTGGAAGGATTGTGTTCTTTTCCTCAACTCGAAATCCCATGCGCATAAAAATCACAGCCTCTCCTGCACAGCAGCTGAGGAAGGGAGTATCTCTTGATAGATGCCTAGTTGTGGTTAAAAGCAATGATAGGCAGCCTAAAGAAATCCATGTTCGGAGCCTCTGGTTTCTTTACGTTTGTCGCCGCTACCAGAGAGGCCCTAATATAATTTCATCCTTATTTCAACAATTTTGTTTGTTTGGGCAAAGGCATTTAGTCCACCGGGAAGCCATAAATCACCAAGGGGTTGTTGGCAAGGGAGCCATGCTGTTTTGAAAGCGACTGGACGTACACCCCAGGAAAAAGGGGGTGCAAATAGTTTGCATTGGAGAGGGATGTTTTCACTCAAAACAAGCCTCTAGACAATGTGCAAAGAGTTCAGAATGTACTGCAGACAACGCCACTGCAAATAAATATATCTAAATGTGTTCCCAGAATAGAACAGGCACTTTTCTTGTGCTTTGAATTGCATATACTGTGTTCTTGAATGATCCCATATTGTCAAAGGCACAAATCCTTTGTCGTTCCCGCATTCCAAAAGGGGGGGGGGGAGTCTGCTTTTTATGTATTCAGTTTTAATTGCTTTTATTTATTGAAATAGGTAGGTAGTGTTGCAGGATAACTGTGCTGTCCAGTCTTGCCTTCTGGATGAAGAGCATGTGTTCTCCCAGAAAGTGATTTTATTTGACACCACCTAGAAGAGACTGGGTGCTTATATGCAGCTCTCAGTGAAGACTTTTTCTGTTTGTCTCTAAGACGAAAATCAAACCGTTACAAGTAAAGTGTATTGTGGCACAGATTTCTTATGCAAGCAAAGGCCACAAAGTTTAATGGCCACAAAGTTCAATGTCATCAATGTCACCATCACTTTAGCCAACTCGTTCCTCCAAGTGTTTTAATTATTACAAATACTGTTAAAATGTATACACACCAGAAGTGTGGTTCGCACGTTTCTACCCAAGTATCTCTTTATTTTTGTAAACTTATTTGAGTGTTATGGATTTAGTTTTATTTGAATGTTTACATCATGCTATCTCCTAACTAAGTTAGGAGCCAAACTGTTGGCTAGAACGTTGCCTCTTCCCAGTCCAACCATGTACACATAGTTTAGAGAACATTTCCTGGGAACAAACTGTTTATAAAGTTAAATTCATTGGTGCCTTGGTAAGCAAGTTTTAGTTCTTAGTTATTTGTAAATAGATTTGTCGTCCAAAAATGTGTTCTCTCAGTGGGCTCTAACGGAACTTCTTGAACGATTTGCCTTTTTAAAGACTTAGTTTATTTTAAAATACTTGATTTGGTCATTATCTGCTGCAGCGGCAAAGCCAGCTAAAATTGGGATGGGGGATGTAAATAGTACTGTTAATAAACTTAGGTGTTTAGCTCCTCCCCTTTGACCTTACCGCCTTGGGTGACCATCTTAAATATCTTCAGAGAAGCTTACGAAAAGCTTGGCCTATCGCTCAACATCCAAAAAACCAAAGTGCTGCACCTACAAGCACAAAACCCCTCTGCAGCACCACAAATCCAACTCAGTGATGTAACGCTGGAAAGAGTTGATCACTTCTCCTGCCTGGGCAGTTATCTTTCCACAAGGGCCAACACTGATGCCAAAATCCAGCATTACCTGAGCTCTGCGAGTGTAGCTTTCTCCTGATTGAAGTGCAAAGTGTTTGAAGACTGGGACATTCACAGAGAAACCAAAATGCTTGTTTACAAAGCTATTGTACTACCAACCTTACTGTATGCTTGTGAAACATGAATCACTTCTAAACGCCATCTCCGACTCCTTGAAAAATTCCAACAATGGTGTCTCCGAAAATTTTTACACATCACTTGGGAAGACAGGCGAACTAATGCCAGTATACTGGAAGATGCAAAGATCACCAGTGTCAAAGCAATAATTCTTCAACATCAACTTGGTTGGACTGGTCGTGTTGTTCAGATGCCTTCCATGTATTGTCTTCCAAAGCAACTACTCTATTCTGAACTTAAAAATGGAAAGCGTAATGCTGGTGGTCAACAAAAGAGGTTTAAAGGCTCTCTCAAGGCAAATCTTAAAAAATGTAGTATAAACACAGACAATTGGGTAACACTGGCCTGTGAGTGCTCCAATTCGAGAACAGCCTTTACCAAAGGTGTTATGGACTTTGAAGATGCTCGAACTCAGGACGAAAGGGACAAATGTCCTAAGAGGAAGGCATGTTTGGCAAACCCTCACCGTGATCAGCTCCTGTCCTGAAACCTATGTCTCCACTGTGGAAGGACGTGAGGATCCAGAATTGACCTCCACAGTCACTTACGGACTCACTGTTAATACCATGTTCATGGAAGACAATTTTACTCAGCTATGAGTGATGGAAGAAGAAGAAGAAGAAGAAGAAGAAGAAGAAGAAGAAGAAGAAGAAGAAGAAGAAGAAGAAACCACCACCACAAACAACTTCTTAGATGGAGAACAGTTCAGTCCACCAGGACACTGAACTTAAGGTGGCAATCCTTAGGACCTAGGATATCAGCGTTCAAATCGCCACTTGGTCATGAAACTCACTGGGTGACTTTGGGCAAGTCTCTGTCTCTTAGCCTAACCTATCTCACAGGTTTGTTGTAAGGATTAAATAAGGAGGGAGAGAGCCATGTACACCACCTTGAACTACTTGGGGGGGGGGGAATGTAATATAAATGCAGTAAATGTGTGTTTAATGTTCTTTCAATGTAGCTCTCTGAGGAAGCCAAGGTCAAATCCTGTCTCTTTTCTGAAGCTCACTGAGTGATCTTGGGTCTGTCATACTATCCCTCAACCCAGCCTACCTTACAGAGCAGTGGTGAGCATGCTGCCTTAAGTTCTTAGCAGGAAAGGTGGGGTAGAAATGTAGAAAATTCCAAAGACATTAATTTCTCCTGAAGGCACATATTAACTGCGATCTACAGGAAATTTAACCTACCAGTTCCTTTTTGCTTACAGTGGAGTAATGCCAACTGAGCTGGAGATAATGGAATTGAACCAGATGAGTTGCAATCTTTCTCTCTCTCTTTCAGCTTCCACCTGGCTGCCTCCAAAGGGCAGGCAGAATGCCTCAGGATTATGATGACTCATGGTGTGGATGTAACAGCACAAGATGGGACAGGTACCCAAACTCGGGGGGGGGGGGGTTCCCCACCCCTTTGCTCCCCTTTGTTTTTGTTGCTGTTTTTGAGCTTTCACGACATATGTAAATAGGCTTTTTTTCATGCTCTGCTTACAAATGAGCATGTGCAGATGTCTTATGCTGAATCGTCTTGCCCAGGGCTGTCTGCAGTACCCCCAAGCCTTGTGATCTCTCCAACCTCTTCAGTTTAATTTGAAATGTTGGACGCTGCATCTGAGATGATAGTTCCCGCAGTGTGAGCCACCTACTTCTGTGCTGTGTCCCCCCTTCTCTGTCTTTTTGTGCTGGATTCACAGTTGCGCAGTGCACACCTTGTGAAATCGGGCACTTTTAGTTTGTTCAATACTCCACATGTATTGAAAACCCAGTGTATCATTTCGTCCGCATCTATAGACTAAGCCGAGCTGGCTTTTTGATCCAGGCAGCTATGGAACCCCTGAAGAGCATCTTAATGTCAATATGTATAGAGTTTACAGGCAAGGGCTTAAGCCAATGGTTGGGAAATGGGCCATATGTGATGTCAGGTGGTGAGGTGGGCAAAGACATAGCTGCACCTAAAAGGGATTTGAAGGTACAGGCGCTCCTTCAGGTATACAGGGCCAAAGGCCGTTCAGGGCTTTAAAGGTCAGCACCAAGACTTTGAATTGTGCTTGAAAACGTTTGCAGGAACAAGACCCACAATGCCAGGCGACTTGACTGTCAGTTGGCTGCATGTTGTGGGGTGGGGTGGAGAGGTAAGAATCCACTCCACTGGCTGGATCCAGTTCTCCATCCTTGACTTAAGCCAAATACAAAATTACTTTGGCAAGTATATTTGCCGCCCGCAGCTTTACCTGGATTTGCACTTAACTTGGGGTGGGGGGAGTACCAGTATATACCCACTGTGGACCACTCTGTATTGCATCAATACGTTTAACACGGAACAAAGCAGGTTCTTCAAGTCTGGAGAGGGACATCCTCTCGCAGTGAACCTGTTTCATGGTGTTCCAAGTCCAGAGGATCACTTCATGTATAATAGTGTGCTTCACAATTCTTGGAGTATTTGAAATCATTTCCCATTTGTGCAGGGCACAGTGCATTGCACCTTGCAGCCAAGAACAGCCACCCTGATTGTGTCAAGAGGCTCCTTCAGGTGAAGTATATTTTCTGCTTCTCTTCACTGCCACTTCTGAAGTTCTGATAAACACTAGCATGCTTCCAAGTTCTCTTTTAAAGCAATCACCTTAATAGCACATAAGAGTACAGAACAGTTGATATTTAAGGACTTCTTTGTGCCCAGGAATGTGAGTAGATTCTTAACCTGTGTTGCCCAAATAAACAGGCGTATACTGAGAACTTTTGCCCATCTAGTTCAGAATTGTCTATATGGACTGGCAACAGCTATCCAGGGTTTCGGGAAAGGAAAATTTCCAGTCCTACCTGGAAGATGCCTGGGATTGAACCTGGAATCTTCTGCATGCAAGGTAGATGTTGCCACCAAGCTATGTTCCTTCCAGCCACTTTCCCCTGCACTTCAACATAATGAAAACTAGTGATGTGGTGCTGTGACACCAGTTCTGGAGTATGGTTCTTATTGTTATGATCTGGTCATTAGTGGTCAAATATGATATACACTTAATCTGTAACATCCGAGAGAATTGCTTTGGCAAATGTAAGAGCTGCAGTTGCCCAAATAAAACCCATTTTTGTTGCGGGAGGCACTGAAATCTGCCAACTAAAAATACTTCTTGTCCAATTTGTCCATGGCTGGATTTGGTAGTGCCTGTTAAATGAATTATTGAGTGGTGTATCTGTGTGTCTACTCAAAATTCCTCTAGTAATCTACCTGTAGAAATAGTTCCAATGATTTTTTTCCCTTACCTCTTTTAGGGATCCATATGGATTAATTTAACAAACTATTATGTTTAAGGAAGGCCATTTGATTTCAAAAAACAGGTGGAATACATTTCATATAATTGTTCATATCCCTTTCCCCCCCCTTTGCATGTACTTTTATTTTAACCAGTCAAGGACAAACTGCCCCAAACTGCTATCATGTGGCCTTGATCACCCACCAAGGGGTGTCTCCAAGACAGTTGTTGTCATCGTGCAAAGACTTTCCTCCTCCTCCGAAACCCAAAAATCAGTTCTGGGTATTCCCTAACTCTCACAGTCATATGCGGGAGGAGGAGGAGGCAGGGAAGAAGAAATGTTTGTGTGAGCAGGACATCGTTGTTGGATACAACCCCAAATGAAACCTGGGTCCATGAACCTTCATTTTACTTTTTCGCCAGTCTTTAAAGAAGGCTCTAGGTAGCTCTCTAAATTTTCTTCGTATTCCACAAAAGTATTCCCCCCTCCCCCCAAATAGCAATGAACTTCAAAATGCTTTTTGCTCCATGCCTTGCTAAAAGACTTGTTTTTGCCATCCTACAGTCTAAATGTCCACCAGAGAGCACTGATAGCTCTGGGAAGACAGCTTTACACTATGCAGGTAATATTTCTACTCCCTCTCTCTTTCATATTCCCATACCCCCCTTGACCTTGTTAGGTCCACCCTACACAATCCATGCCTTCACAATGGGAGTTCCATAAGGGGGGCACAAGTAGGGTCCCTGTGTGATGAGCTCCAGGCCTCTCTGTGATGAGCTATGTTCATCAGGGAGATTGTAATCAGCCTCCCCTGCCCCACTCAGGCAATGGGACGTCTCCCCACCCTCTACTCACCCTTCTTGTTACAGTGTTCCCCTTTCCCCCGAGCAGATTTAGGAAGTGCAGTGGGGGGAGAGGAGGAAACACCCCACTGCACAAGCAGACCTCATTCTACACATGCAGCAACTAAATCTTGCCCAGTATCTAGGCCCCAAACCCTTCAGGGCTTTTTAGGTTAATGTTATTACTTTGAATTGAGCCCAGTTAATACATAGGTAGCCAGTACAGACACTGCAGAACTGGTCTTGTATGATATCAGCTAGAAATACTCTTGCAGCTGCATTCTCACTAGTCAGGCCTTCTTCAAGGGCAGTCTTTCTTAAAGTGCATAATAATTAAGAGTAGATGGTTGGCCCTTCCTTCCTCCCTCCCTTCCACCCTCCCTCCCTCCCTCCCTCCCTCCCTCCCTCTTATACACTGCTTTTCAGGAAATTCTAGTTGGTCATTGTTGGAGACAGGATGAAGACAGGATATTGTTGGAGACAGGATATCAGCCTTCTCCAAGCTGGTGCCCTGCAGATGTTGTAGGACTACAACCCCCATCTCCCCTGGCCATTGGCCAAGCTGCTGGATGTTGTAGTCTAGAGCACCTGCAGCCAAACTTCTGCTGGAGGGCCACTGGTTATATAGGGGTGGCAGAAATGTGGTTTCGCGTGATTTCAGCAAGGCTGGAAAAGTCTCTCCAGTAGTATGGACCCTGCAGGAGTTTTGAACAACTAATCTCACAGTTCCTTGAATAGCTAAAACAACTTATTACAGCATAGTCCATGATAGCTTATGCCACAACAGAGTATTTAAGGTGCTATGGGACTCCTTATTGTGTTTGCTCTTGCTCTAATTTTGCAACTCTCATTTTCTTCTTCTTTTAGCTGCTTGTGGCTGCCTTCAAGTAGCTCAGCTCCTGTGTGAACACAAGTGTCCAATTAATGTCAAAGATGTGGTACGTAATCATTATCTCATGGATAACTTAGTGGGTTAAAAAAACAAAAAAACCTTAAAAGCTATGCAGTGTACTTCAGTTTCTGAAACCTCGTTTTTAAATCTTCTAAGCAGGGCAGATTCCCTCTTGTCTGCAGCAAATGAGTTTCTTCTTCGTTCACTGTATTTCTTCCAGTTAGCACGCGTGATGTCTGAGTGGCAGGCCCGATCAGCACATTTACATGAGCCAGAGCACTTTGCTCAGTTGCAACCCCCTCCACATGTCCCCACATATATCATTTCCTATTCAGACATGACAGTGCTAGCCAGAAACGTGCAGTGAATAAGTAGCAAATTTATCTCCCATATAAGGTATGAACGAGTCTTTTATATCGCTCTCTGATTCTGCACCAGTACTCAAAAGTATGGCAGGTGTGCATGCCTAATGTTTATTACACTGTTTGGAATCATTGAATTGTAGAGTTAGAAGGGACCCCAAATGTAATCTAGTTCAACCCCTGCAATACAGGAATCTCAGCTAAAGTAACCATGACAGATGGCCAGCCAACCTCTGCTTAAAAACCTCCAAGGAAGGAGAGTCCACAGCTTCCCGAAGAAGACCATTCCACTGTCAAACAATTCTTACTGCCAGAAAGTTCTTCCCGATGTTTTGTTGCATCTCCTTCCTTGTAGCTTGAAGCCATTGGTTTGAGCCCTACCCTCTGGAGCAGGAGAAAACAAGCTTGTTCCGTCTTCCATGTGACCGCCTTCCTGTGAGGAAAGCAAGTAACCTTGAGCTTGAGTGGAAACAGCTCAGTAGGGAGGGAGCCATATGTAGCTGGCTTCTCCCATTTCCTCCACGCACATCCCATTGTGCACAAAGATTAACACTTACCAAAGTCTCATCTTAGCTTTGCTTTGGTATTTTGGTTCCTGGCCATCCCTTGTTCAGTGACATTAGAGTTTTGGTTTGTTAAGTGCTTTGAATGATATACAGTGGTACCTCGGTTTAAGAACAGTTTGGTTTAAGAACGATTCGGTTTACAAACTCCACAAAACTGGAAATAGTGTCCTGGTTTGAGAACTTTAACTTGGTCTATTATAATATTTATTGAATTTCATTTTAAAAACCAAGCAATTAACATTTTCACTTGTCATCACATATATTTTGACTCTCTCGAGTCTTTGACACTCCCCCTTCCCCCAATTGACTTCCTTACATCCTTACATAATTTCTTAAGCATTTCAAATTCCCCCTATTTACCTACTTTTATTTTTAAAGATTCCTTTAGAATTGTAAACAGGTTTCTTCCTCTACTTAGACTGAGAACTTTACCTCGGTCTAAGAACAGTATCTGAACGGTGGAAGGGCAAAGGCGGCAGGGAAAGGGTGCCTCGGTTTAAGAACGGTTTCGGTTTAAGAACGGACTTCCGGAACAGATTAAGTTTGTAAACCGAGGTACCACTGTACTCTGATCCTGAAAGCAGCAAAGGGCTTATAGGTGCTGTGTTGAGTCTATGAGTAAAGGGAGCTCAGAACTCAGCAAAGGTAATGCAGTGGGTTTTACATGCATTGCTGCATGGCTAGCTGTTGTCTATTGACCCTTAGACAGCAAGATTTTGAGCACCTGTTAAAGAGGTTGCACTGCACACAGGGACCTGTTTTCACATAAGGGTTACATTCTCTGAAGTTAATCTTTTTTAAATCTACTGAATAACTGATAGTGTTTAATCTCTTTTATTTTTTAAAAAAACTAGGATGGGAATATACCTTTGTTACTGGCTGTACAAAATGGCCACACTGAAGTAACCAAATACCTTCTGGAGCATGGCGCAGACATCAATTCCAGAGACAAAAATGGAAGGTACAAATAAACTTACTTAGTACTCACAAACTTTTTCAGCGTTAATCGGGTCTAAGGATTTCCTCCTAATCCGAGATCAGATTTTAGATTCTTCACCGCTAAATATCTTATGTTGTGGATCCAATTAAGGTCCAATTAAGCTGTCACTGAACTTCTTGCTTATATTTATTAGCTTGAAAGCTAACAAAAAGCCATGCAAGCGATGACATGTTTTTCTGGTTCTTCTAAAGTCACCCGATTTCTCCGTGACTTTCAGAGAAGCTGTTTTGCAGCGTTTGACATCTCGAGGCACAGCCTAATAAAGTTGTCAAAGCTGTATCCTTTTTGATGTTTTCCCCTGCTTGCGAGCACTCATTATGCCTCTTCCCCATACAGAGTCAGGTTACAGTGAGATACAAAATTCTAGACTGGGTTGACACAGGCTGCTGCTAAAAAAAAAAAAGCTCTTCTGGCAAAATTTGGGTCAAGCAGAATTCTGTGTGGCTATATGGTCAACAGAGGATCTTGTCTGCCAGATACATCTGTCCTACAAATTCATTTTCAGTAAGGCGATCAGTAGTGGCTGGCTATGTCATATCTCTACTGTTGGAGAAAGTATGCTTCTGTGACATTATGTTTGCTGACTGGGAGCAGTTATGGACCACAGGTATTAAATTCATGGCATGCAATGCCTTACGAGAAAACATTATGAAAATGATTTACAGGTGGTACATGACCCCAGTCAAGCTTGCGAAGATTTATCATTTGCCCAATAATGAATGTTGGAAATGTAAAGAGACTGAAGGTACCTTTTTCCACCTTTGGTGGACCTGCCCAAAGATTAAAGCCTTCTGGGAAATGATTTATAATGAAATTAAGAAAGTGCTTAAGTGCACCTTTAACAAGAAACCAGAGGCATTTCTCTTGGGTATGGTCGGCCAGTTGGTGCCGAAGAAGGATAAGAATTTCTTTTTGTATGCTACTACGGCAGCAAGGATTCTTCTAGCAAAGTATTGGAAGACACAAGAGCTACCCACGCTGGAGGAATGGCAGGCGAAAGTGATTGACTTTATGGGATTGGCAGAAATGACCGGCAGAATCCGCAACCAAGAGAAAGAGACTGTGGAAGAAGATTGGAAGAAATTTAAGATGTATCTTAAGAACTATTATAAAATTGAGGAGTGCTAAAATGCTGAGGGAAAAGAAGACGTAGAATTGCAGCGGGAAATTGTGTTTAATTTTAGGGTGGAATTGAAAAAGAGAATGAATTTATATTTAATTGGTTAAGAAGGGTTGCTGAATAATGGCTTATAATTAAGGATGCAAAAAGGGAAAGGTACGGGGAAGTCCGGGAAAAGAGGGCTATGGAAATAAGGTTAAGAAAATATGATTTTTTATGTTTGTTTTTATGTTGTTTTTGTTTATGTTAAAAAATTTGGAAATTAATAAAAATTTTATTTAAAAAAAAAGAAAGTATGCTTCTGAATACCAGTTGCTGGGAGCCAAAACTGGGCAGAGTGCCATTGCACTCAGGTCCTGTTTACAGGCTTCCCTTAGGCATCCGTTTGCTGGATGCTGGGCTAGATGGGACTTGACCTCAGCCAGCCCTTTGCAGCATGCATAAATGGCTCAACCTCTTAGGGAAAGCTTTATTGGTTCACTCTCAGGTGCCTCCCCTGTCTTGCAGTGAACTCTTACTGTAGATCAAGTTATAGATATGCTGTAAATTCAAGTCAGGACAAATTTTGTTGATGACACGATGACCATAACTTTCTGCAGGAGTAGCAAAGTGTCATCTTATCAGAGGAATGCCTGTCAGCTTTTTTCACTTCCTGGACTCAACTTGACTGTCCAATCTTCTTCTTCTACTTGAACCTGTAGGCACTCGTCTCCTGTAGGATAACAAATGAGCCACAAACTCACAACCTTCAGGGGGTGTTATTATTATTTATTATTATTATTATTATTATTATTATTATTATTATTTGAGGGGAAAATAAATTCCCCCCCCAAAAAAAAATTTATTAGTTTTCTCTTATAACACATAGACAAAAACACAAAAGAAAAACATTACATTCGACACAACATAAAAACTTAACAGCAATAAAAACACACAAAATAAAAGAAGAAATTTTTCTTCTTATTCCCTGGTGTATTTACATTGCTAAAAGACTTCCTCAACACCCTCCAGTCTGGATTTCATCCTGTTACATATTTAGCAGTTCCCAATATCATATTTATAACATCAGTATCTTCAGGGGGGTGTTATTGCTTTGCTAATCTCATGCCTTTGGCTCTTCCTTATATTCTCTGTTTGCCAACTTGCTCTAGGACGGCTCTGATGCTGGTGTGCGAAGCAGGAAACCTCAGCATTGCAGAAGTCCTCGTCCGAAAAGGTGCAGACATAAACCTGGTGGATGCGCTTGGACACAATGCACTGCATTATGCTGCAGTCTCTGAAAATACAGGGATTCAGAATCTCCTTCAGTTGAAAATTGTTCAAGATGCTGGTATGTCTACACTTCTTCAATTATGTGGTAGGGTTCCCTATGATAAAGATGGGAACCTGTAGCCCCACCCCCCGACGATATTGGACTATGTGATCCCTGATTATAGGCCATGCTGGCTGGGGATGATGGGAGTTGGAGTCCATCAACATGTTTGGGGGCAGGCACATATTCCCCAGCCCTGCTGTAGGGGTTACCTGGGGAGGCATGAGGTTCTTACTCAAACTTTCTGGACTGTCTATGCCAGAAGAGAGGATGCTGACGCAAAGAATTGTAGAGTTAGAAGGGACCACAAGAGTCATTAATCCAACCCCCTGCCATGCAGGAATCTTTTGCCCACCATGGGGCTCAAACCCACGACTCTGAGATTAAGAGTCTCATGCTTTACCAGCTGAGCTACTCTGTCCATTCTCCTAGTCTCTGTTTTACCACCTTTGGTAGAGCTGCTTCGAGCACTGAGCTTGGCACACAGCCTGGTCTTTGGACTGGCAGAGGAATGTGCTATCTTGGCTCTGTCCAAAGTGGGTTGCTTGTTTGAAAGTGCCCTTGTGTCTCTCTGTGCACGAAAAAGATTATTACATTGTGGAAAGAAGGCTAGGCTCCAAAGATGCATTGGCTTTGGCTGATTAAAGGTAAAAGGACCCCTGACCATTAGATCCAGTCGCAGACGACTCGGGCTGCGGTGCTCATCTGATTTTATTGGCCAAGGGAGCCGGCATACAGCTTCCGGGTCATGTGGCCAGCATGACTAAGCCACTTCTGGCAAACCAGAGCAGCGCACGGAAATACCGTTTACCTTCCCGCCGGAGCGGTACCTATTTATCTACTTGCACTTTGACGTGCTTTCGAACTGCTCAGTTGGCAGGAGCTGGGACCAAGCAACGGGAGCTCAACCTGTCGCGGGAAAGAAGGCTAGGCTTCAAAGATGCATTGACTTCTACTGATTAGTCCTTAGGAAATGCCCGGTTCCCAGCCTATGATCTCAAGTATTCTTATTTGCATCTGAATCCATATGAAGAAAGGGGCCTGCTTCCTAAACAGCTGTTAGTTTAGGATCCGAATGGAAATTTCTTAAGCAGAAAGAAGATATCTCAGGTTTTCAATTAAAAGGCAATGTTTTGTTTTTTCATCTACAGATGTCAAGTCACCAACAAAGCCAAAGCAGGTAAAAAGGAAGAAAGAATCAGAAATGCTTTATTACCATAATAACAATTAGCCTCGAGCTCTGAAAAAAAGAAACAAAGGCTTAGAAAGTAATAATGGAAGTGATTTGTTTTGTTAAGTGATTCCAGAAGCATATGCAGTTATAATAAACTCATAGGTAGTTCCCTTTCATTGATATCTGTATGGTATTGGTGAGATAGCTGTCTCCTCTTATCTCTAACCCAAATGTTCCCATATCCTTTGTAAGGACAGGGCAGAACTCACTATGTTATGACATGTCTGTGATGGGAATCTCCAGCATTTCCTTAAAATAAGTTAATAGTTATGGAGCAGTTGCAAATCAGTTGAGGCTTGAAGTACTGGAAGGAGAAGGTTTAATGCTTTTCTGTGCACCATTTTCCTGAATATCCCCCTCCAATCCAAAGTTGCTTTGCCCAGAAGGGTAAATCTGCAGACATTCATAAGGTACCTGCATGTTTTCCACCATGGAGCAATTTTGATTGGTGGGTAAATGGCACAGTGAAGCATTACAGCCTCTTCCCCCCAGCACCATGGGCTGTTTGCTCACCAACTACTCTGTGGCTGCTATTAACACACAGCCTTGTGTCAGAGCAGCAGGTCCAATGGTAGACTAGGGGCTAATGGTAGACGTGGGAAACTGACTCACTTTCAGAAGAAACAGGCTCACACTGGTTTCATTTGGACATACAGTGGTGCCCCGCAAGACGAATGCCTCGCAAGACGGAAAACTCGCTAGACGAAAGAGTTTTCCGTTTTGGAGGTGCTTCGCAAAATGAATTTCCTATGGGCTTGCTTCGCAAGACGAAAATGTCTTGCGAGTTCCTGCGGGTTTTTCCCCTTCCCCCCCTTTTTCTAAGCCGCTAAGCCGCTTATCTGATAAGCCGCTAAAAGCCGCTAATAATGCTAATCCGCTAAGCCGTCAATGGGCTTGCCTCGCAAGACGAAAAAACCGCTAGATGAAGAGACTCGCGGAACGGATTCTTTTCGTCTTGCAAGGCACCACTGTAATGTTAAACTGTGGTTTGGCATTACATGAACAATCCTTGAGCTTATGAGCAACTCCTCTCCCTTCTTCTGACACAGCCATGAGGAGCAGTTCAAAAGCCTTTGATTCCGTTATTTAAAAAAATTAACTTCAAATACTGGTTACATCTGAAATAGGACAATCTGTTGTTAAATTTAATTATGGCGTAGGGAAATAAGTCAATTTCAGCCCATCGTTTGCACAGTGCTAGCTGATTTCCCCAAAACAGGGATAAGGCACCCATAGCTCTCCAGATGGATTACAACTCCCACCATCCCTGATCTATGACCATGCTGGCCATGGCTGATGGGAGTTGGAGTCCAGCAACTCTAGCCTTACCCTAACTCTTCTGTAAGCCATAGTTAAGATTAACCGTAGCTTCTGGTTTGGCTCTAATGAGTCACTGTGGCTAATTGAAATTGGAAGCGAAAGTTTCTGATTTCATGACTGTGCCAGAGGGAAACCCAGATGATCTGGGTGATGATCTGGGTGGCATGCAGGCAAATCAAGAAGTAGAGAAGGAAAGTGGCTGGTGCAGATGATTTTGACATTCACAGGGTGTTTACTTGTTGCAAAAAAAATAGTTTGGGGGCAGGTCTAAAAGGCCCCTAAACCAGGGACAGTGACTCCCATCATCCCTGACCTTTGGACCATGCCTGCTGGGGCTGATGGGAGTTGTAGTCCCACATTTGGAGGGTGACAGATTCCTTGCCACTGCTCTGAGCAATTTATGACCCTGGAATAGAAGTAAAGGAAAAGGAAAAGGAAAACTCTCTCTCCCTGGGGGAAAAGAAAGGCGTTTAGGAGAAATGTTAGCAAATTGCTTGAGGCTGTGAAGAGCAGTGCATTTTGAGATCACTGCTCCATGGGAAAGGGTTCGCTTTATTCACTCCATCTAATGTAATGAAGCATGTTGCAAAATGGGGCATGGTGAGCTCAGGGTCGAGCATGTGCAGTATCCCTGCATATAGAGGAAGTACTTTTGAATGAGTTGAGGCATGAATGTGCTTTAAAAGAATAAAAATCTCTTGTACCTTAAAAGGAAAAAAAATAAGAACTTTTTTTTAACGCAGACCTTACTAACCAAACTAACAGACCTCCCTTTTCTGGCCTGTGACACTTCCAGCATGACCAAGTCTGTAGATTAAGTTCTGAAAGAAGTGGAACTCCAAAAAAACGCAAAGCCCCACCACCACCTCCTGTCAGTCCTATCCAGGTAAAAGAGCTAAAGTCCAACTTGAACACATTTGCAATGTCTAGACGGGGCTGGGCGGGTGAGGAATGTCCTGTCGGGAATAGAGCTGGTTAAATTTGCTTTGTGCAAATCCTTTTTTTAAAATGCGCGTCTCATGTATCATGGGCGAATTCTCATAAGGATAGAAATAGGACGGTCTGTTGTTTGAAAACCCATCTTGGTTACGCTTCACAGGAGGGCCGTTGGGAATATGACCAGATCCTAAGTTTAGAGCGGTGGAGCTTATAAAGGTGCTACACGCATTAAACTCTGTGACAGTCTTGCTTTTTAACAATCGGCTTTAAGATTCCCCCTGGACGGATGCAAACCAGCTTTGCACATGAGGAGCTCGTAGCGTCTTAACAAGAAGTTTAATATTAAACTGAGCCGTTGCTTGGGCGATTGTCTGACTGCATGGCTGCCGCTGGCTAAAGACAACTTCTGTGTTGTCTTGCTTGTATTGAACTAACAGAGAGCCATGACTTCTGCTAGCAAGAGGCAGTTTGTGTCTCTGAAATGCATTCATCTTTTGCAGCTTAGCGACCTGTCCTCTCCACATTCAACAACTTCAACCCCAGTGTCTGGGAAAGGCCAGCCTTCATTTGCTGAGCACGGATCCAAGGTATACTCCATTTTTCAACTCTTGCTTCTGGCTAAATGTAAACCCTTTGTGTTTGTAGTGAGTTGCTTAAGGGGACAAAAAGATTTCATCACCCCAAGGAAGGAGGGCAAAGCTTCACAACTGTGACCTAAAGCTCTCCAAATGGAAGTGTAGCTGGAAATAGGTAAAACCCAGGGGGTTGCGATGTGAAATGTATTGTTGGGAGTTGCGTCTTGCTTTTTTGATGTCCTTTCCACAGGGCCTGTAAGATGGAGTTGTTCCGCCAGGCGTTTGGTCAGAGCTCAGCCTGACTCCCCTTCACATTTTGTATAAGAACTAGTATGAAAGAGGCCTCCCAGCATTCTCACAGGCCCATATAAGAACAGCGTAAACAGTTGGGCCTGATGTACATTTACTGTTCCCAACCCTAATCCTGCGGAAAGCCATCTAATTAGATTTTAATTCGATCCTGACTTGTTTTAGGAGGTAATTTAATTATTGTTTGATTTCATACCAATGTTATATATTTGATGTTAGCCGCCCTGAGCCCAGTCTCGGCTGGGGAGGACAGGATACAAATAAAAGTATTATTATTATTATTATTATTATTATTATTATTATTATTATATATCAGTTGTGGGGAAGCAGTTAAGATTAGGGCTGCAGCACATCAGCAGGGGGAAGCTTCCCTCTTTCCCCCCATGCTGTGGTCCTGACAAAAATAAAAGAATAATCCTCTCCCCTAAAAGTACTGTTGTTTAATAAAAGACAATTGTGTTGGTTCCCAACACCTGTGTTGTTAGGCCGCCAGTGGTTTTCTTGAAACCAAAGAACGTGCCAGTTGTTTAAGCAATAGACGTGCCTTTTGTCAGCTAGGGATGAAGAGTACCTTTTACTTCCATTTCTGGATTGGGATTAACCTGGCCGCTGTAGTCCAAACATTGGTAACCTCCAGACTGCACTACTGCAATGCGTTCTATGTGGGGCTGCCCTTGGGCCTGGTCTGGAAACTCCAGCTGGTGCAGAATGTCACCACTAGACTGTTGATGGAGGCAGACAGCCAATAGCATGTGATACCTCTGCTGAAACATCTGCACTGGATGCTCATGTTCCACCAGGCTAGTTTCAATGCCCTGAGCATCTTGTGTTCAGGATAACTATTGAAACTAATATGCATGACTAACTTAGGGCCAGTGGTGGGTGTACAGTTGAATTCAGTTGAATACATCCCATTAAGTTCACATTTGATGGGCAATTGTATTTGCTTGCTTTTAATCAAACACCTGCCTTTTAACTATCACAAAAGCTGGAAAAGCTCCAGTTGTGACAGTTCCTGACTAAAATGCATTGGCCGTTACTTCACAGGGGGACGTGATTTTGATGTGCAAGTATTTGTGCTTTTTGATGAAGAGTGCCATGTTGTTAGCCCTCTCTTTAAACAAATGTTTACGTATTTTGCATTTCAGCAGGAAGATATCAGTGCCATTCACTCTGATGGCAAGGATGGGATGAGCGATAGTACTGCAGGTATGGTGTAAGACAGATGTTTTGGCTGGCCTGTCACTTTCTCCTTCCTTACTCACCCACACCAAACAACCTACCAACCAACCAACCAAAAAAAGGTGCCTTCTCTCATAGAAAGTTGCCATTTGGCATCATGAGTTGTTATGCTAGGATTGTAAAATTCAGCATGCTTGGCAACATCTTGACCCACCTTGCCTTGAAATTTCCATGGAAGGAGGCTCCGCCATCTTTCTAAAAATCTACGCATAGTGTAGTATGTACAAAAGTAGCAATTTTTTTTGGACCAGGGGGTCCCGCTTGGAACACCTGCTTAACTATTAGGGGCATTGGACTCAGCCATTCATGCACACACTCATATTCTAACCAAGATTACAGGATTGGTGTCAGGATCAAACATCCTGAGTTCCTTGGAAGAAGGAGGGGGTAGAAACGCCATTTATTTAAAATATTTATGCTTGCCTTTACCAAAGGCTCCAGGCAGTTAACAATGTTAAAAACCTCCATTTAAGATCAGCCCCAGCATAAACAAAACAGCAGCCAAGCAACTCCATCCAGTGCCAACCACCAACCCCTACCCAGCAATTTCATGCCCCAATGTTTTCCCAAGCAGGTGGATAAATAACATCTACTTGAAAATTCATAAGTTGCTTGACACAGGTGACCTTCTCAGTGTCAAAGATGTTTGTGTTTGTTTGTTTGTTTGTTTGATCAATCAATCAATCAATCAATCAATCACTCAATCAGTGTGTCCTTTGGCACAAGAGTCGTAAGTTTCCATAGACAAGCGCCTCCACAATCAGGTGCACATCTCTGGAGGTATTATTGGCTGTTCTGGTCTGAAACTGATTTACCAGGCTAACTTCCATTGTCCATGGGATTTTCACCATAGAAGACCTAGAATGACACAGCTGTGAGCCTGTAGCTCATTCTCTGCAAGAGATCCTTTTCAGTAGCAACCGTTGGGCAGGGAGGGAGAAGGGGGAGCCCCACCCACGGCCAGCATGTAACCCATAACAGAATACCACAAGAGAATGGGAAAAGGTTCTCCATCCCTAGTCCAATAGTTAACTTGAAAATTTGCAGGCTAGTTCACAAAAAAAGCGACTAGCAAGTAGAGACATTCCTTTGCTTTCTTTTTTTGCCCCCCCCTTCCCTTCCATTTCCAGATTTGCTTAACCATGTGTTGACTGAAAGCCTAGAATGATAAATTGTATTGTATTCCCTCTCCCCCCCTTCCGTTTCACTTTTTAAAGGTGCTGATAGTTTATTGGATGTAAGTTCAGAAACAGACCAGCAAGACTTGCTTTTACTGTTACAAGCAAAAATTGCATCTTTGACCTTGCATAATAAGAAACTGCAGGAAAAATTACAGGTATGTATTAGCACCATCCATGGCACTGAACAATAACACATTGGGGGCATGTTTGCAGAAGGCTCCAGCTCATGCAGATCTCCTCCATGTAGACATGCCCCAATTATTTTTATTTATTAAATATGTATGCCGCCCTTCATCCATAGATCTCAGGGCAGTTCACAGCATAAAATGCATGCCTGACAGCCCTGCTTTCTCTCTGTACAGTGTTCATGTTAGTTGCATGGAGAAAAGAATACCCAAAGAGGGCTTTGCTTGAGAGATGAGGGAGGAGGGTTTGGAATTCATTATATGACATTGGAATCAAATCTGCAATCTTTGAAAGATGCAAGTGCTCTCCTGGAAATGGATGCATGCATGCAATCTTATTTCGTTCTGTTAATTTGTTCCTGTTGCAGCCCTCTCTATTTCTCGAATCTCTGCAAAAAGGATAAGTTATTATGAGAAAAGACAATAAGAGTTTACAAAAAAAAGTAGTTGTTTAAATACTGCCATCTGCTGTCTCTACAGGCACGCGCACTCAAGACAGAAGACCTGGATGCAACACTGGATTCTTCTCGTTCCACCTGTGCGGAGTTTGATCACTCAACGGACAGGCTAAGTGAGAGCTCGGCAGCAGCGGCTCAGGAGATCAGCTGCTCTTCGCTGAGCTTAGCACAAGCTCAGGAAGAGGCGAGCAGTAACGAAGTGAAAATCAGACAGCTGCAAGACAACTTAAAGGAGGTGCAAAAGAGGCTGGACAGCTCAGAAGCGAAGAGGCGGCATTTGGAGACGCAGCTTCAGTCTGGAACACTGGATACCCTTTGCTTGCTGAACAGCTCTGACATTTCCGAAAATGGCTCCGACCTCAACCAGAAACTGAGAGAAACCCAAAGCAAGTACGAAGAAGCGATGAAGGAAGTCCTGCACGTTCAGAGGCAGATGAAGCTAGGCCTGGTGGCTTCCGAAAGCAAAGAGGCGGACCTGCAGGAGCTCAGAGCCACGTGTGAGGAAGTCGAGGCGCTGAAGGAAGAACTGCAGAAGGTGCAAGAAGAGGGCGAGAGGCTCCGAGCGAAAGTGAGAGAGCTGGAGGAGAAGCTGGCGGAGAGAGAGAGGGATGCGGCCGGCACGATGTCAGCAGAAGAATGCGAGGAGATGAGGAGCTCCTATTGCTTGGTTATTGAGAACATCAACCAGGAGAAGGCGCTTCTGATTGAGAGGTACAAGGAGGGACAGGAGGAGATCAGGAAGCTCCAAGAGAAGCTGAGATGCCAGATGGAGTCTGGGCATAATGAGGAAGCTGAGGAGATGAGAGATGCAAAGAACCAAATGATCACCGAGTTGAACAGGCAGGTCAGCAAGCTCTCTCAGCTGTACAAAGAAGCCCAGGCGGAACTCGAAGATTGCAAGAAAAGAGGTGTTGCAGAGGATGCCGATTCAGGATGCATCCCTCTGAAGGAACATGAGAAGTTGATGGAGGTCACCGCCTTGCAGAGAGAGCAAGCCGAGGGCGCCCTGTTGGAAATGAAGGCCCAGTATGCGAAAGTGTTGAGCGAAGCAACCCAGCTCCAGAACCTGGTTGATTCCCAGAAGAAGAACTCTGTCTCCATAACGGAGCATCTCCAGGTGGTCACTGCTCTCAGGGCTTCGCTGAAGGAAATGGAAGAAGAAATTGGCGAGCTCAAAATGCAGATTCTGCACAAGGAAAGCGAGGTGCAGCGACTGCAGAGGGAGCTCTTGGAAGAAGAAGCCGCTGTGTGCGAAGCTATGGTGCCCAGGGCATTGTATGAAGAGCTGCGGTCTACTTCAGAGGGAGAAGTCAACTCCATGCTGTCCAAAGTGAAGGACTTGACAAAAGAGAGGGAAAACCTGTCTGCGGATCTTGCTCATTTGATGAAGGAAATCTCACAAGTGAAAGGGGATAAAGAGAGCCTCCGGACTCTCCTGGAAGCCAAGGAACAGGAAGTCAAAAGACTGCTTCATCAGTACCATCAAGCTCAAGAAGAGCTGCTTGAAATGAAAAAGGCCTCTGAGAGTTCCTCGAAACTAGAAGAGGATAAAGATAGGAAGGTTGGTAGATCCTCAGTCTTTTGGGGGGTGGGGTGAGCACATTTGGAACAATAAGAAAGCGTCACAGATCAAAAACAGTTGCCATGCAGAGGTATGCCCACTTATACTTGTGGTGCTGTGTAGTTGGTCACAAAGCACCCTATTCACAGAAGGCAAACTGAGGCTAAAAGACTAAAGCCCACAAACCCAAAAAGGCAAAATATTCAGTGTGGAGTAGACTCATTGAAGTCAGTGGGCTTAATTCCCTTGATTTCAAGGGGTCTACTCCAAGCATGAGTTGGTCTCACCAGTGTCTCCTTAAACATGCCTTCTGGCCAGTTTCACTGCATGTTTGAAATCATTTACCAGGGTTGAAGCAACAAACTAACTTATGGTTGGCATTAAGTAAGATCTCTCAGCCAAATGCTTTTGGGAAGTTGTGTTTTCTTCCATCCTTTAGCATGCTGTCCCCTCTTCTTTCCTCCCATACCAGATAATGGACATGACAAAGGAAGTTAGTAAATTGAAGGAAGCACTGAACAGCCTGTCCCAACTTTCCTATTCAACTGGCACACCCAAGAGACAAAGCCAACAGCTGGAGCTGTTGCAACAACAAGTCAAGCAACTACAGAACCAGCTGACTGTAAGTTTATAGATTATGTAATTGTGCAAATAAGTAGCTCTCTGCATTTGCCAAGGTTTGACAGGAGATGGGGATGGGTGTGATCTATTTTTTTAGTCGTTCAAAGTGATGCAGAGGTTTCACCCTCGTATCCCCACCCCCCAAAAATAATCACTTGTATGTATAATTTTTGGAGTGCATTTCTGAGAATGTAGACCCATTATAGCAATGTAAATTGAGTGTGAGTGCATAGTAGACCCTGGTTACTATATCTACAGTATAATGTGGTGTTGTTTCATGGCACGACTGCCAGATTCCATAAGGTTTTATGTGTTCTCTGAGCAAGCAGCATTTCAGGGAATATTCTAAGCTTATTTGTTCATTGCATTTATATCCCACCCTTTTCTCCAAGGAGCTCAAGGTGGCACACATGGTCCCCCACTGTGCCCTGACTCCTCATTTAATCCACACAACATCCCTGTGAGGTAGGTCAGGCTGAGAGGTCGTGATTGACCCAAGGTCCCCCCAGTGAGCTTCATAGCTGAGTGGGGATTTGAACCATGGTCTCACAAGCCCTAGTCCAACACTCGTAACCACCGCACAACAGTGCTGTTGTTGGACTACAATTCCCATCATCCCTAGTTAGCAGGATCAGTGGGCAGGGATGATGGGAGTTGTAGTCCGACAACAGCTGGGTACCCCAGTTTGAGAAACACTGAACAATATCTAGGACATTAAGCCTCCGCCCCACACTGGCCCCCTATCTAATTGAAACAATTTGCAACAGAAGTATTGAGTTGCTGTTGCTGCTGCTACTGCAGTTTCCTTCTCTTGTGCTGGGTTCCTGCCTTGATACCCAACTTGGTGGATTAGAGGCAAGGAAATCACACCAGGAATGCATGGGGTCCATATGTAGAGTTTGCTCTAGAGAGGCAATGTGGTGTCGTGGTTAAGAGTGCTGGACTAAGACTTGGGGGACCCAGGTTCAGATAAGGCAGCCATGAAGTTCGCTTAGTGAGGATGGGCCAGAAATGCTCAGTCAGCCCAATCTCCTTGTGAAGGTAAAAAGAGAGCTGACATTGTACTCCACCTTGAGCTCCTTGGAGGAAAGTGGGGGGAAAGTATAGTAAATAGATATATAGAGTGGTCAAACTGTGTGTGTGTGTGTGTGTGTGTGTTTGCTGCCTATCTGACTGGGTTGCCCCAGGCACTCTGGGCGGCTTCCAACAATTATAAAACCACAGTAAAACAGCAAACATTAAAAACTGGGCTGCCTTCTGATGTCTTCTAAAAGTCAGATAGTTGTTTATTTCCTTGACATCTGATGGGAGGGCGTGACACAGGGCAGGTGCCAGAAGCTGGACCTCAGTGTCTGGGCTGAACAATGAGCGGTGCAGATGCTCCTTCAGGTATACTGGGCCAAATCCCTGTATTGTGTTGTAGTCGTGTGATATCCCTTAGATGAGGATGTTTTGCAGCAGAGGAGTGGAATGGGATGGATGGAGCTGCTTCACCTTAGGTAAGTTTGGAACCCTTTGTAGGAGCAGAGCGTAGCTGTGGCAGCCTTTGAAAACCTGGTACCCTCTAGATGCATTGAACTACAACTCCTAGCAGCACATCCCTGCTTGTTACTGTTTATGGGATTTGTATTCTAAAACACCAAGCCTAAGGGAAGCTTCAGAAGGGGAAACAGCTGTACTATTTGCGATAGAGAATGGACCATAGAGCTATCACCACACAAAGTGTATTTTATCCCACCGGTTTGGACGCAAAAGTTTGCCACCACTTGAACAGCTGTGAATCAACGCTGTGTTCTGGATTACAGCAACCAGCACCCCTTTGCCCTAAAACTAACCCCCCACTCCTTTAACAATGTAGTGTGTGATAAGAGTACCTGCGTGTTCACTCTCTACCTTTGTTTACAGGAAACAAAGAAGCAACACCAGGAGATAGTCTCTGTTTACAGGACACATCTGCTGTATGCTGTGCAGGTAAGAGAGCCTTCATTGCCCTCACCTGCTTAAAGAACTCAGTAGATTATATCTGTATATTACTAAAGCAAATAGGTAGTGTGTGCATACACTCCAGCCAGTGCAACCTCTTGAAGGCATTCCCTCCTGTGTGAGTGAGGGTGTCTTGTAACATGGCACATGTCACGAGCACCTCTTAAAGTCATCCTTTCCCAGCCTGCTCCCCCACCCCTGATGTTATGAACAGGCCGCTAATATATTTTTATCCTCCGTTTCTTTCTAGGGCCAAATGGATGAGGACGTCCAGAAAGTGCTCAAACAGATCTTAACAATGTGCAAGAGTCAATCGCAAAAGAAAAGTGAAACGATTTTTGCCGATCCCTAATGGTGCTGCTCTAGAGATTGAGACTCGCCTTAAAATGAGATTTGATTGGCACCCCCCCCCCAACCCCAGGAGGGAGCTGTCACATGTCTCTGCCACCCTTATTTCTTTATTTTTATGTATTATGAGCTAATGTGTTGTCATATATTCCCCTTGCCCCCAACCTAAAGTTCCCAGAGTGCTATTTTTGTGTATTGGAACAGAAACGTACAACTCTCTGTAAATTGCCATTACTTTAAATCAGGGGTGGTCAAAGTCTGACCTACAGTATTAGAAAGTGGCTCATTGCTTCCTTTGGTGCAAGCCGTTGGAAGTCTCGGCTTGCAGTGTTGCATTTTGGATATGAATAAGTGCATCTTCTGGAGGTGGGGGAAGCGATGGATTTTTCAGTTCTTGGTTATCTAAAGAGGGGGAAACAAACCGGTTCATAGGTTTTAAGACCCTCCGACGTCCAGGATAACAGTAGATGCAACTTGGATTTTGATATTCCTTTGGCCTTGTTAATTGAAAGGTGTGGCAGGGGGTGCCTCCTTGATAAGACAGGGCCCACGGCATGTACATACTACAAGACCAGTGATGTTTACTAACTCGATAACATAAAGCATAAACTTTCAGGTTAATGAATTTAGAACACGGCTAATTCTGCTAAAACCCCAGTTTCTTTATCAAACAGTAGGTCAAGCTATCTATGCAAATCCTTGCAGTGCTATTGGCTATGGAGCTCAGGAGGAAGAAAACGCAGCGTTCCAAACTACAAACAAGGGATCCGAATGAACTCAATGATGTTTACAGTGAGCGCTGTTGTCTCACAGTTCCTAACCTCACTTTTGTAAAAGATCTCCTCTACAATATATTTTTACTGGCCCTCAAATTTAGAAATGTCTTTTTGTAATTAAAGCCATTTGCCTATTTAACACTACTACTTCTTTCTGTTTTTCTGCAGTAGCCTTTAATACCAAACGATTTAGGCGGTGGCCTTTTTCTCCGTCTCTCTCCCCCTTCGCCCAGCTGTTGTAAAATGCAGCAGAGGTATCCCAATCCCCTGGGAAAAGGCTCTGTTGAAGCAGAACTGCCCAAATACCGTACAAAAGAGGAATTACTAGCTTTCTTGCCAAATGTTGTAACACCAAGAAGCACAGAGAAACCTTGCGTTTTTCATTTTCAAGAGCAGTAACATCTGTATGACATAGGAGTGCTCCTGCAAATTGCTTTCATGCCTACAAATCCTTTAGCAGAAAAAGATAACACTTATAACTCTGTATGTGATATACACTCAGGTATGGATAGAATGGGTCCAGCAATAGTGTGTGTCTCTTGATTTTTGATTTTTTTTTAATAAGTATACTGTGTGATTATCCTATTTCACCAGCCATTTTCACACCAGATTCATGTTGTAAACTGCTTTCAAAACCAGGCTTAAACCAGCATGACTGCTTTGGCATCTCCCAGCCTACCATGAGAATTGCAGCTTTCTGGGGGATTTTGTTGTTGTTGGAGACCTGCACATAAATAGCAGTTTTTCAGGTTTTAAATCAGTTTGCAAGAGCACTCCTATAAGAATCAGGGGGGCCTTCTTTAAAGCCTTTAAGAAGAATTGGGAATACCATACGTGTGCTACAACAGCGGTTTTGTGTGTCAGAGAGACCCAGAAGCCTAAGCAACTTACATTGTACCTAAAGGGAATAACCATTTTGATTGTCATGTGTCTTCAACTTACAGCATGGTTTTACTCCTATCGTCTGCTGCAGAAATTCCCAGAGCTCTACAATAAGTGAAGTCTATAGGTAGGCAATTTACTCAGTGCCTGAGGGACTACCACATTTATCATGTGCTAAATTAGCCTTCCCTGGGGCTACAGGTGTGGTTGGACTACAATTCCCATCATCCACGATCCTTGCCATATTAGCTGTGGATAATGAGGGTTGTAGTCTTCCAGCACCTAGGGACTCAAGGCTGCATTAAATAGTAGCCTACCATTTTATACAGCAGCCAAATTTAAATGGATTAAGAGCATAGGATCTTCTAGGTCTTTATATTATTAATATTATTATTATTTGAGTCTCCTTGGTTTAACTAATACCTATTAATTTGGACAATATTTCATAGTTAGATACCTTTTTTTAAACGTTCCAAAGAAATGTGAAAGTTTTGCTGCAGTACTTACAAAAATAAAAATAAAAATAACAGGTCTAAAATATGCCAAGAAATGCTGCCAAGTATAAAACTTGAGGAACCGTTTTGTAGGTTGCCTGACAAAAACCTTAGCTTTTACCTTGTTTTGTTATGTATATTTATTATGATTATCATTGTGGAACATTGGAAATTGTACACTATAGCTTAGTGATTGTCCTTTGTATGTAATTTTACAAACGTTTCATTCCGCAAATAAACAGTTTCTTTTTTTTTCTTTTTTAAAAATCTGCCTCTTATTTTTGTCTAATACACTTGTACTAGCAGCCTTGTAATAAGTTTTGTTCGGGAATTCTAAGAAACCAAAAAAACCAAACAAACTGCAGTTTGAAAGATTCGGTCCGCCATCTGAACTCAAACAGGTGTCCAATTATATCCAACCATAGATGAAAAACTGCTCTTTGATGTCAGAAACCGTTAAGAGGTGTCTGAATGCACAGCAAACAGACGGACCACTTTCCAAAATATATCGGCGATTGGGACATTGTAGTGAACCCAAGGGGAGAAACTCAAATATTTAAAGAACATAAGAAGACCATGATGGATCAGGGCAATCATCCTGTTATCACAGTGGTATAAGCTAGATGCCCATGGGAAGCCTGCAACCTGAACACACCACCTCTCGCCCCTTCTGCAGCTTCCAGCAATGGGTGTTCAGACGCACACTCCCTCTGACAGTGGGGAGAGAACATAGCCTTATCTTCCATGAATTTTGTTGAATCCTCTTTGAAAGCCACCCAAGTTGGTGGCCATCTTTGCCTCTAGTGGGAGCAAATTGCATAGTTTGTGTGCTGTATGAGGAAGCACTTTCTTTTGCTTGTCTTAAATCCACCATCTTCACTGGAAGTCCATGTGAGAGGGAGAAAAACTTCCTTTCTACTTTGTTCATGCCATGCATTATTTTATTGACCTCTGTCACGTCTCCTCTTAACTTTTCTCCAAACAATAAGCCTCAAATCTTGTAACCTTTCTCCACTCCCTTGACAATTTTGGTTTTGATGTGAGGCGACCAGAACTAGGCACACTATTCCAAGTGCAGTTGCTCCATGGATTTGTAGGATGACGATGTGATAATCAGTAGTTTTGTTTTTAAATTTCTTTCCGAAGGATTGCTAGCCTGGAACTGGCCTTTTCAAAGCTGTTGCTTTGAAGAGGCCATTCCTTGGGTTCTCTTTGCACACCCAGCCTTCTGAAGCAGACCTGGTGTAAGTGTGCAACGCACCTGGGGTAAATGCTAGGGCCCACCATTGACAATCACAACACCCACAGCTCAGCTGGACTAAGGGAGGATCAGGGCAGGCAGTTGGGTGCCACAATGGTGTAGAGTGGAGTCGAGCCCCCATAGGGCACACTTAAATCACCAGCACCATACTGGCCCCTCTCCTGAAATAGGAGGGCATAATTAAAATGGGAAATGGAGTTGGATAAAATGGCTATGCTGTGGTGATTCAGGGGTTGAATCTGAAATCAAGCTTAGATGTAAGCTTGTTGGTGTCTCTGGTATCTTCTCTCACATCGTGGATGTTGGCTTTTGGGGCGGATGCATGCTCTATATTATTTAATTAATACTATTGCCACAAGTTTGTCATACAGTAGAGCAAAGAACTTTGATAACTAAGATGGCAGCCCCAGTGAGTTCAGATGCCACTCTGTGCTGCTCATCACCTTTGGGAGGCCATAAGTGTCATGTATTAAATATTTAATAATTATTTAATATTTAATTTATTGATATTAATCTATTTAATAGTACGGGACTTAGATGGCAGCCCAGTGGCAACACTGAGCAAAATTACAGTCTCACGGGCCTGTATTGCTGGCGCCATTAGACCTTGTCATAAGCACATCTGGGGCACAGCAGTATAATTAAAATGGCGGCACCTGTGAGTACAGGTCCTGCACATAGGCGCAGAGGTCTGCTTGATGCCAAGCAAGGAGCCTGCCCACCAACTACACACTTTACACACTAGCTCAAGTGTTTTTCAACCTTTTTTGGGCAAAGGCACACTTGTTTCATGAAAAAAATCACGAGGCACACTACCATTAGAAAATGTTAAAAAAATTAACTCTGTGCCTATATTGACTATATATAAAGTAATTCTCTTGAATAGGAATCAAATAAACACAAAGAAAGTATTTTATAATTACTTTATTATGAAATAGTAAGTAAACAGAAATATGAAAAATTATAAAATACTTTATTTTTAAATCTTTCGAATTTTTCAATTTTTCCCACAGCACACCAGGCAACATCTCGCGGCACACTAGTGTGCCGCGGAACCGTGGTTGAAAAACACGGCACTAGCTTTCCTGTTTAGTGTGGATGTGTATACACACAGAGATTAGATGGAGTGGGTGTGTATACATACATACACAAACACACACACACACACACACACACACACACACACACACACACTTTTGAGCTGTAAAACAGAATAGGACATTCCCAGGTGGTTTCCCCTTCCTTGGGAACTCTGGGAATTGTAGGCCTGTGAGGAGAATAAGGGTCTCCTCACAACTCTCAGCACCCTTAATGAATTACAGTTCCCAAGATTATTTGGGGAAGGCCATGGCTTTTTAAAAAGTGGTATTATACTGACCCAAACGTTCAGGTGTGAATGTGATAAAGTGTTGGGACTGTAGAATCTGGGCCTGGACTTCAGCTCACCCACAAAGCTCACTAGAGCTGCTGCATTGAGATGTGGGGTTTGTTGTTAAGTTTTCCTGGTAATAACGCTGGCACTTCTGCCTTGATTTCTAAAGCTTTCTTTTACACTGCAGTGCCTGTTACATTACAAAGCTGTGGCCATTTAGAATTTTAAATTGTGGAAAAGAACTGTGTGCCCCAATGGTTGTCACCATGAAATTACAATGCAACACTCGAACACAAAACTTTCCGAGCTAATAGGATTGCAAACACATTTGCTTTCTGGAAACAACACTCAAATTCATGCTAAATTTCCACTAAGTCCCACCAGGTTTCCAGAAGTGCCTTTTATGTCCTGTAAGAGATCCCACAACACAGAGAAACGATCAGGGAAGGAAACGTGAGGATAACAGGACAAGGTGCTGTCTGAATGCAGCCCAGAGCTGGCGCACAATCTGACTCTCAGTCTTTGAGGATTTAAATGTGGAGAGTGGGCCTGCAGCGTTTTAATTATAAGCCTCCTAAAACCCCTCAGTTGTTACTGAGCTTTCCATCCTGGTGAAAAAAAAGAAAAAAAAGAAAAATGGCTCCATCTAAAGGCCAAAGGTTGTTTTTCAGTCACCAGGACAACTGGGGCAACACATTGTCGCCCTAGTGACAGCTTGGGGAGAGACACTGCTTTCACACACAGACAAAACAATCCTTTACAGAAAAGGAACTAAGGTCTCCACCCAAAAGAACCTGATTCCCAATGCCATATTTCTATGTGTGCTTAATGTAAACCTGCGAGGCAAAATCAAGTGCAGGGTGGGAAAGTTCCTCTCCACTGAGTTCCAGATCCACTGCCTTGCTCTGAGGTAGGCAATGGCTCTCGGCTAGCTGATACCTTTGCTGCCGTGAACCATTTTAGATTAATTTTGTTTCATCTGTCAGCTCCGAGGGTATGACAAAAACCCTTTAGACCTGTGATGTATTTAGTTGGGCGTATTTTAGGGGGGAGGAAGGTGAGGGGGGAAAGCAAAGCTGAGAAGGGAGAATTGGAGGTTTGGAGAGAGAGAGAGAAATAACAGTGTACATAATGTCACGCCACAGCCTGCCTGTTTGTTAAAAGCAGCTTTACCTCAAAACTACACAACTCCCTCATTCGCAAGTCATCGCCCTTGCACGCAATGCAAACTGTGGAGTCAGTTTCACACGGCAGGCTGTGAACAGCTCCAGCAATTTCCATCGTGCCATTGCTAACTGCAAAATAATAGTAATAGTAATAATAATAATACATATTAGGGACATAGCTGTCAACCTTCCCTCTTTTTTGCAGAAAATTACCTTATTCCAGCGCCGTTTCCCGCTGCTATCTCCGATTGTTAGATATCCCGTAGACTGTCCCCAGGACAGGTGAGGCTGCTGATCCCTTATTTTCAAATCTGAAAGTTGAAAGCTATGATTAGGGAGGGGTTTTGTCATCTGGGCAGCCCAAGTCCTCCATACACATTGCCCAAGCTGGCGTCTAGGGAAGTAATTTCAGTGCTGCTAATGCAGTAAAAACAACATGGGATGCAGCAATTATGAGTTACCAGTCTCTGCATGCACAACAGGCGCTGTGATTCTCCAGTGGTTTGACTTCCCCCTTGGAAGTGTACTCCATTGTCTCTCAAGACAGACAGATGCCAACAACAGATTAGAACACACCTCTCAATCACCAAGTGAAAAATTGCCAAATATAGCAAATTTTTACTGCTTGCCTAAATCCTAGTTCTGTGTTTTAATGGTAACCAAGGAAGGGAATTGTTGTTATTATTATTGCTGATGCTGGCTTTACAACCCAGGTCAGCAGCTAGTTCTGTTTTCTGTAGGGCCCTTTATAAAATGTAGGTATCTACTGCATGATAAGCTCTCCCTAAGAGACAAGCCTCATGATCACAGCCATGCTTTAGAGTGCTAGCCATGGATCCAAGGCAGTGCCCCCTGCCCCCAAAGAGGGCCAGGTTTGATCCCAAGGCTGCCAGCTGCTGACACCTGCTTTATAACCTTTTAAAACTCAAAGGAAAAGCTGTGCTCAGATGAAATGAGCAGCGACCGTGAAGAAAACGAAATGTGGTCCGAGCTTCTGGCTACACCAGCAACCAAGTTAATGCAAGCGCAAGAAAGGGCAGAAAGGTTTGCCGAAGAAAAAGAGGTAATCTTATCCTTTTGTTTCCTTTCATGCCTGAATACTACTGGAAATTAATGGGTGCATATAGGATTAATTGTGGCGGATTGGGTGACCTGTAGCTAGCCACAATCTCTCAGTCTAACCGACCTCACAGGGTTGTTGTAGGGAAGAAAAGAAAGAGAGGGGAGAATCATGTATGCTGACCTGAGCTGCTTAGAAGGAAGGGTAGGGTAAACCTGCAATATATGGACATGAAAGTAGGCTTTATGCTATAACATTATATCTGGATCCAGTGCTTTTTTCCTATTAAAAAAAAATGTTTAGGAGTACTCTCATTTTCCTACTCATATTGAAATACTGCGCCTCAATGAGGCCAAACTTAGATTCACAAAATGTTTAGGGGTATGCATCCCCCGTGTCCCCCTCCCCCCCCCAGAAAAAAGCGCTGTCTGTATCTATATATATATTTAGCTTACTTTGCCAAACCTTTATTTGGCATTACAAATATAGGCCACCATAAAACATCCATATATAAAAAATTAAAATATATACAAATAAACAGCCATGTAAAATATGCAATAACCCTGCCAAGGGTTATCTGGCATATGTAAAGAAGGGAAACACAAATTCAGAGAAGCTGCCTTTTCGAGGTCAGTATATTTGTCCATCTAGCCCAGCGTTTCCTGCTCCAGGGGTTCCCTCTCTGCCAGATGCTGCTGGACTACAACTCCCATCATCTCCCTTTACTATTGGCCATGCTGGCAGGGGCTGATGGAAGTTGTAATGCAGCAGCATCTGGGGAAGGCGGGTGGCAGTCACACGTTCCCCAGCCCTAGGCTACTCCAAGCAGCAGTGGCTTTCTAGGGCAGAGAGGACTGAATGTGGCCCTTAGGCCCCTATATGTGGCCTCCAGGACTCTTCCCAGACACACCCCTTCTCCTCAGGCCATGCCCCTCACCAGCTCTCCTTTCTATGCATGGCTACAGAATGTCCTTGAACGCTGATAAACCTCCTTGATTGCCTGGATGGAGGGTAGAGAAGGAAGTGTGAGTGTGCATAACTATTACAGTACAAACGTAATTGTCAGGGACTCAGCGGGAGCGCAGGGAGGAGAGGAGATGGAAAGCGAGGGGGAGCAATCCGAGGGCAGCGTAGGAGAATATGACAGCAGCCCGATAGATTCCATGAGCCTCTCCAGCGAATCGGAAGATTCACAGAAGGGGGCGCCGATGGGCAGGGCAAGGGGCGACCCAAGGGGGACACCCCAGAAGCAAGGGGCCAGCGGGGACTCCCAGAGCAGCAGTTGCAAATCAGGACCAGCTTCCCCACCAGAGCGTAGTGGGGGGGAGGAGTCCCAGGTGTCAGAGCCCACATATGCACCACCAGCGAGAGAAGATGAGTCAGGGTGGACCACGCCTCCATCGGAGAGCGAGTTAACGGTTAAGAGGAAAGTTGCAGGCTGGGCGCGCGCGCCAAGTTCAAAGGTACAGGCGAGCGGCACAGAAGGTAGCCCGGATAGGGAACCAGGTCCTAAAGCCCGCCGGAAGGAGGGGCAAGAATCGTCAGGGTCAGCGTCAGAGGAGTCCAGGAAGGATGAGACCCTAGCGGGCAGGAGGGCCCAGAGGAGAAAGGAATTTAGGAAGAGGTGGAGCAAAGCGAGAGTCTTAAACTGGTGTGGAGGGGGAGGAGACTCAGACAGGACTTCGCCGGTCTAAGGTCAGGACGTAGAGCTGCACGCTGCGGCTTTAAAATGGAGACTGAATCTCAAAAAAGACTTTTGTACATAACTACAGCCTAGCGTTGGTCCTCTGTGAGCTGGGACCTGGAGGCAGCTCTGACAGTAATAGTTATTTATTTCATAAAATTTATATATTACCAGGGGAAAAACTGATTGCTTTATATTTTTTGTAAAAGATAAAGCAATCAAATTATAACTATTTTTTTAGTTTACAATTTTTATTTTAAAGGATACAGAAAGTTAAAACCGCAGTAGAACAGACTACAGCAAGTTAAAACTCATACAAGCTTTCTAAATGACTGGGTGGGATTGTCTAAATAAGAACATCTTCAGCAGACGCTGAAAAGAAGGTGTCAGCCTGATATCAATAGGCAAGGAGTTCCAAAGTGTTGGTGCTGCTGTACTAAACGATCACGTACTTATATATGCAGTGTGGGCATGATGTAGCACTTGTAAAATACTAATATTCTTTGCTCTGCCCACTTTTGCCTCTGGCCACTGGAACATGTGCCTAGAAGAAAAAGTGGACCTCAAGTTAAAAAAGGTTTCATCCTCCCTGCTTTATGGTCTCTGGCACAGTTATTTTACCTCACCAGCTACCTGATTATTATTATTATTTAACTGGAGATGTCAGGGAATGGCCCTGAGATACAGAAGCAAGAAGCAGGCAGATTGGAAAATTTCTTCCTTTTTTACAGCAAATCTTGTGTGTGTGTTTTCTCCAGGCACATAAAGCCTGCAGGGAACTGGTTCAATGTACAGCTCTGGCGAGAATTGTCTATGGAAATGGGCACTGGAAGTTGGCAGAGGCACTCACTAATCTTGCTCATGGTTACCTTACCCTTCAAGGTAAAAAAGCTAGTATGTAATAATGATAAGATACACATGTCAGTTTGGGGAAGGAAAACACTAAGGATATACAAAATTTTCTGGCACAACCACTTACGGATGTAATGAATGGAATACTAAACACAGGGAAATTGCCAGAATCTTGGAAAGAGGCATACATTACACTGATTCCAAAACAGGATACAGACTTATTTTTTGGATACAATGGAGGACTGAAAAATTAGGAGGATTTGTGCAGTTAAAAAGATTAACTAAAGTACCCATGGCGGGGAGAAGGGAAGTCTAGAGATTTGGGAGTATCTTGTGTAATTTTTATTATTTGTGATTTTGAGTGTGAATGAATTTGTAAAATCAAATGAAAATAATTTTCCAAAAAAAAAAAAAAAAGTTGATTCTAACTGCTGGTCACTTAATTATTTCATCACAAACTACAGAAGGATGGCTGTGTTGATCTGCTGCTGCAAAAGCAACAAGGAGTCTTTAACATGTCAAAAGACTAACAGACTTCTTGTGGCACAGTAAGAGCAGAAGAGTCTTCTGGATCAGGTCCATGGGACATCTAGTCTAGTGGCCAAGCAGATACCTATGGGAATGACTCGAGTGCAAAAGTACTCTCCCCCCTGTGGTTTCCAGCAACTGGTGGTGGTATAGTGGTTAAGAGCGGTAGTCTCGTAATCTGGTGAACTGGGTTTGCGTCTCAGCTCCTCTACATGCAGCTGCTGGGTGACCTTGGGCTAGTCACACTTTTCTGAAGTCTCTCAGCCTCACTCACTTCACAGAGTGTTTGTTGTGGGGGAAGAAGGGAAATGAGAATGTTAGCTGCTTTGAGACTCCTTAGGGTAGTGATAAAGCGGGATATCTTTTTTTTTAATATTTATTAAGGTTTTTTAAATACAAAATGCAAAAATAATAAACAATATAACATGTATCATAACATATTTTCAAAGCTTCTTTGGACTCCCTCACGTCTCCCGCTCCCACTTACATCATTATAAACTTTTACCAGCAATTTATCATCTTGTTTACATTCTTAAATCCCGTTCATTTAATTTAGTCTAATAGTTCTCCCAAAGGTTTATGTTTCCCTCCATCACACTTGTCATCCAGATTACATCTATTTTAGTGGTGCTCAATTATTTATAGTCTGGCATCCTTCTTAACATTCAACCAAATTACAATATTTTTGTAAATAAATTCTAAATTTCTTCCAGTCTTCTTCAACCCTTTCCTCTCCCAGGTCTCGGATTCTGCCGGTCATCTCAGCCAGTTCCATATAGTCTATCAGTTGCATCTGCCATTCTTCCAGTGTGGGTAGATCTCGAGTTTTCCAATGCTTGGCGATGAGTATCCTTGCTGCTGTTGTTGCATACAGGAAAAAAGTTCTGTCCTTCTTTATCACCCTCTGGCCGACAATACCCAGGAGAAAAGCTTCTGGTTTCTTAGGGAAAGTATACTTAAATACCTTTTTCAACTCATTATATATCATTTCCCAGAAGGCCTTCACTCTAGGGCACGTCCACCAGAGGTGAAAGAATGTTCCTTCATTGATAAAGCGGGATATCAAATCCAAACTCTTCTTCTTCATTATTCTGCGCCTTCTGACAGTGGAGGTGGAACACAGCCATTGTGACTAGTAACTTTGGATAGTCTTATCCTCAATGAATTTGCCTAATCATCTTTTGAAGCCATTCAGGTTGGCAGTAGCATCTCTTATAGTTCAGCTATGCTCTGTGTGAAGAAGTTCTTTCTTTTGATGGTCACGAACCTTTTAACATTCATCTTCAATGGATGCCCATAAGTTTCAGGGTCATGAGCAATGGAGAACAACTTTTCTCCATCCGTAATAAATCAGGCAGTCTTTAAGGTGCCACAAGACGCTTTTCCACTTTCACAACAAAGTGCAAATTTGCAGCTAGAGGATCCAACCCTTCTGTCCGTCACCCTCCTCATCTACCACTTTGCTTTATCCATCCATTCATTCATTTCATAAAATTTGTACACTGCCAGATTGTAATAGTGACCTCAAAGCAGTTTACAAAAAAAGAGGTTTTGAAGGAGCTGATATGTGTATTCATAGGACAATAAGATGATCTGCCTCCAAGGCGAGATGGGATCACAGTTTTAGTCATCATGGAGCACTCATTTTGCAGCTGCTGTTCTTTTCTTCAATTTTTATGACTGATAGTTGATATCATAGATCATTTCTTGGTGGAGACTGAGTTGGAAATGTGTATTTATTCATCATTCTCAATTTAGGGCTTGCATCGGCATATTTTCCTTTCTTCCCATATATAAATGTTCAGTTGCAGCTGCATGCACAAAAGCTTTTAGCAACCAGTTTCTTTTCTCAAGTCCATTAATTGTTTGTGGTGGGGACAGGGCAACTGTGGCCATTCAGACATCGTCAAACTATAACTCCCACAAACATGAATGGAACTAAGCAACATCTAGGTTCTCTGTCCCTGGTTTATGAGAACATTTTTGCTTGAAGTGCTTGTATGTAGTGCAGATTAGTGAACACGTCATTCTATGTGGTTAAAGTCATCTTATTATTTTCCCCAGGTCTTCCCATTCAGGCTATGCACCATGCAAATTCAGCCAAATGCACCATATTTGCAGGTGGAGGTGCCCCTCCAGCATCTTCAGATGAAAAAGGAGAGTTTCTGAGCATGCTTGTGACAATCTACTATACTTTGGGTGTATCGTATTTGATGCAGAAAAAATATCCTTGCAATGCAATGATCAGAATAAGGGGATTCGGAGGCAAAATAACAAAGCAACTCCGTTCAGCTATGAAGCTCACCAGAAGTGCATAGAAAAGTCAGCCTCTCGGTCTATCTTGCAAGGTTGCTGTGAGACTAAAACACTGCTATGAGCACCTTATAAGAAGGGAGAGATACAAATGAGGCATATTAAGTTTAGTAAATAAATAGGAATCTCTCTAAAAAAAAAAAAACCCTCCGAGCTTTGTGTTCATACACTGTCACCGCAGCCCAACATGGGTGCAGGTTTTCATACACCCATTCCTTGCTGGAGTCAAGAGGGTGCAGCATATGTAGAGGCTGAGACTGGATCAGTGCAACTGGCAAGAAAGGCTGTATGCTGGGAGACCTGATTTAGGGACATGGGTGGCGCTGTGGGTTAAACCACAGAGCCTAGGACTTGCCGATCAGAAGGTCGGCGGTTCAAATCCCCGTGACAGGGTGAGCTCCCATTGCTCGGTCCCTGCTCCTGCCAACCTAGCAGTTCGAAAGCTCATCAAAGTGCAAGTAGATAAATAGGTACCACTCTGGTGGGAAGGTAGACAGTGTTTCCGTGCGCTGCTCTGGTTCGCCAGAAGCGGCTTAGTTATGCTGGCCTCATGATCCGGAAGCTGTCTGTGGACAAACGCCGGCTCCCTCGGCCAATAAAGCAAGATGAGCGCCACAACCGCAGAGTTGGTCACAACTGGACCTAAAGGTCAGGGGTCCCTTTACCCTTTACCTTTACTAGCTATGTGGCCAGCAAGCAGGGAATGAATGTGGCAGACATTCTTCTGACCAAGCACCATTGAAACCAACCAGAGCTGTGCAAGAGCACATTGTTGCTCCTGTGCAGCTGCCATGTATTTGAATGGGGCTTGGGCCTCATGTCAGTTATTAGGAATGGGTGACACTTAGTTTTTCTACTTCAGGCACCACAGTGTCTGGTGCCAGCTCTCTGGATTCTCACAGGAAGCACGTCACCCAGAGTTCATTGCCAGCATCCATGAAGTCAACCCAACTGGCATTTGTGATGAACACGTAGCCTTTCAGGGCCCTGCAATGTGTAGAGCTAGCTTAGTCTCTGGATTTCTTGAATAGTGTGCTGCCATTAGAGATCAGCAACTGCCTTGTCCCATGGTTCATTACTACCCAAGCAGAAAAATGCCCAACTGATGATACTCCAGACTCCAGGTAAGGTAACTGATGATACTCCAGACTCCAGGGAGCCTCACCCACCTGTCATATTTGGCCCACATGCCTAGGACCTGATAAGAATCTGCATGGCAGAGCCAAAAAGGTTCTTTGCTCCTGTTCCACACAATGTTGCAGCTTTTTGTCTGTGTTGATTTTAGTGGATTTTAAAAAAAAAATCTTGAGTAGCCTCACTGCTTTTCCTTGACCTTTCTACTGGCAAAGAATCCTACTGCAATCTGCAGAAAGCTGAAAGGATTATGGAAGAACTGAGAGGGATGGATTGGAGAGGGACCCAGACTCCTGAACTTAAAGTATCTGAGAGAGACCTTCTTGCAGCACTGGGCAGGTAAACGAAAGACCAGTGGCCTGATAAGGGTACAGCTATTTACTGAACGACTTAAATCACAAATCTAGGCTGCAATCCTATACTTAAAACAAAAAAATTCCTTCCAGTAGCACCTTAAAGACCAACTAAGTTAGTTCTTGGTATGAGCTTTCGTGTGCATGCACACTTCTTCAGATACACACGAAAAAGCTCATACGAAAGCTCATACCAAGAACTAACTTAGTTGGTCTTTAAGGTGCTACTGGAAGGAATTTTTTTTGTTTTGACTATGGCAGACCAACACGGCTACCTATCTGTAACTGATCCTATACTTAGTTACAGGGTAGCAAGTTCTCTTGAACTCAGAGGGCATGTGTTTGGCATTGCACTGCTAATGAATGTGCATGTGTGCTGGGACTCCTCTTCCTAGATGGAGATGTTCCTGCCATCAAAAGGACTTTGCAGTCTTATATGTGGCTTCCTGCAGTCAAGAATCCAGGTCCTGTGCCCAGGCCAAAATCCAGACTTTGCCCCCACATGTCTAACTGTGAAGGCACCGGCCTGATCCTTTAGCAGCAAGTGTTTGGGGAGAGCAGTGGCACCTCTTTTAGATGGTAACACACATGCATGTGCAATTTTTACACTGCTGTCTGGTGGTCAGCACTATTATTGCTGCTACCTACTGGTGCTTTTCAGTGATAGAATTTGCCACTAGAAAACTGTTTTCCAAGAGTAGAAAGTTGTATTCTGAGAGCAGAATTTGATTCATATTCTCAAGTACAAAGAAAGTCAGATATTGTTACATCTATTATACAGTTGTTTTTAAATTGTGTTTTTGTTGTTTTTGTACCTCTTACTGATATTCCTTTTTAAAATTGCTTTTTTATGAAAAGCGGTATACAAGAACGCTAAACAAACAAATATTTTATATTTTCACTTTTAAAAAATTGTGGACTTTTAGATCTAATTACTCTGTTCTGCCTTCTAGGGCAAGTTTGCAGCAAAACAAGTTAGAGTTGGCAGCCAGGCATTTTGAGAAGGCAATTGATGCTGTAATTTCAGCCGAAGGAAAGATGTCTCCAGAACTGATAAACCTCTATCAGAAGATAGCCCAAACTGAGCAAGCAAAGGGAAACCATGAAAAATCCATGGGGTATTTGTTACAGGCAAGGAACCTCATAACAGTCCAGCATGTAAACTGAGTTTGTGGTTTTGACTTTATAGAGCTACCAGGTGACATGTGTATTAAACCTCAATCTTATACCCAAATCACTGGGAGTAAGCAAAGGCTTACCTTTATTTTATTTTTTTTATTTAATAAGATTTATGTATTGCTGAATCCTCAAAACCTCTCCGTGGTTTACCTAAAATATAAGGTGTACATTCATTTGAGAAGACAGGTAAAGGGTTGTGCTGTAAAAACTACTATTGCACCATCATATTCATATATTTATAATAATCCCCTCTGTTATTGACAGCATCTGGGCTCAAGTTCAGCTTGAGGGTTTCCCACAAGCACCTTGTTGGCCACTGTGAGAACAGGAAGCTGGACTAAATGGCCCATTGGCCTGATCCAGCAGGCTCTTCTTATGGATGCAGGTTGCCCAAATGGGGCTCAGCATCCGAACACTTCCAATCTCTTAACCTGCAGATACCCTGCAATTACCTTATGGCAGTTCTCTGCAACCTGGTGCCCTCCAGGTGTTTTGGACTGCAATTCCCACCATCCTTGACCATTGGCCATGCTTGTTGGGGCTGATGGGAGTTGGAGTCTAAATCATCTAGAAGGCACCAGGTTGGGGAAGACTGTCTTGAGATTATGGGACCACTTTAGGTGTCACGGTCAGCCGTTGGAAACACTGTCTGCTTTCAAACGGAGTAATTCTGTGATCGCAGTGTGGCAATAATTCTCCATTTTATTTACAGTGGTACCTCGGGTTAAGTACTTAATTCATTCCAGAGGTCCGTTCTTAACCTGAAACTGTTCTTAACCTGAAGCACCACTTTAGCTAATGGGGCCTCCTGCTGCTGCCGCCACCACGCGATTTCTGTTCTCATCCTGATGCAAAGTTCTTAACCCGAGGTACTATTTCTGGGTTAGCTGAGTCTGTAACCTGAAGCATATGTAACCTGAAGCATATATAACCTGAGGTACCATTGTATTCTTGGTTTATCACCCACAGTAAACAGCAACTGAGTGCTTGCATGTCTGAACGTTAAATGAACGAATATTGAATGAATGCCTGAACGAATGTTGTACACAGAAATGCTACAGTGATGCTTTCATTTTAGCACATTTGCTGGTCCTTACATTTCCAGGCACTAGAAAAGGTTTGCTTTGGGGGAGAGGGATAAGCTGCTGACAACACTGGATTTGATGACATGGCTACCAGGGCCATACTCTCTTTATTTTTATTTGTTTATTATTATATTTATATCCCATCTTTCCTCTAAGGCATACATGATTCTCCCTCACTCCATGTTATCCTCTCAAAAATCAGATTGAAAGACAGTGACAACCCCAAGTCAGCTTCATGGCTAGGGTTGCCATACTCCCCAAAGTGAAAATCTGGACAAAGTTGTTAAAAACAAACAAACCACCCTACTTACCATACGTACAGGATTTCCTGGATATTTTGCCGATTCAGAGAAAATCTGCCCAGACGCTATTTTCAAGCCTGTTTCCCGGCTGTGTCCGGGAAAATCGGAATGTATGGCAGCCCTATTCATGGCTTAGTGGAGACTTGAATCCTGGTCTTCCAGATCCTAGCCAAACATTCTAACCACTACACCACACTGCCTCTAGAGTACTAGAGTCATAATTAGGCAGCTTTGCATGCTGGCCAACGCAGGAGTGGTTTTCCAGGGGTTTTTTTTGTTGGTTTGCAGTAAACAGCTTGCCTCTTATGTGGGGCTGCATTCACAGGAGTTGTTCATGCTCTCCATCCCTAGCTATGCTGTTGGGAGAGATACAGAGCATGGGTTAGATCTGGGACCCTCAGTTTAGGATTGTGAGTAGGACTATAGGCTCTTAGAGGATTTGGCTGCCCGGATATTTCAGGGCATAAATGAAATTGTTCATTCAGAGCTCCAGATAGCACAGCTGCTATGATGTGAACACACCGTGTCCATCTCTTCCTGGCAGGCCCACTCCATGTCACTAGCTCTCTACAAGAAATCCAGTGCCGAAGTTGCCTCAACAGCATGGTTACTGGGGAAGGCTTATGCTGCAACTGGAGAAGAAAAACATGCAGGTAAGGCACTGGGATGGATATGTAAGTTCTTTCCTTTGCAGTGCATGTTGCATATCACTTTATGCCATTTAAACTTCCACGTTGCCAAGGAATCCTGGGAACTGTAGCTCAGTGAGATGCCAAGAATTCTGCTTCAGAATGTGCCTTCCAGCAATTCATAAAACAGGATTTGTAACAAGTAATGACAGGTGGTTATTGCTTTCAGGCCCTTGTTTGTGGGCTGCCCAGAGGTTGTCACAGTTGAAAGCAGGATGCTGTATCAGTAGGACCCTTGCATCGGACCCAGCAGGGTTGATCTTATGTTCTTATCTATGATGTTCCTTTTCCAACCCCACTGCCATCAAGCTGTCTTGTACTAGAGACCAGTTCATCACCCAGTCCACAGCTGCCTTTTCTAGCTAGAGCACAGATGGTTTGGACTCTGGACAATGATTTTTCAGCCACAGCTGAGAATGCATTTTTCTTCACTTACTTCACCCGTGTCCTAAACCAGTTCTTCTGCCTTTAGGGACCCTCTTCTTCACTCTACTGAGTGGGACCCTGGACGTTGGACCTTCCTGCCTCCCTCTTTCCCAAATCTCCTATTTGGATTAATTTAACTAGGGTTGACAAGAATTTAATCCAGCTCCTTCAACCCACAAAGCATATTCTCTATCACTGAGAGTTGGAACTCCTCTTATGCTTATAAGCTGTTTTACAGCTCATGCTGAAAGGATGTAGCTAGAATTTAGTTTGCTGCTGCTTAGGAGATAAGAAATAACCCAACATATAGCCCACAAGTTCTTATAATAGCTTGAAACAGCTCCCTGAGCTGGTTTTTAAATGGTTAGTCCTTCAGGATGAATGAACCGAGATGGAACAAATCATACACTTATTCATTAAAAAGGTGCATTTCACTTGATGGGAACATGTACTAAGAACCAGAGAGACTCCATTTTGTCTGTAATAGGCATTAGCTCAAATCAACACAGGCATAACGTTAGCCTTCTCTGCAACTTTTCCACCTCAAAATAACACTACAATGAATAGGTGGGAAATTGGTAAAAAGCTGCTAACATCCTGACACCCCATCTTGTACAAATTTAGATCTTGCCCTTTGCACCTCTCCCAGTTTCCCCAAAGTGTACTGACCAACAAACTAAGCTAAAACTGACAAGAAGTCCCGTCATCCCTTAACCTGTTTACTAAGAAGCTGTAACTGCTGGCTTTGCAAGATGAGAGACCAAAAAAAGTAGTAGATTGCCACAGGGACTGCTTACACTAAATACTGATTGCCAATAGAATCATTGTATTAATTCATGTAATTAAACTGTATAAAATGTTGGAGCACGCTGTGAAAAGACATGCAGGATTTGGAACTTGATTCTCCTGTACCTTCTTACTGCAGTCTGAATAAATCCTCTTTTACCTCCCTGGTGTGATTATTGACTCATCACCCCAGCACTGGACTTTTGTCTGTAACATCATCATCATCATCATCATCATCATTTATTATTTCTACCCTGCCCATCTGGCTGGGTTTCCCCAGCCACTCTGGGTGGCTTTCAACAAAGATTAAAAATACATTAAAATGTCACACATTAAAACATATTATACTGCTCGTTTTTCTAGAGGCTGCTGAAATGTACTTCTGTGAGAGTCTTGAGGCCTACAAGTCAGCACTGGGGACGAACCATTCTCGGACAATCAGTGCCCTGGAAGACTTCAGTAAATGGCTTGGGCGAGTAGGGAAAAGAAAGGTAACAGCAGTTCCAGTGGGACACAGGTGTAAGCCTTTCAGCTGAAAAAGAGCACATAAGGGTGGGTGTGTTCAGCTGATACCATTACCAGCTTGCAGGGGAGTGTGGATTGCCTAGACCAAGGATGGGAAACCTGTGTCCCTCCAGATATTGTTCAGCCTGAAACTCCCATCATCCCTGGTGCTATCAGCTGTTCTAGCGGGGGCTGATGGGAGTTGAAGTCCAGCGATCTCTGGAGTGACACCATTTCTCTCTCTAGGCACAGGCGGAAGAAGGGGGTGTGGGGGGTGCAGTCTGACCTGGGTGTCATCCCTGAGGGGGGTGACACCGCTGCCCCGCCCCCTGGGATGCTTGCCCCGCCCCTGCAGGTGGCTAGCCCCACCCCCGAGTGCACAGCATGTGCGCCACTCTGGGTGCTGGAGCAGCTAGCTCCACCTGTGTCTCTAGGGTGGCCACTTACGCATTGCTAGAAAAGAGGAAACACACCAACAATAAAAGAGGACATTGATTTACATTAAAATAGCATGTTTATTTATTTCATAAAATTTATACACCACTTGGTTGTAAAAAGCCTCAAAGTGCTTTACAAAAAGATGGTAATTTATAGGTGCAAATTTAGAAATAACTGCTATAAATCAATTAGACAAAAACCCCACTACTTTTCACCATAATGGAGAAGACTGTGAACAGGGGACTTGATTACGCATCTAGGTATCTGCAAACTCAAGGCCCCTCCTGCTCTCCCTTCTTAATGTTTAAACTAGACAGCCTTTCCAATAGAGTCATGTCCACAGCCACCCTGTCCTCATCCCTGCCTGCTACTTTCCTGGTGCCAAGCAGGGACAGCATGGGATTTTTTGATGCCTGAAGTGAATTGAAATTTTGTGCTGCTGCCTTTTTGGCTGATAAATTTATTTTGGATGTCTACAGGGTGGCAAGATACATTCCACAGACATCTCTCTCTTTTCGGTGTGTGTGTGTGTGAGAGAGAGAGAGAGAGAGAGAGAGAGAGAGAGAGCGTGCGCGTGAGAGAGCGATAGACAGAAACAACCCAGAGGAGAATGTAAGGCGGCAAATACTAGCCAAAGTTACCTAGTTCCTATTGCCATGACAGCTTGGTCTTATGTATGAATCTGATTTTAAGTCATTCAGCACTATGACAGTATAAGGTCCTCGTGTCTTTATAGATCAGTCCATCTTATAATAAAACCAAAGCTTACCTCATAAGAAAATAGAACCAACAGTGCAATCCTATACTTGTTTACTCAGTCACATTGAGTTCAATGGTGGTAACTGGGTAAAGGAATGCAGCCTTGCTGAATTTCTATTGCTGAGATCCAGCAGTAAATCAACAGTGCTGAATTTCCAGATCATTAAGTTGGTTCAGAAATGGGTGTTATTTCATTAAGGGAATGGAAACAGTTTCTCCTTAACACTGTGTGTGTGTATGTGTACACACCCCTAACACAACATGGCACCCTCCAGAGATAATTGATATATTCTTGTTATATAGCAATTAAGACATTGAAATGGATTCTTTTTCTTATTCAGCAGGCCTATGACTTACTCAAAGAGTCATTTATATCTCAGCCTGATCCCTGCAGTGATTTTAATGAACAAGCAATTGAAAGATTGTATATTATGGGCTGCATCTGCCTAGCAGAGATGAAGATAAGGGAGGCCTTTCAGCTGCTCAGTAAGGTAATCAGTTACCATGTTTTTGTGCAATCACGCTGCAGGTTTAATTGAAGGCAGCTCTTTTTCTACATAAAAAGGGTGAAAATTCCCTATAGAAGGTAGATACTATATTTTCAAGGGATAGGGCCCAAACAATTAAAATGATCTCCTAAGTAAGCCTCCCACAACTGGGTGCTTTCTAGCTGTTGTTGGATTACTATAACTCCTATCACCCATGACCATTGGCCAGTTCTGGCTTAGATTTTTGGAGTCCAATGACATTTGGAAACCCCAAGCTGGGGAAGTGCTGTCCATAAACCCTTACATAGGAACCAACTGATTTCTGAGAGATTCCATCCCTACCCTGATCATCACAGATTCTGGGCTGGGCAATGGAATCCAAAGGAACTGATACATTGCCCAGTTACTGAACAGCTGCTAAAGAGCTATGAATATATATATATATATATATATATATATATATATATATATATATATTTTGGGGGGGGGGAATCTGTTGTAAAGCAGGTAGGGGGAACCTGTGACCCTCCAGATATAGTTGGGCTCCAACTCCCATCAGACCCAGCCAGCACAGCCAGTGGTCAAAGATGGTGGGAGTTACAGTTCAGCAACAGCTGGAACACCATAAGTTCCCCATTCATGTTGTAAAATTCCAGGGCCCAGGCCTGCACCTAGGTTCTAATGATTAACTCAGCCCATGAGGCACCACCACACCTTGTCCTAAAGAGGAAGCTACAGGAAGACCAACTGTGTTAGTAAGATAGCCTCTTAACCACACTTAGGTCAGAGCAGGTGCATTTTCCAGATTGTTTTACTTTAACCTACACTAGGAAACAATGCTGTCTGCTGTACACACTGGGATGAACAGAATAACGAAAAGGAAATAATGGCCTCTTCCACTTTACATAACACCGGTCTTGAAAGACCTACATTGGCTCCCAGTACGTTTCCGAGCACAATTCAAAGTGTTGGTGCTGACCTTTAAAGCCCTAAATGGCCTCGGTCCTGAAGGAGCGTCTCCTCCCCCATCGGTCTGCCCGGACACTGAGGTCCAGCTCCGAGGGCCTTCTGGCGGTTCCCTCACTGCGAGAAGCCAAGTTACAGGGAACCAGGCAGAGGGCCTTCTCGGTGGTGGCGCCCGCCCTGTGGAATGCCCTCCCATCGGATGTCAAGGCGATGGACAACTACCTGACATTCAGAAAACATCTGAAGGCTGCCCTGTTCAGGGAAGTTTTTAATATGTGACATTTTAGTGTATTTTACATCTCTGTTAGAAGCCGCCCAGAGTGGCTGGGGAAACCCAGCCAGATGGGCGGGGTACAAATAATAAATTATTATTATTATTATTATTATTATTATTATTATTATTATTATTACATCCATGTAGTGTGAACAGATCCAGGTTGCTATCTATGGCTCCCGTCACAGGAAATCGAAAAAGATACGAGAGCTCCTGGACATGCTGAAGATGTAAGTTTCATCAGGAGTTAGGATGCACTATGGAGGTTGCAGGAAAAATCACAAACAACAGAATGTCTAGGCTTCAAATCTGGGTTTCAGAGTGTGGCTGCCAGGAGATCTCTGCCTACCTTTGCCTCTTCAAATTTGAGAAGATGGCTGGCCACTCAGCAGAGAGCGGAACCACACTTGCCACAAAGGGTGGATTTGTCTAAGCCTCTGTTTAAATATGCTCCAAGAACAGCCTTTATATTATAAACATATTTGAATCCTATTATTAAAAACAACTTACAACCATAACAATAAATATAAAGTAAATAAATGAGAGCTTAACAGCACATGTTTAGTAGCACAATTGTCCTTTGAAGAAATATTTTTATTTTCTTCAGGTTAGCCTGGACAGCTCAGAATTTGCAAGATAGCAATTGTGTCTTGCCAAATGCAAGTTTTTTTCCCTCAACTAAAAATGATTTTTACATTAGGTATGAAAAACTGTTGGGAGAAGAAAAACTTCTCCTGCTTTTCTGCAGGGTTCCTGCTGTACATGAAGGGACCAACATGAAACAGAAGAGAGAGACACTGCTATGCTGCTCAATCCCTGATCTCTAGACAAACGGCAAGACTAGTCACTGGAAACAAGGAAATATATCCCTAATGCACCGTGAGAAAAGCAACAATCAGGTTATTAGCTAATTATGTCACAGCCTGTAGCCCAATTGTGAATATTAATTGTACATGGAAAGATGCTTTGCTCTGGTGCTGCTCTTAAATGGAATGGGCATTCAGAGAGCCCTAACACAAGAAAATGATCCAGGTCCTCCAAGCATAGTCCTATATGTGCGTTTTTTAATGTTCCTTCTTCCTGCCCACAACAGTGAAGGAGTACAGGGGGGATATATGAAGGACAGTTTTGAAGATTTCTGGGGACACTGTTTCCCCGACATCAAGTAAGGTTGTGACTAGGAAGCCAATGAATTAATGTGTAACATGTGAATAGGAGGGAAATCAAGGCCCAAATGTATAGTCATGTACTAGATCCAGAAATATTGCCTATTGACAGAAATATTGTCAAGTGTGCCTCCTTGTTTCTAGGTCACAGCCAATGTAAGTCCCAGCCAGCATGGTCAATGGTCAGGGATAATGGGAGCTGTAATCCAGCAACATCTGAAAGGCCACAGGTTGGGGAAATCAGCTGTACACCTCCCAGAAATTGCCAGCTTCTGATCCCCTGCCCAACTTCCACAGGGCACATAAAATATGCTTAGGGTAACAATTAGGAATAGGGACGCAGGTGGCGCTGTGGGTTAAAGCCTCAGCGCCTAGGACTTGCCGATCGAAAGGTCGGCGGTTCGAATCCCTGCGGCGGGGTGCGCTCCCGTTGCTCGGTCCCAGCGCCTGCCAACCTAGCAGTTTGAAAGCACCTCCGGGTGCAAGTAGATAAATAGGGACCGCTTACCAGCGGGAAGGTAAACGGCGTTTCCGTGTGCGGCTCTGGCTTGCCAGAGCCGCGATGTCACGCTGGCCACGTGACCCGGAAGTGTCTCCGGACAGCGCTGGCCCCTGGCCTCTTAAGTGAGATGGGCGCACAACCCCAGAGTCTGTCAAGACTGGCCCGTACGGGCAGGGGTACCTTTACCTTTACTTAACAATTAGGAAAAGTTGCATCCCTCTGTGATAAGTACTGTTTCCAATGAAAGACATCAGAATGGTCATTCTATATTTCTTGCCAAAAAAGCTTCACCATATACAATGACTCTTTCCAAACATGCCAAGAGGCCAAATAGTCCATCGCAATAGATTTTGCCTCTAAAACAGAGGTAAGTAAATCTCACAACTGGTTGTCCAAGCTTCCATTCATTGTTTTACAGCTGAGCATCCAATATGGCTTTTAATAAAGGGGGAACAAAATAACAGTTTGTACTTCACAGCTAAATCTCTGCTTCAGTTATGTCCTCATCAGGGCAACAGTAAAACTCTACAAAGCAGATCTGTCCATCTTCGTTCCTGATCATGTATTGCAGTGAGAGAAAGCCTCTGTTATCTGTTCGAATAGACACCTTGCAGGATAAAACTAGTGCTTTAGTTGATGGCTTGAGTAATGCAATCTTATATCTGTAAAGAAATAGGAGGAAGACAAGATGAAGTATGAAGACAAAATAGTTGCTAATAGGTTGCTGCCAGTTATCAGACGGGACGCAGGTGGCGCTGTGGGTTAAAGCCTCAGCGCCTAGGACTTGCCGATCGAAAGGTCGGCGGTTCGAATCCCTGCAGCGGGGTGCGGTCCCGCTGCTCGGTCCCAGCGCCTGCCAACCTAGCAGTTCGAAAGCACCTCTGGGTGCAAGTAGATAAATAGGGACCGCTTACCAGCGGGAAGGTAAACAGCGCTAATCCGCTAATAGGGTTGCTTCGCAAGACGAAAAAACCGCAAGACGAAGAGACTCGCGGAATGGATTCTTTTCGTCTTGCGAGGCACCACTGTAATTGGGGAGCAGGGTAGAATTCACTCACTTCCTGGATGATGGGATAATAAGGTTATGGGAATTGGCCCACGTGGTTACAGGTGACTAATATTATAATAGTGAGCAAGGCAAAGGAACTAGAGAACTTATTTATTGAAAATAATGAGCAATTTGGAAACAATTTCACTCAAATACAATATTTATGCATTTCCTTCTTGTGTGTGCATGTGTATTAGTATATATATATTTGTTTATCTGTATATCTAAGATCAATTCTATTATAATCAATAAAAGTGTATTTGCCCCTCACACTACACCATCAACAGATTTGCTGACCTAGTTCCCTGAGTTGGGGTTAAATTCCTAATGACTGAGTACAATCAGCATGGTCAGAGGGCACTGTCAATTATCTATATTGACTTGAGATGTTTTCCCATGAGTGATCTGTCTTCAAGCTACAGTACAGTGGTATCTTGGTTTAAGAACAGTCCTGTTTACGAACAATTCGGTTTACGAACTCCACAAAACCAGAAGTAGTGTACCAGTTTGCAAACTTTACCTCGGTTTAAGAACGGAATCTGAACGCAAAGGCACCGGCGGCGGGAGCCTCATTAGGGAAAGCACGCCTCGGTTTAAGAACGAATTAAGTTCATAAACTGAGGTACCACTGTATAACCTTTCTGGCAGAGTACATGCAGCTTAGTTAATGCAACTAAGCAACCATGTGATTGGTATTTGAACTTGAGTGGTAAGAACAGGACCAGTCACACCAAATGGTTATTGTATGGGCTACTCCAGCTCACCTGTTTGTCTGGCTTTGGTTACAGTGAAAGGCTTCAATTAAGTCTGAATCTTTAGGGTAGTCTAGATGTGTGCTTCCAGCATTCCCAAAAGTGGAGAGTCTGAAAGAGAAAATGGGAAAAATGCAATAGCTACCCTCAAACTCGCAGTTAAGTTTGTGATAGATGTCAGGCATGAACACAGGTCTCCCAAATCAAAGTCAAATTCAAATCCCAAGACCATCCCAGATCTCACATAAGACATGTGTCTTGTACCATGAAACTGTCAATCAATTTGGCCAATACTGTCCATTCTAATGGACTGTTGCTTTTCAAATTCCCAGGAATAAATCTTCCTCCCCCCTGCCACTCTGAGATCCTTTTCAGATGCCAGGCAATGTGAATGCATATGTGCTTAACCACTGAGCTATGGCTCTGCCCTAAAGAGGGATATATTTATGCCAGAAACTTGTAGTGCATTCGAAATCACAGTCACAATACATGCAGTCATTGACTATCAAACTAGGATAGTTATTCCTAGTACCTCAAATTAGACTTTTCTAGAGATACGGTAATCTGCAATACTTCACTGGACATATCTAGTTCGGAAAATGCCTCTCGGAGCCCCTCTGACTGCAGGATGATCTTATTCACAACATTTGTGCTGCAGAAATCAAAATCGAGGATCTCTTCTGGTTCCTGAGTGTTGATTTTGCATACAGTCACCACACCACCGTCCTCCAGGAAAAGCGTCAAAGGGTAACCATAACCCCGATAGCACATCCGGAGGGCTGTCTGAGTGCCTGCGATGAGGAAAGAAAGGTGTCTTTATTACAGTTATTCAATTTATTACCTGTCCATCTTGTCTACATAACCCATTAAAACACACACACAGGCAATACCTGACAAAGAACTTGTCCCAAATATGGTCAAGCAGTCTAGAAGGACAGCTAGATTGATTCTGAACATCACAGATTCTTCTTGTACCGTAAATTCTTGGAAAACCCCTGCCTGTAAATTAGAAAGACAGAAAACTGAAGACAAAAAGATGAAACTGTTGCACTGTTACAAAATGCAACCCCTATCACTGAATTGAACTAAGCCTTGACAAACTGGCAACATGATGTGCCCTTTTAAATCAATTCAGTGTGGCAAGGCAAAAATTAAAGAGAATAGAGCTTTATATTATAAGAGTAGTAAGAAGCAAGCAGGAGATGCTAACTTGTAGAAGACATACATTGCCACATTGGGACAATGGCATGCTTTCAAATATTCTCGCACACAGAGAGAAATGTCTCTGAGAAATAACAGCAAGATTCTTTTAGTCTTTCATAATACTTCTTTCTCTTTTTGAAGTGTCATAAGTTATCTAACATGTTTATTTACTTCTTCCAGCAAAATTAAAGCCTATGTACAATAAAATGAAAGAAACTGTTGCAATCTAACCTGAATAAAAGCATTGGCTTGCAGAGACTTGGCATTTTCCACTGTGACCTTCAGTCCATTTGCAGTTGCGAAGCAGGTGGCATGATCTTTAAAATGAACAGCTTTCAGGATGGTGGAGAGGTTTCTGACATTGTCAAGACTTGCAACCAGCACATTCTGCTCTTCACCTTGGGTTTCCCCTTGGGTTGAAAGGGGCATGGCTGGGATCTGTCACCCACCCAATGCCTCCTCCTCCAAGGGCAGAAACAAGAACAAATCCCAAAGGAGACCTGCAGAAGGCCAAATAACATTTTGAGTAAATTGAAAGTGCTTCTAATAAATGCAACTTAAATATCATTAAGTAACAATTGCATTAATATACTTGGGTAGATTCTCTGTGCTGCACTAGAGGACACAACTGAATAATCAGCTTGACATTTGTGCTTGACAAGATCCAATTTTAGCTAAAAGTAACATATTTAAATCCAGTCCTATTATGCCTCTGGCTGCAGTACAAGCAGAGGAACTAAACCACATCTTATCATGCTACTCTGCCTGACATTATTTTCTCTATATCTTACTAAAGTTGTATGTCTACCTGTGATAAGATATTCAGTTGCTACTTTTTGAATAAACATTCACAAAATCTTTATTGGTAATATATAGATAGATAAACTGAGGATCTTTACAATTTCATAACATGCAGATAAAAACATAGGTTGAGAAACCAGAGATAGGAGCTGAGGGAAGTCGGGGGGAGGGAATGGGAGGGTGAGCATATACTCACGGGGGGGGGGAGGGGAAATGGGGGGGAACAATGTGGATGATGTATTTTTGTTAAAATTATGGTGTTGAAATTCCTAATAAAAATATTATTAAAAAAAGATATTCAGCTGCTACAAAACCATTAATGCCCTTTAGACATCCTCAGGGTTTTCTCCATCCTCTCACCCAGCAAGCAAAAAGATCCCCCTTCCTCACCCCGCAACGTCACACGCACTTAAGAGCAACACAGCAGGCAGAAACCCAACCGGTGCAATTTCTCCATGCGACAGGCAGAAACCCAACAGGTGCAGACTGCACTTGCACGTCCAGCACAGCTAAACATACCTAACGAGGCGTAAGCCGCCCTATCCCGCTTCAAGAGACCGGCCAATCAGCTATAGCTATTTAAGATCCGAATGCTTTACGACACGTCGTGACCACAGCTTCCGTTCTCAACTCGACCAATCGCTGGCAAGCGAAGTGTTAGTTGGATGCGACGCTATGTGTGAACGCCCACTAAAAAAAAAATCGGAACTCGCTATCAGCAATGGGCACAAGTCGGGGGATCACTCTGTACACTGATATCTCTATGGGGAGACCCTTCCATCCTTTGCACCGTTGCAGTATAGAGATTGGAAACAGCAGAGTAGCACGCTTCGTTATAGGGATATGACACTTCCTGACTCATTAATCTTTTGTAAACAAAGCGTAACAGCAAAAGAAGTGAAGAAGTGTGCATGTGTGCATGCACACGAAAGCTCATACCAAGAACTAACTTAGTTGGTCTTTAAGGTGCTACTGGAAGGAATTTTTTTGTTTTGTTTTGTTTTGACTATGGCAGACCAACACGGCTACCTATCTGTAGCAAAAGAAAGGAGTTTGTCTTGTTTCGTGCCTATTGGTATCAAGCAGCCGCCTCCACTGTACAGTGATACCTCGGGTTAAGAACTTAATTCGTTCTGCTCTTAACCTGAAACTGATCTTAACCTGAGGTACCACTTTAGCTAATGGGGCCTCCCGCTGCCGCTGCGCGATTTCTGTTCTCATCCTGAAGCAAAGTTCGTAACCCGAGGTACAATTTCTGGGTTAGCGGCGTCTGTAACCTGAAGCGTATGTAACACGAGGTACCACTGTACTTGCTTGTTAGAGCGTGGTCTGATAAAGGCAAAGCTGCGAGATAATCCTGCACTGCAGGAGGTCGAACTTGGAAGACCCTTCCAGTTCTACAGTTGTTTGATTCTATTATTCCTGTTCAGACAAGCCTGGCCCAGATGCTTAGAAAACAGATTATTTTAACCTCTTTTAGTTATTTTAACTTATGTGCGTTTTTAAAGTAGGGCTGAGAATTTCCCCTCGGTTTTTACTGCTTTCTTTTTTTTGAGGTGGTTTTTTTTTTAAACAATCAAACGGTGTATAAATTCTACGAAACGAAATAAATAAAAAATAACTCTCAACCCGGAAGTATGTGCGCGTGTGTGTTTCGAGCGGAGCAGGCTCTCCTACTTCCGCTTCTCGGAAAATCCTAGAGAGGCTAAGAGGGGGGGGAAGCCGACTTCCGGTTGGTGCGACTTCCGGCGGCGCTTTGAGCGTGCGAAGATGGCTGCAGCCAAGAGGCAGCGTGGAGCTGGCAAGGGAGCCCCGGCAGAGCCGAGGAGGAAACGCGCCAAGAGAGCTCCGAGGGCAGAGGGCGATGGCCAAGGCCCGTCCGCTGAGGCCACCCCGGGGCCGGATGAGCACGTCGTCCCGGCCCCGGTCTCGCAGGTGAGGAGAGTACGAGGGGGACAAGCGGGGCGCTGGGCTGCCGACCCCGCAGACCTTGGCTTGGCCGCGCGGGGTGCGTGGCGGCTGTGCTCCTCGTGGAACAAAGGTGCCCCTGAGCATAGAATAATAATAATAAAAATAAAAATAAAAATATTATTATTTCTACCCCGCCCATCTGGCTGGGTTTCCCCAGCCAATCTGGGCAGCTTCCAACAAAACACTAAAATGCAATAACCTACTAAACATTAAAAACTTCCCTAAACAGGGCTGCCTTTAGATGTCTTCTAAAAGTTTGGTAGTAATTTTTCTCTTTGACATCTGATGGGAGGGCGTTCCACAGGGCGGGCGCCACTACCGAGAAGGCCCTCTGCCTGGTTCTCTGCAACTTGGCTTCTTGTAGCGAGGGAACCGCCAGAAGGCCCTCGGAGCTGGACCTCAGCGTCCAGGCAGAATGATGGGGGTGGAGACGCTCCTTCAGGTATACTGGACCGAGGCCATTTAGGGCTTTAAAGGTCAGCGCCAACACTTTGAATTGTGCTCAGAAACGTACTGGGAGCCAGTGTAGGTCTATCAGGACTGGTGTTATATGGTCTCGGTGGCCGCTCCCAGTCACCATTCTAGCTGCCGCATTCTGGATTAGTTGTAGTTTCCGGTCACCTTCAAAGGTGGCCCCACATAGAGCGCATTGCAGTAGTCCAAGCGAGAGATAACCAGAGCATGCACCACTCTGGCAAGACAGTCCGCAGGCAAATAGGGTCTCAGCCTGCGTACCAGATGGAGCTGATAAACAGCTGCCCTGGACACAGAATTGACCTGTGCCTCCATGGACATCTGTGAGTCCAAAATGACTCCCAGGCTGCGCACCTGGTCCTTTAGGGGCACACTTACCCCATTCAGGACCAGAGGGTCCTCCACACCCACCCGTCTCCTGACCCCCAAAAACAGTACTTCTGTCTTGTCAGGATTCAACCTCTGTTAGCTGCCATCCATCCCCCTCCCGCTGCTTCTTAGACAACAGGGGTCTTTTTCCAGCGCAGCCCTGAGCGTGTTTGCTCGTCAGTGAGCTCCACTGAGTTCCATGGGGCTTCGTTTCTGGCCTGCTGCCTTCGTCAATTTACCCACAAGATCTCCTTGCACACACACACACACACACACTTCGATCGGTGGGACTGGGCGACATAATAATGTCACTTTGCAAATGGGGTCTTAAGTTCGCTGGTTCTTCAAGGACTCGGTTGTTTGGTACAGCGGCGCCCGCCCTTCAGAACTCCTCGCATATTGAGATCCATGCAGGGGCCTTTGCCGCACTCCAGCGCCTGTTGAAAACATTCCTGTTCAGACAAGGCTTAGCCAGATGCTTAGAAATGTTTTAGCATTTAACTTTTGCATGTTTCTAAAACAGGGACGCAGGTGGCGCTGTGGGTTAAAGCCTCAGCGCCTAGGACTTGCCGATCGAAAGGTCGGCGGTTCGAATCCCTGCGGCGGGGTGCGCTCCCGCTGCTCAGTCCCAGCGCCTGCCAACCTAGCAGTTCGAAAGCACCTCCGGGTGCAAGTAGATAAATAGGGACCGCTTACCAGCGGGAAGGTAAACGGCGTTTCCGTGTGTGGCTCTGGCTCGCCAGAGCAGCGATGTCACGCTGGCCACGTGACCCGGAAGTGTCTCCGGACAGCGCTGGCCCCCGGCCTCTTGAGTGAGATGGGCGCACAACCCCAGAGTCTGTCAAGACTGGCCCGTATGGGCAGGGGTACCTTTAAAGGTAAAGGTAAAGGTACCCCTGCCCGTACGGGCCAGTCTTGACAGACTCTGGGGTTGTGCGCCCATCTCACTCAAGAGGCCGGGGGCCAGCGCTGTCCGGAGACACTTCCGGGTCACGTGGCCAGCGTGACAAAGCTGCATCTGGCGAGCCAGCGCAGCACACGGAAACGCCGTTTACCTTCCCGCCAGTAAGTGGTCCCTATTTATCTACTTGCACCCGGGGGTGCTTTCGAACTGCTAGGTTGGCAGGCGCTGGGACCGAGCAGCAGGAGCGCACCCCACCACGGGGATTCGAACCGCCGACCTTTCGATCGGCAAGCCCTAGTCGCTGAGGCTTTTACCCACAGCGCCACCCGCATCCCTAGGGGTACCTTTACCTTACCTTTAAAACAGGGTTGTGAATTTTTCTCGATGAGTGGGGTATTTTTTTTTTTTCAGTCAAGTGTATAAATTCTATGAAATGTTAAAAACAGCTGTGGTGGTCAGCTTTTAGTAGTCTGTGCGATCCTGCGAATATCAGGTCATACAACACATAGGCTTTTGAAACATATTGGGAATGTAATGAATGGGCTGTTTTCTGAAGAAGAGTTTTCTGTGTTAAAATGGCTTTTGCCCAAAAGTATCAGCTTCACTGCTCCCATTTTATAGACTAATAACTGCAGCTGTGACATCCCCAAAACTATCCAGAGAATTAATTATTGAGGTAATCTGTTGTTGATTGTTCCCTTCTCATTAATACTTTTGTCTTTCAGGGCAAATGGAAAAACAAAGAGAGAGTTCTCATTTTCTCTTCCAGAGGAATCAATTTTAGGACAAGGCATCTCATGAAAGACTTAAGAACAATGATGCCCCATGCTAAAGCAGGTATTTTTTTAATTTTACCTGTCTTCTGTGTCTTGTTTTAAAAAGTTTGCTGTTTCTACTCATGTAGAACTGTCCAAATCTAAATAACAACAACGACCGGCTTATCAAAAACACTGGTATGTGAAGGAAAATGAATGTAATAATTATACTGTAGTTAAGCATTACTGTTTTCTAGCTGTGTAAAGTTTCTTACCTTAACGTTTTTCTGTTGTAGTAAAAGTTGTGATAAGCAGCATATTGATACAGGTCCTCTTCATCCTAAGTTGGTGTGTGCTGCTTTTCTTCCAATCCAGCTGTTGGGAGTGCATATATCAAGCCACCTTCAAAAGCAGAATTATATTGGTGATCTGCTGATAGGCAGATTATTTTTTTTAAGGCAAAATTTAGTACTCTGTGCATACAACCTTAGCTGCTGGATTGGGAAGAGGAATCCTTGGGCACAGTGCTTGCTTACATCTAGTGTCTGAGGTAGGGATACATGTGCAGAACTCGGCTGGACCAGAGCAACTTTTATCAGTAATTTCAAAGAGTTCTAAGAAGTGTAGGTGAAATTACTTAGCAGGATGTTTTGGCGATCGTTACACATACATTGTTTAATTTCATTTGTTTTCCAGACACTAAAATGGACAGGAAAGATAAGCTGTTTGTAATTAATGAGGTAAGTTATGACACCCCTGTTTTGCCTAAGACTAACCATTATATGTCCTGGCTTTGGGGATTTGAATCCAGCTATTAACCCAAAACTTGGTACCTCAGTGGCTGCTTTCTCAAGGTGTAACAATAAATAATTTCATGTTTAGAACAGTGCAAGTGAACTGTATCTCCTTTGATTGACTCTCATGGCACTGTGCAGAAAGTGCTCCTGTTCAGGCATTACAGTAATCTGGAGCCAGAACACTGGAGCAGGGAGAGTGGGAATGACCCTGTTGGTTTATCCCCATTGCCCTCCATGAGTTGGAGGGAGACTGTCTGCAGTGAGGTGTCTTTTAATTGTGTATGCTCCTTGTGTTTATAGGGTTTTGCATTGTGCTGGAGGCCTCCACACCTATAAACAGGCTTCCTGCTGCAAGCGCCTTCCAACTCGCAGCCGGCACAATTGTCCCTGCTCATGTATTCAGTTTCCAAATTGCTATAACTATACTTAGGAAAAAGAAACTTTTGATTTACACAGGAAAAACTACAATGTTTCAGATTACGGAACTACTTTTTGTGCTTCATGCAGGTCTGCGAAATGAAAAATTGCAATAAATGCATATTTTTTGAAGCAAAGAAGAAGCAGGATCTTTATGTGTGGTGAGAAAAACTTTAAATCAGAATATATTTTCCCTGTGTGTTCTAATTTCCGACATCCGTAGATAAGTGCAAAGTAGATAGGTAGGAATATTCTCATCATTTGGGTTTCCAGGCCACCATTCTTGAATGGGCTTCTGGAAACTATTTATTATTCTGTAAATTATAGGTTCTGTAAACTACTGGGGGGGATGGGAATGACAAATTATTAGGGGGAAATAATAACATAATCCACTTGTACCAGCAGTAGAAAATTGGCAAGACACACCCAGGCCCTTTTATCACTTTCTTTGTCCTCTGCCCTGTTCCATGCAACAAGTTGGGTGCTGTTCTTTACCTGACAGGCAAAAGTTTGGATATGAACGAAAATCTCTGGTTTCCCAGTCTGGAGCACTCTCCTGTGACATTGTCAAGACCCAATAAACTCAGAGAAACTAGGCAGGGGCTTACCAGGGCACCTGGGGACAGTTCCCTCTTAACCAGATGAGTTCTTATTTGCAAGATTTTCAAGCTATTCTTGCTGGATAGGAATTTTGTGTGTAACACCCCATTAACATCACTGATACTCAGCCACTCTAATGTTTCAAGCATAACTTCAATTGGGGATTTCTTTCTTTCCATCTTGTCTATTTCAGGCTTTCAAATGCTCCCCATGGACCATCAGCAAAGTTTCTAGTACAGAATAGTAAGTTCAGATATGTGATTGAATGTCTTTGATTGCTGTTGGCTTGTTTTTACTCCTTCCTGAATGATCCTACAAAGACACACATCTGGTCTTCTGTTGTAACCTATGGTTAAAACATTAAAGACTGACCTGACTGACTGGCTTAATGTCTGGAAGATGTTAATATTACATACTTCAATCACTGCTGTTCTGCTTCTGTTTTAACATTTGAAAATGTTTTTGTTGTTGTTGAACAATAAAATCTTGACTTGACATAGCTCTACTTAATATCACTGCAGTTCACACTCTGGCCGAGCTGAAAATGACTGGGAATTGTTTGAGAGGCTCCCGGCCCATTCTGTCTTTTGATAAGGCGAGTATCAATCTCTTAGGATACCATATTACCTTCTGTTATCTTACAATCAATATTTTTTTTGCCGATTTCTAAAATACTGACTTTCTTCCCACAGACTTTCGACCAGGAGCCACATTATGCTGTGCTGAAAGAGCTGTTCATTCAGGTCAGAATATGGCAGTGTTATAAGTTAATTCTCCCATTTTTAAAATAGCAGGTGCTTTTTTGCCATAGGATAGCATGATCCTCGTGCACCTTGATGTGGCAATGGCAACTTGTGGGTTCCTCAGATCGGTAGGTCATAGCCAACTGAGTTTGCTCAGAGTAAACCCATTGACATCAATGACTAACTTGGGGTTCATTGTTTTCATTGAGTCTGCTCTGAGGAGAACCGAGTTGGAATCAACCCAGCAGTGCTGAAACTCTCTTGAGCCAGTACACATTTCTTAGCTGGTGCTGTGGTTGAAGGGGCTGTGGGTTTTGCATGCGAATGTTTTTTTGTTTTGTTCCAAGAGTAGTTGAAGAGAGATGGAGAGAAGCAGGGTGGCATTTATTTAAAACATTGTAAACCTCACTTTTAAGCCTGAAAGTCTCCTACAGCTACCGTATTTTTCACTCTATAAGACGCACTTCCCCCCTCCTAAAAAGTAAGGGGAAATGTGTGTGTGTCTTATGGAGCGAATGCAGGCAGGAGGCTCTGCTCAGCGCTCCCTTTAAAGAGCCGCGTAGAGCGTGTGTGTGGCTCTTGGGGGCTTTTCCCCAGGAGGGAGAAGAGCTGCCCCTCGGGGAAAAGCCCCCAAGAGCCGCACACACACCCTGTGCACTCTGTAAAGGGAGCGCGGCTCTTGGGGGAGCCTTAGCCGCGCGCAGCTTCTCCTGAGCAGGGGATGAAGGCTCCCCTTGCCCGGGAGAGGCTATCCCATAAGACAGGACAGCGCATCCCACTGTGCAGCGATCCCGCTTGCTGTCCTGGCTTCTGGGATTCAGAATTTTTTTTTCTTGTTTTCCTCTTCCAAAAACTAGGTTCGTCTTATGGTCTGGTGTGTCTTATAGAGCGAAAAATACGGTACTTAAAATATTAGTGGTAAGGCAGTGCCTGCCATTAGGCTTATGCAGGTGGCTCTCATACGTTCTCATACACATAAAGACAAAATTGCAGAGTCATAACACATTGGGGTGCAATGGGGGGAGGGATTGCCAAAGTTTTTACGGACACCCACCCCTTTTCTGCCCACTTTTTATTTTTTTGCGGACTAGTTAAATGTGCGTAAGTTGCAAATCACCTGTAATCCATTTAGTGAATGACATTATTCAGTGTTTCTCTCCCACAATCCTCAGCAATGTTCTTTCGATAGAAAAGAGCTACAGGCTTCTAAGTTGTCACTCTTTAAATCTAACGCTGGTGCCAGCAGACAAACAGCACTAAGCTGATCACGGAAAATATACTTTTCAACGTGTTGGATAAATCTCTGCCTCCAGTTCTTCCAGTATTCATGTTTGTGCTTCAAGCTGAGCTGCATGCTAATCATTCACATTACTCTTTGGAAGGCTTGGTCCATAAGTACAGTTCCAAAATGGAGGATTGGCACTTAAAAATAGTCCAGTTGACCAAGCTAGGTAGAAGTTTCACCTCCATTTCCACCAGCATGGTTCAGATGTCTGCTCCGATTGCTACTTTGCCCTTCCAGTGCCACTGCATTGCGATATAAGCCTGTTGATGCAAAGGCTGTAGCCATTCTGTGACAAAAACCAAGAATGACCAAATTACGTATAATACAACACAGATGTAATCTATGACAGCAGAGCACCTTATAGCCTGATTGTGTGGTAAACAAATTGTGTTAGCGCCACACAGAGTGAGCTATGCAGTGCTCACCCAGAATTGTGCTGAATCTTTTGATCATATGGATTGCTTTAAAAAGTTGTCGTTTTTCACTCTGCCAGATTTTTGGTACTCCTCTGTATCATCCCAAAAGCCAGCCTTTTGTAGATCACGTCTTCACATTCTCCATAACAGACAAGAGGATTTGGTTTCGAAATTACCAGGTAATTTACCTATGCTTTGCCCGTGGGATGATGTAATCAAAACACCCCTGACCACCCCGCTGCCTGGGATCTATATGCAATATCTTAAACTGAAAAATGCTATGTGAACATTTTCTTGAACTCATTTTGCCTGGCACAAATTAGCATTTATATTTTTAAAAATATTCCTTAGTAAAGCAGATGAAGTGATATAACAGAGCAAAAACAGGTTTGCTAATGGCTTGTGTGACACAGCCTGTGTTGAGAATAAATATTAAGCTATGGTTGATCATTGTAGAAACAAGCCTAGGTGAGGAACCTACCTGCAAACAGGTTGGAATCTTTCAGTAAATATTTGACTAACTAGTTTGTCATTTTGTCCAAACTTGAAAAGACTGTGGTTAGTCCTAACAGTCGTTTTACTGAAACAAGCCAACCCTGGTTTATGAAGTGGCCTCCTTTCAATAAACTATTGTAAAGATAGGCATAGTTTGGAGTATGAATGTAACATTAAACCATGGCTCATCGGAAGCTTTTGATCTTGTTTTTAATCTCATAGTTACACTGAAAGAGAGAAGGAAGGAGCATGAAAATCTGAGGGTTTATTAGACTTGTTCGCATATTTAACCATAGCGGATTAGAATATACCTCTCTCCTAATATAAGACATTTTAAGATGGGTTTGCTAGTAACTTAGCTTGACACATAAAGGGTAACTTCCACAATGCAGAACTTGTGCATGTGGCAGGCACATTGATTTTAGATCACTTGATTATGGATCACATTTAGCACTTTCACAAGTGCCTATTATTTCCCTTAAAACTCTGAGAATCAATTTATCATTCAAGAGTTTAACTGCATGTCCTTGAGGCCGTAGAATGAAGAAACACACACTTAAGTCATGAGTGATATCTGGTCAATAGTCGAAAGAGTGTTTAGGGGTTGTGGAAGGACTTCAGTATTCCACAGGCTACGTAGTAAGGAAGCCACACTCATCATGCCTCCTTTTTATTTTCCATGGGCTCCTGTTCTTCAGTCCTACATGCGTGTTGGTTGTACTCAGACTGTTCCTATGAAGAGCAAAAGTTTACAGGTTTACAAAAAGGACACAATTCCATTCTGAAACAAAAAGAGGCAACCCTTATGTTTGTGCAAGCTGTGGCTTTAGTGGCAGCTAAGATGCTCTTACTTCCCATAAACAATCTCCATATTCTAGCCCATTTTTATTATCAGGGTCAGCTTAGGTTGATTCGGTCCACTGGAGTGTCTGAGGACACAAAAGCCATTAAGCTGCTATATAACACAGCTAGAGGGGATCTTGCACCAATATTGGGTATTTTAAGGTGCCTTTTAGGTGCCTTCGGCAGTTGTGCACCTGTATGGTAGAAAAAGGGTTATTTTGCATTGAAATATCAAATGTTTGCCACTCTGCAGATAATAGAAGATGGAGCCCTGGTAGAAATTGGGCCGCGCTTTGTCTTAAACCTTATCAAGATCTTCCAGGGCAGCTTCGGAGGACCAACCCTGTATGAAAATCCTCATTACCAGTCTCCAAATATGGTAATACTATTTTTAACACTCTAAAGCCTACATTCTTCAGTTGGCTGATGCCTCTGCTTACTGTGACAATGCTATTAATGTGATCTTTTAGTAAAATGTTGTTAGTAACTCTCTCCACCCACAACAGTCTAATCCACTGGGTTCTCAGCAGAAGGCTTTAAATAACCACCCCACTAGTTAGTATTCTGTGATGACTTTTGGCCTCAGGCTTGTGTTGCCTCTGGAGTACAAAGGCCAGCTTTGACTTAGTTGCTGTGGGCTTTACTGCACTTGCTATGCCCCCTCTTCCAAAACAAAAAAGTTGGTGCAAGGGTTGAGGCAGTGAAACTGCATCAGGGCAAAAGGCTTAAGACAATGCAGTACTGTGTGATGCTGCACTGGTGTTTCATTATCTGCTTCTTTGCCTCATGCAGCAGAACGTTAGCTCTGCGGATGGCTCAGTCGGTAGAGCATGAGACTCTTAATCTCAGGGTCGTGGGTTCAAGCCTCACGTTGGGCAAAAGATTTCTGCATTGTAGGTGGTCCCTTCCAATTCTGCAGTTCTATGATTCTAAGTCCAGACAGTGGTTTCTAAGTTGTATGGCTAACTGGAGTTGCTGCGAATGTTCAGCAACCACTAACGCTAACCTATTAAAATATATTGGTTGCAGAATGGATATAGTGAGGGGCTGTGGTTTATGCTTTGCATATGGGAGGTGCCAGATTAAATTGTGAGCGCATCTGGGCAGGGCATGAGGGAAATCCTTTCCAAAACCTTGGAGAGCTGCTGTCAGTTAATGTACAGAGCTCTGAGCTTACATGGGCCAGTGGTCCAACGGCACCAGGCAGCTTCCTCGCAGATTTGGTCTCCTCTTGTAGCTCCAACACTTGTATTTTGGTGTAGCTATTCTAATTGTATTCTTCCGCTTCCAGCATCGCCGGGCAATAAGATTAGCCACAGCTGCTAAATTCAGAGAGAAACAACAATTGAAAGAGCTGCAGAAACTGAAGAAGAAGGAAGAGAAGCCGCTGATTCCTGAAGATCCAACAGAAGTTGTTTTTGAAACGCCAGCTGAGGAAAAGCCCGAGGATATACAACTAGTGAAGCCGGAGCCTAAAATGAGCTTGAAGAAGAAAAAGAAAAACAAACTACATCAGCGCTCAAGGAAGCTGAAGAGAAAACTTGGTGGAATTGGAGTCTAAAACATTTAAAAAGGGGACTCAATAATACAACCATTTAAACAGCTTTTACTACTTTTTTTGTAACCGGTTTGTGTACAGTAACTTTATAAACAATGTCTGCATCATTGATTATGGGCTAGTTTTGTAATATCTCCCAAGTAACATTTCTGATGGTGCCCTAAAACACTTAAAGAAAAGGTGATGTGTGGAGAAGGGTAGCAGTATCTCTGCGCTCGTTCAACAGGAACTCACTGACTGGGACAAACCAAATATCCACCTGGACCGGTTTTCTGAAAAAAGCTGCAGCCAAGTCAGGAGAACATTGTACATTAAGAAAACTTGAAGACATGCTCTTATTTTGGTTAGATGCTTTTTAATGTCCTTGTGATAAAAGGCAACAGCAGAAAGGTAGTTCAAAGTACCTCTTACACTCTTCCAGCAGCCGGCTTGTGTGTCAGCCCACTGCTATTCTCCATTAGTGCCATATGCAGTAGTGTTGTGCAGAATCCTGTACCCATAACCTATCAGGAAGGTAGTTTTTGGTGTTTTTTACGGGTGGCGCTGTGGGTTAAACCACAGAGCCTAGGACTTGCCGATCAGAAGGTCAGCGGTTCGAATCCCCGTGATGGGGTGAGCTCCCGCTGCTCAGTCCCTGCTCCTGCCAACCTAGCAGTTCGAAAGCACGTCAAAGTGCAAGTAGATAAAAAGGTACCACTCCGGTGGGAAGGTAAATGGCGTTTCCGTGCACTGCTCTGGTTCGCCAGAAGCGGCTTAGTCATGCTGGCCACATGACCCGGAAGCTGTACGCCGGCGCCCTCAGCCAATAAAGCGAGACGAGCGTCGCAACCCCAGAGTCGGTCACCACTGGACTTAGTGGTCAGGGTCCCTTTGCCTTTACTTTATGCAGCACATAGTTAGGGTATGGAACTCACTTCCACAGGGGGCAGTGATAACTACCATCTTGGACGGCTTTGAAGGAGAATTAGACAAATTCATGTTCAACAACACGTCTCTGAATACCAGTTGCTGGCAACTGAAAGTGGGCAGAGTGTTGTTGCGCCCATGTCCAGCTTGAAGGCCACATGGGCATCTGACTGGCCACTGTGAGAACTCTTATACCCTTCAATTCTTTGGGACTGTAGCTCATAGGGGTCTCCTAAAAACTAAGCACCCATGAACTATAGTTCTCAGGATTCTTGGGGTGGGAACCATGACATACATGACAATGGTATAAAGGTGTTTGGATGAGACCAAATAATGCATATTAATATTCTGTTATTCCTCTAAAGAACAGCTTAGTGTGCTGCACTTGCAGTCACCCAGTTCTACCTTTTGACAAGCCTGCAGGATAGGCTGGGCTCAGAGATAATAGCTGTTCCAAGGTCATGCATGGGACCTTTGTGGGTGGTGCAAGACAGGAACTGCAGTCTCGAGTACCTTGCCCTGCTGTTTGGTATCACACTGGTTTGGCTCTGGGTTGTTTTTTCAAACAGCACATTTCTAGTGCACTGCAAAAAGGGACTCACTGCTGTCTTCTAGCCTCTCGCTATAAAAATGGAACTTTTTACATTATGTCTACTATGTATTCACTGCTGGGAGCAAATAAGCTCACCCCGCTTGCACGACCTCACCTCTTGCTGATTTCTGAGCAAAATAACGTCTGCACGCGGCAGCTTGCTTCTTACTGCCCCCCCCCCCAAAAAAAGAGCCGCAATTTCGCAAAACTACAAAATATCGCTTGTTTTTATTGGCCTCTTAGTGTCTTTAAAGAACAAATCGACCTGAGCCGCCGCAAGGAGATAGTTATTTGGAAAAAGTGGAGAAACAAAACATTACGAAACAATCGTTCTCACTCGCTTTTTAGCGTCAACGGTGTTCCTAAGAGCTCTCCCTCCTCTACCTACCCCGGGGGCGTTTGTAGCTTTAGCGCGCACACCTACGGGCAGCCTCCCCTACATAGCTGTGGAACGTTCAGGTTTCCGGCGTTCAATTAACATCAAAGGAGCCTCCGCTGCTCCGGAACTTTCGCGTCTTGGGCGTTCTGACGCCGCCATAGCGCTGGAACGTTCGGGTTTCCGGCGTTCTATCAACATCAAAGCGGTATCCGCCGCTTCGGAACTTCCGCGTGCCGAGAGTTCTGCCCGCCACCAAAAGCTTCTCCGCTCAGCGCTGCGCCAGCTTCCCTTCCATCCAAGCAGCATCCCCGGCGCTGACTCCAGCTGATCCCCATCTGCCGCTTAGATCCGTCGTCAGCTCCGCCTCCCAACCCGGCAGCGGGAAGTGGCTTTGGTCTCCTGTATGGCTCCTCCGCTCCTTCCGGTCCCTCCTCTCCTCTCGCCGGCTGCGTCTCTCGGTGCCCTCAGCACGAGGGTGCCGGCCCAGGAGGGCTCCCCAGAACGCTCTGCTTCGCCTTCTGCTGAGTGGCGCTGAGTCCCGCAGGCGCCTCCCAGGATGAAGTGCCACTACGAGGTGCTGGGGGTGAAGCGCGACGCCTCCGACGAAGACCTGAAGCGAGCCTACCGGAGGCTGGCGTTACGTTGGCATCCAGGTATTTATTATTTACTTCTCTCTCTCTCTCTCTCTCTCTCTCTCGCTCTCGCTCTCGCTCTCTCTCTCTCTCTCTCTCTCACACACACACACACACCGCTTGGTTCTGGGGTGTTGTTTTTTTAATATATATATATATATCAAAACCTCAGAGCCGTTTGCAAAAAGATAAAACCATAAAATGGGAGCGGGGGCGCGCGCGTTACAATACATTGAAACACAGAGAAGTTAATATACTAAACCGGATATCACTAGGCAGGGAGTTCCAAAGGGCAGGTGCTGCCACACTGAACGATCGAATTATTACAAAGGCGGTAATTGGGTTGTGTGGCAGCTGTACTGGCGTCAGTTACAGCCAGGCCTGTCGCTTGGGGGGGGGGGTCAAGGTTGTTTCTGCCTGACCTCGTGGGACCTACCTGGCCTCTGGGATGTGTCCCCCACCCCAATCTGGAAAGAAATGAAGCTCTGAGAGAGAGAAACAGCGTGCAGCATTTCTTTCCTATTGCCTGAGACTAAACTTCTTTTAGTCAGGACTTGATCCTATGCACCTGGGAGTAAGGGGCAGTAAAAAAAAAAGAGTTTACCTCTGAGATGTAGTATAGGCGACTGCTCTATAAGTTTGTTTAATAGCTGCACCTAGCAGTTCTGTTAAAATGAAAATCAAGTGTCTTACACTTTTCAGTGCAAAATCATTGCATACTCTGCTTAACAACATCAACCGTGACAATAGTGAGGGCTACAGACTTGGTGCCTCTATATCATGACTAATATTAAATTAAAGTTGGTAGCCTAGAATGAAGCTGTATTCCTAATCCAACACCTGATTAGTTATTAATTCTTGCTAGCTTAATATCCTGCTTTTTGACCCTCTTACTGTCTGCAGAGGGGCTTAGAACGGAAAATGGTAGTTTGATGTAAAATATAAAATAAACAATTAATAAGCCATCATTCAATATATTTCCAGAAGGTAGCTTTGTTAGTCCGTTGTAATAAAAAAGAGCAAAGACTCCTGTTAAAGAATAACAAATTTATTATGGCAAAAACCTGCACCATAACCAATTTATTAGCCTTTAAATGTGCTAAAGAATTCTCAGCTGTTTTTGTCCAATATATTAGATATATTGAATAGCCAACTAATATATTAGTTATACTGTACTCAGAATAGACCATTGATTTCAGTGCATGTACTCTAAGAATGACTGGCACTGGATGCCAACCATATTGCTTTGCTTTGTTGTGCTCTTGCATTATCCAAACACAGGAAGGGTGTCTCTACATAGTTTTTTAATTGTTTTAGTGAGGTCATAATAACTGTGGCTGGCAGCACAAATGCTATGGAGTGCGCTTTCTATGAGCAACCTCTGACAACACGATCCTATACATGTTTACTCAGAAATAGATCCCTTTAAAGCCCTATACGGCCTAGGACCCTTGTACCTACGGGACCGCCTCTCCTGGTATGCCCCACAGAGAAACCTACGGTCTGCAAATAATAACATCCTCAAGGTCCCAGGCCTCAGAGAGGTTAGGCTGGCCTCAACTAGAGCCAGGGCCTTCTCGGCTGTGGCTCCAATCTGGTGGAACGCTCTGTCACAAGAGACTAGGGCCCTGCGGGACCTGACATCTTTCCGCAGGGCCTGCAAGACAGAGTTGTTCCACCAGGCCTTTGGTCAGGGCGCAGCCTGACTCCCTCCTCTGGCAACCTGCACAGAATTTTGCTTAATTGGTTGCCATTAATTTGATTTTAATTAATTTTTATAATGAAATAATTTTAGAATGTGTGATTATTTGATTGTTTGATTATTTGATTATTGCTAGCCGCCCTGAGCCCGGCTTCGGCTGGGGAGGGCAGGATATAAATAAAATTATTATTATTATTATTATTATTATTATTATTATTATTATTATTGAGTTCAGGGAGGCATCAGCAACAGGAGCCCCAAACATTGCAGAAGCACAAAACCACCAACGTTGTGGGGGGGGGGACACCCCAAAAACAGCCCAATGAGGACTTGTATGCTCAGTGGCTTTGGAAGACTGCCTGACTGATATGGGAGCTCTTCAATGTTTTAAGGCATGTTCCATGTGGCATCTTTTATGTCTTCCTTCTTGAAAGCACATCTCGTGGTGATCGATAAGGATGAATAACTGTCCTTGATGGCTAGGAATGATTAAGGGCAGGCATCCCCGAACTTGGCCCTCCAGCTCTTTTTGGGGACTACAATTCCCATCACCCCTGGCCACTGGTCCTGTTAGCTAGGGATGATGGGAGTTGTAGTCCCAAAACAGCTGGAGGGCCAAGTTTGGGGGTGCCTGATTAAGGGTCTGGAATCCAAGGCATAGGAGGAACGGTTGAAGGACTTGGATAGGTATAGCCTGGAAAAGAGGAGACTGAGAGCAGGCATGATAGCCATCTTCAAATATCTAAAGGGCTGTCACATAGAAGATGGGGAAAGCTTGTTTTCTCCTGCCCTGGAGGGTAGGACTCAAACCAATGGATTCAATTTACAAGAAAGGAGATTCCGACTAAACATCAGGAAGAACTTTCTGACACTAAGCTGTTCAACTCCCTCCCAAGTTGGTGGACTCTCCTTCCATGGAGGTTTTTAAGCAGAGGTTGGGTGGCCATCTGTCTTGCATGCTTTATAGCTGAGATTCCTGCATCGCAGGGGCTTGGACTAAATGACCTTTGGGGTCAAAACTCTACAGTTTTCTGAATCTAGCAATGCATTTCCAGTTCTGCCTGGTTCACCAGCTATGGCCCCTTTTGGCCAGAGATACTTGGCCACCTTACTTGGAGATGATTCTGAAACTTCTAAAAGGATCCAGAAGAATTACCGACGAAAGAAGAATGGTGGATGAAATTGATGGACTGTGCAGAACTGGATAAATTAACAGGAAGGATTTGAAACCTGCGGGACCAGAGATTCTTAGAAGACTGGAGTAAATATACGAACTATTTGAAAAGTAATTGTAATGAACAGATTACGCTAGTAGGACTGCAAGAAGTTTTGTAAGGAGGACTATCTGAAATATTGCAAGAAAGACTATGAGGAGAATTATTAGTTAATGATGATGATGATGATGATGATGATAATAATAATAATAATTTATTGTTTATACCCCGCCCATCTGACTGAGTTTCCCCAGCCACTCTGGGCGGCTCCCAATCAACTGTTAAAAACAGTACAGCGTTACATATTAAAAACTTCCCTAAACAGGGCTGCCTTAAGATGTCTTCTGAATGTCAGGTAATTGTTTATCTCTTTGACATCTGATGGGAGGGCGTTCCACAGGGCGGGTGCCACTACCGAGAAGGCCCTCTGTCTGGTTCCCTGTAGCCTCACTTCTCGCAATGAGGGAACCGCCAGAAGGCCCTCGGTAATAGAGTAATAGAGAAATTAAGAAATGCAGAATAAGTGATAAAGAATGGAAAATCATCAGAGGTGTTGACGGAAGTCTAAAACATTGTATAAGATAAGAAGTTATGTTATATGATTGTTGGAAATGATGTGTTATAAAACCCAATAAAAATGTAAAAAAAGAAAGAAAAGAAACTTCTAAAAGGATCCAAAACGCAGCAGCTGGATTACTGGCTGATGTGTCATTCAAAACCTGCGTGGCTCTTTCAAAACAGCTGCACTGGTTTTCCGTTTGTTTCTGGGCTCAGTTCAAGGGGCTCACATACGTCCCTAAAACCTGAAAGACCCCCCCTTTCCCTTAAGACTTCCCCTAAGCTGTGGAATCCCCTCCCCACAGAGGTGCCCTTGACACCTGGATTATATCACTTTCTCTGTATGCTGAAGACTCGTCTCTCTACCCATATCTTAAACACCTGAGTTACATGAATTGTAGCCAACGCTCAATCTCCTCAAAGTAGATCCATTGAAATGGAACGGTGGCACCAGTCAGAAGAGCATGAGGCTCTCAATTTGAGGGTCGTGGGTTCAAGCTCCACGTCGGACAAAAGATTCCTGCATTGCAGGGGTCAGACTGGATGACCCTCGTGGTCCCTTCAGGCTCTACAGTTCTGTGATTCTGTAAGTTGTGCCTATTAATTTCAGTGGGCTTACTCTGAGGGAAACTAATATTGGATGAAACCCTGTATTTTTTGGACCCACCCTGTTCATCTTGCTGTAAATTATTTTGGCTGGTTTAATATATTTAATAATAATAAATTTGATTTATACCCAGCCAGAGCCAGGCTCAGGGCGGCTAACACCAGTAAAATTACAGTAAAAACATAATGGGGGGGGGGGAACCAATTTAAAATACAGGATAAAATGCAATTTAAAATGCAGCCTCTTTTTAAAAGTAGCCTATAGATCAAAACCGTAAAGGGAGGGAAACATAAGGGTCAGACTGAGTCCAAACCAAAGGCCAGGCAGAACAGCTCTGTCTTGCAGGCTCTGTGGAAAGATGTCAAGTCCCGCTGGACCCTAGTCTCTTGTGACAGAGCATTCCACTAAGTCGGGGCCAGTACTGAAAAGGCCCTGGCCGTAGCTGAGACCAACCTAACCACCTTGCGACTTGGGACCTCCAAAGTGTTGTTATTTGTGGGCCTTAAGGTCCTCCGCAGGGCCTGCCAGGAGAGGCGGTCCCTTAGGTATGTGGGTCCTAGGCCGCATAGGGCTTTAAAGGTCAAAACCAGCACCTTAAACCTGACCCTGTACTCTACCAGGAGCCAGTGCAGTTGGTAAAGCACTGGGTGAATGTGATCCCGCGGCAAGGACCTCGCCACACAGCATTCTGCGCCCGCAGAATTTACTTCCTGCCATGTCACTGGAGCATTCCTGTTCTTCCCTGATTTCAACCTGGCCGTGTTGCTTAAATCCCTCTGCTGTGTCTCTGCAGATAAGAACCTCGAAAACGCTGAAGAAGCGGCTGAGCAGTTCAAGCTGATCCAAGCTGCGTACGACGTCCTGAGCGATCCCCAAGAAAGAGCCTGGTAAGCCTTTGCCATCTCCTCTCCTGGATGGTTGCAGTCCGAGTCCCCACTCAGCCGCCTATGATAGTCTAAGCCAATGCCCTGGGATTTAAAGAAGAATGGTGATTTTCTTTCATTCTGCATTGAAAAGCTTCTTTTTTTAAAAAAAATAATATTTATTGAGAGTTTAAAGATTACAAAAAGAAAGAAATTTTTTAAAAACAAATCAATATAATACAATACAAAAACACTACGTAAAACATTGAATTAACAAAACAAAACAAAAACAATTAAAAACACTTCCAATATTTTCAATCTTAGCTTTCATTCACTTGTTTCATTGACTTCCTCACGCCTCCCTTTTTGTATTCCACTTCAATTAACTGTTTCAGCAATTCCTTTCCATCTTCCTCTGTTTTCTGTCCTGTAATTAATCTTAACATATTCTAACCTTATTTTTTTTCCCTTTAATACATTAACAATCTATCTGTACCTAGTTCCTTATAACATTTCTGCCAAAGCCATATAACTTCATTCCACCATTTTTCTAAAGCTCATTAATTTGAAAAGCTTCAGGCTTTGCTTTCTGTTCTTCTTCTTAGGTACGACAATCACAGGGAAGCTTTGCTGAAAGGGGGCGTCGATGGAGAATACCAAGATGACAGCCTGGACATCTTCCAATATTTCACCGTTACCTGTTACTCTGGCTACGGAGATGATGAGAAGGTAACTCAACACGAAGAGAACCATGGAAGTTAGGCAGTGTCCAGTGAGACCTGTAACAGACGTTGTTGCACTGTGGTAGATTCCTGTCCACAATACCAGCCAGCCTTGCTGTTTTCAAGATATTACACTCTGTTTCCCGTCTCAAGATCCCTTTTATTTGTTTTATCTTTTTTTTTGCATATTATTTATTTTTTAACATTCTTAGAATGCATCGGTAAACATTGTCATACTACATTACAAGGCTTATTATAATATACTTTCCAACATTTATACAAAGATTATATACAAATTTTATATACCTGAAAAAGAAAGAAAAAATTAAAGGAAAAAAGAAAGAAACAAAAACTTTTCCAAAATCATATACATACCAACACATTGGACTTCCCGTCTTTCCCGCCGTATATCCCCCCCCTTTTTTTACAAATGAATGTACTCTTATTATTGTATATTTCTTTAACGTTTTATCTAATACATTCCTATAACAATATGTGCTTTTGATCTTATGTTTTGTCAGCCAACAGGTGTCTGTGGCTGCTGAGCTCACAGAGCTCTTTCTTCCCCCTTCTCTTCTTAGATTCCACCCACAAAATATTTTTTTGGGTGCTTCTGCAAACCATGGCATTCCTCCAAGTCCAGAGATACCTCCCTCCCTTATGCATAGGTTATAGTTACCCAGAGAACTAAATCACTAATTTGCAGCCTCATTGATCCAGAAAATCGTGGGAGCAAAGCGATTCAATTGGGGGGTGGGGTGGGGTATACCAGCGTCCAGCTCTTTCCTGGAGGAACAGAAGCATGTGTCGTGTGCAGAAATCGGGGGGTGGGAGGGAGTAACGACAATGTCCGATGATGTTGGTACCCACTGCTGTGAGCAAAATTTAGAACGACATGCCCATATGTTGGTTAAAAAGTCACATTTCCATAATGCAACACGTCCTGCAGTGTGACAGGAACATTAGAAAACAAACTAATCTGGGAAACTAACAGGATATTCCTCACATCTGAATGCACCTTAACGGGGGATGGTTACAAACCAGCCCAACAGTTGAATTGTGTATCGGAAGCTGGGAAACCTGAACAGTTCTTCCCACACACCATCACTTCCGTTTAGTCACCTGAGCCCTGCCTTCTCTCTCTGCGATCTCTTTCAGGGCTTCTTCGCGGTGTATCGGCACGTCTTCGAAATGATTGCGAAGGAAGAAATGGAATCCATGCCGGAGGAAGATGCTGAAGAATTTCCAAGTTTTGGAGACTCCCTGAGTGACTTTGACACGGTAAGAAGCCAAGGCTGCAGTCCTGTACACACCTTGTTGTTGTTGTTTAGTCGTTTAGTCGTGTCCGACTCTTCGTGACCCCCTGGACCAGAGAGCACACCAGGCACTCCTGTCTTCCACTGCCTCCCGCAGTTTGGTCAAACTCATGCTGGTAGCTTCGAGAACACTGTCCAACCGTCTCGTCCTCTGTCGTCCCCTTCTCCTTGTGCCCTCCATCTTTCCCGACATCAGGGTCTTTTCCGGGGAGTCTTCTCTTCTCATGAGGTGGCCAAAGTATCGGAGCCTCAGCTTCACGATCTGTACACACCTACCTGGGTGTAAGTCCCACTGAACTCAGTGGAGCTTACTTCCAAGTAGACATATATAGGATTGCACTGTAGATTCATCGGCTCATAGAACTGTAGGGTTGGAAAAGGGACCGCAAGTGTCATCTCAACCAAAACCCTGCAGTGGAGGACTAATTGATTTGTAACACAGTTTTTTGCGTGGTGCTCCTGTAGTTTTGTTTGCTGCTAAATCGCCCCCAAATACTGGTTGTCAGGGGACCGCCATCAGAACAGGGAAGGGAGGCAGAGGGGCAGTTGGGATACAGGGATCTCTGAAAATCCTGAGAAGCAGTTCCTCTTCCTGCGATGGGGAAAGCCACACCTCCAGTGGGGAAGAGGGGAAGGGAGCAGAGGATGCTGCTGGGAGCCCCAACGTCGCACGTTGTCAGTCTGAGGGTGGGGAAAGCCACACCTCCCAGGTAAAGGAGGGGAAAGGGCTAGAGGCTGCTGCTGGGAGCCTCAGCAAAGCTCTTGGCCAAGCTGGCCAGGAGGGAAGCACGCCTTTTCCGTCGCCCACCTTGCGTAGAGATGTAAAACGCAAAGAAGGAAGGAAAAGGCTGGGGGTGACTAAGCTCTTATGTTGGGGGAGGACCCATAAACGACCACTCCCGGATTCTGCTAGCCACTGAGGCAGACATGAACTTGTGGTTCTGCACTGTAAATAGTTTTGCACCAAAACAAAACCTGTAAAAGACAGGTCAGAGTCCTGACTGGTTACTCACGAGCAACCACCACTCCCATCTGACACTGGTATTATGTAGTCTAGATTTCTTTCCAGAAATCTAGACTGGTGATCTAGGCTCCTATGGTGAGCCATTCTGTATGAACACATTAAGATCTACCACGACACCTCCGTGGAGTAGAGGGCCCCCTCTTCTGATCCTGATACCCGAGAGAGTCTGTAGGGAAGGAGGTCGTCTTCCATGTCTTTTGGGGGCCTTTGTCATGTAGGTCTTCAAACTCTAATGTGAGCATCTTGAATCAGGCCTGGAAACAAACTGACAGCCAGGGCAGCTGTTTGGAAACAGAACCTATGTGAAATCTGAAAGGTACCCTGCCACTAATCTGGCCGCTGCATTTTGGGCCAGTTTTGGAATTTCTGAGTTGATCTTCAAGGGCAGCCCCATGTAGAGCACATTGCAGCAATCCAGCCTGTCAGTTGCTAGGCCATGGCTTACTGTGGCCAAGTCCTTCCTGTCCAAAAGGGGTTGTAAATCGTCCCTTTAAAGGACTGATTTTGAAAGGTACTTAATTGTTGATCCTTCCTTCTGTGCTCTCTCTCCCCTCTCCTCCCAAGTAGGTCGTTCACCCCTTCTATGGATACTGGCAGAGTTTCTGCACCCGGAAGAATTTTGCCTGGAAGGAAGAGTATGACACCAGGCAAGCCTCCAACCGCTGGGAGAAGCGAGCGATGGAGAAGGAGAACAAGAAGACGCGCGACAAAGCCAGGCGGGAGCGCAACGAGCTGGTCCGCGAGCTGGTGGCCTTCATCCGGAAGAGGGACAAGCGGGTTCAGGCGCACCGGAAGCTTCTGGAAGAGCAGAACGCCGAGAAAGCAAAGAAGGCAGAGGAGCTGCGCCGGAAGCAGAAACTGAAGCAAGCAAAGTATGGGAAGCTTTCTCTTAGCCGAGAGCCTGTAGCTGATTTATTTATTTTCATGGTATATATCCTGGTCCTTTGCAGATTGCGACAGCCAAATAGGGAAGGATCCATAAAAGAGCACCACCCTTTGCAATGCATAACAAAAAAATTAATCCATCCCTGCCTGTAGAAAACTATCACGTCAAAGCAGAGGCGAGGCTGGAAGTTTCCTTCCTGAAATGCAGTTGTCTGTTTGCAGGGGGAGACATAGGGAAGGGCACAGTGCTGGCTCCCATGTTTTTTGCGGGGTGGGCTTGGGCAAGATGAACTTACCATGGCCTGTTTGTTTCCCCTAATCCTCACCACTGCCCAGAAAGGGAACTTGACGTAAGGATGGAGAAGCTGCGGGGCTCCAGATTGTTGTGAACCTCAACTCCCATCATGCCTGGCTATTGGCCGTGCTGGCTGAAGCCAATGGGAGTTGGAGTCCAGAAACTTTGGAGCACCACAGCTTCCCTGTGGTGGAGTGGTTAAGAGCGGTGGACTCGTAATCTGGTGAACCGGGTTCGCTTCCCCGCTCCTCCACATGCAGCTGCTGGGTGACCTTGGGCCAGTCACACTTCTCTGAAGTCTCCCAGCCCCACTCACCTCACAGAGTGTTTGTTGTGGGGGAGGAGGGGAAAGGAGAATGTTAGCCGCTTTGAGACTCCTTCGGGTAGTGATAAAGCAGGATATCAAATCCAAACTCTTCTTCTTCCCCACATCTGCTTGGTCTGCTCACTCTTGTCACTGCTTGCGTTCTTGCTGTGAGTGGGGGGGGGGGTGTCAGGCAGGAAGTGCGGAGGGGAGCAGCAGCAAGGGGAGCAGAGCCTCTGAGCATGCGCAGTGGGCCTCTGTGGTGGTGTGGACCTAGGTGGCTGTCCATTGATGCTGGACACCAGCCCTGAGGACAGAGACTCTTACCACTGTGCCCTCATGTTCTCTGAACGGTTCAGGGACTCCTAAAATCAGAGAACTGTAGAGTTGGAAGGGACCTTGTCCTACCCCCTTGCGATGCAGGAATCTCAGCTAAAGCAGCCATGACAGGCGGCCACCCAACCTCTGCTTAAAAACCTCCAAGGGAAGAGAGCCCACAACTTTCCAACGGAGTCAAACAGCTCTTAACGGTCAGAAACTTCTTCCTGATGTTTAGTCGGAAACTCCTTTCTTGTAACTTGAATCCATTGGTTCGAGCCCTACCCTCCAGGGCAGGAGAAAGCAAACTGTTGCTCCTTCTTCCATGTGACAGTCTTTAAGATATTTGAAGATAGCTATCCAATCTCCACCCAGTTTCCTCTTTTCCAGGCTAAATATGCCCAGCTCCTTGAACCGCTCCTCATAAGACTTACCATACTTTCCTATGTATAAGACTAGGTATTTTTCTTTTAAAAATATCTTAAGAAAAGGGGAGGGTTGTCTTATACATGGGGCAATCCACCCCCCCCCCATTTTCTTAATTTGGAATCCTCAAAAATAGGGGGCGTCTTATACACGGGGGCGTGTTATACATGAAAAAGTACGGTAGTTTCCAGAGCCTTGGTCATCTTGGTTGCCCTCTTCTGCACACTTTCCAGCTTGTCAACATCCTTCTTAAATTATTCTGTCCCTTCATCTCAGCACTGGATTTGGGGCAATGCCTATATTGGTAAGGCTACCTACTGGGGGTGGGGGTGGGGAAGTTAAAGGTAAAGGGACCCCTGACCATTAGGTCAAGTCGTGACCAACTCTGGGGTTGTGGCGCTCATCTTGCTTTATTGGCCAAGGGAGCCGGCGTACAGCTTCCGGGTCATGTGGCCAGCATGACTAAGCCACTTCTGGCGAACCAGAGCAGTGCACAGAAACGCCGTTTACCTTCCCGCCGGAGTGGTACCTATTTATCTACTTGCACTTTGACGTGCTTTCAAACTGCTAGGTTGGCAGGAGCAGGGACCGAGCAACAGGAGCTCACCCCGTTGCGGGGATTCGAACCGCCAACCTTCTGATAGGCAAGTCCTAGGCTCTGTGGTTTAACCCACAGCGCCACCTGCGTCCCTGGGGAAGTAACTACACCCAAATGGAATTATTGTGAAAACAAGAAATATTTGTTGTGGAAGGAAGCACCAAATTTTGTCCTTGCTCAAGGCACCATATTTTCCCGAGTCTGCCCCTGTTTCATCTGTTTGGGAGATTTGAGAGTTCTTTGCTGGTGAGGCCATTTTGATAGCCAAGCATGTCACACAAATCAAACCTTCTCCTTTCAAAGGCTGGTGGAGCAGTATAAGGAGCAGAGCTGGATTGTCATGTCCGATCTGGAGCGAGAACTGCAGCAGATGGAAGCCCAGTACGAAAAGGAGTTTGGAGATGGTTCCGATGAAGGAGAGAAGGAGGAGGAGCAGGAGTCAAAAGATGGTAAGGGAGAGATTGCAGTTTGCCACTAATGGCAGAGCTGGGTAAACCTGCCAGTGTTTTCTGCTGGGTTCCAGACTAGGGGACTTGCCAAGCAGCCAGAGGTTTTCGCGTCAACTTGCAGTTTGCAACAAATACAGGAAGATCGTAAATTACACTGGGGATACGTTCCGGGGATTACGCCTGGAACCAAAATTGTGTATAGTCAAAGCACTTTGGGTCCAATGACAGGTGGGATTGCGAAAGTATTTTTTTCCTTCCCCCTTTTAATTTCAAATGTGCATGAATTAAATGTGCATGAGTTGCAGGCTTCTTGTGCAGTGAAAACGGCAATATATGAACGTTAGCAAATCAGTTCATCGGGTCTTTTAAGCAAAGAAGCAGCTGTAGTTTAAGACAGCACAAATACTCAAGTGTGTTGCTGTAGTGTAACTGAAATCCAGTGGTATTTATTCCCAAGAGAGATTAGAGCAGGCGTAGGCAAACTTGGCCCTCCAGCTGTTTTGGGACTACAACTCCCATCATCCCTAGCTAACAGGACCAGTGGTCAGGGATGATGGGAGTTGTAGTCCCAAAACATCTGGAGGGCCAAGTTTGCCTATGCCTGGATTAGCGTGTTGGACAAGGATCTGGGAGACCAGGGTTCAAATCCCCATTTGACCATGAAACTACTGGGGGACACTGGGCCAGTCGCTGCCTCTCAGCGTAATCTACCTGGTAGGGTTGTTGTGGTGGTTAAATGAGGAGAATTGTAGTTGCCACCTTGAGCTCTGTGGAGAAAAAGCTTGGGATTTCAATGCTATAAGGAAATAAATAAAAAATAACTGTGCATAGGATTACAGGCCAAATGGGATTTCTTTTTGACTAGGCGTGACTCTATCACTCACTTGTAAGGCTTCAGTTCAAAATGTAACCCCTATTAATGCCACTCGTTAGGACTTAGCCCTGAGTAATCAAGCGTAGAAATATGGTTCCAAGTATCTTTACTTGAGTCATTTCAGGTTCTTCTGCCGTTACTTACCTCTTTCAGATAAATTGAGTGAAGAGACTGACGAGGCTGACTTTTATGATGATCTCTACTGCCCTGCTTGTGATAAATCCTTTAAGACCGATAAGGCGTGAGTTTCTCTCTTTTTCTAACCCCCTTGACACCCCCTGAAAAGAAAACTGGCTTTCCTGGGGGAATATATAGACCATGAGTAGGCAAAGTAAAGCCCGGGGGCCGGATGTGGCCCAATCGCCTTCTAAATCCGGCCCGCAGATGGTCCGGGAATTAGCGTGTTTTTACCTGAGTAGAATGTGTCCTTTTATTTTAAATGCATCTCTGGGTTATTTGTGGGGCACAGGAATTCGTTCATTTCCCCCCCAAAAATATAGTCCGGCCCCCCACAAGGTCTGAGGGACAGTGGACTGGCCCCCTGCTGAAAAAGTTTGCTGACCCCTGATATAGACCCTTTGCTTGTCATGTGTCTCAGACTTTCTTGGAAGAAAGTTGCATTGATTTCCAAGGCGTTTGTCCCAAGTGTGCCTGTGTTTAATCCACTTCTGCAGTTGCCAGGCTGTTCAAGCCCAGCTGCTCTCTTCCTAACTCCTCTCTGACAACTCTTTGCAGCATGAAGAACCACGAAAAGTCCAAGAAGCACAGAGAGATGGTAGCCTTGTTGCGGCAACAACTGGAGGAGGAAGAGGAGGGATTTTCTGTTGCTGCGGCTGATGAGAATGAACTGAATGCTGACGAGGAAGAGGAGACAGAAGAACTACCCAAACAGAAGTATTTATTACAAGATGGGGAAAGATGTGGCAGAGCATCTACTTTGCATGCAAAATCTCCCAGGTTCAATCCCAAGGAGGGAGAGATGTCCTATCTGAAATCCTGGAGAGCTGCTGCCAGTCAGTGGATGCAGCACTGAACTAGATGGGCCAGTGGCCTGACTCAATATAAGGCAGCTTCCTATGTCCCTCAGCTGTTACTGTAAAAGCTCCTTTGGTAATGGGATATTGTAAAAATCAATGTATTTAATGCCACTGCTAGGCAGGTGGGAGCATGTTTGGGGTCACAAAAAAGCATGGAGCAAGATTGTCTCCTGCTTGAATAGTGGTCCCATGTTCATGACCATAAAAGTGAATGGCTCTTACTTAAGCACTTGCTTTTTCCTCCTCCCTCTGGGTCCTTTTCCCTCGTGTGTCGTGTCTGTCTAGATTGTGCGTCTGAGAGCAGTGGCCATCTCAGTACTGGTTTTTGTAACCTTAAGGCCCCCAGACAAAAACATTCCTCTTTAACCAGGCCTTTGGGTGTCTGATGCCCTTTTAAATGTGTTGTGGAAGGGACGATTAATGGGTTGTTTTTGTTCTTATTTTTATTACGTATTTTGGGTTTTTTTAATTGTGGTTTTATGTTGTGAACCACCCTGATATCTACGGGTATAGGGCGGTATACAAATTCAATTAATAATAACAATGACAATAATCATGTTAAATAGTGCTTCCTTTACCAGAAAAAAAAAATTAAAATGAGCAGTAAAGTAAAGGTAAAGGGACCCCTGGCCATTCGGTCCAGTCGTGGCCGACTCTGGGGTTGCGGTGCTCATCTCGCTTTATTGGCCGAGGGAGCTGGCGTATGGCTTCCGGGTCATGTGGCCAGCATGACTAAGCCGCTTCTGGTGAACCAGAGCAGTGCACAGAAACACTACCTTCCCGCTGGAGCGGTACCTATTTATCTACTGCTAGGTTGGCAGGAGCAGGGACCGAGCAACGGGAGCTCACCCCGTCGCGGGGATTCGAACCGCCGACCTTCTGATCGCCTCTGTGGTTTAACCCACAGCACCACCCGCGTCCCAAAATGAGCAGTACTGACATCTTAATACTTTGTTTTTACAGGCTCTCAAAGAAGCAGAGAAAGAAACAAAAACCAATGATGGTAAGATTTATTTTATTTTTTGGTGTGAATTCCTGCTGCATGTTTTGTGTTGTATAATCTCCACCAGCAATGGCTGCATTCACTCTTGAGTTACACCACTGCAGATGCCTTGAGTGCAAATTGTTCTTTCAGTTTATGTGTTCAATTATGTGGCGTGCATGGTTAATCCCCACAACAGAGGCAGTGACTGGCCCAAGGTCTCCCAGGGAACTTCAAGATTGAGGGAGGACTTGAACCCTGGTTTCCCAGGTCCTAGTCCAACACTCTTTTAAGTACTGTACCACACTGGCAGTAGGAAACGGCTAAGGCTATGAGCACATGAGAACATAAGAAGGATCTGCTTGATCAGGCCAATGGTCCATCTTGTCCAACAGCACTCTTCTTATATTCTTCGGCTCTTATATTCTTACGTTGGCTTCTGTTGGTAGATCTGCAGTTGAAGGCAACCTGAATGATACCATTTCTCTCATTATGGCTCTTAACACATGATGAAGACTGGGCCTTGACAGCATCCAAGCCTGGGGGGGATGGGGCTGCCAATTCCCTGTGGGGGTCATCTTTTGAGGGCCCTTAAGCCAGTGAGGACCACAATTGAAGAGGGGGAGCGGATGGGCCAGGGCTGTAGAAAACCCCTTTGGCTGCCAGGTGACTTCAAGTTGCTGCACTCCCTCCAGTGTCCACCAGAGGGCAGGCAAGGACGAAGCAGAGCTCTTTTTTAAGGAGGAAAAAAAGGGAACCGTAGTTCCATCATTCCTAGGTTAAAGGAATGGCTTGCCTTGGGCCCTCTCTGTTTCCAGAGTTCAGTTTCCTAAGGTCCCTGCTGCTCCTGGCTGCTCTCCCTCCTGCCCTGCTCCTTCCCTGGAGTGTTTAAATAGCCATGGGGGTGACCCACCCTCTCCTTTCCCTTCTGACTGCAGCTCCTGGTTTCTCAGATGAGAGGAGTGTTGGTTCAGGGAAGGGTGATTCACTTGGGGCAGATAAGGGAGTAACCTCGCAGCAGTGCCTTCTTCCTGCAAAGAATGATGGGAATTGTTGCTTGCTCAGGTACAGGGAGTTCTGGACCAAACCCTTGGCTTTCCAGCATTCCCTAGGAGAAGTTGACTGCAGAACCAGTTCTGAACCCTCGTGTTTCTGGCAAGCCTGCATTTGTGATTGGCCTGAATCCTCAGTAGATTGTGCCCTTGATAGAATTGCCGCTGGCCACTCAAAAGTGTTTACCAGAGTGTGGCTGCTGTCACATGTTGACAGCCTCTAGGACAGCCTTCCTCAACCTGTGGGTCCCCAGATGTTGTTGAACTACAACTCCCATCACCCCTAGCTAGCAAGGCCAGAGCTCAGGGATGATAGGCGTTGTAGTCCAACAACATCTGGGGACCCACAGGTTGAGAACCACAGCTCTGGGGGCTACAGGTGAGAGCTGAGTTCAGGGTGGAGACCACAGGTACTACCCCTGCCCTAACACCCCATACCCTGGCAGCATCTAGAACAGGGGTGGGAGAACCTCAGGCCTGTGGCCTGCCCAGGAATCTCATATCTGGTCCCCGGCTGCATGCCTTCCTGAGTCACACCCCACACCAGTCCTGCTTTTTACCCTCCTTGAGTGTTTTTGCCTAGCTGGAATGTGTCATTGGACTCTGATTGTGCCTCCTACTTGCCTGGGCTAGAGATGAATGAGTGCGGGTGGAAAAAGTTGCCTTTTGTACAATGGTAACATTTCGCATTTATTGCTCTGCTCACTTTTGCCTCTGGCAGGTGGCTCCAAGACGGTTAGTCAGGAAGGAATGAGGCCCTTGGTCTGAAAAGGACCCCCCCACCCCTGATCTGGGGGTGGGGGGCACAGGTTTCCTTTTCACTGCTCCAGGGACGGATCTACACTGGTCGCTTATAACGTTAAAAGCACATTATTAAAATGTGACACCAGAGGGCGCTGTAGAGCAGCCAGCCTTCGACAATGGAAAACTGCATTGAGAGTTACATAACGTTAAATTTAATAATGTTTTTACAGATCAATGTAGATCCTGCCTAGATCTTAGAATATGGATTTCTCTGGTGTGTCTGCACATTTCTCTTGGGTGTCACGAATGCTTCTCTTGTTCAAACAGGTGCAGGAAGACCCTCCCAGCGACAGAAGCCCAGGGGAGCCCCCAGCCGAGTCATCTACGCAGGCCAGTAGCACCAAGCAGAGCAGCGAGACTGACGAAGTGGGAAACGTCAGCCAAAGCCACAACCTGGAAGATGCAAGCACTGGGGAAACTGCAGAGCCCACCACAGAGCCCAAAGCAGAGGTGAAAAGGTAAGTGCTTAAAGTTGTGGGGATGTTGAATGCAGCAATCTGCAATGCGGTTTGAATCCTTTGTGGTGCAATTCAAATCATACAGGTGCGTGGGAAGCTGTGTCGCTCTGGATGTTGTTGGGACTCCATTTTCCAACAGCCCCTACCAGCATTCAGGAATGGTGTGGGGGGTGTAGCCTGAGGACATCCAGGACATTGGTTCCCAAAGTGGACAGTGTAGCCCCTTGCAGGGGTGTCCAAAGTTTTTTCAAAGAGGGCCAGATTTGATAAAGTGAGGGCCGACCAGAGTTCTTGAGCTTTTTAAAGGATTTTACCCCAGGAAATAAACTGCCAGAGGGGGCCAAATTAGACCTGCGAAACTGACTTTGGACATGCCTACGAGGAGCACAAAAGGTGTAAAATGACTATCAGACTTTGAAAAGCACGTGCTGCTGTTATTATTTATTCCATTTATATATTGCCCTTTATCAAAAGATTTCAGGGCGGTGTACAACATTAAGAACACATTTTGCGGAGCATAATACAGAGCATAATAATAGACAACATAATCATAACAGTTCCCTCCCCCGACACACACATACACCAGCTTTAACAGGCTGTAGATTATTTAATGGCCAAAGGCATTAAAGAAGAATGTTTAATGATGGTGCCAGGTGAGCCTCTCTGGGGAGAGCATTCCACAGACCTTAAGGTAATCAGTTTTGTTCAGTTAATAAAACTATTTAGTTTTATTAACTGGATTTTGAGTGAATGTGCAATTAATCGTCACTATTTTTAATTTTATTGTGGTGTTACCTTCCTTAGTTAGCCATGAAATGAATAGTTCTTTTTATAGGGTGGGGGGCATTGGCGATGAGTTTGGAAGCAATGGGTTGGTGGGCCAAAAAAAAAAAAAAAAGGTTTGGGAGCCACTGGGCTAGAGAGTTGCTGGTGCTCTATCCCCTGGTATAACGGGATCATTTTTAAGAACATTCTGCAAAGGATTTTTTTTTTTTAATGCTAGTTTCAAAGACCTTGAATCCTTGCATGTGCCGTTCCTGTTAATTTAACTTCCTTGGCTGTGGCTGACCAGGGTGCTCAGAGACGGCAGTGCAGAGGAAGAAAATGCCTCTTCTTTTTCTTCTTCTAGCAATATGAAAGCAAAAGGGAAGAAAACAAAAGACACAAAGAAAAGCTCTGCTGTAAGAGGATCTTCAGAGCATCAAGCAATGGTATGTAGAAGCGCTTTAGATGTGCATCTTTTTTTACCACCTCTGTCAGCCCCAAGCTGTGTGAGAGGCAGGGAAGGCCAGATCTCCCAGGGCGGGAGGCAGGGAGAAGGGAAGCTCCCTGGTCAGAGGGTCCACCTCCTTCTGTGAGAGATAAGGGTTAAGACAGGCATAGGCAAACTTGGCCCGCCAGATGTTCTGGGACTACAACTCCCATAGCCAACAGGCCCAGTGGTCAGGGATGATGGGAATTGTACTCCCAAAACATCTGGAGCAGGGGTCAGCAAACCTTTACAGCAGGGGGCCGGTTTGCTGTCCCTCAGACCTTGTTGGGCGGGGGGGGGGGGGGAATGATGAATTCCTATGCCCCACAAATAACCCAGAGATGCATTTTAAATAAAAAGTCACATTCTATTCATGTAAAAACACGCTGATTCCCAGACCATCCGTAGGTTGGATCCAGCCCTTAGTTTCCCTATGCCTGGCTTAAGATCTGCCTGATAAAGGGCTCTGTATTTTCTTTTTCTCTTGTTTTCTTTAGGTTAGTTTGGTTTTTATTGTATGTTGAAATGTTTCACTAAAAAATTGTACATATTATAAGAAGGGGAAACAAAACAGCACTAGAAAAACTTTGTGGCGGACCCATCCTGAAAATTTGAAGTACATGGCTTCACACACACACACACACACACACACACACACCAAAATCCTGGCAGCTGTAGTTTAAGAATACAAGGAATTGTACGCCTTCCATGGGAGAACTAGCTTTCCCATGATTATTTGGAGGAAGTCACGGGCTCTAAATATGTGCTGTGGCTCTGCCCTTGTAAGGCGAAGTTAAACATTTGTGCCGTCTGCAGGCAAGGCAGTCTCACAAATGTCTTTAATGGCGGCGCGCAGAGACGCTGCGGCTCAGTGCTCTCCTTTTGTTTTCAGCGTTTTGTTTTGTTTTCAGTGTTTTGTTTTCATTATTTTTACTTGTTCTGAGTATGTTTGGCCGGGCAAGAAAGATTTATAGCAGGCAGGAACTTCTGAAGGTCGGGTTACAGTGTGAACAAGCTGTGAGAGCTGATTATTTTCGCCCAGATAACGCTCCTGTGGGAGTAGCCAGGCCACCGGGCTCTCCATGGATTACTATGCCTCCAGGGAGGAGGCGAAGGCGGCGTAGAGACAGGAGGCAAAGGCGGGGTTGTCGGGCCGGCGTCCTGGTAAGATTGCAGAGGAGTCCATCTAAACCACCACTCCCTAGCATATTTCTTGCTAATGTGAGATCTCTTGCCAACAAGATGGATGAATTGAGGCTGCTGGCAGCAAAGAACAGTCTCGTAAAAGATTGCTGCGTCTTATTTGTCATTGAGACATGGCTTCAACCGTCCATACCAGACACGGCTATTCAGTTGGAAGGCTGTGTGGTACATCGTCATGACCGAGGCATGGACTTCGGAAAAACCAAAGGAGGGGGGCTGTGTGTATATGTGAACAAATGCTGGTCCAATAATTCTAAGACCGTGGGCAGTTACTGTTCACCGGATTTGGAATATGTGGCTGTTAAATGCAGACCAGCCTATCTCCCTAGGGAGTTTACAGCTGTTATGCTAACTGGTGTGTACGTGCCACCAGATGCCAATGCCAACTTGGCTCTGGGATGCCTGCAGAGCCTTATCAGCAGCCAGCAAGACAAGCATCCTGAAGCTGTGCACATCATTGCGGGAGACTTCAATCATGTTGAACTTAAAACAGTGCTCCCAACGCTCTATCAGCATGTGAAATGTCCCACAAGGGGGGACAAGACACTGGATAAAGTTTATTCGAATGTAAATCACGGCTATAGGGCCTTACAGCTGCCACATTTGGGCCAGTCCGACCATATGTCTCTGTTCCTGGTACCAGCATATATCCCACTCAGGAAACGGGCTCCCACAATATCAAGGACTGTTAAAATCTGGCCTGAAGGCGCTATCCACCAGCTGCAGGACTGTTTTGAGAGAACCAATTGGGATATTTTCGATCGTTCAGACCTGGAGGAGCACACGGCGGCAGTTCTGTGCTATATCAATCACTGCACAGACACTGTCACAGTAAATAAATCCATCCGGTTTTATCCCAATCAGAAACCCTGGATGAATAGAGAGGTCCAGTGCCTGTTGCGGGAAAGGAATAGGGCTTTCAGGTCGGGCGAGGTGCAGCTTTACAGTGTGGCAAGAGCAAACTTGAAGAGGGGTATTCGACGGGCAAAACTGGTCTATAGGCAGAGGATTGAGGATAATTTAAGGAGTAACAACACAAGAAAGATGTGGCAGGGGATTCAGCATATTACCAACTACAAACCTAACCTTGGTGCTGTCGATGGTGACCCTTTGCTGGCGGAGGAGCTTAACTTTTTCTTTGCTCGCTTCGAGAAGGAGCCACCTGAGACGCCGGTATTACAGCCACCAGCCCATAGGGGCCCCTCATTCACTGTAGAGGAGCATGAGGTGAGACAGGTATTGAGGATGGTGAATCCGAGGAAGGCTGCTGGACCTGATGGCATCACGGGAAAGGTGTTGAAGGGCTGTGCGGATCAGCTGGCGAAGGTCTTTACTAAGATCTTCAACAAGTCCTTACACCAGTCTATTGTCCCACCCTGCCTGAAGTCGTCAACTATTGTTCCTCTGCCTAAAAAATCTACAATCAGTAGTTTGAACGACTACAGACCAGTTGCACTGACTCCAATCATCATGAAGTGTTTTGAGAAACTGGTGCGCCGTCATATAATTTCCTGTCTTCCATCAACTTTTGACAACTACCAGTTTGCATACAGGGCAAATAGATCCACGGAAGACGCTATCACTATCACTCTCCATGCTGCTCTGTCCCATCTGGAGCAGCCGGGGAGTTATGTGAGGCTGCTGTTTGTGGATTTTAGCTCTGCTTTTAACACTATCCTCCCCCATAGACTGGTGTCCAAGCTAGAGGCGATTGGACTCTCCAACTCCACCTGTCTCTGGGTTTTGGATTTTTTGTCAGAACGTTCTCAGAGGGTTAGAGTGGGGTCACATATGTCCACAGCCCTTAGCCTTAACACCGGCTCACCACAGGGTTGTGTGTTGAGTCCCCTGCTCTATACTCTCTATACGTATGATTGTACAGCCATCTATCCCAGCAACAAAATCATCAAGTTTGCTGATGACACTACGGTGGTGGGGCTCATTTCAGGAGGGGATGAGTCCGCCTATCGGGACGAGGTGGAGCGGCTTTGTGTTTGGTGTGGAGAGAACAATCTGGCTCTTAATACGGCTAAGACCAAGGAATTGGTGGTGGATTACAGGAAAAAAAAGGCGGACATTCAGCCCTTGTATATCAAAGGGGAACGGGTGGAGAGGGTGGCGGAATTCAGGTTTTTGGGAGTGACTATCGATCAGGGCATGACTTGGAGCGCAAATACCACTGCTCTGGTGAAGAAGGCCCAGCAGAGAATTTATTTCCTCAGACTTTTAAAGAAGAACAATCTGAGTGAGAGACTGCTGGTGTCCTTCTACCGAGGCTCCATAGAGAGCATTCTCACATACTGTATTTGTGCCTGGTTCTCCAGTTGTACAGCTAGGAAGAGGAAGGTGCTCCAGAAGGTCATAACCACAGCCCAAAGGATTATTGGTCATCCTCTCCCATCTTTGGAAGAACTGTACGGTTCCCGTTGTCTTAGGAAAGCAAACAACATCCTGCAGGATGCATCTCACCCGGGATACAGTCTGTTTGCACTACTGCCTTCTGGCAGGAGATATAGAAACATCAAGTCAAGGACAAATAGACTGAAAAATAGTTTCTATCCAAGAGCTGTGGCCTTTTTAAATGCTGTAACTCGATAGTGTGACCTGGGAGTTTGATGGGTGTGGGTGTGGGTGTGGCTGGAATGTGGTTTGTTTGGTTGTTGTTGTTGTTTTGCTTTTGTTGTTTTTAAGGGATGGCATCCAATTTCGTTGCACTTGTGCAATGTTGCACTTGTGTAATGACAATAAAGAATCTAAAGAATCTAAAGAATCTAAAGAACAAATCTTCTTCTCCCCCACTGCCAGCACGAAGCATCCCTCCAGTGTGTTACCTGCAGCTGCGAGTTCCAATCGCGGAATAAGCTCTTCGAACATTTAAAAGCTACGGGCCACGCCAAAGCAGTCCAAGCGCCGGCCATGAACGGAGCCGTCAGCAACAGCAGCAGCAGGAGCAAAAAGGAAAAGAGGCGGAACAGATAACAGGGCTTTGTGCAAGAGGAACTCCTGACCGGTTTACGGGGCCACCGTGGCAAAGGCCCCTCGCTTACCCCAAGGAGGCGCAAGATTTGCACCATGAATTAAACAGGGTCAGAAACACCTAGCCCCGTAACACTGTGCTAGCGCATTGTTTAAATTGTTCCATGTTGTTGGGTGTTCTGCCCCCACAAAAAAACCCGTCCTCCTTTAAAATCGATGCCTCAATTGCGCTAACATTTTGTAACACCTCTCCCTCCCCTCCCCCCCCAAAAAAGCACAGCTACACCATTCATACAAAGAGGATCTTCCTTACTTGTAAGGAAAGCCATGTACAGGAAGAAGCAATAAATTATTTTACTGTACACTGCAGTCCATTTTTAGTGCATGCTGTTCTAAGCATTTCCTTGACTCACCCATCCTTATACACCATTCAGAACTGGGCTATATTAATAAGATGTGGGAAAGTGGATTCTGGTCCTGATTTGGCTCTTGCAAACATGGGGGGTGAGTTCCAGCCATGCCATTTACAGTTTAAAATTGGCTTCTGCCAGCCTGGTGCACCCCAGAGGTTTTAGACTAGAAACTCCTGCCAGCTGATGGGGGTTCAAAACATCTGGATGGCACCACATTGGTGAGAGCTGTTTTTAAAGGGTGTTAAAACCATTGGCTGCCCGGCTTCTGACTGGGAAGCCACACAGGCACTGCTTGAATCCACAAAATGAATGGGGGCCCCAATGGACAGGTACCCATTGGATGCCCCCCCCCATCTGCATAAAGGAGGACAGCTGTCATTCACATTCTAAGGACTGGTAGCAGCGTTACTGTTATTTCACTTCTATACTACAGGCATCTATATACAAATATATCTATAAAGCACAGAGAATCTCAAATAAAACCAAAGCAGCTTGACATACGTTTACGGAAATCGAAAGACCAAAAAAACTGGGTCATCTGATGATTTATACAAACCATAAATCTCGTTGCTCAGGGGGCTTGCTGCAACTACCGAGTCTTCAGATGGCACAAGTTGGCGCAGCAAATGGGCTGCTATGATAAACGCGTCAACCAGTTGCAATTTGCCAGCTGCGGCAGTTCAATCTCAGGGATGTTTGTTCTTCAGCATGACAGCAAACGGGGCGCTTATTTTGCCTTTGCTGTTCTTTCCCTGTGTCTTGTTAAAGCGGCATGGAAAACTCCCAGGGCGAAGTCTGCATCTTCCTTAGTGATGCACAGTGGAGGTTTGATTCTAAACGTCTTGGGAAGAGGAAGAAGCCAAAATGAGGAGGGGGAAACCGGAACAGCTCACATCAAATTGGCAATAAAAAAGAAATATCTGGATACACACTGTGGTTACGAAATCGGAGTTGCTACAAAAAGGGGTGGGGAGGAAGCCACTATATACCGTATTTTTCGCTCCATAAGACACACTTTTTTCCTCCTAAAAAGTAAGGGGAAATGTGAGTGCGTCTTATGGAGCGAATGGCGCTGCGCAGAGAGGGAGAGCTGCGCAGCACCCCTTCAGTGAAGCGAGAGGAGGAACAGAGCCCCTTCCGTTCCTCCTCCCACTTCGCTAAAGGGGCACTGCGCAGCTCTCCTTCTCTGTGCAGCGCCTGTCCTGTGAAGCCGGAGGAGGAACAGAAGGAGAACCAGCTTCACTGAACTGCGCAGCGCCCCTTCAGCGACGTCCCTGTCCTGCGAAGCCAGAGGAGGGACAGAAGGGTCTCCTGTTCCTTCTCCAGCTTAGCTGAAGGGGCACTGCGCAGTTCTCCCTCTCAGAGAGGGAGAACTGCGCAGCGGCCCTTCAGAGATGTGCCTGTCCTGGCTTCTGCCTTAGCCCTGCGCAGCCTCTTTGGGCAGGGGGAGCCTTCATCCCACTGCCCTGAAGAGGCTTGGCGCAGCTATCCCAGAAGCCAGAACAGCCACACGGTATCCCAGAAGCCAGAGCCCTCTTGGTGTTCTGGCTTCTGGGATTCAGAATAATTTTTTCTTGTTTTCCTCCTCCCAAAACTAGGTGCGCTTTATGGTCTGGTGCGTCTTTTGGAGCTGAAAATACGGTAGAGAGCTGGATTCAGTAATAAATGAAATGGCTGAAATCAGGAAACACAGGAGAGAGAGGGAGCCTAGGATGTTGTTTTGAAGTCAGATCTAGGCCAGTGCTGTCTCCACTGACTGGCAACAAGCTTCCCAGAGTTTCAGGCAAAAATCTTTCCCCATCCCTAGTTGGCAATTGAACCCTTTTGCATGAAAAAAACATGCCACCTAACTGCTGCCTTTTAAACAATTTATTTTGGGCAGCTGCTACACAGTGCCTCACAAGGGCCTAACTGCACATTATGTTAATGCTTTGATTGGCGACCATGCCACTGCAGTTTGGAAAAATAAAATGCTAGGTTGTGGGGATAGTCATCAGCAGCACAGTATGGGGGGAGAGGAAATTCAAAGCTTTCTCTCCCCACCTGCCATCTTACACACACACACACACACACACGTCAATTAGCACTGCAGGGGGTGGGGATGCTTTCCTTAGCCCCCTACTGCTAATTCCCACACAGGGGTCATTTTATTTACTAAGACTGTGGCTTCAATTCCCCCTCCACTGATGCTGTAGCACCATGAATGCTAATCACATTATTAATGTAGCTTGCAGTTACCTAGTATTTCTAACTTTACCAGTGCACAGCTCTGGGAAATTCTTGCTAAGCAGAGCTGTTAAGAGAACTCTGGGCAAAGAGGGGGAAGGGGTGAGCTTGCTGGGGCAATCTGACCTATGGTGAGTTCATATACAATGGTACCTCGGGTTACAGATGCTTCAGGTTACAGACTCCGCTAACCCAGAAATAGTACCTCGGGTTAAGAACTTTGCTTCAGGATGAGAACAGAAATCACACAGTGGCAGCAGGAGGCCCCATTAGCTAAAGTGGTACCTCAGGTTAAGTACAGACCTCCAGAACAAATTAAGTTCTTAACCCGAGGTACCACTGTATCTTCCCAATGCCTTTCTCCACTGCTTCCAGACTGCAAAAAGTCCCAATCCTTTTCCAAAAGCAGATCTCTTGCACTAGGGGAACAGAGAACGCTTTAAACCACAAACCTTAATTGCTGCAGAATAGTGGCATTCTCAAGGAGCTACGTTATCTATTCCGAAGTAAAGCCTGTTGAATTCAATGGGGCTCACTTCCAGGTTAAATCTGCCTGCCTGCCCTCCTTATGAGTTACCGGGAGCAGGGCTTTGATGGACATGCTGAATGGGCCTTGGTTGTATCCTGTAGGCAGCTCTTAGGTGTTTATTCTGAACACCAAACCGCCCCCAAGGAAATGCAGCCATTGAGCAAATCCTGAATCACCAGCAGAGTGGACCTTAATTCTGCTTGGCAAAATCAGATTGATGTGCTCCTGCTTTTCAGGCAGGAAGTAACAAGTTGAATCCCTGGCCTTTCCAGTTGGAAGGATCAGGCACGTGGTTCTTGGAAAGGCTTTTGCCCGAGACCCTGGAAAACAGCTTCCAGTCAGACAATACTGGGCTTGATGGACATAGAGTCTGCCCTGATATGACAGTTTTCCTGAATTTAGGGTCCACAAATTCAAAAACTAACTATGACCTGCAAGCATGCAGTTGTTCAACAACTCCCATCCCATCTAAAAAAAATAATGGTTTTTTCCTCTCCATGTTTTGTAGAGTCAAGCACACCTCTATTTTCTACTGGGGACGTCTGGTAACCATAATCTAATACATATCTCAGATTTATATATCTCATATATATAAGAATACCTGAAAAAACATTCCTCCCCGCCCAATCAGCACTCCCATATCTTTGCAATCTTCCATGATTTGGTTTATCTCTTCAACTGGAAGTGGCTGACGAGTCTCCTGTGGAGAAAAAGTTAGCTTAGTTTTCTTCCACCTCTCCTGGTTCTTTTAACCGAAACTCACAAACAGAAGTGAACTCGCATCGATTATGCCATTATTAAGTTTAGCCACTAGGTGGCACTGGACTTAAGTTTTAAATCTGGGTGGTGACAAAGGCTTCCTGTCGCTGAGAGAGAACAAAGTCTTTTCCGTCTTCCTGATTTGATTCCTCATTTTAAACCATTCATGATAGAAGCTGTTAAATTGTCAGTGCCCTAAGCCTGACAAGGCCCCGCTCCTGTCAGCAATCGGGCTGCAGCATTCTGCACTACCTGCGGCTCCCGGATCAAGTGTGATGGAAGCCCCACACAGAGAGCATTACCGTAATCTAGCTAGCAGCTGTGGAGTGTGGAGGGACTGTAGATATGGGCAGCGTCTAGAAAAGAGACAAACTCTTAGCCTGTCTGCACAGGGAGACGCAAGGCTTCAACAGCATAGGAAACTCAACGTAGAACATGAAACAAGGCATAGAGAGCCAGATATTCCTTGGGCAAAACCAAGGCAAGAAGAGGCACAACTAGGTAGCTCAGTTGGCTAGAGTGTGATGCTGATAATGCCAAGGTTGCAGGTTTGATCCCTGAATAGGACAGCTAAATATCCCTGCATCCTTAGGGTCTCTTCCCACTATGATTCTATGAGTTGCCACATCTCCAACTCACGAATCATTTGTAATGTGTAAACAATAAAAGCTGTGGGCAAATTTCAAACCCCGGTATCAGTGTCTGCCAACCACAAAGTGCAGCTCTGGCACTGAGAAGGCCCATGCAATTAATTGGAGGGTGATTTTTAGTGGCCTCCATAGTAGGCCTTTAGTGGTGACAGCCCAAGAGTTAAGATGGATCTATAAGTTGAGGCTGCTTATACCATGATAGAGACCGTTCCAGGCCCGCAAAGCGTCTTCCTGACCTTATTCTTGACCATCTCTATTCCAATCATAAGTCCTTTGCCACGGACATCTCCGACTATTTCAAACTCATTGCGCAGCTTAGCCAGCTCTAAGAGGAGGTGAGTCCCCACCTCCTCGCTGTTTTTCTGCAAGCCGTCTTCTGCTATTGCCTGAGAACACAAAAGCCATGCAGGAAATCACCAAATACTCTGAAATACCGTTGGCCAGGCCCTTCTTAACTCTAAAGAAAGCAACAGCATGTGGAGTTAATCTGATACACCACTACTATGAGTGTAAATAACTGCTGCACAGAACATACGGATAACCCTGTCTTAAATATACCAGGGGGAAATGAGACAAGGACAGGGAGCCTAGACGTTGTTGCATCAAGTGTCCTCCCACAGTTTCCAGAGCATTTTCCCATCGCTTGCTGCAAAAGATCTGATCTGCTAGAGAAAGAAGTTTGTTGCACAATATATTAACGGCACTTCCTGAATTTGCCAGAATGTGATTAAATCCCTCCCTAAAACATAGGGGACGTGGGTGGTGCTGTGGGTTAAACCACAGAGCCTAGGATTTGCCACTCAGAAGGTCATTTGGTTCGAATCCCCGCGACGGGGGTGAGATCCCATTGCTCGGTCCCTGCTCTTGCCAACCTAGAAGTTCGAAAGCACGTCAAAGTGCAAGTAGATAAATAGGTACCACTCTGGTGGGAAGGTAAACGACGTTCCCGTGTCCTGCTCTGGTTTGCCAGAAGCGGCTTAGTCATGCTGGCCACATGACCCGGAAGCTGTACACCCTCGGCCAATAAAGCGAGATGAGCGCCACAACCCCAGAGTCGGTCACAACGGGACCTAATGGTCAGGGGTCCCTTTACCTTTACCTAAAACATAGAGACAGTCTGGAAGAACCTAAGGATGGTGGTGTCCTGCAGTGTTAAGATGAAAGACTCATGGCGTATATGCTACAGTCCCCCACAGATAAAGATGCAAGTCACAGTCATTTTCTTACATCCAAAACTGCAGACCCAACTGCACAGGCCACAGGATTTCCTCCAAATGTGTTGAAATGTAGAGTTTGAGCCAAGGCTTCTGCAATCTCTGAAAAACAAAGCATGCTAGTATTCATAACTGAAACATTATACTTACAGATAGGTAGCCGTGAAACATTATAGTAAATGATTAAAGGCAGCTGCTGATGCTCTAGAGCAGCCTTTCTCAACCTGTGGGTCCCCAGATGTTGTTGGACTACAACTCCCATCACCCCTAGCTAGCAAGGCCAGAGCTCAAGGATGATGGGAGTTGTAGTCCACCAACATCTGGGGACCCACAGGTTGAGAACCGCTGCTCTAGAGCAAGGGTTCCCAAACTGTGGTTCATGGACTGAGCTTCATCCAGGTGGTCTGTGGTTGTCATGGACCAGTTGGATGCAGAGGAATGGTGGGAGGAACCAGCTGGGGATCCCAAGGGATGAAGGCACAGAGCCCGGGGATTCGTGATAGGATGATGATGTGGCCCGAGGAAGAGGACTGGGAGGAGGTGGTGTCAGAAGCTGAAGAGGCAGCAGGGCTTAGTATGCTGGGGGTGTCTGTGGCAGAGAGAAGCCCAGAATCAGAAGTGGAAGCAGCAGAGGAGGGAGACCAAGAGGCAGAGATAAGTCATACTGGTGAAAAGGTACAGATGTCTCCCCCTCCTGCAGTGACAAGCTCCCCTCCCATCTGGTCTCCCAGGACCGGGAGAGGCATGAAAAGGGCAGGGAGAAGTTAGCGTCAAGCAGGCACAGTCTCAGATTGCTTGGGAAAACCACAGAAAGGAGGGGGCTTAGGTAGCTATGGGGAGGCGGGGACCTTCAGTCTCTGCAACTGCTTTATGGGGGCAAGACCTACTAGTGATGTGTTGCTGTGCTAATTAGGACTTACCCACCCACCCCGGTGCAGATCCTGTTTTTGCTAATAAAGAGTTAAATTCAGCTTGCTCAGTGTGATTTACTGCTGTCTCATTCCTGCCAATGGTATGTCTGCATTTTTAGTCGTACAGTGGTGCCTCGCAAGACAAAAAGAATCCGTTCCGCGAGTCTCTTCGTCTAGTGGTTTTTTCGTCTTGCGAAGCAAGCCCATTAGCGGCTTAGCGGATAAGCGGCTTAGAAAAAGGGGGGGGGGGAGTCGGAAAAACTCGCAAGACATTTTCGTCTTGCGAAGCAAGCCCATAGGGAAATTCGTCTTGCGAAGCACCTCCAAAACGGAAAACCCTTTCGTCTAGCGGGTTTTTCGTCTTGCGAGGCATTCGTCTTGTGGGGCACCACTGTATCTCTATTGCTTCTTTTATTTCTTACATTAAAATGCAACATAAGAAATAAAAGAAGCAATAAAATTACAATTAAAAATTCCTCTGGCATATTGCAAAGCACATTACAATTCCTACAACAGGCGGGAAAATTGTTAAGTGGTCCGCCAAGACCCTCAGCAATTCTGAAGTGGTCCATAGGCGGTGAGAATTGGGAACCACTGCCCTAGACAAAGCATAGAAGCAAAGGTCCGTTCTCACCAAACAGCCATGAGAGCCCTGTTAAAACCCCAATTATTCAAGACTTTAACATCTGTAGTATGAAAGTCATTTGCACCTGTTGTACTGACAACAGCTCCCATTGGAAACCCATTGCCAATTCCCTTTGCCATGGTGACAATGTCAGGAACCACATCGTGTCCTTCAAATCCCCAGAAATGGCTGCCTGTTCGACCAAACCCCGTCTGAACCTTCAAAGAACAAAGAATTTTTTTATTTAAAAACAAGTTGCTTCATATGTTTTGGGCTTGTAGTTCACACAATACAGATTTCTTTCACAGATAACATTTCTGTAGACAGTGTGTGCGTTGCCACAGGTGATGAGCACAGTTATTTCACCACACATACCAGTTTGTAGGAATCCTCTGCAACTGGGTCACATATACTGTGTATCTGCATGCAAGGCTCACACGAAACTGTGTATACCAGGGTGCATGCTGCAAAATGGAAGAGGCTGTTGGATCAAGCCAGCAGCCAACCAGATAGATTTGAGAAACTTGCAATGTGGATTTTGGCACAAGAGCACTCTCCTCTCTTGTTGTTTCCAGCAACAGGTATTCAGGAGCATTACTGCCTCCAACTGTGGCAGCTGTGCTAAGTAGCCACTGATATTTTTCTCTCTCCACAAATTCATCTACTTCTCTTTAAAAGTTATCCAAGCTGGTTGCCATTACTGCATCCTGTGGCAGTGAGTTCCATAGTTTAACTATGTGCTGCATGAAGAAGGACTTTCTTTTATCTGCCCTGAATTTTCCAACATTCAGCTTTGTTGGATATCCACTGGTTCTAGTGTTATATGAGAGGGAGAAAAACTTTACTCACTGAGAAGATACCCAAGCTGCCTAATCCGTTTTATCCAACCTTTTTTGGGACCAAAGGCTGCATTATTCCAGAGGAAAAGTGTCAGGAACTTTGCTCCCGTATGGGTGGGGCCGGGTTCCCACACGATCACACACCCTTCACTCTCTCATGCACCAAGTTATTTCCCATGGAAATAAAGGAATATGTATAATTCTAGGTAACTCCTATGTACTTCACAATATGTTTTTTTTCAAAAACAGATGTGTATAAATCTTTGGATAGGGGAAGTTAAGTTCAAGTACTCACTTCATCTGCGATGCATACACCACCTTTTTCACGCACCAGCTGAAAAGCCTCTTTCAGGAATCCCTTGGGGTACTGAACTGTTCCATTGACACCCTGCCAAAAGCACACACACACAAAAAGACACTGGTTTAGTGGCCAATAGCAGCTCCATCCTGGGCTGGATGAATCCCTAGCCGGAATTAAGATTGCCGGAAGAAATATCAACAACCTCAGATATGCAGATGACACAACCTTGATGGCAGAAAGTGAGGAGGAATTAAAGGAATTAAAGAACCTTTTATTGAGGGTGAAAGAGGAGAGTGCAAAATATGGTCTGAAGCTCAACATCAAAAAAAGAAGATCATGGCTACTGGTCCCATCACCTCCTGGCAAATAGAAGGGGAAGAAATGGAGGCAGTGAGAGATTTTACTTTCTTGGGCTCCATGATCACTGCAGATGGTGACAGCAGCCACGAAATTAAAAGCTTCTTGGGAGAAGGGCAATGACAGGCCTAGACAGCATCTTGAGAAGTAGAGACATCACCTTGCCAACAAAGGTCCGTATAGTTAAAGCTATGTATTTCCCAGTAGTGATGTATGGAAGTGAGAGCTGGACCATAAAGAAGGCTGATCGCCGAAGAATTGATGCTTTTGAATTATGGTGCTGGAGGAGACTCTTGAGAGTCCCATGGACTGCAAGAAGATCAAACCTCTCCATTCTGAAGGAAATCAGCCCTGAGTGCTCACTGGAAGGACAGATTGTGAAGCTGAGGCTCCAGTACTTTGGCCACCTTATGAGAAGATAAGACTCCCTGGAGAAGACCCTGATGTTGGGAAAGATGGAGGGCACAAGGAGAAGGGGGCGACAGAGGACGAGATGGTTGGATAGTGTTTTCGAGGTTACCAGCATGAGTCTGACCAAGCTGCGGGGGGCAGTGGAGGACAGGAGTGCCTGGCGTTCTCTGGTCCATGGGGTCACGAAGAGTCGGACACGACTAAACGACTAAACAACAAAGCAGCTCCACCTTAGTGAAAATGTGTTTCCACTTGTGCAAGGTTGGAGCACCTGATTTCCACTGATACTCTCCCCCAGGAACCACTGCTCTCAGCATCATATTCCGTTCTGTTCCAGGTGGTCCCCCACCCCTCAGGAGAATTTTTTTAGGGAGCAATCAACAAAATCCAAGCCTCCAGACTTGTAGCAGAGCATGCTTCAACCATACAACAAACTTGCCACTATTCTATGCAGCAAAACACGGACGCAAAAGGATGCATGTTTTCACTTGTGTCAGAGTTTTACTTTACATTTACTTTAAATCGTGCTTTAAGAGGGGCATTTGGTTGCAGCCAGTGGTGGCTTGTGCCCGTAGGACAAAAGGCAGGAATTCAAACAGTTGGTGGAACCAGAATCAGTCATAGGCAGAGCCAAGAAATTCTAGTTTGGTCCTCCCCCTCCTCCCCCACCCTGTTGACTTCCACAAAGGACAAGGCTGATACTAAGGAGCAGGAAGGCGACAGGTCAAACAAACCATAGTTAAAGCTAGGGTTACCAGATGTCCCTGGTTTCCGGGGACAATCCCCGGATTTGCAAATCTGTCCCCGGGAAACATGGCAGCAGCAACCTCAGCAGCCCAGAGCCAACCTGGTAGCACAGTTGGTTCTGGCTGGCTTCAAGAGCTGCTTGCTGCCTGCTGCCGTGGCACCCACCATTTTTCCTTGCTGGAACTTCCAGCGAGGAAAAATGGCGGGTGCCATGGCAGCAAGCAGCTCCTGAAGCCAGCCAGAACCAACTGTGCTACCAGGCTGACTCTGGGCTGCTGAGACTGCTGCTGCCACTGCCAAAGGGGAACCGAGAATGTCCAGCAGTACAGATCTCCTGTCCCCTTTCCCCTTTGTTTTGACTGATCGGGGGAGGCTTGGGAGTTGCGGGTGCGCGGCCGTTGCCCAGTTTTTTAAAAACTCTGTGCATTTATGTTTCACAGGGTACGAAAGAAGGGCTTTGCACGTTGCTTGGAAGAAACCACTGCCCTTGCACCCCTCCTGGGCAACGGCCACCCACCCGCAACTCCCAAGCCTCCCCCGATCTGTCAAAACAAAGGGGGAAGCGGGCAGGAGATCGGGGAAGGCTCGGGAGTCATGGGCGGGCCATGCACCATTGCCCAGTTCTTTAAAAACTCTGCACATTTATGTTTCACAGGGTGCGAAAGAAGGGCTTTGCACCTTTATACAATATGCATGTGCGCTTGGGCCCAGGGTCTTTTGCCTCACCATCCCCACTACTGACTCCCTGTTGCTACTCAGCTTCAAAACAAATAAAAAAAAATATGTCCCCGGATTCATTGAAAAAAATCTGGTAACCATAAATTAAGCAAGGCTGTTTGGACATAAGAAACCATAGACAAAACAAGCCTTGGTTTGTCAGCCAACTACAAACCATCTTGGTTTGCTGGCAGAAAAAAAACATGGTTACTCTGCTGGGCTGGGTTTGCCCGTTACAAAACACTTTGGCTAAACAAACCATGGCTTATGTGCAAACCAAACAACTGACCTAGCATGCTATTACTACAAAGGGAATCACTTACTTGAATTGGCTCAGCAATAAATCCAGCTATGGCCTTTGGAACACAAGTCGTGAGAGTGTCTTTGAGCTGCTCAATATACTGGTCTTTTGCATGGCAAGAGCCTGTATCGAGAGGATGGGGAGGGAGAACAAAACGTTCACATGCAATAGAGGCCAAGGGTGGCTTCTAATGCTGCTTTTATAAAAATAAAATATCCACCATGCATTTTGGTAACATCTAAATAACCTATGTTGGTCCAACCACCCGCATCTAATTACCCATACTTCAGAGGCTGGCAGAATGCATGTAATCTGAATACAAAGATTCATATGTCATCCATTTCCCCTTCTATTTCCAACTTTCAGCTCTAGCAGCAGAGTCCTATGCCTGCCTGCTCAGAAGTAAATCCCATTGAGCTGAATAGAGATTACTCACAGGACTGCAGCTAAAACAAGTGGGGCAAAAGCTAGAGCTGTTATTACTCCTAGAGGAAATATACTGCACATAAATGAGCTTGTTTCCAAATCTAATTAGCCATTTGATATATGTCCTATCCATAATTTGCAGTAGCAAACTCAGACTGTGTACACACATACCTGGAAGGAAGTCCCATTTCACAGGTCCCACTTGCACCTTTTAAAAGCGCAACTGGAATTGGATCGGGGGAGTTTGGCCACCATCCACATTTGCCAACTGTTCACACTTAATCCCAGTCCACCAGCACCCCTTTATCCTCAGGGCAGCTCTCCAAAGTGCCCAGTTCTCAGCATGAAACATTTAGCAAAGAGCAGCAGTTTAAAAGGAATTATGACAGAGAGCTTGATGATGCTATAAATTTCAACTTGCCCTGCCCCCAGGATGCCCCCTTTGGAGGGGTCTTGTGCTGGCTGAGGTGGCCTAGAGAGTTACACTGGCACATCCCTAGCAAAGATGAGATGAGGGAGTTGCGTTGCAGTAGCTGTGGCTCAGCTTCAGCCCAAGACCCACCCATTCCAAACTCACTTATCCCAGCGGCTCTCAGGTCTGGATTTCACTGTCAATACAATCATATCTTGGGACACAGGTGGCGCTGTGAGTTAAACCACAGAGCCTAGGGCTTGCCGATCAGAAGATCGGCAGTTCGAATCCCCGCAATAGGGTGAGCTCCCATTGCTCGGTCCCTGCTCCTGCCAACCTAGCAGTTCGAAAGCAAGTCAAAGTGCAAGTAGATAAATAGGTACCGCTCCAGCGGGAAGGTAAACGGTGTTTCTGTGTGCTGCTCTGGTTCACCAGAAGCGGCTTAGTCATGCTGGCCACATGACCTGGAACCTGTATGCCAGCTCCCTCAGCCAATAAAGCAAGATGAACGCCACAACCCCAGAGTCGTCCACGACTGGACCTAATGGTCAGGGGTCCCTTTACCATCATATCTGAGAGATATACTTTACATGCAGGAGGTGCCAAATTCAATCTACACCCACAGTTAAAAGGATATTTGCCTTGCAGAACTGCTGTCAGAACTAATGGCCTGGCTGTGTATGAGAGGGTTGCAGGTGTCCATCTGCCCAAGGCATATCTAGTTTACTGCACTGAACCACCATGGTGTCATTCTCTTTCACCTCTGAAAATCAAGGCCTCTCTCATTGAAACAACCTGCAGAACAGGTGCATTTTCGAATGGTTTGCACTGGAGAATCTCGACAATGGCTTCCCCCCCAGGGACCACGAAAAATGTCAGGCAGCATAGTCTGAAAAAGCACAACAGAGATATAGGTGTTGCAACGGGATTAACTGGCTATGTCAGGTTTTTATGCTATTTTTCACATTTTGATCTGAGATATGCACTCATCAAAATGCTGGTACAGCCTAAATTCATAGATACAAAACATTTTGGCCACCAGCAGAAAGTTCACTCTTCATAAAAAAGTGATCAAAAGGTACCTGTATTTAGAACCAACCCAACTGTATTGTCTTTGATTGAAAATGGAGCAAATTTCTCATTGTGCATTTTGTAAAACTTGGAGCAACTCAGAAGACTTCCCATTGCTATACTATACCTACAGAATGTAGGCTTGATTTAAAAAGGGGAGAGGAGGTATAATTCTCTTCCCTGTTACCAGAGTGAAAACACTGTATTAAAGTGTCTAGTATTCTATTTTTTAAATTATTTATAGCCTTCCACACATACACACACACACATCTCAAGGCAATGTACTAGACACAATAAAGCAGCTAAAAGACAGTGAAAAACAACACAGAAAGCAGCAGATATCTTAAAATAAAAATACAACATAGAGACCTATGGCAGAGAAACTCTCCTGCAGACCGCATTAATCCACTGGATGGATAAACAACCTGGTCCTGAGCTATTTGTGGCCTTATATGTCAGTGCCAATACTTTGAGCTTGGCCCATAGCAGATTGGCAGCCTCTGGACCAACCTGAAGAGTAGCATCACATAGGGAGATTTAGGAAAAGTCAAGCAAGCAAGATGTTTGTTGTGCAACGAATGAGGAGGGAAGCAGCAAGAACCTCACCTTTTGGCAGCCAAGCCCATTGGCAAGTCCATGTTTGTAACATCCAATAGATGACAAGCCCATTGTGTAAGCACTGCTCCCGTGGTAGCCTCCTCTGTAGAAAAAACACACCACCACAACTACTTTCAAGCCCTTCTGATTAATCTCCCTGTGACTGTCTTTACAAATATGAAAGAAACAAGAATAATTAAAAGAAAGGCAAGCTTCTGAACTGCACAGAAACCGTCTTCAGCAACCAATACTCAGAGCTAACAATTACGGTAACAGAAAACCCTTCTGGCTTCTCAGTGGTTTGTCTTTACCAAACTGATCTGAAAAGGATAAATGTTAAATACACAAAATTGCTAAGTTTGCACTAGCAACTAGCAAGCACTAGCAAGCATAAATTTGCATTGCAAAATGTTGCCTATTGCGCTTGGAATCATCTACAGTGGTACCTCAGGTTAAGTACTTAATTCGTTCCGGAGGTCCGTACTTAACCTGAAACTGTTCTTAACCTAAAGCACCACTTTAGCTAATGGGGCATCCCACTGCTGTTACGCCGCCGCCGCACGATTTCTGTTCTCATCCTGAAGCAAAGTTCTTAACCTGAAGCACTATTTCTGGGTTAGCGGAGTCTGTAACCTGGAGCGTATGTAACTTGAAGTGTATGCAACCCGAGGTACCACTGTATAGAGAAAGTGGATGAAGGAAAGTTTTTCTCTCCATCCTTCATAACACTAGAACTTGGGAACATCCAATGAATCTGAATGTTGGAAGATTATATACATCCCGACACAGAGCATAAATTATGGAATGAGATTCCACAAGAGGCAGCACTGGCCACCAACCTGGATGACTTGCAATGAGGATTAGGAAGATTCATAGAGGAAATGGCTATAAGTGTTTACTAACCACGGTGGATATGTTTTTCCTCCATCATTTGAGGAAGTATGTTTCTGAAATACAGCTGCTCGAAACACCAAGAGGAGGGAGTGTTCTTGCACTCAAGTTTTGCTTATAGGCATTTAGTTGGCCACTGTGAAAGCAAGATGCTGGACAAGATGGACCACTGGCCTAATCCAGTAGTGCCTTTCTTATGTTTTTAAGTAGCATCAACCTGGGCATTTAACATCTTTTTATCTTGATTTTCTTACTTTGAACACCGGTGGTTCAGGAAGAGTTCCATGCAACTCAAGAGCTCACACTCAAGAGTTTCAAAACATGTTTTGGCCAAGTAAGAGATCACGTCACCTGCTCCATGTTTCATGCTGAACTTAGAGGGACTCTGATCAGTTCAGGGTTTGTGCTAGTTCAGCAGCCTTTGGCATCCTGGATGGGCACAAGACCCCCTCTTTCACTTACGTATGAATCACACTATTCCAAGGCATGCCAGAAGAAAGCGTGAATTTTCAGTAAAATCAAAGAATCCTAAACATTAGGTCCCATTTAGAGGACCATTCTGGGCTGTTGACCAGTAATCTGTTTTAAAACGGAATTGTCAGCCAGTAACACAACACACTCTAGAAAAAATAGATGAAGATACATGATCGAACAGTACTTTGTTTCAGGGGAATTAAAGATAAAATTGCAGCAGAAGATGGCAGATAGGAACATCTGGACATAAATATCTCCAAACTAGTTATGGAACAAGGAAATCTGCTCACCCCTATATGGAACATAAAAGCAGATCACAATATACCCAGATATCTAGAATGTTGACATGTGTTTTAATCTGTTTTTATTTTATTTCTGATTTTACTTTTTTAATGTTTTGAATTGTTGCCTTTAACTGTTTTAACCAATAATTTTATTGTTTTATTCTTTGTGTAAATCACTTTGAGGTTTCCTTACAACCAAGCAGTGCATGGATTTTATGAAATAAGAACAAACAACTAATATACAAGGTGTGATAGCTACCTCAATCCAATGATGTCAAAGTTGCGTGTAAAAACCCTTGCCATTAACATGGCAAGGTCATTGGCTTCCGAACCACTGTTGGTTAGGAAAATCACCTAGAACAAAGATATATTCGTCAGAATGCAGATTTAGGGAGAAGAGAAGCAAAGTTAAGTGTAAATCTATTCTGATGCACAGTTAACAATCTGGCAGAGTGCAAACACCATGGATTGTATTCAATGCAGCTTTAAGTACTCCGTTCCAGGAGGAGAACGGCTTCTACTTGCGCAATGGGACTTTCCCCCGCCACTCCCTCTGTGTGCTGCCTGAATCTGTTCTGGGGTTTCCCTCAAACCTCTGGAGTAGATTTGGGAATTGTCTATGGTGCATGCAGGGGCAGGAGGGGTAGGAAAAACCCCTGTGCATTTGGAAGTCTTCTGTTCTTGCAATTATTTAGTTAAATACCACCCAAGGGTTATAATTCCACTATTTCAGGCATAGGCAAACTCGGCCCTCTGGATGTTTTTTTTGGCCTACAACTCCCATGATCCCTAGCTAGCAGGACCAGTGGTCAGGGATGATCGGAATTGTAGTCCCAAAACATCCAGAGTGCCGAGTTTGATTATGCCTGCACTATATCTTCTGAAATATATATATACTTTCATGGGGGGAATGGAATTACATCCCTGACTCACCCTCCTAGCTCTCAGAGCATCACCGTAACCCACACATTTCGAACTGAATTTTCTCCCTGTACAACTCAGCATACCTTTAAGGGAGCTGGAAGCAACGTGGCCAGTTTCTCTCCATATTCCTGGATTGCTGCGTGTGCATAGAGGCTGCTTGTGTGCCACAAACGACCAAGCTGTTTCTGGGCAGCTGCCGTTACCTTCCTGTGTGTGTTTGGAAAAAAATATGTGATGATTTAAGGCTTTGATCCAATTTGTTTTTGATATATCAACACCCCACATACACACTTTAATAGCAAACTTAGTTTAGTTTCATGCTTTTAAATTCGGTTGGCAATCTGTATTGCTTTATATATGTTGCACAGACTATTTTCTGTATTTATTGTGATTGTTATTATTTGTTAATATGTTAGTTAATAATATTATGTTTGTTTTTTAATTGTCATTTCTTCCTTGGGTATGTTAGCAGCCACTTTAGGCACAAGATGCTTAAATTTGGTTTCTCTAGCTTTCTGAGACAGGTTGGAATGTTGTTGAGCCTTAAGCTTGTTTTGAATTACTGTTTTGTGCTTCTGTTATTGCTACATTACTGTTACTGTGCTCTGTAATTTTTTCCCATAGTATCATGTTTATGCGTAAACTGTTTTGAGGTCACTCGGGATGAAAAGTGATACATTACAGTAAGTAAGTAATGAAATAAAGTGGATATGGCATTGCACCAAAATATTAGTTGGCTACAGTTTAGCCCAATAAACAGATACATAAGCAACATGTTGCTGCAAAGTCACAGAGCTCATCTGTCGTAGCATAACTACAGAATCTGGTCTTTGAAACTGTTGCTGTTATGCCCTTTTATAAACAACCCAGGAAACACTGTGCAATACAGAAACTTTAAAAATGCAATACCAACAAACAGTAGCATCATATTGAGCTGAAGTATTTCATGGACAAGAGTTTGCTTCATCAGATGCACAAAGCTTGCTTCTGAGATGGTAAAGCAATCTGGTAGGGTGCTGTATGTGCAGCTGTAACTTCCTGAGTGCTCCCAGGCTGCGTTGCTGATGGAGAACTTGGCAAGAGTTCCATTGTTCTGGATGAGCTGAACAGGCTTCGCGACTCCATACTTTTGGAAATAGAACCTCACGGCAGTGGCATTGCTTTTGTAATTGATCGTCATTGGTCAGGGTGACCTCTTCGTTGTGGCTCAGGGTGATGCTGGGTTTGGGTAAGCGGTGATCCACAAAGGTCTCGCAATGAGAAGAGTTGTTAGAAACAGAGGGCACAATCCCAGGGAGACTCAACAAACCTGCTGTACCTGGAACTGGGTGAAGAAAGTGCAGCTGAATGGGACACAGCTGTGGGCAGCCTGAGGAATTACCTGCCCATAAAAAGCAAGTCTAGAGTGACAACTGGGGTGATGTCTTCTGTTTCCAGCAACTCTTCTCATTGCGAAACCTTTGTGGATCACAGCTTACCCAAACCCAGCATCACCCTGAGCCACAACGAAGAGGTCATCCTAGGAAGTAATGTGACAATCGATTGCAAAAGCAGAACCCAGCGATAAGGTGGAGTTACAGCTAAAGCTTGCTTCTGGCTAGATATAGTTAGGATTGCACTGCAAACCTTTGGTCCTCCAGCTGTTGCTGGATGACAATTCCCATCATTCCTGGCCATTGGCCATACTTGGTACGAGCGATGGGAGTTACAGTTATATAGCTTGGTAAGATCTGTTTGACAGTGGAACTGACTCCATTGGAGGTTCTTAAGGGAAGGTTGGATGGGCGTCTGTCATGGGTGCTTTAGTTGAGATTCCTGCATTGCAGGGGGTTGACCTAGATGACCCTCGGCATGCCTTCCAACTCTACAGTTCTATGATTTTAACACCTGCAGTGCCAAAGGTCCCCGACTCCTGATCCACATGCATGTATAAGGAGAAAAACTACCAACCGTGGGGCTGAACGGCCATGAAATGCAAGAAGTGTCACCTGTGACAATTCTGTGTAATGCATAACACACCCAAGAGCTGTAACAAGTGATAAGCAGCAAGGATCACCTGTCAGTTTTCATGGAAGAGCTTCAAACTGATTAGCATGGACAAGGTTGCCTTTTGAAAGGCAACATTTACATGGCACCACTAAACAAAAATTACTCAGTACACCTCTGTGACATCAGAGTAGGTAAGCCAATGGTAACAAGAGCAGTTGTGACATCTCTACCTGCCCAGATTCACTGTGGCACCCAAGCAAATTCCCAGCTTGCTTGCAGCTTGCCTCAGGGCTCATTCATACTAATTTTCCTTTGCACTTTCTAGGCACAAATCTGTGCTTTTCATGTCCCACATGAAAGCCCACTCTTTAATGCTCATGTCCATCTGCAGAAAACCTGAATTGCTGTTTGTTCCGATTCAGCATTAAAGAGCAGGTTTCCATTGGGAAAGCGGAGGGGAGGGGGAAGTGCTCAAACATGGACTGGGAAAGGCTTACCTGTGCTTAGAAAGTGTGGGGCAAAAGTTAAGTGTGGATAAGCCCTTGTTACCCATGGTCTGTAACCATGCTAAAGGAATTTTGCAGATTATTAGATGGTGGGATTAACCACATACTTACGGGTGGCAGTGACCAACACTAACAGTGGCAATTCCAGCAAAGAGATCAAGGTACCGACGTCCTTCCAAGTCAAACACCCACTGCATATGCCCCTGATGGATAAGCAGTGGCTTCTTGTAGTAAGTGAGCAAGGAGGGAGACACATTCTGCTTGCGGATCTTCAGCATCTGCTCATAAGGATAAGACTGCAAGCAGGATGCACAAAAAGGCATTTGTAGATTTATTTCCATTGTAGAGACCTGACCCCCATCATAATCAGTTGAGTAATCCGATTGTATCAACATAGTACAGCTTTGAAATATCTGTCTGCTAATCTGGGCTGGGTAGAAAGTGCCCCAAACACTTCCTGAGCCACTGAGGAAATAGAGCCACATATAAAATACAACCACTTAAAAAAAAATATATGTTTCATATGTTCATTAGTAACACTAAATGGATGCCTGTTTCAAAGTTTTTTGCTTGGTTTACTAAATACAAGCAAAATAAACATGCTACTAGGCATCAAGACAAATTTCCAATGCAAACTGAATTTTCCAATTTGAAACTTCCCAGAAAACTCACATCACTGGCTGCACACCTATGTGGGAATGTAAGCCCCTTTGAACTCAGTGGGACTTGTTTCTAAGTAGGCACATATAAGATTGTACAGTTAGCCTGCATTAAGCATCCTCTGCCTGTGCATTGTGCACAGAACCTTGCTGAGAACTAGCAACACAGCAAAGCCCTCCAAACCCTATCCACCCACAAACAGGACTAGCAACTCACACACTTACGTCATATTTTTCAGGTAAAAAGCCACAAGGAGGCATTTTTGATTGCAGGCGGCAAGAGTTTTGCAGCTTCTGTTGCCTGTATACCTCTAATTAAAAAATGCAAATCGTTAGGATTATCCACACATATCAGTGCAACCTTCTGAAGTGAAATTTAATTTTATTCCAGTGTCATGTGACAAGCAGCTTTAACATTTTTCTGCTGAGATACTGTGAATCAGGCTTGGCAGAAAGTCAGTGGCTGGCCTAAAGTCACGGTAAGTGTTACGCTTGAGCAAGGATTGGAACCAAAGTCCAAAGTGTAATACCCCACCCACTGTACCACACTGGCATCAGGAACTATTCTTCTAGCACAGACTTCCCCTGTCTACAGATGTTATTAGACTCCCTCTCCCATCAGCCCCTGTCAGCATGGCCAGTGCTCAAGGAGGATGGGAATGGCAGGCCAAAAACATCTGGAGGGAACAAGGCTGGGGAAACCAGTTCTAACACAAATCAATGTGGACCAGAATGATCCTGTGCACACAGTGCTTTTGGCCTTAAGTGGAATGAGTCCTCTAAGGTGGCCCTAAAATTGCTTCTTTCCCTTCTTGCAGCAGACCAGGGTGGGCTGGAAAAGCAGGTGCAGTTTGTATGCTTGGAGTGTTGTCAGGGGATGAGATGTACATTAGATATGCAGAGCAGCAGCTCCTGCAAATTTTACAAATATGCACATTATAAAAATGCCACCTCTTTGGGCAGGGGTCCAGTGAGGTAATTTTAAGCTCTGGACTGAAAGGTTTAGATGGCAATGTGAATTCTTTAATTCAGTTTGTGCCGCTCAGGCACACAAGTTTTGCGCAGCATTCACATGCCATCTTCCTTATCAAAATGCTGCCCCATTTTATTTTCCCATTTAATTCTGATCTGTTGTTTTCATGGAAAAGCAAAATGTAAAAAAGAAAGTGAAACTGTGGGGTGTATTATTATTATTATTATTATTATTAATTTTGATCAATTTTGATTTTAATTCATTTTTATAATGTCATACTGTTTTAATGTTGTTAGCCGCCCTGAGCCCGGCTTCGGCTGGGGAGGGCGGGATATAAATAAAATTTATTATTATTATTATTATTATTATTATTATTATTATTAATATCCCCACCCATCTGGCTGGGTATCCTCAGCCACTCTGGGAGGCTTACAGCACTTTAAAAAATGGCAAAGCATCAAACATTAAAAACCTCCCTAAACAGGGCTGCCTTCAGATGTCTTCTAAAAGTCAGATAGTTGTTTACTGCCTTGACATCTGGTGGGAGGGCGTTCCACAGGGCGGGTGCCACTATAGAGAAGGCCCTCTGCCTGGTTCCCTGTAACCTCACTTCTTGCAGTACGGGAACTGCCAGAAGGCTCTTGGAGCTGGACCTCCTAGTGCTTCAGAGAAGCAGGAGTTCTGATAAAGGTCCAGACCCCATTAGGTCCAGTTGTGGACGACTCGGGTTGCGGCGCTCATCTTGCTTTATTGGCCGAGGGAGCCGGCGTACAGCTTCCGGGTCATGTGGCCAGCATGACTAAGCTGCTTCTGGCGAACCAGAGCAGCGCACGGAAATGCTGTTTACCTTCCTGCCGGAGCGGTACCTATTTATCTACTTGCAATTTGATGTGCTTTTGAACTGCTAGGTTGGCAGAAGCAGGGACCGAGCAACGGGAGCTCACCCTGTCACAGGGATTCGAACCGCTGACCTTCTGATCGGCAAGCCCTAGGCTCTGTGGTTTAACCCACATCGCCACCCCCAAATCCCACCGGTCCAAATCCCACACTCCTGTCGTTGCCCTGCCCCCAACATCTGGTAATGAAGGGGATGTTGGTTCTGAACATGGAGGTTTCAGTCAACCATCATACCTACTAGCTTTGGTTGATAGGTATATCTATGCATCCTCCATGAACTGTAATGTTGAATTCAGTTGGGATAGCTCAGTCAGCAGAGCATGAAACTGTTAATCTCAGAGTCATGGGTTTGAGCCCCAGGTTGGGCAAAACATTCCCCTATTGCAGGGGTTGGACTGGAGGATCCTCGGGGTCCCGTCCATGCCTACAGTTCCATGATTCTCCAATGCACATTAACTTGAGAGTAAAGCAGGCCAGGTGCAAAAGAAGACAGGGCTTCTGCACCTTTTAATAAGTTGTGAAGAAGAGGGAATTTCAGCACCTGCTGAAAATGCTTATTCCACAAGGCTGTTAAAGGCAAGCGAGTTCCGTCTTCTTTTGCATCTGCCCCCCCCCCAAAAAAAAACACACCTGGGGGCAAGTCTCACTGAATATATACCGAGCATTTATATACCGCTTAATATTTCAAAAAAGATCTCTAAGCGGTTCCTCAATACAGCCACGTTTTCACTTCCCAGTAAACGCGCTGAGGGTTTAGCAGCATTTAAGGCAGCGGGCGCATGTCCCGACCCTCAGTCCCTCCTGAGGCAGCGAGTTCCGCAGATTAACCGGCTCTGCCCGCCTGCGGAAAAGCGCGTTCTCCATACCGCCGGCTCCAAACCTCCTTCTACCTGTCGGCTTCGGCAGCCACCTTCCCTAGCGGGGCAGCGGGGGTGCAAACGGCCCTGCCGGCAGGAATTCGAGGCTCTCCTGGCCGGTACGCATTGAAGGGGAGAGGAGAGGTGTCTTTGCAGGTGTGGTAACAAAAGCCACGCTCTATGGCGGCCTGAGGCGCTTCCCGCGGCTCCTCCGCTTCCCAGACGACGCCAAAGAGCGCTGCTGCGCGAGGGCGGGTCTGGAGAGCGACCTCCGCGCACTTATCTGAGAGGGAAAGAAAGGCGTCGTTGCATGGCGGTGCGAATCCTTTCCGCTGTGAAAAGCCGCCGCGCGAAGGATGGCTATTGGGAGGGAGCGCGCTCTGCACGCCCTCAGAGGCGCGCCCTCGCTTCCCCCCAAGGAACGAGAAAAGCTCCTGGGCTGGGGCGCGAGCAAAGCTCCGCTCTCCGGCTGTGCCAGAGGGTGCCGTTCCCACCCACCCCCGCAGCCCCTCCAGCCTTTCCCGCTCCCCGACGCCGCCCCTTACCTCCCCCCGCCGCGCCGGGCCTGTTTCCCACCCAGAGCCAGGCCAGGCGGGGCTTCTGGCCCAGGAGCGCCCCTCGGAGCCGAGCCGCCACCATCCTCCCTCTCTCGCTCGCTCCGAAACAACAGGCCGCCGAGGGCGAGGTGGACTTTAAGGTCCGCGCGCGCCACCAATGGCAGCCGAGCAGCGGCCGCCGCCCCCCGCTGGCAGGGGTGGATTGAGGCCGCGGTCAAGTGGGAGTCCGGCCTTCCCTCAGAAGCCTGGTTTTGAGAAGTCCAGGATTAACTGAGAAGGAACTTCGCACTGAGGGCGTGTGCCTGCCTAAACTTCTCTGAGCACGTGCAGAGTGTTAACCCCCAAGGCTTGCTTGTTAAAGGCTGACCTGCAATCCCTTCCCTTCTCATTCATTCCAAGTGTGTATGAGAAACAGTTTGGAAGGCAAGGCAGAAATGAGCAAGCCAAGAGTTGACTGGGAGCAAAGGACCTGGGGGTAATGGGATTCCTCTTTGCCTTTACTTATGCATCATCTGTATGTTTGTTAGCTTATGCTTGTTAATGTTACAGCTGCAGCCACTTTAAATCAGGACATGACCTGGTATTGGATCCCAATGCACTGACTGAAGGCCATGCATTACAGATTTCCTGTTTATTAAGCATTGATCCGGATTTGGTTGTGCAAAGCTTGCACGGAGGTTAGACTATGTCCGCTCTTTATTGAGCATTTGTTCTGATTTGTTTGTGAGGAGCATTCTTCCTGGCAAATCATTAATTCAATCCACACTTTTCAATGCATTTCCCCATCACCCTAACCACAAAAACCTGAGGTTGTTTTTTAAAAAGTTGATTACTTGTGTTACAGCAGCAACTGAGGGATTTCAACCAGTTTGATTGCATGGACCTGAATTTCCAGTATGTGCTTGAATCCAAAATATAAGCTACTTAGTTGAGTGTTTTGCTGGAAGCCCAGATGACCTGTTACAAAACTGGAGAGATGCTACTTTTGAATATGGAGCATTAATGAAGACCTCGGATCTCCTACGTCAGGCATAGGCAAACTCGGCCCTCCAGATGTTTTGGCACTACAACTCCCATCATCCCTAGCTAACAGGTCCAGTGGTCCGGGATGATGGGAGTTGTAGTCCCCAAACATCTGGAGGGCCGAGTTTGCCTATGCCTGTCCTACATCTTCAGTTCAAAACTGCTGCCTTTCCTTTGTCTCCCCTCCTTTATTCTTTGGCCATTCCAGAACACTGACATGGCTGAACCCTTCTCCTAGTCTGGATTCCAAACCATACAAGGCGACACTGCGCTGGTGGCTCTTCTAGAGGAAGACCAACAGGCCATGAATAATCTTCAAGAAATGGTTCAACAGTTGTGTAATAGTTGTCTGGATTGTATAGATTGATTTGGGAGAGGACAGGGGTGCTTGTGTGTGAGTAGGCTAAATCACCCTTCATCAAAATGCTTATGTTTTAGACTACAAGTTTTGTATAGGCTGGGGTTGATGGGAGTTTGGTTCCAAACATCTATAGAGAACCAGGTTGGTGAAGGCTGGACTAAATTGTTGTTGTTGTTGTTTAGTTGTTAGGCGTGTCCGACTCTTCATGACCCCATGGACCAGAGCACACCAGGTACTCCTGTCTTCCACTGCCTCCCAGAGTTTGGTCAAACTCACCAAACTGGACTAAATAGTAAGTAGTAAATAGAAAATAGTGTCCCTTTACAATCTTAGGAGGTTGTACCTGTAAGGAAGCTCTAGTTTTTGACTGCTGAACACTGCCACCAGATCCTGGTTCAAGCCTGACCCAAAACCCAGATTAGCACCTGTCATAGCTGTCAACCTTCCCTTTTTTTACAGGAAATTCCCTTATTCCAGCGCTGTTTCCCACTGCTGTCCCGGATTGTTAGATATCCTGTAGACTGTCACCGGGACAGGTGAGGCTGCTGATCCCTTATTTTCAAATCTGAAAGTTGACAGCTATGGCACCTGTCCATTTTGAAGGCAGAAGTTACTTTCAAACCTTTGGCCTTGAGACACGGGTCCCAGATAATGTAGCAGGTGCAGTAAATGTTGTGGCTGCTAGCAATTAACTGAGAAAGAGAGAAATGATTTCTCATTGTCCCAGATTTTACTCAGAAATCTAAGCTTTATATTGAACCAAGGATTTGCAATGTTTTAAGAACAGAACCAAAGTTTAGGCACAAGCCACAAGATCTAAGTATCTTGGCCATTTCCCTAAAAAATCCTTAATTTACGTTGGGCGGAGAACACTTCCACATTTTTGCTCAAGAAACAGTTTAATACATTTTGTTGGATAGTAACAGAAAAGAAATCAAAACTAGCAGAAAGAGAACAGCAGTGGAAACAATGGACAAGTTTATCAGAGAAAAGTACATGACACAGCAACAATATTGATCATGAAAACAAAACCAGTGGTAGACATTATTGTAATAACTTAATTGAAGCAAACTTCCCCCATTCACATTCAGCTAAACAATTTGTCCTCCAAACACATTTAACAAACAAGAAAAGATTCCTGAGCATTTTGTTTTGTACCAGTGTTCTGCAAACAATATATTAATTGCAGGTTTTTTAAAAATACCACTGTCCTATGTTTATTCTTTAGCCCATAAAACAGGAGGTTCAAGTCACCCACAAAAAGAAAACTAACATGTGTGATCTGGAATATTTCTAGATCTGTGAAATAGAAAGCAAATACTAGATTAATTAAAATGTCTCCACTAGACTAGCCATTGTAAAACTGAGCAGGCTAGTGATGTATAAGTTTGACCAGAGACGGTCAGACTTCTCTAAATGAAGAAGTGTGCAAGAGTGTGCGTAATTCAGTACATTTAAAAGGATTTATAAATGTGACTTTTTAAACTATAGCTTAAGAATACATCCACAGGTCTTTGTGAGCTACAAAAAAAATCTAGGAAAATGTAGGTCTTTAGCATTCATCCGTAATACAGTATTTACTTCTCACTTCATCTAGAAGTAGCATTTAATAAAATAAAGCTGCAATTTAAATGTGAAAGTGAGCAAGAATAAAAGGCTGCAAGGCATGCGGTCAGGTCCCAGTTGCACATCACTAGACATGTCTTAGCAATAGAGAAAGAATCAAAACAGATTCAAAGGCTTTACTCCAATATGGGGGAGGAGAAAACAAAGTATCAATAATAAAAATGCCTGTCCAGAAATCTGTAAGGTTAGGACCCACTCATGGCTTTCCATTTACTACTAAGAGTTGAATTAGAAGTCACAAGGTTAACAAAATATCGAGGGATGGGAAAATGCAATTTCCTGAGTGGTGGAAAAATGCAATTTTTCCTACAACAGAAAACACAGCCTTGAGCCTAAAAAGAATGTGCTGCTACCCTTCAGCAACTGAGTAACAATTCCAATTATTTGGGGGAAAGGGACTTTTGGATCACTTGCAACAACTAAGCAGTACCAGCCTGGTCTTTGCAAGCTGTGACCCACCAAGCCCAAATAAAGAATTCAAAAAACAAGAGATTTGCCTGGCATCCCACTGTGCACAATTTGTGTGATTTAAGCTGTTTTTGATTTGGTGGGTCATCCAAGCTGTACAGACCTTCTCAATGTGATGCAGGTACTCTGTTCACATTATGGACTGATTTTAGTCTCACATGTTGAAAACTGTTACTTTAGCAGCATCAGAACATGGAAAGAGAGAGAACACCCCCTTTGCACAATAGGAAGCAAGCATTTTGTTTTCTGGCAACCCAGCCAGATGAGCAGGGTGCAAATAATAAAATTACTGTTATTGTTATTTCTGTGACCAAGAGTCTAACCTTGCATGCCCATAAGGGGAGATTAATCTTTCATTTCTTTTCTTATTTGTTTTGCATATAGGATCATGCTCCAAGCACTTCAAACAAATGTGTCAATGTTTTTTTAAAAAAACACATTTTCCGTAGGGTTCTCCTGCCCCTTGGATGGGGTCAAGGAATCAGAGCCTTGGCAAAATTTGGTTGGCAAGCAAGGGATGGACCCTGGACAGACCTTGATAGGCCTGAGGCAGCTGAGTGGTGGAGGCAGTGAGAAACCTGCTTGAGTTATGGGTGCAATCTGGTAGGTTGTGAAGAGTCACATGAAGCAAGAAATAATATGGAAACTCCTCTCATGCAATCTTGCACCAATAAAATATCAGCTGGCTGGTGACCCTGCCGTAGACTAGTTTCATTTGTACACAGCTCAACACCACCAGATTGACCACCATTAGCAATGTCAGTTGCCAGCCCCCCAATTCGAGACATTATCTGCATACCTCAGCCAATTGTGGAGCTGAAACAATTGCTCAATTAATGTGCGCGCACACAAAGAATGGATTCCGGTTTGAAAAAGTAGAGTTCCAAAGTTTCAAGTTACATTAGTAAATATATGCAAGTTGGGAAAGCACGAATAATGTCTGAAGAGTGCTACATACGTACACAAGCTTGTCATGGATGCGTGACAAACTATTTAAAAAAATCATCCACCTTAAACATCAAAGTGATTGTGAAGGGCTCAATTTGCTCCTTTTAAAATACAGTAATTGGCAATTTGACATATCATCGTCTTTCTCATTCTCTCTCTTAGTGGGAAAAGAAAACCTGAGGTAGATTTGCCTATGGGGGGGGGGAACCTTGTGCTTTCACAGCTGTCTTGATTGTAACACGACTTTATGGCTTTTCAGCAGAAATTTATTTAGCTGGTTTAGGTTACTTTGGTTTTCCTCCACAACATTCACGTTATTTCAACTCAATAAAAAAACAACACATTTACTAGGTAGAAATACATCTCTGAGTTCCATGGGACTCACTTATCAATAAATGCGCTTAGGGTTGCAGCCAAAGGAAGTGACTTAAACTCTATCAACTCGAACTGTTTCTACAGAATAGTCACCATAGAAAAAGCTGCCGATGGAGTTTTAACCAATGGTCATTACATGTATGAACGACAACAAAACGAGGCATGTGTAGCTTTAACAAAGTTACACAAAAGCATGTTAACAAAGTTAGGACAGAATTTGCTACTTCAGTACCAGTCTGCTGGGGGTGCAAATTTGATATATGAATAAAGTGTCAAAAATAACAAAAACATCATATCGCACCACAAATAGCATACTCCAAAAATTTGGAAGGGTGTGTGCCCCCAGTAACCACAGCATATCATTAACTCCGAAGATTATTACAGTATTTTAATCCAGAAAATGACATAGAAATATTTGTGCAGGGCCTCTTATAAGTTTCTGCTAGTTATATAAATTAATTGCCTGCCTTATTAAAAATGTAAAAAGCACAAATGCAACTGTCAGCAATAGTGCAGAATTAAAGTAGATATTTTATTTATATAAAATGTATAGTTCAAAGGGAGGTAAAGGTACCCCTGACCGTTAGGTCCAGTCATGAACGACTCTGGGGTTGCGCGCTCATCTTGCCAGTGTTTGTCCGCAGACAGCATGACAGCCACTTCTGGAGAACCAGAGCAGCGCATGGAAACGCCATTTACCTTCCCGCCGGAGTGGTACCTATTTATCTACTTGCACTTGACGTGCTTTTGAACTGCTAGGTGGGCAGGAGCTGGGAGGTACCTGTTTGCTAAACCTTTGTGTGCCATATTGAATAAATTTGTCTATTTCAACAGGACCTTTAGTGAACTGCAAGTCTTAACATTGTCTACTTAAAAATATACTTGGATGAAGGTATTGTGGGGATGTTCATCAAATTTGCAGATGACACCAAACTGGGATGAATTACAAATTGACAAATTGCAAGTGGACAAATGTACACTTAGGCAGGAAGAACCTGCTGCACAAATATAAGGTGGAGATACCTGGCTTGCCAGTAGTACATGAAAAGACAGAGAGGAGATTTGATAGCCATCATCAGATATCTCAAGGTCTGTCTCACGGAAGATGGAGCAAGCTTGTTTTGTGGTGCTCCAGAGGATAGGACCCAAACCAATGGATTCAAGTTACAAGAAAGGACATTCCAACTAAAACATCAGGAAGAACTTTCTGACAGTAAGAGCTGTTCAACAGTGGAATGGACTCTCTCTGAAGGTCGATGACTCTCCTTCCTTGCAGGTTTTTAAGCAGAGGTTGGATAGCCACCTGTTATGGATGCTTTAGTTGAGATTCCTGCATTGCAAGGGGCTGGGCTACAACCTGATCCTCAGGGTCCCTTCCAACTCTACAATTCTATGTTTCTACAATGCTATGATTCGTTTAGATTTCTCCTCTCCCCTAAATGTTGGAATACTTGTAAGTAATGCTACCGGTGCTAATGGAGTTTCTTTTGAACTTGGAGGAACTTGCACAGCAAATAATTCATCACAGTAAAAGAGGAGCGGGAAGCCAGTGTCCCTCCAGAAATTGTAGGACTCCAACTCATGTCATCCCTGACCATTGGCCGTGCTGGTAGGGGCTGACGGGAATCAAGAGTTTGGCAATATCCAGAGAACCACAGATTCCCAATTGCTGCACTAAAAGCAGAAAAGCATGTAAAAAAAGATAACTCTGGCTAATGCCTTCAATATATTAGATCTCTCTCTCTCTCACTCACTCACTCACACACACACACATGATTTTTAACATCCTGAAAAGTGAGTTTTTAAAAGAAAGAAAAAGAAAAGGCTAAGAAAAATATATTATAAAAACTGTACTAGCCTTTAAAACTTATTTAAAATACATTGCAGAACATGAAATAATTTTGATTGATTTTTTGCTAGTGCCAAAAAATGGAATAATAATGCAATCCTTTAAGTTTTTCATTTGTGCATTTACTTTTCATTGAATTTGATATATTTGGCTAGTTTTCCTCAGGCAACCACAAAGTATGTCATTTTCAGTTGTCCAGCCTATGGCACAGATCAGGCCCAGCATTGCTATGTTGCTCTGTGGGTGATGAGAATGGTACTCATTGGTGGAACACTGCCTCCTCCTTGTGGGCCTTGCACACTCTTTGTGTCTGGTGGAAATAAAGAGGAGAGGAGCTCCCCAACCCCAACCCCCCAACATACATCTGTAAAGGCCCACCAGCAACCTCCATGATGAGGGCTCCCTCAAAGCTGGAGCCAGCTTCAGCACAGATGCCACAAGCAGCACAGACTGTAGGGGACTGAGACAGTCTGGACAGGAATGCTCTTGGGCTTAGCTATGGCACAGAGTGAGGCCTGCCCATTTCTCCTGCCTGTTCTGTTCAGGGCACTCCCCAATCAAGGAAATGCACACAGCCAATAGTTATCTCTTTGTCGTCAAACATAACACAGTCATTTCTATGGCTCTGAATACCTCCCACGCCAATTTAGTGTCTAGGCGGTTGTTCCCAGGTCCATGGTCTATGAAGAAGAAGAAGAGTTTGGATTTGATATCCCGCTTTATCACTACCCAAAGGAGTCTCAAAGCGGCTAACAATCTCCTTTCCCTTCCTCCCCCACAACAAACACTCTGTGAGGTGAGTGGGGCTGGGAGACTTCAGAGAAGTGTGACTAGCCCAAGGTCACCCAGCAGCTGCATGTGGAGGAGCGGAGACGCGAACCCGGTTCACCAGATTACGAGTCCACCGCTCTTAACCACTACACCATACTGGCTCTAAGAAGAAGTTGCAGCAACAGGGGGACCACTCCACCTCCACCAGTTTATGTACTTTCCCCCAAAACGCTGCATGCATGCAGCTATAGACTATGCCTATCCTCTGCTCATCCCTCTTCAGTCCCCTCCTGGATCTGGGAGACAGTGGTGGGGAAGCACCTGGCCTTTCACTTGCCTGACCTGCCTCTTCCTCCTCTCCTTCCAACCCAATCCTGTGCGCCACCTGAAACTTCCCCTGCCTCCAACTCTTGCCTTCTGTCCAGCACAGTTCCCCACAAATCACTGGCCCTCTCTCCTGAGCCAGACTCCAGCCTCGCTTCCCCCGGCGCACACTCATCAGCGTCCTGCCAGTCCCTGACATGCGCACAATGGCTCAACAAACTCAAGGACCTGTACACAAATTAGGTATGATGGGTTGTTCATACTGTAGTCCACACACTGCAGCAGACACCGTCTCATATATTGTACTAGCATTGTGTGACACACAGTTGCCAAAAACAGGTTGGACACTACCAGTGTTGTTCAAGAGTCTGATTACCAATATAATTTTTTGGACAATATTTTATAAGCTCAGCCTGTGTTTCTTAACCAGCATCATTTGGTGATGATCTCAGGGTTGCTTTTGAAACATCAACACACAAACCCCTCCTTGTTTTTTTGGAATGTATTACTAGAAATGGATGCTTGTGTTTTCAAAACGATGCCACAAACTTTTACTTTTCTGTAAATCACTCTTCACAAAAAGAACTAAAAATCACAGGTAGGGGGAAAAATTGATCTGCAACCAGCATGTTCTTAAGTGATTGGCTATAAAGCGAAAGAAGGCATGAGCTACAACTGAGCTAAACCAGACATGTGAGCAGTTTTGTGCCAGCACTGTTTATTTTACTTGTAGTGTTGTTACCTGTAGAAGGATGGCTAACTTTTCAGTTAAAGGGACACATAAAATTATTTGGATCCATGTAGTCTAGCCCGCCAGTCTGTACTTTGCAGGTGCTTGGACCTGTGAGACAGTAGCTGAAATTTAATTCTGCTTGGCTCTGCTGACAACTCTGGGCGAGCTCTTTCAGTGGCTCCTGAAAGGAAGGCAAAGCCTCCGCTTTGGGATCTGGGAACAGCACCAGAATATGGTTGGATACAACGGTTGAAACCTTGGTGTATTCATTCGTGTCCCCAGGGACAAAAGGCCTTTCCTTTTTGCCTACAGTTTCTTTCTGCTTTGGTAGTACAGCCAGAGCTCCATCGTGGTTGACTTTGTGAACTTCCACGTAATCTGCGGGTTTTGTAGACGAGAATGGCGGCCTTTCTGGTGGGAGTAGCCACAACCCCGCTTGGCTGTGCTGAGCATTTGAGAGTAGATCCGCTGCTTTCTCCAATTTGGCTGGTTTTCTTTCGCCAAGAGTCTCAACGAGTTCAGGATATTGCGAACAACACTTTCCTTCCTCACTCCCCTTCCTGTTTATATTCATGGCACTGACCGCCTTTTTACATACACTCATTGTGTCATGGTAGGAACATTTAGAAGTCTGACAGCTAGGGAGCTGATCTCCACACCACGTGGATGGCCTAGGTTCACCACTGTTAATCCAGGGGAGCTGACCTTCAGCGCCCCCCTTTGGTGACTCCTGCATGCTGTTCCTATGAGCGTTTTGCACCCCATAGGTATCTGGTGTTTTCAATTCCAAGAGTGGGTTTTGGGCTTCCTTGCGCTTCTCTGTCAACAGAGAAGGGCTCTCACAGCTTCCTCTTCCCGAGTCGCTGTCTGTTTCCTGGTGCGCCAGCTTCACATTTTTATTGGGGTGGCTCTTTTCGGTGCATGGCATTAGCTGCTGGTCTTCACTGCCATCTATCTCCAAAAATTCTACCAGCAGGTCCTCATAGCCTGGTGTTGGAGGGAATCCCTGGCAGCCAAGAGCACTCAGCAATTCTTCCATTTTCCCTGCCTGATGTGAAGAAACATACAGGGGGAAATATAATATAATAACTATAATATTTGCATTATGTACCTGATTATGTCTGAAAACGCAAAGGAGAAAGATGTGGTACAGAGCACTCAACAACAACAATGATGCATGCTTTGATCTGAATTCAATTAAACCCCTGTGTTACAAGCAAATATCAGTAATATCCAAAGGCAACACGATGACCAAGTACAACAATGCGATGTCAATATAAACTCTTTATATAATCTATACAGAACATTGAACAATATGAAATATATGAAATAGGCACTCTCTGCAAAACCAAATAAACAGAAATCTTCTAAATCTCTGAAATAACCTTGTTATGAGCACCCCCTGGGGTCGGCTTTTTAAGTTTCTTGCAACATGCAGTCAGTAGCAGTGGTTACATAATTTTATGACCACTGCTCCATAGCAATTGTTCATACAATTCCATTCACCATATAGATGGGGTATGTGCTTTTGGTTTTATTTCATATTGAATTGATATTATAGTTCTTGCATATAGTTTCTAATAATTTGAGTTACCATGTATATGCAGGTCATTGTTTCAATAATTCAATTGCAGTTTTTGAAGCATTTCTTTATCCTACTGCTATGCTGAAGAAGAATTCCACAAAACAGTTGGTATATCCAGAATCACTGTTCACTACGTCTGTTTGCGGACCACTTCGGCAGCGTTGGACATTATAAAACAAAGCTTTAAGCTTGTTTACTCCAGATATCTGACTCATTGCTTCTTTCAGAGACTTGCATAGCTCACAAAGACTTTCAGAGACCTATAAGACTTGTGTTTAGTTGGTTCTATGTTTTCAAGAGAATCCATCAAGAGTGTCATATTCTGTGACTTTGAGATTTAGAAGATTTATGTTTATTTGGTTTTCAAGAGAGTGCCTATTTCATATTGTTCAGTGTTCTGTATAGATTATACAAAGAGTTTATATTGACATCGCATTGTTGTACTTGGTCATCATGTTGCGTTTGGATATTATTGTACTGAATTCAAGCAGATTAGCATCAGCCTGTGGCGTAGCGTGGGTTGTCAGCACCCGGGGCAAGGCAAGAAATTTGCGCCCCCTAACCCGTGGATTTGCGCCCCCTAACCCTAACCCCCAGATGTTGCGCCTGGTGCGGCCGGCCCCCTGCACCCCCCACGCTACGCCACTGGCATCAGCAGAAGTGTTAACAGGTTAAAGTTGTTAAAGGCTTCCAATGAGGCATTTTCTTTTACCCCCTCTAAGAAAATGCAAGACAAAAAAGAGTGCAAAACTTCTCTAAGTGCCCAAACACTTACTTCTAGTAGCTGGGCATCAAAGCCTTTTATCTTTGGTCCTGGGACTGGTGGTAGAAGGCAAGCCACCATGCTGAAAAACAAGAAAGAGGGAAGGGGTTGGAATAAAGAAATGATGGAAATCATTTGGTTTCGTACTAGGTTTGATTTTCTTCTGATAGATTGAGCATACAGAAAACCTTGCCTGCTGGAAAAACAAATATCCATGGCTGTAAAGAGGGGACCCACAGGATGTTCCAATAAACTGATTTCACTTGTCCGTAGAGTGGTCTTTTAAGTGAACATGATTTCTACACGTAGAAACCTTGTTTTTTGTATTTTTGTATTGTCAGAATAGAGCACTGGCAGCAAGCTTCACACACAGTTCCACTATGCATAACCCCAGCTAGATGATGTATTAAATGCATGTTTGCATTTAACATGTCTGCTTTTCTAAAATTTAAATAGCAGTTGGTGGAGGAGATGGAAGAAGAATCACAGCTGTGACCACAATGTATGGAGAAGGCTTTCCATCCCTTTAACCCCATGCTGTGGCAATAAATTTGCTTGTTTTCTTTTTTTAATACACTACAATGTCAGAAGTAGCAACTTACTTAATTTTTTTCAAAGCCAGTGTCCAGATCATGATCAAACATACGACAAATGATAAAAAAGCCACGAAGATCCAAACAAGCATATCTTTCAGTCTGAACTCTAAGAGAGAAAATAAGAAGGGATTAAATTTTGTGCAGTTAAGAGTTCATTTCAAAACATTATTACCGGTAGCTTAGGGCAGGTGGCATCTCTACTATTTTACTCCCACAACAACCCTGGAGGGTAGATCAGTCTGTAATGCCGTGATGAGCATAAAATCGCCCAGTGAGCTCAGTGGTGAGATTTCAGAAGGGAGTTTCAGCAAGCGTAGTTTACACGACAAGCTGTACCTGCGTAAAGTCTCCTTTCTACACAAATAAAGGTATAGAAGCCTTGCCTTCTTTTGCATACAGCCAACTTCATTTAGTTCAAGGGCAGTCAACATGGATACAGATGTTGCAAATGCCAATTCCCCCCATCCCTAGTCAACATGGCCGCTGGTCAGGCATGATGGGAGTTGTAGTCCAAAACTTCTGGAAGACACCATTTTGGCTCCCCCTGCACTAGCAGTCTGGAACTCACACAGCTAATATGTTTACCAAGTTGTCAGCTGAACTTGCCCAGATTTCCCAAAGCAGACCGCCAGGCAATGTTTTGTAAGACGCACACGTCTAGCACCAGCTTCATCACATGTCAGCCCTATCCTTGTTTCATTGTGTTGCTGTTGTCATTGAACTGTGTTTTCTTTTGTGATGGGGGATTTTATTTTTATTCTAAATAGAAAAGCAGGATATGAATAACAAACTCCTCAACTAGGCTTTCTAATTAACGAAAGGGGTTAATTAACGAAAGGTCACTCCCAGCAGTTGTCCTCACCTTTTCGGAGTTTTATAAAACTTTCAGGGCTCCAGTCGCTCCACGTTCCATGATCTGATCTGCAGCGAACTTTTGCAACATACCTTTCTCCTGGATTTACACTGAACATCTTATATGTTGTTCTCTGACCAACAAATATTTTCTGGAAAGATAAGAAGAACACAGACATCCATGACTCTGTTTTCTCAGATACTGTTTCTGAAACACAGAGCATTTGGGTACTCCTAAAGATGCTTCCAGGCAGCCACTATTTTCAGATGAGATCAACTGGTTGCACAATTAAGGTTGATTTGGCATTCTTGCACAACATACCTTCAATCCCCCCCCCCCCCGTTAGGCTGTGTGTGATAAGGAAAATGCAATGGGAAGTGTTGGAGAAAAATTGCTTGGGCACAACATTATACACCTCTCTGTAAGCAAACGAGGGCAAATGCTCATTAAACAGGTTGTCAGGAGATAGGGGTGGGGGCAACGTCCAATTCAGTTCACATGTAAAGGCATATCTGCCAAGTCCATTCCACTTCACCGTGGGGAGGAGTTGCGGTGGACCGCGTGGCCACCCACTCTCCTCCGGGGGCGGGGGACGAAGTCCCGCATTGTCTGGGGGATCCCGGCAGCGTCAGCAACCGGCCAGCCAATCCGCTGGCTGCCAGGGGTGTGGCGGGACCATTTAAGCTGAGGCGCGAGCTGGAGGGCTTCCTCTTGGCTCGCTTGAATCGTTCCATGGCACAGAGGGTGCACATGTTGGGTGGCTGGGTGATTGAGCACCCACCGTAGGTTACAGCAAGGTGGCACTATTTCGTGATGATGGCATACACATTTCTGATTGGGGGAATGATATCTGGTTGGCCGATATTGCAGAGGGCTTGAGGCATTGGTTACAGGTGTGAGGGTATTTGGCGGCGAGCCTTTAGGCTCTTGTTTGAGGGGGGAAGGGAGGTGTGGCCATCACCTGCCCCTCCAAGCTTAAGGATATTCCATTAAAGGAATCCAGGGGTATGGATCTTGACCGAAGGCCGGGGTGGGGCTAGGGCCATGACACGACCCCGACGGAAACACCTGGGGGAGCTCGAGTTCGTATGCATCGATGGGGCTCCCCCTTCTGGTGGCTTACCCTTATTGGGCTCCCTGCACAACGGACAGGAGCTAGATATAGTTGGGTCCATTCAAAGCCTAAGTGAATACCACTCCCATTCTTTAATCAATAGTTGTGGCCAAATTTTGCCCAATAACATTAACCTAATAGCTGTGTCATTGTGTGTGTTATTCTTCAATGAGGGGGTGGTTTCAGGGTCTCGACGCGCAAATCCACACTTTGTGAAACCCCAAGAGAGCTGAAACTTAACCATCCTTTGAAGTTCACACTAATCTGAATGTTGCGATGCACTCTTCCAGCCAGTGTTTACAAAAACGTATATATTAAGGGGAAGTGTGGGTAAAAATGAACATGTTATTAAAAGCAGCATACAAGAGTGCATCATTTTACGGAGAAATGGCTTGCAGAACTGTGTGTATGTTAGCTGAAGCTGCTGTCAAAAACGTGTTTGTTGGGATAAATTCACATTAAAATGCTGGTGGATGTTCATGAGGATTTATCTATTGGAAATGGCTGTAGAAATGTGGAGAACTGGATTTAGAATTGGGAAAACGAGAAGCTGAGAGGGCTGAAACTGGCAAATCTACACATCACCATCTGGAAGTGGCTCAAGAGCTTTCACCATTCTCACCTCCCATTCTTGTCCCCCTTCAGGCTTGATATGTAACTCATATTCGAGGGTTAGCCAACCAGATCTGATGTCACCCAGAGAAGGTGGAGACCAGTTTAACAACAGATATTTTCCATATACTTTTTTCTCAAATTCCAGGGAGAGGTTTTCGGGAGGGTCTGGCTGAACTGGAAAAAAAGAAGGATGAGAGAATATTTATTGATCAAATGTATATGGACGGCCATCAATCCAATCCTTTACGGAGGCTTAGACAGCAGATATAATCACAATACTTTAAAATGCAAAGTACAAGAGCTTTAAACAGCAAAAAGCAACTGCAAAAATTTCTCGACAGCGGAGAAAGCTCAGTTTAAAAGCATACTGTGGCAAGAATGAGAGCATGGGTTTTGTTTAAAATGTCATTAAAACAGTGAAGGCCTAGAGTTTGTTTTAAAAGGTCTTGGTACAAGAAAAGAGAATATGATTATTTATTAAATTCATGCCCTTTTTCATAGATGGAAACAGAGGCACATTTCAACTATCTCACATCAAGAGCAGCTTTCTTTCTTTTTATCTTCATAAACATTTATCAGAATTTTAGTGTGAATTCCTCCTAATAAACACATTTTTGTATGCAGTTCTGGCTAATGCACACATTTTTGCAAGCAGTTTGTCTTAATATAATGCAATTTTGTATACTATTTTCACTAGTGTCAGATGACAATGTGGTTGCTTGTGAGTAACCAGTCAGGACTCTGACCTGTCTTTTACAGGTTTTATTTAGTGTGCAGAACCACAAGTTCATGTCTGCCTCAATCACTAGCAGAATCCAGGAAGGGTCATTTCCGGGTCCTCCCCCAACATAAGAGCTTAGTCACCCCCAGCCTTTTCCTTCCTTCTTTGCATTTTACACCTCTGCGCAAGGTGGGCGATGGAAGAGGCATGCTTCCCTCCTGGCAAGCTTGGCCAAGAGCTTTGCTGAGGCTCCCAGCAGCAGCCTCTAGCCCTTTCCCCTCCTTTACCTGGGAGGTGTGGCTTTTCCCACCCTCAGACTGACAAGGGGCGGTGCTGAGGCTCCCAGCAGCATCCTCTAGCCCTTTCCCCTCCTTTACCTGGGAGGCGTGGCTTTTCCCACCCTCAGACTGACGAGGGGCGGTTCTGAGGCTCCCAGCAGCATCCTCTGGTCCCTTCCCCTCTTCCCCACTGGAGGTGTGGCTTTCCCCACTGAAGGAAGAGGAACTGCTTCTCAGGATTTTCGGAGGTTCCCTGTATCCCAACCAACTGCTCCTCTGCCTCCCTTCCCTGTTCCGATGGCAATCCCCTGACAACTAGCATATGTATTTTATGCTTTTTTTTTTTACTCAATAGGTATATTTTTATGCTCACTTTTGCCTAGTATATACACTTTTGCTTTGTCAGAAAAATGCATTGCAAAATTCAGAGCAGTGCAAATTTCAAAGCATAGCTGTGCGTTTGGGTTTATGAAGAGCAAACTGGATAGTTTCTCATTAAAATGCAAACAAATATTCTCCCCTATCCCTTATCAAGACACATGACTGGTCATATTTAGCTGATGGTATATAAGATGCATATAGAATTCTGGGTCACAACTCTTAGGACTATTGGGATTCCCGCCCCCCACACCCAGGCTTGCCTTGCACACTTATGCTTGCACCACATACCTATGTTAGCCACATCCACATAATATGGCTGAGATGAAATACTCCCCATCTCATTAGTCGCTGTTATGGTAAAGTTGTATGTCATCCAAAGCGAAGTATGTTTTTTATCAAAATGACAGGAGTTGGGTCCCGCTGTTGTGTAGTCCGGGCATTCATAGTATGCCTTGTCTCTGAAAAACAGAAGACAAGATTGAGAAGGAAATACAAACACAGCATTCTCATTACACATCACTTAGAAAAGAATCCACCTCCTCTCAGAGATGCAGGCTGAGACAACCGTAAAGCCATTTGTAACGCCTTACCCTTCCTTGTTATAGAACAGAGTGTAATTGCTCGGCAGGCCTCCATTGGAACTGGGCTTCCACCAGCAAGTAAAGGTTTCTTTCTCAGGTGAGCGACATCTTATTAACTCTGGTTTCCCAGGAGGTTGGCCTGGAAAGGAAGAGATAGACAAGTCCTTTAGGCCAATAGGGTCAGAGTCACAAAGGGGTCACAGAGGTCATTTGGTCCAACGTCCTGCTAATTCAGGACCTACAATGCAGGATGCAACTAGGGAAAACTCCAACAGATGGATGTCCAGAATCTGCTTCAACACCTGCTATGATGGAGAGCCCACCATCTCCTAGGGCAGTCTGTTTCACTGACTACCAGGTGTTACCATTAGGAAGTTGCCTAATGCTTAGCCAAAATCTACTTCTTTGCCATTCTAATACATTTGATTCTAGTTCTGCCTCCGGGAACTGCAAGTAGGGAGAGAGTTGTTGCTCTCAAGTTCTGCTTTGCAGGCTTCTCACAATGGGCATCTGGTTGGTGACTGTGAGAACAGGGTTCTAGACTAGATGGGGTATTGCTCTGATCCAGGAGGGTTCTTCTCGTGTTCTTACTACCTTATTTGGCCTTTCAAAACAGAAAAAAATGATGAATGATTGACTCACCACTGTGGAGCTGGAGGTAAGTTTCCGGGCTCCATTCACTCCTTTCACTATGCTCTGTTATACAGCGAACCTGAAAAGTATATTTCACTGCTGGGTGCAGCTGGGATATTTCATACTGTGTTTGCTCTCCAACAAAACGAGTCTGGGAAGCAGTAAAGACAAGGGAAACTAAGAGAATTGTAGAGCATACAGGTTTTCAAGGATGCCTCTATACAAGCAGAAATCTTTGGCACACTGGGCAGTTGGCACTGTAACATCTGTGATTCCAGAAGTCCTAGTCTTTTTAAGACAAGACGTTTTCGTCTTGTGAAGCAAGCCCATAGGGAAATTCGTCTTGCGAAGCACCTCGAAAAACGGAAAACCCTTTCGTCTTGCAAGGCATTCGTCTTGCAAGGCATTCGTCTTGCGGGGCACCACTGTATGTCTGGAGAGTCTGGATTGAAGATGTCCAGTTCGGTGCATCTGGATAAACTTGATGGGTGTACGGTGGTACCTCGGGTTAAGTACTCAATTTGTTCCGGAGGTCCGTTCTTAACCTGAAACTGTTCTTGACCTGAAGCACCACTTTAGCTAATGGGGCCTCCTGCTGCCGCCGCGCCGCCAGAGCCCGATTTCTGTTCTTATCCTGAAGCAAAGTTCTTAACCTGAAGCACTATTTCTGGGTTAGCGGAGTGTGCAACCTGAAGCATATGTAACCTGAAGCGTATGTGACCCGAGTTACCACTGTAATTAAATGTACATGTCGGTTTTTAAAGTCTTGCTTTGCTTATGGCATACTTCCACTAGCCACTGTGTTTCAGGGCCTCTTTTGTAAATAAGGGAACAGCAACAGCACCTGCCTCTCTCTCTCCTATTATAAGATGCTTGTGAATGAAAGAATGGAACTCACTTACCTCCCATTCTTTCTCCCCTGTAGGCCTCAATCGCAATTCATAGTTGCATATTTGACCTCTTGTTCCATCATCATCAACCGATCGAGGTGGCAACCATTTTGCCCACACATACGTTCTCTCTTTCAGCTGTTTGACTTCCAGAGACAGGTCTGTGGGAGGACCGACTTCAGCTATACAAAGGAAACATTCATATGTCAGTATTGTTTTCTTCTTCTGCCTAGGACACCTATTTTGGCTATTCTGTATGTGAACTAATAGAATCAAATCATGAGACAACAGGGAGAATATGTACAAGGAGCTGCTGCATATTGACATACAGGCACAGGGAGCTTATAGTTCTCCAGATGGCATTGAACTCCAAATCTGAAAAGCCCCAGTCAGAATGGCCAGCGGTCAGGGAAGATGGGATTGGAGTCCAACAACATCTGGTTAACCTTTCCCGAGTTAGACTGATAGTTTGTCTAGGCCAGTACTATCTAGGGATGGGGAAATATGTCACCTTTGGTTTCTCTCAGTTTCTGATTTTTCCATTGTTACGTTTTGGTTCTCCACCACCACTTTGTGGTTTGTTTGTTCTTAAAGTCCTCATGAAAATTCATTGGATTTTAGTGCCAATTTCTCCTAATGTACCATTTAGCATGCAATTTTGTCTAAGAATACACATTTCCAAAGCAATATCCCCTAATACAATGCTCTCTCTCTCTCTCTCTCTCTCTCTCTGTGTGTGTGTGTGTATAAACCATGGCTGCATTGCAAAATTCAGAGAAGGGTGAATTTCAAAGGATGGCTGTGTTTCGGTTCTTTCCTTGTTTCAGGAAGTGTGAATTTGTCTTTAAATGTGAAGTGAATGATGATGATGGTGATTTATTGCACGTAGCCCACCCATCTGACTGGGTTGCCCTAGCCACTCTGAGTGGCTTCCAACAGAATATAAAGGAACTCATCGGAACATCAAACTCTAAAAACTTCCTGAAACAGGGCTGCCTTCAGATGTCTACAGAAAGTCATATATTTGTTTATTTCTTTGACATCTGGCGGGAGGGTGTTTCACATGGCGGGCATAACTACTGAGGCTGCCCCCCCCCCCGGTTTCACTTCTTGCAATGAGGAAATCTCCCAGAGGCCCCATGAGCTGGACCTCAGTGTCTGGGCTGAACTTCTTTCCCCATCCCTAGTACTTTCTATCTAGAATGGCAAGAGATCTCCAGAATTTCAAACTGAGATCTTGCCCTGCACTACTTTCCAACAGGCTTTTTAGCCAAAGAGGTCAGGAACCAAACTTGGTACTTAGAAGATGTGAATTATCTAGCCTATCTGACACACTGAATTAGTTCTAGATCAGGAAATCATCTAGGTCCCATAGTCTTCCCTCTTCTGATGTTAAACTACACTAACAACTAACTTGTTTCAATATGGCATTTCCTCAAAACACCGTTGGCCTCTAGGTTTGGAAAATGTTTGAAAAGATCATGGTACTGATGAATCAGTCAGTCCCCATCCACCCCCTGCCCCAAAGTGTTGCTTTAGAGTAGAGTGGAAAGTTGTGTTTCCATGTGGCTTCCTGCCCTCCCCCCTTACCTAGGTTTTGAACATCCACAAAATGAGGGTCAGAGACATTACTTCCCATGTCATTGGTAGCCTTCACTGTGATATTGTACGTTTTCCAAAGTCTGGTGACGCTCTTATCAAAATAACATGAACTGGCCCCCCCGGTTTTATAGTCTGGACATTCAAAGGCATGCTTTCCTCTGAAATAAAATAATTTAAAATAGTAGTTAATAAGGACCTGTCCACACTCAACAGAACAAGTAAGAACAAGTGCAAATACTCAACCCACTAGTCAGATTCAGCTTAATAAACTCACCATTGCAAATGCATAACCTGGAGTCAGTGGGGATTAATTTAGTTTAGTCAATTGGACAATAGCCAGACAGGTTCTTTCAGAAAACCCATAAGGAGAGCACAAAGGCAATAGCTGACCTTCCCTCGGGTTTGGTGTGAAATGTTGGCAGTTGCGTGAATGGCTTAAAAAAAGTAAATTACACAATCTGAATTGGGAGTCTATCATGGGGCACAGGGCGGGGGGGGGGCGTTAATTAAGTGGTATATAAAATTTTGTTAAATAAGAACAGTAAACTGTACCCTGGGCTTCTTAACAAATATGCAGAAAATAAATATGCATTGGTCTTCATTGCAGGAGTGGCTAAAGATATACCTGTGATTGAACCATGTTTGGTTTTTTGAGGGAGGTCATCTGAAGGAGCCAAAGAAAAGTGACCAAATATGAAGTGGCTTATATACCAAATTATTTGGCACTATTTTATGCACCTCTGTCATGCCCCCTTACTCACATTTTCGTCTAAACTAAAAGCTCCAAAGGCTGTAACCTCTTTCCACTGGGAAGTTGCTCCAGCCCCTCAATAATTTCCGTTGCCCTTTTCTGAATATGTACCAATATGCTTGTCAAGGAGCTGTAATTGGCTACACAACATGTCTTTGGTCGGCTGAAAGTAATATGGGAAAGGGCAAGTTGTATCTCAATTCAAGCTGAGGACACCCTTGATTACACCTAAAGCAGTAGGACTCCAGCAAAACATGCATTATTTGCAGTTCTTGGAAAACAGATTAACCCCAGAACCTCAATAAAGATCTCAGAGGGAAGAAGGTGGCACAGTTACTCATCACTTCACCTTGTAACTGGGAATGTGTTGTCTTCCTCTCTTGAATCTGTGCAAGGAACAACAAATGACTTAAAAAAAAAACCCCAAAACATTTCCATACCCTTCTGTGCTATACAGCAGAGTGTAATTTGTAGGAAGTCCACCATCTGAATCAGCTTTCCACCAGCAAGTAAATGTTTCATTTCCTGAAGTTCGGCAACTCCTTACTGTCGGCTTTCCAGGAAGTGACTGACCTGAGGAAATGCAATCACAAATTAAATTATCATCACAGGGGCTCTGAGCAGATAAGGGCCTAGAGTCGTGGTTTAAGTCTGTTTTCGACAGCGATGGTGGTTCTGAGGCTCTATTTTCCTCCCTCTGTTTTTGGAGAGAACCACTGCAGTGCAGTATTATGGTCAAAGAACTGAGTGCACATCAGAAAGACTCAAGTTAAAGCTCACTGGGTGGTGAGAGCCAGTGTGGTGTAGTGGTTAAGAGCGATAGACTCGTAATCTGGGGAATTGGGTCCGCGTCTCCGCTCCTCCACATGCAGCTGCTGGGTGACCTTGGGCTAGTCACACTTCTTTGAAGTATCTCAGCCTCACTCACCTCACAGAGTTTTTGTTGTGGGGGAGGAAGGGAAAGGAGAATGTTAGCCGCTTTAAGACTCCTTCGGGTAGTGATAAAGCGGGATATCAAATCCAAACTCTTCTCCTCTTCTTCTTCTTCTTCTTCTTCTTCTTCTTCTTCTTCTTCTTCTTGAATAGCTTGCCATATCTCAGGGCTACCACTGCAACCCCCAAGAGCCACCCACCAAATGTCAGGCATCAGAGAGGGCTATAGCGGTCACACCCTGCTTGTAGGCTATTCAGAGGCATCTGGCTGTGGCCACATCAGAAAACAAAATGCTGGATCAGATAGTCATCCATTAGGGCTCTTACAAGGCACACTACAGGAACAGGAAAGTGGTTATTGGGGATTTAACTCTATCAGAGCAGACAAGGCTCATATTTACCACTCAAGTCCCCAAATGATAGATTGTTAGAAGTGAGTCTTCACCCATAAAAATATTTTTTTTAAATTTATATTCTACCTTTTCCCCTGACAGGGACTCAAGGTGGCAAACAGCTAAAAACATAGAAAAAGCAATCATTAAGAAGCAGTTAAACATTAATAGAACATATGGAAGGCCGATCGCCAAAGAATTGATGCTTTTGAATTATGGTGCTGGAGGAGACTCCTGAGAGCCCCATGGACTGCAATAAGATCAAACCTATCCATTCTGAAGGAAATCAGCCCTAAGTGCTCACTGGAAGGACAGATCCTGAAGCTGAGGCGCCAATACTTTGGCCACCTCATGAGAAGAGAAGACTCCCTGGAGAAGACCCTGATGTTGGGAAAGATGGAGGGCACAAGGAGAAGGGGATGACAGAGGACGAGATGGTTGGACCGTGTTCTCGAAGCTACCAGCATGAGTTTGACCCAACTGCGGGAGGCAGTGGAAGACAGGAGTGCTTGACGTGCTCTGGTCCATGGGGTCACGAAGAGTTGGACACGACTAAACGACTAAACAATAACAAATGTGTTATATTAAAACATATGGCTCATCCATCATGGCACCAGCTCTTTCATTAAAATCAGTCAGTTCCCAAAAGCTTGTTTGAACAAGGAAGTCCTTCACCTGCTGGCAGAAGGGCAACAAGGAGAAAGCCAGTCTATATGTAATGGCTTACATAATACCGCTGGGTATTTCAGTTACATATTTTTATGTAATGGTAGATTGTGAAATGGTTATTCACATGCATATCAGGGACAGCCAATGTGGGGCCCTCCCGATGTTGTTGATCAGAACTCCCAGCATCTCTGACCATTGGCCCTACTCTCTGAACTGAGGGGATTTGTTGGTGTCAAGCCAGCTTGTTGGCTCTCCCTGAAGTAATGTTACATTAATTATTTTTGTCAGGACTTGGGGAGGTTAGCCTCTCCAAAACAACATGGGAGAATGTGATGCTAATGTCCAATACCAAGAAGAAGAAGAAGAAGAAGAGGAGGAGGAGGAGTTTGGATTTGATATCCCGCTTTATCACTACCCGAAGGAGTCTCAAAGCGGCTAACATTCTCCTTTCCCTTCCTCCCCTACAACAAACACTCTGTGAGGTGAGTGAGGCTGAGAGACTTCAGAGAAGTGTGACTAGCCCAAGGTCACCCAGCAGCTGCATGTGGAGGAGTGAAGACGCGAACCCAGTTCACCAGATTACAAGTCTACTGCTCTTAACCACTACACCACGCTGGCTCTCAAACAGTTTTGTGTGTTGAGCACACTGCTTTATGGAAGTGAGCCATGGGCAACTTAAAACCATCAGGAGCCATGCCCCAACATCTTCCACATGTGTTGGATGAAGAAAATTTTGGGTATCACATGGCAGGACGGCTTTTCCAACAAATATGTGCTCTCCCAAGCCCACATGATGTTTACGCTGGCTTGGCCATGCCCACAGAATGGAAGATGGCAGGATCCCCAAGCACGCTTTCCCGATTTTAAGTTTTGAAAAGGTAAAGGATGTTTTGAATGCTCACCGTTAACAATCCATGTGTTTAGAGCAAGCAGCAGAATCAGTGCACCTGATGGTGACATCTCTAGCCTCAAGTCGGCCTCACCTTCCTCCTTTTCCTCTTCCACCACCTCCAGGAAGGAAGGAAAGCTCACTAGGAAATAATAATAATAATAATAATAATAATAATAATAATAATAATAAACCAGCTACATTTACTAAAGTTTCTTGATGGCACACATTCATTTTATAATGTTTTTGGCCAATGAATCGTTTTCACACACCCTGGTGTCCCCCAACAATTCATAATGCTTGTGTTTTAGACAGAATCGCTAGCTCTAGAAAATGAAGGTGGAAGATTCTGTTCAATATCATCAAATCCAGCCAGATATTAGGAGACTCCAGGGCTGAATTAGAGAGGCACAAAGACCAGGTTAAATGCACAGTCCAACTTTACTAGTCATAGACAATCCATTTTCTTGTAGGAAGGCAAAAGTTGTTGTTGTTTTTAAATGAGCAAAATAGTTCATTGGTTAATTTCTAAACTGCGTATTACTCCTATGAACCACACTGAGATCTTCAGATGAAGGTGGTATATAATAAATAAATAAATAAATAAATAATAATATGAATGGAAGCTGCCAAGTGTATCCCATGAGCAGAGTTGCATTAAGGGATGCTTCTACTAGTGAAAGGAGAGTGGCCTTTTTTTACATCCCTCCACTCCTGAACCCCCTTTGCACCTAAAAATTCTGCTACAGTGGGATCCTTTGGAGCAGGATAACAGGGGAAAGGCGATTCTGTTTTGCATGCAGAAGGTCCCAGGTTCCATCGCTGGCATCTCCAGTGAATGTTCTTTGCCTGAAATCCTGGAAAGCCACCCACTGCCAGTCAGTGTGGACAATATTGAGCCAGGTAGGCCAAAGGTCTGACTTAGTATAGAAGCAGTTCTATAGGTTCTTATGAGAGCTGGTCCAGGTGGTTTCTGGAGAAAAGCAGAGATGGGTGAAAAAGGCCACCCCGCTCTAGAACCATAGAATTGTATTGTTGCAAGGGACCCTGAGGGTCATCTCACCCAACCCCCTCCAGTGCAGGAATCTCAACGCATGGTCTCCCATCCTATCTGAAACCATACCAGAACCTGCTTAGCTTTGCAAATGTGCTAACAGTTTTATTGCTGCAGCTCTAGCAGGTGTCTTCTCTGTATCCCAGTCTCTTCTCAAAAGCAGGAGGAACTCTTTCATTCATAAGGGGTAGTTGGGCTCCAAGCCCAAGGGTGTAGCTTTGGAGACCATTAAAATTGATATAAAGCTGAATGATTACACTTACATGGAAGTCTAAATGGAATTTATTGACTGGTGTAGAATTTGGAGAACTTTGGCAAAGGCCTCTGAATTAGATTTGTTCTTTATTTTGAAACTTACTATATAAATTTGTTGGTAACAACTACAGCTTTGGTTCCCCTTAGCTATTCTCTCCTCTCTTCCAAGGCAGTCATCAGCAAGCCACAGTTAATTTATGAACTGTCTCACATTTTCCTCGTAGCACTTAGAGAAAGTTCAATTTTCTTTTCTCTGAAGTACTGATCAAGCAAGTACCTTATTCCCTCCCCTAACATTAACAAGTCACAAGGGATTGTAGAGAAGCTTGATTAATTCCTTGCATCTGTGAAAGATTCCGGACTGATATCCACAACTGAATCCAACGCTTTCAGGAAAGGTGTCTGAAGACCAGAGAGGCATTCTTCTCCCTTTGCCATGAGCTGACATAATGAGCTCATGGAAATCCATGCTCTCATCTTCTATCTCTTTATTTTTTGTAGAAGACCAGACCCTCAGTGTCACCCTGCATTTGTATCAGAACCATGGCACTGGGAAGGGTGCCTTAACCCTTTCCTTCCTACCATTTTCCAGATGAGAGCCAAACTGTTATGGCCTCCCATTAAGCCTTATCCAGATACAGCACACACACACACACACAAACACACATTTTTAAAAACAACATGGTGTACCCCCAGGAAAGTGGAGATGGGTAGGAAAAAGTTGTATATTGTGCATTGCCGGTGGTGTTGTATGTGGTATCTAATAGGTGCCACAACATTTGAGGCAAGCACAATCTACATTCTACTCAATATGTGCAAGGGCAGTTGATTTGATTCTTCTGCTCCTTTCCTTCCACTGTCTTCCTTGCCCTTCCCTTTGCTCACAGACACAGAAGACAGGAACTCGGGTTTCTGCTGGGCAAGTCTTCACAAACAATCCCTGGAAGCAGGGGTGCCATTTTAGATTTCATTGGACCTGGGTGGCATTCGGATGCTTCATAAGCAAAAACAACAGAGTGGGCTAGAGTTCCCGAATCGTCTGTAGTTAGAAAATCGGGCATGACCATTCCCACAAGTACCAGGCTCCACCAAGACAACAAGGAGTATGTGCACTGGTGACACAACCCACTGAGCAAACACAGCTTTTTGCAACATATTGGGCTGTAGAGGTTTTTGTCTATATGTGATGGCCTGGGATTCGGACTCAGAGGTTGAACCTGAGGAATCCCAGCCTGCACAGGAGTCCCCGCCTCCAGAACCAGCTGAGCCGGGGTTGGGGCCTGAGCCTGAAGGGTCCTCACCTGTGCTGGATCCTCAGGTGCAGGCACCAGCTGAGTCTGCTCTGGCCTCTGAGGTGATGGAGGACCCATTGCCTGCAGGTGCTCCACTCTCAGCCCCGTCAGAGGAAGAGCAGGTTGCCTCTGGGTCCGGTAACCCTCCAGCCTCTCCTGAGCTGCAGAGGCTCAGGGCAGAGAGCCAGAGGGAACTAAGTTCCTGCAGGGGGAGTGCTCGCCTCTGGGCCGGGAGAGGTGAGTCACCAGAGGATCGGGGCTGCCCTATGCCTTGGGGCAGATAAAAGCTAGTCAACCCCAGTCCCAGGTTGTGGGAGGAACGTTGTTGCTAGCCTGTTCCTGCCTGCACCCTGTCCTGCTCTTCTGCCAGAGTTCCTGACCCCACCCAACTCCCTGCCTTGGACCCAGCTTCAGCTTTGACGGACAGCCTCCATTCCACATCCTCAACTTCGGACTGGACTCAGACCTCGCCTCTTGGTTAGCCCCCAGGACCAGCACACTATAATTGCTTCGGTTATGCACAGCTCTTCCTTTCCCATTTAATTAAAAGAGAAGGCCCCTTAGAGTCTAGAAGGCTACTTTCCACTTCCCAGCAGGGAAGCCTCTGTTCCTGATTTATTCCTTTTAATTTGAATCAGGCCGACTTGAAAACACAGACAAGATAACGCAATCATGCAATAAGTGGTCTGTGGGATGATACTTTGAATCATGCATATATTAGGCACTAATAACTTCCCTGTGCAATTACAGTTCTTTTCAATAGCACTATTCTGTACTGTGTGTGTTTTTTCTATTTGAGCACTTAGTGTCTTTAATTTCCATTTGCTAATTGTCTCTTTGCTTTCAAATTCAGTCGTATGTTCCTGAACATTGTATTAGTCACTTTCCAAATCTCTTAGTGTCCCACCTCTCGGTATTTATTTTCTTAAAGTGGAAGTTGTTGGAGAACAAAGAGCCCACTCCAAAAACTAATTCCACCCACAGACAACTGCTTAGTATGTCTCTCAGCCTCTCTCCATGTCTCCCTCCTTCTTCAAGTCTCTCCTCAAAACACGCCTCTTTAAGTGCAACATTTACAGCATGAGTAGGCAAACTAAGGCCCGGGGGCTGGATCCGGCCCAATCGCCTTCTCAATCCGGCCCACGGACCGTCCAGGAATCAGTGTGTTTTTACATGAGTAGAATGTGTCCTTTTATTTAAAAGGCATCTCTGGGTTATTTGTGGGGCCTGCCTGGTGTTTTTACATGAGTAGAATGTGTGTTTTTATTAGAAATGGATCTCTGGCATAGCTGTCAACTTTTCCCTTTTCTTGTGAGGAATCCTATTTGGAATAAGGGAATTTCACTTAAGAAAAGGAAAACGTTGACAGCTATGAATTCTCTGGGTTATTTGTGGGGCATTGGAATGCGTTCATACTTCCCCCCAAAATATAGTCCAGCCCCCCACAAGGCCTGAGGGACAGTGGACTGGCCCCCTGCTGAAAAAGTTTGCTGACCCCTGATTTACAGCAACAACAGTTTTTAAATACATTTAAAAAAGGGTGGTGGTGGTATCTGGACCGGGGCCAATGCAGGCGGGGAGAGAAGGTTTAACTCCCAACCACGATGGCTATGATCTACCTCCACAGTTGGAGGCAGGATGGTCATTGGAAACTCATAGAATTGCAGAGTTGGAAGGATCTAGTCCAAAGGCTTGGCCCCGTCCTTCCTCTGTAGAGGGAAGGTTTTTTTTAAGGTTTAATTTTTTTTAAAATGTTTTGATATCTGTTGAAAGCCACCCAGAGTGGTGGGGCAACCCAGTCAGATGGGCAGTATGTCGTTGTTGTTGTTGTTGTTGTTGTTATTGGCATGGGACAAGTGCCAGTGTCGGCGTGCCCTTGCTTGGTACTTAGCGTTCCATTCATTCCTGAGTTCTGTGTCTTTGTTGCATCCCTGTTTCACACTGTGACATAATCAAGAAATGGAATATGGATAAATGGGCTGGGCTATTTAAAAATGAGTAGGTGTAATTCTTAATGGCTTCCATTCAGTGCTATGGAACAATATAACTAGGCTGCAATTAAAAGCAGTATTGGGTGGGAAAAGTGAATTTGTTCTTCACAGGAAACCGGGGCCACAAGTTGCTTGTTAATTAATCTTGGGATCTTTGGATAAAGGGTGATATAAAACTAAACTAAACTAAGTTAGACTAAAGCATTGCTTGAGTTTCTTTCCCCTCCCTTAGTCAGCTTCCTCCTCATCAGTCTCAGCACTGCCTTTGTAGAACTCAACAGAGAGAAGGAGACAAAATTAAGAGGAGTTGTTGTTCCTCAGGCGCCACCTACTGGTGACCTCCCTGTCTTCTACCCTATCTGCCTCAATGACCACTGGCAATGACTGCTACCTATAAATCTGAATTTTCGTTCGATGACTAGAAATGACTAGAAATGGCGTACATCAGGAAGGTCAATGTTGCACAATCTTCACCTGTTTTGTTCAGCATTGATACTAAACCAGGAAGTGTATATTCCTCCTCATTTAGAGCTGCAATGAGATAGTGGTGTTGATCACTTAAATACATCGTTTGACAGTGGGTCAGCATAGATAGACTCTCCACGCCCTAACTTCTGGCAAAAGACTGGTATTGATTTGCTGGAAAGATAATACTATGGCACCCTTTGAGCAATGGATAGAATATATGACAACTCTTGCAATAGACAAACGGATTGCTTTTAGAGATTGTGTATAAATAAATACAATGGTATTTGGAATGCATTTATTAAAAAATATAAAGTTGTGTTACTAATTTTACATTAGTTTGCATAATTGCATTACTTATATACTCATATTTTGTATTACAATTTCATGTATTTTTTTTCTTTTTGCCTTTTTGCTATATATATATATATATATATATATATATATGCATGCACATCAGGGACAAGAGGCAGATAAAACAGTCCTCCAAAGCTGATAATGAATGAATTGATTCTCAGGTGATCTCAACATGTGCATCTCAATCCCCATGCTACAGAAGTCAGTGGGGTGATATGTCTGGCTATTTCCGCATTTCATGAGTGCATACAAGCGTTCTTTGTATAAAGACTCTACCGTGCAAATGTATGACCAAGGCATCATTCTGTACTTATGCAAATAGTGTCCATCACTAATACATAAGAAACCAGCCTACTTACCGGATTAATGTGCTTGTTCATCTTCAGATTTTTCATGGGGGGCCTGCCAAATCAGATGACTACCTAGAAAGGAGGAGGGAAAGCTTTTTGAATATTTATGTTTAAGTCAAAGAACTTCATTTTCTTTTCAAAAGTAGATGGGACTGGTGGCAGGGGAGAAACTCCATGGGCTTATATAAAGCTTTGTTGATTTATGATGTGCAATGATTTGTCTCTTAGAGGAAAACAAAAACACCCCAAGGCTGCAATCCTACACTAATTTACTAGGAGTAAGCCCCAGGACCCTCACTGGAGCTTACTTCTGAGTAGACAGATACTGTATTGCACTATATTTTGTTTAGTTTCCTCTTTATAATGGAAGAGAAGAGAAAAACTGAAACAGAGGAAACTGTGAGATTTATGTGTGCATTCTAGCTCCTTGACTTTATGAAAGGCAATTTCATTTTATATACAAAACACAGGGACCATAAAATTTACAATCCAGATATTTCTGAACATTCCTATTGAATTCACTCAGACTTTTCTGGCACAAACCATATGTGAAGATCACTTAGAGGACTTAACAACAACAACAACAATTATTTTATTATTTATACTCCTCCCATCTGGCTGGGTTTCCCCATTTCACAATAGTCACATTGATTGCAAATGGCGAAGATTTGCAAAGCGTCATTTGAAATGACATAATTAGATAGACAGACAGATATAGGGCACTCCCAGAAAATATGTTTATTGAGCATTCATCCTGATGTGATGGGAGGGAAGTTAGGTGACAATGGCTATTTGATGAGCATTCACTCCTACATGCTGACGCGTCAAAGCAGTAATTGTCCCATGCTTCTCGGTGCCTTTTCCTGTCACTTTCCTTATTGCAAAAAGTCTGCTCTTTGGAGGAAGCGGGTTTCTTGCACCAGAGATTTCATTGTGCAACTTGAATTTGCTAGTATGGGATGAAGTCCTGTCCGAAAACAGTGACAGTCTGGAAATGGCCCTAGAGATTAGAAATGAATGGAAAATGGAGCAAAATAAATACAGTGGTATTTCAGGTTAAGTGCTTAATTCGTTCTGGAGGTCTGTTCTTAACCTGAAACTGTTCTTAACCTGAAGCACCACTTTAGCTAATGGGGCCTCCTGCTGCCACTGCACGATTTCTGTTCTCATCCTGAAGCAAAGTTCTTAACCCGAGGTAATATTTCTGGGTTAGCGGAGTCTGTAACCTGAAGCGTATGTAACCTGAGGTACCACTGTACAGTGGTACCTCGGGTTACATACGCTTCAGGTTACAGACGCTTCAGGTTACAGACTCGGCTAACCCAGAAATAGTACCTCGGGTTAAGAACTTTGCTTCAGGATGAGAACAGAAATCGTGTTCCGGTGGCGCGGCGGCAGCAGGAGGCCCCATTAGCTAAAGTGGTGCTTCAAGTTAAGAACAGTTTCAGGTTAAGAACGGACCTCTGAAACGAATTAAGTACTTAACCCGAGGTACTACTGTATAGATATATTGCTGGCTCATGAATGCAACTGAGTATTCACATGGCCATGGCTTACAATTTTCACTGTTCTTTTATTACACAAAGATTCCACTTAACACACACACATGCAAGGACTTGTAGCCTTAATCCCATTTCACTTCCAATGCAGTGCACTCTCCTGTCCTCTAGAGGGCTCATGCGCACCGGAAGGCTCAGTGTGCCACCCCCTGCCCAGCCGAGTCCTTGTCAGGTGCAAAGTTATAGTTACCATGCAGCAAGCAATTAATGCACAGGTTGGGTTAGGAAACACACCTACCCCCATTCATTCTATGGCAATGGCCACTTGTCATAGCAAGAACTGCTCCCTGATCTGTTTCCACAGCTGGTATTTGTGAAAGGCACTATGTTGGTCTACAGCAGTGTTTTTCAACCTTGGGTCCCCAGCTGTTGTTAGACTACAACTCCCATCATTCCTAGCTAGCAGATCCAGTGGTCAGAGATGGTGGGAGTTGTAGTCCAACAACAACTGGGGACTCAAGATTGAGAAACACTGGTCTACAGCAACAGGCTACTTCAAGTTTGGGGGTCACAGGGGAACTCTCTCCTCCCAGTGCTCAGAAAATGACAGCTCTCTGCTGACCTCTTTTTTCCTATGACCTACACCCCCCTTGAAGCGATAACCCTTCTCTCCTTTTCCATGCACGAGTAAGTTACCAGTGCAAGGGTCAGTGGCTAGAGAAAGGGCAAAGAGTGCATTGGGAAACAGCTGAGATCTTTCAGCCATTACACTAGAACATTATTCATATCAAGATGAGTTTTTACAACCACCCCAGACACTCTACGCAAACCATATAAGGCCAGGGTTGGGGAACTCAAAGAATAAGTTACCAGATCACAGTGTGTTTAGCACCGCTGCAATAAACTTGGTGATAAGGATAAGAAATCCAGCTTTTCGCCCCAAAAGTACAACACACTGCGAAACCAGGTTAGTTGACAGAAGCACCTTGTGCGTGCAAGTCTTGTGTGTGCAGCGAGCCTCTTTGTGTATAGTAGATGCAATAAAAATGGAATATGATAAGCTGTGTTTATGTTATGACAAAAGCTTGTGCAATCTCACCTTATGTAGCCTGAGCTGAAAGATTATGTGATACAGAGGTCAGAAAAACAACTTAGGGACATAAGAAAACCCTCCTGGATCAGGCCAGTGACCTATCTAGTTCAGATTCCTGTTGTCATGGGCTGGTGGCATGTAGCTGCTGGAGAACCCCCAAGGGAAGACGGCTCAGAGCCAGGGGATTGGTGGTGGGATGACGATGAGTGGTCAGGGGGAGAAAAGGGAGAAGACTGGGAGAAGAAGGTGAGGGAAGCTGAAGAGGCAACAAGGCAAAGGAAGCAGCAACAGGTGCACCCTACACCAGTGGTTTTCAACCAGTGTGCTGTGGCACCCTGGGGTGCCTTGAATGATAGTCAGGGGTGCCGTGGGCAACACTGGCCTCTGCCCCTTTCCTTCTCTCCCTCCTCTGATGCTCAGAGACCAAGGGTGGCTGCTGAGAGGACTCCCAAGGAGAGGGGAAGCTGAGGGAACACTTCACATGGGAGCGTGTTCGCAAAAGGGTGAGAGGCTGCCAGCTCTGCAGGCAGGGGGTGACATAACTGGGCATGAATGTAGTTGGTCAAGGAATCCTTGGACCAATCTCTGCCCTACACCCACCATACTGTTCCTTGTGTTTCCGAGCACAATTCAAAGTGTTGGTGCTGACCTTTAAAGTCCTAAACGGCCTCGGTCCAGTATACCTGAAGGAGCGTCTCCACCTCCATCGTTCTGCCCGGACACTGAGGTCCAGCTCCGAGGGCCTTTTGGCGGTTCCCTCACTGCAAGAAGGCAAGTTACAGGGAACCAGGCAGAGGGCCTTCTTGGTAGTGGCACCCACCCTGTGGAACGCCCTCCCACCAGATGTCAAAGAGAAAAATAACTACTAAACCTCTAGAAGACATCTGAAGGCAGCCCTGTTTAGGAAAGCTTTTAATGTTTAATAGGTTATTGTATTTTAGTGTCCTGTTGGAAGCTGTCCAGAGTGGCTGGGGAAACCCAGCCAGATGGGTGGGGTATAAATAATATTGTTGTTGTTGTTGTTGTTGTACTAGTTTGACCATTTAAAAGGGTAAGAAAGGGCTGTAGCTTAGTGGTAGAGCATCTGCCTTGTTCATAGTACATCATAGGATCTCCAGGTAGGGCTGGGGAAACCTGGAGTGTTGCTGTCAATCAGTGTGGACAATATTGAGCTAGATGGACTAATGGTATAAGGTAACTTGCTGTGATTAAGAACTTCAGAATGCCTTTTCCCCTTTGGCTAGCTTTTAACTGACTTTTCCCACCTCACTTTTCTTAGTTCCAGCTCAGTGTCCGGCAAAGAAGTCTACAGTGGTACCTCTGGATGCGAACAGGATCTGTTCCAGAACCCCTTCGCATCCTGAAGTGAACGCAACCCACGTCTGTGCTTGCACGGGTCGTGATTCGCCACTTCTGCGCATGCACGTGACGTCATTTTGAGCATCTGCACATGCGCAAGTGGCAAAACACAGAAGTAACGCGTTCCGTTACTTCTGGGTCACTGCAGAGCTCAACCCGAAAACACTCAACCTGAAGCAACTTTAACCTGAGGTATGACTGTATCGCCTGAGAAAGTTTACTATGCCTTTCTCTTTTTTTTTTACAATAAAAACCTCACAAAAATAGTTAAGATACATTTTCTTCTCCCCTTCCTCTTACTGCATTATTTTGCAGTAAGGAACAGAGCTGCCTCAGTGGGGGCAACTTACACAACTGAATAATATTGTAAGTCGTGTGCAATTTGCATGTTCGGTTCTGCTGGGGATGCATTTGCATAATTTAGCTGTCTAATGCCAACTTGCAGCAAACAGAGCCATAAATGGCCAGCTATTCCTGCCGGCTATTAAAAAGCCATTTTTGCACAATGACCTCCTGCCATGCCCAGCCTCATAAACTTTAGATTAGATCCAGAGGACTGAGAAAATATTGCAAGGGAGGGGGAAAGAGAGAGAAGGTAGGCTGTGAAAGACCAGGTGCCCTTTTACAAGCGCAAACATGCCCAGTTCTTAGCAACAGCCACCAGGCACATCTGACTGCTGTTTGCTCAAACATTCCCTCCCTTAAGTGGATCTCTGTATGAAAGCCTCCCTCTATTTTGCTATTAACAAATTAAATCCAGTCCAATTATGCTTCAGGCTTGCAGTTCTGCAACAACAAGAGAGCTGTTCTTCAGCAGTACTGAATTAAGCGACCACCAGACCATTTGAAGGGGAGGTGGATGTTTCGGTTTTTAAAAGAAGCTTCATCTAAGAAGTTGCCAAGCTCAAACTCCTATAGAGGGGCTATTATATATTTAAGGATTGCTTAGGAGGAGTGCTGGTACTGGTGTACAAGTCTGGTGTAGCTTAGGACCAGGATACCTAAAATATTGTCTCACCCCTCATATACTCAAAACAAAATAAAAAAATTCAGAAGTCACCAGATTAAAAAAAAACAGAAGTCACCAGATAAGAATCTTATCTCATTATACATGACAAAGCCATTTTTCACCTCCTCACCCCTTGCTTTTTCCTGTAAGACCTATTGCAGTCGTTAAGAGTCGTCAACAGGCTCATCACAGCTATCTGCCAATCACCCAATCCCACCACCCCTCTGAGTAATACCCCTCCCCACCTTCTCACTATATAGAAGGGTCTGGTGACTTCTGTTTCAGTGTATCTGAAGAAGTGTGCATGCACACGAAAGCTCATACCATGAACTAACTTAGTTGGTCTTTGAGGTGCTACTGGAAGGAATTTTTTTATTTTGTTTTGACTATGGCAGACCAACACGGCTACCTATCTGTAACCCTCATATACTCAGTTGATCACGGCACTCTCCATCTCATCTGGAGGTCTGTTCTGTATGACATAGGAATTGGGCTTTTAGTGTGGGCTCATCTGCCTTTTGGAATCCCTTCCCACTACACATTAGACAGCTGTCGTCTCTGTTGACTTTTTGGCAGCTGCTGAAGATCTTCCTCTTTTAAGAAACCTTGTAAGTGGAGATATTTATCCCAGTCTGCATCTGTACTGGACTATATATATGGAACTATTTTTTTAACTTTTTATATATGCAATTGTTTTCAAGTTTTTGCATCGTTTTTAAATGTGGAATAGTTTTAGTTGTTTGAGACACAGCACTTTTTTTTTTAATTGTTTTTACAATTTCCTTGTTCTTTGGTTTTCACTGTTTCATAACTGTGTGTTCTATTGTTGCAATCTTTTCTGGGGCCATATGGTAAAGGTCAGGCAAAATACCAAACAAATAAAGTGATATTCATTTCATAGTCTCCACAGTCGTACTTTTGTAGTTGCCTGAGAACAAACCAGACATTACAAGGTTTATTTATATTTAACAAATTTCTGATCCAGTTGTTTGTTTTTTTAAAAAAAGATGCTTCAATAAGCAGCCTGTGATCCCCAGCAATTGAAATTCAGAGGCATATGACCTCTAAAACTGGAGACGATACAGCCATCATGACACTGGAGGTTATAAAATCACCATGACTAGCAGCCATTCATAGTCTTATCTGCCATGATGTTATTGAATCATCTTTCAAAGCTATCTAAGCTGGTAGCTGTCACCAACTACATCTCATGGTAGCAAATTCCATCATGTTGTGTGATGTGCTTCCTCTTAAATTTCCTCTAGGAACTAAAGAGACCAAAGGAGAAAATGAATTATAGTAGAATGGAGAAATCCAAAGTTTCAAGTTTGCTTTTTAAGCAGGTTCAGTGGTCTGGCTTGTGGTCTTTTCAGTAATGTGAAGAATAACAGCAAATCACTCTTGCATGAGTGAGTGTCCACGACTCATTCCATTTACTCCTCAGGACTTACTGCTGAGACGTTTCTCCCTTTGAACTCAAACCTCAACCCAGCAAATATACTCAATGAACTTTGGTTGAGAAGGTGTTTATGGAAGTTTTATAAACTTTGCCATAGCGATTGGTGAGGCCAAAGTCTAAAGGACACAGAAAATAGTGCTAGTGGGAAAGGCTCTCCTCTCCAGTTATGGGTTCAAGTAAAATGCATAGTTGTAGCCAAAGGCCACAGTAAATCACAGCTGAATATCTGAATGAATACAGGTGCCTACAAAATGAACACATCCCCTGGGAGTTATATGTGATGCTTTTGTGACATGCAGATTGTTCCTAACAGTCAGATTACAAGAGGCTGTAATCTTAAATGGAAAGGCCAATATGGGTAGAAACAATTTGAAAGAGGAGGGTTTTTTAAAAAAGCTGCTCTGGGGAAAGGAGTTGGTGGACCTGCCCCAAGGTGAAAGACTTCTGGGAAAAGATTTATAATGAATTGAAAAAAATGTTGAAATATACATTTATAAAGAAACCAGAAACCTTTCTTCTTGGAATAACGGGTCTGGAATTGGCCAAGAAAGATGTTAAATTATTTTTGTATGCCCCAACTGCTGCTCGAATTTTACTAGCTAAAAAGTGGAAAACCCAAGAATTACCAACGGTCGAAGAATGGCAAATGAAAATGATGGATTTTTCAGAGCTAGCCGACCCAACCGGAAGAGTCCGTGACCAGAAGGAGGAGGAGTATCAGGAAGAATGGACAAAATTTAATGATTATTTAGTTAAATACGTTAAGTTAAATTAATTCGAAATAGCTTGCAGATACTAGATCAGCTTAGGATTCTACATAAGTTAAGTGATGAATTAATATGTTTAATGCCGAACTGAAAAGATAGAATGATGTTAAGTGACTAAGTTTATAAGAACTCTGATTTGGAAAACTGTTAAAAGGATATGCATTGAAATTCAACCAAGGGGAAGCGAGGAAGTCACTGAACAATGTTAATAAGTGTAATTTTAATAAGGTTATGATTTTTGTTTGTTTGTTTGTCTGTTTATAATTTTGTGAAAACCAATAAAAATTTTTTTTTGGGAAAAAAGGAGTTGGGTTCCTCCTTGGCCTATAACAGCCTTCTGCTTCAGAATGCAACCTCCTCTGCAGTTGCATTTTGAAAAAGATGAAGCATAAATTCACGGCCAAACTATACCTGATGAAGGACACGTGAATCTGTAGTTTCTCAACAGTTCACATTTTCCCAACCTGAAGCTCATTTCCCCACAGTTCCACATCTGTTTGCAAATTCATTTTCTTTTTTTGAAAAAGTCGCCATGAAAAGTCTCCAGCAGTTTACTGCAAATTTCTCCTCATATGTGATTTTTGTAAAATCCACAATCATTGCAAGCAATCACATATAATGTATTTTTTGACATTCTTTTCATGAATATGTGCACTTTCCCACAATGCATACAATTTGTTACGTACTACTTTGTTGGAGAACTGTGTTGCAAAATTCAGAGGTCTGAATTTCAAAGGATGACCCTGTTTCAGTTCACATATTGTTTCAGGAAGGGTGAATTAAGTAGATTCATCTTTAAATGAGCACTGAACCAGCTCCCTCCACCTGACTGAGCATTATTGGGCCTTTGTGAAGAACCCGCTGTGCTCAATCATAGGTCACACCTCCATTAAGCTACAAGCACCAGCAAAATGTTTGAGAGTTGCTCTGAATAACAAGCACTATCTACTTATCAACATAGTTTCTTGCAGTAATTTATGTAGAGGGATTACAGCAACGGCCATTAAAATTGAAAGGTATCCTTTTGTTTCCTAAGTCCCAAAGTCTATGAGACTAGCCTGGGCACAATTCCAGATAGGTAATAGAACACATAGCTATAAAAGGCAACTTTGCTAAACTCTGAAACTAAAACTGGTGAGGAGGCAGTCATGCAAGGAAATTAGAGGTGTGGGTTCAGTTTTTACAATAAAAAATACTTTTATATCACATGAAAAGGTCAGCTGCTTGTGTGTAATCCCTGGTTTAAAGAGCCTATATTCTGTTCTCAGTGGCAGGCGTTCCTCCCCTGGCTGCGCACCTCCTTTATTATTAAGTCAAATAAAAGCTATTTTGACATCCAAGTTTTATTTCAGACTGGGAAAGCATACAGCTGCATTTGGCTACAGTAATACACCATGGTTTATGTATAGGAACAAGCTGCAGCTAGCTTAATCTTGCATGACAACCACCTCCCCTCTCCTTCTGTGATGGGGTTGGAAGCATTTCTTGATAAATCAGAGTTCAGCAATATGTACACACCCTAAACTGTGGTTAATATTAACTATGGTAATATTAACAAGGTGGCTTCATAACCCAAGGTCTGAAGTTCCAATAAATAATAGTTAATTAAGGTCAAACACTGTTCGGCCAGGTTCAGGTGTCATGGCAACCTGCAGTTAATTAAAAACAGAGGTGAAGACTACTGATTTCCTCCCTGGGGCCTCTGTGAACATTGCTGACATATGATTTGATAATTTAATACAAGCACTTCACTAGCAACCCTGCCAAAGCAGGAGACAGCATGAAAAATGTGCTGAAGACTGACAAAGTTTATTAGTGACTGGAATAAATTTAAGGTATACATTGAAGGGAACTATAGAAACTTAAAAACTATAGCAGGTTTGATATAGATCTTATGATGTGTAAGCCATTAACAATTATCAGCTGCAGGAAAAAGATAGTATTTTTATTAAGAAGCCCGAAATCGGGAGGGATGGAGGTCAACAGGTGTGTAGAGAAGATTTAAAGATTTAAAGATATAAAGATTTAAGTACGAAAACAGAGAATTGTAACGGAAACTGATGTTATTTTTATGTTATGTTTGGATATCTCTTTTGAAATTGTTGATTTGTTTTCTTTTTTGGTTATCCAAGTGAAATTCAATAAAAAGAAATGGGAAAAAAATAAGAACTTTAAAAAAAAATGTGCTGAAGACTGGATTAAAGTGTCAAAATTCCACAGGGAGAGATAATGGAAGACACAGCAGACAGAGATTCTGTCATGCGGTATGAAGCGGAAAAATGTGCTGAAGACTAAATTAAAGTGACAATATTCCAAGGGCAGTGACTTAGAAAAAGATCTTGTCAACCTCCCCAAGACAATTCTTCAAATAACCTGGTGCAAAAAGTTATCAGATTTCAGCAGGACTTTAAAGGGTATACACCACACAACATTAGCAGGCGTAAATGGCATTGGAATTGGGCCCTAATAGCATCATGAGCACAAATAATAATGGGTGCACAATAAAAAGGACATATGGAAGGGCTCCTGGAAGAGGTGTCCATGAGGGTTTGTTACATGCTCATATCTAATCATAGACTTGTAAAATTGGAAGGGACCACAAAGATCACCCAGTCCAACCCCCTGCGATGAGGGAATCTTTTTGCCCAGTGCAGGGCTCAAACCCACAACCCTGAGAGTCTCATGCTCTACCAACTGAGCTACCCTGCATCTACCTTCATGCATAGATCTACCCACAGAATCAAGTCCCACTGTGTACAATGGGACTTCCTCCCCGGGTAAGGTGTGCAGAAGTTCACCCTTAGCTGAATTATTCTGCAGCCTCAGCTGAATTCTAATTATGCTGTTGATGCAGACACAACTTCACCTGTAATTGAATTTCCTGTAAACAAGGCAGCTAGGCTCCAGAGGGACCTTCTTAAAAGACACTCCAGAACAGATGTGATGAATCTGTAATTCATGTGGAAATATCATGCTTCCAGGAGCCTTCCTGAAAGAGGGCTTGCTTTTACCAAAAGCAGAACAGATCATGATATTCTTTGTGAAAACTGTGGACTGAGAGGAACAAGAAGTTACAAAAATAACAATAACTACCTTTGGGCTAGTGGGAAGCAATGAACTATGGCAGCAACCAAATCATGGATTATTTTTTTAAAAAATCAAATAAAGTGTATCCACACAGCAGTTTTCTGTGGACTTTGCGCTGCTTGTGCTAAGATATTTTCTGCAGCATCTGCATGACACTGCTGCCAATATAGTTCCTTCATTTAATTTGAAATTGCCTGTGGACAGTCCAGTGCTGTGGAAGCACTTTCTGGTGGGTGATGCTTCAATGAGCAACCTCTGTTGCTACACCCTTATTTCTGTTTGCTCTTTGCATGAGCAGATTTATGCAAGACTTGTAATAATAAAAACAAATGTTTGGGTCTGCTTGATGCTCTGAGTGTGTGGGGTGGTGATGTTATGTTTGTGTCAAACATTCTGCAGATTAAGATAATTCCTCTCCCCCCGATTTCTCCAACTGACGTTCAATTTCAACTGCAAACACCACAGAACTTGGGTGCATTGCTGAGATGGGAATGGGAGTCACATTGGTCCTGATTGCTGAGCCTCTTCTCACTGTTTCCCCCAGCTTCTCTGAGAGTTTCCTTGCCTCTTCCTTGCTGAGCAGGGCTGTCCGATGATAGTTGAAAGAGAAAAAAACATAAGGAAGAGGCAAGCATCTCTGTGCGGCAGGAAGCGGCATTGAAATCTCTTGCTTTTTCTCTCCAGTGCTGCCGGGAACTCTAGAAGAGGTTTGAAAAACAAGACAAATAGAGGTTCGGGACTGAATGTATTCTCCTCCCCACATTCAAATCCTGAGGTGCTTTAAATCGAAATTGAACGTCAGTTGAAGAAGGCTAGGATAAAGGAGTTATCTTAATTTGTCTTGGCACATGCACACCCAGTCAGTGAACTAAGCAACCCTCTTTGGTTTTTATTATTACAGATCTAGCATATCAGGGCTGTGGGGAAAAATTAATACTGTAAGCTAACTGTGATTGACGGGTAGGAGAAAAGACCATACCCAAGGTATTTGTCAACAGCCAAAAATGAAAACAAAAAAATCAAATCTAAATGACCTGTTTGTGGGATTTTGCCCCCATGTGGACACAGCCCTAAACAAATTTCATTGTGGGAATTAAACTGGCCCTGTTCTCTGCTGTTCCACTTACCTCAGGGTGATCCAGGCAAGAAATCTAGCAATTGCATGATAATACATACAGTCTGTTCGCCAAGATGTCTGAAGCAACTGAGTTTATTGGATTAAGAGAGAATAAAACATTCTTTTCTCTTTCAGATCTCATAAGAGAATAATATAACAAGCTTTTTAAAATGAAAAATGAGTGGAAATTAAGGATAGTATATATTTATGGTAATTGTGCCAAACATCCCCCCCCCAAGTATGGATGTTTCTTATTCCATTAATCTTACTTATGATACTTATTCCAACTGTGATATGTCTTTATGCTGACTGAGATTTATATGTTAAGTTGTTTGTGTGCTAATTATTTCTCTTATTTAGTTCATTAAATTGATACACTACACGATTGTAAAGAAAAACCTCAAAGCAGTTTACAAGATTATGATACATAAAACTCGTGGAACAGTAATTACAGTGGTACCTCGGGTTACCAACACTTCGGTTACAAACGCTTCAGGTTACAAACTCCACTAACCCGGAAGTTGTGGCTCCTGGTTGCGAATTTTGCCCCAGGATGAGAACAGAAATCGCACGCCGGCAGTGGGAGGCCCTATTAGCTAAAGTGCACCTCAGGTTAAGAACAGTTTTGGGTTAAGAACAGACCTCCGGAATGAATTAAGTTTGTAATCAAAGATACCACTGTAATTGTGTTCCCTGCTGCTCAATTTCTCCACCTGGGGTACAGCTGACCCTGTAAACATGCAGTTTGTTCCTGTGTCTTTGGAAAGGACCTGCCCATCTAGACTGGACAGGGGGAGTTTCTGTAAAAGAGATCCTGTTCTACTGAGTCATTGGCTGGGCAGCATGTTAGCCCTGACCCTCTACATTTCCAAAAACTCCTTCAGGTCTGACTTCCTGGATAAACTCCTATCTCAACTCCAACAGTTCCTTATAGCGCAGTCTTGGCCCTGTCTTGCCCGTTGCCTTCTTTGTCATATGTATACTGAGTCACACTGAATACAGTCAAATAAATATTGTGAAACTCCATTTTTTTGTCCAAGAAAAGACAAAAGGAATCAAAGTTTCCCAAGAGATGTCAAGTAGAAATAACTCACGGTTTTGTCAATGGTAATTCCTTCTAACTCAAGGATTACAATGCATACATTGACAGGTCATCTAGGGTGAGTCCATTTTCCTGAGAATGTCGTGGTTTTTACCTCAGGTTCATTAACTTGTGGGAACAGGCCCAGCTAATAACAACTACTGCCAAATATGCAAACTGAATGAACTGGTAGGGAATAAGAAGGGGTGGGTGGGACGAAATACCATACCGCTAAACAGTCTTGATTTGAGTGGGACACCTTGGGATTACGGAAGCCATCTTGACTTCTCATTGGATCCCAGAATGTTCTGTTTTTTCATCTTGTGATACGACGCCAAATCAAAAGGCTATGTTTTGGGCCAAAAGATGAATGACGGGGCTAGACCAAAAAACTAGAACCCTAACATCAGCAGGATGTTGGAGGGTATGAGATACTTTCTTCTAACCTCTTCTAGGTATACGGGGAAGATTTTATATATAATTGGCCAAGCAATTTCACGCCAGAGCAGACTGACCCAGTTTTGCTATTCTCTCCTTTACCTTCCCAGTTTTATGGTGATATAATAAAAGTATGCAAAGTGCAAACTTAGAGTTCACCCACATTTCCACTTGTCCCACAGCTTTTCACTAGGAAAACCCACTGTTTACAATTGAACTGGAACAAATACCTGCAGATTGTTCCGATTCAGCAGTAAACAGTGGGTTTTCCTGGGGAAAGTGGCGGTGCAAATGAAAAACCTTTACTAGGAAATAGGAAGAGATTCATGGCAGGCATCCCTTCTGCTTAATAGTCTTGGATTATACAACTGGTTGGCAATACATTAACAGACCAGCATTGAGCAAAGATTTTCATGGAAATTAGACATGATGTCCACAGATGCAGTAAACAGAATGTTTCCACAGATTAAGACATCTAGAATGAAGCTCATAGATGACTTAATCCAACCCCCACTAAGGAGATGCAACACATCTTTTGCAAAGGTTAATCTTACAATAAATCAGAGTTTCCCAAGCAGACCACAACAGGAATGACTGAAGTTATTCAATTCCACAGAAGCCCTTCACACAGTGCATGATATTCTGGAATGGTGGAAAGTCACAGGATCACAGAACTGATTATATGAAGCTGGAAATGTTTGAAATATGGCAGCCCTACTCAGCCAAAGCGTCCGAAACAGATGACCATCCAACCTCTGCTTAAAAACCTCCACTGAAGGAGAATCCACAACCTCCTGAGAGAGTCCATTCCACTGTTGAACAGCTCTTAATGCCTCAAAGTTCTTCCTAATGTTTACTTGGGATCCCCTTTTGTGTAACTTGAAGCCATTGGTTCGAGTACTACTGGCTAATTTAGATCCATCACAACCTGTAACATAACTGGCACCTAAGTAACAGACTCCTCTCACTCATTAATTTTCCAATTCTTTAAGTAAATTGGAAATTAAACGCAGGTCCATTTTTTTAAAAAAGGTGATTCTTTGAGTTAAAAACAGAGGGAAAAGATCGTCTTTAAAAAATGTTTGCTAAACTGGTTGCACTCGTCCCTTTGCTTCAACCACTTTTGACCATCAGCTTGCAATGCCATTTATTTTATTTTTGCCATTCTCTCCCTGTAAATATAAGCTCTATTTATTTATTTCTTATGGGTGGGGAGGCAAATGTCTAATCTGAGGCTCATGGTTATGCTCCCGCCTCATGGACCACAAGCTACAATCTAGGTTTGTTTTTGATTACAGCTCTTGGATGAGGAGCAGAGAGCTTAACCCAAAACTTGGGTTTGGACAACATGCTAAGCCAAACCTTAGCATTTTTGCTCAGGCTGACTAATTCCCTTCTTTCTTCGCCTCGTCTATAAAAATCCAAGTTTGTTCATTTTTTTACTTATAGTTGCTGATTCCCATAGCTTGATGAACCGCTCTTTTAAATGAAGAATTTCTTTTCCAATACAATGTCATCTCTAAGACTCTAATACACAAGGACGCAGCAACAAAGCCAAACAAAGCCTCATTTTCTGAAAGGAATGTGGAAAAGCACTCTAAACAAACCATGGAAAGCCATTAGCCCAGAGTCACAGGGCAGGCAAGATGGAACCACCAAGCGGCGATTCTGGCAGCCACACTGCAGAAGTGACAAAGATAGCATCTTTCCATGTTTGGCTTTGTTACATGTGTGGAAAGGATGCTTGCAAGAAAATAATCCTTCCAGGAAGAAGGAAGAAGCCTTCAGTTCCAAGAAATGTAGAAGGCAGTTACCAAATTATCCTCAGCAATTGCTCATCACCTTAGACTGCTTCTTCTAAATTCAGACTGTAAACAACTCATTAGTGGGGGGTTTTTTTATGTTGCTGTTGTCAAACTTGCATCTCCTTTCAACAGAAAGAGCAAATATCACTCAGTACCAACACGTGATGCTGCACCACATGTTGGTGGCAACCTCACAAATTATTTTATTGGTCTGGTCTGGCTTTCTGAGCCACTTAATGTATAATTTGATAACATACAAATTGCCTTGTTTGGAGCAGACCTCAACCTCCAGCATGCTGTTTCTAATTGCAGCAAAACAGATGTCTCTAGAAGCAGGGTAGACAACAGGAAGACTTCCACATGCTTCAGACTCCAGCTCCTATCAGCTACAGCAAGCATGGCCAGTGCTCAGGGATGATGGGATTTCTGAGTGGGTGGGGCAAGGGGGGTTGTTGCCTCATAACATGTTTATCGAGGGCGCGTTTTGCTCCTCATGCTGGCCCTGCCAGCCCCATACAGTGCTACCTCAGGTTACAAACGCTTCAGGTTACAGACTCCACTAACCCAGAAATAGTACCTCAGGTTAAGAACTTTGCTTCAGGATGAGAACAGAAATTGCGCAGCAGCGGCGCGGTGGCAGTGGGAGGCCCCATTAGCTAAAGTGGTACCTCAGGTTAAGAACAGTTTCAGGTTAAGAACGGACCTCAGCCTGGCAGATGAAGATGATGGATTTTTTGGAGCTAGCTGACCTGACTGGAAGAATCAGTGACCAGAAAGAAGAGGAATATCAAGAAGACTGGAAGAAATTTAAGGACTATTTGAATAAATATTATAATATAAATAACTAGAAGTCCCTTGAAAGTACCAAATAGGCCTAGGACTAAATTAGGATGTAATCATATAAATGTGATTTAGATGGTAAGAAAAGTGAGTATGATAGATAACAGTTGGAAATATGTTTAAGAATGATATTGGAAAGCTGTTACATGCAGACACAAGGAAATTCAGAAGGGAGGGAATAGAGGAAGTCAACGTGTAATTAAGGTTGGGTTTTTAAAGGACTAAGTTTGTCTTTATTTTTTTAGTATTGTGGTGGGTAGGATGGGGTCTTTTGTATTGTTTTTCTTTCTTTGATGTATTCCCCCCCCTTGTTTGTTGTTCTATTATGTGATATTTGTTATGATTGTGGAAAATTAAATATATATATTTTTAAAAAAACAAAGAACGGACCTTAATTAAGTTCTTAACCCGAGGTACCACTGTACTGCTTTGCAAGTCCGATCCCACAGAAAGCAGCTTGGGGCTGGTAGGGGGTCAGGAGCACGAGGTCAGGGACTGGGCAGGGGAGGAATGGTGGAGACTGCCAACCCAGCCTGACCCTTCCTGTTCAGAATGACAACAGGGGTTTGAGGGAGATCACAGCTCAGAGGCAGATGAGGGAGAAAGTTAATGGGAGAGGAGGAGGACACAGTGTCTTTAGAAAGCGTTCCAGACCCCCCTCTCCCAGACCCCAGAGGGCATTGAAAGTAGGAGAGCAGAGAGCTCAGAGGCAGAAGGCACATCTCAGCAACTGTTGTGATGATGCATAATGGGAGAGAGGGAGGGAATGGAGACTCACTTGGAGCAATACCATAATTCCGAGAGGCCACATTCCCAAGCCTCTCTCTGTGAATATTGAATAAAAAGCATTGGTAAGAACAGGCATAGGCAAACTCGGCCCTCCAGATATTTTTGGAACTACAATTCCCATCATCCCTGACCACTGGTCCTCTTAGCTAGGGATCATGGGAGTTGTAGTCCCAAAACATCTGGAAGGCCGAGTTTGCCTATGCCTGGGTAAGACAACCTTCCTTATCCTGGCAACCTATCGTGGGGGGTTGGATCCTCTGATGCCTGACACATGTATCCTTCAAATCAGATGGATTTGAATGGCACATGCCTGCCCTGCTGCATTCTCCTCACATCGCCTGATGACAGGACAGCATGAGGAGGATGCAATAGCCATGCAGCCTTTGATTCCATCTTCGCAAAGTGAGGGCGAGGCTGAGATCAGAGGGTGCATGGCTGTTGCGTGCTTCTCATGCCACCCTCCCCGAGCCGCTCTGAGAGGCTGGGATCATCTGAGAGGCTGGTCACACTGGTGGCGAGGGCTGGGCTGGTGCACCCTGCCTTCCTGGCATGCACACATGCTCTCGCCCCCTGGGCACCACGAAGACATGCTCCACCACTGCCAGAGAAAGATTGGAAGAAATATGATGCAGTTTTGCTGCAAGAAACCAGTTCTCATCAGTTGTCTAGATGGGGCTTCCCAGGAGTGAGCAGGAAGAGCAGGCATAGGCAAACTCCGGCCCTCCAGATGTTTAGGACTACAATTCCCATCATCCTGTTAGCTAGGCATGATGGGAGTTGTAGTCTCAAAACATCTGGAGGGCTGGAGTTTGCCGATGCCTGAGGAAGAAGGAAAAAGCACCCAGGACCCAGTCATACAGCTGCAAATAAAACACTTTGAATGTGTTGTAAAGTGCAGTATACAATTGTGACACTAAACGTTAACTGTGAGCTGGAGCAGATTCAATGCATTTTTCAAAACAATTTTTTAAAAAAGCATTTTTCACAGCATTTTAAACATGTTTGTAGATTCCACCCAAGATTGGTAGAACAGAGTATTTTAAAAAAGATAAAAATAAATTACCATCATCTTTGTTTATAACTCCTGACCAAGGAGCTTTAGCTTGAAAAGAAATTGAGCTAAAAGAACATCTTATTTCTTTATATCACCGGAGCCTGTCTTCTTTCTGTTCTCAGGGCTGGCCCAAGACATTTTGGCACCTGAGGTGAACCACAAAACAGCAGATCGCCCAGATCTTCCAGCCAGGGAAGAATGGGTGAGTGAAGATCTATATCAAGAACAATGGGGCAGGAATAACGATCTACATTGGGACCTGCCGCTCCTGTGGATCCAGCCGCCTGAGGCAGTCGTCTCACCTTGCGTCCGGTCCCGTCTGTTCTGCTTCCTTCAAATCAGACATAAGTTGCTCTGAGCACTTTGGAGGAACACAAACCAGAAATATGGGCCAAAATCCCAAACAGGTGTGCTTCCAGTGTGGTGTAGTGGTTAAGAGCAGTAGACTCGTAATCTGGTGAACTGGGTTCGCTTCCCCGCTCCTCCACATGCAGCTGCTGGGTGACCTTGGGCTAGTCACACTTCACTGAAGTCTCTCAGCCCCACTCACCTCACAGAGTGTTTGTTGTGGGGGAGGAAGGGAAAGGAGAATGTTAGCCGCTTTGAGACTCCTTCGGGTAGTGATAAAGCAGGATATCAAATACAAACTCTTCCTCCTCCTCCTCTTCCCATGGGCTTAAATACAACTATCTCTATTTCTATCTCTGCCATGCCTGTCTGGAAAATCTGGCCTTTCTGTGCATCATTCTGGATTTTATAGGCATTAATTTGCATGTTTCTGCTTTTAGCGATTTTTTTAACCCCTTAATGGTAGTATGGGAATGATCCATATGTGCAAAGCTTTCATAATCCTGACACACAAACCTTAATTGTCCTTTGGGCAAGCCACTCAGTATCTCTGTGACTCACTTCCCCTTTCATAAAGTGAGTATTATAGTAGTACAGTCCTGTCTCAAATGATTAGGAAGGCGGTGACTTAATTTTAGGACCTTGGATGTCCTCTAGCCCAACCTTCAGAAGCGTCTTTCCCATAGGGCTTAGTGGTTTGTTGCGCCAGGGCGCTGGCCTCTCAGGGGCGCCCCAGTGAGTGGGGGAGAGGTGCGGCTTTGCCGGTGGCCTCCCCTTTCCCTGCACCTGCCAGCTGCGCCTTGCCAACCATATGGCTGGCAGGCGTGCAGCGCTCTCTTTCACCCGCCCACCCTGTGGGAAGAGGGAGGCAAGCAATGGTGAGGGGGAAGCAGAGCGCGAGGAGGAGGGAAGAAGAAGGAGGAGGAGGAGGAGGAGGAGGAGAAGGAGGAGGAGGAGGAGGAGGGAGGCGCCCCTCAACTTGCCCCCTTATTCCACCTCTAGCCAGCCTGCGGAGCCTCCGTGCTGGGTTTGCAGCCCTGCTTACAGGGTGCCCTTGCCCGTCCTGTTCAGCTACATCTAGCCTAAGCCGTGAGTAGCAGTAGCTGCTGCCCTGGTTTCTCTGTCTCCCTGGAATCATGCCCTGTGTTTAATGTTACGGGCAACTCTATCCCAGGGAAGGGAAGCCTCCTTCCTTCACTCTTCTTCTTCTTCCTCAGGGGTGGGCTCCTTCTCCGCCCCCCTACCCCACCAACAAGGTCCCTAGGGGTTGTAAAGCACGCCAGATAATTTAGCACCAACCCCATTCATCCCAGCAGCTGGCCATCACCCACTCACTCCAAGCCCTGCAAAAAATATCATCACCATTAATTACTACTACTACTACTACTACTACAGTGGTACCTCGGGTTACAGACACTTCAGGTTACATTTGCTTCAGGTTACAGGCTCTGCTAACCCAGAAATAGTACCTTGGGTTAAGAACTTTGCTTCAGGATGAGAACAAAAATCACGCAGCGGCAGCAGGAGGCCCCATTAGCTAAAGTGGTGCTTCAGGTTAAGAACAGTTTCAGGTTAAGAACGGACTTCCAGAACGAATTAAGTAGTTAACCCGAGGTACCACTGTACTACTACTACTGCTACTAGTACTACTACTACTGCCCTCCACCCATAGATATCAGGGGGCTCACAGCCTGAAACTACGGTGCTAAGCGCATGCTAAAAACTAGAACAAAGGCAAAGCAAACCAAGCCAGCAATGCTCCTTCTCCCTTATTTGTGAAGGTAAAGGTAAAGGTAAAGGTACCCCTGCCCGTACGGGCCAGTCTTGACAGACTCTGGGGTTGTGCGCCCATCTCACTTAAGAGGCCAGGGGCCAGCGCTGTCCGGAGACACTTCCGGGTCACGTGGCCAGCGTGACATCGCTGCTCTGGCGAGCCAGAGCCGCACACGGAAACGCCGTTTACCTTCCCGCTGGTAAGCGGTCCCTATTTATCTACTTGCACCCGGAGGTGCTTTCGAACTGCTAGGTTGGCAGGCGCTGGGACCGAGCAGCGGGAGCGCACCCCGCCGCAGGGATTCGAACCGCCGACCTTTCGATCGGCAAGCCCTAGGCGCTGAGGCTTTAACCCACAGCGCCACCTGCGTTATTTGTGAAACAAGCCTGTTAATTGCCTATCCAAGTTAAAAAAAAAAAGGCACTGAAGGTTTTTGAGACCAATGCAAGCTAAAAAGCATTGCAGGGGGTTGGGCTAGATGACCCGCAGGGTCCCTTCCAATTCTACGTTTTTCTGAAACACACACACACACAACCCAACTATGGTCCCTCTGCAGTCCTCGCTCCCCAGAAAGTGTGCCTTGTCTTGCTACCTGTGGTTTTTGGTCTCTCATCAGCCCCCTCCCCCCAATCTCCAATATTATATTTTCCTCTGGTTGAGACTTAAAACAGGAAGCCCTAATTCCCAACTGTGTTTCTTGCTGCAGTCCTACTGTCTACTCAGAAACAAGGTCATATTAGATTCAGCAGGGCTTACTCTCAGGTAAGTGCAGTTAGGGTTGCAGCCCTTTGTGACCCAAGTTTTGGGTCCTTTTTAGGTTCAGGGTGTCACTGCTTATACCCACCCCCACAATATTTGAAAACGTCAGCTTTGTACTTAAACACAAATTGGCCAGGAACTCCATTGTCCATTGTTCTTTAAATAAATTAATAAAGACATAAACTGGTGATTGCTTTAACTTTTTGATATGTAGTGATTTGAATCATGAGGATGAATTAAAAGAACTGCTGAGTCTTGAATGAGTCTTGCTTTGGATCTGAGGACTTCATTACATTTTCTTCTGCCATTTCATTTCCATTTGTTCTAAGGGCTTGTTAGAGATAATGTGTGAGCGTGGTGTCAGCTCCCTTAAAAAGGTCAATAACTTTGGGGTTCCCCCCTCAAAAAAGGTCCACAACTCTGGGAAAGGGGGGGGGGTGGAGGAATCGTTGCACCACAGCGCTGGATATGCTTAAGATGGCCCAGCCAAGCCTCCTGCCGAATCTCTCACACTGGGAGCCAGTGTGGTGCAGTGGTTAAGAGCGGTAGTCTCACAATCTGGGTTCGCGTCTCCACTGCTCCACATGCAGCTGCTGGGTGACCTTGGGCTAGTCACACTTCTCTGAAGTCTCTCAGCCCCACTCACCTCAGAGTGTTTGTTGTGGGGAAGGAAGGGAAAGGAGAATGTTAGCCGCTTTGAGACTCCCTAAAAGGTAAAGGTAAAGGTACCCCTGCCCGTACGGGCCAGTCTTGACAGACTCTGGGGTTGTGCGCCCATCTCACTCAAGAGGCCGGGGGCCAGCGCTGTCCGCAGACACTTCCGGGTCATGTGGCCAGCGTGACAAAGCTGCATCTGGTGAGCCAGCGCAGCACACGGAAACGCCGTTTACCTTCCCATCAGTAAGCGGTCCCTATTTATCTACTTGCACCCGGGGGTGCTTTCGAACTGCTAGGTTGGCAGGCGCTGGGACCGAGCAGCGGGAGCGCACCCCGCCGCGGGGATTCGAACCGCCGACCTTTCGATCGGCAAGCCCTAGGCACTGAGGCTTTTACCCACAGCGCCACCCGTGTCCTCCTCTTCTTCTTCTTCCTTGCTCAGTACAGGACCTGCAATGTATGGCTATAACTACAGCATTTCTGACAGGTGACGCTGCCTGTCCTCTGCTTAAATACCCCCAGCATAGGAGTGTTCACAGGTAGCCTGCTGTGTCCTTAATGTCAGGTGGTTTCGGCTCATGTTTCGCCAAAATTTGCTTCTCTAACCTACTGGTTCTAGTCCAGCAATAATAAGCAAGATATATGCTGTTTGGGTGTTTATGGCTGTGGTTGTGTGAAAGGGAAAGCGAGGCTGCATTTGATGGCCCTCCCCGTATCACATCTCACACCCGGCTTCCCATGTGTTAAGGTGAAGACCTGAAGAGGGGAGCATACACTACATTTGTAGGTTCCCCACATGATCTAGAACCTAGATAATGTTGAATGCCCAATTAGAGCTGCATCACAGCAATGAAGGCACGTGGGTGGCGCTGTGGGTTAAACCACAGAGCCTAGGACTTGCCGATCAGAAGGTCAGCGGTTCGAATCCCTGTGACAGGGTGAGCTCCCATTTGCTCGGTCCCTGCTCCTGCCAACCTAGCAGTTCGAAAGCACATCAAAGTGCAAGTAGATAAATAGGTACCACTCTGGCAGGAAGGTAAACAGCGTTTCCGTGCACTGCTCTGGTCCGCCAGAAGCAGCTTGGTCATGCTGGCCACATGACCCGGAAGCTGTCTGTGGACAAACGCCGGCCAATAAAGCGAGATGAGTGCCGCAACCCCAGAGCCAGTCACGACTGGACCTAATGGTCAGGGGTCCCTTTACCTTTACCTTTACCCAGCAATGACAGTGCTCCAAAGGTATTGATCTACTCAGATACCAAGTCACTCTACAGAAGAGCAGCTACAGTTGTTTTGGAATGTATGTTATCTTGGAAGGCAAAAGAAAAATAGTACGAAGTTTGAGGCAAAAGCTAAGAGTGGAAGAACCAACTTGAGTGTTTGCGGAGCTGTATCCCTTGCGTGTATCAAAACGACTAAATCGAATGAACATGTTCCATGATCCAACTGTGGCAGCACAGGGATGACTGATGGCTTTTAAAAGAGGACTAGGCAAATTCATGGAGGCAAAGGTTATTAATGACTACTAGTAGCAGTGCCAACTTGAATAAAATATCAGGGGGTGGGGAGGTAAGCCCTGCCCTGCATAACTATTCACAAGATGCAGCAGGCACACACCAGACAGGTTATAGTGAGTAATTGGGAAAATGCAGAAGAGCTAAGGGTGAACCAATGGAGGGGAAAAATGAATAATATCATAATCTTACAATATCTAACTGTGAAGATACATAAAATGAAAGGGTTTAAGGTCAGTGAGGAGGAGGAGGATTGGTTTGAGAAGATATTGAATTATTTGGGCAGGTTTGAACAATTTGGGGCAATTAAAATGTTAAAAGTTAAATAAACCTTGTGGAGGGAGGAATGTTAAGGTATACAGAATTGTACATATGGTTGATTTGAATATGTTATTATTGATTATGTATACCCAATGTATCAGCCGCCTGGGGGTTTTGGTTGTTGGGGGGGGGGAATGAAAAAATCAATGACTACTAGTAGTCATTGAAATATTGGGGGGGGGGCAGGTAAGCCCTGGCCTGCATAATCAATCACAAGATGCAACAGGCACACACCATTTGAATGGGAATGCCCATAAACTTGGGAGGAGGGTTGGCCCCCCACAAATATTTTATTGGGGGGGGGGTTTGAAGGGTCCTCGGTCCATAGAAGTTGGCTCCTATGATTACTAGCCATGATGACTATGTTCCACCTTCATGGTGAGAGGCAGCAATGCCTCTGAATATCAGTTGCTGGAAACTGCAGGAGAGGCAAGAGTGTTCTTGCAGTCGATACTAAACTAGATAGGTCATTGAGCTGATCCAGCAAGGCTCTTCTTTTGTAACTAGTTTCTGCTGAGAGTCCAGGGCTGTAATATTTCTGGTGGGTAAGTTATAGGTTAGCAGGGACGAGGGTGGCGCTGTGGGTTAAACCACAGAGCCTAGGACTTGCCAATCAGAAGGTCGGCGGTTTGAATCCCCACGACGGGGTGAGCTCCCGTTGCTCGGTCCCTGCTCCTGCCCACCTAGCAGTTCGAAAGCACGTCAAAGTGCAAGTAGATAAATAGGTACCACTCCGGCGGAAAGGTAAACGGCGTTTCTGTGCACTGCTCTGGTTCTCCAGAAGCGGCTTAGTCATGCTGGCCACATGACCCGGAAGCTGTACGCGGCTCCCTTGGCCAATAAAGCGAGATGAGCACCTCAACCCCAGAGTCGGTCACAACTAGACCTAATGGTCAGGGGTCCTTTTACCCTTTTTAAGTTATAGGTTGAGTGCTCCCCGATGTAAATAGGTAAGTAAGAAAGAAAATAATGACCCTCTTAGAAAACATGTACGAATTGGACAGCAGTGGGTGAGAACTAGTATTCTGCAGGCAAGGTCTTTGCAATGGGGAGGAAATTTCAAGCAGGTGGTTCCCCACCTGGCAGTCCTGATTACCGTATTTTTCGGTCTATAAGACGCACCAGACCATAAGACGCACCTAGTTTTTGGAGGAGGAAAACAAGAAAAAATAATATTCTGAATTTCAGAAGCCAGAACAGCAAGAGGGATTGCTGCGCAGCAATCCCTTTTGTTGTTCTGGCTTCTCGGATAGCTGCGCAGCCTATACTCACTCCATAAGACGCACACACATTTCCCCTTACTTTTTGGGAGGGAAAAAGTGAGTCTTATAGAGCAAAAAATACAGTATGTAGAGGAGCTCTTAATCACGGATCTTACTCACAGAATGTAGACAGAATGACAACGTGCTTTACAGCACCCATTAACTAAAGACATTAAAGGCAACCTGACAATACAAGTTATGTCCGTGAAAAATGGATATTTTGCTTGCATAATTATGGGAGGTTTAGGCTAGAGTGATGGGGGCAGGTGGGAATGCAATCAAATTACATCCGACTGTGGCTGCTAAGAAGTGTTGTTCAACCACCCTTTTATTTTCCGTTTGATAGTGTGAGAGGAATCTGAATTATTCTAATTAGCACACAAAAGTTCTCTAGCAGAAGATTCGGCATAAATGACAACTCCTTGCAAAATGCCAGAATGGGGAAAACAAACAGGACTGTGTGGGATGATATTGTATAAACAATCAATTATGTTGTCTTTCAGAGCTTCTTTAAATGTTTTAATGGACCACATAATATTGGATTTTTTAATTTTTTTTAAAAAACCGATTCTCTTTTTAAGGGAGATTCTGTAAGATGTGGGAACTTCTATCTTTTCTTCATAGGCTGAAAACTAGCCGTGGAGGTGGGTTGATTTTGAGCTAACAAAATCTGGAGAGGAAAGTTAACTAGTGCTGTTCCACTCCTGAGAGCAGCATCAGAGGTTGCTTTTCATCTTTAAACGTCCTCCCCCAAACCCCCAACTGTGGGCCATGTTTACTCAGTCTGCAAGATACGCAAACCAGTTCAGTGGCAGATTTATACTAGACAAGGTCCTATGTCAAGGCACCACTCAAGGTTACTGATGGGGACCTCCAGAAAGAGCTCTCTTGCCTGACTTAGGACCTGAGCAAGTTAATATACGGAGAGGCTTTTCTTCAAGTATTTGGGTCCCAGTCAGTGGTTACTAGCCATAATGGGTATCTTCTCCATCCTCAGTCAGAGGCAGGAGGCACCTAAATTTCTGGGAATCACAAGTGGGGTGTGTGCTGTTGTGCTCAGAATCTGCTTGTGGGCTTCCCATGGGTATTTGGGTGGCTACCATAAGGACAGGGTATGGTATGGGATGAGATGACCTGATCCACCAGGCTCTTTTTATGTTCAGAAGTTGTTACGGGTTTTATATGCCAACAGCAGCACCTTGAAGTGGGCTCGCTAGCACACAGGCAACCAGCAAAACTCTTATAAAACCAGTGTTATATGTACAGATAGGTAGCCGTGTTGGTCTGCCATAGTCAAGACAAAATAAAAAAATTCCTTCCAGTAGCACCTTAAAGACCAACTAAGTTAGTTCTAGGTATGAGCTTTCGTGTGCATGCACACTTCTTCAGATACGAATCTGAAGTATCTGAAGAAGTATCTGAAGAAGTGTGCATGCACACGAAAGCTCATACCTAGAACTAACTTAGTTGGTCTTTAAGGTGCTACTGGAAGGAATTTTTTAATTTTGTCAGTGTTATATGGTTACAATAAGACATGGTGGCTTCATTCTGCACTAGCTGCATCTTCAAACAGTCTTCAAGGGCTGCCCCACATACAGTACATTATAATAGTATAAACATTTCATTAATTCATTCACTCACATGATTTTTATCCTGTCCTCCCTTCCCTTAGGAGCCAAGGGTGAGATTTTAAATAATTTTTATGATCCAACCCCCCCCCCCTCTGTGTTTAGGTTACATGTTATATATTATCTACACAGAGACACACTTGTGAAACTCTCTCCCAGGGATCATTCAAGTTGTCCCCACAGTTGACTTATTTAAATGAGAATTGAACATTTGTTTACTCAGGCCTTTGAATGAGTGACAACAGAGTCCCATAGAAGAAAGCTCCACTGAGTTCCAAGTACACATATTTAGGATCCAGCTGTACACCTCTCAACCACCTCTTTGCCTTCCTTCAGTATTTATTTCACACTTCTGTCCTTGAACTGCCTCCCTGGTACATGATTTATTGAAAGAAAAACCCGTGGTTGTTTTTATGACTGTAGTAATCTGTTCCTCACCTGCTTTATTTCCTTGTTTTATTATCTTAGTACATTTGTAAGGACATGTGCTCACTTTCTCATTTTGCTCACCTGGGTGAGACGTGCACTTTTTACAGCATGCTTGTAAAATTCCCTTTATGGCTTCCAAAGGGCTGTGAAAGGCTGTGTGGGAAACATCCAAAGCCCCAGCAGCCCTTGTCTGGCACACCCCATTGCTGCAACTGACACCCCCATTCACAACCCTCTTTAGGGTTAGGGGTCTTTAGTCTCCATATTCCCAGTTGCCAGGTGGACAGGCTGACATCACCTCACCTCAGAGTAAGCCCAGGGACTGATGCCCCAAAAATGAAAACCAAACTTTAATATGATCACAGACATGCATCATTGCAAGATCTGGTGTTTATCAGATTGGGCAGAGTGGAGAACCTTTTGTGCTCGCTTTTGACACAGCAGTCCTGGAATCTGGAGCAGCTGATAGCATCTCCTGTAGCGTCAGAAAGGTGTACGGGTTAAGTGAAAAGTATCCTTTCAAAAATGCTGTGGCCTGAAAGATCTTGATGGGTCAGCCAACTCATGACTGTGGCTGTTCAAACTGGATGCTCAAGTTTACCCAAGGCACACCTCCAATTCCTGAGGTTGTCTCGGCAGCCTTGATCTTTATCAGCCTGGCACTTCCCACAAAGGGAACTCTGGCCAAGACACGGTTTATTCATCCAGGTTTCATTGCTGGTTCCATCCAGGCTAAGTAACAAGCTTCATGGAAATGGTGGGTCCCAGCCAAAGTTAAATGCATGTAAGTACTATTGTTTTGGATGTGTGAGAGAATTAAAAAAATGTGCTCAGCTCTCTTCTGCTGGAAATGGCAAGAGCGAAAAATTGGACTGAAGTCACAACTGATTAAAAAAACCCAAAAGTATGTGCAAAACAATTTTATAGGAACTTATACAATAAACTTCTATTTAAAAGAGGTAAGGGGAACCTGTAGCTCTACAGATGTTTCTGGGCAACTCCCCTGACCATTGTTTGCTTCTTGGTTGGTTTAGTATATTTATCTACTGCTTCATACTTAATAACTCTCAGCAGTTTACAAAATAATGAAACTGAAAACTAAAATTTGCAATGCAATATAAAACAATAAAATCCCCCAAAAAACAAAAATATAGCAGTATATTTTGAAAACATCTTAAAAGTCAAGGATTCCTTCCTTCTCCAGCTTCCCTCTTGCCAAGGGACATCCTGATTCACAATATACAAGATTCACCCCAAAACACATGTACATTGCACCCACATTCTGTCTTATTTACACAAATCATACAGTATCTACTTGTCAGGAGTAGGTCAGCAATAAAGAAAAACACTGGAGCTAGTGAAGTTAACGCTTTATTCAGAGAAATGAAAACAGGCCTAGTGGTCACAGCAACTCTTCCCAGTATGTCTTGCCCCAATGAGGCAGCTGCAAGGACGAAGGTCCCCACCTTCCCACCTCTCTCCAAGGAGCCTTCCTTGGTTCCTTCCCCAGCAGCCTAAGGCTCCATCATCTTGTCTCTCATCATTTCTCTTCATTTCTCTGTATATTCTGGGAGACCAGTAGAGAGGGGAGCTGGTCGCAGCAGATGAGGAAGATTCCCTAGATTCTTCAGCAACCTGCCTCATATCTGTCGCCTGGTCCCTCTCCTCTCCCGCCTTTGAGTCTGGACTGCTCTCTTCCTGGTCACTAAACCCTGTTGCCTCTTCAGCTTCTGACGCCTCCTCCTCCTCCCTCTTCTCACTCATCATTGCCCCACCACCAATCCCTACCTCAGAGCCTTCTTGCCCTGGCCCAGCTGGTTCCTCCCACCACTCCTCTCCATCCAGCCAATCTACGACTCCTTCAATATCACTCACCCCATTCTATTCCACCTCAAGTCACTCCAATATCTCCTACTCAATCACCAAACCACTGCCACCAATTATTGCTATTGCTCCAATAAAAATATATTGCAAAACCCACAATGAGACAATGAAACCATTCACTGGCAGAACCATAAAAGAATGTAGAAACAAATGGCTGCCTGTTAGTTGCATGGCTATATTGTTCCTGGCAGCCATCTGGCTCTCACCCAGGTTAGTTGAACCCACGCAAGGATGGGTGGAACTGCACACCCACTCCCTGGTGCCCCTTCCTCTAATCTAATCTGTGTCAACATTTCAATTTGCACACAAGACGCTCCATTAGTCATGCTGGCTGGGACTGATGGGAGTTGGATTTAAAACATATCTAAACTAAAGTAACTACTGTGGTACCTCGGGTTACAGATGCTTCAGGTTACAGACTCTCCTAACCCAGAAATATTAAGAACTTTGCTTCAGGATGAGAACAGAAATCACACGGCAGCAGCAGGAGGCCCCATGAGCTAAAGTGGTGCTTCAGGTTAAGAGCAGTTTCAGGTTAAGAACGGACCTCCAGAACAAATTAAGTTCTTAACCCGTACTAAATGTGCAGCCCAATATTTTGCATATAAGGACTGGGCCAAGCCTCTTTCCACAGTTTCCCCAAAATATTTTTATATGCCACTGCAATTTATGAGCTGTGCGAGATTCCAGGAGCTGCAGATGTCCTTGCGAGGGTCTGTGTTTCCTTTTGGAAATGAGGCACAGTAGAGACCGTGGTGTCTTTATGATATATTGTTTATTTACGCATATATACAACCTAAGCCCGCAACTGAGGGGTTCACAGCATTAACACCCCCCCCCCACAAGAGGTTCTGGCTTCTCCCATAGCCACCGCATTGGTTTCAAAACAGACATAAGCATCCTGCTTTTTGACTGTTTTTCCAGCCTGCTCCAGTAACTCTGTTGCTTAACTCTTAACTGCCGTTCTCAATTCTAACCTACCTAAAAGGGATACAATCTATTTCAGAGAAACAGGCCAGACAAGAAAGGAGGAGGAGTTGCGTTATATGTCAGGGATGTGTATACCTGTGAAGAGATCCAAGATTTAGAACCTCAAAGCCAAAGAGAGAGCATTTGGGTCAAAATTAAGGGAGAGAAGAATAACAGTGACCTCATTGTGGGAGTTTACTATAGATCCCCAAGCCAAACGGAGGACATAGATGATGCCTTCCTGGAACAGATGGCCAAGCATGCAAAAGGAAGGGAGATAGTAGTAATGGGGGACTTCAATTACCCAGATATTTGCTGGATGTCAAACTCAGCCAAGAGCATAAGGTCAAACAGATTCCTCACTGGCCTTGCAGACAACTTCGTTGTCCAGAAAGTGGGAGAAGCATCAAGAGGAACAGCCATTTTAGATCTGGCCTAACCAAGGTTGATGACCTGGTTAGTGGGGTAGAAGTGGAAGGATCATTAGGCGCGAGTGATCATGCTCTTCTGAAGTTTACTATACAGCGGAAAGGAGCAGCCAAGCATACTAGGACTCAATTTCTTGACTTTAAGAAAGCCGACTTCATAAAACTTAGGGAAGTGCTGGGTGAGATCCCATGGACAGTAATACTAAAAGGAAAGGGAGTTCATGATGGCTGGGAGTTTGTTAAGAGGGAGATAGTAAAAGCACAACTTCAGACAATACCAATGAGACGGAAACATGGAAGGTGCCTAAAGAAGCCAGGGTGGCTATCTAAAGAACTTTTAACTGAGTTAAGATTTAAAAAGGATGTGTACAAAAAAAAATGGAAAAGGGGGGAAACCACCAAAGAGGAATTCAAACAAATAGCCAGCACGTGTAGACACAAAGTCAGAAAAGCTAAAGCACAGAATGAACTCAGGCTTGCTAGAGAGGTTAAAAGCAACAAAAAAGGCTTTTATGGGTATGTTTGTAGCAAAAGGAAGAACAAAGAAACAGTGGGGTCACTCAGAGGAGAAGATGGTGAAATGCAAACAGGGGACACAGAAAGGGCTGAACTCCTCAATGCCTTCTTTACCTCAGTCTTCTCCGATAAAGAAAACAATGCCCGACCTGAAGAATTTGGAGCAAATGATTCAGCAGAGGAAACGCAGCCCAGAATAACTAAGGAGATAGTATAAGAATACTTGGCTAGTTTAGATGTATCTCCAGGGCCAGATGAACTGCATCCAAGAGTATTAAAAGAACTGGCAGATGTGATCTCAGAACCACTGGCAGTCATCTTTGAGAATTCCTGGAGAACAGGCGAAGTCCTGGCAGACTGGAGGAGGGCAAATGTTGTCCCTATTTCCAAAAAGGGGAAAAGAGAGGACCCAAATAATTACCGCCCAGTCAGTCTGACATCAATACCAGGGAAGATTCTGGAGCAGATCATTAAGCAAACAGTCTGTGAGCACCTAGAAGGGAATGCTGTGACCACCAATAGTCAGCATGGATTTCTGAAAAATAAGTCATGTCAGACTAACCTGGTCTCGTTTTTTGACAGAATTACAAGCCTGGTAGATGAAGGGAACGCAGTGGATGTAGCCTACCTTGATTTCAGCAAGGCATCTGATAAGGTGCACCATGATATTCTTGTAAAGAAGCTGGTAAAATGTGGTCTTGACCATGCTACCACTCAGTGGATTTGTAACTGGCTGACTGACCGAACCCAAAGGGTGTTCATCAATGGTTCCTCTTCATCTTGGAGAAGAAAGAAGATTCCACTTAAACATTAGGAAGAACTTCCTGACAGTAAGAGCTGTTTGACAGTGGAATTTGCTGCCAAGGAGTGTGGTGGAGTCTCCTTCTTTGGAGGTCTTTAAGCAGAGGCTTGACAACCATATGTCAGGAGTGCTCTGATGGTGTTTCCTGCTTGGCAGGGGGTTGGACTTGATGGCCCTTGTGGTCTCTTCCAACTCTATGATTCTAAAATAGTGGCATTGTTATTATGAACTAAACTCAAATGAAAGAGGGAGGAAATCCACTTGTTTGCAAATGGGAGATTTGCCCTTCCGTCCTTTGTCATGCTAACGGTTCTGGCTTTTGACATTTAGCTTAATTAAGGGATTAGCAAAGTCTAGCACACGGCTTAAAAACACACTGGGACTGGGTCTGTCTTAAATACACATACGAGTCTGGCTTTCACCTCCACGGAAATTAGCTTTGACACCCCAAACCTGAATTAAATTCTAGCACCTATTACAATATTCTGCCAAATGGTGCTAATGGAAACACATGGATCAGGACCATGGAGGGGCAACGGGTTAAAGCCCTTTTCTGCAACAATACAGTACCAATTCAGCTCTCTCTCTTGTACACACAGACTGCACCAACTATTTGTGAAGGAAATGTAGAATAGCAAACCACATAAGAAGCATAGCATCTAATTTGTTGATGAAGGAAGCCTGTACTCAAACTGACCCAATTAGGTCTTGTGTTTCCGCCATCAGAGACTAGACTGACACAGAACTACTGGTATATCTTCTCATGGCAGCGATCACAGTTGTGGGATTCTTTCCTTGCCTATTTCCCCCCACTAGCCTAATTTTTGGTGACTATCAGCAAAACAAACATGTGCTTGCTTCTGACGCTTCACTGAGCTTCTTCCTCCCTTTCCTTGTTTCTGAGGTGTTCCACCTCCAATATGCTTCTGAATCCAGTTCCTGGGAATCCCAAGTGTGGAGAATGCCCTTGCGCTCAGGTCTTGCTTGTGGGAGAAGCCAGGACAATGTGGAGTTGCTCTTGGAGCTGCTGAGTGATGCAACATCAGGTGGCTGATGGAAGTTAGCAACAACTTTGAGGTCCACAGTGGGCATAAGTGCTATCACACGTAGGCTTCTAGTCATTCTCCCATCGTAGGAGTCTTGTACATTCCTGAGAGGTGGAAAGAGGTGGATTCAGAGATCCACCATTTCTCTGAGATCTTTATGGCAGAGGCCCATTTGGGTTCAAATGGCAAGCCTCATGAATTGCTCCAGGTTTATAAAGGCCCCTTTAACAGCATCTCTTTAGTACTGCCCTGCTTCCCATTCATGGCAACAGTTTTGCAAGGCTCTTGCAACCATTAGTCATATGCCTCTTTTGAGTGAGCCTTAGTTGCCCTCTCTCATGCACAGACACACAAGTGCACAGTGTTTACCTATGCCCATGATGAGAACCGGATGCTGGACAAGCAAGAGTCCTTACATTCAAGGTAATTTAATGTGTGTCAGATAAAATTCTGCCGTCTTGCAACACACGCAACTGTCTGTATGCTCAGCACACTGGAAAGCATCCTGGCTACTTTGCCGTGCTGCATGTGCAGTGGTACCTCGGGTTACATACGCTTCAGGTTACATACGCTTCAGGTTACAGACTCCGCTAACCCAGAAATAGTACCTCAGGTTAAGAACTTTGCTTCAGGATGAGAACAGAAATCGTGCTCCGGCAGCAGCAGCAGGAAGCCCCATTAGCTAAAGTGGTACTTCAGGTTAAGAACAGTTTCAGGTTAAGAACGGACCTCCGGAGCGAATTAAGTATGTAACCAGAGGTACCACTGTATTGGGCAATGATGTGTGTGATGTCATTTCCAGCCAATAAAAATGTGAAATGGCCTGAATGTGTGAATGGCACGAAGATGGCGACTGAGGCTAATTTTCATCTTGGAAATATTGAAGACTTTAGCAAGATTTCAAGGCAAGCTCCATCTGACAACCTTCCAGGCTGGATGGAGCTGTATTCAAGCCCAGTGAAATCTCTATTAAAAGAGAGTGGACACCCTAAAACCAACAGTAACACCCATATAAAATGCAAAGTAACTGTGAAAACCTCTTTCTGTTGAGTAAGACTAGAGTTTCAAGTTAGGGGTCTTGTGGAAAGAGAAATCAGCTTGTCAAATTTATTTTGATTATTTTTGCCACTAACTCCCAGAAGTGGACACTTCTAAATAGGGTTTAAACTAAGATCTGTACCCCAACTGTATGCATGATTATTTTCAAGCAAGTTCAGCCAGGGTCAATGGGAGTGACTTCCTAATCGGAATTAGGACTTTAGCCTTAATCTGTATTTAAAACGGGATGTGCTTAAGTGATAGCAACCACTATAGCTGAACTAGAGGCATTCTCTGTTAGCAAACCACAGAGAACATATGCCTCAGGCCTGTTCTTTCCTGCTTTTAATGACGGCATGCAAGGCGTGAATGGCAGAACTGCCTGCCTGTTTTGACTTTGCACTGGGCCATCACAAATCAAGGCACAAAACAGTTATTAGGTACAAGTTACACTGAAGCACGTATCCATTTCCAAACTGATGTGCTTATTCTTCTTTCGCCATCATCCTTGTGGCATATGCTTTCAAAACTAACAAACTAGTTGAATTTTGAAAGTGTATTACAAGAATATCGAGGGGTTATTTTGTTTTAAAAAAGAAAACCCAAGCAAGTCTAAAACAATAAAATCTAAGGGCGTGGTTTTTGCTTTCAATAAAACACATATATCTAGCAGTTGCTATAGCAATGAATATAGTATGTATATGTATAAGCTGCTGAATTGCAACTTATTACCAAACTTAAAACCATGGAGAGACCTGGTCTGAACAAAGACATTGGATTCTTATCTCATTATACATGACAAAGCCATTTTTCACCTTCTCACCCCTTGTTTTTTCCTGTAAGACCTATTGCAGTCATTAAGAGTCGTCAACAGGCTCATCACAACTATCTGCCAATCACCCAATCCCACCACCCTTCTGAGTAATACCCCTCCCCACCTTCTCACTATATAGAAGGGTCTGGTGACTTCTGCTTCAGTGTATCTGAAGAAGTGTGCATGCACACGAAAGCTCATACCAAGAACTAACTTAGTTGGTCTTTAAGGTGCTACTGGAAGGATTTTTTTTTTATTATTTTTTATAAATAAGAAGGGAGATTACAAGATCTTCCAAGTCAACAATGCCCACTCACATCACAAAGAACTCATAACCCACCTAAAAGCAGCCAGAAACACCATAGCCAGATACTGGAGAGACCTGTCAGGAGTAAGCATAGACCAACAGTACCAAATAGTATGGGAAATAGCCTTATTAGAAGAACTAACCAATAAACTGAAACTGACACGGGGACAAATGGAAGAAGACGCCTTCACCCTGTATGGCTCCCTTTTATCACATACACAGCCCAACAAGAGAACGACAAGAATCCACCAACAGCATACAAATCAATATGGCTAACCTGATTCAAAAACATCCACCCATCCCACTCACACATGAAAACAAGCCAATCACAAGTAACCAACCAACCAACCAGCCACACCCTAGGCCAACCCCAACCACTCTCACCACCAAAGAAACACAAGCGAATAGTAAAGAGAACCTGCACAAGCGACGCTGACACAAAACCCTACACATACATTAAGTAAAATAGAAATATCGCCACCCAACCCCATCCCACCATGGCCCTTCCACCTCTTCCCCCCTTTTCTTCCTAATGTAACACTAATGTCTCAACAAATGAAACTGATCTGCAGAAAATGTAACTTGAAGAAAAAGAGACATTGCACATACTGTTGTAAACCAATCTTTAATAAAAAAAAATGTTTAAAGAAAGAAGGGAAATTTCACTTTGTCTAAAAAATCCTAATACTATACCATGTCCTGACCTTCAGGATTTGTATGAAGGGCTGCAGCTCCAAGATAGAGTGTCAATCCCAGGTTCAGTCCTTGACATTTTCATAAGGTCTGTGAGGACTTGAAACCTGGGAACTAATTGTCAGCCAGCGCAGTTGAGCCAGGTCTGGTGTTATATGCTCGAACCATCTTGTCCCGGTGAACAATCTGGCCATTTAAATTTTGCACCTGCTGAAGTTTCCAAACTGTCTTCAGAGGTAACCCCACATATAATGCATCACACAAGTCCAACCTAGAGGTTACAAAAGCATAGGCCACAGAAGTTGCACGCCAGCCACACCACCACATTTAAACTTATAAGTATTGATGATAACAGGTAGATAGTTAAGAGCTTAGGCGGCTTCAGCAGCGGGCACCTGGTGCCCCCCAGAATTTGATGCCCAGGTGCCCTGCGCCTCTTGCACCCCCGGGTAAAGACGGCCCTGACTTCAACTTGATCAATGCTGCAGTTCAAGTTTTATGGGGTCTTCTAAAGCCCATGCCTCTTCCTCAGTCATTAAGCTGCAGCCTTCCCTGTGCCCTAGTTCAATACCTCTCCACTTGTTCAATCAAATATCCTTTATTTGGCATCGCAAACAACACATTATCAAACAGACACCGTATACAAATTGTGCAAACTACGAGCTCAGCGTCACAAGGTTTGTCCCAATCAGATCTTTAACTCCAGAGAAAATCAATTTGCATAAATAATACAATACAACACTACCACATCACTGATCAGTTAAGAGCCACTAAATCTCTTTATAATGGCCCAATCTTTCTACATGGACAGCACTCAAAAATTCAGCCACTATTAAAGTAATTTGATCATTTATGTCCGAAAGCAGGTCCTGAACCATTGGTAGCATAGAAATCAGCCTATTGAGTTGTAAGGCCTCTAATAATTGTCTTCTGGCATAAATGCCAAAATCACAAGAAAGGAAAATATGCTCCAAAGTGTCAGGTTCCTGTTTACTACATTTGCAGAGACGCTCTGATTCTGGGAGAGCTAAATATCTTCCTCTCACTATCATCGAGGGAAACATATGAAATCTGGCTAACATAAACAGTCTGCACAATTCATGATTCTTCAGATTTGTCTTGTATCCCCTTTGAAAATCTCTACACAAAGGGAGATTTGAATAGAGAGGAGAGCAAGTGCTGTGCTTTGCAACCTCAAGAGACCTCTCCACTTGTTGTGAGGAAAGCAGACTAAAGTACACCTAAACTATCCCAGATATTGCCCACCAGTGCCCTTCAACCCACAATATTATTACATTCTTAGATAAGGCACAAATCCTGTGGGCACAAATGAAAACAATTGGTGTTGAGTAAGGAGTAGGGACGCAGGTGGCGCTGTGGGTTAAAGCCTCAGCGCCTAGGACTTGCCGATCGAAAGGTCGGCGGTTCGAATCCCCGCGGCGGGGTGCGCTCCCGCTGCTCGGTCCCAGCGCCTGCCAACCTAGCAGTTCGAAAGCACCTCCGGGTGCAAGTAGATAAATAGGGACCGCTTACCAGCGGGAAGGTGAACGGCGTTTCCGTGTGCGGCTCTGGCTCGCCAGAGCAGCGATGTCACGCTGGCCACGTGACCCGGAAGTGTCTCCGGACAGCGCTGGCCCCTGGCCTCTTAAGTGAGATGGGCGCACAACCCCAGAGTCTGTCAAGACTGGCCCGTACGGGCAGGGGTACCTTTACCTTTACCTTTACCTTAAGGAGTAGGAGCCAATTTAAATCTGTGCCAAAGATCGTTGCACACAAGAGACTGCTTATGAGCATGGGAGCACTCATGTGCAAATGGTTTTCTCCATGCATTTTAATTTCAGACTTTGATTAGCCACTCTCTCAGAATAGCTTACATCAAGGTGGGAAAACTCCAGCTGTGGGCCAATATTGGCCTGTCATGCCCCCCTATTTGGCCTGCCAGACAGTCTAGGAGATACCATGCCTGCCCACCCTACAATCTCAAGGTTGTGGGTCTGAGCCCCACATTGGATGAGTGATTCCTGCATTGCGGGGGGGTCGGACTAGAGGATCTTCAGGGTCCCTTCCAACTCTACAATTCTATGATTTTACAATGTCAGGTGTGTGATGGGTTAGGCCGGGGTTTCAAAGAAAGGACTTGCAAAAATTTACCATTTGCCCGATAATAAATGTTGGAAATGTAAAGAGAATGAAGGTACATTCTTTCACCTTTGGTGGACGTGCCCAAAGATTAAGGCTTTCTGGGAGATGATTTATAATGAAATGAAAAAGGTATTTAAGTATACCTTCTTGAAGAAACCAGAGGCCTTTCTCCTGGGCATGGTCGGCCAATTGGTGCCAAAAAAGGATAGAACTTTCTTTATGTATGCAACAACGGCAGCAAGAATACTTATTGCAAAGTATTGGAAGACACAAGATCTACCCACCCTGGAAGAGTGGCAGATGAAGGTGATGGACTATATGGAATTAGCAGAAATGACTGGCAGAATCCGAGACCTGGGAGAAGAGTTGGTGGAAGAAGATTGGAAGAAATTTAAAGATTATTTGCAGAAACACTGTAAAATTAATGAATGTTAAAATGATGTTGGACTGAAAATAAGTGGCATTAGCGACAAAGTTAAAAAGAGCATGCAAAAATGAATTAAAAATTTGGTGAAATTATAGAGTTACAATATGTTAAGATCCAGAGTTAAGATAAACGGAAGAGGGTAAGGATTTGCTGATTTGAATATTTTAATGGGAATACAAAAAGGGGAGGTGTGAGGAAGTCAAAGAAATAAGTTAATGAGTTTAAGGTTATAAAAAATGGATTTGTTTTTTAACTTTCTTTTTTCTATTTTTTCTATTTCTCTGAGAGTTTTTTCTTTTTTTCTTGTTTTACTATGTATTTTTGTATTTATGATTTTGTAAAATCTTAATAAATATTCTTAAAAACAACAACAAAGAAACAACCAGGAGCTTAGCATCGTCTCCTGATTGTTCCCTTGCAGGAGCAAAGCACAATCCCATCTGCCCATCACCTGATGGGCTGCAGGAGTGCAACCTTGCTCAAGCAGGGGGAAGCGGCTTCCATTCAGTGGAGGCTGCTCCCTGCCCTGCTCTTTGGAGTGTCCCTTGCATTCCCTTCCAGCTTCTGAAATCAACAGCTGATAGCAGCACCAGCTCACCCAGGGCTCCATTTGTCTGTGCACACCTGTTCCCCACCCCCGGGAACAGGCACCCACTGCCAAAGGAAGCTGCCTGTTTTGGAAGCAGCTGCCTTTGAGGGAAGATTGCCTGCATACAGGACTCTCCCACACGCAGGTGACCTTCCCAAAGGCAGCTGCTTTCTTCATCTCCCAACCAGGTGATTGGGAGAGGAGATAATCAGTCTTTCCAAAAGCACCTGCTTATCTGCAGGACTCTTAAAGGAGGAGTGTTGCTTGAGGCAGCCACCACCCTTCTCCTTTAAATGTAAGAGGAAGACAGATACTTCAAAGAGCACTTTTGAGAAGTGCTTAAAGGCAGCCAGCCCCCTGTACCCCCATTTCAGGCTGAAACAGGAGTGTGCGGCTGTCTTACAGGCTTTGCAAGTCCCCAAACACTCTCCTTTTAAGCCGAGACTGGCAAAGCCACCCACCTGTTGACTGTGTGATGGAATAACGATGGCATGTGATTGACTTGACCACGTGCCAATAGGTTCCACATACCTATCAGGATCTGACCTGTGAGGCTATTTCCCGATAGGTATGAGGAACCAAAAAGTTTCCCATACCTGCTGCACATCGTGAAACATGAAAGCGCAACAAAAAGCATTTCTGCAGAGAGTTACAAACCGAACATAAAATTGAAAGCAAAACTAAAAGTCCCAGGCAAATTAGAAAGTTTACCTCAAACCCCCCCCCCCAAAAAAAAGGGTTGTGCCAAGGGATGATGCCCTCTTGGACAGAATTTTCACGCACAAGGTGTCTCTGCATAGCTGTCAACTTTTCCCTTTTCTTGCGAGGAATCCTATTCGGAATAAAGGAATTTTCCTTAAAAAAGGGAAAACGTTGACAGCTATGTGTCTCTGGTGTCTAGCTGCCTTACTTCACTTAGTGGAGGAATGTAGAGCAATGCCTCTGAGAACGTCAAAAGTTTTTTTTAAAGTTCTTGGAGTTCAAAGTTAATAACAAGCACTGTATCAGTGCACGTGATGTTGGAAATGTTCTTCCACATTGTCAGACCCAACTCCTGCTAAACTGAGAGGAGGGAGTGATACAATAACAAAAAGGGGCAATAAATTTGTGTCAGAGCTTATGGCCTAACTGCTTGTTAAGTTGAGTGCGTAGTTTTGCCTTGTGTCAGATAGTGGCTTTGGGGGAAGAGTAGGGAGCTTGGGGTCAATAATTTGGCATTGGGGAAAGGGTTAACCCTATACACCAGACCCTGATCAACCCTCCTCCACCAAACTGGCTGCCATTTAAAGTTTTAAGAACAAGTGCTCATTGTTTAGTGTAGCATGTTGTTTGAGAACATCTCTTTTTTGAGAATGCCAAGATTCAGTTGTGCTCCTTGAGCATGGAGCATTTTCTGCTGCAGAGGTGAGCATACAAGGAATTGTAAGGTCTGGATAATGCTTTAGGGCCAGGGGTAGGGAACTTGTATCCTTTCAGATGTTGCTGAACTCCAAGTCCTATAGGTTCCAGGCCCAGCTAGGATGGTCAAGTGTCAGGGATGGGAGGAGTAAATCTGTCAATTTCAGTTTTTCATTTTCCCAATCTTAAATACATCAGTTTGTGGTTGTTGTTTTTAAACCCAAGTCCTCATGAAAATTCATCATCACTTCAGCACAGATTTCTTCTATTACATTATTATTATTATTATTATTATTATTATTATTATTATTAACACCACTACTACATACATTGATTATGGACAATTTTGCTGAATGCATGCATTTTTGCAAAAAAAACACCCCCAAATATAATGCATTTCCTATATATTATTTTGTTTTCATTACACATTTTAAGGTATAGTATGTGCATTTTAGTACCCATTACTTGGCTGGAGAAAAGCACTGCCAAAGTCAGAGAGCTGCAGAATTCTGGAGGGCCGTTGTGTTTTAGTTCTTGTGTTGTTTTAAAAAGTGCAAATAAGATAAGGTCGCCTTTAAATGGAACCAGTCCGAAAAAGTTTAACCATTCAGCACCTGTAAAACGACACCAGAAGTGGGCTGTTCATCAGCTGTTTTCCTGAAGATCAGCCAATTTAATGTGTGGAAACTTGTCAGCGATGTGTTCACAACTCTGTTGAAGTGTGAAGCTGTCGTCAGTACTTAATTGCTGATGTAGTTCAAATATTCACAGCCCATTTCTCCCCAAATGGGAAACAAAGCTGCTAACAGATGCCACAAAGGAATGTGCTGCAGGTTTGGCACAGTGGCTAAGAGACTGAGTCTGAGTACACACCTTACGTTCAAAGCATACAACTTGCCCCAAGGAATCCTGAGAACTGTAGTCCACTAAGAACTGTGCTGGGAACTATAGATCTGCAAGGGTAAACTACAGTTTCCATGGTTCTTTGAGGGAAGTCATGTGCTTTAAATGTGTATGGAGGCTGAGCTATGAATGTCCCTGGTTCAAATTGTGGTGCTCACTGACCTCGGTTTCCCTCTCTGCAATATGAGTATAATAATTACCTTACAGGGTTATGCTGTTGCAACAATTACCGTATTTTTCGCTCTATAAGATGCACCAGACCACAAGACGCACCTAATTTTTGGAGGAGGAAAACAAGAAAAGAAAAAATTCTGAATCTCAGAAGCCAGAACAGCAAGAGGGATCGCTGCGCAGTGAAAGTAGCAATCCCTCTTGCTGTTCTGGCTTCTGGGATAGCTGTGCAGCCTGCATTTGCTCCATAAGACGCACACACATTTCCCCTTACTTTTCAGGAGGGAAAAAGTGAGTCTTATAGAGCTAAAAATACGGTACTTCACCTGCATCACCTAGTTGTATTTGCAACATTTTGAACTGTGATATGAACATGAAGCATGATGTGGAACCTGTGAGAAGGGACTTCCAATGAAAAATTCAACAGTATCCTAATTACTTCACATTAATTAGTCAGCTTTTAAAATATAAGTCTCCACTGGCACCATCCGACAAGGAAACTTCATGCCGGTGGCATTTTTGAAACTAGGTGCATCACTTGAATCCAAAAACGTGTTAATCAAAGCCTTTAAGAGGATACATGATATGGTTATGCTATTTAGTCAACAGAAAGCACTATGGACACTTATAATTTAGCATTATCCTGCAATATCCCAACTGTGCTTTTCTTTTTAGTTCTCTTTAGTTGCTCTGCCAGTAAAAAAGGTAAAAACTAAGCAGACCTCTGCCAATTCCATACTGATAGCATTTGCTACATTAGTTTGTAAGGGAGATGAAAGGAAGGGTTTTTTTGTTCGTTTGTTATTCTCAAGCAGAAAAAGTGCTGGTTATAAAGTTGATGTGCTTCCAAGGCAGTGTTTATATTCGGGTAGATTAGTCTTTTGAACACTGTCTTTGGAGCACCTGGGCACTTCATTGTTTCAAATCCTTTACTTGTTTATTACTCTGTCATAGGCTTTAGCTGTTGTTTTGGATTTTTCATCTCATGCAGTTTCACAGCTCTTTTCTTAATTGTTCCTTTAAGGGCCTCTTCTAGATCCACACAGATGAACCCACGTGTGGCTATTTCCATTAACGATCAAGGAAAAGACAACTCTTTGAGGCAGGAAAATGATGCAAGTTTGACCTCCAGTCACTGGGTTCTTAAAAGGCTCAAGGAAGAAAGAGATGACAATGATTTAATATACCACTTCATGTCAAAATAGGCCTTTATATAATGCCCCTGCAGAATCAAATCTGAACCTAAGCCATTTGCAGAGGAGCAAAGGGTCACCTATGTCAAGGATTGAAGACTTCAGTTTCTGTGAACTTCAAAGCAAACTGACCCCCTTGGACTAATGTGTGGTTGGGAACATAATTATGCTAAGATTTTTGCATATCTCTGAATTTTGCAATACAGTACTTGGCTCAGAAAAAAATGACAGAGCACATCTTTGATCTGACTGCCACTGTAGCTAAACAGGCGAGGCAGGTTTTGAGACAATAAATATCTGTTTATCAAAGGCAAAAGTTGAGAAAAAATATACATACACCACAAGCTGCAACCCATCTTCAAAACCACCTTCAACTGTCTGGGAAAATTATCCTCTGAGCAAAGAGTATAGCACTGTACAGAATGCAAATGTAATGCAGTTAGTGTGTACTTCTGTGCTTGTCCAAGTGCCTTTGTAAATGGTGGGTTTTTCTTTTCTTTTTTGAGGAAACACACCTCCTTTCTAATCATCCATGTGCCAAGAAACAATATTTTTATTATGTGTTTGTAAGAACAAATCTTATGCATTAAAAAAAGAGAAAATTGATGTTGGATCAAAGTGTTTCAAAGTTTGCCAAGTCAATATATATAAAAAAAATGGAATGGAGTTACAATTAGCTACTGCAGGTATGAAAAACTGGCAGTGTTTCTTCTTATGTAATCAACTGTGAACCTGCTTAATTGCATTTAAACACATACAGAGGTGCGCGCGCACACACACCTTTTCGCAATAGTTCCCAAAAGCTGACTCAGTTCTCATTGCTATTCAAGTTTGCACAGCTATTGTGAATGTCACTCAACATTACCTGAAACTGCAAGCCATTTCTTTTCTCTGTTGCCAGTTCAGTGGAGCTTCACTTGTAGTTCATTTCAGTAGTTTATTGCTCTAGCCAAAGGCCATGACAAACTTGTAGCAATAATATTAATAAAATACAAAACAAGCATCCATAATAAGCTGACATCCATTATGTAAGAGAAGATACCAGAGAAACCAACAGGCTTAAATTTAGTTTGATTTCAGATTAAACCTTTGTATCGCCAAAACAACTCAGTGATTTGATCTAGCTCCCTTTTCCTAATTTTTTTTGCAGCCAGTGCATAGAGGGCCACTCTGCATGTTACCAAGTTGTAACTATCCACAGGATTTGTCAATCAAAATCAGCACCCACAGAAGATGTGGCACAAACACAGCACATCTCAAAGGAGTTAGGCAATCATCCTCTTTGGCTCTTCTCACAGGACTTGCCCTGACTAGAAGTCTCGACTCCCAAGTTAAACTATTGCCAATCGCAGGTGGGAGTTCTGGGAGTTATGCCACCAGAACATTATGCCAGAAGAAGGCAGCATATCCATGCAGGATCCATCACCCTCTTTGAATGTTCCACCACCATCCATAACTCCCAGTGCCAGCATATCAGGCAGAAGGATTCTGTCTTAACCTCGTGTGGTCTGAGAGCTTGGAGCAACCAGCCCAGACCTCTTTACACCCAGAGTTCACATGGCAGACTGAGAGAAACAATAGGCTTGACTTCATTCCTCCCAAGATGAGGGAGAGTAATCTTAGTTAAGCCAGGCAGGACAACTTACTCTATGGCATTAACCCCTTCATGTGTTAATTAGACTTAAGCATTTTGGATATACAAGGCTTGTTATCCTACACTGACAACTGATTTGATTCTTCCAAACTGTTGCAGAATGACATGCTGTTTGATGTCCACTCTAGGCAGGTGTCCCATCACTATCTTTGCTTAGGACCTTGCTAGATTTGTTTTTTATATGATAGGAGATGCTGGGCTTTTTATTTTTTTTGCACTGAGCAGCATTCAAAATTATGATCGTAAAAGGACTGTGTTAATGACTGTACTTCAATGTCACTCAGCTCCAAGTGTGAGGAGAGCCTGTGTAAACAGCCAAGATGGGCTATGGCAGAAGGCAGTCCCTTATAAAAGGTAAAGCTACCCCTGCCCGTACGAGCCAGTCTTGACAGACTCTGGGGTTGTGCGCCCATCTCACTTAAGAGGCCAGGGGCCAGCGCTGTCCGGAGACACTTCCGGGTCACGTGGCCAGCGTGACGAAGCTGCTCTGGCGAGCCAGAGCCGCACACGGAAACGCCATTTACCTTCCCGCTGGTAAGCGGTCCCTATTTATCTACTTGCACCCGGGGGTGCTTTCGAACTGCTAGGTTGGCAGGCGCTGGGACCGAGCAGCGGGAGCGCACCCCGCCGCAGGGATTCGAACCGCCGACCTTTCGATCGGCAAGTCCTAGGCGCTGAGGCTTTAACCCACAGCGCCACCTGCGTCCCGCGCAGTCCCTTATAGCTATACCATTAAAGGTGTTATTCATACGGTAACTGCAGCTATCATTTGATACTCCAAGAGTGTGAATAAGCTTCTGCCATCGTTCATCATGTTATGAGTCACCACAAATCAAAGTGTCTCTTCCCACCTCAGGGAAATAATTAGCCAAACAGGAGCCTATCTGCAAGATGATAAAAAGACAAGAATGTGTGTTTTGCATCTCGCTAGCTGAATGATTGATGCTGCAAATAGTGTCTCAATTTTCTGTTTTCCCACTCTAAGCATCACTCATTCCTTTCAAGTTTTCCCCATATGCTAAGTATTGCAAACTTACGGAGTGCAATCCAGCTCCTGCTCCACACTGATTTTAAGGGGGAAGCTATTCAAGCCTTTAACATTAACGTTCCTCTCTTCTGACTTCCCTCAAGCCTTCAAGCTTGTAAATACTCTCATCAAGTTTGCTTTAAAAATTAAATAAATTATTACAGATTTTCTTGCAAGAAATAAGCAAAACAACCAAACATGTATTGGAAGTCACCCCAAAACTGGCCCTGCTGAACCACAGGTCTCTCACAGCAGTCTATACCACACAAAATATTTCACACTAACCTGCTTGTAGCACAGAAATGTAGTTTTTCCTCATTCTGGCATCATTCATGTTTGTCCTCAGCATGTTGTTTTCAATCTAGATTGATCCTAGATCCTGCTGCTGTACATTAGGATGGGTGTAGTCACTTGATACACATTTGAAAACCTTCCCCTTGATTAGGTTATGCAAGCCTTTTCCTTCCTGCACCTGCCCCAGCTGAGGGAAGGAGGAAGTGATGATAACCATCTTGATAAATGCTCACCCACAATGGCATTGGGCAGGGGAGGATACAACTCCCACTGATGGGACGGCCAACTTTTTTCCCAATTGGATATGCAGTGGGGCAATGCGAAAATCAATCGTCAACGACCTTTCATTTTTGGAATGGAACTCGTTTCTCAAGAAGCACTTTTCAGGGGGCAACAAATATGCAATAGATCTAGATTGTTTGTGGATTATATAGAAGAAATGTGTGCTTCATTGAGTCTAAAATAAAATGTGCGTACACTCTCTCAGAAATGAAGAGAGAGAAAACAGAACTATGGAGGCTTTCTAAAGTATTGGTTCGGTTCGGTAGACCAAGTTTCATACAGCGTATATTTAGCCTAGAGAAGAGATGATTAAGAGACAAAAGCTAACAATTTTCAAATCATTTTTCTGCCCACTGTCATGGAATACCCTGCCAAGAGAGATTCAGCAGGTGCCTTCTCTTTCAATCTTTAAAACACAGGCTGAACACTTTTTTATTCTACCCAGCTTCTCTAAGCAACTAATAACACATCTTTCTATGATTGATGGTCTTTAATTGATGGTCTCTGGTTTAATTTGTATGTGTTTTTCTTATTAAAAAAACAAAGCAGTTTACAATAATAGCTCTCTATATTATGGCATATAAATATTTTTAAATGAAATAAATGAAAAATATTTGAAGGACTGTCAAACAGATGGAGTTAATTTGATTTGACAGTGGAAACTAGAAGGGCATCCATCAGAGAAGATGTGGGGTTAGACCTGGTAACATTTGAGGTCCCATCTAACTCTATTATTCTAACAAACCCAGTTCATTCAGAACTCCCAAATCAAGGAGGAAATTCTGATTAGGAGAGTATCAGAAGTTTCCCTAGCACTAAGGTTGAGACCTTCTACATTCTAAGTAGAATCTTTAGGGAAGCTTTTAATGTTTAATGTTTGTATTTTAATGTAATGTATTTTAATATTTTGTTGGGAGCCGCCCAGAGTGGCTGGGGAAGCCCAGCCAGATGGGCAGGGTATTATTAATAAATTAATAATAATAATAACAACAACAACAACAACAACAACAACAACAACAATAATAATAATAATAATAATAATAAATTTTATTATTACTACTATTATTATTGGTGCTAGTTTCTAACTCTAATTCACAATCTGGCCTCTCTTAAAGAGCTACAGCTGTCATTCACTTTGCCCATACAACCTTGCAGAGCCACTAAATGGACTTCAAAATACTACAAATGTAGGAGCACAAAGTACTTTGGACTGGAGCCAGCAAGACCTTTTAAAGCTTACAAACTCATTTTGCAGACAAATGCCAACAGTGTATACATTTTTCTTGTCGTTTCAACAGCTTCCTCATGTTCCTCTAAAGGTTAACAAGGCTGAACATGTATGGATGTGTCAACAAAATGGCAATATTACTGCATGCCTGACTCACTGGTACAAGAACTAAAGATCCTTCCCTTATGTTCCTTCCTAAAATATCCTAAAGATGTGTGTGTAAGAGAGAGAGAGCTTTATTATCTCCAAGTGGGCAGTAGAACCAAGACATATTGATTTTTGTACTGCATTCTGTAGTAAAATTGCTATAGTATCACACAAATACTTCTTTCTTTGATATTCTGATCGGATTAAAAATAACTGAAAGAACTTCCCTATACAGGGCTGCCTTCAGATGGCTCACGAGTCAGATAACTCCACACCCTCCAACATTTCTCCGATGAAAATAGGGACGTCCTAAGGAAAAGAGGGACATTCTGGGATCAAATCAGAAACCAAGATGGCTTCTGTAAATCTGGGCTGTCCCATCAAGGGTTGTGGAAGTTCCATTGTAGAAGCAGACCTAGCACTATTTTAGACACAAACCAGATGCTCCAAGGGGGCTGAGGACCAATCTGCATAGGTAGTTTGGTCTTCATTTCTGCACCTCCCCATATATACATTTCCATAATTAGGTAAAGGTAAAGGGACCCCTGACCATTAGGTCCAGTCGTGGCCGACTCTGGGGTTGCGGTGTTCATCTCGCTTTATTGGCCGAGGGAGCCGGCCTACAGCTTCCGGGTCATGTGGCCAGCATGACCAAGCCACTTCTGGAGAACCAGAGCAGCGCATGGAAATGCCGTTTACCTTCCCGCCGGAGCAGTACCTATTTATCTACTTGCACTTTGGTGTGCTTTCAAACTGCTAGGTTGGCAGGAGCAGGGACTGAGCAACGGGAGCTCACCCTGTCACGGGGATTCAAACCACCGACCTTCTGATCGGCAAGTCCTAGGCTCTGTGGTTTAACCCGCATCCCATTTCCATAATTACCCCAGGGCTATTTGCCTTTTAAGGCAGCTCATCTGGCTTGAATACAAAGGCCAGACTTCTCTAGAAGTCTCTCCACTGTAGCTAATCTTTCTCATCTTTTATAATTTCTGAAAAGCAGAAACATGTGATAAATCAAATTCTAGGAAAATACATGCACCCATTTGACTTTTGAAAGCTGCTTGGGAGAGTTCCAAATTACCCATCACAAATCAAGATCAGCCCAGTCATAAAGCCCAGCTTTTCCTACTGCAGAGCAAGCACTGTCAAAGTTAGCGGTCCAGAGGCGAGTTTTGAGTAAGCAGGCAAGTACAGAGGCAGTGGGGAAGGTGCCATCCCTGAGGGATGTGTGTGACAAAATCCCAACCGAGTCCGATCGTGGCCAAGCCAGATCTCACCCGTAGCCTGGCCACTGCAGCGGGGCGCACCTCCCAGCCTGGCCACCAGGTCAGAATGCATCCCCTGGCCTGGTCGCCTGGCCAGATCGTGGGGCCCCCCAGGTATGATTGCCTCACCCCCTGGGTTAGGAGTCATGGGGGGCACTGTTACCCCGCACTCCCACATGGAGGAGGCAGGCAGGCAGGGGAGAGGGTGGGAGAGGCAGGCGAGCAAAAAAAGAGGGGAGCGGGAATGGGCGCCGTGCTCCCCATCCCTCCCTATGGACAGTTCGCCCTTCCCCTATGGGCGGTTTGCACCACCCCATGTGCCAGAGAGACTCCTTCCACCACTGGGCAAGTCCGTAGATAAACAGATGAGTGAGTGGGCCCAGCCGGAGAACAGTCAGATCCCCTCTCTAGTACCAAGATACTCAGAACGAGCCAGGCACAAATCTGAGGATTTACAGGATTAAGTAGGGCATTACTGCCCCCTGAGTCACCTGATAGCTGCTTGGTAGCTTCTGGCCTCCATCACTGGAGGTTCCTTTGCATAGTGGTGATCAGGCCAGATGCTGCCACATTGATCCAGCTAACACAGTACCTTCCCACTCTGAGAGAGGATACCAGCACATTGCAGTGTGCTAGTGGTGGAGTATTTAAACCTGTAAAATAGAGATGGGAAATTAGTGGTCCTCCAGATATTACTGGACTCCAGCTCCCATCATTCCTGACCATTGGCTGGCTGGGGTTGATGGAGTTCAGCAACATCTGGAGGACCACAGGTTACCCATCCCTGCTGTAATATAGCACAGGTATTTAAATGTGAGCGGATGTTTATAGCACCGATCATCTGTGACATCACAGGCATCATCCAATAGGTGCTTGAGGCATTAACACTCCACTCACTAGTAGAATTATGGAGTGGGGAGGGTTTTAAAATGTGGAAGGGGAGGTTTATTGGTTTGTTTTTGGTTTCATAATATGTTTTCTTTTTTATATTGTGATTTTATGTTGTGAACTGTACTGAAGTCTACAATTATACGGCAGTATACGAATTTAATAAATAATAATGATACATAAATAATAGTAAATTGCAAAGGAATGCGATTTTCTTGCCTACATTTCCAGATCACAGAAATGCTTTCTCCACGAAAGATATCTAGATTCCCCCCAAAGTCTAGAGTAACTACTGTATTTGCCTTGCTCAAAATCAAATCAAGCAAAAAGCTCTACAGCAGGCATGGCCAAACATGGCCCTCTAGCTGTTTTGGGACTACAACTCCCATCATCCCTAGCTAACAGGACCAGATGTCAGGGATGATGGGAACTGTAGTCCCAAAACAACTGGAGGGCCACGTTTGGCCATGCCTGCTCTATAAGCTGCTCAGTCCTAAGCACATGTACTAGGAAGCTGGCTCTACTGCACTCAGTGCAGCTTATTGTGAGTGAAAATGTGAATGACCAACCTGTATTAGTATCTTTCGGTGTTTGGTTAGACCTGCGCCACCCTGCGAGTCCAAGCCAAGCCAAGAACATTATGCTGCCAGAAGCAGAAAAGCAGAGATGGTTTCTCTGTCCAAGGTCCAGGTCAAATGGTGCACAAGGTTAGCTAAATCGTTTTAACACCTGAGGCGGTGGGGGGGGGGAATCTGACACGTGGCTCTTCTTGGGAGTAAAATGCAGCAATAGTAAATAAAACAATGAGGAACAAGCCTCCTAATAGGATGGCTGGCCAAGCTGGTTGAGGCTGATGGGAGTTGTAGTTCAGGGACATCTGAAGAGCCACAGGGATTATTAGCCACACCTGCCTGACATGGAGCGAGCAAATCAGACTGGTGGGAGTTCAGTGATCATCACAATAGGATGGCAAAGGATGCTAACAAGCTGCCGGAGCACTTAATCCTCAAACAAGTTAAACTAGACAACATGTAGGAGATACATGGATAGCATCTCAACTGGTGTTTTCTGAATGAAAAACCAGCATTAGAAGTTATTGCGAACAGAAGTGGAAGGAGCAATTCCTGAATTTCCTTTGTTTGCTCCCGTTCCCCCCACCGAATCTGATCCGATATCACATCAACAGTGGGGAAGTTCTGGGAGGCTACCTAGTTTTGTCCTCTTGTTTTGGGGCTGAAAATGATTTGGTCTGCCTCATATGCTGGGCTGTCCAAAATACAGTGGCAATATCATCACTTGAAGTCAACAGATGTAATTAATCTGGCTTGAACTCAAATGCTTCTGCCTAACTGGTTTGTGAACTGAGCCAAATGTCTCTTTCATCAACAGCAGTGATAAATTGGTATTGGCAGTGTTTATTTAAAACAAAAGGCTCCTTTATGGGGCTCCAGGGGAAGGCAGGAGGCCCTCTGGCCGGCAGTTTTAGTTCTTTAGTTCAGGAGGCAGTTTAGGAGTTCTTAGTCAAAATATATTAGAACCTCTAAAAGGGAAAAAGACAAATATACCCCAGTATAATTAGCAGCAAAGCTGTATTTGAGATTATGTGGTGAAATACATTTCAAAATTCTTAATTGTATTTTGTAATGCCCCAAGTTGATCATATATCCACAAGCTTCAACATAAGGACACAGTTCATCCTTCTTTCAGGCCTCAACTCTTTACAATTTCCTGATTTTCATACTCCTTCCGGTTAAAAAGTCAGACTGATCTACCGACTTCCTGCAATCTTTCTGATCTTTCTTCATTTCCTCTGCAGCCATTACCATACTCTTATCAGAACTGGGAGAAAATAAGTGGTATGGATCCTGACATAAATATAGGAAGGGCCTCTTAGTGTTGACTAGCAAATGGGGTAGAAATTTGGTTTGGGTATGATTTTAATGTAAACCTGCCTAATTTGTGCTTTCCAAAACAGTGGACCAAAACACAGCTCTCCTTAAAAAAAATAAAACATGCACTTCTCCAAATTTTTTGGTGCAGTTCTCCAACAAAGTAATGTGTACAAGAATGTGCATCTTAATGGAAATGCATTAGGAAATATTGTTTGCAACAAAATGTGTATCAAATGAATTTTGCACTAAAATACTGATGAATTTAAAAATGCAAACTGACGCAGAAATGTGGAGACCTGGATTTAAGACTGGAAAAGTGAGAAACTAGGAGAAGTGAAATCGAGAGATTCCTCTGTCCCTAGTGCCGATCCAGTAGATCGTTAAACTAAAGAAATATATAGCCTTAATTATGGAAGATTCCTGTAAGGGATTTGTCTTCTTGACAGTCAGAGTCAATATTGTTAGCAGTGAGGTGGAAGAGCAGAGCAATTCCTTGCCAGCCAATGTTTTCATATTTTGCATAAACTGATTGGCCCGTAATTAATGGGAAAAACAGGCCATCCAGAAGCAGAGCAATCTAGCTCATCCACTGTGCTGGACTCCTTCCAGCAAAATCTCTTTATTACACAAAAGTGCCAGCTCACCCATCTGTGACAAAGGATGTAAGTTGTTCCAATGAAAACGAAGGGATCCCATGCTGGAGAGCACTTAAAGACCCTGTCAAACAGGCAGCCAGACAAGGGAACATGCTGCGCTTGTTGTGCCAAGAAGGCTGCCATGACCCTGGAGTAATATCCCCTCATCTAGCTCAGTCAGTAGAGCATGAGGCTCTTAATCTCAGGGCCTTGGGTTTGAGCCCCAGACTGGGAAAAAAGATTCATGCATGACCCTCATGGTCCCTTCCAACTCTACAATTCTAAGATATTACGGGGAGGAAGGGGAGGACTCTGAAGTGGAAGGGGAAAGGCATGCAAGACCATCTCCACCCCCCCCAGCTGGATAATGTGGTACTGCCATCATCTGACTCAGATGACTCCACTGCAGAAGGAAGACCTGAGGCTTTCCTGCTTAGTTGCAGTAGAAGGTTACTGGAGAAGGATGCTCACTTTTCAGTAGAGCGGCATCTCCCAGGACAGGTGGTGCGAACCATTAGACTGCACCTGCTACCATAGAAAGGCTCCGTTTCAGCTTGTGACTTGCCCAAGCAACTTCACAGCTCCGCATCCCCCAGAACGCAGCATGATTCTTTGCACTGCGATTTGCCTCCTGTCTGAAATTTGCCCTGCCTTACGCTCTGGTGGGGCCTTGCTGTGCTGCAGGGCACAACAAAGGCACACTTAAGAATGGAGAAGGAAAAGAGTAATATGGAGTATGTACTATTTTGCCTTAAGGCAAAACCGTATCTGTTGGGCAGAGATATGGTTTTCAGAAACATAGTGTTTCAGCTATACCAAGCCAGAGGCATTCTATATAGAAGAGGGGTACATTTCACATTTGTTGGGGATAGCTCCCTCAAGGTGGCTACCGCCTGATTCCCAGAGACACTTGGGTTGCTTCCAGGTGACCTGTTCATTGAGAATTCATCCTGATTTGTTTGTGGGGAGTTTAGAAGACGTTGAGTCAAAGCTACTTTATTTCCCACTTTCCGGTGCATTTTCCTCATCACCTTCCTTATTGCAAAAAGTCTCACCTTTTGGGCAGTTTTGTTGTGCAAGAGCTTGAAACCAGCTTTAATTGCACAACCTAAATTTGCTGGTATGTGACTGAACTCCACCCAAACACAGCAACAGTCTGGAAGTATCCTTCGGAAGCAAATATTCCACCGAGACCAGCACTTTGCCATCTCCAAAATGGAACGGTACTTCCCCACTTCCAAGTTCTACATCTGTGAGATCTAAACTACTGTATTTCTTGCTGTATAAGATGCGCCCGACCATAAGACGCACCTAGTTTTTAGAGGAGGAAAACAAGAAAAATATTCTGAATCTTTTATTTCTGTAGAGCCTCTTTTCAAAAGCTTGATTTTGCAAGTGAACAGGAGAAGCATTTTAACAGGCATCAGTGCTTGGATTTCATTCTCTCACAGAAAGCCCCAGGAAAAAAAATGGGATCATCTGGCCGTTTGGAGAGACAGAGGCACATGGTTTGGGCAGTGATGGAATCCAAGACTGATTGAAGAGGGAAAACAAGAATAATGTTCTCCTGTCTCTTTGTCAAGTTGCTCAGGAGGCTAAATAAGGGCTATCACACAACAACCTCACAACAACCCAGTGAGGTTAAGGTGGCCCTCTCTGTGCAGCGCCTCTCCAGCGAAGCAGGAGGAGAAACAGAAGGGGCTCCGTTTCTCCTCCCGCTTCGCTGAAGGGGCGCTGCACAGAGAGGGAGAGCAGTGCAGCGCCATTCGCTCCATAAGACAAATACACATTTCCCCTTACTTTTTAGGAGGAAAAAAGTGCATCTTATGGAGCGAAAAATACGGTAATCTTAACCTGGTGGTGAATGGCAGGTAATACATTTAACATCAAAACAACAGCAACATTTCCAGCCCATGTGTACATAAAAACAAAAAATGGAAATACTTTTACCTTCCCATTCAACCCAGCTCCTTCAATCCGTTCCCTTCAAGTCCTATAATCAACTGGTTGCAGGACCTGCAGCTCCAAATCCTCAGATGAACTCATTTTAAATGAGTGTGATAAACCACATATAGGATGCCCGTGGCTCATCTAGGTATCAGTTTGATCTGGCAGCAGTGCCAGCTTGAAACACATGGTAGGTGATGGCATTCATTGCACATTTACATGCCAGATATTGCTCACTGCTTAGACTTGTTTGTGTGGTGTAGGCAATCCACTCTTCTGCCCTGGAGAAAGGGAGTGTCTCCGCACTAGGGGACTCATCTCTCAAAACAAGGCTGAAAGAGTCTCGTGATATTCTGCAACTTGGAGGCTTGCCTGTGGAGAAGATGATAGTGGGGCTGCCTACACATGATGTATGCCTGATTCACACGTGCATGATGCATGTTTGGTGTCATCATGCAGTTTCACATTGCTCAATAACTTGCGCGGCATCACAAACGCCATAGTCCCAAGAATATTGAGGGGTCCCCACACAGTGCCCTGAAGTCGTATGTGCAATGGCTCTGTATTCAGCCTCAACGATGCAGGAGGGGCTCTACTGAATATTTCCAAAGACCATAATGCACACTCACACTGCAATGTACTCATAAGCAACCTGCTTTCAGCAGCCAGGAGCATCATAATCAGACACTGGAGGGACCAGTTAGGAGTGAACATGGACCACCAGTACCAAACTGTATGGTAAACAGCCCTACTAGAAAAGCTAATCAACACATTGAAACAAGCAAGGGGACCCATACAAGAGGATTCCTCTTTACTGCATACACAGCCCAACAAGACGACAACAGGAACCCACAGCAACCCAGCATTGATATAGCTAACTTGACCCAACAACCCCTCCTTCTCACACACTGCAGTCAACTGAAGGCAAGCAACCAGGTCCTGGGTCCCCAACTTCTCTTAACGCCAATGAAAACAAATGAATAGAAAAAGAACCTACCCACATGACGCGGACACCGAAACCTTTGACATACACCATATACTATTCCCCCTCACCCCCTTCTCTCTCCCCACACCTCTCTTCTCCCCCAAGCCTTATACTGTTTGAAACATTAATGTCTCACATCAAATATAACTGATCTGTAGAAAGGATTCTATGAACGGAAAACAGATGCCTTATGTACTTTTGTAACCCAATTAAATATTTAATAAAAACAAAATTTAAAATAATGGGGGAGGGGGGCTGGCTCCTCAGAAAAAACAAAAGATTGAGGTGGGCCCAAATGCATCAGCTCCCTGCAGCCCTTGTGCAGCATAGCAGCAACTTTGTGGCACAGGAAATCCAGCTTAACTCTGACTTCTGCCACTATCCTTAGGCAAGGCACTATGTTTCAGCCTCAGTACTAGCTCTCCCATCTGCAATATGGGAATAATATCAGTGACCTACCTTACAGAGCTGATATACGAATTGCAGAAGTAATGAACATCAGAGGCACAAATGGTGGCGGTGAGAGTTACTCTTCCCATCCCCTGAAGACATCTCATAACACAGACTATGAATGGCAGGACAGGGCAGGGCAGGAAGAGACATTGCAGACTCATACACACCCCAACCCCCTGCAATGCTATCCAGCAAGTGATAGGCTGCAGCAATCCTGTGCATCACACAATTGCATCTGATTCCCTAAGGGCCATTTCATACATTAAAAAAAAAAAGGTAAAGGACCCCTGACAGTTAAGTCCAGTCACAGACTATTCTAGGGTTGCGGCACTCATCTGGCTTTACTGGCCAAGGGAGCCGACGTTTGTCCACAGACAGTTTTTCCGGGTCAAGTGGCCAGCATGACTAAGCCGCTTCTGGCACAACGGAACACCGAAACCAGAGAAGCACAAAGAAATGCCGTTTAACTTCCCACCGGAGTGGTACCTATTTATCTACTTGCACTTTGATGTGCTTTCGAACTGCTAGGTTGGTAGGAGCTGGAACAGAACAATGGTAGTTCACTCTCATGGGGATTTGAACCGCCGACCTTCTGATCGGCAAGCCCAAGAGGCTCAGTGGTTTAGACAATCCACATTTCTCATCTGATGCACTCAACAGGGACCTGCCGCTAATCCCACCACTGTCTCCAGAGTGCACTGATGCGACGCATATATTTTCGAACACCTCTTTGATAGGAGCAAATAGACACAGGCTTGGGGACAGTTGCAAAGCCATGGTGGTCAGGGCGAGGCAGAAAGCGATTTGCAGGGGGAAAGCAGCCAGTGGGAAGAAGGGTGCTCAACCCTTCCCGCACCCGCCACATTCCCCCCGCAACCCCTTTCCCCAGCTGCTGTTCCTTGCAACTTGTCAAAACACTGCAATTGAAGGAAGGTACAATTGGAAGCATTGCATTGACGTCCTCTAAGGTCACCCCCAGGCAGACAGCATTTCACAGGAGGCATTCAAGGAAGCACGTGCTGGAAATTTATGGTAAAGGTAAAGGTAAAGGTACCCCTGCCCGTACGGGCCAGTCTTGACAGACTCTGGGGTTGTGCGCCCATCTCACTTAAGAAGCCAGGGGCCAGCGCTGTCCGGAGACACTTCCGGGTCACGTGGCCAGCGTGACATCGCTGCTCTGGCGAGCCAGAGCCGCACACGGAAACACCGTTTACCTTCCCGCTGGTAAGCGGTCCCTATTTATCTACTTGCACCCGGAGGTGCTTTCGAACTGCTAGGTTGGCAGGCGCTGGGACCGAGCAGCGGGAGCGCACCCCGCCGCAGGGATTCGAACCGCCGACCTTTCGATCGGCAAGTCCTAGGCGCTGAGGCTTTAACCCACAGCGCCACCTGCGTCCCGAAATTTATGGTAGGTTGGCACAATTAACGTGGAATAAAGTGCTTTGTCGCCCTAGCAGAACAAATCCACTTTTGAAAAAAGACAGACATGGATTCTTTGTGGTTAAGAAAGTGTTGAGGAAGAACACAGAAAAGTGTAGGATGAATGGATGGTTAATGAGAAAATGTATAACCATCAGACTTGCAAATCAGGATGTCTAACCATCCCTGCGGAACCTCGCCACAATCAAATCAGAACAAATGCTCAGTAAAGTCTAGACACAGTCTAACCTCTGCATGAGCTTTGAGCTAGTAAATCAGGATGCATGCACAATAAGCAGGTTGTGTTAAGGAGCCCTAAAAAAGGCATAGGCAAACTCGGCCCTCCAGATGTTTTTGGCTTACAACTCCCATGATCCCTAGCTAACAGGACCAGTGGTCAGGGATGATGGGAATTGTAGTCCCAAAACATATGGAGGGCCGGGTTTGCCTATGCCTGCCTTAAAGCAATCTTCCCTTGCCTACAGATGAGATTTAAATCAGATTCATGCCAATTGATCTAGAATGCCTGCACCACAAAGTTAGATACATATTGACTGGATCACACACCCAATATTCCTCGTCTCTTCCACCCCACAGTAACACTCACACCTAGAACAGTACAAGAGAGGCTCAGATGCATTTTTAAATCTCTTGTGGAAATGCCCAGTCCATGTCATTATTACCTTCCTACATTGCAACTGATATGCCATAAAAAATTCCCCCTAGTGTAACGAAAGTTCAATTTAATCATTCTAAATCAAACTTACTTATCATATTATCATTATATCACCTCTTTAAAAAAAAAAACAAGAAGACTCCATAATGCAAGTAATTTGAAAGTAAGCAAAAGTCCCATCTTAGATTTGATTTGATTTAATTTAATTTAATTGATCGCAGCATTTCTATCTGGCTTTTCAGCTACAATGTTTCAAAGGAGATCTAATCAAATCTGAAGTTTTCCAGGCCCCAGGGAAACTGTTCTAATGCAGAAACATGGAAAAGAAACCTCAAACAGAAAACCAATCACCTGAAACAATATTAGTAAAGGCGGGACTCTGAAGCTAAGTAAGAACTGTTATCTCCCTTTTTTCAAAGCTTACATACAAATCACTGAAGTCTGGGTATTCCTAGTGTGCATACAAACACCCACATCCATCCACAAACCTTATGGAGCACATCCATCATTTAGAGCAGGGGCAGCCAATGGTGATGCCCCCCAAATATTGTTGGACTTCAGATGCAATCATCCCTGACCATTGGGGTGATGGGAGCTGTAATGTGGTACCTGCCAGATGTTTGCTGAACTACCTTTCGTTGTAACAATATGCTCAGAAAATGCTCTGGGAGAAAATTGCATTATAATAGCAGTATTTCTTTCTTGAACTTATACCCTGCACCTTCCCTCAAATGAGCCCAGGGTGACAAGCATACTAAAACAATACAATTAAAATAGTTTTCCTAAAATCAATCGCCTACTATGAACTAATAATCTGAGGATTTTCAGCCATCAGGTGCCCAAGTAAACCGGAATGTTTTTAAACTTCCTAAAAATTCATTTTCAACTGATACTGTCCTTCCAAGTGATACAGAGGAATGGTCTGCATGTCTATCAGTATCTCCCTGTGTATCTTCATGAATGATATTAGACATGCACACAAGCATCCAACACTTTTTCTCCTTCACGCCTCTGTGTGTGGGAAAAACCATGGGTGCAGCAATCTTAAGACTGAAAGAACTGCAAGCTATAAATGATTTGCCTACGGCGGCCATCAAAACTTAAGCAGAATTGGAAGTATTCCTAGCAGAGGCCATCTTCTTAAGATGATTGAGGGGGCGCAATGCAACATTGTGATGTCACACAAGGAGCCAGGGGGCGGAGCCGAACACCCTCTGAGCATTGAGGGGGCCCAGCCCCCTCAAAAAAAAAAAAAAAACAACATGGAGGGGAAGTGACTTGGCCCCTAGGACCTGGCACATTTGATCCATAGATAGGGCGTTCCAGAGTAGCTTGAATGCCCAGGAAAAACTGAAAGGTTTGTGCCTGTCCCCCAAATATCTGCAGAGGTAGATTCCTTGGACCATGGCCAGAAAGGTCCACTCTCTAGTCACTACTCAGAAGGTGGGGAGACATGGAGGAAGGTCTCTGATGACGACTGCAATTTTCGGGCAGACTGGGGAGGTGAAAAGCGGCTGTTGGTTCCCCATGTACCTTTGGAGGAGCTGTGTGTTTTTCACCTCCAACTTATTTTCATCGGTTGTTAAGTCTGAGGTCATGAAGGCAGTTTCAGCAAGTTCAAGTGACACCCATATGGGGTGGAGAAGGTGAGTGGCATCACGAGATGCCTACAGGCACAATGTGGTTTTTTTAAAGAAAAAATAACAACCACCCAGAAATGCCTCCCAAACGACTGAAGTCAATGCAGCCTCACAAATTATTACACAAACAGTTCAAGCAACAGGTCCTTGCTTTCTGCCGTTTTTAGCAGAGCTCACCAAACTAGCAAACGATTAGCTCCTTAACCAGCTGCCGACGATCACACACACTCCGTGCTGTTTCATAACACTTTGATATTCGTGTTATGAAGGTACAAAGAGCTTCCCTTGCTCTGTCAGTAAAATTACAGACCATGTTATATTGCACGTACATTTAAAAGGCAAACTCTCTATTTAAAGGAACAGACCAGCTGTAAGACTAGGTTAAAACCACAGTACTCACACTCGAGTAACAAAGTCTAGGTCGATCCATGCCAGCTCGGGAAAGTCTTCCTGAACGGGGAAAATTAAAACCCAGTGTTGGTAAGATAGTTTTCAACTGATTCAGTAAATCCAGAGAGAAAGCAAGACGCAGGAGAAGCGAAAGGAGCACGGCCACAGGCAGAATGAGAAAATCTGTACAGTTTGGAGCTTAGAGCCTTAGATATTCAGCCAATCATCTCGGTGGGAAATGGAGGAGGAGCCAGGATTGCAACATTAATGTTCCTTGCTGCAGGCAAAACAATGATTTTCTTCACTATGCTAAATGTCCTGAGACTGACAGCTTTACAAGGTTACAGAGGACAGATTACATGGATGTAGCAATGGAGACATATTTTCAGCCTCAGATTTACATTTTTAAGGTGCCTGTGTTTATGTCCAAGCGCATAAGAGAAACTTGTGTGTATGCTTTTAAATTCGCCGTCAATGTACTTTCCCTACAAAGGGCTTGCAGACGTCCCTATGCACGGCAGGAAAAATCATACACATGAGAAATAGCAAAGCCTTTCGAATCTGAAAGGGGCTGACAGTGATTTGTGTGCCATTTTGCACTGATGTGAAAGGAACAGGGCTAGAATTTATCTGAAGAGGCTGGGCAGAGACTCTGTCAGTGAGGGGGAAAAACAGCCACAGCTGTCAACACTGGACAGAATTTTTGCCAGGATAATCAGGTAAGTTTTGTTCACCCAGGTAGCAGAATTGTGTATCCTAGTAGCCATTTTCAGATATGGATGTCATGGAACCTATAGAGAAGTGTGAAAAGAAGGGAGCAGGATCAGAGGACGTTAACGCTCCAATCCCTGTTCATTAGCAAGTCTGAAATAATATTATGTGCACATACAAGTGTATACATGGAAGATTCTCTCCTTGCAACCAAGAATTATGAAAAAGGAGCTAAATCCACAGCTATATAATACCTTTATTAGTAGGACCAACCTAATTGTAACAAATCAGTGGGTGAGCTTTTTGGTTCTCCAGAACTGTCTATCAGAAACTACTGGCCCAGGTTCAAGGTTCTTGTGTTAATTCACAAAACCCTAAATAATTTGGGCCTAAGGATCAGCTGATCTCTCATACTCCACCTCAATCACAGAGATCCTTTGCTGGGTGCTATGGACTGGAATGGTGGGAGGAACCAGCTGGGGAACCACCAAGGGGAAAAGGCCCAGAGGCCAGGGATTGGTGGTGGGACAAAGATGAGTGGTCACAGGGAGAAGAGGAAGAAGACTGGAAGGTGGTAGAGGAAGCTGAAGGAGTAACAAGACTTAGTGAGAAGGGAGAGCCTGTGGTACGGAGAAGTTCAGAACCAGAGGCAGAAGCTGAAGCAAGAGGTTGGCAGGAGAGAGGCCAAGAGGCAGAGATGAGTCAGGCTGGTGAAATGCCATAGATGTCTCCCCCTCCTGCTGTGACCAGTTCCCCTCCTGTCTTGTCTCCCAGAACCAGAAGAGGCATGAAAAGGGCAAAGGAGAGGTTGGCCGTGTTCAGATGCAGTCTCAGATTGCTTGGGAAAACCACAGAGAGGAGGGGGCTTAGGCAGCTGTGGGGAGGTGGGAACCTTCAGTCTTAGCACCTGCTTCATGCGGACAAGACCTACCAGAAATGAGTTGCTTTTTTTCATTAGGCCTGACACTACTGTGCAGAACATATTTTTGCTAATAAAGCGTTAACTCCAGCTTGCACAGTGTGATTTATTGCAGGCTTGCTCCTAACAATGGGGCACTTCTGGTGGTTCCCCATGCCTCTGGGGTTCGGTTGACTTCCATTAGGGGCCAGGTCTTTAGCATGGCAGGCCCTGCCCCATAGAACTCCCTGCCAGCAAAGATTCGGCAGGAACCTCTTCAGATGTCTTTTAGCTGACCAGTATTTACAGATGCTTTATTGATGTTTTAGATTATGTCTTATAAATATTGGTTTTATGATGTCTTGTATGTTGCATGCTGCCTTGGTATATTTTATGAAAGTGCAGATTATAAATATTTAAGTAAAGATATTATCAGGTTAGGCGGTACACAAAGCAAAGGGAGGGGGATGAGGAAAAAAGAAAACAGTGCAAAAATTAGGCTGGATGCTACAGTCCTAAGATTTGCATTTAGACTCCATTCTAAGATGGAGGTTGCAGAAGGAATTGGTGCTGCATATATTGGCTAACACTTAGGAACGTGGGATAAAGAAGCAGTGATTGATCCTCATCTTTGATAATCTAAAGCCTGGTTGTTACTCAGATCTTTCTCACGCCTTCGCTAACCTCTGTGCTCTGTTTAAGGTGTGAAACACATCTGGGTGACAATCAGGCTTTATGTTTTCAAAAATGAGATCATTTTTGAATGAACTGAGACAAAAATGGCTCTCAGGTGCTCCTTTCCCCTGTCGTTCTGAAGCCTCCAGGGTCCGCACACCAACTCTTTCTGCCAGCTACCAGCAGCAGAACCTGTGACAGTTGTTGCTCCCCCATCATGGTAGAGTCCCATCAATACCAAAGACTCTCCCTTCTGGGCATGGAGGCTGGTGGGGCCCTAACCTATGTCCCATCCTTATTTCCCTCCCAAAACATCAACACTAAGGGACAGAATTGTACCCTAAGTAACCACAAGTGTATTGGCTCACATTTGCCCAGTGCTACCCCTACGCTCTTCCGTCCTATGAACTTTAGTTTTAATTGATCAATTCATTGCATTTTTTTAAAAAAAATCCCACCCTACCTTGAAAACATATTTATACTGCATCTTTTAATTAAAAACAAAACCACAAGATGGCTTCCATTTAACTAGCAATCTATAACACATGGTTAACTTAAGGACATAATAGATACTAGTCAAGGAGTCTCCTCCTTGATCTCTGTGCTTGATGCTGCAATCAGAAATTAGCAATGACTTGCATTGATTTGTAGAGATTGTGTATTAATGGTTTTATAACGATGGGAATAAATAAATAAATAAATAAATAAATAAATGGTACACAAAATACAATCAAATCATTATGAAATACAATGCAACAATCATTAAAACAGAACCGCAGAAAAGATCTGATTGGCCCTGGGAGCTTGTGAGCAGAACTTGTAAACAGGGGCTTTTGTGAGGGCATTTAGCGGAGGTGTTTAAGGGGGGAAGCCCGGAGTGCTGTCATGGTGTATGTAGGACCAAGAGAGATGAATAGCAAAAGAGCTGCTGCAGTGACTTGCAACACTGCAACTCCTGCCTGAGAACGTTGCAAAACTACACCTGATAAGCTGGCCATGTGTTGTTATTAGGTCAAAAGTTTAATGGTGTTTTATTATCCGTTTTTTATAATGTGTGTTTTAATGCTTTTGCTAAACTGTGTCCATTTTCTACAAGGAAGCTGCAATTGTGTTTTGCACACCTGGGACAGATGTGTGGTTTTTAGGAAGGTGTAATGTTATGAGTTTATGGGGGCCTTGATTCCCTTAAATTCCTGGGTCTAATGGGTGCTGGATCTAATAGGAGTTGAATTAATACTTGGAGTATTGAGATGGGCTGCCCTAAGGAGAAGGCACAGCTGCCACCACTGCTCCAACCCTGAAGGCTAGACTGGGTAAGGCTTCCCTCAGTGAGGGAGCCTGTCATGGGGGGCGCCTCATTGTGCCCTCTCAAAAAATGTGCCCGGGGCTTGCTGTAGATTAAAATGCTCTAGCACAGGCACCCCCAAACTTGGCCGTCCAGATGTTTTGGGACTACAACTCCCATCATCCCTAACTAACAGGACCAGTGGTCAGGGATGATGGGAATTGGAGGGCCGAGTTTGGGGGTGCCTGCTCTAGCACAACAATGCCACTTTAAAAACAAACAAACAATAAACCTTTTGCAGTAAGAAAAGTGACAGGGTAATACACCAAAAACTCTAGGATAAATGTCTAGTGAGAAATTGCTTAACTATCTGTGCAAGCAAATCAAGATGAATACTCATTGCCATATAACCTCCCTGCAAAGAAATCTGAACAAATGTTCAATGAAGAGCATTCAGATCACCAAGTTGACTTGTTTAATAATAATAATAATAATAATAATAATAATAACAATAACAATAATAATTTATTTATATCCCGCCCATCTGGCTGGTCTGCCCTAGCCACTCTGGGAGGCTTCCAACAAAATATTAAAATACCGTAACGCATCAAACATTAAAAGCTTCCCTAAACAGGGATGATCAAACGAATCCATTCTTAAGGAAATCAGCCCTGAGTGCTCACTGGAAGGACAGATCCTGAAGCCAAGGCTCCAATACTTTGGCTACCTCATGAGAAGAGAAGACACCCTGGAAAAGACCCTGATGTTGGGAAAGATGGAGGGCACAAGGAGAAGGGGACGACACAGGACGAGATGGTTGGATGGTGTTCTCGAAGCTACAAACATGAGTCTGACCAAACTGCGGGAGGCAGTGGAAGACAGGAGTGCCTGGCGTGCTCTGGTCCATGGGGTCATGAAGAGTCGGACACGACTAACCAACTAAACAACAACAACAACAAACAGGGCTGCCTTCAGATGTCTTCTGAAAGTCTGGTAGTTGTTGTTCTCTTTGACATCTGGTGGGAGGGCGTTCCATAGGGCGGGCGCCACTACCGAGAAGGCTCTCTGCCTGGTTCCCTGTAACTTGGCTTCTCTCAGTGGGGGAACTGCCAGAAGGCCCTCAGCGCTGGACCTCAGTGTTCGGGTAGAACGATGGGGGTGGAGACGCTCCTTCAGATATACTGGACCGAGGCCGTTTATTGAACATTCACCCCAATTTGCTTGCACAAAGCTTCCTGCAATAAATAAACTCTGCTTAAACTTTACACAAGACAATTGGGGTGAATGCTCAATAAACTAGTCATCTGGAGGAGCCCCAGGATAGCTGTCCTTGTACGTGTGCTTTCCACTTTTTGCAGCATGTGAACTGGTCACCCTAAGAATCGACTGACCCAAACACCACTGTGGTGTTAAGAAGCAGCATGAGATAGGGAAATCTGTCCATTTTGGTTTCCTTCAGGTTTGCATTTTTTCAACCTTAATTTCAATTCCTCACATTTCCATATCACTTGATGCATTATTATTATTATTTTGGTACTCAGTACATGCACAGAGAATTGCACTGCAGCATTTGGAGAAATGTGAATTCTGAAGGATAGCTGTGTCTCGATTCCTGGACCACTTCAGAACATGCAAATCACGATAAGATCCATCCAATGTCTTCCCCCTGCCCAATCTCTACTTGAAACTGGCATGTACATTTAAGCTTCCTGGTAGGTGACCTATGAAATTCAAAAACATGCTCAGATGTGAAAAGGGGCAGCTGGAGATTCTTGTTCCTGGTTTATCTCCAGCAAAGCCTATTTCTGTCAATCAGAAGAAATCCTCCTTCCTAGATTTTTGTTGTTGTTCTTAATATTAGCACCTAATAAAAGTGCTCATGATAGGGGTAAAAATAGTTTCTTTCCAAGAGAGAAATGAAAAATGCTGAAACAGTCATGCTGAAACATCCATTTAAAGCCCCCCCCCCCAAATCCTGGGAACTGTAGTTCGTTAAGGGTGCTGAGAGTTCCTAGGAGACTCCTTTATTCATCTCACAAAGCTACAATTCCCTGAGTTCTCTGGGAAGAGGAACAGATCATCAAGTTATTCTTGGTCCATGCTGAAAAAATGACAGCAACTCCACAATCCACAACTGGGCAATACCTTTATTAGGATCAATTAAAAATGTGGCAAGCTTTTGAGATCTCCAACACTCTTCCACCAGGCATTCACCTTGATTTGCTGGCACAAAGCTTACTCAGGGGTTAGATTTTATATTGTTATAAGTTAGTGGGGTGCAAGGCACCCTAAATTCCTGGGTCCAATAAAAGTTAGAATTAATAAAGGTTAGAAGAGTTAAACTGTGTCAAGCACTGAACCCCTGGATCCAGTGCTTGTGTTAAAAATACAAGCCAAGCCATCCGGGGGATTTCTCACTGAGTGTGGGTCATTAGGTTAATGACTTGGCCATCATAAGGCTTTGTTCTCCCAACAGAGGCAGGCAGGTGGGCAATTAAAAAGCAGTTGCTCTGCGCAGAAGGGTGTGAACCCCTCCTTCCCCTAGAGTAGGCATGTCCAAAATCTGTTTTGGGGGCCTAATCCTGCCAATCGGTCGATTTAATCCAGCCCCCGTGGCAATATATGTCCTGGGGTAAAATCCTTAAAAAAAAAGCTCAGCAACTTAAAGCTCAACAACTTCAATCCTAAAAAAAAAGGCTCAACTTCGGTTGGCCCTCACTCATGTTCACTTCATCAAATCTGGCCCTCTTTGAAAAAAGTTTGAGTACCCCTGATCAAGAGAGTTTGCGGCGGGGTGTGTGTGTGAAATGTTAGGATGGCAGTTGACAGTGATGTACTAGCAAAACTGACAGGCTGTAAAAGGAGACAGACAACGTGGCTGATTTCTGTTTTGGATCTAAGGCTGCTGCACCATGAGAGAAGCAAAGGACCTCTTGGAGTGTCATGCTGGGAACCTCTCCATCACAGGTTCGGCTTGTATATATGTGTAAATAAATTGTATATCATAAAGACACTACAATGTACTGGAAGAAGCAGAGATCAAAGCAATGATTCTTCAACATCAACTTCGTTGGACCGGTCATGTTGTGCGGATGCCTGATTATCTTCCAAAGCAACTTCTCTATTCCCAACTTAAAAATGGTAAGCATAATGCTGGTGGTCAACAAAAGAGGTTCAAAGACTGTCTCAAGGCAAATCTTAAAAAATGTAGTATAAATACTGACAACTGGGAAACACTGGCCTGTGAGTGCTCCAATTGGAGAACAGCCTTTACCAAAGGCGTGGTGGGCTTTGAAGAGGCTCGAACTCAGGACGAAAGGGAGAAACGCGCCAAGAGGAAGGCACGCTTGGCAAACCCTCACCATGATCAACTCCCACTCGGAAACCTATGTCCCCACTGTGGAAGGACGTGTGGATCCAGAATTGGCCTCCATAGTCACTTACAGATTCACTTTTAAAATCGTGTTTGTGGAAGACAATCTTGCTCGGCTACAAGTGATTGCCAAAGAAGAAAATGTGTAAATAAATCATATATCATAAAGACACCACAGTCTCTGCTGTCCCTCGTGCCCAAAAGGAAACACAAATCCTGGGTAAGTGCTTGTAACCCCTAGAATCTCACAATGCTGTGAAGATTGGGGTGACATGTAGCAATATTCTGTTCTTATTGAACAGTTTCATTTGTGGAGAGCGTGTACCACAATGGACATTCATTCTGCACTCATCTTGATTTGTTTACAGAGTGTTTATTCATCTTTCCATTAATCATTCATTTATTCCACACTTTTCAAGGAATTTCCCCATCACTTTCCAGGAGTTGACTGGATTCTGGAAAGCAACCTAGAGGACTTGGTGGAATCTGGACACAAAACCCAGTCCCATTGCTCTTTTTCTGGTGGAAAAAGCGGCAGTTCTGCCCATCCTTCTGACTGAAAAGCAGAAGGGAGATACACTTTCTCGTCTGCAGAATGTTTTCATCCCAGACACAAACTTGAAATAAGCCAGAGTTATACTTGATTCCATTCCACTGCTCTTTGTACATGTTTGCACTGTGTTAGAGAATCCTCTAGCAAACAGCCGTCTGATGTGATGAAGAAGAAAACAAGTTGTATAATCACTTTGGCATCCCTATTGGGCTTTTTATTACCTAACCAAGGACATCTTTTCATTTATTACAGATATAATGGGGGGGGGGGAATATATATCCATAAAGGCACTCACTGCTGGCCATTTTCCCAGCAATAAAGAAGCGTTTTCTCCACCAGATCTGAAAGCGTTTCATAAAACAATACTTTCCCAAAACAAAGCTAGGGAGGAGGTTTATGAAATATTGCAGTGTTGCTGTCTTTGGGACAAAAGAATGGATAAGAGCACTTGATGTAGCCATCCTAGTTAATGCCTCGATTAGAGACTGCAAGGGAGACCACTTAAGTCCCACGATGGATCTTGGAGGAGGAACATAATTCATTGGGAGAGCAAGAGCTAGGAGAGGCTTTCGTCTGAAGGTTTCTGCCCGTTTGTGGTGAAATGCAGCCAGCCACACTTGAAAGCAGCAGGTATTTAAGGCAGTTCATATGTTCCATAGTACCTGTGGCTGCATGTCCATTATAGCATAAAAGGTAAAGGGACCCCTGGTCCAGTCGTGGCCGACTCTGGGGGTCCGGCGCTCATCTCACTTTATTGGCCGAGGGAGCCGGCGTACAGCTCCCAGGTCATGTGGCCAGCATGACTAAGCCGCTTCTGGCGAAGCAGAGCAGTGCACGGAAACACCGTTTACCTTCCCCGCTGGAGTGGTACCTATTTATCTACTTGCACTTTGACAGTCCTAGGCTCTGTGGTTTAACCCACAGTGCCACCCACGTCCCTCCATCACAACATAATATGTTGTATTCATTCATTGTATTTACACCCCCTTTCCTCCTAAGAATCTCAACATGGTGTGCATGGTTCCCCACCTCCTCATCTTATCCTCATAACAACCTTGTGAGGTAGGGTAGGCCTAGAAAATGGCTCAGGTTCACCCACTAACCTTCATACTTTGTATAAGTAAACAAACAGAAGGGTTTTCTTTTAAAAACGAACAGTGGCTTAAATAAAAATTCTTGCGATTACTTGTGTGCCTGACCATTTTCAGCCGGCTTGGGATTTAGGCTAAATTGTCGGGCGGCAGATGTGTGTGGTAAATACTTATTTTAGCAGATGCTGAGTAAGCAGCTAATCTTGTTACCGTTGTAACCATCTGTCCTCAGAACATGGCACGATGTTACCATTCATGAGAATAACTCTTCTGACTTTTTTTTTTTTTTTTTTAGTTTCTGCTTCACAAGATTTGGGATTTTGGGTCATGCAAGGATACTAAACTCCACATGCTTTTCAAATAAGTTTTCCTCAGTCTGTCCATCCTAGGTGCCAATTCCCTGGGGCCCTGGGTGCCCAAGCACCCACAAAATTCCCCATGAAAGGGCTAGGCACCCACAAATTTTGGGACCAGGGCCATGCACGCTGCATGGCACCCACAATCGCAGGGCCAGGTTGGCACTCCTGCTGCCCATCGTCACAATGACAGCTTTTACAGCTGATTTAAAGCTGATCCATTTTGGAAGTGGGAACCAGATCTTAGTTCCGACCAGGTTCACAAAATTAGTTAATAAAGTTATTATTGCTTTACTGAATTTTCTTCAATGGTGATGAAGAAAACATTGGAGCCAACTCCTAGGGCCTGAGGTCTCTTTGGCCCCCCATAAAATATTTGAGGGGGCTGGACCCCACTGAAGTTGATTGTCATTGTCATTTAGATGGTGTGCACGCACCCCATCTTGTGATCGATTATGTGGGGCAGGGCTTACCTAGCCCTTCATATTTTATTCAGGTTGGCACCCTTGGAAGAAAGGAATGGGCAAGACATTCCTGTTTCCCAAACAAATATGTAGACTTAAAACACAGCTATTGAAATGCACCCCCCTTCAAATGCTGCCATGCAGTTCTTTGACCCAAAAAGTGCATACAAAAATGCGGATATTAGGCAAAAATGCACTCACATTGATGAAGAAATAAAGTTTAATTTAAGTTTGAAAAAGTTAGGAATTTAAATTGACACCTTCTACGGATACATGAATCTAAGTTCTGCGATTCAGAGAATTCCTTTAGCTGCTGACATAATATTTGGAAATTAATAGCACTGTAAAACCTGCAATGTCAGACCAAGCCCGGCGCCTTGCAAGAGCTCAGCTCCCCCTGCAATAATGATTGTTAAGCTACTGGATAGGAAAAACATTGCAGACTTTGCAGGACCTTGCTGCTTCTGCTAGCAAACTCAGGAGAGATGGGAGAATGTGGAATAGATTAATGAAATGCCTTGCTTTTCCTCCCTAAGTAGCCCAGGGCAGCAAACACATAAGTGATACAACAATGCAATTAAAAATAAAATAAGATAAAGCATATTTAAAATATCTAATGTGTCTGAAACAGTGGTTCCCAAAGAGAGGTTGTGGGATTATTGGAGGGGGGGCAGTGGAGGTATAAATGATATCAGTTTTGTTGAATTAAATAAACCAAATAGTTTTAATTGGATTTTGAATAAATGTGCAATTAATTGTTAATGTTTGACAGTGGCACCAAGAAGTTTGGGAACCACTGGTCTAAACAATGGCATACTCTCAAAGGTAGCAATTTCAAGATTGCTGAGAAGAGTATCTTCCAGCCATCAAATGCCTATTTAAACAGTGATGTTTTAAATTCCTCCAGAACATTAATGAGGGAGACAAATGCAAGTCACCAGGAAGGGCATACCACAAAGGAGAGCCACCACCAAGGTGGTCCTGTAATGGGTCAACAACAACCACACCCAACAGAATACAAATATGTAAACAACTTGCTTCCCCTAACACAGAAATAACATTTTCTTCCCAACATAGAAGTAACCTCTCCCAGCATGGAGATTAATGTGGAAAGCAGCCCAGAGTCCCTGGGGATGATTCTGTCCCAGAAAGACAAAACCTTATTGCTTATCTTCCCTATTCCAATAGATCAAGTACATCTAAAAGCAACAGCAGGCACTGACTTAAAATGATTGCAATAAGCACATTTTCCAGATGCAAACCACCTGGATTATAAAAACAGTAGTAACCTTGAATTATCTTGCATGGAAAAAGGTATATGCCAAAAATGTGGTCCTGTAGGTGACCAGTTCCTTATACAGTTAAGGATATCTATGCCCAATAGACTGAAAAGGCATTGATACTTATGGATTATTCAGTTCACACCCAAAATATACATTTAAGACACTTTAATAGTCATGGCTTCCCTCCAAGAATCCTGGAAAATCTAAGTTGTTAAGGGTGCCAAGCGAGTTTCAGAGACTCACAGAGCTACAATTCTCAGAGTAGTTTAATAGTCAGTCACCTTCCCAGTGCCCCAAACTCCTGGCCTACCTGGTGGCAAGTTCAAAGATGCAAGCAAAGTCCAAAGGTCAGGAAACACAGTCCAGGGTCAATCCAAGTAGGCCAAGTCTGAAGTCCAGCTGCCAAGATACTGTCCAGAGTCAAACCCAAAGCAAACTCCTGTAGAGGTCCAGGAGCACCCAAGCCAAGGTCTGTCAACATGGGCAGTTGAGCAGCAATTCAGCTCTGCTTCCCTTTTGTACTTTGCATGCTGATTGCAGCATCTGGGCTTGATGAGGCCTGTGACTCTCACCTGTTCCAAGTCTACTCCAGCTGAGGAATCACACCCCTCCAGCTACTCCCTACGCCTCAGAGCCCACCGTGTTCATGGGGACAGGGGGCCCTCTTCCTTCTCCCTGTCATCCTGCCAGTTCATGACCCCCAGGGAACTCTGAAAATTGTAACTCCGTGAGGTGAATTCTTAGTTGAAGAACAAGCATGATACCCATTTTCCAGCACTTGCTCATGCCTGTTAGTCTTCATACAACTTCTGTGTCTCTTATCACTGACAAGTGTGCCTTCACCTCCTCTATGAAGTATATTTATAAACTTCATTTAATCTATGTAGATACCAGGGCAGGGTACAATGCATAATATAGACAAATGCTACATCAGAACAAAATAAAGGTAAAGGGACCCCTGACCATTAGGTCCAGTCATGGCCGACTCTGGGGTTGCGGCGCTCATCTCGCTTTATTGGCAGAGGGAGCCGGCGTACAGCTTCCAGGTCATGTGGCCAGCATGACTAAGCCGCTTCTGGCAAACCAGAGCAGTACATGGTAATGCCGTTTACCTTCCCGCCGGAGTGGTACCTATTTATCTACTTGCACTTTTGACGTGCTTTCGAACTGCTAGGTTGGCAGGAGCAGGGACCGAGTAACAGGAGCTCACTCCGTCACATGGATTCGAACCGCCGACCTTTTGGTCAGCAAGCCCTAGGCTCAGTGGTTTAACCCACAGTGCCACCCGCGTCCCTCAGAACAAAACAGAGGCAGCTAAAAACAAAATGGTATCCCGAGATGGAGACAATGCCACTTCTGAATATCTTAAGGCAGCGCTGGGGAATCTTTGGCCCTCTGGATGAATACCCATCAACCCCAGCCAGCATGGCCAATGGTTAGGGATCCTGAGAGTTGTAGTCCAGCATCACCTGGAAAGCCAAAGATTTCCCCAGCCCAGTCATAAGGAATGGGAACGCTGATAAAGGTATTCCTTCAGAGATTTAGATCCCAAACTGGTTGGTGCTTTAAAGACAAATACCCTGAATAGGGTTTGGAAGTGAATAGGCCCCATCGAATACTACCTGCTCAAGTTGTGACAGTTGTGGACTGCATAAACTCATAGGTATTACCCCAGGAAACATAACAAAACATGTGCATCCTTGACCAATCCAGATGACACGGGCAATTTCTTCCCAGTTCCCAATTAAGTGACTGGCTCAGCTGGCAGAGCATGAGACTCTTCATCTGAAGGTCATGGGTTTGAGGCCCTCATTGCACAAAAGATTCCAGCACTGTAGGGGGTTGGACTAGATGACCCTCATGGTCCTTTCCAACTCTACAATAATATGATTGTATGACTAGAGGGAAAGTGGGGGGCGGCGGCGCATGTGCTTACCCCAGCCTACTTTGCAGTAAGAGAAAAGAGAAAGAGACTGAAAACTTCATATGTGCCAGACAGACTTGCCTTCAAGTATCTCTCCTTTCTACTGAAGAATCATTAAGCCATTTAAATTAGTTTTTTTTAAAAAAAGCGCTCACTGCCAGTCTCAATAATTAAACCCGCACAGAAAGAACAGCAGACATTTTGAGAAGGTAAATATTCCATTGTACAAGACAATGCAAGCTTTTCTGCTCTTCAAGGTCTGGAAAATATTCTTGGTGTTTACAGTGTAAAAAGTGTTCTTCTGGAAAATTGTAGTGCAAAGAAAGTAATCATCATGCTCAGGATGTAATTTATTTTTTCTTTTAGGGCTGCACAAATTGGCAGGTGAGAGGCAGCAGTATATCTTACGGTGAAAGTGTTTTCGCTCTTCATACTGTAGTATCAGATGGATGCTAAAGAACACCAATCACTCATGTCCAGAAGACAGAAACAGGTATTAAACAATGTGCACCCACACAACCTATGGATTCCTTGAGCAATGCAGAGCCTTTGTTGTCACACCCCAAGCTATGTCAGTGACATTAAATGTTTTGTTAAAAGCATGTTGTTCTGCTTTTTAAAGCCAAATAGCAAAACTTAATTAAAAAAGGAATGAACTACTAGAACAGGCATAAGGTAAACTCGGCCCTCCAGATGTTTTGGGACTACAACTCCCATCATCCCCAACCACTGGTCCTGTTCGCTAGGGATGATGGGAGTTGTAGTCCCAAAACAGCTGGAGGGCTGAGTTTGCCTATGCCTGGACTAGAACATGTATCCACTCAGACAGAAATTCAGTAAGCACTTCTGATTTAGTGGGATCTTCATGCACAGTAGGGGGGAAAGAGGGGAAATATGTATTACCTCTGGGGCTGTGGAATGGAAGCGTGGAGATCACAGGGCGCTTCCAGATTTCATTCACATACTGGCAAATTCAGGCTGCAAAATTAAAGTTGAACTCGCTTCCCGTCAACAATTGAGGTTTTTAGATAATGCAAGGGAAATGCATTAGAAAGCATGGGACAATTGTTTGATGCAGTGTTGAATACCCCCCCCCCCAAAAAAAAACCCCAATCAGAATCAAGGCAAGGTAAACAGCTGATCTTCCATGAAAAATACTTGTATACAGGCAACGACTGATACACGGTGTCCGTTTGATGTGCAATCACACATTCACACATGGCGCCAAAACCAGGTGACCCTAAAACGTCACTTTATTCCTGCATGCTTATTGTTGTTGTTGTTGTTTAGTCGTTTAGTCGTGTCCGACTCTTCGTGACCCCATGGACCAGAGAACGCCAGGCACTCCTGTCCTCCACTGCCCCCCGCAGCTTGGTCAGACTCATGCTGGTAACCTCGAAAACACTATCCAACCATCTCGTCCTCTGTCGCCCCCTTCTCCTTGTGCCCTCCATCTTTCCCAACATCAGGGTCTTCTCCAGGGAGTCTTCTCTTCTCATGAGGTGGCCAACTTCACCAAGCAATGTGTAAATATTAAATTTGGTTAAGCAAAGAATGATGCAGAACAGCTTGCAAATGGGAGAGGTAAAGGGATTAAAACAACGATCAACGCCAATTTCAGGTTATGTAAGAGTGAGAGTGACAGTACATTCATAAACATTACAGCTCCTCAGGCTTCGCATGCTGTGCCAGTAACTGAGGAGTAAATCTATCTGTGGAACAAGTTTTTACATGAATTCCAGAAGCACGTGTGGATGCCCATGAAATTATGTGGATTTTCTGAGCCCAGCCCTGCCAATAACATTGGAACAGTGTTAAGGTTATGAGGGGTGGTTGTTGGAAGGGAACAGGAAGAGCTTGACCCGGCTGGAAGCTGCTAAACCACAGATGGTACCAAACAAATTCAAGGATTCTCAGGACTCCTGGATGACCTGCTTATGAAACTCCACACAACACACCCTTACCTGCAAAAGCTAGCCTACCAGGTGTGTGAAACTCAATGAAGCCAAATTAGGTCAGTTTTCTTTGCAGAGCCTTGGCCTGCTATTCTGCCCTATATGCACATTTCACAACACATATTTTTCTGACTATACTGTACTGCATTTCTGTATGTTATTTTCACAGAGACCTGCCTTGTTATACAGACTTCAGCCTAGTACACGCATTTTTGCAAGACACTGCTTGGCAGGAGAACGGCATTGCAAAGTTTGGAGCACTGTGCAAAGTTTGGGTGGCTGTGCTTTGTTTCGCATATTGTTTCAGATAGTGTGGGTTGGGTAAGGTAAAGGTCCAGTCGTGGCTGACTATGGGGTTGCGGCGCTCATCTCGCTTTATTGGCCGAGGGAGCCGGCGTACAGCTTCTGGGTCATGTGGCCAGCATGACTAAGCCGCTTCTGGCGAACCAGAGCAGCACACGGAAACGCTGTTTACCTTCCCGCCGGAGTGGTACCTATTTATCTACTTGCACTTTGATGTGCTTTCGAACTGCTAGGTTGGCAGGAGCAGGGACCAAGCAACAGGAGCTCACCCCTAGGCTCTGTGGTTTAACCCACAGCGCCACCCGCGTCCCGTGGGTCAGGTAGGTTTGCTTTTAAATCAGATGTCTCCCCACTTCCTATTCCTGGGTCTCCTTGTTCTTACTGTCCTTGGATCTTGGCATCTGTTTACCCTGCTACACCTTAGTCTTCGACATTTTGCAAATTCCCGATCCTAATATTATTTGTCTCTGGGCCTCCTGCAGCCTCTGCATACACTTCTCTGCTCCTTGACTTGATTGTGCGTATTTTCCATGACCTACTTCTGTCTTGGTTTAGCCTTAGTCCTAATTTTGCCAAGCCTCTTTCATGGATCTAACTCTGTTTATGTAAACTTTCCGAATTGGTTCACACCATTTGGGAGTATCTAAAATTGCAGAGTGCTGAAAGGGTACGGTAACTGATTTTACCTTATCCACTGATCTTACATTTAATTCTTTAACAATCTCTAGATAAACACCTGTTCTCTGGGAAAGCGCTTTGTAGCAAAGGATCATTTTGCAGTACGGATAGTTACATGTTTTCTTATTCGGCCTAGCTAAGAAACACTTTGTATCTGAGTGTTGGATCTTGATTGTTGCACAAAGACAAGTAGGATTAATAGTTACACCTTTACATACATTTGCCAAGGCATGTTGTTGTTGGATGAGGAATAGGGGTAAGCAGTTAAGCAGGTCATTTGAACTCCCCCCAAAAGGGGGGGTGCATTTTGTTTCAGTGACAGGTTGAGGGGGCAATCTGGTAAAGACTCACCTCCCTCCATTTGTTGGTCATAATATGAACCGGGCTCCTTTCTCTAGTTATTTGCAAAAACAAAAACAAAACCCCACAAAACCCTGCATTTAAGGGCAGGGCTGCATGACTAACATGATGTAAAATTTGGCCCACCTGTAAGGAAAATCTGTGTCAATGAAATAACTGCACAATCCCTCAAATTTTTTTGTCTTCCCTGTTTTAGCCTCTGGATTCACAACCAGCAAAGGTTGCTATGTCAGTCTACAGTCATACCTCGGGTTACAGATGCTTCAGGTTGCGTTTTTTTGCGTTACGGACCCACTGAAACCCAGAAGTACTGGAATGGGTTACCTACCTCTCTTTTAAATCAGAACCAGTGAGGGCGGTGAAGGTCCTGTGTGAGTGTCTGGAGGCGGTTGGAGGATGGATGGCGGCTAACAGATTGAGGTTGAATCCTGACAAGACAGAAGTACTGTTTTGGGGGGACAGGAGGCGGGCAGGTGTGGAGGATTCCCTGGTCCTGAATGGGGTAACTGTGCCCCTGAAGGACCAGGTGCGCAGCCTGGGAGTCATTTTGGACTCACAGCTGTCCATGGAGGCACAGGTCAAATCTGTGTCCAGGGCAGCTGTCTACCAACTCCACCTGGTACGCAGGCTGAGACCCTACCTGCCCGCGGACTGTCACGCCAGAGTGGTGCACGCTCTAGTTATCTCCCGCTTGGACTACTGCAATGCACTCTACGTGGGGCTACCTTTGAAGGTGACTCAGAAACTACAACTAATCCAGAATGTGGCAGCTAGACTGGTGACTGGGAGCGGCCGCCGAGACCATATAACACCGGTCTTGAAAGACCTACATTGGCTCCCAGTATGTTTCCGAGCACAATTCAAAGTGTTGATGCTGACCTTTAAAGCCCTAAACAGCCTCGGTCCAGTATACCTGAAGGAGCGTCTCCACCTCCATCATTCTGCCCGGATGCTGAGGTCCAGCGCCGAGGGCCTTCTGGCGGTTCCCTCATTGCGAGAAGCAAAGCTATAGGGAACCAGGCAAAGGGCCTTCTCGGTAGTGGCCCCCGCCCTGTGGAACGCCCTTCCAGCAGATGTCAAAGCGATAAACAACTACCTGACATTAAGAAGAAATATTTTACTGTATTTTTGGTTTTTATGGAAGCCGCCCAGAGTGGCTGGGGAGGCCCAGCCAGATGGGCGGGGTATAAATAATAAATTATTATTATTATTATTATTATTATTATTATTATTATTATTATTCCGGGTTTCATGCATGCACAGAAGCACTAAATTCGCCTTGCGCATGCGCAAAAGTGCTGAATCACAACCCGTGTGTGCGCAAATGCACTGCTGAAGGTTGTGAACGCTGCGGGTTGTGAACGTGCATCCCGCACGGATCACGTTCGCAACCCGAGCGTCCACTGTACATGAAAAAAAATCCACAGTCAAAGCTCAAAGCACAAATTTTGCATGCAAATGGTCCCAGGTTCAGTTTCCATGTACGGCTGCTAATGTTCAGCCCTGTCAGTGCTGACAGTATTGAACTGGAACATGAAGGAGCAGCAGCTGTACTGTGAAGCAAAGGGAAGCATGCTGCTTCAGGCGGCAGAAATTAGGGGGCCAGGCAGAGACAAGGATTGATATCTGAGTGGTGCAGCAGGACTTAACCTAGCACAGGAGGAAGGCACCATCTGGTGCATTACTTCACAGGCAATGGCCATCCACTCTAGTTTGTCCACAGCCTCTGTTATTCAGAGATATACTGCCCCTGGGCATGGGGTGTGAAGTGCCCTCCGGCAAATGTTGAAGCTCTGAGTCAGAATGTGGGTGTGTTGAGTGTTTTCACTGATGCAGTTCTACAACGCTGTGTAAGGAGAGAGAGCCGATACTCACCCTGTGATCTGCCAGAAATGTCTGTCCCTCCAACTACACCTCTGTTTGCCTGTCTTCTTCCCACCCCTCTCCACCTCACCCATTTGAAGCAAAAGATTGTTTTCATTGATTTTTCATTTTATTTTTTAAAGGGAAAGCAAAGCTTTCATCAGGATGTGTGTTTAAAAAAGAGGCACATTTCCTTTCTTTCTTTTTTTTTGAGGGGTTATGCTGGGGGGGGGGGGAGCAAAAAGCAGAGGCATCACTTTGCCAAGAAAGGTCCGTATAGTTAAAGCTACGGATTTCCCAGTAGTGATGTATGGAAGTGAGAGCTGGACCATAAAGAAGGCTGATTGCCGAAGAATTGATGCTTTTGAATTACGGTGTTGGAGGAGACTCTTGAGAGTCCCATGGACTGCAAGAAGATCAAATGTATCCATTCTGAAGGAAATCAGCCCTGAGTGCTCACTGGAAGGACGGATCCTGAAGATGAGGCTCCAATACTTTGGCTACATCATAAGAAGAGAAGACTCCCTGGAAAAGACCCTGCTGTCGGGAAAGATGGAGGGCACAAGGAGAAGGGGATGACAGAGGACGAGATAGTTGGATAGTGTTCTTGAAGCTACCACCATGAGTTTGACCCAACTGCGGGAGGCAGTGGAAGACAGGAGTGCCTGACGTGCTCTGGTCCATGGGGTCACGAAGAGTCGGACACGACTAAACAACAAATGTGTTCTATTAAAACATATGGCTCATCCATCATGGCACCAGCACTTTCATTAAAAACAGTCAGTTCCCAAAAGCTTGTTCCCAAGGAAGTCCTTCACCTGCTGGCAGAAGGGCAACAAGGAGAAAGCCAGTCTTTATGTAATGACTTACATAATACCGCTGGGAAATGAGTTACATAATTTTGATATGTCTAATTCCAGTGGTAGATTGTGAAATGGTTATTCACATGCATTTCAGGGACAGCCAATGTGGGGCCCTCCCGATGTTGTTGATCAGAACTCCCAGCATCTCTGACCATTGGCCCTACTCACTGGAACTGAGGGGAGTTGTTGGCGTCAAGCCAGCTTGTTGGCTCCCCCCAATGTAAGGTTACATTAACTATTTTTTGTCAGGACTTGGGGATGTTAGCCTCTCCAAAACGGTATGGGAGAATGCGGTGCTAATGTCCAATACCAAGAAGAAGAAGAAGAAGAAGAAGAAGAAGAAGAAGAAGAAGAAGAAGAAGAGGGGGGGACATTTCTAGAGGGTTTGGGGAGGTTGCTTGTTTATGGTGCAATTTGTCTGATTTGTTTATTTTGCCTGCATTTTTTTCCTTTTGTGTGTGTGTGAGTCGTTTTGAGGGGTGGTTGGAAGCACTACAGAGTTTTCTTCTTTTTTGTAGTGCCCATGACAGTTTCTTTGATATCTACTGTAAATGTTTCCTCGGACTGCAAATGGTTGTGGGACACCAGCTTTATACCATCACAAGGCACCTTCTGTTTTGAGTTCACAACCTGAACAGCCCAGGTGGAGTGCACAGAAATATTTCGGTAACTAAAAACACTATGCAATTACAGAGCGTGGCTACACATCACAGTCATTTAATGATTTTGCAGTCGCAATTTCCTACAGCTCTTGACAGACATTTTGGGGAAATTTTAAAGAAAGATCAGCAGGATCAAATATAACAGGTAATATAGCTGTGAAAAGATGATACAGCAGAAGGAGAATTAAAGTGCTAAATATGACATATATAATAAGCATACAACATGAACGACTGTGCTTTATTTTGTTTTGTATTCGGAAAACATTCATACAATTCAGTTCCTTTAGAAGAAGGGGGACCAACTTTCACTTTCTATTAAAGGGCTGATTTTTATTTTTATTTTACATATGTCACAATTTCCCTATTGAGCATTGCATATATAATTTTCTTTGAAAGGTGCAAAGATGGAAATGTTTGGCAGGCCAGCTTAATTACAGACCCTCCAAAGATGTAGAAAAGAAATGATGGATTCTTCATTATGGTAAGCCATCATGCATTATTTAGCGAGCGTTTGCAATTATACGTTCCGTTTGAGGAGAGGTCTTTGGATGTAATTGGGCATATATTGTTAATGAAAAGCCATTCCAGAGACTTTGCCATGCAGCCTTCCAAATCTTCCTCATCAACCTGAACCTCTTTCTCCAGTATTTATGAATTCCCTCTTGCAGATGAGAAGTGCGTCCAAAGTAACAATTTCAACACCAAGGATGAAAACACTCAACACTCCAGTCCAGCAACTGCTCTCTGGCTAGAGTGGGGCAGCTGCCCCAAGCAGCTGATTTATGGTGAGATCAAAAGGTAGCAAATTGATGGGTATTATTTAATTCACTGCAAACAGGGAGATGCAAAGGGATTTTTCTACCTCAGCTGCCAAAGTAACTAGGATGACTTAGGATACTATGCACCATGACTTGCAGACGGGGTGTGTGTGTGTGTGTGTGTGTGTGTGTGTGTGTGTGTGTCATTTGTTGCTCTGCCTGAAGCAGCAAAATATTTTGGGCCAGTCCTGGTGTAATAGGTGAGTTACATGCCACCCACACTGCATGAAATGAAGGAGAAAAGTGCTGCAGATCCCCCCCCCATTTGCACAGACAGACAATGAATGCAGGGATGTAAGGAATATTGACACAAACTCTGAACTTTCTGGGTATCAAGAATTAGAGTGCCATGGGGTGCCACTCTGGCAATCCTGACCTCTAAAGTCTCTAAAATTCTAAGAGGTCTCATGTTTTTGTGAAAATCTCATATTTTATAAGTTATATTATACGTGAAAGTTTCACTTCAGAGCACAAGAAACAGGAAGTGCAGGGTATTTCTACTTCCTGTTTCTCCCCATATCTTCAGCCATATGATGAGCCTTATGTGGGAGATTAGCAGCCAAACCTAACAAATGCATTTTCTTGCTAGTTAGCACAAGAACGGGCTAAGCGCTCAGAGCTGTGTTGCTGACAGGCAGCTACTCAGACCATAGAAATACAATGGGTAGAGAGGGCTTGGTGTGATGTCATTTCCCCTCCTCTCCTAGAGAGGAAGGAGCATATAGTATTTCCTGCTTCTTCCTCTCTTCCTTTCACCAGCGTTGGATGCAGACATGCATCCACTTGCTCCAGCTTTAGGTACTTACATTTACAGTATAAGTATTTTGCCTTCATAGTTTTTACTGCTGCAATTGCTGTGAACCAATGCATGATTATAAAGTAAGCAAATCTTAGTTTAAAACTTACTTTACAAGTTGTTGCCTGATTCTTTCGTGAGCAGGGTAGGAAGAGGAAAGCCAGCTTACTTCATAACTGGACTTGCTCAAAACAAGGTTTTATAGCCCAATTCCTATGCTTTTAATTTTGTTGCCAAGGATGGGATTTTGAAACTCTGCTGCACCCACATACGTGGGTGCCAAGAGAAATAAATTGCAGTTAATATGCCCTCTCCTACCCATTAAAATTCATCACACAACAGATCTCCCTCACAAAAGAAACACTTACTGGAGTGAAAAAGATGGAGGAGCGTCTCCACTCCCATCATTCAGCCCGGACACTGAGCTCCAGCGTCGAGGGCCTTCTGGCAGTTCCCTCCCTGCGAGAAGTGAGGTTACAGGGAACCAGACAGAGGGCCTTCTCGGTAGTGGTGCCCATCCTGTGGAACGCCCTCCAATCAGATGTCAAGGAAATAAGCAGCTATCCTATTTTTAAAAGACATCTGAAGGCAGCCCTGTTTAGGGAAGTTTTTAATATTTAATGCTGTGTTGTTTTTAACACTTGATTGGGAGCCACCCAGAATGGCTGGGGAAACTCAGCCAGATGGGAGGGCTATTATTATTTTTATTAAGCTTTGTTTTCCCTCCTCTTCTTAAAATTCTAGAACTTAGGGTTACCCTATCAGGTTGGTCGGTGAGAGGTTCAGGATGAAGAAAAGGAAGTTTGGCACTTTCTTTGCACAATGCATAATCGACTTATGAAATCTGGTATACAAAATGTGTTGATGGACACTAGCTTAGATGGCATTGAAAACCACTGAGTCACAGCAGAGTATCTACTAGAGTAGCCCATAGATAGATAGATAGATAGATAGATAGATAGAGTGTACAGGGGACTTAAAGGTACCCCTGCCCGTACGGGCCAGTCTTGCCAGACTCTAGGGTTGTGCGCTCATCTCACTCTATAGGCCGGGAGCCAGCGCTGTCCGCAGATACTTCTGGGTCACGTGGCCAGCGTGACAAGCTGCATCTGGTGAGCCAGCGCAGCACACGGAACACCGTTTACCTTCCCGCTGGTAAGCGGTCCCTATTTAGGTGCTTTCGAACTGCTAGGTTGGCAGGCTCTGGGACCGAACGATGGGAGTGCACCCCGCCGTGGGGATTCGAAACGCCGACCATGCGATTGGCAAGTCCTAGGCGCTGAGGTTTTACCCACAGCGCCACCCGCGTCCCAACAGGGGACTTAAGGGGCCACAAAAAACCTTTCAGCAACACAGTGACATAACTACGGGAGCAGGCTATTTTAAAAACCATATTTATTATTATTCATTTTAAACCCCAATAAAGCACCCATTCTGCAACTCTCATTGCACGACGCATTTTCCTAGCCAATGTTCTATGCTGCTGACGTACAGTGTAGTTTTTTCCTAATTCATGGTAAAGGCCACCCTTGCTGTACAGAACATTCTGCTTGGAGAAAGAAAAAAAATTGATGCTTCCAGACGCAACAGGGCTATTTCCACATCCATACATTCCTACTAATTCCCCAGAATATTGGCTATTTGTGGGTGTAGTGTTAGGGCCTTGCCAATAGCTGTGTACAGAAGGCAAATGTGTTTTCCCCCCTTTTAGATCTTGAACAAAAGCACTGAAAGATATACACATCTGGGTTGCAATTTAAAAGCAATTACCCAGGAGACTAGTCTATACCACGCTGTCAACAGTGCCAAGAAATCCCATCCTTCATACACAAGAATGGTACAGAAGACAGACATAATGCTTGAGGGATCTAAGATCAGAACATCTATACATCAAAAGCAGCAGTGGCTTGGCAGCAGCTCTATACACTGGAGCCCTTAATTGTGCCTCATCTATAATCTTCAGCAGCAGAAGAAAAAACAGGAGCAGCAGCACAAAAGAAGTTCTTCAAAGTCAAAAATGGATTGAACATGAAATCTGAGAGGCGTAGTTTTCACAGTCTTCCCAGTACAAAACAAGCAATTTATGGCTCCTTCTATTTTCTGGGCTTCCAAAATAAGAGGTCTCCATTCTCATCTCATTTATACTTGTGCAAATCAGCAGGAGTCATTTTGTGAATCCTCAATGGTCTCAGGCAGTCAGAAAATGAAGCTGGAAGAAGCTCATTGAAGCAGCTGCAGCTTCAATACATTTTTTTTAAAGGGTTTGATGCTGGAGATGAGCACTGCAACTCTCATGAGCTTTTCACCAGGAGTGCAGAGAATCAATCCCTGCTTCTACCACTTTTTCAAACTGGTTCTTGAGTTGGTCAGACTCAAAAATGAGGTCTTTTTGGATGTAGGGATGAGCAAATGCGTTAGTTTCCATTTCTCCCACTTTCTAATTTTCCCAAGTTCAGTTGCATGCCAAGGCCCCATGACCCCACACTTCCCTGGAGAAATGAATATGCACACACTGGCCTATTGGGGCACAACTATTATTGGTTAAAGTAGTGAACAGTTTGGCGTAGGCATTGGGTTAAGGCATTGCTATCCCACTCCAGTCCGTCTGCTGGAAGTGTATCAAAGGATAATAATCATAATCATAATCATATTTATTTATTTATACATACATATATACATACCCCGCCCATCTGGCTGGGTTTCCCCAGCCACTCTGGGCGGCTTCCAACAAAGTATTAAAATACTGTGGTCTGTTAAACATTAAACGCTTCCCTAAACAAGGAAATCACATCTTTCAGGGAGTGGCCTATGACCCACATCAGGCATGTCCAACTTTGAGTAGGCTGTGATCTACAATCCAATATCAAAAACTGGCAGTGATCTACCACCCTCTGAAGTCATTTAAGACAGATCAATAGATACAGTGGTACCTCTGGTTATGTACTTAATTTGTTCCGGAGGTCCGTTCTTAAGCTGAAACTGTTCTTAACCTGAAGCATCACTTTAGCTAATGGGGCCTCCTACTGCTGCTGCGCCGCCGGAGCACGATTTCTGTTCTCATCCTGAAGCAAAGTTCTTAACCCGAGGTACTATTTCTGGGTTAGCCGAGTCTGTAACCTGAAACGAATGTAACCTGAAGCGTATGTAACCCGAGGTACCACTGTAGATAGATAGATGATAGATAGATAGATCTCTGTTTCACAGATACAGTAGTTATGTTTGGATATCATCATGACAGATCCAAATAGTTGTTAGATGGACAAGTAACTAAACAAGTGAGAAAGGTCAAACTATATTTTTATATTAGTTTACACAGATCTGAGGAGCTGGTCAGAGTGTGCTGGGCTTCTCCGTCTTTCCCCTACTGTTGCTTTAAATCACAGCTTTAAAACCTTGTTGCATTAAAGCCTTTCCCTTGCTCAAACTCATGGAGCGCTAAGGGCCCCCCCCATGTGTTTTGTTCTTTGCCTTCCTCATTGTTTGTGCAGGGGTGAGGCTCCTTTCTCATTCCTTTCTTTGCATTTGAACTAGCGGGTGGGCAGACACAGCTTTTCATTTCCCGCCTTCCCCCTCCACCAAATTCCCCTCACCCCACTGCTGGAGCTCTAACCCTCAAGAGCACAGTGCAGAGCAACCAATATCAGTCCCAGAATCGACTCATCAATCGCGATCGATGTCTTGGGCATGTCTGCCCTACATCAAATAGGGGTATCCCTTGTGGGGTCCCCATTGAAGGAGTGGTATAGGCCTAGCCCCCACCACTTCATTTGTTTTTTTACTGGCTAATTTGACAAAGGAAAGGAATAAGTAAGGGGATAAAGGAGAACTGGAAAAAGAAAAAGAAAAAGATTTTTAAATGTATAAAAATTCTCAACATTACACTTCCAGCATTTATCTGTATTAGACAGTGTCTTCCTGCAGTGTGGAGTCCAATATGCTTCAGTATACAGAGCAGGGAAATAAGCAGCGGTAAACAAATGGTAAAGAGCTTTTTTTTAAAGACAGGAGGCTAGAAAGGTTTTCTATCATTTGAAGCTCCTTCTTCACCTCTGAATTTTCATGGATGAAAATTTTGCACATCTCTAATGGGGGGGGGGGGGGACTCATGAGAACCCGGGAAGAATGGCAGATGAAGGTGATGGAGTACATGGAACTGGCTGAGATGACTGGCAGAATCCGGGACCAAGGAGAAGAGTCGGTGGAAGAAGATTGGAAAAAATTCAAAGTTTATCTTCAAAAATATTGCAAAATTAAGGATTGTTAGAAAGATGTTGGGAAAAGAAAATTATGTGGTTTTAGTACAAACGACATAAAGGATTAAGTAAAAATGAGTTGGTGAAAGAGAGAATGTAAAATTATAGTATATTAGGACAAATTATTAAGATAAAAATAAGGTTGGAATGATTTGCTGAAATAACAAATTGAATTAGAATACAAAAATGGGAGGTGTGAGGAGGTCAAGGAAATAAGTGATGTAAGCAAGTGATGTACAGGTTTGACTTTTTTATTTTTTTATTTTTTGTTTTTTTCTTCTGTTTTATGGTTTTTGATGATTTTTTAAAATATATGTATTGTTTTTTCATTTTTTCTCCTTGATTGTTATTATTTTCTTTTTTCTTTCTGTAATCTTTAAAACCTTAATAAAAAATTTATTTAAAAAAAAAAACAACTCATGAGAAAATGTTATTTGTAACAGTCAAAAAGTGCCAAAATTAATTTTCAAATCTCTGGGATCTGAGGTCTCAAATAAAAAGAAAGGCAGGTCGTTCTGGCACTCTGACCCCAAACACATTTATTTTGGAACCGTTTTGCTTTTGCATGGAATGTACTGCCAAACGAACATGCTGAGGATCTCAGCCCAAATGCAGAAGAACTATGTAGAGGAGAAAACATGCATCAGAGTTCATGCCAGACTTAATGAGCAGCTACAAACATAATTTTCTTGGGAATCGTGGGCACTTTAAATATGCAAAAAGGGGAAAACATTTCATGCAATTACAGAAAGCAGATGAGACTCTCTGCTTAATATGCTTTTAGGCGGTTTGTGCCCACAGGATTTGCCAGCACTGCAGTTGCTTGAAGGTCTTCTATCAAAAACAGACAACAATAGCCTATTGCTTTTGTACCATCGACAAAACAAGATGGGGACCCTTCTGGTTTAATAAAGATCAGCCTGTCACCACCATCGTTCAGAGAGTTTCCAAGCATCTGAAAACTCCCTATCACAACCTGAAATGCAGATAGAAAGCATAAACTTTCAAGTGTAACCAGTGAACCTCAGTTCACTAGGCAAAACCTTTTTAGCACGGGGCGGTTGTTGGTTTTTAAAACTGTGCGCTGACTTAAAAACGCAACCTGTTTTCCTATGCAAATCTTTTGAAAGAGGGTTTAGCCTGTAAATACAAATGACCCTGGACTACAGCCAGACAGCCAGAATCTAAAAATAGATGGCTTGGTAACATCTATACCGCAGACATCAAGGCTACTGTTTCTAAGCTCTGTACAGCACCTAGCACACCACTTAAAATTAACTAAATGCAGCTTACTGTCTGTCATGGGGGACTTGTTTGATGGTGCTCATGCTGATTAAACTGAAGCTGTTTTGGACTCTTTTTCAAGTATGGACAATCAGCTAAGCTGATTATCATCCACATATCAGAATCTCTCTCCTTGCCTTCCGCAATCCTTTTTCCAGCTCTTACACAGTTTGGGTGCATATTGGGAAATACTGCATTCATATTCCTGATTGTAATGCTAGCGCCTCTGTCTCATTTTCTAATGTTCCTTTTGCACTGCAGTACCAGTGGCTTTTTTAAAAAACACACCATTTTATAATGTATATAAAATGGAGAACACAATTATAACAACAGACAAACATTAAAAGATGAGAAACAAAACTATAAAACAGGCACGTTGAACGAGTAGTTGCACATGAATTAAAATAACAACGTCCAAGTATAGATTATCAACTTTATAAGTTTGGCAAGTATAGTTCTAGATTTGCCAGTCTTGTGACAAGGGTTGTCTATGGTTCCACATAGACGCAGGTGGCGCTGTGGGTTAAAGCCTCAGCGCCTAGGACTTGCCGATCGAAAGGTCGGCGGTTCGAATCCCTGCGGCGGGGTGCACTCCCGCTGCTCGGTCCCAGCGCCTGCCAACCTAGCAGTTCGAAAGCACCTCCGGGTGCAAGTAGATAAATAGGGACCGCTTACCAGCGGGAAGGTAAACGGCGTTTCCGTGTGCGGCTCTGGCTCGCCAGAGCAGCGATGTCACGCTGGCCACGTGACCCGGAAGTGTCTCCGGACAGCGCTGGCCCCTGGCTTCTTAAGTGAGATGGGCGCACAACCCCAGAGTCTGTCAAGACTGGCCCGTACGGGCAGGGGTACCTTTACCTTTACCTTTATGGTTCCACTGTATATGTCATAAAGGAATGCCAAAGCGTATTAAAAATGTTTGGAGAGGCTAGTCCTTGTCAAGATCTCAAATTATGTGTGATTTTCTCCATTATAGCTATATCCCAGAATAAGTGATACCAAGCATCCCGTGTAAGATTTTGGGCTGAGTTGCAAGTACCATTTGTGCTGCTAAGATCCTATATAAGAGTAGACCAATTCTTTTGACATTTACATTGGTATCATCAAAAATATTCAGTAACATTAATGTTGAACAACAAACAATAGTTTCTTTAGTTTTTTTAATCCTTTCTGTTAAAATTAAATCCCAAAAATCTTGCACAAACTGACATTCCCACCATAAATGATAACATGTCCCACTTTTATTGCACCCCCCCCCACCAATTAAATGATATAGATTAGAACAGAACATTTTTGACATTTGCAAAGGAGTACAGTACCATCTGTGTAATAATGCTAATGAGTTTCCCCTAAGAACACTGGAAGCAGATTTTAAGGGTTGCAATTTCCAAATTTCATTCTAGTCCTTGGAAAGAATTTGTGTATATCTAGTATATCTTCATGGATCACTGCCTTGTTGTGGCGAAGGGGCTTGAATAACTCAGAGAAGCTATGAGCTATGCTGTGTAGGGCCACCCAAGATGGACAGGTCATAGTGGAGAATTTTGACTAAACATGATCCACCTGGAGCAGAAACCGGCAAGTCACTCCAGTATCCCTGCCAAGAAAATTCTGTGGACAAAGGCAACCATAAAGAAGGCTGATCGCCAAAGAATTGATGCTTTTGAATTATGGTGCTGGAGGAGACTCTTGAGAGTCCCATGGACTGCAAGAAGATCAAACCTCTCCATTTTGAAGGAAATCAGCCCTGAGTGCTCACTGGAAGGACAGATCGTGAAGCTGAGGCTCCAGTACTTTGGCCACCTAGAATCATAGAATCATAGAGTTGGAAGATACCACAAGGGCCATCGAGTCCAACCCCCTGCCAAGCAGGAAACACCATTAGAGCACTCCTGACATATGGTTGTCAAGCCTCTGCTTAAAGACCTCCAAAGAAGGAGACTCCACCACACTCCTTGGCAGCAAATTCCACTGTCAAACAGCTCTTACTGCCAGGAAGTTCTTCCTAATGTTTAGGTGGAATCTTCTTTCTTGTAGTTTGGAACCATTGCTCCGTGTCCGCTTCTCTGGAGCAGCAGAAAACAACCTATCTCCCTCCTCTATGTGACATCCTTTGAACATGGCTATCATATCACCCCTTAACCTCCTCTTCTCCAGGCTAAACATGCCCAGCTCCCTTAGCCGTTCCTCATAAGGCATCGTTTCCAGGCCTTTGACCTCATGATAAGAGAAGACTCCCTGGAAAAGACCCTGATGTTGGGAAAGATGGAGGGCACAAGGAGAAGGGGACGACAGAGGACGAGATGGTTGGATAGTGTTCTCGAAGCTACCAGCATGAGTTTGACCAAACTGCGGGAGGCAGTGGAAGACAGGAGTGCCTGGTGTGCTCTGGTCCATGGGGTCACGAAGAGTCGGACACGACTAAACGACTAAACAACAGCAACAGTTCCCGTATCTTTTTAAGGGGTTCCATAGATCCATAAGTTACATTAATACAATTTAGAAACTAATCCCCCCTGCACAATCACCCACTGTGCTTAATAAAGTCTTAGAGCTTGTGTCTTTACATGTTCTTTTATAATAAAACTACAGGCATCCTCCCCTCCCCCCCCCACATGGGTTCAACTTGTGCACATTCAGCTTTATGTGCTTGGCAAATAAAATAAAAAAGGGTGGAAAGGGGGTGGGTATCCGGGAAATCCCACTGGCCAATGAACACAATGGCATTTTCATTATACGCAAATTCACGCATACATGCAGGACCCGGGAACCTAACCCTCACGGAAATGGGACTCGCCTGTATGAATTTGATTAAAATAAATCCACTTTGTGTGAAACTGTGGCTTTTTGACTGATACACCAACATACAGTCATACCTCTTGTTATGTTTGCTTCAGGTTGCGCGCTTTCAGGTCGTGTCCCACGGCAACCCGGAAGTACCGGAAAGGGTTACTTCCGGGATTCACTGCTCGCGGATGCGCAGACGCGCAAAATGACGTCACGCACATGTGCAGAAGCGGCGAATCGCGGGTTGCGTTTGCTCATGTTGCGAACGGGGCTCCAGAACAGATCCCGTTCACAACCAGAGGTACCACTCTACTGTGCCAAATTTCACCAGTTGTTGTTGTTGTTGTTTAGTCGTTTAGTCGTGTCCGACTCTTCGTGACCCCATGGACCAGAGAACGCCAGGCACTCCTGTCCTCCACTGCCCCCCGCAGCTTGGTCAGACTCATGCTGGTAACCTCGAAAACACTATCCAACCATCTCATCCTCTGTCGTCCCCTTCTCCTTGTGCCCTCCATCTTTCCCAACATCAGGGTCTTCTCCAGGGAGTCTTCTCTTCTCATGAGGTGGCCAAAGTACTGGAGCCTCAGCTTCACAATCTGTCCTTCCAGTGAGCACTCAGGGCTAATTTCCTTCAGAATGGATACATTTGATCTTCTTGCAGTCCATGGGACTCTCAAGAGTCTCCTCCAGCACCATAATTCAAAAGCATCAATTCTTCGGCGATCAGCCAGTATCTTGTGCTAAATTTCACCGACAACAGTGGGCTTGGTATGACAGAACAACAAACGCCATCAGATAGCATCACAAGTCCCCCCCCCCTCCACACACTTGTGCTTCTGTTTTCCCCATGAGTCACCCAAGCAAGTGGAAAGAAAGGGCACTACCTCAAAATTTCATCACTTTACTCCCATAATGTTCTGGGATAATGGGGTTACATCAGTGACATAGTAAAAAGAAATATGCAAAAATGTTTTAAGAAAAAAGGGTAAGACCAGAGTAAAATCATGTCGAAACTAAACAAAGGATATAAGGGATTAAGTTATAAAGAATATGCAAGAATGTATTTAAAAAGAAAAGGGAAAATAGAAGACATAATAGGTTGGAATGTATAATATTGATTAAGATTTGAAAGAGGGTAAGGAGCTGCTAAATTTGATTGAGCAAAGGGGAATGCAGGAAAGGGAGATGTGAGGAAGTCAGGAAAGAGGGTTGTAAAGATAAGAATTCAAAAACTAATCTTTCTTCAATTTCTGTTCTTTTTTACTTTTTCTGTTATATGTTTTCATACTGTGTTTTTTATCTCTGTTGGATTATGTTGTTTTTTATTGTATTTTTCTGTTGTTTTGTTTGATTGTAATATCTGTTTTATTACATAAAACCAAAATAAATATTTAAAAAAAATAAAATACAAACTGGTGTTTTCTCCCCTTTTCTTTTCTGGAAGCAATTAACGTGGAAATGAGCGTTAAACTTCCACTAGATTGCCAGAAGTTGCTTTTATGTTACGTGAAAACTCAAATATAATGCAGAAATAAACAGTTTGGGAAATGAGATAAACTGCCATGTGAAGGCAGCCTTTGGGAGGGGGTTACCTGAAAAATGCCCCCCACCTTGTAAATAGCTTAAATAAATAAAACAAATAATAAAATGAGGGACAGGAAGGATGTGGCAAGAGCCCTGTGGGTAAAGAAAAATTATGAGAGTAGCATGTTCTGCTGGGAGGGATTGTGAGTTTTACACACTGCAACTGGGATTAAGAATGATTGAAGTAAGCTAACAGGATCCACCGCGCCAGGGAGTTAGAGCTAGTTAATGTGCATTAGGCACACAGCCAAAAAATCCAGATATCGGGAGGTCATGAACTTGTAATGTGGAAAATGATCTGGAATTAAAAACAGAAGGAACCCTGCAGAAGCTTGTTTCTCTTAAAAACACCGTATTTATTATCATCACCATTATTATGATATATTTATTTGTACCCCATCATTTTCCCTGACAGCACTCAAGGAGGCTAACATAAAAATGCAAACCACTAACAACATAGAAAAAGCAATAATTTTTTTTAAAAACCCAAAACAATTAGGCACTGTTAGAAGTACAACTATAAACATATATAAAATCTATCAAACCGTACAAATAATTACAATAAAAGCAACATGTACTATTATCATCTCATTTACACCATTTAAAGAGCTATGATACTGCTTTAAACAGTCGTGGCTTCCCCCAAAGAATTCTGGGAACTGTAGTTTCTGAAGGGCACTGAGAGTTGTTAGGAGACGCCTCGCAGAGCTACATGTGCAAGTTCATATTTCAAGACTGATTTTTCAAAGCACATGCCAAGCTTTCCACACCCCGGTGCTTTTTAACAAAATCCTTTTCTTCCATTCTAGAATTCTTTTTCACATCTTTCGCTAGGATTGTACTCTTTTCTTTTCCCACCCCACCAAATTCATATTTACTTTTTTTTACCAATTAATATTGCTTTTGTACCCTCATCATTGGTACAAGGGCATTTTTAGCTTTTATTAAATTTAACAGAAGAGGAATCAACAAACAGTATCACAATGGATACGACCCAACCAATCTCTAGCATTTCCCAATCATATCAGCTGTCAATGGCGTTTAACAGTGCTTACTCCCGGGTTAGTGGATTGCAGCTTAACTCTTCCAGACTTGAAAGCGCTTAACTTTGGCTGGATTGTGCTAAGCATGCTCACATCGTAAGCAACTAGAGTGTGGCTGATTATAGTTTCCCTACTGGCTTTCAGCCAATCCCTTCCACCCTCTGTATTAAGCAAATTACGAATAGCTAAGCGCTAACATTCTTGGAGGATCATGCAGCCTATAAAAGTATGTTTGGGTTTTATGTCCAGATGAATTGCTGCTTCTCCCAGATATAAACACACGAGGGTGGACAAAGACTGAGAGTTCATAATCTGCAGAGTTACAGATGCCTCTGTGATGCTTTTAGACATACCAGGCATGTTGCGTCGCAAGGGAGCATTTGAAACAAGAAAGAAAGCAAAAGAGTAAAGGCAGGCGAAGTCAGTGCTTGTGCACTGTGTCGTTATTTCAATACCAAAAATACTTCTCTGCATATCTTTCCACACCCACCCCTCCAACATGATATTCTCTTTTGTGCATATTAGGGTACAATGGCTGAGTTTGGTATATCGGTGCCTTCTCTCCCAAAACGACCTGTCAATCTCCTGATAAAATAAACTTGTGTCACCCAGTGGGGTGTAAGCTTATTATTTCAGCACCGCAAATGCAAAGCACCAGTCAATATTTAAGAATGAACTGCTTACTTAAAGGAAAAGTGAGGCTGGTTGACTCAGCTGCCTTTCTGCGCTCTTCTATGCTTTCCTGTTCTGACTTGACTGTTTTCGGATTCCATGGCTGAAAACATTGCTGGCTCTCTCTGGCTGGGAGGCGCTGGTTCATCCTAAGTTTATCACAACTGCTTCATAAAGTTTTTAAAAACTTGCATTCTAAAAACAACGCTGCCAACACTTTCCTAAACAACATTTTCAGTCATCACCCATTACCGCACCTTTAATTTTCTTAACAATAACCGGTCATTCATAACACTTGTCTTACTTACAGAAAGTGTCCATCTCAGCTGGGAAACGAGTCAACTGTTTGAATAATCCACCTTCAACATTTCAGTTAAGTACACAGCACAAGGTTGTTTGTCTAGTTTGCAGATACCTTCACCTTCCAGAGGGATACCTGCATAGTACATGCCAGATAGATTGTGTTGTGCTCTGATAAGGTCACTGAGGCTTAGCTAGAATCTAGCAATGCTTAATCCTCATTGGTCTTGCCTGCTTAGCACAGGGCTGTTTCCTTGACAACGCAGTTGCAGTTGCTACAGCATCCTTGGCCACATGTGATGTCAAGGTTTGATGTCAACATAAAAAAACCCCTACTTACTACTTTATGATTTATGTGTACATCTGCCTGCACTCTCACTCTCTCTGTAGAGAATCTTTTACTCATTGGTTTTCCCCCTTCCCATTCTGGAAATTATTTGTGTCTTATTTGCCTGGGAAATGCATTGCAAATTCATTAGTAAACACAGGGAAGCAAACGCATCAGTCCCAGGCCAGTAGTATTGACAATTGCTCTGACGACCCGTTTATTTGAAAGGAACTTATTTTTCAAACGGGTGGTAAAACCTCAGTGTCTAGGACTTGCTGATCGTATGGTCGGCGGTTCGAATCCCCGCGGTGGGGTGAGCTCCCGTCTTTCGGTCCCAGCTCCTGCCCACCTAGCAGTTCGAAAGCACCCCTAAGTGCAAGTAGATAAATAGGTACCGCTTTCTAGCGGGAAGGTAAACAGCGTTTCCGTGTGCTGCACTGGTGCTGGCTCACCAGAGCAGCTTCGTCACGCTGGCCACGTGACCCGGAAGTGTCTCCGGACAGCGCTGGCCCCCGGCCTCTTAAGTGAGATGGGCGCACAACCCTAGAGTCGGACACGACTGGCCCGTAGAGGCAGGGGTACCTTTACCTTTACTTATTTTTCAAACAAGTGTCCTTGAGATTGCAGCCTGGAAAATAGTGACGGTGATGGTGGTCTAGTTCCTCTCTTTTCTTCTGTAGTAGAGCTTACCTGGCATCATGGACATCACAGCAGTTGAGTGGTCCCCTATCCTCAGCTCCATATCATTGACTGCTGAGGGTGAGAGTGAGGAAACGTGAAATGTCAAGACATGGTGGCCTAGACTCAAGTCTTCCATTTTAGGCTATGTCCTCCCTCCACTATCAGAAACAGTTTTGGGAATCACAAATAGGGAAGAGCACTTAGGTCCTACTTTCAGGCTTCCTGTAGGCCCACCCCGTCTGTTCAGACAATTTAAAATTCAGTATTAAAATCAGTTTAAACAAATTACAAGGGATGCAGGTGGTGCTGTGGGTTAAACCACAGAGCCTAGGACTTGCCGATCAGAAGGTCGGTGGTTCGAATCCCCGCGATGGGGTGAGCTGCCATTGCTCAGTCCTTGCCCCTGCCAACCTAGCAGTTTGAAAGCACATCAAAGTGCAAGTAGATAAATTGGCAGGAAGGTAAACGACATTTCCATGCACTGCTCTGGTTCACCAGAAGTGGCTTAGTCATGCTGGCCACATGACCCGGAAGCTATACAAAAGCAAGATGAGTGCCACAACCCCAGAGTCCGCCACGACTGGACCTAATGGTCAGGGGTCCCTTTACCTAAAGAAATTACAGTCTCAGGAATAGAGTGAATCCTGAAAACACACCTCTCAGGGGTCAAAGGTCAGGGTGCATCCTCAGCATTCACCAAAAACCGTATAGCAAAGGTGGGGAGAGAATTCTACAACTTTGGGGCTGCCACAGAGAATGCATACCCCCTCAACCATCATAAGTTCAGTGGGACATCCTGGAATTACAGAAGCCACCTCAGCTTCTGATTGGATGTCCCATTTCTTGGTCCGGCACTCTGATGTGAGTCCCACAAGAACTCGGGAGCAAAAGACTAGCATCCCAATATCGATCAGTGAGATGTTGGAGGGTATGAGAATGCCAGCTCTTGGACCACCCCTCTCCTGGAACTGCTGAGATGGTGGAACTACCGAGAACCTGGAACCTTCTGAATGCTAAGCAGATGCTATACCTGAGACACTGAGCTATGTCTCTTTCATACCATCCTATGGCCCATGGAATGCTCATAGGATTATAGCCTAAATATGTTATCATGTGTTAACTAGATGTTGTTTTATCTTCTTTTTTAACTAGTTATACATTTTACTTTTGTTGCCCACCTCAAGTGCCACAATTAACTAACAATTATGCTAATTATCCTGAGATAAAGGAATATCCATTTTGCATCAAAACACAGGGACACTGGCAGAAGCGTTTTGAGGTAACAGGTTTCTGTTACAGAAGCTGTGACATTTCTTTCCCCATATTGCTGCTCAGCCATGACTGTGAGAGCAGTAATTAGGCCCTGCTAGGATTTAAGATTTCTCTAAGCAAGTGCATCTGCCAAATCATAGAAAAAGATAGGATGCAATGCATAGCACAAAAATAAATTGGAGCAACATGACAAAAATAGAGCAAATAATTACAGACAAATGACATCAAAGGTTATATATTTCTAAAACTGTGGATAGGGAGAAAAAATTATCCATCTCTCATTATATTAAGGCCTGGCGGCTACCCAATGAAACTAATGGGCAGCAATAGATTCTGAACAGACACACATCCAGCATAATCCACTGCAAAAAGTCCTGATGGTGGCTACTTGTTGTTGTTGTTTAGTCATTTAGTCGTGTCCGACTCTTCGTGACCCCATGGACCAGAGCATGCCAGGCACTCCTGTCTTCCACTGCCTCCCGCAGTTTGGTCAAACTCATGCTGGTAGCTTTGAGAACACTATCCAACCATCTCGTCCTCTGTTGTCCCCTTCTCCTTGTGCCCTCAATCTTTCCCAACATCAGGGTCTTTTCCAGGGAGTCTTCTCTTCTCATGAGGCGGCCAAAGTATTGGAGCCTCAGCTTCAGGATCTGTCCTTCCAGTGAGCGCTCAGGGCTGATTGCCTTAAGAATGGATAGGTTTGATCTTCTTGCAGTCCATGGGACTCTCAAGAGTCTCCTCCAGCACCATAATTCAAAAGCATCAGTTCTTTGGCGATCAGCCTTCTTTATGGTCCAGCTCTCACTTCCATACATCACTACTGGTTGTGCATATATACTCGGAAGTAAGTCTGTTGAAGTAATGCTCTGCCACCACAGTCAGAGGCAGTATGCTTCTGAAAACCGCAGAAAGGCAAGCATGGTGTTGCCCTCAGGTCTTGCCCTTGAGTTTGCCACAGGCATCCGGTTAGCAACTGTGAGAACAGGATGCTGTGGCTGGATGAGACTTTGGCCTGATTCAGCAAGTTCTTCTAAAGTCCAGCGGGGAAGGACTGGTAATCTCAGCTAAGTGTATATAGCAGTCAAACTTGCAATCTTTAAGTGGAAATTGTGTTTACAGACCCTGCATTCATTTCTGGCTTATCATTGGTCCAGGATTTAAATGTTATCTGAATGTGTTTTGCAGTATCCATATCGCCCTATTGTTAGCATCATCTCAAATGCCATGTGATCCAAGCCCCAAGTTGCAAGCATTTTCTCGTTACATTATCATATCCACAGCTTCCCCCCGTTGTCATTCCAAATTCAGTTTCATTGCCCTAATTATACTTCATTGTAACAGCTCTCAAAACTAAAAGCATCAAATTAGAGATTGCCATTTATCCTTCTTATTTAGCACTGTTAGAAACACAGTCTAGGTTGATATTGTGTATGTCTGCTTTCCTTTTCCCCCCAAAACCACTTTGATCAATTTCAAACACTGCCTACTGCAACGAATCTGTTGAAGGCTGCCAGCTATAACATCCGAAGGTGCAAACTTCAATTTAGTTACAAAATAGGGGTGAGATTTATCAGCAAAAGCCCCACGCAGGAACTTCTGCTTGTGCAAAGGGGCTTTCTCCCCTCTCCCCCCCTGCATGCACCCCAAAATTGGCTTGGGGAGATTGGGAGAACCCCTGGAACTGTGTATGGGGGAAGAAGGGGGGGGGGTTTGTTCCATCTGGCAAGCCAAAAAATGCTACTCTTGATAGAATAAGCAGCACAGTACAAATTTGAATCCACCCCTCTGTCGTATAGCTATCTATGGACTCAGCTACATTAGTAAAAAAATCAATACTTTGAATGCGTTATAAACATGCAACACCAGATGGCACCAGAGAGCAAAAAAAATTCTATGCAATTTTTACAAAGCTTTCCCCCCCTTTGTTATAACGATTTAATTTCTGACTTATTTATAGTGGCTTTTCATGTGTGTAGATCCATCCTATATCTATATGTATAAATAAAGTATGATATTAAGGGTTGTATTCAACACTAGTCCACTGGAATTAATGAACCCAAGTTAGTCATATCCATTAACCTCAATGGGTCTACTCTGAGCAGGACAAGCATTGAATACTTCCTAAGTATGCTAATCGTTAGCAACATGGGTGTTACTCAAAGCACGAAGGAAAGTGGGGTGTTCTAAGCAACACCCCTCATTACAGTGGTACCTCGGGTTAAGTACTTCATTCATTCCGGAGGTTCATTCTTAACCTGAAACTGTTCATAACCTGAAGCACCACTTTAGCTAATGGGGCCTCCTGCTGCTGCCGCGCCGCCGGAGCCCAATTTCTGTTCTTATCCTGAAGCAAAGTTCTTAACCTGAAGCACTATTTCTGGGTTAGTGGAGTGTGTAACCTGAAGCGTATGTAACCTGAAGCGTGTGTAACCTGAGGTACCACTGTAAGTTCCAAAAGTTGCCATAGATGATATGCTGCTTATTCTACTCCTTTTTCTTCAGCAGCTGAAAGTTGTTTCTAGCCTCTCCCACAGATATATTTACTTAGAATCATAGAATCACTTGTTCACGTCTCTAATTACCCATGTGACAGTGTGAAAAGGTAACACTGAAGTTTAAAAGGGAAAGAAGTAAACATATTGTGCCCTTGGATGGAGAACTGGATTGTTCACAATCCTGTCTTGATGTGTGTATTTATAACCAAAAAGTCAACAGAAGAGACTGTAAGGTTCTCCCTCAGGTCCATGAGGACAGACATGTACTCAGCATGGAAGAGTAAACCTTTCTGAGTGATCAATTTTTATATATACTATATTTCAGAAGATTCCTGTTCCATAAAACTGGCATTTCTAGTTTCATTAAAATCTACAAAAGAAACAAGCACTTCCAGCTCCACGGAACTTTATGTTCTTCCATTCAGCAAAAGACTTCATTCAGCAAAACACAGCCCCCAAGACGCCGGCTACAAAATATAACCTGACAGCATTAAATGCCTTGGGTGTGTTTTTAAATAAGCATACCAACTAATAAGACAGAGTTGACACACAGGTTCTTGCTACCAGATTGGGATCAGATAAAGATCTTTAATATCTGGACAGTATCAGCCTAGCTCAGGATATAGTGAATATTTTCTCCACTGTCACTATGGACTCATTGTTAAAACTGTGTTTATGGAAGACAATCTTACTCGGCTATGAGTGATCGCCAAAGAAGAAGAAGATAGTGAATAACATTAGAGTCCCTTTACAACTCAAGCAGAAAGACAGACATAAGCTAGGACCCTCTTCTAAGGTATAGATGCTGCAAGATCTCAGTCTCAGTTTATAGGTTTAATAATAAAAATGGCAACTAGTTCACTGCCATGTTTTTAGAACCAGCTGTGTAAAATATGTGACAGCTTAAGTACCAGTTGTGTGGTTGCAAACAGGAGCCTGGAGTTTTGTAGGCTACAGTGCCTGGAAAGAATGTATGTATGGTAAGCATGGGGGCCTGATTTATAGCACAGAACATCAAGCCAGCTGAGGATCATCATGTTTGCAGAACACTTTATGCCCACACAACGTAACACTTCAGAAAGAAACCAAATGCAGTCACACCGCCAGGACAAAGAGGTTGAGCTAAGGACTGAACTAAACATTCACTTAATCCATAGCATACACTTTGTTTATCCTAAAGAAATTACAGGTAAGGCCTGATCCTTACTGGGAGGGCAGTGGGCATTAGAAGCCTTTGAAAAAGTCCCTGTGGGGATTCTCCCCTGCCCCAAGACTCCTTGTGACAAGGAAAGGAGCAGGGCTGGTCTCCAGATCATGATGGGGGAGAGAAGAGATAAGCCTTTCCTCCCTGCATATAGACTTCCCGTTGACTGCTTCTCTCCCACTCCTGTAATTGCTTATTCCTTTATTTATTCCCCGTAGGCTAGTGGCCAGGGGACTTGTCAACCCTGAACCTACTGACAGTTAATCTCAGTTGAGATTTAAGGAAACTACAGTAGTCACGAAATTAAAAGACACCTGCTTCTTGGGAGAAAAGCAATGACAAACTTAAACAGCATCTTAAAAAGCAGAGACATCACCTTGCCAACAAAGGTCTGTTTAGTTAAAGCTACGGTTTTCCCAGTAGTGATGCATGGAAGTGAGAGCTGGACCATCAAGAAGGCTGATCACCGAAGAATTGATGCTTTTGAGTTATGGTGCTGGAGGAGATTCTTGAGAGTCCCATGGACTGCAAGAAGATCAAACCTCTCCATTCTGAAGGAAATCAACCCTGAGTGCTCACTGGAAGGACAGATCATGAAGCTGAGGCTCCAATACTTTGGCCACCTCATGAGAAGAGAAGACTCCCTGGAAAAGACCCTGACATTGGGAAAGATTGAGGGCACAAGGAGAAGGGGACGACAGAAGACAAGATGGTTGGACAGTGTTCTTGAAGCTACAAACATGAGTTTGAAAAACTGCAGGAGGCACTGGAAGGCAGGAGTGCCTGGCGTGCTCTGGTCCATGGGGTCATGAAGAGTCGGACATGACTAAACGACTAAACAACAACAACAACAACAACAACAACAACAACAATTGATCTGGTGCCCTCTAGACTCCCACCAGCCCAATTCATAGCAAAAGTATTTCCTGCTCAATGTGAGAAGGTCAGGTGAGGGGCTGCCACAGGTGGCTCCATCCCAGCGACAGAACTTAAGAGTGCTGAAGAAGGCCCCTATTGTGTGCAAAGAAGCCCCAGTGAATTCAGTACGACTGTTTAATTAAGCACAACAAAAACAGTACATGATAAAAGTAGTCCAAAGCTGAATTGGGCTGTCTGAAAAAAACACACATATAACCCCATCTTCTTAAAACAGGCTGCATTTATGGAGTAGGTTTATACTCCACACATAATGAGGCTTGGTCCAAGTGTGAAATCAAATATGAACGTGTTTGTGACTTACAATAATTTAATCCAATTTGTAGCTTGAACCTGAATAGATAAGCACGGCATTACAGAGCGAGAGCAAGGTATGGCGTGACTAGCTACCCCATAATCTGCACCGAAGTTGCTGAAGGGCAGGATTAATGAATGTAGTCATTCCAGTTCTCCCCTTTGTTTTTCTGCTTCTAAATCATTCCAGGGTAAGGCAAGATGTAATATGCAGATGTTCTGGAACCTGGAAAAGAATGGAACAAATATGACAAGATAATTTCCAGTAAGATGTGCATTGAAAATAGATACTTCTCAGAAGATGTTTTTCTGAGAAAAACTGAGCATATTCTTTTTCTCACACCGATAGGAAAAGAAGGCCACTTTATAGAACTTTCTCCAAAGAATCTTCATCCTATTTTTTGTGACGGCCACAATTTCCTCTTTGCAATGCCCCAGAATGATGTCCCGTCCAGGTGAAGGATGAAAAATGGTGGCCAGGTTGCCAACACAGGGCTGGTGAAATCCATCTGGGATATGTTAGGAGGAGGGCCTTCCAGGACTGAATTAGAAGCTGAGAGTCACAGTGTGCGTGCAGACAATCTCAGTCCTGCTGACTCTCTTCCCCCTCAGACCCGCCCCCCTCTTGAGGAGGGTCCTACACATTGCTGAGCAATGCACCAGACAGGCCCAGAAGAGGAGCTCTCTCCCTTGATGCAGCCTTCATCTGCTCAGGAGGGATGCAGAGTGAAAGTCTAGAGAGGGAACGTTGTGCCTAGAGCTTTGCTTCAGCAACGCCTTCATTAAGACAAACCAGGGACATTGCTATGTTGTTGTTTTCTGCTAATAAAAAGCTAATTGCATTCCGTGCCTTCTCTGTGTGTGTGTGTGTGTGCCTGCCCTGTGGATGAACTGGTTTGTTGATAGCTCCTTGACATCTAAATTATATGCTTCGTCCCAATCTACTAGACCCCTTCAGCCATGTTTGACCTTTCTCCTCTTACTATGAAGTCTCTCCCCGCCCCCCTTTGCCAATTATATGTAACAGGGACGCTTACTCATCCTACCACTGGGATATTTCCCCCAGTGTAAGTCTTCATTTCAATGAATTCAAGCCTGCTTTGCACTGTTGGTAAGTTTCTTTCTTGACTGCTCTAACAGAAACTCCTGTATCTAATCCTCCTTGCACTGGAACAGATTTTTTTTTGGGGGGGGACACAGGACATGCACAGGGGGAGTAGAACGGTATGTCCCATTGCACAAATGGAAATCTTTGCACTAACAAAGCACAGTAGTTGAATACTGCCAGGATATTCTATACAGCTTCAGTTTTCTGAGTGCTTACACTGTACAATTATGCTCCATAAATAAATTAACCATGATTTCATTTTAAAACCTCGCAAAGCTGGAGAAACAAAGATACCTCATTTTACCCTGACAAAATCCACTACATCTACTACTGCTAACAGGATTAAGAATCAGGTTTCAGAACATGGATTTCTGAAATTACACTGTGTAATTAAGCCCATATGTCATGTTCCTAATCTTTTTATCCTTGAGGTGGAGGACAAACATTTATGCAAAACAAAATTGCTCCATTAGGAAAGGCTGCCTGAAGTCCTAACCAGCCGTGACATGATATTTTGTGACAAGGAGGGCTTGCTACATAAAACCTTCCAAATTACTTGAAATTGGGTGATTAGCTCATCCTCTCCCAGCTTTCTTATTTGTTGGAAGAACAGATACAGCACAAAAAAGGAAAATAATAGTATATGTGATCTATGTTGAACAAGCATGTTTCTTGCAAGAGGCAGAGAAAGTGGAACAGCTGGTTGCCAATCACTTTAATTCTGAGAACGACAGCCTGTTGGACTTATTAATAATTGTTTCAGAGATGCCAAGAGATCCAACAATGTTAGTAAACAAAACAAAACAAAGGGAGAACTGGATGCACACAATGGACACATTAACACCACATGGCCTCAGCCTAGATGGCAGTGCAAACATCACTTAGCTTCCGAGAATGAAGGCCTTCTGAGATTTCCATCCTCAAAGCTGTGTAACAAACACCTTGGGAACAGCATCGTTTTTATCAGAGGCGCAAACTGAACTGATGAAGGTGCAAGCTGAAATGTCTTACTATAAGAAATTAAAATTCCTGTTTTGTTAGTCTCTATGATAAATATATGGTTTTAGTGCTTAACTGCATACGACCAGGATCTGGAAGAAACTTGCTTAAAGTGCTGCTTGATACCATCACCCCCCTCCCATTGAAGCTGAGCAGTATATTTGCTAAAACCCTTGAAAATCAACTTATGCCACCATCTGGCAATGTTCCAGGAAAAACATATTTATCTGCATTGTAATTTCCTCTTTGAATCCAATTTTCCAGTTTGTCAAATTAAAAATGATAATTTTCCTTGTTTAGGTCAGAGGAAGCCCCCCCCTCCTTTAAGCCAGGAACTGATGGCTGATACTAAATATATAAGGAAATGTAAGTTTATATCAACTTTCCTGCGAGAGTTGTGTGCAAGCTCAGGATATGACCTGTTCATTTTCATAAACAGGCTATCTATATTATTCCACCGTCAGCCGTTTGGGTTTATGAAAAACAGAGACTGGGCCTTCTGTCACCATCAAGTTTGGCAGTGGAAGCCTTTGAGTTCTAAGGGCCATAGGCGTGCTCAGCCCAATCTGTAGGACTGGTGGCAGTTTCATGGCCGTTCCTGCTTTTGTAGGATTGGGGAGTCTAGGTGAATTTGCTTCTCCTTTCCTCTAGGTCTAAGATCAGTTCCACAGATTAAATATTATGGGCTAAGGCAGAAAGTGGAAGCCAGGCATGGAAGAGATTTAAGAGCCTCGGACATAAGACTACCAGGTTGATGGACTAGATGGAATGGACAGTAAGGACTGACATAACCCGAGACCAGGAAGAAGGGACGTTGGATGAGAATTGGAAGAGTTTATAAAGAAAAATTTTTATTTTGGGAACTAGTGTAAAATTAATGAATATTAGGGAAAATGTTGGAATGAAACTGTCTGGCTTTAGAAGAAATGATATAAGGAGTTATGTATAAATAAGCATTAAGTTTTAAGCTTTAAGGTATTTTACGGTAAGATAAGGTTAAATAAAGTAACGCAAATTGAATAACAGAATATGCTGAAAGATGGAAAGGATTTGCTGGGTTAATTAATAGGTAAGGATTTGCTGAAACTGCTAATTGAATTAGAATACAAAAAAGGGAGGTGTGAGGAGGTCAGAGAAACAAGTAAATGAAAGACAATACATGGAAAGATTGAAATGTTTTTAATTGTTTTTATTTTTCTGTATTTTGTATTTTTTTTCTTTTTCTTTTTCACTTCTGTAACGTTTTTGAAACTTTAATAAATATTATTTTAAAAAAAAGAAAAAGAAAGTGGAGGCCAGGCATTCTGCCACAAAAGAATCTGGCTACAGCAGGCAAGGCTGAGAATATCCTTACAGCCATGATAAGGTCAGCACAATAAGTTTGGCAGGAGGTCATCACCAGTTTTGCTGGAGCTAAGGAGATTTGCCTCGCACTCTCACTAGCCTCTGGGCTCAGACAGAAAAAATGTCTGAGATGCCAGTGCTGTAATTACAAAACTAGACATTACTTTAGACTTGGGGCAATTGCTGCAAACAGAAAACATGTGCCTAACTCCATCCCTTTTCCTCTGTGGAATGTACCCATACAACGTAGCTTGACCTCAAGGCTGAAGCTCTATGAAGTAATGCAGAAGAGGAGGAAGGAGGCAGATTGTGTGGTTACCACATAATATGCTTGTACTGTAACTTCCAACCCAATATAATGAAAATAATAAAAAATGCATTATAGCAAGGGAAATTGTTTTGCAAAAATGTGTATATTAGGGGGAACTGCCTGCTAAAGTGTATATGTTAGGAGAAAGTAACCGGTGGATTATTTTTTTTTAATGCAAGCGGATATGGAAAGATTTAAGAAATGGAAAGAAACCCATCCCTAGCTCAATAAGATTTTAAAAGGTAAAGGTAAAGGATCCCTGACGGTTAAGTCCAGTTGTGAACGACTCTGGAGTTGCAGCGCTTATCTCGCTTTACTGGCCAAGGGAGCCAGCATTTGTCTGCAGACAGTTTTTCCAGGTCATGACTAAGCCACTTCTGGTGAAACCAGAGCAGTGCACGTAAACACCGTTTACCTTCCCGCCGGAGCGGTACCTATTTATCTACTTGCACTTTGACGTGCTTTCGAACTGCTAGGTGGGCAGGAGCTGGGACCAAGCAACTGGAGCTCACCCCGTCGCAGGGATTTGAACTGCCGACCTTCCGATTGGCAAGCCCTAGGTTCACTGGTTTAGACCACAGCGCCACCCACGTCCCCAATAAGATTTACTTCTGGCTAAATATGTATGGGACAGAATACTTCATTCAGAGCAACATTCTAGCTCTGTACCACTTAGGGGATTGGGGGACTTATAAGAAATAGGAGCTGCAGTAAACCTTTCCAGTCTCATCATGAACAAATATATTTTAGCTGTTTCTTGTAATGCTAACTGCTACACCCTGGGGTAAAATGGTTCTGTAGAGTAATGCATTTAGTGTTCAAAACTGAGTTCTCCTGCAATATAGTTTTAGGTGATAAATACACGAAAGAAACTTGTTTCCCTGAACTAGTGTTTCACCAAAACTGTATGTTCTGGATCTAAAAGTTACTTGAGGTGAACTGCCCTGAGCTAATAACAGGAACTGCTGCATCAAGGACATTCATTATATAAGGTTAGGTTAGGTTTATTGACTTCCTGAAGCAATTTACAGGCAAGTAAGAAAATATAATAATGAAACCACAGTATCAGATTTAGCAGCACAATATAATGTCGGATTGGTGTTGCCCAACTGCCCAGGAAAATAACATTAAAACATATTTGCCTGGTAAACAATGTACTGGAATGTTTTCTCTTCCCAGTAGGTTTTGCCCCAATGAGGCAGTTGCAAGGATTGAAGGTCCCTGCCTGCCCATAGCTGTCCGTAGAAGTCCCCTCGTCTCCAGGGTTTTCCCCAAGCAGTTGTAGACTGTGTCTGCACACAAGCAACCTCTGCTCTGCTCTTTTCATTTGTCTGCATTTCTCGGAGACTCTAGGGAGGAGGGGAGCTGGTTGCAGAAGGAGGAAACATCCCAGAAACATGGACCCAATATGTGTGGAATACGACACTTATGGAATGTTTAACTCACCATCGAAGGTTGATAAGAGAAATAACAAAGAAAGATGGATTTGACTCCGCATAGTCTCCATTTAGGTGGCGCTGTGGGTTAAAGCCTCAGCGCCTAGGGCTTGCCGATCGAAAGGTCGGCGGTTCGAATCCCTGCGGCGGGGTGCGCTCCCGCTGCTCGGTCCCAGCGCCTGCCAACCTAGCAGTTCGAAAGCACCTCCGGGTGCAAGTAGATAAATAGGGACCGCTTACTGGCGGGAAGGTAAACGGCGTTTCCGTGTGCGACTCTGGCTCGCCAGAGCAGTGATGTCACGCTGGCCACGTGACCCGGAAGTGTCTCCGGACAGCGCTGGCCCCTGGCCTCTTAAGTGAGATGGGCGCACAACCCCAGAGTCTGTCAAGACTGGCCCGTATGGGCAGGGGTACCTTTACCTTTACCTTATGTACAGTAATCTCCCTTCCACCTCAGTTGCAACAGCTACTATGGAGAAATTATCTTAACACTTTACATTGAAGTACAGTGGTACCTCGGGTTACATACGCTTCAGGTTACATATGCTTCAGGTTACAGACTCCGTTAACCCAGAAATATTACCTCGGGTTAAGAACTTTGCTTCAGGATGAGAACATAAATCGTGCAGTGGCAGTGCAGCAGCAGCGGGAGGCCCCATTAGCTAAAGTGGTGCTTCAGGTTAAGAACAGTTTCAGGTTAAGAACAGACCTCCAGAACGAATTAAGTTTTTAACCCAAGGTACCACTGTATGTGGATGTGAGCTGAATTTGTAACAAAATCCCCCCCCCCCCGGTTTGTTTTGATGCCATGTGGATGGCTGCATACAAGACTGTAGTAGTAATAATAATAATAATAATAATAATAATAATAATAAAAAAAAAAAATTATTATTTATTCCCCTCCCATCTGGCTGGGTTTCCTCAGCCACTCTGGGCGGCTCCCAATCAAGTGTTAAAAACAATACAGCATTAAATATTAAAAACTTCCCTTCAGATGTCTTTTAAAGCTAGGATAGCTGCTTATTTCCTTCACATCTGCAGGGAGGGTGTTCCACAGGGTGGGCGCCACTACCGGGAAGGCCCTCTGTCTGGTTCCCTGTAACCTCACTTCTCACAATGAGGGAACCGCCAGAAGGCCCTCGGCGTTGGATCTCAGTGTCCAGGGTGAACGATAGGGATGGAGACGCTCCTTCAGGTATATAGGACCGAGGCCGTTTAGGGCTTTAGAGGTCAACACCAACACTTTGAATTGTGCTCAGAAACGTACTGGGACCCAATGCAGATCTCTCAGAACCGGTGTTATGTGGTCCCGGCGGCCACTCCCAGTCACCAGTCTAGCTGCTGCATTCTGGATTAATTGCAGTTTCCGGGTCACCTTCAAAGGTAGCCCCACATGTGTACATGTGTTCGTCTCAGAAGACAACTTTCTGTTTGGTAACTGTTTTTTAAAATGTATGTAAAGTGTATAGAAAACAACAACAAGCCAGAGTAAATACAAGAAGTGCTAAGTGCATTTTCAACCATGGTGATGACACTAGCTGAAGACACATGAAGTCTGGTTGGTTGTAGAGACTGTAAAACGCTTCAGCAATTCATCTATGTTGTTCCTTTTTCACATTGATCGTTACAGCCTTAATTAGGACTGCAATGGGGAAACCGGCTAGTCAGAGAATTATAAAGTAACACATTGATTTGCTATTTGCACTCAGGAAGTAACTGGCTTCAAGTTTAAAGCAATTCCTATTGCCATATCTGAAGCAGAACCATCCATTATTGCATAAAGGTTATAGTGATGGGTTTTGGCACTCAAATGCTCCCCTGTTTCAGCTCCATTTGGTACTGCCAATGGATCTAATGAAACAGCATCCCTCAGAAGTTCACTGACCTTTCATTTTAAAATCAATGCAAAACTTGTACTAATTACTTGAGACATCAGCACTACCCTAAAGGAGTTTTCCATAATTATTCCAGATGACAGCGTCAAAACTTGAATGTTTAAGTAAATATTAATGAGAGCATAAAATGGTTAGCATCTACTGGAAGGTAGTGATTGGCATGCAAAAGTACTGAGTGATAACTCCAGTGAGAAGCTGTGTAGTATAGTGAGTGGACTAGAATCTGGGAGATCAGGGTTCAAATCTCTATTCAGCTATGAAGGTCACTGGTTGACCTTCAGCCAGACACAGTCTCTTAGCCTGATCTTCTGCACAGAATTGTTGTGAAGATAAATCGGGCAGAGGAAGAGCAGCATACACCATCTTGAGTGCCCTGGAAGAAAGGTGAGATACAAAGGCCTCATTTGACCCAAACAGTGTCAAGTTTTCTCTTCCTGGCTTGGGTAATATTTATGACTCAATTTTGAAAACTAAAGGTATCTCTGCTGCAATTAAAGGACGAAGAAGAAATAAGATCCCAAATCTTGATGCAAGTAATAAATTAATGGAGGACTGTTTTTTAAAATGATTAGCAAAATTATTTAGGGGATGAAAATAAAGAGAACCAATCAGAGAGTGTGGCTGATAATTTGAAATTAGAAGGATTTTATATTAGGGAACACACAGAGAAGGTTCATTCTCTGGCCTGTTCTCTCTTTCTTACAAGCTTTAGCTAAAATTGGTTTTCCTTTGGCCCTTTCTTCCTCTATCCAGCAGCATCTTTCAAGAAGTCATGCTGGCTTGGTGTTTTGTGAAGATAAATATATTACTTCTAGTAAAAGAGTGACCATAGCTGCTAGAGGGCCATGGAAATTTGTGTCCTGGGCTTTTCAGACTCAGCTACCCATGTACTGGGACGCGGGTGGCACTGTGGGTTAAACCACAGAGCCTAGGGCTTGCCATTCAGAAGGTCGGCGGTTCAAATCCCCGCAACAGGGTGAGCTCCCATTGTTCGGTCCCTGCTCCTGCCAACCTAGCAGTTCGAAAGCACGTCAAAGTGCAAGTAGATAAATAGGTATCGCTCTGGTGGGAAGGTAAACGGCGTTTCCGTGCACTGCTCCAGTTTGCCAGAAGCGGCTTAGTCATGCTGGCCACATGACCCGGAAGCTGTACACCGGCTCCCTTGGCCAGTAAAGCGAGATGAGCGCTGCAACCCCAGAGTCGGCCACGACTGGACCTAATGGTCAGGGGTACCTTTACCTTTACCCATGTACTATCTGAAACCAAAGGGGCACATCGGTTGCCAGATGCAAACTATATTGACATTATATTTTCAGCTTTCCTGTCCCACCACTAGGAGACCAATTCTTTCTGTCTTGGAACTGCTCTTGGCTTAATAGAAGCTGGGTCTGCAATGCTCTACAGAAATGCTGTACTGAAGCATAACAATCAGAGTTGTGTGTGACTTGCAGCAACATTCTCTTGCCAAACTAATGACAGCTTGCAATATAAAATATATGAATGGGAGATGTTATTGTGTAATTGCTGCCGTGCAAGTCTAAGTGCATCCAGCTGCAAACATTGATGAATCCATCACTTCCGGGTTAGTGCCTCTGGCAATGGCGGAATTCCTCTGATTGGGAGGAATTTACTCCGTGGAAACAGGGTCTGGCCGCCACGGCGAAGGCGTAGAGCCAATAAAAATCACAGGCGGGAGAAGCCTGTGAACCTGGGATTCGGCTGGCACCTTTTGCACCTACTCGCGGGGAGACCCGGTTTCGGGGATCCAGAGCGACGTGGGGTGAGTGGCGCGGTGCTTCGAATTGATTGCTTCTTTCACGGAGTGAAGCCGCATAGCTGTTGTTGGAGAGCGCTGACTTTTTCCTGTGGACAATTTGATCTTAAAACAACTACCCGTGAGTAGAACGGAAAATTGGATTTTTAAACGTCTTAATTTGGCATCGAAACGGGGAGGTTTAAAACAGGAAGTCCGCCTTCCCCTTTTGTAAATAGACTGAAGCAAAGAGGCTGCAAGCTAAAGTCTTGGAAAGTCTTCCGTAAAGGATTAAACTTCCATCGATTGAAACTATTAAACCCCCCTTGGAAGCAGGAGAAGAGGGGGGAAATTTTGGATCGTGCAAGCCTGCAGGGGAGAGTGTTGAAAATTAAATCATCACTGCTCTGAACCTGGAAAGGGGCTGTCAGTAAGATTTGACGTTTTGAAGTTCCTTGGCTGTGAACAGAACGTATCTTGACAGTTAGCTAAATAAGAGAAATATATTGTTTCCATTGTCCTCTTCTGCGTTTAAAAAGGAGGAAAAGTAACTGAAAATTGAAACTATATTTACTGTTTGAACTGTGCTTAAAAGGATTGATACAAATAGAAATTGTTTCCCTCTAGAGGGAGCCTTTGAAACTGTTATAAGAGCTCAGCTGGGGGAACCAGCTGCAAGATAAGAGACTGTGAGAATCAGGGACTGACCTTGGACTATTTGAGAATGTCGACAGAAGAAGCTTTAGTGATTGCATTATGCAAGATAAGTCACTCGTTGGAACAACTCCACAAGAAGACAGATGTTATGACTACTAAAATTGATAACTTGGGACAAAAAGTGACTAACTTGGGACAAAAAGTGACTAATTTGGGACATAAAGTGAACATCAATACAGAAATTATTCAGGATCTGACACAGGAATCTACTTTGACAGGGCAAATTGTCGATAAGACGAAGGAGAAAGTTGCTGTTGTTGAACCTAAAGTAATACAAGTGGGAGCCCAAGCCTTGCAGAGGCAAATTGAGGACTATAAGTTGAGGCCTTTCATGATTGAATTTAGAAAAAGTCAGATTTTGAGGATTGGAGCCTTGCCCGGACTGGAGAAGGAAAGTTGGATAGACTTTTGGGATTTGGACTTGGGTCGTGAGGAGATTGGAGCTGTGGGGGCCCTTGGATTTGGAGGAATTTTGAAACATGTCCTGAAATACCTTATGGATTTTAGATTTAACCATGGAGATTTGGTTGACCTGTTGAGAAGGAATAAAAGCATTGCTAGGTTGGAGCTTCCCCGAGATCTGCTCTTCAGTATCAAAGGAAGGAAAATAAGAACAAGATCAGTAGAAGACAAAGTAAAGTGCATGTATAAATATGAAGAAGACCTGCAGAAGGGACTTGGAAAAGAGTTAAGAGCCTAGGACAGAAGATCACCAGGTTGATAGACTATTTGGAATTGACGAATGACTGGCAGTAGCCGAGACCAGGGAGAAGAGATGGTGGAAGAAGATTGGAAAAGAAGTTTTAAAGTTTATTTTCAGAAATAGAAATATTATAAAATTACTGAGTGTTAGAAAAATGTTGGAATGGAATCTTATGGCTTTAGTTGAAATGTTATAAGGAGTTAAGCATAAATAAGCATTATAGCATTAATGGAAAATAAGGGTAAAAATAAGTTAAGATATTTATATGACAGAAAATAGAGAAAGATGGAAAGGAATTGCTGAAACAATTAATAGAAGTGGACTACAAAAAGGGAGGTGAGAGGAGGTCGATGAAACAAGGGTATGAAAGATAGACTACTGAAATGGTATAATGTATGTTTTTAAATTGTTTTTGTTTTGTTTTGTTTAGGTTAATGTTGTGTTTTGTATTGTTTATATATTGTATTGTATTGTTTTTTCCCTTTCTTGTTTTTTTTCTTTTTTTCTTTTTGTCTCTTTTCTTCTTTTTCCTTTTTGTAAGTTTTAAAAGTAATAAATATTATTTTTTTAAAAAACAACAACATTGATGAATCCATTTTCTATGCCTAGTGACAAGGCTGACATACCACGGGAATCCAAAACGTGGGGCAGGGGAAATATATTCAGCAGCTCATCTCTGCCAAGGTAGCATTTCAATGAAATATGCATTCTTTATATTATTGTGACATTTAACTGCCTTAGTCAGAGGCCTGGGGTGATATGCAGGTGGTACACAGAGCAGCATCAAACCTGCCATAACATTTAAATAGAGGATAAAATAAGAAGTTCCAAAGGTGAGCAGGTATTTCAGTAGTTTGGGTTAGGTTTGACAGACAGTATTTTGTTGGAAGGATTCAAGCCCATGCCAAGAAATGTAGCTTTGTGTTAATCAAATGGATTGCAGCACTCTGTTGACCTAGTGCAAAAAACCCACCTTTAAAAAATACCATACTTTATGCCAGAGCTTTCCAAACTGTGTGTCGTGACACGTTAGTTGCAGTGTGTAGGTGTGTTGCGCAAATGCTCCCTGCGCTCTGCCCAAGGCTGGAAAAGGGTTAACCTCCAGTTTGCTAGTAAAACTTAATTGCTGTGTCGCAAAATGATGCATCTCTAAAAAGTGTTGCCAGCATGAAGAGTTTGGAAAGTTCTGCTTTATGCACCTAGGAAAGTGATGGAGTGAAATGAGTGGGATGAATGATGGGAAATAGGGGGTAGGGGGATTTTTCCATTTTGGTTCCTCTTCATTTCTCATTATTCCAATTTTACAGTTCTCCACATTTCCATGTCAGTTTCCCAGGTTTTTGTAAAACAAATCCTCATGAAATTTCACCAGCATTTTAGTGTGGATTGCTCATAATGTACACAATTGTTATGCAATTCTGCCCAATATAGACATTTTTTCATGCATTTTCATGGATATATGCATTTATATGCACACTTTACCCTAGTGTATAAGGTTTTTTTTTCATATTATATATCTGGAGAACTGCACTGCAAAATAAATTCATTGAAGTGCAACTTTTGAAGGTTGGCTGCCATTTGGTTGACGCATTGTTTCAGGAAGTGTGACTATATTCATTTTTGAATGTGAACTGAGTTGAAATGTGAACTGAGTTAAAATGAGAGGCACAAATACAAGATGGGGGACACCTGGCTTGAGAGCAGTACATGTGAAAAGGATCTAGGAGTCTTGGTTGACCACAAACTTGACATGAGCCAACAGTGTGACGCGGCAGCTAAAAAAGCCAATGCAATTCTGGGCTGCATCAATAGGAGTATAGCATCTAGATCAAGGGAAGTAATAGTGCCACTGTATTCTGCTCTGGTCAGACCTCACCTGGAGTACTGTGTCCAGTTCTGGGCACCACAGTTCAAGAAGGACACTGACAAACTGGAACGTGTCCAGAGGAGGGCAACCAAAATGGTCAAAGGTCTGGAAATGATGCCTTATGAGGAACGGCTAAGGGAGCTGGGCATGTTTAGCCTGGAGAAGAGGAGGTTAAGGGGTGATATGATAGCCATGTTCAAATATATAAAAGGATGTCACATAGAGGAGGGAGAAAGGTTGTTTTCTGCTGCTCCAGAGAAGCAGACACGGAGCAATGGTTCCAAACTACAAGAAAGAAGATTCCACCTAAACATTAGGAAGAACTTCCTGACAGTAAGAGCTGTTCGACAGTGGAATTTGCTGCCAAGGAGTGTGGTGGAGTCTCCTTCTTTGGAGGTCTTTAAGCAGAGGCTTGACAACCATATGTCAGGAGTGCTCTGATGGTGTTTCCTGCTTGGTAGGGGGTTGGACTCGATGGCCCTTGTGGTCTCTTCCAACTCTATGATTCTATGATTCTATGATTCTATGAATTTTTCCCATTTCTCATGGGAAGTCATATAAACACTCTACAGTGAAATCAGAATGGATGCAGGATGAAGGCTGATTGTTGTATGACTGCTCTGCAAGCAAACTGGAACGAATGATCAGTGAAGATCAAATGTAGTCTTACCTTTGCATAAGCTTTCTGGAAGCAAATCAGAATAAATGCCCAGCTGAAAGAGCCCAAAGTCACACTCAGAGCTTTATGGATCTGTTAAAGTGAACCTTTGTGGGAAATTTGGAGGTTTCATCTTGGGAGATGAACACTGAAGAAGGAAGCAAAACTAATTTCGGTAAGACTAATGATCTCTGGGGGATTCAGTCCATTCCCTCAAAAGCAATTTCACTTCCCAAGTCTGCAGTGTTATGGGCATTGCTGCATTAGACTGCAAGGACTTACTATCCCTTGTTTTTAGAATGTGGAGCCAACCTTTCTACATAAAACAACTAAGGACAATTTAATAACAGACTCTGCCCACCCAGAATGCACACACACAGCCAAAGTGAAGCTGCCACTGTGCCATTTCTTAGAACACTTGAATCAAGTAAAGCAGGTCCTAAAGAAAAGCAAGGGAGGTAAATTGGGGCATTTTAACTATGAGTAGTTTCATAAATGCTAAACTGCCAACGGGGGGACGGGGGACTGGGGCATAGCAAGAGAGAAAAGAGCACACAAATATTTTTCTGCATTGACAATCAATTTCTAAAATACTTATTGTGGTTATGCTGGTTTTAAAGTCTGCTAGCAAGATTAAAGGAGGCTTAAAGTAGCCCTTTGTCCATGGAGTTTTCTTGGCAGGGATACTGGAGTGGCTTGCCGGTTCCTGCTCCAGGTGGATCACGTTTGGTCAAAACTCTCCACTATGACCTGTCCATCTTGGGTGGCCCTGCACAGCATAGCTCATAGCTTCTCTGAGTTATTCAAGCCCCTTCGCCATGGCAAGGCAGTGATCTGTGAAGGTGCTGGAGCAGACTCTTGAAAGTCCCATGGACTGCAAGAAGATCAAACCTATCCATTCTTAAGGAAATCAGCCCTGAGTGCTCACTGGAAGGACAGATCTTGAAGCTGAGACTCCAATACTTTGGCCACCTCATGAGAAGAGAAGACTCCCTGGAAAAGACCCTGATGTTGGGAAAGATGGAGGGCACAAGGAGAAGGGGACGACAGAGGACGAGATGGTTGGACAGTGTTCTCAAAGCTACCAGCATGAGTTTGACCAAACTGCGGGAGGCAGTGGAAGACAGGAGTGCTTGGCGTGCTCTGGTCCATGGGGTCATGAAGAGTTGGACACGACTAAATGACTAAACAACAAAAAAAGTAGGCATTGCTTGGTCAGTTAGAATGCAGAATCTGCACTGGGTCAGAATGCTTATTGGCATTATTCATCATCTTTCCTGAGCTTTGACAGCATTGCTAGATCTGTCAGCTGGGGAAAAGTGCAGTGCTGTCTGGAAACCAATTTGATTCCTCAGCCTCTAAGGGTCGACCATTCAAATAGAGGGCTACAGCTCTGCTGTGGACAGAGCCACCAACTTGCAAGAGTGCCTCCTGCTGCCCCAGTGAGGAAATCTGTCCACTGCTGCTGCTTTGCTCTGCTAAAATGGGCATGGGCTTGGCACAGAGTCAGTGAAGAATTATAGCTGTCAAAACATTGATGAAATTATTCACTGCCTGTGAAGCAGCACTTTTTGTTTCTAGAGGAACATATGGGCTTTCATCCTACCCAAGGGTGCTTCTGTGCCAAAGCAAAGGCAGTCCTTGGCTCGAGGCTGCAATTACGAAAGTAACAAGGCTTTGTCGCTGCCATTGTAAAATGGATCCACCCTAGGGGTGGAAGCACATTGCAGAGATCACACAAAGTTACAGAAAGAGGAGGTGTGTGAAGGTGGCATTACCTACCCTCCAACTTTTGTCTGATGGAAATAGGAAAAATGGGACATTCTGGGATCAAATCAGGAACCAGGACGGCTTCTGTAAATGTCCCTGGAAAACAGGGACACTTGGAGGTGCAGGAATTGTACCACTCAACCTCTCTGGTGCTTTGGTAAAGCACCAAAAAGAGGTGCAGGGAGGAGGCTTTAAGAGGCTAAAGTATACATGGTCGGTTGAAGTTGTGGGTTGTGGTGCAAATATGAGCTGATAAGCTTAGCAGAGCCAAGCAGAGACAGGGACAAAGGTGTGCCCCTATCAGGCCAGTAGTTGGGTACCAAGAAAGGAAGATGAGGCTCCAGTGAGCAGAGGCAGGAGATACGGTCAAGATCAGGGTAGCAACATGGCCAGAGGCATCTGGTGAGTTTATAGCCCCGACACACACTCTTACAAGGTGTATGTCAGAACCCACAAGTGTGTCCACAACCCACACATTTAGCTACGCTGTGCAAGAGGCTTAGGGCTTTTTACTGGTGTTAAATGTGCCTGTGTTATGGCTATGTGTATCTCCCCTTGACGTTATATCCATAAGGTCAGGGATTAGAAATTGGCGCCTTTCATATGAAAGTTAACAATACCTACAAGACTAACTGGTTGTCTTATATGCTTCCTTAATCATGACTTTTGGGAAGAAGTTTCCATTGTGCAGAATCCCATTGTTTCCTAAAGGTGATAATTAAACTTTACTGGTAATGCAGGATTAGTGGACTGATTGTTACTTTAGGTACTAAGACGTCAGGATATTTACACATGTCTTCCAGGTCATGTTTAAGGTAAGAACCAGTACCAAGGTTGAAATAGGTCATAATGGGATAAAATAGATCATAATCATTTTATATACTCATGCCAGCTTCACTGATGCCATGATTTACATCAATAAACCACACAAAAAGTTCAACTTGGCACCCATCATGGTTTGCAGCCACTGGTTGGCTAATGAGCTGTGCTGAGCAATTTGGAAGTGTGGGTGCCTGTTTTCTATTTTATTTTGATAATGTAATTTATTGTTCTTAGCTTTTCTAGCTCCCCCCCCCCCTTAGTTTTGTCATCTTTCAAGTGTTATTGTACCTTCTGCAAACAGCCCAGGGCTTACAGGAAAGCAGCCTATAAAAGAGGACAAGGTATATAAGCAACTTGAGCAAAGATCCCAAGCCATGTGAGCATTTGGGCAGGCAGCTCTGAGCCTTAGGAGAATTGCTTGCCTGTGATGAATTGCACACGTAACCCAGGAAGAAATGCAAAGGATGGCAAGTTTTCCCCTCAGGTTATAATCAGCCCATCAAAACTGTAACTAGAAGTTAGAAAATGTCATTCATGTAAAATAATTAGTTTGGAAGGATTTTTTAAAAACCTCATTACATTGTTTCTTATGACTAATGATGTTATGTGTCTGATCCAAAAAGACAAAATAATTACAGGAGCTAATAGAAAATGTATTACTTTAGGTATTACACATTCCATTTCTGTGACTTGCAAGAGACAGGAAAATCCAGCATTTCATCGCTAGCATGCTGGGCACAGAACATGGGTTAAACTTTCTTTTATGATCTACTTGGGCAACAAATACATTTTATAAACCATGGATGAGGAACATGTGGTCATTCAGATATTGCTGGACTACAATTCCTATCATGCTGGCCGTTGGCCATGCCAGCTGGGGCTGATGGGAGATGGAGTCCAACAACCTTGTGGAGGGCCACAGGTTCCCCCATCCTTGTTATAAATGTACAAATACGCAATCTCTTGCTGCAAGGAACAGCTTTTAAATACCACCACTCCTTTGAATTCCCCCATGCATGCCAAAATGTTACTTGGACTTCATGGGGAGATGTGGAGGAAGGCACTTGGAAGCAAGCTGGACTCTCCAAATTGCTATTTGGCACTCAATACCTACAACTTAGAGAGAGAACAAACGTCAAACAATGAACATTGTTTAAAAACTGGCACTGCTAACATTTCAGTGAACTGGTAACCTTTCCCTCTGCCATAAATCCCTCGAACTTTCCAACCTTAAACAGTACTTTGGGATGGAATGCAAGTAAAAACTTGCAAAAGTGTAATGGGGAGACATCAATTTTGTTTCACAATACTTTTGTTTGTAGACATATGGAAAGCACGCTGTTATTAGGTTTCTTTCTTCTGTGCCACTGCAGATTCCCCTAAATGGTTTCCGCAATTCTTTGCTCATCCTCTTATGCTTATAACCCCCTAATCCACTCAACACCCTACAAATGTGACACAAAAATGATTTTTCGAGCTCTGGCAGATGTTTGTATTTTTTCCGTATTTCAGTTACCATCAGAAGTTGTGGAAGGTCACAGCAGCAGTTATTTGTGGAGGTTAGCTTGATAGCAATATCTGGATTAGCTCTATGCCAAAAGGTGGGTAGAACTGAATCTTCTCATAATATATGTATTGAGCCCAGGGATGGGGAATCTGCAGCCCTCTAAATATACTTGGACTTCAGTTCCCATACTTCCTGACCCTTGGCCATGCTGACTGGGGCTGATGGGAGTTGGAGTTCCTGAAGGTCTCTGAACATCTCAGGAAAAGTTGTGCTTCTTAGTTCTGCAGCTCTGTGCTGAAGCAAACACTGCCAGATTCTTGCCTGTTGCATTAACAAGTTAAATGTGGTATATCAAAAGCTGCAGTTGTACAATGTTCTGAAATACTTTTACGTTGGGATTGCATATAATTCTGCCTTGTACAGAGTCAGAGACCATTGGTCCAGCTAAGGAAATTCTAAAGGGCTTTGAGAAAAAAGCAGAAAAATGGAAGCCTCTTTCACAGGGGGGAAAGCTTTTGAAAAATTAGAGGACATTTATCATCAGAGCACTAGCATAAGCATCTAGCAGAAACTGGGATTTTCTACATGGGCTGGTTAATATTCATTGCCTCCAAGTGACTAATGAATAGAAATGGACTAGGCTCTGGGAAACACTCCAGCCTTGAGTAAGAGACAGTTGTACCATTTGTGAGCCAAGCCCAAAACCTTGAGTAGAATTGGGCAAAAGCCCTATAAACACAAAGCAGTTATTATTGCAAAAGCCCTAACAAATAGAAAGTAGTTACTATTTGCATCATCTTCATCAAATTCTCTGCCCAACCCACCAACTTGCAAGATTGAATTTATAATGGTTTTTGAAGCACCAAACTCTGTCTTCTGCTCTTCTGTGTACCAGGCTGAAAGCTGAAAATAATTTCCATTAAATCATCCTCAGGACCATTCAGTGTCTATAATAAACAATCTATCCCTGTGATGGAGGTCAGTAAACAATTCACTTTTCATACCCAGCTCCCGTAGCCACATTTTCAGGGAGAAGACCTAGGGGTACCAACAGTAAGTATTTAAAAAATAAACCATGCTCTGCCAGATAACCAATACAGTGAAGTAACACACACACAGAGGCACACCAAATTTTGCCAGACCCAGGGCTTTACCCTTGAAACACTAGGTGCGACCTTAATTCCACACCTGAACCATCAATCTTCCCTAAGTTCATATCTGATTCCCTAGGTTTTGTCCTGTTCCCACCTGCCCTGGATCTATCCCTGGCATAGCCCAGTAAGTCAATATTTGTTTTGTTTTAAACAACAACAGGCACGGCAATATTTCCAGCTACTTCTATTGTACCAGGACATAACACAAGACATAACACAAGCAAGCTGACATATGCCAGTAGGTCAGAATCCAGCCCTCAATTATCGTATTAACATCACTTCAACCCCCAGCCCCAGCCCATCCTTTCTATTATGTTTGTTACAACATAAATCCAATCTTAACCAAATTTACTCAGAGATAGTAAACTGACTTCAGTAATACTTATTTCCAGAAGTCTTTCAGACTGCAGATCATGCTTCTTAATGTCTATTGATTCTCTCCCCCATGAAGCTGTGTAGTGCACTTAGCAATAGCTACATGCAAGCAGGAATTTATTTATTTTTTAACCCCTCTCTCATCCCTTTTCTTCAGAAAATGCAGAACAGTTAAATGGGATTTCCAGCAGCCCAGAATATAATAAACTCCACAAATACTTAGCTTCAACAATACTATAGATTCCAAGACATTTGATGAACCAAAATTTCTTCATGGCAACCCTGTAGGTAAAATTGCACACAAGATATAGAGCTACCATTAAAAACAACCTTATGTGTTGATGAGCTCTCCTTCCCTGCAGCATCAAATTAACCTGTGTTGTGATGACATCATGTGGGACCTTTCCCCTTCCCTGCTCCTCTACTGGTGGAGTAAGACACGGTGCAATGACAGCATGCAACATACAGAGTGTATTGATACTACAGATAATTTAGCATATCCTTTATAGTTCCACCTATAACTACCAAGCGAAAAACACATTGTTAGAACACTTAGGACCCCTCCAGACTCTCTGTCTCTGTGTGTGTGTGTGTGCGCACACACACACACACAATATTATGCAACATGCCATTGATGCAATAATAGTGCAGATTTATCTACACACTATCCCACTTTATTAGTTGTTCCGAGATGCTTCCCCATTGTTAGGCCCTCCAGAGAGCAAAAATGTGGCTCCTTGTGCTATAGCACAACAAAAGTGGTACCAAAAAACAAAAAAAAAAAAAAACAAAAATCCACCCAGAAGAAACATTTGTGGTACAAAAAGTGCCTGAGATACACCCCAAAGCTGCAGGGCATGCACCAATTAGATAGCCAACTTGATACCATCATAAGCACAAATTATCATACATGCACAATAAAGAGAATATTGAGGGGCCATTAATGCTGATAGTATATTTAGATATATTTTAGCGAAGAGCCATCAGGATCCAGGATTCAGAATGCAAGTTGTTAGGCAATGCTTAAGCAAGAAAGTTATAGTCAATAGTTTCTCTTAACAAAACTGAATAAGATGCATTAAGCAAAATGATATGATTCACCCTCACCCATTAGTGATATATCTCTGCATCTATATATAGATGTAACACAGACACACAGAAATCTTCCACAGAACAGTATAAGAGACGCTGCTTCTTTGTAGCCTTTTCTTTCCACCTGAGCGAAGTTTAACCATTCCTTACATGCTCCTAGAATCAAGTCTATCTGTACCCCCAAAACAACCTCTGATATCGGGGAAAGGATAGTGTGAGAGCAATATTCTCCTGAAAACAGTTCTCAGCCTGGATATGCTTCTGCCTCCCAGCCAATTTCTATTATGTAGTTTCTGACATCAAGTACCGGAATATATTCCCAGGCGCCTGAGCAAATTACCATTCTCTTCGTTAAACCAACTTTGTTTGCATTCCCTTGGCAGTTGCAAATGCAAACATGGTTGCTCCCTAGACTCGTTCTTTCGGTTTGCTGTTGTCCAGGATTCTTCCTGCCGGCTCTGCACAGTCCAAGTCCATACGTGCTCACAGGTGGATAGATAGATAAATAGATAGATAGATGTGTGTGTGTGTGTGTGTGTGTGTGTGTGTATACTTTTATATTATATATATGTGTGTGTGTGTGTGTATAATATTATAATACTGTATAGACTAATATATATTATAATATGTATTATTGAGGCATCTAATCATAAGCTTGCATTTTTATTAAAGCTTATATGTTTAATCAGGGCTTGTATTTTAAGAATGAGTTTAAAAATGTTCTGTTTCATGCCAGGCAGAAGACCAGTTGCCTAAAAACCTTGGCAAGATATTTTTACTCCTAGACAAGGGGCCCCCCTGATTTATAGCAGAAAACAATTCTCAAAGTCATAAAAAGGGAATTACAGGCTGACAGCCAAGGTTACACTGACCCTACAAATTAAGGGTGGATAAATAGTAAAATGAGCCATATCTTCTTCCTAAGGTTAAGAAGGTCAAGAGCAGTGAAAAAGCATCTAGCTGGCAGAAAGAGAACATTTTCTGGGAAGACTTTTTCTAAAGCTGTTTCTTTCTTAAACTAAGATCCTTTTAAGATTTCTTTTCCTTTTAAAAGGTTGTTTATGTATTAAATATATTAGTTTAAATATAATTATGCAAAGGATTTAAGAAATGCTAGATTCTTATTTCATATAGTTGTAAGAGTTGTAACTATCCTGAAATTAAGTCAGGCACCAGCCAAGCCCCTTGCCAGACAGAAGACGCCAATCGAGCACTCCTGATATATGGTTGTCAGGCCTTTTGTTTAGAAACCTTCAAATGAAGGAGATCTCTCAATGTTGATGTGAACTCAATCCTTGACATGCATAAGATAAAAATTCAAGATTAATTATCTGTTTTGGAAGGCAATAGGGCAAGGAGGGCAAGAGGTGAGCTGGTAATTAAGATTCCTTGTTGAGACACATGTAAGATATATTACTACTTATTTGTCATTTATAGATAGAAGAATATATAGCTTTTTATTTTCCATAAAAGGCAAGAGGAAATGGGTGTATCTTTTGTGATTGGTTCTAGCAAACAGCCAATAGGAATTTTAACCAGGCTGATTGGACAGAGGCAGCCACAGGAGGAGCAAGGGGGCTGGATTAAGGAAATATAAGTGCTGGCCAGAATGGCAAGAGGCCAGGCCAGAGCTTGGTAACCATATACCACTGTGCCTCATATTTATTTGTCTGACAAATAAATTACTATTTTAATTTCTCTATTGCTGCGTTGAATATTTCATTCCAGCTAAGCGTTAACCACAAGCAGGGTGCTACATTATAATATATATTAGGATAGACTAATATTATATATATATATATATATATATATATATGCGCAAAAGCAATTCGTGCTCTAGGACTGACCCCACCGCACTCGAAATTAAAGTAACTAAAACAGAGACATCACCATGTCAACAAACGTCTGTATAGTTAAAGCTATGGTTTTCCCAGTAGTGATGTATGGAAGTGAGAGCTGGACCATAAAGAAGGCTGATCACCGAAGAATTGATGCTTTTGAATTATGGTGCTGGAGGAGACTCTTGAGAGTCCCATGGACTGCAAGAAGATCAAACCTCTCCATTCTTAAGGAAATCAGCCCTGAGTGCTCACTGGAAGGACAGATCCTGAAGCTGAGGCTCCAATATTTTGGCTACCTCATAAGAAGAGAAGACTCCCTGGAAAAGACCCTGATGTTGGAAAAGATTGAGGGCACAAGGAGAAGGGGACGACAGAGGACGAGATGGTTGGACAGTGTTCTTGAAGCTACAAACATGAGTTTGACCAAACTGTGGGAAGCAGTGGAAGACAGGAGTGCCTGGCGTGCTCTGGTCCATGGGGTCACAAAGAGTCGGACACGACTAAATGACTAAACAACAACAATATATATATATATAATATAAATATAAATTATAATAAATATACGCAAAAGCAATTCGTGCTCCAGAACTGACCCCACCGCACTCGAAATTAAAGTAACTAAATCAATCAATCAAGGAGCTTCACTCGTCCCGCCCTCGCGCGCACATGCCATCCAATCGCGCATGCGCTCTCGGCCCAAAGGCTCGTCCCTTTAAACAGCCAGTTGGCGGGAAATGTTTTCGGCGCCGCTAAGCGACGCCTTTCCCGACTCCCCGCTGCGCACGCGCGCCCTCGCTCCTCCCGGCCGAGCGGGTCGCCATGGTGACGGGACGCGGAGCTGCGCTCCAGGCGGCCTCGAGCCCAGTCGGGCGAGGAGCCGGGACCGCTCGCGGCCATGACGGACATCCTGTGCGATTGGCTGAACCGAGAAGTGAAGCTCTCGCGGGCAGTGAGTGAGTGCGGGAGCCTCCTTGCAGGGCTAAGGCGGGCGGGGAAGCCCCGGGAGGTGCGCGGCTCCGGCTTCCCGTGTCCCTCTCAGGCGGGCGGGCGCTTCATTTCGGCTCGCCTGAGGGAACTTCGCCCCCCTCCATAAACCAGATTCCCCTCCAACCCTAGACGCGTGGAGACTTTTCTTCTTGTTGTTTAGTCCCTCGTGAGAGAAATGGCGCTTTGCACATGCTCAGGAGCACGGTTTTGCTGCAGATTCATTTGCTTCCCCCACAGACATTTCATAGAAGGGGAGCCATGCGGGTCATCTAGTCCGACCTGCTGCAGTGCAGGAGTTTACATCTAAACATGACATTAACGCCTTGCCTCCCTAATGTAATGCCCAATGTGGGGCTCGAACCCACAAACCTGAAATGGGAGTCTCATGCGCTACCGGCTGAGCTACCCCTGGTTATTGCAGATTCTACATATTTCTCTGTTTCATGAAATCTGCTAACCGCTTGATGGTATGGTATGGGGTGGGTGGGTGGAAACCTCAAAGTGGTTTACAAGAGAGATAAAACAATAAAATTGCCAATAAAAAAATTACCAATTAGCAATAAAAGGGGGGGGGGGGGAGACAGACGCAATTAAAAAAAACATGCATAGGTTAGACTAAAATGAATTAAAACTCACACCAGCTTTCTAAACATCTGGATAAAAGGTAAAGGTAAAGGTACCCCTGCCCGTACGGGCCAGTCTTGACAGACTCTGGGGTTGTGCGCCCATCTCACTTAAGAGGCCAGGGGCCAGCGCTGTCCGGAGACACTTCCGGGTCACGTGGCCAGCGTGACATCGCTGCTCTGGCGAGCCAGAGCCGCACACGGAAACGCCGTTTACCTTCCCGCTGGTAAGCGGTCCCTATTTATCTACTTGCACCCGGAGGTGCTTTCGAACTGCTAGGTTGGCAGGCGCTGGGACCGAGCAGTGGGAGCGCACCCCGCCGCAGGGATTCAAACTGCCGACCTTTCGATCGGCAAGCCCTAGGCGCTGAGGCTTTAACCCACAGCGCCACCTGCGTCCCCTAAAACATCTGGATAGACGTGTATAAATAAAAATATTTTTGGCAGGCAGCAAAAAGCATACAGTACAGGGAAGGTGTCTATAGGCAGGGAGTTACAAAGTTTCAGCACTGTCGCACTAAACCATTGCATTCTTACAGATGCAGTGTGGGTATTTATATACCCAGGGCAGGTAGCAGAGTAGTAAGAAACAAACAAACAAACAAACAAACAAAAGTGCTTCAGCAACAACAACAAAAGACTAATGCAGCATACAAACAAGCAAATTTAAACAGCATGAGCCCATTCAAAACAGACAGTATGATCAAACTGCTTTAAGTTTAAAGTGCTTGCATTAGTAGTTCTCATTTTTCCTTCACTGAAAAATAGGTACCAGGAAGACTCACCTTTCTGACTGCCTTTGCATGACAGAATTGCACGAGGAGCAGCTATTCTGTTGGTGGAAATAGCTTTCACCCAAGTAACAAAAAAGTTATTACTGATGTTAATAACTGTGCTAGAGTACCAATATGCCCAAACAGGATTGGTGGGAGTGGGATGGGTTTAGCCAGGGGAGGCAGTAATATTAAGTGTCAATAGTAATAACTAATAGTAGCAAATAACCTGTATGGCACTTGGAGGGATTCCATCCAGCTTGGTTGTCTTCCTTGATTTTGAAACGGGGGTCTTGAAACACTGGGGATTTTGAAATGTTTTGTGAGCATTTGTATCAATTCTGGGAGTCTAGAATGATCAGAGGGATTTGTTTTTAGATATGGTACATTTGGAAAAAATGCAATGAAATCAAGGGAGACCAGGCTTTGGTTAAAAATGAAATGACAGTAATACTTTATGGAGAGCAGTAAGAGTTGTAATATGTCAACAAGCAGCTTCTCCTAATTTGAACTTGTAACGCCAGACAAGACATATAGAAGTTCCCTTGTTTCCATGTAACTATGATGCAGCCCAGGAAAGCCCCACTCCTGAATTGTACATTGGGTTGCATGAACAGAATGGCTGGTGTTTTCCACACCGTAATGATCGTTTGCTCATCCAGAATGTGCAAAAAGACATATCATCGCCTCAGTGTGGTTTTGTTAAAAGAACTAGAGACCCTATATAGCACCGTATTTGAGGGAGGGACTGTTTTCTAACCTAGGAATGGGTGGACCTGCAGCCCACCAGATGTTGCTAGACTGCAGTTCCCATCATCCCTGACCCTTGGCTGGGGTTGATGGGAATTGAACTCCAATAAATCTGGAGCGCCATGGGTTTCCCATCACTGCAAATTATATTATTAACAGGTCCATAGAAGGTTGTAACTGCTTTGGTCATCTATCTCCCACTGCTCCCCCTCTTTGTTATCCATCCTCCTGCTTCCGTGGCAAGTTGGGAAAGGCAGAGCAGCAGGGTGGGACGGGGAGCAGGGGCTATTTCTTTCCTTGTTTCCTTGGACCTTTTCTCTAGGTTGGCAATCCTACATTCCTGAGCGCTCTGTTCAAAATAAAGAAGGCTGCCAACTCAAGTTATTTGGCTCAAGAACCTTTTGACTGACTTATTGGGCAGAAGATAGCTGGAAAAATATTATTTAGTTATTTTAGTGCAGCCTTACAAAAACTGTGGGTAGCAGGTGTGATCTTCTCTTTGCTCATACACAAAGGAATGCCTCTTCCCCTGAGAGCACCTGCTGTGACGCATGCAAGCATTATCAAAAAAGAAGTTGCAAATGTGTTTTCTTCTTCAGTTTGTTCATGTGCAAATCAATGCACTTCTGATTGATTGAATCAGTTCTAATTGATTCAAACTCATAATTATTATTTTTTTAAAAAAATAGGTAGCAGCTTCCCAAATAACCTTGTGTTTTGTGACCTGTCTACTTTACATTACTACCTCCACATTTTTGGGCAGTCCTAGGAAAGCAGTGGATGGTGTTCATTCTGAGTTACACAACACACCTCTTAAGCTCCCATGTGGCAATGATTTCCATCACCAGAGACTCTTCTGCAGTTTCAAGGGACACAAATCTGTCGAATTTCCTCAATTAATAAGGACTCTGGAGTACAGACAGTCCTTGTAGATATATGTTTATCCCGTTGTTCCTACTATTTGATCTACAAATGGCTTTCCTCCAGAGAAAAATATCATCCACACAGAGAGATGAAATGCCTCTAATGAGAGGCTGAACTACCAGATTTCTAGAGCTCTTTAGGTTGTGGGAGAGGCGATTATAAACTCTCAAATTACCATTGTATCTCAAGGCTTCTTCATATTGCAAGTTGGGGTTGTCTTACTCTTCCCAGAAGAAGAAGCATCTTGAAACGCAGAGAATTTAAGAAATTATTACAGCTTACTTTTAAGTTAGAACTTAAAAGAGGCAATAGAGAACTGCTGCTGTTTTAATAATTTACTGTAGGTTGAAGCCAACTAAATAATACTCAAAGTAGACCCATTGAAATAATTGGTTGTGACTGAAGTCAATTGGCTTGAATGAGTACCGGTATATTTTATTTATTATTATTTATTAATTTTGTATACCACCCTTCATCTGAAGATCACAGGGTGGTTTACAACATAAAAATACAAAATGAGAACACAAAATACATAATAAAACAAAAACAAACCAATGAACCCTTCCCACAAACACATGCTGAATATTACTTAGTTGGGAGCAACTCTTCATTTTTAAAATTTGTTTCATTAGGGCCAATTCATGCATTAAGGCTTCTAGAGCAGGCCTGCACAAGTTTCAGTAATCCCCAGAGCATATCTGTGCAATCTGTGGTACACCAAGTCAGTGACCCATCAGGGGTTGATAACCACCCTATCCTTTATGCCGCCTGCCTGGGCCTGGAAAAAAATGGGGGGTGTCATTAAGTGCTTCACAGGCCACAATGTGTGGGTAATAGACTTGGTAGCTCATGCAGGTACAGGCCTGATTTAGATGGTGGAAGCACCTTGGTGAGGTGGATCATGTGGTTTCATCCCATGCTAGCTGAAACCTGGCCTGAGAAAAGGCAATGTTGACTTCTCTGTGTAGATCAGAGGTAGGAAACCTGTGGTCTTCCAGGTGTTGTTGGACTCCAACTCTGATATGTCCCCTTCCAGCATGGTCAGTGGTCAGGGAAGATGGTAGTTGTAGCTCAGCAACATATTGAGGGCCACCGGTTAGCCGCTTCTGATCTGGATGTAACTGCAACTGCATGGGAGGAAGTCACAGGAAAGTTACTGGCACTTTACGGTGGTAACATATGAATCAGCCCTTAGGTCTGAACAAATGGAGGGGAAAAAACCTTTCCTTTTTCTCTTTAAAAATAAACCAGAAATGGAGTCTTTTGCCCAGGAGTTTTCTTCAGGATACCTCATCGGAGAACTTCTCAACAAGTTTGAACTCCAGGATGACTTTGCTCAGTTTTCGCAAAGCAGGTTAGTAGATGGTATATATACAACACCAGATGGTTAACGTAGTAAGTGGTGGCTCCAAGTCCTGGGGTAGGGGGCTTAAGCAAGGCGCCCTCGGAAGGGGAATCCTACCTCCTTGCCTGTTGCCACTGACGCTGCATTAGCTTTCTCCCTCTGGGACCAATCTGCATCACTGCTCCTCCATGTTCCTGCCTCTGCTTGTGTACTTGAAGATAGCTAGAGAGCAGGCAGTGGCAGAAAGGAGAAAGACCAGGAGGGCCAAGGGACCATGGATGTTTGACATAAGACTTAGACATCTGCCTGACAACCCTGATTGCCAATGCCAGTCCAAATAGATTAAGATGACAGCTGGTGTAAAATGCAGTTTCCCACCTGACTCAGCTTAGGAATACTGAAGGCATATGGGGGTCTGCAGGTATGCATGGGTTAGCCCCTCCCCCTTGATGACAGCATGTGCCTCCCAGCTGACACGTGATTGACTCAATCTCAAGGCCATATATTCACACAGAGTTTCCAATTCTGGAGATGGGAAGGTATGTTGCTGCCATACACTTTAGTGTAGAGGTGGTGGGGCCAGCATATTTCTGCAGGCCCCTTCATGCATTCAGAAACAAATGCCTGAATAGGGATATTGTTTATTGCTAAAAGGTGACTAATGGTGTTTGGCCAACAGTCCTTGGAAAAGGAGAGGAAGGATGTAGCCATGTTTACATATTTCATCCAGCACTTCCCCGTATGCCTGCTATATATACTTGTTGAATGATGATTTCCATGCTCCCAAGAAAACTTATCAAAACCCAGACAGATACGATAAGGAACTGGGATGGGTTCCATAGCTCAGTGAGTGCATGCTTTCCATGTAGAAGGTCCTGGGGTCCAACTCAGGTATCTCTAATTTAAAAACCTATTTAATGTATCAGGGTTAGGCCACATCTCTGCCTTAGACCTTGGAGAATGGTGGCCAGAGTAATTAATGTTGGGGTAAGGCTGCAACCCTAATCCCACTTACCTGGGAGCAAGCCTCATTTGATTCAGTAGGACTTACTTCTGAGTAGACAAAATTGGATTACCTTGTAAATGGACCAATAGTTTGATTCAGTACAAGGCAGTTTCATATGCTCAAAATCTTTAGGTTTCAAAATGTGGTCACCCAAACGTTTTGATCTGTTCCTAATGATAATTTTGTTTAGCTCTATCTCTCTATAAATGAACATGCTTATTGAAGAATGCTGGGCTTTGGGATCAGTTTTTGGGAAGATCTTCACATTTCGAAGGAAACAGAACCTTATATATAATTGCAGAGTCTGTTTACGTTTTCAGGCTTGCCAGTGCGAAACTTAACAACTTTTCTCGCATGGAGCCCACCCTTCAACTCCTGGGCGTGCAGTTTGACCAGAATGTGGCCCGAAACATCATGACAGAGCAGCATGGAGCTGCCACCAAACTGATCTACCAATTGTATGTGGCTCTAGAGAAAAAGAAAAAAGCAGGACTCACTGGAGTTGCCATGGATGCAATGAGAGCCTCAGCTCCCGCAAAGCTCAAGAGCGTGGGAACTGAAATGTATCGAGAGGTGAGCTTGTTGAGATAAGAACACCTTTCCCAATAGAGAAGCAGAACATCACATGTGACTATACCTGTCAGATATATACCTATGACACGAGAGATCAAAATACAATTCCTGTAAACCAAATTTCTGTTTTGTATACTGAATATTGCAGGGACTTAATTGATGGGAGTTGTAGTCCAGCACCACTTTCAAGACACATATTGGCTACCTCTGCTCTAGAGTTACTCTAAATTCGCTTTCACCAAACTAATAGCCACTTTAAGAACTCTCTGATCTCTTTGCTTCACAGTGTCCCATCAGGTATCTGCATAGTTCCTTGCATTTTCAGACTCACAACAAATAGCTTTGGCCATTCGTTCCTGGTTTCTATCTTGGCAAGCTGAAACTGGGCAAAAGGCCCAGAAGGCTAAATAAGGAGATCAGAGCTGTAAATCTTTCAGAACATATGTTCCATCCTCACACATACATCCTCACTCTGTATAAGCTGGCTGTACTACCATAAGGGCAAGAATAACTTTAAATTAGCTACATATTTCAGGCCAAATCTACACTGAGGTAGCTGGCATTCCTTTTCACTTGCAAACCTTCTCTTTGATTTAGTTTTGCTCAGGGTGGGTTTGATTTAAATCAAATCGATTTAAAACACGATTTAAACCACTAGTCAGTAAGACTTGATTTACCGTATTTTTCGCACCATAGGACGAACCGGACAATAGCACGCACCTTGTTTTAGAGGGGGGAGAACAAGAAAAAAAAATCTCCCCCTCTCTGCCCAGCGCCCCTTCAGCGAAGCGGCAGGAGGCGCTGCGGATAGAGGGGGGGAATTTCCCCCCTCTTGTTTTCCCACTCTAAAACAAGGTGCCATTCAGGCGGCTACCTTGGAAGCCTGGACAGCGAGAGGGGTCGGTGTGCACCGACCCCTCTCGCTCTCCAGGCTTCAGGTTCCTTTCGACCTGCTCTTTGGGGCTGGCGGGGGAAGCCCACCACCAGCCCCAAAGAGCAGGTCAGGGAGCAGCGGAAAGGCACAGCGGAGAGGCTGCTGCCATAGTCGTGCGTCACCTCTCCAGCTGGGAGAGGGTCGAGGGGCTATGGCTTCTTAAGCCCCTCATGCGCTCTCCCAGCTGGAGAGGTGGCATGCGGCTATAGAGGCTCCTGCCATAGCCGCGCGTCACCTCTCCAGCTGGGAGAGGGTCACGGGGCTATGGCTTCTTTAGCCCTGCGCGCGCTCTCCCGGCTGGAGAGGTGACGCGCGGCTATAGAGGCTCCAGCCATAGCCGCGCGTCACCTCTCCAGCCGGGAGAGGGTCGCGCGGGGCTTCTTTAGCCCCGCACGCGCTCTCCTGGCTGAAGAGGTGACCCGCGGCTATAGAGGCTCCTTCCATAGCCGCGCGTCACCTCTTCTGCCGGGAGAGGATCGCAGGGCTATGGCGTCTTCGCTCCATAGGACGCACACACATTTCCCCTTCATTTTTGACGGTAAATCACTTTTTCTTTTTTTACAGAAAGGCATTCCTGCTGGTATAATCTTATATGCTATAATGTTATTGTTTTAGTTTAAAAAATTGTTTAAATTGTTATTAAGGAAATGATTATTTTTCTCCTTCCAATAAAGTACAGGAGAAAAGTTGTCCAAATATAAACACTTAACTTACTAAACCTCACAATTATTTCATAATTATCTGTCTATGTTTTTCTAATAGTATAAACAAATCAGTAATTTTTGACATAACTGTAAAAACAACTTTGAAGATTTATTATTCCAAAAATGAAACCTTCATCTGATTGTAAATATTGTCTCCATGTTTGTTAACTGATGTGGTTAAACATTTTTTTTAAACTTAGACTGATTTCCAGCACACGTGAAAACCAAAACAAATCCTTATTTCCTAATGGCCTTTGGACTATAATACAACTTAAATAGAAAACTATCTTTAGAAAGATTTTTTTTTTAAATCCAATTTAAATAAAAAAATAAATTTATATTTTAAAAAATCTGATTTAAATAATAAAAAATGATTTTTTAATTTATTTTTTTAAAAAATCATTGGCTTTTATGCTCCCTGGTTTTGCTTCATGAAGTATTTCATTTACGTTGATCTGAGCTGCTTCACTAAACAATAATTTAACAGATACTTTCATCAGATTGATGGATAGTTGACAAAGCTTTCTGAAAAAATGTAGCCTTGAGCTAGCAAGGGAGAATTCATGTGTAGAAGCAGGCATTCATGCATGTGCCCCGCTCTGGAGCCATGTCCACAAATAGGTGTAGTGCTCAGGGTTTCTATTTTTTTTTTAATAATATATTTATTTCTTTTCCCAAAAACAAAAGAAACATCAAAGCAACACAAAACAGCAAAAACAGTACACCAAATAAAAAAGTAAAAAGAAAAGAAAAGGTTAAGAACAAAAACTCCAGTTTTCAGACTCATGTTTACAAAACTTTCTTTCTTGACCTCCTCACGCCTCCCTTTTTTGTATTCCTCTTTGTCCAATCAGATACAGCAAATCCTTACCTTTCTTCAAAACTCATTTCTGGCTATTGTAATCACTTCTATTATGTCTCCAATCTTTCCTCCTTATAAGTAAACACCTTTAACATATTGTTTACTTTGACATAATATAACCTTATTTTTCCACCCTTTTTCTATTACATTTTTTACATATTTTTTAACACTGTACCACTGATGCCATATTATTTCATATCCAACATCATTTTAGCATTCGTACACTTTACAGTGTTTCTGCAAATAGTTCTTAAACATCTTCCAGTCCTCTTCCACCGCTTCTTCTCCCAGGTCTCGGATTCTGCCAGTCATTTCTGCCAATTCCATGTAGTCTATTACTTGCATCTGCCATTCTTCCAAGGTGGGCAAATCTTGTGTTTTCCAGTACTTTGCAATGAGTATTCTTGCTGCTGTTGTCGCATACATAAAAAACGTTCTATCTTTCTTTAACACCAATTGGCCGACTATGCCCAAGAGAAAGGCCTCTGGTTTCTTAGAGAAGGTATATTTAAATACCTTTTTCAGTTCATTATATATCATCTCCCAGAAAGCCTTAATCTTCGGGCACGTCCACCAAAGATGAAAGAATGTACCCTCAGTTTCTTTGCATTTCCAACACTTGTTATCAGGCAGGTGATAAATTTTAGCAAGCTTGACTGGGGTCATGTACCACCTATAAATCATTTTCATAATACTTTCTCTTAAGGCATTACATGCCGTAAACTTCATACCGGTGGTCCACAACTTTTCCCAGTCAGCAAACATAATGTTATGACCAATGTCCTGTGCCCATTTAATCATAGCTGATTTAACTGTTTCATCCTGAGTATTCCATTTCAACAGCAAGTTATACATTCTTGAAAGAATCTTAGTTTTAGGTTCTAACAATTCTGTTTCCAACTTCGATTTTTCCACCTGGAAGCCCAATTTTCTGTCCGCATTATAGGCCTCTCTTATTTGATAATAATGAAGCCAATCTCGCACTTTGTCTTTTAATTTCTCAAAACTCTGCAATTTCAATTTATCTCCTTCTTGTTCTAATATCTCCCAATATTTCGGCCATTTGGCCTCCATATTGAGTCTTTTCAGGGCAGTGCTCAGGGTTTCTAACCTGATCCAGCAGCTTTAGGTGTGTGTGTAGCCTCAGCTAGTAGCTAAGCCGAAGCGCTGATCAGCAATCAGTGCTTACTTAACCACCCATTCCTGGTCAATGCACCAACATTAATTGAATTATCTAATCATTTGCTCAATAGCATCCCAGGGAAACAGATAAAAACTGAAGCAAATCAATCTGTTTGTTGGTGTACGGTGCTTCATTGGAGAAATATTATAATCTTCATATAGCAAATGGTGATATGAGGAAATAGGAATAAAATAAATCAGTGTAATGCAATATAGCAATGTAATACTTTTAGAAAAAATAGCTTTTAAATGTCCTAAGGATTTGGCCACCTTCTAACTTCCTCTAGCCCAACTAGTTGTGAAATTGAATTTCTAAATTCTCTCACATATTTACATTTTGGAAGAGCTACTCATCCAGGCCTGCAGCTGGGCAAAAGCATGCTAAGCAGAGTTGAATAGGGAGCAAGCAGAGAGTGAAAATTATTCCGTGAAGCACCTTTTATATTGAACAGGAACTGTATCTGGAAGATGGAATTTCCCATCTTTTATATCAATGTAATTACTTATGTAGGTGAGCTTACATAAAATGTCGATTGCGGATTACAATAATCTAAGCATAACTGGAACCCTTACTTCTTCTCCACCTAGAGTATGTGCGCCCTGATGCATTCCAGTGCTTGCTTTCCAAAACAGCTCAGTAATGCCATGATTCCATGTATGTTTGGGCACCAAGGCTGTCGTCTTCTTCACATTCCTTAACAGCACATTATGCTTATGGCATGAAATTTCCTTCTAATCATATTGTCATCCAAGATGTCAAAATCTCATACGACTGTCACTGAGAAGCAGCAAATATTTCCAAGCACAGTTAATTTTTTCTATTGCTGTCATCACCATGGCTGCCAGTTAAAAAAAGAGTAAGACTTAGCAGATTCGCTGATTTAGCAGAAATCAAAGGTGGTGGCTACCACCTTTAGTTCTGCAGATTACAAACAATAGTGCTTGGACCATATTGGCTGGCAGTGGATGCTGTTAATCTGGACATTGCTAGCTCTGCAAAACTATGAAATACAGCAAACAGTATTAGGGATGGGGGAGAAATTTGACTTGATTCACATTTAAAGGTAAACCTACCCAGTTCACACTTTCTTAAACAATGTGGAGATGCAGCCATCCTTTAAAAATTCCACTCCTCTGAATTTTTGCAGTACAGTTCTTAGGCAAAGTAATGTGTAAAAAAATGCAGATTTTAGGGTAGACTGTGTATTAAAAATGCATATATTAACTGCACATACTAAAAGGTGTTATATAATGGAAAATGTGTACATTTGGGGAAATTGCATACAAACATGCATATATTAGGAGAAATTCACACTAAGATGCTGGTGAATTTTCACAAGCCCCTCCCTTTTTTATTTAAAAAAAAATGCAAACTGATGTGGAAATGTGGAGAACTGAAGTTTGGAAAAAGGAGAAACTGAAATCAATGGATTCACTCATCCCTGTAGCTGTGAGTTAAGGGACGCAGGTGACGCTGTGGGTTAAACCACAGAGGCTAGGACTTGCTGAACAGAAGGTCAGTGGTTCGAATCGCCGCGACGGGGTGAGCTCCCGTTGCTCGGTCCCTGCTCCTGCCCACCTAGCAGTTCGAAAGCACGTCAAAGTGCAAGTAGATAAATACCGGTGGGAAGGTAAACGGCGTTTCCGTGTGCTGCTCTGGTTCACCAGAAGCAGCTTGGTCATGCTGGCCACATGACCCGGAAGCTGTACGCCAGCTCCCTCGGCCAATAAAGTGAGATGAGCGCCGCAACCCCAGAGTCGGCCACAACTGGAACTAATGGTCAGGGGTCCCTTTACCTTTTATCCAAAACTAGGCCAAGATAAACTATGTTTCAGACATGTAAAAAGCTGTCCTAATTTGACCAGGGCTTAGAGGTAGAGCATTTGCCTTGCATGTAATTCAGGCCCTGGTATCTCTAGTTAAAAGAAGCTGGCAGGAGGGGATGTGAAGAACTTTTCTTTGCCTGAGAACTTAGAGATCTGCTGCCAGTCAGAGTAGGCAATGCTTGGTTAGATGGAGAAAAAGTTATGTCTAAGTATAAGGAGTTTACTATGACTCAATGCGGTATATAAAGATTTCTTCAAATCTTTTGGAAAATCTTCTCATTTCAGCGCCTTAAATGTCTAGTGCCGCGTCAGGTAGACTTGACCCTGCAGCAGATTTCAGACAACTTTCACAGCAAAGCCAAGGACCTCGAAAGTCAGATAGCTCGGATACAGTTTGTGGAGCAACAGCAAGCAAAGAAAATACAGGCGGAAAAAATCGTTGAACAATTTGAAAATGTGAGAAGCCTATTTAATTTTTTTTTATAAAAACCTCAAAGCTGCAGGAAATGTTTGTGCATTGTTTTATGCTTAAGCCTATGAATTTTCCTGCCAGCCGTATCAAACACAATGGGAATTATTTCTAAGTAAATGAGGATTGTGTTGTATATATAATAGAAAGCTAATGGAATTAAATTGTAGTGTTTTCATTTAATTCAGCTAGAACTGGTTCCGTTTGCCCCACAAAGCCTGTAGTATAGCGCTGAATCGGAGCGGAAAGCAATTGGGTTTTCGGAGGATTGCAGTTTGTTCCGATTTAGCACTAAAGAGTGTGTTTTCTAGGGGAAAGTAGTGGGTTAAAGGCAAAACCAATGGGGCTCGTGCCTAGAAAGCATGGGACAAGCATAAAACCTCTTGGACCCATGCTTTCCAGGCACAGGACAAGTAAAAGTGTAGACGATCCCTTAGTTTCATTTGTATATTGCTGAAGGTGATGCTGGAGTGTCATTCCAGTGCTTGGGAATGGGATTCAGGTTGCTTTTGAAGTATATGAATCCTAGACTGCACCAGTGCCTTGCATTTACCCTGGCAGCAAATTGGCAACTAATGCAGTTCTTGCAAAGCTGGCTGAATAGGTTATTGTCTCCCAATAGGAGGGACACAAGCTGCAGCATGCAACACTGTTAACTTCCATTTTGCCTTCAAGAGCAGTCTCGTGCAGAACATATTAAAGCAACTGACTCCAGAACAGGGGTGGGCAAACCTTTTTCCACCCAAGGCCAACATTTCCTGGATAAATTTGCACTAAATCTTATTGGCAATCACGTTGGCAGTGGCTGTAGGTAGACTTCAGTGGGAGGTCAAGAATGTGGTCTGTTGCCATTTTTGCAAAAGAAGCAAAATGTTATACTGAATTCCATTGTGTTGCATTTTTGTTTGAAATCCAGTTATGTTCCTCAGCAAATGATCATATGGAACAACTGATTGCCCTGAGTGGGGATATGCATCTCTTTGGGTGTCAAAAGACACATTCAGTCAGTTTAATGGGGCACAAATGACCGGTGGGGTGGAGATACATATCTGCAGTGGTTGCGAGTGTGGAAAGTTGCTTCTAGGCATAAGTCTTCTTCCTGAATTTGGGTGGGTTTTTTTACCTTTGGTCAAATACCATCCCCCCCCCCACACACACTTTTCAAGCTTTGCACATCCATGCAAAAACTCTTTACCTACTCCCATTTTATTTGAATCATTTACTTAACAATATGCCTCAATAACAGTTTGATCTAGGGCATCATCATTTGGAATAAGACACCAGTCCAAAGCAATTGGGTTTAGGCTTTCAGTCGCTCCACCCCCCACCCCTGCTACTTTGAACACTGACAGGGGAGGCTATTTCCAATGCAACATTTCACGATTCCTGAAATAGGTTTTAGCCTGAAGCTTGACTTCTGAACATTAGAAAATGAATCCTGCTGTGATAAATCATGTTATTTAGCTGCAGTTTCTATGGGAAATTTAAAAAGGTGTTTTTATAAATAACAATTTTTCAACTTATGCTGAGTCACACTTCCAGTGCACTTGCATGAGGTTGCAGACTACTTTTCAATTACATCTTCATTATAGCTGTTCAGCTTGTTACTCTGTGATTATTAAAGTAAATAGGACCGGCACCAGGTTTTGAGGGGGCATGTGCCAAAGTGCTAGCTTGTGGGGCCCCCTGTGTAGGTATAGCTGCCATTATTATGGGCAGCTTAGAGCCACCATTTTCAGTTTTCTCCAAGCTGTCTCACCTGAGGAGTACAAAGTAGCTGTCAGCTAACAGTGGGCCCTGTGTTAAGACTAGGGCACTCAGACCCTGGTGATTGCCTGAGGATGCTGCATACTGCCACCAAGTGTGAAAATCGTGTAGGTTGTGAGGAATGTGCCATCCCACATCCAGCAGCAAGTTCCTCCTGTGTGACATGGTAGGATGTCCTATCGCAGTCTGGGTAGCACTTGACAAACAGGAGGCAGGGCTCTGTGTGACTTGCACTACCCTGCGGCCCATCATTTGCTTGAAGAGAAGCCACCCCTGGGGATGCTCATTAGTAAAACATCTGCTTTGCATTTAGAAGGTCCAAGGTTCCATTCCCAGCATCTCCAGGTAGGGCTGGGAGAGACTCCTGCCCCATATCCTAGAGAGCCACTGCCAGTCAGTGCAGACAGTACTGAGCTAGATAGACCAGTGGTCTGATTCCGTATAAGGGAGTTTCCTATGTTCTTATGTAACAAATAGGGACACGGGTGGCACTGTGGTCTAAACCACTGAGCCTCTTGGGCTTGCTGATCAGAAGGTCAGCGGTCTGAATCCCCATGATGGGGTCAGCTCCCGTTGCTCTGTCCCAGCTCCTGCCAACCTAGCAGTTTGAAAGCATACCAGTGCAAGCAGAAAAATAGGTACTGCAGTGGTGGGAAGGTAAACGGTGTTTCCATGCACTCTTGTTTCCGTCAAATTGTTCCATTGCACCAGAAGCGGTTTAGTCATGCTGGCCACACGACCCGGAAAGCTGTCTGCGGACAAATGCCGGCTCCCTTGGCCTGAAAGCAAGATGAACGTCACAACCCCATAGTCGCCTTTGACTGGACTTAACTGTCCAGGGGTCCAACATGAAACAAATGCCAAATGGTAAGAAATGGCGAACTTATTTGAGATGCTGTTTATAGTGATTACAAGGCCTTTAACTTCTCATAATATCTCATTTTCTTTTTGCTTTGTTTTTTTTTAAAAAACAAAAAAGCTCCCATTATTTATTCCTCCCAATTTTGTAATATGTTTGTGACCTTTGTGTGGGCAGAAAGTTACTCTAAAATGATAGCGCTTTGTGGGTAATTAATACTTACTTAACAGTCAGTAGCCAGTTTTAAATAGCTCATTACCTTCTCATTGGATATTTAGAAAATGGTAGAAAATCGAAGGCAGCATGAAATAATGGCTAAAATTCAAGCAGCAATTATCCAGATTCCCAAACCAGTACTGCAGCGCCCCGTCAAGGCAATTGAAGACCAAAAGATTATGAGAAGGAGGAAGGAAGCAGAGGTAAGTTCTGAACTTTTAGAACTGGAAATTAAAAAATCATAGGCAGAGAAATGCACTAAGTATTCATTGCTCTGGCACTGCATCCCAAATGCCTCCACTTGGAAACAAAGTTTGCTTAATGAGATTTGGAGGGGGAAAAGTATTTGTAGAATTATCAGTTATGTTTCTATGGAATTAATAATCCATTGTGTATCATGATGTCTGAAGAATGTCTGCATGTATGTGTACGTGGAATTCTGGTAGAATAGCTCTTGGGAAGGGGCTTGGGGACCCTGAAGGTGTGTGGCCTTTGAGCTGAAGAAAATGCCTCCCCTGTGTTGCAGGGTATTGAACAAAAGGAAGGAGATTCAGATGTGCCTACTTATTTTTCAGATCACCTATGCAGAAATTAAGAAGTTTGAAAAGCAGATGAAGAAAGAGAGTGGTATGCCTACCAGGCTCACTGAGAGGTAATGTTTGGAACAAGTGACTTCTGGGTAGACTTGCTGTTCCATGTGGAAACTGAAGCAAGTGAGGGTCTCCCAGTCTTGAAGCTGCCAGTCACCTGGTTAATAAGCATTCTTTCTAGGCAAATAGCTTGTCATGCAGATGGGCAGATAAAATGTGTCGGAAGTTACTGCATTGACATTAAATTCTGCTTGCTGGAAACATTGCCTTCTTCGTTTTAATTTTTTGTTGGAAGTACTTTATATTGACTTGTGGTTTATTATACGCATGCTTTTTCACGTGCTATTGGAGTGATATATACAGTTTAAGAATCTTGGTATATATTTCCACTCCAGAGTGTCTTGGGGTTCCTAAAGCAATTGTAGGACTTCAAATGAAAACCTTTCTGTCCACTTTCTCCACGCCAGATATCCTGCTACACCCATTACTTACCTTTTTTGTAAATTAAAACTCCCAATTGCTGTTTCCTTTCTCAAAGGGGAGTTGTTCTAGCTTCATGATAATTTTGGTTGCCATTTTCTGAACCTTTTCCAGCCCAACAACATTTTTTTTTTTTTTAGGTGTGTTGACCAGAACTGTATTCCAAGTGCACTAACTATAATTGGAAATATTATTTTCAGTTCCTTTCCTAATGATCACCGATGTGGAATTTGCATCTTTCACAGCTGCCACACTCTGGTTCACCATTTTCACCAAGATCCCAATATTTTCTTCATGGCCAGTCTCTCACCAGTTCAGACCCCATTAGGATATATGTGAAGTTAGGACAGTTTGTCCCAATGTATGGTACATCACATTACACTTGCTTACAGTGAATTGCATTTGGCATTTTACTGACCATTCAGCCAGTTTGGAGAGAACCTTCTCAAGCTCTCTGCAATCCTTTTCTGTTCTTGTCACCCTGAGCAATTTATTATTATGAACAAAGTTAGTTGCTTAATTGCTCACCCCTTACTCCAGAGATCAATACTGAACACTGAGAGAACTCAGCTGTTACATCCTTCCACTGTCAGAACCTGCTCTCTAATTCCTGCTATTTAAGCATTTACTGATGCATAAGACGACCTGTCCTTTTATCCCATGACTATTAAACTTACTCAGGAGTCTTCGGCCAGTGATTTTATCAAAAGCTTTCTGAAAGTCTTATTATACCATGTGTGCTCCGTTGGATCACTCCATCCACTTTCATTGCCTAATCCTAACCCTCTCTTCCATTTGGAAGTCTGAGCCATTTTCAGTAGCATCCCTTAGTGATGACGTATCCTGAACTTCAACAGTAAATGCCTTTCCCCTAAATATACTTTTTAAAAAGCTGTTCTGCCAATAGATTTTATGCACCAGCAGTTCAGGTTCTATACATGTTCAAGTGCAGCAAATGGATCATAGGGGAGCTATGCTGATCTTCTTTTTTATATACTGCCCTTTGGTCATATTCCCAGGACAATTTCCAAAAAGAATTAAACAATTAAAATTAAAATCCAAAAAACCCCTGAATCATCTATAAGAGCCAGAAACTGTATGAAATAGTCAAAGAGCTAAATGCCCTCTCTTCCCTCCATCACCTACCCGCCCACTTCATGGTTGTTCCAATCTGGATTGTGTGTCCTCACCCCTCACCCAGCACATCCCCTACATAGTAAACAAAAAACCCCAAGCGTGTAAAGGCCAGACACATGATTAGCATCACATATAGTTTCACGCTTGAGCACCATGGGACAGCAGCTGCCTTCAGCATTTTGTTGAATGTTCTCCTTTTAGCACTTTCGAAAGGGTGGTAGGGAAGTAAAATAGAGAGAGCCCAGGCTCCCAGTGTTGGAATACTGCCAGGGAGACGGGGGCATCAGGCAGGCCCCCAGCTGGCTCCAGCCACCGGCCGGCAGCCGGGCGATCACCGGTTCCCGGAACAGCATCAAACAATCAGTGACTCGAGCCTCAGTAGCCTTCTGAAGCTACCAAGCACGCTAATTAGCAATACAAAAGCAGTATACAAAATGGAAGTTCCCAGCAGACTGTGCTGGAAGTAAACAGGCATGTGACACACAACAGTCATGCCTTTACCTTTTAAGGTGGAATGGAACTATGTCCTAACACCCAGAACTTTAAAGTCCTAAAGACTTTGGAGGAAGATAGAAGCATGTAAGTAAAAAACAGTTGCTCCTCCTTTCTTTAAACAGTTTCTGCCACCATCGCAAAGTGGTTGCGGCATTCCTATAGGTCTCCTGGGTCTTCTCACCTCAAAGTGCCTCCCTTCTGAAGAAGGGCGCCACATCTGTGACATAGAACCCTTCCTCAGAGCAAGGCATTATGGGGGCAAGATGGCGCTGGAGAGCCATAGGAGGCTGAAGCTGCAAAAGTGGAGAGGTGCTTCCTGAAATGCTCTGATTCCACACACAAACTCTATGCAACTCTATAAAGCTCTGTGCAAGGATTGACAGCACTGTGAAAATCATTGACAATAGTCACAACATTTGACGAGACAGATTGGTGGCAGTTCCTTTGTGCCTTATATAGATATTTATATAACACCTGATGCCCCCAATTATTATTTTAGCATGGTGCATTCGGCAGTGCCTTCACAGGAAATGGATACAACTCCAGCCATCACTGACCTGTTGAACACCTACTCAGATGATGAATATATCAGGAAAATTCAGAAACGTCTTGAGGAGGATACCTTTGCCCGCGAACAACGGGAGAAAAGACGACGGAAGATGTTAAGGGAGCAACTGATAGCCCATGAAGCACAAGAAGTGAGTTAGATGTACTGCTTTCTCAGATTCTTGGGTTACACACTGACAAAGTGGCAGCGAGTTATCAGTTTGTGCTAAGATACACAACTATCATAGTGAGGCCCATTAGTGGAGGAAAATTTGTAGTTGGGCATTTTCAGGGACTGGCAGGACACTGACAAGTTTGCACCAGGAAAGGGGGCTGGAGTCTGACTTGGGAGTGGGGGGTCATTGATTTGTGGGGAACCGTACCAGCCAAGAGGCAAGAGTTGGAAGGTGGGGAAGCCTCAGAGCTGCAGGATGGAGCACAGGATGCATCAGAAGAGGAGGGAGAGGCAGGCCAGGCAAATGAAGGGCCAGGTGCTTCCCCACCCTCTCCTGCTCCACTGTCTCCCAAAACCAGGAGGGGATTGAAAAGGGATGAACAGAGGAAGTTTGCACGCAGGCATAGTCTCTGGCTGCTTGTGCGCAGCCGGTCGGGGGAAGATACGTAAGCTGGTGGATGGGGACTGGCCCCCTGTTGCTGCAACTGCTCCATAGAGCGCAAACCTGGGAATAGTGTGTGTAAGCATCCAGAGCTGTAGAAACAACACTATATTTGACAATAAAGAGTTAACTACCTGCTGTGTGTATTCCTTTGGCTGGGAAGCATCCTTGACAGCCATAGTTTTTATGGAGTCCAACCAAAACTGCAAACAAGCCTTCTTGTTCTTCAGAGCTCCTCATCAGGCTTGATGTTGAGCAAAATGGTAGCAAAAAAAAGCTGACATGATGCTGAAACTTCAAAGGGCAGCAGTTGTAGCAGTTTTCAGACTACATGCAGGGGCTCCTACTTAGCACTTAGTAATCTAATGGGCAGTGCAAAGTTATGCGTGATTACTTGGAAGCAGGTCCCACTCAGTTCAATTGAGTTTACTCGCAAGTAAGTGAATTTAGGCCCTACCGTGGATTTTCAGTTTGTTCTTTTGCTTTTTTCATACATAGCAAGGGGTGGAAGTAGTTAAGCATACTACCGTAGGTTGCTTTTTAATTTTATTTCAGGAGGCATATAGAGAAGAGCAGCTCATCAACCGGCTAATGAGACAATCCCAGCAAGAGCGGAGGATCGCTGTGCAACTGCTGCACGTGCGGCACGAGAAAGAAGTGATGTGGCAGAACAGGATTTACAGAGAAAAGCAGTTTGAAGAGAGACGGCTCAAAGAATTCCAAGAAGCTCTTGACAGAGAGGAGGTAAACATTCATTATTTTCTCCTCCATCATCTTCTTTTTTTAAAAAAGGAACCTCTTGGTCTGTCTTGTCTCTTACATTTGCCATTGCATTTATTCCGACTTGAATTTGCCTTCAAGCTGCTTTGGAGGTATATGGTTAAAGGGCTCCAACTTGTTGCCAAAGAAACCCACGTAATCAGCAGAATAGAAGGACACAGAAAATGGCTGAATCTTAGTGCTTGGTGGAAGCGGAAGGTTATCAACTCCTCCAATATATACCAGTTTCCCTTAGGCTGGGAAGCAACTTTGTAAGCCTGGCCAGAACATTATTTTCTTAGTCTACTGCCATAATTAGAGGATGCAAGGCCAGAACAAAATAATAATAATAATAATAATAATAATAATAATAATAATAATAATAATACAGCAAAGCCGTTTATTTATCTTTTTTGCAAGCATGAGCTGTTGTAGCATATATGCATACTAAGTGTTAGGTTTGGTTGCATTCTAATGCAGCTTGAAAGTGCTGAGAATGGTGTGCACTGTGGATGTGAATGCATTCATATTGTGCTGCCAGGTGGAGATTTGTCCCATGTAGGGGTTACGGCTAATTTACAGAGTGCACATAGCAGTACAATGGTACCTTGGGTTACATACGCTTCAGGTTACAGACTCCGCTAACCCAGAGATAGTGCTTCAGGTTAAGAACTTTGCTACAGGATGAGAACAGAAATCGTGCTCCGGCAGCGCGGCAACAGCAGGAGGCCCCATTAGCTAAAGTGGTGCTTCAGGTTAAGAACAGTTTCAGGTTAAGAACAGACCTCCGGAACGAATTAAGTACATAACTAGAGTTTTCACTGTACTGTGTTTGTATGTGTTGGCTTCTAGTCATCACTGTGCAGGCAAACAAACAGCCCAGGCTTCTCCCTGAGTTCCCTATTGGCTTGCCCCTCCCCTTTTCCCTAACAGTAATTAGCAGCAATGTGCAGTGTTGGGAAAACAGGTCAGCAATCCGGCCCCGCTGTGCTAGTCACTAATGCATCACACCACACTTGGCCATCTCACAGTGATAAAGTAAGCTGCTCAAACCCACAGCCACTGAAATTCTGCAGCACTCCTCAAATTAGGCATTAAGAGAGAAAATGTTTGCAGTGGAAGGAAGTCACATGGATTTTGGACTGTGGCCAGGGATCTTGAAATTTGCATGACATTCTGCTTACTTTTTTTACCCAACTCCTTTTAGGCTCTTGCGAAGCAAGAGAAAATTGAGCAGGAGGAACAGGCCCTGAAAGAAAAACAGCTGCATGCAATGCTTGCTGCCAAAAGAGCTGAAGATCGCTATACGAAGCACTATTCAATTTGTTGGGAAGTGGTTGAGCAAATCATTGACTTATCAACTAAAATAGGAGAATATCGAACGCTGACAAACAAGTAAGTTGTTTTATTCTGGCGGGACTTGGCTTGGTTTACCCCCACTGAACTGGGGAAAGTAAATGTTTGACACTCATTCCAAAGCTGCAGAAATAGATCGTTCTTCATTAGGAGCCCCAAGAGTTTGGACAGTAAAGCAGCCAAGAAGCCACAGGCAGAACAATCTGCAACCAAGTCCAAACACTAATTCAGGTTGGGTAACCAGATCCAGATCCTTTTGGACTTCATCTCCCACCATCCCTCACCATTGGCCAAGCTGACTGGGGCAGATGGGAGTTGGAGTCCAGCAACATCTGGAGGGCTACAGATTCGCCATCATTGACCTAAGTGATATCATTAGTCATTTAATTTTTAAAAAAGAAAAAAATATCCTGTACATTTAATTATGTAAGAAACCAGTATATTTGTTACTTTGTGATTTACTCTTTCTTTGTTAAGCAGTTCATGTTTCTCATAATAGTTTGGATAATAGTAAAGAGAAAGCCATTTTGCAAGCTTATCTCCTGTTTATTTATTTTAAAATGTACATATCACAGAGGTTTACCACAAACATACATTGAACCATACAATAAAAACCATATATACACATTTTAAAATCAGCTGTTTCAGAAGGTCATATGTTCATTGTCAGTGTAAGCATGGCAGCATAGGGAAGTTTTCAACAGGTTCTTTAAAGTTCAAACAGAAGGTTCCTTCTGAAACTTTATCGGCAGAGTCTTCCAGAAGACTAGGCCAATGACACTAGAGGCTCAGTTTCTTGTTGCTGTCAAATGAGTCTCGCCAATTTGGAGGACAGTGAATGACACTCCTGCAGATGATCTCAGTGATCAAGGTGGGATATAATGGTTCATGCAGTCTGTAAGAGACCCTGAGTTGTTCAGGGCTTGAATTAATTAAAAGTCCTTAATGCACATCGTTGAATCTTGCTTGGCTGCAGTTGGGCCAGTGCAGATGTTTTCTACAATGGTGTCTCATGTTGTCAGCCATGTTCCCCCATCAGCACTTTTGCTTCTTCATTCCGCACCAACCAGAGCTTCCAAACCAGGCCCAAGGGCAGCCCCACATAGAGCCTTTTTGGAGTAATCCAGCCTCTAGGTTATCAACACATGAGCTACTCCTTTCTAGGAACTGGCAAACCAGACAGAACTGATAAGAAGCATTCCTAGCCACAGAGAACACATGGGTTTAGTTTAGCATTACATCTGAACCTGGGCTTGTGGTTTGTCTTGTCAAGGTTTGTTCTTGGCTTGCTGCCACTCATGGTTTGTCTGTGAACGGCAGACCATGAGCCTAGATTCACATGTAATGCTAAGCCAAAGCATGGCTCAGCTCCAGGAAGCATTGGCAGCAGGAAAACTAAAGGAGGAGTGAAGTGTGTCAATGCATGCCTGTGCGTACTCACTTTGGCTTGGTAATAAATGGGAACCACGTTGAATTCTGTTCTATTCAGAGTACAGTGGTATCTCGGGTTACATACGCTTCAGGTTACATACGCTTGAGGTTACAGACTCCGCTAACCCAGAAATAGTACCTCGGGTTAAGAACTTTGCTTCAGGATGAGAACAGAAATTGCGCGGTGGCGGCAGCGGGAGGGCCTATTAGCTAAAGTGGTGCTTCAGGTTAAGAACAGTTTCAGGTTAAGAACGGACCTCTGGAACGAATTAAGTACTTAACCCGAGGTACCACTGTAGTTCATATTTTAATTTATTCTTTCTTTGCGTTGCCTATTTGATGTTGCTATTGAGCCATGTAATTCTTAGAAAGCATGCTTTAATCGATCTGACCACAGATTTATTAATATATATGTATATATATTTGCTTGATTTCCTCAGCTTAATCCCAATAAAGCTGATGCGTGACTGGAAAGAGCTATTCTTAAAAGGAAAACCGATTTATGAGCAAGCTGAGATTGAAATGCCTTTGCCAGATGAACCAACTCCAGGACAATTAGTAGAACTGGACAAAATGAATTTACTAGATGAAAAAGATTATGATGAATATAAGGTACTCCCAACTGACATGGCCTAGTGGAAGAAAATGCAGCTCGTTAAAATCATTGCTCATGACTGCCACCTTTTGTCCATGATGCTGCATAGATTTCATATAGTAGTTTATATTAGTTTAGCCCATGTAGTTAAATGTACTAAATAATCTGTCTTTCTGGGACTAGGCAATACTTTGAATTGTTGCCATTTTGGAAGGCTGTGCTGTCATCAACTGTTTTGCTGTTTGACACACAAATGCAGTAACCTCAATATGCAGGATCACCACACATTTGTGAGAAGTGAGTTACATAGCTGTTATTTCAGCAGAAGTTAAACTGTAGTACATTCCACTGTGCTAGAAAATGTAACATAAAGGAGTCCAGAAAATCTAATGTGAAATAAACGCCACGTCTGTCACAGAATGAGTAGTCTTATTTCATACAACAGAATTGGTATCTGATAAAAAGGTGGATTAGTTTTTTCTAGTCAGATTCCTGGTATTTTGAGATCAGCTTATTTCAATATCATTACTTTTTATATAAGGCAATTCTGAGAAAGAGCTTTTATCATTATCATCTCTATGCAGGAATCTTAAGAAGAGAAATTATAGCTAAGTACATAATGTTTCTTTCTCTCCTTAGTTTCAAAAGTGGACTATGATTATATAATTGAACTCTGAATATATGTATCTTATGATACAATTTTTTTTCAAAATACAGTCAATCTCCAAATGCCATTGTTATCAATTTGGCTGCATTGAGGGAGAAAATAACCTTTTTTTTTCTGGGTTTGGATCTACTAGCTTATTTGAGTCTATGCAGTACCATCTTTGAAAATAGTCTCTGTGTGTAATAGAGGGTTTTTTTAAAATCTTGTTTGGGAAACTAATACCACATTTATATGTTCTCTTTGTGCCCACATCCTGAACCAATTTATTTTGGTACATTTTATTTTCTACTAAGTAGTAAGTCTTCATTAGGAGTTTGTGTGATGACTGCCTCAACAACACAAAGCATGTTAGTTCTTTCTTTTAGGTTTTAAGACATGTAAGTGAAAGTTGTTGTTCATAATAGGTTGTATATCTGAACAGGGATTTCCTTTGAAGAACAAAGACTGTTCTCTTCACTTAACATCAACACCACAGTAGTGTTGGCTATCATTAAATTGCCCCACAGAAATCAAGTGGTACATTCCCTTTATTTTCAATGTGTTTGGCTTGTAGATTTAAGCTCAGTCCTTATGATACCAGTACACTATGGTCATAGAATCATAAGGTGGCAATTGAGCTAAGTTTTACTCATAGCAGACCCATTGAAATTAGTGAACACAACTAGGTTCAGCCTAATCCGTCTACATTGAGTAAAACTTAGTTGAATACTACCCATAGAGTTGGGCTAGAGACCAAGCCCCTTATTGGTGTAAGAAATTCCAGGGTTTGAGCATCCTCAACAATCTCTGCTTAAAGATCTCCAGTGGGGGAGAGCCAACCACCCCTCTAGATAGCTGGTTCCACTGTGAAACCGCTCTTGTAGTCAAATATGTTTCTCCAAATGTCTATTGAGGGAGGGATGTGGCCCTCTTGATGTTGTTTGACTACAACTACCATCATCCCTGGCTATTGGCCAAACCGTCTGGGGCTGATGGAAGTTGAAGGCCAACAACTCTTCCTATAAGTGGAGAAGGACTGTAGCTCATTGGAAGAGCTCATGCTTTGCATGGCAAAGGTTCTAGATTCCATCTTTGGCATCTCCGGGTGGGGAAGACTCCAGTCTGCAGTCACAGAGAGCTGCTGCTCCTTAGCACAGAAAATTCTAAGTTACACTGGGTCAATAACCTAACTCTGTGTTTCTGTCCTGTTGTACAGCTGTGCCGTACATCACAGAATGTGTTTATAGCCCTTATCAAATAAGAGTGTTCTGCTGAAATAAAAGTGTGGTTTTGTGCCATGTGTAATCTTGATACCACAGACTGTATACTTACAAGTTTTGAAGCCAAATTTTAGTGACCGAATCTGAAGAAGAAAGACTGCAAGAGGCACTCAGACCTGGTGCCTAATTAATCTGCAGTTTTAAAAGAAAAAATTATGGTCTTAAACTGTTATTTAAACTTGATATTCTTTTAGTGCTGCTATTTTAGTTTTTGCTGCACTTTAAATTTTGTATTCAGTTACATCTTTTTCTCCAAAAGCAGTTTCATAATGTAACATAAGAGGAGCTCTGCTGGATGGATCAATCCAAAGGCCCAGTTAGCATTCTGTTTCCATAGTGGACAACCAGAATTCCTGCAGGAAGCACACACTGGATATGCCTGCAAGAGCAATCTCCTATTTATGTTCCCCAGCAACTAGTTTCTACAGGCCTACTGCCCTGATTCATTATTTTGCTTAAGCTCCTAATCTGCAGGATGACCCTGATGGCTGTGTTATTTTTTGCTGTATTATGCAGAGTTATTTCACTAAGATGTATATAAATCTCATTTTACATAGTCAGGCCAGTGGTCCATTTAGTCTACAGTTAAGGGTAGCATATTGGACACAGACCAGCTGTCACCTCAAACACAGCTCTTGACTCTTTTTCTCCACCTCATCACCCTAGAACTTGGAATGCTGTAGATCAGGGATGGGAAACCTTGGCCCTCCAGATGTTGGTGGGTCTACAACTACTATCTCTGTCCATTGGCCATGCTTTCTGGAACTGATGAGAGATGGAGTCCAGCAACATCTGGAAGCTCCCCATCCCTGATGTAGTTCAGTCTTGGAGCTCTTATGCACTTTATGTCAGCTCTTCTATCCTTTTTATTGATTCTTTGTTTCCAAGGTAAATGTGCTTGTTCCATTCTTTCAGCTTCAGCAGCTGCTCTGAATGGAAATACCTCCTTTTTTAGAATTTTTGGGGAGTTCCATTCAATGCCCTTGAGACATGCAAACTCCACAATGACAGGGCACACTCAACAATGTCTCATTGCCTCTTTGTATGACAGATGCAAGTAGGTATGGACTGCTCACCAGTTGTAGAGTTTCATGAAAGCATGTGATCTGGACATGGGGAGAACCCATTCCACATTATAGCATTTCACCTCTGAAGTTCTGGTTCCCATGCTTCCAGTTGTGTACTTAGGCACACACTGGGAGCAGAGGAGATGTCCTATGAAAACACACCCTTGTCTGCCTCCCGCAGATGCTCCTTTCCATCATCCTCTGTCTCCAATAGCTCTTCTCCTTTCCCAGTCTCAGCCGAGGAGATAAGCGGTGAGTTCACTTACCTAAAACCTTGCCTTGAATTGCTTTGAGAAAGTAAGTGGCTTTCTCAGGTTACGATAAGGCAAGCTACAACTCTGATGTGTGCAGAAGAAGAAACCACAGAGTTGTACAATATGGACAAGATAATGGCCCAGTGTGGAAGATCTCCATGCCATCTCAACCAGGAAACGGTGACTCATTGCTGGTTGATATGCTTCTCCACACACTCTTCCTCCTTCTCCAGCTGTTGTGCACCAGCTTTGCCACAAAGATCCTGGCTTGTATTCAGCCAAAATTCCCAGTTACATCCAGACCTGGGAATTGTGGCATAGCGTAGGCTAACAGCCAAGAAAATAGGGCGTTACTTTGATTTGTTAACTGACATTAAGGTAGAGTTTCCCAGTTGAGATGCATTCTGGCTTAATACAAGCCAGGTTTTTAGACCAACGTCAGCACACAGTGAGGGGAAGCAGGCTATGAAGAGGACTCTCTTTCGTCATACTCCCCCCTCTTCTTTCCATATACTCAAAGTCAAATAGTTACTCCTGTTTTGGGTAAAATACAGTTTGCCTTTTCTTTAGAACCAGCAAACTATGATTTTAAACTTGTCTATCAAATCACTTAGGGACGCAGGTGGCGCTGTGGGTTAAAGCCTCAGCGCCTAGGGCTTGCCGATCGAAAGGTCGGCGGTTCGAATCCCTGCGGCGGGGTGCGCTCCCGCTGCTCGGTCCCAGCGCCTGCCAACCTAGCAGTTCGAAAGCACCTCCGGGTGCAAGTAGATAAATAGGGACCGCTTACCAGCGGGAAGGTAAACGGCGTTTCTGTGTGTGGCAATGGCTCTGGCTCTGGCTCTGGCCAGAGCAGCGATGTCACGCTGGCCACGTGACCCGGAAGTGTCTCCGGACAGCGCTGGCCCCTGGCCTCTTAAGTGAGATGGGCGCACAACCCCAGAGTCTGTCAAGACTGGCCCGTATGGGCAGGGGTACCTTTACCTTTACCTTTATCAAATCACTATTAGAAACTACAGTTCGAAGCTGGTTTCCAATCCTGGCTTGAAGGGAAAGCACAACATTATAATTTGTTGTTTTAGGCAAACAATGGTTTGGAGAATCAGAAATGTTATGGATGAACTGGTCGGGCATGAAAACTGAAAGTGGGGCCTTTTAGCCTGTGTATACAGTTTAGTAAAATAAGCCTTCTAAGGGAACTGAAAAGCAAGATACTGTCAACATGTGTCTTGAAGTTATGGTAGAGAGCTCACCCTCCATGTCTCCCCCCCACCCCATTTCCAGAGGGGTGGCCATGTTAGTCTGTTCCAGGGGGGAAAGTAACAATTATTAATAGCATAAGCTATAATGGTTGAGGGACGCAGGTGGCGCTGTGGGTTAAAGCCTCACGCCTAGGACTTGCCGATCGAAAGGTCGGCGGTTCGAATCCCTGCGGCGGGGTGCGCTCCCGCTGCTCGGTCCCAGCGCCTGCCAACCTAGCAGTTCGAAAGCACCTCCGGGTGCAAGTAGATAAATAGGGACCGCTTACCAGCGGGAAGGTAAACGGCGTTTCCGTGTGCGGCTCTGGCTCGCCAGAGCAGCAATGTCACGCTGGCCACGTGACCCGGAAGTGTCTCCGGACAGCGCTGGCCCCTGGCCTCTTAAGTGAGATGGGCGCACAACCCCAGAGTCTGTCAAGACTGGCCCGTACGGGCAGGGGTACCTTTACCTTTACCTTTTATAATGGTTGAGATGGCCAACATGGTGCTCTCCAGATATTATTAAAGCCAACTTTAATCTGCCTAAATACTGTGGCCAATGGTCAGGGATGATGGGATATGTAATCCAAAAACATCAGGAGAGCACCACATTGACTACCCTTGGATTAGAGTCTGCTTCAATAAATGCATGAACTAGTATCTTAAGTTGTTAGCTATGTAGATGTGTGTCTGGATGCAGAAAGAAAGAAAAAAATCAGTAAATTCAGAGGGGAAAGGAAATAATCAATATTTTTCATTCATTTCTACTGACTTCACTGCTTGCATTTCCCTCCACTACACCCATGTGAATATATGCCTGCCAGCTTAGGACAACAATTTATGCATTTGATGAAGTAGGTTTTTTACTTTATTTCATGTTCACCCCCTGAAATGTGGTCATGGATTGTAAAGTCATGTGCTTTCCTATGCTTGTTGAAATCAAAAATTGTATTCGTATTGAATCTTCATCAGTTTAGATGTAGGAAACAGTAACTTCATATTCACCATCTAGTATATCTGAGTACAAGTAGTTCATCCTTCAAAAGGAGTTACAATTAAAATAGATTGTTAGACAATCATACGTCAGAGGCATCACTTGGGTTTTAGAGACCAAAGCATAGAACTATTTAGCTGTTGCCTGTATTGTGTGTGTGTGTGTGTGCGCGCTAGTGACTCTAACAGGAAGAGAATCAGGCACATGATTTCAATATCTAGTTGCAGGACCACATTTTTAATAGCCTGAGGGTCCAGAACACATGAGGCAGAAATTCTGTGACTGGATCTCCAAATTTTTCTTTGCAGACTTATTCAAAGAACCATGTTTCTGTTGAGGTTTTTGCTAATTTGATTAAGGAGGGAACAATGGGGAGTGAAGGGTTGAATCCTCCATTCCCAATTTGTCTATAATCTGTGTTACCTACCTGCACACCACAAAGTTGCTATCAGTCCCACTGGAGGAGGGTACAAGTTAGCCATGTATTGCTGTAAACCGTCATCCTAATTTGCATATAGGGAGACCTCTAAAACTTTATCAGCCCCAGCTTGTATATATTTACTTGGATGGAAGTTATCTCTGGTTCAGTGGGTCTCATTTCCACATAGGTGTGTCTAGAATTGCAATCTTAATCGGTACCCCACTTTTTTCTTTTACTGCAGCACTGGATGGAAAATGTGCAGAGTTTTATTTTGTAATTTGTCTTGTTACAGAAAATGATTGAGGAGTGGTACCCACCTGAAGATATCAGAGCAAATAAACCTCCACCGGGTAACCCAATACTGGGCTATATCATTCATAGACTGTTGGGACTCTTCTATCCTCCGGAGCCGGAACCGCCTCCACCTGTATTGTCCCCATTTCCTATCAAGGGGTGCATTTTGGGAAAACACTTCAGTGGGAAAAGCACCTGCTTAAAGTTCTTGGAAGAAGGTAGGGCTGTTGCTTCCTCCACATCCTTCTTCCTACTTACTGACTTGATTCATTTTTGCATTCATGCTTTCTTTGTGGCCAACTCCCAGCAAAAATTAATGAGATACAGTAAAGCATAATTTGACTTGGTAAGCACAGTCCAAGGAAAGTTAACTGCACTTAAAGGTAAAGGGACCCCTGACCATTAGGTCCAGTCGTGGCCGACTCTGAGGTTGCGGCACTCATCTCGCTTTATTGGCTGAGAGAGCCGGCGTACAGCTTCCGGGTCATGTGGCCAGCATGAGTAAGCCACTTCTGGCAAACCAGAGCAGCACACAGAAATGCCGTTTACCTTCCCACTGGAGCGGTACCTATTTATCTACTTGCACTTTGACGTGCTTTCGAACTGCTAGGTTGGCAGGAGCAGAGACCAAGCAACGGGAGCTCACCCTGTCGCGGGGATTCGAACCACCAACCTTCTGATCAGCAAGTCCTAGGCTCTATGGTTTAATGCACAGCGCCACCCGTTAGGAGCCACTAAAAAGAGCAGAATTAAGTCATTGATGAGAAAAATGAAACTACTATTACTCCCAAATCCAGTTTGCATATGAAAGGGCTGGGCTGTTTTGCTCCTCCCTGCTCACTTTGGGGAGAAGCAAGCCATAATCTGTGGCTTAGCTCATGGTTGGTTTTGTTCTAATGAAGCATAATCAGTAAGTCAAAGACAAATCTTGACTGTATACCACAGTTCCTTGGGAGCAAAGCAAACAATTATTCCTAGTTTGTGGTTTGTTTTCACTAGGGATATGGGAGAAATGGTATTCCGTTTGCATTTAGAGGCAAATGTATGCAATTTGTACTTTCTGAAACAATGTGCGTATTGAAACACATCCATCCTTTGAAATTTGCACTTCTCCAGATTTTGCTTGGTTTCACCAGCCAAGAAATACATATATACGTACAAGATTTAGTGAAATTAACATGCAAAAATGCATTTGATTAGGAGGCACTGCTTCGCAAAAATGTGTATTGTAGGCAAAAGCTCATACAAAAAATGGGTGTATTAAAAGAAATTCACAGTAAAATAGTGGTGAATTTTCATTTTGCATTTTGCATTTTTCATAAATGCAAAAAAGAACATCACACACTAATGTTGAGAACTGAATTTAAGATGGGGAAAATAGGAAATGGGAAGAAACCAAAGTTGCCAAATTTGTCTCTCCCTAGTTTCCACCCAGCATGAGCCAGGAGCAGCAGGGCAGCTCAGAGTGGAAGTGATTTGTTCATGCATGGTAAGCCACGATTTGTGACTTATCATCATGACATGCAGATGTGCTTCGAATATCCTAATAGTGCATTATCCCAACAGTCACTTATGAACTGAAGATCTATGTTCTGGGTCTCCACAGCTGCCTTATACTGAACCAGACCTCTGGTTTATCTTTTTCTTGTTTCATCTGTACTGACAGTAGCTCTCTAAGGAAGGGGTTTTGTATTTCCCCAGCACCCTGACATTAAAATGGCAAGAGAGGCCAAGGTTTATATCTGAGGCCTTGGTCATTCAAAGCATGTGCTCTACAACTCCCCAGAGCATGTTTATAGGTTCAGGTCCATCAATGGAGAATAACTTAGAACACAGTGGCCAAGAATGTCTCCATCAGGAGCGAGTGAGGATTCCTTAAGAGAATCTCTGTGCTGCTTTTGATAAAACCACATAGAATTCATGTGATACTGTTGAATAGTATGGATGTAAAAAAGCAGCAGTTTCTATTCTATTCAACAGTATCTACTTTTCCACCAAATGCTGTGTTATCTATCTTGTTGTCCGCTATCTAAAATGAGTCACCTAACTTATGTTTATGTTAGCTTATGTAGCTTACATTCATTTCAGTGTAAAGGAAATGTCAAAACTGTGTTTAAAAGGGTTCATTGATTGCATATCCTTCGATGAAAAATCCTGATTGTATTTGCTTGACTGATTTCCATACCTGACCACAGACAAACACACTAACAGCAGCAGTTTCTGTTTCCTTCTCTGTCTGTATCAGAATCCTCTGGTGTCCTTATTCACTAGTGTTCTCTTCTGGTGTTCTAAAATCTAAGCCTATATCAGCTGGGTTCTCTCTGTGTCAGTTTGCAATATTCAGGTGATGTCAATTGATAAATTGATCACAGAGGCAATCCGGGCCTCCAATGAGAATGAGCCAGGAAATGATTTTAGTCCTCTTCAAGCTGAATTGGAAGTGCCTACTAGGAATCAGATTGAAGTAAGTCTTTAAAAATTGTTTGTTGTAGAGCAATAAACTGCTGCCTAATTGAATTAGTGCTTCTTCCAAAAGGGTGTTTGCTATATCAGTCTGTAGTGGCACCATTCAATTCTCAGGAGGAGGTGGGAAGTTAGCATATGGCTCTCTAAGGCAGGGATAAGAAATTTCTGACCCTTCAGATGTTTTTGCACTCCTACTCCCATCAGCCTTAGCCAGTATCACCAATGGTCAGGGATGATGGGATATATAGCAGGGCACATGGGTTCAGGTGACTTTAATGCATGGTGGCAGTATTTATTATTTATTTGCTTGTTAAATTTATTACTCCCCCTCATAAACTAAATTTTCAGGTTGATTCACTGAGCAATAAAAATATAAAAACCCACCCACCCACACCAATACTATACAGTGGTGCCCCGCAAGACGAATGCCTCGCAAGACGGAACACTCGCTAGACGAAAGAGTTTTCCGTTTTGGAGGTGCTTCGCAAAACGAATTTCCTATGGGCTTGCTTCGCAAGACGAAAATGTCTTGCGAGTTCCTGCGTTTTTTTCCCCCTTCCCCCCCCTTTTTCTAAGCCGCTAAGCCGCTTATCCACTAAGCCGATAAGCCGCTAAAAGCCGCTAAACCGCTAATAGCGCTAAGCCGTCAATGGGCTTGCTTCGCAAGACGAAAAAACCGCTAGACGAAGAGAATCGCGGAACGGATTCCTTTCGTCTTGCGAGGCACCACTGTACAATCAAATACAACACCAGAATCCAGTAAAACAAAATAGCTATAATCAGACACAGAATAAATTTAATGGCAACCGCTATTAAGTAACTTAATCATGCAGAGAAGCAAACAACTTCCTGGAGCTAAAGCACATTTCTAACAACCATACAAATCTTTGGTCCCCTCTTGTTTACATATGTCACTAAAGCAAGGGATGTTGTAGAAAAGGATCCAGTAGTTCTGTCTGACCAGCAACCTCTGCGCTATGACAATGGTCAGCTTCCATCTATATAATGGGAGCATGATAGGTGGGAACTGCCTGGTTTCTCTGGGGAAATGGAGAGGGATTCTTATTCACTTGCTTCTGCAAAATTATTTGTAATTCCTTTCCTTCTGAGGCTAAATGGCCTTTTGCAGTAGAAATCTATCATGTGGTCCTGTTTTGAATCCTCCGTACAACAATTCTGTATGTAGTTCTCAGTGCAAGAAAGTTATTCATAGAATCATATGATTGTAGAACTGGAAGGGACCCCAAGGGTCATCCAGTCCAACCCTCTGCAATGCAGAAATTGCTGCTTAAGAATCCCTGAAGGATGAGCATCCAAATGGCCAAGTCCGCCACCTTCTGAGATAGTCCGTTCCACTGTCGAACAGCTCTTACCACCTGAGAGCTGGAAATGTAGAAATAAAGCGAAGAAACTCCAACAGAAAAGGACAACCAAAACTAAGATGGGGTTTGCAGTACCTTCAATATGCAGCAAAGCTGAAGAGTATCAGACAAACAAAGCAGGACACGGTAGAGATGTATAGAATTAAAAACAGCACCTAGAGACATTTGTCTCCTTATGCCGGGACTGATGGTCACCCTGTGATACTGATAAACAGAAGCTTCAGGATATCAAAAAGGAAGTGCTTTTTCACACAACACATAATGTATGGAATGGAACAGAAATTGCTTGATGCTGGTCACCAATTTAGGATTGAAGCTTAACTCCACTTAGGTGGGAGTGAGCACCATTTGGTTTCAACAGGACTAATACTTCTGAGCACATATACAGTGGTACCTCAGTTTAAGTACTTAATTCGTTCCGGAGGTCCGTACTTAACCTGAAACTGTTCTTAACGTGAAGCACCACTTTAGCTAATGGGGCCTCCTGCTGCTGCCGCGCCGCTGGAACACAATTTCTGTTCTCATCCTGAAGCAAAGTACTTAACCTGAAGCACTATTTCTGAGGTAGCAGAGTCTGTAACCTGAAGCGTATGTAACGCGAGGTACCAATGTAGTTAGGGTTGTGCTGCTTTGTAAGAGAATGAGGCAAATTCTTGGAAGTCAGTTCTATAGGCAGCTCTTAAAGGTAAAGGTAAAGGTACCCCTGCCCGTACGGGCCAGTCTTGACAGACTCTGGGGTTGTGCGCCCATCTCACTTAAGAGGCCAGGGGCCAGCGCTGTCCGGAGACACTTCCGGGTCACGTGGCCAGCGTGACATCGCTGCTCTGGCCAGAGCCAGAGCCAGAGCCAGAGCCGCACACGGAAACGCCGTTTACCTTCCCGCTGGTAAGCGGTCCCTATTTATCTACTTGCACCCGGAGGTGCTTTCAAACTGCTAGGTTGGCAGGCGCTGGGACCGAGCAGCGGGAGCGCACCCCGCCGCAGGGATTCGAACCGCTGACCTTTCGATCGGCAAGTCCTAGGCACTGAGGCTTTAACCCACAGCGCCACCTGCGTCCCACAGGCAGCTCTTAGTCATGGCAATTATGCCCAGAAGCAGCATGCTTGATGCTCAGGACAACTAACAGGGGAGGTCTGCTTCCTTTGTGCCCTGCTTGTGAGCTTCCCCCCTCTAGCCAGTGTGGGAAGCCAATTGCTGCACAAGATGGAATTTTGATCCGATCTGGCTGGTCTCTTGTTGTGTTTGTGGAGTCAGTGGTGTTGTCAGGGCAGGGCTTTGGGACAGAGGCCACATTTTGAAGTAAGTGAAATAATGTATGCAGTAATCTAAAGAGGGGCTCCATGTATGTTCTTGAAGTCTGGTGCTTTCAGTTATCTATTTGTGCCTCCTGTTTAGAGCAGCCTTTCTCAATATTGGGTCCCCAGATGTTTTTGGACTACAACTCCCATCATCCCTGACTGCTGGCCCTTCTCACTAGGGATGATGAGAGTTCTAGTTCAACAACATCTGGGGACCCACTGTTGAGAAAGTCTGGTTTAGAGTATTATATTAAATTTATTTATTTATTCCTTTTAAACACCCTCCCAAATACCTACTCCTGTGTCACAATAGGAAAATAAAAAGCTAATGGAGAGTTTGCTTGTTTTATCAAAAAGGTCCTGAAGGCAGCTTCCAGGGCTTCAATAACATTAGCATATGACTTACTACAGGATGTGAAAGTCGATGAGACACCTGAGGTCGATGAAGCTAAAGGTAAAAATAAAAATCTCCGTTAAGATTTAAATCATTGTTAAATCTCACTGAAATCAGATGGCAAAAACAAAACAAGCTCGCCTTGCATTTTGCTCTGTACTTAACATTACAGTGCTTTTCGTGGTTTTATATTTTTGTCTTATTTCTGGTTTGTTGATCACAAAAAAATGATGATAACGATAATGTCCCCGCGTTTCAAACTGTTTCCTTGCCTCTAGCAGTTGCTACAACTCCTTACAAGAGATTTTGGATCAATTCCTGTTCCTTTCACCTTAGAGTTCTGCCTTTGCAACAGCCCTTTTGGTGCAGAGCTGTTGCATGTTTTGTTTTTTGTTTTGTTTATTATTATTATTATTATTATTATTATTATTACTATTACTATTTTGTGCATGCATTTTTACAGCTTATATATGCATCATACAGTATTCATCATTATCTAGCATCCCCGGACTTCCCAATCCATCTCTTCATGGCATTCTAGGTAGTTTTTTTATTAAATTTATTTACAACATAAACACATAACAAAGAACAATTAACAGTGGTATATAATCAATGCCAGTTTGTAGTGGAAATAACATGCAACATAGGTGGACAAAAAACTATCTAGAATGCCACCGTTCTGGGTGGACAAAAGGCTACCTAGAATGGTAGCCGGAGTCTCTGTTTAGGTCTCCCATTATTATAACTTTTTCCTCACTGTAATCTAATAATTTACCTTCCAATTTTTGATAGAAGTCTGCCTTTTTATCATTTGGTGTGTATATTCCCACCATCAATATCTTGTTGATTATATACCACTGTTAATTATTTCTGATGGCTTCCCAGTAAGAATTCTAGGGTTTGGAAGGTGCTGAGAAAAGCTCCCAGTTTGAGAGTCAAAGCATCAGCTCTTCAAGGAACTGCAAATCCCAGGCTCCCTGGGAAGAGACAATAACTGTCAACTGACTGAGACTGCAGTGTGGCAGGCAGGCACCCCCAGGGCCCACTACCCTTTCTCTGACACTAGCATCTGGGGCACAGGGCAGAACGAAGAAAAGGAATAGAACTGGGAGTACATCTGAGTGGGCATAGTTTATGATGAATTACAGGTGCCAGACCCATTGCAATGGGCATGCTGACAGGGGTTGTTTGTCAGTACCTGGCAAAAAAGGAAGAGCAAAACGTACAAGCAGGGGAAAAAGTAGCTGCAATGTGGCTTGGATTACCTGCTTTTCTTCTGTGTTTGTGGAGCTGTCCAGCAGCATTGGCAAAACAGCGGGGAGCTGTCCAGCCATTAACTGGAACTGCTAGGCAGCAAGTCGCAGTTTTAATGCTTACCTGGCTATGCTTGTGGATCTTCCTTCTGGGACCCATAGATGCAATGTCCCATGCTGCCAGACTTACATTGTACCTTCGGGTTTGGGCTTCAACTGGCAGTGATTGTGGAGGGTCTTGAGCAGGAATGTGTGAGTCTTCCTGATGCAACTGGTCACCCAGTTCTTCAGGCTTCCAAAGTGGGTTATCTTCCAAGTGTGGTCATCGCAGGACCAACCAAAACATTTTGCTGCCCGAGGGAAGGAAAGAGGCTGTACCAATGATGCAGTAACTCAGTAATGCAGTACCCCAGGCATAAAAGTAAAACGAAAGAAAGATTGTAAAATAGTTAGGGTAGCTTATAATGAGTCATCACATAAGGACAGACTTGTGAGGTGAAGAGGAAAAGTGTACCATTTACACCAGCAGCCATATTACAAAACACCTCGTTCAGGACAGTGGAGTAGGTTGGAGAGGATTCTCACTCCAGAACATCACACTTCCACAAAAAGCAAAATATTTGTGGGGCTCTGAATTTTAGCTGCTTTATTCAAATGATTTATTAATTTCCTTTTTACCAAAGTATCAAAGGTGATTATGAGGGACTGCCCCAAACTGCAAATAAGTGTCAATTCCACATTAATTGCTGGAAGATAAGGTCATGCAGAAGAAGGCTTTGGTTTTATAGCATACTTTGGAGAAATGGATTGATTTTGTTGGCAAAATTATTGAAGGGACCTTTTCCCATGGCTATTGTAAGGTTCTAGCACAGTGAATGCTTGTTTGACGGACTATTGCTAATACTATAAATGTCATCTAAAAATTGTACTCATTTTGCTGTTCCTAGAACCTGTGGAACAATCAACTTCCGTTCAAATGATTGAACAAGAGAAGATGAGTGATGTTGAGGATGACCTATCCAAAGTATGCACTTGATTTTTTTTAATTAAAAAAATCCTTTCTATATAGATAACAAGGTTGAGCCTGACAAATCCATGACTTTAGATTTTTGCTGGCTCACTTCTGTGTTACATTTGTGCTGCTGGAATTTGTTGAATGATCAGGTATTGTTTATTTACAGTATTCATTTGAATCTGGAGTGGGGCTTTTTGGGAGTAGTATGTTTGTTTTATGCTGTGTTTTATTACAGCATTAACTACTTCAATCTTGTTGGAGAAATGGGGAGCAAAGAAATTGCCTGTGGTGTAAACGCAATTTGTTTTGGCTCATTCATTTGTCCCCCTGCAGGTTTTTGAGGTTCTACAAATCCCTGCAAATTCTGTTTACTCAGTTGTGGGATTGAGTGTGAATACCTCAGGAGGCAATACCTCTGCAAAAAGCACTCTCAAATAAAACTAGTTTTTTTAGTCTCAACAAGTGTTTCATTTATAAAACAAAAAAACACCCAACAATTTACCACTACCCTTCTTGGTTTTGCTGACTATGCTGGGGACTGTAGCTCAGCAATAGTGCACATAAATTTGTTTTCAGAAGCCTTTCCTAAAGTGCCCTTCATCTTGAAAGGGGCTTTACCCACACATATATGACATCGGGTGCAGGATAGGAGGGTGTGGCCTGGAAGAAATGGCCTCATAGGCCAAATGGGGATGCCCACAGGTTCGCTACCTCTGTGCCAAGTTCTCGGGTTGCATCCCTGGTAGAGCAAATTAACCCAGAATCTTTCTGAGAGTTTTCTGAATATCTGAACTCACCAGTATCTCATCCTTTAATTGTCCATTTCTCCAGGTCAGGGCTGGGCAATTTTTTTGGCTCATGGGCAAGATCTTTATCTAGTCCTACCCCCTTAGGCTAGCATGACTACCCACCTGTCAATCACATGGTGTCATTCTGTGACATGTGCTTGGCAGATGGGTTGTCCCACCCACTTACATTTCAAAATCCCTCATGCACTGTTTTCCTGCTCAAATATGAAAAACAACTATATTTTGCTATCGCAAGCCATTTCAGCCTAAGTAGCACTTTTGATCCCAGCCTTAATCATATGTTTCCATTGACAGTTTCATTGACGCTAATGGGAGCTTCTCCCCAGGTAAATAGTGGAGATTTAAATGGGGGAGATATGGATTTGAACTGCAGTGAGGGGCAAAAGGTTGAAGCCTGTCTACCCTCCTCCTCAGCCAGGGTTCCAGTGCGGGCCATTTGTAAAAGAAAAGTCCTGCGCTCATGGGCAAAACATGTGATTGACCTCACATGTAGCTTCACCCTTGGTTTTCATATAATTTTTGTTTTCAGGTGAGCTGGAGATGGTCATTGAATGGGTGCCAGAAGTTGAGCCAGGGGTAGGAACCAAACCAGGGGTGCTGAGCTAATGGTTTGGGACCAGGAAACAAGCGGAGAGCAATGAAAGACCTATCATTTCCTAGACAAAGTTCCAGCCTTAACATGAAGTCTTTATAGCCTTTCTTGTAGAGGATAGTCAGTGGCTGGCCTGGGACAACATGGAGTTATACCAGGGGTAGGCAACCTAAGGCCCGGGGGCCGGATGCAGCCCAATCGCCTTCTCAATCTGGCCCACGGACAGTCCAGGAATCAGCGTGTTTTTACATGAGTGGAATGTGTCCTTTTATTTAAAATGCACCTTTGGGTTATTTGTGGGGCCTGCCTGATGTTTTTACATGAGTGGAATGTGTGCTTTTATTTAAAATGCATCTCTGGGTTATTTGTGGGCCATAGGAATTCGTTCACCCCCCCCCCAAATATAGTCTGGCCCCCCCACAAGGTCTGAGGGACAGTGGACCAGCCCATGGCTGAAAAAGGTTGCTGACCCCTGATTTATACAGTCAGTGGGGACATTTTTTCTGACTGGGAATAGAAAGAGCAGGGCAGGAACAATTCTGACTAGGAATCAAAACTGAGTCAAAGTGTCTAAGCTCCTCCCCATGCAGTTTTCCTGCTTTGGCCCCCCCACCCCACCTCACAAGCTATTTTCAAAAGTAAAATCAGTCACGCAAGTCCAAACCATAGGAACAGATATAGTTTGGCCTTAAGTTGTTTATAAATAACCTCAGTGACATCAGGCTGGTCTGTCTTGGCCAAATGTCTTGCTCTCTATTGAAGTTAGAGAACTTCAGTTACAAATAGGTGTGGTTCTATTCCTCTAATCAAATTAATGTACAATTGCCAAGGTTTCCTCTCCTTGTTTAAATTTCTCCCATAAAATTCCACAGCTTTCGATTCGCGCTCAGCTTGGTGCAGCAGCAGAGAGCTTATTAAAGAAAGGAAAAAGCATTCCGGATGAATTGCTAGTTGGCATCATGGTGGAGGCTATTAGGTATGGAATAGATGACTCTGCATGACTCTATTTGAATGTGGTTAAATGTGTCTGTTGTTAGGGTCAGGCTTTGCCATCATTACGATGAAGAGTAAATTGCTCTGGTAATAACCACTCATTAAAATAATTGAGCCTATTTCTAGAGGGAGATGCTATTCATCACCCCAGGAAGAGCAACCTTATTTGCCATGCACATATAGATCAGAAAGCATTACAGTTAATGCTCACTGAATAGCTTTCATCTTTCCCTATGCCCCTTAAAATAAAAGTTAGGAGCATGTATCCATGCAAAATTCTACATGATATTTAGCAGACCTGAAATACTTGGTATAAATACCAGGAAAGGGTCCATTGTATTATAATCCATGCAGTTTATAATTTTTTCTTGATTTTCTCTTGGGGTTTTTCTTGTCTATTTAGACAGGGGTTTTTTTTTCTGTGAAGAGGTTTTAGGGCATTGCAGACACCACAGCCAGTGATTTTTGAACAAGCTTGATTTATTAGATTTTTATTCCTATGTTATTTTTATTTTCTGATAGGCAAAAGCTGTAGTCGAGCCTATCTTGTGGAGTCTTTTTAGCACAGAGATGCACAATATGTGACCCACAAAGACAAATGCAATCCTTCAGCCCAATATTGCGGCCTTCTAGGTACCTGACAACACCCCTAGGTGCTTGCCATCCCTAGTAAGCAACCAGAACAAAAGGTTTACTGAGTACCTAGAGGGATCCATTCAGCTTTGCAGATCACAAGTTGTTCAGGTACAAGACCTTTAAATACCCCTTTCAGTTTCTTGTACCTGTACAATGAAGCCAATGTGCTTTATATATGTTCAGGGGTTAACTATTAGTGCTCTTGGAGAAGCTATGTCATGGAATCATAGAGTTTGAAAGAACCATGCTAGCCGGAGTATGTAATGGGTTAAAAAGGCATTCTGAAAAGCAGTCATGGGAGGTTGCTAGTGGGTGTTGGTGGTAAGAGGCTGCTTAACCACCACCCCTGCCTCCAGCTTCTAGTCTACCTGCAAGGTGTGCAATGTTCATATGGGGATGGTCTATTTGTAACCCTAGTAACACCCCTTTTCAGGGAACAGGGTATAGCGTAGCCTTACTTCATTTGGTTTAATGGTCATATTTCTAAGGAATACGAAGTATAAAATGTTATAGCCAATGGACTACAGTAAAAATAGCCTTTGCCACCTTCTCACGTTCAATTCCCTCACTTGGTGTGAGACACAAGAATATGTTTTCATCATCTTGTGAATGTAACTGAAGTGTATAGTTGATTGTACTCTTCAGTTATCTTGGCCTGGTGAAGAATCACCTGCTGACCATGCTGTGCATGGGGAGCACAAGCCATAGCAGGCACCCTCGTTTGGGCTAGTTGGGCCAATAATCGGACCTGATAGAAGGCAGTTTTCTATGCACGAGATGTAATCTGCTCTGCCTTTGTATGTACACCAGCCATTCAAAAGACTTTGCTAGATTAGATTTCTTCTAATCTATTAGACTCCCCAAAAGAGAAATTTGGACTAGCACTACAAATATGGCAATGCTGAGTCGACAAAGAAGTTGATTTGGGTGTTTGGCATCTGTGTTCATGGAATGAAAATCAGTTCAGGAGACCACGCAGCAGAAAACAGTAGTCTTTCCATGTGGTTTGTTTTTAGCCTTGGCTCAGCTGAAATGTTCTTTCTCCTTCCCCACCTTTTCTTTTCAGACATCTTTATTTCAGTCCATATTCTTCTAGAACTCTTTTGAAATATTTAAATCTGCCCCTTCTAGGATCTAATAACTGCAGAGGAAAATTATTTGAGTGCTGGAACAATGGTTATAATCTTCCGAATGTGCTCAACTTTGGTTCTGCTTTTCCTTTAGCCGACTGCCACCAGAAAGCGGCTGGATCTTGGATGGATTTCCGATGACACTGAATCAGGCCAAACTGCTTGAAAAGGCACTGACAAGGCGAGATCCTGACCAGACAGAAGCAATGGCTAAAAACTTTAAACCTGTGTTGGTTCCAGATCCATCGGCTCTAAAAGAGCCACCTGTGCACCCACCTGCTCTTGACTTTGCTATGTTGCTTGAAGTTTCAGACGACACTGTCCTGAACCGGGTGGCATTTGTCAAGTGTAAGTTTAAAGTTCAATGCATGCAATTAAGGCACAAACCCGTCCTGACAGATTCACATAACTGTGTTAATTGCTACTATTGCACAATGGCCTATTGCCTATGCATTTGTGGTTACGGCTTTGTCTGTAGATTTGTGGTTGAAGACCGGAGATGGCACATCCATGGCATTAGATATTCTTATGGATCCACCAAGACCCTCACCAATTTTCAAGTCATCTGTGGGCACTGGCGGAGGAAGGGGGGTGCGGTAAGTGCAGCCCGCGTCAGGTGTCATCCCGGGGTGTGTGTGTGACATCACTGCATCACTCCCCCGGGATGCTCAGCGCAGGTGGCACCCCCCGGGATGCTAGCCCCGTCCCCGGGTGCACAACATGTGCACCGCTCCAGGTGCTGCAGCAGCTAGCTCCTCCTCTGTTTGTGGGGAGTGCGTGGGAAGTTTGTGAACCACTGGAACAGACAGCAAATGCACTCCAAAAATCTTACCTCCCAGTGGGACCTGTAACAAATGTTGCGGGGTATCCTCACATCTCAAAAAGAGTGTCCTGTTCATTGTGCCAGCCAGCCAGCCATGCATTCTTTCAATACACTCAATTTATCCCCACCTAGGGTCTCCCCCCCACCCCATTACACAGCTGGAACATAATCCAGGGGTCAGCAAGGTTTACTTTGCCTGGGCCAGATCGGTCCCGTGGAGATCCTTCGCGCCCATGATTTTCGGCGTCTGCGCAGATGCGATTTCTGACGCTGTGGAAGCAAGTCCCTGCACCGGTTTAGCACAGTGCGCCGGGACTCACTGAGCAGGCAGCTCAGTTTTGGGGTGGCTTGTGGGCCAGTTAAATGGCCTCCGTGGGCCGCACGTTGCTGACCCCTGACATAATCCATTCTAAGAGTCACATCTATTGCTCCCACTTTTGTCTCTAGCCTCACCCACCACTGCTTGTGAGATGTTGCTTACAAGGGAATGTTGCTCTTGAGGTAAATAAGGTTCCTCATTCCTGCTTTAAGCTTTCTTTCTTTCTCCCCCCCCCCTGCTCTTTTGTAAACACTGGTGTGTGTGTCCCCTCCCCCCAGCATGCCAATACCTTGCTCATCAACGTTCCTCAGTAAGCTAGTTTTGTCTGAAAAAGTTCCCCCACTCTTGCCTTAAACCGTGTACTATCAAAGCATTCTCCCTGGAAATTTCCTTCCCAAAATTCTTATTTTTTATATATTTTGCTGAACAGCCGACTCCCATCAAGGCAGGCTAGGAGAAGGTGATCAAGTTTCAGAAGTTCAATTCCATGACGCAGAAAAAGATGATTCTGTGAGGAGCCAGATGCAGCACAGGTGAGTCAGTTACAGTCAATATGAGAGTCCTGTCAGATTTAGACTAAAGGTCCATTTAGTGTAACATCCTGTTTTCACAGCTGCCAACTAGAGACCTGTGGGAAGCCTGAAGGCAGGACCTAAGTGCTGTAGGACCACCTCAGTTATGAGTCTCCTCAACTGGTATACTGAGGCATATTTCCTTAGACACTAGTGGTGGAACATAGCCCTATCCTCCACAAATTTATACAGTCTTTTATAGCCACCTAAGATAATGGCTATCACAGAACACGTGGGAGTGGATCCTATAGTTCAGGGGTAGTCAACATAAAGGTAAAGGTAAAGGGACCCCTGACCATTAGGTCCAGTTGTGACCGACTCTGGGGTTGCGGCGCTCATCTCGCTCTATAGGCCGAGGGAGCCGGCATACAGCTTCCAGGTCATGTGGCCAGCATGACTAAGCCGCTTCTGGTGAACCAGAGCAGTGCACAGAAACACTGTTTACCTTCCCGCCGGAGTGGTACCTATTTATCTACTTGCACTTTGACGTGCTTTTGAACTGCTAGGTTGGCAGGAGCAGGGACCAAACAACAGGAGCTCACCCTGTTGCGGGGATTCGAACTGCCAACCTTCTGATTGGCAAGTCCTAGGCTCTGTGGTTTAACCCACAGCACCACCCGCATCCCTGTAGTCAACATGGTGCCCTCCATAAGTTGTTGGACCACAGCTCCCATCAGTGCTAGTCAGCCCTTGCCATTATGGCCAGTAGCCGCAAATTATGGGAATTCTAGTCTGAAAACTTCTATCAGGCACCACAGTGACTATCCCTGCCATTATTTAACTGTGCTGTGTGAAGAAGCACTTCCTTTTGCCTGTCCCAAATTGTCCAATATTCAGCTTCATTGGATGGTGCTAGGTTCTACTTTCTCCACGGCAGACGTAATCCACCCTCGCCACCTTGCCCTGCTCCCAAATTTGCCCAGCTGCTTAAATTGCTTGTTATTTTGGCTTGACACTTTGCCTCCTCTCTTGCCCATGGAACAAAATGAGTAAACAGCCCCTGTGTGGTATAGTGAGCAAAGTATCAGACTAGGACTAGAGAGAACCAGCTTGAAGTCCACACTCAGCCGTGAAGCTCCCAGGCAGAGAAATTGTACTTGGCCCAACTTCCTGGATGAGCATCAGAATCCACAGAACTAGTAGATAAATACCAGATGAGGAATCTGATAATATGCCATTTCACCAGTGTTTTAGGGACATTCTGCTGGGACTATCAATAGGCATTAAGTCGTTTTTATTTATTTTTTATTTTGGGATTTTGAAAGCTTCTCTAAGACCTGATTTGTGTGTGATTCTGATTTCACAGAATTATAGGTTTCCTGGAGACATGGCCCAAGCTAGAAAACTGGTATTCTGAGCAGCAAAATATATTAATAAAGGTCAATGCAGAGACAGAGGAGAATCTGATGTGTCAAAGGGTAAAAGAAATTATAACGGAAGAAATTGTTAAAATCCAAAATAAAAGTAAGTAATGCTATTCCAGTGCTTAGATGAATGTTTACAAATACAAATATTTACATATTTAAAGGCTTCCAATAATCTGGCTGAATTTTTTTCATGTAATGGGATAAAGAAATAGTCCACAGTCTGGCAATGAATACCCTTCCCTCATATCTTTACTTCCCCAGACCTTTGGGATATAACTAGCTGGGGGCAGAGAAGAAATTCAAATCAGTTTGCATTTAAAGGCAAGCCCACCTAATTTGCTGTTTCTGAAACAGTAAGTGAACTGAAACACAGCTGCTTTTCTCTGAATTTTGCACCACAGTTCGCCAAGCAATATACACAAAAATGCATATCCTAGGATGGAGTGCACATAAAATAGATATATTAGTGAAAAGGAAACAAGGATGAATTATGCTAGGGAAGATTGCTTTGCCAAAATTATTAAGCAAAATTGCGTACAAAAATGTGTACGTTAGGAGAAATTCACTGACAGAGTTTCATGAAGACTTTTTTAAAAATGCAAATTGATGTAGAAATTTGGAGAATTTAACTTAAGATTAGAAGAATGGAGAAGTTAAGAAGAACTGAAATTGAAAGATTCACCCATCCCTATAAATAGTTCATTATTTGATTCAAGCAAGGTGTACCAAGATGATTGATTGATTGATTGATTGATTGATTGATTGATTGATTAAAAAGTGTTAAATACACAATACCCATGCAGCAGGAAAAATCAACTGGTTATTCACACACCATTTCCCCCTCACCAAAGGCATGAATAAACAAGGGTGCTTTTAAATGTTGGTGGAAGGATGTCAGTGCTGCAGACAAGCACAACTCCATCAAGAGGGAGTTCCATGAAGCCACCACAAAGAAGGCTGAGTCTGTTACCATTGCAAATTGAGCAATTCTCCCCCCTGTATCTTAAAACTCAAGCCATCGGGTATTAGGGAAGGGGCTCTTGCAAGTAACTACACCTCAAGACACTCAGGGCTTTCAATATTAACCCCCAAAACTTGAATTGCCAGAGATCCCACAATGCATTCGGATTCAGTGTGACGCAATCCCACTCTGTTGCCCTGCTTAATGAATGGGCGGCTGCATTCCATCCCAGCTTCCAGACCATCTTCAAGGGCAGCCCTGTGGTGGAGTGCATTGCAGTAATCTAGCAGTGAGCAAATCCTTGGAGTTTATGCATTGTATCCATTGCCTTCGACATCCTGGGGAATAACTTTCTCAAGTTGTGTACCAACAATGTGGCAGAGAGATAAAGATGTACGGGTTTGTTGTTGATTTGTATGTGTTTTGCTGCTGAAGGAAAAGAAGAGGAAAAAAGAGAGGCTGAAAGACTGCAAGCGCTAGAAGCTGCCAAGCCTTTGCCACAAGAAGAGGTTCCAGCAGTTACGGTAGAAAAGGTGGAGGAACCAGCCCCCGCTCCTTCTCCAGAAGTGCTGGAGCCGCCACCTGTGGCACCTAAAGGTTGGTGGCGAATCATATAAATACACTGTAAATCAATCATGAATTCAGGAACCATAAAATGAGCTGAGAACACTTTTTTTAAAAAAGTGACAAACTGTTCCTTCCTAAGCAAAAGACTGTGAAGGATTTCATGGCGGATGAAGGTTTAGTGATCTCTACTTGAACTGATGTAATATTTTACCTCCACTGACCTTCTAGATCATGTGACTGGTCTGTTAATAACTTCTTGTATGTGCAACAAACAGGCTCTAAGTGTCACAGATATAACAAGCACAGGTGCAAAATCTTAAGTCATGCTTGGAGTAGAAATCGATGAATTTTCGGGAAAACCAAAAGAGATTCTGTAAGTCTAGCGACATTTATTCTGCAAGTGTTTTACATCGATTTCAGCAGGTTTGCTCTCAGTATAAGTTAGTTGGGTATCTCTTTCTATAATTAAGCTGAGCAGAAACAAGCAGTTCACATGTAAGTAGCCATTGGACCAAATCCATGTGAATGACTTTCCCTGCTGTAGCCAAGTGTGTGATATGCTTGAGCATGGACAATGTTTTTTGTGGCCTGTTATGGCTGACACTTTCCTGATCTCTTACTGTGACTAAGAGGTTTGGAGTGAGCTGCCAATACATTTCCTCCTGCCCCCCCCAACCCCTGCCTTCTCTTGTGCCTCTTCCCACTGGCCTTCCCTACCCCCACCCCAACAGCCTTAGTTAGGGGAATGGTGTGATTTTGTGGGAAATGCCTTCTCCATTATTAAGGGCGAAGGTTCTGCTGAGAACCTTTGGCTCAGCTCTAGAGCTACATCTGCACCAGCCCTGACAAGATTACCTCTTAACCAGGGTTTGCAAATTAGCATCATGCTCTGCTTTCAGACCCCGGTTATTGTTAACCCTTGTGAAAGTTGGGGCAGATGTAACCTCTAATTAAGGCATTGTGGGAAGTTTCGGAGCAGATGGTTGTGAAAGAGGCAAAGGTGCCCTTAATCTCACAGCCTGCTCCTGATCTCATAACCATGTTTAGAGATCTGGAACGCTAAATGTGTGCCGGAGCTGTGAGTTGAAACAGCTGCATATGCACACACTTTCTCAAACACATCAAATTTCTGAAGTGGTGGCTGGGGAGGAGGAGAAATGGTCTTACAGGAGACTTGCAAAAGCCTTCTGAGCATGCACAGACATTCCATTCTCAAAAGGAACTTTGGGGAGTGGAGTTTCAAAATAAAGACCTGCAATTTCCCAAGTTACCAATGCATGCTCTGAACATGCTCAGCAGTCTTCACTTCAGAGTAAGGAACTCCTTAGGACTGAAGGAAGTTGGGGACAACCTGTGGTCCTATGGAAAGGGCCATAACCCAGTGGTAGAGCATCTCCTTTGTATGCAGGAGATCCCAGATTGAATCCCTGGCATCTGCAGCTAGGGTTGGGCATGTCCCTTCCAGAACCCCTAGAGTCAGTGCAGACAATAATGAGCTGGATGGACCAGTTAGGAAGCTTCTTTTATTCCTATGTTCCTCCACATGCTGTTGGACTACAATTCCCACCATCCCTGGTCATTTACCATGTTGGCAGGGGCTGATGGGAATTGAGAGTTCAATAGCAGCTGAAAAGCCACATGTTCCCCACCCCTGGCTAGGGATTAACAGCCCTTGGGTTACCCTGGGGTGGGGGACTACAGCTTTCTATTCCTCTTGCTCAATGAGGAATAGGGGGAGGAGAGAGAAAGCCACACTTTTTAGAGTTCACATGTGCTGAAGTAGCTTAGAAGCAGCCTTCAACCTTAGCTGCAGTAGCTGCTGTCCCTCCGTCACCATCACCCTCCTGCAGTTTGTAAAAGTGTGAAAAGCAGACAGTGGGAGGGAAGCAGGCAGGTGAGAGAAGCTGAGCATCACAAGCGAAGGTGAAATTTGAAGTTGGTCTTGGCTCATAATGGCTACCATCGTGTTTTCAAAGCCAGAGCATGGGGGTTTCCACTTCCAAACAAACCCTTCTCCCATCCCTCTCCACCCCTGCAAAGAAGTGTGGTTCTGCACTGACGTGGCTCAGTTAACATGTGCCAGAATGTTTGTCTGATACATATGGAATTTCTCTACAGAGTCCCCCCCAGGAGAGTCGCCTAAGAAGGGTAAAAAAGGAAAGAAAGATAAAGGAGACAAAGGAAAAGAAGGTAAACCAGGTAAAGTACGGATTTATTTAATTTTTACAGCACTCTTTTGCTGACAGCCACAAATGACAGCTGATTTCACTTTCACCTTCTCCTCTTCCTCCAAAAGCATCTTGGCAAGTTTTGATTAGGCAGGGGAAACATTTTGGTTGGCAAAGGGAAGACATTCTCAAACCTGAAGCCTGACCTTTCCCTGATATATACTATAGGGCACCTTGAATGATATATAATATACTCATAAAATGTCCATCAGTCAAAGGCATTCAGGGAAATCAACCAATGTTTGTTACTCACAACCTATTAAAGTAGTCCTAGGTAAAATACTTTCCCAAATGTTAACGGTGTGTTTATATTTAAGGCACTCCACGAGGGAAAGAGAAAGGGAAGACTGCTCCAGCTGCAGCTGAAGATGTACCGCCTCCCCCTCCTATAGAGCTACCTCGAATTAAACCAGGATCAGATGAATGGGTTTACGTCGATGAGCCACTTCCTCAAGTATGGCAGTCCAAAATCAGCATTGCATTATGGTGGTCTTCCTTCCTTCCTTCCCCACCCTCACCTTTGCCTTGATGTTTTGAATGGCTTCCAATGCCATGGTAAACATAAAATGGAAAAGTTTTTTTTTGCAAAACTGGCTGGCCAGTTCTTGAGTCATATGCACTGCAGCCTCCCCACAGGTCACTGTAGAAGGCAAGAAAAGTCTTAAAGCAAAGTTATTGGGTTGGATTTAATGTCATGCTACAACAGATGTTCTGTCAGCATAAACATTTCAGCTTGTCAGATGGAACGATTCCCCTTTCCTCCCCCTGTGTGTTTTTCTGGGGGTTCTCCTGGCTCCCCCTGGGCCAGTTTGGGGGGGGGGTGTTGTGGAGAAAGCCCCATTGCACAAGATGAGGCTTGTTAGATGAATCCCATCCATGGTGGTTAAGGATTTGAGTTAGGAGGAGGAATTTTAAAAGTGCAAGATAAGTAAAAGGATTGTTATTAGTATCATCCTGCCCAATTTCCAAGTCGTTTGCACATATATCCTCCACAACACCATTTGAGATAGTTTACTGAAAGACAGAAATTGGCTGAAGGCCACCCAGTGAGCTTGGAGATTTGAAATGAGGGCATTCCCTTTCCATTCATAACACTTTGCCTATAGCATGACACTGGCTCTTGCCAAGAGGGTGGCTGTGTCAAGCATAGGATCAGCAATGACATGGCAAGAAGGCATGGAAGTTGAGGTAAGAGAAGAAAATAAAATAAAAAGGTAGAATACGGTGCAATAACTTAATATACCCCCTTCCTGACAGCATTTTAGTTAGGCAGCCCATTGGTTGGCACATAAAACCAATGTCTTTTAAACCTTAACAGGAGGTGCCTGAATTTTTAGTTCCTTATTGGGAAACGGTGGAGAAAACCTATAAGAATAACATCAAAGCCACACTTCGATGCCTCAGAGGTGAACAGCATGTCATCATTCATTATCTGTCACATGCTAGGTAAGCCAGGGGGATTTTATGACTCAATGATATGCACTGTTCCTGCCACTATCTTTCATTTATTGAACCTTTGGCTTCTTCTCATTTTGTTGTGCACAGAAATCATTTCAGGGAATTCTTAACACGCCCCGACCACAAGCAAGAGTTTGTGACTCAGTGGCAAGCCGATTATAACTCAGTGGCTGATGACCTGTGGGAAGACGATGAAACGAAAGAGGAGCTGCATCAAAGGGTTACAGTAAGTGGCATCTGAAAGTGTTAGATCACTTGCTGAGCTTTGTCAATCTGGATCTTGCCCTGAAGTAAACGAGAGTGCAGAGAAAACAGACTGTAATTCTCAAGAGCCTAACTCTTGAAGTCTCTGGTGTTTTATCGGATAGAGAACAGGCAAATCTGTCAATTTCAATTTTGCTCAGTTTCTCACTTTCCCTATCTGAATTTCAATTGGACACATTCCTGCATCAGTTTTTTTTTTGAGGATTGTAAAAACCAGTTTGCAAGCATTTTAGTGTGTATTTCTTCTAATGCATCCATTTTTGTATGCAATTTTGCTGAATACGATAATGCATTGCATAGTATAATTATTAGAATGCATTGTACATTATTTTTATTAATATATGCATTTTTATGTATACTTTCCCCACAATATGCACATTTTTGGAGGCTTCTTTTTGCCTGGAAAACTGCATGTGAATATCAAAGAATGGCTGCATTTGAGTTCACCTGGGAAAGGTGTCCTACAATCAGAGGAGCACTGCGGCTCTCCAGTAGGAAGAGGAAATATTTGAGGCTCATCTCCTGACTTTGGTGTGATATATCTGGGATGCCTGTACACTGGGGTGGAGAACCTGTAGTACTCCAGCAGTTATTGGGCTCCGGCTCCCGTCAGCACCAGCCAGAATGGAGAATGGTCAGAGATAATGGGAGTTGTAGTCCAATATCTGGAGGGCCACAGGTTTCCCACTCTTGCTGTGCACCTTTTGCCTAAGAGTCTGCATGCATAGATGCAAAAGTTCTTGTGGCACAAGAGCAAATGCCATTTTCAGTATACTTTTAGAAATTTGACTTGGCTGTGTCATTTCCATCAGTGCATTTTTGCTGTTTGCAAGACAGGCATGAAATCGTCACGTCAGATGATTAGACGTTAGGTGCATGAGAGCTTACATTGCAATACTGAGGAAGTGTGAGACTTTAACTTGAAATTAAATAGCAAGAGAATCGGGACTAGAAATCCAGCCCTACCACATGACATACCCAAAGCTTATCTCCAAAGGCACATAGCTAATGTGGCTGCTGACCACAACACCTGTTTAAGTTACTGGGAAGAGAAATTTATGGTATCCTCTTCTCTGGCAGCTCAGTGACTCAGGCAATAGAGTAATGGAAAACTGAGTGGCTTAAAAGGAGTAAAACCTGAAGCTTGGTTTGGTTCAGGGGGATATTTTTGCTTCTTGTGGTAGAAGGCACCTGCTTTTTCTTAAGAAGAAAAAAATTCTCAGCCCTTATTCATAAACCACTGAGATGAAAGCCATTAAGATAAAAGTCACATCCATCAATATCTGAATGGGAAACTAAGTTATACAAATGTGCAGTGATATGAAAATTTACAGGCTACATGTTTATGAAACGAGAGACAACAGTATAATAATCTTATTCCAAACTGGCATAGCTTCATTATTTACTGAGAAAGTTCCTGTTTTAAGACACGTTTTCAATAGATCGCAACAAACTGCCATAGTAATGTCACTATTTATGGCAAGTGTGGGAAGCCTTTGGCCCTCCAGATGTTGCTAAACTACAACTCCCACCACCCCTGACCATTGGCCATGCTTGCTGGGGTTGATGGGAGTTGTAGTTCAGCAACATCTGGAAGGCCAAAGACTGCCCACGACAACACCTGGAGGAGAAGAAGAAGAAGAGTTTGGATTTGATATCCCGGTTTATCATTACCCGAAGGAGTCTTAAAGCCGCTAACATTCTCCTTTCCCTTCCTCCCCCACAACAAAAACTCTGTGAGGTGAGTTGGGCTGAGAGACTTCAAAGAAGTGTGACTAGCCCAAGGTCACCCAGCAGCTGCATGTGGAGGAGCGGAGATGCGAATCCGGTTCCCCAGATTACGAGTCTACCTCTCTTAACCACTACACCACACTGGCTCTCACTGGAGGGCACCCTATTGGCTAACCCTGGTGTGGGGCCTCATTTAGAAACTGATGTGTGAACTGGAACTAAATATCAAACATGCACTTAACTGTCATTTTTATTTCTGTTGTGTTTTGGCAAAGCATTTTTGATGTTTGGGTACTTTTCATTTTTCATCTTTTCAGGACCTAAGAGATCGTCTGTGGGATATCTGTGAAAACAGGAGGGATGAAGCTGAGCAAGAGCGCAATGATATCATGAGTGATGGCTGGCTGCCAGACCGATTGGCACTTCTGATGAACCACATCTTTTCACTTATGCAGGTCTAGCAATATTATGTTGTTGGTGTATTTTTTTTAATAGTCTAAATGGGGGAGGGGCTGACTTTTACACTGATGTGTGTTTTGAAGCTATAACCTAACTAGGCCATTAGCGAAACATATTTAGCTACTCTATGGCTACGAGCAGCATCCTCTGCTGTGCAAATTGAAGAGTTAAGGTCTGGTAAGCTGCTCATTGCTTGTATTCTCATTGTGCTGCTGGATCCAGCTCTAGGGATGTAAGAAGGCATCTTCTCCCATTCTGCCTATGTTTGTCATATGCAGCATCGTTTCCATTCATCTACAGTTTGTCTTCCTGTCCACTGTCCACTGTAGCAAAACATTACTATCTTATTCCACCCCATTCATTTTAGTGCAAAAGTGGGGGAAATGCAATCAGTTAGGTATTGAAATGCAATCAATTAGGTATTGTTTGGGGACTGAAAGCAACAACAGTGGCAAATACCAATTGCATTCACTGGATTGGCTTCCTTTCTGGACATGGGAAGCAAACACCAGCAATCTCCGATGCCATTTCTGCTTTCATCAGAATTCCCTAGCATTTGTATTCATGCATCAGTGTTTATGCAGCTTGAGACTGGTTTGTTTATTTAACAAAATTTGTGTTGCACTTAGCTTATAAGTCTCCAAGCAGTTTACCAAAAAGAAAAAAAGTTGGGAAATGAAATTCAGATCATCATCGCTGTGCAAATCAGCTTGCATTCCAGAATTCATTCTATGTAGTGCAAGGCCAAACTGGTTGCTGGTTCGTAGCTTTTGGCTCAGTTCTTTCTCATTTTGCTCTGCCTTCCTTTGCTTTGCCCTTGTCTTGCTTTTGCTTCACTTTGTCTAGCCTTGCCATGATCCCAGGACTTGACCCTCTGGCTTGGCAGTAGACGGATCTGACAATAGAGCTAAAGAGCACGAGGCCTAAACCTTTGACCTGGTGTGCTTTTCTTCACAATTGGATAGCAACACTCATGTTGATTGGTTTGGGGTTCCCCCCTCCCGACACACACACCTTTGAGACTGTGGCTTTGTGAATTTTCCCATGAAAACACAGCACCATTTTTGCTTTTCAGTTATATATTTAGAGGCTTCTGTTCTAATAATAAATCAAAAGTATGACAGGTGCATAATGCTTCTTGCCTGCACTTTGAAGGAAGAGATGCTCTGAACTTGCCAAAATCCGCCTGGCACAACTGCTCATTTAAGCATATTTATAGACTGAAAGTAAGGAGTTTGCATAAATGTGATGTAGGGCCAAAGCAGACCTTACAGGGCCACCATTCACATTTGAGACCCATTTGCATAAAAAGCAGGAAAAAGAACATATTGGGAAAGGGAGCTGAACCTGCTTGCTGTGCTTTATCTCAACGGCTCTACGTCCTCCTCCATTTTCAGCTATGAGAGCAGAAATAAACAAGGAAGGGAGAAAAAGTGGAGCAACAGGGAACATAAAACATAGGAGGAAGAAGGGTTCAGCACCTCCCATTTGCTCTGCTTTTACAAGCAGATCCACCTCCTGCTTTATATGTGAATGGGACAGACACATATGTGAATGGGCCAGTATCACGTTTATATGTGGGGAAGATCATAGCTCAGTGGTAGAGCGTCTGCTTTGCATGCAGAAGGTCCTAGGTTCAGTCCCCAGCATCTCCAGTTAAGACTGGGAGGGAACCCTGCCTGAATTCCTGGAGAGCCCCTGGCTGTCAGTGTGGACAATACTGAGTTAGATGGACCAATGGTCAACTCAGCATAATGCAGCTTCCTATATTCCTCTGTGTGAATGGGCCAGCATGGCACATCGTTTGGCCCTCTTTTTTCTGAGCAGAAGAGTGACTTCTAGGGCCATTGCAGTTATCCTTTGCTACCTGGCCCTTAACCTGAGGTAAGAGAATGGGAGCAGGCCAACAGATTGCACATGCTCTCCCCTTTCACATTCAGATTTGCCTCTCCACCCTCTGCTAAGTTCCAACCATGGCTAGTCATTAGGTTTCCCCCATGCCAACCTTGATTAGCACAAACTAGGGTTCGTTCCTCACCAGGGTTTGAAGGTGGCTGCAAGTGGGGTTAGTAGCAAACCCTGGTTAGCAGTAACCCTGGTTAAAGTCAGTGCACAACAAGGCATGTTTTAGATTGATGGTGGGGAGAATTAACATGGGCAATGAGAAGCAAAGGGATAGGGATAGGAGAGTACAGTCTTTTGAAGAAACCCTCAACCACAGTTTCCAAAAGTTCCTCAAGTTTCTGGGGGAAGGAATGCAACAGTTACAACTGTATAGTTCTGGTATGCGTAGCATAGCGAAGGACTTTCTTGGTTGTTGTTAAAGAGAACATTAGGATTCTTTGGCTCAAGCTAGAGAAGGAAAAGCAATACCCCCATATCTCTTCCTCAAATTTGCCCCATAAAATCCAGTTGTGAAAAAACACATAATGGGATATCATTGCATCACATAACACTTTGAAGTTACAAGTGAAAGGGTGGAAATATGTGGCTGCTGCACACTCGTGGTTTATCCTCATTTGTGTCTTTAGTATGCTTGGTCCTAAAATTATTTAAATATTGGGTCCATTCTTAGAATCTATCCCCCTCCCCCCTCCCCCCACTATAGCATTTTGATGTTTTAGGAACTGCTTTGTGGAGATAAGGTGTCAGGAAATACTTGAATAATTTCTTGTTTTGTTTTCCTGGTATATCATGAAGAACGAACTGGACCGTTTCCAGGATACCAAGAGGCTTTTGCATGACTACTATAGAGGGATGGAAGGCAAAATTCCAACGGAGACCAGCAATGAGTTTGCCAGAATACCTCTGATAGATCTAACTGATAAAGAACAACCCATGGAAGAGGCCAAGACTAGAATGTACATTTAAAATTGTGGTATTGTAATAATCACTGAATGTGGGGGGAGGAGGAAGGAATGGAGAATATAACTGATTTGGGAATAGAGTAAGCTATGCGCATGAATGGGGAAGTGTAAATAGTCAACAGTAGTCAACCCCACACCTCTCATTCAAAAGATTCCAGGTTTAATCTCTGGCATTTGCAGTTGCAAAAAGGAATCTTAGATAGCAGATATTGGTAAATACTTCTGGTCAATACCTTGGAGAGCTGTTGTTGCTGGTCAGAGCAAGCAACAGTGAGCTAGATGGACCATTGGTCTGATCTTGTGTAAAGTGGCTTCTTATGTTCTGATAGTACACCTGTGAGAAAAATTAAAGGTGACAGCGTTAGGTATTATGGTTGTAGTGAAGTAAATAGTTACACTCTTTGTGTAATCAAATAACTGAATGAATCAATAACTGTGAATTCATAAGAATTAAAAGTCTGGAGAGAGGGCAGGCGCATGCATCCTATACTTACCCTCTCCACCTATCATGAATATATGCACACTGCACACTCATGCACAATGCAGTGAGGTGTGTGCACATTCACAAACACACAAAATACCTATGCTTTGCTCCTGGACACTCACCGGGTTGCTAAAGTGCAAATTCAAACCCGGATTAGATCACCAAATGAACACAGGTGCTTGTGCAAATGCTTGCATAAAGACAGATTACCAAGCAGACACCTTTCCCTAAGCTCAGATCTCTCACCTTGCAAGCCAAGGGTCATCTCTCTCTTGCTGCCCTCTCTTTCCCCCCGTGGCATGAGTTCCCTGGAAGGAGGGATTGGTTGTTATGCCACTCTGGGAACTGTAGCTTTGTGAGGGGCATAGGGAGTCTCCTAATACCTCTCAGAACCCTTACAGTTTCCAGGATTCTTTGGGGGAAGCCATGACTGTTTAACGCGGTATAAAACTTCTTTCAATGTAAGATGCAGATATGACCTAGGTTTTACAAGTGCCATCAGGGAACGAGAGTAAGATTTGGGTTCCTTCCCAAATCACCTCCAACAGTACAGGCAGGATGTTGAGTGTAAACCTTACATAGATGAGTATGGGTCACTATCCATCCGCTTTAAAAAAAGAGGAAAGGGATAGATAATTTGGCAGGGACTTCACCCATCTATGTGCCTTGGTTTATACTAAATGTCCTACACATAATGGGAGAATGTTGAAACTTGAGGTTTGTCCCATGCACCATTTCTATGCAGAATGTAAACAAGAGGCCTGCATGGGAACCAGCTTGTATTTTTTTGTATGAGACCTTTATAATGAACAGAAATATTCTCTTACAGAGCAAATATACAAGTTTAAGTTTTGAGAAATGCAGAAGTAAATCTGTTGCCTCTCTCTCTCTCTCTCTCATTCTCTCTCTTTCTGTTTTAAGAATTCCTCTGAGTGTTCACAGAGCTGCTTCTCCAGAACCAAAGGACAAGATGAAAGCAATTCCAGTCAAGATCAAGGATGATGTGTTTTCTGAAAGCATAATCTTTAATTTTGCCCCAGAAGAAAAACAGATTACTGAGATGTGGCACAATATTGTAGCCACAATATCCAACATGGTAAGAAAAGCCACAAGTATTAAAAGAGTTCAAACAGAGATCTGGATACAGCCATTAAGAATGTAAAAAGAGCTTGCTGGATCAGGCCTGTAGGAAACCCGCACTCAGGAAATTCTGCAATTTCCAACATTGGGCATCCTGCCTCCGACCATGGAGGCAATTTGGAAGCATCCTGATAAATGTTTTGCTGACTCCAGTGCAAGATTACTGCAGTGTTCTCTCTTTAAGGATTCCCCTGAAGACAGAAATTCTGATTTGTGCGAATTTTCACAGTTTTAATTGGGCATTCTTACCTATTATATAAATGTGCTAGCACTATTCAGAGAATCCCTTCAATATCTCAAAAAAGCATCTCTATAGAGAATTTGGTGATAAAAAAATTCTTTGAAATTTGATCAGTTACTTACATGATGAAACAGTGTGAAAGTCAAATTCATCACGGAACAGCTGTAGTTATCCCCCCCCCCCCTAAATCATACATAAATGATTTTTTACTTGGCTGCAGAGATCCCATGAGTGGAATGCTGCTGAGAGGATACTCTCACTGGCAGAAGGGGAAGGGGAGGCCATTTTCACTGATTCCCCTTGAAGCCCCATGCACCTCTTCGAAAATATGCAGAAGGTTGGTGAGCCTTTCAAAGCAGCGCAAGTATAAACAGCAAAAGCCGGTCTTCTCTCCCCACTCTCACCATCAGCAGGAGCCCCCACTGGATTGAAGACGCTTCCATTCATGGAAGAGCAAGTCTGTATCCATGCCCTGTACTGTATGTTTCTCTGTTTCTTATTTAGGTAAGGGATAGCCAAATATGCCCCAAATATTTATTGGACTCCGGCTCCCATCAGCCTCAGCCAACACTGCCAAAGGACAGAGATTATGGGAGTTGGAGTCCACAAAGCCGGCAGATCATCCATAATCTAGATAATGTGCATTTGTGACGGATGGTCTGTCTTATTTATTTTATTTATTTATTAGGTTCATATACCACCCTTCATCAAAATATCTCAGGGTGATTCACAAGACAAAAATACAAGATAAAACCACAAATCTGTCGTTAAAACAAAAACAACAAAACAATAGCCCCCTCTCCCACAAACACATTTAAAAGGCTGTAGAATATTAATCAGCCAAAGGCCTGATTGAAGAGGCACTTAAATATATATAATGAAGGCACCAGGCAAACCTCCCTGAGGAGGGACCCACAACGGGGAGCCACTGCAGAAAAGGCCCCGTTCTCGTGTTGCCACCCTCCGAACCTCACATGGAGGAGGCACATGAAGAAGGACCTCAGATTATGAGCAGAGAGTTGAGTTGGTTTATATGGGGAGAGGCAGTTCTTATATAATCCCTATGGGTTTCATCCCTTACATGAGCAGAAGGCTCTTCTCTTATTTCAAGGGGGCGTCTCCAGTATCTGCCCATTCATTCTGTGGTTGAAGGCCTCATGCTACAGCCCGTGCCTTTCTAGAATGTTGTAAGAGCAGAAAAAGAGTATGGGAGCAGTTCTATTAGATTCCCACCAACCACCTGGAGCAACTTGGGGACTGGAAGGAGAAAGTTCAGAAGCCACTGCATGATCTCTGGATCCCAACCTATAGAGAAGTAATAGTTTATAATGTTAAGTGGTCTGTTTCATAATGACATGCTGGTTATTGACAATCATGAAACAACGATCGTTTTGTTCAAAATACTCTTGCTGCTTTTTTACTTAAGTGTGACCCTTTAAAATTAAGGTTACAGCTGAAATACAAGCAAAAGAGGCGGAGGAAGAAAAAGAACGACTTCAGCAAGAAATGAAAGAAAAAGAGCGCCAAAAATCTTCCCAAGCAGAAAAGAAGGGGAAAGAAGGGAAAGGGAAAAAAGGGAAAGGAGGAAAGGAAGCCAAAGGTGGAAAGGATGCCAAAGGAGGGAAAGGAGGGAAAGATGCCAAAGGAAAGGAAGGCAAAGATGCCAAAGGCAAGAAAGGAAAAAAGAAAGGTAAATGAGATGCAAGGTAAAAGAGAGAGGGGGTTATGGATTAATACAATTGTGTTTGATCATTTTTTTAAAAAATTTTTTTTACATGCCCAGCAAAACAGAGGAGGGGAGTTAATGTATAACCCTTACTGGAGCCTATACACACATTGGTCCCCCTTTTCAGGAGTTAGTTCAGGGACAGGGAACCTGTGGCTGCTCACATGTTGCTGGACTACAACTCCCACAATCCCAGGGGTGTAGGAAAGGGGGTGCAAGTGGTGTGGTCCACCCTGGGTGTCATCCTTGAGGGGGTTGGCAAAATGGCACACCACAGGGGGAGGCACTCACCGTGGGGCCTGGCCTGCAGTGTGCCCGAGCCACACGTCTCTCCTGGGAGTGATGCGGTGGCTTGGGGCCCCACGCTGCCCGAATTGGCAGTGTGAGGCTTGCGTCTGCCAGGCGGCCTCTGTGGGCAGCATGCCGCAGCGCCCCATACACGGATCACCCCGCCCCCGTGGGTGGATCACCCCATGGGTGGATCATCCCCTTGGGTGGATCGCCCCGCCCCCGCCGTTCCAGGTGCCAGAGCAGCTAGCTGCGCCCCTGCACAATCCCCAACCATTCGCCATGCTGACAGGGACAGATGGGAGTTGGAGTCCAACAACTAAACAGTCAGGTTCTGGTCTAGAAAGGACATCTAAAATTAAGGTAATCTGCAAGCTCTAACTATGCTTCACTACTGTATTGGAATACAGTATACATAGGAGATGTATTGCTTAATGCATGGTTTTATTATGGCTGTCAATTTTCCCTGTGTATTATTAACGATTGGTTGTAAGCTCACTGTGGCTGAAAAACAGCATACAAATGTAATAAACAGTAACTTCTGAAGGGTCGCAGGTTCCCCACTCCTAAATTAGACTGTACCCAAAGATCTTTCCTGGTCTGTTGTCAGAGAGAAGTCTTACAGTTCAAAAAGCAAAGCCAAAAAGGCAGCATTTGACACTTGATGTTATAGATGAACGCTGTTTGGTATTTTGGCATTTTGTATCTTGTCATATTATGGGACATGGGTGGTGCTGTGGGTTAAACCACAGAGCCTAGGACTTGCCGATCAGAAGGTCGGCGGTTCGAATCTCCGTGACGGGGTGAGCTTCCGTTGCTCGGTTCCTGCTCCTGCCAACCTAGCAGTTTGAAAGCACGTCAAAGTGCAAGTAGATAAATAGGTACTGCTCCAGCAGGAAGGTAAACGGCGTTTCCGTGCGCTGCTCTGGTTTGCCAGAAGCGGCTTAGTCATGCTGGCCACATGACCTGGAAGCTGTATGCCGGCTCCCTCTGCCAGTAAAGCGAGATGAGCGCCGCAACCCCAGAGTCGGTCACGACTGGACCTAATGGTCAGGGGTCCCTTTACCTTTATCTTGTCATGTTACACTGTTGTGGTATACAGAGTCAAACCATTTGTCCATCTAGCTCTTTACGATGTCAGACAGGGCCTATCTGGAGATGCCAGGGTTTGACCCTGGAACCTTTGGCATGGAAACCATTGAGCTGTGCTGCTTCCCAAATGGGCATCCATGTCATCTGACCAAAGCAGCAGCAGTAAGGGCAGCAGAAACACCTGGGGAATCAGGGAGAGAGGTTTGCCAAGGACCATTTCAAGGAAGAAGGGAAGCCCAGGACGATGGTGGTTGGACATCAGCCCAGGGGAGGAAGGTCTGCATTGATGAAAAGGTCATAAGCCCAGCGCTCTATTTCAGAGATGGGTGTTATTCCCCTTATGACCAGTGCTGCACATCTAGAGAGGCAGCAGCGCCACTGCAAGGGAGCTGATGTCCCCCCTCCCAAGTGGTGCCAATAGCCACTGATCCTGAGAGTTCTGAGGCCTGGGATCCATTGATTCCATCTGCCCAGAATAGCCAGACCAGCAGGTAGACTGGAAGAGGACTCTGAAAAGCATCTGAAATCCCACAGTAGCTCCCTTTTGCTGCCTTAGTTAGCCCTTCTGAAGAGACACAGCCGCTGGATATTAGACCAGGTTTGTTTGATGCTGACAACACCTGATGTTTTGAAGAGAGGCAGCTTCAAAAATTAAGGCAACATCACCTTCCTTGATATATGATTTGTTGGGTTGTATTCAATCAAGTTTTAGTCAGGGCAAACCTATTGGAATGAATGGACCTCAGTCATGTTCACTAATTTCAGTGTGTCTACTCTGAGTAAAACGTACTTGAATGCCACTCATATGTTGTTATGGCATACTTTGAGAACTGTCATGGTTGAATAGTGGTTATACTATTGTAAAATGAAGAAATAAGGTTCATTCTTGGAATATCAAAATTGCTAGGGCAACCTTGAGCCATTTACCATATTTCCTCCTAACCTACCTTACCAGGGGACAACCAGATATCTGCACTCAGGTAGGTCCTACATGTGAGTAGGTCATGCAGTAAGTTTCGGAAGCACCTGAGTGTGCTGGTTGCATGATGTAACTGTCCTGAAATGCTTTCCAAGCATTGTTTGTTTATTAAATTTATAGCTTGAGTTTTGTCCAAAGAGCTCAAGAAGGCATGTATCGTTACCCCTCACCCTTCCTTTTATCCTCACCATCACCATGTGAGGGTGGGAGCCTGAGAAAGACCCTGGGCCACCCAGGAAGCCTCGTGGTTGGATGGGGATTTGAACCCAGGTCTCCCCAGTCCCAGTCTGATGCTGCGATTGCTATGCCACACTACATAATGATCAAGTGAAGCTGTCACTTGTTGCCTCTAATTTCAGATCCTGTTTCTGAAATGTTGACAAGTTCAGTTTTACCTACATTTTGAGTTGCGTTCATTTTGTGAAATGCCCAGTTAGGCTAACAGTAGTGTAAGCATTATGCATACAGAAATTTGTAAAAATACGTGCTTCTCCTTGCAGCCTCTCATTCTCCACCAGAGCCAACGCCAACACCAATTCCTTTATCCCCGGAGGAACTGAAGAAGCTAGAACTGAGGCTTAAAATGAAGCAGGAATATTTTGCTGCGCTGGAACATGAAGGTATGCATTAAATTTCAATCAGGTAAATTCAGAAACAGCTCCACATTTGCAATTTAGGGAATGCTTAAGCTGGAAAATAGTGGGAAAGAAAGACCACAGATTGCTTTCAATATTCAAAATGCTACAGCAGCATTTGCTTGAACGTGTTGTGGGCATTACGCTTAACCATTTTTAACACTATCCATTATTTACTGCCATAACCCTGGATAAGATTTGAAACCTAGTGAAACCGTGTTGCAGGTTGCTAAACTAGGCCTTCCCCCAGGAAGGTGTATATAATATGACATTGGATAAACTTGCTTGTTATCGCCTTGTTACCTGAGAAACTGTGGGGGCAGGGAAAACCACCATAACCATGGTTTTCTTGCTGCAGCTGAAATATTTAAGCATCGATAATGAAATCCATGGTTTGCAAAACCATTTCAACCCATGGTTTCACATCACACTTGCAATGTTTAGGTATTACAATATAATGCTAACTAATTAACTTACAACGATTAAGGGAAACTAATTTTGGTAGTAGCTTCAAGGCAGACAACTAGTAGAAGTGAATGGCCACAAATACGTTTATCCAATTATTAAGACAATTTTAACCCACCATTCACTGGATGACCTCATGGTGGAATTATTTAAAGCAGCAGCAAGCCAACAAAATGAGAAGTAAAGTATATAGAATAATTAAAAAAATTATTCCAACATAAAGCCACAACAGTAAAGCAGTGAAACTAGCATCCTGCGCAAGCCCAGCTAACACATTTTAATCTGGCGCTGGAATGTCAGCCGTGTTAGTGCCTATTAAACTTATGGGGTGAGACCATTACACAATTGTGGAGCAATTTAGGTGACTTTAAAAGCAGATTAGTGGGGGGCCTGCTGGCCATGGAGTAAGCAGCAGAAACTGAGAGCTCCCAGATAAAATATTTTAAAAGACAGATTCCTCACTTTCTATTTATTTATTATTATTACTTTGTTTAAAATAATATAATAAAATAATAATACAGATTAGACAAATTCCTGGTTGTTAAGGCTGTCCGTGGCTGCTTGTCACTAATGATGGAAATATACCGAATTTTTGCACCATAACACTCACTTTTTTCCTCCTAGAAAGTAAGGGGAAATGTCTGTGTGTGTTATGAAGTGAATGCCTGCGAGTGGCAGGGGGGATCTGCTGCAGTCGTGAGCAGAGGATCCATGGTTCCCCTTCCTTCCCTCCTCTGTGGTTACAAAGCATGGATCCACATGGATCCTCAGGATTTTTGCATTGGGCTACTCCAAACTCACTGTCAGATCACATGTCTGTGGCCACAGCATGAACCACAAAAATCATATATCCACTATTTCGTTTAGAATATTTTTTTTCTTGTTTTCCTCCTCTAAAAACTATGTGCGTGTTATGGTCTGGTGCGTGTTATAGAGCGAAAAATACGGTACTATCTACAGGATCCAAAGCATTGTGCCCTAGAACAGTGTTTCCCAACCTTTGGCCTCTAGCTGTTTTTGGACTACAACTCCCATCATCCCTAGCTAGCAAGACCCAGTGGTCAGGGATGATGGGAATTGTAGTCCATAAACAGCTGGAGACCAAAGGTTGGGAAACACTGCCCTAGAATACTGGGGAACAACTGTGGGAGACAGCTATGATGTCTAAGTCTTGCTTAGGGCTCCCTATAGGCATCTGGTTGGCTGCAGTGGAAATAGGCTGCTGGAAAAGATTAGCTTTCAGTCTCACCAGCAAGTCTCTTCTGTTCTTCACAGGACTCTTACTTGGAGCAACCCAGCTTTTGTAGACCCATCAGATCAGACTGCCAGTTTCCCAAATAATGCCTAAACCTAACGCTTGATTGCCAGACCTGTAAAACAGTGTTTGTATTCTTACTTGTTCTTAAACAATTTCTTAAAACAGCGGAGGCTGCAAAATCTCGGCTTGAGCTGTTGAAAGCCAAAGCACTCGCCTTCACCGAAGATCTGCAAACGAAAGCAGAAGTAACATACAGGAATATGGAAAAATGGCTTGGGGAGAGGTTCTTGGCTGAAATGGCAAGGTAATGGTTAATTTTGATGAAAGCATTAGAATAATGGAATCATTGAACTGTAGATTTGGAAGGGACCCCGAGGTAATGTGGGAGGTTTTAGGAGGAAAGAGGAATTTCGAGCAAGCCTCTACAGGAGCAGGTGAGGTGGTGTTCAGGTTAGAGTTGCACAGAGGCGCACTCAAGGCCAATCTGGGTATTCTATTATATTCAAAATATTCCTTATATTCTCCTTCATTTGTCTACATGGAAGAAACCCTGCCTGATCTTGATGTATATACTCATTTAGTATATTTTTCAATCTGTTAGCTAATACGTTTGCAAACAACTTGTAATCATTGTTTAACAGAGAAATAGGCCTATAGTTTTTAATTTGCAGCAAATCTGAATCTTGTTTTGGGATTACTGTAATATAGGCCTCTTTCCATGTTTCTGGGATTTCACCTGTAATCAACTCAAGGCCAGTTTGGTGCCCTTGCCTGGCATCTGCCACCACCTCACTGCTCCCCCTTCTTCTCTCAATAAGCAACATTTCTGCAGAGAAGCTATTGCTGTGGCTCTGTGTCACACCAGACAAGCTGCTCCTGCTGAAGCTTTTTAACCCCTCTGCCACTGTTTCTTAAATGTGTATCCTTACAGTGTCGACAAATTAACCGAGGTTGCCCGCCACCACATCGAAACCTCTACCAAGATCCAGTATGAATTAGTTCTGGAAGGTGTAGAGTTTTACATTAACGGTGATGTCAAAGTCTTTCCAGATCCTCTTCCTCCACCTCGTCCTCCATCGGTCGAAATGCCTACAAATGGTACTTTAACTATTTCGCAGCTTAGCACGCTTCATAAGCAGTTTCTGCAGGTGGCACCTAAAGGTAAGAAATCACCTCCTACATACGGTTGTTTTCAAAAAGTTATTTATTTATTGTTTATTTCCCCAAAGTATTTGTATCCTGTTCTTCACACACACACACACACACACACACACACACACACACACACCAAGGCTTACACACAGAGTGGCTTAACAGCGATCAATAACAAGATGATCTCTGCCATTAAATACTGACTTGAGATATAAAGCTACTAACAGTTTTATATCCCTGCTAGCAGTAATTCTGGAACTTCTTTCAATGGTGTGTTCCAGTATATGGAAATGCTTCTTTCAATTATAACTAAGTGCAGCGTCAAAACACTCATGAGCCATGCAGGTTACCTCATACATCAACAGTCCTCTCCTATACATCAGGCTTCCTCAAACTTGCCCTCCAGATGTTTTGAGACTACATCATCCCTGACCACTGGTCCTGGTAGCTAGGGATCATGGGAGTTGTAGGCCAAAAATATCTGGAGGGCCGAGTTTGAGGAAGCCTGCTCTACATCATGGGTCACCGATGTGGGGCTTTCCCTGGTGTCTACAATGTCCCATCCTCTGGCTATCCTCCTTCTTAAATTACTCTGGAAAGATTCCTTCCTTAGCCCAATATAAGACTTTTTACAGTCTGTTTGTGGCACTGGGAGCAATTGGGGCAGCAGTATTACAGTTGAGGAGGGGAGAGTTGTGGGCTGCATGTTGCACTCACATCAGTTTATCCACTTTGCAAATGTGCCCACAGGACCAAGAAGTTTGGCAACCCCTGCTGTACATGTTTACTTGGGAGTTTAACCCACAGCGCCACCTGTGCTATCTGAAGTAGCCAGATGCAAAAGTGGACAGGTGTTCTGCACATTTTGATAGTTGTGAGGAAGGGGGGATTTCTGTAGCTATAGTTCACCATGCAAGATGCACCTGCTGAAAATTCCCTCTTCCACTCAACTATTAAAAAGTTCAGGAGCCTTGTCCTTGTTTGTATCTGGCCCAGCCTAAAGCTATCAGGGGGTAGATATTTAGTATCGGTCAAAGACAGCCTTGCCGCTCCCCACGCCAAGCCCTGTTGATATAATCTCAGCTCTAGATTTATTTTCATAGAGGTCCTTCTCCTCCTTGCTTGCCTCCGACTTGATACAGGGTGTAATACACTGTTGTACCATCTAAACTAGGAATAAGAGATCTTCTGACATTTTTATATGTAAGAACACTATATGCCTTTGCAGACCCCTTCAAAAGTACTGCATGAACAAGCAGAAAGGATTTGTAGAGCTTTGCTGAATAGTATCATATAGGAAGTCAGCAGAAAAAAGGGAAACGGTAGAAGGAAACTTACATTCTGTGTACCAAATAGTATTTTGACTCAGAATCAACCAATATCTGTGGCTTCAGAGTACTTTTAGCCACAAAAGGAAGATTAGATCATACAGAGAAGCTTAGCTAGCAACATGGAAAGCACCCAGATTTGCTTAAGAGGCCAACGGCCTTGTTACAGATTCTTCCTATAGGAAAGAAAATGGCATTAAGTGGAACATTGGCTATCTTAATAAAGTTTTTTCTCTTAGGACATTTCCATTGCCTAGGAAAGTTAACCCTTCTGGCCTCTTACAGAGCACAGTTGCAGCAATCAATACTCTTGGTTTTTTTGCTTTGCCGTTGGTTTTCAGTTTGATACTGAACACACTTTAAATTAGAATTGGGTGGACTTGTTTGCAGTGGAGTCGATTAACTCCTCCTGCCCCCAGGATTGATTTGGATTGGAATCGGTACTTATGAGCAAAAGTGGAGAGTGCTTGGGAAATTGTCTTTTTCTGAGAGTTTGAAATGGTGGAGACATTATGGTTGGACAAACCAATAGAGTGGCTAAGGTATTAAAGGAAATCCAGCCATGTGTTCAAAGGTGCATTGTCTGGTGCATTGTCTTAAAAAGGCAGCACTGAAGAGCACCAGCTACTCTCCTGCAGTCTTCAAACACCATTAGCTGATGACTGCTGCTGCTTCAGAAATGGTGGAGGGAGTGCTCTCTCTCCCCTGCACCAACCTCCACCACAGCAGCAAAATGGGGGGTGGGATCTTGTTCTTCCTAGCCTCACCTCTTTTCCTTCCTTTCTTCTTCCCTACCATCCCTGACACCTGGAATGCTGAGGGATGTAGTTCCTGTGAGCAACTAACGTTGTCTAGCAATCTGTGAAAATTGCACTCCCCAGTGTTCAAGGTATAGGGTAGGGAAGAGGTGGAACAGAGATAGGAGGAGGGAAAGGGAGAGTTCCTGGCTGTGTTGCTTTTGCTACTGGATCAGCAGTCATATGGGTAGAAGGGAATTCTGCAGTTGAGGTTAAAACCTGAGCCGGAGAAGAATTTGGAGGTTTTAGTGCTTGCCTCATTTTTAAGGTGAACCTAATGAGTTGTTGAGGTTCATATTCATAGGTTTGGTAATGTGTCTGTCTGTGACTTACTTCCAAGTATGTGATCTTAGCCACTTAGGCTACTTATTCATGCCTATCTTTAGTTGTGTGCAACCACAATAATAATGCATCCTAATACTGAGTTATATTTAAAATATTTATAGCCATAGCAGCACTGAAACAATTTAAAAGCAAGAATATAACTCCAGGCATCCAAAAACAACCAGGAAAGAATCACCAGTTTCAACAAATATGGCTGTCAAAGTACCCTTGGCTAAAACATGACATTGAGAGGGGCACTATGTACTGTGCTTTGTGTCGGAAACATAACGTGGATTTAGGGGAGAAAACACACAATTTTTGTTCTGGGACTGATGACTTTGTACTTGACTTAGTCAACGACCACCACAACAGTGAAGCTCATGCATGGGCTACCTGTATGGAAGCAGCCAGTGGCTCTGTCCCAGACACAGCTACCACTGAGCAGATGTTAAAGAGCATGAGCAAAACAACCTTAGGAAGAATAGAAAACCTTTTCAGAACATGCCACGCCATTGCCAAAACTGGACGCCCCATCACAGACCTGGACTGGATGTGTAAACTGGATGATATGAAAGGAGTGGATATTGGTTCCATATTTAGAAATGACAAGGCAGCAAGGATCTTTATTCATTTCATTGCTGAAGTGGAACGAAGAGCCTTGAAAGAGAAATTAGAAAAATGCAAGTTCTTCTCACTCATTAGTGATGGCGTTACAGACAGCACAATAAGAGAAGCTGCCCTGGTGTACGTACGTTTTGCACTCCAAGGGAAGATCCACTGCCAGATTGTTGGAGTTCAGTCAGTAGACAAACCTGATGCAGCTGCTGTGAAGAATGCCATTGTGCAAACATTACAGACCAGTTTGCAGCTCAATTTGCCAAGCCAAGACTGGGCAAGAAAACTTGTTGGCTTTGGAAGTGGTGGTGGAGACATTATGGTTGGACAAAGCAATGGGGTAGCTAAACTGTTAAAAGAAATCCAGCCATGTGTTCAGAGTGTGCATTGCCTCGTGCATCACCTTGAAATAGCTTACAAGGCAGCACTGAAGAGCACCCAACTATACACCATTCTAACAGAGCTCTTGCAAAATATGTACTACTATTATAACTCTCCACTGAACAAGAACAACCTCAAGTTGGTCTATGAAGATCTCAACCTGAGAACATCCATTCCTTCTCGAATTGGTGGCTCCCAATGGCTTCTTCGCCTACAGACAGCTCTTCGGATCCTTCTGAAAGGATACCCAGCATTTGTCCTACACATGAGTAAGGTAAAGGCTCTTTAAAACCAAGCATGATTTGAAGAAATAATAAGTGAAAAACTGCGTTTGGTCATTGCTCTACTGACTTCTTTTTCTTGCATCTAGGTAGAAGAAGAACCATGTTCCTCAGATCACCAGAAAGCCAAAGACCTCTTAAAGCTTCTTCTGAAAACAGACATTGTCAAGTTTTCTCACTTTTTGCTTGATGTCATTAACGTCCTCAACATCCTCTCCCGCGTTGTCCAGGATCAGAACTCTTCCATCGCAGATGTGTTCGCAACAAGCCAGTCAACACTGGAAACACTCCAAATGTATCGAGCAAGGTTGTATATGCTTAACCAAAACTGTATATTAACTGGATGTATCCAAATCAAAGGCACACAGTACATTTGTTAAATGTAATATTTTTTCAGATCGGGGCCAAGGGAGCGTCTGGTGGAAGCCATCACACATTTTCATGGTCACCAGCTTGTAGGGAATGGTGACATATCAGCCATCCGGATAGAATTAATAAACAATCTTTTGAAGCAGCTGCGCGATTGCTTCTGTGATGCTAGCGAAGATGTTTTGAGAGCAAGCGCTATTGGAAGTTTTAAGCTGTGGCCAGACAAAATCGAACCAGGTACAGAAAACCAGACTACAGCCAAAGGGATTGTTTCTTTCCGAAATGCATGGGTGGTTTGTTTGCTCTTAAAATTAATATTCAACCTCTTGCAGAATTTGGTGAAGTGGAAGTGTCTGTCTTGACGAAGTATTATGAGCCGGTCCTGGAATGTGCCAGCGTGAAGGTTTACCAAGTAGAGACCGAATGGAACATGTTAAAAGCCGAGCTGTATAATAGGTATAATAAATACCTATAAATAACAAGCAGGACATGAAATTCAAACACATTTTCTGAATATGTCAGGGGGCAAAACACATTTAGTAACAGTTGTTATCCTTTTTAGATATCAGAGCATCCGGAGATTGACGTGGGAAGCAGTGAACACAGATTATTCTCATAAATATCCAAACATCTTGACGCTGGTAGATCTTGTCTTAACGCTACCTGCCAGTTCTGACGAGGCAGCACGAGGCTTCTCTCAGATGAAACTTACAATGATGAGGCTACGTTCTAAGCTGGTGTTTGAAAGCATGACCGATCGCATGGTCATTCTGATGAATTCCCCAGATATCAAGAAGTTTGACCCCCAAAAGGCTATCCAGTTGTGGAATATTTCCTCACAAAGGAATAGGAGACTACAGGCTGAGCAGGGTGTGGTCAACCCTGAGACACCAGATTGTTCATCTGACTCTGAATGGGAAAGGGAAAGGGAAAGGGAAAGCTCATTTGGAAGCTATTAGATGTGAAACACTCTCTCCAGCTGTCTCCTCAAATATTTTTAATAATGTGCGTTGACTTTTCCTTTCCTTTTTCTTTTTTCTTTGGTAACTATTTACTGGACAATTTTTATTTATTTATTCAACCAAAATTTATATACTGCTTGATTATAATGAAACATCTAAGAGCACATATAATGTGTCATGAAACTAACACATACATTGAGATGGGAAGGGAGAGAAATAAGAAGTATGTCTTTTGGAAAAGCTGTATATATTTCTTATCAAATTGCTAGGTATTGTCAGAATATGCTTATCAGGTATTTCTTTTGAAATATGTGGTATTGGATTGACATATGAAATTATCAAGTATCATTTTTGTCTATATATGTGTGTGTGGTTCGTTTTTATAAATTGAAGTGTACGCTCTTGACTCCTTGATGGAACTTCATAGTCTTCCTTCTTTCTGTTAAGCTGCAATTAAATTGATTTTAATTTATCACTGTCTTTCTAAGTGCTTGGAATTTTCCAATATATTTATAGCAAGTGTTTAGGAACATTATGATTCTGGCTAGATACTGAACAATGAAAACAATAATTTGAAATGACTGTTTATCCTGTATTGTATTACAGAAATTATTTTATCCCTGTTATGGTTATTATGGATAAGCAATTATTTGTACTGTTTTTCCTGACATCTGATTTCCTGTTCATTTTCATTCTTCTGGAGATTTGACATGTAAAAATAATTGCCTGTGGGAGGGAAATAAGGGTTGATTCCCTCAATAATTTGGACTTCCAAAATTGTTCCAAAGAGTCACAGTATTCATTCATGCATTTCTTCATTCTTAATTGTTGCAACTGTTCTACTTAGTGTTTAACTGGATTAAAAACCAGCAATGGAAGAGAACACTTTTTATCAAACGCCTAACTACAAAGGATGCCAAGACACTTAATTTTTCTTATCTGCAAAATAACAAGAGAAAAGAAGAGATGAGACTTTCAGTACCAGCAGAAACATGCAGAATGAAATATCTTTGTAGTAAAAATAAGTTGAGGATATTGCCTCCTTTACACATCAAGGATATCACCTGCGGATAAGACATCTTAAATGTTCCTGATTCTAGAAGGTATCACAGCATCATCTCTTGTACCTTGATGCTTTCAGATTCAATAGCTGCAACCATAGATGTAGAACGCCACTACTTTTGAATGCATGCGTAGCTTGATTAACTGGTTGACCAATGTAGAGCTTGCTAAAAGTAGTCATGGCCCAAGAGGTCATTGTGCATTATCTAGCAGCAGTAAAGGAACAAACCCATTTCCCTTTCCCCTCCATAGTCACTACTTGGCAGAGGTAGCTAAGAAGACAGGGAGGAACCCATGGGGCACAAATTGCTTGGGTGCCCCCATACCTCTGTTTTTCGACCTTTCTCGCATAGTGAACGTCCATACAAATACTGGTTTCCACTTAGATGCACTGTAGTCAAATGACTGTAGAGAAATACATTCTTAAAATTTATAATTTAAAAAATGCATACTTTTAACACTTTGTCAAATGTATGACATTTTTGTGGATGACAGTAATAGTACCAACTCATTATCATTTCTCTCTCATGAAATCAAACCTTTGTCATTTAGGAATCAACCAGCATTTCAGATATTCACATACTCAAATGTGTCATTGTGCACATAGATCAAGTGGGTGGGTACATGCAGCATTTGGCATGTACTGAAACTTACAACCACCCTTTCCCTCCTTACTGTGGACTGGAGGAAATGACCTCTCCTGAAGGTGCTTTTTGCATTGGATGGAAATCCGCTATTATAATTCTTAAGTTGTTATTCTATAAACTGCTTGGCTTAAGCGTCTATCCGTAGTTTCTAAAAGCTGTGCTGCATGGGAGCTTCTCTTTTAAAAGAAATAGAAATAGAAATAAGGTTACATTATTTACTTGTAGCAGCTTGGATTCCTCTGCAGACATCTCATACTTCCTCTAAGGATCCACTGTACACATTGCCGGCTTTCAGCTTTAATCATATGAAATGACAACTTGCCTAATTTGGATCAGATCTCCCCCAACTTTATTTCATGTATATCCCACTTTTCCTACAAGGAGGTCAAGGCCTCCTTCCGCTTTAATCCACCCTGTGTGGTGGGTTAAGCTAAGACTGGCCCAATGTCACTCAAGTCAGCTTCATAGTTGAATGGAATTTGAGCCCAGTTCTCCCTGGAGTTAGGCTGGCTCTCTAGCCACTACAACAAACCCCCTGGGCTCATGACAAAACATAGGCTGCTGGCTGCAGTATCTAACTAGCAGACTATATTCAACTTGCTAGGTCACAAGCCAAGACCATTTTGCTCAGAATTGTCTGCACTAACTGGCAGAACCTGGGACCTTCTTCATGCAAAGCAGATGATCTATCACAGAGCTGTGGGCCTTCCCCAAATGGTCACCCACAATGCAGAATAATGCGATTTTCATAAGCTGCACATTCTGCAGTTCAAGTACTGTCTCAGGTGCCTATAAGAAAAAAAACACCCAGGCAAGCAGCTCAATCCTACAAATGCCTGATTGGAAGTCGGAAGTCAATGGCAATGTATTCAGCATGGCCTACTCTCCAAATAGCTGTGCACAGGATTTGCCTTTAAGCATGGCTGCATTTCATACAAGTTCCCATCATTAGCTTCGTACCTCTGCAATGGATCAGGCAAAACAAAAACAAAGAAAAAACTGCTTGTTTGCGTTACAAAGTCGGGAAAGACTCAAATTAATTTGCACAGTGCTATACATACATTTTCCTATCTGATTTTAAGAACCAATTATCCTGCAGTTCTTAAGAAAAAGAAAAAGAAATTAGAATCTTAGACACAGTGAATGTTCATTGACACACTGGGGCTTACTCCTGAGTAAACATGCATAGGATTGTACTTTCAGTTTCTTATTGTATTATTATTGAGTAAATTGTACAGCATGTATGGATACACATAGAATTTTTGACAAAAAAGCCATGCAACTACATTTACAATGTGCAATTACAGTCTTTGTGTAATTAGGAGATAAAAACGAGAGGTAGATGTGATATGCCTCATCAGGAAAAGTCAGATTTTAAGATTATGACAGATTTTAAACTGTTCATATCAGTCCCAATGTGATACTTTTCTTTTCTTTTGTCATTTGTCTAGGTTTAATACCAAGCAAAACATTCATTGACATTGTTTATGACTTGATTACTTTGAATCTTGGCTCAAACTCGCTTCCTGATGCTTGGCTACACCTCTCCATTTATGATGTGAGTGCTCACTGTGTCCGCTATTCCTGTGATTTTTGACAGTCATTTGCTGTGTTGACTAGATGTACAATTGAGATGCTTACAATTTTAAATGGATGCTTACATTGCTAGAATAGGATACGTGTCTTTATTATAGAATTTATAGCCTTTGGGGGCTAATGGCCTTACGATTAAAAAAGAAAGAGGTAAAATACAGCAAAAACATTTTTAAATGTAACTATATTAGCCATCCACAAAACAATAAAATGTAGTTAGCATAAAAAGAATGACTATGGAAGCAAAACAGATTGCACTGCATACATCTCTTTTGTTTACGAAATTGATCAGGTACACAACAGTAAAGGTAAAGGTAAAGGTACCCCTGCCCGTACGGGCCAGTCTTGACAGACTCTGGGGTTGTGCGCCCATCTCACTTAAGAGGCCAGGGGCCAGTGCTGTCCGGAGACACTTCCGGGTCACGTGGCCAGCATGACAAAGCTGCATCTGGCGAGCCAGAGCCGCACACGGAAACGCCGTTTACCTTCCCGCTGGTAAGCGGTCCCTATTTATCTACTTGCACCTGGAGGTGCTTTCGAACTGCTAGGTTGGCAGGCGTTGACACAACAGTACTAGTGAATAAACCCAGCTTGTTATCTGCAAAGATATGTTCCTGGCTGCCATGTCAATTTGTTGTAGCTGCTGAAAATTTATTCCTCCCAAAATCCAATACTTGTAGGCAAAATTGAGGAGGCTTGTTGAAATCATAGAATTGGAAAGGACCCAAGGGTCATACTAGTCCAATCCACTGCATAGCATAAACCTCAGCTAAAGCATACATGACAGATGGCCATTCAACCTCTGCTTAAAAACCCTCAAGGAAGGAGAGTCCACAACTTCTCGTGGGAGCCCATTCTGCTGTCAAACAACTCTTGCCACCATAAAGTTCCTCCCGATGTTTCGTCGGAATCTCCTTTCCTGTAACTTGAATCTATTGGTTTTGGTCCTACCCTCTGGAGCAGGAGAAAACAAGCTTACCCCATCTTCTATTTTGGCAGCCCTTTAGATATTTGAAGATGGCTATTGTATCTCCTCTCAGTCTCCTGTTTTCCAGGCTAAACATACCCAGCTCCCTCAACCATTCCTCATAAGGCTTGGTTTCCAGACCCTTGATCATCTTGGTCAAGCTCCCCTGCACACTTTGCAGCTTGTCAACATCCTTCTTCAGAATTCATTTTGTCAGTTTTGGCCCAATTCTCCAATTTTCTAAGGGTCATCCTGAATCCTGATTCTGTCTTCTGCAGCATTAGCTACCCCTCCCGGTTTGGTGTCACCTGCAAATTTGATCATCCCCTCAATTCCTTCATCCGTCATTTATAAAGACGGTGAACAACAACGAGCCCAGAACAGAACCCTGTGGCACCCCTCATCACTTTCTCCAGGATGACAAGGAACCTTTAGTGAGCACTCTTTGAGTTCAGTCAGCCAACCAGCTTCAAATACATGTCTGCATTCAAATTCTACCTTGCTTTCTGCTGGAGCACTGTCTCGTGTCACAAAGCAGAAGTCCTGTGTTGAGACGAGGCATTAAAATGTCTCTTTTGAAAAAAGTTCCCTGCAATTGATGTCATGGACTATATTTCTGCCCAGTCTCAGCTTTCTGTTTGGGGAGCAGTCAGTGATTTTGAAGCCAAAGGATTCTTCTGTCTGTACAGTGGTGCCTCGCAAGACGAAAAGAATCCGTTCCGCGATTCTCTTCGTCTAGCGGTTTTTTCGTCTTGCGAAGCGAGCCCATTGACGGCTTAGTGGATTAGCGCTATTAGCGGCTTAGTGGCTTTTAGTGGCTTATCAGCTTAGCGGATCAGCTGATAAGCAGCTTAGCAGCTTAGAAAAAGGGGGAAAGGGGGGGAAAGTCGGAAAAACTCGCAAGACATTTTGTCTTGCGAAGCAAGCCCATAGGGAAATTCGTTTTGCGAAGCGCCTCCAAAACGGAAAACCCTTTCATCTAGCGGGGCACCACTGTATAAGATACACAGTCCATAAAATGGCCCTGCCCTTAGTTACCCATTCCACTTACTTTTACTGTGTTAAGTAAACTTGTGTATTTTTGGATGTTACAGTTGCAGGGCCTGGCAGCAGCGCTAACAGTGGACTCAGACACTGTAGACTGGCGTATATTCTTGCAAGCAGCTTCCCAGCCTTGGCCTCTGCCCTCAGTGACGGAGCTTCTTGAAACGCTGCAGAGATTCCAGGATGTGGATGTAGATGGATCGGGCTTTGTCACAGAGGAAGAATATGATCAGGTCCCAATTCTTTCTTCTCTCAAGTTCTATTTTTGTGGCTGTGAGTCCCAATGAAACCACTGGGACAAGCAGCCAGCCAGTCTTCACACCCTGTGGGCCACAAGCCCTGATTTGGGGTGGAGGGAAAATTCAGTTCCGTTCACATTTAAAGCCCAGTTTACCAAATTTTCACAATATGGAAGCCAAATCACGGGCTTCCTTCAAAACTCGCTCTTATCTGAATTTTGCAGTGCCATGCTACAAGCACACAGTGTTCACAGACATGCATACACCAGGGGGAAATGTGCAAAAATATCAAGGTATTGGTGAAAATAGCATAGCAAAATGCATTCTGTTAGGAGACATTGTTTGCAAAGATGTGGACATTAGTCAAAGCTGCATACAGAAATGTGTTTTTTTGGAAGAAATTTGCTCTAAAGTGCTAATGAAGTTTCATGAGGATTTTTTTTAAAAAAAACACAAATTGTTTCAGAAATGTGGAGAACTAAACTTAAGATAGTAAAAATGAGAAGTGGAGAGAACCAAAACTGGCAGCTCCTTCTGCCCCTCGTCATTCATGCACCAATGTGGTTTTTAATTTCATTTTCGCCAACACAGGCCCATCCACCCTATGTCCTAACTATAAGGCCAGTGTACCAACTTCAGAGCAAGCCTCTCTGAACACAGTGAGACTTCTTTCCAAGTAGACATGCATAGGACTGTGTTGTAAAAGTGGCATGTGGTTCAGAAATGACATAGGCTGGCATGTGTGCGTGAAACGAATCAGAAGTGCATGTCAGCTTCAAAACATTTCATAAATTAAATTACTTCAAATTAAACATTTCATACCAAATTATTTTAGGTCAGTTTCATGTGGTGCTCCCTTGCCTTTCCTTCAGAAGTGCATGATGTGGCTGGGGTAGGGTTCTGTAGAGTACCTATCATCCTAGCACTGTAGTAATTTATAACAAATAGGTTGGTTTTGCATTCCCGGGAGTGAGGAGCATTATTGCATTCCTTGTAAGATGTATCATAGTCATCCCAAAAGGCTAATTCCTGCATCTTCTCCCAAGATCTTTTGACCCATGGGAGGGAACAGCTTAGCGGAAAAGTGGGTCTGGAGGGACAGATGAGATGCTAAGTCCTGTCTCCTGCTCCCCCACCTTTCTGCACTCAACTTCCTAGGTGCCAACCCTGGGCAGCTAATGGCTCATGCCTGTGTTTGCTGCTCTCTGCTGCCATTGTTCAATGGCAGTACAAAGGCAACTTTTCACTAGAAAAAGGAAAAGCAAACCCCCATCATGTGGCAACACATTTCACCAGAAAAAGGAAAAGAAACAGTCGCCACTAAGGATGGAAAAACCACAAAGAGATGCTGCTCTCAATATTTCACCCACCTACGCAGAGTTGTGGTATTTTGCTCAGCAGCAAAGAGACTAAAAACATACCAACAGCTCCAGAATCAACACAGGAAGCTAGGTAGAACATCCTTTGGTTCAGTATCTGGTATCAGTTCTCTGATCTTTGGGCTGGTAAATCTGAGTGAAACAAGAAAAATGTGTAAGTGATGTTGTTTTTGAGCAAAAAGGTTTTTTAAAAAATCTAAATCCACCCATAAAATTTGGTTACTTCCCAGTTGAAATCCCACAGAAGTCCATGAGGCTAAAATAATATGAACTGGGTTTTCTAGCTTACTGGGGCTTTGAATGGAGTTGTGGTGCTTCTGTTCCCAGATGATATTGACAAAAAAAAAGAATCTGTTTTTATATACTGAAGATGTGGACTTGGGTTTTGCCTCCCATGTTAAGTATCATCTATAGACTTGCAAAGAACCCTTCTGACATAAGTAGCTTTCAAGTCAACTGCTTTCGTTTTCACCATAGAACAGATTGATGCTGGAGACAAACTGTAGTCAGGTTTTCTTTTCAGAGACTTGAAAGTGTTATACCAAGCAGACGCATCTTTTCCTGTGGTGTAAACATTCATTTCTTGGGTCAGAGAAGTCTGAAACACTGCAAAACTTCTAAATGAACATGATACAGGAATGAGTGGGCACACACCATTTGCAAAAATGCCTCCATGATGCCCCCTTCAGCTCCACTGCTGCAGCCAGTGACGAATCACAGTTTCTGGGCCTAGGACAAGCTTGCAACAGGGCCCCAAATCCCCATGTCTGCTTTGAAAAATAGGGTTGATTTGTACCCTTCAGCTTCTTTAGGTCCCTTTGATTAAGCCTATTGCCCAATGCATACCTGATTTGTGTTCATAGCCATAGTTGACAATATAGCATGTATGGACATAGCTTTTCCACAACTACTCTGTAGTCCAGGCAACACAAGGCAAAAGTTGGGTGTGAAGAGGACAGTGGAAGAAGAAACTACAGAATATGGGTATAGTTGAGAGGCATGTTGGGGTAACGCAGGGGGAGATGCTAAAGAAAAAGCTTTCTCCACTTAGAGGAAGGAAAGGAAATCTGAAGCACACATCCCAGATGTTGCTGGACTAGCACTCCCATCATCCCTGACTGCAGGCCATGTCGGCTGGGGCTGATGGGAGATGGATTCCAGATGCTCTACACACTGTTCCTTGCCCTGGGATCTAGAGCTAGTCCTTCTATGTGCTCTGGAAACCAGATGCCTAGCTCATTTACTCACATAAGTTTTACAGGCTCCAGAACGCATCAACAGCATTGGCTTCAATTTCCATGGAGGTTTCAACATCCCTGATGAGTGATGATTGCCCGCCCTTCCTGATGCCACATTTTGGTGGCCACAATCTGCACAGTATACGCATGGTGGAAGGAAAGCACTCTGGGACACAGTTCTTCAGTGAGCATGTCACGTAGAGCGCCATACCGCTCTCCTGCCTCTTGAACTGTGCATTGCAGGGCCAAGCTAGAAGAGAATGCAATTCACACAATTAGCAGTTGTGTGGAGGGCTTTTTGAAAGCAAATTGCAACAGCGGAAGCCCAGATCCAAGTTGGGACTTTGGTGTGGGGGGCAGGGAGGGCCCTAACCCTTCACCTCCTGTTGCAGTCTTGATCTGTATTGAACCTCCTATGCTTGCTACTTGCATTTAGGACTGAGCTATAATTCACTCCAATGGGAACTTTCCCTCCAATCATAATAGCAGGGCAAGAAGGGAGCTAGAGAGACCTTAATTGGGAACACAGCAAGAGATTACAGTTTCCCACTGTCCAACACAAGGATTCAGGATGATTTTTAAAAAGTCATTCATGCAACTGCAAATTGTGTGAATGGTGTCTTGTCAAAGTTTGTACCCCAGAGTTTCCTGTACAAGTGCTTTCTTTTGTGCTTTTCTCTCATACACCACCCCCCAATAACACAGGGGGACCTGGTCTCTTCTTACTATGGTGTGAGCCCCTCCCTCCTGTTGCCAGTCAGCTAGTACAGTCAGCTCTTCTTGCCTCATGCCTAGGAAATGCCAACAAAACTAAGAAACTTGCAAGACATCATTGCAGTCATACATACATACATACATACATACATGTGCACAACCACTACATTCTAAAACTTGTAGTCTGAGAGACAGCAAGAGCACTTTGTGTACATGCTCCATTGGCTCACTGTTCAGAATGTTGCCTGTTCTGCTCTAACATTCTTCAGAACTGCACCAGCAATCATGACGAGATTTAGATGGCTGATAATATAGCGTGCCTAAACATTCTTCAATAACAGCCGCTAAGGCTTAGTTTTCCTCTTATGGTAACCGGCTTGCATCCTGGGTCAGGCATCCTCCCTAGGCCTCTGTGCAAGGAGGTCTGTCTGCAGATTACTGCTGGATGAGTAGTAGATGAAGAAGTGGCCCCATTTCATCTAAAACCAGCCACTGCAACTTTCTTTTTATCCTCCTCAGCTGTTGATTTTTTTCCCTGATTTGCTTCTAGAACCAGAATGACTGACTCACATTTTGAAACATAAGAATGTTTCATTTAATGAGTCACTGAAGTCTTGCTGTTGCTGTATGTGACCTAGCATGGAAATCAATTTTTGCTGCCTTTTTAAGTACAGTTTTCCCCTCCCTGGAATATATCCTGCTGTTACATGTTGGTTTTGATAAATACCTGCACCAGAAAAGGAATGTGCATGTGTATTAACACACATATACACACACACAGTGTCAGGAAACTGCCATCGGAAGAACAGGTGGTGGAAGGGCTCCAGGAGGATAGAAGAGACTCAGCAGCAGAAGAGGGAACCAGTAGGGGGGGAGCAGGAGCTTCAAGGGAGAGGAAGTCGGAGGGGAGGCTCTGGGACACTTCCAGTGAGAACAGTGAGGAGGTATCAAGGCCCCCTTTAGCGACCCCCACCCCTCGCCGGAAGCTGTCACGCAGGGAATCTAGGAGATGCGTTTCCGTCAAGCAGCTTTTATGCTGGAAACGTTTCCGCAAGCGCCCACTGTCGGATTCTACCAGTGACTGACGGAGCCATGTCCAAGGGCTCTGCTCAAGGCAGAGCTTTGCTACGTTAAGCAAACTCCGAGGGACTAACCCTGTTACGCACAAGTAGCTCATTGTCCCATCACACACAGTTATAGATCTGTGCACACAAACATGTTTAAAAAATTAATCATAAAATCAATTATATATCACTGCACTCAAAGGATATATATCTATTCTAGAGTTGAACAGATGAGCCTTGAGAGAGATTGGCATGGTAGTCATTAGCAACAATGATTAAGTGACTGTATGACCTTAGCAACAGCAGTGCCTCCATATCTGCCTAATAAGCCTTAATACTCAATAGCAGTTAAAAGCAAGCTATTGCCTTGAAACTCAGCCTGCAGATTTCCTGGAGGTATCTGGTTACTTTGGGAAACAGGATACTAGACTAAATGGGCCTTTGATTGGATCCTCCTGGACTTTTATATTAAGTTCTTAAATTGTCCAAAGAGGGTCATGAATAATAACCGTTCTTTGGGTTGTATCCAAGTAAATCATTGCACATGCAGAACAACATCTGTAAACACAACAGAACTTCTCCTCCCTTTCATGCACCCTGGCAACACCAGGGGAAATTCTGTTGAAACTTGTAAAAGTTGTTCCATGTTGGATAGAACATTTTATGTCCAGAATGGTGAGAAGTATAGAAATCAAGTCCTATGAGGAAAGATATTAAGATGGAATAAGGAATGGTAGTTGTATTTAAATATCTGAAGAGCTGCCGCATGGTAGACAAGACTTGTTCTTAGTTGCTCCAGAGAACATGACTGGAACCAACAGGTTAGCAGAGAAGCAGATTTGGCTAAACGTTCAGCGAAACGTCATAATTGTAAGAGTTGTTCAGCAGTGGAACAGACTACCTTGGTATTTGGTGGTGGGTTATCCTTTGCTGGAGATATCTGAACAGAGGTTGAAAAGACATTTCTCAGGGATGCTTATAGTTTTTGCCTTTTGCATTGTGGATCCTGCAGTAATCAAGCAGTTTGGGCTAGTTGACCTACACAGTCCCTTTCAACTGTATGGTTCTGTCATTCCAGGTCGGTCTGTGGTTTAAAGGCAGTGAAGATTTACCCGTTCCAGAAAGCCCCACAGAACCTTTTCCATTTAACCGCCAGGAGCACCTTATAAAAGTAAGTGTAAAAAATAATAATCACAGGCTGCAAGCCAAACTGAAGTTAAGCACAGTTAAGACCAGCCATTTCAATGTCCGGGAAATCTCAATTTAAAAAAAGCTCAACAATTTTGCCACCCCCCCCCCCAAAAAAAAGCTGAACTTTGCCACCATCCAAGATCTCAGGCAGAAATGTCCTGGGTCTGTTATCTGGAGATACTATGAATTCAACCTGGGACGTTCTACATGTAAAATGAGTGCTCAATCACTGAACCATTTGCCTTCTCCATTCTGGTCAGGCGGTGGTATTTAACTTATATGTACACCTCTTGCCACCAAAATAATAATAATCTGTTCACTGTAAGAAGCACAACGAAGGTGGCCCTTTTTTTCTGCCGAGCTGTGAGATCCTTCATCAGGATTGGCTTCCTGAGAGCATTGCAAACTTACCTCTGGGAAAATATTTTTCTCAAAAAAATGACGGACTATATTTCACATCTGTGAGGCTTAAATCTGTTTTTAATCAGCTTCTTATCTGAGGGTAATAGTTTGCACTGTCTGGGATGCATATTGGGTTTTGATTCCAAGTTCTTTCCTGAATTGACAACCTACATGTCTGACACACAAAGCCCTGGAGAGGATCAAAGGGCCTTCTATCCTATATTTTCACACTTTGTTTCTCAAAAAATAAAAAAGACTGCCCATTGGTTAGGAAGGGCCATAACTCAGTGGTAGAGCATACGTCTTGCAGTCAGAATGTGCGAGGTAAAACCCCTGCTGTCCCCTGCAGGATCTAGGAAACCTGTCTGAGACCCCAGAGAGCTGGTGCCAGTACAGTACAGACTTCGATCGAATAGTGATGTGGTTCCTTTGTTCTTTGTGTAATTGTATAACACAAAACTGACAGAACTAACACACAAGGTAGCCCAGCCATACAGGCAGAAAGCTAAGCCAGCCATATGGCCAGACATTTTAAGATTTGTTGCAGAATTTCCCCCCTTAATTTTTTATACATTCCTGGTTGCAGTGGCAACCACATTGCCCCACCTGAATGGAAAGTGGACTTCAGTATGAAAACACCCAACGCAAAATTGCTGCAAATCACTACATGCACATTAAAAGGTAAAGGTAAAGGTACCCCTGCCCGTACGGGCCAGTCTTCACAGACTCTGGGGTTGTGCGCCCATCTCACTTAAGAGGCCAGGGGCCAGCGCTGTCCGGAGACACTTCCGGGTCACGTGGCCAGCGTGACATCGCTGCTCTGGCCAGAGCCAGAGCCAGAGCCGCACACGGAAACGCCGTTTACCTTCCCGCTGGTAAGCGGTCCCTATTTATCTACTTGCACCCGGAGGTGCTTTCGAACTGCTAGGTTGGCAGGCGCTGGGACCGAGCAGCGGGAGCGCACCCCGCCGCAGGGATTCGAACCGCCGACCTTTCGATCGGCAAGCCCTAGGCGCTGAGGCTTTAACCCACAGCGCCACCTGCGTCCCACATGCACATTACAACCACACAAAGTGTTCCCAGTGCAGAGATGTTCCTCATTGCTGAAAGACTTGCAAAGTGGTTCGGACATTGCATAGATTATTCTCATACAATATCCTCTATATCAATTAACTGAAGCATGTTTCTTTTACAGTTTTTCTTTTCTTTATTTGCTGATCCTGAAAAAGACCCTCCTCAGCTAAACTACACGGAGATGCTCCTTTATTTTGCATCCGATCCTGATTCTGTCAATGGTGTCTATCGGGCCCTAAGTGTCGCAACAGGGACACATATTCACAGGGAAAAGCAGGAACTCCCTCCTCTTCCCCAACGGGTAAATGTGCTGTTGATCTTGACAATAATTTAGCATTTGCTGGTGACGATTGAATTTCTTATTCCTTAACGCTGGGCTGTTACATTGTTTTCATTTCAGTCTACACTGACTGCACCAAACTGAAATGAGAATGCTAATTCTGCATTTTTCACTTAATCACCCTTTCTGTTCTGTGTTGTTTCCAAACTTACACCTCAGTCTGGAGTTGCCATCTTCTGCTCACTCACTTTCTCTAGAGAATCAAGATGGTGTTATTGCTGATGCCATTGCATCCTGATGATTCCTGTGCAGTCCCGCCCTTTCTCCACTTGTTAGAAAATTGAAATGCAGTTTGTTCAGTCAGCCTGTCCATTGTGGACTGGTAAAGTGCTGTGGAGGCTTTTCAGGGCCGTAAATGCCTTTAATTAAAATCTGCTTGCAAGCTCTGCCACTCTTTGGTCTTTTCCTGCGGCATGTGGCAGTAGCATTGTTGATAAAGAGCCTCTTTAATTACTGCTTTCCTCTGATGTTTTTTATTTTTTTAATACTCTTTCTTGGATAATGAAATTGTACTATTTCAGTAATATAGAAGAAAAGAAGAAAAGGGTGTGGAAGAAGAAACAAATAATGACGTCCTGGTGGCAGAAGTTGACGCCATATTCCTCACTAACAGTTACTAAAGTGCTTTTGATGCCTTTCAGAATCCCACTACATGTGTCTGAAGGCCATGGCATGATGCGGACATCTCTTCTGCTGAGAAATGTCAACTGCTCCACAATGAAGCAGCTACACTACTGGCTAGGGTTGCATTTAGATCTCTTTTAGATGTCACATAACCTCTGTTTTAAAACAGCCACACTGGCTGCCAGTTCACTTCCAGGCCTAATTCAAGGTGTTCACGTTAGTGTTTGAAGCCTTAAACAGTTTAGGCCTCCAATATCTGAAAACTGCCTCCCTCCCTACAGACCTTATTGGGTGCTAAGATTGGCAGAGGGGGGGCCTCTTGGTAGTTCCTCCACCCTCAGAGGGTTGGGGGAGACTTTCCAGGAGATAATATTCCCTGTGGCAGCCCCTAAATTGTAGAACTCTGCAAAGAGGTGCATCCAGCACTTTCATTGTATAGCTTCTGGAAAATGGTGAACACACAAACACACACACACACACACATGGACCAATCTATTTTTTGTGGTTGCAAATTGTTTTAAATTGGTTTTTATATTGTATTTTCATGTTGTAATCGCCCTGGGACCTTAGGGTGAAGGGTGGGTGATTAATAATAATAATAATGAAGAAGAAGAAGAAGAAGAAGAAGAAGAAGAAGAAGAAGAAGAAGAAGAGTTTCCACTATATATAATTAGGAGGAAGGGATGGTTCAGCCTGATATTTCTAATCAGATTAGTATAATAGAGTACATGCCTTTCTTCAGGAACTGGTGAGAATCTCAGTTCTGCAATGCAGGCTAAGCTTTTCTCAATAGACTTCCCAACAAACTTACAAAACTACAGTTCTTGGGATCCTCACCAGTTAAACCATTTTAAAACTAGTATAGATTTCTAGTGATGGTGCCAGTCTTGAATGTCCTCCCTAAAGAAGTGAATTAGACCCTGGCATTACAAATTCACACTTGTCTGAATTTTGCAATGCAGCTCTACAAACACGCAATATTTATGAAAATGCATACCGTATTTTTCACCCTATAGGACACACGTTTTCCCCTCCAAAAATGAAGGGGAAATGTGTGTGCGTCCTATGGGGCGAATGCAGGCTTTCGCTGAAGCCTGGAGAGCGAGAGGGGTCGGTGCGCACCGACCCCTCTCGCTCTCCAGGCTTCGCGCAGCTCTCCGCAAGCCGTGGGAGCCTGCGCTGGGCTACCACGGCTTACGGAGAGTTGCCTGCATGCCGAAGCCTGGGCGCGCTGAGCTCAGCGCGCCCAGGCTTTGTGCAGCTTTCCGCAAGGCGCGGGAGCCCGGCGCTGGGCTCCCGCGGCTTGCGGAGAGTTGCCTGTTCTGGGGGCTGGGGTCGGGGGAAGCTTGGGCTTCCCCCGCCCCAGCCCTGCGCCTGGGGGAAAATAATTTTGTTCCCTTCATTTCCCCCCCAAAAAACTAGGTGCGCCTTATGGGATGGTGCGTCCTATAGGGCGAAAAATACAGTATATCAGGGGGAAATATGTATATTTCGTGAAAAAAATTATATGTTAGTGAAAAAGGCATGCAAAAATTAATTATATCAGGGGAAATTGCTCCCAAAATGTGCACATTAGCCAAAACTCCTTATAAAACCTTGTTAATAGGAGAGATTTGCATAAAATTCTAATGAATTTTTATGAAGGCTATCACGAATTGTAGCAGAAGGTGGCAAACTGAATTTAAGATTAGAAAAATGAGAAACAGAGAGAACTGAAATTGACAGTTCCTTCCTCCCTTAGTGGCCACCAAGCTTAATCATCTGATCATTAGCGAGCTATTCCAATCTGTCATACTTTCCATCCCCAGTATGTTCCTTCATCTGAGCAGCTGATAACAAGTGACGGACAGGATGAGCAGGAAGAGGATGAGGCTGCTGAGGAAGGTGAAGAGGAAGAAGAAGAGAAGGAAAAAGAAGAGGAAGCTGAGTCTTTCACCAACGAAGGAAACATTTCTCTGGATACACTACTCAAAGTGTTTCAGCATGAAACAAACAAAGCTGCCGACAACCACAGATTTAGTGGTTATATGAAACCAGAGGATACTTACGAGGTTGGTTAACTAGCGAAAGGTTCCATTGCTTGTTTAATTAATCTAGTGTCCTACTAGGTGGCGCTGTGGGTTAAAGCCTCAGCGCCTAGGGCTTGCCGATCGAAAGGTCGGCGGTTCGAATCCCTGCAGCGGGGTGCGCTCCCGCTGCTCGGTCCCAGCGCCTGCCAACCTAGCAGTTCGAAAGCACCTCCGGGTGCAAGTAGATAAATAGGGACCGCTTACCAGCGGGAAGGTAAACGGCGTTTCCGTGTGCGGCTCTCGCTCGCCAGATGCAGCTTTGTCACGCTGGCCACGTGACCCGGAAGTGTCTCCGGACAGCGCTGGCCCCTGGCCTCTTAAGTGAGATGGGCGCACAACCCCAGAGTCTGTCAAGACTGGCCCATACGGGCAGGGGTACCTTTACCTTTACCTTTACCTACTCTCGTCCAGAAGCTCATTGCAGTTACCGTGACACTTATTACAGTTTTAAAGATTAAGCAGGATTGCTTAACTTTCGTCAACCAATAGCAGCCCAGTCAAAACGACCTTCTGCTGCTTCTGAAATATGACCAGGCTAGGGCTCTCTTGGGACCTCCAGAGATGGGGAGATCCATAAATATAGGAAAACTACACAAACCAGTGTGTGTGTGTGTGTGTGTGTGTGTGTGTGTGTGTGTGTGTCATGTAAGATTACACAGAGTTCTAAGTATCAGGTTGTCAAACGCTCACCATGGACAGCCAGCTGGAAGCCCCTCAGGCTGATTTGTGAGAAAGGGCGGGGTGTAAATTAAATAAACAAATAGACTTTAGTCTACCAACTTAAATCAAGATTTGGTAAGAGAGTTTCCTCAGTTTTACTTTTAAGGAAAATAGCACAGTTAAATGTGCCCTGAAAAAAGTTGTCTCTCTCCACGGATGTCTCATGCAATGGCCTTTGATCTGAGTGTACAGTATAGCAGCTAGCATTGTGAGACTGGAAGTTACCAGTTCCCTGAACTTGAGCACAGGCAAGCCACAGCCTCAGACTCCCACCTGCAGCATGGGGATAATGCTAAGGACCTAACGGACCTATTGTAAAGAGCACTGGGATAATGCTTGTGAAGCAGTTACCATCCTTATGACCATCCTCATGGCCAAGTGTTAGACATTTGAAGCACTCTCTATAGTTGTTAAATATTTCATGGAGCCTGACTGCCCAACCGTTGCATAGCAAAATAGAGTCACAGCCCCCCAGGCCACTGTCAGTAGAACAGAGCAGTCCCCGTGGCCATAAAGGATGTCCATCTCTGCCTTGCAGAAATGGTTTGCCCAGCATCACAGTGACTTCCTAGGAGGGAGGGTAGTAGGGAGATCAGGGCTGGCAGCTTGCCATCACAGCCAATCTGGTGGTCCTATCAGTGTGCCCAATCTCCCCATTGCCTTGTTCTTCCCCTTGCTGGTAATCTACAGCAATGCTGCTGCCAGGAAGCCAGCGTTGAGGCTCTGTCCCACTAGGTGAGCTGATTCTGATTGTTGCTTTCCAAATGGCTACACATTCCTAATACAGTGTGCCGTTTGTATGTTCCCTTGAAGCATTTCATTAAGGTATACCGGGATCTTGGCTCCGAAGATCTGACGCCCATCCCAGTGGCGCTTCTTTTGCAGCACCCCTTCATTCAAGACTTGATTAACAGCTACCAGCAGTACAAGCTTCACGTAAGTATCTATTTCCCTGTAAGTACACAGGGATCCGGAATGTCTCGTCTTTTTTTGCATTCAGGAAATACAAAGTGCTGTGAAGTGAAAACAGACCTCTTCATTTACAGAGTCTCTATATACAACTGTAACAACCGTTTTGCTTGGAACAGGGAAGAGAGGGCATTTACTGGGGCTATGCTGAATGTTCTGCAACAGGCAACTCAAAATTGGCACATGGTTTGGTGGCCCATTTGTTCCCTTGGTTGTTGTTTCTCAGTGCCATCGGCCCTCCTCCGCTTCCTCATTTGCCCTTACTGACCTTCTGCGTAGCTGACGGTCGTAATCAGCACTTGTACCATTCTTGATACCATCTTATCAGATAATAGCGTTGTGCCATCATTGACAACATTCATATGAGTTATCGCTGCTCAGTTAAATTAAATGGCAACGAGGGCAAATGTGGCATTTAAAAACCACAAATATTTTTGCAGAGGGTGTCCAGAATTTCCCAAAACAGGAGAAAAGGTCTCGGTCAGGGAAGGGGAGGCCAGAATCTTCTCATTTGGAGTCATTACTACTTGATGGTCATTGGATGTATTCTGGAAACACACATACAAAGAAACATGTCCTTTTCCCACACACTTTCTCATCAAAGATGGAGATGCATATTCACCCACTGGACATTCATCTCTACTTTCATGAGGACTGGAGATCAATATATGTATCTCCCTCCCCCATAACATAACATTTCATCCCTTGCTGCTTCTAGAAGATATTTAAAATAGCCTTGAAGAGGACAGCTGCTAGGGAACCCTACATCATCTCCAAATTTTGCATGCATGATATATGGAACAGGAAGCTATGAACCAACCTCCACCTTCCTCACTCTGTATCTCCTTATACTTACTGCTGATAAATGGTGTCAATTTAACAAGTTATTTCTTTATATTGTTTTGGTGTCCTTGAGCTTGGGAGGGATCAAGGGTTTTCTTTAAGTTGAGGAAGCCCACTATGACAAAGTGTTGAGAACACTTCATCCTAGATAGCCCCAAAGCCTGCAACTAGTCCTGCATGCTGGCAGTCAGGTTCAAGGTTGAATGTCTTTACATCAGGTTCCAAGGTGATAGGGATTCTGCACCCGCCTCTCCCAAGACTCATCGAATAAACAGCAATGCAAAAACAAAACAAAACAGAGGTTTCTTTTCAAGAAGAATAAAAGTGCACGAAAACAAGCCCCATAGAGCTGTGTTATTCTGAGATCACTTGTGAGATAAAAGGAGCAGAAGCTAACGGGTGTGGTTTATAAAGCGGCAACATCTCCACTTGTGAAGCTGATATGGAACCAGAGGAGAAAGCAGCGACATGTTGCTGAGTAATGGCACATGTTGCTCCTTTGTGGATGAAGTGCTTGCTTCTAAGCAAGACTTCGCAGCTTGTGACCCAGCCTAGAAGCGATGTAGTTGAGGCCTTGCTGGCTGGCCTGGGGCTTGGCAGATCCCAGGCTTTTGAAGTCCCGGGCTGGCACCACAACTATTTATTACCCCATATTGAATATTGCTATCTATGTGCATGGCACTTTGCAGAGGGCAAGCATGACTTGCTTCCACCCCAAAGGGCTTATCGTCCAAGGTAGATGCAGGGAAACAGCAGAGGAAGGTGGGAAATGGAGTCTTAGGTGGGCAGAGGAAGAGCAGGGGCAGAGGAAGGGGGCGGTGGGAGCAGTCTGACCCAGGTGTCATCACTGAAGGGGGTGACATTCAGTACACTGCCTGCCCATGACTCCCAAGCCTACCCCGAGCCGTCGGGGAAGGGGCGGAGCTGCGCTGCGTTGCCGGCGGCCTTCCTCCCTTCCCCCTTTGTTTTGACAGCTCGGGGAAGGCTTGGGAGCTGCGGGCAGGCAGCAAGCCATTGCCACCTGCTCCCGGGCTGTTTCCTGGGGTGGGGGCCTCTCCCGAGCTGTCAAAAGGAAGAGGGAAGGGAGAAAGGCCGCCGGCAAGGTGGCACAGCTCCCTCCCTCCTCGCCCAGGAAGCAGTCCGCCATGGGCACCTCACTCCACCCCCCATGGGCAGCTCGCCCTGCCCCCATAGGCAGCGCACCCCTGGGATGCTCGCCTCACCCCCGTGGCCCTGCCCCTGGGTGCACAGCATCCCAGAGAAACTAGCACCGACTGAGGAAAAGTAAACTAGGAGGTGCATCAAGCCCCATGTTGGGCTACTTTTTGCTTTGGTGTGTCACAGTCTGTGCAGGCTTTTAAGTATAGAGACAAAGGATTCTAAACTAGTTAACCATGCAGTTTATAATTATTAGTGGTAGTAATGCTGGTGGTGATGATAATTTTTTTGTATCCCACCCATCTGAGTGGGTTAATCCAGCCACTCTGGGCAGCTTCCAACAGAATATACAATATACAAATATTGTATACAATTTTCCTGTACATGCAAATTCTTAGATTGTCCATATTACACAATTGCTTCATTGGATACAACTCATTCTTTTTATCATTCGTCATTATTGCACACCAGATGCAATTCAAGACAGCTGGTCACTTGTAGTTCAACTTTTAATACTTTTTTCTCTCTCCATTGCGTTGGTCAGTACAACAGACCTTCCTTGTTATATATCTGTGTTCCAGATCATTTTGCAATAATGGCACAAACCTCTTTGGTTTCTAAGGAATCAAGTGTATCCTGTATAGTACAGTCAAATAATTGTATTTAAGCAAGTTTAATTGTTTGAGATTTCACAGCAGGGCAAGTCTGGTTTTTCACTAATGTGGCTATTTATTGGGGTTTGGAAGATAAGCTAATGAAATGTTGATTGTATGTATCTGTCTCTTGAACTGATAATGATTTACAGCCCTCCATTGGCTAACATTTTCCTTTTGTGTTATTAGTACCATTTGCTTCATTTACTAGTAACTACAGTGCTATGAATGCAGAGTTTTTGCATGGGATCTAAGCAGCATGAAACGCTTCTATAGCTGGAGTGAAACGCTTCTATAGATGGAGTGCGGCATTTCTGCTGCAATCACTGGGTATATCTATGGGCTCATCCAGACTTGCCCTTGCCCCTCCACTTTACCCCTGGGAAACTCCATCTTTACTGCAGAACCAGAGCAAACATCAATTGGGATTTCTCCGGATTGACACCTGAGACGATTTATTGCCTAAAGAGTGGGTATTCCCGAGGAAAGCAGTGGGACAAGTTCAAAACCACTCAGAATCTTGCCTAGAAAGTGTAAAACAAATGGAAAACCACTTGGACCCATACTTTCTAGGCATGGGACAAGTGGAAGTGTGGGTGAACCCTGTATTACAACAACAACAACAACAACAATATCAATGTTAATAATAATAATAATAATAATAATAATAATAATAATAACCCTTCCATCTGGATGGGTTTCCCCAGCCACTTTGGGTGGCTCCCAACAGAATATTAAAAAACACAATAAAACATCACACATTAAAAAAAACACCCGATACAGGGCTCCCTTCAGATGCCTTCTAAAAGTCAGGTAGTTGTTTACCTCTTTGACATATGATGGGAGGACATTCCACAGTGTGGGTGCCACTACTGAGAAGACCCCCTGCCTGGTTCCCTGTAACTTCACTTCTCTTTCTGTTTCTCCAACACTCTCCCCCCCCCCATTTTTTAAAAATGGAAATGGTTTGGTACCCCCTGGTACAACCCACTTCTAAATCAAGTCACAACCCACAAGTATAAGCAAAATAGGGTTGCATCCAAATTTGGTCCTACTCAGAGTAGATCTGTTGAAATTAAGGAACTTAAACTAGTTGTGGACATTAATTTGAATGGGTCCACTCTGAGCAGGACTAACTTTGAATACAATAGATAGTTCTATTTCAGCCCTTGGTTAATGGCATCACTCTTCTTTTAATGATACTGCTTTCATCTTGATACGGAGATACAACTCAGGGAAGCGTGTCCTCTTACTGCTGAACGTTGAGGCACTCCTGATAAGCCCTCCAAGTATCCCCTCCCCAGGGTTCCCTGGAGCTGAGTGGGGAGAAACAACAGGTCTCGTGGAAATTTCTTAATCCCTTCCTTCTGGGAGCTGTGAGTCACTCTGAAGGTTGTTGCAATTCCTCGTTCTTAAGGGGCAGTTCCTTGAAGTGGCATTTTTCTTTGAAATCAGTTCCTCTCAGTTCTGAGTCACAACAGAGAGAGAGAGAGAGAGAGAGAGAGAGAGAGAGAGAGAGAGAGCATTCACTGTTCTGTTCTTTCTGTGTGTCAGAAGTAGAATTTCTTGTGCAGGTACTGATTAATAGATATTGGTGTGCAAAATCGCCTGGGCGATAAGCTTGCCCAGGGCACACATCTGATGAAGGGTTAGTAAGAAATCAGTTGTACTCTTTTGTATCATTTCTAGCAAATTTCTATGGTGCTGCATGACAAACACACGCACACAGTTCACATGCCCAGTTCTTTCTGTTCCACTCACTCAGTGTACAATAGACTCCGGAGCTTTCGATTTGTCACCCAGATACATCCACGCCCCTCTTCCTCTGCTCTTTTCCTTTGCTCTTGCATCCACAAAGCCATCCTCTCTTTTCAGGGCTTGCCCAACAAATTTTGCTCCCTGAGATAAAGCAGCAAGTGGTTCTTCTCCCTTGCCAGCAACTCAAGGTGCATAGTACTAGGGACAGATGGGCAGCCTCCAGTTTATACCTAGACCTTGCCTTTGGTGTGTCCCCTCCAACGAGTTATGGAGAACGGCAACATGTGAACGGGCCTTTTCAGTGGTGGCTCCTCCATTGTGGGATCCTCTCCCTAGAAAAGTCTTCCTGGCACCATCATTATCAACTTCCAGGCACCAGGCTGAGACGTTCCTGTTTACCCAGGACATTTTCCCCCCCCCTCCACTGCACTGGGATCATATTCTATGATGACCCTGCCTGTTTGGTGTTCATCATGCAGGGTAGGGTAGCATTTATCCTTGTTTATAATATTGTGGGATGAGCACTTACAGTCAGTAATGTTGTTTTATGCCTTTGGGTGTTTGTTTTCCATTCTTGTGGGTGTATGCTTTTCTTTTCTTTTTACAATTGTAAGTTGCTTCAAGACTTTTCTTTAATTTTGCACATAGTTTAGAAAACAAAACACAATAGGGAGAACTATTGAATCACATATTGATGGATAGTAGATATAAAAAATATAAGTGACTAGTATATCTTATACTTCACAAACAAACACAGGAAACGAGCTAAAAAGAAGGGGAAAGGTGGGGTGTGCATCAATATAACTCTGCAAAAATCATATCATTTTTACATATTCCAGATATCTGCCTAGGCTGCTGTCAAGGAGTGTGGCAGCCATGCTGTATTCATAACTTCAAAAATATCTTGCCAAACTGCCCAAAAGGCTTCTGGCTTAGTCCTACCAGACAAGTCTTACATGCCATGTAAGCATTTCCTGTATAGCTATATTCCCAGTGTTGGTTCTTCCACTTCTGAACCATGGTAGTTCATTCCAAAGGCACTAATAAAAATAATAATAGTGGCTTCAGTTTTATTTCCTCATTTCTGCTGTCAAACATTGATAATAGCATCAGCTGGGGTGTAGGTTGAACAGATTCTCTAAGACTATTCCTTTAGATTTTTTTATAGTAAGAGAATAATAATAATAATAATAATAATAATAATAATAATAAATAATAATACCCAGGCAGAGGCAGTGCTGTAGCCCTCTTAGAGCAGTTGTTCCCCTTTCCGTTCCCAAGATCTAAGCCTACATCCCTTCCCTCCCCATTCCATGAACATGGCTCCTGACACACAAGCCAGCCTGCTGCATCCTTTGCCTCTTTCTACTCAGCCTCCCCCTTGAATTTTCAAACCCACACCAACGTTTTTGGCAGGCCAGGCCTCCCAGCGCCCAGCAATGGAGCTTGACCTCGTGCTCCAGGCCAGGTTCCTTCTCCACTTTCCATCCCGCCGCCTTTGTGGCCACCCCCTTCTGCGATTCATGTGCATTGCGTGGACAGGCAGAGTCCCCAGATTCCGCGCGGCCCCCCCCCCCCGTCATGTGGAATAACGACTCAAGACAACGTGCTATGGGATTAAATTGGCCACAACTTTATTAAATTTCAAATGTGGGTAGACCTTGGCTCAGGCATTGGGCGTTCTCCCTCCCCAGTCCCCAGCCGGGAACCTAGGGAGCATCAGGGTTATCCAGTGTGTGTGTGTGGGGGGGGAATGGGCCAGCTCTGGAGAACATATGTTCAAGCAGAGATAGCCGCCCCTGTTACGCCGCCGCCGCAGGGGAGAGCAATGACGACCTTTCGGCGTACGGTCAAACCCTCCCTTCAGAAGCCCCTTTAACGGGGAACCCTGGTATCGGTGCCACAAAGAGGAAGATGGACTAAAGGATACCTGATTAATAGGCCTGATACCGCCAAAGTTGTGACGTTTTGCTACGGGAAAGTCAAAACCTGCCAATGCAGGGAAATTCCTTTCCGGCCCTTTGACAGCGACCTTAACGTAGCAGCGCCCGCATACCTGTGAAGAAAAGTTAACCTGCAAAACCTATGAAGAAAAGTTAACCTGCAAAAGAAGACATTAACTGAGGGTGGGTAGGGTGGGAGAAGTCTGGAGCGAAGTGAGGATTCCCAGGTAAGATCCTCCCTCTATTGTGTGGGCAGGTAATCCCTCCCCTACCTGGCCTGGTCTCCTTGGCAACGCTTCCCCCAGGTGGCATTGGACAACTGACTGAGGTAGGCGGAGACCTCCAGGTATCCCACCTGAGGGAAGGCAAAGCCAAGCCTATGCTGTTGGAGCTGCTCCAGATCCAGGGGCTGTGCGCGTCCACGCAAAGGGCGCCCCCTGTTTTAGGCGGGGAGCGGTCATTGTTATTTTATCGGCCTGTGCAATTCTCCACTGGAGCCCACCCTGTGCTCATCATGTGCACCCAGAGAAAGTGGTTGGATCCAGCAACTACCACCCCCAGGAGGAGTTTTGGTTGGTTGGTTTTTTTTCCTTTTGTTTACCTGTTTGTTTTTTTACAGACAATTTACGGGCCAACTGGAATGCCCACATGGCCCAAGCTCAATCTGGCAAGGTGGAGCAGATGGAGCACACTGATGGCTGTGCTCAAGGGGGGCAAATAATAGGATTTACCCTCACAAGTAACAGCTTCTAAAATATGAACTAACAAAGGTAGAGTTATTGGCTGGTTTGTTGCACACAACAGCCTGTTTCTGTTTTGTTTTGTTTCGACATCGTGAACGTACAAAATTGTGACATCGTGAAATTAATATTATTGGTGGAGGAAATGTGTGTTGGTTTGGAATTCAGGTAATATAGAAGCTAGATAAAATAGAATCTTATAACTCTGATTCATAACTACTTTTCTAGTTGTAAGCCTTTACATAGTATTTGGAGTAAGGTGATTTGTGTCCTTGGGGTACTACGGTATGTGTGTATAATTCTGTACCAATAACCATTCTGTATTACCCAAATCGTTTTTGGTAATAGAGAATGTTGATAACTTCTAATTTTGTAAAAGGGGTGCAGCCATGTTACTTTAATAATTTATATGTTGCTAGCATTATTTGAAAAGTTTTCAAATACCTCTTAGGTGTATTCCAGGGATCCTTACTCCAATACTAAGTTTCCTACCATAGAGGAAACTTTTTTGCTAGTTTTCCATTAGTTAAGTATTAGCCTGAGTGTTAAGTATTAGTTAAGTATTAGTCTGTGTGTTAAGTATTAGTTAAGTATTAGACTGAGTGTTAAGTATTAGTTAAGTATTATCTATTCTTTATGTAGATCAGCATGTCTATTTTTGATTGCTGAATAAGAGGACCTACTTCAGTAACCTTCAGCAGTCAGCTGGCTGTATAGCGACTTCCTTCTAACTTATCTTTTCTTATTCCTGTAGGATTTTAAATTGATGCTGCAGACAGCGGAACAAGCACATCCAAGTGATGGAGATACCGCTGTCATCCCAAGTTAAAATATTATGGGGTGGGGAGGCTCTCTAATACAACAAAAGCATTTCCAAATGCTTTCCTGAATTTTGGGGGTTGATCCTTGCTCTGTTGTGGAATTCTTTACTTCAATTAGCATAGTAATGTTTTGTATTCACTCTATTTTAAATAAAAGTCTATTTCAGCAATACAATGCTAACGTGATCTTAAACGCTCGTGGCCAGAGCCATTTCACATGTTATGCAATGATAAAAAACCCAGGTGATCCCGGCTTTGTCAGGATATAAATAAAAAAAAATATTATTATTATTATTATTATTATTATTATTATTATTATTAGTGGGGAGCTGCAAGGAAGCCTGGCTTCCTAATGAGTCATTAGTATTTGTAAGAGTAATAGTTACTGCTTTATATACCACTGGGTTGCTTGCCATTAAAAGCGTAAGAACAATTTTAAATATATAGCCACCCAATGAAACCATTTCATCAAAACGTTAAAATAAACATTCACATTTATCAAAAAGTACAATAAACATGCCAGCTAAAACAGTATAACATTTAAAACGTTGCCCAAAAAAGCAATTAAAACAGGAGGCTCAAGCCCGGAGATCAAGGGAATGCTTGTCTGCCAATACCAATTTGGTAGCGTTTCACAACACCGATGCCACTAGTGAAAAAGCCCACCTCTGTCATACCAGTTGGCATCTGTCTGTCTCAGGAGATAATGGAGGAGGGTGCCTTTGTAGGTGAGGTCAAGCTGTTGGACAGTTGCAGCACCTGTTGTGGTTGTAGAGTGCAGGAGAGACATGATTTGTTGCAGCTGGGGCAGATGAAGGCATCCAGTTGTGTTGCTGCAGATGCGCCATGGCGTTTCTTCTCTCTGCGGTCCTCCCAGCAGTCATTCCTCCTCTGGTCATTGCTATAGATGCACAACCTGACTTACTTTCTTACTGTGATCATCTGCAAGGGATTCCCAGACGGCGGGGTTAATGTTGCCAGTCCACATGCCATGTTTGCAAACATCTTTGTAACACAGAGTTGGTCTGCCAGCAGGCCTGGTGCCTGAAGCCGTGTCTTTCTGCTACAGTCAAAATGAAGAAGAGGGGGGAGGTATTCACTTAGGACCACCCAGTATTCTAAAATACCATAACCTTTAGTTTTTATCCAAAAGGTGGCAGAAAAACCACAAAAGTGGTTTCTCGGAGTTGGGCCCCACTTGTGGAGAGTGGAAGGGTGAAACCAAACTGCTTGCACTGGTTGTTGGGTCAGCCACACTTTGCGCATAACAGATGGATATTAAAACTCGCATCATCCACGTCTGTGTTCTGTGTTTTTGAGCCCAGCTTGTCCCCTGAACCCAGCTTTCCTCCATCTTCAGTGTTTAAATGAGAAAAGTATCTGTTTTTGCAATGATTTAGTAATCGTCTTGCTGATTTGGCCCTGCCCTGTGATTCTCTTTTTGTTTCAAAGGTGAAGATCAAATTCAGAAGGTTATATTTATCCTCATGGGTTTGTTTTTTAATGCAATTTTCTTTGTATGTCCAACAGCTTTTTATTTTACTGTGGGTACTAATGGGAGAACTCTCACCCAAGCTCAGATCGGATTGGTTCAGACTAAATGAATCCATTCAGTGTCCATTCAGATGATAGATGGACACTACTGGATTTCACCCCATGGTTTGTCATTTATGGCTTTAAATTGGGGCAGAAACCACATTGTTCTCCATTCTGCTTCATTCAGCTGTACCCCTAAGCCAAGACTCCCAGACCATCTTCAGAACTTCACCACACTCATATTTGCTTTAAACCATCAAATTAGAAATGCTGGAAGTGACACCTCTCATTGCCTTCAAATTGTGCAGGGTTTCTAAAAAAAAAAAAAAATAAGTAAGTTATTGCACTCACACCCTCCTCATGGGCTTCCTGTAGGCTTCTGGTTGAACACTGTGAAACCCAAATCCTGAACTAAAAAGGCCATTGATCCAGAAGGCTCCTGTTCAAATGTGACCCCAATTTCCTCAAGAGGACCACAGCAAAAAACCTGGCCTGGGCTCCCTCATTTTTCCTTCCACACACACTTCCAGAACTAGAAGACCTGGTGTTTTATTAAATTTTGCTCTAATTCAGGCTTGCACCAGAACTTCAACCTTCTTATAAATGCTACTAGATTCCTTGCTCTAGCTTGAAAGCGGGACAGGTACAGACTGGCCTACTTTGATCTAAGGGTGTAACAAGTCTCAGCCATAAGATGACCTAATTCAGATCTGAAATGGTAGATAAATGTTGTCCTCATTCTGAATGTGGCTGCGATGTGGCAGTTCGTAGCCATACAGTGACCTAATTTTCATCAGATATAACTAGAAATTGTTGTCCTCTGACTCTGGCTGTGCATGAAACAAGTTTCCTGCTCTTCCCGCTTCCTTGCTTTCTTCTGCCATCACCAGTCCTCTCATTTTTAACACTGGCAATAATCCATTTTTATAAAGCAATGTATAGTTTTTATTTTATTTTAAATTATATTTATATCCTGTAATTCCTCTCAGGAGCTCAAGTTGCTGTACAGTGGTACCTTGGGTTACAGATGCTTCAGGTTACATACGCTTCAGGCTAACCCAGAAATAGTACCTCGGGTTAAGAACTTTGCTTCAGGATGAGAACAGAAATCGTGCTCCAGCGGCGAGGCAGCAGCGGGAGGCCCCATTACCTAAAGTGGTACCTCAGGTTAAGAACAATTTCAGGTTAAGAACGGACCTCCAGAATGAATTAAGTTCTTAACCCGAGGTACCACTGTATATGGTCCCCCCCCCCACACACACACATTTTATCCTCACAACAACCCTGTGATCTTCCTGGTTCTGGTCCTGACACTCTACTAGGGATGGGTGAATTTCAATTTCTCTCTGTTTCTCATTTCCCCCCATCTTAAATTCACGTGAAGGAACCTTTCTGACATGATGGGCCAGATCTTTATCACACACCCATGCCAACTTGGACAGGTTTGTGGGACATCCACCTGTCAACCACCTGGCATCATGCTGACATCAGGTGACCAAAAGCTGGGTGTTCCCAGCCACCTGTCAAAGTTGACCAGCAGGGGTCGGGCAAAGGGTCTTCAGACCAATGCAGCCACCAGGATTGCACTCTCAGCTGACCAAGTGGAAGGCCCAATCCTGCTAGCAACAGAGGCCAGCATCACCAGTGCATTCTGAAGCAGACTCCTGCAGCCAGCTGGACTGAGCTCTACCCTTGATGTCACTCTCAGGAGCTGGAGTCATGTGTAGGGTCAGCAATAAAACAATAAAGCAGCTGATGTCAATGAAGTCAACTCTTTATTCAAAGAAACAAAACAAATCACAGCAACTCTTCTCAGTAGGTCTGGCTCCAATGACGCAAGGCTGAAGGTCTCCACCTTCCCATTGCTCTCTAAAGCTCCTTCCCCAGTTCCTTCCCCAGCAGCCCAAGGCTCCATCACCTTGTCTCTCTTTGCTCCACATTCTTCATTTCTCTGCATGCTCTGGAAGACGATGGGGGAGAGGAGCTGATCGCAGCAGGAGCGGGGAGAAGATGCCTTTCCTTGACTATGCAGCCCTCCTTTCCTGCCTGCTAAACTTGATGGCAGGTTTACAGGCCAGAAGCACACCTTGTATATACTTCTGATTCCACTGAATAATCTTTCCCTGCAAAGGTGTGTCTGGCATCATCACTGTATAGCTTATGCTCTGTGCTGAAGTTGCACACAACAGGCCTTTGACACCTGAGATTCATCTCTTTCAGGGCCCACCCTAATCTGATAGCAAATTGTTTTAATTGATTTTAATATTGAATTTTTGCATTGTCGTAACACGCCCTGGGACCTTATGACAAAGGGCAGGTAAGAAATCCAACTGATGAATAATAAAACAAAAAACAATGATATATGCTATTTTCCCATTGAAAAGTGCCTTCCCGCCGTGGATTTTACCTGTGTATCTTTTCCCCAGGAAGAATGACATGCAGTTGGGAAATGGCGCAAGCAGAAAGTCCCTCTTCCTGTCTTCCACAGTGACTTCATTGTTGTTGTTTGGGGGGTGGCAGGTTAAATCTAAAAAAGAGAATCAGAAAACTACATGGAGCATAGTGTAGCTTTGTAGCACTGTCCTCAGATAAGTGAATCAAAGTTCTGAAAAAGTTTCATTCTCAAACTTCAGGGCATCTGAAACAAAGTACAGCTTGTTTTTCTCTGTCACCCATAACATCTATCTAATTTTAATATCTGCCAGCCCAGCTTTAAGACTGCTTATAGGTGTGTGTGTGTGTGTGTGTGTGTGTGTGTGTGTGTGTCTTTATGTGTGCGAGTGCACGCACAGAATGTGACACACTTGTCTGTGGTTGATACTTTTGTTTACAATTGCCTTACCAAAAGAACCACTGGCGCTTATTAGCAACATTATACAGACGAGTGCAGGGTAAAAGCGAGTGACTGTGGCTTATATGTTTCTCATGTAGAGCAGAATTCGTTCCTCAGCATGCATTTCATCGGCTAAGGGGGCAGGGAGGCAGAGAGCACCAGTTTTCTTAGAGGCATTTCAGGTAACTAGGAGTCTTCAGAATTATTTTAAGTCAATGTGCAGAAGTCAGCACACCTCACCTCACCAGCTATGTTCATTTCTTCTCCCTGCCCATTGTTTCTCTCTGTTTTCATCCACCATCACCCTAAGACTCCTCCCCCAACTCCCCTCCCCCATGTCTTCAGGATCTCTCCTTTCCTATCTCACTCTTCAGCTTTCTACCCAGTCTATGGGCTTTGCTTTCATATTTCGCTTTTGCATGTGAATAAATCATCGGGACACGGGTGGCGCTGTGGGTTAAACCCCAGAGCCTAGGGCTTGCTGATCAGAAGGTTGGCAGTTCAAATCCCCGCAATGGGGTGAGTTCCCGTTGCTCGGTCCCTGCTCCTACCAACCTAGCAGTTCGAAAGCACATCAGAGTGCAAGTAGATAAATAGGTACCACTCCGGCGGGAAGGTAAACGGCGTTTCCATGCGCTGCTCTGGTTCGCCAGAAGCGGCTTAGTCATGCTGGCCACATGACCCGGAAGCTGTACGCCGGCTTTCTTGGCCAATAAAGCGAGATGAGCGCCATAATCCCAGAGTCGGTCACGACTGGACCGGGGTCTCTTTACCTTTAAATCATCAGGAAAGATGAAGAGGGTGGTGTGTGCGACATTATTAAGCATGTGGGGTAATTTCAGCAGAACTGCATGCAAGAGACAAAAGCGCCATGTTAAGGCAGTTATCCTTAGCAAGAGGTATTCTCTGCCAGTTTTAAATCACAGATCCAGACATGTTTGCACCAAAGACAAAGGCAACAAGCTTCTACCATATTGGTTTCCCTATGCTTGGAAAACCCCTTCCCTGGGCACCAGTATTAACTGCAAAACAGGAAGAAATGTCTGTGAAGTGATGCCCATCTAGATTTATTTCCATACTGAGAGCACCATACATTTGGGAGGGGGGAGACTGACAGCAGCTAACCCCAAACCCACCAATTCTTGACGCAGTAAATGGAGAACCAAAACTACCTAATAGGAGCTGACATAGGAGATGCTTCCACGTACGAGAATTTCCTTGGGAAAGTCCTCTGTCTCTGCGGTGGCACCCAGACTCCTTATACTCATAGTGTTATGGTTCCTTTCTCATCTTTAGGCTGCTCGTTGTCTCCTTTCTGGGAGTCAGCGATTCACTTTATAGTTACATGTGATTAAGTGGCCACACTTCTCTTGAACTGCAGCACTTCAAGTTAATGCACAGGTGGAAAGTTGTATCTTTGAACACTCGTCTGCAGCAGAAAGTGGTGGTAGGAAAGCTTTCCCTGGACAAAAAAAAAAATCCCATTCCTCCCCCCAAACTTGATGACAGCTTTCTATAGCTTTTATAGCTTTCTATGTGTGGTGTGAGGACGCGGGTGGCACTGTGGATTAAACCACAGAGCCTAGGGCTTGCTGATCAGAAGGTCAGCAGCTTGAATCCCCGCGACGGGGTGAGCTCCCGTTGCTCGGTCCCTGCTCCTGCCAACCTAGCAGTTCGAAAGCACGTCAAAGTGCAAGTAGATAAATGGGTACCGCTCCAGCGTGAAGGTAAACGGCGTTTCCATGCGCTGCTCTGGTTCACCAGAAGTGGCTTAGTCATGCTGGCCACATGACCCGGAAGCTGTACGCTGGCTCTCTTGGCCAATAAAGTGAGATGAGCGCCTCAACCCCAGAGTCAGCCTCGACTGGACCTAATGGTCAGGGGTCCCTTTACCCTTTACCTTTATGTGTGATGTATCAGTTAGAGTTTCACACCAGGACCTGGGATACCAGAGTTCAAATCCCCACCCCGCAGCCATGAAGCTCACTGGGCGCCCTTGGGTTGGTTACTGGCCACTATAGACTGTTTTGGAAACTTGCTTGTTCACTTTGCATTTGGATATCTCATAATTTTTGCACAGTGGTTCCTGAGATCGAGGGATGGCTTTTTGTCTATATTTGGATACAATTCAATGCCATTTTGAATCAAAATGGCAACAATGCCCATTTACACCACAAAGAACTCATAACCCACCTACTTTCAGCAGCCAGAAACACCATAACCAGACACTGGAGAGACCTGTCAGGAGTAAGCATGGACCAATGGTACCAAACAGTATGGGAAACAGCCCTACTAGAAAAATTAACTAATAAACTGAAACTGACACGGGGACAAACAGAAGAAGACACCTTCACCCCGGTATGGCTCCCCTTTATCACATACACAGCCCAACAGGACAATGACAATAATCCACCAACAGCATACAAATCAATATGGCTAACCTGATCCAAAACACCCACCCACCTCACTCACACACGAAAACAAAGATCACCACAGCCAATCACAAACAAACAATCACATCCTAGGCCAACCCCAACCTCTCTCACCACCAAAGGAACACAAGTGAACAACACAAGCACGCTGACACCAAACTACATACATTAAGCATAATAGAAACACCGCTACCCGACCCCACCCCCATCCATCTCCGCTCCCTCCACCCCCCTTTCTTTTTTTTTCTTTTTCTTTTTTCTTCTCCCCCTAATGCCTCAACAAATGAAATGGATTTGTAAAAATGTTACATGGGGGGGGGGGAATACGAGGCATTACACTTACACTGTAAAACAAGAAAACCCTTAATAAAAATAAAATAAAATAAAATAAATGGTGGACAGAACCTTTCAAAACTACATTGATTGTAAACACTGCACTGAGGTTTTAGTTTTCCGGTATCTGTGTCTGCACAGATGCGATTCCCAGCGTCTGTGCATGCGTAAACACAATTTCTGGCGTCTGCACATGCGCAGACACAATTTCCAGCACCACACAAGCGAGTCCCTGCACCGCACTGCACTGGTTTAGCGCACCGTGTGGGGACTCACTGAGTAGGCGGCTCAGTTCGGAGGCAGCTCATGGGCCAGTTAAATGACTCCCATGGGCTGCTTGTGGCCCATGGGCCTTAGGTTGCTGACCCCTGGTTTATTGTATAGTTTGCATTCTGTTCTTAAGGGGCCGTCTCCAGAAAGTGGTGTTGGGCGGTGAGTGTTTGGATCCCTGGTCTCTCACTTGTAGGGTGCCTCAGGGTTCTGCCCTCTTTCCCATGCTTTTTAATATCTATATGAAGCCGCTGGGAGAGATCATCAGGGGGTTTGGGCTGGGTGTTCATCAGTATGCAGATGATGTCCAGCTCTACCTTTCTTTTAAATCAGAACCAGTGAAGACGGTGAAGGTCCTGTGTGAGTGCCTGGAGGCGGTTGGAGGATGGATGGCTGCTAACAGTTTGAGGTTAAATCTTGACAAGACAGAAGTACTGTTTTGGGGGGACAGGGAGCGGGTGGGTGTGGAGGACTTCCTGGTCTTGAATGGGGTAACTCTGCCCCTGAAGTACCAGGTGTGCAGCCTGGGAGTCATTTTGGACTCACAGCTGTCCATGGAGGCACAGGTTAATTCTGTGTCCAGGGCAGCTGTCTACCAGCTCCACCTGGTACGCAGGCTGAGACCCTACCTGCCCGCGGACTGTCTTGCCCAAGTGGTGCATGCTCTAGTTATCTCCCGCTTGGACTACTGCAATGTGCTCTATGTGGGGCTACCTTTGAAGGTGACTTGGAAACTGCAATTAATCCAGAATGCAGCAGCTAGACTGGTGAGTGGGAGCGGCCGCCGAGACCATATAACACCAGTCCTGAAAGACCTACATTGGCTCCCATTATGTTTCCAAGCACAATTCAAAGTGTTGGTGCTGACCTTTAAAGCCCTAAATGGCCTCAGCCCAGTACACTTCAAGGAGCGTCTCCACCCCCATCGTTCAGCCTGGACACTGAGGTCCAGCTCCAAGGGCCTTCTGGCAGTTCCCACACTGCAAGAAGTAAAGTTACAGGGAACCAGGCAGAGGACCTTCTCGGTAGTGGCACCCACCCTGGGGAACACCCTCCCACCAGATGTCAAGGAAATAAAGAACACTCTGACTTTTAGAAGACATCTGAAGGCAACCCTGTTTAGGGAAGTTTTTGATGTTTGATGTTTTATCGTATTTTTTTTTATTCTGTTGGGAGCTGCCCAGAGTGGGCAAGGTTTGTTTGTTTGTTTGTTTGTTTGTTTGTTTGTTTGTTTGTTTGTTTGTTTATTTATTTATTTATTTATTTATTTATTAACTCCAAGACCAGACCTAAAAAAAATGAAAGAAGAATATTGGTCTGGTTTCTGAGGATTCTGCTGATGTTCTTTCTATCTTTGGACCACTTTTTTATTCCTATTTAAACTTTCTTTCTTAAGATACCAATGCAGTTGGGCAATGAATTATCAGAGGACAAGAGCGTTCAAGTGGGAGAAACTGCTTTGCTTATGCAGCAATATTTCTCAGCAGCTGTGATTTTGGAAAGTTACAGAAGGCTAAATAAATGTGGGTGTTAAAAAAAAAATCAACAGAATTACCCCTTAAATGCACCTTTAAATGCAACTATTTATTTATTTATTTGCCAGTGCATCCATTGACCTACGCTGCAGAACTTAGCTCCGCTCCTGCCTGACCCTGGAATTTATGATCTGCCTCTAGTGCAGAACCAGGAGGTGATGCTAAAACTACGGGCGTGAATCTGTAGACTGTGGTGGTATCTTTTCATCTGATTTCCCTCTACAAGAACACACTCCTTGGTTTCCTGTTTCGCTCTGTGCCCACTTGTCTCTGTGTTTATGTTTCCCCCTGCCTGTGGTTTGCATTATCAAAGGCTTCTCTCTAAGAGCGAGGATATAAAATAGCAAGCAAAGCTGTTTCTCCGCCTTTGTCTCTCTTTCACAGAAACAGGGGAGAGAAGAATGTGAAGTCAGGATGGCCGTTGCAAGCCCGGCGCTGTGTGCTTTCTTCTTCATTCTTCTTCCTGCCGTTGCTGCTGAAAGTGGCCTGGAAGACTATTCAGGCTCTGGTGAGTCATCTCATGCTTTTCTCTAAAGCACGGAATAATTCCGAAATTCAAAATTCAGAGGATGGCGGTGTTTCAGTTTCCATGTTGCTCTGGAAACTATGAATTCGGTGGGTTCACCTTTAAATGTGGATGGACTTGGATTGCTTCCTCCATCCCTACTCTAGAAAGTTGTGTGTATGACTTCACTCTAGTATGCCATTCCTGCCCCACTTGGTAGCCCCCCTGCTCATTCTAATTGGTGGGGCCTGGACTTCCACCCCAGTGGGAAGGAAAGGAATCCAGTCACCCAAAATGTAACCATTAACGAATTTTGTATCTTAAGCTGTAACTTATCCCAATGGTCAGTGCTATTTTTCTGGAAAAAGAGGTGTCGGAACTCACCATGAACGCCTCCCTTGTTATCTTTATAATGCCAATGGTACCCACCTGAGAGGTGCCGGAACTGAGTTCCTGTGAGTTCCAGTTGGGGGGAGCCCTGCCAATGGTATATTTGGCTATGCCAAGCTGCCACAGAGTGGTCAGATTTGGGGCAAAACCCTCTAATCCCCAACAAATAGGGCACACAGTTTTTTCCCTCCTTGACAGTATAACTTTCATGGTGTTCACACACTGACATTCAGCAAATATACAATCCCAGCGCAAAAGTCAAGCTGTGCAAATAAACATGGGTACACTCTTTTACCCAAACAGTGGTCCATGTGTAGAGACATTTGTGTTCAGTGTAAAATGTGAACAAGCCTTCTGGTACTTGTTTTACCCTGGAGTTCAGCCAGAAAAGACCAGAGTTCGGCACTTCATGAATAAGCATTCATAGAAAGCTCCAGCCTTCTAGCTGAAAAGCTGCCTAGTCAGACCAACCTTTCTAAAGAGTCAGGAACCTGCAGCCTCATAGGTTTAATTGGACTTGAGCTCCCATCAGCTCCAGCCAACATGGCCAAGGCTCAGGGGTGATGGGATTCTGGAGGGCCACAGGAAAGAATTAGTGGCAGCCAAAATTCCCATGACTTTATTTAACCTCCTTGATAACCTGAATTCATGTCAACCTTGTTAAGACTGTTGTCTTCCACTGCCTCCCGCAGTTTGGTCAAACTCATGCTGGTAGCTTCGAGAACCCTGTCCAACCATCTTCTCCTCTGTCGTCCCCTTCTCCTTGTGCCCTCCATCTTTCCCAACATCAGGGTCTTTTCTAGGGAGTTTTCTCTTCTCATGAGGTGGCCAAAGTATTGGAGCCTCAGCTTCAGGATCTGTCCTTCCAGTGAGCACTCAGGGCTGATTTCCTTCAGAATGGAGAGGTTTGATCTTCTTGCAGTCCATGGGACTCTCAAGAGTCTCCTCCAGCATCATAATTCAAAAGCATCAATTCTTCGGCGATCAGCCTTCTTTATGGTCCAGCTCTCACTTCCATACATCACTACTGGGAAAACCATAGCTTTAACTATATGGACCTTTGTTGGCAAGGTGATGTCTCTGCTTTTTAACCAGGGGCAAATGAGTACAGATCTCCTTGTATCTATGATAGTTATATCAAAGGGCCAAACTAAATGTGGTGGTTTTTTTTAAAAAAATGCCGTTACACTTATTTATTTATTTTGCAAGAAAATAGCTGGTGCAGGGGAGTCTGAGCTGGATTGGGTGTGGAGATGGAGGCTTAACTTGGGGGTGGGGTTCCTCTGGCTCACCACATGTCATTGGACCCCAGCTGCCATTAGCCCCAGCCATAAACCCAACTGGAGGGATGCAAGTTCCCCAACCCTGCTTGTATCTCCTTCCCACCCACCTCCGCTGTCCCAATCCATCTTGGCCCCACACCAACTATTTGTTGTTTTACATCATCTGCATAAGGGCAACTAAGAAGGTGGCAAACTCTAGGCCCAATTTAGACGGACATTGTGTCTAGTTTGGCCCAAGGAGGTACAGATGTTCTCATCCCTTGCTAAGGCTGTTGGTCCTGGTACAACTTGGCCTGAACACCAAATCCTCCTTTTCTTGTGTGTCATGCTATGCTACAACTGGTGAGTTGCCCTTGATTTGTCATGAAGTGTACTATAGGCTGATGTAGCCTGGTGTTGTGTATACCAGCTATGGGTGGATGAGTCTATCCGCTTTGATATTGCCCTGTTTCTAATTTTTCCTTTCTAAATTTGATTTCTCCACATTCCTGAAGAAATTTGTCAATTATTTGTCATTGTTGCTTTAAAAAAAAAAAAATCCTCACGAACATTCATCAGCATTTTTAGTGCTCCTGATGAACACATTTTTCTATGCAGTTTTGATACAACTTTGTGCAAGCAGTTTCACCTAATATAGTGCATTTTAAAATAATATATGACCTGTATGCACTTTTTATGAAATATATCCATTTTAATGCTCACATTTTCTTACTACTTGCACTTTTGCGCATATTGGTTGAAGAGGAGCATTGCAAAATTCAAGGAAGTGTGACTTTCAAAGGATATTTGTGTTTTGGTTCACCTATTGGTTCTAGAAGTCCGAATTAAGTTATTTCTCATTCAAATGCAAACAAAATCAACTTTCTCTCCCATTCCCACTGGCTGCAACTCTCAAGGGACCTCTCTGGCTGAGGTCTTACCTGCTTCCTTTTAACAAGCAATGCCACTATCATAACCTGAGACCTGCTTACCATGCTGCTTTGGCCAAAATACCACCTTCCACTGATATCAGTCCTCAGTGGTCACCATAGCACTTATCCAGCAAAGGTGGGGACCCTGTGGGAGCCAAAGTCCCATCAGACTACAGCTCTCTTCAGCCCTGGACAGCTTAGCTAATGGTCAGGGATGATGGGAAGTGTAGCCCAACCACATCAGAAGGGCCTCAGGTTCTCCACCCCTTTCTCAAAGCTTTCAAATTAAATTAGAGGTAAGGAACCTGACACCTCTCACACGTCTTTACCATGTGGTACTGAACTTGTTAATGCTGTGAATTAAAAGATGATCAACAGTGCTGTGCAATCGTTCTAGGAAACATGCAAACGAAAGGTGTAGTGCAATGACAATGAGTCATTGAAAAAAAGATCTGTTGTTGAAAGTTCCCTTGCTACTCTCAAGTGCCTCTTCTAGAGGGAACACGTTGACTAAGAGAGAAGTGGCCAGGCACCCCGCATCCTACCCCAAGCTGGCGCCCTCCAGATGTTTTAGACTACAATTCCTATCATCTGTAGCAATCGGCCATGCTGACTGGGGATGATGGAAATTGCAGTCCAGAACATCTGGAGGGCACAAAGGTAGGCTGTAACAGAGGATTGTCCTTTAGCTGAAGGACTGTCAGGGGATTTAGATTTACCCGAAGGGCTGTCCAGTCCAAGTCTGGTTTGAACATAAAGAAGCATAAGAAGCGAGAACAGGAGGCACCTTGAAATTAGCCCCAGGGGTGGCAAGCAGACAGAGGAAGCACCCAGTTTCCCCCACTAGGGTAAGATGTATTGTATTCCTTAGAATCTTCAGAAAGATTTGCTTTGAATGACTAAGACCCGGTATAGGTTTCCTCAAAAAAGAGTCATGCCAGAATCCCATCTCCAGCTGTGTGCCTATGCTGGATGCTAACAACGCCCTCCCCTCCCGCCACCCCATACCATGGAATTTGGCGGGGCTGGGAAGGGTTAAGCACAGATGCCGGCACACAAGATTTCATGTTAGCTCAGCAAAGGCTCAAGGCAAACATGTGATTCTGCCCAGATTCAGGCAATCTGGTCAGAGGGCAACCTTGGCCCCCTGCAATCTCAATGGATATTTCTCAGCTTCCCACCACTGCCAAAAAAAATCTATAAGAAGGTAAATACAAAATGGAACCATGGACCATCAAAGAATGCAAACAGAAGGGGGAGGGGGAGGCTGAACTCAAAAACTAAAATATTAACGGTATATTATCAGAGTGCATTCCTTAAGAAGTACTTACAACTTGTCAGACTGCAGTCCGCAGCGTTACTTTTATAGTCTTCTCTCCTCAGGCACCTGTGCAGAAAGCGAAATGGACATGAACTTCACATGTGTCGTTCGAATACCAGCGATCAATACAAATATCTTGCTTTGCAACATCACGAGGACTGGGATGAACCTGAGTGAGGCTAACGCTCAGTTTACTCTGTAAGAAGCTTTCCAGTGCATTAAAATGTGATTACTTTTCTGTAATAATTCCTGAATCAAATTATCTTAATAATTCAATGTTCCAGTGGACCTTCTTAGAATTTCTTGATCTTGACAGTTCATCAAGAAGAATTAATCCAGCATTAGATGCTACCGCAAGGATGTGCAATAATGTTTGAAGCAGTGTTGCCATACGTCTGGGAAATCCTGGACATGTCCTCTTTTTGGGGGGGCAACATGATTCTCTGGGGGATTTTTACATTTTAAAGAAAATTTAAAAGGCTTGAGAAATATCCCCTGACAACTACCTAAACAAGAGATTCCCCAACACCACATCCAACACTGTGGTGCAAGGAGTGTGCTGAAATCCTCTCCTATTCTGTATATTTAGGACCGTTAGGTTGATTGTCAGTTTCCAAAAACAGAGTCATAAATTGTTATGTTTTCATAGCATTTGAAAGCTTCAACTATTTCATTTCAGTCCTAATATCCTTCACAGGTATGGGGAAAAAACCTCCAGTTGCTTAATGGAGAGCCAGCTGCAAGGCAAATGTCCTTTCGAAAATGTTGAATTATTAAATCCCGTGGAAGTTTGCTTGAGCGTGACGACGATACAGCAATGTGTGGAATGCCAGACCTTGAAAGCAAGAGATATCAGTGAGCTCCTTCCCAATGTTATCATGTGCATGATTTAGACTTGTTTGCAATTTTTATACCTAACAGTTACCTCTTCCAAGCCCACACTTCACCAGCGTGTTCACAAGAATATCATGGGGGACTTTGTCAAAAGCCGTACTGAAATCAAGACACATTATGCCCACATAATTCCCCTGATCCCTGATGCACACTGCCAATACATATAGCACAAATAAACACTCCATAGGCTCATGACCAGTTGAGAACTGTCACTTCCAACGCTACAAGGCTTTGCCATATCTGAATGTAGTCCCACATAACCACTTGTTGCATGAACGTTGGCTGTAGATTCACATTCACATTCCATCTCCTTTGCACAAAATCTGGAAATATGCAGTCTTCAGAAAGATTTGCTTTGAATGACTAAGACCCAGTATGGATTTCCTCAAAAATGAGTCATGCCAGACAAATCTCATTTCTTTTATTGTTAGAGTTACAAGTTTGGTGGATCAGGGGAAGGCTGTGTTCATAATGTGTCTTGATTTCAGTGAGGTTTTTGACAAAGTCCCCCAAGATATTCCTGCAAAGACGCTGGTCAAGTGTGGGCTTGGAAGAGGTAAACTGTTAGGTAGATTTGCAGCTGGTTGACCCAACCCAAAGAGTGCTCATTAATGGTTCCTCGTCATCCTGGAAAAAAGTGACAAGTGGGGTGCCACAGCATTCTGTCCTAGGTGAGTTGTTGTTCAAAGGCTTTCTGAACAACTTGGACAACGGAATTGAGGGGGTGCTCATCAAATTTGCAGATGAAAACAAACTGGGAGGGGTAGGTAATGCTGCAGAAAACAGAATCGGGATTCAAAATGACCTTAATAGATTGGGAAACTGGGCCCCAACTAACTGAATGAATTTCAATAGGGACAGATGTCAGGTTCTACACTTAGGCAGGAATGACCAGCTGCACAAATATAAGATGGGGGGCACCTGGCTTAGCAACAGTACATGTGAAAAGGATCTAGGGATCTTAGCAGACCACAGGTTTCACAAGAGTCAAAAGTGTGATGCAGTAGCAAAAAAACAAAAGCAAAAGGATAATGCTATCCTAGGCTGCATCAGCAGACATATAGTGTATTGATCCAGGGAAGTTATAGTCCTGTTCTGTTCTGCCTTGGTCAGACCACACAGAGAATACTGTGTCCAGTTCTGGGAGTGAGAATTTAAGAAAGCTATTGACAAGCTGGAACGTGTGCAGAGGTTGGCAGTTAAGATGATCAAGGGTCTGGAAACCAAGCCTTATGAGGTTCAGGATACTACCAGAAGAGGCCTATAAAGTTATATGGATTAATAGGTGCAAACAGTTGGGTAAACTTAAAGCACCATACTCTGTGGAGTTTCCTGGAAATAAGTTCCACTATGTTCATTGAGGCTTATTCCCAAGTGAATGTGTACCTGAAAGATTATTGATGGATCAATCCATCAACCTCTGATGGATGATTTAGATGGATTGGGTCCGGCATCACTTTCATTGCGTGTGTGTGCCAGTATCCATACCCAGCAGAGTTACATCTCAATGCAGCTCCTTCCTTGGAAGCGTCTTCAGGGTTGAAGGTACACACAGTAGACCACAAACACTCATGGAAGCCATGAAGATTCAGATTACTTGATGGGCATAAAAGCATATTGGTAGCAAATATATATAGACATTCACCACTGCTGTGGTCAAGGCATGCGTAGAGTCCAACAAGAGTCTCTCTTCTTCTCTCACTGCAAGGCGCAAGCAAGAGACTCACAACAAGTTACAAGTTACACAGAACCATTGTTATTGGTACTTCCTGTCACACTACACATGTCCACAGAACAGCTCCCACATAAAATGTCCTTGCATAAACAAAACAATCTCAGCCTTCTGCTGCTTCTTGAAACTATTTCTTTTTTCTCCTCTGTTGTCTTTCACACACACAGAATATCCAACAAGTGCCACGTGCCTCATACACCCTACTGATCACTAACACTCCTCAGGTGAGGACCTCCTGCAAATGCCATCTTATCAGGAGGTCTGTTCTGCACAATATAGGAAACAGGCCTTTGGTGTTGTGGTACGTGCCTTTTGGAATTCTCTCCCATTAAACATTAGACAGGCGCCATCTCTGTTGTCTTTTTGGTGCCAACTGAAGACCTTCATCTTCCAACAAGTCTCCTTACTAGAGAACTTTCTCAGTCCGCTTCCATACCAGAATTCTTTTTAGATTTCTATGTTCTCATTTACAGTTAAACCTGAAGCACCATTTGACTTAGGAATTATCTACAAAGAAGAGGCAGATGAGTATTTCATTAATTTCTCAACTCCACACAATGGATGGTATCTTGAGGGACATCTAACGCATGAACTAGCATACCGGCAGCAAAACAAACACTGGACTGTGAGTAAGAATGTGTCATTTCAATTGACCATAAGTGTGCTCTTTCCATTTTCAGTTCTGTATGTGTCAAAAACAGATAATATTTGAGATCTGTCTTTTAGTTGAAAGCTACATGCAGTTAGATCCAGAAAAAGTTAGTTGCACTTTGTTCCCATTATAATAAACAAGATTGGAGTTAGTCATCATGGCTAATTTTTCAAATTGTTGTCAATGAATAAAAAAAGTGGCTAAATTGCAATGCAATCCTCTGGCTCCGGCCGGGGAGGGCAGGGTACAAATAAATAGATAAATAAATGATGACGATGATGATTATGTATAACTGCTCAGGAGTAAGTCCTATTTAATTCAATGAACCTTAGCCCTATGTGTTTATAGGGTTGTGGGTGTGCTCTGGATGTAACCTGTGAAAAATATCCACTGCCTTATATATCCACAGTGGAATAATTTATGTAGAAAGTGGGCTCCTTAATTTAACCCCGTAGGTGAGGGAGTTGTAAGCAGGTAGTAGAAATGGTTGAAATCAATTTGGAAAAATTATTTAACATACACTAGGAGAAAACCAGTAAATGTATTTCAGCTTATGAGAGGTGTAAGCCTAACCCACAAATGATATTAAAGGGAAATCAGAAGTACTTTACAGTGGTACCTCGGGTTACATACGCTTCAGGTTACAGACTCCGCTAACTCAGAAATAGTGCTTCAGGTTAAGAACTTTGCTTCAGGATAAGAACAGAAATAGTGTTCTGGCGGCACGGCAGCAGCAGAAGGCCCCATTAGCTAAAGTGGTGCTTCAGGTTAAGAACAGTTTCAGGTTAAGAACGGACCTCCAGAACGAATTAAGTACTTAACTGAGGTACCACTGTATACATAAATTAATTGTGGGGAAGGGAAAATACAAGGAACGGTGTAAGCAGGGTAGGGTGGGATTAGGATACAATTATATGGAAGTGTGAGAGTCGGACATGACTAAACGACTAAACAACAACAACGTGAAACAATTAAAGCATCAGGGAAAGAGGCTATTACATAGAAGGGTTACAGATGTGAAAATTGAAATCAACTACAATTTAACTATTGCTTTAGCATACACTGGACCACTTAAATCCCTCCAGTCAAGGCTTCTAAAGCTATGACATTAAACACATTCACTGAACGCCAGAGCACTTATTTGTGACTGAGCAGTGCCAAGGCCTGGTTAGAACAAGCCTTGTGAAATTTGTATTCCAGGTCTGTCCCTCTGTTGGTTCTCAGATGGTAGACCTGTGCTCTATCTATGGGTGGAACTGGCATCCAAACAATGTCTTCTGATTCACTGCTGAAACCCTGAATTCTTTCCCTGGCTCCCTTCATGTCCTCCAGGCCTTCATTCATTGCACTGCTGCTACAACCAACTTCACAGCCCTTTCCCCATTGCATTTCTCTAAAAAAACCAAAACATTCAATGCCACATTCCCTTCAATAATATGGGTAGAACAATACAGGGGTATTTTTCAGGGCTGGTGTAACCCACACTTTCTCAGCCACTCTCTCATACAGGACGTGGGGTCAGCTCACATAAATACGGGGACCAAATCAAATTCTCTTCCATCCGTCCCTATAATCTGGATTCCAATAAATCAGCTTTGGAATGGGCTGTTGTTCCCACTGCCAGAAGGCTTCTCTTAGGCAGGAAGCTTTGAGGTAAATAAATGTTTCACTATGTGCAAAAGCTTGGAAACCTACTGGTTCTCAAAGCGATTTTTGTTTCCTGACTTTTTGATAAGCAAAAATTTATTCCCCCTTTTTAGTCCAGACAGACCGAATCCCTGACATTAAAATTTCTGGCAAAGGAATTTCAGCTGGGAACATATGAGATGAAAGCCCGGTCAAAGCCCAATGGCAAATGTTTCAAGGGCACGTGGAGTGAATGGAGCTCTTCAAAATCCTTCGAAACTGCAGCAAAAAGTAAGTACAGACTTTTGCTTCACTGCAAACCAAAGTGCATCACGTGTAAGTATCTCATTACAAATATATGTTAAATGTAATGACACATCCAGTAAAGAGCTTCATTGCCGTTCAGTTCATAAAATTCTGATTGGAGCTTGAGACCGGGGGGGGGGGGGGAGCCTTGTTGCATAAATTATCACCGATCTCCATACCTCAGGGGCTTAGACAAAATCATGGACGATAAAGCTATCGGTGGTCCTAGTAGCCATGTTCTCCCACCCTCTGAATACTAGTTGCTGAGCGTCCAATAACCCCTACCCCAACAGTTTAAAAGTCCACAGATTGTTTAATTAGCCAAAGGCATGGGAGAAGAGGAACTTTTTTTGGCCTGGCACCTAAAAAATGTGGTGGAGCTAATACAACATCCTCAGGCTGGCATCTGTACTGCACCAACCTCCCCAACGCCTTGATCCCCCATCCTGGTAAACAGGTCAGCAAGGCAAAATGGGAAAGTCCTGAGCGTAGGTGGGTAGAGACACTGGCGGAGATTGACTAAGATCTACTACCTGAGACCATGGTCTCCTTGTGGCTAATGGGATGGTTGGCCATGCGGTCCATTAGACTCCCTCAACAAAATGGCGGTCGCACTGGATCAAGACAAAAGGCTTTAAGCATTAGCACCTGAGCAAGAATGTGCCTGATATGGATTTATTCTTGAATGTAGAAAGCCGGGGCAATTGAGTGTGACATTTTACACCACAATTCTCTCACAGTTTCTCCTCAGAGATGAGTAGCTCTAGGGGGCATTTTTTTGCAGGGAAATGGCATGGTTCCTGATCCCTCCTGCAGTTTCTGTTTCAAAGGCAAAACCATTGGATAGGTGATGAAGTATTGAACATACGTCCAACATTCCTCAGAAAATAGGGACATTCTATTGTTAGGCCTGGGGCCTAGCAGAATCGTATTGGCCGCCAGAGGCATCTAGTCTAAACCCCTGCAATGCAGGTGTTATGTAGTGAAGTTTCACCCTGGGCCAGCAGGGGGATACTGTAGATAGTTTTCACTCAGGTCTGTAGATAGTTTTCACTCAGGTCCACGTCAGTTATTTTAGGCGGGAAACTCTGGGTTGTTGGTGCTACAATGTTGACAGCCGGCTGCCTATAAAAGCAGGCCGGCTGAGCTGTTTGCTAGTCAGTTCTATTCCAGCTTACAAATAAAGAGCTGCTTTGGAGAAATCGCTGTGTCGTCTGCTATGTCAACCCGCAACCTAACACTGGCGACGATTGGATTGATCTTTATTACGGCCATTGGCCCGTTACACGACAGTTTCCCATACCAACATAATATACTTAAACCTCCAAATTTAAAATCGCCAAAACTTACAAAAGACAAACAGGAACCAAAGCAAAACAAAAACAAAGACCACCATCATACATTACAATAAATTTGTAACCTATACATCGCCCTCTGCTCATAAATTAATCAAGGATATCAATGGTGATATCACCTAAAACATAGATCATGGTTTAAAACAATGGTGATAACACCTAAAACATAGATCATGGTTTAAAGGGATTATCCAAGCCACACAGGAGACCGTTTCTCTTCTTTAGGGATAGGACGCTGATCAAGAATCTGGCAACCATGAGTGATCTTAGGGGGTCATCATCAATTAGTAGATATCTCAGTTTGGCTTCAATCGTATCATCGGCAATTCCCTTAAGATATTGAGCAAGAAACTTGCTCCTGGCCGGTAAGTGAAAAGCACAGTCAAAAATTATGTGATGCAACGATTCCGGTGCCCCACAATTACAATCACATAAGAGCGATATCTGTCCATTGGAGAATCTATTTCTCAGCACGTTCGATGGGAAGGTGTTGAATCTTGCCTTTACAAAGGCATATCTATGAGCTGAGGAAGTTAAGGAATTCAAATAGTTTGGGAGCCTTAAGAGGGGTAATAAACCAAGATTTAGAGGTGAGCAGGTACCATTGCCCAAGACCATTTTCTGCTTCAAGTCCATCTCCTCCAGTTTACAGGTTACTGTTCTTTTAGCTGGGACTATGTCCTGCTCTAGTAATTTGGATGGGGAGATTCCCATTGCCGTAATTTTCAGCTGTAAATTTTTTACCCATGGGCTCTGGAAATCATCTCTCCACATACATTGTATCAAGTACAAGTTTGGGAGATTGTGCCATAGAGATAACCAGTGACAAAGTATGTGCTTCCACAGAGCATTTTCCAGGGATACAGTATTAAGTTCCATGCGTAACGCTGTATTACTTACACAGTTGGGCAGTTTCAATATCCCTCTTAAAAACTGATTTTGAATGACCTCCAGGTGAGATAGGTTGAAAAAAGTCCCCCAAATTGAGATGGCATAAGCAATTGTCGGGATCACCTTGGCCTTGAAGACTTTCAACGCCAATGGGATATGAAGGGCCCCATCGGTGAAGAAGAATCGCAAGATCGCCAAGGAGATAGCTTTGGCTCTATTTGTAACATAGGCTACATGGGCCTTCCATCTAAGGTTATGTTGTAACCAAACTCCCAAATATTGGAATCTATAGACTTGTTTGATGACTCTCCCATCAATTCTCCAATTATGGAGTTTCCGGCTCTTTGAGAAAATCAGGATCTTAGATTTTCCATAATTAATTGTAAGGGAATTTGCGTTACAGTATGATCCAAAAAATTTTAAGGCCCTCCTGAGACCTACTCTAGAAAAAGAGAGAATGACTGCGTCATCCGCATATAGTAACAAAGGGTAGCAATAAAGTGCTAGGCGGGGTGCATGAATCCTTTCTTGGGCCTCTATTAGGGGAGTCCTCATGTCGCTTATGAACAAATTGAACAGGAGTGGAGCCAATATACAACCCTGTCGGACACCTCTGTTAATGGGAATTGAATTGGTGAGATCACCCTCCGGGGTGAATCTCACTCTAGCCGCTGAGTTCTCATGGAGTTTGATTATTAGCCAGAGGAGCCTTCTGTCGATGCCCCAGCGGGTGAGTTTTTCCCAGAGGATGCTCCTGGGGATACTATCGAATGCTGCCTTTAGGTCAATGAATGCCACACAGAGTTGGCCACCCTTTGGGGTGGAATATTTCCAGGCAAGATGCTGTAAAATTAGAATATGATTAATTGTTGACTGTTTTGGGCGGAATCCAGCTTGTTCGGGCCCAATTAATTTTTTCTCTTCGGCCCATTGGATAAGTCTGTTCAACAGGAAGCGGGCATACAGTTTCCCCACTATTGAGAGCAGACTGATGTTTCTGTAATTCCCCGGGTCATCTGGTGAGCCCTTTTTGTGGATTGGAACGATAACAGCGTCCTTCCATATTTCCGGGATCATTCCAGAGTTGTTAACGGCATCGAAGATGGTCGCCAGGACTTTGGCCCACCAGTCCGCATGGTATTTTATAGCTTCTGCCGGGATCAGGTCTGGCCCAGGCGCTTTCCCTGTTTTGAGTTTAATGATCAAGTCATGGATGTCTTCCGGATCGGTGGGGGGCCAGAGGGGAAGCTGATCTTGAAATTCGTCTCTTGTGTTAACGATACAGTCAGTTGTAGCAAAGTAATTTTTTAAATAAGATTCCCAAACCGGGGCGGGAATAATAGTTAAAGGGTATCTTTTAGTTCTTTTATTTACCAGGACCCAAAATTGTCTGGAGTTCCGAGATGATGAGGCTTCTATAATTGCCCGCCATTGATTCACTTGCCATTCCAGTCTGGCTCCCTTTTGAATTTGCTTGTAGGCCGATTTTGCTTGGAAATATTCTTTTGGCAAGACCGTTGCCCCAGAGGCTTTATACTCTTTGTAGATGTTACCAAGAAGTTGTCTAGCCTGTTTACAAGCACTGTTGAACCACAATGCACCTATCTTCCTTTGTGTTCGATTTATTTTATGCGTCGGGACAGAGAAAAAAGACGTTAGATCTTCCGACAGATTCGAGAATAGTCTTAGAGTTTGGTCATAATCATGATAATCCTTGATTAAGCCTGAATATGCTTGTTTTAGTCCTTGTTGGAAATATGCTGAGAATTTTTGAGCCTGTAGTTCGGACCATTTTACACTTTTGACTTCTCTCCTTTTGGCGCAGGTGTGCCTCTTGAGCTATTTGTAATTATGCTCTGCTTGCCCGGTCCTATAGGGGTAGTATCCACACTGGCGACGAGGATGGGATAGATGGACATCAGAGCACAGCCAGATGCAGCCAGCCTCTGAACTGAGCTGAATCACTGAGCTGAATCACAGAGTGAAATCACTGAGCGAAATCACTGGACAGAACCAATTCAGAGCTGACTGTTCTGGCTAGAGCACTGTGTTCCATCAATCGCTCTTCACGCCGGCATCGGAATCATGGCTTCACTTGTGCCTCTACCGCCGTTTGCGCCAGCCTCTGAATCATGGGACTCCTACCTTGCTCGGTTCGACTGCTACCTCCAAGCCAACGAGCTGACAGAAGTATCAAAGGAGCGGAAGCGAGGCCTATTCCTCAGCCTCTGTGGGCCTGAGGTGTTTGAGACGGCCCGAGCATTGGTTGCACCTGAAGCAGTCCAGGCAACACCGTGGGACACGATCCAAGAGAAGCTCTGCAACCACTACGCACCAAAGCCGTCCAAGATTGCTGCCCACCATGCGTTCTACCACCGGAACCAGGCAGAGGGGAGTCAATCAACAACTACACTACCGCCCTGTGACAGGCTGCAATGCACTGCGAGTTCTGAGACTTAGACGATGCCCTGATGGATCGAATCATCTGCGGGGTCCGGGACATCCATCTGCAACGGCGTCTCCTCGCCAAGCCAGACCTCACGCTACAAAAAGCCATTGAGGAGGCTGTGGCCTCAGAAGCTGCTGAATGCTCCTCCCAGGAGATCCGCAAGTCCAGCAGCCCACGTCTTGATAGGAAGCCAGTTCCGGTGCATCGTGAAGAGGCCAGCAGTGATGAGGCATCCTCCAGTGAAGACGATGACGTGCACCAAACAAAGCGGGAGCGCAGGAAGTTCCAACAGAAGTCCAAGGGCCAACCAGAATGTGCCGGCTGCGGAGGCAACCATTCCCGTGCCAAGTGTCGATTCAGAGACGCCATCTGTAGGAAGTGTTCCAGAAGGGGCCACATCGCTAAGGTCTGCCGATCGGCTCCGTCTGACACCCCCCCCTTCACCGACTCGCAAGTCCAGGTCTTCACTCCAGTCTGCCAAGGAAAGTTGTTTCGCTCTCACCAACTGCCACTGCCCGTCTGGAACCACGATTGGCCAAACCGACTGGCCTACGCGACGCAAGCTGAACGTCACGGTGCTCATTGAAGGAGCTCCATGTGACATGGAGATCGACACCGGGTCTGCCCTGTCCATCGTGTCTTGGAGCACCATCAAAAGACTGGTACCCAGAGTGTCCAAAAGGCAACTCGACTCTCACCGCATACACCTGAGAGACTACCAGGGAAATGACATTCCCGTGGTAGGCGTTGGCCGGTTCCGGATCGCCTTCAAGGATTTTTCGGGCCTGCTCCGGTTGGTGGTGGTCGAAGGTCAGCGGCCAAGCCTCCTAGGGCTAGACTGGTTTGATGCCCTCGGCCTGGAAGTCACCGGCATCAACTACATCTCTAACGCAGAGACTGAGGGTCTGGCCAAAGACTTTGCCGAGGTTTTTGACGGCACCTTGGGGCAATATACAGGTACGCCCATCTCCTTTAGCCTTGATCCACAAGTCGCCCCCATCAAGCTAAAGCCACGCCGGGTTCCCTTTGCTCTCAAGGCTAAGGTGGACGAACAACTGGACAAACTGATCGCCCAAGGAGTTTTGGAGCCGGTTGACCACGCCAAGTGGGAAACCCCCATCGTCACGCCTGTCAAGCCAGACGGGTCGGTGAGAATCTGCGCTGACTACAAGTGCACAATCAACAAGGTACTTCAGCAGCGCGCTTATCCGGTTCCTGTTGTCCAACACCTGCTGCATTCCCTGGGTGAGGGTAAGGTCTTCGCTAAGCTGGACCTTGCCCAAGCCTATCAACAACTGCCCGTTGATGATGCCACTGCTGAAGCCCAGGCGATCGTCACCCACCGAGGGGCATTCCGTTGCCGCCGGTTGCAGTTCGGGGTGAGTGTGGCTCCTGGCATCTTCCAAAGCCTTATGGAGCATCTCCTGCAAGGGCTTCCGGGCGTGGTACCATATTTTGATGATGTCTTGGTGTCCGCAGACTCACACCAGCAGCTGTTCGAGCGCCTCCGTGCCGTGCTGACCAGGTTCCAAGAGGCCGGGCTCAAGGTAAAGAGGGAGAAGTGCCAGATCGCCGTTCCACAGGTAGAGTTCCTGGGCTATCTTATCGACGCCTCCGGCCTCCACCCGACCACATCCAACATTCGCGCTATCCAGCAGGCCCCCATCCCAAAGAACAAGACGGAGTTGCAGGCGTTCCTGGGGCTGCTGAACTTTTATAACATGTTCCTGCCCCACAAAGCCACAGTGGCTGAGCCTCTTCACCGACTCCTTAGCACAAAGACGCCTTGGGCTTGGGGTCATCGGGAGACGGCGGCCTTCAACGCGGTCAAGGCTCTCCTTTCATCAGACCGTGTGCTGGTACAGTACAGTGAATCCAGGCCGCTGGTCCTTGCCTACGACGCCTCACCTTTTGGCATCGGTGCTGTCCTTAGTCACCGTTTTCCAGACGGAAGAGAAGCACCGCTCGCCTACTTTTCCAGGACGCTATCTCCGACGGAACGGAATTACAGCCAGCTCGACAAGGAGGCACTGGCACTTGTGGCTGGAGTGAAGAGGTTCCATGAATACCTCTATGGCAGGACTTTTGACCTCATCACTGACCACAAGCCGCTCCTGGGCCTCCTCGCCAGTGATCGTCCAACTCCACCGGTCCTCTCGCCACGCATGCTGCGATGGACTGTTTTCCTGGCTGCCTACCACTACCGGCTCGTCCATCGCCCGGGGAAATCGATGGGCCATGCCGACGCCCTCAGCCGTTGCCCTCTTCCAGCATTTGTGGAAGACCCGGCTCCAGCTTCATCGCTCCTCCTGATTGAGGATCTTCCGGCAGCGCCTGTATCGGCTGCCACTGTGGCCTCCGCGTCTGCCCAGGATTGCACCATCAGCCGGGTGCTCAACTGGGTGTGGAGGGGGTGGCCACAAGGGCCTTTTGCATCGGAGCTCCAGCCCTTCGCAACCAGACAACATGAACTCTCGGCTCATCGGGGCTGTCTGCTGTGGGGAGACCGCGTCGTGATTCCCCAGGGACTCCGTCAGTGCGTCCTGGAGGCTCTGCACGTTGGCCACCCGGGAATTGTCAAAATGAAGGCGTTGGCTCGGTGTTACATCTGGTGGCCTAATATGGACGATGCCATCACTGCCTGGGTGTCTGCCTGTCAAGCGTGCCAAGAGTCGAGGCCTGCACCACCGGCAAGTAAGGGACACACCTGGGAGATGCCAAAGACACCCTGGTCGAGGGTGCACATCGATCTGGCTGGCCCCTTTCACGGCCGGACCTTTATGGTAGTGGTGGACGCCTATTCCAAATGGCTGGAGGTGGCCCTGATGCCCTCCACCACTACCGAGGCCATCATCCGGGTGCTGCGAGGCCTGTTTGTGACGCATGGGTGTCCAGATGTCCTTGTCTCCGACAACGGACCGCAGTTCACGTCAGGCACTTTTGAGCGGTATCTTTTGGGACTGGGCATCCGCCATGCCCTAACGGCACCCTTTCATCCATCCAGCAACGGGCAAGCGGAGAGAATGGTGCGCTCGGCAAAAGAGGCACTGGCGCGCCTGGACCGGGGAGACTGGCACGAGCGGGTCACCGAATACTTGTTCGTGCAACACATCACCCCTCATGCGGCCACAGGGCGGAGTCCTGCTGAACTGCTTATGGGCCGCCGCCTCAGGTCACCGCTCGACCGGCTGCACCCGGACTTTGCCGTGGCCGAACCCCCAGGCTGTGCCAACACACCACGGTTATTTGTCCCAGGAAACCAGGTCTTTGCCCGGAACTATGTGGGGGACATTCCTTGGGTGCCAGCCACAGTAGTGGGAGTCACTGGACCTCGCTCGTACCAGGTGGCACTCGAAGATGGACGCTTGTGGCGCCGGCACATAGACCAGCTTAGGCGCAGGGTTGGGGACTTGGACACTACCGTGGTGCCCCCAACTGCGCCTGTGGCTCCAGAAGAGACACTTACAGATGGCGAGGCTCCACCTACACCTCCCTCGCAAACTGCCAGCGTGGAGCCGAACCAAGCCACTTCAGAGGGTCTGCCAGACTTACCACAGACTCAGACCACTCCACTTGCGGAGGCTCCACCCACAGCAGCGGATCCAGAGGATTTGGTTTCAACGCCACCTAGGGTCGCACCACAGCCTCAGCAGGAACTGTATGGCCCTCCGGACTTGGCTACCAGTCCCTGGCGGTCTGGTAGAGTTTCCAAGCGCCCAACTTATTTAAAGGACTATGTTGTTGGACATGTATCACTGTTGGTCTAAGTATGGGAAATGTAACCGATAGGCTTTTGTGCCTAATTGAACCATTACGCGTAGTGCTGTATATAAGGAAACCATTACGATTGTAACTAACACCTTATCTCGGTGGGGAGGGGTGTTATGTAGTGAAGTTTCACCCTGGGCCAGCAGGGGGATACTGTAGATAGTTTTCACTCAGGTCTGTAGATAGTTTTCACTCAGGTCCACGTCAGTTATTTTAGGCGGGAAACTCTGGGTTGTTGTTGCTACAATGTTGACAGCCGGCTGCCTATAAAAGCAGGCTGGCTGAGCTGTTTGCTAGTCAGTTCTATTCCAGTTTACAAAATAAAGAGCTGCTTTGGAGAAATCGCTGTGTCGTCTGCTATGTCAACCCACAACCTAACAGCAGGTATATTTTGTCCAACTTGGGGCTCGAACCCACAACCCTGAGATTAAAAATCTCATGCTCTACCAAGAAGCAGAGCAACAGGTCACAACGGAGGTCTTATTTCAGCCTAGATAAAGTGAGGACCTGAGGCAGGACATGAACACGTTGGAGGTCTGGCACTGGACAGGTATGGAGGGCAGCTGAGGAACTAGCTGGGAGGGAAAGACTTTATAGCACCTAATGTGATGTCAGCTGGCAGTACTTAAGCTGCGACTGTAGCCTAGAGAGTTCCTTTGTCCCTATAGGCCTAGCCTGGCTGCTGAGAGCTGGTAGCACAGGAAGTAATGTTGCCTGCAATAAGTTCTGGTTCAAAACACACATCCTTGGCATACATGTTTAGTGTCATATCTAGTTTGGTTCTCAGTCATCATCATCACCGTCTATAAGCCTGTTTGGTTTTTGTTTCCTCAGATTATAATAGCAACATTAGAGAGGTGACTGCATCCATTTTATGCTTCATTGCGCTCTTCGCTCTGATCGCTCTGATCCCAATACTTTGGAAAAACAGGTAATCCTAAACACTCTTCATCAAAAGAGTGGTCCTAAGAAAACAATTCACTTCTGGAATTTCCTCCCATGCAAACCTTCATGTTGTGAAACCATGTTGTGACGTTGCAAAAAGCAGAAAAACATGGAGTCAGTACAAACTAACGGCTGTTTCAGACATGAAGTTCATTGTAGCTACAATAACTGCAAACCCAGAAATGTAATGAGAGGTGCTTCTCAAAAGAGATGTGTTACCATAGGGAGCTGGTCTTGTGCACCGGCTCTCAATTCCTATACTAGTAAGGGTAAAGGTAAAGGGGACCCCTGACCATTAGGTCCAGTCATGACCGACTCTGGGGTTGCGTGCTCATCTCGCTCTATAGGCCGAGGGAGCTGGCGTTTGTCCGCAGACAGCTTCCGGGTCATGTGGCCAGCATGACTAAGCCACTTCTGGCGAACCAGAGCAGCGCACAGAAATGCCATTTACCTTCCCGCCGGAGCGGTACCTATTTATCTACTTCCACTTTGACATGCTTTCGAACTGCTAGGTTGGCAGGAGCAGGGACCGAACAACGGGAGCTCACCCTGTCGCAAGGATTTGAACCATTGACCTTCTGATCGGCAAGTCCTAGGCTCTGTGGTTTAACCTATACTAGTACGGGTGGACAAATCATAGCAAGCAGTTGGGGGTTGGCATAGTTGACTGCTGGCCTGGACTGTTTTGTGTGGAAGAACTTCCACAGATGGTCCAACCACTAACTGTGCAATGCACAAGGGGTTTAGGATATGGCATAACCAGGGTTTCACTGGTACAAGGGAGCCTACACTGGCAAAAATATCCCCAACTTTTAACCCAGGGACTGTCTAATGAGCAGAATCCAACCGCCAATCTGTCTGGTGCAACATCCCTAAAAGTGGCATGCCAGGATGAGTTTGCTCAAAATATATCTCCAGTGGATTGTAGACACTGGGTTTACCATCCACATCTGAAAGTTTCATTGGTAGAATCCAGTATAGAATAAGATATTCAGTAAGAGGTTAGGCCTGCAATGTTCCTCACTGAGGAAAAGGGACTCTCCAATGGAGCTGCCCAAAAGATGTTCCCAGCAGGTTCTACTGCCACAGAATTTTATGGATTTAGAAAGCTGGGAACAACATTTCCATGGAGGGCTGTTGGTGTTCTTCATGGCTCATACACAAGCAATGTTGTAAGAATGTTCATCATCACTGCCTTTATTGCGTTATCTCTTCTTTTTTCCAGAATAAAGCCTGCTGTGTGGCCCACCCTCCCTAACCACAAGAAAACTTTGGATAAACTCTGCCACAAACTAAGAAAGGTTGGTGCTTTTGCCTCTTCTCATTGCAGGATAGTAGAACTAGTACCATCAAGTCCTTAGCAGTTTTGTGTGGCAGGATGGGGGTTGGGGCAGATTTTCTCCCATTATCAGGTTTCTTCCTTGTAAAAATTGCCTTTTCTTTATTGGCTATATTTAAAAAAAAAACCAAAAAGATTCATATACCTCTTAATTGATGAAAGCTTTCAAGCCATTTACATAAAACAATATAAAATATGGATGGGGGGGGGGAATCAAACTTTAAAAACAAGTAGAAATATATCAAAAATATATCAAAATATATCCGAAATATATCAAAACGTAGATAATATTTGCAGTTTTAAAACTGATATGTATAATAAAACTACATGTCTGGGTAGGCTTCCTGTCAGCTGTGGTGGAAGTGCAGTGGCAGAAGTGCAAGATTAGTTCAACCACTGCACTCTCTGGTCTCTCCACTGCCTCACTCTTCCAATAAGCACTGTATTGGGGCTGATTGGAGTCCAGGCATATTAAGCAAATTAGGATTAAAAGATGTGTGTATTTGGAGAAACGCATACTGACGTGCTGACGAATTTCCATAAGGGTTGGTTTTTGTTGTTGTTGTTGTTGTTGCAAACATGCAGAAATGTAAGAATGAGAAAATGAAAGACAGCACAATCAACAGACTTGCCTTTCCCCAGCCACAGCAATGACGCCCTTATTCTGATTCCATAAAGGAGAGCTCTTAGGGCTAGGAAAGTGTCTCACAAACCTTTACTTTCCAATGGAGGAGGTTTCATGTGGTTTCTCAGGCTGTGGTACTTCCCACATAGGAAATTTACCGCCTGCGAAGCTCTTTCACCCTGAACTGGGTGGGTGGTCTTCTTCGTCACTCTCTCCCAGCCCTCATTTCCTATCCATAAAATGTGGGAAACAGAAAATGAATAATGGCTTGTTCATTTTGAGGATGAACTAGAGGAGGGCCCAGAACCGCTCAGCACTTGGGAAGTTCTCTCAGTAGAAACGATTATTGTTTATTTCAACTGTTTAAGTGGAATGCATGCCGAGAACTCAAAGTGTAGTCTCGTTTACCCTGAGCAGTAAATCTGCCAAGAGGGCCAGTGTTACGATCTCTGAACAGGCTGGGAGGACACAGCTTGCCTGAGGCGGCCCATCAGTGCCGGATTTACGTATAAGCTAAACAAGCTATAGCTTAGGGCCCCACTCTCTTGGGAGCCTCCAAACAAATTTAAAGGGGGAAAAAACTGGATGCACATTTCCAAAATACAAGATGAAAAACAAATAAAACCTACATACAGCAACAATGTTTTGTTTTGTTTTGTTTTGTGTTGTTGTGTTGTGTTGTGTTGTGTTGTGTTGTGTTGTGTTGTGTTGTGTTGTGTTGTGTTGTGTTGGCTCCTATTTGTTATGTAGAAATGGCTTTAGATACCTATTAGGTCCAACAAAATGAACTGGACTCATTGGCAGGTTTTGAATAAACATACACAAATTTATTATTGGTAACATATAGATAGATAAATTAAGGATCTTTACAATTTTATAATATGCAGAGAATAACTTGTGCTGAAAAAACAGAGAGAGGAGCTGAAGGGCTGAGGGAAGTCTGGGGGAGGGGGTTTCTTTTATGGAGGGGGTGGGTTAAATAGGGGGGAAATGAGGATGACATGTTTTTGATAAATTGTTATGTTGAAATTCCTAACAAATATATATATATATATATTTTAAAAAGATACCTATTAGGTCCATAAATTACCATATAGCATATATTCAACACAAAAAACAGCGACAATTTGTTGTTGACAAAGGACAGCGGGACATATAAAGGGCCCCATTACCTTCAACAGCTTAGGGCCTCATCAAACCTAATCTGGCCCTGCTGTCCATAGAGGCCTACTCATGCCGTAGACTCAGAAGGCAGAATGCTGAGGTGGTAGAATGACCTGCTCCTTCAAGTTAAAAACTCCCAACAAATTATAAATCCATACAGCAGTCAAAGCCCACTGTGCCATGAGATGTTAGTTTCCATTTGCACACAGTTTTGTTTTGCTTTCACATCTGGAAGTAGCATTCTCCACCTGTAGTCTGAAGTGGTGCAGTCCATTCTCTCTCTTTTTCATATTAATTTTTATTAGATTTTTCAAAGGTTTTAACAAATTTACATCACAAAAAACTATAACAGTCACTTATATTTTTCTTTTTGACTTCCCACCCCTCCCCTGTCACACGAAATATCCCCGTATCCCGGTAGAATTCCGAAGTAAGCTTCTTCAGTCCCGAGAGTTTGGAATACGTCCCCATCCATAAGGTGGATAGCATTCGGGCCAAGTCAGAACGTTTGCTGCTTGCCTGGGATTTTGATGTTCCAGAAAAGATGGGGAAAGGACTGGAACAAAAGAACCTGGTTCATATCAACCATGGGTGGCTGAAACTGCCTCTGGCATATGAAGGAATGTGGCCGGCTGAGACACTGGATAAGCATGTGGACAGAAGACTCCTCGCTCCTGAGGATGACACATTAATCAATGCCAATCCATACGAGAAAGGTGGTATTGGAGACCAAGATGGCGGTAGTGATGCTCTCCTCAACCATGCCAGTTCTTCTACGAATCCCGCTGCTATCCTGCCGGGACCTGAGTCTGATAACTGTCTTCAAGCTTACGCAGATGTAACAGTTCCAAATAAAGAAGAGGCCTATGTCACAATGGCGAGTTTTTTCGAAAACAAGGGGAATTTTCAAAACTAGCAGTTCTGGCACATGGCATGATTGGGCTCTCCAAGTATCATTTTTGGGCATTGACCAGATCAGTGAGAAGATTACACCAGTCTTGAAGTTAACCACTAGCCTGGTCACCATAGGTGACTCGGAATTCCATGCAGGCGAGTGCTCCCTGCATGGAAACCTTGGGGGTTGCTCGAGGAAATAAGTCTTGTCCTCAGTGTCCAGCTTCTGTCAGCCATCAGCAAGCGACTTTTCACAGAATCATAGAATTGCAGAGTTGGAATTGCGAGGGTCATCTAATTCAACCCCCTTCAATGCAGGAATCCTGCCTGCAGCCATCCCTGGGTGGGCTCGAACCTTTCTCCAGGCTAGTAACTTTTGTGGACTTGTTTGCAAGGCTGAATTACATGACCTGGTTTTCCATGCTGGCATCTCTTGCCTTGCCCTGGCTCTGAAGTTTGCTGCTCAGCTTTGTAATTGACGTGGGTCAGGGACAGGTTCTGGTTTTCTCATCATTGTAGCAACACTGGGAAGCTGCACCAGCAGAACCACCGCCTGCTTCAAAGCTCTTGAATGAAAAAGTACTATAGGTCAGGTGGGATCTGAAAAACCTATATTTTAGCCTAGCCTCCAGTCTTAGGCAGCAGTGCTTCCAAATACCAGGAGGGGAAAGTCTTCTTGTGCTCAGGTTATGCTTGCAGGTTTCCCCCAGGCACCTGGTTGGCTCATCAGAACAGGATATTGGAATCAATGGGCCACAGGGCCTGATCCAGCAGGTCTTGTTGTGTTCTTATGTCTGCATTTAGCTATTTCCCTAAGGTCAAGTTGCCTGTTGCTGTAAACACGAGTCACTGAAAATATTTTCTTCTGAGCAACGCAGTAAAAATGCTCTGGAAAGAACAGGTACTTACAATAGTGCTTTGTCAGTTTTTTCAATGGAGACTTGCCAGAATAAGGGCTGCATTCTAAAATCATTGATGTGTACAAAACACTGGGATGTTTGCAGAGATTTCATCAAACCCAGACAAGTTTGCACCTCCAGAATACTGGATTGCACCGCTTTGGAGTTTTTAGGACACCCACTGGCTATATCCACCACCTCAATTGACTTTTGTGAAGAAACAGCCGAAAAGTTGCACAAGAGCACGTTCGTCAAAATGGGGTTTCCGTGGGAGAGGCTGCCAATGATTTGTACACACTGGGGGGGGGGGTTAGCCTTGCTGCAAAAATCCAGTTCTCCAGTAATCCTGAAAAGAGTGGCTGACAGTAGAAATATTTTTGATCTTTTAACAGCTCTATTCCAAATTGGTCTGGCACATGTCATGCTGTTGAATTGTGTAGGATTTTTTTATTATTGCAAAGGTGGCTCCTGGCTGATCAACATATCTCTGATAGATGGATCTGCCCTTTATTAATTTGTCTAATCCTCTTAAGAACACAAGAACAGCCCTGATGGATCCGGCCAGTGGCCCATCTAGTTCATCATGTTGTTCTCATAGTGGCCAAACAGGTGCCTGCAAGCAGAACCTAAGCGCAACAGTTCTTAGTGGTTGGCATCACAACTTCGGCAATGAATTCTGTGTATGAATTGTGTGTTGTGTGAATAACTCTTGGTTACATATGTTACTTCACTGGTGCATTTTAAATGTACTGGTTGATACAGCTATCAATTCATTGCCTGTTACTGTAGCAACAGTTAAAACTTGAATTCTGTCATGAATTGCTGCTTAATTCCTCACAAAGCCAAGGATCCTGGAGGCTGACAGTGCAATCCAGTGTGTATCTGCTCAGCCACATTCCAATCATTTGCTGTTTACTGATGATACGTTTCTGCTGCTGAAGATTTTGCTGAAAATGTATTGGGTTGGATATAAAGATTACCGTGTGGTTTTTATTGCAGCGTATTGATATTCTTTCTGATTTTATGGGCCAGAAGGGGCACATTCAGCTTCTAATATATATGTGTGTGTTTGTGTGCGTGTGTATATAAACATAAACACACAGACGCACCCGGACGTATACAGATATGCTAGAATTTGCTAGAATGTATATGTGCTCATCTTTCTACTGGTGAAAAAAGGTCTCAGGCATTTGAAAATGTTTTGCTTTTTTTTTTATGTATGTTTGAAAATGAAAATGAAGTAAACTCTTGGCGTCAGTGTTACCCAGTGAATGCAGTTTTAATTCATATGCACTTGACATTACTAAGGAGTACCAGAAGCGGTTTTTCTCTCTCTCCTCCCTGCCTCACTGAAAGGCAATGAGTCATCCTACCAACAGCCCGTTTAATTGTTTTGCTGACATATTGGACCATACAAATCTGTATAAATCCAGGGACTTTGGAAGCAAGGGGGTCACATAGATTTCTGAGCCAAAGCAGATTCCATATGCAAAAGGAGAAATGGCAGGTAAAAACCAAAAGATGCACTCTGGCAAGGATTTCATCACTCGTCTTTTTTACTTCAGGTGCCCATCTTCTTGGGGGGAAACTAATTGTGGCTTCAGCAATCAGAGTGGGTTGCATTTCAACACTGGCTTTGCTTTAGCAGAAAGTACTTCTGCTTGCAAGGGATGCGGGTGGCACTGTGGGTTAAACCACAGAGCCTAGGACTTGCTGATCAGTAGGTCAGCGGTTCGAATCCCCGTGATGGGGGACCCTTTGTTCGGTCCCTGCTCCTGCCAATTTAACAGTTTGAAAGCACATAAAAGTGAAAGTAGATAAATAGGTACTGCTGCGGCGGGAAGGTAAACGGCATTTCCATGCACTGCTCTGGTTCGCCAGAAGCGGCTTTGTCATGCTGGCCACATGACCCGGAAGCTGTACGCCGGCTCCTTCAGCCAGTAAAGTGAGATGAGCGCCACAATCCCAGAGTCGGCCACGACTGGACCTAATGGTCAGGGGTCCCTTTACCTTTACCTACTTCTGCTTGCACAAGTCGAAGCACCCCATTTTTACTGTTCTGCCCTCCACTCACCTACCACAAACCTGTGCATCAGTCTCCATGCTGACAAGTGGGTCCCCCACAATCCTCAGGAACAGCTTTTCAGTGGAAAGGGATGAGGTATGAGGGATCAACAAAATTCAAGTGGCCGGCCTTGTTCATGCACAAAGTCAGGAGTGGAGAACCGCAAATGCAGCCCTCCAAGCTTTTCTATCTGGCCCTCACATTCTCCCCAGGCCTCACACCCCTCTCCTCAGACCAGACCCCTCACTGAGCTTGCTTCCAACCCAGGTGTTTTTTGCCTGGATGAAAATGTCCTTCAGCTCTGATAACGCCTCTTGTTTGTCTAACTAGAGCAGGGGTCAGCAACCTATTTCAGCTGTGGGCCGGTCCACCGTCCCTCAGACCTCGTGGGGGGGGACTATATTTGGGGGGGAATGAACAAATTCCTATGTCCCACAAATAACCCAGAGATACATTTTAAATAAAAGCACACATTCTACTCTTGTAAAAACACACTGATTCCTGGACCATCTGCGGGCCAGATTGAGAAGGCGAATGGGCCACATCCGGCCCCCGGGCCTTAGGTTGCCTACCCCTGGACTAGAGGATATAGAGGGTTGTGTGAATGTGTGTGCAGACTCTAGCCTGCTGCATACAAAGGTAACTTCTTCACTTGTTGCTCCACCCACTTTTGCCTCTGGCTCCACCCACCACTGCCATGTGGCCCCCCTGGAAGGTTGGCCAGAAGGGAGTGTGGCCCTGGGGAGTGTGAAAAAGCTTCCTCGCCCCTGCGCTAAGGCAAAACCATCATTGGATGCAACCCAGCATTCCCAACCTTGTGTTTGCTGAATAATGTACAGGAGGAATTTCAGGTGTGATGCTTTCCCACCCACCACTTTTCTTCCTGCAACCCTCCCCAGATATTGCTTCCCCCTCTTATTACTGATCTGAGAGCCTGACTGAGGGGGTAGTAATGAGGCTAGGAAACTGGGGGCAAGGAAAGGAGTTGAGGAAAAGCAGCAGGTGGAGGAAGGGCTTATCATCCCTGACTCAAGCAGTACTTCTGTCCTCCTGACCCCTGTTCACATTTGTTACATTAGGAATCCCTGTTTGCTGAAACGAAAAGCACAGTTCCTCAGTGAGATCAGTCTTCCCAAAATAATAGGCGCGGTGATAATTTTGGCTATTGCTTCTTCTAATTCACTCCTAGGAATGGTGCAGCTGGTTACTGCTCTAAATACAGCAGCACTGTCCTGTATATGATGAGGCTTAGGAGATGTTTACAATGACAACAGCAGCAGCAGCAGCACTTTGCATTACAATAACAAAATCAGATTTTCCAAGCGTTTTTCATCATCACAATGAAGTAGACATCTGTGTCTATTGAAGCGCTGACACCTGCGTAATAGTTCATAAATTCTTCTGGTGTAACCTAAAGTAGAGGAATTGTAAAGGGGAAAAAAATTAATATCTTCATTTGTCTCGCCTTGTCTTACCACAGACAAGAAATCAAGAAAGAAATTGCTCCACATGGAATATGTATTGATGCCTTTCCCTCCAGATGTTTTGGACTATAACTCCCATCATCCCTCACCACTGAGTCCTCCTGTCTGGAGCCAATGGAGGTTGTAGTCCAACTACATCTAGAAGGCATCCGGTTTTCAGAAGGAACCTTAACAGAAAGGGGGAAATGCGGAGTCCATGACAGCAGAAAATAAAGAGCTGAACATGAGATGGGAATTCCCATTATGGAGTCCTTCCTTCCCTTTCCCTACAGGAAAGAAAACCTCATGAGGGTCATCCAGCTATTATTTGCAATGGAAGGCCTTATTAGTAAAAAGGCACATTGAGCAAGCAGATGCGTTGATCCTCCTTAGAGTCCCAGAACACTGGAACATAGAAAACAGTTGTGTTGAAGGATAATGGTAAAAAAAAGTGGGATGTAAAAGCCATAGGAATTTTGCATGTTAAGGCGTACAAATACAAAGGTTGTCTCCTGCACTTCTGCTCACTGGTCAAACCCCCATGGAGTTCACATATCCCATTCCCACCCCCCCCCCATCCGACTAATGTTCATGAAAGAGCAAGGGTATAAGAAGAGCTTGCTGGATCAGGCCCATCTAGTCCAGCATCCTGTTCTCGCGGCAGCCAGCCAGATCCCTGTGAAAAACCTGCACGCAGGACCAGAAAGCAATAGCTTCCTCCTGTGGTTTCCAGCAACTGGAATGCAGAAGCCAGTCAGCATCCATCTGCATCATGGCTAGTAAAGGTAAAGGTAAAGGGACCCCTGGCCATTAGGTCCAGTCATGGACGACTCTGGGGTTGCGGTGCTCATCTCGCTTTATTGGCCGAGGGAGCCGGCGTACAGCTTCCGGGTCATGTGGCCAGCATGACTAAGCTGCTTCTGGCGAACCAGAGCAGCGCACGGAAACGCCGTTTACCTTCCTGCCGGAGCGGTATCTATTTATCTACTTGCACTTTGATGTGCTTTAGAACTGCTAGGTTGGCAGGAACTGGGACCGAGCAATGGGAGCTCACCCCATTGCGGGATTTGAACTGCCAACCTTCTGGTTGGCAAGTCCTAGGCACTGTGGTTTAACCCACAGTGCCACCCTTTAACCCACAGCGCCACCCATCATGGCTAGTAGCTATGCCTAATTTTCTGCACTGTGTGTAATTATTGTGCCAGCTGTCTTGTTCTTTAAAGCAAAACCCTTAAATGTTACAAAGGCGCCACCTTTCTGTCAACCTGCAATATTTCACTTGCCTGTCCATCTTTATCATAAGGCGAATCAAAGTTATCCAGAAACAGCCTGAAAACTTGCTCTTCAGACCATTCCCCATTCTGGTACTTGGGATGGTGTTTTGCATTGTAGACTCCTCGTAAATCTTCAATGGTGACAATCCCATCCCCGGTCTTGTCTAGCTTTCGAAAGGCTTGCATGATGACTTCTTTTCTTGCGTTAGACATGGGAGGCTTTAAAACAACAACACCAACAAATGAACATAGTAAAGTCATTGGATCATCACCCATGTCCAGCAGGGTCTTCGTACCGACCAACGCTATTACTGTAATAAAAATATCGGCAGATTGGCTGCATTTCCTTTAATGTGTTCATAGGGCTTTGGGTCACCAAAAGGAAGGTTGCAGGACCCATTTGATCATAAAGGACTTATATCCTGTTTTATAGACCTGGGATAAATGATAGAAAGGATAGGAATGCCGATTCACCATTGGAAAACTGTGTTCATAAAATCAGAGGGGTTGCCATCTGCAGGAAAAGCAACATGGTTGTATGGTACCTCACAGACTAATATATTTATTACGGTATAATCATTTGTGATCAGGGTTTTAAATTGTATGGAGAGCCTTCCTGAGTACAGGATGTTCAGAGGTTTGCCCTCCAACTTGTGGAGGACACTCTCAGCCCCACTTCCCCCCCACAAGGGGGGAAATGTAACACCGGAAGGAGGCTAGTTTGCATACAGTTAGATGGGCAGGCATAAAATCCTGTTCACATGACAACCAAGCAGTGTTTGAGGCAGAACTAACAAAACGAACCCCATCCCTTCATGTATGGGCATTTACATAGGGCATGGTGGAATGCATACAACCATGTGAAAGGAGCTTAAAACAGATTTCAAAGGATTGGTTAATATACTGAGGCTACTAGCCTACATACACTTACTAGTGAGCAAGGCCAGTGAACATACTGGGACCTGCTCCAGAGTGAATATGGGCTGCATATGATTGTATTTTCATATAACTTACTTTGGCCTTTCATGTCTGTTTCATTTCACCACAACGGAGCTTTTTATGAATCACCATCCACAAAAGGAAATGGTACATTGCAGGTGGGTTTTCAAAATAGAATTCATAAGCTTATATAGTACCATATTGGCCTGAATCTAAGCCTCCCTTCCCCCCCCCCCAAATTCCGACTGTGAAATGTTAAAGTGTGGCTTATATTCGCGACCTTACGGTATGCAGCCAGGAGAGCATGGCAAACAGCACCAGGAGTGTGGCAAAGCAGCGCCCGCCCTGTGCATAGTCCCTGTCTTCCCCCAAGGCCGCCGCCAACGCAGCGCAGCCCCCCCCCCCAGTATGCAGCCAGGAGCAGCAAGGAAGGGAGCAGCTTATATTTGGGTATTTTTCCTTTTTTTTTTCCTCCTCCAATTTTAAAGGTGCGATTTATATTCGGGTGTGGCTTATATTCGGGCCAGTACGGTAGCTACTGCCTGGCTCACATGCAATGGGAAGCCATTGTTAACATTAACCAAAGTTTATAAGCCAACAACAAACCATGGCCTATGTGTATGGTTTGTTTGTGACTAATAAACCATGGTTAAGCTGCTGAACAGAGTCCAGGTGATCACAGTAAGCCATTGTTTATTAAACAATGGTTAAATTATATTTTTGTTACACTTAAGACCAGTGCTTTTTCCAAAAAAATGTTTAGAGGTACTCTCATTTTCCTGCTTATATTTAAATACTGCCCCTCAATGAGGCCAAACTTAGATTCAGAAAATGCTTAGGGGCATGAGCCCCCCTGTGTCCCACCAGAAAAAAGCACTGCTTAAGATGCGGGTGGTGCTGTGGGTTAAACCACAGAGCCTAGGACTTGCCGATCAGAAGGTTAGCGGTTCGAATCCCCGCGATGGGGCGAGCTCCCGTTGCTTGGTCCCTGCTCCTGCCAACCTAGCAGTTTGAAAGTATGTCAAAGTGCAAGTAGATAAATAGGTACTGCTCCGGCGGGAAGGTAAACGGCGTTTCCATACGCTGCTCTGGTTCGCCAGAAGTGGCTTAGTCATGCCGGCCACATGACCCGGAAGCTGTACGCCAGCTCCCTCGGCCAATAAAGCGAGATGAGCGCCGCAACCCCAGAGTCGGCCATGATTGGACCTAATGGTCAGGGGTCCCTTTACCTTTACCTTTAAGACCTTTTTGCACTAAAGTTACCGTTCTATATTTCTATGACACGGAAAGCATTTCTTTTAAAAATAAAATAAAATAAATTAGCCTTACCCTTAATGTTATGAGAAATTCATCAAAGTCTATTGTTCCACTCCCATCTTTATCAAAGATCTTGAAGATCTTTTCAGCTTCGTCTTTGTCAATCATCACAGCGTAATCATTGAGGCCTTTCAAGAACTCTTTGAAATCGATAGTCCTGCTGTTGTCATCATCCATGATTCGAAAGACCCTGAAGAAAAGAAGGGCCACTTTGAAGAAAAGAGTAATAAAATAAAAGAGGATGGAAGAGGAATAGAGAGCAGACACTGATATCAAGAAGTTAGGACACAGGCATTCAAGAGAAAAGAAACAACACAATCCTTTTTCATCCAATAGGGCAGCTCAATCAGCTCCTACGTAAAAATAAATAAATGTGTAGCATTCATCTGAACTGTTTCCATTCCATCCTCCCTCTCTATTTCTCCTTTTGTGTCATGCCTTTTAGATTACAAAAGACCTGCCTTGTTCTAACTGTATATAAGTCATTCACGGAGCCCTATCGGCCAAAGACTAGCATACCAATAAGTAAATCTGGACTCTGTTTTCAGATATTGCAAATGAAATGTGCAGCTTCAAGTCCTATGGTCCCCCAAATAGTTAATAGTTAATGTTATTTCTAAGGTTCAAGGCAGTTGCTTGAGTTTGCTACAGAAAAAAACGCCTACTTTCATTGCTTTAACTCATCATCAGTACTTCTGTGCTGTTATTGACAATCATGCATTTTATGCTGCCTTTTGCAAGCTACAGTTGAATAGTTTTGCCCTAAGTGATGCTGTTAGGGGCCTATGACTTTCCTTCCCTCATTCCTCATTTTCCAAGCCCTCTTACCATTGCCTTCAGCCCATTTCTGCAATGCAGGGGGGTTGGACTTGATAACGCGGCAGCTAAAAAAGCCAATGCAATTCTGGGCTGCATCAATAGGAGTATAGCATCTAGATCAAGGGAAGTAATAGTGCCACTGTATTCTGCTCTGGTCAGACCTCACCTGGAGTACTGTGTCCAGTTCTGGGCACCACAGTTCAAGAAGGACACTGACAAACTGGAACGTGTCCAGAGGAGGGCAACCAAAATGGTCAAAGGCCTGGAAATGATGCCTTATGAGGAACGGCTAAGGGAGCTGGGCATGTTTAGCCTGGAGAAGAGGAGGTTGAGGGGTGATATGATAGCCATGTTGAAATATATAAAAGGATGTCACATAGAGGAGGGAGAAAGGTTGTTTTCTGCTGCTCCAGAGAAGCGGACACGGAGCAATGGATCCAAACTACAAGAAAAAAGATTCCTCCTAAACATTAGGAAGAACTTCCTGACAGTAAGAGCTGTTCGACAGTGGAATTTGCTGCCCAGGAGTGTGGTGGAGTCTCCTTCTTTGGAGGTCTTTAAGCAGAAGCTTGACAACCATATGTCAGGAGTGCTCTGATGGTGTTTCCTGCTTGGCAGGGGGTTGGACTCGATGGCCCTTGTAGTCTCTTCCAACTCTATGATTCTATTCTATGATTCTATTCTATTCTATTCTAACTCACTGGGTTCCTTCCAACTCTACAGTTATATTTAACATTGCGTGAGTTCATGAGCTGTGAAGTGAATTCAGGTGTAATGAGGCCCCTGCAGCCCTCAACTGGTTCAGGTAAGTATTTTCTCTTTCTTGACAGTTTGGCTGCCTCATAACATCAGTGCTTGAGGGCCTCTTGAAACAGAACACGGAAATCCAAATGTCTATTAAGCAAGGCCAGCTGTTCTTCAGTAATCTCCTGGCCTACAGAAGAATGTGGGCTGGTTTAATAATTTACCTCATGAACTCATTTTACCTGGCGAGGCCTTTGATGCCAGCAGAGCCCCTTGCTAGGCACTGAAGGCGAAGTCTCTCGATTGGATCTGTAGTTTTGGCAAGGTCTCTTTTGGCCCGAATTGCCATCTCCCGGTCGTGTCTCGCTGTACCAGGCATCTAGGAGAGAAAAAAATGGCAAAAATGTTGGCAAACGTACTCATAAGAAGGAGCTTCATTTACTAGAGTGAAGATGTTCTGTTTGTATGTCCACAAACGTACATAAAAAGTGCATATACATATCTGAGTCTGGTTGCAAAGGCTTTTGCAAGGGGAGTTTTAAAAATAAAACAGAATGGATGAATGTAAAAATGCAATGGATGAATTCTGAGATGCAATGTGTGAGTCAGTCAACTGAAGAAAAGGATTCAGTCACAATATTCGGCCACTTTTCCAGAATGTATAAGTTTTGTAGAATTTTATGTGCGTCGTTTGTCAGGCTTGGAGGGCGGCTTCCTCAAACCTGGCCATGTCTCTGCAACAACGGAGGTTCGGTGAATAGTAATTTACAAAGTATACAACCAGAGCTTCCGAATGTTTGCTTGAAAATGACTCCTCCTATATTTCACTGAAGCTTATTACCAAATCTGTGCATTATGTTGCAGCCTAAATGATTTAGCAACTCTTCACTTGGGAAATCTCTCATTTGGCATAGGACGGATCTGGCATAGATCTTTTCCCATCCATCACCAAGATTCCCTTTCGCTAAATAATCCAGAATATAAATCTCTGTGTGTGTTGGAGTGAAAAGAAAAGGAGGATTTCTTCAAGGTGTGTATGTACAACTCAAGAATGTTTGCAAAATATGTTCTGCTGTTATAACTAGCTAGCAGTGAAATGTAGATTTCTTTCCCCCCCCAAAACAGCCAATTAATGAATTCTCAGAAATGGTTTTGCAACCCTCTGATAGTATCAGTCCAAAAGGTCATTGTGCTAAACTGGAATTTCAACCTTCCCTTAAGAAGAAATACAAAGATCTACTAAGAACATAGTACAAACATATTAGGTTTTGAATGATGCACACATTTTTTCCTCAGTGTAGCAACACATCTTAGACTTGGAAACCCAAGACGCTGCTGTAAGTAGTATTTAAAAAGTGGAAATCTTCTCCAAAATGCTAATTAATAATATATACATATAATTTATAGGTTAAGATAGCCCCCCCCCCAAACAGAAATGGACTGGACTGGCAGCTGAACCTTACTTCAACACTGGTGATGGAGCATCCTCCTCCACAAAACCTCAGGCAGTAGGCCAAACAAGGGGTGCCAGGGCAAACCATTTGGGAATAGAAAGGGGGGTTTTCTACCCTGACTCAAAACAAAACATAATATTGATTTCCCCACTTTCATGTGGGATTTCTGTGTTCCACAGACTCTTTTCACAGCACATTTAAAAAATCTTTCTTTTTTTACTATGTCCCTAGTCCATGTCAACCTCATTGTCAGCATACTCTCTAAGTTTGTCAAATAATAATATTATTATTATAATTTATTACTTATACCCCGACCATCTGGCTGGGCCTCCTCAGTCACTCTGGGCAGCTTCCAACAGGATATTGAAAACACAATAAAACATCAAACATTAAAAACTTCCCATAACAGGGCTGCCTTCAGAGGTCTTCTAAAAGTCAGATAGTAGTTTATTTCCTTGACATCTGGTGGGAGGGCATTCCACAGGGAGGGCGCCACTACTGAGAAGGCCTTCTGCCTGGTCCTCCCTCATATATTTCTCTCTGCTTAATTTCTCCTTGGCCCAATCTTTTTCATATTGTGGAAGTCTCATTTTTCGTTTGTCTCTTGTATATTTTTAAAAATATTTATATTGCTCTTTTTTCTTTATACGTTTCTTGGACAAGACTTTTCTGACAAAACGTTTAATGTTTAAAAAGAAAGTACCATACTTTTCCGTGTATAAGACTAGGTTTTTTTACTTTAAAATAAGGTAAAAAATCTGGGGGCGTCTTATACAAGGAGAGTGCATATGCCCATTTTCTAAATTTGGGGTCCCCAAAAGTAGGGGGTGTCCTATACATGGGTGCGTCTTATACACCGAAAAATACAGTAGTTTCCAAAGGGATTGTGAATATAATCCTGTGGCAATTTTTAAAAGAAAAGAAAAATGTCCAAAGCACTTCTGCACCTAAGAAACTTAACAACAACCCCATCCTTTTTCGTTGGGGTCAGGGGTTGATTTGGGCCGAGATGTTCCTTTGCTGAGCTTGGCTGGCCTCCACTTGCAGATTGATGCCAGCACCATTCCACTGGTGCTAAGATCCTGCTTCCATCCACTGAAGTTGCAGGTGGATCGATGGCAGCCAGTGGAAAGCCCTGAAATAGGATGTTTAGGGGTAGGGGTGAGAGCAGCTGAGCTGCCCTGGGATCCATTGGATCTCTAGCAGGCCCCACTGCTATCACAAGACAGCATCAGGCCTGAACTGGGTTCAATCACTATGCTAGCTTCAGATTGGTGCAGCAACCTGCCTGACCAGCTTCCACCACTACGTTAACCCACACCAAGTGAGGATTGTACCCTAAGAAAGAAACATGGGAAGTAGTCCTATTCCGAGGCAGGCCTTCGGTCCATCTGGCCTAAGATTGGCTACTCTGGCCATCGCTCTTCAAGTGAAGATGCTAAGGACTGAACAGGGGAACTTTTGCATGCCATGCATGTGCCCTATCACTGAACCTCCTCTATAACAATTTGTTGTTAGTCTTTCTGGTGTCACAGTGTCTTTGTTGACTTTGCCTATACATGTCTATTCAGAATGAATTATGTGGGACTTACTCCCACATGCATGTACATATAGGACGGCAGCTTCAGTGGCCACGGAAAGCTATTATATTTCTTCAAATGGAAACCTTCAAAAGCTGCGTGAGAGAGGCTTGGTGTTGCTTCCTTTTTTAAAGTTTTGTTTCCTAGTCAGTTGTTCCGTGGAGACGTTATTAAAGAGCATGGCCGCCTATGAAGGCATTTCAAAATGTGTGGCGTATAAAATAAAACTACTTATGGCCTTCAGGTTCTGATACTTCTGTTTTTAGAATGTGCATAGCTTTGAACACTGATGAATTTGCAGGAAATGTAGTATATAAATTAATTGATTAGTACTACAACTGGAATAGGGACGCAGGTGGCGCTGTGCGTTAAACCACAGAGCCTAGGACTTGCCAATCAGAAGGCTGGCGGTTCGAATCCCTGTGACGGGGTGAGCTCCCATTGCTTGGTCCCTGCTCCTGCCAACCTAGCAGTTTGAAAGCGCATCAAAGTGCAAGTAGATAAATAGGTACCGCTCCGGCGGGAAGGTAAACGGCGTTTCCATGCGCTGCTCTGGTTCGCCAGAAGCGGCTTAGTCATGCTGGCCACATGACCCGGAAGCTGTACGCCAGCTCCCTCGGCCAGTAAAGCGAGATGAGTGCCGCAATCCCAGAGTTGGTCACAACTGGGCCTAATGGCCAGGGGTCCCTTTACCTTACAACTGGAATAACATGGCCTCCAAGTATACGTAAGTCAGCCATTCCTCCTTTAAGTTTTGGCTCAGATGCACTAAAAAGAAAAAAGTTCTAGAAAGTAGGTCCTTACATGAGCCATCTCACTTAATATGGCACAATTGTGCATGCCTTTACTTCTGATGTTTGTCTTCAACATCTGTTATCCATAGAGGCGCTGCCATTGAACATGAATGTTCCATTTAGTCATCATAGCTAATAAAGGGGTAGCACAGACCCTCTGTTTATCCATTCTTTAAAGCCATCTAATATTAGTGGGCATCAGCATATCTTGTGGCAGTGAATTCCGTAAGTGAATCATAGTTGAGGAATACAGGAGCTGCCTCAAAGAGGCACCAGCTCTTAGTTCTTCGCTGGTTGATACCATTAGTCAGCATGGTGTGGCAGCATCTAGGGAACTGATGACGTGCTATAAATAAGTGAGTCTTATCTCCGTGATTTGGGAACAGTGCATTAATAACCCAGTTGAAAAGTACCAGATTCATCGTCCTATGCACCAGTTTCTTAAATACTTATATAACAGCCGAAACCACATAGATGGCTATTGCCAGAAAGCAAAACTGTTTTGTCGAAAGAACCCTGTGGGAAGCTGCTGGCCTTGGCTGCAGCTATTTTTACTGTTCCAACACAGCCTCTCTTTTTGCACTGGCATGGTGAAAATCCCAAGTCGTGACAAAACTCTTTCAAACACCTTTCTACATAGTGCTGCACAACCCCTGGACTCAACAGCCCTTTGAATGCCAAGTCTGATTTAGACAGATGGTCGATCAGGATGAACAGCTGCCTTTGCTTTGTCCCCCGACAGTAAGTCTGGTCTTAAATGAGGAAGCAGAAATGGGCAAGGTGGAAAACGTCTTTCTTTACACAGAATAATCCTGTGTACTTTCTTGTGCATTGATTTCCAAAAACATGCCATAAATCTCCCACTACATGGTCATATTTATTTACTGCTAATTCGACAGCCTGTTTGTTGCATTTTATTGTGTTTTGTCTATTGTATTTTTAATCTGGTCTTCACTGTTTTGGAGGCCTTTGGGCCCAAAAGCAGAATTCCAATGAAGTTTAATAATAATTTGGTGGTAAAAAAAGTAGAGATAAGCACACTCACAAACTCCGAAGGCAACATGAGGAGGTCCCATTCAAACCCAGCTTGGTTTCCTCCCCTAGCGCTAGAGCCAGATCGGTTCTTCCTCCAATTTTGTTCACAGAGCTTATTCTGTAAATATAAACAGCTTCCTGGCCCCAGAAGCATACCCTACTATATGCACTAACTTTTAAAATACTGTAGGCAGTATCTTTAAAAAGTAAAGAGCAGGGAAAAGCTGGATTATATCAACCTAAATTAAAGGATACTCTTCCTGAGCCAATCAATAAAGGAATGAAGAAAAAAACCATTTACCTTTGTTACCTGTTGCTCCTAACCTGAAACTACAGACGCTCCCTTGTACAGTTTGGGGAAAGTGGGCCTGTCTCTTCCTAGCATCTCTTCCCGCCCCTGGTCTACACCTCCCCCTTCTGATTGGACAGACTGTGGTAATTAATGCAGAACCATGGAGAGCACCGAAGGGTGACTGGAAGACGGGAGTGTCCGTCCATCTCAGATTACTTGTTTACATAATGCTACCCTGCCTAGAGTTTATCACCTTGTTTCCACGGAGACATGGCTTGCTGTGAAATGCCTAGCGCAACCTGCCAGGGATTTCATTGTTCCTGCGCTTGCGATGCTCCTCCCAGCCCTCTCCCTTCACTTTGTATTCAGGAAGAAAATGCTTTCTCTGAAACACAGGGGCAAAGCAGCAGAACAGAAGCCCTTGTGTGTTTTTTGCAAGAAATGTAGTATTGTGCTCAGGCACAGAGAGAGCTGGAGAGGTTTAAATGATCTATCCACTGCGATCAGACTGAACAAGTGTACAGAAGTACAGAAACTTAACACTGCTCCTTAGCACATTCCATATCTTACGTGGAAGTGCTTTCTTTCCCATGGGATGTCTGTCGGTAGCGAGTGTGTACAAGTCCAAATTTAGTACAATAGAGCAAAACACAACAGTTTCAGCGATGTAAAAAATGAGTTGAAAGTGAGCTTCTTAAATGATATACAGTCGTACCTTGGTTTTCAGACAGCTTAGTTCTCGAACGTTTTGGCTCCTGAACACTGCAAACCTGGAAGTGACTGTTCTGGTTTGCAAACTATTTTTGGAAGCCGAACGTCCGACGGGGCTTCCGCAGTTCCAATTGGCTGCAGGAGCTTTGATTTCTGAATGTTTGGAAGTCGAACAGACTTCTGGAACGGATTCCATTTGACTTCCAAGGTACGACTGTATTTGGCTGGTACCAGTATGGCAAAGGGAACACTACAGATTCTTAAGAATTTACTGAGCTTGAAACATTGACAACTGGCAGAATACTCCTGGGAAGCAACAGGCGCAAGGAGAGAGAGGAAGGGTATTTAAAAATTTCAGTGTTAAGAGGTGGATATAGGTACTCTAAGAGCCGAAGAAGAGCCTTCAGGTCAATGGCCCATTTGTCTAGCGTCCTGGTCCCACAATGGCTGACCAGATGCCCATGCAAGCAGGATTCAAGCTCAAGAGCAATCTCCCCTCCTGTGGTTTCAAGCAACTGGTATTCAGAAGTATTGCTCCCTCCAGCTGTGAACACAGAACGCAGCCATTATGGCTATTTATAGCCATTGACAGCCCTCTCCTCCATGAATTTGTCTAATCCTCTTTTAAAGCCACCCAAATTGGTGTCCATCACTGCCACATGTGGGAGCAAGTTCTGCAGTTTGCACTACCCTGAATCTTTCATGCCCATGATTTCTAGCATTATGAGGGAGAAAAACTCTTCTCTATCCGTGGTCTCCATGCCATGCATAATTTTAAGTTTTAGTGGAATTCTGGAAAGCTTTTAGGTAACAAGTGACTAATAAGATGTAATAAATAATAATAATAATAATAATAATAATACTTTCATTTTTTAAAGTATTTAATTCTTGAAGGAAATGTTAGCATGAGAATAGCAAAAATAAAAATTGATTATAGGTTGTCACCTGAATCACCTGTTAGACTTGATGGGAATCTTTACTCCCCTAAAACAATGCTTATTTCACTATTACTTTGGCTCCCAAAATATAAGCAGTAAGAATGAACAGTGGCTGGTATTCAACAAAGTTTTACTCAGATTAGAACCATTGAAATTACTGGCCTAAATTTAGTCACGTTCATTAATCTCAGTGGGTCTACTGAGTAAAACATGAATACCACCCAATATTTGTCTGGTGATATTTTCAACACCCTTCAACTTGCAAGCATGCTAGAAGAAGAAGAAGAGGAGTTTGGATTTGATATCCCGCCTTTCACTCCCTTTAAGGAGTCTAGAAGATATTCATGTTACAAATGACATTCAGATAGGTATTCTTTGGAAGCATGATGAATAACTCTCATTTTTTAAGAGTTTGTCTTAACACTTCCAGTCATAATGGAAGAAATATATACACCTGCTAATAATGACAAGCATATCCATATTTGTGTAAAGATTCTCTTTGAATACTGACAGCTATATACCCGAACTGCAAAAAATGTGATATTCAAAACAGCTACAGTGGTACCTTGGTTCCCAAACGGCTTGGCTCCCGAACAAATTGGTTCCTGAACGCAAACCTGGAAGTAAGTGTTTCAGTTTGCGAATGTTTTTCGGAAGCCGAATATCCCCCGTAGCTTCTGATTGAGTGCAGGAAGCTCCTGCAGTCCATCAGAAGCCGCACCTTGGTTTTCGAACGGTTTTGGGAGTCGAACGGACTTTCAGAACGGATTAAGTTCAAGAACCAAGGTACCACTGTATTCTTTTTTAAACAGACAAATTAGCAATGTAGGTGGGGCTTAAGTTGAATTTATCTATATTATTTGGTTTATCAATAGGACCTTTTTTTTTATTAGGACAGCAAATATGTTCGTCCTATTTCTTTTTTTAAGGAAAAAACAAAAAAGTGCATGGATCCTGCTCATGAATACGACTCTTATTGCATCTTAAGACTATATGCTCTCCTAATTTACTGAATTTTCTGTATTCAGTCCTGATAACCTTTCTGGCATTTCACAATTACACAGCAAACACTGACAAGGGAAGCATGATGTAATAAAGTTAATTTTAATTTCAACCAATATACAGCATTACATTTTAATTTATGAAGATAGTGATTCATATATCCCTTGTTAGATATAAATAATTATACACTGGCAGCAAATATACATCTCACTGTTCATGACTCCAAATCCTAATGCTGTTTACATAGCAGTTATTCCTGTTCCCAATAGGAGAGCAACATGTACCTTAACCATGAATGAGGCATTAACAGGGAAATAAATCAGTGACAGTAGCAAAGACAAGTGTTGCATGATTGCAGAAGCTAAGAAAACTGTATTCTCGCTTATCTGAGTTGAAACAAGAAATCTAAAAATTCTTATAAACACATTAAGTGTAAGGTTCCAGAAAAATATCACAAGTTCAAAAAAATTGGCCAGCATCACAAATATGTACACCACCATAGAATCTCAACACAGTCACATCCAAGTACCACTAGAATTTTTAGAAACTGTGACTTGAAAAACTACATTCCTGTGCATTATTCTGTTTGGTGGCCTGTTCTGCTACCACCAGTGTAGATAGAGAGCTCTAAGCAAAAGCAAGAATGTTTTCAAAACTTAGGTTTTGGTTTGAAGTTCCACAGCGGTGTATAAAGAGGAAGACACTAGAATCTTGGAAATATTAGCATCATGCAGTTTAAATCTCAGGGACATCACCCAAGCAGCCTTGGCCTCACTCTGAAAGTGACCTCAGACACAGGGCTGCCTTAGTATCACTGCCCCCCCCCCAAGCCCCAGGCAGCTCCAGTGAGACACAGTGTGTTTCGCGATAATGTCAATTCATCTCACTTGTATTGAAAATCATCCCGTATCAACCAGTTTCAGAAGGACTTGCCCACCTTGAAGATCTCCAGTAAACCTCTGCTTACCTTCCAAAACATGAGAGGTAAACTACAATTTGGCATTTCACCCATCATCATCATCATCCAAATCAAGTACCAGGGAGCTTTCAGAAGTATCAGTGCATGTGTTTTCTTATAACAATGTTTCCATCAGTTGAAAGTTGAGTTGGGGAACCTGTGGCTCTCCAGATGTTGATGGGTCCACAATCTGCATCAGCCCCAGGTAGCAAAACTATTGCTCAGGGGTGAAGGGGCTTGTCCAGCAACACCTGGAGGGTGAAAGGCTTCACACCCTTGTTCAAAAGAAATGAACTATTAAAAAATGACATCTCTGGTGCAATATTTCATATATCCCCCATATCAGTTTGATGATTAGCACTAGTTAACAACATCATTAAAAGTCCCAGCATTTTCAACACGTGAAAATCCTTTGTAATATCATAATCCATTATGTTTTCCATCAGTGTTTTGGAGAAATAAAACATTTAGGGCTTTTTATATTAAAAAATATAGCTTAAAAATATGTTCTGTGCCATGTTTAATGGATTATACAAACTTAGGATATATGAGGAGCCCACTGATTTTCAAAGAAGTGCATGCACTGGGATTCGGCATCAGACCATTTATTGGATTGAATTCCAACATTTATGAAAGTGAAATCACAGTTAATTGAAGGGACAGATAACATGCTTTCAACAGTCATTCACTTTCAACATATGCATTACTTAAATGACACTTCACTGAAGCTACTGTGAATCACATTAACACTGATTTCGCACACACACACCCCCAAAAAACCCTAAATCCTAAAACGCTTAACTAAAATGTTATACGAGACATGGATAAATACCACTACTGTTCCCCCACTCCGTTCCTTGTAACATCTGTGCATGACATCACATAGACGTGTCATGCCTTGTCCTCGTGGCCAAGAGCCAATGATGCAAGGCAGGACTGGAGCAATGCTCAGTATGGAATCACACATTCTTTGTTTAGGTATGAAGAAGGAGAAAGCAGCAGAGTCTACCCATTCCTAATAACATCTAGTTTAAGGACTGCAATCCTGCAGTATTAGGCTCCTTAAGTCCTATAAAAATCAATGGAATTTGAACAGCCTGTCTGCAGGATTACAGCCATGCTATTCAATATACAAAGCACTCAAATCCTTTGCTTTCCTAAAATACCCAAGGGTCTTGTAATAAGTTAAAAAGCTCCTCCTCATATATGAAGCATGCTGGTAAGAAAGAGTGGATATCTGTCCTCGTAGCTTTACAATATATGGTCACGGCCAACCATTAGCCTTCATTTTAAGAAAGCAAGCAAGTGCAGTCCTATATGTGTCTACTCAAAAAGTAAACCCTATTGGGTTCAAGGGGACTTATTCCCAGGTGTCCTACGATACTGGCAAACATCCCTCAAAATGACATTTGCTTTTTATTTCCTCCAGCCCCATTTACAGTCACATATTTCCACCCAGCACTGATGAAGCTCGTTATGTAACGCATTCGCTGGCGTTTCCTGACAGACATTTCTGTTTGGAAAGAGGAAGCATTTTTTCTTTTGCAGTGAAATCTGCGCTGAGTGCAAAAAGCACATGTATCATGAAAATGTGGATTCCTTGTAAAAGGCAAAAGAACTAGGTTGCCACTAGTGCTGTTCACTATTAAGGAATCTTACTCTGCAGAGAAGTTCACTTCTTCAAAAGGAAAGGTGCGGTTTCATACACTTCAAGAACTATTTGAACAGTGCATTATTTTTGAAGTGATGACTTTGCCTCCAGTAGAAATTAACACTTTGCACAGACAGAGCCACTAAGTGTGGTTTAGCTGAAATAGATTTTCATCTGCAGCTATTATACATAAAATCTCTGGTATATTTTTTCCTCTTCATTAAGCATGTGCCAGTATCTATGAATTTAAGTCAGTGCTAGTGAACATTTAAGATTCTATTGGGTCTTTCCTATCATGCATGCTAATACCATTCAAATGCATATAAGGCTGACAGAAATCATTCTCGATTCAGATGGTTGATGTGCAGGCATTCCAGATGATGAAGGTATTTTGCAGAGATTTGCCCTTAAACCTCTCCAGCTTTTCCCAAACTTGAGGTGAAGGCCAGTCAATGATAGTCTATGACCTGACCAGAGTGGCTTCTTTCATCACGCCCATGGTTTGAATTGAAGGTAGGCCATGCAATTGCATCAAGCTATGACTAAGTTGCACTTACAATGACCCAGCTGCACTGCGATATTTTTTTAAAGGGCAACATCCTTAAAAAAAGAAAAGAAAAAGGTAACAAAGGAAAGGGAACAGAAAGAAAACCCAAATAACCTTCAACATGTAAGAATGGTAACTCCAGCTGAGCCCTACATTTGTTTATTTAAAACTGAATCTACAGTGACGATTGACAGACTGAGAATTATTTCCCTGATTCAATTGTAAAAGACCCAACAGAACACCTTTTTGTATCAGTGGCTGCCTACACACAAGTGAATCCAGCAGAGGATTCTAAGCAAAATCAACACAAGGTCTTCCAGTTCAGAGCAGATCATACCCAGAATAAGACTGACCCCCAATGGCTCACTGCCTAGCATCCCATTCCCACCCTCCAAATCCCTTCATATCCTTCCCTTCTGGGTCACTCTCTCTGTTGCCATACTGCTCTCTACCTATGGCTCACAAGTCCCATATTATGGGGGGGGGGGTATTCAAGGAGCAGGCAGAGAAGATGGGCAAGGCACAGCTGAGGTGGTTCCAGTTTCAGAAGCCAATGCTCTAGCCCAGCACATACTGGGCAATTAATTACACAAAGTGCATTTTTAAAGGGGGAAAGTTTCTTATTTCCCACATTCTGTTTTCTGTTTGTAAAGTGAGGTCGTGTTGGTTGCAGAATGCATTACTGAAAGGACATTCACCACAGCAATGGATGCAAGACTGTTGGTTTAGACATCGTCAAATATTCTGCTTCGCGACATCGACAGGTATCTTCCACCAGGCTGGTACCTGTAGAGTATATAAAGAAACTATATGATGAACCTGTGTTAAACAACTGGAAGTTAGGAAACCTGAAAAGGAAGAACAAGCTATAATCTCTAAAAATTTATGCTCTGATTTTGCCTTATAAAAGATCCTAAATATAAGTTAGAATATAATGATGGCTGGAGAGAAAGAATAAGATATTTATAGTTATGTGATCCCTTTGTATTTATTGCTGAATTTCTCACCTTCCTGAATCGGAGTCGAGAGGATCTTCACCAACTGAGTCAGCATTAAAGTCCAAAGGTTCTGCATCTTGAAGAAGCTCAACTCTGTCCCTTTCATTCCTTCCATTTGATCTGGTGTACTTAGAAGCTACTGCTGAAAGAAGAAAAATATTTTTAAACAAACAAACACACACATAAATAAATGGTACTGTCACTACGTCATCAGGGTTTCCAAAGCTTAGAGCAAATGGCTTTGAGGGGTTAAGAGCAGTTTTTTTCTCTTCTTCAAAATGAGAATGTGTATTTTCCAAAATCAGCACAGCATATCAACTGGCTTTAAGGCAGCACTCAGCACTGGTTCATAAACTTATTTAATGATTTTCAAACTTGATTCCAAGTTGCTCATACCCAAGTCTCATCAAAATCTCTAGGAGACAGACTAATCCACGTATAGCTGATTGCGGGACCGGAACCAAAATACAGAAGACTAGCCATGATCCTCAGATAAATAAAGAGGTGGTGAGGACTGAACTAGCAGGTCACTTCTCACTTAAGAAAGAGAAGAGATCATTTGCCAGGAAAGAGGTGAAAATGCTCCTGTCTCGGTTGCATGACGTTAATACAGAATGTACAAGCGAGGAAAAAAGCTAGCAGGCAATGGCCCTATCTGGGCTATCCATTGAAAGCAGTATCACTCCACTTTAAACAGTCAAAACTTCCCCCAAGAATAGCGTTAACTATACTTTCCAAAGGTGCTGAGAGTTGTTAAGAGACCTCTACTTCTCTCATAGAGCAACAATTCTCAAAGTTCCCTAGGAAGAGGGAATTGTGGCTGGGGGGGGGGCATAGAGGTCTCTTAATGACTCAGTACCCATTACAAACTAGTTACCCGGATTCTTTGGAGGAAGCTATGTTTGTTTAAAGTGCTAGGATGCTGGTTACACAATGGATAGTAGATGCAGCCCAATTTACTGCAGTGCTGGAAAGTACCTAAATCTGAAATATAGAGGAGCACCATAATACCAGTACTACTTCTGTTAAGCAAAAGCCATGGCAAACAAGATAAGCTCTTACATCTAGTTGTATTAGTCTCTGTGAAGCTAGACTCTTTTTGGTCTGCTTGAACATTTCTGTTTCTAGAAGAATCTTCACGGTTGTTCCCATAGCGTTCTTTCCACTCCTGGTCAAAAACAAACCAAACCAAACACATACAACAGATTGTATACATCATCTAACACATGTAATAGCAGAATAATATTGTTTGGCAATTATTCTTATTGCAATATTAAATCACTCTCTCCAATCTTCTGAAATCTTTATAGATCTCCGGGATCCTTATTAGAGATTAGTGGAAAGACTGGCCAGCATAACAGAGGGGTAGACCTGCCTGCTACAAGTCTAAAGCCTTTCCTGTTCCTTAAGTAGGTCTGTGGTTGAACTCTGTGGGGCACAACTTCAGCTGATAAAAAATAGCACCGCCTTATTTTAAACCACAAAAGGTGAGCAACTGATGTTCTACACAGAATGCAAGTTTCAAATGTGCAGTAATAACCTGCTGCACTCCTAAATAATATAACCAAGGCAGCGATCTTATACAAAGCTAGGCATGCCATCGAGGATAAGGCAACCTATGACTATAAACCACAATGGCTATGTTCTACCTCCAGTGTCAGAATCTGCACACTTCTAAATACCAGTTGATGGGGAGTGTCAACTGGAGAGAGTACTGTTGCACTCAGGCCCTGCTTGCAAGCTTTCCATGGACATCTGTTTGGCCACCGTGAGAACTAGGCAGGACACTGGCCTGAGCCATCAGGGCTCTTAGGTTTTTAAGTTTAACTCTGCACGTAATTGTACAGTGTTTCAATTCTGACGCTGCCTCTTACTGACTAGGGAAAAATAATGAGCTGTTCATATATACCCTTCTCCTGTTTTCACCATCTTCCTGTCTTTGCCGTTTTCTTTTTTCTAAAGAGAGAGAAAATACTTTCATTTACTTTTTATTCCTCTGTAGATTTAATCTGAACTTGTACTTTTTTTTTTTTTACTTATTTCTATGGATTCATATAAACTTACAGAATTTCAAACAACAATGCTCTGTCCTAGGTGGTTTTTGCTGTTTTTTTCACTTTAAGAGTGAAAAACGACAATCAGAGAAATGGGGGGGGGGGGGAGAGAGAGAAAACAGAAACTTTTATAAAATTCACTTTTTCCTAAACTGCACCTAATGCTTCATATGGTCCTGCACCTTTGAGTTCCAGTGCACAATATACTCATTTTTCCATTAATGTATTATCTGCCTGTCTTCCTTCCCTGACTAACAAAATTAGATAATTCAATCATGCACAAAATGTTTCAATTTTGCAGTAGCCCTGAAAAGTCGTTGGTTTATCTTTCTTTTCTCCCAATTTTGAGAGATGCTAGCAGAGGTGCATATATAGTATTAGGTGCCATATTAGGTTACATTCCTAACCTCGCTTGTGTGGGAGTAAACTTTATTGAATTCAGTAGGACTCACTTCTGACTTGACATGGTTTGGACAGTGGTAATAGCTTCCAACTATTTCCCTACAGTCGCTTACAACAGTTAAAAAAATAAAAAACCATAAAATATTTTTCCTTCTTTTTACCTCTTCTGATTAACTCTTTTCCTTCATCAATTAAGTCCGAAGTCATCTCATTGTCTCCCATGAACTGCTGGAATCCCAAAAGATTCAAACATCGAGTTCCTAAACTGATAAAAGCGGGGGGGGGGGGGAGTTATTTCCATTGCCAAAAAATTAAAGCATAGATATCAGCCGCAAGGTGAGATGTGACCTACTGCCTTTTTGGGGGGTTGACTTCAAAACTGTTTTGACCTCAATCCTAGGGTGAGATTGGACGGCAGCTGAGCTTATGACTTCTTTTTCCTGACCCCATCTCTGCTCTCTCAGCCAGAAAAAGAATAATATAATGAATGAAGGGGGGGCACTCCTATGTTAACATGAATGAAAATGCACTAGGTGATCCTTGGGGTTCCTTGCAACTCCAAAATTCTAAAAAATGTGATTTGGGAAATGTGATCCCCTAACTGTTTCTCACTTCTAAAACGGAAATGAACATAAATTAAGTGAACATATATGGCGCATGTGGGGAAACTGTGGGGTTTTTTGGGGGAAATCTGAAGTCCAGTTAAATATTAAGAAATGAAAGGTGAGATCCTTTAAAATCCTTAAAATACATTTAATGCTGAAGTGTCTGTACCAAGAGCCATCATCAACTTATGAATACCTACAATAGAATACAACTGCTTGAGTCACAATTCGTAAAATATGGGAGAGGACACCAGTTATGGGGTAGGTAGAGTATAAAAGTAAAGGTAAAAGGACCTCTGACCACTAGGTCCAGTCGTGACCGACTCTGGGGCTCATCTCACTTTATTGGCCGAGGGAGCTGGTGTACAGCTTCCGGGTCATGTGGCCAGCATGACCAAGCCACTTCTGGCGAACCAGAGCAGCGCACGGAAATGCCGTTTACCTTCCTGCTGGAGCAGTACCTATTTATCTACTTGCACTTTGACGTGCTTTCGAACTGCTAGGTTGGCAGGAGCTGGGACCGAGCAACGGGAGCTCACCCCGTTGCGGGGATTCAAATCGCCGACCTTCTGATTGGCAAGTCCTAGGTTCTGTGGTTTAACCCACAGCGCCACCCGCGTCCCTAGGTAGAGTATAGCTTGCTCTAAATTCTATGGTACAAATTCATTCTGGTCACTTATTACCTGACTATGAATTTGTCTTGCATCCTATCTTTTTCTACCCACGCTAACTCAAGAGGCTTACTCTGCTGGTAAACACTAAACCTGCTATCATAAACGAACTTAACTGGAAGCAGTGTTACAAAAACAAAGGAGCATGGGTGACTAAGCATGTGAAGGTTGATGCTAACAAAGAAGGTTGGTATTTCTATTACTGTGCAAGGATGGCACCTGTTTAATTAAGTTTTCCCAACCTTTTTGGAAACACCCAAATATACGGGTGAAGGAATGGACTAGCCATTTCAAATATCCCAACAAACAAAATAAATCTGAATTACTTGTTACTTACCTAAAGTAAGTAGCAACACAAAGAATGACAATCAGCATGGGATAATAGATATAAAATCCATCTGCAATGAAGGACAACACTTTCATGGATCCCATAATCTGGAAGGCAAAAAGCAACAGAGGTTTAATATGGCGATTTTGAGCACTGTTCAGGTGTTTTCGTTACTGCAACTTTTAGGCATTAGAACTTATATTGTACTAATATACACCATGCATATATTCCATCCTTCCTATGAAAATCACAGGGCAGGTTACCCTTCAAATTAAATCCACAGCCAACAAAAGCAAACAAAACAGTAACAAAATCAGTAATTAAAACCCCAGATTGCCAGTGTAATTAGAGCTATGGTAGGCTAACAAATATCCTTCAAAGGCTTGGGCTAACAGGTATGTTTTTACTTGGCGCAACAGTGCTAACAATGCTGGTACCTGTTGTGCAATTCCATAATTGGGACATTGTAGTACTACTGGCAGCTACTTACCAAAGAACAAAACTGGATGATAATTTCCCACAGATGACAACCAGCAAGGTTGTTGGTTTTATGGTCTACCTCTTCATGAGCTTGTACCAATAAAATCAACTGGAATGGGAGGTCTGATGCCCATTTTAAATACACCAACTCAAAGTACTATTTTTTAAAAATACCTTTTTTATTAAAGATTTCTTGGTTTGCAAAAGTGTGTGCAATGTCTCTTTTTTTAAGTTACATTTTCTACAGCTCAGTTTCATTTGTTGAGACATTAGTGTTAGATTAGGAAGAAAAGGGGGGTGGAGGGGGCCATGGTGGGTGATCAACTTTTTTAACAGATAGCTTTTAGATACAGATCTAACAACTTGCTCTGTGCTGCCACCTGTTGGCAGAAAAGTGGCATGTTCCGTTTCCATGGCAGTCCCGATGCAGTTCAAGGAGCTGCTGCTAACTACTCAATGCCTCAAATAGGTGAGGGCTGCATATTTCATTGCAATGACCTTGATCTGCTGTAAGTGCCATTTCATTATTCAGTTTAGACTCAAGCTGTGTACAACAAAGGTGCACAGAGGGGTGCTTTTGGTAAAGGTAAAGGTAAAGGTACCCCTGCCCGTACGGGCCAGTCTTGACAGACTCTGGGGTTGTGCGCCCATCTCACTTAAGAGGCCAGGGGCCAGCGCTGTCCGGAGACACTTCCGGGTCACGTGGCCAGCGTGACATCGCTGCTCTGGCGAGCCAGAGCCGCACACGGAAACGCCGTTTACCTTCCCGCTGGTAAGCGGTCCCTATTTATCTACTTGCACCCGGAGGTGCTTTCGAACTGCTAGGTTGGCAGGCGCTGGGACCGAGCAGCGGGAGCGCACCCCGCCACAGGGATTCGAACCGCCGACCTTTCGATCGGCAAGCCCTAGGCGCTGAGGCTTTAACCCACAGCGCCACCTGCGTCCCACAGCCACCTGCGTCCCACAGGTGCTTTTGGTAACTACTGCTTTTGGTAGTTACTGTCAAACCACAGAACTCTAGACCTAGAATACATTCTTTTGTGGGGGCTGACCTTCAAGCAGGAAGGATAAGCTGCCTTGGAGCCATTTTGCACATAGTATTTTATTGCACTGGTTTTTATTAAGAATTGGCAGGCTAGAAATCTATGATTATGCTAGATGCCTAATTAAATACAACAAAAAGGGGTAGAGCAATCCAAATCATTGCACTGGACTTGGTGTTTGTGTTTATATTTATGTTTGTAGGCATTCCTCCACCCAACTCTGCTGGCCTCTTGCCAGCCACTAACAATGGAGTGATGCCAGCATCACTTTGCTAATAAAGGGCTCTCTCTCATGCTATCCAGGACAGGTGTGCCGCTGGGAGATCCTTTCAGGTGGCATTCCAGAGGTGGAGAGCGGCTGAGCTAGCTCAGGATCTATTCAGCTGCCTTTGTGTGGTAAGACCTGGGTGGATTACTGCACCAGCTCCTGGCTGGTGCAAAGATCCTCCTCCCACTGCCCCATATTTCATTCTGCCACTATGTACAGCAGGGCTGTGTGCAAGGTCCTGTTGCTCCAAAAAGCCGCACAAGTCAGTGGCTGGGCTTTGGATTGTAGCTGTAAGTTCTTTCCAGTTAATTCAGTGGAAGAGTTGGGCCTCTTCTATTGAGATTAATGCGATTTAAGAGCTTCGCTGTGGATGGATGTAATATTATGTAATGTAACGTAATATGTCAGTTACTGCTAGCAGAAACAAGGTCCAGCGTACGGGTACACATATTTGAACTAAAGATGAGCTTCTATCTGGTATAAAGCAGCCAAAAGAGAAGTCAGATAAAACCCAACAAAGTTGAAATCTTGAGCTGAAATCAACAATATCCAATTGCAGCATTCTTCTTGTGCAATGGACTCCCACGTGTGCAAAAGGAATTTTCCAAGCTTTTCTTTCCCAGTGGGGAGACCTTCCAAAGCAGGATGGGTGTGTGCGCAGGAGGCAGGAAAGGACAGGGAGAAAATCACTTCTGGAAAGTTGACTCTTACCCAATGAAACTTTCATTTTTGGCAAAACACTTTCAGCTTTGATCTGTGAACACCATTTAACATCTACTGTTGGAACGCATTACAAGACATATTCTGTTTACTTACAGATGTATATGCAGTTGGCTGTTCTAAACTCTTTGCAATTGTTGAATCCATATGAGTCAAGCCCAAGAAATTCAGACACAGTGGAGGAGTCAAACGGCAAAACAGCCTGCATGAAAAGAGTTGGCAATTCTGAAGCATTTTCTTCTGCATTTGGCATCTCCATCTTCCTTCCACATTACTAAGATCTTATCAACCAATGCTAACTATCAAAACATCTAGGAGCTGTATCTATATTTTTCATGTACCGTATTTTTCGCCCTATAGGACGCACCGCCCCATAGGATGCACCTAGTTTTTTGGGGGGGAAATCAAGGAAAAAATTTTTATTTCCCCCCCAGGTTTCCGCAGCCATCCCCAAGCTAGAAGAGGGAGACGGAGCGCTCCGTCTCCCTCTTCTGCCTTCAGGGACAGCCTCTCTAGCCTCCGTGGGGCAGCGGCTTGCCCCACTGTCCCCCGAGTTTGTGGGGCTGGCGGGGGGGGGGGAGAAGCAAGCTTGCTTCTCTCCCCCCCCCCGCCAGCCTCCAGATCAGGTCAGGGAATAGCGGGGTGGTGGCATTCCGCCTCCCCACTATCCCCCGAGCTTGTGGGGCTGGCGGGGGGAGAGAAGCAAGCTTGCTTCTCCCCCCCCCCCCCCCGCTAGCCTCCAGATCAGGTTGGGGAATAGCGGGGAGGTGGCGCTCCGCCTCCCCACTATCCCCCAGTTTGTGGGGCTTGCTTCTCCCCCCCACCAGCCTCCAGATCAGGTCGGGGAATAGCAGGGTGGTGGCGCTCTGCCTCCCCGCTATCCCCCGAGCTTGTGGGGCTGGCGGGGGGAGAGAAGCAAGCTTGCTATTCCCCCCCCCCCCGCCAGCCTCCAGATCAGCTCCGGGAATAGCAGGGTGGTGGCGCTCCGCCTCCCCGGTATCCCCCGAGCTTGTGGGGCTGGCGGGGGGGGGGGGGGGGAGAGAAGCAAGCTTGCTTCTCCCCCCCCCACCAGCCTCCAGATCAGGTCGGGGAATAGCAGGGTGGTGGCGCTCTGCCTCCCCGCTATCCCCCGAGCTTGTGGGGCTGGCGGGGGGGGGGGGGGAGAGAAGCAAGCTTGCTATTCCCCCCCCCCCCGCCAGCCTCCAGATCAGCTCCGGGAATAGCAGGGTGGTGGCGCTCCGCCTCCCCGGTATCCCCCGAGCTTGTGGGGCTGGCGGGGGGGGGGGGGGGAGAGAAGCAAGCTTGCTTCTCCCCCCCCCACCAGCCTCCAGATCAGGTCGGGGAATAGCAGGGTGGTGGCGCTCTGCCTCCCCGCTATCCCCCGAGCTTGTGGGGCTGGCGGGGGGGGGGGGGAGAGAAGCAAGCTTGCTATTCCCCCCCCCCCGCCAGCCTCCAGATCAGCTCCGGGAATAGCAGGGTGGTGGCGCTCCGCCTCCCCGGTATCCCCCGAGCTTGTGGGGCTGGCGGGGGGGGGGGGGAGAGAAGCAAGCTTGCTTCTCCCCCCCCCCCACCAGCCTCCAGATCAGGTCGGGGAATAGCAGGGTGGTGGCGCTCTGCCTCCCCGCTATCCCCCGAGCTTGTGGGGCTGGTGGGGGGAGAGAAGCAAGCTTGCTTCTCCCCCCCCCCCCCGGCCTCCAGATCAGCTCCGGGAATAGCGGGGTGGCGGCGCTCCGCCTCCCCGCTGTCCCCCAAGCTTTTGGGCTGCAGGCTTCTGCCCGCAAGCCTTGCGAGCCCACGGGACCTCCCGCCGGGCTTGCAAGACTTGCGGATAGCCTCCTGAAGCCTGGAGAGTGAGAGGGGTCGGTGCGCACCGACCCCTCTTGCTCTCCAGGCTTCAGCGAAAGCCTGCATTCGCCCCATAGGACGCACACACATTTCCCCTTCATTTTTGGAGGGGGAAAAGTGCGTCCTATAGGGCGAAAAATACGGTATACCCATTGCATGTTTTGAGTACTCTTTGTCATAGATTCTTTCAATGCTTAGTAGTAAACAAAGTAGCCAACATTTGTATCTGTTCAACATGCAATTGTCACCAACTATCAGCATTCATATATTGGGCTGGGAATCTATTTGGTTAGTTGGCCTGATGTCTAATTGAGGTCAGGACACTCATTTTCCTTTCCATGGAACTTTATGGATCCTGGTGATCAGTTGATTGGCATCGCCTGCAAATCCTGCTTTTAGCAGGAAGCTGTGTCTTCACCTATCTCACATCTGACATCATACATGACATCTAGTGTAGGACAGGTGGGTGTGGCTTGGCCAAAATGGTATCATTGGCTAAATGGGAAGGCCTGGCAGACCTAATTAGGCTAATGGACAAGAGACTTCCCAACACTGATACACTGTATTTGAGGTGAATCCAAATCAAGGAAGATAGTGTTCTCTGGATGTACCTGGGTTATGAACTAAGTATGTTATAGTGTAATTTTTACATTGCCTCACCTCTAACTATTTAAAGCTATCCAAGAAATGCATTAATTAACTACTCACATGCCACTGAAAAGCAAACTATATGCATCCGTCTGATGGTGAGAAGCTAAATAGTAATAGTTGAATACACGGATCCTGAAGACAGTAGAATAAACACAGATACTGAGGAAAAAGATGGTCAAGAAACAAGCCATCTGCAAAACAGACAAAGATTGCATTCACAGTCAGGTAAGTATAATCTGATTTGTTAGCTGCTTTATAAACTGATCATGCATTCTTTATACAAAGAGTTATAGCATGAGAACAGACTGCAAATGCAAAGGTGTGAATAACACTGTTTGCATGGTGCACAAAACAAGGGCCTAACAATGACATCCTCTTTGGACTTATTCATACTTCTACAGATGTATCTTGGATCCCAAATGCCCTGGAACTTGGACATTTTTGCTCCCGAATGCCACAAACCCGGAAGTGATTGTTCTGGTTTGCAAATGTTCTTTTGGAACCTGAACAGGAGCTTCCTGCAGCCAATCAGAAGCTGCGATTTGGTTTTCAAACATTTTGGAAGTCGAACAGACTTCTGGAACAGATTTCGTTTGACTTCCAGGGTACAACTGTATATTTCTCTGCAAGGTCACAAGTCACTGTACTTGATTGCATGGAGAAAAGTTAGTGAGAATAAGCCTGTACAATGGGATCAGCTGCCAATCAGCTGCATGACCATTCTACTTTTTTCCGCCCAAAAGAAACAGCTATGAGATTACTATGTACAGACATTTCCTCGCTTACATGGGGGTAACATTCCTGTACCACACATATACATGAAATCACATATTGTGAGGAACACCATCTGAAAAGCCAAACTCCACCCACAAAAATCCCCCGAACTCCACCACAATTGCTCCCTCCAAACATTCTTTCTCAAACTCCAACTCTAAAATGATCAGAAGATACAAGCATTTAAGAAACAAGCAAACTACTCTAGAAGTCCCAAATGTCAATAAGAGTTGATAAACTGACCTCTATGTAGAAATAGTTGTAATTCTTCTCTGCCAGTTTTATGAAGACTGCAAACAGAGACAGAACTGGATTTGTGCTGAAGAACGTGCATTCCGACCATACGACAATGATAGAAAACGTGGCCAAAATAATTGCAAGGATTCTGTGAAACCATGGCCTCAGCAGACACTCCCAGTACCACTCTGGAAAAATATACACGATTACTGAAGAGGTTATTAAACGAGGAAATAGCAAGGGAAGGAAATGTAAAAATCATTTCAGAGCAGCTCATTTCCTCTAACAGCCGCTGTAGAAATGAATAACTACTATTATGATGAGAAAAAGGACTTTAAGTTGGGAGAAATGAACAGACATACTTTTTTCCCGCAGCCTATTGTAACTGCTTGTGCGTGCGCTGCTGGCGCAGGTTGGAGTGATCTGGGCAGTGTGCTGTGACGAACTTTCATTTTTTCCTATTTGTTTCCTAGCATTTTCTATCCTATAATATGAAGAACAACACTTACCAACAGTTGGTGTATAAAGATACCGAGCAATCTTGTTTTCAGGTTCTTGAGATGGAAAAGTATGAACAAACTGATGAGTTGCACTGGTTTCATTTTTTGCCACATCCTCCAGGTAAAAGGCTTGCTCTAAAAGAATTCTCCACTGGACCTGCGTACGACGATGCCTTTGAACAGAATAAATTACCTACGGAAACAAAAACAACATTCTAATTATCTATGGCAATAGTTCCAGGGTGGCAGAAGAGAGATAAATAAACAGAACAAATGGCTCAAATATTCCACCAAGTGAGGAAAATACTACTTCCTTAAAAATGCACATTTTATTATTATTCTATTGCCTTACTCATATATCTCAAAGCGATGTACCACACACTAATGCACACACCAAACTAAAACTGAAAACAGTTTCCCATGCACAGCAGTGTCTATGGCCACCAGTTACGTCTTATGAATTCACAGTCCAAAGTTGCAAAGTAGAATTTGTGACATGCCATTAAACACACAGAGACTGTAACTTTTTTTGGATTTATTAGCCTTTTATTAATTTTCTCCTGCCTCCCCTGCAGCATCCAGGCTAAGTATTCTCATGCTTTGAGCAACTTCTGCACAAGTTTTTACAACCGCCTTGGAAATATTAAAAAAAAATCAATTATTGGTTCAGATACACACCAGTTCTATTAGAAAAACAAACTCTTTTGGAATGAATATACAAACCACGTTAGTTGACTGCAGATGTCTGCACGTGTGGATTCACCTAGAAATGGAATAGCTCTACATAAATTTAATACACGTTTCAGTTAAGCTATCTAGTTACCTGCTTATGAAGTTTAGCCAGGTTTTTCTCTGTCGGATAAGTATTGGGCCTTTCTTCAAAGTCTTCATAGTCATCCATGTTCCTACCCATTCTTTCCTGATACTCAACAGGACACTGACATGAAAAGATAATAGTCTCAACACATATTAACAGCACTACACATCACCACAGCAAAGCTAGCCTGAAAGGACACTCACATCCTTCCTTTTTCTAGGCCAAGACTTTCCAGCCAGAAAGAGAGTAGGGGTTGCCTCTCATCTTCTCCTTCTGACCCTCTAAAGTGGCAACAGGAGCCAGAATAGCTCCCTGCGGAAGAGAGTGTGTTATAGGATAGCACCATTTCAGCCAGAGAAATTGCTGTGATGAGTGCTGCAGCACTCTTCTTGGCTACAAGTGTTTGCTGCTGAGATGGGGTAGTAACAGGTAACAGTGATGCAACAGCTTTTTTGTGACTTGATTTTTGCTGCAAAAGCTGTTGGGAGAGGGACAGAATATTAAATCAATAAATTTAAAAACTCTACCTTCCATTCTTCCACACATTTTCCATGTATCCCAATTGCCCCAAACTACTGCTGCTTCTAGGGGGTGCTGTGGTTTAAACCACAGAGCCTAGGACTTGCCGATCAGAAGGTCGGCGGTTCGAATCTCCGTGACGGGGTGAGCTCCCATTGCTCGGTCCCTGCTCCTGCCAACCTAGCAGTTTGAAAGTGCATCAAAAGTGCAAGTCGATAAATAGGTACCGCTCCGGCAGGAAGGTAAACGACGTTTCCGTGCACTGCTCTGGTTCTCCAGAAGCGGCTTAGTCATGTTGACCACATGACCCAGAAGCTGTACGCCGGCTCCCTCGGCCAATAAAGCGAGATGAGTGCCGCAACCCCAGAGTCGGCCACAACTGGACCTAACAGTCAGGGGTGCCTTTACCTTTACTGCTGCTTCTGCACCATGATTGATTGATTGATTTAGGACTGACCCCAGCCAGTCAAGCTGACAATGTCATGGCATAAGGGAAAGAGGAGGGAGCAAACTCCTTGGCCAGGCAACTAGGCTGACAAGCCTTGCCATGCTGAGTGGTATTTTCATTACCCATGATAAAACATGATATTCAATAATATTGCAAATATCAATTTGTTACCTTCTTTAATATTGTGTCCACACATTTTCTCAAAGGGTGGTTGTATTTGAAGCTTTCATTAACTTTGCGAACCTCCTATTTAAAAGAGAGACCAGAAACACTTTTTAAAAGTATAAGGTGTAGTTGACTCCCCATCACCACTTTCAATTCATGTGCAATTCAGCAAGATGCAATGCTGCTAAAGTTAAAAATATTTTTGAAAATAAGATTGCAGTAGGACTTCTATCAAACTGCCAGCAATGCATTCTTATTTATGACTTCATTTCATCCTGGCGGCAAAAAGTGGTGGAGAAAATGGTGGAGAAGATGGGCAGGGGGAGATGGGGGAAGACACAACTTGGCTGCTTTTGGCTTATGAAACAAACTGGAATATCAAACCATCGGGGAGCAGGGAATTCCCCTTGCATAAGCAAAGCATAGGATATAATCTGAGATATTTTGTGACTTTTTTGCTCTAATGTACCTTAATCTCCAAAGCAAATGAGGGTCTTATCTACCATCCACACTTAGGTTGCAGAATTAACTTGCCTCCATTATATCCTCCAAGTTTTCTTCTGCATCTGCCTTCTCAGTCATCAGTTTAGCAGCCTTGAAATAAGTCTTCATAAGAAGGTAACCTTTCTTTGCTCCATTCCAGTGAGAGCGTGGAATTTCAACCAGGCCATACCCTAACAGCAGCACCAAAAGGAAAAGGCCCCAGGTGTTGGCAGCAGCTATTCCAATTGTCTGAAGTTGACTCCTAACATAGAAATAAGTACTAGTGATCTTTATGCAAACAAAGCTCACTCATATATTTAAAAATAGAAATTCACTCTCTCCCCTTTATTTTTTAATTTAGATACACATTTCTTTTGCAGATGACCCTCATTATGTGTGAAGCATTAAATCAGAGATGGGGACCCTTTTGCACACTAGGCCTGCCATCATTGTTGATTTGATCTGTGAGATAGTTTCCCACCAGCTGTGTCCACCTGCTCCACACTTGAATAATAATAATAATAATAATAATAATAATAATAATAATACCCCACCCATGTCATATGTAAGGCCACAGACTTAGAGGAACAATTAGGAGCCTTATAATGCGTTTTTGAGTGTTCTTTTGTTTCTGGCTTGAATTGCCACCCTTTGAATTTGGCAATGCAAGCCCTGCTTAGATTGGTTCTACTTGCAAACATGATTGGAGCTCCTGAGTGGAGTCGATCCCTGCTGAAAACAGAGCATGCCGTCAGCACTGAAATGAAATTTCAGGGGCAAGGGGAGTGACAAAACTTTGGCAATGCCCAAATTAGCTTTTGGTTCCCAGTCTGACAATTTCTGAAAAAAACCAATTTTATGAAAATACTATATGTATTTCACTATATGTGACATAAAATATGTCCTCTAAATATAACCCCATGACATAGATTTAAATCAACTTTGTACTAAAACAAAATCTTCAATATATAAAGATATAAAAGTGTATAGCAAATCTTACCATTGCAGGTTGAACTTTGGATTTATAGCCACATATATTAAGAATGCTCCAAATATCAGAAGGTATGTCCCATAGTAGATTGCATTTTCAATTAGTGCTGTTTTAATCTTTCCAGTAATGGAAAAGCCTCCTGACCTAGCATATGACTGCATAAAGGGTAACAGAATCCTAGAAACAAACAACAAAATTAATGAACAAAACCATTTCATCTTACCTATCCACTATTCATTTGTTTTTTGTTTTGTTTTTTTCCACTATTCATTTGTTAGCATAACATGCCTGAAACAAAACATAACTGTAGGCCTTGGAAAAACAGTGGCTATAACTTCTGAAATCTGATGGACTACATCTCCCATCTGCCCCAGCCAGCATGGTCAGGGATGTTGAGAGCTGTAGTCCAGCAACATCTGCAGGGCACTAGATTGGCTAACCCTGGATTAAAGTAACCAAAAGTTCTACACTGAATGGTCAGCCACCTAGTACTACATATTAAACAATACTAAACAAAATGTTGTTCCTTTGAATGTATTCATTTGAGCTGTTTCAAATATTCCAGAAGTTTCTCCAGTTCCTTACCATGTTAAGAACTGTGATGTCCAGTATACCACCCGCCAAAATATTGGCATGATTCCATCAGGAATATAACTCCATGGTTTGAAACATTCATGTTTTCTGTAAAGAAAGAAGGGCAGATTTACGTATAACAAAGAAGAAAGCACCGTTTTTTCCTCCTAAAGTCATGTTTAGTTGTTTCAAAAAAAGATTATGTTATTGCAAAGTAACATTAATTATTTTGTTCAGAAAATCACAAATTAGTCAGAAACGGAACACTGTGATATTCAGAAATCCATGCTGCTTTGTTTTTTTAAAAACCCCAGAAACAACAATCATAGAAGCCCTTTTAAAAAGGCCGAAGTAATTCACATAATGGGCACTATTTAAAAGTCATGAAAGCAATACATGCAAATTAAATTGATCTCTCTGAGTCAAGCAGAAGCTCAGAATAACATCTCGGCTATAATTATTCCATCATCACACATGAATGCAAATTTCCACCCTTCTCAATATGGGTTATACATCATAACTTTTGGATTACTCAGACTTTACAATGATTCTTTAACTTCAATCTTCTTCCTAAAATGCATGCCTATCATGTGTCATACGGCAGAGGAGGAATCAGAGAAGAAATTTGGTTCACAGTGATCCAGTGCCCAGTGGCGTAGCGTGGGTTGTCAGCACCAGGGGCAAGGCAAGTAATTTGCACCCCCTAACCCGTGGATTTGCGCCCCCTAACCCGTGGATTTGCGCCCCCTAACCCGTGGATTTGCGCCCCCTAACCCTAACCCCAGATGTTGCGCCCGATGCGGCCGGCCCCCCCTGCACCCCCCACGCTACGCCACTGCCAGTGCCTACTCTGGCTTCCCACAGGTTTGCAGGTAATCTTACTGGCCAACTAAACCTACAAGCAACTGATGTCAATGATGTGCCAAAGGCTTTGCAGGCTATAAAGACTGCCTTCCCCCCACTATATATCCCATCACAATCATTAAGAATGGCATTTTGCCGCCTAGATCTCTTAGGTGCAGAGCATTTTCAGCAGCTACTCCACAAACTACAAACTGACTGTTCCTAGAAGGACACCAAGATAATCTTAGGCATTTGTGAAATGCTATGTGATACCTTTCCACTTTAAGATGTGGTAGTTAGGAAATAAGCCAGGGGAAGAGGGAAGGGATACTCTGACTAAACGTTTCCCCCCCCCCATCCAAATTTTCCAGTTAGAGCAGTACTTGAAATAATACAACTTCTAAAGCACAACCAGATTTTAAAATGCATAGAAACCTTTTAAAATGAGAGGTTTACCCTTTTCTCATTTGTATACTGGTGAGTGCCCATGTCACACAGAAACTGAACTTTAGAAAAGAGTAGATCTTTTACTTGTTTCATAAAGTAACTAAGGCATTTTCTAGTCACAGAAAAGAAGTAGTTTAAGATTGCTGTGCATAAGAACATAAGTACCTTGGAGCAGGAGTAGTGTATGAAACATTACTGGTGGTACTTTCAGGTGGACTAGAATTCAGATTAACCTTGCATCGATTGTATATAGTCTAGAGGACAACAACAAAAAAAGAGTCAGCCATTAGAGAAAAGTGAAATGATATTTCTGGGTGGGGGGAAGGTTATAAAGAAGTCTGCTAATTTAGTTGCATATTTAAATCTAATACAGGCAACTCCCCATTTATGCATGCTCTATTTGCACGTGACTATGCACACATGCAGTGTTGGGATCCCGGAAACATCTTGGAGAGGAGTCCTAGCTTGTAAGGAGACTTTTCGCAGAGGACATCCTCTTCAGGCTATGGGGAGGGTCTTCTCGCAAGAAGGCTTCCCCACCTAACTGCTGACATGTGTGGTGGCGCAGCAGCAGTCGCTTCCCCACTCATCAACTGTGTGAGAGCCACAACGTCCGTCCGCTCACACGTAAGAGCCAGGGGGACAGGGTGGCTCTCACACAGCTGATGGGTGGGAAAGGATCTTCTGCACTCATCAGCTGAGCTGATACAGGCAACTCCCCATTTTACGCGACTTCGCATATGCGCATGGGGGTTCGGAATGTAACCTCCATGTAAATGGGGAGTCACCTGTACTCATTTTCACCATAAGGTCACATAAATTAGCTTTACTTATAACGCACCATTTCCAGGTATTTAATATGCAGCCATGTATTAGCATAGAACAGGCAAAGGCAAACTTGGCCCTCCAGATGTTTTGAGACTACAATTCCCATCATCCCTGACCACTGGTCCTGTTAGCTAGGGGTGATGGGAGTTGTAGTCCCAAAACATCTGGAGGGCCGAGTTTGCCTATGCCTGGCATAGAAGGAATCCACTGATCAGAGCAGCAGAGTAAGGGTCTGCATGTCCAGACCCGGTCCTGTTTACTGTGAATCATAACCATCAGCAGTCATGCTCATGCTGGGGAAACCTCCTACATGCAAGCAACTTGTCAGAATGGGGAGGGCCTCAAGATGGGTCAAGGCCTTACTATAGGCCATGAGTGGCATTTCTAGGACCAAGAGAGCAGCTGTGCTCCTCTAGTGCTAGTTCAAATTAGTCCTGGCAAAAAGAGGGTAATGAACACTGCTGGAGAGCTTCAAAGAGGTAGGGCTGGGGAAAGCTGGTGAGTTGTGCCTCATTTTAACCACTGTAACTTTTGTGGCATACAAGCTACAAAAGGGCTGGGGGGCTGTAAATACCAACGATCAAAATGGAGCCAAACTCAAATTTAATTCTAGACAGAGCAATGGCATATAGTGGATGTCCAAATCCTCACTCACTTTTTATTTTTAATTGTTTCCAATATTGCCTGCTGACAAAGGATTATTTTGAAAATCAAAGCTTTTATGCAACTTGATACAACTTTTTATAAGCATCAGTACTGGCCACATAATAAAAGAAAATCTGCCGCTCCTACCTAGAACACTTTATGCATAATAATCAACTTTCATACGAAGTGGGGAAATAAAATGAAATTCCTTACCGTTGTGACATCCAAAGGCAATATAAATACTATGAGAAAACAGAGGTGCCAAGCAAGTAGGGTAGCTACAATCACAAGCTTGTGCTGTTTTTTGAAGTCTCCATACCGATGTAGTATGATTAATGCCAGAAAGAAGACAACTACTATCTCAATGCCCAAAGCTGCACCACTCATTATTGTCCGTTGACTCCAACCAGGTCGTATAGCTCATCTATAATAATGTCATAGCTATAATAAAAACAAACAACGTTTAATTAAGTTCTCTGGTCGATGATTTGCAATAAACATCCTGGCTGCATTGAGAACACAACTTGGATTAATAGGTATGAATGAACCATAAGGCCATGCATGCAGTCACTTTGCTACTCCCTTCACACAAACAAACATTGAAGTCTCCCGTTACCAATAAGTTCCCTGTTTTATCAGAACCAGAAAATTATGATTAACAGCTTTAGATATTAAGCCGACTGCAAACCATGGCTTAATATCCTGGCTTGTTCTGTACCTGTTAATCATCACTGTGTGCACCCACCACAAAATACAGGTCTACTTTGAACCTAGCTATATTGTAGCATTTCAGATGAAATGCTAAGGAAATGAAGAGCTGATGGCCATAAATACATCAAAGTATCCCCAAACCCTTTACAGTCAGTAGATTTCATTGTTTGCCTAGTATTTAGTTTTGGACCACAATCTAAAGTGCTTTTTTTTTTAGGCTTAACTCATAGCTCTTGCCAATTTGACTTTGGGATGTGTATGATTGTGCTCTTAATCTGCATCTTGGCTGTTAATTCTCCCCCATTGCTGCTTTACAGCACTTTAATTTGATTTCAAGTCACTTACATTATGACGAAACAGTAATAATTCCTTCAGAATGGCATTAGTAGCCTTTAAGTGCAATTTAAGTCTCTAAAAACACTCACCCTGGCTATGGAAGTATGTTTGAAAATAAGCAGCATCACTAGAAGTCCCCTTCTGTACATGTTTATTCTACTTGGCTTGGGGCACATAAGTGAAGTACCTTGCAATTCCCTGTCAGCTGAAGGAGTGGCCAATTTAAATGATAGCAAGGCAGAACAGAAGGAACATGCACTCTCTCCCAGTTTCTTACTCAAACCCACTTATTTTTAAGCTGTTTTTCTTCCAGCAAGGCTACTTCCTGTTTAATAGCCCAGCTAGAGGGAAAAAGGCTTTCTAAAAAGCAAGAGGGTTGTATAGGCTAAGCAAGGGTTCAAATTCCCAGCGTGGTGTGCTCCAATCATTCCTCACCGCTTTATTTGGATTGTGGAAATCCAAATGTTGCCATCATATCCAGGTTGGCCCCCAAAATGCTGTATAAACCTGAGTGGCTAACCTGTGGCCACCCAGATGTTGTTGAATAACAGCTCTCATCAGCTTCAGCCAACATGGCCAACAACCAGAGATAATAGCCCAACAACATCTGACAGGCCACAGGTTAGTCATCCCTACTCAGAACTTCAACACTGCAGACATACATGAGAGCGGAAAGAGTGGGAAATAGTTCACCTAAAGTGTAATGCAGGTTGAAAACAGTACTGGAAGTTACAAAGAAAGCAATTATGGACAATTTCCATAATTAAAATATGGTGTCCAAACAGCTTCAGACCAGGATACCTAAAGAACTGCTTCCCACCATAGTAGCATGTTTACTCTCTGAGATTGTCTAAAGAGGCCCTATCACATATCCTGTTAATATCTGAGGCTCATTTGACAAGAATGTGTAGTAAGGCTTTCCCTGTTGCTGTGCTCAGGTATCAGAATGCTTCAGGAGATCCATTTGGCTCCCTTCCCAGTGATATTCTGATCAAGACAGAAAACCTTTGGTCTTTCAAGATGCTTCGATTTCTGTTCCTGACTTTTTGCCTGTTGTTATTTGCTTTAGATTTGCAGTGGGTTTTGTGTTTCTTTTTAATGTTTACATTTTATCGAATTTTTCAACAGCCCAAAGTTGCTTCCACCTGTCAAAGCTTATTAAGTCATTATGCAATGACTGCAAATTGCAGTTATATAAACAAGGCATACTTGGGTTTACAAAGGCAGAATGGACATGAAATATTAAAGTCTGGTAACATATTTTTACTCTACCATTTTTACAGCACAACGAAAAGGTGATGCAAAAATGCTAAAAATATATTAACAGCCTTCACAATGGGATGTGTTCAGTGAAGGTTAAGTGATTGAAAGTTTTCTGAATTGCTGGGTGAAGATCTCAACACTCCTTACCTGTATATATTCTTTCCATGCTTGTGAAAAGGGGGTATCATACACACACATGAAAAAAATGCTAAAATTAGACCTATTCCCATTCTTTTATTTCTGTTCTGTATTTAACAACTAGCCTGCCAAGCTATAGGCAACCATGAATTCCATAGAAGTGCGTGAGCAGCTGTTTGGCAGAGGAAAAGACAGATTGCTTCATCCTCCTTCTGCCAGCAGGCCAGACAGAAGGCAATTTTGTTTACTAGCTTGCATTTACTGCCTGAGGAGAAGGGGATTCTGCTTCTCCAGTAAGAAAAGGCAGGCAACTAGCCTCTTGATCGACTAGGGAAAAGGGGCAAGCTAGTAACCTTTGGCAGCTTTATTTATCAGGCTGTTTTAGTCCCCTCTGGACTTCCAATATGAAACGTTTAAACTGAAACATCAAATTCCATGAGACCAAGGCAGCAATCCAAAGGGGCATATTTATCCACTTTTCATATGCATGTCCAATTTCCTGCCTTCACACAAGTTTGCCTTTCAGAAGATGCTCCTTAAGTTTCACTGATCTGGGGAAAGGATTTTCGAAGGGAGCGTTTCCCTCCTCCTTTGTGCCAGAACTTCTCCTTTAAAAATTCACTAATGTTTAGGTTAGCTTTTCTCCAATGCACACAAAGACAGCTTTTACATGGGAAGAACTACGGGGGAAATAATATGACCCACTTCCCCTAGTGCCTGAAGTGGTAAAGTTAAAATTTGACCTAATGCTTTGTAGGACAATCTTCTATGCTTGGCCTAGGCAAGCTACAGAACGAGGGAGTAGATTGTGTGGCAGCAGAATAAGCTGTGCTATTTCAGAGTACTGATAAAGGAAATGTCATTTTTAAGAGATCCATCATGCTATTATGTATCCCGCTACAACTAAAAAGTTAAAAGCACCATGGATAAAAGTTCAAGCTTACCCTGCATACCTGCTCCACTAGTTTTCTACTTGTGGGAAGCTGGTGCCAAACTTTTTGCTCTGATTTCATTTGAACCACATCAGCGAGGCTGATCAGTGGGGTCTTGTCTTCTGGGCAACCCAGGACCTCCGTACACACTGCCCAGGCTTGTGCCCCAGAGAGGTCACTTAAGTGCTGCTAATTGGGGGGGGGGGGATTGGGTTATTGGCGGGTGTTATCAGGTTATTGATCTTATTTTGATTTTATATATTGTGATCTTTTCTGTGAACCGCCCTGAAACCTCCGAGTATAGGGCGGTACATAAATTCAATAAATAAAATAAATAAAAATAAAATAATGCCGCTGTTTTGACTTCATCCCTGGAGAAGCACTCCATTGTCTCTCAAGACAGATGGATGCCAACAATATATTATTACTATTACTATTCACCCTTCATCCTAAGTCCACAGGGCGGTTTGCAACATAAAACGGGGTGGGGGGAGCATTCAGAAATTCAGCAGGCAAGAGGCACAACCCATTTTGCTGCAGAGTGGCTGGTGTGTCCTCATTTTTACCTATTAGAACTGTTCTCTCTGTTGCAAAGGCTGTCAGGAGACAATACATACCTTACAGATGTTCGCTACCAGAATTTAGAGTGGCCATACACCTATTGTTGTTGTCGTTGTTATATTTACCTTTACCTTTTACCACCAGTCAATCTGAAGATCACAGGGCGATTTACAAGAGTACAAATTGAAAACACAAAATGCACAACAACAACAACAACAACGCTCCCCCCCTCCCCTAAGCACAGCTCATCGACAGTGTTTTTTACACCTGACTCACTCTTTCTGGCCCACATTCACAGGACCACGAAGACCAGGCAGTGCAGCGGTGCCCCGAAGCCGCCCACCCCCAGAGAGAAAGCAGCCTGAGCGGGTGGCAGCCTCCGCCGCTATGATGGATGGGGCAAATCCGGGTCCCGCTTAAGACTCGTGGCACCTGTTTTCCAAATTTGGGGAGAAACGTCTCTTCCCACCTGGGGAACTTACTCAGCGCTGACGGGGCGAGGCCTCTCCCGGCTCCATCGTCCGCCGCTCGCCTCTCAGCTGAGCCACTTGCGGGGCTCCGGCCTCCGCCAGGTTACCGCGCGACGAAGCGGCTTCCCCTCACAGCAGGCTCCCGCGTCTTTCGGCGGCCTCTCCTCAGGCACCAGGCCCGGCTCTCGTCAGCGGAGCAGTAAAGCCGGCTGCCGGCAGAGCCACGGCCGCGCCTGACATTTCCTGTTTCGCCCAATGACTCGCCGCCGCCGCCGTCGCCGCCGCCTTCTCGTCACGACTCGGCCTCAAGCCCGTGAGGAAGTATGGGTAAACGGGAGAGAGAGAGAGAGAGAGAAAAAAAAAATCAACCCACACAAATATACATGGAAAAAAATAAAAACCCTTTCACAGCACGGGACTACAACGCCCAGGAGCCATTGCGGGAGCTCCCCTGCTGTGCGCATGCGCAAGGAGTCTTACGGACCGTTCGGTTACGTAATAGGACTACAATGCCCAGGAGCCATCGCGAAAGCTGTTGTTGTTGATGCCGTACCTATTTCGTTTACTACGGCTGCAGCAGCCCTAAGCACGCTTACTTGAGTGTAAGCCCCATCTGAAGTGAACGTGGCTTGCTTGTAAGGTGTGCACGGGGTGGCCGTATGTCATAGATGCTTGAGTTGATATTCCAGCATTGCAGGGGGTTGGACTAGATGACCCTTGGGGATGCCTTCCAACTTTACAGATATAGGATTGCACTGTGAGGCTGCAATCCTATGAGCATTTAACCTGGCAGGAAGCCTTGCGTGATATGCATGGGAGACTGCACTGCTATTCCTTACTTTCAAGCTGAATGCCAAAAGTGCATCTTCAGCAAAAGCTAAAGATCTGTATGGCAAGAGCATTTTGTTGTTGTTTAGTCGTTTAGTCGTGTCCGACTCTTCGTGACCCCATGGACCAGAGAACGCCAGGCACTCCTGTCTTCCACTGCCTCCCGCAGTTTGGTCAGACTCATGTTTGTAGCTTTGAGAACACTGTCCAACCATCTCGTCCTCTGTCGTCCCCTTCTCCTTGTGCCCTCCATCTTTCCCAACATCAGGGTCTTTTCCATGGAGTCTTCTCATGAGGTGGCCAAAGTATTGGAGTCCCAGCTTCAGGATCTGTCCTTCCAGTGAGCACTCAGGGCTGATTTCCTTAAGAATGGAGAGGTTTGATCTTCTTGCAGTCCATGGGACTCTCAAGAGTCTCCTCCAGCACCATAATTCAAAAGCATCAATTCTTTGTGGCAAGAGCATATTTATATTTATATTAAAAAAAAACATGCCTTATTGTTGCTGCGGAGCAGGGACGCATATGGCAGCCCATTGGTTTTGTTGGTTTAACCTTTTAACAGATAGCAAAGCAGAAATGCGTTCCAAAGCTCTTTCCACCGCAAGGTACTACAACTCCCAGAAATCATTGCGGCAGCCGGGAGAACGTTGGCCCGGGCGGGTTGAGCGCGCGAGCTTCTCTTGCTGAGATTTCCGGAGCTGCGGGGACCTGGGTTTTGCTGCGATCAGTGTTGCAACCGGCTCTGCAGCGCAAGGCGCGGGATCCAGGAAAGTGGAGGGATCGGGGATCCCAGCTCTCGGTGCATCATCGCTTCCGAGCGCCATGCACAGGTAAAGGCGGATAGGTAGGGGAGCGGATGCAGAGAAATATCAAGGGCGAGCAGATCCCGCCGAAAGCTTAAAGCAGCTTGCGCGCGCTTTTGCCTTTCTTTCCTCCGCTAGGTTCTTCCAGTTAAAGGCTGCAGCCGTCCACACACAGGATAGAGTAGTCCAGCTGCAAAGTGTAAGCCTGTATGCATAGGATCGGGCTACAATTCATTTGCGGATTGCACCATCCCGCCCACACTCTGCTATTTCTGTAAACACGTTAGCTTCTCTAGATTGATAGCATCCATAAACATCCCTGTTTAAAGTCCTGTCATTCTCTGCAGTCTGCAAGTGCACAAAAGCTAGACTGCGTAGAGTGCTACTGGTCACACTTCAGAGCTGTTGCATTGCCACTGAGTGCCAAAGCTTGGTCAGTTTTTTAGAAAACAACAAGAAATGTTTATCTGTACCTAAAGCTTAATGGTTGTGTGGCTGCTCTGTATGCTTTCCTTCTCCCCTTTTCTTACACACCAGTGGAAAATGTGCATATGGGAATCTGCTCAGCAAAATAATAATAATTAGGAACAGATTGTGGGGGACCCTCTAAACCCTAGAAATTAATAAATGGTAGGATTTTAATGATTTGGGATGTGAAAGGAGAAATCTAAACTGCAAAGGAATACCTAAGCTAACTCATGCAAAACAACTTGGCCAAGCTAGGGCCATTGAGAAACAATACAAGGCTATTGAGGGCCATTGGCAATGCAAGAGAACTGCCCTCCCCCCTGTCCTGAGTTGTGAAGGGGGGGTGGAAGGTTGCCAGGGTTACTGTGTGTTTGAGGTGACAGGGAAAAGGGAGCAAGTGGTTCTGGGAAGAAGGCTGGGATCCATGTTGGGCAGGATGGCTGCAGGATGGCTTGGAGAGATGCCTTGGATTGGTCTCCAGGGCTGCACTTCTTTGGGGTACAAGCCTCTCTTGAAATAACCATGCTGTAAGATCTGGACTCCCTCCATGCAGACTGAAGGTATAAATAGGTGAATAAACCATATTTCTTAAAGCTACAACAGTCTCTGCCGTATCTCAATTCTCCAAAGGACCACGAACCCTGGGTGAGTGCCTGGAACCCCATGGGCTCTTGCTACCGCAAGGCACCCGACTTTTGTAACAATACAAAAATACTTTATGTGTGTGTCAGAGGCCTCAGAACACCTGTCTAAGGTGTCTGTGCAGTAGCTGTATGCACAAACCCTTGATTCCATTTCTTCAGGGACTACATGTTATGGGGATCATGCATACATGTATGTTGGTGTGTGCTGTCATATGTTACCTCCTGTGTGAAATGAAATGGATGTTCTCATGCACTCAGGCCTACTGCATAATTGCATGGGATGCTATTTTATACTGAGTCATCCCTTTTAGCCTCTACTGCATGGGTAGGCAACCTAAGGCCGGGGGCCAGATCCAGCCCAATTGCCTTCTAAATCCGGCCTGTGGATGGTCTGGGAACCAGCGTGTTTTTACATGAGTAGAATGTGTCCTTTTATTTAAAATGCACCTCTGGGTTATTTGTGGGACCTGCCTTGTGTTTTTACATGAGCAGAATTGGTGTTTTTATTTAAAATGCCTCTCTGAGTTATTTGTGGGGCATAGGAATTCGTTCATACTTTTTTTCATAATATAGTCCTGCCCCCCCCCCCCAAGGTCTGAGGGACAGTGGACTGGCCCCCTGCTGAAAAAGTTTGCTGACCCCTGCTCTACTGCAACAGACAGCAATTCTCCAAAGTTCTCAAACACAAACTTTTCTCAGTCCTGTGTCCTGAAGTCCCCTTAGCTGGAGATGCCAGGGTTTGAACTCAGAAACATCCAGGGTTAAAGACCATATTGCACCACTAACACATCCCTCCCTCATCCATCTGTGAGTTCTGTCCAGCAACTCAGTCAATGCAAGGGCTGTTCCTGAGACATGTGAAACAAGTCATCAAAAGGCAAAAAGGGTGATTCCCTCCTATTCAAAGCAAGTCCAGCTACAGTGGTACCTCGCAAGACGAATGCCTCGAAAGACGAAAAACTCGCAAGACGAAAGAGTTTTTCGTTTTTTGAGTTGCTTCGCAAGACGGATTTCCCTATGGGCTTGCTTCGCAAGACGAAAACGTCTTGCAAGTTTGCTTCCTTTGTCTTGCAAGCTTGTTTCCTTTTTCTTAAAACCGTGCATTCACTTCGAGGAGCAACTCATAGCACGCGGTGTGGTAGCCCTTTTTGAGGTTTTTGAAGACTTTGGTGATTTTTGAAGCTTTTCCAAAGTCCGTGCTTCGCAAGACGAAAAAACTCGCGGAACGAATTAATTTTGTCTTGCAAGGCACCACTGTATTGACTTGCTAGCTGAATGCCATATTGTGCAGTATTCAATGGGTTTGTTTTTTGGTGTGTTTTTGGTGAGCAGGCAGCCTAACAGTTTTTCAGGCTGTCTAGGACATGTGTAAACGACCTGTCTAGTTTCATACAGTTCTAAAAAATGGATCCCTATTATCTGCTCCCACCACCATCTCGGTCAGTCCCTCTGGTACACCCAGTTTGCACAAGCAGTAAAGTCCTCATTGCCATATTTTGAAGAGCAAAAAAGAGGATGCTATGATGACTCATTTTAAATACCCCTACTATATGTAGGTTATAGAAGCTGTGATATATTGTTGAGGGGGGCAGGAGAAGAGAAGAGGAAAGCAAGTCTTTAGTCATCAGTTATGTCTGTGTCTCATGCCGAAAGAGAAGACATATCCTAGAAAATTACGATTAATTTGACCACCATGGCTGGAACATTTGACCACCATGGCTGGAATGTGTGACCACTAGCCTCCAGGAGAAGACCACATTTCCCTTTCATGCAATTTTAGAAAACTATAATTCCAGAGGATATCTCTATAGCTCCTTTTTCTGCCTGTGTTGACATGTCTGCTGAATTGCAACCATGGCTTGATACTAAGAGTGTGTCAATCTGTGTCTGGGCCTTTTTATTTCTTGCAGGAGACATCTCCAGGAAATTCCAGATTCAGGCAGCAACGTCAGCGCTGGTTTCACATGGGCATGGGATCCCAGCAAGACTTCGGAGCTGCTCTCGGGCATGGGAGTGTCTGTTCTTAAGGATAAGCTAGGCAACGAGAACACCCCCCAGGAACTGCTCATGTGCGTGGGACCACCCGCAAAACGGCAGAAAGTAAAGGAAAAGGAATTTACTATTGCCCGCAGACCTAGGCTGCTTCGAGAGGCAGGAGCAGGTAAAATGCGATAACAACAATACATATTCAAGATATAGCTAATTGGTAATGTTAAAGATTAAATGGATGCAAACCTTGCTAAATAAATAAAAGAAGTTGTTCTCTATTTTGGTAATTGCAATACATCTAATGTTTTAATTATTTAATTATTAAGTATGTGTTTTTATTATTTTTAAAGGAAGATTTTATATTGTTTTATGTCAACTGTTTTAGATTAAGCAGCATATAAATCTTGTTAAATAAATACATTTACAGAGCCCTTGGGTGTGTGTGTGTGTGTGTGTGTGTGTGTGTAAATAGGCTAAGGAGTGTAGGAGAACTTCACAGTTTGTGTGTTTTAACAGTATGAAATGTCTTTATTTTAAAGCTTTTAGCCTTAATAACAGTGTCCCCATTTACATTTTATGTATGTTATCTGTTTTCCCAAACTTCTGCACACAGGAGTCTCTTGGGATTCATTGCCTGATGAACTGCTTCTGGGAATTTTCTCCTATCTGTCCTTGACTGATCTGCTGAAAGTTCCACAGGTTTGCCGGAGGTGGCATCGCCTTTCGTAAGTGCTGGCTGAATACTTAACTCGTATTCTTTATTTTTGAATTTATGCCCCAACTTTCTAATAATAATAATAATAATAATAATAATAATAATACACAAGTCAGTAGAGAGTGACTGACTGGAATTGCTGCTAGCCAGTAGGGAATGCTTGCAGGGGCTGAGACCCAAGAATATCTGTTGAACCGCAAGTTCCCCATCTCTGCTTTAGTGCATGAAAGAGGGCGTGCTCAGTATGCAAACAAAAACTCTAGAACTCAACCAGAATGGGAGAGCAGTGATCTACTTCCATCAGAAGTTTTAAGCAGTGAAGAGGAAGCCAGAGCTTTGCTATCAGAATTAGGCTGCAATCCTTAAACTAGGGAGTGAACCCCAATAGACACAACGAGGCTCAACTTCTGAGTAAATATAAAGAGGATGCAGTTTCAAGAGCTTGCTAATGGCAACACCTGCCGAAGCTTCCAGTTTGTTTTCTAACCACCCCACCATTTTCCTCCTTTAGGATTGACGAGTCACTCTGGCAGACTCTTGACCTCGCAGGAAAGAATCTGCGGCCAGGTGTGATTGGCCATCTGCTGCCATTGGGTATAACTGCCTTCCGTTGTCCAAGGTCCTGTGTTGGCAACCCTATGTTCAAAACAAGCAGGTAATGCTGTTCCAAATCCTCCTTTTCCCCCATTTTCTTGCCTTGTATTCAGGCCTGTGCTACCTACTCTCTTGCAAAATCATCATCATCATCATCTTTTATTTATACCCCGCCCTCCCCAGCCAAGACCGGGCTCAGGGCAGCTAACACCAAATATAAAACAATTGATTGAAATACAACTTAAAAAACAAGATTAAAATACAACATTAAAATGCAGCCTCATTTCAGCAGAAACTCAAAAACTTTTTTGGGGATGAAAACGTCAAGTCTTCACCAAGGCTAACTATCCAGACTGGTCCTACGTGGGCCAGAAAAAAGCCAGGGAAGTCCCCAAGTAGGAGTTCCGTCACAGAAGGAAAAAGGAAAAAAGAAAGAGGGGGAGGGGATCAAGTTAATTCCAAGCCAAAAGCCAGGCAGAACAACTCTGTCTTACAGGCCCTGCGGAAAGAAATCAGATCCTGCAGGGCCCTGGTCTCATGAGACAGAGCGTTCCACCAGGCCAGAGCCAGTGTTGAAAAGGCCCTGGCTCTGGTTGAGGCTAATCTGACTTCCTTAGGGCCCGGGACCACTAGGGTGTTGCTATTTATGGACCTTAAGGTCCTCCGTGGGGCATACTGGGAGAGGTGGTCCCGAAGGTACAAGGGTCCTAGGCTATAATAGCATAAAACCATAATAGTAGTTATATTCTACTACACCGGGAGCCTTAAGAGAGCTTGTCTACATTTTGACACTGAGAACCAGTGTAGCATTTTGTGTTGGATGAGATAGTGACTGGCCCAAGGTCACCAGGGAGCTTCATGGACTGTTTGAATCTCCCTGGCCTTTGTCCCAAACTCTGACTACTGCACTACATTAATTGATGTTTCTAGATTAATGGTATTTCAATATTAATATGCATTAGCTTGTTGGGTGGTTCATTTTGAATCTTTTCATTGTGGACCCCACATTGCTTTATGCAGCAAAATGAGCTAGTGAAGGCCTGAGATCAGGATTCTGTATTCTACCAAGAAGAATACACCACTTCAGATTGAAAAGAGGGTGTGTGTCTTCTTTTTTGATTATATTTTTAAATTGCGTTCTAAAACTCATTTTGCCTTTCCCCATCTCCCTGCTTCTCCCTTTCTTTTGTAGACCTCTTCGGGTACAGCATCTAGACCTGTCGAATTGTACAATAAAAGTTGGAGATCTCCAAAGTATTCTGTGCAGGTGCCAGGAGCTACAGAACCTCAGCTTGGAAGGCCTTGAGCTTTCTGATGATATAATTAAGTGAGTGGGCAAAAAACCAATCTTTTAACCTATTTGCACAAGTAGACCTTACCAAATAAATCTGTGCTCTTGGGATTGCTGCATTTTAGGCACACAAGAGTTAACAGATGAAAGCCCCAAAAACCCAGGAAGCATACAAGAATGTGGACCAAAAAGAAGAAGAAATGTATTTCAAAGATGCTAAAACAATGGAATAGTTTATTGTTGAATGTACCCAACACATTTTGGCAATAATGGCTTATTGTCTCACTTGTGTACAGACTGATCCCAAAATCTGTGTTTCAAAAAATCTTGCAGGGCCAAAACCTTTCAAATTTTTGAAAAACAGGCTAAGCCAAGCTTGGGAAATTGTAGTTAGCTTAAACTATGGTTTGTTTAGGAGTTAGGATCAGAAACCATAGTTTAACCAAGAGTTCCTTTGAGGACATTCCCATCTCTTCCTCATTGTTGTGCCCCAATAATGAAGGAGAGTGGAGAGCATGAGAGCTCAAAGCTCATAGTTCATTACTATAGCACTAAACTGCCTTATGTAGAAATCAACCAGTGTTTGCCTATATCACAGGTGGGCAACTGTTTCTCTGTTGAGCACTACTTTCACTTAGGGATACTCTTTAGAAGGGGAGAAGTCAGAGCCAAAAGTGAATGGGCACCTCTTTCCGCACCCTGTCTTTTCACCTGCTCCTTTCTCTGTACCCAGCAAGCTGCCAGGCCAGAGAAAGATCACACTCACAGATCTGAACTGCCAGCTTGCAGAGGGCTTTGGAAATATTCTGGCTTCAGAACATTGTAAAAAAGGTAAAGGGACCCCTGACCATTAGGTCCAGTCGTGGCCGACTCTGGGGTTGCGGCACTCATCTCGCTTTCTCAAAACTTTATTAGCAAAGCCAACAGGCCACAGCTAGACAAGAATTAAAAATAAAAATAAAAATAGGAATAAAAAGAAGAAAAGAACAGGCAAAAGGGGGTCCGTCAGATGAACAAGTCTGTCACTCAGATGGTGGCCCTCAATTTCACAGCTCTCTCGATGTACCTCGCGACCTTCTCTGTTATCTGACTATCCGTATCAGATAAGAGAAGATACAGTGTAATGTCTGGTGAACGGCCGGGGTTGGAGAGAATAAGTGGAGTAATAATCTCATTCCTTAGGTCTTTGTAAATAGGGCAAGATAGAAGGACATGGGACACTGTTTCCGTGTTACCATCTCCACATGGGCAGAGTCGTTTTTCAAATGGAGTCTTTTGGTAACGACCTTCGAGTACGGCAGAAGGAAGAACATCCCATCTAGCCAATGTAAAGGCACGTCTGTATTTTGGGATGGTTAATTTAGACAAATATGAGGCTGGGGAGTCAAAATGAGAAGGGGGAAAGTAGGTATACCATGGGCACAGTTTCTTTAAGATGGTCAGGTTGTTTTGCCGTTCAATGTCTTTCAGGCGCTGGCCAATTAGACTCTTTGCTTTAATGAGGCCCATTGATAGTAGGGACTGTGAATGCAAACCGCATGTAAGGAGTTTTTGATGCACAGTTTTGAACCACTTGCTTTTGTGAGAATCTTGCATTACTAGAGGCAGTAGACCAGGTGGATTTAGATTAAGACGAAGCCAGTAGTTGAATGTTCTTTGCCAAGTCTGAGTTTCTACAGATGGAAGGCAGGCCTCGAGTCGTAATGCTGCGTTTGGAACACAGGGGGGGACGCCGAATATCTGCCTTAGAAATTTAGACTGAACAGTTTCAAGACTGGAGCAGTGGTTCCCCGTCCAGATTTGTGCCCCATACAGTAACTGCGCCAAAGGTTTTGCTTGAAAAACTTCAAGGGCTGCTGGGATGTATCTGCCCCCCTTTGTGTAAAAGAAGCGGGACAGCATCTTAATACTTTGAGCTGCTTTTTCTTTGGCACATTTTTGATGGACATCCCAGGACCCGGTCGACTGGAACACAATACCCAGATATTTGAAGGCTTTAACCTGTTCAATTGTCTGGTTATCCATCCTCCAGCTGTACTGTCTGTGTTTCCTTGCAAAAACCATAATTTTGGTTTTCTGATAGTTTATTGCCAGTTGCTCTCTCCTACAGTATGCTGAAAATTCACCTATGAGCCTATTTAAGCCTATTCTTGTTCGAGATAGGAGTATCGCATCATCAGCATACAAAAGTACTGATATTGATTTGTCAGCCAGTTTGGGGGCGTGGAAGTCCGGAGATGACAAACAGTTAACCATATCATTGATGTAAAAGTTAAATAGAACTGGGGCCAGGATGCAACCTTGCTTGACCCCCTTGCTGACAGGAACTGGTCCTATAAGATGGCCATTTAACGAAGTTCTTACATGCAGCACCGTGTCTTTATATAGACAGCTGATCAGGAATAATAGTCTTTTGTCTATACTTGATGTGCTCAATTTATCCCAGAGTCTTGCACGTGGAATTGAATCGAAGGCAGCCTTTAGATCGATAAAGGCTGCATATAGCACCCCGCGGGATTTTTTGGCATATTTATCAATTAAATAGGCTAGGGTGAAGCAGTGGTCTATGGTGGATCTGCCTTGCCTGAAACCCGCTTGCTCTTCCGCTAGAATAGCTTCAGTTTCCAGCCAGCTAGTTAGCTTAATATAAAGATGTTTGGCATATAGTTTGCTGGGTATAGGCAGAAGGCTGATTGGTCTATAGCTCGCCGGGTCTGGCGTAGGTCCTTTTTTGTAGATTGGAATAACTATTGCCTCAGTCCAACCATCTGGAAGTAAACCCGTTGAGTCGATCCAAGAAAATAGAGACGCCAGCAGGGGGGCCCACCAGCCAATGTTGGACTTCAGAAGTTCGGCAGGGATGTAATCAATCCCTGGGGCCTTGTTGTTCTTTAATTGTGCGATTAAGTTCTCAACTTCCTTAACAGTTACTGGTGGCCAGTGAGGTAGGTCCTCCAATTGAATACATAATTTGTAATGTTGGGCTTCCTGGTCATAGAACACAGATTGAAAATGGCGCAACCACTCCATTGGTTCCACTGTACAGATGGAATTAGTACGCTCCTGGTCCAGTAGACCAGATATGGTTCGCCAAAAGCAAGTGGTATCTTTCTCGTGTGATGCCTTAACCAAACTGTGCCATGCGGCTCTTTCAGCTTCCAGTTTCTTTCTCCTTAGTAATTGTTTGTAAAACCGTCTCAGATCAATATAAGCATTAAGTAGGGGGGCAGTCCCTGATTTCCTATATCTCTGGTAGGCAGTTCTCATTTGTCTCCTTGTTTGCCTGGACTCCAGGTCAAACCAGCTAGCTCCGTCCTTTGCCCTTTTTGTAGCGGCGCTATGTATCACTGTTGTTAAATGGGATTTCAGTCTTTCCAAAAGTAATTTAAAGCGTTCCATAATCACATCTACTGAATTGCCTGACACAATAGCGGAGCGAATAAGCTTTAACTCCACTGACTGAAGAAGGAGGGTTAGGTTTTCATTCAGTATTGGGGACCATTTGAGTCTTTTGGGAGCAGGTATACCCAAATTTACAGAGGGTATATATTGTGGCTCGGCAATCGAATAGTCAAAAGGCCGACCTGCAAGCTCTAAAATTAGAGGTAGGTGATCACTCAGAGTATTGTGGCCCACTAGGAACTTCCTTACAAAGCTGTGAGCAAATCTTGAGATTAGAATATAATCTATAACGCTTCCCCCAGCCTTGGAGAAATGGGTATATTCCCCGGGGCGATCCCCCTCTATGTTGCCGTTTAATATCAGCAGTTCCCTCCGTCTGGCAGCCTGCACTAAGCAGAGACCTGAAAAATTACTTCTGCTATCTTTGGACAGTCGTGTCGCACCAATATCCGTCAGTTCTTCAGGGTCCATAAATAGGTTGAAGTGAGTGTATAGACTGTTGTCATCTGTTCCTATGCGAGCATTAAAGTCTCCACACACAATAGTCAGGGCAGACGGGTAAGTAGATTCGAGAGGCTCTAAAAACGCCTCTAGCTCAGCCCATATAGCCTTGACCACGGAGTTTTTTTGGCCTGGGGGGATATAAACATTGACCAGCAAAAGAGTAGTTCTCTTGAAGCTAAGTAGAGCGGCTGTTGCTAAAGAATTGCAGCTGGGTAGGGCTGTTAGAGAGTGCGCCAGCTCCGTGGAAATGAAGCAAGCTAGGCCACCACTAGATCTGCCGCCCCTTAGAGATGGAGAGGCAGGCAGGTAGTGGCAGTTATACCCATTGAGAAATATAGGGTCATTCTGCCATGTCTCCTGAAAGAGGATGATGTCAAATTGCTTAAGGTAGCACAAAAATTGTTGAGTGTTTTTCTTGGCGTGCCAACCCGCGATATTCCAAGACAGCACTTTTAGGCCCCGGGCCCTTCGGGGAGCTGGGTCTATGTCACCACCACGTCCAGCAATTCTTTGGTGTCTAAAAAAACACACCCGTTGGCTCTTTTCGAGGATGACTGCTTGGAGAGAGTGTAGTGGTCCTCTCTTCTTGGTGATTTGGGGCTAGATTTTGGAGTTGGGGGGGAAGCTAATTCATTCGGAGACAATTTAAGATAGCTGTGCCAGGAGCTTTGAGATTTCACACCTTGATTTGGTCTTACTTTATTGTACATCACAGGGGGCTCAGATTGTAGTTCCACGTCTACGCATTTAAAGGTGCCTCCCACTGTCTTCTTATCCACTAGACATTTGGGAGATATGGGCTGCACATGAAGGTCCTTCATTGTCTCACCTTGGTCATCCTTTTTTTCTAGTCTGCTTCGAAGTAAATCAAGTCTTTTCAGGATCTCAGTTTGAGCTGGTGGATGCAGTGACCAGAATCGCTTTATCAGCGAGAGTTCTTCCTCCAAAAAGGAGTCCTCACTATCACACGTGGGAGGCCAAATGCCAGTTGGATGTGGAGCTTCCTTTTTATCATTTGATACTGTTTGAAGGAGATGATCCTGCTGGAACTTATGCTTTCTGTTTTGATGGTTTTGGTAGTTGGTTTTTTCCCTTTTGTGAACTTCCATTCCTATGCCCTTGGTCCCCATCAGAGAGGTTAAAGGTGCTCTGTTTTCAAATATTCTTAATAGGACTATTCTTTCTTTTTTGAATAGGTTTTTAGCTCTAAAAATAAGGCTGGCCAGATTATGATCTAAAAAGGTAATCAGTGCTCGTACCGAGCAGTCATCTTGATGTAGATACTCTATAGCGGCTATGTCAGTTGCTTTTACTATCCCCGGTAAAATGCCTCTTATAATGGACAAAAAGTGGTCTATACGGTCCGACCCTGCATAAAATCTAGGCGGTTTAGGGTAATTAGCAAAGACAAGCTTTTGTGGGATTAGGACTAAACTCCATTCTCTTTTGGGCCACAGCATCTGTCGAGCTTGAGAGGAGTGGTTCCCCTCAATAGTTTGGGTCGCCAGCTCACCTCTGTCTACAGATTCTGTGCTGGCCATAAGAGGACTCTGGGGCGGTATAACTGTAGATGGATTAGTTCCTTTGTCCCCGCTCGGTGTTGATTCTTCAAAACTTGGTTTAAATTCTTTTGTGGGTGTATCTACTTTACGTGTTTCTTTGATAGCACTTGAGTTGGATTTGTTTGTTCCACTTGTAGAAAGGGATGGAAGAAGGTTAAAGAGCTTCTGCCAATATTTTTTGCAGGTACGGTGAGTTGTCTTAAGCCGCCTTAGATTTTTTATATTTTTGCTTTTCTTTATCTTAGGCTCAGCTTTTTTCCTCCGGGATTTGCTGGGGAGTGGTGGATCCGAGCTGGCTAGGGGATTTGTATTCTGGACTGAAGCGCTCACATGTTGTTTGAAATTATCCACTAGGGTCAGGAGAAGCCCGTTTGTTATCGCTAAAAATTTTTTGACGTTAAGGAGATCCGTAGAAATCTGGTATATCTGCTCCTGAAGATAATCACCCCGCATTTCTGTTCCGCTGTCGTTGGCTTTCAACCAATGGGTTGAAAGGTTACTTCCAAGTTCCAGCGGTGACAAATAAGGATTAGCATCAGGTGTGTTGGCTGTATTAGCCTTTGTAGCATTCTCTGCTATGGCGAGTTCTTGGGCCAAATTTGTTGGATGGTTTGACCACTTGTTGTTTGTCTGCAAATCCTTTAGCTGTGTTGACCAATCCAACACTGTGAGTGGCAAAGGCATAGCTACATCTAGAATACTCTCGTTCTGAGTTCTCTTACTCGCGTCTTTTTGAGGAAAGTAGCTGGTAATTTTACTTTGTCTCCTTCGACGCTCCATCGGGCTCTGTGGTGAATTAGGCAAGATTCCTTGGTCCTTGTATTTTTTCCTGGTGAGGACCATAGTGGGTATATGGGTATATATGGATATATGGTAGGGGTTGCTTGCTTGACGGTAACTTATCTTTTTGTTCTAAGCTGGAGTAAGCAATAGCAGAAATGCCGATTTGTGGACGTTGCCTCCTAAACCTCTCCAACCTCTCCAACTTGTTAGTTTCTCCAGCAATTTACTTGTTACCAGCAATTTACTTGTTAGTTTCTCCAGCAATTTACATCGGAGCTTGTGAGGTATCAGTTATTTAAAATGTTAGAAAATAGTACTAGTCCTAGGCTTTCATACTATAACTTGTTTCTTTTAGAGTTCAACTAGGACTTTCTCTCTCATTCAACAGCCTCACGGCGTAGCCAGTTAAGTAATTATCGAGTTGAACTTGCCTTGTGTTTCTTGGGGTTGTACCTACTTCAATTCCTCCCTTTTTATCGATAAAAAGCTCGGCGTCCTTCCAGTAGCTGACCTCCCCGTCTGCTAATTACCAGCTTCGTGAAGATAGGGCGGCTGCCGAACCTCTTTTGGATAAAAATAGGCCTTGAGTTTTTCCTTCCCAGTCCCAGTTCTAGGAGGTGTATGGGGAGATGAAAGGGAGAGATTGTTCACTGAGCACAACCCCAGAGTCTGTCAACCTTTCTCAGCAGATCTTGGTCGCTTGCCATGACCCATTTGTCACTGTCTCACTGACTACGGAGGTTAAAAGTAGAGGTAAACGGAGATAAAAAGAGAACTTATCTTTTGTGGACACAACTCCTCTGCTACTCCTCCTCCACTGCTCGGCATACCCAGTCTTCAAGGCGGCGTTTCTAATCAGCAGCAGGCTTTCTCAGCAGAAGGTTTGAATATCCTTGTTAATTGGCCAACAGTAGAGATAGAATGGTTAAAACTTCTAACAGAGGTAGAATAGTTAAAAGTCTAATAAAAACGGTTATAAAAACGGCTATAAAAAGCTATAAAAGGCTATAAAAGGTTTGTAATCCAGGAGGGTTCACGGAGGAGAAGTTGTTACAGCCGCCATCTTGGGCATTATCGCTTTATTGGCCGAGAGAGCTGGCCTACAGCTTCCAGGTCATGTGGCCAGCATGACTAAGCTGCTTCTGGCGAACAAGAGCAGCACACGGAAACGCCGTTTACCTTCCCGCCGGAGCAGTACCTACCGTATTTTTCGCCCTATAGGACGCACTTTTTCCCCTCCAAAAATGAAGGGGAAATGTGTGTGCGTCCTATGGGGCGAATGCAGGCTTTCGCTGAAGCTTGGAGAGCGAGAGGCGTCGGTGCGCACCGACACCTCTCGCTCTCCAGGCTCCAGGAAGCTATCCTCCGGAGGGCGCCCCGTGCTCCCGGCTGCCGCCCGCAAGCCGTGTGTGCCTGGGGGGAACTCCCCCCGGCCGTGCAAGGCTTGCGGGCGGCAGCCTGCAGCGCGGAGCAAGGGGTGCCCTTTGGAGGACGCCCCGTGCTTCGCGCAGGTGTCCGCAAGCCTTGCGCGCCCGGGGGGAACTCCCCCCAGGCGCACACAGCTTGCGGGCGGCTGCCGGGAGCACGGGGCGCCCTCCGGAGGACGCCCCGTGCTTCGCGCAGGTGTCCGCAAGCCTTGCGCGCCCGGGGGAACTCACCCCGGCGCGCAGGGCTTGCGGGCGGCAGCTGGGAGCACGGGGCGCCCTTTGAAGCAGAGCGCCCCGCGCGCCGGACAGACATCCGCAGCATGGGGAGCCCTGCAGGAGTTCCCCGCAGGGCTCCCCACCCTGCGGATAGCAGCCTGCCACCCGGCGCGCGTGGCGCCCTGAAGCAGAGCGCCCCGCGCGCCGGACAGACATCGGCCAGCCCCACAAGCTCGGGGGACAGTGGGGAGGCGCAGCGCCGCCATCCCACTGTTCCCCGACCTGGTTTTGGGGGGGAAATGAAGGAAAATTTTTTTTCCTGTATTTCCCCCAACAAAAAAGTATGTGCGTCCTATGGGACGGAGCGTCCTATGGGACGAAAAATACGGTATTTATCTACTTGCACTTTGACGTACTTTTGAACTGCTAGGTTGGCAGGAGCAGGGACCGAGCAACGGGAGCTCACGATTCGAACCACCAACCTTCTGATCAGAACATTGTAGTTAATGCTTAAAAATGTTTCCATGTGAAGGAGTGCAGTGTGGACATTGGAAGGTATATCATCAGCCTCTTGCAGTTTTCCCTACTGCTCCCGCAGGTGCTGGTGTGGAGACTGGCTTTGTGCACAGGCAGTTTAATGTCTTATTTCTTCTCACCTTTCAGAAATATAGCACACAACCCCTGTTTGGTGCGACTAAACCTGTCTGGATGCTCTGGGTTCTCTGCAGAAGCCTTGGAGACAATGCTGGACAGTTGCCCCAGGTAGTAAAAGTTCATTGACTTATGCAAGAAGCAACAGTAGATTTAGCACTGGCATGATGCAGACAAACTGGATATTGCAGAAACTCTTAACCAAGAAATCTGTTTTCACTCTGCTGTCGTTCTGCTGAGCCATAAAATGAGTGTTAAATAGTTTTGTGTATACAGTGGTACCTCGGGTTAAGTACTTAATTCGTTCCGGAGGCCCGTACTTAACCTGAAACTGTTCATAACCTGAAGCACCACTTTAGCTAATGGGGCCTCCTGCTGCCACCACGCCGCCGGAGCACGATTTCTATTCTCATCCTGAAGCAAAGTTCTTAACCTAAAGCACTATTTCTGGGTTAGCGGAGTCTGTAACCTGAAGCGTATGGAACCTGAAGTGTATGTAACCTGAGGTACCACTGTAGACTGTTCTTGCTTATTTCTGCAAAGTTTTCTGCAAATTTTATTTCTGCAAATTAGTTTTTGCTCGACCTGTTTGTTCCTTTAAAGAAATCAGTTTTATTAAAGGCCTTCAACATATAATACAATATAAACCAAACAAAGCTAACATCTAAAAAGAGCAGAATAATAAAAAGGAAAAGAGGACACCCACCCAACTTGTTTGCTCTGAATAGTCTTTTAAAGTCGACACTTAGTTCTGATTAGGCTTGTTCATTCACTTTCCTGGCAATGAACATTTCATCCACTTATTGGTAGGAACAAATTAGCCCATTTCTCTGTAAGCTTAAGAGCAAATGCAGCTTTAACATCTGGTATTACTGGGGCAAGAGGGATTCTCATTTGCCTTAACAACATGACAGTGTCCTGGAACATAGGAGGCAGCTTTATACATAGCCTGGCAGTTTATCCATCTAGATTAATGCTACCTACACTGACTGGCAGCAGCTGTCCAGAATATCAGACTGGTTTCTCCCCAACCTTCCTTGGAAATGTTGAGGCTTGGTCCTTCTGAAAGCCCACAAGCAGGACAGGAAAGTGATAGCCCTCTCCTTTTGTTTGTAAGCAACAATTTGGAGACATGCTGCCTCTGATCCTATAGGTGAAAAGCCATCCTGAATAATAGCCCTTGACAGCTTTCTCCTCCGTGAATTTGTCTCATGTCCTTTTGAAGCCATCAGATTAGTGGCCATCAACATGTCTTATGACAGTGAATTGTGTACCTTCATTATGTGTGGGGAACACTTTCTATCGATAAACTTTGTTGTATAAACCTGGGTGTGTATTTTTTTAAAAAAAGTTAAGATTTCCATTTATATCACGTTTGGGTTTTTGTTTCTTTCCAGCACCTAGAAAATGGATAGTGAAGTTGTGTCCCTCCAGTCTTTTTCTAGATTACAATTTTCACCATCCCTGACCATTGGCATTGCTGGCTGGGCCTGATGGGAGTTGGGAGTCCAGAACATCTATCTGGAAGGCCACAGATCCCCCCACCATAATAAACAAATAATAAATGAACATGTGTCTTGAAAGTAATGTTTTCTCAACTTGTACACAGGTTGGAAGAGCTGAACTTGGCCTGGTGTGACTTCACAGTTGATCACGTGAAAGCAGCAGTCAGCCACATTTCTCCAACGGTAACACAGCTGAACCTGAGTGGATACAGACAGAATCTACTGATGCCAGGTGAGAGGCCAGTTTCGGCTTGAAACCAGCTTGCTCGAGTAACCTACCATCCACACTTGGAAGCCAGCCGTGTGAATAACTCTAGTCTTCTATTACAGTAAATTTTGGGAATGAAGCAAACTTGTAAGAAGAAATGTTTTAAGATAATATGAAATGTATGCCTACAGCTGCAGAAACAAGAGTATCGAAATGCGTAACTTTAAGACATTTTTATCTCTAGGCAAAAACTGTACTGCCTGTTGATGTGTGATGACCAGATTGCATTTGACTTTTCATTTCAGATATCAAAACATTAACTGAGAGGTGTTCCAGTCTAGTCCATTTAGATTTAAGGTAAGAATTTGAGTGTTAACAACACACACACACACACACACACACACACACACACACACACACAGCCCCATAGTTGTGTCTCTGAAGTCCTGTGCTAAGGAATAAATCAAGGTCATCAACACAAGGATTCCTGCTAGTGCAATGGGACTTTCCTGTGCCCTCCCCTGATTTGCTCCAGAGGGCTGGGGGAACCCATAGAACAAATTTATGGGTTATGCAGTCCGCAGAGGGGGAGAATGTTCCACTGTGCAAAAGTAGAAACCATTGCACCAACAGAATGTTTACATAGCGCTACTTTCGGTGCAGCCCAGTAGTACTACAGTCGTACCTTGGATCTCGAACACCTTGCAGCTCAAACGTTTTGGTTCCTGGACGCCGCAAACCCAGAAGTGAGTGCTCCAGTTTGCGAACTTTTTTGGAAGCCCAACGTCCGACGCGGCTTCTGATTGAGTGCAGGAAGCTCCTGCAGCCAATTGGAAGCTACACCTTGGTTGTCGAACATTTTTGGAAGTCGAATGGGCTTCCGGAACAGATTCCATTTGACAACCAAGGTACGACTGTATTTTGAGTCAAATCATGTACCAAGTCTGAGTAGTAGAACAGGCTAAGGGCTGCATGGACTTGGGGTTCAACCCACAATGGTCTGTATGTCAAAGTGGGTGTGCACATTTAAAATAACATTCTGTTTTGAAAGTGACAGATCGGGGGGGTTCACAAAAACCTTTCAGCTCTCCAGATTTACAGCAGGGGACTCATGGGGAGTGATAAGTAAAAACCTGTTTTCCCTCAAATTTTCTTTTTTTAAAAAAAGGAATAGACAGATTTGTGAGGCCACAAAAAAACACTTTGGCATTGCAGGAGGGGAAGGGAAGCAAATGCCTGCAGGTTCCTGTGTGAGATTGGGAGGGGTGGCCAACACAACTGTTTCTAAGCAGGCAGTGAGTGCCAGTCTTGCTGCTCAAAGCAACTGTGGACCCTCTCTTCTCCAAAGGAAATCTCCTATTTCCATCATCTCCCCAAAATCTGCATGAGAGCATACACAGCATGAGGAACTTTTAAATGGGGATTATTTTGGACATAGGAAGTGTCTTCTTGTGATGCCCACTTGCTCCAAGCCACCTTTTAAATGGATGAGAGGTTGCCCTTTAGTGATATCGAGTGCCCTCCATAAAACGTCAGCTCCCATAGACCTCCCTTCTTCCAAGCAGTCTCCATAAATTCAGTTTCTGTACAGTACTTGGGATAACTGGAAACTAGTCTGCAAAACTATGATTGTGCTAAATATGTTCCTTTATTCTTCTTCTAGCCTGCCAAGCTTATATATGCAGAGGCTGGAGTTCTTAAATCAGTTGCTGTTTTTTATTACAGTGACAGTGTTATGTTGAAGCCGGATTGCTTTCAGTATTTCCACCATCTGGCATCTCTTGAACACCTGGGTCTTAGTCGATGCTATCAGATACCTCCTGCAGCCCTACTGTGAGTAATCTTAACTACTTCAAGTCAATAAAAGCAGAAGGTGTTATTCAACTAAATTTTACTTTGAGTATACCCAGTGAAAATAGACTGCTCCATCCTTTCATGCAAGCCATATCTGCTCCCCGCTTCCCACAATATTTGCGCTTTCTCTTCGTGCTAGCTTATCAGGGACATCTCACCATTGAAAGGGCTGCTCGTCACCTTAAATCTTTGCTGCCAACGTTTATTTCCTAGCCTGTTGCACCACACCTTTTCCTGAGTTGTTTTATATCTTAAATCTGAGTAGATATGTATAAGACTGTGTTATTAAGGAACATGTAACAAGTTAATAAAAGGGTGTCCATAGGCCTGTTAGGAGTGCATAAGTGTGTTCTGCCATTATTTAGCATAGTGGGACCCAGTTCTCGTTGGCATGCTGTCCTCCAAATTTCCACTTCGTTAGCAAAGCCCAAGCCACAAGGTACATATTCATTGGTTTGCATGCCTAGTAATGTTGTTCGACAGATGGATGTTGGAGTTTCTGTAGCTTTGCTAACCTGTGAACCGCCTCCTGTTATGTGGCAACCAGAAATCTCGGTTTCTGCCTAAGGGGCTTGTTCATTTTAAGAGGGGAGGAGAATGAATATTCACCTCTCAGTAACATATATATTAACCAAGCTGGTTACAAGGAATGGGGATGCTGCAGAGCAGGGTGGGTTTGGGGTATCTTGCCATCCTCCTGTCTTTTCTTTGTTTTTGGCAGAGTATGACATGTGCTGCTGTACCCTTAATCCAACCCCCAAGATCACAAACTCCAGAAACACTGCAAAGCATTTGCTTGGGCAAGAACCCCCTTCTCATGCAACCTATTCTGTCATCTGGTAGTAAAATGGACCTTAGGCAAGGATGGTTAGGGGCACAGCCTTTGCTGTACGGCTCATGCTGCCACTGTATTTCAGATCTAACGAATTGCATTATCCAGTTCCCTGTGGTTCTGTTCACTTAACTTTCCTTTTTTTGTTGTTATAGTGAACTTGGTGACATAGCCACACTCAAAACACTCCAGGTTTTTGGAATAGTGACTGCCAGCTCCCTTCAACTCTTGAAGGCAACACTTCCTCGCCTAAAGATCAACGTCTCCCATTTTACACCTATTGCAAGGCCCACCGTTGGCTGTAAAAGGAACGAACAGATTTGGGGGATCCAATGCAGACTGAGCTTGAAAAGTCCAGTTGGTTTTTAAAATGGCTTGAAAGACATTTTTAGCTACTACCACGAGCTGTGATGCATCCTCAAAGGACGGTTGAGTTCATAGGTTGTGTTTTAATCTTGTTTTATTTTGTGACACGTGCTGCAGTTCACAACTTTCTAAATGGACTTAAATCAGTTTGTGTGCAAGCGCTGTCAATCATACTTCTGCTGAACTGTATTAAAAACCTGCTAATTATGTACAAATAGTTGACATTAAGCGACATGAACCCCATGCATTTCGAAACACTATTGAAAAGCAAGCTAAGTGTGATTTTTAAATATTAAAATGCTCAAAAATTTTATATACTGTTTCAGCTCTATAGCTAAACTACTCCTGTGGCAATCTTATCAATGGTCTCACACACAACTGCACTCTTGTAAGAAGGTGGCTTCAAGTTCTTGAAACTACCATTTTCAGAGGTTCTCCCCTCTTTTCTGGTTGAGATGATATATTGATCTGAGCTAGAGAATATTTGGAGGGAGTGGGGGGTAGTCTGTAGTTCTAACTGGCACTACCATTTCTTACTGTGTTCAACCTTTTTCTCTGTGTGGAAAGTTAACTGAAGCCAACTTTGAAGGAGAACTGTGCACAGAATCCCAATATAGTCTTAGGTGAAAGAATAGCAGGCTCTGTTAAATAAAATAAAATGGAAAGTAATGATGGAAGGCCTTTAAAACCATGTGAGATGAAACTTTACTGGCAATAATCTGAATATGTACTTTGAAGTTCGTGCTTGGAATAAGGCATTTAGCTGAACTCTTATTCAAAGCACCACTGAGATTTATGTTGCTCACTCCTCACTCATCCTTTGAAGTACAATAGCTGTCAAATAGCCAACACTACTGCTCTTCTTTCTTAAGAGAGAGGAGTTAGTGCTGTGTTCACTCTTCATATGCTTTATAATTCCTCAGAATGTGTTTATCTGTTTCCTAAATTCACAGATACACTGGGGCTATTTAAATCTTAGTCAGTGTTCAGTGATGGCAGTTGAACATCACATCATAGAAGAAAAAATCTTCCACAATTGCACAGATATGTGGCTGCTCTCTTTCCCTGCCTCCAAAATGAATAACGAAGATGTGGGAGGTAAAACTGAAAAGCAGTGGGCAGTGTTAGCATTTTCTTTAAGATCTATTTGTTCTCCCCAATCTAGACCAATCTGTGTAGAATACTTTTAATTGTATACTTTATACTGACAATTGATGAAGAATCACTATAGGGGTGGTTTCCCCCCCACTAGTAGCACTGACAAGTACATAATTTCAGTAGTAAAAGCAACTTTCACATTTAAGACAGTGCTATTGGGATTCATAAGGAACTGCATAGGTTTGTGTTTTTACCTTGTATTTTCATGTGAACTGCTCTGAAATTTACAGATGAAGGACAGTATTCTATCTATATCTACATCTGTATCTATATCTATATGGCCAAGAACACTGTCTAACAAGTATTGGAGATTTACATCTGAAGTGGTATTCAAGCATCAGAGACACATAAAATACTTCCAAAACACCAGCTCACCTTTATTACATTAATTGCTATCCACCTCATACATTATTTCTCAGTAACACCAAATATCAACACCTTTCTTTTTAGTAATATACGGAATCCTGGTTAAAATATTAACAGGAACACTTTAGTCCAGGATGCTAGAATTAGACCATTTTAGGAGGGGATAGGTTGGCTTTCATACTTGCACACATTTCACATATAAAATTGCCTTATCAGCTCCCTTAACACCAAACAATTTATATAGAAATACGTCTTTAAATAGCTTGAATTGTCTTTCTAAAGATTGTCTTGTTTTTATGAACATTCTTCACCCCCTGTTCCCATTAGAGCCAAAATACATGTTAAGCTGTGAGACCTGTGATTGATCTGGATTTTTGTGTGTGTGTATTTTTTAATCACACCAAATATAGCCATGGTGGTTATAATTAGAGCAGTCCAACAGGGGACCAACACCACAACTGCCCACACCGCTTTCACATGCTATATCCTACTTTGCAGGGCAAAAGGGGGGTGGGGGAAGAAACAGATGAGCCTGTACTGTAACCTGTATTTCCCCATTTCTTGGAACCAGATTTGTTGCATCTAGTCATCAGAACAAAGTAAGTGGATCCACTTCACAAGCAAACATTTGGAAGGGTGGCGCTAGCACAAAGTACAGTCTCTTTCAAGCAAGGCTCAACACAAATTGTGGCTCATGTCCTACTTCTGATCTTATACCACGCAGCACTCCTTTCCAAAGATTTCTTTTTTAAACTAGAGGGGAGAGAAGAGGTCAAAAAGCACCTCCACGCACACAGGAAAGTGCCCATGATTTGTAGCAGGAAATGCTCTAAGCATAATCTGCCGCCACATTCTCAAGTCCACAGGTACCTTTTCAATGGCTACTATCCCCACTCCCCATAATAATGATTTTTTTTGGCTTAGGGAGGGGGTTGGCTGAAAGAGGAGTGGTTGATAAAGTTCAGGGTAAACCCCCAATAAGCTCACTAAAACAAAACAAAAAACCCCACACCTTATGATTTTATAAATGTTTGACACAGACACTCAAAAAACTAGTACAATGCTTGCCTGTCACAAACCAAGACCAGTAGAGGGCACCCAGGAACACTTCAAATGTGCAATAATAGTATAGTATTTTATTTTGTCATCTGTGCAAATTCACATTTCAGATCACCCTGAAGGACAGCTATCATTTGATCTTTTTTCCGTTTGAAGGTCTGCATTACATTTAAACTATTGTTTTTGGCTAATAGGTTTGAGTAAGCAATTTCCCTTGCTTACAACTTTGTAAGCTTCTTGCCTAAGTACTTGTCTTTATATAAAACACTTTAAAGACTTCATCACTTTGGCACAGTAGAAGATAATAGAGTATTTTATTTTGAGAGCCATGATCTATTTGCCTCATGGGTACAGAATCCCCACACAGCCCTGCTTCCCCATCCCTTCACTTTATGTGTATTGGCAGTGGGACAGAACACAGGAAACATGGGGTATGTGCATATGTGGGGGAAGGCTCTGGTGAGACTTATCAGAATTTTTCAAGTACAGGCATTAGCCCCATGGTGTGGGTTGATCATGCTCCAAGTTTAGTCATTTAAAAAATTTAGATTGAGAAGTTCATAAAACAGTTGCAATCTCGGTGGACGAATTTCACAGCTTTCTCCATTTCAAATTATTACAGCACCTTTTCACATTCTGTGGTTACTATTCCTCATCTTAAATTGATTTACCTGGAAGCAGGTTCCACTGAATTCAGTGGACCCACTACATTTCCAAACAACCTGTAAAGCCCCAGCTGTACCAATACAGATCACTGGATACTTTGACTGATGGGAAATTTTGTACAATGCATATTTTAAGTGGGAGCTTTCAAGACTCTATTAAGTTCTTCACAGTGCAGTTTAAGGAGCTAGTATAATGGCTTCACTTTTTCTTTTCTTAAAAGGTGGCCTTGTAAAATAGACTTACACCATCTTTTCAAAACTGCTTCTGAATTTTAACTTTTGATGTTATGTTCTGAAGACATAAGGTTATTTGAACTTCTTATTGTGTACTTTAAACAGGCCTCATCATTTACCTGACTCACGCCGAGGGTTCATTACCACTATTTAAAATGTAAACAGTGAATGCATTGGGCAGTATTCTCAAAAAACTGCACTGTGCATGGGTTTAGTAGCATCAACCAATAAACTACACAACACACTACTGAATACCGTGTTTGCAGATAATCATATGGCTAGTTCAAAGAAACAATGGTGAGTAGTCAGCTCTAAGTCACAGTTCTATGGTTTGTAATGCCTTATCTACATAGCAAAAGAACATGAGTTCCAGCAATGTGAAATTTGCTCAAATTGGTCACAATCATGTACCTTTAAAAAAACACTGAATACAGGCTGCATTGAAAAATGAGTACTTTTCAAAATGTCCAAGTATTTCCTCAATGCACAAATGGAGTCCGTCCCCGTCCCCCCCGTTGTACCCATTTCATAAAGCATTCAGTGTCTTACAAACTGCATTTTAAAAAGGAATGGTATGTATTTTCACTAATTAGCCCTGGTAAGCAGGGGACTTATTTGTGCGGGAAGGGATGGCAGAAAAGCATCCTTCTGACATGGCTGGGAGGCTTTGTAATTTGCCTTGTCACTTGGCTATGACATTGCTCACGCTCTTCCCCCAGCAAAAACAGGGCTTCAGCATGGACCACAGGAACTTCTCCCTTCTGGTCTTCTCCTGGGTCATAACTTAGAGGCCCAATCAGGAACCCAGACAGTGCCGAATTAAATAAATGGAAGTTCAAGACCGAGTGCCAAAAATCATTACTATATGCTTTCTACCATAACACATTTTTCAAAACACAGCTGAAACTGTTGGCAAGCCAGATTTTCAACAGGTAGTGGGGATAATATCAAGTGAGTTTTATTCTTGCTATTGAACAGGTGGACAACCTGTGGCCCTCCAGATGTTGCTGGTCCCAGCCAGGGCTGATGGAAGTTGCAGTCCAGCAACATCTGGAAAGCCATAGGTTCCTCATATAGAAAGTAGGCACAACATCAAACTGGTGAGGTTGGGAAGCTTAGACACAAGATGCTGGGTTTATGGTACTGAACTGTAGAAAAACTAAAGCAATGGAAACCATTACAATCAAACATGACCAATCAGAAAAGTAAAATTCTTGGGTGTATACAAAAGGGTTACTTTTGGGTAGCTAAATTCAAAAACTGACCTAACCTTTTTGCTTAATTACTTTTAACATAATTGCTTTTAGAAACCAATGAAATACATATGGGGGAGGGGGGAATCAAGGCATTTTGCAGAATCAGTACTAGATAGCTACTACAGAACTGTACAGTTTATTAACACCAATTTGTTCCAAGCCTTGTCTTAGGTTTTAAAGTATCATGCCAGATTCATTAAGATTTTAAAGAGTCACGATTTTGCTGGCTTCACAAACACTGGTTTTCCAAGAATTACTCATCCAAAAGGAATGAAAAGCAGTTTCAATTGTTGCTTCCCAATGTCTGTCTATATGAAAGAGCAAGTTTCACATCTGAAATCAGGCAGCATCCCTTCTTTGAATTTTGAGTAGTTCAAACTTTGTCTTCATTCGTCTAGCAAAACAGTACGCAGTGCATCTTCTGTATTGATCAATATTGACGCTATTGCTCCATCATTAAATTCAAATGAAGTTCCTCCATCTACAACCATACAGGCATCCCAGCAACGAGAGCGAATGCAAACTCTGAAAATACATGTAAAGAACACTACTACAGACCTACAAATCAAGCAAACAGTTTCATTTACAATGGGAGCTAGAAGGAATACACTATTTTACAAAAATCATGCTTGAGTAATTTTATCACTATTAATCTCTACACTGTTGGAAGTAAAATCAGGTCATACCTACTTAACCAATTAAAAATGAAAATCCATTTACTGGTATGCTAGTTTTAAGATCTCATCTGTCAAATGACACCTACTCAGCTGCCCAATTTAACCAACAGCAAAATACAGATACTATGTCAGAATCGTATTCCACAAATGTGCATTTGTTCCTAATAACTTATCTTTAAACTTTTTTTGGGGGGGGGGGCTGTTGAAAAGCTTAATGCTTCAGGATGTATAGAAAGGAAAGCAGTATTAAGTAAAGCTTCCAACCGTTGAGGGATTCATGACTGGTTCACATACATGTACATGCATTTGGGATGAGCAACAGTATTAAACCTGCAGACTGAAAGTCCCTCTGAACTAATGCAAAGTAAGATCACGCCATGCTGGCTGGGATTGATAGGAGACTAACAACATCTGGAGGGCCACAGGCTTCCCATCCCTGCTTTAAAACATTAAACCATATTAATATCTAATAATATAATTACTATTCTGTGTTTTGGATGAGGGGAGGGAACCCTGGTGTAAAAACTATTCATCAGAAACACCAGGAAGGTATTTTCTGCTTCTCTATAGCTAAGCTAAAATGAAGGAAAGATAATACTGGCAAAAATATTTTTTTTTGGGGGGGGAGGCAAGATTATAGGATAAAGCTAATGTTAACAGCCCTGCCTTTAGACTTGCTAGGCAGAGCTACCCACTCTAAAATGGCCTTCTCCATAGATGCAGCAAGACAAGATCTGGCCAACACCATTAGGAAGGAAAGATCCATGGAATGGTATACTATGAGTTAAGGAAACTCTAGATTTAACTTTTAAAACAGTATTTATTCCTCACGATTTCAAAGATGCAATGGGTCACCTTGATGCTTACTGGATAGCAGCGTCAGTCAAACTGGGAACCATGATTATGATATGGTAAAATGAAATAAAAAATCCATTTCAATCACAGGATTGAAAGTAGGATTCCTATTCTCTGAAAAACTGTAGTTACATATTTTGTCACAATCTTGAATTTAAACCAAACACCTGCAGTCAATACTTACTTTGAAGCAAAACCCCGTTGTCGACTACTTGAAAAAACGCGGTTTGAAATAGGTTCTCGTATACTAAAAAACATCTTGGGTTCCTCTGGACTATACAGTAGTGATTCATTATATCCATTTGTTACTGAAAGCACACAAATTAGATAATTAGCTTCTGCACGTGTGTGAAGCAATAAATAGTAAGTTCTCAAATCAGCTGAGCTTTTAATGGCTAGACTTTTGTTTTTTAAATAACAAATGACTTACACTCCTATTCTGAAAGATTTGTGAAAATATATTTGCCTGCATATTCTATTTTCACTCTAATTATGAGGATTTAAAAAACTGCTAGCCTGTCCTATCGAAGAACTGAGTAACATTAGATGTGAAAGCTAAATACATAATATAATGTCCATTTCTACAATTCTGAAAAACAAAGTCCTGTGCAAAAGTTAAAAGGAAACATATTGCCCATAAGCTCAGAAACTATGATAAAGTCAAATATACCTTTCTGTACAAGTTCCTTGTTCAATGGAAGCCTTAAGCTCTCATAACTTTTAGCTGTTGAAAAAAAAGGAAGAATTAGACACAATTCTTCTATTAGATACAATTATCTTTTGCATTTGCTGGTCAATAGTTATGGTGCTGGTAACTCACCAATCTTAAGGATTTCTTCCACAGCCTGATTTGCTACCTTGTTGATATTAAAAGACCTACAAACAGAAATAAAAACAAGGATTTTATTATACAGTATTTTTATATGGCTGCCCACCAACAAATGTTCTTTGGGTAGCTTACTGAATAATATTAGGATACATTTAAAATGCAGCAAAAACTGAATTTTACTGTCCAAAAAGCTTTGTGCCAGTAAAATAAATAAATAAAATCATTAGCAGGTCAGATTAAAAGTTGTTTTTAAAGCCCTTCATCTGACACTGAAAAGATCACAGATGAAGTGCCAGGTGACCCCTCTTGGAGGCTATAATGTAGCTAGGATGCTACCATGGAGAAGATCTTCTCCCCAGTTGCCACCTGCTTCCTTTCACTTGGCAGGGACACATGGAGTAGGGCTTCTGAACAGAATATTCAGATACAGGAAGTATTTATGTGGAAGAAGGTACTTCTTAAGGACCTGGACTAGCTCCAGCTGGGAGACTTCCCAAACCTTTCTCTAGCATTCTCTATTGTCTTAAATGTAGAGGATTTTAAAAACTGGGAGCCAATTTCTAGCTGAAAAGCAGGAGAGAAAAAATACTTGCATAACCTCAATGGAACAGATTTTATGTCAACTGGAAGCAACACTAACATTTCCTTTCAACCCCTTACTACAACTTCTGACTTCAAAAAAACCCTAAACTTGAAATCTCTTAAACACTGGAAAGTATCAACCCAACAGGAATTTGAGCAGCGCACAGAAACGCCGTTTATCTTCCCGCCGGAGTGGTACCTATTTATCTACTTGCACTTGGACATGCTTTCAAACTGCTAGGTTGCATGGGGAGCATTCAATCATCCTCACCTTAATTTTGAAGAACTACAGTCCCAGAGGTGTACCATGTATTAGCATTCAAATTGGTTATTTGTCTACACATGTAGCACACTCTAACATTATTACAGAATTTAGAGACTAAAACCACAATTTAATGAATCACATAACTTTGGATACCCATTTTTAAAATTACCACCATCCCATTTTCTGTTTCCCTAACAACAGTAGCCACCAGTCCTGCATTAACAAAGTGCTTTGGAAGCTGGAATTTCAAAAGAAGCCACAATTTAGCATGGGGAAGTTGCATCCTTTGCAAAGAAAAAAAAAACCTGCTTGGCACCCAGAAGCCAAACAACTCAACACAATACATGCCAACTCAAAATTAAGATTCATTGGATTTAATGGATCTAATTTCCAGGCAAGTTTGTATAGAATTGCAGCTTGATAGAACTCAAGTGTACTTGATCATTTCATGAGCTAGTTTTCAATTTCTTCAAGGTGGTACAACAATCTTCTATGAAAATGTGTTTACTCATTACTCCTATTGGAAAAGCCAAAGAACTAACATTTTAAGGCTACACCAAACTTACCAGGCTTTTGATCCTGTTCCAGTGCATATGTTGAGACCTGAGCTCTTTTGTTTCTCCCATGGACCACCATCAACTGATATTTCATAGTAAGAGGCCCTATGAAGGGAGAATTTAAAACTGGGTTTGCAGGACTTATAGTTCACCCTGAATAAGACAGAACACAGCCCCACATCAGGCATGTACCAATCTAAAAGGGCAATTTCAAACATGGCTGAAAATTTCACATTAAATTTAGTACAGCAGTTCTTTAATGAAGCAAGAAGGTTGATTTGTAATTGGTAAGTTTTCATCAATTTTCAAAAATACAGCAAATTGTTAGTAAGATAGCAAGCCATTTTGAAAGCCTTTTAGAATTTTCTACCTTAATTCTGTGGGTTCATCTGTAGTTAATAGGACAGGGTATAAGTATTTCCCACACTGCAGCATTAGTGCACACAGCTTTAGTAATTTCTACCCATATGTATGTGCCATCGAAATCAAAAAGGAATTTTAAGACTGAACTGCAAGTAATAGAATTTGTGCCTGCAACTTGTATACCTCTGACCCTCCAAATACTGCTGGGCTACAGCTCCCATCAGTTTTCTCCACTATGATGGCTGGAGCGGATGGGAGCTAGAATCCAGACACTTCTAGTGGAGCATGGGTTCTCCACCCCCAGTTTTGCTTTTCCAAACTATTCATTTTACTTAAACCAAGGCTAGTCAACATGATGTCTTCCACATATTGTTAGGCAATGACTCCCAGCAGACCCAGCAAGCGTTGCTTATGGTCAGAGATGAGGGGAGCTGTAGTCCCAACAGAATCTGAAGAGCATCAAACTGGCTACCAACAACCTAATACTCAATTTGGCATCTAAACAGATATTTCTACCACACTTCCCTACTACACTTCCCAAATTTACACCCCATAAAATATAAAATGTCTACCATGCCTAACATTCACCTTTTCATCCATCACTTGACCAAGCAATCCCATTCCATGATCATCATTCAGTCATCTCCACACACCTCAAATTCTCAACTCACAAAACACTTATGGGCCTGCTCATTCAAAACTCTTCAATAATCCCCATTATTAGATGGAACTGGTAGTATTGCTCCCATGCTTAATCCCTTCCAGCAAGGGAAAAGGAATGATCTCCACAATCTTCCATGCCCTTCTGCTTAATATTTTTTTGGGGGGAGGGGAAGCAGCAAGCTTCAATTCTCCTTTCCTACATAAAACATACTGTGTTAGGAAGCATGAAGCAAGGAAGAACTGAAAGATGAAAAAGTGTCAGCAGTTAAGAGAAATAGGTCACAGTTTTGAACACTATGATTAAAAATCATTTCCCCATTTTTACTAATTACATACAAGGTGTTATATGCTTTAGACAGTAACATGCAGAGAGGTCTTGTCATACACTGTGGAAATGGGGGGGTGATAAATAGTTAGTGTACTATTAGATAACCCTTCAGGTTGTTTTACAGTTTGAGCCAGTTACAAAAAATGGTTGGAGTCAGTGATAAACAATGAAGATCAGAACTTCAATAACATATGCTTGATATGCAAGATGATACACTACATGCCGGAAAAGAATCCAAAGTCAAATTTGTGTGTCCAAATAAGTCCTCTTGAAACATGATAGGAAAATATATATGTAGAACTATGCTGCTTTCTCACAGATTTGGGAAATTGCAGAAATGTATAATTTGGATCCAGTAATTAAGTCTGAATAATTTGCATATATTATTACACACACAGAAGGGGAAAATGGATATTGAAGTTTACAAGCAGTCCCAAACAAAAATGCTTATGATTCTAGCATACCTGGATGAGAGAGATTCTCCAATAAAGACTTCATTTAATGATCTCACTGGCAAGAGGTGTGGTTCAGATATCTGAGACCCTGCAAATATAGGCAAATCAGTGCTGACAGGCTAACAGGATAAGCATCACCAGAAACCAAAACGGTAAGATTATTATAGAGGTTTGTGTGAATAGACACAGATATGGAAGACTACCAGGAGCAAAATTAAGAGGTTCTTGATGTACACACTTGATGTGAAAGAACTCATTGTACAAAAGTCTGGCTATTCATTTATTGAAGAGGGCCTTGCACTTAATCGACAAGTTACCTTCTATTCTGAACATGTTTCTCTTACATATTTGAGATTAGCATTAACATCACATCTCAAGACTGAACAAAAGATCATTGCACACCAGTGAGTGGATTATATTTTAGGATTGAAACTATACTCACTTTGATCCTGAAATCTTCCATTAACATGGGCCCTGCTGTGCTGTTCTTGACTCAGCTGCTGTTCATGCAAGTCAACAGGGACAGGGTTAATGCCAGTCCCTTCAAGATATAAACGGATTCGTTGCCGCCACTGCCATCTTTAAAAAGGAGAAAATAGCACAAGAATCAAACAAACTGAAATGTATGGCAATTTTTCTGTATGAATCAATAGTTCAAGAAAAAATCTTTACTGGGCCAACCAAAATGTTACAAAATACAATGTAAGCTTTTAAACTCTAAAACTTACAAGACAGTGTAGGGGAAGTTATCAGACATTCAACGGAGACTATTCCAGGGGTTAGGTTTTTTAGCGCAGGAGATCCCAGGCTAGCTGTCAGCAAACCCTGGATGGAGCAGCCAAGTAATTTTCGTTGTCCCCGAGAGGGGGCAATGACAATAAAGATTATTATTATTATTATTATTATTATTATTATTATTATTATAAAGCCACCAGGAGTTTGTATGTTGTCAGATGTGGGCAAAGTCTGAGGGAAAGTCTTGTGAGCCAAATAAGGACTAGTGTCCAGCCTAATTAGGCCCATAAGCTGGAAATTCCCTGACCCTGAAATGGAGGGTTCCCCATCTCTCAAATCAACAACTAGTTGTAACTCAGTTCTGCCTCTGCCCCTAGGTGAAACAGAGAAGTTCTTTTGGTGAATATAAAGGTATAAAGAGAACCTGGGTAGTCCCTGATAATATCACCTAAAGGTTATCACTTATCTCTACCTCTGTTTATTGTACACAACAATAAAGTTTTTTTTAAAAAAAATTAATATTTATCATTATTGATCAAGTTATTTTTAAATTTAATATTTATCTTTACTGATTTTCATTACATACAAAACTTAGTAACATCAAACAAAAACAAGTCCCAACTTCATTTATAAGATCACATTGCAGAAAGTCACCCTATTTAATTAACCAGTTTTATGGTAGTGGTGTTCAAGCTATACATATGAAACCAGTTGATAAAAAACAAAACCCAATCCCATTCATTCTATATGAAGGTATTATGACTGGTATAAAGTTAATGAGAAATCTGTGTCCCTCCAAACGTTGCTAGGCTACAATTCCCATCAGCCTTCGCTACTGGTCATGTAGGTTAGGGCTGAGGGAGTTTGAGTCCAGAAGCATTTGGAGGGCCACAGGTTTCCCATCCTTGGCTATAAAGATATCTGCAGTATCTTATGCTTCAGAATTAAATGCCTATTATTGTGTGTGTCAACAGTAAATGTTCCAAAACATGAACATCTAAAATTTGCCTTGCCGGGTATTGATTCTTGCACACCGATCAGCAATAGCTATGATGAAATCATTAGTGTCAGATATCTCTCTATAGTTTTACTCAGCTGATCTCCTAAAATATGTCCACGCAGCATAACTAAAAGCTGAGTTTCCAAGAGATTGGAATGAATCAGTGGCAGAGTTTCATGCTCCGGCACCGGGGGTCGGAGAGCAGGCGGGGGCATGGCTGGCGCGCGTCCCGGGGGGCATGGCACGCTGCTCACAGGCGGGAGGGCAGCCATGATGGCACCCCACCGGGATTGCGCTGCCGGGGGCGGTGCGCTCCCCCTGCACCCCTCTTCCTCCACCAGTGGATTGAATATCCTCCCATGTAACTCAACATGAACCAGACCACTCAAACATCAATGCAGGTTGTCAGAAGGCACGTGAACCAGGAAATCTTGGTAGCCTAGCAAGGTGCTCACCACAAAGTGAAGGATCACTTTCTTTTCCCATCCTCCTGAACAAACTGAGCTGTAATACTGGAAAAGGGGAAGAAGAACTCACTATCATTTAAAGCTATTTACAAGAGGGACCTGTTCAGCATTCCAGTCATGTCCTCCTCCACCACGCTCCATTCCACTCCCGCATGCCTTTACAGATTCCTGGAATTCTGTGATCACTGAGCATGCTTAGTCCTCCTTAGGCTGTTTTAGGGTTTCTGTTCTTGCTGTTTTAAACCACACACACACACCAATTCTTTTGTATTTTAGCTAATTCCGGGCTTCCTTTAAGTGTGTTGATAGCTCCCTCTTATTTGTCAGTGACCTGTATTGTCTATAATCCTGCTGGGCACTTACCAGCTGAGTTCTTATCTGTGAGATCTGCACTTGCTGCTTATCTGCTACTGGGCCAAATTCAGTATTATAGTACTAGTACAGAAAGGTCTATAAGTGTATACACTCTATGTTTTAAATGCATTTTAATTTATAATTGAATTTATATACCATCCTTCATTCAAAGATCACAGAGTGGTTTAAAACATAAAAACACAAAATGATAAAAACAATAAAATAATCAGCCCAAGACCTGGCTGAGTATAAATGTTTTTGCACTACTTTGATATGGACTGCAGACTCAATAAATTCTAGGGATGTGTAGTGGCCCCTTGAATCTGAACATTTTAAAAAAAAAATCTGCATCCGCATAACTCCTTCGGCTTTAATCTGTGCTCCCAGTTCCAAGCCATTCTGTATAAAACGGAAATGTGTGACTGTTCCACAAATCACACTAAGTACTGTTTTGGACACATTGGTTCCCACATTGATGCAGAGCTGGAACAAATAGTCTTCAGGTCTACTATAGCTGTATTAATACAAAACATTACATTTCTTTAAAACAACTATCTAGAGATACGTAAGCTCTAACCTACCTGAACTCACCACGATAGAGTTTCTGTAGGGCATCTGGAAATGAGTGTGTATATCGTACAGGTAAACACAAATGGCCTTCAGATCTGAATATAACATAACAAGGCGAGAATAAGGCATGAAATCACAGTATTCTGTTACCTCCTTCAGGCAAAGATCTGTTCCCTCTCACCCATTCTAAAAAAAGGGAATAAGTAATACAATACTGGATTACATTATTGTAGCTAGCTGGGCAATTTTCACTTTTAGACAGCATTCTATGCAAGATATGCCTAGGCAATCTATTTTCCAACAATTGTTTTTCATGTATTGAAGTAACTAAAAACAACAAAATGGCTGCCATGGGGGCATAACGCTAAATTAGAGAGTGTACAAGCATGGTGAAGCCTTTCACATAATTGTGTTTCCACACGAGAAAAGGATTAACCTGTTGAAATTCTGCCTAGAAAATAAGCAGGGAAAGTGTGTTAAATGGGAGGGGGAAACAGCAGCTCCTTAGGGTCCCAAGGATTCATATTGTGGGCTTTCTAAACAACTCATTTATCAATCACTGCTCTGACTTCACTCATTCGCTAAAAGCACTGACAGGCAGAAGCAGCCAGGCTTGCTCATTTTACAGAAATCACTTAGAAGTGTACCTGCACATTTTGCTTTATAACTTTCTTTGTAGGAGGTTTAAAGCTAGGGCCCTGCCTGGGGACAACAATGGAGACCTTTGCAGGCACCATGGCACCTGTGGGCGCCAGTCTGGCAATCCCTGATCTACAGTCATAGTTAGCATACTACACAATAGCCCAGTTAAAATATATCCTAAATTAGCAGGACAGTATAGTTAAAATTCAATTTCTGTCCATGCTACTCTTACCTAACTTTGACCATTTATACCCATGCAGAAGTCACAAATATGCAATCAATTTTGTGAGAAATAAGGAAAAACTGTGAATAATGTACATAATAAACTGGCAAAGGAAGTCACTGTATGCATATCAATGACAGAAAATGCCCCACATGGCACTCACAGGCCACTAGACTTTTAATGATGCGGTTTACAATATGACAAGGTATCTGTAAGTCTTAGGCTCACCTATCTGGGTCTGTGTTTATTCCAATAACTGGTTTTAACCGGTCCAACACCTTACTGGCTGCCAAAAGCATTGTGCCATCACCTAGATGAAAAATAGTTTGAGATCAGATTACTTTTACATAAGATTTAAATATTCCAATGGAAGCATCAAGTACAGAGAATTTTGTGCTCAAACTTTTAAACCATTATTGTATAAAATTAAGAGTGGAAATAGATTCTGATGCGGAACTCAATTTGCCATAAGGAAATTATACCTTTGAAGAAAAAGAAAAACAGGTGCACAAAGCCTAGGTAACAACCTCTACAGAATGTTTCATAATTTGTACACAGGCAATGAGTGTTTTGTGCAAGGGTTACATTCCAGACCCCTGCGTGTGTTGACACTAAATCAACTTTACTCTGGTAGTTCAGGTTAAGACTTATTTATTGATAAGCCAACTGATCAATTCTTCATATTGCTAAACAATTATTCCCGCAAGTTTGTTGTAATTCAAAATACCCATCCCCACTCACAAGTTAATACCTCCTGCTGCTACAACAGCATCTGCCCACCGAACTGTCTCTTCATCATATTCTCTGCGCTTCACAAGTCGGACCTCAATCTTCTCATTCCTGAAGATTTATGGAAATGCAAGTGATTATTAGTCAGGTTTGAAGGGCTTAAAAGGAATGCAAACTGTCAAGTTAAAAAGCTAGTTTATATAACTTTGATAATGACCTCAGGAAAGGGAAGCAAAACACACCACAAGTATGAATATTGGGTTATTGTGACTTTTTATATAGTATCTGATTGTTACTATTAATGTTTGATGTTTTATTATGATTTTTCATGTGTGTTGGAAGCCGCCCAGAGTGGCCAGGGCAACCCAGCCAGATGGACGGGGTATAAATAAAAAAATATTATTATTATTAGTCCCATGGAAGATAACTATCACTTGCATCAAACTCTACTTACCAGTTCCCTGAAAACTTCTAATTATTTTACACCAGGAACAGCTGGCTTGTGTCACTCCAGATATTGATAGACTACATCCCACCTTCCCTGTCTATCAGCCATGCTTGCTGTGGCTGAAGGGAGTTGGAGACCAACAACTTCAAGGCCAACAGGCTAACTTCTCTTGATTTACACAGAAGGGGTTTTGCTATAATGCTTCCCTTTCATCACCTTCCACTGCTAAATCTGATGTACTAACACAGGATTATGTATCAAAAGTTTTTGGGCTGTTATTCAGAAAGAGCTCAACCTAGTGTCAGCAAAACCTGCACATATATATATCAAAACCTGTAGTGTAAACTGTAGTTAAAATTGTAGTTAGATTATTGATGACTTTAATTATCTTTTGAATGCTTTTTAAACACCTGCTTCTAACCATCTTTTAGTAATTGTAGGGGTTTTTGTGTAAACCACTTGGAGGTTTTATGACAATCAATGAGTGTGTGTATTGTTGAAAGAAAAAAACAAACAAAAATAGTTTGTGGTTGTTACTATGTTGTTCAATTGAAAACTAACTCAAAAGTGAGACTGCCGGTTATGTTCTACTGATTACAAGGTCAGTCAAAAACTCAACAATATCCTACTGTTGTCCAGTTTGGTTAAATGATGAAACAATAGCTTTGAATGCACACTGACACTTGTGTATGCAGAGAACTGTATACAGATAACCTTTGTACATCTTTTTCAACAGAGAAAATAAGAGCCCTGTGGAATCAAGCCTAACGCTATTCTGGTCCAGGACTCTGTTCTCACAGTAGCCAAACAGATGGCCATGGGAAGACCACAAGCAGAACCTCAGTACAACAGCGCTCTCCCCTCCTGCGATTCCCAGAAAATGGTATTCAAAGCAATACAGTAGGGGTAGAATATATCCACTGGTGGCTTTTTAAAAAGGATTAGATAAATTAATAGAAATAAAGCTATTCAAGTTGGTGGCAACCACAACCTATTGTGGGAGCAAATTCCATGATTTAACTATGTGCTATGTGAAGTATTTTCTTTTTTTGATCCTGGATCTTCCAATATTCAGCTCCACTATATGTCCCTGAGTTCTAGTATTATGGGGAAAGAATAATTTTGCTCTCTCCATTTTATCCACACCAAGTGTAATTTTATACACCATTATCATAAGTTTATACATCATTATCATGTCCCCTCCTACATGCCTTTCTCTAAACTAAAATGCCCCAACTATCTTGTCTGAACTACGAGAAACTTCTGAAACTGAATGTAGAGGGCTGCTAACAGAAATAGAAGCAAAGAGTCAGTTTTCCCTTTCTTTTATATATACAGTCCCCTTCATATGTATTAGGGCTGGATGATAAATCACCTCAAACCGTCCATATTTTGATATCAATTTCATACTTTTTAACCTGGGAATATATCGTGAATCATGATGTGTGTGTTTATGTGTGCTATGCAAAAATCACAATGTGGGAAAAACTGTGAAGCCAGCCAATGCTTCTCTCAACTCCTGCAACCCATTAACTCTGCCAGCTCAGCTCTCCCCTGCCTCCTGCAGGGTGCAGCAAATCAAAAGAGCAGGCACCAGCAAAAACCATGATGCAGGAAAAACCATGAAGCCTGCCAATGCCTCCACACAGCTCCATCCTTTTTTCAGACATTGTGATATATTGGTATATTGTGAAGTTTAGCTGGTGATATATCATGATGTTGAAAACCAGATATCGCCCAGCCCAAATATGTATAAACATGGTTTACTGGATCAGAGTAATTATAATTTCATATACTGGGCATTAGAATTATGTGCCAAACTCCTAGAACCTCTGCTCTCTGAAATTATTTATTATATTATTTATTTTTATTATAATCATTATTATTGATACATACCCTTACCTTAAACTATCTACTACATGCTCCACATTTTTTGTATGAATCCGATGTCGCTCCAGTAGTCCACTGTAGTTAGAGCCTTTTAATGCAAGCTGTGAAAGACAAAAATCAAAATCTAATGAAGTTGGCAGTAATTTTCTAAGCATGTGAAAACAGTATGTAAACAGCTAAGCTTGAAAAAACTAAATTTATTTATGGAAAATTGGAACTGTCAGAAACATGAAAATGGTTTATTCTCTAAAACCAAGCAAGCGAGAAAGTATTTAAATGTTGCTCAAAATTCAGAATCTGCATATAAGCATGTGGAACACTACCATTTTAATGAAAAGTTCCAGTATACAATTCTATTCTACCAGCCATATGCATTCTGACATACCATTCAACCAGTGTTAGAAACTCAAATATATGAGCTAGGTGCAAAATGGCTCCTTAAACCAGGGTTATAGTTGCCAAAACGGAATGCCTAGTTGCCATTTGGGGACATTTTCAATACGACTTTTTGGTTCCTGAAATTCATTCTGATTGTGCAGATAAAATATAACAAATAGTATTATATAGGATGTGTTGTTAGTGTGTGAAAACAGCCAAGATCCGAGGCATGCACCTCCAGATCATTTGGTCACAAATGGTCAATAGCCAGGTACAAAATGCGCCTGGTGAATTTCAAACGCTGCAATCAACTACTGTATAATAAGATATAACCTAAAATAAGTTTTACTAAGAGTTCTGAATTGGGATGAAATGAGAGCAGCAGTTTAGAACAAATTAGGAGCAGTATCTCCTGTCATGGTGCATTATAGCATCGGACTGGCAACTGTTTCTAGTCACTAAAGAAGCTTGGCTTTGTTACTTCTCTATCTACTACCTGGAAAGAGGATACTGCACGAAAAGCACGATGACACCATACTGAAAGAGGCACTCTGTGTACCTATAATATTGCCAACTTTTAAAAAGTTCTTACTCCTGTGGTTGTGTATTTTGAGGTCTTTGTCCTCTAGTAAGAAAATTAAATTTCTGGCCACCACTGGCAAGCCTTTCTGGGGACCACTGAATATACACAAAAAAATATTTAAGTAAATTTTTATCCCAGTATAACTCTTAGAAAAGTGCCCAAAGTGACAAAATGATCAAAAATAAGGAAAACATCAGCAATTAAACCACTAAATGCTTAAGAAAACTTGTAGAGAGTAGGGAGAAAACTTGTAGAAAGTTAGGAGTTTCACATGCATCGAAGAATAAAAAAAGAGAAACATCCAGTGATACCTGCAAGATTGCACAAATGATTTCTGTTTGCACAACATGACTTCTTCTTTTTCTCCTCCGCTGCAGCATTCTGAGCACCTGAAAAATCAGCTCCAGAAAAGCCACCATCCTTCTGGAGCAGATTTTGGAGGAGCATGTATGGAGGAAAGAGGAAGTCTGTTCATGTGCCACTGAGTGTCATCCAAAACAAAATATAAAATAAAATCAAGTACCGTATTTTTCGTCCTATAGGGCGCACCGGCCCATAGGACGCACCTCATTTTTTGGGGTGGGGAATGAATTTAAAAAAATTATTTCCCCCCCCCAGCCGCGGCTGCCGCCCCAAGCCTTGCACACGCCTGCCCGAAGCACGGGGCACCCTCCGGAGGGCTCCGCGTGCTTCGGGCGGCATGCTGCCGCCCCAAGCCTCGCGCGCCCGGCGGGAGCTCCTGCCGGGCGCGCAAGGCTTGCAGACACTCGCCCGAAGCACGGGGAGCCCTCCAGAGGGTTCCCTGTGCTTCGGGCAACAGGCTGCCGCCCCAAGCCTTGCGCGCTCGGCGGGAGCTCCTGCCGGGCGCGCGAGGCTTGCAGACACTCGCCGGGTCTGCAGGCTGCTGCCAGCAAGCCTTGTGAGCCCGCGGGAACTCCCACCGGGCTTGCAAGGCTTGCGGATAGCTTCCTGAAGCCTGGAGAGCGAGAGGGGTCGGTGCGCACCGATGCCTCTCGCTCTCCAGGCTTCAGCGAAAGCCTGCATTCGCCCCATAGGACGCACACACATTTCCCCTTCATTTTTGGAGGGGGAAAAGTGCATCCTATGGGGCGAAAAATACGGTAAGTCACTGAGCTTACATAAGAGGGAAACAAAATATGCCTAAATTCGTTTTTACGAACGTCACCATCTTTTGTGAGCACACTTCATTGTAATTCTCCTTAGCCTTCAGAATTTTGGCCTGCCAGCCTGTTTACTTGATTGCAATTCTCAGCAGGTTTCAATCTACTTACAAATACTTGCTTGAATAAACTGAGAATTTTGTCCGAATTCTCTCAATACTGCATGTTTAAAGTAAGTTATATCCTTAACATACAAGCTGTACATGTTACAAACATATAGTGACAGCACATAGATCTGTGGGAAGGTGGATGAAAAGCTGCCACTTAATTTTGTCTTAGCTCTGTAAGTGTTCATTAGAGTATAACATGCAACAGAGTACAATGAACGCCAGGGCAGGAACTAAACTGAAAAGACAGGAACAGAACCACCTGTTTCCTTCATGGCACATCTATGTTCTCTAAAAATCCAGCAAATGTATCACACTATACTCAGTGGGGAGATGAGCAAAAAGCCACATAGCAGCGAGTTGTATAAACAAGGCGAGAATGAAATGGAACCATGTAACTAAATGAACCAATCTCTAAATTAATCCTTCCACAGGAATACCCCAACAGAAGTAAAACACATACTACATTACATTCTCAATTGTTTTCGTCCCAACTAAAGAAGATTGGCAAGTTAAATTAAAGGAATATGCTGAAATGGCAAAATTGACAATGAAACTATGTTGATAAATAACAGAACCAAGGAAGGGACTAGAGGGAAGTCAATTTGTACTGTTGTTGTTTTTATTTTTGGAAAATTAGTAAAATGTTATAAAAAAACAACAACATTCTCAATTGTTTTAAAAAAGAATTTTAGTGACCATAAAAATTCTGAACAAAAAAGGGTGTGTGATAATGTGATGCTAATGACCAATACCAAGATGGTCTACCAGGCTTGCGTGCTGAGCCAGCTGCTGTGGACAACTTACACCCGCCAGGAGCAATGCCTCAGTGCCTTCCAAATGCACTGCGTCAGGAAGATTTTGGGCATCACATGGCAGGACATTCCACAACCTTGGGTACAGCACCTTTGTTTAAAGAGAGTTGCCATGACAATAGTTTGAAGATCAAGTCAATTCATGTACGTCAAAGATTCCAAAGATTGTCATTTCAGAGGTCAGTTTCTCAAACAAACCACACAATGAAATGAATTTTGTTCAGTGAAAATATTGCTTCACTTGAAAATGATGTCTTCAAAGAGCCTGAACGTTGGATTGTCCTGTCAGAAGACAATGTAAACACTCATTATCACAATCTTTTTCATGAACTGCGTATGTCCAAACCAAAGTAAACTCACAGTGTTAAGAATGTCCTGGCAGAAACAAACTCCAGAAAGGAAAGATCTATAAGAGAGTTCCAATCTTTCTGTAATCTATCCTATCATGTTCTGCTTTTAAGATGCTCAAGTAGGGACACAAGTGGAAAATTTGCAAGAAACCAAATCAGCAAGGTTAGCAAAGATTTTAAAATATTAGTTTACAGCGATGCTACATGCCAAGACAAATAAAATAAAATATGGAGCCTCTGTTCTTTTGCATAGTGTAGACTCCAGACGTATTTTTTAAAATCACCTTTTTTCTTTGCTTATTAGGTCTGCGTCTGCAACATTATTTGAGCAAAGTTAACAAGATAAAAGGGCACAATGTAAAAAACCAATCACAATATATGCAAAGAACTGAACTAAGGTAACTTAAGAGCAAAAAGCCTGTGATATTCTGGGATACATCAAAATACCAAAAATATCAGTGGTGAATATGCTATGGAAGCACACTCACTATGTTTGCACTACATATATGAACTTCTTACCAGGATGGGATTTGCAGTCCAATTTACAGTACTGATTGGCTGGCCAATATATCAAGCAAAAAAAACCGCAAGCCCTTCCCACCTAAAAGTTTATTTAGAAGGGCTGGGAGAGTGCTTTAAAAATTTTTTTGAAATGCTTCAAACAAGTTTTTGAACAGCCACAAAGCCAGGTACTTGCAACCCCTCAAAGCAGAACAGTCCATTGAAGGATAGGGATGATTAGAATAAGAAAAACTGAAATGTTTGACAATAACCAGTTGAGAGGCTAAGCATTAAGAGAAGTACATCACAAAATAACAAATACACCCCTACGAAATTGGCTAAGAAATTGTATGAGGAACATGCAAGGTAGGAAGAAAAACTCTGTGCTTCTCTGTTAGTATGATGCAAGATAAGGAAAATATGTAAAGAGAAAACCACTGAGAACAATGAATACGGCAAACATTTCATAAGATAATGCAAAGAAGACTACAACAGTGTTCAAAGAAGTTACTTTTGTATCTACTTTGCTGGGAACTGAATATACAAAAGTGTTTCACATCAGTAAGAGAATTTCTAAGGCTGTGGGAAAAGAAAGCCTAAGAGATTTTGCCAACTGGCAGAATCAGAGCAGAATGAATACCACTGATTAAGAACTACTGTTTCCAAAGCCAAGGCAGCCTCTGAAGAGAATAGAATTTGAGGAGTTATACTACTTTAAAGGGCTGCCACCACAATCCCCTCTGCTGCCATCTCAAAAGCAGAGCAAGACTAGACTGACAAGAGCAAGCTTAATGGCACCATATTTCCTACAAAGAAGCCAGTCCTTGGCTCCATAGCAGCCAGTAACTGATGACTGTGTGAGAGTACTGCTCTATAGCAAGCCACTTATTTTGTAGAAACAAATTGTTTTGAAGCTCACAGAAAGGCAGTAGTCAAGCAACTGGAAAACCTAAAATTTCCAATTTCAAAGCAGTAGAAGCTGCTAGCAAATGACGTGGCAGAACAGTTTTATATGACAAAATGCCTGTTCACCGAGGTGGGCACTGCGTATGAACCTCCGCAATCCTATGCATGTTTGTTAAACATTTTGATTCTGCTGTTCATTTAAAAAGTATCACACGGATAAGACAGTCTGTGTTCCCAGGCTTAGAATGTAAAACACAAGACACAAAGGGGAAAGCATTAGGAGGGAGGAGGAAAAAATAAGTTAGGCCTATTAAAGACAGATAAATGTGTATACATTTACACACTTAATTATAAACAGTGTGCATTAGCCTATTATACAGGATGCCGTTTCCTGGGAATAAAGGGCTGGATCCTAGTGCTCCCAGTATCAAGTCCACAGTGTAGTACAAGAGTCCCCAAACAGCGAAGCTTCGTGCAGGTGGTCTGCAGTATGTCTGTAAAAGTACAATTAAAATCATCCAGCATCTAGCATAGTGCATTACAATTGCTACAACAGACAGGGAAGGGGGAAATCATTAAGTGGTCTGCAAAGACTCTCAGCAATTTCCAAATGGTCCGTGGGGGGGGAGGGGAGCCTGAGAACCATTGCTAAAGTATATGACTAGTTATGTGACGTTTATCATGCTTGACCATGCTTCTTCAGATACTTAGAAAAGCACACTTTAACCCTAATAGAGGGCCACTGATTCAGTGTTGAGATATGATAATAGTTTAGCATATTATGATTTAATTCTAACAAGCTATTATTTTTAAGCCTTCATTTTTATCCATTCTGATCAGAAGATATTATTTAGAAAACCTAATGGTCATAACAATATATATTTCATAAAGAATGAACCAGGAAGCCTCGCTGACACTGCTGGAAGTTTCATGAATACAGAGTCTCTAGAGCAGTTTGATAGCTCATTCTGCATACTGACATGAACCAAGCTGCTCTCAATTTCTTTTCCTAACATGTAAACCCCACCTTCCCCCTAGCAATCTGATCATTGTTAAAGTGCCTAAAATTGTTAAAATAATTCGTGCCCTGCTCACAGACTCACTGTACAAAAGAAAGGACATAATACTTTAGATGAAAAGGGGAAGCAAGACAGAAAGTGGGTCAATCAGGAAAAAAACAGGATGAACAGCTGTGTCTTTATAGATAATATAGCTGGAATTATCAGATTACTGGCTAACAACATAGTGAATCTGGCCTGTGATATAATTTTGCGTGGGTGGAATGAATCTTTGTCAGCAGCATACAGTAGTCTATGACTGCTATAGAGGAGGTGTGCTGAGATGGCATGAGGTAGTAAATGTATTTATTACATATACTATACTTATGTGATCAATTATCTCTTTTATAGCCTCAAAGTATATATTTAAGGCAGAAGGGTGAAATACACACATCAGGAGAATGCAACAGTTCATTAAACTTGCCTTCCCTTCAGAGCCAATAATTTTAGCCTCACATGGCTGCAAGTTAGGTAGTTGGTCTGGGGCTGAGTGCTGCCAAAATAGATGGTACTTTCCTGAAGAGTAAATAATCATGATGAATCTGTGTTAGCAGTCACTGCCATGTGAACCTGTGGGTGTGGAAACATGTATAACTGCCACTTCCTTAATCAAGTGATTCTGTATTAAAGTCTTGATCTTTCGAAGCCCAAGCACTGGCCAGATAAAACACCTATTTTCTTAGTAGTAAAAGTTATTAGATGCATCAAAGAGCAAATAGCTGATGTACTATCATAATGTTGTGAATACTGACAGTTGACAATATCCTTGGAATAAATAAATCTGTATGCAATTAACCAAATAATAGATGGCAGCATAAGGCCAAACTGCACAAGTGTTAATATTCTGTGGTCATTTTTTGTTCTTTTGTTTTATTAACCCTCAGATGCAGCCTTGAGTAGATAAAACCAGGAACAAAAGGATGAGGTCTTTTCCATATTAACTCATTTTCTGCCCCAGTTGTACACATGCCCTCCAAAAAAGTTGTAAGGGGGGAAAAGATGGGCAACCATATCCAAATGCAGTGGTACCTCAGGATGTGAACGGGATCCATTCTGGAGCCCCGTTCGCATCCTGAAGCGAACGCAACCTGCGACTGCACGTGCCACGATTTGCCACTTCCGCACATGCGTGTGACGTCATTTTGACAGTCTGTGCATGTGCGAGCGGTGAAACCCGGAAGTAATGCATTCCATTACTTCCAGGTCGCCGCAGAGCACAACCCGAAAGCGCTCAACCTAAAGCAACTTCAACCCGAGGTATGACTGTATAAGTTTGGCCCTCCCCGAACTTCTTGGAAAAGGTGCAAGAGTGGTACTCCAAATTGTTTTGGTAGTTAGGAATTTGAACTCTGAACCACTCATCCCAAAAGTGTTCTCTGCCAAATTCTTGTACACTTAATGGGCAGACACATTTTTATTTGTTTCTCAAGTTAAACTGATTTATGGTAAGCATATAGATCATGGCTCTGGAACTTGTGTCCTTTCAGATGTTGCTGAACTACAATCTGACCATACTGGTTGGAGCAGATGGAGCTGGAATTCAACAAATTTGGAGGGCCACAGCTTTCCCATTCTGGATGTAGTAGAAGATGGCTTCATTCAAATTATACCTGTTGATACTACACAGTCACTATAATAAGGAGGGAGTCAGTTTGGGTGGTCCCCGTTACATTTATGCTTCTTTCATACTGAGTTGGTAGGTAGAATAAACAGGCAATCACCAAATACTGTTACTAAAAAGGAACTCCTCCCCAGCCACACACCAGCTTGACAAATTGCCACTACTACAAACCATAAAACAGTTGTTGATTGGGTGTTGTTTGAGGTGTTAAGTATGGTATCTGCCTCCTACGGTCACCTCCCTGTGCTAACTTACCTTGTTATCAGAGAAAGAGCGTGTGTTCATGTCAAGGTCTGGCTTAAAAAGGTAAAGGTAAAGGTACCCCTGCCCGTACGGGCCAGTCTTGACAGACTCTGAGATTGTGCGCCCATCTCACTTAAGAGGCCAGGGGCCAGCGCTGTCCGGAGACACTTCCGGGTCACATGGCCAGCGTGACATCGCTGCTCTGGCGAGCCACAGCCGCACACGGAAACGCCGTTTACCTTCCCGCTGGTAAGCGGTCCCTATTTATCTACTTGCACCCGGAGGTGCTTTCGAACTGCTAGGTTGGCAGGCGCTGGGACTGAGCAGCGGGAGCGCACCCCGCCGCAGGGATTCGAACTGCCGACCTTTCGATCGGCAAGTCCTAGGCGCTGAGGCTTTAACCCACAGCGCCACCTGCGTCCCAAGGTCTGGCTTATACATGAAACGTTGACAGCTATGTCAACGGTTATGGCCTTGACTTCCACGGGTGGGAGGTCTGGCTTATACATGCACAAAGATGAGGCTGCCTACTGGACTGCAAACACCAAGACTTATTGTGGTATAAACTTTTGTGCACTAAACCCATATTCAAGCAGATGCAGTTAAGTGGGCTTGCTCAATGAAAGCACGTGCTACATCTGTTTGTATCTATGGCCTCTTTTTCTTGTATGGACACAACCTCTTCCCAACTTTTTCGCTTTCAGCACATACATAGCCTGCATTTCTCCCACCCGTGGAAGTCAAGGCCATAACGGTTGACACAGCTGTCAACGTTTCCCTTTTTTAAGGGAACTTCCCTTATTCTGAATAGGATTCCTCGCAAGAAAAGTTAAAAGTTGAAAGCTATGCCAGGTGGTCGCCCACCTCAGTTGGTGCGTGTGTGGTGCTGATAACGCCAAGGTTGCCGGTTCGATCCCCTTAAGGGCCAACTGCATTGCAGGGGGTTGGACTAGATGACCCCCAGTGTTCCCTTCCAACTCTGCCATTCTACGATCTCGGCCCATTTGCAGGCCGAAAGGGGAGATTTAAACACGCGACCCCCGAGCACCTCCACTCACCAGCTGCTTGAGGTCCTCCTCGGAGAGCCCCGCGTACCGGTACCGCTGCTGCTCGAACTCGTAGCGGGTCGTCTTGGCCACCACCACCACCCGGGCCGGGCGGAACCCGACGCCGCTTCCCGACCGCGAAGGGAGCTCCGAGGAAGCATCCGAGCTCAGGCAGCGCTGCGAGGCAGAAGGGGCGGACGGAGGCGGCGGCGGCGGCGGCGGCGAAGACCCTCGCCCCGCCAGCGCTAACGGCTGAGCGGGGAGCCCGGACGCGGCGAAGGCGGCGGCGGCGGCTGAAGCCACCGAGGCGGCCAGGCGGGCTGCGCTGGGCGCTAAGGCGAGGTGGCTGTGAGGCGGCGGCGGGGTAGGCGGCTGGTGCCTCCGGGAAGGCTTGAGCAAGGCGCGGAGGGCGGCGGAGGGACTGCCGCCGCTCAGGTAGCTCGGGAGGCAGGTCATAGCCCGGGCTCGCGGGGTTCCTGCTGGAGCCGCCGCGGCCGCCACAACCACCACAGCCGCGAGGCAGGCGAAGGGACAGAGCGCCGACCTTCCCTCGCCTCAGGTTTTTGCGCCACAACAGCGCGGCGCGCGCGCGCGCTCGGGAAAGTGGCGGGGGGGGGGGCGGGGTGAGGCAAAGCAACACACAGGCACGCACGCACAGCCCCGCCCCCTCCTGCTCAGCGCGCGCCGCCTGACGCACGGACGCATCCGACGTGAGCGCTCCGACCCTCGCAGGCGTAAAGGGGAGGGGGGCTTGGTGAGCGGGAGGGAAAGGACACTGTGCGCAGGCGCCGCGAGCGCTCTCTCTCTCTCTCTCTCTCTCTCTCTCTCTCTCCCCCCTCCCCTTTTTTGCCACAGAAGTAAAACACCGCGCTCCCACGCGTTCTAAAGCCCGGCCGGTCCAATACGGGCCTTCGACGTCGACTCGCTTTCTGCGCCTGCGCAGCCGTCGCCCAATCCAGAAAACGCCCATTGGTTGCTCGCTCCTCTGTGGGACGTTATAGCCGCGCGAGGCACGAAACGGGCTCGAGCGCCTCCCGCCGCTCTTGACCAATAGGAAATGCCCTTTCCCAGAGCGCGCCGGTGCCCGGGGGAGAACGTTCCGCAGTTAGGAAAAGGATAAAGCGGGGAAGATTGGGAGAGGCGAAAGCGGCCGGTTCCACCTTCCTGCAGGAAGCTGCCGCCTTTATACAAAGTATTGATCTCTCTTGGTCTATCATCTAACTCAGTACAGTATTGCATGCACGGACTGGCAGCAGCTCTGCAGGGCTTCGCACACGGAGAAGGGAGGCTGTTCACTGAAAGAAAGGGAGATTCTCACAACCCAGAGCCAATTGTGATTGGAGCAAATCCCTCCCAGCCCTGAAAACCAGGGGCCGACATTAAGGATCACTGAAAGACACCAAGCCTAGGGTGGGTGGGCTGTTAAGAGTTTGGAGGCCATGCAAAATCTAGGTCGTTGGAGCCAGCAGTGCTATCACACAAATTGGCTGATGGTGCGCAAGCGTGTGTGGAACCATGAGTTACTTGCAGGAACAGGGTACAAAACTCGTTTTGGCTTTTTTTTTTTTAATCCCATGGACATATATTTCCAGACACAATAAAAGTATACCTTTATCATAAGCAACAGCCAAGTACTCAGTTTATTAGCACTGTACATTTCCTACCTAAGAGCTATTTTTACAATATAAAAATTCATTCCAGTAGCACCTTAGAGACCCAACTAGGTGCTACTGGAAGGATTTTTTAAAAATTTTGTTTCTACTACGGCAGACCAACACGGCTACCTACCTGTAATATAAAAATTGTGAGAGATGCATGATGGAAATCTGCTTTGATTTTAAATAAAAAAAACATTGTGGCTACAATCCAGAAAATGTGTTCGGTTTAATTATATCTTCCATGCTATAAACAAAGCACACATTCAACAGCCCTGCCGGTGATTTAAAAGGTGACTAAATCCGGGCTGGATGAAAAATGCCACTTTACAATCTGAAAGGCCAGAACAAATTGAAGCTGTAACTTGCCATAGTTACAGTGATAAAAAGAGAGTCTGCCAACATTCTGGAGCAAAGAGAAATGTATGCCATAGGTCATTTGCTCATAATTCTTTTTAAAACTGCCTACTGAAGTTAAACAAATATCAACCAAGCAAAGGTGGAGCTCAAAAAAAGTGATCCGTTGGCTTAAAACCAAGGGGAGAAGATTGCTCAATTAACCTTCATTTTCTGTATCCCTGTGATCATCTATCTTAATGTGTGGTGTTTTTTTTAAAAAGGAATACTTTCACACACTGTTAAAACTGAAAGAGGAAGGAAATGGGATTACAGCAAGGTGGGAAAGCAAGTTTTAACCATTGGAATGCATAAGCAATATGTTGCTGTTTTTCAAAATTACCAAGAGCATTCTTAGAGTCATCTGATGAGCTGGTGGAGATGAGACAAATGTTGCTCAGTAGCAGGGCAGGTGACAGGTTTTATACTACTGGAGGCCTCCAATACAGCCATACTCTGCCAGAGTTTGGAACCCAAGCAGAAGCATATTAGTGGTGCATCAAAGGAACATAAGAAGCTGTCTTGTACAGTGGTACCTCGGGTTACATACGCTTCAGGTTACATACGCTTCAGGTTACAGACTCCGCTAACCCAGAAATATTATCTCGGGTTAAGAACTTTGCTTCAGGATGAGAACAGAAATCGTGCTCCGGTGGCGCGGCGGCAGCAGGAGGCCCCATTAGCTAAAATGGTGCTTCAGGTTGAGAACAGTTTCAGGTTAAGAACGGACCTCCAGAACAAATTAAGTACTTAACCAGAGGTACCACTGTATTGTTATACATTGGGTTTATATCCCATCTTCTGCAAGGAGCCCAGGGCAGCAAACAGATACACAATTTGAAAACAAAAACATTCTAAAACAGTTAAAGCACTCTTTAAAAACCCAATAACAATTAAAGACATCTAAAAGCAGTTATCCCCTTCATGGATCACTGCCTTGCCGTGGCGAAGGGGCTTGAAGAACTCAGAGAAGCTATGAACTATGCCGAGCAGGGCACCCAAGATGAACAGGTCATAGTGGAGAGTTTTGACCAAACGTGATCCACCTGGAGGAGGAACCGGCAAGCCACTCCAGTATCCCTGCCAAGAAAACTCCATGGACAAAGACAACAGGCATATAAAAGTTATGACGCTGGAAGATGAGCCCCTCAGGTCGGAAGGCGTCCAACATGCTACTGGGGAAGAGCGGAGGACAAGTACAAGTAGATCCAGAGCTGATGAAGCGGCTGGGCTAAAGCCGAAAGGACGTTCAGTTGCGGATATGCCTGGAAGCGAAAGGAAAGTCCAATGCTGTAAAGAAAAATATTGCATAGGAACCTGGAATGTAAGAACCATGAACCTGGGTAGGTTGGATGTGGTCAAAAATGAGATGGCAAGAATAAATATTGACATCCTGGGCATCAGTGAGCTAAAATGGACGGGAATGGGCGAATTCAGTTCGGATGACCATCATATCTACTACTGTGGGCAAGAAACCCGCAAAAGAAATGGAGTGGCCCTCATAGTCAACAAAAGAGTTGCAAAAGCAGTACTGGGTTGCAATCTCAAAAATGACAGAATGATCTCGATACGAATCCAAGGCAGACCTTTTAACATAACAGTAATCCAAGTTTATGCACCAACTACTGGTGCGGAAGAAATTGAAATTGACCAATTCTATGAAGACTTACAACACCTTATAGAAGTGACACCAAAGAAGGATGTTCTTCTCATTATAGGAGATTGGAATGCTAAAGTAGGGAACCAAGAGATAAAAGGAACAACTGGCAAGTTTGGCCTTGGAGAGCAAAATGAAGCAGGGCAAAGGCTAATAGAGTTCTGTCAAGAGAACAAGCTGGTCATCACAAACACACTTTTCCAACAACACAAGAGATGACTCTACACGTGGACATCACCAGATGGGCAGCATCGAAATCAGATTGATTATATTCTCTGCAGCCAAAGATGGAGAAGCTCGATACAGTCAGCAAAAACAAGACCTGGAGCTGACTGTGGCTCAGATCATCAGCTTCTTATAGCAAAATTCAAGCTTAAACTGAAGAAAGTAGGAAAAACCACTGGGCCGGTAAGATACAATCTAAATCAAATCCCTTATGAATACACAGTGGAAGTGAGGAACAGGTTTAAGGATTTAGATCTGCTGGACAGAGTGCCTGAAGAACTATGGATGGAGGCTCGCAACATTATACAGGAGGCAGCAACGAAAACCATCCCAATGAAAAGGAAATGCAAGAAAGCAAAGTGGCTGTCCAACGAGGCCTTACAAATAGCGGGGGAGAGAAGGCAAGCAAAATGCGAGGGAGATAGAGAAAGATACAGGAAATTGAATGCAGATTTCCAAAAAAATAGCAAGGAGAGATAAAAAGGCCTTCTTAAATGAGCAATGCAAAGAAATAGAGGAAAACAACAGAATGGGAAGAACCAGAGATCTGTTCAAGAAAATTGGAGATATGAAAGGAACATTTCGTTCAAAGATTACCATAATAAAGGACAAAAGTGGTAAGGACCTAACAGAAGCAGAAGACATCAAGAAGAGGTGGCAAGAATACACAGAGGAATTATACCAGAAAGATATGGATATCTCGTACACCCCAGGTAGTGGGGTTGCTGACCTTGAGCCAGACATCCTGGAGAGTGAAGTCAAATGGGCCTTAGAAAGCACTGCAAATAACAAGGCCAGTGGAAGTGATGGTATTCCAGCTGAACTATTTAAAATTTTAAAAGATGATGCTGTTAAGGTGCTACACTCAATATGCCAGCAAGTTTGGAAAACTCAGCAGTGGCCAGAGGATTGGAGAAGATCAGTCTACATCCCAATCCCAAAGAAGGGCAGTGCCAAAGAATGCTCCAACTACCGCACAATTTCACTCATTTCACACGCTAGCAAGGTTATGCTTAAAATTCTACAAGGAAGGCTCAAGCAGTATGTGGACCGAGAACTCCCAGAAGTGCAAGCTGGATTTAGAAGAGGCAGAGGAACCAGAGACCAAATTGCAAACATGCGCTGGATTATGGAGAAAGCTAGAGAGTTCCAGAAAGACATTTACTTCTGCTTCATTGACTATGCAAAAGCCTTTGACTGTGTCGACCATGGCAAACTATGGCAAGTTCTTAAAGAAATGGGAGTGCCTGATCACCTCATCTGTCTCCTGAGAAATCTCTATGTGGGACAAGAAGCTACAGTTAGAACTGGATATGGAACAACTGACTGGTTCAAAATTGGGAAAGGAGTACGACAAGGCTGTATATTGTCTCCCTGCTTATTGAACTTATATGCAGAATTCATCATGCGAAAGGCTGGGCTGGATGAATCCGAAGCCGGAATTAAGATTGCCGGAAGAAATATCAACAACCTCAGATATGCAGATGACACAACCTTGATGGCAGAAAGTGAGGAGGAATTAAAGAACCTTTTATTGAGGGTGAAAGAGGAGAGTGCAAAATATGGACTGAAGCTCAACATCAAAAAAACGAAGATCATGGCCACTGGTCCCATCACCTCCTGGCAAATAGAAGGAGAAGAAATGGAGGCAGTGAGAGATTTTACTTTTTTGGGCTCCATGATCACTGCAGATGGTGACAGCAGCCACGAAATTAAGAGACGCCTGCTTCTTGGGAGGAAAGCAATGACAAACCTAGACAGCATCTTAAAAAGTAGAGACATCACCTTGCCAACAAAGGTCCGTATAGTAAAAGCTATGGTTTTCCCAGTAGTGATGTATGGAAGTGAGAGCTGGACCATAAAGAAGGCAGATCGCCGAAGAATTGATTCTTTTGAATTATGGTGCTGGAGGAGACTCTTGAGAGTCCCATGGACTGCAAGAAGAACAAACCGATCCATTCTTAAGGAAATCAGCCCTGAGTGCTCACTGGAAGGACAGATCGTGAAGCTGAGGCTCCAATACTTTGGCCATCTCATGAGAAGAGAAGACTCCCTGGAAAAGACCCTGATGTTGGGAAAGATTGAGGGCACAAGGAGAAGGGGACGACAGAGGACGAGATGGTTGGATAGTGTCTTCGAAGCTACAAACATGAGTCTGACCAAACTCCGGGAGGCAGTGGAAGACAGAAGTGCCTGGCGTGCTCTGGTCCATGGGGTCACGAAGAGTCGGACACGACTAAACGACTAAACAACAACAAAAAGCAGTTATAGATGAAAACTTTATTCCATCCAATGATCTTGGGGTTGCCAGGAAAAGTATTCTTCAGCCACCAGCTGATGGTTGAAAGTTGATGGTTGAATACAGTAGTAGAGTTAGGTGAACCTCACTAAGGAGGGTCTATTGGGGAAAGACTTTTTTTAGGAATAGTGGCTAAAATAGTGACTCGGACATCTGGTCCACCTTGTTCAGTATTATCTACACCAGGGTTGGGAAACTTCTCAGCCTGAGGTGGTAAAAAAGTAAGTACCCTCACAGGTCACTTTGACAATTTAGGAAGTTCAGGGGGAACCACATATAATGTTTAAAATGATGTATTGCAGAAAATAGACATGCTATATTTTATTGAAAATAAGAGCCAAGGCTTAATTTTGTCACTGTTATTTTTTATTGTTCTGTTTATTATATAATAATATCCAAAACACAGCATATGGAATACTTTCCTAACTTCTTGTATATGAATAATAGTATATGTTATCCTTTTAAAGACCTTCATAACAATGCAATAGTACTAAAGCAGCACTTTTTAAAAAAAGTATAAGATGGTCAAGAATAAAAGCTGATCCCATTCATGTAGGGACCTTTCAGCATAGTATTTTAACTTTTCCCATATAGTTAAAGTGTGGGGGCAAGTAGTAAAATATTTGCATTCCTCTGCAACCAGTACAAGTAGATTATTCAGTGTTAACCTACACTGATTTATTATTAGGCTTCAGTGAGAAAATAACATGTGTTTGGAACTAAGGATACACAGACCCATTAAAGTCCAGTCTATCCCAGTTCTGCATGGGTAGAAGGCCATATCCATCTTCTTAATCCACCTTGTAAAGAAATCTGCTGAACTGCAGATAGGGTTGTTGACGACAACTAGTTGTGAATCATGGCGGTGTACTAATTCCAGTGCCACAGGCTATTTCTAAGGAGGCTTCCCCTGTTCCTATTTGGGGAAAGATCTATGTATATCAGTGGGTAGAATCACAGAATCATAGAATTATAGAGTTTGAAGGCAACACATGGGTCTTCTAATCTAATGCCCTGTGATGCAGGAATCTTTTGCCCAATGTGGGGGTCAAACCCACAACCCTGAGATTAAGAGTCTCATGCTCTACCAACTGAGCTATCCCAGTGGCTGGGAAGCATAACCAGCTTGCACGCATCTTAAAGGTAAAGGTACCCCTGCCCGTACGGGCCAGTCTTGACAGACTCTGGGGTTGTGCGCCCATCTCACTTAAGAGGCCAGGGGCCAGCGCTGTCCGGAGACACTTCTGGGTCACGTGGCCAGCGTGACATCGCTGCTCTGGCGAGCCAGAGCCGCACACGGAAACGCCGTTTACCTTCCCGCTGGTAAGCGGTCCCTATTTATCTACTTGCACCCGGAGGTGCTTTCGAACTGCTAGGTTGGCAGGCACTGGGACCGAGCAGCGGGAGCGCACCCCGCCGCAGGGATTCGAACTGCTGACCTTTCGATCGGCAAGCCCTAGGCGCTGAGGCTTTAACCCACAGCGCCACCTGCGTCCCTTTGCACGCATCTTACATTCCTGTTAATAGCAGCCTCAATTCCTCACACAGCATGGATGATATTGGGGTTGCAATCCTGAACACATTTAACGAACACAGTGGGATCTGCTTCCAAGTCAAGAGGAGAAGGGTTGCACTGCATGAAACACTTTATATATGAAAGGTGTCCACAAACAGGAAATGCAATACCCAAGAAAACCATGGCTCATTTAGAAACACACAGAGAGCACAGCCCTGAACATATTTCTTCCAAAAACACACAGCAACTTGTGGAATGATGGATACCAATACAAGCTTTGGAAATACTCTTTGGACTGTTGCATGTGCTAGGCTGACAGATACAGCCTTTGCAAACAAAAACTAGCTTTTAAGTGTTCATGTAGTTAATAATGAAGCTTTTACCTTTGGCAGCAGGATATCCCTCACACCAGGCAAAGTTTTCAGCAGGATTTCAGAAGCATTTTTGATGTGTTCCTTTGCATTGGAAAAATAGTTAACTGTCTACATATTTAATGTTGGCAAACATTTGTCTTGTTTCTTGCTGGTTTTGAAAGCTTGAGGTATGATTTTCAGAAAATGGTATTTATGCAAAATCTGGCCTCTGCTCTGTGAGAAAAGGTTACAATGTCGGGGGCTTTTTGGATGAGAAAAAGGCAAATCCGGGGTGTGGGGCATGAGGTATAAAGTGTGTAAGGTTATGCATGGCATGGAAAAAACAGACAAAATATTTTCTCCCTCTAATAATATGAAAACTCAGAATCATCCAATGAAGCTGAATGGTGGGAGATTCAGGACAGAGGAGAGGAAGTAATTCTTCATAAAGCACATAGTTAAACTATGGAACTGACTACTCCAAGATGTGGTGGTGGCAACCAGTTTAAATGGATTTACAAAGAGGTTGGATAAGGCTATAAAATGGCCACTAGTCATGATTGCTATATGCTATCTCCAAGATCGAAAGAAGCAAATGATTGGCATGGTTGGTATATAATACTAAGCCATAGTTTGTTTTAACAAACCACGAGTTTACCATGCGTCAACCACAGAAGCTTGTCATTTCCAGCTGCTGTTGTCTCCTGCCTTTATAGTTTGGTGAGCACCTGAGACGGTTAAACAAACCATGGTTAAGGAAGGGTGCTGTTCCCATGTAACATAAGCCACTATTAAACCAAGGCCAACAACAAGCCATAGATTCAGGTGTAAGACATGGTTCCCACATAACACTAAGGTAAAGGTAAAGGGACCCCTGACCATTAGGTCCAGTCGTGGCCGACTCTGGGGTTGCGGCGCTCATCTCGCTTTATTGGCCGAGGAAGCGCCACCCGCGTCCCCAGCGCCACATCTTAATAAACCATCAGTTTAGCCTTATGACTGAACCAGGGTGAACACCACTTGCCAGAGAATAACAACAGGAGTTTATTGTGCTTATATACTGCTTATGGGCTTTCCATAGGCATCTGATTGGCTGTTGTGGGAAGCAAGATAGATAGGCTGGCTAGAGAGGTCTTTGGCCTGATTCTGTATGGCTCTTCTTACATTTTTAATCCATGGCATGCAAGCTATGTATACCTTCTTATATGGTTACATATCTAAGGAAACAAAATGACAATTAAGTGCAATTGTTGCTTAATTGTTGCTGGCTAATTTGCAAGCTTGTAGAATAATCCAGTTCTCAGATTAGTTATTTTTCATTTATACAAAATTATTTTAGAGATTTTTGGCCCATTCCAGAATAGACTGCTATCCGCCCTAGTTAAAAAAAAAAAAGTTCCCAGAGCAAAAGTTTTGGTTACATGGGGGATCCCTACGTATGTTGTTGTGCATACATTACTAGGTTGCTGAATGCACACACACACACACACACACACACACACACCAGATTTGTGCATATAGCACAACCAATTGCAACCAACTATTTCTACATTCATATTCTATTTTTCTGGATCTGGAAAGTTCCCTAAAACAGCTTCCCATGCCAAAAACTCCGCACAAATATCAGCTGTTGAATGCTATGCTGTGATTGCTAAGAAAAATATTTATTATGTAGCTGTATATAATATTATATAGCTATGTTTATTATATATAGATTTTTGTGGACAGTCATTGTGTAGATAAATCTATGTGGAATTAACGCAGTCAGTAATTCATGGATAAATGATGGATTCCATCAATATGATGAAAGAACTTCAATTAGGATTCTCTTTTTCTTTTAAATTGTCCTTAAAGATCATTTGTTCAAAAAACTGAAGTCTTTTTATTTAAAAAATTCTTAAAGAGCTGGGGCCATTCTCTAATTCCTGCTTAAGTAAAAGGAAGGACGACTGGAACCCATAAAGTGCTTGTTTCATGTATCCTCTGTGTGCGAAGTCAACCCTGAAAAGTTTTTGCCACTTAGTCATACAAAAAGTGTGCAGAATTTCCTCACATGCTGATGTCGTAAGAGCTTCTAGGGCATTTTTTTTTTTTTTAAAAAAGAAGTTTCTGGGTTGTTTTTTTACTTTGATTGGAGGTAGCAAGTTGTCACGAACAGACCACAGGCTGTCGGCGAATCCACTGAGAATGATCTGGAGAAGAATGGAAAGCGATTGGTTACTTCCATGGTAAGCGATTGATACCACATCATATATATGTGCTAATATCACTTGGAGACTTCCAGAGCTTGTGCTTACGCAGCCCAAACAGCACCACTGATTCACGAGAGAGAAGGACAAGTACATTTGGGGTAATCTCAAGATAACCACAAGTACCAAAATAATCTGCAAAGTTTGTTTCTTTAAACCAAACCATCCCCACAGTGGTTTGGAATGTGGCTTGGAATGTGCACAATCAGCTTTTTCCTATGATAACAGGTTCTTCCTGACCTCAGCTGTTGAGAGAAAAGAAGAAGAGGAGTTTGGATTTGATATCCCGCTTTATCACTACCCGAAGGAGTTTCAAAGCAGCTAACAATCTCCTTTACCAATCTCCTTTTCAGAGAAGTGTGACTAGCCCAAGGTCACCCAGCAGCTGCATGTGGAGGAGTGGAGACACGAACCCGGTTCACCAGATTATGAGTCTACTGCTCTTAACCACTACACCACACAGGCTCTTAATTTGTGCAGAACATGGTATATCTATATCTATATCATCTATATCTATATATCTCTATCTCTATCTCTATCTCTATCTATATCTATATCTATATCTATATCTATATCTATCTATCATCTATCATCTATCATCTATCATCTATCATCTATCATCTATCATCTATCATCTATCTATCTATCTATCTATCTATCTATCTATCTATCTATCATCTATTGAGTCACACTGACTCATAGTCAACCCTTCAGGAACCGCATCTTAAAGTGGGCATGACTGAAATGTAAAAAAGCAATTGAAGATTGATGGTTTTCTTATTTATATTTTTAAAAAATGGACAAATGGCGTCATTCCCAAAACTATGAAGAGAACTTATTCATAACTTGTGACATACATTTCCGACAGTGAAATAAACATGCAAATAAACAGCTACGAGATTCATTCCTCAAGGTGTAGTGATCTTTACAAACTTGGATGGCTTTAAAAATGAGGTTAGATAAATCAATGAAGGATCAGGCTATTATTGGTGACTAGCCAAAGGTGGCTGTGTACCACCTGCAGTGTTGTAAGCAATATACTCCTGAAAAATACCACCTCCTGGGAATCACAAGTGAAAAGAGCGCTATTGCACTCAGGGTGGGCTTGTGGATTTCCTATGGGCCTCTGGTTGGCCACTGTGATAACAGGATGCTTAGCTAGATGGGACATGTTTTGATTCATTAGGGTTCTTTTTATGTTCAGGTGAAGGAAAGCTAATTTTGAAGGATGAGCTGATTAATCATTTTTTTTATTTATTAATTTTTTAGAAAAATTTTCTTTTACAGATTTAAATAACACATTCACATACACCATAATGCCAAATTCTTTTGGACTTCCCCCCGCTCCCTCCACAATCCTCATAATTTTATATTTATTTCACATTTCCTTTATAACTGTATTGCCAGTTAATAAATCTTTACAACTCTTATCCCTCTCGCAATACCCTTTCTCATCACAAAGCCTCTTTAAATCCAACTAGCGTTGTCTGTTCATCACAAATATTTTCCAGATAAATCGTAAACTTTCTCCAGTCCTGTGTGAACTTGTGATCTTTCTGGTATCTAATTTTCCCTGTCAGTTTATCTAGTTCAGCAAAGTCCATCAATTTCCGTCTCCATTCTTCCAATGTTGGTAATTCTTCTTGTTTCCATTTTTGAGCCATTAAAATTCTTGCCGCAATCACCGCATATTGAAAAAGTTTATAATCACTTCTATTAATTTCTCTTCCTGTAATTCCTAACAAGAAAGCTTCTGGTTTCTTCACAAACGTGTATTTAAACATCCTTTTCAACTCATTATATATCATTTCCCAGAAGCCTTTTACTTTCTTACACTCCCACCACATATGATAAAATGTCCCTTCCCTCTCTTTACACTTCCAACATTTGTTACATGTCTTATACATTTTTGCTAATTTTACGGGAGTGATATACCATCTGTATACCATTTTCATAATATTTTCCTTTATCGTCATGCATGCAGTGAATTTCATATTTTCCTTCCACACCTTCTCCCAATCTGCTAACTGTATATTATAACCAAAATCCCTGGCCCAGTGTATCATAACTGATTTAACTTCTTCGTCCTTTGTTTGCCATTCCAATAACATTTTGTACATTTTTGACAATACCTTATAATCATTATTAATTATTTCTTTCTGGAATCTAGACTCTCCTTCAATATATTTCCTCTCTTTACAATCCTTCTTAAACATATCATTTGTTTGGAAGTAGTGCAACCAGCTGATTAATCATTTTTAGCACAGCCTAAGGGATCGATTTATTGAAAGAAAGCAAATAGAATTGCATAGAGTACATCTATATCTAATAAGATGTTTCAACTGATGCCAACGTTTCGTGGAAGGGAAAGTTTCCAGCCACGTCACTGAAATAAAATGCTAACTTGAGTCCACTGCTTTCAGTGGATCTGCTCTGAACATAACTTCACGATATTGGTTGAAATCAAGACATAAAGAAAAATGAAGTGTAAGTAGTCATTTATCTGCAGGGAATTTTCTTTTTCTTTAATGCCATCAGCCTTACATGAAGTGTGGGGTTACTGATTATGCTTTTCAGGAAGAGTGTTTCATAAACAAGTGCATTGTTCTGGTTATTTTTTCCTGTGGGAACCTAGCAATGGGGGGGGGGGATATAAACTTTTCATTGGTCAGCATACAGAAGCTGTTATACATGACTATTTTCAGATTAATGGAACTTTCCTGCATATCACAGTGCAGCCCAGTTGAAGCTATCTATTTAATAAAGCTATTTATCATTTATCCTTTTCTCTATTTTGCAACCTTTGCAGCCAAGTCTCCACTAGAAGAAGAAGGAGTTTGGATTTGATATTCCGCTTTATCACTACCCTAAGGAGTCTCAAAGCGGCTAACATTCTCTTTTCCCTTCCTCCCCCACAACAAACACTCTGTGAGGTGAGTGGAGCTGAGAGACTTCAGAGAAGTGTGACTAGCCCAAGGTCACCCAGCAGCTGCATGTGGAGGAGCGGGGAATCGAACCCAGTTCACCAGATTAACAACTCACTTCCACCATTAATTTAAAAGTGGCTCAATCCTCAATCCCATACATTTTTACTATGCACTGTGTGCATAGGATTGCAACTTTAGTTTGACTGGCATCAGAAATAAGGCTGCCAACCAATCAGAAGAAAGAGGCATGGCTGGGATTTTGCTAGTTGCCAGAAAAGAAAGGGGGCAGTGCTAGAAATGGCAGAACTCTGGCACAGTCCTGCCTGAAATGACAGGGTTTAATTCCCTGTCTCCACCATAGACCTGAGTCCCTGGATGTCATCATCAGGGAAGTTTAGGGAAGATTTTAATGTGTGACATTTTAATGTATTTTTAATCTTTGTTGGAAGCCGCCCAGAGTGTCTTGGGAAACCCAGCCGGATGGGCGGGGTACAAATAAATTATTAATAATAATAATTAATAATAATAATAATATTAGAGCCCCCCAGGTACCAGAATTTTTTTTTAAAATCTCAAGAGTTATCAGCTGCAGCCACAGGGTTTCATGCTCACACATCTGCTGCTATGCTCACAGAACAACTTTGTTTTCAATTGTATCAGTGGTCTATTATGATCTCTGTTATACAGTGGTACCTCAGGTTAAGTAACAAATGCTTTTAAGGATTCACAGTTAGTGTTTTACTGGGGGCTCCCCTCCCCAACAAAGGAGGGATTTGTTTTGTTTGTTTGTTTTAAGAAACCAAACACCTCACATTTCAAAAGGAGCTATTTGATACAAGGGGGGAAGTGCCATTCATGTGCAAATTAGCCTTTGATTGACAACGTGCCCAAGCCTCCCTCTCATTCGTCCAGGAGGTCTGTACTAAACCTGAAACTGTTCTTAACCTGAAGCACTACTTTAGCTAATGGGGCCTTCTGCTGCTGCCGTGCTGCCGGAGCCCGATTTCTGTTCTCATCCTGAAGCAAAGTTCTTAACCCGAGGTACTATTTCTGGGTTAGCATATGTAACCTGAGGTACCACTGTAGTTGCATTTTTACTTTATTTTTTCTGGTCCTTTATTAAAAATAAGTGTAATACAAACAAAACACATAATTATTATTCACGTGGCATAAAAGATTCCTGCATTACAGGGGGTTGGACTAGATGACCCTTGTGGTCCGTTTCAGCGCTACAGCTCTATAATTCTATTATTGTAATAACAGAACTCAGTTCTCTGTATGCTGGCCCTTAGATAGCCAAAACAGGAACATCCATACACAAGAGGGATATTTCAGCAAGCTCAAGGGAAACCAAAATTATAAATGGTACAAAATGTTTGGGAAAAACCCTAGGGTATAAGAGCCAAACAACCCAATAATGGTTGAGCATGCTGAATGGATATGGAATGCAGACTGGCCAGGAGGAGGGGGCGAAAAATGGAAAACCAGGAGTATCCCGAACAGGAGGATTTCACACTGCCACATTTTGTTGCAGATCTCCCTTGTGTATAACCTACAGATATATAGCATAAAACAAGATCCGGATATAATCAAGGACAATAATAGTGTATCTTTGTAAATGGAGCAATGAGCAGGAGTATAGACTCTTGGGGCTTGTAAAAGGCGAATTTTCCAGACTGGAACAAAGGAACTCTTGAGAACAAAGCGAAGAGGAATTCTGAGCGCTCCAAGCATGTTGAACATTCTTGCCTGCCAGTTTTTCAAAGACTTCATTCGTCTCTTACCTTTCTCTCTCTCTTTGTATAACTTTTAGATCAGTAGTGGTTGTTTGTGCACTTTCAGGTGGTGCTCAAAGCACTTTAATAAAGAAAAAAAAAAGAGTAAGAGCTTTCTTTGAAGTTTCCTGCCATTATGCTGAAGAGGAAGAGTTTTTTTCTGTTTAATTTTAAAATGAAACAGCTTGCCTTGTCAGCAGCTCAAGGGGCTGCTGTGGAAACCTTAGAGAAAACCCTGACTCTTTTTGTTCACGAACAAAAACAATCCCAAATATACACACAGATAGCTTCGGCAGATCGTAACCAAGGAGCTGAGTTTTAATTTGGGAGGATTTCAATTGTCATCTCATGTGGTGCTTCTTTTAGCTATAAACCAAAAGAAAATGTGGTGGTCCACAAACTTAGAAAATAGCCCTTATTGCACTAATGTTTCCACTCAGATGTACAATTATGAGACATCAATATGAGAGGCATCCTCAGAACTCACTCACTGGATTACTCCTCAATGTGATATATGCTTTCACTTGCAAACAATGCCATTCTTCCGTCTACAAGTCATTCTCAACAATAAAAATGACTTCTATCAGAAGTAAGGGTGGGAATATTTAGTCTCCCAGGATATTCTGCTGCTAGCCAGCAGGTCACATTATCTAGCAAAGGAACTTCAAAGGGTTCCTGCATGAAATTGCTAAACTAAAATTTATGGATACATTTGATTCTATTTGTTCAGGACCCAAGCCAGACAATGGTTGGCTTTCCCACTACAGCTGTTAAGAAAGAATAGCAAAGGTAGGGTATCTGAAGAAGTGTGCATGCACACGAAAGCTCATACCAAGAACTAACTTAGTTGGTCTTTAAGGTGCTACTGGAAGGAGTTTTTTAATTTTGTTTTAAAGGTAGGGTTGTGTACGCTCACTGTGCTTATCGTGTACATATTCATTTTGTTTCTTACATGCTCATTTCCCCATACTCATGTATGGGTTTCTCTGCCCCCAGCTACCCCCTCCCCCAATTTTATCATCAAATTAATTTTAGGTTGTTGGTTAGTTTGAGCAACATTGACTAGCCCAGCACCACCCAATAAATTTTGTGGCTGTGTGGGGATTTGAATCTGGGTCGCCCCAATCCTAGTACAATATTGTATCCACTGTTGCACATTTGCTTTCTATTTAGCATTTTGGCTTAATTCTACAAAAGCTTATTTCCCAAGATACCTGGTAAGCTTTTCAGGTGTCTCAGCACTCTTGCCATTTTTGAGGCAATTGCCTAACACACCTGCCCCTCTGGAAGTTGGACAACAACCCCCAAACAACTTATCCATTTTGGCTACCATAGCATGTCCCTGAATAATACAGGGAAAATACAGAGTTGTCTTCCAAAGGCATTACAGGCATGTAGTAGCTGGGTAAACAGGCTGGAAGAGTAAAAATGAAGAGGAGCTCAAGCAGTACCCACCCATTTCTTCCAGTATACCTGAAGGAGCATCTCCACCCCCATCGTTTAGCCCGGACACTGAGGTCCAGCGCCAAGGGCCTTCTGGCGGTTCCTTTACTGTGAGAAGTGAGGTTACAGGGAACCAGGCAGAGGGCCTTCTCAGTAGTGGTGCCCGCCCTGTGGAATGCCCTCCCATCAAATGTCAAGGAAATAAAAAACTATCTGACTTTTAGAAGAAATATGATGGCAGCCCTGTTTAGGGCAGTTTTTAATGTTTGAAGTTTTATTCTGTTTTTAGTGTTCTGTTGGAGGCTGCCCAGAGTGGCTGGAGAAACCCAGCCAGATAGACGAGGTATAAATAATAAAATTACTAATTATTATTATTATTATTATTATTATTATTAGCCCCTTTTCAAACTGCAAAAATAACATCATACATTAAATCAGAGCCATGTAAACTTGCCCTGATACAGTATGTGTGGAGTTGCAAGAGTGACACTCGATGACTCCACTGCCCCAGTTTTTATCTACAGAGGGTTTTTTTAAAAAAAATCTCTAATGAATAGAGGCAGAATCACCAAGTGTGCCTTTTTTTCTGGCATTGAGATGCATTAATGGGGAAAACTGCACCCACTGATGTCTACCTGCCATGCATCTACTGAAAACACAGAACATAACAAAAGCTGGCAACTTTAGAGCAGCAGGAAACATTTTGCAAATGGTGTTTGGAGTGAAATCTCAGCAAAGGTTGGGCTGCGTACCTTGATAGTATTACAACAGGATCAGCTGGCATGAAAGATAAGCAGACTGAGGTGGACATAGTCAGGATAAATAAAATAAAGCAGGGGCCGTCAGAGGACCTGCCAAGGTTGCTTGATAACAGATGGGGCCTGGGTTGTCAGCAATCTCTGGGACCTGGATGGAAGAGGAATTTGGACTCACTGGCTGCAGGGAATTGTAAGGGTTTATATAACTTCACTCATTTTTTCTCATGCACCACACACACACACACACACACACACACACACACACACCCTCACTGCGAAGTCCATCACAGTGAAAAGAACACTGTATGTACCACAGTTTGGATGTCCCTCAAGGACTGTGGCCTCCGTTATCATCACTGGCCACTGACCCTTAGCTGTTTTTCCCAAATCTGTGTCAGAGGCCTTCGCTTGTCAACATGATTGTTTAACTTGCAAGTCGGCACGTAGATTGGCGAGTACCTTCAACTCGCAAATAAATTCCAGCCTTTTATTATCTCCCTCTGGGAAGTCACACAGACAAGTTGAAGGGGAGAGGTTATGCATGAATGCTGACTGAAGCGGCTGCTGTTTGGTGGGCAGAGTGAGCTGTATATAGTATACCATAGTCACAGTTTAAAAATAAAAACGTTTGGTTCTTCAGGTTTATCGCAGGTCTTTTTGTGCCCTCCTTACACAAGCAATGGTTCAGCACACTCCTATGCATGTTTACCCGGAAGTAAGTCCCACTGTAATCCATAGGGCTTACTTCCAAGAGAGGGTCCATAAGATATGCATTTTTCCTTCAGAAAATAGCATAAAATCAGTGTGCAGTGGACAGGATCTTTGGATATAGTCAGTTCTTCTTCCATTCTTTTCACCTACTCAGTTCTCTGCTCTAGCACACATTTTTATATTTTCTCCTGTTGTAGCATGAGAACCACCATGTTGTGGTCACATGAAATGGTCTTTTGCTGTCCTTTTATACTGAGTGGTCTTTTCCTATCCTGCTACCAAGGACCCCTCTAACTGGAGAGGTCACAGATTCAGCTAAGTATGCACTCTGCCACTGGCTACTACTTCTACTTAACATTTGTTTAGTGCTTTCATGTGTTCAAATCATTTACATGCATCATCTTGTTGAAATCCTTCCCAAACTCTGTCAGTCTTATTGTCCCCATACTGCAGATTAGGAGAGAGCGGCCTAGTCAGTTCGTGGAACAGATGAGATTCAAAACAAGGACTTCCGGATTTGTTCCCCAGTTTCTTAGCTACTGCTCACAAGCCATTTAAATAATGTGCTTCTTTCCCACATCAGTATCAAAAACTACATCATTCGTTTGAGCCACATGCTTCCTCTTTTGAGGAATTGCAGGTGTGTTTGGGGATCAGACCCAATGGAAATTGCTCCACAACAATAATGCATGTTGGGACATCTTGGGTGCAAATCCCCAGAGCCACGGTGCGAGATTATGGCTCGAGCGCAAGCACATGCCTCACAAGCTGAACAGACGCCGAAAAGAAACATAGGAAGAGGACCAGAATGAAATTAATGGGAGTGGCATCAGTGAGGTCAACACTGTGCAAGTACAACAGATGTGTAGCAGCTACTGAAACCAGCACACTTAGCAATACAAAACCTGCATTATTATGTGCTCTGAAATTCTCAGCCCCCTCAGAGCAGCAGCAGCAATCAATGAAATGGAAGAATGATGAGGAAAGTCACAAATTTTGTATTGCTTGGCATTACATGGAAAAATGAAGGAGGAGTTGCTACATTTGGTGGTAGCCACATGTCTGATGTAACATCTGGCTGCACCAAGAGAACTATGAAGACCATCCAATCATGGTAACCATTCAGCAGACACTATTCACGTTGACAAAAACTAGGTTTTATCTTAGGAACGTAGAAAGTTGTTGTGTTCAGAGTCAGATAATGAGCCAGTATGGCTCAGTACTGTCCACACTGCCTGGGAAGAAGCTCCCCAGAGCTTCAGGCAATGAGTCTTTCTTAGCCCTGCATGGATATGTGAGGGACTGGACCTGGGACCTTCTGCATGCAACGCAGATGCCCTACCACTGAGTTATGTGCCCTCATGGGAATGCTTGCAAAAATGTGTATAATAGTCAAATCTGCATACAAAAGTGTCTTTGTCAGGAGAAATTGACACTAAAATGTTGAAGAATTTCCAAGAGGAGTTAAAAATGGCAAATTGCTGCAGAAATGTGAAGAAGTGAATTTAAGAGTGGAAAAATTAGAAACAGAGAGAACATAAATGGACAGATCCTTCCATCCCTACTTCTCCGTGAAAGGACCTGCAGAGATGGTGGTTTGTTTCTCTTTCAGGAACCAATAGGAGCGAGAACCAGAGGCAGAGTTGAAAGGAGTCCATAGCTGTCAATTTTTCCCTTTTCTTGCGAGGAATCCTATTCGGAATAAGGGAATTTCCCTTTAAAAAAAGGGAAACGTTGACAGCTATGAAGGAGTCATCCTCAGATAGTCTATCCAAGCAGGAAGCAGGAAGTGATGATGGAAAAGGAGTTCAGGGTAGAGGCAGATCAGAAAGGTGGGCTATGAATTCTACTAAAAAGAGAGCTTAAGGTCAAGGACAGGTGGAATGTTCACTCAAGGAAAGGAAATGGCAGATGGTTGGAAACCTTCAACAGTGGCCTATGCAAAGAAGCCACAGGTAGGAGCCAGCCAGGCAGAGACCTGAGGAACAATATGCCCTCTGGTGCCAAAGGTTCACAATTTCTAGTGACTTCTCTAAGGAAAAGAGTAATATTGAAGCTAGGATTCCATCACATACCAGCAAATTCAGGTTGCACAATTAAAACGGATTGGAGCTCCTCCTCCAAAACCAGATTTTTCACAGTAATTAAATTGATGGGGGAATGCACCAGAAAATATGGGACATTTCTTTCAGTCTAACCACAAACAGAATGAACGCTCAATAAGTAGTCAACCCTTTTTAATATTTACTTTGAAAAGCAGTTGCTTCAGAATATCTCTCACTCACCCTATTTTTTTCCGAAGCAGGAAACTTTCAGAAGTGGGGTAGCTGCTGTTTACATTCCTTATTTTGATTGGCAGCAAAATCCTAACCATGTTTGCTCAGAAGTAAATCCTGCTATGGTTCAACGGGATTTAACCCCTTGAAAGGAGTGAAGCATATGATTTTAAATTAATATGACTCATTTTACCTTGTATTGATTTTCCCACTCCACTCCCAGAGGGTGATTTAATATTCATTCCCCATTTTTCTAGTAAAATATTACTCAAAATAGCTTCCAATCCAAAACAAAAATACAATATAGCACAACGACATAAAATACTGGATGCATTTATTGTTTTCTGTTTTCGCAAAGTCGTGATGAAGGCAGTGCAATCTGTTCTACTACCTCATTGTGCCTCTATTTTTTTGAAAAAAGAAAATATTGGGGTGTGTATTGTTAAGTTGTGGGCGAACATATCAGACGACACAGCGATTCTTCCAAAGCAGCTCTTTATTTGTAAGCTGGAACAGAACTGAACTGAGGAGCTCAGTCAACCTGCTTATACAGAGCTCCAGAACAATTGTAACTGTTGCAACTTTCTAAAACTATCCAATCACTGAACATCACTTTCGATCCTTCATTTGCATAACTATCTACAGTATCCCCCTGCTGGCCCAGGGTGAGAACATCAGTACATAACATGTATAACCCCCTTCTCCTCCGGCAATGCACATCCCACCAAGTTGTGGGTCTGGGAAAGGAATGTGAACAGCAGAGCTACTTCTCACTTTGCAGCAAAGCCAGCCCCCATTATTTTTTTTATGTAGATGGCTTTGAATAATGGTTATGGAAAATGCAGCCTTTGTCTGGTCTTGCAGAGAGCTTTGCTCACCTGATTTGTTGCTGCTCACTTGAGTTATTTTTTCATTCTCGTCCTCATCACTGTCATAATTCAGTGGTTGAATATCTGGCTCTTGCTCCACGTGGTTTACATCACATTCCTGATCAGCAAAGCTCCTCATTGCCACAAGGCGGTGGTGGATTGCTGCGTATAGAGAAGCTGCATCCTTTGAGCTTGCCTGTGTAACGCACAAGACAAATAGGTCTATTAGGTACTGTTTTCAGTTGACCAGTGAAAAATTGAGCACACCAAAGAGATTCTAAAGTTACTGAAAAGGAACTGGAGTGCCAGGTGTCCCTTCCAACTGTGCAATTCTGTGATTCTGTTATTTATGCACTGCCTTCAAATGCTCGGTGTGGTTTTACATAGTAGAATTGTCAGGCATCGGAGTCAGCAGTAGGTCAGCAATCAAAATCACTGGTGTCAATGAAGTTAACTCATTATTCAAAGAAACCAAAACACTGCAGGCCTAGCGATCACAGCAACTCTTCCCAGTAGGTCTTGCCCCAATGCAGCAGTTGTGAGGATTGAAGGTCTCGGCTTCCCACTGCTTTCTAAGGCTCTCTAAGGTTCCTTCACTAGCAACCTAATATTCCGGCATCTTGCCTCTCATTGCTTTACCCTCTTCATTCCACTGCGTGTTCTAGGAGACCAGCGGGGAGAGGAGCTGATCACACCAGGAGGGGGAGACTCCCTAGATTCTTCAGCAGCCTGCCTCACTTCTGTCGCCTGGCCAGTCTCCTCTTCTGCCTCTGAGTCTGGGCTGCTCTCTGCTACAGCCTCTTCCCACTCACTGAAGCTTGTTACCTCTTCAGCTTCCAACATCTCATCCTCCCCCTAGTTTGCTCCCTCTTCTCCCTCTGACCACTCATCATCACCCCACCACCAATTCCCTGGCTCTGAACCTTTCTTCCCCTGGGGGTTTCCTTGGGGGGTTCCCCAGCTGGAGCCTCCCACCACCCCTCTGCATCCAGCTAGCCCATGGCAAAAATGGGGCAACAGTTAAAACATCCTATGTAAGATTTCACTAAGACTCTTCTGGAATACAATAAAACAAGGTTTAGGCATGGATGGGGAACATGTGGTCCTCCTGATATCGCCCTCCAGATAAGAGGACAACTCCTATTATCTTCTTGACCACTGGGCTCTGCTGACTGGAGCTGATAATAGTTACACCCCAACATCTGGAGGGTCAGGTGTTCTGCATCCCTGTTGTAGGGGGTGGCAGCAGGCAGTGCTGGGGAACCAGCACCTTGGATACAAGTCATCAAAAAGCAATGAAACTACAGACAACAAAAATGCAAACAGAAGTGTGAAGCAATTAAAATTTTAAAGCTAAGGAAACAGAAAGGTCTCAGCTGAGAGGGTAGCAAAACAATCTGGCCAGGGACAGTGGTGGAGGTAGCAAAACAATCTGGCCAGGAATCAGTGAAGCAGCGTAGCAAATCAACCACTGCATCCCAAACCTTGCTTCTTGTTCTGGCTAGGGCAGAAGGTGGAGGCGGGGAGGTTCAGGAATTTTTGCTGCAGCAGCTCCTGCTTGGCTCTACCTGTATTAGAAACACCTTGACACAAGAGTCCTCCAAATCTGTAGCTGTGATGCACAGACTCTTCCGGTTTGCTCTTTCTATGATCATCTGAGTCCAGAGTCTGGTGTTAAGAATGAGCCTCATGCTCCCATGATTTCGCATTACTATAAGCAGGAGAAAAGGAACATTAGAAAGAAAGGCAGATAATATTTAAATCCCCTTTTCTTAATGGAGGAGATTTCATCTGGTAGCAAAACTCAAGTTACTCAACTTCTGAAACTTAAGAACATAAGAAGAGTCTGCTAGATCAAGCCAATGTCTCAACGAGTCCAGCATCCTGCTACCCTGGCTTTTAAAACCATGAGAAGTTTGGAATTCCCCATCTCCCCACCCCATCTGATGTCTGGGAATGCAATGTAGTAGAATAAATAAACTCAGTTATCCACTATTCCTAAATCGTCTAACTCAACTAGTCACCATTTGTGACAAACACTCCCATTTCTTGAGAATGTTCAGTGTTTTGAATATCTCCATAACCTGTCTGAATACATGATGGTGTACTATAAACCAAACTTTATGTCTGCAAATGACTCTCTCTAAAAGAGGAAGTACACAAAAATGATGAATATGTTCCTATCTGCACAATACATTCATTTTTTAAAAAACCTACCCTTTATAAATGTTATAGTTTTGTTAATGAAGTATCCAAGTTGTTTATACGCAATTCATTTGTAATATATGTGATTCAATATGTATTAGAAATGAATTTCAAACAAATGACTCAGATACTCCATTAATAAAGTTGTAAAATTTATAAAGGTTAGGATTTTGTAAATGAATGTATTTTGCCAATACGAACTTATTCATAACTTTTGCATATGTAATTGTATGTAATTGTATGTGTTTAATGTTTGCACAGGGACGCAGGTGGCGCTGTGGGTTAAAGCCTCAGCGCCTAGGGCTTGCCGATCGAAAGGTCGGCGGTTCGAATCCCTGCGGCGGGGTGCGCTCCCGCTGCTCGGTCCCAGCGCCTGCCAACCTAGCAGTTTGAAAGCACCTCTGGGTGCAAGTAGATAAATAGGGACCGCTTACCAGCGGGAAGGTAAACGGCGTTTCCGTGTGCGGCTCTGGCTCGCCAGAGCAGCGATGTCACGCTGGCCACGTGACCCGGAAGTGTCTCCGGACAGCGCTGGCCCCTGGCCTCTTAAGTGAGATGGGCGCACAACCCCAGAGTCTGTCAAGACTGGCCCGTACGGGCAGGGGTACCTTTACCTTTACCTAATGTTTGCACTATGCATAAGGAGTGTCTTTTTTCTTGTGTATGTGTAAGTTTCTTGCATGTGTTTATTTACCTATTTGAAAAAAATATATATAAAAAATACTGCAGCTGACTCATATATAAACCATGATGTATGCAAGCTTCCCAAGGCATAGTGTGAACAATTAATAAATCAATTACTAAATGGGAGCTCATTTGATTAATTGACTAACATATAGTTAAATGGATGAGACCCCCCCAATTTAAACAAATAAAATGTCTGCTGGATTGTGACGTTTATATTCTAAATCCTTTGGCAATATGTTATAGCTGTAAATACAATTTGCTCGTCTTTGCACATTTCCCACATTGATAATTGCCTATGGGGAAGAAGGACTTAATGGTGAAATTAATTCTTACTCAGTCTTGACTGCAGCATTCCACACTGATTGCTGGATGTATCATTAAGTCTCAGAGAGCCACTGCCTCTTTCAATCCAGGATGACGATACTTTATTAAATAAAAAGAGCCTGCAGTTGATCTAAAATGGGAAAAATTGATAAAATTGTCAATTTGGACATACACAATTTTTTTAAAGAAACCTAAAACTTCTGTGTCATTTATATTCTTACTATTAAATAAAAATGTTTTTATTTTTAAAAAACAAATGGCAATTAAATAGATTACTTTAGCTTATTCACAAAACTTGAAAAGAAAAATAGAACAAATGTTGGAGAAACAACCTGTGGGTTATTTGATCACCTGTCAGACCTCATGGTTTGTTTTAACAAACCATGGCTTAGTGTTATGTGCAGACCAGGCCATGGCCTGTTTTTCAAATATAACAGAAATTCCCCACCAATAAATCTTTTAGGAAAAGATATACCTGTAAGACATTGTGCTCTGCTTCTTCTCCTGTAGTCACTGCAACTTTATCTAATAAATATCTTTGTGTTGGTTTGCTAGATACATAAGCAGCGGCTGATTCAACTAGTGTTGTATCCTTGGCAAAAAATGGTGCTATAGAGAAAGGAGAATAATGAAAAATCCTCAGGTTTCTATGAAAGGAAAACCTTGCAGTTTTATTGGCAGCCTGGCCGCCATTTTGAATCCTCCACCTCCATCTAGTACGCTGGCTGAGACCCTACCTGCCTGAGCATTGTCCCACCAGAGCAGTACATGCTCTGATTATCTCTTGATTGGACTGCTACAATGGGCTCTATGTGGGGCTACCTTTCAAGGTGACTCGGAAACTACAATCAATCCAGAATGTGGCTGCTAGACTGGTGACTGGAAGCAGCTGCTGGGACCATATAATACCAATCCTAAAAGATCTACAGTGGCTCCTAGTATGTTTCCAAGCGCAATTCTAATTCTAATAATATGTTGTTCTAATTCTGATGTGTTGTTCCTGGATGCCTGATTATCGTCTTCCAAAGCAACTACTCTATTCCGAACTTAAAAATGGAAAGCGTAATGCTGGTGGTCAACAAAAGAGGTTTAAAGACTGTCTCAAGGCAAATCTAAAAAATGTAGTATAAACACCAACAATTGGGAAACACTTGCCTGCAAGCACTCCAATTGGAGAACAGCCTTTACCAAAAGTGTCAAGGGCTTTGAAGACACTCAAACTCAGGATGCAAGGGAGAAATGTGCTAAGAGGAAGGCACGCTTGGCAAATCCACAACGTGATCAAGTCCCGCCCGGAAACCAGTGTCCCCACTGTGGAAGGACCTGTGGATCCAGAATTGACCTCCACAGTCACTTACGGACTGGACTCATTGTTAAAACTGTGTTTATGGAAGACAATCTGATTGCCAAAGAAGAAAAGGTACCGTCATACCTTGGGTTGAATGCACTTCAGGTTGAGCACATTCGAGTTGTGCTTCGCGGCAACCCGGAAGTAACGGAGTGTGTTACTTTCGGGTTTCGCCACTTGCGCATGCGCAGAAGCGGCGAAAAGCGATGCGCATGTGTGCAGACGTGCTATCGCTAGTTACGTTTGCTTCTAGATACGAATGGGGCTCCGGAACGGATCCCGTTTGTATCCAATGGTACCACTGTATTGTTCTGAGGAGCTGGTGAATGGCAGCCACCTCACTGACAAAAATGCTGGAGAGTGTTCAAGTAAAATCCTGGAAAGTGGCCTTTTTCAGGGTGCGGGAAAGAAAGATTTCAGAAATTTTCTGATAAAAATGTCATCTGAGAAATTTCCACTCAGTTCTGAGAGAGAGAAAGCATGATTTGTATGCAGTTGGACACAGGCTCAGACCCCGGCATCTAGAGTCTGAAAAGGATCAAGCAGTGAGGGATGTGAAAGTCATTGGAAAGTCACTACCAGCTGGAGCAAAGAACACTGGTCTCAACTCTAGATTCCTGTAGAGAACCTTTGACCCTCCAGATGTTGCTGAAGAAAAAAACCCATCAGCCCTAGGAAGCATGGCCAGTGGCGAGGGATGTAGTTGTAGTTCAACGACATCTGGAGGGCTATAGGATCCCGACATCTGCTGGAGTTGAACAGCAGAACAGTCTGAGGGCAAATCCACACCAGAAACTTGAAGCACATCCCACATGTGACCTCACCCAAAGAAACTACATTTCCCAGGATTCTTTGGGGGAAAGTCACGTGCTTTTAAATGTGTTTTTGGCTATGCTTCATAATTAAGTGGGTCTTTTCTCTTGGATTACCAAATGCAATCACAACATCATGAAGTGCAAAATGAAAGCTGCATGCTAACAAGTTAATGTTATTTATTTGGTAAGAAAGATCACCTACTTGTCTGCAGAGACCTGGTATGAAAACCTATAGGAGACGTGGATTTTTTTCCATTGTTGCCACTTTCAAAATGCAGCTCTGGGGATTTCGCTGGCCTCTAGAAAAAATTCAGGAAGGCATTACAAGTGACAAAATCAGAACTACAACTGGGAGCATGTCAGATGCTGATATTTTACTTATTTTTAACAATTTAAAAATGAATGGCATTGTAAAATATGCAACGAGACAAGGAGCAGGTTATACTTGTATGATAGTATCCTGATTTTAATAAAGCAGGATAATGTGCAACTTTTACAAACATCCTGTAGTAAAATATTCTAGAAATACTTTAGTAGTAAAATAATCCAGCAGATAATTTTCCTCCACAAGAAGCCTTGGTATACATTAGATTCTGGCCTAGGTAAATTGAATTGGGTATCATTTTACTCTGATTTTAAAGTGTGATTTGTTCACTGTACTAAGCCAAGCATTATATCAATCTTTGCACAGAATGTGAATAGTATCCTGCCTTAACTAGAATTATGAGAGCTTTTTGAACTGTTCTAAATTAAGGTATATCTATGGTAAAGTCAGAACTTAGAAATTACTGTATTGGAACGTTGGATACAGACTCATCTAAGTCATTTTACATGGTTTTCCCTCCCCAGAATGGGACAAAAATCTTTAAAACATACCAAAACTCTTTCTACTATATTTTCTCCAAACACAAAGTCAGAATGCCTACTGCTTGAGAAAGTTCTGTCTTCAGGTAGTTGGTTGCTTAAAAAGGAAAAAGAAAGAACGAGTCAGGGGAGAAGAAGCCTAATCAACTTTTTTTTTGGGGGGGGGGAATACAAGTAAATCTGATTCACATATATGTGTATCTGTGTTTGTTTGTTTTCCTGGAGTCCTGCCAGAAAAGTCTAGTGTCAACAATTATTATTTATTTTATGAATTGCTTATGATGGGGCATCCATTTCTTGAATGTGATTAAAGCAGATGGAAAACAATTGCATATATAAAAACCATTAAAACATTTGGCTAATACGAAAACAATTTAAAAAGAAGGAAAAATAACATATAAAACATTTTTTAAAACCAGCAGGTATGTATATATAATCAATTTCAGTTCTAATATGGATATCAATACAAGTATCAAATCCAATACAAATGCAGACTACTTTGAGTAGACCGTGTTGAAACCACTTGGATTTTATAGGACACCTCTTTAGGGCAATAGCTAGAGTGGCCAAGTTTCAAAGCCAGATGTTCTAAAGCCAGAGAAATGATAACTGGGCTGTTCAGAAGAGATCCCTCCATAGACTGATAGCCTCTGAGGTCCTCTAGTCCAATCCTCTTGCTCAGCGCAGAACTCTGGCAACAAGAGTTTCCCTGACAGATGGACATCCAGCCTCTGCTTAAATACAGCACAGCACCTTCCAAGACAAACAGTTCTTGCCATTACACAGTTTCTCCTAATGTTCAGCAGAAATCTGCTTCCTTGCTGTTTCCACCCATGAGTTCTAGTCCCGCCATCTGGAGCAAAAGGGAACAAGTCTGCTCTGCCATCTGCAATGACAGCCTTCCAGATAATTGAAGACAATGATCATATCTCCCCTTGATCACCTTGTTCTCCAGGCTAAATGTATTCAGCTCTTTCAACTGCTCCTCGTAGGACTTGGTTTGCCATCCTGGTCATCCTGTTTGCTTAATGTCTAGTTTGCCAATGACTCACATAACATGTAGCATCCAGAACGAGGCAGAATTCCATGCATTTAGTCAACACCTGGAAGCCGCATCGGGGCCAGAACCACCAATCTTGCCCCCAAATATTTCTGCTCAGGATGCCCACATACCACTGCAACGTCAGAAAAGGGGAGTCTTCATGTGTACAGTGCAATTGTACACCTGTAGGTTCTCCATATTATCAGGACCCCTGTGGGTTTGGGGTTTCTGATGGTGTGGGCAGCCTATGCATTTATAGCTATTTGTGTGTGGACTTTGCTTTCTGATATTATGTGGATATATGGCAGTGTGGCAGGAATGTACACAGACAATCATGGACAGGGCCCATTGGCAAAGGGGGTCTTTATTATTAAAGAGATTTAAAAAGAAGTAGTAGGCTACTGGGGTGAATGTTTCGTTTCTTCCAGAACCATTTCCCACCCCAAAAATATTTCATTTAGCTTACCTTATTGTTTGAAGGCCTGAAATGTGAAGAGATGGAAGTGGCCTTTCTGAGTCATCTGCCCACAAACAGGTGTCTCCAGATACCTAAAAACAATTAAACCAATTTGGCTTTTCTTGTTTTCTGAAAGCGTACACCAGCGCTGGATATGGCGAGTGGCACCTTCAGTTGCCCTACCATAGGGGTGTCGTGTTTGCGGGCCACTATCCCCCCCCTTTTTTTCAAATTTTCAAATTAATTTTCCAAGTTTATAACAAATAAAACACACAAATAAAGAAAAAAGACATTACAATACTAAAAAAGGCAACAAAAACAAACATGTAAACACCTAATACTTTAAGACCTAATTTGATTTTCATTGTTAACTGACTTTTAAAATCCCGCCTTACTGAGTTTCATTGAATCACTTTTTTAACAGCTCTCCAATATCCTCTTTCTAATCAAATTGACACCTTTAATTTTCAATCTTCTTCTCTTTTCATAATTATCTAAATCCATAGTATCTTACAATTCATTCTTACTCCAGTCCTAGGCCCATTTGATACTTTCAATTAACTTCTACTTATCGTATGTTACAATATTTGGCTAAATAGTCTTTAAATTTATTCCAATCTTCTTGATATTCCTCTTCTTTCTGATCGCGGATTCTTCCAGTCAGGTCAGTTAGCTCCAAAAAGTCTAACATCTTCATCTGCCATCACTATCCACCCTACTTAACCAGTCCTCCAAACTCCAGAAGGAGTGGCAAGGAGAGGGAGAGGATGCGAGGTGTTGAAAGTCACAAGCCAAATGGTATAAAGCTGCTGCCACAACCTCCTTTCCTGGGTCAACCCTTGAATGGGGTCCAAGGAGGAGAACCCCCCCTTCGATATTTACCAGGTTGCCCAACCCTGTGTCACTTTTACCGTGACGCAGACAGAAATCCAACAGGTAGTGTGTATCAAGTGGTCAGGCACCAGTTCAGCTTCTCCAGCAAAAGGCACAAAATACAAAAGGCAAAAGTCCTTTTCCAAATCTATTGAAAAAGCCACTCAGCAAGTAAAAGGTTACAAACAAGAAAAATTAAAATGTTGCGCAGTATAACTGACTGAAACATTCTCACAAAGTAACAGTTCAAAACATGGCAGGTCATCAAAGTTTCTTTGCTGGTTGTCAGGGAACTGCCATCGGAGCTTAAGGTGGTGGAGAGGCTATCGGATGCTGGGAGACCCTCTGATGCTGAGGAGGGAACCAGCAGGGGGAGAGGGAGAGCTTCCGCGGAAGCAGGAGGGGAGGCGGAGGAGACAGAGTCGGAGGTGAGGCTCAGAGACGCTTCCAGCGAGACCAGTGGGGAGAGCTCAGGACCTCCCCTTGGAATGCCCACTCTGCACAGAAAGCTGTTGCGTAGAGAATCAAGGAGGAGACTTTCTGTCAAAGAACTTTTATGCTGGAAAAAATTCAGGAAACGCCCACTGACGGATTCTGCCAGCGATTAAGGCAGCCATGCACTGATGGATCCGCGGAGAGGGAGAGTTTTAAAACTAACTACATAACTGTGAGAGTCTTAGCGCTCACGCACAAGCAGCCCCTTATCCCATTACACTGGTCAAGAACCCTCAGGCGCAAAACACCAGGGCATGGTGGTCTGCAATTTGCATCTCAATTCCTCAAACTTTTATCCTTGAGGATTCCACTTGGAGAAGGGGTTTAGGGACCAATCATTTCTTTTGGTTAATTACCAAATACCACTGGCTGTATGATGGGACTATAACTCCTGATTGTCAGGAGACCAAGACAGCTGAACTTTGTTTATGCTCAAAGAACCTTGAGATCAAAAGGTACTCCCTTCGTTCCCAGACTCGTACCAGGTTTTTTGAGCTATAAATTGCCTGATAGACTTTTCACACCCATTCCACATCTGAGCTCCCCAACTGTCAGAATTTACAAATCAGATAACGTCTTCTTCCTTCCCAAAGACAGGAGGCAAATTGATTCTCACTTCTAAAGACAGGGAGTCTGCAGTTAAGGAGACCAGACCTCTGTTTCCCAGAAATCCACAGCTTTACTCTCCCGCAATTCCTCACGCCTACATGAACCAAAGTTTTAACGTGCTAAGATTTCTCAACTTCACTACAAGGGGCATTAAAAATAAATGAAATGCTAGCCAGAACAGCTTTAAAATGCCATTCACACCAGAACACAAACTGGTCCCCTTATTTTAATGGAACTCAGGAAATACCATATTTTTTGCTCTATAAGACTCACTTTTTCCCTCCTAAAAACTAAGGGGGAATGTGTGTGCGTCTTATAGAGCGAATGCAGGCTGCGCAGCTATCCCAGAAGCCAGAACAGCAAGAGAGATTGCTGCTTTCACTGTGCAGCAATCCCTCTTGCTGTTCTGGCTTCTGGGATTCAGAATATTTTTTTTTCTTGTTTTCCTCCTCCTAAAACTAGGTGAGTCTTATGGTCTGGTGCGTCTTATAGAGCAAAAAATATGGTACTTGGCTTGGGTTGGTCATCTGCCCCCACTGCCAGTTCAAGTGCCTTTAAGAACTGCATCTGCTGCACGAGCCTGTCTATTACGATCTGCCTCAAGGCCAAACTACAAGTGGAATCCATCACACGGTTTGCCCATCATTTTTCTTTTGCAAAGGGCCAGTGTGTGGTCCTCAATCTGGATCAGAAACAATGGCATGGAGATGCTTAAAAAAAGGAGGAGGATACAACTTTACTCCCTTTTGTGGTCCAGCTTCAGTAAAGGGGCTACATGAGTATCATCAGCTCCCACTTCAGATCTTTGCCTACCACATGCCCTAAAGGGGTGCATCATGGCTTCACGTGGCTAATGTGTGAGTATTGCAATACTGAACTAGTACCCAGTCCTTGTACTTCTTTGCAAGACATCTGGGAGATAAAAACCCGTTTCCATAAGGTATTATGAGCCATGTCTGGAACAAGGCTTCCTATGTGTGCTATATTTTACCTCAGTGTCTGATTCGTGTTTATCCTCCAGGACATTTTCAATCTCAATCTTCTCTACTGGTTTGTGCAAAGGAACTTGCGGTGGTTGTAAGATGGCAGGCCTTAAAACATCCCGTTGTACATTTGAAGGAAGACCTTGCAGAATAGAGAGAAACAGGTATTTTAAAAAAATGGTTATTTCTTGTTGCACACCCTTCTTGTACAAGGGTTTCTTAAAGTCACATGAATGAAGGAAAAACTAATCCTTCATTATGGTAGTCATGCCAACTGAACTTCTGTCATATTTTCACACTAGGAACATTGCAGCTAGGTCACAGAATCATGAGGCTATACATATACAATATATTTGAATCACACGTCCACGCTGGCTAAGAATCATGGGAACTGTAGTTTGTTAAGAGTTCTAGGAATTGTAGTTCTGTGAAGGGTAAACTACAATCCCCAAGATTATTTGGGGAGAATGTAATTAAATTGATGGTTTGTGCACTGCCATACAGTGGTACCTCGGGTTAAGTACTTAATTCGTTCTTAACCTGAAACTGTCCTTAACCTGAAGCACCACTTTAGCTAATGGGGCCTCCTGCTGCTGCCGCGCTGCCGGAGCCTGATTTCTGTTCTTATCCTGAAGCAAATTTCTTAACCTGAAGCACTATTTCTGGGTTAGCGGAGTCTGTAACCTGAAGTGTATGTAACCCGAGGTACCACTGTAATTTGAAGGGTTTTCAGCAGAGTCTGGGTGGACACTTATTAGGGAAGCTCTAGTAGGAGGTTTCCTGCATGGGCATGCAGTTGAACTAGATGACCTTGAAGTGCCTTCTAACTCCATCCTAAGACTTTCTAGATTTTTGGAGGGAAGGTGGTTAAAAACATATTTTGCTCTTACATCTGTACACTAGAGCCGAAGCAAATTTTGCAAAATTTCAAAATCCCACATGAATGTAAAAACAAATGGGGCGCGTGGTATACATGGTAAATTGAGTTATATGATATGCCTGAACAATGGGTTTAAATGAGGTTCATAACACCCTTTCTGCACAATCTACAAGTCCTAGAAATTTCCTTCCAGTCTAGTTCCATGATCATCCACAAGCTAGGGGGCAGTGTGACATACATGGCAGGATTTCATGTACAATAGAGGCTTTTCCATAGTAATGCCCTCTATTTCCTTCACTTCTAGTCCATATAAAAGGGCCTGTGTAATAGCCCCATATAATGGCTCCATTAAAGCGGTACCTATTTATCTACTTGCACTTTGACGTGCTTTCGAACTGCTAGGTTGGCAGGAGCAGGGACCGAGCAAAGGGAGCTCACCCCGTCGCTGGGATTCAAACCGCTGAACTTCTGATTGGCAAGTCCTAGACTCTGTGGTTTAACCCACAACGCCACCCGCGTCCCACAATGGTTCCATTGCACTGTAATAACTGTACCTTTTTCTGTTTCTTTCACAGCAATGTTCTTTTGTAGTAGCGCTGAGGTCATGAATATGTTATTCTTCTTTACTGCAAAACAGTGCAAAGTGTTTAGCTAAATTGGTTTTCTTTTTTCCTCTTTCCTCTTCTTGTTTATTTTGTACTGAGTTTTACCAGTGAGTCAAAACTCCCTCAAGCACTGACAAAATAATAATAATAATACTATTCCGGCCTACTAAATCACTCTGTAGTCATACTTTAATTTACCTGGCTGGGGTGGTGGAAATGTTGGAAGGATGTTAAAGGAAGATGATCTTGCTCTTTTGGGGGAAAGAACATTTTCTGGAAACACAAGAAGCAAATCATAAATTTCCCCAAGGGTATTTTACACTTATAACTTAAGCAAATGTAATTATGCCAGCATGTAAACACAATTATAGCACCATGTTTCTTTGATAAAAAAACTTGACAGATATATAGACTAAGGCAGACTTCCCAAACTTGGTACCTTCCATATATTTTTGATTCCAACTCCTATCAACTGCAGTCAGGGTGACCATCCCCAGTGGTCAGGGATGATGGAAATTTTATCCAAAACATCTGGAGGACACTTGGTTGGGGAAAGCTGAACTAAGCATGAGATTATTCTTACAGTTTCTGTCCTACAACCATTCACATCCCACTGTAGTCCATTTCAAACTATGCTTAACTAACTACCTTTGAAATCAGTGGGAATTAAAACATGCTGTTCAGCATTTAATTCCAACTGAGTGAGTACAATTTGAAACCTGGTAGAATAATGGGTTTACTCTTAATGTACAATTCAGTACTGGAAAGGGAAATGGGCTAAGAAGTCATACCTCTGTATGACTGGGAGTCGGACGTTTGAAAAGAAAAAGACGAAGATCTTGCACGTTTTCTGGAACAACCAGTGGAAACTAAAAGGGGGGGAAACACAGTACACATCATCATGCACTGCAATTCCTTTCAACCTCAGCAATACAACAGCCCAAAGGAATCAAACCCAAGGCTACACAGCGTGGCATAGTGGTTAGCTTGTCAGACTGGGATCTGGGAGACCAGTGGCGTAGCGTGGGGGGTGCAGGGGGGCCCGGCCGCACCGGGTGCAACATCTGGGGGTTAGGGTTAGGGGGCGCAAATCCACGGGTTAGGAGGCGCAAATCCATGGGTTAGGGGGCGCAAATTACTTGCCTTGCCCCGGGTGCTGACAACCCACGCTACACCACTGTGGGAGTCCAAGGTTCAGATCCTCCCACGGTGCACCGGGTGACCTTGGGCCAGCCATTGCCTCTCAGCCTAACATACCTCACAGGGCTGTTTGGGGGACTAAATGAGAACCATGTACAGTGGTACCTCGGGTTAAGTACTTAATTCATTCCGGAGGTCCGTTCTTAACCTGGAACTGTTCTTAACTTGAAGCACCACTTTAGCTAATGGGGCCTCCTGCTGCCGCCGCGCCACCGGAGCACGATTTATGTTCTCATTCTGAAGCAAAGTTCTTAACCCGAGGTACTATTTCTGGGTAAGCGGAGTCTGTAACCTGAAGCATATGTAACCTGAGGTACCACTGTATGAGACCTTGAGCTCCTTGGAGAAAAAGGTGGGAAATAAATGCAAAAAAAAATTAAAATAAGCAATAAAGACGCTACAACCTGAAAAAAGAGACAAAGCATGTGGCTTTGTAAACCCCCCCCCAAATCTTTAATACAATTTATTCTTAAAATAAAAAAGATCCTTGCCACTTCCCCCAGGTGGTAAGGACCTATGTGATCAGTCCTCTACGTGGAGAGAGGTGGGGCTGTTGTGGGGATTAAATGATGAGCAGGAGAACCGTGTATGTCACCTTGAGCAGCTTGGGAAAAAAGATGGACTATAAATGCAATAGTAAATAAATAAATAAGGCTGTCTTGTGATTGTCAGAAGACGGCTGATAAATCAAGGGTTCTCCTTAAAGAAGGGTAGATTATCCTAGGGTTACAAGTATATTATATTTGAATAATTAAATTATAATTAAAATCTATTGCGTGTTGAGGAAGTTGTCCAAGATCCCACCGATCTTGCCCATATCCCACCGATGACTAAGATAATCACATGTCCTGGTTTGCAGAGGGCAGAGAACAGCCATTTATTCAAAAGGCTGAATAAAACATGTTTTGTAGATATGGCTATTTTTTCATAGGAATGCAGGTGCTGGATGTGCAGGGACCCTACTTACAAAAAAAAAGGGACAAGAATATATGTAGCTGCTTAGTCTCAGGTTTGATGCCATATCAGATTTGCTGCCAAACCAGAAGCAATTCAGGTATTTATTGGCATGAAAAATCCTGAGGCAGAGGATTGAATCTAGGTGATATGTTGATGCCCTGGGTTGACTAAGGTGAATACCTATTTACTAAATAAAAATGATACTATGTACTTTACAACCAGTTGGTGTTGGAAGCTTTCTTAACAAAAATAAATGATTACATTAAAAATACATATATTGTTATTATTTTATTTTTAATAAAGTAATAATAATAAGTAAAAAAAATGTGCACCCCACCTTCAAGGCCATTATTTATCATAATTATCCTATTTTCCAAAAATGTAACACTTCTTGGGATGGTTTGATCCCTCTCTGTTTTAACAATACAAATTCCACAAATAGTTTCCATATCTCCTCAAAGTTATTTCTCTTCCATATTCCCCTTCCTACTTTGACAGCACACGTTAATTTATCATTAATCGCTATATCCCACAATTCTTTATACCACTCTTCTATTTGGAATCCACTTTGCTTTCCCCATTTCCTAGCTAGGATAATTCTTGCCGCCTGATTACCTTTTTCAGTCTTGCACACAGGATCTTCTGCAGGCCTCTGGACAGAAAGAGAGAGTAGTCAGCCCTCAGTTGAGGATTGCCAGATGTCAGTTATTTTAAGAGAGACCCCTAGTTGGACACTGATTTTTGCCGGCCCTGGAAATATGTGTAACAGAATGCATAGCAGAAACTGAGGCTCAGTCTAGATCATGAACAGATGATGTTGGAGATCAATTTTCATCAGCCCCACCTCAGCGGCAAAAGTAGACAGGGCAACAAATGTGACTCTTAGCTACAGACTACAGTGGTACCTCAGGTTAAGAACTTAATTCGTTCCAGAGGTCCGTTCTTAACCTGAAACTGTTCTTAGCCTGAAGCACCACTTTAGCTAATGGGGCCTCCCGCTGCCGCCACACGATTTCTGTTCTCATCCTGAAGCAAAGTTCTAAACCCAAGGTACTATTTCTGGGTTAGCGGAGTCTGTAACCTAAAGCATCTGTAACCCGAGGTACCACTGTATTTTCTACATGCACTCACACTTTCATCTGTCTCCTCCATCCAGACCAGCAAGAGACATTAACAGAGCTTAACAACATATTCTAGCCACACAAAAACACTCAGTGTGTAAAATACAGTCACCAAGGGGACATGGGCTGGGGAGAGGGGAGTGTTCTAGGGGGCAGAGACCTCGAGGGTTGCATTTGCTCCCAAGACCTGAGATTCCCCACCGTTGCTCTGTATGCATTCAGAGTACAGTGGTACCTCGGGTTAAGAACTCGATTCATTCCGGAGGTCCATTCTTAACCTGAAACTGCTCTTAACCTGAAGCACCACTTTAGCTAATAGGGCCTCCCACTGTTTCTGCGCCGCTACCGCGCAATTTCTGTTCTCATCCTGAAACAAAGTTCTTAACCCAAGGTACTATTTATGGGTTAACGAAGTCTGTAACCTGAAGCGTCTGTAACCCGATCTACCACTGTACAGTCATACCTCAGGTTAAATATGCTTCAGGTTGAGCGTTTTCAGGTTATGCTCCATGGCGACCCGGAAGTAACGGAACAGATTACTTCCAGGTTTCGCCGCTCGTGCATGCACAGACGCGCAAAATGACGTCACGCGAATGCACGGAAGTGGCGAATCGCGACCCGCACACGCGCAGATGTGGGTTGCGTTCGCTTCAGGATGTGAACAGGGCTTCGGAACGCATCCCGTTCGCATCCAGAGGTACCACTGTAACTTCAAAACCAGGGGAAGGCAACCTAAAGCCCGTGGGCCGGATGCGGCCCAATCACCTTCTCAATCCAGCCCACGGATGGTCTGGGAATCAGCATGTTTTTACACGAGTAGAATGTGTCCTTTTATTTAAAATGCATCTCTGGGTTATTTGTGGGGCCTGCCTAGTGTTTTTACATGAGCAGAATGTGTCCTTTTATTTAAAATGTATCTCTGGGTTATTTGTGGGGCATAGGAATTTGTTCATTCCCCCCCAAAAATATATTCCGGCCCCCCACAAATTCTGAGGGATAGTGGACCACCCCCCCTGCTGAAAAAGTTTGCTGACCCCTGTTCTAAATTCTACTACTATGGCTGGGAACCCAGGTTTTCCAGGATTCCTGATTACACATCTGCCCCAGGTGCGTACAGATGTATCTATGAATGCAGACTCTCTGCTGAACCCACATAGACCTGCTGCTGTGGTCCTGCGCCTCCCACCTTGTGCCCTGACTCACCCCAGATGTGTTGTCAGGAGAAATGCAAGAAGGGGAGGCTTCCATTCGTACCTTGCAAGGGCGTTCCTTCTTGAAAACAAATATGGGCTGTGCAATCACGGATCTGCCTTGGGAAAGAAGAAAGACTCCATATGTGTGAATTCAAATAATGTTTCCTTTTGCACTATACAAATATAACATGTTTTCGTTGATTTGGGATTTCTGGACAGAACTCAGCTATTCTGGGAACGCAATATTTCATCTTTTGACACCATGCCCTCTTCAAATCCACACCATTGCTTTTTCTGTTATCTTTCAGGGATGCAGCTGTACTAGATGAAAAAATGTATTTATTGTTGTGTACTTTTACCTTTGGGTCACGGGTGGTGCTGTGGGTTAAACCACAGAGCCTAGGACTTGCCGTTCAGAAGGTCGGCGGTTCGAATCCCCACGACGGGGTAAGCTTCTGTTGCCCGGTCCCTGCTTCTGCCAACCTAGCAGTTCGAAAGCACGTCAAAGTGCAAGTAGATAAATAGGTACCGCTCCGGTGGGAAGGTAAACGGCGTTTCCGTGCACTGCTCTGGTTCGCCAGAAGCAGCTTAGTCCTGCTGGCCACATGACCCGGAAGCTGTACGCCGGCTCCCTCGGCCAATAAAGTGAGATGAGCACCGCAACCCCAGAGTCGTCCACGACTGAACCTAATGGTCAGGGGTCCCTTTACCTTTACCTTTTTACTTTTACCTTTGTATTCTCTAAAGCAGCTTTGTACTAGATGGGGGGGAAATGTGTTTATTGTTGTGTACTTTGATGTTTCTATTCTCCAAAACAGGTGTAGGAGCTTTACCTAATGATAGGGACGGTTCTGGTAGCAGGAGCAGCTTAGGGGGTGCTCCAGTTGCCCTGTAATCACCTTGTTTCAACATAGGATGTGTGGTCCAATTCAGCCATTTGCCTGACTGGGGCCTCAGAAAGTGGCAGGGAAACAGCACCCAGAAACACCTCTTACAACGACTTGTTCATCTTGAAGGGCAAGTTGAGGCTCATCCTCTCAGCCTCAAAGAAGGTGCCTTTGCCCCACCTGTGCAACATTAACATACATCCACCTAATCGCTTGGCTGTTTCTTGGCCCACCAGTTTCCTTTGCAATGGAAACCTGCACTTCAGCCTAAGTCCATTGTCTCTGGCTTCTCTTTGGGAGTGCGTCCCATGCATGCACCCTCATTTCATCCTCACCCCACGGCATGGGATGCCTGCACAAACGTCCGATTTCCATGTCATACAAAACTATCCTATTTCAACATCATCTATAGGACCTTTTGCAGATACCATTTTAGCAGGTGATCCATTCAACACACTATAGAAGGGTCAGCAAACTTTATCAGCAGGGGGCCGATCCACTCCCTCAGACCTTGTGGGAGGCTGGACTATATTTTGGGAAAAAATATGATTGAATTCCTATGCCCCACAAATAACCCAGAGATGCATTTTAAATAAAAGCACACATTCTACTCATGTAAAAACACGCTGATTCCCCAACTGTCTGTGGGCCAGATTTAGAAGGCGACTGGCTCGGATCCAGCCCCAGGCCTTAATTTGCCTACCCATGCACTATAGGAATTGGGCCTTTAGTGTCCTGACACCTACCATGTGAAATTCTCTCCTGTTAAATGTTAGTCAGGTCTAATGCAGTCTGCATCTGTATTGGAACTATTTCCAGATGCTTTTAAGTGTATCAGTTAATGTTTTTGCTGCCCTGGGCCCCTACAGGAGGAAGGGCAGAATACGAATTTAATTAATAATGATAATGATAGTAAGTGTTGTTCTCAAATCAACAGCAAGCAATTTTAGGTGCTTCTCTTTATCTTCCTAAAAGTAACTTAATAGACGTAACGGCAGAGTTAAAACTGAGCAAGGATGCAATTATGGCCCATATACCCATCTTTAAACAAACCACAGTTTGGTTATATATGCAACTCTATTTAAAGAAAAGGAATAATGAACTATTTCTCCTGAGCTGTTAATGATTACAGCTCAGTCAAATTGCACAGAGGCAGAATTCTGCATGTGGAGGTAGTTATTGATAACTTAACCGCATGTTTAAAAAAACAGAGGTAGATTTGACTGTACCCCACAAAGGTATAATTTGTGAAGCCACCCCACAAGCTTGTATAAATTATTATGAGCATTGCTCAAGTGAAACTTATTAAAATATTCATCAATTCACCACACAGACAGTTAAGAAACTTTATATAGAGCTTGGCTTAGCTAGCACAACCATTTAATGTTGGAACATTCTGAAATAGTTGCCAAATACAGATTGGACACTTCCTTTCCAGGGTGTTTAAAAATATTTGTAAGATATATTTAATCTTTCAGTGTACAGTATATGTGTGCATATATGAATAGTCTCCAGAGTATCTCGGATCCTCCTTACAAAACCTATGCAATCAAATATATTCTGTTCTCATAAAACCAGCTGCAAATATGTGTAATGGGTTGTTAATTATAACATGCCATATGAAATAATATTATAGCCCAATGGGGAAGTGACTATGCACAGCACTGCAGGAAAGCAATAAATCAGGCATTTGGTATTTGCCTATGCATGCTCAACTGTGTGTAGCATTCACACGTCCCATTTCATCAGATGGTAGAGTAATAATAATAATTTTAATAATAATTTATTATTTATACTCTGCCCACCTGGCTGGCTTTCCCCAGCCACTCTGGACAGCTCCCAACAGAATATTAAAGACACAATAAAACATCTAACATAAAAAAACTTCCCTAAACAGGGCTGCCTTCAGATGTCTTCTAAAAGTCAGATAGTTATTTATTTCCTTGACATCAGATGGGAGGGCATTCTACAGGGTGGGCCACTCCCAAGAAGGCCCTCTGCCTGGTTCCCTGTAACCTCACTTCTCGCAGTGAGGGAACTGCCAGAAGGCCCTCGGCGCTGGACCTCAGTGTCCGGGCTGAACGATGGAGGTGGAGACACTCCTTCAGGTATGCTGGGCCGAGGCCATTTAGGGCTTTAAAGGTCAGCACCAACACATTGAATTGTGCTCGGAAACGTACACTGGGAGCCAATGTAGGTCTTTCAGGACTGGTGTTATATGGTCTTGGCGGCCGCTCCCAGTCACCAGTCCAGCTGCCGCATTCTGGATTAGTTGTAGTTTCCGGGTCACCTTCAAAGGTACCCCACATAGAGTCAGGAACAGTGTGTCAAGTGCATGGCAAGGATGTTGAACTAGCTGGGCCTTTGGCGCCTGATCCAGGGAGGCTCATCTTATGGTCTTAAAAATGCTTTTGTTTTTGTTAGTATTAATATGTTGAAAAATCAGAAGGGAGCTTTCATTCTCATCTGCTCTTCCAATGACAAGTGCTTCTGCCGTGATCTAATATATAAGGCAGTCTGCATGCATACACACACTCTCAGATACTGTCTGGTCTCAGCCAAATGAAGGGAATCCTCTTCAATTTGTCAACCCACATAGTTTTAAAGATCCTGCAGCAGGATGTAGGTGCTTCAGGGTGAAACCTGAAGTACGACTCTTAAACCCAAATGTCTGTGACATCAGTCCTTTTTATGTTCTCTGTAGCAACTTGCATTCTAATATGCAAACCACCTTGACCTGGAGTAAAATTAATTCTTTTTTTTAAAGTAGTAGACATAAGTAGCCGAAGATGGTTAGAAATGGGAGGATATGTCCATTTCATTTTATCCTTTTTCCAATTTTAAGTTTCGTTCTCCGCATTTCCACATCACTCTGTGTTGTTTTTTTTAAATCACAAAAATCCACATGCATTTTAGTGCGAATTTCTCCTAATATACAGTGGTACCTCGGGGTACATATGCTTCAGGTTTCATACGCTTCAGGTTACAGACTCCACTAACCCAGAAATAGTACCTTGGGTTAAGAACTTTGCTTCAGGATGAGAACAGAAATCGTGCTCCGGTGGCGCGGTGGCAGCAGGAGGCCCCATTAGCTAAAGTGGTGCTTCAGGTTAAGAACAGTTTCAGGTTAAAAACAGACCTCTGGAATGAATTAAGTACGTAACCCGAGGTACCACTGTACACACAGTTTTTTTGCAAAGCAAAACATGTAGAAAATACTAATATAATGTATTTTCAACAATATGTGCAATTTTATGCACACCTTGCTCTGTGCGCCTGTGCATTTTTAGATCCATTACTTGGTTGTTTTGCAAAACTTCAGAGAAGAAGAAGTTCTGAAGGGTTTGTGTATTATTTTGCAAAGAGTGACTTCGGCGTGCTCTCCTTCAAACGCGACCTGAATCAGATTTCTCTACTGTGTCTACTTAGGCTAGAGCAGTTCTGGTGCTGCTCAAACTCAGCAGAGGGCAGTAGTGTCCAGCCCATTGCAGACACCTTACAATTTTCTCATCTTTGACTGTAACCTTAAAACTAGAATGGGGAAGCCGCAGGGAACCTCCAGCTGCTGTTGGATTCCAACTCCAGTTTCCTCCAACCAGCACGGAATGATATTCAGGGATGATGGGAGTTGAAGTCTGACAACATCTAGAAGTCGGCAGGCCCCCGCATGCTTACCTTAAAGGCTTACTAGCCTCATCATTCAGAGTTTTCTTTTAACAAGAACAAATTCTATCATCTTTCCCAGTGGTCTCTTCCTCCTGCTTTCTTTAGGAAGGCTAAAGTTCAAGCATTAGATGGGACCACCCACTTTTATCATGGAAAAGCAGAAACGTTTTAGCCTTGTGACTTTAAAACATATTGCACTAACAAAAAGCAAAACAAAACAAAATAAAGGGAAGGAGGGAAAAGGATGTGGGAAACCAAATAACAGACTCACTTTGGACAACCATGAGAGAATGACTGTTTACTAAAAGCTGGAAGGCCGTAGGAAGCTGGCAAGGATCAGAAATGTTCTGTGCCAGAATTAGGAGCAGGGGAAAACAAACTGTTGCAATAGCTGAAAGCTCAGATCTGGGAGGAACTGAGGGAGTGTTTCTGAGTGGCTACATTTCTGACTGGCAGAAAAATCAGGAGACTAAGATATCACAGTATGTTATAAACAGTAAAGGACTTATTCTAGTCAGGGTGGGTGGGAGGAAACACATATGTCTAGGGTAGCCACTTATATATTACTTCCAAAAGGAAATGTAATATCAAAACAGAGGGCACATTAAATTTTCATATGCTAACATGCACATTGGTGCAAATATAGAAACAGGGCCCCTCCAGACCACTGGTGTATTGTTGGTGGATTCTGCAACATATTCTTCGCACAATGCATTAGTACATTAGTGGTGGATTTATTTTGCTTTATTTTTTTTTCTGCTGTCATGCATCCCCAACGCCACCTCCTTATTGCTGCCTATAGCAGAACAAAAGCGGAACAAAAGTGAACCAAAAGATTTATGGTATAAAACGTGGCAGGGTCTCAGCAGGAAGCTATGGGATATGCACCGATTGGAAATGAAGCAGTGTGTCCATCCCAAAATTTCTGCAGGTGCAATGTATATGGAAAGCAGTATCTGGTATGACCACCCCAGTAGCATCATGAGCGCAAATCATCCAGAATGCATGATAACAATGGTATCCGGTCCGTGATTACTCTAATTTAGAATGAAATGCAAAACATCTCACCACAGTGTGAGCAACTGAAACATGGCGGTAAACTGTTAGTTGTTTAGAGTATTATTATTGTGTATATATATTTTTTTAACAGGCAGGGAAAAGGAGAGGCGTTGTGGAATTTTCAACCCCAGGTGCCAAATTAAGTTGGCTGGCTTTGGTTACTGTGCACCTTTACCGGAAACAAGACTACCATTTGCAAACAGTCTTGGGCCAAGCCAGGAAACATACAGGCACAAACCTGCCGGTACATTTTATATTATAATTAAAGCCCACATTCGCGAGCTCACAAAAGCATCAAGGTTATATAGGGTTGCCGTGGTTATATAGGGTTGGACATAGCCAGGATTCAGCCTTTGGAAGCAGGATTCAGCAGAAATCGATAATATGTGCAGGAAAATCAGCATTTTTTGAGATTTTGCAAAGCAACTTTGCCCAAAAAAAGTTCAACCAGTTTTGTGTCCAGATTTTCACTTTTTGAAATATGGCAACCCTAAAATAATTTTATCATTTTTACCCTGTAGAAAACAACAACAACCCAGTCTTGAGACAACCTAGCATGTGAGGAGGTGACCCCAGTTGGCCAAAACAGTGAGGCAAGTCCAATGCATCTATATCTATATGCACTGTGTTGCCAGCTGATTCTCCCATGCAAATATTCAGACTCTCTCCCCCCCCCCCCCCGGCCATTTTTCTCTCCATTGGGCTTGCTTCTGTTTTCTAAACCTCGCTGACAGGGACACAGGAAGCTGATTTTTAATGAGTCAGATTATTGGTCCATCTAGTTCGCTATTGTTTATACCAGGGGTAGCTAACCTGCTGCCCTCCAGATGTCACTGAACCACAATCCCTGTCGTCCCTAACCATTGGCCATACTGGCTGGGGGTGATGGGAACTGCAGTCCATCCATATCTAGAGGACACCATGTTGGCTCCCAGAGGTCTACTCTGGCTGGAGGTGGCTCTCCAGCGTTTCAGACATAGGTCTCTCCCAGCCATACCTGGAAATGCCCAGGATTGAAATTAGAAACCTTCTGCATGCACAGCAAATGCTCTCCCACTGAGCTTCTACAGCAAGCATGGCCTTAATATACATTTGGAGTGAATCTTTGTTCCAGAATGAGAACATCTCATGTGCATGGGGAGAAGAAAAGCGCTTTAGTGATGGCTGCAGAATGAAACTATGGTGGGACAGATGGAAGCAAACAGAAAGGACTGTTCTCCTTCTAACAGCGCCAGCTCACTTGGCATTCATCTGAGACTATCAGCAGGCTTTTAAGGGAGGCAGAAGAGACACATGGCTAGATCTCTTCTGTTGACAAAAGCAGGAGTCGTCCACAAACAGGCACAATCGCTCACAGAGGCACTCCGCCCTACGAGGACCCATAGGGAGCAAAAGGCAGTGAACGAGGCAAAGGCAAGGGGTGGAGGCAAAGGATACAGGGGCTGCTCCTCCTAGTCCTCCTCCTCCTCCTGAAAAACAGCAGGACGCACACTCTCGGCAGGCTGGTTTCAAAACTGGTTGAGACCGGATTGCTCCAGTCCTGAGCAGCCCAGCTACTTTGAGTGCAGGAGGCTGCTGGAAAAGTCTCTGCAGAAGCCTGCCAAATGGGCCGCCTCTGGCTGGTGGGACTGGAATAACCCACCCCTTTCTGCCAAAAGAAGACCAGACCTCGTAAATAAAGCCAGCCTTGTAAACAATCCTGGCATAACAGGGCTCTTGTTGTTTTTCTTCCTCCTCCTTCCTTTACATAAATATATTGTAGCAAACACATTTTCTTTGGTTGCAGATTTCCCCAACCGTGTGCCCTCAAGTTGTTTAAAACTACAATACCCATCAGGGCCACTAAAGCTGGAGAAGGCTGCTTTAGCAGAGAATAAAGAGGAGTGCAATTTACACCTGTGCTACTCAGACTCTCTCTCTCTGCATTCCTATTCTCCCAAAAACAAAGATCATTTTCGCAGTACTTTGGGCATGGAACTCCCAATCCAAGAGCAGCTCATCAACAAACCTCCTCGCCTTTTCATTTTATGAAGTGTTTGGAAGACATGGCTTTGGGGGGGGGCATGAGCTGTTTTATCTTGGTTTTATATTAATTTTATTAGTGATTTGTTAGCCTGGTTTATACATAGCACTAAGCCAGGGTTTCCCAATCTTGGGTCTCCAGCTGTTTTTGGACTACAGTTCCCATCACCCCTGACCACTGGTCCTACTAGATAGGGATGATGGGAGTTGTAGTCTAAAAAAACAAGTGGAGACCCAAGTTTAGGAAACCCTGCGGTAAACCCAACTTCCATCAGCCTCAACCAATATGGCTAATGGTCAAGGATGGTTGGAGTTGTGGTCAAGCAACATCTGGAGGAGCATAGGCTCCACATCCCTGGTTTAAGCTATTCCTTCACTTGTACCCAACCTCTATATCTGTAAACATTACAAAATTCTAATAAGCCTCCAGTGACTTCCTTCCACAGGGACCAAACTCAGGATAAGTGCTGTTTGACCTTGAAACTATTCAGTATTTGGGATGGAATTTGGTTCACCTTGGCTTTAAAGGTGATTGCACTAAAGCTGCACTTTCTAAAACAGTAAACAAATCGAAACACAGCCATACTTCACGAGTCACACTTTTACGAATTTTGCAATGCAGTTCTGCAACTAAGAATTGCATACCTAAAAGCATGTAATGGGGTGGTGTGCATATAAATGCATATATTAGTAAAAATAATGTACACAAATGCATTTGTATGAGGGGACGTTGTTTGCAAAATGTGTATATTTGTTAAAACTAAATACAAAAGAAAACCTTCTTGCGAGGAACTTGCACTACAATGCTGATGAATTTCCATCAGGATTATTTTTTTTTAAAAAAAGCAACCATAGAAATTTCTGCAGAAATATGTGGATCTGAATTTACAATTGGGGAAATGAGAAACCGAAAGAACAGAAAATTGAACAGTCCTCCTTGTAGACGTGGGCTGAGTGTCACAATATGTTATATATTGAGAGCTGGGGTTGCTCACAGCAGCTAAACTGCTTTCTTTGGCATCTCTCGGGGTGACCGTGGTGTGCGTTCCAGCTGTTAGTAAGAACAGTGCCGGAGTTCGAGCATGTTAAGGGTTTGTTAAACTGAAGCAGCTGTTCATGAATTTGGTCCAGTTCACAAGAATATTGGGCTGAAGACTCTAGCATGACACAGCTATGGTGAGGGAGCAGTGCTTAAATGATACAGCGGCCAAGGTGGTACGTGGCCCCCTCAGCTACTGTTTTCAATAAAGTTGCATGGGGCATGGAGTTAGTGGGTTTCATTTAGTGTTCCCGATGCAGGTGGTGCTGTGGGTTAAAGTACAGAGCCTAGGGCTTGCCGATCAAAAGGTCGGCGGTTCGAATCCCCGCAATGGAGTGAGCTCCCATTGCTCAGTCCCTGCTCCTGCCCACCTAGCAGTTCGAAAGCATGTCAAAGTGCAAGTAGATAAATAGGTACCGCTCTGGTGGGAAGGTAAACGGCATTTCCGTACGCTGTTCTGGTTTGACAGAAGTGGCTTAGTCATGCTGGCCACATGACCCGGAAGCTGTATGCCGGTTCCCTTGGCCAATAAAGTGAGATGAGCGTCACAACCCCAAAGTCATCCGTGACTGGACCTAATGGTCAGGGGTCCCTTTACCTTTACCTTATCTATGTCCCCCTATAACTCAAGCACTGTAATGGAGAGCTGAAAGCCGATTAAAGAAGAATGGATAAGAAGTCCCCACTAGACCTTGGAGCCCTAAGATCAGAGGTTAACTAACCACTGATTTAAAATTTCCTTTAGCCTATATACTTGTGCTCGTCTTTTGTTGAACAGCCCCCAGTTCCCACTTCTGGAAGCCAGGTAGATTCGCCATGTGCCATACTTTACAGAGAAAAAATCCTCTATTTGAAAGGATGTTGTGTCCAGTCTGGAGCTGAAAAGCCATAAGAAGGGGGAGTAAGTTGCCTATCAACATTTAACACCTGGAGAGCAAGCAGACAGCCAACCTGAACTAATAATAATAATAATAATAATAATAATAATAATTTATTTCTACCCCTCCCATCTGGCTGGGTTTCCCCAGCCTCTCTGGGCGGCTTCCAACAGAAGGTTAAAAATACATTAAACTAGGATGAGATACTGCTATTTTAATTACAGAAATTATTTATAAAGTTGCACCTAAACATCCGTATTAGCATATATCTTATGCAGATCTGTCTCCCTTTTTTTGGCAATGAATTGCCTCTTTTATGGTAAGGAAGGGGCCACCCTCGATGCCATCTGGGCAGAATCTTACCATTCCACTTGCACAATTTAATTTTTCTCCTCTTTCCCCCCTGTGGCCACCCCAGGCGCTCCCCAGATCTGCTCCAGATGGTTGAGGGAATCTCTAGAGCACATTTAGGGGCACACAGGGAGTGGAGAGGGGGAGAATGTCGTGCAAGCAGAAATCCTTGCAGTGACAAAACTTTCTCATTAGAACTACACTGGATCCCTCCCAATGTCTTTTGTTTGGTAACCAGCATCAGAGGCTGAAAGCTTGCAAATGGAATGTCCTACTCTGCCTCCACTCCTAAGCTATCAAGTTCCTTTCTGGTTCTGTCCCAGACCAACCAGGTTCTTCCAACCTCTACCCAGAACCTACCAAATCTTGCCTCGTCTCCAGTGTTCCACCTATCCTGGCCTTATCCACTGGGTTTCCCCAAAAGACCAGTATTTTGAAAACAAAAACAAAAAAAATGGAAAGCATTCAGCCCAATGACCGACACAGGCTCCCTAGCAGCTTCACAGATGAAATAACAGACACATGCATCAGCAAATCAAATGCTGATTCAGCCATCAGTTTTGCCAACTCACTCACTTCGGAAAGGTAGCTTTTGGATATCACAGCTGCCAACCAATCAACATCATCCATAGCTGACTTCTGATGCAAATATGTGGAGCTGGCTTTTTCAGAGCTTGACCTTACCTTTCAGAGGAAAGGTATTTCAAGTGGGGACACTTCCAAAAGACCTGCCATGCGATAAAAATCGAGCATCTTTTTTTCCACCCATAAACACATTTACTTGGAAATAAGCCACACACTTCAATAGAACTTGCTTCTGTGTACATGGTGCATAGGATCACAGCCTTAGGATCAGAGAAGTACATTGTTTTCTTTCATCTCCTTCATGAAGCTCTGGTGTATGGTTGTCAGGAAAAATAAACTGCTTTCTAGGCACATGTCTTGGTGGTTTTCCACTTGCCCAACTCCTTTCCAAGGGGAAACTTGCTTTTTAGCAATAGATCGGAACAAATGGTAATCTAGGGGAAACTGGAATTGCCTTTTGCTCAAACTGAGCGCTAAAGAGCAGTTTTCCCCCAGGGAAAGCAGGGGAAGTGTAGATAAGCCCATATTTAGCATTCTGTTCAATGCATGCTACTTTGTTTGGTCTAATGTTGGTGCATTTCTTTATCTTTTTAAAATAAAGATAGTAAGAAATAACACTAAACTTTTCAACATTTCTGTTTTGAAACTAAGCTGGTTGCGGTGTATTCATGGCCTGCTTTGATGATTGAATATTTAATATATTTCACCTTAGTGTTCTGTTGCTGCTGCTGAGTTTATTTCCCTTCCCCCTATTAATTTATGTGCTTATGGTTTTATGTAAGCCGCCACAGCCATCAAATGGTAAGGTATATATGTATAAAATAAATACAGAGCTACTCATTAATTTCCAGTCTAAACTTGAAATACTCTCATAAATTGATTACAATTTATAACCATCTTGGTTCCGTTCCCATTCAGCTTGTAGAGAAGCCATCCCCTTTTCAAAAAGAGTTCTGATTGCTTTTACATTTAGCAGGTATTCAGGCATTTTAGTGCATTAGCTGCTGGTAGTTTGTGAAATAGTATATGTTTAGCTCGTTTTACTGACACCTACATTGTTGCCAAGAATCTCACTAAAGCCTTTGAGCTGAAAGCACGACTTGCCTAAACCTGTAGTGACACAGACAATAGGGTTTATTTTAGAGATGGTAATTAAACCTATCACAAGGTAAAGACTATTATTACTTCTCATTCATGTGTGGCTACACTACTGATTACATCATATATTGTAAACTTATATTGTAAGGGACATTTAGGGTTGCTAGACCAAAACGTCAAAAATATGGAACGATTGGAGTACAATGCAACTGAAATAAAGGACATTTATTGGGTTCGGAAGCTTGGTGCTGCTTTGAAATAGCCTTCTTCAACCTGGGGTACCCTAGATTTTGTTGCACTACAACTCCCATCATCCCTGGCCATCAAATCCAAAAGTTAGGGGTGATGGCAGTTGTAGTCCAACAACATTTGGGGAAGGTGAAGGTTGAAGAGCAACTATGACATTATTTTTAAAGCATACTTTAAAAATTCGATACTAAAGAATTTAGATCCTTCAGCATGATATGCTGCAATATATGATGAAATTTGCAGTATATTCACACTTGGCAGGCAACGAACACTGTCAACTGCAATGCTTAATGAAGTGTTTGGGAGAACAGGTCGTCTTCTAACGATCAGAGATATTTTTGGATGCTGCATCAGAACATCATCATTTAATGAGAGGTGCTCTGACAGCACAAACTGGGCCACTAGATCACAGAGTTCATGCCAGACATGAAACAGGGAAGACTCTGACATCTACAGAATCACTAGGACTTTAAGTTTGACCTTGCATTGCAGCTTATCATGTCACGCTGAGAGATCTCAAATATATACTATAATGAGGTACCATAAGTCTAGAAAAAATTGGCACCATGCATTTGGTCCCAAGCATCATCAAACAATTAGGGAGCCAAAATATTCTATCATTGCACAAATCACAGTGAGCTTCAGAGCCAAGAGAAATTTAATGCTGGGTGTCTCTGTGTCTAGTCTTAGACCCTACCTTCTGCACTATATTGGTTTTCATCTTAGTGCAACTGGGCTATTCTTCCTTATCTGTGAACCCCATTGGGTATCTTTGGGCTAACCACCATCTCTCTGCCTAAACTACCTCACAGGGTTGTTGTGGATATCCAACCTATGCTGTTCTAAACACCGTGGAAGAGAAGGAAAAAACATACTGTATTTAGCAGTACAATGGGCACATGTGCTGCAAAATATCTAGGACATGTTAGAAGACATCTTTTAGAAGACATCTGAAGGCAGCCCTGTTTAGGGAAGCTTTTAATGTTTGATGCATTACTGTATTTTAATATTTTGTTGGAAGCCGCCCAGAGTGGCTGGATAAACCCAGCCAGATGGGTGGGGTATAAATAAATTATAATTATAATTATAATTATAATTATAATTATAATTATAATTATTATTATTATTAGAAGTTGGTGCTTGGCAATGATGAAAGAATGGCAGTCTGAACAGAACAGATTAACATTTGAAGAGGCAGACGAATCTTCTGAGTAAATGTCAATTTCCCTGACATAGCAAAATGGATCGAGGGGTTCATAGAAAATGGGCAATGCTAATCCATAAGGTGTTTAAATGAAGAAGAGTTGAAGAAAAAGAGTACCGTATATCCGTCCTCTTTGAATTTCCATTGTTAAGCACTTTCCATATAGATAACTGTATTTCTGGCTGTTAAAAACAGACTCTACTAATCTCATTATCCTAATTAGAAGAGAATCAGAAGAATGTCAAGTTTCAATTTTTAAGGCATCTAGTTCTCATTGTTGTTGAAAAAGTCGCAATGGTCAGATGGTGACTCAAAACCATAAACCTACTGGCACTTTAGAGGTTCCCAATGGTTCCATTTTATTCCTTGTCCACTGATCAAGTTTTTTTTAATTAAAAAAAAATCACTTTCACTGAAAAAAAATAGAAGAAGCAACACAAATCATGCAAATGCATGTGTAGTTTCTTCAAGAACTAAAGAGGTGCAGCAGGTGGAGATGAGCTGGAATGTGAAAGGTCAAGCGTCAAAACCCCACTCAGGCATAAAACTGATTGAGTAGCCTTGGGCAAGCCATAATACGCAAACCATGATCTTTAGAGTATTCCCATTACACCAGATCATGCCTGTGGCTTGTGGCAACTTATTACTGGTCCATCTAGCACAGTATTATTTGTACTGACCGTCAGTAGATTTCATGGGTTTCTGAAGTTTTCCCTAGCCCTTCCTGGAGATGCTGGCAGTTGAAACTGGGTACTTCTGGTGTGCACAGTTTGTGCTCAGTTACTGAAATACAACCTTTTCAGTGGAAAGATGATTGATATAATTTATAGATAAATAAAGCAAGCTATCTCTCAAAGTAACTTGAGGACTGAAAGTCAGGGTTGCCCTGCTGGATAAATGAAACTGCAAAAGTATACAGGGCTAAATTAGTCAACATCAAACACTTTTAAATCCTACTGATTTCAATGGAAGAGTTAAGCATGACCTCCAGTCAGGAAGAAACCATCACCCTCAATGCAATGAGAGCACAGCATACTCTTCTAATCTGAGTTAAGGTGCACAGGATTTCACCCTAAATCACTGGAATAAATGGGTTCTAAAAATGTTTAACTTTGGCTTTGCTATGTAGGCAAGCATAACCATAATCCAAATAGTGTTCACGTTAGTATATGTAATCTCCATAGTTTATTACGAGTACAAGGTATGATATTTATTTCTGCACAATCTGATTGTGATGGTCATCATTGAAGTATTGAAGTATTTGCCTTGTGAAAGCACACAAGGCTTGAGCTGCCAATGGGGAAAAAAGTCATTTTAAACAATTGAAAAAATAAAACGCTTACCTTCATCTTTGTGTTTACTGTTGTCCAGTGTGTGGAACATGTACATGTTCGTTGTGGCCTCAGCTGCTTGGTTCATGGTCCATGTGTCACTGGGATCTCTTCTTTTGATGAAATGAGACAACTGAGACCTGTGCTCCGTGCATGAAGCACCTATTCCTGCACACAAGTCATTTACCCTACTTGCAGGAATTTGCTGATTCCTCATCACTGAAGTCCATAGAGCTTTGCAAATGCAGCTGACAGAACACTGAAAAGATAAGACTTATTTTCTCGCCCTCTAAAAGCGGTAGCTGCAGCTTCCCAAGTAAGTAGCTGGCCAGATGTAACTTTGTGCAGTCGTCAGTGATGCTGCAACCTTCTCCAGAATCCCAAAGCAGCTTCTTGCAATTGAACGTTTAAAAAATAATAAAGCAACTTTAAAGGGCTGGGGGAGTGTCACAGTTCATAGGAGAGCAAGCTGCTCGCTCAGCAAGGTCTGCGCTTGCTGTTTCTGACAGCTCAGACTAGAGTACTTAAGAGAGAGGCAGAACTCTGGGAGGGGATATGTAAAGCCACGAAGATTAACATAAAGAGGGTGGGCCAGTAGGGAGACTTAGATTTCCTCTGCCCGGGATTTACCAGTGGTGAAGTGGGAGATCAGCTTTCTTGTTCTCTCAGCTGCAGATTTGATAGAGGAACGCCTTTGAAATTAATAGGGTTTCCTGGTTCCTTGCTTGTTGGAATTACTATAGTAAAATAATTGTGCATTCTGAAAAGGGAGGGCTTGGGCAAAGCTAATAACGTACAGGAACATCTGAAAACAAAATACCTCATTTTTTGCTCTATAAGACTCACTTTTTCCCTCCTAAAAAGTAAAGGGAAATGTGTGTGCGTCTTATGGAGCGAATGCAGGCTGCGCAGCTATCCCAGAAGCCAGAACAGCAAGAGGGATTGTTGCTTTCACTGTGCAGCGGAGATCCCTCTTGCTGTTCTGGCTTTTGAGATTCAGAATATTTTTTTTCTTGTTTTCCTCCTCCAAAAACTAGGTGCGCCTTGTGGTCTGGTGCGTCTTATAGAGCGAAAAATATGGTACACACCCTCCAACATTTTTCAGATATAATAGGAATATACACTCAGAACTCACCTAAGTGTACCACGTTTACAGATTGCTAACAGTTCTGCTTCATCTATGGGCTGATCCAGACTTTGTTCTTGCACCATGCCTAGAAAGCGCAGTTTCCCACTTATCCTGCACTTTCTGGACACAGGTCCAAGCAGTTTTACCTTTGCCCCACCACTCTCCCCCAGAAAACTCATGATAAATCACAGCAGACGCCAATCCACAGAAAACCCGATTGACATTTGCTCCAATTCAGCTGGAGGATTGTTTCTGGGGAAGCTCCCTTGAAGGCATGAATAGCTCTTGTGTTTGCTCTGGATTCGGAGCAACTGAATATTTCAGTCGCAAGTGATGCAGCTGAGCAGACCGCTGTAGCGGGTCAGGGAGGAAAAGATTCCTCTCTTCTTCCATGGCCAGCTTATCGTGAGTTTTCTGGGGGAAAGTGGAATGGAAGAGGCAGGAGGGGCCTGGGAAAGGGGTGTGGCCTGGGATCAGTACCTGGGGTTTAGAGGCCAGGTGTTCCCCACACCTGGAAGATGTCAGAACAGGAAGATGCAAGGGCATAAACATTGAAGTAGCTTTGAACATTGCCAATTTCAATTTATTCCTCCAGGAGCAAAGGAAAGCTCTGTCACTTTGAGCAGTATTATTGTTATTTTATTTAGGCCCCAGCCACTCTGTATGCTTTACTAAATGGCAGGGTGGTTATCTAGATGATGCCAACCAAGCATCTGATTTTCAACACCTCATTTATTGCTTCCAAATCTGACCCAGTGATATTTACTTGCACACAAGTGAGGGGTACTCCAGTTACTGAGGTTGCTCAGTTTAACGCGAGTGTGTTTTGAAAAATAGCACGGATGCCTCGGCTAAAAGGAAGCCAAGGAAAAGCTAGGTTGAGTCTTGACAGGAAAAGTAGTCAACATTCCTGTTGTTTTACATGTTTTTAAATATGCTATTTTATATTTCATTGCATTGTTTCATCGCTTTCATGTTTGCCATCCTGGGCTCCTTTGCGAGAAAGGGCATGTGGCGTTCGTACAGAGCCCCTGGTTGTTTCACAGACTATTGACCTGTACACCACTATTTTATTCTTCCGCTGCCACCAATTTTGTGGGGGGAAACCCAGGGTTCCCCATTGAAGTACTGAGTCTTAGTCAGGTAGAGTTAACAATGCAGATTAAACTTTATTTCAAACACAAACAATTTTTAAAATATATTTGAAATGCTGTCACTCTATTTCCTCTCAGTCTTGTCCCTAACTCACTCTGACTCCTCTATCTCCCCTCCCAAAAGAACCAACCAAAATAACTGTCAAGACCTCTGGGCTGAGCCTCAAAATCAGGTAGGCTCCGCCTCCGGGCTTTCTTATTGATCAACCTATTAACCCTTTCTCTCCCCCAATACAAACATATCCCCAAAGAATGGGCAAACGCCACAGGGCAAGATATAGATATTTGTTATTATGGGTTGCCTCCAACTAACTTATAACTCCATGGAAATTAATGGGCTTTAATCATGTCCATTCATTTCAGCAGGTCTGCTCTAAGTCGGACTTACCCATGGGATACAAACCCATGGGTACAAAACGCATGTTACAATTTAGCAAGACAATTGACCTAGGCAAGAAAGTTGGTGGAAGAAGGGAAACATAGCTTCAAACCTACTTATTTTATTGTATTTCTACCTTTCTCCTAAAGGAACCCCAGCAATCAGAATCCAGGAAGATGCCAAATAATCATAACTATAAATATGGGAGAGACTGACTAATTCGGTGGTCAAGAAAAACAGGGCTGGTGTTAAGTTGTGGGTGAACATATCAGACGACACAGCGATTCTTCAAACAGCTCTTGTTTATTCACAGGCCAGGACAGAACTGAACTGAAGGGTTCAGTCAGCCTGCTTATATAGAGCTCCAGTACAACGTAACTGTAACAATTTTCTAAAACTATCCAATCACTGAACGTCACTTACGTCACTTTCGATCCCTTATTTGCATAACTATCTACAGTATCCCCCTGCTGGCCCAGGGTGAGAACTTCAGTACATAACAGCTGGGATATTGTTAAGGGGTGGCACAGGCAAGGGCAAGCGCATCCCGCTTCACTGATTGAGGTGAAATGGGAAGTGCCGCCTTGCCCTGCCACTGCCACCACTGTACTTGTTTCTGCCACTGCTGCCGCCACTGCTGCTTCTGCACTCGCCCTGCTGCAGGCTGAGAAGAAGCACCAGTATCAGCTCCAGTTTGGGGTGTGATCCTGCTGCAAGAGCTTGTGCAATTTCAACTGATACTGGTGCCACTTCTGCACGAGCAATGGGGCAGGCAGGCTGCTGCTTTGGGGACTTCAGCCACCTCAGTCCACCTAATGGCTGAACCATGTCTGGGCACAGGACACCTAAGTCTTGGTTCTTTTGCACTGAGCCCAAGATCTCCTGCCCTTTCCCCCCTTTTAAAACTTTTTTTAAAAAAATGCTTACAGGACAGGTGGGCAAACTGCAACATGCTACACCAGTGAGACCCCACCCACCCACATTCTTAACTTTGGGGCCCAGAAAATCCTGTTGGCTCAGAGGAAGCCCTGACAATTTGCCCCCCACCCCCAGAACATTGGCCTAAATGTGCACCTATGCATACAAAACCAGCACATGAAACCTTTATGCAAATTTGTGTCATGGGCTTGTGCACCCTACGTCAGTTAAAGACCTAGTAACACCTCTGAACGCAGGTGGCGCTGTGGGTTAAAGCCTCAGCGCCTAGGACTTGCCGATTGAAAGGTCGGCGGTTCGAATCCCTGCGGCGGGGTGCGCTCCCGCTGCTTGGTCCCAGCGCCTGCCAACCTAGCAGTTCGAAAGCACCTCCGGGTGCAAGTAGATAAATAGGGACCGCTTACCAGCGGGAAGGTAAACGGCGTTTCCGTGTGCGGCTCTGGCTCGCCAGAGCAGCGATGTCACGCTGGCCACGTGACCCGGAAGTGTCTCCGGACAGCGCTGGCCCCTGGCCTCTTAAGTGAGATGGGTGCACAACCCCAGAGTCTGTCAAGATTGGCCCGTACGGGCAGGGGTACCTTTACCTTTACCTTTAACACCTCTGAACATGGTATTATTATTATTATTATTATTATTATTATTATTCCACCCGAGCATCTCCAGTTGCTAGCTAGAAGGTTCATCCTCCCAGGACCCCTTCTGTTTCTATTTAAGTTACGAGGTGAAGGTTAGGAGGTGCATTGCTGGTTGGCAATGGACCAAGTAATCCTGAAATGATCTTTGGTTCAGCAAGTTCAGCAACATCTGTCAGACTGTTGATAGGTGTACCAGGCTCAGATTCTGGAGATACATCTAAGTTGGTGGGACTTAACTGTAGGAGAATTTTTCACTGGTGGTACGCTATCTCCCACTTCTAGCACCTCTGCAACTGAGAGCTCAGTAAATGCCGCAGGACAAAGCTTTCCCAACTTTTCATGTTGGTGACACGCTTTTTAGACATGCATCATTTCGTGAAACAGTGGTTCAGTTTTCCTAGCAAGCCAGAGGTTAAACTAACCCCTTTCCAGCCCCAGGAGGAGAGCAGGGAGCGTTTGCGCGACACACCTGCACACTGCAACCGAAACGCTAACGTGCCGCGACACACAGTTTGGAAAGCTCTGCTGTAGGAGTTGCAAAAAGCAAAGCAAAACAAAAAACAGCTCCCAATTCCTTGTCTACGTTCAAGCCTATTATATTTTTCTGCATAGCCAGAGATTTACAGTACAAAACCCAGCTGCAGTCCAATGTGATACAGTCTAGGAAAGGTATCGCCACATTCTGTTGCTGCGCATTTGAAGTGGTGTGGTTCTTTGTTCTGCGAGTTTCAGGTGTAAATGGCTGGTAATAACCAAAATCTTGATGTGGGAGAACAGAAAGCATAGAATAAGTATGGGGAGTCTGTAGACCTCCGTATGTTTCTGGACTGCAAGTCCCATCACCCATGACCAATGGCTATGCTAGCTGGAGCTGATGGGACCTGAAGTCCAACAACACCTTGAGAGCAATAGGCTCCACACTCATGGCATAGGGATGACAGAATTACAGTGGTACCTCAGGTTACAGACGCTTCAGGTTACAGACTCTGCTAACCCATAAATAGTACCTCAGGTTAAGAACTTTGCTTCAGGATTAGAACAGAAATCGTGTGGCGGTGGCACGGCGGCAGTGGGAGACCCCATTAGCTAAAGTGGCACCTCAGGTTAAGAACAGTTTCAGGTTAAGAACGGACCTCCATAACGAATTAAGTTCTTAACCCGAGGTACCACTGTACAGAGAGAATTAAGAAAGCGAAGAAAGGATACGAAGTGGGGAGGTGTTGTGCAGACTAGACTGGGGTGGGAGAATGTATGCATGTTTACTTACATATGGAGCTAAATAAGGAGCCCCTAAAGACATTTCAAAAAGTCGTTTAGATTAAAGCAAGGTGTTTTTGTAGGCAAGGTATCAATATTATCTGCTCAACACAATAGAAGCAACACAATGGCAGGCCATGACAAAGGGAGCTGCTCCTTCTCAGCAAATATTTGGCTGCCGTGAGACATCTTGTAGCCTTACAAGCTAAGGGATTTATGGTAGTCATTGGGGACTGATGTGGAGTTGAACAGAAAAGGAAAGAAAATTCGTTCCAGAGGTCCGTTCTTAACCTGAAAATGTTCTTAACCTGAAGCACCACTTTAGCTAATGGGGCCTCCTGCTGCCGCCGCACCGCCGGAGCACGATTTCTGTTCTCATCCTGAAGCACTGTTCTTAACCTGAAGCACTATTTCTGGGTTAGTGGAGTCTGTAACCTGAAGCGTATGTAACCCGAGGTACCACTGTAACCAGCTTTCCATGGCCACAGCATATGTGCCATTATCTGTATCAGAACTGTCTTTTGCTACTGGGCCTAATACAATTTGCTGACCTTGGTCTATAAAGCCCTGAGGCTCAACTATCTGAAGGACTGCCTCTTCTCTTACCTGTGAGCCTATGTCTTAAGAACTGTGGGAGAGATCTGCTCATAGTTCCACCAATATGCACAGTTCACAGAGCAGTGCCTTCTTCACTGTGGCACCCCAGCTATGGAATTCCCCCCATACACAGTTTCAGTTGTTCCCAACATTCATTTTCTCAGGCATATAGAATGGGTTGATAACTGGGTTGCTGCAATGTTAGTAATTTATTTTTTTTCCTATTTTATATTGTTGGTTTTGTGAGTGGGTGTGCATATCTGGTCTATTGTTATGTACTGCCCTAGGAATTCTTGAGTTAAAAGCCAGGATCCAAATTCAGTAATAAATAAATAATATTTTAATCTAACTTCTATTATCATATCTGCCCACACACATTTACCTAACTGTTGCAAACATTTATTTCTCCTGAAATGCAAATATAATGCATGTTTTCTCAAAAGAGAAGTCTAGATGTTTGCTATGATTACCATGTGGAATTGGGTTGTGTGGCTGTCACAAGGTTGTAGCACATTTCTTATTTTACCTATTTTTCTAAAGCATTTTTATACTGCCTTTCATCATATCAGATTTTAGGGCAGGGAACAGAAAATAAAACATGAGAAAACTGTAGATAAAATTTCATAACAGACCAAAACCTTTTTTCCTTTTCCCCCTTTCTTCAAAAGCAGAGGGCATGCAGACTGCTTCTGAAATAATTAAAAGTCACACTTCCCTTTAATTTCCAATCTCTATATTTACCTAATATCTATCTACATACAATAAAAATGCAAGAATGTCACCATGTGGCAGTTCACTTGGCCACAGACAGGGGGCACTGCAAACGACAGCATGATGACAACTGGGAACTGGAGATGCAGGCAGGTGGGTAACCTTGGGTGAGCAGATTGGCAGGTGACCAGGTGGCCCAAGAAAGCCACACAGGTTTGGTGAGCTCTAGCGGGAGGAGTGAGGGACGCACGTGGCGCTGTGGGTTAAAGCCTCAGCGCCTAGGGCTTGCCGATCGAAAGGTCGGCGGTTCGAATCCCTGCGGCGGGGTGCGCTCCCGCTGCTCGGTCCCAGCGCCTGCCAACCTAGCAGTTCAAAAGCACCTCCGGGTGCAAGTAGATAAATAGGGACCGCTTACCAGCGGGAAGGTAAACGGCGTTTCCGTGTGCGGCTCTGGCTCGCCAGAGCAGCGATGTCACGCTGGCCACGTGACCCGGAAGTGTCTCCGGACAGCGCTGGCCCCTGGCCTCTTAAGTGAGATGGGCGCACAGCCCCAGAGTCTGTCAAGACTGGCCCATACGGGCAGGGGTACCTTTACCTTTTACTTTAGCGGGAGGAGTAGCTTTGGTGAGAAGTAAAGGGAGGAATAGTAGAACATATATATTGTCGTTCTCTCCTTACTTCTCCTGGAGTTGGAAGCAGAAGATTTAGAACAAGGCAAGTCTCAGCATGTGGTTGAAGTGATTATTAGGGTCTCGGAAAGGCAGTCATTAGACAAGGCACTTCAGGGACCAACAGTCTCTTCAAGGTCCTTAGTTGTGCTGGGGTTATCATGCCCCTTCCATGATCTGGGATATGTGGGATCTTGAACGTTCAAGGAAGGTCTTCCAATTTTCACTGATTCACTGCTCCATGTATCTAAGGCAGCTCTCTGTGCCGTATCCCATAATCCATTAACCACCGGAAAGAGCTTTGGGTAGGGAATGGGAAAGGTGCAGTGTGTGTGTGTGTGTGTGTGTAGAGGTAGAGATGTAAACATTTCTGGAAATTTTGAAGCCATGAGAAAAAAATGTGCCACGCCCCCCATGTTTTTTCAGGAAAAAATAGAAATTTTGAAAAAATTGGAAAAAAGGTCAGTATGGAGTAGTTTTACAAATTGCGTGAAACACATTGTATATAAAAGTATTATGCTCGCAATAAAACACGTAACCACCCCCCTTTCTCTCAAAAGCAACAGAAAAGCAAGAAACCATCAACATAAAAAAACAACCAGATTTGTCCCTTAGCACTAACAGCAAATAAAGTTAAGGTCTACCTCAATATTTAACTCCATAGAAGGTCTACTCTTTGAGTGGTGCTTAAAAAAGAAAAGAAACAGAAGAAACAACATATACATGCAGTTTATTCTATCTCATTTTCTGAACTACTGCTATCATTTTCCATTTCTTCTTCCTCTTCCTCTTTGTCATTTTTCTCATGGACTTTTAAAAACTTTAGGTTTGCACGGAGTGAAACAAGCTTTTCTTCCCTTTCACAGGTCAGTTTGTTTCTTGATCTGATATGAATATTACCAAACATAGGCCAGATTCTTTCACATGCAGCAGAAGATGCAGGAATCTGCAGTAAGCGAGATGCAAGAGGTGTCAGAGGTTGCGTGGTGCGGAGACCTTGCCACCATGTTGCAGGAGGGTTATGTTTTGCGGAATCCCAGAATGCATTCCTGGCCGAAATCCCTGAAGGTGTTCTATATTCTGCAACATTTGAAAGTACTTTTCCAATATCAGGTCCTAAGTGTGCAGCTTGTTTCGTAATCCAGTCAAATGCAGCAGCTGTATCACTTATGCCACAGGCTTTGAATCTTTGATCCAGTTGATTTGCAGCAGCATGTATTGGAATGGCAACAAAATTCTTCCCGTTTCTTAATAAAATCTTTCACTTTACTTTTTTCAGCAGTTGTAAGTGGAGATGCACTTAGGTTTTCAGAAACAGATGTTTTTATCATAGCCATGTGGTTAGGAATTTCTGACAAAAGTGCAGTGTCTGATTCAGATGAATGAATTGCTGAAAAAAATGGTGTTAAAATCTGTAGGGAGTTCTGCAGCTGAACCCAAAACACGTCCTCATCAAGCACAGTGTTCCTTATATTTCTGGGGATTTTTAGATCCTCAGTTATTACTTGAAGAGCTTCTCGTTTTTTAGCAAACTTTCAAAGGACATCACCACTCCACCCCAACTACAGAGCTTCAGTGTCACTATTTTATTCTTTGCATTTTTTTTCTGCTTGCTCCTTCTTGAAGACTGTGGTGATAACATGAGTAGCTTTTACATATTTGATAACTTCTTTAGCTCTTCTATAAATCCTTTGAAGGGTGTCCAGTTTCATGAAGTCACTAAGCAGTAAGTTTAGTCCATGGCATGCACATCCTATTGCAGTAATATGTGGGTACTTGTCCATTGTGATTTCCCATGCAGCTTTCATATTACGTGCATTGTCAGTCAGCAAAGCAAATACTTTACCACTCTCAATACTCTCTAAAACTGCACATATTTCACCGCTGATATACTCTGCAGTATGTCTGTTCTCTTCAGTTTCAATGCTTCTATAATAAACTGGTTGAGGTGTTGTTATCACAAAGTTGATGATTCCTTCTCCCCAAACATTTGTCCACCCCTCTGTAAGTACTGCAAGACATAGTGCTTCACTGATTTTTCCTTGCAAGAGATTCCATCACACGCTCATGTTCTGATTCCAAAAGGGGCTTGCCCAAGGAATGTCTCCTTGGCAAATGATATGATGGCTGCAATAATTTAAAAGCTTCCTGCCACTATGCATTTTCAGTTATTGACAATGCTGATCCAGAAGCATATATTGCTCTTGCAAGGGCACGATCAATTTTCTCCTGATTTTCAGGTGTCATTTTATCTGTAAATGAAGGTATGGTGCGTTTTTGTGAGGCAGTGGCTTGCAACACTTCTTTACGTGAAGATGCTGGTGGTGAAGAAACAGCAGCAGAAATAACATAATGATGGCTGACTGGGAACAGTTATGGACCACAGGTATGAAATTTACGGCATGTAATGCCCTAAGAGAGAATTTAATGAAAATGATTTACAGGTGGTACATGACACCAATCAAGCTTGCAAAAATCTACCATTTGCCCGAAAATAAATGTTGGAAATGTAATGAGACTGAAGGTACATTCTTTCACCTTTGGTGGACATGCCCAAGGATTAAGACATTCTGGGAGATGATTTACAATGAAATGAAAAGGGTATTTAAATATACCTTTCTGAAGAAACCAGAGGCTTTTCTCCTGGGCATGGTCGGCCAATTGGTGCCAAAGAAGGACAGAACTTTCTTTATGTATGCAACAACAGCAGCAAGAATACTCATCGTGAAGTATTGGAAGACACAAGATTTACCCACCCGGGAAGAATGGCAGATGAAGTTGATGGACTATATGGAATTGGCGGAAATGACTGGCAGAATCCGAGAACAGGGAGAAGAGTCGGTGGAAGAAGATTGGAAAAAATTTAAAGATTATTTACAAAAATATTGTAAAATTAATGAGCTTTAGAAAAATGGTGGAATGAGGTTATATGGCTTTGGGAGAAATGTTATAAGGAACTAGGTACAGATAGACTGTTAATGTATTAAAGGGGAAAAATAAGGTCAGAATATGTTAAGATTAATTACAGGACAGAAAACAGAGGAAGATGGAAAGGAGTTGCTGAAACAGTTAATTGAAGTGGAAAACAAAAAGGGAGGCGTGAGGAAGTGAATGAAACAAGTGAATGAAAGATAAGCTTGAAAATATTGGAAGTGTTTTTAATTGTTCTTGTTTTGTTTTGTTAATTTAATGTTTTATGTAGTGTTTTTGTTTCTGTTTTTGTATTGTATTATATTGATTTGTTTAATTCTTTTTTTTCTTTTTGTAATCTTTAAACTCTTAATAAATATTTTTTTAAAAAAAGAAAGAAACAGCAGCAGAAATAGAGTTTCTGGAATTAGAACTCTGGAAGGAAAAGCTACTTGCACTTTCATTCTGGTCCTCATCATTTAATTCCATAAAGTATTTTTAATGTCTTTAGGGCACCTCTGGCATGCAAGAATGTGTTTTGTCATCCTTGTAGCATTTGGAAAAGAATATTTCTTCTCACAATATGTGCAAATTGCAGCTTTGCTCTCAGCAGAAATTGCACTGTGGAAATGTTTCCAAACTCTAGGTGTTGGTCTCACCATTTTACTGAGAGGAGGAAAGAAAAACCAATTTACTGACCAAACTATAGATAAACATTCCGCTGTGGTGGTGGAGAACATTAATAGGAATAGGGCTACAAAAAAGAAACTAATTTGTCAGACAAATTCACCCTCTTACCTGTCAGTTAAGGCCTGAGAGGAGGACAGAAAGTATCACCACCTGTATACCAACAATTACTCAACTGTAGGAGGTTCGAGGTACACGACTAAACTAAACTGGAGGCTTTTCCATGCAGAGCCCCCTACTGCCACAAATGCATATTTCTCCTGTTTGAGAACTGCATATAGAAGTACAGTGGTGCCTCGCAAGATGAATATAATTCGTTCCGCGGGTCTCTTCGTCTTGCGGTTTTTTCGTCTTGCGAAGCACGGCTATTAGCGGCTTAGCGGCTTAGCAGCTATTAACGGCTTAGCGGCTTTAAGAAAAAGGAAGCAAACTCGCAAGAACTCGTAAGACGTTTCGTCTTGCAAAGCAAGCCCATAGGGAAATTCGTCTTGCGAAGCACCTCAAAAAACGGAAAACTCTTTCGTCTAGCGAGTTTTTCGTCTTGCGAGGCATTCGTCTTGCGGGGCACCACTGTACTGTACACTGTTACTTGAATTCTTTTCCAGGATTTGCTTGTCTCCAGCTGAGAGAACTTGCAATAATGTAAGACTTTACAAAAAGTCTCAGAAATATTTCATTAAGGTCTTCATGTTATACAGTTTGAATACCATGTCATAGATATACAGTATTGTTTATCATTGAGGAACTGATGGTTGAAAAGACTTGTGTACGCTTTATAAATGAAAAGAAGGCTAAAAGCAAATCTCTTAATCGGAGTGGTTGAAAATATAATGGAATTTTAGATTATTTATTTATTTATTTATTTATTTTAAAAAATGGGTATGTTTCAGGGATATGGTTAATTTCTACTTTCCCCTCTTTCAAAGATTCTAAGCTGCAGTGAGGTTTTGCAGTGATTCTGAGGTCATGCAGAGATTCTAAAGCATTTGAGGTCATGCTGGATACTCTTCAGAAACACTCTGTTCCTACATCGGTGACAGTTCAGCTCCTGTCCTGAACATTTCAACCATCATAAAAACAACACCCCCCGCCTCCAGTTAGTTCTGATGCTAGCAAACTCCAGCTAAGTTTACAAAGTGAACCGGGCAATACAAGCAAATGTAATTCAGGCAGGCTGACTGAGACGCTACCAGTGCCCATTCTTAATGTGAAGAGACCTTTCAGACAGTCAGTATTTTGTGGGAGGGATTCAAGCACACACGTAAACTTTAGGTTTGTGCAGCTTAAGTGGATTAAAGTACTCTGTGGCTGTTTGCACAAGAGAGTCACTTATTAAAAAAAGAGAAGAAAAGAAAACTTTTTAAAGGAACTTTTTTTCAGTCGGAGCGCTGTATTCTTTCCTGGGCAGCCTGCCAAGAGCCACATGCAGTGGTGGGAGGGGCCAAAGGCAAAAAGTGGGTGGAGCTGTGAATGCAAATGTTCGCTTTGTGCAATAGCTAGTTTCTATACACACTTGTGCACAACTTTCCATCCTCCATCTGGACAAGCAAAAAGCATTATCAGATTTCAAGGGTATATTCTAGGTAGACAAAAATGCTCGGGGTGCAAAGCAGGGACACTGAGAGGTGTGGTCTAGGGAGAGGGGGCACAGCCTGGATGGGGGCTCAAAGGGATGGACAGAATGCGGCAGCTAGACAGGTGACTTGGAGTGGCCGTCGAGACAATATAACACCGGTCCTAAGAGACCTGCATTGGCTCCCAGTACGTTTCCGAGCACAATTTAAAGTGTTGGCACTGACCTTTAAAGTCCTAAACAGCCTCGGCCCAGTATACCTGAAGGAGTGTCTCCACCCCCACCGTTCTGAGGTTCAATGTCGAGGGCCTTCTGGCGGTTCCCTCACTGCGAGAAGTGAGGTTACAGGGAACCAGGCAGAGGGCCTTCTCAGTAGTGGCACCCACCCTGTGGAATGCCCTCCCATCAAGGCAATATGTAACTTGTGTTTAAGCGTTTAGTCGTGTCCAACTCTTCGTGACCCCATGGACCAGAGCACGCCAGGCACTCCTGTCTTCCACTGTCTCCCGCAGTTTGGTCAAACTCATGCTGGTAGCTTCGAAAACACTATCCAACCATCTCGTCCTCTGTCGCCCCCTTCTCCTTGTGCCCTCCATCTTTCCCAACATCAGGGTCTTTTCCAGGGAGTCTTCTCTTCTCATGAGGTGGCCAAAGTATTGGAGCCTCAGCTTCACGATCTGTCCTTCCAGTGAGCATTCAGGGCTGATTTCCTTAAGAATGGATCGGTTTGATCTTCTTGAAGTCCATGGGACTCTCAAGAGTCTCCTCCAGCACCATAATTCAAAAGCATCAATTCTTCGGCGATCAGCCTTCTTTATGGTCCAGCTCTCACTTCCATGCATCACTGCTGGGAAAACCATAGCTTTAACTATACGGACCTTTGTCGGCAAGGTGATGTCTCTGCTTTTTAAGATGCTGTCTAGGTTTGTCATTGCTTTTAAAAGACATCTGAAGGCAGCCTGTTTAGGGAAGTTTTTAATATTTATTGCTGTGTTGTGTTTTTAATATTCACCTGAGAGCTGCCCAGAGTGGCTGGGAAATTACTACTACTACTACTACTACTACTACTACAGAGGGGACCAGATGCATCTATACATATATGTATAGCAGATATGTAAATTTTATGCAATTCTGTGCAATAGGACTGTGCCCCAAAGGCCTTCAAGCACCAAACAAACACTCCTGAGATATTTCAAAATGCTCAAGTCTCAAGTTCCCCACACGTCCCAAGAAGGTACGCAGATGATGAGCCCCTGATGTCTAGGGCAGAGAAAGAGTAGAGCTCTATTAAATAGGAACCCCCAGTTTTGGGATTCTCATTTGGTACCATTTGGTACCGCAAGCCGTATGTTTTGTGGAGCCCCCCAAGCTGAGTAACTGAAACATCAAACCGGGGTTTGCAGTTAACACCCCCAAATCCAACATTGTCTGATTCACTCCAAACTGGTGCCAAAATTTTGCACTTCTTTTGTGCTGCGAACGCTGTCTTTTGCACTGCCCCCCAAACTGAGTAATTGATACACAAACAGGGGGTCACAGGTACCCGCCCCAAACCCAGCATTGTCCGATTTGTTTCTATCTAATAATGCTGAAGAGGAGTTTGGAAGCCAGTCTCTGCCTGCCTCTTGTTTCTCCAATTACTGCTTGAGCGTACAAGGAGAGTCCTTGTCGCTGACGATGGACTCATTCGGCAGCCTGAGGTTTTGTAAACACAAACCAGCTCCCTGACATGGGTGAAGTCACGTAGAAGAGGGACACTTTCCTGAACCTTGGGTCATGCCCAGGGCTCTCTCCAGAGGAAGCCTGTTGAAACCAGAGGGAACAGCACACAGCATACAGAGGCAGGAACCTGAGCCAGTGGCAGTGAGGAAAGAGCGGCTTCAGTCTGTTCTCTGAGAGCCCAGGACAAACACAAACAAGGAGCAAGAAACAAGACCTTGTGCTTGTAACATATTTAGCTGCATCATTGACACATGTGATTGATGCACGGCTAGAATCTGAACCCATTGGACTTTCCCTTCCAAAAGGCAAGTTCAGGGGAGCGATGGCAAGGCCACTCTCTTGACTGCGCTTTTTTGAAAACGTTTTCATTCAGACAAAGACCACCACAAATGAACAACCACACCCTAGGCCAACCCCAACCTCTCTCATCACCAAAGGAACACAAGTGAACAGCAAAGAACCTGCACAAGCAACGCTGACACCAAACCCTACATATAGTAAGTAAAATAGAAACATCGCCACCCGACCCCATCCCCACCCATCTTTCCCCCCCTCTCCACATCTTTCCCCCTTTTCTTCCCAATGTCTCGACAAATGAAACTGATTTGTAAAAATGTTACATGGGAAAAAATATATACAAGAGAGAGACATTGCACACACTTTTGTAAATCAAGAAAATCTTTAATAAAAAGGGGGGGGGGGACCACATTTTCATTCAGGGCCAAACTGGATGCAGCAATAAACATGTCTTCGCTTTTGATGTGCAGATTTGTTTGGTTTAAAAAAAGCTCCTAGCACCAAATGAATGGCGAGGGGAGGGTGCTGATAATAGTTGAAATCGCAGGGAGGAGATTTAAACATCTCCCCCCACTCTTATGGACTTGAAGAAAACCCCTCTTCTGAAGATGATGCCAATGGCGGTTTTCCTCCCCATGCAAATAGCAACTGGGGAGAGGTGGGTTTTGTCAGGGCAACGGAGGAAAGAGTTAAATCCCGCTCCTTGCTTGCTGTCCACTGTTGGAGGCAGGATACTGGATCAGATGGAGCTGTGGTTTGATCAAGCAAGGCTCTAACTTTGTTATATGAATATTACAAGCAGGGCCAGCCCAAATTCGAGGTGGCTGCTTCATGCAATAAATGCCGGGGGGGGGGGGAGAGGGAGAGGGAGAGGGAGAGGGAGAGGGAGAGGGAGAGGGAGAGAGAGAGAGAGAGAGAGAGAGAGAGAGAGAGAGAGAGACTATGGTGTAGCACTGTTGGAGGACATAGCTATGCCCACAAAGGAGAAAAACGCCTTGGTTCTGATCTTGACTACAATTAAATAGGGCCAACGTGAGAGCAGAATCAAGGCAAGCAGTCACACAGGGGAGCAATATCTTTAAGGGTGGCAACAAAGCAATAAATAATCTTGTAGCAGGCATCCTCCAGGGCACCGAAAAGGGACTCTGGGTTGCATCACTTTGATTGTACTGCACTTAACCAGGGTAGCTAAATGTCCACAACTAGCCCCAGGATTAAGACTACATTCCTGTACACATTCACTTATAGGTTCCACAGAACTCAGCGGCACTCACATCCAAATGAACATGCATCTGCCTTGGTAGAGCATGAGACTCTTAGTCTCTGGGTTGTGGGTTCAAGCCCCATGTTGGGCAAAAGATTCCTGCATTGCAGGGGGCTGGACTAGATGACCTTCGTGGCCCCTTCCAACTCTACAGTTCTATGATTCTATGTATAAGGTCAGGCTGAACATGTGCTAAAATCATTCCAAATAGTAGCCATGCAAGAATTAACCCTCTTACTTACATTTTTGAGATATATATATATAGAAGGTACAGCATTTTTAGCTCTCACTTTGGCATTTTCCAACACAAAGCCAGAATTTCCATAAAGTAACATTCTAAATGAATTAAAAGGGGAGTGAAAGCAGGGAAAGAAGCACACCCCGACGTCTTTTGATTTGCACACAAAAAATTCGGCTGTTGCTTAGAAGCTCTCTGGACCCAAAGTGAAAGGCTCACCCTCTGAACCATTCGGCTTACAAGAACTGGAATTTTCCATAATTATGTGTGTCACTGTGCTGATGGAAAGCTACATAGCTATCCTTACCCTGTTTCCAGAAGGGAGTACCACTCCCTGGGCAGGGCAATAGTATTACCTAGGAGGGTGCTAAGAGGCAGGGGGCAGCAGGGGGGCACTGGAGGTGTAAATGGCTATCAGATTTTGAAAAGCTTGTATCACTGGCTCAAGTTCATTGGTTTTATTGAATTAATTAAGCTAAATAGTTTTAATTGTATTTTGAATAAATGTGCAATTTTATGTTACAGTGTTTAATTTTATTGTGTTATTGTCTTCCTTAGTGGGCCATGCAAACCACTGTTCTGAATGTTTTTAATGGGGCAGGGTAGTATAAGGTTACCAGATTTTTTCAATGAATCCAAGGACACTTTTCAGCTTCCTACTAAATAGATGGATTTTGTCAGGGGACTGATTTGTAAATCCAGGGACTGTCCCCGGGAAATGGGGACATCTGGTAAACTTAGGGTAGCAGGCACTGGGGATGAGTTTACAGAGTCAAATTCAACATGTCCAAAGAGGAACGAACTCCAGTTCACAGTCACTCCTTTTACAGTTCACATTTTGTTCACAGTTCTATTCAAGTTCATCCAAACCATTCTCAGTGATTTCTTTTTCAACATTCAGAACGTGACCGCCTGCTGTGCTGAAGTCTAAAATATACTTAAGAAGGCTAACGAAACATCAACACACACACATACAGAGCAGAGAACGTGTTATGTATACAGTGGTCTGCGGTTGCCTGAACTTGAGTCTGGACTAAGGATTCTGAGCTCCTGTGTTCTGATTCGATACATGATGTCCAATCACAGAACATTTCAGGACATTTGGGCCTCTGCCATTGGCCCTTGAACTCTGAGTCATGATTTGCAGCTTGGAAGTTTAGACAGCCAATCGTGTTGGGGGTAGAATCATAGAATCATAGAATCATAGAATCATAGAGTTGGAAGAGACCACAAGGGCCATCGAGTCCAACCCCCTGCCAAGCAGGAAACACCATCAGAGCACTCCTGACATATGGTTGTCAAGCCTCTGCTTAAAGACCTCCAAAGAAGGAGACTCCACCACACACCTTGGCAGCAAATTCCACTGTCGAACAGCTCTTACTGTCAGGAAGTTCTTCCTAATGTTTAGGTGGAATCTTTTTTCTTGTAGTTAGGTAGGAGTGGCCTAGGCCTTCAGTTATGTATATAGGCAGTTGCAGTTTGCCCCTGTTTCCCGGTTATGTAGTTCAACAAAGGTTCTTGCCGTCATCGTTGTGTCTTGCCTCGTGGGAACCCACCTACACTTCAAAACGCATGTAAGAGAATGAACTTGGAAGATGAATCAGAAACCATTCAAAGTCATACTCCCAGATGAACTCAATTCACATTCAGTTCACCTGGAAATTATGGAAATCACTTTCAAGTGTAGCTCAGAGCTTTTTGAACTAATTTGGTGAACTTTGTTAAATCATAGTAGTTCATTCCAAAGACCTCTCCAGGGTCTGGGGGAGGCATTTTCCTTCTGCATCAGATGCCATTTGATCCTTTTTTAAAACTAGAGCTACCAGGAATGTCCCTTGGGGAATTCTACATGCTAAGCATTTGCTCTGCCCAGCCTTCCTCTCCCTTTGGCCAGTCCCCGTTGTCAAACTTTAGACTGTAAGTTCCTTGGAACAGGGACTTGTCCTTTTTCGTGTTTCACGCTGCAAAACGCCATGTGCACAGATGGTGTGACATCCATCATCGTCCTCATAATCCAGCCATCTGTGAACAGGCAGAACATCTCAAACTCACAGCGAATAGCAGATCCAGCCTTTTTAGGTTGGCAAGAACCCGCTTCAGGAAGCATTATTGCTGTGTACTGGAAAAGGATTCCCTTTTGCTTGCTGAAGCAATTGCTTCTGCTTTTATTCAGGTTTTCTTTCCACGACTCTGATCGTTTTCTTACCTTGCCCCATTGCAAAATGTTTACATAGGTCAACGAACTTACACCATCCCTGCGGCTTTTGAAACAAAAACATGTTTCTTTTGATGTTCCCTTACAGGGAGACACATTTTATTTACTGATCCTGCGCCGCCCCCATCTCCTTGTGTTGTAGGTTATGTTTCCTTCTGGAAAGTGTGTTTCAAAAAGCCTGCAACTCAGAGTGAGCTTCCCAGGGTGTGAATGAGCATGTGGCATATTCTGAATTCCTTTCCCATCTTGGATAACACTCTTAAGTATCTCTGGAGGGAGACGAGGCTTCTTTTAAATCAAACTCTGACCTCTTTTACTAAGGGTCGCTTCAACCGTTAAATGCAGTTTCCAACACAGAAGGCATTTCCTTGTGGGGTGTAGTGAGCAGAGTGTCATACGAGACTTGGATTCGAAAGCTGTGCACTAATCACAGCGATGCGTTTGGGGCGTTAAACTGTATGCCAGACCCCACTAATCCCTGGATCCAGCAAGTGTTAAAATATAAGGCAGGCTAGCTTCCTGATGAGGTGATGAGCCTGGGTGATGAGCCATTAAGGGGAACAAAGGAAAGAGGTTCTGGGTGAGATGGCAAAAGGGTGGGGTCCCTCCTGCAACTTTCAGATAATTAAAAGGACAAAGCCTGAGTGTAGAGTTGAGTTGTAGTTTTTTATAGTAAATTTTGTTGAGGTTTATGAAGGGAAATACAAAGCTTAATATAAAATACCTTTTTTATCCAAACCATAGCATTAATCTAAATAAAATAAAAGCATAGAGAGAATGGGGGGGGGAGAGAGAGAGAGAGAGAGAGAGAGAGAATAAGAAGTAGAAAAGATATTAAAAGAGAGAGAGAGAAATACAGTTAAGAAAATATAGAACTTCCGATGTCTGCCCACTATATATAAACAATATTCACTTAATCCAATATAACACCCAGCAACACCACTTTCTATAAACAAACATTATCTTCAATCTTCAAATCCAAACGTCATTATTTCATTTTCTTTTTCATGCAAAACGTCTATGAGAGGTTTCCAATCTCTAGTAAATGTTAACAATGGCTTTTGTTTGATTAAGCATTTCAATTTCTCTGTCTCAGCTAAATCCGTTGATTTTAAAAACCACTCTTTCATTGTTGGTAATGACGAGTCATTTCCATCTTTTTGTATATAGAAGTCTCAGTGCCGCGATTATATACTGAAGCAAAGTTCCATAGTCCTTTTCTAACTGTTGAGTTGTAGTGATCTGACCTGGAAGGAAAGCAGAGAGCTGTAGAAAGAGTGAGAGAGAGCAATGTTTGAGAGTTAACTTGAATTCAAGGCTGTGCCTATGGGAGAAGCAAATGCCTATTGGGGTGATTATGCTGTAAAGCAGAGACATCACATTGCCAACAAAGGTCTGTATAGTTAAAGCTATGGTTTTCCCAGTAGTAATGTATGGAAGTGAGAGCTGGACCATAAAGAAGGCTGATCACCAAAGAATTGATGCTTTTGAATTATGGTGCTGGAGGAGACTCTTGAGAGTCCCATGGACTACAAGAAGATCCATTCTGAAGGAAATCAGCCCTGAGTGCTCACTGGAAGGATAGATCCTGAAGCTGAGGCTCCAATACTTTGGCCACCTCATGAGAAGAGAAGACTCCCTGGAAAAGACCCTGATGTTGGGAAAGATGGAGGGCACAAGGAGAAGGAGACGATAGAGGACGAGCTGGTTGGATAGTATTCTCGAATAGTATACCAGCATGAGTTTGACCAAACTGCGGGAGGCAGTGGAAGACAGGAGTGCCTGGCGTGCTCTGGTCCATGGGGTCACAAAGAGTCGGACACGACTAAACGACTAAACAACAACAACAAATGCTGTAAACCCCAACATCATAGGCTCAGATTGTATATATGTGTAAATACACCATATCATAAAGACACCACAAACTCCGCTGTGCTTCATTTCCGAACCCCTGGAATTTCTCACTGCTCCAAGGTTGGCATACTGTGCAATACCTGTTTCTTAGGCTCATCAGCCTACCTCACAAGGTTGTTGCGAAGATAAATAAGCCATTCCTTCTCCCCAGATTACCCTCAGAACTTGAGATGGGTATTTTATGGATCTTCAACATTTCTCTCACAAAACTATTGTTCTGTAGTGGAAGTCATTCTGACAGTTAAGTGCTTCAGTTTATTATTTTATTTTATTTTATTTTAAATAATATTATGTAGTGAAAATATGTAGCAAAAGCCATTGTGGCCATTATGGCCACCCAGTGGGAAGCTGCAAATAATTATGATTTCTTAATAAGTGTAGCGGCAGCAAAATAGATGTGATCTACATTATTTTCATGAGTTATTTTTCTAAAGGCTGAGCAAAAAGTTTTCATTTCCCCCCTCCCCCTAAAAAAACACATTTCCAGCAACTGGCTCCTTTTCCCTAGTGATTTTTTTCAGCAGTCCTGTGGAAAAGTCTGCTTATTTCAATTGCCTTCACTTGCCCTCCCTCAGCTACCTTCACTTGTTCTGACTGACTGTGTAACACACACCCCAACTTCCAAACAATCCTGGGATCTATAGTTTACCCCCTCACAGTTTAATTTCCAGAATCTCCAGTTGAGATTGGGAATGTCTGAAAGTCTGGAGAGCTGCTGCCTGTCAGTGTTCAGGGTACTGAGCTAGAGAAGTCAGTGGTCTGCATAAGGCAGCTCCCTATGTTTCCATGTGTACATAATAATAATATTATAATAATTTATTATTTATACCCCAAACATCTGGCTGAGTTTCCCCAGCCACTCTGGGCGGCTCCAAATCAAGTGTTAAAAACAGTACAGCGTTAAATATTAAAAACTTCCCTGAACAGGGCTGCCTTCAGATGTCTTTCAAAGATAGGATAGCTGCTTATTCACATCTGATGGGAGGGTGTTCCACAGGGTGGCCGCCACTACCGAGAAGGCCCTCTGTCTGGTTCCCTGTAACCTCACTTCTCGCAATGAGGGAACCGCCAGAAGGCCCTCGGTGCTGGATCTCAGTGTCCAGGCTGAACGATGGGGGTGGAGACACTCCTTCAGGTATACAGGATCGAGGCCGTTTAGGGCTTTAAAGGCCGGCACCAACACTTTGAATTGTGCTTGGAAACGTACTGGGAGCCAATGCAGATTTCTCAGAACCGGTGTTATGTGGTCCCGGCGGCCACTCCCAGTCACCAGTCAAGCTGCCGCATTCTGGATTAATTGCAGTTTCCGGGTCACCTTCAAAGGTAGCCCCACGTAGAGCGCTTTGCAGTAATCCAAGTGTGAGACAGTCCGCGGGCAGGTAGGGTCTTAGCCTGTGTACCAGATGGAGCTGGTAGACAGCTGCCCTGGACAGCTGCCCTGGACACAGCTGTGAGTCCAAAATGACTCCCAGGTTGCGCACCTGGTCCTTCAGGGGCACAGTTACCCCATTCAGGACCAGGGAATCCCCCACATACATTTTGTTTTAAGCTTTCTGGGTGCTCTTACTTTTTCTTGGCTCAGTCCCATAATCCTGCATGGGGAACCTGCTTACCTGGAAAGCAAGCCTGCACATATATTTATATATATACTGTACACAACACAGCAACAGGTAAATTATTACTTCTCCTCTTGTACCACCTAAGAGCTGGGGATTTTCCACTACAGTGTCATAGCTTAGGGAAATTTTTCAAAGGGCAGCAGAATCTCAAGCTATCTGATTCTAGTGCTGATAATAGTGGCACTTGATTTGCTTGACTAAGGAAGCTGTTGGCAAAAAACCTTACAACTGGCCATTTGCTTCTCTCGGCACGCATACTTTGGCTCGATTTCAACCAACGGAAGCTTTTTCCAGACGTGTTCAGAATAATCCGACAAGCTATTGCCTGGCCAAATACAGAAGCGATGAGAGCAGTTTTATTTTTTAACATTGAGAGAGCAGGATGCCAAAATGTAGCCTGATAGCCTATCTAAATAAAGTACCGCGGACCAGTTTTAGTGATGAAAGTTATATCCTGCTTTAGAAGAAAGATGCATTTTGGGTTTTTTTATAATAATTTTTATTAGTTTTCCAATTTTAAAACAAAACAACCACAGCAACATAAAAACATCGAAAAATACAAACAAACACACAAATATAAGTTCTTAACCTCATTTTCATAAGCCTCCTTTCTCGGACTTCCCCATACCTCACCCTTTTTACATCCTTATTTTACAATTTTTCAGCAACCATTTTAGCCAATTAAATTTAAATTTGTTATCTTTCTCAATTTCACCTTAAATCATCAAACATTTTCGGCTGTAATTCTGCATCTTCCTTCCCCTTGACATTTTAACACTCATCAATATTGTAACAGTTCTTAAGATAAGCTTTGAATTTCTTCCAGTCTTCCTCCACTGTCTCTTTCTCTTGGTCGCGGATTCTGCCAGTCATTTCTGCCAATCCCATAAAGTCAATCACTTTCGTCTGCCATTCTTCCAGTGTGGGGAGTTCTTGTGTCTTCCAATACTTTGCTAGAAGGATCCTTGCTGCTGTAGTGGCGTACATAAAAAAAGTCCTATCCTTCCTTGACACCAATTGGCCAACCATGCCCAAGAGAAATGCCTCTGGTTTCTTATGAAAAGTACATTTAAGTACCTTCTTAATTTCATTATAAATCATTTCCCAAAAGGCTTTAATCTTTGGGCAGGTCCACCAAAGGTGAAAGAAGGTACCTTCAGTCTCATTACATTTCCAACATTTGTTATTGGGCAGATGATAAATCTTCGCAAGTTTGACTGGGGTCATGTACCACCTGTAAATCATTTTCATAATATTTTCTCTTAGGGCATTACATGCCGTGAATTTAATACCGGTGGCCCATAACTGTTCCCAGTCATCAAACATAATGTCATGACCAATGTCCTGTGCCCATTTAATCATGGCTGATTTAACTGTCTCATCTATTGTATTCCACTTCAGCAACAAATTGTACATTCTTGATACATTCTTAGTATTGCGTTCTAACAGTTCTGTTTCCAATTTCGATTTCTCCACCTGGAAGCCAATTTTCCTGTCTTGTTTAAAAGTTTCCATTATTTGGTAATAATGAAGCCAATCTCGCACCTTGGGCTTTAATTTCTCAAAACTCTGTAGTTTAAATTCACCACTTTCTTGTTCTAAAATTTCAGAATATTTCGGCCATTTGGATTCCATGTTAAGTTTCTTCACCTCCTTAGCCTCCATAGGTGATAACCACCTAGGAGTTTTATTTTCCAACAAATCCTTGTACCGAATCCAAACATTATATAATGCTTTCCTAACAATATGGTTTTTGAAACCCTTGTGAACTTTAACCTTGTCATACCATAAATATGCATGCCAACCAAACCTATTATCAAATCCTTCCAAATCCAGAATATCTGCATTCTCAAGAAGTAGCCAATCTTTCAACCAGCAGAAAGCTGCCGATTCATAGTACAGTCTCAAATCCGGCAGGGCAAACCCCCCTCTTTCTTTTGCATCAGTAAGTATCTTAAATTTTATTCTGGGCTTTTTGCCCTGCCAGATAAATTTAGATATATCTTTCTGCCACTTCTTGAAACAATCTAGTTTGTCCACAATTTGTAATGTCTGAAACAAAAATAACATTCTAGGCAATACATTCATTTTGATCGCTGCAATTCGGCCTAACAAGGAAAGCTTCAAATTCGACCATATTTCTAGATCTTTCTTTACCTCTGTCCAATATTTATCATAATTGTCTTTAAATAAGTTCACATTTTTAGATGTCATGTTAATCCCCAAGTATTTTACTTTCTTTACCACCACTAACCCAGTTTCATTTTGGAATCTCTCTCTTTCAACATTTGTTAAGTTTTTTTCCAGAACTTTAGTTTTTAGTTTGTTCAACTTAAATCCTGCCACCTGACCAAAAAATTGAATTAACTCTAAAACTCTTTTTGTACTAGTGTCTGGCTCTTGTAAAGTCAATACTAGGTCATCTGCAAATGCCTTCAATTTATAGTGTTTAGCTCCGACCTGAACTCCTTTTACCAGCTGGTCCCCCCTGATCATGTTCAACAAAACCTCCAGGACTGATATAAAAAGTAATGGGGATATCGGGCACCCCTGCCGTGTCCCTTTTTCTATGGAAAGTTCGTCAGTAACCACATTGTTTACTATTAACTTAGCCTTTTGTTCAGAATATATTGCACCTATACCATTTTCAAACCTTTGACCTACCCCCATCCCATGGAGATTCTTCTTCATAAACTTCCAAGAGATATTATCAAAGGCTTTCTCCGCGTCCACAAAAATCAGGACTGCCTTCGTGTTAATATTTACAGTTAGCAGTTCCATAATATCAATTATGTTCCTTACATTATCTGATAAGTGTCTTCCTGGGAGAAAGCCTGCCTGGTCCTTATGAATCTCCTCCATTAAAACCCTCTTCAGTCTTTTTGCTAAAATGTCAGCAAATATTTTGTAATCCACATTAAGTAGTGATATAGGGCGGTAGTTCTTGATCTGGTTTTTTTCAGTTTCAGTCTTTGGTATAAGTGTGATGAAAGCTTTTTTCCACAATTCAGGTGCCTTTTTCCCCTCTAATATTTCATTACAAACCTCCTTAAGCGGCTGTACTAACCATTCTTTCAATGCTTTATAATATCTGGAGGTTAGTCCATCTGGTCCTGGAGATTTCCCTAGTTGCGTATTTTGAATGGCACCCTCCACTTCTTGGTCTGTTATTTTCTCATTTAAGATCAACATACTTTGTTGCGAAATTTTTTGTAAACCATATTTCTTAAGGAAGTCTTCCATATCTCCTTCATTTTCCGGCCCTTGTGCGTATAGTCTCCTGAAATAAATCTGAAAGCAATTACTAATCTCATTTGGTTTAAAAATGTTCTTTCCATCCACCTCCAGGCTTGTGACTGTATTTAGTTTCTGTCTCTTCTTCAATTGCCATGCTAGAAGTTTCCCACATTTATCCGCTGATTCGAATGTCCTCTGTCTCATTTGCTTAATTTTCCATTCTATCTCCTGGTTCATCAATTCCATATATTGCATTTGATAGAATTTAATTTCTCTCAGGATTTCATGAGACTTTGGTTTAGACCTCAATTTCTTTTCTCCTTCTTTTATTTTTTCCAGAATTTTGTTCTTCCTTTCATTTTGTTTCTTTCTCTTTAAAGAGTTCTGTTGTATCAGAAAACCTCGCATCACGGCCTTACTTACGTCCCAAATCACTCTTTTCTCGACCTCTGTCCTCAGATTTATCTCAAAGTAGTCCTTCAAAGTTTTTTGGGCCTTTTTGTAAATCTCCACCTCTCTGAATAGGGTGTCATTCATTCTCCATCTGAAAGATCCAGCTGTTGTTAGTTTCATTTCCATCTTCACTGCGTTATGGTCGGAGCATGTCTTTGGACAGATTTCCACCTTTTTTATCCTTGGAGCCATTCCACTAGTAATCCATATTTGGTCTATTCTTGTCCATGTCATTTGTGCCTCTGAAAAGAATGTTCCCTCTCTCTCAAGAGGGTTTCTTGTTCTCCAGATATCAATCAAATCCATATTTTCAGTCATTTCAAAGAAGGTCTTAGGTAGTCTCCCATCCTTAGAGACCACCTGTCTTTGTGCTTTATCCATGTTTGTAGAGACGACGCCGTTCATATCTCCTAGTAAAATCACCTTATAATCCAAATAATCCGTTAATGTCTCATGCAATTTCTTGTAAAATTCTGCCTTCCCTTCATTTGGTGCATAGATGCCAACTATCAAAAGTTTTTCTCCTTGGATTTGTATCTCAATTGCCACAGTTCTTCCATGTTCATCTTTAAAAATCAATTTTGGGGCCAATTTTTCCTTTGCATAAATCACCACTTCTCTTTTCTTGACTTTATCTGATGAAATAAATTCCTGTCCTAATCTTTTATTTATAAGTAGTCTTCTGTGAGCCCTTGTTATGTGGGTTTCTTGTATACATATCAAATCCAATTGTTCTTTTTTCAAAATATGAAAAACCTCACGCCTTTTTCTGGGAAGGTTGAGCCCATTACAATTCCAGGTTAAAAATTGCAGAGACATTTTTAGTTAGTTGCCTCCAGTTGCTCCCAGCAGCTGTTCTTCTTCCAAAGGTGATTTCAGTCCAAATGTCAAGTTTCCAAGGTCTGCCTCAGAGGTCGAATCAGAGGCTCCTTTCACAAGGTCCTCCTCGTATCTGTCTAGGAATTGTTCTTTATCTTGCACTGTTTTTATTTTGACTTTTTTTCCTTTGAAATTAAAAGACAAGCCTTGTGGAAATTCCCACCTGAAAGGTATGTTATTCTGCTTCAGCAGGTCAACCAGATTCTTAAAATATTTTCTTACCTCCAAAATGTATTTTGGGATGTCCTTGTATATTTGAACAGTAGCATTTCCGATCTGAAGGGTTCTCTGGTAATGTAAATTTAAAATTTTATCTCTTTCCTCTTTGGATCTCAAAGTTATCAGACAGTCCCTTGGGATCTTCCTGCCTTGCCTTCTGCCCAATCTGAAGGCGGTTGTTATCTTAAAGTCGTCTCCCTCTGGATTTACCTGCCAAAATTCTGATAACTCTTTTGTGAGAAAGTCCACTAGGTTGTCCCCTTCACTTTCAGGGACCAACCTAAATCTCAAATTCCTCTCTTTCCTCTGCATCTCCCACAAAGACAAGGCCGCCTCATGTTGGTCCAACTTCTTGCAGACTGGTGTTAGTCTTTCCTGTGTGTTTTCAGCAGTGGCTTTAGCCTCTTCTGCAATTTTTCGAATTGTAGCGTTTTCTTGAACCAATTTATTTATGGTCTCTGTGTTAGATGTAATACTTTTTGTGTTCAAGTCCAATTTTGTTGTAAGTTCTGTCAATTGTTTGGTATTCTCTGTACTCTGCTTGGTCAGATTTTCTAAAGATTCATTTATTTTAAGTAATGCTTGAGTCACTGATTCCATGAATACGTTTGTTCCTTTCTCCTGTCCGGCTAAGCCTGATATTGAGCCTCTTTTCTTTTGTGCAGCTTTAGCCTTAGATCTTGTTGTTATGTCTTCTGCGGAACCACTCATGTCCCAAGGTCGTTCCCACAGGAACAGCTCTTAAATGGAAAAATCCAGTGACTTGTTTTTATTTGACAGTCTATGTTACAAACTGTAGCCTTTCAGCCCTCTAGAGGGAGCAGTACATTGTATCCAATAAGTAGGAGAAACAAAGAAACCAAAAGCCCTCTTGGAGAAAGAGCGCAACAATATTTATTTCTATAAAGTTCCAAAGATTGTATCTGTAAAGTCCCAAAAATTATGACTATAAGCTCTCCACTTTACAGCAGGTTCTGTCAGACAGTTCCTGTCAAAGCGCTTCACCCAGGCAGTCCGTTCCCAGAGTCAGAGACAGCAGAAATTAATCACTTAAGTTTCCTCTCACGCAGGTTAAGCCAAATTTCCTTTTCTTCCCCCCCTGCTCCTGCTTGCTGGAGGGGTAGTTAAAGTTCAATGCCAAAGTTAGGTAATTCAAAAGTTCAAAGTTATTTTTCCTTCAATTACAGCTCTCCAGTTCCATTGCTTTAAAAGTCATGCAAACCGGGGGAGGCAGACTTCCTTTATTTACCCCCCGTTTTCGGCCAAATTTCAAACTTTTTTTATGATCCCAGTAGGTTTCCCAATCCTACTTACGGGTATTTCAATTTCAGTCCAAATTTCAGGAAGGAATCGGCGCTCTCCGCTTATGGCGACGCGGCTTCACTTCACGGGCTGGGTAGCGACTCTCAGCACCGCACGATCCCCCGATGCTCCTCCGGAGCCTTTAAAAAGGCTCTTTTGCAGTAAAGGGGGGCGCAAAAGGTGCCCACCGAGTCTCCTTGTTCACAGGCTTCCGCGCCTGTGATTTTAGGGGTCCCCGCTTCGCCGTAGCGGTCAGACCCGAACTCGCGAAGCAGCCCTCTCTCCGGAGATCGGGGAGAGAGCCGCCATTCAGCGCTGGCGCCGACCGGAAGTTGAAGAAAGATGCATTTTGTTCTGTCTTTGGGTGCTTCCTGACTGCCAATATTTTGCAGGAGGGATCCAGGCATATACTGGAATTTTAGATTTGGGCAAGTAAAGCGGATTAAAAGGCTTTATTTCCCTAGTGCAACAAATTCATTTCTCTCTCTGTCTCTCTTTTTATAAAGGACATTTTGCAGACAATATCATCACATGTTCACAAATCATCATGAATGAACAACCAGAACAGCTGGAGGTGCCCATAGCCTAACCACTGCATAACCACTACAGTGATACCTCGGGTTAAGTACTTAATTCGTTCCGGAGGTCCATACTTAACCTGAAACTGTTCTTAACCTGAAGCACCACTTTAGCTAATGGGGCCTCCTGCTGCTGCCGCGCCGCCGGAGCACAATTTCTGTTCTCATTCTGAAGCAAAGTTCTTAACCTGAAGCACAATTTCTGGGTTAGCGGAGTCTGTAACCTGAAGCGTATGTAACCTGAAGCGTATGTAACCTGAAGTGTATGTAACCTGAAGCGTATGTAACCTGAGGTACCACTGTACATAAATTTTGGGCAAGGAAATCAGGATGGCTGCTGAATAAAGAGGTTATCTGGAAGAGCCATTCCTCTATGCTCTCCCCAGCCAGCTCATTAAATTAAATCCCATGGAGTTTGGTGGCAGTTTTGCATTTCTAACCCTGTGCTAGATTAGGGGCAGATTATTATCTGTATCAAGGGATGCAGGTGGCGCTGTGTTCTAAACCACAGAGCCTAGGGCTTGCCGACCAGAAGGTTGGTGGTTCGAATCCCTGCGACGGAGTGAGCTCCCGTTGCTCGGTCCCTGCTCCTGCCAACCTAGCAGTTCGAAAGCACATCAAGGTGCAAGTAGATAAATAGGTACCGCTCCGGTGGGAAGGTAAACGGCGCTTCCGTGCGCTACTTTGGTTCACCAGAAGTGGCTTAGTCATGCTGGCCACATGACCTGGAAGCTGTCTGCAGACAAACGCCGGCTCCCTCGGCCTATAGAGCAAGAAGAGCGTACAACCCCAGAGTCGTCTGCAACTGGACCTAATGGTCAGGGGTACCTGTGCCTTTACCTATTATCTGTATCAAGATCCTATTAACCATCAATTCAATGTTCAGATATGAATGTTAACATTATGACTCAGCATAAGCTGAAAAGATTATTTACTTGGTGTCCTTATAATAACTCTTTTAAAACTCTCACACACAACTAGGTCACAGAAAGGGCTTCTTGGATTAAATAACTAAAATCTATTCCTGAATTATTATTTTAAAATTTTAGCTTTTATGAGTCTTGGCTTTGCCCATTTTATTCCTAGAAGGTTGTTCAAGCAGCTGGAGGAGAGAGAAAAAGAGGGAGGAAGAATTATATATGAAATTAACAATTGCACAGAAGTCCAGGGCTTGTGTACTGTACCTTTGTCAACTGTATGGAAGTGGGCATTTAATCAGGTTGAGCTTGTCATACAAAGGTGGGTTAAGTGCCAGGCTGAACTCCGAAATAAACTTACCTGGAAGTATTGTCCCACTGAAGTCCAGGGCCAACCCTACCATTGGGTAGAGGGAGACTGCCACTTCTGGCCGTGGATGCTGGGGGTAGAGGCTCAGCAGCATCCTCAGCCATTACTGCTTCTGAGCCCACCTGCACACCTTGCACTTCCCATCCTCCCAAGCTGGTACCCCAGCAGCAGAAATGTATATGGTCATCTTCACCACCTGCAATATCTGGAAATGCACAAGGTGAGGGAGGGAGGTGGAAGACAGGACAGCACAGGAAATGGGCAGATGGAGTTATCAGCTGAGAAGCCATGCCTGTTTTTTCTCCCACCTCCATGGGAGCAGAGAACTTGGAACGCTAGAGAAATTTGACCCCACTTCCATTTAAAGGTGTACCTACCTAATTCACACTTATTGAAATAATATGCAGATTAATGCACAGACCATCCTTCAAAATGCAAAGTTCTCCAAATGCAGTTATCCTGCAGGGCTGGGCGATATCTGGTTTTCAACATCACAATATACCACCAGCTAAACATTGTGGTATACTGATATACAGTGGAACCTCAGGTTGTGAATGTGATCCGCGTGGGAGGCACTTTTGCAACCCGCAGCGCCACGTCTGCGCATGCATGGGTCGCGATTTGGCACTTCTGCATATGCGCAAAGCATGATTTAGCATTTCTGCGCATGCGTGAGCGCCAAAACCCAGAAGTAACCCATTCTGGTACTTCTGGGTTCGGCGCGGTGCACAACCAAAAATCGCATAACCTGAAGCGTCTGTAACCCAAGGTACGACTATATCTCCAGCAAAGAAATCCATAGAAAAATGCATCTACATGTGTTAAACTAGGGGAGATTGCCTTGCAAAAATGCATGCGCCGCAATGTGCTCAGACCCACAAGCATCACTTGCTTTAAATGTTCATCATTCCGCACTGATATTTTTGAGAGGGAGAAACCACGGTGGAAAAGTCCATTTGATCATTTAGCCAAGGTTCTCCATTAGGAGTGAGGGTCATGCGTAGATATCAAGAGGGTAAGCAGAGCTGTCAATCAGCAAAACTCACCTACACATAAAAAAAAGGAGGGGGAGGGGCAACAATCACATTTTTCCATTTATCAAAATCCTGGCTGGCTTCAAAAGAGCCATCAGTCTTCACAGCTGTCACTCTGCTCCACTTTGCCAGGCAAAACTCCTAGCTGGGAATTGAGCAAGTTACCTTGATCTAGCAGTGGTGTTGACATTGGGAGGGTCTTCAGTTGGTTCACCTGCACTCCAAACCACACCATTGCGATGTACAGGTCTTCAAAGCATAGATCTCTTGATATACCCTTGGTTCTGCTGTATCCATGACTCTCATGGTTGAATACTGGGGACTTCTGGGGATAATGTTTCTCAGGCTTTACACATCAGTATACCTGGCTCTGCAGCCAAGCTCAGTTACTGTGCTTGTGAACCTCTGTTCCTTTCCTACCTACTCCAAGCTCTGCGCTACTACCCATTCTGCAATAGTTGCAGAGCTGGTATCAGCACCCTGGGCAAGGCCCACTGCTGATGCCTGCCTGCCTGTTCTTTAAATCTAACCACCATTTAAATTTCCCACCTTAGTGTTATTCCAAGTCAGAGTGAGAAATTAAACTGGCAGCTAGAGCCAGTGTGGTATAGTGGCTAAGAGTGGTAGACTCGTAATCTGGTGAACTGGGTTCACTTCCCTGCTCCTCCACATGCAGCTGCTGGGTGACCTTGGGCTAGTCACACTTCTCTGAAGTCTCTCAGCCTCACTGACCTCACAGAGTGTTTGTTGTGGGTGAGGAAGGGAAAGGAAAGGAGATTGTGAGCCGCTTTGAGACTCCTTCAGGTAGCGATAAAGCAGGATATCAAATCCAAACTACTACTACTTAGGAAAGCTGCTGCCCTCCACCACCAGGCCTCACTGACAGAGGAGGAAGAGGAGGTTAGACCCGTCAGAGGGCAATTTGTCCAGAGCCCTGAGTATTTTCTTTTCTGGAATATGGGATGAATAGACACCACCCCTTTCATCCCACATTACAGAGAGGAAGAGTTTTTAGCACTGCAGCACGAAAGAGCAGGAGGGTGTGGAATGGCAATGAGGGTGTCCTGGAGAAAGCCCAAGGCATGGGAGAGAAACCGTGGGAGAGAACATGGCTGGGGAGAAGTTTCCTGAGTTAAGAAGAGGGCTAAAGGATGAGATTGCAGTCAAATCCAACAATTCTTGCTTGTTAATATGTTTAGGAGCTAATGATCATAGAGCTGTATTGCTGACAGGCAGAGACTTAGACTGTAGAAATGTAATTGGTAGAGAGAGCTCTGTGTGATGTCATTTCCTCTCCTCTCTTGAGCGGAAAGAATCGACCAAGTATTTCCTGTTCCTCCCCCGCCCCTTCCTTTGACCAGTGATGGGGGCAGACATGTCCTCCATTTGCTGCAGCTCATGCCTGTTTTTATTGCAAATATATTTTACCTGTGTAGTTTTTACTGCTACTGTAGCTGAGAACCAATGCCAGACTATGAGTAAGTAAATCGTATTTTAAACTTACTTTTCAGTCTGTTGTCTGATTCTTTGTTAAACAGGGTAAGGAAACAGGGAAGCAGCTTACTTCATAGTTAGTATTGTTCAAAAGAAGGCTTCACAGCCTTATTCCTATGCTTAAATTTTGCTGCTAAGGATGGGGATTTAAACTCTGTTCAACTCACATACGTGGGTGCCTGGATGGATAAACTGCAATTAACTCTCCTACCTATTAAAACCCATCCCACACTGAGGACTTAGGAGTAGGAGTGAGAGAATTTTGCATTTCCCCTGGCAATCAGAACAACCGCAGCCACATCACCCTCCATGAATTTTCTTTCATGTTCGATAGTTTTCAATAGGAATGAGAAATAGGGAAATGCAAGCAGTGGGATTCAAACACACACACACACACACACACACACACACGTCACAAAACATCTTCCTTTTCCAATATTAGAAAGGTGTGTCTGGAATTCTCTCCCTCTAGAACTATGGCCCAGAACTGTAAGATGGTAGAGAAGAGGCGGCCTTGATGCGAGTCATCAGCAGTCAACACTTGTTTGCTTGTTTTATTGAAATCCTGCCATCTTTCCATTTATACCACAGCCAAGGTGACTCAATTAGAATGGCTATGTCTCTTGAGCTTGGAGGACAACCCTCTATTTGAAGGAGTCTTCTTTGGTGAAAGGCTGCCTTCAACAGTGAGCACTCGAACAACAGACTGAGCAGGCATGCAGGCCGCCTGGTCACGATCTTCCTCACAATGGTGAATATATTTCCATTTAAATGATAGCAATTGTTTATAAATGTGCATCCATGCATGTAAATTAACATAGGTAAATTTTGTGCAAATCTGCACCCTCTTTTTGTGATGCTTTTCCTCCTTTTGGGCAATGTGTCAATGGGACACCTTAGCCTGGTAGAAGTCATTCACGGAAGATGACATTTGCATAAGCTTTACACATGTAAATTCCATGGCCTGTAGGTTTGGTTTGCAAGGTCATTCCCCTGTATAAAATCCAGCAAAACAGAAGAGTCATAGTTCAGCAGCTGAACACACGCTGTGATGGCCTGGGATTCGGACTCAGGAGCTGAACCTGAGGAGTCCCAGCCTGCACAGGAGTCCCCACCTCCAGAACCAGCTGAGCCGGGGCTGGGGCCTGAGCCTGAAGGGTCCTCACCTGTGCTGGATCCTCAGGTGCAGTCACCAGATGAGTCTGCTCTGGCCCCTGAGGTGATGGAGGACCCATTGCCTGCAGGTGCTCCACTCTCAGCCCCGTCAGAGGAAGAGCAGGTTGCCTCTGGGTCCGGTAGCCCTCCAGCCTCTCCTGAGCTGCAGAGGCTCAGGGCAGAGAGGCGGAGGGAACTAAGTTCCTGCAGGGGGAGTGCTCGCCTCTGGGCCAGGAGATGCAAGTCACCTGTGGACCGGGGCCGCCCTATGCCTCGGGGCAGATAAAAGCCAGCCAGCCCCAGTCCCAGGTTGCGGGAGGAACATTATTGCTAGCCTGTTCCTGCCTGACCCTGTCCTGCTCTTCTGCCAGAGTTCCTGACCCCACCCGACTCCCTGCCTTGGACCCAGCTACAGCTTTGACGGACAGCCTCCATACCGCACCATCGACCTCAGACTGGACTGGGACCTCACCTCTTGGTTAGCCCCCAGGACCAGCACACACGCTTTGCATGTGAAAAGATTCAGGTTCAAATCCTGGCATCTCCAGGTATTGCAGGTAACCAGGAATAGAAGGTGCTGGAAGGGCAGTGCGGTGCGGGTACAGCGGCAGAGCCAACCCACTCCTCTCACCCCTGCACACTGCCAATCTTCTTATTGCCTTGCCCCTCTCTGTCTTGGTTACTGGCAGCAACCTTTACGTCGGGAAGCCAGATAACCAGAGCCTTCCCTCCCACCCACCTACTCTCCAGTAGGTTTTGGATCAAACTTTCTTTTTCAAATTTGGCCTGGCATTCTAGGCCAGTAGCTAAACCTGCTATATCACTTCTAAGAAGAATTAAGACATCCTGGTAAACATCAAAGAGGTTAATTACACCTTCACTCCATATCCCACTTCATGCCCTGTATGAAGATATCATCTCATTTCCTTTGATATTTGGCACATTCTTAATTGCTGTCATTAGCATTCCTAACATACCACTTTCTCTAGACCTAGCTATACCTGCCACTCCAATTACGGTGGTTGTTGTTGTTGTTGTTGCTTTGGTTAGAGGGGCAAAACCAGATATTCTAAGACACAGGACTGTTTCCAGCCCAAGTCTCTTCTCCATGTTCCTTCCCATTGAAACACTGTATTGTTTCCCACTGTAAGTTTGATAGCCAGTGTGGTGCAGTGGTTAAAATATTGGACTAGGACTTAGTTCGGTAAGTAAATTAAAATAAACAACATGCATGCAGTGACACTGTGCATCTTCCAGATTCCTGACAGCCAGGAATGTGAGAGGCAGGGGACACAATGAAATCACATCCTGTTAAACATTAAAACCAAAAACAATACAAAAAAGGAAAGAGGCATGATGGGATGGCAGCAGTCCCATGCCTCTCTACAAAAGAATAGCTTGGCATTTCCAGAGCAAAACAATTTAATGCAAACCTACCTAAAGCACATTTTCCAAAAACAATTCACAGGTTGAAATGCAGCTATCCTTTAAATGCGCACTTCTCTGAATTTTTTGGTGCACTTCTCTGACCAAACGAGTGCAAAAAAAAATGCATATATTAAGCGGAAAGCATGCACAAAGTGAAATATATTATCAAAAATACCATGAAAATGCCTTTTATTGCAGAAGATTGCTTACAGAAATGTGTGTTTCAGGGGAAATGCACTTTAGAACGCTGGTGAGTTTTTGTTTTAATTCACAAAAACATGGAAATCTGGAGAACTGAACATAAGATTGGGAAAATGAGGAACCGAAAGAAACCTAAATTGATAGTTTTGTCCACTGCCAGCCACAGGGCATTCTGTACAGCATGTGACCCTCCAAACCAAACACGGTCAGCGGCAGACTTAGGGTTCTCAAATTTCAGCAGCACCCCGTGTGATGCTAAAATTCACTCCCAGCCACTTGTGCTCCATTCTACAGCATGATTGTGGCAGCGCTGCACCCAGTGCAGCCAAAGCAGTCAGGCTACCCTAAAACCAGCCCACCAGTTAGCCTGCCCTGAATTTGACACACATACACACTTTTCCGTTCTGGACACCCAGCCAAAGCTTGCTATTGATACATGGCAGGTGGTCTGCTATTCGGCTGGTAGGCTTGTGTTTGGCTTGGTGTGTTGCAAGTTGACCAGATCTGCTGTAAGAACGTGGAATGAAACTGGTCAGTGAGACCAGAGTACAGATCCTGGAACCAGCAGTATAATAATAATAATAATAATAATAATAATAATAATAGTAATAATAATAATTTATTATTTGTACCCCGCCCATCTGGCTGGGTCTCCCCAGCCACTCTGGGCAGCTTCCGACAAAGATTAAAAATACATTAAAATGTCACACATTAAAAAATTCCCTGAACAGGGCTGCCTTCAGATGTCTTCTAAAAGTATGGTAGTAATTTTTCTCTTTGACATCTGATGGGAGGACATTCCCCAGGGCGGGCGCCACTACTGAGAAGGCCCTCTGCCTGGTTCCCTGTAGCTTTGGTTCTCGTAGTGAGGGAACTGCCAGAAGGTCCTCAGCGCTCCATAAAGACTGAATGAGTCATTTGTAGATGGTTTCTGCTCAAAGGATCTGGGTCTATTGCATCCATAACACTTAACCAGTAGCAGCCAGAGTGGGTGGGACTCCATAGCTGAGCTGGCTTCTCAGCTGTGCCACAGACAGTTATGGAGAGGTAGAGGAGCAAGGCAACAGGGAGCTTGGCATGGTGTAGATGCAGCAGAACCAACCCATGTGCCTCACCCACCCCGTGCTAAGCTCCCTACTGCCTTGCCCAAAGTTCCCCATTCCTCTTTGGTAACCAGTGTTCACCACTGGGAAGCCAGGTCAGTAATGCAGTCCTACTCATGCCACTGAACCAGCTGGTACTAACAGTGATGTTTTTCTTCCCTAACTTTGGTTAAAATTTCTTCTTCCTTTTTTGAATATTTTTTTATTAGGAATTTCAACATAACAGTTTATCACAAATACATCATCCACATTTCCCCCCCATTTTCATCTTCCCCCCTCCCCCCCAAGAAGAATCCCCCCTCTTAAACCCCCCCCAGATTTCCCTCAGCTCCTCTCTCTGATTTTCCAACACATGTTATTCTCTGCATATTATAAAATTGTAAAGATTCTTAACTTATCTATCTATATATTACCAATAAAGAGTTTGTGAATGTTTATTCAAAACCTGCCAAGGAGTCCAGTTCATTTTGTTGTTTCTTTAAGTACTTTGTAAAAGGTTCCCATTCTTCTTTAAAGTCACAGTTGTCCTTATCAAGTAGTTTGTGTTTCAATTTCGCCAATTCCACATAGTCCATCAGTTTCTTCTTTGGTTGGGATTTCCTCATTCTTCCATCCTTGTGCTATTAAGACTCTTGCCTCCCTTGTTGCGTACATGAGGGGGGAAACCATGGAGGCTTGCGTGTCACCTTTGAAGCAGAACGGCTGGAGGAAATTGCCTTAACCATGGTTTGTGCAATGCAGATGTCAACCTTGGTTGTTCTGCAGAAAGGCAGAAGATAGAAATGTGAACAATAAATGAGTGGTTCACTGTGCTTAACTACAACCATGGTTTGTAAAACCTGCAGCAAACCATGGTTTCACAGACTAGTTTGTGTCCAAACCTAAGCCAATGTGGGGGGAAATGTGGTGAAGGGGAGGTCTGTCAGAAATCTAGTGGAAGGCTTGTCTACCACCCTCTGCCCTGCCTGCCTGAGCCTGGCAGGGTTTTGTCCTCTACAGCTGCTTCTGCTAACTATATTGATAGATACTTCTGTACAGTATATTTTGAAGCAGACTAAATTCTTCTTGTGTGGACTGTTTACTATCTTAGTAATATCCTCAAAAGAAAGGAACAAACAATTGGTTTTAGGGGTGCTCAGTCACCCCTCCTTCAATCTTTTCAAAGCTGCACAACAGAGATTGATACTTTTTAAACAATGCAATCCCACCCTATTCTGAATTTAGCTATTTTTTCCCTAAGAAGTTTAAGCAACTTGATTCCCTCCCCCCACCCTCGACCACCATGTTAAAACGTTTTGTCTGGGAAAGGTTCAAAAATTTGCTTTCATGATTTTCATCCGAAATGTACTGCCTTTGGCTGAATTCCTGATTCTGTTCCCCCCGCCCCCCAATTCTCAGTGAATGCCAGAAATAAAGAAAGAAAAAGAAAAAAAAGAAAACGCAGGGCAGAGGGGCCAGGACAGTGCTCACTGGCTGAAAAGTTTGACCCAGTTCTAAACATTTTACAAGTGATTGCTTTGTTTGCTCAAGTTTATAAGAATAGCCGGTGCACGGCATGCTATTTCCCTGATCTCACTGGGAAGGCTGATAAGTGCTGGGCATACCTGTAACTTTCCACTTTGCAAAGGGGATCAAGTGTCCAGCTAGTGCAAATTGAGTCTGCAAATATAAAGCTTGGGAGTTTTGTATTTTTAAAGCAGATTTTTCGACTGCAGAGCTTCTCCATCAGAAACCCCGTACTTAAAAGAAAAGCCAAACCGACACAAAGTGTACTTTGCTTTTTTCTTGCTTGGACCCTGAATCGGTGGCAGTTTCTCATATACGTTAGTAGTTCTCTACTGTATGATAAGGATTCATTTATTTATCTGCCTTAGTTCAGTAACTGACAGGTGCGCACAAACATTGAGCAATTTAAGGTTATTTACAAGGATGTGATGAAACCTTACTAGCCTGAAGATGAAGGTGCAGCACAGGAGGTTCTGGCTAAAAAGGTTTTTTAATATTTTTTATGCACTTTGTTCTAAGTATGGAAACTGAGAACATTCTGCCCTTATATAATTGTGTACATACTGTCCCTATCACACTTTGTGTCCAGCTGCATACTAAAACAAGAAACCCTGTGGATATAAAATCTATATTGCAGAAAGCATCAAGTGCTAGTAATATTTCTGGGAGCAAAAACCTCCCAATGGTATTATATTATTTGGTAAAAATGGCAAGGGACGCGGGTGGTGCTGTGGGTTAAACCACACAGCCTAGAACTTACTGATCAAAAGCTTGGCGGTTTGAATCCCCACGACAGGGTGAGCTCCTGTTGCTCGGTCCCTGCTCCTGCCAACCTAGCAGTTCAAAAGCACGTCAAAGTGCAAGTAGATAAATAGGTACCACTCCGGCGGGAAGGTAAACGGCGTTTCCATGCGCTGCTCTGGTTCGCCAGAAGCGGCTTAGTCATGCTGGCCACATGACCCGGAAGCTGTACGCCGGCTCCCTCAGCCAATAAAGCGAGATGAGTGCCACAACCCCAGAGTCGGTCACGACTGGACCTAATGGTCAGGGATCCCTTTACCTTTACCTAATAATGGCAAATCTATGGATTGCAATGCACATGCTATTTGGCCTGAGAAATTAACAGTACAATCCTGTGCATGTTTACTTGGAAGTAAGACACAGTGTGTTCAATGGCCATACTCAGTGGTAGGGTATCTGCTTTGTATGCAAAGGATTCCTAGTTCAATCTCTGGCACCTCCTAGCAGAACTGGGAGAGACTTCTGCCTGAAACCCTTCTGACCTGCTGCCAATCAGTGTAGACAATACTGACCTAGATAGGCTAATGGACTGACTCAATAATATAAGACAACTTCCTATGTTCCTAAATGCTTTCGAATGGCAGCATTTAATTCAGTGCAGTCCCAACCAGAGATGGTACAGGAATCTAATTCAGTTAAAGGCAAACCTAGCAAATTCACACCTTTTGAAACAATACATGAGCCAAAACACAGCCATACTTTGAAATTTGCACTCCTGCGAATTTTGTAATGCAGTTTTCCACTCAGTTGATGTGTACACAAATGCATATACTTGTGTAGTGTGCATTAAAATGCACATGTGAATGAAACCCATTGGGGAAACCCAGCCAGATGGGTGGGGTATAAATAATAAATTATTATTATTATAAATAACATACAAAATATATTTGCTTTGCAGAAATGTGTATGAGTCAGCATTGCATACAAATATATGTTTATTAGAATGCATTAAAACACTAATGAGTTTTCATGAGGGTTTTTGTAAATTGCAAATTGTTGCAGAAATGTGGAGATTTGAATTTAATATTGGAAAAACCAGGAATTTGGTGAACTGAAGCTAACAGAGGTCCCCACCCCACCCCTCACAACACTAACCACAATTTGCACTGAAAAGGGAAATGTGATGAGATAAAGGAGGAGAAGGAGAAGGTGTGACTGAATGGGGGGGGGGAGATACATCTGATTTGCCAAGCCAGTGTTTCCTTCCTTCCCCAGATTATGAAAGGAATGCTGAGAATGACTTCTGCCATGGGAGAAGGGATACCCTTCCCTGGCCTTATCCAATTATGTACACAAGCATGCATGCAACAGCCAATAGGTGGATGACCAACTTCCTAGAAACTGGCAATTGGTGGGGTTGGGAGAGTGGGAGGAGATTAAATCCAGCCCCACCCACCACTAGACAGCTGGCCAGCACTACCACTGGCTTCTTGAAAATCATCTGAACATGCAACATCAACAGCAGCAGCAGAAGAAGAAGAAGAACCATATATGTGCACCCATTTACATCCAGGTAGGGAAAGTGATGTGGAAAGCTGTTTTTTCCTGCCCATTCTCCTAGCTTAATCCACCAGCTTAATCTCCTAGCTTAATCCATGCATGTCCATTCATTTTAATTGAATGAAAAGCTTCATATAAGGGAGAAGCGAAAAGGAGCGTCACAAATTTCTTGGCTCTTCGATTTGATCGGGGGATAATTGGAACACTTGAATAAACAACAACCACGGCTTCTTATGGAACCCAACAGTTTAGATGAGAATATGAGACCAGTCCTCATTGGGACGGGTAGGGTAGAAAGCATGGAGGCCAACAGTAGGTGGCGCCAGAGCCAAGGAGTGGCAATCCAAACTAGTTCTAGTTTTGTGCCCCTCCTTCCTGCTGAGTTCTACAAGGGCAGCACTGAGACTAAGGAGGAGGAATCTGGCATGTAGGGTCACCCCCTGGCCTAGTTGTAAATAAGTAAGAAAGCAGGCAGGTGGAGGCAGGCTGGGGAAGGACTGAGGTTGGTGGGGGGAGCAGCCCATTTGCCCAAATGGATCAGCCTCCACTTAGAAGATCTCTGCTGGATCAGACCAATAATAATAATAATAATAATAATTTATTTATACCCCGCCCTCCCCGGCTAAGGCCGGGCTCAGGGCGGCTAACACCAGTAAAATTACAATAAAAACATAATGAGGGGAGAACCAATTTAAAATACAGGTTAAAAATACAATTTAAAATGTAGCTTCATTTTAATAATACAGTGGACACTCGGGTTGTGAATGTGATCTGTGAGGGATGCACGTTCGCAACTCGTAGCATTCACAACCCGCGTCTGCACGTCTGCACACACGCAGGTTGCGATTCAGCAGTTCTGTGCACACGCAAAGCGTGATTTAGCGCTTCTTCGCATTTGCGACCGCTGAAACCCGGAATTAACCTGTTCCAGTACTTCAGGGTTTCGGTAGTCCGTAACCCGAAAAAACACAACCTGAAGCGGCTGTAACCCGAGGTATGACTATAGCCCATAGATCAAAACCATAAGGGGGGGGAAACATAAGGGTCAGACTGAGTCCAAACCAAAGGCCAGGTGGAACAGCTCTGTCTTGCAGGCCCTGCGGAAAGATGTCAAGTCCCGCAGGGCCCTAGTCTCTTGTGACAGAGCGTTCCACCAAGTCGGGGCCAGGGCTAAAAAGGCCCTGGCCCTGGTTGAGACCAGTCCAACCACCTTGCGACTTGGGACCTCTAAAATGTTGTCATTTGTGGACCTTAAGGTCCTCCGTGGGGCATACCAAGGAGGCAGTCCCTTAGGTACATGGGTCCTAGGCCGCATAGGGCTTTAAAGGTCAAAACCAGCACCTTAAACCTGACCCTGTACTCCACCTGATGTAGTGAATTGAGCAGAACGGAAGGTGACTGGCAAGGGGCACTGCTGAAAATGGAAAGGCCAGAGTCTGCACCTGAGGGGAGGGCGATTGATGGCTAGTTGGCTGGTGGCTATGCTCTGCCTTCATGGTTGGAGGTAGTGATGCTTCTGTGTAGCAGTTTCTGGAAACCACAGGGTAGGAGAGTCTTTTTGTGGTCAGATCACATGAGAACAGGATGCCAAACTAGACGTACCACTGGCTGGATCCAGAAGAAGAAGAAGAAGAAGAAGAAGAAGAAGAAGAAGAAGAAGAGTAGTAGTTTGGATTTGATATCCCGCTTTATCACTACCCAAAGGAGTCTCAAAGCGACTAACATTCTCCTTTCCCCTCCTCCCCCACAACAAACACTCTGTGAGGTGAGTGAGGCTGAGAGACTTCAGAGAAGTGTGACTAGCCGAAGGTCACCCAGCAGCTGCATGTGGAGGAGCGGGGAAGCGAACCTGGCTCACCAGATTACGAGTCCACCGCTGTTAACCACTACACCACACTGGCTCTTCTTATGTTCTTTATCTTCTTATCCTGTGCCATACATGGTGCTGTAGCAAAGTACAGTGATCATAATATCAGTTAATAATAGAGTGGTACACATGTTCACAATAAAATCATCACTGTGTTATTTTGCCGGATGAATCCCAACAAGCTTCTTTTTTTGCAGTTAAGAGCTATATCTGTATAAAGCAATTTTGACCATGGCAGCGGGGAGGAGAGCTGAGTGGTGGAAAGTAGCTAAGCTGGTTCAGATCATCACAGCTAAAGGGTACATCTCATTTTTTTAAAAAAAAAAAATAATTAAAAATGATGTTATTATTGGTCAGCTGCGAAGGTTAGATTAAAAATGGGTTGCAAATCATTATCTTTACTAAAGCAAAGGTTGTGCTTTTCAACCATCACTCGAGTTGCAACAGCTCAGGAAGTTTAGGGTTAAATGCTGGGGATGGGCTGTGACTTGCAGTGGAAATTTCCACTGTGTGCTTTCTTGGTAAGTGGAACAAGCTATACCCATCAGATAGGGTGCCTATGCATGTGTGTGGTCTCTACATAAACACCCTGGAATGCTGGGTCACATTATCTTTCTCAGCTTTTTGACTACTTTTTGTTTTTGTGCTTTCCTGGAGTTTTATGGGGTCACAAAGTACATATTTGCAGAATTACAGATGGTGGAAGCGGAGGCTGTGCCTGCCTGGGTGAAGGATGCAGAAGACCACCCCTTTCACACAGCTTGCTATGTTCTCAGGCTGCTGTCCTCCCCTCTGTAAAATAGGAAATATCCTTTGTCGATGGATCATTTGGGTGTTCTGTTTATTACTTAACCAGATGGACTGCATCTCACTAGTACAGTGAGGGACGCAAGTGGGAATGGAGGTGAATCAATGTGCTTTGCGTGTTCTAAAAAAAAAGCCACAAGTTCTGTTTCAGGTAGAATGCTTTCCTAAATGAGTCTGGAACTACCCCGTTCCAGAATCAGCAGAGAAACAAATCATTGTACACCCCAAGGCAGTGACCCCCATGCTGGAAGATTCAGCACACACACAGTCACCCCCTGGCAAAGTTACGCCTCTCTGCATAATAAGCCCAGAGTACTTTGCAGATATCGGCACTCCCTTTTGCTGCGTAGCAGGATTTCTGTTTCCCCTTTGCTTCATGATGTGCAGAGGCGTACACGGTGTGTGTGTGTGTGTGTGTGTGTGTGTGAAACCAGCACCCGTCAGGGGTGCAGGCCCAGAGGGACTCAAAACCACATGTCAGACTATGATAATAAATAATAATAATAATAATAATAATAATAATAAATTATTTATACCCCACCCTTCCTGGTTCAAAAACTGGGTTCAGGGCAGCTAACAACAAATTTAAAACACTTTAAAACACTTAGTTATAAAAGCAGCATAAAATACAGTATAAAAACATGAATAACAATAAAATTCAAAAATCAATTAGATAATCCCCAGGGCTAGCTAGCTGAATTGGTCCTACTTGGGCCAGTAAGGAGGCCAGGGGAGAATTAGCTGTGGGGTCTCAGAGCGGGTGATCTTCATAAAAGGGGAGGGGGAAGGATGAGAAGGGAAATAAAAGATCAGGATGATATGGAGTTTATGACGTATGTGGGGGGCAATGTTCTGCTGCTGTCACAGCGAGATCAAATGCAGGAGAAGCTTCCTATCCTCACACCATGGCACAAAGGTGTGCAGCAAAGTGAGGGTTTTTTCCAGGGGGTGCTGATGATGTGGGCAGAGTTGAGGGCAAGATTTGCTCTGATTTGGCTTGTGATAATGCTGCATATAGGGCAGGAATCAGCCAGGAAGCCGAGCCAGTGGAACCGCTTGCGCAATGGGGCATTCCTCCCCTCTGTGCCCCTCCCGCTTGATTTTGGCTCTGGGGAGGGCCAGGAGAATCCTTTAAACAGCACACTGAAGGAAGTGAGGGAGGATCGTACCATCTGCTTGCCCCGGCAGAATTATCGCCTTAATGTGACATTGAATTCCTCCCATAGCTAATTGGCTTGGCAATGTAATGATGTCACCAAGCCAAATAAGAGCAAGGGCAATGCTTCATGCCATCACTTTGGCATAACCGAAGGGAGGGAGGGAGGGAGGGAATTGGCACTGGCAGTGCAGATATTCTTGTGAGCATGTATACCACTGTGTCACTTATAGATATTATAATAGCACATCTAAGTAGAATAAATGAGCTGCCTATAAATCAACAACAGCAATCTTCAAACAACCAGAATAGGTAGCAGGGCTGGTACATTACATAAGGGAAATTCTAGACCTGCGCTAAACACAAACAGGTATTACACCACAACGGAAACCAATGTTGTTGTCTCACATACAATCTTTCTCTGAGGATCAAGCACAGGGTGAACAAGTTCTGCCACCTCAAAGTAGGAGGGGCTTTTTTTCAGGAGTGCTGATTGGTTAAGAACTTGTGATATCACAAAGCAATCTCCCCAGAGTGATTTTCCAGTTTAAAAACAAGCCATTTGTGTTTTTGAAATAATAATAACAATTGGTGCTGCAGATTGTTTAAATGTATTGCAGCAATTAAAAAAAACAGCGCCCCGAAACATTGTGGGGCAGGCAAACTAGTGAAGTAGTAAGGGCACATGGTGGACCCACATTTGAAGGGGAAGTGGAGAGGTAATCGTGGCTTATTGCATAGGATCAAAAAGCAAATGGGCAGACTCCTGTTATGCTGCCTGTGAACTCCTGCTAAACAGAAATGCCATCAGAGTGAAATTGGGGCACATCCCTGCCATACATAGAATTGTAGAATTGTACACCATAAAGAATGCTAATTACCGAAGAATTGATGCTTTTGAATTATGGTGCTGGAGGAGACTTTTGAGAGTCCCATGGACTGCAAGAAGATCAAACCTATCCATTCTGAAGGAAATCAGCCCTGAGCGCTCACTGGAAGGACAGATCGTAAAGCTGAGGCTCCAATACTTTGGCTACCTCATGAGAAGAAAAGACTCCCTGGAAAAGTCCCTGATGTTGGGAAAGATGGAGGGCACAAGGAGAAGGGGACGACAGAGGATGAGATGGCTGGACAGTGTTCTCGAAGCTACCAGCATGAGTCTGACCGAACTGGGGGTGGCGGTGGAAGACAGGAGTGCCTGGCGTGCTCTGGTCCATGGGGTCACGAAAGGTCGGAAACGACTAAACGACTAAACGACTAAACAACAACAACAACAACAACAAAGAGTTGTAGAGGTGGAAGGGACCCTGAGGGTCATCTAGTTCAACCCCCTGCAATGCAGGAATCTCAACTCAAACATCCATGACAGATGGCCATCCAACCTCTGCTTAAAAACCTCCAAGGCAGGAGAAACCACAACCTCCCGAGAGAGCCTGTTCCACTGTCGAACAGCTCTTACTGCCAGAATCTTCTTCCTGATATTTAGTTGGAATCTCCTTTCTTGTAACTTGAAGCCATTGGCTCAGGTCCTAGCCTTCAGGAGCAGGAGAAAACCAGCTTCCTCCATCTTCCATGTGACACTATTAAACCACTCTCAGAGTCATTTGGAATCCTGTAGTTCCTTAAAGGTGCTGGCCTCACAGAGCTACAGTGCTGAGCACCTTTAACAAACCACACAATGGTACAAAGTGTTACAATAGTGCTTGAAAGGTATGGTTGGGGTAAGACCTTGGGAGTAGTTTACAAGTTTTGTTTCAAATAGATAAAGCAATGCCGCTACCCATTAAAGAACTAGGGACACGCTTGTGGAAATTCATTGTGGAGCATTCAGTAAATCTTTGAAAGGAGCCTTTCAGACCCAAGCAAGGATGCCATCAGAATGCACCAAAGCCTGCAAACCTGTTTGATATGAATGAAGGCATCCCTAGAATCTCCACAGAGACAATTGGAAAGCTGGGGCATTTGCCAGCACACAGGCATTCTTGCTCTAATTGGGATTTAGAGTCTAAGCAGTAGTAATTATAAGTCCACGAGGATCAAGGAAATGCAAAAACGTAAGAGAAATCCCAGTGGGATGCCAGGAAAACGGAATTTTCCAGTTCAGAAACTCTCCCCTGCCCTTCATTTTCCCTGTTTCTATGGGACGCGGGTGGCGCTGTGGGTTAAACCACAGAGCCTAGGACTTGCCAATCAGAAGGTCGGTGGTTCGAATCCCCGCGACGGGGTGAGCTCCCGTTGCTCGGTCCCAGCTCCTGCCAACCTAGCAGTTCGAAAGCACGTCAAAGTGCAAGTAGATAAATAAGTACCACTCCAGCAGGAAGGTAAACGGCGTTTCCATGCACTGCTCTGGTTCGCCAGAAGCAGCTTAGTCATGCTGGCCACATGACCCGGAAGCTGTACGCCGGCTCCCTCGGTCAGTAAAGCGATACGAGCGCCGCAACCCCAGAGTCGGTCACGACTGGACCTAATGGTCAGGGGTTCCTTTACCTTTACCTTTTATGGATAACTAATACCTGTTCGGCCTGGCCCTGGTACAGCAGACAAATGTTTCAGATGGTGAGTGGTGCTCAGAAGTTTTGGGGAGGAGATCAGCAACAGAGACAGTGTGGTGCAGTGGTTAGAGTGTTGGACTAGGACCTCGGAGAGCAGGGTTCAAATCCCCACTGTGCCATGAAGCTCATTGGGTGACCTTGGGCCAATCACTCGCCTGGTCTCTTAGCTTCGCCTAACCTACCTCAAAGAGTTGTTCTGAGAATAAAATGGGGAGTGGGGGAGAAACCATGAATACAGTGGTACCTCGGGTTAAGTACTTAATTCGTTCCGGAGGTCAGTTCTTAACCTGAAACTGTTCTTAACCTGAAGCACCCCTTTAGCTAATGGGGCCTCCTGCTGCCGCTGTGCCAATGGAGCACGATTTCTGTTCTCATCCTGAAGCAAAGTTCTTAACCTGAGGTACTATTTCTGGGTTAGTGGAGTCTGTAACCTGAAGTGTATGTAACCCGAGGTACCACTGTACCTCTTTGAGTTCCTTGGAGGAAAGGTAGGATATAAATTTAATAAATAATAAAAATCATAGAATGAAGGATATTGTTGTTGTTATTTTTAAAAATTGTATTCAGGTTTTCCACTTAAAGCACACATACCCCAGGCAAAGGTGGCTGATGCAGATTTAAAACCCAATAAAATACTTTATAAAACAAATGGGCAAATGAAAATGTCATTAGCAATAACAGCCACAGCCACTGTGACATCAGCTCACATTCAGGTCAGCAAACAATAGTCAGGTTCGGCTTATGTCAAAAAGCCTTCCAGGAGAGGCAGATGGTCGACACTAATTGCCAGATGGCAGGCGGTGATGGGGGCCCATGAATCTCCCCCAGGAAGGTGTTCCATAGCCCAGATGCTGTAATGAAAGAGAGACCCAGAAAAGACATGCCTTCAGTAGCCACCCATTGGTCTCAGACATATGTTGCATATCTGGCCCTTAGTGACACAGATTGGAGGAACTAAAGAAAACCTCTCCCTGCCACACATACAAAAATGCAGAAGAACTCGCATTTAGGCAAAAGTACTCTGTTCTCAAGGATGCAGGTGGTGCTGTGGTCTAAACCACTGAGCCTAGGGCTTGCTGATCGGAAGGTCGGCGCTTCGAATCCCCGCGACGGGGTGGGCTCCCGTTGCTCGGTCCCTGCTCCTGCCAACCTAGCGGTTCGAAAGCACGTCAAGTAGATAAATAGGTACCGCTCTGGCGGGAAGGTAGATAAAAGTGCAAGTAGATAAATAGGTACCGCTCTGGCGGGAAGGTAAACGGCATTTCCGTGCGCTGCTCTGGTTTGCCAGAAGCGGCTTAGTCATGCTGGCCACACCGGCTCCCTCGGCCAATAAAGCAAGATGAACGTCACAACCCCAGAGTCGGTCACGAATGGACCTAATGGTCAGGGGTCCCTTTACCTTTACCTTTACTCTGCTCTCAACTACCAGTTTCTAAAATGGTGGGATCTGCTGAATTAAGTCTCCCTGGAGTTTCCCAGTAAAGGAAAAAGGATTAGGATGCACCAAAAAATAAGGTTTTTAATTAAATTTATCACCCTTAATCTGAGGATCACAGGGCCATATAAAGTATAGGTGGGGGAATGCATAACACCCAGGGCCAAATTTAGGTTTGATGAAGCCCTAAGCTACTGAAGGTAATGGGGCCCTTTATATGTCCAGCTGTCTTTGGTCAACAACAAATTGTCGCTGTTTTTTGTGTTGAATATATGCTATTTGGTAATTTATGGACCTAATAGGTCCATCCACAACAGAAAGCACTGTTACTGTGTGTAGGTTTTATTTTATATGTTTTTTAACTTATATTTTGGAAATGTACATCCAGGGGTTTTTTTCCTTTAATTTTTTGGGGGGTCCTCAAGAGAGTGGGGCCCTAAGCTATAGCTTGTTTAGCGTATACATAAATCCAGCACTGATAGCATCAGTGCTTTCTTTCTAAAAAAAATGTTTAGGGGTACTCTCATTTTGACCCAAGAAAATCACCATTTTATAGTTCAAATAGGGAAAAATAAATACAGTAAATGAACAAAAGTACAAAGATTTACAAAATGTTTAGGGATATGTGTACCCCTACGTACCACCACCACCCCCAGAAAAAAACACTGCATACATAATAACAAAACAATCCCCCCCCCCAGTTTAAAAGGCTATAGATTGCTAGCCGAAGGCCTGAGATAAGAAGGTATGTCATGAAGGCACCATGTGAATCATTTTGTTTGATTGGTTTTATGCAGGTTCTATGCAGGCAGCTAAGACTTTGGGGAAGTAAGTTGGTAAGCTTTTCAAAAACTCAGAAAGGAAAGACTGACACCTGCTGGCAGTTGTGTAATTTGAGACAAGATTGTATGCTACCAGCTAGACAAGGCTGCCCGCCTTGCTAACTTGGGATGATGCAACTTCCATTATGAAAAGCAAAATGAGTGGCAGATGCTTTGCGGAGTCTGCCTGTATTATTATGATGATGACTGATTACCCACCTTTTACCCTGAGGCGGTGAAGGTCCTGTGTGAGTGTCTGGAGGCGGTTGGAGGATGGATGGCTGCTAACAGATTGAGCCCCTTCATGGATCACTGCCTTGCCGTGGCGAAGGGGCTTGAAGAACTCAGAGAAGCTATGAACTATGCCGAGCAGGGCACCCAAGATGAACAGGTCATAGTGGAGAGTTTTGACCAAACGTGATCCACCTGGAGGAGGAACCGGCAAGCCACTCCAGTATCCCTGCCAAGAAAACTCCGTGGACAAAGACAACAGGCATATAAAAGTTATGACGCTGGAAGATGAGCCCCTCAGGTCGGAAGGCGTCCAACATGCTACTGGGGAAGAGCGGAGGGCAAGTACAAGTAGATCCAGAGCTGATGAAGCGGCTGGGCCAAAGCCGAAAGGACGCTCAGTTGCGGATATGCCTGGAAGCGAAAGGAAAGTCCAATGCTGTAAAGAAAAATATTGCATAGGAACCTGGAATGTAAGAACCATGAACATGGGTAAGTTGGAGGTGGTCAAAAATGAGATGGCAAGAATAAATATTGACATCCTGGGCATCAGTGAACTAAAATGGACGGGAATGGGTGAATTCAGTTCGGATGACCATCATATCTACTACTGTGGGCAAGAAACCCGTAAAAGAAATGGAGTGGCCCTCATAGTCAACAAAAGAGTGGCAAAAGCTGTACTGGGATGCAATCTCAAAAATGATAGAATGATCTCGATACGAATCCAAGGCAGACCTTTTAACATCACAGTAATCCAAGTTTATGCACCAACTACTGGTGCTGAAGAAACTGAAATTGACCAATTCTATGAAGACTTACAACACCTTATAGAAGTGACACCAAAGAAGGATGTTCTTCTCATTATAGGGGATTGGAATGCTAAAGTAGGGAGTCAAGAGATAAAAGGAACAACTGGCAAGTTTGGCCTTGGAGATCAAAACGAAGCAGGGCAAAGGCTAATAGAGTTCTGTCAAGAGAACAAGCTGGTCATCACAAACACGCTTTTCCAACAACACAAGAGACGACTCTACACATGGACATCACCAGATGGGCAGCATCGAAATCAGATTGATTATATTCTCTGCAGCCAAAGATGGAGAAGCTCTATACAGTCAGCAAAAACAAGACCTGGAGCTGACTGTGGCTCAGATCATCAGCTTCTTATAGCAAAATTCAAGCTTAAACTGAAGAAAGTAGGAAAAACCACTGGGCCGGTAAGATACAATCTAAGTCAAATCCCTTATGAATACACAGTGGAAGTGAGGAACAGGTTTAAGGATTTAGATTTGGTGGACAGAGTGCCTGAAGAACTATGGATGGAGGCTCGTAACATTATACAGGAGGCAGCAACGAAAACCATCCCAATGAAAAGGAAATGCAAGAAAGCAAAGTGGCTGTCCAATGAGGCCTTACAAATAGCGGGGGAGAGAAGGCAAGCAAAATGCAAGGGAGATCGTGAAACATACAGGAAATTGAATGCAGATTTCCAAAGAATAGCAAGGAGAGACAAGAAGACCTTCTTAAACAAGCAATGCAAAGAAATAGAGGAAAGCAATAGAATGGGAAGAACCAGAGATCTGTTCAAGAAAATTGGAGATATGAAAGGAACATTTCGTACAAAGATTTCCATAATAAAGGACAAAAGTGGAAAGGACCTAACAGAAGCAGAAGACATCAAGAAGAGGTGGCAAGAATACACAGAGGAATTATACCAGAAAGAAACAGATGTCTCATATACCCCAGGTAGTGTGGTTGCTGACCTTGAGCCAGACATCCTGGAGAGTGAAGTCAAATGGGCCTTAGAAAGCACTGCAAATAACAAGGCCAGTGGAAGTGATGGTATTCCAGCTGAACTATTTAAAATTTTAAAAGATGATGCTGTTAAGGTGCTACACTCAATATGCCAGCAAGTTTGGAAAACTCAGCAGTGGCCAGAAGATTGGAGAAGATCAGTCTACATCCCAATCCCAAAGAAGGGCAGTGCCAAAGAATGCTCCAACTATCGCACAATTGCACTAATTTCTCACGCTAGCAAGGTTATGCTTAAAATTCTATAAGGAAGGCTCAAGCAGTATGTGGACCGAGAACTCCCAGAAGTGCAAGCTGGATTTAGAAGAGGCAGAGGAACCAGAGACCAAATTGCAAACATGCGCTGGATTATGGAGAAAGCTAGAGAGTTCCAGAAAGACATTTACTTCTGCTTCATTGACTATGCAAAAGCCTTTGACTGTGTCGACCATGGCAAACTATGGCAAGTTCTTAAAGAAATGGGAGTGCCTGATCACCTCATCTGTCTCCTGAGAAATCTCTATGTGGGACAAGAAGCTACAGTTAGAACTGGATATGGAACAACTGACTGGTTCAAAATTGGGAAAGGAGTACGACAAGGCTGCATTTTGTCTCCCTGCTTATTTAACTTATATGCAGAATTCATCATGCGAAAGGCTGGGCTGGATGAATCCCTAGCCGGAATTAAGATTGCTGGAAGAAATATCAACAACCTCAGATATGCAGATGACACAACCTTGATGGCAGAAAGTGAGGAGGAATTAAAGAACCTTTTATTGAGGGTGAAAGAGGAGAGTGCAAAATATGGTCTGAAGCTCAACATCAAAAAAACGAAGATCATGGCTACTGGTCCCATCACCTCCTGGCAAATAGAAGGGGAAGAAATGGAGGCAGTGAGAGATTTTACTTTCTTGGGCTCCATGATCACTGCAGATGGTGACAGCAGCCACGAAATTAAAAGACGCCTGCTTCTTGGGAGAAGGGCAATGACAGGCCTAGACAGCATCTTGAGAAGTAGAGACATCACCTTGCCAACAAAGGTCCGTATAGTTAAAGCTATGGTTTTCCCAGTAGTGATGTATGGAAGTGAGAGCTGGACCATAAAGAAGGCTGATCGCCGAAGAATTGATGCTTTTGAATTATGGTGCTGGAGGAGACTCTTGAGAGTCCCATGGACTGCAAGAAGATCAAACCTCTCCATTCTGAAGGAAATCAGCCCTGAGTGCTCACTGGAAGGACAGATTGTGAAGCTGAGGCTCCAGTACTTTGGCCACCTCATGAGAAGAGAAGACTCCCTGGAGAAGACCCTGATGTTGGGAAAGATGGAGGGCACAAGGAGAAGGGGGCGACAGAGGACGAGATGGTTGGATAGTGTTTTCGAGGTTACCAGCATGAGTCTGACCAAGCTGCGGGGGGCAGTGGAGGACAGGAGTGCCTGGCGTTCTCTGGTCCATGGGGTCACGAAGAGTCGGACACGACTAAACGACTAAACAACAACAACAAACAGATTGAGGTTGAATCCTGACAAGACAGAAGTACTGTTTTTGGGGGACAGGAGGCGGGCAGGTGTGGAGGATTCCCTGGTCCTGAATGGGGTAACTGTGCCCCTGAAGGACCAGGTGCGCAGCCTGGGAGTCATTTTGGATTCACAGCTGTCCATGGAGGCACAGGTCAAATCTGTATCCAGGGCAGCTGTTTACCAGCTCCATCTGGTACGTAGGCTGAGACCCTATCTGCCTGCAGACTGTCTCACCAGAGTGGTGCATGCTCTGGTTATCTCCCGCTTGGACTACTGCAATGTGCTCTACGTGGGGCTACCTTTGAAGGTGACCCGGAAACTACAACTAATCCAGAACACGGCAGCTACACTGTGACTGGGAGCGGCCGCCAAGACCATATAACACCGGTCTTGAAAGACCTACATTAGCTCCCAGTACGTTTCCGAGCACAATTCAAAGTGTTGGTGCTGACCTTTAAAGCCCTAAACGGCCTCGGTCCAATATATCTGAAGGAGCATCTCCACCCTCATCATTCTGCCTGGACACTGAGGTCCAGCACTGAGGGCAAAACCTCAACAAAATAATGATGAATAGCACCATGAAAACTTCAGAGAGAGGAGCTGCTGGGGGGGAGGGGACCACAAAGACAGGGGATCGGCTTTTTAAAACTACCTCATCCAACAGACCAAACGTCTTCAAGAATAAAAGCAACTTGACCTGATAGCTGAAAATTAGGACAGAGGGGGCTACATGAGAAATTCTAAGTTAGGCCATTGTTATGTACTGAGCTGGATCCTAGAACAATAGGATCCAGAATGCAGCAGTCTGATTGGTCCGCAGAAGCCACCCAATCCAGCTCCAGGTGGAAGTGAATCAGCGACCTGATTGGCCTGCAGGAGCAGCCCAGAATTAGCCAATCACGTGGGGCCAATTATGTAAATAATGTATATATAGCTAGACGTTTTGGGGAAAGTTTCATTCATTGCTACTATGAGCTGAATAAAGAGCATGAAATTCACAGCCATGGAGGAATCCCTGTACCAGAAATCCCTGTACCAGGCAATCATCCACCTTAGAATCATAGAATCATAGAATCATAGAGTTGGAAGAGACCACAAGGGCCATCGAGTCCAACCCCCTGCCAAGCAGGAAACACCATCAGAGCACTCCTGACATATGGTTGTCAAGCCTCTGCTTAAAGACCTCCAAAGAAGGAGACTCCACCACACTCCTTGGCAGCAAATTCCACTGTCAAACAGCTCTTACTGTCAGGAAGTTCTTCCTAATGTTTAGGTGGAATCTTCTTTCTTGTAGTTTGGATCCATTGCTCCGTGTCCGCTTCTCTGGAGCAGCAGAAAACAACCTTTCTTCCTCCTCTATGTGACATCCTTTTATATATTTGAACATGGCTATCATATCATCCCTTAACCTCCTCTTCTCCAGGCTAAACATGCCCAGCTCCCTTAGCCGTTCCTCGTAAGGCATCGTTTCCAGGCCTTTGACCATTTTGGTTTGCCTCCTCTGGACACGTTCCAGTTTGTCAGTGTCCTTCTTGAACTGTGGTGCCCAGAACTGGACCTTGAGCACCTGATGAACCTCTGGGGCATCATATTGCAATTTAGACTAATTCCAATGTGATTTGGAGGTCATGTGATCCGATGTAGTTAATCACTTTCCTCTTCTACTGCCCACTGTTTGCTTTACATACATGCACAGTGGTACCTGGGGTTAAGAACTTAATTCGTTCTGGAGGTCCGTTCTTAACCTGAAACTGTTCTTAACCTGAGGTACCACTTTAGCTAATGGGACCTCCCGCTGCCGCCACACCACCAGTATGTGATTTCTGTTCTCATCCTGAAGCAAAGTTCTTAACCCAAGGTACTATTTCTGGGTTAGCAAAGTCTGTAACCTGAAGCATCTGTAACCCGAGGTACCACTGTATGCACTGTATGCATGCACAGGTACCAGTAACTTAAACTGGCTTACGGGATGCCAGGACTCTGCAGATCTTGACATTGAGTTGTGCAATCTAGACTAATGCCCATCTCAGAAATAGTGTGAATCTCCTGTACCAGAGAGCACTGAGTGTAGCACACTCACATCATTTCCTCCTGTAGTAATTCAGGAATATGTTGCGTCCTATCGCTGAAAGAGGGACGCAGGTGGCGCTGTGGGTTAAAGCCTCAGCGCCTAGGGCTTGCCGATCGAAAGGTCGGCGGTTCGAATCCCTGCGGCGGGGTACGCTCCCGCTGCTCGGTCCCAGCGCCTGCCAACCTAGCAGTTCGAAAGCACCTCCGGGTGCAAGTAGATAAATAGGGACCGCTTACCAGCGGGAAGGTAAACGGCGTTTCCGTGTGCGGCTCTGGCTCTGGCTCTGGCCAGAGCAGCGATGTCACGCTGGCCACGTGACCTGGAAGTGTCTCCGGACAGCGCTGGCCCCTGGCCTCTTGAGTGAGATGGGCGCACAACCCCAGAGTCTGTCAAGACTGGCCCGTACGGGCAGGGGTACCTTTACCTTTACCTTTACCTTTTATCGCTGAAAGAAGAAAGACACTGGAGTATGGTGGGGCAGGGATAAAACTGCATATAAACAAGGGGGAAAGAGGCAGGAAGTTATGTAAACTGCAATGCAATGCAATATGAAAGAAAAAGAAAAAATAACATGTATAACCCATCCAGAAAACAGCCCAGAGCAGTCAATGTGGCAAGCATAATTGCTGCAAGGATAGATTAGTGTCTCTGCATAGGAGCCCATTGGGGAAATGAATGTTAGCTGTCCAAGCAAAAATGAGATATAGGTATAAAAAAAAATAGAAAAATAAATGATGCAACATACAGTGACCATCACAGTTGATATAACAGTTGAGCTCATCTTCTCTGAACTTTCCTTGCTACTTCCTTTAAACTTCAATCAGTATCAGCATGAGAGAGGAAAAGAAGATCTTTCGCTTTCTTCAGCTCAGCCTGGAACCTTTGCTTTCTTCCTACCACCTGCAAAAACACAAACCGCCTAAGCGGTGCCCCAGTAATTTAAGTCATCTGCTCTTTGCAAGCGAAAAAAACAAACAAACCTGTTAAGCGAATGAAAAGCTTTGCCGTAAAAATCATGTTCGCTGTCTGTGCAACGTGGAAGAGGGCTTTCCTCCTCCTGCTGCCTGCCTCTTTAGTGGCTGGTGCCTTTGAGGAGCTGCTCCCTGGTGCGCGCCTGTTTGCTGAAATATTTAAAACCTCTTTTGTGCTGCCAAGTGTGCTCTGCTTGTTCGCAGTTCAAAGACATTTCCCCATAGGACGCAGCATTTCATAAGTCATTATAACTGCTTATTATTTCACAGCCCCACAGAAAAATGCCTGGGATATTTCTCTGACGTTATGCTGGTGAGACGTAGGATTCCAGCTCAGCAGAGCTAACTGTTCTTTACAACGAAAGCAAAACATGGGTAAAATTTTGTATGCTACATTCTGCGCTTCTTTCAAGGAGCTGAGCATGTCTTTTTGGTTGTGTACACATACGTACATACATTGAAAGCACATTGAAAGCAGATTATCGCCACTAAGGAATCCTGGGGATTGTAATTCACTCCTCACAGAGCTACAGTTCCCAGCACCCTTAGTAAAGTACAGTTCTAAGGATTCATTTGGGGGAACTGATGTGCTTTCAATGTGCTTTCAATGTATGGTTATGGGAGGTTTTATGCAGCCAAACATAAGAAGAGAAGAAGAGTTTGGATTTGATATCCCACTTTATCACTACCTGAAGGAGTCTCAAAGCAGCTAACATTCTCCTTTCCCTTCCTCCCCCACAACAAACACTCTGTGAGGTGAGTGAGGCTGAGAAACTTCAGAGAGGTGTGATTAGCCCAAGGACACCCAGCAGCTGCATGTGGAGGAGCGGGGACATAAACCCGGTTCCCCAGATTACGAATCTACCACTCTTAACCACTACACCACACTGGCATAAGGGATTAAGGATGAGTTGAGCATATAGCACAGATCCTGGTTCGACTTCACTAGCTGCCAGTTCATTTTTGGGCCCAGTTCAAAGTGCTGGTGCTGACTTACAAAGCCTCACATGGCTCAGGACTTCAATACCTTAAGGACTGCCTCTCCCCATATGAACCAACCCAAACCTTATGCCCTTCATCCAAGGCCCTTCTGTGTCCCTCCTTCCTGTGTGGGGAACTGAAGCTGGGTCTTCCCAGCCATGGATCTCACATTTTGCAGTTTCTTGAAACATCCTGCAAATACTCACTGTATCTTCTGAAATTATCATAAAGCCAATAAATCAAGCTCTCAAAACAGAACTTCGGTGTTTTCTCATGCAATCACTACAGTTTTAATGATTTGAGACGGACACCCTCAATGGTGGTTCTTATCCAACTTTCTACTTTTCACAGAACTTTTCCCACAGCAATTTGCCTGCCGCGAAGCTGCTGGGCCTTGCTGCATATTCTGGGGATTGTGCCAGGGCACACACTCAGGTGTCTTTTAGAGGAGCACAATGGAGGCAGTTTTTCACTAAGCTCACCCTGCAAAATTGCCAAAAACGTTAGGGTAAAAACACACACACCCAAACTCAAGAGAATGAAACCAGTGTCAAAACATGTTAACCAAGATCATCGAATTAAAGTGATTTAAAATTCAATCCTGACCCAGTGTATCCACGTGGAAGCCAAGCCTGCCAGTGGAACGCAAGACTGCAAGGAAATGGCCATTTCCTTCCCCACTGGAGCCCTGTAAGGCATGGCCTATGGAGTTGCTAGGTTCTCCCAAATTCTCTGGAAAGTCTGTTCAAAAGGCACAGGGGACAGAAAAGCAGAGAAAGGGAAAGGTCCATCTCACCAGCTTGCCTTCTGCTTGTGCAGTATTGGACGCAACACAGTTTCCATACTAGCTACTTGATTTCATCACATTGTTAAAATATCCTTGGTGCTAAATCTTTAAGTTTGTGTCAGTTCTGAAATTGGGTAAAGTCCAGATTTTCAATCATTCCTTTTTCACATAAATATTTATAGCTGGTGGCCTTATTCATCAGCATGCCATTTTACATTTTCCTTCTCCATAGGTTAAAAAGAGCCATTTCCCATGTTTTGGCTAAAAATAAGTAGACTATCCTAGCATGTGCATAACCATCACCATGTGATCTCTTTTAACTCTTCTTTTTACTAGTCCCAAAGGGCTGGTTGTGGATTGTGTTGGATTTCATAACCTAATATGCCTAATATGTGGGAGATCCAGCCACTATTTTATAACCAAAGTACACTCCCACCAAATGTGGGCAAAGGTACCTGCTCTTCCACCACATCTTGAATGTAAATCAGAAACATTGGGATACATTTCCCTACGCACAATTCTAACAGGGAGATAATTCCTGTTTGATATAATATCTTATAAGCATTTTCTCTCAAAGACAGGTTGATTCACATTAGCTGTTCATATTATTCACTTTAGGTATTCACATCAGCTGTTGCTTGTAGTATTCTATATCCCTCTAACAATAGTGTTTTTTGTTTTTTTCCTTTTCCAAGATTTACAATCTTTTAAAAAAGTTGGTTTGTATTTTATCCCCTCACAACATTTGGGGTAATGCTTTGTATTTGCACGTATGTGGGGGGGAAATGGCTGCTGAACATTAGAATTTATTTGTACAAGCTGAGCCCAGAATAAAATTATACCTTTGGACATGGTCCATAAATCTAGTGGTGCTACTCCCAAATCCAGCACTGATGAAACATTTAGAGACCCATAGACATGTGGGTGGGGGATATCACACAGGTCTTTCCCAGGTATGAAATACTAAAAAGGTAAAGGTAAAGGGACCCCTGACCATTAGGTCCAGTCGTGACTCTGGGGTTGCGGCGCTCATCTCGCTTTATTGGCTGAGGGAGCCGGCGTACAGCTTCCGGGTCATGTGGCCAGCATGACTAAGCCACTTCTGGCGAACCAGAGCAGCGCACGGAAACGCTGTTTACCTTCCCGCCAGAGCAGTGCCTATTTATCTACTTGCACTTTGACGTGCTTTCGAACAGGGACCAAGCAACAGGAGCTCACCCCGTCGCGGGGATTTGAACCGCCGACCTTCTGATCAGCAAGTCCTAGGCTCTGTGGTTTAACCCACAGTGCCGAAAGACTAGTGTGTACCTAAATCCAGGACTCTTATTCCCATATTCAACACTCTGCCCACTGCATACACATAAACCAATCTTAAAATTATATTTGTTCAAGTTTGTCTTACCTGAAGGTGGCGCTTATGTGCTGTTAACCAAGCCCTGGCTTTTGCCAATACCCACGACCTTAAAAAAAAACAAAAAACAAAAAACCACCCTCCAGGCTGAAAAGCAAGCCATAAAATTTATCACTTGCTATATTTATAATTCTGGCTGTCTCTTTGAGTAGGCAGCTCCTGACCTTAGCTAATAAAGGAAACAAAGTTGGTCATAATGTGCACAGATTTTTGCAAAACCAGGGACAGCAAACCCTAATACATCCGTGGCAGCTTCGTGACAAATGAAAATCCCCCTTTGGATGCTACCAAAATTGTATTCTTTATGCAACATGCACAGTGGAGTCCTCATGCAGAAAAGGGTGAGGACTTTTATAGATTTAGGATGTGATTCTAACCCTAGATCTCCCAGGAGTTAGGATATAGCTGCTCTCCATCTCAGCCAGCAGGTTCACGGCTCAGCAAGGCTGTGCTGATGCAAATCCCCAACCCTGACTCACAGAATCATGCAATTGTAAAGTTGGAAGGGACCCCGAGGGTCATCTAGTCCAACCCCCTGCAATGCAGAAATCTCAGCTAAAGAATCCATGACAGATGGCCACCCAGTTTCTGCTTAAAACCCCCCAAGGAGAGCCCACAATCTCTCAAGGGAGTCCATTTCACTGTCAAACAGCTCTTACAGTCAGAAAGTTCTTCCTGACATTTAGTCAGAATCTCCTTTCTTGTAACTTGAAGCCATATTTCTCACCCAGAGATACCTGTTGTAAGTTGCTCAGCTCAGCTCAGCCATGCCTGAGCCAACACAGGTGGGATTTATGTGAATAAGACCTGAATAAATGGGTGTTCCAGCAAAACGGGTGGTATAAGTCAAACCCAGTTTTAAAAACTTGTTTTCCCTCTGCCAGGCTCAGTCTAAGGCAGCAGCAGCCCCACTTATGAATGGAGTTCGGATCTACTTTATGCCAATTTAACTTAAGCCAGCTTAACTTAACTTATGCTGGCATCCCTTGGAGAGATAAAATCGAGATATGGAAATATCGATGAGAGGCAGGACTGAGATTTGGATATGCTTCGAGGTTGAGACTGTGGGAAGCCGTAAAATCAAAATTACAATTCGGAAGACAATTTGATCTTTTTTTATTTCAGTTTTTTATTTTTATTGGATTATGATTTGATATGTTAATTGGATATTTTTATTGGAAAATTAATAAATGCTCTAACAACAAAAAACTTATGCTGGCATCTCATACTTAGCATTGCTCCCTTGGTGGCAGAACAAAAATTTGGCAAGCCCAGACCTGAGGTATTTCATATTTATCTATATTGTACATGCTTGATAATAAGCCATTGAGAATTAGGTTGAATGAATATTTGCTCTGTTAACACACACAAACACAGAGTGAAAAGCTAACTTTGGTTAGCCAAGTATGGGGAAAAGGCTTTTGCATGGTCTTTCATTTGCCCCCACAAAACTGATAACAACCCCCTCGGCCTTATTCCCTTTCTTGGGTTCGCTTCTCTGCGATCTTGGCCAGTGTGCTTTCTGCAAAACAGTCATGCCATGCAGGTGCAGCTAATGCAAAAGAGCTATTGGCATATAAATGGCAGGTTTAGGTAGCTGTTTTGAGATCCAGCTAGAGAATGGGTAGAATGCCAGGCACTTAGACCTGTATGCTGGCAAGTTCAGTTCTGACAGCTGGAGAGGCAGTCCAGATTTGGAATGCAGGAAGTGCTTGGTTGGCCCATAGGTGGGTATGGAGCTCAGTGGCTTCTCTGAGCAATGAGTTGCTGAGATTGAGTTGGCATGGCAGATTTTGCCATGATACCGCCATGTGTTGTATGTGGGGCTGCCTTTGAAGACTGTCTGAACTCCTCCACAGAACAGGAGAAGTAAGATCTCTGCCTGAGACCCTGGAATAATGCAATAAAAGATTAGGTAAGTTTGTAAATAGTTTAGAATTGAATGGATCCATTAAGTGTCTTCTACTATCTGTCTTAACCATTTGCCCTAATTCACACTTCTTGAACAGAAATACAGACAGAAACACAGCTCTCCTTCAAAATTTCCACTTCTCCGGATTTTCTGATGCAGTCCTTCAGCGTGTACACCTTAGTTAAAAGTGGGCATAAAAATGGACATTTTAGTGTAAATGGCATACAGAAATGCATTATATTATCAGAAGATGGCTTGCAAAATGTGTATATTAATCAAAACTGCATACGAAAAGGTGGTTACTAAGAGAAATCTGTACTAAAATGCCAAAGAAGTGTCGTGAGCATTTTCTTAAAAATAAAAATTATAAAAATCACATACTGTTGCAGAAATGTGAAGAACTGGATTTAAGACTGGAAAAAATAGAACTTAAAGAGACACTGAAATTGATAGATTTTCTCTTCAGTGCCAGTGCCTCTGTTTGGTGCACAGCAAATGGTTATCTGTAGAGTCCTTGCATTCTTTAGCGGCAGGAAATGGGGAGCTGTGAGTGCGTGTGAGTGAGTGACAGGAACGGAACTGAAGTGGGGACGTTTGTTGTGAATGGCCTTCATCATTAGTCATAAGAGACAAAGACTGTCTCATTACCCCTCAGCAGAGTTTGCTGCCCAGAGTCCCACAGTGTCTCAGTAAATTAGTCATTCTGCAAGGCACACAGTTTTTGCTCCAGAGGTGCTTATTTCCCAGAATGCCAGTGAAATCTGCAGAAAGATTTTTTTAAAAAATGTTGATTTTGGTCCTAATTGTTAAAAGTTTTATTCAAGAGTCGGGACGTATTCAACAACTGTGTTAGCCAAAGGACAGAGCAGAAAGCAACAATTTGCAATACACGATTAATGATGTTGTTGTTGTTTAGTCATTTAGTCGCGTCCGACTCTTCGTGACCCCATGGACCAGAGCACACCAGGCACTCCTGTCTTCCACTGCCTCCCATAGTTTGGTCAAACTCATGCTGGTAGCTTCGAGAACACTATCCAACCATCTCGTCCTCTGTCGTCCCCTTCTGCTTGTGCCCTCAGTCTTTCCCAACATCAGGGTCTTTTCCAGGGAGTCTTCTCTTCTCATGAGGTGACCAAAGTATTGGAGCCTCAGCTTCAGGATCTGTCCTTCCAGTGAGCACTCAGTGCTGATTTCCTTCAGAATGGATAGGTTTGATCTTCTTGCAGTCCATGGGACTCTCAAGAGTCTCCTCCAGCACCAGAATTCAAAAGCATCAATTCTTCGGCGATCAGCCTTCTTTATGGTCCAGCTCTCACTTCCACACATCACTACTGGGAAAACCATAGCTTTTACTATAAGGACCTTTGTTGGCAAGATGATGTCTCTGCTTTTTAAGATACTGTCTAAGTTTGTCATTGCTTTTCTCCCAAGAAGCAGGCGTCTTTTAAATTCATGGCTGCTGTCACCATCTGCAGTGATCATGGAGCCCAAGAAAGTAAAATCTCTCACTGCCTCCATTTCTTCCCTTTCTATTTGCCAGGAGGTGATGGGACCAGTGGCCATGATCTTCGTTTTTTGATGCATAATGTGAAATAACTCCAACCTATCATGATTAACTTTGGACTGCACCAGATAACTTTGGGCTATACTTTCCACCAACCCCAAGACCATTTCTCAGGGATGATAGGAGTTGTTATCCAAAACATCTGGTGAGCACCAGGTAAGGGAAGGCTTATATAACCCAAGCAAAACATCCTCTATCCCCACTGTTAAATTGGGTTAAACAGCAGAAATCACAGCCTTCAGCTATATCTGGTTTCAGCTACCATTTCTGAATACCAGACTGAATAGCAGAGATTTAAAGAGATGCTTCAAGAAAAAACTGCTGGTGGAAGATTGAAGCCCACCTACCCCTGCAGAAGACCCCTGGGCAATAGGCTTCCTCCACCCAGCCGTTTATATCCATGCAGCTTGTTGTTGTTGTTTAGTCGTTTAGTCGTGTCAGACTCTTTGTGACCCCATGGACCAGAGCACGCCAGGCACTCCTGTCTTCCACTGCAGCTTATACTCCTTAAATTCCATGCAGCTTATATTCCTTAAATTCTGCACATGGACAGGAAATATGTCTTCTGGTCACGTGATACTTGCAAAAGATTGCATATGGCGAGCAGGTGTAGCAGACAAGATCCTGCTCCCATGCACTCAATGTGTTCATACCTGCAGAGATGTTTCATTAAAAGGCTAGAGGGGGGGGAAATACTGGCCATCAAAATAAACGTAGCACATATTAATGGTACCATTCAGTAATGGCTTAGTCAACTTTTCTAAGTTCATCATGGCAATTCCCATAGCTATGTTCCCAGAGAGGGTCCAAAATGGCTGCTTATTTGATCCATTATATACTAGCAACCTCATATCTGGCATTGCTCAGGAAGTCTAAGGAACAACGGCAAAAAATCTGAGCTGATTTTTTTAACTAAAAAGTTCAGTCTGCCACCTTGATTCAAAATGGTCCCAGCTGTATCCAAACATAGCTGGAAAACTGCTCCTTGGTCTCAGGAAGCATCATGCAAAATTTGGTCCTGAATCAGTGCAGTTTTGAAAGGTTTAGCCTGCTCTCTTGATTATTATATCTTAAGGTTTTCACTTTTTGAAATATGGCAACCTGTAAAATAGGCTGTGCTTTCAGGAAAGAGCTTCAGCCGGTGTCACGGTCTGGTCACGGGCGGTAGAAGTCCCAGCTGAGGACGTCGGGACCGGAGGCAAGATGGCGGGGTGGGAGCAGGAACAGGAGGTCCAGAAGCCAGTCTGGAGGGTCTGAGGGTCAGAGAGCTGGGAGTCAAGAAGCCAAGGTTCAGTTAAAATATATCTCAAAAACTATTGCAAAATTGAGGAATGTTAAGATGTCAGGGGGTAAGAGGTAAAGAACTGCAGCAGTAACTAAAAAACTAAAGGAAACTTTATGAAAGGGAATTAAGATAATTGACTTAAGGGTTGCTAAAGAATCACTAAACAAGGATGCAGGGATGGGGAAGTATGGGGAAGTCAAAAGAAAGAAGGGTATGAAATGATGACTTTGAAGCTATATTGGTCTAATTGTTTTGTGTGCTTTGATTTTCTTGTTTTTCTTCTGTTTGTCTTGTTTTGTTTTTATTATCTGTTTGAAAAACGAATAAAAATTATTTAAAAAAAAAAAAAACAAGAAGCCAAGGTTCAGGAAGCAAGGAGGCACAAAGTCAAGGGTCCGAGGATCAAGAAGCAGGGAGTCAAGAAGCCGAGGTTCAAGGATCAGGAAGCAAGAACCCAAACGCAGCAAGGCAGGGAGTGTGTTGCTGTGGCAAAGAGCTGAAATGAAATGCTGACCTTATATCCCTTCCTAGCTCTTGCCACCAGGTGCTGTGAGTGACCAATCGACCTCACCTGTGTGGCCACGCCTTGCCTCTTCAGAACAGACTAGTCCTGCAGAGTCCTATTGGTCACAGGGCCTGGCTCCTGCACACACACCTGACAGCCAGCTGAAGTGCAACTTCGAGCTTTAAATTAGAAATGCAAATAGTATTTCAAGTAGTATTTAAATTGCTAGCATGAAGTAGGAACCCTATCAAAGAAAAGGAAAGATTTATCCAGCCTCTGCTTAATTCTTCTCCTCTTTCTCCGGTTTCTTCTTTGCTGTTCTGTCACAGACAAACTTGAAAGCTTCATTATCATCTCATTCCCTTGTCAGAGGAGGGAGGATACATCAGTTATCCCGGTGCTGCAGCAGATGACATAAACACTGAGGGGCCCCCCTCCAAAAAAAGAAACATGTTCAAAAGCTGCACTCCCCTGAATTCTCCCTTCGCTACACTACTGGTGTCATTAAGAATTATCAAACCATTGTTTTTTATTGTTATTATGGAAAGAAATGGGGAAGAGTTGAGATAATAAAACTGAATTTCTGATGCAGGCTTTGCACTGAGTGTTTGCTGCATTTGTGCAGAATCTGGCACAGAACTTGCAGTAAGAGAATCTCAGGTGTCACATAAAAAAAAGTGTGAGGAGAGATGTTATCCCCCTTGCTTGCAGAAAAAAGCTCGGAGACTGTTACATATTATTTGCTTATCCTGTAACTAAGAATAAGATGCAGTTTGCTAAGCACTTTCATATGTCTTTTTTTCTAAAAAAAAATAATAAATCTTCAGGCACTTTACATATATTAATAACTTAAACACATGTAATCCCCCTTTAATCCTTTCAATTAATCATTTAAGTACTCTGTGTGATTTCGGTAATTATCCAACAGCATTAGGAAATGTAAATGGAAGGGGTGGTATAGAAAATAGAACAGTAACCCTTCAGCAACAGGGTTCGAATTCCTACTCCTGAGATGGGGGGTGGCGGCATTGTGCCTCAGCGATTTCTTGACATATGTCTAGAGTTCCTTCATTTCATTATTCATTTGTTGGTCTCTTCTCTTAAGGACAGAGCTGACCATAGTTATTTCAGAGAGCTGGAAATGGTACGAAAGAAGCATTTGAGAACCAGGCAGAGGGCCTTCTCGGTAATGGCGCCCACCCTGTGGAATGCCCTCCCACCAGATGTCAAGGAAATAAACAACTATCTGACTTTTAGAAGACATCTGAAGGCTGCCCTGTTTCGGGAAGTTTTTAATGTTTGATATTTTATTGTGTTTTTAATACCCGGTTGGAAGCTGCCCAGAGTGGCTGGGGAGGCCTGGCCAGATGGGTGGGATATAACTAATAAATTTTGTTGCTGTTGTTGTTGTTGGGCTGCAGTCTGAGGTGGAGCAGGAACCAAAGGCCAGACGCCAGGCCTGAAGAACTAAGTTGGAACCCAAGGACAAACCAGAACGCTGGGTCAAAGAGGAAGCTAAAAGTCAGGGCTGAAGGAAAAGGCAGAAGTTAGGACCGAGGAGAAAGCCAGGAGGCAGGCTTGTAGAATAACCAAGAATATGGGAGCACACCAGAACTCAGGTAGACCATATTGCTCCAGTAAGGCTTAAATGGAATGGTAAGGGGGATCCCCAGTAGGATCCAGTGGCCATTCTGGGGGCCGGCAGGGTCCACCCACAGCCTGGAAGTACTCAATGAAGAAGCTGCTACCTGCAGTTTGGTGGTTCACACAGTTTGGAGAGCAGCCCACACATCCAGGCGCTCCTGACAGCATTGTTGCATGTTGTGTATACAGTGGTACCTCAGGTTAAGTACTTAATTCGTTCCAGAGGTCCGTACTTAACCTGAAACTGTTCTTAACCTGAAGCACCACTTTAGCTAATGGGGCCTCCTGCTGCTGCCGTGCCACCGGAGCCCGATTTCTGTTCTCATCCTGAAGCAAAGTTCTTAACCTGAAGCACTATTTCTGGGTTAGCGGAGTCTGTAACCTGAAGCGTATGTAACCTGAAGCGTATGTAACCCAAGGTACCACTGTATAACTTGTTAGTTTGTCCAGCTCCGGCCCATCTGGAGCTGGTATAGCAGAGTGTAGTTCGCAGACGAAAGGATAAGCAGGTATCGTGCTACATGCTAGTTTTTATTTCTCATCTATACAGAGAACACACAAATGTACATCTTGCCTCTGTGAGAGCAGAGAGCAACTTTCTCTTTACAAAGAAAACAACGGAACAAAGAAACAGGAAACCAGTGTACGTCACATCCAGTCTCCCATTCCCGTGGGAATCCAACAGTAACTTGAACTGTGGAATGTAAACATTGTCTTGTGACATGCATTTGCTGCTCAGTGAGGGAAATAGAAACCAACCTAACTCACCCTGCTAATATCAGATGGACAAACAGGTTTGGCAGGGTTTTCTGCTGCTTCAGAAACCTGCAAAACCTATTTGACAGAGAAGAGACAAAAGTGGGAGTGTCGATATGAATGCATGTATCATTGGTAGCAGTGCTTCAGTTACGATACCTTCTTTTTTAAAAAAAAATTATTTGATTTTACAAAAGTAAAGTTGTAACAATACCAAATACATAATCATATTTAGAGATTCCTCTGAATCGTCAGACTTCCCACCATCCCCTCCATGGATCCTAGTGTCAGTGTTTTCAACTGCATATTATTTCATGATCCATATATATGTTGTCCATAGTGTTTGTTACATTACAAGTGTTGTTAAAATCCTGCTCGTGTTTCATCTGCTTTCAATGGTCTCGTAAATAAATCATATCCCCCCCCCCCAGTCTTTCTTGAAGTTTTTGTCTTCTTGGTTTCTGAGCTTTCCAGTCAGCTTTGCCATTTTGACATCAGCTTGGTTTGCCATTCCTCTCTGGTAGGGACTTCATCTTCTTTCCATCTCTGGGCCAGTAGCATCTATGCAGCTGTTGTTGCATACATAAGGTCCACAAATGACAACACTTTGGAGGTCCCAAGTCGCAAGGTGGTTAGATGGGTCTCAACTAGGGCCAGGGCCTTTTCAGTACTGGCCCCGACTTGATGGAACACTGTCACAAGAGACTAGGGCCTGGCAGGACTTGACATCTTTCCGCAGGGCCTGCAAGACAGAGCTGTTTCTCCTGGCCTTTGGTTTGGACTCAGTCTGACCCTTGTGTTTCCCTCCCCTTCTGGTTTTGATCTATGGGCTACTTTTAAAATGAGGCTGCATTTTAAATTGCATTTTAACCTGTATTTTAAATTGGTTCCCCCCCCCCCATTATGTTTTTACTGTAATTTTACTGGTGTTAGCCGCCCTGAGCCCAACTCTGGCTGGGGAGGGCGGGGTATAAATAAAAATTATTATTATTATTATTATTTTATAAAAAGTATTTTCTGCTCCTTTGGTATGTCGGTATCAGTTACGATACCTTCAACTCTCTTGGAGAATGTAATAAGAGACCTGCTGGATCAGGCCAATGGCCCATCGTGGTCCTAAAAGCAGGACCTGAGCATAATAATAATAATAATTTATTATTTATACCCCGCCCATCCCCAGCCACTCTGGGTGGCTCCCAATGAAGTATTAAAAACAATACAGCATTAAATGTTAAAAACCTCCCTGAACAGGGCTGCCTTCAGATGTCTTTTAAAGATAGGATAGCTGCTTATTCACATCTGATGGGAGGGTGTTCCACAGGGTGGGCACCACTACTGAGAAGGCCCTCTCTCTGGTTCCCTGTAACCTCACTTCTCGCAATGAGGGAACCGCCAGAAGGCCCTCAGTGTCCGGGCTGAACAATGGGGGTGGAGACGCTCCTTCACGTATACAGGACCGAGGCCGTTTAGGGCTTTAAAGGTCGGCACCAACACTTTGAATTGTGCTTGGAAACGTACTGGGAGCCAATGCAGATCTCTCAGAACCGGTGTTATGTGGTCCCGGCGGCCACTCCCAGTCACCAGTCTAGCTGCCGCATTCTGGATTAATTAACAAAAGCATTCTCCTCATTTGTGATTTCCAGCAACTGGAATTCAGGGGCACACTTTACAACTATAGTCTCTTTCCACCTTCAGATACCTTGCCACCAATCCTGTCATGAGAGTGATGCACTGAAACATGTCTTCAAAACTCTGTTTCCAGGTGCCGAATGACATTTTGAGCTTCCCACAGCCTCCGTGTCTTGTTGCTTCCTAATTTTGGCAGGGGATTTAGGCTGAGTACTTTATTCTATCCTTTAGATTCCAGAGAAAATGACAAGTACATCGAACACTTTCCTTTCTTCTTGTTGTTGTTGCTTAATGCCCATTTTTCTCTCTAAGCCAGCAAAGAAAATAGTAACTGTTGGCTATTTGCAGTCTGGTAGCGCTGCAGAGATGGGACGCAGGTGGCGCTAAAGGTTAAAGCCTCAGCGCCTAGGACTTGCCGATCGAAAGGTCGGCGGTTCGAATCCCTGTGGCGGGGTGCGCTCCCGCTGCTCGGTCCCAGCGCCTGCCAACCTAGCAGTTCGAAAGCACCTCCGGGTGCAAGTAGATAAATAGGGACCGCTTACCGGCGGGAAGGTAAACGGCGTTTCCGTGTGCGGCTCTGGCTCGCCAGAGCAGCGATGTCACGCTGGCCACGTGACCCAGAAGTGTCTCCAGACAGCGCTGGCCCCTGGCCTCTTAAGTGAGATGGGCGCACAACCCCAGAGTCTGTCAAGACTGGCCCGTACGGGCAGGGGTACCTTTACCTTTACCTTTACCTTTAGCGCTGCAGAGAGCTTGCTGGGGAGACCATGCATTAAAAAGGGACTCAAAAATAACTTAAACAAGGTTTTAATAAGAAAAACAAAAACTCCTTTTACACTAAATACATTAACAAACAAACATGACCCAACCACCAACCCATCCCCCAGGGTAATGGGAGAGCTAGGTGCTGCTCCTTATATACTACACCCAATTGCTGACACAGCTTAATCAATGCAACTCAGCAGCACCTGCTATGTTTCACAGCTGTAAGACTGGGTCTCATTATTTGCTCTTGACCTTGCTCTGGCCCCTTAAAGACATACACATTGGGTGGAACAATGATGAACCTTTACATTTAAAGAAACCATTCAACAGTAACAACAGCAACAGGGGGGATGGCCTGTCCTTGAACACGGCCTTCCACACCAGCTGAGACCTAGGACCAACCGGCTAAATGCCAGATGGCCCAAAATACCCCAAACAAACACCTATATGACTACATATAGGAAACTCTCTACAACTTACCCCCTACTCTTTAACCCAAATCTTACTCTAATCCCATTAGCCCCCCACCCACCACACCCTAGGTCAGCGCAACCCCACTGGTTCTTTAAACAACACGAAGAGAGAGACACAAGACAACCCGAACAGGTTGGCAGGGAATCGCCCCACATAATAGATAAGCAAGATGGCTAACCTAAAAGCAATTACATTAAACGTGAGGGGGCTGGGAAACCCCATCAAAAGAAAACGCATCACCTCATACATAAACACCATGAAACCACACATCACCTTCCTACAAGAAATACACAACCCACCCAAAGGCAGCAAACTCCTGAGCGACCCCCGCTTCAGTCAGCAGTGGGTCGCACGAGGCTCAGGGAAAGCTCGCGGTGTAGCCATAATACTCAGTAGAGACCTGAACTTCACTGCCACAACAGTCCTCAGGGACAAAAAAGGCAGATTCATTTTCGCTAAAGGGACACTAGATGGTAAAATCAAACTGACAATTGGCTCCATATATGCCCCAAACGCGAAACAATTAGAATTCTTCCAGAAGACACTAAACAAATTCCTCTCCTTCTCTGAAGGGGAAGCAATCCTAGGAGGAGACCTCAATCTAAATATGAAAGGTATATCCCTGAAAGATATCCACCCTACAACCCCATGGGCAACCTTCCTCCGAAGGAAATCCCTAACAACTAGGAACTCTTACAAGTTACTAAAAATGCTAAAAAACAGGAGTCTCTACGACATTTGGGGTGAGCAAAACCCGGGAGACATCAGCCATACATTCCAATCGGGACGTCATGATACAGTGTCCAGACTGGACAGCATTCTACTCACACAGGGTCTGATCCCCTCAGTGGAATCAACAAACATCGGTAACATTAAAATCACAAATCACGCCCCAGTAGAAGTCATCGTTAAAATAGGAGAAGGAACACAAACCACCCCATCATGGTCTTTCAGTCCCATCCTAACTACAAACAAACAAATTAGAGAGAGTCTCACAAAAACCCTCCAAAACTACTTCAAGGAAAACGATGTAGACAATATAACAACCCCCCTCCTATGGGACACAATGAAAGCGGTCACCAGAGGAGCTTGCATAAAAGAGAAAACATTCCTTAAAAAACAAACCTCCTCAAAAATTAGCAAAATAGAACAAGACATCACAGCCCTCTCAACACGCTACAAACAAACAGGATCTAAAAAACTCCTCAAACTTATAGAACAAAAAAGGAGAGAACTAGACTCCCTAGAAATCAATGATCAGCATTCTATATTCTAAACAACGTTTCTATGAATATGGAGGGGAAAACTCCAGATTACTAGCAAATAGATGTAGGAAAAAAGCACTCAAAACAAGAATACACTGCATCACCAAAAAAGACGGCAACATAACATTCTCCCCTAAAGAAATAGCCTCAGAATTTGCAGAATTCTACTCCAACCTATACACCTCCCATAACCCACCAGAGAAGGAAATCAGAACATTTCTATCAGGACTGACCATGCCTACCCTAACTGATGAGGAACAGGAATCCATGGACAGCCCTATCACCCCAGAGGAAATAGATGTGGTCCTCAAAAACCTGAAACCACACAAAGCCCAGGGCCCAGACGGCTTCACAGCAGAATTCTATAGGAAATTCAAAGAAACCTTGATGCCCTACATGACCCGCCTATTCAACGACATCATAAAAGGGGGCCCCATCCCCAAAACCTGGACCCACTCCAAAATAGTCTCCATCCCAAAACCACTAAAAGACAGCCTCAAAGTAGAATCATACCGCCCAATCTCATTAATAAACCAAGACTACAAGATATTCACATCAATCTTGGCCAACTGCCTAAAAATCTTCCTACACAAGTTAATAGCCCCAGACCAGACTGGCTTTGTCCCTGGCCGCAATATAACAGACCCCATCAGGAAACTACTGAACCTGATCGAACACAGCAAGGCAACGAAACTCCCATTGACAATTATGTCCTTAGACATCCTCAAAGCCTTTGATTGCTTAGAGTGGAGATACATATTAGCAGTACTAACTAACATGAAATTTGGCCCCAACTTCCTACAAATCCTCAAACAAATATACTCCCAAGCCTCAGCAAAATGCAGAATTAACAATATGGATTCTAATACTATAGCTATCCAAAGAGGCATGAAACAAGGATGCCCACTGTCTCCCTTCTTATTTATCCTGGCTCTGGAACCCTTAGCAATCCGCATCCGAGCAGCCACAGACATCAAGGGAGTGGAAATAAAAGGCAGAACCTATAAATTAGGGCTCTTTGCAGATGACCTAATGGTGACAACACCAGACCCGATAAGCACAGCAACCTCCCTAATCAGAGAACTCAACAAATTTGCAATGGTGTCGGGCCTACAGGTAAATTTTACAAAGTCAGAAGCTATGTGCTTCAACACCCCTCCTCACACCCAAAAAGAGCTCACGAAGGTCACCAAAATAAAACTCTGCCACACCAAGTTCAGATACCTAGGGGTACAAATAACCAGAAACCTCAACAAATTGTACCTCCACAACTACAAGCCCCTGTGGCGACAAATTAACAAAGACCTAAAGAGATGGAATAACACGAATTTCACTCTCTCAGACAAAATAGCCATGATCAAAATGATCACACTCCCAAAACTAACCTACCTATTCCAAACCCTCCCAATCTGGATCCCCTCAACCCAACTCCGCAGTTGGCAGAGAAAACTACACTCTTTCATCTTCTCACATAAAAAACCAAGAATAAGCCCCAAATACCTGCACCTCCCCACCTCAGAAGGAGGATGGGGAATCCCCAACATAGAAGCATATTACATTGCCAACCAAATACGTCATACAATCCCATACATACTAGAAGATGAGACAAAACAATGGGTACACCTAGAGAGGGACACAATTGAAAATACCTGCACCACAACATACCCACTCCTCCCAAACAAACTAAAGAAAATTCCCACAACACTTAACAGGTACACACAGACCATGCTCAAAGCATGGAAAACACAAATAGGCAAACTATCCCCAACCCCATCCCCACTAATCCCCCTGGCGTACCACCCATTATTCCACCATGCAGCACAAAACCTCCAGATAAAAACCTGGCGAACCAAAGGCTTATATCGCCTAATAGACTTTTATAAAAATAACAAACCCTTGTCAACACAAGAAATACAAGACAAACTAGAAGACACCCAAATGCCCTGGTTAACACAACACCAACTACATGCCCTCTTAAACAACCCAACAGTAAAATCAGCAGCAACTAGGCCCCTGACAACCTTTGAAAACCTCCTCCTAACAACAAAGGGAAATGGTAAAGGGACGGTATCCGCAATATACAAAATACTACTCCAAAATCCCGCAAATCCCCTAGACGCAATCAAAAAACAATGGGAGAATGACATAGGCTATGAGATTAACCCCACTCAATGGACCAGAATGTGGTCCAAACCCCCCTTTAAATCCATATCAACGAAAAGAAAAGAACTCACACTGAAACTCACCTACAGGTGGTACCTAACACCAAGGAAACTAGCGCTAATACACCCAGGAACCTCACCAAAATGCTGGAGAGGGTGCACCTCCACAGGCACATACCTTCACATGTGGTGGGAGTGTCCCAAAATCCAACTATTCTGGACAACAGCCATACAAGAAATATGTAAAATAACAAAGCAAGTATTAGACTTCACCCCAGAATTGGCCCTACTAAACATCTTCCAAGACAACAATGCCCATTTACACCACAAAGAACTCATAACCCACCTACTTTCAGCAGCCAGAAACACCATAACCAGACACTGGAGAGACCTGTCAGGAGTAAGCATGGACCAATGGTACCAAATAGTATGGGAAACAGCCCTACTAGAAAAATTAACTAATAAACTGAAACTGACACGGGGACAAACAGAAGAAGACACCTTCACCCCAGTATGGCTCCCCTTCATCACATACACAGCCCAACAGGACAATGACAATAATCCACCAACAGCATACAAATCAATATGGCTAACTTGATCCAAAACACCCACCCACCTCACTCACACACGAAAAGAAAGATCACCACAGCCAATCACAAACAAACAATCACATCCTAGGCCAACCCCAACCTCTCTCACCACCAAAGGAACACAAGTGAACAACACAAGCACGCTGACACCAAACTACATACATTAAGCATAATAGAAACACCGCTACCCGACCCCACCCCCATCCATCTCCCCTCCCTCCACCCTCCTTTCTTTTTTTTTCTTTTTTTTCCTTCTCCCCCTAATGCCTCAACAAATGAAATGGATTTGTAAAAATGTTACACGGGGAAAAAAAATACGAGGCATTACACTTACACTGTAAACCAAGAAAACCCTTAATAAAATATATTTTTTTTAAAAAAAACAGTAACAACAGCAAAAAAAAATCTCAAGCCAATATATGCCACTGATCAGGCCTCTTCCCTCCAAATGAGATCTTGTTCTCAGATGTAAGAACAAGCTGCAGCCATTTTCCACTCAGCAATAATTGAAGGGAATGGCTCATTTGAAGTTTAATCCATGAGAATCACCGTCCTGGCATGCTGGCATTGTTTTTTGTCCTCGCAGTGACCTCTCAGGGCTCCAATCCCACGTCTCGGTATCAATGCAAACTGTCCCGTGGGATTGGGCACTCCCTAATCTACCTTCAGGAACCCAACAAGATTAAATAAAAGATGCAAGATTTATTTACAGGCCGAGTGGTATGCTGCAGTCTTACATTTCTCTCTTGCGTGGTTCAAAAGGTCTGGCCAAAACTCTTGCCAGTAGGGAAGAAGTTCGAATGATGTTGTTTAAGCCATCCATCTAGGAAAAAATGGCAAAAATCGGGGAGGATAGGAGTGGGTGAGACAAATCTTCCAAGAAAGAATCTGTTCTTCAGAAACTATATCACTGTGGCGATCACACAGGGTCCCCGGACGTTTAATGGTCTATTGATACCTGTGCCACCACTGTGCTCGCTTCCCCGCTGCCACCAACCAGTTAAAGGTAAAAAGGTAAAGGTACCCCTGCCCGTACGGGCCAGTCTTGACAGACTCTGGGGTTGTGCGCCCATCTCACTTAAGAGGCCAGGGGCCAGCGCTGTCCGGAGACACTTCCGGGTCACGTGGCCAGCGTGACATCGCTGCTCTGGCGAGCCAGAGCCGCACACGGAAACGCCGTTTACCTTCCCGCTGGTAAGCGGTCCCTATTTATCTACTTGCACCCGGAGGTGCTTTCGAACTGCTAGGTTGGCAGGCGCTGGGGCCGAGCAGCGGGAGCGCACCCCGCCGCAGGGATTCGAACCGCCGACCTTTCAATTGGCAAGTCCTAGGCGCTGAGGCTTTAACCCACAGCGCCACCTGCGTCCCAACCACCAACCAGTTACTCTCTGGTAAAACACTGAGTCCAGACAGTTGTTAAAAGTGAACCAAAAAAAAGAGTTTATTTTACAGACATTAACAAGTTTATGGTTTCTCCGATAATATTCCTGTCAGTATCTTAATTTTAGTTTCTTACTGGCCTATACCTTCCTAATAGCTTCTGACTGATTATCTCAACTGTTTGACTGACTCCTCTTAACACATTCTCTCACTCTCTCACACCAGACTAGCCCAACCCATAGACTTATCGATCTCTTCTAACTCCAGACTGTCTTCTCCACCCTACCTCTAACTCTCTCCCAAAAAATCCCTCTGTGCTTAAACCTTATACACAGTTAACTCTGCCCCCTGGGTTCCCATTGGTTGGACATTTTACAATTAGTTAACCCTTTCCCTATGAACCCAGTATGATGTCACACTTAGGAGGGCAAACGCCACAATCACAATTACCTTTAAATAAATAGCCATTTCTAAGGACAAAGCCACTTCCAAAGTCACCTCTGCCATGTTAATTTGAAGCCTAGTAACCAAAGCTGGATTAAAACATGCTGAAACCCTTGCTAGATCCAGACACATCAAAGAAGCGTTTCAGTTAAACGCGTTGTACTTTTAAACAGGGAAAACAGGTAGAGAAAAACAGGACTCCACAGTGCCAACTGGTGGCACAATGTTATATCGCTGAGATCGCTGATCTAGCTGAGTCCCCTAAGGCATGTCACGTTTTAAGAGGACCCACAGAATTAACGCCCCCCCCAAGAGTATCTTATTTTAACAGGAAGGTCAATGAAAAGGATAGTGTCAGTTTCCCATGTACCAAGTATGTAAAACTTGTAATTCAGGTTTTTTAAATTGTATTTAGAGGCCCCTGCTTCTCAAACTTTTTCCTCCAGGCCACACTTTCAGAATAAAACTTTGCTCGCGCCACACCAGAATTTTAATTGAGAAGAATTATATTGGAAAACAGAAAGAAACAACTCTTAGCAGTGCTTGTTTTATAACATAGAACACTTCATAATATTATCATGAGACATTCAGAAAATATAAGACAATGCCACTACAGAAGAACATGAATCATTTCAAAAATATAGTTATAAACGAGTCTCTTATGTTTGTACCTTAAGTATGTAGGAAAACTCGAAAAGAGGTTTGGGCTTGCTTTTGCTGAGAATCTCATTTATATTAGGTCTTATTTGAGACAAACAAATTTTCATCTCGTCATCAACACAAAGAAGCCTTTCTCTTTTCTGAACTTTCATGTTTGTCACAGTTGAAAATCCCATTTCACAACAATATATAATGTAGAAATGTAGAAGAATAGCCAGTGCTCTTGAAGAGCGGTGTGGATACTGTTTCTGGTTGTGTGTGTGTAGCTATTATACTATACTACTCTGAAATGTTTAGATGTTTCTTTGATTGTCCTTGAATCCCATGGTCTCCTGCCACACCAGTAGAGCACATCACACGCTTTGAGAACCACTGCCCTAAACTGTAGCTTATTTAACTTGTGCATAATCTGGCACTGCTTGTAAATGTATTTTGTGCACATTATGCCCATGTTGTGATGATTGGTGGGAGCACTTTCTCATGAAGACAGAATGAGGCTGTACATTAGAAAAGTTCTCACTGTTCGGTTCTTGTAGGACTTTGAGCAAGGCCTGGGGGTGGAAGCGACTCACCTTTCTCAAGAATTTCCAGTATTGGACCATTTGGGGATAAGGATGCAGTGAAGAGGTTCAAGAAGTATGGGGTCTACAGCACGATTCGTCAACAGATGGCCTGGGAACCTCTACCGGGTTGCGGCCTGATCTAAGGTGGGTTAAAAAGGTAAAGGTACCCCTGCCCGTACGGGCCAGTCTTGACAGACTCTGGGGTTGTGCGCCCATCTCACTTAAGAGGCCAGGGGCCAGCACTGTCCGGAGACACTTCCGGGTCACGTGGCCAGCGTGACATCGCTGCTCTGGCCAGAGCCAGAGCCAGAGCCGCACACGGAAACGCCGTTTACCTTCCCGCTGGTAAGCGGTCCCTATTTATCTACTTGCACCCGGAGGTGCTTTCGAACTGCTAGGTTGGCAGGCGCTGGGACTGAGCAGCGGGAGCGCACCCTGCCGCAGGGATTCGAACCGCCGACCTTTCGATCGGCAAGCCCTAGGCGCTGAGGCTTTAACCCACAGCGCCACCTGCGTCCCAAGGTGGGTTACAACAGCATAATAACAGGCTGGAGGCTGTTGGTCTACAGGACCTAGGACAGCTCCTGGAGATGACAAAACAACTTCAAAGCTCAACTGATGGAAGGCACTCTGTGCCACTGAAGCCACCAGTGCCTCAAACGACATACAATGGATTTCGGAGTACATACCTGCTCCTTCAGAGGGGGTGTAACTCATCAAGAGCAGAACACTTCCTATCCATCCAGTCTAGGGAACTGCCCACTAACATTCACCTCAGTCTTATCTAAACACAGTGGTAGAATAATGTAACATAAAACATGACAATGGTACAAGATTACACACACACACAAAAATAAACATAATTTTGCATACATCAAAACTTAAATGAGCAGAAAGCTGGTCAGTATGTTACATAAAAATGTCCAATAACTTCACATCCAGAAGTACCCACAAGTTGTTGACATAAGTACCTAGCTGCCACCTTCCCAATTTTTCATGCCTCAACCCAGAAGTGCCCTGCATTTTTTTTGACAAGCAGCTGACTTAGAAAGACTCTCCAAATGCTATCCAAATGCAATTTTGGTTTTAAACGCAGTGTAAGGTAGTTTCTCTGGGAGTATATTGTATTTAATGATGGGGTATCAGAGTTTTTAGGGGGCTAACCAGGCTGGGATAGCTGGGATAGTAGGCTTGTTAGTTTTTGAATGTCTGATGTAGATTTTTTCAATTTCGTTGTTCTGTATGAGACAATGACAATAAAGATTATTGTATCGTAAAGCTAGAGGGTGGGGTAAGGCATCTGCCCCCTGGTAGTAAAGGCAGAGTGTACAAAACACACAAACTGGTGTTCTCCAGTGTTCAGAGACAGGCAAATGTTCTGTCGCACTGCTGAAACGAAGCACTCTCTGGAAGATTCCCACGTTACTTTGGTTAAGCTTTTCCATTTTCTTTTTTTTTACTGGAGAGGATCACCGGATCCGGATCCGTCATTACTATTTGCAGAATAGTAATGTTCCCATGGTACGCTGTCCCTTCTTAAAAGATGCTGCACACATGGAGTACCACATGTCCCGGCCGTTACTATGGCGATGGGAGCACAGGTCTCTTGCCAAACTCTAGAGAGGGGACCAAAAGAGAAAGGGATATGAAGCATGAGGAGGAAATTGAGCAGAATGTGGAAGGGTGTCATTGTTTTTGCTCAATTGTTTATAATAGCAGCCTTTATATTGGCAGGGGCAGCTCAGAGAATGAGCTGCTCTCTGGAAGGCCACCAGTTCAATTTCACTCGGTGGCCAAGAGCAGTCTACTATCTTTCAGCCTCAGTCTGTCCCTTCCACTTCTGCAGTATGGTGATAATAATAATAATGCTGGAATACCGTTATAAGACTTGCTATGAGAGTTTTATGCTGAGAATTGCCTTGAGTTCTGAATGTGTACTATATGAATTCTGGGTGTTATTAAGTCTGTTACTGTCAGGGACTGGGCAGAGAAGGGGCGGAATGGTGGATACCACCTTCTCAGCCTGAACCTGCCAGCGAAGAGGGAGACAATATAGATTTGCAGCAGTGGTTTGCGGAAGGTCACAGCTCAGAGGCTGCAGAGGGGAGAAGCTGGGATATACTGGGAGAGGAGCAGGAAGAAGAAGAAAAAGCACTAGGCGAGTGTGGCGATCACACAGTGTCCCCAGACGTTTGACGGTCTAACCCGTTACTTTCGGGTACACACTGAGTCCAGACAGTTGTTAACATTAAACCAAATAAACAAGTTTATTTTATAAGAATTAATAAGCTGATGGTTTCAGATAATTTTTCTTTTCAGTTTCTTAACCTTAGTTTCTTTACCGGCCTATACCTTCCTAATACCTTCTGACTGATTATCTCAACTGTTTAACTGACTCGTCTTAACAAATTTTCTCACTCTCTCCCACCAGACTAGCCCAACCCACAGACTTATCCTCCCTCTCTCTTCTCTAACTCTCGACTGACTTCTTAACAACTCTAACTCCTCCCTTTGGGTTCCTATTGGTTAATCATTTTATACTTAGTTAACCCTTTCCTTATGACCCAGTATGATGTCACACACCTAGGAGGGCAAACGCCACAGCGAGAGACAGCCTACAGACTCAGTGTGTTTGGAAAGCATGCCAGACTCCCCCTCTCCCAGAACACAGCAAGCATTGAAAGTAGGAGAACAGAAAGCTCAGAGGCAGAAAACACAGATCAGCCAGCATAGAGATGGCGTATAGTAGGAGAGACAGAGAGGGTGGGGCTTTACTCGAAGCAACACCATTACCCAGAGAGGCCACATTTCTAAGTCTCTCTCTGTGAACATTGAATAAAATACATTGGTAAGAGCTTCTTGTATATCTTTAATGGCAGCCTGCTGTGAGGGGAAAAGATCGGATTCCCTGAAGCCTGATAGTTACATTGGAGAGAGGACCATAGCTCACTGGTTGGGCATCTGCTTTGGGTGCAGATGGTTCCAGGTTCAATCCCCAGCATCTCCAGGTAAGGCTGGGAGAGAACCCTATTTGAAATCCTGGAGAGTCATTGCCAGTCAGTGTAAACAGTGTTGAGCTAGATGGAACAATGATCTAACTCCAATGAAGGCAGCTTCCTGTGTTTCTATATTCCTGTGTACCCTGAGGTCTTGTGGATAGGGAACCACAGAAGACCAAAGAAAATATATAAAGACCAGAGCATTACATTTTGAAATAAATAATAATAATAATAATAATAATAATAATAATAATTCATTATTTATACCCTGCCCATCTGACTGGGTTTCCCCAGCCACTCTGGGTGGCTTCCAACAAAAGATTCAAAATACATTAAAACATCAGTCATTAAAAACTTCCCTAAACAGGGCTGCCTTCAGATGTCTTCTAAACGTCAGATAGTTGTTTATTTCTTTGACACCTGATAGGAGGGTGTTCCACAGGGCGGGTGCCACTACCAAGAAGGCCCTCTGCCCTGGTTCCCTATAACTTCACTTCTCACAGTGAGGGAACCACCAGAAAGCCCTCGGAGCTGGACCTCAGTGCCTGGGTTGAAAATAAGGTTTAAAAATGTTGTCTTCACTACTCCTGTTCAGAGGTACAGTAAGTGCTGCTGCTCATGCAGCCAAAATGGCAACACATCAAGACAAGAGGCTTGGGATGATGCAAAACTCAAGAGTTGAAAAAGGACCACCCAAATTTAGAGGGGAACCCTAAAAGGTGAGTAGAGCAAAACAGCCCAGTGAAGACGGAGCATGCTTAGTGGGCATGGAACATTGAGTGACATAGGGAATCTAGGGAAAGGTGAAATGGAAGGAGTGGTGGTAATCTGGAACAGGGTGACTCCACTCTCCAAGTCCCACATGTTAGTGCAGCAAAAGCAGTCCAGAGTTTCCTGATATCATTCAGAATGCTCCACTTTAATGAATAGCATTGTCAAGCATGGAGAATCCTCTCCTCCCCCAGTAGCCTCAGAGTCAAGAAGAACAAACAGTTCATATTTTATGGCTTTTTATTCAGTCATCTGGCTGCAAGGCAGAAGATCCAGGTTTCCACGCATAGGAGATGTTGGCTACTCAGAGTCCCTCCTCTTCAGTTTTCAACAACATCTTGGAAACCTATGGGAAGTTACAGGAATCACATCCGTCCGCATTCTCTGTTCTTGAATGCAGAGGGACCTGTGAGCCTTTGGACTAGGAGGGTCTTCAGGGAGGTCTCTGCTATCTGCTCTCTAACTTCTCCCTCCTCATCCTCCACTATCACGTAACTAGGCAATTCCTCATTCACCTGTACATCATCCCTGTCTCCTTCTCTTCCTGAAACTGCTAGAGACAGGGCGGGAGAAACTTCCCACTCCTCTTCCTCTTCTGAGATTAGCCAATCAGACCGAAGGCTCGTTTTCCATCCCTCCTGTTCAGTCCAGTCCCTGACAGGTAATAGGAAACTCTGGATTGCTTTTCATTCGGTAATGTGTGGGACTTGGTCAAACTGAGATGATACGCTATGTCTTCAGCCATCTTGAGACTATCATGTATTTTAATGTATTTTTAATCTCCTGTTGGAAGCCGCCCATAGTGGCTGGGGAGGCTCGGCCAGATGGGCGGGGTATAAGTAATAAATTATTATTATAAATTATAGTATGAACAAGACCACATAGCTGGTCCGGTACTGATTTTTACTGTCATTCGTAGAAGAACCAGCAGTACAGAACCTGTGGTCCTTCAGATGTTGCTGGACTCCTCCAACTTCCATGAGTGCCAGACAGCATGGCCAGTGGTCAGGGATGATAGGAATTGTAATGCAGCTACATCTATAGCAGGGGTGTGTGTTAAGAGATCTTGCATCCTGGGTGGATTAGATTGAAGTAATCGCTAACACTTACTGGAATTCAAAGGCTTTATTCATGCAGAAACAATTTAAAGGTATAATAATGATGAGAGATAGAAACAACAGACATCTTGTCTCAACAAGCTAGGAGGGAACAACAAACAAAAAGCTCAGATTTTGTGAGTGGAGTTAACTTCGACCGATATTTTTATTTTTATTATTATTATTAGTGCTATTTTTCTAGAAAAAGAAGTGCGGGAACTCACCATGAACACCTCCTTTGTTCTCTTATAATTGCAATGGCCTTCACCTGAGAAGTGTTGGAACTGAGTTCCGGTGACTTCCAGCTGAAAAAAGCCCTAATGGTTATTATTATTAAATTTATATACCTGGGCTAATCATGGCTCCCAGCTTAGCCTACATAACAGGGTTAATGTGAGGAAAGTGGGGTGGAGGAGACCACTGACATTGCTTTGAGCTCCTTTGAGGAAAGGTGGAATATAAATAAAATGTATTAAGAATAAATCAGATGAATTAAACATTTTTAAATTAAACATGTTTAAATTGGAATGAGCACATTCCAGTCCAAGGGGCATATTTCTGTCCCATTGTTTTCAGCTGGAGAGATCTAAGCAAATGCTCCCATTGAAAGCAATGTGATTTACAAACATTTGCTGGATCGTGACCCTTTTAAAGCACACACACATCACCAGATCAGTATCATTCCTGTTCATTTGCACAAATTTGTATAAAATAATAATAATAAAAAGGGAAACTCTAAAGACAAAGATTCAAAGCCAGGCTCTTTACTTCCTGTCTTTTAGATTTTTCTAACATGTAAATCGACCATTACAAAGAGGATTAACTACCAGAATTGAGTGACTGAACTGCAACATTCAACCCCATTTTCTATTCACAGCCAGGCAAGACCAGGTGCCCAGAATCCTAATGCCCATCTTTTGAGTTTGAGCTTATCTGATCTGCATACTAAACACAAACTTCAATTGTTTTTCATCTTTAATCCATTGGTGGCCTTAAGAATGGAGTATTTTACTGCTAATTGTCCTTTAAACAGCTAGAAGAAAATCTGAAAGCAATTGGGAAGCCAAACACACATTTTACTGAAGGACATGGATTTTAAAAGAATCTACTTACTTGGTTTCATGTTGCCATTTATCCGTGACACCACAGTTTACAGGAAATTATGAGATTCTACTCTCTTAGCAAAACTACACTCTCAATATAGTTATACATACACACACACATACCAGTGTCATTCAACTCTTTTGTGTAACAGTAATGATACATACTTTGCAAACTTTTTTTCACAATTTGTTTTTCTTCTTATGGCATGCTGATTTTGATTTAATTTTTTTAAGTGTATGCTTTATTATGCCAATAATTATGATGCATATCCGAGTTCTGCACAAATCTGTTTTTAAAAATTGCCTAGGTTTTATCATCCCTCGGTAATCCGTGAGATTTGTTATCATTGCATGTTCATGCATTTATTTTTTTACTCTGCAGAGCACATATTTGTAACTACATTTATATGTCATGATATTAGTTCTCTTCACTATGTGGTTTTTAATGTAAGGTGCTTCAAATACAGAGACAGCAGCATATAACTATTGCTTGGAAATTCTTTTTTAAAAAATCACTGAAGTTTTGAAATCAGTGGAAAAATCAATGTAGTTTTGAATAGTTCAGCCCACCATCTTGATTCATAATGGCGTCTGGTTGTGTCCAAGCATAGATAAAAGCCTGCTCCTTGATCTCAGGAACCAACATGCAAAATTTGGTTACAATATCCTAAGAGGTGTCCAAATACATAGGCAACAGACAAACAAGGTCATTTCCAAAATATATAGTAAAAAATAAACAAGTAAGCCTCCACCGATTTCAGTGGGATTTACTTTCAGTGGGAGCTATTTCCAAAGAGATATGCTTAGCATTGCACCCTCTATTACTGAAGTCATTATTCGGGCTCAACATTCGCATAGGACTTTCTCTTGTTCTAAGTTCTTTACACAGCTCCTTGTGCTCCAGTTCTTACAAGAACCCTGAAAGGCAGGCCAGTATTTACCTCGCCAGTGATGCTGCTGCTTAAGATAGCATTGTGTCAAACTAAGTCATAATCTGAGTAAACCCACTGAAGTAAATATATGTGACTATATTCTAAAGTGCATTGATTTCAGTGGGTCTACGGTGATTATGACTTAGCTCTGTACAACTGTGAACACTTTAAAAAGGTAAAGGGACCCCTGAGCATTAGGTCCAGTCGTGGCCGACTTTGGGGTTGCGGCGCTCATCTCGCTTTATTGGCCAAGGGAGCAGGCATACAGCTTCCGGGTCATGTGGCCAGCATGACTAAGCTGCTTCTGGCGAACCAGAGCAGCGCACGGAAACACCGTTTACCTTCCCACTGTAGGGGTACCTATTTATCTACTTGCACATTGACGTGCTTTCAAACTGCTAGGTTGGCAGGAGCACGGACTGAGCAACGGGAGCTCACCCCGTCATGGGGATTTGAACCACTGACCTTCTGATCAGCAAGTCCTAGGCTCTGTGGTTTAAGCCACAGCACCACCCACGCCCCTACAGTGCCACCCACTGTGAACACTTTCCTAGGAGTAAACCACTTTGAAAACAATAGGGCATGCATAAGTATGTGTTCTTAAGCATGAGACATAACATTAGCCCTCAACACAATAAAAGCAAGGCCATCCCCTTTAAAAGACTCTCTTGGTCAATTTTGTGGTATTCTGGTGTTTTTACAAGGTTTCTTTGGACTTGTGTTGTGATCCTAATAAAACGTCTGAGCAGCTCACTTAGGAAGGGGGTGGGCAGAATAAACCAGCACTACCACAAAGTTATGGGGCTATTTATTGTCTGCTGTTCTGAGCTGTACTTGTGCAAGGGTGCATTGGGGAATGTGTTAGTGCATTGTCAAACTTACGGCAAAACACCGGAGGAGTATCCAGTGATCAGGTACTGTAAAACATTTGCCCACACAGCTTCTTGGTTATCAGATTTCGAAATGTGACACCATCACGTGATAAGAGTTCTGGCATGGCCGCCGACAGACACACAGTAGTCCTTTTGTTGTTATCTAGGGCTGAAATCAGTTGCATTAGGAGCCACAAATCTACAGTTTCTTTCTGTGCTTAAAGCTCATTGTATGTAAATGCAAACAGATACGAATGTGTAGAGGGGAGATCCCGAGATTCGCCTAGGTGCTGGGATAAAATGACTCATGAATAGTGCAAAGGCTTAATCTTTCTGCCAAAGCTCTCCTGTCAAGGATGTCAGTACTGATACCTTTTGTCAGTTTTTCATGAGACTTGCCAGACCAGCTTCAAACATACAGTCTGTTTATTCAACTGAATCTACAGCACTTGGACAGCTCTCCTCACCCTTCAGCCCGCTGGAAAACGTTGCCATCAGTCTAAATTCAGTTAATCTATCTGTTACTGAAAGATACGGGTGATGCATGTTGGAACAACAGTGTGGGGGGGGGGGAGGATTGAGCAAGGAGAACACAGTTTGAATTCTAATATTAAAAACAGGTCTGGCACCAGCACAGGGAAGATGGGCAAGTGACAGGCAGGGGCAGAAGAAGGGGGGAGCGGTCGGGGTGTCACCACTGAGGGGGGTGACAAAATGGTGGCCAGCACTCACCATGGAGCCTGCAGCATTCCCAAGCCAAGCATCTCTCCTGGGAGTGACACGGTGGCTTGGGCGCCCGCAGGCTCCGCGCTGCCCCAAGCAGTCCACTCTCTGCCTCCCCCCAGCTGTAGGGTGGTTGAGTGGGAGGAGGCAGGCAGACTCCTCAAAGGCCCCACAGAGCATCCTGCCCCGACTCGCCCCACCCCGTGAGTGGCTGGCCCTGCCCCTGGTGCAGGGCACACGCACCACCCCAGGGACCTGACCGGCTTGCTCCGCTGCTGGTGACAGGGCCCCAGCAAGAACCGATAGCTCCTGTCATTGCTAGGATGTAGTTCAGCTGGGAACTGTAGCCTTGTCAGGAGAATACAGTGGAACTTCTGGTTGCGAACGGGATCTGTTCCGGAGACCCTTTTGCAACATGAGCAGAACGCAACCCGCGACTGCACAGGTCGCGAGTTGCCGCTTCTGCGCATGCGCGTGACATCATTTTGAGCGTCTGCGCATGCGCGAGTGGCGAAACCCGGAAGTAACCCGTTCTGTTACTTCCGGGTCGCCGCGGGATGTATCCTGAAAGAACATAACCTGAACCGAACGTAACAAGAGGTATGACTGTAGTGGCCATCTATTAACTGGCGAAACCCGGAAGTAACCTGTTCTGTTACTTCCGGGTCGCCGCGGGACGTATCCTGAAAGAACGTAACCTGAACCGAACGTAACAAGAGGTATGACTGTAGTGGCCATCTATTAACTCTGAGCATCCTTAATAAACTACAGCTCCCAGAATCCTTTGGGGGGAGCCATGGTGGTGTAAAATGTACTATGGTGATTTAAATGTATGGTGGGCATGTCCCTTAAGTTAGCTCTGTCTTTCACCTACTCTCTGCAGTCTCAACTGGCAGCAGCCACCACTGCCCCAAAGTTATGATCTGCACCACGAAACAAAATGTGTCACAGCCCTGGACTCTGGGTAGGGTTTAAGGGCTTGGGTTTTTTTGTTCACAGGAATATCTGCTTGTATTTTGTGCTATATGACCATCCTCCAGAGCTTCCAGGAATTTGCAGTCTCACTGGCAATCAGCCAGCACTTTGTCGAGTCAACAGCTGTGCGATGGGTCTGCTCACTTACTATGGATCTCCCTTGAGGCAGATCAAGATGCATTATATGAAACCAGAGTAGGCACTCAGCCAGCCAAGCTGATAGCCTGCAGAAATGAATGAAAAGGCAACAAAAGCAAAACAAAAAACAAAACCCTCAACAGGGAACATGATGAGGTGAGTGCATAACTGTGTTGCAAGTGGTCTGTTACAAGAAACACAAGCAAAGGGGGGTGACAGCTTGCGGGGGGGGGACCTTAGTAGAAGAGTGCTCCGGAACATATATATCCCAGCCCTAGAGGACGTAATGATTTCCCCATATAATATGAGGGGTTTCTACCAGATTGTAAGATTATAGGAAAATAAGAGGAGCCTGCTGGAGGCAGAACATACCTATCATACCTAGTAACCATTGATACGAGGGATGCGGGTGGCGCTGTGGTCTGAAACACAGAGCCTAGGGCTTGCCAATCAGAAGGTTGGTAGTTCGAATCCCCACAACAAGGTGAGCTCCCATTGTTCGGTCCCTGCTCCTGCCAACCTAGCAGTTCAAAAGCATGAATTGCAAGTAGATAAATAGGTACCGCTCCAGCGGGAAGGTAAACGGTGTTTCTGTGCACTGCTCTAGTTCGCCAGAAGTGGCTTAGTCATGATGGCCACATGACCCAGAAGCTGTACGCCGGCTCCCTTGGCCAATAAAGGGAGATGAGCGCCGCAACCTCAGAGTCGTCTGCGACTGGACCTAATGGTCAGGGGTCCCTTTACCTTTAACCATTGATACTTTTATTCACTATGAATTTGTCTAGTCCTGTTTTAAAGCCATCCCAGTCAGTGGCCATCATTGTCTCTTGTGAGGGCAGATTCCATAGTTTAACTCTGCACAATGTGTTTTAATTGCAGAATGCACAAAAAGTACACACATTTCCTGCAAAAGACACACAAAACTCTTGTGACTCCATGCATAAAGCAAATGCTCATATTTACATTTGTTTGCCACCACGGTTTGTTAGCTCATGAATGCAAATTGAAAAAGTTTATAGTGTTTTAAAAGAAGGAGGAGGTGGTTACAACATTAGGAACAAAATGGGGAACCAGAGCTCCAACTGTCTGGAGCTAGAAATCTGAATATTTCAGCTCACTCTGAACAGTTGTAAGAAGAATCCACTTGGTTGGTGCATTTTCTGAGTGTGTGAGTATATTAATAGTTGCCATGCAACCCCTTGTTGCCATAGCAATTGTAAACAAATTAGTTATGTGACTGAAGCTTCCATTTGGTTTGAGAATCGCCCTATGGGCAATTCCTGTCATTAGTGAAAAGTGAAAGAATTTTTTTTAAAAAAGAAACATGCTCTCCCATCCAAGACACATAAAAGCCTGCTTTTGAGAGCCCTTTTCAAGCTGTTGAGATGGCTGGATTCTAACCAAGTTCAATGGAAGAGCAAACTTCTCATGAAAATATTAAAAAATATTGACTGTTTAAAGCCAAAGCCATGAATCTCCATCTTTTTTCCCATTTTTTCTTTTTAAAGGGGGGAATATATTTTTCCAGAATTAATATCTACACAAGAAAACTGCACACAAAGCAATACTACTTGCTTTAGCACACACAGCAACCTGGGGGGTAGGTCACACTGAGTGGTGGCCCATTCAACACAGCTATTTTCACACATTAGCTAAACATGGCAGGGTGGGAGGGAGTATCCATTCCCAAGCTGCAAATATTTCTCTGAAGCTGTGAACAGATCCCATGTACATAGAGGGCCCTCAAGTGATGGGAAGTTTTGCTTCTGCACATGACTCTGGCAAACCGCTCTAAGCTGAAGCGTTCCTTCCTCACCCACCCTAGAATGTTTAGTTCACATTGAGTTCATGAAACATCGTACCCTGACCTGTTCTCAATGCATGGTTAACCACATCTACGGAATGTGATAGTTATGTTCTTTTAAGGCTTGCTATATCAATCACTAGTAATAGTTTAATAAGCAGGTTTTCATACCTGTCCAATTCTGTGTTCCCTTTCCCAACCTTTAATCTATTGATGATTAATGCCTATATGCAACCCTTGCATTGTATTTGTGTTAACCAATCAGCAACAAGCACATATGTGGAAATGCTGTAATATTCAATAAAAGGGACTCCCCGAGACATGCTCGAGAGATGCCTCCCATATGACACTTGTCATTCGTCTGTCGTTTATTTCAACCCAACACTCGAGGACTGGTGGGGTTTTTGTGGGGTGGGGTGCATTCTGCAATATGTCACTGACAGGAGTAAGAACAGACCATTCACACACAATTCCGCTTTATTAATTGTTCTGTGATGGTTCCCAAATGGCCACATTCACACCATACATTGAAGGCACTATGACACCAGACCCTCCAAGTGTCCCTATTTTCCAGAGACGTCCCTGATTTAAAGAAGCCGCCCCAGTTTCTGATTTGATCCTGGAATGTCCCACTTTTCCTTAGGATGTCCCTATTTTCATTGGAGAAATGTTGGAGGGTATGGAATTATCCAACCCCCACGCAGTCTGAAGGCAATCCTGTGTAGGGAAGTTGTTGTTTTTTAATGTTTAGTGTTATACTATGTTTTTATATATGTTGAAAGCTGCCCAGAGTGGCTTGGGCAACCCAGTAAGATGTGTGAGGTATAAATAGGGTATAAAATTATCACTATGGAATGGGACATCCCTATTTTCATTAGAGAAATGTTGGAGGGTATGTGATACCACTTTCAACTGGAATGGTTTCACCCAAAGAATCCTGGGAGCCCTATTTTTTAAGGGTGCTGAGAGTTGTTAGGAGACCCCTATTCCTTGGCCAGAGTTACAATTTCTAGAATCAATCCCCTTTCCCTGGGAACTTTGGGTACTCTCAGCAGCCTTAATGAACTACAGCTCCCAGGATTCCCTGGTGGAAGCCATGATTGTTTAAAATGGTATCATAGTACATTTAGAAGACATCTGAAGGCAGCCCTGTTTAGGGAAGCTTCTTATGTTTAATAGACTATTGTATTTTAATATTCTGTTGGAAGCCGCCCAGAGTGGCTGGGGAAACCCAGCCAGATGGGTGGGGTATAAATAATATATTATTATTATTATTATTATTATTATTATTATTATTATTAAATGTACAGGGTGAATGTGGTCAGTGTTATCACATTACTGTTGTCTGGAGGGGCTATCCTGCATTATAGCACAATGAAAGCATCATAACATCCTCCCTCCAGAATATTTGCGGTATGAAAATTCACAGGTCATCACAGCAGGATATTATGAGATATGCACAGATTGGAACGGAAGCAGTATGTCCATCCCACAAACCTCTTCAGGTGGAAATAGTATTGGAAGTCAGATCACATCTAACCACCCCAATACCACCATGAGCACAAATCATCATGAATGCACACAACAAAAAAGGATATCTGGTGTGGGGAACAAGTCCCTCTTGAAATGACCATGCTGTGAAATCTGGACTCCCTCCATGTAGACTGAAGGTGTAAAAATCTGAATAAATCATATTTCTTAAAGCTACTGCAGTCTCCGCCACATTTTCAGTTCTACAAAGGGTCATCCTCACCCTTCAATGCCACATGCTGAGGAAGGGGTCTGAAATATACTCAGAGTCAAGTGTGAATTTCATGCTCTTTATTCAGCTCATTGTAGCAATGAATGAAATTTCCCCCAAAACGTCTAGCTATATATACATTATTTACACAATGGACCCCGCGTGATTGGCTAATTCTGGGCTGCTCCTGTAGGCCAATCAGGTTGCGGATTCACCTCCTCCAGAACCTGATTGGCTGCTCCTGCAGACCAGTCAGGTTGCTGATTCACTTCATCCAAGAGCTTGATTGGCTGCTCCTGCAGGCCAATCAGGTTGCTGATTCACTTCCACCTGGAGCTGGATTGGCTGGCTCCTGTGGACCAATCAGACTGCTGCATTCTGGATCCTATTGTTCTAGAATTCAGCTCGGTACATAACACCAGGTCCTTCCTCAGAGTGAGGAACTGTGGTTGAGATGGTGAGAGAGAATGACTGTCCTGCTCTCACTTCGCTGCATTTGTGGCTAATAATGCTTTGAGTTGAGGAGCAGTGGACCTGTAGAAGCTTTTGGGAATGCAACAGGCCACATCCCTGCAACAGCCATCCTTTGAAAGTCTCATTTCTCTGAATTTTCCAGCGCGGTTCCCCAGCCAAGTAATGTGTACATGAATGTGTACACAAGGGCAAAGTGTGCATCGAAATGCATGTATTTGTGAAAGTAACCTTCTAAAAGTGCATGGTATTAGAGAAAAACTGCTTTGCAAAAATGCGTATATTAGGCAAAATTGCATACCAAAAAATGTGTTTATTAGGAGAAACTCATACTACATTGCTGATGAATTTTAAAGGGGATTTAAAATAATAATAATAAGCAAATTGCAGCAGAAATGTGTAGAGAAGAATTTAAGAATGGAAAACGAAAAACTTGAGAGAACTGAAACCAACAGATCCGACCATCTCTAATCCAGATCTAGGCCACCTTCACTCCATACAAACCATGACCACTTAAAGTGGTGTCATAGTGCTTTTAATATATGGTGTGAATACAGCCCTAGCTTCAACTGTGATGCTCTCAGCCTAACCTACCCAACAATGTTGTTGTAAGACTGACATGCTTCTCCAGGATCTTTGTTTCTTACACTTTTATCTAGCTCCTTCTCCAAAGCTGTGGAAGATCAGCAGAGAAATCAGCTGAAATGTTCTTGGACCCTCTGAATGGTAAAGGCTTGTCATTTATCACACACAGGACAAAAAGTTGGCAGCCTGTTGCATCACTATTTACCCCCTCGTATTCAAAGCCCAATCAATAACTGAGATGAAAGGGCTTGTAATAACGATGAAAAGTAGGACAGACAAAGTAATCATTGCTGCCAAGGCAGTCGCAAACTGAATGGCTGGACTGAGAATGTTGCCCAGAGTTGTAAGGGAAAGAGAAAGCCTAGAGAAATGTGGTCCAGTCAGTGTTAGTCAGCCTGCAAAACTCATGTTACATATACCAGGAAGGTAAGTGTGCAAGCTGCATAATACAAAGCTATAGAAACAAGAAGCCCCATAACTTCTTTCTTAACTTATTATGGAATGTACCAAGTAGATATTATTTCACACTTGGCTTGGTTTTCGTGGAAGGTTCTTGAGACCCAGTCTCACTAAATTCATTGTTGGTGGGTATTACTACAGGTAGGGACGCAGGTGGCGCTGTGGGTTAAAGCCTCAGCGCCTAGGACTTGCCCATCGAAAGGTCGGCGGTTCGAATCCCTGCGGCGGGGTGCGCTCCCGCTGCTCGGTCCCAGCGCCTGCCAACCTAGCAGTTCGAAAGCACCTCCGGGTGCAAGTAGATAAATAGGGACCGCTTACCAGCGGGAAGGTAAACGGCGTTTCCGTGTGCAGCTCTGGCTCGCCAGAGCAGCGATGTCACGCTGGCCACGTGACCCGGAAGTGTCTCCGGACAGCGCTGGCCCCTGGCCTCTTAAGTGAGATGGGCGCACAACCCCAGAGTCTGTCAAGACTGGCCCGTACGGGCAGGGGTACCTTTACCTTTACCTTTATTACTACAGGTGGAATTAAGACAAAACTTCTTTGGACATCTAGTATCTAGATGATGCAGACTTTTCAAAAAACCCAATGTGTTCAAAGTAAAATTACTCCTCAATCACATAATCCAACTTCATCAAACCTCTGTCAATAGCCTTCATACTGGAATCAAAACTTTCTAGCATTCTCCATTGGTCATGCCAACCTGTAACCGCTGATCTCCATTAAATAGTTCTTCACAGAAGTCAAATTGAATAGCAGCTACTAGCTCCCCCTTAGATTTGAACTGGTTTCAGTCCTAAACACGATGCATTCATCTTGGTGTTTTCTAATTTTGCACAGAATGAACACCCTCCCTCTGATGCTTCTGATAGAAACCAGGTTTCTGCATATTTGTATGATGACATGATTAATTGAGGGATGGAATGATCAAGAAATGGATTTTCTCCAGTTAAAACCAGCATTCTTCTCCCCCAAATGGAATTTATTGTGAAATATTTGCATTTATATAGTACTCTATTTGTATGTTAACATGGGTATCGAGTAAGTATGCTGAGTGAATGGAATTCTGAATTATGGAGTTTGATGTTTTATAAATTGCATTATTTATAGCACTTGATGTTTTCCATACGGTATTTAATTTTTATTGTTTTACACATTCTTTTTTGCTTTATCTTCGTATTTGGCTTTGCAATCATTTCTGAAGAAAAACAACCTATACATATTTGAAACAAACAAACAAACAAAAACAAACAGGTGTATCTATATGTGAACATCTCTGTTTCCAGTATTTTAACAGTGGGATGCAGGCAGCAGGCAGAAGAGCTGGATCAACCATCAAATGAGAGCCTGTCTTCTTTACCTACCTAAACTGAAAATGTAGGGAGAGGGACCCAGAGAAGAACTTCCAAATGTGACGTTAATGACCATACACAGGTTCATATGGAAGGAAGTTGTCCCTTACTCAGATGACCTTCAGCCAGGAAATATAAATAAAAGCAAACATCAACCTCTCCTTAGACTTAAATTTATTTAAGCTTTAAATATATTTTATAAACATTTCAAAGCCCCTCCCCCTTCTTACCAAACCCTTTTGGTGACAAGCTCTCAGAACAGCTTGTATATGATCAATGAAAACAAATAACAAATGACTGAAACAATACAATGTTCCATGCAGGACCAGCCTGGGACAAGATGGTGCCCCTCTCTATTGAATAAGCAAAAGCTAAATGTACCCCCAGCTGGGCCTTACTCCAGCCCTGGCAACAGGACAGCACTCTCCATTATACCTGAGGGCAGAGGCATATGTTAAGAAGTGCAGGGCAGACCACGTGACACACACAGCTCTGTTTCCCAGTGCCTCCCTAACACTCCCTGACTCTCAGCATCTGCTGCCTGACGCAGTTGGCTCACTCCACCTAATGGTAGGACCGGCCCTGGTCCCATGTGGCTTTTCAAAACTAGCCTGATGGTAACAATTTAACTCACTGGCTGCTTTATGGTTTCTCCCTTGCCGAGCAGTTGGTTCTAGTGGCCTCTGAGAGGGGAGGAAGGGCCCAGCACAAGCTGGAGAAGAAGAAGCCAGTGACTTCCTTTCTCTGGCTACTCTTCCTGGCAAATGGAGAACATAGGATATCACAAAACAAGTTTTTCAGGTTCTACTGAGTTTTGCTTTGTGGGTCATCAACTGTGTAATGGCAGGCATAAAGCGTATAACAACACTTGTTTACACTGGGCAGCAACCTTGCAATGGTTTGCTCAGACCCAGTGACTCTGACTCCAAATTCCTAAACTTGGGATTCCTAGATCCATATCAGGTAGATGCAGTTTGCACTGGCCAAATGTCAGCAGCAGGCTATGGCAAATTAATGTCTTGTCAGCAGAAGGTCAATGTTGACTAGAATCACAAATAAGGGAAGGGGAATCTGTCAATTTCTGTTCTCTCCATTTCTTATATTTTCCAGTCTTAAATTCAGTTCTGCACATTTTACAGCAATTTATGACTATTTTGTTTTTTTTTTAAAAAACCTGATGAAAATTCATCAGCTTTTTAGTGTGGATTCTCCTGTCACACACCTTAATACGCACTTTTGACTAATGTACACATTTTTGCAAGCAATTTCCCCTAATATAACACAATTTTGTATGTTATTTTCATTAATATATTCATTTTAATGCACTTTCCTCCCCTAACATGTGCATTTTTGTAAATATTCTTTGTTTAGACACCTGCACTGGAGGGAGTCCAGATTTGGGTAAGTGTGAATTTGGAAATACAGCTTTGTTTCAGTTAGCATATTGTTTTGGAAAGTATGAATTTGAGAGATTTAAATGTGTACTGAAATGAATTTCTCCTCCTTCCCTCCCCGTAGGTAAGAAGGTAGGGGTGGTATTAAGAGCAGACTAAGTTTGGTAGAGCAGTTCCCCATTCATTCTAATGGACCACTGTTGCAATGGTCACCTTGCAGATTAATGGCTAAAAAGCAGAATCTGAACTGAAACAATACAATTACAGCTCACATTCTAGGACAATATATTTCCCCAGCTCAAAATCACCGAGTTACTTCTTCTAAAACCAAAAATTATTAAACCTGAATGGGACTGGCTGTAGATTTTACACAACTTGTAGGAGTCTATAAATTCCTTCTCGTTATATTAGTTTATCTGTCTGTTTCACCAGAACCATCCCAATGCTGGAAAGAAGGCACATTCCACGTCAAAGTAGTGATTTTGCTAGGAGACAAGAACAGGGCAACAAACATCACTGACTATCCAAAGTCATTGCACATTCATTTGAGGGATATTTGACTCACTACTGTGCCTACAGACAAAGAAGACGAGAGAGGACAGTTGTACGAGGGCTAGGAAAGATTGGCTTCAATGGGGTGGCCCAGCATAATTGCATCTCTGTAGAAATTAGTGAAGGGTGATCATCCCACAATGCAAGTGTTTGGATGCTCTTCTAAACATGCAATTATCCCATCTCTCAAAGAACTGAGTGGGAGATTATCCTGCACCAGCAAGCATTAGTCCATGGAATCAATTATCAATGCTAGATGAACTTTGTACAGGGCAAACCATGGCAAGAAAAGTTATTGGCATCTGCCCCCCTCCCCGTTCCACTGCCCCATGACAACAGTGCCTTTGACCAGCCTGTCTTCTTCCTGACCTTCCAATCTACTGGTTTCCCCCTTTTTGTGCTGACTGTATATTTAAATAGTTGAGTGTGATCAATCCACACCAGCTACCATGTTCCTAAATTTCCAATCTGCTATGGAAGTCTGCCTCTGGTGGTCTCCACTGGAACTGAGGAAAGGACAATGCCTCTATGAGATGTATGAGCATCATATTGCTAGGCTGCCCCAGATGACTCACCCATTCTAAGGTTCCTGACAGCGCCCACTGCAGAAGTCTCTCCTGGCCCACCAGGTCGCTGAGTGCAGCCAACCTGTAAATTCCCCGCAATGTCTTGAGTTAGGATCATCACTATTTACATGTGGCTTTCCCAGTGTATCCTGCCAACCTGGCAGTTCGAAAGCATGTCAAGTGCAAGTAGATAAATAGGTACCACTCCAGCGGGAAGGTAAACAGCATTTCTGTTCGCTGCTCTGGTTTGACAGAAGCGGCTTAGTCATGCTGGCCACATGACCCAGAAGCTGTCAGTGGACAAACGCCAGATCCCTTGGACAGTAAAGCGAAATGAGTGCCGCAACCCCAGAGTCGTTCACGACTGGTCTTAATGGTCAGGGGTCCCTTTACCCTTTACCTTTACCTTCCCAGTGTAAGTCATGCTCAAAGTGGTTCACAATGACTATTTTTATGTTATTGTTGGCATCCGTCTATCTCGGGAGACAATGGAGGAGTGCATCTTTGGTGCCGAGGTCAAACTGTTGCAAGGTGTCAGCAACGTTCTTTCCCAGAGTGACAGCGAGGGCTCCGAGGACAAAGGAGGGTGGCAGACAGAAAGAGATGGAGTCTTGCTTTCTTCACATGCATAGAGTGTGAAGCGAGCCTCTCCTTTTCCTGGAATGCAGGTCATAAATTTCCAGGACAGCATAAAGCAGGCAGAGGGGCCACAGCTGTCAGACATGCTCTCAGGGGAGGAGGGGCAAACTGGACAATCTGCTCCTGAGTCTCCTCCTACTAGGAGGATGGGCAGAGTCCAGGTTTGGTGTCAAGCCCACAGAAGGAGGAGCATCCGATGGTGTATATCCTGTTGGAAAAGAGCCCACCCTCCAGTGGGCTCAACTGACCCATCGAGTGATGAAGACTGAGCTGTGTGCTCGGACTGAGCTACTGTGTAAATATCGATAAATCTGAACATTATAAAAGTGCCAGCTTGCCGTCTCTTGGTGTAAGAGGGAGATTGTAAATCCTGACACAAGGTTGCAGCGCCTGCTGTGGCTGTAGAGACTGACATGGGAAAGACGTGTTTTCTTTTCTTGCTGCTGTTTGTGCTGCTGCAGATGCACCATGGCGTCTCTTCTGTCCTCCCTTTGGTTACAAGTGTAATTACAAGAATATGAGAGACGGCATGGGAGGGCTGCAATGCATTTGCTTTCCATGCAAAAAGGTCCCAAGTAGGTCCACTAGGTAGGGCTGGAAATATTTCTGGCCTGAAACCCTTGAGAGCTGTGCAGACAATACTGAGCTACATGTAGCACTGGTCTGCCTTCCTGCTACTAAAACACAGGTATAGTTCTGTGAAATAATAGTGACATCTGCTCTAGTCTAATATAATTGAATTTATGCTCGGTTTATGCACACACAAACATGCCAACATGCTAAATGTATTTATTATTGAACCTGTCTGGATGATTTCACATGCAAGACCCGCAGCATGCCTTCAAAAGAAAGCCCCCCAAATAACTATGTGGTGCCCTGCAAACACTTTTTCTATTTACACAGCTGCTCTGCTGCCGAACGAGAAGCGAGTTATTCTGCTTAAAAAAAAAAAAAAATCATAATGGAATTTCCCGTGCTGTTTTTGAACACCGCTGTGCATCCTGAGCGTGGGGCTCTCAGCAGGAAGTAGTTCATGGGCATTTCAGAGGAAAAGGAAAAGAAAGAAAACCTTTTCATTGTGCTGTGTTAAAGGTGCCCGAATGGAGCGACGAGTTCTGAGAACTGCAGGGCTATGGGAGAGTTGTTTTAATGGAGCAATATCCCACTGCGGGCAGTGAATGCCCTTGCAGCCTCTGGGGTGCTTATCTCGAGCACTCGACCGAATGGAAGAGTTCTAAAATGATTTGGAGGGCTTAGAAAACAGTTCAGAAATGTAAAAGAAAGTTCAGAAAAGGGAACTCAAAGACCTTTTAGGAGAGGAAGACAGGGCACTGCCTTAGTCTATCTGGCTCAGTAGTGTTTCCACTGACTGGCAGCAGTTAAGGTTTCAGGAAGGGAACACTCCTAGCCCTCCATAAAGATGCTAGGGACTGAGGATGAGAATGTCTGCAGGTGAAGCCAATGTACTGACCCTGACCTAGGGCCCTCCCCACTGTGGATGTCCTGCATGCTTCATGGCATTGCTACTGTTTCAAGAGTTTACAACATCCTTCTGAAAAATGACGATTACAGATCTGACCAGGCAAATCAAGCGCTGTGGAAATGCACCAGCAAAAGATGGCCCAGCTATTTAGTCATTTGTTTATTTCGTGAAGTTTAAATCCCACCTGATTGTTAGAGAAAAAGAAAGCCTCAAAGCATTTTACAAATAGAATAAAACCATGTAAGTATTGGTGAACAGAGTTAAAAAACAAATATTTACTATAAAACTTACAAAAAAAATAATTAAAATCAAGGGCAGACTTAAAAAGACGGATTAAAACACATGTCAACATTCTACATATCTGGGTATGCTTGCCTAATACTTTGGCCACCTCATGAGAAGAGAAGACTCCCTGGAAAAGACCCTGATGTTGGGGAAGATGGAGGGCACAAGGAGAAGGGGACGACAGAGGACGAGATGGTTGGACAGTGTTCTCGAAGCTACCAGCATGAGTTTGACCAAACTGCGGGAGGCAGTGGAAGACAGGAGTGCCTGGCGTGCTCTGCTCCATGGGGTCATGAAGAGTCGGACATGGCTAAACAACTAAACAACAACAACCAGAAATATTTTCAGCGGGTGCTGAAATGAATACAATGATGATACCTGCTGATGTCAATAGGCAGGAAGTTCTAAAGTCTGGGTGCTGCCACACGAAAAGATCAATTTCCTCCAAATGCAGAACAAGTATTATATGGTGCCAGTTCCATAGATCAAAGCGGTCTGGTGGGGATATATGGAGTAAGACGATCTCACAGGGGTGAGAGAAAAAACCCAAAGGGAGAGGGTGTTTAGACTAGCAATAAGCCATGGGAAATTACAAGATCTTGTAATAGCACTACACATGTGTCTGGAGATCATTTGGATGGAGTGGATCAGAAAGGTACAGCAACAAAAAATGTGAAGAATCCAGAGAAAACCATTTGTTTTATTTATCTGTTTATTAGACTTATATTCATCACAATATCTAAGGGCAGTTCACTAGACTAGAACAAATTCTGGTGGGTAGTCTGCAACAATGGCCAAGCCACAGGCAGGCTCCCAAATAGGTGTTCACAGCTACTTTGCTTCTCCCTGCTGCGCCATGCTAAGTCAAGGTTTGGCTTTAGGTGTTGTCCGAACTGGGACTTGCGGGTTGCTCCCTATTGGATAGCACTGTGCCAAAATCTGCCCTTCAATTACTCAGAAATCTTCTTCCTCCGGGAAAGAGGCTTCCATTTTGTCTGCCTCATTCTCAAAGCACTTGATGATTTCTATGGAATTTTGGGAGTGCAGGGATTGTTGTCTAGAAAGATAAGCATGACAAAAACCTTTGCATCCCACCCATGAGAATTTCACCAGCACCTTGTGATGACTCTTGTAACCATTTTCTTTTTTCAGCAAAAGAGAATTTTTCAGCACAGTGTGAATGCAGGATGAATAAATCAAATGAAATATGGTTGCCCTTTGGTATGCCCAGTGGCGTAGCGTGGGGGGTGCAGGGGGGGCCGGCCGCACCGGGCGCAACATCTGGGGGTTAGGGTTAGGGGGCGCAAATCCACGGGTTAGGGGGCGCAAATTACTTGCCTTGCCCCGGGTGCTGACAACCCACGCTACACCACTGGGTATGCCCAAATGTCCTTCCCTCAACAGTGTGAGAGGGCGGAAGATCTTTAAAAATCCCTTCCCATGGACACAAGTGTCCCTGTGACTCTGGAAAGGCTGAGTTGGTGACTCTTGGTCTCCTCTGTTCCTTTCATTGAGATCTGCATAAATCTCCTAAATCTGATAGGCAATTCAGATGTCTTTTATGTCCTCCTACTTCTCTCAGATCAAATTTGCATCTATCACCCTCAGGGTGTCCAAGAACTTTGCTGCAGCAAGCAAAAGGAACTAACCTTTGACATTTTTTAAGCTTCCTCTTTGGAGTTTGTACGATGACTGTAATTTTTTTAACGCTGGTGCCCATTTTACTTTATTCTACACTACTTCCATTCATTTAATCCATTTTTAAAAGTTTACTATACACATCTGGACAATGTGCTCTGTGTGTTTCTTATCCCAGTTTCCTAATGCCAGCCCTGGATTTGATGTTTATGTACATGCACACAGGTACATATACTCTCAGCGCGGAATGGCTGCATCCACATGGGGGACCACTTGTTCACAACACCCAGCCATGTGAGCTGTCAGCCTGGCTTCTCCAACATCCTTGTACCGGAGCAAGAGTGCAATAAGGCAATGGTTTCCAACTGGTGGTCCACAGGCCCCAGGGGGTCCATATAACCCACCCAAGAGGTCCGTGGCACCATTCAAATAACAAAAACTACCATAAAAAGGTAAAGGGACCCCTGACCATTAGGTCCAGTCATGACCGGCTCTGGGGTTGTGGCGCTCATCTCACTTTACTGGCCAAGGGAGCCGGAGTATAGCTTCCGGGTCATGTGGCCAGCAAGACTAAGCCGCTTCTGGCGAACCAGAGCAGCACACGGAAACGCCGTTTACCTTCCCGCCGGAGTGGTACCTATTTATCTACTTGCACTTTGACGTGCTTTTGAACTGCTAGGTTGGCAGGAGCTGGGACTGAGCAATGGGAGCTCACCCCGTCACGGGGATTTGAACCTCCGACCTTCTGATTGGCAAGTCCTAGGCTCTGTGGTTTAACCCAGAGCGCCACCTGTGTCCCTAAAAACTACCATAGAGACATCAAAATTTTCAAAAGTAGGGGATCCATGGCTTGGCTTTTGGAAAACAGGGGGTCTGCAGTACTTAGCTAATTGGGAGCTACTGCAGTGAGGGCTTTTCTATATGACTACTAGGCTAGCAGTCCACCCATTCACAGGTACGCAGCTTTTGCACATCAGTTCTGTGGAATTTCTTCGAAAGAAATTCAAAGCAAACTTCATTTGCATCTCAATGCAATCATTTCAGACTCACTTGCAGTGCAGCAGAGCTTCCTCAGCAAAACAATGGTTGGGAAACTTTCTCCTGAAGTCAAGAAGTAAACCCACAAAAGGGTTCCTCCACACATCTAACTGATGCTTGGCTCTGGCTGTTGCCACCCACGCAATCCCAGGCATGGGGGTCACATGGAACAAAGGAATCGAGACCGTGCATGAAAGCTGGACATTTCCCATTGATGAGAACTTGCTGGAGGTGAGGAACCCTAGTTCATCCTCTGCTTGCTGACTCATTCAAGAACCAGTCTGATGCAGAGGAAATGCTTGTCTCCCCTCTGGCAACTGCTTCTTTCTCCATATGTAGGCCTATCTCCTTGTTAATGATGTTGAATTCTGGTTCTAAAGAAAGGAAAGAGAAACCTGAGTCATATGAATGGCTGCTTTCAATGGGCGGGGAGGGGGAATTTCCCAGCGTATGGAATGGAGTGAGTCCGGAATACTGCTCAATGGGATTCACTCAAAGATCACTTGCCAACACATCACAAGTTTTCAGCTAACACTGGGTGGCAGACAGGACTGGATGGAGACGGGGGTTTTCTGGAGCCAAGCTTTCATAGAACACTTTTAATGAGCTTGTCTCTTGTTTCCCCTGCATTGCTTTGCCTTTTAAATTCTGTTTTCTAAGGTGCCTGTCTCATCTCTCATAGGCTCTTTTCAATTTTAGTACATTAAGCAGACTAAGGGCTATTTTGCATTTCGCTCCTAAGAACGGGATGTCGCCATGTCAAGAAGATTTGGCACCGCTTCCTTTTAGCACGACTAAGAACTTTTTCCCTATTTCCAGTATAAAATGTAGGCATGTTCTGCTTCTTCCTCAGAGTTTACGTACTTAATTTCACTATTGCTATGGTGGAAGAAGGCATGCATTTCACTGAAGCATCTCTGATGGTGTATTTTTAGCCAGTTTCCCTGGGAAGAGGCTTCCACAGATGGGGAACCAAGTGCAGGTCAATTATGTTTCCAGGGCAGCTGCCTACCATTTCCATCTGGTACGCCAGCTGAGACCCTACCTACCCGTCTCACCAGAGTGGTACATGTTCTGGTTATCTCCCGCTTGGACAAATGCAATGTGCTCTACATGGGGCTACCTTTGAAGGTGACTCGGAAACTACAACTAATCCAGAATGCAGCTGCCAGACTGGTGACTGGGAGCAGGGGCTGGGACCGTATAACACTGGTCCTAAAAGACCTACACTGGCTCCCAGTATGTTTCTGAGCACAATTCAAAGTGTTGGTGCTGACCTTTAAAGCCCTAAATGGCCGATATACCTGAAGGAGCATCTCCACCCCCATCACTCAGCCCAGACACCAGTTCTGAAGGCTTCCTGGCTGTTCCCTCAATTGTGAGAAGTGAAGTTGCAGGGAACCAGGCAGAGGGCGTTCTTGGTAGCGGCACCTGCCCTGCGGAACACCCTCCCGTCAGATGTCAAAGAGATAAACAGTTATACGACCTTCCATAGATATCCGAAGGCTGTCATGTTTCAGGAAGCTTTTAATGTCTGATGTTTTCTTGTGCTTATATTGTGTTGGAAGCCACCCAGAGTGGCTGGGGCAACGGAGTCAGATGAGTGAGGGACAAGTATGTAAGTAAGTAAGTAAGTACGTAAGTAAATAAGTAAATGATTATGATGATGATGTCATTCAAGATCTTGCTGTCCTACAGACTAGTCTACCAGGTCCATGAAAGAATTATTTTCCTCCCTTATCATAACAAGAATATTTTCTAAAAGTCTGCCTACCACATATTCTGGATGCATACTTGCCAAGGATAATCTAAAGCAATGTGGTATTTTATAGAAAACCACATAATGGAGTGGCTTGTAATGACCTCAGCCATTGTGACTAGGCTATGTGTATACATGCAGTTTGCATACACAGCATGTAAGACTTTCTGGCATCCTGTTTTCAAAACCTGAAGCTGCATTTTCCCTTGCTACCAAATCTGCATATTTTCTCAGAGCTCGTTTCTTTCACCACAATAGACAATATCTCCCCTCCTGCCAAAGAAATGCCCAAATGCTAAAGAGTAGCTATAACAGTCATTACTACAACAGCAACTTTGAGCTACGAGCACTCTTAAATTAGAATTATTGCTGCAAATGATTTGTATATGTCTTGATTGCTGTGATTACTGATTCTGTAACCATAAATGTGTATTTTTGCAAATTCATGCTAACATCAGGCGCTGCATACAATGAACTTTTCCCCTTTTTGGCTGAGTAGTTTAAATGACTTGTGTAGTTTAAATGACTTGGCTGAGTAGTTTAAATGACTTGTGTCCTTTACATACACAACATTGTCGCTGCTCAAAAAAGCAAATTGCATTCAAGAAGAATCTGAGTCCCCCTCCACTACTCTAACTAGTTCACACCATTACATGCATAAACTGCAATTCTCAACAGATTTGTCTCAAATTTGTCCACCTTGTGTCACAGTCAACATGCAGATATTCCACACCAAACTTGAGATCAGTTGGCCACATCATCTGGGTATGGTAAACAATTAGAGGTTATTGGGGGTTTGTGTGTGTGTGTGTGTGTGTGTGTGTGTGTTCAAATGGTGCCTCTAAACTTGACATGAGCCCACAGTGTGACGCGGCAGCTAAAAAAGCCAATGCAATTCTGGGCTGCATCAATAGGAGTATAGCATCTAGATCAAGGGAAGTAATAGTGCCACTGTATTCTGCTCTGGTCAGACCTCACCTGGAGTACTGTGTCCAGTTCTGGGCACCACAGTTCAAGAAGGACACTGACAAACTGGAACGTGTCCAGAGGAGGGCAACCAAAATGGTCAAAGGCCTGGAAACGATGCCTTATGAGGAATGGCTAAGGGAGCTGGGCATGTTTAGCCTGGAGAAGAGGAGGTTAAGGGGTGATATGATAGCCATGTTCAAATATATAAAAGGATGTCACATAGAGGAGGGAGAAAGGTTGTTTTCTGCTGCTCCAGAGAAGCGGACACGGAGCAATGGCTCCAAACTACAAGAAAGAAGATTCCACCTAAACATTAGGAAGAACTTCCTGACAGTAAGAGCTGTTCGACAGTGGAATTTGCTGCCAAGGAGTGTGGTGGAGTCTCCTTCTTTGGAGGTCTTTAAGCAGAGGCTTGACAACCATACGTCAGGAGTGCTCTGATGGTGTTTCCTGCTTGGCAGGGGGTTGGACTCAATGGCCCTTGTGGTCTCTTCCAACTCTATGATTCTATGATTCTAAAGCACAGGGATGGGCCCTGCAGATGGTGTTGGAGTACAACTCCCATCATTCCTAAGCATTACCCATGCTGGCTGGGGATGAAGGGAGTTGGAGTCCAGCGACATCTAGAGTGTTACTGGTTCATCATCCCTGTTCCCACAGACTTTCAATGGGTTGCACACTTCCAATTTCAATTATGACTGCTAGCGAAAAGTATTGTTTGCTAGCTTCCTAGTCTAAAATCATTCCATCTATTGGTAAATTCATGTGGCACTTTCTGATTTTGCAGTCCATTCTGATTGCTTCCTAAATCCTCCATAGTTTACCATCTTATCTGTAACGCACCAGCACCTTTGCAAATGACTTTGTCAACAAACATTGTTAAAGAAATCAGTAAATAATGCCAATGCCAGATTTTTAAAAATTGATCTTATCAGCCAATACTGTCAGTGATGCTGTCAGGGATGGTGTATAGGGAGATTTTTAATGTTTGATGTTGATGTTTTACTGTGTTTGATGTTTTGATTTGGTTCGCCAGATACTCCATTCCTTTCCCACCCATGGCCAGCCCAATACATTTTGCTGCCTGAGCCTGAGACATTCTATATACACAAAATTCTATATACAGAGGCCAACTGGGCTAGCATTTAATCTGGCTTCAACACTAACATAGCAGCACATATGAGGCTTGCCTTTGCCATGCAGAGCTATCTGTATGGTACACACACTTTGCTGATGCTTGAGCTACCTCACTCTGCCTAACAATAGAGCTGGCCCCACACCTACCCCAGTTCTGATTCAGTTTGATTATTTTCTGGACAGACACTCAGGTTGCAATCCTGTGCCCTTACCTGGGAGTGAACCTTACTGAACTTCTAAGTAGGCATATCTAGGGTTGTTTTGTCAGTGTCTTTTGGCTACTGGGCAAACTGGAAAAGGTTTGGAAAAGGGCAATCAAAATTATCACCTTCCCTGTAAGGAAAGCTTACAACATTTCAGGCTTTTTGAGTTTAGACATGATAGAGGCATACACAATTACTTCTCCGTATCCACTTTCTTCACTTCATGCATAATGTTCTTCTATAAGACTCAGGGACATGCAGTGAAGCTGAAGTATGGAAGATTCAGGGCAGACAAAATAAATTAATTCTTAACGCAGTGCATACTGCTTTGGGGGGTTTTGCTTTTGTTTTACTGTCAAGTAGTATATAAACATTATGAAATAAATAAATAAATAAATAAATAAATAAATAAAATAGTAAAACTATGACATTTGCTCTCACAAGGGGTAGTAATGGCCCCCAACATAGCTTAAACTGAGAGAAACCTTCCTCCCTCTTACCTTCCTTGACTCTGCCCATTAACTATGTTGCCATCCTCTTGACTTTTGTGCTACCTTTCCTGATCTGCAATATACATTCTTCCATTATTGCGAACAACAAAACTCTGGTTATATGTCTACTGCTATTTTAGGATTCATTCTACTGCTATTTGCTAGTTAGGTAAAGGTAAAGGGACCCCTGACCATTAGGTCCAGTCGTGGGCCGACTCTGGGGTTGCGGTACTCATCTCACTTTATTGGCCGAGGGAGCCGGCGTACAGCTTCCGGGTCATGTGGCCAGCATGACTAAGCCGCTTCTGGCGAACCAGAGCAGCGCACGGAAACGCCGTTTACCTTCCCGCCGGAGCGGTACCTATTTATCTACTTGCACTTTGACATGCTTTCGAATTGCTAGGTTGGCAGGAGCAGGGACCGAGCAATGGGAGCTCACCCCGTCACGGGGATTCAAACTGCCGACCTTCTGATCGGCAAGTCCTAGGCTCTGTGGTTTAACCCACAGTGCCACCCGCGTCCCTATTTGCTAGTTAAAAAGGTAAAGGTACCCCTGCCCGTACGGGCCAGTCTTGACAGACTCTGGGGTTGTGCGCCCATCTCACTTAAGAGGCCAGGGGCCAGCGCTGTCCAGAGACACTTCCGGGTCACGTGGCCAGTGTGACATCGCTGCTCTGGCCAGAGCCAGAGCCAGAGCCGCACACGGAAACGCCGTTTACCTTCCCGCTGGTAAGCGGTCCCTATTTATCTACTTGCACCCGGAGGTGCTTTCGAACTGCTAGGTTGGCAGGCGCTGGGACCGAGCCTTTGGCTAAAACTGTGATACTCCAGAAACAAGCACTATGATTGTTATAGATCTTTATTTTGTGAACCACACTGAGAACTACGAGTGAAAGGGTGGCATGCAAATTTAATAAATGAAATTCAGGGCAGGTAAGGCTATCTCTCCATGGCTCCTAGCCACAATGGCTATACTCTGCCTCCATGATTGAGGACAGTATGTTTCTGAATACCAGTTGCCAGAAACTGCAGAAAGGGCGAGTGCTGGTGCCTATTGGATTCCCATAAATATCTGGTTGGCCACTGTGAGAACAGGATACTTATCCAGATGAGCCATTGACCAGATCCATCAGAACTAGTCTTGTGTTCTTACATAAAGCACTCTTATATCAGTTTAGCAGTCGTGGAGAAGCCCGGGAACTGTAGTTTGTGATGAATGTTGGGAAATATAGCGCTCTTAACAAACCACAGTTCCCAAGATTCTTTGGGGGGAATCAATGACTTCTTAAGTGATATGAGAGTGCTTTAAATGTATGGTATGGATGTGACCTCAGGGAAGAAGTTTGCAGTTATAGAGGTATGCATTTTTTTTCCATGACTCAGAGAGTAAAAATAAATATGGAAATGTCTTATGAGTGGCCTGAAGGAGCCACCAGCATTCCTCTTAAACTTTGTGCAACGTCTCACTAGGCATCTTCAAACGCGCTCATTCTTTGGAAGTCTGCATCCTGGGTGCGCAGTAAATTAAAGCAAAAGAGAAACTTCGAAGCAGCTGTCCTTTCCCTGGTTACCTTTCACGCCTTCCTAAAGCGCTGAAAGTTTCGGCTGGGCTTGAATTTGCTTCGGGAGGCTTTTAAAAGAAAACGTTGACAGAACAAGCCCTGTCTTGAATGCAGCGTAACGACGAGTCACGGGAGAGGGCAGGGAGACCAAAAGGAAGAAGAGCCCTCTGTGCTTCTGTTGACTTTTCCCTTGTCCTGGTCCTGCTCACTCCTGAGAAATCGCAGACAGGTTACTCGCCCTCTGGGGCAGCTTTCACAGAGCACTGATTTCACACGCACACACAAATAAAAATACCAACACGTTTCCTGACCTCCTACAGGAAGGCTTGAAAAGAGAGCGCACACTTGCACCACATTATTATTATTATTATTATTATTATTATTAATAATAAATAATAATAATAATAATAATAATAATAATAATAATAATAATAATAATAATAATAATAATAATAATCCTAAAAGGATAGCTGCATGTATATAATGCTGCATAACGCTATCTGGAGACCCAGAAATCTCGTTTGGCAAGGCGACGAAAGAAAGAGGAGAGGCTTGCGCGCTCGCCATTCTCTCCCAGGTCCAGAGTTTGCATTTCCAAGGAAGCTGAACTGACAAAGCGTGAAAGTGGCCTAAAAGTGGGGCGGGGGGCGCACAAAGGAAAGCCACCCCGACTGCGGAGCGCGGAGGCTCATCAGTATTCGCCAGGCTCGCTTCCCAGCGCCCCTCGGCGCCGCCGCCGCCGCCTGCGCGCACACAGATTTGCCCGGCGCGGCTCCTCCCCTTTCCTTAACTTGCTGCGCTTCTAAGTTGCCTCCGGCAGAGTCCCAGCCTGCGCCCCCGGCCCACCTTCTCGCTCCCGCTTCCCCGGACAGCTTCCGACCCTCTCCTCGTGGACTCCGCTCGATCCGGAGGGAATCTCGCCTCTTGCCTCCCGCCCGCTTCGCTCGGAGTCTGGAAAGGTGAGCGCGCGCTCTCGATCTCGAATTGTAAGGTTGCAAAGGGGTCCGAAGCCCCTTTAGTGCGTTGATCTTTTGCGCGACGTGGGGCTCGAACCCGCGACCCCGAGGTTAAGAGTCTCGCTGTGCTATCCCTTCTCCAGTTGCATATGCCTTCCTCTCCCCTTGGCACCCCCCCCGGTCCTTTCCTGCCTCAGTGGATGCTGTCTTCCTTTGGGGTACTCCTTGCACCCTGGGTATCGATACGGACAGGTTAGGAGGGGGGGCTCCTGATTTGGGAGATGCGGGAGAAGAGCGACTGTTTCTTTAACAGCGTAATAACCTGTGAAGTGTTGCCTTGGAAAGGTAAGTTCCCCGAAGTTCAGTGGGACCGGTTTCCAAAAAAAGGTGTATAGGGTTGCAGCTCTGGTTAAAAAAATAAACACCTTACAAATAGTTCTGCACAGGATTTCCCCGCCCCAAAACATATCCTTCCATAACCAGCTGACAGAGGGAAACTTTAATTTGTTCTAAATAATGCAGAAATTAATATTTCAATGTGGCTGAGAGGATGAATGTTTCAGCGGGTACTTGTGAGAAACTTTATTAAAACTTCTATGGTTTGCGGTAGCTGGGAACCAGCAGCTACTAGAGATGTTAAGCAGTTGATACAATTGGAAAATCATGTTGTCTGTGCCCAGCTTCTCATCATTTCTAATCTTTTGTGAGTCAGCCTCATAACTTTTGCAGTGGGAGACGCGAACAGCTGTCTTAAATACTATGATCAAACGTGGAAGGTGAAGTTGGATTTAAGTCAAAGATTAAAAAAACAAACCAATCACGCACACCTTTAGAATCAGGTGTTTGATGTGTGGGCTGCAGTACAGCAAAATATTAGTATTTGTGAGTGTAAATGTGTAATAAGCAAGCAGTGTCCCTCTAATAGGGGTTTAAACTCTAATTTGTCCTGTTTTGAGTTGATATGCAGACTACAGGATACCTGTGGGTGGGAAAATGTCTAAGAGCAACCTTCTTAAATACAGCAGATGAATGGATTGCATGCTTTTGTTTGGTGTCATGTACAAGATAATGCAAATTACTCATATACTGTCAACAGAGAACTAAAAATGATTTGCACAAAAGCTGTGAAATTTGGCTAAAGTGTGGTATGATTTCCCCCCCCCAATAAACAATAATAAGTAATTTGATCTGAAATAGATTTTTAAAGCAACCATAAGATATCCTGACGCAACGCAGCCAAATTTAAGTCCTGTTGCATTTAGTGGGGGTGCTAAACCAGTTATTTAATCTAAGCACTGGAACTTTGAGGATGCATTGATATGCTGCTTAGCTGAGCTCCAATGAACACAGTGCAGTTCATATCTGAATAAACACGCATACCGTTGTGCCCTAAAATAGCTGGATTGTGTCCGCGCCCCTCTTCATACAAGTGACTCTATTCTGCTATGTTGTGATGTACCGGTAAATTATTCGATATTGGCTACAATGCCTTTATTTTTTTTATTATTATTATTATTAGTTTGTTTTTTAAAAAATGTTTGCATAAAAGAGTTGAAAGTTGGGTTTCTACTGCATGGTTTTGAAGGCAGTTATTGAAAACTCGGCTTTCTCAATCTCTCTCTCTCTCTCTTTTAGGATTTTTGTTGTCACTGATCAAGGAAAAGGAGTTTTCACACACACCCCTCCCCACCACAGAGATTTTAACAGCAGCAAATCTATAAAGTAGAGGCGTTGTGAGCTATAGATGACTAAAAGTAACGGTGAAGACACGAGGTCAGGCAACAGGATGGAGCGCATTCAGCAAGGAGTCCGGAAACGTACTCTCCTGGCAAAGAAGAAAGTGCAGAGCATCACAAAGGATGATGTCAAAAGTTACTTACTGAGGAATTTTTTTGTGCTCTTCACCATCATTGCTGTCATTGTCGGTGAGTAATTTTGACTGAGGCAACAAATCTTGAAAAAACATCACCTTTCTTCCCCGTTGAGAAGAACTTGCCGGCTTGGAAAGTTTTCTATCCAAACACTCTGGGTTGTTCAGGAGTTGGTGAAAGTTTCCCTGTTGATGCTCAGGTTTGCAGTTCTGACTGCAGTTGCACTGCTCCGTGTTTTAAGTCAGTAGAGCTCAAAGGGGGTTGAATCAGAAGGAAAATGGTTGAGTTATTTTACTGATTCCTTTAAAAAAAGCCCTTAATTAGAAGCAGCTTTTTATGAGCCCTTAATCCGTCTTAACAATTAAAGAAAATTGGCTACTGCCTCAGCGCAATTTCCCAAGGGTGTGTTTCTCTTACGTATTTATTTACTATATTTTTATCCTGCTTCTCAGACCTTTTCAGACAACTATTGTCTCCCCAAGCAGCTCACTTCAATAAAAAGAGAGTGAAAGAGGCCAGCCATCAGACTTGCAATCTAAAAAGGCAGGACTCAAAAGGGAAGAGGAGTAAAGGGAAAGAAAGGCAGAGGAGAGGAAATCAGTTACTTGAGGCCAGAACGAAGTGTTGAGTTATAAGCATTTGTTATACCCTGTTTGGGTCAGGCTGATCTTGCTTTGCTGGTGTTTGTGCTTAAATTCCAGTTGGTAGCTCTTAGAGCAAAGTTTCCAGTGTCTCTTAATTTTGAACAAAGTCAAGATCCAAAAATGAGAACATAACAGCCTTAATATTAAGCTATTTCCCCCCTCACAGTTAAAGAATTACAGCCACAAAGCCAAGGTCAGGAGTTTATGGTTTGTTTGGTTTTGGATTTATTTTTAGAAATCTGTGTGTTACTCATGCAATTCAGTAGCTATTAAGATATATACCTGCATAATGGTTATGCAAGGTAACCTGATTGGGTTTTGTTTACCAAGCCAATTAGGGCAATGTTTGCACTTTTTATATATTTTGAATATCTCCGGTGAGATGAAAGAAAAAAGTTGGCTTGGGAATTTTCCTTGCTGTGTTTACAATCCATCCAAATATATATATATATATATTTTTTAAAAAAACCTTCAGATAAGAATTTATAGTGGCCTGAATCCACAGAACTGTGTGGTCGCTAGTTTTACAAGGCAAGGAGACTTTGGGCTGGTAGTCCCCATTTGCCTCATGGCAAATCTCTTTTTGAAACATTAAAAAGATACAGCGTTCTCATCCACCATTCAAATGAAAAACCATTTTGATCCCACCAGGCCCGTCCAACTCCTTAGGCACGCCTAAAGTAGCTCTCTGAGCCATCGCTGTCGGGTTCCTTTTGTGAGAAAATATTTTTATAGGAAGAAAAGAATTCACGAAAGTGTGGTGTGTATGAAAATATTTGATTTATGGGGTTCTGCTTTCTGCAAACAAAAATCATTTGCACTCTGGAGAGTCGCATTCTTTATTTTGGAGAGCATCAGGTGTTGGCTATTATTAAAAGCAAGACAGAAAGGCTGTCGAATACAGCGAAAGAGGCTGACCCAGCTTGCTTCCCAAACCTCTGCAAAGATTGCACATCACGGATATATTCCTGTGGGAATTTCACAAGGATATTAATAGGGGTGTCTGGTTCGGTGAGAAGACGCACAGAATCCCAGACCACTTTCCCAAAGTTTGCACTACGTGCAGATTGTGTCCCAAGCTTTCCACCCTTTTCTTCATTACATTTTAATGGCCCAGTTGGGTGTGAACCAATGCAGTTGGGCTTCCAAGCGAAAACTTCTAGTTAATTTTAATTTTAGAAAAATTAGTACCCCCAAGGATGGGTATTGGAACTTGTTCTTTTAACTTGTTCGTGAATGACTTAAGAGTTCCACGCTGGGAATAATTAGAAAAAGGAATTTAAAATAAAACTACTGATATCATAATGTTGTTATACAAATGTATGGTGTGGCTGCACTAGGAATACTATTTATAATTCTGGTCACCTCACCGCAAAAGGGATATTGTAGAGTTGGGAAAGGTTCAGAAATGGGCAACCAAAATGGTCAAGGGGATAGGGTGACTCCCCTAGATTGCAGTGTGTGTGACGTTTTGATTTGGTTTAGAGAAAAGGCAAGTAAGAGGTGTCATGAAAGAAGTTTATAAAAAGGATGCATAACATGGAGAAAATGGGGGGGGGGGGTTATCCCATTCATAAGACTAGAAGAGGCACGTCCAACAGGTAGATCGTGATCTACCAGTAGATCACTGGACATCTTTGGTAGATCACTGGTAGATCACTGGCTCCCCTCAAACAACTTTGACCTGAACCCCACAAAAACAGGGCTTCCCCACCTAAGAAAAGCTAAACAACTTTGACCCGAACCCCGCAAAAGGGAGTAGATCACTGCCAGTTTTTAACTGTGAGTAGATTGCAGCTTCTTGGGAGTTGGCTACCCCTTCTCTAGAACATAGACCTCCAATGAGGCTGATCATTGGAAGATTCAGCACAAATAAAATGAATACTTCTTCATGTGGTGCATAGTTAAACTATGAAACTTGTTCCCACAGGAGGCCGTGGTGGCTACCAACTTAGACGGCTTTAAAAGGGTTCGGAAAATTTGTGGAGGTGACAGCTATTGATGGCTACCAGCCATGATGGTTTTTCTCTGCCTCCATGGTTGGAGACAGTAATGTCATTGAATCCCAGTTGCTGGAAACAACAGGAGTGGAGAACGTTCTTGTGTTTGGGTCCCGTTCCCTGGTTTCCCACTGGCATCTGGTTTGCTAGACTAGATGGGCCATTGGCCTGAACCTGCAGTCTCTTCTTCTTGTACCTGGGAACGTGCCTCACTGAATTCAGTGGGGCTTGAATAGACCTATGTAAGGCTATTCTGCAAATAAGGTCTACAGGATGTCACTGTTTAGGTATTGGAAATGGAACCATCAGAATCCTAATTGTTTCTATGTGGATACACCCTTCTTTAAAAAAAAATATTGGTGAGCAATTTTAAGAATTGCATTTCCCTCAGAATGCAAAGACTGTCTCACACGCCTTTCAGGAAATCTCTCTTCGGGCATTGAATAGGCTTAGATTTGCATGGTTTTAACAGATTCTCAATCTAGCACCATCATATATATATGCCCTTAGATTGGTCCCCTATAGAATCATAGACTAATGGATGGATATTATCTAACACACACACACACATTTTGTTGTGGAACTCTAAGCAATCACAAAAATTGTCTGGAAATCTATACCAACAATTATTAAGAGTGGCTACAGAATTAGGGGTGATAGCTTCAATGGGCAAAACTTTCTGCATTATAAAAAGGAACCAAAAGGACAGGTGGGTTCGCTTAAAGAAAGTCCTTTCGTGCCCAGTTCCTCTAAGGATAACTTAGATTCACCTGCTGTGCACTCCCCCCGCCCAAAAAAAGAGAGATTCTGTAAGCTCTGTATGGGGTGTGGGATGAGCCGTTGTTTTCCCCAGAACCAAGCTGCAAGCTGAACATCAGAACCAACAGCTATTTTTGTTTGGTCGCAGTAAAACAGAAAGCGACATTGTACATGTTTGAGAAACCACTGGGAATGATTTCGTATGAGCTGCTTCCTGTCTTGTCAGTCATATTGGACAGCATGGAACCTTGAATTGCAGCATTCGAAGTTTTGATGTGCAATCTTTCTAGCGTGCTAACATATTCTGAAATGTCTATTACAATTTGGAAATGAGCCTTTCTAGTGCCCCCCCCTCCAAAAAAAACCAGAATGATGTTGGTAGAATTGCAGGTCTTGGCATACAATCTCACAGAAAGACTTCTTCAAATGGTTCACTGGAGGACTTAGTTTAAGTAACTTAACTTTGCGGGGCGGGATCCATACAGTAGCAGTGCCTATACAGTGATTTAACTTTTGAATTTTGCGGAAATCTTCCTCCTCTTTAAGAAAAAGAGAGGGAGAAAGAAGACGAGAAAAAGAATGTTTCTGATACAAGGACTTATTTGTTGAATTTAATTGTGTGTTGGAATTTCTATACCGCTTAACGTTTTAAAATACATGAGCAATGTGCATTTTAAAACCTGGAATTACGGTATATGCAAAATACAAAACGGAAAAAGAGCAAAATATCTTCAACAGCATGGGCAACTATGGCAGGGAAGGCCTACATGAATAAGAAAGCTTGAAGCATAGGTCTAAAACATAGCAATGTAGACACTGGTCAGATATCCATTCTATAAAATAGTGTAATAAAGTCCAATCAGCAATATATGATAGTCTTAAGATGTTTATTTGCAGACTAATTTAGTTTGTTTCACTTGTAAAATATATAATTTTGTACCATGGACGTTTTGTAAATGGATCAACCGCGCCAATTGCAATGCAATCTTACACTGTCATCTTCTGGAATCCTATGAGTTTGGGTTTTCTCTCTCTTTCTGCATGGATATTGTCTATTTTAATCAGGAATGCATCGAGCAAGAATGGGGGACCCGCGGGCCATCAGGTGGTGTTAGACTCAGCTCCTATCAGCCTTAGATTTGTGGTCAGTGGTCAGGGATGATGGAAGTTGGAGTCCAACAGCTTCTGTAGGGTCACAGGTTCTGTAACCTTGGTGCAGAGCATTGAGAATTCCTTTCTGAAAAGGAGAACCTTTCCTACTGGTCATGATTCTTTGGGGTGAAGGGATGAAAACTGGAAAGAAGTGGTGAGGGAAAGGATGGATATTTATACTTCACAGAGGAGCGCTATTTCTAAATAGAGGGCTGAGCTTGAGTTAAGGGCACTTTGCACCGTCAGGCAAAACCAAAGAGGAGGAGGAGACCTAAAGGTTAACATCAGGATGAAAATATTTTTCTCATATAAGGAATATTTTGGTGGGTTTCATAAATGCACAGTAAAATGGAAGCAAAGATGCTGTGTGTGATGAGCAATCTGAATTGTGAGTGCCAGCAGCATGATAACTATGTAAATATTCAGCCAGGCAATCCTCATTACAGCCACTGCTAATTCATGGTGACTAGCAGGATCAGTACAGTGGTACCTCTGGTTACATACTTAATTTGTTCTGGAGGTCCGTTCTTAACCTGAAAGTGTTCTTAACCTGAAACACCACTTTAGCTAATGGGGCCTCCTGCTGCCATCGCGCCGTCGGAGCACGATTTCTGTTCTCATCCTGAAGCAAAGTTCTTAACCCGAGGTACTATTTCTGGGTTAGCGGAGTCTGTAACCTAAAGTGTATGTATCCTGAGGTACCACTGTATAGGGAAAAGTCTCATGTTCCTGTGGCTAGACCCAGCACCAAGCAGCAATGGTAGCATAGAACTTGAAGCACCTAAAGCAAGGGGCACTTCATTTTGCAGATGCTTTAAGGGATAGCAGTTCTGCTGTGATGAGGCTGTAGCTGCCACCTGTAATGATTCTTCTATCTTGTCTGGTCTAGCAGTGAACAACAGAATCATAGAATCGTAGAATTGGAAGGGACCCTGAGGATCATCTGGTCCAGCGGTTCTCAACCTGTGGGTCCCCAGATGTTGCTGGACTACAACTCCCATCATCCCTGAGCTCTGGCCCCACAGGTTGAGAAAGGCTGATCTAGTCCAACCCCTTGCAATTCTCAACTAAAGCATCCATGACAGATGGCCACCCAACCTCTGCTTAAAAAGGAAGGAGATTCCGCCACCTTCCGAGGGAGTCCCAGCCAGCATGGCAATGGTCTGGGCAGATGGGATCCAATCGCATCTAGAGAGTCACGGGTTTCTCATCTATGCTCTAGCCAAAACTTTGCCATTTTTCTCTTTCTTTGGACCAGGTAGTAATAAACTCCACCTACAATCAGTAAGAAATACCTCCTCCATTTTATAATCACTAACCTGCTGTGAGGCAAAGTGAGGCTAAGAGGCAGTGAGGGGCTCAAGGAGACCACATGAACTTTATGGCTGAACATAGATTTGGACATGGATCGCCTTGTGTGACACTTATCATCTGCACCACATTGATTCTCTAAATTTTAATGCGCCATGATTCCTATAAATACCTCCCAGATAGCCAGGTCAGTTCCGTCTCAACTTATCTAAGAGATGTTGCCTTTAGCAGCTCTTGTTTTGATTTACTGCTTGCCTCGTCTCCAACCAGCTGACCTCCAACATAGTTTATTTTTGCTTACTCTGTATGGAGAAAGCTCTGACTTCAGTGTGAGACTTAAGTTTGGCATCATGTTTTGCTCAGATTTTAGCACCTGGTTTCACTTAGGGCTTAAGGCCTCAAAAGAGCATTAGAACTGGTTACCTTTCTGGAACAATTTGCCTTAGCTCCAGTTTAACCAATTAGCACAGACTGATTGCAAGCTTAATTTAAGTAACTCCTTTCATCGTTTGTGAAAGGTTGAAAACTATTACAGCTGAACTAGAAACATCAAGTTGTACATTCAGTTAACTTAGTATAACATTGTAATCCTTTGAGTTCTGTCTCTTGTGCCTTCTTCCTTTCCCCCTTGATGTACATTACAAAGGCTCAATCCATTAAGGCTCCCCAGAACTTGTTGGACTCCTTCTCCCACCAGCCTCATTCAGCATGGTCAATGGTCAGGATTCATGGGCATTGGTCCAGTTTGGTGGGTACTTGAGGCTCCCAGGGGAAGCTGGCAATGCTGAGGTAAAGAAGAGAGAGTGTGTACAGAACCTTGGACAGCTCCAAGGGGCCCTACTAATGCAGCTACTGGAGATGATGTCCCTTGTGGGGCCAACCAGAACCTTATGTAGGCTGACCAGACCTGTCGTGTGCTAGGCTTTACCTCCCTGAAAGAGCAGGCTGTCTGGTTGAAGAGTCGTCACCTTATATTGCAGTCTATGGCTTCTGTGAGACTAGGGAGACAGATGTTCTGCAGGGGCTTTTCCTCTGAGTCAAGGTATGGTGGTAGAGATGTGTTCTCTGGGGCCCTGAATGAGGTGCTGGTGTTCTTCCCTCAAGGAAGATGCCAGAACCTTCTCCTCAACAGTCCCCACTATGCATGGCTGGGTCCCCAAGTCATTAGTTATGACAGAGTTCAAGTCCAGTAATATTTAGAGGGATGCAAGTTCCCCATCAAGAGCTTGGACTAGCTTCCTTATGAAGAAACATTTGGGATGCTTCTTAGTTTAGGGGCGGCAACTACATCACTGAAGTTTATGACATTATGAAAATTCTGGAGTGAGTTTATTTGGTGGTTTAGAGGGAGGCAAAGAGGAAGAGCCCCTGCTTATGAAATGCACCAACACTACAATATTTTCAGTACCAGCTCAAGACTTTCCTTTTCTCACAAGTATTTGATGTCACTGTCTTTTGTGCCAGCTATTTTTTTCAGATTTTGGTTTGGTTCTTTGGATGATGTTCCTAGCAGGGCATGGTTACATTTTTCTTTCCTTGTCTAGTTATTCTTCACATGGAATAACATACAGAACTGATCCCAAGATGGTGCTGTGTTGCTAAATAAGACAGATTGTTCGAGATTGGGTTTTGACAGAGAACAGCCTTGCAATAGCTATTAGCTAGGAAAGTTAGCAAGATGTTAACGATCTTTGTATTACCTACTATCTAGAGGTATACTATCCTGTTTTTGTAATATACATATGATTACTGAATGCTGGAACAAACAGTAACAGAGAACAGTCATGTTAGGTTTCCAGGGGTATCATCTTGGCTGCTGAGTGAGATGATAATTTAGCACCACCAGCAATTATTATATTATTAGTTTCCACAGAAAGCCCTTCAATTGCCCTAATAAGGAGGGAGTTGTTTTATTGCAAGCTCATGCTTATTTGTGTGATACTTGACTTCATACAGTATATTTTGATTATTTTTCATAATGAATAAGAAGAATGCAATAGTTTGCTAATAGTGGCCTGGTTCACAACCACACCGTGGGTGGTCTTCAGGGCCATGTCTTGGCTTTGCATGCTGTGGTTCCCTCTCTCATTTCCTGCTTCATGATAACTATAAATTGCCATGATGACTAATAGGGCAAACTAATGGGGTTTCTAAAATACTGCTATCTTATTGGAACTCCCAGCAATCTCCTAACCAAAGTCTACACCTTCTTAGCTCCAGAAAAACAGTAGCCTATTGGGCACTCCCAGATCATTCCCTGGGCTTTGAGCAAACTATTGTTATTATCAGAATTGGAAAGTCAGTTCAAATTGATATCCCATTCTCAAAACCAAGCTGTAGTTTGAAACCACCATAATTTTAAAAAATTGGGATGTCTTGTCAAACTGTAGTTATTGCAAACCAAAGAGGGAATTGGTGCATAAAAAGGCAGGAAAGAAAGGAGGGGGTTACACAAAAGCCTGAAGAACAGTCCGGGTAGACAAAGCTTGGTTTGGCTGCAACATCTGAACTTATCCACTGAATTGGATGTGTATGTTTATCAAAGGGAGTGAAAAGAATTGGGCAAAACTGAAATAAAACCAAGCTAAATCTTACTGGTATTGGACTTCCTTAAAGGATCTAAGTGGGTTATATGTGTAATAAATAAATGGCGCAAGGAGGTATTATATTATATTACCCTTTCATTCTCTCTGCATAGTGCACCTCTTTTAAATAGTTTATCCTTCCAGCCATAAATTGATCTTTCTCGTTAGTTTTTGTCCATGTTCTTCCAGCTGGTTTATTTTGGATAGGAAGCATCATTATTTCTACTAAGATAACACATCTCTGACACTTCCCTGCACAAGAGGACATCATTTTGGATGACATATCAAAACGAATTCCATCTCAAGTTTGCATTGCTTTTAAAAACCACTCCTCCTTTTGCTTCCTGTCTCCCATTGTATCCTACCTGGATCCTTTGGGTCTTATGAGAGTTCCAAAAATCTAGACCAGTCAGCTGCTAAATACATTTTATTGTGGTAAAATAATTATTTTAAATTATGTAGGACTGCTAGCTTTACTCATCATAATCAGTAGATTAACAAACTAAGCAATCCTACACAATGCTTTCCGGGAAGTAAGCCCTATTGAAGTTGGTGAGACTTACAAATCTAAGATTGTCCTGCACAGGTTTAACTGATGTGAATTAGTGCCACAAATTTAAACAGATGCAGGACAACTCAAAGAGGCATGTATTTTTTAAAAATAAAAATCCAGACTGAAAAAACAAGCAACAATAAACAAAATCGGCAGGATTACATCTTGTAATTACTAACAGAAGGCAATGCATGTAACATATTTTTCATCTCTGTGTAGGTAAACATTTATGTAACCTCCATTGGCAACTTGGACCTTTTCTGTATTCTTCATCATAATATTACAGTGTATATTTAGTCTCTTTTCCATCATTTGGAGAGAGGCTGTAATAAATGCTGCTGCATGTGTCCCTGATTTGCATGTGAGATAAAATCAAACTACACTATATGAAAATATAATATTTTATCTTTGCCTCCAGCTAATTTAAGTTGGTACATGATTATTATTTTTTCTGCCAGGGCTTTTTGCCACAGCTCACTGTACCAAGAAGACACTGTTAAAAGTTCTGCAGTTGCCCAATTTTGTGCTTATTACCCTGCAAGCAGCCATGTAGTCTTTGGGCTCAGATGTGTTGTTGAAATATGAAAGGAAAAAGAAAACATTAAAAATAGCCTTCTGAGCTGTAGTTTTGGTTTTTTTGACTTTAAATTATATTCCCCTTTTCTTGGGTCAGAAAGAAAAGCTGGTTTTAGTTCATTGGATAGGTGGTAGACACCTAAAAGAGGGATCAGACAATGTGGTTCCTTCTATGTAATGTTGAACTACAACTCCCAGGCAGCATGGCCAGTGGCCAAAGATGATATGGGTTGTAGTCCAACAACATATGGAGGGCACCCTATTGGTTAAAGGTAAAGGTAAAGGTACCCCTGCCCATATGGGCCAGTCTTGACAGACTCTGGGGTTGTGCGCCCATCTCACTCAAGAGGCCAGGGGCCAGCGCTGTCCGGAGACACTTCCGGGTCACGTGGCCAGCGTGACATCACTGCTCTGGCGAGCCAGAGCCGCACACGGAAACGCCGTTTACCTTCCTGCTGGTAAGCGGTCCCTATTTATCTACTTGCACCCGGAGGTGCTTTCGAACTGCTAGGTTGGCAGGCGCTGGGACCGAGCAGCGGGAGCGCACCCCGCCACAGGGATTTGAACCGCCGACCTTTCGATCGGCAAGTCCTAGGCACTGAGGCTTTAACCCACAGCGCCACCTGCGTCCCACCCTATTGGTTACCTTGATCTAAATGTATATGAGGCTGTTCAGAGGTTTGGGCTAAAGTGTCACCAACAGATCACTAAAATGCAGGACTCCGTTATCACCTATTCATCTGAGTCAGATGGGGTGATGGATGTGCTGAATGGGTGCCTGGAATCAGTAATGGTCTGAATGATGGGGTAAGAAACTGAAGCAAAATACCAATGTTGGAAATCCTGCCAATTGAGTGTTTTAATGGATCTGGATGGGGTTGCACTTCCCCTGAAAGACCAGTTTTGCAGCTTAGGAGGACTGTTAGCTCTGGCCCTTACTTTAGATGCCCAAGTGCTATCAGGGGAATGATTTTGCTTTCTCCAGCTCCAGACCCTCTTGTCACACTTACCCATTGCCCTAGGTGAAGATTTGGCTGCTACGATGTATTGGGGCTCTCCTTGGAAACATCCCCGTGTTCAGAACATGGCCACCACATAATTGATCGGCATGGGTAGCTTTCTGTTGTTAAAACAATGCTTACCGGTTTCCGGTTACCAGATTCAGTTCAAGGAGCTGATGTTAACATATAAAGTCCTATATGTCTTGTCACCTGAATCCATTGGCTCAGGTTGGGTTCTGTGTATTTTTATCGCCACAGTTGTGTTTCAGACAGTGTTGTATCGGGAAATAAATAAATGGCACCTACACCAAAATAGGGCTCAAATGCTAGACATTGCCTGCAACTTTGGAATATAAAGGGGCAAAGTTGACATGACATTTATCACATTGTTTAAAGGGGGGGAATCTTCCATGTCTTGGGCTCATGTTATCTGAAGGACTGCCCGTTCCAAACCTCCCTGTTCTTTAAAGTCCACCCCTGAGGCCCTGTTCTCAGTGCCATCACCATCACAGGTGAGGCAGGTATCAATCAGATATACCACAGAAACACCATATAGATTTTAACATTAATAATTATTTTTAAATGCTGTGTATGGTTGGAGAAAGCCAGGTACCTTCAAATGCCTTGTAAGGATCATGTTTGGTATTTCTAGAAAGAGTCCATTAATAAAACGTTGTGCCTGCTAGACCAAGTCTTTTGTGTGACCTCAGTCCTGTTCCCTCCTTCTCCGTCATGAAATTCTCTTCATGATCAAGCTTTTAAATTGTGCAGAGTCCAGCAGACTCTGCACTGCAGACATTCAGCCGGAAGCCATGTTGGGCTGACATTGATAACAAGATGGAGGGTGGAGAATCGAGGAGCATCCCCCCCCCCACTTTTCACAAGTGGGTAGGGTTTTAGTAAGGTATTTGTGGCAGAGGGTAAGGTGCAAATAAGTGGGCTAGTAATGTTTGTGTGAATGTGGACGGGCAAGGGTTTTTTGTCATATAGTCTTGCTAATGATGCACAGCTCTGTTACTTCCCCCCCCCCCACCTGAGTTAGGAGAGGCAAGGCAACTTCTTGGTCAGTTTGTGGTTCCAGTAATAGACTGTAAACTGAGGGCCAATGAGCTGATAAGATGGTGGCCCTGTGAATTGAAGGTTCCAGCGTCTGGGAATTGGGCAGGTTCTGAATGGGGTTGCAGCCCCCTATAAGGAATAGCTACGTAGTCTGTTGGTACTCTTCAATCTAGCATTGCCAATGGAAATGCTGGTAGCCTCCATAGGGTTTGAAGCGCTCTTGGCTAGCTTTAGCTGGTGTGCCATCTTGGGCCATTCCTAGCCAGGGATAACTTGGCCACAGTGATCCATGCAGTGGTAACTTCACAAATTGATTATTGCAGTGCACTCTGTGTGGGGCTGCCGACTGAAGCAGGCTGGTGAGTACATGTCACACCAGTTCTAAAATAGCTGCAATGGCTACCAGTGTACTACCAAGCCACGTTCAAGGTGCTTGTGTTGACATAAAGCCCTACACTGCTTCAGACCAGGATACCCGATGGAGTCCTTATGCACCTTATGCACCTGCCCTTGCTGTAAAACTGGCTGGGATGCTCTCCTTTGCCAAGTATGCATTGTGCAGCAACAAGTGAGGGGGCTTTGTCATCTGTGGCACCTCGATTTGTGGAGTGCTCTCCCCTCAGTGACAGGTGGCTTCTCGTCTGTGGAATGCTTTCCTCAGTTAGGTCTGCCTGGTGCCTTCATCAACATCCTTTAGGCTACCAGGCTAAAATGTCTATCATCTCTCATTGTAATCAAAAGATGGATGATGGACAAGTTGGCTGAAGGACTATTGGAGAAAAGGTTCTAGGTGCTTTAGTTTTCATTATTTCTCTGCTGGGTTTCCATGTGGGTTATTGAAATGGTTTTATTGACATTTATTGTTTTGTACATTATCCCTCCTCCCTTCGTGTGAGTCTCTTAGAGACTTTTTTGGACTAAGAGACTAGCAAGTCAATTCAAATAAATAAATGTTAAAAACAACAACCTTGATCGTTATCCACCACCTATTATAAACATTTTAATTTACATAGACTGGGTTAATTGGAGGTGGAATTAGCTGGATTATTTTCACAGATGTGATAATTTTGTTACTGTTGTATGTAGATGGTTATTTTCATTGCTTGTCTACTTCTTTTTTAATTATTTGCTCTTGGATTTGTTTTAAATGAAAAATGTGATACGATTTTAATAGAATAAAAGAGGATGCAATGTAGCCACATGGTTTCATTGCTGTTCAGGAGTCTCACAGAACCCAGTTGTTTGACCCATAGACGTTTCATAGGATAGAAAAAGCAAATATTCAGCCAGGCATCCCCAACCTGCAGCCCTCCAGATGTTTTGGCCTACAACTCCCATGATCCCTAGCTAACAGGACCAGTGGTCAGGGATGATGGGAATTGTAGTCCAAAACATCTGGAGGGCTGAAGGTTGGGGATGCCTGGGATAGGCTTTTAGGTGTGATCAGAGTTTGGTAAAAGATCTGATTTTGGATAAGCAAGTTTACATGCAGCAATCTATTGAATGCTTGCCTCGAAATTGGCTTATAGTTCTGTAGTTGTATCATTCTGTAATTATTCAAATGATGTGCTTATTGTTTGTCATCATCTTGCATGGCCTATGGTCAAGCAAATAGAAGTATTACCAAGCTGTAACTAATAACATAGCAGAGCTGCCTTTTAAAAACTCACTTAAACCTAATATCTGTCCATTAACATGAAAAAGTATAAAATGGAATAATAAGGCTTTATATTTTATTCTGTTCTTTTTGGTGGTTATATACAGCTAAATCTTTTAAGTGCATTTATAATTCTGCATTATATTAAAACTGGAATAAATTGTTCTCCAGAAAACAATCAGGGCATGGATTGGTGTTTTTTTTTTTTAATTATATGAAAATATGTGCTTCTTCTGTGCTCTCTCGGAATATTTTCTACCCCACTGATGTGAAAGGTCAAGGCAAAGCCTGTAGAACAGCTTTGGGGTATTTCTTACAAGCCTTTGTTCCTTTGAAAGGCTCACAAATTATTTGGAAACCTGAAACTCTTACTGAAAAGGGCTTGCTCCAGGTCTAGTCAATTTACGTCTGATACTTTAGTGTGCTAAGTTCCTCTTAAGTGATACTCAGCACCTCCATTTTTCTGTAGAGTACAGTTGTACTGTTGAGGGTCAAACAGCTCATGACAATTATCATGTTGTTTGCTCCTGAGTGCAGGATTTCTTTTTGCAGAAATAGCCAGCATAAGGGGTCCAGTCTGGGTTGGGATCCCAGAGCAGAAGACAGGGTGCTTTAGTCCTTTATCTCCTGCTGTGTTCCAGATCTGGATTTAGGGACTTTTTTCATCCTGAGGGCCGTATACTCTCCCAGGCACTCTTCTGAGGGCCACATGCCCATGGCGGGCCAAGGACAGAGGAAACAACAGGTGGAGCGATGCATTCAAAATTTACCTATGCGCAGTAGGCTAGTTTCTACAAGCACATACCCAGGAAACAGGATGAGCTACAGCTCAGCTATGAAATCTGAAGTGTGTTATCTATGTTGTGCAGAAAGGTGTGCTGTGAGAGTTGTTGTTGTTTAGTCATTTAGTCGTGTCCGACTCTTCGTGACCCCATGGACCAGAGCACTCCAGCCACTCCTGTCTTCCACTGCCTCCCGCAGTTTGGTCAAAACTTTTATATGCCTGTTGTCTTTGTCCATGGAGTTTTCTTGGCAGGGATACTGGAGTGGCTTTCCGGTTCCTGCTCCAGGTGGATCACGTTTGGTCAAAACTCTCCACTATGACCTGTCCATCTTGGGTGACCCTGCACGGCATAGCTCCCAGCTTCTCTGAGTTATTCAAGCCCCTTCGCCACGGCAAGGCAGTGATCCATGAAGGGGGCTATGAGAGAGACTGTAGCAAAAGGAAATTTGTAACAAAGCATCCATCAGCATCCAACATCTTCAGATGGGTGAAGCCCTTCTTACGCACAAACTGTGTTCACATCAGCAAGATGCAAAAAAAAAAAAAAGCTTATGGACCCTGAATTTGCTAAGAGTTTTCTGCATATCTGGGCTATTTCTGGATTCTGTCTGAAACACACACTGATATGTGGGAGTGGAAATGCACGCAGCATCTTTTTGCTCTTCTGCCCAAAGTTGCACATTTAGCATAGTTAGGAACTTAGCACACAGCTGTTGCACATTGCAGAGTTTGTAATTTAAAGTTGTCCTTCCATAGCCACTGGAGCAAGTTGCCCATTACACTTGGCACAGATATATGTCCTTGGGGGCAATCCAGGCTGGTGCACAGGACCACCTTGCGTGTGCTGGCCATAGTGCTGAGCAAAACATCAAGGATTCCTTGAGGTGAACGTGCCTCATGACCTATTTAGGATGAGAAGGGAGAATCACTACAGAGAGGTCTGAAAAGATTATTTCCAAGCTTCTGTAAGCAGGGCACTCATGTGTGGTGACCTTCAGTGCAAGTCAAGTTACTGTAATGAAATAAAAGTTTGTGAGGTTTTGTCTTCAGGGGCAAGCCCCATGCAAGTGAACTCAGAGCATGCTTGTACTATGGACAAGCAGGTTTAATGGCCACTGCCTTGGTCCAAGGAACCTTGCATAAATAGCATAACTAGAGGAAGGTCAGGATTGTGGTTCATGATTGCTAAGGTGTTGATGAGGAAATACAAAGTTACCTTAAATGTGTTCAGGTCTAGTGTAAGGAAGGAATTTGCTGGGTATGCCCGGAACATTTGTCCACCTTCTTTGAGAAATCTTGGAGAACAGGTGAGGTAGCACAGGACTGGAGACAGGTAAATGTTGTCCCAGTCTCCAAAAAGGGGAGAAGGGAAGAGTTAAAGGAAAATATTTTGATACTGGTGGAGAATATAATGGAATGGCAGATGAAGGTGATGGACTTCATGGAATTGGCAGAAATGACTGGCAGAATCCGAGACCAGGGAGAAGAGTTGGTGGAAGAAGATTGGAAGAAATTTAAAGATTATCTACAGAAATATTGTAAAATTAAGGAATGTTAGAAAGATGTTGGAATGAAGTTACATTTCTTTAGCAGAAATGTTATAAAGAATTAAGTACAATAGATTGTAATTGGATTAAAGGAAAAAAATAATGTTAGAATTTGTTAAGTTAAATGATAGGACAGAAATTTGAGGAAGATGGAAAGGATTTGCTGAAACAATTAATCGAAGTGGAAGACAAAAAAAGGGAGGTGTGAGGAGGTCGCTGAAACAAGTAAAAGAAAGTTAATAACATTGAAAGTATTGGTTGTATTTCTTTTTTCTTTTTTTCTTTTTTAATTGTTTTTGTTTTATTTTTGTTATGTATATGTAATATTTTTGTCTTTGTATTGTATTGTATGGCTTTGTTATGTTTAATTCTTTTTTCTTTTTTCTTTCTGTAACTTTCAAAACTTTAATAAATATTAATTTTTTTTAAAAAAAGAGAATATAATGGAGACAATTTATAAGCATATTGATAATAATGCAGTGATTGGTAGGAGTCAGCATGGATTTGTATCCCAACAGATTAATGTTACCTTCCTTTTTATTGGGTTACTAGTTTAGTGGATTGTAGGAATTCTGTGGATATAATTTATCTTGATTTCAGCAAAGTATTTGATAGTTTGAAAGTTTGTTGAGTCTATGCTCAGAGCTTCCGTGAGCCTCCTTTCAGTTGACCCTGAATACATGCAATTTGTGACAAAGATGGTAGTCTCATTTTTTTTTCCTTACTTTCTCCCCAGGTATCATCCTTGGATTTGGTCTTCGGTCATACCACTTCAGCTACCGAGAAGTGAAGTACTTTTCCTTCCCAGGCGAACTCTTAATGAGAATGTTGCAGATGCTGGTTTTGCCTCTCATTGTATCCAGCTTAGTAACAGGTACACCCTTACCTTTTCCCTTTTTCTGTTTTGCAGCAGCTGCTGCTTTCTCTTTCCCTTTTGCCAATGTGTTGATAAAGAGAAAGAAATGCTTACAGCCGAGTGCATGAAAGATGGCAAACTCCAGGATTCAGATACTTGGTAAAATAATTCAGGGGCCATCAACATGGTACCTCTGGGTGCAGTGGTCCCCTTGGGGTCTTCCCTTGGCACAACAAAGCCTTTGAGTACCCCCTCTCAATGAGCACCCCTTGGTGACAAAGTGGTGGTTACCTTTTTATCCCTTGAAAAATACATAGAGCTGAAGGAGGGAGTTGTAAGAGTGATGCTCTTTCCCACTTCCTCTTTCAGCTCATTAACTCCACTGGGTCTGACTTTTACGCAGCTCCCTTGGAAAGGTGAGGTGTGGGCTGATTCAAGGAAGGGGGAAAGAATTGACCAAAATGAGGAGTAGCTTAAAAAAACCAAATGTGCCCACTGGCTTAAAAGTATTGGTGACCTCTGCAGTAATACACCATGAGAATTATGAGGAAAGAAATTGAAAATAAAATTCCTTTATATATAGATGCTTTACATGCAGAAGGTCCCATGTTGAGTTTCTGACATCATTTAAAAGGGCAAATTATACTTGATGAGAAAGATCTCTCTCTGCCTGAGATCTTAGAAAGTGGCTACCATTCAAAGGAACGATATTGAGACAGGTGAGTAAATTGTCTGACCTGGTCTAAGCTTCTTTGTCTAAAAACACTGACAGTCAGCAGCAAGGCTGGCTGATTTCACAGAAATTGCTCGGAAACATACCTGCACATTTTGCTTCATAACTTTCTTTCTAAGAGAGCTATAGACCTACTTGCTGAAAAAAGTAAATCTCAGAATCAGGGCCTCCTCCCTGGGGCTGCCAATGAAGGCCTTTGCAAGGCCATGGCAACCCTTACAACAACAACAACAACAACAACAACAAGAACAACAACAACAAGAACAACAACAATAATAATAATAATAATAATAATAATAATAATAATAAATTTTATTTATATCCCGCCCTCCCCAGCCGAAGCCGGGCTCAGGGCGGCTAACAACACTAAAACAGTACAACATTAAAAACATTATAAAAATTAATTAAAATCAAAATTGATGGCAACCATAAACTAAAGTTTTGTAAAGATTGCCAAAGGAGGGAGTCAGGCTGTGCCCTGACCAAAGGCCAGGTGGAACAGCTCTGTCTTGCAGGCCCTGCGGAAAGATGTCAAGTCCTGCAGGGCCCTTGTTTCTTGTGACAGAGCGTTCCACCAAGTCGGGGCCAGTACTGAAAAGGCCCTGGCTCTGGTTGAGGCCAGCCTAACCTCTCTGAGGCCTGGGACCTTCAAGGTGTTTTTATTTGAAGACCATAAGTTCCTCTGTGGGGCATACCAGGAGAGGCGGTCCCGTAGGTACGAGCGCCCTAGGCCATATAGGGCTTTGAAGGTTAAAACCAGCACCTTAAACCTGATCCTGTACTCCACCGGGAGCCAGTGCAGCTGGTATAGCACCGGATGAATGTGATCTCTAAGCGAAGACCCCGTAAGGAGTCTCGCTGCGACATTCTGCACCCGCTGGAGTTTCTGGGTCAGTCTCGAGGGCAGCCCCACGTAGAGCGAGTTACAATAATCCAGTCTGGAGGTGACCGTTGCGTGGATCACAGTGGCTAGGTCAGGGCGAGAGAGGTAAGGAGCCAACTGCTTAGCTTGGCGGAGATGAAAAAATGCCGCCTTTGTTATAGCTGCAATCTGCGCCTCCATGGAGAGGGAGGTATCGAAGATTACACCCAAACTCTTAACGGACGGTGCTGGCACTAATTGCACCCCCGCAAGAGATGGGAGTTGCCCCCTCAGTCCCATGTCGTCCCGTCCCAGCCAGAGGACCTCTGTCTTCGAAGGATTTAACTTCAACCGGCTCCCACGTAACCATCCAGCCACAGCCTCCAAGCATCTGATCAGTGTGTCTGGGGCCGAGTCAGGGTGGCCGTCCATCAACAGATAGAGTTGGGTGTCATCAGCATACTGATAGCAGCCCAGCCCAAAACTCCGGACAAGCTGGGCGAGGGGGCGCATAAAGATGTTAAAAAGCATCGGGGAGAGTATCGCACCCTGGGGCACACCACACACCAAGGAGTGGCGGGATGACAATTCCCCCCCAAGCGCCACCCTCTGTCGCCGACCAGAGAGAAACGAGCGCAGCCTTTGAAGGACTGTGCCCTGGATCCCCACGTCGGCAAGGCGGTGGTCCAGGAGTTCGTGATCGACCATGTCGAAGGCTGCTGACAGGTCTAGAAGAATCAGCAGCCCCGATCCGCCTCGATCCAGCTGCCTGCGGAGATCATCTGTTAGGGCGACCAGAGCCGTCTCGGTCCCATGACCAACGCGGAAGCCAGACTGGAATGGATCCAGAGCTGATGTTTCATCCAGAAACCTACCAAGCTGTTCAGCAACCGCTCTCTCAATCACCTTACCCAGGAATGGAAGATTCGAAACCGGGCGGTAATTGGATAGATCTAAGGGATCTAATGATGTTTTCTTTAAGAGCGGGCGCACCACTGCCTCCTTCAGTTCCCCTGGGAATGTCCCAGTGCCAAGGGACAGATTGATGATATCCCCCAGTGGGGGCCCGCACCTCGTCTGGACACGCTCTAATCAGCCAGGACGGGCACGGGTCGAGAGGACAAGTGGTGGGCTTTCCAGCTCGGAGGAGTCTGTCCACATCGGCTGGGGATATCCGGTCAAAGTGGTCCAATACTGAACCCGAGGACAGTCGAGGGGCCTCCAGTTCCTTTATTGTATCCAAATTGGCAGGGAGGTCATGGCGGAGCAACAGGACCTTCTCCGCAAAAAAGCTCGCAAATGCCTCAAAGCTGTGTGTCAAATTGTTATTTAAATTTGGCTGTCCTTCGAGGGACGTTAAAGACCGAATTATGCTAAATAATTGCGCAGGGTGAGAGCTAGCGGATGCAATGGAGGCCGAGAAGTAGGACTTCTTAGCGGCCTTCACTGCCATCTCGTAGGTTTTCATAAAAACCCTATAAGATGTTCTTGAAGCTCCGTCATGGACACCCCGCCATACTCGCTCTAGCCGTCCGAGGTCCCGCTTCATTTTCCGGAGCTCCTCGGTAAACCAGGGAGCCCGGTTTCTGCGGGGTCGCAGAGGGCGCTTAGGTGCGATCTCATTGATGGCTGCCAGGAGCTGGGTGTTCCAGGCCTCAACAAGCTCAGTCAATGAGTCGCCAGGGGGAGAAAGGTCCCGCAAGGCTTGACAGAATCTATCAGGGTCCATCAGCCTCTGCGGGCGAGCCCAAATCGGCTCGCCACCTAAGCAGGGTGGGGGTGGAACGTCAATCCTGGCTTTCAGAGCATAGTGATCAGACCATGGCACCTTCATCGAAGGAAACATGATCACATCTATACCGACGCCAAAGATCAGATCCAGCGTGTGGCCTGCTTGATGTGTGGGGCCCGAAACAAACTGGGAGAGCCCTAGTGTCGCCATGGAAGACACCAGGTCCAGAGCCTGTGAGGAGGGAGTGGCATCAGCATGGATGTTGAAGTCCCCCAATACCAATAGGTTAGGGAACTCCAAGGCCCAGCCGGCCACCGCCTCCAGCAGGCCTGACAGGGTGGCTGCTGGTGCGCTAGGTGGCCAGTACACCAGCCAGACAGCCAAGCTCACCTCGGAGCCCCACACTAGGCCAACACATTCAATGCCGGGGATCGATGGCGATGGTAGAGCCCTGAAAGAACAATCTTCCCGGATTAATAACGCCACCCCTCCCCCCCGGCCCACAGTCCGCGACTGGTGGAAGACGGAGAAACTTGGGGGCGCCATCTCTCGTAAGGTAACAGTATCCCCTTCGCGCACCCAGGTCTCAGTCACACATGCCAGGTCAACCCCCTGCGAGGTGAAGAAATCTCGCAGGGTGGCGGTTTTGTTGCCTATAGACCTGGCATTGCACAACACCAGTGACGGAGGTGAGTAATCCTTGCTCACCCTACCCTCGTCTCTCGGGATGGGGCGCAGATTGGAAGGGGTACGAGCATATCCGTATCTCGATCCCCTTCGCCTATGACATCTGCCCCCACCGCCATACAAGAGAAGGAAATATTTTTTCAGAGCTGAAGTTGTCTTTGGTCATACCAAATATGCTCATGTTTTACTCCTCTGCTTTATTTCATATTGTTACACATACCCCAGTCTCTGAGTAGTGAGAGGTTTCGGGGGTTCTAGTGTGAGCCCTGGGGTTAGTTATCTTGGAATGAAGGCCGCAAGAGAATGATGGCATTTCTGTGATAGCAAGGTTTTGTTTATACATACAGTGGTACCTCGGGTTACAAACACCTCGGGTTACAAACACTTTGAGTTACAGACTCCACTAACCTGGAAGTAGCACCTCGGGTTAAGAACTTTACCTCAGGATGAGAACAGAAATCACGCAGCAGCAGGAGGCCCCATTAGCTAAAGTGGTACCTCAGGTTAAGAACGGTTTCAGGTTAAGAATGGACCTCCGGAACGAATTAAGTTCGTAACCAGAGGTGCCGCTGTATTTATACAGGCTGAGCGTAAGTAGAAGAATGGAAGAATGTGGAAGACATTTTAGCCACAACAAACCCTCTCTGCTGCCACAAATGACAAAGCCAGGGAAATTAGGATTTATACACCCCTCCTAAAAATAAATTAATAAATAGGTCTGCTGCGTAGATAGTGCTTTGAGTATTTTGACTTGTAACAAAAATATAAGACTATTTTATGATACTGCATAAAAATCTTCTCATCTGCTTTGTGTGACTGCAATAATATTTTTAAAACAGAAAATATCCTTCCCTCCTTCCTCCACCCTTTTATAAATACAACAAATATCAGAGGGAGGAAAAAGACCCATCGCTGAACCAAGAATGGTGCGAGGGATGAGTGGCAGTGGGGTGGTTGGCAAGAAAACAGGATGGTTTCCACTTTCCTTGAGCAGGGAGGACAGAGTGGCTTTATCAATGGCTAGAAGTATCTTTGTAGACAGTATTGATGTCCATATGCTGTTGTCTGCAGAAGGCAGCTAGTTTGTAAAGGGAATGAGGTCAGTTGTCCAGTGTGAATAGGTAAGGATTCTTCGTTCTGATGTTTCAACACAAGTTGTTTGGCTGCTTCGCATGGTGCAAAGAATCCATTTCTTTTGTCTGGATACAAAGTCTCATTGAGGCAATACAACTTAGCAGTAAGTCTTTTGAGGGCCATTGGATTGTGGCCCATCTCTCCTCACAAACTACCTTCTCAAAGTGATTCTCTATGAAAAGATAGATGGATCAGTCTATTTTGGCTCCATGTCATTTTTGCATCTGTTCCTTCATAAGCTTATTCCATTTCTGCACTAATCTGTGTTTTTTTTAATTGCATCAGAAGTCATGTTTAAATACATATTGGAATATGAATCTTTGGATGCATTTTCTCACAAAGTACACATTTATACTTGTATAAATGCTTTACAAAAATAGCTGAGAACTGTGTTGCAATATTCAGAGCAGTGTGAAATCTGAAAGATAACTGTCCTGTTCTCATTTTGCAGAGGCTGGGGGTAGGCGAGTGAAAATCAACTCTGTTTTTAAATAGAGCATTCCTCAAGCACCCCCACCTCTGAGAAATCTAGTTGCTAACCTTGGGCATATGTTAGATTCCCCCCCCCCCCGAACTTGATTTTTTATTTTTTTATTTTTTTTAAATGCAAGTTACTTGCATGAAATGGCAGATCTTTGCTCATTTCTGTTTGTTTTGTGGTGTTCTATACTAATCTTGATACAAGGTGTTTCTGAGATATAGCAATAGATATGCAACCTGTTCCCCACATTCCCATTCAGTGAGAAACTCCAGAACCAGCACTTCAGGACTGAGAGTTGAGCTAGTCATGACAATAAATGTCATGCATTGCATTTCAGCCTTTTGAACTCCACTGGTGGAGAGAGCAAGTTTAACCACGATGCAGGGAAGAGGTCCTGTACTGTTGAAAGTCCTGCCCCTGGAAAGCTGTTTTTTTTTTCCCTTAAGCAGAGGGACATTTAATTATTAAAACATTTTTATATGGTGCTCCACGTTTTTCCTCCCATACCAAATAGCAGCTTGAGATGGAGCTCTCCCAGTGGTTGTTCTCAGGAGCAGTTTGTGTGTCATTTGACCAATTCTGAGACCATGAAGTTTCAAGTCACTGCACTGAGGCATGAAGACTAGGGTATTTCTTTCCTTTCTCCTGCACCCTGCGATTGTTCTGCCTTCTCACTGCACCTTCGTGTTTCCCCATTCCATGCACTCTCAGATGCTCCAGCAATGATTACTCTTTTTCTGAGAGTAAGTGATGAGTGTCATTGTGGCCACAAAACTCCCTTCCCTTATGCCACGTGACTCTACCGGACCTAAATTTCTCTCCCAGGAACAGCAGGAGTTCCTTGCTGAACTTGATGTGTGGCTGCATTCAGAAAGCACCGTTGCCGCAACCGACAGCATTTCCAACAAGGCCATGAACTCTGACCCTCATTTCCAGGGGTCAGAAAGTTGCGCCTGATTCTGGAGTGGGAAATCTGGTTTTTCTGTGACACCATGACCCCTGCCTGCAGCTATAGGAGAAAAATTCCATGGCTCATGTTTCAGGGGAATGACATCTTGCTGGTTTTAGTTCTGAGTCCATCTCTAAGCATCAGTCTTATCATCAGCGAAAATCTAGACCTGGAAGAACCAACAGCATTTGGAAGAGATTGTCCAGGGCTGAGCTGAAATGGCCTCCCCAGTTTTGCCACCTCATTCAGAAGCTTTGCATTCAGGAAGGTCATTTTGATGATTTCTGTGGCACAGAAGTGAGGGGGCTGACATAGAGAGTAATTGCTATTGGTGACCAGACTGTTTCCTAGTGTGGGGCGATCCCCATTTTGCCTCCAGGACTTCCTAGATTGAGGGCAGTAGGTCACCACATAGTGTCACCATTGAGTCAATGAGAGTGAGGGCAATACTTCCTGCTGTGACTCTTGGAAGTTGGAGGATGGCAATGCCAGCAACCAGCCACTGGAATTCCAAGGAACACCATTGTCATCATCACCAGGACAGTAAAACAGATGATGGGTAAACCAAGAAGGATGGTGGTCTTGGGAAATCTCGGCCCTCACTCAGAGCTCCCAAATCCTGAGCCAAGAGTTCTTTTAAAAGAATGTTTGACTTGGCCCTTGTTAATGTGGAAGTCCCAAATTTATACCCTGTCCCAGTATCACGGTCCAGTTCAAGGGCGATCAAAGTCCTGGCAGGGAACGTCAGGACCGGGGGCAAGATGGCGGGGTGGGAGCAGGAACGAGGGTCCAGAAGCCAGGAGTCAGGAAGTCAAGGGTCCGAAGATCAAGAAGCCATGAAGTCAAAGGTCCGAGGATCAAGAAGCAAGGAGTTATGAAGTCAAGGGTCTGAGGATCAAGAAGCAAGAAGTCACAAAGTCAAGGGTCTGAGGATCAAGAAGCAGGGAGTCAAGAAGCCAAGGTTCAAGGATCAGGAAGCAAGAAGCCAAACTCAGCAAGGCAGGAAGCGTGTTGCTGTGGCAAAGAGCCAAAGGGAAATGCTGACCTTATATCCCTTCCCAGCTCTTGCCACCAGGTTCTGTGAGTTACCAATTGGCCTCACCTGTGCGGCCATGCCTTGCCTCTTCAGAACAAACTTAGGAAGGCCCCAGTCCTGCAAAGCCCTATTGGTCACAGGGCCTGGCTCCTGCACGCACACCTGACACCCAGTCTCAAACTTACTAAGTAGTCTTAGCCAAGCTTTTATCTTTCAGCCTCAACCACTCATCTTCAGCATGAGGATAATAATGCTAATCTATCTTTTAGAGTTCTTGTAATAATTATTAGTATAAGATATACTAATCCTTGCAATTTATGGTCCTCTGAGCATAAGAAAGCCCATCAGCTGCATATTGCAATATGCTCCACTTTCCATTGAAACCTCCTGCTTTGTGTTTTGCAGTTCCAGAAACTTTATTTTTTTATTTTCTTTGAGAAAATGTGCATCCTGCACTTTCACTGGAAAAACAGTGCTCAGTTTATGGTGGACTGCAGTACACAGAGGGTGCACTGCTTTCAGCCTGTCGAGTTGCAAGTTGTGTGAGTTGTACAATTGGAGCATTTTGAGAAAGCATTTCATAGATACGAAGCTGACTCTATAGTTTGGTCATACAAATCCATCACTGGTTGCAACTCCAGCAAGCCCTGGGGGCTCGCTCAGCACCCACTCTGTGGGGCCTTGTACGCAACTTCTGGGTCTCATCTGAGGCCTTGGGGGGGCCTTGAAAGGGGTGTCCTAGGCTTCGCAGGGCCTCCAACATCACTTCCGGGGGTGATGTAAAGCCATGACTTCATGTTATAACAACACCGCTGGGCACCCATGATCTGGGGCCCAAGTCAGCGCCCCGAAATCCTTTTGTTCCTGACTGGGGAATTTGATGTGGGAGAGAGGGTAACCCCAGCCAAATGAACATAATGATCTTTCAAGCCAAAGATGGCTACCCTTGCAGATATTGTTGAACATTGACTCCCAGCAGCCCTAGCTAGAATGATCAATGGTCAGGGATGATGGGAGTTGTAGTCTAACAACACGTACAAGTGTCTGCTATTTCCATGCATCAAGAATCTGCTTCTGATGTATTATTTTTACAAGTGTATTAATTTTCTGCTTTAATTGCTCTGCATCCCAAGTGACCATGCCGTTTGACTGGCTTAATAAGTTACTATGATGAACTCTCCTCTAATTAAACTAAAGCAATTCACCGCATTACATCATGCTTATTTAGCATTAGGAGGGCCAACAAAATCATCAACTGGAAGTTCTTTTTTCAGAAGCAAATCGCCTTTAATAGTGGGTGACTGGTGTGAGTGTGCATGCGCCCCTTTCCCCCCTCCCTGCCAACACTCATTTCTTCTTCTTTTTGTGAATGAGCAACTTTAAACCTTCTTGTGAGATGGGGGGGAAATGCTAATCAAGATGTCACGTCCATAAAAGGATGGCCTTTTCAGGTCTCCACTAAGCAGGTATCAGCTGTGTTTTGTTCCTGTAAAAAAAATAAAATTGTGCTGCTATTCTCTGTGCTCCTGCACTTCTGATTCTTGGCACTGGGACAGTAAGTTCTTTGTGCTCTGGTATTACAATGAGGCTCCCAAAGAGAAAGAGCCTTGGTCCGAGGCTGTCAGCTGTTACTAATCACTGTTCTATGGCTTGCTGTGAATCTCTGCGAGTCCTTACCTCTTGCTCTGCTTAGCACACATAAAGAAGATAAATTACGCCTTTAGTTTCCCTTCAAAAAGCATATTGTGTGGCACATTCCAATACAGTGAGCAAAAGACGGAATCATGCAAAGAGTTAAATTAGTATCTAAACAGCCCCCGCAGCAGGGCTTTGCCCTGGCAGATGTGAGGAACAGGAAATGTACTGTTGGGCTGGGCATCCAAAAAGTTCCTTGTTGCTTTGCACTTGACAAGTTTCAGAGGATAAATCAGTTGCAGCTCAAAGCACAGCATGTCTGGATTTTATTTGGAGCCTGCCTATGCTCTTCAGCTATAGAACCTGGCTTCAGTGCCAAGGGCAGAGTTACGGAAGGTGATGATAAAAAGACAAGAGTGAATCTGAGCATGTACAAAATTATCTCTAAGTAATCACAGTCTCTCCACAAAACATGGCATTGGGGAACCTGTCTGAGGGCAAGAGGCCTTGACCCCGGTGAAAGATTCCTGAACCGTGGTCCAAATGAAAATATCTCTACATCATCTTCATTGGAGCTCTCTTTGTATTACATAGCGTACATGGCTAATGCCAAGTTCGTTTTGCTTTGTTTATATTAAACAGGGTTAACAATGACAGCAATTAAAATTAAAATACCTGGCTAAATAACGTTTTTGTCTGGCACCAAAATATAGCAACTTAGGCACCTAGTGAGCCTTTTAAGGGAGGGCATTCCAGAATTGGGTTTCTATTAGCAAATTAGTAGCTGCTTTGTCATTAATCCTCCAAATAATTCGGAAATACAGTTTGCAGATCAAATTTTACACTGACTGCTTACTATTTGATAATTTCCTCTACACCTGGATCCCATAAGTATAGGGAACACTTCAGCATGTCAACCTGGCATTTTCAGCAGCTAAAAGTGTTGGTTTTTAAAATTTTGTTGGACGCTATAGGTATAATATGCCAGCGATACAATATCCATAGGTTTATCATGAGAGCTCAGTGAAGAATATTACAGGTGGACCATCACACTCCACTGGTGGGCCGCCAACTAATTTCTTTTCACTTGATAGTTGCTGAGATTTTGATCCTGCCAAGGCACTTTTAATGTTCTTATACAGTGGTACCTCGGGTTAAGTACTTAATTCATTCCAGAGGTCCGTACTTAACCTGAAACTGTTCTTAACCTGAAGCACCACTTTAGCTAATGGGGCCTCCCACTGCCGCCACGCCGCTAGAGCACGATTTCTGTTCTCATCCTGAAGCAAAGTTCTTAACCTGAAGCACTATTTCTGGGTTAGGTGAGTCTGTAAGCTGAAGCGTATGTAACCTGAAGCGTATGTAACCTGAGGTACCACTGTACACCTTTCAGGAATGTTTACTGAGGAAATAGGAAACATACAATGATCTACCAGTCTTCTGAAGAGTTTCAAACAACCCTATTAAAAAAAATCTAGAGTAATTAGGAGCATCCCAGGGAAACAAGGGACTTACATTAAAAATATATGGCATACACTAAAAACAGTAAAGCAATTCAGGTGCTATGAATAAGGGACAGTGAACACGTGATGGGGGCAAGTTTGGTTGAGCACACTAGCTGCATCCCATCTCTCATCCTCTTCATCACCTTCCAACTGCTGGAATGTGGTTGTCTAAAGCATGGACCTTTTTATATCTGCAGAGGCTCCCTGTGTATCTTAAAATGCTTTTGTTTTGTTTTTTAAAATGCTATCAGAGGACTGTTGTCCTTTGTCTGGAATGACAACAGACCTCCTGGTTGACAGAGTCTAGGCTAGGATTAGCTAGCTGTGATAGGTGTTCCTTCAGACTTGTACTAGCTGTGTTCTTCACATCCTGCTCTGATCATGAGCAGAAGTCCACAAGGATGGATAGTCTACCACAGCCTTTCCCCAACTGAAGTCCTCTAGATGTTGTGGACTGCAGTTCCCATCATCCATGACCATTGTCCCTTCTACTGGGAGCTGAAAGGAGGTGGCATCCAAAACATCTGGAGGGCACCAGCTTGGACAAGGCTGGTCTAGCAGACCAGGTCAGAGTCACTGGATCTCATATACTTCCCAAAAAATCAGCAAAGCCTTTACTGCTCCTGGAGCTGATTACCTCTCCCATGCTTTACCCACTTCCTGAAAAGTGGCAGTTCTTAACACTACTCTGCTTCTCACTTAACTCCCACCTGGTGCCCTGCCTGCAGCAATAAGCAGGAATCAGGGAGCAGAAGACCCCACTAATAACTCAAGGGGCTGATTAGTTCAGATAGAACTCTTGTCCTGTGTCTCTTTCATCTCTATTTAAATGTGGAATTTCCTCTGCACCTGTAATCAAGTATCTGCTGGAGCACTGATGAAGGTTTCACTCCCACAAGTTAAGATGCTTGAAGGATGGGTATGAAGCCAGAGGAAGAGAGGACAGAGGGTGAAGAAAGAGCCGTGAGTGGAAGGGAGCATTTTCCCCATCCTTTGGACCACCTGGGAAACTCATCAAATCTGCTGCACCTGGAACTGGGTGTGGAGAGTGCAGCTGTGGGCAGCCTAAGGAGGTACCATCCTCCTTGGGTATGTCCATAAAAAGCAAGTCCAGAGTGAGAGACTAGGGTGATGTCAGCTGTTTCCAGGAACTCTTTTCATTGTGAGACTTTTGTGGGTGAGCTGAGAGTTTCTTTGGACCCTGGGCGAGAACCTGGAGGCAGAGAGGAAGGGGTGTCAGAAGGAAAATGAATTGATATTTTTATATATTACAAACTTTATATTAATGTAACATTTTTATGTGTAGCTGTGTGTTTTTGTAATATCTGCTTAAGTTGCCTGTTGTTTCAGCTTTCTGTACACTGCTTGGAGATATTTTTTAATATATTAAGCACTATAGAAATTAAATAATCAATACATATATTAGAAAGTATATGGAAATAGTAAAAGATTATACCAGCTCAATATTTTTGGGTAATAGCATCTACAGCCTGTGTATAATGTGATGTTTTTACTATATGTTTTTAATATATATTCATGCATTTCTTTGTACAATTTTTAAATTACAATTTGTGAATTATAATAGTTTGTACAATTTTTGGGAACCAGTTCTTTCGTAAATAAGAAATTACAACATAAGAAGTTCGAGCACAAAATAATTGTGTTATATAGCATTTGCAACGCATTCCGAAAACAGACATACCATCTCTCCCAATCCAAGGGAAGTTCATGTGTATCAAGGGAGAGAGGAGAAGCTTTTATCTCCCCTGCAGTTGTGCTGTTATAAAGCACCCCATGTCTCAAATTTCAAGGGAGAAATGTAACATAAGAGGGAAGGAAGTCACTTTATATCAAGCCAGACCATTGGGCCATCTACATCAGCACCGTCAACACTGAAGTGGGATAGCTCAGTCGGTAGAGCACAAGACTCTTAATCTCAGCGTTGTGGGTTTGAGCCCCATGTTGGGCAAAACACTCCTGCATTGCCGGGGGCTGGACTACATGATCCATGTGGTCCCTTCCAAATCCATGATTCTATGATACCTGAAGTTGCTTGGGATTGAATCTGTGGGTGGGGAGCCAGTTGCTCTATCACTGAACTATGATCCTTCCCTCTTTGGACTGTAGCTCCATGAGAGAACATCTGCTTTCATGTTCAGAAGCATTCTATCTTTGATACTGTTGATAATATAGCCATCGTGACTAGTAGTCACGGATAGCTTTATTCTTCCATTTGTCTCATCCTCTTTTAAAGCCATCAGAGCTGGTGGCTGTAAGTTGTGGGAGCAAATTCCGTAATTTAACAACACGCTCTGAGAAGAAATACTTATTTTTCTGAAAGCCACGCCATTCCTCAGGGTTCTAGTATTACAAGAATGCTTATTCTAGTATGTGTATTCACAGTTTTTTTGTGATGTACAGACTCTAGTTTCACTCTCGTGCTTCTATTTGCTAGGAGTTGCTGCCCTGGACAGCAAAGCATCAGGGAAGATGGGGCTCCGAGCCGTCGTCTACTACATGAGCACCACGATCATTGCTGTCCTGATTGGAATTATCATGGTGGTCATCATCCATCCAGGGAAAGGATCGAAGGAAAAAATGCATCGAGAAGGCAAGATTGTGCGAGTGACAGCCGCAGATGCCTTTCTGGACTTGATCAGGTAAAAATGCATTTTCTGTCGCATAAGCAGGATAATGAAAGTTACAGCATATGACTGAATTTATTAACACCCAGAGCTATCAATCTCTTTTCTCTTCAAAATGACATCCCCGGCTCAGAAATAACTTGTAAACATAGACAACCCCCCCCCCAAGGCTTATTGATCAGGCTTTTTAAGCTTCTTAACAATGTCCTGTGGGGTTTACTAATGAGATTTGAAGCAATTCATAATTCCCCCATTCGGGGTCAGCCCTACTATTAGGCAGAGTAATATGGCTGCCTCAGGAAACATAATTGAGGAGGTGGTATTCACCCACCATTTCCCCTGAGTTCCCTAAGCTGGTCTACTCTGCACTATTGAAACTCTCCTGCTATGCTCAGTGTGGTGGAGGATATTGTCCCATCAACAGTATTGAAGTAAGATTCAGGGGCCAGCCACCTTTGATCTCAATAGTAGAGCAATGGCTTTCCATGCGGACAGTACCAGGCTCAATCCCTGGCATTTCCAAGCAAAGCTGGGAATGTCCCATCTGGAACCATGGAGAGGTGCTGCATGTTGATGCTAGATGGACCTATGGCCTGACTTGTTTAAATAGCAGCTTCCTATGTTCCAGGGCTGGGACGCGGGTGGCGCTGTGGGTTAAACCACAGAGCCTAGGATTTGCTGATCAGAAGGTCAGCGGTTCGAATCCCCGTGACGGGGTGAGCTCCCATTGCTCGGTCCCTGCTCCTGCCAACCTAGCAGTTCGAAAGCATGTCAAAGTGCAAGTAGATAAATAGGTACTGCTCTGGAGGGAAGGTAAATGGCGTTTCCGTGCGCTACTCTGGTTCGCCAGAAGCAGCTTAGTCATGCTGGCCACATGACCCGGAAGCTGCATGCCAGCTCCCTCGGCCAGTCAAGCGAGATGAGCGCCGCAACCCCAGAGTCGGTCACAACTGGACCTAATGGTCAGGGGTCCCTTTACCTTTACCTTTATGTTCCAGGGCTCCAGTCTGATTCTGTATGTAGAATGGAAAAGTAAAAGAAGAAGGTAGTTAGCGTAGGACTCATTGACATAATAAAAGGATGTCTGTGGCTTTTTTTAAGTTTAGAATTTTATAGTACTGACTCAAATAAAATTTCACATAGAATTTTTAATATGGAAAGATTACAGTAGGACTTGGTTCTAACTTCCTGTTGTGGACATTTCATTCTGGAAATCATTAAGGCCAGTGTACAAAAATGTTGTGGATTGTGATATGTGGATTTGGGGGACACCATCTTATCCTTTGTGTTAGCAAAACGCCTTAGGCAGACCTGCCCCAATTCTCCCCACAGCTGTGCCTTCGAAAAGCATGTGAGGAATTTGAGAATTTCTTCTGTGGGTTGACTGTGAACCTGTTGGAACTGTGATTTCAAACAATGTTCTGGCTCTAAGTTTTGGAGAGCCTCTTTCTATACCCTTCTCCTTCAGCGGCGTTACTTTCTCACTGCAAAAGTGTTGTTTATATTCTGAATCAAGGAAGACATGTATTTATTATTTCTACTGTCTAACCAAGGTAAACTTGAGGCGGGGTAGATTTGCAGCATGCTCCTGCGCAAAAGGTTGAGGAGAAAATTCGCTGAGATTAATTTGGTGAATTGCAAAGAAGTAGCAGTCTTTTTAAAAAAGAAAAGAAAAAAGAGAGAGTAAATTGATGCTAGTTCAGTGTGTGCTAAGCCAGTGTGGTGTAGTGGTTGAGAGCGGTAGTCTTGTAATCTGGGGAACTGGGTTCGCGTCCCCGCTCCTCCACATGCAGCTGCTGGGTGACCTTGGGCCAGTCACACTTCCTTGAAGTCTCTCAGCCCCACTCACCTCACAGAGTGTTTGTTGTGGGGGAGGAAGGGAAAGGAGAATGTTAGCCGCTTTGAGACTCCTTAAAGGGAGTGAAAGGCGGGATATCAAATCCAAACTCTTCTTCTTCTTCTAGTTCAATATACTGCTGAGACCATATGCCTGTGGTAGAATACATGTCTCATATTCAGTCCCTGACATCCTCCATTAAGAGGATCAAGTAGCAAATGATGGGAAACACCTCTGCCCAAAGAACCACTGCAAGTCACTATAGATCATCACTAGGTGGACAAACAATCTGACCTAGTATGTTATGGAAGCTTCTTATGAGAAGAACGTAAGAAGAATCCTATTGGGTCAGGCCAAATAGATGACCATGGAGCCCCACCCTATACATAGTGCCTTTGATGTAAACCCCACCAGCTTCAATAGGGCTTCATCTTGAAATGATAGAAGATGTGTACTATTCCTCAAATAGTTGTTGTTCTTTCTTCACAGAAACATGTTCCCTCCGAATCTGGTGGAAGCCTGCTTTAAACAGGTAACAATGTGTGGTTTTAATTACACCTATCTCCATCCGGGAGCTTCAAGTAAATCTTCTGATCAGATGCAACTGAGTAGTCTTAGCCATTATGTTTTTGTAATGCCTAGAAAAGACACGGCTATAACGTCTCTCCTTTTCCCCATCTCTCACAGTTCAAAACAAACTATGAGGAACGGACACCTAGTATAGCAGTTGACTCAAACGAAACATCTGTCCTTGCTGGCATTATAAACAATGTGTCCGAAGCAATGGAAAACCTAACTCAGTTGAAAAAGGAGATGATCCCTGTTCCAGGGGCTGTAAATGGAGTAAATGCACTTGGACTGGTTGTGTTCTCAATCAGCTTTGGACTGGTGATAGGGAACATGAAGGAGCAAGGACGAGCATTGAGAGAATTCTTTGATAGCCTTAATGAGGCTATCATGCGCCTCGTATCACTAATCATGTGGTAGGTGTTGAATGCTACGTTTGTTGATCTATCTAGCACCATCCGTGTGCATGGCATTTTACAGAATACAAGAGGAAATATCCCTTCCCTGCCTAACGTTCTCCATTTATTTGCCATTAATTTCCAGTGCATCTAAATAACAGAACAATCTCATGCATGTTTGCTTGGAAGTAAGTTCCTCTCTATTCGGTGAAGCTTACTCTCATGTAAATGTGTTTAGGATTTCAGCCTTAGCCCCCTTGGAATGTGTCAGGAAATTTCTGAGTGTGTGCAAATAGCACCACCAAAATATACACTCCTAGGCTTCTCATTGGATAGTCGTATATTATATTAACTGTGTGATTTGTTTGTAGGTATGCACCACTTGGTATCCTGTTTTTGATTGCTGGAAAAATTGTTGAGATGGAAGATATGGGTGTGATTGGAGGGCAGCTTGCCATGTATACTGTTACTGTCATCATTGGCTTGCTCATCCATGCTATTGTAGTGCTGCCTTTACTCTACTTCCTCATCACTCGAAAGAACCCTTGGGTTTTCATTGGAGGATTGCTGCAAGCTCTCATCACAGCCCTGGGAACATCTTCAAGGTAGGAATATTCATAGCCAGATCGAGTTTGATTTTGAGTAGAATTTTGAGTTACTGAGTTTGAGTTACTGAGGTAAAGGGACCCCTGACCATTAGGTCCAGTCGTGGCCGACTGTGGGATTGTGGCGCTCATCTCGCTTTACTGGCTGAAGGAGCCGGCGTACAGCTTCCGGGTCATGTGGCCAGCATGACTAAGCCGCTTCTGGCGAACCAGAGCAGCTCACGGAAACACCGTTTACCTTCCCGCCAGAGTGGTACCTATTGATCTACTTGCACTTTGATGTGCATTTGAACTGCTAGGTGGGCAGGAGCAGGGACTGATAAGCGGGAGCTCACCCCGTCGCGGGGATTCGAACCGTACACCATTTTAATAACTCCACTTTTGCCTCAACCCAGCTCTAGTCATGTTTTACAAAGGGAATTAAACATGACAAGCTGTACCAGTGTATGGACAGGGAACTGCATTTCAGTTCACATAACGTTTACAGCGGTGCATTGAGTTTAGGCCAGGAGTGGAGAACCTGATGCCTTCCAGGTGTTGGTGGACTATAGCGCCCATCAAACCTGACCACTGACTATGCTGGCTTGGGCTAATGGAAGCTGAAGCCCAGCAACTTCTGGAGGGCCAGAGATTTCACATTTGGGTGCACATACCAATAATAATAATAATAATTAATAATAATAATTTATTATTTATACCCCGCCCATCTGGCTGGGCCTCCCCAGCCACTCTGGGCGGCTTCCATAGAAACCAAAAACACAGTAAAATATCACACGTTAAAAACTTCCCTGAACAGGGCTGCCTTAAGATGTCTTCTGAATGTCAGGTAGTTGTTTATCGCTTTGACATCTGCTGGAAGGGCGTTCCACAGGGCGGGCGCCACTACCGAGAAGGCCCTCTGCCTGGTTCCCTGTAACTTGGCCTCTCGCAGTGAGGGAACTGCCAGAAGGCCCTCGGCGCTGGACCTCAGCGTCCGGGCAGAATGATGGGGGTGGAGACATCCAATTTACACTCATGGGTCTACTCTGAGATGGACTAGCATTGGATACAGCCCATGGTTCCTGATCCAGTAAGTGAGCATCTGGAGCTACTTTATATCCAGTGCTATCTACTTTGGCACTAGCTTTCCAAATCTAAGGCTTTCAACTGAAATGACAGGGTGTGAACCAGGACACATCTGCAGGCAGCTCATGAGATTCACCACTGAGGTATGGGCTCTACCAATAACACACAGGCACCCAACTATGTGGGGAGATGCTCTTAGCTAGATTGGGGCACTGGCACACAGTTGAACATGTGAACTAATTTCATTTAAATAATAATATTTTTGTAGGTAATTTGAGGAGACAGGAAATCTCTGTCTGCCATCCTTATTCTGGGTGGCTCCATAATGTCAACAATAATGTGTATAACCATCATCCATATCAATGTTACCTGCCATTTTCGATGAGTTAATTTTTCTCCATTTCCCCCCTTTTGGCTTTAGTTCTGCCACCTTGCCGATCACATTTAGGTGTTTGGAAGAGAATAATGGAGTAGATAAACGCATTACAAGATTTGTGCTTCCTGTGGGTGCAACTATTAACATGGATGGTACAGCTTTGTATGAGGCACTGGCTGCAATTTTCATTGCACAGGTTAATAACATGGACCTCAACTTTGGACAGATTATCACAATCAGGTTTGTAAATGTTGCAAAACCTTAGACGTTTGCATGGGCTGCTTTTTGCATCACATGGTAGTGGGAAAGACATGTGATAGGAGCCGCAGTATATTTCAGCTGCGCTCTCTGTGTACCTCATTATGCCCATGATTGAAAACATTGTCTGTCAGAGCTGCCTCTAGGTCCCAGCTCACAGAGGACCAATGCTAGGCTGTAGTTATGTACAAAAGTCTTTATTGAGGTTCAGTTTCCATTTCAAAGCCGTAGCGCGCAGCTCTACGTCTTAAAGCCTAGACCGGCGAAGTACCGTCTGAGTCTCCTCCCCTATGACACCAGTTTAAGATCCTAGCTCTGCTCCACCTTTTACGCTGCTCTCTCCTCCTCTGGGTCCTCCTGCCCGCTGGGGCATTGCCCTTTCTGGACTCTTCCGACGCTGAGTCGCTTAGCTCCTCCCCCTCCCTCCTGCGGGCTTTAGGACCCGGTTCCCAATCCTCACTCTCTGCTGTCCCGCGCTCCTGTACATTTGAACTTGCCTCTCGCGCCAGCCCAGTGACCTTTCTCCTAACCGTTACACTGCTTCTGTCACTGCTTCCCTCTTCCGGGATACTGGCCGGATCTGACCTCTCCTCCGTTGTCTGACTCCCTGATGGAGGTGTGGTCAGCCCTGCCTTATCTTCTCTCCCTGGTGGGGAATGCACTGGCCCCGATCCTTGGGACTCTTCCCCCCCACTCTGCTCTGGTGGGGAAGCTGGTCCTGATTTCCAACTACTGCTCTGGGAGTCCCTGCTGCCCCCTTGCTCCTGGGGCGTTCCCCTTGGGAACCCCCTACCCCTGGCCACTGGCGCCCCCTTCTGTGAATCTTCCGATTCGCTGGAGAGGCTCGTGGAATCCCTCGGTCCACTGTCCTCTTCTCCTATGCTCCCCTCGGATTCCTTCCCCTCGCTCTCCATCTCCTCTCCTCCCTGTGCCTCTGCTCCTGAACCCCTGACATTGTCATTATGAGTTAGCTCCAGATTTTGTAAATCCACTGAAAGCAATCGGATTTAAATCATCACTTAACATAGTGAAGTATCTCACTTCCAGGGTATCACAATATAGCCCTCACAAGCTAGACTGCACAAGGAAGAAGAAAGAAAAGGATTGCCATAATGTTGAATAAAATGGGGGTCCTTGAATAACTTAATGATTCAGGCTGAAATTTTATGCACATTTACCTGGGAGCAAGTCCCATTGAACTCACTTCTGAGTAGGCATGCATAGGATTGGGCTATAATTCTCTCCCATTGAAATAGATCCCTTTTTATCAACACAGTTCAGCATACTTCATTGAGCTTGTTCTATATTCATTTGAGAAAATCTTCAGTAATTCCTGTAACTTTAGTACTTTTCCATAAGTATAATCAGGGGTAAAGAGTAAATGATCATTCCTTGAATATCGTTGTTATCATCAGATTTTATTGGTCAACCAAATACAGGTTATAGGCAAAAGCAAGCACACGTCTCAAAAACATATTATAGCACATATGTTTAAAGCATTATAATACACATATCAGTTTAATCTGCACTTTGCACCACAAGTGTATGCATGTTTGCTCAGAAGTAAGTCCCAGTGAGTTCAGTGAGACTTGCCTCCAGATAAGTGTATATAGGATTACTGCACAGTCTTAATCAGCTACAGCAGGGGTGGTGGAGAACCTCCAGTCTGTGGGACAAATCTGGCCATTCCTAACAAACCACACCCATCTGATGTCATATGCAGTATTACATCAGGTGTGGGGTAGCTCTGCATGTGACTACAAAGGAACATTTGGGAGCTTGAAGTGAGCTCCTGGTTGTTCCTTTGCAGAAGCTAGGTGTGCCCCAATCAGTCATCAGCCGAGTTTTTCCCCTCCGTTTTATTAGCAGTTTCAATGTAAACCACTTTGTGCTACTAATCCCTGCACAAAGCAGGCTTGAATTAACCACCCATCAGCTGAGTTCAGGGACACAGGAAAGTGCTTTGCCAGCCTTCTGCTCAGTGCAACAACTGGATGGCACCACATCGTGGAGCAGAGAGGTGTCCTTGATGACTGATCTGGCTCAGGCTTTTTGAACTTGTTGCCTTCCAGCTGGCTGTGCTGGCTAGAGAGCCAGTGTGGTGTAGTGGTTAAGAGCGGTAGTCTCGTAATCTGGTAAACCGGGTTCGCTTCCCCACTCCTCCACATGCAGCTGCTGGGTGACCTTGGGCTAGTCACACTTCTCTGAAGTCTCTCAGCCCCACTCACCTCGCAGAGTGTTTGTTGTTGGGGAGGAAGGAAAAGGAGAATGTTAGCCACTTTGAGACTCCTTCGGGTAGTGATTTAGCGGGATATCAAATCAAAACCCTTCTTCTTCTAGATGGGAGTTTTAGTCTAAAACATCTGGACAGCTCCAGGTTAGGAAAGGCTGGTCTAAACTATGTGCAAATTTTTCTCATAAGACATGAAGGAAGGCGGTGGAAACATTTTTGTAAGATGATAGATAGATAGATAGATAGATAGATAGATAGATGATAGATAGATAGATAGATAGATAGATAGATAGATAGATAGATGATAGATAGATGACAGATAGAACAAAAACACAACCTATGTGTGTGTTTAAAAATTAAAAGCTCTGTGTGATTGTTTTGGTGTCTCCTTTCTCTGAACAGCATTACGGCTACAGCAGCCAGCATTGGTGCAGCAGGAATTCCTCAGGCTGGCCTCGTCACTATGGTGATCGTATTGACATCTGTTGGTTTGCCTACAGACGATATCACCCTTATCATTGCAGTGGATTGGTTTTTGTGAGTATTTCTGCAGTGTAAAGTATAGGCTAGTGGGCATTCATGAAAACTGAACTTGCAAGTCATTTTAGTTCATTTCCCCATGAATGTTTTACCAATATTCAGTTGTATTGCATAGGATATAAAAAATTACCATTTTAACTGCAAAGCAAGCCAGCACCCATTAGGATGTTCTCCATGCCCTGAAAGTATTGTGTTTCTCAAATCTCTGCTCACTCAAGAAGCTTTCTGGATGACGTTGTGCCAGAAACATACTTTGTTTCATCTGTCCTACTTCATAGGGTTGTTGTGCTGGGGGAAAGGATAGCCCCTTCGCACCACTCCATGGGCCACAGGTTAAGATCAGGTGGAAGTGTTACAAATAAATTTATTTATATACAATTGCATGTTTTGTTTTGTTTTGTTTTGTTTTGTTTTGTTACTTGAGTATAGAATTGCAATGTTAAATACACTGCAGATTACATCTCCCTTTCCTAATTTCAGTGAATCAGTGTAATAATGTACTGTGTAATCTGTTGGGGTTTTGGAGGGCTGGGACTGCCTAGCTTGTTTAAATCTGCAAATTGTTCTATAGGGATCGTCTGCGTACCACCACCAACGTTTTGGGAGACTCTATCGGCGCAGGGATTGTAGAACACTTATCGCGGCATGAGTTGAGGAGCAAGGATGCTGAGATGGGTAACTCTGTGATAGAGGAGAATGAAATGAAGAAGCCTTACCAGCTGATCTCCCAAGAGAACGAGAATGAAAAGCCCTTAGACAGTGAAACCAAGATGTAATGTAGAGGAACGATACAAAGCACTAGATACGCAGAAAGCGTACAATTCCTCCAATCTTTTCTGTAACTTGTCCGTTTGTTCCTCATCTCTCTCTATATATACAAGCAGAGCACTGAAGAAGTTTAGGGCTTAACTAGACATGATGAGAGACGTGAGGTTATATCCAGTGGTGTCACTCAGCTCTTGTTAAGGCTTCCATCAGCAAGAAGGGAAGCTATTTTCAGCCATTTCCTCATAGGTCTAGAGCCCCTCTCACACCCTATATCTGCTCCTGAGAGTTGTGGAACCCTCCAGTGCAGCTTAGGGAAGTGCGTCCTTCCTCATTTCGCTGATGGAAGCTTCACTGTCAGTTCAGTGACTTTACTGGATAAAACCCATGGTGGCTACATGCAAGGTCTCTTCGCTCCCTTCTCCTTGTGCTTGCATCTAGGTAAGCACGACACGTATTGTGATGTCATCACTGTGTGCATCGCCCTGCATTCAGTCCTGTGTGGCCAGAGGAGGGCAATGCACAGCACAATGACATCATTCCACGTGGTATGTTTACCTGGATAAAGGTTTCAGGTGGCATGTGGAAGGAGAGGGGAAAGAAGATTGAATGGCTCCAGCGCTACAGCTACTGTAATGTCTAGTTAAGTTCTTGCTGAAAAATATACCCTATTACTTAGTAATGAATGTGTTATATGATTGTATCCCATTAAAATAATAATAAGACAAAATACCAAGCATACAACATTATGATATGATGTGATGTGCTATGGGGATGGGATATATTGTGTAATCAAATTACCAAGAATATTCAAATGCACATGTTGCATAGTCCTGTAAATGTGATCTCACTTTATGTAAGCTGAAGCAGCAAAGCAGACAAGAAATCTTGAAAAGGGGGGTTGTTTGTTTGTTTGACTGTTACACATTCTTCACACCAGGAAGGCTGTAATCCTATACACATTTATCTGGGAGTAAGTCCTACTGAATTTAATGGACCTTACTCCTGAGTAGACACATATAGGATTGCATTGTAAATTTACTTTTTTAAACCTGATGCTATTCTCCAGAAAAGTGAGTAGCAAATTTTGGTTTCTCTTTTTAAATATATTATTTCCTTATTTTATTGCTATTGGAGCACTAAAAATAGGGACACTGATTTTTGTTTTAAATACATGGACAATATGTCCCACAACTTGCTCTAGTTACCATCTAAGCAGAAAAGGATGTATCATAGTTTCATTTCTACCTAATGGGATATTTTAGGATCAGGAAAGGCTTCCTGGTACTGTGCACCTTCAAGTCCCATTTAATTCCTAGATCATGAACCTAGAAAAATGCATTTGTGTATGTGTAACATTACTGTTCCTCTTTTGGATTATGGCATTACTACTTAACACAAGTACTGTTACCTATGCGCACTGTCTTTTCAGGATCAGAGATCTAATATACGCATGCACTTTGGAACATAAACTGTCTTCATCCCTTCATTACAGGGGGCGGGATATTAAACTGTTGATACCACATCAGTGTGGGCATTTTTGAAATAACCTAGGTGTCCCCCTCCCACCGGACATAATTATCCAGCCACTTACCTAACTCTGAACATTCCATTGATTTAACTAGATCAGGCCTGCACAAGTTGTGATCCACCAAACTGAATGTAGCCCACCAGTAATGATAGTTCAAGAAACTTGTTGCTGTTGCTGCACACGACAGATCACAGAAACAGGGGGATTATCAAGCATCAGACCGATAGCGAGCTACGTTTGGCTTTGTCGTGAAGGCCTGTCCTAAATCTCTAGCTGCCCAGTGAGTTGAGTTTGACATGCATTTTAACTTTCGATGGGAGTTGGGATCCTAAGTGACACTTTATAAAGGCATATCAGTTTTATACCCACTCAAGTGTGTACTTTAGCTGGTGCTGATAATTCTATTAAAGATCCCTAGCCCCCGCCCCCTCAAAAAGAGGTACTTATTAGGATAGTTTAAGTCTGTGTGACACAGATACAACCTGCTTATCATCTCACTTCTAACTGCTGTACAGGGCTCATTAAAGCTGGCCACCTAAAGGTGAAAAGATAGTGGTTTTTCCGAACCATTTGTTTTCAGGGCAGGCACTGTGAGTTCGAGCCACTTCTGCACAGTTAAAATGTTTGCCCGTCTTCACCCTTGCCTATCTACTTTGTGTCAGAGATTTTCCGATTGAAAGAAGCACTTATAGACTAAGAGGTAGAAAGCAGAACGCACAGAGCATCTGACAGGGTTCAGTAACATTTCCACTGTCATATTGGAACTGCAGGGGACAGGAGAATGCTTTCAAACAGGGTGATTTTCCAATTAATTTGGTCTGTTTCGTTGTCTTGCTAAACAAAAGAAATTGTTGCCAAATGCATTTTTTCCCAACATTGGGGTTACAAGGGAAGAGGGGGGGTTTTTTTCCATTCCACTGCCAAGTTCTCCATACTAGCAACACCCCTGATGTAGGGGGAGTAATAGAATAGTGAAGCTAATGTGGTGCTCAATTACTTTTAGTAGGAAGAATATTAAAAAAAAACAAAAACACAGCAGGATAGCAAATACGTTGAATAAATATTGAAAATATAAGAGAGGATTTTTAAAGAGCAATATTATAAGTCTTCTTCTGGGAGTAAGAGGCAGGGCAGATTTTACACACTGAGGTGAGATCCATATATTATCATTGATTATTTTTCCTGCTCCAATCTTTACTCCCCGATGAAGCCCATTTATGAAAAAGAAAAGAATGATTTATATATATATATATATTTACATGCATTGCCATAGCAGTCAAACGGGAAAGGTTTATGGATGTGAAACAGGGATGGTGTGCTGTACTGTAGATATATATACACACACAAACTAGTTGCATAGTCTATGGGGGTTGGGGAATTAATAGTAGTTCTGTGAGGTAGGTACAATATATTTCTTGTGTTACAGCTGCCACTCAACCATTTCAATGTAATTTTTGTCCCTGAGAGTTCATTATTCATATGGTCACAGATTTTGAAGGCAAAGAACCCTGAGAATTGCAAGACCGTCTCAGCTAAATCTTAATAGGCTATGAAGTTAAACTTTGATTTTTTTGTTACCTCGCTTCCCTTCACAAAGTGGCCAGAATTAACCTAACACTACAGTCTTCCTTAATTTGTATGGGAGAAGGGGGGTTTGAAGCAGTAGTGAAGGTGGTCTGTATAGATACAGATTTGTGAATTAGATGCAAACTGGGTGTGCAGCTGAGGCTGGATGCTGGAGACCTCCATTGTTATACACATTCTACTGCAATGCACACATGTGTTTGTGTGCAAAACAGATGAGTTCAAATGTATGTGTAATCATGGCATCAGTATCACAAGAGCATTGTGAAGGCAGAGGTCCTTCCTCACCACAAAATTCCTAGTAGTTTTGCCCCATAAACCATCCTTTCCTCCTTGTCCCATGTTGGATCTGTGCATCTGTAGAAACCAAAAGTATGTTCAGGATAGACTGGCAGATAGTGCATGCTTCCTGCATGCACTTCCATGGGAGTGCAGAAGGTAGCATCAGAAAGCTGGACCATCAGAGAGCAATTCAATATGAGGCTCCTCCCTATGCCAACAGTGCCACTGTTTCCGGAAGTGAGGAGGAGCCTTACTATCAGCTCTTTCCACTTGGCCCAAACCCATCTCATATCCTCTTTTCACTGTACGAAATTGCCTTGCCAAGCTGATAAGAAGCCCGTCTGATGAATGGCCCACGGACACCAGTTGTGCAGTTAGGCAATCACTGATCTTATGGGATGTAGTTCTTTAGAAGATAACAGGTTGTATCCAGTAGAGCATGAAGTGAATCGTTCCATCAGCATAAGGATTGACACTTGTGCAATAGAACTTCCCCCCCCCCTCCCACCATGCACCCACTAAATCTGTCCTGGAGGTTTTTCCCCAACCCTCTGGAGCAGATTTGGGGATGGCACAGGGCATGCACAGGAGGAGAACATTAGACAAGCCCACTGGATCAAGCCAGTGGACCATCTGGTTCTGCATGCTGTTCTCAGAGGGGCCGACCAGATACCTGTGGGAAGCCTGCAAGTTGGACAGCACTCTGCCCACCTCCAATTCCCAGCAACTGGAGGAGGGGGAAAGTTCTGTTGCACAAGTGTCAATCGTTACGCTAACAGAACAAGTGCATTGGATGCTGCTCAATGTATACTGCTTCACTTCAGAATGTGGTAAACCAGCTCAGCTGCATCTGAAAGCCCTCCTGGTGTAGTGGTTAAGAGCGGTGGACTCGTAATCTGGTGAACTGGGTTCGATTCCCCGCTCCTCCACATGCAGCTGCTGGGTGACCTTGGGCTAGACACACTTCTCTGAAGTCTCTCAGCCTCACTCACCTCACAGAGTGTTTGTTGTGGGGGAGGAAGGGAAAGGAGATTGGGTAGTGATAAAGCGGGATATCAACTCCAAACTCTTCTTCTTCTACTACTTACTCTGCTGAATGGGACGATGGACTTCTCCAAAATCCTGCCCTGACAAAACCACTGACCACCAAGGGTTTTCTGGAATGTAGAGGAGATCTTTGGTTCAAAAATGTGACCTGTGAATAAAACTTGCAGACACACATCCTACAAAATGTGAAGTGGACAAATTCTCAGAATGCTGGACACAGGCGGTCTTTCTTTGGACTGATGAGGCAGGCTCCTTATTCCACAAGTTGCAGATCCTACTCACTTAGCTTGTCCTTGAGCACTTTCCTTATAGAAAGTGGATAGGAGTTAACCCAGTGCATTCAGGAATTGGAGGTGTTTTAAACAATGCAAAGCTCTTGGGTCATCTCTAACTGAATGCAGTAATGGATGCTCCTTTTTATTATATTTCTTACTTGTGCTAACAGAAAGGAAAACTAGATTACAGACAGGCATCTTCTGACATGTAACTAGAGATATTTTTTATAGAAATACTGTATTCAGTATGTGTGTACAAAAGTTAATATTAGATTATATGGAGTAACTTTTTAATTACATTTTTGCTTTTGATTGGATACTATTTTTTTGGAAATACACTGCAAAGAAGATTTCGTGTTAAAGGTTGTCCTTCCGTAACATCACTGTAGGGGGGGGGATGTGTTACAAAGCATGACAGCTTTTAAAATATTTTTTACACTAACTTTGTTTCTTACAGAAATCAGGTACCATAGAACAATCTCTATTCCCTGCCCACTCTGGGTTGGCAGCTGGGTGCACCCAGTGTGGCTTGAGAAATATTACTTTGTAGATGTATTTTCAATAAAAAAAATAGTTTTACATTTTTATTTTTGAACTGTGTGGTGTTTTGCCTTTCAGAGAATAATGGGACTCTTCGCCTTGTTGTGCATAAATTAATTCCAGTTCTTCTTCTTTTTAAGCCAAACAGTAGTGAACAAGCAGTCTGTTCTGGTTTATTTATTGATTTATTTAGTATTGGGAACACCTGAGAAGGTGCTCTCCCAAGCCACGTAACAGGAAAACAGTCCACATCTGATAATATGAAATGGCACAAGTTCAGAACAATTAATATTCCATACCAACTTGGGAGAATGTTTACAGTCCAATCCCAACTAGATTCTGCCTAGTGATACTGGATATTCAACCTATACTAATCTGCAGAAGAGTATTCCACAAAGGTGCATTGTTGAAGAGCAAGGAGTATTGTGGATGTATTGTGGTTAAGATGCCATTTTGTGAACTGCCACTGTGATGCCATCATGCTTCTGGATCATGATATTGCCATGATCCAGAAATTCATGATATTCTGGATCATGATATTGCCAGTATCTGACTCAAGGCACACTATAGGAATATCTGTTGGATCAGACGTCAACTTGGGTGTTTGCTGGGATAGAACAGATATCACACCTGCATGTTCATCTGAGAGGGTACCACGACAGTCCAGGTTTAGGCCCCAGGAATCAGTGCACAGGGCTCCTGCAATTGAGGGGTTCTTCATTGTGATTTCTAAACGATGCTCCAACACCCCCTCCATCTTGCTGAGCACCACCTCCCAGTTCTTCTATTGAAGTGAATCTTAGACTTTTCACGATGTTAGGCACCAAGATGGAAAATGAGGTGTAATGTTGCCACATATCTTATTTTCTCTAAACAAGTCTTGTATACCATATAGTAGGAAAGAGGGACTTTTTTGGCTCCACAGGCCAGATCGTTATCTGGCTCCACCCCTACAGGCCAACTTTGACAGGTGGGTGGGAGAATCCAACTGTCAATCAGATGGTGTCATTATGACATCATAAAAATGATGTCATGATTCCCAAGCACCTAGGACAGGGGCAGGAATAAAAAGCCCACTTTTTGCAGACATCCGCTCTGAGAGAACATCCCCTGTTTATGGCATTCCCCCCACACCCCTGTAAAACATGACCATTTTTGTTGAGGGTGGGGCTTTTAACTATAGTGCAGAGATATATCCCATCAGAAATAGGTGGTATTGAAATGAAAGTTTTCAATTGAAATGGAAGTCTCTTTCCATAGTGTCTGTCCTTAACTAATATGGCCACTCTTATTTAGCCACATTTATGATTCTCACCTTTCATGCGAGTGCTTTAACAGGCAACCACAGAGGAACAGAGAGCAAAGTTGTCTCTGCAGAATTGGCTGCTCTTGCCACCACACAAACTGATCTGGCAAACCAAGCCTCGCCTCACATGAACTTAATGTAAAACTACACTTACGCAAGTAGAATAGCACACCAAACTATCATAGAATTGATGAGCTGGATTCCTGAGGTGGAAAGTGGGAGACTCCAAACACCACTCAAACTTGGCATATGTTCTGAATGCATCACATGAGAATGGCAGACAACATGAGGTGAGTGTAATGTTTCAGCTCAGCATAATTTCCAAGTACTTGCATTTTGAGATCATGAGTCGACTCACTGGACTTCACCTACAACTGGGAATGTATATCCCACACCTGGGAACCCTGGTTGTTATACAAAGCTTGTTGTATGGAACTACAGCTGGACTGGGACCATATTTTAAATGCAAAAGAGATTAAGTTGGTTGGTACAAGGCATAGATTCTGTATGTTAAAACCTTAATTTTATTAATGTTGAAGATATACTGCTCTCCGTGCTATTAAAATGTTTGCGGGTGTTGGGGAAGCATTTTCAGTCTAAGGGCTGCAACTCTTTGGGGTCAACCTTCTGGACTGCATGCCAGAGGCAAAAATGAGCAGAACTGATTTGACTTTTACCTTGTATACTAGTCTACATTCCACCCATGCAGAATCCAGCAGTTTCTACACACATACACACACCTCCATCCAGGCAAGAAAGAGGCATTATTATAAATTAATGCCATGTTCTATTCAGGCAAAAAAAACCTGTTGAATAGTGTGTGGAGCAGAACCATGGTGTGTGTGTGTGTGTGTGTGTGTGTGTGTGTGTGTGTGTGTAGTCCTGTGGAGGGTGGGGGTGGGCCTAGGAAGATGACATGGCTTGAGAAGATGCTTGAGGGCTCGATGTAGAGGCTGGGAGGGTTGCATTCAGCCTGTGGACCAGAGGTTCATCACCCTTGAACTAAACCTTGGAGAATCATATGACAGCTTTGCTGACACTGGGCTGTAGACATCAGCCATCGTTAATAGTTATATATAATTTGTTAATAGTTATATATAATTATCTGTTTTTGTGTCTGTGATGGTTCTAGGGGTTGCTCGTGCGTAAATCGGCGCCACACCTGGCTGGGTTGCCTGAGTGAACCTTTTCTGTCCGGACAGCCACTCGCCCGTGGCTGTCTCAATTGCTGGCAGAATCCATCAGTGGGCGTTTCTTGAACTTCCAGCAAAGAAGCTCTTTGACGCCTAGTCTCCGCCTACTCTCCCTGCGCGGAAGCCTTCTGCGCAAGGAGGGTGTGGGCAGCGGAGGACGCGTGCTCTCCCCGCTGGTCCCCGGCAAGGAGTCGTGGGACCGCCTCGCTGACTCCCCCATCTGCCCCCCTTCTCCTGACAGTGTCTGTAACCTGAAACAAGAAAAGTGCACTCTCTCACTTGGACTAATTAAATTATGGTTCATGATGACAACCAACAAGATAATGTACAACTAATGAATGTGGGGAGGGAGAGCTAACATATCCCAATATATGTGGAGCCCTTGAATTGCTTACCAACATTCTGTTGTACTGTTGTATATCATATTTTGACAACTCTGTAAAAGAAATTTTCTTCACAGTCTATATAACCCATCATATAGTGACAGTAAATTTCAGGAGCAGCCTTTTTACCAGGTCTGTTTCCATATAATAAGAGAGCACATGTTCTGTGCTTGTTAAGAACATAAGAGAAGCCCTGCTGAATTGAATCAAACGCATATCTAGGTCAACATTCTGTTTCCCCCAGTGGCCAACCAGATGCCAATGGGACGCTTACTCAGAAGTAAGTCTCACTAGTCCAATGGGACTTGTTCTCAAGTTACTGAACATGCACAGGACTGGGATGCATGTAGTGATGGGTGAATCCCCCCCCCAGTTCACTTCAGAATTGGATCATCAGTTGTGTGCGTCATGCGAGAGCCTACAAGAAAAGTTACCTCCCTCCCAAGTGTGCTGAAATGACACACAGTATTGGTTGTAACTTATCATTTCTGTAAAGTTAATCTATTTTTTGCCCAAGTCATGGACACTAATCACAGCTCAGAACATAAGAGCCTGCTGGATCAGACCAACAGATCTTCTGGTTCAGCCTCTTGCTCTTATGGTGGGCCACCTGGGGGAAGCTTGCAAGGAGGACCGAACAGAGCTCCGACAGAACCACATGTGCAAAATCTTGTTTTTCCATTCCAATATACTGAAGTATTGGGGAGGACATGGTGCTACAGGAACGTTGCCAGCAGCTGAATTTTGTACAGCAAACTTGATGAAGATTAACCTTGCTAGCATCAGTTGCTCAACATGTTTCCATCCAGTTCCATTTTCTTGTGTTAGAGTTCAAGCTATTCTTACTCCTTCAGATAAATCTCAGCAAGGTATCTTTGGACAAAAGACAGTAGTCAAGGGCTTGCCTAAATTATCGTTTAAATGTGTTGTATAAAATTGGGTTAGCTCTGATGTGCACTTTTTTAATTGGTTCATTCCCACTACATGGAAGGGTTTTGCCTATTAAATTGTCTAATGCATAAATCACTTGTGGCAGGCGGAAACCCCCTGGCTGCCTTGTCATGGCTTTTTGTTTTGTTTTGTTTTTTGGATAAGGTTCAAAAAAAGATATCAAATTCAGATTCCTGAATGCTAACTGCAGATGCAGACAAGCAACAACGTCTTCACAAGAAATTGTACCCCAGAAAAACCCTTTGTTTAAAAGAGCAGCTACAATTCTACAGATGTGTGTTCGGCCAACTAAAGAACAACAAAAAGGAGGAAAGTCTTCGTTCAAAGCCAACAGTGCTTTCAGTGGCCGTCAATCTCTGCTCTCTTCCAGACGACCTGTGTTTTGAGCATTCAGCCTGACTTGCTCGCACAAAACTGGCACAGGGGTTAGACTGTGTGTGGTCTTTAGTGAACGTTCATTTGCATTTGCTTGCAGAAAAGTTGTACAACAATGAACATTCATCCTTAGCTCTTTGTGCAATGTTTATACATCTTCCCACTATTCATTCAGCCCAAGATTTCCAGTGCATTTCCCTATCACTTTCCTAACTGAAAAAAGTCCATTTTTAAGAAGTGGATTTGTTGCACCAGAGCAAAGGTAACAAACGTGATGCCCTCCAGATGCTGTTGGACTCCAATGCCTACCAGCCCCAGCTAGCATGGTCAATGGTCAGGGAAGTAGTCCAACAATATCTGGAGGGCACCCTGTTGCACGTGAGCAACAGGGCATATTAATCCAATTTAATTGGGCGGTTCGAATCCCTGCAATGGGGTGAGCTCCCATTGCTCAGTCCCTGCTCCTGCCAACCTAGCAGTTCGAAAACATGTCAAAGTGCAAGTAGATAAATAGGTACCACTCCAGCGGGTGTTTCCGTGTGCTGCTCTCATTCGCCAGAAGTGGCTTAGTCATGCTGGCCACATGACCCAGAAGCTGTACGCCAGCTCCCTCGGCCAATAAAGCGAGATGAGCAACGCAACCCCCGAGTCGGTCACGACTGGGCCTAATAGTCAGGGGCCCCTTTACCTTTAAATGTCCAAAAAGGTATTGGAAACTCTTCTGCATAATACTGATAGTCTATAAGTGACCTTATACTTATACCACAGACTTTACCTACCTGATGCCTTCCAGATGTTTTGAATTACAGACTCCCCTCAGCACCAACCAGCATGGAATCAGGTTGGTAAAGGCTACCATACAATATATGTTTAATTTTTCTCTAAGAACACTATTTTCAGTTATACTGACTGATTGATAGGATTTATATTCCCCTTTTCAACTAAGACAGGTTCCCAAAGCAATGAAAATTACATTTGCTATGTAACTGACAAGAGCACTTCCTTGTCAGAAAGCAGAATTCATATGGATGGTTTGAATTAAACTGGAAGCAAGTTTACTGGTGACACACACAAACCTGAACATAGAGCTCCCCATCATTTAGTTATTTATTTTATTGTATTATTTATTACCCTGATCTTCCTCTGAAGAGCTTTCCAAGCAGCTTATGGTATAGTTCCAAAGTGGGCTATCTGGAATACCCCCTATCAGGGATAAGAAAGCTGTAGCCCATCAGATGTTGCTAGATTCCCAGTCAGTCCCAGTCAGCATGACCAGTGATGAGGGATGAATGGAACTGTAGTCCAATAACATAAGAAGGGCCACAGATTCTCCACCTCTAAGGTTAGTAGATGCCTAGACCTGCTTAAGTTAATAGTCGAACATCATCATGTGACTTCAGAGGAGTTGATGGAGAAAATGGGTGGAACAGTTCCACTTCTGAAAATATACATTTGCTAGAATGTAATGGATGGGGTTTGGCTTACAAGAACTCTGTGTCAAAATGTGGGATATTAATAAGAAAGAAAGAAAGCAAACAAACAAACAAACAAACAAACAAACAAATGAGCATGAGCTTACCTTACCTACTGAACTTTAAGTAACTTTAAAAATCCGTTGTGTGCCATATACTAGGGCAGACTATCTGTCCATTTAGCTTAGGATGGTGACTAGCAGTGACTCTGTGGAGTCTCAGGAAGAAGCTTTTTCTTAATACCTTCTACCTGTTTCCTTTTTCCTCCTTAAGTGCCAGGGATTCCAAAGCTGGGAGATTCTGCATTCAATGCATATGCTGTACCACTAATCTTCAGTCATTCCCTTTTGCTGGATGCAGCATGAACTTAAAAAAAAATGTCCCTCCTTTCCCAGAGTGCATACATGCAACTAAGCAGAGCCCCAGCAGTGCAAGTATACCTCCAATCTATTACTTGTGGATGTGGTAGCATGTCTATTGTCATTAAGAGGGAATTTGTAGGGGTCTGGTATAAAGCATGCAGGCTGGGTCATGCTTTGGCTGATTCCGGGGGTGTGGATGACATAGTTAATGCTGTGGGATAATTCACAAAAACAGTTAACATGAATAACCACTGAGCATGTTATGAGACACTCCCACCCTGCTAGGCTGTTCTCTGGTTTAGGAGCATGCTTCCTCCTATGTATATATATATGAAAGACAGGTGATGAAACAGCCATTTTCCCCTCCAGAAAGCATTTATTCCATCTCAATTAAGAAGACTATTAACAGGCCCCACCTCTTCTCTAAACAGAAATGCTAGCTCTCACTAGTTCACTGAAACAACCATATCCTGCTGTGCCATTGCAGTTCACTTAAAGGAACAGAGGAAAGAACTGGAAGATGAAACACAGCAAACTGAATCCATCACTGATTCTATGTGTACTGTCAGTCAAGTGTGTTGTTGCTGCTGTTAATTAAATTTGTATACCGTCCTTCATCTGAAGATCACAGGCAGTTAACAACATAAAAGTATAAAATGAGAACACAAAATACACAACCACCATCACCACCAATAACCTCCTCCCACAAGCACACTTAAAAGGCCATAGGATGTTAATCAGCCAAAGGCCTGGTTGTAAAGAAATGTTTTTGTTATACATACATATTGTTGCATACCTGGCATTTGTGGTATAGTAGAGAAGTGAGGCTCCTTCCTGGATCAGTGTTGTGGCAAAGGGGCTTTAATAACTCAGAGAAGCTATGAGCTATGCCGTGCAGGGCCACCCAAGACGGACAGGTCGTAGTGGAGAGTTTCGACTAAATGTGATGCACCTGGAGCAGGAACCGGCAAGCCACTCCAGTATCCCTGCCAAGAAAACTCCATGGACAAAGACAACAGGCCAACATGAGTTTGAGCTACCAACACGAGTTTGACCAAACTGCGGGAGGCAGTAGAAGACAGGAGTGCCTGGAGTGCTCTGGTCCATGGGGGTCACGAAGAGTCGGACACGACTAAACGACTAAACAACAACAACAAAGAGAAGTGAGGAGGACCTTAACACACAGCCACAGGGAAACATAATGTGCTGATACAAAGGAGCAACAAAAAACATATGGACATAGTAACAAAAGAAGCTGCCTTAGACTGAGCTGGATCAATTGGTCCATCTAGTTCAGTCTTGTCTGCAATGGCTGGCAGTAACTCTCCATAATTCCAAGCAGGTGAGATGCTGGAGATTGAATCTGTGACATTCTGTTCTACCCCTTGAGCTATAACTTTCCCCCCCACAGGACTTGCAATATAAGGATTGCATATAACCAACAGTCAAGAAGCAAGGTGCAGTGCACCCAATAATGAGTGTTTGGCTTGCATCCTTGGCTCCTTGTGCCTTTGCATCACATGTCTTCTGTGTACACAGAAAGCCTGATACATGTCTAGTCCTCCCTTGCTGGACTCAAGTTATTATGCTGAATTTTGTTTGCAGTGGCCGGGTTGAGAAGTAGCAAATTTTACCTACAAACCAACTACATAGTATTCTGAAAACTGGGTTGCTGTTAGCGTTTGGCCCAACTTTAAAAAGTGGGTGGTTGTCAGTATGAGGATGAGTGGCAGACGCTTTTTAGATACAATCACTGTACCTGTTAAACAGTTAAACTCCTAAACAGTCCCTCCTTCCTGGAATAAAGGGCTCAAGCAATTCTGTTGTGTTTCAATAGGGCTTTTATGTGGGAGCAGGGGTACATAATGAGCACCCTATTCAGAACAAGAGTTTGTGTCTGTGTAACAGCATGCGGGAAGGATAAAGGAGAGAGCTCATTCATGTGGAAAAATCAATTATGGGCCCAGCAAAGTGCTTCTGTTCCCCGGTGTGAAGGACTGTACTTGAGAGAGAGGGAAATCAAGAATGAGGCTTGTGCTCCAGTGTAGTTGCAAATGCTGAGATATTCCGTTTTACTCCTCTTCTGCCATATAACATCCCACCGCAACAGGGAAATTCAACATGCACATGCCAAACACTTATTAGCATCCGCTTTCTTACTTGCTGTGTGATCTGTGTTGTTCAGTATAGAGCCCCTGCTCCCCTTTGCATTTCCCTTCAGTGTACAGGGGTGGGGAAATGTTCAGAGTGTCAGAACAGAGTAAAGAGAAGGAGGAAGGCAGAGGTCACAAGGTGTAAGCTGAGCCTGGACAGAGTTACTTTCCGTCACCACTGAGTAACTGCAAACACACCCTCCAGAAGACTGTCATTTCTCTCTAATCAAGAAGAATGGAAGTTGTCACTTGCAGGTAGCCTTCAGTCCTGGCACATCCTCAGTTCAGGAGTGCAAACAATGGTGTGTGTGTTAATTACCTGCCGTTTTGGAACTATGTATTATCTTGTGCTGTTTTTGCATATTACTTAGATCAGGTCAAACTTTTATTGCTTGTGGCCAAAGGCCTTTGCAAACGTCCAAACAGGCTTAAAAACAGACAAAGAATCACATTTGCAATTGTAAATACTGTACTGAAAACACTATGTATATAAAATATAGTAAATATAAGCCAGAACCAAGGGATTTTTTTAAAGCAATACAAGAAATATTTTTTTAAAAAACCTAATAGAATCATCATCAAGTTATCATCAAATACAATTATCATCAAATCTCTGAAGCACTTATTCACAGATCCTACTCAGTATCTGACAAAACCTATAATATCTTCTGGGATCTGTGTGTGTTTGTGTGTAATTCCATTAAAACAGTATCCTGAAACTTGAAAAGGGGTCCCAAAGCATACTTGAGAGTGTGTTGGTTTAGCAGGGGCTTTGCATTAATGTAAAGTTAAGGGGTCACCTGTCCATATGAAATCTTAGCGTATGGAATTCTGTGCTATGAAAATATTGTTCATATTATTTAGCAAATCACTGAAAACAGTCCAATATGCAATTAACTATTTTGTATTTTTCAAAATATTTTAAATAAATAATTTTAAAATGTTTAATAGACTATTTATCTTTGCATTAAGCCAAGGCGAAGCAAACCACCCAAACAACAGCCAAATAATACAACCTAACTTACACGAGGTTGATATGAGTATAACTGCAAGAAAGGAGAACAATGTACACCACTTTGAGCTTTTTGCAGAAATGAGAAAAAGTTATACCCTACTGGAGGAAGTTAACTATAGTAATGTAACATGTAAATATAAAATCACCACTAAAACCATTAGTGATTTATTGTAAATAACTGCAAGTAAAATTATTACTTATTTATTGCTGTATATACAGGATGATACTGTATGATCAAGCCATTGCTCACTTGTACAGAAATTTCTGGTTGCTGCCAGAATAATCTGGGGCTGCTGATGTGCAGAAGGAATTAAAACAGACATTTTCTAAATGACTTTTAAAAGGGAAGCAACCTAAAGTTGTATTTGAAGATACATAGCAATGAGTTCGGGAACAATGTCCTAATTTTACAGCACTTTCTTCCTTGACAAATAACTTGCACTGCCTTGTATAATTTATACATTTTTGAAAAGGGCTGAACTTGGCCCGGAAGAACAATGAGACAAGATGTTAGAATGTTTCCCAAGTTCCTTGAACTGAGTTAGTGATGATGAGCGTCAGTCTCTCCAGCTTGGTCAGAACAGGTGCACGGTTTCCTTCACCTTTCTGTGCCAGTTCTCATTTATCTTCAACTTCGTGGCCTCATAGTCTCTTCTAATCCTGTCTCTGCCAAACTGCATAGTTATTTCATGACTTGCATGAATGAAGGAGCCTAGTAGAAAGAGACCACCCATTATGCATTAATTTATGGACGAAATCCAGGATGTAAAACCAGGACTTGGGTAGAAAAAGGGCTATGACACTGAACCACTGTAGCTCCTGTAAAGAGGTCAGGGGGTGGGAGTGGGGAGAAACTATTCAATCTCTGCCAGGGTTTCATTCCCCCTGCTCCACCCCCACATATCCCACAATATCATTCAGCTTCAAAACCATCAGCTGCGACTACCCGCTCCCCCTGCCCTCCATATCCCTGCCACATTTCCCAACAAGTTGGTTTATACTGCCACCATGTGGCAAACTGCTTTTATCTCAAAGCAAACTGAAAATCAAGGCAGACAGACATTCTATACTTCAGGTTAAGAACTTAATTCATTCCGGAGGTCCATTCTTAACCTGAAACTGTTCTTAACCTGAGGTACCACTTTAGCTAATGGGACCTCCCGCTGCTGCCACACGATTTCTGTTCTCATCCTGAAGCAAAGTTCTTAACCCGAGGTACTATTTCTGGGTTAGCGGAGTCTGTAACCTGAAGCGTCTGTAACCCGAGGTACCACTGTACTGAAAAGCAGCAGAAACCAGAGAGAGTTCTGGAGAGCTCAAAACTTTATGCAATAATTTGTGACATATTGGCTAATAAGGGAGTAAAATTTCTGCAATCGTCTGAGAGAAGTTGCAAAGTCATTATTATATTTTTATTCCATGCTTCCACCAAATAGCTTTGGGAGGGATAGATGGTGTCCTCTACAGATGGACAGATCCATCTATTTCTGGTCCTTGCCAATTTCACAAGTGTTGGTGAAATTCTTATGGCTTTTCTGATGTTCTTAAGTTTATTCATAAGTGTGTTGCATTGCATTCCTGCATGTATGTGCAATTTAAATTTAAAGAAGAAATATAATTAAAGTACATTATTCCAACCTTTGGTCTCTGTTAAAAACCACAATTTTCCTCTTGGTTCCCTCACTCCCAGCTTTACTCAAACTTCTGCCATTGTTTTAAACCACCACTTTCCCTCGCTCACTCCCATGCCATGGCTACTGCTGTTGTGCAACCTTCACTTTTGCTCTCCTACCGCATTCTGTAGTCATGCAAATCCAGAATTGTGATGAGACACTACAAATCCTCTGATGTGGGCTGCATTCTGACTTTTTTTGATATAGAGAGAGACTTTTTTTGAACCAACTGCATCACAAAATTAATAGAACTGAAGATAATTTGATTCTGATGTACACATTAGCCCAGGAGATACATACCAGATCGGTTCACCTTGGAATTTAAGGAAATCAAATTCCTCAAGCATCCCTAGAGTTACAGGGGCAGGCAACCCAGGCCCAAAAGGCACTGCACTAAGGAACCACAGGCTATTTACTCAATCTCACTTGCAACCTCACCACCACCACAAACATTATTTCATCTGAACCTCCCCATATAAAGGAGTTAGTACCTGAATTTGCTTATTTTTCTCTTCCATCGTTTCTTTTTCTTTTTGTATCATGTCTTTTTGATTCTGTACATTAAATCCATGCAATATCACACATAGTTTTACCTGATCTTGGCTGTGAGTTGTGGAAGACCTGTTCCCTGCCTTATAGGCCTTTTCTCTGGCCTTGGAGGGCAAGGCCCTGACTGGCTCCAGCTACAAAAGCTGCTGAACACACTCTTAGGCTGTGGCATTGTTTAAGGTGGTTAGTTGGCATTTTTTGAGGGGGGTTTGATAAGTTAATGATATTGATGTCCGTATCATTATTTTTAGATCTTATTATTTATGTGGAAATTGCTTCAATTTGGTTGTGTACTTTTTGATGTGTTTTATTTATTCTTTATTACTTTTTATGTTTGTAGTTGTTTAGTCATTTAGTCATGTCCGACTCTTCGTGACCCCATGGACCAGAGCACGCCGGGCACTGCCTCCCGCAGTTTGGTCAAACTCATGCTGGTAGCTTCGAGAACACTGTCCAACCAATCTCGTCTTCTGTCGTCCCCTTCTCCTTGTGCCCTCCATCTTTCCCAACATCAGGGTCTTTTCCAGGGAGTCTTCTCTTCTCATGAGGTGGCCAAAGTATTAGAGTCTCAGCTTCAGGATCTGTCCTTCCAGTGAACACTCAGGGCTGATTTCCTTGCAGCAGGGGACTCTCTGATCTTCTTGCAGCAGCCGACTCTCAAAAGTCTCCTCCAGCACCATAATTCAAAAGCATCAATTCTTCGGCAATCAGTTTGGGATTGTGCAAATCTTGTCATGTTGTAAGCCAACTTGAGCACAGTTTTAACTATGGAAAGGTGGCATATAAATAAAATGATGACAATAAATGGGAAAAATAGTAGCAGCAGAGGTACAACCTTGAACTGCTGCACCAGCAATAGCCATTAGTGCCAAATGTAGCATAGCACTAAGAGAAAGAGGGACATGCAGAATCAGAAAAAGGGACAACACACACCTCCACATGGGGTGACCAGAAGCGAAAGTGCTAGACTCCATTGGTTTCCTTGGTTTCCTTGATGCTGGGATTTTTTTTTGTCCCCCCCCCCCCAAGTGCCCTCATGATGCTTTCTCTGGATTTCTTGGACGATGATCACTGGATGAATAAGCAGCAGTGGCTGTATGGAGCCTGCATTTCACAGAGGAGATCTATTCTTAATTGATCGTATCAAGGAGCCAATCAGAGTGGGCGAAATTGTGGTCTTTAGCAGAGTCAGCAAACCTTGGGGGGGCAGTCCACTGTCCCTCAGACCTTGTAGGGGGCTGGACTATATTTTTTGGTGGGGATGAACGAATTCCTATGCCCCACAAATAACCCAGAGATGCATTTTAAATAAAACGACACATTCTACTCATGTAAAAACACACTGATTCCCGGACCATCTGCAGTCCGGATTTAGAAGGCAATTGGGCCAGATCCGGCCCCCAGGCCTTAGTTTGCCTATCCATGGTCTTTAGGATAGAAGGAAGCAGCATCTTAGCAACCCCTGCCGGTGCCTGAGGCAGACCAGCACTCTCCCGCCCCCCCCCCCAACTGCCCCCGCCGCTGGCTAGCTACCCTACTGGAAGGAAGGGCAATTCCAATAGCGCATCAGGCTTAGAAAATTCATGAAAAACAAAACGGAGACATCAACTTATTGACGAAGAGTGATAATAACACTGTTGATGACAGAGACTTGTACAAGCAAGGCCAGCACTTGGTGGAGAAGAAAGACATAGTGGGGTGAGCAAGAGAATTTGTGGCATACATTGCAACAGTGACCACTCTCCTTTTTCTACTGAGCTTGTTTGTGCTATAGTGCACTGAGAGTAGCCTGCAACCCAGGGAGGCCAACTGGAGATGTCGTTTACTCTGAGTAGACAGTGGGGTGTGATGTATGCACATTTCACTGCTTCTTAACCAAGCTCGGTTTGGCTTTTGTTTTTGTTTTTCTACAGCAGTGTAACAGCAGAGTTGATCTCGGTATTTTCGACAGTTTGCCACGTTTTAGCATTTTTGTACATCAGTGAATTTTTATATTAAAAGATTTAAGAAAAAACAATACCCCTCTACCGTTAGGATATTCCAGCATCCCAACATCTACATCATAAAAAAAAAAAAAAAACATTTTGGCTGCCATTCCACCTAATTTCTGCAGGACCAGGCAACCAGCAATTACAGTGTTTTATTGCAGCCCTTGTGGGCCACGATATACAACTGCTGGGATTCATTTAGCTTGGTAGGTAGGTCACCATTTTTGTAGGCCTGGAGCATATTAATAACTGCAAGATAACTCTAAGCACAGTATCTATGAAACAGTGGAATACGGTGACATTTTTCATAGGGGAACAGTTAGGGCCAGAGGTGCCAGCTTGTGAGGGCGATGGAGGGGGTGGGGCATGTGGGCACCGCACCTCCCTCCCTAAGCCAGACAGAAGCTTCCCAGGAAGGAGGCACTAAGCTTTAATATTTTAATACTCTTAATTTACCAGGAACATTTAGGGGACAAGCCTAGTCCCCCTAGTCCACTGACCGCACACCACTGCTATGAAACTAAGCAAACTCTTGAAATCACCTACACATTTCTGTTCAAGAGCTATTTTTAAGTCTACTATTCTGTTGTAGCTATTTCTAATACTCTTGTTCATGGTTACATCTCATAGGAATTCAGCTGTTCCCTGCTCCCCCCGCCCCCAAAGACACAGCTGTGGGCCTTCCTCCTTACTGTCATTATATTATTTTACCAAACTTAGCCCATGGAGTCCATAGGCTGTTATGCAAAAATAAAAATATTACTTTACTGCTCTCTTATCTTGCCACGCGGATGTTTTCATGATCTTTTCTGTTGTGGCAATTTTACCTTTGAAAATTGGTTTCTCCACTTCACTATGGCAGGGCCTAAAGGATATTTTGTTTATAAACTTCCCCTCTCCATCCATTCCTTCCCAGAGGGGCACCAAGCTCCCTTGCTAACAGCTTTGTAACTGCTCTTGCATCAGTTCAGCAACCTAAGTCTGTACACCTATTGACAGAATGTGATGAAATTGCTGGTGCTTCTGATGCAAGGCCTTAGGCCCTTGGTGGCCAACGGCATCAATCCACTGTTTCAATGGTTGCAGCTGAGCCTGGTTTGGTACAAGTTAATGGCACAGAAAAGGCACTCCCAGGGACCTTACACTTCTCATTAACAAGCTTGCTGCCTTGTTACTGGCCCTTCTGTGTGCCTTTAACAGCAGGCAGACACACAGAGAGATGAAGCTTTTCCTACCATTTATCTCCCAGCCAGGAAAAGCTGTATTTTCCCCCCTGACAGCAGAGTGCCAGTTCCCCTTAGCAACAACAGTCTCTCTACAGCAGAAAAGATGCTGTGAATGTGGTTCCAGAATGGCAGGATCCATGCATATGAAATACCAAATGCAATGTCTTTAGTGTTTGCAACAGGTTCAAGTCAGCAAAGCCCCTACTATTCCATCTTTATTCATTTTTACTTATTTCACAGCTGGGGTTGGGCTTTTGAGGGACACTGCGCTTCCTCACATTGTCACCCTGGGCAACTAACTCTTTTGACTTCCTGTAAATAAATCTTTGGCTGTCTCACCTTCCATCAGGAAAAATCCTATACAAAGTGGGGAATCCTATACAAATTGGTCTTGTTCTCACCATCATTCCTGGTTCCTGGGCCAATTAGACTTCAGCAAGCCCTGAATGACATAAGGCACCAGAGCAGAGCAACTACACCTCTGTTAAATAACAAACAACATTAGCATTTAAATGGAGATTGCCCAGGAGCCAGGCAGCCCAGTCAGAATACACAAACAGTTCCTAGAAGGGCCTGTTCAGGAGAAAGGTATGATTGTGTGAGAAGTACCAGTAATTAATAAAAGCTAAGCATACAGACATACAGGTTAAGCTCCTCAAAAGTAGTTCGGATACTGTAGAAAAAAGCCTGGACCAACAAACAGAGAATCATTGCAATTAAATAATAAATCAGCACAGACCTCCCAGTGCTTAGATTTTTGGCAACCTTCTCCTACTTTAGGTACAGGGAACTTCTCTGGCCAATGCTCACAGATGATGGGAAGACATACTCTGTCCATCATTAGCTAAACAGCTATAGGTTTCCTGATCTACTTGCAGTGTCTACCCTACCTCTGTCATGAAAGAAGGCTGGTCTTTGGTTAAAGAGGGGAGGGACAAGGGTGAGTAGTTAATGCTGAACACCCTCTGCAGGCAGAAAATAGCCTACACCCTTCCAGGGTGTCCAAATTCTCTGACTACCCTCCCCTTCAAATATCAACTTGTTAGATGCATAATTGTTTTTATCTTAACTTTAAAAATAATAATCTTGACCCAAACAAAGCCCCTTCTGGAGGTTCCCTCACTGCGAGAAGCCAAGTTACAGGGAACCAGGCAGAGGGCCTTCTCGGTAGTGGCGCCCTCCCACCAAATGTCAAAGAGAACAACAACTACCAGACTTTTAGAAGACATCTGAAGGCAGCCCTGTTTAGGGAAGCTTTTAATGTTTGATGCATTACGGTATTTTAATATTTTGTTGGAAGCCGCCCAGAGTGGCTGGGGAAGTCCAGCCAGATGGGTAGGATATAAATTATTATTATTATTATTATTATTATACAAGTCAGGCTGTGGTTCCATCTGGCTCATTATTGCCTGCACTGACTGCAGAGGCTTTCCAGGGTTCCAAACAAGGAACATCCCCAGCCCTGTCTGGGACTGATCATGGGATCTTCTGCAGATGCTCTACCAATGAGCTACAGTCCTTCCCCTAAAAAACAATAGTGGAAATCAGTATATGGCCACTTCCAAACATAAAACGTGTATAATTCAGTGTATGCTCTCGTCACCAAGTAGAATGATATGTTCTGAAATGTGAACAAATGAATACCTCTCAGTTGATGGATTAGAACTATCAGATGCACAAGCAGCAACTGAAAAGGAATGCCGTGCATTCAAGAAGTTCCTGAACAAAGGTCTGCAAATTTGCAAGGGTGATCTAAAATGGAGCTAACTTTAATCAAAACTTAAGCTAAATCTAATGAAAACCTAATGATGGTAAGATCCCCCCCCCTGTTTTTTCTTTCTCTTTTTGCTGTGGTAGAATGCAAAAAACAAACAAACCTGACTCCATATTTATCAAAGGCAAAAGTTTTCATTCTCCAGCCAACAACCTCCCCCATTTCAATTCCTGAAGAAAACACTGCTTGCAAGGGACTTGGTCATTTTACATTTATTTTAAAGACCTGAAATGCACCTAGGCCTTGAGGAGTGTGATGCTGGTGTTGTTTTATAAAAAGCAAAAGCACACATTTTGTTTGGACTTTATTCAGAAGCCTTAAGCGATGAAGCTTTATACTGGGAGACAAAAGTGTTAAAATTCAGTTTGATTGAATGGTTACCAGAAATTCAATTTACTTTCAGGGAAATACCGTATTTTTCGCTCTATAAGACGCACCAGACCATAAGACGCACCTAGTTTTTGGAGGAGGAAAACAAGAAAAAATAAATAATATTCTGCATCTCAGAAGCCAGAACAGCAAGAGGGATCGCTGCGTAGTGAAAGCAGCGCTCCCTCTCGCTGTTCTGGCTTCTGGGATAGCTGTGCAGCCTGCATTTGCTCCATAAGACGCACACATATTTCCCCTTACTTTTTGGGAGGGAAAAAGTGAGTCTTATAGAGCAAAAAATACGGTACTCTTAAGGAAATGTGTGCACATGCACCAACCAACAGTCTTCCAAGTCTACCATTTCTGCCCTGTACTTTCTCCCCTTCTTGTCTAGTCACTCTCCTGATAGTGGAAATCATAGTCACCAATCCACTTTCAACCAAGCGTGACAAATTAGTCAAATCCCAACACAACTTTTTCTTACTGACAAAAGAAACAGTGGAGTACAGTATTAAGCAGCACACTAGAATGGACTCATTAAACAAATATAGCCACCAGTCAATTGGAAACAGCATCATCTTCATTAAAACAGAGGCCTAAAATTGGGAGATGTAAAAAGAGGTCATATTGAGGGCATGGCCTGCTGTCACAGTTTACATTAAGTAAGTACATTATTTTGTCTCTAATGTGGGGTTGTGGGGTGTGTGTGTGGATGCATATGGCTGCATGTGGTATGTAATCGGGGAAAGAGCCATTTTGAAAAATATTGATAATTTCTATAAATGAACTGGTGAATTCCTACTTCAGGCTCAGGACTGCAATACCTCAAGGACTGCTTATCTCCATATGAAGCTGCCCAGACCCTGAGATCATCTTCTAAGGCCCTCTTCATGTGCCTCCTCCATAAGAGGTCTGGAGGGTGGCAACATGAGAACGGGCCTTTTCGACAGTGGTTCCTCACTTCTGGAATGCCCTCCCCAGGGAGATTTGGTTGGCATCTTCATTATACACAATTAGGGACCAAGCAAAAACATTCCTCTTTAACCAGGCTGAAAAAACATCTTATGCCCTTTTAAAATGTGTTGTGAGAGGGGGGATTATTGGGTTGTCTTTCTTTTTATTATGTATTTTGTGTTTTTTATATTGTGATTTTATGTTGTGAACCACTCTAAGATCTACAGGTATAGGGTGGTATAATAAACAAACAAACAAACAAACAAACAAACAAACAAACATCTCAAACTCAGAGCTACTTCACACATGCATTTTACCACTGGGTAACTGCTTCATCAAGTGATGGCTGGGTTGTTTATTTAATATTATTTATTAAATATTAAAAATATTTTTAACTATTGATTTTAGTGTTGATTTTTGTGCACAGGCATGGTCCTCACAATAAACGGATTTGATTTAATATTATCTATCTATCTATCTATCTAACTACCAATAGACTGCCTTCTCAAAAAACAGATTTCTTTAAGTAGTTTACACAAAATAACTACCCTTCTCCAAATGACTCCACAGTAGTGTACAAAAGCTTGAATAAATGTAATTCTCATAGCATAAATAAGTTTAAAAACAACAAATGAGCAAAAAGCAGCAGCAGCAGAATAAGTGTTATACATGCAAGTGAACTACATGGTTTGGGGGCAAAGGGGGGAGATACCCCTTTGTTACCGTATATGCTGGGGGGTGTCTTCCAGTCATTCATTCATTCATTCATTCATTCATACAAAAAGTGCAATAGTCTTTTACCAACTTGCCATATTATCATCCCAGTGAATTCTGAGCAACAAAATCTCTTTTTGGGGAGGGCAGAGTCCACTGTGCTCACTAGCAGGCTGCAGTGCAAGATGCTTGGCTGAGATCACAGAGATAACTAGGAGAGGTATCATAGCTCAGTGGCAGAGCATGTGCCTTGCATGCAAAAAATGTCTCTGGCATCTCCAGCTAATGGATCAGATAAACAGGTAGGTGGTGGGAAATACTTCTGCCAAGCACCCTGGAGAACCTTAACCAGTCGGAGTAAACAATTCTGGGCTAGACTGGCAAGTAGTCCAGCCCGGCAGCTGCCCATGCTGCATACAGTATGGGCTTCCAACTAGCTCCAGATGACCACAATAACTTTAAAAAAGCCAAAGAACCCTAACATTTAAATAGGCCATTAAGGTAAAGGTAAAAGGACCCCTGGCCATTAGGTCCAGTCATGGCTGACTCTGGGGTTGCGGCGCTCATCTTGCTTTATTGGCTGAGGGAGCCGGCGTACAGCTTCCGGGTCATGTGGCCAGCATGACTAAGCAGCTTCTGGTGAACCAGAGCAGCGCACGGAAATGCCGTTTACCTTCCCGCCGGAGTGGTACCTATTGATCTACTTGCACTTTGATGTGCTTTCGAACTGCTAGGTTGGCAGGAGCAGGGCTGAGCAACGGGAGCTCACCCCGTCGCAGGGATTCGAACCGCCGACCTTCTGATCGGCAAGTCCTAGGCTCTGTGGTTTAACCCACAGCGCCACCCACGTCCCTAAATAGGCCATTAGAACAGGACAAAAGCCTTTCTTGGAATCAACACGTTAATGCCTCTTAGAGTATTATGCACAGCATTAGGCATACACAGTGGGAGTAAATCCTACTTGCATGGGGAGCTGACCACACATTGTTGCACACCAAAGAACTCTCTTCCTGCTGTACAGGCTCAGTGGGGTTTTTTACATTTCAAATGACAGCAAACCTATTGATGCACCCAGACACTTAATTTTCCATATACTGTAGCAACTGGCAGAATGAGGTATTTAATACAATTGTGAAAAGGTGATAAGATCACACACAGAAACAGACATTTTGGGTACTGATTGCATGGTATTGCAGAGAAATTCAATTGAGCAGAATTCTGATGGGAACAAAGGCTTAGTTTCTTCATCAAGAAAGCTGTTTGTTAATACCATACTGGAAGGCAACTGAGTGGGGAGGACAGGACTGAACTGGTGTCCAATGTTGCCTTCTGACTGCTTTGCAAGCAAATGCTCTCCACTTCTGTTAAAATTAGTTTTGAAATACCAAGATGCACCACCAGAGGGCAATGATAAAGGATGCTTGGCATTTCACTCCCCACTGCATCCCGAATCAATCTGGGTTTAACTTCTCTTTCAAAATTATTTAAATATCAGCTTTTCCCTATTCAGCTAATGGGCTCTCTGTCCAGCTTCACCTAGGACTGAAAAGACCCTGATATCACCTTGCTAGAGACTTTTCCATATAGAGTTAAAAAGCAGCAGAATAACAGGAACAATTTAAAAGGATGGCAATCAAGGCACCCCAGGTTGTGACAAAACTGCAAGGCTTTAACAATTCCTTCTGATGACTAATCACCGGTTTTGCATCCTGAGGAGACAACCAGGTACTTGCAGTATATGTTTACTGAGAGTTGTGGGGCTATCTGAAGCCTCTGCAAAGAAAGCTTCTATACCTGTGCTCCTAGGAAAGTAAAATCTGATTATATGCACCCAAAAATGTGTTCTTTTCTTTAAATTGATTCAGATATATTTCTTTCAGCCTGATTGGGTCATTTCCACTTTTGTAGAAGCTCATTTAGAAATGAGCTTCTACCCCCACCCCACCCCATTTTGGATCTGCCCTGTAGACTCCTTCCCCACTCCCACCTGTACCTAAGTTGTTAACTTATTTAAAGACCTTCCCCCCCTGCTTTCAGCTCAATAAACAGAAATGAAGCAGTTGAAATGCCCCCTCTGGCATGGAGATAAGTGATGGGAGAAAATTTCCTGCCAAATCTGAGTGCCCTTTTGCTGTTCAAGGCACAGGAACAGAGGCAGTAAGAAATTTGGTGATTCTTCCCTCATCCAACCTTGGTTGCATTTTAATTTTGGATTTTGACGGCTACATGTTTGATTTTGTTATTCACCATTTAGAATTTTGGGAATATTTCTTTGTTACTTTCTGCCTCAACAAAATTGGACTTATCAACTAATTTCCATATATTCCACCTCCCTTTTTATCAGAGTCAGTCCCCATTTTCTGGGGTTTCTCCTAGGTGAGACACTGCTCATGTTTTGCCCCATCAGAGAAATGTTGCAGGATACATTTACATTTTTATTTGTTAATGTGTATACATACACATGTGCTACAGTGTATACTCTCCCACCCAGACAAAACATACTTTTTGCTATAAGAAAAGCGACAGGAAAAAAGGCACTGGAAAGTGTGGGGTTACACTTGCTTGATACAATATTGTCTAACCTCCCCGCAGACAAATCAGAATGAATGCTAGGTTATCTGGAAGTGACCAGAATCTCAGAGCAGATGCATCTCAATAATAGCACATTCAGGAAGCTCCCTTACTCTAGATCCAAATATCTTTCTTAGAATCATAGAGTTGGAAGAGACCACAAGGGCCATCGAGTCCAACCCCCTGCCAAGCAGGAAACACCATCAGAGCACTCCTGACATATGGTTGTCAAGCCTCTGCTTAAAGACCTCCAAAGAAGGAGACTCCACCACACTCCTTGGCAGCAAATTCCACTGTCGAACAGCTCTTGCTGTCAGGAAGTTCTTCCTAATGTTTAGGTGGAATCTTTTTTCTTGTAGTTTGGATCCATTGCTCCGTGTCCGCTTTTCTGGAGCAGCAGAAAACAACCTTTCTCCCTCCTCTATGTGACATCCTTTTATATATTTGAACATGGCTATCATATCACCCCTTTCTAGTCCAGTATTGTCTACTTTGACAAATGGTGGTTTCACAAGGTCTTTCCCATCACCTGCTACTGGGTCTCCTGTGCTATCCCTTGGTTGGAGATGCCAGAGATTGCATGGGAATTTCATGGAAAGTATGTATTCTGCTAGGGAGCTATGACCCTTCCTCAATGCACACACATTAATTAAAGATGTCAGCATATAGCTTTCCTTATATCTTCTGCATTGTTATATTTATAGTTAGCTAATATTGCTACGGTGACCCCTGTTAAGAAACAGGGGGTTTGTCAATTTCTCAACCAACTCTTGCCCCATTGTCTAATAGTCATTGGGGACGCAGGTGGCGCTGTGGGTTAAAGCCTCAGCGCCTAGGGCTTGCCGATCGAAAAGTCGGCGGTTCGAATCCCTGCGGCGGGGTGCGCTCCCGCTGCTCGGTCCCAGCGCCTGCCAACCTAGCAGTTCGAAAGCACCTCCGGGTGCAAGTAGAAAAATAGGGACCGCTTACCAGCGGGAAGGTAAACAGCGTTTCCGTGTGCGGCTCTGGCTCTGGCTCTGGCTCTGGCCAGAGCAGCGATGTCACGCTGGCCACGTGACCCGGAAGTGTCTCCGGACAGCGCTGGCCCCTGGCCTCTTAAGTGAGATGGGCGCACAACCCCAGAGTCTGTCAAGACTGGCCCGTACGGGCAGGGGTACCTTTACCTTTTACCTTTAATGCAGACATGGGAACCTCAGATATAGCAAGCAAGCTATTTCTTTGTTCCTGTGCTGGGCTATCCAGTGCAAGGTACTTCTGCATAAGGCAAAGATAGGCATTGTGTAATCCTAACCATGTATAAAAAGGTAAAGGTAAAGGGACCCCTGACCATTAGGTCCAGTCGCGGACGACTCTGGGGTTGCGGTGCTCATCTCACTTTATTGGCCGAGGGAGACGGTGTACAGCTTCTGGGTTATGTGGCCAGCATGACTAAGCCGCTTCTGGCGAACCAGAGCTGCACATGGAAATGCTGTTTACCTTCCCGCTGGAGCGGTACCTATTTATCTACTTGCACTTTGACGTGCTTTTGAACTGCTAGGTTGGCAGGAGCTGGGACCGAGTAATGGGAGTTCACCCCTTCACGGGGATTCGAACCACCAACCTTCTGATCAGCAAGCCCTAAGCTCTGTGGTTTAACCCACAGCACTACCCACGTCCCCTTTCCATGTATACTCAAATATAAATCCTGTCGAATTCCATGGGGCTTACTCCCAGATAAAGAGAGTTAGTAATGTAGCCTAAGACAATAGAGAGACATCTACTTCTCCCCTTCAGTTATATAATTTCAACCTAGGCACTCCTTTAACCTGTTCTAAAAGTTAGATAGCTAGAACACACCTGTCATCTGAAGCAGCCACTCTTCTCCTGGTGAGGGACTTTTGTTGTTAAGGGAAACCTGCCAGGAGAAGCACACCTGACAGGTGCAGATGGCTCCCTAATCCTCTTTTATCTTGCAGAGGCAAGCAGGCACCTGGCCTGCTGACTTCTCCCTCTCCATTGTCACAGCCCTTAATACATTTGACCCCCACCCATCCCAAGCTGTTAACACCCCCTGCTCTGCCCTGCTATTTGAGTCTTTGGAAAGAAAGCCAGTAGCCTGAGGGCGAGGCCATTCAAAGCCAAACACGCAGGTGTCTGAGCAGTTTTATCTGTTCTGCCTCAGGGCCATCAAATGTGATGGGGACAGCTATGTTTGTCGTTCATGTGTAAAAGGGGCATATTGAAATGAATGACAGTGGATGGCCATTGGGATGTGTTGATTGCTTCCAAATAGCTATGGGAATATACTGGGTTTCTGAATGGCTAGAAATGAAAGTAAACTGAGTGGCCACTGGGAAAGAAGAAAGGCATTCTAAAGGCCAGGATTAGCCAAAAATAATTATGGTGATGGGCTTCCCCTGTTGTGAGGAGGAAATGAATGGATGAAGCTTTGAAGTGGTCTGTGACTAGTAGCTCAAATTCAAAAGGTGTGGCAAGACAAGGAATGCGTGATTGTTTAGTTTTCTTACCTATGCTTATCAATTAGAGCAAGCTGGAGTGTGATCGTCTCTTTTGCTGTGTAACCCCTTTGTAGTTATTTGGTTCTAACATTTCAAACTGCTTACTTCAACTGTCAAGCAGGGACAGAATACCCAAAATAAGAAGAGTGACTGCTGAAGAGAATCAGTAGAAGCACTTATCTCCTTTTATGTAAGGAGTTTTCTACTTCACACCAGCAGGCGTAAATGGTAAAATGTCTCTAAGATTGTTTGCTTTTGCAAAAGGCTACATTTCAGCTGGCTGAATAAGAGCCTTTATTAGGCATGTGTTTAACAAGTTGAACCTACACATATTTACTCAGAAGGTGCTGTGGGTTAAACAACAAAGCCTAGGGCTTGCAGATCAGAAGGTCGGCAGTTCGAATCCCTGCGACGGGGTGAGCTCCTGTTGCTAAAACCCTGCTCCTGCCAACCTAGCAATTCGAAAGCATGAAGGACAAGTAGATAAATAGGTACTGCTCTGGCAGAAAGATAAACGGCATTTCTGTGCACTGCTCTGGTTCGCCAGAAGCTGCTTAGTCATGCTGGCCACATGACCTGGAAGCTGTACGCCGGCTCCCTTGGCCAATAAAGCGAGATGAGTGCCGCAACCCCAGGGTCGCCCGCGACTGGACCTAATGGTCAGGGGTCCCTTTACCTTTTACTATGGAGTTCACTGGAGATTACTTTCAAATAAGCATCCATAGGATTGCAGTCATACAATCAAAATATAGTTATGAGCAGCTGGAAGTTAGACTGCTTTGTAATTGGAATATGGCAGTTTCCCCATCCACCCATTGTTTGAACTGAACAATGAACTGTGTACTGACGACCTTCTGATCAGCAAGCCTAAGAGGCTCAGTGGTTTAGACCACAGTGCCATCCGCTCGCAAGCTCTTTTACCTTTACCTAGACTGCTTTGTAATTGGAATATGGCAGTTTTCCCATCCACCCATTGTTTGAACTGAACTGAACTGAGAGTTTTATTTTCTCTCTCTCTCTCTCTTTTTTAAAATGAAACTTTCTGGGCTAATGCAGTGGTTCTCAAACTCTTTTTCTCTGGGGCAAGCTTTCAGAATAAAACTGTGCTTGTGCCACAGTGAATTTTTTTTTATTGATAAGATAAACATTGGAGAACGCAATGCCACCCAATGCTATTCCTGTTTGCATTAAAATCATAGTAGTCATAGCCAGATTATTTGTATTCAGCTTTTTGGTATATTAAGTGTGCTGGGATTTCTGGTTATGCGAGGGGTCTCCTAACAACTCTCAGTGCCCTTAAACTACGGTTCCCAGGATTCTTTAGGGGAAGCCACTTTCGTTCATATGGTATAAGAGTCTTGGGGGGGGGGGGTGAGCCATGATTGTTCAAGTAGTATAAAAGTGCCCCAAATTTACAGTGTGAATGCGATCCCAATTATAGTCAAGGTCTCTCATACACAAACACATGCCTGTTACTATATAAAAGACAATTCAGAACAATTTAGTAATAAATGACTAATAAAATAACATAGCTAGACAATTAAGAATGCTTATTACCAGCAAGGGCAAAGTGAAGCTCACTCTGGCCTGAGCAGTAGTAGCAACTGCAGAAGCAAGTCCTTAGCACCTGGTGTAATAATAATAATAATAATAATAATAATTTATTTATACCCTGCCCACTCTGGGCGGCTTCCAACAAAACACTAAAATACAATAACCTATTGAACATTAAAAGCTTCCCTAAACAGGGCTGCCTTCAGATGTCTTCTAAAAGTTTGTTTTAAAAGTTTGTTACTAGGAAAAGAATGAGAAAGACTTCAGGCTTAACGTAAAATGTCTGGTAGCAAAGCTCTCTCTTCTGGTGATGGTGGGAAAAGCAGCAGCAGAATGAGCCCTTTAGAAAAACTGTGAAGAGGGCAAATATTAATAGGAACAGGGTAAAACACCCTGTGTCCATGGGAGTAGCTAAGGGGGGGCCAGGGGGGCAGCTGCCTCTGAATCAATATAAAGGTAAAGGGACCCCTGACCATTAGGTCCAGTCATGGCCGACTCTGGGGTTGCGGCGCTCATCTTGCTTTATTGGCCGAGGGAGCCGGCGTACAGCTTTCGGGTCTTGTGGCCAGCATGACTAAGCCGCTTCTGGCAAACCAGAGCAGCGCACGGAAATGCCGTTTACCTTCCCACCGGAGCAGTACCTATTTATCTACTTGCACTTTGACATGCTTTCGAACTGCTAGGTTGGCAGGAGCAGGGACCGAGCAATGGGAGCTCACCCTGTTGCGGGGATTCGAACCACCGACCTTCTGATCGGCAAGTCCTAGGCTCTGTGGTTTAGACCACAACGCCACCTGCATCCCCTGAATCAATATAAATCAATACAAATCTGAGGTTCTGCCCCCCCAAAAAAAACCTGCCCCCTAAGAAAAAATCCTGGCTATGCCCATGCTGCGCTCTATGATTAGTGGCAGGTTGCAATGGTGATGGTAAACCACAGCGTTCTTAAGAAGAGTATCCCTAGGTAACTGTGCACAGGAATCCAGCCTTATTGTCTAAATGTGCTTAGGACTGCAACCTTGAGTTCTGATCCTATATATGTTTACTCATAGAAGCAAATCCAGTTGAGTTTAGCATGGTTATACGCAAGTAAGTAGCTCTAGAAATGTATTGGGCATCAGGTTCTGAATATGTTTTCCTAGGAGAGGATCCCTATGGATAATGTGGTAAGGCTTTGTGCCACTTGAAAACAATGGACAGCTCATATAAAATATGCCAACATTTAATTTTCTAAATTATAGAGGAATGTATGATATGAAGGCATTTGTACTTTGCCAGTGGAAGTCAAAAGCTACAGCTGATGGAGCATGTGTGAAAAGAACATGTTATTTCCATAGTTGCTACTTTTGATCCATGTTATTTCCACAGTTGATATGTCACCCTAACTGTATCTACTCAGCTGTGGCAATGTGCAGGAAGCATCCAGTACATACAAAACAGTAAATTACATCCTTAACACAATTCTGTAATGCCCACAGAGAAAGCATTAAGCGAAAAACAAACCAAGCATTAGCATGTTATGAAATAAAAATGGGAGAAATTAAGCCTGCATCACTGAAGTGCAAATAAACACAAAAGGAACAGATGCTCAGACCAAAAATGGGTTGTAGGCACAAGAATATGGGCACAATTAACTGCAGGTGCAAAACCAGAGACCCAGCTGCAAAACTCCCATGTTTTCACACTGAGATATATATTTTTGTCGGGGTACTCAGTCCCATGCAACATATTAGCAAGTGTTAATATTCACCAAACATGATCTTGGGCAGCCAGGTCCTATGGTCCAGCTAAAATGGAAATCCTTGGGAACCAATGTTTCTTCATTTCAAAATCTCTCTCTTGTGCTAATGATCAGAAAGCTGTTGAGTAAGATAATGTGTATTATTATTATTATTATTATTATTATTATTATTATTATTAATATACTGCCCTAAACCCTGAGGTTTCAGGGCAGTTCACATAAAAAGATCACAGTATATAAAATTAAAATAAAAGCAAAAACCAAATAATACCTCCTGTATCACAGGAGTAGAAATTTGACAACTTTTCAGCAGGCTAAAGGTGGAGTGGCAAGGGCTACAGGCAGGGAGCCTTTTACAGAAGGTTGCTTCTCCTACTATGCAACCCCAATTTTTGAATTGTGGCAGGGGAATCATGCACACAGGACACATTTGTGCATGCAGTTTCCTATCCAGATGGGAAAAGGCACATGGAAGCCAGCTTCCATGTATATAGAGCTCTAGCTGGCTCCGGGTAAAGGGATTCAGATATAGATTAATAACTGATAAAGTTAATCAGATTTTGAAATAATAATTATGAAGTTTGTCAGATCCCCTATTATATTGTCCAGATATTGAACTGTATCCAATTGTGATTTGTAAATAATCTCTATCTCTCTTGTGGCTACCACTATTGCATCATGTGAGCACACACGTGTAATACATGAAGAATGATGTATATTGCTGGCAATCTATTTATCTAACCCAGAGATCAGCAAACTTTTTCCACTGTCCCTCAGAGCTTGTGGGGGGCCAGAATAAATTTTGGGGGGAAATCCCCCTGACTCGCCCCTCCCTTCTCCACAGCACTGGACGAGCCCCGGTGGCTGTTTACCTGTGCCTTGCGAGTGGCAGGGGCTGGCGGCTGCACGATGAGTGGTGTGAAAGGGCTGTCTCCGGAGAGGGGCTGCTAAAAATGGCACTCAGCCAACCGCGGTTCAACAAAGCCCAGCCTCCTTCCTCCTCTAGGCAGGGCGGGGAGAAGCCAGGAGGGAGGGAGGAGATGCCGCTGCCATGGTGTGTATGAGGGAAGGGGGGTAATGGAGCAGCCTCAATGATCAGAATCCCCACACTGATCCACGCGGCGATTCCTGGACTGTCCGTGGGCCAGATCCACAAGGCAATTGGGCCGGCTCCGGCTCCGGCTCCCGGGCCTTAGCTTGCCAACCCATGATCTAACCCCCTGCTGTAGAGCACCTTATGCCTGCACAAGCGACGCTGACACAAAACCCCACACATAAAGTAAAATAGAAACATCGCCACCCAACCCACCATGGCCCCTCCACCTCTTCCCCCCTTTTTCTTCCTAATGTAACACTAATGTCTCAACAAATGAATCTGATCTGTAGAAAATGTAACTTGGAAAAAAAGAGACATTGCACATACTTTTGTAAACCAAGAAATCTTTAATAAAAAATACATTTTAAAAAATGGAGGTGAGGTATGAAGAAGTGTGAGATTAAAACAAATGTTCAATATAACAACAAGGCAAGAAATGGTTCTTGTTTCTTCTGGAATGATGTTGTCCATCAATGAGTTTTTAGAATCTAATTGATGCCATAAGGTTTCAGGGTGGGGGGATAGTAATAATGATCTACTATGCTACCAAGAGCAATAGAATGAAGAAATCAAAGTCTGCAGGAGGTGATAATAGAACTGTAACAACAATAGTTTCTCAGCACCCCAATAACCAAATAACCCATTTATAAATTAGTGCAGACTGTTAATATAGAATGTATGCTCTACATTGTATGTCAGACAAGTTATCGTGTGGATTCTAGCTTAATTCAGTGCCCTTATGTACACTTTTAATTCAACGTCCTTTTCTACTTGCTGACTCTTGAGACTATTAGCTCTACAAATGTCATGCATTATTTGCACAGCCAAATAGAACTTTGCTTTGTTCATCTTATCAGATATACTATTCTCTTCTGGTCTCTATTAAGCATTCAAATTCACATGACTTTGTTTACACAAAGCTGTGACATACTGATCTATCAATGTCTCTCTTGAGAATTGATTTCATGTACAAACAATGCTAGCTTTGGACACAGATTACACCATTCTTTTCCTCTTTATATACTGGGCTTTTAGCTTTTGCTGCAGGTATGAAGTTCCTAAACTGAAGAGAATAAAGCTACCTGGAAAGTTAATAAAAGAAAACAAATCTAGACCAGGGGTACCCAATTTATGTATTTTTGAAGGCGTTTCTATCATCAAATATGTATGTTTGCAAACATATATAACCTAAAAGCAAGATAGGATAGAACACTGAAGTTGAAAACATTCGTCTTTTCCTTACAAATTAAAATGTGGGTAAACTTTTTATGTTGCTGCTTAATTAAAATTGGGTAGGGGCAGCAACATTCACCATCAGCATGGCAAAACACGTCTGCAGTGTATTCATGTCCATGTGTGATGACAAGGCTTGCCCTATAATGAGAAATGAATCTGAGGAATCTAATGCTGCTCATCCAAGCTCACTGTGGAAAAATAAAGGAAGTAGGAGTTCATGAGCATTCTCCAGTGACATCTTCTGCTGTCTCATATCTAAGTCGTTGGCTAAGTTGTTGGCAGAGGGATAGTGGCTTGCTGGACTAAAGCAAGCACAACCCTGCTTGAAACAGGCTGTGAGCAGGGCTGTCCTTGCACCAATCCAGCTTGTAGCAGCTTTTGGTGATCACTCCTGCTTGAAATGTGCACATCACCTCTACTAACAACTGAACAAGGCTCCAGCCTCACATGATGTATCTGTTGCATTTGTCAACCCTCCATGAGTGCTGAACTGAGGCTGTATTCATATAACTATGTTATCTGCAAAAAATCAATAAATAACATTTTTAAAGGCTTGTCCTAGTCAATATCATTAAAGTGAAATATTTGCAGTGACACTGTCATTGTTTTTTAGTGTGTGTTGTTGTTTGTCTTTTCAAATTTTACAAAAGAAAATGTAATACTTATAACATTGATTATCCTTTCTCCCGAGGCCAGCATAAAATGTGTGAATATGCTAGCAAAATTAATATTTCATTAAAGGAAGGATTACATTTCTCATACAGTTACAGCTACACATGTAAGTTAAATTATTTGAACTATGATTTTGGCAATGTTATATGCTTGGGTAATTTTCAGCTTCTGGTTGCATAGTGCAAGGTAATGAATCAGCATTAGAACAGGCTGTCAGAATGCTTTCACATGGTTCTAGAACACACATTATTTAGGACAGGTTCTGAAGACAGGCTTATTAAAGCTAAGGCATCTACATCTGGGCAGTGCCTGAATGAGAAGACCATTTGCATTCCTAACCAATTTCACTGGCTGGCACAGAAATAGGACTTCAGACACAGATCTTAGATTGCCAGCAGGATCACGCGGATGCAGGGTGCAAACTATTTAAGAATTAAAAGTTAATGACGAGAGCCCGGGTGCTGGTGAACAGCTGGAAGTGAAGCCCCACCATGGGCAAGAACGAGGCATGGAGACCCCCCCCCCCCCCGGATGGAGGCAGTCCTGGAGCAGCGCTCCAACCTGATTTCCTGCTTCCTGGTGACTCAAGCCCTGACACCCAGGTGGCTGTGTTTTGCATTAAGTTTCTGAATCATCTTTGAGAGACTGCCACCACCCCCAACCCCCAGCACTGAAGCAACCAAAGCTAAGCCATGCTGCTCCAGATAGGGCCGCAGCTGTCTTAGCTGTCAACTTTTCCCTTTTCTTGCGAGGAATCCTATTATGAATGAGGGAATTTCCCTTTAAAAAAGCAAAATGTTGACAGCTATGGCTGATATACAAGCCTGAGAAGGTAGAATGCACTCCTTGCCACAACTGCTACCTGTACCTCCCAGACAGTAATGATACCTAGATACCTGTTTGTCTTGTTAACTATAAAACACCTAGATACCTGATTAAGAAACAATTTTCCAAATTAATTGATATTGTTATAATTTGGCTATCATTGGGGGGAATATTGGAAAATTAATAAAAACTTATTTGTCGAAGAAGAAACAATTTTCCATATGCCATAAACTAGTGTTTCTGGGGGAATAATAATTGTTGCTGTAACGTGAGCACTTCTACAAGGCTTTTAAAATAGTCCTCAGTTTCTTATATGCCTTATTTATACACTGCACTTTCTGAATAAATAAAAATTACTGCTGAAGGAAATCACTAAAGGGCTATTACTATTTAAAGTACTTTTGTCAACATTTTATCTACTTTCAACAGACATGGCTATTCCTTAAAATAGTATGTTGTATAATAGAAACAGCTATTAATCACAATATGTAATTATAAAGATGTACTGCCAGACCAGTACTTAAATGTACCATTGAACCATTATTTAAACCTCATTGGAATTAATGAGAAGTACAGAATAATATTTAAATTGTATAAAAGCTCAAATTCTTGTCACTTTTTTGCCTCTCTCAGTATTAAAACTTTTATTCAGAAGTATGTTGCCAACCTCACAGATTATCAGATACTATGTTGGAATATGGCTGCAAGGAGGACCCATACTGATTTCATTAGACATTGAGTTAATGAGTTTTGCTATAATTCAGTGGATCTAGTGACAAATAGGTATAGCTTCCTAGCATTTATAATTAATACACTGGGAATCCATGACTTTCTGTATGTATGATATTCAGCAACATACACATTCAGATTATATGCTTTTGATGACACACTCTTTGATCACATGCTATGGAAGGAAGAGCATAAACAATCTGAGTGAATAGTGAAAAAATCACTGATACAGTAATTGTATTCTCCAGTGTCTTAAATTGGTGGTTTTCAAACTATTCCTAAGAACCCTGGGATTCCTCGGGATCTTCTCAGGAGGTTCTTAGTGTGAAAATCAGCAATGTCAGAAAGACATCTTATTCACCACTACTGAACTTCCTCTATGACCAGGGAAGGGGGACCTGTCACTGACTTCAGTTCCCATCAGCTCCAGCCAGCATGTTCAGGGATGATGGGAGTTGTAGTCCAGCAATATCTGTTGAGCTGTAAATTCCCCACCCATATCCTACAATGTCTTATATTGAGAAAACACTGGACACATTATAGTGCTCAAGAGTCCATTTTGAGGATGAGCAATTACCTAAACCTTTGTGGCTTCACTGGCACTCTAGAACAGGATAGCAATGGAATGCTCTCCAGATATTGTTCTATTACAACTCCTATCAGCCCCAGCCAGCATAGCCAATGGGTCAGGGATGAAAAGAGTTGTAGTCCAACAACATCTGGTAGACAAAATATTGGCTACCCCTGTTCTAGAATGCTTTGCCACATATAGGGCTTCTGCAAGCAGGACCCAGCAACAAAATTATGCAGTATGGACATCTTCTGTTCATGGTTTCAGCTACTCCAATCCATTCTTCCTTCCAGTTTTCTGTCCCCCCCCCAACTGACCCCAAAGTCTGTATTTAGTGTCTAGTGAGCATTCTCAGTCCTCATTGACTTGGGTTTCTTCCTCCATTTTTATGTTTTTTTTAGGGCAGGTACTACATCAAAGTCATTGATTTCTCCATTGATGTCTATGGCAGCTATCTGAAGTTCCTTGGAACATTTTCAAATCATTTTTTTGGTGTGGAACAGGAATAATAATAATAATTTTATTATTTATACCCACCCATCTGGCTGGGTTTCCTCAGCCACTCTGGGCGGCTTCCAACAGGATGTTAAAAACACACTAAAAGGTCAACATTAAAAACTTCCCTAAACAGGGCTGCTTTCAGATGTCTTCCAAAAGTCTGGTAGTTGTTTATTTCCTTGACATCTGATGGGCATTCCACAGGGTGGGCGCCACTACCAATAAGACCCTCTGCCTGGTTCCCTGTAACCTCATGTCTCGCAGTGAGGACTAGTCCTGTCCTATGACAACTTGCAAAGGTTGCAGTACTCTGAAAATACCACGGCTTGTCTTTCTACACCATTGGTTTTGCTTTATTTATTTGACATTTCTGCCTCCTCCTCCCCCCAGTTGGCATGTATGGTAGGTTAGGGAAAGAGGTCATGACTTACCCCAGGCTATGCGGTGGCTATGTGACTAAGCAGGGACTTGAATGCGGGTCTCACCCACTCTTGCCCAACATTTATCCACTTCATCCAAGTTGGTTCTTGTATAGTTATCAAGATTATTTGATGAATGCAAATCTTCTCTCTAGAAGGTGAATGTCACTACAAAGCTAGCAGAAGTGCTGATATATTTGCAATCAATGTTTCCCATCACAGAATGGGGATTTCCCTAATCAGAAGAAAGGTATAAATATAGCATTGAGCTGGTGAACCATTGCAGCTAAGAATATGAACAATGAACTTAGGTCCCCTGCTTCAAATTTCACCTTGGCCTTAAACTCTCTAGGCTACATTAGGCAAACCACAACCTCTCAGCCTCTGCCCTGCATCTGCAATATGGGGATAACTGACCTACTTAGAGAGTTGTTTTAAGAATAGGGTATGAAACAATTCACCCATGGAAGATGTTTTATTCTACTTTAGTTTGTTATTTTGATCTAAATGGGAATATATTGCTTTTCTATAACTTCTGCAACTTTTAAAACCATTTTCCATCTTAAAACTATTTTCCATCATCAGCCTAGATAGCTCAGTTGGTTAGAGCGTGGTGGTGACAACGCCAAAGTTGCAGGTTCAATCCTCATATGGGACAGTTGCATATTCCTGCATTGCAGATGTAGGACTAAATGATCCTCAGGTTTCCTTCCAACTCTATGATTCTAATAAACTTTTATCTTCTTTCATAAACCTATGTAGTCTCAGCTTGCTGTAAGCACTCTCATGCCTGGAAACCATATCTTGTGTTACCTTGAGAGGCTTCAGGGAGACCCCAGGGGAGAGTTTAAGCTGATTCATAAGGGGTAGCCTGGTATATACACTCTCCCCTTTTATCTGGTAGCAATGACTTGTTTAAAGTGGAAGAGTGGACTGAGCATAGGGGTACACTGTGTTTGCTAGGAACACTTTCCCCTCAGACAGAACAGGACGTAGGGTGGCCCACCACTTCTAATACTCCCTTTCCAATACCCCTTTCCCTGAGTAGCACAGGAAATAGGGGATCCTGCAGGAGGCACCATCACAATGGTACGCAATGCGCTCTGGGATCCTTCAGGTGAGCAAAACTTTTTTGCAATTCAATATGTTATGTATCTTCAGGTAGAACAGAATCATGAGTGCTGATAGCATCTTTATCTGTTTAACGTTATAGCTGGGAGCTGTTATGCTCTGAAGCTGCTCACTGGCACTGTCTGTCAAACCCACTGCCTCAGCTTTCAAAAAGCTGTACTTGTCAGTTTTCATATTAAGCACATATCACATGGTAAATCAGATGGTTGAAGAAAAACAATCAGTACCAACCCCCCCTCAAAAAAACCCCAGATTTTGTTGCCAAGCAGTGGTGATTCAGCCAAAGCAGAAAACCTATGAAACATTATAAAAGGTAAAGGGACCCCTGACCATTAGGTCCAGTCGTGACCAACTCTGGGGTTACGGCACTCATCTCACTTTATTGGCCAAGGGAGCCGGCATACAGCTTCCGGGTCATGTGGCCAGCATGACTAAGCCGCTTCTGGCGAACCAGAGCAGCACACGGAAACGTCATTTACCTTCCCGCTAGAGCGGTACCTATTTATCTACTCGCACTTTGATGTGCTTTTGAACTGCTAGGTCGGAAGGAGCAGGGACCGAGCAACGGGAGCTCACCATGTCACGGGGATTTGAACCGCTGACCTTCTGATCGGCAAGCCCTAGGCTCTGTGGTTTAACCCGCAGTGCCACCTGCGTCCCCATGAAACATTATAGAATGGTATAAAAGCATATGTGGGGTTTTCTTTTTTAAGCCAGTTTGTCTGTCACTTGCTCTCACTGCTCATTTGCAGCTGTGGATCTCCTTTATCAGGACAGTTAAGGATTTAACATTCCATACAACTGCTACTAGCACTGATTATTTTTCATATTGTAATGGCAGGTTAGATACTTCACAAAACAACAAATGATGTGCTCCCTCTTCCATTTCAACCCCCTTTCACAAAACTCTACTTTCTCTATCCTTCATGCTCCCCATCCATCACTGTGGTCATTGCTTCAGTTAGAAGTGAGATTGCAGCCACATATAACGTTTTCATTAGATTGTATCACCTATATATGGACTGTTGGCAATTTAGACTGCAATTCAAAGTCCACTTACCCATGAATAAGCCCTACTGAATTCAATTGGACTTACTTCTGAGTAGACATGGTTCAGATTGCAGCTTGCATGATGAGACCTTGTTGGAGGGGTTTGTCAAACATTTGGACATTGGAAAGAGTGTAAATGCAAAGTATAATTAAGCCATACTAGTAACCTTTGATGAAAGGTATTTAGGCCCTGCTCCAGGTTTTAGGAACACTGGATGAGTTTCTATTGGTGGTACTGCCAGACTTCCCCTCTCCCAAACAAGTAAACAGTCAGGTAGGCTTACCTGTTGGCAGTGATGTAAAGAGCTAGGAGACAAGTGACCACTGATTAGCAGCTTGTAGCTGACACATTTTATCTTCCACAGCACTGTTAGAGATTAAATGTGGCAGCTGCCAGGCACCCACCTGAGCTAAGTATCCCTTTAGCTCCCAGGCCATTACAGTGATACCCTGGCAGGTAAGCACACCTGGTGGAGTCGCTGCCAAGTGATGGCTGGGGATGGTGACAGACATCTAGGCAAAGCATCAGCTCAGCTATCCCCTGCTGGAGTGTGTGGCTGGTAGCAATTGCCCCCGTATGCTGAACACCAATGCTGGGCTTGTAGATGCTGTTGCTGGCCAAAAAAACTTCAGTATTTTTTTTTTAAGATTCAGCATTTGATTTTTAAAAGACTATTCTAAAAGAGTCAGGATAGTATAGTGGTTAGAGTGTCAGACTAGGGCTCAGGAGACCCCCAATCAAATCCCCCCTCAGCCATGAAGCTCACTAGGTGTCCTTGGCCAGCTACTATTTCTCAGCCTAACCTACCTCACAGGGTTATTATGAGGATAAAGTGTGTGGGGGGGAGTCAACACTGTCTTGAGCTCCTACCAGGAAAAGTGGGATGTGAAAATCTAATTAATAAAATGGGGGATAAATAAATAAAAAAACTCTGAAGAAAGTTAGATGAAAACGAATTGTTCCATCTGTAATACATGTTAACACCCCCCCTTACATATTTGTAGTTATTTGTAACATCCAAAGGGATGTCAAAAGATTTGAGTTTCCCCACCCCATTAGCTATGGCTGTTCATATGCCATGTGTTCTGCTAAAGTAAAAGGCATTACCAAACACCTCTCATCTTTTGTTTATTATAATTAAACTGGAGTCACTTTTACATAAATATCTGCAGTTTCCCCTTCAGTGATTTGAAGTTACAGGTACACGATTCATGGAATATAGCCTAACAGCTCAATCCTCTGTCTTTCTCAGATAAAAAGTCCCATCATGTTCAGTGGGACTGACTGTTAGCCAAGTGTGGCTAATGAGTTGAGCCTGACTTGAGAGTAGACTCCATTTCTTAGTGGTACTTACTTTTGAGTAAACAAGCATGGGATCAGGTTGCACGTCTGATATGAATTACTGGGTACCAGACTTTTCATCTTATTTTCTTAATTTACTTTTTAAAGAACTGAAACTTAGTTAATGGGAGATATAAAGTACTGTCTGCCTAAGGAAAATGTGTCCTAGTGGTGATATTAGACAAAAAGCATGAAAAATGTTTTTCAAAACACTAGAGTGCATAAAGCATTAATGAACATTAATGTCTAGAACTGCATATATTACATGAAAAAGGATGTGTATGTGTTTAAATTACAAATCACATTCTTTATGTTGTTATGGTTTTTTGGGTTTATTTTTTTTAAATAGCAGTTCTGTTTTTTAAAAAATCACATCATGGAGTGACATATGTTTCTGAATACACAAATTAATGTTTAAAAGACTATGAGAATCTTTAAAAGCCAATAATTTCTTTAAAATCTCATATTAAGTGTGATCTAGCTGTCTGATTCTTGGGTTCTGTATGCTTTGGCACAACAGAAGAAACAGAATCATTTTTCTTCATACTCCTGAGAGAAACTTCACTGGACCGTACCATTACCCAGATAAAAAAGGAAGATGGCTTATTGTTACCCATTAATTTGCATATTTCTTTTTTAAAAAATGTTATAAATGAATCCATAATACCATTGTAAAAATGTTAAAGTATACATCTATGAAATAAAATGGTCAAACCTGAGGTAAATATTTGAGGGCAAATATGGACTCTTTCCTAAAAGGAGTTCAGTGGCCCAGTCCGTAGTCTGAGGGGAATAGAAAGGCGAAGGATTTCTTCAAGTCAAAGGGCCACTCTGGAAATCTTACAGGGCTTCATAGTTATATCTTAGGAGACTTTATGAGTCCCTCTTAATTATTTTGAGGATATAGCATATTGTAAGGTCTGTTGGGAGCGCCATTTGACATCAATATCACTATTCCCGCCGCCCCCCCCCCCCTACAATTCAAGCAAGGGTAATTTCCAGATTTTCTTCGTGATAATGAGATAAAAAAGGGAACTATCAAGAGGGACATTTGCTTAAATGTTGTTCACTGCTTTGCGTATTTGTAATTAAAAGGTGGTTTTGAAGTGTATTTAATGAGCAAGCATTAGATATTCAGCCCATATGAGAGATAAGGATTACCTTCTGAGTAAATGAAGGCAATGAGCAGGTGAGGAGAGAGTAATTTCTAAACACACCTAATATAAAATGAGTAAAACACATAGTTGTGGGTTTCGTTTTTTTAAAAAAATGATTAATCACGTGAAATTAGTTCTCTGAAGTCCTATGGGGCAGTTGTTCTCTTAATCCTTGCTAAGTTCTATAGGATTTAAATATTTTTGATTTTTTTTTAAAGGTACTCTGAGATGTTTGGCTGGATCATATGGGTTTACCTAATGATGGGCCTTTTGTTTATGTGCTTCCAGAATGGCTGAAAATTTTAATAATGTAGTGCTATGGATGTCTACTCAGAAGTAAGACCCATTAAGAACCATTAAATTCAATGGAGCTTACCATCATGCAAGTGTATATAGAATTTCAGACTTAAATCAATTCAGGATTTTAATGTTTGTATGTTGTTTTATCGTATATTTGAATGCTGCTTATTTTTTTATGATATTATGCAATCTAGAATTTTTCTCAGATAAAAAATTTATAGGTACTAGATGCAGAATAGACTCACTGAAATAAATGGACAAGTTACTGGACTCGATTTATTTCAGTACATCTACTCTGAGAATGACTAAAATCTCACCATTATTAGCAATTGGTGACTGGTTTTTCATTGTTCAAGGGAAATTGAGAGTCGGTTATAAGCACTGTTATCACATATTAAAACTTTTAAACATTCTATTTTAGGTATTATTACCTAAAACATGGATTTGCAGTGCAGCATTTTTGTGGAAGAATAAAGAATCACAAATTTATGACAAGGTAAGGAGGAAGCAAGAAAAGGTAAGAAAATACAAATGTTTTTCTGTCTGAAACTTCCAACATTCAGCTTCATAGGATGGCCCCAAGTATTATGAGAAAGTGAGAAAAATTTCACTTTCTCCACAGTATGCATAATATAATGTCTCCTAATAACCCTTCCTTTTCAAATGAAAAAAGCCCAAAATGATGTTTTCAACACAGGGGAATTGCTCCAGCCGCTTGATAATTTCAATTGTCCTTTTCCAGTTGCATGAATTCAGGAGAAGGTGTCACCCCCCCCCCCCGGGCATGGAGGGTGGTAAAGTAGGCCCAGACCCAAGGACATGATAGAGTCCTACTCCTTCTCATGGGATATTAATTGTGTGGGGAAATTAAATGTCCAAAGAGGGTTATTGTATTCTAAAAACATTACACCATGACAAATAGAAGAATGTGTTCAAAATGCAAAAAAAAAGAAAAAAAAAGAATATTTTTCTGCTCCGCTGCATGAATATTTTGACATATTTACACAAAGTAACTATGAAACTATCTTAGATAACACTCAATTCTTATTACTTTAAATTATTCCATTAACCCAAGTATTTCCTAAACTTGCAAAACGCTATACAAATGCAAATTAATCATCTTCAATTCCAGATTATATTCCAGTCTAAAAAGCTATTTGTTGATACATTTGTACATGTAAGGCAAGCAAAGCAGGTATGCAATGAGTGAAAACCTTATTATAAAATATTGGACATGTAGGTTTGTACCAGTCAAGTTGTCACTGTAGTAGTTGAAAAGCATTAGAGTAGTATATGGATTAGCTATTTACCATCTAAATAAAAGTTAAATGTATTTTAACTTGTTAGTCTTTATGGCGCCAGAAAACTCTTTGTTGCACTTAAATTGCTCCATTTGTATCCCAAGGTTAGAATAGCACTTTATCCTGTGAAATTGCAAATTCCAGTGGGTTAGGTGTGTTAGTGTATAAAAGCAAATACAAAAAGGATCATGTGACACCTTAAAGACTAAAAAAATGTATTGTGTTCATGAATGCTGTTGCCTGAGTCTTTACCTTTAAAGTAAAGGACTATTATTTGGGCTTCTTGCAAGCTAGGCTTGGTTAACTTGCCCAAGGCTACACTGTGAATTTCAGAGTCAAGTAAGAATTTGAACCCAGATTTTGGTATTCCAACTCAACACTCTCTTAGTGAGGGTATTACTCATTTTGTACTACTGATACGACTGGTGTAATGTTTCTGACATCTAGAAGTAACAAAAGGCTCAGTAGTTTAGATCAGGGGTCGGCAACCTAAGGCCCATGGGCTGGAAGCAGCCCGCAGAGGTCGTTCAAGCGGCCCACAAACAGAGCTGCCCGCTCACGTGCTGTGATAAACTGGCGCAGTGTGGCACAGGGACCCGCTTCTGCGGTGCCAGAAATTAAACCTGCGCATGCGCAGAAATTCAAAATTGTGTCTGCGCAGACACAGATGCCGAAAATTGCACGGGCGCATGATCCAGCCCAGGGAGGGATCTCTGCCGGACCGATCCGGCCCAGGCAAGATAAACCTTGCTGACCCCTGGTTTAGACCGCAGCACCACCCACTTGGTGGTTTGAATCCGAGTGACGGAGTTTGCTCTTGCTGCTCTGTCCCAGCTCCCGCCAACCTTAGCAGTTCAAAGCATGCCAACGTGAGTAGATAAGTAGGAACCGCTGCAGCGGGATGGTAAGCAGCATTTCTGTGCACTCTGGCACTCGTCACAGTGTCCTGCTGTGCCAGAAGTGGTATAGTCATGCTGGCCACATGACCCTTAATGCTGTCTGTGGACAAATGCCAGCTACCTTGGCCTGAAGCGAGATGAGCGTCGCACCCCATAGTCAAATTTGACTGGACTTAACCGTCCAGTGGTCCTTTACCTTTAGAAGTATCAATTTCAATAGAATTTTTTTTTAAATTGAAATTCTTATATTAAATTATGCAAAAGGTATAACAGGTCTAGGAGCTTTGGTCACCAGGTAATAATATGCTTAATACATTCAGAAACAACTTTGTAAATAGGCTGTAGCTCTGCAACTCATGATATTATATATGATGCTCAGTACAGTATTTATGTTGTTCACCCTGCATCTAAACTTTCAGAGCGGTGCTGATTTCTGTATTAATTACAGGGCAGCATGGATATGTTAGTGTCTGTTTCTGGATTCATTTTCAGAATACAGTTCTGCAAATAAGGGAATTTCCTGCTAAGGTTGCCTAGAAATAACTCAAAAGTTTTCTGGGCTTTTTGTGCTTTTTCCACAGGAGGGCACAATTTGGCTCTTTACATTTATACTTAGTATGAACAGTCTACATTTTAAAAAGGAAATCCTGACTGCACAAGGCAAAGTGTATCTGAGCAGATATTTTTTGGATCTGCCTTATTAAAATATATTAATATTTCAATATTTGAGAAAACCACATTTAACTAAACTTGTTTTGTTATAGTCTTCAAACTATGTTTTAATGTATAGACCTGACTGAATGAAAACCTGTAGAGGGTGGTACTACTCAGAGTAGACCCACTGAAATTAATGAATATGACTAAGTTAGGTCCATGAATTTACTTAGGTTTATTTAAGTAACACCCTAAATTTAAATTTAAGAGCACAACTACATACGGTTTATGACCAAACAAGTATTTAGCTTGTAAATAATTTACAGATGAAATATGAGATTAATTCTTATGCTTTTTTTGCAACATACTTTAAATTGCCCGCAAATACTTTTTACCAACATTTTTCTCAGAATACATCTTATGTGAAGAAATTAAATTCATAACATTTTAACCTATATATTTTATACAAGACAGGTATTCTGGATTTTTTATCAAAAAAATTCACCATACCATAATTCCCAAACATATAGTAAACGAAGAATTTAATGACACTTTTAGTTAATGGAGAAATACGTTACCCCTAAGTTTCTGCACCGAAACAATCTGCTTGTGGGTATACTACTGCTTTGGTATCTAGGACCTGCTACCTGTAATAATACTTGAAAACACATACAATTTAAAAAGTTAGTCTCTTCTCTACAAACTGTGCAATTATTTTTCAGGATAAATGATACCTAACACGTTTGGGTCACTACCTGGCAAATATGTCTAATTTTGTCTTTACTAAATCTCTTTGAAACAAATGAAACTGAATTTTCATGTCCAATATGATCCTACACATATTTAGTCAGGAAGTCCTACTGTGTTCAGTGGGAATCATTCCCAGGTAAGTGTGTATGGCATTAGTCATGACTAACTGTAGCAGGATTCTAGGTCTTTAAATCTGGAGTATATGTATATTTATTTCCTTATATTCAAAGACTTACAACCCAGAATGTTACAAGTAGCTAAAATCATATTCCTATAGCACAATATGCATAATCTTAAAACTATACCCTTAAAACTATACCCATCTACACACAAGAACATCTTGTTTGTATGTGCTCTTTTGAAACAGGGCCATAGTGCCTAATTTCTGGCAGAGGGTGGCCCTGGATTACTACATTCAAACAACTACATGAGGTTGAGCTCTGAGCATTATGGAAAACTGACTCAAGTAGAAATACTGTATTTAAAAATTGGCACCTTGATTATATTTGGGGAGTTTGAGAGCTCCAAAGCACTGGAAAAAAGCAGGCATTTAAGCCAATTTATATGAATTCCATTTCGTTCCTATTCCATAATCTCACAAACTAAAACAATTTACCTGAAGAGAAAATAGATAGGCTTTCAAGTCCGTCAATGTCCCCTTCTTCCAAGGCTGCCTTCTCAACCCATTATTACACTATTTGCAAGAAATCTGTCAACAACCATCTCAATTTTCCAGCGAAGGAGCCTTCATTTCAATATCACGGATTCCCCCCTCAACGCTATTTCAGAAAACACGGTTTTGGAAAAGCATGCCCATCTGGAAACCAGAATTTTCAGCAGTGAGAACTTCAAATCCGACGATATGGCGATCAGGATCAACACCTTATAAAAGCACACATGCAAGCACGAACGAGAAATTTAATAAAAGAAAACCAGGCGTAAGCAGAAACAAGCTTCCAATATTCCATCTGGATATGAAAGAATGCAGCAGGTATTCCCCCACCCCCCTTTTCTAAATTTCCACTCATCCTCTTCCTTGGGAGTTCTTCGTATTTTCAATCCTCTTCATGTGGCTTTTATCATTTTTAAAAGATAGAAAAAAATGGACAATTTATTTTGCTGAAGTATTTCAGTCGTGTGCCTCATCTTGACAGTTCGTAGATCTTCTCCTCGTAACATCAGGCCTTTATTTGCAAACTCCAGCCTTCCGTATATACATACAGCAAAAGAGAGGAGTGGGGGAAAGAAAGAAAGAAAGAAAAACGGATAAAAAGAGAACAGCAAAGCACCCATATACGCAACTCGGAGCTGCCATCAGACTGAAAAGGCTCCCCAGCGAGTGCATGGATGGATCTCTCGGCTTAGGCAGGCAGGAAAGCAGTGAGCAAGCGAAACAGAAGCAGCAACAGAAGAAGGAGAGGGAGAGAGAAAAAGGGGAGGTTGTTGGTGTTTGGCGCCGGTGGAGGGAGTCATTCCTACAGCTGCACTTCCGGTCGGCATTTTGTTCTGAGAGGGAGCGAGACCGACGCTCACATTCACGCAGGCTCCTTTTCCCCTCTCTCTCTTCTCTCTCTCCTCCCTCCCCATCTCCTCCCTCCCCGGTACCGACTCACCGTGGCCTAAGCAGTCCCCTCCCTGCCCCGCCCCACCCGCCCGCGTACACAGAGGAGGCGGAGAGGCGGCGGCGGTGGTGACGGCGGCGGAAGAGAAGGAACAAGCCGCGGCAGAGGAGATTCCCCCTCCTCCCTCCTCCCTCCCTCCCGCTCGCTCGCTCCTCTCCTCCCTCCCTTCCCGGGGTTGGTCGGTCGGTCGGTCGGTCGTTCGGTGCGTGAGGTGTTTATCGAATCCGGCTCGGCCCCGGCCCGTGTGGATGTTGGCGGCGTGAATCGGGCTTGGTGGGAGGACGACGGCAAGGAGGGGAAGGAAGAAGAAGAAGAAGAGGAGGAGGAGGAGGAAGAAGAAGAAGAAGAAGAAGAGGACGGCGGCGGCGGCGGCGGCGGGGAGGACGGCAAAGACGACGACGGCGGCGGCGACTTAAGGGATTCGCTTCGGCCGCTCCCGCCCGTCCCCGGCTCTACATGTTCGCTGCACTGAGGAGGAGACGGAAGAGGAGCCAGCCCCCCTCCCGGCCCGGATTATTGTTGTTATATTATCTCCCCTCCTCCTCTCGCTCCGCGGCGGCCCAGCGGCGGATCCTCTGAGGAGGGAGGGGGGCGGATTTTTCTCCTTCCTCCTTCCCCCCCCCGCCACCGCTTGGCTTTCGGTTGGCTTCAGACGGTGTTTTGCTCAGGTAAAAGCCCCCCTCTTCCCCCCCTTTCAGGTTTCTCCTCTTCCTCCTCCTCCGCGAAAGGGAAGCCGCGAGCTGGGCCTCCTCTTAGGCGAGGCGGCCCAGTCAGGGGAATTAGCCTTTTCGGCCGGTGTGGGAAAAAGGAGAGGAGTGGGGCGGCGGGGGTGAGGGGAAGAGAAATAATGAGTGGCAGCCGAGGGGTGGGGGGTGTTTTCACGTTTCTCCCCGCCTCCGCCTCCTCCCGGGGTTTGGCGGAGGAGAGAATGGTTTCTGCCGAGCTGCTGGAGGAGCCCAAGCCCGGAGGAGGGCGCAGGCCCAGCGGCCAGCGCGTTCACTCCAGCTCGGGGATTAGAGAGGCGAGGTGGCTCCTGTGTGACAGGCCTCGGCGCCCGAGAGCAAGAGCGGGGAGGAGGAAACAATACAGTTGGAGCAGAGGCCGGGGCACCGAACCTGTGCCATATTTACAACTTCACACCGGCGGGCTGAGCTGAGGGAGGAAGGAGGGGAAAGAAAAGGTCCCAGCCAAATCGCGCGGGGTGGCGGAGAGAGAGAGAGACGGGCGCTCCCACGCGCTCCCTGTGTATGGTTGGCAGCAACTATGTTTCCTTCGAACCTTCGTTGCTCAATCCCGACGGTTCAGATAGTTGGAGTGTACACGGCAAATTTGTTTGGCTGGAGAGGTGATTAATTGTCGCTGGCTCTGTGCAAGGCCTTTCGAATGCGTTCACTACTACTACTGCTACTACTACTGCGTTGATAAAATAAAGGTAGCCCTTTCTGGATGACTGACAGAACGCAAACACCTGCCCAACTCTCAACGTACACTGGCTGCAGCGTGTGCCACCTTTATTTCCCTTTTTTCCATCTCGCTTTCCATAAAAAGATAAATAGTTAGCTGTTGTTGCTCCATGGGAACTAAAACGTTGATACTTTGCAACCACGGATGCCTAAACATCTATGTGGTTGATTGCCACTGTAAAGGCCAAAAACCTTAAATTTGGAATCTCCTCATCAATTGTAGTTAAGCCTGCGGTCCTAAAACATACATGTTGAAGGAAGTGCTACTGAAGTCGATGCAGCATACTTCTGAGTAAACATGTTTAGGATTGGGCTGAGAAATGGGTCAAAATTGTGCAGAATTAGACTGAAGTTTTAATATTTTAAAAACGAAAGTAGATCAATTTCAAATCCATAGGTATTGATTGCGTCCAGGCTGTTTGTGTAATTGGGTGATGCCTCTGTCACTTATCTGAAAGTTTGTTAAGCCTCCTAACATTAAACGGTAGCATATGTAGCATTTTAAAAGATACATATAGAATATTTTGGAAATTATAGATTTATAAATGTTGTTTTAATAGAATGAAATTGTTCCGCATAGCTATGAAGAACTACATTTCATCTGGTTGTGATAGCTATTTTTATATTGCTAGTTGCCAAATGATGTCTTTCAATGATGGTTAGAGCATAGCAACATTTCATAGTGCTAGCTTTCATGATGTTGTAAGTGTTGTATTTGTATTGGAAGTTAGCTGTTATTTAGTGCTTCTCATAAGTAAAGTAACTTTTGTTGTTGTTCATAGAGTACTATTGTGAATTTATGGCTCCTCATACATGTTAATATAGTGACGTTAATATAGCTGTCACACAGAAGGCGTGTTTTTAATGCTGTGAATCTGTGTAGTAGTCAGCAATGTGTCCGTGATTTGTATTGGTCAGGCAGCAGTTTGAATTTTAAAAAGCTTGAAGATCCTGCTGAGCCCCAAACCTGGCCTCCCTCCCTCCCACTAATCTGCCATTCCTGTCTTTGTGCTGCCTGGGCCTGTTAGACACTGTTTGCAACAGGGCCTCAGGCCTATATGCACGGGAGAGGAACCATTTTCAGTTTGAAAAAGCAGCTTTTATTTCTGAACTTTATGAATTGCTGAGCGAGACATGTCGTTTCTAATTGTGCCCGTGTGTGTAACTGAATCTTTGTTTTCCCTAAGCTGTGGTGTATGTAGAGGCATAGGTCTAGTTTACAGGAAAGAAAGGACTGTATGGAAAATAGTTGTACTTGATTGTTTTTCATCATCAGAAAGCGACACTAGATCTGATAATTCTTTTGTCACTTAAGTTACACACAATATGATTTTGCTTAAATTGCGAGATGTTTCTGATCACATTTTGTATAATTCCAGCAAGTTATTTATTTTAGTTCAAGATTTAATTATGAACTAATTTCCTATAGCCACACATTCTCCTACTGCTGTCTTTTACTTTATTCAAAGATTTTGTGTGTTTTGAAGGTGATCATGTAATATATGGAATATGGAAAATTCAGCAGACTTTTTCTACATGTATTCTATGATTTGTATTATTATTTGACCATATTTTTATTTTTATTTATATGAGATTACAAAGTCTCCAGCTTTTTTAAAAAATACCAAGCAGTGGACAGAAAACTTAAAATAGTCTCTAGAAATACTGAACAATTATTTCTTCATTGAATTTCTTGGTTAAATATGTGTGATTAGGATGCCTTAGCTAATAAGCAAATCTTTGTTTCTTGCTTCCTAAAAATTTATATATGATGTACACTTTCCATTTTTTTAGTTCTTGAATAGTTTTTTAATGAAAAGTTCATAAAATAAAATAAGTGCTAAAACACTTACTGTACTTTGTTTTAACAAAGTATAAAACATATCTAATTTTGCAAATATATAATCTTAAATTGAAACTGATTCAGTTCTGTTAAAATTAATGAAAAGGAGATGATTCATATACTGGCTTGTGAACAGGATTTTACTTGTGTAAGCCTTACATTTTATCAAAAAGACACTGCTCTCTCTCCCCCCCCCCCAATTTCTCTAAGCATTTGGGAATGGTGAATGTGTTTTTTGAAAACTGCACATATAGGGATGCATTTTAAATGGTGTGTAAAACTTTAAATTGTGTCACAGGTAACTGCATTTTAGCAGAGTATTACATGTGTTCTATTTTTAATAGTTTTAATTTAAGAAAAAAGTTAACAAATTAGTTTAAACCTTTATTCTAACATTGGAGCTACACATTCTGGCACTACCATATGCCCACACACTTTTGCTCCCCATTTACTTTGTTGAAATGACATACATTCTAACTGCATGGATTAAGTGTGGAATCAATGCCATATATGCACTCAATCTAGGTCAAGGACAATGCCCCTTTATTGTATCTGGTGCCCAGGACAATGCACTTCTAATCCTAAATGGGCAATAAGATGTGCCCATTCACATCTTGTATACTTTATACATATGATGAAACTAGTTAATGCTGAGTAGGGTGAATAATTTACTGTGAATAAAATTATTTCATTAACCTACATTGGCATTTTTAGAGATTAGTAATTTAGTGTTATACTGTACTTTGCAGTATAGAAATCTTTACTGGACTTAAGTATGCAAGTTAGTGATTCTTCGAAATGCTTTCTTAAGCATTGGTTCTGAACAGATCTGCTTAGAAATAGGTTCCATTGGAACTGGTGTGACTTGCTTCCATGTTTTCAAGTCAGAATTGGAGTTTTCCATTGTAAGGCATTTGTATATATGACTGTGGACAGGGCTGGGGAAATTGCATGGGTTGGATGCAGAATTGCTCTTCCATTATCTGAAAGTCTTCTGTTAGAGGAAGAGGGGAGGTGATCTTTGCCCATTTCCCACCCACCCACCCACCCACCCCACCAGCCACCATCACTTCATTTTCCCAGGGAGTCTCCTGACCTTCCAGAACAGATGTTTTGAAGGTACAGATGACTGCAGGGGGAATTAGCAAAAATAATCTCACCCTCTTTTGCCTTCAAAAGCATCCAGTTAGCATAATTCCATTCTGCTGCAAGTTTGCATGAGCTTAGGAACTTTTTAGCCCTGCTGAAAGCTTGGGGCTTAAATTTGCATTGACTGCTAAATATTGCTGAAGTTTGGGAATAATAATAATTTTTCAAATAAGTTGAGTGTGGTAGTTTTCTTCATATCATTCTTGGTTTTAGATTTTCCAGACTTACTATTTTGTTTTCCCAGATGTAGCTATTGAAAAATTAGGCATTTCACCAGGCTTGGAAATGACACAAGTTGCTAGTGCAGTACTCAGCAAAAGTTTTACTAACCTGTCTGTCACTGCCTGAAAGCAAAATGAAGAAACTAACTTCTGGCTTACAGAGCTCCCCTGCCTGATCACCTTCTGGAATTTATTTTACTTATTTATAAAAAATATTGATGAGTTGCCTTTTGGTCAAAAACAGCTTGCAAGGCAGGTTATAGTTTATTTATTTTTAAATAGCTTCTAATTATTAGCTTTAGTAATTAATGAGAGCCAGTGTGGTGTAGTGGTTAAGAGCAGTAGACTCGTAATCTGGGGAACTGGGTTCGCGTCTCAACTCCTCCACATGCAGCTGCTGGGCGACCTTGGGCCAGTCACACTTCTCTGATGTCTCTCAGCCCCAATCACCTCACAGAGTGTTTGTTGTGGGGGAGGAAGGGAAAGGAGAATGTTAGCTGCTTTGAGACTCCTTTGGGTAGTGATAAAGCGGGATATCAAATCCAAACTCCTCTTCTTCTTCATAACAATTCTATAACAGTGCTTTAAATTTTGGGTTTTTATACATTCTTATTCAGCCTTACTTTTGAATGACTGTTGATATCACTGTCATCTAGCATTGGAGCCAAGAAATGAAAAAAAGAGCTAGGGCTAGGCTATGGAGGAGGCAGTCACTGCTCTATCATAGGAGGGTAGTATGCCACTCAGGACTTCTCCTTATGCAGCTTCAGCAGGCTAGTGGAAAACTGTGCAGATGGTATAAATACTTTTTGGGGCATGGGATGTTTCGGAATTTGAGTTGTAGACCAACAGTTTGCAAGCCTGGCCTCCTGGAGTGGGTAGTAGTTGTCCCTTGAGGAGCATCTGAACTGTATGTGCAGTTGGCCAAGCACTACTGCTGGCTCTGCATGCAGCCCTAAATTAAATACTCTCCTTTGAGGCTGTGTGCACTTTTTTTTACCCTTTTCTCAAGGGTTCACAGCTCTTTAGAGGAGGTGAAAAGTAGGAAGAGCCATACTTTCAACTTAAAATGGCAGCAACTTGTCCACGCCCCCTGCTGTGTTTTCCTTTTTGCTCTCTCTTCCATCTGGTTCTGAACCAGAACACCCATAAGCTAAGATCCATGATAGCACCATACTGTTTGTCTGTAGGAAACACAGCATGTGTCTGTCTTTTCTATACCAGTATGGCAGAAATGTTGACAATAGTGGCCTTCCCTGGCTTTTTAAATGCCTTCTGGGCTTGACTGATGGCATGGTTAACTTGTGACAACCTACCTCTTTAGCATAACACCTTGGGCACACAGCAGAGTCTTGAGGCAGCAGTATTGTGTTGACTATGTCCAGAAGGTAAAAGCCCAACAATATTCAGTGAATTTTCAACTTGGCAATGTTAGTGGGTGGGGAGGGAGATTGGGATTGAGCAGAACAATAGAATCTTAATACTGTACAATTCTTAAAAAGAGGGAAATGCTGAAGCCCTTCCCATGGCCATCTACAACGAATAGCAAATTGAAATACAACTCCTTCTGCAGTCTGATGCAACTATACTGAACGTGTGGAGTGAAGGAGAAACAGTACTTGGTAGCAGCAGGTATTGGATTAGTTCATGCTTCTCATTACTGACACATGCTTCAGTCAAAACCACTATTCAGCTATTCACTGTGCGGAGCCTCTGAAAATGCTGCCATGTAGTAGTGTTTGAAATGTGAGCAGTGTCTGAAAACACCCCACAGTGGGGGAGATTCAAATGATCAGCTTTCACCCAGGAGTTGAACCTTGGGAAAAAATAGGTTTCACTACTCTTTGGTTTGACCCATATTTTCTAATGTTCTGGTTTAGTTCCAGTTCAGTATCAGTTTTTGCACACTACCAAGACTAGACATTAGCTTTAAATAATAAGTAATGTGTTGTAGTACTTTAAACTAGCTCAAAAGCATTTCATGCAGATTAATGTTATCTACTCTTATGCTTACAATGCAGCTTTTGTGCAATGCTGAATAACTTCATTTTAAAACAAAAACACATCCAGTGGGCCTTTTGAACCACTCCCTCCAATTTCCACTGCAGTCCTTGGATCATTCAAAAAGCTGTCCTTGATAGTAAGGGGTGCCTCTCAAGTAAAGCTCCAGCTGATTGGATGGAAAAACTGGAATACTTTGTGTGCCCATAATTGCTTATGTATGTGAATAGTGTCTTTTGTTTTCAGTTGCTTGTGTGCATTAATATATATATTTTATTATTTATTAAATTTGTATGCCAGCCCTCATCCATAGATTTCAGGGTGCTTCACAACATAAAGTTACAATATTAAAACCACAAAATGCATAGTAAAAATAAGAGCAACAACAAATCAAGAATCCTCCCTTCCACAACACATTTGAAAGGTCATCAGATGTCAATCAGCCAAAGGCCTGGTTGAAAAGGAATGTTTTTCCCCTGGTAGCTAAAGGTATATAATGAAGACACCAGCTGAATCTCCCTGGAGAGAGCATTCCACAAACAGGGAGCCACTGCAGAAAAGGCCTATTCTTGTGTGGCCACCCTCAGAACATTTTGTGGAGGAGGCACACAAAGAAGGGGTACATATGCTTCAGGTTACATACGCTAAAGAGGATGTTCTCAGTATTCGAAACTCCCATTGTTCTAGGCACATTTTGCGACAGGGAATTTCATTAGTGCGAGCAGTTTCTGACCTCTGGGCACAGTACTGCTCCTAAGATTTCAGATTAAAACTGCAGAGTGCTTCCGCACTTAAAACAGCTTCCCTACTTCCAGCTTCTCTCTGAAGACTGGAGAAGAGACCCTCTTAAGAATATTAGTGAGGTGGATGGGGGAAGGACTAGCCCATGTGAAAAGTGAACATATTTTAGTTGAGGTTCATTCATTTTCAACTTTGTATTGTTATTTAAAAAGTGCACCTGCACATTCCGTTGTTGCACCCTAACCTATGGCTTGTTTTAACATTGGTTTCGTATTATGTCTGAACCCCCCCTTTTTTTAAACCAGCATACCCTAGCTAGAAAGGCACAGAACAAGAGTGCTTGCATGGCCAAGTGATGCTTTCTGGTTCTGTTCCAGATAAGTCCTTGTCCTGACTCTGCCAGGCAACAGGTCTTTTTCCTGCCTACCTCTTCCAGATCAAGCCTTTCCTCTCCAACCAGACCATGACTGCTTTTCAAGGAGAGGGGAAAATTTAAAGGAATTGTTATTCTATCTTACTAACACCTATGCAAGGCTGCATGTCAAAGCACTAATAAAATGATACCAAGCTATCCCAGTAGTTAAGGCTACTTACATTAAAATTAATAACTTTTTGTAGGGACAATATAGTGTCCTTTCTTACCATACATATATGTGCATGCACACAGATGAGAAGAATGTGCTGGCAGGTATCCTTCCAAGATGATGGGCTATCATTCCACTAGAGTTCTAGCAGAACCTGCCTGTCAATCATCTGATGTAAAAATAATCCCACCTGTCAAAGTTGTGGGGACAGATTACAGTCTAACCTGTTGGACTTCTGAAACAATTGCAAGAGAGGTTTATTTCCTTCATGTTTTGCATGTGGGCTTCTCAGCAGTATTGCGGTTGGCCACCATGGGAAATAGGATGCTGGACTAGACAGATTTTTGTCTGAGCAGGATTCTTATGAAGTCGCTGGGATATGAATAGTAAAATTATTTACTGCAAAGTAAACTCTATGGAATTGCTTCAGACTTGGTATGTTTCATGCAAAGAACACTATAGTGACCTAGATCTAGCACAGAGGCAAAATGTGGTGAGACAGTTTTTCAGGTATGCGTAAGTTTTTGAACTCTTGTGTTGGAGGCAGGTTAGCTATTGCCTCTCAAGGTACTTAAAAAACTATTAAAATTTTTCAATCAGAAAAAATGTTTCTGCTTGCATAGGTACAGAAGAAGCTATGTGGTTCTAAATTTACTTACCGTAATCAATGGCCAAGACATATCACTTTATGTTATTATATGCTGTTAACCATCTTAACTTTTCTTTGCACCTCCCATTATAACTAAATATTTTCACAAGGATAAATGTCAATACAAGAACACATTAGAGGAATCATGATGTGGTGTTTAAAAATGGGTTGCTAAAGAGTCAACTCCTTAGCACACTCCCCCCACCACCTCCAACTGCACTGATTTTATCAGCAGATAAAAAAAATTAAAGTAGAGGCAGCAATGGATTGCAAAAACTCTCCAGACAGCTCAGCATTCTGAGGGGGCAAATCATCCCCTTCCTGGTCATCAGACTGATCACTTGAAAAGTAGGGAGGGGCATTAACCCATCCAGCTGATCCGCATGTATCTGAGGAGGGGAGACTGTGCAGGACTAGCATGCAGCTGCAAACGTGTACAGTGGTACCTCGGGTTACATATGCTTCAGGTTACAGACTCCGCTAACCCAGAAATAGTACATCGGGTTAAGAACTTTGCTTCAGGATGAGAACATAAATTGTGCTCTGGCGGCGCGGCAGCAGCAGGAGGCCCCACTAGTTAAAGTGGTGCTTCAGGTTAAGAACAGTTTCAGGTTAAGAACGAACCTCCAGAAGGAATTAAGTACTTAACCCGAGGCTGAGGGTGATTATGACCCTAGAGCCAGAAAGTTTAGCTACCCCTGCTCTAAAATATCTGTTATGATCCCTGTGAAGCTTTTGAAGTGAATTTTTAATTTACTAGGAACCTCTTTATAAATAGAATTTTCTGCACAAAGTGAGCATACGTATAAATAAATACCCTCCTGCAATACCTGTTAAGTGAGTAAGTAGACAGGCTTATGTGGTGGTATATACTACAGTATAGTTAAACTGGTATGTCTTTTTGTTGCACTTCTTTCTAAGGTATCCAAGAACTGCTTCATAACCTTACTTGCTCGAGTTTATTTTGTCCTCTTTTGATACAGTAGTTTTTGTTTGTTACCAGCCTCTTCTGTGCCTTTAGCTGTAATTAAAGTAGGAAATGTGCACTATAAGAATTGGGAATTCTCTTCAGAAACTGGTATAGTTAGATTAAAACTTTAGCTGTATGGAACATCAGATTGCATGTGCATTAATGAACATGGTAGATGCAACAAGATACTTACTGCATGGTTTCATGCATGGTTTTTTTCAATCTCAAATCTTGTTAGGGGTCATACAATTTGAGAGAAATAGAATTCTTATTTATATTGACATTTTTGACATTTTTACAGAGTTTTGAAATGTTCTTGGCAGTCCCATGAAGTTGATGGGTACTCTTATTTCAGTTATGGGAACAACTTTCTGAGAATTAACAAAGGCCAGCAAGGTCCACTGCCTATAGTGGGTTGTACTACAGGCTTTTGTTACTAATAACATGTTTGAGTTTCTGAACAACTGTGACGTCTGGAAACAATTTTCTTACTAAAAATATCTTAAATCAAAGGTGCAATTCTTTGCATTCTAATATGAGAAAGTAGATGAAAAAATGTTGAATTTGTATTTACTTAGATTACAATAAGGTGAATGTTTTCAGGCTAATTATTTTCTGAGCTTTACATGGTCCCTAGTTGCTCTATATAAGAACCCTGATTAGGGTTAAATGTCTGCCTTTAGTTTATAAAAAGGCATATATCTTACAGAGAAGATAGATATTCACTATTACTGGGTGAGAAAGTGTTAACTCTACATTTCCCTAAATGGTATATTGAAAATCTACTTGACATCCATTACTTTTAAAAATTTTGCTGGCTGCAACTTGGTAGACGCCTCCTTCAGTAAATGTTGAGGTGAATTCTTCTGCAATTAAACAGATGCTTCTGCAAGGACAGGTGTAAATCTTACACCAGTCCCAGCTTGCAAAACACACATTACAGGTCTTTATTACAGGATATCAAGGGCACATGCTCCTGTGTATATGTTGAAGTTAGAGGGTGGCATGCATATGAAGGATTTTTGCTTTGTGTAGAAATATATTAAAGGAATTACATGAACACATATTAAGAGATTTAAGAGTTTAGTCTTCATGATTTTCAGATTCAGAGTTCACTTTTAATCAGAAGCTGCAGTATGGACTTTCTCTATTTTATTGTACACAGCCATTTTTTCTCTAAGGTAATGAGATACAAAGGAGGGTAGAATCCTCTAGTTATATACAAGATATCACTTTTAACAGGGAAAGCATAATATGTGTACAGTAGATATACAGTCTTCCACACAGAAGAAGGGGCAAATCATACATTGCACATTGCCTCATAAACCATAAAAATAGGACCAAGCCTACTTTTTCAGGCCTGGTCTTGGCTCTGGTTTCCCCAGGCTTTTGTAGGGATGGGAGTGGGAGCATCAGAAGTACGTTTTGTGAGTGTGTAGGGGAAGCTGACAGGAGCTGCGAAGCATCCAGATCATAAACATTTTCAATCTTACTTCTGGGGAATGATTTGGTCTGATCATTCAAAAGAGGAAGACATAGTTCTATGCACTGAGACTGCAGGGGCACATGAGAGCAATTCAGAGAAGCCAAAGCGCTGTAGGGTAAAACATATCTGCCTAAGATATTTGGAAAGAGACAGTGTGTAGAGGTAGGCCAAATGCTAGAAGCTTGTGAGCCAAGATGGGTGAGCTGGAGTCATTGGCATAATAAATATAGTAGGCCTAATATAAAGTATAACAAGCTAGAAATCCCAAAACGGGTGGACTTCACATAATTGCTGAGAAGTGATTGGGTGGAGTAGTTAGGACTGGAAATATACTATTGTCTATCTTTTCAAAATGTCCAGGGTAGACTTGAGATGGAGAATGAAATCAAAGAAGTGTGGTAGTAATGGGTGACCTGCATAGACTTGTACATGCATGTTCTATTCATGACAGGTAACATTTCTAGATGCCCTGAATGACTGCGCTTGAGCCATTAGTTGGGGCAACCAACCAGTGGTGATTCTGGACGTAAGTCTTAAGTGATGCCTAGGAGGACCTGGTGCAAGATGTAAGTGTTGAACCTATTGTAACAGTAACCATAGTGCTATTAAATTCAACATACTTGTTGAATTTTGCCAACATACATGTTGGACAGGTTGTCAAGAAAATCAAACAGGCATTTTCGACTTGAGGAAACTTCCCCAAAATGACAGGATTGATTAAAAAAAAGGAAGTTCAAAGGAAAAGTGGAGGGACAGTCTCTCTGAAATGCTTGGGCTGTGTTAAAAAATCAGTAATAGAAGCTAAGCTCTAATGTATATCACAAATCAGGAAATATTCCACCACAGCCAAAAGCATACCAGCATGTATAATGAGCAGAGTCCTGGAAACCTAACAGAGGCAAGAAGGTTTCCTTCAGTAGCATCCTGTGTGAGAGGCAGGGAAGGGAAGATCTCCCAGGGTGGGAGGCTGGGAGAAGAAAGGGAAGCTCCCAGGTGAGAGCAGGGAGGGTCCACCCCCTTTTTTGTGGGACAAGGAATAAGATCTGCCTCTGCTAGAGGCAGCCCTGCTCAGAGAGGTTTTTAATGTTTTGAGTATTTTTGTGTGTTTTAATACAGTCGTACCTTGCTTTTCAAACAGCTTAGTTCCTGAATATTTTGGCTCCCGAACGTCACAAACCTGGAAGTGACTGTTCCAGTTTGCGAACTATTTTTGGAAGCCGAACGTCTCCCGGGGCTTCTGCGGCTTCTGATTGGCTGCAGGAGCTTCCTGCAGCCAATAAGAAGCTGCGGTTTGGTTTTCGAACGTTTTGGAAGTCGAACAGACTTCCGGAATGGATTCTGTTTGACTTCCAAGGTATGACTGTACTTCGTTGAAAGCTGCCCAGAGTAGCTGGGGCAACCCAGTCAGATGGGCAGCATATAAATACTAAAATAATAATAAGTGTGTCCCTGAGGACAGAAGGGCTCAAAAAGTTCTTCCTGTGGTGACTTCTCCCTGCTCTCCATTTATTTACAGATAGGTAGCCGTGTTGGTCTGCCATAGTCAAAACGTTTTGTCCATTTATTTATTTATCTTTCAACCATGCTCCCAAGGTTGTAATTGCGTGAGTAAATTGTGTATGTGGCAGGCACAGTGTACTCCCCCCCCTTTTTTTTGTGCACTGTACTTATACATAAACATGCAAAGGATTCTGGTCACTTGTGGTGCACAGTCAGACTGTGATTTTAATAACAGGAAATTATGAAGCTGTACCATTGAGCTGTTCTGGAGCATCTAACATTCTTGCAGTTAATATTCTAATATTTACACTCAGTCAGTGTTTGAAGTTCACCAGGCGCCAGGCGCATTTTGCTCCTGGTTGTTAGCCACTTGCAACCAAGTGAAGATGTCAGGGCACCAGGCGTCTGACTTCTCTACCATCTGGAGGTGCAAGCCTGGGGGTCCTTGCATTTTGGCTGGTTTCCCACACTAGTAACACATCCTGTAGAATTCTATCTGTTATTTTTTATCTGCACAATGAATTCTAGGAATTAAAAAGTTGTATTGAAAAATACAGCTTTCAAGCCATCTAGCCCATAAATGGAAACCAGGCATTCTGTTTTGGCGACTGTAACCCTGCTTTAGGGAATCATTTGGTGCCTATCTTATAAATCTGTTTTTCTAACACTGCACACAGCATAACACTGGTAGGGAAACTGAAGAAACTGTGTCTGTGCAATGCAATTACTTTCCATTTTTTAATGTTCCAATCTAATGAATAAAAATATGGGTTCATTCGCTTTAATAATTTTCACATGCTATATAAATACTCTGCATGTACACATGTGCATATCATATAATTTTCAGTTGGAAAAATAACCACAAAACATGCATAGATAAATTTAATATAACAAGTCAGTGGCTTCAGTAGGTTAACAGCAAAGCAGCAGATTACTTTGTAGGAGGCAGTGTACATTTCTTTTTTCTCTAAAAAAGCTTGAACTTTTTCCTAACAGAGACAACAACTTTAAAGAAATAGGAAAATGATTTATTGACCTCTTTGAAACAATTCTGTTATCAGTCTGAGTAAACAGAATGTCATATACCATTTAATTCCCTAAACAAAGAACCAGGATGTAGCACAGCAGTAATGCATGGTGGTTGGAGGGGGAATAGCCAGTAACTATAGTGGTCAGGCTATAGCATCCACACTAGTAAGACAGAGCCTCTATCATGGTTATCTGCTTTGCTGAAGTTAACTACACTTAAAACACATTTAAGTAGTGGACATACTGTGGTGTTTGTCATTGTAACCAACTTGTACAGGTTTGTATATTATGAGATAGGCAGTACAATTCTGTGCTGGGAGATATTTATATAAGGTAAGGTGGAAGAGGGGGACGCAGGTGGCGCTGTGGGTTAAAGCCTCAGCGCCTAGGGCTTGCCGATCGAAAGGTTGGTGGTTCGAATCCCTGCGGTGGGGTGCGCTCCCGCTGCTCGGTCCCAGCGCCTGCCAACCTAGCAGTTCGAAAGCACCTACGGGTGCAAGTAGATAAATAGGGACCGCTTACCAGCGGGAAGGTAAACGGCGTTTCCGTGTGCGGCTCTGGCTTGCCAGAGCAGCGATGTCACGCTGGCCACGTGACCCGGAAGTGTCTTCGGACAGCGCTGGCCCCTGGCCTCTTAAGTGAGATGGGCGCACAACCCCAGAGTCTGTCAAGACTGGCCCGTACGGGCAGGGGTACCTTTACCTTTACTAAGGTGGAAGAGAATGAGAAAGGGATGGATTTCTGGAGTGTGTTGTGTGCTTGTTTGGATATTCAAGACAGCTGGATTTGGAGGGAGAAAGAGAAGGGTGACTAGTGTAAATGCTGAGGGGTAGTGGGTAGAGTAGGCAGAATAGGATAGGATTAGGATTTGCAGTAGGGATAGAGTTATAAGCATGTGTTAGGAAATCTTCTTTGGCGATAACCCGTAGTCGAGTAAGATTGTCTTCCATGAACATGGTCTTAACAGTGAGGTTATGAAATATAAAGTATGCAAACACTGTTATGGAAAACAAACCATACAGCTTTTGCTATAATAAGGATTTCTTCATTCAAACCACTTCTCAAATTTGGCCAAGCTATTAAGGCTGTGACAAAGTCAGCCAGAGATATTTGTATCTGTATGGTGGCAGCAGAATACAAGTAGTTAGGAGATTGTTTAAGGTTATAGAAGCTTGCTGCTGGGAGCCCTATAAGGCAAATAGGTACGGTATGTGGGACACAGGAATATTGAGAGAACCCTTGCCAGGCAAAAAGGGGATTGGCAATTTGAATTAGTACCCACTTGCTCTAAGTGGTAGGCTTGGGCAAGGGAGGGTTATGACTCATGCTTTCACACATTGAGGTTATGGGACTTGGTTGTCTGTATCCATCCTATGAAACAAAATATTGGGACATATATATGTACACACACACACACACACACATTGCAGCATATTCTCAGTCCCTAGCCAGCCTAGAAAAGGAGTTCATCCTGTTCAGGCCTCTGAGAAATTCAGCAAAACAGAAAGGAGAGGAAATCTTTCTTATTTCCTAACCCTTTGAGGCCTTCCTCTTTTGTGCTATATAGTGCTCAGGGTTGGTTGCCAGTGCCAAACGTGAATATTTTTAATAGCTATATAGCAAATGTGGGAAAGTTCTATTGAGTAGGAAAGGAAAACTATCCTTCCACTGAAATTTCCATGTAATGGCTATCTATACTGAACCAAAACACCTTTTGTGATTTTTATGACGAGATAAAGTCCTGCATTCAGATCATCATTTGGGTGAGGCTCAGGGTTTCAAAATGCGCAGGTAGCATTCATGAATACAGGAAGCTCATATAGGAAGCTTCATATAGTTGCCCACTGCAACTGGAGGATGATGGTAAGCATGAGTGGATAGAGCTTGGGTGCTCATCCCTGCTGCCTCCTCACATTTTTCTTTGCAGTATATGTCCACAGCAGCCATTACATTTAGCCAGAGGTAGCCAGCATAGTGCTATTGAGATGTTGCTTGACTACAACTCCAATCAACTCTTACCATTGGTCATGCTAGGAAAGCTTGATGGCAGTTGTAGTCCAACAGTTGGAGGGTCCCCTGTTGGCTACTCCTGCAGTCTATTGGCGTGGGAGAGAGATGGGACTGTAGGCCCTTTGCATCTGCTGTGCTGAAACCAGCAGCGTTTAGCTCCACTTCTTGAAATATATCTTTTTCAGTTGGATATTATAAGAACTCTCTAAGGAATAATGTCTGAGATTATTTTTATTATTTTCTTCCACTCAATCCCATTTTGTTTCTGTAATGTTTTTAGACAATCCTTTCCTTCAGGTTTCTAGTCTTATCACTGATATTTGTATGCTCCGCTATGAGTCTTTTTGGCTGAAGAGCAGGATAAAAATGTTTCAAATAATTAAATAGTTGGTAAGCCCACAGTGGGTTTGAATCTCCATGTCAAACTTTACATCTGATCACACAGACTCTCATTGGTATTATGCATTAATGGATATTCATGATAGCCATAATTAATTTGCAAATATTATGGCTATAGATTATCAACATTTGAAAATTGAACTAAAAGAGATGTAATCTGTTGCCATGCCTGTAATGAGAGAAGTGACGCTAGAGGGTCATTAAGGACAGTCCATGCCTTAAACTAGGACTAGGCCAGTGAAAACCTGTTTTTTACCTTATTAAGTCATAGTAACTCCTGAAGTGAGTGAGGATTAGAAGTGAAAAATGCACTGTGCTTCTTAACCATGATTTGGAACACCTTCAATGTTTAGCATCTAATTCTGTATATTGTATCTTAATTACTTGAAAGTGTAAAATTGCAGGACTTACTAATGAGCTATGTTGCCAATTTGATTCCTGTGAGATGAATGGAATACAGATAGCAAAACTCCCTGTTTATTTACATAAACATCATTGTACAGAAAGTGTGTAGGTGTACTAATGCATTAGTAATGCTGAATATACTAAAAGTTTGAGCCCTCTTGATTTTTCTTAGAAGTGCTTGCAGTCTTCTGCAAATTTACAATCCTGATTCACCTAGTTACCGGTGATGTCTTAAGTTGATGGCTACCTCTGAAAATATAGGCAGGCTTCTCTCCCTGTGAAAGCTGAGTATAGCAGTGTTTTAGCTATTAACTGCATGCCTGGTTTCTGTCTCTTCAAACTCAGTCTTTTATGTACAAAATGTACAGATACAGTTTTCAAGTTTGAGAGTCTTGCTGAAAGCAGATTAGCAAAATATAGTAATTGATGATGGGGCAAAGCTCCTGAGACATTATTGGTAGGAAGCAAATAATGGGTTGAGATGGAAAAGTTAACACTGCATGCATTCCCACTCCCCCCCCCCCCAAAAAAAAAATTAAGTATACTGAGGGGTTGAATGATTTTTCTTGCTATGCTGTGGTTGTAAATAAAAAATGGGGCCAGTGAAAGAGTATGCCAAGTGCATTGTCACAGCAAGTAATATCAGCAGAGTTCTGAAACTGGGTATATGTGCAGAAAGAAACTTAAGTGTGAGAAATATATGTAACCAAAGCTGCAGTTCTGTGCATACTCCATTGAATAACATGGGGCTTGCTTCTGAGTAAATATGATAAGTTAGTTAGACCAGTCTTTCCCAAACTGCTGCCCTCCAGTTGTTTAAAGATTTAAGATGTAAATACATTGCTGTATAACAAATCAGAAATAGTCTAAACTAGATAAGTGGCAGAAATAAGCAGCAATTAAAATTAATAGAACAAATCAATATTATTTACGGTTAAAGACTGAGAAGTGCAGGCCAGTTCTAACCTGGCATCTAGAAGGCAGTACAGCGGATAGCAAATATTTAAGGGCAGGGAGTTCCGTGGTTGGTATGCCACTGCAGAGAAAACCCTGTCCCTGTGAACAACCATCCCATCTCTGTAGATGTGTGATCTTGAATAAGGATCTTGGCTAATGAGTGTGTTCACATGGAAACAAATTCCAAAACTATAGTCGTAGAATGTCTAAGCCTTCTCTTGCTGCTTCTTTACGTAGCATTTTACTGACTTTGAGTAGCTTTTTGCTTTTAGGGTAAAGTTAATAATGTCTTGCCTCTGATTTAATATAACTGCAGAAGGAGTAGGTGGTGACAGCTGGAAATGTAAACTTAAGTTTGCAAGGTTCATCATTTCAGTAGCCATGATTCTAACCAGGTTGGATTATAATTGTTTGTGACCATAGATTTTTGTTTGTTTGTTTGTTTATGGATATATGTATCAGGCCTGGGCGATGTATCGATAAATCGCCCAGGACCAGTATGAGTGCGATGGTGTCTTTACCTGGTGGTATATCGTGGGTGAAACTGATGCCGTTCCTGAGTCCCTCTGCTACCAGCATTCCTTTCAGTATTGGGCTGCTGGTAGCAGAGGGACTCAGGAGCAGCAGTGGTTGCATGCACGACATACTGCCAGATGAAGCCGCCATCACACTCTGTTCCTCATACTGCAGAGGGAGGACAAAGTTGCATCAGAGGGCCGCTACAGCTTGTTCCTTCCTCAGCTTCTTTAAACTGCTCTGCTAAGGCATGGGCAGCCATGCACTCCTCAGTGGAGCAGTTTAAAGAAGCCACCAACTGCCTCCGGTTTGTGAGAGCCAGAGGTGTTTGTGGGCTCTCCATTAAACTGCTCCCCCTCAGCTAAGTGAGCCTTGATGCCTTGCATGTGAGCTGGAGAGGCACCAGGGCTCACTCAGCTGGGGGGAGGAGCTTTCAAGCCCCCCCCCCCCCCAGATAAGCAGCGCAAATAAGCCCCGATGTCCCTCTAGCTCACCTCATGTTGTCCTACAACATTGAGTGTGGCCCAGATAAATGATCTTCATTTAGGAGTTCCTGGTCAGAGCACTGGAATAGAGCTGATCCCTATGGAAAGTAGGACTTGCAATCAATGCTGAATTTAAATTCAGTGCCAGATGCCAAGTGCATTTGAAGCACACTCCTGATTCTTCCTTTGAAGTCTTGAGTTGCCTCCAGCCGAACCCAGTTTCCCACTGCAGCCCTGTTGTTAATGTTTTGCAAGACATCAGTTGCTTGGGAAATTTCTGAAGAATATTGTTATTACTGAGTTAGATTTTCTTTTCCTATATTAGACATTAATATCAGTGGTGTATTCTGTATGGAATAGTGAGTAGACATCTGGCTGTGGTCTCTGTAGAAATTGAAGGCCTGGGAAAATCCAGAAGGCAGGCTGAGTGATGTTAAATTCTCAAGAATAATCTTTTGGAGAATATTCTCTAGAATATTCTGGATTAATGAGAATTTTCATTTAAAATAGGAGAATATTCATCTGAATGCATTGAAAATGATATAATTTTAATGCATTGAAATTGATATAATTAGTTAACATACATGTTTATTCGTGGGTAAACTTGTTCAGATGGCAACCAAAAACTGTACAGTCATACCTCTTGTTACGTTTGCTTCAGGTTGCGAGTTTTCAGGTTGCATCCTGCGGTGACCCGGAAGTACCGGAAAGGGTTACTTCCGGGTTTCGCTGCTCGCGCATGTGCAGACGTGCAAAATGACATCACGCACATGCGCAGAAGCGGGGAATCGCGACACATACAGACGCGGGTTGTGTTCCTTTCATGTTGCGAACGGGGCTCCAGAACGGATCCCATTGACAACCAGAGGTACCACTGTACAGATACTTTTATTCAATGGGGCAATGCAGTAAATTCATATTCTTTGATTTTTTGCACCAAACTTGAAATTTAAAATTCAACATGAATGACTCATGTTAATCTGTAAGCCTGCCACTAACTGTATATTTACCATCAACTTTGAATTCTAATTATGTTGTGTATGTATGAAAAGCAGCTTTTAAAGTAAAAGGAATATTAAAAAAAACTCAGGTCTGCATCTACATGGTACAGTATTTTTAGTCCAACATTAATAAAATCAATATAAAGTTTAAAATAAATGCTATTATTTCCAGAAAATAAAACACAAATAACCAGTAATGACATATAAAAAAGAAGCCATTAACATTAAATATATTATCATTATATGATAATATATTTCAGTATGTCAGTCTCTGGTGAATGGCACCTTGTACCATTGAATGGCACTGCAAAAACCAGTTACTGGCAGTAAATAAAAATATAGAAAAGCCAACTGTTTAAATCAAGGCCACCTCACATGCTGTTACACATAATTGTATAAGCCTAGGTACTTGAAGTGTATAAAGCATTAAAGCTACTTTCTGTAGAAAAAAAAGTCACATTGTATGGCCAAGGGTATAGAATTGCTAAGAATAAGGTCACACCAAAATAGAAAATTGGGACGCGGGTGGCGCTGTGGTCTAAATCACTGAGCCTAGGGCCTGCTGATTGGAAGGTCGGTGGTTTGAATCCCTGCAACGGGGTGAGCTCCCATTGCTCAGTCCCAGCTTCTGCCAACCTAGCAATGTGAAAGCATGTCAAAGTGCAAGTAGTTAAATAGGTACCGCTCCAGCGGGAAGGTAAACAGCGTTTCCATGCGCTGCTCTGGTTTCGCCAGAAGCGGCTTAGTCACGCTGGCCACGTGACCCGGAAAAACTGTCTGCGGACAAACGTCAGCTCCCTTAGCCAGTAAAGCAAGATGAGCGCCGCAACCCCAGAGTCGTTCGCGACTGGATTTAACTGTCAGGGGTCCTTTACCTTTACCTTTTTAAAATAGAGAAAAGACTAGTTGAAATACATACGAATTCAAATGTTCATCAAATTAAATGAATAGCATTTTTAAAACTAAAAAAAAAAGTTTTCTGTAGCTCACATTTCAGAACTGCCAATGGTGAATGACACAATGCCCAGTAATGCAACTGAATAATAATAAAAAATTGCTCATTACTTACACTGGAAATATCACAGCTTGACTTACTATTTACTAGATTTTTTAAATGTGGGTTGTAAAACTGGGTCTTACATTAGAATTTACAGTTTGTGGAGAATATTCACCGGAGAATTTTCTAGCAGAGAGTATTCTCGAGAATATTCTCATTCTCAAGAATATTCTCACCTCGCATCAATAGGCAGGCTGTCCCCATCTTTTTCCAGAGCCATGAAGGGCTAAATAGAGAAGAACATGAATGAAGTTAATCTTTTTGTAAAGCAGTGTCTGAAAATAATACTGAGCTGTGGAAAAACTCTTAGATCAAAATTCAAATGTAGTAATTTTGGTGATAAACAGTGTTTCTCCTGCATTTGACAGAGTTTACCAGCAATCAACAAACTCTTGATCCTGGAAAAGTACTTTCTAATGTTACAGAATGCAAAGCATCTTCGGGTATTTGACCCAGGGGTGCAATCTATGAGCATGTGGAACATTGGTTGTGTCACCTGCTGGCAAGGTGTTCTATAATACAGCCCCTCTCTTATCTTGCCTCAAAATCTTTCACCTTTTTCATTAAGTTAAAGAAAGAAGCTGATGAATGTTTATAAATGTTCATACATAATTAAAGAATAGTATAAATTAACATGTGAATGAGTTAGGAATATCTTTAATTCATGCAAACTTTATTTTTTCTAAAATCCCATGAAGCTCAGCATGAAAATTTAGTATCTAATCTTTCAGATGCTGATCCATAACACACCATGTTAAACCATAGTTTAAAAACAAGCTATGATTTCATGATTATGCATGCTGCTCAAAAGCTTCTTTGAAATATCCCCCTCCCCCTAATTCCTGCTTCTGCTGATTTTCAGACAAAATAATACAGAACCTTTGTTGTTGCATTGCTCAAAACCAGGCTCATGGTTTGAGCAGTAAACCCAAAACAACCCTTGGTTACTGCTTACGGATTTTTTTTTTTTGGGGGGGGGAGCAAACTATGAGTCTGGGTTCAGATGATGTGAAAAGCTGGATTGAGTCTTGTTTTTTCCAGTGCTTCAGAAGTGGAGAAGGAGCACTGTAGAAACTTTCAAGTAGCATGCATGAGAATGCTGTTCACTTTAAGCCATTAGCTTTAAACTATGGTTAAATGTGATGTGTGAACTGGCCACTGATTGAAATTAGACACATAGCTATTTCTTTTCAGTGATTCTAGTATTTCTCCCCAATGATATATTTACTGGGATGGAGGGAAGTATAAATAATAAGGGTTCAGGATAGCTAGATTTTTCTACAGTTATTACGATATTTGCAGCCTCATCCCAGAAGCTGTCCCAGAAACTCCAGCGTGTGCAGAATGCTGCAGCGAGGCTCCTCACGGGGTCTCTGCCATGGGAGCATATTCACCCAGTGCTTTTCAAGCTGCACTGGCTCCTGGTGGAGTACAGGGTCAGATTTAAGGTGCTGCTTTTGACTTTAAAGCCCTTCACGGCCTAGGACCCTCGTACTTATGGGACCGCCTCTCCTGGTATGCCCCACGGAGAGCCTCAAGGTCCATAAATAGCAACACCCTAGTGGTCCCGGGCCCCAAGGAAGTTAGATTAGCTTCAACCAGAGCCAGGGCCTTTTCAACTCTGGCTCCGGCCTGGTGGAACGCTCTGTCTCATGAGACCAGGGCCCTGCGGGATCTGATTTCTTTCCGCAGGGCCTGTAAGACAGAGTTGTTCCGCCTGACCTTTGGCTTGGAGGAATTTGATTCCCTCCCTCTCTTTCTTTTTTCTTTTCCTTCTCCTTCTGCGATAAGGCTACATTTTAATATTTTAATGTTTCAATATTTTAATGTATTTTAATTTTGTTTTTAAGTTGTAATCATTCAACTTGTTTTTATTATTGCTTGTAAGTCGCTCTGAGCCCAGCCTTGGCTGGGGAGGGCAGGGTATAAATAAAAATTATTATTATTATTATTATCCATGTATACTTATTCTGAAGCAAGTTCCACTGAGTTCAGTGATGCTTATTCATAAGTACAGTGGTACCTCAGGTTACAGACGCTAACCCGGAAGTAGTACCTCAGGTTAAGAACTTTGCTTCAGGATGAGAACAAATTGTGCAGCGGTGACGGCGTGGCAGCAGCGAGAGGCCCCATTAGCTAAAGTGGTACCTCAGGTTAAGAACAGTTTCAGGTTAAGAACGGACCTCCAAAATGAATTACGTTCTTAACCCGAGGTACCACTGTAATCGTAGTCTTTCAGTGTGTTGTGGTGGTATACCAGGGAAGAGTTCAGTGGTAATTGTAACATTTTTAGTAAATACTCAAACTTATGGCTGTTGCTTAATTATGTTTAAAGGATTTTTATTTTCCGAGCCTTTTCCTCTAAAAGCATAATTTTCTTTAGCTACTGCATGACAACACTTAGCTTTCTCTATTACTGTTTACATTAAGAGTTAATACAGTATCCCCTGACAATGTCAGGGTTTTTTTTGGATGGGGAGTGAAGAATTGGGCGGCATTTTTCTCAATGGTTTAACAATTCTGGAAGTTACTTGGAATACATCTTAATCCCAAACAACAGTACAATCCTTTATAACTCTACTAAATCCCGTTGTATTGAATGAGGATTACTCAAATATTAGTGCTGTATAGGATTACAGCCTAAATATACTTTAAACAAAATGTAAATATTTATAAACTCATTGGAACTATGCTTATGTTAATTTGTCTAAAACCATCTAGAACAGATATGAATAGCAAAATTCTTGTAGGCAGAGCATGACAATAACCGTGTAGGCTATTGTCACCTGGTCACTTTAATCCATTTGAATCTCCTTTGTTCTGCAGCTTAACCAGCTGGAAATGGGTATCCATTTTGCGCAAATGGAGAATTTTAGAGTGCCTAGCTGTAGTAAAAGCCACACAAATATTCTTCTGTGCTTTCCGGTGCACCTGAATGATGGTAGTTTGGTGGCTCAGGGCCAGTTTTGATCTTTCAGTAATTCATGCATCATACATCAAGTCATCTGAAATCATATATTACTTGAGGTTTAAATATGTAAGAGAAAGTGTATAACACTTGGATCTGTATTGCCCAGATACATTAACAAATAAATACATATATAATAAAACACCAAATAATTCATTGTATGCCACAGCCTGTCTTTTTAAAGTTTTGGTGCTTAGCCATCTCTTAGATTTCTCTCAGCAGCTATATTTTCTTACTATTCCTTCTGGAATAATTCCCCCTCAGCACAATTTGGAATCTTTTCAACAACTAATTATTCTTGCTTGAGTATTTTGAAGCCACACTGTCAGGGAATGTATTTGCCATTCTGTTCTTTTAAAATGTTATTTAACTAGCTTTAAGTAAAGATGGATAACATTAATAAACTTGTTTCTTTTCCATAAAGGTAAGTGAGCACTGGCTTTTTATTCAGAAGCTGAATTCTTGCATGGTGAGCTTTTCCCTTTATTTGTGCAGCACGTGCGTGCGTGCGTACACACACACATTTATGATGTTACATGCTTTTGGGAAATATCTACTGCAGCTGTTTCCATTTCCCCAGTTATTAAAAATATTTATTACCTGAAACTTTTGAAACTTTGGGTGCTGGATTCATGTTGGGTTTAAGATGACATACGAAGGCATGAATATAAATATAAGGACACATTTGGAGTACTGTGTCTAGTTTTTGATGTCACTGCCTTTGAGAAGAGCTGCATAATAGGCAGTTATATGGGAAAACAATGAAGGAGCTGGTTATGTTAAGCTCAGAAAAGGTTAGCAGTTTACCAAATAAGATTGTAGGATTTTTTTTGCTCATACATTCCATGCAAAAGCTGGGCAAGTGTCTGCTGAATATAATTGATATATGTGGTACTCTGCCTCTACCAGAACTTTGGACTGGTGGAATCCCTTTAACAATTTTTCTTTCTTTCTGTGTTGATCACTAAAACGTTAGGATAATATAAGAATTTAAAACTGACATGGCATTCCCTTTTGTTTGTTGTTGTTGTTTAGTTGTTTAGTCGTGTCCAACTCTTCATGACCCCATGGACCAGAGCACGCCAGGCCCTCCTGTCTTCCCTTTTATTAGGCCAACCTAAATATCACAAAGTAGTGTGCAGATTTTCAAGTTCTTCAGAACTCTTTAGCAAACTGGATGGTAAATGGGGGCAGGAATGTGGGGAGCAAAAAACAAAACAAAAACAAACACTTATTGGCTGATGTTGAAGCCATGGAGTCTCTATCAAGTCATAGTCTTAAAATGGAATTGGAAGGAGGTAGTACACATACAAATAAGGTGAAGCTATTTAGGTGCTCTGCAGGTATCTGGTTGCAAAAGGCATGTTGGGAACAAGCATAAAATGACTGATTCCACATCTTTGAAAATAAAAAGAATGGCTGTTACCCATATTGTCTCATTAGCCAAACACATTTCTGTTTTAATTTGATTTTATTTGGGAGTATTTATAGACCTACGAATCAAAGTTCTTGAGGTGTCTTATAGTATACTTAAAATTCACCTAAGTTTTCAAAAAGGTAGAAAAAGTTGTTAATACCTGGGAAAATATAAACTCATTGGTGCATTTGTGCCTTTTGTGAATGGTTGTCTCTTAGTGAAATTATTTTTATTGAGCTTAGACCATTTTTCACTTCATGACTTCTAAAATAGTGGCATATGTTGAATATAGGATGTAGTAAAGTTGCCTGGCGTGCTCTGGTCCATGGGGTAACGAAGTCGGACACGACTAAACTACTAAACAACAACAAAGGTTGCGCTGTGTGTGTTGCTGCTCTGAGTTTTTCCACTTTATTTTTTAAAAACAATTTGGCATGCAATTATTCTGTCATCAAATGTTGATTTTATTGTAGTGAGAGGATTAGTAGTGGTATTCTAATGTAGGTATGTTCTGATATTGCACTACAGGAAGGCAAACAACTCTATTCCAGTTCCCAATATGCGGTGTCACTTTAGTGTGTTCAAGAAAGACTATCTGAGGCATAGTTGTGGGAGGACATCTATCTCCACTCCCTAGATGCTGGAGTCCGGGCACACCCATACACAGACACCACAATGACAGGCACTTTGCTAGTTGTAAATAAAACTAGTAGCTGAGTCATCAGGGGGAAGGGCTACATGTGTAACACTTTGTGTCACTGGTTTCCTGTCACTTTCTCCTGTATTTTTGAAAGTCTCAAAGTTGCCTAGTTGTATGATCCAGCAAGATATTGCATAGAAGCTTACTTTACCAGCAGCTGAAGACTTTTACTTCAGAATAGCAAGGGCACTGAATTGAGATCTGCTGAATAAAAGTGAATTCTCATTTTCTAGTACATTTCCACGAAACATGTTTAGAGTGGAAAAACCACCCAAGGTTGAAGGTTATATCTAATGTAAATGAAGGAAGAATTTGGTTCTGGTTTTTTTGTTTTTGTTTTTTTCAGTGCAGTCTTAAGTGCTAAAGCAGTGTCAGTACAAAAGTTTATTGTTCCTGGGGCCAGTTAAAGTTACCAAGCTTACTATATAAAGCACAATATACATTCATGGTACTGTTAAAAAACTAAATTAACAAACATTTTAATTAGCAGTTCTCTGTTTAAAAAGCTGTGAATTGTTCTTGTGAAAGAGCCTTGTCTGTCCTGCATCATTGTTATTATTGTTGTTGTTATTTTATTTATTTATGCCCCACCTTTTCCCCAGACTAGGAATCAAGACAGCTCGAACAAATTAAAACACAAATAAAATACAAAAAGCTAAAAACCACATAAAATATAGGCATTAAAAAGTAATTAAACTCTAATAGAATTGATACAATAAAATTATTAAAATACAAATAATAAAAACAAAAATAGTACAGTACTATTAAAAACCCATTCCTTTAAAAAAAACCATGTCATTTTATGTTATATAGTGTATGTACAGTACTTGGTATCCATTATCTTCTGCAATCTGAAACTGCCTTTGATTTAGTACTTACTGCTTGCTAATAACATGACTAGAAATGGAAATTATATAGCTGGTTTTTGAATTTTCTTACTTTTATAAGAAACTAGGGCAGCCTTTTGGAGATTGTGCAGACAGTGGAAATTGTATAGTAGTATATGATTTTGTTCCTTAAACTGGGTGAAAAACTTACTCCTTGTTAGACTGTGTAGAAGTGATGAATGGTTTCTTAATTCTGCAACCTCTGTGGGGCTATTTGTATGGGGTTAGTGCACAACATACATACAGCTCCAGTGGGGAAACCCTTACAACCAATCCAGCTGGTTACACAAAACCTCAAAAGAAAGGGAAAGAGTTTCACATGCTATTTCTTCATGCTTCCTATAGTTTTGAGGAGCTCAGCAGATTCCTTCCTTATCTGCCTCTTTCTCCTCCTGACCCTTTTAGGTACATCTCAAAGCCACATCTTACTTCTTTCACCCCCACCTGTAAGCTCCTCTCCTGGCTGGGAACTGTTTCAGGCTTCTGCAGTTGTAACCTTGGGGGCCCTTTCTCAGAGTTCAGTTGCTATAAAGTTGCTACTTCCGTTGCTGGGCCTGTTCCTGCATCCCAGGATCTCCTTAGAATGCATGTACTTCTGATGTCCCACAAGAGCTAAAAAATACTCTTGAAATATTACCTTTCATTATTACTTTTATTCCATTAAAAATAGAAGTACAATCTATTTCAGTATAAATCAGAGAGAGATGGAGTGAAATTGATGTTTTGGATGGGGGAAGTGCCTGAGTGACAACCTTAGCCAAATCATAGTCTCCTCGTCTAGGCTTTTTCACAAGGCTATTTTGAGATAAACGACATTAAAGATGACAAAGCTTTTTCAATACTGTACTAGAAAGTGACATTCTTTGACCAGTATCCTATATAGCAGTGATGGGGAATCTGTGGCCCTCTAGATGTTGTTTCAGTGGGTATGGCTAGGGAAAAAGGGAGTAGGAATCCCAGCAACATGTAGACTCTGAAAAGTCTCAATACTTCAATTAAGATATTGTCAATAGCAGGAAAGGTTTAAGGATGGGAATATATGACAGCAGAGAACAACACCAGCTGCAGCAGTTACTAATATACCTTTTTGAAAATATTTGGTAGTATTTCCATTTACCTTTCTGAATGATTTCAAACTATCCAGCTTTGAAATATCTGCTTTTGCTACTTCCCTTATAAGCTTATTTCATTGCTAGAAATATCCACAATAGGGCAACATCCACAGCTTGTGCTGATAATCATAAAAAGCAGCCTGCTTTCTGAAATGAGCCTCTGCAGGGGCACAAACTCTGTTTTCTGTTAGTTAAGATGACTGATGTGTCTTAGTCCAGTGGGCAGGGGCAGTGGCGTAGCGTGGGTTGTCAGCACCCGGGGCAAGGCAAGTAATTTGCACCCCCTAACCCGTGGATTTGCGCCCCCTAACCCTAACCCTAACCCCCAGATGTTGCGCCCGGTGCGGCCGGGCCCCCCTGCACCCCCCACGCTACGCCACTGGGCAGGGGTGACACACATTTTCATGATCTTCCTTAAAAAGCTCTTTGGAATGTGAACAGCGGGAGACCAGGGTCCCTTCAGTGTTTTGCTAGTTAATCTGTTCTGAGGGTACATGCTGTTAACAGGAACAAGAGAGTCTTGTGGTACTCCTTGGACTTCGTCTGAAACCAGTCTCCCTCTTTTTGGTGAAGTTGCTTGGAAGCAATAGAGACTACTTTCTCTGTATTGGAGATTAGCAAATTTAACTCTTAAGCGGCAGGTAGAAATTAAGAGAGGTTTGGTTTATTCATAAAAATGGAAACATTCAGCCCTGGGTTGTGTATACTCCATTTTCAAAATACTTTTTATCCTGTACAAAGGAAATTGAACAGATTTACACAATTTCTCCTATATAATTCTTTAATATGTCACATAATTCTGGTTTTGCTACTGATGGAGGAGAAAAAATTCTTAGAAAGTTGATGTGCATTCTGACCTGTTTAAGTATTTTAAATTTTTGTATGTTTTAAACTATTGTTGTAAATCGTCCAGGGATGTTATTGTTTTGTATTTTTGTAAACTGCTTTGAGGTGGTGGTGGTGGTTGTTTTGTTTTTACTATCAAACTGTGTAGATTTTATGAAATAGATAAATAAAATGCTGTGCAGAGAGAATTCCTGCCTCTTGGAGGAAAGTAATTTATTTATTTAAAGACTTTATACCCCATCCTTCAATATATATATTTTCATAGCAGCTTAGCATAACTAATCATTCTAAAAAGATAAATCTTTTCTAACGCAACCCAGCAGTAAAGCAGGAAGGGAAAATAGTTAGCAATGATGAAACCATCACAGAATGGTTAAAAATTAAGTGTGGGTAGTTTTGGCTGATGCTAAAAATACATCTGTAGACACAAGGTAAAACCTTCCTGGGGAGAGCTTTCCACAAGTGAAAGCTGTAAAGTTGGGGAATCTAGAAATAGGGCCTTGCATGAATATTTTATTTATTTGTATACTTCATTTTATTCTACTAGTAAAATACATAGTTTGCTTTCAGATTTCAAATGCAAGGCCACTCTTGGGAACATTGATTGATCTAAGAGTAGAATCTGAATGGCTTGAATACTTAGGAATAAAAATAATAAAAACAATACTTTTGTTTTACAGAGGAAATATTTTTATCTTAGAAAATTGCAAGTTAGATGTACTGACTCCCTTTAAAATCAAGTTATAAATGACAATTTCTCCCATCAGTGTTATAATTTGAATACTATTTTAAACTATAATTTTGAAGTATTTTAATAACCAATCAGTTTAGTTGTGTGTGTGATTGAGTGCAGTACAGATATGGCGCAGTTCTTGAAAACATTATAAATGTATATTTCTGGGCTGGTACTACAAATAATGCTTCAAGAATGATAGTACTTGTTTCTAGAATGTGCTATTAATGGGACAGTATATGTTAATTGTTGGCAATTAGTTGGCCAGTGGTCCAGTCTAGTACCAAGTATTGGAGAAGTGGGCTCATTCTTTCCTGTGACTGTTCACCTGCATCAAATAGAATGATGGATGAGCTTAGCAGGTAGAATGATCTTCAGGCAGCCCTCCCCCCTTTTTTTTACTTCTGGCTACCAGGTGCATATTGTAGGTAGAAGTTACAATCATGTGGAATGCAATCCAGTGGTCAGTGGGATTACTCACACACAAAATGTTCATCAAACGTATCTTTCCAAACACCTTTGCTACACAGACATCAATGCCAACAGAACCAAACTGAAAAAGCAACTTCTCACATTCATTCAATTCCCTTTTGAATATAATCTTGGCTGAGAAGTTGTGCTTGTAGTTGAAGAAGGATGTCTACAATACCATTCAGTGCATGTGAAATTAGTTATAAATTATCAATATGGGATCCTTTAGCCTGTGCAGTAGCAATTCTTCAGGAGAATATTAAAACAAGTTAATTAGGTATTTTATTTAAAAATGCTCATTTGCAAATTACTCATAAGTAGGCCCATTGACCTCTGTGGGACCTGCATGCCTCATCAGGGCTCTGTGAACAGGTTACTTGCAAACTTCCATGCAACTTCTACCTGCAGTATGCAGGTATTTTGGCCCTATCCAGTGCAAAGCTTTCAAATTATTCTTCATGGTGTTGGGTGATAAGTGAATTTTTAATTTTTTTGCTCTATAACAGCCTATTGTCTGATGTTTTATCAATATTATTTATTTATTTATTTATTTATTTATTTATTTATTTCTGTTGGGAGCCACCCAGAGTGGCTCAGGAAGCCCAGCCAGATGGGCAGGTTATAAATTTTAGCTGTACTAATTGTGTCAACTAGAGATAGTCCCAACCCTGCAAGATTCCCTGAATTGAGATGCAGAGTATATGTTGTACCATGTACTTAAAACTGGTGTTCGTGCACTAAGACTTGGCTTCTGTTGCTTCCCCTTCCCTATGACCATTCATTCATTGCTGTTGTGGAATCTTATTATTGGAGCTTCTTTGAGGGACTTCTGCAAACCTGATACCTTTCATGCTGTGCCTTCATATTCATAGGAGGTACAGCTGCTTTCTTACTCAATCATCATTTCATTTCCCTTACTCCTCAATATTTTCATAGATACTTTACTCTTCCCCATATTATTAGTAAAGCCTGTATTTTGCAGAGATGGGGGTATAAATGTAAGGTAAAGGTAAAGGACCCTTGACAGTTAAGTCCAGTCACAAACAACTCTGGGGTTGTGGCGCTCATCTTGCTTTACTGGCCGAGGGAGCCGACGTTTGTCCGCAGACAGTTTTTCCGGGTCATGTGGCCAGCATGACTAAGCTGCTTCTGGCAAAACCAGAGCAGCGCATGGAAACGCCGTTTACCTTCCCGTTGGAGTGGTACCTATTTACCTACTTGCACTTTGACGTGCTTTCAAACTGCTAGGTTGGCAGGAGCTGGGACTGAGCAATTGGAGCTCACCCCATCGCGAGAATTCGAACCGCCGACCTTCCGATCAGCAACCCCTAGGCTCAGTGGTTTAGACCACAGTGAAAAGTGTATACCCAAGCTTATGACAAGCTTATGATGAAATCTTGTGTCCCCCCCCCCCAGTAAATTAATTGGTTTAATGCTAGAAGTAGTACTGCATGTTTTAGTGACAATTCTGTGATTGTTGCAGAACGTGGAAATTTGAAAGTACATAAGAGTTTCTCATTTGGGTTAAATATTAGGTAGCAGATAATGATTTAAATACTCCTAAATCTGGCAGTGATTTCCTGTTTTCTTGGCTTTTGAAAAAAAAAAAAAACCTTCCTACAAGAGTGGCATGACTGAATAAAAAATAATACATTTCAAAGTGTCCAGAAGGTGGAGGATTTTAATAGTACTGTAGCATGAAACTGCCTGCCTGCCTGCCCTACGGTGTACTAAGAATTTGCTCATTAGATGCATGCTTGTAGGAAACTTGCTTCAACTCTTGAGAAGGTTGGCAGAAAGTAAAGAGGTTCTATGGCTTTCTGGTTGTTGTAACTTATAAAGTGGAGTTTAAAGCAGAAATAAACTTATTTTAAGGGAGCTAAATATGTGACCCCCCCTCTCTGTGTGTGTGTATGAGAGAGGGGTGGGGGAGAGAAAGAAAGAAAGAGAAAGAAAGAGCCCCAGTGGTATCTCAGGTTACATACGCTTACAGATGCTTCAGGTTACAAACTCCGCTAACCCAGAAATAGTACCTTGGGTTAAGAACTTTGCTTCAGGATGAGAACAGAAATTGTGCTCTGGTGGTGCGGTGGCAGCAGGAGGCCCCATTAGCTAAAGTGGTGCTTCAAGTTAAGAACAGTTTCAGGTTAAGAACGGACCTCCGGAACGAATTAAGTACTTAACCCGAGGTACCACTGTATTGTATAAACCAGTGGTTTTCAAAGGGTTTGGTGTGCCACACTGGCAAGGATGGCAAGGCGAGGATGGCAAGTGTGGTAGGAAGTTTCAAGGACAAAGAAACATATAAACATTTTAATGTAGTATAGTATAGTTTCAAAATATATTTTTAATTTGCAAAATATGGATAAACATCTTTTCAACATGAGAGCATCAAATGATACTGAGGACAATCCTAGATGTGATCTAGAATCACTATTCAAACAGTGTTGGAGAAGGTGCATTTATAACTATACTTTGGGAATGATTCATGTTCTTGTGTAACCACATTGTTTTATACTTTCTGGATGTCCAACCATCATATTAGTAAGTAGTTTTGTTCTATGTAATAAATCAACCACTGCCAGTAGTTGTTTCTTTTTGTTTTCCAATGTATTTCTTATCAATAAAACAGTCAGTGTGCCACAAGCAAATTTTTATTCTGAAAGTGTGGCCTGTAGAGAAAAGTTAGAGAAGCAGTGGTATAAACAAAGGTTATAATACAGATTCAGCCTGTGAAACTTATTTCCTGTGATGTTGTGATTACAACTGGTGTATATTGTTTAGAAAGGATTAGATGGCTACTATCCATCATAGTCAAAAGCACAATCTCAATACAGTGGACCCTCTGGATACGAACCTAATTTGTCCCGGGGGTCTGTACTTACCCCAAAAAGTCTGTATCAAGAGGCACCGTTTCTGCGCATGTGTGTGATGCAATAGAGCGCTTCTGTGCATGCGCACGGGGCGAAACCCGTAAGTATACACTTCCATGTTTTCCACGTTCGTAACTCGAACATTACCCGAAGGTGATGTAACCCGAGGTACCACTGTATTCAGAGAGTAAATACCTCTAGACATCAAAGCTGTTATGCCAGGCATGGCCAAACTTGGCCCTCCGCTGTTTTGGGACTACAATAATAATAATAATAATAATTTATTATTTATACCCCGCCCATCTGGCTGGGCCTCCCCAGCCACTCTGGGCGGCTTCCATAGAAAGCAAAAATACAATAAAATATCACACGTTAAAAACTTCCCTGAACAGGGCTGCCTTAAGATGTCTTCTGAATGTCAGGTAGTTGTTAATCGCTTTGACATCTGCTGGAAGGGCGTTCCACAGGGCGGGCGCCACTACCGAGAAGGCCCTCTGCCTGGTTCCCTGTAGCTTTACTTCTCGCAGTGAGGGAACCGCCAGAAGGCCCTCGGCGCTAGACCTCAGCGTCCGGGCAGAATGATGGGGGTGGAGACGCTCCTTCAGGTATACTGGACCGAGGCCGTTTAGGGCTTTAAAGGTCAGCACCAACACTTTGAATTGTGCTCGGAAACGTACTGGGAGCCAATGTAGGTCTTTCAAGACCGGTGTTATATGGTCTCGGCGGCCGCTCCCAGTCACCAGTCTAGCTGCCGCATTCTGGATTAGTTGTAGTTTCCGAGTCACCTTCAAAGGTAGCCCCACGTAGAGTGCATTGCAGTAGTCCAAGCGGGAGATAACCAGAGCATGCACCACTCTGGCGAGACAGTCCACAGGCAGATAGGGTCTCAGCCTACGTACCAGATGGAGCTGGTAAACAGCTGCCCTGGACACAGATTTGATCTGTGCCTCCATGGACAGCTGTGAGTCCAAAATGACTCCCAGGCTGCGCACCTGGTCCTTCAGGGGCACAGTTACCCCATTCAGGACCAGGGAATTCTCCACACCTGCCCGCCTCCTGTCCCCCAAAAACAGCACTTCTGTCTTGTCAGGATTCAACCTCAATCTGTTAGCCGCCATCCATCCTCCAACCGCCTCCAGACACTCACAATTCCCATCATCCCTGACCACTGGTCCTGTTAGTTAGGGATGATTGGAGTTGTAGTCCCAAAACATCTGGAGGGCCAAGTTTGGCCATGCCTGTGTTATGCCATTAATGAGATTGGTATGTCAATCTTCTTCCTCTGTATTTTCTCTGCTGCATATACTTGAATACTACGTGTGTGCAGTGGCTTGCCTGACAACTTTTTATTAATTAGAAACCTTATATACAACACTGAGTTGTATCCACATTGTATGTACCTTGGCTGCCACTTTGACAGAAACACTGTTCCTGTGCACAAATGTGTGGAAGGTATTCCTGAGGTTTAGCAGTCAGTTGGTGTCTTACCTAGGTTTTTTTTTTGAAAAAATGCTTTTCATGTTGTTGATTATGGTATATTGAAAAATGTAATAGATTTGCAAAAAATCAATAAAAATATAAACAGTAAAGTACACAGTCGGCAAAAGTTGGTTGGCGTTCTGATTGACTGAATTAAGAACTGGCATTTCAGTAAATGTGGTGGTATAAAGTTCTGGACTGCAGTCTTGTACTAAAGATTTGTAAGAAGTTATTGTTGCTAAGGTTTAATTCCAAAGCTCACTGTATCATATTTAGAATTCTGAATACTGCTACTTTGTCTGTCTGTCTGTCTGTCTGTCTGTCTATCTGTCTATCTGTCTATCTATCTATCTATCTATCTATCTGCAGTGTAAATGTTTACTTCGGCCAATTTAATTCTGCCTCTTGTGCTTTTAAGGGCTGACCAGTCTAACTAATTTTATAGACTTGTGAGGAAGTTTAAACACTTGAAAACTAAATGTATAAAAGTTACCAAAAATAGAAAATTATACTAGTCTAAGGCCCTGGTGTTCTAAATTTAGTCCTGGATAGATGCCAGAGGACTTGTGGCAGTTTTAAATATGATGATACCTTGACAAGTTGTTTGTAAAAGACACCCATTTCAGTATAACCTACTTCTGGCCACTTAGCTTTTACTACATTTTGCATTGATATGCAAGACTAACACAGCCTCAAGAGACTTAGGTTTTTAAAACACCTTTTTAAAGATGTGCATCTGTATCCTGCCCCAGGCATGTTTACTCAAAGAATTCCATTGGACTTGCTCCCAGGTATTTCTGCATAGGGTTAAAGCCTTAGGCTGAGATAGTTACATCTTGTGTGTAAAGTTCATTGAATATGAATTTCAGGGTATGAAGAAGACATTATAAAACTCTTTCAGATTGTAGGAGCAGAAGGAATATTAAAATAATGAGGTAACACAAGTTGGAGAGTATAAAAAGATAAAGCAAAGTTATTACACGGAGAAGAACAGTTGCTGAGTTTTTTCTTAGTGCAAGATGCACAGAATTAATACTCATTTGAATGAATAGTGCCCTTTTGAAATCATTTGTGTTTTGTGATGGTGTGTTCATAGGACTTTTTATGCTGAAGAATGCTAGGAAAAGGTTTCACTGCAATCCTATGCATGTTAGCTCTGTAGTAAGTCCCATTGTGTTCAATAAAGCTTAGTCTCTTGTAAGTGTGTCTAAGATAGCAGCTTTGTTTACATGCCTGTTCCTTTAACAGAAAAGGTGTTATCTTGTTTGTTGTATGGTGTATTTTAGCTCTTTTCTTGCATTCTCTTTCTAACATGAAATACCACATTATGCATCTGCCAGAAATTCACAGGTCATTGCAATGTAGCTTCCATAGACCTTTTTCTTTTGTTTATGTGAGCAGCCTTGTTTCCTCTTCCACAAGGGGGCAGAGTAATATTTCAATTCAAAAGAGCCTAGTGAACAGCTGCTGCATTTCAAAGTTGTAAGAATGCCCTGCCCACTTAAGAAACAGGCAGCTGAGCCAGGCTGGAACTTAAAGGAGAATGTTACAGGAGGAATCAAAGATGAAAAACTCAGTCTTATTTGTGTCTCCTTATGATTGCATGTATGTGGTTAGGGCTTAATTTAAAGTTTGCATGTTAAGTCTATCAAATTATGGGTAAATAGTGAATTGAGTTGCCCAGTTAATCATAGTGAATCTGAGAGAGATTAATTTATTCTGTTGATAAGCAAATGCAAGCTTTCAAGCATCTAAGATGTTGTCTAGAGGAAAAGTAAAATAAATAATTACAGTGCAATAATAAGCATGTTTATTCAGAATTAAGTCCCATTGAATTCACAGTGGGATTTACTCCCAACTGAGTTTGTTAGAGTTGCTGCCTAAGCGTTAGACTTAATGCATGGGGGGGGGGCTTTCTTATGAATAGATATGCATAGGATTGTAGCCTGCTGCAGATTTTGTTCAGTGGCGTGACCATGATCCAGTACATCTATAAAACTAGTTTCATGTACCCAAGGGAACTTGAGTTATATGTTTATTAAAACAGTAGCCTTCCCCCCACCATATGACATTTTGGGGGTTCTGATACTCTGCTGCTTCTTTCCTAAGCAATGAGTACATATTTTTGAATGGCTTTCATTATATACCTTACCCTTCTGAACAGGATGTATCTGTCTAGTATGAATGGGTGGGAGAGACAATGGCAAGAGACTCTCTAGATGTAGTGGGACTCCATTTCCCATCAGCCCCAGCCGGCATGACCAATGGTCAGGCATGATGAGTTGTATCTAACCCTTCGCAAGCAGAGTTCTACTTATATAATGAGATTTCCTCTTTCCCTTCCAATCCTTTATCTGCACCTGCCCAAAATCTGATCTGGAGAGCTCCGCACCTCCCTGGAGCAGATTTTGAGGCACAAGCAGGAGAGAGAAGTTCCATAGCACAAACTGTTGTGTGGGTTGAATGGCAGTGTTAGATGCAACTCAACAACATCTGGCAATGGATTCTCTACGCCTGCTCTAGACTTAAGTTCTAGCAGTGAGTTTTAGGATACCACATGCCTCTGTACAATCACTCTAATTATTTATATTATGTGTCCTTGTTTATTCCCTAAATTCACTAGGTTTGCATATAGACTTGTGAGAATTTCCCACTGCACCATCAATATCTGTATGCTCCCTTTTTAGTTCTTAAGGTATCACCACATTCTTCCCTGTTTTGAATTTGTTACATTGGTCATCTAGCTTGTTCTTGCATGGCTTTTCTTTTACAAATAGCCTGATGAGGTAGGGAATCTGGATCAGCCTCATGACACAAGAAAGGGGAATTTTAAACATCTGTCCCTGCCATGGTACCAGCTGGAATTGCTCCCCCACACCATAACTTTGCACCTATTGTAGATAGCAAGCCGGGGGGGGGGGATTCTGATAGTGACCACAGCATGGGTAAAAAGTTCAATCCTCTTTCTCTCACACCACCGTCCCATTCAGATCCCCACTACTACCTACTTTTTACTGAAAAATGAACAAACACACAAAGGCAAATTCATTGGCAACTCTTGTATCTTGTCTGTCCCTAAATGAAGGCTTTCCCCTGAGATTTTTGGTTCTGTGTCATGTCTTTATCTAGGCCAAAGCCTTATTCTGCTCCAAAAGCACGCTTCATTGGAATTAAATTTGATTTCAGTTTTGTATTCCAAGTTTAATTCATCAGATTGCAGTTTTAGGCTGGTATCCTATCCATTTTTACTTGGAAATAAGTCTTATTGAAGTAAGTGGGACACATAGTTGCATATTGTTATACTGTAAGTCTTTAAAAATGCAACTTTAAGTAGCAGGCCTCTTGAGTTGAATAAGGGTGGGAAGTGTTAGCAGCTTTGTGCTAACATAGTACATTGGTTCTTTTCTCCCTTTGGGATAGGTTTGATTTAAATGTATGTGAAATGATGGGGGGCTTAGATAACAGCCTGCCTAGAGAGCCAGGCCTAGGACCTGAGAGACCAGGGTTAACATTCTTACTCTGCTTGAATATCACTGGGTGATGTTGGTTTAGCCTTGCCTCTCAACCTAACTTACCTCACAGGGTAGTGTGAGGATAAAATGAGGAACAGGAGAATCATGTGTGCTAGCTTGAGGTCTTTGGAAGGAAGGTGGGATATAAAGGTATTTATAAAATAAGACTTTTAGCTCTAAAGTGTTTAGAAACTAGTAATACTGTAAGGTACAGTTGTTAGCATTTTGTCTCTTTGGGAAATGTAAAATCTGCATCTGTTTATCTATAAAAGGTACAATAATCATAATGTGGTGTGTGTAAAATCTCAAATTAGGGTAACCTCATAACGTCTTAACTCACTTTGGAAAGTGCTTGAGTGAGGAAGCCTGGTTGACGTTAAAACAGAAATAGAAATAAATTTCTGAATGTATTTTGCTGATTAACTTGGTGGCAAATCTTATTGTCTTAAACTTTTGGGGAGAATGAAGTGCCATCAGTATGAGACCAGCTGCTTGTTTGTCCTTAGTTTCCAGGCTACATAGGTGTATTCTGTGTGTCTGAGATTTCATTGCTGATGACACTGTGAGGTTTTCACATTGCAGGCTAAAACAGCTTGTGTTTTGTTGTTGTTGTTGTTGTACAAATGCTTAATTTTTTTCAGTACTCTTTAGTGAGTAAAATGTGTTTATATTAGTCATTTTTTCTTTGTTGTTTATAATACTTTTAGTTCCCATACATATTTTAACTGGATGTTCCAATGCAGCCATGGATGGTATTTCCTGACATGTTTTCATATCTGATCAGAATTTTTCATTTTTATTTCATAGATTGGTCATTAGCTTTGTAAAATATGAAGAAAATATTCTATTTTGAATAAATCAATTTGATTAAAAAAGCTATGAGATTGTAAATGTTTTCATGTTCCTTATCTTTGCTGCTGCTGATACTATATCTATTGGACAGATGTTACAAAATTCCTGAGATATGTTTGCAGGCTGGATATATTTGCAAGCTCTTTATTTTGCCATTTAAAGTGTTTAAATACTTGAAATATGTTTCCAAGTATTTGAACTGCTTCTGGATTCATGCATCCATCTTTGAACATGTAAAGTGCACTTCTTAAAAAAAAAAGTTTTTATTTTAAAATGACCTGACACCATCTGATCCACTGGTAAAACACTGGCCTATAGAAAATTTTGGCCAGAACAAAAAGTTAGAGGGAGAAGCAAACCATAACTCTGGTTCGAATGTCATGCTGAGCTAAACTGCATGGCTTGTTCGTACTACTAGCATAGGGACAAAGTCCTGCTCATTCAGAGTAATCTATTAATTACGGCTTGCTTCGACATGCGATGTGTCGTTTTTTAAGTGTTGGGTTTCAGTTTCACGTAGGCCTCTTATCTGTTTAAGTTTATCATCAATAATAGTTAAATGGCAAGAGGAAAATCTTTATTAAAACGATTGTAGGCTTTTCGTTTGCATGTTTTTTCAAGGGAGGAAAGCATGACCACTGCTTAGTGGTGGTAAAAATAGGTATATTTTATAGCATCATGATGTGTGCTTAGTTTTAGTAAATGAATACTTGTTAGTAAACACTGCAACTGTTTATATATATGATTAAACTATATATTTAGAAACAAAGTGCAGATGGGGGTCCATTTTGCATGCATTCAGTTGACATCCAACCTCTGATGTATGAGTTCTATTGAACCCAGAAAAGGACAGAATGGGGTGGGGCATGGGCATAGCCAGGATTTTTGTCAGGGGGCAGGCTTTTGTTAGGGGGGAGGCAGAACCTCAGATTTGTATTGATTTTGATTGATTTTGAGGGGCAGCTGCCACCCTGCTCTCCGGCTAAGCCATTGGGTGGGGTATAAAGAGGCATAATGGGGCAGGGTGGACTTACATGTGCTCTGCTGAAACACATGGGGGGCCAGGAGTGTAACCCCCAAACAAATTGGGGGTTGCCTATATACATACATGTATATTTTAATATTCAATAAATGAACCGTATTCAATTATTTGGGTCTAACCAGAGGATTCAGTTGTTCTGCCAGTTCCAGTATGGAAAGCTAATTTTGCAACATGAACATGATTTTTGCAAGTATGAACATAAATTGTGTAAATCAATCTAATCTCATAAATATTTCACTCTTTGAGCTAGTCAGGAAACAATGCTGTTCATATTAGAAGAGATGCTCATGAAAATCAAAGGGGCAGGTTACTGTAAAGAGTGAGACATTTTGCTTGGCTGTTGAAAATCCCTGGTTTCCTGCTACATGTATGAGCCTTCATGAGCTGTACGGAAGAAGGCTAAGGAAAGCTTTTATTCTGCTTGAAATAACCAGCAGTTCCTTGTTAAGTCTGGACTCAGGAGCGTTGGTTTCTTTAAGTCAGGGTGGCTAACCTGTGGTCTGTGGATGTTCCATTCCCAGCTAACTTCAGCCAGCATGGCCAGCCTTCAGGGATTATGGAAGCTGTAACTTAGCAACATATGAAACGGCCACAGGTTAGCCAGTCCTGCTTTAAACATTGGTTTGTTAGAAGAAATTGTGATACCAAAAGGTTTACCCAGATGTGGTGAAGGAAAAGAGGGTCTGTGATGCTACAGTATGTGTTGTTATCTAGGGAGTGGTTGTAGAGCATGCATAGCTCCAAGCAGTAGAAGTCAGCAGGGTAGCACAAGTAGAGTGGTGTTGCTTACCTGCCTTGTCACTGCCAGTAACTGAGAGGGGGAGCAGTGAAGCTTTGGGATCTTAGTACAGTGTGGCATGGTGGCAGGAGTATTGGATTGGCTCTGCCACTGCCTCAGCTGCCTGCACCTCACCCCTCTCAGGAACTGGGAGTGACACCAGTGTTTAGAAGGCAGGTGAGCTGCATTGTCCTGTTTGTGCCACCTCACCAACTGCTACTGGCTCCAAGCAATATTTGCCAGGAGACTGCAGTGTTGAGGTAACCAGAGGGTAGTTAAATTGTGGAGAAGGAAGGGAGACACATGAAGCTGGGAAAGCGGGGGGTTGGGGTGGGGAATCCAGTTCTCCCATGATCTATCAAAGTGTATTTTATTGATGCAGAAGCCCATCCCACCAAAGCAGCTGCGATTTGTAATCAGAAACTAGTGGACTGGGTTTAGTTTATAGACTGAACAGTCCAACTAAATAGGGAATGAAGGCAAGAATTCCTTGCTGTCTGAGGCTCCTTGTTTCTAGGGCATATGTCAGTGGGGTGGCCTAAAAGAAACATTAGCTGCAGGAGACAGTATGGCATTGAGGCACAGGGGAACTGATAGCTTGCCATTCAGAACTATCATGGAAGCTTTGCATAATCCTGGCACCCAGGCAACACCTGTAGCTCCTACTAGGAGTTAGCTAGTATATTATGATTACTTTTTGTTTGATTTATTTGTCTCCTAATACAAAATGTTTCTGGTGACTTACATACACAGTTTTAACAAACAACAACCATAAAGTTTGACAATAGAAGAAAATACGGACTTTTAAATTGCTAAATATATCAAAGGGATTGCTTACCTTTTATAAAGTTGTTTAAACCCTATGTGTGTTTGGATTTCAGACTCTCATACTAGATCATTACATGATTGAACTTTTGTGGTTTTAGATTGTGGCTTGGTCAGAAACCAAAGCTTCAAGAAAATGTAGCTCACTGAGTTCATGCATGATGGAGAACAAGTGGTTAGTTTAGAAGTAGAAGCAGAAGCTTCCAGTTGCAAAAGGAGGGGAGAGTGCTTAAGGCCAAGGCTTGTTCATGCATTGGGTGATCATGGTTTCCTATTCTGTCTGAAACAGCCCTATATCACCTCTATCCAAGAAATCAAGACATCAGTGAGTCTGAGAGATGCAGGAATAATCTTGGCAGCCAACAGTGTTCCCTCCCATACAACGTTACATCCTTTTATTGTCTCCCTACCCCCTTATGAACTGGCAGAATCATGGAGCCCTGTGGGGAGAGTATCTCACAGAAGATTTGCAATCCTTTCTTATAGAGGAAGAAAAAAGCCCAATGGACGGAGCTGACTTCTTCCTTACCTGGATAGCTTTGAGAATGGAAAGGAGGGCATCCGATCAGAGGTGTGGCAGGCATGTTCAAACTTCATGCAGGGGCAGCAGAGCAAGGAGGAATTTCTTTAAGCATGGAAAGCAGGAAATAAACCTATAGCTGCCTCCCCCCCATGCTTTCATAGCATCTCAAGTTCTGGTGGGTGTCTGTGAGCATGTTGGGGATCTCAGCTTTACTGGCAGTTGTTCTCAAAAGTTTCAGACTAGAGTGTTTCCCAGCACTATCTGGAGTTGATAGAGTTAAGGGATAGAAAAACAAATTTGGGAATTGTAAGCGTAAATGGAGTATCTGAAGCATGGTAAAAAAAAAAAAATCATTCATTTAAGTCACCTTTCCAAACTCTTAGTATTGTATATCGAAAGCATGTAAAAAATAACAAAATAGCAGCAAACAACAGAATTGTGTACAAGACTGCATAGACAGTAATATCAAAAATGTTCCTGAGCCAAGTGCAACTCTGCACTGTTTGAAAAGGAAAATTTGAGAGGTTAGGAAGAGAATCCAGGAGGTTTAGGTGGGTTTAATAGGTCAGGCATTATTAGGAATAAATGGAAATCTGTACTCTGCTGGTTCAACCCCCACTCCCTTTCTAGATCAGATCCTGCTTGCATGCGTCTCACAAGCATCTTGTGCCTGTGCTTTTCCTATCTGCATTTACTTAGGAATAAGTCCCACTAGTAGAGTTTACTTCTGTGAAGGCATATGGAGGAAGAGTCTCAGCTCAGTGGTAAAGCATCTACTTTGCATGCAGAATGTCGGAGATTCAGTCCCCAGCATTCCTAGGTAGGGCTGGGAGAGAACTCTGTCTGAAATCCTGGAGAAAACTGCCAGTCAAGTGATTCATCTGCCAAGAGTGAGATGTTTAGTTTGGCCATTGAAAGTCCCTTATTTCCTGCTACATCTGTCAAGTGGAACATCTGTGTCTCTGTCATTAGAAACAGAGTGCATGGTCTAATGCTATATCAGAAAAAAAAACAAAGAGATTACATGCATTGGATAATAGAAATGATGTAGACAATTTTGTTGAAATATGGCCTCCATTTATAAAATACTTTCCTGATGATCCTGAAGAATAGCAATTATTAAAATCACAGATTGGACTTTGGCAAACTTGGCTCCTCTCTTTTTGGTAATTGTTATATATAAAACGATATATTAAATAATATAAAATAAATATATAATATATAAAACTATATATTAAATCAATAAATCTATATATTTATTGAAACGAAAAAGAAAAAGAAAGAAAGAAAGTGTGTACTGTATATATGTCAGTTCCCTCCCCCAACTCCTCCCCTCTTGAGCATTTTCTTTTGGGTGTATGGTAATTGTCTTAAATCTCTTGAGTCAAAGGCTTTTTAATTGCCTTCTAAGGTGGCAGACACCTTCCTTTCATGCAGTGATGCAGTTACTGAACCCTGCACCCACCTGGTAAGCCCTCCTTAATTGGCTCTTGAAAAGCCACGCTAGGTAAGGGTCAAGAGGGCCAGCCAAGGCACAACTCCAAGTACCCTGTCCACATCATCCAGCCCCAAGGTCTTAAATGACTTTCATAAATCTGGATAAGGTTTTGGAGACTTCAGCAGGACCCATCAAATGCTTGAAATCCACATTGTTATGGAGATGAGTGATTTTCAAAGTGCCTAGGTTACAGAAGGCTGCAGTGGAAAGCAACGTAAGCCTTGGCTTCCACACCATAGGCAGAATTATGTGCTCTAATGTATTTTGGGTCATCTTCATTGCAGGTTTTCTGCCATTTGTGCTCTAGCTATTGTCCACCCTGTTTCATTGGGAGTACCAAAGACAGCATTGGTGTGGTGGGAGGTCTACAACGTTGGTTCAGTTGTGCTGTTGGCCTATCACATCTCACTATTCCACAGTTGAGACTAGGGCATGTTAAAATATCTTAAATGACCAGAAGCCAAAATCAGTTTCTTCCAGTTCTCTTTGTATTTTCCAGTCTATTTAAATATGCCAGCATAATTCGCCCCCCCCCGGCACTAAGCTATCTGGAGCCATGTTTAACTACTCTACCATATTTACAGTGGGGTACTAAGAATAGATCTTCCCAACTGTTTCATTTATGCTAATTGGATGAAGCTGGTGGATGACATTGTTCTATGTTAGCAACTGAGTAGAGAAACAAGTTGTAAAACTTACAACAGATTAGCATGGAGTATATGTTTGTGTCACAGGGCTCAAAAAGGGGACCCCTGACCATTAGGTCCAGTCACAGACGACTCTGGGGTTGCAGTGCTCATCTCGCTTTACTGGCTGCTTCTGGCGAAACCAGAGCAGCACACGGAAACGCTGTTTACCTTCCCACCAGAGCGGTACCTATTTATCTGTTTGCACTTTGATGTGCGTTCGAACTGCTAGGTGGGCAGGAGCTGGGACCGAGCAATGGGAGCTCATCCCATCGCAGGGATTTGAACCGCTGACCTTCTGATCGGCAAGCCCTAGGCTCTGTGGTTTAGACCACAGTGCCAACCCCCGCAGGGCTCATAAGCATACCTAAATGTGCAGTCTTCAATGAGTTGTTCTCTGCTTTCCTTTGTTGCATGGTAAGATTACACAGCATTTGTAAGTGGTGTTACATCTAGGACTTCCATGGAGGTTCCATGGAAATTTTTTTGCTGAATATTCTCACTCTCATTTCTCTGCTTTTTAACTGGGGTAAAAATATCCCTTGCTCCTGTCTATAAAAGACAAATGATTGATCTGTCTGCCATTCCATGAAATATGATTATGAAAATCAATTTAGAGATTGGCAATTGGGGAATTTGAAGCATTTAGATTCTGAAAGGGAGGAAGATGACAAAAAAGGGGAGGGGAATCGTCTGTGGGCAACGCATGGGGCAAAAGGAAAGAGTATTGTGTAGAAGACACACAAAATGCAGAAGATAGTTAAGTAGACTTTCAGTACTATAGTGCAGAGTGTACATCTGTTATACCCACTAAGACTTTATAAAACACACTGAGGCATCACAGAGAATGGCTAGAAAAACTGCCACTTACCTCTTGGGGAATCGTGCAACAATATATTCAGAGGCATCAAAATAGGTGCAGGGTGGACCTGTCATGCCAAACTTGATGATGTTCCACCCAGTGGGATGGTGATATCTTGACACTGTTTGGAACTGTCATGCTAAGTTATATTTTGGTCCACATTCTTGATTTAAAAAGGTGGTTGGCACCATTAACAAAGACTGCCACCTTCACCTTGGGAACCCTTGTTCATAAACATGAATGCACATATTTTGAAGATGGTGGTACAAATAAAATATTTATATTTACATTCCTGAAATAATAGAATTCTTAGACTGGTTGAGAACCGGAGAAGCATGAAAGGAACTCTGCTGTTGCAGTGAGGTTTCTTTGACTTCCCGCATTATCCTACTGCATACTCCTAAAAGCCAGTCCAGAAATTTGAAGGACCCTCTAGGGGATTGCAGTGGGACAGGGCAGAATTTGGGGTTGGGCTGCCTTCCTTGAGTAGTTGTTCTTGTTGTTAGCAGTATCCATCTGTCTCTGGAGACAGTAGAGGAGTGTGCTTTTGGGGGGATGTGTGTGTAAAATCTAACTGTTGGAAGGTTGAAGTATCTGCTGTGGCTGTAGAGACCAATATGGGAAAGACATATTTTGTTGCAGCTGTGGCAGATGAAAGCGTTCAGTTCTGTTGTTGCAGGTGTACTATGACGTTTCTTCTTTCTGTGCTCTTCCCAGTAGTCATTCCTCCTCTAGTCTCTGGTGTGGATACATGACCTGACTATCTGCCGCCAGGCACTGAGGTCATCTGCAAGGGGTTCCCATAGGGTTGGCTTGGTGTTGGCAGCCTTCATGTCACATGCTTTGTAGACATATTTGTAATGCAGAGTTGGTTTGCCAGTGGGCCTGATGCCTGAAACCTGCTCCCCGTAAAGCACATCCTTTGGGATCCTGCCATCCTTGGGAACTTTGCCATCAGAAAGGCACGTAAATTTATGCAAGATCCAAACCATTGTGTTCTAAATGTACTGAGTGCTGTTCATATTTTTAAAATTGTAAAATTGTTTTATTTTACATCAGGTACATAGCTAGATTATATTACAGTTGGACCAGTTCAATATAACACAATCTTTATCTTGTTTAGAAACTACTACACAGGTGTATTTCAAATGTGCTACCTGGATATACAATATTTTGAATGTATAATCACATGACACTTCTTTTTATTCTAGTAATTTTCCTTATATTATCTGAAACTTAAAATAAGATGGTAGCCTGGGATCTCTCCTTTTAATATGTTGTTGGTATCTGGTAGCTTTTCACTTGAGCTTTTATAAGGTTGTATTTGAAAAATAATTAGGAGTCTCAAAACAAGTAATGCAGAAATGTTCTGAATATTTACCAGGATCTACAAATAAAAGTATTTATTCCTTTTTGTCTTTTAAATTGATCCCTTGACAAAGATTGGAAGAGTAACATCTTTTGATATATGTATAGACTAGATATTGATCCTTGAATGGCCACCAGGGGGCATTGCTGCATTCATTGGAATAGAACTTGCCGTGAAGTTTTCACAATAGTTGTAGCTGCTCTATTTGATGTTTAATATGGTGAAAAGGAAGTTGTTACTGCTTTTGCAGCACTGGCAAATCTGAAAAGTGACCAAAGGTTAGAGTGGCAAAGGAATTAACAGATATGAGTAAAGTATCTTATGCAATTCTATATAAGAATTGTATGGTTTCATCCATAGAGACATGTGGAAGGTGCCTATGAATCTGTGAGCAAAGGTGTGAAATTATTTTGACTCTGATTGCCACTGTATAGATTTGTAGTAAGCCAATTATTGAGATTGTGGTTTGATATGGGATATGATATAGCATCTGTTTACAATTTTTCCATCCTTGTGTGCAGTGCTCTGCAGAGGCCCCCGTTCTACCTTAACTCTCATTAAACAACTCTCCTTTCCCCTGCATACTCCTTTCTACCATATATCAGGTGCTGCGCCTCCCTTTGTTTAATTGTTGTTAGATAGTACTGTTTTATTCTGATGTGATTTTAACCAGTCTAAACTGCATTGAATGATGTATTCACATTTAATGTGAGGCAATTGTTTTTGTTAGTTTGCTTAATACATTTACTTTGAAGACTATTTAAAGATTTAGCAAATCTTTTTGCCTTTATGAAAATAGTATCATTTTCAGTATTGGTGTTTTCATTTGTTTTCAAGTACAGTAAAAAATAAAAAATGACTAAATCTATGTTCTGTTCTCACCCCTCCCCATTATTATGACAGTAGAGTGCCTTAGAGGCTAGCTGTGATTCTGAGAACTTGGAAGGATAACAGCTGTCTGTGGATCTCCCTATCCACTGAACACTGATAGATGGGCTCCAACTGCTTCAGATAATACTTGGGGCTGCTTATATATTCCTAGCAACAAATTACAGAGGCGTAGCTCTGTTAGTCTGTTTTTAACCAGAGCTCACTTTGACAAATACATCTTTGTAAATAAGATGACTCTTCATTGTTCATGGTGGTTGTGTCCTAGCTGAAATAGTGGTTTCTTTCAATGATTTTTGGAGTTGCATCACTGAGTAGCATGCCTAGATAGGAACTCTCCAATTTACACTAGGTGTCGTACTGGCTTAAACAACAACAACCACCACTAATGACATAATTTGTTTAAAAAGTTACATTTTCTGGTACAGGCAAATTTGAAACAGGTAGGGATTTCCTATATTCAATATAAAATTGAATTGTTCTAGAAATTATCATGTAGCTAGCAGTGTGATCAGACTGGAACTGCCTGGTAGAAAATAACAAATAGAGACCTTGTAACAAAGTGTTGCAATGTATCCCTGCAAGGCCTGTGCAGAGCTCTGTCTGAAGCCTGGGGTGGGCTTCTTGGCTGCAAGGGCCTGATCCCTGTTGTGCATAATGCTTGTAGCAAAGGGAACTAGACACCCCTGCCCCCAGCAAAAAGAGAGTTAGCATCAAATATAGTATCCCCTGTTGTTCTTGTGTGAACATTATTTTTTTTAATTTTTGAACGTTTTAAAGTGCAACCCAGCTTATTATACATGTGACTGATTGTTGAATTTGTTTTGAGCAGAAATCTTAGAGGGTTAATTTTAAGAGGATTACATTGGTTGTGACATCTAATGCAGGCTAGATAAGGTTTGCAAACCTCAAAATTATAAGAGAATATGGACTATATACATTAATAATAATAATAATAATTCATTACTGCTAATCAAATAACTAGTTTTCTATGTAAAAGAAAAGCATTGAAAACAATAACTGACTGAGTTTGTTTTATATTTAGTTATTTATTTACCTGCTCATCATTTAAACCAATTCCACAGCAGGATACACCATAAAAATATGTAATATGTAATAAAATACACAATCTGAAAATCAAACCGCTGCAATAATACATCACATTTTCATAGCAGCACTATGGAAACAGTAAAACATCTCCAGTCATTTTAACTAAATGCCTGAATAAATAAATAAATAAATCTTTAAAAGAAAGCTAAACATATCAGGGTTTGCATCAACCTGATTCTTGAGGGGAGGGCATTCCAGTTATGATTAGGGCTTGGTGATGTCTGGTTTTCAATATCACAATATATCACTAGCTAAACACTGCAGTATCTCAATATATCATGATGTCTGAAATAAGGCTGGAACTTTTGGGGAAAAATAAAAATCTAAATTTGATGCATTTAATTAAATGAAAATTTACTCAGTGATAGCATGTTAAACTAAATCATTAAAGACTTCTGGAGAATATATTACTGTTCTGTTAAGGGTCTTATATACCCATAGCAACACCCTGTACTTGGCTCCATAACACATTGGGAACTGTTGTAGATCAGTGTTAGAAAGTCAGGTGGACAATCTAGGTGCCACCTGGCACCTGAAAACCAGGTCACAGGTGGCCAGCCAGCCTCTGCTTCAAAACCTCCGAGGGAGGACAATGTACCACCTACCAAGGGAGTCATTTCCATCTTCGAACAGCTCTTACTGTCAGAAAGTTCTTCCTGTTGATTGGCCAGAATCTCCTTTCTTGTTACTTGAAGCCATTCATTTGGATCCTGCCCCCTCCAGAACAAGAGAAAACATACTGCCCCATCTTCCATGTGACACTCCATCAGATATTTGAAAGTGGCTACCCTGTTTCCTTTCAGTCTCCTCTTTTCCAGGCTAAACATACCCAGCTCCCTTAACCATTCCTTATAAGGCTTGGTTTCCAGACCCTTGATAATCTTGGTTGACCTCCTTTGCAGTTATTCCAGCTTGTTAATATCCTTCTTAAATGGTGGCACCCAGAACACCCAGGACACAGTACTCCAGGCATGGTCTGACCAAGACAGAATAGAGTGGGACTATGACACTATAGAGGGACGCAGGTGGCGCTGTGGGTTAAAGCCTCAGCGCCTAGGACTTGCCGATCGAAAGGTCGGCGGTTCGAATCCCTGCGGCGGGGTGCGCTCCCGCTGCTCGGTCCCAGCGCCTGCCAACCTAGCAGTTCGAAAGCACCTCCGGGTGCAAGTAGATAAATAGGGACTGCTTACCAGCGGGAAGGTAAACGGCGTTTCCGTGTGCGGCTCTGGCTCGCCAGAGCAGCGATGTCACGCTGGCCACGTGACCCGGAAGTGTCTCCGGACAGCGCTGGCCCCTGGCCTCTTAAGTGAGATGGGCGCACAACCCCAGAGTCTGTCAAGACTGGCCCGTACGGGCAGGGGTACCTTTACCTTTTATGACACTATATTTTTGTTGGTGCAGCCTAGAATAGCCTTAGCTTTTTGCTGTTGCATCACACTGTTGACTCATTTTAAGCTTGTGGTCTACTAACACCCGTAGATCCTTTTTGCATGTACTACTGGCAAGCCAGGTGTCCCCCATCTTATATTTGTGCAGTTGGTTCTTCCTAAGTGCAGAACCTTACATTTGTCCCCAATGAAATTCATTCTTGTGTGTATGTAGCTCTGCATGTATGTAGCTCTACTCACTACTATAATATAGTGTATATATATTTATATATTTTGTGCTTTTTTAAAAAATTAAAAATATGTATTCTTTATATTGAGCCACACTAATAAAAAAGATGTCAAATTATGTGTTACTTACTAAGTCTTTATAGTGTTTATCCTCCAAGAAACTCAAAATAATTTCATGGATGCCTCTCATATTATTTTATTTATTATGTACTATATTTATATCCTGCCAAGTTGGAATTCAAGGCGGCTTACAACATTTAAAAACATCAGTTGTAGAATAAATAATAGTAAAAATGATACTTAAAATACACCACAATATATCTAAAACCAGCAATTTGAACTGACAGCAGCCCAGACATCAGCATTGTCTGCACCTTAGTTTCCAAATGCATAAAGCCTTTACTGTAGAAGTAAATTGATGCATCCTTGCCTGAACAGAAGCAGGAGCCAAGCCACATTGATCTTATCCATTGATCTTATCCGAAGAGGAAACTTTGTTTGCTGATCGGAATCTCCATACCACAGGAAGAGTCTAATAAACATGGCTTTAAGGCACACACCTTGCCTCTTGCTAGGCAGAGTAGAGACCCTGATAATCGTTCTTAGCCTGATACCTGTGCTGCATCTCTGTTCTGCCTAGCAAGAGGCATGGGTGTGTGCCTTAAAGCCGCATGGATCTTTTGGGGGGAAAGCAGGGAAGCTGGGTCTCTACTTTGCCTAGCAAGAGAAGGGAAACTTATTATTAATGCTGGGTCTGTCTCTACCAAGAGGCATGGGATTTATTCCTTGCAGACTGTGCAGGCAGAAAGCAGCTTTTACTGCAAAGAGGTGGCAGGGGCTTATGCTGCTTAGAGGTAGCAAGGGCTTATGCCTTGCAGATCTGGCAGGAAAGGGCCATTTACTTTGCAGTAAAGGCTTTACTTTGCTGTAAAGTGCTGCTTCCTGCCTGCTAGGTCTGCAAGGCCAGCTGGGCAGTGCATTCTTGATACAGGGTGAAAAAATATGAAAACTTTATCACAGTCTGGAGTTCATACCTGTAAGGAACAAAGTATGGATATATTGCTCACCTCTAGTTATGATGCCACTGTACATCTTTGTGGCACAATTAAGAGATATCAGATAACGGATTGGTATATAGTGGAAAAGGTGATCTAGCAAATATCCTAGGCCCAGTGTTAGAAAAGAATACAAAGATGAAAAATGGATGAACTGCAGCTAAAATATCATGTTCATTTTTCGCATGGTCTAGTCCTTCCCTTGCCTACCCCCCTAATATTCTTAAGAGGGTCTCTTCTCCAGTCTTCAGAGAGTAACTGGAAGTGAGGAGGCAGAAAAAGCTCCTCCTTTCTTTCCACTTTGCAGTTTTAAATTGAAATCTTAGGTGCAGTGCACCCAGAACTCAGAAACTGCTCGTGCTAATGAAATTCCCTGTTGCAAAATGCACCTAGAACAATGGGAATTTCAAATACTGCCTAGGCCCTAAGTTGCATTGGGCTTTGTAAGTCACCTCAGGCACCTTGAACCTGGATTTGTAGCTAACTGGCAGCCAGTGCAGTTTCTGTAGTACTGGTGTTATGTTTGTGACTAGACACCTGCCTTGCCACAGTGTTCTGCACCAGTTACAACTTTTTGAACCAAATCAAAAGACTCCCCCATATAAAACACCTTGCAATAATCTAGTCATAAAGTAACCAATGGAAGAACCACTGTAGCTATGAAACAGAAACAGTTACAGATGAAGTACTAACCGGAGGTGGTAAAAAGGCACTTCTCACCATGGAAGTAGCTTGTGCCTTCATGGGCGATTCTAGATTTATAGGTGACACAATAGTTGCACATTTATTACTGAGGAAAATTATTTATAAATAGCATAGACATCTTGTTTTACCTGATGGAAAAACACTGTTCTGCTCTGTCGCTGCAGAACTTCTATAAAGTTCTGGGCATTCCGTATCAAAGTAAGGGATTTTGCTTAGCACCCTCATGTGGGTAGAGGGAAAGCAAAAACAAACAATTTATTTTACAATTCTATCCCTGATCTCTCAGAAAATAATATTTGAAATACAAAACAGGGATCTGGATTGCATAATGCCAAAGTTTTGGACAATGCTCTTAACTAGTATAAAAGTTATATTCAGTTGCAAATCAATATGTGTCAACTGTTATAGCAAACAATTGGAATATGTGTTTGTTCAGGAACTTGTATTATATGGTGGCGGGGGGGCAGGGCGGGGGGGGGGAGATACTTGATTTATACCAATTATTATTTGATGTACTTTTCTGATATTCACTGATTTTAAATATATTGATCTATTCACTTTTGAGTTTTTGTACTGACAGCAGTTGCTTATACCTCTTTAAGATGACTGCTAGTGCTGCCTCATGCCATGTTTGCTAACAGTTTTGTCTTATTTCACCTGTTGCATTCAGAATTTCACACAAGTATTACAAGAATTGCTGTACAGTAACTTTGATCTGAGACTATAGTATAGCATGCGCCCTCTTGTGGACAAATCCATATTTATACTTAGACACGTGCATGTGTAAGGATTATACTTTTGAATGATATAATTAAATGGAAGCCCTTTTCCTATAACTTGTTTTATGAAAAGAAGATGACTTAATTTCTGTCTTATATGGATCAAAATGGATCAAAATAACCACAGAGAATCAGCTGTATCAGTAAAACTGCTTACATTCTTACATATTAAAAAAATATTTTCCTCAATCTTCAAATTTATTTCTTCTTCTTAAAAATACACAGTTCTAGCTGCAGAAGGTATACTGTGATAGTGAAGGGCATATGGAAATCTGCTTTAATACTGTCTGCTCTGATGACTGGCCAGGTTCTCCAGCAGAGGTCTTTCCCATTACATTCAATTTAATCATGTAACTGGAGATTGAATTAGGAACCTTCTGCGTGCTAAACCTTTGCTCTGCTACTGAACAACAGCCTTTTTCTTTACCCTCAGATGTCTCTAGCGCAGTTATATTTGTTATATTGTAAATTCAAAGCCTACCAGCAACTGGACAAAAATAAGAGCAAAATAAGCTGTCATTTTTCATCATATAACTGATTCTTATGTATGTTATACTTTTGTTTGGATCTGTAATTGCCTTGTTCATTTTTGGGTAACAGCCTTTAAAGCTGCCAGTTGTAATTAGCATCCTGAATTAGGAATTTACGTAGCAATGAGATGGATATGGTCCATGCCAAGTAAGTCTTGAATAGTAAGGTGAAACCCAGCATTGAGATGGAATATAACAGCATTTTCTCTTAGTACATTTTAATTATTTACAACAAAATACCTTCATGTTGGTTGATTACTGTGTAAAATTACAGTAATGATTGGTCTGGCATCATCATTGGAGACAGCAAACACTGACCTTTGGGGGGCTGGAAGCATTTGAGGAATCTAATGCACCCTACTTTGTCCTATCAAGACTTTGATCTTAAACTGGTGGGCTGGGACCCACTCCTGGGTCATGGCATGATCTAAGGTGGGTCACAAGAGCAGCACTACCACTGTATAAATATATGGGAGGGGATTCTTTAGTGTTTCATTTCTAATGGGTGTTGAAATGTGGTATTCATCTGGTTATCTCCTGCTTGGACTACTGCAATGCGCTCTACGTGGGGCTACCTTTGAAGGTGACCCGGAAACTACAACTAATCCAGAATGCAACAGCCAGACTGGTGACTGGGAGCGGCCGCCGAGACCATATAACACTGGTCTTGAAAAACCTACATTGGCTCCCAGTACGTTTCCGAGCACAATTCAAAGTTTTGGTGCTGACCTTTAAAGCCCTAAACGGTCTCGGTCCAGTATACCTGAAGGAGCGTCTCCACCCCCATCGTTCTACCCGGACACTGAGGTCCAGCACCGAGGGCCTTCTGGCGGTTCCCTCACTGCGAGAAGCCAAGTTACAGGGAACCAGGCAGAGGGCCTTCTCAGTAGTGGCGCCCTCCCTGTGGAACGCCCTCCCACCAGATGTCAAAGAGAACAACAACTACCAGACTTTTAGAAGACATCTGAAGGCAGCCCTGTTTAGGGAAGCTTTTAATGTTTAATGTATCACAGTATTTTAATATTCTTTTGGAAGCCGCCCAGAGTGGCTGGGGAAACCCAGCCAGATGGGCGGCGTATAAATAATAAATAATAATAATAATAATAATAATTATTATTATTATTATTATTATTATTAACTGTATGAAACTGAATGTGACTTGTCTAGATGAACATTCTCTAATTAGCCCCCATCCTGAAATTACACTATATTTGTTCTGTAAGTTGTCTGCAGAAAGGTAATCTAAACAGTTTCTGTTATAACACCATTGTCCTGATCTAGCTACGATCTTCAGCTGTTAAAAAATAGAGATAAATGCGGCATATACAGTTCCCCAATCTGATCTGTCTTCCCTTTGCTAGTCAGTAACTGGCCTGTGTGATGTATGGTGTATGTATTTTTGTGCTTTATGGTTTATTAACTTCTAAATAGCAGTAGATCGCCATCTCCCTGTAAGTTCCACAGTGATTATTGTGCAAAAGTTGCCTTTTGATATTCTAGAAGACATTCTGCAGATGTGTGGAGATTAGTGAAACTAGCTAGGCATTAACTATAGATGTAAAAACAAATGCTCTTATTTCCAGCCTTTCACTTATTTCGATTTGTCATGTGCTCTGTATGGCTAAGAAACTTCATAGTATTGTGTTTTGTTAAATGGTCAGAATGTATAATTAAAACTTACTCGACATTAAAGGCTTTATTTCACACTATGTAGAGATAAACCCAAGTTTGTGACCAAGCGTATGTACATCAGGGCCCAAGTGATTTCCAATACTTTTTTAAGAGTCACATTTACACTTCAGATGTGCAATTAACTTACTTTATCTGCACATTAAAGAAAACAAATGTGTGAAAGGAAACTTTTTTACCTTGCTGATTTATAGTAATGGTTCATCAAGAAGTAACTGCTTTCACATGTTAATTATTTAATCTAGAGGATCACTAGAGGCATGTGATTAGATTTTTCTAATTTCCGAACTGTGCAGGTAAATACACAAAACTGAATAACCTACACAAATTTTAATTGGCCACATGTTGTTGGGTTTTTTTTGGGAGGGGGGGTCGACTGGTGACTTTACAAACCTAGAAGAAGGTGTCATCCATGTAATGTCTATCTACAAAATCATGGCAGTTGTTTTCCTTGTGTTGATGAAATCAATAGATTCTTTACTTCTTTTTTTTACTATAGTTGCTGTAAGAATAATAAAGTTCAGTAAAATTATTTTTTTACATACTTGGGAACTTCTTGGTGGTTCTTTGCAAAATAAGTATTTCTTTCTCATTCCAGTGCTTGGGAGATGGGAAGTAATGATAGCTGGCATCCGAACTAAGATCTGTGTGTAGGCACTACCATCCCAACATTTCAGGATGAATGGGGATATGCCTCATGTTCCCATCACTACTCTTGCAGGGATTGCTAGTCTCACAGACCGTAAGTATCTCTCTTGAGTTTTGTTGCAATTCATTAATTAACCCATTTGGGGAGCAAAATTCTGAATTGCACATTTATTTTTATGGTGGGGTGGGTTTAGTTTCTTTAAACTCTCTCAGCCCTTTGGCATTTTATGGGTTTCTCTTTGTCTGTGAATAAAAGTTGGAGGGGTATTGGGCAGATGACCATATGGCCTTTGTGGAATCTGGTTCCTACTAAAGAATGCTTTATTCATAATTTAATAAAAACTTTGAGATTGAAACCTGCATAGTGAAATTCAGCTGCTACTCTATAATCTCTAAACTGCCTACCTTCTTCTTGGGCAGAAGGATGACATTAAAGGTTCCTTTGTTCTGGTTTGAAATGAAAGCTGCAGCACCTTACTAGGCTCCCTTTGTGGGTGGGTGGTCACCTGCACACTCCTAGGTTCTTCATGTGAGAAGATAGTAGGGATTAGGAAATGCCTTGTTTAGAGCATTGTTGATTTAGCTTTTGTGAAGTGAAATTGACAGGACATATGAAACAAAATATATTCCAGGGATATATTTACTGAAGTAAGGAGAGTGCCTAAACACCCCCCAAATTCATTTTTGAAGGTCTATGCAACAGGGCACTGGTGCAGGTGGAACTGATAGTTTGACTGGTATGCATTTTTCTTAATAGTGAAACTAGTTTTGAAATTAATGCATCTAGTTCAGTTATGGCATAGGTTTTGGCACTGGCAAAATACTGATTGTCATTAATGATGTACTAGGCACTGTAACTGAGCACATTGCCAATCACAATCTGCACAATGCTCAAATTAGCAATGGGAAGTGGGGAGAAATGCTTTCTAAAACATTTATGTATTGGTGGAATCATGCAATTTTTTTTTTTACTCTTTTCAAAATAGTTTTGAACCAGCTTCCTCTTCCATCACCTTTACCTGCTACAACTACAAAAAGCTTGCTCTTTAATGGACGAATTGCAGAAGAGGTGAACTGCCTTTTGGCCTGTAGAGATGAAAATCTGGTTTCACAGCTTGTGCACAGCCTCAACCAGGTTTCAACAGATCATATGTACGTATTAAAAGTCACTTCACAAATTAATGTCAAAAAGTTTCAGTATAAACTATAGTAGAGGCAGGTTATAGATATTACTGTGTTGTTCTGTCCTAATAGAATGCAAGATTCTGTAATTATTGAACATGGCTGTATATTTTTCAGCAACAGATGGCCACTTATCTATTATTGTGCTGGATTGGATGCCAGCAATAAACTTCAGATTTGGTGCTGTAGAAACTAATTTCAAAGAAGGTGGTTCGAATGGATTTTAAACGTAAGAATTATTTTAGAGAACAGGGCACTTAATCAGTGGCCTTGTACTGACAAGATTAAACATCTCACCAGGGTCTTCACCCAATTATAATTTATTTGGGGAGATGCAGAAGAGGTCTGGATAAAAATGTACGTATTAGTTCTGAACAATTTTTAAGGTTTCATAGAGAAAAAATTCTACTTAGGAAAGAGTTCTGGTCTGGGGAAAAGTGGCCCTAACATGAACTCCTAATGAATGTGTGGCTTATTGACCTGATGAAAATAGAGTGAAGACAATATATTAAGTGTTTAAGCAAAGTAATCTTATGGGCAGGAGATAGAACAGTAGTGTAGGTGAGCTTAAGTATCCTGTCCGTTGACCTGCTTTTGGCATGTGAAAGCTGTATTTAATTTAGAGATGTATAATCCATATTTTTTTAAAGCTTGCTTTGAAGAGGAGGTCATAACCAGCTGGCACAGTGTGTTCCCATGACCCTGAGCTGGGCCTAATCATAACAACTTGATCAAAAGTCCTGTAGGCATTTTTCATAGCTTCTCAAATAAAATAGATCAGATCTGGTGCTCAGTTCTAAAGACAGCCAAGATGGTTGCTCTGATGCCAATTATTGACAGGCAAAATTGAGACAGGCGAAGTGTCTTTCTAATCAGAAACACAGTTGCCAGTATCGAGCCCAAAAGAACAATATAAAGTTGAAAATTTAGCTTCAGAATAAATTGGACAGAGGAATTGGTCAGACAAAACAAGATAACAGGTAGCAACACAAAACTGGTTGTGTAGAGAAAATTGAGTAGATTCCATCCATAATTTACAGGATAGCTTACACAAAGATTTAGAGTGACTCTTCATCTTGTAGGATTGCTGTATTATTCATTGATACATCACATTAACCACGATGAGCAAAGGATTATTTATTTTTGACAATTTACATACTGCTTAATTACAATTGTCTCTCAGTGATGTACAAGTAACAATACAATGATTTCCAGAACTCACTGATTCTGGTTGTAACTGTCCAGAGTGCTGCCCGTGTACTCTGCCATAGAAACATGAGTTGCAACAGTTCCCATTGGAAAGAAAATAGGATATGTGTTAATAATCTTGTACAAATTGCCAGTTTAGTAACTTCCTGTATTTTTGAAAAAAAAATCTCATCAGTCCCTGTTTGTTTATCTCCAATGCCAGAGAACTGAAAGATAACCTTGGCAGTGATGATCCAGAAGGAGATATACCAGTCTTGCTGCAGGCTGTCCTGGCAAGGAATCCTAATGTTTTCAGGGAGAAAAGCATGCAAAACAGATACGGGGTACAAAGTGGTGAGAGTTTTTATTCATTTTATTATTTCTAAGCAAGATATTATGCAGCTGTGTTACTTTTCATTGTGATACTCTAAACTGATTGTGGATACAATTCAGATTCTTATAGTTGGTTTTCTGTTATTATATGAAAATGTGCTGTGATTCAGATGAATCATAGAATCATAGAGTTGGAAGAGACCACAAGGGCCATCGAGTCCAACCCCCTGCCAAGCAGGAAACACCATCAGAGCACTCCTGACATATGGTTGTCAAGCCTCTGCTTAAAGACCTCCAAAGAAGGAGACTCCACCACACTCCTTGGCAGCAAATTCCACTGTCGAACAGCTCTTACTGTCAGGAAGTTCTTCCTAATGTTTAGGTGGAATCTTTTTTCTTGTAGCTTGGAACCATTGCTCCGTGTCCGCTTCTCTGGAGCAGCAGAAAACAACCTTTCTCCCTCCTCTATGTGACATCCTTTTATATATTTGAACATGGTATCATATCACCCCTTAACCTCCTCTTCTCCAGGCTAAACATGCCCAGCTCCCTTAGCCATTCCTCATAAGGCATCGTTTCCAGGCCTTTGACCATTTTGGTTGCCCTCCTCTGGACACGTTCCAGTTTGTCAGTGTCCTTCTTGAACTGTGGTGCCCAGAACTGGACACAGTACTCCAGGTGAGGTCTGACCAGAGCAGAATACAGTGGCACTATTACTTCCCTTGATCTAGATGCTATACTCCTATTGATGCAGCCCAGAATTGCATTGGCTTTTTTAGCTGCCGCGTCACACTGTGGGCTCATGTCAAGTTTGTGGTCAACCAAGACTCCTAGATCCTTTTCACATGTACTGCTCTCAAGCCAGGTGTCACCCATCTTGTATTTGTGCCTCTCATTTTTTTTGCCCAAGTGCAATACTTTACATTTCTCCCTGTTAAAATTCATCTTGTTTGTTTTGGTCCAGTTCTCTAATCTGTCAGATGAATTAGACACAAGAGCATTCAGTTTCAAACAAGTGCATCTGTTCCTAGGGGAGTTACTTTTTTATGTTCTTCTGCAGTGCCTAGTATACCACTGGATCTAAGTAAATGTTAAGTAGTACAGCCACTTGAGGTTTATCCCGAGCCAAGTGTTTCAAGGTAGCAACCCAGTCAGATGGTCAGGGTGCTAATAATAATAATAATAACAATAATAATAATAGTAATAATAATAATAATAATAATAATAATGTGATTATTATTAGCATAATATCTGACAAACTTTTGCTTTGGCCATTGCTCCATTTCCTCTGGAAGTACTGAGGAGATGAAAAGATGTAGCAAAGTGGTAGCTCTAAACTTGCCCATACATTAGTAAGTTTAAATTATGGTGTGGATTCGAAACTATGCACATTATGATTTTGTGTGTATTGTCTGAATGGAACTATTGCTTTCTGACCTGTAAAATAAAGGGGAGGTATAGTATATTACTTTTTCTTTCAGCAGTAATCCAGTATTTCATGTGTGCTACATTAAGATAAGCACCTGTAACTGCTCTGAAAAATTGCAGAAAGCTGTAGGGCTATGTATGCTGCTGAGAATGGATTTTGAGATGCTGGCCAATTGTGTGTGTGTGTGTGTGTGAGAGAGAGAGAGAGAGAGAGAGATGTTGCTCAGATACCATTGTCATATGCACAAATGTGCATAGATATTTTGTAGTAGTTATGACAACTGGAAAACAAAGCATTGGATTAAATATACAAGTAAGTAGATACTTTGATGTGACTTCTAAAACCTTTTGTTTTGTTTTAAGGAATGATGATGCCGCAGTACAAACTGTCTCAGAATTCCATGCATGGTAGTCCTGCATCTTCCAATTATCAGCAAACCACTATCTCTCATAGCCCTTCCAGGTAAATGAAGTTTGTAACATAGGATTATAATTTTTTAAGCCTGTATATAAAACCTATTTAATATTTTGAGTAAGGACTACTGTTTTTCTAAATATTGAAGTGAGGCACTTTGAACCCCAGACAAAACGCATAACTAGATGAACCATAAAAATGGCATACAGTATGATGCCAGGCTGTAGGGGTAGGATTCAGTAGAGTGTGCATCCAGAATTCAGATACTCAACACTGAGTCCCCAAACTCTCAGAACTGTCTCAGTTACACCTGAAGTAATCCCCGCCCCCCCAGCAAACGTCCTTATTGGCAGTTCTCATTTCAACCTTTCCCTTAACAATTGATGCAATATGGGGGTTTAAGCAGCAGTTCACAAGATTATTGCAGGGATGTACATAAACAGAAATTCTGATAGATTTTACGAAATTGCAATTGATTCTCTGTTAAGAAATGTCAGTGAAATAGTAATTTGGACTGCAAAAATTAAAATGAACTTATGAAACGCACAAGGACTGTTCTCCAAATATTTGGCAATAAAAGGAATTATTTGATATTTAATGCAAGGTGTGTTGACTTACTAAGGTCTTGGTATTATGCATACAATGCACTTAAAATGCCAGGAAAACTTTTTAGTGCCTTCAATTATAATTTGAGGAGTTATTAGGAAATGCATAGTGTAATCAGTTAGAAAAGGTTGCTAGTATATACATGGACAAGGAAAGTAGTTAAGCACAGTTTATGACATTGGTTTTGAGATTTTCTGTAAGCAGCTTTTACTCAACAGCAGTGCTCACAATTTTATAGTGCTTGCACTTCTTTTTCCAATTTTCATTTACTTGTGTAAAGAAAAGGAGGAAGTTTCTTAATCTTTATAAATTCATTAGTCAGACTTGGTTTTTCTAAAATTTTATACAGGGTTCATTACAGATATTAATGAATAATATATGGTGATATTTAAACAAATCTATTTTAGATTCTCACAGTCTGATCCCCTTGCTCTATCTAAATTATTCGAGGCATATTTGAAAAACCAGTCTGCCAGTAGACGCTCCACAAGGACTTTCACTAGTGCAACCGGACCCCTCCCCCCATTGACTCTTGGGGTGTGGGATGGAAGAGCTCTCCAGACTGTGTCAGGGGAGGAGACTGTGAACCATTCCTCCCTGGGATAATACTGGTCTTTCCAACAGTACAGGACTATTTTAAGAATTTCCTCCTCTGGGAGATCTATATGGCCCTACCATGAGTTGAAGAAGCTTTCTCCTCATGGAAGAGCACCTGTGAATCCAATCCATTAATTACTAGGAATTGTATTATCTGTTTATTGCATTGCATAACATCTGTGAAACTATTTGAGGAAAATCATGTTTAGATTGATGTTCATATATGCTTTGTTTGGATTTTATTTACAGTCGATTTGTGCCACCACAAACAAGCTCTGGTAATAGATTTATGGCACCACAAAACAGCCCTGTGCCTAGTCCATATGCTCCTCAAAGCCCTGCAGGATATTTGCCATATTCACACCCTCCAAGTTACACGCCTCACCCGCAGATACAGCAAGGTATTTATTTTCTCTGTGTCTTTGGAATATATATATGTACAGAGTTGGTTTTTGTCACTGTATCACATTCTGATATACTATTCAATCTAAGTACTTCTTCTTACATCAGAAATTCATACCTTACAACTGGTGAGCATATGGATAATGAAGAAAATATTCAAATGTGCTGCTGGTGACTGATTGTACTTCTAAGAATTAATCTTGAGCATTAAAACTCTTTCAGTTGCACTCTAAAACAAAATACCAATACCAAAATACCAAAATACCAAAATACAGACAATAAGATGGAATAATTGCTCCCATTTTTATTTCATAGAATGTATTATGTGTACACAAATTATTCTCTTTAAAATAGAGAGTTATAGTTAGCTAATTTTTCTCTAAACCTTTATTTCCACCTATTTGATAACACAACTTGCAGTTTATAAACTACAGTAAGTGTAAAACTTTAATCTTCAGAATAATTAATTTTATAACTATGAGTTAAAGCTTGAAGACACGAATTAGTTATGTCAGACCTTTATTTTAACAGTGTTACTATTAACAGAATTGTAAGTAAAACAACAACAATTTTAATTACAATTCTGTAAGTTTATATTATATTATATTAATTATATTATATTATGTTATTATTATTATTATACCCTGTGTTTCTGGGGGGCTTCCGACACATATAAAAACATAGTAAAACAAAAGCTGGTGCAACGAAAGTATAGGCTGCAAACAGGTGATTTTTTAATAAATATTCAAAACAATTCCAATGGAAATTCGTACTTTATATGCTGTTCCTGATCATATGTTTCACACAAACATTAAAGTGTACATGTCAGCAATGGATGCAAAATTTTAAATGTTCATGGGCTGTTGTCATGCACTTCAGTTATATGGTGAAATAGCAAAGAACAGAGTTCCAGTTTGGGTGAAGATAGAAAATGTGTTGCTACAAAAATAGGAAAGTGGCTTAAACAGTTATATGTGTATGAGAGGGTAGGGGATGGAAGTGGGGAAAAGCTCACATTTTCCATTTAATGAATGGGGAGCAGTGCTTGTGATCCAGAAAGCTACAGTGGAGGCCTAAGTGCAGTGGAGAAACTCAAAATACAGTTGTTTTGGGTCAAAGAAGGGTAGAATGAATGGCAAGGTCAGGGAAACAGAGAAGACAGCAAAAGGGGAAAGTAGAAATGTTAATAATTATCTCTCCAAAGCAGGGAGATGGCATAGGAATGGACTTCCTGGGATTCACAGTGACTCAAAAGTTAAGGTTTGGGGTTCTTTTTTAAAGTTTTTGAAGCAGTGAAATACAATATATGGTATTGCCATACACTCTTGAGTTTCTTAACATCAAGAGGATGCCGAGGATGACTTCAAGGCAGAACACCTTAGTAACCATTAAGCAGACGGAATTGACATACAGAAAAAAACCCACAACTCTCCCATGCCTCACAGGTGTATTGGGGTCAAAGTCTGTGTGGAGCTTAGGGAAAATTTAGTTTAGGAACCATATTCATCTAGTCAGTCTTACAATTTGTGGAATACTAGTTCTCAAAATCTGATCTCTGAAATATGTTTTTAGTTAAAGAAAACATAGAAACCACACTGATTAAATATAAATATGAAATCTGTGCTTGAAAATTTATGCTAGAAAATATTTAAACGTATGCATTCACTCTTCTCTTCTCTTATTTCAGCTTCAGTATCCAGTCCCATTGGGATGAGGAATATACATGAAAATAAAGTTACAAGTCAGTTGTCAGGCAATTCAGCTAATCACCATGCTGATAATTCTAGACATGGCTCAAGTGAAGACTACCTGCAAATGGTGCACAGAATAAGCAGTGAAGTATGTAACAGAACATTTTAATGTTTTATAAACATTAAGGCACTGTTCCCTGAAAATAAATAAGTGTGTGTGTGTGTCTATGTGTCTATCATGTATTGTGAGTGTGTCTGTGTGCGTGTGTGTTAGGTACCTATGCTGTACATTAATTTTTGAAAGATGGAAAATTTTGTGCATACAGTTAAAACTTTAGCCCAACTTCAGACTTTGTCTCCAGTCTGATTTTATAAATTAGTTTACTGAAAATGATACAGAGCAGTAGAAACATTGCCTTTGGGTGCTTCTGTTTAATACTGTGCTTGAATGACATATATTTTATGGTAAAGCATTCCTGTAATACTTTTGGTCAAGTAACCTACAAAATGAGATTAGTATTGCTGATCCATAGTATGATGGTTTTTAAAGGAATACTTAAGCTTGTGTGATAACTTGTTGAATTCTTAGTTCCTCTCACTTTCTGGTATGTTTCACATATTTTGAAAGCTTTTTTGGGTGCAGGGAGGGCATGATGCAATGTGAAACTGTTTTCAGATTCTCAGGGAAATAGCTCCACATTGCATTTACTTTGAAAATGCATCACTGTAGCCTTAAACTGTTGATGGTGAGCCAGAGCCTTTTCATTCCCCTGGATGTGAGAAAAATGGAGTATCCCTCCTCGTCCTCTTGTAGTACTGGTTTTCCTCCCCAGCTTCCTCCAAGCTCTTAAAAAAAAGCGGGAGAAAGAGATGGAGGAGTCTTTTCTTCTCAATTGAGACTAAGAAATGTTTTTCTCTTTAGCCTATGATTTGAACCACAAAATTTAGTAATGCTTTGTTCATAATTCTTAACTTTCATAGCTTGATTGTACTACTGTCTGATGAATGCTTTTATTTTCATATACAGTGGTACCTTGGGTTACAAACACCTTTGGTTACAAACACTTCAGTTACAGATTCCTCTAACCCGGAAGTAATACCTCGGGTTAAGAACTTTACCTCAGGATGAGAACAGAAATCGCGCACCAGTGGCGTGATGGCAGTGGGAGGCCCCATTAGCTAAAGTGGTACCTCAGGTTAAGAACGGTTTCAGGTTAAGAACAGACCTCCAGAACGAATTAAGTTCATAACCAGAGGTACCACTGTAAAATGAAGTCCTTGTTGTTGCTAATATGTGGCATGACAGAGAAATTGCACTGGTAATTATCCTTGTGGCAACTTCATAAAAAACAAAAACTGGAAGTCATTGAAAAAATTGCTCCTTTCTAATAATCCACTAATATGATCCCTAGGAGGGTGATTCTTCAGTAAGGAACACTGCATCATTTTCCTTGAGATCACCACAGTCCGTATGTTCTCCTGCTGGAAGTGATGGAACCCCTAAAGGTAACTGTATGACTCTTTGATACTGTTGTAGATAAGAAACCTAGATCTGTGCCAAAAGTTCAGGACAAAGAAAGTTCAGGACAGAAAACTTTTGGATTTCTAACAAGAACAGGACTATGTTAGATGAAAGACTAACTCAATAATAACTTTTGATACACCTTGAAAATTGACAGTCTTTCAGCACATTGCCCATGTGGAGGGCTAAAGTGTATTTCAAGAGAGAGGCTGTTTCACTGTATCATAGTTTATAGTTTATTTTTAAGAAAATATAAATAATATGGCGCATTTATTCTGGATATTCCTGGTTACCTTCTACATAAAAAAAACCTCCAGGTTTCAGATTCATAACTGTTTATACCTTTCATAACCCTCATACTGCTTAGAGTTTTGGCCTATCAAGCAGAATGCAGCTTGCAAAGCCATCTGTTTTTCCTCCCTCCCTCTTTTCTTTTTATTTTACAGTGATGGGAAGGGCTTGGAGGGCCACCTGGTCTGATGCCTATAACTTAAATGAAGCCTTTTCCAATATGCCTTTTACTACAGCTCCCATCAGCTCTAATCATCATGGTCGGAGTTGGAGTTGATGGGAGTTTTAGAGGTTGGGCACGTCTGGCTTTAGTGGGTCACAGGTTTTGCAGGCCTGCCTCACAGAGTTGGAAAAAATAAATATCAGGATTCTTTACCCTACTTCCTGCCCTCAAAAATTGTTATTCACGCTTGGTCAACACTAATTCCTGATGAAACTGAAAATCCAAAAAGTTGAAAAAATAATTCCAATTAGAAGTTTCAAAAAACTAAGAACATGTACTTTTTGTCAGTTCATGTTCACTATGTACTTTCTTCTTCATGATACCATTAATTTTTTAGTCACATTGTTGGGAAAGAAACATGTTTAGACCACTTGTTGGCTTAATAGTTTAGCTGAGCTCATATATAGTTAGTTGCTGTACAACCTGAAGAATTTATAATATTCGGTTACATCTTTTGTTGAATGCAACTCCTCTTTCTTTCCTTTACATCATAAAGATATTGTATGTGGGAAATGTCTTCTATGTACATTAATGTGTTTGAATGTGTGGCAGACTGCTTTCTAATATTTTCTGAAGTTACAGAACTCCAGCACTGCCTGTCTTAAATAAAACCTTTATCTCTATTGTTGATGTATAGTGCTATAATCCCCCCCCCCATAGTATTGCTGCCCTTCTACCAGTGTTAATTAATTTTTGCGATGATAGATAAAGCTCCCTTTATCCCTGGCAGTTAAATGCATCACTAAATAAGAAGGTCACCCGTGCAATCTAGGCAAGGAGAAGGGTGTTCCATAACATGAGAATCCCAACACCAAGAGCACGTTTTGTTCTTCATCCTATTTATTTTCAACCTGTTTAGTGACAAGATGTACATTAAGAGTGCTAGTAAGGGGCAGATTGAGTTGACCGTAGAGATTATTACTGGACAAAGAAGGCAGCCCCTTAGGTAATACCAGTCAGATATAGATAGTATCTAAAAAAGAAATTATTCTATGTTTATAATGTTTATGTTTTTGTTTATAATCTGCACTTTCATAAAATATAGCTGTGTAGATTACAACACATAAAATATGATGAAATCAATCTTAAAAACAGACATAATGCATAATTAAAAATATCGACAGATACTGGTTGATTAAAAAGAAAAAATCAGCCTGCCTAAACAGTACTGTTTTCAGAATACTTCTGAAGGCAAGCGGGAATGGTTCTCCTTGAACTGCTACAGGTGTGCAGTTTAAAGGACAGGGCCTCCCACACTAAAGGCTTTGACTTTGAGGCCCTCCTGTTGAGGCCCTCCATCTCACTGTGGAATGATTGCAAAGGGCCGTTGACACAATTTTTACCAAGTTAACTCAAAGCGACTTACAATATATAAACAAATGCATACATTAAAACTGGAATAAAAAAAACTCCAAAAATATGAAAGTCAGTTTTTCAAAAGCTGGAAAAAAACATCCCACCCATTCAAGGAAGCCATAGATAATTAAAACCCAAATGCCTTTTTTTTTTTTTTGGCTGGAGCCTAAAGATATGTGATGGTAGCACCAGCTGAGTTTCTCTGGGGAGAGCATTCCACAAGTGAGGAACTACTACTGAGAAGGCCCATTCTCATGATTCCACTCTCTGGACCTCCCATGGAGCAGGGTGGATGGGTGGGTACCTGAAGAAGGGCCTCAGATTATGATTACATGTTCCAGGTCAGTACATATGGGGAAAGGTGGTCCTTAGTCACATAAAGCTTTATAGGTCAAAACCAGCACTTCGAATTGGGCCTGGAAACTAATTGGGAGCCAGTAAAGTTGGGTCAGGATTGGTTTTATGGGCTCAGATTGTCGTGTACTTGTGAGCAAATTGGTTGCTAAATTGTGCACCAGCTGCAGTTTCCAAACTGCATTCAAAGGCAGCCCCACATATAATGCATGGTAGTAATCTAATGTATAGATCAACAGAGCATAGACAACAGAAGTTGGACTAAAGGTAAAAGGTAAAGGACCCCTGGACGGTTAAGTCCAGTCAAAGGTGTCTATGTGGTGCAGCGCTCATTTCGTTCCAGCCAAGGTAGCCGGCATTTGTCTACTAGCACTGGTGTGCTTTCGAACTGCTATGTTGGCAGAAGCAGGGACAGAACAATTGGATCTCACCCCATTGCACGGATTCGAACCACCGACCAACTGATCGGCAAGCCCAAGAAGCTCAGTGATTCAGACCACAGTGCTACCCGCTGTTGGACTATCCATGTCCAGATAGGGGAGTAACTGGACCTCCTGTTGAAACTGATGGAAGCAGCATGACCAAGACCACTTGAGCTTCAAGTGAAAGTAATGGATCCAGAAGTACCACCAAGCTATGAACCTGCTCCTTCAGAGGGAATGTAACCCTATCCAGAGCAGGCTACCTTCCATTCACCAGTCTAGGTAACCACCCACTAATGGTGCTTCAGTCTTCTCTGGTTTGAGCTTCAGTTTATTGGCTCTCATCCAGTCTATTAATGAGGCAAGACATTGGTCCAGCATATCCACTGCTGCAGCTGAAGATATAAAGATGAGCTGTGCGTCAATAGCATATTGCTGATAATGCACTCAAGACTTGAGATGACCCCACTCAGTGATTTCCTGCAGATGTCGAACAACATGGGGGATTAATCTGAACTCTGTGGAACCCCACATTGAAGACTCCATGGGACCGGATGACACTCTCCAAGCACCACCTTCTGGAAACAATCATCCAAGTAGTATTGGAACTACTACACAGTGATGCCACCTACCCCCAACTCATACAGCCATTCCAGAAAGATAACGTGGTCAGTGGTATTGAAAGCTGAGATTAAAGACAAATAATGGGCACACACACTCCATTCTCCCAACAGAAGTCAAAATACAGGATGACCAAAGCAGTTTCCATCAGGATCCCTAAGTCTCAAAAGGCAGACTATCTTAATCGCTCCCTCACCCTTGCAGTGGGGATACTGCTAGCTTCACTAGGAAGTCCAATCTTCACAAGGAAGTGGTCTGACCATGACAACAGAGTCACAGAGACACCTACTCGCTGCTATTTGTAGACCACCCCTTTCCCCACTTGGAGCAAAGACAAAGTAAAGGGTATCTGAGACAGCTGCCTTGGAGGCCATGAAATTGTGAGCTGCTCCAACTGCAGGCTTGGCATGGTTGTTGAAATCATCCAGAATTATTGTCTGAGATTCCTACAACACCAAGTCCAAGACTTGCTCAGTCAGGGCAGCTTGGTGGGTGGTACAACAACAGCATGCCTAATGTGTCCCTAAGACCCAGAGTCAGATGCAGACCCTCTGGTCCAGCCCTGGGGCATAGAGATTTCCCGAAGAGGGAGAATGAACTTTGATGAACCACAGTAATCCCATCTCTCTAGCCTGGGTTGGTGCTGCACTGAGTACACAGTGGGACAGAACTGGGAAAGATATGGCTCACCCTTCTCTCCTGCTCACACCTTATTGTGAAAAGGATTTTGTGGAGTTGGAAAACATTCAGAAAAGGGCAACCAAAATGATCAAGGGGATAGAGCGAATCCTCTATGAGGAAAGGTTCAAGATTTGGGACTTCATAGTTTACAAAAAATGTGACTAAGAGGTTCCATGATAGAAGTTTATAAAATTATGCATGGCATGGAGAAAGTGGATATAGGAAAGTTTTTCTCCCTCTCTCATAACATTAGAACTTGTAGACATACAAAGAAGCTGAATGCTGGAAGATTCAGGAAATGTAAAACGAGTACTTCTTTACATATTGCACCATTAAACTAAGGAATTAACTTCCACAGGAGGCAGTGATGGCTATCATCTTGGATGGCTTTAAAAGAGGATTTGACAAGTTCAGGAGAGGGAGTCAGTAGAGCTTTCAATGGTACTAGCGATGATGGCTGTGCCATCAGTAATGGTTATGAATACTAGTTTTTGGAAACTACAGGAGGGAATGGTGCTCTTGTGCTTGGGTCCTGCTTGTTGGTTTCCCACAGGCATCTGATTGGCTACTGTGAGAACAGGTTGCTGGACTAGATAGGTCATTTAACTGATCCAGCAGGCTCTTCTTATATTCTTTTTTCTTGGTAATGCACACCCTGGTCAGCACCTTTATCAACAATTAGATCATGTGTGAGCATGGTCTTATTATTCATTAACCTAGAATTTAGCAACAGCACCACTTAGCTATTGAGCACAGTGGATAAGCACCCAACAGTGTCATGGGGCTGTGGAGAGGCAGATACAAGCACCAGATGCAATCTGTCTCCATTGTCTGCACCCTTTGTGATGCCTACCATTCCCTTCGATTCCCATTATTAAATGGTGCGTGTTTATTCCATACTTTTAAAAAGCATCTTCCATTATTTTCTTTGCCTTAGCTTGTTTAACTGATACTTTCTGAGAAGTGGTTGAAAAATGGAATAGTTGTGATTTGATACCAAGTTCCAGCATTAAAAGTCCAGCTATTTGACATCCAAGAATAGGTGGGCACTAGATGAAGAAATAAAGCCTAAATAATCACAAGCTAATCAAATGGTTAGCATTTGTCCTAACATATTTGCAGATCTTGCATGATAGGAGCCATATATGTTGATCATATTTTACAGTTGGCATTAGAAGAAGCTTAATGGGAATGGATAACCACTACTTTGCTTGTAGGTGGCAGACAATCTTTTTTCTTCAAAGGCTTGACTATTAGTTTAAATTTATATCACCCTTTTGTTGCACTGTATTAGACCAAGGCATGCCTTTAATACCATTATTTTAAAAAATGGCAGGCTAGTTCTTACCCCTAAAATATTAGAGAGGGATGTGTGTGTGTATTCATTCATCCACGCCTGGTTGGCTCTTTCAACAATCCAGTGGTACCTCGTGTTACGTACCGTCCCCCTTACAAATGCTGCAGGTTATGCACTCTGCTAACCCGGAAGTAGATGCCCCTTGTTGTGACCTTTGCCCCGGGATGCGAGTGGAAGTTGCGCTCCGGCGGCACGACAGCAGCGGGAGGCGCCATTAGAGAAAGCACGCCTCATGTTACAAGCGGTTTCCTGTTACGAATGGACCTCCGGAACGGATTAAGTGTGTAACACGAGGTACCACTGTACTTCTATTCTGCCCTAATAATTTGCTACGGGTAAGTAATTTCTATTTCAGGAATTAGATCTATTCCTGATCATTCTTGAAAAGAAGTAAAAGTGTTGATGCTAACAAACCCAATTTTTTGACTTTAAGAATGTTTCCGTTTGTCCTGATTCAGGGAAAATTCTGAAACGGACTTCTGTATGTTAATGTTATGCAGAGGCTCATCCAGGCTCACTCAAACTGGCTGAATTTTTATACACACATTGGGATGTGGATGTTCACTGAGGCACCACTTGCTATGCGTGACTAGTTTTCTGTGGGTAGAGCTGGAACCAGGGCCTTTAGCTCTTGTGTTTCCTTTATAAGGAAAGTTTGAATTGGTTAACCAGTGTATGAAGACTGATAGCAAACTTTAAATGCTTATTAATTTTGTTTCAACCCTTGAGTGGCATTAAGTTTATAATATGCTGCCTTGTAAATTAGATCTTTACAGTGTCTGTTATGCTGCATGTATGCTGCAGAGATGATCCGTTCTCTAGCTCAACGTGATCGTCAGGTGTATTTAAATTGTTATGCCTTGAAATGGAGGCAAGGTTGACTAGATTGATTATCTCCATAGGGTTTGTATTCTGCAAATCTGCTGATCTTCTAGAATTTCTAGACTGGTGGAAACCATTCTGCCTTGGAAAAAGTTGTTAGGGATGGAATAAGAATATCAACACTTTGTAGGGGTCACACTTTTTTCAAGAGTGAAGAGCAGCATCAGTCCACAAACATGAAGAATGATCAGGCGTTTTCCTCATGATAAAAATAAAGGAGAAATAAAAGAAAATCCTGTATGGCATGTAAAACTTTGTTTCTTGGTGCCTTGCCTTCACCTTATATCACATTTTAAATAGAAGATGGGCCTTTTCAATGAACTTATATATTTACTTGGAGACTCTTGAACAGGTCTTTGGCCGTAATAAATTATTATTATTATTATTATTATTATTATTATTATTATTATTACTATTACTATTACTATTACTATTACTATTATTACTATTATTACTATTATTACTATTATTAGACATTAAATATTGCCCCTAGAAGTTTCTGGCTTGCCTGAGGACCACTTAGTTATTAATACTAGATAAACTTTGTTATACTTTTATTCCAAATAATTAAAAAAAGGACTTGTACTAATATAATTGAGAAGGCATTTAACTGACTATAGAATAATAACTCATTTAACTCTATGGAATAATAGTTTGGGGGTCATCTGTACTTGGACAATATACTCACTGAAACATATTGTAATAGTTTGTGTGACTAGTGACTCCTCAATACTAAATCAACAAAGTTTTTATTCTTTCATTCATTGCCATGCAGAAAAAGCTGACATGTTTTGGATTCCAGTGTGTTGTTACATGGGATATTCAATGTTCTATATATACAAGTCTGTGAATTAATTTCCGGATACTAGGTGAGGGCTTGAAAAGTCCCTTCCAACTGTGACCAGTCCCATCTAAAGGGGGAAAAGAAAAATGAAGGCGCCATCTGGAGTGATTTGTTTCTTCAATTAGTGGAAATATCAATATAGTGGCAAAACTTACACTTTTAGGATCCCCAAATATGTACTATATTGTCACACTTTTATGGATGGGGAAACATCACAGTGAAGGTGAATTTCAACTATAGAGACTGCAGAACATTTGCTTAATAGAGGTGAAGCACCATCCTGAGACTCACAGGATCATCTTAAGAGAAGACTTATTAGTAATTTGGGGAAAAGAAGCATAAATACCAAAGTGATGTAGATTTACTACCTGACTAGTGGATTATCTATTAACAAGCAAACTGATGGAGCAGTGAGCCTTTGCAAAGTTTTGGATTATTCCTGAACTTGAAAGTTGCTGATACCAAAGAAGCTGAGTCACCTGTTGTTGGATGTATTGAGGCTGCACATGAACATGAGGCTAGAGAAGCAATTGAAAATGTCCCTGCTCATGGGAGAGTGCTTGGCTAAGGATAAATCACTCATAGACGCTATCAGACAGATCATGCTTCCTAGTGAAATATCTGGAAAAGGGGGCTCTTGCATCTCTGTAGAGTATACTTACAAGTTGAATTGATGCCTGGTCATCAACACAATCCAAATTTCTGCAAGCCCCACCTACAATCATCTGCAAAAGCATTCTTCAGAAGACAAGACTGTTTATAACCATCCTAAATTCAGCAAAATTCTCTACTGGTAACTTAAATAACAAATATTGCAACAGCTCAGAGTTAGATGGGACCTAACTGAGTCAACTAGCCCAACTCGCTTTCTGGTAAAAGATAACTGTATGTAAAGCATCCTTATTTGATGCTTATCATTGAAAAAAATAATAATAGGAGAGGAATTCTTCAATCTTCCTCTTCAGCTTTTTAAATTGCTGGATTTATTGTATCACAAAATAGCGGAGCAGTAAGGATCCCTAATTAAAAAAAAGCTAATTGCTTTCTGAGAATGAGTTCATATAAGTACTTTGAGTGCTGTTATATTAAATAGTGTGTGTTTATCTGATGTTCTAACTGTGCAGCCTTCTCAGATGTACTTAAAAAACACACACACACCCTAAGATGTAGAGCAAAATTTAGAATGTGGTTGGTGATTCCTGAAGTTCAGCGCTAGTGGGTAATCCCTGTGACACTTCCCCCTGGGGCTGCAAGCCCTTTTTGCAGCAACAGTTCTGCCCTAGAGAAGTAAATGATTCCTTTGGAATATAGAGTTTGGGGCATTACAGATTAATCACTATTAATAGATTGTGTCTCATGCAGAAACATGTTATCAAGGCTCACAAATTTACAGGCTGGAAGAAATGCTGGAAAAATGGCAGTAAATAACTACAAAAATGCAAAGGGAAAGAAGATGAATAAAGCACACACAGAGAGGCAGAGATCCATGTTTTTAATGTGGACTCTATTTTAAATTTAACATTATTGCATTACTTAATTTGAGTTTGAATATGACTTCTGTTAGTTACTTCACAGAATGTGACCTATCTGCTACTGTGTTAAAGCATTCAGTTGCTGGCAGTACCATGAACTACTACAGGTTCTCTATCACTGTGCTTCACTAGCTGAAAATACAGCAGTGGCATACAATTTAATCACCTTTTCTACCTCTGTACTTAAGTAGAGGAAGAACCTTATATGAGGAAATTGTTGTGGATGTTAAACTTTGTGTGTTACTTCAGACACTTTTTAGATATCACAGGAGGGTAGTGGGTAGTGTGTCAGTGCAAATGAATGCTTTTAATTAGTATAGGATGTAATGGCAAATGGACTTTACCAACATCTTTCACATAACTGGGCAATCTTGGGGGGTGGGGGTTAGTTAACAAACAATAACAGTAGGCAACATGGCAAAAGCAATACTTTCAGCTGTTTGTAAGTAGAAAATGTATTGGTATGTAAAAATTATGCCAGACTCATGTGAGAGGCCTGTTCCAGTTGCTGAAAGAGGCAAAACCAGCTAATCTATTAGAGTCATTTTCCTTTCTCAGATCCTTAAGAGTAGGGAACTCACATGATGCTGCATGTGTGTATGTGTGTATGGATGTGTGTTAGTTGCAATCCGATTTGCCTGTCTACAGCTCATTATTTTGGGCTTTGATCACTGGACCATAGTGAGAAGCTAGCTATCTTTAAACTTTGTTCTCCCCTATGGCCTTGGATGCATTTTGATTAACTCCATTCTTTAATAGTTGAAGCCCTGCCCCGGTTGAGCACAGTCCCAAAATGTTTTCTACCTCTTGGTACCTCTCATGTTAGATGTGGATTGCTAAATTGCTAGGAGTTACAGGCATCTTTTACTGCAGATATTATAGGTGGGTTGTAGTGAATATTACAGACCTCAATATTCCTCTAAACTGAGTTTTTGCCATTTTGTAAGTGCAAATATCTGTACAAGTACAAATTACTAATAAAGACTATTTTTGTGTGCTTTCATAGAAATGTGAACCAACATAACTGTTCAGTTTTTCTGAATTATTATTCTAGGATCAAGACCACCTTTAATACTTCAGTCTCAGCCTCCACCTTACTCATCACCTAGAGATGTTCCCCCAGACATATTATTAGATTCTCCTGAAAGAAAGCAAAAGAAACAAAAGAAAATGAAGTTAGGCAAGGATGAAAAAGACCAGACTGAAAAAGCTGCAATGTATGATATCATTAGCTCTCCATCTAAGGACTCTACTAAACTTACGTTAAGACTTACTCGTGTAAGATCTTCAGATATGGACCAGCAGGATGATATGCTTTCTGGTTTGGAAAACAGTAACGTGTCAGAAGGGGACATTTCCTTTAATGTGCAGTATCCAGGACAGACTTCTAAAACACCAGTTACTCCACAGGATATTAATCGCCCATTAAATGCTGCTCAGTGTTTGCCGCAGCATGAACAAACAGCATTCCTTCAGGCACAACAAGTGCCTGTTTTACAACCGAACACTTCAGTTTCTGCAAAACAACCTCAAAATCCTTTGGTACAGACGCATCAACAGGTTTCACAACATGGAACTATCACGCCATATGATGAAGTAGAATTGGATGCATTGGCTGAAATTGAACGGATAGAACGGGAATCAGCTATTGAAAGGGAACGGTTTTCAAAAGAAGTGCAAGACAAAGGTAAAACTGTTGCGTATGTGCTGTATTTATATTTAATCAAATTTCCTATCCCCTAGAAGTCCTTGAAAATAAACCATAATCTCCATATAAAATCACATTCTTAGTACAAAGTTGGTGATTAGTGGTGTCTGAATATTTAGAGAACAAACTTGTAGTGTGACAAATCTCTCTTAAACCGAAAAGGAATACAATTTAGGTTGTAATCTTGTGTATACTCACTTGGAGATAAGTGCTACTGAACTCAATTGGATTGACATAGGATAGGGCTGTTTACTGTAACTTGCATTTCTCTTCTCAAGAGTAGAGCAGGGGATAAGGGAAAAGCTTTGTAATTGATGATAGCCACTTTTTGCAGCATTCATCCTGTAATGCATTTGTTAAGGTGGGCAGACTTTCAGCTTGCAGGATCTGGTTTTTGTGTGTGTATATTTGCCAGAGCCAGTTACAACATACTGGTGGTGAATCTAGTTGGAAAAAATGTGGCTGGAGCTGGACAAAATTGCAGTGACCTTCCTTTATCAGTAGACATTTACATCTGAACCACACACCAGAGACTTAACATCACACAAAGATCTTGTTACAGTGATTGCATTTAGTATATTATTTTTCTAAACATCATAATCCAATGCTGATCGATTCTCCCTTGTACTCCCCCCTCATTACCTCAAGTGATGAGAAATAAGAAGAAAAGAAGGGAGGGAGAGAATGGAACTAATATCAATCCTGTGCTTGTTTAACCACAAATAAAACTAGTAACATCTTGCATTATCAAAATAACAGACTTGCGAACCTACTCTACTTGTAAAACTAAATTAATTCATTTTAGGAGATACATCTAATATCTACCCAATGCATATATAGTCAGAAATGTCACCAAGATATGAGTGATTGAAAGCCATACTAGAACTAGGTTGAACAATTTCATAAAAGTAAGATAGCAGATCACCAGAGTTCGTCGCCATCAGTCCTGGAGAGCAATTATTTGCATGTTTACTTAGAAATGTAACTTTGTATTCAGTTGAGCTTAGTTTCAAGTAAGTGTGCTATTCCCCCCCCCCCAGATTTTTAGTTAGTAGATAGAGTGGGAGTTATATTTAGGGGGGAAGTAGGATTTTTTTGAGGAAGGAAGTGGAAGAGTAGGAAGAGAAGAAGAAAATATGAAATAGGCAGCTCCTAAGTTGGTACAAGTTTAGCTCTGTCACCAAGAGGGTAGAACTGCATGCACTTTGGGCAAGTTATTGGTGGGGAGGCAGGTGCAAAGAGAGGAAAAGTTTATGGGCAGCACTTCTCTCAAATAGAACAAACTCTCAAGTTTCATCACAATTAAGGCTGCAGGCACAGCTCTCCAACTTCTCCAGGCTAGTGCAAGGCAAACTTTCTCCTTGCAAGGGGGAGAAGATAGGGAGGCAAAAGAGAGGGAAAACAGCTGTGGCTCCTGCATATGGATTCTCACTTCTGTTCTATGGATGGATGCTTAACATGCTTGGGAATGAGAGGGGAATTTGATCAAATAGTTGCTCTCACCTCAGAATTTTGCTAGTTGGTACCCCAAGCAATTTTTTTGTCTCCATCTGGGCTGCTAACTTTGCCTCATCAGAAGCAACTTAGTTACTCTTATTCTGGCCTTTTGAACAGGTGCAGATCCGCAGTTAGGGTAAAAATGCTGTTGGACATGTGCACAAAGCAGCAATAAAAGAAAGATCATGCCAAGTCTCTCAGGGGAGACTATTGGCAGGCAAAAATCATCATGATTGACATTTTACCTTGCAGTGTTCTGCTTGCCTCCACACTGAGATAATAGAAATGGCTGTTGCTGTTCAGTATGGGAATATCCATGTAGCCTACTTACATTTCATTGTTAAATCATTTTGGCAGCATTTCCTCAACATTTGCTTCATGGAGAAATGGAAAGACAACCAAATCTACTGAATTGTTGGATAGTCAATACTAGTAAAAGACATAGGAAAAGGGCTCCTTCTTTATTTTAAAAGTTGTCTGAACGCTAGCTTATACCTTTGAAATTCTTTTTTCCAATAGCTTGTGATACATATTTGGGCTGACACCAATAAGTTAATCACCAGTTCTAGTTGCAAACAGGGATATCTTCAAATAGCATAGAGCCGTCTAAGGGTCCATTGACAAAGAGTTGCCTGCAATTTCAGTTGTTACGTTTTATCCATAATTCGTTAAAATTGGACATCTTAAGTAATTCGGCAGAGCATTGTTAACATACATCACCACCAGTTTTCTAAATCTGAAATATCTAGGCGGTATAAGATATCAGTGATACCGTGGTTTGTAAATACAAACACTTACATTAGTTCTTCTGAAATCAGTGTAGATGACATATTGTTTTAGTTCCATTGGTCCAGTGAAATAGTCCAATCAGCATACATGCTGCCTCTTTTTTTCTTTGAAATGACAGCTCAGTAAATTTTATAGCACCTGATAAGACCATGGGAATTGCCCTTGTTTGTTGTGTCTTTGCCAGTATGGACAATGGAGGAATGTTTCTCTCTTCTGGGTTAAACCTAGAGCTGGGACAATGGGTGCAATGCACACATTCCTTGCAGCTGCTGCAGATGTGGGAGAGAGGTGTCAGATGCTATAGTAAAAGGAATGCTTTCCATACCCTGTGAGATTGAGAAGATGTTAAATAGATGGTGCTATGGGAAGGATAGGTAGCAGGTAGAGCAGAACTTTTCAAACTGTGTGTTGTGACACGTCAGCATATTGGCTGTGGTGTGTCTCGTGAATGCTCTCCGTGCTCCTACCGGGGCTGGAAAGTGGTTAGTTTAACCTCCAATTTGTTAAAAAAACTGATTTACTGTGTTGCAAAATTATGCATGTCTAAAAAGTGTGTCACCAACATGAAAAGTTTGGGAGTGCCTTTCCCTAATAATCTGATGCAATCACTGTTGTGCCATAGATAAGAATGCCATGTCCTGCATAATTTACTACAACAGTAGAGCTATATTTCAGTAATGGAAGCCCGTACCATACCAGGTCACTATTTCAGCTGTCAGAATACACCAAGTGTGTGATACAAAGTCTAAAATTCCTTTTCCCTTTAATGAAGCTTTAATCTGTTTTAATGGTTTAGCATAATTATGTTTCAAAGTGTTGATTGGCATTACTTGTATACAAATCCAGTGTTTCTTTTTTCTCTTTTAAATCTAATACTTTTACTAAATTTATCAGATCATTCTCACTTATGTATTCTTACAGCTGGTTCAGAAACGTGTGTTACATCTTAATGTTAGTGACACAATATAAAGGTGTCCTGAAATCGGCTTCCTAATCATTACAAATCCATATTTACCTTTTTTTGCTTTTTTATAAACATTTTTTTTAAAAAAAACATTCTGCTTTCCCCTTCCCCCAACCCATTCCCAGATATTTGGGATATGTAAACTAAAAATGCTACTGTAATGTGTGGGTTGCGCTTTTCAAGGTATGTTGAGGAAAGCTTAACAGTCAGAACAAATCTTGTGCCCAGTTAGATATACTTAAAAGATCTAGTAGCCCAGGAGATCTGATTTATATCTGTATCATAGCAGCTTTTAGCCTTGCCACATTGTCTACTAGTGAGAGCTTGAGAAAAATGAACTGGAAGATACCACTGTAAGTTTGATACTGTTAATTGAAAATTCATTTACTGAGTAAAAATACACAGATCATCATCAAATTGTTTGACTATCCATCAACATTCTGCATGAGTCAGTGCAGCTTCTATTAATTATGTGGCTCAAGGAATGGATAATATATAAAATCTGATTCATAAATTACAGAACATAGGATAAGTTGAGATTCTGGATGATCTCAGATTGGAGGGCTGGTTGTTGTTGTTTTAGTGAGGTAAATCCAGGGGTCCGTAATGATTGAATAGATCCTGGAGATAGTGGGCTAGGCAACATAACTCGAGCAAATAATGAACAAATAATAATGAGCAAAGTTTTAGGTGGGCATTGATGGACTGTGAGTCAGTATGTGTAAAAATGCATGCATTTAGAATAACATAGTTCCAAGCCATGATTGAAGTCCTGTGCTGAGATTCCTTATCCAATGAAAGGAGAAGAAATTGGTTTGACTTACAGAAATGTAGATCTGATTTAAAACAACTGAAAAGCTACATATGTCCACAACCTTTTTGAATGGTTCGATCCACCGAGTGTGTGTTGAAGTCTCCACACACCTTTCACACACAAAGCCAGACAGTTGCATCATCACTGTTTTAAGCTTCTTCCAGTTTTCTGTTGTATGTAGGAAATTCTATCCAAAATTCCACAAATTAAGAAATTTCTAGAGATTATAAGACTTCTCTTAATTTCATTCTGGTATGCACATGCCTATAAGTGAACAAAAAGGAAGTGGCCATGTTTTATGTTGTGCTGTTTTCTGTGGTGTGTTTGCCATCTTTAAATATTGAGCTTCAAGGATCTCATTTCCTAGGATTATATATGATCTGATTTGAGTCACTTTGATCTTTGATTCAATGAAAAGTCAAAGAATCTGATTACATCCTTCAGAGGTAATTGTTTAACTATTAACTATTTCCTTCTACTAGTGTCTCACTCTTTTTCTTATCAGGAGATGGATTTAATGCATATTTTTTTAAAGACAGTTTAAAAGTCCACTATTGGTAGTTTTGTAATCTAAACTAGTTGTATGCAAATGATCTATTGTAATTCTCAACCCTATTTATGGACAGAGAAATTGGGGATGGGAAAGGGGGAATAAGCATTTCATCATCTTTCTGGAGAGAGGAGAAATGGGATTAGGGTTGCCATTATAAATTTAGTTATATCTATTGAAACACAACCGCAACATGTTGCTAATGAATGTGATAAATATATTATAATTGGTAGTAGAATGTCATCCAGAGTTTACAATTTCCAAGTAATATCCAAATAATATATATTGGTTCATAACCAAACAGTTACTGTAAAGAGTTACTGGTGAGGAACACCATGATGCAGGCAGGATGCCTTTCAATGCCCAAGAAGTATTGTGGTGGGTGCTCCAACGTAACGAATTCAACAGCAATAAGCAAACAAGCAGTACAGTATTGGATCAACTGTTTTGAACTAGACACTTCGTCAGCTGATAATGAAATTAAAGACATTACTTACAGTGAATGACAACAAAAATAATACTGAGCAACCTGCATATTAAATAAGGAATAAGGAATACATACCAAGTAGTTTTTTTAGAATATCCATACAGGTAAATATAGTACTTGTGGATCAGAGCTCACTAATCAGTGTAGCTAACGGATACTGATACAACCTATGTAAGAACTTACAAAGCAGTAGTATAGCTTGTTTTTCTCATTAATACCCCCACTGCTGTTGCAAGAAACTGTTGGCAGCCTGGCCACCATTTTGCATTCTTAACATTGCCTGGACCTAACACCATTCCAAGGCATTGTAGAAGGAAAAAGTGTTCACCACAAAAAATGGTGGAGAGCATTCAGATAAAATTTTCAAAGTGACATATTTTTCTGGGTGAAATCTCCAAGTTCTTTCAGAAAAAAAGGCTTTTGAGAAATTTTGGTTCAACTAAAATTGTTGTAATTAGGGATACAAACAAATGCATGCCAGGAGAACCAAAATAATGAGGTTTTACATGTACAGGTGTATAATGTCTGTTTACCTTCTGATTCCCCAAGCCACTCTGCCTTGGCAAAACTCGTTCTCCTGAGGACTGTAAAAATAGGTGGGTTGTCATGCTGACCACAAGACATGGCTGATGGTCTGAGTTCTGATTGCTGGACTATAATTTCTGTAGTCCTAAAAATCTGCACAAGAGCTATAGATTTATTAATGAACTTTGTGACTGTTGAATACTAGTAATTTCTTTCTTTGGCACTATCCAATCACCCAGACACTGGCGTACTCTATGCTCAGTCAAGTAGGAGGCAGGATTTCTCTGTGCAATGATTTTCTTTCCACCTTCACTTTTATAGTGCTATGGTACTTGTCTTTCAGAAATTGGGTTTTCCTCCACCTTTTCCACCACTGCTGCAGTGGCCAGGACTAAAGAGACCTAGTTTAGCTACCTTTAGTTTTTTAAGTTCCTTACTTTGGGGGCAGGGGAGGGTTTACTAGAGAATGATGGATGGTGTTCCTCATAGAGATGGCACTGCCTACTGGAAGGAACAGGCAGGTTCACTGAAGCCTTTTGCCTCCTCTCCAGTGGGAGGAGTGATCCCTCACACCAGACTGACTTTTCCTGCCTGCAGTTGGTGATGATTGAGTCTCCTTGCTCTCTGTTGAGTACTTGCCTTTTCTTGGTCTGGTGCTTTTCCTATTGTATATTTTTGAATTGGTGATGTTTTTGTTTTTGTTTTTATTTTTACTTTGCTTCCTCCTCTCCCTCTTTGGTGCTACTACAGTTGGTTGTTTGTTTACTTCCCTTTTGTTGCCCCAAATTGTGGGCTGTTTGTTTAGGAATAAGCAGCCACAGAACTAAAATAGAAAATGAAAGTAACCACCAGAACAGGTGAAGTCTTAGCTCAACCCCATGCAAGGGGGCGGGGGAGGAGGGAATCAAATCCTATCATTTCCCACTGATACATTTGGAAATAAGCATTGCCTAGCAGTTCTTGCATTGGCAGGCAGCAGAACTCAGGGCTCCCCCTGGTGGATGTCAGGAATTTTGTAAAAGCTCATTGCTAACCACAAATCTTTTAGACAGAATACAGTGGTACCTCAGGTTACAGATGCTTCAGGTTACAGATGTAATTCAGAATCATATTTATTCCTCAAAGAATATTTATTTAATGAATGTTGAATGAAATTTAATTATTTCCTGTTCTTGCTGGTATAATTGGTTCTATCTTGCTGTAGATGATTCAAACATAATTTAGTGTGACTGTTTTGTTTTTAAATCTCAGTAGCTTTCCCTAATTCATTTTAAGTTATATTGTTTTCTACAGCAGTCCAGTTATGTGGCATAGTCAATGAACATACAAAAATGCATATTTTTCATTTCCTTGATATATTCACTAAAATGAAGATTTTTAATTTATTCTTTCTTTGATTTGCAGATAAGCCTTTGAAGAAACGAAAACAAGATTCCTATCCACAGGAGGCTGGAGGTGCTACTGGAGGAAATAAACCAGCTTCTCAGGAGACAGGTTCTGCAGGAAATGGGTCGAGGCCAGCCTTGATGGTTAGTATTGATCTACAACAAGCAGGACGGGCGGACTCTCAGGCAACTGCTACTCAGGACTCTGACATCATCAAAAAGCCTGAAGAGATAAAGCAGTGTAACGATGGTTCTGTTTTTGTTCCTCAAGAGGATGTTATTGGAGTACTTAAACTAAAATCTGAAAACCACCCTGACATCCCTAGGAAAAAGTCAGATTCCGAAGGTGTAAAGGTGGAAATACAACACAATGAAAACAAACAAGCAGAAGTGCAGCAAAATGAGAGTAAACGGATAGAAACTAAACACACTGAAAGCAAGCAAGCAGAAATTAAACATGAGAGCAAACATGAGAGTAGACAGGTGGATGTGAAACCAAATGAGAGCAAGCAGAATAATGGCAAACAGGAAATAAGGCAACGACCTGAGACTCCAAAACAGAAAAATGAAGTGAGGCCAGATACTCCAAAACAGAAAAATGAAGGCAGGCCAGAAACCCCAAAGCAGAAGAATGAAGGCAGGCCAGAAACCCCCAAACACAGACATGAAAACAGGCGGGATTCTGGTAAATCATCTTCAGAAAAGAAGCCTGATATATCTAAATATAAAATGGACATGAAATCTGATCCTTCCAGAGTGAAATCTGAAAGGCCTGATGCATTAAAACAGAGGACAGATGGACGTTCAGTTTCTGACTCTCTAAGACGGGATCATGATAACCTTAAACAAAAATCTGAGGACAGGGGTGAATCAGAAAGACACAGAGGAGATTCATCCAAGCTGAGAAGACCTGAGTATTTGAGGTCTTCGAGTAAGGGCGAGCATGACTCTAAATATATCATTAAATGTGATAACACAAAACCTGAAAAACTAGACAGAAAACACAGGCATGAGTCTGGTGAGTCCCGGGATAGGCTGTCATCTGGGGATCAGAGACCAAGACCTGACAGCCCTCGTATTAAACAAGAAAGTAAAAGTGATATTGGTAAATTAAGGCCAGATAGACCGGGTTTTAAATCACACAACAGTAAAGATGAACGAAGGACAGATGGTAATAAGAGCAAAATGGATAGTAACAAAGCACACACAGACAATAAAGCGGAATTTCCCAGTTATTTGTTGGGGGGAAGATCAGGGGCTTTGAAACACTTTATCATTCCAAAAATCAAACGTGATAAAGATGGTAATGTCATGCACGAAGCAAGGAAATCAGAAATTAAGGGTGAACCGAAGGACAAAGTTGAGAAGATTGGGCTTGTGGAGGATCTAACTAAAGGAGCTAAACCAGTTGTTGTTCTGCAGAAGCTTTCTTTGGATGATGTACAAAAAATTATTAAAGATAGAGAAGACAAATCTAGAAGCTCTTGTTTTAAACCTAACAAGAACAAGTCATCCAGATCAAACAAAGGTAAGTTTTCAAGTTTTTATCCATTATGTTTAATATCGTGGTGTGTTTTATTCTAAATTTTAATTTTGGTAGAGAGGGTTTTTCTTCTTGTTGTTGCTGTTGTTGCGAGCCATGACTTTCCTAAATCATTTTGTGTAAACATATTAGGGATTGTTTTGTATTAGATTGTACTTACATAGCTTGATTATCCAAAAAGGTTGTTTAACAAAGATAAAAGTATTGTAGGTGTTGATTTTCTACCCCACAGGAAAAGTACATGTTTTTATTTCAGCCTAGCTGTGGAATCGAGTTTATTATATATTTACTTGGGCGTTATTTCTTAGGGTTCCTAGCTTTCATCTTTGGTGGTAACCTGCTGCATTTTTCAGAAAAATAGTAAAATACAATACTATGTTTTATCCAGCTAAGTATAACCAATGTGGATTTTTAATGGGTCTAAATTAGTCATGTCTTTAAATTTCAGTGGGTCTACACTGAGTATGACCAATATTAGCTTGGTATAATGAAACAAACATGGCTCTAAAAATTCCAGGTGTAGTCTTGTCCTAAAGTTGGAATTTCACAGAAGTCACCAATCTGCCTAGATTTCGGGAAATAATGATTACACAATCATTTCCCTGTTTAATACTTTATCAACAAAGTATACTTGGATCAAAACAGATAAAAGAAAACAAAGAGGGAAAAAATCATGATTTAGTAGGTTTGTGAAAATAAAATGGTATTTGGTGCTGAGAAGGCATTGCAGTAAGTGCCAGCTGGAATTCTTTGTGGAGGAAGTATGCCACTATCAAGAAGATTCTTTCACTTGTAGCCACCTGCTGAATGAAGCTCAGTTGACAGAAGCACACAAAGAAGAGCCACAGATGAAGATTTAGTGCTAACTGTTTAATTCTGCATATCAACCTAAAAAGTGGAACTTAATTTGTTTTTGTAGATATTGTACAGTATAAGCAGATGATCAGCCATGTACACCTAGTTAACCATGTTCAGCTTGTTTTGCCTTTCTGTTCTTGTCCAGGTTGTAGCTAATTTACTCATTTCTATACATGGTAGTCCTTTCTCAGTTATTAGTATCCTTTCCTTTAAAGGTTTTTGCTCAACATGATACTATTATATTGCACACATGTGTAACTATAATTAATGCAAATTTCAAAAATATATATATGAAGGCATCAATGTATTATATGTCTTTATTTCTGTAAACATTAGCTGAATGTAGAAGAGTGGCTAGCTTTCAATCTATGTTTGGTTGCAAAATATTGATCTATACTTAAACAGAGCAATTACTGTATGGTCACTGATGCTGGAACTACAACTCCCATTTTAGCATTAAAAAATTTGGCTATATTCACATGTCCATGATAAGCTATGTTCCTCAGCACAAGGAGGGAGGAGCAGAGTAGGTATAATGGGCTTATGCATGGTACACCATGGTTTCTGGCTCACTGTGATATGTGAATGTTGTCATTATTGTCCTCATTTAAGGCCTACAGTTGGGATTATTTATTTATTTCATTGTCACTTCAAAAAATGAACTGTTTCCTTTCACAGATGTGCCTGAGACAATAGTAACTAAGCTGTAAAACAAGCATACTTCGATAGTTAGTGTAAAACTGGTTTATTTAAATAGTTCTTGATCTATAACTAATATCTGGGTCAGAGACTTTAATTTGAGCACATGAACGGATTTCATGACAGATGTGTTAAACATTTTAGATAACTGAACAATCTAGAGGGTGGAGGTATGCATCAGGTGGTCAAAGTGGGAGAAGAGGTGTCTGTGAGTTTTATCTCAACCTCAGTCATTTGTTCTGTTAGAGAAGGGTAATGCCTCATTTCTCATAACTGGAGAAAGATCCTTGTTTTCACAGTGGTTATGTTGCAGCTCACTGTGGATAAATAGTACAGGAGAGGAGCAGAGACTAGAGAGGATGATCTGATTTAGCATGCTTACTTTGCTTGTATTCAGTAAACAAAGTTAAAAACTTTGAAACTGCCAAGCTTACCTTATGCCTTCTTTGCATTTGACATTCTTTCATTGCTCTTAATGAACATATGAAATAGAAAATTTTCCAACGCTTTCTTTTTCTCTAGGAAATTTTTCATTTCCCACATCATTCGAAGGTGACTCCCAGAAAGTTTTTATGGGGGCGGGGAGGCTCACCAAAAGTTGGAGAGAGGCACCTTTTGTGAGCAGAAACTTGTGGGAGGCACCTTCACCCAGTGTTCAGCAGTTACTGTCAGCTGCTTGCAACATAGCTCACTGTGTTAAGGCTTTGCTGAGGGCAGGAGGGGGCATGTCCTTGAATTGAACCATAGTATTGATGTATTTGCCACTTGTTTGTACAGTATGCTTGTTATAAATGATGCCAGCGTATCTAAAGATGCACATAAAATTGCTCTGCTATAAGTTGGGAATATCCATTTTGTCAACATAACTAGCTTTTCAAAGTTGCCTTCATCTGATTACATGCACAGTCTGCTTATATATGCAAATATGAAATGGGTAATGAATGGGTGCAAATAAAACATTGTGTATTGTGCTTATGAAGAGTCATGCTGAAGCAGGCTGCTTCTGAGAGGGAGATGATCTTTTAAAGTTTTATTTTTTGCAAACAAGAGCTGTTGATTGATTTGATATTTTAATTAACAATTTGTACTTTAAAGTTTGAATTAGGTCTTTTTGCTGATAATGCTGTGTGTTGCTAGTTGCTATAACTTTTTAAGTTTTAGAAACTATATTGTGATACCGTGTGAAAGGACAGGTGAAAGTGCTAATCAATACATGCAAATATTAATTTGTTTAGAACCTTATTCACTCACAGTGTACTCTTCATTGATAGGTAGCATAGATCAGTCAGTGTTAAAGGAATTACCTCCAGAACTCCTAGCAGAAATTGAATCTACCATGCCTCTCTGTGAACGAGTGAAAATGAACAAACGTAAGCGTAGCACAGTAAATGAAAAACCAAAATACGCTGAAATCAGTTCTGATGATGACAATGACAGTGAAGTGGCTTTTGAAAGTAAGTAGAGTGGTGATTTCTCATTTTGATAATGGTGATATATTGTGTTAAAAATGGTTTGTGGTGTCTTCCTAATCAGTCCTGCCAGATGAGCAAGGATGAGGCCAGGGTAGTTCACATGGGGGGGGGGGTACCAAGTAGGTGTACACACTCCCAGCATTCTGTGGTCTTCATTGAGTAACCCAGTGTCTGAAGTAAATCACTTCCTGATTCAGCTATGTAACCTGCAGTCTCACATTTTGAGTACCTTAGATAAAAGCAAATAGGAGCTGAGACAGAATTTAGCCACTGGCTCTCCTTCACAAGTCTGGATGGTTTTCTTGTGTGTAGGGTACTGTAGACATATTGAGGAAACTATAGTAGGCTGTGTTGAGGTATGCTGGTGTAGTATGGCAACTCTTGGGGAGATAACTTAGACAAGGCATAGGCAAACTCAGCCCTCCAGATGTTTTGGGACTACAATTCCCATCATCCCTGACCACTGGTCCTCTTAGCTAGGGATGATGAGAGTTGTAGTCCCAAAACATCTGGAGAGCTGAGTTTGCCTATGCCTGACTTAGACAAAGGTCACTTAATAGGAACTCACTACAGTACAGAGATAAACGCAGTCATGGAAATCATACATGGCTCTTTTTCTTTAAACAGTAAACAAATTTATTTTGAGAACTCATCTGTGGTGCTTCAGGAAATTGTGTTTTATAGAAAAATTAATCACCTTTAATGAACTAGTTGGGCTGAAAAAGATGGCTTACTATGTTTTCCTTCCCTTCCTAGAAACTGAGCAAAAAGTGAACAAAATGTAAAGAAACATCAGAAGAAAGGTTTTATGGTTCAGTGGAAGGGTTTGAAAAATTTTGGAGTGGAAAATAACATGCACATTTCTACTTCTGGGTTCCTGTCCTACTACTTTCATGGTGCTACAGATATGCTTTATTTACAAGAAGATAAAATGAATAGGCCCCTAAACAAAGTGTTTAGGAATTTAATTGTATTTCCAAAACAAAATTAAAAGAATTAGGGGAAAATGGAAAATAATAATACAGATAATGGTGTCCTTGGTCTTGAAATGAAAATCAGAGTTTTAGCTAAAAAGTATACCTTTCAGTAACTGAAGCTAGAGATACACAGTTTTATCCAGTCAAGGAACACTAATTTCAACCAATAGGCAATTTATAAAGAGTAAGAGGGAGAAAAGGCATAGGAGAGAAATTCAAACTTACATTTTGAAACTTTTCTGGAACATACTAATTTTCTTATTAAGGGAGAGGCAAAAGAAGAAAGGTTGCAGAAGTTTGATGGAATAAGAGACATTAGGTCTATCAAGAAGAGGGTCAGATTAATGTAGAGTCCAGGCAGGAACATCAATATATATATTTTTAAGGGCCCCCCGCCAACTTTTGAGAGCCTGAAAAGTGAGAATCAGACATATAAACTGAACACCTGATGAGATTTGGAGCCAGGGATGAAAACGGTAAAGAAGAGAGAACATGTTTGTTTCAGTGAGCAAGAGAAATAATGTAAGTAAAGGAATTCTGGAACAGCATCAAGGTTTCAGAGAAGTGGCTGGCACACAAGTCAGTTCTGCATGCACATCTGGGATGTTGCTGCTTAATTAAAAAAAAAAAAAAACTACCACTAGCACTAACTCAAACAAACAAACAAACAAAAACAACCCACACTTCAGCCTATATATTTAGCTGTGGGAATTTCTGAAGTGAAAACAGCAAATGAAAGTCAGACATCAACCATAATAATAGTTCATACAGATCTTGACCCAAAAATCGAAGGTGAGAGATGAAGCCCAGGTAAGCACAGCAATATGTTAGACAAGAAATAAAAGGTTGAAAAAGCTTTTGGGAGCAGAAACAGGAAAGGATGGGCTTCCGTGTTTCTGTATATTGAATACTGTGCTTGAAAACTTTCAGTACAATTTAGCAACTTGAGCTTTATCAGTTTGTCCTCCATGATTACTACTGCACCAAGAAAGAAGTGAAAACATGCTTGTGAATTGCTCCTAGCTGGAAGATAAGTTGAGTTTCTTTAAACTGGACTTTGCATTCATAACAGTGTGTTAATTTCTAGCTTCTCGGAAAAGGCATAAAAAGGATAGAGAGGATGATAAAGCTTGGCAATATGAAGAACATGACAGACGAGCTTCTGGAGAACATAAAAGGAGTAGCCACTATCATGAAGGAAGGAGGAGCTCTGGTAGCAGTCGATATCGCAATCGTAGTCCAGAAGACTCAGATGTAGATGATTATTCTCCCCCTCCTAGCCTCAGTGAGGGTAATTATCACACCACTGTTAAACTTGCTCTCACATTAGTGATAATTTTTTTCTAAGGCTTAATTTTTAAAAAAGTATTCTTAAAAAGCTGACTTATTGACAGATAGTTTTAAAGTTGTATTGGTCATATTGAATGTCATGATAAACTATACTTTATAGTGACAGGAAGAAGCCTAGTCTCCCCTGGCTTGTATTCCCCTCTACTTCAGTATGTCCCCAAGAAGGAGTGTGGAAGTTTTTGAGATTGATTAAATGTGACATCTACCTGAACCTAAGAATTACTGCATTCACACGATGAAATCTTGGCTTAATAAGCCACAATAATACATGAGCTGCATGTACTTACACATAGCCCCCGTGTCACTTCTCCTTTTATGTAGGCAACAAAACAAACCAGGAAGCTGCAATTGCCCATAGCTTTCCATTCATGTGAACCAGGAACTATGGTTAATGACTTTGAAAAAAGTCAGGATTTGGAAGTCAAACATGGTTTGAATTTGGATTGTGATCCTGGCTTGCTTGGAAGCTGTTAACCTTGGCTGTGAAGCTAGTTTATTTCAACAACCCATAATTAAGATTAACTTCAGTTTAGGGTTTGGACATAATGCTAAGCTTCAGGTAACTGAAAGCGGAAGCAAAAGTTTCCTGTCTCCTCTCACAGCCATGCAGCAGGAGGAGAGGAGAGCATATGAGCCAGGGAGGAGGCTGGGCTCATTCCCATCTCCATAAACCATGATTATAGTGATGTCTGAACACAATCTTTGCATTACCATATAAGAAAGCATTTGTGGAAATGTTCCATTTTGTATTTTAAGTGGCTAGAAAAATGAAGAAAAGAGAGAAACAAAAGAAGAGGAAAGCTTATGAACCAAAGCTAACACCAGAAGGTAAAGTTGCTGCCGCTGTTGTTTACTACCTTTAATGTCTTTGCCATTGTTAGTTGCCATTAATTGATCATGGCTCAAATATACTATACTTCATATTTTTATTAGAAATGATGGATTCGTCTACCTTCAAGAGGTTCAGCGCTTCAGTAGAAAATATTTTGGACAATTTGGAAGACATGGATTATACTGCGTTTGGTAAATAACCCTTTTCCTATCAAATGATACATAGATGACTATATATATTGGCCTTTTTTGACTGACAGATTTAGTGGACTTGAACATTATTTTCCTAAAACTCCCCCTCCCCATGGCACCGCTTGAGAATTCAAGAAAGAATAGTCATTGCAACCAGCACAAAAATTCCTGTTTAGACAGGGTGGAATGTGTTGCTTAGACTTTTGTTCTGAAATTCAGGGTTTTTTTTACCCAACTTTTGCCAGGGATCTCTAACTGCTGTACTTGCAGACATTGGCTATGTTTAAACATCATTTACACCTTAATTGTTTTATGCAATTGAGCATTGTACCGGTGGAGTCACCACTTCACTCCTCCTGCTTTCTTGGCTGCACCAGGAGCAGCTTGTTGTGTCATCTAGACCCAGGCTTGTGGTTTGTTTCTCACTAAATAAACCATGAATAGTAGCTAAGTCATCTTTCTGTGTACCACTTGTGTTTCGTCAGGGGGGAAACAAAATGTGAGCCAAGGTTTGCTTGACAACATGCCAATGCTTATGATTTGTTTCCAGCATTCAAGTCACACAGAAGGATCAAAGCCAAGACTTTTGAGCAGCATGCAGAAGCACACTGCTCATTCATATTAAACCATGGAATGGCATAGGGGGTCCCCCTGGATCACGAACCTTAGATTGTGGTCTTGTTAGCCTGCTTGATAATTCAACCCTGCTCAAAATAGCTTCAGTTTCTGTCATCACAAAAATTTAAAGTTCATAACTTCTCAATTCCTCTGCAGTGTTTCAGTGGACCAATTGAATGGAGCTGATCTATGGAGCAGTTTGAGAAATTCTGAGCTAGGTTTTGAGAGACAATCTTCTAGCCTATACTTCTGTAGTTGAGAGGGATGGAGAAAATAGCTGGGCTCACATTCTTCGTAATCACATCTCCCAAACTGTGATGCATTTCTGCAACAAAAATATGCTTATTAAAAAGCATATATTTGGGGAGACTGTGCACAAAAATGCGTATATTAAGAAAAATTGCATACAAAAAGTATATATTAGGTGAAATGCACATGAAAATGCACACAGATTATTAGTGGACTTTAAAAAAATGCAAACTGATACACAACTAAGGTGAATGGAAGACTGGAAAAATAAGGAGCAAAGATAAAATAAAAACAGCAGCTCTAACTTTCTTGAGATATTGATGTCTATCTTTAAAATGGCTCTGTCATGCTGCTGCATTGAAAAGAAAAACTAAATCTTTCAATTTCTTCTTCTTTAGGAGACGATGATGAAATTCCTCAGGAGTTTTTATTGGGAAAGCATCAACTTAGTGAATTGGGCAGTGAATCTGCTAAAATTAAGGCAATGGGCATTATGGACAGGGTAAGTTATTGCTGCCTTAAAAATGAAGAATGCAGCAGATTTTTGTTCACAGAGGGATTCTTCAACAAATATTTTTCATCTGGAAGAGATGTTACCTGAGACCTCTTTTAATCTCCAGGGCATTTGGGACGAAATGTAAAAGACAAGTGTGCATTTATTATTTGTTTTGGTAACTCACAACTTATACACATTCAGCTTTATGCTCTTGGCAAATTAAGAAATTAAAATAAATTAAAAAGATGGCAAAAATGGGGTGAGCATCCAGGAAAAACCCGTTTGGGAAGCCCACCCACTCAAGAACCCCATGGGTTTTTACAATACATTATTTTGGCTTTAGGCACTATCTGGAACGTAATCCCAATGTAACGTGAGAGTTGCCCGCAGTCTAGTCCGAGCTCTGTCTGGGCACTAGGAGACAGTCCCTGCCCTCCAAATCCTAACCTTGAGCTGAACTAGGATCTACTTCCAATTTTATTTGGAGCCATTACTTTTTTAATTGGCAAGTGAAAGGAAGGATACGCAATTTGAGGATGAAAGACACTACTCTGTTTATAAGTCCAAATGGTGGACATAGAGATTATCATATCCATGAAGGATAATTGGTAGATAAAATGTTCTGTTTTTAGCTTTCAACAGAAAAAACAGTGAAAGTCCTGAACATATTGGAGAAGAACATTCAAGATGGTTCAAAGCTTTCTACTCTTCTTAACCATGTAAGTTGCTAAATGATGCTAGTATCATTGTATTTATTTTATACATTAATTGAGAGGCTAGAAATAGCCTCTCCAGCTCTCCTTCTGAACTGGAGACTGCACCTGAGGAATCCTAATAAGGCTGGTTCAGATGGCATGGAGTATACTGTGACATTGCTACCAACCTCAGCTGAGAATGTCACATAGAGAAAATAATATCTAGTCTAAGTAACTTACTAGGAAGTCATTTCTACAGAGAGCCTCTTTAAATTGAAATAGAGGTTCCACTAGTCTAGGTATGCACAACTCAAATAACCACAAAGGATTTGTTTATATTTTATCAACAGGACATCACTGATACGTTAACTGAAGACAAGCATCATGTTATAATTTTAACTAGCCAGTGTTCTCTTTAGCTAATTTTTTGACCTTTCTTTTCTCCATGTCCCATACTGCTGTTTATTATCTCTCTCCAAGTAGAGACTTTTCTCTTTCTTTATACCACCATAGAACTTCATTCTCCTCTCTAGCCTCCCCACTTTCTGCTCCCATTTCCAAATACCTTTGTATCCCATTTGTTACCTTTCTGTTTTCTCTGCAGTCTGTATACTTTTCTGTATTCCCTCTGTACCCGATGTATTACTTCCCCCACCAACTTTCTCTTCCCATTACCTAGGCTTCTGTGCATCACATTTTGTTACTTTTTTCTGCCTCAAATCTGTTTCCTTCTCCCTACCCCCCTCCATTCCATTTACTTCTCCCTGACCTCTTCTACTCTTCCTTCTTAATGTTGGTGGCTGCAGTGCAAAAGGCTTTCACTCACTTAGCAATGCACACACTGAGGGAATCACAGATGCTAACCAGAGCTATTTGTATTTACTCTAGCAGAAGACTGGGGCTACCTTTCTTGAATTTGACACTGAAAGTGTAAAGTCTAAACATAAAGGTAAAGGTAAAGGTACCCCTGCCCGTACGGGCCAGTCTTGACAGACTCTGGGGTTGTGCGCCCATCTCACTTAAGAGGCCAGGGGCCAGCGCTGTCCGGAGACACTTCCGGGTCACGTGGCCAGCGTGACATCGCTGCTCTGGCCAGAGCCAGAGCCAGAGCCGCACACGGAAACGCCGTTTACCTTCCCGCTGGTAAGCGGTCCCTATTTATCTACTTGCACCCGGAGGTGCTTTCGAACTGCTAGGTTGGCAGGCACTGGGACCGAGCAGCGGGAGCGCACCCCGCCGCAGGGATTCGAACCGCCGACCTTTCGATCGGCAAGTCCTAGGCGCTGAGGCTTTAACCCACAGCGCCACCTGCGTCCCTAAAGTCTAAACATACATCTGTGGAAAACAGGAATTCTGGACCTCTCAAGTCTAGAGTTGGCACATGCCTGCCCTCTAGTGTCCAATTTTTATTTTGAAATGTAAACTCACCTGAAGGCTTGGGATGGACAATTTACATACATGCATATTGCTCTATATTTCTCAATCAGTGATATGTCTGCATGTTTTTTTGTTCTCAAAGGCCTTTTTCCATTATTGTAACTAACTTCTGTGACTGACTTGGGTCAAGATCTACATTCTATTTTTTCTCTTTCTGTTGGTTTGCCTAGAGCAGTGGTAGTTAGCCTTTTTATACCTACCGGCCACTAATGCATCTTTCTTGATGGTAAAATTTCCTTACCACCCACCAGTGCTCAGTGGAAGGAGGATTCAGCTTGTGCCGTAGAACCCCCTACCGCCCACCTAGAATCCTGAAACGCCCACTTGTGGGCAGCAGGGACCAGGTTGACAACCCCTGGCCTAAAGGAATACTGTAGCAAAGTGCTGTGACCTCTATATAATGCCTTATCCACATTATGCTAAATTCCACAGAATTAGACTTTAGAGTGACTTGTTTACCTTCCACTTTGAGAGAGAGTTAATGCTCTTACTTTCCTGTTACTGGAAATAGCTGAATGCTCTTGCATTGGAAATTCAGATTCCTTAGTTGGAACAGGAGCTCTTCCAGAGTGACTTTTCCCTGTTTTTGTGTTGCTTCTTCCTTCCTGACATGGTTTCCTACTTGGTTAACAGAAGATGGAAAAGAGCAGAATTTTTTAAATCAGAAATGATGCTCTATAAGAGTTCATCTCAATGGGTGAAGAAATACTGAGTAAGGCTCCAATACTGCCATGAACAGTGTGAGCCTCACTCACTGTTGTCATTCTGCAGGGTCATTTTGGGTGACGGTTACTAACCAGAAAAAAATCCCTGGCTGATTAGATGCAAGAGCACAGCTGGTGAAAAAGTTGGCAACTGTACTTCAGGAAGAGTTTTTCTGAGATTGTAGCATTGTGCAATATATCACAGAGATTCCTGGTTTGTATTTGGCTATTAGGAGGTTTTAAAATACGAGTAATCACTAAACTTTTTCATATTGATATATTAACTATTTCTGCGTAAACTTTGCTCACATTTATTTTCTCTGATTGCTTTTTAAAAATGTTTTCTTTTAAACTTAGCACTCTGAATTTTTCTGCAGAATAACGACACTGAAGATGAGGAAAGATTATGGAGAGACTTGATCATGGAGAGAGTCACAAAATCTGCAGATGCCTGTCTTACAGCTATCAACATTATGACATCACCCAACATGCCCAAAGCTGTATATATTGAAGATGTAATAGAAAGAGTTATTCAATACACTAAATTTCACTTACAGAACACACTTTATCCTCAGTATGATCCTGTTTACCGATTGGACCCTCATGGTGGTTAGTATAACAGATATATTTCTTGCTTTTTGAAATCATACTATTGTAGAGAATATACAGGCAGATCCAAAATCATCATCTCCTCCTCCTTCCTCCTCCTCCTCCTCCTTTATACTCCGCCCATCTGGCTGGGTTTCCCCAAACACTCTAATGTAAAGTAAGCCTTCTCAAATTTACTTAGATATATTTTGTTTACAGTATTGATATCCCGCCTTTCTGTTCCACCACTGGTGTGCCCAGAGTGTCTGCCAACAACAAATTTAAAAATATAGAGAGAGATCTGCTAAAATAAATTAATACTGCCAAGTATATGTGGTGTAATGGAAAAAAGGGAACTGTTGATATTCTGGTCCCAGATTGCTTGGAGTTTTAAAGGTCACTATCAATACCTTGAATTGAGACTGGCAACAAGTGAAGCTCAGACAAGTGTAAAACAATTTGATTGACTACCTGGCAGCTCATTTTGGAGCAATTGAAAGGACAGCCCCATAAGAACATATGAATGGCCTTGCTGGAACAGACCAGTGGTTCATCTCGTCCAGCATCCTCTGCTCAGAGTTACCAATCAGATGCCCATAGGAAGCTCACAAGCAGAATCTGAACACAATACCACTATCTCCTCCTGTGGTTTCCAGCAACTGGTACTGAGAAGCCTATTGCTTCCAACTGTGTAGACATTCCAGCTAGATGGTCTATCAATATATAGCTGTTGATAGACCCATGCAAAGCACATCACAGCAGTCTCTTTTCTTTTTCATGATGCTCTTCTTGTATTTTTCAAAATACTGGCTTGTGCTTTAGAGGGTTCCCATTGCTATCTGTGCCAGCTGCAACTTAAAGTATAAGTTGCATTTTCCCTGAAAATGTTGACTGGGAAAATCCTGTTGGGATCTGAATAGTCTGAAATTATTTGGTGTCCTGTCATAATTGATTTGAGTAAATTTAATTTGCATACTTAATGGTGTAAAAGCTTCATTAAGTGTTCCCTTCAGAAGGTCTCTTTCCTCTCATACATACAATACATATAATCAACTTGATTTATTATAGTCAACTTGGTTGACTATACAGTGGTACCTCTGGTTACGAACTTAATTTGTTCCGGAGGTCCATTCTTAACCTGAAACTGTTCTTAACCTGAGGTACCACTTTAGCTAATGGGGCTTCGCACTGCGGATACGTGATTTTTGTTCTCATCCTGGGGCAAAGTTCTTAACCTAAGGTACTACTTCTGGGTTAGCAGAGTTTGTAACCCGAAGTGTTTGTAACCTGAGGTGTTTGTAACCCGAGGTACCACTGTATTTCATCTTGGGAGATAAGAGAAATATATGAGCTTGGTGAGGAGCAGCTTTATATCTAATACGGTGCTAAATTTCTAAAAAATGTGTCTTGTTTTAAAATTTACTAGGTGGTGTATTAAGCTCAAAAGCAAAGCGTGCCAAGTGTTCTACCCATAAGCAAAGAGTAATCGTGATGTTATACAACAAAATTTGTGATATTGTTAGCAGTTTGGCTGAACTGTTGGAGATACAGCTTCTTACTGACACCACTATTCTTCAGGTAAGTTTGATCCATTTTATCCAGATTTCTCTTCCCCCTTCTGCACACACACAGGTCTAAAGTTCTTCTCCAGTGGATATTTTTTTTCTTTTACAAGCAGTAATGATGAAACTTCTTAAATTTAAGCTACTAGATTTTAAAAATTATTTTATAAGGCAACTTGGACAGTCAGTTATGAATATATATTATATGGAAAATATATGAATCTTTGAAGAACAATAACTACAAAATACCCAAGGAAAACAAATGTGTTTTTCTGTCTTAAATCTGAGGTCCTTTTCATCCCTGTTGTATGCTACTGCGACTAGTATGGGAATTGGAGAACACAATTAAAAAGATGATGATCAGAGGTCTTTTTCTGTTGAAAAGATTTTATTTTCGTTTTTCAAGCATTATGAGAATTTATGTATATATTTCCTTTTCTGTTAATAGGTTTCTTCAATGGGGATAACACCTTTTTTTGTAGAAAATGTCAGTGAACTTCAGTTATGCGCCATCAAACTTGTCACTGCAGTAAGCACACCTTTTAACCAATATTTAATTGTACAGAAATGAATGACTTCTTGTGGTGTTGTTGGTTTTTAAAGGAACCTTTGTGGGGGGTGGCTTTCATGAATTACTTAATCTGGTCCTGATCATGCCCTCACTTCTAACTTTGCCTGGCAACAGGTTCTTTTCCCCACTGAACTACTTCTCAATAAGCTTTGCCTCATAACCCAGATTGCTGCTGGTTTGTGAGAAAAGTATAACAACGCCACTGATCTTTCATGCCATTATTTACCTTAATTGTTACAAGGAAGGATATGATGGCAGGAGCACTGCCGATCAAACAAATCTATTACTTTGATAGTAGGCAAGGGTTAAGGAATTATGTTACTGAGACCATGTCTGATGTGTCTATGATGGGACACTAACTTGATTTGGGGCATGCTGAGAGTAGCTGAAAACCTGCAAGGAGATATCCCTGAGAGAGAAATCTCATTGCTATAGCAAATGCAGATTGGTCTGATTTTTAATTTCTTTTGAAGCAGTGTAGATTAGGACAGCAGCTTTAAAGCAGCTACTGTATTTTTCCATGTATAACACGCCCCCATATATAAGACGACCTCTATTTTGGGGGACTCCAATGTAAGAAAATGGGGGGATTGCCTAGGGTTGCTGAGCTTTTTTGGGGGGAGTGCCAAAAATCACTAACCTGACTGACAAATGCTACAAATGCTACAAATCGCAAGTGTCGCCAAAGCCACAAAGCGTCTGTTCACTTGCCGACAGAAGCCGGCATTCGCACGCCCAATTGCCGCAGCGACAGCCCATCCACAGCAGCCCTTGCCGCAGCCACCAGTCACCCACCAAATCGCCGTTGACAAGCTCCTGCTCGTGGCTGCAACCAATAGCCCATCTCCCCTCTGCACTATGCATGTATAAGACGACCCCAGATTTTTAACATTATTTTAGAGTAAAAAAACCTTGTCTTATTCACGAAAAAGTACGGTGATTAGTCCAGCCTGATGGCTCAGTGTGTGAACAACTTGGTGAGCCTCACTAGGTTTGAAAGTTTACTTAGAAAACAATTTGAGTTGGTATTTTAAACTAATGTTAGTAGTACCTTTTCCAAAATAATTTTAAACCATTTAATACATTTACATTAATACCACTTTTCTGGATTCATACCTCTTGGCTATAGATATTGATTGGTAATAGGAAAATAACTTTATGTTTTAATAAGTGTGTATGTGTGTTTGTAATATGTTTTGTATTTTGGACAGCAAAATAAACAGGAAATAAAATACATATAATAACCATAATGAACTTTTTTCAGGTCTTCTCAAGATATGAAAAGCATAGGCAGTTGATATTAGAAGAAATTTTCACTTCACTTGCAAGGTTACCAACCAGCAAAAGAAGTCTGAGGAACTTCAGGTAATGTACAGTGCTAATTTCTCTCTCCCTCTCCTCCCATCTTTTGAAGAAGTCTGGATTTTTAAAGACATTTTATTGTTAACTGCCTGCTTCAAGGGGCATGCTAAGCCAAACTATGTCTTCATAATTGCAGGGTTGGGATTTGAATCTAAGGTGCAATTTCAGATTTTGCATACAAGGTTTGTGGCTGTTGGGAGAGTAGAAAACACATCAAATGTCAGATGAGGGAAAACTCCTACCATCCCCTACTTTTTGCTTGATTTTTTTCATTTTTTTGTTAATATGGCTTAACTGAATATTGGTTAACGAAATGCCAGTGAGGTTTAGTGGACTAAGACTAGGCAAGCATCTATTCCAATCCCCACTCCACCATGAAACTTCCTGGGTGACCTGCACTAGCTACTATTACAGCCCAATGTACATCACAGATTTGATGAGATGATAAAAGAGGGGTGGAGCATAGCATAGGATCAAGCCATGCAAAGCATGCCATTCTGAATGCTATAAAAGAAGGGTGGGATAACATTGAAGGAAGGAGATGTATGAGTGTGAGGCGGGAATGCTTAAATCAGGCATGGGGAAAGTTTGGCCTGCTGACCAAATTAGACCCAGCAGGTCTAGTTTGGCCTACAAGGCTGTTTTCCCCATGCCATACACCTCCTGTCAATCTGTATCTACACCCAGTATTAGGTTTAGGACAGGTAAAGACATTACTGCAAAGGAACAACCAAAAGCCTTGAAGAGCACTCCCAGTTGTTCCATAGCACTTGGGAGCTGCTGATCCCTTCTGAAGGTGTGGGTTGCTGTCATAGCTCAAGGGTGATGACTGCAATCTCCACTGGGGTTCCTGATTCAAAGCTTTCACATGCAGTTGATGCATGCTGAAATTGGGGCTTGAATTCAGCATCAACTCCAAGTCCTGCTTTTGTCAGGGGTCTTCCTCTACAACCTTGCTTGTAGTCAAGCTGGGCTGTAGAGGAAAAAAGTTCCCACCCCTGGCTTAAATCATGTAGCTTCAAAGAAAAGTGATACACTTCTGTTGGATCAACTTTTGTTCCAGAAATGTACTGCTCTTTGGGGGAAGCTTATTGCTTAGTTTGAATGCAAAATCACATCTCTATTGTGGGAATAAGATTTGAGATCATTGTAATAATTGAAGCCAATTGAAAAAAATGCCAGGGGTTTTAGTGTTTTCCACTGGGTTCATTTTTAACGTTAGTAAAATAGGTTTGTGTTTTTCAACAGACTGAACAGCAGTGACACTGATGGTGAACCTATGTATATTCAAATGGTGACTGCACTGGTGCTACAACTAATTCAGTGTGTTGTGCATCTACCATCAGGCGAGAAGGACTCTAATTCTGAAGAGGAGTCAAATAAGAAGGTGAAAAATGCTTTAGATTTATGAAGATATATGTATTTAGCATATGTTCATATAGTTCTTACCGTTATCATCATGAATTCATGGAATGCTGGGCCAGTGATGGGTCGGGCATGGAATGTGGGGAAAGAGCAAAGGGGGAAATCTCAGTTGGTGACACTTGAAGGAGAAGTTGAAAAGGCACTGAAGAGAGAGGAAGCAAGTAAACACAATATATCAGAGAGGAAGAAAAGTGAACCTGGGCAACAGAGCAGATAGACTGAAAGAACTGTGAGAAATGAATATTCAACTAACTGTGTTAACTGAGGTTGAGCTATTTGATGACATTGTTCGTTGGCTGAGTGAATTATATTTTGTTTTTAAGATAATGAAGTAGCGGATTTACCGAGTCTAATGCACCATCGAATCTAATGAGCGCCTCAGTTTTCAGAACATTGAAACCAAAAAAAGTATTTGCTGGTGAATGTACTGTATTGGCCTGAATTTAAGCTTCACTTTCCCCCCAAATTCCAACCATGAAAAGTTAAGGTGCAGCTTAGATTCGCAACCTGCAGTATGCAGCCAGGAGCGCAGGGCAAACAGCGCCCGCCTCGCGCGTAGTGCAGCTTATATTCGGGTGTGGCTTATATTCAGGCCAATATGGTAAATGTGCCATCAAATCTAATGTGCACCTTAATTTTCACAGTGTAATTTGTCCAAAAAAGGTGAGCGTTAGGTTCAAGTAAATACGGTATTGTTCATGTTCATTACTCAAAAGTGATTGCAGGGTTGCATCTCCTTGTTCATAGTTGAGAAACGTATGTATTATACTTGCTGTTGCATAAATCACAACACACATTCAGTAAGCAGGCGCTGTGTTCATTTTCAGGTGGACCAGGATGTCCTCATTACAAACTCATATGAAACAGCCATGAGAACAGCACAAAACTTCCTTTCCATTTTTCTCAAGAAGTGAGTAGAATTCAACTGTTCATCTGTTATAAGTTTTATTTCTGTGTTGCTGTCCATGCAGGGCTTTGTCTCCTTCCACTTGCTCAAGAGGCAGGGATCATGCTAAATATTACCCTTACCTCCCTTATTAAACTCTTACAATTCTATAATTCTTTCTTTCTCCCTGGAGAATATCAGGAATTATCCCACTCTACCAAAGACCTATGGCATAAATTGGTTGTGTTCAGAGCTCTCAAAATAGACATCTTAACACACATCATTGTTCAGAAAATTTTATAGCCTTTTTGTTTCCTTCCACCCTCCCTGGTGAAAGAAGTATCTACTTCCACCATTGCTTAGTAGATCAAGTTTTGCATTCCTCTAGCATACAAAGCAGAACACATCCCTGTTTCATTCATCATCATCGTACTTTCCATCAGGGCTGCAGTTCCCTCAGCATCCCTGTCATCAAATGCTCCAATGTCAGATCTGTTGGACAGTTATCACAGTCTGGATATCTGCCTACACAGAGAAAGGAACATTGGGACTTTCCTTCTCAAAATGTCCAGAGGCATTCAGAATCAATCCAAAACACTCATTCAGTGGCTGGCATTCAGTGGCAATAATCTATTTTCTAGGACTACATGCAGACACTTCTGCATCATAAACAACCCTTCCCTCGTAGTTTCTCTTACCTTTGTCCCTCCCTCAATTCCGGATAACTCTTGACATTTATGAGCTTGTCCATGGTGAAACTGGGAGGGGCTTGTTCCGGGGAGGCAAAAATGTGTGAGTGCTTTTATATTTAGCGCTCATTAACCTGGCATCAAAAGGATGTTAAGGCATACTTCTTTTCCCCGATATGATTATCAGGCTTGCTACTGTTATATTGTTCCACATTTATGATTATATATATAGTGCCAGAAAATTCTCACTTAAAATGTAAAAGAAAAATCTAGGATTGATTGAAAGGTGAATTCACTATGTCTTATTTTCCCCTTTTCATTGCTTTCTTCAAACAGATGTGGTAGCAAGCAAGGGGAAGAAGATTATAGGCCACTCTTTGAGAACTTTGTTCAGGATCTCCTTTCCACGGTCAACAAACCAGAGTGGCCAGCTGCGGAGTTACTACTTAGTCTATTGGGAAGACTGTTGGTAAGATGCTTGGATTTTTGAAGCAATAATTCTGCTTCACTTTTAATAATGGCTTGCTTATTTTGATGTAAGTTGTGAAAATAGTCTTATTGTACTGAATCTGCGTGTTGCATGCAGTGCAATGTGCTTTGAGCTGGTGTAGACTTAATATAAGAGTGATCCTTAACTAGGATGAGGGATGAAGAACAGGCAATTTCACTCCTTTTCCTACCATTTCTTCTTTTAGACTTTGAATTTTTCTCCCTCCTTCTCTATTATCACTGTTCCATGTTAAGTCTCACCAGTGTTAAACATGGTTACAGAAATGGACTCCAGATTTCAAAAGCTGTGTTTGAAGTATCCTTGAGTTAATGTTGGTCAACTGTAAATATATGCTAAATGAGAAGCAGAAGAAATTTTCTTACAAATGGAGAGAGGATGGGGAAGTTCAGGCTTTTGATATGAAGTGGCCTGAATTATATGTGAAATGCTAAATAATGTTACTGAACTCTTCCCATTATTGTAGGAGAGGATCAAGCAATATTGTCTTGAAATGTGAGGGGAATAAAAATGAAGTTTATATATTTTTTTCTTTCGTTTTCTTAGGTCCATCAATTTAGTAATAAATCTACAGAGATGGCTTTGAGGGTGGCATCTCTCGACTATCTTGGTACCGTAGCAGCACGGCTGCGGAAAGATGCAGTCACTAGCAAAATGGATCAAGGATCTATAGCTCGAATTTTAAAACAGGTTTGAGTGAAGTTATTGTTGATTATTTTAAGGCAGGTTTCAGTGTAGAGATTAGTGTCCATAAAATATTTGGAGTAACATCCCATACAAAACACTAATGAGAAAAAATAGCATTGTGAGATTTCTTCTTTGTGTTACTCTCAAAAATCAAGAGTGCTTTTGACCTCTCATTTTGATTAGTTTACCCTTAAAATATAAGTCTGTGGCAGTTGCCTCTGGGAGCATTCAGCTGTTAGCTGGGGTGATGTGGGAGGTGGAGGGTGAGGGGGAAGAGACAACATTTAATTTCATGGCAAAATAAAAATTTGCTGCAGAAGAAGCAGCCCAACAGGTTTGCTGGGAGATGGTGTTTCACACACTTACTACTAATTGATTGTGCGTATGACGACTTTGTTTGATACCTTTTATTTTTGTTGTGTGTTAACATGTTGTGTGTGACATATTGATGCTCCCAGGGTGTTTTGTAATTTGTTTACATTAAAGTGTGTTTAGATCAAATTGATCCAAGTTAGTGTGTTCTGATATTGGAAAGGGTGTGAATTTTATTTAAAATATATTGTGTATTACAGGTCTCAGGAGGGGATGATGAAATCCAGCAACTGCAAAAGGCACTGTTAGATTATTTGGAAGAAAATACAGAAACTGATGCAGCACTAGTGGTATGTTGTAGTTGTTTAAGTGAAAGTCTGCTTAACCCTTTCTGTCTTGAAGGCCACATCAATTGTAGGCCAACCCCTTGAGGGTGGTATGTCCATGTTGGGCATAGCCAAAGTTTGCAGAAAGAAATCACATGCACGCGCACACCCACCCACACACCATGGTGCTGCATTGGAAAGGAAGGTCTTTTGCTTACCTTGCAAATGTGCTGTCTTGTTCCCTTTTAAGCTGAGTGAGTAAGGTCTTGGGAGACCTTAAGCCTTTCTCCCTTAGCACACCAATAGAGGAGGTGGCACAAAGGCTACTGCCTTTGAAACTTTGAAACTGCAACTAAGTTAGATACACAGGCATCAAAAGTTAAACATATAGATGTATGGACATCTAAAAGGTTATGTAGAGATTGATACCAACAGTTATAAAGTTCATGTTACTTGTAGCTTTCTGATATGAGGCAAAAAACTGGCAAATTGTATTACTCTAGTGTTTTTCCCTGCTGAGCTTTACATGTCAGTGTTTTAGTATTACATGCAAATTGCCTCTTTTTACTATAAACTGTTTTCTGCTTCATACACACCCAGTGTTAGGAAGTTTGGGGGCAGTCCTGACAAGCTCCTGCACTAAAAATTTACCACTACACCACTGTTCAGTATAAAAATGCTCGTTCTTCCAATTTGGCAATACTTTTCTTCTTTTTAAAGTTTGTGGGGTTGTAATATAACCTAAGAAAGAGATGACAGAACCACATTTGAGTGCCTCTGTCCATGATAATACAGGACTGCTTACATGATAGGAAGCAGAGTCAATGACAATTGTGGTATATTCCCCATAAAGGAGAAGGGCCACATCTCAAGGCATAGCACATGCTTTACATTCAGAAGACCCCAGGTTGAATTTGTCATTGACTCTGCTTCCTATCATGTAAGCAGTTCTGTATTATCATGGACAGAGGCACTCTGGGTAGGTGAAGAGTAGGCCCTAACACTTTTATGATGGTCACATTTAATAAGCAGTTGAGGAACACATTCATTTATCATAGACTCTAAAAATCAATTTATAATTGTTTTATCATGTTTTGTAGTGTAAATAATCCAGGAGTTAAAGTGTGTTTGCAAACTGAAAATGACTTTGTACATGAAAATGACTTTGGAGTAAATTCAACTATATGCAACTCAAAATACAGTTGATAAATTCAGCTATATGTAATTCAAAATGTAGTTGGCTTGGAATATGGAAATGCCCTGCTTCATTTCCAGTAACAAGAACTTAGATCAATATATTCTAAAATACTAGTGTCTTACTTATTGAAGAAAATCTATATCCCTCCTTTCTGTTGCTGTAAAAATACTCAAGGCATCTTTCATCAATTAAAAATATACTAAATAAGCATATCCAACAAACAATATGAGGAATGAAACACTTTCTGACATTGTCCTTTTTGGGATTTATTTTCCCACACTCTCTCCTGCTGCACCAGTTTTCTCGGAAATTTTATATAGCACAGTGGTTTCGGGACACTACTATGGAGACTGAGAAAGCAATGAAAACTCAGAAGGATGATGATTCATCTGAAGGAACACACCATGCAAAAGAAATCGAGACAACGGGACAAATCATGCACAGAGCAGAAAGTCGCAAAAAATTTCTTCGCAACATCATTAAAACGGCACCTTCTCAGTTCAGTACATTAAGGTGAGTTCCACAGATAGCTCATTTTTATTTACTAAACAACATTTGGTGTTCATGTATTGCCATATTCTTCTGTTGATAAGCAAATGCTAAAGTAATATTCTACCACTTCATTACAGGATGAATTCTGATACTGTGGACTATGAAGATGCTTGCTTGATTGTTCGCTACTTGGCCTCTATGAGGCCGTTTGCCCAGAGCTTCGATATTTATTTGACACAGGTAAACTGTGCCAGAAGTCTTAGTGAAATACAGTTGGCTTCCTGGTTCCAAACGCTTATGCGGTAGTGTGCAATATCTGTTCATTGTTAAGCGCAGGTATTTAATAGGTCGTGGTAACACCACATGCTTCCATAATTATGTATCAATTCCACAACATTTTTCTTTATCCTGCATGCATTTCACACCTCCTTGAACTCTTTATTTCATCTTTGCATTTTTGTAACAAGAACCTTAAGTTAAAAAGGTGTCTTAAAAGGATAATGGTCCTTTGCCTACATATACTTTATTTGCATTCTTGAATTTTAAGGATATTACCTCATAAAGTGTATATTCACACATCATAGTAGAGCAGCTTAATAACTCAAAATAGAAAATAGTTTTAGTAGTTTGCTTGCAGTGCATGGTACTGCCATGATGAATGTTGTAATTTAGTAGCTTGATTATATTAATACTTAATAGGAATGCAAGCATGTTTGAATGGGTCACCACGTTAGGCCTCCAGAAATACAAGCGTACTCCTACTTTGTTTAATTTTTTGGCCTTCATTGTGGTTCTTGACCAGAGTGGATTAAAAAAGCAGAAAGAATAATGAAATAGCTACTATGGAGGACTTGATCCAAAATTATCACAAAAAAATCAAAAGAAAACACATATTTAGATGCCTCTTTAACGAAGGCATTATCAACAAGCAAGCAGTTATATTTTATATCACTCTGGGCACAATCCACCTAACATTGCTATTGCACAGCCTCCATTCATTTCAAGGGGCAGGCCCTCCACAAATCCACTTACAAATGTCCCTCACCCAGGCTCAGTGCTGTGGCCTAGATGTTCTCTTTACCTTCTTCCTGACCATATTTGATACAAGCAGCCAAGGCTCACTGTAGTGAGTTCCAATGCACTGCTGCATCTGCCCAACAGTGGTATAGACAGGATAGTCTATTTTCCTTGCCCCAAAATCATGCATCTTTGGTGAGGAGGAAGTGCTTTCTCTGTGATGGCCAATGAAAATCCTACCCTCTTACAGTTCAGCCAGCCGTAATATTCTCTGGAGTGGTCTTCAATTCACATCATTCTTGAGAAGTGTCACAGGTAATGGATGCACCTGCCCACCCCATAAGTGAATCAAGTGGGACACAGGGTGCCCCTACCCAGTCTCCTTTTAGAATAAGCTGGGCTTTGGAGCAGGCAAACACTTTCTGCTTCTGCCAGTTTCAAATGTCAGCAAGACGTAAGGCACCTCTTGCCCCCAGTCCTCCACATATGCAAGTGTGCACATGTTCAAGGATTTGAAGGAGGGGAATATTGGCTATTTCAAATAATGGCTTGGCTACTGAATTGTGGCAAAACATGTGGACCTTTCACATGGAGTGAAATGGGGTGGTGCAATTAATATGTTTGACTGAGTGCCCCTTTGGTGAGGTTATATTAGATTTCTGGTAGCTGGTTTTTCATTTTACTTCAATTCTAGCATGTTTCCTCACTTCATTTTTGTTCGTTAAACATTGTGTGCTACTTTTCAAAAGCAAATAAAATGCCATTTTTTTGTTTTCTTATTAGATTCTGCGTGTGCTTGGTGAAAATGCAATTGCTGTTCGAACAAAAGCCATGAAGTGTTTGTCTGAGGTTGTTGCTGTAGATCCCAGCATTCTAGCCAGGGTAAACAAAGAAAACACTCTGTAACCATACACACATTTTTCTCACAAGCATCTTTTATGGTTTCCCTCACTTTGTGTTTCTTTCTTGCTTGTTGCTTATAGCTTGACATGCAACGTGGTGTCCATGGACGGTTGATGGACAATTCCACTAGTGTACGAGAAGCAGCCGTGGAATTACTTGGTCGGTTTGTGCTTTGTCGACCACAGCTTGCTGAACAGTATTATGACATGCTGATTGAGCGAATACTGGTATGGCTACTTTTAAATACTAACATTTTATAAGTTCAATTTTTACATAGCTCTTTATAATGAAGATAAATATGATGGTCCTCTGTTCACCTCTGTTGAAACATAGTTTCTGACAAGCATCTCAAATGGTGATAGTGAGCATTAAGAAGATTTTTTCTCCATTTGTAAGGATTTTACACTAAGTGTTTTAGTTTATTAATCATGGTACTGTGTGGTCATGTTTTAATAGACATTATATTCGTTATCTGTTGCTAATCAGCTTATTATAGCTGCCCTATGTGTTGGGTAACATGCTTATTTTTTTTTTCAGTATTAAATTTTTTCTTTCTTCTCCTTCTTCAGGATACTGGTATTAGTGTCAGAAAAAGAGTCATAAAGATTCTTAGGGATATCTGCATTGAACAACCAACATTTCCCAAAATTACAGAAATGTGTGTGAAAATGATTCGCAGAGTCAACGATGAAGAAGGCATTAAGGTACAGTAAACAAATCACTTACTACAGGGGTGAGCAGCCTCTGACCTGTGGGCCCATCTTGGTCGGCAGGGGTTCCAGTTTTGCCTGTGAGGCCATTTCCCTCAAACCAGGCCCACCTTTCCATCTGCTGAAGTCATGGCATGCTGCTAAGGCAGGATTAAACCCTGTCCTCATGCCTATCAGCTGACATCCTGCCTTAGCAGCATGCCATGTTTCCAGCAAGTAACAGGATTGTGCAGCAGGGACAGTGGGACTGAGCAGGGATTAAAGCACTTCTCAAAAGCAGTGTTTGAATCTCCTGTGAGCAGTGGGTGGTTGCTGCTTCAGCAAGGTGGAGGTTGCTTGACTGAGGCTATATTGGTGCTGATTTCCCTTTCATTCAAGTTGAGCTGCTAGTGATGTGTGTCTAGTGGATTGTGCTTTTTGTAGACTCTTGTTGGTAGTTTAGAGACGGTGGCAAGCTACTTTTACCTAATCAATAGCTATCCATTTTATTTCCAGAAACTGGTAAATGAGACATTCCAGAAGCTGTGGTTTACTCCAACTCCCCATAATGACAAAGAAGCAATGACCAGGAAAATATTGAACATTACAGATGTGGTATGAGAGTTCTATTGTTCGCATTGACTAATGTATCAATTGTGATAAATTGAGTTGTATCTGACATGTTCTAATTTTGTTATTGTCCTTGACATGATTGGTGATTATACTCTGTCCCTAGTATTGGTTTATTCATTGAAGGCTGAGAGTTCTCATACTGTAGCGCTTAAGCAAATGTTGCAGTTTGTAGCACACATCTCTCTTGATACTTGTAAAATACTCTGGGTCTTGTGAGGTTCCCTATAACTGATCAACTATTTTAGTATAGCATGTATGTAGGATTGAAGTTGATTAAGTAAACATAACGTTAAATAGATTCGAATGTTTTCAAGAGAATTTAACAATACTCCTACAGTACAGTGGTACCTCGAGTTACAAACGCCTCAGGTTACAAATGCTTCAGGTTACAAACTCCGCTAACCTGAAAGAATTACTTCGAGTTGCCCCAGAATGAGAACGGAAATCGTGTGCCGGTGGCGCAGTGGTAGCAAGAGGCCCCATTAGTGGAAGCACGCCTCTAGTTAAGAACAGTTTCAGGTTAAGAATGGACCTCCGGAGCGAATTAAGTTCATAACTAGAGGTACCACTGTACTTACAATATTTTTATAGTTTTCATTTATATAAAGCAGATTTTGTGTTTATTTGACATTGTTTCCAAAAACATATTTGGTCTGCATTGGTCTTAAGTTGATGATTAATGAACCTAGATGGTGTTTCAAATATTTGAGATGCTATTCAGAAATCTATTAGTACTATGAATGAGCATGTCACTTTACAGAGCCTAATAGGAAAGAGAGCCCTGCTCCAAAAATATTGTAGGTTAGACAGAGTGAAGGGACAGTAACATAAAGCAATAGCCATAAGGTTAGAAAAAACTTACATTTGGTATATTACTATTGTGGTTGGCGCTTTGGTCTAAACCACTGAGCCTCTTGGGCTTGCCGATAGAAGGTCAGCAGTTCAAATCTGCGTGACAGGGTGAGCTCCCGTTGCTCTCTCCCAGCTTCTGCCAACCCAGCAGTTCTAAAGCACACTAGCACAAGTAGATAAATAGGTACCACTGCGGTGGGAAGGTAAATGGAGTTTACGTGCGTTTTGGCTTCCATCATGGTGTTCTGTTGTGCCAGAAGCGGTTTAGTCATGTTGGCCACATGACCCGGAAAGCTGTCTGTGGACAAACACTGACTCCCTTGGCCTGAAGCGAGATGAGAGCCGCACCCCATAGTCACCTTTGACTGGACTTAACTGTCCAGGAGTCCTTTACCTTTTCTTATTGATGTTTTAATATTCACATATGTTACTGTAGAAAAGTTACATGCAAATGAATTTTCATTTTCTCTTAGGTTGCAGCTTGTAGAGATACAGGGTATGATTGGTTTGAACAGCTTCTTCAAAATGTAAGTAACTGTTCAGATAACTTAATTTTTTCTAAAAATGGAACTCCCTCAGTTTGAGGTTTATACTGAATGGGGTAGGCTGTGGAGTGGGAATTTGAAGGCGAAGGTGGATTCTTGAGGTTGCTTTCACAAATGGGAGCAAGACCTTTTTGGGAAGCCATTTCAGAGAGGGGGGGGGGTTGCCAGGAGGGTGTGAGGAAATTCACCCTCCTCCAACCCCACTACGCACACTTTTCTTTTGCTCCAGTGCACTGCTTGCAAATTATTGGCCTATTGACAGTTGCTTCCCATGTGTGGCAGAAATATACCATATTTTTCGCCCTATAGGACACACTTTTTCCCCTCCAAAAATGAAGGGGAAATGTGTGTGCGTCCTATGGGGCGAATGCAGACTTTCGCTGAAGCCTGGAGAGCGAGAGGGGTCGGTGCGCACCAACCCCTCTGCTCTGCAGGCTTCGCGGACCTCTCCACAAGCAGCGGGAGTGCTCCCGCTGCTTGCGGAGAGTTGCTTGCATGCAGAAGCCTGCGCGCGCTGAGCTCAGCGCGTCCAGGCTTCGCGGATCTCTCCACAAGCAGCGGGAGCGCTCCCACTGCTTGCGGAGAGTTGCTTGCATGCAGAAGCCTGTGCGCGCTGAGCTCAGCGTGTCCAGGCTTCGCGGACCTCTCCGCAAGCAGCGGGAGCCAGCGCTGGGCTCCCACGGCTTGCAGAGAGCTGCCTGTTTGGGGGCTGGGGCGGGGGAAGCTCGGGCCTCCCCCGCCCCAGCCCCACGCCTGGGGGGGGAAAATAATTTTTTCCTCTTTATTTCCCCCCCAAAAAACTAGGTGCGCCTTATGGGACGGTGCGTCCTATAGGGCGAAAAATACGGTAGTTCTTTGCTATTTTTACATGCTTTCTTATGAAGATGGCTTGTATATTCTCAGAATCTATCCATGAGTATCAACATTGTCCACATTGTTTATCTTTGTAGTTGCTAAAATCTGAAGAAGATGCTTCATATAAGCCTGTAAAGAAAGCCTGTACTCAGCTTGTGGATAATTTGGTTGAACACATTCTGAAGTATGAAGAATCTCTGGCAGGTAAAACAGTTATTTACATTCCATTCATAAGCTATGTAGAATTTTTGGTGGGTAGCAGAGCTCCAGGTGGAATTCAAATTACCCTTCCACATGACTGTATGAATTATTGCAGAAGTGTGTTCATATATAAACCTCATGTAGTGAGGTGTGTGCCTCCAACACTCTTAGCTTTCAGGAGGAATTGGAGAACATTCCTGTCTACCCAGGCATTTGGTGGCTAAAGAATACTGTATGGGCCAGCCTGAGATCACTGGATTAAATATTTTTACCTGTAACTTTTTAGGTATTTTTAACGGTAACTGTTTTAGAATGCTTTTTAAAATTTGTTGTGGATGAGTTTGTTGTCTTGGTCCCCTTAGAGGGGAAGAGTGGCAGATAAAGTCAATAAATGAAATACACTTGATCATGTGATTGTGTAGCTAGAAAGCAGGTACAGGAGGACTTGTTCACATTGAGCGAAAGCTTCTTATGACCCAGCCTTCAGAACTATATCCATTACAAAATGAAGCACACAGTGCACATTTTATGGTCTTAAACTGAATTGCAATAGTTCTGTACTTGTGAAATCAAAATAATGTTCCCATGGAAGCTTTGAGTGTTGCAGGGGAAGCAGATGTTGTCATGTCAAACCAGAAAGTAGACAGGAACAGGATAATAGACAGCTCCAAGGGGGCACTGTTGGATGAAACATTCTCCTCCTAAGGCATCTACACCTTGCTGGTGGAGCTGGCTGGTTTGTTAAAGGGCCCTTGCCTTATTTTGTAGCCTTTGACTTCTGCAAGACGGAAGTACAGTAGGGCACTCATCCTCGAGTCAGAGGAGGATGGTAGCACTGTGCCCTCTGATGGGTGAAGGGGGGCAAATGAGATATTCACAGTTCTCCCCTCCCCAGGAAGCAGCATATGGACCTGGCCATTGCAAGCAGCTTCGGTTCTAATTCTGCTTGTTGATTTAATTGTCCATAATATATCCAGGACACACATGATACTAAATAATACTAACAACAGTTTTTGTATATTTGAACATCTTAATGGAATATTAGTTAAGTGTGTTTGTGTGTGCATATGTATATACATGTATGCTTACATTTTTTTCTTTATTTTTCAGATTCCGATAATAAGGGTGTGAATTCAAGTTGCTTGGTAGCTTGCATAACCACTTTGTTCTTATTCAGCAAAATCAGGCCCCAGTTAATGGTCAAACATGCCATGACCATGCAGCCATATCTTACCACTAAATGCAGTGTAAGTACTCCCTACTGTTTCCCCACATTGCCTCTGCTTATGTTATATGAAACTCATGATTTGAAGTGAAAATTGGAAGCAACAAAGTTATTGGCTTTCCCTATTGGCTTTTAGGCACCAGGCGTAGGTAACCTATTTCCAGGGGAATTTGGGGTTGCCCTGATTTACTCCTTTTTTATATATATTGGTTAGCTGCATAGGAAACAGTTGCAAACATCTTGCTGCTTTTAAATTTGCAAACTGGAGATCACGGGTTGGGGAAAAGGTTGATAGTCCTCTTGTGCCTCAGAAAGCATTCCTTTTCAGGCAGATGACTCTTCTTTAATTCAGGGTAGTTTCAAACCTTATGTGCCCAATAAGTTTGTATGGTCTCCAATACTTCCCTCGGCAAATGGGTAAAGTGTGATAACATGCAGAGTGTGTGTGTACACATCAGAAGGGACCTTATTAGACAAATATCTCTACATGTTAGTCATATATGCCTTTTATGTTTGCTTCAGGGCAGTTTCAGCTCCAGGTTTTGGAGATGGTTTCCAAGCCCCACGCCCAGTAAGCCTACCTCCTCACTGCAGCAGGTCTAGGGGGCCCTTTACAGTGAGCTCTGTTGGCGTGTTGGCCCTTGTCATATGCCCATTTGTGTCAACCCTTGCTGATGATAGTTTAACATTTATTTATTTATTTATTTATTTATTTATTTATTTATTTATTTATTATAAAGTTGCTAACTGTTTAAACTCACATACTGGCAACTGTTTTTTCTATCTGCAATATAATTTTTAATATTCCATTCAAGGTGTATTTGTAAACAGATGGAATTGATCACTAGGAGTGATTGTTACTCACTTTATTCAGATAACGTAGTAGTATAACAGAACATGAAGAGTGTAGAAGCTTAACCATATGCAATGTTTTTCTGTAGAGTCAAAATGATTTCATGGTGATCTGCAACGTTGCAAAAATTTTAGAATTAGTAGTGCCACTGATGGAACATCCGAGTGAGACTTTCCTTGCTACTATTGAAGAAGATCTCATGAAGCTTATAATCAAATATGGCATGACAGTAAGGTTTAATTTCTACTTCAAACTCATTTTGCATTAGCATGGTACTCATGTTAAATATGACTTGACTTCATATTTTTGTAATGGTTTTTACTGCACTTTATTATCATTAGTCTTCTTATAGAGATGTTAGTTTTCGTATAGAAAAGAAAGCTAGAAATATAGTAGAATAAAATTGTATTCTCATAATAGCCGCAGGGCTTTCAGCTTTTGGCATTTGCTAAAATAAGAGCAAGATGTTGATTTCTCCACTGACTGCTTTGTATTGTCTTAGAAATTACTTCTAACAAAATCTAATGTGTTCTGCTTTGTTTCTAGGTAGTGCAACACTGTGTCAGCTGTCTTGGGGCTGTTGTAAACAAGGTCACTCAGAATTACAAATTTGTATGGGCCTGCTTTAATAGATACTATGGTGAGTAAATTTTTATGCAGAATTTTCATTATTTTAAAGTTAATTAAACATCTAATAGGAAAAGAAACTATGAAGACAAGTATTCTTCATTTTTTGCAGGTGCACTTTCAAAATTAAAAAGTCAGCATCAAGAAGACCCAAACAGCACTATACTTACAGCAAATAAACCAGCACTCCTTAGATCCCTTTTCACTGTTGGTGCACTGTGTCGGCATTTTGATTTTGATCAAGAAGATTTTAAAGGCAACAGCAAGGTAAACATTCAGTATTTATTTGCTTACTACTACATTTGGATAGACTGACATTTTGGGGAAAAATAAACTTAGATGAGCAGATTTTCCTATGTGATTACTTTTTAAATGAATGAAAATTTTCTCAAGCTTTCCCCCCTGAATTATCCACATTGTTTCCCCTTTAAATAGGTTAACATTAAGGATAAAGTACTTGAGCTGCTGATGTATTTTACCAAACATTCAGATGAGGAGGTACAAACAAAAGCCATTATTGGTCTAGGTAAGAACATCAAAATACTGTGGTATTAGATGCACACAGATTTGCCTATAGTGGAATTCTGCTACCAAAGTTTGGTTGATGGAAGTAGGAAAGAGAGCTTCTGCTGATTTCTGCTTTCCCCTGCAGCCTCCTACATGCCCCTCCATCTGCTCCAGAGAGTTGGTGGATGGCAGGTGGAATTGGAAATTTGCAAGGGAAAGGGGAAATTGGTGGGAAAATGCCTCCTGTCTCCTCCTCCAGAAGTAACCTGCACTGGATTGAAGTTGCTTTGATGAATAGCAATTACCTTTGCATTTGTTGAACAGACACTCAGGATTACTTATGAGTTCTTGGTTATGATGATTCAGAGCAATTGCTAATTAAATATAGGCAGTGACCATTTTGTGCTGACATGAGGTCCTTTTGGATCCAGAAGGGGGCGGAACAGGGGCAGGACAGGATAATATGCACTCTGCTGACACACACAGGGGCCAGGAATGGAACCCCTATGCAGAATGGTCGCCACCTGTACAGTATTCCATGAGGATTTGCTTCTGTGTTGAAATAGATTATTGTAAGGGTTTGATTCTATGCAAGCAAGTTTTACACTTCAGATAAATTCTAATGCTTCTAAAATGGGTTAGTACCCACTTTATGTATCTATATACTTTTTGTGTCCTGTCGTAAGGCAGCTGATACTATTCCACAATTTGGCACAGTATCTTTTCAAAAGGAATTTGAAATTAAGGTTCCTGCAAATATGAATGTGGCCCCATTATAAACACTCAGGACTTTCTTTTAAAATCTGCTTCAGTAAAAGGATATACCAAATTGTATCATCTTATTTTCTTTCAGGGTTTGCATTCATACAACACCCAGGTCTAATGTTTGAACAAGAAGTGAAAACATTATACAACAGCATACTCTCTGATAAGAACAGCTCAGTAAACTTAAAAATCCAGGTGTTAAAAAATCTCCAAACATACCTCCAAGAGGAAGATACACGGATGCAGCAGGCAGATAGAGAATGTGAGTGATGAGCATTGTTGCACTTTAAGTAAACATTTTAAAGAAGTAATTAATATCAAGTAACTGCAACTTAGTTTTCAGTTCCATCTCTGATGTTGTTTTCACAAAGAGCTTTCTGTGCATTGAAAACTTTACAGATAATGGGATAACAAATTAGGAAAGATCTATACGTGCAGCAGAATGAAATGGTTGAATGCAGTTTAAGCAGTAAACCTCAGGTGTATAATCACATTTTGAATGCACCCCCAAAGTAAAAACATATTTGCAAGAAGAAAAGTGGCATAGCAGTGAAAGGGCTGTGCCAGAACCATATGTGTGTTGCTTTTCAGAGAAGGTTTCTTGAGAGGGAGCATTAAAAGCATAGCAACTACCACCTGAAGTATGAAGTGGTACAGTCTGCTCTTCCACTTTAGCCTTTTTCATATGTAGAAAAGGACTTAAACAATGGCTGTTAAAAGTAGTTTCTCCATCATTGGAGGCAGCTACCCTGGAGTGGATTACTCCTCCCACTTGCTTCAGCAGGCGGGGCTTATGCAAATTATTCAAAGAACCTTTGTCAATGGCAGTTGCAAAAGTAACTGCTGTTTTCCAGTTTCTCACCTACTTGCTCTAGAGTGATGGGGCTTCTGAGGAGCTCTGGCTCAGTTTTCAACGATACTTAGATTTTTTTCGAGCAATTGCTTCAAACTTTTCCTTCCCTCCTAAACTTGGAATTGGCAGTTTCTTTTAGAAGAAAGACTTGTCTGGATAGTTAAACTAGAAGGCACTTCCCCTTCCAGTCTTTCTGCTACCTCTGTAGTAAACCACAACAGAAATGATATTGTGTGGCTTCATATGCTGAAATAAGCAATGCTTTTCTCCTGTAGCGGTAATGAAACTTTAAGCATTTGCAGCTGAAAACAACCAAGAAGTTTATGCGCCTCCATGTTTTTGACACAGGTATCAAGCTTGGGCTTAAACTGTATCTTTTGATCTTCAGCGGTGATGGTGTTTCTCAAGAGGCCTTTCAGTCATCCCAATTAGTGAGGAGGCACATGCTGAAATGTTGTCATGTTATGCTGATGAAATGAGTTAGTAGGGAAGAAGGAGATGCTGTTTCTGTGTTTCCAGCAAAGCATACAAATATTGGACCAGGGATTTGGTTAGGAAGGAGTTAAGCAGTACCACTAAAAATTGCTGCCCATACCTTAGGAAGGCTGTTTCCAACCTGTGTTCCATATAGTAGGAAAAACCATATACTTGTATGTATATAATGTGATAAAAAGTGTTGATAAAACATCTCCTTTGGTTTCTGTTTTTTTCATAGGGAAAAAGGTAGCAAAGCAGGAAGATCTGAAAGAAATGGGTGATATTTCCTCAGGGATGAGCAGCTCTATCATGCAGCTCTATCTCAAACAGGTCCTTGAGGCATTCTTTCACACGCAGTCCAGCGTTCGTCATTTCGCACTCAATGTTATTGCACTGACATTAAACCAGGGTCTTATCCATCCAGTTCAGGTATGCAATTGCATAATTTGGGCTGCTATCCTATATACACCTGCTTTGGAGTAAAATAAAAAAACGTATTCACAAAAACCTTTTGGACTTCTTAATCTGCAAATTGATTTACGTTTTCAGTAATACATCAATGAGCTGTTTACTTGCAGACTTATAGACAATGACACAGGAACTGGTGGTTTTCTTTCATAGAATCTGTAATCTTTTAAGAGGTGCTCCAGAAAAGGTTCAAAGTTTCAAAAACTACCACCTGGTTAAACTGTTGTGCTATTATTTGAGTGACTTCGTCAGATATTTTTGTTTCTACCTTGCGGTTCTTAACTGAAATCAAGAAGTAAATTACACAGTTTTCACAGTGTAGCTTTGTGGTGTTCACATAGCCTTTCCAGACCTCTTTTTATGGTGCTCTGCAGGCTATGGATATTTGTAGCATGTCAAACATGTACAATATAAAAGGAGGAAAATATAGACATTTGCAGGCATATGTGAAGATTTTACAATGTTTCTATCTCTCTTTCAGTGTGTGCCATACTTAATAGCTATGGGCACAGATCCAGAGCCTTCTATGAGGAACAAAGCAGACCAGCAGCTGGTGGAGATTGACAAAAAATATGCTGGATTTATTCATGTATGTATGCTTCTGTTTGTTGTGCTTATTTTTGTTCCTTTCCAGTGAAGCCATTCAGTAATTACTTCCAAAATGGGGAACCAACCAACAAACCAGTCATTTATTATATGGTCACAGACCTGCTAATAAAATGGGGAACGGTGGTGGAATGTATTTACTGACTAGGATCTTCAAGTACAATTTGATCTGACGTTAAATCCTCTTTTGGAAGTAATGACCAACTGTAGTTTACATTTATCAAGATCTGTGCACAGGGAAGAGATGATGCCTGATGCACAATCCTAGCTTGCTAAATTGTGGTTAACAAACTGGGAATGTAGATATGAACTCTGCCTCAATTCACAGTATAACAAAAATGCTTGCATTGCAACTAGAATAGCTTTGGAAAACACACATATATTTTCTCTTCCTTGGCCTAGAAAGTCTACAAATATTAAAAACACAAATAATCCCCCTAACTGCAACATGTATACCAATGTGTCAAAATTGTGCATGTTTGCTATAAAAAAGCAAATGATTTGTAAATTGTTCAGTAGAAAGCTATTGGGGAAACTGAAACAGGTAACTTTGAGCTCAAATCTTTGTGGCAACCTCTTTCTGTTTGTCCTAAGCAAAATTAAGACTTATAAATGTTTTTAACTTCAGATGAAAGCAGTGGCTGGTATGAAGATGTCATACCAGGTACAGCAAGCAATCAACACTTGCCGTAAAGATCCTGTGAGGGGCTTTAGGCATGATGAATCCAGCAGTGCTTTGTGCTCACACCTTTACTCCATGATCCGAGGAAACCGACAACACCGACGAGCCTTTCTCATTTCCTTACTCAACCTCTTTGATGACACAGCTGTGAGTCTAATGCAGACCTTTTCTATACGCTTTTAAAAAAGTGCTTTTGATGAAGTATGATCTGCTTTGGAGAGGATATTTGGTTTTGAAAATAGTATAAAAGTTGCAGTATAATAGCTACATAGAAATTAAGTAGTGACATGTTGAATTTTGGCATTTTTTTATTTCTTTCATTGTCTTGAGCAGCCGTCCCCAATCATGTGCCCTCCAGATGTTTTAGACTACAATTCCCATCATCCTTAACCATTGGTTATGCTAGCTGGGGTTGATGGGAATCCAAATCATCTGGAGGGCACCAGGTTGGGGGAGGCTGGCCTGGAGAATTGCTAACAAAAATGAAGATGCATTCCCCCTACACAGTGCTAAACTTGATTCAATAATATTCATAGGTTTTCCTAAATGTGGGATTCCATCCTTAGGGTTAACAAGGCAGTTGCTTGGTCAGATTTAAGTTTTCACTTCTTCTCCTTGACAGGAGTGAAACCCATCCCTCTCTCTTCCCACAATGCTTTGTGGCTTTCCTGGTTCATCTTAGCTTCCTTCCAATGCCAAAAGAGCTCTCTGTTTTTTTTGGCACAGCCCCTGTATTTATAGATGGAGTGGGTAGAGGCACCAGGAGACAGAATCCATTCCTTCTGTGATGTTTCAGTGGTTACAATTGCAAGAGTTTTTCATGCTCATAACTTGGAATAGGCATAATGGTTAGTATTCAAAGTAGTGGGAATCCACTACTTTGCCTTTGCACAACGGAATCTCCTCCATGCCGTCTAAATGTGCCAACTCTGTAGGGCTGAGATGTCTTCAGCCACCCCCCAAAAAAGAATCTATTGGGACAGGGCTGAGTCTACCAATCTTGAGGGGCCAGGTCTTGCAATGGTGGTGGGCCTTGTGGCACACGCGATGAAACACGTGGAAATCCCCCCTCCCCCAAAAAATGTTGGGTGGAACTCACTGGATACTGTATTCAAGGAGCAAGAATGTGGCATGGAGCTCATTGAGCACAGAAATGATTGTATATGTGTATCTGTCTATTATTATTTTCTTCTACTTCCACAGAAAACGGAGGTGAATCAGCTTTTGTACATAGCAGACAATCTAGCCTGTTTTCCTTACCAAACCCAGGAAGAGCCACTTTTTATAATGCACCATATAGACATCACATTATCAGTTTCTGGTAGTAACCTTCTCCAGTCATTTAAGGAGGTAAGTGGAGTTATATTATACAACATTACCTCCCTCTTCCACAAAAATAGCTGTTTACTTGGCCGTTTTCCTATGTCCTGAAGGCTGAAATTTCAATTCAGTGGAGCTGGGTCAAGATATTAACTAATATGCATGAAATTTCAGATATAGCTATATAATCCCTAGTTTAGTAAGATAAGACCTTCGGAGCAGGCACTTAAAAAAAAAAGTTTATGAACCACCCTACTGCCCTATACTCCACTGGGCTTCCTGGGTCCTGGAAAGTCTGTCTATGTGAAGAAAATGAGACTAGGCCGAGTAGATTAGGCCTTGCCTTGCCTTCACCCCATCCCCTGCGTGCAGCCGATTTTTCTTCATTTTATTGCTGTGGGTGTTTTCTTTGTTTTGTCTTGGTAAACCACTTTGCAGGTTTTTTAAAAATAATTTTTATTAAATAAATAAACAATAAATAAATATAAGCCAAAACACAACCCATCCTGTAGATTTAAGTATCTGTCCATAGTTGACTACTTGTTGTCAGAGGCCCAGAATCCACATTCCTTTGTAAGAAAATATGAAATAACAGAAAACTATTTTTGCAGGGGGGGGGGAGAAAAGAAAAAAAAATCAGTGGGGGGGGGGAGTGACAATGAACCCTATTGCTGTTTTCCGAATGTGCCACGAATCTTGTGCCTACCAGCTGGGGCCCTGCACCCCCACTGCAGATTTACCACCCATACATTAAAAAAGAAATGCTGCAACCATGCAAGGGGCTGCTGATAATCAAGTTAAGCAGTCCTTTGTCTTGTAGGATGCATTGACTGTATTCTGAGTTGAATATTTAATAGCTTAGATGTGCGTGTAGTTCATCCTTTGAGTCTGCTTTCCCAAAATCTCGCCACTTATTTCCCTTGATTGGTAGTTCATACTGGTGAATGACTACATGTCAGAACGGTCTTCAAATCCCTTTTTATAATATATTGATAATGGTGTTTGCTATTTTTCTAAACTACCTGCCATTTTCTTTCAGTCTATGGTGAAATATAAAAAAGAAAGGAAGCAATCATCTGATGAAGAGAGTGAGAGTGAAAGTAACAGTGAAAGTGACAGCGACAGTGAGGAGGAAGTTCACAAACCCCGAAAGTTGCGAAAACGTGCAGAGTCTGATTCAGATACTGATGAAGAGAATGATATAAATGCTGTCATGAAATGTTTGCCAGACAATTCAGCTCCTCTCATTGAATTTGCAAATGTTTCCCAGGGCATATTGTTGCTGTTGATGTTAAAACAGCATTTGAAGAACCTCTGTGGATTTTCTGACAGGTGAGGAGCATTCAAGTTTTGCTTACTTTATCTCAGGAGTGGGGAAGCTTTTCAGTTTGCATTCTTCTGCGAGCAACTTCTAGGGTGTGCATGGCAGTGATGGGTGGGGCTGGAAGCAAAACTTGGAGCAAGAGATGTGACTCTTACAATAGGCTACATTCCAGCCATGCGAAAGTCAGATCTTTCCTCTTGTACACCCAGCCCATCTCTCCAACCTTTATTCAGGCAAGCAAGAACTATTATCACAGTTCAGGTGCATTTTAGCCAAGTGAAAGCTCTCAAGAAAGGCATGCAGTAAGGCTGGCGAGGAGTGTGGCTGAGGAGAGGCCTGGGGACTGGAAGGCCACATTTTGCTGGTGGGCTTGAGGTTTCCTACATCTGTTTTATCTGATCATTCCCTGTGATCACATTATTGAGGTTTTGTTACGGATTGAACTCAAAACTTGGGTGAATTCTGCATAATGCAGATGCATCTAGCAAAACCTAGTGCCATAATGTTTGTGTTATATAACACTAAGAATTTTGACCTAAGGGACTCAGTAGAATTGCTTATAGATTCTACTTTCAAAGGATGTGGGGAAATCTTACTAACTTCAAGCATTCGTTTTGTTTTCTTGATAACAGTAAAATTCAGAAATACTCTCCCTCTGAATCGGCAAAAGTATACGATAAAACAATAAACAGGAAGGCAGGAATTCATTTCCATCCAAAACAGACGCTAGACTTCCTTCGAAGTGATATGGCTCATTCCAAGCTCACAGATGAAGTGAAGAGGAATATAGTCAAACAGTACTTAGATGTAAGTATTGAGAGCCTGCACAATTTTACTGCCTATCAACTTCATTATAAAAACGCTTGAACTCTGTTCTGAAATACTTTTAAGTTTTTGTTATTTAGAAGGTGAAATATGAAGAGCAGTGGCTGCAGGCTGAAATTGTTTTTTTTCTTCAGAGGTGAGGAATGGAGTATGCTGACTTCTTCCACTGCAAGTTGCCCTCTTCAGTTTGCTTGCTGAAGATATGTGTATCTAATGCACAGAACTAGGCAAATTAGAGGCTGTTGGATGAGCTGCAGGTTGCATCATTTTTCCATTGACAGTGCAATGTCATTGGGTTGGGCTGTCACAGTGAGCTTGAGATGGTCCATGCAAAAATTAAAGTGTAGGCTCAAGCTACATGTGACATCACAGAATTTGCCACTGAGCACAAGCTTTTGCTTTCACACATTACCAGCATACACTAGTGTGCTGTTGTCCCGATCTGGGTTGGGGCGCCCCATGCCTTCAATCTGCATTATGGGCTGCAGGGGAGTCTGTTCATTCTACTGGGATTTTTCTACCTAATGCAAATTTCATACATGGGCCTGGCCCAGAAATGGACCACAGAGCAGGCAAAGAATCAAAAGACTCCCTCTTGGGTTTGAGTTGGTGTGGTGCTAGCAAAATTTCCCCACAATTGCCAACATTGAGGCTCTAACAGTGGAGTAGCGTGGGGGGTGCAGGGGGGGCCGGCCGCACCGGGCGCAACATCTGGGCGTTAGCGATAGGGATAGGGTTAGGGGGCGCAAATCCAGGGTTAGGGGACGCAAATTACTTGCCTTGCCCCGGGTGCTGACAACCCACGCTACGCCACTGGGCTCTAATATGTAAGAAATCTAAAACCTTACCCCTTTAAGGCCTATTAAGGAAGAGAACAATCTTTGCTTTCTCCAAGAAAAGATGTGTCACATGCTACTAAATTGATAGTGTACTCCACAAATTGTCTTAAGGTCACTCCCATAAGGCTTCCTTCCTTTTTTTCTTTTCTGTTTTCATAACTCATTTTAAGGTGGCGCCTAATCTTCTTTCCAATATCCTTTCTTAGTTCAAACTTCTCATGGAACACTTGGATCCTGATGAAGAAGAGGAAGACGGAGAAGTGTCAGCTAGCACAAATGCTCGCAACAAAGCTATTACCTCGCTGCTCGGAGGAGGCAGCCCTAAAAACAATGCAGCTGAGACAGAGGATGATGAGAGTGATGGGGAGGATAGAGGAGGAGGCACTTCAGGGGTGAGGCGGAGGAGGAGTCAACGTATTTCGCAGCGTATTACGTAAAATGATTTTATGTGCTTATAAATGTCAGTCTATAATAAAATGTACACTGAGTAATGTAATCAATATGGAAAAAAAAAACCATTTTGTAGATAGAAATTCTTAACCGTTTATACACCTTTTTGTAGAAAGTTCTAACAAAAACAATAAAAAACATAGAAGAGATTTTATCTAGCATAAAGTTTAATTTTCCTTTGGAATGTACTGTGTGTATCCTTTTTATTGTTGCCAAGTTTTTATGTAGCTTTATGATTCATTTGTACATATAATTTTATATATCAATAAGAGTTAAAAGACACGGGTACAATTTAATATGTGATTTTGCAAGGATGTTAACCCCTTGGCGCTGGCGGTCGCGGTGCGTCTCATTGCCGGCAATGGAATGTGTGCCGGGAAATCCCAACTCCCGGCGTCAAGGGATTAAAAGCAATAAAAGCAATAATTTCACTCAAGTTCTTTTGTGTAACACTTGGTCTTTTTTCCCCTCCCAATGTTTTAGTCATTGAGAAGGTCAAAACGAAATTCAGACTCTACGGAGTTGGCAGCACAGATGAATGAAAGTGTTGATGTCATGGATGTCATCGCTATTTGCTGTCCAAAGTACAAAGATCGACCACAAATTGCAAGAGTAGTACAGAAAACCAGCAATGGCTTCAGTGTTCAGTGGATGGCAGGCTCCTACAGTGGCTCCTGGACTGAGGCTAAGCGCCGTGATGGCCGCAAACTGGTGCCTTGGGTAGACACTATTAAAGAGTCAGACATTATTTACAAAAAAATTGCTCTAACGAGTGCTAATAAGCTGACTAATAAAGTGGTTCAGACTTTACGATCGTTGTATGCCGCCAAGGATGGAACTTCCAGCTAATGCATTTGTACATGCAGCCAAATTTTACAGGAAATGAAATAACAGAAAAAAACTTGAAATATCAACTTTCTGGCAAAAAAAAATCATTTTAATGAAGAGTAAGAATGACACCTGGGATGCAGGAAACAGAAGGAAATGTTTGGTAAACATTTTTGTGGGAGCTTCCTTCGCTGTTGTGCAGCAGAAACTTCTCAGTTCATTTTTACTCCCACTGTATAATAGTTTAACAAAAATTGTTTATATCTTGGAAAAAAACCTTTCTGTTTTAAAAAAAAATAAACAAGTGAATGTTGGAAATTAGTCTGTTAATGTTCTTAATAAAGTGTTCTTGGAGTTTAACCTAGCAGCGGATGGCTTTCTTTAGCTTAGCCCAGTTTCCAGGGAAGCATTGTTTTTCCAGGCTGTAAAATGGCAGAATCTCCTGGATATATAATTTATTCTGTTGGGGGGGAAAGCATGCAGTATCTATGACCTATCTGCAGGAGGAGTTTTTGTAAATGTAGATTTTGATGTATTAGGTCACCCTGAAATAATACAAGAAAAGGGATCCCCAGCAAATCTGGTGGAACGAATACTGCAATAAATTTTTTTACTTCTCTTTGTTACTTGTCTGTTTCCATTTGAATTTCTTATTGTAAAGATCTGTTTAAATCCATTTATATTATTTTGCAGTCTTTTATGTAAAATTTACTATATCAGTGGTTTTCAAAGCAAGACATAAATATTGTTTATACAGTTTGTATAGGCTGACTTCTGAATAATTGGTATCTTTTATTTTTATCCCTTAAAAGGGTGTAAACACAAGTTAACTCCAGGGTTTTATTGTATCCTGCAATATTTAGTATTAACTATATATGATTTAGCACTGTGCCAAACACATTTTCAAGAGTACATTTTGATATAAAAAGAAACTATAGTTTATGCCTTGTATGCTTCAATTTCTTTCTAATGCTGTCTATATAGCAATGTTCAAAATTTGAGTGGGGGTGGGAACAGCCATCACACTCGCCTGAGAAACTAGCAATGGATATATTTCACTTGGTTAGGAGATCAGACTGCTCTTGACCAGGAACAATGTATGTGACCCAAGAACACCACCTGTGCGTTAGGATCCTATTGTTGGATATATTTTTATGTGAACCAGAAAATCCTAGCTGCACTAGTGGTATTTTCACTTAACTGAATTACAGTAATAGGGTGCAAATATCAGAGGAGTAAATACGGATTTGTAACTGATTAATTGTGCTAATATGTTCGTAAGTTATTCTCTAAAAGTTAGGGGTCAGAACACTTGGTTGTATTGTAGTTACCTGAAATATCTTTTCACCTTTTACACAGCAGAAATACTACTTAAAACTCTGGAGTGGTTGCTTCAATATCTCTCATCACCAGGTTTAAAAGCAGCTTGACTTTCTGGATAGTAATATCTCCCCCCTCCCCATATTAACGTACAGAAAAGAAATTAATAGCATCCAAATAATTAGCAGAGAACTACTTTAAAGTCTTTGTTTTCAAGCTTGTATAGAAGTGGATGTTCATCAAACAAACAATTTTGGGATGCATTTATTTTATTCTGCAAAATTGGAGATATGGTGGGGTGGGATTTTTATTACATCAGTTTACAGAACTCTAGTGTGCTACTTGATCTGTTAGGAACAGTAGAATAATATTCAAATCCTACATTTTCTTAAACAGAATTCAAGAATTAAACCAACATGACTAATTCTTCATCAGAATCCATTTAATAATTTTCATTTCCTCCTATTTGTTTTCTGTTGTACTGCAGTTTAGTGCTAATTTAGTCTTTTAAGTTGGGAAAGCAAATGTTATTTTAGTCAATGGGTTTCTTTTACTTGTTCTTTATAAAACCATGCTGATGGTTAGTAAGTCAAATCTACCCTGTAGGTCTGCTTTCCCCAACCCTAGTGCCTTCTAGATGTTTTGGTTTACAGTTTTTGAGTTTTAGATGGAAGTTGCAGTGCAAAACATATAGAGGGATCGACGGGGAAGGCTTCTCTCTAGGTGCTCACAAATTGGTTTTAATACTTCCTTATTACTTTATTATTCCTTATTACCTTCCTGGGTAGAATTAATATCTTAGTGGTTAAACTTGTGTTTCTCTGGAATACAATTTAACAGCAAAAATGTTTGGAATTTCATGTTAATATATTCCCATTGCTAATTAAGATTGTTCCTTGCAGCAACTATTCCAGGATATTTTGAGTTTACACAGAACTGATTCAAAGTTGTTTACTGTGTTTCCAGCACAAGCTCCTAAGGGGAGCAGGTATTGTTAATGGTGAGTGGATTATATGTTGTCTTGCTTCTGGAGGGGCATCAAAAATTGTAATAAATTCCACCTACTCCTTTTACATATACAAGCAAAACTGTTGAATAAGAAAATATGGATGTTTGATATATCTTTATACAGTCTGAATCTTGCAATCTCTGACCATTGATGAGCGCTTGACAAGAGAAATCAATCTTTGGAGAATTTGATAAGGACAGCAATACTATTTTCAGGAATGGTGCCTTGGAACTGGGCAGAGCAAAGGGTATTCCTCCCTTCTGAGTTAAAGTTTACTTTTTATTAAAGGTTGGCTTATGTTTTTCTTCAAATATACCCCTTCAGCCTCCAGGTAATTTCTGCAAAGATAGCAAGTACCACTGGAGGCAAACAGCAATTCTGTACAGGGTTATATGCTTTGGGATGCCACCTGAGTACTCCTCACAGGTAAGAATGTGAGTCCAACAGACACTCTTAAACTCTTCGTTTAGATGATTTATAACATGAATAGGAAAACATGTTGCCCTCCAGATATTGTCAAGACTCTAGCTCTCATCAACACCAGCTAGCATGGCCAATAGGGATTGTGGGAGTTGTTGTCAAGCACACACGGTTTCTAACTTGTTGCCCTGTATATATTGCTGAACATCCCTCTATTAATCTGGATTTTCCTTTTAAGAATGTTGTTTCAAAGATCAAGTTCCGACTCTTAGTTATTCAGAATTCCCTCTTTGGGGACTTCCTGCCTCACAGCCTGTAATCCCATTTTAAATGTAAACAGGTGGCACAATGGCTCTTAACCTGAAGGCTGGTGGCCTGAGCCCACCCAGGGACAGCTATGGGCAGGATTCCTGCATTGAATGGGGGGGGGGGGTTTGGACTAGATGACCCTCCATGGTCCCTTCCAACTCTATACTTATAGGAGGTTGTGTTGTATATACTGTAGGGTATATAGGGATGAAATGAGATCCAAGGGAAGATAGATTGCCCAGCTGAGGATAGAGGTACTTTTACAAGACTTCTCTCCCCCCCCCCCCACCGCTATCTCTTGTGCTAATGTTTTGTGTGTGTAGTATCACAGCCTAAATTTTAACTCCCATTCTACCAATTTCTGTCTCAGATGTAATTCTTGCACATCTGCCCTTCTAATGGAGTAAGGTACAATCGGTGTTGTGCCTTGCATTCACAGCACAGTGGACTGTAGGAACTAGTATTTTGTAAATGGTCACGGGAGACACGTGGCGCTGTGGGTTAAACTGCAGAGCATAGGGCTTGCTGATCAGAAGGTTGGTGGTTCGAATCCCGGCGACGGGGTGAGCTCCTGTTGCTCGGTCCCTGCTCCTGCCCACCTAGCGGTTCGAAAGCACGTCAAAGTGCAAGTAGATAAATAGGTACCGCTCTGGCGGGAAGGTAAACGGCGTTTCCGTGCACTGCTCTGGTTCGCCAGAAGCGGCTTAGTCATGCTGGCCACATGACCCGGAAGCTGTACGCCGGCTCCCTCAGCCAACAAAGCAAGATGAGCGTCGCAACCCCAGTCCGCAACTGGACCTAACAGTCAGGGGTCCCTTTACCTAAATGGTCACAGTAGGCCTAACATAGAAGGTGACTATGGACTAGGTGGGCAGCATCAGTCATAGTCTTCAAAGCAACTGAACAACAAAACCTTGTTGCGTCATTCAATTGTAATGGCCTTTGAGGACATACAATAAAGCTGTGACTGTGATTGACCTGCCAGAATCATCTTCTGCAAAAACACCATTTGAAAGTATTAAACAGCAAAAAAATTATTACATTACTACAAACTGCTACTTAAATAATTATAAAACATGATTCAGGATCTTAGGTATGAATTATCTTTTTAATCACTGTGCAACTATGGCTATTTAAATTTTGCTATTTAAATACTGCTTTCAGAAACTATGAATCTTGTCTTCTTTGCCCAATATACCAAACATAAGTATGTTCCAAGAAGCCTAAGTATATGTGGTATTGTACTGGTCTGCATAATTCCGTGATTTTGCTTTTATATGCTAGCTTATTGGTTAGGAAAGAAGTGTTATTTGCTTAGAATTTTGCCATAATATTATGCCATGATGGTCAGCTATCAGATATTTTTCCAAATAATATTGGGCCTACTTTCCTTTTAAAGGGCAGAACATCCAAGAAATTCTGGTTTTATTTTTCTTCCACATTTGCTACCATAGCCTCCACTGCATTCCAGTCAAGCTTACTGAGGATGCTGCTAGTACTTTCAGACACACTGTCCAAGTTATTAAGGCTGGCAATGGAGCAAGCATCTTCATGAGGCAAAGACTCCTGTGGAGATATAAAAGGTAATCAATGACAGGAGTGTGTGAGATACAGCTTAGCGAGCCAGACTAAGCTCCCCAAAGTGCTTTCTTCACCAACTTTATACTGACACCACCAACTGCCAGGATCTCATTTCCCCCCTCTCCTCCTCTACTCTGACTTACAGTCTACCAAATTCCATATTTCCTCTCAGAGGGTGGTCGAAACATTCAAGATAGCCACTCCTTTGGAGCAGCAGCCAGGTCCTGCTTTAACAGCAGGAGAATAATTATTCTGCCTGCCCAGCATTGCTGTCCATAATGCCAGCAAAGACCACCTTATTTGGAGTTTCTGTGAGCTCACACCGTTTCAGCTTCTCTTCCCCCTCTCCCAGAAACCCACCAGGGACAGTAGGGTGGGTGCATCCTATGCTGCCATGATCCCTTCCACCAGTGGCTTGGGCTGGCACCTTCCTCCAGTTATCATGTCTGCATTTTTAGCCAGCAGTGTCGGGTGCATTTGCATAGAAGAGGGGATTAAAACAAAGTGACTGTCCCATATACGCAGAATGAGTAATGGCTAATTATGTTTCCACCCTTGCCTTGAAATGGGAATTAGAACCGCCATACAGTATCCTCTGGATCTCATCAGGAATGCTCCAAACACTCATGACATCGTCTTCACTCTCCTCATTTGTGCGAGTTGTTGTGTCAGTGTCTTGGAACTTTCTCTGCTCATCAGAAGCTGCAAGAGAGCACATTCTTTATTTGCAAGTATTTCTTTCCTTCAGTTATCTCTTGTTAATTGGTGTTCTGGACCTAAATTCTGCAACCTTTATCCCCCTTGCTCCCAAAGTCAGATTTTCCACCTGCTCTAGAATATCTAATATGGGCTACTGAGTCCTCTTATTCATTCTACCCAATTATAACTGTCTTAGAGTCACCCCTGCCATGGTACACTTTGGGGCCTACTGTTCTCTGCTTATAGTTCCAAGTTCACAGAAGAGAGATGCAGCAAAATGAATCTGTTACAAATGGAAAGAATAAAGAGTCTGTAATCAGTGCATGCTAGCGGGACGCAGGTGGCGCTGTGGGTTAAAGCCTCAGCGCCTAGGACTTGCCGATCGAAAGGTCGGCGGTTCGAATCCCTGCGGCGGGGTGCGCTCCCACTGCTCGGTCCCAGCGCCTGCCAACCTAGCAGTTCGAAAGCACCTCCGGGTGCAAGTAGATAAATAGGGACCGCTTACCAGCGGGAAGGTAAACGGCATTTCCGTGTGTGGCTCTGGCTCGCCAGAGCAGCGATGTCACGCTGGCCACGTGACCCGGAAGTGTCTCCGGACAGCGCTGGCCCCTGGCCTCTTAAGTGAGATGGGCGCACAACCCCAGAGTCTGTCAAGACTGGCCCGTACGGGCAGGGGTACCTTTACCTTTACCTTTAATCAGTGCATGCAGTATTACAACTTAACCCTCAACCGTTTACTATTTGAAGCAAGATGTGCTACAAAGCGATGCAATATAAACTTCTCAACACAGCAAACTTTACTGTATTGAACGAAGTCAAAAGCCCTCAATCTCTAATCAAGGGACTGCACCACAAAGCTCTGCTCCCATAGCCTCCTCCATTATGTTGGTCTTGACAGTGATGCCCACTGGACATGCCTCTAAATGGTGTAATTACCAAGTACAAATTTGGCTACTTTGTTACGTTGAAATGGTATTCATCTCAAACATCATTATTTTCCTCAAAGGCTCAGAAGGTTCTGCACAGGCACAAAAAGTGCTTTTGAATTTATCTATTGTTACACCAAGTTCAAGACCCTAGTTACGGCTTGCACAGCTAGTCAAATACAGCAAACATTTTTAAAACTCCTTCAACTGTTGGGAAGTTCACTCGCATTTCCAAGTCTTGGGGAAGCTGTCCAGACCAAGTTCTGGAAAGGCTCCCAACTCCAGCAAACAGCATTGGTAAAGACTTTTCATTATCCAGCTCTTTAGTTAAACCCCTAACCTATGTATTTTGGACTTTTTAAGCTTATAATAAGACAAAAAACTTTCCTTCCAGAAGTTTCAGTGTTCACTGCAGGAAAGCAGAGATGAGCAGCAATGAACAGTGTGAGAACTGGTTCAATAACAAACCTTGACTTTTCAAGTCAAGCCTGTGACTTGACCACTGTTGCAGGTGTCTTCTGCTTTTCCACCACATCTCCCCTTGATGGGATTCTGGTCCCTTTCTTCTGTATGGAGTTTGGGATAGTCGGCCTTGAGCAGAAATGACACAAAATACCCAATTTATGGATCAGGAATTGGAAAGCACAACTATATAACAACCCCCCCCCCCCCGCCCAAATAGTTCAGTGCAATCTGGGCATTGTGGCCATCTCATTTCCATTCTTACCTTTCCTTGGAGTTATGCCACAAGACAGACTGGAAAAGGATCTCGTCTGACTCAAACTACCTTTGGAAGCAACCTTCCTCCTTGCACCGTGGCAACTTCTACAAGGGATATACCATATTTCTATCATAGCAATACTGGTTTCAGAAATAATATACAAAAGTGCATGAAAATGGCTTCTCATAACATTAGCAGGGTCCATGCTGGGGCTAATCATGTAACATTACAATACCATTGTGTCTGTAATGACAACCATGTGCCACCGCCGTGTTTAAATGGTTCATTTTTGCAATGAGGAGTTGGCATAAGGCAGATTTCCAACTACTGAGAAAACCATATCAAACTATTTGGCTTTCTATGCAAGTATTATCTACAGCAAATAACTGATTCCATCATCTTACCAATTCAACTTGAGATGACAGGGATTGAACCTGGGATCTTTACATATAAAGTAGATCCTCTACCACTAAGTTAGGTTCCCTTTTGGCTGTTAGCACTGGAAGTAGCACAGATATCCACAACAATCTCCATTTGCTGAAGAGCAAACTACTAACATGCATATTTGAGTGTGTGTGTGTGCGTAGTTAACTCTAGCCATCCATGCTGCGGTTCTGACCCAGATGGTGGGGGAAGCAGCAGCTAATATTTTTGTCTATTGGCCTCAATTGGTCTTACTTCTGAGCTGGGGAAATTAAAGACATTGGGGAGCTTGTATACTTTACCCTCCAGCGGAAGCAATATGTGGTCTCTTGAAATCATGAGGTGATCTTGTTTTAGATAGTGAGTCAAAGTCACTTGAAGGAAGTTTCACAGTGTCAGACAACAGCTCATGCATCAGAGTGAGGGCTTCAGAGACTCTAATGTTATGATGCTCAGAAAACAAGGCTCTGAAGGGAGTAAAAACAAGATGCCTATTATTTAAGCCTATTACAAGTTTTGTTTCTTTACTGACATTTCGTCTAGTTTAAAGAAGAAAACAGCCTATCTAACATTTGGGGGAAAGCAGAGAGGGATCCAAATTCATCTATGGGCCTTAAACTGTACAACCCTGCTGTATAACTTCCCCAGAGAAACAGTACAGACAGCAATATACAACTTTTAGATGTACCATCTTTCCCCCTTTTCTGAGTCATAAGTTTCTGCCCAAGGCCTTTTTTTCAGCAGATCATCAGGGCTAGAGCTTCATATCCAGGCCTAAGACAATTGTCCTTATGTATTCGATCTTATTTCCGGGCAGGTGACTGAAAGGTCTATATGGAGAAATCCCATGTTTTCTCCCCCACACCAACAGGGCTTTACAGAATGACAGGGCGACATCACAGTTGGGCCCAATGCTTAGGATCCAGCAGCCAGTGGCATTTCTGCCCATCCACACGTCCAGTGAGTGGGCAGAAGGGGAGCTCCATGCCAATAGAGTGACATCAGCTGGTGGCTGCTGGGAAGCTACAGAGGCCAGCAGGGCTGACATAGACACCTCAGCCGGATCCAAACTCCATCCCCTGCCCAGGGTAAAGGGATTGGCAGTCACATACACCAGAACAAAATAAAGGGAAAGGCTGGAATGGCACCGAGTGATAACTTACTTATTTTTTTCACATTTCTTTTTCTGCTGTAATTTAATATCCTGTGTTGTGATTCCAAGTGGCTATACAAGAAAGGTAAACGGTTACTAAAATTATCTTCTCTTTCCAGTCTTCATAATTGGTTACACATTCATCATAAGTGCTTTTTCAGAGCTAGGATTTTGGAACTGTGCCCAAATGGAAAAGTGAGGTGTGGCCACTCGACAAATAAAAACTATGCAACTGGTTGCCTCCGAACATTTCAAGCCAACAAACGTGGTCCACAACTATACTTTCAACTGACACAACCTATGAGAATTTTCAGACAACTGCTGGGGTGGGGTGGGGGTGACTGAATGGGTCAGAGGTCTGGTAAATGCATCTTTGCATGATGGAGTGATGTCTGCTGCCCTTACAGAATCACAGAATTGTAGAGTTGGAAGAGACCCCAGTGGTCATCTAGTCTAAAGCTCGGCATAGACAACCCCCCCTCCCAAATTTGGCTGCATGTTCCCTGTCTTTCTTGGGCTGTAGGAGAAGCTAATCCATACTCAATGCACTGTTCACTCCAACCAGAAAATAAATGAATGGAATGTGTGAAGGACAAAGAGAAAAGAGTATCTCTACTCATTTTGGTCTACCCACTATTGGTATGTTAGGCCACCCTTGGATTAAAGGATCAGGCTATGTGATCAACCCCTCCCCCCACTCCCCACCCCTTCTCATATTTTATCCCACAAATAAATAAGCTTTGATCATTTCTGTATCTGAACCAGCCTCAAATGAATCCAGTTAATTTTAAATCTGTAATAGATTGTACAGAAAAATGTAGAATTTGCAGCGGACGCTGATTAGGGCATTCATATTTGAGAACGACGTCTTAACACATTTTAAAAATGCTTTTCTACATTGAATTGTTACAGCCACATGATCACAATACAATGTAAGTAGTCTTACCATTTTTCTTCTAAAATGAAATGGATTGTGTTCTTTTGCCCTTTGTTCAGCCAGCGTTTGCAGATACTCAGCTAGCCTTTCCTTTCGCTTTCTTTTCATCCAAGTGTGTAACTCTTTTCTCTCCTTTTCTGTTTTACGTGAATGCCCACTCACTACACTGGAGAGGCTGGAATACAGGACAAAACTCAGACATAATTAACACATACTTCAAATAATTAGATGAAACAACATTTAAAAGCATGTAAAAGTAGCATAGCAATATATATGTCTGTTTTGATCTCAAAGGACTACCAAGTTTCCAAAAATATCAAGTACATGGAAAACAAAAGTTAGTCCACAACTCAAATTGGATTTGGACCTCTCTCAAGGTAACACTATTAAATCCACATCCACGGATGGCATGGAGACCATTTTTGGTGTTGCGCTGGCTGGGACATGCGCCCCCCCCCCAAAGTCATGGTCCATCGCTGGATAATGGTGGGGATGGGGTGGGGATGTTGTCCCACAATGCCACCTGACCGGTTAAGGTAAACAGACATCTATCACAAATCTCAGTAAAGGTTTAGCTGTTATTATTTACTTACTGCCTGCCTTCCAGTGAGCTCAATGTGGCATACATGGTTCTACCCTACAAGGTAGGTTAGATATAGATAATGACAGGTCCAAATTCACCCAGTGAACTTTATGGCTGAGTGGAGATTTGAACCTTGATTTTCCAAGGTGTATCCTAACCTCTAACCACTCTACCACAATGTCACAGGTCATGTAGCAATTACCTGGATATTTTTTTTGCTTGTGTTTCTGTGAGACCCAGCTCTGAAGCAGAAATGCCACCCTCAAGTAGAAGGTCGGCAATGATGTCAGAAACACCACTCAAGCCAGTGATCTGCAGAGGATCTTCTGAAAAACTATTTTAAAAAAGCAATTACATTATTGCAAATAGGAAAAATATACCACTTCTAGAAAAAACTAGGGAGTCAAATTTGATGGTACATTAAATGTATAATTGCAATTTCATACCTTTACTTAAACAAACAAAAGCATCTATGGAGACTTTCAATTTGGATCAGGACTTTGGGAGGGCAGGTGTTTTTTAACCCTTCCTCCCAAAGGCTATTTTCCCATGTCCAGTTCTCCAGACAAATCTCCTGTTTCAATATTTTCTCATACATACCTCTCATCCAATTCTTCTGATCTAACATTAATATCTGCAAAAAGAAACAGAATTTATTGACAGCATAGATTGTAGAAGAGAAATGCACCATAAGATACAACCAACATGGGATACTGTACAAATACATTAGGACAGAAATAGGAAAGGTGTGATCCTGTAGATGCTGTTGGATGGTAACTCCCGTCAGCCTAATGTCAGGGATCTTGGGAGTTGCAGTGTTTGGATTTGCTAAGTAGTCATGAATAGTTTATACCTTTGTATTTAGACAGTATTACAGTATTCAGGACAACTACCAAGTTTAGTGTTAAAACCATAGCATAAGTCATCACTAAAAAAGCACTGTGAGGACACTACTCTAAAATAAACCATTAAAGCATTGCAGGGCCAGCCCACATAATTTAAAAAGCCACACTTCAAATGCCTCTCATTAGATGATGAACAGCACAATCCTACAGACCTTAGTGATCCTACAATTATGTTTTACAAGGGCTCAACCATCCATCTGTGGTACAATGCCATTAAGAAAAATGATTTATGCAACGCTCTCATGCCAAGCCTTTGTCTAGCTCTGTAAGGAATAGAGGTAAAACAGGGCACCTCATATGGGGGATTATGGAGGAGTAAATATAATATTCTGCCCATTTCTTTTTAATATGCAAAGATCAGAGAAAGCAGAATGCAGAACAGAGGTAACAGCATAGGAAAGAACAATTTCCCAACCAGGCTCAACTTTACTATCTCACACAGATCCATGCCACTTTCCTCATATATGACTAAATGAAATGGCAAAGTCAGAAATGTCATGGAAGCAGAACTATTCCACATATCATGATGAAATGAGGCTACTATACAAAGAATGCTAACTAAAAATAGTAAGCAGCATGATTATAGAATAATCAACAAGTAGGGAATGGTACCAGAAGATGATTTTTTGATTCTGGGAAGATTAGAAGCTGATGCTGAAGGAGAAGCAGAGGGTGTTTGCAAAGCAATGTAGTTAGTTTGAAATGATTCCGTTCCTAAACTCCTTTCCTCCTCTGTATAATTCTCCACAATCACACGGGTTGAATAGCGCTCTGTTTCAACAAAAGGATAATTGAAGCCAAATGAGTGCACATTGATTTTTAGAAGCAATAAAACACATTTTTACAATATGTTCAGAGGAGCAACCGTGTGAATCTCTTGTAGCAAAAACAGGAAAGGGTCTTGTGACACTTACAAGGGTTTTTAAAAACAAAAATCCAGTGTTAATCATGCTCAGAGTTTACCCATTGAACTTAATGGACTTAAGTCTATTAAACTTACATAGATCTGCTCTGTGTGACTTAGGGTATTATCCAACTACCAAGTTCATTATGGGCATAAGCTTTTGTTGGCAATAGTCTCATTCAGATGCATGAAATGAACCAATACATTTATTAGGTCTTGAAGGTATCATAAGACACTTCCTTATTTTTGCAGTATTTCGATACATTTGGAATATTTTACCCTTTCCCAATGCTCCCTACACTGTTTTATTCATTTCAAAATATTTTATCCAGCAAAACCTCTCCCCATCCATCTCATCCTCACAAACTCCTACCATTCTCACCCTGAGCCCACATCCCTTCCACTCCTGCTGCTGACAATTATTTTCAACTTTCCATAGATCAGCCAGTAGAACCAACAAGACCCACCTTCTTTGGAAACTTTAACACCTGGGGCAAAGAATGAGATGTCATCCTCTCCTGTACCTACATCTTCTACAGTGTCCACAACCTGAAAAAAAGGAGAGAGACCACAAAGCCACACTTGAAACATAAATATTTCTCCAATCTTTAACACAGGCACAAAAAAGTTTTGAGCAGAAGGAAGCATATAAAACATAAACCTACCAGTTTAGTACTGCTAAATTCTTTTTCTATTCTTTCTGCCACGTTCTGTAGGGCCAGTAGCTGCCTATCCATTTCCTGTAGCTTGGCAGAAATGTGCTTTCTGCTCATTTTTCTGGCCAATGGTCCAGTGGAGGAAGCAGTGCTGAAATCCTCGTTCAGGAGGTTCAATGTTAGACGATCACCAGGAATCTCTGTCTCTGCTGGCTTGGGTGGCGCTTGGGGTGATTCCGTTTGAAGAAGATCTCCTTTGTATCAAAAAAGTGGGGGAAATGCTTTTTCATTAACTGCTAGAAACACAATATACAACAATGAACGCTACAGCTTTGCAGGAAGAACTTAAAGTGTGTTTTGAAGGGGTGCACATTCTCAGAGGAATTGTTCAATTAACAACATCAAAAGGATCCGGTTTTAAAAGTGAATATTTTGAAATAAAATGAAAATTGTTCACCTTCTGTCTCAAATTCTTCAGGTGGAATTGTATTGGTAACAGATGCTGCCATGTGATGCAATTTTGCAGAAGCTGGGAATTCAGACTTCATAGGCTGAGTGGCAATGTGTTTTGGAACAGACTCAGAAATATCTGGCATGTTTTTCAGAAGATCACCATCTTCTATATCAATCACATTGATAAACTTCCGTCCAGTCTAAACCGCATCAAAAAGACCAATATTAAATTATTAAATGAAATTAGTGAACGACTCCCCCTTCAGTGGATGCATGAATATAACACACATGTTGTATCTATGTACTGCTGCATTAGCAGCACATATTTCTCATAACTTACCAAATCAGATGTAATATCAGATGAGGATTCCTCATTTCCTGATTCAGCAGGGAAAGTAAGGTTCAAGTACACATCTGGTGGCAATGCCTGGGGAACACTTGCAGGTAAAAGGTCTGTGTGAAGAAAAAGAAACTGCTAAGTCACCATGGGCAGTAAATATCCAGGAATGCTGGAAAATATATTTGGACACAGTAGCAATAGGACTGATAAGAACATTGAAAACCTGAATATCCTATGACAGTAATGTATTTTCCTCCTGTGCTGAGCAGTGGGGGTTAGTTACCATATTGTCTCCCGCATACCACTGGGCATACTGGCTGAGGCTGATGGGAGCTGAAGTCCAACAACACATGAAGAGTCACAGGTTCCCCATCCTTGTACTACAAGTGGGAATGAGCCTCATGCGTCTCTCCCAGAAGAGGGATTCTGGCAGAGTTTACTTGACTGATGGTGCTCATTTCCATCAGAAAAACTTTAATTAGGTTTTCAAGGGCCTAACTGCACTAGATGCAGCAAAAGCCTCATTTGAGCGCTAGTATTTCTTCCTTTTTTTGGTTAAAAGCAACCATAGAGGACCTGTGATTCTGTTTGGAGCAGCAGCCCTGGGGGAGTGGGTTAACCCTTTACCTATCAAGACAAATACAGTGGTACCTCGGTTTAAGAACAGCCCTGTTTACGAACTCCGCAAAACCGGAATCCAAACGGTGGAAGGTGGAAGTACGCCTCGGTTTCAGAACGGATTCGGTTTAAGAATGGACTTCAGGAATGGATTAAGTTCGTAAACCGAGGTACCACTGTAACTGCTTTCAAAGGGAGAAAAGACTGCTTTCAAAGACAGAAAATTAAATGGGAAAGTTAAACCCTCTCCTCCACAAGCACGTTCTCAGTAGAAAACAACAACATGATGTGTGATGGGGAGTCCATTCACTTAATAATAACATATGAAATACAAATACAAAATTTGCTCAAAAGTTTTTTTTCTAAGGTCTTCACAGAAGGCAAAGACTAAATATTAACTTCTTAGCTATCTCTGAAAAACAAATGACAATAAAAGAGGGTACGTAAGTGAAAAACGTGGTTCATCAACATTTCTTTGCCAATAAAAATCAACATGAACTTTATGTCCATATTAACTGGGGGGGGGGCAGTCTCATACTATAAATATATATGGATTCTAAATCAGTAAAATAAAGTTTCTTTTCTAAAGGAAGATACAATGTACACATATAAAAAAATCAACATGGACAGACTGATGGCACACCTGCTACAGACGCAGAAGCAGGAGTGATTGGTTGATTTTTACCAGATTCAGAAACGACTTCTTCCGAGATGGTTTGCATATCCTCAAAAGGTTTAACAACTTGATTGATAAAATAAAGAAAAGTCAAGATGAATCAATAGCAGGAAAACACATTCTATTCTTTATTAAAATACAGGGATTTCTGAGGATATTTTGAATAATTTGGCCTTAGGCGAGCAAGTGAATTACTTGAAAATTAATTTAAGATAAAAAGAAATTAAAAATAACTCTAAAGATACATGGTTGGATCCAGAGGAGTCCCTACAGGGACTGTCAGTTCAACAGATCTGTCTACTCATTTGCCAGTTCTTCCTCCACCCTACAGCAGGGTTGGCTAACCTGTAGGGCATGTCTGACTTCCCAAGCAGTTTCTGGTGTTCTTCAATTTATCTTATTAAAAGGCAATGCTGAGAAACTTTTCAAAAATTATTTTTCACCAGCACGTGGCGCTGTTGAACACCACACCTAATAGGCTGAACCCCATCCTCAGATCTCATAAGCAAGGAGGGGACATTATAGCACCACATTTTATTTTTCCAAAGGGCCCTTCTCCCTCTGGTGTGGAAACTTGGCTACTGTGACAACAGGATGCTGGACTAGATGGGCCACTGGTCTGATCCAGCAGGTTAGTCTTGCATTCCGGAGTTCCTGTTTCCTCTCCTTCTAACAACAGCACCACAGATTTGTGCATGCACTGACATATGGTCCTTGGAGGGGCAGCAAACAATGTGGCCCATCTTCAAAAAAGGTTAGTTCCTTGCAACACCTCCCACACTATTCTCCAACACCCAGAGCAAATTTTTAGTCATCCCAGGAGACTTTGGGAAAAGTGGAACCCACCCAGAATGAACACATTTGAAAAACAAACAAGCAAGCAAAAAACCCCAACATTTCATACAAACAGACTGAAAGAAAGCACACCTGTTACAGACGCAGAAGCAGTGGTGATTGGTTGATTTTTATCAGGTTCAGAAACTATTTCATCTGAGACAGTTTGTACATCTTGATGTGATTTATTAACTTGATTGGTAAGAAAAAAGTAAAATCAAGATCAATCAAGTAAGAAAAAAGTAAAATCAAGATCAATCAACAGAAAGGCAAAACAAAACATTGTTACTTATTGAAGGAGGATTATTTCTGGTGGAAGGATCGAAGGACTTGGTCTGACGAGGACAAATTTCATACACAATGCTTAACATTGCAAAAATGATTGATTGCTATTTCTTCCACAATTCTTAGGCTGTAATCCTAAACACACCCAGAAGTCACACTGAACTCAATGTGACTTAGTTCTGAGTAGACATGCATAGGATTATGCTGCTAGGAGATATTCTAATATAAATTAACTTAGAGGAAAGCAATTTAGCTGCAAATGCTAAAAAAGCAACAACATAACAATTTCCGGGAGGTTATTTTACCAGGATCTGTATTTGTAGAGGCATCTTGAAGATCTGCAATTCTTTTTCTTACAGAAGCTAAGTAATGTAGTCCTGCTGAAGAAATAACTGCCTCCGGGTCTAAGAGGGAGGAATACATAATTACTATCCACATCAAAATTAGTAGGGGAAAAAAACTATTTCAATAGCTTTTGCTAATTTCATTGTCTCAGCTGTACAATTAAAAATGAAGAAAACATAAAATTATATTTAATAATGATTAGAGAAACATTTTTGCATATGTAGGTGCGTTAGGTGAATCCTGCTCTTATATCCATTATAAATTTAATCATATTTCTACAGATAGGAAACTGATGCCAGGAAATAGTGGTTTATTTCAAAATGAATCCACAAAAGCAGTGAATGCATGTAAAGTTATGACTGCCAATTCATTCCAAAGTTCTTTGTATCTACTGGATCATGCTAAATATCACTGTCATTCAAGATGAATACCACAGGTTGTTTTCCATCTTACTCCTATTCAGAGCAGGCCAATAGAAATTACCGCATTTTTGCTCTATAAGACGCACCAGACCTAGTTTTTTGGAAGCGGAAAACAAGGAGAAAAAAATTCTGAATCCCATAAGCCAGGACAGCCAGTGGGATCGCTGCGCTACGATCCCGCTGGCTGTCCTGGCTTCTTGCTTAGCCGCGTGCAGCCTCTCCCAGGCAAGGGGAGCCTTCATCCCCTGCCTGGGAGAGGCTGCATGCGGCTAAGGCTCCCCAAAGAGCCGCACTCCCTTTAAAGAGCGTGCAGAGTGTGTGTGCGGCTCTTGGGGGCTTTTCCCCGAGGAGGGAAAAGGGCAGTCCTTCCACGCGGCGCTTTAAAGGGAGCACTGAGCAGAGCCTCCCGCCTGCATTCGCTCCATAAGACACACACACATTTCCCCTTACTTTTTACGAGGAGAAAAGTGCGTCTTATAGAGCGAAAAATACGGTAACAGGTATGACTAAATTCATTTATTTCAATGGATCTACTCTAAGTAGGACTTAATTGGATACAACCTCATATTTCAATAGAATGGACAGGTCATAACTGGATCTTCCATTTTTAACAGTTTTGTTGAAATACTCACTCAGTAAGGAGCCACCATCATTGAGGTCATAGCTGAATTCTGTTTGATTATCCTGACAGAAGAATAAATATGATTAAATTCATATAGGTTCAACTGCTGCTAACATATTTCAAGATACTAATATTATTTCAATACAGTATGCTTAAATAAGAAACAGATAAGTGTGCAACTCCTTTTGATTAAGAGATCATACATAACTTTCTATAACTTTCTTACAAATTATTATTTTAAATTCGATTTGCTTCTGTGATTCCCATCATCGTTTTAAAATATACCTAGGAAGCATTTGAGGGAGGGAAATTAAATAGGTTTTGTTCTGATTAGTCCATCCTATCTGGAAGATCTACTGGATACACAATTGAAAAAATATGTATGTTAACATTGCTTACTTCATAGAGTCTTATAATTGTTCTGCCAGAGTATAATAATAATAATTTTATTATTTATACCCTGCTCATCTGGCTGGGTTTCCCAGCTGGGCTGTTCTGTTGGCTGAGCTGTTTTGTCTATATGCCTTCCCTTTTTCTTTATCCAGAGTTAACTTTAACAGGTCGGCATCCAAGTTTGTCTCCTACTCAGAATAGGCAGGAACATGTGGGGCTACCTTTGAAGGTGACCCGGAAACTACAACTAATCCAGAATGTGGCAGCTGGACTGATGACTGGGAGTGGCCACCAAGACCACACAGCACCGGTCCTGAAAGACCTACATTGGCTCCCAGTACGTTTCCAAGCACAATTCAAAGTGCTGGTGTTGACCTTTAAAGCCCTAAATGGCCTTGGCCCAGTATACCTGAAGGAGCGTCTCCACCCCCATCATTCAGCCCGGACACTGAGATCCAGCTCCGAGGGCCTTCTGGCAGTTCCCTCCCTGCGAGAAGTAAGGTTACAGGGAACCAGGCAGAGGGCCTTCTTGGTAGTGGCACCTGGCCTGTGGAACGCCCTCCCAGCAGATGTGAAGGAAATAAACAACTACAGTGGTGCCTCGCAAGACGAAAAGAATCCGTTCCGCGATTCTCTTCGTCTAGCGGTTTTTTCATCTTGCGAAGCAAGCCCATTGACGGCTTAGCGGATTAGCGCTATTAGCGGCTTAGCGGCTTATCAGCTTAGCGGATCAGCTGATAAGCGGCTTAGCGGCTTAGAAAAAGGGGGGGGAGGAAAAAAAAGTCGGAAAAACTCGCAAGACATTTCGTCTTGCAAAGCAAGCCCATAGAGAAATTCGTTTTGCGAAGCACCTCCAAAATGGAAAACCCTTTCGTCTAGCAGGTTTTTCGTCTTGCGAGGCGTTCGTCTTGCGGGGCACCACTGTATCTGACTTTTAGAAGACATCTGAAGGCAGCCCTGCTTAGGGAAGTTGTTAATGTTTGATGTTTTATCGTGTTTTTAATATTCTGTTGGGAGCTGCCCAGAGTGGCTGGGGAAACCCAGCCAGATGGGCGGGGTATAAATAATAATTATATTATTATTATTATTATTATTATTATTATTATTATTATTATTATTATTATTATTATTTCTTGGTTCTGGAGGCGCTACCCCTGCTTCCTTTTCTGCCCTGCCCAGGATCAGACCTATTATCATATCAGTGTCATTTCTGCTCAGAATTTAGCTGCTCTTTTCTCACTATGAGACTCTATACAGTGGTGCCTCGCAAGACGAAATTAATTCGTTCCGCAAGTTTTTTCTTCTTGCGAGTTTTTCGTCTTGCGAAGCACGGTTTCCCATAGGAATGCATTGAAAATTAATCAATGCGTTCCTATGGAAACCGCCTTCAGACCAGGTCCGGGGACAGTCTGTCCCCCAACCTCTTCTGAAGGCTGGGAGGGGGGGGGGGACAAGAGCTTTTCTTCCCACCGCCAGCCTTCAGAAGGCTGTTCTGAAGGCTGCCGGGGGGAAGAAAAGCCCTTCTCCCCACCTCCTGCCCCGCAAGCTCCGGGGACAGGAGGGCTTTGCTGCCGCCCGCCAGCATTTTAAAAGCCCCCAGGACAGCAAAGACTTTCGCCCACCGGCTGCCTTCAGAAGACCTCCGCTGTCCCGGGGGCTTTTAAAATGCTGGCGGGCGGCAGCAAAGCCTTCGCTGCCGCCCGCCAGCATTTTAAAATCGCCCCGGGACAGCGGAGGTCTTCTGAAGGCAGGCGGTGGGCGAAAGTCTTTGCTCCCCCCCGCCTGCCTTCAAAAGCCGTCCGGGATAGCGGAGAAATGCGCTGCACTTCTCCGCTATCCCGGGAAGGCAGGCGGGGGGGAGCAAAGACTTTTGCCCCCCGCCGGCCTTCAGAAGAGGTCCAGGACCTCTTCTGAAGGCCGGCGGTGGGCGAAAGTCTTTGCTCCCGACGGCCAGCATTTTAAAAGCGGTCCGGGATAGCGGGAAAGCGCAGCGCGCGCCTCCCTGCTATCCCGAAACGCTTTTCAAATGCTGGCGGTGGGGATCAAAGCCTTTCGGCCCCCGCCGGCCTTCCTGGACCTCTTCTGAAGGCCGGAGGGGGGTGAAAGGCTTTGATCCCCACCGCCAGCATTTAAAAGAGGTCCCCGGAGATTTCCCGGGGAAAGCAAGCCCATAGGGAAATTCGTCTTGCGGAACGACTCAAAAACGGAAAACTCTTTCGTCTTGCGAGTTTTTCGTTTTGCGAGGCGTTCGTCTTGCGAGGCACCACTGTACTTAATCTGTATAGTTTTTTGTGTTGCTGTTGTTGTTGTTAACCTTTTCACTAGCTGCACATATCTCTTGTTCTCCCTTCATCTGCTCCACAGCCGTTATTGGCAGGACAATGTCACCTGAAACCTAAGGAAAAGAAATGCAGACATGTTCACATGGGTGGTAGCTCAGGCAGACCTATTTACTGAGCATTTGTGCTGATTTGTTAGCAGGGAGGTTATATGACAATAAGCTTTGAACCTGGTTTCCTCACAGGGTCTTCATCCCACACTTTTCAATGAATTTTCTCGTTACTTTCCTAACCACAAAAAGCCTGTTTCTTTTTTATAGTGGATTTGTTGCGCTAGGGCAGAAGAGCATTTCAATTGTGCAAATCTAAATCTCCCACTATGTGCTTGAATCCCTCTTGCTGAATACCGACAGCTTGGAAGTGCTCATTAAAGCAAATAAGACAGTCAACAAGATAATTATGAGTCAGAATTGCTGTATCACTATACCTTTGCTTGCTCGACAATATCAGCTGAAACAACGGAGCCATCTTGTTGAAAAGTCACAGTTGCTTTCTTCCTTTCTTGCTTTTCTTTGATCTGTTTCTTGACACGCCTCCTCTGCCTATTATTACATTAGCATTTCAACAACATTCTGATAATTCTCTCTTTGTATTTAGGCAAATAGCAAAGTCCATCAACTGAGCAACCTAGGGATGGCACTAGTATTAAGGGACTCGCAGAAAATACAAATACCACCTGGTAAGCCTCTTTATATGTCCAAGTGTTCCCTGAGATGGACTCATCTGAAAACAGCAGCAGGCAGCTGGGAAGTGGCTGTTTTATTTACTTTTACCACTTAATACCACAGTACAACAGAGATACAAATAATTAATTTTGTGTCTCAGGAGCATGTTTAAAAAAAGGAAGCAAAAATGGGCAAGTTATACACACTCAAATGACCATGAAACTGGAGCACAATACCCTGCCTGCCTCACCCTGTGGTGTTTTGCACGGTAAATTGTGCCTATGGAGGTTTCAATATTTGATAGGAGAATTACTGTGAGTAGTTCCTCTCCAGGCTCATTAGGGATCAGAGACAATTCCCACACTTTTAAGAAGCAGGGAACTTGTGGGGCTGAAGCCTCCTTCTTTAAAACAAAACATGTAAAATAACAAAAGAGAAACAAGACTGATGCTTAAGCTTGGTGGGCTAAAAGGAACAAGAGACAGCAAACCAGAGTTTATGAAGTTTCTGTGGATCCTAATCCAGACTAAAGCTTGCTATCTTGCCTCTGATTTTGCAGAAGAAACCCCTGTTTCTGAACCACTATAACTAGAAGGGATAAATTATATGTGTTTTGTAATTTATTATCAGCCCATAGTCACTGCCTTTTTTTTACGTTAAGTTCACCAAAACTGATATGATCACATTTAGATAGATTGGTATGATCAGTACTATTTGTTCTTACCTTTTTTTATTATTCATATCTTGTCTCACTTCACGCGGTTTAAAGTTAGCTTTTAATAACTGAATCTTTTCAGGATGGTCTTTAACCCCAATGTGGGGGACTTGGACAACCTGGCGGCTTTGCTCAAATGCAATGAGATTCTGAAGTGGGATGAGTTTTGGCGTTTGAAACTGTTTAGGAAAGAAAGCAGAATTTGATAATTATGTGAATAATGTATTTTTCCCAAATTGGATGATGACTTTGAAAAGCAAAAGAGGTCAGACTCTGATAATACTGAAAGACGTTCAAATTCCACTAATGTAAATGAAAACAACAATCAAAGGAAGGAGGAATGTTTATTAAGACATACTTAATTCTTATGCATACTTAATTCTTTTAAAGCAGAGATGGAGACTCTGTGCCCCTCCAGATGTTGCTGGATTCCAGCTCCCATCAGTCACAGCCAACATGGTCATTGCTCAAGGATAATGGGAGTCAAAGTCAGCGACATCTAGAGGGCTACCAATTCCCCATCCCTGTTTTAAAGGAAAGGTTAAATTATTTAACTAAAATATTTGTTATTTCTTAAGTTGATATCCTCCAAAGGATGCCCAGCAGCAAACAGTTCACTAATAAAAATACAAATGAAAATAAAAAACATAACATCGAAAACCAACAAAACATATAAAACATCTGAAGCAAATTTCAGAGTGGATATAACCAAATCATGTGTCTAGACAGGCTGATCAAAACACAAAAATTTTCAAAAGATATCTTTATGCATGCTTATATAGAATCAATTACCTTGGTGAGTGGAGGTAAATTAGTGTAAAGCAATGGCATTCCTGTCTGCGAAAAGGGGTCTATGGAATCAAAGTTCTTTTCCGAAAGTTTAGCAGGCGGCATAGTGGATGGATGCTTGTATTGTGAGTAGGGCTTCAGATAAAGCAAAGGAATTGGTGCAAAATTTTGGTAAGTTTTATGCAAGGGAATCCCATTGTCAACCAGTGGCTTCTCTGCCTTTAGATGTGCATGAAGGTGTTGAGAAGGCGCCATATTTTCTTTTTTCTCATATTCATCCAAATTAACATGGTTGGAATGACCCTTATTTACAGTTTCTAACCAACGGCCTGCCTGATCATAGTTGTTCAAATTTATGTGTTCTGTTGTTCCTTTGTACTCTGGCATCTGTACACCTTGAGGACTCTTCACCAGAGGAGGAGGTACACCCCAGGCTTCTCTTTGTTTTGGGAATGGTCCATTGAAAACTTTTGGGGTTTTTACTGGGCAGATATTGAGCGGCTGGAACTGAAAGTCAGGTTTAAGTTTAAGCAAAGGAAGCCCACTTGCATTATTTAAGGGTTTTGAAACTGGAATAAGCTTAGGTATCTTCTCAGCATTTAGGGAAACGGATAATAAAGGTAATGGTCTGGCTGGAACCTGATGAAGCAAGTTTTGAAATGGTGGAATCTGGCTTGTTCCATTGGTCTGGCCCTCTGGTAAGCTTGAAGAATCACTGATGTGCAGTGGATTCTAAATGAGAGAAAAATATACTGTCACAAGGTGAAGAGACATTGGCTTAATGTAGTAGATGAAGACCCTAAATGAATTATAACTTTACATTTAAAAGGGCAACTCTCTACTTACTGAAGTATCTCCATTATGACTTTGATAATGCAAGCTGTTTTTCTCCTGAGAACTGGTGTTTTTCTTAGTGACATCACTACTGTTTTCTAGAGTTGTCATCTCTTTTACTGGCAAGTCATACGTTACAAGTTTTGGAGGAGTCCTATTGACATCAGTGCTGCCAGTGTTTGAAGCCTGGTTTCTTCCCAACTGAAAGGACTGTGATTGTTGCATCTGCTGTGACATATTTGGCAAGTTGGCAAATGATGATCCTACTACTTGCATGAGACTCATAAAGTTGATCTGCTGCAGCTAGAATATAAACCGAAATCATGACAAAAAAACCCCTACGAATTCATAATATTCTTATTCTATTGCACTGACTCAGCAAAGTGCAGTTATCTAGGAAGGCAAAAGTTTCTATATTTTAGTGAAATAATACCAGCTGAATAATACCAAGCATTCTGCTCAGGAACATCATATTTCACAAGCACAATTTTGTCCTGTGCAATTATTGCAAGTAATTTATTGTAGATGCAGAATTTTCACCAATATATGAATAAATGAAACAGTACACAGTCTTGCTCAACAGGTCATCTCAAGTCACATCAGACTCCCACACTGCTCAAAAACGCCTCCTTCATGTGCATAGTTAAACCTCAGTTGTCAAACATAATCCGTTCTGGATGCCCCTTCGGCTTCCAAAACATTCAACAACTGAGGCGTCACTTCCGATTGGTTGCAAGAGCTTCTTGCACTCAAGCGGAAGCCCCGTCGGACGTTCGACTTCTGAAAAATGTTTGAAAACCAGAGCATTTACATCCAGGCTTTTGGCATTCGGGAGCCGAAATGTTCCAAAACCTCAGGAGCCAAGGTCTGACTGTACTTAAAGTGTGGATTGTACCCATTCGCCCCACTCCCAAGAGGGCTGCCACCAGCTCTAACCCAACCTCTTAACATTCAGCAGAGCACTGGAAAGAAGTTCCTATGTGCATAAAGCTGAAAGTGCCTACAGGGAACCCTGATCTCATAGGATTCATGCAAATGCACAAAGCACAGGCAAGTATTGCAAGGACAGTAGCCACAGTCCCCCTCCCTGCATTAAACAAATATGTGGGGAGGCGAGTATTTGAACCCCCATCTGTGTCTGCCCCAGAAGCTGCCCGAGTACCATATGTAACCCACTCTGAGGAACAACCTGATGAATTAGTGAATCGTACACAAACAAACAAGGAACTTCTTCTGCTATAAGTGTTTCGGACATGTCCCCCAGAAGAATTCTAGCAGGATCTGGAGCACTTTTTCATAATGAATATTTTTTACCTGAACCAATTTAAACATTTCATCTTGCAGCATTTGCCTAACAGCATCTGAAACGTTCGGTGGTTGTTCCGTCGGTAAAGTAGTGTTAACTTCTTCGTTCTTTGGAACAAGAGGACTACTTGGAGGAACACTTGACACTGCAGTGAAAGAAGCCCGTTCATCTGAGACCGCAAGCTGTACGCTGCAGAAGCAGAGGGGAAATATACCTGAGGCAAACTAACTTGTAAAATACCTAGATTCTGATCACTTCACATAAATACTCCTAATCTGATATATTGTTTGCCCCCCAATCTTTCTACTGCTGGAGACAGTAACTTTGGCCATTTAGAGGAATATAAAGATGTGACTAAGAGTTTTGTTTTGTCTGACAGCTTGTCATTTGCATACTTAACACAGTAGACTAGGAAATATTTTTAGTGATTTTTCTCATTAACAATTAGAAATGTGCTTATAAATATACAATCAATATGTCATACCATGCTGTCTTTTACGGGCTCAAAATGGCTAATAGTTTTTTCTTTAAAGCATATTATCTACAAAATTGCTACTTTAATCAACCACTGTGAAAAAGACAGAAAAAGTAGGCTGTACTTAAGATACTTGATCCTTAATGCTGATAAGACATGAGATGTTAAATGAGTATTGACACAAGGAAATGGAGTTCAATTTGGAATTTAGTACTGGTAGTACCTACTAGAATACCTAGCAGTTCCTTAAACATCTACCAACCTAAAATCAAGCAGATAGTGCCTGTTTAGAATGTGTGGCCTGGGAGACTCAATCCCCTGCCTTAAGTGCCACTGACATTGAAAAGCAGGTTATCTGACTGAACCCTTATGAATCCAGGCTCAAAAGTAAATTGAATTGCTTAGCCACTACCTGTATGCAGTACCAGACAATGGGTTGCAAAACGTATGAAGCAGCCAACGTATCTTTAATTATAACTTCAACTTGTGACAGATGACCTTATGCTCAATATTTAAAAAGAGCTTCTTAGTTTCTTTTACCTAGTAGTTTCTGACTTCATTTCAGGGCAAAATGAGCATGGAGTGTTACTGGGAGTTGTCTCGCATTTTGTATGGTAAATACTGTAAAGAGAGAAAATATATCAGGATTTTTTCATCACGTTAGGTATCTTGATTTGAATGCATGTCAATTATTTTAAGAGAAGTTATACTTCTTTATTCCTTTGATCCTACTTAAAACAGAATCGGCCAATTCAGAGGGTGCTTGCTGGCCCCACATATTCAAGTGGGGGTGGAATGTCTGTATTATGTCATATGCTCATAAAAGCTGGCCTGCTTTGTTGGATCAAATGAAGTAGTTCTGTTCAGACTAGTGCAACTGATTTTCTCCTCCATCTTTTCCCTCTGTGCACTCCCTAATTCTCTTCTAGGTTGCCACCCACTCCACTGCCAAAGCTCTGAAAACAATTTTGGGAGAGACACAGGGAGAGGAAGTTCCGTTGGCAGAGTGGAAGTCCTTGCACAAACAGAAGGACTGCAACTTTCACTGCAACATCTGAAGGAAAGTGACACAGTATGGTGTCCCAGGAAATAGAATTACTGAAAGTTCTAATAAAATCAGAGGAAGGGGTAGAGGAGGGAAGGGAATCTCCAAGAGATACAGTTCTTTGTACACATTAACTGGTTTTTTTTTGGACTGGGGCCCTTGCAAACAAGGAAGTGACCAATGGCCAAGATACCAAAGCAAAGAGGTGTCTTTTGAGCACCCTTCCAATAATTTTTGTGCTAGGTTGTTTTTTCAAAAAATCAAGTTTAGATTCATGTAAATCTGCAGGAGTCTGATAAAACTAAACTGCACTTTTAAGTAGTACATTCTTTCTTTGATGACAAATTTAATGTCAGGTATCTAAACTTCCATTAAACTAGAAAATAGTTAAAGCACAATTTTATTTTATTTTAAATTAAGGATATAATTTCTCTCACTTATCCAGCTTGGTAAATTTTTCCTCCAATGTTTCTGTCAATGGATCTTCTTGTGGATATTCAACATCTGATGCAGATGGCTGCTGTAATTTTAAAAAAGGCTTTTAAGTGCATTTGAGCATGTTAGCATGCAATTGTCTCACAGAAACACCTTATTTAAATCTATATAGTCCAATGGTGACTGCTTGGATCCTTACGGCTTCCGCTGATGAGTGCCCAGCACTAGAAATGTGTCTGGTTTTCTTTGTTACTAGTGGTGGGGAAATTCTTAAGACCTGCTTCAAGACCCAGAAGGAGCAGAAAAAGATGTTGGGGGTGGAGTGGGAAAAGGAGGAGCTGCTGAGGTAAAAAATGAGCTTTTTGGTTTTATACGGTTAAATGGAAAATATCCAGGTAAAACTCAGGAGAGGGAGAGAGAGAAAACAAAAGGTAAGGTGAAGATCCCAAGGAGGATGTGCTCTGAGCTGACACAGGAAACAGACTGAGCCTCAACAGGCAGAAAAGAGCAAAGACTTTGAAGTTTAGGTATTATTTGTTTGCAAGCTTTAGGGCATGCAATGCAACCTGCTTAGAGACCTCTGGCAACCATAAGAGAATGTGCACGTTCAAGTGAATATATTTTACTCATTGCTGTGGTAACTTGCCTCTTTCTTTCGTTGTACTGATTTAATGCTGACAGAAATGGTAGGGCTCTTTGAAACTGCAAACGGATCTTCATGCTCTTTAAAATAAAAGGCACATAAAGAGAAACTAAATCACTATGGGAACAATCCAGTCTATTGCCATCCCTTCCCAGCTGTAAACACCCCTGCTCCATGCAGATTATCAACTGATTATCCCTTAAAAGTGTGTATATTTCAAGGCCAGTGGGATCTGCTACAAAATATCCTAAGAAGAGTACTCTTCTTAGGCCTGGAGCAGGAACCTGGTAGTACTGTTCTGGCTGCTTGTGGGATAGGGTGTTTCAGGAGTGGGGAAGGAATAAAGAGCACTTCCTATTTTCCTTCCAGCTCTCCCAAGCCTTCCCCTCAAACCTACTGTACAGTGATATACTGGGAGCAGGGGCATATCATTCTGAAAAAGACACTAACCCCCCACTACCATTTACTAGAAACTGCCAAGGGCTTCCTCTGCCCTTTATTTTCCTTCATTCCACTTCCTTTTAACTGACATATGAACAATATGTGCCTCCAATTGCTCTCAGCCACGTTTTATATTTTCATAATGGTTGCAGGGACCACCTGAAAGTGCTGTGAGAGCCACTATTTGTAAGCAACTGGCTTAGGCTTTAACTATAGATAAAAAGCATAGCTAGAGGCTGAATATTAGAGTATGAATTCTGGAGAAACAGCAGGCTTTTGTGTTATTCTAGCAGTTTTACTAGTTTAAGCAGATATATAGGTCTTTGTTACAGGAAGGTATTGTATTAAAATTTGTGTAAAATAGCAACGTAATATTATGTATGTGGATATCTGTAGAATTAAAAGGTAAAGGACTCCTGACAGTTCAGTTGCGAACAACTCTGGGGTTGCGGTGCTCATCTCGCTTTACTGGCCGAGGGAGCTGATGTTTGTCCACAGACAGTTTTTCGGGGTCATGTGGCCAGTATGACTAAGCCGCTTCTGGCAAAACCAGAGCAGTGCACGGAAACGCCGTTTACCTTCCCGCCGGAGCGGTACCTATTTATCTACTTGCACTTTGACATGCTTTTGAACTGCTAGGTTGGCAGGAGCTGGGACAGAGCAACGGAGCTCACCCCGTTGTGGGGATTTGAACCGCCAACCTTTCGATCGGCAAGTCCAAGAAGGCTCAGTGGTTTAGACCACAGCGCCACCTGCGTTAAAAAGAATTATTTTAATTAATTTAAATTTAACTAACCTTCATTTTCAGATGTCACATCTTCATTTGATATGTATCCCCCTATTTCTTCTGTCAGAAGTTTGACAGGATTTCTTTCTTCAATCTCCACACCACGTGTCAAAGGATGATCCTTGAAATTAATTTCTTTCTTCTCAGACTGCTTTTCATGTAAGGTCCTATACATGGGAAAAGATTGCAAGAACTGAAGACTTCAGACTGTAGACAGCCTTTCTTAGCATCATGCTCCAGCTCCTGACATTCTAAGCTCTTACATGAGACTGAACAATTATTACCCTGAAAGACTTTCAAAAGGTTCGCCAAAGGCATGTCCATCTTGGATACCAACTGGAGTCCCAACTGATGGAGAATAGCCTGTATCCACACTGATGTCTTTCTCTAGTTTGGTTCTAATAGCTGAAGTACTTGCATACTGTTTGTGTCGTTTCTAAACACAAAACAAAACAGAACACACATATAATTTCTATGTAAATACATGACTAGCAATAATGTTTCATCACCAGCAATGCCCCACAATCTCTCTATATATATTAATGCCTTTATCTAGCAAGGAAGATCTGCCTGCCTAAGGAGAATGGTGAGCATGCAACCAATTTGGATCCACAGAACTGGATGTGGACTTCTGATATAGATTCCCCTCTGTGGCATTAACAGTGGAGTACAACTTGCTATATGCTACTAGATCTAGATAGAGTTTGAAGTTGATGTCCCTCCCATATCAAATTTGTTCCTGCGAGCATGTTAAGCGTATCAAACTTGTTCTTTATACAAGGCTTTGCTCTACTTAGTTATTATTAAACTTCTCAAATTAAATGCAAAGCAATGAGTTCAATGGCCAAATTGTTCATATAGTATGGTATTTAGATACATTAGAAATATTACATGTCAAAACTTTAATTATATAAATACCATAGCCCTAGTATTTCTCACTCAGGTCTTCAAGGCAGTCAAAGTGCATCACAGAAAGAACTTGTATGTTTATGGAATGTCTGTGATCTCCTAGCAACGGAACTATAGGCAGTTACTTCACATTCTAAACACTCAGCCAGCATAAAAGCATGTTATGCAATCAACAACAAAGAAAGCATGACAGCATTTGCTATAAGTATTTTGAATTATATTTCAACACTGAGGCAGACCTATCTACAGTGCATTCACCTAAAATACGTCTCTCATGAAATATGTGATTATCTACATTGTCTCCTAAAGATACAGCTGAACATTATAGTATTTTCATGTTCCTCATCCCTGTTGGTGACTCCACTTTCCTTTTTTATAAACAATTCTAGAATCCTAGAATTGTTGGATTAATAGATTTGGCAGGTACCCCAAAGATAATCTAATCCAACCTCCTGCAGTGCAGGAATCTCAACTACAGCATCCATGAGAGACGGCTACACAACCTCTGCTTCAAAACATCCAAGGAAGGAGAGTCCATCACCTTCCGAGGGGGGTCCTATTCCACTTTCTAACAGCTCTTACTGTCAGAAAGTTCTTTCTGATGTTCAGTCAGCATGTGTTGCCTTGTGCTACTCTCTCAAGATGGAACAGGGCTTAATACATGCAACTGGGAACATACAAGAACATTGTACAGACAGTTTAGCACATCATAATTTTCTACCACTCCTGGGGGGTGGGGAATTGTATCCATATTTCCAACACATCGCAAGAACAGTGTGCACTAGTTGCTCCAAGTGGTTGCCGACTGGACAATTAGAAGTCAGCTCATTGTGGGATCTGGTAGGAGTGTGGATTCTGAAAATGACCCATGTCCGATTCGTACAACAGTCCAGGAAATGCAAGTCTGATGAGTCTGCTTCATGAGTCACATTTTCTAAATTCATCCCTCACCCCGACACAGAAATGAGTCCAACTGAGTTCAGTGTTGTTTACTCCCAAGAATGTGTGAATAGGTTTGCAGCCTAAATATGGCACAGTGTGGAACAAATAATAAATTAAAGCCCCCCAACTACACTACAGCTTAGAAAGTGTTTATCCCCCTTAATACATACAAAAAGTTGGGGAGAAGTCTGAGTGACTGTATACATTGTTGCTCACAATGGATATTATTAATGAGATTCTTACATTTGGGAGATTCTTACATTTGGGAGAAGTTACATTTAAAATAAGATAAAGAGTGCAAATATTCCCAAGGCAAGTATTTGGAGCTAGGAAATGTCCACTCTAAATTTGTGGTCTTTCTGTATCCAGATTTTATTTGTACATTGATGCATATTAGCTAGCAACCAAACCTGGTGGGTTTAATTTCTCTTACTTACCCAAAGATGGATATTTTGATTTTGTGATTCACTGGAGAAATTTTGCTCTAAAAGCCACAACGATGTAAGTATGGCAGATGCAGATGTTTTTACATGCATCATTGGCTGGCATTCCTGAAATGGCTCTGTGGAGATGGGATCATAAAGCAGTCTTCTATCAGACCATCTGATCATCCATTCAAGCAAGCGAGCTACGTTGTTAAATTTAAAGTTCATGTCTGGAGTTGGTTCTGTTCTTTGTAGAATATTGGTTACCTGAACTGCTTTGTAGATATATCTATTAACAGGAGCTGTTTGGGAGGAAGAAGTTTGTTCAGACAAACGCTGAGTGAATACAGGCGCAAGAGTTTTTTCTTTACAGGAATCTCGTGCACCATAAATTGATTGCTGGCTTAGACCAAATAATCCTCTTCTTGCAGTGAGTCTCATCACTGAGTCACAAACAGAAGTCTCAAGCACAGCTGGTTTATTAGAAACCTTTTTCTTATCATCACACAAAGGATCCAGATTAGCAGCACTGGGATCAAAAACAGGAGCGTAGCAAGAACCAGCCCTAAAAACTTGTTGGCCTTTATTTCTGATCTGTCGACGTTTCAGTGTTGTATGAACATCAAAAAGGAAAGAGTTGAGTTCATGTTCCCTAAGGAGTGTGGAAAAGCTCCTCAGAAAAGGAATCATAGAGTCTTTATGATTGATCAGATCTCTTTCAAGCATGTATGTTAAAAAGAGATCTAAAAACTTAACGTATTCGTCATCATCACGTTCAAATTCCCATTCACCGACTAGAGGCAAAACATGTTGATTGGTTAAGTCTTTGCAGTTCTCTTTTATAATACTTTTCCCTTCTACATTTAAGTCTTTTAGCTTTTCAGTACTTCTATCGTATCCAGTCAATTCTCCTGCACAGTTGGACACTTCTCTACAAGAAATCACAACAAACAGATTAGAAAGGGCAATCCACTAACAAATTACCTCTTTTTCTTGAAAAACACAAGGGCCACCAACCTGGTAGCCACAGATTCTGCGTTAGAAATCCTTACACTATTATTAGAATACCAGATGAAAATAGTCCTGCACCAATTATAGTGGTACTTCAGGTTACAAATACCTCGGGATACAAACACTTCAGGTTACAGACTCCACTAACCCGGAAGTAGTACCTCGGGTTAAGAACTTTATCTCAGGACGAGAACAGAAATTGCGCGCCAGCCGTGGCAGACCCCATTAGATAAAGTGGTAACTCAGATTAAGAACGGTTTAAGGTTAAGAACGGACCTCTGGAACGAATTAAGTTCATAACCAGAGGTACCACTGTATAGCTATCAAACTAATGTCAACTAATTGTGTGGAATCCAATTGTTAACTGAAACTGAAAGGATTATTAATTATACCTTAATATGATCATTTCATAACATTTTTAAAATGTCTTTCTGGTAGGGAAACAACATTTTTCAATCCATGGAGGCTGACAGTAGACTCACACAATGTTGGGCAGGCTACAAATAAAATTATTATTATTATTATTATTATTAATAATAATAATAATAATAATAATAATTGTCAGGGGCTCAGGAGCAGAGGCACAGGGAAGAGAGGAGATGGAGAGCGAAGGGGAAGAATCCGAGGGGAGCGTAGGAGAAGAGGACAGTGGACCGAGGGATTCCATGAGCCTCTCCAGCGAATCGGAAGATTCACAGAAGGGGGCGCCAGTGGCCAGGGGTAGGGGGTTCCCAAGGGGAACGCCCCAGGAGCAAGGGGGCAGCAGGGACTCCCAGAGCAGTAGTTGGAAATCAGGACCAGCTTCCCCACCAGAGCAGAGTGGGGGGGAAGAGTCCCAAGTATCGGGGCCAGTGCATTCCCCACCAGGGAGAGAAGACGAGGCAGGGCTGACCACGCCTCCATCAGAAAGTCGGACAACGGAGGGGAGGTCAGATCCGGCCAGTATCCCGGAAGAGGGAAGCAGTGACCGAAGTAGTGTAACGGTTAGGAGAAAGGTCACTGGGTTGGCGCGAGAGGCAAGTTCAAATGTACAGGAGCGCGGGACAGCAGAGAATGAGGATTGGGAACCGGGTCCTAAAGCCCGCAGGAGGCAGGGGGAGGAGCTAAGCGACTCAGCGTCGGAAGAGTCCAGAAAGGGCAATGCCCCAGCGGGCAGGAGGACCCAGAGGAGGAGAGAGCAGCGTAAAAGGTGGAGCAGAGCTAGGATCTTAAACTGGTGTCAGAGGGGAGGAGACTCAGATGGGACTTCGCCGATCTAGGGTTTAAGACGTAGGGCTGCGCGCTGCGGCTTTGAAATGGAAATTGAACTTCAATAAAGACTTTTGTACATTACGACAGCCTAGCGTTGGTCCTCTGAGCTGGGACCTAGAGGCAGCTCTGACAATAATAATAATAATAATAATAATAATAATAATAATAATTACTCCTCTGCTAAGTTTCCATGTAGTTCCCACACTGATGGAGCTACAGAAGCAGAATTGCTTGTTACTATCCAATGCACCCCTACCTGGGAATACACTCCACTGAATACAGTGCAGCTTATTTCCAATTAACCATGCAGAGAAGTTACATTGGACTTTTCTTGACTGCCCAAGTATTAACTGGCTATGAAGGGCTGGAAGGTGAAATGAACTATATTCAGCAGTATCATAAACTCATACTTGTGATGTTCTTGCATCTGAGAAGAAATGTGCCTTCTTGTTTCTTCCATCAGCAAAGCTTCTGAGATTGAGTCTGCTGTTTCAGCATCACTATAAACCTGAGAGTTTCCCAGATCTGAAATTGTGCTTCTGCTTAGACTAGTTCCCAAAGAAAATCTATCATAGCAATAAGCTTCAGGATCTTGTGTCTCCTCTTCTGGTGGCTCCCAGATGCTTCTTTGATGGGGTCCTATATTCCTTATCACACGCTTTAATGTTTTCATATTCACTTTGTGCGAAGCCTGTATTACAACAGACATTATTTCTTCATTGTTGGGACCTAATCAAAGAGACATGAGATTTGTTACTATGCTTTTTCTACAGAGACTACAGTATATGTAAACAAATACATACAAAATGCCTTTCAAATAACATATGACCCTTTGAACATTTCCACCCTTTGAACATTCCACCACTTTCCAAGGAAGGGGTGGTTTTTTGGTTTGCTTTGTGTTTTTTTTTTTTTTAAAAGAAAAATGCGGATAAGTTAGTTGTCCACTTTGTTTTCTTCATCACCACTAATGGTACCTTTGACTACGCAGTGTCTAAGTCGCTGGTGCAGAGCATTATATTTATCTCTTAATGGGACTCTTACATCATCAGGGTTTGGAAATGCTTTCACCAAAATTTCTGCCACCTGTACAAAAGAACAATGTCAATATAATTTTAAGCTACTTAACATAGGTTCTGGAAGATCTACACACAACAACAAACACGAAAAAGAAAATATTAATAAAGGAAGCTAAACTCTGTAATCCCCTATAATTTCTGATCTAGGTAATATTACCTTTTTGGTTGGTGGTAATTCTCCAGTAAGGCTTAAAATGATATCCTGTACAAGTTCTTCAACATTCATGAACCTAGCAAAAGGGAGCATTCGGCAAGCCCACTCCAATGCACTGAAAGAGTGTTCAAGTATACAGGCATCAAATTCAGTTGTCTTACATTCCTAAAGAAATAACACAAAGCAATAGGTGTAAAAGTCTCAAACTACCTGTGATGGCAGCAGACCTGTTTGTTTAAACCTCGGTATGTCCCAATAACATATAAAATGTGGAATTGGGTTCAAGTCCCAACTTTAGGAGCAAAAAGGAGAGCATAGGTTAGGAAAACTAAACTCTCCCCCTCCACAAGCTTCCCTTCCTCCACATTTCCCCCAGATGATACTCAACACTAGAAGCAAGTTCAACTGGAAGATACATGAACATGTTCTCTGTTTCTTTTGGGTCCTTGAGAGATGTGTGCAGCTTCTCACCTGGCAAGCCCCAGGTAAACAGAGGACATGCCTGAAGACTTGGAGACTGTCTTCAGTTCTGATGCTTCTATGTCCCCCACCCCACAAACACTCAGAAAATTTAGAGGAAGGGCTATAGCTCAGGGGAATAACATCTACTTTGAATGCAGAAGGTGGTAGGTTCAATCCTCAGCATCTCCAGGTAGGATTGTAAGAGACTACTGACAATAGTGAGCTAGATGGACTACTGGTTTCACTCAGCATAAGGCAGCTTCCTAAGCATGCCTGAGAGTGCAGGCTGTGGAAAGAGTTCAGCACTGCTACAAACTCTGCTTTGGCTTTTAAAACTGGACACATACACCCATTTTACAAGTGAGTGGGGTGGATCTGGGCTAAAACTAAGATGTCTGCATTGTATCTATATTCTGAGCCTCAGTCCTGGCTGTTGTTTTTTTTTAGCACAAACATGTCATTTATAAGATGGCCATTTAAGAGCAATGGAGAGATGACAGTATAGTTGCCTATGATGTTAAAGTTCTATGCTATTAATATTACCTTCTGATTTTCCAAGTTCTCTCTTGCAGTTTGGTACCGTCTGCAACTGTCAGATAATCTTTCACGAACATGAAACATCCAACACAATGCACATAGTTCTCTGAAGCATGCTGTGAGAGGAAGCCAGTGAGATAAAGTTTTGATCAAGCAAGAGAACAAGAATGTTGTAAAATAAATATAAATTATCAACATTTTCACTAAAAATCATTAACTTATAAGTGGCAGTATCTAAACAAAATGTTGGTTTTAAAAAATGATCTTTGCTCACAGACTATTGTAGCAGCATGTTTTGTCAATAAGCTTCAATTGGAAATACTAATTTTTAAGTATATTCCTCATCCTATGGGCAAGCAATATTTGATAGACTTTCCTGGGGGAAAAGACAGGATTAGTACATAAAAGGGAAACAAAGATTTAGGTGATAAAGTGGTTCATTGCACCTTCCAGGTTCTTAAATAAATCTGACCACATTCCCAGATTTGGGGTAAATTAAAGTAGCCTACAAACTCCTATAGCTTATAATGGTGCATTCATGTTGGAATACAATTTTGCATCAGGTGGCATTTCATCAAGGGAGAGGAAAATCAAATGTTTTTCTGCAAAATTCACATTGATCAGACTACATTCACTTTAGATGTCTTCAGGAAGCTTCATGAACTTCAATTCAGCACTGTTTCATGACATAAAAGCCCCCAAAGAAAAAATGATTCTTTACATGTGGGGACTGAACTGGCTGTGCTTCGCAAGAGGTTCCTTCTAACTTTGATGAATACACCCTTAAAGTACTTCTAGTGGACAGACCTGTCTATTGACTGAAAGTCAACATGAAAAGAACTGGAGCTGAGAATCTGACTCTTTGTTTTTATACTCTTTTCAACAACAGGTCAAATATTATATTTAGTACATCATTTTCAAGTCTTAGGAGAACAAAGGTAGCTTTCACAGTAAGTGATCAGTAAAATGGCAAGGAGCTGGAACAAAGGGTCTTTGCTATTTTCTAGGCTCATTGGCTAAACTAGTAGACAAATACCTTCAGAACGAAGGGTGGGTGTTTCAAAAGGACCATTGTGAATAGGCATTGCCACTCCAACTTGACCTTTTACTCCATTTCAACAATTTACAGCATCTGTGCACTTTTCTCTAGATACAAACCTATAGTTTTACATGAAACACTGTCAAGTTCATGATCACCAGAAGATGTAGGCCTTAAGAACACCGTATGACATTTAGAATAATTAAGCAAATTTTCTGGAAGAGCACCTAATGAGGGAAGAGCACCTTTCTTGCGAATCTGAAAGAGTGGAAAAAGCAAAGGTTACAAGAGAGCAATTTAGATCAGTGTTTCCCAACCTTGATGCTCCAGCTGTTTTTGAACTACAACTCCCATAATCCCTAGCTAGCAGGACCAGTGGTCAGGGATGATGGAAAGTGTAGTCCGAAAACAGCTGGAGACTCAAGGTTAGGAAACACTGATTTAGATAAACAAGTGTTCCTGAAAAGACAGAGGTGTTATGTGTCCCAAGTTCTCATTTCTGAGACGTCTGGACATTGTTACATGGCGAGCCAGCACCAGCGCAGCACACGGAAACACCATTTACCTTACCACTTTAAAGCGGTACCTATTTAACTACTTGCACTTAGAGGTGCTTTTGAACTGCTAGGTGGGCAGGAGCTGGGACTGAAAGACGGGAGCTCACCCCGCCGCGGGGATTCGAACCGCCGACCATTACAATTGGCAAGTCCTAGGCACTGAGGTTTTACCCATAGCGCCACCCGTGTCCCTCTCCATGCTTTACTTTGTTGCATATTTTAATTTTAAATCTTTGCTGGGGTTCTCACACCAAAGAGTTCTTGCCCCAAACCTGGATCTAGGGAACCAGGAATTCTCCTTTTTATAACATTCCCCCCCTTTCCAACCAACATTTAAAGCCCCAAATATCTGAAAGACTTGCCTCCCTCCTTACAGACCCTTTTGAGTGCCAAGATTGACAGAGGGGGCCCACTTGGTACTTTCTCTGCCCTCATAGGCTTGAGGGCTAGAAGCCCAGGAGAGGGCATTTTCTGCAGTGGCCCCTAAGCTGTGGAACTCACTCCCCCCCCCCCCGAGGTGCATCTGGCACTTCATTATACACCTCCCACCAAATGCTAAATCTGCACCACTTTACCCTGGCTATTGACACTTGAGGTGCATTTTATAGATCCCACCTTACATTTATTTCATAAAATTTATTCACCACGTAAAGTGGTTTACAAAAAGATAAAACAATAAAATCAATAAAAAATCACAACCACACTTAGCAGCTTACAAAAGTTAGTTATTATCAGTTATAAGAAAAGTTTAAAGCAATTTCATCAGTATACCTTTTGCATTATTTTCCATGCCCGTTTCAGCTGCACAATATACCACTGAGCAGCAGGGAAAGAACAGTGTGCTGCCCGAAAAAGGAGAAGAATTCGCTGAACAACTCCAGACACCTTCTGCCGACAAACTCTCTCCATTCTTAATGCTAAATCAATGTGTTCTTCCTAAATATTGCAAAATTAAAAGGGGATAAAGGGTATGGCAATGAACAATGAAAATGAGTGCAATGCAGATTCTCCACTCAATTATCTCCACCCTAACCCTTTTTCTTTATTTATGGCTGGAATTCTAAGAAAAGCTTAATGGGCTCCCCCAAAAATACACCCCCCCCAAAAGCAGGATGGATTCAAAATCCAAAAGCAAAAGAAACAGTGGGTCAAGTGTAGACAAAATAGAAGAAACAACCAATTGGCTTCCAAATATACTTACTTCACCAGGAAATGATGGTTGAGGACAATATAAGGGTGGTGCAGGAAGATATAAGCCATCAGGCACCAAACCACAAAACTTTTTGCTCAGGTCTTTGGCAGAGTCCAGCAAAAGTTGAAATGTCTCTGACAGTATGTCTGTTTCTGCCATAACAGCTGCTTTCAGTATTTCTTCTATTGAACTAAAAATTACATTTACATCTTCCTCTTCAATAGGATCTAAAGACAGACAGCAGAGGAAGTAATAAAGCAAATGCAATAATAATGCTTCCTATCAATGCTTAATAGCACTGGGGGGATAGTGCTCTATGGGACCCTATAACATAACCACCATGGGCTCAAAGAGCAGTTTGCTAATACTAATCTCTGGACATGAGTTTGCAAGTAGGATGAAAACCAAGGTGACACAATGCCCTGGATGCTCCAGCAGGATACTGTGGTTAATGGTATCAAAATCTCAGGTAGAAGAAACAGTCACACTCCTCCTGTCTCATCTCTCTCCTGATGAAGGTAATTCCTCAGGGCAACTAATGATGATTCAGTCCCAAATCTGAGCCTAAACCCAGAATGAAATGGATCTATTCTAGACAATTTGCTTCCTCCAGAAACATCTGTAGATAGATGCTCTGCCATGACCCAAGATACCTTATTCCAAAATGGAGTGTTAGCATGTTGATGACAGCTGCTGCATTTCATTGGGTCCAGGGCTGGCTTTTCAATGAGTGGACAGAGTATTGCTTCTTTCAAGACTGTGGGTACCATGCCATCAATATGTCACCCAGGCCTACTGCTATCTTACAAAGTTCTATATGCATGCATGAGGCAATCTCTGAGTATGTGCATGGTACTCTTGCTTGCACACAGATTTACCTTATTACAACCTATTGAGGCTACTTCATATAATTTTTTTGGCTAGGCTAGAGCCTTTCTTCCATACAGCTACGTGAGTCCCACATAAAGACAGATCTTCCATCTCAATGAGAATTGAATCATAGTTCATATAAAAAATGCAGAAGAGTGGAAAGGAATAACATGGACACGCAGAAACTCTGACTAGATAATTAAACAAATGGCATTCACATTAGCATCTCTGGCCTAGCATCTCTGGTGATTCCCTGGTCATGGAAAAGGGTCATATATTTGCATGAAATCATAGCATTTCCACAAATGTGTTAAAAAACAACTTCAAGAAAATGAACTCAGATGTATAAATTGCACACCTGTGAACTGTTTGCATTTGGGGTCTCCTTCATTTGATGTTTCACTGTTGACTGGCTTGCCCAAAAAAGATTGTAATTTTTCTTGAAAGATTTGTGTTGGAGTCAAGTGCAATGGCATGCAGAATTCGACTTTTTGTGACCTGAGAGTGAATCAAGAAAAAGTGATTAGCTTGTCTCTAACTGTTGTTCTCTGAATGACTTTTGTGCAGTCATATATGGGATCTATGGAAGTACAGTGACAATTCAAAGTTTGAGAGGCACAGAGAACATCTGTATTGTGTAATGATCTGAAGGGCTTTAGGACTAGTTCTTTCCCACTTGGTATTTTTGATACTTTCAAATGGCGGACACAGATACTTCATAATTGGTGACCAGAGGGCTAATGACTGCTTTGCTCAACTGATGTTACAATAAGGATACGAGACATCCCTGTTTCCCAGGGACAGTTCTCGGATTTACAAATCAGTCCGCATACAAAATCCATTGAAGTTGAGAAGTGTCCCCGAATTCATTGAAAAAAATCTAGTAACCTTATGTTACAATTACTGCAGCTATCATGTTACAATTACTACAGCTATCAGTTAGATGCACCACCACTGGAATTATAGAATGGAAGGCACCACTGTCATTATCAAGCTATGTCCATATGGCACTCCTGGGAACTATGCCTTTCAGTTAATAGATGTAAATTATCTGTCCTAATCATTCCACCACCCAATAATACTGCACTCCTTGCAGAGCCCTCCTATCTCTATGTGAAAGAATCAGGTTGAGGGCAGGAGTCAAAGAAGCAAAGAACATATCTTTTTCCAAACTACTATTGTCCAAATCACCAACACAAGACAATGTCATCTTTCTTCTTTTACAAAAATAGGGATAATAAAAGATAGATATAAAGACATTCAGTTAATTTTATTGTAAATAGTAGATATTATATGTCTATAACATGACAAACAACGAAATAACACTGCAGCATGCAGTTCTGTAATTTATACACACACAACTTACGTTGGGAAGCCACTGCTACTTTGACAATACAGTTGATAAGCCACCCCAACTGAAACAGCCATTTTCCAGTCTCCAAGTTTATGTGCTAGCCACACAGCTTCCGGAATTAGTCCACCAACAAGCAACAAATCAAGAGCATATTCAACCGTCCAGACGCACGAGAGACCATGGTCCCTAACTGCATTGGTGACTATGGAGTGCTGCAGTGGAACAATACGAAGACACCTGTCTAAGATACAAAGGAAGTTTATTAGTTATCTATGTTTGCTTTGTTGTATAACTGATTCCTGTATGATTTCCAAAGGAGTTCTACACATCTTTAAGTGGAAAATCCCCTGCGTTCCACGCAAATTATTACTCGCAAGTAAGTGTGAATTACAGTCTTCATAATGCAATGTATCATTCAGACCATGCTTTTTGTGGGAATTACCATGACTCTTGATTTTTGCTGTTCTTCCCTTTCCCCACTTATTTTTAATTGTTTGTGCTAGAACAGAAATGTGAATGCACCTCAAAAACTCATAATGAGAAATGCATTCATAAAGGAAAGTCAATCTTCACTCAAAAAATTACACAAGAGAAGGAAGGATTATCACTCCAATGTGTGTGGGGGGGGGGCAAGGTTAGAGTTTTTATAAGATGAGCCTGAGACAAGAGACTCTAAACTAATATAAAAATGGCAGATATGAAATTTTGAGGAAAACTCTTCTCCCACTAACATCAATGGAGCTTAGAAATCCTAACTCTGTCTGGATGATAGTAAACCAGAACATGTGACAGCATTAACAGAATACCTTGTCTGATATGAAGCGGGGGTAAAACATCAACATTATGTGGAGGAAGCACATAAAGTGGTTCATTAGTGAAGTAAGCTGCCATGAATCGTGCCAGAGACCGAACCACTGCTAATATAGCTTCAGTATGAACATCTGTTATCATCTGCTCAGCACCTAAAAAGAGTTTAAAGAGTCTTATATAAACAAAATATCTGCTATAGAAATAAAAAGTTATAACTGATAAATTCAAGCCTATCAACCCTCATTGCTACTGAAGGCAAAGGTACATTATATATTGTGCTGAAATAATTCTTTGATCTTTCCAAAATAAAACCCTAGAAGCCTCTTTCGTACATCAACTTTGCCTTCCTGCATGATGACAACTCATACGTAAGCTTCACTCTGTAGAATTCCTTTAGTAAGAATTCAATGACAATAAAACTTGATTAACTGTGCAATCTTACATATATTTACTGAGGTACAAGTCCCACTAAGTCCAACAGGACTTACTTTTTAAAAAGTGTATATATGATTACAATGTTATACTTGATTACACCAAACTATAGTTATTAAATCACAGCCAGATATTAAGCTTGAAGGACAATATCTCATTCAAACTAATGGGACTTTTAAATCTGACCTTTTAACCAGCTTGCTAACTATAAAAGACAGCTGTTTGTCACCATACCTCTACAATTCTGAGGGAAAGATATATTTAAAATAAAGGGTTCTTAAAGGGACTTTTAAAAATTAAGCAACTAACAGATGCTTAGTCAAGTCTTAAATAAAAATTCTATAATCACTATAAAACAACAAACCACTCTATTGCAATAATGTTACAGTTTTAAATAATGGGATAAAATGACAAATTTTGTTACACATCATTCATTTAACTATACTAGGATATTCCACATTCACATACCTGACACATCATCCCTTTCAGAAATTTGAGTTCTTTTTAGAAGCTCGCTTACTAGATGATCGCACAGACCCTGAGCCTCATTTACATTGTAGTGATATAGATGGCAATATAATATAGCAAGATAATATCGAGTTTGAAGAAAAGGTATTCTCTTTCCTCCTGTATTAAAAAGCGAAATAATTATCCAGTTAAAAATATAAACCCTGGAGATGTAATGAAAAATAAACCCAACCTATATGAGTGTACTAAGGTCTCCTCACCCACCCACAGATATACTATCACATTCAGAAGGAATAAATAAGGTGAATAGGATTATACAGGACCAAAATCAACTCCACTGAATTTTTTTTCAGAGTTAATGTTAACAGTAACTCAAACATGAATGGGTCCATATTGTTTGAATAATGCTCTTCAACTCCAGTACTTCAAAAGACACAAAGCAAAGAGAAGTTGAACAGGTAAAGGTTCTCTAGTTACTGTGACAGAAGAAATGCAACTGTCAAACCTAACATTTGCTTTAATTTATTGCATTTATATCCCAGCCTTCCTCCAAGAAGCTCAGAACGCTGTATGTGGGATCCCTCTACAAACAACAACACCTTAACGAATGCTAAGGTGATAAGCAGTGATTGGCACAACATCACATATGAAGCTTTGTAGTTGAGTGGACATTTGAATATGAATCTTCCCAGTTTTACTCTTAATACTGTAAAGTAGGGTTGCCATTTTTCAAAAAGTTAAAACTCAGATACAAATGTTGTTGAGCTTCTCTTGCAAAATCTATAACAACAACAATGAAGTTATTGCGCTATTTCGCAGGAAATTCGCCAAAATCTAGACTTCTGACATTGGTTGCCATATATCCGGATTTCTCCAGATATTTCAGTGATTTCTGCCCAGACACTGCTTCTGACTGCAGTATTCCAGTGAGAATAAGCTTAGAGTTTCTTATTACCTTACCTTTTCCTTTTATTTCTTGAAGAGCTCTCTCCCATGCCTCCACTGATTCTTTATAAGACCCTATTAGAAATTGCTCCTCACCTAAATAAATAAATAAATTTCAGCCAATATTCAATACATTTCTTAACATATAATAAAAGGGTAAGGCTGTTGTCACACAGCAGTTCACTTGACTGCTAAGGGATGCTGCTGCTAACTAATGTGATGTCGAACTACTGAGAGCTGCTGGACCATGACAGCAGCATTGGAGACTGTCTTGTCTTAAGGTGGAAGAGAGACAGAATCAAGCGGACAAGCAATCCAGGGAGGAATATTCAGGATAGTCTAGGGCAGCTCCCAAGCAACTATCCTACTCTGCTGCTGTCCACCTCACAGTGATGACAGCATTTTGGCCTCAGCACTGGAGTGTGTGGATGAAAGAGAAGAGAGAAATTGATGTAGCATGAAGGCCCCAGTGAAATGCAGAGGAACTCTTCCAAGGGAGCTGGAGGGGAGTGGAGAGTGGTCTGCAGTGCTCTAAAGGGAGTAGGTGGATTTGGCAAGATCCAAGAGGGTGGAGGATTTGGATACATAAAAAGCATCATAAAACTGCCACAATGTTCAATGCTACCCTCAGCTGCAAGCTGTAAAACATATTATTTTAATCACAGTATATTTTTGGAGAAAGGAAACAAATTTTAAATTGTCAGGTTTCTAGACCAGAAATTTTGTTATTTATTAATTAGAAATGTTTCTAATTAATCAGGTTTATTAGTTAATTAGAAATGTTTGGGACAATGTCCCTACAAAGCAGTTTCTAGCAACAGGGAAAATAATTACAATAAAACGTGTAAACTACAAATAAAAGCTAAAGAAAAAGTAAAATACAATCTTTATTAAGAGTCATCTTATTTGCCCTTATTGAAATCAGAACTGCCTCGAGAAATCAGTTCAGGGATTACACAACCTCCCCAGGATTAGTTCACTCAAACATATCACAGTGGTGTGTCATTTGCATAATAACAACAGCTTGGCACAAACACCAGATGACCTTTCCAAGCAGTTTTATGCAGATGTTAAAATGTATAAGGAACAAGCTAAAAAAACAACCCTGCAGCCAAGGGATAGAGTAGTCTCCCAGCCCCACCTTCTGGACATGCTCCCCCAGAAGGGATCAGAGCACTGTAACATCCTTGCCGCAATTCCTACTCTGGCAAAGCAACTCATAAGCATACAATAGTCAATGGTATTGAAAATCATTGGTTCCAGGAGAACCAGCAGGGCCACATTAGGGTGATGGAGGCAGCTGCAAACTGAGCTGAAATAGAATGAAGAATTCAGTATAATGCCACACTCTCTGGACTTGAGATGCCACCACCTTTTCAAGTACCTTGCTAAGAAACTTGATACTGGATAATAACTATTAATTTCAGTAAAATCTAAATTGCTTTTTTTAAGAGAAGTAAAATTATTGCCACTTCAAAGCAGTATGGACATCTTTACCCAAACAGGATAAACCATCTGAAGGTTCAAAATGGAAGGTCACTTCCGTTATGTATCACAACAACGTAATGCTTCCCAACTATTGGCTAAGCAAACTCTAAATGCTAATTTAACTGACATACTAAAACATGTGCAATTACAAAATTAATAAAATACGGAGCTGACTTTTTGTCCCACTCATTATTATTGCAGAAGAATAGTATCAAAATTAAGTTGAAGCTCAGGAAATTGTCCACTGTTACAAAAATCAACTGATCACAGTGTTCTGCATGATACTAACCAATCACAGAGTTGAGTTTCAGTATTCGTTCTAATCTTTCTCCTGAAGACTGTAAAATTGCCTGTGTATGACTTGCCAGTGCTTCAACGGTTGGTCCTTCATATGTAATTTGTATTTCAGTTACTGGCTTGCTTGACTTATGCGCTTTTCTCCTTAACTGTGTCCAGTACCAAAGGACATGCTTATATAACAGTTGCCACATTACAATTACCCTGAAGTTCAAAAAGAATCAAATATTTACAATAAAAGTCAGATCAGAGAAAATTAGTGATGCTAATATGCTAGGAAATAATGCCTTAATATTTGCAGATTATGTTTTAAATCACTTATCAGTGAATTAAACTAGTAAATCAGTTTATTAACCCTATCAGATACTTCAGTGCATTATCACAATTTTAATGGTGTCCTACTTTTATTTACCTTCTGTTAAATTTATTATTACTAATTGTGGTGAAAAAAATAACTCCCAAGATTTCCCTGCTAAATATACTGTACATAAATTTACTATGATCAAGATAGATAAAAGTTAAAAAAAACTTAATAACTCAACAACACTAAACTTCTATAGAATGTGGATTTCTGAGGTGTTAATGTTTATGTAAAGGACACAGAAAAAGTCTACTTAAACATTAATTACATTGTATCTGCAACATTTTTCCTTAGCCATAAAGTAATCTCTTATAAGATTGGATACCACTGACAACTGTAGCCCATTTAACTAAAAGCCAGATAAGGAAGCTATTATCCAAGTAATAATTAACAATGGCATATGTATGGTGGGTGCAACTTTTTGAATTTTTGCGTTGACCATCTAGGCCTAAGTAAGAACTTTTAAGATCCTATGAAAAAACTCCTCTCCCATCCCTTAGAAATCCAGCAAAGTCTAATATCACACAATGTCACAAAAAAGCTTTAGAACTATCCCTCTTAGAATGGCAGTCAATGACTAGCACATACTGTATGCAATATCTTTAATTTGATTGGGTGTTTTATTTTAATTGCAATAGCTACCCAAGACCCTGGAAAGGAGTAGGAAAGAAACTGAATAAACAAAGGCAATAATATATTTTGCAACTCCCATTTTATGCAATACAGCACAATGGTTGGGATCCAAAGAACCATGGAAATAATTCTGAGCCCAATAAAGGGTGAACACAGATTCTTTTGAGCAGCAGCTTTGAATGAGATGAGGGGAGAGTTATAACACAGCATGAAGACCAACTGTTAAAAAAAATGTTATATTTGATTGGTACGTGTAAACCACACCTAAAATACCCTTACCTTTAAAAAAAAATCTGGCCAATGGCAGTCTTCTTATTTTGTTCAGAATTCAAGTAATCCAATAATCTCTATTTCTTTCATTCAATACAAATTTTAAAAAATATTTAAATACAATTACAAATTATAAAAATAAGTTTTCAAACAGATAATAAATACCTCTTTTCTGAATTGTTGGACAGGTTTACAGCTGGAGGAGAGAGCTTCAGTATGCAATTCAATGCACAGAAATGCTGGTGGCTGCTCCAATCTATAGCTTGAAACACAGACACAATTATGGAATCAAACTCCACCTGATTATTAACATCTGGGGCTGCTGGAAGTATCTCATACTGAGGTGCGTTCTTGCCATTTAAAAAATGAGTAACCATCTTCAGCAGAGAGAAGCCTCCCAAAAGATTATTGGAGAACAGTTGGTTTTGTTGTTCCACAAGCATCAGTTTTAGGGCCTGAAATGTGAACTTCATCAAATGTCCCAGAATTTGTCTATGCTTACCCTCCCAACTTAGAAGAGACAAAAATTGCTGGAAACATTTTAACACTGACTGTATCCAGGTACAATTCCGGACAGGGTGATCTAAATGTGCAACATTAAGTTTTGCATACTGGAGAATGTTAAAAAAGTATATAATGCAACGTATGGTACAATTTAACAAAGTGTCTCTTTCTTGCACGTTTCTTGAAATCCCTACTCTCCAAGCTGCAATTAGATTTTTTTGGATATGGTTCAGTTCCAAAGCTGTGTCATCTTCTTCTCCTGTTGCATCCATTGCGTGAATGGTGTCAAACATGGATGCAAATTCCAACCGGCCTTCATCAGTGACAAAAGTATCTCCTTTTTGGCTCCCCAAAATAAAGGAATAACTCTGAATCAACTTGTCACAATCTGATTCTTCTTCATAATCCTAAATTGAAGATAACATTACTCATTATCTGATACATGTGAATTTTATCACACATTTGTATAAAGAAGTATCCCACATAACTGTTTCACAGGTACTAGTGAAAAATGTTGCACAATAAATATGTGGAGCTATGTCACTCAATGTAAAACTTAACATATAATCCAGGCTACTGTTATGGTCCATTTTGACATGTCTTGTATCGTATAGAGATGGATGAGGATCCATAGATCTTTCCCAATGCAAACTAAACCTTAACAGCTAGGCTGCAGATACATGTCAAACCAAACTCAAAACAACTGCAATCATTTCACCAGAACAAAGCAATCCCAGTGTTTGGGGCACATACAGTTCCACATTACAGACTTTGCCATGAAATGGGGAACTGTTTGCACCCTAGTCATTAGTATTTGCTTTGTGAACATATAAGGGATTTATGGTTGCATCTCACAGTAGTTCTACTAGTCTACTAGTAGACCAATTAAAATTAATGGACATGACAGATCTATTAATTTCAATGGGTCTAATCCTGAGCATAATTCAGCTGGCTACAATAGCTATTATTCCATAATACCCATCAATTAACAAGATAAATCAATTATATGAGATGGAGGCTGATAACTCAAAATGAGGTGAAGGGTAGGTTTCTTGTCTTGTTGGTGATGTGAAGTACATAATGGTTTGACATGCATTCAAGAAAATGAAGGGCATATTTCTACTTAGAACAAAAGTGAAATTGCCATCACAAGCCAAGCTAGGAGTCCCAAGTCATAAATTGGCTTATAAGCACATATATGGAGGAAGTGGGAACCTTATTTTATTATTATAGGTATCATATCAGGATTTATTTATTTTTAAAGATGTCTTCCATGCAACAGAGCCGACATCTATGCAGATCAGAAGAACAAATATATGTGTTATATACTATTATTCTAATTCATGTTGCATTATATCAAGAAACTAGCATCAAAGGAAACTTGAATACCTGCAAGTGTGTTACTTCTCCATTTAGCTCTACGGTTTCCTCCTCTTCTTGCAGAAATTTTGGAATGGTAGAGAAAGCAGAGCTCTGACTTTGATTGTGTTGTAACAGATTAGCTTTTAAGGAGGACAGTGATTGCAATGGCAGCCTTTTCTCCTTGGACTGTGGGAAACAATGTGTTAGTTTTATTATCCTATTTTTATATTCTGAACATCTGAAAGATATTGATGAATGTGATGCTGAAGCTGACAGTGCAGATGGATCACAAAAAATATTTCAAGAGATGAAACTTTTAAAAGAACATGATTAAGATGGACTTGCTGGGCAGTAAAAACAGCCTAATCTATATTTAATATCTAAGATGTTTATAAATACAGACTGCAGTTTTATACACTTATAATTGGAAATTTTGTCTTATTTCTCAGTACATACACAGAGAATGATTTGACAGGGTCAAGGAAGAGGAACTTGTTGGAAACATCTTAGCAAAATATCAATAAATATATACTAGACTACCAGGAGATAAGCATGCGAAAACAGAAACTTTTAAAGACTTCAGATTATTATTGAGATTATATTTGTGTTTGTGTGTGTGGCGGCATTGATTTGCTTGGATGTCATTACCGAAAAACCCTTCTCGCTCTTACCAACCTTGCTTCTGATGTTATTTTGAGAAGGGCACTGGACAATGATCTTGGCAGATAGGCTGGCTAGTGTGAACATTGTGGGTGCTTTATTCCACATCACACAATTGAAGAGATTCAAACACTTCATTCTGAACAGAAACCTAAAATTAACTTTCCTTCTCAACACTGAGTAGGCTAAAGCAATGTAAGTATTTAATTATGGAATAAGTGAATTGTCCTAATGTGACTAATTAATAATGTCTAGAACCAATTCCAGGCAAGAATCTAAGAACTATACTATTAAACCTATGTTGCAGTAGAAAACCAAATGAAACAATACCTTAGATTTAATCAAGCTGTGGTGCAGTTTTTCAAGCCTCTGGGCTGAATCAAGCAGCAAAGACCTCATATATGCCGAGGGTGAGAAACCATCATAAAATTTAAGAACGGTGATTATATACCCATCAGAGGCAATGAAGAAGGGTAAACTTGGATGTGATGCTACAGAAAATCTCTGCCTCATTAGATCCCCTTCAGAGGCTGATGAATCATTAGAATGATTCAGGTCTTGCATCAAAGAGTTCTGTGATCTAACAGATAAAATACTAAATTATCAGAAAAGTAAAGTAAATGCAGTTCTGTAACACAAAAGACCCTGATGTTGGGAAAGATTAAGGGCACAAGGAGAATGGGACGACAGAGGATGAGATGGTTGGACAGTGTTCTTGAAGCTACCAACATGAGTCTGACCAAACTGCGGGAGGCAGTGGAAGACAGGAGTGCCTGGTCCATGGGGTCACAAAGAGTCGGACATGACTAAACAATGTAACACAAAATCCAGCTCAGATTAATATCTTCTCCTACACTAGCACAGCAGTTGCCAATCTGGTGCCCTTGAAATGTTTTGGGCTACAACCCTCATTAACTCCACTCAGTACAGTCATGCTTAAAAATACATAATTGATCCTAATAGTGGCTTAAATAATTTGTACTTACATGATGAAAATGTCATTTGTTCAGCAGGAAAAGCCATTATAAGAAATAGGAGAGAACTATGAATGAGAAACAAGATATTGAGAAGAAAGACACAGAAAAAGCAAAAGAATTATTTGAAAGGTGAAACATTTAAAAGAGAAGAAATGAACGAAAGAAAGAAAGATATGAGCAAATGAATTTAATAAACCACATTATGACTGTCTCACCTGTATGTTATTAGTGGATGTAGAGGAATAAATTCTGCTGGTCCAAATTCTACAGAGCAACCATATGTTACTAAAGTAAGCAATTCACCCAAACAAGTCATTAAGATCAGTGACCCACGTTTTAACATACAAGCCAAAAAAAAGCTATCATGAGTCCAGCTCATGTCAGCAATCCAATAGGATCTAAAACAAAAGAACAAATATCACCTTCAGACACCAGTATCCAGCTATCCAAATATGATTCTGAAAATTCTGAAAAATACTATACTAACCTTATAAACTTTGACTGAATTTTGTGTTTCTTACTACCACAACCTTTAAGGCTACCAGAAACTGCAATGAAATTTGCTGTGCTCATAAACAAAATCTGAGTTGCCTGAATTTAAAAAAAAAAATGACAAAAGAAAGAATGGTTAAACTGCATGCAAACCAAGCAACATAAATTATAATGATTAATTAACACTTCACAGCACATATATAGCTTTCATTAGAAACTTACTGGAATAATCTAACATATATAGCACATATAACTTCAATTGCTGAATGTGCTGATCTGAAGCACTGATGTACGGTAAATAACACAATACAAAAGTACTGCAGACTCCTTCTCTAATTCCTTGTTTTTATTACTAGCCCCTTGCTGAAGTATGAAGGTAACCCAGAAGACTGATTTGCAGCATCACACTTAATATACTTTACAGTATTAACAAGATCACTTTTGCTTTATACTACTAATATTTGTACCTGTAAATCCTTCTGGTTGACACCTATTGCTAGAACAAGCCCATCATTTGAAAATGCAGTAAGCAAAGCACCTCTTGATTTTATTGGCTTACAATGGGGAGCCAAACTAGACAAAGAACATGTCCGCTGTGTCCAGTGTATCAGAAATGGAAAAGAGCTACATAAAACAAAAATATATATAGATAAGAACATAAAAGGAAACATTATTTCTGTAAGTTAAGTGGCTGGTTTCCCTGTAACACTAAAGCATAGATACATGACCTTGAACAGGCTTGAACAAAGCCTCTGTCCTCCTGTCTGGCCAGGAGAACTTTGGTAGAGTTTAGTTTAGCAGTATGCACCAACCACATGACTCAGCTCAAATCCTGATTCAGTGCTTTGGAAAACAGCACACTTTAGCATGGACTATTTCATGCCCAATTTGGCTCGGGTACAAATCCCAGTTTCGAAAAATAAAAGAATCTTGTATCCCTGTTCCATATTATGGGGAAATTTTAAAAACATCAACCTTTTTCAGCATAAGTTGCAATCCTACTGTACATTCAATCCCTGCACAAATAAAAACACCTTAATTAATGCAGAATTATTTTTCTTGAATAAACTATCTACATGTTATTCAAATGATGTGGCAGCAAACATTGAAGTTTTAAAACCAAGTCTTAAAAACCTATATTAAAATTGAATTAATGATTTAATCTTACCAAGCAATCTTTAAACCGTTCTCTTGCCATTTAATTTCCAAAAGTGTCAGCATTAAATGCTCCTGAGAATAAAATGCAAAACAACACAAGCAGCAGTCCCCCAGCATCTGCAAATGAATCAAAATAATGCTTAATAACTCTACTTGGATTTCTTAAATGACTCATATACAAGCCATATTTTAAGGTCAAATCAGCTGAAAGCAATTAACATTTCACCACATGGTTTATATAATTCGCATGGAGCAAGAGAATATATAAAACATAAGCTTTCACATCTTACACCTTGATGATTTAAGCAAAAATTACATTGAGATTTTGTGTTCATGCAGTATTATAGTGAGGTCTATTTTTTGTTGTCTAGGCATAAATAGGATAGGGTATATTTACTATTGCCCTGTGCACAAATCATGAGGACACTTCTACTGCAGGCACATATGGTGAGGATCAAGATACCAGACACTGATTTGTCATAGACCATCCTTGTCCCACAGAAGCCTCAAAATTAAAAGCAAATGTTCACTTAAGGTGTTGTTGTTGTTTAGTCGTTTAGTCATGTCCAACTCTTCGTGACACCATGGACCAGAGCATGCCAGGCACTTCTGTCTTCCACTGCCTCCCGCAGTTTACTTAAGGTAAACTTAAGGTAGCTAGTAACAAATGCACACTGCCTTTTGGGATTGTGCACCACCAACTCAAGATGCCTTGTTAAGGACTCAATCCAACCCAGGCCATGTGAAAATCTCACCTAAATCACCCTTATTTGCCTCATAATTCAGAAAGTACATAGAGCTGGTGAACTTCTACTTTCCACTACTTTTCCATAACAGAAAGGTCACTATGCATTTTACATACACAGCTTACTGAATCTATATAAACTAGACCGATTTTATTGTTTACCTCATTTTGGATGAAGTCAACACTCACTGACGTTTCTTTCTCTTCAACAGATGGTAATACAACTGACGCGTCAGGAATAATTTGTGACCACTGTCCCATTACACAACCTTTAGATGGTGTACTTTTACATTCCTCACTTTCCCATAGAAAGATACTGGCAGTTGGCGTAGTGAGAAGAACCTTATTTCCATCACCAGAAACATATAGGTATAATCTCATTGAACAGTCTAGAAAATAATGTTGTGTTAATGCAGCATCTCATTCTTTACATGATCTATCCAAAAAACATTGACAGTTTTAATAGTTTTTGACATTAGCTACTGTGCTAACTTTTTATTGTATAAAAGTCAATGAACACAATACAAAGATTAAACCTAGGATATCATGTTTAGTACTTATAATAGCACAGAACAAAGAAAGCCTAGCATATTTCACTAAGAAGCAGTATAATATTTTTATTGCCCTAAACATGATTATGATTACCTTCTAAAACAGGGGTATGGAACCTCTCAACCATGGGTCAATCTTGGCCTGCCAAAGGGTCCAAATAAGGCCCATTATGCCATTTCCCGCCAAACACACCCATCAGACCATTGGCTGATGTCAGCTGATATGTGGGGTTCAATCCTGCTAGGTGCTGCGTCCTCAGCACATTCCCTGGTATGAATGCCCTGGTGGGTGGAACTGCCCAACTATCAGTCACGTGACATCATGACAGCTGATCATTGATAGGTGGGTGGCCATGCCCACTAACCAAAGTTGGCCCATGAGCGACAGGGGTGATAAAGATCTGGCCCACTGGGCCAAAAAGCTTCTCTATCCCTGTTCTATAAAAAATACATTATATATGCTAAGGTTTAGCTTAACATGTCATTTCTCTTTGAAATATAAACACTATTAAATAACTCAGAAAGTCATGAATAAAAGCAACATTTTCATTTTTAGTTGTTAAATGATAAGCAAAATTGTAATGTTTGATAAAACCTTTTTTTTAACAAAATAAACGGGAGAAAGGAAAATGTTAATCAAAATATTGAATATTCCTACCTTGTGCTGCTAAAACCACCTTTTTACATTCTTCAGCTGCCGAGACAGTTTTTATAGTGTCTTGGTCTTTGTTCCAAAGAAAGAGTTCTCCTGTTTTAACTATTCCTGCCAACCAAGCTCCTGTTTGATTAAGGAGAATTTTGTTGTTCAAAGTGCAACATTTTAGACAAATAGTACTATTTCATGCATATTTACTCAGATGGGAGTAAACTAGGTTCAGTTAGCTTACTCCCAGGGAAACATGCATTAGACTACACTATTCCCCCCCCCCCTTTCGTCCCAAGTCGTTACATAGTTTTAAATCAGAACTATATTGAAGGTAAAGTGGTAGCAGTGGAAACCCTTTACTTGTTTATTTATTTAAGATACTTAGATACTGCCCTCACAAAGTAGAGAGCCAGTACATTTTTAATTGTCAGAAACACAATTCATTTAAATAAATTCAAAAAATAAAATCATGCAACAACTTGTTAGTGCTAATACTTAACCATTTCTTGAAGTTGTTAAGACAACAACATTCTTCAGCAAGGGATGTAACTGGGGGATCTTCTTTGTCCTCCCCGAAAGCAGATTAATTTCATTTATACTTTTGTCATCTAAAAGAAAAACAGCCTCCTTTTCCTATTATAAAGAAAGAAAGCCTTTTATTCAGGTACCTACTTCCACATTTTTCCTGAAAACTAATACCTGAATAAGCACAACTACTGTATACAGTGGTACCTTGGGTTACGAACTTAATTCGTCCTGGAGGTCCGTTCTTAACCCGAAAGCATTCTTAACCTCAGGCATGCTTTCGCTAATGGGACCTCCCGCTGTTGCTGTGCCACCAGCGCACAATTTACATTCTTATCCTGGGGCAAAGTTTATAACCCGAGGTACTACTTCCGGGCTAGCGGAGCTTGTAACCCAAAGTGTTTGTAACCTGAGGTACTACTGTAATGCTAGAATTACAGAAACAGAAGCACAAAATTGTAAAAAAAAAACCACACCATGCTTGCATTCCAATGCCTTATGTATACAGAACTTTTGCTCACGCTTACAAAAAGACAGTTCCCCACTGCTAAAAGGGTCTTTTGCATATCACAGAAAAGATGTAACATAGAAGTTCCTACATAGGAGGACTAAGAGAACACTGCAGCTGCTTCCCCGAGTGGCTGAGACTTGTTTGACAACAAAGAGAAACCATGTCATTAGTGTAATCAGCCCAGACCTCTACCAATAGATTCAGTGATCACCTTCTGCGACAATTTTTGAACACCTGCTGAAAATTCTTCTATTCCACCAGGCCTATGCAGGCAATTAAGAATTAATCCTTCCACAATGTTTATTGATACTTGTTTTTAACTTTTTACACTTTTATTGTATGGTTTTTATCTTTTTAATCTTGTAAAGTGCATTGATGTATTTTTATAATTTAGCTGTATACTTTTTTTTGTATAAATAGATGAATAAAGGAATGGACAGTGTCTTTTAACATATGGAAACAAATCATATGAAAACTAAGATTAACAGAATTCCTACACATTTATTTATTTATTTTATATGTAAAGAATTTAAATCCTGTGAAACGAAGTGGCAGTTGCAGACATAACCATAATACGTCCCTGTATTTCCTAACAAATCTGTATTTTTATTACTGGTCTCTAAAGGATGAGTTCTTTGCAATATAACCAAACACAGAACACAATTTAATCAAGCACTTTTAAGTACTATTTACTTCAGCCAGGAGGCGGAATTCTAGAGGTGTTGTGCCCCTACTGTATCATACAAAAATAGCAGATGATTGATTACCTGTCCCAGCCAAGTGATTTGAGGCCATGGCTTCCTTTGCTTGATACATGTAGAAGTTAGAACTTCCAGTTTAATTTCCATGATTATTAAAAGGTAGGTTAGCCATTAAACTTTTCAAAAAGGGAACGTCGTTTTACATGACTGTAAAAAAAAGAAGCACATAACTATAGAGACATTCAAATTTATAGAACAACTTCTATCACATTAATGTACACCATTGTAAAAAGAATGTAAGAGAAACTGTTGGATCAGACCAAAGGCCTATGTAGTGTAGCATCTTGTCTCACATAGAACATCTTGTCTCCTGCTGTTGTTCTCCAATGACTGCATACCGCCTCTAATCCTGGAAGCAGCATATGGTCATAATGACTAATAACCGTTATCCACCATCAATTAGTCTAATCCTTAAAGCAAAATTGGTGGCAGTCACTACATCTTATGCTAGTGAAGGGTGAAATTTAACTATGAGTTGCCGCTGTGTTAAAAAGCATTTCACACCCTGGGGTTCGAGCACTGAGAAAAGGATACTTGATACACCTTTATCATGTCCCACCCTTGCTCATCTCCTCCCCGCTAACTTTTCCTCATAAGGAAATTGCTCTAGCCTTGATTATTTTGATGTTATTTTCGGGGACAGAGGCATTTGCTGTTATCAAGCGCAGTCTGTCTACTTTCACGTAGGGGGTTGGGGAGTGTGGGCAAAAACAAAACAAAGAGCGGTTAAGAGGGACCACAAAACCCATAACTGGATCGGGGAGCAGGATAAGCATCCGTTCCCTACACAGGGGAGGTTGGTACTTCTGTCAGCAATGAACCTTTCCCAGCTCCGCGATATCCCTTCCGAGAGACAGCAACAGATTTATTATATACTGTATTCCAAGTGCTATCAGTATTATCAATATTTATTCAATTTATATGCCGCCCTTCACCTGAGGATCCCAGGGCGGTTTCCAGCATCCAGGCACAGAAATACGTAACAATAAAGCAATGATCCACCAGGTCACAGATTGTTTAGTTAGAATAACTGCACCATTAGAGATTTTAGACAATATACAAAGCTGCCGACCAGCTTTGTCTGCCTACCCCCTCTCTCCATACATACAGTAGATAGATAGACAGACAGACAGACAGACAGATGAAGCTGCCGACCAGCTTTGCCTGCCCCCCCCCCCCCATATAAAGGAAGCTTTGCCTGCCTCCCCCACTCAACCTTGGGCATGTAGGTTCAGTCCACCCCCGGCTGGATAAGGGATAAGCGCATTTTTGTGGGAAATAGAGAGGTCGAGCAGGGTCGGGGGGGGGGGAGAGCTCTTCCCTAGCCGCCTCCTTTTCCTCATAGCGGGCGCCGCCTTCGCGGACCCACCGTGCGCGTCGTCGTCTCGTCACCGTCTCCCTGCCCCCCCTCAGCACCAACGGTTATCCCAACTGCCTCCCGAGCGTCCAACCGCTGGGGTGGGGGAGGAGCTGAGCGACCGAATGCGCATGCGTCGCTCGGCGACCGTTGAAACGGGAGTCAAGAGTCGGCGGTTAACGGGCGGAGATGGGAGGCTGCGCCGCCCCGTCTTTTATATCGTTTGGGTCGTCGCTCCAGCCCGCTTTCTAGCCCCCTGCGCTGGGTTCGCAGGGCTTGCAGATTCCAGACGCGCCTCCTCTCCAAAAAGGCTTTGTGGCACCTTAAAAAGCTGGGTTAGGATGCTAGTGGTTTCTCAGACGCCGTTGAACTACAACTCCCATCATCCTTGCTGCGCGCAGGGCTTGATGGGAGCTGGAGTCCAACGATATCTGAAGGGATTTCCCCATCCTTGGTCTCAAGAGACTTAAATTTTGGCTTCGACCCTCGAAAGCCTTGCGTCGGAATAAAATTTGCTTAGCTTTTAAGGTGCCACAGGACTGTGCAAGTCAGGGATCAGCAAACTTTTTCAGCAAGCGCCAGAAGAAGGAAAAAATGAACAAATTCCGATGCCCCACAAATAACCCAGAGATGCAATATATATAAAAGGACATATTTTACTCATTTCCGGACCGTCCGCGGGCCGGATTTAGGAGATTGAGCCGGAGCCGCCCCTGGGCCTTAGTTTGCCTACCCATGGTGTGTAAGTTATGCAGGGCTCCTTTAAGACACGCCCCCACCCGTAACATTTTCTTAATTGTTGTAGGGACTCGTGTGTTTCAGAAAGCCCATGCAGTGAAGTACAGTTTGCCTCTCTGGTAAGTGTGCACAAGATTTCTATCCTATGTATATTCTATATATGCATATATATATATATATATATATATAGGAGCAAGTCTTACTGAGTTTAATTAAGTTTGGTCTAAGGTAAGTGGATATATAAGCAATACATACAGCAACATATACAAATACATAAAACACACACACAAACCTTACTAGTTCACCCAATATAGGCCTTAAGAGCAGCCTTGTTAAAATATTTAAATCTCCCAGCTGAGACAATGATCGGGTATTTGATTAACTTTTTACTAAAGGACAGGTGCTCTGGCACCTTCTAAAAAAGTGACATGCTTTGCCTTTAGAGCAGCAATTTTAAGGAGAAAAAAATGTGGGGATTATAAATTAAATTATTCAGGAAAGCAAACTTAAACACATCTTAAAAAATGATTTCCTGTTCTCAATGTCTTCTACCTGAGGCCACTAGGGTTGGAGTTCTTAATCAATTAAAGATATATCCTGATTGAGTACATGTGCTTATAAAAACTGCAGATTTCAGGCCTGTTCTCACTTTCTTACTCCTAAGAGAATAACTTTTCTAAGATTATGCATGATACAGCATGTGTGCAACATCTAAACCAGGGCCCTCCAAGATGTTGGGTTTCCTCGCAAGCCACACTTTCCAGCTCTCCCACCACTTCCAATTTCCCGGCACCATACGTGTCCAGTCGTGCCCAAGTGGGGAGTTGCCTGTAATTGCCATTTATAATCCTAAACCTCTTTTTCATAGCAAACTCTCAAATACATAGCTGTATGATTTCCACTTTTATGTCTAAGCACGTTGTGTAAATTCTATGCAAAATTAATAGAGAAACCCATTTTAAAAATAATTTTAATTGCCAGGGCAAGATTATACAATGCATTTTAATCCAAAGCATATAAAACTGTTTCACTGCTAGAAAAATTTAGTAGTAAAAAAAGAGAAACAACCTGCCATTCTGCATTCTATGTGAGGTTAGTTAAGAACAGACAACACAGAACTATGATAAGCTCCACAGCTTGTTTTAATGCTTTAATAAGCATTTGCCTTTTCAGATTCCAGTGCAGTGACAGTTCATTCCACCTGAAGAAATAGTTGTGCATCACTCAATGAAGCCGTTCTAATTTAGCCTGTAGAGATTTAAAGTTTCCTGTAATTGTCTGTACAGCGAGTGTTGGACTTATGGACTGCAGTTCAACAAGGTAACAGCTAACAGCATCCAAGCAAATATTTGTGAATCGCCGCCTAAAGAGAAAGAAAGAAAGCAATTAGTTTTAGTTTATTGTTAGGATACAGAGGCCCAAAACTATAGTTAGGGTCAGTGATCTTCTGCAACAAAGCTGGCAATGGGATATGCTGGTGGTTGTAGCGAGATGTGTCAGTTCTGAGCGAGATGTATACAATTTAGTATGGTAAGCTCCTTCAGCAGTCTGCCTTCTTTGCTTATGTTACTTTATAAATCACCACTTACATTATTTATTAATTAAATTTCTATACTGCCCCTCATATAAGGTTTACAGGGCTGTTTATAATATAAAAACACAGAGTAACAAACAAAAACACAAACCCCACCACAAACACAATTTAAAAGGCAATAGATTGTTTAACTGGCCAAATGCCAGGCAGAAGAGGAATATTTTTCCTCGCGCCTAAAGATATGTAATGAAGATGCCTGGTGAGTCACCCTGGTGAGAGCATTCCACAAGCGGTAAAGGTCCGTTCTCTTGAGGCCACCCTCCAGGCCTCTTGCAGAAAAGGCACACATAGAAGGGTCTCAGATGATGATAGCAGAGTCCAGATCAGTTCATCTGGCAACCATTTCCAGCATATGTTAAGTCTATTTACAGCATCTGCATTCAAAGAAGTACCTTTCAAAGGCAAGAATTTTGTTAGGCTCTTGCACAAATGCTGATAATAACACATGGATGCATTCCAAAAGGTGCAAAGGCTTCTTCATTTTACTCCAGTATGGATCCTGTAAAGAAAAAAGAAAAATACATGACAATTTGGAAATTATTCATCAACATCTTGAGTGTACTACAGAGTGCCTCATAATACCCATTCTGCATTTGAAAGAACTTAATTATTTGCCTAGTGAGATCAAGCAGGCTCCAATTTAAAATGGCTCCTGCTTGTGGCATCACCAGTCTTGTTTTTAAAGAAAATGAAAGAAACTGAGTAGGGGGAGGGGTAGAAATGGGGGTAAAAAAAGAGTAACAAGGTATTTTTAAACCTTTAATCATTGTATACAAGGCCAGTATGTTGGTAGGTGTGGCATTTTCACCCATTGGGTGAACTGCACTTGTAAAATTCAAGTCTTATATATAGCTATTAAAAATACAGGAGCCTGTGGAAAAGTAGGTGGCAATAGGCTTGACAGCTGGACCTTACTAGATATGATACAGATGAGTGTAAATACAGCTGTGCCAGATAAGATGTGACTTGGCTGCAAAAGCAGACTGAAGGGGCTAACTTGGTCCCCACCTGCATATAAGACAATGGGGGGGGGGGGAGAGGCAGCAACAAATGAAGTAGTAGCGAACAAAGGTCCTCAACACAACCTCAGAAGCAGCCGAGGCAGCAAGTTGGTATTCTACGGACCAATTTAATGAGCTCATAGAGTCACAATCTACTACATGAGGATCAATGCCTACTAACTACAAACACATTTTGAATGTCTGGCCCAGTACAAACCTAGAATTTTCTTCCTGTTAGTATCTCAGCAGTGATATGCCTTTAAAAAACTGGTATTCTGTGGTGCACCCCCATCATTTGTGATGATATGGAATTTAAACAACAAGAAAATATGCCAAGTTTTTCCTCTTACCCGTGCTTTGAATAGGTGATCATATACTTCAAGAAGTCTTGGTAGCGGCACACCAATTTCTTGCATTGTGTAAGTTACAAAACCTACATCCCAGTTCAAAGAACAAACTTGTTGTTCTAGATATTGCACTAAGAAATCTAAGGAGGAAGAATAGTGGCCAGTGAGATGCAAATCATTTGTTGCAAAGTTTAGTTGCTATTCTTTCTTTTATATACCTGTGAATTCGTTCACTTAGTCAACCTGACAGGAAATCTACTCAGTAGATGTTTTAAAAAACAGGACACAGTGCAATACAGAAAGTTCTGAAGAGACTGTTTGAGGACTGACCATTTGACTTCCTAGTTCACAACAACAACTAGTTCTAGTTCAGCGATAACCAAAGGCATTCTGCTCTTTTCAAGTTTGGCTTGAGAGAAATGACTGTAAAAGCTGTTTGCCTCACCTCCATGTGTACAGAGTGATGACTATAGGCGAGGACAAAATCCCTGCTACCCTAAGTTCAAGAAAAATGGGACCTATGCAACTGCATACCCATTTCTGGGACCTATGGAGGCCATAAAGAAGAATGTGTATTTTCAATACTCAGGGTATGACTCAACTGCATATGAGGGCATTACCTCTAAATGGAAAATTGTGTGCACCTTCCACATACCGTATTTTTCGCCCCATAGGACGCACCTAGTTTTTTTTTGGGGGGGGGGGAAATGAAGGAAAAAAAATTATTTCCCCCCCAGGCATGGGGCTGGCGTGGGGGAAGCCCGAGCTTCCCCCGACCCCAGACCCCAAAACAGCCTACTATCCGTAAGCCTGGGGAGACCAGCGAGCCCGAGGCTTTGGAATGCAGGCAGCCCGGGAGCGCAGGCAGCTCTGCGCAACCCTCCGGAGCCCGCACAGAGCTTCCTGAAGCCTGGAGAGCGAGAGGGATCGGTGCACACCAACACCTCTCTCTCCAGTTTTCAGCGAAAGTCTGTATTCGCCCCATAGGACGCACACACATTTCCCCTTCATTTTTGGAGGGGAAAAATGCGTCCTATAGGGCGAAAAATACGGTACTTATAACACTGCTCCTGTGCTCCACATGGTCACTGCCTACAGTTACTTCTAATTCTGTTCAGAGTAATTCAGATGTTGCTTTGAGCCTGGGTACATGCAGAATCTATTTGAAACTAATGGATATGCACAGAAGCCTCCTCACAATCAAAGCACATTCTTCCTTCTATTTTGCAGTCTTCTAAGAGCATTCAGTCAAATGCATATTCAAGGTGCTTTTGGGAGGGCTCCAAGTGGAGTTTATATGTCTCAGGACAGGCCTTGTGTGGAAGCTACATCCTTCATCATGCATCCTTTTTATTTCTATGCTGCCTTTTCATAGTTAAAGCCATGTTCAAGGCAACTTACAATATGAAAATAATTACATAATTACAAACATAGCAAAAGTAGTCTAAACAATAAAACAGCAAAAACAACACATCAAAATTGAACAATTTCCATATAAATAATAAGATCTAAAAGACAGAAATAAATTAATATAAATAACAGCAACACCACCCCAAACCCCAGCCCAAGTCTTTTAAATCTCACACATTCAGGCAAATTCTTAAGTAGGGCTTCTCCTCCCACCCACCCTTTTAATAAATATTTTATATGGAATTTGACAGCTCAGTACTTGATAATACAGAAGGTACTGACTTTGATCTAACATAGACTCTTGGAAGAATTATTGCATTTATTTCCTATTTTTGTTTTATTCTGTTCTTTTATTTTTCAGTATCTCCAAATATATTTAATTTGAATTATATACCTAATGGAAAATAGCGAGGTGTCCCAGCATAGATTTTGCCAAGCATTACCATCTTCAGGCTAAGAGCCTGCATTCTGTCAGGAGCACTCATAGTCACACTGTCACTCAGCGCTGAAATAGAAAAGACACTCTTTTAGAAGATCAATTAAATGCTTGCATTTATGTTATTTCCATTTTCAACATGCAGAACCAACTAAAAAAAATAATCATGTCAATTTACCCTCCTACAGGTAGGCTATGAATGAGTTTCCAGTTTCATAGGACTCTAGATGGTTTTTTAAAAAAAATTCTGGTGTTACAAATTATGCTCTCTCTGGGCTAAGAACACAGAAACCATGACACCAAGCTTTTTGGGAGAGTTGTGGAATGTTTACTGTTAATAATAAAAGAAGTAGGATGTAATGAACTCATAAATAAAGCCTAGACCCTTCCTTTGCAAGGTGTTTGTGTTTTTTTTTTGCTAATGAATTTGACAGCCTGCTTGCTGAAGAAGGTTAAGCTACTCCGCCAAGTCTATGCAGATCATATTCTTGCTAATAAACAGTTGACTCCAACTTGCATGGTGTGATTTACTCCCAGCTCACTCCTGTCAATTCCTTCCCACCCCACAAACTGGACTGAAGAGCAACACAGAAGTGAGTCATTCCATAATGTTGTGTGCTTTTAGGCATCTCTTCTAAGTACTTGAACCTACCTTTATCAATTATTTCTTGCCAAAGTGTCTGCACTAAGATAGGATCCGAATGACCAGCGCAATGAATAATAGCCAGTTTACATTCCGAGAGTTTGAATGGATCAGCAAATTCCCCATAAAGCTGCAATTTAAAAACAAGTTTGATCATTCACATAGATCAAATGCAGAATGAAGTATAAATGGATTAACAGGCAGTTTACAGACATTAAACAAAATATTGAATAGCATACCTATACCCTAAATAACAAATAACAGATAGTGCATATTTCTTGTGGAGTTCCGTTATGTATATGAGTGTTTTTCACACACAAAAGTGATGACTGCTAAAGACAGCACACAACAGTGTATTATAAAAGAACTAAAATGAAATGAAATATGTAAAATAAAAGACTTTTAAAAAACCTGGTGAGGCAGAGCAATTTTTCTTGATTAAGTGGAAAACATGGTTTGCGAGATATCAGATGAATTTTTTGCACAATACAGAGAAGCCTGGGAATGTTCGTTATTATTACTATAAGATCACCTTGCTAATTTCCATCAACTCGGAATCCAGCTGGGAAATGGCATCTTGTACTGAGGAATGATGAGAACACTGACGGAGTAATGCTTCCTGTATTTGAAACTGAATCCTTGCAACCTGGTTAAAAATTACAATAGTCTTTAATTAAAAGCTCAGTGAACGTCAGCAGCCACCTACAATTAGTTCCAACACAAAACATTTCACTTCTTACAATGACTATATATGCACACAACACATATGGACTCTGAACTCGGCAATTCAAAATAGCTGACTAGGTCTATATAGGCAAAGTTATTCCTTCAGATTAACAGGATACCAAGATGTTTGGGGCTTTATAAGTCAACTAAACCATAAACTAGGCCAGTAGCAAACTGGAAGCCATTTCAGCCACTGTGTTACACAATAATGGTAGGTTGCTTGAGTTAGAATGAAGCCGACACAATTGAGGTGGCCTCGTTATGAGTGCTTATTTTAGCTACCTAAATACCACATAGTTACCAAAGTTTGTAAGTGCTGCCCATAAACAGTACATAGACATATTTACAGATAAAATCAATTAATTATTAAAAACAGGAAGCTGATCTAAAATGCCTATTTTAATATTTTATTTCAGCTGTTGAAATCTCCCAGGAACACAGTCCTGGGTTCTCCAGCATCACCCCTGACCACCTCCACCAGCTAAATTAATTATCGTACTTACTTCCATTTTCTCTTCCAATTCATGCAAAAATTCACCATCTGCAGCTATTGGTGAGATGGCTGTGGAACTCTTAGCACTCAAAATGGCACGCGCAATATATTCAAGACGCTGCTGAAGTGAGATCTCAGTGCTGTTAAATGACATAATGATGTGACTAATATGGTAGCTTCTATGAGCAATTATCACAAGAATGTTAGCCGTTTTCAATATTTTAATCTAGTTCTTCAGTCTGTCTATTTCTCTGCAGTACGTTATTCTTTGTCTAACTGCTCTAACACCATTACTCCTGTATCTCCTCGCATCTTGCACCTTGGTCATTTCTTCTATACCATCTAGAAATACATAGAAACCAATAAAAATTCAGTTTTAGAAATGTTACATACAGATGCATGGTCTGATAACGTGGTCAAAACTTATCAACTGCTATCAACAATAAATTTCCTCAAATGTAAATGCTTTTATGTTAGCAGCTACAGCCACATCCTATGCTACTGGAGTCCCGCACACTGTATGCCCTGGAAAAAATGCTTCCTTGTTGGTGTCTTTAAGAAAACATTGCTACTTCTTTAAGGCTAGTTGAGATTATACCTTGGGCATGATCGGGAGTAAGTTTGAATCACTCTCCTCACCCATAGATAGCCAAAAGAATCTCCAGAGGGGGGCTGCAATCTCTCTTCCTCCTATTTCAGGTGGGGCGCTGAAAAAAGGTCATTCCCAGTATAGAAACAAGGTGATCTCTTCCTCCACTGGCAGCAGCTCAGGACCAGGAAAGAGAGGTTGCAGGATGGATAGGAACCTTCCACAAGCCACATCTGGCCCATAGGCTGGAACAGGCATAGTCAAACTTGGCCCTAGCTAACAGGACCAGGGGTCAGGGATGATGGGAACTGTAGTCCCAAAACATCTGGAGGGCCGAGTTTGCCTATGCCTGGGCTGAAGAGTCTCCATCCCCCTCTACATGCATACTCAGAAAAAGCTCTTATAAGTTCAAGGTGTGCCTAGGATTGCAGCCTGAACCCTAAGTCCAGTTCTGCACAACATGAATTGCATAATTAATTTTATGTTCATATACGTGATTGCATTCAAACAGAATTAAGCCCCTGATTTACCTGCAGATCCATTTCAAAGCTTTCAATAACGCTACACAATTTGTGGATCCACCAGTCAAACACAGCTCAACAGCCAGCCATGTATGACGACTCATCGGGGGGTCAGTAATCTTGTTTTTCAGGCAAACATGGGGATGCAATCACAGGAAGATCGTCAAACACGTTGAGCCCCCAATACCTGGTCAGTAGGCTTGTTCAGTTTGATCAGGCATGGCCAAACTTGGCCCTCCAGCTGTTTTGGAACTACAACTCCCACCATCCCTAGCTAACAGGACCAGTAGTCAGGGATGATAGGAATTGTAGTCCCAAAACAGCTGGAGGGCCAAGTTTGGCCATGCCTGAGTTTGATGGATCACAAGTTCTGTTCTACCTTAGTGTCATAAAGATTTGTTTTTGCAAAAATTGTAGCATAAGTAAATAACTAAAGAAGATAGGAAGTACTTCAGCCTGCCCTGGGACCTTACAGTGAAGACTGAGCAATCAATCAATAAATAAGATGCAATTACTGATAACGAGCTACCCTTACCTATGCATGTCTGCCAATTTTGCAAGTACTCTGGCTGCATTACTAAAACTTCCATTTTTCTCAAAAAACCTCCACAGAAGATCCATATAGCGAACTTTGTTTTGATCAACTTTGGCCATACGTGCCAAATATGGCTCCAGAAAGGGAGAGTTTATCTGCAGGAATCAAGGGAGTAAAGGGAAAGTCCTATTAGCTTGCTAATGCAGTGCTTTATGAAATGTGACGATGAAGTTGTGTATCTACATTGTATTTATTTATCTTCATCAACTTGGTCTGTGACCTTACTTACTTGCAGCAGTTTATCTGACAGATCAGCTTGGACCAACCAGCTGTAAAGAGCAATACTAAAAAGTTCATCCGTAGAACGCTGGGCCAATTTTAGCATTTGTTCAAACTGCAATGAGAGAAGGGGAGGGAATTGAAAAAGATCTCTAGCAGTATATTTTTATTACACTTCTAGTACTACTAGGTGTTTCCTATGCACTAGTTTAAATTCCTCTAATGAATAATACAGGTGAAGGTTTTTATAATCTTTTTATATGCAACAACAGCTGCCAGGGTAGTGATTGCTACTAAATGAAAATCTCAGGACACACCAACAATGGAAGAGTGGATTTGTAAATTAAATGAGTATATAGAATTGGCAAAATTAACTTCAATTATAAGATATCAATCAAATCAAGTTAAGAATGGAGTGGAAGTATTTCGAAGATTATATGTCAAAATATTGTTCTAAAAATGACATGCTAAGAGGCTTAGAATAAAAATGTAGCAATAACAAAACCAATAAAGAAAGAAGGAAGAATCAGAATTTAACAAAAATATTTTATTAAAGAATGCAAGGGGAGAAAGGTAGAAAGAAATAAAGAAGTCGAATTGCTGTGGAGGGAAGTAGAGGGTTTTATAATTAGGTGTATAATTATGCAGCTGTTGTTTTATGTGAGGGAATCATTGGGAATTTTGGTTGTTATGTATATATGTTAAGTTTCAATAATGATCTTTGAAAAAATAATAATAAAGCTGAAGGTTATTAAACTGTACTAACAGCTTCACAATAAATTTGCAGTAAGTTAGTAGTCTGGATCTGAAAAAACATACATGTCCTGAAGGGAATTTTATCGAATAGCAGGCCCTTCCTGGGCCTACTCAAGGCCTTCCTTCGGCTTAGCTAAAGCAGTTCTTTGACTCCTGGATATTAGATTTATGACTAGTTTAAAAGTACTTCCTGGGCAAAGTTAATGGCAATTCAGTGTATGCCATGTTTTTTCTTACATGATGTCCTGCTTCTTCATTGCTTAGCATATTGGGATCTGATGTCAAGACAGGAGGACCAGGTTTTTTGGGCACGCTGGGAGACTGCGGAGCAGCTTTACTTTGATTGACTAACTCCTGGAGAGTGTCCGTGATGCACTTATAGCTGTTTAGCCTGCAAAAAAGTAGAAACCACAGGAAAATTACTCGTAAGCAAAAACTTCCAAGCACCCACAGCAACAATTTACTGTCTTGCATATGCATGTTATTTTGTGCAAGACAGTAGAAGCTTTGACTCTTAACATCACTTCCTAGATTGCCAGAGGCTGGAATGGCTGTAGAAAATATGCAGGAATTTGTCTGCAATTCAAAATAATTAGTGGATAAAGCAACATAAAAAAACACACACCGAGGACCTACTCTGTCACTCTTCCTTGGTTACACATCTGTGGGGGCGGGGGGGGGGGAATGACAATGGTGAATCTTAAAAATTTGGACCCTTTCCATTTCTCAGGAAGGTAAAAAATAAACATCACAATTGGTCACTTTTTATTTTGACATTAAAAAAACCCCTCTACAAGATATTAAAGTGTATGTAGTTTTTGTAATTTTAAGTAGCCATTTTTACCATCAATGTGCCTTTTTTCTATTTGTGCTCACAAATACAGCTTTTGTTGTATTTAAGGCTACAAAGCCTGGAGAGGGGAGTCCCGGTGCCTCAGGTTAAGCCCAGCCCAGGTAGAGGGAACCTTAAGGCACTCCACTCTTCCTTTTGGCTACTTTATTTCCAAAAATCCACAACCTCGTAAAACAACTGCTAACATCTCTGTCCTAAAACTCACTTTGGGTTTTAGTAAAGCAAACAGTCTAATTTGTCAGCGCCTAAATGTTATCGAGCATCAGAACAACTTGGCCACAATAAGGAAATTTTGCCCATGGTATGAATATTTTCCACCTACCCATTTCGACTCTCTGGCACCCTATCTGCATAACCTAGCAATTCTAAAATACAGATGTGCCTTTACTCTCGCAAGATTGAATGTGTTGCCCTCGGCTGTACTTGAGGGATGATTCCAAGAGATTCCACACGAAAAACGCTTATGTCCCTGTGGAGATGGCAGCACCAAATCGGTGGCGCATGCCTTTCTTTATAAAGATTTGAGGAATGAGATTATCACCCCTCTTTTATTGTCCATTCCAGGTCGCCCAGTCACTGCCACAGTGTCCTTTCTCTTGGCAGATCAAGATGAGCAAGTGACAGCAAAGGCTGCAAGGTTTTTAGCTGGGACAATTAGAATAAGATCCACTGCTTGACTATTGATTCAAAACCTAAAATGTGTTTTATATAATTGACTTTTTATTTTTTGTATAACATATTGTTGTTTTATTGCTATGGCCGATGGCTGACGCAAATAAAGATTCATTCATTCATTCATTCATTCTGTCCTGAAGAACATTTCAATTGTATCCCCAAACTTGCCTTTCCTGGAAAGCCTGACATCCAACAACATCTTCCTCTGGTTCTCCATTTTTGTAATAATGGAGTCCAAGACCTTGGGGATCTTTCTTCTCTGCAGCCATGAGAGAAAGCTCTACCACACCCTCATAGAAACGTACTTGAGATTAAAAAGAAAAGAAAAATACATTAACAGAGATAAGAGTGAACATAATACTACAGAACATTGACAAAATGAATACAACCTATTTCAAATTAGAAAATGTGAAGTCCTAATTCTAATTATCTGATGCTGTGGGCTGCAGGGGCAGCTGTGCATCTACCCACATTCTGAAAACTACATATGTCCCTCTGTGAAGCCCGGAAAACTAGGTTTTCTCAATTTTTCAGTATTTTCTGCAAGGACAGTATAATTCGAACAAATGCAAAACCACGAGTACTGTGTGATTAGTTTCCGAAACCCTCAATTCACGTATTAAGTGTTACACAAATGATATCAGATTTCTCAAATGATAAAATATGCCTGTTGCACACAAACATAAAAATTACAGGGAATCTGAATTTTATTTGAAGGTCGAGGAGGAAATGGTGTCTGGCCATGAAACCAAACAAAAGTCACAGTTACCCTGCTTGCAACTTCATTCTTCCAGGAAAGAGACAGGAGTTAAGGAGTGGGAGAGGGTGAAACGCAGACATCAGGTTGGTTTGGAGTAGCCAAAGTTGGCAGCTGGAGCACACTCTCGCTCCGTGATTCCTATCTCTTCCTCTTATTTTAAAAAATCTGTTCTGCAAAAAGCAGGAGACCTGCATCTGTTCACTGCAGAGGCAGAAGAAAGAATAGTTTCAGAGAAGACGTGGGAAGGTGCCTCCAGTTGCAAGGACCCAGCCAGTCTTTCTTCAGAAGAGCCTGTCTCCTGGTGAAGAGCGCAGAAAGCACATCAGCGTTCTGGGCCACTGGGTGGCAGCAGATAGGGAAAAATATGTGTTCTTTAGTGTTGTATTGCATTTTTTTCTAACTGTGATGTATGTGCATCACTTCCTATACTGTTTAATACTGATATTCCTGTAGCAGTTGGTCTGCAGAAAGAAAGATAAGTTGATCAGTAGACCCACTGAAATTATGCTCCTAAATCATGTCCCTTTCTTTCAATGGGTGGGATTCAACTAAGTTATACTCAGAGTACACCCACTGAAATTAAAGAACATGACTAAGCTAGGTCCATTACTTTCAATGGGTCTACTCTGAGTAAAACCTAGCTGAATACCACCCACTGGGTCTACTCCAAGGATGACTTAACACTGGAAACAACACTATATTCATAAAGTTAAAGTTCAGTGATGCTTGTAACTCACCTTGCCTGTACTGTGCACAGACATTGGCAAGATCTACCTGTGTGCTAATCTGTTGATATTCTTTCAGTGACTCTCTTAGCATCTTCTCTTTTTCAGATTTGTTCTGAACTTGTCGGGATCGCTGAAGTAGTTCATTTGCCTAGTAAGACACAAGTATAGATCAAAGTCTGCATTCTTCATTTGAACTTCACACACTGAACATTCAGTGGGAAGCCAAGGCCTATAGCAGCTTTGCACTGCATGTTGATTTACTGAGATGGAGGTTGAAGCATCCCTCACACTTAACAAAGTCAATAAATTCTTCTACTTCCTGGCCAGAAGTGATACTTTTTGTCTAGGAAATTATTATTGTGCTAAGCAGTTCCCTTATCCTTCTACAAATTGTAACACTCATCTTTCAATTATTTTCTTAAAATGAGCGCAGTAGTTTAATATTAAATATTTTCCAGTGACAACTGATAAATCTTAACACTTCTATATGTGTATTATTCTGAGCACAGCATGACACAATGCAATTCTCATATTATATTGCCCTCACTAGATGCAGAAATAGCATGCTAATGCACACACACAACCAAACAAAAAAAACCCTACACCCTTACTTCTTCTCATATTGGTTACTATACCATACCTTGGAACAGATAGCATCATCTGTGCTGTAGAGCAGCGGGCAGATGTCTTGTAAATGTGAACTAATCCCATCAACAGCAGCATGGTCTCTGATGTAACAGTTGATGAGGGATGCAATAAGGGCTCCAGTTAGCTCTCTATCTCTAATTACCAAGTCTCTGAAAGTAGTCACCTTCAGGTGTTCCTGAAGCTCCTATGGAAAAAGCACATCCCCAATTTTTACTGTAAATGCTTTTTTCTTGTTTAAATTTCATAAGAGAGAAATCCTGCTGCATTTACATTACAACAAACCATCAAGGACAGCATAACTTACAGCACACGTTATCTTTTTTTAAAATATGCATAAGATTAAAATAACTTTGATAATGTCAGCAGAGAAGGGCACAACCTGCAAACCACCCTCTACATCTGTGTGAAACTCTGTTTTAATAAACCAATATAAGAACTCGCATCATAATTAAAAATGATTTTGGTACTTTCCAGGTTGCCTTTTAAAATAGTGAGGCACTCTGAAATACTTAAAAGACTGCAAAACCACTAAGTGATCCCTATTGTCCAGAATATCCCAATGTTCTGCTTTGAGCAATAAAACTCCTATGTCTTCCAGGTCAAGAAGCAATGAGTGATCAAAGGCTGATCAATCGCCAAATATTTGTGGAATAGTTTATCTGCATTGTAATATTGCAAACAGTTTTGCCTAACAATTTAACTTGGAAGGTACTGGTTCAATAAAGCTCAAAAGGAAGGTTTGGACAATTAATGATTGGGAGTTGCTGCGCCATTAAACTTCAGGTAACAGACTTGGACAACATCTCGGATTGGAATGGAGTCAGAGGAAGCTGCGCTGATAAAAATACAGTTGGAAAAATATATACTAACAAAGCTGTATTCGATGGATGAAAGTACATGATGTTTGACATGATTGAGAATCGTGGACTCGGGGACGGAGAATTACAAAGTGTCAAAATCGAGATGTGGAAAATATGGCAACAACGAGAGGTAGGACTGAGATGTGGAGAGATGCTTCAGAGATCCAGACTGTGGAGAGCTCCGAAAAATTAATAACTATAATTTGGTCTTTTTTCTTTTAGTTTTTTAATTGGAGTATTATGATTGGATATATTAATTGGATGTTTTTAATTGGAAAATCAGTAAAAATGATTTAAAAATAAAAGAAGAAGCAAGGAGTGTTGTGGCACATACCTTCTGAAGTTCACCCACAACAATGTTGAACTGATGCTCACAAAGAAGCTTCCACAGTGCCAAAGCCTGGCAGGTCTTCCGAACAAGTTGCTGGATGCCTTGAAGGGAGGCCTTCTCTGCTAATTGTGCCTCCGCTGTAAAAGTGAAATGGACACAGCTGAATTATAACTTATTTCTATCCCCTGAACATGTCTCTCACACACAAGGGTGAATGTGTCAAGTAACAGGTGCTTTCACAAAACGTTTTCAAGCACTAGAAACAAAGAACTATGTGGCATGAAGGGATTGCTAGGCTTAACCAGCTCTAACACTTCTCTACTAGGTAGGGTTTAAGCAATCCCTAATACGGTAATGCAAGGGACGCGGGTGGCGCTGTGGGTTAAACCATAAAGCCTAGGACTTGCCAATCAGAAGGTCGGTGGTTCGAATCCCTGCGACAGGGTGAGCTCCCGCTGCTCGGTCCCTGCTCCTGCCAACCTGGCAGTTCGAAAGCACGTCAATATGCAAGTAGATAAATAGGTACCGCTCCGGCGGGAAGGTAAACGGCGTTTCCATGTGCTGCTCTGGTTCGCCAGAAGCAGCTTAGTCATGCTGGCCACATGACCCGGAAGCTGTCTGCAGACAAATGCAGGCTCCCTCGCCCTATAGAGCGAGATGAGCGCGCAACCCCAGAGTCGGTCACGACTGGACCTAATGGTCAGGGGTCCCTTTACCTTTACCTTAATATGGTAATGCAGTCATAATAAATAACAAGATGGAAAAAAATCTTTATTAATAATTCCAATGGCACCTTGAAGATCAATTAAATATAAGCTTTCAAGGTATGAGCTTTCATGTGTAATACACACTTCGTCAGATACTCTGAAGCAGAGGTTGCTTCAACCTTATAACTGTTGATGACTGTTATGGCAGTTGGTTCCACAGTGAAGGACAAGGAATTTTTAAAGGGATAGATGACCAAAATTAGCTTTAGTATGTATAATGGGACATGAATCCAATATCTCTATTCAGATCAGGTCTCTCCATAGTTTTTAGTTTGGTAATGAGTTGTAATTCAGCAACTTCTCTTTCAAGTTGCTATTTCTATTTCTAGCCTCTCTCTTTCAAACAGTCTCAAAATATTCACTGTTTACTATTAAAGCTAGAAAGAAATTGTCCCCATGTATTTTTCTTCAAAGATACATGCTAAAGAAGAGAGAAAATAAAAAAGAGCTATTTATCTACCATGAAACTTTCTCTGGAGCTCTTGCTGCAGTTGCTGAGAACTTCCACCATCAGACCGCATGAATCCGAGTAATCGCTGCTGCAGGTTAGCTGAGGTGGCAAAGCTTTTTCATGAAAAACAAGGGGAAAACGTATACAGTGTATAAATAGGGTATGGTGTGTTGGGGCCGTCGCATGCGAAATATACAGTAGTAAAATCTGGTTTAGATAGCAGAAGCTGTTTAATATGTTAACAGTGAACTCAGATTCACCATCCTTTTAAGCATCCTTCAAAGCACCTAAGTCCGGTTATCTTAATTTTGTCAGGGAAAGGCCCTCTAATAAGAAGACTTAGAGACAGGTAGGGCAAACGAGTTCTACTTTGTATTTGCTGACCTTGAGTCTCCCATAGGGCTGTGAGCCCTAAATTAAAGTGCTCTGGGAGTTATTAGGAAGCTATTCTAGACCAGGAGTCTGGCGTAAGTCAGTTTAGTACCTATGGCCTGAGGATTGGCAGGTTAATGCACAGTCCCTTTTTGGTCCCCCAAAGTCCTCATTTGTGGTTTCTGATTAAACTGTGGCTGAAAACTGGCCTAAGCTGTATTTTGTAAGCTGCTATAGAGACCTATCAAGTTGGATAATATATCTGCTATAAAGACCACAAATATCCATCCATAAATACTGGAGATACACATGTTTTCTAAGGGAACAACTCAAACTTTCATACCAGTTATCTGTACAACACAACTGTCAACCACCAATGCTTGTTTTCCTCAACACCCTTAATCTTACCTGGGATTTCTAAGGGATCCTAGTGCTGCAAATTGTGAATTCCTATCCAAAAATTCCTGCAGCCCTTTTAATTCTTGTAGTACAGTTTCTAACACTTGTGGTGGAACACTGCTTTCAACCTAAACAAGAAAGAGGTTAACTGAAATGAACATATTTGAAACTAACCAATTTTAACTTATTCTAAATTTCTGTTCTTGGAGGTTTCTGGGTAGATGACTAGGAAGTGAATCCTCCTGTAACCAGGAAAAGTCACTGTTAGGAAATGTTGCTTTTCAAAACCTTTTGAGCTGCAGTCAGACAGGGGAAAAAGGGAAGACCACAAGTTTCTCCTTTCCCCTGTGCATGAAAACAGAACTGCAGAGGAAGCCACTCCTTACGAGGGAGATGGGGGATAAAAAGGCAAACCTTTTAGTTGCTGCTGAACCAATTCTGTGCAGCTCTGGACAAGCTGAGAAAGCTCTTTGCTGTGATGATCAGGAAGAGCTGGTGTTGGGCCTGAATCTCCCTTTATGGTGCAACTTCCTGATACCAGCCTTGCCTAGTTACTAGTTACACTTCCCAATCATCAAGACTGCCCTATCCCAGAACCTCCAGAGAAACACACCTGACAACAGGTAAACAGAATCCAGATCTATGTTTACACAAATAACTGCTTTTCTAAGCTTACACATTGTGAAGAATCAAGAGATTAACTTTCAAACTGGTCCTTTCTCCAAAAATTGGGTTTCGTAGTAATGGGGTTTTTTTTGAGATCACCAAGAGGGAGAATTCAAATTTGCAACCACCACCACCTTGAAGTGGAAAACCTACCACTTGATTCTGCAAAATTAAGCTACTAATATTTTTGGGAGAGGGATGGTTGAACCCTTCTATATGACAAGCTGTTTTTCTATCTGAAGAGAATTTGGGCGAGGAGTAGAATTCAAAGATGAAACTTGCTATTCATCTTTATCAGGAGTTGGCAAAGTTTTTGTGGCTTGGGTCTGTTCACTGTCCCGCAGACACAGCAGTGGGCTGGAGTGCGCGCATGCACACATGCGCAACCGCTATTTCCGGCACTCCTTGCAGCGAGGAGGAGGCATGCACAGCTTCCCATTGGTTGCAGGAGCTTCCTGCAGCCAATGGGAAGCCGGCCAGCGTCGCGGAAGGCGGTCCCTGTTCTGCTCTGCACCGGTTTAGCGCAGCGCACAGGAGCCGACTAAGCGGGCGGCGGGGTTCCATGGGCCAGTCAGACCCCTATGGGCCACTTGTGGCCCATGGGCCTTAGGTTGCTGACCCCTGATCTTTATTATCATCAGCATTTGAGTTTAAAGGCTTGCACTTACTATGAATATATTACTCACCCGCCCCCCCAAGCTCTAAATACGCCTATACTAAGAATGGCACAACAGTGAAGTGATGGGTTTGGATCTGGCACCCACTGTTATCAAAGAAGATCAAAGGTTACAGTCATCTCCGCTGATTCATGCTGGTACAAAGTTCCAGCCAAACCTATTAAACCCAATGATTACAGGGACAAACATGTTCTTCCCTTCTAAATCCATCTTCCTGAAAGGAAGAAAATAATAATACGGTTCTTATGCAGTGTGGTGCTTTGTGATGGCACACTGACCAATAGTCACCATGTTGATTTCCTTCATATATAGACATCAACACCAGTATTAACCCCAAACTACCAACTACCCCTAGAAACTTCATGTAAGATTCCAAAAACAGCCATTAATACTCATCAGTACTTACAGCTACAACCTCTCGATTGCCACTCTTGAAAACTCTCTCCACAACTATACTTCCATCCCAAATGTTTCTGGAAAGCAAGAAAATACAGTTTTGAAGTTTCATGTAATCAGCACATGATGACACTGGAAGCTTCTGCTTCCCTTTTAAGTTTAACCACAGCTTAGTGTGCTGTGAAACCCTAAACCGTGATTAATCTTATCCATATTTAGTGGAAGCATACCAACACCATTTGAAGTTGGTTGTTTCCACCAACCACAGTTAAGATAAACTTCGTTTTGTCAGGTTATAACAACATGTATCCTCACCTTTCCATAAATAACTTACCCTATGATCCGAGAGAAATATATGCAGATACCATTGTGCTTTCCAGAAAACACTATCTCGGGGCACATTATGCCACTAAGAGAAGCACTGGGTTGAGACATATGACTGCTTGAAGTGAACACTGGAGTTGACATGGTTGGAGGATGCAGACCTGGAACATAAACTCAATTTTTAAAAAAAAGACAGAAGCAAGATTATAAGTATTAGAGAAATACATTTAAATAATTAAAAGGAAATACCTTGGGCTGGTGTTGCCAAAAAGCTTGGATTAGGGTAGGGGCTACTAGCAGACATAGGAGAACCTAATATAAGAAGAGCAATGCATACTATAAAGCAACCATAAAGCAGTAATACACAGTCCAACAAGAAAACAGGAACCCACCAATAGCATACAAATTGATCCAACAGCCCCCTCAAGCACACAAACATTGCGGTCAACTATAGGCAACCATCCACACCCTACCCCCCCATGTCTATCTCACCACCCACAAAAACCAATAAATGAACAGAAATAGAACTGACCCACGTGAAGCTAACGAAAAACCCTTATGCATACACGATGTAGAAGAATGAGTTTACTATCCCCCTTCTCCCCTCCCCCAACTTTATACTGTCCATAACGAGTCTCACATCAAATATGAATGATCTGTAGAAAGTATTCTATGAACTGAAAGAAGAGATGCTGTATGTACTTTTGTAACCCAAGAAAATCTTCAATAAAAACAATTGTCAAAAAGCAATAATCAGAGCACAGCTTTAAGAGATTACAATATAAAACCAGGGAGTTTGAGGCAGGGAGAAGGGATCATTTTTATTCAGTAATTGTCTGCCATCCACAGTTTGCTATGAGATGCCACTGGCAGAGATGGATTACAGTTCAAGACATACTGAAAGAATTTAGAGGGATGGGCATATCTTTGCATCAGGCGTGGGAAAGGGTGAAGGAAAGAGAAAATTAGTTCCCCCCCTCAAATCTTCATTTATTGTTATCACTATTTCAACGCTTACATATTGTAGATATAAAATATGAAGGTTTATGTTGCTAAATTGATCTGTATACTAAAACAGTTCAAAGTACTGCCAATTTCCTCTTCTTTCAGCATGGGAAGGGCATTTGTACAGTAAGTATAAATGCACTTCTGAATCATGAACTCAACAGTAGTGAATGACTACTAAAGCTACACGAGTGGGTGCAAGTGGATGGAATGCGTTTAATAATAATAATAATAATAATAATAATAATTTATTATTTGTACCCCGCCCATCTGGCTGGGTTTCCGCAGCCACTCTGGGCGGCTTCCAACAAAGATGAAAAATACACTAAAATGTCACATATTAAAAACTTCCCTGAACAGGGCTGCCTTCAGATGTCTTCTGAATGTTAGGTAGTTGTTTATCGCTTTGACATCTGATGGGAGGGCATTCCACAGGGTGGACGCCACTACCGAGAAGGCCCTCTGCCTGGTTCCCTGTAACTTGGCCTCTCGCAGTGAGAGAACCGCCAGAAGGCCCTCGGAGCTGGACCTCAGTGTCCGGGCAGAACGATGGGGGAGGAGACGCTCCTTCAGATATACTGGACCGAGGCCATTTAGGGCTTTAAAGGTCAGCACGAACACTTTGAATTGTGCTCGGAAACGTACTGGGAGCCAATGTAGGTCTTTCAAGACCGGTGTTATATGGTCTCGGCGGCCGCTCCCAGTCACCAGTCTAGCTGCCGCATTCTGGATTAGTTGTAGTTTCCGGGTCACCTTCAAAGGTAGCCCCACGTAGAGCGCATTGCAGTAGTCCAAGCGGGAGATAACCAGAGCATGTACCACTCTGGCGAGACAGTCTGCAGGCAGATAGGGTCTCAGCCTACGTACCAGATGGAGCTGGTAAACAGCTGCCCTGGATACAGATTTGACCTGTGCCTCCATGGACAGCTGTGAGTCCAAAATGACTCCCAGGCTGCGCACCTGGTCCTTCAGGGGCACAGTTACCCCATTCAGGACCAGGGAATCCTCCACACCTGCCCGCCTCCTGTCCCCCAAAAACAGTACTTCTGTCTTGTCAGGATTCAACCTCAATCTGTTAGCCGCCATCCATCCTCCAACCGCTTCCAGACACTCACGCAGGACCTTCACCGCCTTCACTGGTTCTGATTTAAAAGAGAGGTAGAGCTGGGTATCATCTGCATACTGATGAACACCCAGCCCAAACCTCCTGATGATCTCTCCCAGTGGCTGCATGTAAATGTTGAAAAGCATGGGGGAGAGGACAGAACCCTGAGGCACCCCACAAGTGAGAGCCCAGGGGTCTGAACACTCATCCCCCACCACCACTTTCTGAACACGGCCCAGGAGGAAGGAGCGGAACCACTGTATGACAGTGCCCCCAGCTCCCAGCCCCTCAAGACGGTCCAGAAGGATGTTATGGTCGATGGTATCAAACGCCGCTGAGAGATCCAGCAGAACTAGGAAACAGCTCTCACCTTTGTCCCTAGCCCGCCGGAGATCATCAACCAGTGCGACCAAGGCAGTTTCAGTCCCATGATGAGGCCTGAATCCCGACTGGAAGGGATCCAAATGGTCCGCTTCTTCCAGGCGTGCCTGGAGTTGTTCAGCAACCACTCGCTCAATCACCTTGCCCAAGAATGGAAGGTTTGCAAAATAAAAGGTAAAAAAAACCTCTTGCCTAAAAGTACTGACTATATTTGCTGCTTACCAGGTGGAACAGGAGATTCCAGTGCGTACCCAACATTACTTGGAGGCGGCAGGGTGGATGGAAATCGCATCTGTGTTTCACCACCATATCTGAGATTCACAAAATTAAAACAACTGTATCAACGCTGCAATCAGTTCTCAGATTATTTTTAAGCAGTCAAACAGTCAATAAATACTTCTTTAGGTGGTTGAATTGTGAAGCATATGTAAAAAAATAGCTTGTCCACTGTTTAATGTTATGTCTAAACCCTATAATGGTGTGTCAAGGGGACCCTCTGGCCCATGGGCCAAATTAGTAAGGTAAAGGGACCCCTGACCATTAGGTCCAGTCATGGCCGACTCTGGGGTTGTGGCACTCATCTCGCTTTACTGGCCGAGGGAGCTTCCGGGTCATGTGGCCAGCATGACTAAGCTGCTTCTGGCGAACCAGAGCTGCGCACGGAAACGCCGTTAAACTTCCCGCTGGAGTGGTACCTATTTATCTATTTGCACTTTGACATGCTTTCGAACTGCTAGGTTGGCAGGAGCAGGGACCAAGCAACAGGAGCTCACCCCGTCATGGGGATTCGAACCACCGACCTTCTGATCGGCAAGTCCTAGGCTCTGTGGTTTAACCCACAGCGTCACCCACGTCCCTTATGGGCCAAATTAGGACTGCCAAAACAGTTTTTCCTTAACCATGCCCACCTGCCCCACAGCTAACCATCAGGTGTGAAACAGGACAAAAGGGTGGCAGCAAAGGAACAACTGGAAGTTTAAAGTGTGCTTTCAAGTGCTCTTTGGCAAGCAGCACTCAATCAAGCCCTGCTGGGATTGGCTGCACTAGGGAGCTCCCCATGTGTAGATCAGCTGGTGAATGCTGATAGCAAGCCCCCTTGAAACTTTTAGTTCCTGCCATAATAACCCTGCTAATAAGCCCTAGCTCCATTCCACATGCTGCTGTGCCAGAGCCTTGCTGTTCATGACATCTGAACTAGGGTTTGTGGTTTGCTTCCCTCAAAGAAACCACATGAAGTAAGCCATGAACAAACCTTGGTTACTATTCACAAACCATTAGGCTGGCTTTGGGTGTCACAACAAATCAGACCCTGACATAGGAGCCAACTCCTAGGGGCCACGAGGGCTTTGGCCCCCACAAAGTTGATGGGCATTGCCATTAAAATGGTGTATGTGAACTGTGTAATGTGATCAATTATGCAGGGTGGGGCTTACCGGGGCCCCACAATATTTCATTCAAGTTGGCACCCCTGAACCCTGACTTTGTTTTACAGTTGGACAGCAGCAGAAGTGGAGCAAGAACTTTTCAGCAGTGTGCATTAGCATTCTGTGGGTTCATGCTAAACAAAAGTTTGTTTTTACCTACAGTTTAATGTGACACGCAGATTGGGCCTCTGTGGCTAACCTTAAAAGGTAAAGGGACCCCTGACCATTAGGTCCAGTCGTGACCGACTCTGGGGTTGCGGCGCTCATCTCGCTTTATTGGCTGAGGGAGCTGGCGTACAGCTTCCGGGTCATGTGGCCAGCATGACTAAGCCGCTTCTGGTGAACCAGAGCAGCGCATGGAAATGCCATTTACCTTCCTGCCGGAGCGGTACCTATTTATCTACTTGCACTTTGATGTGCTTTCGAACTGCTAGGTTGGCAGGAGCGGGGACCGAGCAACGGGAGCTCACCCCGTCGCGGGGATTCAAACCACCGACCTTCTGATCAGCAAGTCCTAGGCTCTGTGGTTTAACCCACAGTGCCACCTGTGTCCCTATGGCTAACCTTAGCTATGGTTTATTAAAGCAAGTCAGTTTCATAAACCATGGTTTGAAGTTGGCTTGTTTTATTAAACAAGGCCACTGTGTGCCTACTAATTAAATATGAAAAATGTAATTTCAACACAAATTAGAACTAAGATGCTGCTTTCCCTAAACTATTTTTCTCAAGAGTGAGGTACAAAGAGGCATGATCATATCTTAAATCTATAATGACAAAATGAAACATAGCACAATAGTTACTGAGAAACAGGAATCAGCCATGAAACTTTATGCAATGCTTAGTTTTAACAGTTCATATGTTCCAACCAGAGTCCAGCGCAACCCATTTACTGCTGGGATACCATAGATTTTTAAAGTATAATCTCTTGGCATAATGCAGATATGAATAATTTTACCTGAAAAATGCTCGAGTGGCCCAAACAGATACTTCTCTATCACAAGCAGCAGAAGAACAGGCAAGTATTAGGCAAGTAGCACAAGCCTGCTCTTCCTGTAAGAACCATCATTAAAAAATATCAGTAAAAATGACAGAACAATCTTGGTGCAGTTTTAATGAAATGAGGAGCAAGGGGACTAAAGGGTAACTTGTCTATTTAGAAGGAAGTCCTACTGACACCAATGGGGCCCATATAAGGGTGTAAATAACTGCAGCCAGTAACATGGTGTTGCTACCAGATGTTAGGTATATATCTAGAAGTCATCACTATAGTGGAGAAGCATGCTGAACAGGTACATTTTTAACTGTCTTACTTGTCCAACACAATTAATAACACACTTACAGAATCTATTAAGATAAAATAGGGTGATGGCCACTAATCAAGACAGCGTCAAAACAAACGAACAAACAAAAACATAATGGAGGCTAACTATTAACTACTGGTAAAGGTAAAGGGACCCCTGAACATTAGGTCCAGTCATGGCCGACTCTGGGGTTGTGGCGCTCATCTTGCTTTATTGGCTGAGGGAGCCGGCGTACAGCTTCCGGGTCATGTGGCCAGCATGACTAAGCCGCTTCTGGTGAACCAGAGCACTGCACGGAAACGCCGTTTACCTTCCCACCGGAGCGGTACCTATTTATCTACTTGCACTTTGACGTGCTTTCAAACTGCTAGGTTGGCAGGAGCGGGGACCGAGCAACGGGAGCTCACCCCGTCGCAGGGATTCGAACCGCCGACCTTCTGATCGGCAAGTCCTAGGCTCTGTGGTTTAACCCACAACGCCACCCGCGTCCCTTATTAGCCACTGAGAGACACCTAAACTGAGTCTCAGATGGCCCCCCCCCCAGTTTCTTACATAGCCAGCAAGGGATCACTATCACTATCATAACTTGCTTCTGAGCTCCCCACTGCTAGAGGTAGCATGTTGAACCCCTAGTTCTATCTTTGGCCTAATATAGGAAGGAAAAGTTAAATTCTCACCGGGTGCAGTTTGAAAAATCTTTCAATCTCTTCTCCATCACCTCCTGCATTGCACACAAAAAGATGTCGCAGCTGATCTACTGGTCTGAGTTTATGAAACATAAAACTCCCCTAAAGAAAAACAGAACATTTTTTATTTATTTCATGGTGATTTCTATAGCATTTTTATTGGCCAAAATAATTTACACTTCTTACACCTTATTCATCTTTATGACAGCCCTATAAGGAAAGTCATTAATAATTATATTTTTAAAAAATGCAGAACGGTTTATAAAGAAGTGGCATGCTCCAGGCCAGGCACCCCCAAACTCAGCCCTCCAGATGTTTTGGGACTACAATTCCCATCATCCCTGACCACTGGTCCTGTTAGCTAGGGATGATGGGAGTTGTAGTCCCAAAACACCTGGAGGGCCAAGTTTGAGGATGCCTGCTCCAGGCTGTCCAGAAAGTCCTTGGCCAAGGTTTGAACCTGTAATGTTCCCAAGCAGCTATAATATACAACGAAGAACAATATTTAAGCTACAGTAAAGGGCTGGGGGGGGGGGGAATCTTCTCCCATGCCTTTATTTGAGGTAAAGGTAGAGCCTAGTTTCAGAGATATTTGAAACAACCTCAATATATCAGAGCTGTACCTCAAACCTTTTCATAGCTAGGTAATTAACATAGCCACTTGTGCTACATACAGGACTGGAGGGTAGGGCTTAAGCTTGATCTTCTCACTTTTAGAAATTAAGTACAGTCCTCTCATGTCTGAATTCTCTATCATATAGAGCCAGCATATTAAGAAAGTTTTATTTTGCATCTACATTTTGCATCTACAAAATAAATACAATGTTCCATGTTTAACAATTATGATTAACACATATACATTAAAAGGCTCTAACAAAGATGTTTCAAAGGAATAAATTACTGGAGTAAGAAAGAATAATACATCAGTATAGAGTCATAGAAGTGTAGAGTTGGAATGAAGAAGAGTTTGGATTTGATATCCCGCCTTTCACTCCCTTTCAGGAGTCTCAAAGCGGCTAACATTCTCCTTTCCCTTCCTCCCCCACAACAAACACTCTGTGAGGTGAGTGGGGCAGAGAGACTTCAAAGAAGTGTGACTAGCCCAAGGTCACCCAGCAGCTGCATGTGGAGGAGCGGAGACTCGAACCCGGTTCCCCAGATTACAAGACTACCGCTCTTAACCACTACACCACACCGAGGGTCCTCTAGTCTAACCCCTGCAATACAGGAATCTTTTTGCCCAGCTTGGGGCCTGAACCCACGACCCTGATCTTAAGAGTCTCATGTTCTACCAGCCTGAGTAGACAATTAATCCAGATTATGTATGTACACATATGAAGTTACCGTATTGGCCTGAATATAAGCCGCACCCGAATATAAGCCGTACCTTTGAAACTGGAGGGGAGGGGGAGAAAATACCCAAATATAAGCTGCTCCATTCCTCGCTGCTCCTGTCTGCATACCGTAAGGTCATGAATATAAGCCACACTTTAACTTTTCATGGTCAGAATTTGGGGGGAAAGTGAGGCTTATATTCAGGCCAGTAAAAGGTAAAGGTAAAGGTACCTGACAGACTCTGGGGTTGTGCGCCCATCTCACTTAAGAGGCCAGGGGCCAGCGCTGTCCGGAGACACTTCCGGGTCACGTGGCCAGCGTGACATCGCTGCTCTGGCGAGCCAGAGCCGCACACGGAAACGCCGTTTACCTTCCCGCTGGTAAGCGGTCCCTATTTATCTACTTGCACCCGGAGGTGCTTTCGAACTGCTAGGTTGGCAGGCGCTGGGACCGAGCAGCGGGAGCGCACCCCGCCGCAGGGATTCGAACCGCCGACCTTTCGATCGGCAAGTCCTAGGCGCTGAGGCTTTAACCCACAGCGCCACCTGCGTCAGGCCAGTACTTCCCCCCAATTCCTTCCCAGAAAAGGTAGTTTGCAAAGTCAGTGGCTTATATCCACTGTCACTCATCTGATGGTACTGCTTCAGTCAGTGGAAGAAGGAGAGAGGCAATTTTAAGAGATTCCTTCCTATAATTCATCCACATCCAAAATATGCTCTGGAAGGTTCCCCATTACCTCTGAGCAGATTTCAGAAGTGGGGTGTGGGATAAATGGCCAAAGGTGCTTCTCTCTTACTTTTACCGATGAAAGCCTTACTATCAGCTGACCCGACAACATGGGATACAACCAAGTGGTAGGACGCCAGAATGATTTCAGACAAGAAGAAAAAAAAAACCACATCAGGATGTAAGAGATCAAATTAATTTCTAAACAGAGATTAAGAGCTTCTGAAAATGTCACGTGAGGTTCAGTTTCATCTTCCTCCTCTTTCTCTATTTTTATTTTATTTTAAGCAAGCAGTTGTACTACAAACCTGTGCCGAAAGGAGAACAAATTTCTTTGGCGGTAGCATATGCTGTTGTACAACTACAGGATAGTCAGTTATGGGAATTAGATCTTTATTCAGAGGTGTTACTATCTTCTGAGCTTTGTGATCATCTATCGCAGAAAGAGCCCAAGAATGTCCATCCACATGTGTCTTTGTCTGAAATAAGACAGTAAAGAGTAAAAAAATTATAAAAGAGTAACTTGCTTTCCAATCATATGCTTCAGCTATAACAAGATTATTGTACCTCTGACTGCAGCAGAGGAAGCTAGTTGTCCTATCTTTCCAGCTGCCAATTATAATTCTATCCTTCATAGCCTCTGCAGTATTACTGTACCATAGCTGGATCAGGATGTAAAAATATAAAGGTAAGCTAAAGGTCCTCTGGACGGTTAAGTCCAGTCAAAGGCGACTATGGGGTTGTGGTGCTCATCTCGTTTTCAGGCTGAGGGAGCCGGTGTTTGTCCACAGACAACTTTCTGGGTCATGTGCCCAGCATGACTAAACTGCTTCTGGCACAACGGAACACTGTGACAAAAACCAGAGCACATGGAAACACTGTTTACCTTCCTGCCACAGAGGTACCTATTTATCTACTTGCACTGCATGCTTTTGAACTGCTAAGTTGGCAGGAGCTGGGACAGAGCAACAGGAGCTCACTTTGTTGTGGGGATTCGAACTGCCAACCTTCCGATCGGCAAGCCCAAGAGGCTCAGTGGTTTAGATCATAGCGCCATCCATGTCCCTGAATCAGGATGTACTTCCCACCAGGCAATTAAATCTATGGCTGCATCCCCCCCCCCAATAATTTGAAGTCAGTATCAGAAAGGTGAAAAGCTGGTCACAACTTGTGATATGGCCTTGCAACAAGAAGCAGTAAGGTGTCAAAAGGGGAAGTATCAGAAGTAGAAAACATTTGAACTCTTACACAGATTTATGAAGAGAGAATAAAGAAATCTAGGTAGGCAAAACTATCATCTCTCACAACAGCTATTACTTTCAAAATAACCTAGCAAAATATAAAGAATTACCTGTGTTTCCATCATTGGCTTTTGGAAAGGAAAAGAATCATGATTAACACACCACAATATATCATTATCCTCATTTTCTGAAGCAGCCATTAGCAGAACACCTGAAAATATAATAATAATTTATTAAGAAATGCTGAATCTGAAACCTAAAATCGAGTCTTATGATTCATCACTTTCTATAGGACAAAATAGCCTAAATTGGACAAAGGACTCTTAAATTACTGATAAAAACTCATCTCCAGAAATTACCTTTGCTATAAAGAGCTTGGTGCACCTTTGATGGCTTTTCCACATTAGAAGCAGCAGAAAATCCTGGAGGCAGGCGGATGTGAACCAACGTTAATGTTGAAGGACGTGAAAAAGGATGCTTGAATGGGCATGTACTAAAATACATCCGTACACCTAAGAAAAAAACACAAGATACTCCATTAACAGTATAAACGTATTTCATAAAAGGGTTGCAGTACAATCCCATACCTGTCTACTCAGCGCTTTTTTTCTAGAAACCATGAAGTTGTTACAGTAAGTGACACACTTTTTAACAACAACAAAGAAGAAGTGCCGTACTGCATAACCTTCAAAACCCCCTGAAAAGCATTGTGTCTACTTCAAAATTAGTCCCATTGAGTTGAATGGGGCTTGCCTTCCAGTTAATAGTCTTGGATCACAGCATTAATGTGTCTGAAGTATTCTGTTCAGATACGGAACTATTGAACAGCAACGACACAGACTGCTTCATTTTCCCCATTTAAAGGTAATGACATGAATGATAATAGAAACCTGGTTATTTCTAATTTATCCACACTTTTTAATTCCTCTTCACACAAGCTTCTTGACCCCCCCAGACCCTTTAGGATTACTAGGATACTATGATGCTGTGATCCTATACCCTATTGGCTCCCTTCTTTGCCTATCTTCTTCCTTTCAGTACCCTGTTGCTAGTTAGTTTCTTCCAGTTTGCAGGCACTCCACTCTCTAGGCCAGTTCAGATTCTAGACTGGGTAGAGATACTAACTGGGTTGTGATACTACCCACTTCCCCACCAACATGTTATCCATGTCTCCCTTCTACCATGCACCAGAAATGATTGCATGAATCAAGCTATTCTACATAGAGGCCACCACATGCAGTGCCTGCCTTATGTAGCACGTTATGTTCCTGACGTTATGTTATATAGAATAGAGGGGAGGGACATGTACCTGCTCATTCACCATGTGAGCAGGCTTGCCACCCAGTAAGTTTTTGAACCAGGGCACAGACACGGTACGTAGCGTTATAGAAAAGGATACTGAATTCTTACCTGCATGAGTGATTGCCAATAACTGGCAATCAATGGATTCAGAATTTTCAATCACTGCTATCTGAACAATAGGCTTAAACACAGAACGGTCTATGGTCCTAAAAGAAAACCAAGATATCAGCATGTGTACATGCAAGATCTTTTTCCAAGTAAACAAAATGATCTAATAATAAGAAATGTAATAAGAGATTAAAGTCAGCTCCTCAAGCATAATACCTTTTTGTAGATATTTTACCTGGCAATCTTTCCAGCTGCAGCCACAATAGCATTCTGAGAAACAGAAGCAACCCTCACCATCCCTTGACCATCTGGACCTAAATCATAAACCTGCAATTTAATTATATTGCTTTTAGTGGGTTTACTATGAATTCACTTAACATTATCTTTTGCAATGCCTACCGCAAATACGTCAGGAGGCAAGTTAGTTCTGAAATGAAAGATGGCAGCTGCACTGCACTCCAAGGTGAGTAGTTCATTGGACAGAAACACAAGAGAATCTTCTTTTATTGAATGCAGGTGGGATGTTGGAATAAGCTTGGATAGAGTACAAAGCCATAAAAACAAATAGAGGAGGTGAAAGGATGCAGAGTGAAGGAACTTGTAGTACATTTGCATAGTGAACAGGAAAATAGCAGGCACAGGACTGACAGCTAAAAGGAAGAGGATAACTTTATGTTGGGCAGGTGAGACAAAGAATAAGTGCGCAAAGTACAGACAATGGTATTTGCAAGGCTGGATTAGAACTGTGTTATACGGTAAGTTCCCATCAATGTAATGAAGTTAGCATTGATGTGAACCTAAATTTGTGAATAACAGGGGAAACAGAATGTATCAAAAGGCATACCTGTATCACACCTTTCTCAGAGCGTGTGTATAAGATGTTTCGGGAATTGTCAATGGCAATTTGAACAATGGGATCTGCAATTTGAGAATAAAAACCCAGAATCAACTGCTTAAAGTCTGTCAACATTTGGTATTGAGAAATAGAGACTTTCATTCATAATGTCCAGAAGATATCAGTGGACGATCAAAACTTTTTTTTCTTACCTAAGCACTTCAAATTTCAAACTTAAGACTAGCCGAATTACCCAAGTGTCTTAAGAGCATGTTTGTATTGTATTTGCATTGGTTAAACTGCTTTAGCAATAAAAGGCAGTAATTTAGTAGCACAAATCTTGAAAGAAAGCAATCAACCTAATGATTCATTTATGTAAATGAAACATTTAAGTGAGCTAGAGGTGCCAGACATTTGTAACATATTATCAAACACAAATACATCTTTATTTTATTTTAATATTGGTATTTTAAACATGGATTTTACATCCCTTACCATCTTCTGAGAATGTGAACTGGAGCAACGATGGAACAAGGAAAGAAAGGGTGCTCTTTGAATGATTGATCTTCCTACAACGCTGGCTAAACCAGCCAGCCTCTGCCTACAAAAATAAAAAAAAACCCACTAGAATTGGATTATTATGCAAACCCATAGAATACTTTACTTGACCCATCTAGTTATCATTGAATTCCCAACATTATTAAGCAGCCTAACTAGTCCTGGCCCCCAGATCTTTGCAGATAAACAGTGTGCTCTACTCCAGCACCAGCAGTCTGTACTTTGAAAGAGAAGTCATTTTATAAAGTTCCATTTTAAAAGTTCCAAATCCTCAAGAGTTTATAACTCCATATTTTTCTTTCACTTTGACTGGACCCCAATCTTACATAAGGACAACTGTAAATCTGCTTTATATCACAGAGTAAGCCAGCATAATATTACTGTACTTCAGATTCAATAGCACATGTGTTGATGTGCCAGCTCTAAGCACATGTGTGTTGATGAAGCAGGTATGAGACTTGACCTTTTGATTGCTGGCAGAATTCAAGAAGGAAGCTTGGTCTTTTGAGAACTAGCCAGTTTGTGGCCTCTTTGATGCAGGCCATAGAATAAACTCAACAGTATTGAGTTATTGTCTGCCACTAACAAAAATACTTAAACATCAGATGCTTCTTTGCTAGGATTCCTAAGATAATTGAAGATGACTCAGATTCAGTACATTCTTTGCAATGAACAAGAATATTTATTAAGTTAGCAGGAGTTCCAGACTAACATTTATGCACTAAGAAACTCACTACTCTCTTTCAAATAAATGAAGCAATATAGAAGAGAAAGAAGTGAGGCATCAAGAGCAATGTACTTTCCATCCATCCCCCAGTATCCATCTCTAGCAGATTTCACTTGCCTGATAAGCAATTTCATACAAACAACCATCTTTGCCAGCCAAGAAGATACGCCCATTTTCAGAAGAAGTTATCGTCAGCAGATAGGTGTTATCGGTAGGCAGTGAGTAGAGCGGGTCTGGAAGAAGCTGCATTCCACCAGACATGCTATCATTGAGGGATCCAGAACCTGATTATATATATATATATATGTTATTTTATTTGTTGACTACTTTAACTAAAATGATTTCAAGAAATAAGGAAGACCTAACATTGAGTTTGTATATCATGAACTCTTAAGTGCTATTTTCTAAAAGTTGATAGGTTTGCTACTAAGGCACCAATCCTAAATCCTCAGAATAAATGAGATTGAGCCAAAATTCTCTTATGTTGAAAAACATAGTTCTTAAGAGTTCAAATTTCATTTCTCCCCAGTAATCAAACATGCTTAATTCACAATGCCAATTTCCCCCCCCCCCCTATTTATGCTATTAAAAGTATATACTCCAGATATAACAAAGTAGTAAATTTTCTAAAAACACGTTATCTTGAGCATGTATGTGTGTTTTTACACGAAGACTTATCTCAGCGTAAAACTTATTTACTCTCAGGCCTCATCTACACTACGCGTTTAAAGCTGTAACATACCACTTTAAACAGTCATAGTTTCCTCCAAGGCATGTTGGGAACTGCATTTTGTTAAAGGTGTTGAGAGTTGCTAGAACAGGCTTCCTCAACCTCAGCCCTCCAGATGTTTTTTGCCTACAACTCCCATGATCCCTAGCTAACAGGACCAGTGGTCAGGGATGATGGGAATTGTAGTCTCAAAAAACATCTGGAGGGCCGAGGTTGAGGAAGCCTGCGCTAAAAGATCCCTATTCCATTCACAGGACTACATTTCCCAGAGTTCCCTGGGAAGACAGCTTGATTGAGAAACCACTCTGGAAACTGCAGCTCTGTGAGAGGAATAGGGGTCTCATAACTCTCAGCTTCCTTAACAAATTACATTTTCCATGATACTTTAAAGTGGCATGATACTGTTTTATATGTATAGTTCAGGTGGGGCCTCTAAAAGCTTAATCGGCCATTATTTCATTCTACCACCGCCTCATTCCCGCAGCTCCACCAACGATCAAGTTGGTTGTGTCTAGCCAGGCACTTGTGTTGGTAAGGTAGCGAGCTGAATCAAAGAGGAGCCAGTTGCATTAAACAGTCACCAGCTGGTAGCAGCAAGTTCCTCCAAATTTCTTTCCCTATCTCTTCATGAAAGCAAGCATGTGAATACCCAATTACCTCCTTGCAAGGTTGCATAGCTTAGTCCTAGAATGACTATATCCACAGGAGTAGCCAAAACGAGCAGGTGCCGTATATGTGGTTGAAAGACTCCTGTGAGTAAAGAAAGCAGAAGACGACTTGTCAATATAAGGGGGGGGGGGAACCACCTCTAAATAACATGCTACTTGTCATAATCAAGATCTAGGAGAGTGAAGAGGTATATGCACTAATTCCTGTCAGTCAGGAAATATCATTTCATGTCTTTTAACTGCTATTTTCCCAATCCTACAGTAATTTCAGCAATGAAACCTCAAAAATAGAAGGTATATTTATGCAACATTTATCTTTGGGGTAATTATGCGCACAGCATGATAATATTCAAAAGGCCGAGTATGTAAGACACTTTCTAATACAGAACAGACACCAACAAAGCAGACAAATGAAAGCTTGTTCTCAGGATAAAGATAAAATGATTTTTCCCAAGCGTATCTTGTCCACAGCCTATTACCTGCTTTTGGTTTCACCAGTCCCACTGCAAGGATGGTTTCACTAAGGCCATCAAAATAAGCGAGGTCCCCACTGCAATGAACAGAAAAGGTTACATGAAATCATTGAGTACTTAATTTCTCAAACAGTGAATGAAATTGTTAAAAGCAGCAATCCATTACTTACACAAACCTTTTCTTATTAACCAATTTTGAGATTACCATACCCAAAAACTCCCTAGACAAAAATCATTTATCTTACATACCCATCTTCGTACTGCCACATAAAAATGTCACTGTCAATGGTCAGCCAGGCCCTGCTAATTTCAGGAAACACTCCCATCATACAATTGCATTGCATATCTGAAGTATCCAGATTTAAGGATAAAATGCACCAAGGCAAGATATGCAATTCTGCATTACGTTACGTTTGCAATCAGGGAAGGGGAGGGGAGGATAGGGATAAGTGTAGAATTCCACAGCTCAGTATTATAAATGTAAAGTCACAACATACGTAGCAATTATTTTATTACGCAAATGCTCAGTTGATAAGACTCCCGAATCTTGATTTGTATGAACATAAAAGAACATTCATGTCTTTCCACAGAGAAAGAATGAATTTATTTCAAGCTAGGAGATAGTATGACCAGGAGCCTTGATTTCTTTTTTACAATGTTTAATTTACATTTAGCAATCCAGGGATGGATAGAGAGAATGTCAAACAGAATAAATGGAGGTTCTTTTACATGACACTAAGCAGTCTGAAGTGCAGTCATACCTCTAGTTGCAATAGGTTCATGTTGCGGATTTTTGGGTTGCGAACACGGCAAACCCAGAAGCGTTCTGCGTGCTTCATGCATGCGCACTCTGTGCAGGAGCACTCTATTGCGTCACACGCACAAGCGGCACTCTACTTACGGACTTTTCGGGGTGCGAATGGCACCCTGGAACAGTTCAGATCCGTAAGTAGAGGTACCACTGTAGTACCAAGCATTTTTTATTACTGTTTAAAACACAGAATTCCAAGCAATAAAATTAAATTTTAACAGCAGAATGCCATACTGATTATTATGCAAATGTTTCCTAATAATCATTTGTGTGCACAAAAGCCATGTTCTATTCCATTTCTATCATTTCATTCATCATGCCTGGAAGCCCCAGCACAGTACAGATCACAGATGGGGAATCTGTGGCCTTCCAATATGTTGCTGAAGTACAATTCCCATAACTCCTGGCTGTTGGCCATGGTGGCTGGGGTTGACAGGAGCTTGAATCCAACTATATTGGAAAGGCCACAGCTTCACCACTTCTGCCCTAAATGAAAGGCTGAGAATGGATGGAGGGCAAAGTGTGAAAAGCCAACACCTTTGGAGCAAGAGGCTGGCTGCCATCCACTTTTTACTGCTCCAGTCCCTCACCATGCTGTGCTTCTTGGTCTGCTGCTATTGCAACCTCTTTTGATACTGAAGGGGAAAAAGCGACATTGGAAACTAAAAATTGGGGTTCTTTAAAAAAGAGACTACCTTAGGCCACACATCCAATGATCATTTAACTGCTATAACTGTACTAGTGTCTAGGCAGCAACAACTACCTGTAGTAGAATTGGAGGCAACAGCAGAGGTGTAATGGTGGGTGAAATAAAGTAGAAGGGATGCCCAATTCCCAGCTGGGCACAAGTAGCTATGAGGAAGAGAAAAGGGAGAAAGATGGGTGGGGGAGAAGAAAACAGCAACCAACAAGAGATGACCTTGTCAGATGGGAAGAAGGCTGGAATGAATAGGGATTAGCCAGCAGCCTAAAGCCCATCCTTTATCCCCCATGGCCTTCATCTCACAAGATTTAATGTGCCTTTCACTTGTATTAAAATTAGGATACGTCCAAATTGCTCAACCAGTTCAGGGGGCAGAGGAACTCTCCGAATTGAACTTATCTCTGGAAGATTGGGAATTGAAAGAAAGCCAGGTCCTTGTAATGGGTAATCCATATCTGACATCCCAGAAACAGTGGGGCTACCTGCAAATGTGAAAAAGTAAAATAATTAGAAGTAATAGAAACAAACAAAATGCTTGGATATTTTCACTTTAATTGAATACAGTATTTTCTTTAACCCCTAGAGACTTATTCCCCCCCCCCAGTATATGAAATGCAAGTGCTTTTCTCTATAAACCTAGGAATCAATTAATGCTCATACATCTTTAAGAAAATCAAGGGCTGTTAAACAAGGGCTGTTTGGAGTGAAACCATTTCCAGTACAGAAGTTCTACTATATTTGCATAGCTTTGACATACTATTTTAAAGTTGCTTGATAGAGATTAAATGCTAGTTATTGCCTTCAAACGAACCAACTAATGATTATAATGTATTCTTGTTTCTATTTGTTATCATCAAGATAAGCATGAATGACTATTGAAAGCTTTATATTTGTTTTATCAATTCTGTTTAGCCTGGAAGGAAAAGGTAAGGCTGCCTGAAAATACACCGCTCTCCTGATCTTAACTGAAAAAAACCTAAAGATTTTTGAATACTGAATTTTATTGCCCTAATTTTAGTCTTATAAAAAGGAACGCATCAGAAGATGGCAGTTGAATAACATAAGGTACGGCAAGATAATGGCTTATTGTATATATCGTAAGTGGAATATTGGGGAATGAAGGGAGGAAGATTTTTGTAGAATCTTAAGCTATTAAAGACAAAGCACCTGTCCCCAAAATAACCTAGTAATGAGACCATTACTGTACATTCATATGTGTATAACCAGTATAGAACAAATGTACCTGGTAGTAGCACTATAACATTTGGTGTGAACCCCAGCTTGCAAGAAGTACAAAATGATTAGCACTAGACATTAGAGATTAACCAGATTATTGCCAGCACAATGAATTAAAATAGCAGCAGGTAAAACATAGTGACAAAGGATTCCATCAATACAAAGCTAAGTGGACTAAATACTGTATATATTAAAATCTGCTAAAAAGCCACCAATGAAGAGGCCAGGATGTGGGGCCAACAATGAAAGGGACCTGTCCTTGGTACCCATCAATCTATGTTCTTGGTGGTAGAAAAGAGAGTAGCGCCTATGAGGCTAATCTCAGGGCCTGGGCAAGTTCACACAGCTGCAGGTGGCCCTCCAAGTTACATGGCCACAAACCTTTCATGGCTTTAAAAGTTACCTTAAGTTTGAACTCTAAAGCATATTACTATAGCCCTATCTAGTCTAGTTTGTGCAACAGACCCCGATCTATTTGTTCAAATAGACCAGTTCTCCATTTACAATCAAAAGCTGATGAAGGGCTTTACTATATACCTGGATATATACAGCAGTCTTCCTTACTAAGAACATTTCCATCATGTCTGGGTACCAAAAGAGTTGCAGGATGGAGCAGAAGGCCCCACCACCTTCATTTAGGCCCAACTCTTCAGAAAGAATCAGAGCCACAGTAAGTCTTACTTTGGAAGTGGTGATAACACTGATTTGCAATGCTTTTACCATTGCTATTATGACAGTATTCTACTTCAATCATACCTCGGGTTACAGACGCATCAGGTTGCATTTTTTTTGGGGGGGTTACGGACTGCTGAAACCCGGAAGTACTGGAATGGGTTACTTCCGGGTTTCGGTGGTTGTGCATGCGCAGAAGCGCTAAATCGTGCTTTGCACATGCACCGAATCGCAACCCGCGTGTGAGCAGATGCGCCGCTGCGGGTTGCGAACGCTGCGGGTTGCGAATGTGCATCCTGCACGGATCACATTCGCAACCTGAGCGTCCACTGTACTGCCAGGCAAAAACGTTCTTCAGCCAGGCCTTGGGCTGGTTAACATTCTATGTCCTTTTAAATGTGTTTGTGGAAGGGGGTGTTATGAGTCTGTCTTGTTTTCGTTCTTGTTTTTATTGTGTATGCTGTGTTTTTATGTTGTGAACCTCGCTGAGTTCTTCAGATGATGACAATTTGATGACAATTCTTCAGATGATGACAATTCTTCAGATGTATACAATTTTAAAAAGAATATTTTAACTTGTTTTAAATGTTACTATTACTTACTGAATTTGTTGGCCACTTTATTTAGCACAAGGAAACGCAAAGCGACTTACAAATGCTGCAAGCCTCCATTGGTATTTGTCCATCTCAAAGGGACAGCTAACAAATTCCCTCACTAAACAGTGATTCAACAAAGTCATGAACCTTTTTCTGCCTTTTTCCAGCTATTTTCTGAAAACTGGAGAAGAGACCTTTTTAAGAATATTAAGGGGGTGGGCAGGGGAAGGACTAGACCACGTGAAAAATGAACATAATATTCGAGCTGCAGTTCATTCATGTTCAGGTTTGTACTGTATTCTTATTATGCGAAAAACACATTGCTGCACCCATAACCTAGGTTTAAGGTGCCATTTAGCTCCTAGTTTCATGGCTGGGAAACCCAGCCAGATGGGCAGAGTATTATTATTAAGAATAATAATGGTACAGTGGTACCTTGGTTCTCAAACACCTTGGTACTCAAACAACTTGGAACCTGAACACTGCAAACCCGGAAGTGTTCCGGTTCGCAAACCTTTTTCGGAAGCCGAACATGCTCCGTTTTGAGTGCCACACTTCCGTTTTGAGTGTTACGCTGCGGTCTGGCTGTTTTTGCTATTTATTTTACGTTTTTGTGGCTCTTTTTGTTTTGTTTTTGTGACTGTGTGGAACCCAGTTCATCTACTGACTGATTGTGTGGCTGCAGTACATTGTTTACTACTTTCACTTTATGGATCAACAGTTTCGTTAAGATAGTAAAATTCATGTTTAACTGCTGTTTTAGGGGTGGTTTTTAAATGTTTGGAATGGATCGATCCATTTTGCATTACATTGGACGCTTGGGTTGTGAACGTGATCCGTGCGGGATGCACGTTCGCAACCCAGTGGTGCGTCTGCGCACGAGCGGGTTGCATTTTGGCATTTCTGCGCATGCGCAAAGCACGATTTAGCACTCCTGTGCATGCGCGACTGCCGGTACTTCCGGGTTTCGGCAGTCTGTAACCTGAAAAAATGCAACCTGAAGTGTCTGAAACTCGAGGTATGACTGTACTTTCTATGGGAAAGCGTGCCTTGGTTTTAGAACACTTTGGTTTTGGAACAGACTTCCAGAACGGATTAAGTTTGAGAACCAACGTACCACTGTACAGTGGTACCTCAGGTTTAGAACTTGATTTGTCCTGGAGGTCTGTTCTTAACCTGAAACTGTACTTAACCTGAAGCACCACTTTAGCTAATGGGGCCTCCTGCTGCTGCTACGCTGCCGCTGCACGATTTCTGTTCTCATCCTGAAGCAAAGTTCTTAACCCGAGGTACTATTTCTGGGTTAGTGGAGTCTGTAACATGAAGCGTATGTAACCCGAGGTACTACTGTACAAGTATCTCAGTTCCTAACCCTGGGCTACAGTTCCCGCCAGCCCTGCAACTTCAGGAGGGCACCAGGGGGTGTGGGGTGAAGTGGGCGGGTGGGAGCCTGGCACTGAGGCTGGCAGCGCACACGGGAGACCGTAAAGGGGGAGGAGGGCAGAAAAGGAGAGAGAGAGAGACCCCCCCCCCCCGAGCCTTTCCCGCCCGGCTTACTAGGCGCCGGCACCGCCAGCAACTCGGAGAGGTCTGGGTAGCAGCGGTCTTCTTGGATCTGCCGGTCGATGATGCGCCCCGCATTCTCCAGCGCCTCCTGCAAGGCCGGAGCGGCCGCCGGGCTGAGAGCGACCGGCATGGCGAGATGGAGGTGGAGAAGGCGGCGGCGGCGGCGGCGACGTCGAACCCAAGCCGAGCTTTCCTTCCCCCCTCAGCAGAGCCGAAGCAAGGCCAGGACTGCGCTCCGTCGCGCCCGCGCGCCCAATCCCGGCATCCACCGCGCGGGCGCGGGAGACACGAAGACGCGACCCGTAGAGATAGGAAGAAAAAGGGGTAGAGTGATCCTCGTACGTACACTTCCGGGCTTCCGATACTGTGTGGATTTTTGGGGGGGTTGGGGTTGGGTGCGGCGGGGAATATCTCTCACGAGAGAGAAAGCGACCGTAGAGAAATAAGTATTCTGAGTAAAATGAACGCGAGGAAACGATTTCGTTTATTCAGGAGAAAATGCACAGTAACTGATTTCAGTGGAGCTTACTTGTTGCAGCCCATTCATATCCATGTGTTCATTCAGAAATCCAGCCGAGAAAGTGTGGCATTACTGCATAGGATTGCATACACGACAGGTGTTGGGTTTGACGTTGTCTTTCTGATGTTCTTCCCCCTGCCCCCGAGTCTATGCTGCGGTTTTTAAATTTGATGTAACGCCCTGAGCCCTAGGGTAGGCTAAAACAAATGTAGATTTATTTAGTTTTTGAATTTCAGCGAGGCTCGCTGCACAACAAATGCGCATCGCATGAAGCGCGATCCTGTGCCCACTCACAAGTAATCCTAGGTCAGCCTCACTGAATTGCGCTGTCAAATAAGGTTGCAGCCTTGTATATGGTGCATTGCTTACAAAAGAATACTGATATTTTGGGAAAGGGGGTCTTGCGTGCGGGGTAAATAGTTATTTGTTCTACTGTTGCTCGACGTTACGTGTTGCTTTCGCCACCTTTTGCAGTAAGAGTTACAGACCCAAAAATGACAAATACCTGCACAGCTGAATACATTTTTGTTATTCTAGATACTACCCTCGAAAATAAATAAACATATGCAAACGAAATATACCAGGGTTGTAACCCTGAAACTGAAACTAAGCAGTACGTAGTTCGATTATCAACCCCGCAAGTCCTGGGCATACAGTAGTTATTTCTCCCTCCGACCACCAGGGGTCTCACTCTGGCAGCCATCGAGCGGAAGTGGCTTTCTCTCGCTCAGCCGCCGCTTCCTGCTGGTCGGGCAACTTGCCTGTGTTGATGTTCCTGGAGAAGGGAAGTGCGGGTTGCTTTCTGGATGGAGCAGGTGGGAGCAGAGAACGGTGAGTAGCGGGCCCGGCCAGGCTTCCCTTGGAGGTTCTGCCGGTCTTGGGTAGGAAGAGGAAGCACTGAGCGCTCATCTGGTCCTGAATGGGGTAACTGTGCCACTGAAGAACCAGGTGCGCAGCCTGGGAGGCATTCTGGACTCACAGCTGTCCATGGAGGCGCAGGTCATTTCTGTGTCCAGGGCAGCTGTTTATCAGCTCCATCTGGTACGCAGGCTGAGACCCTATCTGCCTGCAGACTGTCTCGCCAAAGTGGTGCATGCTCTGGTTATCTCTCGCTTGGACTACTGCAACGGGCTCTATGTGGGGCCACCTTTGAAGGTGACCTGGAAGCTACAACTAATCCAGAATGCGGCAGCTAGACTGTGACTGGGAGCGGCCGCCGAGACCACATAACACCAGTCTTGAAAGACCTACACTGGCTCCCAGTACGTTTCCGAGCACAATTCAAAGTGTTGGTGTTGACCTTTAAAGCCCTAAACGGCCTCGGTCCAGTATACCTGAAGGAGCGTCTCCACCCCCATCGTTCTACCCAGACACTGAGGTCCAGCGCCGAGGGCCTTCTGGCGGTTCCCTCGCTACAAGAAGCCAAGTTACAGGGAACCAGGCAGAGGGCCTTCTCGGTAGTGGCACCAGCCCTGTGGAACGTCCTCCCACCAGATGTCAAAGAGAAAAATAACTACCAAACTTTTAGAAGACATCTGAAGGCAGCCCTGTTTAGGGAAGTTTTTAATGTTTAAAAGGTTATTGTATTTTAGTGTTCTGTTGGAAGCCACCCAGAGTGGCTGGGGAAACCCAGTCAGATGGGCGGGGTATAAATAATAAATTGTTATTATTATATTACGTATTATTCTTTCTTCGCAGATGCTGAGCCGGTGGCAGGACCCGACCCAGAGCTGGCAGCTACGATGGGCTTCTCAGGCTTCGGTGAGTGAGAGGCTTCCCTTGAGGCAGAGCTTTGCATGCTGTGGATCCCAGGTTCAGTCTAGTTATCATCATCATAATTTATATCCGTGATTCCCAACGTGGGGTACACGCCCCATGAGGGGGCAATTAGATTTTTAAGGGGTGCAATTCGAGAATGAGTTATTAACAGTTAATAACCCTTTCGGCTTCCTCCACGTGAATAGTTCACTTTTTGAATAATAAGAATTATATGTCACGGGGGGCATCAGGATTTTAGAGATGCTTAGGTGGGGCATGGCCAAAAAAAGGTTGGGAACCACTGATTTATATACTGCACCTCCCTTCGTACGTGGATCACAGGGTGCTTTACAGTATGAAAATGAAGTCGGGTCAAGGTGCAGTTATGTTTAGGAGTATCCCCTGGAGAGCCACTGCATGTTAGTGAGGGAAATACTGAGGTAGGGCAGTAAGGCAGTTTCCTACATTTCTCCCACATCCATATGGGTCTACAACTGTGAGGTTGCAATTCTGCACAAGGCACATGGAGGGTGGTGCAAGCTTTCAGACGTGTAGATGTCACCAGCTGCGTACTGTCACCACCTCACTTTTGCTGAGGGTCAACATCTTGCCTCTGACCTTGTGCTGAGCTTCAGAGAAGTCCAGGAACGTTGCTGAATTGCCTGTGAAATGCTGCACAGTGTCAGCATTTGAACACTTGGCCTTATCCTGATGTGAGAGTGTGTATCTCAGAAGGTGGTGAACTCCACTTCGTTGGAGGATTTTAAACAGAGATTGGATGGCCATCTGTCAGGGATCCTTTAGAGATGATTCCTGCATTGCAGGAGGCTGGACCCTACAATTCTATGATTTTATGACCTGTAGTTGTACTGAACTACAGAATGTTTCTAAAGCTTATTCCAAAGTAGAGTGTTCCACCTATCAGTTTGTGCTGGAGCAGGTGTTGGCCAATTATATATATATATAGAGAGAGAGAGAGAGAGAGAGAGTTGATGCCTATTGTCCTGGCAAATGTCATAATGGCTACCTTTTAGTACCACAAGGTTTCTTACTGGTGGAGACAAGACAAACTGTTCCTCCTGGTCCTTCTTCCCAGAATGTTCTTCTGCTTCCTCTCAATGTTCCTCTTATATGTGTGGCCACAACAAATAAAACTGAGAGTTGTATATACAGTGTGCGCATGTACATTTTCTCTAATCTATGTGTCATGTTGGAGACAATGGTGGGAGCTGCTCAGTTAAGGTGCGTGGGGGACATTTTACTTTATGGATGTTTCCAGGCATAAGGAACCCCCAGAACAGGTTTAGGAGGCATATGGAGGGGTGAGAAGTGGGGAAATGGCCTGTTGCATGAGCAGGCCTTGTTCCGTGCACATACACTTCACTTATCGCTAGGTTCAATTCCACCCAATATGTTTGATCATTAAAATACTATTGCAAAAGTGTAGTAAGCTTATACACAGCTTATAATGCCCTCTGTACACAGCTTGTAGACTTTTGGGAGGCATCTGGTTGGAAACAAGATGTTGGACTAGATGGCACTTTGGTCTTGTCCAACAGGACTCTTGTGTACTTAAGAGTAAGTTGTTGCATACAAATGTTTTCTCATGTCAATGCATTCAGTTCTCACTGATTTTCATGCTTTCATTTGTATTTTTATAAATTTCTCAGGAATACTCCGCCTGCCCCTTTTCATGTAAGCTAAACGCTTAGGAAATCACTTCCTTATTTTTTCCCTCATCCCTTAGGAAAGAAAGCTCGAACATTTGACTTCAATGCAATGTTTGAACAAACTCGAAGAACTGCTGTGGAAAGAAGTAGGAAGATCCTGGGTGAGAGAGGCTATTTCATATCAAGGGTTTGATTTGCCCTTCATTTAATTTATAGCTCAGAGTACCTTCTGGCAGTTTTCCTTAAATGTTAATAGCTTTGTTAATAGCTCACAACGTAAGGAAATATAAAGTGGTTTGAAGGGTGACTGAATAAAAATGGCACGGTAAACACGGAATGAGTAAAAATTGCATGGTAAACATTATTTATTAAATCATTACCCACCTTTCACCTTAACGTCTCAGGGCAGCTTACAACATTAAAACACAACATTAAAATCATTTTAAAATAACTTTAAAAACAACAACAGCACAGACCAAAGCAATCCACACCTCGCCACAAATAAATGTTCCAAAAAGGTTGTAAAGTAATACTTTTTATAGGCAGCTTTGCGCTAAGTGCCTGCTTCTTAAAGAGGTGCTGCAAAGTTAAAAGGGATGGGAGGTAGTTTCTTTGGGGCAGTGCCTGGGAGGTAGAGGGACTTTGGTTCCTGGGTCCTGGAACTTTTCTCCTCTGCCTCCAGCTGCACCAGCTGTCAGTAGAAATCCTTGCAAAAAGATCTAGCAGCCATGTTCTTTTAGCTGTTGGCAGAGGCCAGAGTATCTCAATTGCACTCATTTTTGTGAGCCCAACATAAAAGTACATCAAACCCATGCTCACAGCTGCATACTTTCCTTCCTTTTACAGACAGTAGTCTCAGGGCTTCAGGATGTGATTTTTTTTTCAGTGGGAAAACAATGTAGTGAGAAAAGGCTTAAGCTCCAGAATGAGCTCCCCTCCACACTTTCTGTGGCTGTTTTATGTAAAAGAATGGGCAGTTGGATACATCTCTTCAACCACATGCTTAACAGAAGAGTGTATTTTTTTTTAAAGGGGGGTAGTAACCATTTCCTCAGTCTTCCTTGGCTCTAGCTACCAGAAAGCAGCTGAAATGAAAACATCCTAAAAGGTGCAGAATCTTTGGCAAGTTCCCCAGTTAAGGAATAGACTAAATAACTTGACATTTTTGATTTTCCAGGCAAACCTAAAGCCTTTCAGTTCTCTGGAGGGGTTGGTTTTACTGTAGCCTGGTTCTGAAAATGAAAGGTAGCTGATTTAATTCATAGACTTTCTAAGTAGAAAATCTCTCTGCAAAAGATAGGAGAGTGATACCAAACTATGGCATACCACTTGTACATCTCACTTTCCTTCCCTTCCCCCTGCAGCAGTTCATGAGCCCCCTCTGAAATGGATGAGGGAATGGACAGATGGCTTCAGAGAGCAGGGAGGAGAGGAATGGGAGGTCCTATGACATCTGTTATGATGTTGGATCTTGCCCAGAAACTTGAAAGACTCTGTTTTCTTTTCTTGTGAAGCTTACCTTTATGGGCAGGGGTAGGCAACGTGTGGCCCTCCAATGTTGTTAAAAACTCCTTTAAGCCATACCCACCATGGCCAGTGACCAAGGATGATGGGAGATGAAGTCCAGCAACATCTGGAGGGCCAAAGGTTTGCCACCACTGCCTTATATCAGCAGATACCATGAAAACTAGGGCATGTTAGTCTATGACTGTTTGATCTTCAGTGTTAAAGGTTGGGTTTTTAAAAAAAAAAAAATGAGTTGAATTATCATCATTCCAGACATCTTAAAACCCATCTTAAAACCCAAGACTTCAGAATTGGCACCAAATTTCTTCTTTGTACTTTATTTATTCAGAAGAGCGTGAGAAAAAGGCAGCTGAGAAAGAAAAAGAAATTGAAAGCCGGTGTGAAGGTATTGATTCTTCAGCCGCATCCTTATGCCCAGTAGTGAAAACATCTTCTAAGTAAGTAGATATAATAGAAACATTTGGCTCTATATCTTTTTTCTGGTAGAATGAGAGACACTTTTCATGCAAGATGGCACTGCGTTGTATACCATATTACTTAACAACCAATGTTTGGAGTTAGCTGACACACTTTTCAAGAACAGTCTGGTTTGATTTTCAAGTGTTTCGTATGCCTGGACATTCTCTGGGCAGGCAGCAATAGCTGTTGCCAGCAGTGATAGAAAAAGGCTGTAGTCTTTATGTGCACTTACTAGGAAATAAGCTCCAATAAGTGTGAATGTCAACAGTGCAAACCTATGCGTGGTCAAAGCTTTGCTTTAGCATTTAAAGCCATGAGCAACTTGAATCCAGGTTATCGAAGGGACCACCACACCCGATACAGTGGTACCTCGGGTTAAGTACTTAATTCGTTCCAGAGGTCTGTTCTTAACCTGAAACACCACTTTAGCTAATGGGGCCTCCTGCTGCTGCCACGGAGCCTGATTTCTGTTCTCATCCTGAAGCAAAGTTCTTAACCCGAGGTAATATTTCTGGGTTAGCGGAGTATGTAACCTGAAGCGTATGTAACCCGAGCTACCACTGTATATGCCTGTCTGACAACTGCATTTCTCAGATAGGGCATTGCCAAGAGTACCACCTGCTGGCACCGTTCTCCTTCTTGCTGAAAAGGTGCTGGCTGGAAAGCTAGGACACAGAAGCTCTTTTACCACATTTGCAGCCATTTTGGTTTATACAGCGGTACCTCTGGATGCGAACAGGATCCGTTCCGGAGCCCCGTTCACATCCTGAAGTTAATGCGTGTGACGTCATTTTGAGCGTCTGCACATGCGCGAGCGGCGAAACCCGGAAGTAACGCGTTCCGTTACTTCCGGGTCACCACGGAGCATAACCTGAAAACGCTCAACCTGAAGCGACTTCAACCCGAGGTATGACTGTACTTTGCTACTCGCAGGATTGAGGCCAGGGGCTACTGCCACCGAGGCAGAAGGAGATGATCACACATCTTGCGAGAAGGGTCATAGCTCAGTGGTAGAGCACCTGCTTTGCTTGCAGAAGGTCCTAGGTTCAACCCAGCATCTCCAGGTAGGGCTGAGAAACATTTCCTGCCTGAATCCCTGGAGAGGCACTGCTAGTTAGTGCTGACCAGTGTTCTTTAACTTTCAGTGCTCACATGATGTTGAATGAATTCCTATGCCCCACAAATCACCCAGAGATGCATTTTAAATAAAAGGACACATTCTACTCATGTAAAAACACGAGGCAGGCCCCACAAATAACCCAGAGATGCATTTTAAATAAAAGGAAACATTCTGCTCGTGTAAAAACACGCTGATTCCTGGACCGTCTGTGGGCCGGATTTAGAAGGCAATTGGGCTGGATCCGGCCCCTGGGCCTTAGTTTGCCTACCTGTGATCTTAAGGTTAGTAAAGGTAAAGGGACCCCTGACCATTAGGTCCAGTCGTGGCCGACTCTGGGGTTGCGGTGCTCATCTCACTTTATTGGCCAAGGGAGCCGGCGTACAGCTTCCGGGTCATGTGGCCAGCATGACTAAGCCGCTCCTGGCGAACCAGAGCAGCGCATGGAAACGGCGTTTACCTTCCCGCCGGAGCAGTACCTATTTATCTACTTGCACTTTGACGTGCTTTCGAACTGCTAGGTTGGCAGGAGCAGGGACTGAGCAACGGGAGCTCACCCCATCGCGGGGATTCGAACCGCCAACCTTCTGATCGGCAAGTCCTAGGCTCTGTGGTTTAACCCACAGCACCACCCGTGTCCCCGATTTTAAGGTTAACTAGCCACTTAAGGTTAAAGAACACTTGTCTACACAAACTGGCAGTGGCTCTCCAGGGTTCCATACAGGATATCTAACCACATCTGGGGACCCAAAGTTGAAGAATATTAGTATAGACAATACTGAGCTTCATAGAAAAATGCTTTGATTCCATATAAGGCAGTTCCCTACATTCCTACCCCTCTCGCCCACCCTGCACTGGCTGCCAGATACGGTGTCCTCCGTTCACCAGTCTGTGGCACAACGTAGGCAAATGTGTTGGGGAGAAAATGGTAGGCTGGGGACTTCAGCAATGAGCCCACAGAGGCAGGTGCCATGAAAAAGACCCCTGCCACTATACATCTCATATTTTTGTTCGCCTAGGGATTCATCTGGTAGTGAAAGTGACGACAGCTCAGATGAAGAACCAATTGGCCCCCCTTTGCCACCCCAAGGGTCAGTGGAAGATTCCGATGATGAACTCATTGGCCCTCCGCTGCCTCCTGGATATAAGGGCAGTGATGAGGAGGATGACGAGGACAACATCCTGGAAGAAGATGAGGTCAGTTTTTATTCTCTGCTGTGTCGTCTTCTGTTTTTGTGTTGATTGCTTGCACTTTGCATCTGATTTGCAAAGGAGATAATCACCTGGGAATTGTAAAGGTAAAGGGACTCCTGACCATTAGGTCCAATCGTGGACGACTCTGGGGTTGCGGCGCTCATCTCGCTTTATTGGCCGAGGGAGCCGGCGTACAGCTTCTGGGTCATGTGGCCAGCATGACTAAGCCACTTCTGGCAAACCAGAGCAGCGCACGGAAACGCTGTTTACCTTCCCGCCGGAGCAGTACCTATTTATCTACTTGCACTTTGAGGTGCTTTCGAACTGCTAGGTTGGCAGGAGCAGGGACCGAGCAACAGGAGCTCACCCCGTCGCGGGGATTCGAACCGCTGACCTTCTGATCGACAAGTCCTTCTTACTAAACTTATGGGAAATTGAGACTGTTGGGAGTCAGCTCCAGGCAGCTTGATCAGTGGTCAGGGTTGATGGGAGTTGTAGTTCAGGAACATATGGCAGGCCACAGGTTCCCCTCCCTGCTCTAGGTGGTGCTGTTGATCTATTTTGGGATGTAGGAGTTCACCACAGTTTCATATTGCAAAGTTTCTCAAACTGTTAATTGTTTGTAGTTCTTGTTTTGGACTCTTAATTTGTTCCCTTTTATTTCCATGTAGTGGTTCATATGGATGTTTCCTTAGGACATCCATAGTATTGTAATGCTTGCTTCGAGAAATAATTCAACAAGTGTTTGCTTCTTTAAAGACCAATGGTTTTAAGTTTTAGGTAGATTTATACTAGCTACTCACTTTTAGGTGTTCACATTTCGAAGAAGAGAAGTTTTGCTTAGTTTCCTTAGAAAAGCAGGTTTCCGCTTCTTGAGCATTATTTTAATACGGTTTGATCCTCAGTTGAAGGGACATTAAACGTAAAAGAAATTGTTAGTTTTGCAGCTGTTCTCTAATACTTTAACACACATATATTGTTTATAGGTGGATTCAACTGATTTCCTTTTCCTTTTTCTTTGTTTCTCCCTCTCCTGGATTGTAATTCATTGAACATTCTCCCATGAACAGAATTTTTGAGCTCTCTTTAAGATATGGGTAAATGTCTGCAGTCATCATTCACAGCTGTATAAAGTAATATGTGCACCTTTTAAAAAAAGGAATACAAAAACCTTATAAGCGAAAAGTAACATGTTCAACTTCCTTTCACAAATCATACCAAATTGCTTTCCCCAAAGGAACACAGCAGTCATAAAGTTAAGATTCATTTTTTAAACATCACTTTTATGAGGCTGTTACTTGATTGAATCATATGTAAACCTTTCAATTTAACCCCCGACGGGTATTCTGAGTGACAATTTTGAACGTTAGTGCTATTTAACATTTTTGCTACATTTTTGGAAATACCATTTGTGAAGATTTATTGATGGTATGTTGTTTTACTGTGTAGGTATTATAGAAAAAAAATGTTTGAATGCAATGAAGCCTTAAAGGGATAGCCATTCATTTACTGTACAGTGGTACCTCGGTTTACATACGCTTCAGGTTACATACGCTTCAGGTTACAGACTCCACTAACCCAGAAATATTACCTCAGGTTAAGAACTTTGCTTCAGGATGAGAACAGAAATTGTGCAGCAGCGGCACGGCAGCAGCAGGAGGCCCCATTAGCTAAAGTGGTGCTTCAGGTTAAGAACAGTTTCAGGTTAAGAACAGACCTACAGGTACCACTGTATTTTTAATACTTAAAAGTAGTTGTGTATAATCTGATGCAAAACTGATGTCAGTGTTTGACGCAACATGGTTTAATTCTGTTCCTTTTGCACAACAAAGGAACTAAATGGCTTGGAAGCCACAGTTTTTAGTTATTTTGCTTTTCTTTTCTTTATAAAGTCACTGGTAACAGTTAAAAAAGATTTTTATCCCTGTAACCAGTGCTTTTTTCCTTAAAAAAAAAAGTTTCATATTCCTACTCATATTGAAATACTGCCCCTCAATGAGGCCAAACTTAGATTCGCAAAATGTTTAGTGGTATGCGTACCCCTGTGTCCCCCCCAGACAAAAAAGCACTGCCTGTAACAGTCACTAAACTAGTTTTCTTAATTTTTGCTTTCAGCTAACAAATTTGTTTCATAACCTTTGCATGGAGTGTTTTCAGTTTTTCTCTGCTCAAATATGTGCCGAAATTGGTACTAAAGATGAAGGCTGTGACTGTCATTTGGTAGTGATGTGGGCAGGAGTTAGTGGGACAGGCTGGCTATGTGGGTAAAGATGCAAGGATGCTCACTTATTTATTTTTTATTCTTTTTTTAAAGAAAGATGTCTGTATTTCCATCTTAGAAGTGTAGGTGGCTTTCTATCTGTCTATCTAAAACCATGGCATAAAACAGAGAAAGAGAGACTGACAAACACATCAAGTATAATAAGGCAGGGAGATTTTAAATTAGTGGATTGGCAAAGAAGAAAGATCTTATGCAGGTTTTATTCTTCACTAGTTGAAAGATTTATTATTACTATTATTGCATAATATCATCAACATTAATCTCCATGAGAACAAGGTTGAATGGTTTGTCATTCAACATTTTTCTTTCCATCCCCAAAACAGATTCAGATCGACCCACGTTGTCACTGCAGTTGTCTCATCCGTACGATTTTTGTCAGGAGTTTAGTGGAAAAGGAATTCTACGTCTGTTTACAATCAGCTGTGCCGTTTTGACCCTACAATAATCAGATCAATTCCTGTTTTCTGCTGTTCAGAAAAAAGGCACTTTCTTATTGTAAGGCTGGTACGCAAATGCGTTTCAGGCTGCCTGTTTCTGAGGAGTTTTGCTCCTCATTCAGTAGGTTAGTTTGCAATAAGTTGCTTGTAGCATTGGGGCTGGGTGCTAGGGTTGGTTCTACAGCTCTAAACAACTACTATTAAGAACTATATCAGTTTCACTTTGTTCATTATTATTAGTTTTAAAGCTGTAATGCATGCAAAATTATTTTACCCGAAGTGTTATTTTAAGTACCCTCATAGCTGACTTGCACAAAAATGCACAATGCGGTGGAATGTGTATCCTAGGTGTGATTTTCACATATGCATTTCATTTAAGATACGGCTGAAAGATTGAAAGAAGCATTGAGGACAAAGCTGGCGTTTGTCCAGGGTGGCATTTGCTGTTTGCTGTGGCTTTGAAGTTGAATAAACCTGCAATCATTTATTGATTGAAAACATGTTACTCTGGGAATGTGGAGAGATTTGGAAGTAGGACTTACTTGAGTGGAACACTAGGATTTTCACTGAACAGGGAAGTGATGGTGGTGAACAGGGCATAACAGGAAGATTGTTTGGTAGTACTCAGGGTTGTACCTCAGAGTGGGTACAAAACCAAGGAGAAGCCTAGGAAGGAAAGCAGCTCTTCCTAGACTGTAGAAGATGTTCAAGGAGGGTAGACTAGAAGCTACCTTCAGCCTGATGCTGTGGGGCTCAAGGGCAGATGCTTAGCCATCTAGCAGTCCCTATTCCTTCTCTTCTCCAAGTGAGGTTCAAGCACTTTATCATTTCAGCAGAAGAAAGGCCCTGTTGGATCAGGCCAAAGGTCCATCTAGTCCAGTATCCTGTTCCCACAGTGGCCAACCAGATACCCATGCAGGACATGAGTGCCATAGCAGTCTCCCCACTTGTGCTCCCCAAAAACTGGTACTCAGAGGCATACCTCATCCAGCTGTGGATGAAAAGCATGGCCATCATGGATGGTAACCCCTGATGGAATTATATTCCATGAATCTATCTAATCCATGTTTTTTAAAGCAATCCAAGTTGGTGGCCATCACTACCACTTGTAAGAGCAAGTTCCAGAGTTTTAACTATGTTAACTTTTGTCTGTCCTGAATCTTTCAACATTCAGTTTACTTGGATATCTGAATTCTAGTAAAATGAGAGCAGGAGAAAAAATTAACACTATTCACTTTGTTCATTCCATGCACAATCTTATACACTTCTATCATTATATCCCTCCTTACCTCCCCCCCTAAATCCATATGTTCCACATAGAGGGAGTTGCTCCAGCCCCTTGATCATTCTGGTTGTCCTTTTCTGAACCTTTTCCAGCTCCACAACATCCTTTGGGAGGTGAGGCAACTAGAACTGGGATTCTTGACTAACACAGTCTAGGGCAGTCTCCACACACATGCTTTGTTCTCTTCCTCCTCCACCATGTCGCCTCATTAGGGTCTGAAAACAGTCCTGCCATTCCACTCAAGTCTGAATTCCAAATTCCCATCCCTTTCAAGCTTGTCACATTTACAAGAAAGGACTGGATCATACTAAGCTTGGTCCATGCCTTCCCATAACTAAAGGAATCAAAGAACTTAATAGCAAGAATAAATTAAAAAAATTGTCCAGTAGCACCTTAGAGACCAACTAAGTTTGTTCTGGGTATACTAAGCTTTCGTGTGCATGCACATTTATTCAGATACCAAGCTTATACCCAGAACAAACTTAGTTGGTCTCTAAGGTGCTACAGGACAATGTTATTATTTATGTTGACTGCGTCAGACCAACACGGCGACCTACATGAATGTAATAGCAGGAAGTTTGCATTTGACCCTGATTCTCAGCTAATGTGGATCAAGTCCACCAGGGCTGCAAACAACTTGCAGCCTCTGAGAGGTAACAACCCTGTAAATGCAGAAGTGGGACCCTGAGTTAATGGGGGTTCCAGAGAGGGTCATATTCAGCTATGATAATTTGCCAAAATAACACTTGCATGAGATGCTTGTTATGTACAGTAGGAGGAGAACATCACTGGTGGGGTGTGGTAATGATGGAAGGGAATGATTGGTACACCAGTCAGCAGTGTGGGCCCCAGACTAAGGGCTGGTATGTAGTGTTAAAACTAAAGATCAGTGTGCATGGAATATAAATACATTTGTTAATCCTGCATCTGCTACCCCTTATCTTTCATCGAAAGAACCAAGCCCATATCCAAACATGCACAGCTCTGGCAAGCTGGAGTTGTAATGGTGCTTGGTAATACAGTCCACAATGATCAAACTGAACCTGTGTCATTGTTCTCATTGAAGTGGCATTTGCAGAGATGAGGAGCTCAGAATAAAACACCAGTATCACTTGACCTGGTCTTTGTGAAGACGAGATGGCTTACGGTACAAGCACTGGGCTTGAAATACTGCACTTGGATAACCTAGAAATTATTTTACTCCATATGGAGTAGGATAGGCCATGCTGTACAGTGTTTGAAACTCCCATTGTTCTAGACATACTATGCAATAGAGAATTTTATTAGTGCGAGCTGTTTCTGAGCTCTGGGTGCAGTACTGTGCCTAAGATTTCAGGTTAAAACAGCAGAGTGGAAGGAAAGGAGGACTTTTTTTCTGCCTCCCCACTTCCAGCTACTCTCTGAAGACTAGAGAAGAGACCCTCTTAAGAATATTGGAGGGGGGGGGTGAGTGAGCAGGGAAAGGACTAGATCATGTGAAAAATTAGCATAATATTTTAGCTGCAGTTCGTTCATTTTCAGTTTTGTATTCTTGTTATAAGAAAAGCACGCCTAGACATTCTGTTGTTGCACCCATAACCTAGGTTTAAGGTGCCATTTAGCTCCTAGCTTTCATATCTCAGTTTCTAACACTGATGCTGTATAGAAGTTCTGGCAGAAGAGTCTGTGCTTGTGTATGCATGAATAAGTGATACAGAAAGGTAGGAATGGGCTGCTTTAAGGCCATTATTGTATGATTCAGTACAGGGCAGGAGTAGGGAACCTGCAGCTATCCAAATGTTGGTGGACGCTGGTCCATGTTGGTCCATGCTGGCTGAGACTGTTGGAGGCTGGAGTGGGACAGGACCTCCAGCCCTGGCTCCAATATCAGATTCTTAACAAATAATGTGAATTTACAGGTGAAACTCGGAAAATTAGAATATCGTGGAAAAGTTCATTTATTTCAGTAATTCAACTTAAAAGGTGAAACTAATATATGAGATAGACTCATGACATGCAAAGCGAGATATGTCAAGCCTGTATTTGTTAATAATTGTGATGATCATGGCATACAGCTGATGAAAACCCCAAATTAATAATCTCAGAAAATTAGAATATTAAATGAAATCAGCAAAACAAGGATTGCAAATAGACCAATATTGGACATTTGAGAAGTAGAAGCATGCATATGTACTCAGTACTTCGTTTGGGCCCCTTTTGCATCAATTACTGCCTCAATGCGGCGTGGCATGGATGCTATCAGCCTGTGGCACTGCTGAAGTGTTATGGAAGACCAGGATGCTTCAATAGCAGCCTTCAGCTCTTCTGCATTGCTCGGTCTCATGTCTCTCATCTGTCTCTTGGCAATTCCCCATAGATTCTCTATGGGGTTCAGGTCAGGTGAGTTGGCTGGCCAATCAAGCACAGTAATCCCATGGGCATTGAACCAGGTTTTGGTACTTTTGGCAGTGTGGGCAGGTGCCAAAGTCCTGCTGGAAATGAAGTCAGCATCCCCATAAAGCTCATCTGTGGAGGGAAGCATGAAGTGCTCCAAAATCTTCTGGTAGACGGCTGTGTTGACCCCGGACTTAATGAAGCACAGTGGACCAACACCAGCTGATGACATTATCTGAGATTGTTAATTTGGGGTTTTCATCAGCTGTACGCCATGTTCATCACAATTATAACAAATAAAGGCTTGACATATCTCGCTTTGCATGTCATGAGTCTATCTCATATATTAGTTTCACCTTTTAAGTTGAATTACTGAAATAAATGAACTTTTCCACGATATTCTAATTTCCACCTGTATGTAGCATAGTGGTTAAGCCGACGCTCACATAATTGAGACTGAGCTACATTGAATATAGGGGGACATATTTCTGAGTGCACAGGATTGGGCTTCACAAAACTGAATCGAACCAGGAAGTTTCTGATTCAAATATCACCCTATTTATTAATTAGTTAATCAAAGTACTAAACTCTTCTCCCTCTCCCATGTGCAATGTGAGGATAATGGTTACCTAACTTTACAAGGCTGTTGTCAGGATCGCTGAGATGATGTTTTAGAGCAGGGATGGGAAACTTGTGGTCCTCCAGATGTTGGACTACAGCTGCTGTCATCACTGACCATTGGCCATGCTGATTAGAGTTGGAGTTGAACAACATCTGGAAAGTCACAAGTTCCCCATTGGTGCTTTAAACACTCTAAAGTACTATAAATGTAAAATAGGCTCTCCGGATATGGGATTTTGAGTTCTTCAAAGGAAAAGTAGGGTATTGGAGGAATAAACAAATAAGAGAAATAACAAAATAATTATGTTTATGGCATAACTAATATAACTAATTACTTAAAAAGGTAAAGGACCCCTGACAGTTAAGTCCAGTCGCGAACGACTCTGGGGTTGTGGCGCTCATCTCGCTTTACTGGCCGAGGGAGGCGACGTTTGTCTGCAGACAGTTTTTCTGGGTCATGTGGCCAGCATGACTAAGCCACTTCTCATGAAACCAGAGCAGTGCAGGGAAACACCGTTTACCCTTTCGCCAGAGTGGTACTTATTTATCTATTTGCACTTTGACGTGCTTTCAAACTGCTAAACTAATTACTTACCTACAGATTAAAATATAGCAATATTTGAACAGCAATTATTCCCAATTAATTTTGCTCCACTCAGAGAGATACCTGTTTTTAAAAACGTTTAAGAAAAACTGCAAGTTCCACAGGGCAAATGAAATTTATAAAATGAAATTATGGATTTCCATAATGCAAATGGGCAGAAATCATTTGGTGTCAACCCCTGTAACATCACTGATGGAAATAAATGAGAATCTGGAACCTCAGGCCTGAGGGTCATAGGCATCTCTGTCTGACCCTCTGCACTTTTTCCAGACTACACCGTTCTCCTTCTAGTCCTGCTTTTCATTCTCCTTGAGTGTTTTTGCATGGCTGGAATGTGTCCTTGAATTCTTGATAATTCTGCTTGCTTCTTGGATGCAGGATGGAGAGGAGTATGTGCTTTCTATCGGCCTATATGGGACCAGCACGGGTGACCGGGCCTGGCAAATATTTAATATTCCTACCTTCATGGCTATGATTCGTGGGTTGGCCACTTAATTTTATTTTGATTTTACTGTGATTTTGAGCTGTGTTTTAATCAATTGTTTGATTTTGTGTTTTTAATGTATTATATATTTGGTGTTAGCCTCCCTGAGCCCGGCCTTGGCCGGGGAGGGCGGGGTATAAATAAAATTTATTATTGTTGTTGTTATTATTATTATCATTATTATGTGTGGAAGCTAGCTTACTGTACAAAGGTAACGTTGAAATGTGTTGCTTTCTCCAATTTTGCATGTCCCCATGCCCAGTAGATTAGCCAAAAGGGAATGGTTCCCCACCCCTGTACGAGAGGATTGCAGCCTTAAAGAGTTTTTTTGTGTGAAGCTTGGGCCTCGCAGGTCTATAACAATATTTCCCTTCTATACAGACAATGCTGGTCATCTAGCCATTTATTTTGTCATATCCCATTACATAGAAATGTGCTGTTATACGGCTGTTCATAATGTGGGTTAAATATTAATGTTTTGAAGGCAATTTATGGGTGGCATGGGAGAATTACTAATCAAAACAGTAATAGGATTGGAACCAGCTGTGCATGCTCCACATGAAATTGCCCTTCCTTCCTTCCTTCCTGCAGTATGTCAGGCATTTTTCCAAGGGTTTAAAAATACCTGTGAGAGGTTTTGTGAATTTGCCATTTAAATCTTTCCACTTAGCTCTGATATCTTACTTGATGAACTGAAATGTATTTCTGTCGCTAGTTTCTGTCAGGGCTGGAATGGGTAATTGGGTAGATTTAATTAGAAACCTTTTGAGTTTTTTAGGGTTTCTTTAAGGTGTCCCAGATAAACCGTGGAGCAGAATTTTACAATACTGAACCTGTATGCATGTAATGCCACACTAAACCATGGTTTTGCATGAACAAGTGAATGTGTGGATTCCCAGAGCAAAGAGTGCTATGCTCCTTCCCCAGTCCTGCTGCTGTTGCCATACTACCAGGCTAAGGCATAGTTTGGCTTAGGGTTGTGTCTGAACCCAGGCTTTTGGTTTGTCTCCTCCGACAAACCACCAGTGGTAAACCAAGAACAAACTCTGATTACAGCTCATAGATTGCCCGGAGCAAAACAAGTCACCAAACGCCCTTGGGCGCATGTACTTTCCCCTTCCTTCCATTACTGTTACCCTCTGTTTGTGAAAATTAGTCCATTGCCATTCGGGCTAACTTACTTCTATCTGATAAAAGTGTGTGAATCGCCCCCTTTTAATTTGCGGAAATAGCTTACAGATAACCTTTGGTCTGTTTCTTGTTTATCATATAGGAGGGAATCAGGAGCAGCAGTGGCCCCAAAGCAATAATTTCAGCCTGGTCTTTGACCACATCTTCCTTCCTACTTTTTGGTTTAGTTCAGGCACCCCCAAACTCAGCCCTCCAGATGTTTTGGGACTACAATTCCCATCATCCCTGACCACTGGTCCTGTTAGCTAGGGATGATGGGAGTTGTAGTCCCAAAACATCTGGAGGGCTGAGTTTGAAGATACCTGGTTTAGTTAATAGCTGTCTATAGCTATTGGCTTGCGGCTCATACTCTTCTAGCTGCTAGGAATTCACATTAATGCCTCAACAGTTTGCTCCTTCCCTTGCTCCTATGCTTAAACACAGCTTAATTGTTTTGTTTTCCAAGCTTTGATCAGTTTTAGCAGGAAGTTCTATTTGTGATCATGCATCAGCTGTGTCTGATAAAGCAGAGAAGAATGGTTATTAGCCTTGGAATTATATAAAGCATTGATCACTGCAGTACCGTAGTACAGACTGAAAGCATTTTAAATTAGATTTTATTTTTGATGTCCACCCCAAAACATAATTTAATATAAGTTAATGGGGTTAGCAAGAAATTAGGTGATACAGTGCCAGTTATTTAGAATGGCAAACAAAAACAGTCTGGTTACGATTGCTGGTATGTTCAAACCTTGCCTCTGCGTCAGAGCCTTTTTGACTCCAGAGGCCAGATCCTTATTAGAATCTAGGCTTTTGGGCCAAATTTGACAGATGGGTGCTGCTATTCAGCCCCAATCAACATCATATTAGGAAAATTATAAGTATGTTGCATGTGGGGTTGGATCATTTTCTGTTGGTGACTGGAAGTAGACACTTTCTTGAGCTTGTTCGCACATAGCAATAATGTATGTTCAGTTTGTTACATGAACAAGTTGGTGTGATCCTCTGGCTTATGCGATCCTATTCGTCTTCATGGGAATAAGAGATTGAAAGTATCTGTTCCTGGATTGTGGCAAACCATGATTTGAGGGTGTGTCCAAACTTGGAAAATGAGAGGTAGCCCCAACCATAGTTCAAATGAACAGTGGTAGTGTGCTACCTCGCAAGACGAATGCCTTGTAAGACGAAAAACTCGCAAGACGGAAGAGTTTTTCGTTTTTTGAGTTGCTTCGCAAGACGGATTTCCCTATGGGCTTGCTTCGCAAGACGAAAACGTCTTGCAAGTTTGTTTCCTTTGTCTTGCAAGTTTGTTTCCTTTTTCTTGAAACTGTGCATTCAGGGGGTGCAGTTGCGACTTGACTTTGAGGAGCAACTCATAGCACGCGGTGTGGTAGCCTTTTTTGAGGTTTTTGAAGACTTTGGTGATTTTTGAAGCTTTTCCAAAATCCGTGCTTCGCAAGACGAAAAACATCGCAAGACGAAAAAACTCGCAGAACGAATTAATTTCGTCTTGCGAGGTACCACTGTATACAAATTTAACAAATAAAATAAAACATTCCAGGATATCAGGTTTCAGGATGGTAGACTATAGGTTAACATTAGTAGAGCATTGGTAACAGTAAGATCGCTTTGTAGAAGGTTATTAAGCAATGACTGGGCAGCCATATGTTAAGAGTTTTCTACCTCTGGATATTCTTCACTGAGCCTGGAATTCATTGATACATTTCCTCAGATATATTTCATCAGTTAAAGCACAACAGCAAACCATGGTTTGTTACTATTCCAGAACAGTAAAAAGGTAAAGGTAAAGGACCCTTGGACAGTTAAGTCCACTCAAAGGCGACTATGGTGTTGTGGCGCTCATCTCACTTTCAGGCCCAGGGAACCGGCGTTTGTCCACAGACAGCTTTCCGGGTCATGTGGCCAGCATGACTAAACCGCTTCTGGCACAACGGAACACCGTGACAGAAACCAAAGAGCACGGAACGCTGTTTACCTTCCTGCCACAGCTGTACCCATTTATCTACTTGCACTGGTGTGCTTCCATACTGCTAGGTTGGCAGGAGCTGGGGCAGAGCAACGGGAGCTCACCCCGTTGCGGGGATTCAAACCACCAACCTTCTGATCAGCAAGCCCAAGAGGCTCAGTGGTTTAGATCACAGTGCCACCCATGTCCCTTTTTCAGGAACAGTAGCTTCAATAGTCTTATGTGCCAGCCCAGGGCTCGTACTGACGCTGTAACAGTCAACTAAGGTGGATTGCTATGTCTGAACCAGACCACTAAAATGTGATAGATATTTGTAAACCCCCCAGTCCTGCATTGTATGCATCTCTCTATATATCTGGCATGTGAGGTATATGATCAGTGAGATGTGACCTGGCTTCTGGTTGTGACCTCTGCTACTGTATTAGTTGGTTTGGCTAATGCTGTGTAGTCAGTGTGTTTTGATGTGCCCTCTGTTTGAATTCCACCAGAAGCATTGGACAAGAGTGGCTGATTTAACCCTTCTTTTAATAATAATAATAATAATAATAATAATTTATTATTTGTACCCCGCCCATCTGGCTGGGTTTCCCCAGCCACTCTGGGCGGCTTCCAACAGAGATGAAAAATACACTAAAATGTCACATATTAAAAACTTCCCTGAACAGGGCTGCCTTCAGATGTTTTCTGAATGTTAGGTAGTTGTCCATCGCCTTGACATCCGATGGGAGGGCATTCCACAGGGCGGGCGCCACCACCGAGAAGGCCCTCTGCCTGGTTCCCTGCAACTTGGCCTCTCGCAGTGAGGGAACCGCCAGAAGGCCCTCGGAGCTGGACCTCAGTGTCCGGGCAGACCGATGGGGGAGGAGACGCTCCTTCAGATATACTGGACCGAGGCCATTTAGGGCTTTAAAGGTCAGCACCAACACTTTGAATTGTGCTCGGAAATGTACTGGGAGCCAATGTAGGTCTTTCAAGACCGGTGTTATATGGTCTCGGCGGCCACTCCCAGTCACCAGTCTAGCTGCCGCATTCTGGATTAGTTGTAGTTTCCGGGTCACCTTCAAAGGTAGCCCCACGTAGAGCGCATTGCAGTAGTCCAAGCGGGAGATAACCAGAGCATGTACCACTCTGGCGAGACAGTCTGCAGGCAGATAGGGTCTCAGCCTACGTACCAGATGGAGCTGGTAAACAGCTGCCCTGGATACAGATTTGACCTGTGCCTCCATGGACAGCTGTGAGTCCAAAATGACTCCCAGGCTGCGCACCTGGTCCTTCAGGGGCACAGTTACCCCATTCAGGACCAGGGAATCCTCCACACCTGCCCGCCTCCTGTCCCCCAAAAACAGTACTTCTGTCTTGTCAGGATTCAACCTCAATCTGTTAGCCGCCATCCATCCTCCAACCGCTTCCAGACACTCACACAGGACCTTTACCGCCTTCACTGGTTCTGATTTAAAAGAGAGGTAGAGCTGGGTATCATCTGCATACTGATGAACACCCAGCCCAAACCTCCTGATGATCCCTCCCAGCGGCTGCATGTAGATGTTGAAAAGCATGGGGGAGAGGACAGAACCCTGAGGCACCCCACAAGTGAGAGCCCAGGGGTCTGAACACTCATCCCCCACCACCACTTTCTGAACACGGCCCAGGAGGAAGGAGCGGAACCACTGTATGACAGTGCCCCCAGCTCCCAGCCCCTCAAGACGGTCCAGAAGGATGTCATGGACGATGGTATCAAACGCCGCTGAGAGATCCAGCAGAACTAGGAAACAGCTCTCACCTTTGTCCCTAGCCCGCCGGAGATCATCAACCAGTGCGACCAAGGCAGTTTCAGTCCCATGATGAGGCCTGAATCCCGACTGGAAGGGATCCAAATGGTCCGCTTCTTCCAGGCGTGCCTGGAGTTGTTCAGCAACCACTCGCTCAATCACCTTGCCCAAGAATGGAAGATTTGAGACTGGGCGATAATTGGCCATCGTGGCCGCATCTAGAGATGGTTTTTTAAGAAGCGGTTTGATAACCGCCTCTTTCAGCGGGTCTGGGAAGGCTCCCTCACGGAGGGAAGCATTCACCACCTCACGAAGCCCATCGCCCAGTCCTTCCCGGCTAGCTTTTATAAGCCAGGATGGGCAAGGATCCAGGAGACAGGTGGTTGGCTTCACTCGTCCAAGCAGCCTGTCCACATCCTCGGAGGTAACAGATTGGAATTGATCCCACTCAACTTGACTAGACAGAACTCTAGCACTCTCCCGCCCTGGCCCTGCTCCCACGGTGGATCTGAGCGATTTTATCTGCGATTTTATCTGCGATTTTATCTGCAAAAAACTTTGCAAAATCATTGCAGGAGAACATGTGGCGCGTACTGGGCCCCGATGTTACAGGTGGTTCCGCTAAATTGTGAACCACCTGAAAGAGTCTCCTGCTGCTGTTTTCTGCAGATGCAATAGAGGCGGTGAAGAAAGTCTTCTTCGCCGTCGCTATCGCCACTTGGTAGGCTCGACGTTGAGCTCTAACCTGTGTCCGGTCAGATTCAGAATGGGTTATCCGCCACCGGCGCTCTAGCCGTCTCAACGATTGTTTCATTGCCCTCAGATCCGTGGAAAACCACGGGGCTCTCCGGGCTCCATGCAATCGGAGAGGGCGCTTCGGAGCCAAACAGTCAATAGCCCTGGTTAACTCCACATTCCAGCGGGCCACCAGGGAATCGGCTGAAAGGCCATCAACATGGGATAAAGCATCCCCTACCACTCTCTGGAAACCATTTGGATCCATTAAGTGGCGGGGGCGGACCATCCGAATCGGTCCCACCTCCCTGCAGAGGGGATGGGTCGCAGAGAAGTCCAGTTGCACCAGGAAGTGGTCTGACCATGGCACTTCTTTCATTTCACTTTTACTTAGTGTCAGATCACCAACATCCGTAGAGGTAAACACCAGGTCCAAGGCATGTCCGCGGCTATGGGTTGGGCCAGACTTATTCAGGGACAGCCCCATGGAGGCCATGCTTTCCACGAAGTCCCGAGCGGCCCCTTGTAAGGTCGTGTCGGCATGGATGTTAAAATCCCCTAGGACGACCAAGCTAGGTGTCTCCAGGAGAACATCCGCCACGACCTGAAGCAGCTCGGGCAGGGAATCCTTGGTGCAGCGGGGAGGTCGGTACACCAAAAGGAATCCTGTACTGCCCCTATTGCCCAGCTTCCAGAACATGCACTCAGAAAACTGGGTCTTCCCAATAGGACGCCTGGTGCAAACTAATGACTTCCTAAAAATCACTGCAACCCCCCCTCCCCGCCCACATGACCTGGGTTGCTGTGCGTAAGAGAAACCTGGTGGACAAGCAGCGGCAAGGACAGGCCCATCTGCTTCATCCAACCAAGTCTCTGTTACACATGCCAGGTCAAGTCCTCCATCCATGATCAAGTCATGGATGGCAGTGGTCTTATGAATCATTGACCTGGCATTGCACAGCAACACTTTCAGGTCATGTGGGTATAAAACTCAGTTGCTTGATGTTAAAGGCCAAGGCCACGGAGATGCTCATCCTTTCTACCAACTTGCAACCTATGATACTGTGTTTTGTTCCCTGCCCACAGCCCGCCAGCATTCTGTGGCCACTAAGCATACTCAGTCCTCCTTGGGGTCCCTATTTCCAGGGTTTGATTTTTCAGTCAAGGGTTTTGTTTTGTTTTGTTTTCAACAACTGCAAACCTTGGTGCTTCCTTGTGCCACCTCATGTGGACAATGGAAATAGAAGGATCATGTGAAATTATAAGTGACCTCAATAGAGGTTCTTACCACTGTTAGTCAGGCTAATGGCAACACTCACTGGAAGAGAGTACCTTCTGTCACAGAAGTCATCACTCGTTAAAATATACTACCTAAATGTTTTCCTTGGGATCCCAATATATTCTCCTTTTGGATACATCTCAACTTGCAACTGAAATTCTGTTCATATATAGGCATTTTTTGGGTGGGCATGGAGATATTTATAGTATATTCTATAATTTAGGAACTTTGGAGTTACTAAAAGGGAACGGGTCACGCCGATTCTTCATAAATATTTGGCTGTTATTAAGAGATGTTTTGCCAAGCCATGTCCTGGGAGGTTGTTATCTTAATTTTTGTTTTGATTGAACAGTTTTGTTTAAAACTCCGGAATCCCTTGGACTGTGCAGCTAATGTTCTCTCTCTCAAGAATGTACTTCAGGCAACTTGCTCTTGGAATTCCAGGGATAAATTTGCATGTTTGGGGTTGTTGTTTTTTATGACGTGCAGGTGGCAGTTGCAGATGTCGCTTGATATCTGTATGATGGGATTTGATCCTTGGCACAGCTTAAAAGGTCTATTACTTGAGCTTCTTTGCTCCCTTTGGCTCCAGCCTCCTCACAGTGCATGGAGCTATTGGCAAGCTAGTCAAAGGCACCTGTTTAGAGCTCATTCTTCTGTCATGTTTGCTTTCTGTACTTATTTATATAAAGTTTTATAACCCACCGTTCTTGCCCTGTCGTCTTTTCAAATACTTGTGTGTGTTCTTATTTCCTGCCTCTTACTTTCCCCCGGGTTCACCTGGGCCTGCCTTCCCCATTATGGTGCCTTGCAGATGTTTCAGATTACAACTCCCATCAATTCCAGTCATGATCATGCTGGCTAGAGATGTTATAGTCCAAGATATCTGAAGGGCATCACATTGGGGAAGGCTGACCTGAGTTTCCTCTGACACTGTACTTTTTGAAGATTCTTGTTGGTAGCCATCAGTTGGCAAGTAACCATAGCCATACAACTTTGCATTAGTATACTGGGCGTATGCATGCAGGTGAACGAAGTGGTCTGCGCTGCTTTCAGCCTGGAGGTGGGGTACATATAACTTTTGAAGGCTCTCACATTTTTGAAGGCAAAAAAACTTGAGCTGATTCTACGGTAAAGTCCAATTTGCTGGTTAAATGTTGTTTTTGTTGTGGCCCTGGTTTGTTGTAATTGATTGTATGACTGGCTTGCTGAGGGGTAGCACAAAGAATTAGGAGACAAGATGGAGGAGAAGAGAGAATTGAGAAAGCTTAGGTTCTGTTTGGATTAAAAGCAACAATCTGAAGATGTCTAAATGTGTTTGGCTGGAAGAGCTTGTGATTCAAGGCCCCGCCACCCGCTTGGGGATGAGAAAGACACATGGACACAGTATATTAGGTTAATGGGCTAAAAAAAGGCCACAACTTTATTGATTACCGCATGTGAGGGGTATTGGATAAAACAACAGAGCGTGACTCCACCCCCTCAGGGAGGGGTGAGTCTAACAAGGGTTAACCACCAGTGGGAGGAGCCTGTTGATTCAAATACAACTGAAAGCTCCCCCTGATGTCACCGGGGGTCGTGCCATGGCCCTAGCCACCAGCAAGGGCGTCGGACAGGATCCACGACCGCCGGATTCCTTTACTGGAATACCCATAAAGCGGAGAGGTAGGCGATGGCCACACCCTGCCCTCCTATACACAAACATAATTCAATGCCTAACCGCCAACACCTAAAAGTTGTGACAATTTGCTACGAGGTAGGCGAAAAACCAAGTGGCTGGTGCCAATTTGCCAGTTGGATAAAAACTCCTACAGGCCCCTTGAACAACCAAGACGACCAACCACAGGTCCATATCAATGTCAAGAACCAAGCAATGAACTACAGTGGTACCTCGGGTTACATACGCTTCAGGTTACATACACTTCAGGTTACACAGTCCACTAAGCCAGAAATAGTGCTTCGGGTTAAGAACTTTGCTTCAGGATAAGAACAGAAATCGTGCTCCGGCGGCACGGCGGCAGCAGGAGGCCCCATTAGCTAAAGTGGTGCTTCAGGTTAAGAACAGTTTCAGGTTAAGTACGGACCTCTGGAACGAATTAAGTACTTAACCCGAGGTACCACTGTAAAGGGAGGGTGGGTGGGTGATCTGACGAAAACCAGAAGCAAAATGAAAGGGAAGTGCTGCTGCGGCCACATTTGAGTGGCTCAACCCTCCACCTGATTGGTTGGCTACCTGGGGGCGAGGCGTGGCAGCCAGGCCAGCTGGGCCAGGGGCCGGAACGCCCCCTGCCAATGTGGGAAATGGCTCCTGCTCACAACTCCTTCCCTCTGTGAGGAGGAGAGGCTTTCTCAGTCTGGATTGGTGGGAAGTGAATAGGGGTTCTTTTTCAGTTAGGTGCTAGTGAGCTGTTTATTCAGTTGGAGGGATTGGGCTGTTAGCGAAGGAAGTGGAAAGAAGAGCTTTTTTGAGGGACAGATATGAGAAAGGGCTGTATTTCACTAGCAAGCAACCCAGGTTCAATCCCTGGCATCTCCAGGTAGGGTTGGAACAGACTCCTGACTAAAGCAGTGGTGAAGTGTGCGAGAAGGCCACGGGGCAGTTGCCCTGGGCACAAAATGAATAGGGTGTCAACATTTCAACACTCCAGTGCTGCTCTCTTCTGTTGCTGAGCTCCACTGAAAACAGCTTCTCCATGCGAACCAGGAAGTGACCTCTCCAGACAACCAAACTTCTTTTCTTATCTCTCTCTCACAGACATGTGCACAAACACTTATGTTGATCATAGGTAATTGCGACAATCCTGAAATAAAAGATCCACCAAAATCTGCACTCATTATTTATGAAGCTGGGAAAGGCAATCATGACTTTGAAAGGCATTGGAAATGTACTTGAGGCTGCAAGCCAGTTCCTATTTACCTGGGAGTAAGCCAATTGAGCTCATTGGATCTTACTTTTGAGTAGACATGTATAGGCGTACACTTTGGTATTCCATGAGAATTCGTAAACCCCCCCCCCCCCAAAAAAAAAATTCTGTAATGTGTTTTATCGTGCAGAAGACCTTTTATGTGTATAAATAAATATTTTTCTTAACGGTATTATCCTCCTTAGGATCCTGTCAAGAAGATTCCTGACTCACATGAAATTACACTGCATCATGGGACAAAAACAGTAAGTGTCTTGGCATCTATGTTGTCCATCCATGTTGACCAGCTGACATAATTAATATTATTGTATTAATTAATTAATTTTCCCTCCCTTCATCAGGAGGTTCAGAGCAGGTTAGAACAATTGAAAATTAGGTTACAGTCACAGGAATAGGGTGGGCCCTGAAAACACACTTCTTGGGAGTAAAGAGGTATGTCTTTTGTACTCGCTGAAAGCTGTATAGTGAAGAAGACACACCTCTGTTGGAGAGGGAACTCTACAGGTAAAGGTAAAGGACCCCTGGATGGCTAAGTCCAGTCAAAGGCGACTATGGGGTGTGGCACTCATCTCGCTTTCAGGCTGAGGGATTCGGTGTTTCTCCACAGACAGCTTTCCGGGTCATGTGGCCAACATGACTAAACCGCTTCTGGTGCAATGGAACATCGTGACGGAAGCCAGAACTCATGGAAACACTGTTTACTTTTCTGCCGCAGCAGTACCTATTTATCTATTTGCACTGGCATGCTTTCGAACTGCTAGGTTGGCAGAAGCTGGGACAGAGCAGTGGGAGCTCACCCTGTCACGGGGATTTGAACCACCATTCTTCTGATCAGCAAGCCCAAGAGGCTCAGTGGTTTAGACTACAGCACCATCCACGTCCCATGGAAACTCTACAACTTGGGGTCTGGTCAGGCCTGGATGGGTGATGTGACTTCCTGGGGACCACACCTACATTGGCTTGGGTTCCATGATGGGGAAAAAAAAGATGGGATGTTAATTGAAGATAGATGGATACTTTTTGTGAATAGTTCTCACTGTGCTTGGTAGTCAAACCAAGTTTGCTGCTAACCTCCCCACACACCCCACTCCATGATTTGCTACCCAGAGGCAAGTTTTAAGGACCACTGTTTCCTTCAGCCGACTCTCCGACTCTCATGTAAGGTCCATTTGCTGAGACTCCCATCTGTATCTCTTCAAACTAATGAATTTAAGCTGTTGATGACTGTGTTCCTGTGCAGCTGAGAAATATCAGAAAAGATTTCCCACGTTGAAGATCCTTTCCAGAAACCTAATTAATTTTCCAGTTGCCTTGCCTGTAACAGGAGTGGTTTTCCCACTGAAACTGCAGGGATAAATTTTCTCCTGACAGTTTTGACATGTAGGTGAGCAGTGGAAAGTGTTACATAATCAGCTGAGATACTATAAGTGTCATGTTTTCTGTACTTACAGTTTACAGCTGCTTCAGCTGTATACGCAGTGATTGTCTAATGTGGTTTTGTCATCTGTGGCGCTCAGTATATAGTGCGCTCCATTTGGAATAGTCTAATTTGCAAGCCATTTTGTGTCACAAAAGGAAGAGGCAGGATGGTGCTGGCCTAAGGAGTATTGTAATATTAAAGGTGCCACATTCTTTTAGCAAATGAAAATAACAGGATAAGTCAGACCAGAATTTTTTGTATTGTGTTCAATACTCTGCAGTACGATAAGGGCAACTGAGTACATTCCCATCTTCTGCATTTATGGGGTGCCTTGCAGGGATCTTCAGAGGGCCCAAGTGAAGCTTTAATTCCTCACTCATGCAGGATTGAAACTATCAGAAACATGAATTAAACCCCCCATTTCAGACATAACATGAGTGCACACACTGGAGGAGAGAATGAATCATGCAGGACATTTTCTAAAATATGCCATTGATGCAAGCTTTCGTTTACTTAAAATATTACATCGAAAGGCTCCTGAAAGCTAAATGGATCTCTTCTTGGATGTTCAGGTAATGGTTTGTTTGCTTTGCTTTCTAGGTCTCTGCTTTAGGACTGGATCCCTCGGGTGCTCGTTTGATAACTGGAGGCTACGACTATGATGTTAGATTTTGGGATTTTGCTGGAATGGATGCATCTCTTCAAGCTTTTCGATCTTTGCAACCATGCGAATGGTACATCCTGATGTTTCTCTCTTCCAACTCCCTCCCAACTTACACCAGAACAATTTAATAGCAACTCTGTGTAGCAGTATTCACCAAACTGGTGCCCTTTTGATGTTGTTGGACTACATCTGCCTCGGGCAGCATAATGCATAAATCTGAGGTGGTGCAACTTGTATTTGATCACTACTACTAGGTTGGTGGTAGAGTCTGGAACAACTTTTCAAAAATTACTTGTTGCAGTTCTCATAGCTGCCAAACTAAGTTTGAAGAAACGCTACCAGGGTGGATAAAAATCAACGATTTAAAAATATATATATATTAAAAATCAGATTCTTTTAAGTTTAATTTGGATTTTTGTATTTAAATTGGATTTTTAAAATAAAATGCTTTGGGAGGAAAAATCTTTCTAAAGATAGTTTTCTATTTAAGTTACATTATACTCCAAAGACTATTCATCAGGAAATAAGGATTTATTTTAAGTTTTTCATGTGTCCTAAAACTCAGTCTAAGTTTTGTTTTTAAAAAAATGTTTAACCACATCAGTTAAACATGGATACATATGCTATAATGTTATCGTTTTAGTTAAATAAATTGTTTAAATTGTTGTTAAAGAAATGATTAGTTTTCTCCTTCCAATAAAATACAGCAGAAAAGTTGTCCAAATATAAACAGATAACTTGTTAAACCTCACAATAATTTCATAATTATCTGCCTATGTATTTCTAATAGTATAACCATATCAATAATTTTTGATATAACTGTAAAAACTACTCTGAAAATTTATCATTCAAAAAATGAAACCTTCATCTGGTTGTAAATATTAAGATTATACCAGCAGGAATGAGTGTTTTGTTAAAAAAAAAAATGATTTAAATCAAGACTTACTGACAAGTGATTTAAATCATGATTTAAATTGATTTGATTTAAATGAAATCCACCCTGAGTGCTACTAAACATTTCAGACACAGCCCTCCTTTGCAGAGTGTATATTGCCTCTCCTTTTACCCGCAGAACTGATCTTATAAATCCTTACTGCTTTATTTACTCCTCAATTTAGGGAAAAATATATATAAAAAGGCCTAAGGAAAAAAGAGTAAGCAAACGCACTGAATTTACTTGAGTATTTTTTTTTTTAAGTGAAATAATTATAACAGCAGTAGTTCTGATAAATCTGGTGCAAGTTCATACCATGTGCTTTTCATTTGTGGGATCCTTTACAGGGGCGTTTAGAGGTTTTTCTATGGCCCAGCTAGTTAGGAGAATTCGTTCATAGGCCTGCAATTTTTTTTTTCCTTAAGGGAAAGCTTTTGGTTTTTGTGGTTCCCTCGGTAGCACAGGCTTGTATTTCATGCAAGACATGGTTTGTTTGGGAAATAATCTTCAGGAGAGGAACGGTTGCTTCCTCATCCACTTTGCACCTGACACTGTACCGTACTTGTTACAAGGGATTTCCATTCTTCTATACTGGAGGTGAGGATGTCTGTATTCTTTTATACTAGGGCCACCATGCCCAATGGTTAGCAATAGCAAGAGTTGTCCAGCAACATCTGAAGGGCCACAGGATCTCTATCCCTATTTGGGAGCTTGCTTTCATCTTCTGCAGAAGCTTCTGAATGAACACTTACCGTATTTTTTGCTCTGTAAGATGCACTTTTCCCCACCTAAAAAGTAATGGGAAATGTGTGTGCGCCTTATGGAGCGAATGCAGGCTGCGCGGCTATCCCAGAAGCTAGAACAGCGAGAGGGATCGCTGCGTAGCGCTCCCTCTCTTTGTTCTAGCTTCTGGCTTAGCCCCTCAGTCCCTTCCCCCACCTCCCGGGAAAGCCCCCAAGAGCTGCGCTCCCTTTAAAGAGCCGTGCGGAGCTTGTGTCCCCAAGGAGAAAAAGCCTGCAAGCGCGCCGCACACATGCTCCACGTGGCTCATGAAAGGGAGCGCTTTTTCCCCCTTGCATTTCCCCTCTAAAAAATAGGTGCCTCTTATGGTCAGGTGTGTCTTATGGAGCGAAAAATACGGTAAATATTTTTGGGCCAGTTGTGTGATGGAAGACCCTCTTTGGACTTAAGTAGTAAAACAGGGACACGGGCGGCTCTGTGAGTTAAACCACAGAGCCTAGGGCTTGCTGATCAGAAGGTTGGCAGTTCGAATCCCTGCGACGGGGTGAGCTCCCGTTGCTCAGTCCCTGCTCCTGCCAACCTAGCAGTTCGAAAGCATGTCAAAGTGCAAGTAGATAAATAGGTACCGCTCCCGCAGGGAGGTAAACGGCGTTTCCGTGCGCTACTCTGGTTCACCAGAAGCAGCTTAGTCATGCTGGCCACATGACCCGGAAACTGTACAGTACGCCAGCTCCCTTGGCCAATAAAGCGAGATGAGCGCCGCAACCCCAGAGTTGGCCATGACTGGACCTAATGGTCAGGGGTCCCTTTACCTTTACTAGTAAAACAGTCCTCATGATTCCAGAGCAGAGCCGCACGTGCTAGTATTGTAGTGGAGGAATGTGGATTGCCATCACTTTATTCTAGCAACATTTTCACACCAAATCCTCAAACTTCTTGTTGAACCAAAGAAAACTTTGGTAGCATTGCAGGAGCGCCTTCCAAGAGGGGGAAGCTCAGTAAATGAATATGGCAATGTATGAGACCTTTAGGGCTTTCATTGTCTGTACTTAATGTCAACATTAAATATTGATTTAATGGTTTTAATTTCGGCTGACGGGTATAAGATGAGTAGCATCCTGCACCAAAACTTGGCTAGTCCAGCTGACTTCATTCTACATTTTTCTTAAGTTTGGAAAACTGGTGAGGGGGGTGGAATTAAGCATGAACGTAGCTTTTAAGGGGGGGAAAGGGTTTTTAAAAGCTACAGTCGACTCACAACTTGCAAACATTTAACTTGCACAATCACAGCTTTATGCACTTGGCAGCCAACTGGCTGTGATCACACAAATTAAATTTACGCAAGGTGGAGAGCGGCTCCCATCATCCCCAGCCAATGTGGCCAATAGTTAAGGGAAAAAAGGGGGTTGTGGTTCAAAACATCTGACTGTCAGTGGATCCCCAACATCTCTAGTAGTAGTCTTTCTCAGGCCTAGCAGGGATGCAACCTGGGACTTTTTGCATGCGAAGCATGGGCTCTGCCATTGAGATATGGCCTTCGTCTTGTTGGATCACTGTTGGGAAGGTCTTTTTTAATTGTGCTTGTTAGGAGCAAGTCCAAGATAAAACAATTTTGATTTCAGTTAGTTGGCCTAGAATAGTGACTGCCATTCTTGAAGGAATTGGCACAAAGGGTGGTACACAGCACAAATGAACTTCCCCTCCCTTTCCTCTCTCCCCCCCAAATCTGTTCTGGGTTTCCCCCCGGATTTCAGTAGGGGCACAGGAAGAGGAGAGGGGAAAGTAAGTTGCGCTGAGCAAGCAGAAATCCTTGTGCTAGCACAACTACTTTATTGGATACCATCCCAAATGTCAGCCTGCAATTCCGGGAAGAAGAAATGTATATATTTTGTGACATCAATTGAGGATTAGTAATGTGATAGCGACGTACATAAAATGTAATTTGACATCTGTTGGTAGAGGAGCCTAAACAAATGGTTGTTGAGATTGCAGGTTAGCTTTTTAATATGGTTTTGGGTCTCATAGCTTATGATGCATTTGCTGTTGTTTGTCCCTTTGAATTGCTGTTGTGTTAATTTGGGGTCCAGTCTTGTCTACATGCAGGTGGGTTAAGCTAGGGAGTGAATTAACTGTCCACAGGGATACGCAACTAGGTTTCCATCATCCTGTGGGCTTCACTAAACAGCAGATGTCTATTAACACGGCTCTAATTGTGTGTGTTAATTGCATTGCATAGATTTATATTGTTATTGGCTGAAATCCAGGGATTCGCATGTGTACTAGAGTCTTCAGACCCACTGGAAGCTCGTTTGAGTTTAGAAAGCAAACTTCTTTCTTCAAAGTATTCAACCTGAAAGAAGTTTGGGGAATTTTGGCTGCTGGGAGCTTCCACAGGAAACATTCATTGGATTACGGTCAGTGTAGCTACATTCAAGTAGTTAGATCTTACCATTTATGATCCAGGTTTTTTGTTAGTGGGTTGCTTTCAAATGAAGTACTATTTCCTGGTAGAAAAGTGGTGGCAAACATTACTTCGTTTTATGTTTTCGAAAATGGGCACAGCCCTCCAGTGCTCTGACACAGTGTAAACAGTAATGCTGTTTGAAACTTCATCCCTTAATTTTTCAGCCACCAGATCAAGTCTCTGCAGTACAGCAGCACAGGGGATGTCATTCTTGTTGTTGCGGGCAACTCCCAAGCCAAAGTCCTTGACAGAGATGGCTTCCCTGTAATGGAGTGTGTAAAAGGAGACCAGTACATTGTAGACATGGCAAACACCAAGGTAAGCAAAGGAATGCTGAACTTGAGCAGTGTGACTTTCCATACCATTTCCCTGTTCTCAGGGGAGGTTAAGGAAATGCTTCTTGCTCCTCTGAATGAAGGATAGTGAGGAACTTGCAGGAGCATGTAGAAACTATTCTGCTGGGCATGTTTGCTGCTCCACTCATTTTTGCCTTTGGGGGTGAAAAAGTGTCCCTTTTCCTGCATTAAGAGGAACCAGCTAAATACAGATTAGTTACACAGTCCTGGCACGTTTGTAGGGAAATACAGTGGTACCTCGCATTGAGAACTTAATTCGTTCTGGAGGTCCGTTCTTAACCTGAAACTGTTCTTAACCTGAAGCACCACTTTAGCTAATGGGGCCTCCCACTGCCGCCACAACGCTGGAGCACAATTTCTGTTCTCATCCTGAAGCAAAGTTCTTAACCCGAGGTACTATTTCTGGGTTAGCGGAGCCTGGAACCTGAGGCGTCTGTAACCTGAGCTACCACTGTAATCAAACAACTGCAAAAGGGTGTGAAAAGGGCAAAAACAGCATGAGCAGAGCAGGAAAACTGCAAAAATGGCGGGAAAAGAGCGGGAAAATGGCTAGCAATCCCAGGAGGCTTTGCACCAAACTTTGAGACCTGTGGAGAGTTGGAAGTTTGAGGAAGGAGGTTTTGAGGCAATTGGAGGGCGCTTACAGGCTTTTTAGATTGTGTTCCCCACTATATTCACGTATATGTGTGGTACCCCAGAATGTAATCTCCATGTTATTGAGGAAACACCTGTATAGTTGTAGTGATTTATATATACTACTACTAGTAGTAGTGCTTTATATAGATGTTGAAATGGAATAAGCAGAGATGAAAGAAGGTACAGCTTGGGGCGGAAAAGTTGACAACTCTTAAATGTAAAATACCTGTGTATTGTAGCTTTGGTGTGGGCTATTGATGAAACAGTTTGCAGAACACATCATTGTATTTAATAATGAGGGTACCCAGTGCCTGCCAACTGAAATGTCAAAAAAGGAAGGCAACAAAAATAATTCTGCCTGGAGTTTTAATATGCACACCTTTGCTTCCCTTTTCTAGGGACACACAGCAATGCTGAATTCAGGATGTTGGCATCCCAAAATAAAGGAGGAATTTTTGACATGTTCCAATGATGGGTGAGTGTTGCTGCCAGACTTTGTTTTCTCTTTTGGCTTTCTATTTCTGTGCTGAATTCCTCCCACTCAGTCATTCACTCGGCAGAATTTATTATAGAGGTCAAGGATTAACTAGACCTGGTGTCTAAGCTGTGTTATCAGTATTTGTACTCTGAAGCCGTCTTAAAAATTCCTCATAGATTGTAGCCCTTAAGTTATAAAGTGCAGTTCATACATTGCATCAAGGCAAGGTTCGAGTTTAGAAGTTTTTAGTATTTAATGCTGTATTGTTTTTAACACTTGATTGGAAGCCGCCCAGAGTGGCTGGGGAAACTCAGCCAGATGGGCGGGGTATAAATAATAAATTATTATTATTATTAGAAATGCGTAGGCCAAGCCTGGTTTCTCTGCTTTGTTTCTCCATCCACTTAGCCCTTGCTTCTGTGATGTAGGAGCTCATAGGAGCAGTGTGAGAGCCATAACTTAAAACCATGGTTTATCATTTCAAAACCATGGTTTTTTTTATTTCAACCATTAGTCCAAATCATAGTTTGAAAATCCTGTTTTCTGAAGCGCTCTTCAGTTGCTCACCCCACCCCTCTGTTCTCTGTTGCCTATTCCCAACACTTTCCTTTTGTGGGGGAGGTGTGTGTATGTGTGTGAATGTCAATTGAGGTAGAGAAGGTTTCCTGTTGCAGGTGTTCAGCTTCCAATGCATGGAGGGTGGTTGTGCAAAGGAGAGGGACCTGAATGTCCCTGTTTTCCTCCTCACTCAAAGGGCATAAAACCCGAAGAGGGTTTGATTCTGGTTTGCCAACTAAATACAATGCTGAAATAATATTTAAGCTCATTTTAACCATGTTTTTCAGTTATGTCTGGGGAGAATGGTGGGGGTTGTTTTTAAAGATGGTTTCCCCAACCTGGAGCTCCATATTAGCTCCAATATACACATGGAACTCCTGTTCTCAAGGGCTTCGTTTAGCTTCAGTGGTGTGTACCACTACTATGGGTGGCGCTGTGGGTAAAACCTCAGTGGCTAGGACTTGCTGATCGTATGGTCGGCGGTTCGAATCCCTGCGGCGGGGTGAGCTCCCGTCGTTCGGTCCCAGCTCCTGCCCACCTAGCAGTTCGAAAGCACCCCTTATTTATCACCCAAGTAGATAAATAAGTACCGCTTTATAGCGGGAAGGTAAACGGCGTTTTCGTGTGCTGCGCTGGTGCCGGCTCACCAGCTGCAGCTTCGTCACGCTGGCCACGTGACCCGGAAGTGTCTTCGGATGGCGCCGGCTCATGGCCTCTAGAGCGAGATGAGCACACAATCCTAGAGGCGGACACGACTGGCCCGTACAGGCAGAGGTACCTTTACCTTACTTACCACTACTAGTGTGCAAAAGGATGCTCTGTCCATTAAAATGAAGGAGGCAACCCTGTGTTCAGGAATCCCTATGTCTGAAAAGCTAAGTACCTAAAATACTGTGATGGGAAAGTTTGAGGTGACTGTTATAAATCAATAACAAAACTGAGTGTGTTTGGAGTACCTCTTCTTTTAAAATTCAGATATAAAGAGCATCTGCTGTGCCCTGGTAGCACAAGGATATCCACTTGCACAACAGGACTACCACCCCCACCCCCATTCCTCCTATCTATGCATGTCCCACACCATCCCAAAATCTGCTCCAGAGGGTTGAGGGAACCCCTAGAACAGATTTAATGGACTCATAGGGGGAGGAGAGGTGGAGAACATTGTATTGCTGTAGGAGAAGTCCTTGTTCTGACAGAACGAAAGACTTAGCACTACGTTGGATTCCACCCAAAAGAAATTCAGTTCCAAGCACAGAAAGTGAGGGGGAAGTTTAACATCTCAATAGCTGCTAAGATTAGATCTTATAACTTCTGTCTCTTAGGATTACAAGTAGTAAAGTATTTTTCTATTCCGTCACTTTTTAAAAAGTGGACATTTTTCTTAGCAGGGCTGCTCTTGACAGTGAAAAATAAGAAACTGTATAGTCCAGACTTTCCCGTTTTCTCCGTATAAGCATGTCTTTAGCAGTTATACCAAATATGGGTTCAAGGAACGCTTAATGTTGAAACTGCTATCCTGATAAAGTGACTAAAATACATGGGAGCAGTGATATAAATGGATGTATAATTATGTTTCCAAAGACACTAAATTGCATTACTTAATAAGAAAGGTATTTGAAACTATTCTCTGCTAGCAGTAAGTGTCTCTTGTGCCAAGAATTGGGACTTAAGGTGCAAAAATGTAAAACCATAACAGACCTTTTATAGATTAACAGTAGTCATTTGTCACAGTGACAGAGCTACTTTCCGTACTAATTGGAGTGCAATGTTCTTGCTCAGAAATTAGCTGTGCCCTATGCAGGGATCTGTCCAAGCACTGCTGGAAGAAACAGTATACTGAAGGGGGGGGGGGTGTTGGGGTTTTTTTGCCAGGGAGGCATGTTATCATGTCTTCTAAGCTGCAAATGATCTGATACTTAGTCAATTTAATATGAGAATTGGGAAACAATAGGATTGGATGCAAAGACTTTGTTAGGAGTGCGGAAACTTAGGATTCATCCCATGGCTTCTAGCCAATGGGTGTCCTTCCATGATGGCTTCAGTGGAGCCTTCTGCAAGTGAAAGAGCCGTTTCCCTTCCTCCTGCAATCTCCTCTAACACACCTGGCACTGTTCTGTGTAGAGTTCTCAAACTGGAGCAGATTATTGGGGAGCGAAGGTGGCCCAAAATCACCTTGGCCCCTATTCTACCGACAGAAGCCTCCACCTGATCAAAAAAAACCCCTTCAGTTGGTGGGACACTGGTTGGATACAAATTATCGTTCTTACTCAAATCTTCAAATATCTAAAGGGCTTTCACATGGAAGATGGAGCAAGCTTGTTTTCTCCTGCTTTGGAGGGTAGGACCAAACCGATGGATCCAAGTTTCAAGGAGATTCCAACTAAGGATCAGGAAGAACTTTCTGACAGTAAGAGCTGTTCAGCTGCGGAACGGACTCCCTCAGACTCTCCTTCCTTGGAGAGTTTTTAAGTAGAGGTTGGATGGCCATCTGTCATGGATGCTTTAGTTGAGTTTACTGCATTGCAGAGGGTTGGACTAGATGACTCTCAGGGTCCCTTCCAAATCTACAATTCTATAATTTTACTTGTTGACATTTATATTGACGGTATAATCAACAGCAGAAAGAGCATTAAGGCTGCAGTTTATAAAAGGTCTCGGATCAAAAGAGTGTGGCTATTTCTGAAGCTGGTCTGCCCAAGACTTAGCATGTAAGCTGTATACATGGTGCAGCATCTCTCTGGTTCCCACAGTGCTGTGCTTTCATTGCAGTTATATCTTCATATGGGACAAAGTAGAATAATCAAGTTCTGAATGTGTGTTCTTGTGTGCGTTTGCATAGATAGATAGCTAATAGCTAAACTTACGCTTTGTCATTCATTCAGTCCTTTACATAGGGCTGCAAGGTTCCTTATTAAAATGATTTGACTTGGTCGCCTGCAACTTGCAATTACTATGGCTCCTTCCTTCTCCATTTTCACCACTGCCTTAATCTGTGGCCTGGTCTGCACAGCACATTCAGCCAAGCTATGGCTCACCAGTACCACAGAGAAATGCTTGCAGCTGCTTCGCTCTTTCCTGGGACTGTTTACTTCTGCACCAATCTGAACCTAAGTATGAGCCGTAGCCAAGAAATACTTCAGCAGGTCATGCGAACCAGATCAATGTAAAAAACCCAATCCCCCCCCTTTGAGGTTTGTTTATGGATAAACCTAGTTTCATATCCTGATTATTAATGCAGTTACTGCAATTTGAACAGCATTGTCTGTACCTGCATGCTATACCTGCAAGGGCAAATGAATCTTTCTATATATTCATAGTGTACGTATTATTCCTTTAGCCCTGAGCTGAGGATTTGCCTTTGCAGACAATTTTCACACCAACTACTGCAGCCCTAGCCCTGGAAGTGGTGCAGAAATGATTGGTAACAAATTGGACTTCCCTTTTTTCATTTGGGCATTTCATTATATTCAAACTGAGTATTGCATATTATTTTTGGATTAATTCATACAGGATGAGCCACAATATACCTTCCATTTTGTGTGTCAATTATGTGTAAGTTTCTTTATCATTGAAGCCTATATGAGGAGTGTTATTTCATATGCTGGCTACTGGGTGGTGCTCAAGCATTAAAAATCAGTTCTCACTTTTCCCAGGGAACTAGTCTCAACACGGCAAAGCCTTCTGGTTTCCATCGGCCACAGGAATCGAAATCTCAGAGTTGTTCCCAAAGTCTCTATTTTTCTTGGCAGTCTGTTCTCAGAGGGGCTAATGGAAACAAATGCCTACTTACAATGTTCCTTGAGTTAATGTGGTTACTGTTCCAGCAAATTAGGCTTCATTATTATTATTATAACCTATAATCTATGGGATGTGGCTTTTGTTTTGAAGGACACAATCAATTTTATCTTGTTTTCAGAAATATAACTACAGCTAATGTTTAATAAGGCAACAGAAAACAAACAGGAACTGGCTAGCATTTGGGTCACATATATCAAATAGTCATGGAGCAGGCAGGTGTGTGTGCATAGATGCACACATATAGCCACATACATACCTACAGTACCTATGTTGCGTTGTGATGCCTATGTAGTTAAAGCTGGACTGCTGACAAACAAAATGGGGATATGCTGAGTGACAACATAATGTTGAGTGATGGTTAGAGAGAGACAACCTGGATGGGAGTTGGAATGGAGTATCCTAGAAATGGGTAGGGCTAATTGGCTGAAACTTCAACAGGAATACTCCCTCCCCACTGCAATATGAATTAGTACCTCTGATGTTCAAGCAGGGTAGTAAAGGTAAAGGGACCCCTGACCATTAGGTCCAGTCGTGGACAACTCTGGGGTTGCGGCGTTCATCTCGCTTTATTGGCCGAGGGAGCCGGCGAACAGCTTCCGGGTCATATGGCCAGCAAGACTAAGCCACTTCTAGTGAATCAGAGCAGCACACGGAAATGCCGTTTACCTTCCCGCCAGAGTGGTACCTATTTATCTACCGTATTTTTCGCCCTATAGGACGCACCGGCCCATAGGACACACCTAGGTTTTTTTTGGGGGGGGGGGGAATAAAGTAAAAAAAAAATTATTCCCCCCCCCCCAGCCTCGGATATCTGCCCGAAGTACAGGGCACTCTGCTTCAGCGCACCCCGCTCGCCATGCAGCAGGCTGCTATCTGCAGCCTAGGGAGCCCGGCGAGAACTCCCACAGGGCTCCCTAGGCTGCGGATGTCTGCCCGAAGCGTGGGCGCTTGCTTCGGCACGGTCCGGGCAGCAGGCTGCTATCCGCAGCCTAGGGAGCCCTGTGGGAACTCCCGCAGGCTCCCCAGGCTTGCTGATAGCTTCCTGAAGCGTGGAGAGCGAGAGGGGTCAGTGCGCACCGACCCCTCTCTCTCTCCATGTTTCAGTGAAAGCCTGCATTCGCCCGATAGGACGCACACAGATTTCCCCTTCATTTTTGGAGGGGAAAAAGTGCGTCCTATAGGGCGAAAAATATGGTACTTGCACTTTGACGTGCTTTCGGACTGCTAGGTTGGCAGAAGCAGGGACCGAGCAATGGGAACTCACCCCGTCGTGGGGATTCAAACCACCGACCTTCTGATCAGCAAGTCCTAGGCTCTGTGGTTTAACCCACAGCGTCACCCGCGTCCCTTCAAGCAGGGTAAATGTGTGCAAATTTTTTGGAAACGGAAGTCATTAAGGTCCATATTCCCTAAGCTTTTCTCTTGCCATTATTTTAAATTGGCAGCCATTTAAGATGAGCAGAAAATTCATCCATATGGCAAAGACCCATACTCTCTCACTAAAACAGCGGAAGGAGAAACTTCACAAGTGAAGGGGTGCTGTGTGTGTTTGTTGTCAGCATTTATAGAGCTTTGTGCAATGTCCAAATTACGTTGTCTGCTGTCCTTGCCCATAAGGAGTTGTAGTCCGTGTACTGCAGTTAGAATGGCTCACAGAGAACAGCTTGTCTAAGGCCACCTGTTGAGCTCACTAGCAGAGGTGAGATTCATCTGGGAGAATTTCAGATTTGTAGCTCAAACTGCTGATTGCTATGCTACACCCTACTTTTTTCTAAGGGGCGTACATAGAATTTCCCAGTTACCTCCCATCTAGGTAGCTTGTAGCATCAGGCACACTTAGCTTCAGCAGCAGAACTGTAACATGGGCCAAGACTTGAGCAGCTTCTTGTGGTCTTCATATATTGTGATAAAAATAGTGGGTGGTGCATTGTGGAAGGTATGGGACACCTTGGGCCTAGAAGACAAATACAACCCTCTGGGGTCTCTGCATGGCTCTTGGGCCTCTTCCCAGGTTATGCCTCTCGCTCCCCAGGCTGCCTCTCTCACTGGTCCTGTTTCCCACCCCAAGTAGTTTAGCCAGGCTGGTATGTGACCTTGAACTCTGACAGTGCCTCCTACTTGTCCAGATGGAGGATGGAGAGGGGTGTGTGTAGAAACAAGCCTACTGTACAATGGTAAAATTGCCATTCGTTGCTCCACCCGCCACCAACATGTGGCCCTTGGAAAGTTGCCCAGAAAGGAATGTGTCTGAAAAAGATTCCCCAGTCTTGCATTGTGGCCCAGCATCTACTGCCGCTGTAACAAACACAGCACAGACACAACATCTCTATATAATGGTGCTATACTGCACTACCAAAACAATGATGCAGCCTAACTGTTGCTGTGCCATAAACTTTTGTACCTATCCAGTTACTTCTCTTTCAGGTTCCCAATCAGGATCAGATGATCCCAGGATCAAGTGATCCTAGGCCATCAAACGATCCCAGACAGAAGCTGATGTGTTCTAAAACTTGTGCTCATATGCTTGAATTGCGAGACTAACATGGTTGAGAAGGAAATGGCGAAGCGTCCCTGGAACAGACCTGTTTTGTTTTTGTTTTGACATTTAAGGGTTAGAACTGAGAGACGTAGCAACTAGTTAAAAAGGGGGAGGGGGAATAAAACTGGGTCCAAGCACAGCTGTTGCAGTGCACACGTGTCAGTCATTTTTGAATTTGGTTTAATCCCACCTGCTTTTGCTCTAGCGGTAATAGTACGCTTATTCTGTGCTGTATTAAATTAAAATGCAACATCAGCTCATTTCTTCTTTTTAACATAGACTAATGTTTTTCTGTTGGACATCAGCAAGCGTGGACAACGAAACCTTCTGCACGTAGCATAGGTTAGTTTCTCACATTACCAGCTGAGGGCCCCCCAGTGTTGTAAATGATTGCTGATGAACTTAAACATGCCCAGAATAAAACAGCACCTGTTTAAATATTGAAAGTTAACCAGATGCTGGTTCTGAGAGTTGCTCGGTGGCGGCTGGGGAGAACCTTCAGTACCTTTCTGTCTGTAAGTTTTTAATCGATGGCCACCCAAGTTCTTAGTAATAAATCAGATACTTTGATGCATAGCTCTTTTACTCACCATTGATTTTGTCCTTGTAAGCATTTCAGATAATGACTTTCCTAGCTAACAATGGCTTTAATACCCAAAAGTTGTGCTGCCGTAAAATCTCTGACAAAGTCGGACTTCAGCACGTTAATATTTATAGCTCTTCTAGCATGTAATCATCCCTGAAGTCTTTCCACTGTTTTCTGGACTGGGCCAGTGAAGATCTGCACAGGATCTTGCAGCTGGGCCAGCAAATATCTCACCAACTATAGCAGGGGTGAGAAACCTCTGGCCCTCCAGATATTGCTGGACTACACTCCCATCATCCTCTGACCACCAACCATGCTACCTGAGGCTACCATCACAGGTTCCTCATCTCTAAATCTGAGAACTGGAATGTAAATGTAGCAGGCTTTAGCCAGAATGAATTGTTTTTGTTTGTTTTATTTACCTTATCATCAGAATTAAAATGATTTTCTTCAGTGGTTTGCAAACTACCTTGTGTAGTAGCATAAGGACTCCTATAACAGCAAAATGGGCATCGCTATGATCAGAACGCTGCTATGTTTCCTCAAAATTTTCACAAAAGGTGCCTATCACCAGCTTGCTAGTCAGAGTTATAGGAAATAATAGCAGCTTACAAATGTATGCACAGTAAGCAGTTGTTTTATTAAGTGGGAAAGTGTTTATAGGTGCTACCTGTTTTTCACAGGAAAAGTTGGCTTCTATTTATATGGAAAAATATTTCGAGATGTTTCTGCGGGGCGTTGATTTTGTGCATGTTGAAAATCCTCGTATATTTGAAATGTTTAATGTGATTTGGCCTATTTTCCTTTCCAGACATGACATCAAGCTCCTCAGTGAGGAGAATACGCTCATGTCCCCAGCACATCCAATCCTGGAAAGTGTGGAATTTTCCAAACTTTGTGTGTGAGGTTATATTTAGGACTGCACCAGTAATGAATGTGTGTTTCTTGGGAATTGGTAAACATCTTTAAGTGCTGCTATTTGAAACACAGCAATAAACAAAATAATTTATAGAGTTCTAAAAGTCCCAGGCTTTCATGTAAAAACAAAATTGGAATATGAGATGAATCATCAGGGGTTTTTCGATTTTTATCTGGCTTTTTTCTTACCACACATGGGATGTCTATTTTTGTGAATAAGCAAGATGGAGCTGAGTGATATTAAATTCCCACACAGCAGGTGTTCTATGTCCCTAGCCTCTCTCTCCTTGCCCTCACCCCCTCTTTCAGAAATGGAATTGCAGCCAACCTTGAAATTTAGCAGTCTTGAGTTTTGTGATTTGTCATCGGAGCCAGTAGTGTGGTTTATCTTGCAGCTGGTTTATTGTAAGAAAGTTCCTTTACCGGATCTCGCTCTTTCCATCTCTTAGCCACCCAACTTAACACTTGGACTTCTTTTTTTAATAGCATTCCTTGAAAATGTTTATCTCCAACTTCCGAGGACTGTATCAATAATGGCATCTGGAACTAGGGTTTTCATATATGTGTGTGTATGTATTTAATTTAATTTAATACATTTGTTAGTAAAGGTAAATGTACCCCTAACCATTAGGTCCAGTCGCAGATGACTCTGGGGTTGCGGCGCTCATCTCACTCTGTAGGCTGAGGGAGCCGGCGTTTATCCGCAGACAGCTTCCAGGTCATGTGGCCAGCATGACTAAGCTGCTTCTGGCAAAACCAGAGCTCCCGGAAGCCGTTTACCTTCCCGCCGGAGCTACTTGCACTTGACATGCTTTCGAACTGCTAGGTGGGCAGGAGCAGGGACCGAACAATGGGAGCTCACCCTGTCGCAGGGATTTGAACCGCCGACCTTCTGATCAGCAAGCCCTAGGCTCTGTGGTTTAGACCACAGGGCCACCCAGGTCCCTCTAGTACATTTGTTACCTCTCAAGGAATTATGGGGTATACACATGCTTCCCTGTACCCTTCCATGTTACCTCACAACTCTCCTGTGAGATAGACAAGAACTGTATCTCCAGGTGAAGGGAGCAGGTTTAGTCCCCATTTGCTTTCTTCCATACCAGCGACCGATTTCATAGAAAGCTACCTTATACCAGATCAAACTACTTGCTCTTCCCCTGGTTGTCATTCATATCTGAAGTAAAGAGAAGTAAAGCACTGTATTTGGGTACAGTTCTGCTTTGGCTGCAAAACTCATCCTGTACCCGTGGCAGTGAGTTTCTTGGCTGCCTATGACAAGGATCCTTCAAAAGATACAGCGGAAGTGATGTGCACTGCAACCCCCCAGGGGCTCTTTGCAGTGCACTAACCCCTCCCACCACAAACTTAGGAAAGTGCTGCAGCTCAATTTTAGATGATAGGATTTGTGTGTGGAATGTCCCGACTTCCCATAAATAGGCAACAGGGGATGTGAAATACCTCTTCCAGAAAGCCTGGAGAGCTACTTGTTTTCAGGACAGACAACACTGGGATAAATGTATAAAGCATCTAGAATCATACAGTGTTAGAGTTGGAAGGGACCCCAAAGGTCATCTAGTCCAACCCCCTGCAAAGCAAGAATCTCAGCTAAAGCATCCATGACAGATGGCCATCCAACCCTCCAAGGATGGAGAGTCTACCAACTTCTGGGGGAGTCAACAGCTCTCATTGTCAGAAAGTTCTTCCGGACGTTTAGTCAGAATCTCATTTCTTGTAACTTGAATCCATTGGTTCAGGGCCTACCCTCCAGAGCAGGAGAAAACAAGCGTGCTCCATCTTCCATGTGATAGCCCTTGAGATATTTGAAGATGGAGTCCAGATCTCTCCTCGGTTTCCTCTTTTCCAGGCTAAGCATACCCAGCTCCCTCAACCGTTCCTCATAAGTTTTAGTTTCCAGACCCTTGAGCATCTTGGTCAACCTCCCCTGCACACATTCCAGCTTGTCAATGACTTGCTATATGGCAACTTCCTATCTTCACGACTTTTGACCTATCATAAAAATGGACATTTTGCTAGCATTTGAGCCAGTGGACACTGGCCTCTTGGGGTGTATGGGGCACTGCCCCACAAACCTCAGTCTCCCCTCCATTAGCCCTCACCTGCCAGGCTTACCATCAGTTCAGCAGATGGTACTGCCTGTCACCTTGTGCCTCTTAGGTCTCAGTGTCACCCCTTGTGGAGCCCAGGAGGGAGGAGAACAAGGACAAAACTAGGATGAGTTGCCTCTGACGCTCATTGTCTCTGTCTCTGTCCATTGGCTCTGACTTCATTTACCCTACCTTCCACCCTACCAATTCCTGTGGGCACAATCCACCGCTGCTTTGAATAAGGATGCTCTTTTCTGAGTGTCCCCTCAATCTGAAGTTTAGAGGGTAGCCTCAAGAGAGGGCCTTTTTTAGTGGCATCCCCTTCCAAGTTGCCCTTAGGAAACTGTCTGACATCCACTTTGTCTGACTTCTCAGTGCCGTTCTAAGACATTTTTGTTCATTCTCATTATTTTAGTCGCTCTGGTATGGTTATTGGTTCAGTTCCGTCAGTTGTTGGATGTTTTTAGCTCCTTCCAATATCATTGTGCTGGTGTTTTTGTATTTGGGTTTTATGCTGAGTTGGATTAATTGTGCATTGTAGCATGGTTAAATTACACTTTATTTCTTAAATGCCTAAATTGTTAATTTGATGAGGCATTTAACACGTATAAGTAGCAAACAGATACCTGATCCTAAAGGGAAAACCTCCAGTGCATCTTCATCGAAAACGAAAGCCATTTTGCTTCATTCATTGTGGTCAGGTGTCTAAAATCAGTCCCCAATACAGCACCACCCTCATAATTGTTTGCAAAGCGAGGCAAGTTTAGAACAGTCAAGTGAATTAGATTGTGACAGTCTCGGAAAGAGAAAACAAAACTTTCAGTTTGCTGTTGCTCCATTTTCACCATGCAGATGATTTCTGCAACCATGACCATGGTGCACAAAAGCTGGAGATGAAAGTTATTAGTCTGAACACCTCCTGCGTCATCACAGTGTTATACAAACATTTTGTGCTCTGTACACAGCTAATGCTGGCCAGGCTGTAGTTTTCTGAGCAGCTGGACTAGTAGAGAAGTCACGCCAAGGCCAATACCAGACATTTGAATAAACAGCACATATCATTGGTTTTTGTTTAGATTACAGCATTTGTCTTCACCATTTCAAGACCACCTGACAAGGAGCACAGGCAGTTAAACTACTACATGTCTGTTGGTACTCTAAGCTTTTGTTTTTAAGAGGAAGATCACTTTGATTTAATGGGCAATCCTGAAGTTCTTTGCACTTCTCCATTTATTCCCATTTGGGCCAATGATAGTATTGAGAGGCATCTGTGTGATCTAAACCAGCATCTGTGTGATCTATTTAAGGCTTCCGTCTTGCCTGGGAGTAAGTCCCATTCGGCTCATGAGACTTATCTCTAGAGAAAATATGCTTGGGATTGTGTTTAGACCTTGGAGATTGAAAGACCACTAGGTCCTACAGTGTGAAAATGGTTCATTTGCTATGTTTTTCAATCTCTTGCTTCTTCCAAAAAAGATTAGGGTGGCATGCACAATTCCCTCCCTCCCTCCCTCCCTCCTTCCAGCACTCATTGATCCTTACAGCAATGCTGTAAAGTAGTTTAGGTTGAGAGAGAGGGTGACAGGCTCAAGGTCACTCAGTCAACTTCATGGTTAAGTGGAGTTTTGAACCTGGGGCTTCCCAGTCATAGTTAGACACTTGAACCACTATGCTACACTCACTCATGTAGCTCACAGATTGATTTAGAACCGAACCCAGTGGGAGGTTTCTCTTTGATACCTCTGCAAAGAGTATTCTTGCAAATGAATCATAGCAAGAAATTTGAAGGTAACAAGGATGATCAAGCAATGGGACATGGTGTTATTGCAATTCAATGAGAATCAGCAAAACCTGAATATAAGTGCTGTGATGTTTTAGAGCTTTATGTTTAGCTCTTTGTTAAATAATTTTAAAGAATCTTACTAAAATGAAAATTTTTAAAAAGGGTCCCACCAAGTGCCCCATAAGCCAGGAAACTGAAGCCCACACTGCAAGGTGAGCATCCATCTGTCTCAGGAGAGAATGGAGGAGTGCGCCCAGTTGTGCTCCTGAAGATGTGTTATGGCGTTGCTTCTCTCTGAGCTTTTCCCAGCAGTCATTCTTCCTGCAAGACAAGATTGTAATACAGGGATGGTAAGATGGAGCAAAAATTACTGACAAACCCCGGCTTTCTATGTGGTTAACATGCAGAGAAAGATATTATGTAGGCCATCACTGCTTCCCTTGCTTGTGTGTTACATCTTGCATCCATTGGTTAGGACACTGGTGGGAGCAAGTTGCGCTACTTATCAGCCGTTGGGTGGAGTGATGCCAGCAGGCTTTCCTTTTATTGTCACCAAAAGGGATAGGTGGTTTTTCTAAGCAAAAAACAGAAAATTCCTCAGCAGCCTCAGCAGGCTCTCTGTGGCTGTAGCACGGAGACCAATAAGCAGTCGAGAGCAGTTAACCCAGCTGCAGTTCTGAGCCTCTCTGCTCTCCAGGACCAGAAGGACCAGGAATTGGAAACATGTGTTCTACTACTGAGTTACGGCTTCCTTTGAGTCCTAAAGGATGTGAGTCCGATACTTTCTTTCCAGAAGTGTGCTAAGGAATTGCAAAGTGGAATGTGTTAATGCCCTATAAAAGGTTGGGTTCTTTAGCTTTAAACACCCTTGGTGCCTGGTTCATTTTATGTTTAATGCACACATGTTTTAACTTGCCTCTTGTAGGACCACTGTGTGACTCAAATGTATACACCAAGACCCCTTTACATCAGTGGTTCAGACAGCTTTGTGCACCCAGCAGGGACCCTGGATAGAGTTGTCTCCTCTGCTGAAGTAACCTGAAAAGCCCTTTCACATGCTAGACCTTCTGGACTGGCACTGCATTTCTTACCGACCCATTGCTGAGTTAGACACAGACATATCTCTACAGAATCCTTTTTCCTGACCCTCTAAGGCTTCATTCTAGCTGAATCTAAGTTTTAGCAGTTTGCAGCTGCAGTCGTGGTGAAGAAACTTGAGTCAACCACTATTGCTGGTTGATCTTACCTTAGATTCTGCATTACAAGTCTAACTATTATATGTTCATCAGATAGCAAAGCACAAAAATAGAATTTTAGTTTTTCAGTTTTGAAGTTATAGCTGAAGCCTTAGAGGACATTGTTTTGATTTGGAAACAGCAGAGAAAGAGTTAATTTCACAAAATGCAATTTTTGAAATGACATTAAATAGTATTCCTGGAGGCCCTTGGCTTAATGCTATGAAAATTCAGTGTGTGTGTGTATCTCTGCTTTTTATCTCCGGTTGTCTTACTGAGGCTTTATTCGTTCTGCATATTTTAATCATGCATTTGGGAACACTTTCCCAGGATTTGCAGTACTTTTTTCAGTGGTCCTGAAGAATATATACAACTGTTGCTGAAAAGATGAGCAAGTTCTTGTTTTTAAAGGGCGGGGGTTAGCCTTGGAATGATTTTGTTGGGTTTTTTATATATCAAAAAGTATGTGCATTAGGTTAGGTGCAGTCCAGAGAACGATAAGTACACTCGCCCCATTGAAATACATGCTAGATCTTTAAAAGTCTGCTTCTAAGCATTGTCACTGCAGAATGTCCCCGTCCCCGTCCCCCCGACCCCAATCATACCTGTTAGTAGTAGTATAACTTGTTCATCTAATCAAATTCTCAAGTGTATCAGGAAAATAAATGCAATTGCCAGCATGGCAAAAGAGCATATTCTCACTTCAAATGGGAAAGTTCTGGTAGATTGCATGTTGCACCAACACTCTGATCCCTGTTTAGAAATCTTAAGAGCTACAGGCTTAAATACAAACACAAACTTATGTGTTAACCTAAATATCGTGGCCTTTCTCTAGGTGATAGTCACACTGTGTATTTTTCTTCCTTTTAACATGTATGACTACATCCAAACATTTGCTGATTGAATTCAGTGTGTTAACTTTGTTTGAAAACTATAAGTTAGTTTGCATGCATCTAAAAACTAGTTAGCCTATTCTTTGCCAGAGATGCATATGGGGTCTACTATTGCCAGCATGCTCTGTACCTCTTATTGCCAATAAGGCAATATGGCAGGTGGAATGCATGGTGAATCTATTTGAAAAAAAGAATAGAAGGAAAAAGCTCGCAGTTCTGTGTGAGTTCTATGCCTGAGGTGGTTGCAAGTGCAAGGGAACATCCCCCTTGGCACTCCAACGACTCAGGACCCAGAATCTTGAAGAATTGCACCTCTGTAGTGACATGTGGTTATATGCAGATTTACATAGAATACATGCTTGGGGCTATGTATAGGCTTGGTAACAATTTTATACACACACAAAATAGGTTTGGGGTCAATCTAAAGCTTCAAACAACTTTGCAATTCTTGAAATCTCAGATCTGGGGAAAAACCAGACCAAATTGTTTTGCCAAATAAATTGGTAATCTAGAGATTATTACCAAGCCTACGCATGTTCTGATCACACATTACAGGCAGAGGGCCTTCTCGGTAGTGGCGCCCACCCTGCAAAACACCCTCCCATCAGATGTCAAGGAAATAAACAAGTACCTGACTTTTGGAAGACATCTGAAGGCAGCCCTATTTAGGGAGATTTTTAATGTTTGATGTTTTGTTGTATTTTTAATACCTGTTGGAAGCCACCCAGGGTGGCTGGGGAGACGCGGCCAGATGGGCAGAGTGTAAGTAATAAATTATTATTACTATTATTATTACATGTAAACGTGCATGCAAACAAATGTCACAATGGAGGTGTGTTTTTTCCAAGATCCTAGCGTCATGACGCACCAGGAAGACGTTGCCTTGCATTTTATTCACAGAGGGGAAATTACAGAGTCTGATCTGACTAAAAGTCAGTTTTCCATTTACTGAAAAAGGTAGAAAAAGTAAGTGCAAAATACCAAGGCAGTTAATCAGTGTAATGTTCATGCAGAGTTCCCATATATCACCTGCTTAAACTTGTTTATTTCTTTGGGGAGGGTGACAGACAGACAGACAGACAGACAGACAGTAGGGAAGCTTATAGGTACCATTACAATGGGAGGCAAGAAGCACTAGACGTCTTGCAGGTTGTACACAATAAGAAAACTTGAAATCCAAATTGCATGGGTTTGGACCACGTGAGAGCAGCAAGGCAGAGCACCTCAGTAGCAAGATGAAATGCTTTTAATAGTACATCATGTTCTTCTTTATTTTTTATTGTATTGCTGCCTAAAATACTGTGTTAGGTGTCTTAGGGAGGTGTTAACAGTTTTACTGGCCTTTCTGCACCTTAGGATGTTTCTAGTCTAAACCCTCAAATTACTCTACACGGCCTTTTGAAACAAAAGCGATATGATGGATGCTCTGCACTTTGGTTCATTCTGCGGCAGTGGAAACTTTACGGTCAAATCTCTCCTTATTGAGATGTACGTCCATGGGTGTCAGTGTGATTTAGCATCTACTGGCAAATGTTCCGCTCTCCCAGAGTTGAACTCTGAGATAAGATGCAGATCTTCCTTCATCATCGTAAAACTACTAGACTGTGTCCGTTCTTTCTACCCAAAATAAATACCTGGCTTGTAGTACTTTATTTCTTCTGTTGTGCAAATGATCAGGCACAAGGTTAGTAGGAAACACAAAGTGAGTAAGTGTATGAAAGCACCAAATAGTGCTTTCAAGACCAACCACTGTGTGTGTGTGTGTGTGTGTGTGTGTGTGTATGCACACGCTAAAATGCTGGAACCAAACACACTTGTAGCTGAGAATTAAAGTGAAAGCTAGATGACTGCTGTGTTGTCATCTAAATTCACATACCCTGAGCCAAAGCAGGCCAGAGCCCTGACCGCGCTGAGTGCAAGTGGTTTCTGTACAAGTGGTTGGTAGGGCAAACTGCAACAGTCGGGTGCAGAAACCAGAGTAGTGATTCACATCTGAGAGAGGAAATATTCATCCACTATAAAGATCGGTAGCATATAACCTCTAATATTTGTGCTTACGCAAGGCACATCTTGAGTAGAGCAGTGGATAGCCCCAAGCAGTTCCAGTTTTCTGCACATAGTGGGGTTCTGTGTGTTGACTGGATGCAACTTTGTGATTATAGACCAGAAGAAGACCATATTTTCCTCTTTTTTAATCACATAAACATCTGCTGGATCTGGCCATTGGCCCATTTGTCCAACACCTGGATCTCACAGTGGCCAACCAGATGCCTATGGAAAACCTGAAAGTAGGGCCACAGCACTGTAGCACTCTTCTCACTTGTGAAAGGCATGCTCTGGCAGTGGAACATTGATTTGGTGACTAGTAGCCATTGATAGCCTCTCCTGGATAGTGTTGTTAGCTGTTTGCCACTATCCACCTCTCTCCTGCCAGAATGGCATAGGAAAAAGTATTTGGGAAACATCATAAGCTATAGCGTGTTGGTTAAATCTCTCTCTTACACACACATGCACACACACACACACACACACACACACAAACAAACAAACACATACACGCAACAATTATTAACACTCCCATGTTTTGTTGTTGTTCCTCAGATGCACCTACCTCTAAGGCCATTATGAGATAGTACGTTGCTTTTTGCAACTATCTGCTGGCAGCTGCTTCAGCCTTGCTGTGTGAATCTTGCACTTTCCTTTCCTGAAATATGAAACCGCAGCCTGGTCTTGTTTTTTGTCATTTATATCAATTCACACACACACACACACACACACACACCCTGACCACAGCTCCTGAAGGTTTCTGCCAAAGTTCCCTTAAATGGAGATCACAGCCTAGCAGGTGGTGTAGACAATTGCCATTGGAATTGCAGGAGTGGACAGCTGCAAACTCTCCCTCCCCATGATCTGTCCCCCCAGTTCTCCCCACACCTCCAATGGCTTTTTAAAAAGTGTAAATAGCCATTGTGCTTTTAACATTACATCTAGTTTGGCTTGGAGCAGCTTGCTGGGTAATACAGGAAGTTGCTTTCAGAAAGGGATAGAGGTTTTCACACAGTCTTCAGATGCCAGCTATTATATGGAAATCAAGCCACAAACCACTCCATTAACTTGCCCGAAAAGAGAACATTTGAAGCTGGGTGGTAATTACCCAGAGCCTCGCTACTGCCTTCTTAAGGGCAGCTGTCAGCACTCCCTCGAGGAGGTGGTCACAACTTCTGAGGTTCACGCACGCAGCCCAGACTTGAAATATTTCAGCAGCTGGGAAGGACAGGGATCAAGGAGACAAGCGATAGGTCTCATCCTCCCAAGCAGATAGGCCGTATCGTCAGGTTCTAGAACTTAAAGCCACTGGGTAGCTTCCAACAAGAGATTAAAAATACATTAAAAAATCAGTCATTAAAAAGCTTCCCTAAGCAGGGCTGCCTTCAGATGTCTTCTAAAAGTCAGATAGTTGTTTATTTCCTTGACACCTGATGGGAGGGTGTTTCACAGGGCGGGCGCCACCACCAAGAAGGCCCTCTGCCTGGTTCCCTGTAACATCACTTCTCACAGTGAGGGAACCGCCAGAAGGCCCTCGGAGCTAGGGGGTGGAGATCATGGATGTGATCAGCTTTATCTGCAAAATACATAGCTAATCCTTCACAGCAGACCTTTGGATTTTGCTTCCCCCATTTATATGTACATTTAGCAGAGAACTCATTAAGACTGCATACCCAACAAGCTGTCCTGGTGCACAGAACTGTGAATCATTACTCACTTTCACTGTTTTGGCCGTTGTTGAGTGTTGCATGTTTACAAAAGGTTTAGTAAAGCTATTTTTGTCTTTATAAACTATGTATGTTTATGTGATTTTCTAAGGTTTGCCTTGATTAAAATGTTAGCTGCTGGACTGAAAAAGGTCCTTATGGAACAGCTTGCATTTTGAGATAGTTACATACTTTGAACTGCACATTTTTTATATAGAAAAATACACACATTAAAGACTGTAAAGGGGGGGAGAGACCTTCTCCATCATGCTTCATGAAAACGATCTTTCTAAATACAGTAATGTGAGAGAAGGCTCAGACTGATGAGAAGTCCATTGAGCTGGATCTTTTCCCTAACAAAATCACCAAGCGCTTGCCTCTGTGCATGTTTTGTTTTCAAGCCACGTGAAAGAAATGTAGTCATGTCATTTTAAATAGTTGCATTTATAAATATCAAAGGCACAGTTGATCCCTTCCATGCATGCACAGTTCTTAGAGGAGGAGCAGATACCAACAGAGGACTTTCCCTGTTGAGTTCTTTCCCTGTTGACCCTTGTCTGAGCACATGTACTTCCAGGCACACTGTAATGCATGCCGGGAAGCCTATGAACGTCCCCTGTTCTGGTAGCACTGTGTGGGCATAACCTGTACATACATAAGTTTCTGTAGGAGGTTTGCCTGGACTTCCCTTTGCTGATAATGACTGGGTACATTGTCATGCACCCAGCACAATGTGCACCTTCCCAAAGGAAGTAAGGTAAAAGGACTGTGTTTGTTACCTAGAATGTCTCCTTTTTAAGGGACAGGTCAGCTAAGTTGTAGATAGGGTATTGATATGAGATTTTAGCTAATGATTAGTGGTTTGGAAAACGAGTCAATCGTAGTAAACTTAATAAATAATAAAATTAGCATATTGTGTTACTCTTCTTTTCTGGAAAGGTGTCCAGTACTAACTACATCAAGCAGACTAATCAACATGGTGGTGGTTGCTCTTATAAATAAGTTAATGGCTGGAGTAACACGATGACATATACTCAGTACTCGGATTAATAAATGATAAACCCTTTTTCTATTGCCAAAGGGAAGTAAACTATCTTATAGTGATGGCAACCAGCAGGGCATTTGACTGGATTATATCGAGGATCATTGCTTCAGTCCTGGTTGGGTGTAGTTATGACCACCTCGGTCATATCATCATCTTCTTCTTTTGGCAATGCTTTTATTTTCACTTCATTATGCATCAAAAGCAATAGTAACGGCAACAAAGAGAAAGAGAAATATCAGAGCAAAAAAGGAAGAAAAAGAAAGGAGGGCTATGAGGAGAGAGAGGGAAAGGAATCATATTTAAATACAATTGCCCTTCATAAGCATAGCATCCAGGAATGTTTTTCCAAAGGAATCAATGAGAAGAGGGCAGCATGATTGTTTTCCTTTTCTTTAATATATTCAATAAATGGATGCCAAACTTTAAAAAAAGTTGTCCATTTTTGGCATGGTGTAGTGGTTAAGAGTGGTGGACTCGTAATCTGGGGAACCGGATTCGCTTCTCCGCTCCTCCACATGCAGCTGCAGGGTGACCTTAGGCTAGTCACACTTCTTTGAAGTCTCTCAGCCTCACTCACCTCACAGAGTGTTTGTTGTGGTGGAGGAAGAAGGGAAAGGAGAATGTTAGCCACTTTGAGACTCCTTAGGGTAGTGAGAAAGCGGGATATCAAATCCAAACTCTTCTTCGGTTTCTGAGCCATCCAGTAAGGATAAAAGGGTCATCATCAGGTCCATAGGTAAAGAATGGGATGTGATGTGGCCTATTTCATAAAATATTTTCTTCCAGAAACACTGAATAACAGGGCAAATCCATCACATATGGGAACATGTACACATCCCTCCATACCCCCTACAGGAAGCTGGACTTGTTTAAGTAATTCTTCTCAGGGTGTGGGAGGGCACAGGTACCACTTGTGGATAACCTTATATGCATTCTCCAAATGCATGCCGAGATGGTGTGAAATAAAGGTTTGTCCCACTTTTCTGAGTCAATAGTTTCCCATAGTTGTTTTACGGTATCTGTGGAACCCAATGAGGCTGCCAATAGAATCCAATATATATTGCAGAGCAATCCTGTATCACATACTGAATTTTGTCTTAACATATTTTCAGAACTAGTCACGTTGCATGAGCCCAGACTTCAGGGTTAGAAAGTCTGATGGAGAATTTCATGGTTCTGAATCCATGAATGTGGTATTCTTGAATATTTTTCTTTCAGTAATTCTCTTGTCACTGGAGTAGTGTTTCTGTAGAAATCACTGATTCTGTTATAACCAGAAATCACTGATTCTGTTATATCCCGGGCTTTAAATTGTTGCATCTTATCTTGGAAGTAAAATCCTGGATTATGTAAAAAAGGAGATTCATTCGGTTATTGTATGCAACTGGTAGCAAGTACTGCCAATCTCTCAGGCAAGATGTGGGGAAAGGTTTTGTATCTATGTTTAATGATAATATTTGCCTGTAAGAATCCAGTTGTTCATCATCTTCATCTGGTTTGGGTAGCATTGTAATGATAAGAGTACCTGGGATGGGTCCACCTCACCTAATAGCATTAAACAAAACACCTAGAAAGCGGGAGAGCTCCGTGTTGTATTTTTTTATTATATTCTCCTATATAGCCATCACTGCCAGGAGCCTTTCCAGGTTTCAGATTCTTTATTGCGCTGAGGATATCTGAATGATCGGTTTAAATATTCCATGTGGACTCTGTCCAGTTAACATACCCTCAATTTGTCCAGGCATATACTTGCTGTCTCCAAATTTGTATCAAAATTTTAATATAATTTTCCAAAACGTTGTGTAAAACAATTCACTATATGTTTGGTTTGATATACTTTCCCACCCCACCCCCATTTTTCAAAGGGCATAAATGGTGCGATTTTTCATTTCTGTTTTAATTTATTCTCTCCAGCACTGTTGTTTGCTTGCTGCATCCACATAAGTCCTGGTGTTAGTTCTAGATTGCCCATTTACCCATGTAAAGGACTCTGAAGTTGGGACTAAAGTGAGTGGCATTAGAGGAGATATACGGTAGTTCTGCTGCCTGTAGCTTTCTGTGAAATGTCCTATTTTCTAGCAGTGCATCAAAAGCCACCATGTTAATCCTTTAATTTAATTCAGATGCTAAATGTTAGCCATGTGTGTTGATTTCATGGCCAGACTCATTTTGTTTGCTAAAACGATAAATATAATGTTTTCCTTTTGATCCAGGTTTGTAGTTTACATATCTGGAGCATTCTCCGTTTATCAGCGGTAGATTTTTTAAAGCTGCTATTGGAAAACAAGAGAACCCACTTAGCCTGAATCACAGAATCAAGCCTTTTTATAATTGGATCCCAGATGTCTTCATATAGAGCTCTGAAAAACATGCCTCTTGAAAACTCAGTGACGTCGTCAACATTCAGTCGCACATTTAATCAAAAGCTTTCGGGTGCCTTTTGTATTTTCATTGGTGGTTGCATTTTTTAAAGTTGTGGATTGGACTTTGCAGCACATAGTTTTCCCCATTCATTCAGCTGTAAATGGAGACATGATGAATTGCTGGGATAGCCAAAAACAGTGGGGATCTCTTTGTGAACAGAACAGAGAGCCCTGATGTATGCTGAGTGTACCAGCCCATAAATGGTCCATGTTACTCTGGACAGATTTTTATAGGGAGACCCGATATGCAAGAAAGAGTGAGAAAAGGTGTCTCTCTTCGGCTGATTGCTTTCAGCTTTAAGCCACGGCTGCTTTACTCTGTTCTCTTTCCCATTCTTGTGAATGACACCTGGAGCAGAATGTTCTTTGTCAAAGATGGTGCAAAACATAACACAGCAAGGGCCAGGCTATTCTTGCTGTGTAAATAGCACTGGCACGGAGTGTCCCAGTTTGATTGGCCATCTAGGTCAACCAAGTAGGACTCCAGTTCTGCCTCACCACCTGTGGGAAAGGAAGGAGGCACCATGGAAATGCAGCATTGCCAGGGCAAAAGACAGTGGAAGAGTCCGATAATATCAAATAGCAATTTCAGTTTTCTGAGCACTGCTGCTTATGTAGCCAAAATGGCACCTTCCCCACCCCACACTCAAATGAGAGGTTTTTAGCCTGGTTGAAGGAACATGAGACCTACAGAAGTACAGGAGATTGCAATAAAGAATTTTCAGGCGAACCTCCTTTTCAACCACCCAATGAGGACTGAGTGCTGTGCAATACTGACTGTTCTGGGAGGGCAGAAAACCAGTGGAGAGGGGGAGTGGAATGGAATATTTTAAGGAGTCTGGGTGCAAGCCAGCTAGCCATGAATCAGAGCATCCTGGACTGCAAAATCTTATGGCAGATACCACTTCATTACTAAGAATATTTATGCTACTTGGGGAGGTGGTTCTCATAATTGTGATTATTTTCTTGTGATTTGGCTGATTGTACTGTGTTTTTACTTTTCTTATCTTTTATTGATTGCAATCAACGCTTATTCTTTTCTCTATCTCTGCAAGTTGTTTTGAAGCTTTGGTGTAAGGGGATAAATGAATTGAATTAATAATAAATAATAACCGTGTCAAGATAATTGCAGTATCAAATCAAAAGAGATTAAGGGATCTCCTCCAGATTCCTAAAAGATGCCGTTGTCCTTATTTAGGTGGACTAACTGGACTGTCAACTGGGAAAATGTAAATAAGGTCCTGGGTTTTGTTATCTGGACAAGAATTCTCCAATGCTGCTGCTGCTGATAATAATTATAATAATGATTATTTTATTGTTTATATGCCACCCATCTGACTGGGTTGCCCCAGCCACTCTGGACAGCTTGCAGCAAAGTATAAGTACACCATAAGGCATCAAACAAGAAAAACTTCCTTATGCAGGGCTGTCTTCAATGTTGACTTTTCCATATGTAGTTGGTACATTTTAGACAGTGCTTAATTGCTGTCAATGATGGCACTTTACTAGTAAGCCTCAGTGAAATGTACTAATGCAGTGATATGGTTGAGTTGTAAGTATTTATACTGGCTTATGTCAGCATCTGGGTGGCATTAAACCTGTTTAATCATTGGAGATGCCCAGGACGTGTATTTGCTTAACGAAAGAAAGAATAAAGAAAGTGGTAGACATTTGCTTTTAATTATTGGCAAAAGACACACTAAGGCCAGTGTCCAAGCATGATTTCTCTGGCTTGGTACAAACTTGTAAAATGGACCACTCTTTCCCTTGGGATCCTGTGTCTGAAAAACTGGAAAATCAGTTGCTGGCCACCTGATTTGTATTTCTAGACAAACCCTGGCAGTATGGCATGTTTTGTATATTCATCATACACAATGCCCTTTGGGTGCTGTTTCCTGACCTTAGGATCTAGTGTCAATTCTTCTGTGCCCCTTGGAGACCAGAGGTCTATAACATTTGCTCACATACAGCCTGGTACCCATGAATCCTGATAGCAACCGTGGCTCTAATTGGCCCTCAAGCCTCAGTGTCCCTGATGCTTATAGTGCTTGTTCCTCCATCTTGCTACTGGTCAGCTTCAACATCCCTTTGGTTTCTTCTGCTTATGCAGAGAAAATGGCCGGTGAAACTATAGGGATTTGTAATCTTTCAGAGAGCACATAAGGGGGCACACATTTTCTCTCGCCGTCCTTTTCCTTTGCTTCTTCTGACATTGCTCTTGATTTTGTTTCTAACGGAGTGTTGTTTTTTTGGAGACCTGAGCACCCCATATAGATACAGGGAAACAGATTTGAATATCCTCAAGCATCACCTACAATTTGGCCTCATGTTAATGGGGTTGTAGTCTCACCCATCTCCCCAAACCTAGCAAAGTGTACCCACACTAGTTCTTGCTCGATCCCTGCATGAGGGTGGAAGCATGTGCACAAGGACTTTCGCATGTTTTCGTTTCACAGAATTGCGCTTCCCCTTGCCTTCTGCACTTCTTCAGATGGTTTGCTGGATGCAGAACCCACGTTTAATCTCAAACTGCAATAAGGAACTCCTTTTAAAAAAAATTTTTAATCATGCATGCGTGTTTTTCTCCCATGTACGAAGGAGGGCAGGCTAGGATTTGTGCATTTTCAGTTGCTGAATTTTATGACAGGAGCAGGTTGCCATGCACAGCCCAAAAAGCAATGGCTACCAAAATAGCTTTGTCTACACAACTACCTAAAAACAAAGAATTTTTTTCTTCCTTTTCATCTGGTCACTTCTCCCTCTCCCCTCCCCCCCTCTCCCTCTCCCTATCTTTTTCTTTGGATTTCTTTTTAAAGAAATAAAAATAATAATTAGTGGTGGTAACGCCAGTGTGGCTCACTTTTGCAATGGGGCAGGGGCACAGCCCACTTGTAGACCGTCTCCCAGCCACTGAAAACCAGTCTTCTTCCATATTTATTTATTTATTTAGAAAATCTATTGGCTGTCTTTTACACTATAAACAGCACTCACTCACAAAAATTAAAAGAGTAATACAAATAAATAAATAAATTACTCCTTTAAAGGTACCCCTGCCCGTACGGGCCAGTCTTGACAGACTCTGGGGTTGTGCGCCCATCTCACTTAAGAGGTCAGGGGCCAGCGCTGTCCGGAGACACTTCTGGGTCACGTGGCCAGCGTGACATCGCTGCTCTGGCCAGAGCCAGAGCCAGAGCCAGAACCGCACACGGAAACGCTGTTTACCTTCCCGCTGGTAAGCGGTCCCTATTTATCTACTTGCACCCGGAGGTGCTTTCGAACTGCTAGGTTGGCAGGCGCTGGGACCGAGCAGCGGGAGCGCACCCCGCCGCAGGGATTCGAACCGCTGACCTTTCGATCGGCAAGCCCTAGGCGCTGAGGCTTTAACCCACAGCGCCACCTGCATCCCCACACAGTTATATACCTACTGCTATATGGATTGAATGGCTCATATTTTGATTTCATTTCAAATAGCTAGAAACGGTTGGCTCTTCTTTTGGCTGAAGACATACTCTGAATGAACTCTTTTCTTGTGTGGCTGGTTTCAAGGTGGAAGAAGGCTGTGCAGTGAACTGAGAGGGATTTGGGAACAGATGAGATTTTAGGGCTAGAGGCAAACAAAACCCTGGCACATCACAAAAATAATGTGTTTCCTCTCCAGGGACAGTAGCAGACACATTGCTTAGGGCCCTACGAGGACCTATTTCCATTTTATATCTTTTTAAAATGTGGCTGTGTGAAACTGGGAACTTTATTTTTCAACAAAGTGTATTTACCTTAATGAATAACAAGAGTAGTGGTGATTATGCTATTGATAATAGTGTGTGTATGCTATTGATAATAGTGTGGGACGCGGGTGGCGCTGTGGGTTAAACCACAGAACCTAGGACTTGCTGATCAGAAGGTCGGTGGTTCGAATCCCCATGACGGGGTGAGCTCCCATTGCTCGGTCCCTGCTCCTGCCAACCTAGCAGTTCGAAAGCACGTCAAAGTGCAAATAGATCAATAGGTACCGCTTCAGCGGGAAGGTAAATGGCGTTTCCTTTCGCTGCTCTGGTTCACCAGAAGCAGCTTAGTCATGCTGGCCACATGACCCGGAAGATGTACGCCGGCTCCCTCGGCCAATAAAGCGAGATGAGCGCCGCAACCCCAGAGTTGGCCACGACTGGACCTAATGGTCAGGGGTCCCTTTACCCTTTACCTTTAATGGTGCACGCGCGCGCGCACACACACACACACACACACACATTTCCCAATTCCTTTTAAACCTTAAAATCTCTTAAGCTTGGACATACAGTTTAGATTTGCCCTCTAAAAACTGGAATAAATCTGGGTGGGTGTTTGTTCAAGCTTGAGTTAAGTAAGGCACGCGTTCTATAATGTAGCAGTATGATCAAGTGTTGTCAAAAATATGCTTTTCTCTTCTTAGCCTTTAGCAACTCTCGCCATTGCTTTTGACAGCCCTTCTGTTTATCTTCATTCCAAAGCTCTTCTGCATTTGGGATCAATTCACTGGAGACTCCAGATCCTGTGGAGATCTTCTAGAGACAATATTTGGCTTTTGAGAATATAAATGTTGATAATTATCCATTTGAATTCTTGCCTTTGTGCTTCAGGCGACAATCCTGAAGCTACTCCTGCCAAAGTAGGATCTGTTTCAGGAATGTAGCCTTAGGAGCTCTCTTGATCTTCCAGGCTCTCAAGGTCTTTCTACACAAAGCATGCTCTAAATTCATTGTGCAGTAAGCCATCCATACAGCACCAACCGTGCCCTGCTCAGATGTAAAGGAGGCAAGTGATAGTTATACTGCTGTTTGACCCCCCCCCCCCCACTTTTTCATAAACTTATACCAGCACAGTGGGGAGGATGTACATCCTGCCATTAACTTTAAAAGGAAGAGGATTGTCATTTGATTTAAATAATTTTTAGTTGCTTAATCACATTCCTGCTGACTGGTTAAATTTAAATGAATGTTCTTTTGGGGATATTGAAAAAAGTGTTGTTGGTGCTGTCTGTCTGAGAATTCCTGGATGACAGGATTCAAGTTTGGGGCAAGTCCTCTTTGGTGAGACAACTCCAGCAGAGATTTAGAGTCACTAAGTATTCAGCAAAATAAAGCATGGAAATATAGGCTGTTAGACCTTTAAAATAGGCCCTTTTAAGTGAGTTCCAAAATTACCCTCTTCCCCCAACATAGGAAAAACCCACATGTTCGGCAAATTGAAAACTGGTTTACCTACAGACTCTTCAAAGGTCATGTTCATGTGCTTTTCCATGCATTAGTCAGAAAAGTTGCACAGGCAGTAAAACTTAGCTTAGTTACAAAGTGATGAAAGTTCCTAGATCAGTGGTACAGGAATTCAGTAGTAGCTGCTTGAGCTTGTGGTTGAGCACGAGCAACCAGCTTCAACCTCTTCACATGCTAAACTTCTCAGGTAGACTTGGGTTACAACAATAAGCTTGATTACCCCTTTCCTCGCAAGGTAAGCGCACACTAAGAGGATGATCTTCAGACCATCCTAAATATCTTCACAGAGGCTTATAAAAAGCTTGGCCTATCGCTCAACATCCAAAAAACCAAAGTTCTACACCAACAAGCACAAAACAACCCCTCTGCAGTGCCACAAATCCAATTCAATGGTGCATCCATCACTACTTCTACCTGAGCAGTTATCTTTCCACAAGGGCTGACATTGATGCTGAAATCCAGCATCGCCTGAGCTCTGCGAGTGCAGCTTTTTCCCAACTGAAGCACAGAATGTTTGAGGACCAAGACATTCGCAGGGAAATCAAAATGCTTGTTTACAAAGCTATTGTACCACCAACCATACTGTATGCTTGTGAAACATGGACCACTTATCAATGCCAACTACAACTCCTTGAAAGATTCCATCAACAGTGTCTCCAAAAAAGTTTACATATCACTTAGGAAGACAGACAAAGTAATGACAGTGTATTGGAAGAAGCAAAGATCACCAGTGTCATAGCAATGATTCTTCAACGTCAACTTCATTAGACTGGTCATGTTGTTTGGATGTCTGATTATCATCTTCCAAACCAACTACTCTGTTATGAACTGGTGGTCAACAAAAGAGGTTTAAAGACTCTCTCAAGTCAAATCTTTAAAAATGTAGTATAAACACCGACAACTGAGAAACATTGGCCTGTGAGTGCTCCAATTGGAAAACAGCCTTTACCAAAGGTGTCATAGGCTTTGATGACGCTTGTACTCAGGACGAAAGGGAGAAACGTGCTAAGAGGAAGGAACGCTTGGCAAACCCTCACCATGATCAACTCCCGCCCGGAAACCTATGTCCACACTGTGGAATGACTTGTGAATCCACAATTGTCCTCTGCAGTCACTTACAGACTCCCTGTGTTCATGGAAGACAATCTTACTCAGTTATGAGTGGAAGAAGAAGGAAGGGAACATTATATCGCCAAGCCTGACACAACAGCTTACTCTATGGTATTATCCCCTTCATGCATTAATTGGACTTAATCATGTTGTTTAAACAAGAATTTACAACTTAATGAACCAATGGTGCTGCTCATTGTTAAAAAAGAAATATCATATTTCATATTTCCTTCTTTTTCCATTGCAATAACACCATAATTAAATAATGGTAAATAATTTCTCTCTTTATGTAAAATAATTGATTTCACTAGGTTAGCATCTACTTTGGGTTGTAATCTGGTATGTATGTACACAAACCACTGACCCAAAAGAAAAGAAAAAAGTATACAGTACTGCAGAATGTTATTCTTCTATTGCCTTCACCCCCTTGGTGGAGTTCTTGATTTCTGCTCATTGTTAGCATAATTGCCTGTGATGTTGAGTTATAAGATGGCAGCATATGGGGCTGAAAAAACAAATTGCTAATGCCTACATTTGTTGGCTTACAGAATTCCTTTTGAGAGCTTTCTGTTATCGCCTATGGTAATGGCTGTTTCATGTTATCCTCAGTCAAAAGTTCTGATCTGGGTGGTGATAATTCTAAACCCAGATGAACTGCAAAACTATTTACAGCCTTAACTAATTGGGATCTTTAGAAGCCATCCTGTTTTTTCAGTGATTCACTCTTACTTTCTCTGCCTCACGCAAAGCTATATCTGAGTAACTTCCCACTGTTGATGGTAACCAGAGCTGAACTTCCTGTATCAAACTTCCCCTTTGACCAAAGCTTAATGTATCCCTTATAGAGATGACTTACATCCTATTTTTCTTATCCAGAAGATTCGTTTTAAATATGTTGACCTCTCTTGCGTCCCTTTACCCAAAATCAAATCACTGCATCTCTTTCTGGGAGGCATTAGCCAAACTCCATGTATTTTACAGCAATAATAATAATAAAACAATAGATTTCAGGAGTACTGATTTATAGATTGAGAAGGCATGCTTTTTTCCTATATGGAGTGTTACTGGCAAAGATCTCCAAAGCAGACAGTGCCCTTTAGTAATTTGTCTCATATAGCAAATAATGCCAAACACAAGTATATCAAAGGATTTGGTTGATCAGATTTGATGACTAGGTGAATAAAATTGGAGTAGAAGAGAGCTGTATCAAACTAAAAGTTGAGCTATAAAAAGAGGATACAAAAGTTCAGCTTCAACAGTAAATCTTTGAAGGCTAAAAATCTGAAAATTGCTGTAATACACAAAAGAATGGCAGCATGTAGTGTGTCAGAAAGTATTTGAAATCTTAAATGCAAATCATCTTTATGGTTGTTTCTGTCATCTGGTGACCCCTTCCATTATTTTCTGTAAACCTTGCTGCTGGGTGAGTCAATATCTTCACTGGTATGAAAATTGGGTTGGTCATAAAAGGGCAAAGTTAGAATATACATTACACTTAGTCAAATAAAACATTAGCGTAGCAGTCCGTCCAGATGTTGCGGAACAACAGCTCCCATCAGCCCTAGCAATCGTGGCCAATGGCCAGTGGTGGTTGGGTTTCAGTTTAGCAACCTCTGGTGGACCAAAGATTCCCCACACTTGCATCAATGAATGGGAGATGGTGTGTGGCAACAATAAATATTTCAGGAGTTGTCTGTAACATTTTTATCATTTTGCACCTGCAGACCATGCCAAGAATAATAAAGAGTATCCTTTAATTATATATAGAAGCTCATTTGCCTCTTATGTTAACATTGGGGTAGTCTTTGTAGATTTCAAAGGATCAGTGTAGCTTGTCGAATGGGAATTCACAGTTAGTTGCAGCTTCTGTAACCCCAGATGTATATTATGGCCTATTTGCATGTCGTATTAAACTGAGGGTGGGGAAACTATTATAGGCCAAGAGCCAAATTTGCTCACTGGCAACTCTCACCTTTATACTTACTCCATCTTTTTTCTTAGTGTTTCAAGGCAACTTGATAGCTAGCACCATTGTATCGGTTGAAAAGAGATTGGAGGGGCAGTTGCCCATCCAGCTCAAACCTTAAGCCACACTGGTGAAAGATTGAGTTCTGGTGATCAACTAAAAATGTTTTATCACTAGTTCTTCTAATTTTAAAGATGCACTCCATGCAGTTCTCATAAAGCATGGCACATTTGTGAGTTTCAGTTAATTACTTACTTTGTTTAAGGCATTCCTTAGAAGTTTTATTGACTATTTCTCTGTAGTTGTCACCACTCCATTAGACTTTATGACTCTCTTTGGTGTAATAAAACTAATTAGCTATATAAAACAAGCAAGTGGATCCTGTTCTGTAAAGTCTTCTCATAAATAACCATCCTTTTAAAGCCTCTTAAGGCGTCTCTGCTCTGTGTGTTTTTCTTCAGATAAATGTGAAGAATTGACAAATACATTTTGTCATCCTTATCTCCTAAGAATTCCTCTATCCAAAGCCTATGAAACTCTGCACTTGAATGTTTGTGGGAGCTGTTAAATGAACCGATGGTGTTGAATGTTTGTGGCTGACTTAGAAGTTCCCCATTTTGAGACCATATTGAATGCTGCCTTACTCAACTGCAGTTCATGACCAGAGTGGCCCATATGCTAACAAAGCCTGTTGCAGTGTTTGGGGGACTTCGGAAGTCCACAGTTGTGCAGGAGGAGTAATCCCAAGGCAGCTTTGGTCCAGTTTTTGAAAGGGCTCTTCTAGCAAGGAAAGATGCAACATCATGGACATATCCCATTTGGACCACTATCTAACACGCATCTCCTTTATCTTCAGCTTGTGCAGAAGATGCTGAGTTAATTTGGGGGCCTAGTAGTGAACAAGTGTCAGATATGTTTCACCAGTTGTCTGATTTGGCTGCCTTGTTCAAAGACTAAAACTGGGTTAGGCATTATACTGTTAAGATTATTCTTAAGCAGTGGTTCTGATTTACTGTAACTGTTGAGGTTGTCTCCTTGGACGGAATATCTTACTGCTGTTCTGTTCTGTTCTGTTTTTTCTTAACCTGTTTTGCATATGGTTAGGAATGGGTTTTTCTTTTCTAATATGGTTCAAATTAGCTTAATTTCAATCAGATGCATCATTTTTGGGTATGTAGTTTACTCAGAGTATCTATTGCCAGACAAGTATGGAAAGCTCCTCTGGCGTTTACTGTAGTTTCAGGGTATTTATTCCTTCTGTCCTGAGTGCAGAACAGCATCCTGCAAGTGGGTTTAAAAATGGGTTTAAAAAAATAACAACAAATGAATATTGGAAGACCATTTCATAAAAAATTCTCACTACTTTGGGGCAGTTAGGGAACATCTCCCGTTGATCCTTTTGTGGTATTCGAAAAGGAACGTGTAGACTGAAACGTCAGATCTCTGAAAACCAAATGCTAAAATACAGCAGCTTTCCAAACTGAAGAGTGCTTGGAGCAAATTGTAATACATTGTATAGTGGTTAGTGTCGGACTAGGACCTGAGAAACCATGACTCAACCTTGAAGCTCATTTCTCAGCCTGACCTACCTCAAAGGGTTCTTGTGGAGATAAGATGAGATGGGGAGAACCATGTACAGTGGTACCTCAGGTTACATACGCTTCAGGTTACAGACTCCACTAACCCAGAAATAGTGCTTCAGGTTAAGAACTTTGCTTCAGGAGGAGAACAGAAATTATGCTCCGGCGGCCAAGCAGCAGCAGGAGGCCCCATTAGCTAAAGTGGTGCTTCAGGTTAAGAACAGTTTCAGGTTAAGTACGGACCTCCGGAACAAATTAAGTACTCAACCCGAGGTACCACTGTATATTATCTTGAGCTCCTTGGAGAAAAAGTGGAATAGGAATGTGAGAAATAAATAGTGTGGCCTGCGTTGTTTGCAACTTGCATCACACCATTTACTATTCACCCATTTGCATTCTAGTACTTTTCACCTTTCTGTGATACACTCAAACCAGCTCCCAGGAATCTTCTGCAACCTTGTCCCTAGCATCATCTGTCTATTTCCCAATTACACAGGTGTTTCAGTTGGCTTACAGTTTTCCATCTCATTATGTTTAGTTGTATGTGGGCTTGATTAAATTTATGTTGGGGTGGGTGGGAGGAGAGTCACACTTTGGCAGTGAGAAAATAAAGCTCCATAAATCCAGGGCATACTGGACATATGTCTTTTTATTGTGTCTCTTTTATACATTACAGTATGCGGAGTATGCTACATGGGTAATGGGTCTTTGTAAAATCAAAAGAAACACAAATTTGAAGAGCTTAAAACTGAACTCAGTAAGAGAGTCAGCTGTTTCCAGAAATTATTTACATTCTCTGATCATGAATATGTCCCCATTACCTTCCAAGAGAGCATTTCAATCCCTTTTAAAATTGCTTTGAATCACTCTTTGGCAATAAGAAGCATTTCACAAAATCTGTTTTGCAGATGTGGAATCTACCGCTTTTAAAAAGCCAGTTACACGTAAAATGGGTTTGCATTGTGGATTACGTGTCAGCCCTTCCAGCTGAAGAGTAATTTTGTAGATCTTCAGACTTTTCAATGTGAGTTTTTGTTTTCAGTCCGTGACACAGGCGCAAAATTGAATTTAAATGCCCTCTGTTTTGATGACTGCCTTCAATCGAATGTGTGATTAATTTTGGCATATTTTTCTGATGTTTACTTTTCAGCAATGCGGGCATCACCCCCATGCCTCATTTTCTTTTGAGCAGTGCATGAGCTTTATTAATTCCTTTACTAATCCTCTTTACAAAACAACAGACTCCAGTGGTTTGGCCTTCGTCCGTTCAGTAACAAATTTATTATGCTTTATTTATTTCTAGTTTCGCTGCATTCTGCTTGTTTATTTATTTGATATGTTTATATACCACTTTTCCACCATGGAACTGAAGGAGAAGACCCAGGCTGGTTTAGCCTCAGGAAGGTAGTTGCATCCTCTCAAAGTTTAAGGAGACAAGCATCAGTTGCACACTAAGAGAAATGAGCGTGGGCAGGGCAGTGTGTTAAATGTATGAGAAAGCAAAGGTGGGTGTGGGGGTGCTGCACCCTCAGACCCTATTTTTTACCTTCCTCAGTCCCATCCTTATAACTGTTGGTCACCATGGGGATATGGACTGGAAGTGTAGACCATGAGCATTGGCCCCATGCCCACAGCATCTGCAAGGCAGCTGATTACAGAAGGGAACTGCAAATTGACCAGCAGAACTTGCTGGTCAGTACCTCCTTGGGCTGAGGAATCAGGTGGCCTTGGGAAGGCAGTGATGCTCTTCTTCTGGCTGATAAGTGTATGGCTGAAGTAAGCCTTTGAGCGGTTTCTTCTCTTCCCTTAAGCTGGTTCCTCTTTCATTTATCTTATGCCTGCTGTGCTGGCTTGGTTTGTATCTTCTTCATGCTTTTTGAAGTGCCCCCCCATACCCATAACTTCCTCTGGACCCTGAGTGAGAGGCAAGAAAGGGAAAATCTCCCCGGTTAAGAGACTGGGAGATGAAAGGAAAGTTCTCAGGTGAGAGCTGGAAGAGCCTGCCTCCTTCTGTGTGGGACAAGGGTTACCTTTGAGAGAGGGCTCTGCATTTTCTTTTCCCTTTCTCTTTCTCTATTTTGTTTTTATTTAGATTAGCTACTTTTATTTTATTGTGTTGTGAAAGATCTTTGATAAAATCTTAGGAGAAGAAAGAAAGAAAGAAAGAAAGAAAGAAAGAAAGAAAGAAACTTCCTCCATAGACCAATAGGTATGGATGTACAGTGGTGCCCCGCAAGACGAATGCCTCGCAAGATGGAAAACTCGCTAGACGAAAGAGTTTTCCGTTTTGGAAGTGCTTCGCAAAACGAATTTCCTATGGGCTTGCTTCGCAAGACGAAAATGTCTTGCGAGTTCCTGCGGTTTTTCCCGCCTCCCCCCCTTTTTCTAAGCCGCTTATCCGCTAAACCGCTAAAAGCCACTAAGCCGCTAATAGCGCTAAGCCGCTAAGCCGTCAATGGGCTTGCTTTGCAAGACGAAAAAACCGCTAGACGAAGAGACTAGCGGAACGGATTCTTTTCGTCTTGTGAGGCACCACTGTAACTCCCAGTGATACTCCTGTAGCTTCCTGGAGTAATAGGCATTGCCTGTTGGTATGTCAAAACAATAGCTTTTGTCATTGACTGGAAGATCCATCATTAATGGCTTCATTTTTCAGGATGCCCATATATGAAATGCATAGTAGTTGCGCCTCATGTACAGATTATGAAGGGCTGAAATGCATATACTGTATGGGTTGCCAGAGGCTTTTCTGTTTGGCCAGCCCAAATAATTCTTGGCATCTAACTATATACAGTTTGTGTGCCTCATAACTTGTATGAATTTGCTAGTGTGTGGTCCAGCTGTTGGGTATGCCCAATTTTGTTTTGCAAAACCTACTAGAAATCCGACTCTTGGTCTTTGCTCAGACAGCCTTATCTTCTTGGTAGATGGCTGCCTTGATACAGTAGTAGCATTTGACTTGGCAAAATACCTGATAAACTGTATTCTTGGATCCCAAGTCTTGGTTGTGTAGTCTAAACAAATGACCTTTGTCCAACGTGCTCTTTGATTCATTTCTTTATAATTAATTATCTCCTCTCCCTGCCAAATATTGAAATGTTTTTATTCATTGGATGCCAGAAGACGTTTGAGTTAAAGTCTGGAAGAAATTCAGCATTCTGAAAGGATGGAAGTCTGTTGTGTATAGGAATATTTAGCCAGTCCACCTGTATTTATGTCCTTCTCCATTCCCATTCCTGCTCTTTCAGCTGTTTTATGTAAGAAACAGTAAAATCTGGCGGTGGGGGTATGTCTATATATCTCTTCATAAAGCTTATATCTTGCCATTTGCCTAAGGTCCCAGAGTGGATTACAGCACTGAAAATATAAAACAGTGCACATAAAATAATAGAATATCAGCAATACAGTTATATCTGAGTGGTGTGTACACCTTTACTAACCTAGAGTTCTCAGGATATTTGGGGCCATAACTCCTATAATTCCCAACCATTATGTTAAAGTTCTTTATGAACTCGTTGTCAAATATATAAACCCAGTATTGCTCCACAACTCTCCTGTTCAGTTCTCTCCATTCCCCACTGAAAGCAGTCTTTGTCCACATCCCTCCATCCATCCCCCACCCCAGTAACATTTTGCTGGATTCCTGGGCATGTTGAAAAGATAAGCAGCTAGCAGGCCCACACATGTTGCCAAAATGGCAACTTGCCTGGCCATTAGGCCAGCGCAGATACTTTTCAGTGATTTTTTAAAATCTAAATTGGCATTGGATGACTAGTTTGCGACAGTGGCGTAGCATGGGTTGTCAGCACCCGGGGCAAGGCGAGTAATTTGCGCCCCCTAACCCGTGGATTTGCGCCCCCTAACCCTAACCCCAGATGTTGCGCCCGGTGCGGCCGGCCCCCCCTGCACCCCCCACACTACGCCACTGGTTTGCGAGAAGGACAAATGAGCAGTAAGTGGTTTGAACTGCTGCAGATGTGATGAAAAGCATCTCCTAAGGGTCACAGGCAAGATGCTACCCATGGGTAGCTATGCTTCACAATCCTCTAAGCTTTGCGCAGCTCCATCCTACTTATTTGTTTATTCATCTAATATTTCTGAGCCCTACCTTTTATGAAAAGCTTCATTGCAAGACAGCTCACAAAAACAAATTAATAAATAATATCTGATGCCGTACATTCCTTGGGTATAACAATATTTATGCATGAAGATGTTGATCTGTATGAGAGCCAGTGTGGTGTAGTGGTTAAGAGCGGTAGCCTCAGAATCTGGTGAACCAGGTTCGCGTCTCCGCTCCTCCACATGCAGCTGCTGGGTGACCTTGGGCCAGTCACACTTCTCTGAAGTCTCTCAGCCCCACTCACCTCACAGAGTGTTTGTTGTGGGGGAGGAAGGGAAAGGAGAATGTTAGCCGCTTTGAGACTCCTTTGGGTAGTGATAAAGCAGGATATCAAATCCAAACTACTACTACTACTACTACTACTACTACTACTACTCTTCTTCTTCTTCTTCTTCTTCTTCTTCTTCTTCTTCTTCTTCTTCTTCTCGTTATGTACCCCCTTCATGTGAAACTAATGCATTACTAGGTCCTTGGGCAGTCTCTGTTTTCTGGTATGCAGCTCTGAGTATATCACTAAGTATATTTTCCCTGTTGGGGGGGGGGATAGCTTTTGGATATACCTTTCAGTATATACTCGATTCCCTTTTCTTTCAGCAGCCTATCCAGATATAAAAGGTTGATGGATGGGTTTTGAGTTTGCAGCTGCTCTATAATAAGCACACCTGATTCATGGTGAGGTGGTTTGAACTGAAGCCTTGGCATTCTGTTGCAAATTCTTAAAACAGTCACAGGGTGCTTCCAGATGTGCTGCTTACGCAGAGAAAATGCAGTTGTAACAACACACTTCCTGATGTAATTATGCCATCATTTTTCTAATCACAAAACGCCTGGGAAGTTGCACTGGAAAGTGTGAGATAATAACCACTAGCTGGCATTGTTGAATGACCCTCATGTGAACATATCAGCTGAGTTGTATAACCTCCACACAAGTTTTGTGTGAGCGGACCAACATGAATGCTCAACGAACAGCTGGTCTGGACACTCCCACAATCCATACTACTCATATAGCTTACTTCGGCAGCCAATGAAGGACAGGTTGTTACAGGGCTTTTGGGTACATCTAAGGCCATCTTAAGGGACGCGGGTGGCACTGTGGGTTAAACCACAGAGCCTAGGGCTTGCTGATCAGAAGGTTGGCGGTTCGAATCCCCGCAACGGGGTGAGCTCCCGTTGCTCGGTCCCTGCTCCTTCCAACCTAGCAGTTCAAAAGCACGTCAAAGTGCAAGTAGATAAATAGGTACTGCTCCGGCGGGAAGGTAAACAGTGTTTCTGTGCGCTGCTCTGGTTCGCCAGAAGCGGCTTAGTCATGCTGGCCACATAACCCGGAAGCTGTACGCCGGCTCCCTCAGCCAATAAAGCAAGATGAGCGCCCCAACCCCAGAGTTGACCACGACTGGACCTGATGGTCAGGGGTCCCTTTACCTTTAAGGCCATCTTGCCCATCTGTGGAACTTCAGGTCCTCTGTTGGAGCAATCCATGGTGGGTGTGGTGACCCTTGAGAACTATTGTACTACTCCCACCTTGTAGCAGCAAATATTCCCTGGGCAATCGCCAGGGCTACCTTGCTTACAATGCCTTATTCTCTGTGGGTCATTCTTTAGATTGAAGTGCCAACAGTGACCCAGAGAGCCCTTAGGAGTGCCGCCGTCACTTGGATGCAGCTGTCTTAGGCAGCTGCTGCCATCTGGAACTAGTAGCTAGCTAGATACCAAAAACACTAATCCACTGCCCCTCCTGATCTGCTGCTTGCGACAAGGGAATTACCTGGGCAGCCTTAACCAGTTTGCCTTTATTTTTGTACTTGGTGGAATATGGTCTACCTTCTGTAGCACAGCAAAGCAGACCATCTAACCAGACCTGCTAGATCAGCACTGTTCAATTACAGTAATGTTCTGTGTCTGCAGCAGGCCATTACAGCCTAATGAGGAATAATTGGTCAACTTTGCACTTAATCTCACAGGCATAGATTGATCACTGCAACATCAAACTAAGTAATTATTCAAGTTAATGTAAACAGAGAAGAGGTGGGGGAGGGAGGCATTGTAGCTATTTTCACACACACTGAACACATGGAGAGGTGAGCAGGATTGCACCCACTGCCCCTGCTCTCAACTGCCACATGTTCAACTGGTGCTGTGAATAGATACGTTCTCTGCACTATTGTAAATAAATTTCTTAGTAACTTCCTTTCTTTGCAATTTTATTCTCCTCTTCTCTTAACATTACAGGCTGGGAGATGCATTGTTTTATTATGCACTCCTAGGTTTTCAGTATTAAGCATGCATTTAAAAGAATTACCGGTACATAAAATGACATTGCGGTTGTGGTTTGTTTGCATCATAAAGAAATTGGGCTTTTCAAAACAACTAGGATTAATTTCACCTTTTAAACTGTTTGGCAAACCATTATTTTCTGTTGATCTCTTCCTTAGGACTGTGAGGACATGGGATGTTACCAATGACAAAAAGCACAAAGGTGTGTTTAAACCACGGTCAGCCCAAGGTAAACGGGTGATTCCCACAAGCTGCACCTACAGCAGAGATGGCAAACTCATTGCAGCTGGTTGCCAAGATGGGTCCATACAGATCTGGGATAGGAATATGAATGTAAGTGGCCATCTTTTTTCATACACCAACTGTGAAAATGGGAAGTGCTGAATGTGTAACCTGGTGAAATCCCTTAAGGCTTTTTTTTTTTGACTTAAAGTTATGCAGTCCCTTCCAACTATACCACCTTCATATATGCTGGCAAACAAATGTTATTGATTCAGGTGGCTATTCTTTTCAAGCAATATTCAATAAAATGAAGGTTTTTTTGGCGTTTTCCATCTTAACAATGGCCATTTCAAACATCCATTGCTGGCAAACGTTGGGGCTATACACTCCCTCTCCCCTTCCCCATGCCCTCAAGATCTTCATGTGTTTCCAAACCAAGTTCTTCATTATGTCTGGAATGGGAAAATATTTTTTAAAACTTTGCTAACTAATCAGGATTAGTTTCAAATGTGAAATTGCAGAACTAGAATGCATCTGCAGACTTGACTCTATGAAATTCAGATTTAACAGACTTAACTTTTTGTTGCTGTTTTTTTGTCCCCACTGCTATCCGCACTAAAATTTGCTCACTAAAACTAGAAGCAGGCTGGAACCCCTGTATTTCCTTGTGAAGTTGTGTACAATGATGCTGAAAAGTCTCTGGTTGAAAATGCACTATGGATTAAATTACACAAGCAAAGATAGAGAGGGTGATTTTTTTCATTAAGGGGCATCTGCAGTAGCCTGACCATCAGATGATACTCTGGCCAAATGGCGCTGAAATTTCACGTCTTTTCTGCTTATACATAAACACCTGAAAAGGTGAGCATGCACACCTGTGTACGGTGTCATTCCTAAGGCACACAGAAGTTCATGCAGAGAAAGACATGAATAAGCAGACTATTAGGAATGCCACTGTTAACTCTACACCAGGAAACTTAATATTTGAATACTGTCTGCATTTACATCAACAGCCGCACAGGTGATGAAAGCCAGCCTCTGAAAAAATTATTATTCTGTTGGAACAAGTTTACACTTCCTTAAAGCTTCATGCCATTAAGAAGTTTTACTAGGTTTATACTCGAAATAATAACAGAAATAAAAAGCTGGCAATCAAAATTAGTCAGAATTTAGCTGGACTAACGTTATTGTAGGCTTGTGGCTGAATATTTATGATAATGTAACCCCTTTCACTTCCTGTACACCTCCCTTTTTGAAACAGTATGAAAGATTGAATAGGTTGATATTGCCGTACTAAATTATGTGACATCATTGTTCTCCCAGATCATTTACTTTAACAGCCAGTGTTGTGGAGAAGCTTTGCCCTACCTTCAAGGATTTACTGTGTACACTTTTTATTATTTAAAGAGGAAGGATTCTTGCTTAATTATCGGGATCAAAAGGTTTGTTATAATAAATGAAACACAGTTAACCTGCAGACAGTGCAAGTAGTTGGGAAGTAGAGCACTGCTACAAGTCAAAGGGAAGGGTAATAGCCATGCTAAAGAGTCAGGGATTGCCTCCTTGCTCATTTGAAATTTACGTACTGAGTTTTTTTTTTAAAATGCTTTGAGCTTCTTTTTTACAATCAATCAAAATGATTGATTGATTGATTGATTGATTGATTGAATTTATATACCGCCCTATACCCAGAAGTCTCAGGGCGGTTCACATAAAAAGATCACAGTATACAAAATAAAAATAAATGCAATAATGCAATAATACACCCCCCCCCCAAGAGCCACATTTTAAAAGGATATTGGATGTTGATCAGGTCAACCAAAGGCCTGGTTAAAAAGGAAGGTTTTTTGCCTGGCACCCGAAGCTGTATAATGAAGGTGCCAGGCGAGCTTTCCTAAATGTCTAAAGTGGCAAACAATAATAAAACACAATAAAATAAAATAACGAAGCAAACTATTTTTTTTAAGTCATGCTCTTCAGTAACGCGTAGCCTACAAGTTGTAAAAAGCAAGGGAATGGTCTCACTCAATGATCAAGCACTGAGGAGAAGGCAACCTTGCTGACTTGTAGCCCATTACTAGGGCTTGAGTCATGCACCAGAAATATTTATTCTGTCGTGAAGCTTCACTGTTACAGAAAAGAGAATGGCTGGGAGGAGGGGGCTTACTGAAGCAGTTCTCATAGAGTGCCTTCCCCTATTGCTCCATTTTCCATTGACCTCTGGCCCATCAGCCTGGAATAAATTCAAGACTTTCTTGAATTTTAATAAAGGAAGGATAATATGACATCAAGAGGAGATAACCAAGAAGCTAACCAGAGTTCTGTTATATGTGTGCTTCTCTTCAAAGAAGAATGCCTCTTTGCAAAACTTTCTCTGATAGTTCACATCCAGGTTTTCCATTGTGTCACAAAAACTTCATTAGTTTTACTTCTGGTTCACCAAGAGCACAGTTGTGCGCATGCATAGTTTATGAAAGCATTCTGTATAACGAAATAATAAACCGTATGTGAAAAGTTCGAACAGTCTCCACAGACTTCGCATTTTCGTTTTCATTGAGTCATCGACGTTTTTTGGAAACTTGATTCACCCATTTTTTACCCTTGTGTAAAATAATACCTGTTAAGTCATTATTTTTATTATTATTGCAATTCCCCCAATTTCTATGTTACAGTTAAAATTAGGTGACAACTCTCCCCTTCTGACCTCCTAGAGAATAGAGAGGCAAACCTGTGGTGTTTCTCTTTTCCCCTCCAAAAGGGTAAAGAGAACACTTCTTGTTACAGATCCCAAACATGAGAAGATTCCTTTCAGATGCAGAGGATCATCTAGTCTAACATCCTGTTTGAGAGCAATCTGCCGGATGCCTCTGGGAAACGCATAAGCAGAGCATTGAAGAGCAATAGCCCTTGCCCGCTGCTGGCATTTTGTGACATACTGCCTTGACATACAGTGGTACCTCAGGTTACATACACTTCAGGTTACAGACTCCGTTAACCCAGAAATAGTGCTTCAGGTTAAGAACTTTGCTTCAGGATGAGAACAGAAATCGTGTTCCGGCGGTGCGGCGGCAGCAGGAGGCCCCATTAGCTAAAGTGGTGTTTCAGGTTAAGAACAGTTTCAGGTTAAGTACGGACCTCCGGAACGAATTAAGTACTTAACCTGAGGTACCACTGTACTGCAGGCTCCACATAGCCAGCATGAGACGTGGCCAATGATATACCATGAATTTGTATAAACATCTCTTATTTCATCATGTGGGTGGCCATCACCAGATCTTGTAGGTGTGAATTCCACAAATTAATTGTGCATCATATGAATTATTTCCCTTTGTCCTGCCCTAAATAAACTGAGGAGGAAACACCTCTCTCCTATATATACATCTGATTTTTAAAAGAGTTGTAAATTTGTAGATGTGGCAGATGTGTCGTAACTGGACAGCACACAAACATGTACAGTGCTATGCATTTTTAATTATGCTTTCTCTGTATAGTTTATAGTTTTGGTGGGCTCCATAATATTATAATGGTTACAGAAATGAGTCTGCCACTTGTGTTCCGCTTCGTTTCATTTCTTTTTTTAATGATAAAATAACACAAAAAATAGGAATGTAAATACTTCAAATACTTTCATCAGATTGTTCTTGAGTTTTCCTTCAGGTTGAATTTTGCCTTGCATCACCCAGTTGGAAATACTATTATTTACAATGCAAATTATCCAGTAAATTAACAAGGTGTTTGACTGTTGGTCAGGTTTACTGCAGTCAAAACTACTAACAATGAGGAAAAACACCCTTTCTGCCTTTGTTTGCATGACAAACTGATGGTTTCATAGAGCCTTTGAAGAGTACCTAGCTACATCTGGAAATTTCTTGAGTAAATATAAGATGAAAGGCATCCAAATAGACAGTATATTTTCCTCGCAAGCTCAAGGTAAAGTTTCCATATCCACAATTATCCCACACTTCTTTTTCCAGAGGTATGTGTGCCAGACCTCTGCTACAGAACCTGAAAAATTGCATACAGCATGCCAGAAGCAAATATTAACATTTTTTCCCCTGCATACATCTGGTCCGGCTTCTACTTCCTAGCCTGAAAATAATGCCATATGATCATCCTATGCTCCTCCCTCTGGCTAAGATTAAAAAGGACACTGTTCTATTTCTAAATGCATTCTCTCTTATATAATAAACAGTTTACACTAAGGTGCTATCCAACTGTTTGTATTAGCTAATACAGTGACAAGAGGCAGTGCCGAAGCTTGAGCTCTGTCGCCTCGTAACAAAAATAACTCAGTCAGACCTCTTTAAGCACTATCCGAGAGCAGTGCAGGTTCCCCTTTGTTTTCAGCTACAAATAACCTCCCTTGGGAAAGGAAGCAATGTTTATACCTTTCTGTGTCCAGTTCATACATGGAGAGGGGAGGGAGAATGATATTTTGGCTTTTCAGCCCTTTTCTTGTTTTGGATTTGAGAATAAAATGGATCGAGAGAGAAAAAAGAAAAGTGAGACCTTAGATTCACATGGAGGGAACCTGCCATAACCCAATCACTGAAGATGATGGTTATTCAGTTATCTTTCCCAAACTGACAACATAACTCGTTGTACGCTTCATGTCCTTGGGTGATAGCTTTGGGCAGGTTTTGGGTGGTATCCAACTGCTGTATTTTTCGCTCCATAAGACACATTTTTTCCTCCTAAAAAGTAAGGGAAAATGTCTGTGCGTCTTATGGAGTGAATGCGTGGTCCCTGGAGCCGAATTGCCCAGGGGCAAAAAGCAGATCATGCTTCTTCTTTTTTTAGAAAGAGGGAAGGGGGTGTTGAAACAAAGCCGCTGAGCAGCTGATCAGCAAGCAATCAGGAGGGGAGATAAGGGACTCTAGCATTAAAGGAGGCTGCCATAGCATGAACTACAAAAACCATACATCCACTGTTTCGATCAGAATATTATTTTTCTTGTTTTCCTCCTCTAAAAACTAGGTGCGTCTTATGGTCGGGTGCGTCTTATGGAGCGAAAAATACGGTGTCTTGTTCCATCAGTGCAATGATCTTTGTTTATGCAGCAGAGCTTCCCCCTCCCCTCCTTCTGTTCTAGGGATTCCCCAAATCCATTGAAGGATTTTGAGTGGGAGTGCAGGGCATACACAGGGATTGGAAAGGAGAGTTTCCTGCACAAGTGAAAATCCTTGCACCTATGGAATGAGCTAGTTCCATTCCCAGCCCCCACACGTGTTGGCAGAGCATGGATATGCATGCCCCGCCCCATTCTGTCCTCTTCCTGGTCCAAAAAGACCCACACACCAGCAATCACACGTCAGTTGGACATGCCTAAAATGGCCATCGCCTGTATAGCACCGAGCCCAGTGAGCAGAGAGGTCTTGTGTTCTTAGGACTCTTGTTGAGAGAAAGAGGATGCAGACAGAAACCTGGCCTGCTAAGTCCTACATCTTTTTAAGGCATTGGTGGCTCAACCATGCAAGCAAATTGGGCAAGCGCTTGGGGTGCCAAAATTCCAGGGGTGCCTTCTTCAGCTTTACCTACATGTCTTAGAGAGATCAATGTGCATTTGTACACAGAGGCTGCTTGGCAGCTCATCCACTGAGCAATCTGCCTTGGATTCCAGAAGATAATACTGAGATACAGCTGCTCTATACTGGCCACAGTTGCAAAGGAAGGCAGTGAAGGTGATGAGCATTACCAGTGAAAATAAGACAAATAAGATTTGGGTCACCTCTTGATCTTGAATGGACTTTTGTTATACTACGCAGTGTGTAGTATTTGCTCAAGGCAGTGATGGCCAAACAGCCCTCTAGCTGTTTTTGGACTACAACTCCCATCATCCCTAGCTAACAGGACTAGTGGTGAGGGATGATGGGAACTGTAGTCCCAAAACAGCTGGAGGGCCAAGTTTGGTCATCACTGGTTTAAGGTAACAAAAAGCTGTGGGTTAGCCCTGCTTTAAGAGGCCCACCATAGTGTATAAGAACATAGGCTGATGTGTGAGAATACACAGAGCGTGACAGTGTTCAACACCAACCCAAACAGAGGCATGTTTGTAAAATAGCATATAAATAAAGTAGCTCAGACCTCTGCTACATAGAAACTCAAGAACTGGGAATAATGACTTTGGCGTTTGGACTGTTGATAACGGTTTTAGGTTCACACTTTTTGTTTTTTCACACAATAACGAGAAACATTCCCTGAGAGCTGAGGTGGAATGTACAGTATCGTTTCCAGATTTTGCTGCAAACGGTGGCCTATAAAAATTGATGTTTCAAAATAACAGCTCTTAACATATTCTGATGAAGTTGTTGGGCTTGTATTTTGTTTTAATGAGTTTTTAAAACATATTTTAGTTGTGTGCTTCAGATTATTTGAACTTTTATAATTTAGGTTAGCGGGTATTTAACCCAAAAGCAAGCAGATTAGAGAATTCAGCTTAGTGCTACAAGAGGAGAAAATGACATGGCTTGATATGTCTATTTCCTGAATATTGATTTACAGCAGGGAGTGAGGATCCTATGGCTCTCCATATGTTGTTGAACAGCAACTCCCATCATCCCTGACCAGAGGCCATGCTGGCTGGGGTTGATGGGAGTTGTAGTTCCAATCTGGAGGTTCCTCATCCCAGGTTCCCCATCCCAGTTTTGCAACATCAGTCAGTTCGTTTGCTAGTTCCCATTTTGTGGGGAAATGAAAGAGACCACAAGGTGTTTTATCCGCCATCTCAGTTTGTACGCGGCACTGTGGTCTAAACCACTGAGCCTCTTGGGCTTGCCAATCAGAAGGTTGGTGATTCAAATCCCCGCAACGGGGTGAGCTCCCATTGCGTGGTCCCAGCTCCTGCCAACCTAGCAGTTCGAAAGCACACCCCTTCCAAAAAGTGCAAGTAGATAAATAGGTACCACTCCAGTGGGAAGGTAAACGGCGTTTCCGTGCACTGCTCTGGTTTCGCCAGAAGCGGCTTAGTCATACTGGCCACATGACCTGGAAAAACTGTCTGCAGACAAATGCCAGCTCCCTCAGCCTGTAAAGCAAGATGAGCGCCGCAACCCCAGAGTTGTCTGTGACCTGACTTAACTGTCAGGGGTCCTTTACCTTTACCTTAAAAGGACTAGCACATCTAACACGTCCCTCTCAGTTTTGTGAGAAAGGTTCAGCTGAGAGGCAATGAGCTTCTTGGCTGAGTGGGACTTTGAGTCCACTCCTCTAACTAATACACTACACTGGCTGCCAGTATGATGAGTAAAGCTATGTATGATTTTATATATGATGTGATACTATATGATGACATCCGAGGTTTTTTATATTGTAAACTTTTTCCAAAATAATCTTTTGAAAATAGTAGTGTCTTAGAACTGATAGATGGGATGTGGGTGGCGCGGTGGGTTAAACCACAGAGCCTAGGACTTGCCGATCGGAAGGTCAGCGGTTCGAATCCCCACGACAGGGTGAGCTCCCGTTGCTCAGTCCCTGCTCCTGCCAACCTAGCAGTTCAAAAGCACGTCAAAGTGCAAGTAGATAAATAGGTACCGTTCCGGCGGGAAGGTAAACGGCATCTCCGTGCACTGCTCTGGTTTGCCAGAAGTGGCTTAGTCATGCTGGCCACATGACCTGGAAGCTGTACGCCTGCTCCCTCGGCCAATAAAGCAAGATGAGCACCGCAACCCCAGAGTCAGCCATGACTGGACCTAATGGTCAGGCGTCCCTTTACCTTAGAACTGATAGATAAGGATCTTGCTAGAGAAGTAATTGTTTTTGCTATAAAATGAATTATTTCTGAATGCTCATATTCTAGTTACTCATCAAACTACAGTAGCAGAAACAAAACTCTTCCTTGTGTAACTATTCCTTCATGTGCCCCCCTTTTGCTAAATATAACAAAGCATTTCTCCCCACGATGTTGCTACTACATGAAGCTTGCTTTTCAGCAGATGTTGATTCTAGGCAGAGAGGTGGAAGGGACAGAGTGTTTTCCAGCTGTCTTTTATTTAACATATGACTTGTAGTGATGCTACGCAGACTGAAACCAGATAGAACTCTTTCTAGAAGCAAGTTATTCTTTCCCTTAGATACAGAGTTAAATGTAGTGCTGTATGTAATCCATGTATGTATAGCCCATGTATGCTTAAATGCAGCATGGACTTAGGCTCATGACATTAGGCCCCTAATTCACCAAGGCTGGCAGACATAGGAGCCAGGTCCTTGGACCAGTAGGAAGGAAGGAAGAATGTGAAACTCTGATTGGAGAACTGAGCTGTAGGTGAAGCCAGGAGTGGGGAACCTCACTAATGTGGCCATCCAGACTTCTCTACATGGTTCTCGGAACTCTTTCAAGGCCACACCCCCTCTTCCCAGGCCACACCCCTTACTGGCATGGCTTTCCATCTTCCTTGAGTTTTTTGGCCTGGCTAGAATATGTCCTTGAACTCTGCTAATGCCTCTCGCTGGTCTGGATGGAGGTCAGAGAAGGACCTGTGAGTTTGTGTAGAAACTAATTTACTGTAAAAGGTAAAAATTACATTCATCACTCCACCTATTTTTGCACGTGGCCTTCAGAAGATTGTCCCACCCTGCCTTAAGCCTAAGGGAAGCCTCCTCATAAACAGCAAGCCAGCCAAATTCTTAAAGAGAGCAGAAATAACTGTATTTTGCTGCCAAGTAGAAATGAGAATCTAACCATTTCTTCACTCTCTGGATTTTGATTCAGTGGAGCAGATTCTCCTCATCACTGGATAGGACAATGGACTTGCCAAATTTTTCTGCATGTAGTATGTGGTAAGCTAATCTGAACTTGCCCAGTGGCGCAATGCCCATGAGAAGCATTTTATATAAAGTATTTAAACCACAGTATATCATAGGACTGGATTTCCATAATAATGGCCAAACAAAAGGTTAAACTGGGGATTAAAAGCATAATTTAGAGAGGGAATGGTGAGAACTTGCTACTTTTATGTGTGCGGACATTTTTCATGTAGAGTGCAAAAATAAAGAAAGGCCAGTTGAACACTTTCCAGAAACTCTATTTTTTATTAATGATATTTATTGTTTCATGTTGGCCAATTAGCATTATCATTTTTTAGAGATACAGACGCTTTACGAGACATCCAAATATTTTACATAGGATTTCATTTTTAAAAAAACTGCACAGATGATATTTCACCCGGCTGTTTGGAGAACATTTCCCCATAAAATAGTTTTGGCTGCTTAACTATCAATAGTCAGCCATATTTTTTCTTGGATATGAATTTACAAATATTGCAAAATGGTGGACTTTTGGGGGCAGTAATATATTTTCTCTTGTCTCTTTTACAGATAACTTGCTTCTCAGCTGGTAATTTTCTATATCAGGGTAGTCAACATGGCATTCTCCCGATGTTCCTTGACTACAATGCCCATCACCCCTGACTATTGACCATTCTAGCAGAGTGTGATGGGAGTTGTAGTCAAGCAACATATTGAGGGCACCACATTGACTACCTCTGCTCCTTTGCAGCTTCACCCATTACACAATGATAACTAATGACACTCATTCATTTTAATTTATCGTATTTCTATCCCACACAGTGCAGCCTATATGGGCCTGTCTCAAGTTCTCCCAGCAGCATATGAGATAATTTGGGCTTCCATGTGGCCAAGATGTAAACCATGGTTTGAAGTTAACTGAAAGTTGTAACGTATTCCAAAGCTGTTAACCATGGTTTTCCAGTTTAGATGAGATGGGAAACTACAGTTAATGGAAGTCTTTTTAAGTTTGCTTGCTCCCACTGCGAATGAAGCATGTGCAGCCAAAAAACTTATCAAGAATAAGCCAAGATATGATCATCTTAACTCTCTTAATAACTCAATTTAAGTGTTCGGGATTATTCTTAGATAAAAATTCAGAGACCTTTCTAAATGAGAGGTCTGGTAAAAATGAGTTTATAAATGAATAGTTCACCTTCTAATTAGTATGAGACTTATTGTTTGAAATATATTTTAGTACTGCTTAGGAGAACATCATTTTTCAAGACAAAGGAAGTATTCCCAAAGTTGCATACTGCTGAAGCCAAATGGCATTCAAACTCAAGAATATTTGTTCTAAATCTTTAACCCAGGCTTTTTGGCAGGTCTTGGTTTGGCATGTGAATTTCCCCCGTCTTTTGCTGCTTTCAAGATACATCCAAAAAGACAGATGATATATTTTGTAATCTTAAATCTTATAAACCTGGTGTAGGAAGGATGAGAATACTGTCTCTTGATTAAAAAAAAGAAGTATTTTTGTATCTTAGTCATGCATACTTGCCTTTAACTCACATAAAAGGGAGTGATATCCAGGTATTAATATCACTTGGTTGCATTACTTTTTTCTGGACTGTAAAGCTAAATAATTGGAAATGTTACAACTTCTTCCCACCCCAAATATACTAAAAGTACATAAAAGGTGTTGGACAAGTATTGATGGACATCAGCTGTAGCTCTGTTCCCCCGTCTCACCCAAGATTTTTACATTGCTTGGCTGTTTTTTTTAATCCAGCAAATGCAATAAAGGGCATTTGATGTTCTGAAGGAACCAGGTGTGTACAATCTAAAAGTAGCAAAGCTTTTTAATATTTTATTTTCTTCACAAACAGGTTCATACCAAGTTCCACTGCAGGCAGGCACATGCTCCAGGCAGTGACACTTCATGCTTGACATTTTCCTATGATGGTACAGTTCTTGCCAGTCGCGGAGGTAAGTGACCATATTTCCTTCCATGTGTGCTGCTGAATACAAATGAGGCTAAAGTTTGTGCTTAACACGTGCAGCAGAACTTGGTGCTGCTTGCAGATTTTGGTGGGATCTTATCCACCATTTCTTATTCATTTGTCTTTTTCCCCTGGGCCTGGTCCTCACAACTATCAAGAGGGAGAGCACAAGGCCGGTGCGCCATCTCCTCAATCTTATCACTGTTTGCATGCTAAGAAAGGGCAGGTAACTGTGCAAAAACGGTAAAGTGGTGGTAGAGGAGGTCAGGGGTCATCAGTGAGACCTCTTGTCAGGTGCCAGCATGGTTGCGTGTAAACTGACTGCGCAGAGAGGGCGTGGGCAAAGGGGGACCTGCCTCCCCCTCACTTTGCTCAGGCTCGGCGTTGCAGCTCTCTCTAGCATCCTCCTAGCCCTGCATCCCTTCCCCACTGGAGGCGTGGCTTCCCTCCTCTCCGGAGGAAGAGCTGCTTCGCAGGATCTTCGGAGGCTCCCTGTAACACAACTGCTCTTCCACCTCTTGCCTCTGAGCTGATGGCAGTTCCCTGACATCCCTGCAGTCGTGTGGCCCTTGTTGTTGTTTAGTCGTGTCCGACTCTTTGTGACCCCATGGACCAGAGCACGCCAGGCACTCCTGTCTTCCACTGCCTCCCACAGTTTGGTCAAACTCATGCTGGTAGCTTCGAGAACACTATCCAACCATCTTGTCTTCTGTCGTCCCCTTCTCCTTGTGCCCTCCATCTTTCCCAGCATCAGGGTCTTTTCCAGGGAGTCTTCTCTTCTCATGAGGTGGCCAAAGTATTGGAGCCTCAGCTTCACAATCTGTCCTTCCAGTGAGCACTCAGGGCTGATTTCCTTAAGAATGGATAGGTTTGATCTTCTTGCAGTCCATGGGACTCTCAAGAGTCTCCTCCAGCACCATAATTCAAAAGCTTCGATTCTTTGGCGATCAGCCTTCTTTATGGTCCAGCTTTCACTTCCATACATCACTACAGGGAAAACCATAGCTTTTACTGTACGGACCTTTGTTGGCAAGGTGATGTCTCTACTTTTTAAGATGCTTAAAAAGTACCTATGGCCTTAAAAAGTACCTTTGGCCCTTAACAAATACCAAAGGAAGCTGATGTTGGGCCTGGCAGGACATGTTACCAGAAACACAGGGTACAACCAAAACAAAAGACCCATGTTAAGTTCCTCCTTCCCCACGCTTGCAACTATCCAAATGGCATTATGATGAACCTTTCCCCAGCAGCACTGGTGTTGTCTGGTGTCAGGACGTGAGCAAAGTTTAACTAGTTACAGAGTGAGGTATGGCAGACCACACCAGGCTGCCATTTTCAGCAGCAACCCTGTGTCTCTGATTACACACACTTCAGTTGTGCAACAGGGTAGAACAGTAAGACGTGCTCATAATTCATCTTGAAGGTAGTGTGTGCCGAATTAATTTACTTTCGCGGATGTCCTGTCAAATTTTGCATTTATAGTTTCTAAAGAATTGTGACTGTTTTATTTCACCTCTGTTGATTCCCGCCCCGCTCCAAACCCCCATGCTGCAACCCTCAACCATCCCCAGAATGTCGTAGGTAGCCAGGTGGCTGTTCATAAATAAATTAGGATCTAACCCAGATGCTTTGCTTTGATCTAAAATCATTTTGAAATTGGGTGTTTAGTGTGCAGGTTCAAAAGCTGCTTTAAAAATCACGCTGCCTCAGATTGGTAAGCGTAATAGTAGGTCATTTTTAATACGTACTAAAAAAAAAAGTGAGAGCGCATTTGTGCTTTTGGTAATGTAAGTATTTCTCTGGACCTTTACCAGCAAAAGCAGATGTGTATTCAGCAGTCAGTCTTAGATTAGCGCACCTGCCCAAATGCAAGGGATCAAAGAGGAGATCATGTTTGGGGGAATAGGAACTTGCAGTGAAACCCTGATTATATTCCTTGGTCTGCGATGCAGTTTGCCTGTCGGATATGAGAGAACTAAGACAGAGCTCAGCTGCAGACACAAGGGAGAAGGAACAACAGAAGAATTGCTTATGAATGTTCCCAGTTTCATTACCATTGAGAGTATGCTTGTAACTTGACAGAAATGCAAGAAAGTGATGTCTAAAGATCCACTTCTGACCCTGAGAATAGGTCTTAGAAAGCATCTTTGGATATGTTTTTTGCAGCACAGTAATAAAAGATGATTCAGTAATGAATGAGTAGCTTGATCATAAAAGCGAGGCTGGATTAATTGTTAGGTGTCCTATCTTCTTGCTGACATGATAAAAATTTACAAAGTTTACATGTCTTGTCGCTTTACATTAAAATTATCATGTATCATGTATCATGGCCATAGCCCTGTCTGGTAGTTTTTATTATTTATTAATTTAGAGCGTTTGTATCCCACTCTTCTGCCCAAATGGCTCCTGGAGTAATTTACCCGTAATCAACAATGTATACAGTTTGATGTGATGCAGAACAAAGAAGCTTTTCCTAACATATTTGTTTAAACGTTAGTAACAATCGTCCCATAAGTCCTCCAGAGAGACGATTGTGTCAAGGTTTAGTCTGTCAAGGCCAAAGAACCCTTGATTGCAGTTTGTTACTCTGAGAAGCATATTTGAACAGTTGCCAGATAGGCTGTTGTTCTGCAAACATTTTTTTTAAGCTGAATTACTTAGCTTTTATGTTGCAATGTGGGATGCAGTTAGAAATTGTAACCCGAATTGCTATTAGGATTAAGACATAAGTTACATGTTGTCATTCTGTCATACTCAGTTGCTTGGTCAGTAAGAGGATTTGTCATGTCCTTGCCTCGCATGTAGAGCCTTTCTTCCTTAGTCTGCATTCCCTTGCCCCGCTCATGGGCTCTGGGATCTCAGAATCAATATTTTTTCCACGAACTGCCAGATCGGGACAAGCTCTGAGGGTACTGTAGGGCCTCTGCTAGCAAGAAAACCTGGCTAGAGCAATGACTCGGCTGTCCTGGATTTAGGATTGCTACTGATTGAGGTAGAGTCCCACTCTACAATTATGTGCCCTTAATAGCTGTGTCCCCAACCTATTCTTGGGGAACCCCCCAAAGTGACACCTTTTGTCTGGAGTCAAGAGGGTAAAGGTAAAGGACCCCTGGACGGTTAAGTCCAGGCAAAGGCGACTATGGGGTTGCGGCGCTCATCTCGCTTTCAGGCCGAGGGAGCCGACGTTTGTCCACAGACAGTTTTCCGGGTCATGTCGCCTGTATGACTAAACCGCTACTGGTGCACGGAGGACTGTGACGAGTGCCAGAGCGCACAGAAACACTGTTTACCTTCCTGTCGCAGCGGTACCTATTTATCTACTAGCACTGGTGTGCTTTCAAACTGTTAGGTTGGCAGAAGCTGTGACAGAGCTCACCCTGTCATGCGTATTCAAACCGCTGACCTTCCGATCGGCAAACCCAAGCGGCTCAGTGGTTTAGAGCACAGCGCCACCCGTGACCCTGGTGAGGGTTATGCCTGCTTTATGAAGGGAAGCAGCATCCCTTAAGCAATTGTCCACCACAGTGATGGGATCATTCTCCTACCCACCCTTCTCTATGCAAGAAGGGAGCCCTTTCAGATATTTGATGCTTAATTCATTTAGCTTTTTTAAAAAAGTTTTTGTTTCTATATGCCTCCTGAAAATATAGTAAGTTCACCAGCAATTCAAAATTTCCATGTACTCCTATCAGAGTTCCTGTCAGTCTTCCATTGTGTCATTAGCCAGGAGACCTCAGAATTAATGGCACTGAAGAACTGCCCAGCAGAATAGAGAATTTGGAGAGGGTCTATGACTTGGTTCAGACATAATGGGAAACCATGGTTTTCCCATTATAAGTAAAAATTCTAGGCTGCTTCTTTCATTTTTTAAACTAATTACAGTCTCTTGAGATGTCTGAAGTCAAAACTACAGGTTCTTTAAGAACAAACCAGGCTCTGAAACTATGGTTTGAACCTGCTATTTTTCTCATCAAACATTGTTTAAACAAACCACCAGGAAATCTTTAAATCTTTCACTTTAAATTTAATTTTAAAGTGAAAGCAGACACATTCAGTCACCTAATCACAGATACGAAAGAGGAGGGGCAGAGAATTTCTAGAAACCACAGCTCTCTATGACTTGAACTTGCAACAGGAAGCTGCGGTTTCCCAGTATGCCTGGACTGACACATATCCCAGTGTGGAGAGCAAGAAATCAGAAATACTTTTGGCTGAAAAGAATTCAAAACTCCAACTTCCTCACTTGCCTTGAACAAATAAATGTCTGTTATATGGCAATTTTTGATAAATTGATTTAAAAAAATGTTGTTTTGCTTTTACTGATCTCTCTTTCTCTCTTTGCTGAGGGTATTGGGAAATAAAGAATGCCATTCCTCTAAAAGTTTGGGAGAAAACCATTAGAAATATTGGTGGGGCAGGGGCAGTTTCTACATTGGCCTTTGTAATATTATAGGAAAGGAATAGAGTGTTTTTCTTCATCGTTGCTTATTAGGTCTTCATTTTATATTTCATAGGTGATGATACTTTAAAAACGTGGGACATCAGGAAGTTTAAAACACCTCTGAATTCAGTTGTTGGTCTACCTAGCTTCTTCCCAATGTAAGTACCTTTTTGATTTAAGATACAAGGAATTACGTGCTGGTGTCAGTGAAGATTGATTCAGTGAGGTACAGCTTCTTGTTGAACCAATCTTGTTGAATAGATTGCACTCACCATGTGCCCAGCTCACCAAAAAACTTGAGTAGTAACTTGTGATAGTGATTTTGTCTAGACCTCCGACTGTTGGTGCCCAGAAATGTTAAGGATTTGGCCTTTGATTTCCCCCTTGCTCTTATTTCTAATACTGATGCCATGTTCTGTTAATTGTTTGTGCCTGAGATAGTGGACTTCTCCTTCCTCTCCCCAATGTCCCCTTAATCTACTCTAGAAATTAATCCAGAGAATCTGTCCTGCTGAACAGATTTTGCTCCTCTTGCTGATATTCACCTCTTAATTTATTAAGTTCTACTGTCGTGGTTATTCAGTGGTATGACATATATGTCATGGAACTAGCTCCCTTGTAATTCTGGGTTTGTTGGGGTTGGGATACATTTGTCCATGGAAAAGTGCATGATATTATTAAAAACGTTAGCAGGGTTGACATAAACATGAGCAGTAAGAAATTTAAAGGAATTTTAAAGGATAATTTCGTAAAAAAAAAAAAATTGGATGTGCAGTATGAATACAATAGAAAAATAAGAAATCGCAGAAAGGGAGGGGGGAAGTAGTAGAAAACATTATATGTTTTGTGTAGATTTATATTCATTGCTAAAGGTTGTAAAATGGGAAAACTAAAAATTATATATGTGTTTGTGCATGATACAGTGGTACCTTGGTTCTCAAACTTAATCTGTTCCAGATGTCCGTTCCAGAACCAAAGCATTCCAAAACCAAGGCATGCTTCCCCATAGAAAGTAATGCAAAATGGATTAATCCGCTCAGACTTTTAAAAACAACCCCTAAAACAGCAATTTTAACATGAATTTTACTATCTAACGAGAACAGTGATCCATAAAATGAAAGCAATAAACAATGTACTGTAGTCACACAATCAATCATTATCAGTCAATCAGTAGATGAACTGGGTTCTACACAGTCACAAAAACAAAACAAAAAAGCCGCAAAAACAAAAAGCAAAATAAATAGCAAAAACAGACAGACCTCAGCGTAACACTCAAAACGGAAGTGTAACACTCAAAACGGAAGCGTGGCACTAAAAACGGAGCACGTTTGGTTTGCAAACCAGAAGACTTACTGCTGGGTTTGCAGTGTTTGGGTTCCAAGTTGTTTGAGTACCAAGGCGTTTGAGAACCAAGGTACCACTGTATTAGGTCCAGTGTAGACCCACCTCTCACTCCCTCCAAAGCTGACCTGCAAGTTAAGAAACAGCCTCAGGAGTCTTCCCTCTCCTTTTCCCTTGTTGATCTTAACTATGGTTTGCCATTTTACTTGCATCCTGGGTTTAAAATCTGTGCTACATCTTTAAAGCCAACTAGACAAGGGAATTGACATTGGGAGAGGAAGACTGGCTTCCAGCTTGCATTTTTCAGGAAGTCAGAATTACATCTCCACAGTACACTAGGGTTACTGTGCTAGAGCTCTTTAAGCTTGTAATGCAAATTGATTTTTGCATGCTGTTTTTGCTCCCTGCTTTAGCTCATGTACACCACTTATCTCAAAGTCTGAGATTAATTTTGAAGAATGTAAAAAGAAAGCACTATTTAGTCTTGAGAGTGGACTTTGACATTTTGGAACATTTGTTCCTTGCTTTGAGAGAAGAGAAGGGAAACAATATTGGAAAATACCCCTGTTTACAAGTTCACATTGTTATGTAAAATAGATGGGTATGATGTTGAAAATGGATATTTTGACCTACTTATTCAGATTTTGAAATTTTCTGATTGTTGTACGCTAGACCTTACCCCCTTTCCAGTGCTGAAATCTTTTCGAGACATCTCATTCTGTTGGTTTTGCCAATTTTGCATATTGGAACACAGCTGTGATTTTAGTTGTCATACATAATTAAGGGTTTGCCACAGAGTTTGACATAATACATAAATAAGATTTCAAGGAAACCAATTCATCTGTTCTATACTTTATTTTCAACAGGGCCGACTGCTGTTTCAGCCCAGATGATAAACTACTTGTTACTGGTACTTCTGTTAAGAAAGGAGTTGGAAATGGAAAACTTCTCTTTTTTGAGCGTGAGACATTTAAGAAAGTGTATGAGATAGATGTCACAGATGCGGTAAGCCAGAGTTCACTGTATTACTTGATTTGTTGCTTTTATTCATACATGAAAAAGGATTATGTTGTCACTTTGGTATGTATAATTATAATTGATGTCGTTTTTAGCATATAGGCATATAATTAAATGCATAGTTGAGATTCTGTAAGATCAGGATACCCTAGTGGTACCTCGGGTTATAGACGCTTCAGGTTACAGACGCTTCAAGTTACAGACTCCGCTAACCCAGAAATAGTACCTGGGGTTAAGAACTTTGCTTCAGCATGAGAACAGAAATCGTGTGGCGGCAGCGGGAGGCCCCATTAGCTAAAGTGGTACCTCAGGTTAAGAACAGTTTCAGGTTAAGAACGGACCTCCAGAACGAATTAAGTTATTAACCCAAGATACCACTGTACCATGCTAGTTTTGGTAACTGCATAGTCTCTTACGATAAAAAAAAAATTAACAATAATAAATGATTTCAATAAGATAAGCAACAGGCACAATACCTGAGTCCCACAAATCGTGGGCAGTCATGGGACTTCAGAGGGCTCTTGCTCTTTTGTAAACTAGATCACATTAGCAGGCATATATGTGAGTTTGGGTGCATAAGTACAGTTACTCAAATTCAGCATTTTACATTTATTCTTGTCCTGCTTGCCTCGCACTGCACCGTAGGATTGTACAAGTGCAGAATTGTATATCATACTGCATTTACAATAATTTTTCAAACTGTCCCTCTTTGCTGGTGCCTTTGAGCAGAGGGGGAACTGATTAAATAAATAAGTTAAGAAAGCCAAATTGTGCTTGGATGATTATAATGGTGATGATTATAAATCTAGCTTTATATAAAGAGATGAAGGAATATCCTGGATTTAAATTACAGAACAGTTCCTTTAGCAGTTGGTATGAACAATTTCTAAACCCCACGCTCATTCCTACCTCCATAATCAGATCAGTTAGTGACATGAGAGGGTTTTTTCCCCACCCTTGCCTACCAATATATGTTGCCCTATTCACTGGACTAAGTATTTTGTAGACACCTTAATGCTACGTACCTTGTTTTCCCCTCTTCTTTACTTGTGATAATTTCTGAATTGTGGAATTTGTATTCTTGGGGCACTCTACCTGGGAACCAAGGGACTTGTTGGGGGTAGCTAGAAGGTTGAATTCTATACCCATTCAGTACCTTTCAGCCATACATAGCTCTTCAGGCTTCCACAATAACTTAATAACTAAACTAGAATTAAGATTTAGTGCAAGAGAAGGGAGGGCAGGAGAATGCCAGTGAACTGTGCATTTAATCTATGAGCAAAACAGCAGGGCTTATTAAATTAAATGATAAACCATCCTAATGGGTTCAGCACATGAAATGGGATGCAAGAGAACATTATTGTGTCACATTCAAACATTATAGGAAATACTCTTTGAACAGCTGTTTAGTTTTACCCAATCAGACTGGGGAGAGGGGGGTGGGTCCAGACAATATAGATAATTTTAAAATGCTTAAAGGCAGTAAACTTAATCTTTAAAACTGCTTGGTAAATAGCCAGTAGATTTTGGCCTGCAAATGAACCTGATGTTTAATAGAAGCTTAATGGCTACTTTAAATGCTTGACCAAAGTGATGTCTAGCATTCCTTTCTGTCATACCAAGCAAGCCTTTGTTCACCTCTTTTCTTTTTTTTTGGGGGGGGGGAGTACATTATTATTCCAGGCTTCTGTTGTTTTCTTTGTATAGGCTAGCTTGAGTGCTTGCAGGCCTATCCAGAAGACACTTTGCCAGTGCAGTCTATTCTGAAGTGAATAGGGCATGAACAAAGCTAAGCCAAACCATGGCATATTATGAATGAGCAAACATGCAGGCTTCCATAGAGAAGATGACAGCCGCTTTGCTGCTCCTCTGGTCCTGTTGCTGCTGTGTGCTAAGCCATGGCTTGACTTCACAGTACAGTGGCACCTCGGGTTAAGTACTTAATTCGTTCTGGAAGTCCGTACTTAACCTGAAACTGTTCTTAACCTGAAGCACCACTTTAGCTAATGGGACTTCTTGCTGCTGCTGCTGCCACACTGCCGGAGCACGATTTCTGTTCTCATCCTGAAGCAAAGTTCTTAACCTGAAGCTATATTTCTGGGTTAGCAGAGTCTGTAACCTGAAGTGTATGTAACCTGAAGCATATGTAATGATCTTGGGTTCATGGTCTGTCTCACTCCACACAAACTATGAGCTATAGCCAATGTTTGTTCTATGACTTACCATGTCTGTAGCTTGAACACCATCGTCATTGCATGACTGTGGTACAAATTCATAGTACTACTTGTAAGAAATGGCAAAAACTTGTTAAGCAGCCTTATATCAAGTCATGCCGCTGATAATAACCTTTTATAGAGGATATTCTCATCTGTACCAAATAAGGTAACGTTTGTTTCCTAGCTCTTTTATTAGTTCGAAATACTTACAGGCCAGGGCTCAGCCTCAGTTTTGAAGACAGTTTTCAATGTACAGTGGTACCTCAGATTAAGTACTTAATTCGTTCCGGAGGTCCGTACTTAACCTGAAACTGTTCTTAACCTGAAGCACCACTTTAGCTAATGGGGCCTCCTGCTGCTGCTATGCCGCTGGAGCACGATTTCTGTTCTCATCCTGAAGCAAAGTTCTTAACCTGAAGCACTATTTCTAGGTTAGCGGAGTGTGTAACCTGAAGCGTATGTAACCTGAAACGTATGTAACCTGAAGCGTATGTAACCTGAGGTACCACTGTATAGTAAAAACCCATACAAGATGTTAACTCCTAAAACCAGAGTAATAAAAGCAGCAGCAGCAAGAACAACTGTTTGAAAATGCACTTAAAACCAGAAAAAGACACACTTAAAATGTCCTAAGCTCCAGTAAAAGGTGGCATAGATAAATGCTCTGAGATCCTTCTCTGCATGCTACCTCCAAGGGAGGTTGGAAGTGAAAGATCAGGCCTTTTCTGTGTGGCCCCCTTTCTGTGAAATTCCCTCCCCAAGGAGGCCTGCTTAGTGTCAACTTTGTCATTGTTTTGATGCCAAGCAAAGCTGGTTTTCCCCCACCCCCAACCGCGATCAGTTGTTTGTGTTGTTTTGGTATTCCATCTAAGATGGGGCTTGGGTGGTTATGTCATGGTACTGTATTTTTGAATATGTTTTCAGCATGTGTATGTGGTGTTACTCTGTTTTTACTTTGTGTAAATCCCAGTGCAAAAAATCCTGAAGGGAAGTGATACATAAATTTAATAAACTTAACCTCTGAGGAAGATCTTAATTAATCAGGCAGATAAAATGCAAGTATGTAACATTTCTTCAAACAGATACTTGATGAAGCATATATACATATATTTATTTCATAAAATTTATATATCGCTTGATTGTAGAAAACCTCAAAGCAGTTTACAAAAGATTAAGATCAAGAAAATTCACAACCATACAGTACTTTATAACATTCAAAAGTTAAAATACTAAAACAAATTAAAATTACCTCAACTTTTCTTGTAGGCATATAAGTTCATTATATAAGACCTACAGTTCCCAGTGTTGCTGAATGCAATTAAAATGTTCCCCATATTGTTGGTTCTAAGAGTTCGAAGGATAGTGTGTTTTACAAAAAAAATTCCTAAGACAGATACGCTGGTGTTTTTTCCTAGCCGTTGAACATTTTAAAGCTGGTGAGAGTATTGTGGATAACTTTTCAACTCCCACCTTATTTATTGTAGTTGGCTAATTGCATAGGATGGGCTCCAAAGGAGCTTCACACTTGAGTTATTTGGTTTGTCCATTTCTAGGCAAAGGTTTAGCATAATATTTTAATGTGCAGACAGTCTGTCTATTCCACAGGGGTAATAATGGACATTCCTACTCATCTCAATGGACTAGTCATGCATTTTGGGAACAGAATGATGGTGGTATATTTTTTCCAGCCTTACGTTACAAGTATTTTAAAATGAATCCATTTAAAATAAATTATTTTACAATCTTGGAAGCTTTGTATGCCAATGGGAGTTGGAAGAGTGACTGAAAAAAATAGTTTCTAGCCAGCTTTAGGACAGATAACAGCAGCATTGAAATGTTAGTTGTATGAAGTACAGAACATTAAAGTGCTGTTAGTTAAATTAATTATTCTTGTGCACATCTGTTTGATTTAAAGCTATTGTCTACTCTGGAAGCAGTGCTGTTAACCACGTAAGAGCAATTACTGTCTCTTACAAGATAATGTAAAACACGGATGGCATGCTGTGGCCAGTTGGATTAGGGCGCCCATCGTGTCTGACCTTTGGCCTTGTGGGTGGGGCTGATTGGAGCTGCAGTCCATCAACTGGAGGGCCACAAGGTCACCATTGCTGATGTAAAAGGTGCTGTTGAGAGGTCTTATTGGCTGACTGGAGAGACCAGCTGGTTTGTAATTGCTAATGTATATGGCCCATGTCACTGTGGTGTCCGGCCATGCCATTTTAGGCACTTAAGATATCTGCTTTCTCGTTGCTGACTACGTCAGACTCAGCAGCACAACTGCCATAGTTTGGAAGTAAAGACAACCAGGGCAAAGGTATTGCTTGTAACTGGGCACCCTAGCACAATATTGTTGTTGTTGTTGTTATTAAAATTTATTTATACATACAGTGGTACCTCGCAAGACGAATGCCTCGAAAGACGAAAAACTCGCAAAACGAAAGAGTTTTTTGTTTTTTGAGTTGCTTCGCAAGACAGATTTCCCTATGGGCTTGCTTCGCAAGACGAAAACATCTTGCAAGTTTGCTTCCTTTGTCTTGCAAGCTTGTTTCCTTTTTCTTAAAACCGTGCATTCACTTCGAGGAGCAACTCATAGCACGTGGTGTGGTAGCCTTTTTTGAGGTTTTTGAAGACTTTGGTGATTTTTGAAGCTTTTCCAAAGTCCGTGCTTCGCAAGACGAAAAAATCGCAAGACGAAAAAATTCACGGAACGAATTAATTTCGTCTTGCGAGGCACCACTTTACATACATACATGGGGACACGGATGGCGCGGTGGGTTAAACCACAGAGCCTAGGACTTGCTGATCAGAAGGTTGGCGGTTCGAATCCCCGCAACAGGGTGAGCTCCTGTTACTGGGTCCCTGCTCTTGCCAACCTAGCAGTTCGAAAGCACGTCAAAGTGCAAGTAGATAAATAGGTACCACTCCGGTGGGAAGGTAAATGGCGTTTCTGTGCGCTGCTCTGGTTCGCCAGAAGTGGCTTAGTCATGGCCACATGACCCGGAAGTTGTACGCCGGCTCCCCTTTACCCTTTACATACATGCATACATACATACCCCACCCATCTGGCTGGGTTTCCCCAGCCACTCTGGACAGTTCCCAACAGTGGTACCTAGTGTCACGTACCGTCCCCCTTACGAATGCTTCAGATTATGAGTAAATGCTCCCAGTTGCAAACTTTGCCCTGGGATGTGAGCGGTAGTCGCACGCCGGCAGCAGCGGGAAGTGCCATTAGTGAAGGTGCACCTCATGTTACGAGCAGTTTCGGGCTACAAATGGACCTCCGGAACGGATTACCATATTTTTCACACCATAGGATGCACCGGACAATAGGACGCACCTTGTTTTAGAGGGGGGAGAACAAGAAAAAAAAATCTCCCCCTCTCTGCCCAGCGTCCCTTCAGCGAAGCGGCAGGGGGCGCTGCGCAGAGAGGGGGAGAATTTTCCCCCTCTTGTTTTCACGCTCTAAAACAAGGTGCCGTTCAGGCGGCTACCCTGGAAGCCTGGAGAGCCAGGAAGCCTGTGCACCGACCCCTCTCCCTCTCCAGGCTTCAGGTTCCTTTCGACCTGCTCTTTGGGGCTGGCGGGGGAAGCCCACCACCAGCCCCAAAGAGCAGGTCAGGGAGCTGCGGAAAGACGCAGCGGAGAGGCTGCTGCCATAGTCGCGCGTCACCTCTCCAGCTGGGAGAGGGTCGTGGGGCTATGGCTTCTTTAGCCCCTCACATGCTCTCCCAGCTGGAGAGGTGGCGCGCGGCTAAAGAGGATCCTGCCATAGCCGTGCGTCACCTCTCCAGCCGGGAGAGGGTCACGGGGGGCTTCTTTAGCCCCGCGCACTCTCTCCCGGCTGGAGAGGTGATGCACGGCTATAGAGGCTCCTTCCATAGCCGCGCGTCACCTCTCCAGCCAGGAGAGGGTCGCGGGGCTATGGTGTCTTCGCTCCATAGGACGCACACACATTTCCCCTTCATTTTTGAAGGGGAAAAAGTGCGTCCTATAGAGCAAAAAATACAGTAAGTTTGTAACCGGAGGTACCACTGTATTAATGATAATAATAATAATAATAATAATAATAATAATAATAATAATTAAAAAAAAAAAAAAAACATCAAACTTCCCTAAACAGGGCTGCCTTCAGATGTCTTCTAAGAGTCAGTTAGTTGTTTATTTCCTTGACGTCTGATGGGAGGGTGTTCCCATGTTCTTGGGAGCTGTAAACACGGACACACAGTTGACTTGAATGGGGAGTGAATGAGGGAGAGGGTTGGATCTTAGAGGAGCCCAAGCCACAAATGTGTCTGTTGCACACTAGAAGAAGCTCACATTTTCTGCTGGAAGAAATTCTACTCTATCCAGAAGAGAAAGAGTTAAGGGCAGGGGGAACAGTAGGGGTTCTAGGTGCCCAGAGAGGGGCTGCTGAGCCTTCCTCTGCAGCACAGGAAGGAATGAGACTTACTACTACCTTCATTCAGAGCAGAGAAAGTTGTATAAATGAATATACCTCTCCTCTTCCTGAATATCTCAAAGCACAATCCATGTGATTATCTCATTTTAAGCTGACTGCAAACCTGTGAGATAAGATGTTCTCACAGACAGAAGCTTCTCAAAGGCCTTGCAATGATCTTAATGGCTGATTGGGGACTTGAATCTAATTTTCCCAATTCTGGACGAAACTTTTTGGTCAGCTTACTACACTAGCTACAGGATTATGCCATGCCAGGGCCTAACTGGAATCTCATCTGTGTTACAGCATGTCTTAGCACCTTACAATGTTTTATTTTCTTTCATTCATAACTTGCCCATTCCACAGACATTTTTTAAAACCTGAATTTGTAGTATGTAAAAGTGAGGGCTGAATACATGTTTCCTATCATAAAATTCCCCTTCATGGATCACTGCCTTGCCGTGGCGAAGGGGCTTGAAGAACTCAGAGAAGCTATGAACTATGCCGAGCAGGGCACCCAAGATGAACAGGTCATAGTGGAGAGTTTTGACCAAATGTGATCCACCTGGAGGAGGAACATTATATAGGAGGCAGCAACGAAAACCATCCCAATGAAAAGGAAATGCAAGAAAGCAAAGTGGCTGTCCAATGAGGCCTTACAAATAGCGGGGGAGAGAAGGCAAGCAAAATGCAAGGGAGATCGTGAAACATACAGGAAATTGAATGCAGATTTCCAAAGAATAGCAAGGAGAGACAAGAAGACCTTCTTAAACAAGCAATGCAAAGAAATAGAGGAAAGCAATAGAATGGGAAGAACCAGAGATCTGTTCAAGAAAATTGGAGATATGAAAGGAACATTTCGTACAAAGATTTCCATAATAAAGGACAAAAGTGGAAAGGACCTAACAGAAGCAGAAGACATCAAGAAGAGGTGGCAAGAATACACAGAGGAATTATACCAGAAAGAAACGGATGTCTCATATACCACAGGTAGTGTGGTTGCTGACCTTGAGCCAGACATCCTGGAGAGTGAAGTCAAATGGGCCTTAGAAAGCACTGCAAATAACAAGGCCAGTGGAAGTGATGGTATTCCAGCTGAACTATTTAAAATTTTAAAAGATGATGCTGTTAAGGTGCTACACTCAATATGCCAGCAAGTTTGGAAAACTCAGCAGTGGCCAGAAGATTGGAGAAGATCAGTCTACATCCCAATCCCAAAGAAGGGCAGTGCCAAAGAATGCTCCAACTATCGCACAATTGCACTAATTTCTCACGCTAGCAAGGTTATGCTTAAAATTCTACAAGGAAGGCTCAAGCAGTATGTGGACCGAGAACTCCCAGAAGTGCAAGCTGGATTTAGAAGAGGCAGAGGAACCAGAGACCAAATTGCAAACATGCGCTGGATTATGGAGAAAGCTAGAGAGTTCCAGAAAGACATTTACTTCTGCTTCATTGACTATGCAAAAGCCTTTGACTGTGTCGACCATGGCAAACTATGGCAAGTTCTTAAAGAAATGGGAGTGCCTGATCACCTCATCTGTCTCCTGAGAAATCTCTATGTGGGACAAGAAGCTACAGTTAGAACTGGATATGGAACAACTGACTGGTTCAAAATTGGGAAAGGAGTACGACAAGGCTGCATTTTGTCTCCCTGCTTATTTAACTTATATGCAGAATTCATCATGCGAAAGGCTGGGCTGGATGAATCCCTAGCCGGAATTAAGATTGCCGGAAGAAATATCAACAACCTCAGATATGCAGATGACACAACCTTGATGGCAGAAAGTGAGGAGGAATTAAAGAACCTTTTATTGAGGGTGAAAGAGGAGAGTGCAAAATATGGTCTGAAGCTCAACATCAAAAAAACGAAGATCATGGCTACTGGTCCCATCACCTCCTGGCAAATAGAAGGGGAAGAAATGGAGGCAGTGAGAGATTTTACTTTCTTGGGCTCCATGATCACTGCAGATGGTGACAGCAGCCACGAAATTAAAAGACGCCTGCTTCTTGGGAGAAGGGCAATGACAGGCCTAGACAGCATCTTGAGAAGTAGAGACATCACCTTGCCAACAAAGGTCCGTATAGTTAAAGCTATGGTTTTCCCAGTAGTGATGTATGGAAGTGAGAGCTGGACCATAAAGAAGGCTGATCGCCGAAGAATTGATGCTTTTGAATTATGGTGCTGGAGGAGACTCTTGAGAGTCCCTTGGACTGCAAGAAGATCAAACCTCTCCATTCTGAAGGAAATCAGCCCTGAGTGCTCACTGGAAGGACAGATTGTGAAGCTGAGGCTCCAGTACTTTGGCCACCTCATGAGAAGAGAAGACTCCCTGGAGAAGACCCTGATGTTGGGAAAGATGGAGGGCACAAGGAGAAGGGGGCGACAGAGGACGAGATGGTTGGATAGTGTTTTCGAGGTTACCAGCATGAGTCTGACCAAGCTGCGGGGGGCAGTGGAGGACAGGAGTGCCTGGCGTTCTCTGGTCCATGGGGTCACGAAGAGTCGGACACGACTAAATGACTAAACAATAACAACATCATAAAATTACTATGAAATGTTAGGTTCTTTCAGGTTTTTTCATCCCCTTGTAACCACTACAGCAATATTAAATAGTGAAATACTATCATACTGGTATGCTTGCTTATGATTCTGATGCCGCAGTTTCTCTGAGGAGCATTAAATTCTGTGGCTAACATATGAAACGATTGTATGCAGTGTTAGTGAACATTCTAGAGCTCCTCAGACTTCCATAATCCATTGAGGCTCATTGTGCTCCCTGGAAGACTACTCCGGGAGGTTGAGGGATTTTCCTAAGCACAAGGGACTGCAGTGGGCAGGAAAACACCAGCCCATCTTGGAATATGCCTAAGGTGTTTCCAGGCATGCACAGGACTCTTGGATCCCTGCCTATAAAAACCGTGTTTAAATCTAGAGTTCATTTACTGTCCTCCTGTTCACCCAAGGAAAGTTCAACGTGTGTATATGTGTGTATGTGTATATATAAAGCAGAATGTCAATGCTTGATCATCGCTGTCAAAATGTCTCTTTACGTGTTCCGAGTCTTTGGCGCTTATCTCACTGCACGGGCAGCCAAGTGCAGCAAATCAGAACAGTCTTCTTCAAACAGGCCCCACCACATTGCCTCATCACCACTGAGGCAGAAAGCAAAATTGGCACTTGTAAGGCAAGCGTGTAAAGCCGAAACGTTTTCTTAGCAGCAGTTGTTGCTGACAGTTTTATGTCTTTCCGATCCATGGTGGAGACCTAAACTAGACATCTTAAACCATCAAACCAGTGCCAGATAAGCCACAGTGCTAATGGGTTTTTCCTTTTAAGAAAAACAAATGACTTATCAAAGACAGTAGATATAGACTGTTTGGGATAGGTGGAGCAGTCAAATGTGACAAAGTTCTGTATTCCTAAACTTCAAAGAGCCTATGTGTTCAGCCCCACAAAGTTCAGGATTGTCATTAGGCCAAAGGTCTAGTGCTGCCTTCTCCTGACATCAGCATTCCTCCTTCCTTTGGTTTGGTCCGATCCCTGTTTTGTCTGGCAATGGCAGCTTGGGTGCTGTTTTTTTCAGATAGAGGAAGGCTTTTAGGTAGAGCTGGTGTACCATTAGTCTCCATTTCACAAGTTTTCCCACAAAATTGTCATCCTCTCACAGCATCTTAGCACTGTGTCCTCTCTGTGCTTGAAATGCAGGCTGATCCATACATAACACTAAGCCATGGTTTGCTTAACAGATCACCAGTTAACCATGAGCTGTCCACAGGCAATAAAAGAAACCATGGCGTCTTTCTTCTTAATCTGGTTTCTTTTTCAGCTGCTCATGCCCTTGTAGTTTGAGTATCTGGAGTGGGGTGGCCCAACAAACCATGGTTAAGGAAGGCGCTGAGTCTGCATGTAAAACCAAACCATAGTAAAACAAACAAAAGTTTGTAACCCAATAAATAAACTATGGCTTCAGATCACGTTTTGTTGGCAGTGAAGATGCTGGACAAGGCACATAACACATTATATGCAAACCAGTCCCCTGAAATCTACAGAAAACTTAAAGGAGGGAATTTGTGTACTGTTTGACATCTCTGCCAGAGAGCATAGGTGCTTGTGTTGCTGGCAAGCAGAACAAAATAAATACCTAATGCAAAGACTTTTTCATCTGGCTGGAAATGCTTCTTAAATTAAAAATGTATTCTGTTGTTTCCAACTGTATATGCATACATACCTCCACAAGTCAGCTATATTACTATCTTAAGGCTGCAATCCTATATCCACTTTTCAGGGTGTTCCCCACAGGACTTAATTCTGAGCAGATAAATATAGGATTGCTCTGTAAGAGTGGTATACTATTCCCACCCCCCCTTTACTGATAAATCTTGCTATATTCCAATTTCAGTCCAAGTTTTCATAGTTATCTCCCACTCTCCTCTCTTTGGCTTGGTTGTCTTTTACCACTGGAACATTTCAGCCAATACTGACAGCAGGATGGAAGAGTGAGCAAATTTCATAATCCCTTTCCATCACATTTAGATTTTAAGGCCATCTGTAACGGAAAGGAGTCAAATAGAACAAACATGCTTTCTCCAAAATGCAGACTACTGCAGCTGAAAAAAAGCCTCAGGCCTTTGCTTCTTGGCTCATAGCCTAAGCTTAAGGCAAGTGTGGCTGTCATATGACATCACCAGTAGGTTTTTTTAATAAAAAACAACAACGTGTTTAGTATAGACTTCAGCCAAATGTGAATGGACATATTTTTTTAAAAAATCATTTCAAAGCCAGCTAATCCAACTTCTTTAAGCAGTTGACAAGTTCCGCATGTATGACTACAACTATTAGTTAAGTTTATAAATTCAGTTAATTCTCAACTTATTTCTCATTGTAGAGATTTAACAGATTATCCTCTTCCAAATTCTCGCTGTAGATTTTTTTACCATGAGTAGTCTAGACTCTTGAGCTCTGGGTGATGTTTTCTTTTTAGGGTAGAGTTTGACACCAGATTCTCCCAGATGTCAGCCTTAAACAATACTGGGCTGGACAAACAAGCATAGCTGTCAACTTTCAGATTTGAAAATAAGGGATCAGCAGCCTCACCTGTCCCAGGGACAGTCTATGGGATATCTAACAATCTGGGATAGCAGTGGGAAGCTGTGGGAAACGGCGCTGGAATAAGGGAATTTCCCGCAAAAAAAGGCAAGGTTGACAGCTATGCAGACAAGGAAAGAGAAAATGAATACAAGACTAATTCCTGTAGTACCATTCTATATCCCAGTGTTAAATGTGAACTGATTCAGTGTCTTTTATTAAACCAATTTCTCTTTAAAATCAATGAAGCAAGTTTTTTCATTTAATGAAAACTGACAGTTTTCACTCTTAAAATCATTTTTTCCTTCAATGCTAGGTGATGTTTAACAAACGTTCATGCCCCTGCTGTAGAACTATGAAGGGTTAGTAGTGCTCTGCAGATGTTGTAGGACTCTTTAACTCCCATAATCCTGGCTGTTGACTTTCCTAGCTGGGGTTGATCAGTGTTGGAGGCCAAGAATATCTGGAGGCATACCCCGGGGGGGAGGGGGGAACCAATGGCAAGTTACAGTAGGTACTTTGACCTAGTTTTCACAAACAGGCAGAGATCGACCTGTGCATGGACTGTACCAATTCAGATTGGAAGTGGGACTTTGGTGATCAGCATGCACCTCCACTTTCTTCTCTCCCCCTCCCCAAATCTCTGCATTTTGGAAACTGTGAAGATAGCTGGAAGACTTAGCGAAAGCCTTTTCCCCGACTTGCTAGCTTTCTGCATTCAGGGATTCAAAAAGAGAAGAGAAACATTGAAACATGTGGAATGGTACAATCCTCTGCCCATCTGTGAGAACTAAGCCTCTGTTAATTGGATTACAGAAGGTTCCGCCTTGCCAGTAGGAGTCAACTTACAAAAGTCCTTCTTGAGACAAGGCAGTAAAAGAGAGAACTATTCCCTTTGGGAATGTAATGATGAAGCATAAAAATGCCCTGCATTTTACAGGCTTGTCAGCCCAATAAAAGGTATCAACTTGCTTGTTTTACAAGCTTATCCTTCTGTGGGAGCAACACATCTCTTGAGACCCTTTTATACAGTGAAGGCTAAACTATTTGGTATTTTAACACGGAGCCACTTTAGCATTCAAATAACTTAACTTCCACTGATGGGTGATGCTCACATGGGATGAAAATGCTGTTGGGCTATACATGAAGGAAGTTGCAAAAGTCAATACATATGGGAGATTTTCAATTGGTTTTACCCTTCCAGCTGCAGCTCCCTGCATGTAATGTCCAGAAGGTCTTCTGGGGTTGCTTTTTGAAGGGTGCCAGGGGAATATTGCCAGATGGGGAAGATGCAGCCCTTTAGATCAGCTTTCTCCAAGCTGGTGCCTTTCAGATACTTTGGACTACAGTCCCATAAGCCCCAGCTAGCACAACTATGGCTTGGGTAATAATAATAATAAATTTTATTTATACCCCCCCTCCCCGGCCAGAGCCGGGCTCAGGGCGGCTAACACCAGTAAAATTACAGTAAGAACATAATGGGGGGGGGAACCAATTTAAAATACAGGTTAAAATGCAGTTTAAAATGCACCCTCATTTTAAAAGTAGCCCATAGATCACAACCATAAGGGGAGGGAAACATAAGGGTCAGACTGAGTCCAAGCCAAAGGCCAGGCGGAACAGCTTTGTCTTGCAGGCCCTGCGGAAAGATGTCAAGTCCTGCAGGGCCCTAGTCTCTTGTGACAGAGTGTTCCAGCAAGTCAGGGCCAGTACTGAAAAGGCCCTGGCCCTAGTTGAGACCAATCTAACCACCTTGCGGCTTGGGACCTCCAAAATGTTGTCATTTGTGGACCTTAAGGTCCTCTGCGGGGCATACCAGGAGAGGCGGTCCCATAGGTATGTGGTAGCAAGCTAATAGACACAAATGAGCACAGAACCTATGCTCTGTGGTAGCATATGATGCCTTTCTAAAACATGGCAGGAGAATCACAAAAATCCAGTACATTTTGCATAGAGAAGCATGTGCATATTGCTTGCATAGTGGGTTAGATCAGGTACAGTAGAGGTACAATATTTCTTTCTCTTAAACAGCTGGGTAGTATTCAGAAACTAGCTAGCAAAGTGTTTGGGGTTGTTACTGGATTCCGCCATAGTTAAACTGGGAAACACTTGTGGCTGGGGCTGCTTCAAGATGAAAGGTTAGCAGAACTGATACTGGCGCAACTGCAAATTGGGGTGGAGAACCCTTTTCACCCGGAGGGCTGCATTTCCTTCTGGGCAACCATTCGGGGGCCACATGCTAATTGCAGTAGGCTAGTTTTGACACACACTTAACAGATTTCTCCCTGTCCTCCATCCACAGCAGCAAAAGACATTAGCAAAGGGCAAATTATAGCCAGGCAAAACCACACAAAGCAAGGCCAGAGAAGGGTGTAGCCCGAGAGAGTTCTGAGGGCCAGAGGGAGATGTCTGGAGAGCCATGCTTCGCCCCCAGCAATGAAGCTCCCTTTTGTTCCTTTCAGGAGCTGGAATTGTCCTCATTCACAATCCCCAGAATATTTTATAGTATTAGAGCTATATTAGGAAACAGTCAATCCATGTATGTTTGAAACACAACAGTAGTGTCATTTATACTATGAGAGGAAATGGTAAAAGGGCACTTTTAAACCACTGGAAAAGCACAGCAATAATCTGCTTTAAGGAAATCTGTAATAGCATTCTGACAATAGAATTTTACACTGCATCTTCAGGTATAGCTAATACTTACTGTTTCTGAGTTCCAAATTCGCAGAGCCGCAAACTAACAAGTGGGGCCAGAGGGTTAACCAAATGTTTTGCGCTGGTTTATGCAAAACACTATAAATCTTCCTCCAGTTGATTTTGCACAAGAAGGAAAATCTGATTGCAGAAGTGCCTCGGATCCTGTGACTTGCTTTTAATTACAGTGCTTACAATTCTGACTCAGCTCATTTGTCTCTTGGGTGCAGTTGAAATTCAAACATCAGCTGCCTCATTTGCAGCATTATTACAGAACTCCCAAGTAAAAAGGAAGTAAAGCATTTCACTCTTCCTAACACACTGCTATAGGCTTAAATGGAGTACAGATTCAAGACTGTAATTTATTTGTTGTTTAAATTTATGACTCGCTTCACATGAGACATCAGGAAGTGATTTACAGTATAATAATGTATGTAAAAAAGATGGATGGGTAGGTAGGTAGATATTTAAAACAATTGCATACATTAAACTTTTTCTAAGGTAAAGGTAAAGGTACCCCTGCCCGTACGGGCCAGTCTTGACAGACTCTGGGGTTGTGCGCCCATCTCACTTAAGAGGCCAGGGGCCAGCGCTGTCCGGAGACACTTCCGGGTCACGTGGCCAGCGTGACATCGCTGCTCTGGCCAGAGCCAGAGCCAGAGCTGCACACGGAAACGCCGTTTACCTTCCCGCCGGTAAGCGGTCCCTATTTATCTACTTGCACCCGGAGGTGCTTTCGAACTGCTAGGTTGGCAGGCGCTGGGACCGAGCAGCGGGAGCGCACCCCGCCGCAGGGATTCGAACCGCCAACCTTTCGATCGGCAAGCCCTAGGCGCTGAGGCTTTAACCCACAGCACCACCTGCGTCCCTAAACTTTTTCTAGAAAACACTTAAAACATTTGGAAACAACAATACAGTGGTTAAGTACTTAATTCGTTCCGGACGTCCATTTTTAACCTGAAACTGTTCTTAACCTGAAGCACCACTTTAGCTAATGGGGCCTCCTGCTGCTGCCACGCGATTTCTGTTCTCATGCTGAAGCAAAGTTCTTAAACCGAGGTACTATTTCTGGGTTAGCGGAGTCTGTAACCTATAGCGTCTGTAACCTGAAGCGTATGTAACCCGAGGTACCACTGTAGCACATACATAAAATCAGTTTTAATCCAAAACAATATCCAGTTGGGATGGAGATTTTACCAGGTTAGTTGAAAGAGGAACATCTTTCGTATGCACCAAAAATACAACAGAGATCTCCAGGATGCCTTCTGTAGAACACAGTGTCTGTAGGGACTAAGGCAATATTTCTCGACACAAGCTATATGGGGCTTTGTACAACAATACCAGCACTTCGAACCTAGCCTGGGACCTGATTGGCAGCCAGTGCAATTCTTTCAACCATTGCACAATACAGTGGCAACATTTCGCCCCAGTGAGCAGTCAGTTCACTACAGGGCTGCCTCAAGTGCAGCCCCACTTACAGCACATTGGAGTAATCCAATCTGGAGGTTATCAGTCCATGGACAAGAGTGGTCAGGCTATTGCCATCCAGAAATGAGCATAGCAGTATTACCAACTGCAGGCACTCCTGAGGTCATCTGGGCCTCTAGTGACAGAGATGGGTCCTGGTGCATTTCCAGACTACAAACCTGCTCCTTCAGGGGGAATACAACCCCACCGAAAGCAGGCAATTGGCCAACTGTCCAGTAAACAAACAGAAATGGGAGGTCTTTCTACCAGTTCCTGTTAATTCTGTTACCATAAGATGCCTCACTAAAATACATTGAATAACATCAATGAACTGACGACACCTAGCTCTGTGTTTTTAACTTTTTATGAAGTCCGGGAACACTAATCTGGTCTTGAACCTGTGCCTGACAGCTGTATTTATCTGGAAGAGGGTGTTAAGGGAGGCTTTGCAGTGGTAGAAAAGGCTGGTCACTTCAAAGCAATTCTTAATCATCATGGGCAAACCAGGAAAGGGACCATTTGCAAGACTACAGTACAGTGGTACCTCGGGTTACATATGCTTCAGGTTACATACACTTCAGGTTACAGACTCCACTAACCCAGAAATAGTACCTCGAGTTAAGAACTTTGCTTCAGGATGAGAACAGAAATCGTGCTCCAGCAGCACGGCAGCAGCAGGAGGCCCCATTAGCTAAAGTGGTGCTTCAGGTTAAGAACAGTTTCAGGTTAAGAACAGACCTCCAGAACGAATTAAGTACTTAACCCGAGGTACCACTGTACATATTAAGAAAAGGCACACTTTCCTTTTTTGCATTTCCTAATGTTCCATTTTATTTTATTAGAATATTTGCATCCCACACTTTCAGGCAGGAAGCGCTACATAGCTGAAATCCCAGTGCACATCTAAAGAAACAGCCACAACAGTGTTGTTCAATGAGTTGCAAGCAGAAGCAACCATTTTAGGCTCAAGAGGTCCACAGTTTCTCTTGTTGTGCTTGCAGTGGAAAGTGTTCCACCAGCCTAAGCTTCCTCCTCGCTTTGGAGATGGAGAGGTGCAGGGATTGTGGAGGACATCAGAGTGGGTGGTGCAACTATGGGGATGATCCTTGCCTTCTTCATGGATGAGAGGAAGGCTGGAGTTTTTGGTGGTGCACTTCAGAGATGCTCAGAAGCATAGTGTTAAAACGACAAACAACGAGCTTCCTCCTGATCTTGGAACTGGAGACAGAAGCTGGAAATTTTCTTCAGGTTGCATGAGGCCTTATGAGATTAGTTTTGTCCCTTTTTTGGTTTGAAGCTGGGGAAGAGAGGCCTGGTATGGTGTTCTTCCTGTGCCTCTGAAGTGCTCTAAGTGCACTAACTTCAGAAGTGCAACATGATTCCAGAAATGATGTCACCACAACTGTCTCAAGCTCAAAGGTAGGGAGGGAACCAGGGGATTGTGTCAGGGAACTGCCATCAGCTCAGAGACGAGAGATGGAAGGGCAGTTGTGTTATAGGGAGCCTCCGAAAATCTTGCGAAGCAGTTCCTCTTCCGGCGAGGAGGAAAGCCCCACCTCCAGTGGAGAAGAAGTGCAGGGCAAGGGGATGCTAGGGAGAGCCTTAACGCTGAGCCTGAGCAAGCCGGAGAGGCGGGAAGCACGCCCTTGCCAATGCCCATTCTGCGCAGTAGTCTTTGGCGCAGGGAGGGGTGGAAAAGGCTGGTGGTGACGTGACTTTTATGCTGGGGGAGGTACAAAAACCAACCACTCCCAGATTCTGCTAGCGATTGAGACAGACATGAACTTACGATGCTCTTCACTGTAAATAGTTTGCACCAAGAATAAAGCCTGTAAAAAACAGGTCGGGGTCCTGCCTCGTTACTCTCGAGCAACCACCACAGCCATCTGACAGATTGTCTCTGATTTTACACTGCAAATCCAAGAGACAGTGCAAGTTGAGAGAGCTACCCCTACCTTTTGGGGAAGGGGCAAATGTCAGGAAACAACAGGGTTGGCCAAAATGTGTAGAACCTTTTTAGGTAATTAATAATAGTCTTCATACTGTGTATAATTACATCATTAAAGCAAAGCCATTAAAGCAAAGCAGCACGGGACTGGAAGAAAAAGAACTCGTATCTAAAACAGATATCCCTATACTTCAAACATTCCCAGCAGATTCTTGCATGAGTGCCCAGTTGCAAACACAGATTATGCTTTACTACTCCAAATTTTGAAGAATATTTGATAGGATAGCAAAAGCTGTTCTCTAATATCACTTTTTTTTTAAACAAGCATATTTTAGCTGACCTGATTATTCACATAAATATTTTCTGGGAGAATATTAACAGAACTATTTCCATATTTTTTTTTAAAAAAAATGTTTTTATTGAATTTCCAAATTAACAAATGCAAGAGAGAGAAAACAAATTTCTCGAACATACACAAACAAGAGTAAACAGAAATAATTGGGATCTAGGAATTCATCCATTTCATGTCTGTTTCCTTATTGTTATATATTATGTCTAAATTAATTTACTTTGCTGTACATGCAAGCAAATGAACCATATTTAACATTCAAACAAACTAGAAATGAGGTCAAAATTGGGGAAAGGTAGGATTGTTGGCCAAATGGTTTAGAAATTGGCAATATGATATGCCTACAGAGTCCCTTTGGTCTACAAAGTGGGAATCCTATAACAGAATGCCTTAAAAGGCTCCAAAGTCGTATTAAATTTAATTTAGGCTTCCCAGTTAGAATAAAATTGTATTTTATGTTCCCTTATTAAATAAGTTATGTGGCTTTTACAATCTAGCTTGTTACCCTAAATTTGGAAGCCCCCTTTTCCTTTCCATCTGGCACAAGATCATGGTTAGTGGTGCATATTGTATTTCCAAATGGTCTGCTTGCTTACTACTGCTGGTTTAGGAATTTCCTATCTTGCAGAGGGAAAAAAGGATCCCTTGGAGGGGGGTGGTTGTTTTAGACTTTTATTTGCCACCTGAACAGCAGTTGCTGTGGAAGTATGTTGTATGGTGTAGAAGTAAGTAAGTAAATGATCATTGGTTTCTACACATGTAATTGACTGAGTCTTTGTGGCTTAAGGGTCTTGTGCACCTCTTGAGTATTACCTGAAGATAAATATAGGTGAAATGTGATAAAATAAAAGGGAAGCTCCCCCTAAAACTGGGTATTGTCCTGGCTTTCAGAACTAAAAAATCGCTAACCAAGAACTAATGTTACTTTTCAGAGTGTTGTCCGTTGTCTCTGGCATCCAAAGCTGAATCAAATCATGGTTGGTACAGGGAATGGATTGGCTAAAGTATACTATGACCCCTTCAAGAGTCAAAGGTATTTAATTAATTGCATCTGAACCTTATTTCTTAAAATGTATAAATGCTTGCTTAGATGCGAGATTTCTTTGAATTCACTGTTTCTTCTTAAAAGGTGAGGAGCGGGGAATGGTCGCTTGTGTTTTCCAGTTTTCCTTTTTTGTATATTTATTTATTCAGTTTTACATATAAAGGAAAGCCAACAGTCCCAGATGACTGAGAGTCGTGGTCAAAAAGATAATTACAAATCATTTTCAGTAGTTTGTGTTTTCAAACTGGCCGTGTTTCCCATTGGAACTTAGTATTGCTTTTTTTTAAATTTCTGGAATCCCGTTTCTGAAATGTTGCACCGCTGACACATTGTGCCTGCTCCAATTCAGCGATCCCAACTTTATAAACTATGGTTTATTAAGCTGAGAATGAGCATCGTGTGCATGCATTCCCTATGCACTCCTCCTGTCTCAACCTGGCTTCAGTGCTTGTATCTTGGTTACTTTAAACAAGAGTTTTCCGTTATGAAATTGGAAACTGTGGTTTAATCTTGGACTCCAAACCATGATACGAAACCAGGATGTTTACAGTCTGATGCTGTCTCTGAGGAGGCCCTCCTGGAGACCTCACTGCTATCATTTAGGCGCCAGACAAAAATTCCTGTTTTCCCAAAGCTTTTTAAGAGCTGCTAATGTGAGCATTTAAAAGAAAAAAAAAGAAAAAAAATCTTAGAGCTGTTTTGATTTTCCTGTCTAAATAGGCTGCTGCTGTTTTAGTTTGCCATATTAGTTTGTGTGCTTTATTTAATTATTTTTATCATTACTCTTAAATTGTATTTTTGTTTTGTATCTTGCACCTCTGTTGGCCACCATGGGAACATGCATTTATGTTGAAGGCGCAGGGTATAAATTACGTAAATAGATTTACATGCGTTATAAAAGAATTGCAAGAGGGTGCAAAGCATTTTGATACACCCTTAATTTGTCGACTTAATATATAACTAAATAAACTTACTCAGTGGATTTAGGCTAAGCAGCAAGTGCTCCCAGTTTGCATGTTTGTGATCTACATATGCAGCTGTGCTCTTACTCAAGAAGACATTAAGGAAACATGGGCAAATTCCTGTTCTTTCCCACTGTTTTGGCAGCCTCTTCTCATTAGCTTTGCATCAAAAAGGCAGTAAACGTGAAAGTGAAATATAGATGGTTCAGCTGACTCCCCCCCCCCACTACTCTTTCCTCCTTTTAGTGTAAATTTTTAATATTCTCCCTGATTCTGGACAAAAAGGTCTGTCTGCAAAGCCTTACTAGCATCCCTTAGTCTTGTCCCCTCTAGCAACCACAAAAATAAGTTTTTATTTGCCCAGGTGCTGCTTTGCAACCCAGACTGCAAAAAAAAAAAAAAAAAATGTTTTCTCCAGCATAACGGACAGCCCCCTTTAACGACCTGAACTTTATGGGTCGAAAGGAACCTGCTTCTACAATAAGCCTGACCGAAGATGCAAATATAACCCAACTTCATGGTCTCTAACGTTGTCTCAAATATGTGACTCTGCAAGCCAGACACCCAGCCGTCCTTTGTTCTTACGAGGATTATATATAGTTCTACTTTAGGGATAAAAGGGACGCAGGTGGCGCTGTGGGTTAAACCACAGAGCCTAGGACTTGCCGATCAGAAGGTCAGCGGTTCGAATCCCCACGATGGTGTGAGCTCCCGTTGCTTGGCCCCTGCTCCTGCCAACCTAGCAGTTCGAAAGTACGTCAAAGTGCAAGTAGATAAATAGGTACCGCTCCAGTGGGAAGGTAAATCGCATTTCCGTGCTCTGGTTTGCCAGACGAGGCTTAGTCATGCTGGCCACATGACCCAGAAGCTGTATGCCGGCTCCCTTGGCCAATAAAGCGAGATGAGCGCCGCAACCCCAGAGTCGGCCACGACTGGACCTGATGGTCAGGGGTCCCTTTACCTTTACTTTAGGGATAGGACACTTGCGGCCCTCCAGTGTTGCTGGTGCTCAACAATTCCCACCAGCCCCAGCCAGCATGGCCAAAGGTCAGGAATGGTGAGCACATCCAAACAGCCACAGATTCGGATCACACACACACACACACACACACACACAGAGAGAGAGAGAGAGAGAGAGAGAGAGAGAGAGAGACTACAACTAACAATAAGATGACTGCACACCCATGTATTTACATGGAGGAAGGGAGAGATGAAAAGGAACAGAGAGTTGATAGATGCTTTACCCTGGCCGTTCTCCACCTGCAGTGGGGTGAGCCTAAAGGAAGAGATTCAAGAGGGTTCTTGGCAGACAGATTACCTCAAAATACTGATTTAAGATCAAATTCATTTTGTGACAAAAAATTTGCCACTCATATTTAGAGGGGTGAGTCCCAGTGGGGACTTGCTTCCAAGTAAACGTATATTACGATGGTCCTGTAAAAACAGCTTCTGAACTTCGCCAGTACTTCTTTTCAACTCTTTGCATGCAAGTTCTTGTACTATTATTCTTTTTTAATCCTCTCTAGGGGAGCAAAATTGTGTGTTGTAAAGACAAAAAGAAAAGAAAGGCAGGCTGAGACCCTCACGCAGGATTACATTATAACACGTAAGTAACTCTTAAAGTAACTGTTTATTTAAATACATAATTTTAACTCTCTGTACATTATGGCTCAGATCTAGTGGGCTACAAGGCCCTTGTTTAAAACCAGAATCCTGCCAATCAGCAGGAAGGAGTCAGGGAAGACTTAAATTGGCCACACTCCTCCCCAAAACCCAAATGTTGGCTTTTTAGCTTTTAAAGGGTGCTCTGCTCATTTCGTCCCAATGACAGGACTGAACAACAGAGCAGAGCAGCAACTTAGCCTGACATTCTTCAGTCTTTCTGAGAAGTGGTGACGGCTGTGCTATGAGCCCCATCCTCTAAGTGGGACTTAACCCCACCAGCAAAAGTGTATTGCCACTCTAGCAAAGTAAATTGTAAGTGGGAATCTCAGTTTTTCATCCTCCGGCTACTTAAGATGCATCATTTTCACCTGTGGAGATGAGGCATTGACTTTTCAAGGAGAGCCGTTTTACTTCATTATTCCTCAGGAAGCCTTCGTTCCACATATGGAAATGGTTTTTATAGTTAACCTCAAATGTTTTATGCAAAATTGTGTAGCTTGCCACTTGCCAGCAAAAGTTTGACTTTTCACGCTTCACGTAACGTGCAGATGTAAGAAATAACTGTTTATTCCTAAGGTTCTGAAGCCGTCCAAAGCCAGAATGTACTTTTATTAAGGGTAATAAACTTAAGAAAAGCTGAATTAGGCTGCATCAGCAACACTTGCGTATCAGATTTGTGCCCATGCATAACCATTCTGAGCGTTCCTGAATGAAAACACCAGAGCTTTTTATCCCTTTATCTATGTAAGCAAGAGGAATTATCAGAGTTCAAGGGCATATTCCATCCAGACCAAAGCCCTTGAGGGCAGCATGGAGCAGGGCTGGTAAAAGCTGGGGCCTGGGGAGAAGGGGTATGGCCTGGGATAGGGCTGTTGCTAGGGAGAGTCTTAAAGTTCAGATTTAAGAGAGTCCCCAGGCCTGAGGTTTCCACTCCTGAATTATGGGGAGATGTGGAGAACCAGACACCAGGGCTTCTGTAATGTTTGGCTTTATTTTCTTTTAACTAACCATTTCACTTGCACCTGAGCATACCTGCCAAGTTTGTATATACAGTTACCAAGCCATGTATGATTGTCCGTGCACAGGTGAGGAATCTGTGGCATTAGACTACAGGTCCTATCATCCTATCCTCTAGCTGCTATACTACAGCTCCTATTATCCCTGGCTTTTGACTATGCTGGCTCAGGCTGGTGAAAGTTGTTCAAGGTCATCTGGAGGGCCATAGGTCCCCTTCCAACTTCTTTAAGTTCACTATCTCTTAAGTAAAATAATAATATTATTATTATTTTAGCTCATGCACTTCCGATGTTTCGCGAACCACGCCAGCGGAGTACAAGAAAGCAGCTGGAAAAGGATAGACTGGATCCCATGAAATCTCACAAACCTGAACCTCCGGTAGCAGGACCAGGTAACCAGAATTTCTACATTTTGAAAGCAAAACATTGCTAAGGCCATTTGTGTGTTTCTTTGCGGAAGACTGAATCATCTCTGTAACTCTGTTACAGGCTTGTAGATGCTGATGCAACTTCTCATTTGTGTAGACGCGGGTGGCGCTGTGGGTAAAAGCCTCGGCGCCTAGGGCTTGCTGATCAAAAGGTCGGCGGTTCGAATCCCCGCGGCGGGGTGCGCTCCCGCTGCTCGGTCCCAGCACCTGCCAACCTAGCAGTTCGAAAGCACCCCCGGGTGCAAGTAGATAAATAGGGACCACTTACTGGTGGGAAGGTAAACGGCGTTTCCGTGTGCTGCGCTGGCTCACCAGATGCAGCTTTGTCACGCTGGCCACGTGACCCGGAAGTGTCTTTGGACAGCGCTGGCCCCCGGCCTCTTGAGTGAGATGGGCGCACAACCCCAGAGTCTGTCAAGACTGGCCTGTACGGGCAGGGGTACCTTTACCTTTACCTTACAGTCGTAAGGGACATGGGTGGCGCTGTGGGTTAAACCACAGAGCCTTGGGCTTGCTGATCAGAAGGTCGGCGGTTCGAATCCCCACAATGGGGTGAGCTCCTGTTGCTCGGTCCCAGCTCCTGCCAACCTAGCAGTTCAAACGCACATCAAAGTGCAAGTAGATAAATAGGTACCGCTCCGGCGGGAAGGTAAACGGCGTTTCCGTGCACTGCTCTGGTTCACCAGAAGCAGCTTAGTCATGCTGGCCACATGACCTGGAAGCTGTACACCAGCTCCCTCTGCCAATAAAGCGAGATGAGCACCGCAACCCCAGAGTCGGCCACGACTGGACCTAATGGTCAGGGGTCCCTTTACCTTTACCTTTACAGTCGTACCTTGGAAGTCGAACGGAATCTGTTCTGGAAGGCCGTTTGACTTCCAAAACGTTCGGAAACCAAAGTACGGCTTCTGATTGACTGCAGGAAGCTCCTGCAACCAATCGGAAGCCCAGTCGGACGTTTGGCTTCCAAAAATAGTTCACAAACTGGAACAGTCACTTCTGGGTTTGCGACGTTCAGGAGCCAAACGTTTGACTGCTAAGCTGTTTGGAAACCAATGTACGACTGTAGTTTTCCCTTCATCTTTTCTGTTTGCTCTTTTTTTTTCTTCGCTTGCCACTTTGCACATCTGTTCATTCTCTCCTATTTTAGGTCGTGGTGGGCGTGTCGGAACTCATGGCGGGACTCTGTCTTCATACATAGTCAAGAATATTGCACTGGATAAAACCGATGATAGCAACCCCCGGGAGGCCATTTTACGGCACGCAAAGGAAGCGGAGGAGAGCCCGTATTGGGTTGCTCCAGCATATTCTAAGTAAGGAACCTTTCTTAAGTGTGGGGGGCGGGGGGTAAAACCCATATGCAAATATGTCTTAAAGCCCTGGTGAGCTTGAACATAAGCAGAAGACCTGTTTAACAACACTATTCTCTGCCTCTTTTTTTGGAGTGTTGCCACTAATGTAGAAAACGGATAGGATGTCAGCTTTTTTTTAAAAAAAAGGAAACCTAGTTTCTAACCCATTTGAATGCTACTTGAGTAAAATAGAATTAGAACTTAAAAATATATATTTGTGTTTTTTTAAAAAAACCCACCCAGATAGTTGTCTGTGGACAAACGCCGGCTCCCTCAGCCTGAAAGCAAGATGAGCGTCGCAACCCCATAGTCGCCTTTGACTGGACTTAACCATCCAGGGATCCTTTACCTTTTACATATGTTATTTAATTTTTGCATAAACTGGCCATCACTTTTGCAGATACGGGGATGTTGCAGAAATTAGGATGTTTTTCTCACAGAACCGTACGCCACACCATGCTCACAAAGCACTGCATGGTTTTTACAGAAGCATGAATGACCAGTTGAACGAATTTGCTGCTTGTAAATTATTTCTCTCCTCTGTGACATGTCCAGCAATCTTTTCGTAAAAACAGTGGGTTTTGCATTTGCTGGATTTCAGCAAGAATTTGCTTTTCTTAGCCTTCTACAATGCCGAGTGCATAGCCAGTTCTGTATAGATAAATAATATATATGAATATTTACATATAAACACCTCAGACTATGGTGCCCCTTTAGTCTTTATCACTTTAAGTCCCTTTTTCTTGGGTTCATCCCAAGGCACTGCTGCAATACAGTGGTGCCCCGCAAGACGAACGCCTCGCAAGATGAAAAACTCGCTAGACGAAAGAGTTTTCCGTCTTTTGAGGTGCTTCGCAAGACGAATTTCCCTATGGGCTTGCTTTGCAAGACGAAATGTCTTGCGAGTTCTTGCGAGTTTTTTCCCTCCCCCCCTTTTTCTAAGCCGCTAATAGCCGCTAAACCGCTAATAGTGCTAATCCGCTAAGCCGCTAATAGCCGTGCTTCGCAAGACGAAAAAACTGCAAGACGAAGAGACTTGCGGAACGGATTAATTTCGTCTTGCAAGGCACCACTGTATTTAAAAGCCAGCGCCAGTATGGCCCGGACCAATCAAACGACTCTTTACCAGTTAACCTGCCACTCAGCTTGACCCTGATTGGGTGATAAGAACTCATCCAACGGTCGCCACCTATAGTGTGGTGCAGCTGTTAACTTTATAACCGTTGTGGACTGGGCCCTACACTGCTCATGTAAAGAGCTAAAGGATGCTTATGAAAACCATTGCAATGGAAGCTGTTCATAAGGCCCAGTCATACTTTTCTTCCTGCCACAGCTATTTCCTCTTGACTTTCCTTGAGTGCACCCTTAACAAACGACAGTTCTCCGAATCTTGCGGGGGTGAAAATATGCTTTAAATGTGTGGCGTGTATGCCACCTATATTTTGGTAGTTTTATTGTGCCTGCTTCATTTCAAAATGTGTGGGTTCTATTGGTATTTTTGATAAATATTTTTTCCTATTTATGTAAAGCACTTGGACTAAGACGATGAGGCGGTCCGTACTATTTGTTAAATAGAAATAACAAGTCCCCTCACTCAAGAACTAAGCTAGCAGATAACTCAGGCTTCAATTATATACCCTCCTAAACTGAATCGCCATGTATAGGATAGCACAGTTAATGAATAAGACTCTGAAGGGCAATTTGATTGACCTAGTAAGACTTTGTGTTTCCAGTGGTGGGGAACCGCTCACTTGCTCCAACAGACAGGACTATGCAAGTAAGACGTATCTGCCATCCTCTGTGTGAGAAAAAGCCTCTCCCAGTTCAAGTCTTGCCTAGCTATAAGGGGCACGCTGCCTCTAAGGACATCGCTGGTGCAGCTACTGTTTCTTACGGGGGAGATAAAATGTACCAATGCCTTAATTTTCTTCTCGTTAAGAACATAATTTGCACGTCCCCTTATCTGAAAAACCGTGCGTCCATTTCATTCCATCGCATTAATAGAGATCCCTAGTGTGTGTTTGGTGTCGCATCTTCCTCAATGATTAGATTTCATCCTTGACACCTGCAGTGTAATGAACATGAAAGTTTTAAAACGCAGAAGTAATTCAGAAGGCTCACTGTGCCCAGTGGGTGGCTCACATTACGGTTTCTTGTTAGGAGTGTAGCTAGGCGTGAAGTAGACAGGAGGCAAGTTGAGCACACTGCTCATGCACACATCAGATAGCAACACTGGGCGGGTGTGGGTGTGCTGCTGTTGGGACAATAACTAGCAGGTAGGATATGCAGCCTCGTTGCAAAAAAACTACCATGATTTCTGCATTGTAGAGCTTGTTTTAGGACTTGCCGATCAGAAAGTCGGCGGTTCGAATCTCCACGATGGGGTGAGCTCCCGTTGCTCGGTCCCTGCTCCTGCCAACCTAGCAGTTCGAAAGCACATCAAAGTGCAAGTAGATAAATAGGTACCGCTCTGGCGCGAAGGTAAACGGCATTTCCGTGTGCTGCTCTGGTTCGCCAGAAGCGGCTTAGTCATGACCCGGAAGCTGTACGCCAGCTCCCTCGGCCAATAAAGCGAGATGAATGCCACAACCCCAGAGTCGGCCACGACTGAACGTAATGGTCAGGGGCCCCTTTACCTTTACCTTTAACTAATCTCTCTGGTGTCCAGGTTATACAAATTACATGCAATGAAAAGCATAAGTGTCAGGGAACTGCCATTGGAGCTTCAGGTGGTGGAGGGGCTCCAGGAAGCTAGGAGACCCTCGGATGCTGAGGAGGGAACCAGCAGGGGGAGAGGGAGAGTTTCAGCTGAAACCGAGTCGGAGGAACGGCTCCGAGACGCTTCCAGTGAGAACAGCGGGGAGAGCTCAGGACCTCCCCTTGGGATGCCTACTCTGCGCAGGAAGCTGTCACGTAGAGAATCAAGGCGTAGAGTTTCTGTCAAGGAACTCTTACGTTGGAAGAAATTCCGGAAACGCCCACTGACGGATTCTGCCAGCGATTAAGGGAGCCATGCACCGATGGCTCCGCGGAGAGGGAGAGTTTTGAAACTGATTACAAAACTCTGAGAGTCTAAGCGCTCACGCACAAGCAGCCCCATATCTCATTACAATAAGCAAAGTTTCTTATGGTCTTTCTTGCGCACTTTTTCAGCTGTTATGGGTATTCACCAAGCCCCACTTACTAACGGAGAAGACTTGAAATCCCCCAGTGAAGATTTTGAATTAAGCCCAGGTGCCAAAACATTAAGGGGTGTGAGTCAGTGGCGTAGGACTGATTCTCTTGTGATCTATTCCTCCCACAACTGAACCAAGTTGGTGAATTACAATGGCAAAAAGAATCCATTTTGGGGATCATTAGTAATGGGATCAAAAATAAAACAGCCAATATCAAAATGCCTTCATGTTAATCTATGGTGCAACCACACTTGGAATATAGTACACAGTATTTGGTTGCTTGCATATAAAAAATGATATTGTTTAGCACAAAGTGGGGAGAAGAGGTGGGGCAGCAGTGAGCCATCTCCCAGCTTCTTCCAAATCTGTTAAATGTTTTTGAGAGATCCCTGCAATTACTTTTGCACTGACCCTTAATGAGAAAGCATGATCAGATTTTAAGGAATTTTTATCCTTACCTTTTTAATTGCCTTGTGTTTTGCCCATTTCTTAAAGTTTGGGCAGGGCACTAATAGTTCCGCTTTTGTCATTTCTGTTAGAAATTATGTGTGAATTCTGGAGGAAAGTCCCCTTTCCCCCAATTCATAGCAGTAGCACCAAATTATTGAACCATGGCTTTAATTGACAAAGGCTCCCCTGTAGGCTCACCGCCAAGAAAGTTGTGGTTTACTCTTGCATATTAACTCTCAAGTAGCGGAAGCAACTTATGAATGCTAAACCAAGTGAGCAGCAATAACCTATGGCTTTGAAATTACCCTAAAGCATCTGATCTGATTTCATCCTCTGAAATACTAGAGGAAGATGTATGTGTTCTCTCCCTCAGGTGTGATACAGCCTGCTGAAGCGTTGCTCACATTTCCCATCTGTGGCAGGCCAAAAAGTAGGCAGTGTGGACCAACTCATTCTTAGAAGTGTCAGTGAATAAGAATTGCAGCTCGATGTGTTTCGGAATCTAGGTTCCTTTTTCAGTAGCAATCATTCAAGTCCTATGGAATTGCAGAAGCAGCTTGCACTAATACTGCTCCTGATCTGGCACCATGAGAACAAATTTTTGCATTGTTTTTGGTTTGTCTCCCTCCTTTTCTTTTTTGTTTGGGCAAAGGTGGCAGCAGGGTTGGTACCAGTGGTAGATCATCAGTGCTCTTGGTGTAGAGGCCAAGGGGGGAGGAAGAAGCTGCTCTATGACGAGTCAGATTATGGTCCAGCCAAATGGATCAAAGCTTTCTGTGCTGGCTCTTAGAGGTCATTAGTGGACATAATCTGGCAATATTGCACATCCTCTGCCCTGCCTAAGAGTTCTGAGATTTATCCTCTGTGCAGCAGTCTTGTGGTTTGCACAGATTGCATCCTGCAGAATAGTCTGCACCCAGAAGTTTCCTTTAATGCCTGAGCAGGCCTTGCTGAATCTGAGTGAAGGTCTTTCATTACTGGGGTTCAGTATGTCAAGTTGGCTACAGTGCTTTTTTTCCTTTTTAATCGCAGCACTTAGATACTTAGTTGTTCGAAAGCGGCAAGTGGTGAGTTCAGGGTGGGGTCCTTATCAAATCTGTTTGGCAAAAGCAGTCCTTAGCCAGAGAGAAAAGCACAGTCTTGGGCTCTTATTGTCCTTACAGACTGCCAAGGTAACTGAAACTACTTAGTACTTTATGTCCTTCTGATGTTGTAAAAAATACTACTGCGCAAAAGCCAAAACAACACTAGCTTGCCTTTTATTAATTACATGCTGGAGTGTGTTCAGCAACGATGCAGTTTTGTAGTAACATTCTGCGCTGCTTGGAGATTCCTGACCAATTTTTAAGTGTGAAAATTAACTAAGCACTGGTTAAAATGGAAAATGTTTGTGGAATCAAAGTATTAAAAAATAGTTTGCTGAGCATGTAATGCTTTCGTTGTTGTCGTTGTTTTCAAACATCCGGTGGTGACTTGGTGTAAATTTATTTATATGCTGGCAGTGTCTTGGTCCAACTTCCAATCCGTTGAGTTTGTGTGCTGGGTACAATATGTGTTCATATGAAATTAGTTGTTTTCGTTTTCCAGCAGCTGCCAAAACGCAGTGCAATTAGTGAGCAAATGCCATGAGACGTGTGCACTGTTTCTAATGTGCACCTTTAATGTGTATTTCCGTCTCTTCTCTTAACTGCATTCCAACTGGAAAGTCAACAGAGTTCAGCAGGCGAGGAGTAGAAACTTCTCATTCAACCAGAACAGTGGTACCTCTAGATACGAACGGGATCCATTCCGGAGCCCCATTCGCATCTAGAGGTAAATGTATCTAGCGACGGCACGTCTGTGCATGCGTGCGTCGCTTTTCGCAGCTTCTGTGCATGCACGTGACGTCATTTTGAGCATCTGCGCATGTGCAAGCGGTGAAACTCGGAAGTAACGCACTCCATTACTTCCGGGTTGCCACGGAGCGCAACTCAAACATGCTCAACTCGAAGCATATTTAACCCGAGGTATGACTGTACAGTGGTACCTTGGGTTACATACACTTCAGGTTACAGACACCGCTAACCCAGAAATAGTGCTTCAGGTTAAGAACTTTGCTTCAGGATGAGAACAGAAATTGTGCTCTGGCAGCGCGGTGGCAGTAGGAGGTCTCATTAGCTAAAGTGGTGCTTCAGGTTAAGAACAGTTTCAGGTTAAGTACAGACCTCTGGAACGAATTAAGTACTTAACCTGAGGTACCACTGTAGTTCAACTTGCCCTGGGCAGAGACTAGACCAGGGATGGGGAATCCTTGGCTCTCCAGAAGATGTTGGAGTTTCAACTCCCATCAGTCCCTGACATCATAACCAACAGGGATGAAAGGAACTGTAGTCCAGCTTCATCTGGAGGGCATCAGGTTAGCTACCCTTGAACGAGACTGAGGAAGTGTGGTATATCTTGGAAGCTGTATAGCAAGCAGTGCAGTTGTATATGTAATTGGCTGTCTGAGACCACCAGATTTCCAGGAGGACTCCAATCGGTGTTGTGTCATGACCCTAGAGTTAGATTCCCCTTTGCCAGGGGGTGAAGGACTCTGAATAAGAAGGGGAATTGTGAGGAGGGGCACTTCCAGAAGATGAGTCTGTGGTACCAGTGCCACTCCATTTTCCCCATCCCTGGCTGAGATAGTGAACAAACTTTAAAGAGCTGTCCCACAAAAATAAAAACCCTGGAAGACTGGAAAAATACCAGAGACAACAGTGCAATTAAATAACTTGAATGAGATACAAAATTGAAATGAGGCAGATTGCCCCAATCACACCACACAGCAGTACTGAAAGATCTTTGTTGGTTTGCAGCGCGTTTGTTTCCAGACTCCATTCAAAGCACTGGTTTTGGCCTCTGAAGCCCTGCATGGGTAAACACAAAGTTGTTAACTTCTGCAGAGCTCCTTTTTAATCGTCATTCTTCTTTAATATCTTTTTAGGACCCAGCCAAAAGCAGTTTTTGCAGAAGTAGAATCAGACGAAGATGAAACAGATGACAAGCCAGAGTGGAAAAAACGTAAAATTTGAAGAATTTAAATTGGAAAAGGCTCACAAAGGATTTGGTTTCTTTTTCCTTATGCAAGAGCAGATTCCTGCTTTTCTCGCACAAGGCTATTTTCACCAATGTGAAAGACTATAATTGCCGTAAAGTGACATAGATTTGTTTAGCATTACATTTGCATTTTGTAAGGGAGCTGAGTTCATAAATAAAAGCTTATTTTTAAACTATGAATTCTTTAAAAGCCTATGTGGTGTTTTTTTATATATAAAAAAATACTAGACTAGATAATCCCTGTCTTGGAAAAAAAATGGATGCTATAGTTATCTTCTTACCCTCATGTGACTTTTCAGGTGGTGTGACATATCTCCTAAAGACTACAGGGTACTTGTCATAATGATAGTATCAGCTAGAACAATTTAAGTGGCAGTCTTATACACACTTATCTGAGATAAAATCCGATTAATGGGGCTTGCCTTTGAGTAGATATGTATTGGATTACACTCCATATTTGTTTTTAATAACAGATATGCTTTTATTTATTCTAATGCATATAAAATGTGCATCAAGAATTGTATAGAATATTGTATCATTGACAAATGTGTTTATATCAACTATATCAGAACTAAATATTTCTTCAATAGAATGTATATTTTCATTTTCTATGTGCAGCATATATTGTATCAGACCTATAAATTATTACTCTGTACCAGGAGGCAATAACATCTTTTCTGCATTGCTTATATTTAGTGTATGGCTCTGCCTCAGATTGTGTGTGTGTGTGTGTACACACACTGATAACACTAAGTTTTGAGTTGTGATAGCAATTGCCCTATTTATGTTGAAAGTGCTGTAACATCTATCAGAATTTCCAGTGTGTCCATATTTTCTCCCTCAAGTTGATGCTTCCAGCAGTATATGAAACTGCATAAGGCATAGGGCATTACCACTTCTGGGGGGCAAAGAATGGTGGATACATCCAAGAGGCTGGCTTAATTTAAAAAAAATATATTAAATTAATTTATTTTTAATTTTAGTTTTTTTAAAAAAAAAATTCCAAGGCACATACATGCCAGTTCTTTGCATGGTGCATTAGTGTGCCCTAGCATAGTTTGGGTATCAAAGAATAATAGAATTGTAGAGTTGAAAGGGACCCCAATGGTCATCTAGTTGAACCCCCTGCAATGCAGGAATCTCAGCTAAAGCATCAATGGCAGATGGTCAGCCAACCTCTGCTTAAAAACCTCCATGTAAGGAAGAAACCGTTCCACTGTTGAGCAGCTCTTACTGTCAGAAAGTTCTTCCCAATGTTTAGTCGGAATCTCCTTTCTGGTTAATTGAAGCCATTGGTTTTAGTCCTACCCTCCTGAGCAGCAGAAAACAAGCTTGTTCCCTCTTCCATGTGACAGCCCTTGAGATATTTAAAGATGGCTATCATATCTCCTTTTCCAGGCTAAACATACGCAGCTCCTTCAACAGGGCACCTGGTTAAATACACAAAGCAGAAGATAGAAAGGGTAGTTTTCTAGTTGGCTAATACTTTATACAGTAGCATAATATACATGATCAATGTTTCATGTAAGCTATTATCTTTCTGTGTTTGTTGTCCAAATGGAACAAGATGGAATCATGATGCTTTTCGAGTTTTCATTTGTTTAGAACAAGTTGTCCCTCCATTTTAAATAGTTCCAATCCCACAAAAGCATATGGAGGTGACTTGAGGACTACATTAACTGGGTCTGACGTGAAACAGCGTAGTTCAAGGTCCCTAATTATCCTTCTGTTTCTTAGAACATTTACACTTAATTCACTTACAATGATTAGTGGTTCATCAAGTGCTCTTTCTCTTCACTTTTGGAATTAGGATTGCCTGTTTTCCTAAAGACCGTCTTCCAGCTGGATGGATCTTTGATCTAAAAGGCTGCATCACTTAACCCAGTTTCCTTGTTAGTTTTTGGCAAGCAGTTCTCCTTAAAACCTTGAAAATAAGATTCCTGACAGCTAAAACAACCTGAAAGGTGGGTTCACTAGAAGTTCAAGTTTCCCTTTTACTTATTGATAAGATCAACTAAAATGCAAGGAGCAGGGAAGTTAGTGTCAACCACACGTGCATCTTGGACTTCTAAAATCCTTAGCAAAGCACTTGACCCTCCAAAAAAATAATAATCTGAAGGCCCTTTCAGGTGCATGTATGGCCTGAGGAACAGCAGGTCTGCCTGTTTTCTGGCCACAAATTGGTGAACACATCTGCAACTTGCCTACAAACTTACATACTTCATATCATCAGAAATCCAGTGTCATTTGTGGATGTCGGAGGTCCCCTAGAGTTGTGTTGCAGCCACATGAAGGCACATGATCCGGAAAAATTGTCTGTGGAGCAGGCAAACACTTGCTCCCTCGGCCTGTAAAGCGAGATGAGCACCGCAACCCCAGAGTTGTTCGTGACTGGACTTAACTGGGGTCCCTTTACTTTACCTTTTACTTGAGACAGATTGACAGTCCTGCTTCTTGAAATGTGACAGAATGCTTTTCTATTGCTCTGGTATGAAGTGCATAGTAGAATATCGTATTAAGAACTTTGCCCCCCACCCCCGGTATAATTAGAGAGCAAGCAAGCCAGTTTTGGAACTGTGCATTGTCTTTGGCGATCAAACTTATTTGTTCAAAGTTGCACATACAGTCTGCGAGAAAACAGGTGCCCCCAGAAAGCCTCACAACACCACCCTTGTTTGGTAATATCCTTGTTTCTAGGTCAGCACTTGGTGCTATGTTGTCATGACACATGTACATGTGTTATTTATCCTAGAACTTCCTATTACTGTTTTTCACAGTTGGAAATGCAGTGTTGGAAGGCTTTGCTTCGCATCATGTAAACAGTTTCACGGATGCTTCGAACGAAACAATATGCAATTGTTTGTAAAGGTTGGTTGGATACTTGGCTTGCCAACTGCATTAAAACCCTGCACGCTTTTGTGGGAAAATACATTTTTACCCAAACAATTAGGGGAAAGCAACATTGATGGGTTGTTATGAAACTACAGCAGTTGGGGCCGGCACACCCATGAGGCAAAGTGAGGTGACTGCCTCAGACAGCAGGAATCACAGGGGCAGTATCCTGGTGTAGATCTATATTCCCCACCCCACCCCCACTTGTTCAGCAGAAATGTGAAGCCCTGCATAGAAATTGGGAAGGAGGAGACAGAGGTGCCATTTTGTGTTCGCTTCAACAGTCAACACTATTGCATTTTAAGAATTAACTCAATGCACATAGTTTGTCATGAAGTAATTCTGAAAGTGTGTTCCATCATGCACCAATGTAAAAAAATAAGGGTAAGTTTCAAAGTAAAGGGTTGAATCTAATGGCGCCCTTAAAAAGCTTTCCTTTTTGGAATTATAGGGACAGAACTACACAAAATGTATAGAAATTTATTCTTGTATGCGACTACAATGGTAAGAATGTTACTTGCCCAAAAATGGAAAAAAGAAGAAGTCCCGGCAAAAGAAGAATGGATACAAAAAATTATGGAACATGGAGAAATGGCAAACCTTACTGGAAGAATGAGGAAGCAAGATAACAAACTTTTCATAAAAGAATGAAAATGGTTTATTGAATATTTACAAATAAACTGTAAACAGATAAGAACATTGGCAGGATTATTGTAATAACCTGCAGTTTTATAAGAGTATATATGCGAAGTAGATGAATAAATGAGTAAGTTAAGTCAATTTGAAATATGTAGAAAATGTAAAAAATAAATTTAAGGAACCGCAGAAAGAGAGGAAAGGATGTTGAATTTTGAAATGTTAAAATGATTGTAAAATTATTAAAATGTATAAAATTGAAAATCACAAATATTAATAATAAAGAATTAAATTAAAAAAGAAAATATATAATGGCACCTTTTCTGCTCATGGAAAGGAGCCTTCTGAATCCACCTCATGGTATTATTTTTAAACTTTTAAGTTACTATTTTCCCTATGAGCCAATGCTTCTAAGCCAAGAGTGTTTGGTTTGAAAGCTATCTGGGAATGATTCTGTGTGATGTAACTTTGTTCCCAGAGGATGGCAAAAGCAGCAAGCACCTCTTTGGCACTGATGGTAAGTCCCCCTTACTCCAATTTCACCCATGTAGCACACAGCCCCAAATCACAGAAATGATCCTCCTTTTTACCTGCTCACAAATAAGGTAGCAAAATGCAGGAGGCCTTGGGTTCAGCCCCAGCATGCAGCAGAATGAGGACTACCAGTGGGGAGATCAATTTTTTGAGAGCTTCCCTATGGAAGAAAATCAAGGACAGCAAGGAGGAGGCTGGAATGGAACTTTTCTCTACGATGTGCTACCTTGGGGGGGGGGGTTGCAAGGAGGATTTACATATATTTTAAAAATGTGATCCCCCACCATAATTTGCAGTTTGAAGTGGTACAATGTGTATTCTAAGCATCTGGTTCATTTGCATGTGTAATAGACCAGGTCTTCATCTAAGGAAGATGTACAGCAAAAGTGAAAGAATAATGAAAGGCTGTGTCTCAGGGTATCCGGTCCCAAGTTCAATGCCTGGCATCTGTAGTCTTGAAACCTCGGCTTGTCCTTATTGAGCTAGCTGGATCATTGATCTGACTCAGAATAAGGCAACTTCCTGTGCTTCTAAGAATCAATCCTTTCCCCTCTTCCTTTTAGGTTAGCATTAGTCATTTCCATGCAGCTGTTAAGACTTACATATTCTCATATTGTTCAGATGAAAATAATGAACGAACGACGACAATGATGATAGTATCCAAGTATCACTGCAATGCTGTGGGAAAAGAAAAGGATACTAGATGGAAATCAAGAGAGAGGATGGCTTATCTGTTGTTTTTTTAATTTTTTTATTGATTTTCACAAAATTATAAACAAAACAAACAAGTAAACAAATATGGATCATAACCTTATTAAAATTACACTTATTAACATTGTTAAGTGACTTCCTCGCTTCCCCTTGGTTGAATTTCCATGCACTTCCTTTTAATGGTTTTCCAAATCAAAGTTCTTATGAAATTTAACTAAAACATTAACATCCTTATATCTTTTAATTTTAAAATTAAACATATTGATTCATCACTTAACTTATATGAAATCCTAAGCCAATTAAATATCTGCAAGCTATTTCCAATTAATTTAATTTTACATATTTAACTAAATAATCATTAAATTTTGTCCATTCTTCCTGATACTCCTCCTCCTTCTGGTCGCGGACTCTTCCGGTTAGGTTGGCTAGCTCCGAAAACGCCATCCTCTTCATCTGCCATTCTTCCACCGTAGGTAATTCTTGCGTTTTCCACTTTTTCACTAATAAAATTTGAGCGGCAGTTGTGGCATACAAAAATAAATTAACATCTTTCTTGGGCAATTCCAAACCTGTTATTCCAAGAAGAAAGGCCTCTGGTTTCTTTATAAATGTATATTTCAACATTTTTTTCAATTCAGAAGCCTTTCACCTTGGGGCAGGTCCACCACATGTGATAAAAAGTTCCTTCAAGAGGATGGCTTATCTGAAACATGGGGAGCAGGACTGGCATCACCACCTGTTTATTTGGGTACCTGCCTGAGCCCTGCAGGTCAACCATTGACTCCTGTTCTGAACCCTCTTTTAGATCCTTTTTTAAAGACAGGTGCTAGCTACCTTTTAAAATTTCTCACAGTATCCCTGGCACAGCATCCCTCTAGATCATTATGGAAAATGCAAATGGTAGCTAATCCCAGCCAGCCGCCGCCGCTGCTGAAAACATTGCTGCCTCTGCTACCTCTGCTCACTACCTGCTTCCATTTGCCGTTGCTCCCAGGTAAGCTCCCAGGGGCCACTGATGAAGGAAGTGCCCACTTTGCCAAGGACTCTCAAATTTGGAGCCTGCCCTGATGAGGAAAGACTAAACTCAAGAGTACCCTAAACTCATCTGAAAATAAATTTTGGGTTTTGAGGGTCCCGTTTCCGAACATCCTGCACCAGCGGTTCAAACCTATACTGATCACACATAATATTTGCGTGAAAGCAAATGCAATAATTTGTTTTTGTTTTTTTGCATGGAGCACATCAAACAAAGCTATAACAAGACATAAAAAACATCACCGGAGACAGATGAGTCTCAGCTTTTTAAGCCATTTCCCTGTTTTTTACTCGGCACCAAATGTGGATAAGAAATAAGAATATTGTGACTATTTATTAAACACATTTCTGACCTATCCTTCATTCGAAACATTTGACACAGAAATAGATAAAACTACAGCTGATACAATAAAGCCTTCAAAACAGCTAAAATAACACACCAAAAGCAAGGTGAAACCAAGCAGGAGACTTTAAATACTCAATTCACATATCTCCTTCTTAACTCGGTCCTCTAAAAAACCAACAACAACCTGGGAGAACAGGTACAATTGGGCTGTTGCTTTTTCTCCTGGAGGCTGGTCTAATTGAGTTGCTTCATTTTAACTAGAAACCCATTATAGGCTGGTCTGCATATTCTGTTTGCAAGTACTGTACTGTGAACTGCGAGATGTAGGGGCAATGGCATGTGAGCACATCTCAGAGGTGAGGCCATCGATAACACATGGAGAAAGGGCAGGGTTCCAACTCTTGCACATGAAGGCTACTTTTCACAGGTAGCAAGAGATGAGGGATGCGGGTGGTGCTGTGGGTTAAACCACAGAGCCTAGGACTTGCTGATCAGAAGGTCGGCAGTTCGAATCCCTGCAACGGGGTGAGCTTCCGTTGCTCAGTCCCTGCTCCTGCCAACCTAGCAGTTTGAAAGCATGTCAAAAGTGCAAGTAGATAAATAGGTACCGCTCCGGCGGGAAGGTAAACGGCGTTTCCGTGCAGTGCTCTGGTTCACCAGAAGTGGCTTAGTCATGCTGGCCACATGACCTGGAAGCTGTATGCCGGCTCCCTCGGCCAATAAAGCGAGATGAGCGCCGCAACCCCAGAGTCGGTCACGACTGGACCTAATGGTCAGGGATCCCTTTACCTTTAAGAGATGAGAGGACTCCGTGTCAACATTTGTCTTGTCCTTTGCCCCTCATATTTAAGAAAGAGATGAGCAAGCAGGAAGATAAGACCGTTGCATGAAATTCAACCTCCTCTTCCACATCCACGATTTTAAACCGACTAATGTTACAGTTATGAGGATAGCTAAGAGTGGAAGAAAAGTGTCAGGGACATATTTTGATAACATACAAAAAAACCCCACCACCACCCCTAACTTTGTATTGGAAAATGGGAGCAGCCCTATCGCTTTATACAGATGAACATAAAGTGAAATTGAAATCAACAAATTAGGAACAGCCACTCGTGACTTGTAAGACATTGTCCAATTGTACAACAATAACTCAGAGCCTAAAATTAGGGGGTTGCGTAAGAGATCCACGTTTGCTTGAATAGCTCCTGTGTTGGGTTGCTGATGTCACCCATCTGTACTGATCCCTTCATTATTGTAGGGCTTAGTCAGGGAACAGGGCAGATTGAAGAGTCATGAAATCATAGCCCAATTAAGCATCAGCGAAGTACCAAGCAGACGACTGATATTTAACAGACATGAGCGATAACACCATTGCGATGAGCCAAAGGTCTCCCAGCTTGCCCATTACTGGAATTGCTTCAGGGGCTGGTGCTCTCTTTGTTTCATGTTTGAAATATGGAATATTTTTGCTATTTTTGCAATTTTGAACTATCAAACAGAAGCAGGGATTGGCTTCTGTGAATGATGTGGGTTTATTGGGTTATTATGTAGGTTATTGAGGTGGTTTTGGGGGCGCATAGTACCCAATACCCAGTTACAGAGACCCCAAATCCCCTTTCCAAGAATTTCCCAAGATTTTAATAGGATGTTTGTTCCCACAATAGATCATTATTGTTGAGTTGCATTTCAAGCACACTAGGAGGGGGGTGCTTATCCTGAGAGCTGATTATGCTGGGGGACAGGACAAGAAACCCTGGGCAGGCATTTTGTATCCATGTATCCCCCGTTGAAATTCACATGCTCTAGAGATGCATTGAACCCACCACCCAGATATGACCTCTAGTGCATATCTGTGTGCATGCTGTCAATACCATAAATAGCCATTCCCAACACCCATCGAAAAGCAAAATAGGGACAATGTCATATCAGGTGGCAGAAAACAGGGATTTCCCCTGGTTAGCAAGGACAGCAGAAGCATATAAAAACTTGAAGTGACTATGATACCCCCCCCTCTTTAAAATTTACAATTGCCACTCTCTTCACAAGTATTTTGAAGTGCAACTGGGATAAAATATCGATGCCTGCATCCTTCATATTTGATACCCAGCATGTACAATCTGATAGTCATAGCCAACTATTTAAAATGCCTTAAGCACGAGCTTTTAGGAAAGCAACTAGGTTAGAGTGAGTGCAGAAGGAGGGGAAATTCTGTGGTATTGAGTAATGAACAGGGAATTAAAAAGAAGTAAGTCAGCTCCTCCACTTCCTGAGGAATGAGACTTGACAGTTTACAAAGAGCTGGTAATAAAACCCATGACTGAATGAGCACCAGAGGATGGGCTTTGACATGAAGCAATGCATTAGTGGTGAAGCCATCGCAATATTCGGTAACTGAGCCCAAGGAATATATTGGCAGAGGGGGGTACATTTGCATTTGGGGCAGGTGTTACTATACATTGGAGAAAAAAACTTGATGTGGTTTAGTTTTAAAGTACATTTTAGGGTTCGGTGTTAAGGTGTCTGGAAGCGTAAATGAAATCTATGTTTTGGGTTCCCAAGACAAGTTAACTTAAGGAAATCCATGGAAAGAAATGTTGCTATTCAGACCTCCCACCTGCAGTCCCCTGAGTCAATTCTGTGCAACATTTCTCTGATGGAAATAGGGACAATCTTGTTCAACAACAACAACAAATTGTATTATTTATACCCCGCCCATCTGACTGGGTTGCCCCATCCACTCTGGGCGATTTCCAACTTATATAAACATAATAAAACATTAAACATTTTTTTAAAAATCCCTATATAGGACTGTTTCTAGATGTCTGCTAATGGTTGTATAGTTACTTGTCTTCTTGGCTCGGGGGTTGCACAACTCCACACATTTCTCTGATGAAAATAGGGACGTCCTAAGGAAAACGGCAATAGGGACGTCCTAAGGAAAATAGAGTCACTTTGAAGGTCTGTGAGGCCCCTCCCACATTGCTAAGGAGGGCTCCCTGACCCTCTGGAGAGGCTTTTCTGAAGGTGCAACAGGAAGGATGTTGTCAGAAACTTTCCTTTTATGGACTTCCTGAAGCTAACATCTAAAGATCCAAGCATATGAGTCTCATGTTGAAGAACATCACAGTTTAGAAGATCCCAAACCCATGTTTTAATATAGTTATTTAGGTAGCTAGATGTTTTTATCATGCCCTTCCTCCAAGGAGTTCGGGGTAGCATAGACTATCTCCCTTCTTATCCTTACAGCAACCCTGTGAGGTAGGCAAGTCCAAGAGATTGGGTGATTTTGGGCCAGCCACCATGGGTTTCATGGCTGAGCTAATCACTCAACTCAAAGCCCAGTTCTAATATGTTCTGATTGCAACTGAAGGGAATTAGACACATGCTTAACTCTCTAGCTGATTTTAATGGGACTTTAAAAAGCTTGCTTTGTCTGAAATGTTCCCTATGTTGATATTTGTAAGTCCTGGAAATAGAAAACTTAAACTTACTTTGGTCAGATTTCGTACATATCTTTTGTTGCTGTGATTTCCCATTGGAAAGCCTTCCACCTGCCTACTCAAGAGTAATGTCTTGGGAGGATATGGGACACAGCATTGTTGTAGTAAGCATTTTATTTTCCCTCTTCCTTCTTCCTTTCTCCCCTTTCCCTTCATTCCGTCTTTACACTTATTACATACATTATATTTCTGTCCTTTGCATGTAAATGTTCTCTCATGTGAAAATAACAGTAACGGTCTTTTTGAAAGGAAAAGGAGAAAAGGTTTATAGACGACAAATTGCCTGCAACAAGGAAACCATATGTCTTTTGCTGCCCTGTAGCGTAGTACAAATGAATGGTTGTGTTTGTGTTTTGTTTAGACATTTTTGTCACCACCTCCTGTCCCCTTTAGACAAAGGCGCTTTAAAACAACTAACACAATACGAGGAGTAGAACAGAATCAGATCAAATAATCTAAGCGCACCACAAAAACAATACAAATCAGGAGGTCAAAGAACATAAATAAATTGGGAAGAGGCCTGTGAAACTACAAACAAAAATGTTCAGATGTTGGTGGAATTCAATGTATAAGGGCACTAGTTGGGTCTTTCAAAGGGGAGAAATCTTGAAAACTGCAGCTGACACAGCACTTTACCTTGTACCAACTTTACTTCAGATTGTGGTGTGAAATGCTGATCTGAGTATATGTCAGGGGTGGGGAGTCTGAACACTCCCCAGGCCAGGCACCGCACCTCTCTGATCCTTCTTTGCACCCCATGTTTTTGCCTGACTGGAATGTGCCCTTAAACTTTTATGGATGGGATCTAGAAAGGAGGGGAGGGAGGGAGGGAGGGAGGGAGGGAGAGGGAGAGGGAGAGGGAGAGGGAGAGAGAGAGAGAGAGAGAGAGAGAGCCTTCAATGCAAAGATAAATTTTGCATTTACTGCCCTTCCCACATTTTGCAGCAATTTGTGCATTTTTACAAAAATCCTTATGAAAAGCTATCGGCGTTTTAGTGTTGATTTCTAATAAACACATTTTATATGCAGTTTTGACTAATGTGCACATGTTAGCAAGCAGTTTCCTCTAACACAACACATTTCTCTCTGCTATTGTCAATAATATATATTTGTGCACTTTCCCGTGATCTATGCATTGTTGGTAAACGTTGTTTGCTTGGCAAACTGCATAGCAAATTTCAGATAAGTGTGAATTTCGCCTAAGCGTGGATTTTGAAGAATGGTTGCGTTTCGCTTCTCCTGCCGTTTTACAATGTGCAGATTCGCTTGGCTTGGCTTCAAAGGAGTTGAATTTTGCCCCCCATCCCTAAATGACACACAGGTGTCCAGAGCCATTTCTCTTGTTCTACTGTCACCTCTGCTCAAGCAGGGTTTTGCAGCTTTATGGAAAGAAACCTGCAGAACTGATTTGCTAGAGATGCTCTAGGCGGACGCTGCACACTCTGAGCAAATAACAATGTCCATTTCATGCCACCATCAATTATCTGAAAGAAAGCTGGTGGGGTGGAACCAGCAACAACTATCATTTAGTCCTAGCCTGGCAGCACGAGATCAAAGGAACAGCTTGAATTTAACTTGGAAATAATTCATCAGGAGCCATTTATGTAACTGAAGAGTTTTACTTGTCAGGCCCAGCAAAGGACAAACGAGATGTGTTTGGCATTGACCCAATCCCACCCCCATCTTTTGAAGGACAGAACAAGGTAGTGCCTGGTGAAGGCCAGTGATTTCATAATAGGAGAATCCAAGGGCTTAAATGCTGTCCTAATACACACACAAACACACACACACACACACACACACACACACGCCCCTGAGCAACACTTTGGAACTTGGGAAAGCTCCTTTTTAACTGTTGGTTTCAAAGCTGCCAATTGTCAGAGCTCCCTGGAAAGTTCACAACGCACTTTAGCAGGCATGTCCATTTCCAGTGTCGGCCTCCTCCGAATATTAAGGAATTTGAAACGTAGTTCCTTGAACGTGACAGCACTTTATGTTCCAGAGTCCTAATTACACTCACACACAAACACTGCTACTTGCCAAATGAAAACCAGAGCAAATGCATATATCATGACAGCGTTAAAACTGCAGGAGGTGCATTTGAGTTGACTGTTTCAAGCCTATCTTGGCTTGGGTCTCTGGCTTCGGCTGTCTTGCCCGAATTCTGCGGCAAAACCTCTTTGGGATCAGTGTCTTTAAGCAGTGTCTGAGCTGGGGAATGATTAGCTGCTGCATAAATCTGATTCTCACAAATATTATTTTTGAATTCTTTAGGATCTGAATTGGACCTGATGGTGTCAGTCAACCAAGCGTGAGATCATTCTTCCTTCATTGCATCATTTCACAGTTCTGCAAAGAACTGCTTTAAAATGGCCCAGTCAAATGGAATGGCCTCAATGTGCCATTCATGAGGCACTAATTTTTAGTGATTTGTGATCACTATTCCACTTGAATCCTACATGGAGCACTCATTATGAGCTTTCACCACAAATGACTTGTGGGATATATAACCAACATGCTTAAGTCTACTTAATGCATTAAGGGGTTAAGACCATAGAGTAAGCTCTCCTGCCAGACTTGGCTCACCTTGGGAGGGACTAGGTAATGAAGCCTTTGTTCTTCAGTCTGAGAAGCTCAACGTGTGGTTGCTCCAAGCTCAGATCGCATGGCTCTCACAAACCATTCTTGAGTTCTATTCCCAATAATTTAGAAACTTTTACCACTTTGGAACTAAACTAAGTTTTACTGCCTCTGCAGCTTTTTCTGACTGCTGCATGGACAAGCACATGAACCTGACCTTTGAAGAGTTTGTAAGTAAACCATTTTTTAACTTACTAAAGGTGTGGTTGTTTCCTATGCTGGGGAAAAAGGGGAGTTTCTAACTCAGAAAGGTATGTTTTGAAGGTCTGACAGCCTATATCCCACATTTTACTTCACTGCACATTTTGTGGTTTTAAACCTCTGCTGGAGTTCTCTCACCAAAGACCACTTGTCCCAAACTTGAATCTTGGCATCCAGGAAATTTTCTCTTTTATATCTACTTTTATCTTGAACCAACATGACTGGGGCTGGGGTGAACTATAGATTTTGGGTTGTTTTAAAATGGTTTACATTGCCTCAAAATATCTTGGTCCATATACTTTATTGCAGTGTTGTTGTTTTTTTGTTGGGAACAGTAATACATGAATTAGCAGGTAGGAATGTGTTGCCTAAGATCCTCTTCAGTGTCTGCCAAGGGTCCTGAAGGCACTTGACCTCTGACTATTGCCCTATCTGCTCTATGCATTTAAGGCAGTATCACACTGTTGTAAATAGTCATGGCTTCCCCCAAAGACTCCAGGGAACATAAGAAGATGCCTTACACTGAATCAGACCCAGTGGTCCATCTAGTTCAGTGTTGTCTGCACGGACTGGCAGCAGCTCTCCAAGATTTCAAGCAGGATTCTCTCCCAACCCTACCTGTGATTGGGCATTCTCATACTTCTCATCTGTAGCAGAAGGGGAATGGTGGAAAAAGACAGAAATCTGGCTGGACTTGATACTCTGCTCACATCTCAGATTGAAAAAGGACAAAGAAAAGTCATTAGTAAAGTAGTGCATGAATGAAGATTAAGGCCCATGTAACAATAGAAATGAGCTTTATTTCATAAAAAGTTTATAAAATGCATATTGTACAAAAATAAAGTCTGTAGAGAACTTTGGTTGGTTAACACAAATGTTTGAGACGTAAATTGGTGGTAAAGTTAAAATCCCAAAAGAAAAATGCTCTCTTGTTTTTGACGTTGATTTTACGCGGAGAAAAAAAATCACAAACTTTACCCTTTTTGTAGTTTCCGAATGTTAGCATTAGGCTGCCATTAGAGGTTGAGACCCTGGAAGAAAAGCTGATGGAGCAAACTATCAACTGTTAGCGAAGGCTCACTGAAAATGCTCAACTGACTCTGGTTAAGGTGCTGAAAGCTAATCTGAGCAAACAGTATGACTCAGCGATCAGGCTTTGTGCAGCCAGCACTATGCTAAGTGGCCAATGCAGACTAGAGTGAAGGTGAACATAAGAGTACGAACCAATATTCTTACACTATCAGACTGCATGTTCTAAGCGGAGCATTTATTCTAATTTAAAGCAAGTGTTGTCCTACACTTCCCAGTACATTTCTCCCAAGCAGCCATAATTTCACAACCTGAATTTGCTCATATGACACTGAATCCCACCCCAAAATAGTCACAGTCTGGAAGTGCCCAAATGTTGCCTAAAGGACTGCTATTAACATCACACACATTAATTTCAAACTGAATGTGAGTGACCTTGTCTGAGTTGCAGCCTGATGTGTTGACTTAGGACAGGCATAGAGAAACTCGGCCCTCCAGATGTTTTTGGTCTACAACGCCCATGATCCCTAGATAACAGGACCAGTGGTCAGGGATGATGGGAACTGTAGTCCCAAAACATCTGGAGGACCAAGTTTGCCTATGCCTGACTTAGGAGAACAAGTCATTTAAGCACAACACATCCCAAAAGGACAATTGATCAGAAAACACCCTGGCTGAATCTGGGTTTTCTATGGGTTCATCTTAGGAAGCAAAACAATCTTGGCTTGCTAAAAAGAACAAGCAGGATTTGTGATATGTCTAGACCAACATTTTTTCATGCAATTGGATGCAAATATAATTTTTTTGCAGGAAGGAGTGTGTGTGCATGATCTGTGTTGTCTGGATGGTGCAAAAGTGTGTGTCTGGTTGTCTGGTGCATTGTCTGTCCTCATGACCATTGTCTATTTTTGACATCAGAGTCTTTCCTTGGACAGAGTCCAGCTTAATTAAGGGCCCTTGGTTTCAGTGGAGTGTTAAGCATGTGTATAAATGCCACCCACTGAAACCAATGGAACAGGATCAAAGATGTGATCCACAGCAAAGAGAAGCAAAACTAGTAAAAAAAAAAGAAATGTGAAAAGAGTTCCTGACCTGGATGCACTCTTGGTGACTTTTTTCAATATATTTAGAGCTCTTGCTATAGAAACCATCTCTTTTCTTTTGTAAAAAAAAGTTCATTATGCAACCCTTGCATACCAAAGAATGCTGCTGTAGATTCAGCAAAGCACATGCATACTCTGATGCTCTTTGACTTAAAAATAACATGCTTACATGTATTTTTCCACATAGGACTAATTGCCGTTGAATATATCTTAGTTCTAAATTAGATCATTCATCTCTCTGCTTCATGCACCATCTTGGAAGGCCATATAAAACCTGGTGGTCTTCTGCTTTGACTACTAAACTCATTAAATACAGGAGACATTGATTTGATACCTTGTAAGGGATTGCTTTCTCCAAGGTTAGGCAATTGCCAATAAATAGATGCTTTTGCTGCAACAAAGGGGGTTTGTGAATTTCTACCAGAAGGATAGAATGAGTTGGTCCTCCTAGTATGAAATGCCCCAAAAGCTGCAAGATTTAAGAGGCATCCCAGTTTTAACTTGGGGGGTGGTGAGCCTGGATGTACATGCAGTTCATACCTGCACTCCATAGCCAACTCATGCTGGCAAAATAAATGTGTGAGTGGCTTTGCTGTCACCTCCCTCTGCACATCAACCCTGGGCAGCAATTAATGCAAGCCAGAGGCAAGTAAGAAAAAGTGCTTGCTTCGTGTCCTGTTAAGTGATAGGGAGCTGCTACGTACATTTGCTGAAAGAGACAACTTTAAGAAGGGCAGGGAGGGAAATTTCATTAAGGACTAAATCGGAATTAATTATTGACATTAATGAGGACTGCCCATAGCTCAGTGGTAGCGTCAAGGTTTTGAATGCACAACATCTCAGGTTCAATTTCTTTCTCATCTAGGGCGACAACTTATGCATCACCAAAAACAGAAAAGAAAGAGGAACTCTGAAAAAGGGGGGGGGGAGGAGATAGGTTTGCATAACATTTGCATATGCTAATTGATATGTATAGATGAGGTATAGCAGCAATACATCAATAGGTACAATACCTAGTGTCATAAAATGAGAAGGCAAAAAGAGCCCTATTAGAAATATATATATATTAAATTACTCTGCTTTTTAGAATAACATTTTCAGCAACTAACGCCATATTTTAAAGCCCAAGCCTTTTGCAAGGCTGCAGAAACATGTCAAATTTATCAGCACAGGTATAAAGCTTAAGTGCTCTGGAATCTTTCCAGCCATATTATGCTCTTCATTAAGGGTGATGTAACAGTAACTTTAAAACAAAACAAAACTATCAACTCTCTGCAAACCTGCTTCATTGGTGATAAAATAAAGCTTATGGGGACTGGTTAAATTCCATCTGACGAAGAAAATGGTTCAAAATCTGTTGATGGGGACCATCCAGCCAAAAAGTGAGGACTTTCAACTCCAGGTCAGTGCAGTGGGGACAAGGTTTTAAATACATGCTTAATTCTCCCATTGAAGTCAATGGGAATTCCATTTAACAGGATTATACTTTCCCCTACCCATTATTCTAGCTAATGTTACATAGTATTTTGGGGGGTGTTAATGATGAGGTTGTGGACTCTGATCCAAGCTCTAATCAGCTGCAATTGTTTGTGGTCCTGGATGGGGATTTGCATTCAAATATGTTTCAAAAAGACTTAGGTGAGCATCACTTCTAAATACGCTTGAGCATCCAGAGTTTCATCTACAGAAGCTTCATGCACATAAGCCTGAATTCATGGTTACATCTCCTTATTTTGGATTGGGGTGATCAATCATCGATTGATTGATGGCGCTCCCCGCTCCAGCAGAACTTGCAACTAGTTGAATGAGTTCAGTAATGAAACACATCGCCATGTACGGGGGAGGGATGACGAAGATGCAAAGGACTTGAACCCAAGTCTTTTTCCGTGCTCCCCAGATCTTCCTCCTCTGCTGCCCTTTTTTAATCTAAAAAAAACACCAACACTTTACTTTGCTTACAGGGCTGCTGCACTTGCTGTAAAGTACTCTGTTGGTGATACCCTAGGCATCCATCATCTTAATTTGCTCATAAACCTAAATTTTCATCTATACATATCAATTAGCATATGCAAATTTTATGTACTTTTCTGTCACAGGCCTGTGTCTTGAGTATTTAAAGTACCTAGGACTGCATTCAATAGTTCCAGGAGTGCAACACTAGCAGACAGATGAATTTTAATGTTGTACGACAGAGGGATTCTCCATACCAACTAGTGGAAACCTATTGCACAGTCTATTGTGCACCAGATTTGATTGTGCAACAAAGCTACCAGCAATCTGCTTATGCTTTCTCTTGCACAACAATGCTCCACTGACACCAAACAAGAATACCGCCAAGACCGTGTGTGTGTGTGTGTGTGTGTGTGTGTGTGTGTGTGTGTAGAGGTACTACAGAACTGGCCTATCAGTTGTGAGGTGGTTCTGTGCTTTTCATTTAAAAGGTAAAGTAAGTGATTTTTTTTTTAAAGTTAGCATTTCATATATCAACCATGGACCGTTGTTCCCAGCATCTGTGTCTCATTGTTAACTTTGGCACCTGTTTTGAAGAAAGAAGCTTTAATAAATAAAGGAAAGGAAACTCAAGACCGAACCATAATAAATAATCATCATCATAATAACTTAAATCTCAATAAATATTTTCTCTAGATTTGTCTCTGACCGGATGCATTGCACCAAGTAGTCTTTGTTCACTCACGACGACCTCAAATAGAAATGTAGTCCTTTAAGTAAGTGACCTTTAGTCCTTTTTGTAAACCAAGAAGAAAAAAAGATCCACACTTTTTTTTCATGGCGCGGCCGAGGCAGGAGCAAGTGGTTAAAAACACAACTTGTATTCAGAGAGAAGATGAAAAGAAAACTCTTATTTCTCCCCCAATTCCGATAATCGTGCTTGAGTTCAATTCACAACCTTTGTGTTGGAACTGCTTTTCAAGAGTGTGTGGAATTTTAGCTAGCTAACTGGAAGCCCTGCTCTCCAATATACCAACAGTGCAATCCTCTTCATATCTACTAAAAAAACCAAATCTCAACAAGATCAATGGGCCTTATCCCCACGTAAGCAGGTATCGAATGGCAGGCTAAAAATATTTTTGCTGACACCTTAGGCTTGCTACTCAGGTTACCTCTGTGGTGTGAGAGCTTTGAGAGTGCCACGACTTCCTGCTCCACCAGGTAACATGAGACACCCAGTACAGTGGTACCTCAGGTTACATACGCTTCAGATTACATATGCTTCAGGTTACAGACTCCACTAACCCAGAAATATTACCTCAGGTTAAGAACTTTGCTTTAGGATGAGAACACAAATCATGCTCTGGTGGCACGGCGGCAGCAGGAGGCCCCATTAGCTAAAGTGGTGCTTCAGGTTAAGAACAGTTTCAGGTGAAGAACGGACCTCCGGAACGAGGTACTTAACCTGAGGTACTACTGTACATGGAAAGTCTGTTCCTCTCCATTCTCACGTTAACCTAGTTTTGTGAAAGCTGATACTGTTGAGCAGAGAAGCTACAGCATAGCTGGGGGGGTTCTCCTGACTCTGACGGTGCAAGAAGGAGAGGACTTCATAATATCCTGGTGGGAACATACAGGAGTGCTGCTGCTGTGGTTTCTATAATACCAGGGGATGCTGCAGGCACGCCAACTCTAGGGAGCAGAGGTGCCATCAGCCCCCTCAATATTCCTTAGCGGGGAGTTCAGCCCCCCAAATATTAAAGGGATGGAAGAGGCTAAGCCGCCAAGCATGGTCAAAAGGCAGGTTCCTTCTGGGCATGAGAGAGAGGAGGAGCTGCAGCCAGCGAAGCTGTACAGCACTGGGCAAGGCCTCCTGCCAATGATGCCTCACCTCCTGGTGATGCGTGTCGCACGCACATGACATCACAGGCACGCGCCTGAACCTCCCCAATTGTTGACCCAAGGCAGTGCCTGGGGCAAGCTGAGTAGCAGGCTTAAGAGTCCCACATTCTACTACCTTGCTACTTAACTTCTTTCCATTTTCCCACCTGCTCTGCCTCAAGTGGCAAATCCGCCATTGATATTTGCCGTTGAAATTCGCCGGCAGGTATTTGCACCTGTCGTTTTAACTGCTTTTTGTGTTTTAACTTTTTTCTATGCTTTAAATCATTGTTGTATTTTTTTTTTTTTTAGCGAACATCTTATCTTTTTTTGTAAACCACTTTGAGGATTCTGTGACAATCTAGCCGTGTATAAATTTTTATGGAATAAATAAATAAATAAAGGATCCCCCGCCCCTCTGCCCAATATTTTAGGGTCAAGGCCAGTGGTGGGTGGTTGTTACTTCCAATTCCATAACAGGAAAAAAAAACAAAGAGGAGCAGAGCAAGTTATCTGACAGAGATTGTGTTGTTAAGCACCTGCTTTGCCAGGGTTTGCTAACAGTGGATCGCCTTAAAGCAAATGTTGTAAGTCTCTTCCATCCATCTTGGATCTCTGCCCCTGAGCATTGATGCTTATTTGCCTTCCTGTAGAAACAAAACGCCCCAGCGGTTGTATCCTATCCAATTCTCCTGTGTTGGATTTCTAACAACCAGGCTCCCACAATTATTATCATCATTATTATATTTAGATTGATTTATATCCCGTCTTCTTCTTGTTGTTCTCCCATATGCTTGGTCCTCTTGCCTTCCTCTGAAGCCATCATTCCATCATCTTGGGAGCCTTGGACCCTTCTTTAGCAGGAATGCAATATCAAACCCAAAAAGGATGTCAGACACACCCACATCTTTTTGCGGAATGTTTTTTCAGTATGTGGTAAGTGGATAGGTCATCATCCAAAAACGAAACATCATCATCGTACGCAATGGGTCTGCAACAAGGCTGTGGTCTGATTTTGTCACTGGCCAACTTTCTGTTTTGGGTTAAATTGTTTAAAATTTGGTCATACACGGTTACAGCGGACTCGCAGGAACCACTACAATACCGGAAAATCAACTCTTCTTTGGTGTTGTATCCCAAGCCCAAGTCAGTCACATTTAAGTGCATCTCAGTTAAGACACAATCCCGGTTTCTTCCCTTCGGATCTCTCCGTCCTTTTCTGCTGCTGGAATTATTATTGTTCTTTGCTGCACGTTGACGGTTTCTTTCCCTTTTGGAGCTATATGGCGTTGGTTTATCTGGTGACCTCTTCAGGATTTTTATAGTGGCTTGAATGAAATCTTCTACGTCACCAAGCCGCTTGGGATAATCCTCAGAAATATTAGCTGTTTTGAAAATACAGAAAGAAAATAGTTTGTCAGATGAACGTATATTGGGAAGAAGAACCTCTTTTTTTATACAGGCGTGTATATATGTATATGTGTGTATGTGTGTCTATCTGTCTGTCTGTCTGTCTGTCTGTCTGTCTGTCTATACAGTCGCATCTTGGTTGTCGAACAGAATCCATTCTGGAAATCCGTTCGACTTCCAAAGATGTTTGAAAATGAAGGCACAGCTTCTGATTGGCTGAAGGAGCTTCCTGCAGCCAATCAGAAGCCACGTAAGCTGTGTCGGACGTTCAGGTTCCAAAGAACATTGGCAAACTGGAACACTCACTCTGGGTTTGTGGCGTTCAGGAGCCAAAACGTTCAAGTCGCAAGGCATTTGGAATCAAGGTATGACTGTAGTACACACACACACACACACACACACACACACACACACACACAGAGAGAGAGTGTGGTGTAGTGGTTAAGAGTGGTGGACTCGTAATCTGGGGAACAGGGTTTGCATCTCTGCTCCTCCACATGCAGCTGCTGGGTGGCCTTGGGCTAGTAACACTTCTTTGAAGTCTCTCAGCCCCAATCACCTCACAGAGTGTTTGTTGTGGGGGAAGAAGGGAAAGGAGAATGTTAGCCGCTTTGAGACTCCTTCGGGTAATGATAAAGCTGGATATCAAATTCAAACTCTTCACACACACACACACACACACAGAGAGAGAGAGAGAGAGAGAGAGAGAGAGAGAGAGAGGCATATTTTATATTCTTGCATGCTTTCTCTCTGAATGCATAATTCTTCTCAGAACATTATTTAAATGCATCTTTTGATAATTGCGGCTGCGATCCTATGCACACTCACCTGGGAGCAAGTCTGAATGAGCTCAATGCATAGGACTGGTTTGTAGCTCAGTTCAGACCTGCACGTTAGAGCAAGAGGAGCAGGCCAGCTCACCTAGAAATTCACCATGGTAGCATTCCTCAAGCATCCTTTCTCTGCAATGTATGAACCATGTTCCCCATCATGCATTGGGAGGTTGTATTTGGATCCAACCCATCTTCCCTCTGCATCTTCCATTCTTCTTGGTGTGCCATGAGCAGAATAGCTTTAGAGAGGACTGTACCCTAAATCAAAAGAGGCTTGGGGGCTGAATGTGGCTCTGCAAGCCTCTCTAGCGGACCTTTGGGCACATCCACTTCTGGCCCTACCTTACATTCCCTTGCATGCTTTTCCTTGGACACTGATAATGTCTCTTTGTTGAATATGGTTAAAGTGAGAAGTGCCATCTTCTTAGTTACTCTGAAAGATTTTGAAGCATTTTGTAAGGCACCAACCAGATCTTAAGCACATTTGGGCTTGTAAATGTGACCATCCTTTTATCAGTGGGAAAAAGCCCTCTTTGCACTACACTCAGGCTAACCCTATCTTGTTAAATATGTGTTTGCCTAGCTTAACATTAAGAGAGATAATTTGCTTTATGAACAAAACTTGATTGTCCCCCTCTTAAAAGAGCAAATCCAAACAAAGTTGTGTTGGGGTGTGTGTGTTATAGTTATTGTTTTTGACATTGATACGTATTTTTGTGTTTTTATGTTGTAAACCGCCATGAGATCCTCAGATAGAGAATTAGTGTAGAAAATAAAATAAAATAAAATAAAATAAAATAAAATAAAATAAAATAAAATAAAATAAAATAAATAAATAAATAAATAAATAAATAAATAAATGGGACTGCACTTTCTTCAAAGAAAATGCTTTTTAAAAGAAAAAATATTGCATGGTCATGGTGAGGAATGTGTGCTGGTCTTTAATTGGGGTACAGTTTAGGGAGGGTTGTAGCAGGGGAGATTGTTGCTGTTACTGATTAATTTTTTGTATCCTTATTTTGAAACCTTGCTTTGATTTATGTGGAAATTGTTCAGTTTGGTTGTGTACTTTTTGATGTGTTTTGTTCATTGTTTTTGACTACCATGGTTATATTTGTAACTATGTAATTTGTTTCATGCTGTAAGCCACCTTGAGCATGGTTTTAGCTGTGGAAAGGTGGCATACAAATACATGCGGCCCCCAAGAAGTTGTGCAGAAGAGAATCTGGCCCTTGAGCTGAAAAAGTGCTCCCCGGCCTTGCCTTAAACAAATATCCTTCCTGCCCTCCCTGACCCCAGTATATTTAGATGTTCATCAACCGCTGGCCTGTGAAAGTGCATGAAATCAATGAGCCGTTCTCATCTTTTCACCTTCCCGCAGCCTGGTTTGAAATGAGCAGACGTAGCAGGCTAGGAAGCAGAATATAATACTCGCGTTACAAGCCCTTCTCAGTAATGGACGTTACCAGAAAGGAATCAAAATTCACCTGTTGGCCTTCTGAAATGGTGACGGGGCTTAAGCAATTAAAGGAACTTCTCGTATTAAGAAGAGGCTTCGTGCACGGCTTGGGTGAAATGGAGACCCATCAGCGGCATTCGTTAACGGAATATAACATCAAAGATGCTGAGATCAAATAATCTTTAAATGATTAATGGTGTTCAGGTTCATTATCTTCCTTGCTGGCTCACCAGTGTGTCAGAGGAAGAACAGAGGGCAACCTTTCCTCCATCTTAGAATTCCCACAAAATCTGACACTCTCCCTGGTTTCCTCTCTCTCTCGCTCTCTCAGGTGGCATGTTTAATGTCCTGAGGCAGGACTGGAACAAGCCAATACTTTGGGGCGGGAGGAATCAGAACTGAAGTCGCTTAGTTAGTTGTCCCCCTCCACCATTATGGTTCCAGTTGCATCTCCCTTATCAGGTGAGAGGGAGAGGCAGAAACAGGCTGGTTTTAAACTCCAGCCTACAGATTATTTTGAAACATTCATTATATCTGGAGTTTAAAACCAGCCTGTTTCTGCCTCTCCCTCTCACCTGATAAGGGAGATGCAACTGGAACTGCAACTTTAAAGCTCATACATTTAAAGAACCATGGGAACTGTAGTTTATCCCTTGGAGAGCTATGATTCTCAGGACCATTAGTATAAACTGCAGTTCCCAGGGGAAGTTGTGCGTTTTAAATACCTGGTGTGTAAGCAGCCATAATCTCACACTTTAGTCCAAGAAAATTGGAGGGGGGGGGTCTACAAGAGCTGGGTTTAAATCTCTCCTCAACCACTGTCTAAAATCTCCATCTGCATGAATTATATTCTTATGTTATTTATTTATTGAATTTCTTAACTGCCCTTCACCATAAGATCAAAGGGCAGGTGTGTAGGTAGGTAGGTAGATACAGATAAATCTCAACACATTAAAATCAGATTATGATTGCAGGGTCCAGGTCAGTTCATATGGGGGAGGTGTTCCTTGGGGTATTTATTACAGGTAAGATGGCCCTGAAAACACTTCTCGGATGTCAATGGCCAGGTAAAGAGATGTGTCTTTTGTACTCACTGAAAGCTGTATATTGAAGAAGTGAGACACACCTCTGTTGGAGAGGGAACTCTACAGGTAAAGGTAAAGGACCTCTGGATGGTTAGGTCCAGTTCAAAGGCAACTATGGGGTATGGCACTCATCTCGCTTCAGGCCGAGGGAGCCAGAGTTTGTCCACAGACAGCTTTCCAGGTCATGTGGCCAGCATGACTAAACCACGTCTGGTGCAATGGGACTCCGTGACAGGTTCCAGAGTGCATGGGAACACTGTTTACCTAACACACCACAGTGGTACCTATTTATCTATTTGCACTGGTCTGCTTTCGAACTGCTAGGTTGGCAGAAGCTAGGAGAGAGCAATGGGAACTCACCACCGTTGAGCGGATTCAAATCGGCAAGCCCAAGAGGCTCAGTGGTTAAGACCTATATTTACCTTTTACTTATGACATCATCCAGCATGAACGACCCTTAATTTAAACCTACCCAGACCCGATGACCATTATCTGAGAACTTTCTTCATGTGCCTTCTCTACAAGAGGTCCAAAGGGTGGCAACACAAGAACAGGCCGTTTCTGCAGTGGCTCCCCATTTGTGAAAAGGTTTCCCCAGGGATGTTTGGATTTTTATCTTGTATTTTTATGAACTGCCCTGAAATCTACAGATGAAGGGCAGTATACAAATGTAATACAGTGGTACCTCAGGTTAAGTACTTAATTCGTTCCGGAGGTCCGTTCTTAACCTGAAACTGTTCTTAACCTGAAGCACCACTTTAGCTAATGGGGCCTCCTGCTGTCGCCACGCCGCCAGAGAATGATTTCTGTTCTCATCCTGAAGCAAAGTTCTTAACCTGAAGCACTATTTCTGGAGTCTGTAACCTGAAGCGTATGTAACCCAAAAGTACCACTGTAAATACTAATAAAATAACCTGAAGCACTATTTCTGGAGTCTGTAACCTGAAGCGTACATAACCCAAAAGTACCACTGTAAATACTAATAAAATAATTTTAAATAGAAGCAGGGGAACTATCTGGAGGTTAATATTGATGGAAATATTTTACATTTATAAATCTCAAATGATATCTGACAATGGAAGAACCCGCCATCTAAAGCTGAGACAACCCCAGCGACACCTCAAGTGTGGCGATGGTGGAGATGTCTGATTTTCATGAAAGGGCCGGGCAAGGGAGAAAGTGATAAAATATCCCCACTCCTCCCAGTTTTCTTCAGGTATCAGAGCCCAGGTACAGGAAGGAGGTGGCATTGGGGATACAGACCGTAAGATGCAGGAGGCCTTGGTACTTTTCACACCCCTAAAAATTGCCCCTCCACACCCAATATATCCTACTTGGGCAGACCAGGGTTTAAACAAAAATACAGTGTACAGTGGTACCTTGGGATGCGAACGGGATCCATTCCGGAGCCCCGTTCGCATCCTGAACAGAACGTAAGACACGACTGCAAGTGCTGCGTTTTGCTGCCTCTGCGCATGCAAACGATGTCTGCGCATGCGTGAGCAGCAAAACCCGGAAGTAACGCGCTCCGTTACTTCCAGGTTGCTGCGGAGCGCAACCCAAAAAATACTTATTCTGAAGCGTATTTATCCCGAGGTATTACTGTACTGAATTTCCATATTGGAAACCAACATCCAAATCCCCGCTCTGTTATGAAGCTTAATTTCCTAAGCACAAGCAGGATCTCATTCAGGAAGTGAGAGGGTATTTATATCTGCCCAATCAAGCCACGGTCTACCCGCAGGTGGATGCATATAGCCCTAGTTGGATGAGCGCTTAGCGGCTGCAAGCGCTGCTGCCCATGCAGTTCCTCCCCTCGATCTGGCTGCCAGGACTGCATGCACAGAGCCCTGTTAGGAAATAAGCGATAATGCCAGGCAGCTATTTGGGGGGATGCCGGACAGGGGAGGGGAGGGGAAGCACTGGATTTAGTTCTGCTTCTGCCTACTGAACAGCTGATCGGCATGATTCTTTCATTGTGCACGGACAGACTTGGCCGCCCGGTGAAAATGCCGTCTGATATGTGCCTATGTGTGTGTGGTCTTCACCTGTTGCCCGCTACTTCCTCCCAGAGTACACTTGATTCCCCCTCGGACACGCAGCCGCCGGACTGCATGTCGGCCTGCATGGCGCAGGAAAGGGCTTTGATGAAGCACTGAAGGAAGTTGCCACCTGTCCGCCTCTGCTCCTTGCAAGCCATTGTGAGAGGCAAAGGAAGCTTTCGACACATGGCGAAGAACGGTATCTTCAGGCCGCTTATGCGAATGGCAAACAGAATAACAGAATTTTGCAAGGCGACCCAAATTCTGCTTGCAGAATAAATTGCGCACGCAGGAAACACTATGCAGATGTGCGTCCTTTTTTTTGCATAGGCAGGTCAGTCAGCCATGAGTAAAAGAAAGAAATTCAGTAGCTGAGAGCTACAAAACTGGAATGTTTGATTTTGCAGTAAAACAGTTTAGGGAGCAAAGGCCCATTAATGGTTCTGCACCAATCCAGAGGCAGATCTCGGTTGGAGTGCGGCAGGACTCTGTCCTAGACCCTGTGCTTGTCAACTTTTTTTTAATGACATGATTTGGATAAGAGTATAAAGGGAATGCTTTTCAAATTTCCAATGACATGAAGCTGGGGAGGGACAGAAAACAGAGACCAAATGGCCTTGACTGGCTGGCACGCCACGCCAAGGCCAACAGGATGAACTTTGAGAAGGCTGCTCCATCACCTTTTATATGGGGAGCGAATTTGACCCACAGAGCAGCAGTTCTCAACCTGTGGGTTCCCAGATGTTGTTGGACTACAACTCCCATCATCCCTGAGCTCTGGCCTTGCTAGCTAGGGGTGATGGGAGTAGCTGGCCTTCCATAGAGGAAGACTCTTGGGCTCCCTTTTGCATAGAGAAGGGTGGGTATGACAACGATCCCATCACTGTGGTGGACAATTGCTTAAGGGAAGCTGCTTCCCTTCATAGAGCAGGCATTACTCTCACAAGGGTCGTGGGTGGCGCTGTGCTCTAAACCACTGAGCCCCTTGGGTTTGCTGATCAGAAGGTCGGCGGTTTGAATCCGCATGACAGGGTGAGCTCCCGCTGCTCTGTCACAGCTTCTGCCAACCTAGCAGTTTGAAAGCACACCAGTGCAAGTAGATAAATAGGTACCACTGCGGTGGGAAGGTAAATGGTGTTTCCGTGCATTCTGGCTTCTGTCAGTGTTCCGTTGTGCCAGAAGTGGTTTAGCCTCTGCAATGACCCATTCACCCCACTTTTGGAGCCATGAAGAAAGAACCAGTCACTTGGGGGCCAAGTAGGAATTTTGGGATCAACCTCCTATTGGCCTTGATATTTTGTGTGAGACAGTGGTATATAAATACTTTTATGAATTAAAATAAGGCTGCCAAAGGTGGCTTCTGAAGGAAGGGCGACATGAGATTACATAGGATCTCCTATCTACTTTCATAAGAAAAGAAAAGCGAGTTCACAAGACACCAAAGCATTCCTTCGTCTACGCTCTGGGGCAGAGGGTGAGCAGGGTGGAAGGAGAAGGGAATGGAGACAGTTAGGTCTTTTGGTCAACGTGCATCATTCCTTGAAAGGAAATGTGGCTTCTCTCCAAAACGTGAAGAGGGAAACCCAGGAAAGATTCCAGTGGGAAGAGAGCGAGAGAGGAGGAGGATCAGACGAGGCAGAAAGCGAAAGAATGCAGATGTGGTTTTGCATCTGCTGGGAAGATGCTGAGAAGGCAAAAGAGGCTTGAGAATCCCTCTCTCTCACAGGAAAGCAACAGTGGAGAGGATTGTGTGATTTGCAGCAACAATAATTACCCTGGGAGCACAGTGCCCTATGCGCTGCAATGAGCATGGGTGGCCTGCGGAGAAGGGAAGTGGGCGTATGTGGCATATTCTGGGCAGGCCCGTGAACCTGACTGTGGCCCGCTCAGTCTTGTAGTCTGCTGCGTGCTTCTTTCCATCTTCTTTATATGTCCAACTGTCCTTTGTCAACAACAAATTGTCACTGTTTTTTGTGTTGAATATATGCTAAATGGTAATTTATGGACCTAATAGGTATCTAAAGCACTTTGCACATATGATGTTTCATATGAGCCTACACAACACAAAACACTGTTGCTGTATGTAGGTATGTGGGTTTTATTTTATTTGTTTTTTATCTTATATTTTGGAAATGTACATCCCGTTTTTTATTCCTTTAACTTTTTTGGGGGGCCCCAAGAGAGTGGGGCCCTAAGCTATAGCTTGTTTAGCTTATACACAAATCCGGCACTAGGCCGCTGGACATTAGGGACCAGCTTTCAACTTCACATTTAGATACTACTACTAAATGTAGCTAACCCTTTTGGTCTCCTACTCATTTTGCTCCACTGATGTGGAGGGGAACTGGACTGTCAGTAATTTGCGGCAATCCTATTTCTGGTATCTGGCGCTTCTAGGTGATTTGGCATATTGATATGCTAGAGACACAGTTTGCTTATTGCACCCTGAAAAGCATCAAATCTGCACAAGCCTTCAGTTTGCACCTAGATGTGGGATTCTTTGTCATAGCCTAATTGAGCCCAGTTAGCTGATGGACTTTGAATTTAAGCCCAAGAAGCATTGTTCCGCCTCCCAGCCATTGGTGTGTCTCCTTCCGCTTGGTGAGCTCTGACTCATTCTCCACGAACAAAAGCTGCCACCTCATTGACTTCATTAGGGATGCTTTGCACTCAGCAGTGCCGCCAGATTTCAAAACAAACAGACAGAGGTTTGCCCTTCCTTGTATTCATGCAGAGGAAGCGGCAAGTATACTGAAAGTACACATGTTCCTGATTATTCGCAATGGCAAGAATGCTGATGGAATCACTAGAGTTAAGGAATCCCAGCACTCCTTTGGAACCAGGCATGTAGAGACTTCTGGTTCACATCCAACCTCCTCATAAGAAAGAGGAGAGGGCAAGCAAGTAGAGAAGTCAGTGGTGGCCCCACAAGAGGACACCTGTGAATCTTTTTGGTTTTATAGCAATTGGACTACCATGGCGTCTAATCTCTAGTAAGGTATCCTCAACAACCTCACCAGGCTACCATTCCCAAAGTCTAAAACCACCAAACACAGTGATAACCATATGTGTGAACACTCAGACCCAATGAGTTTCATGGTGAATGAGTCAGCCTAGTCCTCTTAACTCCCAGTGGCTTCTGCACGACTAGGCCTGAGCCGTCAGTCATGCTTGCAACATTTCTGCTTTTAGGTTTAGCTCTCTCTCAGCTCTAGGCTGGGAAAGGAGTAACCCTCCCAGGAGAGCTGGTTAAACAAATGTCCAGACCTGGTGCCAGGACAACCAAAAGCATTTTTTTCAGCAGTTAAGACAGATAGAAGTTGAAAGGAGGAAAGGGAACTTTTTCTTACAGTCCATTTGGCCAGCATAAGGAGTCAGCAGCCGGTTGGAGGTGTGATCGTCTTCAGTTCCCTCTAGCACTGAGCGGGTCTGGCCATCAGGAAGAGGAAAGGTGGAGATTGTGTTGAGTAGCAACATGCAGACAGCCACCACATCCCATAACTTCATCTTAGATTTCCTTCCAGCACAGGACCCTGGCAAACAGGAGAGAGACATGACATTAGCTTTTGCATCTTCTCCATTCATCCCATCCACACTGCTCCATGGCTCAGTGGCAGAGCATCTGAACGCAGAGAAAATTCTTCAATGCCCAGCATCTCCAAGTAGGGCTGGGGGAGACTTCCTGCCTGAAACCCCAGAAAGCCGCTGCCTGTCTGTGCACTATACTGAGCTAGATAGACCAGTAGTGTGGCTTATATGTTCTTATGCCATGTGCCAATCCCTGGCCTCTATCTCATATCCCCATCTTGGCAGTCTGCTTTAAAGCACCAAGTCTTCTGGGGCTAGAACGCTGCCGTTTCCATCTTCCCTTACAATAACAAACACAGTGCTTGGCGCTGAGGCCATGTTTATTAGAAGCAAGCAATAACTCGTCTTGCTGGCCCTGGTTCTGTGACTCAGCTGCTGGTCAGGGAGGAGAAAGGAGGTGGGCACTCGCTTTAAAGAGCCATTGAAAGGAACCCAACAATGTCTTCTCAAAGGCTGCTGCCAGACAGTGGATCTGTTCAGGTGCTAACTGTTGATGGCAAACCTCAAAGGCCTTCCCTGGTCTCTGTTTCTATGTTCCAAACCTTACGCTTTGTCTTTAAACCGAGCTTGGAGCAGACAACCCTTCAGATACACAGCAAACACCAACACACACACACACACACACCCTGCTCCATCAACAGCACCCTCCCAAGTGACACGAGCGCTTGAGTTTCCCTCACACCCATTGCCAGCATGTCTGGTTACTGTGTTCATACAGGAGAGAAAGTGTCATGAATACTATTTTTGAAAAATCAACCGTACCTTTTAGTATCATTGTTTATTCATTTCCACTCCACCTTCCTCCCTTGCAAGGAGCTCAAGGTGGTGTACATGTCTCTCCCCTTCCTCATTTAATTCTCACAACAACCCTGTGAGGTAGGTTAGCTAAGAGGCAGTGACAGCCCAAGGCCACCCAGCGAATGGGGATTCAAACCCTGGTCTCCCAGCTCTGACACTCGAACCAGGCAGTGGCGTAGCGTGGGGGGTGCAGGGGGGGCCGGCCGCACCGGGCGCAACATCTGGGGGTTAGGGTTAGGGGGCGCAAATCCACGGGTTAGGGGGCGCAAATCCATGGGTTAGGGGGCGCAAATTACTTGCCTTGCCCCGGGTGCTGACAACCCACACTACGCCACTGTAACCAGGCTGCACATTTATATTAGAGACACAGGAAATCTAAAAGCTAACGAACAAAAAGCAGCCGAGGTAAATGTCACGTGTAAAAACAATCATGCAGAGCTTTCTGCAGCACTTGACTGGCCTGTCTTCAGCCCCATGAAGTAATAATTGAGCGCACACAGAGCATCCTTCTCTCATAATGAGCAGCCCACTCAGGGCCGCCCAAGGCACTGGGCTGCCTGAGGCCTCTCCCCGGCCTTAAGGGTGCATTCATGATTATTTATGCTCAGGATTATATCAGGTTGGAGGAGGGAAGAATGATTATTGGTTTGTAGGGTTTTTTGTTCTTGCTTTTATCATGTATTTTGTGCTTTTATATTGTATTTTTTTACGTTGTGAACCATCCTGAGATCTGAGGCTGATGGGTGGCATAGAAATTTAATAAATAATAATAATAATCAATCTGCTTCAAAATAGCATTTGTATGGGCAAAAGTTTCAGGGTGGACATACCGCTTCATTTCCAATCAGAACATGGCAGCAGGACATTTTGCATATTAAGTTTTAATCCAAACATGCATGTAGAACCTTTTCTTCAATTACATGGGATTGGAAATGGGGGGGGGGGACCCAACACCCCCCAAATGCAACCAAACAAGAGAGATTTAAACATCATATACATAAAAACATGGAACTTGTTTCAGCCATGTTTAAGCATAGTGCTTAAAAATCACTATTCTTTTTTAAAAAATCATTGTATTTTGCAGAATTTTAGCACAATTTTCTCCTATTACAGACATTTCTGTAAGACTTCTACCCAATATATTCATATTTGTGCAAACAATTTTGCCCAACAGAATGCATTTTTGTCCATCATATTTTTACTAACGCCTGCATTTTAAAGTGCAGCTCCCTGATACATGCATTTTGGACTCACTGTTTAGTTAGAGGACTGTTACAAAATACAGAGAAGTGCAAATTTCAATTGATAGCTGTGTTTCAGTTCTTGTACTGGTTCGAGAAGTGCAAATTACAGTGGTACCTCGGGTTAAGTACCGGTACTTAATTCATTCCGGAGGTCTGTACTTAACATGAAACTGTTCTTAACCCGAAGCACCACTTTAGCTCATGAGGCCTCCTGCTGCCACCGCTGCACGATTTCTGTTCTCATCCTGAAGCAAAGTTCTTAACCCGAGGTACTATTTCTGGGTTAGCGGAGTCTGTAACCTGAAGCGTATGTAACCTGAAGCGTATGTAACCCGAGGTACCACTGTACATGCTTCCTCGTTAAAATGCAAAATGTTAGAATATCTCTTCTGCCCCATTGCCAGTAGTGGGTTGGGCAACATGTGTGTGTTGCAACAACTAATGTGGTTTTAAGTGCTTTAGCCGAAAGCTTCCAAGTTTGTGGCGAACAAGAAAAAGGAAGAGTTGGGAATGGCCCAATGGAAATAATCAGTAGAAAGGCTCTGACCTGGGTCTTCTTACTCTCATGGTAGAAATGACCCCCTCCTGAGTAGGATGCCTGCTCAGAACTGTGCAGATAATCTTGCTCTCTCAGCAAGTGGAAGCAACGTAATACTGTACTGGCAAGGCAGGTAAGCCAAAAAGCCCCATTGTGTCCCACTGACCGCTACTGTTAGTTGCTATGGGAGAGACCCTTTGCACATGCTCAAACTGGACTCCCCACTGTGCATTAGCACTGGGATTCAGAACAGCTTCCGTAGCTTAAGGTTTGCCCCTGGTTCCGCATGTTTTCGATATTTTTTTTTTTTTATAAAAGGGGGAATTCAGATTGGGTTACATTTAAAGGGCCTTTGATACGTAAACTTTACAGAAAGTGGGATACTTTGGCTTTCACATCAAAGTAGCAGTGATTTGGCAACTTTCAGTCATAAAGTGTTATATAGGCACCAGTCGGGCCTGGTAAAGTGAAGAGAGAAAGAGGGAGGGAGGGAAGGGAAGGGAGAACAGGAGGAGGCATCTGCAAAACTGGAAGGACGTGTAACTGTCTCTTGGCTGAGTTTTCCTATCCTAGTTGAAACTATTATCCGCCTTGCAAACGGGCAATCTGGGACCAATCAGGCATTTCCCATCCTTTCAGCTTGCTCACCAAGAGCAGGCTGGTGTGTGGACTGCATTAAATTCCACTGTAAATATTTCAGAACATAGTTCTAGCAGAGAGGCATTTCTGTCTTTCTTGGAAAGTTCTGCCCAAGCGGATCTGAGGTCAGGGGCAAAGGAAACCGGAGCACTTGCAGGTGCTTAATTAGAGCCAGGGTGGATCCCCTCCCCACCCCTGCAAGCAAACCTGTTTACACTGTAAAAAAAAAAAAAAAAGAGGACTCATTTCTGCAAGGCTTAGTTAGTTCTGCCACAATAAAAAAATCAGCACTATTACGCTTGTGCAGAGTGCCTTTCCCTCACCACTGGGTAACCACAAGCAGTATCCTTGGAGCTCTGATTAGGGCTTCTAAGGCAAAGGACACAAATGAATTCTACACGAACAGGAGATCCGACACTTCTGGATTTCAGCGGGATTACAGCATTATCTACAGCCCCTTGAAGATGAGACATTTGGATTTGACCACTTTGGCAGCACATCCTGAACAAATTTTGTTGTTGTTGTTGTTTAGTCGTTTAGTCGTGTCCGACTCTTCGTGACCCCATGGACCAGAGAACGCCAGGCCTGAACAAATTAGACTAGCATAAATGACACATGGCACGTAAAGGCAGCTTTCCCCCTCTGTGGGATTTCAAACACCCGTGTTTACCCTTGCTAGTCTTATTAATTCTGGTAGAATTCTACCACATATTGGGTTAAGAGTTCCTTTTGGTGCTGCCCTGGAATCTTTATGTATGTAACATTGGGGGAAGAGGCCCATTTGCACATTTGGGATGTGCATTTGGGTGGCACCAGAGAAGACACAATGGGTCGATTTTCATGCAGCTGACACCAGTAAGTGAAGGCCTGTGCATCTTTTATGCACAAAAAGTGTCACTGTGTTTAAAAGGGCTGGGACATCCATGAAGCAGACTGAGGTAATCACCTTGAGTGGCAGAAGCCAATGGACATTGTCAGGGCCGGATTTAGGTTGAATGAGGCCCTAAGCTACTGGAGGTAATGGGGCCCTTTATATGCCCAGCTGCCCTTCGTCAACAACAAATTGCCGCTGTTTTTTGTGTTGAATATATGCTATATGATGATTTATGGACCTAATAGGTATCTAAAGCCATTGGCACATGCAAAATGTAGGCACCCTATATATAGAAATGAGAAACCAGTGATATTTTATAGAGCAGGACTAGCCCATTACTGACATCACAGGAGCCTACACAACAGGATACACTGTTGCTGTATGTAGCTTTTATTTTATTTGTTTTTTATCTTATATTTTGGAAATGTACATCCAGTTTTTTTTCTTTATTTTTTGGGGGGGCCCCCCAAGAGACTGGGGCCCTAAGCTATTGCTTGTTTAGCTTATACATAAGTCTGGCACTGGATACTGCCATGGGCATTATGTTCCACTGCCATCATGCGCCCTTCTCCTTCAGCTGCTGCCCCTCTCTGGATTCGGCGGCAGCAGCTTCCAACCTCTGGCCTGTCTTTTGGCTGCGGCTTTCAGCTGCGGCTTTCGGTAATCCAAAGCTGGAAACTGAAGCCAAAGCCAAGCCAAAGCTGGAGATGAGGTCTAAAGGTGCTTTTGGCTTGGTCTCAGGCTTTGGGTTTCTGAAAGCCTAAGCTTAAGCCCACAGCATAGATGTCAACATTTCCCTTTTTTTAAGGGAAATTCCCTTATTCCGAATAGTATTCCTTGCAAGAAAAGGGAAAAGTTGACAGCTATGGCCCACAGTCCAAGCTGGCTTGGCACATTTCCATATCAGTTTGCATTTTTAAAAAAATCCTCGTGGAACTATATCAGCTATTTAGTGTACGTTTCCTAACATACACATCTTTCTACACAATTGTGCCCAATTCCACTGCCCCAAATCTTTGGATCTAGCCCTCCACATCAGGGTTAATGAACAAGATTCCTGGTGTCTTGAGCTGCACTGTAAATCAGGCACTATGTCTGTGAGGTGAAAGCAGGTGGAAGAAGCTGTGGGTTCCTTGTCTCCTCCTGCATAAAGGAATTTAAAGTAAAAGCTATGCTGGTCACTAACTCTTAGTACAAGTATCACTTTTTGAGTTCTGGTCTGGCAACTCTGAGACCTTGTGCAAGAATAAAAACTCCCAAGTCTTTAACAGGTGTAAGTCTCCTTCATCTCCAGGCAGCCAGAATTAAAACAGATCATCTTGAATTTGCATGCATTGTGTTATGTGTGTCAATAAAAAATCAAAACCCACCAAAAAACCAACACCTCCATTGGCAGACTGCATAGTAAACAAAAAAACCTGTACATCTCCAGTGCTCATCAACACTTCAAAAATGCTCAGTCAATGTATAGATCCTTGCTGCTTCTTCATATAAAACCAAGGATGACAACAAAACTAACCACCGTACACATTTGTGGTCATCAAGGTGACCTATGATTCCATGGTTAATTTTATTCATTTTTATTTATTGAATTTGTATACCGCCCTTCTTCTGAGGGACACAGGGCAGTTCACAATATAAAAACACAAATATAATATAGTAACGAACAAAAACTAACAATCTGTTTCCCTTTCATGACACTCAAAATCAACTCCCTGGTCTCCTCACTCTCCCTAACAGGTTTACTTTGGCTTACTTTGGACCAATCATCTTCAAAAGCACTAAAGCTTTTAAAAATTAATTTAAACTCCCAGTTCTTCTTAACTGGCTAGTGGGGTGGGCTGTCTGACTAAGAACATCTGTACACTCCCAAAAATACATTATCTGCCTTATCCAAGTTTAACCATCATGGCTGGACCAAAGGATTCCGGGAACTGTCACCTGGTGGTTGTGCTGAGGATTTTACATTAATGTTCCCTAGTCCCAACTCACAGAACTGCACTTTCTAGGAATTGTTATTTAAAGCTGTCTGAGCTGTGGATATAGCCTATCAAAGTCAATGAGATCATTTGTCTCCTCAAAAGAGGCTCTGCAAAGAAAGTGGGAAAGAACACCAATCAGCTGCAGCTTTGCTGTAAAGACAGTGATGATGGAAGCTGCAGTTGCTGAATTTTTAGCCATGATGCAGTTGATCTTTTACCCATCAGGTGGCAACTCTAAGCAGCTCCAGTGATAGCAGGCAGTGACAAAGACAGAATGCTGCCTTGTATTGATTCTTATCCTATCTACAGTGGTATCTCGGGTTACATACGCTTCAGGTTACAGACTCCGCTAACCCAGAAATAGTGCTTCAGGTTAAGAACTTTGCTTCAGGATGAGAACAGAAATCGTGCTCCGGAGGCGCAGCAGGAGGCCCCATTAGCTAAAGTGGTGCTTCAGGTTAAGAACAGTTTCAGGTTAAGTACGGACCTCCGGAACGAATTAAGTACTTAACCTGAGGTACCACTGTAACACAGTACACTGTAACACAGTACAGTGGTACCTCTACTTACAAACTTAATTCATTCCAGAGGTCCGTTCTTCACCTGAAACTGTTCTTAACTAGAGTTGTGCTTCTGTTAATGGGGCCTCTTGCTGCTGCTGTGCTGCTGGCACACGATTTCCGTTCTCATCCTGAGGCAAAGTTCTCAACTTGAGGTAACTCTTCCAGGTTAGCGGAGTTTGTAACCTGAAGCGTTTGTAACCTGAGGCATTTGTAACTTGGGGTATCATTGTATTGTGCCAGGCAGAAGCTCTCTGGGTCTTTGGGCAGAGGTCTTTCCTTTATCAACTACCTGGTCATCGATCTGGAGATGCCACAGAATGAACTTGGGTTCTTCTGCAATGCAAAGCGACATGGCCTTTCTCCTTATATAAATGACTGGTTTTTGGTGCTCCCCCTCAAAAAAGGGGGGCATTAAGGTACCAGATGTCCTTATCAACATGCCACTTGAAATTAAGTCCTACATTTCCAAGTACGGTAACATGTTTAGGGCCAAAAAAAGCAAGAACTGCGCATCTTTTCATTGTTCACATGAGAAACTCTGCAAAAATTGGTGGATCTACTTGACAGTACACAACTTGAAGCATCACTTCACACAGTATGCATAAGATCGCTTTTGCATTTCATAGTATTTGATCTAGAAGAAGTACCGTTCTCTTGGTCTTTATACTTAAAATGACCATGGTATACTAGACCATGGGTAGGCAACCTAAGGCCTGGGGGCCGGATCTGGCCCAATCACCTTCTAAATCTGGCCTGCGGGCGGTCCAGGAATCAAGGTGTTTTTACATGAGAAGAATGTGCCCTTTTATTTAAAATGCATCTCTGAGTTATTTGTGGGGCCTGCCTGGTGTTTTTACATGAGTAGAATGTGTGCTTTTATTTAAAATGCCTCTCTGAGTTATTTGTGGGGCATAGGAATTTGTTCATATTTTTTTTCAAAATACAGTCCGGCCCCCCACAAGGTCTGAGGGACAGTGGACCGGCCCCCTGCTGAAAAAGTTTGCTGACCCCTGTGACTAGACTATCTGCCTTTATAATGGAAAACACTTGATAACAGAGCATGTCTTCTAGGGCTCCTGGTGAATCAGGGGAAGCCACATTGATCCATTCAAAATCCTTCTTTGCAAAAGCCTTAGGACAGGGGTGCCCAAACTTTTTTCAAAGAGGGCCAGATTTGATGAAGTGAACATGTGTGAGGGCCGACCAAAGTTGACCTTTTTTTAGGATTGAAGTTTACCCCAAAGTTGTGGAGCTTTCTTTTGGATTTAACCCCAAAGTTGTTGAGGGTTTTTTTAAAGATTGAACTTGTTGAACTTTTTCTACAATTTTGCCCCAAAGTTGTTGAGCTTTTTTTTAGAATTTTACCCCAGGACATATACTCCCATGGGGGCCAGATTAAATAGACTGGCAGGCCGGATAAGCCCCTATATTTAATCTCAACAACTCTCTACTTCAGGTGAAGGTCAAGATGGTGTCTCCCATGCCATGGATGAACATGGACTGCCTGGGAGTTCAGCGCTGGTGATGAGGCAGAGTTCTCCACTAAACCTAAAGGCAGCAGGCTAGCTTAAGCTACTGTAGGGCAGGGGAATTGGCACCTGTCTGTTGCTGGGAATCATAAGCAGGGGTGGTGCTGATGGGCTGAAGTCCTGCTTTTGGGCATCTGGTTGGCCACCATGACAGCAGGATGCTGGACTCAATGGGTCATTACTGACCTGATCCAGCAGACTCTGCTTATGTTCACCTGCAGGACCCTGTCCGATAGCACCTTGCTGCTGTCCCTCATTGTCTGCCACCTGAGATTGCCAGCTGACTTTGCCTAATAAGAAGGCTGGCCCTACCCTAGAATAATTTTGTGGAAAAGAAAAAGGGTATACAGTAGTTTAAACCCCAGCACCCCTGTTTAACAGGTTGTGGTTACAGCTCTAGAAAGACAACCTCTCAGGTCATCTGAAATGAAAACTTAGGAGAAAGCTCAGTGGTAAGCTAGTTCTTTGCATTGTTCAGCATTGCTTAGCCTGAAATGTCCATAGAATGCAATGTCATAGCTTTCCTGGACAACTGGTCCCATTATTCAATAGTTTGCATAGTTAGGATACCCAATCCAATCCTGCTGTGGAGCCCACTGATGAAATGCTGACATGTCTAACATTTGACCAATGCTCTCTGGCACAGTTTTGCAGAGTAGAACTTCCTGGGAATGTGTGCCCTGTGCTATTTCCCCCAGTATATTTACCTCCCCCTTTTTACCTTCTTTTTGCAAACAAGCTATCCAGTTATTTCCCTGATCTGGTTCATCAAATGGAACAACCAAGAGCCACCTGAAAACAAATACATATCAAGAGGACAAGGCTGTGAATAGACCTTGGATGGAACAAACTATTGGTTAAGTTGAACTCCTCTTGGAAGCTCAAACATTGATCTTTATTGTTTTAATAATAAAATAATAATAGTAATTTATTATTCCAACAAAATATTAAAAATACAATAAGATGTTCACTTGAAAATGTTGTATGGGCATGACAAAATGTCTGCTTTCAGCCACTAATATGAAAGATGCATCTTTCTAAAGATGTTAATTTCTAAAGATGTTACCGTATTTTTCACTCTATAGGACGCACCGGACCATAGGAGGGGGAGAACAGGAAAAAAATAATTCTCCCCCTCTCTGCTCAGTGCCCCTTCAGCGAAGTGGGGGGAGAAACAGAGCCCCTTCCATTTCTCCTCCCTCTTCACTGAAGGGGCGCTGCGCAGAGAGGGAAAACTGTGCAGCGCCTCTCCAGCGAAGCCTGGAGAGCAAGAGGGATCGGTGTGCACCGACCCCTTTCACTCTCCAGACTTCAGGCGCCTATCCACAAGCCTTTGGAGTGCAGCAGAAACTCCTGCTGCGCTCCGGGGGCTTCAGGCAGCTTCAGCGAAAGCAATGTGAAGCCTCCGGAGCGTGCGGGGAGCTCTCCCTCTGCGCTTCAGAGGCTCCGCGTTGCTATCGCTGAAGCCAAGGAGCCTGCATTCGCTCCATAGGATGCGCACACATTTCCCCTTCATTTTTGGAGGGGGAAAAGTGTGTCCTATAGAGCGAAAAATACGGTAATCTTTAGAGCTCAACATGGGCCGGTGTTTCATAAGCTCAATCTTTGCTTTGTATGAATGCTCCTTTACAACAGTATAAATGGATGGTCTTGACTCCAACCTCTTCTTAATAGTGTGGAGCAAAACAGGATTGCCCTTTATCACCACTTTTCTTTGTTCTCTCTATCAAGCCACTAGCAATGTTTGTTAGAAACAATGCGAAAATAGTGGGTGTAACAATAAATGGGAGATTGCATACTATCAGCTTTTTCGTCGATGACATCGCCCTTATGTTATCTAAACCAGAAACCAGAAACTGCAACACCTGGGCTTGCAAAGGAACAGAAGTACTATGGCAAGGTTACAAGACTGCAAATAAATGAGCCTAAATCTGAAATTATGTGTTTAGGTACTCCATTGCAATCTCAGGCTAATACAAAGCACATTACTGGTTTTAAAAGTTGTCCTCAAAAACTTAAGTACTTGGGGGACTTCCGGGTCGGCGCCATCGCCGAATGGCGGACTCCCTCCGAGCTCCGGAGGGAGTCGGCTGGGTAGGGGTCGGGTCCTGCCGTGCCGGCGACGCGGGGACCCTCAAAAACCATGGGCGGAGATGCCCATGGACTTGGTGACTCGGCGGGCACCGTTTGCGCCCCCCCGACCCGCGAAGGAGCCTTTTTAAAGGCTGTGGAGCGGGTAACAGGGGGTGTGTGGTGTGGTGCTGTGAGTCCAATGCTTCCCCTGCCCAGCGAAGCCGCATGCCATTCGGCGGAGAGCAACGACTTCTTCTTTGAAAATTTCGGATTTGGACTAAAAGGAACAACCCGTGAGTAAATTGATTGGACTTAAAAGGGAAATTTGATCTTTGAATTTGGAGCGAGCGGGGGGAGTGCAAAAAGAAAGTCCGCCCCCCCTGTTGTAGATGGCTCAACGCAAGGATTTGACAACTAAGATCGAGAGATGAACTTGTTTACCTGAAAAAAAAAAATTAACTTCACGAAGGGAAATTACAATAATTGTGCTGGAGGAGAAGACTGATTTGTGGGAACTAAAATGCAACCCCCCCGGGAACCGGGAACGATCCGCTATGAGAGACTGGTGAAGAGACACAGAAACTTTGACAGCTGTCAAAGTAGCTGTCAAAGCAGGAAAATAAAAGAGAACTTTGTTACGATGGCTTTGCTGGTTAGATTTGTTACAATTTGGACATAAATTATTGGAAATAAAGGCAACAAGTTATTTGACTTTTGGGTCTGATTTTGAAAGAAATTAAGTTACCATATTCCCTCTAGAGGGAGGCTGGGACATTGCAACAGTAGCAGCAAGTGGAAAAATACTATGAATTTGAGCAGGATCTGTTATCTCTTGGGAAAGCTGCAAAAACGAAGCATTATTTTGTCTACAGAGGTTTCTATACTAAAGGAGACAATGGATTTATCTATTGAAGAAAGGAAGGGACTTGACGCAAGTTATGTTCCTGAATAACAAAAGCCTCTGTGGAGAACAAGAAGTTTCTGAATTAGAAGGTTTCTGCAGCAGAACAGGAAAAAGCAACCTGAGGAATAAGAGCTGGACCAAATTTGAAGCCGGAGTATTTGGAACATCCAGACTTTAAAAGGACCAAGAAATAGAATTTAAGTTAGACTCTTAAACATAGAGGTCTGAATGGAAGAACAATGACTTTTTCTGAGAGTTTTTTCGAGATTGGACTTTCTGAAATTAAAAGCTATCAAAAGACGGCAAAGTGGAGTTGAGATATAGACGTGGATACACCAGGCTGGCAGTAGACAATGGATGAACTTTGGGGATTGGAACCGGGGAATGGGGGGGGGGGGGAGATTTGGAATCCAAAGGCTGTAAAATTATATATTATTTCTTTCTTTTCTTTTTTCATGTTTGTTGTTTGAAAATAGGGGAATTCGTGGAAGGGAAATGGGGTCGATCTTAGGGAATTATATAAAATATAAGGAGAAATGGTTCATTAAGATAAATAAGATAAATTAATTTGGAATAAATGGGTTATTTAAAATTACAAATAAGGTTTTAAAATTTGGGGTAAGAATCTGTGGAATCAATTTAAGGGAAATGGAATACAAGAGGGGGAGGGGGGGGGGAAGTCCGGGAAAGATGCCACTGAAACCAAGTGTAAATCATATTTGTTTTTTCTTTCTTTCTTGCTATCTTTCCTTTTTATTCTGGAAATTTTTTAATAAATATTATTAAAAAAAAAAACTTAAGTACTTGGTACTAAAAACCTGCATTCCTCAAAGAGGGCAAATTTTGCACTTCTGCTAACACAAATCAGACAGGAATTGAAGTCTTGGGAAGAGCTACACCTTTCTTGGGCTGACCACATTCCAAAGTTCCCCTATCTGTTTCAACTTTGGCCAATAGCTACAATGCCTAAAGAACTTAAGGCCTGACAATGCCTACTAGGCAAATTCACCAAGACAAGACAGCTTGTCTGTGTGATAGAATTCTATACAGTAACAGAAGCTGAGCTGATTTGGGAGTGCCACACTTAGAACATGCATTATAGGGTGATTTAGCTAAATTTTCCAATGTGATCCTACTTTATATATTATAGGCTGTTAATAGGTTGTTTCTTAATGTTGTTGTAAATGTGGTAAACATTTGGGGAAAATGTTTCATTTTCATTCTTTTTTTAAAAAAGAGCAAGCTTTAAAGAGTAACACAGGGCTCTCAAAATAAAGTGAACAAGAGACTGCATATCTAAACTACTAGGAACTAGGGCACTCAAATCCAGTGCGTATTTACTGCTTGTAGCCATAGACCTTTGCAAACAAGGGCATTCATCAGTGGGCCAGTGTATATATTCATATTTGCAATGAGGTAGTTAAACATGCAAAAAACACTGCAAAAAGCTTCCTTCAAGGCTCGCCTTGGCAATCTACAGTTTCTAAAAGTTCTGCTCTGGTCCAGAATGCCTGCCAGGATATCTGCTTCCTCATCCAATCCCACTGCTTTCCAGCCAAGGTGTTGCAAGGGCTAGTTGTGGTTGGTGGGTGATGAGGGGAAAGCGTTCTGTACAGACTCAGAGCTGCTGTCCTCCTTTGCCATCCTTTCATATCCCATGGCTGAGCCACCGAGTCCAGCACAGAGATGCACTTCAAAGGGAGGCAGCCCTTGGACCCAACCAGGACTTTTTGCTCTCTGAAGTGGAGCCCTAGGGCACCTCCCTTCACCCCTCCCAGCTAGGGCCAACACTTTAAAAAAGCCTTAATGCACTATTCAGACACCAGTTCATGCCTTCAGTGCTTTTATGGTGTGTCACTATCCCTCATGTATACCTCAGTAACTCTCCAGGCAGGCCTAGTAACCAAACCAAACACAGCTATTCTTTTTTTATTGCACTTATATTCCACCTTTTCCTCCAAGGAGCTAAAAGCGATGCACATGGTTCTCCCTCCCCTCGTTTGATTCTCTGCAATGACCCTGAGAGGTAAGTGACTGGCCCAAGGTCACCCAGTGAGTATCATGGCAGAGAGGGGAATCAAACTCAGCTCTCCCAGGTCCTAATCAAGACACTCTAATCGGCTCTTGACCTCCTATGTGCTTGACAACTCTCCTGTTCTTGCAGCTTCAGACAAGCAACAAACACCAGAACTTGACCGCGTTCCTGATGGGCCGCCGCACACTTTGTGGACCACAAGTTGTGCAATCCTGCTTCGGTTAGTGCTCAGGTGAAATTACCATTTCAAGCCTATCACTAGAGGGCAGTCCACACCTACTTTGGCTTTGCTGGGTTTGCAGCATCCGGCCCCTCCCCTTTCCTCAATATTTTTGGAGGGATGTCCCTGCTCCCCCCCCCCATTGTATAACTTTGGGAAGCCAAGCTGCCCCATCACCATGGAAACCATTTAAAAAACCCCAACCCTAATCAAATTATTACAGTACTCTTTTGCACATGCAAATCTCTTAACAGGGCAAAGAGAGGGAGAGAGATACCTTTGACCAATTCCGGACTTAATACCTCAAGCAGGTTAAATCTATATAAACAAATTGCACGCAATCTTCTCACAAAAGCCTATCTGTGTGAATGGCTCTTATTTTCAGCCCACCTCTTGGTGGTGCGGTCTTATACATTTCCCAATATGAGTCTATTGCAGGGGGAGGGGAGAATTAAAAAAAAATATATATTGTGGCACTTTAAAGACCAGCTCATTTTATTTATGACAAATAAATAGCTTTCATCCAATGCACCTGGCCAAGTGTAGTCCATGAAAGTGTCTGCCTTAATTATGTAAATATATTATTATTGGTCTTTAAGATGCGACTAGACCTTTTGGTGATTTTATGCGTATATACTCCCAAGAAAGAGTTACTACTCTTGAATTCTGGGTAACATGCCCAAGCAGCTTATAACTCTCCGCATTCCAAGTCAAATGGCAGTAGACCCCCTCCCACCTGTCACTGGCCCTAAAATCGAAAACATCCCTGGATGGGATCAGTGGGAAGATTCTGATGCAGGATGGAACCCAGTTTTGGGCTCCTTCTCTGGGCATTTCCTACCCTCTCCTGCTCTAGGGTGCTAATAACCTGTGCCCAACAACTTTGAATATGCATTAACTACCTCCTCCAGATTCACACCTCTAACGAACTACCTTCTTTAATTCCGGGGGGGGGGAATCGTGTCCCTTCTCTCTCTCCAGAGAGATCACGCACCTCTCCAAAATGTGTTGCCTCTGCGTCGCTCGGTGGCGGCTCCTGATCTCCTACCAACCCCACGGAAATCTTTAGGGAAATAAGGTGGCTCGGGCAATTGCAACCCAAGCTCGCTTTCCCTTGGGATCGCGACGCTCCCAGAGCATTCCCGACCTTTGCCGAGGATTTCTCCTCGGAGGGGAAAGGTGAGCGAGTCCCTGCCTCGATGCAAGGCGGCGATGCTGGGCGTGTTCCCCATTCCCAGTGGGAGGAGAAGAGGGCGATCGAAGCGCGCGTCGCCGTCGGATAAGCGCTGCTTCGGACACGTTTCTAGGCGCAAGAAGAGGCGCTGGCTCGGCGGGGCTGATGTTGCCGTCCCAGCACGAGCAGGATCGGGATCAGGAAACTCTGGGCCTCTGGAGAGAGGCGATTATGGGAGCAAGCTCGGTTCTCGATTCCCACAAGAGGTGCCCAGCTCACGTCTGGGGAAAACCCGTCCAGCGCACTTTTTCTTTCTTTCCATGAGCTTTGGTTTCTTTTCCCCACACGATCGGCGGACGCTAGTCGGAGGCTGCTAGTTTAAGGGAAAGGACAATCCACGGTGAGACGGCAGAGCTGACAGCCAGGGAAAAGTTTAGGCGACCGCTTAAGCGTCTATCCCTCTTGAGGGTTTTCGTGGCACTAAGCTGGTTTGCGATTTAAATGCTTTGTGGAGCGCACGGTCCCTTGACTCGCCTTTCCGCAGCCCTTCCGTTCAGCACCGACGCTCGGCACTGGAAAAGTCTTATTTTACGCATTTCCAGGATCAATTCCCCCAGGGACACCTTAAGCCCCTTACATCCTAGCGAAACCAGAGAGATATTTTCCAGGGACACCAAGGATGGACGAACCTGGCTGAAAACCTAGAACGATTTACCTGGGAGTACGTCCCACTGAACTCAGTGTGGTCCTACTTCTGTGTAAACATGTCTTGTTATTCAAGGATGCAAAAAATGTCGCCCTTCACTCTTGAAGCTGAGGAAAACCTTGGCATAACAGGGAGGATCTGAGAGACAAGTGTTCAAACCCCCCACTCAACTTGAAACTCTCACCAGGCGACCCTTTGGCCGGTAACGGTCTCTCAGTCTAATCTACCTCACAGGGATGTTGTTAGACTAAAGCGGGAGAGGTAAACCATATATATCGCTTTGGTCCAAGGGAGAATAAGGAGACAAATTTAATTCCTCCACATTTGAAGCTCTCCAGAGGAAGCGTCTTTTCAGGTGAGCAGACCGACGGCAAAATATTTAGAGCTGCAGGGCGAGGACTTATTGTAATTGCACACTTTCCTGGGAGTAAGCCCCACTGAAGACAGTGGGTCTCCCTTCTGAATAAATAGACATAGGATCCGGGTTCAGATAACCCCAGCCATACTGATTTGGATCTGAGGTGGTGTTGCGAGTGGCCTTATATAGCAAAGAAGCGCATTCTCCAGAAATCTAAGCAACCGTTGCGTCTGGCTGCCAGAGGCGCACCAGTGGAGAGCTATGGGGGCAGGACCCCAGTTCTGTCCAGATCTCACAAGGCTTTCTCTCAACTTCGGCCCGACGTAACTGCGTAAGGACTGCCAAACAGTTATTTGGAACGCGCTCATCACCTTCACTATTTTTTTTTGAGAAGTTCAACAGTGAAGTTAAACTAACCCGCTTGAAATGACCAGAGGATGAGTCTATACTTCTAAAACGAGCTGGTGCCATAAGACCTCCCTGGGGATTTCCCAAATGCCCCCCCCCCCCGGCAGGCAAAGGAGCCCACTTAACCAACGCGAGATGGCGGGATGGAGACAGAAACAACCCACTCTCCAAGAAAATAATGATAAAAAACCCCACTTTTAACTCTTGCAAGTTTCCCCTCCTTTTTTGTTAGAGGGCCCTCGCTACTGGCGCTCTTGAAATGTTACCACCCGACTCTTCTGGTTTAGACCCCTGGATTGCGGCGGAGCCAGAATAACCAGGGCGGAGTTCTCAAGGTGGGGGAGGTGGGGATAAGCCGCCCCAAAACTCCTCTCCTCGGAGCAGGCGAGTCTCTCCCCGCCCCCATCCCAGGCCCCTCAACCAGCCAGACCATCGCTGCGCAACTCCCTGAGCTCCCCAGCCCAGAGGGGCGGTTTCCCTGGAGAGCCCTCCCCCTGCTTACCTCGGATCTGGTCTCTTCCGACCCAAGGGTGACATGAACGCCCGGGATCCACGGCTCTCCGGCTCAGAGATGCATGTGGAGCCCGGGGCGCGGAGATCCTCGAAGTGGGTGGGCGATGTGGGGTGGGGTGGGGAGAAGAGCCTTGCTCGCAATCCAGGCGGGGGAGGGAGCTGTTGCCGCCGCCGCCGCCCCGCGCCCTCCCCCCGCCGCAGCCCCGCAGGTGCAGCCGGGGGGCGCCGCGCCTTCCCCACGCCTTGCGCTGCGCCCGATCCAAAGCTTCAAGGTAGACGGCGCGAGAAACTCGCCTGGCCGCGGGGCGCGCCGCCTGTCAGTCGCAACTGGCCCTGGAGCCTACAGTTCAGAAGGAGAAGAAGCAGCAGCAGCCGCTGGCCGGACGCCGGAGAGAGACACCCCACCCACAGCGGCGGGGAGTCCAGTGAAGACATCGGGGGGCCCCGGCCACGCCGGCTGCTCCAGGGAGAAGAGGTGGGGAGGGGAGAGGGCGGGGCGCGGGGCGCACCCAAGGGAGACAAGGGCCCCGGAAGTGGAGGGTCCCAGGAAGGCTGGGCGGGGAGAAAGGGGACTCAGAAGCCAGCAAAGCTGCGTCCTCCCCGAGGGCAAGTCAAAGCTTGGCAGATAGATCCATGTGGAGTGATGCGCTGCGCCACCAGAGGCTCGTGCAAAATCCAGACGCCGAGTCTTTCCCGCCCTCCCCTCGCGTCCTCCTCTTCCAACACCACCAAGCACCACCACCAGGTCACTGTAAGATCCTCTGGAATCGACGTGGAGGGGGCAAGCGAGAGAAGAAGAAAGGCTCTCCTGCCGCCGGAGGTCTAGCTCCGCTCGCACGCCAGGGGGCAGAGGAGGGCGCGCTCGAGCCGTCCCAAGCGCACGCCGAGAGCTCTCTTTGCCAGGGGGAGACGGCCCGCGAGATGCCTTTATAGGCTTGGCGCTCGGTGACGCGGCCCCCATCGCCGCCTCTGATTCGCCTGCGGACCTAAACACACGCACACTCACACACACACACACACGCGAGAGCGCTTCTCCTTTCTCTTGCTGGCGCTCCCCCGCCTCCCCCGCGCGCGCCCCGTCCAGCATCAAACAACACCAGGAGATCCAGCGAATAGCTCTTGGCTGAAGTCAGCGGCTCGACATAGCGTGCGTATTCCATGGCCAGCCGCGCGAAGGAGGCTTCTGAAGTTGGCCCGGCGTCTTGGGCTCGCATTTGCTTTGCTGATGTAACCCAACGCCGCACTTTGGTGCAAGCCGCCCGAGGGGCGTTGGGCAGCCGGACTCCCCCTCCCGCCCGCCCGCCCGCCCGCCGCAGGCAGCCCTGTCCCCAATTCCAGAGCGCTCGCATCATTCATGGCTAAAGGGGCAGGTCGACGGAGACGGCTGCTGCCATCGCTTGCTGCCACCGAAGATATGCTTCTTTCCTGTCGCCTCTTCAATATCTTATTGTTCTCCGGTTGGGGGGGGGGATACACAGGTAGATGGGACGGAGAGAAGAGGCAAGATCAATAAAGTTGCACAAATGGGGAAAGCCCAGGAATAAACTTCTTTGCAAAGCCTCGCCCATGTCCAGGAAACCCCGCCCCTAATCGCAGATGGTGCATAAATCAGTGGCTTGTGTTGCACGTGGCCAGAGGCATTGCAACAAGCCCTTGGGCTAAGTTGGAGGAGGAGTGGGGAAGAGAAAATTAAAGAAAGACTCATCTAACCATCACCTGGGAGTTTCTGCCCAGGTTGTTTGAAAGCACTTTTGGATTTGCACACACTGTTTTGCATGCAGGGTTAAGCATTGATTGAAAGAAGGAGATACTTTGAAACTGAATGCTAACTGCTTGGTGTTTACACCAGGGAGATGACCAGAGGGGAAGGACAAAACTACCTCAACAAGCTCCAAAGCTTGTATCCAACACTCATCCCATAAACTACTATTGCTCTGATGGACCTTGGTGAACTATTAGGGTTCCATAACCCTGAAGGACAAATATTAGTATTTGAAATGGACAGAATAGTCTGAGCAGGTGTGGTGTAGTGGTTAGTATTGGACTAGGACCTGGGAGACCAGGGTTCAAATCCCCACTCAGGCCGTGAAGCTCCCTAGGTGACTGTGGTCCATTCACTGCCTCTCAGCCTTGCCTACGTTACAGGGTTTCTATAGGAATTAAAAGAGGAAAGGTGGGCTATGAATGCAATAAATAAATGCAAAAATAAATAAGCAGTCTGGGGGAGTGTTATCAAGACTCTTGGTCCCAAAGAATCCACCCTCTCGTTTCTTGCCGTGTGACACAGCTCCATGCCAACATTGTCTTGATGGCAAAATGACATTTTGGGACCTTGTGTATGTAAGGCAGATGTTCTACCACTGATCTACAACCCTAATGCAGTTTTTCTTTTTAAAACTTAGCTTCTTTTTTTTAAAAAAAAAAACCCTAAAGGCTGTAATCCTATAACGCTTTCCTTGGAGTAAGTCTCATTGAACTCATGTGTCCATTCATAGAACTGCACCTTAAGTCGCTCAGCATGCGATGTATAGAAAGTCTGGAGAATCAGGCAGCTTATTCTCGTCACACACTTTAAAGAACTTTCTACTGCAACAATGTTTAAAAGTGACTAATTGAATATAACTGTAAACAGCTGCCAAATGTTGCTACTGTTCTAGTTGCCATTTGCCTCTGCCACATCGTTGCCTTTTCACTGCTGCCTCAAACTCCATAGGGATCTTGGCACTTTTGCTGGGAATTCGTCGCAATCCCTCCCACAGGATAGCTGTTGCGATACCACCATCACACAGAAGTCTGGGGAATATTCCTTTACAGAGTTCAGAAAGAGAGCAGGAAGTATATCAAGGGGCAATGGAAATTAGTGGAATAGTTTTTAAAATATGTGTTGATGTCTTGCTAGAATGCATGATTTGGGTGATTGCTGTACCATCACTTAAAGTGCATGTTGATTGCACAAAAAGCTTTCTGAGGCAGAATCAATTTATGGCAGCCTAGCTCAGTCCTGAACCCTCCAGATGCTTTGACCCATACTTCCCGTCATCCCTGGCTATTAACCATGCTGGCTAGGGCCTGATGGGAGTTGTGGTCCAACAACATCTGAAGGGCACCAAGTTGCTTAACTGAGTTGAGTAAGAGCTATTCCACCCTTTATAAAACACCTAGCCCTGGTCAGCTGCAGCTAGGCTCGTGTACTTGTACATTTGACACAATTCTTTACAATTTTAGGGCTATTCATGCATATTATGAAAAGATCTCAGGGAATGTCTTAAATTAGGGCAATTTGTGTGACTGGAGAAAACAAGAATGAGTCAAAAGAAATGAGTGTGCACACGCTTATGATCAATGATGCCTCCGTCGTACCACTTTCAGCTCTCTGAAAAAAGCTATTGTCTGTCTCCAGACATACCCTGAATGCAGTGGATTTTTGAGGGACATGGGCTGTGAATGAACAGAGCCTTTTTGGGGTCATCACTAAGGCTAGATCAGGAGGTTTACTTCATGTTGAAAATGCTGTATAACTAAGTCCTCCATCACCAGTGGGAAATTTGGGGAAGCAGAGGTGGTGGTGCTCAGTTTAACAATGTCCAGAGGTGGGAAACCTCTCCAGATGTTCCTGGACTCCAGCTCCCATCAGCTTTCACTATTGACCAGGCTAGCTGGGGCTGATGGGAACTGGAGCCCAGCAACTTATGGAGGTGTCACAGGTTCCTCACCCCTACTTTAGCTGAAAATTTTCCTACTATCTTTTAAGAGCAAGACAGTGAACAATGCATACGGAATACTGAAATAATAGGCAGTCTAATTAGTAGCTGTTATGCAACCACAGTAATGCAAAAAATGGCATTTGGTTTCCTGGAAAGACCTCTAGCACAAGTACCCAGTATCCTCACAGACAATGGAGAAAAATACATTATATAACTCTGTAGTCTTGAGCAGACATAATCCTGGCATTAATCAAATTGGGTATTAAAAATCTGGGAGCGGGCTATGGACTACCCCCCTCCCTACCATCTTCCCATCTCCAAGTCTGGCATGAATTCTTTCCTCTTTTTCTTATCAGCCTCAATCATGGTTCAGGGTTCCAACAGCACCCTAAAGTCTGTTTTTAAACCCAGGTTAAAATGGGGGAGCTGATTAGAATAGATGCACAGGTAATGCTGAACCATTACCGCCTCCTTTGGAAGTGAGTTCCGTAGTTTAACTTTGTGCAGTGTGAGAAAGTACCTTCTTTTGTGCTGAATCTTCCAACATTCAGCTTTATTGGATGTCTACAAGTTCTAGCATTATGGGGGAGGGATGAATACTTTTCTCGATCCATTGTCTCTTATGCCGTGCTTTGTTTTACAAACTTCAGTGATGTCACCCCTTACTTGGTTTTCCTCTAAACCAGCCTTTCTCAACTTGTGGGTCCCCAGATCTTGTTGAACTACAACTCCCATCACCCCTAGCTAGCAAGGCCAGAGCTCAAGGATGATGGGAGTTGTAGTCCAACAACATCTGGGGACCCACAGGTTGAGAACCGCTGCAACTAAAAAGGTCAACTGCTGCCACCTTTCCTCATAGGGGAAATACCTGAGGTTGAGGCATTCCCAAGGGCCAGTTTGTGATGTAAGAGAACAATGGATTTTGTGGTGCAATGGAATGGGGACACACGCATACTAAATCCTGCCCATTTGTGACACTCGCTTGGTAATCTGAGGCTAGTCACTGTCTCTCAGTTTAAGATGTATCTCAGCCTCACTGGGAGGATAATCAGTTCTTTTCTTGGAGAAAATCTAGGTTATTAATGTCAAAACCAATAACTATGTTTGCATGGACTAAGCACCCAATCTCCAGAATGATCATTGTCTGGACTGGAGATGTGCTACTGAAATGCTTTGCAAACTACTAGCCTTAACTTGGAACTAGCATAGAAGGCAATAAAAGCATTGATCTTCCTCCATTTTTATGCTGGGAGGGAAGGAGTGGGTTTATCTCCTCTGGTAGCCTGCTTGCAATCTGTCCCTTCTCTGCCAGCACACTTATTCGCCTACGTGGAATTCCTTGTCACCTGCGGCTACCAGGCTAGTGGTTAATTACAAGGCTGCCGTAATACAATAGCGGTGATTTGTTTCTGGTCTTGTGGAAGGGTTTTAATGGTATTTGAATCAAGGAAGCAGAGAGATAATTTAGGCTGTTCAGGAGAGCACCGTAGATCCAGACAGATGAGCCAAGCAGAAGACCCCCTAAACAAAAGATGAGATAATCTGTTATTCATGGCACCATTTTCATACTGTTCTCATCCTAAGCCAATGGTCGGAGTTTGACAGATCTGAAGTTTGACAGATCATGCAAAGCCAAGTACCATTCTGTGGAATGCAGGTAACGTTATATCTCCCAGGCCACTTAGGACTAGAGCTGCCAAGAATTCTCCAAAATGTTCCTCTGCAAATTTTAATGTTAAATTTTCCAGAAGTTCTCTGAGTGCTCCAATATTTGGTGGAAAATACGACAACAATCTGATGTCTTTCTTTTACACAATAGGTGGTGCAATCCCATACTCACCTGCCTGGGAATAAGTACCACTGAAGTCAATGGGAGTTAGGTTAAAATAGACATGTATATGATGGCACTGTTAATAACCATATTTGACAGGACTTTATAGCCGACAAGCAATGGCGTGTTGGGATGCGGGTGGCGCTGTGGGTTAAACCACAGAGCCTAGGACTTGCCAATCAAAAGGTCACGGTTCGAATCCCTGCGACGGGGTGAGCTCCCATTGCTTGGTCCCTGCTCCTGCCAACCTAGCAGTTCGAAAGCACGTCAAAGTGCAAGTAGATAAATAGATACCGCTCCGGCGGGAAGGTAAACGACGTTTCCGTGCGCTGCTCTGGTTCGCCAGAAGCTGCTTAGTCATGCTGGCCACATGACCCAGAAGCTGTACGCTGGCTCCCTCAGCCAATAAAGCGAGATGAGCGCCACAACCCCAGAGTCGGCCACGACTGGACCTAATGGTCAGGGGTCCCTTTACCTTTACCTATCTTATAGACATACCATCTTATAGGCATACCATTTCATCACTGCTAGTTGCGTGCCAAGGCCCTGTGCCCCACAGTTCCCCATTAATTAATAACACAGAGAGACAAGTATTTAGGATTGCTTACAAACTCAAATGATTACAAACATAGTCCATTTTGGGTGGCCTTCCACTTCTGTGCAAGTATGGTCATTTTCTGGCAGGTGCATAGCTGACCAAGGTCTTCATTTTTTAATCCCTTGCTCTCTCTTACATGAATTGGTTTGTCTCATTGACAAACCATATTTTGGAAATTCTGCTTTATTACAGTTTCAAGACAGGTGTATCGTGAGCAGGTAGGGCTGTGAGAATTGCACCTATGACTGTCATGAAGAGACTCTGCACTTCTGAATTTGCCACTACACTACTGACTGAGACTAAGGAGGAGGAGGAGGCTGACACGCAGTTCCTTCCCTGGACTGGAAGTACGTCATAAGGCAGACAGCTGGGGTCTGGCTGGGGGTCAGTGGAGGTTGCTTGGGCAGTGCCCCACTTGTCATGGTTTTTTTTTTCCAATTCATGGAAGGGCATTTTGCCAAGTTGCCTTTGTCCATTGGTGCTCTTTCAGTCCCAATGTTCTTTATTCTAGCCTTCCTTCCCTTTCATGGAATTTCTTAAAAATGCTATTTGATCTCCATGGTGTTTTAACATTACTTTTCCCCATTGAGTACAAAGCATTATTATTTTACTGCATATCAGTGACAAGACATTTGGAGAGTTTCCTTGTCTTTGCTTTGCTGTGAGGAGCTTGACCCCTGGCTCTGAGAGGGTGTGTATTCAGAAAACAAACTTCATACTTTGTTATGGCAGCTGAGATGATTAGATGCCAGAAGGAGTGAGTATGTAGAATAAAATGAGGTGGGGCTTCACTAAGGATGGCTATTATATGGTGGACACCAAGGCTCCTTTGAAAGTACAGATAGTGGACACCTGCCATATTTCAACAGGGAAATTGTTCCACAGAACAGGGGCAGCCACACTAAAAGCCCTGCTCTTAGATACCGCAGGGTGGGCTTTTGAGATCTTTGGAAACACTCCTCTATCTGAAGCACTCTCAGGTCTTCATAAAACAGTATATAAATGTTGGAATTGGTTGTTATTTTGAAACCACAGATAGTACCATACATGGATATTTGACAAGCGGAAACATTGCAAAATGTAGGTGTCCTTACACATGGATATAGATTTGCCTGAACAGTAATGCACCATAAGAAATGATTCTTGCATAGCAAAAGTGGCAGTGTCTTTACACAGGCTGGCTTTCCAAATTCTCCAGCCCGTGGGGCGTCAGTGGGTCTTTAATGACTTATCGTGCCACAACATGCGACTGCTTGGCCCCTGGGAGCGTCTCCTCATTCATGGTCGTTAAGCCAGAATGAGGTGATGCTGGTTAAACAGAAATAGCAGGTTCTAAATAGCTGGCCTATTAAAACATCTTCATTCAGAATAGTCCGTGATAGGATTTGTCATATGATCGTCCCCTGGCTTTAAAACACAGGTGTGAGAAATGATCTTCCGTATTGCCAATGTGAGCTTGATTTAGACTCGTTTTGTCCACAGTAGCTGTGGACAAAAGAAGGGCTTCTACTTCTGATAGATGCAGTGACGCAAATTGAATATACGGTTCTTTGGATAAACACAATAGGATACTCTTGATTTTTTAAATGCGTGCAGTTAAAACAGCAACGAATAGATATCTCAAGGTGCCATATCTTTAAATATTCCAAAAACAAGATGTGTATTTATTATTATTTCTCTAAAATGTTATTATAAGCATTAGGAGAAACTTTCTAATGGTAAGGGCTGTTGATGATGGAGCAGATTGCCTTGGGAGATGTTGGGCTCTCCTTGCCTGGAGTTTTCTTTAAGGAGGTTGTTGGCTACCCTGCTGCCAGGGATGCTGTAAAGTTACAACCATGCATTGCAGATGCTGGAAGAGAGACCAGTGGCATCCCTGTTCTTCTGTTGCCACCCTCCAGACCTATAGTGGAAGGGGCACACAAAGAAGGGCCTCAGATGATGGTTGCAGGGTCTAGGTTGGTTCATATGGAGAGAGGTGGTCCTTGAGGTATTGCGGTCCTGAGCCATTTATGGCTTTATAGGTCAAAATCAACTAATTGGCAGCCAGTGTTGGTGTTATATGCTCAGATACAATTGTTGGGAATCAACAGCAGGAATGGGCCATTGTGGTTCTGCTTAGAGGTTTCCTATGGGGACCTGGTTGGTCAGTGTGATGCTAAACTGGACAAGCCTTTGGTCTAATGCAGCAGGGCTCTTCTTACATCCTTGTTTCTCAGGTTGCACTTGTCCTTCATCAGTAGCCATCATGCCTGAAAACAAGGGTGTCAGCACATTTCCCATAATTTGTTACTTCTCTTGGCAATATTCTCTCATTTGGCAATGGACTGTTGCTGAATTCTTGTCATTTCTGATTATACTGACCATGGGGCTTCTTTCACATTCCTCAGCTGCTCATTCACGTTATTTGGAGTTTCTTCCAATAATCACTAGAAGAGAGTTTACTCTATTGTTCAACAACTGTTGCTCTTCGTGGCAAAGTTCCTGATCTTTTGCTACCCTCTGTGCTTGTTCTTCCTCTGTTTTTCTGTCTGCTGTTATGGCAGCCTCAATCAGCAGACTTCTTGTCTCCTTTGCTAAAACACCAAGATCCACCTTCTGTTTTTATATCTATGGAAAGCTCTCAGCCATTTGCTGTGCTGCTTGGTTCATCTGACACAGCAGGCCAAGTGCAAACATTGGACGATCTCCTTGTATCTGTTCTTTCCTCTCGTGTATTTGAAACCTGGGGTTTGCCACAGGCTGAAAGGAGCACATACAGAACCAGCCAAAAATGGTCAATAGCAATGGGGGAGAAATTTGATTCACTTTGCACTTTCTGAAACCATTTGCAGACTGAAACACAGTCATCTTTCAAAATCCCCATTTCTACATATGTTTTAATGCAGTTCTCCAGTCAAATGTGGATAAAAATGCATGCAAAGTGTCCATAAAAATGCATATGTTAGTGAAAACAACATACAGGAATGCATTCTATTTGTGAAAATTATACAGATATCTATGATCTTAATAGTGTCCAATGAGTGGTGTATGGTCTCATGTTTAAATGCAGATGCTGTAACTCAGCAGTGGTAGTTCATTTTGGATTCTGGGCTTAATGATGCTATGGGAACTCTTCTTTAGATTATAACATATTTTACTCCCCACTTCAAATTGCGGAAAACCAGCCCTGCTGTGCTTGGTGGGGGCGGGGCACTGGACCTCAGCCCCAAACGCCTGCTCCAATGGCATTACTGCAGCTAAGAAGAAGACTTGCTTTATCAGCCAACAGTCCCAGGTTGAATCCCTGCATCTCCAGTTAAAGAGCTCAGATACTGATGTGATGGCAAAGACCTCTTGAAATATACTCAGAGTTGAGTGTGAATTTCATGCTCTTTATTCAGCTCATAGTAGCAATGAATGAATCTTTCCCCAAAACGTCTAGCTATATATACATTATTTACACAATGGGCCCTGCGTGATTGGCTAATTCCAGGCTGCTCCTGTAGGCCAATCAGGTTGCGGATTCACCTCCTCCAGAAGCCTGATTGGCTGCTCCTGCAGGCCAATCAGGTCACTGATTCACTTCCATCTGGAGCTGGATTGGGTGGCTCCTGCAGACCAATCAGACTGCTGCATTCTAGATCCTATTGTTCTAAGATTCAACCCTTCTATTGTTCTAGGATTGCAACCCTGAACTTACAAAACTACTGGGTCTTGGGGAGAAGATTCCAATCTCATGTCTACCCTCACAGCAGTTCTGAATGTGCTGAGAGGTATAGATGGATGTATAGATTTTTTTAAGGCAGGGGTGGCGACTTGCAGCTCTCTCCAGCTATGTTTGATGTTTTATTGTGTTTTTAATATTCTGTTGGGAGCTGCTCAGAGTGGCTGGGGAAACCCAGCCAGATGGACAGGGTATAAATAATAAATTATATCATCATCATCATTATTCCTGGAATACAAGTCCCAGCAGCCCCAGGCAGCATTCCCAGTGGTCAGGTGGACCTGTAAAAGGGTAAAAGAGTACTGGGAAATAATTCATAATGAATTTAAAAAATGTACTTTTCCAACAACAACAACAGCACAGAGTCCTTTTTGTTGGGGATAATTCAGATGGAAATTCCCAGGTGTCAAAAAAGGTTATTTATGTATGCCACTACTGTGGCCCGTGTTTTGCTAGCCCAAAAATGGAAAACGAACGAGGTCTCAACTAAAGAAGAATGGCAACTTAAACTGATGGAATATGTGCAGCTTGTGGACCTAACACATAGAATAAGAGAAAAAGAACATATGTTTAGAGAAGACTGGAAAATGCTTATTGAATATATGGGGGGAAATTGTATACACTTGAAAACGTTGGAAGCATTAAGATAAATTCAACAGTGTAAACAAGTTTTGATGGATGTAATAATGGAATATTGAATGGTTTAGTTAATGTAAAATATGCAGGGATTTATGATATGCAAAATGAACCATGGAAAGAGAAGCAGGGAAGTCACTGACATTTTAAGGTTGTTTAAATGAATATTCCAAATTGTAAAATTTAATTTAAAAAATATACAAAAAAAGGAATGGTGTGAACATTCCAAAATTTAGGGTGGTGCAGGAGGTTCTTCTGCACAGGGCACTGAGCTAAGGGGGTTCAAAATTGAGAAGATCCACAATAGAGAAGATCCATTTGGAGGCGCCAAAATTTGGTCTCGGACAGGGTGCCATATTATGAAAGATTACCCAAGTCTGCCCCTGGGAGTGAATTGTTGTCTAGCGACATCTGGAGGGTCCCTGGTTCCCGAACGCTGATTTGGAGGCCAACACTGATTTCCCACCCTGCCTTTCAACAGGTTCTGAAGGCGGCTTACGTTGAAGCATTGAATTTACCTCAGCCGCTGTCTGAAGTTGTCTTGTCCAGTAACAGAAACATCACATGAAGCTGCTGGTTGTGTGTGTTTATCTCTTAGTCTATCATTCTAAGTATAGGGTGAGCCAAAACAGCCCATTCGTATAGATTACATTGTGGTTGTGCCTCCCCCTCCCCCACCACTTCTCCTTCATGTAGCTTCATGGAATGGCCAGTTCTGTACTGACATTGTTCACATTAACCTGCTCAAGAGGAACAAGGCAGTTTATAAGCAACTGTTTTGGGCAGAAAGAAAAGAAAACAAAAAACCCCAAAACAGTCAACGCAGGGGGCAAATCTCTGCAATTAGTGCCGATCCCAAAATTTGGACTTTTTTGACATTAAACATGGACTTTCATTTGGCATACGGTGGCTTGACCACTAATGACGGAAAAAGCCATTGGCTTTTGGGTTGCTTTTCATTTTCCACCAGTGTTTGGGTAGAATTTGCACTTCCCCTCTAAATCTGGAGCTGTTCCTGGAATTAATGAGGGAAAAGAGAAAGACTCAAATCAGAAGACTACATATTTTGTTTGTCTACATGACTGAGCCATTTTTATTTCCTTACATACCAACCATTTAACCTCAAGATGACCTTAATGTAGGCAAAAAGGAGTACTTATATACAAGAGTTAGCAAGCAATAAACAAGAAGCCTAGTTTTGAACAATAAGAGAGAGGAAAAGGAAGAAGCACTCTCTTCCTTGACTTCACAAACCCTATATTTTACTGGATACAAGTAAACGGCTTTGAGACTAACCATAATGTGGAAATTAGACAGTGGGAAGCTCTGATGACAGTGTCCTTTAGTTCGGTGATCACTCGTGATATAGCTTCTGCTACATCTGTATAGTAAAGCATGAGAGACAGAGATTACAGTAAGTGTCAAGGAATGTTCTAGCTATATATACATATACATATATGTTGTGGAAGGATGCAATGCAGCAAAAATGAACAGCGCCATCTAAGTGTGCTTTGTTAATCCAGGTTTCTTGATTGTCTACATTATCCAAAACACATAAAAACCATTGGCAACCGTGCTGTTCCGTTAGAAAACACTCCAAATACCACAATACTTGTATTAGGACCAGGTAGGAACATAGGGACGCGGGTGGCGCTGTGGGTGAAACCACAGAGCCTAGGACTTGCCGATCAGAAGGTCGGTGGTTCGAATCCCTGCGACGGGGTGAGCTCCCATTGCTTGGTCCCTGCTCCTGCCAACCTAGCAGTTCGAAAGCACGTCAAAGTGCAAATAGATAAATAGGTATCGCTCTGGCGGGAAGGTAAAGGCTTTTCCATGCGCTGTTCTGGTTCGCCAGAAGCAGCTTAGTCATGCTGGCCACATAACCTGGAAGCTGTATGCTGGCTCCCTCGACCAGTAATGAGATGAGCGCTGCAATCCCAGAGTTGGCCATGACTGGACCTAATAGTCAGGGGTCCCTTTACCTTTACCTTTACCTAGGAACATAGGAAGTTACCTGACTAGAGGATAGCTCAGTCAGTAGAGCATGAGATTCTTAATCTCAGGGTCCTTGGTTTCAGCCCCATGTTGGGCAAAATATTCCTGCATTGCAGGCATTTGGACTAGATAATCCTCATGGTCCCTTCCAACTCAATGGACCAGTTTGCACATCACATTTAACAAGCCATGGTTTAATGCTGGACTAGATGGGCCATTGGCCTGATCCAGCAAACTCTTCTTATATTCTTATGCTAAACAAACAAACAAACAAACACAATTCTACCATGAATCACTTCAGACAGAATGTTTTCATGTAGATGAAATCAAGTGATCTCTCTCTCTCTCCCTTCCTATGCATTCATGTGAACCAGCTATGCTGTTTACCATTAAAGCACCAGACCGAGAGTGTGGGAATATTCCATAGATGCACCCTCAGTGAACTGGGAACATTGTGGGATGGTACTAGAGCTGCAGCAGGGAGGCACCAGCTGAGAGGCTTCCTTTGGAGTGTGGAAGACCCCCACCGTGTGCCAGAAGACATAAGGCTCCCATTGTGTCCTCAATTGGCCTCATTATGGAGTGAAGCCTGCGCTTAATTTTTTAGTCAACATGAGCATACCCAGATAATAAGGCACTCACTTGAAATGTCTGTAAGCAGCTTCTTTTGTAATCTATTTGCCCTTTCTGCCTGTGGTTTAAACTTTGGCATATACTGTAGCAAATGTAACCAAATGTCAGTTATGTGCCCCGAGGCAAAACCCGAAAAATTAAACTTGATACCCATGCACTGATTGATCTGGCTGCAGACATACACATCTGCTGGAGTGAATTGCATCAATGAAGGCGACAGCATTTTGCTTCTTTCCTGTATTAATGACGGGCAGGATTAATTTATCACCATGTAAAAATGGATTGATTGCTTTGCCACACCAATTTATGGAAGATTTCGAGGTTTTATGACTTCAAACTGATCCCTTTTCGACATAATCACCCAGAATTATCGGACCTGAATACTTCTTGTCATTAAAATAATCACTTCCAATCAAAACAATTATTCGACATGGCATTTTACCCCCACCAACTTCTTCTAAAATACTCCACACAACCGTACATGTGAACAAAAACGTAAAAAAAGACATGTGGCCATAGCTCAAAAACTTGACCTGATTGAGCAAAACCAATGTGATTTTTCGATTCAGTGCATCAGATTCGTCCTAAATCAACTGAAAAAACGCAGACAACAAATTTGTTGTTGACCAGTGTTACAAAAGGCGTGTAAAGGACAGATAAAATGAAGATCTGTCACTTGTAGGAGCTGATAATTTAATTGACAATTTTTGAATTACAGCATTATTTTAACCAACTGGAACAGTGAAAACAATTGAGTGAAAGCTTGATCTTATGCATATGCTATTGGAAATAAATCTCCCTGATTTCAGTGGGGCTTCCCTCAAACTAAAAAGAACTAAAAAGGGATTTCAGCCTGAGACCTTTTCCGAGCATTGGAATGAAATTGAGACGGATTTTAGGCATGAGGCTTTAATTGGTGCTGAACGTCTCTTGAGCAATTTATGCTGATGGCTGGTAGTGTGGAAAAGAGAGATCTGTAATGCAAATTAGCATTATTACTAGTGTAGGTTTCAGATGCACCTTACAAAGTAATTTTTGCAGCAAGGATTGTTTTAAGCCTTTTGTGTGGAAAAGCTCTTCATCACAATTTATGTATGGTTTTTTTTTGTTTTTTTAAAAATGAATATACAACCATGCTTTCAAATAAATGCAAAGAAAACAGAAATAAGAATAAGAACCAGAGAGTATAAATAGGAAGAATATAATGAAAAATCACACTAGCAGCAGCAAGAACTTAGAACTTAGAGCTAGCATTAGAACTTTAAAAGTCCTGGGAGAATGAAAGTGTTTTTATGACACAAAAAATATACCAATATTGGTTCCAGGCAAATAATGTTAAGTGGTATGGGTGGCTTAATTTCTGGTTCCATCTGCCTTACATGACCTGGCAAAGGCACAGTGAAGGTGTGTCCAGTACTTTGGTGTGGTTTTTTTTTGGAAATCATTTTTATTGGTTTTACAAATACAAAGTTACAAACAAAAAAATCAAAAAAGTATATCCATATAAAGAGATTCCTCCGAAACTCAAGTCTGCCCCCCATCTCCTTGCCATTTTAAACATATTCTTCCATACTCCAATTTTTATACTCCATGGTAATTATTACACTACAAGTGAAATCAAATTCCTGCCAATGTTTCCATCTGCTTACAGTGGTCTCCTAAGTAACTTATAATTTTGTCCCATTCTTTTATAAAGTTTTTGTCCTCTTGGTTTCTGAGTTTTCCAGTCAGCTTTGCCATCTCAGCATAGTCCATCAGCTTGGTTTGCCATTCCTCTCTGCTAGAGACTTTGTCTTCTTTCCATCTCTGGGCTAGTAACATCCAGGCATCAGCTGGTCCATACACAAAAAAGTCTTTTCTGCTTCTTTGGAATGCTGATACCTGTACTTCCTAACAAAAATGCTTCTGGTTTTATAACAAAGGTTATTTTAAACATCCCCCCCCACACATTTGATTATATATCATCTCCCAGAAAGCTTTTGTTACCTTACAAGTCCACCACACATGATAAAAGGTACATTCCTTTTCTAGTACTTGTGGCAAGTTGATACAGGTCTTTCTTCTGGTTCAGTTAACTAAATCACATGGATTTCTTTTTTTTTTCTGCATAATTTTTATTGTTTTTTAAATCATAACAAACAAGAAAGTAAAACAATTTACGCCTTGTTATCACAGATTTCTTTCTATAAGACTTCCTTCAGCTCCCCCTGAAATCATCCATACGCTAATTTAACAAATTCACACAAATCCTAGCTTATATTGACATTATTTTCTCTTTCCTTCTTTTTCTCTTTAGACAATATTCCAACCTTTTCACAGAGCTTTTTTAAACCCAACTAGCGTTATCTGACCTTCACTTATATTTTCCAGATATTCCACAAATTTCCCCCAGTCCTCAATGAACCTTTGGTCTTTTAAATATCTAATTTTCCCCGTCAATCTGTCCATCTCCGCGTATTCTAGTAGTTTTGCTCTCCATTCCTCAAGCGTCGGTATGGATTTCATTGGGACGCAGAGGCAGCGGGAATATGGATGATTATTTTCCATAAGGTAAATTTCCCCACAAGTGTGCACATTACTGACATTACGGGTAGAGCTGCTGACATTCTCTACATCAGGGGTAGGCAACCTAAGGTCTGTGGGCCAGATGTGGTCCAATCACATTCTCAGTCTGGTCTATGATGGTCCGGGAATCATCATGTTTTTACATGAGTAGAATGTGTCCTTTTATTTAAAATGCATCTCTGGGTTATTTGTGGGGCCTGCCTGGTGTTTTTACATGAGTAGAATGTGTGCTTTTATTTAAAATGCATCTCTGGGTTATTTGTGGGGCATAGGAATTCGTTCACCCCCCCCAAAAAAAAATATAGTCCGGCCCACCACATGGTCTGAGGGATGGTGGACCGGCACATGGCTGAAAAAGGTTGCTGACCCCTGCTCTACATGCTGCAAAGCAGTTAGCAGAATTCCCAATGTGATCTTGCTGCTTCTTTTGTTTAAGTCTGCCTTGACACCATTAGAGGGTGGCGAAACTGCCTCTGGGTAGCTGTCCATCTGGGTGATATGGTCAGTGTTTTCCTGAATGTAAAGATTTTGGTGCACATATAAAACTCTTCTTCATCAGCTGAGTTAAGGTAGCAGAAGAAAGGGTTTTATTGTTGTTGTTTTAAAAAAAATACTTTTTAAATGACATTCAGGTCTAAGGGTTGTTGCTCTGTTAATAAGCAAAAGCTTCCCATGGTAGCTGGATATTGGCCTATGCCTGACAACATACAGGGAATTCAAGTCTTTGTTTAAAATCCCTTATTTTAGAGGTAGTCAAATTATTGGCAGCAAGAGCTGTGTGGGTGTTGAGAAGCAGTGAAGAAAAAGAAATCCTGGGTTATTAGACTTTTATCTCTGTTACGCTGGCATAAATCTGGAGTAATTTCCTGGAAGGCAATGGAATTTGCTCCAGGTTAATGTGGAGCAGAATCCACTTCTTAGTCTCAAACTATCGTTTTCACTAAGTGAATATATTAGATAATTATATGACTTCCCATAAAGTGATGGAGTAGTCTTCTAGCTGTAATTACACCAAACTCTGTAAGAGTTAAGAGTTAGAGTTAGAGTTAGTTAGAGTTAGAAAGGGAGAGAGAGAAAGAGAAAGAGAAAAAAAAAATGAAGGGCAGTTTTCTCTCTCTCTGTGTTTTTTTTTTTTAAAAAAACACTAAACCCACACAATAGAAGTTCCAAACAGAAAATTCAAAAAATTGCAAAATGTCTGACAGGATTGATGCTGTGACAGGGTACAGTGTGAGGGCTGGGCTGTGACCAGCAATCTGAGGTAAGCCAGGAGCCAAGAATAAGAAGCTGTGGGACAAGCCAGAAACAAGGGCCAAAAGAACTAAGTTGGAACTGAAGGACAAACCAGAGTCAAAGAACAAGCCAGGGTTGAGGAACAAACCATAGGTCAGAACTGAAGAACAAACCAGAAGTTAAGAAAGCGGAGCGAGCCAGAATGCAGGATGAAAGAGTAACCAGGCTATAATATTCAAGCAAGTTCCAACTGTAACGGGAAGTCATTTATTTATTGAGCCCCATGTTGGGCAAAAAGATTCCTGCATTTCAGGGGGTTGGACTGGATGACCCTCAGGGTCCCTTCCAGCTCCAGAGTTCAATGATTCTATGAAAACAGAGTAAATCAAGAGGAAGGAGTCCAAAAATCCATCAAAACAAATGGCATGCAATCAGCAAATTCACTGGGTTAATAATAATATTTTTTTGGGGGGCCTTTTTATGATTTTGGGGAATGCAGGTGGCGCTGTGAGTTAAAGCCTCAGCGCCTAGGGCTTGCCGATCGAAAGGTCGGCGGTTCGAATCCCTGCGGCGGGGTGCGCTCCCGCTGCTCGGTCCCAGCGCCTGCCAACCTAGCAGTTCGAAAGCACCTCCGGGTGCAAGTAGATAAATAGGGACCGCTTACCAGCGGGAAGGTAAACGGTGTTTCCGTGTGCGGCTCTGGCTCGCCAGAGCAGCGATGTCACGCTGGCCACGTGACCCGGAAGTGTCTCCGGACAGCGCTGGCCCCTGGCCTCTTAAGTGAGATGGGCGCACAACCCCAGAGTCTGTCAAGACTGGCCCGTACGGGCAGGGGTACCTTTACCTTTACCTTTACCTTTTATGATTTTGTGTGCCACACTGAGCACAGATCATGTAGATGAGCAGGACAAAAATAAGAGCAAAAAGATACATAAATAAAATGGACCAAAACACCACCTTACCTGCATTTCATGTCAGTTCTGAAGGATGGGTACATGTAGAAATTTCTTAACACACATTAGTAAGGGGGGGGGGGACGCTGTTCTTTCCTACAGAACTGGTCCTTATATCTGAATAGGGGTGGGGACTTGCTTAATTCTCTTGTCTATCTCCCACACAGCTGCTCTTCATAACTTGCACCATATACGTGCGTTTTGTACTTGGGTATCAGAATTCGAAGGCAAATGTCACCCCTTTAAATTAAGAAAAGATTTAACGGCAGGGCATGGCTATGCTATACTATATGTAGTAATGTATACCGAGTGAGTGCAAGATCTAAAAATACATTGAATGTTGATCCGTATTTTGGATAAGTACAGAGTAATGCCCGAACTATTTACATAGTGTTTTGTTTCACTTTGCCTGGGAGGAAGTTAGTTTTTAAAAAATAAAAATTAAATGAACTTTGTGCTGGTTGGATTCATAGGGCATTCTTTTCCTATATGTGCAATCATCTGACTTGCTCTTGAACAAATGGAAAGGAGGGTAGGATTGATATGTGGACTATGTGTGTCAGGAGAAATGGCTTCCTAGAATATGTTCTGCGATCATAGCTGTAAACCAGGAATCCTGTAGGTCAGAGGCTGGCTTTCTGTGCCAACCAGGGTTCTTTCAGGAGGATGGGACTGTGGGAACACTTGCACAAAAATCTCCAGAATCTTCCTAGTAGAGGAGTCAGGTGACATTAGATGGCCAATCCCATGCCACTGTGTGAAACCAAGCTCTTTGAGCTGGTCCCTTCCCTTAGACTGGACAACTTCTTGCTGAAGGAGTACACCAGGTCCTCTTTGAGCTGCCAGATCTGCCTTTCACCCCAGTTGGCTTCCGCCTGCCTACTGCCTGTCCTTGGGCCTGAGCACTTGGCAGAATTCTGAAAAGAGAAGAGAACCTATAAGGCAGGGGTCAGCAAACTTTTTCAGCAGGGGGCCGGTCCACTGTCCCTCAGACCTTATGGGGGGCCGGACTATATTTTGAAAAATAATAATGAATGAATTCCTATGCCCCACAAATCACCCAAAGATGCATTTTAAATAAAAGCACACATTCTACTCATGTAAAAACACACTGATTCCTGGACCATCCACGGGCCGGATTTAGAAGGCGATTGGGCCGGATCTGGCCCCTGGGCCTTAGTTTGCCCACCCATGCTATAAGGTATGCATTGTACGGTTGACTCCCAGTAGGGCGCAGAAGGGGATTGGATCAGGGAGTGCTTCCTGAAATAGACCTTGATTTGAGCTGTCAAAATGGGATTCTCAAAATGGAGTTTATGCTGTACAACCTGGGTAAATTGGAACATGGCAAGGACACATGGCAGGCAACTATTTGGCACCCTTTCCAGGAATGGCCAAAATGTTTGGACAGTCCTGATGTAAGCTGGAACAATCTGCTTGGAAGACATTACTAACTCCATGTTTTCCCTTTCAGGACAGGGTGAAAGCCAGTCTAGCAGTCTCTTCAGATTGATGCTGAAGAGTGTGTGGATAGTGTCATTTCATAGTTTGGTCGCTAGGTGGTGCTGGACTTAGTTGTATCTGGGTGGCATCAGAAATATTGTATAGTTATTATACTCTTGTTTAAGAGAGACCATAAAGTTCTTGTCTAGCTTCCATGACAAGTAGATTGTGAGGATATTAAAGGGGAAGGGGAAAGGAACTCAGAAGGGGGCAGAATAGGGCAGGGCAGAACGGGCTTATGCACGACCACTGATGTACACAATGACCCAAAATGAAATCCCAGTACAAATGGGGACTTGCCTGTAGTCCTGTTATTCAAGGCCTTATTACTATTGTCAGAAAGAAAATTCTTGTGCCATTTTAAAAAGACCTGTGCGATTAACCAAAATGGTGTAAAAAGGGGATCTTGTTATTGTGACGGCAAAAATTTGGGAGTGAGAATTTGCGTTTAGTGTTTTTTTTTAAAGGATTGGAGGTACATCAGGCTAGGATGTCATAGCCTACACGCAACATGCTCAGAAGCCACAACACGTACTATTAAGAATTTTGATAAGGTGCCAGCCAGGCACCACTGGCAGAATAATTTACTGTAATTCAGAGGATGAAACAAACTTGGATTAGGAAACACTGGGATGCGTGTATATTGTGATCTCAGCAGAGAAGGCAGGTAAGAATGGAAACCAGTAATTGCCTAGCAAATAGACAGAGGAAGGATCTTCTAGGCAACACGGGCTGTACTATATACTTTATACACATTGTTTTCCATTCCTTTCCTGCATGCAATTTGTGTACCATTTGCCTGAATGAAGCAGGTGCCAAAGGACAGCTGATACTGCAGACTTGAACCAGAAGGACCTAATTAAGTGGCACATCATTCCTTCCTGGCCAGTAGAAGCTGCAGACAAGTCTGAGTTGCCTGGAGTAGCAGGGAGAATGAATGGGCCTCTGAGTGGTTTCCTGGCCCAAGTTCCTCCCCTACGATTCCTGACACCAGTAGGGTGGCTGGATTAAAGGTCGTGGAAGCAAAATTGAAGAGACGTGGGCTTTTGTCTTGAGTGTGTGTGGTGGTGGTCCAAAGCAGGCCTTTTGCATGGAGAACTGAAGCTTCTCTCTCGGCCTTTACAGTCTTCCAGTCTGTAAAATGGAAATAATAGTCAGCTACTCCCCAGATTGGGACACGGGTGGCATAGTGGGTTAAACCACAGAGCCTAGGACTTGCTGATCAGAAGGTTGGCAGTTTGAATCCCCGCGACGGGGTGAGCTCCCATTGCTCAGTCCCTGCTCCTGCCAACCTAGCAGTTCGAAAGCACGTCAAAGTGCAAGTAGATAAATTGGTACCGCTCGAGCGGGAAGGTAAATGGCATTTCTGTGCACTGCTCTGGTTCACCAGAAGCGGCTTAGTCATGCTGGCCACATGACCCGGAAGCTGTACACCAGCTCCCTTGGCCAATAAAGCAAGATGAGTGCCGCAACCCCAGAGTCGGCCACGACTGGACCTAACGGTCAGGGGTCCCTTTACCTTTACCTTTACTCCCCAGACTGGTTGCCATACTACTGTTAATAACTTCATAGGCTAGCTTTCTTTTCACTGATTTTAACTTAGTTTGTCAGCTAGTGCTTTCAACATTATGCACTGAGTTTGTTCGAATGGGATTTTATTGATTTCATATATCTATAATATTAAGAGCTGTATGGAAGTCATGCTTTGCTCTCATTCAAAAGCAGGACCCCTCCCTTAAGCATCCATCCAGAGGTCCCATGTGTGTGTGGAGGGGGGGGGGGCTGTGAGTCATAGCATGGCTGGGACAGGCAGATGAAGAGGCCTTTTGAGTCTCTGGTGTCTGCCCTGGCCTATTATTTCAGCATGTTGGTGCAGGTCTCACTTTTCCCATTACAATTTTGCATTCAGTGCTTCTCAAACTTATCCGAAACCGCAGAAGCTAGGAAACTTTCCTGTTTTAAATTCCAGCAAGTCCCTGGAACTAATCTCACTTCTCTCACAAACTCATCAGCACCATCTTCATCTCAGCAGATCGTACAAGATTATTGGATACACACATAATCCTTAACAAAGAACAGTATAGAGCAGCTAAAACCACAGATCAGGCTTACCTCTTGCCAACGCATGACTGAGCTGCCTGAGCAAATAACTATTTGCTTCATGCCGAAATGATAATGGAGAAGGTGTTCCATGTCACAAAGCACCTCCATCACCATATAATGTGCCTCTACCAACAATGGGAAGCAGGGAAGAGGCTCCTGTGAAGATCTGCTTTCCAAGGGCTAAACTATGGGTGGCAGTGGCAGAGATGTGCGTTTAAAAACGGATCCGTTGAAGTGTTGAAAATGGGGGACTGCTTTTAATAGTGAAAGGATGGAGGATGGGAAGTTGCAGAAACTTCATCCCACTCATAATTTGCCTCCTCCTCCCCACACTTCTCTTGCATACCTCAATGGCAGAGCTTGGCTGCAGGAAAAAAGACGTCTATAGGCCTCACCTAAATACCATTTTGATGCTAAAAACAGACACACACCCCTTTTGAAACAAATCTATGTTTAGGCTGACATACTACCTCAGTCGTTCAGTCTTTAAGGAGATAAGATAGCTGGACAGGGTTATTATAGTTATTATAATGTTGTAACTGGGACCTTGGGGTGAAGGGCGGGCAATAAACAAACAAACAATTTTGTTATTTGTACCCTGCCCATCTGAATGGGTTGCTCCAGACACTTTGGGCAGCTTCCAGCATATACATGAAATATAGTAAGATCAAAAACTTTTTTTATACAGGGCTGCCTTCAGATGTCTTCTAACAATTGTATGGTTAATCAATGAATTCACAAAATAATAATATTTCTCAAGCTGTATAAAAAAATAAAATAATTGTCCAGTAGCACCTTGGAGACCAGCTAAGTTTGTTCTGGGTATAAGCTTTTGTGTGCATGTGGCGCTGTGGGTTAAACCACAGAGCCTAGGACTTGCCGATCAGAAGGTTGGCGATTCGAATCCCCACGACGGGGTGAGCTCCCGTTGCTCAGTCCCTGCTCCTGCCAACCTAGCAGTTCGAAAGCATGCCAAAGTGCAAGTAGATAAATAGGTACCACTCCAGCAGGAAGGTAAACGGCGTTTCCGTGCGCCGCTCTGGTTCGCCAGAAGCGGCTTAGTCATGCTGGCCGCATGACCCGGAAGCTGTACGCTGGCTCCCTCGGCCAATAAGGCGAGATGAGCGCTGCAACCCCAGAGTCGGCCACGACTGGACCTGATGGTCAGGGGTCCCTTTAGTTTAATAAGTTTGTTCTGGGTATAAACTTTCGTGTTCATGTACACTTCTTCAGATACACTGAAACAGAAGACAGCAGACCCGCCCTCCCACTATATATAAGAGTCTGGTGACTTCTGTTTCAGTGTTGGTCTCTAAGGTGCTACTGGACAATTTATAATTTTTTAAAATATATTTTGACTGCGTCAGACCAACACGGCTACCTACCTGAATCTATTTCTCAAGCTGTCTGTCTGTCAGCAGAATAGTGGGCTGCCCATTCTTCCATCTAGATCACTGGCAGGTCAGTGCAGGGCCACTTGGAGGAGGGGTGGAGATGTAAAGAAGTGAGCAATTCCTCCTCACCCAAAATAGCCTAATAACAAATCCCAGTACCAGAGCCTCCACTCTTTCCACACCCTTCTCTAGCACCTGGGCTGGTAATTGGAAGGAAGATTTTACTTTGAAATGGAATCAGATTTGCCACTGGAGAGCCTCCAAACTGATTCATAATCTAGACCTGGGACAATGGGGGAATGTGACCCTCTAGATATTGTTGGACTTCAACTCACATCAGCAACAGCCATTGAGAGGATGGAAGATGGACTCAATAACAATATCGGGAGGGCAACAGATTCCTTGCCTAGATAATATGCGGTTGTGAAATACCTAAACCTAGGAAAATATTTATTTAAGTATTTATGTCCAGCTTTTTCAGGCAAATAACCTCCACAATGCAGCTTGCAATAGAGTCAAACTGGCGTAGCTAACTTTTTAAATGGTATGACGAACGCTTGCCATAAAAACTATTTTATACATAGGAAAGACATTAAACTTAAGAAAACAGCATTAAAAAACCTGAACGCATTATTTAATGTCTTGCTGACTTGCACCGGATTTGTAGTTTACCGCCAGAATAAAGCAAACATTTCCTGACGCAATCTGTGTGGGAAGATAAGATAATGGGAACAAGGAAGAACTACAAGGAAACCAGGTTCTAAAGTATTTTGTAAGTGTGAATGGTGGTGGAAAGAATTTAGATTCTTTTATTCTCTTTGCATGAACTGGATTGGGATTCTCCTTTTAATCACTCCATGATGTAACTTTCTGCTTTCTGCTTGCATTTATTTATGAGTGCTAGACAGTTACCACATAAGAACCCATAGGCTGCCACAACAGCAACATACACAAACAAGTGAGCATTCCTAGGACCTCCAACAGGAGGCAGCAGGAGGCACCTGAGTTGCCCCCAAAGATGTCACCCAGCACCTTGGTGAAAAGTGGTGCAGAATTTGGGACCAGAAGTCCAGGTGACCATTCCACAGAATGAGTAGGAGGGTCCCAAAATGCACCAGAGCTGACTTACTGCACACTGAAGTATGTGAAATAACCCACATTGCTATCTAAAAGGGGGCATTTGAAATAAGTACTGTAGCATATATTTCCATCTGCATCTCCCATAGGACCACTAGCATCAATAGATACTGGATGGTCAAGAGGTGTTGGGATTGCAGTATTCCCTGACTCTTCTGACTAGCTTACCAGGAGACCATTTGGGGGGTTCGTCTTGAGTAGTACAGTGGTACCTCGGGTTAAGAACTTAATTCGTTTCGGAGGTCCATTCTTAACCTGAAACTGTTCTTAACCTGAAGCACCACTTTAGCTAATGGGGCCTCCTGCTGCCGCCGTGCTGCTGCTGAATGATTTCTGTTCTCACCCTGAAGCAAAGTTCTTAACCCAAGGTACTATTTCTGGGTTAGCGGAGTCTGTAACCTGAAGCATATGTAACCTGAAGTGTATGTAACCTGAGGTACCACTGTAGTAATAATACAGGTCATCTACAGGTCAACAAAATCAGTATGGATTTCACCTCTGCACCTGAGGCAGAGAGAACGAAGGTGAAAGAGATGTGGGGAAATAGAAATGTCATCTCTTCAGGTCAAAGTTGGTTTGCCATTTTGCTGAAGATCTTGCTGTGTAGTTAAACTGTGTAGTTGGATGCCAAGAGATTTACCAGAAAGAGCAGGTCATTCCAGTGCTCTGTGTAAAGGCCAGCAATGATTACGATAGCTACTGTTCTGGCATGGGCTGATAGGAGGGGAAATGGATTTAGGCCTCCTAATGGAAACCCCCAAAGAGAAAAGTGTCTGTTGTGACACGCAACAGATTTAACTTAAGCTTGTGCCCCATGCCACGGATAGCTCTGCTTAATATCTGCAGAGCTGCTGGACTCCTGTCAGACTGCCCCAGGCAGATCTCCTGGATTCCAACGGACGCAGGGTGTGTTGGAGCTTCGAGGCACCAACTTTATGACGGTCTCAGCAAAGGGATTTCTGGGTTTCTGTTGTTGTGTTTTGAAAGTGACCTATCTGGTCTCGGGATTAGTTTTTAATGCCCATGAAAGAAATTACTGAAGCATGTGGCATCCTGATAACAGACATGCAATTCTCCACAAAGTAGAAGATATTCTGGCTATCTGGACCCAGGCAGCAAGTGTTTGAAGTCTCGGCTTCAACTGAAAAATGTCGTCCCGTGTTTTCCCACTTCCCTGAGATGTAGGAATTTCTAAGAGCAGCATTTTATGGAGTCAGTTTCTTTGAGACAAGAGAGTGCTGGAGACTTACAATGGTCTCATGTGACTCCCAAGTCAAGGAGATAAGTAACCATGCAACCTTTAGAAGACATATGAAGGCAGCCCTATATAGAGATTTTTTTTTTTTAAGTGTAATGTTTTATTATATTTTTATATATGTTGGAAGCTGCCCAGAGTGGCTGGGACAACCCAGTCAGATGGGTAGGATATAAATAATAAAATGATGATGATGATGGATTAGGACGTCCCTATTATCATTGGAGAAATGTTGGAGGGTATGTAACATCTGTTTATTGTTCGTCATATAGAGTACAGGGAAAGCAAGCAAGCATCCAGACAATGCTAGAAAGTACTCCAATAATTAAGGACTGTTTGCCAATAATCTGGTTATTTTTTTAAGTTTTGGTTAAGGATATGTGATTGTGAGTCTGGCTCTACTCACTTTTGAGTCAGGCCCTTCCCAGCTCTGGGTTTGGCTCCACTTTCTGCTCGAGTGCAGCTCTCTTGCATTGAAAATGGTATCCTACTCCTGAGATAGCAGCTAACTTTAACTTTAAAAGGCCCAGGTCTGGCAGTATGGCTCACACCTTTTCATGTTCTGATCCAATTCCAGAGTGCATAGGGAAAGTGGCAAGGCTGGAGGCGAGGCGAGGCTAGCTGAAGGTTGCTGGACCATGGACAGCTCCAAATGAGCAACTTGTTCCAACAAAGGTTTGGATCAGACTAAGGCTTTTAATGTCTCAGTCTCCAGACTACCTCGTCCAGGCTCCACCCCTTGAGAGAACTTAAAGGGCCAACCCTGTGGCCTGAAGACAGGCACTCCTCCTTCATTCCTTGACCTCCCTCCTGATGTGCTTCCAGCATGAGGGGACTGCTGGTGTGCAATGGGAGGCATCTGGTTCTCAAGTGTCCACGAGGGCCAGACACTGGACCTATATGCCCTGGTGGTCTTGGAGGTTCCACTTGGAGTTCTTGTCCAACCCCCTCCAGCACAATGGCATCCCTATCTTCTGCAATCAGCTGTGAGACCTGACTCAGAACTGGCTCCCCACCTGGTGCTCCTGAAACCCCTGACTCTGTGTCCAGTTCACTGTTGGATACAGGGTTCTTGACACCTTTAAAGTGTATTTGTGTGTCTTATAAACCAGTGCAGAGGAAAAGAATACCCAACTTCTTCAAGATATTTAGCTGTTGGAAGCTGATCGGAAGAGGGCTTCACCAGTGAAATCTGGTGTCAGCAAGAGATCAGGTGGAAATCGATGGTGTTAGAAGCTTATGAAGTGGAAGAGGAGAAAAATATAGACAAGATACATAGTTGGTTTCAATATCAATGCAGGACCTCAAGTACCAAGAAGCCAGATTTGTGTAGTAGCAATCAGAGTGTCAGGCTAGGACTGTGGAGACTCAGGTTCACGTTCCCACTCAGCCATTAAGCTTACTTGGGGTGCTATTCAAATAAACAATTGTGTGAGCAGAACAACTTCTGCTTGTGCAACAGGACTTTACACCCTATTCCTCCCATACCTGTTTTCTTTTTATGCAAAGCCAGTCAGTTCTCTTGCATTGGCTACCCAGGGGACTAGAATTATTGAATGATTAATGTCAGCTGAGTATTTTGCATGTGACTTTCTGTTGTTTTGAAAAATGAAATATTGGCCCACGTATTCTGAATTTCCTAAATTAAAAAGGTAAGAAACTTTTCTTGCAACAACATTTCCTATTCCAGACCCCATTTTCCTCATTTGCCTTGGCATTCCCTTTGACTTTCGGAAAAGGGAAGGCCTGGTTTTCTGATATCGTTCTGCTAATTCATTTTAAATCAATTGCTCTTTGCTGGCTGTCCTAAGTGAAACTATTCTTTGATATACTGCCATTGCCAATTCCATTTATTTTAATGAAAATATTGTGCCCCATGTAGTCCATGGTAACAATTTATAATATTTTGGTTTCTGAATTACCGAGTGAAGGAGGGACATATTCTACGGGGCTGCAATTCCACCTAGCACCCATTAACCTTGTCATAGGAGCCTCCAGCATACTTGCTAAGTTTACTGGCTCTCTGGAGAATGGCTGTCAGGCCATTGTCCTCATGCTCAGCCAGTTTCCTCACAGGCATTAAAATTAAAAATAGAGGGAGATAGACAAACCGGGAGACTGGCAAGCCTCTTTCCCTGCTTCCAGAATGGATTTCTCTCTCTCTTCCTCTTCACATAGAAAGGTCTGGCTTGGCAGCCCTAAACCATGTGGAATAAATTAAGGGTACATGTATGGTTTTTAGGGATGTACTCTTGGTGCATATTTCAGTTCCATGTGCTGTCCACCCCATATAGTTTCAGAGAATATCAGACCATCAGCACATCTATTGCAATCCACATTCCAGAAGGATATTATCAAAACCCACACTGAAGCCCTTTTTGCTTCTTGCTTTTCGAGGGCTGATTCTACTATTAGAGTGAAAGCTGCTTTATACTGAGTCCCATATGCTGACCCCACTCCTGTGTTTTCTGTTGCAGATATTAAAACTACACAGCATGAAGCAATCGTATGCATAAAGGTTGACTCCTTTTGGAATAAAAATAGTCCCAACCCATAAGTATTATTCAAAGCTTTACTAACCAGAACTTCTTCAAAAACAGGTACAAATCAAACAGTGATACACCCAGAAAGTTGTACATATAATTGAATCACAATTGGAGCTGAAATCAATTGTCTGTCTCTCCCACAGCCTGCATTAGCTTGCATCTAGCCTAAGGCTATGCAGTTCCTTGAGAGGCTTCATTATGCCATCCTTCTCTCACTGTGCCAGGGAACAAAAGATGCAAAGGCCAACTCTCCTCATAATGGCAGATTTGCAACTGAGTACTTTACTCACATGATCTAAGGTTAAACACACATGTGAAGGCTAACAGAGAACATCAACAGTTGATTATAAACTCAGCCAGAAGCTAAGAGAGAGATCTTTTTAGCTTAGCATACTCCAATGGAATTTTCCAACGTTAAACCCTTAGCAACATACATTCTCCATTTCAGTGTGCAATTAAACTTAGCATTTCCCACCACCTCCCTTGCTATCCATGTCTTGTGGAAGAAGGGAAATCTGCCAATTATGTGTAGGTTAGCTGGAACCTTGACTGCAGGGTGCCAGCTCATGTTGAGTAAGCTTCTGCTCTGCAGGCATGCCTTGAGTGTGTGGACAGAGAGGCACATGACAGCAGTGGCAGGACTGGGTAGGGATGGGAGAGGAAGTTTGCATTTAAATGCAAGTCTACCTAATATTCGGTGGGTGGTGCTGTGGGTTAAACCACAGAGCCAAGGACTTGCCGATCAGAAGGTCGGTGGTTCAATTCCCCACGACGGGGTGAGCTCCCGTTGCTCGGTCCCCGCTCCTGCCAACCTAGCAGTTCGAAAGCACACCAAAGTGCAAGTAGATAAATAGGTACCGCTCCGGCGGGAAGGTAAATGGTGTTTCCGTGCGCTGCTCTGGTTCGCCAGAAGCGGCTTAGTCATGCTGGCCACATGACCTGGAAGCTGTATGCCGGCTCTCTCAGCCAGTAAAGCGAGATGAGCGACGCAACCCCAGAGTCGGTCACAACTGGACCCAATGGTCAGGGGTCCCTTTACTTTACCTACCTAACATTCACTTCTAAAACATTAGGTGAACCAAAACATAGCCACCCATCAAAATTCACACACCTCTGAAATTTGCAATGTAGTTTTTCAGTCAAGTAAGGAGTACACAAATGCATATACTAAGATTAAGTGTACATAGTAATACTGGTTTCTGGGGGAAGCAGAATGGAGCTGGCTGAAGGTAAACTGAGATTGGTAGGGCAATGTCCTAATGAGGTAGGCTCCCCGATTTCAACCCTTTCAGGGGGTAGCGCCCCAGGAGTTGCCCCAGGGTGCTGCATGCGGACTTGGGACCTGTGCATATGAGTCCTAAGACACCACAGCTTGCTATTTCACACATCACAGCTGCTGAGGTATATTTTGAGCTGTTGGTGATATATTATGTTTTTGCAGCGCATCTTCCACTTAAGGGACAAATGCTATGACGGCTTTCGGTGCCAGGGAGGCTGTTGCAGAGTAAATGGGAACAGCATACACCAGGTAGCAAAGAGCCCTTCAGCAACAAGTAATATTGGAGGGAATGGCAGTCTTGTTGAAACAATATATGTGAAATGTTTTGAATGCTCAGGTAAGCTGCTCTATAGATAAACAATCTCTTCGAGAAACAAGTATCCTTTAACATGCACATTTAGTGGAATTTTTCTCTCTGGGATTAGTAACTTCTGTGGTGGATGGTTGAGGACAAAGCTTGATTTATCTTAATTTTCTCCCTTCAAGTTCCCCCTTACTCGTTACTGGCCTTTCCGGTGGAGAAAAACTAGAACGGCGGAGGAAGAGACCCCATGTAAAACCGAACATGTGATTTCAGTAATCGTTGCTGAGTCTCCCTTCATTATTATTGTACAAATAGAGACATTTGAGCTTGGCACCAGCAATCCAGAGCTGATATGTGTATTGTTGCCTTCTGCTCTATGATGGCACCATCCTTGGAATAACTTCTCACTCAGCGATGATGTGGATGGTGTCTCCTGTCAGTGTGATGGATGAATCTTAGTTGCTTTTATGGGCATGCAGACGAGAGAAAGTCCAGCTCTGAATGCACATGTGCAGTCACAGACGCCAGTTGTAACGATGAGAGAGGAGGGCACAAGGTGCCTTATATGCCGGGCGCCTCGCAGCCCGACAAGCATGACGCCTTTAGTCCATCAGTAACTATGCCTTGCAAGGTGATAATTCTGCTGGACTTCAGGGTGGCCTTTACTGCATCCTTATAATGCTTCAGCTGCTCACCTCTCTTTATGCTAATCAGACTGTAACTCAGGGGAGGCATGTGAGCTGACTTTTCAGTCAAGCAGCTTCATGATTCCTTACGTCACGTTTCCAATTCCGAGATATCACCGTTACCCCGAAACTTTGGCTCAATTCAGGCATTACCTAAGCAACTTGGCTACTGCCTGAAAAAAATGCTTCTGTGTGGTTGGGGGATCCCAACCTGTTGCAGCCATAACATATGCAAGAGCCAATCACTGTGGGTTTACTTGATCATGTGGTAACTTCCCATGCCAACCAAGGTGAGGATTACTGTTCTGGGGAGTGACCGGGTGAGCTGGGTTAAAAGATGACTGGTGTCAGACGAGCATGCTCAGGGCTATTTTTTCAGCTGGAAATCGCCAGAACTAAGGGACGCGGGTGGCGCTGTGGTCTAAACCACAGAGCCTAGGGCTTGCCGATCAGAAGGTCGGTGGTTTGAATCCCCGCGACGGGGTTGCTCGGTCCCTGCTCCTGTCCACCTAGCAGTTCGAAAGCACGTCAAAGTGCAAGTAGATAAATAGGTACGGCTCCGGCGGGAAGGTAAACGGCATTTCCGTGCGCTGCTCTGGTTCGCCAGAAGCGGCTTAGTCATGCTGGCCACATGACCCGGGAGTGGTATGCCAGCTCCCTTGGCCAGTAAAGTGAGATGAGCGCCGCAACCCCAGAGTCGTCTGCCACTGGACCCTTAACCCTTAACCTTAAAGTTCTGACACCTCTCAGGTGGGTGCCATTGCCATAGGAGAACAAGAGAAGTGTTCATGGTGAGTTCTGGCACCCCTTTTTCTTGAATAATAGCACTGAGCATGCTTATTACGACCTCTTCTCTCCCTCCCCACCAAGCACTGTGGGATCGAATCCCAAGAAATCATCTACACACATACGTACACAAAGTTCACATATTGAATCAACCATGTTTCTATTGCCATGCCTAGAGGAAGACCAACAACTGGATAGTTTAGACACACACAACTGGTCCTGGCCAAGTACTGGCAGGACCCCAGCAGACTCCATTGCCAATGCCTGGTTAATTCCCCGCTTAAAAGAAATTGGTGCTCTGACCAACACCAGGTGGCTGGGTCTGGCAGCAGCTGTTTTAATGTAATGTACCATCACTCCAGAAGATTGCCGGAAATTAAAATGGCAGCTCCCCACCTGGCACGGATTGAAGCACTAATACTGCTGTCACTGCTGCCAGGTAAAAGCTAGGGTTCACCCACGAAGGAGCGGAGAACCACTGGCATAGGGGGGAGCTTACAAGAAGATGCTTTGGAGCCAGCACTACCCTCTCCTCTCCCCTGCACTCTCCCCAAATTGACTTAGAGGTGGTGGTTGGGAGAACCCTTGGAACAGCATGCCGGGGGAGGAGAGGGCAGAATGTTCCTCCAGGCAAGCAGAAATGTTCATCCTGGCAGAGCAATCTGCTTAGCGCTGTGCTATATTCCTCCCATTAATTTCAGTGGGTCTGCTGTGAGTAAAACTTAGTTGAACACCACCCAATATCAACTGCATGTTTGTCTGATTTTCATCAGGACAGTAGCATTCATGGAAAGGAGATTTAATCCTTCCCTCCCTGGCCATGATTCTGAAAAAAGGGGCTCCTGTGTTGCTATGGGCATCAGGGAAAGAGCTCTCATTGGTGTCAGTGGGAACCTTCCCCCTGCTAAGGTGCATAGCAGTGCAGGGATGACTGTTGTTAGGATTTTGGCAGGGAAGTGAAGGGTTTATCCTCCCACCCATGTACCCTGCAGTACTGATGAAAATTGTCCCCCATGCTTGCTGTTAAGTTGTAAAAAATGCACCCTGATGTAGCTCTGTTTTAGCATCACACACAATTAAGCTTGTAAATATGCTTACATATGCTTCTGGCCGCTACTTCTGTTGCAAAGACAGAAGTAGCGGACAGAGGCATATGTAAGCATATTTACAAGTGTTTATTAAGCATTACAACAAAGGAAAAACATGTCTGTTTCCCTTCGTGTCCAAGCAAACAGCATAGGCAAAAGCTATATACAACAGAAGTTCCCAGCAGACTGTGCTGGAAGTAAACAGACATGTGACACACAACAACTCCACATGCCTGTTCTAAAGGTGGAACGGATATCCTAACAGTTTGGTCCTTATAGTCCCCCTCAACCCTTTCTATTTGTGGTTTGCCCTACAGCAGCCTTCCCAAACCTGGTACCTTCCAAATGCTTTGGACTACAACTCCTTTCAGTCCTAGTCAGAATGACCAACGGTGAGAGATGATGGGAGTTGTGGTCCAAAACATCTGGGGAACATTGGGAAGGTTTATAAAGCCAAAGAAATGCTGTAAGAAGAAGGACCTGGAAAGAACCAAGAGAGCCTGAGTCAGCTATTGTTTTGAGAACTTCTTTTACCTTAGGATGACAAGCATTTAGATAAAGTCACTTTCACTCATGAGCTGACCATCCATTCTTGAGTGAGCATAATTAAGCTTACTAAAAGCAGAACTACCCTGGCCAATGTTAAGGACGTTGTCAATCATAACAGCATTCTACAAAAGAAGACTGCCAATGGTGCAAAATTTTGTCTGCGACCTTGAGTGGTACATTATTAACGAAATACAAGAATGGCCTAAAAAATGCCCTGGCAGGCAGGTTCAATTGATCCTTAACCGATTCTAAAAGGTCAAAGGCATTATCGTCCCCCGAGCAGTGTGACTGGCTGGTTACTGAATCTCTTCTCAGATTATGCATCAGCAATGGGCAACTCTGGGTAGAAACCAATTCATAAACAATTGATGTGCTGGACGCACCTCTTGTTTCTCATGTGACGTTTCCATTGAAAAAAAATGACTGTTGCTGCATGCTGGAGTCAAAGGTACAACTAAATGAGTACATTTAGCTGTGCAGAAGATATTTGCTCCATTACAAAGTAAATTTTAGTAGGGTGATGCTTTGCTGAATAGAAACTGCGAGAAGGAAATCCTTATCCAATTTCCCAGTGCAGCAAGACTATGTGTTTCCCATGTTTGCTTTCACATTTGGATGACTTTGCCACAGTGATGTAAAGCTAAGTGAGCAAGCTGGAAGACACGACCAGAAAACAATGCTATGTCTTGATTTCCTAAGAAACCCATTCATTTCAGCATCATTATTGCTCACTAAGACTTAGTCTGCATTCCTTCCTCATTGAAAAATCACTGCTGTTGCGGTGGTGGATTCAGAAAATATTTTGAGGTGAGCTGATCAAAACTGTACCCAGCATAGTCGCTGCACCATATATTTGTACAGGCATTATGATATTGGCAGTTTCACTTTCAGTCCCTTCCTAACAATGCCTAAAAATGGAATTTGCCACAGTTTCAATGAGCTATTCGCCCCAGCCTCAATATATTTTTCCTGGTCAGACCCAACTTGTTCAGACCTAATTACGGTAGCATTTATGTGAAATTAGGACCTCTTGTCCCAATATATATCATATTCCACTCAAATACATTGAGTCACACCTACCTCTGGGTCATTTATGAGCAGATGAAAAAGCACCAGTCCCCATATAGATCCTATGGGGGCCCTACTTGTTACATCCCTCCATTGTGGGAACTGCCCATTTATTCTGAGACTCTGCTCTTTAACTAGTTGCTGATTCATAAGAAGGGATGTAAGAAGGCATTGCTTTTTCTTTCTGCCCTGCATTTGTTGCAAGCGGAACTCTTTCTATTCCGCTGCAGTTCATATTCCTCCAAAACCAACATTATTGGTCTCATTGTGTGCTGTGATGAAATTACAGTGGACACTCAGGTTGTGAACATGATCCATGCGGGATGCACATTCACAACCCACAGCGTCCGCAACCCACAGCGGCGCTTCTGCGCACGTGCGGGTTGTGATTCGGTGCTTCTGTGCATGCGCAAAGCGCAATTTAGTGCTTCTGTGCATGCACGACTGCCGAAACCTGGAAGTAACCTGTTCTGGTACTTCTGGGTTTCGGCAGTCTGCAACCTGAAGCATCTGTGACCTGAGGTAACCTGAGGACTGAACACAATTAATGTAATTTATGCAGTTTATTATGGGAATGACATAAGTTGCGTTGTCATGTTATTCCACCTCATGTATTTCAGTGCAAAGGAAACACAATGCAATGGGAGAGAAAACAAAACCAACTGCATGTTGTTTGTGTCCAGACAGCAGCAACAGAAGCAGCAGCAGCAGCAACAACAGTGAATGCCGATTGTTTTTGCTAGATTCATTTCCATTCTGGACACAGCACAAATAAGCAAACATTGGCAATTTCTGCTCCCATTTCTGTTTTCATCAAAAATTCTCTGTTATCCCTATCAATAAGAGGATCTGTTCTTTTATCCCATGATTCGCTGAGCTTGCAGAGGAGTCTTTGGTGACGGATTCTATCGAAAGTGTTTTGAAAGTCCCTAGTACACAATGTATACTGGGTCAACCTTTTCCACATTTGACTGGGGAGGAAGGTTGGCTGCTTTTTGGTTTTTATAAAACACATAATTTTGTGCTGCATTCCTCAGCATCACCCAAGCATGTAGATACCTCCCTGTTGATTCTAAGCAACCCTGTTTGGCTCCGGTTCTGCTGGGATTTAGCGAATTTGGCCTGTTGTGAGAGGATGCCTCCTATTTATTTAGTATATCTAGATATGCTTTGGCAGAGAAGCATCTACATTCTGTTTATACACCAGGCCTTCCATATCTATGGTTTCTAACAAGAGCAGGTTCCTTTGCTCATCAGACCAATTGCAGCCACTGTTTCACTTCGGTCTCCTCCCCACAGGACCTGTGTATTTATGAAAGGGCAGCGAAAAGATCGCTACAAGAAAAATGGCCACTCTTTTAACAAAAACCTTGATAAAAAACTAGGTATCTACAAGCCAGTGTTAGCGGAGGTTAGATGAAAACGCACAGAGCTGATTAATATTCTGCTCAAATTCTCAAATAGATTTAGGTAGGCAAGTCCACCAATTAAGGTGTGTAATTTGAGGTGATCAGGTGATGCATAAATATTCTCTCCCCATGACATGATAGGCTTGCAAGCAGGCCTAAGGGGATAATCACTCTTTAATTTCATTCTCCTGCTCTAGCACTGCCTCGCCGCATGACCTTGGGTAAAGCAACAGAGCTTTCCCCCAGAGATAAAACCAGATCCAGCTGTCCCAGACTGTAGTCTGTCTGTCTTTGCTGCTGTCGGAATCCTGTGTGCATTCAGGTAGCAATTTCATACAAAGCCCCCCATTCAAGTGAACGGGATGTCAGGACAAGCCGAGTGTATCCAGTTGCACCGAGTAAGTGCACTGATTTGGCTCTGCAGGGCACGACACTTCAATAGGCAGCAACACTGTTAACATTGTTGATACTACTGCGGCTGTAATTAGAGGTCTGGATATAGAGTTCCATTAGGACAAATGTGGGAAATGTACAGCTCCATCCCAATGCAATTGTTTTAGGTCCTCGTCCGTGTGCTTCAAGAGAAGAACGAAATTCAGTGTGGACTTAAAAAAATCAAATAAACTAGGGGATTTCATTAGAGTTGCAGGTGGTTGCTTGGCTTCTTATTTCCACCCCCTCCACTTCAAACTCAAAAGTTCCTCCCACTCTTGATTGATGCAGAAGAGCGAAGGAAGCTGCGCCCTCTAGGGTCTCAGGCAGCGGTCCTTCCCATCACCTGCTACTAGATCCTTTGAACTGGAGATGCCAGGATTTGACATTGGGCAGGGGTCGGCAAAGTTTTTGTGGCTTGGGCCGATTCACGGTCCCGCAGACGCCACGGTGGGCTGGAGTGAGCGTGTAACACGCATGTGCAAACCCTATTTTCGCCGTCCCTTCTGGTGCAGAGGAGGCGTGCAAAGCTTCCCATTGGCTGCAGGAAGTCCCTGCTGCCAATGGAAAGCCAGCAAGCATCATGGAAGGCGGTCCCCGCTCTGCTCCGTGCCAGTTTAGCGTGGTGCACGGGAGCCAACCGAGCAGGCGGCGGGGGCACCGAGTGGGTGGCTGGGATCCATGAGCCGCTTAAACGACCCTCATGGGCCGCTTGTGGCCCATGGGCCTTAGGTTGCTGACCCCTGACCTTGTGCTTTCTGCTTGCAAAGTATGAGCTTGACCAGTGAACTAGGGTCAGTCACTTCCTTTTTAATCTTCTTTGCTGCTGCTCACTTTCTCCGGTTCTTCCAAGATGCCTCCTTGAGGCTGGAACGAAACAATTCATCAAGTGCAGCAATTGAACAAAAGTCCAGTTGCATGTCGTTCCCACCACCACCTCATGAGGGGAAGATTAGGGATTTCGTCTGCAATTGAATAAGAAGCAGCCTAATCCGCACTTCTCAAATGCAAAGCAAAGCACAATTATCCTTTGAAATTGCACTTCTCTGAATTTTGTGATGTGGTTCCCCAACCAAATGATTTGTACAGAACTGCATATATTGGTGGAAAGTCTGAAATGTACATATTAGAGGAAAATTACAAACAAAAATGCATCATATTAAATGCACCACATTGCAAAATTGCTTGGGGAAAAATGTTCACAATAGTCAGAACTGCACAAAAAATGTGTACATGTGGAGAAATTTGTACAAAAATGTTGCTGAATTTCCACAAGGACTTTCTTTTTAAAATGCAGAAATGTGGAGATCCGAACTTGAGATAGGAAAAATGAGAAAGTGAGAGAAACCAAAACTGACAAATTCATGCATCGCTCAGGAAAATCATGTAAGCTTGGTTGCCATGTGAGCAGATGCTCATGCAGAATGCCCAATTTATTTAATTAAAACATTTATAGCCTTCATTTTTGGTCTGGGTTCCACAAACTAACAGAACCAATGTTAAAAACAGTACATAAAATCAATAACCATATGACTTAAGGAAACAACAATCAAACAAACCAGTAGCACAAAGCCAAGAAAAAGAATGTAATGGAAGATTATTTGAACAAAAACCAACCCAGCATAACTCAAAAAATCCAGAAGGAATCTTCTTCAGCCTCAAGCTGAGATAGGTAAGACAATGAGGAGGGGGTTAGAGAAAATGTCCCCCAAGAAAGAGTTATTGTTGTCATTGCTGGTGCCACTACCTGTGTAGGGACAAGGTTCCTCTGCCAAACTATTTCAGTGCTGTCCCCTCTCACTTTCAGCTGAACTTATGGGTTGCATCTAGAAAGCCCATCAAGTTCCTTGCATCTCTAGCTGAAAAGCTTCCCTAGACATTGGAGAGCTACTACAACTAGGACTAGATAGGGTTGTGTCAGGGACCGTGCTGAGGAGGGCTGTGCTGAGGAAGAATGATGGGAGCCACCCCCTCCTCCTGATCCTGATCCTGAATCTTCCCAGGAGCAGGAGGACAGTATAGATTTGGAACTGTGGTTTGCAGAGGGGCATAGTTCAGAAGGCAGAAGCTGGGAAAGACCGGATGGGGAACAGCAAGCAGAAGAAAAAACTAGAAGAGAGAGAGAGTTAACAGATTCACAGTCTCTGGATAGTATCCACCCCACTTCCCCAAGGTCACGGAGAGCTCAGAAAGTGTCAGAACAGAAAGTTCAGAGGCTACAAGCTCAGGTTAAAAGACATAGGAGTGATGTAGATTAATAGGGATGGAAGGGGGAGTGAACCTTAACTGGGAGCACCGCCATTCTGGGTAGATGCTTTCGCTGTGTTTATTAAAGAAACTAATTGGCAGGAAATCCCTTTCATTTGATCTGCTCATTTACAGTCACGGGGGAGGAAGCTGATTCCCTGAAGCCTGGCAGGTTGGCTAGACAGGGCAATGGGCTTAAGGCAGCTCCTTATACATCTGCTTTGGTTACTATCAAATATAGAGACGTGGGTGGCGCTGTGGGTAAAACCTCAGTGCCTAGGACTTGCCGATCGTATAGTCGGTGGTTCGAATCCCCATGGCGGGGTGAGCTCCCGTCTTTCGGTCCCAGCTCCTGCCCACCTAGCAGTTCGAAAGCACCCCTAAGTGCAAGTAGATAAATAGGGACCGCTTTATAGTGGGAAGGTAAACGGTGTTTCCGTGTGGTGCGCTGGTGCTGGCTCGCCAGAGCAGCTTCTTCACGCTGGCCACGTGACCTGGAAGTGTCTGCGGACAGCGCTGGCTCCTGGCCTCTTAAGTGAGATGAGCGTGCAACCCTAGAGTTGGACACGGCTGGCCCGTACGGGTAGGGGTACCTTTTTATACATCTGCTTTGGTTACTATCTCCTATTAAAGTAAAGACAAGGGGTGGTATTCAACAAAGTTTGACTTAGAGTGGACCCATTGGAATGAATGAACCTAAGTTAGGTCCATTAATTTCAACAGGTCTACTCAATAGTAAAACTTAGTTGAATACTCCTCATACGCCTAAAGCCTTTCCAGAATATGTCCACCTCCTCCCTCTGTATGAAATATAGGATAGATTACTTGCATCCTGATGTCACAGTGTTGTGTGTTTCCTCACCTTCTACCTGTGGCAGCCAATAATAACATGATGACTTCAATATCCTGCATTGATTTGCACCTGTGAATGGGCCATTGCAGCTATGTCACCACAGACAGTATTGCCACACAACACTTTTCAATGGAGTCAGTTCACGGATTCAGCTGCTGCCAATTAAGTGCACATGGTAAAGAAGTGTTGTGATATCCAGCTCTGTATACATTCATGTGTGAACCAAGTCAAGTGCACACAAATCACATGGCATATGCAAATAAATCATGTGCAGTGTCCAACCAACTTGTTTCATCAGGGCAAGAATTTACAATTGCACAACAGAACTCCCTCCCAGCGGCCATTAAATATGTTCTGGGGCTCCCCCCCACAACTCTCCGAAGCAGAAATGGGGCACCCATAGTGAGGGGTGGGGGGAAAGCATAAATCCTTGTGCCAATGGATTGAGCTAGGTATAGATGTTGTTGTTTAGTCGTTTAGTCATGTCCGACTCTTTGTGACTCCATGGACCAGAGCATGCCAGGCCCTCATGGCATACAGACACATGAAACCCAATTTCATCTTTCCTCAAGTAATCTTTGGGTTCTTGGCAGTTACCTGTGACACTGGGTTTGGGACCAGTTCTGAGAAAGAATCTTTTGTCCTTACAAGGAAGTGTTAAGGCAAGGGTAAGTTAATCATGAATAATTATGCCTTGAACAAGCTAAGTGATATTGCAAAAGGCTAGTCAAAGCAGCCATGCTCTTTGTTAACAGTATTTATTAATTTAGCATTTGACCAAAGTCCTTGCTTAAAACGACAGAATACGTTCCCTGGGGTATTGTTGGCCAAAAAAATAACAGCGCAAAAGCTCTTTCCAGTCCTCCTGCTTTATTTACTCTCTCTCTCTCTTTTCACATGGCAGAGAAAAGGAAAAGATTTATACTGTGGTTTCAAAGAACAAACCCCAAATGTGTGATGAGGGAGATGCAGAATGGAGAGGGGAGGATTAGCGGTTACTGCCTTTCCTGCCACCATCCTTCTCCACTCACTCAGAAAATAAAGAAATATTTGGACAGGAAGTGCTTAACTTCCCTAAGGGAGGACTACTTCCACCCTGAGCCAATGAGGTATTACAGGTCATGTCAAGTGAGGTCAAGCAAGTGCTTCTAACCTCTAGTGTTCTGTTGATTTATTCTGTCAGCTGTTAGTTGACAGGCAGCTCAAGATCCCAAGTGCAGGAGTATTAGAGCAGTGTAAAATGACGGGAGGATGTTGGTTTAAATAAGGCTGTGCCACGTTAAACTGGAAGACACACTGTGTGTCCTGCTGGGTGATTATGGATATCATTATGTATGATGAATGAATGGTATTTAACACAGTCACATGTTGTTGTTGTTGTTGTTGTCGTTAAAACTATCTTCTAAGGAGCCTCAAGGCAATTCCACTAAAGTTGAGTAAAAGCAGTTAAAAACAAAAAAAAAAAATGAATGCATTTACCATACAAAGTAGACACTCATGGTAAAGACCCATTCATCCAGTTGGGAAAGCCTGTCAACACATAATTGTTGCAGGTAGTGGGGTCCTTCCTGTATCCTGATGGGAATGATATTCCACAAAACAGAGGCAGCCACCCTAAAAGCCCTGCTTCAAGTTACTGTGGAGCGTGGCCAATGTATTGTGCCATATCCTCCTCTGAGGAACACCGTTTTGCAACAACGCATCCTTTCATTTGTTCACATCCCATGGAGGACAAAGGAGGGGAGAAATGATGGCGAGGAGAGGGAGGGAAGACACACTAGATACCTGTCACTGTGGTGATGATGACTGGGGGACAAAGATCCATGTGTCCGGTCTGACCTATCAAGACACTTGAGGCACCTGAGGTGAACCACAAAATGGCAACCCATACCCTAGGTCAGGGAAGAAGAGATGAGTGAAGATCATCACAAAGGGGAAGGGGTCAAATCAACCTTACCCAATGGTTGAAGTGGGAACCAGAGGCCATTACAAGAGGGAAGGGGATTCACTCTGAATCACCCTGGGCAGGTGCAGACCCCAGCAGACCCCAGAGGGCACACCCCCATTTCCTCTCTAGGGGGAGTGGGAGAAGACCAGCAGACCTCCTATTCACCAAGAGGCTACTGTAGAAGCAGCATGGGGAGCTGCCAAGGAGGCAGCAGAACATGCCACAAAAGCAGCAGGCGATGCTTTGGGGCCAAATTTGCAGACACCTCACCTTGCTTCTCGGTGGATCAGCTCTGAAACAAATTTGGTTTGGTCAGTCAGATATCGGAACCTATGGACTTGAGTGAGGATATAGTTAAAAATAACAATCATAATCATCACTAGGGAGTAGGTTCCACAAATGGGGAGGCAAGACCAAAAAGGCACTACCTTCCCTGCTGATTGTAGGGCCAGTCATAAGGGCATAATTGATGTATGCACATACTTAAGTGTTTTCCCAGTGTTTTCCAATGAACTTTAAATTGGTTCAGCATGTCTGGATTGTGACCAATGTGCATTTAAAAATGAAAGACAGTCCACCGTTTTATGTTTTTTTATTTCATAGACCTAAGAACACTGGTGGCCTAGAAACAGCTCTACAGCAGAATATTGCAAGACTGGGATCATTTTGTGAACTATATTTTATTACTCAGCAGAAAATGCATGCACTGAGAACAAATGCTGTCATGACCAGGTCATAGTACAAAACAATGCATTTCCAGAAGACCTGACAAGACTGGTCTTTAGAAGCGTTTTCAATGTGGTTAAAATAAACAAGGTATTTCCTGCAACCAGGGAAAAAAAGATGCCTTATGAATTGTACGACCACTAATTAATTGTCATTGTTGAAGTTTCCCCAAACCCTATTCCTACTAAGAGACTTACCGTATTTTTCGCTCTATAAGATGCACCAGACCACAAGACACATCTAGTTTTTGGAGGAGGAAAACAAGAAAAATAATAATCTGAATCTCAGAAGCCAGAACAGCAAGAGGGATCACTGCCCAGTGAAAGCAGCGATCCCTCTTGCTGTTCTGACTTCTGGGATAGCTGTGTAGCCTGCATTCACTCCATAAGACGCACATACATTTCCCCTTACTTTTTAGGAGGGAAAAAGTGAGTCTTATAGAGCAAAAAATACGGTAAATTGCAAGTATCCACAATCTTATTCATATGGACCAGTCACATCAGTAATTAATGCTTGTGGAACTGTAAGCATATTTGATGTAGAAATGAAAAGTCATTGGATCACAAAGTTATTGTTTGAAGGTGCTGTGCACAAAGACTATTGGCCTCGGCTATCTTATGCCACATGCCTCTGAGCTTTTCCTTCTGCACAACCATTGTAAATGGTGCTATACTGTGCTATACTGTGTTAGGCTGCAAGGCCATTCAACAGAATCGACCTGCTATGCTGACCTGACCCCACCACTGAGTTCAACCTCATTGCTGAGCGATTTGATACCTGGTTTTTCACCTGCATTCTTGGATGGAGGCTTAATTATTCCACACTGAAAGGTAACACTATATAACATTATATTAATAACAGACAGGTTCTGACATTATCTTTGGCCATTGCGCCTTGAACCCAGCGGAAGGGCCCCTCACACCCCATCCTAGAAACACTGCGAGAAATTGTTGGTACCTAAGCTTTGAGTGGCATTAAAGAAATCATGTAGACATCAGACAATAGATCAGATAAAAGCAATCTGAATGCTGACTAAGTGCTCAGATACCTAGGTGACGGGAGCAGAACAGGAAGGGGTCCACTTAGAATGGGGTAATATTGAGTGGGTAAAGAATGCCTGGTATTGTTGCAGTGCCAAGATTTCAGTCTCACCTGCCAATCTGAAACATTGTCGACTTTGTTCCTTGATCAAGTGTTTTCATTGTTATATTAGGAGAATGTCTCTTTCTCGGGGAGAAAGTCACCAGATGGCCTATTTTAAGTTGCAATCTCCTCTGCTACAGTACATTAATGTGGGTATATGAGTGTTTATTTCCCCATTGACTGCCAAATCAGCAGGCCCCACTCGTGTGAGGATCTCCTCCAGTGCATCTCCTCCCCTGTCAGTGGGACCTGTTGTCAGGGATGAGTCTAGGCTTGGTCACTGCCAGTGGCCTCTAGCACAAATTCCCAAGGTTGTGTTCACACGGCAGATTTTAAAATGGCTGAGCAGCAATTCTATTTCCCCAGGAAATGTAGATTTGTGAACAGGGCTAATGATCTGTGTGAAGGAGAATTATTGCCCAAGGAATGCCTGATGCATCAGCTCAGGGACATTTGGCTGCACAAGATCATTTCCTTTCTCTCTCTCCTGTCCCTGTGGGCCCCACACCCTTCTCCAAACCTGTGGAGCAGATTTGGGGAGGGTGTGGGACATATGGGGACAGGAGATGAGGAAGCTGCATTGCAGAAGTGGACATTGCTGTCCTAAAAAAATTGAATGCATTGGTTACCGCCTAATAGTAATACTAATAATACCAAAACACTATTCTTTGCAGATAAAGTCACAGTGCTTAACATGAGATAAAAACTCATCTCTGCCCTCAATCTGTTCTAGAAATAAGATGCATGTGTGCTTTGTTCAAAACCCTAGGCATATCCAGATTTGGTGGCAACTTCCTATTTTCTCCAACTGTTAAGATTTCTTATTATTCTTTGAAGGCTTGCTGTAATTGTTGCTTTTCTTTTTACTGTACAGTAAGGGGGTTCACATAGACTCCCTCACTTGTTGAAAGAACCCGTGAGAGGGTTGCAGGACTGCCACACTCCTCAAACTCAGGCTAACACCATGCACAGAACATTCCATCATCCCAGTGATTTGTAACAATATTTTGACTTATGTGCTTTATCTGCAGCAGCTAGACTGGTGACTGGGAGCGGCTGCCGAGACCATATAACACTGGTCTTGAAAGACCTACATTGGCTCTCAGTATGTTTCCGAGCACAATTCAAAGTGCTGGTGCTGACCTTTAAAGCCCTAAACGGCCTCAGCCCAGTATACCTGAAGGAATGTCTCCACCCCCATCGTTCTGTCCGGACACTGAGATCCAGCGCCGAGGGCCTTCTGGCGGTTCCCTCACTGCGAGAAGCAAAGTTACAGGGAACCAGGCAGAAGGCTTTCTTGGTAGTGGCACCCACCCTGTGGAACACCCTCCCACCAGGTGTAAAAGAGAACAACTACTACCAGACTTTAAGAAAACATCTGAAGGCAGCCCTGTTTAGGGAAGCTTTTAATGTTTGATGGATTACTGTATTTTAATATTTTGTTGGAAGCCGCCCAGAGTGGCTGGGGAAACCCAGCCAGCTGGGCGGGGTAATAATAATAATAATAATAATAATAATAATAATCATCATCATCATCTGGGTCATTTGCTTCCAGGCCCATTAAAATAAGCAGTTTTAATTGTGTTCACCTGCTGCTATTACATTACATTACATTTCAATTGTCCTTTTTTCAGTTTTACATTCTTCCATCAAGGGAAACCCCAGTCTTTCATATGAACTTCATTGTCAGATATCTCTTTCTCCTGCTTCTGGCTTAGCATTGTTGTACGCAACTAACCCTGAAGGAAGCTGTTTCCTGGAGAGACCAAACAATGACCATACTTGTCAGTAGTCACCACAACCTCATTGCTGGATCTTTTAGGGCCTTGCGTAAGTCATCTTCTGCCTGCATGCTGATAAACAAATGACTCAGTGAGTAATTATCCCTCCATTCCATAATCCCTACCCCTCTCCATGGTCTACTCTGTTTCTTATTACACAGCTGCTGGGGTAGGGGTTGCACAATAACTCCTTACTGGTGTCATGGGTCCATATGTAAAAGCTGTGGATATCTGTGACTCAAGTTCCTTACCAATATGTATTAAAAAGTCATTAATGACCTTTCAGAATGCCTGTGGTGGCCTTGCAATTTTTAATCTGTAACTCACCATCTAGTTTTCCCCCTTAATTATAAGAAATATGTGGCCTATTTTAACTACATTGAAAAAATATCTGGGCATCATTGTTGTCTTCTGAGCGGACAAGCTTTTATTAATACTATTTATTCTTTGTGCTTTAACTTACAACTGATTGATAAATACAATGATTGCAATTGTGTAATATTATTGCAAGAGCTGGTGGAATCTCTACACATTTGTACCTTATGAAAAGGAATTATTACCTCTCCTTTTGATTATTCATCCCAACTATGTCAGATGCTCTCTTGTAGCTCTCTATTTACTCTTGCATCTTTGACCTTAGTTACACAATAGCAAGCAAGTTTAAATGCCATGGCTTCCTTGAAAGAACACTGGGAACTGTAATTTTGTAAGGGTGCTAAGTATTCCTTTAGGGACGCGGGTGGCATTGTGGGTTAAACCACAGAGCCTAGGACTTGCCGATCAGAAGGTTGGTGGTTCAAATCCCCGCAACGGGGTGAGCTCCCGTTGCTCGGTCCCTGCTCCCGCCAACCTAGCGGTTCGAAAGCACGTCAAAGTGCAAGTAGATAAATAGGTACTGCTCCGACAGGAAGGTAAACGGTGTTTCCATGCGCTGCTCTGGTTTGCCAGAAGTAGCTTAGTCATGCTGGCCACATGACCCAGAAGCTGTACGCTGGCTCCCTCGGCCAATAAAGTGAGATGAGTGCCGCAACCCCAGAGTTGGCCACGACTGGACCTAATGGTCAGGGGTCCCTTTACCTTTATCTTTAAGTATTCCCTTTATCTTCAGCTCCCCAACCGAAATATCAGTTCCCAGAGTTCCCAGGGTTCAAATTACTTTAAGCCTTAACTACCAACCAAGTGCTCTCCAGACTCCCATCAGGGCTGGGGAAGCTGTGAACCTCCTGATGTTGTTGGACTCTGATTCCCATCAGCCCTAGCAGCATGACCAGTGTTCAGGCATGATGGGGTTGTGGTCCAAAACTTCTGAAGGCTACACTGCACTGTAAATGAGGAATGGGGACCCACTGACCCTTCAGATGCTGACGGACTACAACTCTCACCATCCCTGACCAGTATAATGGACAAAGGTTGGAATCTAGAAACATCTAGAGGGCACCATGTTGACTACCCCTATTGTAGGTGTGCACTTTGTTTTCTAGCCTCAAAGTAAATACATATCTTAAGTAGGCCCAAGAGTAATAGCTATGTCACTGTACATTTGTTAGCCTGTCATTTTTCCAGGGATGGGCTAACACAGCTATATCTCATGCCTCCACCACTGCTGTTAGGCCCCCACATCATATCCTAAAAGCACAGCTCTAGACTGCAGATATCAATGGAGATGACTGTGCAATTGAATTTGTAGAAGAAAAAAATAGAATTCGCAGAGCCTGCAAGATGAAATAACAGAATTAACAGCAAACTGGCGGTTGGGCAAAGTCCAGGATAGAAAACCAAGGATAAGGCAGTTTCTTCAAAGTCACTGCAAGATTAGTCAATAAAGAGTTTCCTTTCCATGTAGAAGGTCAAACATCAAGACAGGAATTTAATTTGGGCTGCAGTGAAGACGCATTGACCTGAAGATGTTTGTGTCATCTTGATAGAGTCAGCTGATGTAGCTGGTTCAAATGTGCTGTTTTCTAATGTAATATACAGTCTTCTCATGTGGAACATAGGAAGCTGTCTTGTACTAAGGCAGGCCATTGGTCATCTAGCTCAATTTTGTCTACACTATCTGGAGATGATGGGGATTGAATCTGGGATTCTTAGCACCCAAAGCATGGGCTCTGCCACTGATCCATGACCCTTCTCCAACCAATGTGATATTTCTGCCTCAAAACTTGACTGTGTGTGCCTATGTGGTTGGTGATTTGAAACCTCTCACATGGCCCACACAAAAAGCTTATATGTTTGAGAGAATGTCTGCCCTAGCTTTCAGTCAGGTCCTGATCCACACAGATATTTTCATGTATTCACCTCTTCCTCCGAGTAGCCTCATGAGCAACTAGCCAGACATATTGTTGTGATGACTCTGAAGTTCCTGGCTTGGCTTGATTGTCCCCTGCTCCCATAGTCCTGGAGAAGCTGATGGGAGAGTCTGTGAGCCAGTTAGGTACCTCCAGTCCTGGGGCAGGAATGACCAGGTCTGCTATCTCCTCAGGATCATTCTGGACAGTGTGAAGATCTGCAGGAGACTCAAACTCCCCTTGCTCATCATCTGAGGAGACCTTCTGTTCAAGGTCTGGGCAGCGCTAAACTCTGACATCAGTTCTGGGTCTGGTCAGCAGTGCAACCCAGGAACCACATGTGCATTGTCTTGGGCTCCATGATGAAAAAAAGCTAGGATATAAATATAAAATAATAATAATAATAATAATAATAATAATAATAATAATGCTTACTTCACCTGATGGGCACTGGAGTTCAACAGCATTTGGAATTTACCACTTGGCTATCCCTGCTCTAGATCAACCATCCACAACCTTGAGCCCTCCAGATGTTTTGAACTATCAGCCCTAGTCAGCATGGCAATTGTCAGGGATGATGGGAGCTATAGTACCAAAACAGCTGGAGCACATCAGGTTGGGAAAGGCCGCTCTAGAAACACACTGAATCAATTTCACAGCTCTCTTGCCACAAGCCTAGGTCATCTCAAATGCACCATGCCTGCAATTTGTACCCTATTATATTGTAATTCATTTAGCAGCAAGGGCTTTTACTATTTCAAGAGGGAGCACAAGCAGTTCCCATCAGAAGTGACTTGACTTGTCAAATGTAAGTGCTATCATTATCATCATTATTTCAATGGTAAGATGAGCTGCTGATATTGTCAACCAGGCATTTTTCTCCTGGAGTTAGACTGCAAGAAAACATTCAAGAAAGTGAAATAATAATGTTGAATGTTATCAAGTTTAAATTAGACTTTGTGTAATATTGATTTTGGTGCTGGAAGAGACTCTTGAGAGTCCCATGGAATGCAAGAAGATCAAACCTATCCATTCTTAAGGAAATCAGCCCTGAGTGCTTACTGGAAGGACAGATCGTGAAGCTGAGGCTCCAATACTTTGGCCACCTCATGAGAAGAGAAGACTCCCTGGAAAAGACCCTGATGTTGGGAAAGATGGAGGGCACAAGGAGAAGGGGACGACAGAGGACGAGATGGTTGGACAGCATTCTCAAAGCTACAAACATGAGTCTGACCAAACTGCAGGAGGCAATGGAAGACAGGAGTGCCTGGCGTGCTCTGGTCCATGGGGTCAAGAAGAGTCGGACATGGCTAAACGACTAAACAACAACATAATATTGATTTTGGTAAGTTTAATCAAGAAGAGGCCACACTGAAGAGATGGGTTTTTTCACCCTTGGAGTGGACAACAATTTGTAATGCATGCAACTTTTCTTCTCCTCCCATTGATCTTAAAAAATGGCAAATCATAGGGAGCCATGTTTTGGAGGAAGATATAATTTTTAAAAAAACAAATGCCTGGCTGAAACCCTGTCCTATCCCAGAATTCTTCATTCCATTCTCTCCCCCCTCCAACAGCCAGTCAATATCCCATAGCCACTGGCATGCTGTTTTTGAGTGTCCTCCCAGGTTTATTTTCCTAAAGATTTGTTGTACGTCTGCAAATACTGGAGTTCCCCTAAACACAGGAGGAGGAGTTTGGATTTGATATCCTGCTTTATCACTACCCTAAGGAGTCTCAAAGTGGCTAACAAGCTCCTTTCCCCTCCTCGCCCACAACAAACACTCTGTGAGGTGTGTGAGGCTGAGAGACTTCAGAGAAGTGTGACTAGCCCAAGGTCACCCAGCAGCTGCATGTGGAGGAGCGGGGAATCAAACCCAGTTCACCAGATTACGAGTCCACTGCTCTTAACCACTACACCACACTGGCTCTCTATAGGAACATAGGGAACTGCTTTATGCTGAGTCAGGCCACTGGTACATTTAGCTTAATATTGTCTACACTGACTGGCAGCCGCTCTCCATGATTTTAGACAGCGGACATTCCTAGCCCTATCTGGAGATGCTGTGAATTGAACCCAGGATTTTTGCAGACAAAGCAGCTGCTCACCCATACCTCTCTTGTGTCTGTTGATCTCGCTCTCTTGAGCATGGTTGGTGTCATTCTGGCTACATAAGCAACGCCACTCACAGCCTGGACACTGAAAATATACAGAATTATGATTGGATTTTGCTCCGTGTTTAAGGGCTGGCTTCCTGGAAGAAGGATTATCGTCACTACAAACAAGGCAATTGATTTCCCTCCAAATTCTGTCCTGCACAAATGCGCCGACATAAATATTTGCACCAGCACAGCAGTTTGGAGGATTACAGCTGAGGAAGTTTTGAGTTAAAGTCCCAATTTTGGTTTGTCATATGGGAAAGATCAATCATTAGATTTTGGGAGGAAACCTCTGAGGAAATGCTGATCATTTGACAAATCAGATTACTAGAATGAGTTTTCCGTTGAGTCCTGAGATAAGTTGTGTGGAGTGTCTCTCTGCTTCTTAGAATGTTTTGTAGATTTCCAAGTCATAGCAAAGCCATTCCAATAAATAATAACTTTTCTTTAACAGATTCATGCAGTGTCAACAGTAAATGGAACCTCCATCTTTGAACGGCCAACTGTGGATTAACAACTAAACCAGGGAAGGGGAACTTGTGGCTTCCAGAAGTGTTGGATAACAACCTGCAAAAGTCCCAGCCAGCATGACCATTGGTCAAGGAACAGGTGATGGGAGATATAATCTAACTTTAGGAGAAAAACAAATACATTCCCTTCTCTTGAGTTTGTAGCAGTGGGGCAGTGGTGGGGGTGGGAGGGAATGGATGGATGGATGGATGGATGGATGCTGACGAAGCAACAGGCTTTAATGAGCAAGGAGAGCTTGTGACAGGGAGCAGCTCAGACTTAGCAGCTGAAGGGGAGGAGGCAAGAGGCTACAGGAGAATCCTAGGAATCTGCCTCTCCTACTGTGAGAAGCTTCCTTCCTCCCTTGACTCCAAGGACACACAAGACAATGCGTAAGGGGGAACAGAGATTACAGGTGCCCCAATGCAGTTTAAGGCTGCTTGGGAAACATCAGGCAGAGAAGGAGACCTAGAGAAAGTAGAAGGCTACTGGAGGGACACACAGTGGCAAGTCTCGAGGTCCCAAATTTCAGCAGCACCCTGTGCAGCACCAAAATTTGGTGCCCCTCCTCCTCTTGCACTCCATTCTAAAACGTAGTTGGGGTGCCCCAAGGATTGGCGCCCAGTGCAATTGAACTGGTTGCACTCCCCAAAATCAGCCCTTTGGGGACACAGTTCTCAAGCAGGAACAGGAAAAAAAATGATACAAAATAAAGAAGCATAGTTCCTTGATTTTGCAGTCAAAGTGGCAGCCTCCAGACAGGCCCAGAAAGCATAGTCAATGGACAGAAGTGATGGGAGTTGTAGTGCAGCAACATCGGGAAGGCATCCTATTGGCTCCCCTTGTCATAATTTATTCAGCTCGCAGAATTCAGCTAGACTTGGCAGAGAACACATTTCAGTGCATTTGGCTTCTGCGTGTAAAAAGTAGCTGCAGGAATAAGGTCTCAGCACAGTGGAATGGAAGACATCAGCTGATTTCTTGGACACTATGGGACTGACACCATCAGCTGAATCTGTGGAAGGGGGAATACAGTGAAATGCTACTACAGTTACATTCCAGTAGTACGTCTGCTCATTTGCCAAAAGGGGGAAATTCATGAATAATATGATTGTGTTGATGTCCATTCTAAACGCTTCTTTGTCTCTGCTCCAACTCTGAGATAATAAAAATGAGGGAGTTTATTTCTGGCAGCATTCCCCCATCATTTTGTGGATGCTCTGGGGATTAAAATTGTATTTATTAAGAAGTGCTATAAATTCTAGCCGTTAAAACTGGTGACTGGCTTGTTAACCGCAAAAGCTGGCTGCTTTCTCATGCCATTTTAAACTGCTAGCGGGACGGGGGAGGAATCTTTTTGTTCCATGCAATTATTCCTTCTGTTTTTTTTAATGTAAATATTACACAAGGAAACTCTCGTAAGTATTTGCACTATTTGGTTTCCTTAACTTTTGGGTAGATATTACAATTTTCATGAGATTCAAATAGAATTCACCAACCATTCTGAAAATTCAATAGTTTTATATTCCATTGCTTCTTGGTGATCACTATCTGAACACATTTTCAGCCGACTGAAGTGTAGCATAGTTACAGTTGCCAGTGATTATATGTGTTCAGAATATAAGGTATTTCTTGGGCATGAGTTTGCTTTGAACAGTTTCCTTGATCAAATATATCCCAGCCACTCTCCAAAGAAACCTAGGCAGCATACATGGAGGCTTAACATTCAGGTTATGAAAATGACAAATTTCCTCTTCAAAAAGCATAGATGTTTTCAGATTGATATTTCTGAGGGCCCCAGCTTCAAACTTAATCCTGCTCTTCCCCTCACCGCAGAGAGGTCCCATTGAAAATGTCCCCCCACTCTAGAAAGCTGCTATTAGAACCAGAAAACAAGCTATTTCCTCATGTGACAAATAGCAGCTTCTGGGATGAGGGTTCCCACACATCAGGAAGAGGAGAACTAACCCTTGTTGTTTAGTTGTTTAGTCGTGTCCGACTCTTCGTGAGCCCCTGGACCAGAGCACGCCAGGCACTCCTGTCTTCCACTGCCTCCCGCAGTTTGGTCAAACTCATGCTGGTAGCTTCAAGAACACTATCCAACCATCTTGTCCTCTGTCGTCTCCTTCTCCTCGTGCCCTCAATCTTCCCCAACATCAGGGTCTTTTCCAGGGAGTCTTCTCTTCTCATGAGGTGGCCAAAGTATTGGAGCCTCAGCTTCAGGATCTGTCCTTCCAGTGAGCATTCAGGGCTGATTTCCTTAAGAATGGATCGGTTTGATCTTCTTGCAGTTTATGGGACTCTCAAGAGTCTCCTCCAGCACCATAATTCAAAAGCATCTATTCTTCGGCGATCAGCCTTCCTAACCCTACCCATGGCCATTATCATTAAAGGGGGAAAAACAAGACATGTTAAAATGCAATCATTCATTTAACCTCATGCTCTTTGGGTCTTATGTCTGGTTTTCATCTAGCAAAACAGCATGCATGGGTCGCAGCAAGGCGAAAACTCCAGAATCTCCTGATGCAGTGGAAGAGAAGGCAAATGTATCCAATCCCTGCATAGTCCTGCTCTTCATCCACATAGTCTCTCTTACCTGTTTATGCAAGTAGGTTTCCAAGCATGCCACAAAGTTGGGAGAAAAGGGAGTATGACATCACCAGGCTGGGAACAAAACAAAGCAAAACCAGGGTGGGAACAAGTGGGAGCAGCCATCACAGCCTTATTTCCCCCTTTTTAGTATTATTTTTCACTTTTCCATTGAGCTCAGTGGGAAGGAAATTCCTTGCACCAGTTCCAAGGTCAATGTAAAGTTGGGGGTATGGTCATGGTTTGGAGGGGCATAGGATGTGGTGCAAGTTTGCTTCCCCAATTTCCTCTGCAGTGTGTTCACCTTGCCCGTAACTCTGGCCCATTTATCTGTTCTGCCAGTGCATTTTCACCGGTGCAGCAAATGTACCAACAGAGCGTTCCACTGGCATATTGTGTTAGTGGTAGAGGTATATCTGGTGTTGCCGTATCCTATAGTTCATCAGATGGTGCATCTCAAGTTTAGGACCATACCCTTAATCCATTAACCACTTAGACTGCAGTCCTATTCATGCTTGCCTGCGAGTAATCCACATCTACCCTTCTTCTGAGTAGACAGCTGTAGGATTGCACTGTGCATCAATGAAAACACACCTGAGTTATTGACTAAGCTTTCTTTAATTGGATGACAGTCCTAAAACACAAAGATCTGAAGAATGTTTTATCTTTTCCTATATTTTCAGTTACTAATATGCCCACAAAGCGGGATGTCTGGTCTTGAATTCAATATAACTTCTGTGACACGATCCCCCAAAGTCCTTTGGCTGCTTTCTTAAGTCATATAAACCTTTCAGATTTCACAAGCCATTTATATTTATTTGCACGTTCTCTGAAACATTTCCCATTCCTACCACTTTTATCCTCAATGACTAACCAACAGATAATTCATCCCACTCTATATCATCAGACTCTTTGATCTACACTGTTGCAACAGCTATCATACCCCCATCAGTCTTCTCTATATTACGTACCCATGGCCCTTTTAAATTCTCATTTAACCTTGTATTCCAGGTCATTTATCATTTTTGCTGCTCTTCTTTGAACTGCCTCCAATTCATCTTTCTCATTTTCTTTCAGCCAGAATGTAAAGAAGCAGCACGGCAAACAAACATGTTGACTTGATGAGAATATTTACCTGATATGCTTTGTGTTTCTTACCACTGTAATAAAATAGAAGCCTTCCTTTTTATTTGCTCCTGAATTGTTGAGTGACTCCAGGTAATTTATCACATGTTGAAGCCCACAGACATTGTTGCGGCCGATCTGCTCAGGATGAGGTCTTGCATTCTCTGTTTATTGCCTAGGATAGGATACTTGGCTTGCTATGAGCCTGATAAACCACTTCCTCCCTTAACTTCCTTCCTGGACTTTAAGCTCTGCTGAAGAGAATACCTGTGTCTTGACTCAAAACTTTCAGGCACCAAGTCTTGTGCAAGGACTCATGGAAGAATCAGCAAAGTTTGAAAATTCTGCCCACCCATTAAGATATTGGGGGAGGGGGGTTCTGCTCCACATCCTATAACCAGTACCTGGCCCTGAAATCTGCTCTTTTGGAAATCCTATTTAGCTCCTTCTGTCTTTGCCTCCAGATTCTAGAAAAATTGTCGAAACTGTTGTTTTCAGATGTACTGCCTGATCTATCGAGCAGTTGCTCGTTTGGGTCTGGATATCAGAATGTATATATCTTCTAAGTAAGTAAGTAAGTAAGTAAGTAAGTAAGAAGTAAGTAAGTAAATAAGTAAGTAAGTAAGTAAGTAAGTAAATAGACAGACAGACAGACAGACAGATAGATGGATGGATGGATGGATTTATGGTGTATGCACTGTTAAAAGACTTAAGCAAATGCATTTATGCCTTGCAGGCAATCAGCAGCCCAAGCAGTAGGCGGATATGATTATGCATATCTTCTTCTTCTTCTTCTTCTTCTTCTTCTTCTTCTTCTTCTTCTTCTTCTTCTTCTTCTTCTTCATTTTATTTGTATGCTGCCTTTCCACAGTTAAAACAATGCTCAAGGTGGCTTACGATATGAAAAGCTTTACATAGTTACAAACATAGCAAAGTAGTCATAAAGCTAAATAAAACACATCAAAAACTACATAACCAAACCGAACAATTTCCACATAAAAATAAAGATACAAAAAAATTGAATTGAAAGGTTAGTGGGCAATGACATTGTATGTCTCACATCGAATCTGAGCATCATTCCCAGTGCTTGGGATGCTACTTCCTCTTAAGGGATTCAGAAAACCCCCATCACACTTTCTAAAAACACTAGGTGGGCTCATCCTTTCTGAAGTCTCCAAGAAATCCCACAGTTTCCTGGAACTCCTCTTAAAAATCACCACCCTAGAACCAAGTCCACTGAACCCTAGTGAGGGTGGTTTCAGCCTGGCTTATCAGCTTTCCCCCCAGCTGATGGGCTCTTTCAGTGTCTCCTAACATCAAGTCAATTTTAAACCACTGGTCAGATCATAGAGATGCTGCTGTACTTTTTATTACCTCCTTCACCTTGTTTCAGAAGTATCATTACGCAAGAAGTCCTTTTTATAAAATCTTCCAGAAACATCTGGAATCAGTCATCTGAGATTAATTATGTAAAAAAAAAAAAATGTTGCATTTCAAAGCCCAGCTTCCCAGACTCCTGCAATATGAATGGCTTTGTGCTGCCCTCTGCATGCTGGCATCGTCTTAAAAAGCCAAATCGTTCTGGAAAACATTGTTCAAACTTAATAGGCAAATCATTATTTTCCTTTGAAATGAGATACAAAGCAATATCTTTCATTTGAGCAAGTTTCTCCCTCCCCTTAAAAAGGCTTCCAGTAAACTGATTCGTTTTTCATTGGAATTGAAATGTATTAGTTAAATATTATATTTAAAACACCAACACGCACGCACACACAATATTTAACTAATAAATTACAATGGTTTAGCAGATCAAAGTATCTCAGTTTATGTGACATATGAGGGTATCACTATTGATGGCCCTGATCCAAAATATTATATAAGGAGCAGGGATTCCAACCTCCCTGTAAAAAGCTATCTGCTACAAACAACATCAGATGTGTTCGGTTACACGAGTCAGAAATCTGAAATCTTTTGTCATGACTTTTGCTTTTGTCCTGAGCTTCTGTTGCATGAAGTCAGAAAGAGAAGCCTCATTTCCCCATAAACTGTTCCATGTTAAACCAAGCTGCATAACACAGAGATAAAATTCATGGCACATTGTACTTCAGCCCACACAGAGGATTTTCTTGAGGAAATTTGAAAATGCGTCTTTCATAATTTTGGAAACTGAAGTGTGCAAATGATAAGAAATTGAGGATTTTAAGGTTTCTTCTTCCCTATAAGATCTACATTCTGCTTCTCCACTGTGCTGTAAGTTACAGTCCAGTGTATTTGTCATTTTTGCAGTGCAAATAAATAAATAAATGCATAAATAATGGCATTATCAGGGGAACCCCCCCCCATTAAAGTCAGCAATTTATATCCTGCACTTAATCTAAAGATCTCAGGAAGGGTAAGAGCATTCTGTAAAATAACCAGAATGATAGAATAAAACAATAAAAGTCCCTCCACATAAAATCACATTTGTGTTTCACACCTCACAGCTGAACTTGTCCACTAAAGTACCAAATGCTTGCACGAAGAGCTGTTTTTAGCCGGCTTAAATGAAGCTGTTTTGAAAGAGCTGTGGATTTCACTGTGTGGTGAAAATTGTCTGTAGGAAAAGTAGAATGAACTGCTAATAGCAGTTTTTTTCTATTATGGTGAGGAGTCATGTTGTCAGTGTAGTCATTGGCTTCTTCCAAAAAAATATTTTATTCATTTTTGGGTTGCATTTTTGTCAGCATCCCAGCTTAAGCGTGGATGTTTTGTGCTGAGGCTAATTCGTTTCAGCTGATATTTATTGGCAAACGGTTCCCGAACTCAGTGAAAATAAACACAAATGTAAGGGCAGGACTTTTGATGTAGGAGTATTCATTTTTTAAAAAAATAGCAGTTCGTAAAGAGCAACAACCACTGCAGCCACACAACGTTATCTTATTATCACTCGCTCAGATAAGATTTAGTTGTGCATCATATCAACAAAGTCAAGTGCAAAGGAGTCAGACAAGGGGAACACATTGCAACAATACCAGCAGACTCTTGCTATCCTCCACCCCTTGTTTGGTGGGAATAGCTTTTGATGGGGCTCAAAGGTCCACGTATGCAACATCTAGTTTGCTCTGTCAAGCAGTGTCTGGGTTGCATCATAGCCACAAGTCTGGATTGAACCAGGAACTGGCAGTCATGGGACCAGCCTGTAGTCAAGACTGAAGACCAGGGGAGGACTGAAGGGCAAACCAAGATCACAGCATAATCCGGAACTCAGGACTTGCACCCATTTCAAAGAGCTGTATTAGCGCCCCCAAACCACTTCTCCCGTGTTTGATCCCACCATGACAATGGCATTGTGTCACCACACACATATACTCCATATACTCCATAGTCCCCAGTGGTCTACCTTCATGCTGCCTTGCCTTTTCTCCTACCGCTCAGCTCCCAGCTCTCGTCTAAACTCACAACCTTACCCAGATAATTGGAGACAGTTTTATAGGGTAAATTTTGCCTATTTTGCCAACCCCTACACACACCTCTAATAATCAAGGGTGAAGGGACACAGCAGAGCTCAGGAACAATTTATTGCTCAAGCAGTGCCCAAGAGGAAGCCCTCTTAGATGCCTTCTTGATGAGGAAGTTCAAATGTAATGCAGCCTTATAGCTAGCTTTTCTTGTTAGGTGGGATAGCCACATTCTAGGTGGAGTCCTTTTGTAGCAAAGATGGATAGCACTAGCCAACCCCCCCCCCCCTAATGGAAAGGATGGGAGGGCCGGGCCAGGAGATGAGAAAGGCAATGACTTCCCCCCTCACTCCTCCTCCATGTAAAGAGTGTGTTGACTATGTCATAACCTAATGGGCTATGCCAGAGGTGCAGAAAATCCAGCCCGTGAGCAAATTTGGGGCCAGCAGGCTTCCCCATTTGGCCTGCAAGGCTGTTTTGAGCAAGCCACACCCATCCTCCCTATACTTATGTCATAATTGATTAACCAAAATGGCGGGTTGTTGGGAGCCTTTGAAGCACGGCACAAAGCAGGGACCCTGTACTTAGCAGAATTGTTCCCCATTCCAATCAGCGAACGTGAAGGCAGAGTGTGGGCACACCAAAACTGCTGTCATGTTTGTGTTTTTCCCCATAATTGTCTGATTATTCTGCTGTAACCTACTCTGAGGGCTTGATCTTGAATGAGGAAAAAACTAGACAAGGAAGAGAGACAGACAGATTGATTGATTAATGGGCTCTCTTTCTGCCACTCCCCCAGTAATCATAACAAGGGGCAATTTGCTAGTCTTCACATAGCAAGGACAGTGAGCAGCTGACACACTAAACCAATGTCAGCCATGAAGAGTTCTGAATTTTCAATGGATTTTGTTTACTTGAAAGAACCAAACCAAACCAAGAAGTGATAGCCAGTTTAAATTCCCCAAAGCTAAAAGTGTGTTATTCTTGGGGTTAGGTTAAGAAACAGCATAATCTGGCATTCATTAAGCTTAAAGTGAAAACTAACATCTGTCTCTTATGAGTGAGGGATAGGGTCTCATTTTTATATCTCTTCATATTTGGAAACAATACTTTCCCTAGAAAATTATGGTTTTGTGCCGTTCAGGAAAATGACATGAAACACGACAGTAATTCAGCAATACCATATTAGCTACACCATATTAGTAGGATCTGCTTAATGGAAAATGCAAACATGTGAAGTGCTCAGTTTAGAATTTCTCTTAAAAACCCAAGCCTGTATGTGACCCGCTGGGATAGTTCTAACTCCTTTGTTTCATATTCCGTTAAAACCCACATGCACCTACTACAGGAACTTTGGCTGACCTGTTCCCTGATTCATCACTGACAAGAAAATCAAGAGACAAATACAGTGTTAATAGAATTCGTTTTGCTACTGGAGCACCTGAAGTACAGGCAAAATGCCAATGGCCTCACAAGTAAGGATGTAAGAAGGCATGGTTTTCTTGCATGTGGCACTGTTTCCCTCCCACTGCAGTTCATCTTTCCTCCAAAACTTCACCATTTGCGTCGCTGTTCCTCTATGGCAAAATTGCATAACTTACAGAATTTACATAATACTTAAGTTATGTTGTCATTGCGTTACTCTACCCCATTCATTTCAGTGCAGAAGAACTACATTGCAGATGTGTGTGTGTGTGTGTGTGTGGCATAATCAAGTACGTATCATTTGCAGACTAGAAGCAACAACAGCAGTAAATACCAATTTTCTTCACTGGACTGATTTCCGTTCCAGACATGGAACGAATAAACAAACATTGGCAATTTCTGCTTCTGTTTTCATTGGAATTCTCCCACAGCCCTACTCCCAAGAGATGCTGAGCATAGAGTGCATAGAGCACATTGCAGTCATCTAAGCGGGAGATAACCAGAGTGTGTACCACTCTGGTGAGAGGTATGCAGGCAGGTAGGGTCTCAATTGGAGAACAGCCTTTACCAAAGGTGTCATGGGCTTTGAAGACACTCGAACTCAGGAAGCAAGGGAGAAACGTGCTAAGAGGAAGGCACGCTTGGCAAATCCACACTATGATCAACTCCCACCTGGAAACCTATGTCCCCACAGTGGAAGGACGTGTGGATCCAGAATTGGCCTCCATAGTCACTTACGGACTCATTGTTAAAACCGTGTTTATGGATGACAATCTTACTCGGCTACGAGTGATTGCCAAAGAAGAAGAAGAGAAGAAGACCAGATGGAGCTTGTAGACAGAACTGACCTGCACCTTCATGGACAGCTGTGAGTCCAAAACTTCACCCAGGCTGTGCACCTGGTCATTCAGGGGCACAGTTACCCCATTAAGGACCAGGGAGTGCTGGGAGGAGCTGGGAGGACCACGGGGAGGAGCGAATGCCATGAGAGAGAAGAAATGCCATGGTGCATTTGTAACAGTGAAACTGGGCACCTTCATCTGCCCCAGTTGCAATAAAACATGTCTCTTCCGCATTGGTCTCTACAGCCATAAAGTTAAAGGTAAAGGGACCCCTGACCATTAGGTCCAGTTTGTGACCGACTCTGGGGTTGCAGCGCTCATCTTGCTTTATTGGCCAAGGGAGCTGGCGTTTGTCTGCAGACAGTTTCCGGGTCATGTGGCAAGCATGACTAAGCCGCTTCTGGTGGACCAGAGCAGCGCACAGAAACGCCGTTTACCTTCCCGCCGGAGCGGTACCTATTTATCTACTTGCACTTTGACATGCTTTCGAACTGCTAGGTTGGCAGGAGCACGGACTGAGCAACGGGAGCTCACCCCATCGTGGGGATTTGAACCACCGACCTTCTCATTGGCAAGTCCTAGGCTCTGTGGTTTAACCCACAGCGCCACCTGCATCCCTTCTCTACAGCCATAGGAGGCATTGTAACTCTCCAATGGTTTCACTTTACCTTGGATGGTGTATTCTTCCATTTTCTTTTGAGAAAGATGGATGTCAACAACTCTCCTCACTGAAATGCCCCCCTCCTGAAGCTTCTATTTGCTTTGCTGAGCAAATCGAACAAATGCCCCATTTCCCCTAAAAACATGCCCTCAGTTCCATTTTGGAAATGAAACACTGTCCAAGATTTAGAAAGCATTTTGCACCTTCTTCTCTTCTGACTCAATGTGAAGCTGGCCTCAAAGCTCAGGCCGTTCCAGTAACACAAAAGTTACATTTTAAAACTTGGAGAGAGGCTAAAACACTATACAACCGCTGCGTAATACAGACCAGTGGATTTGGCTCAATTCTTGGAAAACAGCTTGTTAAGGAACAAGCTATTTTGATTAAGAGTTTTCGCTCTCAATAGATGTTTCTGTATGTTTTCAATTGCATTGGTAAAATGTACTCGGATGCCTTTGAAGGAACTATTCAAATCCGTCCTGTCAAAATGTATTTGGGGTTCCTGTTATCTCAACAATCCTGGGATATTTTTTTTTTTATTAAAAAAACAACACATCAGAGTTTCAGAGGTTTTTTGCTCATATTTTGGAAGTAAGGCTGTATTGGTAAATCCTGACTTCTCTGGTTTCTTCAAATTATGCACCATGCATATGAAGTCTAGAATGTTCAGCGTGTCTTTTACACTTAGGGCTATGTATAGCCGGCACAAGGGGGATCTGCAACAAAATGTTGCCCCTCTTCAGGTTTCTAGGCAGCCAGCCAGGACCTCCATTCCTTCTCCAGCTTGGTTTCCCATGTCTTTCTCCACAACTGGCACTCAGCATTCTCTAGCCACTGAGCAGCTTGTTGCTGGAGGTTTCTTGTTTTCTTTTGTTTGACTCTTGAAGGGGGTCTTTGCCACTTCTGCAATCTTCAGGGCAGCCCTGAGCATGCTGATACTAGACCAAAATCCCTTCCTCATTTTGTGAAGCTATTCTCTCCACCACCACCTGCCCCTGGCAGCCAGATGAGGAGGGGTTTTTGGTTTCGTTCAAGGTGGCAGGAGAAATTTATCTGAAATTCTTCGTGTGGAGGGTTTAGTCCACCTTGCACTTTCAAAGACCCTTCCTGCTTTAAAAGCAAAGGTGTCACCAGAGGCAAAATAACTACAGTGCTACTTTGGGTTACAGACGCTTCAGGTTACAGACACTTCAGGTTACAGACTCCGCTAACCCAGAAATAGTACCTCAGGTTAAGAACTTTGCTTCAGGATGAGACAGAAATCGTGTGGTGGTGGTGCAGCGGCAGCGGGAGGCCCCATTAGCTAAAGTGGTATCTCAGGTTAAGAACAGTTTCAGGTTAAGAACGGACCTCCAGAACGAAGTCCTTAACCCGAGGTACCACTGTACTTGAAGGGGAGGGGAGGTGGTGCGAGTGTTTATATTCAATAATACAACTTCACGGTGGCGTGAACTCATAATACAACTTCATGAACTCATGAACCAACTTCATGGTGGCAAAAGATGAAATTAAAGAAGGGTTCGTCTTGTATAGAGTAGCAGAACCATGGAAATCAATGTGACTGAAGTTAGCCATTGGTTTCAATGGGTTTTGCTCTAAACATAATGGTTAAGTCTGCATCCAACCTGACATTATTTTATACTACTACTACTAATAATAATAAATCTTAATACTAGCCAAAACTACTTGGGGTGTCTTGGATGCCTTTATTTTGCTATTAGTGTACCAAATTACTGCTGAGCGATTGGCTTCCTGTTCTTCCTAAACATTTTAAAGATCTCAGCTCCAAACTGATTTAATTAAAGGTGGATCAACTTCCAGTAGCAGTGGCAGAGCTGAAATTACATAGGGAAAGGATTTGTGATGCAGCCACTGAAATATCATGAACAAACCATACACCTGTTTTCAATATACCTAATGGCTGGCTTTTATTCGTGTGTGTGTGTGTGTGTGTGTGTGTGTGTGTGTGTGTATCACATAACTTAAACTGGGGAATTGTCCCTTCAGCATATTTTCCCTGTAAATGGATGAAGAGTATAGACAGGCAGAAATGAGGAAATGTTCATTCCAATTTGAAGATGAAGGATGGGAAGAACAATAGCATTTGACGTGCCAAACAGCAGAGATTGAAAGTTGGCTTGAAATGTATGATGGAAAGGGAACAGGAAATATTGTTGCTGAAAGTGGAACTGAAAAAGGTCAGCAGCCTGAGCTAAATTCAGACATTCAGATCCTACTTCCAATAAATGTGCATAGGGAGGGCAAGCGCCCAGCATGTACATTAACATAATCCCTGAGTGGAGCCCCTGCAGGTATATCTGTACTTGGAGAGGGCTATTTTCATGTGAAGAAGACAATACATCTTAACTGATCCAGCCTAATGTGTTCGGGGAGGGAGTGTGCACAACTGTCCCCCCACAGGGGCGGACTTTGGTAAACTTTGATAGAATGGCACCCTGAGTGAGGCCAAAATTTGGTGCCCCAAAATGGATCTTCTCTGTGATGGCTTCTCAATGTTGTGCCCCCTTGGCTTGACACGGTGTACAAGGGAACAGCCTGCACCACCCTACATCTGGCGCTGCTCCTCACAAATCCCATTTGCAGGTACACACATTAAACTACTAAATCATTCCATCGTGTTATTTCACTCCCATCTCTTCAGATTGAACCATTAAGAGGGCTGGCTGCATCCAGATGCATCCATCCCCATGAATACTTGTAAGGCTAACAGAGGCAGGGTAAAATTCTTGCAGATTTTTGATCAGAATTAACACATTGAATTGGGCCCCAAAAACTATTGGCGAAATTGTTGCCACAGAAATTTGCACTATCTGCAATTTCTGGACCATCTTTGAGGGCACTCCTGCACACCACACAGAGTGTATTATAGCAGTACAAGCTGGAGAAGCTCAGTTAGCTTCTATAGTGGCATGGGCAGAGAAGTTTACATACACTGACTGTGCTGTCTTAACATCTGAAAGGGGCCTTGATGAAAATCGATTTTGTGTCCCATTTTGTGTCCATGTTGGTCCCAATAGGAACATATAATAACTGCATTCAAAGGGATGGCAGGGATCAGTGCCGGATTTACGTATAAGCTAAACAAGCTATAGCTTAGGGCCCCCCTCCCCCCCATATACTTCTTCTTAATTGTATTTCACTGTTAATATACTTCTTAATTGCATTTCAGCTCAACAATTACTCTGATAAAATACATATTTTGTTATGTGCAAATGGCTTAGATACCTATTAGGACCATAAATTACCATATAGCATATATTCAACACAAAAACCAGCAACAATTTGTTGTTGACAAAGGACAGCTGGACATATAAAGGGCCCCATTAGCTTCAGTAGCTTAGGGCCTCACCAAACCTAAATCCAGCCCTGGCAAGGGTCATGAACTGTTTAATACTGGATGAGGGATTCGTCCTTGTTGCACAGAGGAACAGGCATATTTGCTGTTGTATTTTGGCAAACCTCCTCTTTCTACATGTCCTTGGTCAAGAATCGAACCAATGATGTAGTAAGAAAAAGCAACTAGCCCTGCAGTTCTTTTCTAGTTAATATGACGATATCTTACCCAAGCAGGGACACAGGTGGCACTGTGGTCTAAACCACTGAGCCTCTTGGGCTTAACGACTAGAAGTTTGGCGGTTTGAATCCGCACGATGGGGTGAGCTCCCGTTGCTCTGTCCTAGCTTCTGCCAACCTAGCAGTTCAAAAGCACACAAGTACAAGTAGATAAATTGGTACCGCTGCGACGAGAAGGTAAATGGTGTTTCCATGTGCGCTGGCACTCGTCACAGTGTCCCATTGTGCCAGAAACAGTTTAGTCATGCTGGCCACATGACCCGCTAAGCTGTCTGTGGACAAACACCGGCTACCTCGGCCTGAAAGCGAGATGAGCGCCATACCCCATAGTCACCCTTGACTGGACTTAACCATCCAGGGGTCCTTACCTTTTTTTTAACCCTTTTTACCTTTTTTTTTTACCCTAGTATCAGAAATGGTTCCAGTGGCATAGATAGTGAAGAAACTGAGTTGTTGCACTGACTCTGATAAACAGCAATAGCAAATGCAGACAGTAGTCATGACAATCAAGACTGAGCAGTAGACTTCAAAGGGAGACGAACATTCTGGGACTCTGAGATCACAGCAGATCAGGAAGAATTGTAGGGTTTTTTTCCTTATTATTATTTCTTTTGGAACAATGAGGAAAATAGGCCACATATTGGTTCCTGGCTCACAGATTGGGTGTTGCTGGCTGCAAAATTTTCAAATCTTAAAAATATTTTTATTCTATTGTTATTATGTCATGAGCATGTTTTGTTTGATCTTGGCGGAGAGATACTCAGAGAGGGTGGGGGACACAACTCAACCATTCAAGCACATTCAACAATTGGAAACATATTGAAAATCCTTTTTATTTCCTTCCAGAAAGACCAGTAAGAGCCTACTGACTCTAACCAGTGGAGCTATCCACTTGGATTAAACATAGCAACAGTCGAATCTTGGGGTTACCAATGCATGGATGTGCATTGTGGCCAGACCATCCCTATCCAACAACAGTTGTAGTTGGCAGACGAGCCATAGCCGGTGAAAGGCACTCCTGGGCACAGAGGCCTGTTATGGGATGTTATGGAGGTTCAAGCTGTAGTCTGAAAGAATGGTTTGCCTTGCCAGTAGTGCATTTTGGCAAGGTCTCAGTGGTCAACATACTATCAGAAGAAAAAGGAAGAAGCCGGAATTTATCGTCCTTAATCATCGCTCTTTTTCATTTAGAAAAAATGTACTTTTTTGGGGGGTGGGGGGAATTACACTGCAGATCAAATAGTGAATGATAATTCATTCCAGGCCACTGCGGGGAATTAAAATGCCAACTCCGAGCTGCCCTTGGAGCACTGTCGCCACCATGGCCAAATATGCTTGAAGGGAACACACAAGGCAGCACTTTGCTTAAACCAGGACTTGGCCCTGCAAATTCTGGCTGAATGTTGCTACTTGGCCAATTCTCTTGGTTCCAGTCTGGAACCAATATCCAGCCCTGCTTCTCTGCATGCCTGGAGGGGTCCTTGCCCGTTACATCACCATCCTGTTTTGGCGTGCCAGACTTTTAGCAGAGGCTGTTGTGACGCATCATGCGCATGAAATATTGAAAGAAAACTTTTGATTTCTTGTGAAATGGTAGGTTACTTTGAAGAGGACAATTGGCATTGACATTCCTTGTAGGAGAAACCCCTAATTTAGTGTAGGTGTGTGATTTTGGCCACAGTATTTCAAAGATGAACTGGATCAGATTTTGGGCACAACTGAATTTGGATATATCAGGGTATTTTGGGAGGTTGGTGCAACTGGTGCTATAACTGACATGAAATTTCATTCACAGCCGTTATTCTATCCCCAAACAAATGGTGCAAGTGTCCTATGGGATATTTTACATATTACAATTTCAATAGAGGAGCCTAATCAGTTGTCCCCTATGCTAGAAGAGTCCACGTCACAAATATGGTTCAATTCATTACTGAGTTACTATTGTCACCCATACAAACAAAAAACTTAAACAAGGGCGAAACTCATTTATCCTTTTTAGAATGACCCGCCTTTTAGTAAGAAATCAATAGTTTTAATATTCTGTGCAGGTGGAATTGCAAAACAGGCCCTAATGAGGTTAACAAATGTTCACTTCATTTGATCACAAGGCTAGTAAATCCCCAAAATGGCAAAAAAGCCAAACCTACACACTTTTCTCCAAAGGATCAACACAACACATTCATGCAATGAACACAATTTGAGCATTCCATGCACACAAACCACCATATATGGACACAACTGCCCTCGCTATACAGTCCAGAACAGAGATGGGTGGATGGGTTTTCCAGTATCAAAACATCTCGGAAGAGGCAGTTTTTGGATCTGCAGAGGCAGACCGACCAACAAAATCCAGTCATCTCCAGATTTTGGCATTCTCTCTACTCACTACAGATATTAGGCATCCACACACACTTTTAAAGAAACACTAAAGTTGATGGTACAGTATCTCTGGAAGTCTTCCTTTTATAGAAGCCTTTTGTAAAGCTTACAGTGTGTCTTGATTAATAGGCTTTCTCTGTATTGTGTCATGATTTCTATGTATTGTATGGGTTTTCTTTGTGATTTTTTTCATGCTTTATGAAAGAAGGCTGTGTAAACACAGGTGGGCTGGATGAATGATCTCATATTAGTTAACATATACAGGGATTTTTATAGGGGGGAAAAAGATCAAATGACAGGACACTATCATAATTATTTCTCATTTTGTTGTAGCTGAGACTACCCTTTTCACGACTGGCATAGATAACACTTGCAAGGGAAGCCAGATATGCCCTGCCACGGACGTGACTGTGATGCAAATACGATACACCTGCTGTTCTGAGAATAAAGTAGCTGTCAGCAGATCTGCACATGCCTTTCTTTAATATCTACCTGAGTTTCCTCGGCAGTCTACAGGCCATTGAAACAGAAATATGATACAAAAATTAAATGATTAAAAAAAACTCCAAACCCAATGAAACCAATGATTATGAGCTAAAACAAACTCAAGCATAACAACTGAAAACATAATGCACTAAAGCAGATGATTGTATTGTAAGTAAAAGGCCTGCATACCTAAAAGTTTATAGAGTGGATGGGTAATCCATAAATTGGATGCCACCACTTGAAAGGTCCTGATTGCCAGTCACCTCACGTCATTAGGAGGAAGGACCACATGAAGGTTTTCTGATGAAGATCTCAAGACCTGGACAAGTATATATCGGAGAAGGCAATTTCATACCAATGAAAATAGGGACGTCCTTTTCAACTACTACTAATACTTATTATTATTATTATTAGCCCATCCATCTGACTCAGTTGCCCCAGCTACTCTGGGCAGCTATCAACATATATAAAAACATAATAAAACATTAAACATTAAAAAAAACTTTCCTATGCAGGACTGCCTTCAGATGTCTTCTAAAGGTTGTATAGCTACTTATCTCCTTGGCTTGGGGAGGGGGGAGTGTCACATAATTCCATACCCTCCAACATTCCTCTGATGAAAATAGGGACGTCCTAAGGAAAAGCGGGACATTCCAGGATAAAATCAGAAACCGGGACTGTCCTGGAAAATAGAGACACTTGGAGAGACTGAATAACTATTCAGAAGACCACTGGTACACTGCTTGTCCCACCACATGAGAGCCAGTGTGGTGTAGTGGTTAAGAGCGGTAGTCTCGTAATCTGGGGAACCGGGTTCACGTCTCCGCTCCTCCACATGCAGCTGCTGGGTGACCTTGGGCCAGTCACACTTCTTTGAAGTCTCTCAGCCCCACTCACCTCACAGAGTGTTTGTTGTGGGGGAGGAAGGGAAAGGAGAATGTTAGCCGCTTTGAGACTCCTGAAGGGGAGTGAAAGGCGGGATATCAAATCCAAAACTCTTCTTCACATCCCCACAGGAAAACCAGGACACAGGAGAAACAACATTCTCCCCACTTGACCTGCACAGCAACTGGAATGCAGAGGAGCTAGACCTGTGGAGATAGCATGAGGTAGCTGAGGTAGCGCAAAGCAAGATACACTCTCTCCCCTCCCTCATGTGGATTCAGGAGAGGTGAGGGTAGCAGTGAAGTCCTCCCTCTTGGCAGAAGCAGCAGGAGAGACTCGCCATACATCTGCTGACTCCAGTGCTAAACGCAATACGAGAGCATTACTAGCTGCTGCTCCTGCAAGTCCTTCACATGTGCCAGAGGACTCTGGAGAGGAGGGAGGTGGAGGTGGAAGCTTCAGAGAAGGCAGAAGCAGCTCCCCGCTCAAAAATCTAGAATGAAACAGCACCTCTCTAGATCTGCCTGCAATTCGCAGGCAGTTTCAGGAAAGGGGAGGTAGGCTACGAGCTGCTGGTTGTTTTCACCAGTGGGCTTGAAATATACTCGGAGTCGAGGGTGGATTTCATGCTCTTTATTCAGCTCATAGTGGTGAGGAGGAATGGAAGTTCCCCCACAATATCTGGTTTATATACATTATTTACACAATGGGCTGCACGTGACTGGCTAATTCCGGGATTCTCCTGTAGGCCAATCAGGTTGTGGATTCACTTCCACCTGGAGCTGGATTGGGTGGCTCCTGCTGACCAATCATACTGCTGCATTGTTCTAGGACCAATCAGACTGCTGCATTCTGAATCCTATTGTTCTAGGACCCATAAGACTGCTGCATTTTGGATCCTATTGTTCTAGGACCAATCAGACTGCTGCATTTTGGATCCTATTCAATTCAGTACATAACAGGGCTGGAGAGCTCCTGGGGTGGTTGCATGTAGATTTGTTAAGATCTGGCATGATCTTAAGCTCTTTGCATTTTCTTTGTCTGGAAAACTGTTACATGCTCTTTTGAATGGTGTGTGGATACACAGGAGATAACGTATCTTTTCTCCATGCTCCTCTTCCTCCTCTCTCAGCTGCCTGCTTTGGGACTATTTAAGCATTCTGCATTTCTTTTGCGGGCTCAACATACAATGGGAAGGTTGCAATCCCATCCCGCAAAGGTCATGGCGGAATTGGTTTTACATCATTTTAATTGTTTCTCCTATTTCAGAGAGTGATTTTGTTGACTTTTGGCCTTACAGCTTCGGTGCTCATATTTAGACAGATGTGAAAAGCAATGGGGACTTCGGCCGGCATTTAAGACGGCCAGGAAGACCCAGACATTCTTGCAAACTGACGCAATCGAGTCATTACTGCTGATTGCAAAAAGAGACCCCCAAAGACCCTCTTATCTCATTGTCTCTTCCTTTTCCTAAAAATGCATGGCTGTAATTGCAAGAAGCCACCAAACACCATCTGGTTGTTTGGTCGGATTGCTGTTCACAGGTAAAGCAGGAGATAAGGGACTTTGGGTGGGTGGGAGGACACACAATTCAAACAACACTAAAAATCACAACTACAACTACTGGTGAAGCTTTTTTTAAGTTTAGAAAGAAAAGGTGGAACACGACTAAAGTCTGTAAAATTGGTCAAGGGGGTGCAGAAAATGTACATGTTAAAAAGGACTGCATGTTAAAAAGCAAGAGTTTTTCTAGAAATATTTAGAGCATCCAAATTTGCAACTTGCCCATCTAAGCAATAGGAAACACAGTTGTGATACAGTTGTGACTTGTGGCAGAAGTAGGATTGGAAACCAAGCTTGTTCAGCTCAGAGCAGCAACTTTGCCAAATGCGTAGACCCTAAACCCGCACTGAGGTTGAATTGCACCCGGGTGCCCTTCTACGGATCGGGGGTACATTTGTGCATAATTTGCATTATTTCTTGCAGGTGTAGCACTTCAGATGCACCACAGCGGCCTGCTAAGTCTGCACAGTGATGTGACTGTGGTGTGTTAATCTGTGCCGTGACACAGCCTTGGTCCTGCACCACATTGTTCCCTTTAAAACAGGTACATTTCATCCCAGGACAGTCTGTCCCATCACAACACCAGGCCAGGCGCAGGTGCAGGGACAACTTATGCTCCCTTTTCCTTTCTTCATCAGCTGTGACCACAGAACCTTGGAACGCGATGAAAACCGTTCTCCAGGCAACTTTCCCCCCCTCCAGACCCAACCCTTTCCAAATTCCCGTTTTCCTTCTGCGGTCTGATGCCATTTACTTGCACTTTGAAATGCATCTGCATGCAATCCTCTTTTGTAACGCAAACAAGGGTGAAGCTATGAAACATCGTATAGCTGTCATAATAGCACAAGATGCCTCTTGCCTCATGGGCTCGCTTTTTTGTTTTTGTTTCTGAAGCAATGCGTGCATCTGAGAGGCGTTTCTCTTGGGGAGACAGCTGCACATCTATGCAGCCATTAGTCAGGCGTGTTAAGGATAGGACTGAAGACAAAGAGGGAACTTTGAGAGAACAATATCAGACAGGCGGGAAGAAAAAGGTCATGGTGTGCTTTCGAACAGCAGAAAAAGACCAAAGGAAAAATGGCACGTGCTGAACAGGACAATGAATTTCCCCCAAGTTCTCTTCAGGGCTTCCCTTTAGTTTTTTATTATTATTATTATTATTATTATTATTATTATTATTATTATTATTCAGAATGCATGAACCACCTGAATGGTGTGCGAAAACACACCTGGAAACCAATGTCCCCACTGTGGAAGGACAGGTGGATACAGAATTGGCCTCCACAGTCACTTACGGACTCACTGTTAAAACCGTGTTTATGGAAGACAATCTTACTCGGCTACGAGTGATTGCCAAAGAAGAAGAAGAAAAGTTAATACGAGTAACAAAAAAATATTGAAAACATGAATTCATCAAGAAGCAAAAACTGACAGGGGGAAACCCTCAAAACAGCCCATTGAGGACTGAGCATTCTCCATGCCCATGAAATGCTGTTGGGGGGAAGAGAACATTAAATGGAATATCCTGGAAAAGGGGGCAGCTGGCTAGATCCCTGAACAGGAGCATTCTGTACTGCAACATTTTGTTGTAGGTCCCCTTTTTATATATATGCGCACCAGAAACAGTTAAGTTACGCATCCCCACTCCACCCCCGCATTCTGAAGTGGAACAGTCCAGGAACAGTTCTGTGACCTCTTCTGCCTTTATGAGGACAGATGCAACGGTCCCATTTTATTTCAGTGCTACTTCTTCCCAAGAAAGTGTGCTTAGGATTGTTGCTGCTGCAGCAGCAGGCCCACCAAAATCAGCAGTAGGAAGGCTCTAAAATAAGGGGCTGGAAGATTGCAGAGATGAATTGGGTCCTGATTGACGGAGGAGACCATGTTAAAAATAATTAGTAGCAAATGCTAACTGTCTGTGCTCTGCAAAAAAAAAAAAAGTAAATAAAAAATAGCAACATATCCTTCCTGTGAGGAGAACATATAATATGCAACAGAACACATAATATGCAACAGAGGTTTGTCAGAAAAGAATGAAAGCAAAATTCAATGAGCAGCCTCCGCAGCTAAAGATTATGCCAGGATGTCTTCTGGTTTAGGAGAGCAAGTCATCAAAAGTGTACAGCAGGTTCAGATGTTTGCAGACAAGCACTCATGATTAGAGTGTGTGGAAAGAACCCCCACACTGCTCAAACTGATGGCATTTGTTTTGGAAGATGTGTACTGCTTATGAAATACAGTGGTACCTCAGGTTACAGATGCTTCAGGTTACAGACGCTTCAGGTTACAGACTCTGCTAACCCAGAAATAGTAAAAGGTAAAGGTAAAGGGACCCCTGACCATTAGGTCCAGTCGTGGCCGACTCTGGGAATGCGGCGCTCATCTCACTCTAAAGGCCGATGGAGCTGGTGTACAGCTTCCGGGTCATGTGGCCAGCATGACTAAGCCACTTCTGGCAAACCAGAGCAGCACACGGAAATGCCGTTTACCTTCGAACCAGAGCGGTACCTATTTATCTACTTGCACTTGGACGTGCTTTCGAACTGCTAGGTTGGCAGGAGCAGGGACCGAGCAATGGGAACTCACCTCATTGCAGGGAATCGAACCGCCAACCTTCTGATCGGCAAGCCCTAAGCTCTGTGGTTTAACCCACAGTGCCAACCCAGAAATAGTACCTTGGGTTAAAAACGTTGCTTCAGGATGGGAACAGAAATTGCACGGCAGCAGCGGGAGGCCCCATTAGCTAAAGTGGTGCTTCAGGTTAAGAACAGTTTCAGATTAAGAACGGACCTCCGGAACGAATTAAGTACTTAAGATGAGGTACCACTGTAGTTAACATGTGTTAGATGGGTGAGATGCAATCAGTACAGAAGGATGGAAAGAATTTAGCGCTAGGATTATACAGCCTTTAATCTGGCAAATTACAATTTCTTTCTAGCCCCAAATCCATTAGTTGACCTCATGTCACTGCAACCACAGCTACAACCATTGAAATATTTATTATGATTAAATATGGAGTTGGTAAACAGTTCAATAATGCCTGATTATTCAGTAATGCCTTATTACTGCCATTCACAGTTTTACTCAGCAATTTCAGTTTTCAGAATGGGGGCGGAAAGCAAAATCCCAACATTGGTTTTGAAAGTAAACCATGCCACACTTTATTGGGAGATCATATAATTAGTAGTAGTAGTAGTTGTAACAACAACAACAACAACAACAACAACAATAATTTTATTATTTATGCACCGCCCATCTGGTTTGCATTTCCCCAGCCATTCTGGGTGGCTTAAAACATACCTAAAAACATAATAAAAACCTCAATCCTTAAAAACTTCCCTAAACAGGGCTGCCTTCAGATGTCTTCTAAAAATCAGATAGTTGTTTATTTCCTTAACATCTGAAGGGAAGGCATTCCACAGAAATAATAATAATAATAATAATAATAATAATAATAATAATTGCTTTTAAATGGGGCTATTAGATATCTTGCTTGAGCACTGAGCTGAAAAGAGAGCATGTGGAAGCCAAGCTTCAATTTCCCTCCTGTGTGCACAGCAATTTCGTCCTCTCAATTATTTCCACTCCTCTGAATTTACAAAGCCTCTGTTGTGTACAGCCTCACTTTCTAGATAAAAATAAATCCAGTGCTCTTTGTCACTTAAGATCTATCAGCATATTAACGGGATCAGTTGTGAAGTTTGGATAATACTTAATTGCTCTTCATAATTTTTTTAAAATCCTAATTGACATGCAACTGAGGCACTGCAAAGTTCAGAGCTCAGAAATAGTTGCTTAGCTCCCTCTTGAGTCCACATGGAAGCTTTTAGATAGAAATAATTCTCTTCTTCTTCCTTCCATGGGCTGCTGTCTGGTTTTGTTTAATTTTGTTATACAGTGAGTAAGTGTTCTAATACGACTGAGTTCCAAAGCTTCTTTATTCCATTCCTGAAGTTGCAGCCCTTCAAACTTAAGGCTTCACTGATGAAATTCTGAGCACTTCTAGCAAGTATTATTATTAATAATAATAATAATAATCACTTATATCATTCCAGGGCTAAAGAACTCAGCCTAGTGCTTTTTTTCTAATTGTGGCTGGTGGGGCGGCTGGAGTGGGGGGAGAAGATTGCCAAATCACAATTTTAAGGTGGGTGGCAAAAATAACAATAAATCAAGGGGAAGGAGTGCCACTATTTTGTAGAGAAGGTGGCAGAGGGTTCAGCTAGTGGAGGCAGCCTCCCCTGCATCATTCCCGCTCCCTGCCACCCCAGCGATGGGAATGGACATAGCCTCATTCCCGCTGGACATTTTGCAGAAAGAGAATGCCCTGCCACTAGGCTGCTCTTTGTAGCTCTGCTGCTGGATTATTTAGAAAAGAAAAGAAAGGGGGAACCTGCTACCAACAATTTGAAAAATGGCACACCTCCATCGCCCCCACATTTTTATTTTTCACCACCCAAAAGGGGGCGCTCCTATGCCTGCCTCTTCTCTTGATATTCACTTGTGCCTGTGGTGGGAAGAATGCTACCTCTGTTCGGAAAATTCTCCCTCCTACACTCTGGCCAGTGACCAAAATAAATCAACTCATTAATTCATTCTCCCTCCTGTCACATGCAAGACAGGTGCCATCTTCTTGCCACTTCCTGAAGTCCATCCTTTCGCAATAAGGCTTTGAGGCGAATGTCTTTGTCCCGATCTTTTTCTGCATTGGATTTGAAGGGACCCTGAAGGCCATGTACTCCAAACCTCTGCAAAAATCTCAACTAGAGCACCCCTGACAGTTGGCCATCCAACCTCTGCTTAAAAACATCCAATGAAAGAGACTCCACAACCTCCTGGGGGAGACCATTTCTCTGCCAAATAACTCTCATTGCCAGAAAGTTCTTCCTGATGTTTAGTTGCAATCTCCTTTCTTGCTAATTGAATCCATTGGTTCGGGTCCGACCCTCTGGAGCAGGAGAAAACGAGCTTGTTCCCTCTTCTAGTTATTTGAAGAAAGCTATCACATCTCCTCTCAGTCTCCTCTTTCCCAGGCTAAACATACGCAGCTCCCTCAACAGTTCCTCGTAAGGCTTGGTTTCCAGACTCTCCTCTGCACCTTCCTCTGCACACGTTCCAGCTTGTCAATATACTTCTTAAATTGTGGTGCCCAGAACTGGATACAGTATTTCATCTGTGATCTGACCAAGGCAGAATAGAGTGGGACAAAGACTTCCCCTGAACTGGACACTATACTTCTGTTGATGCAGCCTAGAATAGCATGAGCTTTTTTTTGCTGCTGCATCACACTGGTGACTCATGTTTAAGCTTGTGGTCTACTAAGACACCTAAGACACCTACTGGCAAGTCTATATCTATATCTATCTATCTATCATCTATCTATCTATATCTATCTATCTATCTATCATCTATCTATCTATCTATCTATCTATCTATCTATCTATATCTATCTATCTATCTATCATCTATCTATCTATCTATCATCTATCTATCTATCTATCTATCTATCATCTATCTATCTATCTATCTAACATCTATCATCTATCTATCTATCTATCATCTATCTATCATCTATCTATCTATCATCTATAACTATCTATCTAGCTATCTATTTATCTATATCTATCTATCTATCTATCTATCTATCTATCTATCTATCATCATCTATCTATCTATCTATCTATCTATCTATCTATCAATCATCTATCATCTATATATCTTCTATCTATCCAAATATTGTTTTAATTGTTTTTAGGTATGTTTTTATTGTCAAATTGCACTGAGATTTTTCAGAGTAAAGTGATTCACAAATTAAACAAACAAATAAATAATATCGCCTCCCCCTCCCTGTTCTTCTCTCTCCCTCCCTCCCTCCCTCCCTCCCTCCCTCCCTTTCTCTCTCTGTCTCTCTCTCTCTCTCTCATACACACCATGCAAGTATGGTAAGTACTGAAACTCAACACCCACACTCCCAAGGCTCTTTGCCTCTCTGAATGTTACATAAAGAATTCAAATGAGAAGGTGCTCCGTGATCAGAATGAACAAGATGGCTGAGCCGTTTCCCGCCCCTCCCCTCCCCAGCCCTGCTACCCCCAATTCTCTCTCCTGTATGATCATATCAGGGCTGTATGCCGGGCCCTTGCAAATAGACAAGAAATTGGCAAAAGGGTTAATTCCATTATAGCCTGAAACAGATGGACAGGACAAAAGCTGAGGCACTTGTTGCCTGTCAGCCCAGAGGACAAGAGATTGCCTTGGGGAAGAACAAGCTCTACACCTGGGCTAGAGAACTGGAATCAGTCCCAGACACAGATTTTTTTTTTTTTAATGTTTCCTCTTTCCACTCTCCCTCCACCCCTTTCAACAAGCATGATTATTTTTCCCAAGTGGGGGGGAAAAAAGCTGTCTTTTAATTTTTGTTGTTGTTGTTCCATTCAATCTTGCTATCGTTTAGAAAAAAATCAGTTCCCATATGCATAATCTTTATGCATCCTGAAAAGAGTCAGATAGATGTATAGGCTTCAGAGAAATTCATTCCTTAATTCTTACGTCTGCTTTTGCATCTGCATTCTGTTGCTGCCTGACAACTATGGAAACATTTTGATGTTATTATGCCAGGGTTGATGAGGGGCCTTTTTTTTTTTTAGCCTATATCAGGGTTGCGGAAAACAGAAGTGAAAGGAATGAAACCCAACCAGCAGTCATGGCATTCATTATGCAAAATAAGTAATGCAATATTTTCTCTAATAGGCTAATGGCTGCTGAGGTGTTCTTGGCAGCCATTCTTTTCTCCAGGGGCCCAGTCAGCCCGTTCATGAGTGATCAGACTCTCTAATACATTTGGTGCCACCTAGGTAAAAGGTAAAGGACCCCTGGACGGTTAAGTCCAGTCAATGGCGACTATGGTGTTGCGGCGCTCATCGTGCTTTCAGGCCGAGGGAGCCGGCATTTGTTCACAGACAGCTTTCCGGGTCATGTGGCCAGCAGGACTAAACCACTACTGGCGCATGGAGGAGGACCGTGACGGAAGCCAGAGTGCACGGAAACACCATTTACCTTCCTGCCACAGCAGCACCTATTTATTTGCTACTTGCACTGGCGTGCTTTCAAACTGCTAGGTTGGCAGGAGCTGGGACCAAGCAACAGGAGCTCACTCCATCTAGGGGATTCGAACTGCCGACCTTCCGATCGGCAAGCCCAAGTGGTTTAGACTAGGGGACTCATGGGGGTCGTTTAACCAGCCCACGAGCTGCCCGCTCGGTGAGTCCCCGTGCACTGCGCTAAACCAGCGCAACACAGAGTGGGGATTCGTTTCTGCAGCGCTGGAAATCGCGTCTGCGCATGCACAGATGCCGGAGATCGCGTCTACACAGATGCCAGAAATCACGGGCAGGTGCGATCTGGCCCACAGAAGGATCTCTGCTGGAGTGAACTGGCCAGGGGTGGCAAACCTTGCCGACCCCTGGTTTAGACCACAGCACCACCTAGAAAAAAGAGATACTCAGTTATACAGCACACCCAATTGGACACAGCCAGGCCATTGCATACAGCACCAAAAGAGAGGTAATATTTTAAGTTACACCAGCAACAACTCTACCTGACCATGTATCCATTCGCCTGCTAAATGATCACTGTCATTTATTTTACTACTACAGATTTTTACCAATATTAGTTCTTTTGGCTCTTTTTTTTAAAAAAAGGAAGATTTTAAGAATTTTATAAGCATGGGGTGAAAAGTTGCTGAAAAGTGTAAATAAAGTAATTACTGCAAATGCTGCCACTATGCCAAAGTCTGAAAAGGGGGTCCTTAAGGAATTTGTTATTTGCAAATTCTGATTGGATCTGTATCTAATATTGTGGACACAGTTATCAAAACACAGTTACAAACCATGCAAAAATGCTTATTTTAGGACGGAGATTGGGAATTTGACCGGGCTGGAAGGCTGGAGGGTTTGGGTCCCCCACCCCTTGCAGGCCAATTTGATAGAAGCCACCTGTCAATCATCTGACATAACATCAGGTATACCATAACATCAGATAAAGCATCTCCCATTGCAGACAGACTTGAATTCAGCGTTGGCAAAGGAAAAAATGATTTCCTTTGCAGCCTGGCTTATGTTGTGGTGCCGAGGATGATGATGGGTTATAACAATTTAAAATTCATAATTAAAAACATTTAAAAGAAATTTCACATATATATCAGGTGTCAAAGGCCAGGGTAAAGAGGTGTGTTTTCACCAAAAGCTGTATAGTAAAGATGCCAGGAATATCTCTACATTCAAGTCAGGCTTAAAAAAATAAAAAATAAAAATGATTCTTTGCACAGTTCAGCTTCACTTGTAAGTCTCTGAGAGTGTCAGTTGCTGAGGCCAGTCTTAGGTTCAAATCTTCTCTCATTCATGAAGTTTAGTGACCTTGGTCTGTCTGTCTGTCTGTCTGTCTGTCTGTCTGTCTGTCTGTCTGTCTTTCTCTCTTTCTCTGCCTAAAGCTATTTCTACAACTCTGAACTTCTCAGGGAAATGGGAGTGTGGGGTGTGGAGAATCAAAATTCTATAAACAAAACTGAAACACACCTATCCTTCAAAATCCAGATTTTTCTGAATTTTGCTATGCTGCTTTCCAGCCAGGTGGTGAGTACAAACAATGCATATTCGTGGGTAAAGTGAGCATTAAAAATACACACAGGTGTATACAACATAAAAAACAAATTACATTATGGGAAACTGCTTTGCAACAAATGTGTATGTCAGGCAAAATTGCTGACAGGAGGAAAAAATCACACTAAAATGGGTGATGAATTTTCATGATTCATTAGCATTTTCATGAGGACTATTCTTCTTCTTCTTCTTCTTCTTCTTCTTCTTCTTCTTCAGCAAAATAATAGAGAAATACAGAGAACTGAACTTAAGATAGGAAAAATGAGAAACCAAAATCGTCAGATTTGCCTATTCCTACTTCTGAGTAAATGTGTCATGAGTGTCCAGACAGTGGTGGTGAAATTACTTGGTGCAATAATGCCCTGAGAGATTGTATGTTGAGCTAGACATTAATGTGTGACGGGGTTACATGATGGGAGGCTGCCATACTCAGCAATAACCCCACCAAAAACACACATCATTAATTGTGGCATTGCTCGACAATGGAAACAGCAGGGCTCATCAGCTTTTGTATGTGGGTAAGTTCTAATGAGTTTTCAGAAACTAGATTCAGAGGCAAAAGCCTGGCCAAGTTATGTAAATGAGACTTTGAGTAGACAGTTTAATGCCAGCCAGCTTTCATTGCAGCAAAGTTAAAACCAAAATTCAATTATACTTCTGAGGCTTGGGGAGAAGCCATAGCTCCATGGTAGAGTGCATTATTTGCATGTATAAGGACCTAGTCCTTGACATCTTCATCAAATGGATCTAGGCAGGACTTCTTGGAGTGCTACTGCTAATCGGTGCAGCCACCACTGGGTTAAAACCTAATGGACAAATGGCGTGACTCAGTAGAAGACCTTTTTTATTTCATGACTCAGAAGTCAGTAAATTAAATGTGCATGGGTTTCCTGGTAATAGTAACAGCAAGTGAGTTTGGAGCCATTCCATATCCTGTGTAGATGATGCTTTGCATTAAACATGCATGGAAATATATTAGTGGCTTCAGGGAAAGACATGAGATAGGTATGTCGCTGCATCAATGGTGGGAAGATGATGCAGTAATGGTGAGTTGTGGAATTTCTGGGTTTTTTTTATAAAGAGTTATATGCATGTAGGTCTCTTTGTTGGATAGACTTGGGGAATTGTGGAAGCTAATTTGACACCTAGCTTGGGACTGGCTTGTATTTCTTTTTTATGAATGTTGCTCTTTGATTCCTTTAGTCATCTGAAGCCAGACTTTTGGGTCATTTTGGGCATGACTAGAGTGATCATTTATATGATACAATATAACCTTGTGAGTAGTTGTGGACTTCAAAATGAGAATTTGGATAGATGATCAGCGACATCATCCCTGGATGACTATAAGGAAATAATGATTCTCATCTGCCAACCTGATGCCCTCTAGATATTTTTGGGTGACCCCAACCAGCATGGCTAATGGTTAAGCTGCAGCCCAAATCATCTCAAGGGCACCAGGTTGGTGATGTTTGCTGTACCTGATTAGTTATATAGGTCACAACCTGGCTGTGCAAACCGGAAGTATGAATTCATTATGGATCTTTCTATCCAACTGTGGTCTGAACATTTTGGGCCCATGTGATAAAGATGCAACCTTTCTTTTTTTTGAATAGGTGTTTACTGAGTTTTAGAAAGCAACATACGAAAAAGACAAATGATAAAGAAACAAAGAACGACGACTGTGTGGAGCACATTATTGCAGCTAGAATAAAATAAGCAGAAGGTTCAATACACTCTTGCATACACACTAATAAAATAGATTCCTTGAAGGGATGTTTTGGAAGTAAGTCACATGTTGATAAGGTAGCCTTGTCACGCAGATGAATGTGTTATTAGGGGCTTATGTAGTGTGCTGCTTTTATTTATAAAGATATAAACTGAGAACATACAACATCAAAATGGACTTGTTTCATAATCCCTCTTAGAACCCTTCTATGATGGGAGGAATGCTCAGATGAGGCGATGTCTTACTGTACATTAAAAGTGCTAAGTTGTATTCTCCATGTATTTCCCAAGTTTATGAAATATTTCAGATAACTCCATTCATGTTGCAGATTGAAGGCTGATTTCATGTAGTCACTGTTCACATTTCATATTCCCAGAATTCAAAAAGTATTAAAATTGGCTTCCGATTTTTCTTTCCCTTTTTTTGTTTCACTACCCAGTTCCAAGACTTCCCTGCTAGATTCTGCTGCCACCCCCTCCCTTGACTAATCTATTCCCCAAAGATAACTGTACTACATTTTCTTGCCAACTTGGTTGGTTTTCTTTTCTTTTCTTGGCATTTTGTGCCCCCCACCACCTATTGGGGAATCTCATTAGCTTCTTCGCTGTTTCATCTTCTTTTTCTAAAGGTGAGGATAAAAAGCAACAAGGTTTCCTATGTGCCCTGATAACGCGGGTATAAATGAATCTGAATTTATTCTCAATGTCGTCAGAACAGTTATTGCAAGGTGAATAACCTGTGTGTCTGGAGTCCTGGTCTCATTAAAACACAGATTATTCTCCTCCCCCTTCCAAAAGGCAGGGAAAGGTTGGCAAGTGAGGGGGGGGGGAGGCGATTGATTGATGGATTGCATTTATATACCGCCTTTCTGCCAAACCTCCCAAGATAGTTTGCAATTTGAATACTGCAAAAGTATTTTTAGGCCCCCTTTAGGAGCTGATAGCACCAACTCTCTGGCCTGGGCTTTCTCACAACACCTGCCATTTTTGAAGATTGATCCGGACAAGGTTCTGGATTGGCTTGAAATAGATCAGTGCTCCCCTCCATGTAATTCCCCATATCTTGTGACAGGCTGTGTATGGCTTGGAAAGTCATAAGTTGTGCAGGCCTGCCTGCCGTTGGAGATGATTTTGCATGGATTTAAACTAGTTGGCAAACTAGTTTGGCTGTACAAACATGCCAGCCTGATGGTTAAAGGTTAAGATGTTTGAGGCAGCATGTCTGAAGCAAGGGTCTTGTTGCTTATCATTGCAAAGAATTGAGGAATCTCAGAGGCTTGGGACAAAACTCTGGGGCCATTTAAAGTCATTATAGGGTCCTTAAAAAAAACACCAATAACAAGAATATTGACGTCAATAAAATACTTGAGCTATGTGAACTAATCCTCAGGAGAGCAAAAATGTCATATGAATGGAGCTGATTAGAAAAGGGGAAAAATGTTAAGGACTAATTGTCTTGCTATGTCAAATAGCTGACCTTTGAAAGGGGCACCCAAAATATAATTGAGAAATATTTGATGGATGAAAGCTTGTTCTATTTGGCTTTTGCTATTAATCAGATTTCTCGTACAAAAAGCAAGATTTACTTGCCTATAATGAAATGCAGCTTTGCTGATCACTATTTTCAACTTAAAATAGTCTCTGGTTTAGGTCAAACTGTGCTGGGCATTTTGACATTTCCACAATATTTAATTAACTAGAGTGGACAGAGCACTTAAAGAGAGGGGGCAAACAAGGTAAGTGGTGTAAACAAATTCTATGGTAGTTTATTGTATTCTTTTAGTATTCTCTGTGTGTTTATTAAAGGCTGATTGCTACAGATGAGTTTTCTGAGCAGGACTTGTTTGTTCTTCATTGACTTTTACGCCATCAAAATGTTGAGGCATTTTGTGCATGCTGACTTTGCGTGACAGTAAATCTGGCCCTGGCTTCATCCTTCTTCGTACATTACAAGCTGTGGATCCGTCTTGTTGTGAAGGTGTCTTGAGCATGTGATTCAGGCAGCGTAAAAGAACAAGAAAGGAAGAGTTCCTTTACATCACACCAATGTGTTAGCTTTTGCTATCTATTGACATTTTATTTTCCCACATGGTTATGAAAAGCGCGAGTTCAAATTTCTCAGTCCCCATTGCCCATCTGCCCTTCATGCTGATGGACCTCTGACAGAAACCTTGCAACCATGCCAAAATGCTGAGCTATTTAAAAGCTTGCTAGGTTAACAACAACCCTAAGATTCCTTTTCTCTGTGTACATGGCATGTTGATTTGAGAAAAATGAAGCTTAAAAGCAGTCTTTGGTGCCTGATTATGTACTGAGGCCTTGCAAAAGAGGGCCCTCAAGATGTTTTGGACTATAACTACCATCAACCTCTTCCAGCAGAGCTGGATTGGACCAGGGTTGGTGAGACCTGGCCTCAAACCCTTCTGCTGTCATGAAACTGGTTGACCTGCAGCCAGGTGCTGTCTGTTAGTACAGTGGTACCTTGGGTTACATACGCTTCAGGTTACAAACGCTTAAGCTTACAGACTCCACTAACCCAGAAATAGTACCTCGGGTTAAGAACAGTTTCAGGTTAAGCATGGACCTCCGAAACGAATTAAGTTCTTAACCTGAGGTACCACTGTATTAGTATTAGTATTAGTATTAGTATTAGTATTAGTATTAGTATTAGTATTAATATTAGTATTAGTATTAGTATTAGTAAGTGCTTTTTTCAGCTGGAGAGCGCAGTTCCGTCACCTTTCAGATGGACACCATTACAGGCCAGTGCTTTCCCTACCTGCTCCTTGCCTTTACGTACTTATGAGAAGCCCAAAATGAACATTTCAAGTCAAAACGAAAGCTGGCCAGCATGTACAAGTCTACACTTTCTTTAGATCTATGACTCCAACTAGCTCCTAGCTGCTCCTAGTCATGATTGGTCAAGCTATGGGATGGGGCCAATTCTTATTTCCTTTTCTTCATTCTGAAACAGCGTCAGCTTGGATTCTGAAGTCCTCCAGCACTTCAAGGTTTGCTTAGCAAGGTTGTAGCGCAGTATGGCGAATGTCACACTAACAACACCCCCATTATTTACCTGACAGGGTTGTTGTATAGAGCTATAAAATGAAGAGATAAAATGAAGACCACCCTAACTGGTCTATACTGTCTGCAGAATTTCTATGTATATGATGTTCCACATTTGTAACATGTGTCCCCCAACAACTCTGCCAAGAAAAGCCAGAAGTGTTGTTCAAAATCTGAGGAAGTAAGAAAGGTAATAGACTGTGTTTGGGGAATCTGGAACACCTTGTCTGGGAAAAAGCTCCCTAATAATATCTCTTTCTCTTAGGAATTGCAATGGAGAAAACACAAATAAGTGTGTTTGTGGCAGCCGCCATCAAATAACTGAATCCCTTCACACCTATTTGCATCTTTATAATGCCCACCAACTGACATGTAGCTCCTAAGCTCATTCAGACTGTTACCTAGCAACCAAGAGACCTCAGTACTGAAGGCTGAAATACTCATGTTTGGAGGGGCCATGCGTAAGGGCCAGTGATTGCCATGTGTGAGGCTTGAGAGAAGTATCATAAGCCTGGCTTCTGTCTAAATCCGAGGCCCCTCTTCTTCCAGAAGTCTTATATAAATAGACAGGACAGGTTGAGTTAAATCAGTTTATCCAAATGTATACAACAGGTTCAGAGCATCTGATATTTATTTTATCACTTCAGCACTCTGATTATGGTGGTTACAGAATGAGAAGAGGCAGCAGGTCCTTATGGGTTGAGGGTCTGAGATGCTCATAGGCTGATGCTCACAGGAAAGAAAGTAATGGAGAGGAACTGTGGGACTTGACTGAGAGGGGGTGGCTGTGCTCAGAAGGGGTGAGGAGGAGCATTGGGCAGAAGCTTGGAGAAGGTTGTCCAGCGGAACATAAGAAGAACCCTACAGAACCACAAAACACAGCATCTTGTTTCCCCTGATGGTCAATCACCTGTCTCTTGAAAGTCCATAAGCAGGACATGGGGGCAGTGGACTCATCCTGATCTCTGAGCCTGCAGATAGCTACCATTCATGGAGGATAAAACCATTAAGGACATTAAGTCATGATGGCTATATTTCCTCCATTATCAGAGGCAATATGCCTTTGAATGTCAGTTGCAGAGGAGAATGTTGCTGTACTCATGTCCTACCTTTGGGCTTCATATGGTCTGATCCAGCAAGTATAGCCATCTTATAGCCATCATGATCAGTAGCCTATGGGTATTTCCAGATGGGTGGCTCCTAGCAGCACTATTCAAATAGTGACCCTACAAGAAGAATCTCACTTGACTCTCTACACCATTGGGAGTATTCCACTTTTTCTATGTGTGTGTCCCACTATGTTCCATCCACACCAGTGGGTTTGACATAACTGGTGTAGGTAGAGCCATCTGAAGCTTACCACATATTCACTCTGAGAATATTACCTTGCGGTGGGCACCGTATTATAGCCATTTTTTGTTTAATATCGCTCTTTTAAGCATCACAAAAACATCATTGCTTTTATTGTTGTTTTTCAGTGAAGGTGAGATAGACCACTATAACACCATATGACTATAATGTTATTTAATACAACAACAACCTTTATTGTCACTGCCATTTTAGCCACAATGGTTAACGATGTTTTGATTTGCTGGAAGCTGCCCAGAGTGCTTGGGGCAACCCAGTCAGGTGTATGGCATCTAAATAAATTGTAGTTGTTGTTTTTAATATACCGCCCTTCATCATAAGATCCCTTCCCACAGACACATTTAAAAGCTTGCAGAATATTTAATCAGCCAAAGGCCTGTTTGAAGAGGCATGTTATCTAGCCTGGCACCTAAAAATATAATAAATATTATTATGGGGGTAATCGTGGAGGACTTTAAAATTTTTCTTAAAAACAAAACACATTATAATGTTATTGATTTTTATCTTTTATTAAAAGAAGACATTTATATATATTATTTTAGCACTGGTCTGAAGATGCAGAAAATAAACAACAGCAGCAAGAATACTTATCGCAAAACATTGGAAGACACAAGATTTGCCCACCCGGGAAGAATGGCAGATGCAAGTAATAGACTACATGGAGATGGCAGAAATGACTGGCAGAATCCAAGACCTGGGAGAAGAGGCGGTGGAAGAGGACTGGAAGAAGTTTAAAGACTACCTGCAGAGACATTGTAAAATTTATGAATGCTAAAATGATGTTGGATTTAAAAATAATATGGCATTAGTGATACAGGTTGAAAAGTTATGTAAAAAATGTAAATTGAAGAAGGGTGAAAGACTAAAGTTATATTATGTCAAAAGTAAATAATACGTCAAAGGCGTTTAAATAGAAGGAGGAAGGATTGGAGACATAATAGAATGATTCTAATAATCAGAAATGAGTTTTGAAAGAGGGTAAGGATTTGCTGTATCTGACTGGGTAAAGAGGAACACAAAAAAAGGGAGGTGTGAGGAAGTCAAGAAAGAAAGTTCTGTAAACATGAATTTAAAAGCTGGAATTTTTATTTCTAATTTTTTCTTTTAATTTTTTTTTCTTTTCTTTTGTATTTCTGTATTTTATTTTTCTTATCTGTTCTACGTGATTGTTTTTGTTTTTCTTACTTTTGTGGTTGTTATGTTTTTTCTATTTTGTAAAAGCAAATAAATATATATTTTTTTTAAAAAAAAATGAAGATGCAGAAAATATATCAAATGCCTGCTAAACTCTTACAGAAAGATGAAAGAGTGTGGCAATAGTGCTACTCTTCTGTTCTTCTAGGCTGGACTTTCTGTGACCTGAAGAAATGTGGAAGAAACACAGGGAAAGGACGCCCCGCAAGATAGTGAATGAAGCATTGCAATTCACAGTAAATTCCTAGCTGGTTGTACTAACAGAAGCCAGGACAAGGATTTCCACTAGTGCAATAGGACTTCCCTCCTACTTCCTCCAGTGCCGTCCTCAAATCTGTTCTGGAAGGTAGGGGAAACACCCAAAACAACATGCAGGAAGATGAGAGGTGAGATTGCTCCATAGGGTACTGACAGATCCATCTTTTTAGTGCTATTTTGAATATAACCTCTAGCATGGAAGTAGCTATTGACAGCTGTGTCTTCCAAGGATATCTGTGTCTTCCAGACACAACAAGAGGGAGGAAAACCTCATGTACTGCGTAATCTCACTTCCTTTTTTGGTTTCTCCCAGTTCATGATGACACCCTACAAAGACGCACATGCCAACATATCTCAGACATAATTATCCTTTATCTACTTACATTCCAGACAATTGCTCATCATCGGACCAATTCAGTGTTGGCTTTCCAGCAGAATGCACAAAGAAATAGCGTGGCTAACTTCAGCATGGAATTTTAGCAGGTTTAATAATCATTATTAATGTCATAACTTCTTTCTTAAATGAAGCTGGTGTTCTTTAGTTGTTGTAGTAGCAGTTGCCGAGACATTACTCAAAATGAAGCGTGTTAATGTACTTATGTAGCTGAAGTTGCAGAATGCTGATGAGTAATAGCACTGAGATGGGAGAGAAATTCCTCTCTTATCACTGTTCCAAAATACACACTTGGTGGAACTTGCAGATCCTATGATTATACTCCCTTCTGCAAGTCTCTTTGTTTTATTCATATTGGGTTGATCTATGGATCCATGAAAAGCTGGTTTCTGAAGGGTCAGGGAACACCACAGAACAAGATTTAAGATGGTACCAAGGGTGGCAGTTGAAAAGAAACAATGAATGGAAGTGCATTTCACTTGGATATAGGGCTCTGTGGGTCTCAGCTCTGGATTTATTCTGTTTATTATGGAAAAGTTGTTTGTGGGCACTGGAGAACCAGAAGAAAATTGAAACCTCTAATGTCCACAAGAAGTTGTGCTATGCAATGGAATTAAATGTGTTTTGAGTTGAACTTTACATAATTGCGATGCTTTCAAAGCAACAATAAAGGCTGTGCGTTTCATTCATAGACACTTTACCAATTAGTCATAACACCAAACACATAAATGCACCAAAATAATATAACCAGTTCATAAACAATTTAAATGGTTTTTAACATGAAATTACATGAAATACTGGATTGTATTCAATGTTGCAAAGGTGAATGTTCTATAAACACAAGGATTTCTCTTTGCGTGGACAGGGGGAGTCCCCCAAACCCTGGGCGGCCCCCGTGTGGAATAACGACTCAAGACAACGTGCTATGGGATTAAAATTGGCCTCAACTTTATTATGTTTCAGATGTGGGTAGACCTTGGCTCAGGGACTGGGCGTTTATCCTTCCCATTCCACCACCGGGGATTTGGGGAACATCAGGGTTATCCAGAGTGTGTGGGGGGGATGGGCTGGCTCTGGAAAACATATGTTCAAGCAGAGAGAGCCTGCCCCTGTTATGCCGCTGTTGCAGGGTAGAGCAATGATGACCTCTAGGTGTACGGCCAAACCCTCACCTCAAAACAACCTCTTTAATGGGGAACCCTGGTTTCGCCGCCGCGAAGAGAAGGGGGGGGCGTGGGTCACTGCTACACGCCCACCCCCATTTAGGGAAGATAGACTAAAGGATTCTACCCAAGGCCTGATACTGCCAAAGTTGTGACATTTTGCTACGGAAAAGGCAAACCTGCCAATGCAGGAGAATTCCTTTCCGGCCCTTCAACAGTGACCTTGACGTAGAGCGCCTGCGTACCTGTGGAGAAAAGGTTAACCTGCAAAAGAATTGAGGGTGGGAGAGGCTCTGGAGCCAACTGACGACTCCCAGGTAAGATCCTCCCCCCATTGTGTGGGCAGGTGGTCCCTCCCCCTACCTGGCCTGATCACCTTGGCAATGCCTCCCCAGGCAGGATTGGGCAACTGGCCGAGGTAGGCGGAGACCTCCAGGTATCCCACCTGGGGGAAGGTGAAGCCAAGCCTGTGCTAATGGTGCCGCATAGGGTCCTGGGGACTGCACACGATCTCGCAAAGGGTGCCCCCCATTTAATGTGGGGAGCGATCATTCTGCAATAGAATATTTCCCCCTTATCTCCTTCCCCCACCATCTGAATCTGTCCAGGGTTTCCCCCCAACTCTCCAGAACAGATCTGGAGATGGCATGGGGAGCACATGGGAGAGGAAGGGAGGAAATCCCATTCCATTAATGCTAATCCTTGTGTCAGCACAAATATTTTGTTAAATACTGCCCATCAGCAACCAATCAATTAACGAATTAAGCTTGTTCCACAAAAAGTTCTTCAAGTGACTCACAACATATTTAAAGACATAAGCATACATTAAAATTTAACATTTAATATAAACACATTTACACAAAATATACAGTCGCACAAAAACAATGCTATTCATAAAAAATAAACAATGCAACCCACACATGCCTACCTATATCAGCAACAGAAAGCTTTGGCGGCAGAGCTGACAACAGAAAACTTCATTGCAGTCCACCTTCCATATTAAAACAAGAATCAAATTTAATAACAGGCACATGGTTTTAATCTAGTAGTCAGCAAACAATCCCCTTTAACTTCTAACATGTTCAGATCTGCCTAATCCCATGGCTTCAGCTTTGAGGAGTCATTAGCCAAAATAGTAGGAGCAGGTCCATCTAATCTTCACCATCATTGCTGCCAGTTCCTTTGTTACTTTCATGACCCATGCTTAGGGGGCCATTACCATATCAAGAAGCTGCCCCGCTTGGACTACTGCAATGCGCTCTACGTGGGGCTACCTTTGAAGGTGACCCGGAACCTACAACTAATCCAGAATGCAGCAGCTAGACTGGTGACTGGGGGCGGCCACTGAGACCACATAACACCGGTCTTGAAAGACCTACATTGGCTCCCTGTATGTTTCCGAGCACAATTCAAAGTGTTGGTGCTGACCTTTAAAGCCCTAAATGGCCTTGGCCCAGTATACCTGAAGGAGCGTATCCACCCCCATCGTTCTGCCCGGATGCTGAGGTCCAGCTCCAAGGGCCTTCTGGCGGTTCCCTCACTGCGAGAAGCAAAGCTACAGGGAACCTGGCAGAGGGCCTTCTCGGTAGTGGTGCCTGCCCTGTGGAACGCCCTCCCATCAGATGTCAAAGAGATAAACAACTACCTGACATTTAGAAGACATCTGAAGTTTTTAGAAGACATCTGAAGTTCAGGGAAGTTTTTAATGTGTGACATTTTGATGTATTTTTAATCTTTGTTGGAAGCCGCCCAGAGCGGCTGGGGAAACCCAGCCAGATGCCTGTGGTACAAATAATAAATTATTATTATTATTATTATTATTATTATTATTATTATTATTATTATTATTTTCCCCTGCAATCAGGGCTTTATCTGGCTGCAACTCACCAGAACTCAGTTCTGGCACCTCTCAGGTGGGCACCACTGCCATAATAAGAGAAGGGAGGTGTTCACCTCTTTTTCTAGAAAAATAGCTCTGCTGGCAATCAAATCCTTGCTGGATCCAAGAATTAGCATATAGACTCTCTCTCTCTCTCTCTCTCTCTCTCTCTCTCTCTCTCTCTCTCTCACACACACACACACACACACACACCACTGCAACTCATAACACTATAGACTATTGCTACTTAGAATCATAGCAATGGAAAGGATCCCGGGACTCATCTAGTTCAACCCTCTACAATTCAGGAATCCCAGCTAAAGCATCCATGACAGATGGCCATCCAACCTCTGCCGAAAAACCTCTACTAAAAAGCATACTCCTGTGTTTTCAGAACAGAACATAGACCCTGCTGGTCATAGAGAAAAAACAGCGGGGAGAAATGGATGTTTGGTACTAGTACCGTATTAGTGATGATTGTGGCACATAAACTGTAGTGATATTGGCAGCCTGTGAAATAACCAACGGTGCCGAGGGAACCTCGAGTGTAGCAACTGTCAGCATCGCCCTTGAGCCAGTGTACCAACTGGACTCATGCACTACAGCCCCGACTGGGCTAGGCGAGCTGGGTAGCACTGCCAGAGACCTCCTTTCCCACAGGAACAGGTCACAGTGCTGTGGACTCACAGCTTGGAGCTGAGAGCACCGGATTCACTGTCTCAATAATGCAGTCGTTGCGCAGCAGCGTTTTGCAGAGTCTTGCAGACTATAAACCACTCGGAGAGCAGCTCTGTAAAATATCTTCCTTTATTCTATAACTACAGCTATAATGCTATACTCTGAGTGCCTGCAGCTGCTCTTAGCAGCAATCTTATCTATAAACACGATCTCTTGCACTCTCTCTCCGACACACTGACTGACTCTCTCTCTCACACACACCGATGTGGTGCTGGGCAGAATAAGTAGATAGCAGGACACGCCTCCTCCTCTCTGGAGAGTCAGCAGAGACCTCAGGAGATTCTTGGATATGGGAGGGGTGAAATCGTCCTTGATCCGTGCCTCAGGCCTCACATTCCAAGGCCACCATCCAGCTCAGTGTTAGGCACACTTAAGCCCATTGATTTCAATGGGCTTAAAGCATGCTTAACTCTGGGTTGGGTTCTGGTCCAACTGTATAGCAACCTATTTGCTTTTCTTCCTCCTCCATTTTTTCACTGCCTCTTTAAAGAAATGTGTCTAAAAATATCATGCAAGATAAAAAGAAACCAGTCAGCTACTGTAAACAGCCAGTAGTTCAAAAGGTTCCCAATACAGTGGTACCTCGGTTTACATACGCTTCAGGTTACAGACACTTCAGGTTACAGACTCCGCTAACCCAGAAATAGTACCTCAGGTTAAGAACTTTGCTTCAGGATGAGAACAGAAATCGTGTGGCGGCAGTGGGAGGCCCCATTAGCTAAAGTGGTACCTCAGCTTAAGAATAGTTTCAGGTTAAGAATGGACCTCCAGAACGAATTAAGTTCTTAACACGAGGTACTACTGTACTACACTTTCCCTCAGTACAGACACTCTCCTCTGCCTCAGCATCCTTTTTTAGGACACTGTTGGTCCTAAATAAAATGAATGTTGACCCAAAGCAGCAAATCACCTTCCTCAGTAAGTACAGAAGCCTGCAGACTCTTACTTGTAATGGGCAATATTGAATGCTTCCTTGGGCCACATTCAGAGCTCCTATATCTTCAGTTAATTCTTAGTTGCCAACCCAAATCTCACTTCTTCCTCTATGCTGCCTAGAAACAACCTTTTCAAGAAATGGGAAAGGAGGGCATAAGAGAGAGAGAGGCGCACACAAGTGTGCCATGATCAGTGCCGGCCCTACCATTAGTCAAAGTGGGGCAAATGACTCAGGTTTGAGGGAGCTAAGGGGTAGGGGTGGGAGCAGCAGGGAGCTGGAAGAGGACAGAACAATGTGTTCCCTGTGGCCTGCTCCATGTCCCCTAAGCTAGCCTGCTTTTCCTGAGGTGCCATGGAGGAAACTGCTGCACCACCAGTGCTGAAGTTAATATTTAACTTTGAGTCTGTGGGTGGGGGTGTCATATTGAAAATGTTTTAGGTAAGGGATACTTTAATGTGACTGTAACCAGGTGTTTTTGCTTCATTTATTTGCTCAATGATATTCCTTTGCACTGCATCACCATAAACCTCTGTACAGTCTGTGGTAGTACACTTTCCTTATTTGTCTGTAACACATACAGACTGAAATACTTGAATTGTGTTGTTGCAGCTACGCGGGTGGTGCTGTGGGTTAAACCACAGAGCCTAGGACTTGCCGATCAGAAGGTCAGCGGTTTGAATCCCTGCGACGGGGTGAGCTCCCATTGCTCGGTCCCTGCTCCTGTCAACCTAGCAGTTCGAAAGCACGTCAAAGTGCAAGTAGATAAATAGGTATCGCTCTGGCAGGAAGGTAAACAGCGTTTCCGTGCGCTGCTCCGGTTTGCCAGAAGCGGCTTAGTCATGCTGGCTACATGACCCGGAAGCTGTACACTGGCTCCCTGTGCCAATGAAGCGAGATGAGCGCAACAACCCCAGAGTCGGCCACGACTGGACCCAATGGTCAGGGGTCCTTTAGCTATCTGTAAGTTTTTCTTAAAAAAATTGTGCATCTGTTTGCCACCCTGAGCTTCTTCGGGAGGAAGAGTGGGATATAAATTAATAACAATAGCAATAATATATATAAAAATAATGAAGCACTCACTCTACAACTTGTACACACAAAAACTGAGCTAAGTAGGTAAAAGTTGAATGATTCAATATTCATTAGGAATGTTGCAGCTTACTCAATGTATGCTTTCCTTTAGATGTGCAGGAAGACAATCTGGCTAAAACATGTTAATGTGCTGGATGTAATGACTATAACAAGTGGTTTATGGGCTTTTAAACTACATCATTTTTTTTGTGTTTTGTTTTCAACTGCCTGGTCATTAGACTGCAGAGATAACCCTTAAGTGGTTTGAGCTGATGATGAAGACAATTAATCCAATATTTATCTTTGGCATAAAGCACTGGAGACAAATAGTGACTTTGGCTCAAAGCTCACACATCCCTCCAATTTTTTAAGAAGGTTAAGCCCAAAGACTTCAAGTAAAAGCCCTATAAAAATATATTTCCATTTGTACGGTATTTGCTGATTTATGATGAAATCCAGTCTGTAGTCTTAGCAGATTTAACACAGCTGTGTGATCCTGGAAAATGTCATATCCTGAGTATTCTTAATTTTTTTGCTCATTGGATTTTTATGAAAACGTATGTCCTACTATGGTACGCAAGGAAGCTTGTTCTACCCTATTAATCTCTCTCTCTCCGTCCTTCTCCCCACCCCTCAATTACTTGAATGTTGTAAGAGTCTGTCATCAATGAGATGGACCAGTCTGGTTGATGGCAAATCCTAGAGGAAACTGCTCAGAATAACATGCAAAGCTAAAGCATTTTAAAAGGAAAGGAAAGGACATTATGTTTGCTTTCTTTTTAAGATGGTTGTCGCTAGTTTTTAATTTATCCCACAGCCTAAATTCCCAAGGAAGCCAAGACCGCAAACACTTGGCATATCAATAAAGTTCTACAAGAATGGCCCACACATGGAAATTTTAAAAGAAAATGTTTTTCCTCACAATGAGCAGAGAGGGAATATAATTGGTACTGGAGGTATCTGCTGTTATAATTCCAAACTGAGTGTCCAATCTAAATGAATGAGTTCCATCATTAATGATGTTTTCCAGAGTGGTTTCTTTTGATTAGGTGTGACTAACACACTTGACACTTAATTGCTCATCTTGGCTAAACAGAGGATGAGCCAAAGTGAAATGTTAAATGTCTGTGCCATCCATGAACTTTAATTAGAGTCAGTATGGCATCGTGGTTAGAGTGTTGGATTAGGACCTGGGAGACTAGGGTTCAAATCCCCACAAAACCATGAAGTCCACTGGGTGATCTAGGGCCAGCAATCATCTCTCAGCCTAACCTACCTCACAGGGTTACTGCGAGGATCAAATGAGAAGGTGTGAACTATGCACACCTTCAGCTCCTTGGTGGAAAGGTGGAGTGGAAAGGCAAGCAATCAACCATTCATAGAGTCATAGAACTGTAGAGTTGGAAGGGATACCAAGAGTCATGCAGAAATCTCAACTAAAGCATCCATGGCAGATGGCCATCCAAGCTCTGCTTAAAAACTTGCAGTGAAGGAGAGTCTACAACCTCCTGAGGGACTCTGTCCTGCTGTCAAACAGCTCTTTCTGATGTTTAATCAGAATCTCCTTTCTTGTAACGTGAAGCTACTGGTTCAGTCCTACACCCAAGAACAGGAGAAATCAAGCTTGCTCCATCTTCCATGTGACAACCCTTAAGATAATTGAAGATGGCTATCATATCTCCTCTCAGTTTTCTCTTTTCCAAGCTAAACATACCTAGCTCCTTCAACCATTCCTCATAAAGCTTGGTTTCCAGACCCAGTTCCCTACTGTACACATGTTCCAACTTGTCAATATCCTACTTAAATAGTGGCGTCCAGAACTGGACACAGTATTCCAGGTGTGGTCTGACCCAGGCAGAATACAATGGTTCTATTTTTTCCTTTAATCTGGACACTATACTTCTATTGATGCAGCCTAGAATAGCATTGGCTTTTTGATGCTGGATCACATTGTTGACTTATGTTAAACTTGTGGTCCACCAAGACCTCTAGATCTTTTTCACATGGACTGCTAGTAAGCCAGGTGTCCCCATCTGCAGCTGGTTCTTCCTGCCTAAATGCAGAACCTGGCATTTGTCCCTATTGAAATTTATTTTCTTAGTTTGGGCCCAGTTAAGGTCATTTTGAATCACAATTCTGTATTCTGCAGCATTAGCTACCCCTTCCAGTTTGGTGTCATCTGCAGATTTGATGAGCATCCCCTCAATTCCTCCATCCAAATTGTTTATAAAGATTTTGAAAAACAATAGGCTCAGTTTCACACATCTGCTAGCCAATCAGGGAAATGAGGCAGAATCAGGAAGTAGGAAAAGTACAAAACCATCTCTATGGTAAGATGATTGTAATGTAAATCTGTGTGTGTGTCCTCAGCCTTAGAGGCTGAATTCAGCCCTCCAGGTTTCTCTGTTCAGGAGCCTCACCAGGCCACATCTTACACTGGCGCTGCTCCATACTGACCCAGATTGCTTTTGACTGCATAGAATGTATCCATTACAAAGAATGTGTCCTAAGAATCCCTCTTGCTTGCTTGGGTGCATGTGGAAACTTCTGACTTCTGTATGGCTGCTGCTCTGCCCACTTTTGTCTCTGGCCAAATCCGCCACTGGCCTGCAACCTCTGGAAGTTTGCCCATGCAAGACGAAGAAGGTTCTCAACCAATAATAAAATGGTTAAGTGGCTGCCCGAGGAGCAAGATATGGTGAGCAGAGGCCGTTTTAGGGGGCGCTGCAGGGGACACCACCGTTACTATTTAGAATGGGGTATGAGAGGCAGGGGGCGCCAAATTTCTCACTGGGCACCCCTGAAATTTCAGACCCTCAAAGTCTTCCACTGTACTGAGAAATAGCATTGGGCAAACTGTCAAGATTTGTCAATCATCACCAGGCCAAGTAATCCATTGTGGAAGCTGAAGATGGACCTACAACGATACACATGGAAGCATGGAACTACTTACTGATATTTTTTGTGGTAGGTAGGGAATGGTGAAATAATTGGAAAGATTGGAGATGCACTTACATAAATGCTAAAACAAAATACATAGGAAAACTGCTTATTCTTCCCTAGCAAGAGCCATTTCCTTCCCCCAATAGTTCACATTTGTCTCCATCTTTTTTAAAAATACTACTACTACTACTACTACTACTACTACTATGTTCTGTGTAATTGTATCCAGGTTTTCCTCTTTTCCTCTTGTGCTCCCCCAAATTGTGTTTTTGACTAATTCCCTTCAATCTTGTTTGATCATATAGACTAGAATCTCATCAGATTTTTGTGTGCTTCCATTTAAAAATCCATTGGGTGACCAGTTGCTCCAGAAATTCAAAGGATGTTACATTTCCTTTTAAGAAAATACAAGAAAGTGTAGTAAGCTTTATATCATGTAAAGACAGCATGGTGCTGGAATGATTCATACCTGTTCTGTATAAACTGTGTTACTTAAGTTTAAATATTTTGATTTACACTATATTTAGAACTGGCAAGCTGCCAATCAAGCTAATTCCTGTTGCCATTCTAAAAAGGGCACAATAAAGGTCAGGTAATTCACTTGATCCAAGAAAACAAGTGTAACTGCAAAAATCCAAGAGTTGTGCTTTAAAAAATAATAACTCAATGCATGTCAATTTATGAAGCTTGATGAAAATCTGCAAAAGATAGTTTATCAAAATGGAGTTTGGTGTCAAAATCTGTAACTCTGCTGAGTACTTTTACTTAGGCCAGTTTAGGCTACCATGGGGCAACAATCTGATCCTAATCAATCTGAATTTGATTCACAGATCTGTGTGAGCAGTAGTACTCAGGTAATATGAATCTTTTCTTCCTCCTGAACAGATTGTCATTGGTAAACAGGAAAATGTACTGAGCAAAACTCAGAGTTAAGTGCACTCAAATGTCTCGTTGAAATTGTATTGATTACAACAAAAGTCCTAACCAATTGCAATTCTAATGTTAATTGGTAGCATATGACTCTGAGCTGATTTTTACTAAATCAGTTTCTAAATTGTGTAATGTGTTTATCTGCATATCTAGCGTGCTTGCAAAATCACATGCCGGCAAACTGAGGTTGTGCAATTAAAGTTGATTTGGAGGTCTTGCTCCCCCCCCCCCCAAAGACTGGGCTACTTTTTGCTATAAAGAAAGTGATAGCAATATGCACTTGAAAGCACTTGCTTGGTGCGTGATGAAGCAGCATATACTCTCCCTGCAAACGAAGACTGATTTATTCTCAATAAAAAGGTTCCCTGGAAGTGACCACAGTTCTAGAAGGGAGGAAGTGGAGAATAGTTGATGCAGCCCCGATTATTTAAAGTCGCACCTTGGCTAAAGATGTAAGAAAGTGTCATGGGTCCTGTGAAGGTGGCGGTCAGATCTGAGAGTTAGATTTGGAGGACTCTAGAGAGGGTTCCAACATGGAGGTGGTTAGCAGATGCCAAACCCCAAGGGATGTCTGATCCCGGGGGAAGGTCCCAGCAGGATAGGCTTAGGCAAACTCTCAGACGTGTCAGAGAAGAGTGGAGGAACACACAAGGCCAAGACTTGCCTGGCCTCATTCCTTTCACCATAAACTGTGGCTTATTGTGAAGTCTGAACTCCATATAGTGGGTCTGTTAGCAATTATTATATTTTAGATACCCACCCTGCCTTACACACACATATATGAGCAAACTGAATACAGTTGTACCTTGGATCCCAAAAGCCCTGGAACTTGGATGTTTTGGCTCCTGAACACTGCAAACCCGGAAACTGATTGTTTCAGTTTGCAAACGTTCTTTTGGAACCTGAACATCTGACAGGACTTCCATGGCTTCTGATTGGCTGCAAGAGCTTCCTGCAGCCAATCAGAAGCCATGATTTGGTTTTCAAACGTTTTGGAAGTCGAATGGATATCTGGAATGGATTCCATTCGACTTCCAAGGTCCGACTGTACTGGTTCACCAGCCAGCTCCTTTAACGGAAAAATGACTAAAAGTTGTGTATTTCATCCTTCAACTTCTAAAAACCCATTTTCCCCCAGAAGGTCTGATAACTACTAAAGAGACTGAAGTTTTGGAGGTGTGATTCTGATACTATGGGATGCTAGGCAATAGGGACCCTCAACTACTACTCCCCACCCCCACCCCTGTCAAACTGAACTACACTGAAAACTTGCAGAACTTGTTTTTCAGAGCTCACCTCAGGAGAGTAAAAGGTATGTTTGAATTCAGTGCGGTGAGGATACTTTCAGCATACTTCCACTGTTCTTGAAATGTTATGTCTGACTTCACCGCAGAAGTAAACATTGGGACCTTGCTAGCAATTTGCCTTATTGACTCCTGAATAAACCAGAAATAGCCTCTATGTGAGCATTTCATCTAATGAAATTTAGGGTTGCAATCATCATGAAATTAGACACTAATGTGAGTCAGGAGAAAAGAGGTGTTTAATGGACTTTTCAACATGTAACAAAAATAATAGGGAAGATACATGAGAATACAACAAAAGCATATATCATACCCATATCTGTGCCAGTTGTTTCTTTGTTTGTTTGTCACTTTATTCAAAACTTTCCCAGGCTATCACCTCACACAGTTACTTTCCTGAAGTTTGACGTCTGCCAAAATGTGTTCTTCCTTAAGACTTGGCAGCTTGTGAAAATGCCATTTGAACAATTTAACTGTATGTAAACATAAAAGACCAGCTCCCCCATTCCGGCTTTCCACAATTAAAAAACAACAACACAAAAAACACCATCACTTTCTCCACTATGGCATGTGTGAAGATTTGAAAGCTACCTTTTAAATTAACACGCTATGCAGGTTAAAAACAAAAACAAAAAACACACAACCAAACAACAACAGCATGTGGGATTAAAATGTACTTTTTGAAATAATGCTCCAAGAATGGAGATTCTGTGGGCATTGCAGAAAATTCCACAAAATGTCCATTCTGTATGATGCAGCAGACAGAAGTAATTGAATGAGTTCCAGTCTGAACATCTCCAGATGTTTCAAAGCCATTGTGTAGAGTATCTTGCAAGCAAAAGAGAGGACATGCTATAAAAAGTAATGATATGTTGCAGCTTCTTTTCCACGTGTAGTTTCCTATTTTTGTAATATTTTGTACATTCTCGGTCTTCTGTTTGTTTCAGCAACCACAAACACTCCCCTGGAGTTTCCTAGCTTGCTCTGGGAGAGGACCAAGTCAATTTCGAAATGCTCTGCAACATGTAACACTCTGCAGTGAAGGTAGAGGAACTTTGCAGTCCCATTTTGATTCATTGTGGGATGCCAGATGCCAAAGGAGGGCAGGATACCTGCATGTGCAATACTTTTGCAGAAGGGAGAATTTCCATTTCAGCAACTTCAGGTTTCCTTACCATTGCTTCACCTTCCAACCCAGGAGCTACTTTATACTGCGTCATTGGTCTATCCAGCTCTACTGAGTCTACCCTGGGTGTGGCTGAAAGCCCACAATGCCATTGCCTGGTTGAACCTAAGGAGGTTTGGGACTGTGACACTTCCTGGGGAGCACTTCTATGATGCCTTCAGTTCCATAATGGAAAGAAGGTAGAATATAAATGTAAGAAAATAACATAAATGAATTACATTGGCTGGTAGCAGCTCTCTGGGTTTTTAGGTAGGTGTACTTCCTAGCCCAGAGGACACAGGTGGCGCTGTGGTCTAAACCACAGAGCCTAGGGCTTGCTGATCAGAAGGTCGGCGGTTTGAATCCCCGTGAAGGGGTGAGCTCCTGTTGCTCGGTCCCTGCTCCTGCCAACCTAGCAGTTCGAAAGCACGTCAAAGTGCAAGTAAATAAATAGGAACCGCTCCGGCGGGAAGGTAAACGGTGTTTCTGTGCGTTGCTCTGGTTTGCCAGAAGCAGCTTAGTCATGCTGGCCACATGACCCGGAAACTGTACGCCAGCTCCCTCAGCCAATAAAGCGAGATGAGCGCCGCAACCCCAGAGTCGGTCACAACTGGACCTAATGGTCAGGGGTCCCTTTACTTCCTAGCCCGTTGTTGAAAGACTGGATATTGCACTAAAGGTGGAGGAACTATGTCATCAGTTGCAGCTGATCCCACTACCATTGCCCAAAAGATTTCAGTGGGATTATTGGCAGCCAGCCTCATCCTGAAGGGGTGTCTCCACCTCCATCGTTCAGCCTGGACACTGAGGTCCAGCTCCAAGGGCATCTGCCCTGTGGAACGCCCTCCCATCAGATGTCAAGGAAATAAACAATTATCTGACTTTTAGAAGACATCTGAAGGCAGCCCTATTTAGGGAAGTTTTTAATGTTGGATGTTTTATTGTGCTTGTTTTGCTGGAAGCTACCCAGAGTGGCTGGGGCAACCCAGTCAGATGGGCGGCATATAAATAATAAAATTATTAGAATCATAGAATCATAGAGTTGGAAGAGACCACAAGGGCCATCGAGTCCAACCCCCTGCCAAGCAGGAAACTATAAAGGAAACATGGAATCATAGAATTGTAGAGTTGGAAGGGACCACCAAGGGTCATCTAGTCCAACCCCTGCAATGCAGGAATCTTTCACCCAGCATGGGGCTCAAACCCACAACCCTGTTATCCTTGCAGCAACTAAAGACTTTGCCAGAGGGGGCCCTTTGAAATCCCTGGAACGGCTTGCATTGACTTGAGCAGGCTTTGAATAAGTCTGTGATGGCTTCACTTTGACTAAACATAGAAAAGAGATTCCAAACAACCCTGTTATCGTTGCAGCAACTAAAGACTCCCAGCACCAGATCATGCTGTCGGGCACTCTTTCATCTTCTTCAGAAGACACCAGGCAAGAAGAGCAATACCAGCCACCTTTGTTTGTTGGTATTATCATATTTATATCCCATTTTTCATTAAAGGTAGTACAGTGGATGCTCAGGTTGCGAACGTGATCCGTGCAGCAGGCACGTTAGCAACCTGCAGTGTTCGCAACCTGCAGCACCACGTCTGCACACATGCAGGTTGTGATTCGGTGCTTCTGTGCATGCGCAAAGCGCGATTTAGTGTTTCTGTGCATGCGTGAGCACCGAAACCTGGAAGTAACCCATTCCAGTATTTCCAGGTTCGGCGCAGTGCACAACCTGAAAGTGCGCAAGAAGCATCTGTAACCCGAGGTATGACTGCATATGTGCTTTCATCTCGCTCCCATAAAAATGATTTCAGGTTCTGACAGATGTGCAGGGACAAAGATGAAAAATGGCAATGCTGAATTGGAACGGATGCTTTTGATGTTGTTGTTTAAATCCACATGGTCAGGTTGACTGGTGTGATGGAACCAAAGGAAGGCTCTGGATAGTGGCTTACGCCATTGATAAGATCTGTGATTTTTGCTGCCAGCTGGTTACATGAAACACCACCCAGCTCACACCTGAATTTCCTTTCACTTCAAGCCTTTGCCAGAGGGGGCCCTTTGAAATCCCTGGAATGGCTTGCATTGACTTGAGCAGGCTTTGAATAAGTCTGTGATGGCTTCACTTTGACTAAACATAGAAAAGAGATTCCAAACAGTCCAGCCTGGAAGAGTGATAGAATTTGTTCCCATAACTGTCATCCTTACGATAAACCGAATTAGCGTGGTTCTGCAGCCACCGGGCATCTTGTAAACTGCAGCGAACACGAAAGCTGCACAAGTATTAATATTTACATACCGCCCGGACACTCGGCATGATTGCCGTGTGCTGTGCTTGCTTGGGCTCTGTTCTTTCCAAGAAATGCCAGAGGGAATTATTTGAGCACTACCCCTACCACCATTGCCCCTGTCAAATCTGGGCAGAGATAAGAGTCCGCCTCCTTGTACAGAATCCAAGGGCATTGCTGAAATGCCAGGGCTGTGAGGGAGAACGGGAGGGGAAATGTTACTGTGCTCTGAGTCTGGGCAGTAAGGCAAAAGATTGAGCTAAGGTACAATGAACAGCAACAACTGGGACCTGCAACAAAATCTTGCCTGTGACAGAACACCACCATCCCTCTCCACATCAGAAAGTTGTCAAGCCCAGTCTGAGCAAGGGATGGGCCAATTTGACTGTTCATTTGTGGGTGAACATATCAGACGACACAGCGATTCTTCAAACAGCTCTTAGAATCATAGAATCATAGAATCATAGAGTTGGAAGAGACCACAAGGGCCATTGAGTCCAACCCCCTGCCAAGCAGGAAACACCATCAGAGCACTCCTGACATATGGTTGTCAAGCCTCTGTTTAAAGACCTCCAAAGAAGGAGACTCCACCACACTCCTTGGCAGCAAATTCCACTGTCGAACAGCTCTTACTGTCAGGAAGTTCTTCCTAATGTTTAGGTGGAATCTTCTTTCTTGTAGCTTGGAACCATTGCTCCGTGTCCGCTTCTCTGGAGCAGCAGAATACAACCTTTCTCCCTCCTCTATGTGACATCCTTTTATATATTTGAACATGGCTATCATATCACCCCTTAACCTCCTCTTCTCCAGGCTAAACATGCCCAGCTCCCTTAGCCGTTCCTCATAAGGCATCGTTTCCAGGCCTTTGACCATTTTGGTTGCCCTCCTCTGGACACGTTCCAGTTTGTCAGTGTCCTTCTTGAACTGTGGTGCCCAGAACTGGACACAGTACTCCAGGTGAGGTCTGACCAGAGCAGAATACAGTGGCACTATTACTTCCCTTGATCTCGATGCTATACTCCTTGTTTATTCTTGTTTATTCACAGGCCAGAACAGAACTGAACTGAAGGGTTCAGCCAGCCTGCTTATATAGAGCTCCACTAGAACGCAACAGTAACCATTTTCTGTAACTATCCAATCACTGAACGTCACTTTCAATCCCTTATTTGCATATGTGGACCTGAGTGAAAACTATCTACAGTATCCCCCTGCTGGCCCAGGGGGAGATCTTCAGTACATAACATTGACAATTCAGGCTTCTCTCACTTTCTCACATTATAATGCAGGGGTCATTTTAAAGTCCTCATGAAAATCCATTAGCATTTTGGTGCAAATTTCTCCTAATTTGCACATTTTTGTATGCTACTGTCCCCAACACAAACATTTTTTTGCAAAGCCATTTCCCCTAATATACAGTACTAGAAGTTTTAATATTATATTTACTACATATCTCTGCAACCCACCACATGCATTTTTGCACACATTACTTGGCTGCAGAATTCAGAGAAGTGTGAATTTCAGAGGGCGGTTGTGTCTCAGTTTGGCGCATGCCCATTGGGTAAGTTCCCCTTTAAATGCAAACTGAATCAAAATTCTCCCCCATTCCTAGACTCTGAGCAACTTGTTCCTTGAATGGAGGTCCAGCTGCTCTCATACTGGACTTCCCTGCAAAACCCCCAGCCTCAACACGTCCTCTGAATCTGCAGTTTTCCAAAAGAAGAACAAGCATGTCTCTTTTTCTTTGTCAAATGTTAAGAAGGTCTGCACTTCTAACTGTCTCGATGTTTAAAAGGGAAAGGTTTACCCCCAGGAAAGGGTTGCAGTGAGTGGCAGTTTCCTCTCTTCCGCTACTTTCACAACAGTAAAATATTTCTGTGGAAATTCTATAGTCGCATTCTGCAAGGCATTCTGGGTAAACATGGGTCACAGACAAATTATAAACACCGTGACCTTTGTGAGGGAATGGCTAGAAAAACTATGGGAGGGAGGCCTTTTATCAGGGGGCAGAGAGTTCGCCACATCACATACTCTAAGCTTTTATATATACATTCCTAAAAGAGGTTTAGTGACGGCAGTCTTCCATTATAGGTAGAGCCTGGGTACTCATCATGTGTTGAAGGTAAACACCCAGACCAGATATTTGACCACCAAAGCACTGCTTTTTTTTCATGCACTGAGTGGGTATTTCATTTCACACTTCATGCACAGCTTCCTCCTTTGAGAGGAAAGTTGGTTTTGTTTTGTAAAGAGAAAACAGGTTTCACTTTGGATATCTTTTCCAAAGCATGTCTGTTAATGTGTGCCAACCTGCCCTGAAGGCATTTAGAGTGGTCTACTAAGTTTCATCTTCACAACAACCCTATAAAGTAGGCAAGGCTGAGAGAGGACAACTTGCCCCAAAGCCCCAAATAATCTCCCTAGTCCTAGTCCAGAATACTGCCCACTGTCTCACCATAGACATCTGTAGGCATTTGCTCATTTATGGCAGAGATACTCTTGCTGTTTTGGTGTTGCAGATTTTTTTTTTGTTCAATTAACTAGATTTATATACTGCTTTATTTTATATTTTTATATTTATTTTAAACTAATATTGCCTTGCATGAAACAATAAAAAGATTCATTAAAATACTGATAAAATCAAATTGAAGAAACAAGTAGATACAATAAAATATAAACATAAAATATAAACTCAAGAGTTTTAAAAGCAAATACTCATCATGAAATTACATGTCCGAGTCGGCTTGCCTAAGCAAAAAGGGCTTTAGCAGGTGTTGAAAAGGGTAGAATTATTACTATACAGCCTTCAGATATTTGCTAATCCACCACCTGTGTCATTTCCCCTAGGTATCCTTACACTGGGTGACACACAGCCATATACAGTGGTACCTCATGTTACATGCGCTTCAGGTTACATACGCTTCAGGTTACAGACTCCGCTAACCCAGAAATATTACCTCAGGTTAAGAACTTTGCTTCAGGATGAGAACAGAAATCGTGCAGCGGCAGCAGGAGGCCCCATTAGAGAAAGTGGTGCTTCAGGTTAAGAACAGTTTCAGGTTAAGAACAGACCTCTGGAACGAATTAAGTTCTTAACCTGAGGTACCACTGTACTGTATATCCATGGCAGGCTTCTCCACACGAATTAGGATGCCTGAACACATGGTACAGTCTCTGTGCATAAATTTGCATTTGCACAGGCTTCCCCTTTGGAGGAAAGACGGCAACAGTTTATCATTGTCACTTATGCATGTATCATCACAAATTAATCTCTCCTCCCTACTGCTGCCTTGTTACAGAATGCTTCTAGTGAGAAAACTGCAGGAAGAACAGAGTGGACCAGGGACCCCACTGGGTGAAATAAATGGCCTAACAACCATCCCTGTGGTTGACAGAGTCAGCCAAGAATCCCAGATGGTCTCAGCTTAGAACTCAGCTATGAGAAGGTGAGCAATAGATGTTCACGAAGACTTGAAAGTCATCGAAGAACCCAATCAAACTTGTTGATGTGCATGTCTGTGTTTGGGAGGGATTTCTTGTCTTTCGGTTAAGATAACCTTTCTAGACCTGAGGTGTCTAATTCCAGTGGTTTAGTCAAGTTTCTTATTTCCTAATTACGGTTAATCGCATTCAGTCTGTAGGTCAATTTATGCACCTTAGTGTGCTTTCGACAGAGATTTGCTCTGTTTGTAATATGCTGAACTAAGGCGATTGATCCAAATAATCCCAGATGTTGGGATGCGAAGAATAAAATAGCATCTGCAATGGGGCGATATTCTTTTGGTTTTTCCCAAGACAAAATGGTGAGAGCAATTGCTTTTAAATGTGTGAAATTTTGATGCTCCTTTGAAACATTTGTCAGGCAAGTCAGAACCGGTGATTTCCCTTGAAAATACAAATCAGATATCAAGACTTCGAAATAAAAATAGACTTCATGCTGTCTGCTTCTCCTTTTTGTTAGTTATTTCAAAGTGTCAACATTACCTATCAAGCTTTGAAATGAACACCCTCCTAGGATAAATGGCTGAAGTTAACACCTCTGTAGGCACTGGTGATGTCTGCTTTAGATCCCTGAACTACCGAATGGATTGCTTTAAAGGTTGGAGGTTATCTTCCCATGCAACAGAGCAAATCGCTCTCTTTCTTCAAAGAAGTTCTGCTTTCTGTGGTGAAAAATGTTGGGAGGGAAGCCCCCGTTGGGCACCTTTTTCAATTGTTTAGCTTGAACATAACAGGTTGCAGCACTCAGCTCGATAATCTGTGATGGAATTAGACATTTGCTTCTTTGCTGCAAACAGGCATTGCTATTAGGAGCGTCTCCACCCCCATCGTTCAGCCCAGACAAAGATCCAGCACCGAGGGCCTTCTGGCGGTTCCCTCATTGCAGGAAGTGAGGTTACAGGGAACCAGACAGAGGGCCTTCTCGGTAGTGGCGCCCGCCCTGTAGGACACCTTCCCTTCAGATGTGAAGGAAATAAGCAGCTATCTTCTTTTTTAAAGACATCTGAAGGCAGCCCTGTTTAGGAAAGTTTTTAATATTTAATGCTGTATTGTTTTTAACACTTGATTGGAAGCCGCCCAGAGTGGCTGGGGAAACTCAGCCAGATGGGTGGGGTATAAATAATAAATTGTTACTATTATTATTATTATTATTATTATTATTAGACAACATGCAATGTAAAGACCATCATGTCCCACCGAGTTATAGCGCTATGGTTCGCTTTCCTCTTGAACCGGGGTTCTCTCCTTTTTTTTAGTGGTTGTCTAAAGCAAGATTCAAAGCAAATTTGGAGGCTCCCCCTCAGGGCAGTCAGTTACAGAAACTCTGAGGGCTAAAACAAGAGTTTTGACAATACTTGGTAGATTTCTCAGTGAAGTTTTGTCACCCATAAAACAACAATACCATCAAGAATAGAGAGGCACCCGCTTCAGGCAAATGATTTGGTGTGTCTGGAAAAGGCAGCAAATTGGTAATACTTTATTGTATATGTATCTTTTCTGCAAAGGAGGGGGAGAAGTCCTTTTTGGACCTGGGGAACTGTGCAACTTGACTTGTGGAGGGGTGCACAGCACCATTTGCTGGGTCTCAGGCCAGGCCAGCAAATACATATTTGAAACCTGCCTGCTTCTCTGTCCCACCCACTTCACTTCAGTCATCTGTCCCTCTATCTCTTTCTCTCTCTCTCCAGTAGGAATGGGAGGGAAAGTTGATTCCGTTTGCGTTAAAAGGCAAATCCAACTAATTTGCATGTTCTGAAACAACATGCAAACTGAAACACATTCATCCTCTGAAATTCATACTTCTCTGAATTTTGCAATGCAGTTCTGCAGCCAAGCAATGTGTACACCAATGCATAGAAATACAAAGTAGTCAAAATAACGTATTATATTGGGGGAAATTGAGTTGCCTAAATGGAAACGCTGCCATACAACAATGGGTATATGAGGATACATGTGCCCTAAAACGCGGGTAACTTCCATGGGGACTATTTTTTAAGCAAACTGTTCTGCAAATGTGGAGAACTGCAGTTAAGAAACTGAAAGAAACCAAAATATTTGCCCACCCCTGCTCCTCCGAGTGAGTCATGTGTCAATTCCCAGCCCCCACCTCACACCTCTTAAAAGTAAGCAAATTTCCCTGTCCTTTCCCTGCTCATCAGAAAATGTATCTCATCTCTCAGAGCTGACAGGTATCTGTCAGAAGTACCAAGATATGTGGAGCCAAGGGACTCTGAATGCCTAGTTTTCATCCGCCCAATACCACTTAAAGCACCTAGAATTCACAGAAAAATAAACAGGGAAACGAGTAAGAGCAAGTAGCTATGGAATAGGCAGGGATGAGGCAGGAATGATACTATTTACAAAAAATAAAATAAATAAAAGCAATCTGCCGGAAGGAAACTGCACCGAGTAATAGGGCTTACTCCCAGGTAAGTATAGGATTGTAGTCTAATTTGTGGTTTCTAGCTTACTCTTAGAACCAGACTAGATATTCAGCTAAGCCCTGGAGCCCAGGTCTCCAAGGAGCGTCTGACAGAGGCAGTGGTGCAGTATGGAGGAGTTTGGAGGAGCGAGTTGCATGGAGAAGTGCTTAATCCATGTACCACCCGCTGCATTCCTCCAGTGTTCCCCTCTCCAGCCATTTCCCCCCCTCAGCTGCAGTTCCCATGTGTGTTTCCTGTGTGGGTGGGAAAAGCAGCTGGGGTAAGTTGCATGGGAAAAGCAATGGATATGAGAATGCCTCTGCTTCCTTGCCTCTGCTTCTCCATTCTAAGTCACCAGGGTTGTGCATAGCCCTCTCCTATCTAGATGGTCACCCCGGACTGAGCCAGATGATACCCAACCTGGATCCAGCCCAGATCAGTTTGCGTTGGGTGGGTATAATGTTTAGTGCACTGGAAGAAGCAAAGATCACCAGTGTTGAAGCAAGGATACTTCAACATCAACATCGTTGGACTGGCCATGTTGTGCAGATGCCTGATGATCGTCTTCCAAAGCAACTACAGTGGTACTTCGGGTTAAGTACTTAATTCGTTCTGCATGTCCATTCTTCCCCTGAAACTGTTCTTAACCTGAAGCACCACTTTAGCTAATGGGGCCTCCTGCTGCCACCACACTGCTGGAGCACTATTTCTGTTCTCATCCTGAAGCAAAGTTCTTAACCTGAGGTACTATTTCTGGGTTAGCGGAGTCTGTAACCTGAAGTGTATGTAACCCGAGGTAATCTACTCCAAACTTAAAAACGGTAAGTGTAATGCTGATGGTCAACAAAGACTCTCTTAAAAATGTAGTATAAACACTGACAACTGGGAAACACTGGCCTGCGAGCGCTCCAATTAGAGAACACCCTTTACCAAAGGTGTCATGGGTTTTGGAGACGCTTGAACTCAGGACGAAAGGGAGAAATGCGCTAAGAGGAAGGTACATTTGGCAAACCCTCACCATGATCAACTCCCACCTGGAAACCTATGTCCCCACTGTGGAAGGACGTGTGGATCCAGAATTGGCCTCCACACAGGGGCGAATGAAGGCGTCATGACACCCGGGGTGGCAAACCGCTATGTACAGCGCATGTGCGATGTCACTACATACAGTGCATGTGCTGTATGTAGCGCCACAGCACATGTGGCATACATAGTGGTTTGCTGCCGCCGCTCCAGCCATGAACGGAGGATCCTCCACATGCAGCTGCGCGATGGCTGCTCAAGATGCCGTGAGCCCCCACGGGGTGCCTTATTGTCACCCCCCCAGACATGGCAACCAGGGCGCCCCGCCCCCCATTGCAATGCCACTGCTTCCACAGTCACTTACGGACTCACTGTTAAAACCATGTTCATGGAAGACAATCTTACTCGGCTACGAGTGATCGCCAAAGAAGAAGAAGAATGCTTAATAAAGGTTTTTAAGCCCTAATTAAACATATAGGTGGGAGTGGCCAGGGAAGAAGGAAGCGCTACATCTCTTTCCATATCTCTTGACCTCACTGCAAGCAGGAGGCTTGAGTCCTTCTGAGTGCAATTTGTAATGTGCAATTTCAAGAAACACACACACACACACACATGCACACAGTATTGCTGGATCATATGAAAAAAGTAAAACTACATTAGGGCTATACCTTTACAAAGCACGCTAAGATATCACAAAACAACGTGCAAGCGTTTGAGTACTCCAGCATTCTTCTTCATACTAGGTGGTAAACAGTGCAGAGATAGAACATCTTGGTTTAATACACACCCAGTGCTGGCTCAAGGTGTCCCACAGCAGCCAAGATTTTCTCCTCACACGTGCTTTCTTTGCCCTCTAGCCCAGGGGTCAGCAAACTTTTTCAGCAGGGGCTGGTCCACTGTCCCTCAGACCTTGTGGGGGGCCAGACTATATTTTGAAAAAAAGAAGAATAATGAATTCCTATGCCCCACAAATTACCCAGAGATGCATTTTAAATAAAAGGACACTTTCTACTCTTGTAAAAACACGCTGATTCCTGGACTGTCTGCGGACCGGATTGAGAAGATGATTGGGCCAGATCCGGCCCCTGGGCCTTAGTTTGCCTACCCATGCTCTAGCCTGATGAAGAGTTCTGGAGAACTCAAAAACTTTCTACTTTGTGGTATTTTGGTTGACCTAATAATACCCACCAATATATTGCCCTAATGTGTTTTGTTGTTGTTGTTTATTTCAAGGGGGAGGATGTTTAGACTGAGCTAAATGGGAACCTGGGACGCAGGTGGCGCTGTGGGTTAAAGCCTCAGCGCCTAGGGCTTGCCGATCGAAAGGTCGGCGGTTCGAATCCCTGCGGCGGGGTGCGCTCCCGCTGCTCGGTCCCAGCGCCTGCCAACCTAGCAGTTCAAAAGCACCTCCGGGTGCAAGTAGATAAATAGGGACTGCTTACCAGCGGGAAGGTAAACGGCGTTTCCGTGTGCGGCTCTGGCTCTGGCTCTGGCTCTGGCCAGAGCAGCGATGTCACGCTGGCCACGTGACCCGGAAGTGTCTCCGGACAGCGCTGGCCCCTGGCCTCTTAAGTGAGATGGGCGCACAACCCCAGAGTCTGTCAAGACTGGCCCGTATGGAAAGAAAACATTATGAAAATGATCTATCGGTGGTACATGACCCCAGTCAAGCTTGCAAAAATTTATCACTTGCCTAACAATAAGTGTTGGAAATGTAATGAGACTGAAGGCACTTTTTACCACCTTTGGTGGACCTGCCCAAAGGTTAAAGCTTTCTGGGAAATGATCTATAATGAAATTAAGAAGGTCCTTAGGTGGACTTTTCCTAAGAAACCAGAGGCTTTTCTCTTGGGCATGGTTGGCCAATTGGTGTTAAAGAAGGATAGGATTTTCTTTATGTATGCCACTACAGCAGCAAGAATTCTACTGGCAAAGTATTGGAAGATGCAAGAACTACCTACTCTGGAAGAATGGCAAGCAAAGGTGATGGACTTTATGGGACTGGCTGAGATGACGGGCAGAATCCGCGACCAGGGGAAGGAGACAGTGGAAGAGGACTGGAAGAAATTTAAAATATATCTTAAAAACTATTGCAAAATTGAGGAATGTTAAGATGTCAGGGGCTAAGAGGTAGAGAATTGCAGCAGTAACTAAAAAACTAAAGGAAATTTTATGAAAGGGAATTAAGATAATTGACTAAAGGGTTGCTAGAGAATCACTAAACAAGGATGCAGAGATGGGGAGGTATGGGGAAGTCAAAAGAAAGAAGGGTATGAAATGATGATTTTGAAGTTATATTGGTTTAATTGTTTTGTGTGTTTTGATTTTCTTGTTTTTCTTCTGTTTGTCTTGTTTTGTTTTTATTATGTGTTTGAAAAACGAATAAAAATTATTTTAAAAAAAAAAGACTGGCCCGTATGGGCAGGGGTACCTTTACCTTTACCTTTAAATGGGAACCTCAAGAAAAGGCTGCCTTATATTTTTATAGTGATTTTGATATTGCTCATTTATTGCATTTTGATATTACTATTTGTTTTTTTCATGCAGGATAATGTTTTGTTATGGGGCAGCACAGAGATGAAACATATTATCATCAATAAAACACATGCATAGAAAAACACCCAAATTATTTCTGTTTGGAGACAAACTGACCTATCTTATATTTTGGAAGGGCCTTCGATCATTGCTGCGTCGTCCTTTATGAAACTGCCAGAGAGAGACAGTCATTTGCTTGGTGAGCTCAGCCCATCCAGAGTGTAAGCTAGAAAAGGCTTTGCAGTGACCCACAACAGCCTTTTCCAGATGGCATCTTGTACCCGCTGGAGGGACTTCTCATTAAATGGCTGATTGGGTGCTAGCTGGTGTGCTGGGGAAGGGGAAGCTGTTTTTTTATTGCTGGCTGGAGATCAAGGGCTTTTTTGAATATTGCAGTGTCTATTTAGGAAGCGTATTTGTTTACACAGCCCTTGACAGCTGTGGTGTTAACAGGAGGGCAGCTCTCACTTAAAGGCACAGGATGAAGCAGACTTTGTGGGACTGCTTGTTCCCTATCACTCTTCTGTGCCTCTGTGATATGCGGGAATGAAGGACGTACCTTTAAAAAAATGAGATGCAAAGGTATTGCGAGACTTTGAGGATTCCGGGTTTTAGGAAACAGTGCAGAAATCCATTCAAAACAATATAGAATCACAGAGTCGAACCTTAATGATGGTACAGTTACGGAAGGGTGAGAAATTTTGTTCACTTTGCAGTTAAAGGCAAACCTAACCAAATTCACATTTCCTGAAACAGTATACAAATGTTGTACAGTATATTGCAATGCAGCCACCTTTTGAAATTCTCTGGGTTTTGCAATGCAGGTAGTCATCCAGGTAATATATACGAAGTTGCTATAGTAGGGTAAACTCAAATGAAGTGAAAAAGCATACATTAGTAAGCATAACATACAAAATGCATTATATTAGGGAATTTGGCTTGCAAAAATATTCACAGTGGGCAATACTGCACACACACACACACACACACACACACACAAACACACACACACACACACACACACAGAGCTTTTTTCTGAGGAGATGCAGGGGTACGCATACCCCTAAACATTTTTTGAATATTTGTACTTTTGTCCATTTACTGTATTTATTTTTCCCAATTTGAACTACAAAATGGTGATTTTCTTGAGTCAAAATGAGAGCACCCCTAAACATTTTTTTAGAAAAAAAGTGCTAAATAAATTTGCACTAAAATGCTGATGAATATTCATAAGGCCCATGATTTTTAAAAAATTGCAAACTGATATGGAAATATGAATTGGTATTGCAGCACTTTAAACTATTATTATTATTATTATTATTATTATTATTATTATTATTCCAATTTATATACTGCCCTTTATCCAAAGATCTTATGGCAGTGTGCAGCATAAGAAACAAATTACAAAACATCAGTGCAAAAAACATAAAAAAACATAGTAAAGGGCATACCGGCAGAGTAAAATAATCATCATAAAAACAGTCCTCTCCCCCACACTTTCGCAAATGTATGGTGTGAATGTGGCCCTGGTCTTCGCAGATCACATCCGTCCATGGCTGACCCATTTCCCATACCCTCTTCAAGTGCTTTTGCCTGGCTGAAATATATTCTGGAACCGCAATAATGCCTCTTTTCTTACCTGGTTGGAGACACGTAGAAACCACTTATTTTTGTATTGCTGGAATATTGCTTCATGTGCAAGGGTAAGGATCACATCTTTTGCTCTGCCCACTGTTTGCCACTGTATGTGTCACCCAATTCTCCAAACGATGAAATACTCTGGGGGTACCTGCACTTTACCCAAGGTTTGGTTTCCTTGGAATGAAGGTCAGTGGAGACTGTGATGTCTTTATGATATATTGCTTTATGTACACATGTAGACAACCTGAACATAGCATTCCAATAAATATTGCTTCTCTATTAGATTTCCAGAGAAGCCCCAAAGCCCAGCAAAGGACAAGACATGTTTCTGTGTCCTCCAGCATTCAGCTTCGACCTTTCACACACACAACAATCCTGGCTATTGTTTTTTCTACAAACCAACCAGCTGAGGGGTGGGAGAAAGGCTCACCCATTTATTCTATGGCACAGAACAACTTCTTTGGATATTCTCAATTGTGGTACTTAACTAGCCAGCCAAAGCCATTACTTTGACAAACAAAGTGGTCTGCCAGGCTTCCTCTACCCTCACAATCCCTGGTTTTGGAAGGATCCCAGGGTGTCATTCAGACAGACCTCCCCAAACTCATAACACTATCACAAAGTTTTTATTATTAAACGCTGTGCAGTGGTACCTTGGATTAAGTACTTAATTTGTTCCGGAGGTCCGTTCTTAACCTGAAACTGTTCTTAACTTGAAGCACCACATTAGCTAATGGGGCCTCCTGCTGCTGCCACGCCACTGCTCATCCTGAAGCAAAATTCTTAACCTGAGGTACTATTTCTGGGTTAGCGGAGTCTGTAACCTGAAGCGTCTGTAACCTGAAGTGTATGTAACCTGAGGTACCACTGTAGTCACCTTTCTACAGGAAACCTGTCCACAAGGTGAGTTTAGAAATAACATAAAAATGCTTCCACATGGTAAAAACCATGACTGTAAAATGAGTGAAAATATTAAAACAATAAAGGCAAGAAAGTTCTCCTAGGCTCAGGGGGGCTGGCTGCTAAGTAAGTGTGTGAAAGCGTGCAGTCTCTCTGGGATTCAAGAAACTTATTTTTTAAACTTATGACTGTTATAATTGGGGGGGGACACACCTGCAACTAGAACCCACGTCCAACTTCTGCCGCCTTTCCCCTCCTGCTCCTGACAACCTTGAACAAGAGCAGAACATATAGCAGAAGAAAAAAATGGCGGGAAATGGTTTGCTTGTTATTTGTGTGCACGAGTCTGCTAAGGCTGCAAGAGCGGGGCGAGTTGAAACCCTGTGAATTTTTTCATCGCAGGTGTCAGCCCCTTTAGGGTTTTCCAGAGTCCCAAAGGAATTCTTCCACTCAAAACCTGATAGTTTCCCCCCCTCGTCAACCTTCTGCCCTTCTCTTTAAGGCAGTTACAGATCAGACCGAATGTTTGTGCAACAGCAGACAAAGAGCACATGCCTGCGTTAAGAAACCTTTTGGGGAATGATTTATATCCTAGACACATTACGCAGTGACCCACAAAAGTCACTGATATATTACTGCAAGACTGGAGGCAAATGGAGCATTTTGGAATGATCTGCCAAGTGATTTATACTTCGAGGCCCAAAGGAGGTCAGAGCCTGAGAGGTTCATTTGATATAATCCAAGAGCAGCTGATTGTGAGTTATTATTAATTAATTATTATTACTAACAATAATTGTTCCTTTTAAAACAACATTTCTTTATTTTAGACCTGTTGTTTTCCATCTTTTCCCCATCGGAGACCCTTTTCCACACAAACTCAACTGCTGAGAAACCCTGCGATATCTGCCGTAGAAACCACAGGGCAGAGGATTCTGGGTGATATAATAATAATAATAATAATAATAATAATAATAATAATAATAATAATTTATTTATACCCCACCCATCTGGCTGGGCTTCCCCAGCCCCTCTGGGTGGCTTCCAACAAAATATTAAAATACAGTAATGCATCAAACATTAAAAGCGTCCCTAAACAGGGCTGCCTTCAGATGTCTTCTAAAAGTCTGATAGCTGTTGTTCTCTTTGACATCTGGTGGGAGGGCGTTCCACAGGGAGGGCGCCACTACCAAGAAGGCCCTCTGCCTGGTTCCCTGTAACTTGGCTTCTTGCAGTGAGGGAACCGCCAGAAGGCCCTTGGCGCTGGACCTCAGTGTCCGGGTAGAACAATGGGACTGGAGACTCTCCTTCAGATATATTCTGAGGTCCATATTTTGTTCCTCCGGAGTATTGCTAGAATCTTCTCACCCTCACCATCACCTTCTGCAAACTAAGGGTCAAACTATACATTGTGTTTAATATGTAGCCTTGGACCACAGCTTATCGGGGAGTTTTGATCCTCCTCAGGCATGACATCCCAAATCTCGCACCACATGTAGGAATGGGGGAGAAATTCATTTGCATGCCACTGGGTCAAGTTTAAGATCTTGCAATTGGCATAGAAAGCCCTGAACAACTTGGGACCTGGCTACCTTGGTACCAGGTCTTGCTCTGTATACCCTTCTTACTTCAGTCCTAAGGAGAGATATGCTTAGTGGTGCTGTGTGCTCCTGAGGTGCCTCTTATGTCCACTAAACCCCAGACTTTTAGGGAGGCTGTGTCTGCCCTTTGGAATGCACTCCCAGTGAACACCAGACAGGCACCTACAGTACTGGCATTCAGGTACCTGCTCAAAGCTCATCTATTCACCCAGGCTTTCCTGAGGTGTGATAACAGCTATGCTGATGTATTGATTTCATCTATTGATTTGTCATGCATTTTGTATATGCTTTAGATATGGAAGGTTATTGTTGATTTTGCGCTGTTCACCGCCATGGTATTTCCCCCCTAATGTTGGCAGTACAGACTCCCCCTCTTTCTGCAAATTAATAAAAATATATGTCCAAGCAGAGCAAAGAAAGCCCTTAACGCACATAATTCACGCTATCCTGAAACAGATGGGGAAGGCAATTCATACCCTTCATCTGGAAGTGTTTGGGAGAGTTTTAGCTCATGTAAAGCTTTTCCACAAATGCTGCTGTTTCTTGGGACTGCCACAAATCAGTTTGTGACAAACTGTGCACTGTGTCCTTGGCAGGAGGTGGGGAAATGACTTGTGTGACTCATTTAAAAGTGCTTGTAAAAAGATTTAAAACAAAACAAAAACCACCTCTGGCTGTTTAAGAAAAGTGTTGTCTAGGTATCTTTTAGCATCTCTTCATTGCTATGTAAATTGGCTAGACACAAACCCTAGACATAAGCTATCATGGCAGCAAAAATATGTTTTGCCTAAAGTATCTAGGTCAAATCAAATCAAGCCTGGAGCGTTATTTTGGGTGTATTCTGTGACATGTTATTGAAACAATAATAGTGATTTTATGGTGGATTTATTTTGTCTCTTTGTTGTTCTCTATTGTTTCCCCAATGCTACCATATTATTTCTGCCTGGAGGTGCTATAGCATAACAAAAGTGGAGTGGGGGGGGGAACCCCACTTGCCCCCCAAATTTATGGAATTTCAGCAGGAAGTTACAGGGCACACTCGGACTGGAAATGAAGCAGCTTGACCACCTCAAAACCTTTGAAGGCACAAAGAGTTTTGAAAGAGGGATCGTGTTTGACCACTTTGAAATCATCATGAGCACACATAATCAAGAATGCATAATTTTTAAAAAGTCTACTGGGGCCCAGGGTAGTACAGAGCCAGTGGAGACAGAGTATTTAGACAGATTTCTAACATTTCTTTTGCAATACAGTACCTGTTGCATTCTAGAATTATGTCTTTTTCCATTCATATACCACAATATCACACTAACTTTTCAATGGCGGAAATGAACTGTATGCTGGGATAAAAAAAAAAAAAAAGGTAAAGGATGCCTGACAGTTAAGTCCAGTCATAGACGACTCTGGGGTTGCAGCGCTCATCTCGCTTTACAGGCCATGGAAGCCGGCGTTTGTCCGCAGACAGTTTTTCCGGGTCATGTGGCCAGCATGACTAAGCCACTTCTGGCGCAACGGAACACCGAAACCGGAGCGGCGCATGGAAACACCGTTTACCTTCATGCCAGAGCAGTACCTATTTATCTACTTGCACTTATATCTTTATTTTGGCATGCTTTCTAACTGCTAGGTTGGCAGGAACAGGGACTGAGCAACAGGAGCTCACCCTGTTGCGGGGATTCAAACTGCCGACCTTCTGATGACAAGCCCAAGAGGCTCAGTGGTTTAGACCACAGCGCCACCCATGTCCCTATTTATGCTGGGATACCTCCTCCTATTTTGTCAATGTGAAATTCCTGCGATTTTCTGAGTTAGGGATATTATAAACATATTTTTTTCTGGAAACAACACGGAAATGAGTGCAAACCTTCTGATTCCACTGGATTTCCAGAAGTGGCTCTTATGTCATGTGGAAGATCACATAAAACACGAAAATGCACATGTAAGGAAATTTGAAGATGGAGTAAAATGTATCTGAATGCATCCATTGTCTATCTACACTGCAATGCTTTCAATGAATAAGTGTGTGAGTGCATATTGGAATGTGCATCAGCTATCCTAAATATAATTTAGTTTGGATTGTGGCTGAATCGGGCTTTGAAGGGCAGGAATTTTTAAAAATTGCATTATTTGCATAAAGATCTCATTAAAAATCTGATGCGAAAGCCACAAAGACCTTGCAGGATTAGCTGCCTGAAATGTTAAAATACCTGCATACAGTGAGAGATTTATCCATAGAAAACTGAATGCTTGTTAGATAGGTGCTATGGCTTCTGCACCAACTCTTTGACCACTTGACAATGAAAAATAATAATAATAATAATAATAATAATAATAATAATAATAATAATAATATCGCATCCCTCAAAGCAAACACAATGCAAGCATGTAAAACACTGCAGGGTGAATTTTACTACCTCAAATGATCACGAAGATGGGGAGGTGGATTCCTGATGTGGGAAGCAGAAGATCTCAACTGCCTGAGATGGAGATTACAAGCAAATATAAATACAATGTAAAAATGGACTTGCACACATGGTAAGTCCACATCTAGACTGACTCGTGTAGGGTTGATGTGAGGATAAAATGAAATAAGGACATAATGTAACCTTCCTGGAGCACTTGGAATAGGAGAAGAAAGTGCTCTGAATAAATTATTTCATAGCTACAGCATGCATGCACATAACACACTTATTTTTGGCTTATACTAGTAGGCCTTCTAGTTATTCCCATGAAACTCATGCAGTACCTATTTGCCAATCATGAATACTGATTGCTGGCATTTACTAGATTCAATCCCTTGCCTTTTTGACTGTTTCTCTTTGGCTGGCTCAATGATGCCTGTGTTAGGCTGGAATCCTATATGTAAAGTGGGACTGTGGACTTTCTGAGTAGAAACACACAGCATGGCTTGTTAAAGTGTTTTCTTCAGGTGCGGTAGCGTTTTAATTTCAAACGTGCTAGCATCTACGCTTGGTTAAAAAGTGGATTTCGCAATGCTGTTTGACATGACACAAATCTGGAAATTTCAAACAAATGATTACGTGATAATCCAAAACTACATGTGTCTAACACCTAAATATCTCTTTATGTTATTATTTTTTTTAAAGGATGAGCTATGTCCAGAATATGCCCCTTTCAAAGAGATATTTCAGCCCCAGCTCCTCCAAGGCCACAGAAGAATGCCTTATATCAATTAAATATAGTCTCTGCAGATTGATTCTCCACTAGAACCATAGGTGCCAGTTCCAGGTGGCTGAGTGCAGGATCCTACCATAACATTGCTTTGTACACCCAAGGAGATGCTTAGGTCAGATTTCATGCTTGGGCCGACTATGTAATAAAACTTTGGCTGACAGCTGTGTTTCTTGGATATGATTAAAACAAGGCAGCTCCTAGGAAAGCCATTTTTTGCAGCTTCCTTTAAACTTTTCTAATGTTTGTTAGGTTCCATATTCAAAAAACTATCCAAGCACCTGCTTAATTGCTCCTGGCGTCATCTGGATGTGTATTTTAAGTGCTTTTCTGAACCAAGGCCTAAGAAGCTTTCAGCACCAGCAAGTTCGAATTCTGTTGTCACAAGTTTGCTTAATTACTTTGGCAAATCAAGAAATGTGTCCAAATCTCTTTTCAGCATTCTTTATTCAGCCTCCCCCACAGCTGATTCCTCTTAAACTAGAAGGAGCCTCAGATGTGCCTAAAATATATGCGGGTATTCTTGAGATTCTCCTGCCAAGATTGAGCCATAAATAGTTTTTCTTTGACCAACTAAATCTTACAGACAGGACAAAAAGGAAGATGGGCATTTGCCAGAGATGGTCATATAATGAACTCTCTGATGTCATCTTTTACAAAATAAATTAAGTTGCTCAACTTTTATGGATTGTCAAGCCCAGTATAATGCTCAAGGCTAGTTTCCACCTCTTTGTCACTTGCTACTTTAATATCAAGTGATGACTCACTCACATTTGGTGAATGAATGGTCCCACATGAGTAGTCACAACTGACACACAAAAAAGAGGAAATACATCATAAAAAGGACACTGATTTGCATAAAATTTGCAATGCTGTTGAACATTTAGAAATCATTACTGTGATTTAAATGGATACATGCCCTGACTCTTACCCCAAGACATGCAAGCAGAGGCTCTTAATTGTAAATAAGAAAGATTTTTTTCCAGGCAAATATAGTTAACGGGCTCAGCAGCAGATGCAAACCTTAGGAGTGGTGATTGAGGATTTCAAGAGCAGGGCAAGAGGTTCAGAACCGGGTGGAAGCAATGAAGATGTCCCAACAAGTTTCCCTGCCCCTCCTGCCAACTTCTACGGATGAGGCGTGCTGCACTCACTCGTAATACTCTCTTGCTTTATGGGAATGTCACTATTGGAAGCATGTAGTCCTGTGGGTGGGTGGGTGGATCTGCTCCTATCTGCAAAGATGGCACCTGGTTCTACGTGACAAAGCTGCACCCTCCTGTTCAGGCTCTTGTTGAGTCATGGCCACCTCCAGTTTAGCTTCCCACCTTGGGTGATCAAAGCCCCCTCCAGCTCCAGTGAGACCCTCTGTCCCACAGGAAGGGGAGAGCCAGCATCCCTGCTCACCTTTCCAAAGTGACTGGAAGGGAGAGGTCCCCTCCCCATCTTTAATCCAGACATCCATCATCCTCTTTCTCCTTCTCCTTCTCCTGCTTTGGAGCCCCTGTTGAGAGGTAGTGTGGTGTATGTCAGGAGTTCAGCCTACACTCGAGTAGGACTCTGGCAGACTGGCATGTTCCCTCCCTCCTGGTCAATTGTTCGGGAGCTTCATAAGCTTTCTTCAGCCCGAACATCACAGCGACCAATGCCAACCAACACCGGCACACTTAGAGATCTTCAGAGTCTTCACAGCTTTTCATAACAGACCTCAGCAACTCAGATTTGGCTAATCTACTTTATTTACATATAAACACACACAGAGCACTGCAACATGGCTCCCTCTCTCTCTAGCATCAGACAGCAAAGAGAAAAGGAACAAAGGACAATAGTCCCACTTCACGGAACACAGTAACATAAACATCCTGTCTCCATCACATCCCAGTCTGTGGAGTCAAAACATACACCGTCATGTGATAGACAAAAATCCCATGACTCCAATCATGGATCAGATTACTGGAGTAGACCAGGGTTCAAATCCCCACTCAAGCCACAAAGCCCACTTGGGTGACCTTGGGCCAGTCACACTCTCTCAGCCTGACCAACCTCACAGGGTTGTTGTCAGGATAAAAATGGAGAAGGGAATTGTGTACTACCTTAGACTCCTTTGAGAAAAGGCAGGGTGTGACTGTAAGAAGTAAGTAAATAAATAAATAGTAAGCTAATTGTGTGTGGGGTTTTTTTTGGGGGGGGGACTGTTGGGTCACAGGTGTGGCACAGGGGGACTGTTGGGTCACAGGTGTGGCACCAAGGATTAGCCCTGCCCATGTGTTGCAACCCTGAATCAAAAATGGGGGAAAGTGGAAGAAATACTGCTAGGGGGGAGGCTGACAAAAGAAGAAATGATCACCAAAAATCAGGCAGGGGAACTACTACCAACAGTGGTTGCTTCTGCTGAATTTCCTAGATTCCCCTCTCCCCAATCAGAGAGCCAGTGTGGTGTAGTGGCCTCGGAATCTGGTGAACCGGGTTCGCGTCTCAGCTCCTCCACATGCAGCTGCTGGGTGATCTTGGGCCAGTCACACTTCTTTGAAGTCTCTCAGCCCCACTCACCTCACAGAGTGTTTGTTGTGGGGGAGGAAGGGAAAGGAGAATGTTAGCAGCTTTGAGACTCCTTAGGGTAGTGATAAAGCGAGATATCAAATCCAAACTCCAAACTCCTCCCCATGCCACAGCCCACCTCATACAGCAAGGCCCACCAACCCTCAGGGGATCCTTTCGGGAGAGGCTGTGGGGACTCCCAATAGATGAGGGAATGGGAAATTCAGTTCCAATTTGCCCCGTGACACTCGCATTTCCCTGGATCCATCCCATTTAAAATATACATTAAGTAGTAGCAATTGTAATGTTAGTTTCAGCAGCAGGAATAAATCACGGCCCTTTCCTAACTGAGATCTCTTCCACTCATTCATCCTTGTTGATTTCTCCCCTTAGGAAGGGGTGGTGGGAATACTTAGTACTTTCTAAAACAAACTTGCGCAGTGGGTGAGAGGAAGCTGTCGTTTAAACCTCTAATTTATAGGCAGGCAACACCTCCCCTAAATATTAGCTGTATTTTGCATCTGAACATGTGCAATCTATTAAAAGAGAAGATTCAGAGACCTTGGCCTGCGTATTCTTCTCACATGGACAGGAAATGGAAAGAAGAATTTTCTACATACTCTATTGGTTATAATACTTTTATTAGATTCCAAGATAAATGTATATATATAATCGATGGTGCCTGCTTCATCCCACGAAGGGGCTATTGTAAGTCATGCAATTCTTATAAAACAGTCAGTGAAGGGAGCAGACTTGAGACACAAATGGTTTTATTGGAGGATTGTTTTTTAAAAAAAGAATTTGTACTTTTTGTATTTAGTTTCGTCTGTACAGTATCTTGTACACGTCTTTGGTGGCTTATAAGAGTTGTTTATAAATTAACGGTGGTTTATAAATTAATGGTGTAGAGTGGTTTATAAATTAATGAAATAAATAAATAATACTCAGCTTTCCTGCATCAGAAAAGGCGTCGGTTCTTAATGTATACAAAAGTCCCAGCGTGAAGAACAACAATTTCAATACAACAACAATATCAGTATCCACAAAATCAGAAAAACACAAATATAAAAACAGTTTAACATCATGAGTCTATCAGCTGAATACCACTGGGATCTTCTGAAAACCTGCATAAAAACGCCATTAAAATGCCAACTAAATTTCGAGGGGCAAGGAGTTCCAAAGCCACATCTAGAGCCTGTTCTGCTACATGTGTTGGGTCACTGAGAAGTTGAGAAGGCCCTGTGGTTGTCATGTCAAGCACGCTATTAAGCATGTGTTTTTGCCCTTTTCTGTAGTGTGAAGTATATTGGTTGATAGACATGCAAATAGATATGAGGTAAGAATGGGTGTCAGGGAGGAAGGGGACATTGAATTTACCGTATGTACTGCCCTATACCCCCCCGGGGGTCTCAGGGCGGCTCACAGAATAAAATCAAGACATAAAATCACCAAACACCCAACAAAAATAAAACAACAACCCAATAGCCCCCCCCCAGGTGAAAGGGTTCAGGTTTTCCAAATATGGGCTATCACCTCTCCACCCTTTTCAGCTTTCTGGTGGTATTTCTCCCACCTGCAATGGATGAGAAGTTAAGGAATACAGTAGATGGACAGGTCAACTGGCTAAGGCCCATGCTGCATGAAAGACCTTATTCCCTCATATGAACCTGCCCAGGTTTTGAGATCTTCAGGGAAGACCCTTCTCTCGCTCCCACGCCCCTCACAAACATGTTTGGTGGAGACATAGGAGAAGACCTTCTTGGTAGCTGCTTCCAGACTTTGGGACTCCTTCCTGAGAGAAGCTAGACTGGCTTGCTCCTAGTCCTTCCACTGGTAGGGGAAGACTTTCTTGTTCCAACAGGCTTTGGGGTACTATGATATTTTTTTAAATTTGTTTGATTTTGATGGGGATAGATGATAGATAGATAGATAGATAGATAGATAGATGGATGATAGATGATAGATGAAAGATAGATAGATAGTTTTAATTCTATCAATATTTAACTGGGTTTTTTAAAAAATGATTTCCCCTTTATGTCTTTAGTTGTTCTTATTTTTATCTGTAAGCCACCTTCAGTACCTGTAAAGCAAAATGTGGGGTCTAAAACAACAACAACATTAACAACAATAACTTGCATAGGTTTAGAATGTTAATCCAGACCTAAGTGGGCATGAACTGTCAAAATGTAAACCTCTTTGAGATACATTCCATTTACTAGGTTTCCAGACTTTGTTATAGTAAGCATTCTCAAGGCAAAAAAACAACCATTCTTAAGTTACATGATCTAAGATACACTTTATTTTTATCCCACTAGAAAAGAATAGAGGAATGTGCTGAAGATTCAGTTCATTTGGCCCACATTCAATTGGCTCTGAATATTCGAATCTTGACTCGCAACCCTACTGTTTCTGTGACATTGGTCGTTCCCAAACTTAGCAACACCTACTTAGCAATTTCCCTCTCCCCTTTCCCTTCTCATAACATTTTTGGGCAAGGTTCTTGAGAGGGTAGCTGCCAACTAGATCTAGCTACTTTTGGAAGAGACAGATTTTCTAGATCCCTTTCGATCAGAATTCAGGTGTGGTTTGGGTACAGAAACTGTCTTGGTCACCCTGTACAATGACTTGTGTTGGGAAGAAGACAGAGGGGGTACGACTCAGTTGATGCTCACTGATCTCTTGGCAGCTTTCAATACCACTGACTATGGTACCCTTTTGGAAAAAAAACTGTTTGAATTGGGTACGAGAGACACTGCATTGTGGTAGTTCCATTCTTACTTAGATGACCGATTCCATAAGGTGGTTGGAAATCTTGTCACACTGTTGGTTAAAATGTTTAAGGAACATCTTTTGTCTCAATCCTAATGAACCAATAAATTCCAATACACTTATAATTACCAGTTTGGTCCAGAGTCTGTATTTCAGTCCCATCATGTACCCCAGAGTTTGGTACTGAGTATCCTTTCTTCCAGACTTAATGTGTAACATTAAACATTTTTTCAAATCAACATCACATCTGGACATCATTGCTAATAATTTGGTAACTTCCAGAAATCCTTTTGTTGCATTGTTCCCTTGGAATGGTTGTTAACATTTTTGTTTTATGTCTCCTAACAGCTAAATGTTCTTGGTTATTTTATTAATGACTGAATTTTAAATTCAAATTTGTAATATTTTTACTTTCTTATTGAAAGGAATGGAAGAGTAATGTGATTCACTTTAATGGACTGTGACCGTACAATTTCCCCACAGCTTCCTTGTGTAAAGGGAACACATTGAAGGGAAATACCAATGACTGCCTCTTTCCACATGAGCTTACCCAGACTCTGAGATCATCCTCTGAGGCCCTTCTTCATGTGCCTCCTCCATGAGAGGTCCAGAGTATGGCCACACGAAAATGGGCCTTTTCTGCAGTGGCTCCCTGTAAGTTTGACTGGCACCTTCATTATACACCTTTAGGTTCTGGGCAAAAACGTTCCTCTTTAACCAGGCCTTTGGCTGATTGACATCAGATGCCCTTTTAAATATGCTTTGGAAGGGAGGGGGAGGGTGTTTTGGATGTCTTTGTCTTTGTCTTTATTATTCTTATTATGTATTTTGTATTTTTTAATATTGTAGTTTTATATTGTGAACAGCCCTGAGATCTACGGGTATAAGGTGTTATACAATTTGTAATCGTCATCATCATCAGGGCTGTCTTAAGTATATGCGGCGCTGAGGTACGAAGATCTGCCCGATGCCCCCCCCCCGGTTGCCCAGTCCCAGGCGCGCAGGAGGGCGGAGCCAGCTGGCCACCTCAGCGTCTTGCTGGCTCAGTCGCCCCCAAACTCACAGCAGCAGAAGAGCCCGCTGCTGTGCTCCAACTGATGGGTGGGCTCTTCCCTGGACTCAACTCTCAGGCCCTGGACTCTTGGCCTGGCACCCCTGAGAGCCCGGCATCTAGGTGCCCTGCACCCCTAGCGCCTATGGATAAGACGGCCCTCATCATCATCATCATCATCATCATCATCTTTACTTTTGTGAAGTAGGCTAGTTTCTACTCACTTACAAGCCTCTCTCTGTTCTCCATCCAAGGCAAGGGACATCATTAGAGTTTGAGGACACATTCCAGCTGTTTCAATGGTGCTTGACTACTGGTCCTTATATGTCACAGTGCTGCAGCAGAGCTGCTTAAGTAGGCAAGCATAGATCCTGCATTGCTATGAAAGATTTCCCGGGATAAAATCTTTAAAAAGCATTTAACAATATCCCTGAAAGAGGGCATCGCAACTCTTGAACAATGCGTTCCAGGAAATAAAACACCAAAATGATCCTGATATTTGTTTTGTTAGGTTTCCCTTCGCTTTTGACCTTTAAAGGGACACTGCTGCCACCCTCTGGGTGGGCGGAGGAGAAAATCTCAAAGCCATAATTTCCCCTCAGCTCTTCTTTTTTGTTTTCCCCCCACAAATGAATTGCAAGCAAGTTAGAGGGGATGTGAACTGAAACGACCCCCAGACACATTTGATTTTCATTAGGCTAAAAAGCTGTCAGCGGTTGTTATTAAAAGAGAAACAGTTTTGCTGTGGAAAACCTAAGAGTTGTTTACTTCTCCTTCATTCAATAGGGTTCCCAGCTTTTAAAAGGCAAAATTTCTGATATCTGGGTGTGGGCTGAGTCACAGAAAACTCTCCCTATTTTATTTCTTTATTTTTATGCCTTACAAATCCCCTGTTATTAAGCAATGCCATTTCATTGACAAATAACAGGTGGAGCCAAAGCAACAGACAGGACATTATGAAGCAGAAGGATGAGATCAAACTCTGAATCATGTACACTTGATCAAGAATCCAATGAAAATAGTTTTAAATAAGAAATTTGAATAGAAATACCTCAGTAACATATAATAGATAAACCTGGAAAAACACTGTAGCTGGATAAATAAACAACTTATAAAAACTGTACAAAACGTTGATCTTCAAAGCATTTTGACTTTGAAGTCTTCTTCAGTGTTCCTAATCGCATGTACAGTGGTACCTCGGGTTACATACGCTTCAGGTTACATACGCTTCAGGTTACAGACTCCGCTAACCCAGAAATAGTGCTTCAGGTTAAGAACTTTGCTTCAGGATGAGAACAGAAATTGTGCTCCGGTGGCACGGCAGCAGCAGGAGGTCCCATTAGCTAAAGTGGTGCTTCAGGTTAAGAACAGTTTCAGGTTAAGTACGGACCTCCGGAACGAATTAAGTACTTAACCCGAGGTACCACTGTATATTTATTTGTCCACTGTTTAGCACAAATACCAAATATCAAATGGCTATTAAAAAGGGAGTGGGCAACTAAGAAATAAGATAAGTGAGAAAAATATGTGAAGTAACATTACCAGTCATGGCTAACAATAATGCTATCTGTCTATAAAGCACCTTGTACACATATATTCTTCAGAATAAATGCTCAAACAATTGTGGTTACAATAGGAGCCTCCAAAGTTTGTCCAAAATTAGACCAAATGCTTACCTAACTGTTCATTATTATTTTTGTTCCTCTTTATTAAATTTGTATACCACCAGCCGTAGATCTCAGGGTGGTTCACAACATAAAAACACAAGATAAAAGCACAAAATACATAATAAAAACAATAAAAGAAAACACAAACCAATAACCCCTGCCTGGTTTATAATGTCATTTTGCTGTCTACGGACAAGTGACTCTTTGAGCTAATTTTGGATAATCTTTAGATGTTCCTATTGGCAGTGGGGAAATCGAAAAGAAGATTAGAAGAAAAGAAAAACGGAAGATTCACTTATTTTTGAATTGTCCCCTGAATTCTTGCCTGAGCTTTGTGTTCCGTTATTTATAATTTCTAGCCGTTGCTTGGCTTTGGCACAATTTTTGTTTTTTAACAACCACCCATTCATTTCCCTAAAAACCACACATTCAGTCTGAAACTGTCCAACTCAACTCATTTTCTGGTTTATACCTAGCTCTCAAAATCCATTGAATAAAATCTGTCCCGCAGGGTTTTTAAAGGAAGCTCACTGATTGCCTCTACTTTTCACTGACAGTGAGTCATATATTAAATGTCCTCAGAGACGAGAGGAACACGTGCAGAACTGTTGCTTTTCGAGGTCCTAGAAGTCTGGTCAGGAATGCGATGAAACCAAACCTTGTAATTTCCTTGAATGAATTCAGAGCGATAGAGCAGTAACATTAAGTATTTCAGAGGATTACTGGATTTTGGATCCTCTGCATGTGAGTTCTTAAATGGTTTCCTCACACATTTGTGGAATCTCCCCCAGCCATGCTACGTTCAAAGAGTGTACAGTATACCTGTGTAGGCAACAGCCGAGCTGTACAACAGAACAGGTGAAACACACTTTTACACAAACACTTGGGTGTGTGTAGAGACAGCTTGAACTTAAGCTATGTGTAACATTTTCACACCCTCCGTATCTCTCCAAAAACGATTCTATTATTTTTCCTCAGACTGGTTTTCCCTCAGGATATCCCTACCACCTACATAAAGTATGATAATTAATGGATATTATTATTATTGTTGTGAGAAAGCAGAACCCTCTGAACAGTGACCAGATGAGGGACCACCTGGGAACCACATGTCTGTTGAATTGGATTCCATGATGGAAGAAAGCAGGATATAAATGTAAGAAAATAAATAGCACAATCCAATGCAATGCAATTATTGCTTAGCAATCTTTTACCCAACGGAGATCAAAAGGAAGCTTAATTTATTTGAAAGTCATTGCTGGAGGTCTAATCCCCAAAGAATGGATCATAATTATTATTTTTTTTGTGGGTGTGTCTGATTATATCACTCTGGCATTGAATACAGAGATGGATTAACAAACTGTTACTGTAATTTTGTGCTTCCATTAAATCCAGCAGGAATCTTTACAGTTTCTCATTTTCCCACTCTTAAGTTCCCCGCATTCCCACATCACTTTGTGATAGGCTGGAGAATTGCATTGCAAAATCTGGAAAAGTACAAAATTTGTTTCACATATTTTTTCCAGAAAGTGTGAATTAGGTAGATTTGCTTTTAAATGCTAACTGAATCAAATTTATCCCCCGTCCCTATAAAGCAATGCCTATATTTGCATTATAACAACTGATAAACACAGAGGATGATCTAGCGGGCTGATGAAGTGCATGACAAATTAGACGCGGCTCACACTTTAAAGTTGAATAGCGCCATTGACATCAAGGAGACTTTTCTGGAAGAGTTTGAGACTTGTAGCCCACAGCCATTTTCAGAAAGCTCTAAGGCTCTGAGACCACCTTCAGGAAGCTCTTTGTAATACGAAACTCTTTGTTCCATGCAAAGCTTTGGCTTCCCAAGAGCATCTCTCCAGCGGAAGTTCAGCATTGTCAGGTGGTGTGAAAGGACATTCCACAGTCCAGTGATCTGCATCTGTTCTTACACAGCAATTCATTTGGGTATTAATATTTGCTGAACAAAGGGCAATATATTTTACCTTTTTTAAAAAATAATAACCATCATTTTTAAACCCGTCCATGTAAAGGAAGAGGTTTTTCTGAGTCTGGGGTGATGGATTTATTTAATTAACACAGAGGCTGAACACACTTACTAGCGAGTAAGCCCCTCTGAACACAGAGTTGTGTTGCATATTTCATCTACTTTTCATCTAGTTTTTAGCAAACATTTATTGAATATTGTTCTTTCTGTTCTTTATTGTTTTTAAGTTAACTGCTAATATATATTTACTTTATTGAGTGGTGTGTTTTAATTAATTAATTAATGTGCATAGGATTCTGCTGTCAGAAAACTTGGTCTGGAAATGCTTTATATAAATGATAAATTTAGCAAAATGACAGATGTCTTTAATTCAGTTTTTGAATCTCACAGGTCTTCTAAAAGAAAGAGTATAGAAATACCTCTGTATTTTCAGAGGTTACTAAACATGGTCGAGGGACCTAAGGATACATGTGACCTATTCATTTTTAAAGGGTAGTATCCAATTGGTGTCACCCTGTTGATGGAATAAATCCATCAGTAGGACATCTCTCTCTCTCTCTCTCTCTCTCTCTCTCTCTCTCTCTCTCTCTCTCTGTGTGTGTGTGTGTGTGTGTGTGTGTGTCTAGCATCTTTTAGTAATTCTTCCTCTCAACCTTTAAATCCCTTTTCTGTCCCAAAAATCTTCTCTGGAAGATCCCTCTAACCCTCTAGAGTAGATTTAGAAGGGCTGGGGGTGGCGTGGGGGGAGAGGGTACAGTGGAGACGATCCCTGAAAAGTGCCTTCTCCACAGTTCTGTTGCCTTCTGCTGGCAGTATACTGTTTTTGTGGAAAACACAGTTTTCGCAAGTTTTGCATCAACAATGTTTGGGTGGGTCAAGGGCCATTCTGTTGTCTCTGCATGAGGTGGCATTGAGCTACAGCCCGATTCGCTCCCTTCTCTTCTGTCTCAAGTTGTTGCTCTCCCCTCTGATGAACACTGGGCTTTGATTCCTAGACTCACAACACAATGAGCCACATTGTTGCTTCAAAGCAAACTTGCGGGTCAATTCGATGAACACTGCCGGGGTGGAGGGTGAGGGGAGCTCTCTCTCTCTGTGTGTTTGAGTGTGTGTGTTTAGGGGGTAGGAAACTCCTTCACAGAGAAGCCCTTACAGAGCTGAGACGACTGAGTCACCAGCTAACCCACACAAACAACTTGCGTTTGCAAAAGTCCCATTGACTATGGCGGGATTACTCCATGGGTTGAGAGGACAGAAGCTATAATGAGTCAGGAAGTAAACACAGGACTGGTGTCTCAGAAGAGTAGGGCTGCTATATTTATCCTCCGTCTCATGATTTGCAAGACTGTATTATTATTTTTATTAGTGCTGCCCACTGTTTTGCACCACGGCACACAACCAGAGGACAAGAAACTTGATTCAGCCATTGTGTGCAGAGCCTATTTTTAACATCTTTAGTACTAGACCCGCATGGGTCAGGCGGAGAGGAGGAGGGACTCAGTCAGCAGAAGAAGTTGCTGATGGCATGCAAATACTGCTGATGCTTGCCCTGGAATTTATTTAATTTATTAAATGTTCCTCCTACCCTTCCTTCCAAAGGAGTCCAGGCCAGCAAACCATCAAACGATGCCATTAAATATTCCGTATATTTAAAGCCATGGTTTTCCCAGTAGTGATGTATGGAAGTGAGAGCTGGACCATAAAGAAGGCTGATCGCCAAAGTATTGATGCTTTTGAATTATGGTGCTGGAGGAGACTCTTGAGAGTCCCATGGACTGCAAGAAGATCAAACCTATCCATTCTGAAGGAAATCAGCCCTGAGTGCTCACTGGAAGGACAGATAGTGAAGCTGAGGCTCCAATACTTTGGCCACCTCATGAGAAGAGAAGACTCCCTGGAAAAGACCCTGATGCTGGGAAAGATGGAGGGCACAAGGGGAAGGGGACGACAGAAGACAAGATGGTTGGGTAGTGTTCTCGAAGCTACCAGCATGAGTCTGGCCAAACTGCGGGAGGCAGTGGAAGATAGGAGTGCCTGGCGCGCTCTGGTCCATGGGGTCATGAAGACTAAACGACTAAACAACAACAACAACAACAAATATTTCAGCAGTGGCGAAGGAGGAAAGCAAGCAAGCAAATCAGTTCTTGAATTCATAGGTGTGCTTTAGGAAGCTCTCCCCCCCCTAAAAAAAAACCCCTAGCATTTTTGAAAAACACATTTGTGAAGATATACAGGCGTTATTGAGGACCAAACACATTTACTAGGAAGCACAGTTTGGTCAATGGCCCTCATTCTGTTAATGGCAGCTCTGAATATAGGGAGTTGGAAACAGACTAGAAATGGCCCTATCAGAGTAGGTCACTGGGGCAGCACTGAAATGAAACCCCCCTTTTAGCTTTTAAACAATCAATAGAAAGTCATTACTGGCTTTGGGCAGCGCTCTGCGGATTTCCCACTGGTGACTGTAGCCAACAGAGTATTTCAGCTCGCAACACATTGTGTGCCCTGGAAAGACTTTTGAGAGAGATTGAGTAGTTGTGAGACTCTTCTTCCTCACAACTACTTCACCCCCAGCAGCGTTCTGGATGAGGCAGGGGGTTCCACTCCTTAGGTGTGGCCACAGACCTCCTCCTCCTGTGTCCCAACCAACCATGCATGCCACCATCATGACACAAATAAGAGCTTTGCCATCTTAGAGAATGAGTATGTATGAACGGAGAATGTGATCCCAAGCTGCTTAGGTTTTTAAAGATAATTGCTAGGCCTCCAACTCCTATCGACCCCAACTAGCCAGGACAAAGGCTGAAGATTGTGGAAGTTGTAGTCCACCGACATCTGGCGCGCCAAGGGTTTTCCATTCCCATTGTTGCTGTTATTTAATGTTTTGCTTTGAAAATCTAAGCCTGAAGTATTCTATATATGTGAACCGCCCTGAGACTTGCAGGTATAGGGCGATTTATAAACTCAACAAATAAATAAATAAAATTATATGTTTCAAAAGCAGTGTCGTAGCTACAGGGAAGGGGGCGTGCTGGCCAGGTTTTTTGCCCTGGGTGAAGCCTCCAGAGGGGTGCCATTGAAGCTCCCAGCCTCTGTGTGTGTGTGTGTGTGTGTGTGTGTGTGTGTGTGTATGTATGCAAATGCACATGGGTGGGTGTGCCAAACTGGGTTTTGACCCGGGTGAAAGAAAGCCCAGTTTCACCCCTGTCAAAAGCTCATCTCTTGATGATTCTGATGTGCCCCCTATAAAATACTGTCAGTGTCACTGCATATTTCTGCCCCTGCCCCATTTTTCTTAAACATTAAAAACTAACATTTGTAGATGCAGGTGGCACTGTGGGTTAAACCACAGAGCCTAGACTTGCCGATCAGAAGGTTGGCAGTTCGAATCCCCGCAGCGGGGTGAGCTCCCATTGCTCGGTCCCAGCTCCTGCCAACCTAACAGTTCGAAAGCACATCAAAGTGCAAGTAGATAAATAGGTACTGCTCTGGTGGGAAGGTAAATGGCATTTCCGTGCGCTGCTCTGGTTCGCCAGAAGTGGCTTAGTCATGCTTGCCACATGATCCGGAAGCTCCTTCAGCCAATAAAGCGAGATGAGCGCCGCAACCCTAGAGTCGGTCATGACTGGACCTAATGGTCAAGGGTCCCTTTACCTTTTCTAATCCTATCATACTGAAATAAAATATCAGGTGTCAAACATTTGAAACTCACTGTTGGCTGGAAAACCCACAGAATCCTTGCCCAATATTTGAATATTCAGATATTTTTAAACAATGTTACAGAGGAAAATATGTGGGAACAAATCCCACTGGCTTTATATTTTTCATTGTGTGGTCCTACCATGGATTTTACTACCGCTCTTATCTCCATGCTGACAGCATGCTCAGCAGTGCCTGTCTTTCCCATTCCCCAAAAAACTTCACAAAAACTTCGTTAAGAGGTCTTAGCAGGCTCACTGAGAATTTTCAGAGGACTTAAAGAGGAAAAAACGAAACAAAAACACAAAGCTGTCTTTATTCATATGGGCCACCAAGTCTGCCACAAACATGACACCTCCAGCTAATGTACATTTCCTCTGAGATAATGTGGGAGATCTCCTCATTGCCCTCTCCCAAGCAAAATCTATATTTATAATGCACAGTATCAAATTTAGAGACAACTGCAAGAATTGAAGCAGCAGTCCAACACAATATTTTAATTCTTGTCCGATGTTAGCGCACGAGTTTAAGCAAAACAAGACCCTTCTGTCGGATCCCCCCCCCTCCTTTGCCCCCATTCCTGGGGCAAAATATAATGCTCAACTAGCGTTCTCTTTGCCTGGGGATTGCTTTTGTGGAATCAGGATAAAATGTGGTGCTCAGTTGCTAAACTAATGGAGAACTAAGTAGAGAAAACCATTAGTTGCTGTGTGCAATATAGATTTGCTGGGACTTTCGTAGAAGAGTCATTTAGCATGACGCATGCTGACTGCGAGTGGGATTAAGGCTTCTCCTGGCATTCCTTTGTAAATACCAGCCCACGTTCTTGCAGCCAGACTCATGCGCTGATGACTGGAGCATCTGTAACGAGACAAAGGATTTCCATACCCCAAAACACTTTCATTCATTTTCAGAAACTAATGACAGGCATTTCTGGGAATGGACTCACAATTTCTGACTCAATTATGGAAGAAATTAGATTAGAAGGTAGGCTGTCCTTCAAGGAGAGGATTGAACGGTGCCATTGTTGTTAAGCGTTCAGAGACAGACTGTCAACAACCCCATCCGTGACCCAGGAGACTTCCATGGAGCCGTGTGCTCTGGCTTAGCACTGTTGTGAACCACAAGCCCAAAGTTTCACAACCAATTAGGTCCTGCATTTCTCTGATTGACAACGTAAGTCTTAATCTTGGATGGGAAAACCCAGCTGTTTCCCATGAAGACTGGATACGTTTACAGAGATTCTGGCAAGTTGCTTCTTGTCATCAGAGGATGGTAGCTCAAGAACCACCCCTGACCATATGAACCTACCTGGACCATGAGATAATATTTCGAGGCCCTTCACATGAGAGCTCCAGAGGGTGACAACATGAGAACAAGGACATGGGGAATGCACTTCCTGGGAAGGTTTGGCTGCCACTTTCATTACACACCTTTAGGTGTCCGGCAAAAACATTCCTGTTTATCCAGACCTTTGGCTGATATACTCCCAATGCCCTTTTAAATGTGCTGTGGAAGGGGGGTTATTGGTTTGTTTCTGTTCCTATTTTATTATTAATTTTGTGCTTTTATATTATAATTTAGGAAAGTTTTTAATGTTTGATGTTTTATTCTGTTTAATATTCTGTTGGGAGCTGCCGAAAGTAGCTGGGGAAACCCAGCCAGATGGGTGGGGTATAAATAATAATAATAATAATAGTAATAATAATAATAATAATAATGATGATGATGATGATGATGATGTTGTTCCCTGAGATCTTGGGATATAGGGCAGCATGCAAATTTGATAAATAAAATAAATAATAATAGGGGTAGAATATGGCCAGCAGACTTATTGCCACCATGGACAGCCCTATCCTCCGTGAATTTATCTAATTATTATTTTATTATTTATTCCCTAAATCTGGACAGATTTGTTGAGCTTTTTCTTTTTCTTTTCTTTTTTGAGGGGAACACATTTGGTTTTCCCAGACATTATGCCAAATTGGCTGAGACATGTCTGGGAAAACCCAAACACATGGCAACCCTAATTTATTGAATTTATATACTGCTTTATACCCGCAGGTCTCTGGGCAGTTCACAGAATGATCCTCTTTTAAAGTCATCCAAGTTGGTGGCTGTCACTGCCTTTTGTGGGAGTGAATTCCATAGTGTAACTATGTGCTGCGTGAACAAGTCTTTTGTTTGTCCTGAACCTCCCGGCATTCATCTTCATTGGATGCCTGCTTGTTGGCTTCCTTGATAGTGCATCTGTTTGGCCACTATGGAAAATAGGATGCTGGATTAGAGAATATTTTGTCTGATCCAACAGGGCTGTTCTTTTCTTCTAAGCTATGTTGAGAAAAAGTTCACCAGAACAAGACAGTTTGAGCATATAACACCAATCCTGGCACAATTGCACTGGCTGCCGATTAGTTTCTTCTTTTCTTATCTCTGCGGCTACGATCTCCTGGGTGACGTGGATGTTAGAATTCCTGCTCCATGATTGCAGTCATGGGATTGTTGTCTATCACATGACGGTGTATGTTTTGACTCCACAGAGTGGGAAGTGACAGAGAGAGGATGTTTGTGTTACTGTGTTCCGTGAAGTGGGACTATTGTCCTTTGTTCTTTCTCTTTGCTGCTTGATGCTAGCAAGAGAGAGGGAGCCATGTTGCAGTGCTCGGTGTGTGTTTATATGTAAATAAAGTAGATTAGCCAAAATGCTGAGTTGCTGAGGTCTGTTACGCAAGCTGCGAAGACTCTGCGGATCCCTAAGTGTTGGCATCGGTCGCTGTGATGTTCAGGCAGAAGAAAGCTTTTGAAGCTCCCTAACGATTGACCAGGACGGAGGGAACATGCCAGTCGGGCATGTGTCTCTGCCAGGGTCCTTCTCGAGAATAGGATAAGCTCCTGACAACGGACATTGTTAGGCAGTTGAATGTGCAGGCATACTCCATTTCCCTCCCACCCCCTCCACATGGCCCCAGGCACTGGCGACCCATGCTGTGCCACTGGCTGAAGATCAGATTAGCCCACGGTTACCAAATTAGTCCATGGCTAAGTTAGGATTCATAACTCTTCTAACTGGATTCCAGCGCACATCAGTTAATAAATATGTCATGCAATGTTTTGGCAGTAACCCTGTGGAAACTTGTCTCCAAAGCCTTTCTCTAAAGCAGTGGTGGGAAACATGTGGTCTTCTAGATAGTCAGTATCCCTGAACATTTGCCATGCTGATGGGCAGTTGAGTCCAACAAGATCTAGAAGGCCACAAGGTTCCTCAACCCATCTTCAAAGAAAGCTCCCATGGGAGCAAGCCAATTCCAGGATTTGGAGATGCGTATTAAGCTACAGTTCACTGTGTCAGACCATTTGTCCCAGGTACTGATTGACAGAGACTCTTCAGGCTCTCAGCAGAATTCGTTTGCCGTGCTGCTATACAAGAACCTTTCAACTGGAGATTGAACTTAGCACTTCCTGCATGCGGAATAAATGCTCTAAAATGGAATTATGTCTCTCCATGATATATTTTGCTTTTACTTTCATTGCTTCGTGATGTGTACGCATATGACACTGTATTAATTATAACACTATCTTGGAAAGGCAGAGATACTTCAAAGCAAATTGAGGTATTGCCAGGAACATAACGATTTTGTACTTGAGACCAGTGTCATTTAGCAACTCTTGCTTAATTCAAGACAACAACTGGCTCCAAACTCAGTAGATAAAGGAATTTCCATACGTGTGTGTGTGTGTGTGTGTGTGTGTGTGTGTAGGATCTAGATATCATTTCTCAAGGACACGCTGTCTTGTGTGCGTTTTCCAAACATTCAAAAAGCAACATTTTGCACATGGAAAAATGCAATTAGGAAAACAGGAAGCTGCCTTGTTCTGTGCCAGATCATTGGTTCATCCAGTTTAGTCATGTCTGTGCTGGACTGGAGATTTCCCAGATGTAGGGCACTGGACCTCAAGAACTTCTGTATGCAAAGCAGATGCTTAGGCTACAGCCCTTTTTGCTGAAGATGGTGCACATGCAATGGTATGAGTGTCACTCGTGTATATCAGATATGAAGAGACTACATAAGAAATTTGCTGCTGCATCAAGCGAAGGATCTATCTCACCCAGATGAGTCTGGGATATTTAAAAGCAGGAGATAAAGACAACTACGCTCCCTGTTTGTTGCTAACATTTGACATTCAGAGACATAGTGCTCCTGTTCTCATTCCTTTCTGATTTATTTTGTTCAAATCTTTGAAGCTGAAGTCTCACCCCATACCAGAGAACTCAGCAAAGTATACATCCAGCTGCCTATTGTCTAGTGACTGGCTGCTTCCTCTGCATGTGACAATTTGTGCAGGCTTGCTCCAAACCATGTTATACCTGCTTTGAAAGGTGAGTTGTTGTTGTTTAGTCATTTGGTCGTGTCCGACTCTTCGTGACCCCATGGACCAGAGCACGCCAGGCACTCCTATCTTCCACTGCCTCCCGCAATTTGGTCAAACTCATGCTGGTAGCTTCGAGAACACTGTCCAACCATCTTGTCCTCTGTCGTCCCCTTCTCCTTGTGCCCTCCATATTTCCCAACATCAGGGTCTTTTCCAGGGAGTCTTCTCTTCTCATGAGGTGGCCAAAGTATTGGAGTCTCAGCTTCAGGTTCTGTCCTTCCAGTGAGCACTCAGGGCTGATTTCCTTCAGAATGGATAGGTTTGATCTTCTTGCAGTCCATGGGACTCTCAAGAGTCTCCTCCAGCACCATAATTCAAAAGCATCAATTCTTCGGCAATCAGCCTTCTTTATGGTCCAGCTCTCACTTCCATACATCACTACTGGGAAAACCATAGCTTTAACTATATGGACCTTTGTTGGCAAGGTGATGTCTCTGCCTTTTCTTTTTTAATGTATGAGTAGTCATACATCAATGTAACCAATAAACAATGCTGAAATCTTACAGCCTCTTACCTAAGAGCCTTGCTGTACTCTGTGGGATTTATTTCTGAGAAGGCGTGTCATGTATGGCACTGCATGGTAAAACTACATGCTATACCACAGGTAAGCATTAAGAACATAAGAAGAGCCTGTTGGATCAGGCCAAATAGCATTTAAAACTGAAGTATCTTAAACCAATTATTCCAAATTAAAATGTGCTGTATTTGCAACGTTCATGATAAAACACATTTGCGATGCAGCTGTTTAGAATTGTCAGAAAGCATACCCGGGGCGCAGTGTGTCCTTTTTGATTTTCATTGTGTTTTTATATGTTGTGTTTTAAATTCAGTTTAGAAAACAATTTATAATAGCAATTAAAGGCAGCAAAATGAAAAGAGTACAAAAATGAAACTAGTCCATCATGTTGTTGTTGTTGTTGTTGTTGTTGTTGTTTCATACCCCGTCTTTTTCCCTGATGGGACTCAAGGTGACTTACAGAGAAAAACAAGAATTGCCAAAAAGATAGAAAAACCAATAATTAAAAACTAATTAAACATGAATAGAATTAAAGCTATATACATATATAAAATCTGTTTAAAACATACAAATAATTACAATAAAAGCAGAATGGGGCCCTTTAATTAAAAGTAGCCAGTTCCCGAAAGCCTGTTGGAACAAGAATGTAGAGCTGTACGTAAGTCGAAGTTCCATTGTAATGCAAAATGGATCAATCCATTCCAGACTTTTAAAAACAACCCCTAAGTCAGCAATTTAACATGCATTTTACTATCTAACGAGACCACTGATCCATAAAATGAAAGCAAGAAACAATGTACTACAGCCACACCATCAATCTATCAGTAGCTGAACTGGGTTCCACACAGTCACAAAAACAAAACGAAGAAGCCACAAAAACAAAAACGCAAAATAAATAGCAAAAACAGACAGACCTCAGCGTAACACTCAAAATGGAATTGTGGCACTCAAATCGGAAGCGTAACACTCAAAACGGAGGATGTTCGGCTTCTGAAAAAAGAGTTCGCAAACCGGAACACTTACTTCCGGGTTTGCAGTGTTTGGGTTCCAAGTTGTTTGAGTACCAAGGCGTTTGAGAACCAAAGTATCACTGTACACCACATCTACTTTAAGGGCAACCAACAGTAAATTGGGAACACCTTATGATGTCCCCCCAACCCTGTCCTGAATGCTACCATCCCCTTGTACCATATTTTAAACGGCATATGAAATGCCTTCGTTTCAAAAGAGAGTTTGCCACCCAGGGCTGTTGCTTTTTGACATTGTGGGGCAGCCCCCCCTTTTTGTTTACTTTTAGAGATGGAGAGGGAGGTGTTTGGCTGATATGCGGTCAGTCTTAAATATGTTTTATTGAGATGCTGCTGCTTTAAATTGTAAGGGTTATTTTTACTGTCTTCTTTGCATTTGCACTGACCTTTGTGAGCTGCTGCAGGGAGGGACTCTTTTTTTTAAAAGTCTACAGAGAAATAAACTCTAATTAAAACTATAACATGATAGGCACTCCCCTGCCTGAAACTCTCCTGAGCCCATGAAACTAGTTGGGTAGTTCTTTGGCTCTAGGCCAGAGCCTTACGCCACCATATTAGGATGATGTGATACGTGCCTTTATTGCTGATTAAAAATAAGTGTTCCGTAAGCGAAAACAAAGCTGAAAACTGTGGAGCGTCCTAGCAAGCACCTAATTAGCTCCTCTGTGAACTATAATAGGTTTACACATGCTAAGGAGGAAATATTCAGGATTGGTGAGGTTTTCTTTTGTGTTTTGCGAGGATCATCGTTTGTGTTCTGTAAGGGTGTCACCCATATCAAAACGTGGTTGTATGTACCCATCTGCCCTTGTGTCACCATTTTGACCCACCGGACCCCCCCCTTTCCCCTGCCATCTCTAGAGAGGCTGGGAGAGTGTTTCGGATCGCTGGCCTGCAATGTGATTCATCCTGGGATAAGCTAAAGTCAGATGCAAGGGGATATGGTCCCGCCGCTGAGAGCTATGTTATCATGGTCTATGCCTATAATGCTATCCCTTACAACCATCTCAATTTGATCTGTACATCCGGATTTTGTAACCTCATTTTATAACTGTTCCTCTGTCCCTAATTCCATCCTGTAGAGTTCTGAGGACATGTAACAAGAAGCCACTCAACTACTTTCCCCTCGCTGCTCTGGGCCAGTGTCACCTGCTGTTTTGGCATCACCACCCAGGCATGCGCTGCCGCACTCCCCACTGGAATGTCAGCTCGACGTTTGAGATTCACACCCGCACTCGGAGTGCAGGGAGGGTTGGCTTCTGGAGCCAGGGCTGGTGTTTGGGAGCACATAAAAGCCCCGGAGTCCCCTCGCTCTTTGGCAGGACTTCAAGGGCTCTCTCAACGAAGAGGATCTTGACAGCATACTTGTAAACTCCACAGGCCCCAGGGGGGCTCAAACGCCACAATATTTATGCTAGGCGGTTGGGATCGTCCAAATGCTTGGCCTGTTATGCAGACATAGGTCTCCTGGTAAGAACCAGCATTTCTGACACCTGTTAATTGGCATTTAAAAGCATAAAGACTGTCAGAAGTCAATAAGGGGAAACGGAGCACAGCGACATTTGTTCTTCCTCTACTCGATGAAACAAAGGGGGAGGGGGAAAATATTGTTTTAGAACTCTTTGCATAAGTGAGGGACCTGTCATAACAAACTGGAGAAAATAGGTTTCCCAATATCTTTTCTGCCAGGGTCAGAAAAAATATATATATAGGCTGCAGTCATCCTACACCCATTTAACTGGAAGCTAGCCCCATTGAGAACAACCGGATTTCTTTGTGGATAGATATGTATGAGGTTTCTTTCTCATTGGGCATGTAATTGTTCACTTTGATAGTAAACAGATGGCGTGAAAGTACTTCCATATGGACAAAATAGTTAATCTATTAAAGCTGGGTTTTGTATGTTTGTCTTTTTTAAAAAAAATAATTTTCTTCATAAGCATTCTGTGAACTAACCTAGTGTTTGCCCCATTTGACAGAAGTGGACTGAGTCTGGGAGACAGTGGACTGATCACAGACACACATAGGTGAACTGGACTTTGAATCCAGGTTTACATGTCTGAGGTTGCTCCAAGGCCAAATGAACAAAAGGCTGTGCCCATTTAGAGGGACTCTTTTGCACTCAAGCACAAAAACTGCCCTTCTGCTAATGATGCCATTACAACAAGGCCATAGCTAGTGAGTGACAGGGATGCAAAACCCAATAAGCCAATCATCAATAGGGTGATCAGATGGGGGAAAGGACTGAGGTACAGCCCCTCTTCAGCACCCTGGGTGCCAACAGGGTGGCCAGGTGGGAAAAGGACAGGGCACAAGTTCAACATCTGGCACTTCCAGTGAAAAGGATCAGGTGGTGAGAAAGGCCTGGAGACCTAATGCCAGCCAGAGTGACCAGTACTGAGTTAGAAAGGTTCTTGCTGAATATACAGTAGCTTCATCTGAGGGTCCCAGGATGTATTCTGAACCTTGTGTGTTTTGTGCAAGACATGGCCGCCACCTTCTTTTTAAAAATATGATTTTCTATGTTATCATCCTCCATGTCCCCCACTTCCTTTTCTGTTTTATTTTTGCTGCAGCTTTTTAGGTTTTCTTATTTGCAATGCATTGTTTAATTCACTGTGGTGGCGGGATAAAAACAGCCTGTCCACAAATCATTTTCAAGGGCTGTTCACCACCGATATATATAAAATTCACATATCTTAATACCAGTGAGTAACAAAAAACAATGTTTCCTTTTGGTTTAAATACCCAGTGCTGGATGTAGGACTTGATGTGAGCCAGGGCAAGGTTCTCAAGGTTTGGAAGATATAAAGCAGTAATAATAATAATAATAATAATAATAATAATAATAATAAATTTTATTTATATCCCGCCCTCCCCAGCCGAAGCCGGGCTCAGGGCGGCTAACAACATTAAAACAGTGTGACATTATAAAACGTTATAAAATGAATTAAAATCAAAATTGATGGCAACCATAAACTAAAGCTTTGTAAAGATTGCCAGAGGAGGGGGTCAGGCTGCGCCCTGACCAAATGCCAGGTGGAACAGCTCTGTCTTGCAGGCCCTGCGGAAAGATGTCAAGTCCTGCAGGGCCCTTGTCTCTTGTGACAGAGCGTTCCACCAGGTTGGAGCCGCAGCCGAAAAAGCCCTGGCTCTAGTTGAGGCCAGCCTAACCTCTCTGAGGCCTGGGACCCTCAAGGTGTTTTTATTTGAAGATCGTAAGTTCCTCTGTGGGGCATACCAGGAGAGGCGGTCCCGTAGGTACGAGGGCCCTAGGCCGTATAGGGCTTTGAAGGTTAAAACCAGCACCTTAAACCTGATCCTGTACTCCACCGGGAGCCAGTGCAGCTGGTATAGCACCGGATGAATGTGATCTCTAGGCGAGGACCCCGTAAGGAGTCTCGCTGCGGCATTCTGCACCCGCTGGAGTTTCTGGGTCAGTCTCAAGGGCAGCCCCACGTAGAGCGAGTTACAATAATCCAGTCTGGAGGTGACCGTCGCGTGGATCACAGTGGCTAGGTCAGGGCGAGAGAGGTAAGGAGCCAACTGCTTAGCTTGGCGGAGATGAAAAAATGCCGCCTTTGTTGTAGCTGCAATCTGCGCCTCCATGGAGAGGGAGGTATCGAAGATTACACCCAAACTCTTAACGGACGGTGCTGGCACTAATTGCACCCCCGCAAGAGATGGGAGTTGCCCCCTCAGTCCCATGTCGTCCCGTCCCAGCCAGAGGACCTCTGTCTTCGAAGGATTTAACTTCAGCCGGCTCCCACGTAACCATCCAGCCACAGCCTCCAAGCATCTGATCAGTGTGTCTGGGGCCGAGTCCGGGTGGCCGTCCATCAACAAATAGAGTTGGGTGTCATCAGCATACTGATGGCAGCCCAGCCCAAAACTGCGTCCGTAGGCAAAGCACATTTTCACCACCTCTGAGAAACCAGTCACATGGCACATAGTCAAACTATGGTATTCACGACCACAATATGTGGTGATAAAGGGAATGCATGAATAAGATAGTGAGGTTGTACATGCCAACCCTGCCAACATTCCTACTACGATTCTTCTTCTTCTTTACCCTTTATCCTACGGTCCCCGGACAGGTTACAACAATTATAACCCAATGCTAATATCAATGTTAAAAGACTTAAAACCACAGAAATAAGGTAGGTTTAGTGCTTTTCTTCTGGCAGTACTCAATGGTACACAGTACCGGCACCTTCCCCCCGTTCCCCCAAATCTTGCAGCAGTGGACAAGGCCCAGAGCTTTTGGTGTGTGTGGAAAGAGGGGAAAAGAAGAAAACTGGGACGCAGGGGTGGATGTAGCCTTGCTGCTGTGAGGGGATGGGACAGGGCGTCTGTCTGTCTGTCTGGTTTGTTGGGCAGCGGACATTTTTTTGTATGGGGAGTGTCCTTCTATGTGCCTCCTGTAAATAGGGCAGCAGAAGGCAAATTAGGAACCCGGTGAGTACGGGCATATTTTTTTCTAGAAAAAAATTACATCCTAAAAAATCACATCATGGCTAAGGGTAGGGTGGGTGCATGGGGAATGTGAGGTTTAATGTGAGGTCAAGGTGGCACAAACCAGAGGGGCAGCACACATGTCCCCATGTCCCCTACATGTGTCTTCCCCCCCTCACAGCCCCCATGGTTTGCTTGAGGGCCTGGAGAAAGCTATAGATGGTTTTAGGTAAAGGTAAAGGGACCCCTGACCATTAGGAGCAGTCGTGGCCAACTCTGGGGTAGTAGCAACTTATCTCACTTTATTGGCCGAGGGAGCCGGCGTACAGCTTCCGGGTGGCCAGCATGACTAAGCCGCTTCTGGCGAACCAGAGCAGCGCACGGAAACGCCGTTTACCTTCCCACTGGAGCAGTACTTATTTATCTACTTGCACTTTGACGTGCTTTCGAACTGCTAGGTTGGCAGGAGCAGGGACTGAGTAATGGGAGCTCACCCCGTTGTGGGGATTCGAACCACTGACCTTCTGTTCGGCAAGTCCTAGGCTCTGTGGTTTAACCCACAGCACCACCTGCGTCCCCCATGGATGGTTTTAAAAGGGGATTCAATGGCTACCCATGGCCAGGGTCAAAGGTTAGCATGGGTGAGAGGTCAGAAATGGTGCAGGGTAAAAGGATTCACCTCAGACCACCAATACTGACTCTCTCATGCCTTTTATTTTAATGTGTGCGTTTTAAAGCTCACACTATCCAATTCTATACAAGCGGTTGGTGTTAATTTTTGGCCCTGTGTTTCGGCAGGGCAATTTGTACTTGGGCTTTGCGCAGCTAGGCCTGACTTTGTTTTTGTTTTGTTTTTTGCCCTGCCCATGGGTTTGCTCCACGCTGCACCAGTGGAAGCCTATCTTCAGCTGAAGTTTTGTTTTTGCAGAAAGGAGGGAGGTGGGGTTACCCATGTCCTCCTGGCCATAGATTGGGTGAGCTGCTGATGCTGTAAGTGGAGGACAAGCTGTGGGGCTGGCCTTCAAGTAAAGGCATGTTAGTCTCTGGGCCTCCTTGAGTTACAGCTTGCTGAGCAACAGAGGCTGAATAGGTCTGCAGGAAAGTCAGGTAAGCTTATGGGTCTAGCAGGCGGTTAACCTGACCATTTGGATGGAACAATGCGAGAATCCTTAAATCCTTAAAAATCCTTAAAAAAACAAAACCCACAGCAATTCTACATAGGTGGGGAAGTGAAGATTGATTTCACAAACTGGAAGTTGAGAGAGAGCAGATGTGGAGTAGGGCAGAGCAGCTTACCGGGGGGGAGAGAAGATTGGGATGTTGGCTGGTAGGTCTTAGCCGAATAATAATAAAAAAGTTGCAGATGTGACTAGGAATGGTGGGACTAACAAAGCAGAAACCATTCAGCAAAGCAACCTGTTTTCGGTCGCATCGTGAGGTGATGGTGGTGGGAAGGAAAAGATGGACAAGATTGGTATCTGTATGGGACAAGGTAACTTGCTAAAATGTTGACCCCAGCAAGGGGTGCGGAAAAGAGAAATACATTTGGCTAGTATTGTATTAAAGGGAATCTTTCTCAAGCCTTAGTTTAGGACCATTGACTTTCACATCTCCCCTATTGCTGTTGCCCCTCCCCGTTTTCTATCACCTCGGTGTTAAGGTTCCCCATTCACCAGCGTGCTGTGAACTATGAAGCCATTTAAAACAGAGGCAGACCACAAGCACATCAATTGCACCTGGATACGATTCTCCCGGGTCTCAGGAAGAGGCCTTTCACATCTCTCTGAGATTCGGTGGTCATCAAAATTGATCAGCATGCAGGTCAGGGGTTTTTACTTCTCAGTTCTGGCCCCTCCTTAAGCTCTTGTGAAGTCCCACGGGCAACGAGTGTGTGTTTACCTCTACCTAAAAGCTAGCAGGTGACGACCAAGTTAAAATACACTTTGTGATATAATGTAGCATGCAGAGTTAGTGTTTCCCTATCCCTTGGGGAGTTAGGGAGGAAAAGGGGAAAAGGACAAAATGGACATTTAAAGGAGTAGAAAACAAGCAGGGAAAAAAGACAACCTAAGCATCCCATTTTGGCTTAAGTGAAATAAGCTAAATAATTCTCCAAACTGCATCGATAGTCCAGGTTGACAAAGAAATCATTGCAACTTCAGTTGTCAGAATCAACTGTTGGAATGAACCGTGCATTTGGCCTCTCGTAAAGAGATCCTGTTTCAAGCTGTGTGCAAACTTTGGAAAGCTTTCCCGCGCTGGTTTCCCATCGGCTCAAATTTTCTGGGTACGCAAAAGACTAAATATATTCTTTTGAAACGAAAGCTAGGAATTTGGAGCATGGATTTGGAACCGTCGTTCTGCAGCTAGGATAAAAACCCCAACATCTGAATGTATGTACCACCAGCACTCCTACTCCTACTACTACCACTACTACAATTACACTTAACCCCACTTAGGAAAAATCAACCCATTCATTGAACTGATGCACCTCTCACTGCAGTGGAATTGCACTCTCGAAAAACCTGTTTGAGTGACAACGAGATGCAGAGCCTAAGTATAGTTGGGCCTCAAGCCATCTTCTCAGTCATCTAATCTCATAAAATGCATCCAAAGTATGTCTTACTATGAAAACCATCTTGTAACTTTGATCACTGAAAAACAGCTACGTGGAAGTCCCCGAGACTCCTGAAATAAATCTACCCTGTCCCAGATTTTTTTCTGGCTCAGTAGGAGCATGAAACCTTTGAACAGGGAGAGTGCTATTTCTTAAAGTTACACCTGCAAACACAGTCCTATCCCAGTTATGTCCGCTCAACAATATTGAGACTGTATTTGTGTACTGCTTTCCTTTACTTCTGAAAACAAGATGCTTCACTCAAGATGCTACCAGTATGTTCTTGTGTTAAACTAAGGTAAAGGTAAAGGGACCCCTGACCATTAGGTCCAGTCGTGACCAACTCTGGGGTTGTGGCGCTCATCTTGCTTTACTGGCTGAGGGAGCCGGCGTTTGTCCGCAGACAGCTTCCGGGTCATGTGGCCAGCATGACTAAGCCGCTTCTGGCGAACCAGAGCAGTGCACGGAAATGCCATTTACCTTCCCACTGGAGCGGTACTGTCAGGGAACTGACATCGTAGCGAGAGGTGGAGGCAAGGCTCCCGAGCGATGCAGGAGAGGGGACCAGCAGAGGGGAAGGAATTCAGCGCAACACCAGCAGAGAAGGGAGGGAGACGGAGGATTCGGAGAGGGGTCTCCAAGACTCTTCGCCCGAAACTAGTGGAGAGAGCGCAGGCACACCTCTGCCCAGTCCTTCCTTGCGCAGAAGAGTTCCGCGCAGGGAGAGTAGGCGGAGATTGGGTGTCAAACAGCTTCTATGCTGGAAGAGGTTCAAGAAACGCCCACTCACGGATTCTGCAAGCGACTGACCGGCCACGGAGTGGAGGGCTGTCAGCCAAAGCATGGTTGGCCAGGCAATATAACTAAAACTGAAGGCAACTTACGCACAAGTAACCCCTTATAACCATTACAGGTACCTATTTATCTACTTACACTTTGACGTGCTTTCGAACTGGCAGGAGCAGGGACCGAGCAACGGAAGCTCACCCTGTCGCGGGGATTTGAACTGCTGATCTTCTGATCGGCAAGCCCTAGCCTCTGTGGTTTAACCCACAGCGCCACCCACGTTAAAATCCTAAGCATATATAATTGGAAGACGTTTGCACTATACTCTCAACTATTAAGTTATAAATTTGCATTTATACCCCACTTCTCCAAGGAACTCAAGTGGCAAGCATTTGTTTTTCTCTCCACCCCCCTCCAATAATACAAACTTTCCCCTCACAATAATCCTGTGAGGTGCATCAGACTGAGAGAGAAAATGATTGGCCCAGTGTCACTCTGTGAGCTCAATCCAATCCAAGGAAGAAATCAGAGGGCAAGTGCACTCCCTTCCGCACTTAACCAAGAATTGCAAGTAGACACAGTTTTTGTACTAATAATTGCAAATATTAGTAGAATCATTAGTGTCCTGCTGGGTTTAATCTATTAAACCTTGCGGGCATGGTAATAACTGATTCTTCTTCTGTGTTGCTCTGTTGAGTGACCTCCCTTATCAACCAACAGTAACCTCTGAGCTTTATAAGGCTAAAGTCGCTCAATGCACCTTCTGAGAAAACGTATATAAGATTCCACTGTTGGGCTTTGATCCTGGCACACTTACCTGAGCCGAGTAAGTCCTATTAAACACACTGGGATTTACAGCTAAGTGTAGATACGGATAGGGTTGCACCCAAAGTTAAGAGATTTTATGTATTTTAATTTATGTAGTCTTATTAGAGCACATTATAAATGGTTTTCGTTAGGTTCATTAATAAGATTTCTGAAGCATTACAAGATTTGCCTGTTTCTGTTCTTCTGAGGAAAAGTTCTCACCTTGATTTGAAATCACCTGTCAAATCTTGAACAGTGGGCTGAAAGAGTACCTTCACTACCTAAATAACTCCATGCAGATGTAGCATACAAAACCTGTGTCTTTGACTCAGGAATCCTTCAACACTTGCGTGAGAGACTCTGTAAGTTCTGAAGGAACAAACATGCATTATTCCTGATAGCTATTTCCATAGGGAATATACATTTCAGACCTGTTGTTGTTGTTGTTTTATTAAAATTTGTATACTGCCCTAATCCAAAGATCCCAGGGTGGTTCACAAAAGAAAAATACAAAATGAGAATTCAAAATATCTTTGGGGGGAATTTTTGTAACTTGTAACTTTAAGTGCAATATAGGCATAGATATATCTAATCAACTAATTAGACAACTTCCAGCTTCAATGTGATTTACGAGACAGCACACACATGGCTTGTCAGAATACAATAGGTTTTTCCCCTTTGTCTTTCTTGGTCTTAATTTTTGCTTGAACCTGTAAGCATAATAGACACATTTATTTCCAGCTGTTCAGTCACTGGTTGAACCAATGCTTATTATCTCATTGGATCAGTGTCCATGAAAAGAACACACTTCTCATTCAGGGTTTAAGAATAGACAAGCAGGTGCGGGGAAAGAACCACACAAACAACCAGAACTTTGACTGCTCTTTTTCTTTCCAGCAATTTCCACTACCAAAGAGACTAACCACCTTTGAAGAACGTCCCTTATCTCTTCAGCACAGGGAACCCAAGCGGCAAGTAGAGTAAGCAAAAGCCGCTGTGCATTTCTGTCTGTTTGGGAGAGGAGTTTAACTCAGTCTCCCACACTGCTTTCAGTGTGGATTCCTGTGAAATACAGATGACACATTGGAGAGGCAATTTTTGATGGAGTCATGACAAGGATAGAAAGAGAGAGGGGGACTTAACTATTGACTCCTCAGTCCCCACATTTGGAGGACTGTGTACATTACAAGGGACACGGGTGGCACTGTGGGTGAAACCACAGAGCCTAGGACTTGCCGATCAGAAGGTCGGCGGTTTGAATCCCCGCAACGGGGTGAGCTCCCGTTGCTTGGTCCCAGGTCCTGCCAACCTAGCAGTTTGAAAGCACGTCAAAATGCAAGTAGATAAATAGGTACCACTCTGGTGGGAAGGTAAACGGCATTTCCATGCGCTGCTCTGGTTCACCAGAAGCGGCTTAGTCATGCTGGCCACATGACCCGGAAGCTATACGCCGGCTCCCTCAGCCAATAAAGCGAGATGAGCGCTGCAACCCCAGAGTCGGTCATGACCGGACCTAACGGGCAGGGGTCCCTTTACCTTTACCTTACTTCCTAGCCCATTGTTGAAAGACTGGAAATTGCACAACTGGATCTAATGGTCAGGGGTCCATTTACCTTTACCTTATACATTACAAACCAAGCATGTTAACTGTGTCCACACAATTAATGTTGTGCCTAGTTTGAACCCATCTCTCGGCTTTTAATCGTGGCCTATCAATATTGGTATCTTGGGCCAGGTGGTGGATGGAGAAGACTTTGGTGGTCAGCGACCCAACTTGCACATAACCCCACAGCTAGGTATGAATGCTCCTGCCAACCTAGCAGTTCAAAAGCATGCCCCAAAGTGCAAGTAGATAAACAGGTACCGCTCCGGTGGGAAGGTAAACGGCGTTTCCGTGAGCTGCTCTGGTTTCGGTGTTCCATTTTGCCAGAAGTGGCTTAGTCATGCTGGCCACATGACCCAGAAAAACTGTCTGCGGACAAAGGCCGGCTTCCTTGGCCTGTAAAGCAAGATGATCGCCACAACCCCAGAGTCATCTGTGACTGGACTTAACTGTCAGGGGTCACCTTTACCTTTTTAAGTATGAATGAGGAGGTGCACAGGGTGAAAAATCATAGTCGTATTGCTCCTCCCGTGAACCCGCTGCCATGGTTTGGCTTGTCATTAGGTGCTAGCCCAGACTCATTGTCCCTCTTGCTCCTTACAAACCACGAGTGATAAGCCAAGAGCAAACCTTGGCTGTAGCTTATGGTTTGTTTGTCTCACAATGGAGCGAGACAAACCATGAGCCTAGGTTCACATGTAATGGCTTGGCTGTGACATGGCAGCGGCAGGACAAAATAAAGGGCAAGACAGTTCCATGGTGCTCAGTGAATAAGGAGTGCCCCTAGGCGGTGGCCAATGAAACCTCTGGCACATAGTGGCTTAGCTAACTAATATATGGCAGCTGTTGAGTGCTTGTTTATCATATGTTAGATCCTTTCACCTGTTTCTGTGCCTTCCACGTGAATCCCACTGTGGGAGCAAAAGCTGTGGTGCTGTGGGAAAGAACGGGCTTCTGAATCCACCGAGGCTTAAAACCATTCCCATGCGCTGCTCATGTTTACTGTGGATAATCAGTGCCCTCTAGTGAGCTGGAACAGCAAAGGCAGCGTCACCTTTCAATCGCTGTCGCTTGTTTTATCAAAGTGGCTTAGTGCCACTTGGGGAAGGTTTGCAGTTCAGTGGTAGAGTATCTGCTTTGAATACAGCAGGTCTCTTTTCCCTTTGGGAAATGATTTATAACGAGCTTAAGAAAATGTTCAAATGCTCCTTCCCTAAAAAACCTGGAGCCTTCCTGCTAGGAATTATGGGTAATGAAATCCCAAAAAAGTTCAGGAGAGTCTTTATGTATGTTACAGTCGCTGCCAGAATCCTAATCGCAAAAGGCTGGAAGGGAGAGGATATCCCATCTAAATTAGACTGGCAAAATAAAATAAGAGAGTACGCTGAACTGGCGAGATTATCAGCAAGGCTAAGAGACGTTACAGATGAAAAATTTACTAGAGAGTGGGGTATATACAGAGTCTATGTAAAAGAACATTGTCAATAGATCAATCTGTTGGTGGGTTTCTATTGAGCTTCGGTGTGTAAATAGGATAATTTTACAAAATAAAATCTATAGTAAGTTAAATAACATGGAGAAAGTAAAGTTTAAGTACGTTTTTAAGGAAATTAATTTGGGAACGCAAGGGGAAGATTGGAGGTCTTGTCAAATCTAATCACAAATGGATGTACAAAGCAAGTATTAGTTAAAGAATGAATAATTTTTTATTTTTTATTTCTCATTTTGTGTATAACATCTATGATACATTTCTGTTATAAAGTTTTCAACTTCAACTATTCTAAATGCAAAAAAGAAAAAAAAATGCAGCAAGTCTCAGGTTCAAAACCCAGTATTCCTGTGTTCCTAATGCCAATCCTGTCTCTGCCTGTGCCAGGGAAACCTGTGGCAGTTTGCAATTGCCTTTCACCCTCCACTGTTCCCCTTCCAATAATCCCATTAGCTTTATTATTATTATCATTATTATTACATACTATAATCATTACATTTTGCAGTAGTCTCAGAAATAAATTCAATTCAAGTTCTTAGATGTTGTTGTTACAGATCAATTTTTATTAAAGGGAGGGGCGATACGGGGCCCTCCAGATGTTGCTGGACTCCAACTTTCATCAGCTTTGACCATTGGTCATGCTGGCTGGGACGGATGGGAGTTGTCAGGTCTGCCCCACACTCACTTTTGCACTTACTAATTCTCTGCAACATGTTTCCGCCAAGAAGAGAGGCCAGTGTGCAAGGTGTGATCACACGCTTTGTTCACAATCACATTTCTATTTTTACTGGTGTTGATAATATACAGAATAAGCTGCATGTACGTTGTCACAAATTGCTTTCCATTCGTGCCCTCCTGTCTTTCGGTTAACTTCACTTCGAGATTACTTTATCTCACTGGCCATTGCTTTCTGCCAAACCATTCCGAAGAAGGCCAGAAGGGCTTTGTCTCAAACCAGGAGACAGCTTGAGTCTCTCCCCACTCCTGGTGTCAGATCATGCCCTGAGCCTTTGCTGTGTCCTGAAACCTGCCCAATCTTGCGGTTTGGGTGCTGTCTGCCCTGCGTTTCTCTGTTCCTCATCCGGTCCAAACTTACATCCCTGGCTCTTGGTCCAGCTATTCGGCTTATGTCCCCATGAGCCCCTGGCACGTACATATGTGCTTCCGCAGGATGACGATGGAGGGCGAAATTAATCAGCCTGATTTAGCCTATCATTAAGTTTCTCTGCTGTTTTTCTCTGCTGGCCCCTGTTTGAATCATCTTACCTGATGTACTCTGTGTCGTCCTGTGGAGATTTTCAGGTGCTTTCCCCTTAGGGAACCTTCCTCTGCGAAGGAACCCCCAGTACTGATTCTGGGGCATAGTTTAAGGTGTGTGCTCACTTTACACGACGCAGCATTAAACAAAAGAGTCACACACATGCAAGGATTACTACTCTCGCAACAGGACTTTCCTCATCCTGTACGTGCCCTTTCCCATCTAAATATGTTCTGGAGGGTTAGCGGAAAACCTCAGAACAGATTTAGAGAGGGAGAGAGAATGTTTTGTTTCGTAAAGATAATTCCTTGCCCTGACAGAACCAGCAACGTAGAGTTAATGTTGAATGCAGGTTCTGGCGACACCATTTCCCTTCATGAACTGAGACAGCCTCCATAGAAAACACCCAACATGCTTCTCTATTCCTACTTATAGCAGAGTAGGAACTTTTAGATTCCAAGCCTCTCAGAAGCCAAAGCCCTCTGTTTTTCTACTTAGTAAAGTGCCATGCATGTTGATGGTCCAGTTCATCTGTAAGATCCTGTAGTAAGGCAGCTGCAGTCAGACAGCTTTTCAGAGATTCTCATCTGCTATTGCTGAAAAGCTTCCAAGGTACCCATGTTTCCTTGAACCACACTTGGGGAGCCCCTGTCAAATAAGAAATCACATTTTAATTTTGTGTGATACTCCATTATCCTATTATTGATTTTTCTGTAAGGAATGAACTTGCACATTCTTGCTGCCTCATTCAAAATTGGTGGATTAGATGACTTGAGGTCTTATGATTCTCCAGGGCTTCCTCCCAATTACCTGTTTATTGAACATTCGTCCTGGTTTGGTTTTTTTTTTGCCCAAACTTACGCAGAGGTCATCCAATGTCTGCACTTTACTGAGCATTCATTTTGATTTGTTGGTGGGGATTCTACAGCAGTGAGCACTCACCCTGATTTGTTTGCCCATTGGTTATGCACCTTCCCATCAAGCATCCATTTATTCCACACTTTTTAGTGAACTGAATTTTCCTATCACTGACAACAAAAAGCCTGTGGCCCCCCCTCGAAGTTGATAACTTGCACCCAGTCACTTTAATCTATTTTAATTGCACAAATCTAAATTTCCAGTGTGCAACAGAATCCCTCCCATAAAATACTGACAGTCTGGAGGTGATCCAGGACTAAAAAGGGAACAGGATCCAATCAGTTTTGCATATATGCTACTAGGAGTCCTGAAGGACATGGTTCCTAACTTGAAATGAACATCCTTGAGACCTTTGTACTCACAGACTCATTTGTATTTAGCAATAGAAATGGTCAGATCGTAAATAAAACCTTAGAAGGTTGTGAAGAGAGGAAAAGGCTGTGTAGTTCAATTTCTCACTGCAAGATGGAACCTTTGACCACAGACTGAGCTGTGTGATCCAGAACACGGCCTTTGGAACTAAATGTGTATCAGTGCACATGCTGGAAGGCTGTGCTTCTCCAGATCTCTCATGCAAATGAGCCACCTCTCATCCTACAGCAGAAGGTGGGGAAAAATCATTTAAAAGCCTAAGATTATTAGCTAATTTGTGTTGGGCAACGAGAGTCATGCCCAGTCCTAAATATGGCAGTAAGCCTGAACTTAAGGGACGCGGGTGGCACTGTGGGTAAAACCTCAGCACCTAGGACTTGCCGATCGTATGGTCGGCGGTTCGAATCCCCGCAGCGGAGTGAGCTCCCGTCATTCGGTCCCAGCTCCTGCCCACCTAGCAGTTCGAAAGGACCCTTAAGTGCAAGTAGGACCCTTAAGTGCTGGCCACGTGACCCGGAAGTGTCTTCGGACAGCACTGGCCCCCGGCCTCTTAAGCGAGATGGGCACACAACCCCAGAGTCGGTCACGACTGGCCCGTACGGGCAGGGGTACCTTTACCTTTACCTTTAAGCCTGAACTTGAGCAGAACTCATCCATGTGTGCTAGTCCAAACCAACTAGCGTTATGTAGCTGTGGCTGTTTCTGAAGCCCCAGAGGAAGTAAGCACACATCTACTGCAAAAGATAAGTGACATATAATGCAAGGCTAAATCTCAGTTTAATATACCAAGATACGAATGAGCATTTTGCCTGTACATTAAGCTCCTTCATTCCTGGCACAAAACAAGTGAACCAGGAAGTCTCTAATTAACCATAGGTTCTCATTTTTTTTGAAGCAAGAAACAATGGTCTAACCAACTTCAAAATGTGGTTTAATACCCTGGCTAGTCTGAAGCTAGAATAATAGTTTCTTGGTTTGGATGAAACAGGAAACCGTGGTTAATTAGAGGCTTCCTGGTTTGATTGTTTGTGTTGCAAATGGGCTGCCTCTGCAGTCAAAAGTCTTGTTCATATCTCAGCATCTTAAGCTGAGATGCGATTGTCCGAACTGGGCCAATGACATCGCTTTAACTCAGGAAGTTCAAGATTATCCTCCCATGGCATTTAAGGAACCTAGGCAGGCATTCCTGATTCCAGTTGCCGCATACATGAGATACTTCCAGCAGCTGGCCCTCATACCTTTTATAGGATCGGATTCAGCCTTCCTTGCATGGTGCACAGAATGAAAGTCCGGTCTAGGATTTAACTGTACCTGGTAGGGATCCAGTCTGCAAACAATAACGTCTGTGTGAAGCTCGGCCAGCCTTGCTGGAGCTTGCTGAACACGGTCTTGGTTGCCATTTCTGCAAGCTGTTCACTCTGCACATTGCTCTGCAAATCCCTATCCCTGATCTCAGATTGCATCCCCTAAATAACATAGTGGGGGGTGGGGGCTGAGATCTAGTGGCATGTCCTGAATGCTGTTTTGCTAGAAGAAAGATGACTATCTTATCGGGTAAAGTTTCTTTTTCTCTCTGCATCCTACACTGGGCTGCTTTAAGTGCCTGGATAAATCACTCAGCCAAGCCATTAGTTCCTGGGTGGCAAGAAGACAGATATCATGTGCTTAGCTGTCAGTCTGGAGGTGAGAACATCGGACAACTGTGCGGGCAGGACATCCTCAGCTAAGGACCTTACACTGTGGAACTCACTTCCTCTGGCAGAAGATCAAAGGCAGATCTTTATCCCTCAGGGCATGGCACCGGGTTTATCTTTTGGGCCAAGTCTTTGAATTATTTTAATGTGTTGTTTATTGGTGGCTTGCAATATGTTGCAAGCCCAAAAAAGGTTTCAGATACATCTAACACATTGGGATTATAGCTGAGCCTGGGGTGGAGTTAGGATTTCGCTGAGATAATTTCTGAAAAGATTCCAAGAATGTTAGAAATTGGCCGGGGTGGGCGGGGTGTTTGGTGCATTAGAATGAGCGGTTATTTCATACCGATTTTGGAGGGGAGGGGGCGGAAGGAAGGTGGAGAGTGGAGGAACGTGCTGAAGTAAATACGGTGGGACCTCAGGCACTGGCTGCGTCGACACAAGTAGTTTTCTTCTTCAAAGTATACAGTCTTCTATGCTCATTAACTCATTTTTTTCTGTTCTTACTGGGAAATCACCCAAGAAACACTAATAGCATGCTGAACATTGTGACTTGATGCTATGTAGTTCTGAGTCCTGCGCACAGGGCCACCCGCCTGTCCACATTGTTGTTTCACTACACTCCTCAAAGTGTATTATGGGCTAGTACCCCACCATGACAGCATCTTAAAAAGCAGAGACATCACTTTGCCAGCAAAGGTCCGTATAGTTAAAGCTATGGTTTTCCCAGTAGTGATGTATGGAAGTGAGAGCTGGACCATAAAGAAGGCTGACCGCCGAAGAATTGATGCTTTTGAATTACGGTGCTGGAGGAGACTCTTGAGAGTCCCATGGACTGCAAGAAGATCAAACCTATTCATTCTGAAGGAAATCAGTACTGAGTGCTCACTGGGAGGACAGATTGTGAAGCTGAGGCTCCAATACTTTGGCCACCTCATGAGAAGAGAAAACTCCCTAGAAAAGACCCTGATGTTGGGAAAGATTGAGGGCACAAGGAGAAGGGGACGACAGAGGACGAGATGGTTGGATAGTGTTCTCGAAGCTACCAGCATGAGTTTGACCAAACTGTGGGACGCGGGAGAAGACAGGAGTGCCTGGCGTGCTCTGGTCCATGGGGTCACGAAGAGTCGGACACGACTAAACAACTAAACAACAACACCCCACCATGGCTGAGTACTGTGCACACTTTGCACCTCCACGTGTTGACTAGGGCTAATGGGATGTAGAGTCCAACCATGCCTGGGGAGCCGTAGTCTAGCCACCCCTTCCGTATGGTGTCTGCATTCATTGCAGGGGCAAAGAAAATTGGACTTCGTTGGCCACGTGGAACAATCCCACAGTCTCCTCATTGCATATCCACACTTCTGCCTTGTTGACATTAAGCCATGTTTGAAGATGCTTCCATGATCATGTGTTTCTTTGGTTAGAGAAGAGAGAAGGGGACTGCCAGCACATGAAAGCATCCTGACACACAGAAGGTGTTGCATATGCAGGCTCCTACTGTTTGTTTAAATCTGTCTTGTTAGTTGCTAAAAAGATGGGGCTATTGGGCTATAAAGGCAACTGCTTGCAAATGACTGCTGACTGTCATTGAAAAGCTGGGTCCTTTGCTGTTTTATGAATGGGCAACTGCATTTGAGGCTGTGAACAGTAGCAAACCAGTGAGGGAAAAGATGAGACTGTAGCTAATCCATGAGACTTGTTTCTCTGTTAATCTGCATTTTTTATTTATTTAAAAATTCCACATTTTAGTGCTTTTTTTCTAAACACTCACCCTCAAAAATACACATCTCTAAATGTATTTTCCACCAATATATTCACAGTCACAAGTTTTTAAGGCTTATAGTTCAATTTTCTTATTCTTTAAATTATTAAATGGAGTTCTTATTTCCTTGGATACACATTTTAAGTCTATTTAATTAATATATTGATTGGGCTATTGGGCTATAAAGGCAACTGCTTGCAAATGACTGCTGACTGTCATTGAAAAGCTGGGTCCCTTGCTGTTTTATGAATGGGCAACTGCATTTGAGGCTGTGAACAGTAGCAAACCAGTGAGGGAAAAGATGAGACTGTAGCTAATCCATGAGACTTGTTTCTCTGTTAATCTGCATTTTTTATTTATTTAAAAATTCCACATTTTAGTGCTTTTTTTCTAAACACTCACCCTCAAAAATACACATCCCTAAATGTATTTTCCACCAATATATTCACAGTCACAAGTTTTTAAGGCTTATAGTTCAATTTTCTTATTCTTTAAATTATTAAATGGAGTTCTTATTTCCTTGGATACACATTTTAAGTCTATTTAATTAATATATTGATTGTTAAATTCCACTCTGATCATTTCTATCATTTTTGTAAAGAGCTATGCAGAAATTCTGGTTTTAGTATGCTGGCTGTTTGGCTGTAATAATAAACATTCATTCGCTTCTGAATTTATTTCGTCTTGAAATACACATTTTAAAATATAGTTTGGTAATTTTGTTTTGAGTCTTGTGTGTTGGTGCATTTGGGAGTTGTAAAACCTGGGCGGGTAAGTTCCAGTTTGCACATTAAGTCTGGGACGTGTGGAATGGGTCAGTTCATGTTGCAATTTTTATCTTTTAACCAGCTCTAGGAAAATATGAAATTTTGGGGAGCGCTGAAAGGAACTTCTTTGGCTCTCAAAGGCATATCCATATTTTTGGTATATTGTAAGCAAAAGTACAGACAATAAAAATGTGCACCAATTAAATACGTAAATGACAATGAATAGCTAAGTATAATATAGTATTACACACACACACACACACACACACACACTGTATTTTTCCGTGTATAAGACTATATTTTCCCCTTTAATTTTTAAAGTTTAAAATTGGGGGGTGTCTTATACACAGAAAAATACAGTATATCTATATATATCTATATGTATAATATATAGTATAGTATATAGAATATATAGTATATTCAGTCTATATACAGTCTATATATACTATACTATATATATAGTATGTAGTCTAGTCTAGTCTAGTCTATAGAATATATAGGGTATTCAGCCAATGGGTATAATTTTTTTTTTATAAAGCTAGACTATTTTTATAATCCAAATAAAGTAAAAGTTCACTGGCGCTGAATAGGCATTTGCTAATCCTTGTACTTTCTTATTCCAGTTAGAACTAAACTTTCTTCTATGCAATTGTTATCTTTGTCTGCCTTCTGTCAAAAGTTTGTCAGGAACTTTTGCCATCCAAGAATCTACGGATGATGTTAAAGAGCTTTTCCATTATTATTTTTTTACACATCACCACAGCAGGAAAGGCCCATTCTCGTGTTGCCACCCTCCAGACCTCTCACAGGGGAACCACATGAAGAAGAGTTTCTGGTTGGTTCATATGGGGAGAGGGGGTCCTTGAGGTACTGCGATCCTGAGCTGACTTAATCACTCAAAACCAGCACTTTGAATTGAGACCAGAAACTGACATCTAAAGATCTCTGATGCCAATGGTATAGAATGGATTGTGTTGCATATTTCTGCAGCTGTTGCTACCCTTGGTTATGAACATGCGAGAAAGAAATAGGATGAGAACAACATAATATTGATAGCACTGATCACTGCCTCAAAAATGGTTCCCCAAGAATGGGGAAACCCAGCCAGGGGCAGGGTATAAATAATAAAATTATTATTATTATTATTATTATTATTATTATTATTATTATTATTATTATTATTATTCCATCCCAAATATACGGTATGGTTTTTAAAAATAAAAAATAAAAATAAAAAATAAAAATCTCTTAGGCTTTTTTTGTAACTTTATGTATCACTTCCCACAAGAAGTCTCAAAGTGATTACAACAAGATTAAAATACAATAACAAAAACACATAAACATGTTTTTAAAATGCGTTCTCTCTCTTTCTGTTTACAACGTACAATGCATATTCATTACGGCTGTTTCAAGTGCAGCAACACAGTACTAATATTGTGTATTAATCTTCGATGAGGCATTGAAGATGTTGGCTTGCGGGAGTGTGAAGTTGGTGAGGAGGCAACAACATTTTGCAGGAGGAATTTGGTGTTGGTTTTTGGCTTGGGCATGTACACAAACACTGCTGAAGGCCTCTGAGGGCTGGACTCAGTCCACACCTTGCAGGTTACCCACAAGCGATTCAGGATATAGCTATTCCACAGACATTTAATCTGTTTTCCTTCTTGGGAGACACTGTGAATTGCTTGTCCTGGAAGGAAGCTGGTGATTACTCATTAAAAATTCTCATTAGCTTTCCCAAACTGCAGTTCCCAGGTCAGATTCTTTCAGAGAAGCCATGGCTATTAAATTGGTATAAAGCCAAATACAGTGGTACCTCGGGTTAAGAACTTAATTTGTTCCAGAGGTCCATTCTTAACCTGAAACTGTTCTTAACCTGAGGTACCACTTTAGCTAATGGGGCCGCCGCCGTGTGATTTCTGTTCTCATCCTGAAGCAAAGTTCTTAACCCGAGGTATTATTTCTGGGTTAGCTGAGTCTGTAACCTGAAACGTCTGTAACCTGTTGTTGTTGTTGTTTAGTCGTTTAGTTCGTGACCCCATGGACCAGAGCACGCCAGGCACTCCTGTCTTCTACCACGTCCCACAGTTTGGTCAAACTCATGCTGGTAGCTTCCAGAACACTATCCAACCATCTCGTCCTCTGTCGTCTGCTTCTCCTTGTGCCCTCAATCTTTCCCAACATCAGGGTCTTTTCTAGGGAGTTTTCTCTTCTCATGAGGTGGCCAAAGTATTGGAGCCTCAGCTTCAGGATCTGTCCTCCCAGTGAGCACTCAGGACTGATTTCCTTCAGAATGAATAGGTTTGATCTTCTTGCAGTCCATGGGACTCTCAAGAGTCTCCTCCAGCACCATAATTCAAAAGCATCAGTTCTTCGGCGATCAGCCTTCTTTATGGTCCAGCTCTCACTTCCATACATCACTACTGGGAAAACTGTATATGTTTGTAGAATGGCTCCCCCCTTATTCTCTCTCTCTCTCTCTCTCTCAACACACACACACACACACACACACACACACACTTCCATCTATATTTCTCTTACAGTGGTATATTGGGTTATGAACTTAATTAATTCCAGAGCTCTGTTCTTAACCCAAAGCCGTTCTTAACTTGAGGTGCGCTTTCGCTAATGGGGCCTCTTGTTGCTGCTGAGCCGCTGGCGTGCGATTTCTGTTCTCGTTCTGGGGCAAAGTTCTCAACCCGAGGTACTACTTCCGGGTTAGTGGAGTTTGTAACCCGAAGTGTTTGTAACCTGAAGCGAGGTACCACTGTATTGTGGTTCTAAACAGGGGGTCAATATTGCAAATGGCTCTTGGGGTACATTTCCATTTATTTATTAAATCTATCAGATTTTCCTTGGAAAGGGAAAACCTGGATAGATGGGGCAAAATGTGGGCTGGCATTGTGTGGATGTGGCAAAAAACCCCCCAAAACCCCCACACCTGTGCATGCGTGAGGAGCACCCATGCCAAAACTGACATCCTTTGGGAAGCACCCTTAGTAGCAGATCCTGCAGCTGATATTTTTCATTTCTGTCCACTAGATGTCAGACAAAGGCAACAGATCTCTGCCATTCCCTTGCTTAGACTCTCCTTTCATTCATTAGGTCCGTTGATGACTTTTTTTAAAAATAATTTTTATTAAGTTTTGCAATTTTATATTCATCACAATAACACTAGATCAAGAAAAAAGAAACCTACAATTCCCAATCTCCCCCACCCGCCTCACGACTTCCCTCAACTTCCTCTTCTGGTTCTTTTCACAATAACTTCTACTGTCTGGTGTTTGTGTGTGTGTGTGTGTGTGTGTGTGTATAAAAATATCGTAATTATTTTCACATTGTCTCTTACACTTTACTTAAATTCATATTATCACATCTTAATCTCTATGTTTGTTTTGTTAATTCTAAGTGTTTACTCAAACCATGCTATTGAGTCCACTTCTTTACAATGCTTCTGTAAGTACAACATAAATGGTTCCCAGTCTTTTTTAAAGTCTCTATTGTCCTTGTCTCTAAGTTTTCCAGTTAACATTGCCATTTCAGCATACTCCATCAGTTTTTCTTGCCATTCTTCTTTAGTTGGTATCTTGTGATTTTTCCATTTTTGTGCTAGTAATATTCTGGCCGCTGTTGTAGCATACATAAATAATTTCTTCTGCTCTTTTTGCAAGTGTTGACCTGTAATGCCTAACAAAAACGCTCAAAAGTTATCTTAAGCATTCTTTTCATTTCATTATAAACCATTTCCCTTTTTTATTATATTTTACCATTCCACCACATATGGAAAACGTGCCTTCTTTTTCTTTACACTTCCAACACTTATTGGAGCCTGTTTTGTACATTTCTTGCCATTTTTACAGACATCATATACCATCGATACATCATTTTCATATAATTCTCTTTCAACAATATACAGTCAGTAAATTTTAGATTCACTTACCAAAATTTTCCCCAGTCTTCCATTAGTATGTTATGTCCTAAGTCTTGTGCCAGGTCTGTTGATAAATCTTGCCCAGTGCGATGAACATGAGTTTCCATCCATCTATATGTAGGCACAACAAACCTGGCATGAAAAAGATGGCAACGCCTTTGAATCTGCTGTTGCAACAGATGTGGTAGAGTTTATGAACAACTTTGACGAAGGAGAAGAAGCCCCTCCCAATTCTACAATGGCAGAGAGTAGTGTCTATAATAATCAGTTCAAATGCACAGCAAACAAGTTATTGGTCTTTTTTTTGTAGGAACTTGCTAGATATAGTTTTGCATCAAATCACTCTTGCCCTTGTGACTGAAATAAAACATTGCGTTTTTTTACTGAAACAATGGAGATTAGGGGGAAGCTCTGTCAATAGCAAAACACCTGTGTTCAAAATCGCTTCTTCCTGGTGTGGATTTCGGTTCGTGTTCTTAGCATTTCCATTGACAGAGCTTTCTTCCATTGGTAGACTAAACCATTTCTTAACCAGCTGTACTCAGAAGTAAGTCCTATTGAATTTAATGGTGCTTATTCCTAGGTAATCAGGATTAGGATTCCAGCCCCTGTTACCTGCTTCTGAGTAGTAGTGCAGTAGGGTGAGTATGGATTCTATGCATTACATGGTTTTATGGTAATGTGCTTGACTTTGCTTATTCCAAAATGTAGTAAGCCAGTCTTGTTCATGCTTCTGAGTGTCTATAACCCTGCACTTCTGTCCTGAAGTCCTGCCTTGATGGCACCACTGTCTCTGAATATCAGATGCCAAGGAGACCTATCAGGGGTTGGCAGTATCTCATATTCTGCTCGTGAGCTTGAATAGGCACCTAGTTGAATGCTGCTGCTCTGATCCATCAAGTTATTTTGTTTGCTTGCCGTAAGTTAGAATAGGTGCTGTAAGAAAGCTGTTTTTTGAGAGATGCAACTGCAGCCAGTAACCTTTGACAGATAAACTTCGATATAACCCCGTTGGCATTTTCCAGCCAAAGATGAGGATTTCAGTTTTCCATTGCAGCTATAGGTGTTTCATCAGGCATATGGATAATTATATAATTACATGTTTTTCTCTGTACTCGCTGAGCTGCAAATTGTGACAAAATGTCAGCTTTCTCGATGCCGCATAGCTGGCACTTACAGTAATTGGAACTATCTTGGCTATGGTGTTGTGGTACAGCCATTTTATGTGTTGGTATTTTTCAGTATTTTCACTTTTTCAGTTCATAGATTTAATTTAATAAATTTCATTGTCTCTCTCTGGTCTCTTCTCCCACACACACAGAAGATGGACTGTAGGTAGTTTAGTGCTTTGCAAAAGATTCCGGATTCAAACTGAACATCTATATGGAGGATTGGAAAATGTTCTGGTCTGAAACATTGAAGAATTGCTGGCAAACAATACAGGCCTAGGTTTTCCCAAACTTGAGTGCTGACAAAGATTATTGCCCCTGAGGTAGGGATTTCTGGTTCATAAAATCTGTCAAACAACTGTAAAATATTATAGGCACTTTGAAAATTTATCTCTCTCTTGTTTTATTATTGTATTCTGTGCCTCTCTCCATTTTTATTTCCTTTTCCTTTTGAACTGCAGCTCCCATCCTCTCTGACCATTGGCCATGCTGGCTAGTGCTGATGGGAGATTGAGTTCAAGAACTTGTGGGTGGCCACAGATTTCCCACCCCTTTTGGACCAGTTGCCATTTTTCTAGGTTCAAAGTCATGTTGTTGTTGTTTAGTCGTTTAGTCGTGTCCGACTCTTCGTGAGCCCATGGACCAGAGCACGCCAGGCACTCCTGTCTTCCACTGCCTCCTGCAGTTTGGTGAAACCCATGCTGGTAGCTTTGAGAACACTGTCCAACCATCTTGTCCTCTGTCATCGACTTCTCCTTGTGCCCTCCATCTTTCCCAACATCAGGGTCTTTTCCAGGGAGTCTTCTTTTCTCATGAGGTGGCCAAAGTATTGGAGTCTTAGCTTCAGGATCTGTCCTTCCAGTGAGCACTCAAGGCTGATTTCCTTCAGAATGGATAGGTTTGATCTTCTTGCAGTCCATGGGACTCTCAAGAGTCTCCTCCAGCACCATAATTCAAAAGCATCAATTCTTTAGCGATCAGCCTTCTTTATGCAAAAGTCATTACACCTCTAAATACCAGCTGCTGGAGAACAACTGAGCGAAAGCTGTTGCCCTTGTGTCCTGCTTGTGGTCTTTCCAAAAGCATCCATTTCACCTTTATCAGAAGCAGGAGCTGTGGGCTAGACGTGCAAGAATCTGATCAGGCAGGGATCAGCTTATCACTTTTCCAAAAGTAAGAAAAGTATAATCTTTATTGGTTTTCAACAAAATAAAATGTAACAACTTTAATAACAACCCCACAGAGTATTTGAACATTTCATATACAGCTTTATTAACTTTTCTCCCCCCCTCCCCAGAACTGTAGCACCAAAGATTTGCCAGAAGCATCGTCCAATGGTGAGATATCAAATCAATAATAATGTTTCCAAAAGGGTTTCTGTATGCTCAGAGGCCATCCAGAAATCAGAAATTCAGAGAATGGAACCATGTTTTTATAAAGTCATCATTTTGTTGCTGTTTTTGCAGCCCCTCTGATTGTGGTGCATATTAACCTCTCAAATAGAACTAATTTCCAAACCCACACAACCCCTTCATTGATCGTAGGGCCCAGCTGAGACACCCAGTGTTGTGAAATTGTAATTCTTGCTTTCAGCCCAAGGAAGCTCATTAGCTCCCTAGTTCTTGTGGTTTTATTAAGTTGCTCCCTGGTAGCTATTTACATGAACTTTGGCGTCCTTGAGCTCGGTCACAAGTTTTCTCACTCGATAGTTAACGCTGGCCATCTGCCTTTGTCATTTTATCTTTTTCACTTCCATCACAGAACGCATCCTTGTTTATTTGCACTTGTTTATTTGCAATAAAGCCTGCTGGTTTTCTAATTTTAACACGGCTTGCTTTACATGTTGGTAGGCCGAGCTTCTTCTGCTGTTGATAAGATCTATGCATGATTAATACTGAATGTGATGCTACGTTTGTCCTCAATTCTTGGAGCAGATTTAAATTTTGCTGAGGTTTACTTCAAATGGGAAAGCGCCAAGTTTGTGGAACTCCAATATGTATTGGGAAATATATTCATAACTGGCACCCTCAGTCACATCACTCTGTTTTTTGATCTCACTGGGCTTTGAAGTTTTTCATTCCTTTTACACTGGCAAATCTCACTCTCTGTCCACAAAAATGAAATGCTATTATCACTGCATGGTTGATCTGCTGTAAGACAAACGAGCCTTATTTTCTTTGCTGCAGATGTCACGTTGATTTGAGAACATTACCTGCTCATTAAAACTACTGGTTTAATTGCAAACTTGATATTGTTCAGAAATTAACAAAATTAATCAACACATGCTTCCAAACCAAGTTCTTAAGCATCACTGGTGCATAACCCATGATTAGCATGCAGTTCGAAAATAGGATTGGCTCCATTTTAATAGGTTAGCTGCAGGCAAAATACTATGTTTGAGCAATCATCTCCAGATGGACCGTTTTGGAAAATGGCAGCTGTTGCCAAATGAAGTCCACTGCAATTTGGTCCTATTTTGACCAGCGTAACAAACATGACATTTCACCCAAAAGGAGCATTTTCCCATAAGCTTAGCTATATGGCACTCCTGTTTTGCAGCCACTAGAGCTGAAAGCATATTTCGACAGTAAGGATCCTTCCATAATGTCACAATTTTTGGTTGGGATTCAATCACATACCGGCAATTTACGATTGCACAATTTGGAGCTTTTGTGCAGCAAATATGCTTCCCCTACCCCCAGAGGGGGAAAATAATTTTTTGTATTAAGGAAATCCCCTGAAAAGTATGGGAAGATGCTTCCTTGATGCAACATAGCTTCCCTGCACATGAATCAGAATGAATGCCCAATAAACATCCAGCATTGCTTAACGTCCCATTAATCTTTGTGCAAACAAATCAGGGTGGATACTCAATAAGCAGGTTATCTGTGGCCCCTAAAAACTCAACCTTCTCTGTAGGCTTTCTGCATAGCTCCTACTAGCAGGTGCAAATATTTTAATATCAAAAAGCTTTCCCTGGCTATCAGTTGTACTTGCTGACCTGCAGAAATGCTGCTTTTAGTTGGCTTTGGGATTCTGTCTCCCTTTTTACTGTGCCAATTCTGTTGTGTTTAGTCAATAAACATATTTTAATATTTTTATTTTCTGCATGTCCATGACCGTACTGTATGTAGTGTGTGTTTTTGCCATCTTCGTATATATCCAAAAATTTCTACCTGTCTGGATCTCATTCAGCCCAGGTACAGAAGTTTATTCAGAAGACATCTTAAGGCAGCCCTGTTCAGGGAAGTTTTTAACGTGTGATATTTGAGTGTATTTTTTGTTTCTATGGAAGCCGCCCAGAGTGGCTGGGGAGGCCCAGCCATATGGGCGGGGTATAAATTATAATTATAATTATAATTATAATTATAATTATAATTATAATTATAATTATAATTATAACTATTATTGTTGTTGTTGTTGTTGTTGTTGTTATTGTTGTTGTTGTTGTTGTTGTTGTTGTTGTTATTATTATTTTGGAGGGCTGGGTTTCAAAACCTTTGCATCTGGTGATCTGCTGCCTATACACATAATCTTTTCCATTTCATGACTAGTAAGCTGATGAAGGCAATCCTTATCTTCTTCTCATGGGTGGTTATAAATTGCTTTTTGTCAGGATTCTTTTCCTTTCTTTGTTTTGAAAATTTACACATCTTCCAATCAAGCCATTCTCAAGCCTGCTTACAAGTGATAGGTCATAAAACAGAATCTGCAAAACTCATTCATACACACACAACACTCAGCAACCATTAGTCTCTTGACTGATGGATGGTCTGGGGTGTCCTTTCCACCTCTCTCTGGTCCTTGAATTCTCTGATCCTTGAGCAACTGGAGGTTGTAGTGAGCATCTTTCTGGCAAGCCTCAGGGAACCAATTTCCTTGGAGCTGCTCCTTCTCTGGCCATGGCATTCATTCTGGGAGAAGCAGAGGCCACGTTCTAGTGGTGGTGGGGAGCCAGACTCCAGAGGCAAAATGGGCAGAGCAATAAATGCAAATGTTAACTTTGTACAGTAGGCTAGTTTCTGTCAGGAATAGGACCCTGGCAGAGACACATGCCCAACTGGCATGTTCTCTCCCTCCTGGTCGATCGTTCAGGAGCTTCAAAAGCTTTCTTCTGCCCAAACATCACAGCAACTGATGCCAACAGACATCGGCACATTTAGGGATCCACAGAGTCTTTGCAGCTTGCGTAACAGACCCCAGCAACTTAGCATTTTGGCTAATCTACTTTATTTACATATAAACATACACGGAGCACTGCAACATGGCTACCTCTCTCTCGAGCATCAGACAGCAAAGAGAATGAACAAAGGACAATAGTCCCACTTCATGGAACACAGTAACACAAACATCCTGTCTCCATCACTTCCCACTTTGTCGAGTCAAAACATATACTGTCATGTGATAGACAACAATCCCATGACTGCAATCACGGAGCAGGAATTCTAACAGTTTCTACACATGCTCAAACGTCCATCTCTTTTCTCCATTCAGACAAGCAGGAGACACCAGCGTTCAATAATTCATTTGAGCCAGGCAAAAACACCCAATGAGGGCGTGAAGCTGCATCAGTTAGGGGTGTGTCTTGGGGAAAGTCCTAAAGGATGGACAGAGAGACCTTCAGCCCCCAGGTTTATAGTACCCTGGAGGCTGCATAGCTGGCTGATTGGGAGGAACCCCCCCCAAAAAAAAATCCGGTCTCCTAGGAGGAGGGGATCTGTTGCAGGATTTTGTTGCACTGCTACTTAAGAAAGGCACATTTTGAAGCTAGTTTATATGTTCTGCACTTCAGGGGTAGCAAAATAATGTTGGGGGCATGAAGTACAAATATGAGTGCAGTCGCTTCATTGTTACAAAGTGAGGTGCGCAATACTACATGGAAAGTTAGCTGAATGTTATTGTCTAGCCAGATGGAACCCTTTGGAATAAAGAAAATAATAAAACGAGGAAAACTGTGGCAGGGGGGCAATTAAACCACAATATCTTGTATCTCTGGTGGAGAGAAGCTTTGCAATGTATAATGTACATCAATTGCTGCAGGATTCTACCAACCTGTAATCACTACAGATGATTATCTTGGCTGCAATATTGCATATTAGAGGGATGGTTGGCAGTATATATGTTGCTTTCCTCTGACTGCTGCATCCTTTTAATTTCCCTTTCCTTTTATTTATCTATGCTTAAATCGTTGTCCCTCTTTGTGTGCTGAAAAGCCCATTGAGATTTGGTTCGCAGGGAAAACGCTAGAAGAAATAAACGTTTTTATCAAAAAAAAGTGTTGTTTTTAAATGTTAGTCATATTGCCCATTGATTTGATTTTTATTGCTCTCCAAACTCACAAGCCACTTTAAAAGCAAATTCTTATATCCTTAACACCAAATAAACAAGAAAGGAATGAATAATATATTTTATTTATGTTGCTTTCCACAAGTTCAGTCTGAGCCCACTGGGCACTGATTTAATTTTCATTGCGCTGTGTTGCTAGCAGTTATACATCTATAATCTCCCACGCAGTGAGATGTTTGTATTGATGCTGGTTCCCTGTCTGCCCCACAGTTCCGCACTCCCATCATATTCACAGATGTTGATCTGAGTTCACCCTGACAATAAACTTCTGAAACAATGCCATATTATACACCCATCACTGTATTTTCACCCACAGCTCTTGAAATACCTACACATAAATGTGGGAATGGAGTGAAGAGGCTGTCCACAGGCCCCCTCAGCTTGTGTGTATATGAGAGGGAATAAATGCCCTGTTGTTTGGCTCCAGCACCTGATCGCCAGAAGCAAGACCTGCATTAAAATAAAAAGTTGCAGGACAGAGTTTCTCAGCAGTCCAGCCACTCAATTCCACAGCCACTGAGCATTCTCGGTTCTTATTGAGCTGCTTTTGTTTGGGGTTCCTCTCTCTGGTTGAGGAAGAGCCTTGGCTTATTGGCAGAACATCTGCTTTGCATGAGGAGCATGTCAGGAGTTCAGCTTACACTCGAGTAGGACCCTGGCGGAGACACATGCCCGACTGGCATGTTCCCTTCCTCCTGGTTGATCATTCGGGAGCTTCATAAGCTTTCTTCAGCCCGAACATCACAGCGACCGATGCCAACCGACACCGGCACACTTAGGGATCCGCAGAGTTTGCACAACTTGTGTGACAGACCACAGCAACTCAGCATTTTGGCTAATTTACTTTATTTACATATAAACACACATGGAGCTCTGCAACATGGCTCCCTCTCTCTCTAGCATCAGACAGCAAAGAGAAAAAGAACAAAGGACAATAGTCTCACTTCACAGAACACAGTAACACAAACATCCTGTCTCCGTCACTTCCCACTCTGTGGAGTCAAAACATATACCATCATGTGATAGACAACAATCCCATGACTGCAATCATGGAGCAGGAATTCTAACAGAGCATTCCTGGTTCAACCACTGGCATCTCCAGGTAAGGCAGAGAGGAACCCTGGGCTGAAATGCCAGAGAGCCAGTCAGCCAGTGTAGACCGTGCTGAGACTAATGGATCAAGAGCTTTGTTATAAGGCAGCTTCCTATGCTCCTGTGTGATTTTTGTTTCTAAAGCCTTGTACTTCAGCAATCCCAGACAGCTGACAGTGTTGAGGGGTGGATGGAATAGAATTGGCTGTATCTTTGAACAGGAGCTCTCTGTAGCACAATGCATGGTTCAGATCCCACTTCTGACTTCCACCCCACCAACACGACAGCTATCTTGGTTTTAGCTGGCTTTTCTACACGGCATCCCATTCGGAGGGGAAGTTGAGTGACAATTTTGTACTTAAGGCAATGGCTCAGTTACTTCCCACCTCCCTTGCTCCCCGTAGCCTTTTATCATATTTTCGGACAAGTTTCAGAGAAGCTGCTGCTGTAAAAGGTTTCGTTTCAATTGCCTGCCACTGATCAGCATAGTTGAGGGGGCTACAGTTTATGAGGAGAGCTAATTGCCTTTCACACTGTGCGGGGATGATGTTAATTTAGGAGATGCTGCTGAGACAAAAAGCTGGCTGATCAAGGAGTGAAACTGATCGAGATACTTTAGATCCATACGGTTGGGATTTTAGTCTATCGCTGGGAAGTTTAAAGTTCATCTTTGATAACATTCCCTCTCAGTCACAGGCTGTAGAATAATTTTTTTTTTTTAAAAAAAAGAAAATTAAACTAAACTCGCCATATGATTGCATTATTTAAGCAAGTTAGTTTCTACATATAAGTCCATTCAGATTTTGCTTGCATATTTTGCCCCCGTGTGAAACTCCCTTTTGGAGAACAAAGTCAACTTTTTAATGACTGTTAGGACTGAAGCTGAATTTTGCAGTGAGTGGTTCTAGAATGCAACTCATCTCAGCCTATTGATGGAGTGTTCTGCGGGCTCCAACATCCCACATTTCCTCCTCCAATCATACCCTGCCCCTGTTTGAGACAAAAACATCTGTCTCAGCCTCTTATATTTCAGTGCAGTCCTAGCCCAAACGAAGCCAATGAATGCCATTAATTTTAATGGACCAGAATGGTATCCTGGCTGCACTAGTATCTCATTTTTCCAGTTTCTGCCGTGTTCTTTTGGGAGTAGCCAAGGTGGTGTTCGTGGGTGCCAAAATGCCTGCCAGGGCCTCCAATGACAGCTGTGAAAGGGTCTCAGTAAAAAAATCCACTCAAAGTCTACAATCCATAAGATAATGTTTGCTTTTCCTGCTCAGTTTTTGTTTGCACTGGCTCAGCCTATCCTACATTCAACACACACAGAAACTTAAACATGCCAAATTTCATTCGATGTCAGGATTGGACACCCACCTTCCCCTTCATTTTGAACTGAGGAGAGATGCAAAGAACTTCTGTGAGCAAGTGTGGCGTGGGAGGGGCTATCATTCATTTGGTGACCCTTTTGTGTTCTGCATGCTGCCATGGTAGACCATTTTTTGACTGATGCCCACGGCACATTCTTAAAATCCCAGATGTTCCCAACTTGCTCCAAAAGGTCAGCTACCCTCTATCTTGATATTATCTCTGTTCTTGATGGGTTGCTATCATTGTTGCCTGTCATTGTGGGCACCCAGATCAGCGCTTTTTCTGTGGTGGCACCCCAGTAGTAGAACACCCTTCATTTGGAGGCACAGATTAATCAGGCTGGGATAGCTGGGATAGCAGGCTTGTTGGTTTTTGAATGTCTGGTGTAGATTTTTTCAATTTCGTTGTTTTGTATGGGACAATGACAATAAAGATTATCGTATCATATTGTATCGTAGATGACCATGTCACTGATGGGCATCCATCACATAACTCACTTACCGGTATTTCCTCAATTCTTTGGAGGTATATTATTATTATTATTATTATTATTATTATTATTATTATTAATTGCTGATTGTTAGCATACCTTAACAAATGTGTTATTCCCATCTGTATTTTATTAGATATTAGGAATATGGAAGCTGTTTTTGACAACCAATGAGTATACCAATCAACAGTTCTACTATACATTATATTCTCCAGCGAAAGAGTTTTTTTGCAAAACAATGACTCCTCTCACCACACCAAGCATGTACAGATGCAGAATACAATGTGGGATTGTGTTGAAGGGATGCTTAATAGTGCTGGTCTATGTATTTCATCAGCTATATGTGGAAAAGGAGGAGGGGAATGAACTATGAAATTTATACCAAGAACAAGACACGTTTCTCAAATTCAGAAGCTGTTATTAAATAGGGATCAGGGTGCAAAATCCTATTTTATTCAAGGAAATGAGCTCTTGTTGGAGGGAAATAATACAGAAAATACAGCACTATTGTGCAAAATAAGAGTTACTAAGATGAACATATGGGAATAGCTAGCCAGCTCCTTAACTCTTTAATGGGTAGGCCTTCCATAAGCCATGCAATGTGATATTGTGGTGTGTTCAGACCTGCCTTTCTGTAATCTGCTAAAATAAAGCATATGAGATCTCTCATTTGCTGCACTTCTCAGCTTTAATTTAAAGAAATATCTTTTTATTCTCTCAAGACCCTGTGCATTTTTTTTCTTGCTTTTACATTGAGCCGTAGACTTTTACTCTGTTTTTATTGAGATATGATGAGATTACCAAACCCAGTCAAGCCCTGTTCAGGAGGATAGGAGGCTGTTCCTATAATGTTCATCTGTCTAGGGTACTGATGGAGAACCTGTGACCTTCCGGCATCCTGACTAGGACTGAGGAGAGTTGAGAGACCAACAACATCTGGAAGGCTATGGGTTCTTCATCCCTGGTGTAGTGTCATGTTTCCTACTCTGGGTGCAAGAGGGCCTGGATTCAAATCCTGAGCGTGCTCACGTGCCCTGTGGAAAAGAGAGTCAAATCAGAGTATACAACACTGTTCTTGATGTGCTTCAGAATCCGTGATATGGAGAAAGTGGGGAAAGCTGTGGGTGAAGTCAAGTATTGCTGCACATCCAGTGTAATGCTGCTCCTTCATGGTTATTTTTTTTTTATAATATATTTTTATTTAATTATCCAAAAACAGGTACATATGTATTTGTAACAATAAATAAATAAAAATTTCAAAATAATAGAAAGAAAAAGGGTGACCCTTCTCTGAGAAACAATACAGTGCTACCTCAGGTTAAGTACATAATTCGTTCCGGAGGTCCGTTCTTAACCTGAAACTGTTCTTAACCTGAAGCACCACTTTAGCTAATGGGGCCTCCTGCTGCTGCCGCACCGCCGGAGCACGGTTTCTGTTCTCATCCTGAAGCAAAGTTCTTATCCTGAAGCACTATTTCTGGGTTAGCGGAGTCTGTAACCTGAAGTGTATGTAACCTGAAGCGTATGTAACCGGAGGTACCACTGTATGCTGTTGCCATAAACTTTTATTCTATTCATCATCAATCATAGAATCACAGAACTGTAGAGTTGGAAGGGACCCTGTGAGTCATCTAGTCCTACCCCCTGGAATGCAGGAGTCTCAGCGAAAGCATCCATGACAGATGGCCATCCAACCGCTGCTTAAAAATTTGTCACCACTTGTCCTGAACTGGCAGGATGACAGGGAGGAGGAAGAGGAACCCAGCGAGAGGTTTAGCCATGACTGGGACACACTGGGGTAAGCAGAGAGGATGGGGAAGGAAGTACAGGATGACAGAGAATGGTGATGGGATCAGTGCACAGGAACCAGAGCAGCAGGTCCCAGAGCCAGGGGATCCCTGAGCCCACAAACACGACAGGCTCAGAAGCATAGGGGAGGAGTGCTCTAGAAGGCTGAGGCAGCCAAGCTCATTAGCTGGCCAGGTGGGGCTCGCTAGCTCTGTGAAATATACTTGGAGTCGAGAGTGGATTTCATGCTCTTTATTCAGCTCATAGTGGTGAGGAGGAATGGAAGTTCCCCCAGGATGTCTGCTTTATATACATTATTTACACAATGGGCCCCACGTGATTGGCTAATTCCGGGATTCTCCTGTAGGCCAATCAGGTTGAGGATTCACTTCTACCTGGAGCTGGATTGGGTGGCTTGTGTGGACCAATCAGACTGCTGCATTCTGGATCCTACTGTTCTAGGAGACCAATCAGACTGCTGCATTTTGGATCCTATTCAACTCAGTACATAACACTCTGGGAGGTGGGTTGTGATTCCTCAGCTAGAGTAGGCTTGGAACAGGTGAGGGTCATATACCTCATCAAGCGCAGATGCTGCAATCAGCATGCAAAGTATAAAGGAAAGCAGAGCTGAGCTGAGGTGCCTGCTCAACTGCCCATGTTGATGGACCTTGGCTTGGTTGCTCCTGGACCTTTCTGGGACTGTGTTTGGTGTTTGACTCTCGGCTGTATCCTGACTGCTAGACTTCAGACTTGGGCTACTTGGATTGACCCTGGACTGTGTTTCCTGACCCTTGGACCTTGGAATTTGCTTGGGCGGATTGACCCCTAGTTTTTGAACTTTGGTCTTGGCATACAGGCTTGCTGCCGGGTAGGCCGGGGGTTCAGGACATTGCTGCTCGTTGTCAGGTATCAGGTGATCTAAATACTGGCAGATCTTGCTGGGAGAGTCTCTCGTGCCCTCCTTGGAGATACTGCGGGTTCAACTTGGGTCCTTCTACCTGCAAAGGAAGTTGCCACCGAGCTGCAGCCCTTTCCTGACACAACATGCCATGCTCTAGTTTCTCCCATGTCTGGTGTGGCAGCAACAGGAGAAGGGGAGAAGTGGGAACTTTTAAGCACAGCTCTTGCCGCTTCAAGCTGCATCAGACCACGGTTAGTTCTAAACAATGGTTTCGTTTACTGGAGTGAGACATCACCTAAAAACTGTAGCTGCTTGTAGTCAGGCAGAGATTGAGCGTAATGAGGCACTAGGTTAAGCTTCATTTGCAAATCATCTTCCCATGGCAACTGCAAAGCAGTCCAATTGCCAGTGTCCAGCACCATTAAGACTGTATACATCTGTGACACTTGACCTCTGGTATTGTGGCCATAAGAAGTAATCATATGTTCAGAAGCAGTTGGACTTCAAGCAGCCTGCTTCTTAATAACTTACTTGGCTATAAAGGAGCCCACTTGCTGAAGCGGCAGCCAGCTGCCCTCTGTCCCTCCAGGATTTATTATTTCATCATTTGTGTTGCATTGTTGAGTTTCTGCTGGGGAGGAAACATTATAAAGGGTAGGCTATTACCATCCATGATACGATGCAAGCAGCTACTACAGCACCTTGCTGGTACCATAGCATCAGACTGATCGTGTTTCTAACTGCAATGTCTTTCAGACCTACACCAACTCCCAGTACGTTTCCGAGCACAATTCAAAGTGTTGGTGCTTACCTTTAAAGCCCTAAACAGCCTCGGTCCAGTATACCTGAAGGAGCGTCTCCACTCCCGTCGTTCTGCCTGGACACTGAGGTCCAGTGCCGAGGGCTTTCTGGCGGTTCCCTCACTGCGAGAAGCCAAGTTACAGGGAACCAGGCAGAGGGCCTTCTCGGTAGTGGCACCTGCCCTGTGGAACACCCTCCCACCAGATGTCAAAGAGAAAAACAACTACCAGACTTTTAGAAGACATCTGAACGCAGCCCTGTTTAGGGAAGCTTTTAATGCTTAATAGGTTATTGTATTTTAGTGTTCTGCTGGAAGCCGCCCAGAGTGGCTGGGGTATAAATAAATAAATTATTATTATTATTATTATTAGTCCTATAAGTTCTTACCTAAAAATTACTGATATTGCTGCACCATTAGCCACCCACAGCTCTCTGGCCTTTCACAGTCCATAAGTCTATTCAGTGCAGAGCCTATCTTTTCTTCCTCATTCCGTATTTCAGATTTGCTGGGGAATCTGGTATATCGGATGCATCTCAGTAACAATAAGGGAAATACAGGGGAAGGAATGTGGCTCAGTGGGAGAGCATCTGCTTTGCATGCAGAAGGTCTCAGGTTCGATCCCCGGTAATGACCCCTGCTTGAAACCCCGGAGAGCTGCTGCCAGTCAGTGTCGACAAAATTCTGACCTAGATTGATCAATGGCTTGTCTCAGTACAAAGCAGCTTTGAGAGAGGAAGAGGAGATGATTGTTGTATGTGCATCCTCCCTAAAGCAGAAAAAAGGGGTTTCTTACACAGAGAAGCAAAGGAGTGGGGTTGGGAGACAGTAAACAATTACTATTATAACTTGATTTGGCAGTATGTACCACTGAGAAGTTATGACCCTCAGTGACCCCCTTATGGGAAAATGAGAGTGATTTGTTTGTTTGCTTGCTTGCTTACGTTCCTTACAAGGGCTCCTGCAGTGGAGTGCAACATTGCTAACATTAAAAGAATAGAAAACAATTTAAAACCATAGATTAAATGCCTATAGCATAATCAACCGAACCAGCATGTTTTAAATCAAACAGCAACAACAAACTGCCAGGAAACTCTGTAGCTCCCTAACAAGATCTGACTCTAAATCTAGGATCTGGGAGGCGTGAGGGTTCAAATCCCCACTCAGCCATAAAGCACACTGGCAGACCTTGAGCCAATCACAGCCTTCCCCAAAGGTGTTACAATGCTACAATAAAAATAAAAATAACTGACTGAAATTTGTAAGACATTCAGCCATGCTTACTTCTCTGGGAGTGAGTTTCAAAGGGAGGCTTCTTGGTGGTACCACATAGGTTTCTAGTTTAAAGTTCAGATCTCTGCTATTCCATAACAGTTGGCAGTTTGTCTGTTGTTGTTTTTTTAAAGTTGTTATAAAAATTCAACTGCATTTTAGTGAACATCTCTCCAGGTATACATTTTTTTAAAAGCATTTTTTCCTAATATAATATTTTTTTCTATTATATTTTCACTAAAATGCCCATTGTGAGGCTGGGACAAGGGATAAGATCTATGTTTGATAGATGGCTTTGTATTTTTTTTTTATTCCCTTCCACTTTCTCTCTTCGTTTATTTCCTATTTTCTTTCTTTTTATTTAGATTAGTTTGGTTTTTATTGGACGTCAAAAAGTTTCAATGCAAACATTATTATTTTTTTTAAAAAGTCCAAATGCTTGTGCACATGCCTGGGAAAAATAAGGCCTCAATCGTAAACAGATTTTTAAAGGAATGATTCCCATTGAACTCGGTGCGAATGACTTCTCAGTTTTAAGATGTGTCAGAATATTGTGTACTTCTCTAGGTTAAAAGCCAATGAAGATTTAGGCTGCTGACACAAATGGGAAAGGGAAAGAATGCCCCACCCTAACAATGACCCTCCGGAAAAGGTAAGCAAGCAAGACACTCTTTTATGTTGCATTTTCGGCTGCGCATGGTGTGTTGGCCATTTCCAGTCTCCAGCAGGGAAGTGTGTTAGAACTCCCTCTGGCTTAACCTCCCGATGATCATATATCTGCACTGACTCTGACCTTCCACAGATCCCCTTGGGATGAAAGGGGATTAATTCTCCCTGCTAACTTCAGTCTCTGAGGCAGTTGCTCGAACGCTAGTGAGCTGTACGAGATGAGGGGCTCCACTCTGACACCAGATATCAGTTCTCATCTGTTCTGACACCAGATCACTCTGTATATTTGAAATAGCTTTGGGGGATATGACCCCAGCTTATGTGGCTTAGCAATCTGTCTCTGTGAATAATGGATTTCTTTGAAATTATAGTCCTTTAAAAGAAATTAATTGAATGTGCTTTAAGGAAGTTTGGGTGCCTGTGCGGTGTGCATGTGCGTTCGAAATCCTGCTGTGCAAGGTTGGGAAAAGTCACTGTGCGAAGACTACATCACCCAGTTAATTTCCGCCTACCTGCCTGGGAGCACCCTTATTTTTCTTTGAATGTAGGAATACTGGTATACCTGATCCAATGAGAAATGGGTTACACAAGTGCACATCAGTTATGTTCCAAAATGTAGATATCAGCTCACAGTAGCCTAACAGGAGACCAGAATGATTGGTGACATTATTCACCAGGGTTAGAATAAAGAATATGGGGACATTAGCAGAACTGTAATCTGACGCTCATTTCTCTACACACTGCACTCGGAAATGTGGCTAGATAACTATTCTCCTATGCAGGTGGCGCTGTGGACTAAACCACAGAACCTAGGACTTGCCGATCAGAAGGTCGGCGGTTCAAATCCCCGCGACGGGGTGAGCTCCTGTTGCTCGGTCCCAGCTCCTGCCAACATAGCAGTTCGAAAGCACGTCAAAGTGCAAGTAGATAAATAGGTACCGCTCCGGCGGGAAGATAAACGGCGTTTCCATGCGCTGCTCTGGTTTGCCAGAAGCGGCTTAGTCATGCTGGCCACATGACCCGGAAGCCATACGCCGGCTCCCTCGGCCAATAAAGCGAGATGAGCGCCACAACCCCAGAGTCAGTCACGACTGCTCCTAATGGTCAGGGGTCCCTTTACCTTTACCTATTCTTGCCTCTTAAGTGCTGCCTTCAATCCAGGGGCGGAGCAAGGTGGGGGTGGATCGTCCCGGGTGGTGTCATCTCCGAGGGGAGGGGGTGACATTCAGCGTGCCAATCCATCTGGGGAGGGGGGGAGCTGCGGTGTTCCCCCCTTCCCCCTTTAGTTTGACAGCCTTGTGCTCCGAGCTGCTGGAGGACCAACTACCAACTTTGGCCAACCCTCCCCAACAACTCCTGGCAAGATCAACAACTCCTGGCAAGATCACAGGCCGTCTTTTTATACTGTGAGTAGATTGCAGTCTCTTGGGAGTCCAACTAGATTACAGTGTGTAGGGGGGTGGGTGACAAGAAATTTTCGACACCGGGTACCCCCTGACCTTGCTACACCACTGCTTCAATTCCGCCTCACTTGAGTGGCAATGAAATGGGTTGTTTCTTATTCCACTTTATGAATCCCATTCCCCCCACCACAAACACACTTTTGTTCCTGTTTTGGCTGCTCTTTTTCTCTCTCCCTTGCCCTCATTTGCCTGAAGGTTGTTTTTGGTAATGAATTTTTTTTGGAAAGAGTTTTATCACACTTTATCATTTGCAGCGATCACTTTTATTAGTTATTATGCTAAAATGTACCTTGTGCATATTGAGCTCTCTATAAAACCTCAAGGTCCTAAAATTGTTATTGTTAACAGAGAAGCAAACCAACACACACAGTGTACAAGACCCTGAAAGTGAGAAGGAGTTTATATACGTTATATGACAACAATACTTACGGCGTAGTCCTGCAGCACAGCCTGCAAATCTATTCCTTAGAGAGCACGAGGGAGGTGTATAATATGTGTGCTCATTTATCTTTTAGTGTTTTCAACAACAGGAAGACCAAATCGAATCCCGGAATGTTTGTTATTGAGTGGGCCCCTGCAAGAGAACAAGACCATTTTAAACATTTCTTCCTATCCCTCTAAAGTTTATTGCCCATCCAAACAAGAAGTTGCAACTCTGTCCATATGTTAGGTCTGTGAAGGGGTAAAAGTAAAGGGTAAAGGGACCCCTGACCATTAGGTCCAGTCGTGGCCGACTCTGGGGTTGCGGTGCTCATCTCGCTTTATTGGCCAAGGGAGCCGGCGTACAGCTTCCGGGTCATGTGGGCAGCATGACTAAGCCACTTCTGGCGAACCAGAGCAGTGCACGGAAACGCCGTTTACGTTCCCGCCAAAGCGGTACCTATTTATCTACTTGCACTTTGACATGCTTTTGAACTGCTAGGTTGGCAGGAGCTGGGACCAAACAACAGGAGCTCACCCCGTCATGGGGTTTCGAACCGCGACCTTCTGATCAGCAAGTCCTAGGCTCTGTGGTTTAACCCACAGCGCCACCCGCGTTGCTTAGCCCATCCAAACAAGAAGTTGCAACTCTGTCCATATGTTAGGTCTGTGAAGGCGTAACATACCTTGATGATGCCTGGCTTCCCATGGCCCACACCCTGCAAACCCACACTTTAGCATGGACATCTGGGTTGAGAAACCCTATTCTCGCCCAGCCTTCCAGGATCTGAGGATGCCTATGTTGCTGTTCTACCTCCACTTTCCATCTGTTAAGTATAATTAACTGGCACTGAAATGGAAAATGCTTGTATGTATGTTGCTTTGGTGGGTGCACAGTTCATTAATGCACAAGCAGCAGCATCGCAATGGTACCTTTAATAGTTTATAGACGAGGGGCAGAAGCATGGGAAGGGCCTACAGCTCAATGGCAGAGCACCTCCTTTGCATTCAGAAGGTCCCAGGTTCAGTCCTTGTCATCTCCTCTTAAAATACAGGTGATGGGAATGACATCTTCCTCAAACTCTGGAGAGCCACTGCTAATCAGAGAAGATAATGCTGGTCTAGATGGATTAATAGTCTGATTCAGCATTACAGGGCAATTTCCTATGTTCCATCTCCCTGTATTTTACAATCCGCAGAGCTTTTCCCGTGTCCTTCAGAAATCAATAGTTTCACTAGTAAGTTCACTCTGCAAAACAGCACTTCTTGCATCTCAACAGCATCTAAATGTGTTGCCCTGAGTGCTTGATTTTTAGAAACGTGGCTGCATTTGTCAATGCAAAATTCTGCCAGTGGAAACTTGCACCTTGCAGTATAGCACACACTTCACTTTCTCCCTCTGAGAATGGACAAGCGGTTTCAAAAATACACCAGGACATTTTTAACATATGCACAGCCCCACCATGAACTGTACAAAGACAAAAAAAAATTGAGATCATGTCATCTCATTTATGTTTAATTATAGGTGCCTTCAAATAACCGTTGTACATCTGTGTCATACCACTGTGGTCCTCTCCATCTTAGCACTGGGAGCTCCTCCTTGCCCTCTCTGAAACATAAAATGAATACTGTAGAGTTAATTCCGCCTGTCCCTGGAACTCGATAAAGCCTCCGAGAAGCTTTTGAAATATCATAAAACTGAAAAAGGACCTTTTTTTATTTATAAAAAAGTAGTTTTTCATGTTTGCCTCAAAAGAGTAATAATGCCTTTTTAAAAAGAAATAGTTGGTTGCAAGATCTAATCAATACACCATTAAGTTACTGACAGAACTGAGATAAGATTACATGGTGAAGAAATTGTGAAACCTTTTACTTTTCCCATTTTCAGAAAGGAGAACCTAGGAAAGCATTTACTTTTTTTGCAAAAACTTCATATCAGCAACCCAAGGTAATCTCGCTTCTTTACTCGCACCAGAAGAGTCCATCTGGGGTTCAGGTGGCGCAAAAGGACAAGGATTGTAATAGTTTCAGTATATCTGATTTCCCCAACCTGGTGCCCTCCAGATAATTTGGACCACAACTGCATCAATAGGAGTATAGCATCTAGATCAAGGGAAGTAATAGTGCCACTGTATTCTGCTCTGGTCAGACCTCACCTGGAGTACTGTGTCCAGTTCTGGGCACCACAGTTCAAGAAGGACACTGACAAACTGGAACTGGAGGGCAACCAAAATGGTCAAAGGCCTGGAAACGATGCCTTATGAGGAACGGCTAAGGGAGCTGGGCATGTTTAGCCTGGAGAAGAGGAGGTTAAGGGGTGATATGATAGCCATGTTCAAATATATAAAAGGATGTCACATAGAGGAGGGAGAAAGGTTGTTTTCTGCTGCTCCAGAGAAGCGGACATGGAGCAATGGTTCCAAGCTACAAGAAAGAAGATTCCACCTAAACATTAGGAAGAACTTCCTGACAGTAAGAGCTGTTCGACAGTGGAATTTGCTGGCAAGGAGTGTGGTGGAGTCTCCTTCTTTGGAGGTCCTTAAGCAGAGGCTTGACAACCATATGTCAGGAGTGCTCTGATGGTGTTTTCTGCTTGGCAGGGGGTTGGACTCAATGGCCCTTGTGGTCTCTTCCAACTCTATGATTCTATGATTCCCATCAACCCCGCTGGCCACTGTTATTTGGGATGGGTAAAATCATTTTTTGAGCTTCCCAACTGGCTATGAATTGGTACTTTCAATAAATAAAAGCCAGTTTCAGCCAGTTTACAGTTAATTCAAATATTTTAGCAGAGTATTTTGTTTGTTTTCATTTATATCCAACCTTTTCCCCCACCCTGAAACCAAAGGCTGGTTCCCTGGTGGTCACCCATCTTGACACTGACCAGATGCAGACCTGCTTAGCTTTAACTTAGTGATGTTTGCATGTGCCCTCACACCCAATTGTGGGATGTTTTATGCGTTAGTTCCTTGGCATAACAGAATGAGATGAAGATTTCATTGGGTAAACTAATACTCAAAATGCTAGAAAGAAAACCTCCTGCTTTCACATACATAGACCTTCAGTTGTGGGCATGGAAAATAGGAAAGGAGAGATTTAATTGGCCACTGTGGGTGGGTGTTGGCAGAATGTGGCTCTATTTTCAGAAGAAAAGAAAGGCAAACCCACCTTACTCCTCCTCCTTCTCCTCCCCAAAATTCTTCTGTGGCTTTTTGCAATCTCACCCACAAAGAGGAGCAGAAAGATTACTCAGGAGCATCTCAACTGAGGTTGCCTACAGAGGAACAGATCTGCTGGGAAAACATGCATATGCAATGTTCCCATGGTGTAGGGATGGACTGTGAAATTTGAATGTGTCCACATTTAAAGTCAAACCTACCCAGTGCTTTTTTTCTGGGGGTACGCATGCCCCTAAACATTTTGTGAATCTTTGTACTTTTGTCCATTTACTGTACAGTGGTACCTCTGGTTACGTACTTAATTCATTCCGGAGGTCCGTTCTTAACCTGAAACTGTTCTTAACCTGAAGAACCACTTTAGCTAATGGAGCCTCCTGCTGCTGCGATTTCTGTTCTCATCCTGAAGCAAAGTTCTTAACCCGAGGTAGCAATGATTAGTAGCAATGATGGGTGATGAACAGGGTGATGGGTTAGGGGAGTCTGTAACCTGAAGCGTATGTAACCTGAAGCGTATGTAACCCGAGGTACCACTGTATTAATTTTTCCCAATTTGAAGTATAAAATGGTGATTTTCTTGAGTCAAAATGAGAGTACTCCTAAACATATTTTTTTTTAGAAAAAAGCACTGTACCTATCTAAATCAGTTTCTGAAACAATATAAGAACCAAAACACAATTGTCTTTCAAAATTTGCATTTCTCTGAATTTTGTAATGCATTTTTACCTCCCGCAAAGTAATATGTTAAAAAAAATGTGTATGCTAGGGTAAAGTGTGCATAAAAATGCATATGGTATTGAATATGACATACAAAAATCCATTATACTAGGGAAAATTGCTTTGCAAAAAGTTGTATATTAAGCTAAAGTGTATACAAAAAATGTGCATGTTAGAAATTTGCACTAAAATAATGATGAATGTTCAAGAGGACCTTTGGGGGACAGGGAAGAGGACATATCTCAGGAAAATACCTGCAGCATTTGCATGGGCTATTATTATGAATGTAAGAAGGCAGTGATTTCTGTTCTGGCTGATATTTGTCACCGACGTTTCCATTCTGCTGCAGTTTGGCTTCCTCCCAAAGCCCCATTATTTGTCTTACTGCCTACTGTGATGTCATTAATTACAAAATTCCACACCATTCATTTAATTGCAAAGGAGATTTCAGAAAAAATGGGGGAGGGGAGTCAATACTTGCGTATAATTCACAGATTATTATTATTATTATTATTATTATTAAGAAACCAACAGCTAATATAGATCATGTTTGCTTGACTGACTTCTGTTATTGACTGCCAGTCAACAAGCAAACTACAGCTTGTTTCTGCTCCTAAGTCCATTTAGAATGGAGTTTTCTGTTATCCTGAGCTGTAATATTTGTCTTACAAATTCCCTGGCCTTTTTAGAGGAATTGGGTTTCAGGACCCTCCAACTTTTTTTTTACAACCTGCAACCATCACATATAAACTCCAGCACTACTGCGTCTACAGACTGCCCTACGGTTATAGTTTTAAGAGTTTAAAGCTGCTTTGAGGGTGGAACTGCATTATGCCCTAGTAAAAATGTATTTCCAAATTTCATAGCTGCCAAGGTAACATGAATACAGGGCATTTGGTAATTTACAGGGGAGGATTGGCACTAAGAAACTGTGCCTAACTCTCTTCCATCCACTAGCAATGGTAGGCGATTAGTAGCAATGATGGGTGATGAACAGATGACTGACAGACGCTATCAGACATGTTAAGTCTTGTGGCAGAAATAGAATACAACTGGTATAAAACCTTCAGGTCATGCTGTGATGTAGGCTGTACAATGGTGGGAACAATCTTCTGAACTGAATTTGCTGTCAACTCTTAGAGCAACGGAGCCAGGAACTCTTGCTGGTACACTAGCCTATTTCTTCAGTTTGAGGAGGGCCAGGAAGAGAATGGAGAGAGAGGAAAGAGGGCTGCGCCTTGTCATCTGTTCAGAATGGGGCAACAGAGCTCTTTCACCAAGCATTCTGGACGTAAGGGACTCCTTACACAGAGACATTTATTTCAGCTTTGCTTAGTATGAACTCTGGGAAATGGAAATTGGTTTCCAAAGCAAGAAAAGTAAATAACAAAGGTAAAGGTAAAGGGGCCCCTGACCATCAGGTCCAGTTGTGGATGACTCTGGGGTTGCGGTGCTCATCTCGCTTTATTGGCCGAGGGAGTCGGCGTACAGCTTCCAGGTCATGTGGCCAGCATGACTAAGCCGCTTCTGGCGAACCAGAGCAGCACACGGAAACGCCGTTTACCTTCCCGCCGGAGCAGTACCTATTTATCTACTTGCACTCTGATGTGGTTTCGAACTGCTAGGTTGGCAGGAGCAGGGACCGAGCAACGGCAGCTCACCCCGTCGCGGGGATTCGAACTGCCAACCTTCTGATCGGCAAGCCCTAGACTCTGTGGTTTAGACCACAGTGCCACCCGGGTCCCTAAGCTAAGCTCATCTAAAAAAACAAAAACAAAAATCCAAACCCTCAACAACAACAAACACTTTGTCAGTTCTTTGCAGCTCGAGAAGAAGAAATAACAGACAGAAGCTTGCTTTTTGAGTCACATATCTGAGATACCATGCTGTGCTTTGGATGAAACTAATTTGAAGCTTATTGAACCTTCCTTTTTTCATTGCTGTTGGCATATCCAAGTTCAGGTCCTACAGACACAATATTCTGCATCTACCTCATTCTTTGATTTTATTTCTTGCCTTTCCTGGTCCCAGAGGTAAATAGTGGACTTGTACCAGCAGATTTAAAAATAAATAAATAAAGACAACCTTTTAATGTATGACAGTAGAACTCTAAAGCTTCTCAAGAGACTTACTATTATTAGGGACCTTAAGTTCTGCAAAGACCTCAATTGCATCTTTTGCTTTCTGCTGAGAGCATTCTCCTACCCCCACCCCATTCTCACATTACACTGGTGATGTAGGAAATGCTGCATTGCTGATCCTTCACCATTTGGGTAACATTATGTGTCCTGGGACACAGGGGAGGGCCTATTTTGCTGCATCTCCCTACACCAACATCTCTCCTCCAGGTTAATGTTGGCATGGGATGGATCTGCAGCTTAGGTTCTACCTACAGAGCCTGGGACTTCTGGCAGAGCAAGGATCAGCCCTGCCATTGTAACTTGAGCCCAGTTTGTGTTGTCCTGTCTGTATACCAAGCAACAGCAGCAAGGGAATGCAGGAAGGCCTTATCTGTGATAGCTCCTGAGCTTGTCTAAGGAAACCTGGATGTTCTCCAGAAGCACTAAAAGGTTGCTCAGTTTGGCCAAGCATTTAGTTGCAGGAGATTGGCAAGTGATTCCTTTTGATGTAGTGTATTAGAATCTTAGAAATTTATGAAGCTGCTTTCTGCTGAATCAGACCACAGGTCTCAGTAGTCTGCTCTGGCTCAGTAGTCTGCTCTGGCTGGCAGTAGTTCTCCAGGGTTTCAGGCAACCCTACCTGGAAAAGCCACGGATTGAACCTCAGATCTTGCACATGCAAGGCTATGCTCTTAACACTAAGCTACAGTCCTTCCAATGAAACATATGTTTTCTCTCTTTATACAATGTTCTGGTCTTCTATTATTTTTAAGTTGTTACATGCCCTGAACCTTTGAGTTGATTATTTTTTTTAAAAAAAAACTAAAACTAAATTTTGTGCAGGGGAAATATTATTGCAAAGAGGTGGATCAACTTGGTATCACTGCAGATCTCTGGAATCAAGTAATTTGTAGGACTCCCTTGTTCTGTCTGTCTTTTTGCCTGAGCCCTCTGCAGTGGTGATGGAGGCTGGCTCACATTGCAGGTTTCCCTGTATTAGTCACATTGACATAATCTTCACCATCCTGAGTCCAAGGTTTGTGACAACTCAATGAAAGATGTTCATGCAATGTGCAAGTACACACATATATTGTATTAACACAGACCATAATAGAAGATGGGGATACGGAATAGGGAGCAGTTAATGAGCCTTCAACCAAACCTCTCGGTTGTGCGTGTGTCCACCACTCCACTCCACTGTATGCTAAAGTTGTTGCCTGCTAGGGATGTAGACTGTGTCCTGGAGAATGCTGGACTTCCTCAGTAAGTAACGTTAGGGCAGGACTCAGGCTGATGTCCAGAGCCCCACCTAGCAGGAGAGCTTTCTGGCTCACAACATTATGAGGAAGTGAAGAAATACATGACCATCTGCCCTGCCTCCCCACACAGCTAGTAAGACCATTATCAGCAGACCCTAAAATCACTTAGCTCCACCACTGCACGTGATAGGCAACAGTGGAAGCCAACAAGCCTAGCCAGGGCCAGCCTAAGGCATTTTGGCACCTGAGGCGAACCACTAAATGGCAACTGCTGGGGAAGAAGATCTACATCAGGAGCAAGGAGACAGCAGCACCTCCCATTTGCCAAGAGGCCATTGTAGAGATGGCATTGGGGCAGCTGTCAAAGAACAGCAGGCAGTGTATTTGTGAGATGCCAGATCTACTGCCCTTGTGGATCTTGCCACCTGAGACGGTTGTCTCACCTTGCCTCATGGGTGGACTGGCCCTGGGCCTAGCCTACAGTCTGCGTAAACTTTGTGAGATGTGAAACAAGAGAGCAGTCAAGTACAACATTTCTAGAGTTTACACATGGGGAGGAATGTTTGTCCAGCCAGCAGGTAAACTTCCTGTTTCCTTCTGGGCTGGGACAGACTTCCTCTGCATGTGACTAGAGGTGGACGTGGCCTCACCTGTGCAGGTAACGACAAAAGCACAGGGCAGGGCAGCCATCTTTCTCTCTTTGACTACATGCATTGAAGAAGCAACATCTGCTTAGCTTCCAGCCAAGAGAGGACAAAGGGACTGTCTTCTTATGAGATAGTTTCCAGGTTTATGTTACTTTTCTAAGCTAAGTCTGCCTTCTGGGATCTGAATGTGAACAGAATGTGAGTAAACTCTTTTTATAATTTTATAGAAGACTGTGTCGTGTCTTGTCTTTTATGAGGGAATAAAGGGAAAATACCAGAACAGTTATTATAGAGGCTTTAGCGAGCTTGAGCAAATGCATTCGCTGCAAGTTTAAAAAGGGGAATGTTACTCTGCTAAATTGTAAATTTGTTAACACAAGTTGGAAAGGCTATAATCAAACAATATATCCTCCCCTGCATCCCTGAACATTCCCACAAACTTTGTGTGTGATCTCAAACAGTAGTAAGGAACTTCAGGCTCAGGCCTTTTCATCTGGCTCCTGGGGCTCTCTCCAGGAGTCTCAACTCAAGCATCCATGACAGAAGAAGAAGAAGAGGAGGAGGAGGAGGAGTTTGGATTTGATATCCCACTTTATCACTACCCAAAGGAGTCTCAAAGCGGCTAACATTCCACTTTCCCTTCCTCCCCCACAACAAACACTGTGAGGTGAGTGGGGCTGAGAGACCTCAGAGAAGTGTGACTAGCCCAAGGTTACCCAGCAGCTGCATGTGGAGGAGCGGAGACACAAACCCGGTTCCCCAGATTACGAGACTACCGCTCTTAACCACTATACCACACTGGCTCTCCAACAGGTGGCTATCCAACCTCTGCTTAAAAACCTCCAAGGAAGGAGAGCCCACCACCTCCCAATGAAGTCCATTCCACTGTCAAACGGCTCTTACCGCCAGAAAGCTCTCCCTGAAGTTTAGTCTTCCTGATGTTTACATGAATCAAATGTGCCTTTGAACCCTGATAATGCCTCTTATCTGCATGGATGAGGATAGAGATGTGTCGGTACAAACTACCATATTAAAGGGGGAAAACTACATTCAGTGCTCCACCCCCTTTTTTCTGTGGGCTCGGCCTACACTTGAGTAGGACCCTGCCAAAGACACATGCCCGACTGGCATGTTCTCTCCCTCCTGGTCAATCGTTCGGGAGCTTCAAAAGCTTTCTTCAGCCCAAACATCACAGCGACTGATGCCAACCGACACCGGTACACTTAGGGATCCGTAGAGTTTGTGCAACTTGTGTGACAGACCTCAGCAACTCAGCATTTTGACTAATCTACTTTATTTACATATAAACACACATGGAGCACTGCAACATGGCTCCCTCTCTCTCTAGCATCGGACAGCAAAGAGAAAAAGATAAAGGACAATAGTCCCACTTCACGGAACACAGTAACACATACATCCTGTCTCCTTCCACTCTGAGGAGTCAAAACATATACTGTCATGTGACAGACAATCCCATGACTTCAATCATGGAACAGGAATTCTAACAGCCTACAGTCTGTGTAAACTTTGTTTGTGCTCTCAAACAGGCCCACCCATCACTGGGTGACACACCCAGCTCTGAAGATTGCCCAAAAGTAAATGCAACCCATGAGCTGAAAAGTGTTCTCCACTCCTTCTCTAGAGCATTCCCCAGAATCTTTTGCAAAATATAAGGGATACATGACAGATACGCAGAGGTTGACAAGTTGGATGTGGAAAGGATTCCCTGAAGCTAGGAAGTTCGAAAACCACTTCCCCATTTTTGTGCCTGAGTGCAAGAGTGACTAATTCATTTCATCTAATAGTTTTTTTTTTACTCTCAGTGCTTTAGTGCAATGAATAGCGTAAGATAAACTCCACCTGTGTTTATAGCACTGACTCAGACGGTTCTTTCACCAAGCTCTTTCCCAAGACAGAGATGTGCCTGTTTTTCCATCCATCACAAAATGAAATTTCTTGTAAGCCTGCTGGACACACTGCTATTCCTTTTAAGCCACAGGCTGCCCACTTAGCCACCCACAGGATAAGACTTCCTGATTTTGCCGGACTGTTTTCAACTAAATATCCTGTTGTGTGGGATTAAAAGCAAGCCCTTCCAGAGCAAACAGTCTCCAAAACGTTGAGGGATAAAACCAGGTGTACAGCGCTGAAATAAAGCAATTAATATGCAGCCGGATAACAGCTCAAGCTTTTGTTTTTTTAAAAAATTGCTTTATGAAAAAAACATTATTGAACTCTGCAGAATGAAATGGAAATTAGGGGGTTTGGTAATTGGTATCACTCCTCCCCCAAATATACAGCTCTGGCATCTTTCTTTTTTTTTTTTTTAAATATATTTTTGCTGCTTGCTTCTACAAATGCTGTTATTTTAATTGGCACTGTGGAAACGCACTGACTTTTGGAATGGCACTAGCATTTCCTGTGCAATGATTATTGCAGGTCTAATGTAGCCAGACAGAAGGTCGTGCGTGCATCAACTTCAGAGGCTATGAGTCAGGTCTGTGAGGCAAGGAGCCTATACCAGTAAGGCTTGGAGAAGCCTATTAACATACATTTTGAGCTGCTGTTTCGCTGTGACTCGGTGGCAGAACACATGCTCTGAATGCAGAAGGTTCCAGGTTCAATCCCTAGCATATTCAGGGAGCACTGGGAAAGATTTCTGCCTGAAACCCTGCCAGTCAGTGTTGACTAATGCTGTGATTTTTTCCTCCCTGCATTCTCCGCTGTTTCTTCTCCCATCAATCAATTAATATCACATTCAAAAATATCAAAGGGGGGATCCTCACAGGTGGGGAACAGGGTTTTTGTCATATTTCTGCTGCTTTTGGGGGTGCTTGTGATTGTCCTTTCTCTCATTCTGCAGACATCTCACCAGGCCTGTGGCTCAATGGTAGAGCATCCATTTTGCAGGCCTAAGGTGCCAGGTTCAATCCTAGGCTGGAAATGTCCCTTGTCTTAAATCTCTCACCTGAAACTGCCCCTTGCCCGCTACAGCCTGCAAGATGGGTGAAATATACTCAGAGTCGCAAAGTGATTTCATGCTCTTTATTCAGCTCATAGTGGTGAGGAGGAATGAATGAAAGTCCCCTCAAGGTATCTGCTTTATATACATTATTTACACAATGGGCTGCACATGATTGGCTAATTCCGGAATTCTACTGTAAGCCAATCAGGTTGTGGATTCACTTCTATCTGGAGCATGATTGGGTAGTTCCTGCCAACCAATCATACTGCTGCATTGTTCTAGGACCAATCAGACTGCTGCATTCTGAATCCTATTGTTCTAGGACCAATCAGGCTGCTGCCTTTTGGATCCTATTGTTCTAGGGCCAATCAGACTGCTGCAGTTTGGATCCTATTCAACCCAGTACATAACACCCCTCCCCTCTAAGTTCCAGTCCTGCCCGGGAGGTCGCATTCATAGTCCTCGAGGTACGCCAGCGGCCTACGTGTGCGTTGCGGCCTGGGGTGTTCCCTGGTCCGGGGTTCAGGTTCTGGCTCGTGTTCCAAGGATGCTGGCTGTGATGGGGCTGTTTGGTCTGGCGCAACCGGCTCACTCAGTCGTGGTTCTGGTTCCAGTGTCCTTTCGGCCTCGCAGGTCCTCTCTGTATTTACTGATTCTGCCTCTCCTGCTGGCCCCTCGTGCTCTATGGGCCTCACTGCCCCTCTGTTCCCTTGGGACTCCTCTGCCCTTTCCTCCTCCTGGTTTTCTCCTGGGAATCGTCGCCGTATCTGGTCGCAGTGGCGGCGCCAGCATTGCCCCCCATCCGTTAGCACCTCATACGACACAGGGCCAGTGACCCTGGTGACTGTGGCGGGTACCCATGCTGGGCCTGCCCCAAAATTCTTTGCGTACACTGGGTCCTGAGCCTCGAAGGTCCGGGGGTTCTTGCCTTCCCCCACCACTGCCTCATCCTGAGCTCTATCGGGGTGAAGGCGGTCCAATCTGATTGCAAGGTGCCGACCCATTAGTAGTTCAGCGGGGCTCCGGCCAGTCGTTGAGCTGGGGGTGCTGTGCTGTGCTAGAAGGAATGTGGCAAGGCGGTACTCCCAATCCCCTTGTGTCATACGGCGAAGGGTGTCCTTGGTGGTCCGCACCATGCGTTCTGCTTGGCCATTGGTGGCAGGGTGGAATGGCGCCGAACGGATGTGGCGGATGGCGTTCTTCGTTGTGAAGGTTTGGAATTCTCCTGACGTAAATGCAGTCCCATTGTCTGAGACGAGAGTGTCAGGGAGCCCGTGGGTTGCAAACAGCCTGCGTAGTACCCGGATGGCTGCGGACGTAGAAGTGGACGGTACCAGTGCGACTTCCAGCCATTTGGTGTAGGAGTCCACCACTATGAAGAATGTTTTCCCCTGAAAGGGGCCAGCGAAGTCCACATGCAGGCGTGACCATGGTGCTCGGGCGGACTCCCAGGACTGGACTGGGGCCCTTGGGGGATCTGGGTGGGATTCTTGGCAGGCCTGGCAGTGTTTGACCCAGGCCTCTATCTCTCCGTCGATCTCCGGCCACCACACATAACTCCTGGCAAGGGCCTTCATTCTTACTACCCCTGGGTGTGTCTCGTGTAGGGCTGTGAGGACCCTTTTGCGGAGGGGCTGGGGAACAACGACCCTGCTTCCCCATAACAGGCACCCCTTGTGGGCCGACAGTTCATGTTTGCGGGTTGTGTAGCCGGCGAATTCTGGCCCAGGGCTGCTGCTGGGCCATCCCCTCCACACCCAGTCCAGGACCCGGGAGATGGCCCTATCTTTCTTGGAATGGTGTGCAACTTCTTGTGCCTGAATGGGGCGGTCAGGAAGCAGCTCCAGGCTCATAACCTCTTGTGCAGGTGCTGGGTCGGGGCCTGTTTCCAGTAGTGGTAGCCTGCTGAGGGCGTCCGCATGGCCCATCGCCTTCCCCGGACGGTGAATCAGTGCATACTGGTAGCTGGCAAGGAAAATTGACCACCTGAGGACGCGAGGAGACAGCACTTGGGGGGTCTGCTTTTCAGGGGCAAACAAGCCAAGCAACGGCTTGTGGTCAGTCACCACGGTGAAGGGCCGCCCGTACAAGAAATCATGGAATTTTTTTACTCCCTTCATGATTGCCAGACCCTCCTTGTCGATTTGCGAGTAGTTCCGCTCGGTTGCGTTGAGTGTCTGGGAAAAGTATGCCACTGGTACCTCTCTTCCATCCGGGAGTTGGTGTCCCAGGACAGCGCCAATTCCATAGGGCGAGGCGTCGCATGCTAGCACCACCGGCAGCCTCTCGTCAAAGTGTGCCAAGACCGAGTTTGAGACAAGCAAGTCCTTGACTGCCTGGAATGCGGCCTCCTGGCGCTGGCCCCACACCCAAGGGGCCCGCTTGTCCAGGAGTCTGTGTAGGGGCTCCGCTACCGCCGCCTTGTGGGGAAGGAAGGAATGGTAAAAGTTCAATAGTCCCAAGAAGGCCTGAAGTTCAGTCTTGTTCTTGGGCGCTGGGGCATCACAAATGGCCCGTACCTTGTCCCCAGTCGGGTGGACCCCTTCTGCGTCCACCATAAATCCCAGAAAGTCCACCTGAGGCACTCCTAGTAGACATTTTTCCCGCTTCACCTTGAGACCCGCCGTCTGGAAACGGTGCAGAACGGTGCGGAGGCGGTCCTCAAACTCCTCTGGTGTGGGCCCGGCAATCAACACATCATCGAAGAAGGGGGCGACGCCAGGAATCCCTTTAAGTAGAGAGTCCATTAGATTCTGGAATATGCCTGGTGCCACGCTGATACCGAATTGCAGCCGCTTTACCCTGAATGCTCCTCTGTGCGTCACAATCATCTGTGCCTCTGCTGTGGCCTCATCTACTGGCAGCTGTTGATATGCTTGGGCCAAGTCCAGCTTGCCAAAAATTTTCGACCCAGCCAGGGTGGCAAGAACATGGCTGACCACTGGCACTGGGTATGCATGGGCCGTAAGGGCCTTGTTTATGGTACATTTGTAGTCTGCGCAGATGCGGACCGAACCATTAGGCTTGACGGGTGTGACAATTGGGGTTTCCCAGGGGGCATTAGGCACCGGCTCCAGCACTCCTTGCTCCACAAGCCGGTCCAATTCCTCGTCTATACGGGGTTTCAGGGCGAACGGGACCCGGCGGGCCTTGAGCCTGACCGGTCGTACTGCGGGGTCAAGCTGTAGAGCAATGGGGGGGCCCGTATACTGTCCCAATTTCCCATCAAAAACCCCCGGAAATTCCTTGCATATGGCGTCCACGTCCACTTGTAAGCTAGTGTGGTTCACCCCGGTGACGGCTAGCCCCAGTGGTCCAAACCATGCCAATCCCAGTAAGCTAATGTAGGGGCCCTTGACCACCAGCAATTCCAGTTGCCGCGTCCGCCCTCGGTATTGCACCCTGAAGGTCCCCACCCCCATTGTGGGGACCTTACGTTTCTGGAAGTCCCGGAGGGTGAATGGGGCCGGCCTGAGTTTGGGACCCCCAGTAGGACACAGTTTCCTTAAGGTCCTTGCCGAGATTATGGATAGAGTTGAACCCGTGTCAAGCTCCATGCGGCATGGGGCCCCCTCTATCTGTACGTCAACATAAATTTTCTCTACGTTGGGGTGGGGCAACTGGTATACCTGGAAGTCCGTGAGCTCAGTCGAGTTGCCTTGGTGCGTTGGGCCCCGGGACCTGGGGCTCTTGGATTGGTCATCTGATGCCTGGTGTCGGGTGGGCCGAGCCCGACACACCCGGGCGATGTGTCCCGATTTTCTGCACTGCCTGCACTCTGCGTTGCGGAAACGGCAGGTCCTCCTCTCGTGACTTTCTCCGCAGCTTGCGCAGTTCCCTCCTTCTCGTCGAGGCAGCTGTGGTATGTGGGCTGCTTGAGTGTGCTGCTGTACTCGGTGCACCTCCTCCCTGTTGGATCCTGAGTCGTCGGTGAGGTCTTCATGGTGGACCCTCGGTTGGGATGGCTGGCTCGGCCGTGCCACTTGCGTCGACCTCTCGGCAGCTTCCGTTGCCAGGGCCTCCTCCAGAGCGACCTGGAACGTTAGGTCCTTCTTAGCGTAGAGGCGTCGTTGCAGCTTCTCATCCCTCAGGCCACCGACGAGGCGGTCACGAAGCATGTTCTCCAGCTCTGAGAAGTTGCAGAACCGGGCGGCTTGGTGGAGAGAGGTCACAAACCCAGTTATGGTTTCCCCAGGGGCTTGCCGCTTTGCGTAGAAGGCATTTCGACGAGCCACCACTGAGGGCTGCGGCGAAAAGTGCCCCTTCAGCTGTTCCATTATTGTTTTGTATGGAACAGTAGCGACGTCTTCAGGCGCAAGGAGAGCCCGGGCGATTTCAAACGTCTCCTCTCCGCAGACGCTGAAGAATATTGCCCTCTTCTTGGCGTCTTCTTCATCGGTGACCCCTTTGGCTTCTAGGAGGAAGGTGAAACGGGAGGCGTATGCTTCCCAGTCTCCAGATGCTGGGTTGAACGGTGAAAAGCTGCTGTTGGTTGCCATTCTGAGTTCCTTGTGTCCCGGAGCTGAAGCCTGGATACACGGTGCGAGGCAGCGATGCAGCAGGTGGCGGTGCTGCGGTGCTGTGTGTGGCAGTCAGCTCAGCGGGATCCCACCTTCGTCGCCAGTGAAATATACTCAGAGTCGCAAAGTGATTTCATGCTCTTTATTCAGCTCATAGTGGTGAGGAGGAATGAATGAAAGTCCCCTCAAGGTATCTGCTTTATATACATTATTTACACAATGGGCTGCACATGATTGGCTAATTCCGGAATTCTACTGTAAGCCAATCAGGTTGTGGATTCACTTCTATCTGGAGCATGATTGGGTAGTTCCTGCCAACCAATCATACTGCTGCATTGTTCTAGGACCAATCAGACTGCTGCATTCTGAATCCTATTGTTCTAGGACCAATCAGGCTGCTGCCTTTTGGATCCTATTGTTCTAGGGCCAATCAGACTGCTGCAGTTTGGATCCCATTCAACCCAGTACATAACAATGGGACTAGCTTTTTAACCATAAATTGGTTTACCTGCTTTTGTATTTCATTTTAGCCTGAATCAGTTTTGTGTACCGAAATGTCTGTCCTACAGTTTAATCTGCTTTTGGAGGTTCCACTCTAAATATGATGTGTAGGGTAGCTTAATGTTTTCCCCATCAATTGTTTATGCAGTAATTTTCTTTACGACGACAACAAAAAGGGAAAACTTTTAAAAAGTTGTGATTAAGGAGCTGTGGTGGAGATGGGTTAGTGACATCACAGGTAGCAGCCAACAGGTACCCGCTTCAACAGTTTCCCCCCAAGCTGTTGGAAACAGGCCAAATCAGGTTTGTTTCTTAGTTTTTGCATTCAACTTGGAGCAGAAAAATATATGTCCATTTGCAGAGCAGTAAAATGATCACCCCATTTACAGCTATACATCTTACAAGTGAGAGGGGAAGATGGTTAGCTGTTTACTTTGTGGAAAGGGACTAGCAGGAGACTTCCGCTCCGACACAGCTTTCTGTGCAGTGCAATCACTTCTGCGCTTGCATCTGGCTGCCAGCTGGATTCCCTGCTGGAGCAATGTTGTGAAGATTCCCTGGGAGCCTTGCAAAGTGGCTGTGTGTGCAGCCACCTAGGGAATTGGTGCTTTTCAAACACCGGGAATGTATTTCCACAGGAACCTCGGCAGTAAAATATTTCACCTCTTGTACCGTTTGAAAATCGCCACTACGGTAGCGATCAGATGGCTGCTGTCCATTTCAGCATTTTGCCTACATGCTGAGATGAAAGGCAGCTTTTGTCCTATTGTCAGTGTTGACTGGTGCCCACAGGACCTGGTAGAACCTGCTAGACTATAATGGTGTGTTTTTGGCCAATGAGGTCATGGACTGTGTTCAGGCTGTTCAGTCCTGTCCCCTGTCTCTCCCCCCCCCCATCCTTCCTTGCAAAGATACTGTGGGTACTCAATTTTTACTGGCTTGCAGGCATGTTTTTAGGAGCTGGTTTGGAGGCCCACACCCTAGCTCTTTCGTACCAGACCCCAGATCTTTTGCTCCTCATTCCCTCTTCAAACTTATTTTTACAACTGGGCTTAGAACAATGAACTTGACTATTCCCCATCTCCCTTCCTTTCTGCTAGATGCATCTGAAATTTGAGCAAGATTATGATGGCATAATTCCACTGGTAGCTTACATTAATTAGCAGAAGGTTAGGGACTGAAAATCCAACGGTCTTGTCTACTTGATCATCACTTCTGAGGGATGTCAATTTACAAGCAAGAGATGTAAAGGTATTATATGAGGATAATGCATCCTCTTAAGCTTGAGGTAAGCTTCCTCCTTAAAGGGACATCCCCCTACTCATGTTTTAGTCTGCACAAACAGCAGATGAGGTGGTTCCTGAGCTGACTGACCACTTCAGAAGGCCCTTGGGAGATCATATTATTGAATTCTGCTCTCATTGTGCTGTCTAAGGGGGATTAACAAATGGCACCTGCTACCTCAATTCAAGGTCAATTTGCTTTGGCACCTGAGACACAAAATCCTACAAGCACCTCCCTCTCCCTGGCAACAGAAATATAGCAATAATACATTAAATAACCAACAATTTGTTCCCTTTTCCTGACACTCCAAATCTGCAACCACTTCGCCTTACCTCATAGTAGGGCTGGTCTAAGGGATGCAGGTGGCGTTGTGGTCTAAACCACTGAGCCTAGGGCTTGCCAATCGAAAGGTCGGCAGTTTGAATCCCTGTGACGGGGTGAGCTCCCGTTGTTTGGTCCCTGCTCCTGCCAACCTAGCAGTTTGAAAGCAAGTGCAAGTAGATAAATAGGTACCACTCCGGCGGGAAGGTAAACAGTGTTTCCGTGTGCTGCTCTGGTTTCGCCAGAAGTGGCTTAGTCATGCTGGCCACATGACCCGGAAAAACTGTTTGCGGACAAACGTCGGCTCCCTCGGCCAGTAAAGCAAGATGAGCGACGCAACCCCACAGTCATCCGCGACTGGACTTAATGGTCAGGGGTCCCTTTACCTTTACTTTTAGGGCTGGTCTAGTCTCCTTTTGATACAAACACTCCCCGTATAGAAAACTAAATGTCAGGAACGAGTATGCTAATTTTGTATGAACAAAATAAACCTGCAGTTTGAAATCATTCTGCTAATGTACAGCGTTACCACATCTCCAGTTGCACATGTGAGCTTGGTTTGTCTTGCCAACTTTCATTTCCCCCCCTTGCCTTCCCCATCTTGTTCATGCAGCATGGGGGTCTATTCCTGAGTGGCATTCAATTAGGTTTTAGTCGTAGCAGACCTACTGAAATTAATGGACATAACTTAAGCTGGGTACACACTCCTGCTTATTCTGCATCCAGTGTGCTCTTACCACTGGATTGCGAAGTGGTGTACACATATGGCTAGCCACAATCCATATCTATTCTGTATCTATCCTGTTGTTTCCCATACTGTATTTTTATGTCTCTCCCACCCTGCCCCCCGGAAACCAGCTTCAAACCGAACTGAAGAACAACCCACCTGTGTTTTAAGCTGGTAATGTGTACACAACCATAGTCAATGGGTCTGCTCTGATGAGTTAAAGCTTAATTGAATACCACTCCTGGTTCCCTATGGATTCAGGTTACCTTCCCCCATTCCTATTCTCCAGCTTGTTGTTGTTGTCCTCCTTGCTACTAATCTGTATGGAAGTTACTATATTAGTCTGAGTGGCCAAAGTGGATTCAGCTTCCATCTGGAAAGATTAAACCTCGTTTATCTGCTTAACTCAGTATCCGCTAGGACACTTAACAACTCAATTCCCTAACCATATTTACTTGGGCATCAGCCCCATTCATTTCAATGGGACTTATTTGCAAGTATTTGAGCTTACGGTTGCAACCCTAGCCTTCTGTCGCTCATATCCCTGTGCCAAAAGTTAGCAGAATCTCAAATCCAAGATAAACTCAGTGGTAAAAATTTGCTATTAAAAATCCCAGTGGGTTCAGGTCTAGAGCAGAGGTAAGGAACTTCTGGGTCATGGGCTGGATGCAACCCTTGGAGGATTCACACCTGACCCACAGGGCCTCTCCTGCTTTACCCTGTTCCTCATCCTCAGCATCCGTTTCTTCTCATTCAGCCGGAAAACAACAAATTACAGGTTCCTGGAAAGGATTGGAGAAACAGAAGAACACTTGAGACAACTTAAAAAAGTGTAATCCCTTCCTCTCCCATGTGAAGTGATATAGCCCACTCTATCACCACAAGACTCTACCACGTTCTTCAGCTGCAAGCTCAGAACAGGCTTCAAATTAAGCCCAGGAGAGATGGGAGCTGATTGTGCATTCTCTGTTTTGCAGGAAGTATTTTAGATCAGATCTTCTGCAGAGAAGGTGGGGGAGGGCGGTGGAACCCAGAGTATGTTACGGATTGAGTGGCAGGTTCACAATTCTAATAATGCCCTTTGGGAAGTGATCTGAGCTTTTCTGAAGGAGTGGCATTGCAGAGCTTCTGGGCAGGAAAAAAAAAAAGGTAATTTCATTTCAAACAGTGAGGGGCTGATACTTCCACAACTAGTAAGTGTCCCTTATTGTGTGGGGAAGTTTCTAATGTGCAATATGGCTCATTGTCCACAAGATTTATAGTACAATCCTATACGTGTCTACTTACAAGTAGGTCCCACTGAGTTCAACAGGGCATATTCCCATATAAATGGGTAATGGACTGCAACCTTGAAAGTGCTATAATTTCAGCTTGTTTAATTCAGCACAATATTTTTCACTTAGGAAGTTTATTTTGTGTTGCCTGCAGCGTGAATACTTTATTATTATTTTATTTAAGGCTCGCTTCTGCTTTCTGTCCCATGCTTGCAGTTATGCAGACATAGTGCAAGAGAAACTCAAAAACATGTTTTAATATCATGTGTGATGTAGAAAATGCCTACAATTTCCCCTAGGGGGTAGACTATTATGAAAGCCTCTCTGAGAAGTTTGGTTTGGCTCTGGGAGACTGTGGTTTAAAAAAGCCAGGCGCATAAATCCACTTCTGCCACTGGATTCCACTAGCAGCCTTGGGCAAGTCTCATTACCTTTCCGAGTTGCGAGCTGGAAAGAGAGACTAAAAAAAATTATTCTGAAGGTAAATGTCATATGGTCCTAAAAATCATTAGCCACCTTTGTTTTGTTTATTTTCCTAAGGGGGGATACATATTTAAATAAAAATAATGAATTAAACTAGCCCCATGGGCGTAGCCAAGGGGGCAAGGAGGGGCAGCTCTCCCCCAATCAATAAAAACACGTATCAAACTGAGGTTCTGGCCCCCTAACAAAAAGTCTGCCCCCCCTAAAAGCCTGGCTACGCCCATGAATAACCCTTTGAAACTGGAACGTTTCAAATGAAGAGTAGGGAGGGGGCATTAATTTGGCAATTGTTCTACGGGGAAACTGGAGGAGCGGAGGAGAAATCTAAGGGAACGTTTGAGGAGAGGCAGCGTGTTTTTGGAGAAGGGACTCTGCCACGGAAAGTGGGGGGCTCGGGGAAAGAGCCGGGTGTGGTGGTGGAAAGGGCAGCCAACGGCTCTGCTCTTACTGCGAGAGGGAACCGGCCGTTTTGCGCGGTGAGCGTTTGGAAATGCGCGCTCCGCTGCGGCGCACAGTGATCGACGGGTCATCTTCCGCAGGGGGGCGTCGCTGGATCGCTCCTCAGAGGGAGGTGGGCGTCGTGTTGGATCCATCCTCTCAGAGACGATCCCGGGGGCGGAGTGGGGCGCAAGTGTGTGTGTGGAAAGGCAGTTAAGAGGCGCCTCATCCATTCGTTATAGTCGCTGTGCGCCTTCGCATTACTGGGGATTCTTCTAATCCCATCAAAGGGCAGGTCCCCGCCCTGTTGCGTGCGTAAAAACCGTGCTGGTTGCTCCGTGCCAGACCCACTTAAACCCGTCTGGCTTCCACAGACGCCGGACTCGCGACTGATCGTCCTCGCCCCCGCTTGCAACCCAGCACAAAGCTCCTCCCCGATTACCATAATCTCTAGGATCTTTTGGAGCGTCGTTACCACGGATTGCAAAACCAGCCCTTCAGCGCGCTCTGCTCAACTTGCTCAAACTTTGCTTAAAATCATAATCATCCCCCCCCCACACACATCGCAGCCGGTGTGTTTTGTTGGAAACAGGCCAATCCGATTTGAGCCAAAATGGATTTACACTGCCGGTCTCGTTGCAGCTCCCGCCGCCTGCTTTGGGTCCTGCTGGCTTGTTGCATCGGACCCTTAACCGCAAACAGAAGAAACATCCCAAGGAGGCAAGGTAAGAAAGAAAGAAAGAAAGAAAGAAAGAAAGAAGGAAAGAAAGAAAGAGGGGCGCGCCAAACTCTCGCCGACTCCACTGTCCTTTCTCGTTTCTGAGTCCCTGGGCATCTTTTGGGAAGATCAAAAAAGTGCGAAGGAATCGCAGGCACGCGCCTGCTTGCCCTGCTACGTGGTGCGCATAGGTGGTGGGTGGACGGGGAAAAGTTAAAAATAAAAACAAATTAAAAATAAAGGGCTCCCCCGCCCTGCCAAGTAACGCGCGCGCTCTTAAGAGACGCACTTAAGCCCATTCGATCCCGTATCCTCGAACACCTACTCGCCACCACCAGCTCCTGCTGCGTAAATCTTAGCGGTCTGGGGAAGCCACTGTTTTGGGTTTCGTTTTCATTTTAGCCCCCCGAAGAACGGCTGAGAGTTCAGACAGAGTCCATGTGATCTCAATTACTAGGCATTGGCGAGGGAGAGAGCAAAAGGTGGGGCGGGGAGTTCCATGCCTTTAAAAGACCCATTATTTAATCCATATTGTCAAAACAGCTTCTCCATTTCCTGTTGGGAAAAGAACAATCGGACGAGTCATCTCTCCCCCCCCCCCACAAATTCCACCCCCCCCCCGGTTTATTACGCGTAAAACAAATGAAAAAGGAGCCGAGGCAAATTGTAGGAAAGAACATCCATTTGTTTTAGGTCATTTCCACCCCAAAAATTCCTGAGTTCATCAGCGACTCCCGGGAGAAGAGTATGTTTATGGTTTTAACTAAAATTCATTAAAAAGAAAAGGCATTAGCAGATGTGTCTTATGGTATTAATGATCTATGCGAACACTGGGAAAATATGCTGCTAGTTCAGAGTTTACATCAAGCTTTGAGACAGACAAGTCAGGCTTATTCCAATGTGATGTTTTACTAGAAAGAAAAGTTGAAGGGATTTGTAATCTTCCTGTCCTCTGTCTCCCAGTGGTGCTCCTTTGCCTTTTAAAAAATAACAGCTGAGTCTTTGTAAGGCAGAAATTCAACCAGGTAAGTTTCTCCCCACCAACACCCCTCTTGTGGAAAAAGTTGACCCTGTTGAATTTCTGTCTGACTTCAGTTGCTAAAGAAGCAGAAACTCCACTCTGTGGTCTGATCCGTTTTACTCCAGCTGATTTCTTTCTAGCTAGCAAGTTCTGCTTTAAAAGTAAGTGGCTTTTTTGTCAAAAGTTATTTGTCATTTTCTCCTTTAATTGGAAGCGAGAATGCTCTGGGTATTAGAAACATTAGTACCTGGCTGATTAATATTTTAGTGGTTCATGATACTCCATTTAAAAATTAACTTTTTCTCCTGCCCTCTCATTAAAGACAGGCTCATTATACCACTTGCTTTTCCTGTTACTTGTTTCCATGCTAAACGGAGTCTGTGTAACACAAGCTCTTGGGAGACATGCCCCTTATTCTGTTTCATTCATTTCAAAAGTGATAGCTGATGTGAATGCCTGCCTGCCTAGTATTAGGTTCTCTGTCATCTTATTGTACAAAATGTCAGTGTGTTAATTGGATAGGGCTTCTGTACTCGCCTTCCGTACAATCCGTGTTTCCTTTTGCAGATAGCAACAGAAAGTCTGGGATGATTAGGCAAATAGAAATATTAACAAAAATAGTAGGACTTCAGAAATGTAGATTGTTCCACTAGAAAGTAAGGTATCTCATAGACGTTGCCTAGCCCAACTCTTTAGAGTTATGCCTAAGTGGTAGAGCAATGGTCTACATAGAGGTTTTAGGTTCAACCCCTGAAATCTGCAGGTAGGTGTAGGAACCCAGCATGGAGAGTTACTGCCAGTCACTGAAAACCCTTTTGGACCTGGCATTGCCAAACCATCCCCATGGCTCAACTTCGACAGGTGGGTGGGGCAACCTTTCTGCCAATCACCTGGTGCCATTCTTGTTCTGTCAGCTGGGTTTTCCCATCCACCTGTCTGTGTGACTTGTGCAACACACCCCAAGCACCCTATAGCCAGCTAGTTGCCAGGTGCTTGGGAACCACAGCACAAGGGGCTTTGCTAGCCCTATGGAAGCCGCGAATATAGGGTCACACAACTAATCCAGCAGGGTTAACTGTCCGGCAGTTGATGGGTGGTTACCTCAGTGCTGCTTTTTGCAGGGATGGCCTGTGCACTCAAATTTCCCATGGCTCAGCCTGTCACATGTAATTTCAGATGTAGGGCAGATGGGCATTGTTTGGAGTAAACAAGCTTTGTGGGCCAAATTGCGCAGTGCCAAATTTGGTCCATGGGCCAGATATTCCGCACCCTAGGTGAACACCATGGGTAGCCAACCTAGTGCCTTCTAGATGTTGTTGGCCAGCTCTCCCTTCATCCCTCACCATTGGCATGGGAGCTGTAGTTTTGTTGAACAATATCTAGAGCCCAGCCATATTGTGCTGGATGGACCAGTGGTCTGACTTAAACTATACCTGGGAAATGTTGAGCTCAGATGAGCTCACAAAGCAGTCTTGCGGATGGCACCAGTATATGCTTATTCTGAAGTGCAGTATTGTTGATGCACCTGTTACTTATTCAGACAGCATCTCCACTTTGGACTCAAATGTGGAGAATTAGGACATCCATGCTTATAGACCTCCCATATGAGGGAGAACCCTAACCGGGTCAGGAGCTCAATGCATTCGTGTTGGCATGCAGATAGACACCCTTCTCACATGTGCAAAATGGATGGGGTGTTTATTTGGCCATTAGGTACATTGTTGGGTACAAAGTTAAGCTGCATGACTTTCATGCATCCTTTAAACATCTGAGGGATTGTCTGAAATCCCTTCATTATGGACAAGAATTCTACCACTTGGTCTTACCTGTTCTTATATTTAAAAACTCTTTCCTGTTATGCAACTTAAAAGCGTGTTGTGTTGAAACTTGAGATTCTTGCTTTTCCATCAGCTTCTTTCAGTAAATATAATGCAAGTTCTCTGTTTTCTTTATGGAGACATTTGAAAACTACTCGTTTGGATACTTTGTAAGCAGCTGTGAAGGGAGGAACACATAATAACTTCTGCACATTTGTTAAGTGATTCAGTACCCCTCTTTCAAAAAATTGTGGTTGGTTACTGCTGCATTCATGGAGTTGGACTTATTGATGACCCTTGGGGTCCCTTCCAGCACTACAGTTCTGTGATTCTATGTAGCCAAACTCTTGTTTGGGGAGGGGGGGGGTCATACTTAACCAAGGATAGCTCAGTTGGTAGAGCAGGAGGCTCTGGATCTCAGGGTCATAGGTTCAAGCCCCACGTTGGGCAGAAGATTCCTGTGTTGGACTATAGATAACCCTTGTGGTCCCTTTCAACACTACAATTCTATGATTCAGTGGTAGAGCACATGTTTTGCATGCAGAAGGTCCTATGCTCAATCTCGAGCATCTCCTGTTAAAAGGATCAAGTAGCCAATGATGGGAAAGTCCACTTGCTGAGACCCTGGAAGGCTATTTCACTAATGGTCTGACTCAGTACAGTGGTACCTCCGGTTGTGCACAGGATCCGTTCCAGAGCTCCGGTCGGATCCCGAGGAATTTGCAACCGGAGGTGCTTGTTCTGTGCATGTGCGTGCTTCTGCGCATGTGCGCGTGGTGAAACTCGGAAAAATAATTCCGGGATTGCTGCATACATAACCCGAAGGATATGCAATCACAGGTGTGCGTATCCAGAGGTACCACTGTATAATGCTTTTCTTACTGTATGCGCTCACATTACAGCCTACGAGGCTTCTAGGCTTTTGCGTCTAGTCCAAACTTTACTGTAATTTCCCTAGAGACCATGAGTTAGCACATCCCGTCATGCAGCTGCAATATTAGTATTATTGCTGGTGAAATGCCCACCAGATAACATAAGGCAAGTTTATGTTTTAAAGCTGGAGAATGTCTCTTGACTAACAAGTAGACTTTGCTGTTTGTGCAAAACCTTTGACAATTAAGAAGCCTACACATTTAACCCCTTCCCAGGGAATCAGTACTGTACTTATCTACCCTGATTGTTGCCCATTTCTGAAGGACTATGTTCAATCTTAGCCATTTGATTACAGGCCTGTTCAGCGGGGCAGTCATTTCCTCCCACTTTTAAAAAGAGTGAACTGTTTTGACATGCAAATAGGTACAGTTGTACCTTGGTTTACAACCACAATCCATTCCGGAGGTCTGTTTGTAAACCAAAACAGGTTATAACCCAAGGTGCGCTTTTGCCAATGGGGCCTCCCAAAAATTTTTGTTCGTAATCCCCCCCCCCAAAGGGTTGTAGTCCAAAAAAAAAAAAAAAGGTTGCAAATGGGACACGCACTTCTGGGTTTGACATGTTTGTAATCCAAAGCGTATGCAAACCAAGACGTATGCAAACCAAGGTACCACTGTACTGAGAAGAGGACAAAGATTGGGATAATGGCTGTTGATGCCCTGATGGTTGCCCTAAATCAGCTACTTGCTGTAGTGCTTTCATATGAAGTTCCTAAAAAGGGCGTAGGGTTTCAAATGACTCTCATGTGTTGACAAATAGAGAGAGGACTCATGTCTGCTGACCATGCTCCTTGCTGGCTGCTTGTTTGACAGAAGTGTGAAGGCGCCATATGCGCTTCTCCACCTGAGCAGAACCTTGGACCACTTAAGCCCTTTCCTGTTCTTACTGTTTCACAGCTGGTCTTCGGTAGCATGCTGGATTTGCAATCCATTTAGGAAGACTGAGGGGGACCACTTGCATGGGCTTATTCAGAAGTGCTTAATTTCTTTTCTTTTTAAGTGCTTGGCTTGGAAGTCAGGTCGTACCTCCTGATCCCAGACGTGTGCTGTCTAGCAACAGCCACCTATTGGGATGGGAGAAAGTGTACATTTGTATATATTCAGAAACATTTTATTTTGCCTTGCTGCTTCACACGAATAACGTCTTTTTGAACCCAAGTTCCACGGGACTGAGCTGTGTTGATCTCTGGCACAAATCAAGCCCCGCTTTTAAGCCTCAATACTTGCACATAACACACACATAATCATATTGATCATCTGAGGGTCCAGACTGGATGACATGATGCGTACACTCTGGTTTAAGTGGCCTGTGCTTTGGTGACTGCAGAATTGAACCCTGGAGCATTTGGGATGCTAAACAATGAGGATTTTTATGTCCATGTACAGCAGCTCCTTTAAAGCATAAAGATGGGGCTTTCATGGACGGGCAGTTTTTGTAAACTTCGTTGGGGCTCTTGAAAGAGACTCTTAAGGATACATAAAAGGCCTTCAGAATCTAATGCTACTTTTGATCTGTAGCAGAATCCCTACTGACGTCAGTGAGTCTTTTGCATAGGGATCAAGGGCACGGGGTTTGGTCCTTGATGTTGAAATAGTAGAGAGCCAGATTAAAATGATCTTTGCACTTGGAATGAATAGATTTGGAGGCAAAATGCAGGCTCTGATGAAACATCTGAGGAGGATGCTCACTGCCATAGTTGGGGGCCCACTGCACTGGGCACATATTTGCAAGCATGAGTTAAATGCATGAGAGCTGCATAAGAGCATGGTGGTTTAAAGAAATATATACATTAGTTAGTTAGGAAGTATAGGGAAGTTTTTAAAAATGTTTTATTGTGTTTTTATATATGTTGGAAGCCGCCCAGAGTGTCTGGGGGAACCGCCCAGTCAGATGGGTCTCTATTTTTACAAATAATAAGATGATGATGACGACGATGAACATTTAAAGCTTTGCTTCATGCAGGGATGTCACAGGCTCAGTACAGTGGTACCTCGGGTTACATACGCTTCAGGTTACAGACTCCGCTAACCCAGAAATAGTACCTCGGGTTAAGAACTTTGCTTCAGGATGAGAACAGAAATTGCGCGGCGTGGCGGCAGCGGGAGGCCCCATTAGCTAAAGTGGTGTCTCAGGTTAAGAACAGTTTCAGGTTAAGAACGGACCTCCAGAACGAATTAAGTTCTGTACACACAAACTGTGGCTTAGTGTGACTGCGCAAGCTCTTATATGAGATATTGAGGCTGCTTCACTCATCCAGTTCTTCTGCTGTGCTGCTGTGAGATAAGCCATGGCTTAGCATGTTGTCTGAACCCAGCCTCCTGTTTCCTCTAGACAGACCATGAATCCAGGTTTGGATGACATGCTAACCCAAACCTTGGCTTAGTTTATAGCAGCAGCAGGACTAGAAGGGGAGTAAAGTGGCTTCTACCTCCTTTTCCGTGAGCCCACATACTCACATGTTCATGCTAAGCCTTGGGTTTTTCCCCTTTATACATACATGCTTCCTTCCAGCTGAGGCTACATTTCACGCAGAGGGCTTTAGTCCACAAAGGCAGATGCTGCAATAAATTGGTTTGTCTTTAAGGTGCTGCAAGATGATTATTTTTCTGTTACACCATCCCTCTGAAATTTAAAAATTATGGCATTCCGGTGTACTGTTTGCTTGTGACTTCTGCTAGTTTCAAATCCTAGGCTCCGTGAAGTGAGCCAAAAGTCTTAATGGATCAGTCAGCGTAATTAATTGGGTCAGGTCATTCATTAATTTGCAGGATAAAATATGCATTTCAGTCGGATTCTGTTTGGAGATTCATCTGTTGTGAAGGGGTGCTGAGATAACCTATATTCATCTTCCTGAATCGAGTGAAGGGATAGAGTGGGCCATGTTCCAATCAACGATACTATGAATTGAAAGATTGTATCTTAATGTCTTTAGGATGATTTTCTACATACTAAGCATTTTGTTTGGGATATTAAGAGAAACTTTGCGGATTTTTAAAGAAATGTACTTGACTTTCCTTGAAATAGTTTAATTTTTTACTTGGAATAACTAAGTGGTTGATTAAAAAGAAGACAGTTAATCAGTCAGTCATCAGTAGCTGTGATAGCATTGCAATGAGAAAGGAAAGACTCACCTGTTGCATGAAAACAGCATTTTTTTTTTAATAGGCTGATGTAACCCAGTGATTAGTTTGTGCAAATTCTACACAAGAACTCTGCAGAAAAGACAGCAATCTCCTGTAATATAGTACTATCACACATTATGCTTTTATACATAAGCCTGAAACTTTAATATGAAAAAGTGTGAATTAAACAAACACATATTTGCAAACAGGCGTATTAAACAGGATTTCTCGGCAGAGAGCCAGGATTGATGGCAGCTCATTGTTCATACACAGCCTTGTACTTTTCCCCTTATCTTCAATGCACCAGAGGATTAGATCAAAACTTCTACTTCCACTTTTAAATAAGCCACAGTTCCTTGTGATGTGTGAACTCAGAGAACTGTGTTTTGCTTAAATTATGAGTGCCAAAAAGCCAAGGGTTTAAGCCGCAGCAAACCATAGCTCTCTAAGTTGTGAAACCACAGTTTAGTTTAAAACCAGAGGTGGATTCTTCCAGTGCTCTCGTTTGGTGCATCAAAGAGGTGAGGGAAGGAGGGTTTGCTGTGGAAACCATGGAATCTCATAAACATCTAAACTGTGGCAACATGTAAAATGGCCCCAAGTTAACATGAAATGCTGGTGCAAGGACTTAAGGGCTTGGGTGCAGGGAAGTTTTATTGGTAAAGGTTAAAAGGTAAAGGACCCCTGGATGGTTAAGTCCAGTGCTCATCTCGCTTTCAGGCCAAGGGAGCTGGCGTTTGTCCACAGACTTCTTTCCGGGTTATGTGGCCAGCATGACTAAACTGCTTCTGGGGCAGCAGAACACCGTGACAGAAACCAGAGCATATGGAAATGCTGTTTACCTCCCCACCACAGCAGTACCTATTTATGCCCTAGCATGCTTTTGAACTGCTAAGTTGGCAGGAGCTGGGACAGAGCAATGGGAGCTCACTCTGTCACGGGGATTCAAACTGCCGACCTTCTGATCGGTAAGCCCAAGAGGCTCGTGGTTTAGACCACAGCGCCACCCACACCATGAATTGTATTACCAGGCAAGGATCCATGCAAGGAGATTGGAGTTAGGGTATTAATGATGCAGAGGAACAACACAATTGCTGGAGAGCAAAGTTGCTCCATTATGCATTGTCTGTGAGTTTCTCATAGTTGAGTTTCTATGGTTCTCATAGTGAGTTTCTCATAGTTGGCGATTGCTGAATGCCCCAGAGGGGTCCTTGGTCTGATGTTGAAATGCATGGTTTCTGAATTAGAGGTTTCTTCTTCAACCTAGCCACAATGCTTTGCAAAATGTGTACACCTTTTTCAGAGGTCTCAGAATGGGATTAGCTCCATAATGACAGGTCCTCAGTTGTTTTCCCAACACCCTCCTCTCCTACCAACTGCCACACACCTTGCCCAATGTGAGGTTGGAAAGAGCTGCTACTTACAGTGGTACCTCAGGTTACAGACACTTCAGGTTACAGACACTTCAGGTTACAGACTCCGCTAACCCAGAAATAGTACCTTGGGTTAAGAACTTTGCTTCAGGATGAGAACAGAAATTGTGCGGCAGTGGCGCAGTGGCAGTGGGAGGCCCCATTAGCTAAAGTGGTACCTCTGGTTAAGAACAGTTTCAGGTTAAGAATGGACCTCCAGAACAAATTAAGTTCGTAACCTGAGGTACCACTGTATTCTTTTTTTCTGACACCTCACAGACTGCACCAAGGAAAATAATGGCAGTTAAAATTGCTTATCGCAAGCTTGAGTAGTCACTCTGAATTCCAATTCTGTGAGATTACTCCAGAGTAAGAGGTTTACAGATTGACAGTTCTATTTCAGTGGAAGTTTGTATTAGTTGAGCTCATCATAATTTGGCTTATCCAGAGTACCAAGCCTTATTCCCAGTCTGGTAAATTTGGCCTATTTTGCTCATTAGGGCATAACTTGCTTGCAAAGTTCAGGTCCTTTCAAAAAATGTTTTGGTCAAACAATAGTGTAAAGGAAGAAACAAAATTATAAGCTGAGTCATATTGTTGGTCATTTGCTGTTGTGCAAACAGCACAGTTGGAGGCATAATACTTAAGAGCAGGCTGAGCTTAAAGCTTTTATTGGACAGATGGCTAATTTTACTGGCCTGACCTCAAGGATCTAGCTCTGTGATCCCTGGTTAGCTCAATAGATGCCAGTAAATACTAGGATAATTGAGATGGACAGTGTTTGTGAATTAAATGGCCATCAGCTGCAGAGACAGGCAGTAAAATAAAGGGACAAATGAGAAACTGCTTTTAACGTTTCTCTAGCTTCTGATGTATTAAAAATACACTTTTTGGGGGAGGAGGGGAAAGGCCCATATTTGAGCATTGTCCACTAAAAAAAGATATGTTAGCTGGTTGATGCCAAAGTGTTGCTGTAAGTCAGAGAGATGCTTTGGGGCTGTAACGCAGGCTTGCCTACGGCCACCTGTCAGTTTAAGATGCCCCTGTATCTCTTTTCCCCCTCCATCCTATCTTAGCAGAGAAGTCATTTTGCTGTCAATCACAAGAATGGGTCCCATCTAGCAGGGAGGTGGAGGAATCCAATGGTAGTTAACACTGTGATAACCCATCTCCCAACTTCCCAAAGGTGTGAAACCATCAAAACCATTGTATTACACACGAGGAGACCAGTACCCTGTTTGTAAGTCACTGAAATTCATAGAATCATACAGTTGGAAGGGACTCCATGGGACAACCAGCCCAGGCCTTTTGCAATGCAGGAATTCTGACCATAGCTGTCCCTGTGTGGGCTGGAACCACTAACCTTCTGGTTAGATGCACTGACCCACTGCACCACAGTAGGATTAAACTGAATGTCTGTGTTTTAAAGTACCATTCTGGTTTTACATTCCTCCTGCCTTTTCTATTCTAAATAATCTTCACACCAAGGGATACTGCCAGACTCATGTGCCTAGATAGTCACGATTCCTGCTATGTCATGGGCATATGAGTGGGGTTGGGCAGAGAAAATTCAGCCACCTTGGGCTCTGGAGAAAGGTAAGCTGGATGCTCTCTCTGTTTCCCCTTTTAAGATTCCTGGAAAGTTCTCCTGTCCAGGGACAGAGGGAACTTAAAAGGGAGTGGCAACCTACTTGAAAGCACACAACTGGCCTACGCAGACTGGCTGTCATGGAAATAAATGAGGAGAAAAGGTATTCCCCACTCTGCCACCACTAGAAGATGGACATACAGTGTGACCTGACCTAGGGCAGCATCCTTTGTTCTTGGGGTGGTCTGATATTTAAGAGAAGGTGCTTGTGTTGACATGGACTTATCTGTCCATCTGCTTCATCTGTTCATCATGAATGGGTCACAAAAAGGATGTCTGGGAAGGACTTTCCAGACGTCCTTTTTGTGGCCCATTCATGATGATTCGTGCCCACAGTGCTGTCAGGGCTGTCAGAAACAATCCCACTGTCAACACTGTGGGTTATATTCAACTAAGTCATAAGAACAGAAGAGGAGCCTACTGGATCAGGCCAGTGATCCACTTAGTCCAACGTCCTGTTCTCACAGCGTCCATCCAGATGTCTGTGGGAATGTCTGCAAGCTGCCATGATTGCGACAACACTCTGCTCACCTCCGATTCCCAGCATCGTTGTCCACCATGAATTTGTCCAATCCTCTCTTAAAATCATCCAGGTTGGTGGCTATCCTTAGTTTAACTGTGTTTCAGCCCTACTCAGAGTAGACCCATTGCAACTACAGTCATACCTCAGGTTGAATATGCTTCAGGTTGAGCGTTTTCAGGTTACGCTCCATGGCGACCCAGAAGTAACGGAATTCGTTACTTCCGGGTTTCGCCGCATGTACAGACGCTCAAAATGACATCACGCGCATGTGCGGAAGTGGTGAATCGTGGCCTCTGCAGATGCGGGTTGCGTTCACTTCAGGATGCGAACAGGGCTCCGGAACGGATCCCGTTCGCATCCAGAGGTACCACTGTAATGGACTAAAGTTAGGCTCTACTCTGAGCAGTCTTCACATTGGATGCAACCCTGTTTGTGCCTACAGATGTTTGGGGAGCAGTCTAACTGCTTCATTTCCAATTAGTGTGTGTCCCATAACATCCTGCTGGAATCCCATAACTTTTCCTACTAGAAATGTTCTGCTTTCATTGCACTGTAGTCCCTCTGGACAACCATAACATGACAGCCCTGGGGAAGCACTGCAGCACAAACTAAAGCGGGATAAATCCACCACTAAGGCGCTATTCTTGTGTCAAAAACACGTAGCAGAAAACACCCGCAATAAAACACTTTTCTGGTGGAGCCCATAAAGCAGCTTCTTATAGAAGATTCCTTCCTTGGAGGGGGTTCGACTAGATAACCCTCATGGTCTCTTCCAACTGTACAATTGTATGGTTCTGCTATCCATTTCTTCTCATGCCAGCTTCAATCCAAATTTAGGAAAAACTGAAATTTAAACTGGTAATGTGTACAGAGCCAAAGTGTGTGTGTGTGTTCCTTCTTTGCAGAGGTTTGCTTCATTGCATACTCTGTATATAATACCACAGCACTTATCTACTGGAGCCATTATCCCTTAAGACACCTGTTTTCTCCTATTTGTCTTTAATTTTGTTTCTGCTTTGTTTACCTTCTTGGCTCCGCTTCCAGTGAAGTCCTTATGAGTGGCAGAAAAACATTTAGAAGACTCTTTGCAGATGAAGGCTGCAACCTGCCCTCGTCTCCCCCACTTGCAGCTCAATTTAGGGAAGGCTAAACCCCAGGAGAGAAACTGCAGCCGTGTGCAATTTAAATCCCACCTACACTATTCCAAAGGCTATTGGAATTGTGGGGTTTTCTGAGAAGGCTTCGATTGAGTCCCTGCTGTGAAATATCGTTTTCAATAAGCTGAGTACAGAGATCATTCAGGTAGCTACGCAGCTCTGTTTCAGTCCTGCTGTTTATCATATGTTGAATGGTTAAAAAAAAGTGAAAGGCACCTATCATTTACCTGGAGGAGAGGCAGCCCCAGAAAACAGGGGAAAGCAGCAACAAGTGAAGAGGTAGTACCTAATTCTGAAAAATAATAATTGTTGAATGTAAATTGCCCAATGCATTTTATTTCTTCCTCACAAATAACAAATAGCAAGGCGAAAGAGATGTTGAAATGAGTGCAGGTAATTGCTTTAGGGTGGTTTTTTGGTTTTTTTGCATTATTTTCAAAATCTGCATGTTTATTTGAGAGCCTCGGTTTGAGATTCTGCTTCTACTTTCTTTTAAACAACAACAACAAAAATCTCATGTACAGAGACATCAAAAGGAAGTGGGCGGACAGACAAGACAGCAAGGACTGTTGCTTCCCTGGTTTGCTCTTTTAATACTGATAGACAAAGTGAGTTAATGCAGGAATTGCATCTGGAAAAGGTCAAATTGAGAGTGGCAATAAAACTAGTCCCTTTTCAGTAATGAGATTTGACCTTGAAAGGGCTTGATGGAGTAAAAGGAGTAGCCAAGCTCACCTTGTAGTTTTTCTCTCGCTCCCCCTCCCCCCATAAGTTCTTCTGCTCAGAATCTTGCTGGCGTACACAGATCAATTTTGTAACCCCCAAGAAACAAGCGACTGAGAGAGAAATCTATTTCTGAAGGTGGGGGGAGGGGGAAAATCAGCTGTAAAAATAAATGCCACAAATGCAGCTTGCTAAAATTAAACTCCAAGATCAAAAACCCTTGTGGGTCCGATTCGAAACCTCTTGATGGCTGCTGGACTCATTCTGAACATTTATTTATAGTCATATTTGAAATGCATTATGGATGAGGAAAAAGGAAGTCAAGCACAATTTTAAAAAGGGCAAAATGAAACTGTAGCTGTCAGGAATCTGGCTATATCAATAAGTGAAATAGACTTAAGTTCCCCAAAGACTAGAATATTTCTATCCTTATTTCCACCGTGTTTCTATATAATTGCCAGTGGTGTTCATTGCTTAATATTCATGCTGTTCCTTCACTTTAGCTTTGCGCTCGGCTGCCGTTTTGCGCATTCTTTCCAAATCTCATTGGATGGTTTGTTGAAGTAGTTGAAAAACACAGCATTCACCATGTGTAATAATAATCACAATAATCATAATAATGAGGCTTAATAGTGCTGTAATTGTGTGCAGGCAGTGAGAGAACAGTTCCCTTAGGGTGACTTAAACTGTACACTGTTCACTCTCTAGCTCATTGCAGTTTCCTCCATAACAAAATATTCTAATGTTAAAACCACAACAGGGCAAGGTAAAGAAAATGCAAACCATATTAAGGCACTCAAGAGCAACTGTGTATTAGAGATAATGGACACACAGCAAAGCCTCAAAATTAACTTCCAAGCTTCTCAGGAATGAATCCCAATAGCTAAGAAGGAATTACAACACACCAAGGGAGGATGCTCGCACTCCAGATATGCCCTGATTGTATGTTCACCCCTTTATTTGTGGTGATCGGTACCCAAATCAACAACTAGGTTTGTCTGTGCAGGTACAGTGTGATTCCATGGGGCTATTTTAGCCCCTGGGCAACTTAACTGTTGCTCCTATCAATGAACAGTAGTTGCTCCTTTCTAGTGATGCTTGAGGAATTCAAGTTCTGTGAATTTCATCGTGAATTGACCTGATATACACTTCCCAGACTGGTAGGCAGATTGTAAGATACCAATTCTTCAGATCTCACTTTTTTCTGAATTCTTGTGGTGGAAAAGAAAAAAGTACCAAAATGTCTTTTAAAAACGTGCAATTTAGGACAAACCATGTTTAGAAACGTGTGCATTGGTATTTAAATGTGCATTTTCTGATATTTAAGTATGATTTTTAATGCAGATTTCTTTGGGGTTTTTTTATAATCACGGTTAAACGGGAAAGAACAGGCTTAGGAATGAACACTTGTGAAATTGACAGGGCCAAGAAATAGATGGATGAGTCAGTCCCTACTCCTTACTGCAGCTCCATAGGTTAGTTCTCCCCTCTTGTGGGAGCACGGGTGGTGCTGTGGTCTAAACCACTGAGCCTCTTGGGCTTGCCGATTGGAAGGTCAGTGGTTTGAATCCCTGCAACGGGGTGAGCTCCCATTGCTCTGTCCCAGCTCCTGCCAACCTAGCAGTTTGAAAGCACACCAGTGCAAGTAGATAAATAGGTACTTCTATGGCAGGAAGGTAAACAGCGTTTCTGTGCATTCTGGTTGCTGTCACGGTGTCCCATTGTGCCAGAAGCGGTTTAGTCATGTTGGCCTCATGACCCGGAAAGCTGTCTGTGGACAAAACACCGGTTCCCTTGACCTGAAAGCAAGATGAACGCCACAACCTCAGTTGCCTTTGACTGGACTTAACCATCCAGGGGTCCTTTACCTCTCACCTCTTGTGGTTTCCAGCAACTGGTATTCAGAAGCAGTGTTGCCTCTGCCATGGGTACCAACTTGAATAAAACAGCACAGGCAGGTAAGCCCTGCTCCACAAAATCGATGAGAAGATGCATACCATTTGAATGGCAATGCCCATCAACGTTTGGGGCCCCAGTCCCCTCAGTTTGGGGGGGATTGCAGGGACCTCGACCCCTAGGAATTAGCTCTTGTGCCTCTGGCTGTGGAGGCAGAGCCTGACCATCATGGTTAGTAGCCACTGATAGTCTCACCCTCTGCTGCTTTGCTGTGTCAGGTGGGTTATTGGGTGTTGTAATCCAAGATCCCCGGAGGATAACCCAGTTGGGGAAGGCTCCTGTAAGTGGTACAGCCCTAGTTCAAACTGTTCCTGTACTGCAGGGATGTCCAACCGGTCAACTGCGATCTACCAGTTGATCGCAGGTCATCCCTGGTTGATCTCGTGATCCTGATTGATATCCCAAAAACAACAACAACAAAACAACTCTGGTTGATACAATGGGTAGATAACTGCCAGGTTTTTTCCCCTAGTGGGAGTAGTTTTCCCAGTAGTGATGTATGGAAGTAAGAGCTGGACCATAAAGAAGGCTGATCGCCGAAGAATTGATGCCTTTGAATTATGGTGCTGGAGGAGACTCTTGAGAGTCCCATGGACTGCAAGAAGATCAAACCTATCCATGCTTAAGGAAATCAGCCCTGACTGCTCACTGGACGGACAGATCGTGAAGCTGAGACTCCAATACTTTAGCCACCTCATGAGAAGAGAAGACTCCCTGGAAAAGATCCTGATGTTGGGAAAGATGGAGGGCACAAGGAGAAGGGGATAACAGAGGACGAGATGGTTGGACAGTGTTCTCAAAGCTACCAGCATGAGTCTGACCAAACTGCAGGAGGCAGTGGAAGACAGGCGTGCCTGGCGTGCTCTGGTCCATGGGGTCAAGAAGAGTCGGACACAACTAAATGACTAAACAACAACAACAACAGATTGCAGTCTCTTGGAAGTTGGACATCCTTGCTGTACTGTATCACTTCATACTACAGGTGAAGGGAGGATGATATGATTTCACGCTCCTCCACATAAAAACACCTTGCACACCCACAAAAAGCAGCTAGGATAAGGGTTATAGCCCTTTTGTCCACCTGGCACACCAGTATTCTATGGCCAATGATTTGCTTTAATGGGGAAGTCTTCCAGTTTAATGGGAGAATGGCTCCGCCACCTGCAATTCAAAGCTGTGCTACCAAAGAGCAGTTGACGTAGATCAGGCCACAGGAGGAGACTTTTAGCAACCTTTGCTGACACACTCAAGTCACAGCTTCTTCTCTTAAAAATTACATTCGCTTTCTATTCCTTAGGTTTGTAAGTTTCCACCGGCTGTCCTCCTAGTTGTCATCTTGAGAGATCTTGAGTAGCAGAGCTGGGAAAGGCCTTCCCCAGAGAGAGAATAAGTTTCACGATGTGCTGCCAATTAGGGCTGACAGTCGTGTCCTAGCTGGAGTCTTGGTCTAACTTTGCTTATGTCACAAATGGCCTTTGTTCCAAAGGGAGTGGGTGACGGGTGGAAGCCACAATGTTCGGACTGTAAAGCAGCACCCAGTAATACTTCATGGTTAGAACTGTTCTCCGTTCTCAGACGAGTGGCAGGAAATTATGTGGTGAGTGTGAAAAAATGCCACATCGGAGGTGGGCGAGAAAATGGCCTCTGCTGCAGAAATGCTCAAGAACAGCTTCTAGTGACTGATGTTTGCTTGGGAGTGTCGCTCCTTTGTGTCAGCTGAGACTTTGGGTCTGAGGCGAATGCCTGTTAAAAAACAAACAAGACAGACAAATGTCATTCCAGCATTGATTTTGGCATTCAGGTGGAGTTCTACAACTTATTCTAGTGAGGTTGCAGATTGGTTCTTGTTGCTATGTTTGTTTATTCTGCACGCTGACTTTGCTTCCTATCATGTCAATGTTAGAATTCCTGCTCCATGATTGCAGTCATGGGATTGTTGTCTTTCACATGACGGTGTATGTTTTGACTCCACAGAGCGGGAAGTGATGGAGACAGGATGTTTGTGTTACTGTGTCCCATGAAGTGGGACTATTGTCCTTTGTTCATTCTCTTTGCTGTCTGCTGCTAGAGAGAGAGGGAGCCATGTTGCAATGTTCCGTGTCTGTTTATATGTAAATAGATTAGCCAAAATGCTGAGTTGCTGAGGTCTGTAACGCAAGCTGCGAAGACTCTGCGGATCCCTAAGTGTGCCGATGTCTGTTGGCATTGGTTGCTGTGATGTTTGGGCTGAAGAAAGTTTTTGAAGCTCCCGAACGATCGACCAGGAGGGAGAGAACATGTCAGTTGGGCGTGTGTCTCTTACTCAAGAGTAGGACTAGTTCCTGACAGTCACATGCATGCTACTTATCTGTATACAGTTTGTGGAATATATATATATATATATATATATATATATATATATATATAATTTTCACTGTTACAAATTTTTCACATTCACACTGAGGCGAAACAGGAATGTGCGCCCCCACCGTGCCCCCCCTGCAGCCTGAAATTGGTGAGAGGAGGGTGTTCCAGTGGAAGCGGCGGAGCAGGTGGGGCTCCGCCTAAGGCAGCCTCTTACCCCACCTCATGGGTGGGCCGGTGCTGTTCTACACACGCCCCTCCCCGCCTCCAGGCAAGCAAGAATGACCAGAGTTCATGGAAACAGCCCATCCAGATAAAAACACTCAAGGAGGATGCCAACCAGGTGTGTGACTTGGGGAGAGCCCTGAGGATCATGTAGAGAAGCCTGGGTGAGCTGTGCTTGGTTCCTGAGCCTGAGGTTCCCCATCTCAGATTCAGAGGAAGATGGAGAGAAAAGCCCATAAACTTGATAGCCAATGTCAACGTGTGAGGAACTTAATAAGAACATTTATGAAATGTCTTACAGGTTCATCCATAACCCAAGATAGCCGATTTCTGTATTTACTCATGGGTAGTTCTAAGCTTCAGTGTTCAGGAAGTCATAATTACGTTTCGCAGCGCAACCTCCCTCCCTTGTAGGAAGTCGGGCTTTGTAATAAAATCAGCACCTCTAGCAGTGAGGGCTTTGGGGCTGTGGAGTTTTGGCATGGCAGGCAGCATTTTCCAAAAAGAGATGTAACATTTTTAACATCTCTCATCTTTTTTTAAAAAAAGTAATTTTCTTTTCATATAGTGAAACCGTGGGCAATATATTTTATGACAACTTAATTAGAGTTTGGCTGAGCCTCTGAGACTAGATGAAATTGCTTTGTAGGCCAGATTTGGCCTTTGGACTGCAAATTAACCATCCCTAGTGTAAAGATTTTTTATTATTATTATATAGGAAATTACTGAAATCTATTATTTCTTATGTATTGTAGCGGATTAATTATTTAGCACTACAGTATATAATATGGCATGCTTTACATCCCTTTTTCTCAGTCAGGCTGCAATGCTATGTCCACCTATCCAGGAATAGGCACCATTAAACTCAATAGGGCTTTGTTGTTGTTGTTGTTTAGTCGTTTAGTCGTGTCAGACTCTTCGTGACCCCATGGACCAGAGCACGCCAGGCACTCCTGTTTTCCACTGCCTCCCGCAGTTTGGTCAGACTCATGTTTGTAGCTTCAAGAACACTGTCCAACCATCTTGTCCTCTGTCGTCCCCTTCTCCTTGTGCCCTCCATCTTTCCCAACACCAGGGTCTTTTCCAGGGAGCCTTCTCTTCTCATGAGGTGGCCAAAGTATTGGAGCCTCAGCTTCAGGATCTGTCCTTCCAGTGAGCACCCAGGGCTGATTTCCTTCAGAATGGATAGGTTTGATCTTCTTGCAGTCCATGGGACTCTCAAGAGTCTCCTCCAGCACCATAATTCAAAAGCATCAATTCTTCGGCGATTAGCCTTCTTTATGGTCCAGCTCTCACTTCCATACATCGCTACTGGGAAAACCATAGCTTTTACTATACGGACCTTTGCTGGCAAGGTGATGTCTCTGCTTTTTAAGATGCTGTCTAGGTTTGTCATTGCTTTTCTCCCAAGAATCGGGCGTCTTTTAATTTTGTGGCTGCTGTCACCATCTGCAGTGATCATGGAGCCCAAGAAAGTAAAGTCACTCACTGCCTCCATTTCTTCCCCTTCTATTTGCCAGGAGGTGATCGGCCCAGTGGCCATGATCTTTGTTTTTTTGATGTTGAGCTTCAGACCATATTTTGCACTTTCCTCTTTCACCCTCATTAAAAGGTTCTTTAATTCCTCCTCACTTTCTGCCATCAAGGTTGTGTCATCTGCATATCTGAGGTTGTTGATATTTCTTCCGGCAATCTTAATTCCTGCTAGGGATTCATCCAGCCTAGCCTTTCGTATGATGAATTCTGCATATAAGTGGTAGAAATCTGCAGAAGGTCGCAGGTTCAATTCCTGGCACCTCCCAGGTAGGGCTGAGAATGTTCTCTGTCTGATAACCCAGAGAACGACTGCTTCCCAATGTAGGCAGCACTGAACTAGACAGATCTGTTTAAGACAGCTTTCTAGGTTCCTTGTGACTGCACTACAAGTATCTTTCTTTGTTTAAGGTTAGGAGTCTAATTCACCTGAAGAAGAAGAGAAGAGTTTGGATTTTATATCCCGCCTTTCACTCCCTTTAAGGAGTCTCAAAGCGGCTAACATTCTCCTTTCCCTTCCTCCCCCACAACAAACACTCTGTGAGGTGAGTGGGGCTGAGAGACTTCAAAGAAGTGTGACTGGCCCAAGGTCACCCAGCAGCTGCATGTGGAGGAGCGGAGACGCGAACCTGGTTCCCCAGGATTACGAGACTACCGCTCTTAACCACTACACCACACTGGCTCACCAACAGATAAATCGTATCAGTTGTTTGCTGATTGGCTATTTGGAAATATTTGACCATGGTCAAATATTCCATGGAACTAAGACAGGGCTTGCAAGTGATGCAAGTCTGTTTTGTTACTATTAGAAACGCATGGCTTACACTTGTTGGCTACTTTTCTAATTTAGAAATGTACGATGCTGTAGGAAATAGCAGCAGGGAAGCCTGGGATTTGTAAACTACTCTACCTCCTTATTCAGGTTGGGAAACAGTTTTCGTTTTACAGTGGTACCTCGGGTTGAGTACTTAATTCGTTCCGGAGGTCTGTTCTTAACCTGAAACTGTTCTTAACCTGAGGTACCACTTTAGCTAATGGGGCCTCCCGCTGCCGCTGCTCGATTTCTGTTCTCATCCTGAAGCAAAGTTCTTAACCCGAGGTACTATTTCTGGGTTAGCGGAGTCTGTAACCTGAAGCGTACGTAAGCTGAAGCGTATGTAATCCGAGGTACCACTGTATTTTCATTTCGCTTTTAATTTGCATACCACCTTTCTATATTACTAGACACAAGGCGATTTACAAGCTGAAGAAACAACGATCACACACCTTATAGCAATCTGATGCAATACAAAAAAGGTCATATTAAAAACATTACTTTGAAATAAACAACTTACATCAAATTAAGTATTCTTCAATAATTCATTAGAATAAAACAGTACACGATAAAATTAAATATCAGGAAATAATTAAACAACTTCAATCTCAGCAGTTACAATAAATAATTATGAAACTATAATCAAAAAAACCAGCAGCAAGTCGCAAAGCATAAATACCACAATGCATACAAAACCATGTAGAAGGATCAGATTGAGAAACAAAGACACATACATTTATCAAAACAGGAAATTACAGGTGGCTCATTAGCAAATGACTGGGCAGAGCTTTTCAAACTTTTCCTGTTGGTGGTACACTTTTTAGACCTGTATCATTTCACAGCACAGTAATTTAGTTTTACTAGCAAACCAGAGGTTAAACTAACCCCTTTCCAGCCCTGGGAGGAGTGCAGGGAGTGGTCGCACAACACACCTACACACTGCAGCCGACACACTAACGTGTCGCGATACACAGTTTGGAAAGCTCTGCTCTAGTGAGTAAAGGAGTAAGAAGACACCAATTTCCTTTCTGCTTGGCATTTGTTGCATGCAGTGCTGTTTCCATTTTGCTGCAGTTTGGCTTCTTCTGACAAAAACTTCATTATTCACCCTGCTTTCCACGATGGCGAAATTTTACATAATTGATTGCACAGTTAATTTTGTTGTCATTACATTATTCCACACTATTCATTTTACTGCGAAGGAAAGGCAGTGCAAATTGGTAATAATAATAATAATCAGTCACATATTGTTATGTATTGCTTGCAGACTGAAAACAGCAGCAGTGATTACTGATCCTATTTGCTAGATTAGTTTCCATTCTGAACATGAGAGGAACAAGCAAATGCTGGCAATTTGCACAGCTGTTTTCATCAGAATTCCCCAGCACTGCTATTAGTGATCATCCCCTATTATTATTATTATTATTATTATTATTATTTATTTGCAAAGGGGTTGAGACTAGAAGGACAATGTAGCACCAGAGCCTTTTAAACCTAGAACTGATTCCAGGGTGGTCTGGTTCCAGTTTGCAATGGGTATGTTCGAATTTTAATTGCAAAGCATTGCATTTGAGGTGAGAGACTGCATCTTCCGTTAGGACCGCTTCGTATATGCGATTAACCACTTGATGTTGCAGTAGCCAAGGCAAGAACAGTCATGTGCGAACCAGTCCTAAGAAGCCAGGTCACTCTTTTACCACCAAAGCAGCTCCTTAGCTGCTGCTTCCTCTGTTGAGCTCCCTGTAGCTGCACTCATGTGGAAAAGGGTTTACAGAACTGGAGGCACTGAATGAAGAAATACGTTTTCTGTGATGAATTCATTTCAGTAAAATACTGCTCCGTGGAGCCCTGTATCGCTACTTGCCAAGCCTGTGAAGAACTGTTTCTGTCAGCTGGTAATCTTATCTGAGCCCTTTCAGAAACTGGGAGCTTAAAAGATGCATGCACACCACAGACTCCAATGTTATTATTGCCAGAGGCAACTCTTTCTAGATTTGAAAATCCAGTACCAGCTAAGTCAGATATGTACCTCAGAAACATGGTTTACCATGGTCTCCCGAACTCTTCCCATAAAACAGTTTAAGAGATTAACCTTTCTGAGGAGCAAGGGGCAGTTAAAGGGAAAGACATTGGTGTTGTTCCTCTCCTCAATGGGTTTTTTTTTTTTTTTAGCAGTGCCCTGTAGTGGCTAGAGGGTTAAATTTGGCTTTGGGACTGAATTCAAACCCCTCTTCAACCACAAAGCTTGTTTGTTGACCTTGGACAGAGAGGATTGCCAATGCAACACCTACGGGTGCCCGGGTGCCCACCGCTACTTCCTATGGCACGCACAAAAGAGGTTAGCAAATACCCCCTCAGAAATTCACAATGCATGACAGACGGTTGGCTCTTCCTGTTCCTTTCCTGTTTGCACTGGTTTGGCATCTCTTACACTGAAATCAGCACCTGCTTCCATATGCCCACATTAAATCTAGCAGAGGGTGGCCAACTATTTGAGTCCAGAGCATTGATATATACAGTGGTACTTCGGGTTAAGTACTTAATTTGTTCTGGAGGTCCGTTCTTAACCTGAAACTGTTCTTAACCTGAAGCACCACTTTAGCTAATGGGGCCTCCTGCTGCCACCGCGCCGCCGGAGCACAGTTTCTGTTCTCATCCTGAAGCAAAGTTCTTAACCTGAAGCACTGTTTCTGAGTTAGTGGAGTCTGTAACCTGAAGCGTATGTAACCTGAAGCGTATGTAACCCGAGGTACCACTGTATATAAAATTGAGCCCATTACATCTTGGGGGCGGGGGCAGGCAGTTTACCTGTGAGAGCACCTTACCCCATATATGCCCACTTGACCACTTTGATCCGCAAAACTGGCACTGTTACAGGTGCCACATAATACCCCATCCATCTTTGTAAGAAATCACTTGTTTAGTGGGGCAGCAAATACATTTTGGAACTCCCTTGCCTACAGCCATCCTGCTAAAAATCCTGTTTCCGTCTACCCAGTCTAAGTCTACCCAGACATGTGGAGAGTGTTTTTTGTTTATTGCTGATCTTAATCTTTTATATGTTCTAAATAGTTGTTTTTAACTGTTTTTACCCACAATTTTGACGGGACGCGGGTGGCGCTGTGGGTAAAACCTCAGCGCCTAGGACTTGCCGATCGCATGGTCAGCGGTTCGAATCCCCGTGGCGGGGTGCGCTCCCATCGCTCAGTCCCAGCGCCTGCCAACCTAGCAGTTCGAAAGCACCCCCGGGTGCAAGCAGATAAATAAGGACCGCTTACTAGCAGGAAGGTAAATGGCATTTCCGTGTGATGTGCTGGCTCGCCAGATGCAGCTTCGTCACGCTGGCCACGTGACCCGGAAGTGTCTGCAGACAGCGCTGGCTCCCGGCCTCTAGAGTTAGATGATCGCACAACTCTAGAGTCTGGCAAGACTGGCCCGTACGGGCAGGGGTACCTTTACCTTTACCTTACCCACAATTTTATTGCCTCACTCATTTGTAAACTGCTTGGAGGGTTGTTGCTTTTTTGTTTGTTTTTACAGTCAAGCAGTGTATAAATTTATTGAAATGAATACATAAATAATTTCGCTAGGTGCCAGGATTGGATCCCAACCCTCACATCTTTGTTCTGAACAGAGAAGGGACACAAAGAGCTTCTCTCTGCCTTCCCAACCCATCCAAGTGATGGCATGGCTAGTGGAGAGGTGCCCTCACCATTTTTCAGTCCTCTCTCTCTCTCTCTCGCTGCTTCTTTAGGTGCAGTAGTAGTAGTAGTAGTAGTAGTAGTAATGATGATAGTAAAATTTATTTATACCCTATCCATCTGGCTGGGTTTCCCCAGCTACTCTGGGTGGCTTCCAACAAAATATTAAAAATACAATAAAACATCAGACATTAAAAACTTCCCTAAACAGGGCTGCCTTCAGATGTCTTCTAAAAGTCAGATAGTTTATTTTCTTGACATCTGATGGGAGGGCATTCCACAGGGTGGGTGCCACTACCAAAAAGGTCTTGTGCCTGGTTCCCTGCAACCTCACTACTCACAGTGAGGGAACTGCCAGAAGGCCCTCGGAACTGGACCTCAGTGTCCGGGCTGAACAATGGGGGGTGGAGACGCTCCTTCAGGTATACTGGTAGGCTTCTTGTGTTACGCCACACACCCAAAGCAGCCATTTTGTATCATGGACCATCTGTCTAACTTGGCATAAGGCGCCTTCCTATATTCCTGCTGGTACTACAAAGAGTAGACATTCTTCCAAGGGGAAAAAAAGCTCAGCTTATCATAGAATCATAGAGTTGGAAAGGACCGTAAGGGTCATTTAGTCCAGCCCCCTGCAATGCAGGAATCGTTTGCCCAACGTGGGGCTTGAACCCACAACCTTGAGATCCAGAGCTCTACCAATTGAGCTAGCCAAAAAACTACAACAACAAAACACCTAGACAAACTTGTGGAAACTGCAAACTTTACATATCTCATGAAGATACACAACTTCTGAAATGAATTTCAAGTTTTAATTATACCCTATGCTGTTTGAACAAGAAAAATAGGCACTTAAAATTGCTAGCACCTGTTTGTGTGAAATCTCCTGCTACCTAATGTGCATTAGGAACATTAGGGAATTCTGTAGATTGGTGAATATTTTCTCAAAATAGAAGAGGCACTGCGAGTGTACACAGTGTGTTGTTTTCAAATTCACGAGACGATGGCATGCCAAAAACATTAGTCTAAGTATCTTTTGGAAAAAAAACAGAGCTAGCTTCAACCTCCCAAAACACATTGGAGATGTTCTTAGAACTTACACAGCTAAATATGATCATTAACGGGAAAAGGTTACAAGTATAGCAGAACTCTGAACTTTACTACTGCAACTAGAGATAATTTCAAGCCATGGAGTTTAGATATTTCAAGAGATTCTCTGTTGCTGGTTGACTGACCAAACCCAAAGAGACCCACTAACCCAAACTCACTCATGGTTCCTCATCATCCTAGGAAATATGAAAAGTGAGGTGTCGCAGAGTTCTGTCTGGGTCTTGTTGTTCAACATCTTTATAAATGACTTGGATAAAGATATTAAGGAGATGCTCATCCAATTTGCAGATGACACCAAACCGGGAGGGGTAGCTAATGTCACTGTAGACAGAGTTAGGATTCAAGATGACCTTAACAGGTTGGAGAACTGGACCACAGCTAATGAAATAAATTTCAATAGGGAAAAATGTCACATTCTACTCTTAGGCAGGAAGAACCAGCTGCACAAATCGAAGATGGGGGACACCTGACTTGGCAGTAGTACATGTGAAAAGGATCTGGGGGCTTAGTAGACCACAAGCTTTGCATGAGTCCACTGTGTAATGCAGCAGCAAAAAAAAAGCTAATGCTATTCTAGGCTGCACCATCAGAAGTATAGTATTCAAGATCAAGAAAAGTCATAATACTGCTCTATTCTGTCTTGGTCAGACCACACTTGAAGTACTGTGTCCAGGTGCCACAATTTAAGAAGGATATCGACAAGCTGGAAAGTGTGTAGAAGAGGGCTACCAAAATGGTGAAGGGTCTGGAAGCCAGGCATTATGAGGAACGGTTGAGGGAGTTGGGTATGTTTAGCCTGGACAAGAGGATACCAAGAAGTGATATGATAGCCATCTTCAAATACCTAAAGGGAAGATGGAGCAAGCTTGTTAGATCCTGCTCCAAACCAATGGATTCAAGTTACAAGAAAGGAGATTCCATCTGAACATCAGGTAGAACTTTATGATGGTAATTGCTGTTCAACAGTGGAATGGACTCCCATGGGAGGTTGTGGACTCTGCTTCATTGAAGGTTTTCAAGCAGAGGTTGGATGACCATCTGTCATGGATGCTTTAGTTGAGATTCCTGCATTGCGGGGGGTTGGACTTGATGCTCTTTGGGGTTGCTTCCAACTCTGTGATTCTTGGAATTTGAAGGTTTGATGCAGCTTCATTTGTTAAGCACTCAACCTTCCTACCTCAACCATGAAAACTAGTCACTGTCTGGATTTAACATGGAGATTGCCCAGCCTTACAACATTTCAAGTCTTCCATTAAACAGGCTTTCAAATTATAACAATATGATTAAAGGGGATGGCAGTCATGTAAAAGGTTAAAGCATGTGCTGCCTGTTTTCAAATTGCTTATTTCCTAGCTAAGAATGGAATTATGCAATCATGTTTTTTAAGTTGGTCTATTACAGCTGTCTGGCTGCCATCAACATGCTTTGCAGCAGCAGCAGTGTCTGAGAAATCTTTGGGATTTTCTTCTTACTCATTACATCTGAGCTGTGGTCATTCAAAGACACGCAGGAGAAGAGAACATTTCACATCCCCTGCTCCATTTTGGATTTCTGGACCTTAATTTCTGCCCCACCCCGCTATTTTGCCTTGGAATCTCCATCTTTGTTTCTTTAACCCAGCCGGATGTGTTTTTACTTTCACATTTTATTGAAATGCTTTCGTCTCCTCTCCATCTCCCTTCCCTCTTTACTTCTATTTTCTACTCTCCATCTCCCTTCCCTCTTTACTTCTATTTTCTACTGTTATTGTTGAAAACTGCTGTGCTGCAGCAGAAGGGTGAGGTGGAAGTTTAACAAGCACAATAAATAAACAAATAAACTACCGTAAATAAACTGCTGTACTAAATAAACTGTTGTACTAAACTTACCCACTGCCAGAAGTGTTGTAATACTGGTATACTAGGTCCAGTCGTGACCGACTCTGGGGTTGCGGCACTCATCTCGCTTTATTGGCCAAGAGAGCCGGCGTACAGCTTCCGGGTCATGTGGCCAGCATGACTAAGCCACTTCTGGCGAATCAGAGCAGTGCACGGAAACACCTTTTACCTTCCCGCAAGAGCAGTACCTATTTATCTACTTGCACTTTGACGTGCTTTCAAATTGCTAGGTTGCCAGGAGCAGGGACCAAACAAGGGGAGCTCACCCCGTCGCGGGGATTCGAACCACCGACCTTCTGGTCATCAAGTCCTAGGCTCTGTGGTTTAACCCACAGCGCCACCCGTGTCCCGCTATACACACCTCATTAATCAAGAATATTCTTGAGAATATTCTCCAAAAGATTATTCTCAGGAATTTAACATCACTACCCATGGGGAGTCTCAAGGGCCAGACAGAGAAGCATGGGGAATCACATTTGTCTTTGGAGTGTGAGGTTTCCAACCTCTAAATTGAAGACACCCCCCCCCCCCGGCCCCATTGGCCTGTGAACAAATTTGGGAAAGTTTGATAAAGCTCGTACTACATTGATAGCTCAGATTAAGAACTTAATTCATTCTGGAGGTCCGTTCTTAACCTGAAACTGTTCTTAACCTGAAGCACCACTTTAGCTAATGGGGCCTCCTGCTGCTGCCATGCTACTGGAACACGATTTCTGTTCTCATCCTGAAGCAAAATTCTTAACCTGAGGTAATATTTCTGGGTTAGAGGAGTCTGCAACCTGAAGCGTCTGTAACCTGAAGCATATGTAACCCGAGGTACCACTGTACATTTGAGACTGGCACAGCAATCATGTTTCTCCTTAATCCTTTGCTGCAGCTCACTTCCATCCCTCTAAGCTCCCTTCCCACAAATTCTCCCATAGCAGTAAACAATCAGATAAATTATTTAAAAGTCCCAAATGTCATCTCTCTGCTTGCTTTCCCTCCCCATCTCCGAACATCTTGTTGCTGATCAATACCGGTGAGTATTTGTATGGTGTTAAGTTTTGTGTTTAGCTGAAGATCAAATGTTTGTGGAAATGACAAGAGCAAACCTGATGGAAGCCTCATCTCACGTTTTCCAAAGTGACCTTTAAGATAACTTCATTTCACCTGGCATTTTTGTTAGAATTGGTTGAAAAGCCCTCTCTTTGCAGCTTTCCACCTCTGTCACAACAGATAAGGTCGGCAATATCATTAGCTTGCAGAAAATAAAAGTGGTGTTTGTGTACCTATAAAGACCTTTTGCCAAGAAAATTGTTATCTAAGAGGTCTCTATAGAATGTGCTTTTGGTTCTGAGATCATATTCTTTGATCACTTTTAAGTCCTTTTAAAGAAATGTAAGCCCTTTATTTTGGTTTCACTTCCTATTAAATATAAACCTCCCATTCTATGGATTAATACTGAAATATTTAAAGAACAGAGAAGAGTAGCCTTGACTCTTTAGTTACTTGGTCTCCATATATCAAGATGCTCATGCTCTAAGATCAGCATATGAGGTGATGGTCAATATGAGGAAGGTCGGGTAATAGGGCCTTTTCAGTGGTGGCTCCTTGCATGTGGAATTCTCCCTGAAGTGCATCTGGCTCCACCTCTTTATAGTTTTAGGCAGCTATGCTCCTGCTCCTGGAAGGCATTTGAAGGCAAAGAGACCTGACTGCCCCTGCTGTTCTCAATAATTGTTCTTTACTGACGTGTTATATGTTTTTAAGGATTGTGACTTTTCTATAATCTGTTTTCCTGCTGTAAACTGCCCTTATGCAAATGGCAGAATATATATTATGTAATTACATAAAAATCGTAAATGAGGGGTGGGAAATCTCAGGGCTTGGCACCAAAGGTGGCCCTCCAAACTTCTTTATCTGGCCCTCAGGACTCACCCCAGGCACCTACTCTCACTGCCCTTGGGATGATAAATTTTTTGGCCCAGTATACCTGAAGGAGTGTCTCCACCCCCATTGTTCAGCCCGGACACTGAGGTCCAGCTCCGAGGGCCTTCTGGCGGATCCCTCCCTGCAAGAAGTGAAGCTACAGGGAACCAGGCAGAGGGCCTTCTCGGTGGTGGCGCCCGCCCTGTGGAATGCCCTCCCATCACATGTCAAGGAAATAAACTACTGTATCTGACTTTTAGAAGACATCTGAAGGCAGCCCTGTTTTGAGATGTTGTTAATGTTTGATCTTTTATTGTGTTTTTAATATCCTGTTGGAAGCCGCCCAGAATGGCAAGCCAGCCAGATGGGCAGGGAATAAATAATAAAAATACTATTATCATTTATAGGAGGTTAGAACATCCAACCAGAGCCACACATGAAGTCTTGCAATATGTCAACAGGTTAAGTGTTTGTTTGCATATGCTATATCAGGATACTAGCTTATGGCGAAATTGTCACTATGCAATTACCAGGTGAAGACTTTGAATTTGTGTTTCATAAACAAAGCTAACATCTGCCAGCCCTGCCCAATATTTGCAGTTGACATCCATTCATTGTTCCTAATGTACTGATGCAATAGAAGATTTCACACCCCAAAAATTACGCACTGGAAATTTTTCCACTTTACATCACTGGGCAGGGCTTCTGTTGGTTGCTGTATTATTAAACTTGATGGAACAATGGTCTTAATTGGTATAAGGCAGCTTCCTCTGTATTGGAACATTAGCTTCCAGTATTTTAACTTGGTATTAAAGGTAAAGGTAAAGGGACCCCTGACCATTAGGTCCAGTCGTGGCCGACTCTGGGGTTGCGGCACTCATCTCGCTTTATTGGCCGAGGGAGCCGGCGTACAGCTTCTGGGTCATGTGGCCAGCATGACTAAGCCGCTTCTGGCAAACCAGAGCAGCTCACGGAAACGGCGTTTACCTTCCTGCTGGAGCAGTACCTATTTATCTACTTGCACTTTGATGTGCTTTCGATTTTCACCCACCAAATGCACAAGGACATTTCTCCTAACCCTGCCATGCTGTTCCTATGCTGTTGAAAGAAGAGGCTGTTGATAGTACTGTTGTAAATAGCACCATCTGTATTTTCAGATTGGTCCAAGAGAAATAAATTTTAAAATAAAGTATGTAAAACATGCCTGTACCTGTGACCTACTAGTCACCTGTGGCGAGTAAGAATTGTGCCCTGGCAATCAGGCAGAGAACCGTTTGTGTATCGGAAAACAGCTATGAAATAATGGGGATTAGTTTGAGGTCTGATCAATTTAATTCATTGCTGAAGTTATTTTGATGAGAACTGTCTATGTGCTGGATAGATTCCCTGCCTTAATTTTTTTTTTAATTATTAGCTGCTAAAATTGGACTAATCCGGCACAGCAGTAATTCCAGCAATCGTGGAGGGGCCAAAATGGTCAAATTGATAGATGAGGTTTACCAAAGAAGCAGATCTAATCTCTTGCTGAACCGAGAGAACATTGGACTCATTCATTTTATACCAGAAGCACACATTGGATTGGATACCTGTTCCCTGATCCCACTTGTTCTGTGAAGGGAAATAGGTGTACACACACATCTGTGCAGGGGTGGAAAGTCTGAATAGAGCCTGCACAGGTAGGCTAAGCTCCTGCAATCGACCTGAAAGGTGAGGGTGGAACACCCATTAAAAAGCCACCCAGATTTACTCCAAGGATTTCAGATGCTATATGCATGCTATATACCATGCATAGGTCTATCAAATGGGTGAGCAGGACAGGCTAATAATAATAATAATAATAATAATAATAATAATAATAATAATGCTCTCTCTCTATATATGTATACACACACAATAATAATTTTATTAATAATAATTGATATACAGCTTAATACCATGTCTTAGTTCCTAAGCAGTGTACAATATGGATAGAGCACACATCATAAAAGCAGTTCTAATGAACTGTAACATCGTAAAAAGATTCCAGTGTGATGGGCAGGATCATCCAATCCAACCTATGATTATATAAAGATCGGAATCTCTCTTGATAATATAAATCTTTTTGATTGATTTTTTAAAAAAGAATTAGTATCTATTCTCCTTTTACTCACCTAATATAAACATGTGTGTTGACTAGCAATGGTTTTAATGGGCTACTAATGTTTGAGCATTTTATTTCCAAGACAGGAAAATAAATAAATGTGCAGGTAGATGGAACTTGTGATATGAACAGCTTTAAGCTTTCTTCTAGCCGGAAAATAACTGGACAAGCTCTACTGATTCTTTACTAGCTGAGGATGTGTGTGTGTGTTGCATAATCTCTCCCTCACCCCCAATATTCATTCTTTCTTTGATGGTCTTGCCAAGGATAACCAGCAATTAACCAGGAAGGTCTGTTAGCTTCAGCAACAAAGGGGTCCTATGATAAAAATCATAAAAGATCCATGGCAATGATGAAATGAACACCCATGGCAAACCTTTCAGACCGAAAAAAAGCTGAAACACTGGGCAAGCTGCTCCTATGATTGCAGTTGATGTGCATCAGGGATAGCCAACCTGGTGCCCTCCTGATGTTAAGATTACAGCTCCCATAGCCACTGACCATTGGATAAGTTGGCAGCAGCTGATGGGATCTGGAGTTCAACAAAATCTGAAGGGCATATGTTGGTTAAGCCTGATGTACAGGGTAGAGTGGCTACATTCTGGAAACATGATGGGATATGTGGATGTCTGAGTTTGAACAATCTATCTCTCTTCCCAGGGATCGGTAGCTCTGTTAGTGTTGTAGCTCTGTGAAAGGAATAGGAGCCTCCTAACATCTCTCAGTAAGGGTGGCGCTGTGGGTTAAACCAGAGAGCCTAGGGCTTGCTGATCAGAAGGTCGACGGTTCGAACCCCCGCAACGGGGTGAGCTCCCATTGCTCGGTCCCTGCTCCTGCCAACCTAGCAGTTTGAAAGCACGTCAAAGTGCAAGTAGATAAATGGGTACCGCTCCGGCAGGAAGGTAAACGTCATTTCCGTGCACTGCTCTGGTTCACCAGAAGCGGCTTAGTCATGCTGGCCACATGATCCGGAAGCTGTACGCCGGTTCCTTCAGCCAATAAAGCGAGATGAGTGCCGCAACCCCAGAGTCATCCGCAACTGGACCTAATGGTCAGGGGTCCCTTTGCCTTTACCTAGCATCTCTCAGTATCCTTGACAAACTGCAGCTTGGAGGAAGCTGTGGCTGTTTAAAGCGGTATCATAGGGCTTTAAAGGTATGGTGTGAACATGGTCTTTGGCTGTGTACAGATTACCGGCTTGAAATGCAGTGAGGTCGCTTTTCCACGGTGAATTTCAAGTTAAATTTGCTTGTCACCGTGTGCATCGGAGTGGTATTCAGTGCAGCCTGAACGAGGATATCATGCTCAAGTCAGATTGGACTGCATCGAAACAGCATTTCACCAGAGACTACAGGATAGCTCTGTGTCCCTGGGTAACGCCATGTGTTCACAGATTCAAAAACAAACAGTGGGAGCGGAGGACTGGTGCCACAGTAACTGGTAATGTGTACACAGCTTTAGGATTACTAGGAAAGTGGCAACTCTGCACCATATGGTTCTAAAACGAGAGCTGAGCATTTTAGAATTCTGAGTACAGTTAACAGAATAACTCAAATATGGCTCGAGGATATTGGATGGATTCGGTTCATATGATCACTTTGCATCCACTGTGAGATAATTATTACTCAATCAAATCTCAAAACTTCATGTAAGCTAAATAGATATCACAGCAAGTGTGTTATGTCTTTAGGCTTCTGTGCGTAAGAAAAGGTAATACATATCTACCCACTGAGTGAGTCCAATATGGTGCTTGGGCAAGGACGATTATTAAATGTAGGGGCCAGATTGAGACTACCAGCCCAGCTGTCCAAGACGCATGTGTCAGAGCTGCCTCCAGGTCCCAGCTCACAGAGGACCAACGCTAGGCTGTAGTTCTGTACAAAAGTCTTTATTGAGGTTCAGTTTCCATTTTAAAGCCGCAGCGCGCAGCTCTACGTCTCAACCCTAGACCGGCGAAGTCCCGTCTGAGTCTCCGCCCCTTCCACACCAGTTTAAGACTCTCGCCTTGCTCCACCTCTTCCTAAGTTCCTTTCTCCTCTGGGCCCTCCTGCCCGCTAGGGTTTCATCCTTCCTGGACTCCTCTGACGCTGACCCTGATGATTCTTCCCCCTCCTTCCGGCGGGCTTTAGGACCTGGTTCCCTATCCGGGCTACCTTCTGTGCCGCTCGCCTGTACATTTGAACTTGGCGTGCGCGCCCAGCCTGCAACTTTCCTCTTGACCGTTCCCTCGCTCTCCGATGGAGGCGTGGCCACCCCTGACTCCTCTTCTCTCGCTGGTGGTGAATATGTGGGCTCTGATACCTGGGACTCCTCCCCCCCACTACGCTCTGGTGGGGAAGCTGGTCCTGATTTCCAACTGCTGCTCTGGGAGTCCCCGCTGGCCCCTTGTTTCTGGGGTGTCCCCCTTGGGTCCCCCCTTGCCCTGCCCATCGGCGCCCCCTTCTGTGAATCTTCCGATTCGCTGGAGAGGCTCATGGAATCTCTCGGGCTGCTGTCATCTTCTCCTACGCTGCCCTCGGATTGCTCCCCCTCGCTCTCCATCTCCTCTCCTCCCTGCGCTCCCGCTGAGTCCCTGACAGCATGGTTCTGCTCTGCTTGTCTTTTTCCATTGACACGTCCCACATGGTGGTTTGGGGTGTGAACGAAAATAAATCCCAGTTCAGGGTATTGTCTACTGCACCTCTTGGGTAAGCTGTTAAAATCTGAAACTTCCAGTGTAAAGAAGCAGCACCACTGTACAAGTCTAGGAACACATGAAGCAGCCTTATGCTGAGTCTCAGACTATTGGTCCATCTAGTTCAGTATTGTCTACATGGAGTGGCAAGGTCTCTCTGGAGTTTAAGATAGGACATTCCCAGCCCCTTCCTGGAGAAGCTTTGGACCTTTTGGACCTGGGACCTTCTACATGCAGAGCAGATGGTCTACCACCAAGCTTTGACCTAGTTTGAAAGCTGCTGCTCTACCCCTGAGCTACAGTCCAGTCTATCCCATTCAGTTTAGTGGTCCTCCAAGGTAGGTTTAAGTATGCAGGCTGCCATATCTGCAGCTCCACAGCTTGCAACACGAAGGATGGAGTGGGGTGGTTCTTCTTGGGTTGTTGTTGGTTTTTTTTGGCTACAGTAGCTCTCTGACTAGGGGACACGGGTGGCTCTGTGGGTTAAACCACAGAGCCTAGGACTTGCTGATCAGAAGGTCGGCGGTTCAAATCCCCGCGACAGAGTGAGCTCCCATTTCTCGGTCCCAGCTCCTGCCAACCTAGCAGTTCGAAAGCATGTCAAAGTGCAAGTAGATAAATAGGTACCACTCTGGTGGGAAGGTAAACGGTGTTTCCATGCGCTGCTCTGGTTCGCCGGAAGCGATTTAGTCATGCTGGCCACATGACCTGGAAGCTGTACGCTGGCTCCCTCGGGCCAATAAAGCGAGATGAGCGCCGCAACCCCAGAGTCGGTCATGACTGGACCTAATGGTCAGGGGTCCCTTTACCTTTACCTAGCTCTCTGACTGGTGCAACAACAGGCCTAGATAAGGCTCCTTGCTGACACTTGCCAGAACCCAGCAACTTTAACCTCTCACAACCCCCCAAATGCCCCATTTGGGTGGTTTACACTAGTTTTCACCCATCCACAGTTTGGGCAGGTGCATCAAGGAGTTCCAGGGTGGCAAAGGCCTTACACTGGCACAGCAGGGCAAGGCTGGATGGAGCAGTATTGCCACCTTGTCGAAATGCCCCCCAGTCCAGCAATTCTGGGGTCTGAGCTGCTCTGCCCACATCTTAATTTTTTTTCCGGGAGGGCTTTCCTAAAAATAGAGGAGATTCAGCTGCCTGCCCCCCCCCGCCGTGCACTTTTTGTCCTCAGTATACAAACAATATTTTTATACCCTACAGCTTCTTGTGCTTTGCTATTTCTTTGCCACAGATAGGCTGGGGCCACCTCTGGATATAACCCTGGATTCGCTGAACTGCACGGCATTTAGTATACAATGGAGAATGCCTCGGCAGCATGCAAGTTCCATCACCGGGTATACTGTGAGTACCTTTCTATTTTGGCTATGCAAGGAGGTATTCCTGTGTCTCCAGGGCTCCAGGGCTGGATTTTGGTTTGATGAGGCCCTAAGCTACTGAAGGTAATGGGGCCCTTTCTATGCCCAGCTGTCCTTTGTCAACAACAAATTGTCACTGTTTTTTGTGTTGAATATATGCTACATGGTAATTTATGGACCTAATAGGTATCTAAAGCCATTTGCACATAACAAAATATGTACATCATAGGAGCCTACACAACACAAAACACTGTTCCTGTATGTAGGCTTTATTTTATTTGTTTTTTATCTTATATTTTGGAAAAGTACATTTGGTTTTTTGCCCTTTAAATTTTGGGGGGACCCCCAAGAGAGTGGGGCCCTAAGCTATAGCTTGTTTAGCTTATACGTAAATGCGGCACTGAGTGTCTCAATAGCTCATGGTGTCATGTTTATGTGACTACAGAATTTGAATTCCCAGTGATACACATTCAGGGAGGAATTCGGCGTCATGCTCTTGTGACCATTCTTTGGCACAAGTTGCATATACTTTGAACCCTGAGCTTGTTGTGGATGTGCAGCCAGCTTTTTTTAGCTGAATGAGCCCAGGAGCAACCCCTTCTTCTCTTTCCAGTAAAAGCTGGCTGTGCCGAGTTCTGATTGGCTGGACCTTGTGACCAATCAGAATACCTCTTCTGTGCAGACTGCAGATTGGCTGGCTCTCAGAGGAATCACAAAAGTGCTTTCCTAACCAGAGCAATGTTTCCAGTTTGGCCAGTGATCAAGGACAGTAGGAACTGTATTCCAACAACATCTGGAAGGCTGCAGGCTCTCCACCCCTGATTTAAACTGTTAAAGGAAAAAGAGTCCTGTTCCTTGCAGAATTTGGTACTCCAATTGAAGAACTGACTCTGTGCATACTTTTAAATAATTATGATATCATGGGCACAATGTTATTCCTAAAGCGCTCTCCAATAAATAAGAAACAAGACAAACCCTGACCTCCAGGCTTGCAGTAAACATAGGGAAAGGACACACAGGAAAGGTCATGCCTGATTTTGTGTAGGGCTGCCACCTGCAGTTCTGCCTAAGATACTGTCACTTTAAAATCTGCAGGGCTAAGAAAAAGCCCAGCAGGTCTGGGTTTCTTTGCTGCTGTATATGCAGCCGAAGTCTTTGGTGGTCCAGCTGTCCAAACTCTCCTGGGCATGTTTAAGCTGGGTTGGATTTCAAGCAGATGGGATGTAGCACACAGCAGGCAGCATTAATCTGAAAATCTAAGGGCAGGGGAATCCAAAACTACCATACGTTTTGCCTTTCAAAGGATTATGGTGCAGTAGCCTAGTAAAGGGTGTGAGAACCCTGATCTTGTTTTGTTAAGTATGGTTTGGTTTCCTGTTCGCTTTCGTATTTTATCTGTCTAATAGTTCTTACAGAGCCAGGCAACCACACTCCACAGTATCTTTAGGCTTAGGTATCCCCCTTTCCCCTCTGACCCTTTCAAAACTAGCACCTCCCCTATATTTTGATGAAATGAGAGAGTTAACACTTCGCTCTCCCAACTGCAAGTTTTCCTCCGTAAAGGGCCCTCCAGGATCACAATTTGGCTTGAAAAAATGTTGCTGTGATATAAACCCAAATCAGTGTTATTTTTTTAGAAAAACAATGTTGGAGCTCACCTGCTCTCTTAGAATCTGGCAACCTAAAAGCAACACACTCCTCCACTCCTTTTGCGCCAAGAAGAGTATCCCACCACAATTGGACATGTGTGTGTGTGTGTGTGTGTGTGTGTGTAGAGGTACTCCGCCTGTCAGAGCCAATAAAAGGCTCCTTTCAAGCCTAATTGCCTTGGGGGTAAAAGCTGAGTTGAACGTCGATATTGCTTATACTCGCAATGCTTCATTTCACTGCCATTCTTACTAGTTTACCTAACCTAACCAATATATTTTAAAGGTCTATTACACCGAGTTCAAGGCAGATAAACCAATTAAACAGCAGTCCCATGATGTGCCTCTTAGCCTGGACATGCTCAGTATGGTGAGTATTTGATATTAAGCATATACAAATGCTTGGGGGTTCTTGTAGGTCAGTTTAACTGATCAATGGAATTTTTTCAACACATGGGCTCTGCTTAGATCAATAAAGTCTGGAGCAGTGTTTCTCAAACTTGGGTCCCCAGCAGTTTCTGGACTACAACACCCATCATCCCTAGCCAGCAGGACCAGTAGTGAGGGATGATGGGAGTTGTAGTCCAAAACACCTGGAACAACGCCATTTTGTTCCCATAGACTTGAGTATCATGGCTAAATGACAGCTTTCCATTTGCTCTGGAAGGTCAGACCATGGCCTGGCTCACCCATCACATTAAACCATAGTTTAAAATAAACTATGCAGCATGCTAGTGCATTCTTTTGAAAAGTTCCTGCTCCTCCACTCCTGCTGCTACCGCTCCACAAGGAAACAAACCAATGTTTGGCCCTGCTGCGATATCAAAAACTTCTGGAGGGAGAGAGGGGAACCTGCCCTGTTGTATATCGGGGGGGGGGGGGGCTGTGTGGAGAGAGTCTCCTTCTTTAAATTCCTGGGAGTTTATCTTAGTGAGGACCTCACTTGGAAAATCTACATAACTCAGGTGGTCAGAAAGGCCCAACAGAGACTCCATTTCCTCAGGATCTTGCAAAAGAATAATGTTAAACAACTGATAAACTCCTTTTACCGGTCTGCAATAGAAAGTGTCCTTTCATATTGTATAACAGTGTGGTATGCTGGCCTTACAGCCATGGACAGAAAGTCTCTACAGAGGGTGGTGAATACAGCACATGATATCATGGGGCAGGAGATATAGAAGTATAATCAGCCGTACCAACAGGCTAAAAAATAGCTTCTATCCGTGGGCTGTTAGGCTGTTGAACGAAAAATAACAGCGAAATTGACTTGCGAGGTGGTGTGTTGTTTGATAAGACATTGAGGGTTTGGGGGGGAGCTCGTTTAATTTCATTGTACACAGGTTGTACAATGACAATAAAGGTATTTATTATCATCATCATCATCATCATCATCATCATCATCATTAGGTCCTGGTTTGTTTCTCTCTAAACAAACCAAGAGGTAGTAACCAAGGTTTCTTCTTGGCTTAGTACTCTTGCTTTTTTCAGGGAAATGAAATCACAAGCCCAGCTATGTCACAGCAAGAGAGATATCTCCGTGACACTATGCAGCAGGGCTGCATAGGGAACTTTTAAACAGCATACACAAGCACTCCACTTGTTCACTTAAACCATGGTTTAATGTGCCAGGTAAAGTGGGCTTGTTTGCCACTCTAGCCTGTTTCTGTCTCTGTGACAGTACCTGCAAAGTTAGGGTGACCAAGTGCAAAACAGGGTGCCTGCATCTTTTAATAGGTGTGCAAAACAGCATATTCTAGCTCTCATGACAAGCAATACTTGCTGAATTTCCCTTATCATGCACAACTCTCAAAGGTACTGGTGTCTTGTCCTTTTTTGCAGCTGACCACCCTATTCAATGTAGAGTTGCCATCTGCATCTACTCCACTCTTATGACATTTGTTGTTGCATAATATGGAGAAATCCAACAAGTTTCTCTCTCTGCATCCCTCTGTTTTGGGAGGAGCTGCACCTACTGCATCTCTCGGTGCCATGCAACTGTTAAAAAGCCCCAGCAGACTTGACATTACTAGACATAATTGTGTGTTCTATAAGAAAACTAATGTCTGACTTTACTATTATCTTCCATTTTTGTTTTTTTCTATTCTCTCTCTCTCTCTCTCTCTCTCTCTCTCTCTCACACACACACACACACACACACACACAGACAGTATAGTTTCAGAAATTGTAATCTGGGGAACATGGCTTTCTAAATTAAAAACATGTGGTAGCCTTGTTACAAATTGACTTTAAGTATGGCATTTTAATTAAAGAGACATCTGCATGTGTGTGGAAAAATATACGAGTAAGTGAACAGCTCTGTTGGTCCTTCCCAGTGAACTGTGCCATGTGGGACCGATCAGAGCTCTTCCGTGCACAAAGTCTTTCTATTATATTATATATTATATATTATATTATATATATAATATTATATATTATATTATATTATATTATATTGTATTGTTTTAATTAGTGTTTTCATAGTTGTTCTGATTTTGTGTGGAGTGCCCTACCTGGGTGGATGGAGCTGCCAAGTAATTTTCGTTGTCCCCGAGAGGGGGCAATGACAATAAAGATTATTATCTTATTATTAGATTATTATCTTAGGGTGTGCTCAGGCCCATTTTTATGCAGCAGGAATGGAAAAGTAAGTGGGTGAACAAAAGCAAGCTATGAACTGCAATCCTGCTTGCTTTGTGTGCTAACAGGACTTGATCCTTGTGGGTGGAATTTTAAAATAGCAGACACCGATGCTCCTGTTTGCTAGTGTATAATTCCTGTCTTATAAGTTTATTATTTGAAGAGAAATTCTCATACCCCTAAAAGTAGTGAGGCCTTTAAAAGAGGATTAGACAAATTCATTCAGGGTAAGTTTGTGTTCTGCCTCAGCTGTCAGAGGCAGTATATATCCCTGAATAACAGTTGCTGAGAACCACAAGTGAGAAGAAGAAGTAGAGGAGTTTGGATTTGATATCCCGCTTTATCACTACCCGAAGGAGTCTCAAAGTCTCCTTTCCCTTCCTCCCCCACAATAAACACTCTGTGAGCTGAGTGAGGCTGAGAGACTTCAGAGAAGTGTGACTAGCCCAAGGTCACCCAGCAGCTGCATGTGGAGGAGCGGGGAAGTGAACCCAGTTCACCAGATTACGAGTCTACCACTCTTAACCACTACACCAGTTGTGTTGTTGCAGTTAGGTATTGTTTTGGGGCTTCCCATAGGCATCTGGTTGGCCACACTGAGAACAGGATTCCGGGCTAGATGCCTTATTCTTAGAGACACCAAGCCTTGCGTGAGCATATGTTGCAAAATGGCAAGTGATGGAAATACCCCAGGGAAGACCAGGCCCCAAATTTCTGCATTTCCGTCTCTTGGCACCTTCTTTTCTTTGCATTGTGTTTTCTTGTGTCTTTTTCGGCATCCTTGCTCCCTTCTCAGGGTCCCACTTCAGAAGGAAAGGGGGTTTGCTTCACTCTTTTCTGCTGCCTCCTCTTGTTCTGACCTAGGGTTGCCAGCTGGTTGGCTCCTGTGCATTTGCTATGCAGAAATCAGTGGCTGACACTTCAGTGGCGTGGAGTTAAATATTGCCACTTGCCTGGAAGTTTGATTCAGCTCACATTTAAAAGTGAGCTTATCTAATATTCACTTTCAGGAACCATTCGTGAGCCATCCTTCAGTGTTCATTCTTTTCTTACTTTTGAGATACAGTTCTCCAGCCAAGTAATGTGTACAAAAACACAATTTCTAGGGTAAATGTAAATGTATATGTTTTTTGAAAATAGCATATAACATGTATTATATTAGGGAATACTGCTTTGCAAAAACATGCGTATTGCAGCCAATATGTTTAATCCGATATGTTTATTTAATTATGGCACTTCATTAAGAAGTTCTTTTTCTTTTCCTTCTACCAGGGTCAAATGGATGGGCAAGCCATTTTTGTAAGTATTATATTTCCGGAGATTATTTTTTTGCATTTCTGGGCAAAGTGGCCAATTTCCACTTACCTTTTCCAAACCCAGGCACAGCATTCATGCCCAGTATTCTCCATTCTGGTAAATGACTAGATAGAAATGCCTCTGTTGTTCTTCCTCCTTCCTCCCTCAAGAGAGATGGATGGTTGTTGCTGGTGGAAAAAACAAGGGGTCTCAGTAGCCAGAACATGTGTGCCTGAGAACTTGGACCGTGGAGTCCAAATCCCGACTTTAGTAGAGAAAGCCATTTTCTTTTCTCTCCATCCCTCATTGACCTGGGGGTGAAAATGAAGAAGCCATGGCAAGGTCTTCATGTGAATCTTTCTGACAAATGCAAAGAGAGAGAGTTAAAAGAAGGGGGGTGGAGAGAAGAACACAATGAGATTTGGCAGACAAATCATTAGTTTTCTGCACCTGGAAATAGAATTTCAAGCTGTTCTGAAGTTTTATGCAATTTTCCATGTACTGTGAGTAAGATTTTAGGTATCTGCAAACAAGAGGAAGAGCACTGACAAAGTTTGCAGAAATGATTCTGATGTGTCATAACTGAATTTTCCAAGTGCTCTTACTTCAAGTCATTTTAGCCATCAATATGCATCCGTTAGACTAGTCCTAGACTGTGATTTACCACTGACAGAGACTGGGACACAGGGACTCTCCATGGCAAGTAGGGGCAGAATGCCTATGACATTCACCTCAGATTTAGCAGTGCTGAGCTCTGTTATCCAAAGGACAGACTAAAACGTACAACCTGGGTTCTGTTTGGTAAAAATGTCAGCACATCTGTTTCCATTGTGTCCTTGTGGGCGTCAGTGAAGTTAGAATTTCTCTTCGCACTGCTGTGGGTTTAAAATTAAACTAGATCGTGCACTCAGTTGCCTTTGATGCTGTAGGAGGATGTGGCGTAACTTTGCTTTTGACAGCAAACCTCTGTCAGTGGCAAATTTACTTCCAGCACAGACGTCGGAACTGTGCTGAGAGATGGGTGTAGGTCAAACAGATACGACTCCCTCAGGAGAATTTTTCAGGGGAAATGCTTGACCTTACTTGTAGTTGTTTACACACTCAAAAAGAAAAGAAAAGGCACCCTCTAATTGGAACCCAGAACTGGATGAAGTGCTGATCATGGGATTGCTACCAACAACACCAGTCCTGTGTTGAATTTCTCTTTCCTTCCTTAACCTAGTATCCTCCTGATGTTTTCGATTACAACTCTCATAATTCCTGGCTGGGGCTTATGGGAGTTGTAGTTGAAAACAGCAAGAAGGTGCCAGATTTGGGAAGGTTGCACTAGCCATCACATAGTTAAGGAAATAATAATAACAATTTATTATTTATACCCCACCCATCTGGCTGGGTTTCCCCAGCCCCTCTGGGCGGCTCCCAACAGAGTATTAAAAACACGATAAAAGATCAGACATTAAAAACTTCCCTAAACAGGGCTGTCTTCAGGTGTCTTCTGAAAGCCCGGTAGTTGTTCATTTCCTTGATGGGAGGGCGTTCACAAGGTGGGCGCCACTACTGAGAAGGCCCTCTGCCTGAAATCTAGGATGTGACCTCATCATACACATTTTGGCACTCTGGTCTATATTTTTGGCTGCTGCTTGCATTGGGAAGAGACCTGCAGAAACTCACAATGTGATGATATCATGTCTTGCATTTCCTTTACTACCCATTATGGGGAGAAGGCGAGGACATAAAGGACTTGGGGATGGTGATCCAAAGGACTGCCTTCCTCCACATGAGCCTTCTTGAACTTTATTTAAGTCCTACTTCCAGGCCCACTGCCATTTGAGAGAGGCCTTCTTGGTTGTGGCCCTTTACATTTTGGAATACCCTCTCCTGAGAAGTTGAGATTTTTAAAAAAAGCTTTGCCTAGACATTTCCTCAAGTCAGATAGTTACAATTTTTATTGCTGTTTTAGCCTGGGTTTATTCTTGGTTGGTGCTGCTCCTGTACTTTAATGTTGTTTTATAGTGGAAGACTTCTTATTGGATAGTTTTGTTCTTTTAAGTGTGGAAGTTTTAGTTGCTTAGTGTTATTCTTAACTGTGTGCTGCCTTGGTTGCTGAAGGGTGGCTTAAACATCCCCTTAATAAGAAAATGAACAAATTCAGCCTGAAGTTGCCATTTCTAGCAGAAAGAGGATTTGTCTAACTCTGCTGGACCACACAAGATTTTACTTATAATCAAACAGTTATTTGTATTTTTTAAAAAATACATATATACATATATATATATTTCTCCCCAATTTATATTTCAAACAGGAAGTTGTCATTGGAGATTTGAAGCCGGGCACTTTCCACCGTGTAAGTGTAGGAGCTTACGGCTGGGCAGGAAAAGGCAGACCCAGCATGCCCAGAAATGTAACGACTTTATCGCAAGGTAAAAGCTGTGCGAATAGCTTGCTATTGTGGATGCCGGTTGGGGCAGAGATAATCCCAGGCATTGTGTTTTGCTGGCAGGCGAATGCATGCTGACAACGAGAGGGTACAGCGTGCAAATTGCGGATGGGGATGGAGGGGATGAAGATTTCAGAAGTACTGCTGGTGAGAGGGCAAGATGTAGATGTATTGGCAAAACAGCCAGGAGTGCTATTAAAGATTTAAAAGGAGAAATGCAGCCTGATGTGGTTTCTTGGCACCTTCGTAAACTTCCTTGAAATGTCTCCACAAGGGCATCGAAGCATTTGCTTTGCTTCATACAGTTTCTGGTCTGCAAGGCTGCCTCCTTGTCACAGCCAGGCACTTCGTTGACCTGGAGATGCCAGGAGTTGGACCTGGGACCTTTGGAATGAAAAAAATGCGCTCTCTCACTGTCCTGTGGCACTAACTACAGCCACTAGGTGTAGGGGAAAGAAAGTGGGTTGTAGGTACTGGAAGTAATAGTGAACTATGGAAGCCAACAAAAGATTCTGATGAGATGTCCAGTTCCTTTAAAAATATAGTTGTATAGATGTGTTTGCCACAGCAAGAAGTACTTTCTGGGATTCTCCAAAGTGACCGATGACATCCATATGGTATGATTGCTCTTCTTCTGTTTTAGATAAGTGCATGCCTCCAGATCCACCATACCAGCCTCAAGTGCTGGTCGTTTCTGACTCAGAAGTTGCTCTGTCGTGGAAACCAGGACCCAGTGAAGGAAGTTCCCCAATTCAGTACTACACAGTGGAATTCATAAGGTGATTTTGCTTACAGGATGCACATTTGCGTACACTCTTGGCTCACACGGGTTGAAATCTATTTCAGACTGGTATCCTTATTCTAGGTGGAAGTTGGTTCTCATTTATTCATTCATTCAAATGGCTGGGTCCCAAAGAAAGCTCCTTCCCTTCTTATGTCCTTTTGATGCTTTTCATGTGCTCCTCTTTGGACAGCGAGAGCATACAGAGGACATAATCAGAGTCCTGCTGGATCAGACCAAAGGCTCAACTAGTCCAGCCTTCTGGACTGACCAGCCACGGGCCTATGGTAAGCCCGCAAGCAAGACCAGAGGCATAGTGCCTCTGATAATGGAGGTAATTTGTAGCCATTGGGACCATCAGCCATTTCTGTTGCTCTCTACAACTCCTTTTCCTCTGGAGACTCCTGGAAACCTCAGCATCCTTCCAAAGCTTTGCAAAACTATGTTATTTCTCCTAGCTTTCAGTGGTTGTGAGTTTAGGGATATATAACTCCATGCTCTAGTTGTTTGAAATAGGTGTTTCATATTATTGCATTCACCTGTGAGCATCAGCAAGCTCACCTGTTTAGATGTCATGCTGGAAATGAGCAGGAAGTGGATTCATGGCCCCTTGGCTGCCAAATCTTCTGAGGTCTCAGTTGTCCTTGGCAGCCTTATGCCAGGCAGGTGAGTGGGAACTTAGAAAAGAGTGAATGGGTACATTTTGTTAAGTTCAATATACAGATGATTGCCTTGACACCTTGTTTATGCAAGTCAGTTAAGCAGGTGTGGTGCCATTTGGTGAACACAGATGGACAACAGCTGTGCTTTTCATGAATGTGATTTATTTTGTTAACCACCTTCAGGATAGCCATTTTATGTTTGTTTGCAAATCGTTGTCTGGGTCACGGTCATCTTGCATTTCCAGGAAAATGTGAAATGCTCAAAGCCATCATAATAACGTTTTGCTTAGAAATGCGACTTTCGCATTTCATTACATGATTTACCTGAATGCATATGGTGCTAAATACTAGTCAAGGCAGCTTGCCTTCTGCAAGACATATATTTGTGGTCACTGCTAGAGATGTTTCTTCTCCCGTTGTGATGATTGTTAAAGGTGTAATGGCCATTTGCTATGAAAAGTAAAAATCTGTTAGACCGATTCTGGAAGGTGTTTGGTGGAAAGGCACTCCTACGCACTTTCATTATATCTTACATGAGACTATCTTGTTTCTGACTCGTGTTCCTGGCTGCCACTGCAGATCACCTCCCAGTCTGAGCATCAATCAGCTATGTGAAACAGGGAACTCCCCCACATATACACCTGCATCCCATTGTATATCTATATTGTCTTGTTCCCTACCAAAGTGCTGGCTCTTATTGTGCATTTGACTATTAGATGGAAAAATATCCAAGGTTCAGACTTACATAGTAATTAGGTTACCTTGGACAAATTTCAGCTTTCTATCCATTTTGGAAATGTCCTAACCATTTTGCTATATCCATGAGCCATTCATGTTGAATACATCTATTTATATATCTCTCTATGTATTTCATTCTTGGTTTATTTGTGTAAGACAGTTGCCATCTTAAAGCAAGTTAAATATTCTCCATTTGAATTAAGATATTTTGTTCTGACTTGTTTTTATTTTTTAAAAATTATGTTTATTATGTGTACCACCCAGAACGCCAGTAAATCACTTCTAAATGCTTGTCCCCATTGTGTTCATAAGAGGAGCTTTGGTGCTTTTGCGCAGTTTTCTCTGCTATCAATTCAGATATATTCAAGTCAGCTTAAGACATTTTAGTTTTGCGAATGACTTTATCTAAGTGGTTTCCAAATTCACCCTGTGTGTATGTAACCCCATTCTGAAACTTGTGTTTTCCCATGACCCAAGGCTGCATCTTGTTTTGGAAGCCAAGAAACTGTAAATTAAACGTGTTTTACTGCACTGACATTATTCTCTTGTGCAACTCATGGCTTTTTGGTGGTCTGTAGGGATTAGACTGGATTTCATGTGGATCCTGTATCTTTGACCCCCCAAATTGTTACCCTACCATCCAGAAATTCATTGTGTGCTGTAACATTAAATCAGTTGTCCTGAAACCCCCCTTTTAAAAACACAATGCACATAATGGCTGAGACAAAAAGACAGTTAAGTAGCCATAGAATGGGACATGGACAGGATGTTGGGAGATGAAGGGTTGTGTGTGGGGTGTGTGGGTGGATGTGTGGGTGTGAGAGAGAGGTTCTGAAATTTTCTCTATTAGAATAAGGTCTGGAAACATTTGCATCTTCTGCAGTTTCATGTCCATTCTGAGGTACATATGAAACTCCTAAGCATGCAAGTGCTTCGTGTCCATTGATAGGGAGCATATGCAAACAGATCCTTATGTAGAGCTGCATGATTTGTAATTTATTTTTATTTCACAAGATTTATATACAGCTTGGTTGTAATGTAGACACAGGTTTGAGGATCGGGACATTCGCAAGGAAACCAAAATGCTTGTTTACAAAGCTATTGTACTTACTGTACGCTTGTGAAACACGAACCACTTCTAAATGCCATCTCCAGCTCCTCGAAAGATTCCATCAATGGTGTCTCCGAAAAAATGTACACATCGCTTGGGAAGACAGGTGAACTAATGCCAGTGTACTGGAAGAAGCAAAGATCACCAGTGTCGAAGTAATGATTCTTCAACATCAACTTCGTTGGACTGGTCATGATGTGTGGATACCTGACTATTGTCTTCCAAAGCTACTACTCTATTCCGAACTTAAAAATGGAAAGTGTAATGGTGGTGGTCAACAAAAGAGGTTTAAGGACTCTCTCAGTGCAAAAAAAAAAAAGTAGCATAAACACCGGTAACTGGGAAACACTGGCCTGCGAGCGCTCCAATTGGAGAACAGCCTTTACCAAAGGTGTCATGGGCTTTGAAGACGCTTGAACTCAGGACGAAAAGGAGAAATGTGCTAAGAGGAAGGCACACTTGGCAAACCCTCACCGTGATGAACTCCCACCCAGAAACGTATGACCCCACTGTGGAAGGACGTGTGGATCCAGAATTGGCCTCCACAGTCACTTACGGACTCACTTTTAAAACCATGTTTATGGAAGACAATTTTACCCAGCTACGAGTGATCGCCTAAGAAGACGTAGTAGACACATGTGCATTCATGACTGTGATAGCATATGTGCTTTTTTTGCTACATATGAATTTTAGATTTCTTTTATGTGTAGTGCAACCTTATACATGTCTACTGAAGCAACTCCTGTTGAACTTAATTGGACTTCTAGGTTTAGAACTGTACCCTAGTAAAGCAGCAGAGACAGGATATCATAATTAGGCTTTGGAAGTCTGGGATCACACCCTGTAAAGCCATGATTTTTTCCACTTTTGGTCTTTGTTCAGAAAATACTATACCCTACTGACTGTCTGGGTAGACAAATAAGACGAGGGCTAAAGTGTGCATATGTACTCTAAGCTATATGAAGATTGATGAAAACGAAAGGAAACTGTACAAGATGAGATGGATGCTGACATTGTTAGCATAATTTCCATCTTCCTTGCCCAGCTTTGGAGAAACAGGTCTAATAAAATATGGGAATATGTAATTTGTAACATTCTGTGAATTACACCATAGGCAGAGTATTTTTCATAGTTGTGAATTCACCGTTACTGACATTCAACTAATTACTAGGATTCATAGAAGTGCAAGAACAGGGCCCTCCCCAAACTGAGCTTGTTGGTTCAGCTAAGCGTAAGCCCTGCATTATGGACTTGAGAATTATATGTATCAGATTGCTAGCAGATGTTTTTACAGGGAAATTATTCTCCCACATTTCCAAAAGGAAGAATAAAGAAGTCTAAACATTGCACTTTTGCATCAGGGGAAAAAAAAGAACCTCTTTCCAAATTTTCAGTTGGACATTAATCAGAAGGAATGGTTGTAAAGGGAAAAAGCAGATGGTACGTGTAAGATAAAATGGTAGGAGATAAAATTCTCCTCCCAGATACACCTGCAGGTGTTTGGTATGTTGTAGTTCATATATTTGTAGTTGGCGCTTCAACACTGTTACAGAATTTCTATCAAGGCCATTTGAGAGCCAAAATTGTTCCTCAAAGCCTTCTGGATGATTTGTTCAGTGGGGCGTCTTAAGATGCTATATTATAGTATTTTGGCCTTAAAGCTTTATAGGCTGTTTGGTGCATATATATATATATATAGAGAGAGAGAGAGAGAGAGATATCAAACAGCAGCTTAAAATGGGGCTGCATGCACACATTTTATTCTAGAATCAAAGTAAACCACATACAGTGGTACCTTGGTTAACGAACTTAATCCGTTCCGGAAGTCTGTTCTTACACCAAAGCGTTCTTAAACCAAGGCATGCTTTCGCATAGCAGCAGGGGACTCAATTTAAAAATGGAACACGCTCAACAGGAAGCGGAACATGTTCTGCTTCCAAGACAAAGTTTACAAACCAAAACACCTACTTCCAGGTTTGCAGCGTTCTTAATCCAAGTTGTTCATAAGCTAAGCTGTTCTTAAACCAAGGTACCACTGTACTTGTATTTTCCATGTAGTCCGCAGACAATCTAAATCAACTGCATAGTTTTTGCCCCCCAAAAGCACCTTATGAGAAACTGGCTTCATTCCGAAAGCAGAAGCTGATGGGAGATTGATTTACATTTCTTCACAGTGTGCCCATTTGAGAACAGATGAAAAATGATATAGGTGTTCCCGGCAATGGGAGTTGTATCCACAGCAGCCCAGTGACATGGGTGGCCATATACCAAGATTGCCATCACCGCTTCCGCTTTGCATGTGCAAGGAAAAATAGGCATGCATAACCTAATCAAGGAGAGAGTGTTCAAACATGTATCAAGTAGCCAGGCCCACCCTTGTGGACAGCTGGATCTAGATTGGAATCAGCACATTGAGGATAAATGTGAATGATTCTGGATTGAGAAAAACTACATTTTTGTGTCCCCAACGGTTTAGTGTGTAAATGACCACAGATTGCCTTCAGTTATCTGTTTCCTTCCTGTCCCATGAGCAGTTGGCATTGTATGTAGAATGCCATTTTAAGAAGAAGCTGTATTAAAGAGTGGGGGGGGGGACCATCCACCTATAAAAACGAAGACTGCTGTTAAACAAATAAAAGTGAACAGATGCTCTTAATTAGTAGAAATGGTGGAGGCCCTCAGTTTGTATAAAAATTAAAAGTTGAGTGTTCAGGTAGGTGCACATCATTAGGCCATCTTTTTCTTCTTAGCATTGGGGAAGCAACATGTCTGGAGAACATTTATTTTCTTAGAACCGCCACAGAGGTTTAAGACAAGACAATATTTTAGAGGTGAGTCATCCTTCCTTGGGCTGTTGTGTAGAGGTTTTTCCTTTGGTCTCCTGTGACCAGAGAATTTGGTTTCTCCAGTTCACAGAGTACTGACCAAGCTGAAACAGAACAGTTCCAAATTAGGTCCACCCTTCTTGCTCAACTGAAATGACCCTCGAGGAGTGATACTGGCCGATAAAAGAATTTTGGCAGCCCTTGCTAGGCTCCAAATAAATAAGGAATACACAGCCTGCCTGCCTTGGACTGTTGTTTTCATTAGAATATTGCCAGAGTTGTTTGCAACTAGTTCTGCATATAAACAATAGTAGATCTGAACCTTGGAGGTTATTTCCTGCCATAAATATTACAAGGATATGGGGTGGACAGCAGCTTTATTTTCCCTTTAGATGTCATTTCAGTCCTTGTTATTTTCAAGCACTTCAACTGGAAAGACTTCAGTGGGATGATGTGGGGTGTTCTCCTGTTTGCCTCCCTGCCCCATAAAAGTGTGGGAGATGCCCCATAGAAGACAGTATAGCCCCTCCAGCATTGTAGCTGGGTTCCTGACGTGCCAGTCCTCCTTCATTTCTCCCATTAACATCTCCCAGCCGCTGCTGCTTTTTTGAATAAAATTTTATTAAAGCTTTTCCATGATACAATAAAAGAAAAGGAACTGATCTAAATGAAAACAAAAGCAAGGAGAGAAAGAGAAAATAAGCCACCAAAGGAAAATAAAAATATTCAAATCAAAAAGGAAAGTGAAGATCAGAAGAAAAACAAAAAGGGACTTCCAGTTTTCCATCTGTTTGTTACATAAAAGAAATGATTCAAAATATTCACTCTAGAACAGGGGTTGGCAAGGTTTACCTCGCTTGGGCTGGTTCACTCCTGCAAAGATCGCTCTGTGGGCTGGATCGTGTCTGTGCAGATGCGATTTCCAGCATTGCAGAAGCAAGTCCCCGCTCCGTGCTGCGCCAGTTTAGCGCAGCGCGCAGGGACTCACTGAGTGGGCGGCTCAGTTCGGGGGTGGCTTGTGGGCCATTTAAACGACCCCCATGGGCTGCAGGTTGCTGACCCCTGCTCTAGTATGACACCTAGTTGATCTGCTTTCTGTTAGGCAATATTTTCCCAGCCTTCAACCTAATTTGATTGATTTATTTTCCTTTTTGAACAAAAAGCCCAAGAGGGCTTCTCTAATTATTATTAACAAATGTCAGCAGTAATTTTCTCTAATCAATCAACTTTGTCTCCAATAACTTCAATCATTCCTCCAAGTCTTTCCATCTTTCTCTCTGCTGTGATCCTATATTAAAATAATGTTCCACCGTTCTTTACTTAGTATGTATTCATTAGTTCACACCCAGTTCTGTATGTTCCATTCCCATTTCTAATTACACCATTTCCCTGTGTGGTTTCTCTTCTGTTTCTTCCTGGGAATATCCCACATACTGTAGCCTGGTTGGCATTGTCCCATGGCAGGGCCTTCTTAGTGATGGCTCCCCATTAGTGGCATGCCCTCCTTGGTAAGGTGTGTGCACCCCTCTTTTGCACACTATTGACATTCAGGAGAAAGTTAAAAGCATTCCTGTTCACCCAGGCATGTGATGGATGAAAGAGACTCTTCCTGGCAACCTCAGCATTCTTAGTTCTAAGGTTATGTGGTTGTGAGCTGCACAACTTTGCAATGGCATCCCTTGGAGGTTGTTCTTAATCTTTTTGCCTCCATGGTAGGAATTTGTTCATTTTTAGAGTTCCCTTATTTTGACATTTCTCATTGAAATGAAGGGTCTGGGAGTTGAGAGAGGTCCCTCTCCTCTTTACAGAGCAGCTGGAGGCTGTTTCCAAGTCCCAAGGACCCTAATCCCCATGCTAGCTATCTTCCTTTCTTTGAGAAGAACAGACATTCACTGGCAAGTACAACATTTCTGTTCTGGTAGGCAGAATGGATCAAAGTATATTTCTGTAGCTACAGTCATAGCTAAATCAATACCGTACACGCCTGTATCATAAGTCACAGGGGATCATTTTTACATTTTGAACCTGGGTACAAAAAATATCCAATGATGTTTGATTTCAGTATTTCATATTTGGCATAGGTGGTATGCAGTATTTTACCATCATATTTGGTAGCTTATAGGAAATGTTCACTGTCTGGGTTTTTTCCTTTTTTGACATGGAATTGTTCGTGGGATTTAATGTGTGGTGTTTACTTAATATCAGAACATCCAGGAGACACCAGTATATTTACAGCAGTCAAATTTCATAGCTGTAATTCCAGTTAGAATGACAAGTTCGGTAAATCTCTTAACATTTGCAAATATTTGGCTTCAGCTGATTCAACTTGGCCGATTTGAATTACACCTTGTGTCTTCTTTGCTCATCCTAATCAGACCTGATCTCGACGCCAATTGGACAGTAATTAGAGAGCAGATCCAAATGGACTCCATGGTTCTGAAGGGTCTCACTCCAAACAACAAGTACCAGTTTGCAGTCCGAGCGGCAAATTCATATGGATCCAGCCTGCCTAGTACTCCCAGTGACGCTATCAGAATGTTCAGTGAGTAGAATATCCTTCTTTGATTGTTTGGCTCTTAAAATATTCACCGTGGCGGAGAACTCTCTTTAGCCACTGATGGTATTTTTTAAACACTCCCTTCTTCCCTGTTCCTTTGCTCCCTGAATCTGGCCTCGCCGACTACCTGGAGGTTAGCAGCTTCCAGAATTCTGTAAAAGTGAAGCCATGGGTGCAATTAAAGGAAGCCCCAGGCTAAAAAACAGTCTCACGCTTCTCCCTTGCAACCACAGAATTCTCATTTTTTTGTTTTATAGCAGCTACATACGGAATTGATAAGCAAGCATCTTAGGGAGAAGGAACACAGACAGCCCTGGCATTCACTTTCTCCTGCAGTTCTTTAAAACGGAATTGTATATATTGCGTGCACAATTTGAAAACGACTACAGAAAAAGACCAAAGTAAATCTGTAATGCTGCGATAGAAGGTTGGAGGTACTTGCACAACTCTGAGCACTGACTGAGGGGCGGGTAATGGGATGAGCCAGTTTGCGTCTGTTTTTGGATCAGATGTTGTGGAGTGAACATTGGACTCTTTTATTGTTGTTGTTGTTGTGTGCGCATGTGCGAGGGTTCTTGTCTCTTCAGCCTTTGGCTATCCTGCCTGCATGCCTTGAATTTTGAAAACCCCCACACTCTTTGAGGATGCAAGAGCAGAAATAAAAGCTATGTGAAGTATAACTACCTGCTACCAAAACCAGCAGTCCATTCTTGTATAGCTTACCCCGGGGCCCCCTGATGACTCTATTCTGGTTGTTTCCCTACCCCACTTCATGTCACTGGCTGTCTTTGCTGTGAGGAAAGTCGACTGTAGTGCATGGCCAGCCCTACCATTAGACAGAGGGACCGAGGTTCTTCAAGTGGCAGATTCTGCAGGCAGGGAGAAGGGTTGTGGAACAGAACGGTGTGTGTCATGTGACTCACCCTGTGCACCATTAGCTGGTATGCAGTGAAAGATGCTGTCCCATTACCTGTGTAGGAGGTGAGGTCGCATCTGCTTCCCGTCCGGCTTCCGAAACGTTCAAAAACCGAGGTGCGGCTTCCCATTGATTGTAAGAGCTTCTTGCACTCAGGGGAAGCCGTGTTGCACGTTCAGGTTCCGAAAAACGTTCAAAAATGGAAGCATTGACTTCCAGGTTTTCGGCGTTCGAGAACTGAAATGTACAACAACAGAGGCATTCACAAACTGAGATTCCACTGTACATTTAAAACACTCTTGTACCATTTTAACAGTCATGGAGAAACCTGGGAACTGCAATTTGTTGAGGGTGCTGAGAAGTACAGATCTGTGAGGTCATCACCCTTAGCTCCCAGGACTCTTTGGGGGAAGCCATGGCTGTTAAAGTGGTGTCAGAGTGCTTTAAATGGTTTACAGATATGGAACCAGGGGAGCCTCCATCTTGTCCTTCATTGCAGGCAGGAAATCGCTAGGGGTATCCCTGACGTAATGGCGTCAAAACACAGAGAAGTTCATGGAGGAGTGGGGAGTTTTGACGGGGGTACCATTTCTTGTTGAATACCATCCTCTGTGTGGACAAAAATGAAAACTGGCCACAGGTTCAGGATGAAGCTGAGCAGAAGGATTCATTAAAAAACCATGGTGAGTTTGGGAAGGGGAGCAGTATTCTGAATTATCAGACTTGCAATGTTAAACCTCAATTCTGTTGGGGTGGGTTTTGTTAGCAGTGCTATTTTTTAATCCAAGCTTCCTTTTCATGCCAGCCTCTTTCATCTCCTGTGGTCTTGGCCTTCATTCCTTGGTCCCAGTGGGACAACTTCGTTGCAAGTTGTGCAGAATCTTTAGAATTATGGTACTCGTTGAAGTTTCTTGGGTTTAAATTTAACTTCTGAACAGAATGTTTATGGAAACCTCTTCCAGGTACAGTCTGCTCCATGGAATTTGTAGTCTGGAATTCCTCACGGAAGGTCATCTGTCTTTGTTGCTGGACACATGCTCTTCCCACATCCTGTTTATCTTTAGACATAATTTTTTCAAATCCTTCTGTATCCAAAGATAGATGTCTTTTCCTCTGCTGTTTTGGGTATGATTGGCTCCTCTTAACACAGAAGCTCAGTTATAGCTTATCACAATAACAATAATAATGCTGTACAGTGGTACATTGGGTTACATACGCTTCAGGTTACATACGCTTCAGATTACAGACTCCGCTAACCCACAAATATTGCTTCAGGTTAAGAACTTTGCTTCAGGATGAGAACAGAAATTGTGCTTCGGCGGTGCGGCAGCAGCAGGAGGCCCCATTAGCTAAAGTGGTGCTTCAGGTAAAGAACAGTTTCAGGTTAAGTACGGACCTCCAGAACGAATTAAGTACTTAACCCGAGGTACCACTGTATAACAACAATAATATTGATATGTATGATATATAAAAAGCCACTTTCTGTTAGGTGCTCGTATAGTGGCGGCCCATGAACTGGAGCAGGCATCCCCAAACTCAGCCCTCCAGATGTTTTGGGACTACAATTTCCATCATCCCTGCCCACTGGTCCTGTTAGCTAGGGATGATGGGAGTTGCAGTCCCAAAACATCTGGAGGGCCGAGTCTGGGGGTGCCTGAACTAGAGGGAACCTGCCAGATCTCTCCCATGAATCTGCAATCTGGGCCCAGAGCTATCTTGAACCATGCATTCTGACTATGCAAGAATATCTAGATTGCTTTGTTGTGTGTGTGGTCTGGGAGAGAATGGAGTGTTGTGGTGTTCTTCACAGGACCACAACCTCTGAGTGTTCTCAGTTCCCTCCCATGTTAAGAAACAGGGCTTGTAGCCACTCTTGGTCTCTGCTCTTGGATCTAAGCCCCCTGATTCATCATGGAGGAAGATTGAGGACAACCTATCGTTCCCTGTCTTTTTCTAAAAGCCAAATAACAATTATTACAATCTTTTCCCAGGTTTTTTTTTTGTTTGTTTTTTTGCTCCTCCTCTTGCACCCAGGCTGTTTCTCTTTGTTTGGCCCTTCCTCAGCTTCTTCTGTTACTTATGAAGCAGAATCAGCCCCAGTCATTCCCTTGCTTCTCTAGACTCACATTCTTTCATCACACCTGAGCTTAATTTTAGGCAGCTGCTGTCGGTGGGGAGCCAAAATGCACTGGCATCTCTTGGACGTATCACAGGCATATTTATTCATATATTAATTTTTTCTGTTAGGTATTTATTATTCTCTCCCCAGTTGGGATTCAGGGTGGCTTCCAACATTTAAAAATAGCATTCTAAAACACAAAGTAATGAAAGCAAACTAGCTCAGAACAATAGCTAAAATACACCAAAACCTGCAATTACAATACTTTTTTTTGCCCTGACAGCAGCCCAGTGATCAACACTGTCTGCTCCTTAGTTTTCAAAGACCTGAACAGGATAGGGAAAGGATAGCAAAAAGGGAGTCAGTCTTATTTCTCCTGGGAGAGAATTCCATAATATGAAAGCAGCCCCGTTCTCAGCTGAGGATCCTAGCACCCGGGCAGGTGTGAACAGGGAGAGGCAATCTCACAGGTAGCCTGGGCCCAAGTGTTTGAGTGTGTCTTGTGTGTATGTGTTTTGCTACTTTGGATATGCAGCCTTCTGACCATTTTACCCTTGCTTGTGTAACTTAGAGATAAGCCACTTGGGGCTATGGAGAAACAGGTTTTGTTCTCAAAGGCTGGAATCAGAAAGTCACTGTGTGCAGGAGGGGCATTTAACTCATTCTGAGTCATATCTCCATGCTAATCCATACATTTGCTTTCTAGAGAGAGGAATAGTTGCCATTCACTCCTATAGGGAATAGTAACAAGCAGCTCATGGAAACTTGATTATAAGGAAGGAAGAAGCTGCCTTCTGTCACTGATTCTTGATAGCTTGGCCTTCAGGGACTATGTGTGTTTGTGAAACATATCTCTGTCCATTGCATTTGCCCAGAGGTCTTTGCAGTGTACAAGCCCCTAGCCTCTGCTTTTGTTTTGGTGGGGTAAGCAGTATTTGGTGGTGGTGGTTTGGTTTTATTGACATTTAAGTTAATCATTACCAGATAGCTCAGTTGGTTAGAGCATGGTGCTGATAATGCCAAGGTTGCAGGATTGATCCCCATATAGGACAGCTGCATTGCAATGAGTTGGAGTAGGTGGAGCCTTCCAATTCTTCCAACCCCTTCCAACAATTCTATGAAGGACCTGGTGCGCAACCTGGGAGTCATTCTGGACTCACAGCTGTCCATGGAGGTGCAGGTCGATTCTGTGTCCAAGGCAGCTGTTTACCAGCTCCATCTGGTACGCAGGCTGAGACTCTACCTGCCTGCAGACTGTCTCCCAGAGTGGTGCATGCTCTGGTTATCTCTCGCTTGGAGTACTGCAATGCGCTCTATGTGCGGCTACCTTTGAAGGTGACCCGGAAACTACAACTAATCCAGAATGCGGCAGCTAGACTGGTGACTGGGAGCGGCCGCTGAGACCATATAACATTGGTCTTGAAAGATCTACATTGGCTCCCAGTATGTTTTGGAGCACAATTCAAACCAATGGTGCTGACCTTTAAAGCCCTAAACGGCCTCGGTCCAGCATACCTGAAGGGGCGTCTCCACCCCCATCATTCTGCCCGGACACTGAGGTCTAGCGCCAAGGGCCTTCTGGCGGTTCCCTCACTGTGAGAAGCCAAATTACAGGGAACCAGGCAGAGGGCCTTCTCGGTAGTGGCGCCTGCCCTGTGGAACGCCCTCCCATCAGATGTCGAAGAAATAAACAAATATATGACATTTAGAAGACATCTGAAGGCAGCCCTGTTTAGGGAAGTTTTCAATGACTGAGGTTTTAATGCATTTTTAATCTTTTGTTGGAAGCTGCCCAGAGTGGCTGGGGAAGCCCAGCCAGATGGGTGGGGTATTAAATAATAAATTATTATTATGATTATGATTCTGTGTCCTCTGAGCAGTTCACATAGCAGAGCAGGACATCTGGCTTCTTCTCCACTGTCAAGGCCAGTAAATTACCCATCAACTGGAGTAGAAGAGGCTGGTCTTTCTGCTTAGTTTTAGCCATGAAGCAAAGCTACCTTGTATAGACTTAAAACGCAATGATTTCCCAGACGTAAGTGGTGTAAGCTTGTGACATTGGACTCTTCATGAAAAGGCATTGTAAGCTGTTGATCAATACTCAGTTGCCACCTAATTAGCATCAGCACGAGGTTTTTTCAGCTCCCTATTTATTTTAACAGGGTTGATTTGCTATAACCTAATCCTTGATTATTTGGAGAGAGGCTTCCTTTCTCAATGTCTCCCCTGCAGGGCTTTCAATTAATTACGGGCGCAGGATTACAAGGATGGTAGGACATCTTAGGTTGGTGTCGGGTCATTGCAAGATCAAGACTTTGTAAATGAAATACTGCATGCCCTTAACAGCTGTCGCCCACTTTTTTTGGATTTCTGGAATTGCCATTACTTTAACAGTTAACCGATCAGTTGCCCATTATGATCTAGTGAGCTCTTCCATCAGTTGCATAAAACTTCATCTCATTCTCACTCTAGGAATAATAGTAGAGCCTTTTACAAATATCCCTGCTTTCTTACAGAGACAGGGCTATTTTATGGCACTGTTGCGTTGCATGACATGATCCGAGAGAGGAAATGAGAGAACACAAAGAGCTGAAAACACTACGGGGGGTTAGATAGCTTCATCTTCATGTGTGAAGACACCAAAATAGGAGGAGACTGTAAAAACACATGGCCATGACACTTACAAGCTGCATCATTGCTTGCGTTAAAAAAAAAAATCTCTTCAGCTAACAACATAAAGAGTTGATGTATTCTTTGCAGCTGAAACTTTTTCCGCAGGCTTGGAGAAGTAAGATGAAAACTATTTCTGACTGTGGGTCCATGTTTTCCAACTTACATTGGTCTGAAACAGTATTATTCTCATCATTATAATAAAACTGAGTACAGTGGTACCTCTGGTTACGAACTTAATTTGTTCCGGAGGTCCGTTTCTGGTTGTTGTTTTTTTTAATGTACCGCTTTTCTTAAATGTAATCGAAAGCCCACAAGTAAAAACACAACTGAAAATATAACAGTACAATAAAGGATCAAAAGGCAGCTAAAGAGATAAAAGTTGTAAAAAGCAGAATTAATGCAGCCATATGTAAGAGAGAGAAATGTTAACATCTAGAAATGCTTTGTGCACAGGTACTTGGCTATCAGAAAAATGAATGAAATGAATAAATTTCCTGCTCCTGAAAAAAATCATCAGGATTTTGAAATGAGGAATGAAATGAGACATTTTAGGCTGTTCTAATGCTCTATCAATATCCAAAAGTGAAATATTCCCCTGTGAGCTAAGGCTGTCTTGCAGGGCTCTACCCTCACTTGATGTTCTCTTCAAGGAGCAAAGGCCTGATATTTAAGGACATTTGAGTAGAAATTAGGCAGCCGTCAGCAGAGCTGTAGCTACCGGGGGGATGGGGACGCTAGCTGGGTTTTTTGAAACCTCCAGAGGCTCCCAGCCTGTTTGTGTGTGTATATGTGTAATGGTTCTAGGGGTTGCTCGTGCGTAAATCAACGCCACACCTGGCTGGGTTGCCTGAGTGAACCCTTTCTGTCCGGACAGCCACTCATCCGTGGCTGTCTCAATCACTGGCAGAATCCGTCAGTGGGCGTTTCTTGAACTTCTTCCAGCAAAGAAGCTCTTTGACGCCTAGTCTCCGCCTACTCTCCCTGCGCGGAAGCCTTCTGCGCAGGGAGGGTGTGGGCAGCGGAGGACCCGTGCTCTCCCCGCTGGTCTCTGGCGAAGAGTCATGGAGCCACCTCGCCGATTCCCGTATCTGCCCCCCTTCTCCACTGGTGCTACGCTGATTTCCTTCCCCAGAAGATGGGCTGCTTCTCTCCCTCCCGGGACGCTCTCCAGAATCCCTCTGGAGCCCTCCCTCTCCCTCTGGCTCCGATGGCAGTTCCCTGACAATATGCAAATGCAAGGGTGTGTGTGTGTGTGTGTGTGTGTGTGTGTCAAACTGGGTCTTTGACCCGGGTGAAATAAAGCCTAGTTTCGCCCTGTCTTCAGGACCCTTTAACCACATTGTTCTATTTCACATATACCATGTGACTGAAACAATATGTGTATGTGGCTATACCAACTTTATCTTCACAGACCTGGAAGAGTTAGGGAGTGGAAGCTACGGTCATCGTTACATTACAGAATCTGGACTTGGAGACGACGAAGGAGCTGACCTCGATGATTCAGACTACGATATTTACATTGACGAGGTAAAGCTAAAAGTGCCACTCTGGTCTTTAGGTCCCTCAAAATATTTTGGGGGGAGGTTAAAGTGTTTAGGTCTGAAAAAAAATAGGGTAAAAATGTATAATCTCATGCACATTCCGATGACATAATACGTCTTTCTCTGTATGTTGGGGGTGAGGAACCTTTTTTGTCCTGAGGGCCGCAATCCTCCAAGGGACAACCTTCTGTGGGCCACATGCCACTGGTGGGCGTGGCCAGAGGCAAAAGTGGGTGTGTCAGAGATTCTTGTCTTTGTTTTGTCGGTTGTTGCATGCTGGCCATGCAAAAGCCAGAGGTTTTTAACACACACATAACGGCCTCCATTCTCCATCCAGGCAACAAAATGCATTACAGTGGTACCCCGGGTTACATATGCTTCAGGTTACAGACTCTGCTAACCCAGAAATATTACCTCGGGTTAAGAACTTTGCTTCAGGATGAGAACAGAAATCGTGCTCCAGTGGCACGGCAGCAGCAGGAGGCCCCATTAGCTAAAGTGGTGCTTCAGGTTAAGAACAGTTTCAGGTGAAGAATGGACCTCCGGAATGAATTAAGTACTTAACCCGAGGTACCACTGTATTACAATGCAGAGGCACATTCCTTCCATGCAAAAGCACTCTAGAAGGGTGCTGTTCAGGGATGGGGCAGCAGTTCCAAGAGACAGATAAGAGAGACGTATTTGTCTCCTGGCCTGAGTTTTCCCACCCCGCTGTATGTCTTCATTTGCTTTGGTCTCACTGACTCCTTTTGCTTCCTCGTGTGATCACATGAAGCCATATCCTTTTTCAGAAAACAATGTGTGTTCACTGGGTGTGTGGAGGAGAGCCTGTTTGAGTGCAGCAGAAGGACTGTGAAGAACCTACTCTGTACATGCAGTTGGGGAGCCTGCTTTTTGCCAGACATGTAAAGCTGCCTGGCCATGGATCTTTGTCACAAAATGTAGAGAAAGGGGGAAGTCTGAGGAAGATGCATGGAAGATCCAGTATATAGGATCTGGAGTGGCCCAATTAGTTCTAGTGAAAATTGAGGGGAAACGTTTTTAAAACTGGAATAGTCTTAGCCTTGCAAGGGAATACAGAAAACAAAGAGGAAAGTATTTTTAAAGATAATAAAAGCCTGTATAACTGTATCTAACCAAAACTGTTCATGGGACCAGTCTTCTGGCTCAAAACAGCAGGCTCAAAATAAAAGTAAGAGAGAGAAAGGAATGCCAGGAACAGCTTTAAAAACTGGAGGTGAAGCATCCTCAAAGCAAGACATCACTTCTTCTTGCAAAGAGAAGGCAAACAGCCAAGCTGAGCTCTAGGAATCCCCAGCACAAACAGAAACCTGCCAGCAAAATCGGAGTGAAGCAATAATAAGAGGAAGAAGAAAGGAGCTCAAATGCTGAAGGGTAGCCATTTTGATCTCCCCAACACATCCAAATGTTATACTGGTTTGCTTTATCTTGCCCCTTCTTTTTCTCACATAAGTTCAGTTTTTCTCTGTTAGATTCAGGGGGGAAGACACCTGCAGAAACAGTTTTCCATTATTTTGGGGTATCAGGGTATTCTTGAGGCTAATCAGGGTACATGGAGACTCATGAAACTGGCTGAAAGCCACTAGCCATAATTCTTGTATCTTCTTCACACGGGTAAATGATCTCAGCTCAACTAAGGCTGGGCCAGACTTCCTGCTTCCCACGCTCTAGAAAGGCCACCCCAGCGCAGCCAGCCATGCAACTTGAATAATCTTCACACTGGCCCATGATCTCAGTTTGACTAAATCCTGGCCAGCTTTTCTGCTTCTCATGTATCAATGGGGCAGAAGATGCAATTCTACCCTTAAAGGTAAAGGTAAAAGGACCCCTGACCATTAGGTCCAGTCGCGGACGACTCTGGGGTTGTGGCCTTCATCTCGCTTTACTGGCTGAGGGAGCCGGCATACAGCTTCTGGGTCATGTGGCCAGCATGACTAAGCCTCTTCTGGCTAACCAGAGCAGCGCATGGAAATGCCATGTACCTTCCCACCGGAGCGGTACCTATTTATCTATTTGCACTTTGACATGCTTTTGAACTGCTAGGTTTGCAGGAGCAGGGACCAAGCAATGGGAGCTCATCCCATCATGAGGATTCGAACCGCGATCTTCTGATCAGCAAGCCCTAGGCTCTGTGGTTTAGACCACAGTGCCACCCGCATCCCAATTCTGCCCTTAAACTTGCTTAGACAAGGGTTCGTGAGCAAACACTGCTCCCATTCCACTCCATAGCTCTCTAGGGCTCTTGACTTCATCTTGCATGCAAACAACAACAACAAGGTTTTTCAAAAGGATCCTTCCAGTCCGAATGACTGGGCATTAAAATGGTCAATGTGGTTCTGTGTTGGTCAGTGCAAAGTGATGTGCTCTGGGGCAAAATATTTAAATTTCACATGTAAACAAATGAGGTCTCAACTGGGCTTGACAAACCAGGAACAAGATGGAGTTGTGGTGGATAGCTCAGTGAAATCATTGTCCGTTTTGGAGAGACCCCTTTGGCGCTTCCCCTGATCCCTCTCTGTTTATATCAACTTGTCAGGGGTTCAGGAGCAGAGACACAGGGGAGAGAGGAAACGGAGAGCGAAGGGGAAGAATCTGAGGGCAGCGTAGGGGAGTATGACAGTGGCCCGAGAGATTCCATGAGCTTCTCCAGCGATTCAGAAGATTCCCAGAGGGGGGCGCCGATGGCCAGGGCAAGGGGGGTCCCAGGGGGGACACACCAGAAGCAAGGGGCCAGCGGGGACTCCCAAAGCAGCAGCGGGAGATCAGGACCAGTTCCCCCACCAGAGCGGAGTGGGGGGGAAGAGTCCCATGAATCAGGGCCAGCGTCTCCTCCAGTAGGGAGAGAAGATGAGTCAGAGCTGGCCACGCCTCCATCGCAGAGTGAGGGAATGGAGGGGAAGTCAGGTCCAGCTAGCCCCCCCCCCCCGAGGGGGGAAGCAGTGACAGGAGCAGTGTAACGGTCAGGAGGAAGGTTGCTGGCTGGGCGCGCGCGCCAAGTTCAAATGTACAGGCGCGCGGGACAGCAGGAAGCACGGATTGGGAGCCAGGTCCTAAAGCACGCCGGAGGCAGGGGGAAGAATCCGGGGACTCAGCATCAGAAGAGTCCAGAAAGGGCAACACCCCAGCGGACAGGCGGACCCAGAGGAGGAAAGAGCAGAGGAGGTGGTGGAGCAAGGCTAGAGTCTTAAACTGGTGTCTGGGGGGGTGGAGATTCAGACGGAGCTTCAGCGGTCTAGGGTTTAAGACGTAGGGCTGCACGCCACGGCTTTGAAATCGAAACTGCGTTTCAATAAAGACTTTTGTATATAACAACAGACTGGCGTTGGTCCTTTGTGAGCTGGGACCTAGGGCAGCCCTGACACAACTGGAATCATTTTGTGTTTTTTGCCTGCTGTACGGCAGCTGTGGTGGTGGGGAAACAACAGGTTTCATGCCAGGTATCATTAGGCAAGAGATCAAAATAAAGATGCCAGTATCACAAGGCCTGTGCACAAGTCTACGGCATGACCACACTTTGAATCCTGTGTATCATTTTTGTTTGTTGCGTCTCAAAAAGGATATTGTAGAGCCAGGACAAGTGCAGAAAAGGGATACTAAAGAAATCAAGTCTCTGGAGCAACTTCCCCTACAAGGAAAGGTTATGACATTTGGAGTTAGTTTAGAAGAAGGTGAGTGAGGAAGGAAATTATAATGCTGTATAAAATTATGCACGGTTTGTAGAAGTGGATATAGAGGGGTAGGAGAGCTGGGGGGGGGGCGGGAATCACATTTGCCAGCCAATACACACTTTTGGTTTCAGACAGTACATGGGTAGACAAGTCTAAAAAGCCTGGGGCACAAATTTTCATGGCCCTCTAGTGGCTATGGTGGCTCATTTACCAGAAGTAATGTATTTAGTATACATTACTCTGGTAGTGAAGGGACGCGGGTGGTGCTGTGGGTTAAACCACAGAACCTAGGACTTGCTGATCAGAAGGTTGGCGGTTCGAAAGCACATCAAAGTGCAAGTAGATGAATAGGTACCGCTCTGGTGGGAAGGTAAACGGTGTTTCCGTGCACTGCTCTGGTTCGCCAGAAGCTGCTTAGTCATGCTGGCCACATGACCCAGAAGCTGTACGCCGGCTCCTTCAGCCAGTAAAGTGAGATGAGCGCCACAACCCAAGAGTTGGCCACAACTGGACCTAATGGTCAGGGGTCACTTTACCTTTACCTTACTCTGGAAGTGTATACAGTGGTACCTTGGTTTTCAAGTGTCTTGGAAGCCGAACATTTTGGTTTTCAAACGCCAAAAATGCAGAAGTAAATGCTTCCATTTTTGAACGCACCTAGGAAGTCGAACAGCTTTCTCTGCATGTTTTTCGATTTTCTCAATTGAACTTGCAGCCAGCCCTTTGCGCCTGGGTTTTTGAATGTTTCGGAAGTCGAGCGGTCTTCCAGAATGGATTACGTTCGAGAACCGAGGTACCACTGTACTTGATTCTGACCAAACTAAACCAAAATCTGTAGTTAATTATGCTAAACTTACTTTTACCTTTCCGTCTTTCATCAGCTGAAACCACTTCCTGCTATCAAAGGTGGCAACAGGAAATTTTTGGTTGAAACCAAGCTCACGCAGGAGTCTAACGCAAGGCTTCTTTCTAGACTGCTTTCATCGACTTCCTCTCCTATTAGTTCCCCTACAACAACTACTCTGCCGCCACGTACCACCACAGCAACCAGCATTACTGCCAAGGCCACCAGGTGGAACAATGGAGCTTCGGTGGTGCGGCAGTCTGACCTGTCCTGCGATGAAACCATCTGCTCTACCGACAGCTTCTGTGTCAATGATTACGAGCGGAGTGGTTCTCGCTGCCACTGCAACCTTGGCAAAGGAGGAGAAAGTTGCTCAGAAGGTTGGTTTACTTTGGTATTTGCAGTGTATGCTCTGCAAGTTGTTTTTACCCGGGGAGATTTGCAAAAGAGCATCCTGTATGTTTGGTTTAGGAGTAGTGGACATACAGGGAACAGTTGGGAAAGGGTTATGGGCAGGTGGTAAGCTATAGAAAAATCTTGGGCGTTAGCTGGTGTGGGTTCTTTGAAACCTAAGGCTGTGAAAAGCTAAAGGGAAGGCAGAGCCAGACTGTCAGATGTGGCTGAGAAAGAAAATTTCAATAGAAAATGCCTTTTCTAATTCTTAAATGTGTCTATTTATTTGGAGGTGAACTGCTAAGCAATATGTTCTTATTGTTCTCTTCCAGATGTTAGTATTCAGTATCCTCAGTTCTTTGGCTACTCATACATGACCTTTGAACCTCTGAAAAATTCCTACCAGACATTCCAAATTACTCTCGAATTTCGGGTAAGTGTGTATGACCTTGAATCCACAAAGCCCTGTTAAATAATGGGTTACATTTTGACTCCTGGGAAGAATAGTCAACTGGAAAGTTTTGCAAAGCACCCCTTCTCCTGAAGCAGCAAGGTTTTAAGGAATGAAATAAAGGAGAGCTGTGGAACAGTGGCTTGGCGCTCCTCGTGCTTATTGAGAAAGAAAGAAATTTGAAGCTTATTGGAGAAATTGTATCAAACTAGAACCAGTAGAATATTGTGCTGGAAGCCATTTGAGGCCAAGTTAGGATTCTCTCAAGGAGACTCAAAACGTGACTGGGCTGGGGTGTGATGATGCAATTGCTTTGATATGATGATGATGATGATGATGATGATGATGATGATTTAATCAGCTTCTTACTTGCCCTTTACCATGGGGTCTCAGGACAGGTTACAACAATATTAAAATACTGTACTAAAAACAGTTAAAGCATATTGCCATAAAAATAACAAGCGTGAGTTCTCAAATATTTATCACAAGCATCAAATGCCAGGGGTAAAGAGGTGAGTCTTCAGAATCTGACAAAAACTACTTAATGAGAGGGCCAGGTGTATCTCTGTGGAGAGGGAGTTCCTCTCCGAGGCCGCCATCCCTGAACATCTGAAGGCAGTGAAACAACCAAGATGGCCCCTTCTGCGGAATGTAACACCTGAGAAGGGTTTGTAGGGATAGAGATGCACTGCCAGAGATTTCAGTTTGTTTACGATTTTTTTAATAATCTTTTTTATTGATTTTCAAAAATATAAACAACATAAAACAGTTCAGAATCCAAATATTGAGATTACTCTGAATCTCCTGACTTCCCCCCTCCATCCCTTCCATGGGTCCTTTTGATTCTATTTTCAGCTGCATATCAATACTTCTCAGTGTTTTCATCTTCCTAGGTTATCTATACGTTCTGTTAGATTACAAGTGTATTTAAAATCCTGCTAATGTTTTGGCCAGCTTACAATGATTTTGTATATACGTTACAGTGGTATCTCGGGTTACATACGCTTCAGGTTACATACGCTTCAGGTTACAGACTCTGCTAACCCAGAAATAGTACCTCAGGTTAAGAACTTTGCTTCAGGATGAGAATAGAAATCGGGCTCCAGCGGCGCAGCAGCGGGAGGCCCCTTTAGCTTAAGTGGTGCTTCAGGTTAAGAACAGTTTCAGGTTAAGAACGGAATGAATTAAGTACTTAACCCGAGGTACCACTGTACAAGCATTTCCCATTCTTTTTAAAATTTCTTGCCTGGAGCTTCCCAGTTAATTTTGCCATTTTGGCATAGTCCATCAACTTGATTTGCCATTCTTCTCTGGTCGGGGCTGCCTCTTCCTTCCATCTAGTTGTTTAAGACTTTAAAAACTTCGATGTGAGCACCTTGAATTGTGCCTGAACAACCTCCTCAGATCAGGGTGGTGCTGGCAATGCTGATTCCTCTTGTGCTTGGAGCGTGTTGCCTGAGGGTGTTTCTTTGGTCATATCTCGTCCTAATACGTCCTCCAAATCTCCAGACTTGTTGTCTTGAAGATGGGGAATCAGACCCCCCCCCACCTGTGTATAAACGTTGAAGTCAGTCACAGGTCCCAAATATTAGAAACAGTGTTTTAACTTACATATCTGACCAATCACACTGTTGCTTTATTGCTATGGCCCTAGAAACACGTGTTTGTGTGTGTGTGTGTGTGTGTGTGTGTGTGTACTGATTGAATTATATTTTAAGGGTGTTACTGTTTTTCCCCCTTTTGTTTTCAGCATTTTTTGGAATCATACTGGTCCGTTACCATATTATTGAATTTTTATGCTTGTATTTTCTCCAGCGCTTTAACTGGACATCATTCAGAAAGGTGACTTTTAAACATTTAAATAAATAGAGTAACATATAATAGGTTAGTAAGAAAAGCAGGGCCAAGGAAGCATAAAGGCACAAGCCATCCATGTTGAAGGTCTCCCGTTCAAGAGCTTTTGAGGGGCAGTAACCGACCCTTTGAGCTTTAGCAGTTATAGGCAGGAGCACAGTTAACACAGAGACATTGCTTTAGCAACTGTTAAGACTAACCTTTTCACGCATCATTTTACTCCCAATTTTGTCAGATGATGATGATTATTTTTTGCCCCAAAGTCAGATCATTTATTTGAAGCAGCTTTGGTATTGCTGGTTTTTCTTAAATAGAATATTGAACAGTTATGAATGTAACTTTGCATCTTATTTGCATTCAAGGGGAGTTAATGGAAGCAAAACTGAGTTCCCGGTGCAAATCTGAGATGCGCATCTCTGTACATCCCTTGTATAAAGCATGCGCTCCTTTGTTTGGAGAGCATTCTGAGACGTCATAGCAACCATCAGTCCGTTTTTGCTTGGTTCACTACCCATGAGACTCAAACCTGAGTCACCTTAGCTTTGATAGTCTAGTGAGAAGCAAGAAATGGCAGACCCATTCCTTTCAAAACAAAATCACTCCCCATCTCTCATACTTTTTGTATTTTAGGGCATGTATTTTAGGGTCCTGTGTCTTAGCTATTTTTGTTTTTATCTGTAAGCCACCTTGAGTCCCATCAAAGAAAACAGTGGATATATGTGTGTGTGTGTGTGTGTGTGTGTGCGCGCGCATGTATGTAACAATATGAAATATAATAATAGCAATCACTCCAAGCAGAGAGTTGCAATTGCTGCAGCATCAGAAGGGATCCTGGGACATGTTTCTTTGGTTATGTGACCAAGCTATCACTATGCTGTGGTGGCTAGAAGGACTGGGCTTGTGACCAAGCTCAAATCCTTTCTCAGCTGTGGAATTCCTATTGATGTTGCCTAACCTACCCTTGCCAACAAAGGTCCGTATAGTTAAAGCTGTGGTTTTCCCAGTAGTGGTGTATGGAAGTGAAAGCTGGACCATAAAGAAGGCTGATCACCAAAGAATTGATGCTTTTGAATTATGGTGCTGGAGGAGACTCTTGAGAGTCCCATGGACTGCAAGAAGATCAAACCTCTCCATTCTGAAGGAAACCAGCCCTGAGTGCTCACTGGAAGGACAGATCGTGAAGCTGAGGCTCCAATACTTTGGCCACCTCATGAGAAGAGAAAACTCCCTGGAAAAGACCCTGATGTTGGGAAAGATGGAGGGCACAAGGAGAAGGGGACGACAGAGGACGAGATGGTTGGATAGTGTTCTCGAAGCTACCAGCATGAGTTTGACCAAAGTGCAGGAGGCAGTGGAAGACAGGAATGCTTGGTGTGCTCTGGTCCATGGGGTCACAAAGAGTCGGACACGACTAAACAACTAAACAACAACAACACAACAACAAACCTACCTCAAGTGGCAGTTACTAGGATCAAAATAGGGTGCTGTGTGCACTGCTCTGAGCAATTTAGAAGAGTTTTGGAATAAACAACAAATGAATAGAACAACTTGGGCTGACCTCATTTATATTTTTGTGTGCTTCTGTATTCCCAGGCTGAAGCGGAAGATGGTTTGCTTCTGTACTGTGGAGAGAATGAACATGGGCGTGGGGACTTCATGTCTGTGGCAGTCATCAGACGAAGCATTCAGTTCAGGTAAGAACTACAGAACGATGCCAGTGGAACTTTGGAGGCTTGGCTCCATGTCTGTAATACAAACATTGTCATATCCTTAGTGAAGCTTTGGAGAGAGCTCCTCAGGTGATGCCTTGGCCAAGCTTCTATTTAGCTACTCTCCTGGCTGCCCCTGGTTGGGTACACATTGCCTGGAGGCAACCAAGCAGAGATGTTTTTAATAACTGAGAGGGAGGAAGAGAAAACAGGCTCCTGCTCCCTTTTCAGACTTCTAGAGTGCCACAAATGAGTAGCAATTGGCATGGGCGATGTTGCTGATGTTGCCTGTTTTGAGCATATACAGCTAGATTCTTTTCAGGAGGACGTCTCTGTGAATGAGATATGTTGCAAGTATAAGGGCGCAGGCAGTGATCTCTCAGAAACCTACTTATTTTCTTTTAATCACACCCAAGTGATGGATGCCAAGCAAAGGGGGAAAGAGCACATTTCACACATGTGTGTCTTTGTGTTGGCTGGCTGCTGAAGCCTCCTTGTCAGTCAGCTCCACCAGCAGCTTGAGTTTCATATAAAGAAAGCTGGTATTATTAATACAGGCCTACCTCTCACCAGGGAGCCAGGAGAATTCCCAAGATAAATTATTGTGATAGCAGTAAGTCAGATTCTAATCCTGTGCATCTCCAAAACCATTTTTGAAATGTGTTGGTTTCTTGTTTATATATGTGATATATTTTCCTGTCTGTAGCCAGAGGATGTGAAAAGCTCAAACTCCTCTCTGTGGGGAAAGGAAAGAGATTAAAGAAAACTCCCTCTCTTTCTCCTTCTCCCTCTCCCTTTTTGTCCATAATAAAAGAAGGTTAGATATAAGCGTCCAGTGAACAGCCTTGGAGTACGAGAGAAGATTGCATCATCAAAGCTAAATAGGTGTGGACCCGGTTACTAATCTGGATGGGAGACCACTTAGTGTGTTGTTTTAAATTAAAATATATGCTTAGTTGTTATAAAGAGATAAATGTGATCTCATACACTGCTTTTGAATGTTAAAAAGAAGTGGAGCACAGTCTTGAGGGAAGATCCTTTAGAGTGAGCTAAGTTTGGTCATTTCCTGAGAGGTTGTCCTATTGTCCTGTTGTCAGGTTCAACTGTGGTACTGGAATTGCAGTAATTACAAGCGAGAACAAAGTGAAGCTGGGTAATTGGCACAGTGTGACTGTGTTCAGAGATGGACTGGATGGATGGCTTAGGCTGGATAACAACCGTCCAGTTTCTGGTAAATCCCAGGTGAGTCATATACCGTTTATGAAAGGGAATACTCTTTTTAAAGTGTTTTGGCAGTGGGAAGGTGCTGGAGTGCCAGGGAGTCCCCAGAGCCAGGAATGGCCAACTCACCCCTTATTCTGGGAACCAGAGCAGCCCAATGTAGTTGTGTCTTGTGACTCTTCCGGGGATGTTTGGAGAGTCCTTAGTGGTCTCCGTCCCCCATCTTCCCACATGTCACTACGTACACCTGTTGCTTCATTTTTACCTCTAGGATTAAATCACTCTAAAATATCCCAAAATCAACAGCTGCACCCACCTACCAAATTGAAGAGTCTGTCAAATATTATAAATGGTGAAATGTATGCAAGGTACCACCTTATAAGTCTGCTGGCTTCCAATGTCTAAATCGGCCGACGACCCTAGAATGTTAAAAAGACTGTTTGCAGTAACTTTGCTGGATAATTGAGATGTTAATGTAGGGGTGAGATAAGCCTAATTTGAATTTGTTTATCAAAAAATAATTAATGGTTTATTAAGCAACTGCAGAGAATTGCCATCAGGGAGCTAAATTGTGAAAACCTGTTTGGTTCAAGCTTTGAATGCCTTTCCTAGCTGATATTATAGTCAGCCTGTTTCATTTAATTCTATTTTATTTTTCATTTCACTTCACTTTATTTTTACTTCACTTCACTTCACTTTACATGGCTATGAAGAATCCATAGCAAAAGGCTCAGGGGTTTGACGTGCGGCTCTCTAGCTGCTGTTGGACTTTAACCTCCATCCACGCCAGCCGCCATGTGCAACGGTCAGGGCTAGTGGAAGTTGCAGTCCAGCAACACCTGCGGCCTACAGGTTCCACACCTGTGCATTAGCTGAAGCAGGGATCAAAGCCCGTCTCTCCAGCTTCCTGACAGAAGAGGCAGTGTGTCATCCGGAGAGCACACCTTCTCCTCACCCCAAATGAAAACATTTTAACACACTTCAATGTATATGTATAGGGTCTTGCTTCCAGAACTAATGCAGTGTATTGGACCTGCATGTTTCTTTTCCTTAGAAACAAAACTTCGAGCCATTAAAACTATATCTGGATTACAATTTGCTTGGGGCATCTGAGAACCAGGTAAAACTGCTTGGAAGGTTTTCTGTGGTTTTCCTTCTCTGCCCCGGATGTGTGACTAGTAAATTGCCTCCCTTCCTCAAATCCTGGAGGTGGGCGTGTTTTGAAGCTGTTTCTTATCGCAAGGCACTGAATTCTCTAGTTATGATGTTGCCCAAGGCATGGACTGAAGGCACATTATGCAGCATAATTGCTAAAGCTAAGGAAGTTCTGAGTTTGGTCAGGCTAAGAACATAAGACAAGCTCTGCTGGATCAGACCAAAGGCCCATCTGGCCAGCATTCTGTACTCGGAGTGGCCAACGAGAAACACATGGGAAGCACACAACTGGGGTCAGAGCACTACCCCACTCTCCTTCTCATGATCACCACCCAGTAAGTGGTATTCACTATCACAGACGGGGCCAGCCCTATCGTTGGACAGAGTGATGCAGCTGTGGCACATAGTGATGGAGGAAGAGCAGACAGGAGAGTGTGAGCCATGCAGCCACCTAAGCTTAGCCCCCTGCTCTCAGGTGTAACTCTTGTCTCCAGTTTTGAAATAAGAGCTATTCTGGCCAATTTCTGCACATGGAATGGGGAGTTTCCATCTTGGTTTCTACCTTAACGTCTTGGGCCAGCCCTGGAAAGAAAAGTGAGATCTCTAAAAGCTCTAAATAAATTAACAGGTCTAATTATCCTCCTTCAGCCAAATTTCCTATCAGTGTTTCCACCCCACTTTCTAGGGTCAATACAGCAAAATTACTTTCCGGACTCCCTTCTATCTTGGAGGTGCTCCTACTGCCTACTGGCTAGTGAGGTCTGCAGGCATCAATCGTGGCTTTCAAGGCTGTGTCCAGGCACTCACAATCAATGGGAAGATCATGGACATGCGGCCCTGGCCTCTGGGGAAAGCTCTTAGTGGGGCAGATGTCGGTAAGTGTGGTCTTATTCTCATCCTTGTCCATGAGAGAGAGAAACGGGTTGCTTCCTTCTATATAGAAAAGCTAACCATCTCTGTCCAGTCATGGTTTAAGTTTAACCTTGCCCTGCCTTAGAGCTACATTTTGTTTGCTTTCGTAAATTTTAAAATGGGCACAACAGGAAGCCTTGACAACAGAGCCTTGACAAAATGGGAGCTTTCTTAGAAAGGGGGCTGGCTGTTGCAGGTAACTAATAATATTTTTATTTTATTTTCTTTTTCTAAGTGCACAAGCTAAAATAAGACGTGAAAAAACCAAAAATCTTATAGACATTTCATGATTGTTATTGCAGCTTAAACTTAACCTAATGCTGCATTTGTAAAAATGAATTCTAAATACCATTCAATTTGTCTATGGCGAGTCTACTTTTGTACGCAATTTGTTTGTGTGTTTGCAAGATTGTACATATCTTCTATCCATTCATTGAAGGGAGCTGCATTTTTATTTTTCCAGTTCATCAATACCTGTCTTTTTGCTGGAGTAAGGGCGCAGAGAGTCCCTTTGTTAGGTTCCATGTACTGGATATAAAATTCAGAAAATGAATAATCTTGACTGAGATAGGCCAGCATGCACACGGCACCCCAAACTCACTTGCTCTCAGGTTCCCTGTGTCCAGCCTGATTTGTACCCCACTCCATGGTAAACCTCACTAGCCTAGACTCCTGCTGACATTTGCCAGCACCTTTTGTGGTCTCTAGCCTGGAAAAGAAGTCCTTGGTGAGCCACAGCTTCCTGTACATGCTGCTCAGGCCTGGTCTGCCCATGAGGCAGACTGAAGCATCTCCCTCAGGATGCAGAATCCCATGGGCTGGTGCCCCCACAGGCACCCTGCCCTGACACCACTGGGATCACATGATCCCATCTTCCCTTTTCTCCTCAGCCTGCAGAATGGAATGGGGCATGCTTGGTGCTTCTACTCAGGCCAAATGTCTTTCGTCCTAACCTGCCTCATGAAACCTGACCTGAGCCATTGGGTCGAGGCAACCAAGAAATATAAATTAACAAAAGCCTCACATTGCTCACCTGACTGAAAGGTTTGCCCAAGTGACTGCACCTTGTTAGTGGTAGAAATGGCTGTAAATCCTGGTTTCAAGTCTAATGTTTCTTAGGTAACAAGCTCAACCTTCCCCACCCCCTTCTTTATTTTTACAGCTGGCCTCAAAAGAGGCCACTGGCCTGCGTCAGACATAATAGCAGTTGCTGCACTACCTTCTGGATAAAAACACCAGAGATCTATGAGATACAAAAATAAAGCTAATAGATTGGCCTGGAAAGGAGGCAGTGAAGAAAACAAGGTCTTGGAGAAGCACGAAGGGTCGATTTCATGACAGAGTGAGAATCTGTGGAATACATGCAGAGTTTGGAACATATCAAAAGTTCCTTCTGATCTGTATTGGTTCCTAGATTTCAGCTTTTGCAGCCCCCAATACCACAGTTGCTTCAGCAGCTGCTTTCACTTCAAACTAACAACTCTTTTGGGGTGTTTTTATGTGTGGCCATCGGTGACCTGATGCCAAATAACGAAAAGGAAAAGTGTGAACGATGCTACTTGCAGCAGCAATGTGGTGGGGGAGCACATTAGGGTGATCTTGGTACTTCCCAGGGGATGGTGCTGAATTAATTTCTCTTTAAAAAGATGCTGAGCACCAGTGGTGGCCTCACCTCCTTCATAGCCATGGCTGCCAAAGGCAATGGCATGCTCCTCAGTCATGTGGCCTTCACTGAGCTATCAATGGCTACTAGTCATGATGGCTATCCTCTGCCTCCCTGGTTGGAATACCAGTTGCCGGAAGAGGGCTCTTGTGTTTGAGGGTTTCCCACGGGCATCTGGTTGGCCACTGTGAGAACAGGATGCTGGACTAGATGGGCCATTCGTCCAATACAGCAGACCCCTCTTTGGAGCTGCTGGTGCTGTGTGAAAGACCGGCACTGTTGGGGTCACCACCACCAAACTCTCCTTTGCCAGGCTGAGCATGTGCCACAGCAGTATCTGCAGCAACCTCCATCTCTCACTCCAGTGCTGCAGAAGGTGTTCCATTGCTGATAAGGGCAGTTTCCTAATCCGTTCCCCCAACCCCATTTTCCCTGGGAGACACCGTTATACGTAGGGCTTGCCTCTGAAGATGGTTCAGAAACTTCAGCTAGTGCAGAATTCAGCGACCAGGTCGCTCACCGGAACAAGGCGGTTTGGGCATATTACACCGATCCTGGTCCGACTGCACTGGTGTATCTTCTAGGGCCAGATCTGATCCTCAAAGGAGTATGCACTTGCCCTCCAGTTGCCAGTCTCATAAGTTCTTTCAGAAGAAGTCAAGGGCATTAGCTATGGGTCTTTGGAAGTGGGGCTGAAGCCAGTGACCCATTCACATCCTTCCCATTGGCCCTCCCATGAAGCTAGTTTTATTTAGGTAAAGGTAAAGGTACCCCTGCCCGTACGGGCCAGTCTTGCCAGACTCTGGGGTTGATGCGCCCATCTCACTCAAGAGGCCGGGGGCCAGCGCTGTCCGGAGACACTTCCGGGTCACGTGGCCAGCGTGACATCGCTGCTCTGGCGAGCCAGAGCCGCACACGGAAACGCCGTTTACCTTCCCACTAGTAAGCGGTCCCTATTTATCTACTTGCACCCGGGGGTGCTTTCGAACTGCTAGGCTGGCAGGCGCTGGGACCGAACGACGGGAGCGCTCCCCGCCGCAGGGATTCGAACCACCGACCTTTCGATCGGCAAGCCCTAGGCACTGAGGCTTTTACCCACAGCGCCACCTGCGTCCCCCAGTTTTATTTAGTTACTTATTAAAAGGGTATATACAGTCCCATTTTTTTCTCCAGTGCTCTTGGAGTTCGGGGAGGGGGTATTCTTAGGCTGGATACTTAAGGTAAAATGGTAAGATCTGAGAAACCCACCTCTTCACAGCGACAGTTTTCTTAGATTTGGAAGAATTTCATTCTTTATAGAAAGCACGTAGGGCTGCGAAGGTTGTCTTTCAAAATTCAGACAGCCGTTCAGTTTAGCTTCTTGCAGCATTCATTAAATTAAGAATGAGATTGTATACAGCTCATGTTTTGCATTGTCCAAGAAGTCCTGAATGCCCCGGTTTGAAGATTAAAGTGATAATGTTGATTTGAGTGAACAGATGGGAAGAGAAGAGTGATCAATTGATGGCATGTCTCTCGAAAAGGTCTTTGATTGGATTAATGGGCTTTTATTCGTAAACCCTGATAACTCAATTCAGTCCCCTCAACGCTTCCTTTTCAGCAAGTTGTCAAGGCTGTCTTTCAGTCTTTAGAATTTCTTGCTAGTGGCATTTCTATCAACTCATTCATCAGTCTTTAGGGAAGAGATGAGTTGGGATTTTATTAGCATAGAAGTCAAGACAGGTTGGTTGACAGGCTCTGCACACTTACCTGGGATGAAGCCACACTGGAACTCAGTGGAGCTTACATCTGAGGAGACAGGCCTGGGGTTTCACTGTCAAGTCATTCATTGTTGCCTGAAATGGGTGGGGATCCTGTGGATTATCACCACAAACAGTTTTTTAATAGAGCCCCAGACGGAATTTTGGAGATAATTCAAATTCTCTGGCAATGTTAACAGCTACAGATGGACCCTGAAGCCAGACTTATGGGCTTCTAAGCCCAAGGAGCCTCCAAATGACTACTCAGTGGGTGGGGCCTGTGACAAACAGCCCCACATGGCTGCAAGACCTCATGCTGGTTGCCTGGGGTCCAAGACTACCCAGGGCCCACAAAGTGTTTTGTTAGTTGTTACAAAATTCTTCCTTCTTCTTTTAAATATAGTATAGTCAGAGTGGCCAGCTAAGCATCTAGAGAGGCTATTTTATTTTATTTTATTTTATTTATTTTAAATAATATGTTCTTAGGCACTTCTGCAATGGAAGAGTGTTTATTCCCAAGTAAATGCATTCAGTTAAAGCTATGGTTTTCCCAGTAGTGATGTATGGAAGTGAGAGCTAGACCATAAAGAAGGCTGATCGCCGAAGAATTGATGCTTTTGAATTATGGTGCTGGAGGAGACTCTTGAGTACTGCAAGAAGATCAAACCTATCCATTCTGAAGGAAACCAGCCCTGAGTGCTCACTGGAAGGACAGATTGTGAAGCTGAGGCTCCAATACTTTGGCCACCTCATGAGAAGGGAAGACTCCCTGGAAAAGACCCTGGTGTCGCGAAAGATGGAGGGCACAACAAATGCATTCAGCACAAGGGAGGAGGAAGCAAACTCTGCATGATGGTGGAAATCTGGATTGACAAACCTTATTGATTGATTGTCTCTGATATAACAGGAATGTAGGAGCAATTAAAAAGCATGGGATGTTGGAGCAGATGGGAGAAGAGAAGTGTTAATTGTATGCTGTCTTCAGACACAGCTCTCTGACATTATGCAGTGAGGACCTTTCGGTGCCACAGCAGAGAGAGAGAGAACCTTCATCTCTTCCAATGCCCACGATCACTGCCGCCCATGCCAACCCTTGGATGCCCAGTGACTGTGTTGGTTCCTGGAAGGGCGGGCTGGGTGACCAGACCAGATGGAGAACCTGCTTTATTTTGTCTATGCCTGTCCTATAAAGCTCAGCAGGGACTGTGGTGCAGCTCATTCTTCTCACTGTCTGGAGGTGTCACACTATGGCATCCACCTAAGCTTAGCAGCTGCCACTAACCCTGGTACTGCTGCATCCCATAGAGTTGTGGTGATTTCCAACTCATGCCTGGACTTCATGTGTGGGATGGGAGTCTCCTGAACCACATGCCAGGATTCACGTTGGCCCCAAAGGGCTCTGTCACCCTGGTAAGGCCCCAAAGCCCAGGGTCTATGTTTACCTAACTGCACCACTGTCCTCTGGGAACCATCTGAGGAGACATTGCCAAGACTGCTTGTCCTTCCTGCTTTTGGGGAGAGAGGCACTGCAAAAATCCTTCTTCCTATCCTGAAAGAAGCTCTTCTTCTTCTTCAAAGGTTAAATTGCAGACCCTGCCTCTTGAGAGTTTTGAGAAATCTGGGTAGTGGCTTAGCTTTAAAGTTACTAGCAACTCCCATAGGTGACAAGCCCCAATCCACTTGTGATATAATTATGGAATATCCTCAGGGGGGGGAAAACCTTTTCATTGCCAAGAACAAAGTTGCTTCTCTAAGGAATTCAGCCTTGCTTCATGTTTGTGATCGATCCTGGAAATCAGTTAGGGGAGAGCATGAGCTCTGTTGTTGCTGCCACATGTGTGCAAAAGGAATTCAAAAAGGAATTCAAGTCTAGTCCTTATAGTTGCCAGAGCTGGGGCTTAACTCCTGCGTTGGAGAAGCAAACTCTCTCTGTATTTTATTTCTCCCATTTTTTTATGTTCCCATTCAAGCTATGTCCGTGGGTCGTCTATAGCTGGACATAGGCTTCTAATAGATTTTGAGAGCCAGTGTGGTGTGATGGTTAGAGTGTTGCACTAGGAGCTGGGGGAGCAGGGTTCGAATCCCCACTCAGCCATGAAGCTCACTGGGTGACCTTGGGCCAGTCACCATCTCTTAGCCTAACCTATCTCACAGGGTTGTTGTGAGGATGAAATGGGGAGCAGGAGAACCTAGGAGAGCCTAGGAAGATAAAGGTGACATAATACTATTAATACTAATAATGCCAAGGCAGGTTTGTATAGATGCAGGCAGTTCGCTGTGGGTTAAATCACAGAGCCTAGGACTTGCTGATCAGAAGGTCGGCGGTTTGAATCCCCGTGATGGGGTGAGCTCCCGTTGCTCGGTCCCTGCTCCTGCCAACCTAGCAGTTCGAAAGCATGAAGTGCAAGTAGATAAATAGGTACCGCTCCAGCGGGAAGGTAAACGGCATTTCCGTGCTCTCGCCAGAAGCGGCTTAGTCATGCTGGCCACATGACCAGCATGACATGTGGCCAGTCATGCTGGCCACATGTATGCCAGCTTCCTTGGCCAATAAAGCAAGATGAGCGCCGCAACCCCAGAGTCGGCCATGACTGGACCTAATGGTCAGGGGTCCCTTTACCTTTCCCTTTATCATTGAGATACTGGCAAGTCTTAAGATGCAAGCTGCACATGACAAGTGTGGTCCATGATTAGATTGCCTGATAACTTCTACATTCACTAAAAGCAGCCATGACTGCTCCACGAACTATTTGGTCTGGGGCCATGGTGCAAGGCAGATTGTTGCATGACTGACAGATTCCCATGACAAAAGTAACTTCCCCTGCACACATAACTGTGGGTCAGGGAGAAGGATTCTAGCCTAGACCTGTGCCAAGTTAAGGCTAACTTGAGCTGTTATGGCACCAAGTCTGGTTGTTAAAGATGTAACATACTCCTCCTAGTGTCTCTAGTACTAACTAATACACATACTTTACTGCAGCTAAATACTTTGTGATGCTAATTATTCTTTCGGAATTGAAATACAGTGGTGCCCCGCAAGACGAACGCCTCGCAAGATGGAAAACCCGCTAGACGAAAGGGTTTTCTGTTTTGGAGGCGCTTCGCAAAACGAATTTCCCTATGGGCTTGCTTCGCAGGACGAAAATGTCTTGCGAGTTCCTGCGGGTTTTTTTCCCTTTCCCCCCACCTTTTCCTAAGCCGCTAAGCCGCTTATCAGCTGATCCGCTGATAAGCCGCTTAACAGCTGATCGCTAAAAGCCGCTAAACCGCTAAAAGCGCCAATCCGCTAAGCTGTCAATGGGCTTGCTTTGCAAGACGAAAAAACCGCTATACGAAGAGCCTCACAGAACGGATTAATTTCGTCTTGCGAGGCACCACTGTAATGCAGATTTGCGGCAATGGGTTTGAACTATACCTATGTTTTTTCAAGTGATACCAGGAGTTTGGGCCTCTCCCTTCAATTGGCTTGATATTCTAGGTTAGATATCGTCTGAACCCATGCATTCAGTCATGTTACACTGACTCTTGGAAGATGCCACTTCCAAGCTATTCTGGTGGTGCCTTTCGAGATTTTCATTTAAGCAGCCTAAATATAGAGACTTAAAAATGAATAGGCTGTAGAAATGCTGCTGTTTGTGCAGATTTCTGCTTGCACAACAGATACTCCCCTTCCTGACCTCTCCCCTGCAGCCCCCAGCACACCCTCAAAATCTGCTCCAGAGAAATGAGGGACTCTCTGGAGCAGATTTTCAGGGAACACAGGGAGAAGAGGGGAAGGAGAAGTCTTGTTGTGCAAGCAGAACTCCACTCATGACCCAGTGGTCAACTGGGTGAGCATAAATTGCAGCAGACTATTGTTGGACTAAGGGACGTGGGGGGCGCTGTGAGTTAAACCACAGAGCCTAGGGCTTGCCGATCAGAAGGTCGGTGGTTCGAATCCCCACGATGGGGTGAGCTCCCGTTGCTCGGTCCCTGCTCCTGCCAACCTAGCAGTTCGAAAGCACGTCAAAGGGCAAGTAGATAAATAGGTACCGCTCCAGTGGGAAGGTAAACGGCGTTTCCATGCACTGCTCTGGTTTGCCAGAAGCGGCTTAGTCGTGCTGGCCACATGACCCGGAAGCTGTACACCGGCTCCTTCGGCCAATAAAGCGAGATGAGTTCTGCAACCCCAGAGTTGGTCACGACTGGACCTAATGGTCAGGGGTCTCTTTACCTTTTATTGTTGGACTTGTGTTCCTCCTTGACTATGAAGCTCCCTTTGTGGCTTTGTGCCAGTCACTCTCTGCAGCTGTCATTCAACTTTTCACCTTCTCAAGTGTTTTAGGGGAATTATTTGGTTATTACGTTTTAATTCCTACCTCTTAAAACCCCTTTGAGGCATTATTTATCACAAGGAAACAAATTGCTTACCGTATTCATATTTCTTTTGCTAGGATGTTTATCTGTGGATCTGTGTCTTCTTTAACTCAGCTCTCTACTGTGCTGTGGGGAAGAACAGTGTAAATTACTACCGCATATTTTTTTTTTTAAAAAAAGAGAAACACCTTAACTGCACATTTCACAAGATGATGTGTGCTGAAATATTTAAATGCTCCTCAGAAGTATCTTTGAGGCATTCTCATCTGTCAGTCTTCTGACAGTTTCTGTGCTGTTACCTCCAGCCATCTTCCTGTGAGATGGCAAGATGATAGAGATGTTGATTATAAAAGCCCGTATGTTGACAATATGGATTACCTGCCACACAGATGGAACTGTTAACAGTGTAGCAGCAGCTAATAAGCTTAGACCCTGCTGCTTAACACCTCCAGCTCTTACTACAGCTTCCCCCAAATGCAGAAGGAACAAAACAGCACTTAAGATAATTGAGGTTAAACAACAGAGAGAGAGAGAGAGAGAGAGAGAGAGAGAGAGAGAGATGGTACTTGCGTTGTAAACAGTCTGGCAGTGTGTGGAGATTTGAGCAACCTGACCAAGAAAAAAAAAACCTAATGAAAAGTGGGAGACACCACCAGTCTGTTTGGCAAGTGATCACTTCTGGAAAGTCAATGCAATTAGTTCCTGTTGCTGCCATTTTGTAAAGCCTCGGTGGCCTGCAGCTCAGCCACTTAATCCGGTGCTTAGACTTAACGCGTTGCCTGGGAAAAGATGCATTTACGTGGCAGATCTGGCGCAGATCTCTGTGTGCGTAAGTGATCAAAAACAAGTAGCTCAATTAACCCATCCTTCGGGTACCTTGAATGACAAATCAGTGCGTGTGTTGTTTTCTCCTTTTAGGTGAATGCAGCAGTGGAATTTGCGATGAGGCTTCCTGCATAAATGGTGGCACTTGCACAGCGAGCAAGGCGGACAGGTACATCTGCCTGTGCCCGCTTGGATTTAAAGGGCGCCACTGCGAAGAAGGTGAGAGGAGGACTTGCTGTGGATCTCTGCAGTTGGATGCCAGCATTTGGTGTGTTTTATGGCAGTGGTGTCTTAAGCGATGCCTCCAGATGTTGTTGGACTACAAATCCCATCACCCACCTCCGTTGACCCTTTATGCTTTGGGTGATCATAGTTGGAGTTCAACAAAGTCTGGAGGTCTTTTCACTGGCTACCCCCTGTTACTACAGGCTGTGTCTGCACCCAGTTTAATCAGGAACTGTTTGACTGACTTGCACAACTAACATCCCATAGTTGAAACAAAATAAAAAAATTCCTTCCAGTAGCACCTTAAAGACCAACTAAGTTAGTTCTTGGTATGAGCTTTCGTGTGCATGCATACTTCTTCAGATACACTGAAACAGAAGTCACCAGACCCTTCTATATAGTGAGAAGGTGGGGAGGGGTATTACTCAGAAGGGTGGTGGGATTGGGTGATTGGCAGATAGCTGTGATGAGCCTGTTGACGACTCTTAACGACTGCAATAGGTCTTACAGGAAAAAGCAAGGGGTGAGAAGGTGAAAATTGGCTTTGTCATGTATAATGAGATAAGAATCCAATGTCTTTGTTCAGACCAGGTTTCTCCATGGTTTTAAGTTTGGTAATAAGTTGCAATTCAGCAGCTTCTCTTTCCAGTCTATTTCTGAAATTCCTTTGTAATAGAACAGCTACTTTGAGATCTTGTATAGAATGTCCTGGGAGATTGAAGTGTTCTCCTACTGGTTTCTCTGTCTTGTGGTTCCTGATGTCAGATTTATGTCCATTTATTCTTTGGCGTAAGGTTTGGCCTGTTTGTCCAATACAGAGAGCTCCCATAGTTGGTTGGCTACACACTGGTTTAATGCTGCTTTGTACCTCACCACTGTGGTTTGCTTGCAATTTAGAATCTCTTACATTATTTCTGCTTTCTGAAGTCCTGCTTTCTTTCCTCTTCCTGCCTTCTCTTTTGTTACTCAAGTGTGGAATGCTACACACACAAACTTCCCTACATTCATGGCATCCCTGTCCAAAACAACGTCATACGCGAGTGATCATACTGACCTGGTAGTTTTCTATTGTTTCCAGGCCTAAGCAAGTGATTTCTCTGCTACATTTTCACATCATTCAGTTCTGTATCAATTGGGGGAACTTTCATAAATGCCTGTTTATATCCCTTTGCCTCCCAGTTACGATTGAAATGGAGCTTGCTTCACTTGTGGTTAAGAAAAAAAATCTACGGAAACCATACTGACCATAAATGGGTAAGGTGGAGTACCTGATGTCCGTGTGGACAAACCCCGGTTTCCTACATAATGGATAGCAAAGTGCTATAAGTGACATGGCCTTCTCTAGCCTGCTGCCTTTGAGATATTTTGGACTACAGCTCCCATCATCCCTGACATGCTGTCTGATACTGATTGGAATTGTAAACATCTGGAGGACCCTAGGTTGTGGAAAGCTAGACTACACAGATGTGTGCTATTAAAAATTATTATTAGTTGTATAATAAACCATCTCATTTGTAGGTTTCTGAAACAGCTTTGGGCTGTTTTGTAAGTTCTTTATCACTATTTGTGATAGTGTTTCAATTTTATATGTGGTATGGTTTCTAGTATTGCTTTCTACAATGAAGTTTGAAGTTGAAGTAGACTTTGTTTTCTTGAGGGATTTTAAGTAATGTGTTTGCTTGCCCTGGTTTTTCAGCTTTCATTCTCATCATACCTCAGTTCAACGAGACTTTGAAATCCTTTGCCACCATCCCCTGGCCTTTGGAACCACAGAACTACCTTTCCTTCATGGAGTTTGAGGTCACCTTTCGTCCCGATTCGGCCGATGGTGCCCTTTTGTACAGCTTTGACACAGGCAGCAAAGACTTCCTGTCCATTAGCATGGCAGACGGCTATGTGGAGTTCAGGTTTGACTGTGGTTCAGGAACTGCTGTAATCAGGTAAATGCAATTTACTAATTATTTCTAGAATTAATTAGCCATAATTTTTTTTGGCTGTAAAAAGTATCTGTAATTCTATACTAAAAATAAAAATACGATGGGTGGAATCCAAAGTAGCGCATCCCCCCGAAATTTTTTCTTTGGGTTACCACAACCCTTTGTAGCAAATTTGGGGAGGAGAGGGGCACAGTTCCCATTGCACAAATGGAAATACATGTGCTGATGGGATGGGCTAGACGAATACCTCCCCTGGAATGCAAGTTGTCCACCAATGTCATAAACTGTGGTTATTTTCATGGGAAGAAGCTTCCCCTGGTCTCATGTGCTCCTTCCTCTTCCAGCACAGCAATGATAAGTACCATATTTTTCACTCCATAAGATGCACTTTCCTCCTCCTAAAAAGCAAGGGGAAATGTGTGTGCGTCTTACGGAGCGAATGCAGGCGGGAGGCTCTGCTCAGCGCTCCCTTTAAAGAGCCGCATGGAGCGTGTGTGTGGCTCTTGGGGGCTTTTCCTGAGGAGGGAGAAGGGCTGCCTTGGGGGAGCCTTAGCCGCACACAGCCTCTCGTGGGCAGGGGATGAAGGCTCCCCTTGCCCGGAAGAGGCTGTGCGTGGCCAAGCAAGAAGCCAGGAGATCAGGTAGAACCTTGTGCACCTGAGTAATTGGGGCATGGGGATTGCCTTGTTTCCTTCATGAGAAACCAGGTCATCATAAACCATGGATATTCATGGCATCCCCCAAAGCATCCAGTTTATTGTGAAGTGGCCTGCCCCTATTCCTTACTGCTTCCTTTGTGCTAGCAAATATGAAATTATTAAGCGTTCATAACCTGAATTTTCAGCACACACATCCACTAGTGCACTTCACAGAGAACCAATGGCCCATATGACTCTTCAACTCATAGAACTTCCTACAGAACATTCTATCTAGTCATTATGTAACCACTAGGTAATACTATGGAAGACCCACGTTTTCTTATTTTTCTCTTCCCTCCTTGTTTCTTTTTGTTTTGTATCATAACTGCTAGTCTTTATTTCGAACTGTAAACTGCCTTGTCAGAAAGGCAGTATATAAATTAAAAAATGCAAATCGCCATAGTGTCATGGTGTGCACAAGTTTTCAACATATTTCACACCACCTGAACCTTTTAACTTGAAGATGTCGAGGACTGAACACGGGATCTTTTGCATACAAAACATGGTGTGTGGTCCTCACCCCCGTCTTAGCTATGGCCTTGGATAATTGTAACACTAATTGCTGAAAGCGGACGCCTTCCATGACAGAGATCTGTGCAGGAAAGAGGACATAATGTGCATATTGCTCATTATTAAGTAGTCAGCCCCATCTGGCTTTTTAATTACATATCGATCTGAGGTGATTATTACCCTATTATGTATCGATTTATCTTAGGTAATTAAAGCCTAATTGTTATTAAACGTAGACCGCGAGTGGAAAGGCTGGATGACATTGGCAGATGATGATTATTACTTTTTTTCCCAAGAAAAAGAGATGGCGGGAGGATTATTTAGTAAAATGTTTTTCTAGCATTTCCGAGTAGATATTTACTTGAAGAAATGTTAAGAGCTCATCAGTGACAAGGTGTAAAATGTGACATGCATTTGAAATCCAAATTTGTGCACTGTTAAAATTGACATGACATTTCAGCATCTTTCATAAGTCTTTGCTGAAAGTAACATGTCTGGCGGGAATTTAATTTGCATCTATCCATTCTATTTCAGCTGTTTTTCTGTTTTCTCAGATTAGTGACAATTTGTAAAGATTACTGCAGTGCTTTTCAAATTTTTCCTTTGGGATGCATGGAAACGCAGTTGCGAATTACGATTCTTTCTCGTGGTCTCTCTTCATAATTAGGCTTATGGTTACAATGGCGCCTGATGTATGAGAAACATTGCTTGAAATTTAACTGTAACAGGTTGTGTAAAACATACAGCACGATTCATACACTCCTGCAGATCTCCATGGAATGTTCTTGGATCTTTCAATTCATTCTGCTTCCAGCCTACTTGTTGCCAGTCCTCAGCTGGTTCTTCCATGACTCACATAATTTTTCCCATCTACCCTGCTCTCTGGGCCGACCCACCCATGAGGCAAGGTGAGGTGACTGCCTTGGGCGGCAGGATCCACAGGGGCATAAAATCCCGATATAGATAATTGTGTCCCCTCTTGTTCCTGATGTAGATCTTCATGCACCCCTTCTTCCTTATTGGGGGGGAGCGCCATTTTGTGGTTAGACTTGGGTGCCAAAATGTATTGGATCATCCCTGCCTACTCCTTTCTATGGCTTTTATACATTCACAAAGAGATTTTTTAGTATTATTAACATTTCTATCCTTTCCTTCCCCCCAAAGGAACCTGGAAGGGCCAGCAGCAAAACAATAAAAACAACTTTTAAAAACCATTAAAGGTAAAGGTAAAGGGACCCCTGATCATTAGGTCCAGTCGCGGAAACTCTTGGGTTGCGGTGCTCATCTCGCTTATTGGCCGAGGGAGCCGGTGTACAGCTTCCGGGTCATGTGGCCAGCATGACTAAGCCGCTTCTGGCAAACCAGAGCAGCGCACGAAAATGCCGTTTACCTTCCCGCCGGAGCAGTACCTATTTATCTACTTGCACTTTGACGTGCTTTCGAACGGCTATGTTGGCAGGAGCAGGGACCGAGCAACAGGAGCTCACCCCGTCACGGGGATTCAAACCACTGACTTTCTGATCTGCAAGTCCTAGGCTCTGTGGTTTAACCCACAGCGCCACCCGCGGCCAGCAGCAAAACAATAAAAAAACTTTTAAAAACCATTAGGAACATCTACCGTATTTTTCGCCCTATAGGACGCACCGTCCCATAAGGCGCACCTAGTTTTTTGGGGGGAAAATAAAGGGGAAAAATTATTTCCCCCCCCCAGGCGCGGGGCTGGGGCGGGGGAGGCCCGAGCTTCCCCCGACCCCAGTCCCCAAACAGGCAGCTCTCTGCAAGCCGTGGGTGCCCAGGGCTGGCTCCCGCTGCTTGCGGAGAGGTCCGCGAAGCCTGGACGCGCTGATATCAGCGGGCGCAGGCTTCGGCGTGCAGGCACCTCTCCGCAAGCAGCGGGAGCGCTCCCGTCGCTTGCGGAGAGGTCCGCGAAGCTTGGACGCGCTGAGCTCACCTCTCAGCGCGCCCAGGCTTCGGCATGCAGGCACCTCTCCGCAAGCAGCGGGAGCGCTCCCGCCGCTTGCGGAGAGGTCTGCGAAGCCTGGACGCGCTGAGCTCAGCGCGCGCAGGCTTCAGCCTGCAGGCACCTCTCCGCAAGCAGCGGGAGCGCTCCCGCCGCTTGCAGAGAGGTCCGCGAAGCCTGGAGGCGCTGAACTCAGCGCACGCAGGCTTCGGCATGCAGGCACCTCTCCGCAAGCAGCGGGAGCGCTCCCGCCGCTTGCGGAGAGGTCCGCGAAGCCTGGACGCGCTGAGCTTGGCGGGAGTGCTCCCGCTGCTTGCGGAGAGGTCCACGAAGCCTGGAGAGCGAGAGGGGTCTGTGCGCACCAACCCCTCTCGCTCTCCAGGCTTCAGCGAAAGCCTGCATTCGCCCCATAGGACGCACACACATTTCCCCTTCATTTTTTGAGGGGGAAAAGTGCGTCCTATAGGGCGAAAAATACGGTAAATACACTTGAAAATATTAAGAGCATCTAAATGATTAAGCATAATTACATACTTTTGGTTTATTCTATACTGATTTGGTGAGTGAGTTGTACAGTAGCTTAGATCTCCTTAGAAGTCATGGCTTTGGTGTAAAATGCTAGCCATTGCACCTGCTGCTCACTCCAGACACAATACAGTTGGCATGCTAAACATCTGAGCACCTGAACTTTGGAGAATGACAGTGTTTGCAAAGCAAACTGCCTTCATAGCCCTCTAGATTGTAGAGATGCACGGAGCTGGGATGGGAACTTATTCTAAAGCTGGCTTGGCGAACTGGGAGCCCATGAGCCACATTTGGTGCATGAAGCGTTTTCAGCTGGGTCCCAATTGCAACACCAAGTTTTAATTGTGGTGTGGTAAAGAGTTTACCTGTAATTTCACGGCAAATTTATTTTAAGAAGTTAAAAGCAAAATGTATACTCCATATGTTAGCATTGACTTCTCTCTTGGTGGTGATGGAAGGGGCACCATAACTGTGAAATGTGTCTCACGGGCTAACTATTATAGAGGCTAAGCATCTGTGAAGTAGCAAAATACATTTCTGGCACCTAAATCAGGTAAAGTCCTTGTAATCCTACTTTTGCTAAGTATCGCCAGGGGAGAAAGTACAGGCAACTCTCAGCTTACATGGGGGCACAGTCTGGATATATAAAGCCAAAATTGTGTATACTCAAAACATATTGGGTTCAATAGCGGGTGGGATTGCCAAATACTTTCCCCCTGGATGCCAACCTCCTTTCCTGTTCTATGGGTGTCAGGTGCTGTAGTGGTTCTAAGGGAGTTGCTCGTGCTTAAGTTGCCACCACTCCTGGCTAGATTGCCTGGTTGAACCATTTCCCTCTGGACAGCCTTGCACTTGTGGCTGTCTCAGTCGCTGGCAGAATCCGTCAGTGGGCGTTTCTTGAACTTCTTCCAGCAAAGAAGTTCTTTGACACCCAGTCGCCTCCTACTCTCCCTGCGCGGAAGTCTTCTGCGCAGGAAGGGTGTGGGCAGCGGAGGACCCGTGCTCTCCCCGCTGGTCTCCGATGTGGAGTCCAGGAGCCTTTTCTCCGATTCCCCCATCTGCCCCCCTTCTCCACTGGTGCTACGCTGATTTCCTTCCCCAGCGGATGGGCTGCCTCTCTCCTTACTGGGACCCTCTCCGGCATCCCTCTGGAGCCCTCTCTCCTCCCTTGGCTCCGATGGCAGTTCCCTGACAGGTATCCATGGGGTCAAGGTAGGCTGGTGGTTGCAGCACCATGGATAGCTCCATGGCTTGGCGGTGAACTGAAACCTTATGGGTCTCTCCCTCCAGTCCACCTTTCCTAAACTCCACCCCTTGGCCTGAGGAATGGGTTCTTAAAGGGCTGACCCACTGGCCTGAATATGCGTTCTTCATCTTTCTGTGGGCTTCTTTCTAGTGCACTCCTTGTGCCATTGGGTAGGCATAATAGGCTAGGAAGCACTTGGTTCCTTTGCTGGCTCAGAGTCAGGAGACAGCATCTTTGAGGATCGTCTCAGGCTCTGGACCACCAGCCTCAGATTGTATGGGCTTGGCCAGTTCCTCCTCCTCCAATTCCAAGCTTTCCATGGAAGAGTGTAACTGTTTGATTCAAATCTAGGACCCACGTACCTATGGGACCACTTCTCCTGGTATGCCCCACAGAGGACCTTAAGGTCCACAAATGACAACATTTTGGAGGTCCCACGTCACAAGGTGGTTAGATTGGTCTCAGCTAGGGATAGGGCCTTTTCAATACTGGCCCCGACTTGGTGGAACACTCTGTCACAAGAGACTAGGGCCCTGCGGGACTTGACATCTTTCTGCAGGACCTGTAAGACAGAGTTGTTCTGCCTGGCCTTTGGTTTGGACTCAGTCTGACCCTTATGTCTTTCCCTACCCTTACGGTTTTGATGGTTTGGGCTGCATTTTAAATTGCATTTTAACCTGCATTTTAAATTGGTTTTTTCCCCCCTATTGTGCTTTTACTGTAATTTTACTGGTGTTAGCCACCCTGAACCCAGCTCTGGCTAGGGAGGGCAGGGTATAAATAAAATTTATTGTTATTAAATGTAGGAAGATACAAACATCTTTGGGCCTCTGGCCTTTTTGTTCCATTTCCTTTTTTAAATAGGAGTGAAGAACCCATCAGTTTGAACCAGTGGCATGAGCTCAAAGTGTCTCGCACCGCAAAAAATGGCATATTGCAGGTTGATCAGCAAAGGCCAGTTGAAGGAATGGCAGAGGTAAAAAAAAGTTTTATTTATATATTTATATGTACATGGAATGGCTTGGTTTTAAATATTGGATTTATTCGGGTTTTGGATGTTTGGTTTACTTATTTTCTTGTTCACTGTCCAAAAACAAAGTAAGTGGTTGAACAGAAATTCAGCTATGTTGTAGCAAAACAATGCCAGTGGCACTGTCCCCCATGTAGATATAAAATACTTGGGAGGTATAAAAAATGTTTGGGAACATAACCTAAAGCAATCTGACCCCCTGATTAATTCTGATGCATTTTTTCCCCCTGATAGGGAGCTTTCACACAGATTAAGTGCAACCCTGACATATTCATTGGTGGAGTACCAAGTTATGACAGTGTAAAGAAGAACTCTGGCGTCCTGAAACCTTTCTCTGGGAGTATTCAAAAGGCATGTGTGTGTTTGTCTGTATTTATATAATCTGTCCTTCCTGCAAAGAATTCAGACCTGTCTTTCAGAGAAGTGGTAGAGCATTCCTCAGTTGTCTCCCATCCACAGGTACTCAGCTAGCCCAAGACTGGATTAACTTCAGAGATGGACCAATAAGAGGTGCCTTCAGATCTTTCTGTGCTATCCACACTCTCTGTGTGCAAATGCATTCTGGCTGTTGCTCAAGCTGCCTCGGAACATTTATTTTTGGCGCTTGAAATTCTAGCACCCTAGCAGAGCAACCCAAAGCCCTTTGAGGCTGAGCTGAGCTTGAATGGAACAGAAATGTCCCTCCCCTTACCTCTGCTGGTTGAACTGCTGCTGGCAGTCAATGGCAGGAAGGAAGCCCACTAGCAGCACTCCCAGAGAGCCAGTGTGGTGTAGTGGTTAAGAGCGATAGACTCGTAATCTGGGGAACCGGGTTCGCGTCTCCGCTCCTCCACATGCAGCTGCTGGGTGTCCTTGGGCTAGTCACACTTCTTTGAAGTCTCTCAGCCCCACTCACCTCACAGAGTGTTTGTTGTGGGGGAGGAAGGGAAAGGAGAATGTTAGCCGCTTTGAGACTCCTTAAAAAGGTAAAGGTAAAGGTACCCCTGCCCGTACGGGCCAGTCTTGACAGACTCTGGGGTTGTGCGCCCATCTCACTTAAGAGGCCAGGGGCCAGCGCTGTCCGGAGACACTTCCGGGTCACGTGGCCAGCGTGACATTGCTGCTCTGGCGAGCCAGAGCCGCACACGGAAACGCCGTTTACCTTCCCGCCGGTAAGCGGTCCCTATTTATCTACTTGCACCCGGAGGTGCTTTCGAACTGCTAGGTTGGCAGGCGCTGGGACCGAGCAGCGGGAGCGCACCCTGCCGCAGGGATTCGAACCGCCGACCTTTCGATCGGCAAGCCCTAGGCGCTGAGGCTTTTAACCCACAGCGCCACCTGCGTCCCTTAGGGACTCCTTAGGGTAGTGATAAAGCGGGATATCAAATCCAAACTCTTCTTCTTCTTCTCTCCCACTGACTGGGGCCAGCAGAAAGCCCTGAAACAGGCTGTTTGGAAGGAGGGCCTGAGCTGAGCAGCTACTGGATTCCATGTGTCAGCACTGAACCTGATTCAGATATAATCTAGCACAGGGATAAGGCCCAGTCATTCCACCCCTGCCTTCCACCGTGACTTCCATGAGTAGCCAAGGTCTAGGTGAGGCAGTGGCTAAACCTCTCTGGAAAGCCCCATTGTGGAGTGGAGGATTGGACTGCACCTGAAAGTATCTTCTCAATACATTCTTTTAGGATTCAGAAAAACAAGTGAACTAATGATGGTGGCAGGTTTTATCAGGTTTTAGGTTTATTTCGCTTTTTCCAAAGTGCATGGAGATAATCCGTATGAAGTGGCTGCAATATTCTGTTTGATTGCAAGTGCCTCTTGAAATGGGGAGTTAAGCACTTGCTTTATATGAAATTCTGAGCTGCCCGTAGGAGCTAAGCTACTTGGAGCACTCCCTTGGGCTTGTAAATTGCCAAATGCTTGATCATCTGGAAACTTTAGAAAATAGTGAGAGGTTCTGTGGTTGTTGTTTTTCCTTTCAGATACTGTGATCTCTATACAGCTGAGTGGCATAGCTACTTTAGGAGGACAAGTATGCTCCATAAAATTGGGGTACACAGAGCAGTCTCTTTTGCATACACCCAATAATAGGTCCATTCCTTTTCTTTCTTTCTTTCTTTCTTTCTTTCTTTCTTTCTTACTTAGATTTTAATCCCCCCTCAACACTCACATTTACAGTTCAGAGTTTTCCCTAAGGTGCACATTTTGTACAGTCTTACCCTTAAGTATTATTTTTTTATGCATTTTCCCTAAAATAAAGTTTTGTGTGAATGTTTTAAACTAGAATTTGCATTGCTAAATGTGGAGAAGTGTGTCATCTGATTGAAAGCTGTGTTCCAATCCAGGTATAAGTCAGGGAGTGGAGAATTGGGTCAGTTCACTTTAAAACATAGACTGAACAAATTTCTCCTTCCTCCTTAGTATAAAGCTAACTCAGGAGGAATTCTCCTCTTTTAAGGTGAAATTGGTTTCCGTCAAGAAACTTCTTTTATATCTCAGATTTGGCTCAGAGCAGAGCCATAAAATGTGCTCTAAAGTTCAGGCACAGTGCTAATAAATCTGACTCAACTTTTTTTTTTTAAAAAAATAGAGGTTAAATAGTTTTGAGCTACATGGCTCAAAAGAACTCATCCTACTTCCCTTTGAGGATAAACAACAGAATCCTCTGGAAGGCTGTTCTCAGGAAACATACTGTTGAAAATAAACAGATGTTAAAGTGATCTCTTCATATAAAACTTACCTCCTCCAATTTTGGTCTTTTTAAAAAATAAGAAAACACTTTTAGCTTATGATACTGAGTAATAAACTAAAGTATTGAAAAAACTCTTCAACTTCTAACCTTGTCTCTTACACAAAGATTGTTCTGAATGACCGGACAATAGATGTGAGGCAGGATTTCGCATCTGGAGTCAACCTGGAGAATACTGTCCATTCCTGTGTGAATTCCCCCTGTGCCAATGGGGGAACCTGCGTGCCCAAAAAAGATGGCTATGAATGTGATTGCCCATTGGGTTTTGATGGGCAGCACTGCCAGAAAGGTAAAGCTTTTATTTTGTGTTGGAACTGCAAAATCTCCTTGATTGTAGAGAGTAGTCTTGCTCAGATAATGAACTTGCGGCAGCAAAGCCGACAGGGGAATGTCAGTACAAGGTATTGTTTCTTGGTTATTTGTGATTATTTCTTGGCTATTATTGCTGTAATTATTTCTTGGTTATTTGCTCTCATAAATGTGCTCTTCTGTAGCAGAGCAAAGAGAGGAGGCACAGTTGGCACTAATAACAATTGAAAGACACAGTTTGCTTCTTTCTTTATTATCTTACATCCCACTTTTCCTAAGCAGCCCAGGTGGTGTATATGGTTCTTCCCCCTCACAATAACCCTGTGAGGTAGGTTAAGGTAAGAAGCAGCACCTGGCCTAAGGTCACTCACTGAGTTTCATGACTGAGTCAAAAGTTGAACCTTGTTCTCCCAGGTCCTTAGGCTGATGCTCTAACCACACATAATTCATTCTTGAACTCTTCAAACTGGTTTCCATCACCACATTCTGTAGTAATGCGTTTAAAAATCCCATTATCCTGTTTGTGATCAAGTATCTTCTTTTATCACTCATTTGCCCACAGTTTGATGAATGGGGTTGACCACAATTTCTAATATTATATTTTTACTACACCATTATTTTATAAAGCTCTATGATTTGTCATGCCCCTTCCTGGTGGTGTGCCAGGAGTGACCTGAGAAGCCTTCTCTCTTCTTTCATACATAATAATCACCATAATCATTATTATTTATACCCTGCCCATCTGGCTGGGTTTCCCCAGCCACTCTGGGCAGCCTCCAACAAAATATAAAAAATGCTTTAAAACATCAGTCATTAAAAACTTCCGTAAACAGGGCTGCCCTCAGATGTTTTCTAAATGTCATATAGTTGTTTATTTTTTTGACATCTGATGGGAGGGCATTCCACAGGGTGGGTGCCACTACCGAGAAGGCCCTCTGCTTGATTCCCTGTAACTTCGCTTCTCACAGTGAGGGGACTGCCAGAAGGCCCTTGGCACTGGACCTCAGTGTCCTGGCTGAATGATGGGGGTGGAGACGCTCCTTCAGGTATACTGGGCCAAGGCCGTTTAGGGCTTTAAAGGTCAGCACCAACACTTTGAATTGTGCTGGAAACGTACTGGGAGCAAGTGTAGGTCTTTCAAGACCAGTGTTATGTGGTCTCGGTGGCCGCTCCCAGTCACCAGTCTAGCTGCTGCATTCTGGATTAGTTGTAGTTTCTGGGTCACCTTCAAAGGTAGCCCCACGTAGAGCACATTGCAGTAGTCCAAGCGGGAGATAACCAGAGCATGCACTACTCTTGCGAGAAAGTCTGCGGGCAGGTAGGGTCTCAGCCTTTTAAAAGGTTTCTATCCTCTGTCCTCTCAGATCATGTTGGACTCCAACTCCCATCAGCCCCAGCCAGGATAGCCAACAGTCAGGGATGATGTGAGATGTAGTCCAGCAACATTTGGTGGACATGAGCTACATTTTCATTATACAACGCTAAGTCCCTGACCTGCTCTCTTCTGCAATGATAGTGGTAGCAGTGGGTTGTGTTGAGGTTTGAGTACAAGTGAAGCGATCATACAACCACTTGAACACATGCTTAACTTAATAACAAACTAACTGATTCAGCATCCCAGTTTGCATTGTGTGAACTGGCCTTTTGGGGAGGAAATTGCTGTTAACAAAGATTAAATACAAATCCCGAACACAAGATTCCTGTGTCGAAGGATTTGTTTGCTTGTCTGCTGTTGCTGTTGGGTTTTTTGTTTTTGTTTGCTGCATCCATAAAACTTGCATTTTGCCGTTGGGCTTACAGTGTCACCCACACCCCAAAATTTTTTTGTTTCTTTTCTGGGACTTGCGAAACTCTGGTTTTGATGGGCACAACTTAACAACAACAAAAAGACACATGTGAATCCTGCACTTCAGTGGGTTAGACTAGATGACCCTACAACTCTACAATTCTACATGCAAGATAGCCCTTTGACACTTGAGAATTACAAATCCCCATGATTAAATGGTTACAGCTCCCTATATACACTAGGCGAAGTGCCTTCACTCTTTCATAGCAGTTTGGAGTCTAAAAAGCTTCCATTGCTAGAATTAAAAATCTCTGTTGCCTCACACAAGAGATGGAAGCTCCATGTTGTCTTATTCAGTGGGACTTAGCTCATGCCCTTAAGCAAGGGGATTTATAGGCCTTGTAACTTTATCCTCATTTGTGTTAACCGCCAGTGCTGCAATGCAGCCTCTAATCCTCAGCTACACTTTGGCTCCCTTGTAATTTGACAGCAAGAACAAATCCTCCCTCAGTCACACACCAGAGACCACCAAAGAATTCTTTACAAAAGTAAAGGGTCTCCTTTTTGTTGTTGTTCCTCAGAGGAGCTAAGAACCGATATACTTCAATCCAGTGGGTTTCTTAAACCGGCTGAAATTCTCAGTGACTTAAACCGCATGCAGATTTATTCCACTAGGTGGTAGCATCCTTCTTCCATATCTGCCTGGCTCCGCTGAACAGGAGCGGAAAAATATGTTGCTCTCCAAGTGGTGTCTGAGTTTAGGGGCATCCGCAAGCGTGAGTTTACTGTGGACTCTGTTATCATGTGTGCAGGTTTTTCACAATGTCCATATGACATTGTTCTCATCCAAGTAGGCTGGACTATGGCACTTCGGCTGTGGGCCTCACAGTCTAGTGACAAACCCCAATGACTACCCAGAGAGCACCAGGTGATGAGGTCAGTGGCTAACAGGTCTCATGCTGGCACCTGGGCTGGCTTCTCCCTGCCGCTGATCTTTTAACTGCAACAAAATGTTGCTTATTCTTCAGTAATGTGTTTAGCATCAGGGCAGAAGAAGCCAAGCTCCACTATTTTCCTGCAGATAGGTAGCCATGTTGGTCTGCCGTAGTCAAAAAAAAATAAAAAAAAAATCCTTCCAGTAGCACCTTAGAGACCAACTAAGTTTGTTATTGGTATGAGCTTTCATGTGCATAACAGCAGTCTTGCTGCTGTAGTGGCATACAAAAATAATTTAACATCTTCTTTGGGCAATTCCATTCCTATTATTCCAAGTAGAAAGGCCTCTGGTTTCTTAGTAAATGTATTTTTCAACATTTTTTTTCAGTTCATTATATATTTTTTCCCCAGAAGTCGTTCACCTTGGGACACGTCCACCACATATGAAAAAAGTACCTTCTTTCTCTCTACATTTCCAACATGTATTATCATTCTTGTGGTAGATCTTTGCCAATTTTACTGGGGTTAAGTACCATCTATACATCATTTTCATGATGTTTTCTTTTAATACCGTACATGCAGTAAACTTATCCCCTTTCTTCCATAACCTTTCCCAATCTTCAAACATTATATTATGTCCAACATCTCTTGCCCAATCAATCATTACCGATTTAACTTGTTCATCCTTTGTATGCCACTCCAAAAACAAATTATACATTTTAAACAAATTCTTAACTTTAGTATCTAACAACTCCATTTCCAATTTCGTTTTTTCTGTTGCAAAACTATTTTTCTTATCAAGCTTATATAATTCATTAATTTGGTAATATTGTAATCAATAACAAACTTAGTTGGTCTCTAAGGTGCTACTGGAAGGAATTTTTTTTATTTTCCTGCAGTCACAAGAAGCACTTAATTGAATGCTGCGTTTTAAAACTTGAGGTGGACCTACCCCCTTTTGTCAACTTACTCTGATAGCTAATGCCAGGTTCAATAATTATGAAAGCAAAAAAATGCTGAGATTTTGCATAGTTAAAGCTGGGTGCTCCTTTACAAAGATGGGGAGAAGGGTTATTTTGCTGCTGAAAAGTAAAATCTAAATGTTCCTTCCGTTTTATGCTGCTGCACTGCAGAATGTGGAAATTACTGCTTGAACAGTAAGTAACAACTGTCAGACATGTTCTGTAACTGTGAGTGTATGATCTGTGTGTGTTCCTACCTCCATCAAGCTAATGGTGTGATTTAGGCTGCTTTTTGCAAATGTCTGTAGATAACGGCATAATCTGTAGTCATTTCCTGGATTGCACTGCAATGCTACAGCACTATTACGATGAAACTCATAAAGTAGTCTCCTTCCTTGCAGACTGTGACTAGTGAGAATTGCCTCCAGGTTAATATGAGTATATGTGACACCAAGTGGTTTTATAAACATTGATGGAAGTGGTGATTTTGTGGGGTTACTTGCATGGCTGATTTAAAACAAGAACTACAACAACAAGATTATGAGAGAAGAAGAGATAGAGAGCTAGTTTGACAACCAACCAGAAATCCATTGGCTTGCATTGCAAACATGCGAAATCTTTTAATTTGCAAAGGGTGGAAGAAAGCTTGAAACTATGTGTCTCCTATTCTCCAAATTTAATTCCTGCCATTTTCTTTCCAAAGAATTCAAATCACGTGGGGGCAGGAGGCAGAAGGAAGAGTCCCTAATTTGTGTTTCAGAGCCTAGTTGCAGCATTTAAAGTGGATAGAATTGGTCCTTGGCATAATTAATTTTAAAGTCCTCTTTATTTTAGAAGGAGAGTTTTTAAAAAATGTATCAGTTTCTCCATTGCAATCAATGGAATGTGCCTGTTGATTCAAGACCAAGCCTCACTGCATTCAATGCAACTTTGTGGGCCAGCATTATGCATTATGTTTGGCTGGACTGTGCTCAGACAGAATGAAAGTTTCTTATTCCTTTCTGCTGAATAGTTCTCTTGTATCCATACCACGATAAGTTGATTGAGAAATAGTATCTGAGCTGTGTTTTGCCTCTTGGTCCTAAACCAAGCTTCAAATAATTTCCTGCCTTCATTGCCTTGTCCATATAATCTGTGACAGAGATGGGCAAGCCCATCTACAACTCCCTTCATCCTTGACCACTGGTCATATTACCTGAAGCTGATGGGGTTGGAGATGAATACCACTAGTTCTGCAACAAAGGCATCTTTGTGCTGCATTGGGCTGAAATGGATTATGGGGTTTATATCTAGGGAGGGTGGCATCCTCCATCCTCATATTCTTGCTAGTAAGGTAAAGGTAAAGGGACCCCTGACCATTAGGTCCAGTCGTGTCCGACTCTGGGGTTGCGGTGCTCATCTCGCTTTATTGGCTGAGGGAGCCGGCTTACAGCTTCTGGGTCATGTGGCCAGCATGACTAAGCCGCTTCTGGCAAACCAGAGCAGCACACGGAAACTCCGTTTACCTTCCCGCCCGAGCGGTACCTATTTATCTACTTGCACTTGATGTGCTTTCGAACTGCTAGGTTGACAGGAGCTGAGACTGAGTAACGGGAGCTCACCCCGTCACGGATTCGAACCGCTGACCTTCTGATTGGCAAGTCCTAGGCTCTGTGGTTTAACCCACAGCACCACCTGCGTCCCTGGTATTTTTGCTAGTAAATACCATTAAATTCAGTGGTATGTGGTTCCAAGAATTATGATGTTCGTAATTACATAACTGCAGCAGGATCGAATCCAGCAGGTACAAGGTAGACAAACCTAAGGGTTTGTCTCTATGTTATGCTCACTGACCCAGCTCATATGTAGTGCTAAGGCAAAGCATGGAAGTTGGAGCATGTGGATGCTCACAGTCAAAATTAGTGCCTGAGTCACTCTTCCTTCAGTCAACCTGCTGCCAATCTACTACCTATAGCTAAGCCATGGTTTGGATTAGCATTACATCTGAACCCAGGCTTGTGTTTTGGAGAGAAACAAACCATGAACCCAGGTTTGTACATAATGCTAATCCAAATCACGTCTTAGCTGCAGGTATCACATCAGCTGATTGACTGTGGGCGGTGTCAGGCAGCTGCAATTTTTACTGTGAGTGCCTTTGCATTTACATTTTCATTTAGCCATGATTTGGTCTTGGGTTACTTGCAATCTGGATTGCTGTGTAGAAGCCCCTGAGTCCAGTCCCCACACAGTCTGAAATAGATGGCTCAGGTTATAGGGTTTGTCTTTGAGGCACACCTAATTTTCACTGGATTGCACCCAAGACATTCATTTGCAGGAACTAGCAGGGTGATGCTGGGAAATCCTGGTGAGGAATCAAATCAATGTATAAGAGAAACCACTTGGGTGCTTGCCCATGCCTGCCCATGCCAGACCATAGTCTCACAGAGTTTGGCATGCTTAAAGCCTTTCATTTCAGTGGGTTTATATGTGCTGAATGTATAGGATGCCTTTAGCACATCTAGTGCAAGGCACACCTAGGAAGGTTGGAATGTGCTTGGCCCAGAGTGCTGCTCTAGATGTAGAAAATGGCTGGCTCCATACAGCCCAGGCCTTCCTTTGAAGCCTGAAAAGAGTGATGCACAGCACTGCTTGTGTCGCGGGTTGCATTGCATTGTGAGCGGCAGGGTGCAAGACTTGGGTTCCTGCTTCAGCCACACTGGACATTTTCCCTAATTTCATTTGCAGATGAAACAGCCATTTGCCTACCAGGTATTTTTCATATTTTGTTACCGTGCCTTTTATCCCCTGCTTTTCCTCCTTAGCTATTCAGGGAAAGACAGTATTCGCTGTCAAGAGAAAACCAGGAGCTGCTGCGGCAACAGGCAAAAGCAAAAATCAGTGACCACTGAGGGCCGAAACCATACATGATGCAGGATTTCAATTATGGGTCTCCTGTATATTTTTAGGATTTTTTTCAAAAAAAAATACAAGTGTAGGGGTGGGTTCCAAATTGGGCCTCATCTGCACTATAGATTTGAAGGAGTATCATCCCGCTGTAAACATTCATGGCCTCCCTCAAAGAATCCTAGGAACTGTACAGTGGTGCCCCGCAAGACGAATGCCTCGCAAGACGAAAAACCCGCTAGACGAAAGGGTTTTCTGTTTTTCGAGGTGCTTCGCAAGACGAATTTCCCTATGGGCTTGCTTCGCAAGACGAAAACGTCTTGCGAGTCTTGCGATTTTTTTCGCTTTCCCCCCCTTTTGCTAAGCCGCTAATAGCCGCTTTGCCGCTAAGCCGCTAATAGCGCTAATCCGCTAAGCTGCTAATAGGGTTGCTTCGCAAGACGAAAAAAACCACAAGACGAAGAGACTCGCGGAACGGATTCTTTTCGTCTTGCGAGGCACCACTGTAGATTGTAAGGGGTGCTGAGATCAGTTAGGAGACCTCCTGTTCCTCTCACAGAACTACAAGTCTCAGAATGGGTTAACAGCCAATCCCTTTTATCAGGGAACTCTCAGAATTCTAGCTCCATAAGGGAAATCAGGGCCTCCTAACATTGGTGCCAAGGATTGAAACTGTGTCCAGGATGTGTGCTTTGCTGCTGAGCTACACAGGCACAGCTTCTGGGTCTGTCTTTTGCTCCCACCACCCAGGGGGGCTATCAGCAGCTCTGTGGGCATCAGGGAGGGGGTTGGAGAGGTTTAGATTGGACAAATAGCATGGGGGTAAAGGTAAAAGGACCCCTCACCATTAAGTCCAGTCACGGACGACTCTGAGGTTGTGGGACTTATCTCGCTTTACTGGTCGAGGGAGCCAGCGTCTGTCCAAAGACAGCTTCCAGGTCATGTGGCTAGCATGACTAAGCCGCTTCTGGTGAACCAGAGCAGCACATGGAAACACCGTTTACTTTCCCACCACAGTGGTACCTATTTATCTACTTGCACTTTGACATGCTTTCGAACTGCTAGGTGGGCAGAAGCAGGGACCGAGCAAAGGGAGCTCACCCCATCGCGGGGATTTGAACCGCTGACCTTCTGATCGCAAGCCCTAGGCTCAGTGGTTTAGACCACAGTGCCACCCACTGCACACAGCATGGGGGTAGGGAAGGCTTAATATCCGCACACTCTGCTGTTGCCCAAGCAGATTTGGATCACCTTGCATTAACAGCCCTCCCACAAAAATGAGGGGAAGCTGTCCTTGAAATATTGAATGGGTCTCATTTTTTGTTCTCCTCCTCTTTACTCGTAACTGAGCCTTGCTCAAAGGGCACTATAAGAAATGTATAGGAAATGCTCGCCATGAATTGTGTTAGCTGTCTCGTTGAGAAGCCAGAGGTAAAAAAACAACGGCTCATTCTCAATGTATTGCTAATGACAGTCAGCCTTGATAGATTGAGGTGGACAAACCCCAATGAGCCATGATAAATACCTGTCTCACTTCAAAGGAAGATTGCATTGGTACTGCATGTCGTTGTACTTTCTTCTTTAATGCTGTTGAAGGGAACGTTTTTATATGCAGATCCTGCCACCTTAACGTTGGGTTTTCCTTCATTTCCCAGCTGTTATGGAAGCCATCGAAATACCACAGTTCATTGGCCGCAGCTACCTCACCTATGATAGCCCAGATATTCTTAAAAGGTAAAAAAAAGTTAACGGTGGGATAGCACTTATTTATAGAGACTCGATCTGAGGAACCCTTTGTGTGGGTATCTGGTTGTAGAAAGAAAGCAGTGTCACTTTGTGACATGCAGACAAATGGCAGATGCTAAAATGGGATTATAAATGGTCATAATGAACAAAAATGAAATAATACATGTGTCAGAGCTGCCTCTAGGTCCCAGCTCACAGAGGACCAACGCCAGGCTGTCGTTATGTACAAAAGTCTTTATTGAGGTTTAGTTTCCATTTCAAAGCCGCAGCGCGCAGCTCTACGTCTTAAAGCCTAGACCGGCGAAGTACCGTCTGAGTCTCCTCCCCTATGACATCAGTTTAAGATCCTAGCCCGGCTCCACCTTTTACGTTGCTCTCTCCTCCTCTGGGTCCTCCTGCCCGCTGGGGCATTGCCCTTTCTGGACTCTTCCGACGCTGAGTCGCTTAGCTCCTCCCCCTCCCTCCGGCGGGCTTTAGGACCTGGTTCCCAATCCTCATTCTCTGCTGTCCCGCGCTCCTGTACATTTGAACTTGCCTCTCGCGCCAACCCAGTGACCTTCCTCCTGACCGTTACACTACTTCTGTCACTGCTTCCCTCTTCCAGGATACTGGCCGGATCTGACCTCCCCTCCGTTGTCTGACTCTCCGATGGAGGTGTGGTCAGCCCTGCCTTATCTTCTCTCCCTGGTGGGGAATGCACTGGCCCTGATCCTTGGGACTCTTCCCCCCCCACTCTGCTCTGGTGGGGAAGCTGGTCCTGATTTCCAACTACTGCTCTGGGAGTCCCTGCTGCCCCCTTGCTCCTGGGACGTTCCCCTTGGGAACCCCCTACCCCTGGCCACTGGCGCCCCCTTCTGTGAATCTTCCGATTCGCTGGAGAGGCTCATGGAATCCCTCGGTCCACTGTCCTCTTCTCCTACGCTCCCCTCGGATTCTTCCCCTTCGCTCTCCATCTCCTCTCTTCCCTGTGCCTCTGCTCCTGAACCCCTGACATCCATCCCCCCCTCGAAGCCCCCCCTTCCCCCCTCCCCCTCTTCTGGCGTGGGTTCTGGGTGCTCCAATGTTGTGGGGGTGAGTGCAGGATACAGTTCTTCCCCTGTGGTGTGCCTCCAGCCGGGTAGATCCAGCCAGTCCTCAACGGGCTCGTCGACGTCGATCTCCTCCGCTTCCATCTCTCTGCCAGTGTGTTCGAACCCCGGATCCTCCCCCAACACATCCATGACCCCCTCTCCTCCTGTCACCTGGGGTGACGCTGCGTGCGCTGGCCCGCTTGGCAGTTCTGTGCGCCACCCCACCACAGGTTGATCTTCCCACCAATAAGAGCCGCTTGTGCCAAACCCTGAGAGGGACCCCTCTGGGGAGCTAGTCTCCGGCGCCGTGTCCTCCTCTGAAGAGAAGGGAAACGTGCTGGCTGAAAGTGTGGGTGTGAAAAGATATTCGTCAAAATAATCCTCCGGCATGGGCCTGTGTGGGCAGAGTGCGTGGAACTCGTCTTTGAGGTAGTGCTCCTCCACCGCATAGTACGGCACCCAGCTGTTGGCGCTGGCTGGGGTACCTTCCCTTGCGAGGAGATATTCAACCCCCTCTTCCCCCCATCTTGAGTCCAAAATCTCCGTGACCTCGTTGAGCGGCTCCACCCTCGGCGACCCCCCTGTCGTGGGTGCGTCTCTAAGCGGACTAGGAGCTGTCCCTGGCGCCTGAAACCTGTGAGGTGCCTTGTAGGGCGTGAGCACCGATCTATGAAAGACCGGGTGCATTCTGGATCCCTCCGGTAGTGTCAACCGGAAGGCCACTGGGTTGATCTGTGCCTCGACTTGGTACGGGCCTAGCTGCTTGTGTCCGAGCTTCTTCTTAGCTAAGGATCTGGCCGGCACTGCCTGGGCTGCTAACCAGACCCAGTCCCCTACCCGTATGTCCTCCCCAACTCTCCTGTGTCTGTCTGCCTGCATCTTGTACATGTGTTTAGCTAGCTCCAACTGCCTTCGGAGCTGTTCATGGACCTCCTGTAACTCCTCTGCCAATGCCTCTGCTCCCTGCGGCTCCCCTTCCCCCTCTTTCTCTAAGCCCGGGAAGGTCCTGGGATGTCGCCCATTGTTGGCGAAAAACGGTGTCACCCCCGTGGACACGTGTTTCGTGTTGTTGTAGGCAAACTCAGCCAGCGGTAGGTAGTCCACCCAGGTCAAGGGCTGCTGGTTCGCGTAGCATCTCAGGTACTGCTGCATGATGGCGTTGACCCTCTCCGCTTGTCCGTTGGTCTGCGGGTGTCTTGCCGACGCTAGGTTGACCTTGACGTTCAGGATCCCCATCAGCTTCTGCCAGAAACTCGAGATGAACTGGCGCCCCCGGTCGGACAGGATAGACCGTGGCAGGCCGTGCACCTTGAACACGTGGTCTATGAACAGCTTGGCTGTCTGTTCCGCTGTGGCCACCTTCACGCAAGGAATGAAGTGCGCCATCTTGGTGAACGACTACCACGAGTACTGCTGTTTTGCCCCTCGAGCTGGGCAGATCAGTGACAAAGTCCAAGGCCACCCTCTCCCATGGTTCGGACGGGGTCTGTAGCGGTTCCAACAGTCCCGCTGGCGGTCTGTGTACTGGCTTGGCCCTTTGGCATGTGTCGTACCTCGTGACGTAATCCGCGACTTCTCCCCGCATCTTGGGCCACCAAAAGTCTCTGGCTACTAATTCCACCGTCTTTTCCTTGCCGAAATGTCCGGCGCTGGGTGCGTCGTGTAGCTGTTGCAGTACTCTCGCGCGGAGTTCATCTCCCGGCACGTAGATGGCCCCTTTGCGGAGGAGCAGTCCGTCGCGTATCTGGAACTCGTCGTCCTTCGCTGTGCCACTGCGCACCTCCTCCATCTTGGATCGTGCGAAGGAATCCGTTCGAAGCTCGCGCCGTATTGCTTCCAGGTCCACGGTGGCTGAAGCGCATGCCCACGCCTTAGGTGCGAAAATGTGTTTGGCCGCTACCGGTGCTGCTTCCTCCAGATACTGCGGCTTCCTGGATAGCGCATCAGCCATGATGTTGTTGTCTCCGGGGATATATTCTATCCTGAAGTCGAAATCCGCAAAGAACTCCGCCCAGCGGATGTGTCTCTGGTTCAGGAACCGCGCCGTGCGCCAGTATTCCAGGTTCTTATGGTCCGTGCTAACTTGCACCGTGTGTTTGGCTCCGATGAGGAAGTGCCGCCACGCCTTGAAGGCTGCATGAATGGCCAGCAACTCTCTGTCCCAGATGGTGTAGTTCTGCTCCGACTTGCTGAGTTTCCTGGAGTAGAAAGCGCACGGCCTCCAATCCCCTTGCGGGTCTTTCTGCAACAGGACTGCCCCCACGGCTCTGTCGGAGGCATCCGTCTCAACCCTCATGGGTCTGCTGGGGTTCACATGTAGCAGTTGTTCTTCGGAAGCGAAGAGACGCTTGAGTTTCTGAAAGGACTGCTCCGCCTGCTCCGTCCAGATGAACTTCTTCTTCTTGGAGCTGAGGGTGTCCGTGATGGCCGCCGTCTGCATAGCGAAACCCTTGATAAACTTGCGATAAAAGTTGGCAAAGCCGACAAACTTCTGGACCTCCTTCCGATTGCGCGGGCTTTTCCAGTCCAGTACCGATCGTACCTTGGCGCTGTCCATGGCGATTCCCTTGTCGGACAGCATGTAGCCCAGGAAATCCACCTCCGTCATGTCGAACTGGCACTTCTCCAGTTTGGCGTAAAGCCTGTGCTCCCGTAGTCTTTGCAGGACTTCCTTGACATCTCTCTCGTGAGCCTCCTGTGATTCCGAGAAGATCAGAATGTCGTCCAGGAAGCAGACGCACTTCTTGTAGAGGAGCCCCGCTAACACGTGATGCATGAAGGCTTGGAAGCAGTGGGAGCCATTTTGTAAACCGAACGGCATAACCCTATATTCATAGGTGCCCAAGGGCGTAAACATGGCCGTCTTCCACTCGTTGCCCTCCCGCATGCGTATAAGATTGTACGCCCCTCGTAGATCCAACTTGGTGAAGATGCATCCCTTCCTCACCGTCGCGAGCAAGTCGTCGATCTTGGGCATCGGGAAAGCCGTGGGCTTGGTTTTCGAGTTTAAGATTCTGAAATCAACTACCAACCTCTTTTGGGGCGTGTCTTTTTTCTTCACGAAGAACACAGGACTGCCCCCCACTGCTTTGGATTCCCGGATGAATCCCCGCTTCAAGTTGTGATCTATGAACTCCCTGAGCTCTTGCAGTTCGTCTTCAGACATGGAATACAGTTTTCCCGTCGGCAGCGTCGCCCCCGGCAGGAGGTCAATCTTGCAGTCGTAGGGTCTGTGGGGAGGCAGCTTGTCCGCTTCCTTCTCGCAGAAGACCTCCAAAAACGCCTTGTACTTGTCGGGTACCGCTTGCAGCATGCCCAGTTGTAGCTGTGGGTCATCCTCTTGCCCCTCGTCCTCCTGGTTAGTCATGATGCAATGTTCTGCGCAGTAGGAGGAGCAGAAGGTCAATTTACGCTGGTACCATGCCAATGCCGGGCTGTGCCTGTCCAACCAGCTCATGCCCAATACTATGGGCGTGTCTGACAGGTGGGTGACATTGAAGCTGATGACTTCGCGGTGATTTCCAATTCGCATCACCATTGGCGGCGTTTGCTGTACCACCTGTCCCCCCAGCAATTCTCTTCCATCGACTGTCACTACTTTCAGGGGCATCGTGGCAGGCAGGAGCGCTATGCTATGTTGCTTGATGAAATCCACTCCTATAAAGTCTGCATTGCTACCAGAGTCAATGGTAATAGGGACTTCCATGGTGAGCCCATTGGGAAGCTGGAGTGCTGCGGTGAGCTGCACCACTTGTTTGGGCGGGAGAGGGTCTGTGGGCTGTAAGATTCCTGGGGACTGCTTCACTGACTCGTCTGGCTGGGCCCCAGTGGCTCTGCTTCCAGCCAGACTTCGTCGTTTCCCTGCTGTGGTTCTCTCTGCTGAACTGCTTCTGTTACTGTTGCTGAGGCTGCAGTGTGCTTGTGGAGCCTCTGGGGGCACTCTCTTGCCATGTGCTGAGCACTGTCGCAGATGTAACACTTCCTGTTCCCTCTAGGAGGCTTCACTTTGGCTGCTCCCGGTGTTAGGGCTCTGGTTGCTGACTGAGCCTTGGCACCACCTATCTCCATCGGCTCCTCTCCCCCTCCCAGTGGAGGCGTGGATTGAGCGTGCGCTGAGTCCCTGGGAAAGAAAGGAGGTGCTCTTGCTGGTGTGCGTCCCCAACGCCCTTCGTCTTTGCTCCAGGGACGTTCTTCCAGACGCACACCAATCGTTAGCGCTCTCTGGACCACTTCTTGAGTGCTCTGGGGTCTCTCCCCCCTTGCGATTTCGTCTTTCACAGCCCCGTTCAGCCCCTCCCAGAACAGGTCCCTGACGGCCGCTGAATCTTTTTCCCATCCCAGCGCGTTGACCAATGCAAAAAAGCGGGAGTGATATTGCCTCACAGTGGCTCTGCCTTGTTTCAATCCATGTATCTCTCTTCTAGCGACATCTCCATCTGTCACTGATAAAAAACAAGCATCCATTGCCTTAATGAAGGCATTCGCATTTTGGAGGGCTGGATCATTATCTCTCCACAGATTGCGCAACCACGCTTTAGCTTCTCCATGGAGATGCGTTAGTATGAAGCCTACTTTCTCCTGCTCATCTCTAAAGTCCTTCTCCAGTAACTTTAGCGCAAAAACCACGTCTGCTCTGAAGTTAGGATAGTGCTGCAGACTCCCATCGAAATGAGAAATGCCTCCTCTCTTTCCCAGCCCAATCCCCTCTTGTCTGGCTCCTGGTAGCCCCTGTTTAGTCAACATTTCCAACCTGGCTTGCAGATCCTTGCAGACAGCAGCTGCTTCCGTTTCTCTCCTCCTGGACGCTAGTATTTCTGCGTTGAGTTGTGTCACTGCGTTTTGCAGAGCTGTCATTTGCTCTTCGGTAGTCATCTTGTGCTGCTTTCGTGAGCTCGCGAAGTACCAATCTTCGCCCCTCGCTGCGTCCACTCACGTTGCGAGGTTTTTATGAGACGGTACTTACTGTCAGAGCTGCCTCTAGGTCCCAGCTCACAGAGGACCAACGCCAGGCTGTCGTTATGTACAAAAGTCTTTATTGAGGTTTAGTTTCCATTTCAAAGCCGCAGCGCGCAGCCCTACGTCTTAAAGCCTAGACCGGCGAAGTACCGTCTGAGTCTCCTTCCCTCAGTTTAAGATCCTAGCCCGGCTCCACCTTTTACGCTGCTCTCTCCTCCTCTGGGTCCTCCTGCCCGCTGGGGCATTGCCCTTTCTGGACTCTTCCGACGCTGAGTCGCTTAGCTCCTCCCCCTGCCTCCGGCGGGCTTTAGGACCCGGTTCCCAATCCTCATTCTCTGCTGTCCCGCGCTCCTGTACATTTGAACTTGCCTCTCGCGCCAACCCAGTGACCTTCCTCCTGACCGTTACACTACTTCTGTCACTGCTTCCTTCTTCCGGGATACTGGCCGGATCTGACCTCCCCTCCGTTGTCTGACTCTCCAATGGAGGCGTGGTCAGCCCTGCCTTATCTTCTCTCCCTGGTGGGGAATGCACTGGCCCCGATCCTTGGGACTCTTCCCCCCCCACTCTGGCCAATGACTGTGTAATTTTACCCCACCAACCTGATTTGAGAAGATAGCAGAAGTAAGAACACTGCTGCCACCTACAGCTACATTCCTGTACTTTGGTCAGCCAGTAGTTAATATGGTCCCTTTATGTTAGTTGTTTTCCTTTATATTGGTGTTTAAGAGGATCTTATCTGAGGCGGGCTTACCTAATTGTTCTGTGCCACTTAAAATGTGAATTTCTATTGCATTTTTGTGGTGTTTTTAAACACTGCAAACCACTTAGAGACATCTTTGAAGTTTGAAGCAGTATATAAATTGCCCAAACAAACCTCATAAATAAATAGATGGCGACAAGAGCTGTACCCAGTCAGATGGGCGAGGTACAAATAATAAATTTAGTATTATTAAAAATCCAAATATTTGGCACTTTTCAAATCAAGTGGTACTTCGTTGTCCTGGAAGCTAAACTGATAAATGTGGATTTATAGGGAGAGTAGATTCAGCTAGAATTGTAGCAAAAATATACATTTATGAGTTAGAGTTGGTATGTTCAACTATGTGTGGGAGGGGGAGATTATTGATCATAGAGCTTCAGAGGTGCATTATTTTCACTGTACCATCCAGATGTTGTTTTGTACAATGTGCCTCTCCCCTAAACAGAGTAGCGGGATCAAGAACAAATGTCTTCATGAGGTTTAAGACTACCCTGATGGATGGCCTCTTGCTGTGGAGGGGAGACAGCCCCATGAGACCAAACAGTGACTTCATCTCCCTAGGTCTTCAAGATGGTGCCTTGGTCTTCAGGTAAGCTGCCTGCATTCCCACCCCTACCCCTTGCTTCAGCAGGGGACTTCTGACTAGGAATGGAATATAAATTTGGTCCAGTTTGCAGACCTCTCTGAATTTTGCAGTGCAGTTCTCCAGCCAACCATGTTCACTAAAAAGCATACATTGCAGGAAAGCGTGTATAAAAATGAATGCATCAGTGAAAATTACGTACAAAAATGGATTATACTGGAAGAAATTGCTCATGAAAATATGTACAGTTGGCAAAAACTGCCTATGAAAATTTGCTTCTTGGGACTAAAATGTTGCAGAAATGTCGGGAACTGAATTTGAGATTAGAACGATGAGAAACAGAGAGAACTAAAACATCTCTACTTCTGACTCAAGCATACTTGCAGCTCTGCTACTTATCAGACGGCTCCATTTACTTCAATAGAGAGGAGGAGCTCCATGTGCATAAATTCATTTGCATATATTGAAGCAAATGAGAGCAAGTGTCTTGTGAGGACACTTTGCTTAAAGAAGGCTTATCTTCACCAGATCAGAGGGCATCTAGCATTTGAATAAACCTGGATATTTAAGATTTGGTTGCTCACTTCCTGCAGTGAGAGAAACCAAGGATGCGACTGGAACGAAGGTTAGGAAAGTGAGCAGACCCCGTTTCTCCCTGGGTACAATCTTAGGGGAAGATAATTTGTGAACGGGAGCACAAGAAGAAGAATTATTACTTTTAATAGGACAAGAATATACAATTTTGTTTAGTGTCATGGGAAAGCGGAGGCAAGATCTACCTTGCTCTTTGGGTTTTCTCTTTAATCCACTCACTGCCTCCATAATGTAGTGGAGCATTTCCCGACTTGTTATTCTCAAAAGCAAATGTTCCGTCTGCCAAAAATGAAATGTAAACCCAGGGAATGATAGACAAAAAAACTAGCTGTTTGTCGTCTGGGGATTACTCCCCTGTACTTGAGTGCCTCGGGAAGTTTTCAAATGTACTTCTTCCTCCCCCACCTCCCGGTCAAATTACGAGTTTGTCAAAAAGCCTGCTGTTTCTTTTTGTTACTTTCCTTTATTCAGATAAAGTAACAACAGAGCATTTTGAGAAAGCAGTTGTCACTCCCGGTATGATTGTACATGGATACAATGCAGCAAAGTGCTATTTTCACAGTGCAGTAGAACACACAATAGGAGACACCTCAGGCAACATACAGAGACATATTATGAGCAGCTGGTATTCCGAACGAGGGTAATTATATTCAGATAGTGTTAGGCTACCCAACAAATGGGACGCGGGTGGCGCTGTGGGTTAAACCACAGAGCCTAGGACTTGCCAATCAGAAGGTCGGCGGTTCGAATCCCCACGATGGGGTGAGCTCCCATTGCTCAGTCCCTGCTCCTGCCAACCTAGCAGTTCGAAAGCACATCAAAGTGCAAGTAGATAAATAGGTATCGCTCCGGCGGGAAGGTAAATGGCATTTCTGTGCGCTGCTCTGGTTCGCCAGAAGCGGCTTAGTCATGCTGGCCACATGACCCGGAAGCCGTACGCTGGCTCCCTCGGCCAATAAATCAAGACTGACCCCAGAGTCAGTCACGACTGGACCTAATGGTCAAGGGTACCTTTACAAAAGCTTCCTCATAACAAACCATCCACAACACCTTTTTGAAATCTGCCTGATGTTCGCTTCCATTTGGGCAATCGCAATTTGCCCTTCTCACTTTTATCGAGAACTCTTTTGCCCAAAACATTCACACGGTATCCCTTTCTTAAACCCCCACAGTTAGCTTCCAGCACAAACCCTGTGCCCTTACCCTTTATTACCCTTCGGCGTCCTTGTCTGCCCCCTCTCCCCATCCCCCATTATATATGGATGGGCTGTAGCTCAGTTCTAGAGCAGGTATTTTATGAAGAAAGTCCTGGTCTTTAACCCCCAACATCTCCAGTTAGAGCAAGGAGAGTCACTTTACAACTCTCAGAATGGGTTAACAGTCAATCCCTTTTACAACTCCCAACGGCCAGGAGTCAAGGATGATGGGAGCTGTATTACAACATCATCTGGAAGGCGCCATGTTGGCTACCCCAAACTTTTTGTCCAGCTACACTTGACTAATAAAAACGATTCAGGTGAATCATGATTGTGAACTCTCCAGAACATGATGAACTTCTCTCCTTTGGTTTCAGCTATAATCTGGGCAGCGGCATTGCTACCATAACGGTGAATGGCTCCTTCAATGATGGCAGGTGGCATAGAGTAAAGGCAGTTCGGTAAGTTGTTTGTTGTTATCATCAACGTCCTATGTGGGGCTTTGAGGAATATTGGCAAGAAGTCAGGTTCAATTTTCAATTATCAATTTTATTATTGTATTGGTTTTTATCTACTTTTTGTTAATTGCCTTGAGTGCCGGTAAAACAGAAGGCAGGATATTAAACCTTCTAAATGAATAAGTCAATCTGGCATCATATTGACTGGGGCATGTGAACCAAGTGACTATGCCAAAGCCTTTGCAGAAAAATGGGGTTTGAGCGGAAAGTTGCCAGGGTGGCCAGGTTTCTTGAGAGAGCATCTTATCCCCTATATATACTCAGTAGGTCACTACATTCTACCAGAGAGTTTCTCCTTCAAACCCTCCCCCCCAAATCAGAAGCCTGCTACACTGTCACTCAGAGCTGCCCATTCTGTGGAAGAAAATTTCTGTTGTGATGCAACAGGCACCCACAATCTCTACTTTCCAGAGCCAACTGAAGTCATTTTTTCCCCCACAAGCTTTTCCAGCTGGACACCTTTGATGTCCATTTTGTATTGTTTTAAAAGCTATCTTCAGTTGTTGTTTTAATACTGAATTACTTTTCGATATTTTTATGGCATGTCTGTAAGTTGCCTTGAGACATGAGACAATTCGTAAATTTAACAGCAGCAGCAGCAACAAAAACATGAACAAACAAATAATATGAAGCCCATGAATGTTTAGATTAGAATCCAAGCTGGAGAATCCACATTTTACCCATCCATTTCTCAGACACCCCAACTCTCACCCAGCCTCCCACAATCTCCAACCCCACCAGCCATTCCATATTAAAGACCACCAGGTATTGGAATGATCAGCTTCTGTTTAGGCTGTGTACACACCATACATTGAAAGCCTATTATTCCCCCACCCCAATAATCCCGGGAACTGTTGTTTGTTAATGATACTGGAAATAGTAGCTCTGTGAGGGGTAAACCACAGTTCTGAGGATCATTGTGGGGAAATGATGTGCTTTCAAGGTGCTTTAAATCTATGGGGCTGGATTCAACTAACTGGTCCTGTTTGTGGAAGCCCAATGCAAGGACTTCTGCTAGCACAACAGGGCTTTCCCCCCACATACCCAGTGGTCAGAATAACCCCCAGAAGAAGAGTTCACGGGTGGAAGAGAGGAAGAATGCTTGCACCGATGATAGTGTTTGTAGCAGTGTGACATGGAATTCCTCCCTTGGAGTGTATATTAACATGGTGCAGCTGCACAACTCATATGATACTACTTATCCATGTTACGATAGTAACAATGTGAAAATGTGCATGTATTTAAGGGATGGGCAGTCTGGGAAAGTAACGGTGGACGACTATGGTGCTAGAACTGGCAAATCACCAGGAATGATGAGACAGTTGAATATCAATGGGGACCTCTTCGTTGGTAAGTTCCTCCTAAATTCTGTTACCTACCTTTCTTAAGAGTTGTAGAGAGGCTGGTTCACGCACACAAGCCATTCAATACAGTTGTTTACTGTAGGACGAGTACTGCTTATGCATGCAGTTGTTGTTTTTCAGTGTCCACACAGCACTGTTGGGGTCAACATGCCAGTCTGCACTGTATTCCCTCCCCCCTCAAATTAATATGGATTTTTATTTTCTGGGGGAAATCTAATTACACTGGAACCTCAGTTGTCAAACACTTCAGAAGTCAAACGTTTTGGCTTTCGACCGCCGACAACCCAGAAGTGAATGCTTCCGTTTCTCCATTTTCTTCAATGGATTTTGCCGACCAGCAATCGCACCTCGGTTGTCGAATGGTCTTCCGGAATGGATTACGTTCGACAACTGAGTTTCCACTGTATTTATCTACCTAACAAAAACAACCTGTGGCCAATGTCCTATTTACAATGCTTGGTTGGCCCCCATGGGAAAGAGATGCAAGACAAGGTAGGCCTTTGGCCTGATGGAGAAGGGCTACCCTTTGGTTATCGTGAGCTGCTGAGAGGACTTTTTAAGGGCCCTCAAAAGAAGCATATAAACCTTTTAAAATAAGCACATCTTTACTTACTTAGTTTCTCCATCTCTCTCTCTCTGGCAGGTGGAATGAAAGAGATAGCTCTGCATACAAACAGACAGTATATGAGGGGCTTGGTGGGCTGCATTTCCCACTTCACTCTTTCTACGGATTACCATATTTCACTGGTTGAAGATGCGGCTGATGGGAAGAACATCAACACTTGCGGGGCAAAGTAACAGGTGGGAAATAGTCAGAGGGAAGAGCCTTTCACCACTGTTCTTGCACACAGAGGACTTGCCTTCGGAGTGAGGCCTGGAAGCAAGAAACAACCTGAAGCAAAAATCACAGAAGGGGACCATTTGCCACTCTCCTTTCCTTTGGATAACATGCTCTCTCTGTCAGTGCAGGAGCACAGTGCAGGAGCGCCACCCTTTAAACTGCAAATAGTTGTAGAGTCCCGTGCAGCAGAGCACCTATGCTCTTGTCTACGGCCGCTCCCTGCCCATTAACATGCATCCTCCGCAGCAGGGCTGCCTTCAAGCCCACTTGCCTTCGCAGTAGCCTCCTCACGCAGTGAGCAAAAGCTGGGCAGGTTGGGTAGCAACATGCCCCATTTTGCTGGCAAGTGGAGCTTTTGGCTTTTGTGGCTGGGAACAAGAGCTCTGCTGCATTGCAGAGAGAGAAAGATTGGAAGCCTCCATCTTGGTTCCTGCTGTGCCCCTAGGCCCTTCCCTGTAGTAAGAATGTGCAGAATTAAGAGGGGGGAAATGGTAGCAGCGCTTGTTGTGACCACCTCATCGTTTCAGCCACAGAATGTCTACTAGCATCCATGGCTGGAGAATAGTATAGTCTGCTTTCTTGTGCTTTGAAGAACAGATCCACCTCCCTCTGAATATGCCGTCGTGCAGCACGTTGTATCGATCACTATTCTAGTCTCATTCATAGGCTGGGCCCAGGAGAGGCAAACAGTAGATCACAGCATCAGATTTGTACTGCTCATCTTCAGGCTGCAGACAGAAAGGCTTTGTTTGCTTGAACCCCCAGAATCTCTGCACCTAGCATGGTAAGGATTATAGCTTTCCATCTGCAGGGACTTTTTTTTTTTTAACATAGAAAGAATGATCATTTATGCAATATCCTGCTGAAGTAGTACAATCCAGGAAGAGCTTTAACCATGCAATATGCTGGTTTTGTACACAAAAGGCTATTGCTTTACTCCCATTTTCTCTCTGCCTGGGGAGCAGCACCAGAGCAGGAAGTTCCCTTAGGTCTTTAAACCTAGTGCCCTGCTACAAATCTGCTAACAGAGAAGGGATGGTATTCGGCATTGGTGTTGACGCTCACATGGACTGTGTTGCTGGCCAACAGTGACGGTTCTGCATCAGTCCAGCTTATCAAACAAGCAAAAAGAGGGGGAGAGGGGATGTAATGAGTTACAGACCATACCCTTGGCTCACACAGTGTGTCTTTATGACCTATGGGTCGGTTCTGAAATTGTGGTAACTTATGCAGCCTTAATGGCACAGCAACTGTATCATCCGCACCACTGAGTGGCATATTTTGAAAGTGCTGTATTTATGCATTCCTTTATCCTATTCCAGCCTCAAAATCAGTTGCAGGTATTTGCAGCTCCAGTCTACCCAGTGTAAATACTCACAAGAAGTTATACTCTATTCCAGAGTTCTGTTGTTTCCCAAAGAGAATCCTCCTTACTATTTTGAAAACTCTACTTTTTTATTACATGCAATTGGGGGGGCGGCGGGGGGGGGGGGACCGGGACCCAACAACCACATTTTATAGCAGTAATTTTGCACCTGTATTTTTATATAGCAGAGGCAGCGGCAGTGATTGGCTAGTTTTGTAAAAGGATTAGGCGTCTCACACAGAGTTTAGCATGCTGCAGATCTTTCCCTAAAGGAATAAGGAGTGCTAAGATTCTTACGTTTGGGGTGGGCAAGGGATGTTTTGCTTGTGCTTATTCTACAGTTTTAGTGGGAAATATTTGTGAAATGTAACTGGTTTTACAATCATCATCTTTGTTTTTGTAAATTTAGACTGCTGAAAATGTACATTAATGAAGCTTTTCTGGCTTGAAGTATTGAAAAGATGTTAAAAGTTCTGTTCTACTATGATATTTGGCCATCGAGTATCATTTATTTTTTTTTAAAATTGAGCACCGTAAGCTTAGGTAGAAGTTAAGATTCATGGGGTAACTTCAGAAGGTGCCTGTAATGCGTCATGAATTCATAGTACAAGAAAAAAAAAAGGACACGGGTGGCACTGTGGTCTAAACCACTGAGTGTTTTGGGCTTGCTGATCAGGTTGGTGGTTTGAATCCATGCAATGGTGGTGAGCTCCCATTGCTCTGTCCCAGCTCCTGCCAACCTAGCAATTCAAAAGCATGCCAGTGCAAGTAGATAAATTGGTACCTCTGTGGCGGGAAAGTAAAAGGCGTTCCGTGTGTTCTGGCACTTGTCACAAAGTCCAGTTGTGCCAAAAGCAGTTTAGTCATGCTGGCCACATGACCCAGAAAGCAGTCTGTGGACAAATGCTGACTTCCTTGGCCCAAAAAGCGAGATGAGCGCCACAACCCCATGATCACCTTAGACTGGACTTAACTGTCCAGGGGTCCTTTACCTTTTTACCTTAGTAAAGAAAGTGGAACAATGTCAGGATAAGAGTTTAGATACACATAGCGCAAAGTCATGGTGTCTAAAACAGACCATAGTTTATCACAAACTTGCTGCTTGTATGAATTGAGAAGACTATGTGCAAAAAAATGGAATAAAAACAGGTTTGCAAGGGGAAAGTAGTACAAACTTCTGAAGAGTAAGAAAATACACATTTATTTAACTCCATGACAGTATTCTGCCAAATTCTTAATACATGCATATTACAGGCATAAGCAGTACATTGCCATTTATGTTCATGCTAAAGTCAGTATATCAATACTATATCACTTAAACTTTGCCACTCCCTCCTCCCCAGTTGTGTTCCACAATATTATCCTCCACTAAAGTTGCCTACTTGGGAAATTTCACCAAGGCTAAATATTTAGCTGCTAAAGTACTGTTTCTATCATTTGGATGTTTAGGGGAGGAAACATTGCCCTTTCCCAGGCTTGCTTTGCGCAAATACTCAAGATGCTCATTACTATAAAGTCCCCCTAACCCCAAGGAGGTTTATTGGCTTTGGAATGGATGCACTTTTATCACAGGATGGCTGGGTTTTCACTCATGCACTTCAAATTTTGCAGCTTTCCCAAAGTAAGCACGCCCTCCTTTCACTGGTGCGCAATGTTTCTAAATTCCAAGGGCACTGTGTGAGATTGAAAGTAGTCTCAAAAAGACATCCCCGAGATTTAAATATGCACAACATAAGTACATTCATTTGCATACATCACATAGGTTTGCTTAAGAGACACAACATTACCTGAGCTGTTTTGGCTTCAAATCACCAAATTCAGCAATCCAAAGTACAAAGATAGGAAGCAAGGCTAAGTTAGGGCAAACTGGTTGCATAGGAATTAAAACACAGGCAATGGTTCAGTCTTCCAGTCAGTTCAATATTATAATGCTCATTTAATATTTTAAAAAGTATTGAGATTAGCTTCACATCTATTACACATTATCCATTTAATATGCTATGTACACTTTTAATAAAAACCATCATAATGTACTGAACTATAAAAACACAGCATATATCATACAAGTAACGGCTTTACTTACAAAGTCCCTCCCCTAACCCCATTTATGCTCCCACCCAACACAACTCCCCATCCTTACTTCCTTCGAGTCTATGCTTCATCTCACTGCAGGAGATTTCACATTCACAATGAAGGCCTAAAGGAGACCACACAGCCACGTGGAAAGTTCTCTCCGCCCTCTACTATACACAGAGGGGACAATCCACAAACCAGCCACAGTGGTGTGGTTCTTTCAAAATCGGTGCAAATCAGTGGTTTGCAAGCATCCTACCCATTAAGAAACACACTCCACGCCAACAGGTCTGCTGAGCAATCCCGCTGAGCCTCTCAGAGGATCTTACAGCACATTTTAATGCATGGATGCGCGCTTGGACTATCCAGCGCACAGCACCTGTTTGGCATCGCCCCATGTGAACTAACAGTGCCCCCTAAAATAACAAAACAACTCTGCATATGCACATCACCTGTAAGATGAGTAGTGGATCTTCAGATAAGATGGGCTGTCACTGCTGATCTTTGAACTGTGGTTTGAACACCACTGCTCCCTCTTCAGACAGTTCTTTGCCAGGTCCCTGCATCTTAACACACCAATGACTTGCAGCATGGCTAACCCACAGCCACAATCTAAACAGCAAGTGTGGGGTCTTCTCAGTGCACAGCACAACTGAAATTCGTGCATACAGCCTAAGGCCTTTCCCTCCTTTAAATCTGGGGTTTAAAGGGGGGAAGGACCGAGACAACACTGGGATAGGGAGGACAGGTGGCTGCAACATCTTGCTCTGGTTGGGCCAGACCCCTAGATCACGAGGAGCCCATTAACCTTTAGTGGCTTGAAGCGCTAGAGGCACATTCCTGCTGAACCCTCTTAAGTACAATTGCACAAGCCCTACTGAAATAAATGGAGGCTGCCAAGCAGAGTCCTTTAGAGGAAAATCAAATATTTCAAGCAGGGCTTTTCCAAAACAGCAGGCAGCCCCAAACTCCTGCCCATTTCCCTTCCATACGAGAAAAAGCTTTTCAGAGACAAGTCACAACGGATCTTTGGGTGTTCCTCTACAGTAGCTTCCACATACTTTGTTTTGCACTTCAGCAGTCATGCTGCATTACAGGAAGCATTCTAGAGCAGCAAGACATAAGCGCCTTTCCCCTTCAGATGCTCCCTCCTAGCCAGAAAATACCTAGTTGTCTGCCATGGAAATTGATGGCTTGTGCTCGTCGCCCACAGTGCCCCATGCTACTGACAGGCAGGGGATAGCAGCTTTTTGACATCAGGCATCAGAAACACTCTAATCCCTTCCCAACTGCTTTGGGGCAGTGTACTCTAAAAGACAATAATGGGCACCCAAATGGAGATATAAATACACACTGGTGGTGTCCCTGCTGCTTCGCCTGACAAGAGCCGCACTTTGCAAGCATTTTAGGGAAGAATCCACCTGCCCCCTCCTCTTGCATAGTCACCACTGGATGGAATTGCCACGCAGCAAAATTATTCCAAGATCTTCACATAAAGGGAAGAAAGTGATTCAGAGGGTGAGAAGAAACCACTCCTATGTTTTCAGCATTATAGCTTACTCTTATCTGCTAAATCAGGTTTCCTCAACCTGATGCCCTCCTGAAGGCCTTGCATACAACTCGCATCAACCACTAGGGCTGATGGTAGTTGTTGTGGTGCAAAGCAGCTGGAAAGCAACAGGTTGAGGAAGCCGGCAATAAATCATGTTTATGAGGTATATTGTATGCAAAAGTTCTAAAAAAAAAAAAAATGTACATCCTACAACACTTCAAAAGTGCCATCTCTCTCACACATACAACACACACACACAGAAGGATTCACAGTCCCTTTCCTCCCATTCAGTCAGCACAAAACAACAAATATGACTTAAATGCCATGATGCCCTTCAAAAATTCTGCTCTTAAAAACAAAATTACCAAAACAAAGTATTAAAAACATATGGCTCAAATTAAAAGCAAAAGGAAGGAACCCTCCAGAAAAAAATGAACATTATATACTAAACAGGACAAAACGGTTTAAAATGTTAAAACAAAAAGAGTGATTAGACTCTTTAATTTCCCCCACCTTCTGAAATAGGTGCCATACCTCTGCCTCAGAAATACTTATCAGAACTGCTCTAGAAAAGATGGTTTAACGTTTTAGTTGAACCTATATGAAACATACTCCAGACGCTAGAAGACCACTCAAGCTAATCTTTCACTTTTAAGGGCAGAAAGCACAAGATAATTAAGGCCTCAGCCTTCACATGAACACAGAAGCAGACTTCCTAACCTACAGATGCCTATTGTAGCACCACAGGAGGTAGGGGGCCTTGTTGGGATTGTGGCAGGGAGAGGAAGCGCTATCCTTCCCTTTCCCAACCGCTTATTCTTAGACAGCACAGGTTTCCCCCAGAGCTGCTTGTTACATAACAAACTTCATGCACATTAATGGTTGGCATTCACATGACGTGTTACATCTAGTTGAGAGCACTATCAGGGTGCAGCATGGGAAAAGGATGCAAGTGAGCAAGGGCAATGCTGCTTGTTTGCCCTAGTGGCAACGCCATGTAATAAGCACATCCAATTGGCTATGTAGTGTCTAAACCCTGATAGGCTAGCCTGTATGTAGCATCTCACCATTCCAGCTTGCTATCTAAACCCTAATAGACTGGAATGGCATCATGAGGGGAAACCAAAATGGTACTGGAGAAGCAGCAGAATGGGAAAAGTGTAGCTTTGCAGATGAAAGCTCAGTGCAAAATTCAGGGACGGCGATTTAAAAAAAGAAAGAAAACACCACGTGCGTTATTTACCCAACAATATGTTGTTCCAAAAAGTTTTAGTTCAGTTTGTGGTTTTGCAGTTACTACATGTTTCAGGGCATTTTTCTCATGTGTTTCTGCATTTCAAGATCTCTGATAAGCTGCAATGGACTACTTCTTGATATGAGGCAATTACAAAATTCGAGGGTGGGACAGGATGATGGAGGGGGAATACTACCATGATATTCAGCTGGAAAGAAGTCACTCCTATCCGCTTAACGGACCAAAACAAATCCACATGGTAATCTCACACTGGTAGATAACAGGCTGCCATTGCACCACATGTTTTACCACAGAAATGCAGCAAATGTGTGGTCAAAATTCTCTTGTAACACTTTGCAGGATGATACAAACAACCTCATATAAGACATATTGTTTTACCACATGCCAGGGATCAGAAGAAACCAAATCTAATTCCTGAGGGAAAAGCCTTGAAAAAGCAGCTTAAGAAAATAATAGGCACTCTGCTAATTAAACAAAACCCCATCAGCGCCACACACACCCCTGTCTAGATTTTAAGGAATGTTTGGTGTCACGACTAGCCAACGTTACGGCCTATTTACAGTCCTTGAAAATATGGTAAACAAGACTACTGCGTTTAGCACCTGAGGGACGAGCACTATTGCCACGTGGGGAAAAAAAGGGATAGTGATTAATACTAGAAACACCCTTGTGTTTTTTTGTGTATGTGTCAGGGGGGAGGTCCCAGTTACCAAAGTAATAAAGGAAGACTCCTCCATATTGAAAGGCACTCTACAAGTGTGACTTCCTTCTGACAACAGTGAATCAAACCTATAAAACACCTCCACCAAATTTTGCACTTAAAATGGACATTTGAAATATAATAGACCTGAATTATTTCAAATTCTTTCAAAGTAGCTGGAAAACTCAGGACCATTCCATGAAAAATCCCCATCACAGTCGAGCTAACATGTAGGCTTCAGTAGCTCAGAGTAGGCCTATTACATTGGTCCCTTGACTCGATTTCTAAAGAATTTGCTACATACAAAGTGTTCAACAGGCAGTTGCCAATGAGGGCATCTGAAATAAGTTTATATACCACAAACATATATTATTCTATGTGTATGTGAATGTCACTTCCATAAGTAGTGTGTAATTATAGACTTGCATGAGCAAGAAATATACTGTAAATGCATGGATCTGATTTAGCTTTGCTTTAAGGCTGCAACCCGGGGGGGGGGGGAATATGTTGTGGTTTTAAAGAAGAGCTTAAATGTGCAAATTCCAGAGTATTATGTATACAAAACAAGACATCCTCTCCACTTGTTTTCTGGGCAAATATTTGCAAATAAATTCAGGAGAGGGAAACTCCATTTGCATGGAAACATAACCATGCATGAAAAAAATTGTATTCATGCATGAAATGTATTGCATGGAAATGTATTCATTGCAATACACACGCAAACATATTCACAGATGGCCACTCCCCCATCCATGAGTAACAGTTTCCCACAGATATGATGGACGGAAAACCGTTCTCAAGTTTGCCCTGATTATGATTTCGGTGCTCAAGCAGGGGAAGAGCTTTGGAAGACTAAATCTAAAGACTCAAGACCCAGGATGGTAAATCTGCCTCTGCAAAAATGGTGCCTTCACTCTGCACTTCAGGTTGCAGGAGGGCGATGACATGACTGGATGATCCTCAACAAAGAAACCAAAAAAAATGCCCCCACAGAAAATAAAAAATAGCATGTCAGGGAGGTGGATTCCTGCCTAGCATGACTACTTGAGGTCAAGATGATTTTATATTTAAAAAAACATTGCTTAAAAAGCTGGAAGCTTCACACATTTATCTATTCCTGACTGAGATTTTAAAATCAGTGTTACACTTTTGTTTTTGCACCCCTGAGTCATCTATTGCAAATTGGTTTATACAGTAGGTACAGGAACTCGCGTCCAGGCTTGTCAAACTCAGCCACCCCACAGATCAGCTGTCGCCATGGCTGATCAGCTGTTTGAAGATGGAGCTCTTCCACACAAACCGGTTTAAGTCCCATTGAAATCAAAGGGAATGCTGTGCCTGAAGCAGTAAGGTGCTTCTACAAAGCAGGTTGAGGAACGCAGCCTTCAAACCGTCAGCAACTGCAAAATGGTAGTGTTTGGGTACTGTAGTGTTTGGTTGCTCAGAATCATAGAAAAATGGATTAAAAAAAGAAAAAATATATACCTTTGACCAAGCAGCAAGCCCCTGATCCTGCACATACCTGACGTGCGTCAATGCCTTTAAAAGCCTAACGATCCAAGTGCGTGATATTTGTAATAATTTCTCCCTGCTATTCAAAATGGAAAACCAGAAAAAAAAAACAGTCGCAAAAGGAGAGCGCTATGCTCTACTGACAAGGCAGATTTTAGGAGGGGACTGCCCCTCCCCCAACAGATACAGACCTCCTGCTACTTTTTGGTTTCATAAAGGGTTACCTCAGAGCACCTGTTCCCCCATTGGGGCACAATAAATTAGCATCTCTGTCGTCCGAAACGAATATTGCCACTTCCACTGTTAACTTAAAACAAGGCCAGCGTTCCATTTCAGCAAATGACATTATAAACCCTCCAGTATAGTGTCTCCAAGGCTGATAAGCAATTTCTGCAGCAATTTCTGCTTTCCAGAGAAACTTGTTACCACCTCAAGGCTGCTAAGCATTTGGTTTGTTGTGAAAGAAGTTAGCAAAGGACCACCCTGTGTTGGTGGCTTTGGGGGAGTCTTCGTCCTCTTTGGGTGGGATCAAAAACTGCCGAGAATTAATGGAACAAGGGCTCCCAAAGGAGGTGTTTTCATTGTTGCTGCCAGTAGATGCAGGGGAATCTGGGCAGTCTGTATTCCAGGAGGAAGTATTCACTTGAGGTCTGTAGCCTGCAGCCTTGTCCAAGTCCTCTTCGACGGATGACGAGTCCTCCATTTTTATCAAGCTATTCACCGGCAGCTGCATTTGGGGTTTATAGCCTGCTGCCGCCACACAGTCAACTTCTGGTCCTTCCTTCAGCTTCACTGGAGCTGGGTACATAGTCTGGATGTCAATGTAGACAACTTGGGAAGACCCCGCCGATTCGTCGTTTGGTGGGTTAGAGATCTCCTCCTCGATGATTGGCGGGCAGTAGGAGACGACAATGTGGCTCTCCGTGTCAGAGTCAGCGCCATCTTCCGGAAGCTCTTCTGCTACGGGCGATGTAATGGCTGTATCTTCAATCTTCAGGCAAGGGGACTGTGTTTCAACCACTTCAATGTTGTTGGGGGTACAGGGATTCATCTCCAGGGTTTTGGAATTGGGGTTTCCCTATAAATCGGAAAACAAAGCAAAGAACGTTTAGCATTTGCAAGTTTAAAGGAACTGGATTCTTCTGGGTTAGGGAGGAAAATCACAGAACCTAATTTTGAAAACTTTCTATTTCGTTATTCAAATAACCTGTTCGTATACAGATTGTTCCTATGAATATTTCTAATTCATAGCCATCAGCATTAAGAACATAAGCAGAGCTTGCTGGATCAGGGCAATGGCTGATTTAATCCAGGATCCTGGCCGACCAGTGCGAACCAGTCCCCTCTCTGCCTGCCCCTGATTTCAGTCTTGCACAAAAGCTAACTAAATACTGTGAATCTCACATCACCAATTACTAGCCCTATTCCTTTCTCTCCAAAGGTTGATGGCAGGTAACAAAAACAAAAATTAAAAATGCTGCTAAGAACTCTTAAAAGAACAAGAAAGTAGGGTACTTTTAACGTAACCCATACAGTCATAAACTCTGCCAAGTCCTACTCCCTAAAAACAAGCTGCCTAGGCTGTAAATCGAAGGAGTTGCTTCAGAATATCTCATAAAAATGAAAGAGACCTTAAAAACAACACAACTTTCTCCAACAATCACTGCCTTTCCATATTTCACACAGGGCAGCCCTAGGCTGGGAGAATCTGGATCCAAACCAGGGATGGGTGGAATCTGTCTATTTTGGTTTCAGTTTAGAATTTCACCAGCCTTCAATTCAGTTTCCCACATTTCTGCACCAGTCTGGGGTTCTTTAAGTCCTCATGAAAATTCATCCAACGTTTGGGTGAGAATATCCAGTAACTCTTTGTTAGAACTGGACCCATCTTTTCCAGGTGGGGATGGACTCCCTCAAAAGCTGGTGGACTCTCCTTCCTTGGGGGGTTTTAAGCAGAGGTTGGATGACCAATGGTCATGGATGCTTTAGCTGAGATTCCTGCATCGCAGGGAGCTGGGACTATATGACTCTCGGGTTCCCTTCCAACTCAACAATTCTATTAATCTATGTGCTAAACATCTAATCAGTCAATGGTAAAATGTGTAAGGTTACCTCTGGATCCTTCGGGAACTCTAAAGCTTTGCAGTTTTCTGGGTTTGGAATGTCAGGATAGAAGGTTTCTTTAATCCTTTGGAAAGAGGAACACAGATATTAATGTCAGGAATCACCGGCAAGCTGCTGGGGGAGGGGATGCTTTTCAGCTTGAGGGCCACATTCCCACAGGGTAAACATTCTGGGGGCCGTATGTTAGTGTGGGGCTGGGGCATAGAAGCAAAAAGGGGATGAGTCGGGGCACCTGCCTTTTGTACAACAGGCTATATTCTAATCTTGCTGAAATCAGAGATTCACACACACACACAAACTGCACAAATCGAGGCAAGCAAGAGGAATCATCATTATGAGAGCACAGCCAGTCAAGAACATGGAGGTCCGCATTTGCTGCACAAGCCAGAGGTTTTACAGCCCTGTTCTACAGTATTGTGTGGGTCATATTCAAGGAGTGTCTTGGCATTTTTATGCTGTAGCATCCAACACCACATTTCAAAAGGAAATAGAAAAAATTCCAGCATATAATTTAGTTACACGTGAGGAATTTCCTCTGCTCCCACAAATATAGGCTTCAATATGTGTTGAGAGCCACACATCCCCTTACATTTTCCTAATTTACTTCAGAGTAGGATGTGGATTCTGCACCCTTCTCTATAGACCGTGTCCCTCAATTGGCCTTTTGCCTCAGTCATTATTATTATTTTTCCCTCTTGTTCTGTACATCACTGAAAGAACACCCCTGGATTGAGGCCCTTTGGCTAAAAATGTCCTCCACCCCTGGTGTAGCAGTTTAGCATTAAGGGCTAACAGATCACAGGGCCGTTTACAGTGTTTACAGACTAATATTCCACTTATTAAAAAATAACCTTTAATTTGAAACTCATTCCCCAAAAATTTGGGGTTTATTAAGAGTGTGGAACAGATAGCATCAGCCAAACAAAAAAAGCAGAACTACTGCCTATCCTTGTTTGACAAGAAAATAAAGTTTGCTGAATACCAAATATTAATTATTATTGTTGTTATTGTTATTTTAACACATTACCCACACTTCACTCTAAGGGCCCAGGGCAGATCACAAGCCATTTAAAATTACAACATTAAAAACAGATACAAAGCTTACAATTAAAAAGATGTGATCACAAAAAATAAAGTTACCATTCTCTCTTCCTGTAGCAAAGGATGCTGGTCACCACTCCCAACACAATAACAATAATTACTGGGACAAGGATGGCAATGATTAATCCCACAGCTGAAAAATTAAGAGAGAGAAAAGCTAATACAATCAACTAACAGTCCTGCTGCACCTGAATTTTTTTTTAAAAAAAAATATACAGCAGAAGCTTTCATGGACTGCACTTGGGGTGGAGGGGACTAGCAAAGCAGAAATAATTCAAGTAACCAGCAGCGGCTCTTAGTGACCCAGGATCAAGTTACAGGCTTCCGATGGGGGTGGCTTGTAATATATAGTAAAGAAGGCTTCCAGGAAATGGCTGGTCTCCCATTAGACATTGCTTATTGGAAACAGAAGAGATTGATGGGAAGCTGCACAATTTTGCTCCTGCTGCCTGTGCACAAAAAAAAACCAAACCCACATTGAACTACTGCATTATTCTCAAGGCTCAGCCCCACATCCGTTTGCCCTGCCGATTTCCCCCTGGAAAACCCATGGCATAGAGCTGAATCGGAACAAACTGCGACTGGGTTTCCCACGGATTGCTGTTTGTTCTGATTTAGCACTAAAGAGCAGGTCTTCCAGGGGAACGTTGGTGGGGCAAAGGTAAAATTGCTCAGACCTTTACCTTGAAAGCATGGGAGAAGCAGAAGTGTGGGCAACCCCGGAGTCAGGGTTGCAAGACCTTTGCTATCACCAGTTTCTTTTAAACATCTTTGCCTTTGTCCAAGCACCTGTTAATTCTATTTGGAATTGAAAAAATTTTGTGCATGTGGTGGTGTGTTTTTTGTACACCACCTTAAAAAAAACAAACCCTCAACAACCTCCTGTTCTGCAGGATTTTGGCTTAATCTTTGCCCCATATGCTGCAGCCAATCATATGCACACACTGATCTCTACCCACCCTCCCTTACTGACTATAAACTCAGTAAGGTCCATGGGGCAGAGACCCACCCAACATTTGCTTCTGAAATCCTGCAAAGTATTCTCTACACCAATGGTGCCTGAACACGACCGCCGATAATCTTTGAGGGTTATTCAGGAATTTGAGAGGTGTTCATTGTGCATTGCGCCATTATCCGGCGAGAATTAAATATGTCACCCCAAAACAACCCTCCCCCACAAAAAAAGACCCCCAACAAAATACACCTTCCTTCACCCCAAAAAACTTACAATTCTCCTTTGTAACCACAGACAAGCTGCTTGGTGGACCAATTCCACCAGCTGTGTAGGCTCTTAAGTTCAGGTGGTAGTTTGTTTTCCCTTGAAGGCTTGATATTTTTAAGGTGTTTTGCTTTAAGTCAGTAATATTCATGTAGGTCTCCGAGTGGCCTGGTGTTAGGGGGGAAAGAAAAGAAGAATTAGGGTGGGGGGGATTTTAAGAAAAGCACCAGTTATCACAGGGCAGATTCACACATGCTGTTTTGTAAAATGAACTTTCAAAGGGGAAGGGAGTAAATGCATATAGATTAAAGGACAATCCAGTCCTATCACCTCACATACATATTTATTCAAATACTACTATCTTGCCCCTTTTCACAATATTCCATTCTATTCCCGCCCCCCTAAAAAACCCCCAAACTCCACATCTCATTAGGCTGCTTTGGGTGTTCCTCCTGCCACAAACAAACAAACAAATCCATTCCCTGCACTCCTCTTGCTGCAAGCTGTATGGTTTAAAGCCAAACTTACTCTACCCTCCCCATTCAGAGGATAGATACCCCTTCTTGTAAAAGGGCAGCAAGACAAAGCCCCATAATTGACTTTGAGAATAGATTGGCAAAGACCACTGACTGTGGCTGTGCATTGCAGTACTTGAACGTTTCCCCCTAGAAAATTCTAAGTAAGTAAATAAATAATAATAATAATAATAATAATAATAATAATAATAATAATTTTTATTTTTACCCTACCCTCCCTGGCCAAAGCCGGGTTCAGGGTGGCTAACACCGGTAAAATTACAATGGAAACATAATTGGGGGGGGGGGACAAAACCCCAATTTAAAATACAGGTTAAAATGCAATTTAAAAAGCAGCCTCATTTTAAAAGTAGCCCATAAATCAAAACCGTAAGGGGAGGAAAGACATAAGGGTCAGACTGAGTCCAAACCAAAGGCCAGGCGGAACAGCTCTGTCTTGCAGGAAAGATGTCAAGTCCCACAGGGCCCTAGTCTCTTGTGACAGAGCGTTCCACCAAGTCGGGGCCAGTACTGAAAAGGCCCTGGCCCTAGCTGAGACTAATCTAACCACCTTGCAACCTGGGACCTCCAAGGTGTTGTCATTTGTGGACCTTAAGGTCCTCCGCGGGGCATACCAGGAGAGGCGGTCGCATAGGTACGTGGGTCCTAGGCCGCTTGTTAAAGAGTTAGTTGGGTGCTGCTGTGCTTCCAGATTTAGGAGGAGTTCTGAGTACTTCTACCAATGGAAAATGACAGAGGGACTAAATACTAACAGGAAAATACCCCCCCCCCCAAAGAACCCATCACCAGACACTTCCTGTGCAAAATAGGTTGACCTTGAAATGTGCTGTCAAGCTGCTGTTATCTAGCTCCGCGGGGAATGATTCCTCCCAGCTGTATTTTCCAAAACAGAAATAAGTTTATTTCCCATAAGACACCCAGTCACAAAGCAGCTATCAAGGGCAGGGCTAACAGAATCCCAAAGGTGGCTCTTTCTTGTTCCCAGGCTCATCCTGTTCTACAGGAGCTGGGATGGATGTGGTTGCTTTTCTGTGCTTGCACACCAGAGATGCTTCATTTATTGCAATGGTGGGAATAATTGGGGACGATCATCGATCAAGTATTCAGGGCATCAGCAACACACTTCCAATTGAGTTGTCTTTTCAAGTGGTGTTGGCCATTGTGTGGCTAGAGTCCCATAGAACTCAAAAATCTGAATGCTGGAAGATTCAGGACAGACAATAGAGAGCACTTCTTCACATAGTGCATTCTTTAAAAAAATGCAACCTGCTCTCGCAAGAGGGAGTGATGGTGACCAATGCAGTGTGGTTTTAGAAGAGGATTCGGCAAATTAATGGAGAATATAGCTTTCAGTAAAAAGGGACGCGGGTGGCGCTGTGGGTTAAACCACAGAGACTAGGACTTGCCAATCAGAAGGTCGGCAGTTCGAATCCCCGCAACGGGGTGAGCTCCCGTTGCTTGATCCCTGCTCTGCCAACCTAGCAGTTCAAAAGCACGTCAAAGGGCAAGTAGATAAATAGGTACCGCTCTGGCGGGAAGGTAAACGGCATTTCCGTGCACTGCTCTGGTTTGCCAGAAGCGGCTTAGTCATGCTGGCCACATGACCTGGAAGCTGTACGCCGGCTCCCTCAGCCAATAAAGCGAGATGAGCCCCGCAACCCCAGAGTCGGCCACGACTGGATCTAATGGTCAGGGGTCCCTTTACCTTTACCTTTATAGGTTTCAGTGGATCCAAGCCCTAATGGCTATGTTTGAACGCTCTGCCCCACACCAAGTTCCAGGGTCACACTTTGGTCAGCAAGGTGTTAAAGATGGCTGAGCCAAGAAAATGACTTTCCCAGTAACATAAAATGACTTAAAGTGTGAAGGTCAAAGATCAGTATTGTACACATCCTTTCAAGGTCTCTGCGATATTGTGTCAGTTGGTGGGGGAGGGGGCATGTTGCCGAGAACAGAGCTGTGCTTTCAACAAGTATTCCTGGAAAGATGCAATTAAGCTGTCCTGAGGTCCCTTTAAATATTATTCCCGTTGCAAGGCTGCTACTGAGCTATGCAGGCAGACAAGATTATCAATGAGTGGGAAGTTGGGGTGGGGTGGGGTGGCTGTTTCCAGGCAGAATGAGACCAGAGGGCAAGTTCTGGGGAAAATGACAGTGAGACCGGCAGGTTTTATTTTCTATTAACTCTGTAGTTGAGTGCAACATACCACAACAAGCTAGGATTAAGACAAGAAAGAAGTTTCAGGTGTAATGGCAAACCTGGGTTAACACAAGAAAATGATCTCCACCCCCATCGTTCAGCCCGGACACTGAGATCCAGCGCCGAGGGCCTTCTGGCAGTTCCCTCATTGCGAGAAGTGAGGCTACAGGGAACCAGGCAGAGGGCCTTCTCGGTAGTGGCGCCCGACCTGTGGAACGCCCTCCCATCAGATGTCAAAGAGATAAAGAATTACCTGACATTCAGAAGACATCTTAAGGCAGCCCTGTTCAGGGAAGTTTTTAATATGTAATGCTGTACTGTTTTTAACACTGATTGGGAGCTGCCCAGAGTGGCTGGGGAAACTCAGCCAGATGGGCGGGGTATAAATAATAAATTATTATTATTATTATTATTATTATTATTATTATTATTATGTTGTTGTTGTTGTTGTTGTTGTTGTTGTTGTTGTTGTTGTTGTTGTTGTTGTTTAGTCGTGTCCGACTCTTCGTGAACCCATGGACCAGAGCACGCCAGGCACTTCTGTCTTCCACTGCCTCCCGCAGTTTGGTCAGACTCATGCTGGTAGCTTCAAGAACACCGTCCAACCATCTCGTCCTCTGTCGTCCCCTTCTCCTTGTGGCCTCCATCTTTCCCAACAGCAGGGTCTTTTCCAGGGAGTCTTCTCTTCTCATGAGGTGGCCAAAGTACTGGAGCCTCAGCTTCAGGATCTGTCCTTCCAGTGAGCACTCAGGGCTGATTTCCTTCAGAATGGATAGGTTTGATCTTCTTGCAGTCCATGGGACTCTCAAGAGTCTCCTCCAGCACCATAATTCAAAAGCATCAATTCCCATGATCTTTGTTTTTTTGATGCTGAGCTTCAGACCATATTTTGCGCTCTCCTCTTTCACCCTCATTAAAAGGTTCTCCTCACTTTCTGCCATCAAGGTTGTGTCATTTGCATATCTGAGGTTGTTGATATTTCTTCCGGCAATCTTAATTCCAGCTTGGGATTCATCCAGTCCAGCCTTTCGCATGATGAATTCTGCATATAAGTTAAATAAGCAGGGAGACAATATACAGCCTTGCCATACTCCTTTCCCAATTTTGAACCAATCAGTTGTTCCATATCCAGTTCTAACTGTAGCTTCTTGTCCCACATAGAGATTTCTCAGGAGACAGATGAGGTGATCAGGCACTCCCATTTCTTTAAGAACTTGCCATAGTTTGCTGTGGTCGACACAGTCAAAGGCTTTTGCATAGTCAATGAAGCAGAAGTAGATGTCTTTCTGGAACTCTCTAGCTTTCTCCATAATCCAGTGCATGTTTGCAATTTGATCTCTGGTTCCTCGGCCCCTTCGAAATCCAGCTTGCACTTCTGGGAGTTCTCGGTCCACATACTGCTTAAGCCTGCCTTGTAGAATTTTAAGCATAACCTTGCTAGCGTGTGAAATGAGTGCAATTGTGCGGTAGTTGGAGCATTCTTTGGCACTGCCCTTCTTTGTGATTGGGATGTAGACTGATCTTCTCCAATCCTCTGGCCACTGCTGAGTTTCCCAAACTTGCTGGCATATTGAGTGTAGCACCTTAACAGCATCATCGTTTAAAATTTTCAATAGTTCAGCTGGAATACCATCACTTCCACTGGCCTTGTGGAAAAGAAAATATTCACTAGCTAATGTCACACCATAGCATCAGAGCATGGTTTGTTGCCCCAAAACAAACCATAGCTAGTTGGCCAGGGCAGGTTCAGATGTATAAAACCAACCAAACCATGGCTTAGTGTTGGGTCTGAACACTGCCAACAGGAATACAGATTTATTGGTGTTTTGATCGCACTCATGAGTTTTCTCTTCCCTCTGCCAAATTATTTTTATATTTAAAAACTTTGCTTTTTGTTTGTGAGTGCCATATTATAGTCACATCAGAGCTTGGTCAGAGCATGGGGAGCTACCTTATATCAGGTCAGAGTGTTGATCCATCAAGCTAGTCCAGCATTATGTACTTTCTAGGGTCTCAGGTAAAAGTCTTTCATTTCATCTACTACTTGATCTTCTGACCTGATATACACTGTATCCCTAAGCTACAGGATGCATTCAAAAACGGGTGATTTATAGCCACCTGAACTAGAACACAAAGACCAGAGTACAAGATACATTTGGCAGGGTTACGCTGCCAAAACCAGACATACCCTGCTGAACTCTTATACCTTGATCGTATCAAGCACCATCATCATATTTGGATTTGGCAGTGCAGCTGGCACGGCAACTAAGATAATAAATGTGACAGCACTGCCTCTCATGATAAAGCACTCGCAAACCTTGCAGTGGGGCTAAAATTACAGAATTGTCGAGTTGGAAGGAAGATCATCTAGTCCAACCATATCTTGACTAGATCATATAAGACAGATGGCCATCCAACCTCTGCTTAAAAACTCCAAGGAACGAGAGTCCACTGCCTCCTGAGGGAGACTATTCCACTGTCAAACAGCTCTTCCTGTCAGAAAGTTCTTCCTCAGAATCTCCTTTCTTGTAACTTGAACCATGAAAGGGTTTATTGATAGCCAAGCTATTAACCTGTTCCCCCCCCCTTTTTGCATTTTTCTGCCTCCCTCTTTTGCCAATGAATGCCACCCAACTTTGCTGCCTTGCCTGAAAGGAGATTTCTAACGAAGCGCATTTGGCCAGTGGTGAGAGACAGTCAAAAACGCATCATTTACCTGGCTCAAAAGCTTTTGGCTTTGTGGTGCTTTCGTCGCCTTTCCCAAAGTGAAGCAGATAACCTTTTAAAAAGCCCCGGCAATCTTCAACAGACATGTTCTCCCATCTTATGATGATGGAATCTGAGGTGGCACGCTCCACTTTGAAAACTGGTGCAGCGCTAGGTTCTAGACGGAAAGCAAGAAGGAAGGGAAAACATTTTTTTTAACAAACCCGAGATAGGTGTATTTTGACAAATAGATATGTTACATGCAAACATTACTGTAGAGGCTTTGTTGAACCTAGGGGTCTACAACCTCTATGTCTGGGTCTGGCTGGATGACATTGAGTGGTGTTGAGACCCCGACCCAAGAACTCCCACCCACCCACCCACCCACCCACCCAAGGGATGGAACAGAGGAAGAAAGACCCAGGACAGTGGTGGTGGGACACTGAGGACCAATCTGCAGAAGGGACAAGCTGGGATGTGACAGACCAGTATAAAGTAAGCAGCACATAAGCGGCACACAAAATGCTACCAAACCATTCTACATTCTAAATCTTATATTAATAATCCCAAAACAGAGAGCTATGTACAAGATCTACTACTGAAGCCTCAAACAGAAAACTAATTCAAATTGTATCCAAAAGGAAGATTCAGTCTTTAAAGTTCCTTTAGCCAGGCTCCTGAAGATATCAACAAAGGTAAGTTTGATCAAACGAAGTGTCGGCGATGTTGCTCTCAAGGGTTAGATATAAACGAGGATAAGTTTGATCAAACGAAGTGTCGGTGATGTTACACACAAGAGTTAGACAAGGTGCCGGCGTTTGTCACCTGTTTTGCCCATGAAGAGTCTCGGGCTTCTTCAGTAAATTCTCACAGTTTTGATATATTTAGAAACATTCAACTTCATATGCTAAGTTTTTTCTTGACTTAAGCATTTATTCATTTACTAAGCAAAATTTACTGTGTTTGGATCAGATGTGACAGAAGCAGGAGGTTTGAGTGAACACAGGGGGTCAGAAGAAGAAACCCGTTCCAGGCTAGGTGTCAAGGGTCGTGCTGCTTCAGTTGCCCAACAGCTGGGCAGTCCCTCTTCAGCTAGCTCTCTGCTTCCACTGACACTCAGATCACGGAGAGCCTTGCATGCTGCTGAGCAACAAGCCAGACAGGCCTAGAGGTGATTCCTCCATCTTGCCATAGTTTATGTCTGCTTGGAAGGAGGAGTCAGAGAGAGAGAGAGAGAGACTACTGGAAAGGAAAGGAGGGGCCAGATGCCAGTCCCAGCAACATCTTCAACTAGGCCAGATTAGCCTAGTTGTGTTTTTACTTTTATGAATAAAAACCGATTCCATTTTTGTGTCTTGAGTCTTTTCCTGACCTGCGGATGAACCTGCATTCCTGACAGCCCCTTGACTGTCTTCCCTCATCACTGGCCATCCAGGCTGGGGCTGACAAGAGCTGTAGTCCAACTCCTGGAGGCCATCACAATGGCTACCCCGACGTAAATGCAAGACTGCTAGATCAAACTACAGGTCCATATTATCCAGGATCTTGTTCTCACAGTGGCTAACCAGATGCCAATGGGAAGCCTGAAAGTACGACCTGGGGTGCAACAGCACTCTTCCTACTTGTGCTCCCCAGCAACTGACATCTAGACAGAAAGATATGCCATTGAACCATCTTCAGCAGGAGAATCTATCATGTAAGTAACAAAGGGAACAGGAATGCAATCCAGAAACAACTGACGTGGTAATGCACACCGAAGGTTATTTCAGACAAAGTTGAACCCTGCACATTTTAGGGGAAAATATTGATAGAACTGCATATATTGGAGAAAAATGCATATTATTAGGGAAATTTGACTGCAAAAATGTGAATAGTAGTCAAAACGGATTACAGAAAGGAGCTGATTAACAGAAATGTGTACAGATTTTCGTTAAGTTTGTATGATGCAAGTTGTTGCAGAAATGTGGAACGTTGCAGAAATTTAAGATGGGGGAAAATTAGAAATGGAGAGAGACTAATATTGACAGTTGCAATCCTGCTGGTGCAACTCACCTTAGGATATATTTACACAATTGACTAACTCACCTTGTTGGTCTTGATCCAAAACTAGGCTATGAACCTTCCTAAGATAATTGGCAAAGATAATGTACTTTCAGTCTGTCCCTATTTCCCTCTTTTCTTTTGGTTCAATAAGCCCTAGAAGTATTAACACATTTTCTCTTGCATCTGAATAACCTTTAGCAAAATTAAAGGCACTTACGCAGCTCTTGTGTGTAGCCATTTATATATTTCAGTAGCTGATATCCATTGTCCTTGCAGCCATGGACAGAAAATCTGTATCTGATTCCTGGCTGAAAGAGATCTGTGGGACAAAATAATCATTAAATATCTTATTTTACAGTACACTACATTCTGAGAAGAAATAGAGAAATTCAATCCTTTACAAGAAGGGAGTTGCTCCTTTATGGCTACATCTGGCCACAATTCAACTCTTAAAACCATGAAAATAATGTGTCTCAGTTTCCCCAAATCAAATCTGAGAGTTCCTTCTTGTATTATTTATATTATCAGGCACCAGCAAGTAAATTATAATTTATGTGCAACAACCCTACTACGACTTTAATGTTTTGATACATTGCAAAATGTGTCCGTTTCTCAATAAAGTGATTTTCCACCAAGGGATTCAAAGGTAAATCCCAACCCATCATATTCTTCATCCTATCAAGATTCATGCTCCCAAAGATTCCAACCTTGGGGCAGTTGTAATAAATATGCTCAATATCCACTTCTATGCAACAAGCCTTTAAGTGACTCCAATATTTCCTGGCTGGCCAACTCTATCCAATGTGTCATTTATTTAATGGCTGGGTATCCATCACCATCATAATACCAGTTTCACTCACCTAAAGCCTAAAAAGCAAGGTGAATGGATGGCAGCATGATGATAAAATGCTTATTTACAAACTGACCTTGACCTTCAGATACAGGCTCTTAAGATCTCCACCAACAACACACTAAAGTTCAGAAGCAGCTCTAAAGACACACAGACCATTTGCAAATGCAAAGCCAAACCACAGTTTTTAGAATTACATGCATGAGACTTCCACACACCCAACCTCAGCCTCCGTAGCAGTCACAAGGAGATTGGAAGCTTTGACTTCTGCATTCAAGTTCCACAGAATTGCCTGTGATAGTTAAGCAAACCAGAGTCCCCCCCCCAAGTCTGAACTATGATTAGATTGATCCTGGATTGCTTGAGTTTAAACCAACCAGAGATGCCAAGCTTTGAACAAGGTGTGGCAGGCCCTGTTCTGTGGAACTGCTTGCCTCCAGAAGTTTGGCAGGAATCATCTCTAATCATTTCTACATCTCTTCTAAAAACTGTACTGCTCAGACAGGGCTTTCAAACCTAGTATGCTTTTGCCAACCAGATTCTACAGATACATCTGGCATTTTTAATTTCTTTTTACCGTGTTTCCTTGATTGCATACCATATGCTGATATTTTTACATGAAAGCATGGTTTATCAATATTTTACATAAATAAGCAAATTTTAAAGAAAAGAAATAAAGGAGTTTATCCTTGCAGCCAAGGAATAAACTCCATTTGGAGAACAAAAGTGCTCTCCTGAGACAAATGTGGATAGGTACCCAAACTTTACAAGTGAGCTACCATTAAAAGGGTAATTTCTATCTCAACATAGGAATAGATAAAACAGAAAATCATGGAGGGGGGTGGTCAGGAAGAAGCTCTAGCTACGGCAGCTTGAAATGCAAACTCTCCTGCTCAAAAACAGTGGAGTCCCAAACACATGCCCTGTCTATCGCTGTCAACTTACAGATTTGAAAATAAGGGACCAGCAGCCTCGAAAATAAGGGATCAGCAGCCAAAATAAGGGATTTTCCGGGCACAGGTATGTTCAACTTCTGAGCCGCTCCGAGCCAAAGGCAGAAAGCCCAGCCAGCAGCCAAGCAAAGCCCAAGCAGTGGTTCCCACAGTGCAGCAACCCGGCAAAGGGGATGCAGCAAGGAAAACCACCATCACCTCTCTGCTGGGAAGCGCTGAGAAAAGGCGAAACCCCAGGCAACGCGGCCGATTTGATTGGCACAAGATATGCAAGCTCCACCCCCCCAGTCGTTCTTAGACTCCTTATTGGGGGAGCAATGCAGCCAAGCAACACAGCTGGAGCCTCCCTCCTCCCTGGCCGGCAGGGAGGGAAGGAGAAGAGCTGCTTCCTTTGAAACCCAGGAAATGTAAGGGACATCATCCATAAGGGACAGCAGCGGGACACGGCACTGGGATAAGGGAGTTTCCCGCCAAATAAGGGACGGTTGACAGCTATAGCCCTGTCCCTAAATCATGGTGATTCTCACTTTCACATGCAAGCACAGTTCTTTGCAGAAACAAATGTTAAGCAGTTATTTCCTACCAGATTTGATCACAGCATCTGACACGCCTGATGGAAACGTTTCCCAACTCACAGCGGCACTGGGCTCAGGCCCCTGAAGCCACCTCACGGTATAGCCACAGGTGACGTTGGGGTCAAGCTCCCAAGCAACGTAAATACCATCTCCTTTGGCAACTCCGATCTCTGTTGGGGCATCGCCTGCAACATTGATAATGTCAAAAGTTAGTTCCTGGGGCATTCTTAATGCATTTCATAATACCTTCCCTATCCCCCCCCTCCAATTTGTTTGAAGACACATGCAATAAAACTACACATATAAAAATACAGAAGAACCTAATTGGTCCAGAATAAACATACACAAATTTATCATTGGTAACATATAGATAGATAAATGAAGGATCTTTACAATTTTATAATATGCAGAGAATAACACGTGCTGAAAAAACAGAGAGAGTAGCTGAGGGAAGGCTGGGGGGTGGGAGGGTGGGTTTTTCTTTTAGGGAGGGGGTGGGTAAAATAGGGGAGAAATGAAGATGACATGTTTTTGATAAATTGTTATGTTGAAATTCCTAATAAAAATATTTTTAAAAAAGAACCTAATTGGTCCAACTGCTCTCGTTAAAGAGAAACAAATCCAAACTATGCTTAATTCGGGTCTTCCCAACTTCATTCATCCTTCCTCATAAAGATTATTTATTTCCTTTAACCCATTAATAATAATAATATTATTATTTGCACCCTGCCCATCTTGATTGGGTTGCCCCAGCCACGCTGGGCAGCTTCCAACAAATATAAAGCATAATAAAACATCAAAAACTTCCCTATACAGGGCTGCCCTTCAGATGTCTGCTAAAATTGTATAGTTATTTATCTCCTTGACAATTGATGGGAGGCTGTTCCACAGGGTGGCTGCCACTACCAACGAGTCCCTTTTGTCTTCTTAGACAACCACAGAAAGAAAGCTGGAAACATCTGGCAGTAATGGGAGGTGCAGCATCATGCCCTCTTGAAGACAACCAGAATTTAAGAGAGACCAGCTCCTGGGATCTCTGTAATCTCAGTCTAAGCTTTGCTGTTCAGTTTGGAGCACCTCCAGAAATATTGGTCGATGGACTGATTGACTTGACCAGGAGCCTCAGTTTTGCATGCCAGCACATCCTAGAAAGATTTAAGCTTTATCTTTCCTCACAAAATATCTAATAAAATCTTATGGGGAATATCGTATTGATCTTTGGGTGGCGGTGTAAGAGAGTGTGAGAGAGATAAGCAAGACACTGGTTTTGAGTCTTAAGAGCACACTAGACTGGTCTATCTAATACATGTCTATCTAAAATCTGTTTACATTGGAGGACCTGCTGATAATTGGATTAAGTTCTGTGAGAAGTTCAATGGGATACAGCAGCATAAAATCAGGTTCTCCAAATCAGCATGACAAATCAGCCTGGATGAACTGGACTGTGGCTCTCACAATATAAGTGCATGAAACGGAAATCAGGTCCAACAAAATCAATAGATCTTCCATGAAAAACACCTCCGGGTTACATTAACTGTATAATTACATTTTCTCCCCATATGGCTTGGGCTAGTAGTGAACGACTGCCAAGTCACAAGCTGCTCAACTTGGAACAGCATCAAATACCAAATATAGAACTGAGCTGGCTTACTACAGAGAAAGGGGGGGGGGGAGGCAGCAGAGGAGAAATACTGCTGAGTGAGAAATGCAATGAATAAATGTTTTACTTTGGCACCAAACTGCCGATTGCAGGTGCACAATTCCAGGTGGAAGCTAAGAAATCTCCCAAGGAGAGAAACTCCCCAAATGTATGGAACAAGGAGGAGGAAACACACCTGAAGCAAACGATTTCACCTTCCTTATAATACAGTGGTGCCTCGCAAGACGAAATTAATCCGTTCCGCGAGTCTCTTCGTCTTGCGGTTTTTTCATCTTGCGAAGCACGGCTATTAGCAGCTTAGCGGCTCTTAGCAGCTATTAACGGCTTAGTGGCTATTAACGGCTTAGCGGCTTTAAGAAAAAGGAAACAAACTCGCAAGAACTTGCAAGATGTTTCGTCTTGCGAAGCAAGCCCATAGGGAAATTCGTCTTGCGAAGCACCTCAAAAAACGGAAAACTCTTTCGTCTAGCGAGTTTTTCGTCTTGCGAGGCATTCGTCTTGCGGGGCACCACTGTAATGGCCTATGATTGGAATGTTGCCATCTGCAACCCACTGCAATATCAGAGGGTGATGAATGTAAGAGCCTGCACTGAAATGATTTCTGCAGCCTGGATCCCTGGCTTTCTTTACGCAGGTGTGCCAGATCTAGCATCAACTGGCAGATCAACCTGGAGCTGTATGTCTCCTATGTGTATCTCTAACCAAGGAAAAAAATTAGAGAATACTTTGCCTCTTCTCATATTTACAGTTATTTATACCTCTATAAAATGCTATTCACAATAAAGGAGTGAAATGAAAGATATCAGAAAAAAGAAAAAAAGAACAAAGAAAAAATAAAGTAGTAAAAGAAAAGGATCATAAGTGAAAAATTTTAAAAGTAGGTAAGTATTCACTATACATAGCCGTTTCCCATCTATATAATCATATTCAACTGTATAATTTCATCTTGTCTTTATCTACCTTAAAAAGTGTAATTCTTTTTTTTAAAGACTTTTTTAAAAGACTGTTTGCCTCACACATTTTTAATAATTCGTTCCATCAGATCCTCCGTTCTTCATATTTTCCCTTTGGATTTCCTTGATGTCTCAGTTTGTATTTTTTATATTACGCACATGATTATTCTAAGCACAACTAAATTTTTATAGTAAAAAATAAAATACAAAATACAAAATCTCTATTAACTTTCTACATGCTATACATAATTTTATAAACCTCTATCATGCCACCTCTTTCTTGACTGTTCTCTAAACTAAGAAATCCCAAATGCTGTATTTTTCCCCCTCAGAGGGGGTTGCTCCACTCCCCCGCCCTGATAATTTTGGCTGCCCTTTTCTGAACCTTTTTCAACTCTACAATATCCTTTTCCAAGGTGAGGAACACACAAATACACTATTATCTCTTCCAGGCATCCAAAGCATTTGCAGAATGTAACAGAGCCCAGGCTGAAAGGACCTGCTTATTATTCCTCGTGCTGCTTTCCGGATGAGTCACCCTCCATGACTACGATCTGTGACTCACAATGCCTCAGAACTGAGTTGTGCTGCGGGTAACGCAAAGCAAGGCATCCAGCCATTCAAAAAGTTCTTTTCTAAGAAGAGTCTGAGGAGGCGTAAGAACTGCCAGCTGCTCGCTTCAGTCAGAGCCACAGAAGTGCATGACCTGGAGCAGCCTACAAGTCTGTATTACTCACCAAGAGTGCTTACATAACTCCATAAAAGTTGCATCAACTTGTTCAGCCAATGAGCGTGAACAACAAAAAAAGTAACCCTGAAATCTTGAACAGCATGAAGACTGTGTATCTTGGATCATATTCAGTTATACCAGCAAGTCCAAACCTTTTCACCCCTACCCTAGAACCAATAAACAAATACAACTAAGGCCCCACCTGCACTATAAATTTAAAGCAGTATTATACCACTTTGAACAGCCATGGCTTTTCCCAAAGACTCCTGGGAACTGTAGTTCAAGAGCGCTGAAAGTTGTTTGGAGACTACTATTTCCCTCATGAAGCTGCAAATTTCAGAATTGACTGTTAAAAACCACTCTGGGAATTGTAGTTCTGGAAAGGGACTGGGGGGAGCTCCCAGCAGCGTAGCATCCTTAAACTACAGTTCCCAGGCTTCTTCATTGCTTTAAATGTATAGTTCAGATGGGGCCTAAGGGCGTACGTATAAATTTCAACCATATATTCTCCGGCGTATTACCCCATCCCAATTGGCGGCTTCCAACACATATTAAAACACAATAAAAAGATGAAACAGTAGCAGTTTGATCCAATACAAAAAGTCACAATAACTTTAAAACAATTTATATCAAACAAAGCATCGTTCAACAATCCATCAGAACTTAACAGTATACAGTGGTACCTCGGGTTAAGTACTTAATTCGTTCTGGAGGTCCATTCTTAATCTGAAACTGTTCTTAACCTGAAGCACCACTTTAGCTAATGGGGCCTCCTGCTGCTGCCGTGCTGCTGGAGCACGATTTCTGTTCTCATCCTGAAGCAAAGTTCTTAACCTGAGGTAATATTTCTGGGTTAGCCGAGTCTGTAGCCTGAAGCGTATGTAACCTGAAGTGTATGTAACCCGAGGTACCACTGTATTAGGAGATAGGTACACAAAGTACACACATTTCATGCACCCCCCCCCAAAAAAAATGGGGCATACAGATAGAAACCACAATTGACAAAGAGTTTTATCTCATACTTACTGACTGGAATATCTGCACTGTTTATCTGAGAAGGAGGAGAGTGGCCAGCCTTGTTTTTCGCCACCACCGAGAATGCACAATCATTTTCCCCAAGCTTTATTGAGATGTTGCTGGCAGGTGCAGAAACCGACCTGTTGTAAGTGGAGCCCTCTGGTAGGGACCAAGACACTTCGTAAGCCTCTATCAAGCCATTTGTGTCGGAAACGGGTAGTGGCTGTTGTAAAAAGAAAGAGAGAGAGAGAGATAGCAGGTTCAAGGGAAATAGAAAGGAAGTATGCAAGAAAAGCATGCTTTCACAAAGCCATTTTCAGAAAGGTACTTAAAACAGCCCTATAAGCTGGGCCTCGTTGCAGTTTACTCGCTGACTGCTGGGCAACCCATTTATATATTTCTAGCAAACCAGCCATCAAAGAAAGGCTCATAGGAAGCTGCCTCCTACAGAGCCAGACCATTGGTCCATCCATCTCAGTTTTGTCTGCACTGACTGGCAGAGGCTTTCCAGGGTTTCAGACAGGAGGCATGCCCTGGAGATGTCAGAGATTGAATTTGGACCTTCTGCATGGAAAGCAGATGCTCTAACACTGATCTTACCAGCTCCATCTGGTACGTAGGCTGCGGACTGCCTCGCCAGAGTGGTGCATGCTCTGGTTATCTCCCGCTTGGACTACTGCAATGCGTTTTACGTGGAGCTACCTTTGAAGGTGACCCGGAAACTACAACTAATCCGGAATGCGGCAGCTAGACTGGTGACTGGGAGCGGCCGCCGAGACCATATAACACTGGTCTTGAAAGACCTACATTGGCTCCCAATACGTTTCCGAGCACAATTCAAAGTGTTGGTGCTGACCTTTAAAGCCCTAAACGGCCTCGGTCCAGTATATCTGAAGGAGCGTCTCCACCCCCATTGTTCTACCCGGACACTGAGGTCCAACGCTGAGGGCCTTCTGGCGGTTCCCTCACTGCGAGAAGCCAAGTTACAGGGAACCAGGCAGAGGGCCTTCTCGGTAGTGGCGCCCTCCCTGTGGAATTGCCCTCCCACCAGATGTCAAAGAGAACAACAACTACCAGACTGCGAGAATTATTTCATAACAGCAGCAATAATAAAAACAGCAGCATATAACAAATGCAAGAGCATACAGATAACAACATTTCAGTACTATAAATGTAGCAATAATGATACCATAACTTTCCATCTTACCACATGGATTGTGGGTTGTTTTTTACAAAACCATTTTGTGTGTGACTGGGAGGAGAAAGTTCACCTTATGGCCAATTTTGCACTGCAAAATGAGTTGTGTGAATTGGCTCAGAAGGAGCAAAGTTTGCAAGCAACAAGCAGTATTGTCTGGGAGGCAGTAATTTAAGGACAAATTAAAAGCAAAAACAGCAGCTGAACACATACCTTCCAAAAGAGGTTTACAGTCTCACCATCAATACTTCTCTCTCTCCAGAGATCTAGACTTCTCGTTGGAGCTGGAAGAGGAGATTTTCGATTATACTCAAGAAAATATTCATTGCTATCAGCTGACGTATATAGAATTGTCAAATTGTAACAATGACCAAGAGAGACAGCTGCTTAAGAAGACGACCCACAATTTCCAGCACTCTTACATTTTAGAAACATCTCAAACAGCTGATACTTCTTTATCCCCAAACCTATCCAAGCCTGCACAATGTCTTATCAACTTTTGTAATTATTATAAAGTGCAGAGTGGGGTTTTTTTTCATCATGGCAAAAAAAACCTCTCCTCCCCTCCTCATCCAAACTGGAAAAAAGAGTTATTGCTATATATTTTTAAAAGTTTTTTTTTTTTAAACAATGTTAGGTTATGAAGAAAAGGAGGAAGAGGGGGAGGGGGGAATTATGAGTGGGGTGGGGTTGCAATGCTTCTTTTCTTCTACTTAGTGTATGTGTGGGGTTTTGTGTCAGCATCACTTGTGTGGGTTCTCTTTACTATTCGCTTGTAATTCTTTGGTGGTGAGAGAGATGTGGGTGGCCTAGCTCTAGGGTGTGGTTGGTTGTCTTTGATTGGCTTAAGTCATGGGTAGGCAAACTAAGGCCCGGGGGCTGGAGCTGGCCCAATCACCTTTTAAATCCAGCCCACGAACAGTCCGGGAATCAGTGTGTTTTTACATGAGTAGAATGTGTGCTTTTATTTACAATGCATCTCTGGGTTATTTGTGGGGCATGGGAATTTGTTCATTTATTTATTTATTATTTTTTCATTTTTTTCATTTTTTTTTTCCAAAATATAGTCTGGCCCCCAACAAGGTCTGAGGGACAGTGTTGAAAAAGTTTGCTGACCCCTGGCTTAAATAAAATTTGCTTTTGTGTGTGAGTGGAGTGTGTGTGCGTTTTTGGATCAGGTTAGCCATATTGATTTGAATGCTATTGGTGGGTCCTCGCTGTCATGCTGGGCTATGTATGTGATAAAGGGGAACCATACCGGGGTGAAGGCGCCTTCTTCTATTTGTCCCCGTGTCAGTGTCAGTTTATTGGTTAGTTTTTCTAATAAGGATGTTTCCCATACTATTTGATACCATTGGGCCATGCTAACTCCTGACAGGTCTCTCTAGTGTCTGGCTATGATGCTTCTGGCTGCTGAGAGTAGCTGGGTTATGAGCTCCTTATGATGTGAGTGGGCATTATTACCTTGGAAGATGTTTAGTAGGGCCATCTTCTCTTAGTTCTGGGGTGACTTCTAATACTTTGCTTAGTTATTTTGCATATTTCTTGTATGACTGATGTTCAGAAGATTTGGATTTTAGGACATTCCCACCACATGTGGAGGTATGTATGTTCCGATGGAGGTGCATCCTCTTCACCATTTTGGTGAGGTTCCTGGACATATTAGCATTAGTTTCCATAGTGTTAGGTACCACCTGTAAGTGAGTTTCAGAGTGCGTTCTTTTCTTTTCGCTGATATGGATTTAAAGGGAGGTTTAGACCACATTCTGGTCTATTGGGTGGGGTTAATCTCATAGCCTATTGTCATCCTCCCATTGTTTTTTTGATTACGTTGAGGGGTCATTTTGGAGTAGTATTTTGTATATTGTGGATACCATCTCTTTGCCGTATCCCTTTGCTGTTAGGTTTTTGAAGGTTGTCAAGGGCCTAGTTGCAGCTGATTTTACTACTGGGTTGTTTTTTAAGAGGGCATGTAATTGGTGGTGTGTTAGCCAGGATATTTGGGTGTCCCATAGTTTGTCTTGTGTTGATATGGGTTTGTAATTTTTTGTAGAAGTCTGCTAGGCAGTATAAGCCTTTGGCTTGCCAGGTGGTTTTATCTGGAAGTTTTGTGCTGCATGGTGAAATAGTGGGTGGTGTGCTAGGGGAAATAGTGAGGATGGGGTTGGGGACAGTTTACCTACTTCTCTCCATGCTTTAAGCATGGTCTGTGTGACGTGTTGTGGGGATTTGCCTTAGTTTGTTTGGGAGAAATGGGTATGCAGAGGTACGGGTATTTTCAATTGTGTCTCTCTCCAGGTGTACCCATTTTTTCGTCTCGTCTTCTAGGATATACGGGATTTTGTGGCGTACTTGGTTGGTGATGTAGTATGCTTTTATGTTGGGGATTCCCCATCCTCCTGCTGAAGAGGGGAGGTGCAGGTATTTGGGGCTTATTCTCAGTTTTTTGTGTGAAAAGATAAATAAGTGTCATTTTTTCTGCCATTTGTGAAGTTGGGCTGGGAGAATCCAAATTGGGAGGGTGGTCATTTTGAGCATGGCTATTGTGTCAGAGAGTGAAGCTGCGGTGCTGTTCCATTTCCTCAAGTCTTTGTTGATTTGTCGTCACAAGGGGTTCTAGTTGTGGAGCTATAATTTGTTGGTTATTTGTACCCCTAGGTATCTGAACATGGTGCAGCAAAGTTTTATCTTGGTGATGTTGGCGAATTCTTTTTGGGTATGAAGAGGGTGTTGAAGCACATAGCCTCAGATTTTGCAAAATTTACCTGTAAGCCCAACCACATTGCAAACATGTTGAGTTCTCTGATTAGGGAGGCTGCTGTGTTTATGGGGTCTGGTGTTGTGACCATTAGGTCGTCTGCAAAGAGCCCTAATTTATAGGTTCTGCCACTTCCGGGTTAGCGCGATCCGAGTAATGGCGGATTCCCTCCGAGCTCCGGAGGGAATCGGCTCCATTGCAGACGGGTCTCACCGCGACGGCGACGCGGGGACCCTTAGAAACCGCAGGCGCGGAAGCCTGCGGACCTGGTGACTCGGCGGGCACCTAAAGCGCCCCCCCGACCCACGAAGAGCCTTTTTAAAGGCTGCGGAGAGGGTACGGGGAGTGGCGTGGTGCTGTGAGTAGACCGCTACTGCAGTGGAGCGAAGCCGCGAGCCATGGCCGGAGACCGCTGACTTTCTTCCCTGAAATTCGGACTCTAATTAATCCGTGAGTAGATTGGAATTTGGACTTTAAAAAGCTTATCCTTGAATTCGGCACGATCGGGGGATGTGCTAAAGGGAAGTCCGCACCCCCCTGCCTACAGAAAATTTAAAGCAAAGATCGGAGAACTAAGGTGGAGAGTTCTTTCCTTGGTGTTCTGTAAAAGATAAGATTTGCATGAATTTGACAGAAGAAGATGTGTGCTGGAGAGTAAGAGTGATTTTTTAGAAGTTTGTCTTTTTTGAACCCCCCCAGACCCGGGGGTGTCCTTTTATGTGAGCTGGAGAACAAGGAACGAGGAGTTTGACAGCTGTCAAAGGAGCTGTCAAACGGGCAGCGAAAGTGAAAAACTCTATTATTTAACACTTTTTGGACTTAATTTGTTACATTTGAACTAAAGTGGTTGGAAACAAAGTAGGGAAATAACAAAGTAAAGGACTATTGGAAAAGATTACTAAGTAACTAGAATCCCCCTAGGGGAAACATTGAAACATTGCAATGGCTGCAGATGGAAAACTACAGGCAGAGCTAGAAAGAATGTTTTTTCTTGTGGGAAAACTGGAGGAGCAGACTACGGTCATGAGTAAACAACTCATAACCTTGAACTCTAAAATAAATGACTCTGCTGAAGGTACAATGGATTTGACTGGGGAAAAGTCTGCAGCTGAATCAGAAGAGATAACCTCGGAACAGGGGGAGAGCGAGCAAGGGCTAGTACAGATGGAGACTACCAACCACAAGCCTACATTGTTAGAATACAAAGAAGAAGACCCTTGGATTACAAATCTGCGAAAGATGCGAAAGAGGAGGGAGGAAGCCCCTGGAACATCTGGAATACCTGATTTTAAAAGAAATAAGAAATACGACTGGGGCTTCCTATTTGAGTATGGACTGGTTGATCTTCTGCAGCAGCTGGTGTCAAGTACTTTGGATGGAAGAAATTCTGATGAGACTGAGCTGAAATTTCCCCGAAACCTGAGGACCAATGAGGAGGGTTACCAACAAGATCGGCAAAGAGAGACTGACAAGGACTTAAAGGCCTCAGATGTGAGGAACCCAGGCTAAAAACTGTTGTTATGGATGGGGGGACATTTGGAAGGGACAGAAACCGGGGCTGGGGGGGGGGGAAGGAGAATTTGTTTTTAAATCTTTATGACTTTTGTGTTTGATTATTATGACCTATTTTTAAGATTAAAGGGAAATTCGTGGAAGGAACTCGAGACGACCTTAGGAAAGGCTTTAATGTTTTATAAGAAAATTGGATAAGTAAAATCTGGCTAAGTAAATGGTTTTTTTTTTTTTTAAAAAAAAAAAAACATATATATATAGATATAGTAATAATACGCAATGGATGAGAGATTTGAATTTGCTGAGTTAATGTAACTGAACTAGGATGTATGAAGGGGGGATGGGGGGAGGTCAAGAACTGGGGTTAGGAAAGTAAGGTTATGAAATTTTTATACGTGTTGTCTTTGTCTTTGTGTGTGTATGTTTGTCTTTATAAAATGTGAAAATTTAATAAAAATATTAAAAAAAAAAAACCCATCACACACAATGAAGGATGCTTGAGCCCACCTTTAAAAGTAAACTGATCCAATTTACATTTCCTGAACTAATTCATGAATTGGAATGCAGCTATCCTTTGGTTTTTGCACTTCTCCAAATATTTAGTCTCCAAAAAGTGCCAAAAATTGTATTTTAGGCTCAAGTGGATATAAAAATGTGCATTTTGAATTAAGATGTGTACAAAAAATGCATGTCTTAAAACTTTAAAAAAATAAAAATAAAAAAAATAATTTATAGGTTCTGCCTTTTATTTCCACTCCCTTGTCTGTGGCTGCTCAGATTCAGATTGCTAGAGGTTCCAGAGCCAGGATGAATAGGAAGAGACAGTGGGCATCCTTGTTTTGTGTCTCTTTGGATTGCTATGGCATTAGAGTCTATACCGTTAGTCCTGCATTTTGCTGAGACTCAGGGGTATATTTGTTTGTGGGTTTGTAAGAAGTTGGGACCAAATTTCATGTTAGTACTGCTAATAAGTATTTCCACTCTAAGCAATCAAAAGCTTTGAGGCTGTCTAGGGACATAATTGTCAGTGGGAGCTTAGTTGCCTTGCTGTGTTCTATCAGATTCAGTAGTTTCCTGATGGGGTCTGTTATATTGTGACCAGGGACAAAGTGAGTCTGGTCTGGGGCTATAAACTTGTGTAGGAAATTTTTTAGGCAGTTGGCCAAGATTAATATGAATATATTATAGTCTTGGTTTATTAATGAGATTGGGCGGTATGATTCTACTTTGAGGCTGTCTTTGAGTGGTTTTGGGATGGAGACTATCTTTGAGGAGATCCAGGTTTTAGGAATGGGGGCCCCTTTTATGATGTCATTGAACAGGCGGGTCATGTAGGGCATCAGAGGTTCTTTGAATTTCTTACAGAATTCTGCTGTAAAGCAGTCTGGGTCTGGGGCTTTGTGTGGCTTCAGGTTTTTGAGGATCGTATCTATTTCCTCCGGGGTGATAGGACTGTCCATGAATTCCTGTTCCTCATCAGTTAAGGTTGGCATGGTCAGTCCTGCTAGGAATTTTCTGATTTCCTCCTTGGGTGAGTTATGGGAGGTGTATAGGTTGGAGTGAAATTCTGAGGGGCAGAATGTTAAGTTGCCGTCTTTTTTGGTGATGCAATATATTCTTGTTTTGAGTGATTTTTTCCTACATAACAGTTTGGAGTTTTCCCCTCCATACTTGTAGAAGCGTTGTTTTGAGCATAGAATGTTGATCATTGTTTTGTTGATTTCTAGGGAGTCTAGTTCCCTCCTTTTTTGTTCTATAAGTTTAAGGAGTTTTTTAAGCTCCTGTTTGTAGCATGATGAGAGGGCCATGATGTCTTGTTCTATTTTGCTAATTTTTGAGGTGGTTTGTTTTTTAAGGATTGTTTTCTCTTTTATGCAAGCTCCTCTGGTGACCACTTTCATTGCATCCCATAGCGGGGGGGGGGGTTGTTATATTGTCGATATCATTTTCTTTGAAGTAGTTTGAGAGTTTTTGTGAGACTCTCTCCAATTTGTTTATTTGTGGTTAGAATGGGACTGAAGGACCATGGTGGGGTGGTTTGTGTTTCTTCTCCTATTTTAAGGGTAACTTCTACTGGGTCATGATCTGTGATTTTAATGCTACCTATGTTTGTTGATTCAACCAAGGGTATCAAATCTAATCTGGACACTGTGTCATGGCGCCCGGTCAGGCTGGTGTCTCCTGGGTTTTCTTCACCCCAAATGTCATAGAGACCCCTATTTGTTTGTTTTTTAGCAACTTGTAAGAGTCCCTAATTGTTTGAGGTTTCCTTCGGAGGAAGGTTGCCCATGAGGTTGTAGGGTGGGTGTAGAAAAAAAGTGTTATGATGAACTCAAAGGCTTGCCCACTGCTTTGTAACATTTTAATTGGTTCCGGTAAGTTTATTACGCAACTATTAGTTTTGTAATTCTTAGAACGGACCGATGAAGATAGTTTGCAATTTAAGTTTGCACTGGAGCTATGGTTTCAATCTCAGAATTTTATAAGCTATAAAATGTACAAAAAAGAAGAAAAAATGAAGCTCTGGGGGCAGATATTTGTAATCTGAAAATTCACACTTGTATATTCCGGGTGTGTTTTCATTAAGGAATAGATTTTGAATGGTCTTCCCAAAGCTTCTTGCTCACTTTTCCTGACTCATTAAGAGGACTGATGAAGCCTATACTTCAGAATGTTCCATTACTCCAGGGATCCAGATGTTGTTGGACTCCAGCTCTCTCCATCCCTGATGGGACATGTCACTTCTGCAACATCTGGAGGGCCGTGGATTCTCCCATTATGCAATAAACTTACGGGCTTGCAGGGTTGTGTGCCGCGTTTTCTCGACCCAGTCGCTCCACTTCCAGAAGAGGGGTGGAGCAGCTGAGCAGCGAACTTTGAAAGTGTATGTTGTGTAGGGACGCAACTTGCTCACGGAGGTTGTGTAAAAGGAGTTTTCTGCACCATCCAGCAGCACATTCAGGGTCTTTCTCGTCTTAAACAAACAAATGAAATTTCTTTATGACAAAAAGTACTGGGCTGCTATAAATCACTATTACTATTACTGCTACAAGTAAATAATAATAATAATAATAATTTTTATTTATACCCCGCCCTCCCCAGCCAAGGCCGGGCTCAGGGCGGCTAACAAGCAATAATAAAAACAAGTTGAATGAATACAACTTAAAAACAAGATTAAAATACAACAATTAAAATATTGAAACATTAAAATATTAAAATGCAGCCTCATCACAGGAGAAAGGAAAAGAAAGAAGAAAGAGGGGGAGGGAATTAAATTGGCTCCAAGCCAAAGGCCAGGCGGATCAACTCTGTCTTACAGGCCCTGCGGAAAGAAATCAGATCCTGCAGGGCCCTGGTCTCATGAGACAGAGCGTTCCACCAGGCCGGAGCCAGTGTTGAAAAGGCCCTGGCTCTGGTTGAAGCTAATCTAACTTCCTTAGGGCCCTAGGGTGTTGCTATTTATGGACCTTGAGACAGTTATCATTTCTATACATCGTGCTTTAGATTGAACAAAAAAGGGGAGGGAGGGAGGTTGCAGCAAGACGGGTTCGGAATAGATTCTGGACCCATGAAGCTTATAGGCTTATTTCTTATATAATGCAGCAATGTGGTAAACTGTCTTCAATCCCACAATTGTGGGCTTTCTGCAAATGATGAATGCTATTACATGGGCATGGATCCTACACAGGTCTTTCCCAGCCAATAGGTACCCAGCGGTAAGAGGCAACACTGGAACAGGCTGGCCTCTAGGCTTTGATTGATTTTAGACTTTCTACTTTATCTCACATTTCACATTGCTGCAGACTGCTTTGACTTGTGTTAGGCTGCGAAGCAGCTTATAAATTTGTAAAAACAACAACAAAACCCCACAACCCAGTTATTATAAAACACCATTGATGTACAAGGCAAACCAGAAAACACCTACCTGTTTCTCCTCGCAAATAACTTCAACCTGACACTGCAGCTTGATTTGCTTAAAATTGCCATCCAAGTGCCATGACAAAGTGACATTAGTTGGGCTTTCGTTCCGCACAGTGAACCGGGAAGGTGGTCTTGGATGAACTGGTGAAAAAAAAGATGCAAAGTGTTAAAAACAAATCCTTGTTTTTATTTATTTCATGCCAAACATGTGCTAGGTGCAGTATGGAAAGGTGGGCTAAAGGAGGGCCAGTGTGGTGTAGTGGTTTAGAGTTTTGGATGAGGACTTGGGACACTAGGGTTCAAATCAGGGTGGATAAAAATGAATGATTAAAAAAAAAAAGTAAAACAAATCAGTTTTTTTTTATTTTAATCGGATTTTTTTTATTTAAATTGGATTTTTAAAATCAAATGCTTTTGGAGGAAAAAAAATTCTAAAGATAATTTTCTATTTAAGTTACATTATAGTCCAAAGGCGATACATCAGGAAATAAGGATTTGTTTAAGTTTTTCATGTGTTTAACCACATCAGTCAACAAACATGAATGCATATGCTATAATGTTATTGTTTTGGTTAAATAAATTGTTTAAATTGTTACTAAGGAAATGATTGTTTTCTCCTTCCAATAAAGCACAGCAGAAAAACAGTGAACCTGTTAAACCTCACAAAAATTCCATAATTATTGGTCTATGTATTTCTAATAGTATAACCAAATCAGTAATTTTTGATATACAGTAACTGTAAAAACAGGGACGCAGGTGGCGCTGTGGGTTAAAGCCTCAGCGCCTAGGGCTTGCCGATCGAAAGGTCGGCGGTTCGAATCCCTGCGGCGGGGTGCGCTCCCGCTGCTTGGTCCCAGCGCCTGCCAACCTAGCAGTTCGAAAGCACCTCCGGGTGCAAGTAGATAAATAGGGACCGCTTACCAGCGGGAAGGTAAACGGCGTTTCCGTGTGCGGCTCTGGCTCGCCAGAGCAGCGATGTCACGCTGGCCACGTGACCCGGAAGTGTCTCCGGACAGCGCTGGCCCCTGGCCTCTTAAGTGAGATGGGCGCACAACCCCAGAGTCTGTCAAGACTGGCCCGTACGGGCAGGGGTACCTTTACCTTTACCTTTAACTGTAAAAACTACTCTGAAAATTTATTATTCCAAAAATGAAACCTTCATCTGGTTGTCAACATTAAGATTATATTAGCAAGAATGAGTCTTTCTATAAAAAATGATTTAAATCAAGTCTTACTGACTAGTGATTTAAATCAAATCCACCCTTGTTCAAATACCCACCGAGTCATGAAAGTTGCTGGTTGACCTTGAGTCATTCAGTCTCTCAGCCCAGCCTAATGCACAGGGTTATTGTTGCAATGATAAAACAGGGAACAGGAGAATCACATAAGCCACTTGGTGCAGTATCGCTTGCCTGACTTCTCTCTGCCTTAGCCACCGCTGGACACCAGGACACAGAAGGGTAGCAGCAAGGGAGCAATGATGTCAACAGGATGCAAACATCCTGGCAGCAACATCAGATAGGTTCTGCTGGTGTGTTTGCCCTGCACTCACCTTGCTCCTCTCCATTCCAGTATTCAGAAGTATGCTCCCAAGGGCAGAACAACCTAACACCGAGTAAAAAATGATCCACAGAAAACATCTGGCTTGGAGTTGGGAGTGTGGCGGAAGGGAGCCACCAATTGCCTGGTAATAAAGGTATATAAGGACATAATTTGTGGGACCAGGACACTGCTGCCACCTCTGGGTGGGTGCCATTATAGTGAAATGACACTTTGCGATGAGGTCATTTCACTAATGGCATCTACCAACAGAATTTCACCTCTGATGGTGCCTGAAATGCCCTGATTTTCTGGTCTGCAAATTAGGCTGCCCAATTAGAAGGGCCATTTCAAGGCAGCCTTAGAGAATATATGAATAAGGTAAAAGGTAAAGGACCCCTAGACAGTTAAGTCCAGTCATAGGAGACTATGGGGTTGCGGCGCTCATCTTGCTTCAAGGCCAAGGGAGCTGGCATTTGTCCACAGACAGTTTTCTGGGTCGTGTGGCCAGCTACCGGCACACGGAGGACCATGACGAACAGAAACGCTGTTCCCCTTCTCACCACAGTGGTGCCTATTTATCTACTTGCACTGGTGTGCTTTTGAACTGCTAGGTTGGCAGGAGCTGGGACAGAGCAATGGGAGCTCACCCCGTTACGGGGATTTGAACTGCCGAACTTCTGATTGGCAAGCCCAAGAGGCTCAGTAGTTTGGACCACAGCGCCACCTGCATCCTGAATGTATGAATAGGATGCCCCTATAATGATCAGATTAAATCCAGCGGTTAAAACAAACAGTTAAAATAAGCTTTAGTTCTGACTGAGACAGAGAAGAACTACATAATGAATGTTGAATACGTGCATGGGATATCCCTGGGTTTTTGTAAAATGATCATTATAGGGTTGCGCACTGATTACTGAATGGGAACTTCTAAAATACAGTAAGCCCAAGAAACAGATTCTTACCTTTACGATGTATATCAAATAAGAGGGAGGTTGCTGACCGACCAAGTAGATTGGAAGCTTGGACTGTGAAATTATAGACTGTCTGGTTGTTCAGAACTTGAATCGTATAGTTATATTCTACGTTGGATTTTATATGGAAAAGTGTAACATTAATCCCAGATACACTGCAAATTTAAAATTTAAAGGGGGGAAAAGATCAATATCCAAGCAATACCTTTGATAAAAAGTTAATTCAAAGCCTTTTGTTATTTGCTGAAGATGTATATAGTTAGATTACGTCAGATCAGCTTTAAGAAAATTGGGGAACGTTCATGAAAAGATGTTGAATTTAAGTGTGAAAGAACCTAGAAGTCCTGGGTTCCTCTCAACTAAACCCCCAATTGTAGAAAGTACATCTTTACTTTCATTTTTAAGGATGCAGAGTAATTATCTTGGCTCAGCTAATGTACTCACAAAATATTTTTAATATTTACTTCCTCTTCATTTTTCCTTTCCTCCATTCTTACTAAGTAAACCCAAATTAAAAACTTAGCTGAGCCCCAGGGACTATCAATGGGCCTTGTTAGCAGCGGCTAGATTTTGACTACTAAAGGTTTCGTAGAATTCTTCCCAGCATTGCCAAGAGGGCCTTATCTTTTAAACCATTTTTTGGCACAACGATTTTGTTGTTGTTTATATTGTCCTAAGTGCTGTTACCGCACAGCAAAGTTTGACTGACTAGATGTCATCAGGGCATACTTCTGTTCTCTGATGGAGTAGGATCACTCAAGTGAACAAGGCCAGGAAAAAGCAGCAGCTGGGATTGGGGTGGAGAGGTCAACACAGCCAGAAAAGCAGCAGCTATAGGAACATATGAAGCTGCCTTATGCACACCTAAGAGGTGACTTAATGTGCCTCATAGAGGCCAACTCCCAGGGGCTTTCCCCCCCCCCTCAATGAAATATTTGAGGGGGCCGTGGCCCCTCAAAGTTGATGGAAGCTGCCTTTCAAATGATTATGCAGGGTAGGGTTACTTGGGCTGCCCCTGATGTGCCTTATTTAGATATGGGAAGACGTTCCTTCATTCCCATAGCATTAGTTCAGAAAAGAAGTAAGTAAATAAAATAAATAAATAAAATAATTTATTACTTATACCCCGCCCATCTGGCCAGCTTCCAACAGAATTTTAAAAACATGATAGAATATCAAACATTAACAACTTCCCTAAACAGGGCTGCCTTCAGATGCCTTCTAAAAGTCAGTTGTTTATTTCCTTGACATCTGATGGGAGGGCGTTCCACGGGGAGGCAACCACTACTGTGAAAGCCCTCTGCCTGGTTCCCTGTAACCTCACTTCCCACAGGGAGGGAACTGCCAGAAGGCCCTTGGAGGTGGACCTCAGTGTCCAGGTTGAACAATGGGGGTGGAGGTACACTGGGCCAAGGCCATTTAGGGCTTTAAAGATCAGCACCAACACTTTGAATTGTGCTCGGAAACATACTGGGAACCAGTGTAGGTCTTTCAGGACCAGTGTTATATGGTCTCGGTGGCCACTTCCATATCTCTATTCATTACTTTGAATATCTACTTTGTGGTGGGAGATGGGGAATGGTGGTAGCCAGAATCTAACCCCCATGGGCAATTCTTATTCCAAGGAGGGGAGGGTGTGTGTGTTTTTGAGAGAGCTGCTGTGTTGGTTTGTGAGGAAGACTGTTTGAATAGCCATCTGCAAGGAAAACTTGGACCAGAGGGCAAACATCTTCTCCTCTGTGGAGGATGCTTGGGTTAACTGGGTCTCCTTTTGGGGTGGCCACTGGTTCCAACCCATCAGTTCTCCTGTGATTCCCTCCTTAAGTCTTCTCATGACGACAACTTCAGCTGAGCTACAGAAGAATTCAGGGGCCTCTCATGCTCGACTCTCCTCTAAGGTGAGCATTACTAACTCCCTGAGATTTGTTTCTGATCCTGAGCTTAGCAAAAAAGAATCAGCACGAATAATTTCCACCCATCATAGTTCAGATATGTGGAACATATAGCACTATGAACTGTGCAAGCAAACTCTACTGCTGGGATTTTAGATTTCTTGTTTTTAGACAAGCCCCATTCTGTAGACTTAAAAAGCAGTTTAAAACAAATGGCACTTTTTATCCATAAAAGGGTATCTCACAAGACATGTCTGCAAACTGTACCATGTTTAAGGAGACCATTAACATTCACCTTTCAGAAAATCTGTAATGTGTTCCTCTTTTTGGGCCGAATAACCAAGTGGACCTTCCACGTTTCCAAGAGCAGGTTATTTTTTTCAAGTCCCTGGTTTCGCAACTAAAATTCTGAGGAACATCGGGAGGGTCTATAAGGAAAGAAGAAAGGAGGGGTGTGTGTTAGCAGTTAAAATATACATGCACACACTTGCTGAACCCTTTTCAACATTCATCTTCAGAAGTTAGTGTTTAAGTCAGAAGGTCTCTTCTGTGATATCACAGAAATCTGAAATTTGCTTATTTATTTATATACTACTATTCACAAAAGAAATGAGAGCAGTTTACAAGTGCACATAAAATCATGCAATAAAAAACATATGAAGAAATCAGAAATCAGCTAGCTATCATGGAAATATGTAATAGTAATAGTAATAATAATAATTTATACCCCACCCATCTGGCTGGGTTGGCCCAGCCACTCTGTGCGGCTTCCAACACACATAAAAACATATTAAAATGTCCTGATACAGGGCTGCCTTCAGATGCCTTCTAAAATTTGTGTAGTTCTTTGAAGCAGAAAGATTTTCATTGGGCGTTTAAAAGTTGAAACAGAAGGCACTTGCTGAATCTCTATTGGCAAAGCATTCCAGAAAATAACAACTCTAAAGGCCCTTTCTCTTGTTTTTGTTAAACTTGAGCCTCGCCAGCTCAGGGAATGGCTCACAATGCTCTTGCAGATGATCTCAATGATCAAGCTGGAATATCAGGATTCAGGCGGTTCCTGAAGTACCTATGACCAAGGTTGTTTAGAGCTTTGTAGAATAAAACAAGGCCCTTGGAACCTGGCTCAGTAGCAGATGGGCAGCCAGTGTGAATGTTTTAGCAATGGCGTCCAATGTTGCCAACCAGATGCCCACCCCAGCAATATGTCTGCCACATTCTGCACCAGCTGGACCTTCTAAAACAAGCCAAGGGCAGCACATTACAGTAATCTAGCCTCAAGGTTGCCAGGGCATGGACTAGAGTAGCTAGTCTATCCCCATTTAAGCTGGGGAACCAGACAATGCTGGTAAAAAGGAACTGCTAGCCACATGGGACACTTGGGCCTCTAGTCACACAGATACAGGTGAAACTCAAAAGATTAGAAAATGGTGAAAAAGTTCCTTTATTTCACTAATTCAACTTCAAAGGGGAAACTAATATATGAGATAGACTCATGGCATGCAAAGCGAGATATGTCAAGCCTAGATTTGTTATCATTGTGATGAGCATGGCGTACAGCTGATGAAAGCCCCAAATTAACAATCTCAGAAAATTAGAATATTCAATGAAATCAGCAAAACAAGGATTGCAAATTGAGCAAGATTGGACCTCTGAGAAGTAGAAGCACATCTCGCTCTGCATGTCATGAGTCGATCTCATATATTAGTTTCACCATTCAAGTTGAATTCCTGAAACCAATGAACCTTCCCACGGTATTCTAATTTTTTGAGTTTCACCTGTATATCCAGGAGGATCCCCAAGTTATCCCCATGCTCCTTCAGAGGGAGTGAAACCCAATCCAGAACAGCTAAGCTTGCCCATCTCCCAGACACAAGAACCACCCGCCCAAAGAGTCTCCAGGATTCATGCAATTTATTGGGCCTTCTCCAATTCAACCACCAATCCAGAGTTTTCACAGCCTCTCCCGATTCAGATGTTACTTGCAGCTATCACTAGAGAAGCGACCATTCCGAAAGTTTATATACTTACAGCCAGCAAAGAGAACGCTTCCTTCATATTTAATCCCATCCAGTCGACAAACTACATTTTTGCCAGAACCCCCAGGTATGGCGTTTTGGACGTGGCCTGACACGCTCCAGTTGGAGAGTCGAGTGTAATTCAAGACCTGAATGTCATATGTCAGGTAGTCCAGGTGTTCTCCTTTCTTCCACACACAACAGAACGTCATATTGGAACCTACTGGCACCACTCTGTCTTCAGGAAACACTGCTCTGTAAGAGCCCGTATCATTCCCTAAAAACAGAAAGGAACAGAGATGACCACATCCTCTAGGTAATTTAAGTTCAGTTCAGCAGCAGCAGCCACAATCTCTCAGGAATTGTTCTGAGGTAAGCAGCAGGGACAAGAAGAAAGTGTGCCAGAAGACAGAGGAAGGAATTGTTTCCAATCAGCAGTTTTCAAACAACTGCATTCTTGGTCCTCGTTTTCTCTACAGATTGAGTGTTTGAGGAGTCGTTTCATTTCATCTCAGGAAAAGGGAATGGGTCCTTTGTCAATATAGTAGAAAAAATATGGAGCCCACACCCAGCAAGACATTCTGAAATACCCGGTCAGGCAAACAAATATTGCTTACCCATTTACATTGTGAAAAAGGAGGGCAATACACTCTCAAATCTGCAAGAGGTCACCAGCCCTCACCTCAGGGATGCTTGAGGGTTTTCACAGAATCATAGAAACATAACAACTTATTTTGCAGCACCCTTCATTCATTCAACACACCAATCATCCTGTGCATCGGGATCAGGACTCACAATTTTTGTTCCCATTTTGAGCATCTTACCGGGAATATTTGCGAGCTGGCTCCATTCACTCCACTTCTTGTCCCCAGGATATGTGTCCTCACGGAAAAAACAGCGGATCTTGACATAGTGTGTGGTGCACTGAAAATCCAGGTCTGATTTCCAGCTCCACCGGAGGAGGCTGTCCTCACGAGTTAAGTTGGAGTGATAGGTCTCCTAAAGATGTAAAAGAAATGTCACTGTGTGCCTTTGTGTATAGAAAACCTGCACATTTCTGCTTCCTATTGGTATTTTCAGATTAGGTTTAAGATTCTGGCTAATAAGCTGCAGATATTTACTTACTTATTTATTTAAACAATGTATATACTCAGTTTAATTACAGTAACTTCTAAGCAGTGTATGAAAAAAGCTCTCAATTCAATGAAACTGAATTGAGCATGAATCTGACATGCTGTTTGGTGTGTTTCTCCACCCATATAAAGTAGGTTAGGCTGACAGGCCACAATTGTTCCAAGATCACCTAGTGAGTTTCGTGTGTGTATGTAGAGAGAGAGAGAGAGAGAGAGAGATTTGAATCCAGATCTTCCTAGCCCATATCTGACATTAACCACAATCTCTACATATACAAAGAATGAATTCAAGCAATACAATTGGCACTTCATTTTTTGGAAAGCATTGGAATATAAAGTTGAGAAAAAGAGATAGGCCATCAGACACACACACACACACACACACACACACACAGAGAGAGAGAGAGAGAGAGAGAGAGAGAGAGAGATGGACCACGTACTAGTGCAACTTCTTCCATGGGATCTTTACGCAGGATCTGAATTTGCCAAGTAGCTTCCATCTCCATTGGAAAGGCTGAGCCACCATCGTACCACTCCAGAGTCAATATGTCAGTTGAGAAGTTGGCAGTCAGGTTGTGAATCAGTGGGGTGGGAGGGACAAAGGCTGTGTGGGGAAGAGAAAGGGACAGGAACCCAATTCAGAACTAATTCAGTGCCAATAACAGTTGCAAGAACACCACATAATTCCTGCTTCTCCTCCCCAATCTGAGTTTAATTTTTTTTTTTTTACATGAAACCTTTGTGCTTATTCATAAGGTTGGATGTCCTCAGCTGTTTTTCTACCACAAGGAGAGTTCCACTTATTGCCCAGTGCGGAAAAACATGAATTCCCCAAACTGGTTTTTTTAAGGTTTTCCCAATATGTATTTTTTCACAGTGTGCCTGACCCTTTACATGAGCCAGGTTGATGCAACTCTCAAAAGGAATGTATCAGCTGATGAGAGCAACTCAGGATAGACTTAAAAAGCGGAGAAAAAAACATGCAATAGGTGGATCTTCTGGTATAGAAATAAAGTAGATCTCACTAGTCTGAAGTTGGCCCATCCCTGCCCTACAGTAAGTTTCCTATTAAATAGGGGGCACAGCCCAGGAGAAGTTTAAAGCACAGCTAAGTTCCACTGATTCCAACAGAAGAGAGTTATGCACATGGTTGGCGACTATGGAATTTGCAAGCGCTCAGCTCTGGCCAGACTGCACTCAAAGAGCACAATAGCTTCTTTCAACTTAGATCTGCTATAAGTACCTCAAGGCAGGCAGCAGCGTCCAAGCCATGCTCTTATATAGCAAGACCCTGAAAAACCTGTACTGTTGAACATTACAGCATTGTCAAACATTACTGTTTCAAAAGCTAGAGAGAGCGGTGGGGAAGAGAGAGCGCTTTATGCTCACACAATATTGGGCTACTTCCAAACATATAATTAGAGGCCAAATTATTATGAAAGATGAGGTGCTTTTGTGGAAGATTACTGCCTGGCTGAATTCCAAGACAGAAAATCACTTCTAGTTAATCCCATTACCTCTGTATTCTCAACATGGAGAACTCTCCCTTTCCATTCTTAAACAGAAATTGCAATATGGTTTTATGCAGAGCAAAGCCCCAAAGCAGATTATACTTCTGGGGTTATGATGATTACATACAAACACACTCACATACTTTGTGCTACACACTGAAATCCGAGACCATCAAATTTAAAAACCCCAACAAATAACTTTTTTATGCAACACCCTATGCCCTGAACGACAGACAGAGATTGAGAAAAGGCATGGCTGAACACTAATTTTTTATTTATTTATCAGATGTGTAAACCTGCCCATCAATAAACATTCCCCAGTTGTAACTTAACAAGCTTTGTAGCTTACAAGCAAAATATTACATCCACATCATTAAAAACCAATCAGAAGAAGGTTTTCTGTCATCTGTGTCAGACACAGCATAAAATAATTGTACAGTCTGGATGAATAAAAAGGTTGTCAGTTGGTGCCTAAAATATCACAGAGAAGACACACAGGAGATCCTATCTGGGGAGGCTGTTCCAAAGCTGAGGTGCCACCACCAGTGAGGCCCTCTGCTTGTTAGCCACCCTGCTTCACTTCACATGTGTATGAGTTAGAAGACCAGGAACAGTCACCTTCCATATGGATAGAGAGATCCAAACTAGCCTGGCTTAGAATTCTGTACCCACATGAAAAAGCCCACAGGGAGGGAGTTGCACAGGGAACTCTGCATAACATCTACAGTTCATGGGACCCTAACCCATGCAACTATCTCAAACGTGGCTGTTACATTTTTATATAGGCTCACAGTGAGCCAAAATATGGCTCTCACAGCCATAACATTATTCATCATGTTAACTAGGCCAGATAGAAATTGGGAGTCTAACAACCTATGGATGGCCATAGGTCCCCTATCCAAAAACTAGGCCTTTAGGTGAAATATAGCCTCTACTTCATTTATGTTCCCCTGGTTGTTTGACCCACAGGGTGTATTGTAGATTTTCTGATTAAAGGAAACATGGTTTAAAGGAAACTTCAGTGCTCTAACTTATTATAGGAGCTCAGAGCAAAGAGGAGGAATGGAAAGGTTCTGTGAGCTGCCCAAAGGCTTGGATGTATCTTGGGCTTAATGATGAACTGAGATGTCATCAGCCTGAGCCAGCTTGTTAACAGTGTAGAAGAAAGGCCAGACTTTGTATAAAGACAGCATAAGCTTACCAATTTCCTTATCAGTCAGCTCAAATGTGTTTTCGGCTATCACTTTTCCAGACTGACTCACGGTGGATATCTTTATTTGATTAGAGGCAAATGAGATCAGTTTATCAATCTGTGCCGTTTTCTCCTTTGTTGTTAAGCAGGAAGTCCTGCAGGGGTGGGGGAAATGAAGATGAAATTAGTCATGTCACAACTCAGGTAGGGACGGGCTGCAATCAAGCATTTTAAAAACAGTTCATGGAAGAACAGCAAAATCAACAACAGAGTAGCCTGCAGAGCGCCAGTCTTCCCTGTCATGGTATCTCCATATCAAGGCCTGCCAAAATAAAAAAATAAAAAATAAAATAAAAATAAAAATATTATTTATTTATTTATACCCCGCCTATCTGACTGGGTTAAAACAAACATATTGCAATGATTTATAATTCAGAATTGAAACTTACTGTGTATGAGCAAACACCTTCACCACCCAAATTATGAACTTAGCGGTGTTAAAGCGAAAGTTTAAAATGTATAAGTGTGTTGTTGTAAATGTATGAACAAAGCAGAAATTGCATTTATGTGGCAATATGTTCCAGCTGTCTCCTTCATTTTTGTTTTGTTTTTAAATCAGAGCAGCTAACGAGGGAAGAAGCCAGAAAATTTTGCCACAGGAATAAAATCTATGTTTATTTCATCATGGTGATTAACCAAATCCCAAAAGAGATCTAGGAAAACTTGTGCAAAATGCTGGGTGTGTGCATGTGTGAGTACCCACCTATCCCAAGTTATTCTCCCCCCCCCACCGTCATTGATACCCCCCCATACTAATATCTGGGGATGGGAGCCATAGTTCAGGGTGCACAGCAAGGGATGGGCAAATCTATCTCAGTCTGTACTGCCGTGCTTCCACTTGTGGATGTGTTGAAGCGGGCCTTGCACCTTCTTGTGCCGATTTTTTAAGGATAACTCCAGAGAAATCCTTTAAAAATCTGCGGGGGGCGGGGGGGCGGGGACACACTAAAAAACAACACAAATTGAGGTATATGTACAGCACATTGTTCTCTTTCACTTGCTTGAACACTGCAGCCCTGACACACGATGTACACAGCCATTTTTAAAATATTTGGAAAAAAGCGCAGAAAGCCATTTCACAGTTTCTTATGTAATTTTACATACAAAGGGCCTATTGTAGGTAGAAAATGTTGTACTGCTGAGACATTTATTTATTTTTTGTATTGCTGAGCCCTTTTTAAGAAGACATACATTTCCCTTTAATATATGTTCAATTACAGAGGAAGCTTCCTATGCATTTCCCCCCCTTTCCCTACACCATTTTAAAAGTATTAAAAAAAATAAAACAAAAACCTGCAGGTGCTGTACTTTGGAGCTGCTCTTCAAGCAGTTTTACAATGTTCCAGGAAGAAAAAGAGTGAGCGAGCAATCCCTCAGTAAATATTTCCCCTTGCTCAGCTTGTAAATGTTGCACTCGAAAAGTCCTCAGAAAGGGTTTAGACTGAATTGCAGACCCTTGCCATGGACTGGTTTGATAGCGTGGATAAAAATCATTGATTTTAAAAAATAAATTTTTAAAAAATCAGATTTTTAAAAATTTAAATCAACCTTTTTTGGTTTAAATCGGATTTTTAAAATAAAATGCTTTTGAGGAAAAATCTTCCTAAAGATAGTTTTCTAATTAAGTTACATTATAGTCCAAAGGAAATAAGGATTTGTTTTAAGTTTTTAATGTGTGCTAAAACTCTGTCTAAGGTTTTTTTTTAAATAAAAAAACTGTTTAACCACATCAATTAGAAAACATGGATACATATGCTATGATGTTATTGTTTTAGTTAAATAAATGGTTTAAATTGTTATTAAGGAAATGATATTTTTCTCCTTCCAGCAGAAAGTACAGCAGAAAAGTTGTCCAAATATAAACAGTTAACTTATTAAACCTCACAATAATTTCATAATTATCAGTCTATGTAATTCTAATAGTATAACCAAATCAGTAATTTTTGATATAACTGTAAAAGCTACTCTGAAAATTTACTATTCCAAAAATGAAACCTTCATCTGGTTGTAAATATTAAGATTATACCAGCAAGAATGAGTCTTTCTGTGAAAAAATGATTTAAATCAAGTCTTGCTGACTAGTGATTTAAATTGTGATTTATATCAATTTGATTTAAATCAGATCCACACTGTTTGATAGGACAAATGAGATGGGGTTTGCAGCAGACTCTGGCCTAGATCAAACTTTTCTTGTCATATCTAGATAATAGCCCATACATGTGCATGTAAGAAAGTCCCAGATTCACCCCTCAACACAGGCTGCATATAGCCATTCAGATCCTTGCCTCTCTTTTAGTTATTTATGGCTGTGGTCCCAAAAGGTTCTGAGAATGGCTTACAGAAAATGCTGACAATAAAGTCATATTAAAATGTAGGAATGGAAATAACTTGGTGTCCATATGATGCCAGGAGTACTAAGTATTCCCTATACTTCACACCAAAGTTTCTCTTCTGCTGCTGTGATTCCTCTTCATCGCCATTCCCACCTGCTCAGTGTCATACAGTGGAACGAGTAGCGTGAGATTTAATCGGAACCAAGCCCTTATCTGACAAAGTCGGGCTGCTCGGCAACTGTGCTGCGGCTTGTTTGCTAAACACACTTGAACTCGCACTTGACTTGTCTCGACTTGGCCAGTTGGTTGATAATGCAGAGGTATACTCAGGTTGCATTACTGCTGTCGCTTGGGTGAGTTTAGCCAGTGGATGGGGATGAAAGTTCTGGGAAAGGCCAAATGGATCTGTTCCAATGATCTTTATCTTTGCAAGTTTGCAGTGTTGTTTTTCTAGAAAAAGAGGTGCCAGAACTCAACATGAACACCTCCCTCGTTCTTAGAATGGCAATGGTGCTCACCTGAGAGATGCCAGAACTGGGGGGGGGGGGAGCCCTGGATGTTTGTTCTTCCTGGTTGGCACTGGGCTGGTTTTGAGTATGTTTCCCAAGAGAAGGAATGGTTAAAACAGGTATGAGGAAACCCTAGCCTATAGGTCAGACTTGAACCGGCAGGCTATTCCTCACAAGCCATGCCCACCTGTTCCACAACTAACATCGTCTACAGTAAGTCAAGACAGCACTGCTTTTCCATATGTTGCAGATTGGGGGGTTGAGGCCTAAAGCCACCTTCGGGGTTCATGACAGAGATGAGATCCAAGTTGTGGATCTATAGTTCAGCTCTTCTCTACTCCAGCTTAGGAACACTGTAAGCTGCCTTATATTGAGTCAGACCATTGGGTCCATCTAGCTCAGGACTGTCTACACTGACTGACAGCAGCCCTCCAAAATATCAGGCAAGAGTCTCTTCCAGGCCTACCTGGAGATTCTGGGGATTGAACCTGAGACCTTCTGCTCACAAGGCAGATGTTCCTCCACTGAGCTATGGCTCTTCCATCCTCTAGCTTACTAAACAATGACTACAAATTTCACCCAGGAACATAGCTTATATGGCCTCATGCCCAAGAAAGAAAGGATATCAGTGTTACCTGCCACTGTGACAGAAAGAATACTCCACTCCATGACTAGCTGTGGAGGCAGTTGTCCATGTGCAGATAACCGTTTTGAAGTCGTGTGTTACACATGTCAAATTCTGAGGTGTGTGTGACGGATCTGGAATTACAACACAAATGAGGTTGAACATGAATGTTACTGAACAGTATCATTATTATTTCCCCCTATAGATAATTGAACATTAATGGAACAGCAGTAGAAATCCATGCTCTGAAATCTGAAATAAAATCAAACTCAAATCCGACATTCCTGTTTACAAACACATTTTCCAAGAGGAGGAAATGAAGGACAGTCTGCAACTTTAAAAAACACTTGCAGCTGTTTAGCAGTCTAGCCAGGACGCTCAAATATTCCAAACACATTTGAAACATATTTACACCATAGACAAGCTGCTTGGATAGTCGTTCCCTGTCCTGGGGGAACCCTGTGAGTTGCAACTGTGACGGGGTGCTAGTGATCCCTAAGCGATAATACTCAGCCCACTTGCCATATTCTTTTAGCTTCCAGGATTCTTTGGGGAAAGCTGTAATAAAAAAACAATTATTGAACAAGTAAACACAGTTCTAATTATTTTAGTGTCTAAAGTCATGGTGCTTTAAAGGAATTTGACTTGGGGGGAAATGGCCACAGAAGTGCAGAATTATTCCATGCAGGATTGGGCAATATATGGGTCCCACCCAAATTTCCAGCAACAACTGTGACTGGCTGTGTTCCAGGCCTGGCTTCCTAACACCCTGTGTCACTGCCATTTACTGAGAAGGAGAGGGGCAAGCCAGTGGGGAACTTGGTGCAGTGCAGGTGCAGAGCCTGAGCCAATCCAACCCTCCAGATGCTACGTCAACACCATGCCAAACTCCATTTCCCCTCCCCTTTTCGGTAACTGGTAGCAACATGCACCACTGGGAAGCCTGGGAAGCAACACAGCCCAAACCATTCCTGCTGCTAAATTCAAGTGGATGGGAGGTTGGGGGTGGGGCTGGGGAAATAGGTGGCAAAAAAGAGGGGAAGGGGGTTCCCCAATGTAACAAAGCACCCCTGAGAAGATACCTCTATTTTGGCCTGGAGAAGAGAAGAGAAGAGACTTCATCACATTCCTAGCCAGCTGATTTGTAACACCCGATAGGCCCAGGCGATTGTCTCCTTCCAGATTTCTCTGATCATCCTTCCCTTATGTGTAAATTTGAAGTAAACAAAAGAACACTGGACTTCTTCTAGAGGTGTTAAGGCATGGTATGAGAACCCTAAATAGCACTCTTTACTTTTTCTCCGCCTCGTAATTACTAAGCAAGCAGTTTCAGTGAGCGTGAGGCTCCCATCAGAAGAGTTTGAGAGACAGGTGGATTTCTTTCCCCCTTACTCACCTAGAAAGATGCATTTTTAAAAGCCATAGTTCAGCTGGTCAGAACATGGGGCTGACAATGCCATGGTTGCAGGTTCAATCCCCGTAAGGGACAGCTACATATTCCTGCAGTGCAGTGGGTTGGACTAGATCAGCGGTTCTCAACCTGTGGGTCCCCAGATGTTAACTCCCATTACCCCTAGCTAGCAAGGCCAGAGCTCAGGGGTGTTGGGAGTTGTAGTCCAACATCATCTGGGAACCCACAGGTTGAAAACTGCTGGACTAGATGATCCCCAGGGTCCCTTCCAACTCCACAATTTCAATTTAGACAAACTGTTGCTGACTGGCACCATTTTAAACCTTTCATGTCCCTCCACTGCCAGGACAGCAACCTTCTTGAGCATTTAAGATGGCACTTTTCTCCTTAGAAAAGCTTTGGGCTCCTTTAAAGAGGCCTCACTTTTCCCCTCACATGAACATTTCTTGTGGAGTCCCACCTCAATCTCTCTCTTCCATCCTTTGCTTTCTTTCACTCTGTCCCTGAATGGATCTCCATTCTACCACCAACAGTTTCGTAAGACTTCCAAATGTGTCCCAACGGGCTGCAAAGGGTTGGAAGTTGCTGCTTGGACTCTAAATACCAACCAACACTGGTAGCTAATGGGGGGGGGGACACAAGTTACTATATTGTAGCAGAAGCCACAAACCGCCAAGCCACAAACCACAACCAAAAAGTAGAATAAAATACAGGAAGTATTTTACTATCTGCTTTATGTGTAATCTCATCTGTGTGCGCCAAAGTTCCTTTAAGTTTATCTAGAACTGAAACTTTCTTCAATTAAAGGAACCAATTGACTATTTGTACCTTGTTTAAGAAAAAGTACAGTGGTTAAATGAGCAGCTCTCAGCTCCCATTCTACATATAGCCCCAACCCAAATTAGTTCAGTATGGTTTTAATTGTTTTTAGAGTTTGTAGAAATGGTTTTGTTTCTAGAATTTGTTTGTGTCTGTATATATAGATAGATATCACTTTAAGATTCTTGCTGCACACCAGCAAGATGTCCTCGGGCTTTGATGTGGTTTTAAATTTGCAAAATAAAACAGAAATAAAATGCATGCCACTATAGTGAGGAAGGCTTGTGACCTGCTGTCAATCTGCTGTCTAAATTCTGACTTTGATTGCGTACACTCCACCAGTTTAAAACATAGCTGGGTATGGCATGATAAAAGTCTGTGATTTCATCAGGACAAGTTATTTGTTGTTTACTGCTGTAATAATTGTTTTCTCAGAATTTATCTGCTGTACCATGAGCAAAAATAACATTATAATTAATAAATAAATAAAACATAGCTGGGCTGTTCTTTTTCTCCATTGAGATTGCATCTGATTTAGGGGGGAAACTCATCAAAACACAGTAGTCCATATGGATTGTGGCTGACATTGTGTGCCCACTGTTTCCCAAACCAGAAATCAAAGCACACTGGATGCAAAGTAAACAGGAGCATATTCACAGCCAATCAATGGACCCTTGGCTCTTCCTCCATAAATATCGTTATTTATATTTAAGCCAGAACTGGACCAGTTAACCCTTCAAATATAGGATGCCTTCACATAGAGAATTGCCTTCTGTAAACTAGGCCACATGGAGACTTCTGACATGAAGCCAGGAAAACCATTTTGTTCAGTTTTGTTTAAGAGCTAAAAAAAGAGTGTCCTTTATACCCATGAGGACAGCTGCCTGATCTTTTCAATATGTTGCTACAGAATGCATTCACCAAGCATCTCAACCCAGGGAAACGGCTGGACAGGAATGTGTTTTGGCTTCTTGTGCCTTGTAAAATGCCTCATTCCTTTTAAACACAGCTAGAAGCTTGACTATAATCCAAGTGGTCAATCTTCAGCTGCACTGAATAAAGTTTCATGGTTTGGGGGGGGGCAGGCTGGGAGTAAAACAACTGAGGATGTACTGAAAGTTCACCTCGCTCCCCACGTAACTCAAAGGCTCCCACCCTGCAGCTTTTAGTTTTTTTAGTACTACAAAAAAGAAATAAGATAAAAAAAACACACTGTAGTACAGTGGTACCTCAGGTTAAGAACTTAATTCGTTCCGGAGGTCTGTTCTTAACCTGAGGTACCACTTTAGCTAATGGGGCCACTGCCACACGATTTCTGTTCTCATCCTGAAGCAAAGTTCTTAACCTGAGGTACTATTTCTGGGGTAGCGGAGTCTGTAACCTGAAGCGTCTGTAACCCAAGATACCACTGTGGTTGGTTTCCTTTTTCTTGTTTTCTAATGTTGATTATATTTTTAATTCATTACCCAGGTTTTCTTCATCTTCTATTGTACTTACTTATATTGCCTAAATCTATAAACTAGCTAGGCCAGTGGTTTTCAACCAGTGTGCCATGGCACCCTGGGGTGCCTTGAATGAGGGTCAGGGGTGCTGTGGACAACACTGGCCCTCTTTCCTTCCCTCCCTCATCTGATGCCCTCTTGCATCTCTGCCTCTCAGAGGCTTGCACAGCTGTTTGTTGCAGCAGCCCTGGCTACATACTCCACAGGCGAATGGTGCCTCTGGCCAGGGGGTGCTGGTTGCCAGGAGCTGAGGCGGCCTCAGAGTAAGCAAGCAAGCGGGTGAGGGAGCCCAGCCAGCCAGCCTGCAGCCCTTGCTGTTGGGAATGACCAGACAAGTCCAGGGGGACTTGTCAGTCTCCTGTGGGGCAGTGTGAGGAGACACCTTTCTTTGGTGCAGGCGGAGCAGCTCAGAGACTCAGAGACCCAAGCAGAGTGGAGAGGAGAGGAGACTGAGGAAACACTCCACAAGGGAGGGTGTTCGAAAAAGGGTGAGAGGCTGCCAGCTCTGCAGGCAAGGAGTGACATAACTGGGCTCCCGAGCCCCACAGGGGTGCTGCAGAAAGAAAGTAGAGTGGTACCTCAGTTTAAGTACTTAATTCGTTCCAGAGGTACATACTTAACCTGAAACTGTTCTTAACCTGAAGCACCACTTTAGCTAATGGAGCCTCCCGCTGCTACCGCGCCGCCGGAGCCCGATTTCTGTTCTGATCCTGAAGCAAAGTTCTTAACCTGAAGCACTATTTCTGGGTTAGTGGAGTCTTCTATAACCTGAAGTGTATGTAACCTGAGGTACCACTGTAATTGGTCAAGGGGGCCGTGGACTCAATAAGGTTGAAAACCTCTGAGCTAAGCAATATCTCCAAGCTCAGAAGGAGCCAAGGCAGTCTTAAGCATATCCAGCAGTGTGGTGCAAAGCTCCCCCACGTTTCCCAGAGTTTTTTAGGGAGGACGGCGCTGCCGGTGGGGCTAGAGGAGGCAGGCAGCAGCTGGAGGGTGGCTCCTCTGATGGGGAAGAGGCGGAGGCTGGATGCGATGCCTCCCAGCTCAGCTGGTCGCTTTGTGCCATGGTGGGCACGGCAGATGAAGGCGCTGCTTTGGTGCAGCATGGCAGAGGCGGGCGAGGGCAGCGAGCTGATGCCAGGAGGCACTGCGTCCAGCCTCTGTCTCTTCCCTGGCGCCCTCCAAAACTTGGTGCACTGGCGCCCCGCACCACTAGGCTCTATGGGTAAGAAGCCCCTGGAAGGAGCACATCTCCAGACTTTGGATGCTGGAGAAATAGGGGAGGTTAGGGCTGGGCAATATCAGCTTTTCAACATCGCGATGTATCACCAACTAAACATCTCACATCTTATGTTTTACATAAAAGAAAAACATGCATATTCCCAAAAATGAAGGCTTTTCTTCGTCTCTGAAAAAGTCTTCAGAGCTCAAAAGCAAGCTGGCAAGAGGAAGCGAAGCATTACCTCTAATGTACAACTGACCACATCATTAGGTCTTAAAAATAATCCAAGGCACCACAATGAGTCACTACCAATTACATGGCTTCCCCACAATGACTTTTGATGTGCGCTGTGCAAACCAAGTAAGGTAGTGAACTCGGTTGAACTCCTTTTCCTCCTGGCATTCAGATGCTGTTGGTGCCACGAGGGGCACAGCAACCTTGGCAGCTGCCGTCCACTAAACCAGACACACAGAACATGCACGCATGCCCAAAAATCATTCAAAACGGAACTGGGCTTTCCGTAAGGTAAACTACACAAGCCACATGAGAAGCCACAGGAGGGGAGGGTCATCTTGAATCATGCTTGCTGGTTTGCCACAAGTATCTGGTCTGCCAGGATGCTGTCTTAGATGGGCCATTAGCCCAATACAGCAGGTTTTTCAAGAAGAAGAAGAAGAAGAAGAAGAGGAAGAGGAGGAGTTTGGATTTGATATCCCGCTTTATCACTACCCAAAGGAGTCTCAAAGCGGCTAACATTCTCCTTTCCCTTCCTCCCCCACAACAAACACTCTGAGGTGAGTGGGGATGAGAGACTTCAAAGAAGTGTGACTAGCCCAAGGTCACCCAGCAGCTGCATGTGGAGGAGCAGGGAAGCGAACCCGGTTCCCCATATTACGAGTCTACCGCTCTTAACCACTACACCACATTGGCTCTCAGCAGATTTAAAGGTAAATATAAAGGGACCCCTGACCGTTAGGTCCAGTCGTGTATGACTCTGGGGTTGTGGCGCTCATCTTGCTTTATTGGCCAAGGGAGCCGGCGTACAACTTACGGGTCATGTGGCCAGCATGACTAAGCTGCTTCTGGCAAACCAGAGCAGCGCACAGAAACACCGGTTACCTTCCCGCCAGAGTGGTGCCTATTTATCTACTTGCACTTTGACGTGCTTTCGAATTGCTAGGTTGGCAGGAGCAGGGACTGAGCAAAAAGGAGCTCACCGACCTTCTGATCAGCAAGCCCTAAGGCTCTGTGGTTTAGACCATAGCGCCTCCCGCATGGTCTTAAGCAGATTTAGGGGACGGCAGATTTCATCTCAGGAGCTGCTGACCTGGCTGCCCCATTTAGTGGGGGGAGAGGAGATAAGGTGGTAGAGAGAAACCAACATGTCAGGGGAGCCATGTACCTTTTTAGCTTTCTGTACTTCATCTACATTTCATTATAAGGTTATTGCAAATCTGCACTTTTAAAAAAATCTGGGCAAAGTATATCCAAAACATCTATATCCAAAAAAGATTACATGGAACTTGAAAATTAAGTGGCTTTACGTTGATTTTCTTATGCATCTATTTACTCAACTGGTGATACAGATCAAAAAGCTAGAGAGACTATACTGAATCTCTGCCCACTTAAAAGCCTCTCAACCACCTTCCCTACAACTCCCATTAAATTCCTGGCTTGTAGCATTATCCACCCTCTTTCAATATCATCTTTACAGTCTTTTTTTTTTCTTTTTAAAGATAATCTTTATAGTCTTATGGCCTAGAACCTTGACTTTTGAAAACAAACAAGGAAAACAGAGATTCATTCAAAACTGCAAACCCTACATTGCAATGTATGTACAAAATGTAATGAGAGAGGGAGAGATATCAGATTATACCAACCTGTTTCCCGACACTGGGCCAGTTGGTTCAGGACACACAAATGCACTACTGCCAATAGACAGCAGGGAATTTGGTTAATCCACATTCTTCTACAATTCACTATGGAGATGGAGAATCGGTCACTTCAAGCAGCAAAGATCATCCTCTTTCACACAGACAGGCTCTAAAAATTGATGAGAGAGAGAATGAATTGTAGATATTCAGGCAACATCACTAGTTTATATACTTGAAATATACACAATGCCAATGGATTGCACAATGCCTGTACAATTCTGAACAGCAGCCTGTGGGGAGAAAAATGTTTAAAAGTAGGTATTGGAGCCTATTTCTGGCTGGAAGCCGCCTCATAGGGAGAAACAACTTTAGACAAAATCTGTTCCTTATTGTCTGCTCAGGAATTGTTTCTGCAGAAGCAGCAAGGCAAATTAGTACCAATTTAGTGCAGGACGATGTTGTGCCAGGGTTATGGAGGTAGTTGTTTTTTTTTAAGTGTTTTCATTTTAATCTTCTGTGATGCCTGATGGTTTGATGCCAAAAAAAGAGAAAAAGCTGAACTGAACAGAAATCACCTGGCATTACCGGAAGAAGTTTCCCATTATAAAGCGAAAGCCAAAGTGGGCATAGATCTGGTTACCAGACAGAAATAAATAATAATAAATAAATTTATATTTATACCCCGCCCTTCCCAGTTCAAAAACTGGGCTCAGGGTGGCTGCTAACAAATTTAAAACACTTAATTGTAAAAGCAGCATAAAATACAGTTTAGAAACATGAATAACAATAAAATTCAAAATTCAGCAATCAATTTAGGGGAAATAAGCATTAGATAATCCCCAGGGACCAGTGAGGAGGCCAGGGGAGAATTAGCTGTGGGGTCTCAGAGCAGGTAATCTTCATAAAAGGGGAGGGGGAGGGAAGAAAAGGGAAATAAAAGAATATAAATAAAAGAAATGCTGCTAAATTGGTTCAAACAGTTAGTGACCGTATTAAAAAGGCATGACCCGAACCAGTATGGAATGGAATAAGAAAGGACTTGGAGGTGTGGGGAAGAATGAAACTGTCATTTTGGGGTAGGATATCCACAATTAAGATGAATGTGCTTCCAAAGATGTTATTTCTATTTCAGACTATCCCCATAATTAAAGGGAATAGGATTTTCAAAGAGTGGCAAAGAGTTATTTCAAGATATGTTTGGCAGGGCAAAAAGCCGAGAATTCAATTTAAGTTACTAACAGATGTGAGAGAAAGAGGAGGCTATGCCCTGCCTGACTTGAAATTATATTATGAGGCATCTTGCCTTTGCTGGTTGAAAGACTGGATAAAATTAGAAAATAAGGAATTATTGGACTTAGAGGGGTTTGACAACAGATTTGGATGGCATGCGTATTTATGGTATGAGAAAAAGAAAATCCATAAAGGTTTTGAGAACCACATCTTCCGAGGTCCTTTAATTGAAGTATGGGATAGGTATAAAAACCTGTTAGAATGTAGAGTACCACACTGGTTATCTCCATTAGAAGTTATGAGTATAAAGAAAATTAATATGAGAGGCAATTGGATCACATACGGTCAATTGTTATTTAAAGAAGGGGGGAAATGGAAAATGAAATCATACGAACAGGTTAAAGAACATGTATATGATTGGTTGCATTACTTTCAAATAAATGAAATGTTTAGGAAAGATATTAAAGAAGGCGGTTATGCTGACAAGGATTCAAAATTTCAGATTGAAATAATAAATAATGATTTTAACATTTTATCCAAAATGTATAAGTTGCTGCTAGAATGGAATTTGAAGGATGAGGAAGTTAAGTCGGTAATGATACATTGGGCCAGATATTTTGGCTATAACATACAATTTGAGGATTGGGAAAAATTATGGAAAGAAAATTTAAAATTTACAGCATGTATGACGTTAAAAGAAAATGTTATGAAAATGTTTTACAGATGGTATATAACACCGGTAAAATTAGCGAAAATGTATAAGACATGTAACAAGTGTTGGAAATGTAAAGATAAAGAAGGCTCTTTTTACCATATGTGGTGGGAATGTAAGAAAGTGAAAGGCTTTTGGGAAAGGATATATAACGAATTGAAGAAGATTCTAAAATATACTTTTATAAAGAAACCAGAGGCCTTTCTGTTAGGAATACTAGGAAATGAGATAAAGAGAAAGGATTGTAAATTTTTCCAATATGCAGTGACAGCTGCAAGAGTGTTACTGGCCAAGAAATGGAAACAATAGAGACTTCCGGAGGCGGCGCGAACGGCAATGGCTGCCCTTTCCTAGTCGGGGAAGGGAAGCTCCGCCGAAAAAGGGTCTCCCGCTGCGGCGAAGCGGGGACCCATTCTGGAAAACCACAGGCAGCAGAAGCCTGTGGTCTTGGGGTCCGGCGGGCGCCAGGAGCAGCCCCCAAAGCGTTGAAGGAACCCCGTAAGGGGCTCCGGATCGCGGAGGGGGTTGCGGCGCTGAGGATCGTTCCGCAATCGGCGGAGTGAAGCCGCGTTGCTGCTGCCGGTGAGCGCTGTCCTTTCTTCCTAAACTTCAGATTCGGAAAACAACAACCCGTGAGTAAACGGACTTTAAAAGTTTCGGGACTTTAAGTATTAATTTGGCTGAAAGCGGAGTGACGAAAAATAGGAAGTCCGTCTTCCGCTGTCATTGGATCATTAAGCAAAGAGCCGGAGGAGTGAAGGCAAAGAGTGAACTTTTAATCTAACTGATCTGGACATCCGTGGAAATTATCTTTAAGCTGAATAAGGACTTTAAGCAATTGATTATATGACTTTTATGTGGACTTTGATACCTTTCTTCTATTTGGATTATAATTAAAGTAAGAATCCCAGGTGCTGGAACTGCCTGAGTAACTGAGTAGCCAGCTTGCAGGGCTGGATACTTTTGAACTTAAACTTTGAAACAATCTGAGGGAGTTTGAACTGGTTACTTTGAAGCATCTTTTGGAATACCAGCAAGCACTGTCTGAAACACTGTGACTTTTTAAACACTAACTCTGCTAAAAATTACCTTATTGAAGGCTCTCGGACATTAAATGGGATTATAATAGTTTTAATGAAATTGTCTTCTTCCCTAAAGACATCTTAAGTTCCCCCTAGAGGATTTGGGATTAATAGCAGTGACATTGTTTTACTTTCCCTTTCCCGGCCTCCTGTTTGACTATTACCATCTGGGCCGCTGCTTTTCTCATGAGAACAACTCAGCTTGACCTTGAATTTTAGATAACTCTGGAATGAGTGGCGCAAGAAGAAAGGGACCGAGAACCAGACAAACAACTCTAACCGCAGTCTCCCAGGCACGCAGATCATCTGTGCCTACTGTGCTTACTTTGCCTACTCTGACTTCTGAGAAAGAAGCTGCTTTTCTGCCAAGGGCAGAAACTGAGGAATTTCAATTGGAAGAGATGGCCTCAGGAGAAATTAGTTCTACTTTAGAGAAAATTCTTGAAAAACTGGAATCTTTGGATAAAAAAGTGGAATCTTTGGATAAAAAAGCTGATCAGCAAACAGCTAAAATTGAACAAAATACTGAATGTTTAAATAGACTAACTGGACAAGTTGCACAAAATGTGCAAGCAATTGGAGAACTGAAGGAGACTGCAGGTGAAAATCGGAAATTGGCTGAAGATACCAGCCAAAGATTGGGAAATTTAGAGAAAGAGGTAAGACCACTCAGCAAACAAGTAGGTGAACATCAGACCTATCTTTCTATGATAGAACTACAGAATAGACAGACTAATTTAAGGATAAGGTCGATACCAGAGGTGGAAGAAGGCAACTTAGCTGAGTTCCTGTCTAAAGAATTTTCCAAGTTTTGGAACCTAGAGGAAAAAGACTTCAAAATTACATCAGCCTTCAGACTTGGAAGACTTATAAAGAGAGAGAAGCCCAGAGATTGCTTAATAATACTGAGATCAAAGGAGGAAAGGGACAAGATTTTGGGTTTACATTACGGAAAGTCACTGGACATTCTGGACAAAAGAATTGAAATTTTTAAGGATATTCCTAAACAACTTTTGGACCTTAGATCTGATTATTTGGAACTAACAAGACTGTTAAGGAGCAACACAATTATCTTCAGGTGGGACTTTCCTCAAGGATTATCTTTTACTTTTAGAGGGAAGAAGATTAAAATTAGATCATTGGAAGATAGAAAACCCAAGATCTACCCACACTGGAAGAGTGGCAGATGCAGCTGATGGACTATATGCAACTGGCCGAGATGACGGGCAGAATCCGAGACCTGGGAGAAGAGAGGGTTGAAGAAGACTGGAAGAAATTCAAGATATATCTACAAAAGTATTGTAATTTGGTTGAAGGCTAAGAAGGATGCTAGATCATAAATAATTGCCTATCATTGAATTAGATTTGAAATTGACGATAAGTGAGATTGAGGGAAATATAAAACTTGTGGAGAATAGATCAAATTAATTGAACAAAATTTAAGAATATAAACAAGATGATAAATTGCTGGGAAAAATTTATAACGATGTAAGTGGGAGTGGGAGACGTGAGGGAGTCCAAAGAAGTTCTGGAAAAAATGTCATGACCCATGTTATATTGTTTATTATTTTTGCATTTTGTATTTTAAAAAAAATCTTAATAAATATTTATTAAAAAAGAAAAAAAAGAAAAAAAAGAAATGGAAACAACAGGAAATACCAACGGTGGAAGAATGGAGAATGAAGCTGTTAGACTATGCTGAGTTGGATAAATTGACTGGGAAGATTAGATATTTAAGAGACCAAAAGTTCATCGAGGACTGGGGGAAATTTGTGGAATATCTGGAAAGTATAAGTGAGGGACAGATAACGCTAAAGGGATTTAAAGAAGCACTGTGAAAAATTGAGAAGTATTGTTTAAAGGGAATAGAAAAGAAGGGTATAAACAATGACAATACAAACCTAAGGAATGCGTAATTTGAATAATGACTATGGATGATTTACGGAAAAGCTGAAGGAAGTCCAGAAAAGAAACAATTTGTGAAAAATTGGATGTGAAATTAGTATGCGTTTTTGTTTTTGTTGTAAACTAATAAAAAATATTTCAAAAAAGAAAAGGCATGACCCTGAAGGAGTCCATTTATTAGAATGGGGAAGCTGGGAACCACAGGGAGGCAGAGCGTTCCTGTGCTGGGGGGTCCCTGCTTGCAGGTTTCCTACAGGTACCTGGGTTGGCCGCTGTGAGAAGCGGATGCTGGAACAAATGGGCCCATTGGCCCATGCAGAATCATAGCATCACAAAATGGTAGAATGGGAAGGGACCCTGAGGGTCATCAAGGCCAACCTGCTGCAATGCAAGAATCTCAGTTAAAGCATCCATGCCAGATGGCCATCTGCTTAAAATCCTCCAAAACACCCACACACCCAGGAAGCTGCATCATTACAGACCAAGGCATAGGTCTGTAAGCCTGGCCCTGTCTACTCTGACTAGTTTCCTCTTTCCAGATTCTTGAGTGGGATCTTTTCCAAGACTTCTTCCCATGGAGCCTCTGGCCTGATTCAGATGAGGCAAGATATTCACAAGTGTTGTGTGTTGTGTGCTCTCCCCGCCTCTTTTTCTCCCCACATCACCCCTCCCCACCCTGTACAACAATTAACCCAGGAAAATTGTCACGCAACCATCCAAACTAGAAACTGGCATTGGCAAGATCAGAACAAGTCAGGATTTCAAAACAAGTTCAAACTGTCTAAGCCAGGCAGGCATCTCACGGAAGAGACCAGGGACAACTGGTCTATCTGTATCCTAGGGGTAGTCTAGTCTAACTACCAGCACCATAAGGAAAAACAACAGAAGTAAAAGCATTCATTGCAAGCATTGGTTGCAGTGGAGTGGCAGCTGGCTGCATCGTAGTTTCTCCACTGTGTTTATTCTATTTTACAGTCATACCTTGGATCTTGAACACCTTGGCTCCCGAACAAATCAACTCCCTAACGATCAAAACCCGGAAAAGACTGTTCCGGTTTTCAAACATTATTTTGGAAGCCGAATGTCCAATGGGGCTTCCTTGGCTTCCGATTGGCTTTAGGAAGCTCGTGCAGCCAATAAGAAGCTGCACTTTGGTTTCTGACTGTTTTGGAAGTTGAACGGACTTCCAGAACGGACTCTGTCCTGCTTCCAAGGTATGACTGTATTTTCGTTTGAACTGAACAACACTTCTAAACCAGCGTTGAAAGAAAGCTAGAGCAAGTCAGCCTTTTGACATATTCAAACACCTCGCCAGGCTGTGCCCTTTTTCACAAACACCAAACATAGGGACATGTCTTATTCAGAGCCAGGTCCAGCCAGCTCAGTAACTGTCGACACAGGCTGGTACTATCTTTCCAGAGTTTCAGGCTGGAAGCCTCTCCCAGTGTTTTCTGGAGATTCCAAGGATTAAATCTGGGACATTCTGCATGCAAGCTGCACCACTGAGCTACACCCTTCCCCAGACACACAACAGTTGGAAGGGGGCAGGAAGAAACCTAGCACAGAACTGTGGCAGCTACTGGACCCATGTGGAAACAGGCAATTTCTTCATGATCCTCTTATTAACACCAAGGGGCAGGAAGGAAAACAGTTACAACATAATTCTGAGGGAAGAAGGGTAAACATCTGTTCCAGCTGCCCCACTGCCTCAGTCTAAATTCTCCCATGCTCTTGGTTTTTAAAAAGAAAACTAAATGCATCAGGAGATCCAATCCAGTACTTTCCACATCACATCTGTTTTGACCATCCTTTCTAAGACTGCACTACAGTGCATTATAAAATTTTATGTGCAAGGTATATGTTTACTTTTTAACACCATTGCCAGCAAAGCAAGTGCACTGTGGTTGGGTCTTATGGGCCAAAGCATTTCTTTGCAATTAGTTGAATCAGTCTTTGGCTTCAAAGAGAGTCATCTGAGCAGAGGAATGAACATTATGCTATTTTTTAAAAGAACCACAGCTTCATAAAATTCAATTATTTGGCAGCACCTCCCATTTGACCACACTCATTTTAACCCAAATGTCCCCTGCAAATTTTCCAAAAGCAAAAAAACTCTGGACCTCCTGTTGCTCCTCATAAGACAACAAGAGTCTTTCTAAAGGCTAGAAAAAGGCTGGGGAATGTTTTGTCTTGCAGAGGAACAAAATTGGTTATCAATATTTTTTTACAAAGACTGCAGAAGGAAGCAGAAAGCAGCATTCAGCTATGCAATTATATATTGCAAGAATGCAACACTCAGACCCATTTTTAGATCCACTTTAGAAAGTTCAGATAAATTTCACTCTTGTTCAAAGTCCATCGGGTATCATCAGCATGAACAAACACATAGCAGTGCCCTGTTGTTCAAAACAAGATGCCTAAGGCCAGATGCATGTCTGACATGACCTGGAATTCTCCCTAAAGTATGGAAAACTAGGGCTGCTTACACCCAATACCTTTAAAGCACTTTTGAAGCAAATCCTTTTCCCCAAGGAATTCTGGGCACTGTGGTTTACCATCATATCATGCTTCCTTTACATAATGTTAGTTCTTGCAATGGGAAGCAGCTCTCCAACCTATAAAGCAGAGATTTCCCCCCACCCTTCTACCTGAAGAAATTGGGCATAGAGAAACTGGAACCACCTGCATTTTTTCAACACATGAAGCTGCTATAGCAAGTCAAATCACTGGACCACGTAGCCTAGAGCTGTATTGTTCCAGCTGAGGGTTGACCTTCCAGTTCTTGGGACCAAAAAGCCCTTCCCAGTCCCCAAATTCAAAACAGTTAATGGGAGGTGCTGGGGCCTGGACTTTGGACATTTTGCAAAACATGCACTCCACCTGTGAGCTACGGCAAGCACTGGCCAGCTGCAGTCCTGAAAACAGAGTCAACAAACACACCACATTGTAAAAGACATCATTCGACCTGGATGCAATGCACATGCTCTCAGCTTACCTTAAGGCAGATCAGACAATACATTTAAAGCACTAAGAATGCAGCTTAAATAGTAACGGGTTTCCCCAAAGAATTCTGGGAGTTGCAACTTGTTAAGGGTGTTGAGAGTTGTTAGGAAACCCTTCATCCTCTTAATCAGCTACATCTGCCAGAGTTTCCCAGTGAATAACTTATTTGGGGGAAGCCATGGTGGTTTAAAGTGGTATCGTAGTACTTTAAATGTAAGGTGCGAATGTGGAGTTAGAAGGGAAAATGCTAAGTTGCCACAGGGTGGTGATTATGTGGCTACCTCCTCAGCAGAGGAAGCAGCAAAAACAGCCTCTCCTAATTCACTGTAAATCAGCCAGAATGGGATGCAGTTGTGATGGAGGAAGAAGGTGCAAGCAAGGAGGAAGGAACCTTCTGTAAAAGGAGGGTATGAGTAGTTTCAGACTCAGATACCTTCTTGAGGAAAAAACTATACCCCCCCCCCCCCACTCACACACGTAGCACAACTGATCTGTTATCAGGAATGGATAGATGCCAATAATATTTTCAGAAGCCAGGATGAAACTTAAAGGCACCCATCACATGGCGTTTTCCAGATCTGTTTCCTGAGTCTTTTGGCTGTGGAACTGATTTGGGAAGGCAGAGCTTGAGCAAACTGGAAACCTGGATGGCGTGGGCACTTCAAAAGTTACATCATTTCATTTGTATTTTTTTTATATCTAATGGCTCCTGCCAAGCCAGATAGTACTAACAGTACATAGCTACAATACATGATACTTCAAGCGGGACATTTTTCTGTTTGCTGAAGCACAGACAAGATGAGGCAAGAGTGAAATAACTCATCAGCTGCGTGCTGTCACTCAATGCAGCAGGTAGGCTTTGAATATATGCTTTTGAATATATATTTGGCCTCAGCACAGCATGTCAGAACAAGAGCAGTTAGAAAGAGAAATTCAGCAAACCGATAATGAACTTGTGTTGCTATTTACTTGCTTTTTTTAAGTGCTTGCCTACACAGAACCTTAGCACTGGATACAGGGAGCCTGCTTTTTAGCTTGACAGTGATGTGACAAATGCAGGCTTGATTACAAGCGAGGCAATGCGATTAGCAGTCATAGAAACATGAGAAAGTGCTTTATAATGAGTCAGACCATTGGTCTGACAGAGTGCTCTCCCAGTCCTACCTGGCAATGCCAGGGAATGGTTCAGACCTCTTCTCCCTGCAAAGCAAGATCATCTGCCATTGAGTTACTGGGCTTTGTGGTCTTGGGACAGTGGGTGGAAAAGACGACTGTGTAATTTTGCCTCCAACTCACAGATGGTTTATACCCCTCAGGCCAAGATTGGCTAAATTTCTATGGTCCAAGTTTGCAACTATGGGGGGGGGGGTTTGCATGTTGCTGAGGGGGGGGGAGGGAGAGGGTGCAAGGCCATGAGTGGGGCCAAATGTGCAGGACCACCCCATAATCACCCACACTGTTCCCATATGGTGAGCAAGGCTGAGACCTGCATCCTCGCTGTTGCACTTGTCTAGGCAAGTGGTTGAAGGCTATCAATACTGTCAACGTGGCTACAGCCAAGGCCTGGTCTTTACCTCTTTTGGCTCCTATCCTTCTTCCCATTCTTTCTCTCTTCTTGTCACACAGGAGCTAAACCATCACCATTAGGATGATGCGCACCACTGCTGTTTGACAACCACAGCTGGAATTCAAACAACCATTTCCAAACCTTGGTTTCACATGCAGTTTAGTGCCAACCATGGTTAGTGAAAATGGTGGTGCCCAACCGTTGCAACAACACTTTAGTAGAGGAACCGTTGCATGACAGCACATGGGAACCCATGAGGCCACTGGGAGCTCCCATTTCCTTAAGCATACTTCAGCCACCAAGAAACATCACATATGTACTGGGCTCTTGCGTCTAGTCGAGAGGGAGAGCTGCAAAAAGCCCGATTCTCTAAATTGTTGGAAACCCAGCTCAGTACAGTTTCTGAGATTTCAGGTGACATGGCTCCTCAACTTTCCTCATGGACTCAGGAGGCATGATGTGGTAGTTAAGTTGAACAAGAGCTGGCAAGTTTAGGGTTCAAATCCTGCATAGCTATGAAGCTCATTGAGTGATCATTCTCCAACTGAGACTACCTCAGAGGGTTATTGCAAGAAAATGGGAGAGACATGCCCAAGGAATCCTGCTTTGTGGGGAGGGCAGGATAACAACCACACAACTGCTATCTATTTTCACTGCTATAAGGCAGAGGAGTTTGGTTTTCTTTAAAGAATCCCTGCACACACACACACACACACACACACCCCAAAAAACCCAGCCTCTCTTTTTCATAATTCAGCTCACACTTACCTTTACTGAGGACTTAGAAACACAGATAAATAAAATATGTAAGCTGTAATGAGCATATGGCACTGCTATCAGCACAATAAAAGGTAAAGGTAAAGGTACCCCTGCCCGTACGGGCCAGTCTTGACAGACTCTGGGGTTGTGCGCCCATCTCACTTAAGAGGCCAGGGGCCAGCGCTGTCCGGAGACACTTCCGGGTCACGTGGCCAGCGTGACATCACTGCTCTGACGAGCCAGAGCCGCACACGGAAACGCCGTTTACCTTCCCGCTGGTAAGCGGTCCCTATTTATCTACTTGCACCCGGAGGTGCTTTCGAACTGCTAGGTTGGCAGGCGCTGGGACCGAGCAGCGGGAGCGCACCCCGCCGCAGGGATTCGAATCGCCGACCTTTCGATCGGCAAGTCCTAGGCGCTGAGGCTTTAACCCACAGCGCCACCTGCGTCCCTCAGCACAATACTACCGGTCAACTCAACACCAACCAGCACCACATTTATCACAACAGTTCCTGCGCAAAAACAGCCCATGACAGCAATATGCCGACTGAACACACAGAGCAGTTTCCCACTCAGCTCTGACTCACAAAAGCTGTTGAAGGATAGCAAGAGACAGATGTGTAAACTATAGAGGAAATGGATAATGAGCAGCCAGGGCCACCAACATACACACAGTGCAAGATATAGAGAGAAAGATCGATGATGGATTGTAATGGGTGGCCAGTCCATGCTAGTGCCTCACTTTGGTCCTGGCTCAGAAATAAGCCAAATAAAGTTACTGCCAAGACATACCAGAGAACATTTCAGCTTATTTCTAAGCCAAAGTCACACACTCAAAAAAGCTAGGCCTACTTAACCCCTTCCTCTCTTCCCTCTAAGCATCACTTACTGCCCCCGTGGAGTGGCAGCAACACTCCAACCACAGGGGAAAGGGAGATCTCTCTAACACACCTCTATGGTTTCTGGTAAATTGTGCAGTAGTGTGGCATGACAAAAGGTTGTGGTTGCCTTGAGAAATGTCTTACTTTATTGTTTTTATTCATTTGTATTGTCTTTTGTATTATATGTTATGTATATTTGTCTATGTGAAAATTAATAAAGATTTTCTAAAAAGAGAGAGAGAGAGAGAAATGTCATTTCCCTCAAAGAGCTGCTGACATTCCGCTAGATCTTGGGGAAACCTTTCATCCTGGCCCCAGAGAGGGGATACAGAGGAAACTCTTCCTCTCCACACCACTGGGATATTGTTTTTTTGTTTTTTTGCCACCTCCAGGCTGGCCAGTAAGTGGAGTTATAGGGGGGCAGAATTTGGGGTTGGGGGTTCAACTTGGGGTAAGCCAGGAATTCTTCTCTGGCTCAGATTTAAAATCCAATCCGAAAAATTCAAGGCTTGAAATACTTACCTCTCAAGCTTATTTTATTGGAGTCCTGGGTTAATGAGTTTTCCCTGACATCTCTCATTTCTGCCAAGCCTTTTAAAAAACTGTGCTGAGTTGGATAAGAAGGTTTACATTTTTGTTGTATCCGTGTTATCTGTTTGGGATTACTAAAAGCAGTGCATTCCACAGGCGGATAATTAGGGAGTCACATACAATAATATTTATCTAAGACTGTGTTGGAAGCAGAGCATTTCTGAGGGAACAGGGCAAATTCACAAGGGAGAAGAGCTCAGACCAAGTGCACATAAACGTCTCTCCCTGCAGAGATTTCTCCCCCTCTCAGCAAACCTGCTGCCTGACCCATAATCAGAACCTGCCCTCCAAGTGTGCCAGAATGAGTCAGAAGACTTATAGGGGGCCCCCAGGAGAGAAAGCTGGTGTGCTTCCATCTTTAAAATTACATGCTTGGAAAAATCACCCTCTTCCTTCCCTTTTCCAAGCAGTTCAGCTCAGGGCTGCCAAGTTGATCCCACTTGCAAAAAACGTGTGTCAGGAAGCCACGACCCATCGCAGGGAACTACTGCAGCCTTCCCCGGAGGAATGGAAAAAGATAGACTTGAGGCTGAAATGAGGGGTGGTCAGGGAAAGGGTTGGGGCCCATAAAGATTTGCTTGCTGAGAATATCTCAGTCCGATTCCTGGATACACCACAGATATGACCAGGGGAACCGTTTCTCCAAACAGCATGACACAGAGTCAGACCACTGGCATCTAGCTCAGTACAGTGGTACCTCGGGTTAAGTACTTAGTTCCTTCTGGAGGTCCGTTCTTAACCTGAAACTGTTCTTAACCTGAAGCACCACTTTAGCTAATGGGGCCTCCTGCTGCCGCCACGCTGCCGGAGCACGATTGCTGTTCTCATCCTGAAGCAAAGTTCTTAACCCGAGGTACTATTTCTGGGTTAGCAGAGTGTGTAACCTGAAGCGTATGTAACCTGAGGTACCACTGTATTGCCTACAGCAGTGTTCCTTTAACTTGGGTCCCCAGCTGTTGTTGGACTACAACTCCCATCATCCCTGGCCACTGGTCCTGCTACCTAGGGATGATGGGAGTTGTAGTCCACCAACATGAAGACTGCTGATCCACAAACACACCCATTTGTCCAACCTGAGCAAGTTCTGAAAAGAAACAGCTCAGTGATAAAATGTATCCATGCTCCCATATTCCTGTAAGAGTTTTGCAATTGTTTTTGAAATGTTTCTGGATTTGTTTCATTTTGTGATTGCAAAAGCCAGAACTAAGGGTCGCCATTTCTCACATTCCTGAAAGGATCTGAGCTGGCACCCGATATAGGAAAAGGAAAAATAGGTGCTAAGACCAGAGATGCTATCAAACCCTTTCAGAAAAGTCTCTCATATGAAAGAGGGTAATATAGAATTGCATGCAGGCGTATGTATCGAGTAGACATTGTTTCAGCAGGAAAAGGAAGGCACTCAAGAGATACAAGTATCATATTACACATCCTGTTATTATTGCCAGCATAAAAAGCTTCCAAAATTTCCCCCTAATTAGAAGTCCACGCCAGAAGTAGCGCACATTTCTGGGAAACTAAAGCAAATTGCCAATTTGGCTGACAGCAACAATAGCGATACAGAAATAGAAGAGGAACTTGTTTTCTTAAGAGCAAACTGTGCTGACCTACAGCTTTCAGCCCCTGACTTCCATCACATCAAACTTGGTTTTGTACTCTAAGCTGTCAGGACAATGCCTTCCCTCTTATCTTTTATAATAAAGAGATTGTGCTACTTCAAAACAAGTCCCCTGGGTAAAAAAAAAGGAAAAGGCAATTCTACTTTACCACCTACATTTTCCTCCTTTTTTCTGCAACATAGTTTAGTCATTTGAGACAGAATAAAAGTTAGTCAATCAAAAAAAACTGAAATAGAAATAATTGCTCCACTGGCAACAGAGGTCCACTAATGTACTGACTCTCAAAGAGGCTCATTGAAAGAGGTTTTAAAAGAAGATTTGGGTGTGCATGAAAGTACAATGAAAGTACAATGTGATCATGCTCATCACGTATCATCTAGTTTGGTCTTAAGGCTAAAGAGAATCAGGGCCAAGCTCCTGTTTAGTCACGCAACTTACTGAGCAACCTTGAGCCAATTATTGACTGCATTTGGACAATCATCTCTCTGCTCTATAAGCCAAGATATATGTGTGAGCCTTTTTGCACACACCCCCAAGTCTCTTTATAGTGCAAGCAATCAAACCAGAGAGATGCTAATCATAGTTTCTCTAGCCAGGAAACCATGGTTTGTTTCAGACTTTCTGGGAGGACCAAAAAGGCAGAGATATGATGATCTGAACCAGAATACTCTCCCATATCACCCCTAGTAATACACTTTGCAGTGGTGCTAAAAGAGCAAGACCACTTACGATGCTGTCAGCTACTTGGAGGAAGGATAAAGAGAGAGAGAGAAAGAGAGAGATTGGTAACTTATTTAACAGGACAAGCTAATATTCCAGAACATATTTAACAGGGTAAACTATCAGGCCCCATGAAAAAAGTGTGTGAATTTGGCTTGTTCTGTTACCATACTACAAGCCAGACATAAGTCAAAGTGGCATACCACTTACCTGTCGTCACAACAACAACCATTTATTACCAACCATGCAGTAAAAGAATCCAAGGGCACATTTTTGGAATGAACTGGCATTCACACAACTTGAGGCCACCGAAGTCAAAGCCATTCGCTTATGACACAAACTCCAAAACATAGCCAGGACAATAAAGCAGCCCGAGTTAAGCAACCGTTTAATATTTTACCCAGCATTTTCTCGCTTTCCTAATTTCCCCCCTTTCCTTCCCCAGTGTTTCCTGTGAGTTAAGATAAACTAATCTGTCACCAGGCTTGTCTCTGACAGAGGATCGATAACAGCTAATTATAGCCATGATAAGACAATCTGCCTCAGGTCCCCAGGGAAGGGTGATTGACATGCAAACACACAGTTGCTAAGACCAGATGTGGAGGGGGGCAGGGGAATGAGAGCAGATGGCCCTAAACCTAGCACCTGGTTTACTTCAATAAGAGACCCATGATAGCAGGGCAATAGTGGACTCTTCTTGTTTTATCTTTAAAACCAAATGGGTCAGACAAATAAAAGGAATTCAAGGATTTGGCAACCTGGGAGCCTTTTGTGAGTAGCCTGAGGATGCATAGCGCACCCCTGTGGTCTTCTTTCCCCAGATTCCTCAATTACATGGCATGCCAGGCAATTTCTCTCTTCTAAAGATTACAAGTGGGACGCGGGTGGCGCTGTGGGTTAAACCACAGAGCCTAGGACTTGCCGATCAGAAGGTCGGCGGTTCGAATCCCTACCACGGGGTGAGCTCCCGTTGCTCCTGCCAACCTAGCAGTTCAAAAGCACATCAAAGTGCAAGTAGATAAATAGGTACCTCTCTGGCGGGAAGGTAAACAGCGTTTCCGTGCGCTGCTCTGGTTTGCCAGAAGCAGCTTAGTCATGCTGGCCACATGACCTGGAAGCTGTACGCCAGCTCCCTCGGCCAATAAAGCAAGATGAGCGCCGCAACCCCATGACTGGACCTAATGGTCAGGGGTCCCTTTACTTTAAAGATTACAAACCGCATAGCATGCCAGAGGTGTCCCAAGACTGATTTCAAGAATGCACAAAAATACTCTAGAATAGGTCCATTAATAAGCACATGAAAGTAATGGTAGCCGCATCTGAGAGATTGATTTCCAAGCTGAAAAGGCAATGTTCTGCTGAAACAAGCCCAGATGGCAGAGATAGTGAACCTCCCTCTGGCAGGGAGCACTGGGGGTGGAATGTGGCCCTGCAGATGTCTCTATTGGCCCTCAGAGCTGGGACTCTTCCCAGGTCACACCGCCCTTCCTCAGCCCACCAATTCCTTGAGTGCTTCTGCAGGATGGAATGTGTCTTTGAACTGCGATCATACCTCTTGCTTGCCTGGGGAAGCATGTTTGCATACATACAAACCTCTGAATTCTACATGGCTGGAATGTGTAGAAATGGTAAGAGTCATAGCCATTTGCTCTGAGCATTTTGGCATCTGGCCCCAACCACCACAGATATGTGGCCCTCCAGAAGGCTGTCCATGAGGAAATGTGTGGTCCTCGGGGTGAAAAGGGTTCCCCCACACCCCTGCTGTGTTAGAAGTCCAATGGACCATGGGACATTTTGTTCCAATGGCTAGAGTCCCGCATTAACTAATGCCAACCACTTTGAAGGCTACGAAAGCTAAGCCAAAAGAACAAAGACAAGCAAAGGTATTAAGAATAATATGTGCCGAGCTAAAATATCACCTTGGCACAACTCCAAAGCAACATGTTGAGGGGGAATGGTTTCTTAAAGGACCTTGCAGATTTGTCAAATGAAAAAATGGGAGGGCAGGGTGCCAGCTCTCCAAGGCTCATTCTCAAATCTAAATTTCTCTATGGTTTTAAAGGTAAAGGTAAAGGGACCCCTGACCATTAGGTCCAGTCATGGCCGATTCTGGGGTTGCGCCGCTCATCTTGCTTTATTGGCAGAGGGAGCCGGCGTACAGCTTCTGGGTCATGTGATCAGCATGACTAAGAGCAGCGCACAGAAACACTGTTTACCTTCCCACCAGAGTGGTACCTATTTATCTACTTGCACTTTGACGTGCTTTCGTTTTTTATATATATATATAAATATTTATTAGCATTTTCAATAATAAACATAGACACACCGAAAAAGAAAAAATAACAAAAAATACAAATTTTTTTTAAAAAAAACAAATAAAAACAAATGGGATTTCAATTGCTTATTTTCATATAACTTCTTTCTTAGACCTCCTCTCCCCTCCCCTTCTTGTATTCCAGTTCAAGTTATTAATCCTGCAAATCCTTATTACTTAATTCTCAACCTTAACTTAATGATTTTTACATACTGTAATTTTACCTTTCCTCATTCTTCCATTAAATTATTTTTGCATTCCTCATTTTCATTTCATTTTAACCATTTTAGACACCAATTTTAACTTATCTAATCTTAAACATCTTATGCATCATTTCTTATTCTTTAACATATTTCTTAAAGTCAGTCAATATTTCCCTTCCACGGCTTTCCCAACTTCCATACAAATAACAAAACAAATTAAAACAAAGTAATTAATAATTATGTACCCTTTGGATTACCAAACTCCAACCCCCCTTTCCCGGTTTTGGTCCCCAATAAGTGTTCATCAGTCAATACTGTTTAACCTGGAGATCTCACATCCGAGGCTCTCAAGTCATCCTCAGTTCCTCTCTGCCGGCTTCTTGGATAGTCCTTTAGGTTAAGCCCCAAGGCTCAAAGGGGCTCTGACCCAACAAAATCCATGATTTTTCCAGTTGGCCCTCCATATTTAAAATTAGTGCTAATGAGGTGCTCCACTCTCACATTTACAATTTCCAGCTCAGTCCAAACTTTCCACCTCAAATTTTTATTCTCCTTTGTTGTCTGCATGCCAGGCCCCAAACTATAATTCTCCCTTGACATCTGCAAAGTTACCAGTCCACCTTCCTTTTCCTCAAAAACAACGTGTGTCTCTTCCATAGTCTCATGGCTCTCAAATTTCTCTTGTTGTTGATATGTGTAAACTTCTTGCCTCCACTCCCTGTCAGCTTCAACAATGTTGTTTACTGCCAGGGCCAGAGTGTTCGCACTTGTAGTCAAAACATTTGTCTGATCTTGTAACTTTCCCAGGAGAGCCAGTATTTTGTTGAGTTTAGTCTGATTTTTGCTTCTTTCAGCCATTCTTGTAGTGTCTCTGTCCCCCAGAAGGGGGATTTTAATCCTTCAATGTCTTTCAGTTTAAAAACCAGTAAGCAAGTTAATTTGTAGCAGCTCTCTCTTATTTTCCAGAAATTGCAACAAATATAGCCAGCAGATGCAACAAAGACAAAGTTCCCTTTATCCTTTCCTTTTGACAGCTATTTTGACAGCTGTCAAAATCTTCAATGGTTCCTCAGCAGGTTCTCTCGCGGGACACCCCCGGGTTCGGGGGGGTGAAACTTTAGCTCCTAACGTTAGGTTTATCCTCCGGTAAAATTCTATAGCGTCAAGCCGTGAAGGTTTTTTTTATAAAAAGAAAAGAGTTCTCTCGACCTTAAGTTGCAAGCTCTTTGCGTTAGAGTATCTACACAGAGGGGGGGGGGCGACTTCCTTTTTGACCCTTCCCCGCTCGTTCCCAATTCAACAAAAATTTGTTTGAATTCCAAATTCCATATTTACTCACGGGTTCTTGTTTTTGAGTCCGAATGTTCCAAGGAAAAAGTCAGCGCTTCTCCGACAATGGCATGCGGCTTCACTCCGCAGAAGGAGCAATCTACTCACAGCACCGCGCCGTCCCCCGTCCCCGTTCCTGAGCCTTTAAAAAGGCTCCTTCGCGGTTTGGGGGGGCGCAAATGGTGCCCGCCGAGTCACCACGCTCACAGGCATCAGCGCCTGTGATTTTTAAGGGTCCCCGCGTCGCCGGCGCGGACAAGACCCGATCCTGCGGAGCCGATTCCCTCCGGAGCTCGGAGGGAATCCGCCATTAGTCGATGGCGCTAACCCGGAAGTCCCCTTTGACGTGCTTTCGAACTGCTAGGTTGGCAGCAGCAGGGACTGAGCAACGGGAGCTCACCCCGTCGCGGGGATTCGAACTGCCAACCTTCTGATCTGCAAGTCCTAGGCGCCACCCGCGTCCCTTCTATGGTTTTAGTATGATGTTAAAACACAAGCTGTTTTGTTGCATCAGGCTATACCTCAGAACTATGGTTATTTCCATATTTCCACAATGTGTTTCAAGCATTTATTAAACTTCTGAGTTTTCTGGGAAAGCAGGATTGATCAGCTCACAATCAAAATCCCTGTGTGTCTCCCATCCAAGCACTGATGAGCTTTCAACAATGCTAAGCAGAGTTAGAACTTATGAAAACAATATTGTCATTCCAGTCACTCTTCTCCCACTTAGTCCAATTTAGATTAACTTCTTCAACAGTTTTCCAAAGATTAAGGGAATGGAAAAAAGAAGAAGAGAGAAATAAAGAGTGTATTCTATTCAAACATGCAGATTATAAAAGAAATGGCTTTCCCCAAGCTTGGCTAGCCTAAATAGATACGAGCCAAGCCTGGAGAGAGTATGTTTTACAGTCAATAAATACTACATCTTTTTACAACTGCAAAACTGTTGGAACGTGTTCCATCTACACTGCAGTAAAGTAGAGGAGATTCAGATTTGATCAAAATATTGTTCTCATAAAGTAACTGCAAAGTGATCTCCTCCAAGGAGGTACACATATGTTCAAAACATGTCAAGATCAGCTTGTATCTCCTGTCTTTTTCAGCTTGTATCACGTGTATCTGCTGTCTTTTTCATCATCCTATTGAATGATGGGACTTTCCTGGTTGTTTTGTTTATTTAAAACATTTTTATCCCAACTTTTCTGCCTCAACGTAGAAGCAGCTCAAGGCAGCTCAAAAGATTTAATCAAAGGTACAAAAATTACAAACTAACTCACAAGATTAATCAAATATACAAAAATTACAAACTTTAAGAGATGTAGGAGAATACAATAAAATAAATCCAAAATACAAAAAGAGATCAAGGCAAGACACCAGGAAACGGAATTGGATCATTCCACCAGCAAAAAGCCTGGTGGAACAAAAAGACTTAAATTTTGTCCAGAACATCAACAGGGAAGGAACCTAAAGGGTGGTTGCTATCTACAGATAAAGAGTAAGAGAAAAAATGTACAGGGTTGGAAGTGAACTAGAACTTACATCTACAGCAAGAGGAGTCCTTTGCATTAGTTGCTTCCAACCACCTGCGTGGACGAAAAGCCATCCTAGCATAAAATGATGAGTGCCCACAAAAATAGTTTGAAGGCTGGCTGTTAGAGGTGTGTCAGGTAAGAACTAAATAGGCCACTTCTCTTCCTCTGAAATTAATAAATGAACAGTGAACAGAGAAGCTATTGAAAACTAAAAAGGAGCTATTATTCAACTTCAGGCAAGAACTGGAAGTTCACAATTTTTATTACTGCTGGGTAAAGCAGATGGGGAAAGGGGAAAGCGTAGAATAATAGAAAACAATAAAGCTTAATAAGAGAATACTTCCATAAATCAATCAACAATGAGGTGCTTATGCCCAGTTCAGGACTCCCTCAAACATCTCTTGAACTCTAGTCTCCTTCTGAATTTACTCTACTCCCTGGGCTTCCCAGCCACTGCCTCTTTTGCAGACAAAAATTTAGAATTATTGTGCATTGTGTACAATACATAGATGTATCAGATTGGGGAACATTCAATCTCCTATCAGTAATTTATTTTATTTTCTTTTTTTGTAGTGCATATTTTTTGCTGTTGTTCTGTTTTGGTTTTTTTACATGAGTATTATTTCTTTTCTTCCTTTCCCTGTGCATTTGCAATTATGTACTTTTTAATCTTTCAATAAAGCATGTATGCAAAAACACGTACACACACACACACACACTTCTGGAGGGCCTCAGACTCCTGAGGCCTGAAATTAAAGTAAGGGTGTGTTTTCTGGGACACTAACCCAACTCTCAAGCTTTAGAAGAGAAGTAGGACAGGGTATCTCAGCTTGGCTCCTGAAACCAACCAGAAATGGAGTCATGAGAGGGAGGAGCTACTGCAGCCAGAAATTCCAGAACACTCCCTGCTTTCCCCCAGCTTCCAGGTTTAGCAGCACAGTGCTATCATAACATGGGGACACGGGTGGCACTGTGGGTTAAACCACAGAGCCTAGGACTTGCCGATCAGAAGGTCGGTGGTTCAAATCCCCGCGATGGGGTGAGCTCCCATTGCTTGATCCCTGCTCCTGCAAACCTAGCAGTTCGAAAGCATGAAGTGCAAGTAGATAAATAGGTACCGCTCCGGCAGGAAGGTAAACAGCGTTTCCGTGCGCTGCTCTGGTTTGCCAGAAGCGGCTTAGTCATGCTGGCCACATGAGCTGTACACCGGCTCCCTCGGCCAATAAAGCGAGATGAGCGCCGCAACCCCAGAGTCGGTCACGACTGGACCTAATGGTCAGGGGTCCCTTTACCTTTACCTTTTACTATCATAACAATGCATTATATTTCATGTCATCCACTTCAGGCGAAAGCCTTGGGGAATGATGTACAGTAAGCGATGGAACAATCAAAGCATTCAACAAAAAGTCTGTAAGAAAGCTAAGCTGGCTCCACTTCAGTTCTGGCACAACCTTATAAAACTAAAAAGAAGAGGAAATTAAGAACAATAATGAGAAAGTGCTTTATACTGAGCCAAGCCTTTGGTCTTTCTTAACAGAAGCTCCAGAGTTCTAGACAGGGTTCCAGACAACCCTACCTGGAGATGACAGAGATTGAACCCGATAACTCCTGCATGCAATGTGCATGCTCAGCCACCAAGCTACACCCGTTAACCTGGCACCATCAGTTTAAGGAGAGGATAAAATATACCGTATTTTTCGCCCTATAGGACGCACTTTTCCCCCTCCAAAAATGAAGGGGAAATGTGTGTGCGTCCTATGGGGCGAATGCAGGGGGGGAGGCAGGCAGGAAAAGCTCCCCAAAGCCGCACACAAGCTCCGCACGGCTCTTGCGGGCTTTTCCCCAGCAGGGACAAGGGACTGACGGGGCCAGTCAGTCCCTTCTCCCTCCTCGTAGAAAAGCCCACAGGAGCCGCGTGCTCCTTAAAGGGTGTGCGGCTCCTGTGGGCTTTTGCGGGAGGTGGGGGTATTGCCATAGCCCCGCGACCCTCTCCCAGCTGGAGAGGTGACGCGCAGCTATGCCAGCAGCTTCTTCTGTTCCTCCTCCAGTTTCGCTTGAAGGGCCCTGCGCAGTTCTCCCTCTCCACGCAGCGCCTCTCCTTCGCAGGAGAGGTGTTGCGCAGAGAGGGAGAACTGCACAGCGCCCCTTCAGCCAGGCGCCTGCCTGGAAGCTGGAGGAGGAACAGAAGGGTCTTCCTCTGCATCCCGAAGCCTGGGGCGAGCTGAGCTCAGCACGCCCCAGGCTTCGAGCTTCGCACAGCTCTCCGCAAGCCATGGGAGCCCAGTGCGAGCTGCCTGTTCTGGGGGCTGGGGTCGGGGGAAGCTCGGGCTTCCCCTGATCCAGCCCCGCGCCTGGGGAAAAAAATAATTCCCCCCCCTTTATTTCCCCCCCCCAAAAAAAACTAGGTGCGTCCTATGGGCCGGTAAGTGTTGAAACTAAGGTTAAAATGAAGTCAAAAACCTGAGACTGAAACATGATCAAAGGTACCAAGTGAGCCTCTATAAGGAGGGCAAGGGACACCTGCTTTCAGAATGCCATCATGCTAAAACTTTGCTTCTGGGAAGGAAATATTCCAGCTCCGCCTCATTCAGAAACCTCTCCTTTTCCTAGAACTCACACTTTACCTTTCCGCCTACTTTAGAAAAAAGGGTTTTGCAAAGGTGTATAAATTGTGTGTTGCATGGAGGATATGAAAGAGGTTTTCTCCCTGTTTTAGACTAACGGGGAACTAGTGAAGCTGAACGTTGGGAGATTCAGAAGAGACAAAAGGAAGTTCTTCTTCAATGATAAAAGACCCTTCTCTGCATGCCACCACCAAAGGGTGGTGATGAGAATCAGAGAGTTGGAAGGGACCACATGAATCATCTCGTGCTACCCCCTGCAATGCAGGGGGGGGGGTTTGCCCAAGGTGGGGCTCAAACCCACAACCCTGTAATTAAGAGTCTCATGAGCTGTCCCACAGAATGGGCTTTCTCTGTAGTAGCTCCTAATTTATGGAATACTCTACCCAAAGAGGCCTATGTCTTGTCATCATTTCAGAGCCAAGCAAAGGCGTTTTTGTTTCCCTGGACATTTGGGCAGCACTAATGATACAGTGTACTGCTAAATCTGTTTTTATTATGTTTTATGAAATATTATTGTGGGGTTTTGGTTTTTTTATTTGTATTGTAAATTGTTTCGGAACTTTCTATTTTACTGCAAAGTGACATGTTAAACTATGGAATTCACTGCCACAAGATACAGTCACCAGTTTAAAGACAGATTTAAAAGGGGGAATGTGGCAAATTCAAGGAGAATGAGGCACGGCGGCTCCATGAGGGGCTATATTTCTGAATACCAGTTTACTGGGGATTATGAACAAAAGAGTGCTATTGCCCTGTTTATTGCTTCCTGTGGACATTTGGTTGACCATGATGGGATCCAGTAGGGCTCTCCCTCTGTTCCTCTGTTACTAACATAAATCAATAGCCATAAAAGCATGATGGTAAAGAAACACAATTGATTTTGTCTAACTTAAACTCCACTCCTTCAAAACAGGTAAGCATAACTTTCAAGCTCTGGGAAGAAACTGGGAAAAAAATAATAATCCAACAATATATTAAGCCAGCAGCGATTTACCAGAAAGCATAGACCTATGCTTTCAGGAATCGTAGAATATCAAGAAATCAATTTAAATTACTGTAAATGGCTCTCGTTTCTGCTAATAAAACTCTAAAAACCATTTTCAGCTAGAAGGATATTCCATGACCACAATGCCCCGTACACAATAAATTACTTAGAATTTAATGCATGCACAAGTTGGGAGTTATCTATACAGTACACTGACCATGCCAAGATGCCTTAAAAGTAAGGGACCGGCATATTTTCTGAAGTAGACGTATTCCAAATTGGTATTAAAGTCAGCAAGTGCCCATCAAATTGACCCTATACTACATCTGCTTAAGCTAAGAATCTCATCTGCCACACGTTCCTGTATGGCTGTTGTTCTGTAAGTACGCATTTGTGCTCTTTCCCACTGGTTTACACAGTTACCCCTACTGGTGTGGAATCTGCAGCTGACCAGTGGTTACTTGGTGTTAAGGGCTCGGCTATGTGTTCTGTAGAACCAGGTAAAAAGTAAATGACCCCTGGACAGTTAAGTCCAGTCAAAGGCAACTATGGGGTTACGGCACTCATCTCGCTTTAAGACTGAGAGAACCAGCATTTGTCCACAGACAACTTTCTGGGTCATGTGACCAGCATGACTAAACTGCTTCTGGTGCAATGGAACACTGTGACAGAAACCAGAGTGCACGGAAATGCCGTTTACCTTCCTGCCGCAACAGTACCTATTTATCTACTTGCACTGGTGTGCTTTCGAACTGCTAGGTTGGCAGGAGCTGGGACAAGGGGAGCTCACTCCATCGCGGGGATTCGAACCGCCGACCTTCCAATCAGCAAGCTCAAGAGGCTCAGTGGTTTAGGCCACGGTAGTCATGCTGGCCACATGACCCAGAAAGCTGGCTCTGGACAAACGCCAGCTCCCACGGCCTGAAAGCAAGATGAGCGCCGCAACCCCATAGTCGCCTTTGACTGGACTTAGCGGTCCATGGGTCCCTTACCTTTACCTTTACCTCTGTGGAACCTCTTTCCTGGGATCGCACCACTTTAGAATACAGGCTGAGCATCAGAATGGATGCTCTTGCACACACACAAACTAGTACATCAAGCAAGGCATTATGTAGCTTACTCATCGCCTCCATAGGCTGCTTTTCAAAGTTTAAGAACTTCTGGTATATTTTTATGTTTTATGTTCCCCTGTATACAATTTAACCCCGCTATCTCTCCACTGAAATAATGAAGCAATATAATCTGAGGAGAGTGTTGCTATGAGAGGCAGCAAAATGGTCATATGAACACCAGGTTAACGCACTAGGGAAAGGCTTCAAAAACAGAAGAACTAAACCAACAAGGGAGGCTACAGAGGCTGTGAAAGCTAATTTTCTGGAGGTTTCTAAATAAACAACATTATTTGTTACACATATTTAGTAAGGGAGAAATTTCAAGTGTAAAAAAAAAGATTTTTTTTTAACAAAATGCATGCACCAGTTACTAAAAGCAAAAAGACCTCTACCCATTTTTCATCAGTCTAAAATATTCATTTAAAATATTGATAAATAAACCAGAACAGGTTGTTTTTTTTAATGCTTATAAGCCTGTGTGGTGTAGTGGTTAGAGTGTTGGACTAGGCCCTGGGAGACTGGGGTTCAAATCCCCACCAGGTGACCTTTGGGTCAGTTACGCACTCCCAGCCTGACCTACCTCACAGGGTTGTTGTGAGGCTAAAACGGGGAGGAGAACTATGCATGCCTCCTCAAGCTCCTCAGAGGAATGGCGGGATATAAATGCAAATGATACCTACTAGAATCATGTGTTATCACCCCATGGTTTCAATTTATCTCCTTCATTGAAGCAAGTCAAGCTTCTGAACATATTCCAGTAAAATACAGACGCATACATCACACCCCCCCACCTGTGATTTGCTTTCATAAACTTTACACATCCAAATTCTCTCTCAACAGTTAGTGAGATTTCCTTTGGTGTTTTTTTTTTGCTCTTAACTCTCCCATGAGCTCAGCTATAACAGACTGTGAAGTGCAATTAGTGAGTTTCCTTTTCCATCCAAATTAATGGCAGCGTTGCATTGTGCCCTATTCCTCCTCTTCATTGCCAGCATTTACCGTATTTTTTGCTCTATAACTCACTTTTTCCCTCCTAAAAAGTAAGGGGAAATGTGTGTGCGTCTTATGGAGCGAATGCAGGCTGCGCAGCTATCCCAGAAGCCAGAACAGCAAGAGGGATTGTTGCTTTCACTGCGCAGTGATCCCTCTTGCTGTTCTGGCTTCTGAGATTCAGAATATATATATTTTTTCTCCTCCAAAAACTAGGTGCGTCTTGTGGTCTGGTATGTCTTATAGAGCGAAAAATATGGTAACTTTACTTCAAGTGTGTGTGTGTGTGTGTACACATAAACGTTTTCAGCAAGCATTAATTGGAAATACCGGTACTTTCAGTATAGAATTAAAAAACATACAGAATCATATTTAGGGTGAATACAAATGCAATACTTAAAAAGAGACACACACACCCCACATGCAAAGACAGGCTCTGAAGGATTGAGCAGATGAGACCAACAGTGTGTGATGGCCTGGGACTCGGGCTCAGACTCAGAACCAGAGGGGTCTCAGTCTGAACCAGATCCTTTACCTCAGGCATCATCTGGGGCCTGATCCTGAAGAGTGCCAGTCTGCACAGGTGCCCCTGCAGCAAACACCAGCTGGGACGAGTCAGGGGCCTCAGCCTGCCCTGGCTCCAGATGCGGGAATTACCTCGTTGCCTTCAGCTGGGCCATCACTTACAGCTACTCCACTACCGGTTGGGTCAGGGGAGGCTGAGGCGGCCCCTGGGTCTAATAACCCACTGATAGCTCCCAAGCTGCAGAGACTAAGGTCTGAGAGAAGGAGAGACCTGAGTACTCGCAGGAGGAGTGCTCACCTTTGGGCGAAACAGGGAGGTGAGTCACTGGGGGATCAGGACCAGCCACTTCCATGACGAAAAGGCTGTCGGACCCCGCCCCAGGTTGCGGGAGCAACATTGCTGTATGCCAGATCCTGCCTGAGATCCTGTACCCGTCCTTGCCTGGTTTCCTGCCTCGCTTCCTGCCTTGGCCCCATCAGACTGACTCCTAGTGGAACCTTCAGATTTTGGACCAGACCTGGACCACATTTCTCAGGTTACCCCTGGGGCTAGCACATGGAGTCCAATGGTCAAGAAGGCGGTTATTGCATGTGTTGTGGGGGGAAGTGAGGGGCAAATGGGGCTCATCTACCTGGGAAGGTAGCCTATCTAGAAGAAGGAAAACTCTGATCCTAAACCTCTGCTGCCTTGTGTTGTAAACAAAAATTGCCCTTTTCCCTTATGGGGTACCCAAGAGCCCATATAGAGTCCTTACATAGGTTCCCTATTGGTAGGAGAAGATAAGAGGCCAACCAGAGAATATTGAGAAGCAAAGCAGCTAGTAAGCCTGATCTTTATTGATCTGTTGCAACAGGGTGCTCGCCTCACCCGCAGGAGAGCAGAGGAACCCAGAAAAATGGCGTGCAAGGCCTTATAAAGACTTTTGAAATTGCCATCCTGTAGATCAAGACCACCCCCAGAAACATCATGCATACATCACAGAAGGGGTGTAACCTAAGACCACTTCCCAGATACATCACACCTACATCACAGAAAAGGCGGTCTAAAACAGAAATTTGAATATTGTTTTTCTCATGTTGTTGTTTATCTCCTGTCTGTCAGGTTACTTGATTGGATTGCCTGGGGAGCCTGGCCAGCCTTTTGTAGTGATAAATACTTAGTTCCTGGGCCAGGTCACAGGCTCACACCCTATTCATATCTTAAATATTTCCTTAAGACAGGATTTGTGAGGAAAGAGACAATGGGGAGGTTTCCCACTTTGACCTTGCAGAGAAAACATTTGGTCAGTTGAGGAATCAAAATGGTTCCAGGTTGGCCTTCCTGTGCTGATCCATGTATGTGCTTGGTTGGTCCACTTATGAACATTACCATATATCTAAGACCATAAAATTCCTATCACACTTGCAGGACATTTTCCGGGGGAGGGGGGAGCTAAGGAGTAAACCCACACAAGTCCAGAGTGGAGTCCGTAAGGTGGTTGGATGGCACCTCATACGCCTCTTTCCAACATCTCCTGCAGCCAAGCTGGTGCCAAACATACGGCTGTGCTTTCCTTTGGACCACATCCATGCCCAGGCTTGTGCCCTGAGGAGGTCACTTTGGTGATGCTAATACAGTGGTTTGACTTCACCAATGGAAGTGGGTGCACTCCATTGTCTCTTGAGACAGACAGGTGCCAATAACTTCAAAGAGAAGAACCAACGGGCTCATTCCCCAACATCACAATTTGAATGACAGAGGAAGCTGCCTTAAGATTGCCTCAGATCCATGCCTCAGATCTAGCTCAGTATTGTCTATTGCATGGACAGGCAGCAGCCCTCTAGAGTTTCAGACAGGAATTTCTCCCAGCCATAGCTGGAGACACTAGAGTTTCGAACCTGGGACATTCTCCATGCAAGGCAGAGCTTCTACCACTGCACTATGGCCCTTCCCCCAAAACAGGTATTCTAGCAAATCCAGTGATAGAAGAAGAGGAGGAGTTTGGATTTGATATCCCGCTTTATCACTACCCAAAGGAGTCTCAAAGTGGCTAATATTCTCCTTTCCCTTCCTCCCCCACATCAAACACTCTGTGAGGTGAATGGGGCTGAGAGATTTCAAGAAGTGTGACTAGCCAAGGTCACCCAGCAGCTGCATGTGGAGGAGCAGAGACGCGAACCCTGTTCCCCAGATTACGAGTCTACTGCTCTTAACCACTACACCACACTGGCTCTCCAACCTGCCTCACAATGAGATGTTTTGTGGGTTAAATGGAAAGGGGGGTGGAGGGAGAACCATGTGTGCTACCTTGAGCCCTTGGACAAAAAAGCCAGGATACAAATGCAATAAATAAATAAATAAATAAATATCCACCCATCTATCCCGCTCCTCCATGCATCAGATGGGAAGGCTAGTCTACCTTTTTTTTTTTCTTTTTAAGAAAAATAGTTTGTATGTGTGTTGAACAATCTTAAGCGATCCACCTGCAACTTACTGAAGAAAACCAGGAATAAGTTACACAACAGCTTGTATTTTCCAGAGCTTGAGCCTGCAGGTAGTGTGGTATATTTGTAACAAATCAAGGGGCAATGAGTCCACAGAAGCAGCAGTGGCCAGCAAGTGTTGCTATATAAGTTTCCTCATGGAAGAAAAGATCTGTAGACTCTGACATGGCAAAAACATGGACCCTAAGGCGGGATTTAACTACAAACCACTTGATCGGCTAGGATTCCTGTTTGCCAGGCTTTGCCATTAATAGCACTAGGTGGCAATATTTTGACATCTCAGGTACACGTTAACTAAACTGATACTCGAAAACTTTAACCCCCTGAAGTGTTTTGGCACAACCTTCTCTTTGCTGACTAGCTACCGTGCAAGGTGAATTCAACCTTGGGCCACACCAAGTCTAACAGGATTAAAGAGTTCGTTTCTGTAGCATGAAGGTCTGCAATTATTTTCTTCTTTGAAGCTGAATTTCACGTGGCGATTTTGCAAAAAGGAAAAAGGTGAAAGAAAGCAGGAATGTAACAGCCAGCTGGAAAAGAATGCAGGTTAACAAATGTAGTCTGGACAAATATAAGACTTTGAGTTACATCCAGATAAATCAGGACTTATCCATTGATTTCAGTGAGTCTGCTCACTGACTAAGTTAGGTATCACGGTTCATCATTACCTCCACATTTCAGAAGGCAGTACTATGCTATTAGTTTTATTCTAGCCAGTAATACACTTTTGTTGTTGTTTAGTCGTTTAGTCATGTACGACTCTTTGTGACCCCATGGACCAGAGCATGCCAGGCACTCCTATCTTCCACTGCCTACTGCAGTTTGGTCAAACTCATGCTGGTAGCTTCAAGAACACTATCCAACCATCTCGACCTCTGCCATCCCCTTCTCCTTGTGCATCAGGGTCTTTTCCAGGGAGTCTTCTCTTCTCATGAGGTGGCCAAAATATTGGAGCCTCAGCCTCACGATCTGTCCTTCCAGTGAGCACTCAGGGCTGATTTCCTTCAGAATGGAGAGGTTTGATCTTCTTGCAGTCCATGGGACTCTCAAGAGTCTCCTCCAGCACCATAATTCAAAAGCATCAATTCTTCGGCGATCAGCCTTCTTTATGGTCCAGCTTTCACTTCCATACATCACTACTGGGAAAACCATAGCTTTTACTATATGGACCTTTGTTGGCAAGGTGATGTCTCTACTTTTTAAGATGCTGTCTATACACTAAAAGACTTCATTTACACTAAAAGACTTCATTACACTTCATTTATTTCTTCACTGTTGAAATAGCCAGTGTTGCTCAGGAAATCAGTGTGAAATATTATTTCACATATGGGACAACCAAACAAAAAGTGATATACCAACTTTGTATCTTTGACGATTTAAAAATAAAACAAGGCTAACTGTTCAAATCTAACTACTCAGGAAAATGTTTGAAACTGATGCAAGTCTGAACTGTTATAATCGACATCAAAATAGGATTAAGAACATTACTGTCCAGTTGACTATAAACCTGATGCCAGTGGCCATATTTCAAGATGTGGTGAATGATACAATACAATAAATATGGAGAGAAAAAGGCAACAGTAGTAAAAAGGAACAGTCCTTCTAATGAAACCTCATAAGGCTGAGATTCCATAATAATTATTCCATTTATGAAAATATTTGACTATTTTATAGCATTCCGCCATTTATTTGAAAGGTTTTTCCTCTGAAATCTATCCTAAGGGGGTGTGCACACCAACTGTTTTTCTCAGAATACATCTATAGTGCATTGCGGAGGCTGTTGGTGTAATCACAATCTTAGAGCTGGTGGCAAGAAATGCCTGCATTCACATAATCCAAAATCCCATCTTAGCAAACTGGGATATGCACAAACTGTTTATACAAATGCAGGCCTCCACATGAGTGGCAATAGAAAAACTAGGAAGCCATAACTGGCCATAGTTCTTCATTCACATATAACAGAAAACCATGGTTAACAGCTTCAAAATAAGCCAGGATTCAAAAGCTACATGATGCACCCTCTGACCACCCTAGTAGTTTATTTTTTATTTAAGCAGACTGCTCACGGTGATGGCAAATCTGAAAAAGGCCTAATTTTTACCATATGAAGAAGTAAAAGAATATGTTAAGGACTGGCTGCATTATTTTCAGTTAAATGAAATGTTTAAAAAAGAGGTTTTAGAGAGGGGATATTCTGAAAAAGAATCTAGATTTCAACAAGAAATCTTAAACAATGAAGTGAAAATTTTATCTAAAATGTATAAAATATTGTTGGAATGGAATACTGTGGACGAAGAGGTTAAATCTGTTATGATTAGTTGGGCTAGAGATTTCGGATACAATATAAAATTTGAGAAATGGACTAAATTATGGAAGGATGGGTTAAAGTTTACAGCTTGTACAACGATTAAGGAAAATGTTATGAAGATGTTATATAGATGGTATATAACACCAGTAAAACTGGGTACAATGTATAAAGTGTGTAATAAATGTTGGAAGTGTAAGGAGACAGAAGGAACATTTTACCATATGTGGTGGGAATGTAAGAAGGTAAAAAGCTTCTGGGGGATGATCTGTAATGAGTTAAAGAAAATGTTGAAATATACTTTTGTTAAAAAACCAGAAGCTCTCTTGTTGGGAATACTAGATAATGAAATTAGTAAAAAAGATGTGAAATTAGTTTTGTATGCAGTAACAGCAGCCAGAATTTTGCTGGCACAGAAATGGAAACAGGAAGAGATGCCCACGAAAGAAGAATGGAGGATGAAACTGATGGAATATGCAGAAATGGACAGATTGACGGGGAGAATTAGGAACCAACGTGACCAGAGATTCTCCGAGGACTGGAAGAAATTTACAGAGTATATCAAAAATTTCTGTGGTGAGCAAATAACGTTCATTGGCTTTCAAGAAGCTCTGTGAAATTACTGTTAGAAATATTGTTTAAAAAATATGATGTGATTAAGAGTATTTGAGTGCAATATAATATTGGGAAATGTGAGACGAGGATAAAAAATAAACGGAAAATTATCAGACAAGCTGAGGGAAGTTCTGGAAAAAAGGGTTTAAGTTAAAAATGGATGTATAATTTTGTAAAAATGTTTTTTTTATGGAAAATCTAATAAAAAATATTCATTAAAAAAAGAAAAGAAAAAGGCTTAATTTTTGAAAATAATAAGGCACGGTATTAAGAAATGCATCAATAGTATACAGAGCTCCTCACCCATCTCACTGATTCTAAATAACTTTTGCAAGACAGAGTCATTCAATACCCAAAGCGTTCCTTTGCAATCTCTGCACGAGTCAGAAGAAAGAAAAAGTTTAGAACTACCGTTAGCCTGCTGGCCCATCAGAAAAAGTTTCAAAAGTAACAGTCAAATTTTATCATGTTGTTAATGCTAAAATAAAATTGAGTAAGCTTTTCAAAGTTTGCTTACCTTTCTGACCTTTTTTGTGGGCTCTAACAAATCCATTACCTTGTTACTTATTATTCAAAGTTGACATTCTGGGAGGATACAACAGTCTAAGGCTTGATTAAAATCTTTACCATAGAAAGAAAGAAAGAAAGAAAGAAAGAAAGAAAGAAAGAAAGAAAGAAAGAAACGAAAAAAAGAAACCAAGATGCAACAGTGGATACAGTCCCAGATGTATGCATACTGTGTATCTCACAAGTTTGAATCTGTAGGCAATTGATACCATGTAATACTAACACTTTAGATGTCATACAAAACTTTCGGGACATCAAGGCTGAATACACAAACAAGAAAACTTACAAGGGACAGTTCTGTGTGTACTTACCTAGAAGAAAGTCAAGTTGAACTCACAGCAGCTTAGTTCCAGATAAAATGTATTAAAAGGACCCAAGGAAGCTGCACAGATCTGAATATATTCACCAGCATTAGGTGTAAATTAAGTACATGTCACCAAGGTACACAAAGTCCAGTTACATGAATCGGCACCTTCAACTGACCGTTTGTGTGCCTTATTCCAAGCCAGATATGCAGGGATGAAAAAATGAGAGCGCTATGTCTATTAAGACAGACGCTTTACAAAATACACTGCACGGTTCAGTAAGATTAACATCGTTGGCTCGGTTGCCTTTTGAGCATTGGCCGGATTGAAAGCTTTGCTACAGAAGAAGAAGAAAAACGCCGTCCTTCATGGGAAGAGCGCTGCTTTCATAATCGGCAGAGCCACATTGCTACAGCAACCCTGTACTCCATGTACCCAAAAATTCTAGGCAGCAAAAATAACAAAGCACTGGAGGCCAAGGGAAAATATTCCCCGGCTCTCAAAATACTACAGTGCTCATTACATGCTACTCCGTATTTTCCGTAGCTTAGAGTTGCCTGCAGACCTCAGAAGGGTGGCTAAGCTTCTTTTCACCATAATTACCATGACCATTCTTAAAATGTACGTACTGTATTATATATAAATATATATGGTACGTACAAATCCATTTTTGGCTTTATACCAACTCTAAAAATAATTATTCTGAGTTTCCTGCATAGAATGCAGCTCATTTTAATGACCACTGCCTATAGGATTGGGGACCTCCTCCAAAACAAATGGTTCTCTCCAAACCAGCAATGAGCATTTCCCTAGTTTCTGCCCCCCAGTAACCAACACCAGTGATCTTTCAACTCCGTATTTAAGAAGGATCACCAAGGTTAATGAGGCCCACGTGTACACTGTCAAAAACAGCACTCCTGGCTGTGAAAACATAAGAAAGCTGAAACTCTGTGCTGTAAAGTGCCCAATGTATGGATAGCCATGAAGCAAATAAACACGGCTCCTCCTGGCTTTTTGGGGTGGGGCGGGGATACTTAACTCACCTGCTGGGACTTATTTCTGAGTAGACATGACTATGATTGCACTGGAATTCTCTTGAAATTAAGAGGACAGGGTTGTTGCAGTCCTACAACATCCTCTCGACAGCCGGGAAAATGAAAGGGCAACACACATACCCTAGACCTTTGTTATTTACCATCTCACACATTTTGGAATCATTAACTAGTCGCCTTTGTCAGGCCTGCAGTATCATTGCAAACTGAGGAAGAAATGCTTTTCTGGACTCTTACCAGCAGGCAGAGTACGATAAGTCATTCTCAGTTTTTTGCCTTGAAAGTTTGGAGAAGGAACGGAGAACCTGTGCCCCCACTCTGATGTTGTTGGGACTCTCAAACCCTCTGGGTCAGAAACGATGGCAGCTGGAGTCCAGCAGCATTCAGGTTCCCCACTCGTGGTCCAGAGCAGGCTTCCTCAAACTCGGCCCTCCAGATGTTTTTGGCCTACAACTCCCATGATCCCTAGCTAGCAGGACCAGTGGTCAGGGATGATGGGAACTGTAGTCTCAAACTATCTGGAGGGCTGAGGTTGAGGAAGCCTCTTCAGAGTACAGTCAGAGTACAGACTGACTGGTTAGGCAATGCAAGACCCCACCACATCCCACCTCCAGCGTTCTTTTCTTTTTTCTAAGAATTAAAACAAAAAAATCTTATTTAGATCAGTATAGGAGAGAGGAAGAAAACAGAGAGCTGCTTTAAGAGAAAGAAAGCATGTCTAAGGAAGACCTAGTAACTTACAAAACCTCTTCAGCCAACAAAGCAGCATGAGTCACCCTAGGCATGTTCTAGGATGCATTGATGGAAGATATTGAGAACATTGAAAGCTTAATCCTTTTATCTCAGAGGGTCAGGAAATGACCATGTGTGAAGGAGATCCACCAATCAGGGGAAGCCAGCTCTACTTGGAATCTCTGACACTAGCATTAGCCAACAGCCCAATCAGGTGGGACAAGAGGTGCAAATGGTGCCAACTTCCTCTTGATGTGTGTGTGTGTAGGGGGAGAGACATCCCTTATGATGGAGGAGATGCTTTGAGCATAACATGCACTCAGCATGGAGCACCAATAGGAACCCAAAGGTTCTCTTAAAAGGACAGAAATTGTGGGTGGGTGCTGCCTTTTTGTTACTGGACCTCATTCATTACAAAAAGCAATTGCAGGATAAGCAGATGTTCAAAGCACACATTTGATGGCTGGATTCACTCTGAGCCACTTTATCTTTATGGCCTTACACTGTGCACAGATTAGCAACTTCCAAGAATAGGTCCTCAACCTTGCCAGATTCCTTCTACCTCCAGAACTGTCAGATAAGAAAAGAAAAAGAACACTTTCAAATAGCACAGGATGAGGAACTTATGGCCGGCCAGATGTCGATGGCTGTGCTGGCTGAGGCAGATGGGAGTTGTAGTTCATCAGAAGGGAGGATGGGCAAAGGTTAGGTGCCTACTCACTCATTATTGGCCACCAGCTTGGGAAAGGGGGAGTACTGCTGTCTTATCTAAGTCCTCCCTAAATATGGAGCTGAAACAGACTCAAATTTTCATGAACACACTATCTGGACTTAGACAAGTCACTTCTCTGCAGTATGGAGATAAAATTACTACTGACCTGTCTTACAGGGCTATTGCAAGGATTACAAATGATACAAAGTTAAGTGCTTTGAACACTTGCAAGAGCTGCTACATAAATGCCGAGGCCAATTCTCATCACCGAAAGTTGTTGTGAAACTATCGTAATTTTTTCTATGTGTTTATGGAATTCATGCTAGGGCCACCCCCCCCCAAAAAAAATATTGCCCCTCTTTGTTTTTGCAGCAAGATTTTTTCCCCAATCAAAATGGGAAAGGTGGAGAGAAATTTCAGAAAATTTTGAAGACTGTCTTACCTTAGTTTTAATTTTTCAAGACAATGTGCAAAAATGGGGGGGGGCAGGCAGGTGTGTGTGTGTGAGAGAGAGAGAGTGTGTGCACTCATGCACACACACTTTGTAAACTTTCAAAAGCTTTACAAACTTTAAAAGCATTGCCTCCCTCCTACTTTCTCTTAAAACTCCTGAAATTCTCTGAACATTCTCCTGCACCCCTCAGTCTTTGGGGTGCTCTTTTCACCTGTCCTCCTGCTAAATTTTGGGGTGCTCTTTTCACCTATCCTCCTATTCTAAATAGGCTGATATTTCTGGTCCAGCTCTGTCTCTCATTATCAGCCCGGCTTCAATTCCTTCCATCAGATATTTGCCTGCCTCAAGAGTTTGATTTGTTTAGACAAGCAGTTAAGCCTTTCCTATTCAAGCAGACATTTGGCCTTTCCTAAACTCTGGAGTGTTTCTCTGGTTTTTGGAATTTCCCTGCAAATGTTTGCTTTTAGATCACATTGTTTCCTTTAAAATCTTAATTTTCTTGGAGGGTTACATTTTACATTAGTTTCCAATCATTTTGCCCTTTGAGAATCAGTATAAACAGAAAAGAGAGCTTTATACATTTCTAAACAAAAACAATAAAGACCAACAAATTGAGTCTAGTAGCTCATCTGATGCAAAAGAAAACAGCAACATACAACCCAGTTGGACAAATAGTAATTTGCGCAATTCTCGTAAGTTTTTTTTTATAAAAAAAATCTAAACAAATTACTCCACCATTCATTTTTACAGTACAAGTGGCAATTTGAACTAATGAAAATGAAACAAATTCATTCTTAACTGCTTTACACGGCAGGCATTGTTTTGCATTTTAGAAATAGGCTAGAATGCTATGTACAGTTCACAGAAAGGTCATGTAAAGGGTGGAGAGGAAAAAGAAGAGATACGTGAAACTGACAGAACAGACATCTCTATTTTAGTTTAGGTTGGGGTGACCAAACTTTGAGGGCCCAGTGGCCCTTTTGCAAACAAGAGAAACTGCTATGGACACCGCACACAAACCACATCCCAATGCTATTGGCTACAGCAGACGGCTTTTTTCAAGCCTAATTTCAGCATGGGGGGAACACTTTAGGCACCACAAAATGCCACTTCAAGCCCTTTATCATTAAATGCCCTTCATTTTGCCATACACAGAACGGAAGCCATCAGTTGCTTCACACATCCTTATTTTGTGCAGGTGTTTTCTGACCCATAAGATCATTCAAGACCCTGTTTTGCATGTCAGAATCCCCCAAATTCTTATTCTATATGCTTTTAACATTGCTGTCTTATTGGTTTGGGGCTGCATTTTTAACTACATTGTGTGTGTTTTTTAAATATGGTGCACTGTCGAGTGGTTTATATAAATGTTTTTAAATAAATAAAATTTGATTTATTTACGTAATTAAGGCCACCATGTTGACAACTCCTGGTTTAGACAGCTGTTAGGCCGCATTTGTGCCCTATAAAATTGCGACCTCTGGTCCAATCCATCTTAGATTTAGAAAGTCTGATGTTCAGGGGTGAACCTGATTGGACTGAACATACCAGAGTTAGCCACAGCAGAAGGATGGCCAAATCTTTCACTGAAATCGACAAGAAAACAAAGTGATATTTGCACTCCCTCATTAATTCCCATAAAACCACATAAAATAGTGGTGCTGGCTGCCAACCAGTTCACCGAATATACTTTAAGATTTATACCAGCAGATTAGAAAATGGCCATAGTAGTGAAGTGACTGAATGTACATTTTGCATGCAGAAGATTCTAACCAGAAAGGGCTAGGAAGACTTGCCCAAGACCCCAATAAGTGTAGACATGTACTGAGCTAGATGGACCAATAATCTGCCATAGCAGAGTCCTCTGTTCCTCAGATTCAAGTATACACACGGTTAGAAAACTGCTGCAACCATTACATGTGCTGCATGCCATTAACATTTCTACTGCAGCAGTCTCTGCTGAGAAGTATCACTGACTTTGGTTCACAGAGGTCTGCCTAATGTGCAGACGTATGGTATTAAAAATGTCTGGAGGAAAGCATCATGACATACAAAGGTGCCGAAGAACATAAATTTGAAGGAGAAAATGTTCATTCTGCATATGCTCTTGGAAAATAAACACCAACATTTTGATTGCATCCATTGTTTTTACCAGTGCACTGGAGTTTTCAGTTACATGTTAAGAAGCTGAGAAAAATGACTAAACTTTGATTCCATCATCGTACATTTTTATAAACAGTCTCATTGCTAAATCCACGTCAGCCCAACCCAAACACTGTTTTTCTCCGGACACAGAGGCAACTGAACCAGAAAGGGAATGTGGCAACATGGCAAAGTGAGGAAGATGATCACAATTAAGACCCTTGCAACTAGACAACTAGAATGTTGCATTGTCCCGAGAAAGTCATAGAATCAGAGAATTGTAGATATGGAAGGGACAATGAGGGTTGGGGGGGTTATCTAGTCCAACTCCCTGCAATGCAGGAATTTTCTGCACAATTTCATATGGGAGGGAATGTTCAATATGGAATTAGGACACAAAGGAAGTTTTATTCCTTTTCCTCTTTTCTCCAGTACAAGAGGCATTTAATTTCCAAAGTCAATTTCTGCTGTTGCAAGGTAACAATATCAGGCTTCTGACCCTATTTGGTTGATTACATTGCCAAGGATGAAAATACAGATTTCTATTTAATCAAGAGGTTTTCTTTTCCTGCAGTAGCTGAGAGAAGTATATATAGGGTCCCCTCTGGCACCGGGACCCAAGGTCACCCAAAGAGGCTCAAGGCACAGAAAAAAACTGAATCCAATCCATACCTAACATTCTATTCATTTCAACAGCACAGCAAGCTTCCCTGGAAAAAGTACTAAGCTCCTAGGCAAATTTCAGCACTATATTTAGAGAGCCACGGCTTAATGCAGGGACAAAGCCAGCATCCAAACCGATACACAGCCAGAATCATGTTTCACTTGTTTGCATAGAAACATCTCCAGTCACTATACAGTTACACCATTTTATAACGTTCCTTTCTTTCTCTCTTTTTTCTACAATCCAGACACGGAGCATCCCAGAACCAAAGAATCAACACAGGGTTCAAAGAGAACAAGAACAATTTCATTTTGGGCACAATTCTAAGTGCCAGCTTTCACCTCCAAAGCTCTAAGGCTGTGGCCCTCCAGATGTTACAGGTGAACTACAACTCCCCATCATCCCTTACCATTGGTCAAACACGTTGGGAATGATGAGAGTTGGAGGCCAGAGGTTCCCCATCTCCGCCTTCAATTTGCTGAGTTTTCTCAGGAATCATCTAATCCTGCATGAATCAGCCTGGAAACTCCACTCAGCTTCTGGAAGTCCTTCTTCCAGCTCCAGAACTGGCATGAATGGATGCTTTAGTTGAGTTGCTGCTACAATTGACTTTAAACAGATATTAACAACCAAGGCTATTTTCATAAGATGGATCTCATTGTCTACATTTCCTTCCTCCTAAATTCAAATCTAATACACATTTGTTGGCCGAAAGTGCATACGGTTTCAAAGCCCTTCACTTCTTCAATACCCTACTCTGAATTCTAAACATTCAATACAAGTTCTTATGGGTTTTCTGTTCAATTTTGTCACAGGTGAGCAGAAATGGGGGGGTGGAACCTTCCAGAAATTCAAAACACCTCTGCAGTTCCATGGCAATTGCTCACACCTCTACACTAGTATTTTGAGCCAAATAAACCTTGTTGTATTTATCTAAGCAAGACGTAAACAGGAAAAAAAGAAAAGGCGGCGTGAGTAATCGTTCTGAATTTCATCTGCAATCAAAACATATCTACAAATATTTCAACTTAAGGTGTCTTCTGTATTCAGAGAGGGAGAAACTCCACACAGTAAGCCCACACAGATCATGAAACGACCACACGGCCAGCTAAATCATTTCCACTTTCAACGGCCTCTTCCCACATGCAAACCTCAATTTGATTTCATATTTGCTTATTACATGCATACATATCCTGCCTTTCACCCATACAACTCAGGCAGCAAAGAGACCCAAACATGCTCTGATTCAGCAAACCTGTTGCATCATGTAGATTCAGGTATGTGTTAGTACAATGGATGAGGGCTGATCAACATAAACTCAATCCAGACAAGGTGGGAGATTCCTGTTGCTGGGTGGTTCATCTCACCAGGTTAGTGACAGTCAATGGAAACGTGAAGGTCTCCAAATTTTGGGAAACAATTTGTTCTGGTTTTTCTTCCAGGCCTTCACATCTGTAATGGTCATCCCAGCACTGGAGAGGGTTGCACACCCCCTGAAGAAAGGCATTCCCAGTCTGGGGGTGCTCTGCTCATTGATCCACCTTTGTCATTGGAGGTGCAGGTTACTGCCATAGACTAGACCATTTCCTACCAGGTTATGATGGCATTACAGCTTCCGCTGATACACCAACCAAGGGCATCCCCAACTGGTTGGCCACATTATCCAGATTAGACTGCTGCAATTCATGACACATGGGACTGCTCCTCACAGATGGCCTGGAAGCTTAACTCAATGCAAAATGAAGCCGATAGGGTCTTAAATGGAACTACATGTTACAATCGTATTACACCTGGGCTTTGCTAGCTGTACTGGCTCCCAGTTAGATATCCACACTCAACCGAAAGTGCTGTTTTGGCCTTTAAAGAACTTCATGGCTTGCAATGAGGGCACCTAAAGGACTCTCTTTCTCCACATGTGGCTGCCCATATGCTAAGGTCTTTCTTCAGGTGCCCCTCCATCTAAGATATGACCACAGGGTCCACTTCGTAATGGCATCTCCAGGCTGCCTACCTTAATGCAATTTCAGTACATAGCAAACCCTTCTAACCTCTGTGCATTGCCATAATGCTGTTCCCTGCTTTGTTTTTAAAGCCTTTCAACTGCCACTCCTGATATTGTGTATTTAATGTTGCTTAATGTTCTTGTTTTAAAATGGCAACTGGACCAAATTGTCCTGGGAATGCACTGAAAGGTGAAGTACAAATGAAATAAAGTGCAAATATAAAACTTATGCTGGCGAGACTACACATTCAGTTCTCCCGTCATGAACATTATTTACATGTGCTCAGTATGCTTTTTTTTACAGCCTGATCCTACACATGCTTACTTTAAGAATAAGCCCATTTGAGGGGCAGGATCCCAGAATTTCCCTACAAACTTTATTGCTGCCTAGTGCCATTTTTTTAAAAAAACAACAACATTCTCCATCAATTAACTGTATTAAAAATTAGCAAAAGGGAGAGAAACTTTTCACAAAGTACTCAGTGGCGCAGTGCAGGGGTCTGCTGCAAAGTAATATCTTTTGAGGGAGCTTGCAAGCTCATTTCTTTCATTCAACAAGCCATCTCTCCAGTGGTCTAAATTCTGCTGGCTTCTCAAGGGCCCTGCGCTTCCTGAAAAGTTCATGAAGTCCCAGGCTGGGCTTTCCTGTAGGTGTGGGAATGTGGGGGAGCTACATTTCATGTACTTGGCAGCCAGCTGTTGCTGCTTTTATGTTAAGACTTTATTCAAAAAGAAACCACCATGGAAAAGGTATATAAAACAACTTGCTTTAAATAGAAAATCAGCTCATCCACTGCTCTCAGGCACTCTGTACCAACTGTACAAGCACTCTGTACCAACTTCCCCAAGGCTTCAGTTAAAGCCCAGGGGAAGAATCCCAGGGGGCTTCAGGGGCGCCGACTTATAAAAAATATTGGGGAGGCGGGGGCCCATACCGACTTATAAAAAATATTGGGGGGGGCCAAGACCTCCAAACCGCTGCTGCTGGGGGAACGAAAGGGGCGAGCCCCGGGCTGCCCCGACCTTAAGTGAACCTGTGAGGGCCCGCCCTTTGCGGCAGCCGATTGGCTGCCGCCGTGGGCGGTGAATATTAATGAGCTAGGGGGAAGCCCCGCGAGATTGTTGATGGGTCAAGAGCCCGCAACCCCACCCCCTCTCTAGATCGGGAGTGGCTTTGTTTTTCTTAAATTATTGGGGGGGCAGAGCCCCCCCCAAACGAATTTTTGAGGGGGCTCGGGCCCCCTCAGGCCCCATGGAGTCGGCGCCTATGGGGGGCTTTATCAGGTAAGAATTCTGCAGCCTTCCCAGGGGACCATGCTTCCTGAAAGGCACATGAACTCTGAAGCTAGGGAGGCTATGGAGCACCGGAGAAGTCTTTTCTAGAAAGAAAACATGCACCACCTGCAGCCCTCTCACAATATAAGGTTTGCTCAAGACTGTACACACAGTATGCAAAGTTCAAAACTGCCCTGAGAAGGCAGTTTGGCAAATCTGCCAAATTCTCATTCCCCCACTTTTAAGTTCAGTTCTCTGCAGTTCCGTTAACCATTTTCATTTTTTTCTTTGTTTAGGTCCTCATGGAAATCCACCAGCATTTTCGTGCTACTGTCCTTTGCTATTAACGGATGGGTGCAACTTTGCTCGATATACTCATTTCCACAGAGCAAATCAAATGCATGTTTGCAATTTCATTTAATACCTGCATTTTCACACCCATTACTCAGCTTGGGAGCTGCACTGCAGAATTCAGAAAAGTGTTGATTTTCGAAGAAGGCCTTCGAAAATCGCCTATTGTTTTGAAAAGTGAGAATTAGGTTGGTTTGCCTTTAAATGCAAAGTGAATTGAATTCCCTGCCCCAAATCTCTAGAAAACCCCAACACCTCTTTTGCAGGGGTGGAATTGGGGTGACTTTTGGGGGCAGAGGGCTTAACCGCCTTTTTCTCTTACCTGAAACCCTTCCTGGGCAATTAAAACAAACTGGTTCGAAGTGGCCAAAAATTGCTTTCAAGCAACTCTGTTGGAGCCAGATACTCCTGGCAATGACCTTGGATTACTTTCACTGGATGTTCTGCCAATACCACCTCCAGATGATCTCTCCAGAGAGGAAAAGGAATAGCTCTGAGTCACTCTTTGCCCTCTCACTCTCTCCAATGTATCACAGGCCATCTGCAATCCGCAACTGTGATAACTCAAACAAAATCCAATATTCCCAAAGGCTTAACTTGGGAAAGAAAGGGGGGAAAAGATGGGGGGAAACCAGGCAAGGGTCTTCAGCAGCCTTTTCCAACTTTGGGTCCCCATATTTTTTTGGACTACAACTTTCATCAACCCTAGCTAGCAGCAACTGTGGTGGGTTGCTGGGTCCCCAGTTGTCGTCGGACTACAACTCCTATCATATCCAAACTAGCAGGTTAGGGATTGATGGGAGTTGTAGTCCAACAATATCTGGGGACCCAAGGTTGTGAAAGGCTGGTCTACAGGTATAGACAAGAGAGAACACAAATATCTTTCTCTGGGTTCGCTGCCATTACACTGAAAACAACTAATCAGAACCGAAACCAACATACTATACTGGCAAACTGAAGTGCTGATTTACTCTCCCACGGTCCTAAACGCTTTTTGAATAAATACAAATTTAAAAGCAACTCTCAGTGGGATCGAGGGTGCTTAGGGAACCGCCGATTGGCGGATCCCGGAATTCAAACGGAGAAATCGATTATCCAGCTGCGGCTGCCAATTCTAGACCACGTCTCTGAGCAGCGTCTCGACCTTTAGGAGAGCCCAGCTTAGACCGGGTCGTCTCTCCGGCTTCCCCTCCAAAGGCTTTGATCCAACAGCCGGGGTGGGAGGAAAATGGGAATCGGTTTCCCTTCTGGGAAAATAATCACAGCTGGGGGCGGGGAAAGGGGGGGGGGGAGAAGTCGCTGTTAAGAAAAAAAAGGGGGAGAGGCAAAAAGGACTCAGCTGTGAGCAAGCAACTTTGGGAATAGCGTCCCAAATAGGGAGAGATGTTGGGGGTGCAATGAAAGAGGAGGGAGTGTCAAGCTGCGTCTCTAAGCATTCCTCCCGTCCCAAAAGTGGAATCCGAATCAATGGAAGACGCTGCCCAATAATTTCGGGTCGAAGTGTCCTTCCCCACGAACCCAGGTATCACCAAGCTTGTCTGGACGCAAATCCCATTGGAGTCCTGGGTACTTACTCCCGAGTAAGCCGCTTCAAGACCGAAAGCCGTACCAGCGCCGGCGAGACCGGGATCGCCCTGCCATTCCCACGGCTTTCCAAGCCCGACACCCGCTTTGAAACACACCCGCCCACCCCAAAGAACTCCCCCGGTTGCGCCCCTCACCTTCTCACGCTGCCTCTCCTCCTCCCCCCCGGCGCGCTTCTCCATAACCCGCGGTGCCAGGCGTGCTGGGCCGGGCCGGCCCCACCTCCGCTGGGCTCGGCTCCTGCGCAGCCCCAACAGGAAGCCGGAGACTGGCGGGGAGGCAGCGGGAGCAGCCCGGCGCCCTCCGAGAGGGATGGGCGCGCGGGGACCGAGGAGACGGTCTGTGCGCTTTGGCGCCGGGCCTCGTGCGCCCTGGAGCTGGGGAGCCTTTTTGGAGAGGTGGTGACGGGCGGATGGGTCCGAGCGAGAGGCTCCGAGGCCTGGCAGGCGGCGAGCGCAGTTCAGAAGAGCAGCAGCAGCAGCCTATGGAAAAGGTTCGGCTTGTGGCTCCGGCGGCGGGAGGAGGAGCTGGAGAGGGACAAGCAACAAGCGCCTTCTGTGCGGCTGCCTGCGAGCTGCCAAGTGTCGCGCTGCCCCTGGCCGCCCCTTGATCCCAGTGGTGGGGCCTTCAGGGGCAGGACCTGGAGGGCAGGACTAGCCCAGGGGTCCGCTCAGCAGAAGGGGCCCCCCAAAACTCAACTGGGCACATTTTGAAGTACAACTAAAGTCTTCCCCACCCCCGCTGTCAGACCAAGCAGTGCAAAGTCTAAAATTACCACTTAAGCTGCGCCACTGTGGGATAACGCCACAGGGCTAACTAATCCCGTATTTCATATCGGATCATCTTTTTCCGCCGGAGCGCCCACGTGTCTGGATACCTAGGCACGGGCGGCAAGAAAAGCTGCGTTCTTATCATTAGTTGTATTGGGAGTAAGACTCCTTGCATTTATTTTCTGAGTAAAACAAAAAAAAACCTTGTGATCATAGTGCACGTGCGTGTGAAAAGCACATAATCCCTTACAGTGAACTGGAAACATCATACAGTACCTTTCATGTTCAGGTGGTGCCCTGCTGTTAAATAGGCAAATTGGATAGGTCTCTGCCCTCAAGGAGTCTACAGGCTAAAATAAGGGACAAAGGAGGAATCAATGTGCTGAAATGCTTTTACATGTACTTTAAAAGTTTCACTGCAACTTTCCAGAGCAACGTTCAATGGGTCTTGCTCCCAGTTACAGTAACTGTGCATACACAGTAACAGGTTTAAGCTCTGCTGAACTGAATGGGTGTTACAAGCAAGCAAGCAAGCAAGCAAGCATGGAGATTGCTCCCCCAGCTTTATCCCCTCACACTTTTGTCCTATGTTATCTATTTTGTGGCATTTTGGTGGTCCAAATAAAGGTACTGCCTGACTGTGGATTTTCTCCCTTCTGGACTGGCATGCCTTCTTTTGCATTTGTACATTTTCTTCATTTAGGGGGGAAGTAGATAATCACAACACAGATCCACAGTTGGAACTTGGAGAAACTTCTTGCTCCATGCTGAAATCTCTTGGCCTGGTTACTCAGAAGTAAGATCCACCAAGTTCAATGGGACTTAATCCTGGGTATGTGGGTGTGAACACCAGTGGAGAGTTGGTGTTGCAAAGTAGCTGAACAGCAGAATATGAGGGGTCTTTAGTTCAAAGGGATTAACTAAGAACTCCATAGGCAAATTCCTGAGCAAGTGATTCTTCTCCCAGGCTTCGCACTGCAAATATGGGGGATGATCATAAGAGCGGCCTGCCCTGCTGGGTTGTTGTAAATATTGCTGGGATAAGGTACATCAAGCATGGGAAGGGTTGTAGCTCATTGGCTGAGCACAAGCTTTGCATGTCACAGATTTGCAGGTTTGGTTCCCAAAGCAGTCTAATGAAAAACACCTGGACAGTCACTGCCAGCCAGTGTCATGTAACACTGAGCTAGATGGATCTATGGTCTGACTTGATGGAAGACAGCTTCCCGTGGGGCTTTCTTGCAGGAGAGTAAGGGATGCAGCTCGGTGGTAGGGCACATGCCCTGCATGCAGAAGGTACCGGGTTCAATTTCTGTTATCTCCGGACAGGGCTGGGAAACTCTTCCCTCTCTGAGAAACCCTAGATAATCGTTGCCGATGTTAGATGGATCAATGTCTAAGGCCGCCTCCAGGCTGCCGCTATTTTGTGGGAATGATTCAATCACATATCAAAACTGTAGGTTTGGGGCAATTAAAATATATTACAGCTCTGCGTCGTCCAAGCACAACACAACCACTTTTTTAATACTTTCTGTGGTTTGGAAAAGCAACGGAGAGAGCATTGAAAAGTGGGATGAATGAATGACTAATGCGAAGATGAGCAAATACTGCCCCCTCCGCAGACCAGGGTGGCTGCTCATTGTCATCCAAGAGCCCCATAAAGAAATCAGAAGAAATGCTCAATAAAGATTGGGTGTAATCTAAGCTCCACATAAACCTCAAGCAAGCAAATCAGGATGTATTCTCAATAAATAGCTCACCTGGAGGGGCCCCTAAGCAGCTTCATATATTCCTGTTAGGAATACTTGAAATGTGCTATTTACGTTATGTTGGAATCCCTAATTATTTTTTTTAAAAAAAAGAAAGAAATGTGCTATTTAAATGTGCTCTGTGTTTTTCTTAGAGCTGAAATGTTCAGTCAGTCGGTCAGTTAGCTTAATCAATTAAAGTAAGAGTAAGCTCTGTTGAACACAGTAGGGTTTACTTCCCAGTAAATATGCACAGGAGAGCACTGTTGGTCATAGGGGGGGGTGCCCTGGTTAATCAGGCAGTGGATTTTTAAAAAATAAGAAATATAATTTTAATACATGACCTAATCAAAACTGCATGTGGTGGGACCCATCTTATAGCCTGCAATGGCACATGTTTGCATTAAAGGTAAAGGTAAAGGTACCCCTGCCCGTACGGGCCAGTCTTGACAGACTCTGGGGTTGTGCGCCCATCTCACTTAAGAGGCCAGGGGCCAGCGCTGTCCGGAGACACTTCCGGGTCACGTGGCCAGCGTGACATCGCTGCTCTGGCCAGAGCCAGAGCCAGAGCCAGAGCCAGAGCCGCACACGGAAACGCCGTTTACCTTCCCGCTGGTAAGCGGTCCCTATTTATCTACTTGCACCCGGAGGTGCTTTCGAACTGCTAGGTTGGCAGGCGCTGGGACCGAGCAGCGGGAGCGCACCCCGCCGCAGGGATTCGAACCGCCGACCTTTCGATCGGCAAGCCCTAGGCGCTGAGGCTTTAACCCACAGCGCCACCTGCGTCCCATGTTTGCATTAGCTAAGAACAATAGAAATATTTTTGAGAAATAAGATTTTAACCAAGTGAAATTTTATAGATTCAATCCATTAAACCTCTTATGATGAATTGATTAAAATGTATTTACTCGGTTGCAGCCCTTTCTTCTTATTTTTGAACTTTCATAGGTGGAAGAAAATTAAACAGGACCTGAAACTTTAAAATCAAATCCCCACGCAGCTGATCACTGGGTGACCATGAGCCAGCTACTATCTATCACTCAGCTTACCTAATCTGCCTCACAGGGTCGTTTTTAAAGATAAAAATGGAGAAGGGTGTAGGGAGAACCATATATGTTGCCTTGAGCTCCTTGGAAGATAGGTGGGATAGAATTGTAATAAGTACAATAAAACCCTCAGACTGTGACTGAATTAGCCAAGGGTAAATAGATTTGCCCTCTGATAGAAGTGTCCCTTCTCAGTGTATCAGAAGTCTGGTTTGCAACACACATTGCTGCGATAATGGTATTAATGGGCTTCTGGTGCTGAAGCAAGAACGGGCAAATAAAAGGGTTTCTTCTTATCACTTACGTCCTGCTCCTCCTGATCTGCAACAAATAAGCTCTCCCTTTATTCTCCCCTTTGCATCCTCCAACCTCTCCCATCACAACTGCCGCACTTCCTGCCAAGATGATGTACTGTCGATGTCAGAAGAAAAGAGCCAAAATAATATATTTACTGTTTATTTACCTTTTCCTCCAATAAGCTCAATGTGGCATTGCATGGCTCTCCTCTCCTGATTTTATCATCTCAACAACCCTCTGAAGTAGGTTATGCTGGGAGAGAATCACTGATCTAAGTTCATCCACTCATGTGGACTCATGGCTGAGTGGGGATTTGAACCCTGGTCTCCTTGCATCAGAGCCCAACACTCTAACCATTACACCACACTGGCTCTCGAAGAAAGACAGACATGCTGGGCTGCTGCTGCTGCAGAACAAAGCGATACGTGGGGCTACCTTTGAAGGTGACCCAGAAACTACAACTAGTCCAGAATGCAGCAACTAGACTGGTGATTGGAGGCGGCTGCCGAGACCACATAACACCGGTCTTGAAAGACCAACATTGGCTTCCAGTACGTTTCTGAGCACAATTCAAAATGTTGGTGCTGACCTTTAAAGCCCTAAATAGCCTCGGTCCAGTATACTTGAAGGAGTGTCTCCACCCCCATTGTTCTGCCCGGACGCTGGGGTCCAGTGCCGAGGGCCTTCTGGTGCTTCCCTCATTGCAAGAAGCAAAGCTACAGGGAACCAGGCAGAGGGCCTTCTCGGTAGTGGCACCCGCCCTGTGGAACGCTTTCCCATCAGATGTCAAAGAGATAAACAACTACCTGACATTTAGAAGACATCTGAAGGCAGTCCTATAATGTGACTATTTTATTTTATTTTTAAACCTGAACTGTGGTTAATCAAAAAATGGAAAGAAAAGCCCAGGGTGAAGGAGGGGAGCTTGCCTAGGCTCATTCCCAAAATTGAGCCACCGTGACATCCAAAGAAAGCAGTGAGATCAAAGCATTAAAATGGGTTAAAGACCAGTGTTAAAGGTGGGTCCTCCTGGGCCAGAAAAGAACGTATGGACGGAGCCTGTCCTGCTGGAGCCTGTCCTCACAGTGGCTATAACCAGACTCTCGTGAGAATCGCGAAAGCAGGACTTGAGCTCAACACTCTCCCCCACGTGTGATTCCCAGAAACTGGCAGTCAGAGGCATACTTCCTTAGATAGTGGATGCAGAACATAGCTATTAGCCTTCAAGAGCCTCCATGATTTTGTCTAATCCACTTTAAAGGCCACCCAAATCGGTGGCCATCAATACTTCTTGCTGGCTGAAGATTGGTTGCTCTGCTACAGGGGTGGGGAACATGTGGTCCTCCACATATGCCTGGACTACAACTCCCATCATCGCAAACCACTGGCCATGCTAGCTTAAGGTTACCAGATTTTTTTCAAAGAATTTGGGGACACTTTTTTTTTGTAAAGAGAAAATAAAGTTATTTTTAAAAAATTATTTAAAAATATATATTAAGAAGTAATATCTTCTCTTCTGTGGTCTCCTCTGTCGTGCAGCCTTCCTCTGGGCCCCAGCCTGCTCTCTTGGAGTGCTAGCCGCCATGGAGTAGACTCGGGTTGGACCTGGGCTCGGCCATGTGTCCTTGCCCTCCCAGTGCTCTCCTACCTCTTCTTCAGTGACAGTGGCGGCAGCGGAGCGGCAAGGTCAGGGCTCCCCTCTTTTTTCTCCTTCCTCTTTCTTTCTCTTTCTCTTCCATCTCCTTCTCCTCTCCTTCTTCTCCCTGCGTCAGCTCCAGGGTTTTCCTAGAGTGCCGCTGGGTGGGTGGCCGGGCGCTCTCGCTCCCAGTTTGATTTGGGTCAATCACGCAACATTCATTGCTTACTAATAAATCTAATAAACACTTAAAATATGAATCCGGGGACATCCCGTGGACGGATTTTGTCCGGGGACAGATTTGTAAATCTGGTGTCTGTCCCTGGGAAATGGGGACATCTGGTAACCATATGCTAGCTGGGGCTGATGGGAGTCCCCAATGACATCTGGATGGTCTGAACTTTGCTGTGGTAAGTCAGAGGAACCTTCTCCGTTGTACAGTCATTTCAAAGGAAAGCGAGAAACACAGGGTACTTCGCATTGCAAGAATTCCTCTGAGACATTTTGTCCTGGCTTTTAAAGGCATGTGGATTTCAAGATTTATTTAAAGAGGGGAAGGGGGGGAGAAGCGGATGCCTTCACAGAGTGTGGGACTCCCCACCTCCCCCCAGTAAGTAATTGTTTCCCATTTCCGCAATTTTTACTTGGTACCTCCTTTCCGCGCGATAACGAAGGATATGGGAAGCCTATTCTTCAGCAACACTCCTGTCACAAACTCACTTCTGTGTTTCCTGTTAGGGTTTTCAAGACACAAAGGGCCTGGTTTGCTCAAAAGTCTTTCTGCCCAAGACCCAGATAAATGACTAGGAGATGCAAAACCACACAGATATTTTCATTTCCATAGGGCTTTCACAGGACAAAGTTCTGGTGGGATGTCATTGGGCTGGGAGTGGGAGTCATAAAACGGTTAAACCTGGAACATCTTGAGCTGGTCAAGAACCCTTTTTCAAAATCTTAACCTTCCAAAAAATAATAATAATGGAGCTGCAGGGTGTTTTTTTTTTAAAAAAACACAAAATCTATGGCCTTGTTCTTTCTCAGCTCTTGCCTGTACTTTTGCTTTTTGCAACAAGAAGAGCTGCAATCAAGTTAATGGCCTTATGTGACTACATTCCTCCTGGGTGCTCTAGATGAAATTCTGGGGGTTGGACTAGATGACCCTCAAGGTCCCTTCCAAGTCTACAGTTCTATGATTCTATGAATCTGTGTTGGAAAGGGGCAGGGAAATAGTAAATTTAGGAGGGGAGCCACTGGCAGGCACTGTGCCAAAGGCCCTCTCAGGAGATTTGTAAAATCCTATAGCCCCTGGAACATCGTCCCAACTACTTTAGAACTGTCTCCTTTATTAGAATTGCCGTCTAATCCCTGGAAAGGCAAAAGCAGTGGCTAGAGTTTCCTCAAATTCTTTTTCACTTTAATATTTTATCATCCATTTAAATGTTAAAACTCAAGCATCCGTTTTCAACCTTAAACGTTTCCCAATGACTGGCAGTAACGAAAGAAGATGCACGAGTGATATTGAAAACATATATTCCGGAGTCTACATCTGAACAGCTCTGCAAGTAACAAAAATTTTCAAAGTTATATTCTAATACAATTAGGGCATCCCAAACAGAAGAAAAATGTATGGTGACGAAATCCTGGCAATGAGACATTAAAATGAATTCTTCACAATGTTATCAGTGGTTGAAGGACAATTTGAAGCCAGACTTACGATTCTGGAGGTTTACAGCTCAGCAAATCCTGTGCTGGATGGACTGCATGTGTTGTGTTTCATTCACAAGGAAACAGCTTTTGCCCAAGGGGGTGCAGAAGTATTGGAAACAACAAGTGTTGTCAGGCTGGGCCCAGAAGGAACCTCTGCAAGATTGCTCTTACCTCCAGGGGATTCTAGCACTGAAGTGAATATTTTTTAAAGGACTGGGAACAAATTGTACATCAGATGTCACCTTATTCTGCCAAAGATTGTGATACGATTGTCCAGTGTGATTAAAAGGAGCATTCCAGTTCCCTGCCCCACCCCCCCATAATTTCCTTCCTTACTAAGTAAAACAATTTCCTTTGGAAATAAATGTGCATGTTCAAGGAAACGGCAACAGGCTCCTTAATTAGAAACCAGGTGGAGTTGGGGGAGCAGAGAAGAACTTCTCTTGAAGTTTTATTTTATTTCGTTTTTCAAATTAGAATTTTACAATCACATATCCAACCTACAACACAGAAACAAGATTCCCAAGAATCTCCTGGACTTCCCTCCTCCCCTTTGTGGGTCCTATTATTAATCACTTTCTCCTGCATCTTTTATAATAATCCAAATCTTTTACATCTCCATTATATCCAAAATTCAGCATTAAACTACAAGCATTATTCCAATCCTACTCACAATTTTAACTGCTTACAATGGTTTTTAAGATAATTTATGAATTTTCCCCATTCCTTGTTAAAATTTTGGTCTTCCTGATTTCTGATTCTTCCGGTCATTTTTGCCATTTTGGCATAATCTGCCAACTTAATCTGCCATTCTTCTCTGGTCGGGACTTTGTCTTCTTTCCATCTCTGGGCCAACAACATCTGCTGAAGTTTTATTTTTATGTGCTTTCTTATTCATGTCTAGCCCACCCAGTTTCAAGATCTCAGAGGGGTTGTTTCTTCCCCACCCCCTTTTTATTTGGTGACCCTGCAAACTGCTCTTCGCAGAGGCGGATTTATGGCAGCACAGCCTAGGGGGCGTTGTAGGGCATTGCAACTATGACGTAGTGCAGGTGAGGCATCTAATCATAAGCTTGCATTTTTATTAAAGCTTATATGTTTAATCAGGGCTTGTATCTTAAAAAGCTTAAAGATTTTCAAATGTTTTATGCCAGGCAGAAGACCAGCTGCCTAAGAACCTTGGCAATGTTTTTCTCCTAGACAAGGGGCCCCCCTGATTTATAGCAGAAAACAATTCTCAAAGTCGTAAAAAGGGAATTACAGGCTGACAGCCAAGGTTACACTGACCCTACAAATTAAGGGTTGATAAATAGTAAAATGAGCCATATCTTCTTCCTAAGGTTGAAAGGTCAAGAGCAGTGAAAAAGACAACTGGCTTGGCTGGAGAAAGAGAACATTTTTGGGAAGTCTTTTCTAAAGCTGTTTCTTTCTTAAACTAAGATCCTTTTAAGATTTCTTTTCCTTTTAAAAGGTTATTTATGTATTAAATATATTAGCTTAAATATAATTATGCAAAGGATTTAAGAAATGCTAGATTCTTATTTCATATAGTTGTAAGAGTTGTAACTATCCTGAAATTAAGTCAGCCACCAGCCCAACCTCCTGTCAGACAGGAGACGCCATCGAGCACTCCTGATATATGGTTGTCAGGCCTTTTGTTTAGAAACCTTCAAATGAAGGAGATCTCTCAATGTTGATGTGAACTCAAAATCCTTGACATATGTTTAAGATAAAAATTCAAGATTAACCATCTGTTTTGGAAGGCAATAGGGCAAGGAGGGCAAGAGGTGAGCTGATAATTAAGATTCCTTGTTGAGACACATGTAAGATATATTACTACTTATTTGTCATTTATAGATAGAAGAATATATAGCTTTTTGATTCCCATAAAAGGGCAAGAGGAAATGGGTGTATCTTCTGTGATTGGTTCTAGCAAACAGCCAATAGGAATTTCAACCAGGCTGATTGGACAGAGGCAGCCACAGGAGGAGCAAGGGGGCTGGATTAAGGAAATATAAGTGCTGGCCAGAATGGCAGGAGGCCAGGCCAGAGCTTGGTAACCATATACCACTGTGCCTCATATTTATTTGTCTGACAAATAAATTATTATTTTAATTTCTCTATTGCTGCGTTGAATATTTCATTCCAGCTAAGTGTTAACCACAAGCAGGGTGCTACACAGGGATGTCTAACCGGTTGATCATCCTCTACCTGTCGATCGTTGGGTGTCTCTGGTTGATCCTGGTCGATCGCAGGACCCTGATCAATCACCCCCCCCAAAAAAAGCTGCACAACTCTAGTTGATCCTCCCCCCCAAAGAGCTTAGAAACTTTGATGAAGTTTCTCCCCCAAAAGCTCAGCAACTCTGGTCAATCCAATAGGTAGATCACTGCCAGATTTTTAATAGTGGGAGTAGACTGTAGTCTCTTGGAATTTAGACATAGTGAATTGAGCAGAACTAAAAGGGGGCAGGACTCCAAATTTGGGCAGCGCTGAAATTTAAATACCAAAGTCCACCCCGCTCTTTGCCTGATGTTCTCAAAATGAATCACAGTATTAATAAATGCTAGGAATACATTCCAAGCCTGATATTTACAGTACAACAGAAAAGGTTGCCTGACATTTCTCTTACTTGCCTGTTTGCATCCAGCCACCCCCATTATTTCTATAGGCAGGGGCGTCGCATGGGGGTAATAGGGTGCCGTGACCCCAGGCACAACATTTTTGTGGGGGCCTGGCTGAAAAGCTTAAAGCCTCCTACACAGGAGATGGATTGAAGAAAAGGAAATATGAATTGGCCCCACCCATCACAGCTAGGAGCTGGGTGGAGTTATAGTTCTGAAGAAAAGCGTAGACTCGTACACGCCGGCCAGCTTCTGTTTTGACATGAAATGTTTGTTTTGGGCTTCTCAGAAGTGTGTAAAGGCAAGAAGGGGGCAGGGGGAGTGCTGGCCCACAACGGCGCCCAACTGAGAGGTGCCAGAACTGTGCTGCAGCATGCTCTGGCTGAAAACAACACTGCATAGTAGAGACTTAAACTCAGATCCTCCTCAGCCTATTTTGAGTTAAGCATCAACTCTTGTAATAAGTTACTTCAACCGGGTGTGAGGGTGGGGGATAGACAGAAAGGCAACTTGTTCTTCATCCTCACTTGTTCATTCCCTTTTAGTAACTGTTCATTGGTAGAGTAGATTTCTTCCAGGCTTTTACTTACTTCCTGCTTCTTCTCCAAATTTAGTTAATGCAAGTCAGTTAAAGCATGAGTCAACATGCTCTGGTCTTAAATTCTTGGCTCTACCTCGGCCCCGTGTAAAACCTGTACTTAGAATGGCCTTTTTTGATATGAGTAATGAATCTAAAATTTTCCTTATCCTTTCAATCATCAGCCTTGCCAAACTATTTCTTTCTGCGTACCACTGCGATACATTTCCCAAACTCCAACACATCCAAGTCTTACACATTAACCTGTTTATTAATTTATTCATGCAGTCAAATTTACATCCCATCTTTCCATCCAAAGACATCCAGAGTGGCTTAAAATATGAAATCCATTAAGAATAACAACACATTGGAGCTGCAATCCTATATACACTTGCCTGGGAGTAAGTCCCATTGAACTCGTCAGGTCTTGCTTCTGAGTAGACATGTGTAAGATTGCATTGTTAGCATGCGATCATACTCATGCTTAACTAGGAGGAGGAGTAATTATAATAATGATGATGATGATGATGATGATGATGATGATGATAATTTATTTATACCCTGCCCATCTGGCTGGGTTTCCCCAGCCACTGAATATTAAAACACAATACAGCATTAAACATTAAAAACTTCCCTAAACAGGGTTGCCTTCAGATGTCTTTTAAAAGTAAGATAGTTGCTTATTGCCTTGACATCTGATGGGAGGGCATTCCACAGGGCAGGCGCCACTACCAAGAAGGCCCTCTGCCTGGTTCCCTGTAACCTCACTTCTTATAGTGAGGGAACCGCCAGAAGGCTCTTGGCACTGGACCTTACTTCTGAGAAAACATGCATAGGATTGCAGCATTAGTTTATTAAAGAATACAAAGCTAAAAACTGAGACAAAACAGGCTTTACAGTTTAATGACCTGCAGTGTTACTATTCTCTCAGTTCTAGAACTGCAGACTTTCAGATGAATCTAATTTGTGATTGCTAAAAATCAACACAGTGTTATTTTTCAAGGTGAAAAAGGTTAAAACATGTTCTCTCTTGTGTGAGAAAGCTAGGCACCTCCCCTTTCAACAATTCAAGGATGTCATAGTCATAATATACTTTTCCCCACCCGGTGATCACTCATGTATGGCTGTCAAAGTAGCAGTCTCCTTGCTCAAATGCTGAAGAATGCAACATTCCAGTCCTTCCCATGGAGTCCTCCTGAGATATCATCTTCAGATCAGGCCTTCACCTTTCCATTGCTTGACAGCTCTGCCTCTCCCACCAGCTTATCCGTTCTTGCATTGTCTCTAGCGTTTTCTGCCTGTTTGCCAGCAACTCACAGCACAGCTTTCCTCACCACTTTCCCAACTGCATGGCATGTCCAATGTGGTTGGCTGACATCCATGCACTTAATTATTTCCCAGAGGAATGGCTTGGAACGGAAAGCGCTTGGATGGGATCACTCCTTATGAACTGAAAGGGGAGGCTGTGGTTTTCTGCTGAAGAAAGTACAGTGGTACCTCTGGTTACATACGCTTCAGGTTACAGACTCCGCTAACCCATAAATAGTACCTCGGGTTAAGAACTTTGCTTCAGGATGAGAACAGAAATCGTGCTGTGATGGCGCGGCGGCAGCAGGAGGCCCCATTGCTAAAGTGGTTCCTCAGGTTAAGAACAATATCAGGTTAAGAATGGACCTCCGGAACAAATTAAGTACTTAATCCGAGGTACCACTGTATTTCCATTTGCTTCTCCAAGTACAATCATACATTGGATTCCGAATGCCTTGGTACTCTGACGTTTCGGCTCCTGAATGCCACAAACCTGGAAGTGAGTGTTCCGGTTTGTGGACATTCTTTGGAACCCAAACGTTCAACGGGAAGTCACTCTTTGGTTTCCAAACATTTTGGAAGTTGGACAGACTTCCAGAACGGATTCCATTTGACTTCCAAGGTACGACTGTAGTTGGTTTATCCTCCTCCTCCACTGTACACAAGTGAACACAAACAGCTGGGCTATACACTCATACAGTTATTCACATGTAATGTTCAATGAGTATACAAACTGTGTACACAATAGTTGAGTGCCATGGACTGGCTGGAATGGTGGGAGGCACCAGCTGGGAAACCCCCAAGGGATGAAGGCTCAGAGCCTGGGGATTGGTGGTGGGACAACGATGGCTGGTCAGAGGGAGAAGAGAGAGCAGAATGGGAGGAGGAGGAGTTGTCAGAAGCTGAAGGGGCAACAGGGTTTAGTGAGCAGGAAGAGGCTGGGGCAGTAATCAGTTCAGGCTGAGAGGCAGAAGAAGAGGTTGGAGAAGAGTGGGGCCAAGAGGCAGAGATGAGGGAGGCTGCTGAAGATGAGGTAGGGAGTCCTCGCCTCCTGTTGTGACAAGTTCCCTTTCCCCCTGGTCTCCCAGGACCCAAAGAGGCATGAAGAGGCTGGAGCAGAGACAGATGTGCCGTCAGCGTCTCAGATTGCCTAGGAGAAACTCGGGAGAGGAGGAGGCTTAGGCAGCTATGGGAAGGCAAGACCTATCAGGAAGAGTTATTGTGCTCACTAGGCCTGCCACTACTGAGCAGCCTGTTTCTTCTAATAAAGAGTTAATTTCACTTACTCCATGTGATTTATTGCTGACCCACTCCCAACATTGAGCTACACAAATCAACAAGTATATACACTTCCACACAATCACTTGTGTGTGTGTAGAGACAGCTTGTTCAACAGAATATGTGAACAAGTCTAAGGATAATAGAGTTGTGGGTGGGAGGGACTAATAAGGATTTTCAAGGTCTGGGACCAGCAGAAACACAGCTTTCATTCTTCAAAATCCCATTGTGCAAAAAGATAAATGGAACTGAAATTAGAGAGCTTTACTTTAGAAAAAAAAGGCAATTAAGTTCTTTCCCACCCTGAGTCATTGCCAGTCCTTCTTGCCATCTTCCCCATCTCTTTATTGCAATTCAGATAGATCCTAAAAGCCAATTAGTTTGTTTTAAAGATGATGCTTCAACATCTGGTCCTGGAAACACAGTTAATTTGTGTAATCTGACACAAACCAAGAGCATACAGACGATGCATTAGCAATTAACACTCAGTTTAGGCAGTCATTAGCTCTGCTATCAATGGCTCATTTTACATTTAATATCATTTACTAGATCAGCAGAATGCTGCCTTCTCTTGAGGAAATATGGAGCCATTTGTTTCAGCACAACTTTTACATCCAGCAGGAAACTGAGAAAGTCAGACCTAAAGAGGATAAATTGACTCTGAAGATGAAATGAAGTAATAATAATAATAATAATAATAATAATAATAATAATAGCCACCATGTTCTCTTGACCATAATTTGTTTTAACTGATTTTAATATTGCATTTTAAAAATTACTGTAATCTGCTCTGAGACCTCATGGTGAAGGCTGGCTAAGAAATACAACAACAGAAATGTGTAAATGCTGACAAGTACATACTATATGTAGAGCTGAGCAAAAAGATATACCTTCATTTCTCACAAGCCTTTTAAGTGGACATCTTCATCGCTGTATCTGTCTTGGATTTGTAATCCCCCCCTATAACATTGCTTTTATATACGGAATTGTTTTTGCAAAATATTGTTGTGTGGGGATGAAGTTCTCCCAACAAATTTTCTCAGAAAAGTCTTTTGAAAATATACTCCTTTTATATAAAATGTGTAATTTTATATAACCCTCCCACTCCTGGAGGCATGAATCTGGATTACCACTTTCAGATGTGTGGTGACAGTGAATACTGTAACCAATCATACCAGCCAAAATATATGTTAATATGAGTAAGGGGACCCTCTTCCCTGATGATAGATGGAATAATAATAAAGGGATACCAGTTTGCAGAAGAAGAAGAAGAAGAAGAAGAGTTTAGATTTGATATCCTGCTTTATCACTACCCGAAGGAGTCTCAAAGCGGCCAACATTCTCCTTTCCCTTCCTCCCCCACAACAAACACTCTGTGAGGTGAGTGGGGCTGAGAGAAGTGTGACTAGCCCAAGGTCACCCAGCAGCTGCATGTGGAGGAGCGGAGACGCGAACCTGGTTCACCAGATTACGAATCTACCGCTCTTAACCACTACACCACACTGGCTCTCTCGTTTGACAAAAAGGAGGCTATTGTTTCCATTCCCATTCCCATTTTTATTTTGTTGGTTAGATTATCTGTTAATGCTAGTTGCAAGACCTTTTTTTGTACCATGAAATCTGCGTGGCACCCTAGGCAACTTTGCAGCAATACCTGGTCATCATGCTGCTCACAACAATTGTCCAATAAGGTTTTCATTCTGCAGATCCATATTATCTCCCAAATAAAGGTTGAATAAGGCCAACTCTGGATAACATTTCCCCCTGCTATTGCTTTGATTTCTCTGAATCCCTCCTCCGAAAATGTGCTTCCCTTTGTACAGGTCCATCACAGGAGTCTCTTGGGCTCAACATGAATTTCATGTTGAATGAAACCCCGTTGTCAGTGTGCAGACCAGCAAACTTTGTGGCCATACCGTTGCTCTGTGCCCCCAGATCTACTGTGTCTGCTATATCCTGTAGCCTTTCACAATTAGCACAACCCCTGATTTAAACAGATAAGATAGTTTTGTGCTTGAAACTGTGTTAATAATTGGAGGCATCTCAGATATTCTCTGGGTAATTTTTAACTTGCACAATTGCTAAGTATGCAGGTGATAAACCCACACCTCCTGTCTTACTTAGCATAATGGTAGGACAGTTTCTAGATAACATAGAACCAGTTCTCCATTAAACAAGCAACTTTTTGTTGATTTAGAAGCCATTTTATTGGGAAAGAGAAAAAAAATCCCAGTTAGACCTGCTCATTTGCCATTGTTGCACTACAGAAGCAGTTTCCCCACAATATTGTGCAACCCATGTGTGCAATTTTGGCACATAGAGTCCTGTATCAGTATGGGCTGATTTAAAGATGAATGAATCTGTAATTTTGGTCTCTCTCTCTCTCTCTCTCTGTCCCCCTCCCTCCCTCCCTCCCTCCTTCCCTCCTTCCCTCCCTCTCTCTCATCCTAAGTTCAGTTTGCCCCATTTTGGTATGTTGTTGTTGTTTAGTCGTGTCCGACTCTTCCTGACCTCATGGACCAGAGCATGCCAGGCACTCCTGTCTTCCACTGCCTCCTGTAGTTTGGTCAAACTCATGCTGGTAGCTTCGAGAACACTGTCCAACCATCTCGTCCTCTGTCGTCCCCTTCTCCTTGTGCCCTCCATCTTTCCCAACATCAGGGTCTTTTCCAGGGAGTCTTCTCTTCTCATGAGGTGGCCAAAGTTTTGGAGTCTCAGCTTCACAATCTGTCCTTCCAGGGCTGATTTCCTTCAGAATGGATAAGTTTGATCTTCTTGCAGTCCATGGGACTCTCAAGAGTCTCCTCCAGCACCATAATTCAAAAGCATCAATTCTTTGGTGATCAGCCTTCTTTATGGTCCAGCTCTCACTTCCATACATCACTACTGGGAAAACCATAGCTTTAAGTATACGGACCTTTGTTGGCAAGGTGATGTCTCTACTTTTTAAGATGCTGTATACGTTTTGGTATATGTTGGCTATTTTTTATTTTGGAAAGTCATCTGCAATTCTGTCCACTTCTCCCAATGCACAAATTAATTTCTCCTCCATCCCTAATTGTTTTGTTTTGAACTGTAAGTTGATTTTGGGTAAGTGATACATTAATTCAATAAATCACTCTCATCATGCCAATTGGATTTGGGGAGAAATGCTGAATTGCTTCGTTGTTGCTTCCCTGTGTGTGCGGTTTTTGGTAAGGACAGAGATATCTTGTTAAAAATTCCTTTTCTAATGGCAGTGTTGGATTGGTGCCACAACAACCCACACCTCCTTGCAGTCAGCTGCAGCTATGTGTAGTGTCCTGGTAAGCTTACCAGTGGAAACAGATATCTGGATCCTAGGTGGGGAGATTTCAACCTCCCCCAAGAGTGTTTATTTTTGTTCAAAGCATAACGGTCCTATCTGCAAATTAAAACATACCGGCAATCTGAGAAATGGCACGGTGTGCATTTCATTGAGTCTTAGTACGCATAAGCATATGTGTATGGCCTCATCTGCCCTGTCCAAAAACCCCAAACAGTGTTATACCACTTTAAACAACCATGGCTTCCCCAGAAGAACCCTTGGAACTGTTAGCTCAGGGTAAGGAGAGCCAGTGTGGTGTAGTGGCTAAGAGCGGTAGTCTCGTAATCTGGGGAACCGGGTTCGCGTCTCCGCTCCTCCACATGCAGTTGCTGGGTGACCTTGGGCTAGTCACACTTCTTTGAAGTCTCTCAGCCCCACTCACCTCACAGAGTGTTTGTTGTGGGGGAGGAAGGGAAAGGAGAATGTTAGCCGCTTTGAGACTCCTTCGGATAGTGATAAAGTGGGATATCAAATCCAAACTCTTCTTCTTCTTCTTCTTCTTCTTCTTCTTCTTCTTCTTCTTCTTCTTCTTCTTAAAAGAACCCTATTCTCTTCACAGAGCTACAATTCCCAGGGTGCTTTAACAATCAATCCCTCTTCCCAGGGAACTCTGGGAAATGTAGCTGCTTTGTATTATCGTTCAGCCCAGACACTGAGATCCACCGCCAAGGGCCTTCTGGCAGTTCCCTCATTGCAAGAATGAGGTTACAGGGAACTAGACAGAGGGCCTTCTCGGTAGTGGCGCCTGCCCTGTGGAACGCCCTCCCTTCAGATGTGAAGGAAATAAGCAGCTATCTTCTCTTTAAAAGACATCTGAAGGCAGCCCTGTTTAGGGAAGTTTTTAATACTTGATGCTGTATTGTTTTTAACACTTGATTGGAAGCTGGCCAGAGTGGCTGGGGAAACTCAGGCAGATGGGCGGGGTATAAATAATAAATTATTATTATTATTGTTATTATTATTATTATTACTTAAGATAACAATTGGATACCCATAATCCATTGACTCTAGGTGGCATTCACTGCAGCACCAAGGAGATTGTTCTTTCAGCGCAATTATTGCTGCTTGCTCAGTGGAAACATTTACCCTCTCCTCCCCATGAATGCTATCGTGTGGTTTTCCCCAACCCTTCAGAGCAGACTGGGGGTGGGGTCAGATGAGGTGAGGGGGGAAAGCCCCATTGTGCTAGCAGGCAGGAGTGCCAACTTGGCTCTGTGACCGTGGGTGCTTAGGACTGTGAGTGCCATGCTGAGTGTATGACCGTGGCACTGAAATTAGTGGACGCCCAGCCACTTCATGGGGAATTTTGTGGGTGCTCAGGCCCCAGGGAGTTGGCACCTATGCTAGCAGGAGTCCTGGCATTGGCTTCCACTAGCAGAATGGCTTAGTTGAATCCAGCACATTTTCAAGGTACAATCCAGTACAAGCCACTTTTAAAACCTTGCTGGATTTCGCTTGACCAGTTTAGCATGTGCTTAAATGTTCCTCCTAAATGGGACCTTAAATGTTTTTAGCATTGATTGGGGCCATGCCCGCCCCGTACAAAACTGTATCATTTATTTTTTCCAATCAATAAGAATTAGATCAACAAACTGATTCTTATCTATGTCATCTGCAGTTGTATAAAATATTAACAAGAGTCCATATCAACAAACCATAAGAGCTTTTACAGGAAAATAGCAAGTTGGCGTTAAAAACATGTTCTGGCAGACAGGACCCTCGATGAAGTGTAAACAATAAATGACTTTTATAAGTAGCTTCTTCCCCTACATTGATTGACTGACTAGTTCTGTTGGTTCCCTTTGATTTTTTATTTTTTTATTTTTGCTTATTTGTGCGATACGAGAATATGCATCTCGAATTTTGCAATGCATTTACTGTCATTGGGGGAGGAAAACCACCCTGGCAAATTGTTGGTATATATCCACAAAGGGGATAGAATAACTTGTCCTGTTTTCAGATTTGGCTGCCACTGAAAGTCTCCCCTCACCCCCATCACAACATAAGATTTTGTCAAAGGTAGGAATGGGCAACCTCCAATTTTCCATTGGAGATACCATCAGGACATGACTTTAATGTAGAGGAGATGGCACCTGAAATGCCAAACAGAAACCTGCCCCATCTGGAGATGTGCCTGGATGTAGGCAAGGAATCACTGGAAGTCAAGGCCTCCTCAGGAGTAAGATCCTCCTCTTGAGGGCAAAGAGTCAAGTGAGGTCAGGGTTCCAGCAGCTCCAGCTCAAGAGCCCCAGTGCTAGCCTGGAAAAAGCTGCTGGGACCAGATATGTGTACTGTTATAGAAAAAAAAATGCTCCTTTTTTCCTTATAGAGTCCTTAAGTGAGTTCCCTATCAGTAGGAGAAAATAAGAGGCCAACCAGATAATATTGAGAAGCAAAGCAGCTAGTAAGCCTGGTCTTTATTAAACTGTTGCAACAGGGTCCTAACTCACCATATGCAGGAGGCAGAAGGAACCCCGAACAACAGTGCACAAGCCCCTTATATAGACTTTTGAAATTGCCCACTCTGTAGCTCACCACCCCCCAAAAAAACATCATACATACATCACAGAAGGGGGCAATCTACAGCAGAAATCCTGTTTGTTGTTTGTTTGTTAATGGTCACTGATTGCTTTACCTGGGCAGCCTGGCCATTCTTTTGTGATGGTAAATACTTTCTGAATCCAGGTCACAGGCTCACCCTATTCATACACAAAATTGCCCTTAAGACAAGTGAGCAAAAGACAATGGAGAGGCTTTCCCATTTCCTTCCTCCTTGCAGAAAAATATTTGAGGTCAGTTTGGGAGAGACAAAATGGCTTCAGGATTGCTCTCCTGTACTATTTCAGACACATGGTATATATGCTTAAGTAAGTGTTTGCATTGTACATTTATGAACATTTATTTTATATTAGGGACCTTAGAATTCTTATTACAGTGTGTGTGGTGTTTTGTTGAATACAAGTAAAGGTAAAGGTAAAGGTACCCCTGCCCGTACGGGCCAGTCTTGACAGACTCTGGGGTTGTGCGCCCATCTCACTTAAGAGGCCAGGGGCCAGTGCTGTCCGGAGACACTTCCGGGTCACGTGGCCAGCGTGACATCGCTGCTCTGGCCAGAGCCAGAGCCGCACACGGAAACGCCGTTTACCTTCCCGCTGGTAAGCGGTCCCTATTTATCTACTTGCACCCGGAGGTGCTTTCGAACTGCTAGGTTGGCAGGCGCTGGGACCGAGCAGCGGGAGCGCACCCCGCCGCAGGGATTCGAACCGCCGACCTTTCGATCGGCAAGCCCTAGGCGCTGAGGCTTTAACCCACAGCGCCCCCTGCGTCCCTTGAATACAAGTAGCCAAGTCTAAAATGTGACATGGGAAACAACAGACAAAGTGAATAGTTAAATGGGAAAGGGGTCAGCTGTTGTTGTTGTTTAGTTGTTTAGTCGTGTCCGACTCTTCGTGACCCCATGGACCAGAGCACGCCAGGCACTTCTGTCTTCTACTGCCTCCCACAGTTTGGTCAAACTCATGCTGGTGGCTTCGAGAACACTATCCAAGCAACTCGTCCTCTGTCGTCCCCTTCTCCTTTTTTTCCATTCTTAAGGAAATTCCATTCTTAAGGAATTCCATTCTTAAGGAAATCAGCTCTGAGTGCTCACTGGAAGGACAGATCCTGAAGCTGAGGCTCCAATACTTTGGCTACCCCATGAGAAGAGAAGACTCCCTGGAAAAGACCCTGATGTTGGGAAAGATGGAGGGCACAAGGAGAAGGGGACGACAAGGGGTCAGCTAGGAAGCAGCATTTAGTTTTATTTTCAGTTACATGTGCTTAGGCTCAGTCATGCGTCTTGAACTCAAAACATGGCCACGTAGAAAGCTAAGAAATTGCACTCTGTTATATGCACATTTCATTGCTGCTCATTGGACCTGCTCCCATGGAAGCCTGAACTTTCAAAACCAGTGAAAAATTAAAGGTTTGAGCACTAACATTAAGATTACCCAGTAATCTGCTCATACTTTGTGGCTGCCTTTGATGGGCCACTGACTCACCAGGAGATGTTTTTAAATTCCAGAAATACAGTTTTTAAGCTGCCACTTCATGTTTACATTTCTCATTTCACAGCACAGAGCAACGCTGAGATGGGCAGCAGATGGCTTGAGCTCTGTCCTCATGGAATAGCTGTATGCAGCGGTCTTTCGACCCAGCTTCCGGAATGGATCACAAACCCTACATTTCATGTATCACAGTTCCTGGCCAAATCAGGACCCACAGAGCCTCAATTTAGCAGCTAAGCATACATTACAGTTGGGGTGATGATCTTGGGGCTCTCTGGATGTGGTTGGACTCCAGTCCCCATCAGCCAGTGGTCAGGGAAGATGGGAGTTGTAGTCTAGTACATCTGAAGAGCCACAGGTCCCCCATCCCTGCTTTCCAGCTGAGCTTGTGGATCTGGACATGCACAAAAAACCTCTCCACCTGGAATGCAGAGCTGTCAAAATGTAGCAGGATCAGACCATGTTGAGCTGCCTAGTCCTGCCCGTGATTGTCCTGCTGTTTTTGGAGGTATAAAACGGCACCCCACAAGCCTCTTCCATGGTTCAGGGTCTTTTCTAAACAATGTGAGTCTGGGGCACAGGGGCTGAAGGGAAAGAAGGGGACAAGAAAGTTTCCTACAATGAACTTCCTTTAAGTTAACCTATTTTAGGATCCAAGCCAATGTACCGTATTTTTCGCTCTATAACACGCACCTGACCATAACACGCACATAGTTTTTAGAGGAGGAAAATCCGTAGGCATGCCACCCGTAGGCATTCCATCCATAACACGCACAGACATTTCCCCTTACTTTTTAGGAGGAAAAAAGTGAGTGTTATGGTGCAAAAAATACGGTACTTAAAGTAACCCTTCACTGCATAAGGCTTCCTTTCACACGGTTAATGCTGACTAAGTTGGAGTCTTCGGACAGGTCATCTGAGAAATAAACAAACAAGACCAGTTCTTTGGCCTCTGTTATGTAGGCCTTCTGCATGGTCTTCGGGAATTTCTGCTGGAAATTCCAAGCTGGAAACTATGATATCAGCTTCTCTGGACAACGGAGTGCACCTCAGAGAGAGTTTCTTGAAGTTTCATATTGGTAAAAGGATGCATGCAAACCCAGGTACACTGCCTTAAGTAGCTTCTAGCCAGGCAAACCTTTGCACTTCAAATCTAGAGCAAATAATGGCAAGACGTAAGGCTGTTCAAGGTGAGGGGCAAAGTTGAGTCAGGTTCATTCATGTTTATCAGTGGGGCAAGGGCAAGTCTGGGTGAGCCCTTTATTGAATCCCACTCCAAGCTTCTAGTCATTATGGAATTAAGATTGAAAGGGACCTGGAGAACTATCAGAAACCAGAAGGGGCACATTCCCAGTAAACAGTGGATAGAGTTTCTGTGCCTTGTACGATTTTGGCTACAGTCTAGCCAATGAGTTGAAGCAGTCTTGATCCACGGTTGCATTTATGCTATTACCTATAGGTACTTCATGGGGTTTGGTTCACAAAGTTTATTTAACGGCCGACTGAATGTGAAGTTTTGCTCGATCTGTTTTATTCCTTTAAATGGAAATAAACTATGTGGCAGAATTTAGGAGATAAATACTCCCCACCTCCTAATTTCTATACACTCAGATCTGTGTTTGAATATGAGTATGCATGTAATGCAACAATAATCCTACAAATTTTCTTTTTGGGGTCTGGTACGTAGGTATTATGATTAGACCTATGAGAGGGACAGTGCATGGATGAAGAGCCTTTCAGCACTGCTGGGTGAAACCAAATGTCCAATATAAATCAGGCCCCTTGTCTACATGATAACTGGAATTAGAGACCTCCTTTTTTCCTGCGGTTTCAGTGTTTGTTTACCGACGCAAATTACAGTTGCTCAGATCGTGCTCTTACAAGAAGCTGTCGTGCGCTTTGTAATGTGAATCTTGCAGAAAATATGCAGCGCATGTTTGGCTAATGTTCCTGTCTGGCTTTTGTCATGCTATGCGAGAAGGGAATTCAATACTGGAACTTTAGGGCAAAGACAAATGTGACATTTTTAGAGCAGCTGAGGACACTTTGAAAGCAACCTTGGTGTGCTCAGATCAAATGCAACTTTCCTTTCCCAAGCTGAGCTCTGGAACAAAAGCAAGCTCGGAGCAGAAGCTGGCTGTGCGTGGTACATATTGACTGCCCCACTGTGATTCCGAAAGCAGTAGAGTAGTGAACCAGGAATGCTGGGAGTGGGTGATATGGGGAAGCGTAGCTGGAGCAATGACATCATAAACTGGAGTACCAGGATGATTCCTGGTCACATACACACACCACCTTGATCTGGCAAGTGAATGAAGTGATAACAAGGCTTTCAAGTTTTGCTATTTACTATTAGCATGGAGTTTTGCTATTTACTATTAGCATGGAGGATATCAGAGAAAGAGGAAAACAAAGAAGCAGGGGCATTTACCGTATTTTTCGCTCCATAAGACGCACCTGACCACAAGATGCACCTAGTTTTTAGAGGAGGAAAGGGGGAAAGCCATGTTTTTTGGGGGATCAGCTCACAGTTATGCAGCTTCTTTTGCAAAGGGGAAAAGCCCTGGTTTTTTGAGGATTAGCTCAAAGTTGTGCAGCTGCTTTTGCAAAGGGGGAAAGCCCCATTTTTTTGAGGATCAGTTCACAATTGTTGAGCTTACTTTGCAAAGGGAAAAAAAATCCTGTTTTTATGGGGTTCAACTCACAGTTCTGCAGCTTCTTTAGGAAAGGAAAGGGAGCCCTTTCTACTATTTCCAGACAGATAATCTAATCAGCCAGTCACATGTCGCTGGGGAAAGAAACAGCCTCCGTCTGCAGAACATTTAACAATGGAGGCCTGGGCAAGGGGGTGGGGCCGGAAAGGGAGCCAGCGATCGACCACACATTCGCTCCACAAGACGCACAGACATTTCCCTTTACTTTTTAGGTAGAAAAAGTGTGTCTTATTGAGCAAAAAATACGGCATTTCCTTTGGTGGGTTATTACTTCCTGTTAGCAATTTAAATACTTGAATTTCTTGCATGTCTAATTAAAAGTTAAAGGTTCAAGTTAACCAGGCTGAAGATCTTTTGTTAAGACTTGATGTATTTAGTAAATTGAACTTATGTTGTCAGAAATTAGTCCTACTGAGCCCCATGTAGCTGTGCAGAGGATTTTGGTTGTGCCCATGAAAGATGGCTGATCGAGGATGTGAAACCAGCACACCTCAGATATGTGCTATCCATTGCATTGCCCTTTGCCAGCTCACTATTCTTTGACTTGGTATTACTGCTTCCCTTGATGGGACCTATAGCCATATAAAATGGATCAACACAGCTGCTTGCATTTTTGGATCCTCCTCAGGGCTATGAGGGCTGTTGGGATGAGCTCCTGCATTTTAAATTTGACCACTGCAGCACACTCCTCCTTCTTTACACCTGTTTTGCCCCTTAAAACAAAAGTATCCTGAAGAGAGGTGCAAGGTAGCTAAGCTGGCATTTGATACCTTGGTGTATAGTGAATAAATTCAACTTTCTTTGCGTTTTGGCAAGAAGCAGTCTAATTAGCACTTCTTAAATCAATACGAGAACCAAAGCGCTATTACCCTGTGAAATTTGTACTGCTCTGAATTTTGCAATGCATTTCTCCAACCGGACAATGCATACATTTGAGGAAAGCGTGCATAAATGTGAATGCATTCTTTCTTTCTTTTCAAAAAAAACCAGACAAATGTGCTAAATGTTAGGGGAAATTGCTTGCATTTCCACTAAAATGCTGGTGAATTTTCATGAGGATTTAAAACCAAGCAACCAACCCCAAATTACTGTGGAAGCGTGGAGAACTGAATTTAAGATTAGAAAAATGAGAAACTGTGATTGACGGATTTGACCGTCCCCGCTGGTAAATATGCCAGCCATGCATTAGTGATTTATTCATCACCCCCACTTTCACCTTAAGCTCACAGGGCAGGTTGCAGCATTAAAAAACAATGTTGAAAAGAGTTCAGTTTTTAGCGGGCCCTAAAAATGTACACCGCATGAGTCAAAATCCAGGTTAAAGAGGTGTCTCTTCAACATTCTTTGGAAGCTGTACAATGAAGGTGCTTGGCACATCTCTGTGGGGAAGGAGTTCCAATTTAATTATAAAGCCTGGAGGATTCTGGGTTTTCTCAGGTCCTCTCTGTACTCTCTGTTGTCATATTAATTTTGTCTTCTTCACCTTTAGTTAACCTAGTCTATTCATTTACCATTTACCTCCTGTTCTAGCAATTACTTTTTAACTGGGTGTATGTGTGTGTCATACTTCGAACTGAGGAAAAGGGGAAGGGGCCAGCGATGTTAGTTCTATCCACTGGATGGAACCAGTTCTAACCAGGATGGAGTCAAAGTACTTTATACCCCCTTCCTTTCTGGTGTGAGCAACAACTGAGCCTCTCTGGTAAAGCTCTCCCCTTGTGCACTGCAGCCACCTCACGTCAAAACTCAGGACAAGGGGACTTTATCTGGCCCTCCCCTCATGCTAAGAGAACCATAGGCATATAAGAAGCTACCTTCTACCAGGGAAAGCTATCAATGGCTGTTAGCAATGATGTCTACTGTTATGTATAAAGTGGTCTGTGTTTGCCTGAGCTTGAGTCTGGACTAAGGAGTCTGAGCCCCTGTGTTCTGATTCGATACATGATATCCAATCACAGAACAGTTCAGGATTTGGGCCTCTGCCATTGGCCCCTGAACTCTTGAGTTACGATTTGCAGCTTGGAAGTTTAGATAGCCAAGAACTCAGTGTCATTTGACCCTAAGGCCATGTGAAATAGCTAAAATCTTTGGCCTCAAGGGCTATGTGGATGCCAGATCTGAAACCCCTTGAGTCTTAACTGGACCACCCAGCTTCCAGCCGCTTGACTTTAATTCTTGTGCATTGCTTACATATGTACCAAACTGACAGTCCTCCTAAGAATAAACTTACAGAGCAATTCTATATGTATTTCCTCAGAATCCGTCCCACTGAGTTCACTGGGATTCACTCCCAGCTAATAATACTAGGGATCATTGGGAAAGAAATTGAAAATGAAACTGTTGACATCCTAATGCCATTGTGATGGCCTGGGATTCAGACTTGGAGGCTGAACCTGAGGGATCCCAGCCTGCACAGGAGTCCCCGCCTCCAGAACCAGCTGAGCCACGGCTGGGGCCTGAGCCTGAAGGGTCCTCACCTGTGCTGGATCCTCAGGTGCAGGCACCAGCTGAGTCTGCTCTGGCCCCTGAGGTGATGGAGGACCCATTGCCTGCAGGTGCTCCACTCTCAGCCCTGTCAGGGGAAGCTGAGGTTGCCTCTGGATCCGGTAGCCCTCCAGCCTCTCCTGAGCTGCAGAGGCTCAGGGCAGAGAGGCAGAGGGAACTAAGTTCCTGCAGGAGGAGTGCTCACCTCCAGGCCAGGAGAGGCGAGTCACCTGTGGACCGGGGCTGCCCTATGCCTCGGGGCAGATAAGAGCCAGGCAGCCGCAGTCCCAGGTTGCAGGAGCAACATTGTTGGTAGCCTGTTCCTGCCTGCACCCTGCCCTGCTCTTCTGCCAGAGTCCCTGACCCCACCCGACTCCCTGCCTTGGACCCCGCTTCAGCTTTGACAGACAGCCTCCATACCGCACCCTCGACCTTGGACTGGACTCGGACCTCGCCGCATGGTTAACCCTCGGGACCAGCACAGCCATTCTACAAACCTGCTGTGCGAATGCATTTGAAGTACTGTGTGCAGTTCTGGTTGCCACACCTCAAAAACAATATTGTTGAGTGGGGAAGGGTTCAGAAAGGGGCCACCTAAATGATTGAGGGGATAGAGCGATCCCTTTTTTTAAAAAAAGTTGCATTTGGGACTATTTAGAGAAAAGGTGAGTAAAAGGTGACATGATTTATAGCATTTATAGCATAATGCATGGCATGGAGAAAGAGGAAAGAGAAATGCCTAGAGAAATAGTCAAAAAAGACTATTTATGTATGCTACTACTGCAATCCATGTTTTATTAGCCCCAAAATGGTAGACAAGTGAGGTCCCAACCAAAGAAGAATGGCAACTTTAACTGATGTAATATGTGCAGCTTGCAGACTTAACATATAGAATAAAAGAACAAGAAGAACGTATGTTTAAAGAAGACTGGAAAATGTTTACTGAATATATGGGTGAAAATTGTGTTTATTTAAAAACACTGGTAGCATTAAGATAAAATCAACAGTGTAAATAAGTTTTGATGGATGTAACAATGGATTACTGAACGGTTTAGTTCATGTAAAATATGCAGGGATGTATGGTATGCTATGCAAAAGGGACGCGGGTGGCTCTGTGGGTTAAACCACAGAGCCTAGGACTTGCTGATCAGAAGGTTGGCGGTTCGAATCCCCGCGACGGGGTGAGCTCCCGTTGCTCAGTCCCTGCTCCTGCCAACCTAGCAGTTTGAAAGCATGTCAAAGTCCAAGTAGATAAACAGGTACAGCTCCGGCGGGAAGGTAAACGACATTTCCGTGAGCTGCTCTGGTTCGCCAGAAGCGGCTTAGTCATGCTGGCCACATGACCCGGAAGCTGTATGCTGGCTTCCTCAGCCAATAAAGCGAGATGAGCGCCACAAACCCAGAGTTGGCCACGACTGGACCTAATGGTCAGGGGTCCCTTTACCTTTACCTTTATGGTATTCAAAATGAACCATGGAAAGAGAAGAAGGGAAGTCATTGATTTAAGGTTGTTTAAATGAATATTTTGAAACGTAAATTAGAAAATTTAATTATTATTTTTTATAAAAAATATAAAAGTTTTCATCCCTCTGGAACTAGCAGACATCCAGGGAAGCTGAATTCTGGAACAATTAGGACAGATAAAATAAAGTACGCAGCGCATGGTCAAATTATGGAACTAGGGGCAGATCTACACTCATGGTTTTTAATGTTATTTTACAAGTATGCCCTGTGTCATTGTAGAACCCTATATCTAATTTTGTTCTAATAACGCTAAACAGGTCAGTGTAGATCCAGCCTTGCTCCCCCAGGAGGCAGTGAAGACCATCAACTTGGATGGCTTTAAAAGAGGATTAGACAAATTCATGGTGGGTAAAGGTATCAATGGCTACTAGGTATGCTAGGTCAGAGGCTTCCGAATTCCAGAAGGGGAGAGTGGGCTTGTGCCCAGGTCCTGCTGGCTGCTTTGCCAAAAGTATCTGGTTGGCCACTGTGAGAACAGGTTGCTAGACTAGATGATTCTGTAAACTCATCTTGGATTCTTAATGTGGCATTGAGTTCACAGTTTTTACTGAACTATAACGCACATCAGCTGAAGAAAGAAATGCGACCATTAAAAGGGCTTGGAAAGGCATGCTTGACTTAACCATACATTTGCGTGTCGAGACCTCGCAGCCACCCCCTCATTGGAAGTAACTCACACAAGGACACAGATATTAGGTTTATGTTATTGGGCAAATTTTGGCCACAATTTTATTGAAATTACAGAATGTGAGCGGTATTGGCTTAGGCACTGATTGGACCTGACTATATCTGACTCCTGCCCATTGTGCAGGAAGTCCAGTAAGGGGGAGCCACCGGTAGGGGGAGCCCTGTCGATGCGAACCAACTCAGGTTCCCCCCTGGTGTTCCCGTCAGGGTCGTTTCAAGGCCTTAGCCCCCCAGCCAGGCTTCAGACTAGATCAACAACCCTGGATTCCTTTAATGGAATACCCTTAAGCATGGAGGGGCAGGTGATGGCCACACCTCCCCTCCCCCACACAAGGTCAAACAATGCCTAACCGCAACCCTAACAAAGTTGTGACGATTGCTACAAGGTAGGCGAAAACCAAGTGGCCAGTGCCAATTTGCCAAGTGGAAAAATTCCTACCAGGCCCCTTCGACAACCAAGGCGACCAACCGAAGTCCATAGCAAGGTCATTGCCTAACCTACAAAATAGGGAGGGAGTGCGGGTGATTGAGGAAGCGAGCCAAAGAGGAAGTCCTCTGGCTCGCTCCTCCGTTAAAATGGCTCCAGCCACACACCCCAGCCAGCGGATTGGCTGGCCGGGCTCTGATGTGGCCGGGATCCCCCAGGCAATGGGGGACAAAGTCCCCCGCCCCCAGTGGGGAGTGGGTGGCCACGCGGTCCACCGCAACTCCTCCTCACTGGGAAGTGGAGCGGATTTCCAGAGCTTGGGATTTGCAAGTGTTGGGTGCACTGAATCAACAAGCCAAACATTCACAAGCTACAGGGGGACGGTGAAATACCAGCAGCTTATTGCTATGCGTTCAGGTGGACACAGCAATAGCCCAATCAAGCCCTCAGATCCTGGCAGGAAGCAAGAGAGAGGAGGAAAGAGAAGAAAGGATGGAGAACTTGGCGAAGCCAGAAGTAAAGAAGCTGTTGGATGGAGCAAGGGCTTTATCTGCAAAATTCTCAGGTTGCAAGAAACAGCATGATTAAAAAAAGAGAGCAAAGTGTAACTGGGTCAATGGCAAGAACCTTATGCAACTCGAGTAAACAGGATTAGCTATTATGAGATTATCACTTCATTCTGGGTGCAAAAGTAAAACAGGAAAACGGAAGCAGCGGGGATCATGGTTGAATTTCTGGCATCCCGGCAGTTTGAAGCAACCAAACTTTACATATGTAGCACCTCTGGTTGTTTATTTTCCCTGCCCAGATTTAGAGGAGGAAAATGAATCCCCGGACTGTGCTAAATCAGAGCACCCAAACTCCTATCCCTTTCCTCTACTCCTACTCAGATTTCTTCTCTCTCTATCCAACAAGCTTTCTCCGAAGCAGGTCATACAGGGGAACAAATAATACAGCTGTAGTTGAACATAAGAGGTGTTTTATTGACCTTCTGATTACAATCTTGACACAAGAATTAATCTGCAAGAATGACTGCGCAGTCAAATCCTTGTGGGCTGCCAGGGTGTCACAATTATGTGAAAGCACAAAAAGTTGCAAAATGTTCCAAGAATCTCAGGTTTCTTTTAAAAAAAACCAACCTGCTTCACAGTCCTTACGGCTGTGAAAATATGCTTGGCTGTGTTTAATCAATGCGTTGTGCATTCTCTGGTGCCAGAAACATTGCTGTCAGAGCTGCCTCTAGGTCCCAGCTCACAGAGGACCAACGCCAGGCTGTCGTTATGTACAAAAGTCTTTATTGAGGTTTAGTTTCCATTTCAAAGCCGCAGCGCGCAGCTCTACGTCTTAAAGCCTAGACCGGCGAAGTCCCGTCTGAGTCTCCGCCCCTTCCACACCAGTTTAAGACCCTCGCTTTGCTCCACCTCTTCCTAAGTTCCTTTCTCCTCTGGGCCCTCCTGCCCGCTAGGGTTTCATCCTTTCTGGACTCCTCTGACGCTGACCCCCCTGATTCTTCCCCCTCCTTCCGGCAGGCTTTAGGACCTGGTTCCCTATCCGGGCTACCTGCTGTGCCGCTCGCCTGTACATTTGAACTTGGTGAATACGTTGGCCCTGATACCTGGGACTCCTCCCCCCCACTACGCTCTGGTGGGGAAGCTGGTCCTGATTTCCAACTGCTGCTCTGGGAGTCCCCGCTGGCCCCTTGCTTCTGGGGTGTCCCCCTTGGGTCCCCCCTTGCCCTGGCCATAGGCGCCCCCTTCTGAGAATCTTCCGATTCGCTGGAGAGGCTCATGGAATCTCTCGGGCTGCTGTCATCTTCTCCTACGCTGCCCTCGGATTGCTCCCCCTCGCTCTCCATCTCCTCCCCTCCCTGCGCTCCCGCTGAGTCCCTGACAATTGCTAAACAATATTTATGGCTCGTGAGAAGCTGCTTTATACCACATTGGACCATGAGTCTTTCTAGTTCAGTGATGTCTAACACTGGCTGGCAGCTGCAGGGTTTCAGGCAGAAGTACCTCTGTGTGGAGTTGCCAGAGTTTTGAAACTGGTGCCTGTTGCATGCAACACATGTGCTCTACTAATACAGTCCTTCTCCAGAATCGCTCTTTGCACCTCTGTCTGTCTAGTTAGCAAGCAAAATAAAATAGCCAAGACACTAAAAATGCAGAATGAATTATGTGGAATAAGTCTAGTCCTGACGATTTGCTTAATTTACATAAATACATGTTGCATTCTATATGCAGACTATGAAATTCAACTTGGGCAGTTTGTAGATTATATTTATTTTTATTTTTTAAATACTACATACATTTTTATTAATTTTAACATGTCATTTCCAACAGTCATTTAACATAATTTCATATTTTATACAATATTTTAGACTTCCGTCAACAACTGCTGAAGATTTTCCATTCTTTATCACTTATTCTGCATTTCTTAATTTCTCTATTACTTTTAGTTATCATTAACTAATAGTTCTCTTCATAGTCTTCCTGGCAATATTTCACCTAATCCTCCTTACAGAACTTCTTGCAGTCCTACTAGCATGATCTGTTTATTACAATTGCTTTTCAAATAGTTCAAATATGTACTCCAGTCTTCTAAGAATCTCTGGTCCTGCAGGTTTCGAATCCTTCCTGTTAATTTATCTAATTCTGCATAGTCCATTAATTTCATTTGCCACTCTTCTTTCATTGGTAATTCTTCTTGCTTCCATTTTTGTGCCAATAGTATTCTTGCTGCCGTTATTGCATATAAAAACAATTTAAAGTCCTGTCTGTTAATGTTCTCCCCTACACTGCCAAGTAAAAATGCATCTGGTTTTTTAATAAATGTATATTTCAACATCTTTTTCATCTCATTATATATCATTTCCCAGAAGTTTTTCACTTTCTTACATTCCCACCACATGTGATAAAACGTTAGTTTGTGGATTATATTTATATCTCATCCCTTCCCCAAGGATCTCAGAGCAGGGTGCATAGACTTTCCAGCACAGACACACATGCCTTTCCATGTGAGGAAGGTTGAGCTCAGAGAAAACGATAGGTTTAAAGTCACCAGTTGAGCTTCTGGCCTGAGGGAGCCGGCATTTGTCCACAGGCAGCTTTCTGGGTCATGTGGCCAGCATGACTAAACAGCTTCTGGAGCAACGGGACACCGTGATGGAAACCAGAGCACACGGAAACAGTGTTAACAACAACTACAACGTATTATTTATACCCCGCCCATCTGGCTGGGTTTCCGCAGCCACTCTGGTCATCTTCCAACAAAACACTAAGATACAATAACCTATTAAACATTAAAAGCTTCCCTAAACAGGGCTGCCTTCAGATGTCTTCTAAAAGTTTGGTAGTTACTTCCCTCTTTGACATCTGGTGGGAGGGCGTTCCACAGGGCTGGTGCCACTACCGAGAAAGCCATCTGCCTGGTTCCCTGTAACTTGGCTTCTTGCAGCAAGGGAACCACCAGAAGGCCCTCGGTGCTGGACCTCAGTGTCCAGGCAGAATGATGGAGGTGGTACCTATTATCTACTTGCATTGGCATGCTTTCGAATGGCTAGGTTGCAGGAGCTGGGACAGAGCAATGGGAGCTCACCCCGTCATGGGGATTCGAACCACCAACCTTCTGATTAGCAAGCCCAAGAGGCTCAGTGGCTTAGACCACAGCGCCACCCACATCCTAGAGAGCAGAAGGAAGTAGTCACTCTGGTGGAACTCCACTTTTCAGTAGTGGACAGCAAAAAATAAAGATGTATATATTTCAGGAGTAACTTTCTGACAGTAAGAGCTGTTTGACAGTGGAATGGTCTCCCTTGGGAATTTGTGAACTCTCCTTCCTTGGATGTTTTTAAGCAAAGGTTGGATGGTCATCTGTCATGGATGCTTTAGTTGAGATTCCTGCATTGCAGGGGGATGATGACCCTCAGGGTCCCTTCCAACTCTTCAGTTCTATGATTCATACACGCACACATCTAACAGAAGTGGTTAAGAGCAGCTGACTCATAATCTGGTGAACTGGGTTCGCTTCCCCGCTCCTCCACATGCAGCTGCTGGGTGACCTTGGGCTAGTCACACTTCTCTAAAGTCTCTCAGCCTCACTCACCTCAAAGAGTGTTTGTTGAGGGGGAGGAAGGGAAAGGAGATTGTTAGCCGCTTTGAGACTACTTAAGGAAAGTGAAAGGTGGGGTATCAAATCCAAATCCAAACTCCTCAAGATAAAGGTTTATGAAAACCTTTATGTGATTTTCATAAAATATCATGCCAAACAACGTAACTTATTCTGACTGCAGAATTTGAAGTTCCTTGGTACAAGACTTGGGTGGTATGGTTTTGCAAGGTACATGCAGCCCTGTGCAATAAAGGACATACCACTTAATCACTACGACCTAAAATATTATGCTTGTGCAACCTATAAAATTTATTCTGATTGCAGGATTTCTTGGTGCAATATTTGAGTGGCATGGTTTGCAAGGTACACAGGGGTCTATGCCAATAAAGCTGATGAGTGGAAGTCAGAATTAGGCAGGCTGTGCACATGGACGGAGTGGGCATGATAATGAGCACGGTGTGATCCAGGCACCTCCACCCACTACGCCACTTTGCACCTGCCAGCTGCTCATTTTTACCAGCTGCTGAACCTGTTCCCACGGGGCTCTGATTACTTATTTGTGCCTGAGGCTGTGCACTTCAGGCAGTCCAATTACAGAGCACTAAGTGTACACCATTGTCTTTGCACGCTTTCATCAGGCCTGGCTTCTCAGCTGATCCTGAACATTGTGTTTCTTCTCAGTCCAACTGCAAATTAGAACAGAGGGAATGGGCTGGTACACACACACACACCTACCCTGCAACTTAATGCATAAGAAAGCTCTCCACCATAATCTCATGGGAAGTTGCTTATTTGGTTAGAGTGGAAGTTTCCTGAGGGACACCCAGAAGAAATTCGCTGAAATAATTTCACTTACCTTGCAACCCTATGTGCACTTACCTAGGAGTAAGCACCACTGAACATTAGGGATGGGCGGGGGGGGGGAGGGGGAAATTCAGTTTGGTCTGCATTTTAATGTGATTTCCTAGACTACACTTCCTGGGCAAACGAAAACAAAGCAAGCAAAAAAATATCATTCGATATCCACATTTTGCTGAATCTCCAACCAAAATGCATATATGGCAGGGGCACATATGAAAATGCCTTAAAGTTACCCTTAGGAAAGCAATGAAAGCAAGAAATGAAAGTTAAATACTGAAAGGGATGGTTGAGCCAGTTGACTCCCCTTCTACAATCAGGGTGGTCCTCCGCTGCACTTCAGACAAGTAGGAATCCACAACCAGTGAATGGAGGGGAGTGTTGATTTATTCGTATTTAAATATTATCTTACCTAATTCACACATTCTGAAACAATACCCAAAGCAAAGCACAGCTGTTGTTTGAAATTCACACTTCTCTGAATTTTGCAATGCAGTTCTCCAGCCAAGTAATGTGTACAAAAATGTGCTTTACTGGGGCAAAGTTTGCCTATGGATGCACATGCTAATGAAAACAACATACCAAAAATGCAGGACATTAAAGGAAATTGCTTCACAAAGCAAAGTGTTTATTAGACCAAATTGCATGGAAAAATGTCTACACTGGGAGAGGGTTGCACTAATATGCTGATAGGTTTTCAAGAAGACTGCAGACTGGTGTGGAAATGTGGGGAAGCAAAGACTGGAAAAATAAGAAACCGAGATAAACCAAAAGGGACAGATTTGCCTATCCCTACCCACAACGAAATGCAGCTTGGTTTAATAAGAGACGCTGTCCTTTTAAGGGTTGGCCACTTAAGGGAAGAGCACTTCAGAAGCTTGCTCTTACTGCTCTGCTTGGCCTCTGCTTGTTCTCTTCCTCCTGGCATCCCTTTTGGTCTCCAGCTCACAAGAGAGCAGAAATGTTGCATGTGTTTTGAAGAGGCCCTGTGCTTCCCAAGCTGCAGAGAGGTGAAAGTTTGGATATTATAACTAATGCAATGTTGTATATTATGTTTTATATATTCTGTAAGCTGCCCAGAGTGGCTAGGGGAACCCAGCCAGATGGGCAGGATATAAATAATAAAATGATGATGGTGATAGTGATGCAATGGCTATGTGTTTTTTCTTTCTCTTCAAATGCTTGCAGATGGGTCATCAAGATACAGGCCACTGATGTGTACAGCATGTATTGCACAACTGAAAACAGAGAATGTGCTTGTAAGTAATGACCCTATAGTCTCAAGATGATTTTGTGAGTCCCACACTCTGGTCAACTACCCAGTGTGGAAGAATCTCAGCTGTAGGCTGTATCCATTTACCCTTCAACAGCCTATTCTCCCTTGATTTAAATGTTCAAAGTGTTCAGTTGGTTAAGCAAGATACACTAGCAAAGGCAACACATTGTAGGATATTTGTCCTTTATGGCATGGCCAACAGTTCAAAATATATGTTGATGTCAACAGTGTGTGAAATGACAGGTTGTGAGCACTGTATGTAGCCAGTGTATCTATGCATAGCTTTACATACATGGGTGATGAGAGACAGTGTGCTTTCACTCACTCAGAACTTCTGGAGAAATGAACCTTAAAGAATGACACTAGTAGCTTGCACTCATCACCAAAAGTCTATCAGACAGGCAAAATGGGGTGAGTGATTTACAACTGACAGGTGTCAAAAACCCAAGACTGTCCTTGGTTACAGCATGCTGGTACAACCCTCTTGTTTGTCAGTGTCTCTGTTTCGGTTAGAATCAGGAGGAAGTGATGTCAAAGCACAAGCCTTTGAATCATTGACGTTATAAGAGACCCAGGAAACTGTTATCAATGCAGGAAATTAGTGAAGGAAACCACCCTGACAGTAGAGAGATTGTGATGTCACTTTAGTTCAATGGAGTGTGATTTCCAGGTGAGGTGAGGACTGATGCCCAGCCAAAGTCTGCTTTTGGACCTTGCTTGGTCAAACATCTGGGAACTACGGCCTAATGCATCTTCCTCCAATCTGTTGTCTTCATGATGTTTTGAACTATAGCTCCCATTCTGCCTAACCAATGGCCAAATGGAGGGCACCAAATTGGGGAAGGCTGGACTGGATGAATCCCAAGCCAGAATTAAGGTTGCCGGAAGAAATATCAACAACATCAGATATGCAGATGATACAACCTTAATGGCAGAAAGTGGTCTGAAGCTCAACATCAAAAAAACCAAGATCATGGCCACTGGTCCCATCACCTCCTGGCAAATAGAAGGGGAAGAAATGGAGGAAGTGAGAAATTTTACTTTCTTGGGTTCCATGATCACTGTAGATGGTGACAGCAGTCACAAAATTAAAAGATGCCTGCTTCTTGGGAGAAAAGCAATGACAAACCTAGACAGCATCTTAAAAAGCAGAGACATCACCTTGCCGACAAAGGTCCACATAGTTAATGCTATGGTTTTCCCAGTAGTGATGTATGGAAGTGAGAGCTGGACCATAAAGAAGGCTGATCGCCAAAGAATTGATGCTTTTGAATTATGGTGCTGGACTTCCGGAGGCGGCGCGAACGGCAATGGCTGCCCTTTCCTAGTCGGGAAAGGGAAGCTCCGCCGAAAAAGGGTCTCCCGCTGCGGCGAAGCGGGGACCCATTAAGGAAAACCACAGGCAGCAGAAGCCTGTGGTCTTGGGGTCCGGCGGGCGCCAGGAGCAGCCCCCAAAACGTTGAAGGAGCCCCGTAAGGGGCTCCGGATCGCGGAGGGGGTTGCGGCGCTGAGGATCGTTCCGCAATCGGCGGAGTGAAGCCGCGTTGCTGCTGTCGGTGAGCGCTGTCCTTTCTTCCTAAACTACAGATTCGGAAAACAACAACCCGTGAGTAAACGGACTTTAAAAGTTTCGGGACTTTAAGTACTCAATTTGGCTGAAAGCGGAGTGACGAAAAATAGGAAGTCCGTCTTCCGCTGTCATTGAAGCATTAAGCAAAGAGCCGGAGGAGTGGAGGCAAAGAGTGGACTTTTAATTTAACAGATCTGGGCATTCATGGAAATTATTTTTAAGCTGAATAAGGACTCTAAGTAATTGATTATATGACTTTTATGTGGACTTTGATACCTTTCTTCTATTTGGATTACAATTAAAGCAAGAAACCCAGGTGCTGGAACTGCCTGAGTAATTGAGTTGCCAGCTTGCAGGGCTGGATACTTTTGAACTTAAACTTTGAAACAATCTGAGGGAGTTTGAATTGGTTACTTTGAAGCATCTTTTGGAATACCAGCAAGCACTGTCTGAAACACTGAAACACTGTGACTTTTTAAACACCAACTCTGCTAAAAATTACCTTATTGAAGGCTCTCGGACATTAAATGGGATTACAATATTTTTATGGAAATTGTCTTCTTTTCTAAAGGCATTCTAAGTTCCCCCTAGAGGATTTGGGATTAATAGCAGTGACATTGTTTTACTTTCCCTTTCCCGGCCTCCTGTTTGACTATTACCATCTGGGCCGCTGTTTCTCTCATGGGAACAACTCAGCTTGACCTTGAATTTTAGATAACTCTGGAATGAGTGGCGCAAGAAGAAAGGGACCGAGAACTAGACAAACAACTCTAACCGCAGTCTCCCAGGCACGTAGATCATCTGTGCCTACTGTGCTTACTTTGCCTACTCTGACTTCTGAGAAAGAAGCTGCCTTTCTGCCAAGGGCAGAAACTGAGGAATTTCAATTGGAAGAGATGGCCTCAGGAGGAATTAGCTCTACTTTAGAGAAAATTCTTGAAAAACTGGAATCTTTGGAAAAAAAAGTGGAATCCTTGGATAAAAAAGCTGATCAACAAACAGCTAAAATTGAACAAAATACTGAATGTTTAAATAGACTAACTGGACAAGTTGCACAAAATGTGCAAGCAATTGGAGAACTGAAGGAGACTGCAGGTGAAAATCGGAAATTGGCTGAAGATACCAGCCAAAGATTGGGAAATTTAGAGAAAGAGGTAAGACCACTCAGCAAACAAGTAGCTGAACATCAGACCTATCTTTCTATGATAGAACTACAGAATAGACAGACTAATTTAAGGATAAGGTCGATACCAGAGGTGGAAGAAGGCAACTTAGCTGAGTTCCTGACTAAAGAATTTTCCAAGTTTTGGAACCTAGAGGAAAAGGACTTCAAAATTACATCAGCCTTCAGACTTGGAAGACTTATAAAGAGAGAGAAGCCCAGAGACTGTTTAATAATATTGAGATCAAAGGAGGAAAGGGACAAGATTTTGGGTTTACATTACGGAAAGTCACTGGACATTCTGGATAAAAGAATCGAAATTTTTAAGGATATTCCTAAACAACTGTTGGATCTTAGAGCTGACTATTTGGAACTAACAAGACTGTTAAGGAGCAATACAATTATCTTCAGGTGGGACTTTCCTCAAGGATTATCTTTTACTTTTAGAGGGAAGAAGATTAAAATTAGATCACTGGAAGATAGAGACAAATTTTTGATTGCGTACGGAGAGGACCTTCAAAAAGGACTGGAATTACCCTCGGGGCCTGAAGTACCAGAGGTGCCTGCACCCTCGGATTCTGAAGACCCAGCGAACAAGGTACTACCCCTAGAAAAATAACCAGACTTATCCAGGATGTCTCTGCAACTTTTGAGCTGGAATATAAATGGCTGTAACATTCCGGAAAAAAGAAGGAAATTTTTTCATATATTGAAAAAGGAACAATTGGACATTATTTGCTTACAAGAAACACATGTGACTAGGCTCCACCGGAAAGTACTAATAAACAAAAGACTTGGTCAGGAATTTATATCTTCAGACAAAGTAAAGAAGAGAGGCGTGGTGATATATGCAAAAGAGAGCCTGTCACCCAAATTCTTATTTAAAGATGAATATGGAAGAATTTTGGCAATTGAAATACAACATCAAGGAGAAAAGATTCTGATATTAGGAATTTATGCACCAAATGAAGGGAAGTCGGAATTTTTCAAGAAGTTGCATGAGACTATGCTGGAACATCTGGATTATGACAACATCATCATGATGGGAGATATGAACGGGGTTGTATCAACAAATATGGATAAGTCACAAAGCCAGAATGTTACTAAAGATGGCAGACTACCAAAGACCTTTTTTGAAATGACTGACAATATGGACTGGATAGATATTTGGAGAACGAAGAATCCCTTGGGAAAAGAAGGAACATTCTTCTCTGAAGCTCAGCTGACTTGGACAAGAATCGACCAAATATGGATAACTAGAGGTCTGGCACCGAAGGTCAGAAAGGTGGAAATCTGCCCGAAAACCTGCTACGACCATAATGCACTGAAAATGGATATGATACTATTACCAACTGGCTCCTTCAGATGGAAGATGAATGACAATTTGTTTAGAGATCAGGAGATTACTAAGAAGGCCCAGAAAGCATTGAAGGATTACTTTGAAATAAATATGAACACTGCGGTGGAAAAAAGAATTATTTGGGATGCAAGTAAAGCTGTGATGAGGGGGTTCTTGATACAACAGAACGTGGCAAGGAAGAGGAAACAAAATGACAGAAAAGATAAGATTTTGGAGAAAATAAAAGAATTGGAGAAGAAGTTAAGATCAAACCCGAAGTCCCTGCCGATCTTGAGAGAAATCAAACTCTATCAAGCACAGTATTCTAAACTGATAAATCAGGAAATAGAGTGGAAGATTAAATTAATGAAACAAAAAACTTTTGAATCGGCAAACAAATGTGGGAAACTGCTAGCTTGGCAGTTGAAGAAGAGACAAAAATTGAATACAGTTACAAATTTGGAAATTGAAGGAAGAAACATTCAGAACCCCACGGAGATTAGAAAGTGTTTCCAGAAATATTTCAAAAAATTATATACTCAAGGGCCGCAGAATGAGGATGAGATAAAGCAATTTTTGGAGAAAAATGGACTTAAAAGGCTGTCACAAGAAAATAGATCTCTCCTGAACAGTAAAATAACATGTCAAGAAATTGAACAAGCCATTCAAAACATGAAACCGGGCAAAGCTCCAGGGCCAGACGGGCTAACCTCCAAGTATTATAAGATATTAAAAGACCATTTGATTCAACCACTGATGGAGGTTAGCAATGAAATTATGGAGGGGAGGAGGGCGCCGGAATCGTGGAAGGAAGCTTTCATCACATTGATACCAAAATCGGAAGCTGAAAAGACACAACTTAAGAACTACCGTCCCATCTCCCTTTTAAATGTGGATTACAAAATCTTTGCAGATGTTTTGGCAAGTAGACTTAAAAAAGTTTTAAATGAAGTAATTCATAAAGACCAGGCAGGCTTTCTCCCAGGTAGACACATGTTTGCAAATACAAGAAACATTATTGACATTTTGGAACTTTTGCAAACTGATATAAATACAAAAGCAGTGTTAATCTTTATAGATGCGGAGAAGGCCTTTGATAATATCTCTTGGAAATTTATGAAGGGAAATTTAAAAGAAATGGGAGTGGGTCGGGGTTTTGAGAATGGGATTGATGCAATATATTCAGAACAAAAGGCTAAATTGATAGTAAACAATGTGGTCACTGAAGAGTTTAAAATTGAAAAAGGAACACGACAAGGCTGCCCGATTTCCCCTTTGTTATTTATATCAGTTCTGGAGGTGCTCTTGAATATGATTAGAGGGGACCGGTTGGTGGAAGGGATTCAGGTCGGAGCGAAACAATATAAACTTAAAGCTTTTGCAGATGACCTAGTTTTGACCCTGCAGGAGCCAGAATCTAGTACAAAAAGAGTATTACAACTGATTCAAGATTTTGGTCGGGTGGCAGGATTTAAACTAAATAAACAGAAAACTAAGGTGTTGGGGAAAAATCTGACAGATGTAGAGTCGGAACAGTTTCAGAGAGAAACGGAACTAAATGTGGTTAAAAAAGTAAAGTACCTAGGGGTAAACATAACAGCAAAAAATCTGAGTCTATTTAAGGATAATTACGAAAAATGTTGGGCTGAAATTAAGAGAGATTTGGATAGTTGGACAAAATTGAAGCTTTCTCTGTCAGGCCGAATCGCTGCTGTCAAGATGACTGTATTGCCAAAGATGTTGTTTTTGTTTCAAACATTGCAGATTGTGGACAAGACAGAGTGTTTCCGGAAGTGGCAGAGAGATATATCTAGATTTGTCTGGCAGGGCAAAAAGCCCAGAATTAAGTTCAAGATACTAACTGATGTAAAAGAAAGAGGGGGCTTTGCCCTGCCAGACCTAAAGTTGTATTATGAAGCCGCAGCCTTTTGCTGGCTAAAAGACTGGCTACTTCTTGAGGACACTGACGTATTGGACTTGGAAGGGTTTAATAATGCCTTTGGTTGGCATGCATATCTATGGTATGATAAGGTTAAGATTAATAAGGTCTTTAAGAACCATATTGTCAGGAAAGCAGTTTTTAAAGTCTGGACAAAATACAAAGACTTATTGGAAAGTAAAACTCCGAGGTGGCTTTCACCTCTGGAAGCTAAGGCCCGAAAAAGACTCAATATGGAGGCCAACTGGCCAAAATATTGGGAAATATTAGAAAAAGATGGAGACAATTGGAAATTGCAGAGTTTGGAGAAAATGAAGGATAAAGTGCGAGACTGGTTACATTACGCTCAGATTAAAGAAGTTTTTAAAAATGACAAAAAGCTAGGGTTCCAGGTGGAGAAATCGAAGTTGGAAACAGAATTGTTAGAGCCAAAAACTAAGGTTTTATCAAGAATGTATAACTTGCTGCTGAAATGGAATACACAAGACGAAATGGTTAAATCGGTTATGATAAAGTGGGCTCAGGATATTGGGCATAATATTATGTTTGAGGACTGGGAAAGGTTGTGGACCACTGGGCTGAACTTCACTGCATGTAATGCTTTGAAGGAAAATGTAATGAAAATGATGTATAGATGGTACATGACCCCAGTTAAACTTGCCAAAATATACCATTTGTCTGATAATAAATGTTGGAAATGTAAAGAACATGAAGGAACATTCTTTCACCTCTGGTGGACTTGCCCTAGAGTGAAGGCCTTCTGGGAAATGATTTATAACGAGTTGAAAAAGGTATTTAAGTATACCTTTACTAAGAAACCAGAGGCCTTCCTTCTGGGCATTGTCGGCCAGAAGGTGTTAAAGAAGGACCGAACATTTTTTATGTATGCAACAACGGCAGCAAGGATACTCATTGCCAAGAGCTGGAAAACTCAAGATCTACCCACACTGGAAGAATGGCAGATGCAGCTGATGGACTATATGCAACTGGCCGAGATGACTGGCAGAATCCGAGACCTGGGAGAAGAGAGGGTTGAAGAAGACTGGAAGAAATTCAAGATTTATCTACAAAAGTATTGTAATTTGGTTGAATGCTAAGAAGGATGCTAGATCATAAATAATTGCCTACCACTGAATTAGATTGAACCTGACGATAAGTGAGATTGAGGGAAACATAAAATTTGTGGAGAATAGATTAAATTAACTGAACAAAACTTAAGAATATAAACAAGATGATAAATTGCTGGAAAAAATTTATAACGATGTAAGTGGGAGTGGGAGACGTGAGGGAGTCCAAAGAAGTTCTGAAAAATGTGTTATGATCCATGTTATATTGTTTATTATTTTTGCATTTTGTATTTTAAAAAAAATCTCAATAAATATTTAAAAAAAAAAAAAATAGGTTCATGAGTCAGGACTTAACCTGTTAGAAGCCGTACTGACTCTGTTCAGCAATGCTTGTTCTTCTATAAAAAAAAAAAAAAATGAATTATGGTGCTGGAGGAGACTCTTGAGAGTCCCATGGACTGCAAGAAGATCAAACCTATCCATTCTGAAGGAAATCAGCCCTGAGTGCTGACTGGAAGGACAGATCGTGAAGCTGAGGCTCCAATACTTTGGCCACCTCATGAGAAGAGAAGACTCCCTGGAAAAGACCCTGATGTTGGGTCTCATTAAAATTGATTTCATTTCATTTTTCCATTGTGAAATAGTGCCATAAAAGCAGTGGGGAGGGGAAATAGAGGAAATCATTAGGTAAGTTTACCTTTAAATGCGAACTGAATTGAATTCCTGCCCTGTACAGCAGAAGGCAGGATTTAGCCCTTTTCTCATCCTGTATCTTGATATCCCAGTTATATAATCTTTGTGATGGTATCATCTTTGCATTGGCTTAGGGAACAGTGTGTAGCTAGATGAACTGGAATGGCTGTGAAGGGTTGCTAAATCCTCAGCTGTATTTAGTGTGCAAAGTCATAGCGTTAAGCTTTCCTTTGGCTTTTCTCCCGCTCCTGCCTAGGGATGTGAGTGAGCTATTTTGAAACTGTCTCCTTTACCCATTTTGTTTAAGAAGTCAATGGCACTAAAGTTAAAAACACGCTAAGGCATGAAATGCACTTAGTTAATAACACGGGTGAAAAAACGTGATGGAGCACAGGAAGCTGCTTTATACTGAGTCAGACCATTGGTCCATCTAGCTCAGTATCATCTACACTGATTGGCAGAGGCTCTCCAGGTGGGGGATGTTCCCAGTCCTACCTGGAGGTGCCAGTAATTGATCCTTCAGCAAATGAAGCAGATGCTCAACCACTGACCTATGGCCCTTCCCCAGTTTGAAGGCCTCGTTGTTGTTTAGTCGTTTAGTCGTGTCCGACTCTTTGTGACCCCATGGACCAGAGCACGCCAGGCACTCCTGTCTTCCACTGCCTCTTGCAGTTAGGTCAAACTCATGCTGGTAGCTTTGAGAACACTATCCAACCATCTCGTCCTCTGTCGTCCCCTTCTCCTGTGAGATATACAGATAATAAATGAATAAAACGACCAAAATATAAATTGCACATTATGGTTCTGATTCATGGGGGTTCTGTGCTCTCTCGGTCTCCAGAAAAGTCCTCTGTCTCCTTCCTATGATGCCCGTAGACATTGTGGCACCAACAAGGGACTCTCTTGTGGTATTTCCCATTGCTAGTTAAGTATTTATACAATCAAAACAAGTGTTAACTTCCTGTGTGTGTTTTTTTTTTTTAAAGAAAAACAGGCAAAATTAGTAGTTGATTATTATAGGTTTGTTAGAATCCAGCATAACAAAATAACATTATAGCCAAGAACGTCACAATACCTGGAAAATCAGTCCATTTATAACTTGAGCTATTAATTCCTTTCATTCTTTTGGAAACAGCCATCAATATTTATTTATTGCCACAAGGCATGGTCATAAACCACAATCCAGGTTTGTTTGAGTAACCTTGATTTTGATGTTCTAAAATAGAAGCAAATTTCAAATAGCACTCAGGGTGGTATATGACTCTCCTAATCGACTTGCATAACCTCTAATATTAATCAGGTCCAGCTAGAAATGATTCTTCTTCTCCCAGGTTAAGGGAATTGGTGGCAGAATCATGAGCAAGCCGATTTCATAAAATCCAGCACTAGGCAAGAATTATGCTATCCCCTTAGAGTTGCTAATCAAACAGCATTTGATTTCCCCAGCTTATAAATCTGATATGGGGAGCCTATCGCCCTGTACTGCTGGAGCAGAACTCGCAACATCCCCAACCATTGGCTGACTAGGCCTGATGGGAGCTGGATGCAGTACAGAAAAGCCAGCAAAATGCAGATTCTGGTTGGGAATTCTGTAACAAAGGAGATAATCCCTTACACTTCCTTCTGCCTCTGAGGAGACCCTCTCTTTCCACCACGCCTCCAAGCTGACCAGGCATGCATGGCCTATAGCTTCTGCTTACAGTCATGTTAGCTAAAAATACCAACTTTTATTTTACTGTAACTTAGATCTACTTTTTTCTTCACACTCCCTTGCAGCATTTGCTGCCTGCATTGAAATGTAAGTAAACCTGGGGTGGCAGCAGTAGGGGGTAATGCATTCCTTGGAGGCCTGATTTGCTGTGCCTGTGGATCCTGCTACCTGATGTGGTAGCCTCATCTTGTCTCATGGGTGAGCTGGCCCTGATGGCAGCTATTGACCCCTCATTGCCTCAATTTTTCATTGTATATTGTTGTTGTAAATTCTGTTGAAATCCTGTTAGGTGTTTCTGTGTATCTACGGACACTCAAGTGGATTAGAACACCAAACACTGTGTTTCCAAAATGCAGAATTCTTAACAGATCATGCGAAAGCCTACCTGTTTGTGCAGAGGCCTCTTCATTACAGGTGACCATGCTGAATCAGGGATGTCTGTAAGGATAGTTAGGCAGCAGGACTCACACCAGATGCAGGACCAGAAGTGCTGCCCCAATAATCAGAATCACTCAAGTAATGTGTGAATGGTGCCTACATTGTAGGAAAATCTGTATTTAAAAGATTTTTCAGAATTGTGTAGACCTTAAGAGACATCCTTTGATCTGGGAAGAAGTGGAGGAATAGACAGACTCATCCATCCCACTCCATCTAGACAATTCAGAGGAATCATCAGAGTTCAAGGATCCCTTTCAGCTTGGAAAAAACACACTCTCAAGGAGGATATGGAGCTAGCGGGTGTGGCCTGGGAGAGCCCCCAGGGTTCTTATCTATAGAATCAACTCATTAAATGCAATGTGTGCAGTTACTATCTCCCCAGTACCGTGGAAGCTGCAGATCAGTTAACTTCAGATTAATCAAATTAATGCTCAGGTATAAAGCACAATGTATTATTACACTCTCTGTCACTGTAGCAAGCGCATGGAAAGAGAAAGGACCTGTCTCCACCCCTTGCTAACACCTGGTGAGTGGTGTGGCCCAGTAGGAGCATTAATAAATCTAAATACTCTGGCACATGGAGGAAAGCCATCGCACATTGCGAAACACAACAACACAAAAGGGTATATTCCCAACCTTAGAATCAACTCCATGATCAGCAGCTGGTATCCTCAGGCAGCTGTTAGGAATCACAGCCAATGGTGAGGCCTCTTGGGGCCTCTGGTTCGACTTGAAAAGGTTGCTCCTTAATGTGCACGTGTGCACGCTCTACAGCTCAAGTAATGTGTGTTAACTGAAAATGCAGCTGACTCTAAGGCAAACATTCCAGCTTCACACAAACAGATAAGAGCTGGCAACCTGCTCCAGATTGTGGCTTTTGCATGTTCAATTCTGTCAATGGTAAAAGCTAGTACAGTAGTAGTTGTTATTTCTGATGTGAGCTCCAATGTGGGGATTTTGTGTGTGTGTGTGTATCTTTCCTGGTCCTTAGCTAACCCTAAACCTGCAGCATAATGGCCATGGCTCAGCAGTAGAGCATATGCTCTGCATGCAAAAAGGTCCCAGATTTAATCCCTAGTATCTCTAGGTAAGGGACGCAGGTGGCGCTGTGGGTTAAACCACAGAGCCTAGGACTTGCCGATCAGAAGGTCAGCGGTTCGAATCCCCGCATCGGGGTGAGCTCCTGTTGCTCGGTCCCTGCTCCTGCCAACCTAGCAGTTCAAAAGCACGTCAAAGTGCAAGTAGATAAATAGGTACCACTCTGGCAGGAAGGTAAATGCGTTTCTGTGCGCTGCTCTGGTTCGCCAGAAGCGGCTTAGTCATGCTGGCCACATGACCCGGAAGCTGTATGCCGGCTCCCTCGGCCAATAAGGCGAGATGAGCACTGCAACCCCAGAGTCGGCCACGACTGGACCTAATGGTCAGGGGTCCCTTTACCTTTATCTCTAGGTAGTGCTGGAAAGTACTCCTGCCTGGAACTCTGGAGGGGTGCTGCCAATTAGTGCAGACAATACTAAGCTTGATGGACCCAATAGACATGTTTTTACAGCTTCATATCCCATTTCTAGTACTTCAGGGCAGTGTTACAAAGATCCCTCCTCACTTCTACACACACTGCGCAAAGAACCCCTAGTTATCAGGTGCAACAGTTCTGACCTAGCTTCCCTGTGATATGTACGCTTTATATGTGCATAGGATACCGTATGTTTCATAGGAAAACACTCCACTAAATCATTTCCCTCTGCTCTGGAGGCTGCAACAATATGAACTGGGAACAGTTTTACCATTTTTCTGCAACTTTTTATTTTTTGCAAATTCTCCATGCGGGTGTAGATGCCCCAGGCTGTGTCTATATTTATCACAACTTTTTGTTTCCACCTTGGTAGCAGGTGGCAAAAGAGGAGGGTGTCAAAATGAGCGAGAGCCCGGGCATTTAAAATGCAAGAGTAATAGGCTTGGTATAATAGGTGACGATCACCAATTAAACCTGCCTGGCAAGGGACTCTTGATCTCCCCTTTATCAACCTGTCATGGGTGCCTATTATGGAGGTGAAAGAGCCTTGGGCTTGAAAGGGGAGTCGAAACACAGGCTGGAGCTTTGGGATTCTGTAAAAAGACTTATCTCCGAAAGCTGACAAAGAGCAGATGTGGGCGGGTTGTCATAGTGAGAAGGCCCCTAGTCAGAAAATGTGCCCGGAGGTGCCTAACCGTATACTGTAGAAACAAAGGACTGTGTAGGGAAAAATAAAAGGAAGATAATGGAACCAAACGTTTTTGTTATGGGCGGGGCGGGTGCATTAATCGCTATTTGATTTTCAGCTAAACATAAGCAGAGTCTTACTGGATCAGACTAAAAGCCCATTGAGTTCAGGGTTATATTATTATTATTATTATTATTATTATTATTATTATTATTATTATTAATGCACTGTGGCTTGCCGTTGGCTTGCCATTGTTTTATTGACTGTAGTTTAGAAATTATTTATTGTAATTGTTAAGAGTGGATTTCTGATTAATTTTTATGTGCTGATAATATTATTCTATATGATTGTAATGATTGTTGAATGTTACTTTATTTGATGTAGGTTGCTTATTTTAAAGTTATGTTTTATTATCACATTTTTGTATTGCAGTATTGCATTAGATTGTTATAAGGTGTACCTTCTTTGTTTCTTCAGCTTGTAAACCGCCTTGGGTATTGTAAGACAGAAAGACGGTATACAATTTAAAAGTGATGATGATTATGATGTTCTCATAGTGGCCAACCAGAGACCGCTTGGAAGCCTGTAAGCAGCTCATGAATGCAACAGCCCCCTCTTGGTCATAATTAGAGGTGTCTGAGAATCCCAACAGAAAGAGAAGCAAAAATGTTCACTTCTTTGCCCCCTGTTCAGAACACAAATCCCGCAAGTACAATTGGTATTTACTGCTGCTGCTATTTCAGGTTACAAACAGTACGCAATGGATGATTTCCCCCCCTTATTTATATGACATTTGCTTTGCTCAGAAATGAATGGTGTGAAATAGTGTAATGAATTGCATAACGATACGCACAATATTGTGCCACAGTGGACAGTGAGACAAATAATGGAATGAACTGCAGCAAAGCAGAAATCCCATTGCATGTGATGAGCGCAAGTTGGAAGAGAAAGTGATGTCATCAAGGTCCTCAGAAACTGTCATTTAGAGGCTACTACCTCTCATTTCAGGGACGCAGGTGGCGCTGTGGGTTAAACCACAGAGCCTAGGACTTGCCGATCAGAAGGTCAGCGGTTTGAATCCCCACGCCAGGGTGAGCTCCCGTTGCTCGGTCCCTGCTTCTGCCAACTTAGCAGTTTGAAAGCACGCCAAAGTGCAAGTAGATAAATAGGTACCGCTCTGGCGGGAAGGTAAACGGCGTTTCCGTGTGCTGCTCTGGTTCACCAGAAGCGGCTTAGTCATGCTGGCCACATGACCTGGAAGCTGTATGCCGGCTCCCTTGGCCAATAAAGCGAGATGAGCGCCGCAACCCCAGAGCCAGTCACGACTGGACCTAATGGTCAGGGGTCCCTTTACCTTTACCTCTCATTTCGGAGGTTGTATAGCCAGCATGACTAGATAAGACTAAATGCTGCACTGGTATTTTGTATTCCTTTTGTGCCACTGAAGAACACTGATTAATCAAAACATGTCTGCTTACAGTTACTGGCTTTGGAAATAATTTGGTTCGTGCAACTGCACATGACATTTCATTGTAATTTATTTATATATCCGCATGTATCCAGTTTGTCAATATCATTGCATATGGAGATGAATCCATTAGCCATTGGACTATGCTACTGGGTTTTTTAAAGTTACAGTATCATTTTGAAGTTGTTTTATGTATGTAATAGATTTTGGTGGCAGTCAGCTATGTTTTACCCAGAGTACACCTATGAAAATTCACGAACCTAAGTTAGTCACATTCATTAGTTTCCATTCTGAGCAAGACTTCACTGAACACCACTCTCTAAATGTATTTTGTTTTGTTTTTGTTTTTTTGTATCCATGCGATTCCATCTTCCACCAGTGCTTTTTTCAGGGGGTGCTTGTTGTTAAAAAGTATAGCACTTTAATAACTTCATGGTGAATACCGGCACCTCTTTTTTTGTTGTTGTTTTGTTAAAAAGTGTGACACTTACTATAACAACTTCATGGTAAGTACTGGTACCTATTTTTCAAGGGGGGAAAGCCTTGTCTTTGACACATTGTTATTAACAACTATTTCTCAATTTTGGGTTGTTGTTTGGCTGTTTTATTTGTCATTCATATGCGTGATCTCCCTCCCCATCCCTGTTGCTGTTTTTCCATTTTCTGGCACTGTGTGCAACACTCCCTAAAAGCAAGCCAATGCCTTCTGCCATATGAAACTTGGCACTTGAAAGTCAGCTCTGCAACTTGGCCAATTAATCACAAATGAGAACATTTCATTTGTTGTTGTTTGTCAGTTTGGGGTGGCCACTGAAGCACAGGGTATATATTTGAACAGTTCAGCTTTTTAAAAAAGCACTCTCATTTCCATCCATCTTCTCCCTCTTGAAAACTTTTGCAAGTGCCCAAGTATTGTAAAATACGTTGGGTATATTATAGATCTATATTTGCATATCTATGTAGAGTGATAATCTGTGCCAAATGAGAACTGACAATTTCCCTTTAAGAAAGGTCATGCTGAATAAACAGAAAATGTTTAGACAGCTAAATCAAGGAATTATACATGTTTTCATTTGAACACAGAGGCCAAGTTCTTGCTTACTACTTGATGGTAATAGATCTGTCCGCTGTATAACCCATTCAAAGGGCAAAGGGCAGGGGGATGATAAGGTCTTTGGAAGAATGGACCAGTATTCTTCAATGAAAATAGGGACACTGTATTCCATAATACTAATAATAAGAACAACAACAACAATTGTTATATTCTGAGTTGAATGGGATCCTAAAACTTAGAGGGGAGGTGTGTTATGTACTGAGTTGAATAGGATCCAAAATGCAGCAGTCTGATTGGTCCTAGAACAATAGGATTCAGAATGCAGCAGTCTGATTGGTCCACCGGAGCCACCCAATCCAGCTCCAGGTTGAAGTGAATCCGCAACCTGATTGGCCTACAGGAGAATCCCAGAATTAGCCAATCACGTGGGGCTCATTGTGTAAATAATGTATATAAAGCATTCCTCCTCACCACTATGAGCTGAATAAAGAGCATGAAATCCACTCTCGACTCCGAGTATATTTCAATAATACTTTTATTATTTATACCCCACCCATCTGACTGGGTTGCCCCAGCCATTCTGAGCAGCTTCCTGCGTACAGTGGTGCCTCGCAAGACGAAAAGAATCCGTTCCGTGAGTCTCTTCGTCTTGCGGTTTTTTTGTCTTGCGAAGCAACCCTATTAGCGGCTTAGCGGATTAGCGCTATTAGCGGCTTAGCGGCTATTAGCGGCAAAGCGGCTAAGTGGCTATTAGCTGCTTAGCGGCTTAGAAAAAGGGGGGGAGCGAAAAAAATCACAAGCCCATAGAGAAATTCGTCTTGCGAAGTGCCTTGAAAAATGGAAAACCCTTTCGTCTAGCGGGTTTTTCGTCTTGCGAGGCATTCGTCTTGCGGGGCACCACTGTATCTAAAAACACAATAAAACATTAAACATTTAAAAACTTCCCTATAAAGAGCTGCCTTCAGATTTCTTCTAAAGGTTGTCTCCTTATCTCCTTAGCTTGGGGGTTGCATAACTCCATACCCTCCAACATTTCTCCGATGAAAATAGAGACGTCCTCAGGAAAAGTGGGATATTCTGGGATCAATTCAGAAATTGAGATGGCTTCTGAAAATCTGGAGCTGTCCCTGGAAAATAGGGACACGTGGAGGGTCTGTGACTATATGCTGGTACACTGGGGTTCACTGTGTGTTTGCCTATACCCAAAAGTGCTACTGGCTTCCGTATTCGTCTGTCTCCAGGCCTTTCCAAAGCCACTGCTAAAATTCTCATTCTCTGCAGTTGGACTGAAGCCAGCTTCTCAAGAATGATGCTTATTTACTTGCTTGTAGTTGAGAGCTCTACAAGGACCCCAAGTGCCACATTCCACAGCCTGCAGTTAATAATCCTTTCATGGGGATTCATTGGAACGGCACTCCACTGAGCCTGTTGGATCTCTTGGACTTGTTGGTTTTCTTTCTGATGACTTTTTTTAAAAGAGGTATCTTTAACTTCAGACATATTCCTGTTAACTGTTTGCAAGCACAGAGGTGAAATGTGAATGCATAAACCTCACTGTGAAACTTCATGGTTGTTATTTGACAACATAGGTGAATGCGTGATTCCTTTGGTAGGTGTTAATGCTTAGGCTGATTGTGTGAGGTCTTAGATATATGGCAATGTTCATAAGCGTAGCAACCAAGCACGTACATAGATCAGCACAGGAAGACTGACCTGGAACCATTTTGATTCCTAAACTGAGCAAATGTTTTCTCTGCAAGGTCAAAGTGGGAAACCTCCACATTGTCTCTTTCCTCACAAATCCTGTCTTAAGGGCACATTTAAGATATGAAAAGGGTGTGAGCCTGTGACATGGCCCAGGAACTAAGTATTTATCATTACAAAAGACTGGCCAGGCTCCCCAGGCAATCCAATCAAGTAACCTGCCAGACAGGAGTTAAACAATGACAGGAGAAAAAAAACATTCAAATTTCTGTTTTAGATGGCCTTTTCTGTGATGTAGGTATGATGTACCTGAGGGGTGGTCTTAGGTTACACCCCTTCTGGGATGTATGTATGATGTTTCTGGGGGTGGCCTTGATCTACAGGGTGGCAATTTCAAAAGTCTTTATAAGGCCTTGCGCGCCATTTTTCTGGGTTCCTCCTCCTTTCCTGCAGGTGAGGGGAGCACCCTGTTGCAACAGATCAATAAAGATCAGGCTTTGCTGCTTTGCTTCTCAATATTCTCTGGTTGGCCTCTGTTATTTTCTCCTACCAATAGGGAACTTATATAAGGACTCTATATGGGCTCTTGGATACCCCATAAGGGAAAAGGGCAATTTTTGTTTACAACAATTGACCTGTGATGATGCACTCATAGAATCATTGAACTATAGAGCTGGAAGGGACCATGAGGGTTATGGTCCAATCCCCTGCAGTGTAGGAATCTGTTGCCCAATGTGGGGCTAGAACCCACGACCCTGAGATTAAGAATCTCATGCTGTCCTGACCGAACTAACCCTTGGAAATCACATAGATAAAAGCCATTCTTTGATGCTGATGTCACAATCATAAACACATGCAAAGCTGCCTTATGCTGAATCAGACAATGGTCCATCTAATTCAGTATTGTCTTCAGCAGGGATGGCTAACCTATTGGCCTCCAGATGATGTTGGAACCTGATAAAATCTCCTATCAGTCCTGGCCATCATAGGAAATGCTGTAGTTTGTAGTCCATCATCATCTAGAGGCCCACAGGTGAGCCATGTTGGTCCACATGGGCAGGTAGCTGCTCTCCAGGGTTTGAGACAGGTGATGCTTGCATGTTGCTAGTCTTCCTTGCCTTGCCTATTCTTCCCAACTCATCACAGGTAGCAACATCATTAGGGAACGCCCCTGAAAGAAGGAGCAGGCAGAGAGGCAGCCAACACATTCCGGGAAGCATCGAAAATGTGTCTAGTTGTTCTATTAAATGTCGCAGCATTGAGTTGAGTGGGCAACAAGTGGCTGGAGTGGTGAGCACATGGTAACCAAGTGATGGGTATAGTGTGAGTTTGTGTGTCTTATGCCCTGCATCCCGGTAGCTTAGCCTGCTGCCCTCGGGTATAACAGAGGATGGTCTCCTGTTGCTAGTGTTGAAGCTTCAAGTGCTGCACATTGATATTTGAGGTAAGGGGGTGGGGAGAGAGGGAGAGAGTCTTGCCCATTGCCAAAATGTCTTGAGCTGGTTTTGCACATTGAAACAGTCAAAATAAAACTGGAGTTGTTATTAGGAATGTTGACATGCCCGACACACACAAATCTTGCCAACGTGCCAGCACAAAATCTTAAGGTGGCTGCTTTCTCTGCCAACTCCCACATTTGGCTATTTTCATACAACATTAAATCAGTGCCAAATTATCCTGTTTATACCCTAATAAGGACTTTGAAGGGAGGGCAGACAAGCACCCCATGGGAAAGTGCTGGTATTTTAAACAATATCAGTGCCTCCCCCCAGCAAACCGCCTGCTTTTGGAGCACCTCCAAGGGACCTTCTTGGCATTCAGCAACAAAACCTGGACACCACCTTTGCTGGCTGGCTATAGTCCAGCTTTCCGAACCGTTCTTCCCTACTGAAGAAGAACAATCTTTAATTATTTGTGAAAACAGAATATAGCAAGCAGAAGAGCATAGAAGTTGCATGACTGGGTTCTACGAGTGTTCTTGCAACTTGGTGACATTGATGGAATTAAACTGTGGAACTTGCTAGCACAAGATGTAGTGATGTAGAGAGATATCTGTGCCAAATGAGAGGTGACAATTTCCCTTTAAGAAGGGTCATGCTGAATAAACAGAAAATGTTTAGAGAGCTAAATTAAGGAATTATACATATTTTCATTTGAAGACAGAGGCCAAGTTCTTCCTTATTTGATGGTAGATCTGTCTGTTGTATAACCCATTCAAAGGGCAAAGGGCAGGGGGATGATGAGGTTCTTGGAAGAATGGACCAGTATTGAAATGAAAATAGGGACACTCTATTCCATAACAACAACAACAACAACAACAACAACAACAACAACAACAACAACAACAACAACAACAATTTTATTATTTACACCCTGCCCATCTGACTGGGTTGCCCAGTCATTCTGGGGTGCTTCCTGCATATCTGAAAACATAATAAAAACATAACATATAAAAACTTCCCTATACAGGGCTGCCTTCAGATTTCTTCTAAAGGTTGTACAGTATAGTTATTTATCTCATTAGTTTGGGGGCTGCATAACTCCATACCCTCCAACATTTCTTTGATGAAAATAGGCACCTCCTAAGGACACGGGTGGCACTGTGGTCTAAACCACACAGCCTAGGGCATGCCGATCAGAAGGTTGGCGGGTTGAATCCCAGCGATGGGGTGAGCTCCCGTTGTTTGGTCCCAGCTCCTGCCCACCTAGCAGTTCGAAAGCACATCAGTGCAAGTAGATAAATAGGTACTGCTCCGATAGGAAAGTAAATGGCGTTTCTGTGCGCTGCTCTGGTTTGCCAGAAGTGGCTTAGTCATGCTGGCCACATGACCTGGAATCTGTCTGCAGACAAATGCTGGCTCCCTCGGCCTATAGAGCGCAACCCCATAGTCGTCCGCAACTGGACCTAATGGCCAGGGGTACCTTTGCCTTTACCTTTAAGGAAAAGCAGGATATTCTGGGATCAAATAAAAAACCAGGATGGCTTCTGTAAATCTGGGACTTTCCCTGGGGAAAAGGGACATGTGGAGGGTCTGAGTTTGGCAGTTATTTGCTGGGAATGGTTTAGACATGCTGTGGAGCCTTTCACTGTAGCACACAGAAATTAAGTGCATGAAAGGTTTCCTACCCAGCATAGGCAAAACTTTGCTTGCTAAATGTTTGTGTTGGGCAGATATCAAAGGCAGCCCTAAAAACAATGGTTATCTGGAATGCTACGATTGTGTAAAGGGATTTGCATCAGCAGAAAACAATTCACCTGTCTCCTCAAGAGTAAGGGCTGTTTTTAAGTTAATAACTAACTATGAAAGAATTGGCTTTGTGTTTAGCTGTTAATTTTTAATTAATCTGTTTTCCTTTTCCTCTCCAAGTTCTCTTCCGGCACTTTGGCTAATTATTAATAGACTTGGAAATCGTATTCTATCCATTAGGTGAATTCAGAGTCCTAACAAGAGGTAGCCTCATTGAATTTTGGGGTACACGCTTACTGCTTCCCCCCCTTTGGTATCTTAGCTCACTATTGCTGCTTTTGTGCATGATTTATTATTTTATCTGCTGCATTCTATTAGTTTTATTATTGGAGAACTTCATTGTGAACTGCTCTGGGAGTTGTTTTGCTGAAGTGTGGTACACAAATAAACGAACCAATTTCCAGACTTGAGACAACTTGCTATAATGGTAGTAGAAATCAAAGTTTTTGGGAGCACATGCAAAGAAGGAAGTAGTTTTGTGGGATGCTAGCAGAGAACTTAGACAGCAGCCATGTTGTTGTATGGCTCTTCGGCATAATAAAAAATAATTTCACTTGTAACAGAAATGACATCTTGTTAAGTAAGGTTTGTTCTAGCCTTTGGTGGTTTGAAGTAGCAAATATTACAGACCCCATCTGTGACAAGAATATATAGTTAGTTATCACATTTACCGTATTCTTTGCTCTATAAGACTCACTTTTTCCCTTCTAAAAAGTAAGGGGAAATGTGTGTGCGTCTTATGGAGCGAATGCAGGCTGCTTTCACTGCACAGAGATCCCTCTTGCTGTTCTGGCTTCTGAGATTCAGAATATTTTTTTTCTTGTTTTCCTCCTCCAAAAACTAGGTGCGTCTTGTGGTCTGGTGCATCTTATAAAGCAAAAAATACAGTATTGTCAGAGCTGCCTCTAGGTCCCAGCTCACAGAGGACCAACGCTAGGCTGTAGTTATGTACAAAAGTCTTTATTGAAGTTCAGTTTCCATTTCAAAGCCACAGCGTGCAGCCCTACGTCTTAAACCCTAGATCGGCGAAGTCCCGTCTGAGTCTTCTCCCCTATGACACCAGTTTAAGATCCTAGCCCTGCTCCACCTTTTACGCTGCTCTCTCCTCCTCTGGGTCCTCCTGCCCGCTGGGGCATTGCCCTTTCTGGACTCTTCCGACGCTGAGTCGCTTAGCTCCTCCCCCTCCCTCCGGCGGGCTTTAGGACCCGGTTCCCAATCCTCATTCTCTGCTGTCCCGCGCTCCTGTACATTTGAACTTGCCTCTCGCGCCAGCCCAGTGACCTTTCTCCTAACCGTTACACTACTTCGGTCACTGCTTCCCTCTTCCGGGACACTGGCCGGATCTGACCTCTCCTCCGTTGTCCGACTTTCTGATGGAGGCGTGGTCAGCCCTGCCTTATCTTCTCTCCCTGGTGGGGAATGCACTGGCCCCGATCCTTGGGACTCTTCCCCCCCACTCTGCTCTGGTGGGGAAGCTGGTCCTGATTTCCAGCTACTGCTCTGGGAGTCCCTGCTGCCCCCTTGCTCCTGGGGCGTTCCCCTTGGGAACCCCCTACCCCTGGCCACTGGCGCCCCCTTCTGTGAATCTTCCGATTCGCTGGAGAGGCTCATGGAATCCCTCGGTCCACTGTCCTCTTCTACGCTCCCCTCGGATTCTTCCCCTTCGCTCTCCATCTCCTCTCTTCCCTGTGCCTCTGCTCCTGAGCCCCTGACAGGTATATTCCAATTTTTCTGCCAAGGAGCTCAAGTTGGCATACATGGTTCTCTACCTTCCCATTTTATCCTCACAACAACCCTGTGAGGTAGGTTAGGCTGAGAGACCGTGAGTAGCCCAAGGTCACCCTGTGTGGTTCATGGCTGAGAAAGGATTCAAACTCTGGTCTCCCAGATCCTAGTCCAACAGTCTAATCACTACACTACCTTTAGGGATAGCAACATAGCTGAGTGGTATACCACATGTTTTAAATTCAGGAGGCCACACATTCATTCCCTGATATCTCTTAAAAGATCTCAGCTAGGAGGTCTTGGAAACACCTCTGGCCCAGATGCTGGACAGATGTTTGGTGTCATCTGCAAATTTGATGAGCATCCCCTCGATTCTTTTATCCAAGTCAATTATAAAACATTGAACAACAACAAGTTCAGGACAGAACCCTGAGGCACTCCACTTGTCACTTTTTTTCTGGGAAGCATTAATGAGTGCTCTTTGGGTTCAATCAGTCAACCAGCTACAAATCCACCTAACAGTTACCTCATCCAGCCCAGATTTTACCAGCCTCTCCATTTTTACTCCTCTCTTTGGCTGAAAAATCAGGCCTATTCCATCACCTCTGCCAGAAGGCATTGGGCCTCCCCCCAATGGTAATCTACTGGCATCCATTCCATCAGGCTACCATCCCACCAAGTCACTGTAAAACTGTAAGGCATGGGGCCTGATCTTGCTTTCTTTCCTCCTCCTCCTCCCTCCCCATTCTTTTTTCCTTGTATGCCAATGACTTTTGTATGCCAATGACTAATGACTTTTATAGGTTGCTATGGGAGCTTTTTCAGCCAAAGAAAGGAGTAAAAATGCTTTAAATGAATCTATCCGCAGTGTCACTGGGAAAGAGCATGGAGCAGGTGAACGGAGTATGGAAAACAAGCCCTGCGAGGGAAGATTGAAGCATGTTTAGGCTGAGGAAAGAAGACTGGGGTGAGGTGAGCATGACAGCAGTCTTCACATACCTGAAGGGCTGACACACTGAAGAGGATAAAGACTTAGGCTGTGTACATACCATACATTTAAAACAAATGGCTTCTCCCAAAGAATATTGAGAGCTGTCATGCCAGACAAATCTCATTTTTCTTTCTTTCTTTTTGTTAAAGTCACAAGTTTGGTGGATCAGGGGAATGCTGTGGACATAGTGTATCTTGATTTCAGTCAGGCTTTTGACAAAGAACCCCCCCCCCCCGATATTCTCTGTGCTCTGTAGCCCGATGGAATGCCTGCCATTAGGTGCTTTGACATGTTATTAATTAATGGCATATTGACTTCACTAAATTGACTGCTCTGCCTCTGTGGTCAGAGGCAGGCCGAACTGCTTCTGAATACCAGTTGTTGGAAATGGCGGGAGAGGAGGGTGCTCCCGAGTTCAGATTCTGCTTGCAGGTTTTCCAAAGGCATCAGGTTGACCACTTTGAGAACAGGACTAGATGGGCTACTGGCTCTTATGCTCCTATGTCTGCAGTGATATGCGCTGTGGTTTAAACCACAGAGCCTAGGGCTTGCTGATCAGAAGGTCGGCGGTTCAAATCCCTGCGACGGGGTGAGCTCCCGTTGCTCGGTCCCTGCTCCTGCCAACCTAGCAATTCGAAAGCACATCAAAGTGCAAGTAGATAAATAGGTACCGCTCCGGTGGGAGGGTAAATGGCGTTTCTGTGTGCTGCTCTGGTTTGCCAGAAGCGGATTAGTCATGCTGACCACATGACCTGGAAGCTGTACGCCGGCTCCCTCGGCCAGTAAAGCGAGATGAGCGCCGCAACCCCAGAGTTGGCCACAACTGGACCTAATGGTCAGGGGTCCCTTTACCTTTACCTTACTGGCTGGTTTTGCTATCCATTTTATGCTTTTATGTCCGTATGCAACTTTATTGCTTTTACATTTTTGCTGATTCGAAGTGTTTCTGTTGCAGTGTGCATTTGACCTGCCACTCACCTTTTAAACTAAGGCATACAGCTCTACACCCAAGCAAATATTATACTTGTATTTGCAGAAGCAAACCCTGAGCAAACTCGAGATGCACATGCCTGGATCTGAATATTCAACCTCCGGTGAACTCAATTTCCTTAATGGCTGAAAGATAACTTGGAAATCAGAAGATAAAAAAGACAGGGCTTTAGAAAAGAAAAAAGAAAAAAGCACGTAACAAAAACTCATTTTTATTATCTTAGCCACAAAATCATGAACACATTGCAAACTGGATGTAAAAAGAACTTTAATCTCTAAAAGGAGTTTTTTTTTTGTTTTTTTTAAAAAAGGCTATTTTTTTCTGACACAAGAATACCGATAGCGTCTCTTCTTGTACCTAAACCTTAATTGAACAATTTCATTCATCCTGAATACTTACATAAATGTATATATACAGTATATTGGTTGCAGTCCAAGTTGGAACAAACCAGGCACAGATAATCCCTTTGATTTCAATGGGCTTAAGCGTGCTCAGTTCTGCATTGGATCGTGGCCACCATTCTCAACTGCACTTTGCCGGCTGCGCTGTGCCAGAATCTCATTCCTGACTTTGTTTTTGAAGGGAAGCTGCTGCTCATCAGCATGCCAGCTTGGCTGCGTCTCATGTTTTGGAACAGAGAACTGCACAGTTAACTGGGAGCACGTAATTTCAAGGGCACTCTTTTTTTCAGAAAAGTGGATCTGTAAAAAAAGATGTCTTTTATTCCCACTTACTGTGACTTAATAAAAAAACCCCCACCCCAAGCCATATTGCTATTTTTCTTAGTTTTGAACACAGAAAGAGTCCTGCTTCGTCAGATCAAATTGAGCCTTCTCTTCCCATGATGGTCAAGCATATGCCTCTTGGAAACCCAAGAGCAATAGCATTGAGGATTGCCAGCTTTCTTACTTGCCTTGCTACTCTGCCTGATTTCCCCCCTGAGAAGCTTAGGAGTACCTAGGTAGTCCTACCACTTATGCTCACAGTACTCTTGGGAGGTAGCTCAGATGGAGAAATAGCAAATGGCCCAAGATCACTGGATAAACTCTATGGCTGTACCCACATCTCTCTATTCTGAGCCCACAATTCCAGCCCAGGGAAAGGAACTTGTTTCAGTCCTCAACTAGAGCCAGGGCTTTTTTGGCTGTGGCTCTGATCTAGTGGAATGCTCTGCCACAAGAGATTAGGGCCCTGCAGTACTTGACATCTTTCCGCAGGGCCTACAAGACAGAGCTGTTCCACCAAGCCTTTGGCCAGGGCACAGCCTGACTCCCTCCTTTGGCAATCTATCCAATGGTTGCCATCAATTTGATTTGAAGTAATTTTTTAATGGAATGATTTGGAAATGTTCTCTTGTTTTATTGTTGTTAGCCGCCCTGAGCCCGGCTTTGGCTGGGGAGGGCGGGATATAAATAAAAATTTATTATTATTATTATTATTATTATTATTATTATTATTAGTCCAAGGGCCAATTCCTTTCTGGCCAACCTTTGGAGGTCCATGTGCCAGTGGCAGAGCAGGTGGAGCCAGAAGCAAAAGCAGACAGAGCAACAAATGTAGATTTTACCATTGTACAATGTGTACAACAGACATCTCTCTCTATCCTCCATCCAAACAAGAGGCATTATCAGAGTTCAAGAACACAAGCCAGCCAGGCAAAAACATTGTGTATGTGTGGAAAGCGGAGCCAGTGAGGGTGTGGCCTAGGAAGAGTTCAAAGGGCCACACATAAATGCCCAGAAGCCATATTTGACCTCCATGCCCAAAGTTTCCCACCCTGGATCTAACACAACACTGGATATGGTATTTGGTGACAATGTTAATCTTATTCAGAGAAGACCCGTTGATCTTAGAGGTTCAGCTCTGTGACTAAGGCTAAATATCAGTTTGAAAGTAAAGGTAAAGGACCCCTGGACAGTTAAGTCCAGTCAAAGGCGACTATGGGGTTGTGGCGCTCATCTCGCTTCCAGGCTGAGGGAGCCGGCGTTTGTCCACAGACAGTTTTCTGGGTCATGTGGCCAGCATGACTAAACTGCTACTGGTGCACAGAGGACCATGACGAGTGCCAGAGTGCACAGAAACGCTGTTTACCTTCCCACCACAGCGGTGTCTATTTATCTACTTGCGCTGGTGTGCTTTCAAACTTCTAGGTTGGCAGGAGCTGGGACAGAGCAACAGGAGCTCACCCAGTCATGGGGATTGATCGGCAAGCCCAAGAGGCTCGGTGGTTTAGGCCACAGCGCCACCCACAGTTTAACTGCAGCCTGGCACATATATACTTGCAGGTCAGACACAGGTAGCCCCCTGACAGTTCCTGAAGCTTCTCTGTTTTTCCATCCCATCAGAGTTCTTTCTCTCCTTATTTGTGCTGGCCTTGAAAATCCTCCTCCCCTCTTCTCTTTCTCTCCCATATGTGGAAGCTGACTACATGTGTGCCTTGGTGCTCAAGCAAATCTCCATCTGATGTAGGTAGGACTTGTGGATGTTGGGGGAGTGTGGCATCCCCACAAAGCACAGAGAGCGTTGTGTGAAACCTCATCCCCTAGCAGCACACCGGCTATTAAAGAGGCTGCCCAATGATGATGATGTTGGTAAATTTATTAGCCACCCCTCAGCAAGTCCCAAGGCTAGCTACAACAATGTAAGATTCAGAATTAAGAGGGGCTTACAGTCACAGGAATAGGGTGCACCCTCAAAGCATGCATCTCAGGTGTCAAAGGCCAGGGCAAATAGGTGTGTTTGCAGAATACGCTGAAAGCTGTATCATGAAGAAGCCAGACAGAATAATACAGCAGCTGGGAATATAACTTTTACCTCTGTGATTTCTACCACCCATTCTGCTGTGCCCTATTCCATGGCCACCCTGAAGCTTTTTTTCACTTGGACAATCCATTCCACATCATCAAGAGATAACAACTTTTATTTCTTTTATTATTATTTGGGGAGGGTGTGGGTGTGTCATGCCCTGCTGCTGATCTTTGCACAGGGCTTTGCTGACGCTCACAGACCTTGAAATCCATCTGGTTTTGCTTGATCAGCCAAGTCCTAAAGGGAGAAGATACTTTTTAAGTCCTCCACGCCACAAATATGCTGGTGACCACTCAGAGAGGTGAAGACCAAAGGCTGTCCTTTGAAATGGAGTGGCTGAAAACCAGCTATGCAGCAGTCCTGTGATGGGTTCTCTGTGCCTTTTGAAAACAATGGGATTTAAGGATTTTAACTCGCTTGGCTAGAATTGAGAGAGGTTTATCAGAGGTGATTGCAACTCTGGACAAAACTATATCACGGGGCAATGGAGAAGAACTGATGTAAAGAAAGACACCGTTGGGGCTTGGATTGTGTCTCCCTCTCCCTGAAAAAAGTTTTACAGAGCTCAACACCAATTCGAGAGCTGCCACAAAGCTCTCAAAAGGCACCAGAGAGACTCTAGGGGTGAGGCTGAGGAGGCTGCTGTTGCTTTCTCGCCACTGTATTCCAGTGTCACCGCAGCAGATACAAAAGGGGTGTGGCACTGAGGGAGTCAGGTGATGGCAGAGACCAATGGTGATTTGTGTAGTCTTGTAAAGCTGCAAACTCTGGCCCACCTCTTCAGTTTGAGCAACTTGTTCTTCAGACTTTGGCTGGGCTATCCACTTAGATGTGGCATTTAGCCATCGTGAATCTGGGCAGTGTTTTTAGATTGACCTTGAAGTTCTGCTAATATTATAAATTGTAAAGCTTAGGTGTCGTGGCAGAAAGGTGGTTTACAAAAGCAACCAACAAATAATAGCAGTTGTTTCCAGATGACCTGTTTTTCGATCATTCATACTGATCTGCAGGGCCGGATTTAGGTTTGATGAGGCCCTAAGCTACTGAAGGTAATGGGGTCTTTTATATGTCCAGCTGTCCTTTGTCAACAACAAATTGTCACTGTTTTTTGTGTTGAATATATGCTATATGGTAATTTATGGACCTAATAAATATCTAAAGCCATTTACACATAACAAAATAGGAGCCTACACAACACAAAACACTGTTGCTGTATGTAAATTTTATTTGATTTGTTTTTTTATCTTATATTTGGAGATGTACATCCATGTTTTTTTTCCTTTAAATTTTTTTGGGGGCCCCAAGAGAGTGGGGTGCTAAGCTATAGCTTGTTTAGCTTATATGTAAATCTGGCACTGCTGATCTGTCTGCAGAAAGATAAGACAATTCTGTCTATTTTTTAAGTCTCCATACCAATTTGTTTCCAGGGCAGGTAGGTGACACTGCATGAAGCATTATCACCCACTTCATACGGGAAGTGGCAGCCCTTAAAGATACCATACAATGGCTTTGGACTTGATTTGTGACCCACTTAAGAGATGGAGGAGAAATTCAATTCATTTTGCATTTAAAGGTAAGCCCTACTTAATGCGTACTTTACAAACAACATGTGAACTGAAACAGAGCCAGCATTTGAATTTGGCACTCCTCCAAATCTTCCAATGTAGCTCTTCAACTGTGTGCAAAAACACTGCATCTATAAAAGCATATATTAATGAAGATAACAAACATCATTATATATGGGGGAAATTGCTTTGCAAGAATGTGCGTATTAGATAAAATTGCATACCAAAAATGAGTCTTATTAGGAGAAATTTGCACTAAAAGGCTGGTGAATTTTGAGAAAGACTTTAAAAATTAAATAAAATTGCAAACTGATGTGGAAATAAGATTATAAAAATGAGAAACCAAAAACTAACAAATTTCCCCATCCTTGGAAACTCTTTGAGACCATCAGGTCCTAACAATATGGAACAGAGAAGCAAGCGAACTGGGACAGCTCAGTTGGCAGAGCATGAGGCTCTTACTATCAAGGTCATGGATTTGACCCCCATATTGGGCAAAAGATTTCTGTATTGCAGGGGGTCGGACTAGATGACCCTTTTGGTTCCCCCAACTCTACAATTCTATGATACTCCAGGAATGTTGGTTTAATTTGTACACTGCCATATTTCTACACTTACTCAGCCGGTAGTTAGAAGGCTTTACCTGGAGGACTGTGGTTTTCTCTGTTGAGTTCCACATGGCTTATATCTAATCTGTTTTTCTACTTTTTTATGTTTGCATTTTAAATAGCTGACTCCTTATACAGAGCCATTAGTCATTGGTGACATTGGCTTACCCACGTTCTAGTGTGTCAGGGTTATGACAATGATCTTCACCGAGACGTTAATCAGCACAGTGGCAGTGTAAAGAAAACAGAGGATAAGTTGTTGAGGCATTGGCACAGACATAAACAGCCAAGCTGTCTGGTAAAAACCTCATGTACTATGTTTGCTGAAAGAAAAGAGGTCAAGCTCACTGGAACTCACTGGAACTCAATTCTGGCGCTACTTGGGAGAACAAGGGAGGTGTTCAGTTCATGGTGAGTTTGAGCTTAATTTCTCAGGTGAATTGTACTTGAGGAAAGTCATTTAGTTGCAGCTCTAATCTCAAGGAATGTAAATTCAGAACCTGTTAAGCATTTTTGCTTAGGCTACACAATTTATTTCACTTCAGAATACCGTAGAAGACCGCTCTAGACTGGTGTTTTATTGCAGGTATATTCTGCAACATGTCCTTAACACGATAATATTGCATTGGTGATGGATTTATTCTACTTTGTTAGTTTTCTGTGATGCTTCCTTTATGCTGCCACATGTTTGCTGTCCAGAGGGACTATAGCACAACAAAAGCCGGGGAAATAAAAGCCTGAACACTGGTGGTATAGAAAATTATGGGATTTCAGCATGAAGCTATGGGATAGGCACTGAAGCAGCATGACCAAAAACTTTAGCAGGTGCACAAAGTATTGAAAGTGGGCTTGTGTGTGACTGCCCCAATAGCATTAAGGGTGCAAATCATCATGAATGTGCAATAAAAGGGATGTCTACAGGTGCTACAGGTGCTATAGGGACGCGGGTGGCACTGTGGGTTAAACCACAGAGCCTAGAACTTGCCAATCAGAAGGTCGGCGGTTCGAATCCCCGCAACGGGGTGAGCTCCTGTTGCTCGGTCCCAGCTCCTGCCCACCTAGCAGTTCGAAAGCACATCGAAGTGCAAGTAGATAAATAGGTACTGCTCTGGTGGGAAGGTAAACGGCGTTTCTGTGCTCTGCTCTGGTTCGCCAGAAGCGGCTTAGTCATGCTGGCCACATGACCCGGAAGCTGTACACCGACTCCCTTGGCCAATAAAGCGAGATGAGCGCCGCAACCCCAGAGTCGGCCACGACTGGACCTAATGGTCAGGGGTCCCTTTACCTTTACAGGTGCTAAAGATGGCAGGGAGCTATCCGAACACTGAAACTCTGTGTTTCAGTGAGAGCCAGTGTGGTGTAGTGGTTAAGAGCGGTAGTCTCGTAATCTGGTGAACTGGGTTCGCTTCCCCGCTCCTCCACATGCAGCTGCTGGGTGACCTTGGGCTAGTCACACTTCTTTGAAGTCTCTCAGCCCCACTCACCTCACAGAGTGTTTGTTGTGGGGGAAGAAGGGAAAGGAGAATGTTAGCTGCTTTGAGACTCCTTAAAGGGAGTGAAAGGCGGGATATCAAATCCAAACTCTTCTCTGCCCTATAACCCTCTTGGGAACTTGAATTTTAACACCCACCCCCACCCCCACACATGGCTCTCATAGACAAATATCCTTTGCAGCAAATTTAGATCCCTGGAACAATGAGAGGAAAGCAGGACGCTGTCAGGTACTCTCCACTAAGTACCAAGGGAGGGATTGAAAGCTGAATCATATGGAAATACTCAGGTTCACTATCGTCTGGAATCCCCCCTCACCTCTGTTTATGTTGCATCTGCTGTGTAATTGGCTGACAGGCTGACTACTTAATTGTCTACTTTGTTATTGTTGGAATTAGCGCTGTGCCAAAATCTGTCATCCAGTTTCTCGGTAAGTTTCATCCTCAGTCTAAGACGCTTCCATTTTTCTGCCTCCTTCTCGGGGCCTTTGAGAATTTCTTTATAATTTCGGGGTGTGTGGGATTTCCTTTCATTTCATTTCTGATCTTAATCATAGCAAGGTGGCCATGGGTGGGGTGTGTTTTTCTTTCCCTGGAAACGTTTCTCCAGCTCTCTGTCCTGGTTCTGGTTCTGGTTCTGGTTCTGGATCTGGATCTGGGTCTGGGTCTGGGTCTGGGTCTGGGTCTGGGTCTGGGTCTGGGTCTGGGTCTCTCTCTCTCTCTCTCTCTCTCTCTCTCTCTCTCTCTCTCTTTCTCTCTCTCTCTCTGTGATATCATAGGGGTAGAACTGAACCCCCACCGCACATCTTAACGAACCAGAGCTACAGCATTCTTTTGTCATTTCTTGCCCTGCTTAAGAACCTTCTTTATCATCCCTTTAAAAAACAAAAAAAACCAGTCCCTGAAAATTGCAAGAAGCATGTCCCTTTTTAAAAGGAGGAAATGGACATGAGCTTCTCGTGAACTGGCCCTCGCAATGATCTCATTAATTTGCCTCCCCTCCTCCAAAGAAGCAGGAGGTCACGCGAGCAACAGCTGCCTTTATTTATATATATATATATATATATATTTGTTAAAATTTTTAAACATAAATGCAGAAATAAAAAACAATGAAACATATATCATAACATATTTTCTTAGCTTCATTGGACTCCCTCACGTCTCCCGCTCCCACTTGCATCATTGTCAATTCTTACCCGCAATTTATCATCTTGTTTACATTCTTGTATCCCATTCATTTAAAATATAATCTAATATTTCTCCCAAAGGTTTATGTTTTTTCCTCAATCTCACTTGTCATCCTAATTCCATCTAGTTTAGTGGTGCTCAATTATTTATGATCTAGCATCCTTCTTAACATTCAACCAAATTACAATGCTTTTTTAAATAAATCTTAAATTTCTTCCAGTCTTCTTCAACTTTCGCTTCTCCCAGGTCTCGGATTCTGCCGGTCATCTCGGCTAGTTCCATATAGTCTATCAGCTGCATCTGCCACTCTTCCAGTGTGGGTAGATCTTGGGTTTTCCAGCTCTTAGCGATAAGTATCCTTGCTGCTGTTGTTGCATACATAAAAAATGTTCGGTCCTTCCTTAACACCTTCTGGCCGACAATACCCAAAAGGAAGGCCTCTGGTTTCTTAGTGAAGGTATACTTAAATACCTTTTTCAGCTCATTATATATCATTTCCCAGAAAGCCTTCACTCTAGGGCAAGTCCACCAGAGGTGAAAGAATGTTCCTTCATTTTCTTTACATTTCCAACATTTATTATCAGACAAATGGTATATTTTGGCAAGTTTAACTGGGGTCATGTACCATCTATATATCATTTTCATTACATTTTCCTTCAAAGCATTACATGCAGTGAAGTTCAACCCAATGGTCCACAACCTTTCCCAGTCCTCAAACATAATGTTGTGCCCAATGTCCTGTGCCCACTTTATCATAGCCGATTTAACCATTTCATCTTAATTCTGGGCTTTTTGCCCTGCCAGACAAACTTAGAGATGTCTCTCTGCCACTTCTGGAAGCACTCCGTCTTGTCCACAATCTGTAGTGTTTGAAACAAAAACAACATTTTTGGCAATACATTCATCTTAATAGCAGCAATTCGGCCTAACAAAGAAAGTTTCAATTTTGTCCAACTGTCTAAGTCTCTTTTAATTTCAGACCAACATTTTTCATAGTTGTCCTTAAAAAGACTCAGATTTTTTGCTGTTATGTTTACCCCTAGGTACTTTACTTTTTTAACCACAGTTAGTTCTGTCTCTCTCTGAAACCGTTCTGACTCTGTATCTGTCAATTTTTTCCCCAGCACCTTAGTTTTCTGTTTGTTTAATTTAAATCCCGCCACCCGACCAAAGTCTTGAATCAATTGTAACACTCTTTTCGTACTAGATTCTGGCTCCTGCAGGGTCAAGACTAGGTCATCTGCAAAAGCTTTAAGTTTGTATTGTTTCGCTCCGACCTGGATTCCTTCCACCAACCAGTCCCCTCTGATCATATTCAAGAGCACCTCCAGAACCGAAATAAATAGCAGAGGGGAAATGGGGCAGCCTTGTCGTGTTCCTTTTTCAATTTTAAACTCTTCTGTAACCACATTGTTAACTATCAATTTAGCTTTTTGTTCTGAATATATTGCATCAATCCCATTCTCAAAACCCCGTCCCACTCCCATTTCTTTTAAATTTCCCTTCATAAATTTCCAAGAGATATTGTCAAAGGCCTTCTCCGCATCTATAAAAATTAACACTGCTTTTGTATTTATGTCTGTTTGCAAAAGTTCCAAAATGTCAATGATATTCCTTGTGTTAGCAAACAGGTGTCTACCTGGGAGAAAGCCTGCCTGGTCTTTATGAATTACTTCATTTAATACTTTTTTGAGTCTACTTGCCAAAACGTCTGCAAATATTTTGTAATCCACATTTAAAAGGGAGATGGGACGATAGTTCTTAAGTTGTGTCTTTTCAGCTTCCAATTTTGGTATCAATGTGATAAAAGCTTCTTTCCACGATTCCGGCGCCTTCTTCCCCTCCATAATTTCATTGCTGACCTCCATCAGTGGTTGTATCAGATAGTCTTTTAATGTCTTGTAGTACTTGGAGGTCAGCCCATCTGGCCCTGGGGATTTGCCCAATTGCATGTTCTGAATGGCTTGTTCAATCTCTTGTCGTGTTATTTTGCAATTCAGGATTGATCTATTTTCTTGTGACAATTTTGTTAGTCCATTTTTTTCCAAAAATTGTTTAATCTCAACCTCATCTTGCAGCCCTTGAGTATATAATCTTTTGAAATATCTCTGGAAGCACTTTCTGATCTCCACAGGGTTCTGAATATTTCTTCCTTCAGTTTCTAAATTTGTGACTGTATTTAGTTTTTGTCTCCTCTTCAACTGCCAAGCTAGCAGTTTCCCACATTTATTTGCCGATTCAAAAGTTTTTTGTTTCATTAATTTAATCTTCCACTCTATTTCCTGGTTTATCAATTTAGAATATTGTGCTTGGTGAAATTTGATTTCTCTCAGGGTCGGCTGTGACTTCGGATTTGATCTTAACTTCTTCTCCAATTCTTTGATTTTCTCCAATATCTTGTCTTTCCTCTCATTTTGTATCCTTTTCTTTACAGCATTCTGTTGTATCAAGAACCCCCTCATTACAGCCTTACTTGCGTCCCAGATAGTTCTTTTTTCCACCGTAGTGTTCATGTTTATCTCAAAATAGTCCTTCAAGGCTTTTTGGGCCTTCTCAACAATCTCCTGATCTCTAAACAAATTGTCATTCATCTTCCATCTAAAGGAGCCGGTTGGTAGTAGTGTCATGTCCATCTTCGTTGCATTATGGTCGGAGCAGGTCTTTGGGCAGATTTCCACCTTTCTGACCTTGGGTGCCAGACCTCTAGTTATCCATATTTGGTCGATTCTTGTCCAAGTCAGCTGGGCTTCAGAGAAAAATGTTCCCTCTCTTCCCAAGGGGTTCTTCGTTCTCCAAATGTCAATTAAGTCCATATTGTCTGTCATTTCAAAAAAAGTCTTTGGTAGTCTGCCGTCCTTTGTAACATTTTGGCTTTGTGACTTATCCATGTTAGTTGATACGACCCCGTTCATATCTCCCATCATAATGATGTTGTCATAGTCCAGATAATCCAGCATTGTCTCATGCAACTTCTTGTAAAATTCCGATTTCCCTTCATTTGGTGCATAGATTCCTAATAACAAAATCTTCTCTCCTTGATGTTGTATCTCAATTGCTAAAATTCTTCCATGTTCATCTTTAAATAAGAATTTGGGTGACAGGCTCTCTTTTGCATATATCACCACGCCTCTCTTCTTTACTCTGTCCGAAGATATAAATTCCTGGCCAAGTCTTTTGTTTATTAACACTTTTCTGTGAAGCCTAGTCACATGTGTTTCTTGTAGGCAAATGATATCCAATTGTTCCTTTTTTAGTATGTGAAAAATTTTCCTCCTTTTTTCCGGGATGTTACAGCCATTTATATTCCAACTCAAGAGTTGCAGAGACATCCTGAATTAGTCTGATTATTTTCCTGGGGGTGGTGTCTTGTTCACTGGATCTTCAGGTTCCGAGGGTGCAGGTACCGCTGGTGCTCCAGGCCCAGAGGGTAATTCAATTCCCTTTTGAAGGTCCTCTCCGTATGCGGTCAAAAATTTATCTCTGTCTTCCAGTGTTCTGATTTTAACCTTCTTCCCTCTAAAAGTGAAAGATACTCCTTGGGGAAATTCCCACCTGAAGATAATTGAGTTGCTCCTCAACAATTTGACCAGTTCAAGATAGTCAGATCTAAGATCCAACAGTTGTTTAGGGATGTCCTTGTAAATTTCAATTCTTCTATCCGAAATGTCCAGTGACTTTCCGTAGTGTAGGCCCAAAATCTTATCCCTTTCCTCCTTTGATCTCAATGTTATCAAACAGTCTCTGGGCTTCTCTTTCTTTACAAGTCTTCCAAGCCTGAAGGCTGATACGATTTTAAAGTCCTTTTCCTCTAAATTCCAAAACTTGGAAAACTCTTTAGTCAGGAACTCAGCTAAGTTGCCTTCTTCCGCTTCTGGTATCGACCTTATCCTAAGGTTACTCTCCCGGTTCCGCAGTTCTATCATGGAAAGGTAGGTCTGGTGTTCACCTACTTGTTTGCTGAGTGGTCTTACCTCTTGTTCCAAATTTCCCAGTCTTTGGCTAGTATCCTCAGCCAATTTCCGATTTTCTGCCGTGGCCTCCGTCAGTTCTCCAATTGCTTGTACGTTCTGTGATACTTGTCCAGTTAATCTATTTAAACATTCTGTGTTTTGATCAATTTTAGCTGTTTGCTCATCAGCTTTCTTATCCAGAGATTCTACTCTCTTGTCCAAAGATTCCAGTTTTTCGTAGATTTTCTCTAAAATAGAAGCAGTTGCTCCTGAGGCCATATCTTCCAGTTGTAATTGCTCAGTTTCTCCCTCTCCTGCTTGTGGCCGAGAAGCAGCTTCTTCTTCTGAAGGCAGAGTAGGTACAGATGATCTGCATGCCTGAGAGGCTGCGGTTAAAGTTGTTAAAGTTGTTTGTCTAGTTTTTGGTCCCTTTTTTCTTGCGCCACTCATTCCAGAGTTATCTAAAAGTCAAGGTCAAGCTGAGTTGTTCCCATGAGAAAACAACAGCCCAGATGGTAACAGTCAAACAGGAGGCCGGGAAAGGAAAGTAAAATAATGTCACTGCTGTAAATCCCGAATCCTCTAGGGGGAGCATAAAATGTCTTTAGGGAAGAGATCAATTCTGGTAAAATTGCTAAAATCAAGTTTAAAGTCCCGGAACCTTCAATAGCAGGTTTTAAGCAGAGTTAGTATTAACAGCCACATTGTTTCAAACAGTGCAAACTGGTATTTCAAATGATGCTTCAAAGTAGCAAGTCCAAACTCCCTCAGATTGTTGCAATTTTTAATTCAAAGTAACCAAATCTGCAGACTGACAGCTCAGTTACTCAGGCAGCTTCAGAACCTGGGTTTCTTACTCAAATTATATTTCCGATAGAAGAAAGGTATCACGATGCAAGTAAAGAACATAAAATCAAGTGCTTAAAGTCCTTATTTTGCTTACAAAAAAGTTCAGCGGTTGCTCAGATCGATTAAGTTAAAAATTCTTTCTTTGCCGATATATCTAAATTTGTCTGGCAGGGCAAAAAGCCCAGAATTAAGTTTAAGATACTAACTGATGTGAAAGAAAGAGGGGGCTTTGCCCTGCCAGACTTAAAGCTGTATTATGAAGCCGCAGCTTTCTGCTGGCTAAAAGACTGGCTACTTCTCGAAGACACTGATGTACTGGACTTGGAAGGTTTTAACAATGCTTTTGGTTGGCATGCATACTTATGGTATGATAAGGTTAAGATCAATAAGGTCTTCAAGAACCATATTGTCAGGAAAGCAGTATTTAATGTCTGGACAAAATACAAAGACTTATTGGAAAACAAAACTCCGAGGTGGCTTTCACCTCTGGAAGCTAAGGCCCGAAAAAGACCCAATATGGAGGCCAAATGGCCAAAATATTGGGGAATACTAGAAAAAGATGGAGACAATTGGAAATTGCAGAGTTTGGAGAAAATGAAGGATAAAGTGCGAGACTGGTTACATTACGCTCAGATTAAAGAAGTCTTTAAGAATGATAAAAAGGTAGGGTTCCAGGTGGAGAAATCGAAGTTGGAAACAGAATTGTTAGAACCAAAGACTAAGGTATTATCAAGAATGTATAACTTGCTGTTAAAATGGAACACACAAGACGAAATGGTTCAATCGGTTATGATAAAGTGGGCTCAGGACATTGGGTATAATATTATGTTTGAGGACTGGGAAAGGTTGGGGACCACTGGGCTGAACTTCACTGCATGTAATGCTCTGAAGGAAAATGTAATGAAAATGATATATAGATGGTACATGACCCCAGTTAAACTTGCCAAAATATACCATTTGTCTGATAATAAATGTTGGAAATGTAAAGAACATGAAGGAACATTCTTTCACCTCTGGTGGACCTGCCCTAAAGTGAAGGCCTTCTGGGAAATGATATATAATGAGTTGAAAAAGGTATTTAAGTATACCTTCACTAAGAAACCAGAGGCCTTCCTTCTGGGTATTGTCAGCCAGAAGGTGCTAAAGAAGGATCTAACATTTTTTATGTATGCAACAACGGCAGCAAGGATACTCATCGCTAAGAGCTGGAAAACTCAAGATCTACCCACACTGGAAGAGTGGCAGATGCAGCTGATGGACTATATGCAACTGGCCGAGATGACTGGTAGAATCTGAGACCTGGGACAGGAGAGGGTTGAGGAAGACTGGAGGAAATTCAAGATTTATCTACAAAAATATTGTAATTTGGTTGAATGTTAAGAAGGATGCTAGATCACAAATAACTGCCTACCACCGAATTAGATCTGAATTTGACGATAAGTGAGATTAAGGAAAATATAAATTTCTTGGAGAATTGTTAGATTTTATTTAAATGAGCGGAGATAAGATCGCAAACAAGTGGGTAATTTGCTTGGAAAATTTTTTCGTAACAATGTAAGTGGGAGTGGGAGATGTGAGGGAGTCTAAAGAAGTGACGAAATTATGTTATGATATAAGTAATGTCGTTTATTTATGTATTTGTACTCAAAAAAACTTTAATAAATATGTATTAAAAAAAAAAAATTCTTTCTTTGCCTCCACTCCTCCAGCTCTTTGCTTTGAAGTTCAGTGACAGCGGAAGACGGACTTCCTGTTTTACGTCGCTCTGCTTTCAGCCAAATTCAATAATTTTTAGTCTCAAATTTTGTAAAGTCCTCTTTACTCACGGATTGTTACTTTTCCAAATCAGAAGTTTCAGGAAAAGAGATCAGCGCTCACCGGCAGCAGCAGCGCGGCTTCACTCCGTAGCTTGCGAAACGACCCACAGCGCCGCTGTGGTCCCGAGACCACAGGCTTTAAAGCCGCCTTTAAAGGCTAATAACTTTGCTCCTTCTGGAACGTGAAATATGGGAAGTGCAGAATTGTTACTGGAAAGAGCAGTGAGACCTATTCCCATCGGTCACTGCTTCAGTGTGTGACATGCGAAATGTGTTTTTTTTTATTTAAAAAAGTCCCTAGTATAATAGATGTATGTATGGCTATTTCTCAGGCTTTTATAAAAAAAACTCTCAAGAATTTAGGGGTTTTCTTCATCTTTAAAAATATATATATTTCCAGGAAAACTTAGAAGAATCCGGCCAGAATATTATCTGAACATTTGCTGTTGTTTCTCTGCTTCAGCACAGCTTGGGAAGGGAAGGAGTGGTGGGTTGAAGGAGATCTTAACCTCTGACTCTGCTTTCTCCATGGAATTCCCCCCTCCAGGCTTTTACAATACTGGCCTTCCGTAACAGTTCCAAAGCTTGCCTTTATCATGTATCTGAAATCTGGATTGGGTGGGTGGGGAGCTACTGGAAGATGGGTATTTGCAAGGAGAAAGTGGCAGATTTCTGAGCATGAGTTTCCTTTAAGAGTGTGTATCCCAAGAGATAGGATGCAGGTGGTGCTGTGGGTTAAACCACAGAGCCTAGGGCTTGCCGATCAGAAGGTTGGTGGTTCAAATCCCCGTGACGGGGTGAGCTCCCGTTGCTTGGGCCCTGCTCTTGCCAACCTAGCAGTTTGAAAACACAAAGTACAAGTAGATAAATAGGTACCACTCCAGCGGGAAGGTAAACGGTGTTTCCGTGTGCTGCTCTGGTTCACCAGAAGCGGCTTAGTCACGCTGGCCACATGACCTGGAAGCTGTACGCCAGCTCCCTCAGCCAATAAAGCGAGATGAGCACCACAACCCCAGAGTCAGCCATGACTGGACCTAATGGTAAAGGGTCCCTTTACCTTTACTATCCCAAGAGATAAACAACTATATGATTTTTAGAAGACACCTGAAGGCAGTCCTGTATTGGGAGGTTTTTAATGTTTGGTTTATTGTGTTTTAATATTTTGGTGGAAGCATATAAATAATAAAATTATCATCAGCATCAGCATCATTTTTCTGCAGGGCTTGATCTCGACAGTTTAATGTTCTGGGTGTTGAGTTTTGCACATTCATGGATGCTACACAGTGGAGACAATTACGCTTTGTATCCAGTGCTAGTCTAACTCAGAGTAGACCCATTTAAATTAATGCATCTAAGTTAGTCATGTTGGTTAATCTTAATGCATTTATTTCTTTAAAAAAGTAAAATGTATCTTAATGGGTCTACCCTGAGTAGGACTAGCCCTGATTTATTTATTTATTTATTTATTTATTTATTTATTTATTTATTTCATTTTTTCTTTCTTTTTTCAGTTATAAATTGCCATTATGATTTTGCCTAAGCTGGCACACAATTAAAGTGCATAAGGCCAGTTTGCCTTTTTCTCTTCACATATATGTGATGGTTTTTCTTACCAAGTGTAATTATTTTGTTTGTCTCCTTTGCATTTTATTTTAAATAAAAAAAGATTTTGAAGACGTGCTTCTAACTATTCCAGAAGAAGTAGCTTTTTATGACATGAAAGCATTAGGATGTCTCCAAGGTACTGCAAATAAAATAATTTATGGTAAATGAAATTACTGCTGCTGGGAAAAAGACTTGCCTAATGTCTGTGTGTAGTGGGTGAAACCAAAGCAAGCCGGCTGATGAGGATGTGCTTATGGGTCAAACACACAGAAATGTGTGTGAAGAATGCCAGGCCAAGGAATGGGGAATATTTGCTGAAACAAGAGTGTTCTGTGTTGAGACATCAGTCTCTTTATTGGAGGTTGGTAAAAGGTCTTGGAATGTGTCTTTTCAGTTCACCACTGGGCTGTTCCATTTTTTTAATGGCACATTGCTCAAAGTTGCTATGAATGCGTAAAGCGTGTAAGTCACCGAAATAATATTACAGGGGTAATGTGCATCACTCCTAGATGTACTACCTGTTCCTTATCAGTGAACCTTATTTATTTGTGAGATGCACTCTAAAGGAAGGAGGAAGAAACTTGGGTGATCTTTCAGCTAAATTATACTCAGAGCAGACACACTGAAATCAATGGATCTACTTGATGACTTGCATTGGCTACTACCCCTTAAATTTAATACGCTATAGGGACGGCAGATTCTAATAACTCACTGACAATGTTCCGAAGCATGCAATATAATCTTCTGACACATGCATTGTTGTCTTGCTGCAGCCTCCCTCAACTGCTGCTTTGGACTACAGCTCCCATCAGCCCTATCTGCATATAACTTAATTTAAGTCCCTACTAGCACCAAAGCATGGGACGAGGGTGGCGCTGTGGGTTAAACCACAGAGCCTAGGACTTGCAGATCAGAAGATCGGCGGTTCGAATCCCCACGACGGGGTGAGCTCCCGTTGCTCGGTCCCTGCTCCTGCCAACCTAGCAGTTCGAAAGCACATCAAAGTGCAAGTAGATAAATAGGTACCACTCCGGTGGGAAGGTAAACGGCATTTCTGTGCACTGCTCTGGTTCGCCAGAAGCAGCTTAGTCATGCTGGCCACATGACCCAGAAGCTGAACACCGGCTCCCTCGGCCAATAAAGCGAGATGAGCGCCACAACCCCAGTCAGTCATGACTGGACCTAATGGTCAGGGGTCCCTTTACCTTTACCTAGCACCAAAGCAACATGTGCAGAATAACCAAAAGGGAGATTAGAATGCAGAAAGATAATAGTCTGGTTCAGGCATGCATAAAGAAAGGGGCGACTGAGAATATGTGGGCAAGCCCCACCTCTAGATGCCAGCATGTATGCTGACCATGGGCACCTTCCCCTGAGGAACCAAATGCCCCCCACTGAACACCACAGTTCAGCAGTACATGGAGCACACTAGAAGGGAGGTTATGGAATGGAGTGCCCATCCAAATGCCAGAGGGTTGGTCTTTGAAAGCCCTGAAGTTCTCTATAAATTGGTGGAGCCTGCAAGTGGTAGCTGGGAGAAAGAGGCTTAAACGTTTTATTTATTTATTTATTTTACTTCATAAAATTTATATGCTGCTTGACCGCACCAAACAAGAAATTAAAATGATCAATAAACACTGTTATAAACAAGTTTATCCTGCAAACTCTAACCTCACTGTTCTTGCAAACGTGTTTTACTACTGAACTGTCATCTCTCCCCAATAAGCAACAGATAACAATGATTTTCATCATGACATTCTTGCTCACATAGAATCATAGAATCATATTTTCATCATGACATTCTTGCTCACTTTCCTGAGGCATCTGGCTTTTCATAGTGGAAAGTTGGTTGGTGAGTAAGACGCAACTTTCCTCTCTTCTGGGAAGCCATTTCTCAACATTCATATTCCAAGAGTTGTCCCTATCGGTGCAAAAGGCCATCTTGAGATTGGCCTTTAAAGAGGATGATTGGGAGTGCATCCAGTACCCAAATTTGCACACAGTGTATGGGGGAGCCTGTTATTCTGTGTAATATAAATATTTGTAGAATTATACTTAAGTAATTATCCATGCAAGAGGGAAGATGTTTATGCACGCTGAAGCAAAGTTTGCTAGCAGAGGCTGAGATTTCACCGCTCCCAAGGGGACTTCATAGGAATGGAGATTTTCTTCTAACCTCTGGCCCGCTCGCCCTGACATACGACTTTAATTTTCGAGGGAAATTGGCACTGCGGCATCTTGGTACTGGTAAGCAATCCATCATCCTCAGTAAATGTGGGTGTGACAGTTGAAAATGCTAGCCTTCTTAAAGCCATGGTACAAGACATCTCGGATCCAGCCCACAGGAACCACAAGCCTTGGAGAAAGTTTCACACAGGAACCTGCAGTGGGAAGATAGCTCCTGGGTCACTGCTCTCTCTAAATATCTTGAAACAGAGCTCTTTGGAACGATAGTCTAGACTAAAGGACAGCATTGGCAGAAGATCAAACATGTGGCTTTGCTTCATGTCCCTGTTTAATGAAGTGAGTTCACAAAGGGCTTTCTCTCGCCCCCCTATTCTCCATCTCGCAATCTCATGACATTCTGTTTACCAGCTGCTATTTTCTTGTACCCATTCTCGATCAATAATTGCCTGTTTGATCTTTCACACTATCTGAGCAATGGCTTAAAAAAAATATATGTTAGCGTGAGTTCTGAAGATGCTAATTGCCATGTCCCAGTTGCTTCTCCTAAGTCTTTAAAAGTGAAATGTGGGCTGTAGATTAAACTGGCTTAATGGTATATGAATGTGAATGTGCACAGACACACACTGCAAAATGCTAGGACTCTGCTTTCCCCACATTCAATATTCAGATGTCATTCACCTTTCCAGGTGTTGGACCATCATCTGGACGTAGCAATGGCCTGGATGAAGAGACTGAGACTGGATATTGAGAAGATGGAGGTGCTGAGGGTAAATGGAGCCGTGTCCAGGAACTGAGGGGGGCGGTACTCCCCCTAAAGGAACAAATAGAAAACTTGGGGGTATTCATGGATCCAGTGTTGTTACTTGAGGCCCCTTCACAGCTGATTAGCCAGCTGTGATGCTTCCTGTTCACAGTAATCAGTACTCTAGTACCGTATTGGCCTGAATATAAGCCTCACTTTCCCCCCAAATTCCTACTGTGAAAAGTTAAAAGTGTGGCTTATATCTGCCACCTTACAGCCAGGAGCGCAGGGCAAACAGCGTCAGGAGAGTGGCAAAGTGGCCCCTGCCCCATGCACAGTCCCCCAGAGCTGTGAGGAATGGAGTGGCTTATATTCAGGTATTTTTTTCTTTTTTTCTCCCCCCCTCCAATTTTAAGGGTGCTCCTTATATCCGGTGCAGCTTATATTCGGGCCAATACAGTAACTGCCCTGTTAGACTACTACATTACCGTACTGCAGCTTGTGCAGAATGTAGCCACCAGACTGTTGTCTGATGCCTCACTGTAGAAACATGCAACGTAAATTCTTCAGAAGCAGCACTGGCTGTGTATTTGCTACTAGGCATAACCCAAGGTACATTAGTGTAAGCCCTGAACAACTATCTATCAATTATTTATAAAGTAGTTATAAATGTAGACAGTGAATCTGAGTAACCTCTGACTAGAAATTATATGTATACAGTATGTCTTAACAATTTTGTCAATCACATCGCACTACACTTTCCATAAAATAATCACGCTTCGTCTCCAAATAAGTGAGATTTGTTACCATGACACTCCTTCTGGCAACCTATTCAAGGCTTCCATTCCCCTAAAAGGTAAAGGAATTCTAAATTTCCAGTCTAAATTTACTCATTTCCTGTTTATGTGCATTTGCCCTCATGCCAACAATTGTCCTTTAATATAAGAAGGTTTTTTTTCTCACTCCACTCGATGTTCCTACCATAGCTCTATTTACAGAGACTGTGAGTGTCCACCTTTGGCTTACATTTTGCCAGACTAAACAATATTAAGTCTCCTCTTTTTATTCCGTCTGGACACTTTAAATGGTTCTCTGTGAGCCAGTTCCAGTTTGCCATCACCTTCCTGAAAATGGTTGACCACAGTTGTACACCCTGTCCCAATGTGGTCTTCCTGGTGTCATTTACAAAACTTCCAGTGTTTGCACTCCCTCTGCTTGGGCTGTTGTTCTTAAATCTTCACATATCATATGTCAAAATGTGCCATATTTGGTCTATATGAGGGGTAGCTAACCTCATGCCCTTCTGATATTGAAATATCATCAGCTCCAACCAGCATAGCCAATGGTCAGGAATGAGGGAGATGTAGTTTAGTTCCATGTTGGCTATTCCTGGTCTATATATTCTAGAACTGAGGTAAATAAATGGCTGAAATTAGAATTCCAGCATATGGTGGGGTGTGGGCAAAAAGTCAGGACTCAAAACAGGAGGCCATTTTGGGATGAATTCACCACATGCTATTTGTGTGTGTGTGTGTTACCATTTAAAAACGGCAATGGCAATGGCTTTGTCTTTGCTGCTGCTGCAAGCAGCATTCCCTTCTCAGAGACCCAATCACCATTTTCTTTCCTCACAAACCCTAGTAGACACAGCACAATTCCAGGCTATTGGGATTATCCCCACTGGTGGCTACCATTGAAGACTAACACGTTGGTATTGTGTTAAAGAGCTTTGATAAGCAAGCATGTACTTCATTAGAAAGTGAGGAGGAATTAAAGAACCTTTTAATGAGGATGAAAGAGGAGAGCGCAAAATATGTTTTGAAGCTCAACTTCAAAAAAATGAAGATCATGGCCACTGGGTCCATCACCTCCTGGCAAATGGAAGGGGAAGAAATGGAGGCAGTGAGTGACTTTACTTTCTTGGTCTCCATGATCACTGCACATGGTGGCAGCAGTCATGAAATTAATAGATGCCTGCTTCTTGGGAGAAAAGCAATGACAAATCTAGACAGCATCCTAAAAAGCAGAGACATCACCTTGCCAACAAAGGTCCATATAGTTAAAGCTATGGTTTTCCCAGTAGTGATGTATGGAAGTGAGAGCTGGACCATAAAGAAGGCTGATCGCCAAAGAATAGATGCTTTTGAATTCTGGTGCTGGAGGAGACTCTTGAGAGTCCCATGGACTGCAAGAAGATCAAACCTATCCATTCTGAAGGAAATCAGCCCTGAGTGCTGACTGGAAGGACAGATCCTGAAGCTGAGGCTCCAATACTTTGGCCACCTCATGTGAAGAGAAGACTCCCTGGAAAAGACCCTGATGTTGGGAAAGATGGAGGGCACAAGGAGAAGGGGACGACCGAGGACGAAATGGTTGGACAGTGTTCTCGAAGCTACCAGCATGAGTTTGACCAAACTGCGGGAGGTAGTGGAAGACAGGAGTGCCTGGCGTGCTCTGGTCCATGGGGTCGCGAAGAGTCAGACACGACTAAAAGACTAAACAACAACTTCATTAGATGTATGAATCTCATGTGCAAGCCTTTAAGCAGCCCACATTTGTTATGAAGATTTTCTGCAACCTTCTCTACGTACAACAAATTCATTTTCAAGTTCCAATCATTTTGCAGCTTCTGTGGGAGTTACATTCTGGGGATTGTGCATAAACCTGACATCACATGTAGTCAGAACAAATCTGGATTCACCCTGCATGAGCATCCCTACATTTCCGAAGCCAGCACACCAAGACCTTGCCCCCAATCATAGAAGCCAACTCCTAGGGGCTGAGGTCTTTTTACCCCCCCCCTTTTTAGGTCTCCCCCCAGTGGATTGGCATTGTCATTCAAATGGTGTGTGCACGCCATGTCTTGTGACTGATTATGCAGAGCATAATCTACAGTGGTGCCCCGCAAGACGAATGCCTCGCAAGACGGAAAACCCGCTAGACGAAAGGGTTTTCCGTTTTGGAGGTGCTTCGCAAAACGAATTTCCTATGGGCTTGCTTCGCAAGACGAAAATGTCTTGCGAGTTCCTGCGGGGTTTTTTCCCTTCCCCCCCTTTTTCTAAGCCGCTAAGCCACTTATCCAATAAGCCGATAAGCCGCTAAAAGCCGCTAAACCACTAATAGTGCTAATCCACTAAGCCGTCAATGGGCTTGCTTCGCAAGACGAAAAAACCGCTAGACGAAGAGACTCGCGGAACGGATTCTTTTCGTCTTGCGAGGCACCACTGTATTTTATTCAAATTGCCCCCCCCCCGCCCCCAATGCAAGGCTGACAGCTTTTAAGCTCTCCACCTTGCTTACCAGGCTTTGGGAGGATCTTGAGAAATCTTGGAGAGCTCCACAAGGTCTTGCAAGAGCTTCCAAGAGCCCTAGAGACTCTCAAAACCCAATAAGCAATATGGAGAGCTTGAAAGCTCTCACCACAAAGAGCTTTGAAGCTCTCCGCCTTGTGTGTGTTTAATGTGTGTGGTTGTAGCTGCACGTAATGTTGCGATCGTCAAGTTAATTGCATGCGAGTTGCAAGTCGACTGTCTTTACAGGACAAAAGAAAAGAAAAAAAATTCCTTCCAGTAGCACCTTAAAGAACAACTAAGTTAGTTCTAGGTATGAGCTATCTGAAGAAGTGTGCATGCACACGAAAGCTCATACCTAGAACTAACTTAGTTGGTCTTTAAGGTGCTACTGGAAGGAATTTTTTTTCTTTTATTTTGTTTTGACTATGGCAGACCAACACGGCTACCTACCTGTAACTGTCTTTACAAGGTGAGCATCCCCTGCTTGATTTGGAATGAGCCTCACTCAACTTCTCAAACTGATAGGATCTCAGTTGACTCCTTTAAGCTCAGCCTCATTCCTAGCTAAGCCTTTCCACACCCTCCCACAACACTGCCTTTTACCTATCTGCTGCCAGCAACACCTCCCAGCAGGGCATGTGTAGGATTTGCAAGATTACAAATGATTCACAGAGACCGGATTAGAAGGAACAACCTTTGCTTGGCACTGTGCAGCTACCAACTGTATACAAAACTGAAACTAGTCAGATCTCCTTCGTTTCCTTGCCTTGCTAGTCTGACCCAGAACTGATTCCCTCCATACAACCATTTCTAAATCACTTTAGTTTCTGCTCACATTACAGGGCATCTCTTGGGCTCCAAGAGATGATATATATCTCCATGGAAGATATAGTTTCATGGCTCCTAATATCTATATGTGCAAGGGCTGCCAAAACCAATATCAAATGATTTCTAGTGTGTCTGCTAGGGATATCAAGAATAGTGGAAGCTACCTTTTCCAAGGTTCCTGGAGCTCAGGATGGTTGAAATAGTTTCTAGTGCCTAAGAGAAGCTTCAACAGGAATCCTCTTCCTCATCATCTCCACTACTATTTGGGTACAGAACAGTAGATGTGGGGAAAGCTCGCAGTGAGGTGGGCCCATTGCTACCTGGGACCTAAACGATCCCCCAAAGCCTTTGTTGTTGTTTAGTCGTTTAGTCGTATCCGACTCTTCGTGACCCCATGGACCAGAGAACGCCAGGCACTCCTGTCCTCCACTGCCCCCCGCAGCTTGGTCAGACTCATGCTGGTAACCTCGAAAACACTATCCAACCATCTCGTCCTCTGTCGCCCCCTTCTCCTTGTGCCCTCCATCTTTCCCAACATCAGGGTCTTCTCCAGGGAGTCTTCTCTTCTCATGAGGTGGCCAAAGTACTGGAGCCTCAGCTTCACAATCTGTCCTTCCAGTGAGCACTCAGGGCTGATTTCCTTCAGAATGGAGAGGTTTGATCTTCTTGCAGTCCATGGGACTCTCAAGAGTCTCCTCCAGCACCATAATTCAAAAGCATCAACTATCGCACAATTGCACTAATTTCTCACGCTAGCAAGGTTATGCTTAAAATTCTACAAGGAAGGCTCAAGCAGTATGTGGACCGAGAACTCCCAGAAGTGCAAGCTGGATTTAGAAGAGGCAGAGGAACCAGAGACCAAATTGCAAACATGCGCTGGATTATGGAGAAAGCTAGAGAGTTCCAGAAAGACATTTACTTCTGCTTCATTGACTATGCAAAAGCCTTTGACTGTGTCGACCATGGCAAACTATGGCAAGTTCTTAAAGAAATGGGAGTGCCTGATCACCTCATCTGTCTCCTGAGAAATCTCTATGTGGGACAAGAAGCTACAGTTAGAACTGGATATGGAACAACTGACTGGTTCAAAATTGGGAAAGGAGTACGACAAGGCTGCATTTTGTCTCCCTGCTTATTTAACTTATATGCAGAATTCATCATGCGAAAGGCTGGGCTGGATGAATCCCTAGCCGGAATTAAGATTGCCGGAAGAAATATCAACAACCTCAGATATGCAGATGACACAACCTTGATGGCAGAAAGTGAGGAGGAATTAAAGAACCTTTTATTGAGGGTGAAAGAGGAGAGTGCAAAATATGGTCTGAAGCTCAACATCAAAAAAACGAAGATCATGGCTACTGGTCCCATCACCTCCTGGCAAATAGAAGGGGAAGAAATGGAGGCAGTGAGAGATTTTACTTTCTTGGGCTCCATGATCACTGCAGATGGTGACAGCAGCCACGAAATTAAAAGACGCCTGCTTCTTGGGAGAAGGGCAATGACAGGCCTAGACAGCATCTTGAGAAGTAGAGACATCACCTTGCCAACAAAGGTCCGTATAGTTAAAGCTATGGTTTTCCCAAAGCCTTAAGGATCCCCAAAAGCCATAAGGAAAGCCATAAGGAGCAAACCCTTGAATTTGCCTTTCCAAAATCCCCCCCTCCCCTGCCTGATATATAATAGATGATTCATCATCTCCAACTGAAGTCAGGCATATTGCTGAAGTAAATTTATTATTCATCAATTACCAAAAAGAAAGAAGCAACTATTTACATGCCTTCTTTTGATATATCATGTGCAATTTAGTCTTCCACTGCCAACAGCCTGTGTATGATAAATGGGTCCTCTTCCTTAGTATTAACAAGTCTCAATTATGTTTACACGATATAATTTGTCATGAGGCCATAAATGGTAATGCTGGACTTAAGACTGATATTATTTGAGAAGCACGCCAGGCAGTTTCCCCACCACCACGTAATTCCACTTCAGTACAGCTCCTTCTGACCAGTCCACTCACACTTTCTCCACACACGTAACTATATCCTGACTTTGAACTCAAAATGTCCCTTGCAACACCTCAGCTGCATACAGAAGGCGTTTCCCCTCTCTGCCATTTTCTTTTTCTTTTATCACATTGTGGAGAATTCAGGACAGAGGCCTAAGAAAGGGAACAAACACGTGGCTAGGCCCGCAGCCCTCCATTTGTTGCTGGGTTGGCCAACGGTCAGGGATGTTGGGAGTTGTCCAGTGGTACCTGCAGGGCCACAGGTTGGCCAATAGAGTGGACTTACATTGCTGCAGGCCAGTGAAGTCATTCCATATCTAGGTGACAGGTCTCACATTGCTTTGGCGGTGTATTTTTATTATATTTTAGTATTTTTATTTCATTAGACTTATTTACCACCCTTCATCATAAGATCTCAGGGCGGCTCACAGAATAGTGTAATGCGAATAATGGATTAAATTGCACAGTGCTTGGTCTCATGCCTTGAGGAGCACAACCATCACATCTGGATGTTCTGAGAGAAAGGTGCCAGGTACACTGTGTTGCCATAGCAACACCAGCGAGATCGAGTGTATGACTTGCTGAGTCATTCACCCTTCCATGTAGAGATGGGCACAATGTTCTCTAGGACATCTCTTTCATTAAGTCCTGCTGCAAATCCTGATGCTATCTGACTCTGAATTTGTCAGAGTCAGGGGAAGAGGCTGTAGGTTTCATTCAGCGGCATTAGCTAGCATGGTGATAGTCTTAGTGGATCTGTGCATATGTATAGCAGATAGCGTTTAGCTTTCTCTCTTGTCTGGAGACAATTAAAACTTTGTTACTTGGAACCGTGTGGGAGAAGAGTTTTACCCTTAACCAGGGACTCTGGGAGAAGCTGTCTTCTGGGAGCAGGAAACCTCTGAAAACTCTGCTGGGGCTCTGCTTACTCTGGTGATACATCACACCGGCTTCCACAAGTCACCAACATCCCCGTCCAAATATCTGAATTTAGGCCCCATCTACATTGCCCCTTTTAGTTTTGCAACAGCCCTCTGCCATAGACTAGGTTAAGTTAATAACAGATACACAAAGAAGCTCTTGTCAATAAATTGTGAGGAGTGTGGTGGATGGGGCCTATGAGGTTGTGCCGGTCCAAAGTGCATGATTACAGTGGGTTAAGAACTTAATTTGTTCCAGAGGTCCGTTCTTAACCTGAAACTGTTCTTAACCTGAGGTACCACTTTAGCTAATGGGGCCTCCCGCTGCCGCCACACTGCCGCCACATAATTTCTGTTCTCATCCTGAAGCACAGTTCTTAACCCAAGGTACTATTTCTGTAATCTGAAGTGTATATAACCCGAGGTACCACTGTATACTGCTCCAGCCTCCTCCTCTTTCATTACACTAGAACTCATATGGAAATCCAACAAAGTTGAACATTGGAAGATTCAAGATAGACAAAAGAAAGTACTTTTAATGCTGTGCATTAACTGTGAAGCTTGCTCTCACAGTTGGCCAGCAACTTGGATGGTTTTAAAAGAGGATGAGACAAATTGATGGAGGGCAAGGCTATAAATGGCTACTAGCCATGAATGGCTATGTTCTGTATCTACTGTTGGAGACAGGATGCTATTGCCCTTATGTCCCGCTAACAGGCTTCCCACAGGCATCTGGTTGGCCAGTGTGAGAACAGGATTTTGGACCAGACGGGCTACTGGCCTCATCTAGCAGAATTCTCTTAAGTTCTTACCAACGGGTTGTCTGGGAAAACACTGAATAGCTGGCCTGCTCCCACGTTAAACCTCTCTTGGCAACTCAGTAACTTACCCAAGCACTTTTGCTGGTTAGGCTGTATTTAGTTGAGGTTCTCCATGACAGGAAATGACAGTGCCCTTGTTTTTAAGATTATACTGTTTTGTACTTAAGATTATACCCTGCCATTTCGAGTTATAATTTAATTTGCATTAGGGTTCATGCCCTCCTTTTTAGGTTATGTTTAACCGTAAACTTCTAAGACAAGGTTGGCGCAGCATCTCTGAGTGATCAGCAAGGATTCTGACTCTTGTCTTTTCTTTTAAAAAACAAAACAATCAGAAGGCTCCCTTTTTTCTAAATTAGGCTACTGAGATTAACACAGCTGCTGGTGGTAGTGAGAATTAGGGAGTGTGTTTTTGTGTGAGTGAAAACAAATCCCTGGGCTCACCATACACTCAAAGTCACCCTGTTAGTTAATTCGCCACAATCAATTTCAACATCTTGCAATTTTCACAATGAAAATAGAGAAGCTTTCTGTACAAAGAAAAGGAGACAAAAATTAAAACGAACATAGAAATGCTCCATAAGGTTGAATATTGTCCTGCTAATTGTCATTCCAGAGCATTATAAAAGTGAACATTTTTTCCACAAACTTATTCAAGTTTCCGACACTGGCCCTTTTTTAATATGTTAATTGGATCATTATTACTGTGGTCCAAAGCCTGCCAAATCTGGAGTGCTGTTCTTTTTCCAGCTTCTGGCAATGAAGATCATTGCAGCTGTTAGCAAATGTGCTATTGTTTCTAGATCTACACCTTAATATTCTTTGTTTCAGGTAGCATTAAACTTATTGTACCTTTGGTTCTGAAGGCCCCTCTCCTGATCTATGGACATATCTGTGAGGCATAATGCAGTGTTAGCTTTCACACAGTACCTTCAGTGCTGGCTCCAGGGCAAAGGGTCTCCATTGGGCTTACAAGCCCCCTCCTCAGGGACTTCCTGGGTGGTCCAGCATTTATGACAGTGGACAGACTGGGAGGAACGCAAGCAGGACTTGCAAAGGTAGATTTGCGGCTGGTATCTTCTGTCCCCCACAATGCAGTGCTGTGTATACAACTGTATCAAATACCCACAAGATTAAAGGGTAGGCAACATACTGATTTTCTAAGTCAGGATGAAAGGAGAACAAAAAGGAAGGAACCGTGGCAAGTTCTATTTATTAAAAAAGGCAAGCAGATCAGCAGAAACCATCTTCTGAAGACTATGACAGCTAGAAGGGTATAGTCTGAAGACACTGGGTGTCAACCCCTTGCTGAAGCTAAGTAGGTCTGGGTCTGGTTAGGGATAAAATTGCAAACAACAGCCATACCACAGAGGTGTATCAGACAACATTTCAGAGTTGTCTGCATTCCACCTGGATATTGGTAATGGTTCAGGCTACGACCATGTCATTCTATGACCGGAATTTCAGCCTTTGGTTCCCTGCACAGGCTATCCATATAAAAATAATAAGCTGACCTCATAATATCATACATCTGAGGAAATAGGCTTTAGTCTATGAAAGGTATATGCCACTATACATTTAAAGCAGCTTCAAAGCAGTTTAAACAGCCATGGTGTCTCCCTGGGAAGTAGTTTCTTAAGGGTGATGAGACCTGCTAGGAAGACCCTATTTCCCTTAATAGAGCTACAATTCTCAGAACAGTTTAAATGTCAGTAAGGATTAATCAACTTTCTTTTTGCTTGAGCAGAGCAAAGCTAATAGCTAGAGAACCAGTTTTCCACTCGTGTACAGCTTGAATGTTGACTCCATATAGTCCCAAACATCATTTTAGACTCTTTGTAATAATCAAATATTATTATTATTATTGCCCCTCATACTTTTCTTGGCAGCCATCTTCTTTCTATTTTTAAACACATCCCCCTTTAAAACATTTTGATATCTGTTGAGTTCAATCAGGGCACACAGTATGGTTCAATACCTTTTGACCTTGTTGTTTTCTCAGCTTTACCTTTTTCCTTATGGCTTTGAAGCTGAGAGTTCCTCTAGGGTCCTCTCTGTGTGTGTTTTTTAAGTACACAGAAAATGAGTTTATACGTTGTACATTTTGTCTCTTCTTTCATCTTTTCCTCTTTATCGGTCACTTCCCTTTTAAAACTGGCCTTTGGCAAACCAGATTTCCATTAACATCACACAGTTGTATGTGTGTAACTTCAAGACAGTGCCTTTCAAGAGAACTTGTAAAACAACAACAGCACCACACACCACACATACACACACACACACACACACCTATTAAGCAACATATAATCATTTCTTTCTTTCTGAAGAATCCAAAGTGACATGAAGAATTTCTTCCCTTCTTTTCATATTTCTTCAGGAGAGCTAGTGCTCTTATTCTTCCAACATATGGCAGGTGAGAGAAGAATGCTGAAACTGATAATTACATTCCACATGCCTTTGTGAAACGATTTCATAAAATTTTCTTATTTATTTATTTTTTAAAAAATATTTCTATGACTGCTAAATCATAAAAATATATAACAAAGTGGTTTACAAGATTTAGAAAGATTAAAAACCACACAATAGGAAAGCGTTCAAAAGTTTAAAACAATTCAAAAGCTGAAAAGTTAAACACAAACATCAATAAACCACTGTTGGAAGAACGAGCTCTTAATTGCCTGCATAGGCCTGGCAGAATAGAAAAGTTTCCAGCATTTAAAAGTTGGCACAGAAGGCAGTACGATTAGTAGTAGAACAACAGTAGAACAGATCAGCAGTAGAACAGATGGTTTGCATGCAACATGGACAGGGCTGACCCAAGGCATTTTGCTGCCTGAAGCAAACACAAAAATGGTGAACTCCCTGTGGGAATTGTAGTTTGTTAGGAGTGCTGTGTTAATAATAATAATAATAATAATAATAATAATAATAATAATAATAATTTATTTATATCCCGCCCTCCCCAGCCGAAGCTGGGCTCAGAGCGGCTAACAACAGTAAAATGATACAACATTCTAAAATCAGTTCATTATAAAATCAGTTCAAATCAAATTAATGGCATCTATTGGGCTAGAGTTCTGTGAGCATTGCCAAAGGAGAGGGTCAGGCTGTGCCCTGGCCAAAGGCCTGGTGGAACAACTCTGTCTTGCAGGCCCTGTGGAAAGATGTCAAGTCCCGCAGGGCCCTAGTCTCTTGTGACAGAGCATTCCACCAGATCAGAGCCACAGCCGAAAAAGCCCTGGCTCTGATTGAGGCCAGCCTAACCTCTCTGTGGCCCGGGATCTCCAATATGTTCTTGCTTGAAGACCGTAAGGTCCTCCGTGGAACATACCAGGAGAGGCAGTCCCATAGGTACAAGGGTCCTAGGCCATATAGGGCTTTAAAGGTTAAAACCAGCACCTAAACCTGATCCTGTACTCCACCGGGAGCCAGTGCAGCTGGTATAGCACCGGATGAATGTGATCTCGCAGGGAAGACCCCGTAAGGAGTCTCACTGCGGCATTCTGCACCCGCTGGAGTTTCTGGGCAGCCCATGTACAGCCAGTTACAATAATCCAGTCTGGAGGTGACTGTTGCATGGATCACAGTGGCTAGGTCAGGGCAAGAGAGGTAAGGAGCCAACTGCTTAGCTTGGCAGAGGTGTTAGTGCATGGATAGACAATATCAGACTCAGGAACCAAATGCAGCCCTCAAGGGACTCAGACCACCCTGTCTCCAGTCCTGCTTTGTACCCTCCTTGAGTGCCTTTGACTGAAATATGTCTTTGGATGGTCTAAGACCTCAGGGAACTGTTGCCACTCTTGGTAGATAGTATCAGGTTGGAAGGATTGATGATCTGAGTAAAAAGCAGCTATTCTTGCATTGTAACATTCCCCTCTATCTATTCCCCCACCCGATCAATTTGACACAATATGGTTTCCTTTCCTGACTTTCATAAATACTTTTCTTGAGAGTTCATGACCTCCCACTACCCACAGTGGGTTTTGGAGGGCCACATCAAACAGCTGTTTTACTTATTCTTTATCTGATCTCAGTGCTTATCACTTCTTTCCAATCATATACTGTCACAACACATGAGAGATCTGTACCTGTTTGTTCTGTTATTGTTGTTCTTTATTATACTGCAATTTGCAAAATATTATTATTATTAATAATGCTGAAGTGAAATTAATATTTATTGTGTTATTTGCTGTAGTGAACGATGGGTGAAATTTCTTTGTGTTCTTCTTGTTTAATTGGTGTAAAACTAGTCTGTTAAAAAAAAACACAAGAAGAAATTTAGCACAAAATGGACAACTCTCCATAGCTCCTTCTTCTAAAGTGAACAATTAAGCACATCATTCACCAACATGCACATTCTTGGATCAAGAATATCCATTAGGGAAAGATCTTGTGTTGACTTTGCTAATAGAAATGAATTCAGGAGAAATATGTAAGGTTGGTGCATTGCCAACGCAAAGAAAAACCTTCTTAAAACACTGCTAGATTACCCCCCTCCCAAAATGCTTTGAGAAATCTCAAGTTTCATTTCCTCACAAATGAGCTCTGCCTTGTCCTGCTGAAGAGAAATCATGTGATCTGGGTGCCAGAGCGAAACTCTGCAAACAATTCCAAAGAATACAAGCTTTTCCCAAAATAGGACGTGCCAAAATGAAAAGCTTCCCCCCAAAATAATTCCTAAGGTATGTTACCTGTATGATAGGACTCCAAAATTAGCAGGATCCAACGGCAGTTTTAAGTTCTGCAACCTTCCCATTCTCCTGAAGAACATCACCAATCTTCTTGATCTTCCTTTAGTTTATCTGCAAAAATCTAGGGAAATTTTGACCGAGCAGAAAAAGCTCCAAGTTTATCACATTTTTTTCTTTAAATGAAATTCAGCAGCTTTTCTGCACATCCTCCTTCCTCCAACAGTCCCCAGAGAGCTGGAGAACAAGAAAAAACAGACTTTTTAGAGGGTGCGCCTCACTTGCGCAATTTGTGCTTATGGCCGTGGGGCCCCAGAACATAGCCTCTGTGTAATTGGGGGGGGGGGGACTCCTGTATATGAAGGGTATTGACAACCAAGCATGTGGTGAGCATATGGGGTGGATGGCTGCCACAGGAACTGGCGTTCCGATTCATGTACTCATGGCAGGGTGCGGCCAAAGTTATGGATGGCTTAAAGGGGAAGGATGAGAAGATGGCATGAGTTGCGAGTGCAACTGTGTCAAGTCACTCAGACTGATCTTATTCACACTTAGGAATATAGGGACCTGCCTTCTATTGACCCAGGCCATTCGTCCATTTAGCTCAGCATTGTCTAAACTGACCAGCAGGTTTCACTCAGAGATTTCTCCCAGCTGCACTTGAAGATGCTGAGGATTGAACCTTTTGTATGCTCTAGTGCTGAGCCATGACCCTTTCCCTAAGGCTGGCAGCTTCTGCCCATGAGGCCTCTATTTCAAATCTGCAAGTCTCTGACATGTGCCTTGGGTTGTGCATTCTGGAAAATGCACTGTTTTTCCTAACATTGAAAATAATGTCAGAAAATAGCCATGTAACTCCTGAAACACCACTTGGAGGATGTTTGGGGTGGCAGGAAAGCTGATGTAGGGTACCTGAGATGTGTGAACCACATAACGAGCCCGGTTTGTCCAAACAAAATTTTATTGGGCAAGTAGTTTTACAGCTCTTGCTGCCGTCCAAGACATTTTGCTACCTGAGGCAAAGGATGTTTCCCGCTTGCAAAGGCACTAACCACTCTGGCAGCTGAATTATATTCCAACACTTGAGAAAGGCCAGCTTGTTCCACCAACTCTGAAATCTAGGTGACACAGGACAGGTCATGTGACATGGACAGTTCAACAGAGGTGAATGGGCTGGGAAGCTTAAGAACAACTGGGGCAAAGGGTTTCTCCTCTGTTGCCTCCTTCATCCCCCCACCAAGCACCTGCCACCTCAGCTGGCTGCCTCACTCTTCCTAATGCAGCAGTAGGAACATGTGGTCCTTCAGATGCTGTTGGACTCCAGTTCCCATCAACCCCAGCCGTCATAGCCTGTGGTCAGGGATGGTGGAAGTTTTAGTCTAGCAACCTACAGAGCACCACAGGTTCCCCATCCCTGCCCTGTTTTGCACTAAATCATGCAGCAGGCAGTGGTGGAAGCCAACCAAAAGCCCCCTTCAAGTTCATCCTGAATAAGCAACAGGCTCTTCTTGTGGTGATAGGAAAGGGACTTGATTTCCTGGTTCCAGTCAACCAGTCTGGAAAAAAGCAAAAACACCCAGCTGCTGCTTTTCTAAATAACTTATAATTAGACTGCAAACTGTAGTCATTTGTTAGGTCCGGATTCAACAGATATGATTCATAGGGTTGTAGGGTTGTTCACAAAAGCAAAACAAACAAGGCAGGATGAAACCAGCATGACTGACAAAATACGTGGAGACTAGCCAATCCGCATTTAGCTTGTGCACATTCACACTTAGCGTCTCCAGCTTAGTCAACTGGAAGCCAAAAACTCCTTCATGGTACAGCAAGCAGCTCCAGTCCCACAAGCAGGGTGCACCATGGCTTGAAACTTGATGTGATGTGCCACAAGAGGAAGAGGGGACTCCCATCCTTCCAGGAGCAAGATTGCTGCCAGCCTAACCTGAGCCCATTGAAGGCTCTTTGAGAAACTCCAGAAGCACATGGAAAGAAAGACTAGAGAGAGAGAAAGACTAGATCACATACATGCTGCATTAATTGGTTTAAAATGGGTACTTTGTGGTGCTAACAACAGTTTCCTAATGTGCCCCAAGCCCAAAAAGGTTGGGAACCCCAGATGCAGTTTCCAGCTTTTGGTTTTCTTCCTTTTTCCTCAGCCCAGAGGAGAGGGAGTTTCCTAACAGAGTTAGGTATCCCCAGAGCCCCACACCTACCTCTTGACTTCAGAGGAAACATGGCGAGTCCCTAATCCCTGAGCAAGAGGCCTGAGCATTCTGCTCAGTGTGGTGTAGTGGTTAAGAGCGGTAGTCTCGTAATCTGGGGAACCGGGTTCGCGTCTCCGCTCCTCTACATGCAGCTGCTGGGTGACTTTGGGCCAGTCACACTTCTCTGAAGTCTCTCAGCCCCACTCACCTCACAGAGTGTTTGTTGTGGGGGAGGAAGGGAAAGAAGATTGTTAGCCACTTTGAGACTCCTAGGGTAGTGATAAAGCGGGATATCAAATCCTCTTCCTCATCAACACATACCTTGTTTCCCGGCACTTTCCCCTACTCCCTGAAAACCTCCCACCCCAGGACTCCTCCAATTAGTTCCTCCTGCCTTTCTGGCTTGCCACCCGGTAATTAGACGCTGGCAACTCACAGTTCAGAGTGCCTTTGCTTGGCTAGTTCCTTTCCTGTTTTGCTCTTCATTGTGGGAGGAGCTTCCAAGTTCCAGCCTTTCTAACAGAACTTCAACTCACCTGTTGGCTGTCCCAGCTCTTTATGTTGCTGCAGGGGAGACCAAAATGCTACCTGCTTCTATAACTCATCACTTCCAGCCTGACCATGTTTAGTTCTGGCCAGGCTGGTCACAAGATGATGCGATGGCAGGCACCTGGTAGTTTTATAATTATCTTACAATTCTTTTACATTATTATATTAGCTGTTGGTGGAGTTGGTGGGTGTGCAAAACAGAAAAAATATAAATATTTTAAATGAATGAACAAATGCATGCATTCATTCTTGTTTGTGATGTGTTAAAACCAAAAGTATTTTAAATGAATAAATAATTTCTTCTTTGGCATCTGCTTGAGCTTCACCTTACTTTTTCACTTTTTTTGGTGTTGACCCTCTCCCTTTTTTTACTGTCTCTGAATGGGAGCTACTAGTACATGTTGCATGAAACTGATATTCTAAAGTATCTGTAAGAGGCCTTCAAATATTGAGGGTGAAGGGAAGTTCCCTTTAGCTTCACAGTTTGTTCCAAAATAGGATTTGTTATACGTAATTTGTAATAGTCCTGAAACAAGTTTGCTATTTCACTGGGAGTCAGCCCTAATTTATAGCATACGTGTAATGGTTCTAGGGGTTGCTCGTGCGTAAACCAGTGCAACGCCTGGCTGGGTTGCCCGAGTGAACCTTTTCTGTCCGTACAGCCACTCACCCGTGGCTGTCTCAATCGCTGGCAGAATCCGTCAGTGGGCGTTTCTTGAACTTCTTCCAGCAAAGAAGCTCTTTGACACCAAGTCTCCTCCTACTCTCCCTGCGCGGAAGCCTTCTGCGCAAGGAGGGTGTAGGCAGCGGAGGACCCTTACTCTCCCCGCTGGTCCCTGGCAAGGAGTCATGGGACCGCCTCGCCGATTGCCCCATCTGCCCCCCTTCTCCACTGGTGCTATGCTGATTCTCTTCCCCAGAAGATGGGCTGCCTCTCCCCATCCCGGGACGCTCTCTGGAACCCCTTCAGAGCCCGCTCTCTCCCTCCGGCCCTGATGGCAGTTCCCTGACAATATGCTTCAATGTTGTTTGCACTCATGCCCTGCTAACAGGCTTCCCATAGGCACCTGTCTTCTTGGCTGCTGCAAGGACAGTCTAGGTGGGGCTGTGGTTTGATCTAGCAAGACTCTTCTTATGCTATTACGTTTAATAATTAGATCCTGAAAAGGGATTGTAGCATTTAAGGAAAGTGAACCAGATAATGCTTTTCAACCATGAGAATTAATGGATTGGGAAAGAAATGGAGAGGTATCGGCTGCTGAAAGCCCATTTAAGTTGGACCAAACAGGCCTTGGTCAGATCCAGCAAAGCACTTTGTATATGGAGACTAAGCTTTCAATGTTCCTTTTGCTCTCATCAGGAGCCTTCTGAAGGAGGCCCATATAATTTCTGAGTTATCACAGATTCTTCATTTGAAACGGTCAGAACAGCTTACGTATGATTTCCAGATAAGCCCGCTGCCCCCTGCCCACTACTCCTTCCTTCTGCGGATACAAATAATATTGCCATGCTCAGCTTTCAACATATAGCAAGGGACTATGGTGTTGGAGGAGACTCTTGAGAGTCCCATGGCCTGCAAGAAGATCAAACGTCTCCATTCTTAAGGAAATCAGCCCTGAGTGCTCACTGGACGGACAGATCCTGAAGTTGAGGCTCCAATACTTTGGCCACCTCATGAGAAGAGAAGACTCCCTGGAAAAGACCCTGATGTTGGGAAAGATGGAGGGCACAAGGAGAAGGGGACGACAGAGGACGAGATGGTTGGACAGTGTTCTCGAAGCTACCGGCATGCGTTTGACCAAACTGCGGGAGGCAGTGGAAGACAGGAGTGCCTGGCGTGCTCTGGTCCATGGGGTCACGAAGAGTCGGACACGACTAAACGATTAAACAACAACATGAGACTCTGGGCTGGAAGCTGAAGAATCTTAGGGGCACAGGTGGTCATTTCATCACTTCTTCCTGTTGAAGGTCGTGGCCCAGGGAGAAAGAGGAAAATCCTGGAAGTAATCCACTGGCTGCGCAGGTGATGCCATCAGGAATTGGACACAGTACTCCGGGTGTGGTCTGACCAAGGCAGAATAGAGTGGTACCATGACTTCCCTTGAACTGGACACTATACTTCTGTTGATGCAGCCTAGAATAGCATTAGCTTTTTTTGCTGCTGCATCACACTGTTGACTCATGTTAAGCTTGTGGTCCACCAAGACCCCTAGATCCTTTTCACTTGTACTGCTAGTAAGCCATGTGCCCCAGCCCCAGCCCATCTATGTGAATATGTTGCTGCACACATAGGGTCCCTCCTCGCGCTTGCCAAATACAAGGGTGTGTGGTCACAGGGGCTAGCAGGTAGAGCCTCGTTCCCCCTCTCAGTGCATAAACTGTATTCTTTGAACACTGCTAAGGAGAAAAAGGCTTGCTCAGTGCACAAAATGACACAGAGAGATCAGCACTATTTACCTAAAGACTTCATAAGGAATCTGGGAATGTGGAAAGAAGTGGAGATTAGTATATAGTATATAGTTGCAGTGGATAATAAAGGAGCAGTCCTATGCCAAGCATACGTTCTGCCCACAGAATTCCTCCTCCGAAATCGCCACTGAAATCCTAGTTCCTCTCTATCAAGAACATCTGGTTTTGGGCTCTTGTTGTTTACATGTTTGCCAGCCCTGCACTCTTATTTAAAACAAAAAAACAATTTCTTCTCGTCCAAAACATTTCTCATTCCAACTTCTCTCCCCGCCCTCCCCTGTTAAAAATCCTGTCTGGATTAATATCTCTGTGTGTTCTGAAAATATCCAGAAAGCTTTGGGGGTCGTATGTAATTTGTTCTTAAAGACTTCGGACTGCAACAGACACTTTAACCTCTTGCAGTTTGCAGGAGTACGGTACGGAATATGCATGTGAAGGTCGGCACTTTTAATATTGTTGAATGTTGGTGGAATGCCCATTTCATGGGAATCACAAAACCTTAATTGCTCCATCATGTTGCTGGATAGGAAGAGTCTATGGAAATTTACAGGAACGCGAACAGGACCAGTGACTGGGAAGGTTTAATGCATTGACCTACTGCGCCATCTAGCAGGGAACTCAACAGACTTTTCCCCCTCCACTGGCCCTTGAGCAGATAACTCTGAACAAATCTGTGTGGTCTTGGCAGCAGCATCACAGCACGAGTATGTGAGTGCACTAAAGACTAAAGGCATGAAAATGATTCTCCTTGAGAGATACAAAGCAGATCTATTTTTGATGGGGACAAATACGGCAAAACATGCATGCACAAGCACCAGCACCTCTTTTTCAACTAAAGCTTTTTTCAGCCAAGTCTGTACCACTTCAGATGCTGGGAGTATCATAACCATCATGGCTAGTAGTATTGACAATCTCATTCCCTGTGAATTTCTCTGGTGCCTTTTTAACGCATACCAGTTGCTGGGATCACAAGTGGGAGAGTGAGCAGGAGATGCTATTGTGTTCCTGTCCAGCTCTGTAGGCTTCCTAGAGGATTGGGGTGGCGATAGAATGCTGGACTAGATGGGCCTGAGGTCTAATCTAGGATTAAGTCCCATTGAACTTGAAACAATTGAACTCACAAGATATGGCAATGGCTACATGATTACGTTGTTTTACAATGAGAGTGGACAAATTCATGGAGGAAAGGTTTACTGGATATGTTTAGCTGAGACATCCATGCTCAGAGGTCATGTACTTCAGAATAACAAATTCAGGGGAAGAAACAATGAGTGGAGGCTCTTCTTTTTAAGCCCTGTTTCTGGACTTCCTGGAGGTATCCAGTTAGCCACTGTTGAGTAGAGGATGCTGGAGCAAACAAAGACACCTTGGTTTCATCCAGCAGGAGTCATGTTAGGTTCTCTGGGTCACCGGCTACTCTAGAACACGACATCTGCTTAATATCCATGCTGTAATATGGGGTTGGACTTCAGCCTTGTTGGATCATCATCATCGTTGTTGTTGTTGTTGTTTACTAAAACCCCAAACTCTACCAACCTGAGCTCACCGCGAGAGACATAACAGGGTGCACTCTGAGCACATTCAGAGCCCATGGATTTATTTCCAAAACTGAACAGAATCCTTTTACACAAAAATCCTAGTTAACTTTCTCCATTTCAGCAGCATGATTTTGGTGGGGAAAGTCATTTGATTATTAAGCAACTGGCAGCCAGAAATGCTAGAAACAGGGTAGCTAACATGGTGTCCTGCAGGTGTAAAAGGTAAAGGGACCCCTGACCATTAGGTCCAGTCATGACCGACTCTGGGGTTGCGGCGCTCATCTCGCTTTCTTGGCCGAGGGAGCCAGCATACAGCTTCCGGGTCATGTGGCCAGCACGACTAAGCTGCTTCTGGTGAACCAGAGCAGTGCATGGAAACACCATTTACCTTCCCACCGGAGCGGTACCTATTTATCTACTTGTACTTTGACATGCTTTCAAACTGCTAGGTTGGCAGGAGCAGGGACCGAGCAACGGGAGCTCACCCCGTCGCGGGGATTCAAACTGCCGACCTTCTGATCAGCAAGCCCTAGGCTCAGTGGTTTAACCCACAGTGCCACCCGTGTCCCATCCTGCAGATGTAGTTGGATTATAACAACTGGAGGGCACGGCATTGGCTATCCTTGCCCAAGCTGATCATACCATAAATCATCCAAAGATTTCCCAGCAGATCACAATCTACTTTCTGCCCTCCCCTGCATTAATACACAGTAGAGAAGTGACAGTCTGTAAAACATTTGAAAGAGGGGGAGGGAATCTAATAACAGCAACAATTTTTCCTCCCCTGGATGTCTGAGTCAACTCAGGTGGTGAAACAAGACTCTTAAAAATGACATCACTGTGTCAGTTTCCCCCTCTCTTCCTAGGGACATGTAGGAACACATACCCTGTCTTATGACATTATCCTGTTACGTGTTTTCCTGCCCATATTCTACTCGTAGTGTTTGGTTCTGCCCCTCCTCAATGGGTCAGGAGGAGAGCTGTCCACACTGTAAGTGTTTAAAGTGCTCCTGATACATTTATCCACTTAAACATTCATTTGGAGCCAGAAACACAATCTGTTTTTTAAGGAGAAGAAACTGTTCCCAGAAGCAGAAAGGAGTTAGCTTCAGGATATAGTGCTTAAATATTTTCCGTATGTTGCTATGGTCCCTATTGTGTTGTTGTATTGTTATGAAATTATTCTTGTGATGGTTGATCTTGTGATGTATTCCTGTTTTCTTCGCTGTAAGCCACTTTTGAGCACGATCCTTTTTGTGGAAACGCAGCATACAAAGAAGATGCTGTAGACAAGGGAATGCCTTACCCCATATGCTCTTGCTGTCCACTCCAAGGTCACATGCACAATATGTCATATGTGTGTGTATCCTCACTGGGTGACCTTGGGCCAGTCACCGTCTCTTAGCCTAACCAGAATTACAAGGTTGTTATGAGGATGAAATGGGGAGGATGAGAGCCATGTACACCACTTTCAGCTCCTTGGAAGCTAAAAAGTAGTACATAATTGTAATAAATAAACCACACACACGTATGTGTGTATATAGGTATATGTATATAGATATATGAATGTAAGGTAGTAAAAATATGCCCAACTTTTAGAAAACATCTGAAGGGAGCCCTGTATGGGAAGTTTTATTACGTTTTTATATACCGGTATGCTGGAAGCCACCCAGAGTGGCTGGGGCAACCCAGCCAGATGGGCGGGTTATTAATATTATTAATATTAATATTAATATTAATATTAATATTAATATTAATATTAATATTAATATTAATATTAATATTAATATTAATAATGTTGCTGTTGCTGTTGCTGTTGCTGTTGCTGCTGCTGCTGCTGCTGTTGCTGTTGCTGTTGCTGTTGCTGTTAAGTTTATTTATATTGCACGTGTGAATGTGCCCAAACCAGACGTAGTTCTTGGGTGTCCCGTGCAATTTCTTGTTGGAAAAGCCGGCGGACGCCTTGGGGCGCAGAACAGGAGTGCGGCGCCCAGGCTTCGTTGCTGAAGGTGCCACATTCCTCCGTCTTCGGTATACGAGGGAACAGAAAAAATCTCCCCAAACCCCACAGCAGCGGCGGCCAGCGAGGCTTTCGCAAGAGCGCAGAGTGCCAGACGCCAGTCAGCTTCCGCGGAAAAGACGCGCATTCCCCACAACTCGAGAATGACGGATTCACGCCGGGAAGGGCGGAGGAGGTCGGGCCAGGCTGCTGCTGCCGCCGAGCGAAAGCGAACTCGGCGCAACTTCCCTCGCGATGCCGCTCTTTGCCTTCAAAGTACCCGAAAGCGAACTCTCTCGGCCGGCATCCCAAAAACACCAGCTGCTCCCTAACTTTGGTCGGGTCGCGCCGTCCCGGTCGCTGTGCCACTTTCCTGATGGGAATTCTCCCCAACCCCCATCCCAGTTAAAGGTTGGGGACGGGGGTGGGGCGCTGACTCACCACGGTTGGGATTCCCACACCCTTTTCTCCCCGCGCCCTCCAAAGTTCCCCCGTGCGCATTGGAAGGGAGCGACACGCGTTGGCGGCAGCAGCGAGATCTCCTGGTTCCCCCATCTCTTCTCGACCCTCTAGCGGGGGCCCCACGGGCGACGTGAGTATCCCCACCTCCATTGCTGGGCTTCGCGCTCTTCGTTTCTTTCCCCCTAACCCGGAGTCTTGAAAACAAGAGCGTGTCTCTCTCCTTCTCTCCCTCCCTCCCTCCCTCTCTCTCTCTCTCTCCCTGTCTGGTGATGCTCGTGAGCCCGGAGGGACAAAAATCGATCGGGTCGTAGTTCTGAATGGTCACACAGCTTCAGGTTTATAGCTCAGCGCAGGTTATAGCGACGACCAACCAACATGGACAGCTTGGGGGAAAAGGATTAGACAAACTGTTGCTTGGACTAGATTTTGGCTTCACCCAGCAGGGCTGTTCTGTTGTCATGACCTTACTGTACGCTTTCAACCTTACTGTATGCTTGTGAAACATGGACCACTTCTAAACACCATCTCCAACTCCTCAAAAGATTCCATCAGTGGTGTCTCCGAAATTTTTTATACATGACTTGGGAAGACAAAGATCACCAGTATTGAAGCAATGATTCTTCAACATCAACTTCGTTGGACTGGTCATGTTGTGTGGATGTCTGATGATTGTCTTCCAAAGCAACTAATCTATTCTGAACTTAAAAATGGAAAGCGTAATGCTGGTGGTCAACAAAAGAGGTTTAAAGAGTGTCTCAAGGCAAATCTAAAAGTAGTATAAAGGTAAAGGTACCCCTGACCATTAGGTCCAGTCGTGACCGACTCTGGGGTTGTGCGCTCATCTCACTCTATAGGCCGAGGGAGCCAGCGTTTGTCCACAGACAGCTTCTGGGTCATGTGGCCAGCATGACATAAACACCAACAATTGGGAAACACTGGCCTGTAAGCACTCCAATTGGAGAACAGCCTTACCAAAGATGTCATGGGCTTTAAAGACACTCGGACTCAGGAGGCAAGGGAGGAACATGCTAAGAGGAAGGCACACTTGGCAAATCCACACCGTGATCAACTCCTGCCTGGAAACCAATGTCCCCACTATGGAAGGACGTGTGGATCCAGAATTGGCCTCCACAGTAACTTACAGACTCATTGTTAAAACCATGTTTATGGAAGACAATCTTACTCGGCTACGAGTGATCACCCCAAAAAGAAGAAGACAACTTGAATACAATATTTTTGGGGGGAGGTAAGCCCCACCCTGCATAAGCAATCACATGACCTGCTTTACACATGCCATTTGAATGGGAATTCCCCTCAACTTAAGGGCATCCCCTCAAATATTTTATTGGGGGGCTGAAGAGATCTCTGCCTCCAGGAGTTAGCTTCTATGATGAAGGCGGCGATTTTGGTTTGCCCTCTGCTATTTAAAGCCTTGAAGGCAGGTACCTAACAGGTGGGAGCCTTCCTTTTTTATAATATTTTTTATTAATTTTAACATATAAATTATAAAATGTACCACAAAGCTTATCACTTATACAATCTTTTTGGACTACCATCAGCACCTCTGATGATCCACCGTTTTCACCACTTCTTATGCATTTCTTAACTTTATATTGCCTTTACATCTCTTAACAAATCATCCTCCCCCTTATCCATTTTTTTCAATACTTCTAATAATACTCCTCACAAAACTTCTTGCAACCCTACAAACGTCGTCTGTTCTGCACAATTACTTTTCAAATAGTCCGTAAATTTACTCCAGTCTTCCATGAATTTCTGGTCTCGCCGGTTTCGAATCCTTCCTGTTAGTTTATCTAATTCTGCATAGTCCATTAACAGGTGGGAGCCTTCCTATGTCTTGTGCTGAGAGAAAGTTGTCGTTGTTGCAGCAGGTTGTGTTATACTGAGTCCGGCCGTTGGTCTATGGCGTGTCAGTGGCCATATGTTTACTGGAAGAGCACAGTAGGCTTCTCGTGGTCCTGAGCCTCACTTCACAGAACAAGTGGAATTGGTGGGAGTTGGCTACACATTCCTCCTGCATTGCCAGTCAAAGCTTCCTTGCCCCAGCACAGCAGCTTTATTATTATTATTATTATTATTATTATTATTATTATTATTATTATTAAAATTCAGGGGTCTAGGGTCTGATCATGTACTTCCTATGCCACATGGCATGACTTAAATTTCCCAGAAGCCTCTGCTTCCAAGCCTAGAATCACCACTGCACAAAATAGATCTGATTCAGCAGGGATCTTCTGCGTGAAGAGTGGGGACTCCCATTCTGCTGGATGGCGTTTGTAACCTACAGCTGAACTGCGATTTCTCAGAAGAGATTTCTCTGAGGCTTTGCCGATAATGCTCTGTTGATTTGGTTTTCTGCTGTCATGCAAAAGCTAACAGTTCCACAGAAAAAACCAAAATAAAAAAATTCCTTCCAGTAGCACCTTAAAGACCAACTAAGTTAGTTCTTGGTATGAGCTTTCGTGTGCATGCACACTTCTTCAGATACACTTCTTGCATACTTTCTTTCAGTGTGCATGCACACGAAAGCTCATACCAAGAACTAACTTAGTTGGTCTTTAAGGTGCTACTGGAAGGAATTCTTTTATTTTGTTTTGACTATGGCAGACCAACACGGCTACCTATCTGTAACTAGTTCCACAGAAGATTCTGTGAATGGTCCCTGCCTCTTCGTGTGTGCATTCGCTGCATTTCAACGTCCGACCACAACCCTCAACAAAATGGACTAGATCCAGCTAAGCTTTACTGAGAGGAGACCCGTTGACCTTTTCAACCTTGGCTGTTGGAGGCGGTACGCCTCTGAATGCCTGTTGCAAGGAGTCACAAGTGGGGAAGAGGTCTTTTTTGCAAGGAGATTATATGATGTTTGTCAAGCAATTGGCACCCCATGCTTTCCAGTTCATTTTCTCGGCATTCTCCTTGTTGCAAAAAGACTGATTTTGAGGGGAAGTGGGTTTGTGTTGCAAGAGCACCAAATCAACTTTAATTATGCAACCAGAATTTGCTGCTGCTGCTGTTTTATATACACCACCCTTTATCCAAAGATCACAGGACATTTCACAGTATAAAAACACAAAATGCATGACATAATAACAAGAGATGCACACACAAAACAATATTCCCCCAAGGCACATTTAAAAGGACATAGATTGCTTAATCAGCCCAGGGCCTGGGTGAATGTTTTTGCTGGTGCCTAAAGATATGTTTTGAAGGTGTCAGGCAGGCTAGCCTCACTGAGAGAATTCCACAAACAGCATGACTGAATGCCATCCAAAAATAGTGGATCATCCCTGACTGCTGACTGACTGATGGAAGATGAACTTCCAACAATATGAGGAGCCACAGGTTCCTATCCTGAACTAGGGACACCAAATTTAAAAACTTGCATTCAAGAAACCTTTTGGTCCTGTTCCCTTCTCCAAATCTTTCCATGTTATATCAGTTATGATGCTCTCTGGATAACCGGGAGCCATTTTGGTCTTCCTCAGATTGCCTACCTCACAAGGTTGTTGTGAGGATCAAACGAGGGTAGAGAAAGGCCATGGGCTCCTTGAAGAAAGGAAGGTGTAATGATGTACTGTATTTTTTGGCATATAAGACTACTTTTTAACCCAGGAAAATCTTCTCAAAAGTCGGGGGTCGTCTTATACGCCGGCTACAGCAGTAGCTCCTGCAGCAACTCCCCACCAAAGAACAAAACGACAGCAAATTAAATCAGAGGACACCAGGCTCTCTAGATGAAGCAGAAATACGCTTGAAAATTGGCCCCAGAAGCCCCCCCCCCAATCACCAGCAACAGAACGACCCAAACCGCTCCCGGTTTTATTTGGTGTGCGTTGAAAGAGGGGTAGTCTTATACGGCGAGTATATCCCAAACTCTATATTTTAACTGGAAAAGTTGGGGGTCGTCTTATACGCCCAGTCGTCTTATACACCGGGAAATACGGTAATAAATAAATTTCACAACTTTGTCCACGACTGTCCGATTAGAGCAAAACAAATGATTAGTTTCATTGTAGTAGTGCACGACGGTAGGTTTATAAATGCACCTGGGCATTAATGTAGCGGTTATGTTCTGAAGCTATACATATTCGTACTCCGGGTCAAATTAGCTCAGTGATAGAGCACATGCTTTACATGCCAAAGGTTGCAAATGCAATCTCAGACATCTCCAGGTAGTGGATTAACAGAAAATTCCAGTCTGTGTCTGAAGCTCTAGAGACTCACTACCAGCCACCATAGGCTAGGAGGCCTCAGCCTTTCTAGGCCTGGAAACACATTTGGAAATCTAAGAAACCGCTGTGGGGTACCCCAAAATATCCACTTCACAAAGCCACAAGTGGTGATGCTCAGATCTCTCCCCCAATTGAACAACAAAGGAAAACACCTATGCACCACACACAAAACAAATTAAGACAGGAAAAAGCAGGGAGCCCCACCCAAAACAAGGTAACCCCTTTCCAGCCAAAACACTCTATCCTTATTAAAATAAATAAATAAAATTCAGAGGAGTTTTGGGCAGGTGCCAAGAAGAACGTCTGAAAGCACCATAGTGACCACTCTGTAGATAAGAGTGGTGGTTTGACTCAGTATAAGGGACCTCTCTATGTTACATCCCTCGGATCAAAGGAAGTACTGTGAAAAGGAAAAACACATGCAAATAATCGATGGGCACTTTTGTTTGTGAAACGTCACATCTTCCTCAGCAACTGCTTTCCTTTGCTGGCATCTCGCTGGCCCATTTACTCACTCCTTTGGCACCGTGCATACAATCTTCACGATGACAATAACTTGCAAGAACAACAAGAAAACATGAAGGATTTTTTTTTAAAAAAAACAATACTTTTTACCCTGAATAGGAAGGAAAAGAAGAATGGAAAAACAGGAAGCTCAAAGCACGTTATGACTAGATAAGACAAAAAGATCATTTGAGAGAGTTACGCAAGACTGCTGCACAGAAAAAACCACGGGGACGAGGTATGTTGCCTTTTTGGATTTTAATGTGCTTCTTTTCATTGTTTCAAGCAATGTTTTACTTTTGCAGTAAGGCCCTCACAGCAGGAGGGTGTGTTAGCTATCTTTGCATCCCATTTCCTTGACCTAAAGCCAGGGGTGAGCAGAAAGTAGATCTGAATCTCCTGGCAGGTCTCTGAGTTGTTTACTTTACATGGGGGTCGGATTTCTACCTCCCAGCAGCAAAAAAATGACTCCTCTTCCCCTCTTGAATTAAGTTTGGGATATCCTAGCATGGTCTAAATGGCCCCTCTGGGGAAGGTGGGGAATATACTTGTGTCCCCAGTGGTCTTTTTCTCTACCACTCCCTACCCTGTGGGGGTAATAGCATGCTTGGGGAGGGAGACTTGGATCAGAATAACTGTTTGGGGAGAAGGGGCACCACCCTGATCAAAACGGAGTCCCGCAGTTTTTTTTGGGGGGGGAGTTTGGGAGATCTGATCCCCTGCTTCAAATCTGTATTGGACCTTGAGCTGTCCCTTTGTATTCCTGCGTTTATCTGATTGACTACTAAATCATCCTTGCTTTCCCTCTGCCACGCACCTGCTTTCTATTAAACAGCAACCTGATAACGTGCAGAAATGCAGTATTAGTATACATTTTTCCCGGCACGGGGATAAAATTGAAGGTAGAAGCCTTACCTGTTTGATTCCCGAATGTTTTCCCTTCTTCGAAATGGACAGTGGGAAGCCCAGGGAAAAAATATTTGCAGCTCTATCAGTCACAGCTCAGAGAAAGAAAGAAAGAAAGAAAGAAAGAAAGAAAGAAAGAAAGAAAGGGAAGGGAAGGGAAGGGAAGGGAAGGAAGGAAGGAAGGAAGGAAGGAAGGAAGGAAGGAAGGAAAAGGTTCCATTTTACATGCTAATCCCATGCTGGGTAGGATCCCTGGCTTCTCTTCACTGTGCATTCTGAAGAATGGCTGGGAAATATCTTTCCCTGGAGAACCACTGCGAGTGCAGACATCTGCAGGCTACTTGGACTGATGCCCTAACTTCATAAACTGTTCAGAACCATCTCCCAATTTGCTCTTTTCTTTTCTTTTTACTGAAGAGCAGCCTAAGCAGCCAGTTTGAACAAGGGAATGATGGTGGGGAAGGAACTGCTCAGGGCCCAAGCATGAGGAAGGGGAAGGACACAGTTTACTGGGTCTCAGAGATCTAACGGACCTGACCCAGGCTGTAACCACATAATCATGAGGTAAAACAGCACTCATGTGAAGTTCGTGAGGCAGAAATGGTGGTTATCTTTTAGCCTCTCCTAAAGACTTATCTTTTTTTCTGCAGGCGTTTCATGACTCATGGGGTTTTACCACACTGCTTTGTTTTACTGATATTTTATTGGTATCTTTCTGTATCATTTATGATAAAATGCTGGCTTCAATATTTATATAATCTACTGATTGATTCTGTATATTAGGCAGTGTGCAAAAATAAGGCATGCTCAGTGATATGTCTAGAAACCTATTTCCCCTTCTCTGTGCACCTATGGTCCTGATTTGGTAGAGTCAATAAGAAGTTCTGTTAGAGATGAACAAGAGAAAAAATTGTGCTTCCCTAAATGAAATGATGTCTTAATAACTTCTGCATAGGCAGGATGAAGAGACAAACCTAACTGAGGGTGTTGATCCTTGGGATAGTTTGGGGCAGTGCTGCCAGTAGAATTCAGTTAGTTCTATTTGTATGGGCTATGGATTTGTGTCCACCCATCCTCACTCTGACTTTTCTTTTCAGTGTGTGGGTGTGTAAATATATATATATAATATTTTTATTGAGATTTTCCAATATATTTTAATATAATCAATACTAAATAAAAAAAAACCCCACATTTTATATTTTCTATATCCCCCCCCCTTGACTTCCCCCAATTTCCCTTTCTGGTTTAGCACACATTCATTTCTTCTGCCTATAATTCTATTTAACTTGTACATTGAAATTAAACTTATACTTTATTAACATTTTCTTAACATTTTACCCTCATATTTGTAAAGAAGAGGAAGGTACCTTTTTCATATGTGGTGGAATTGTGAAATAATTAGAAATTACTGGGATATGATTTATAATGAAATGAAAAAAATGTTCAGGATAACTTTTGTTAAAAGACCAGAAGCTTTTTTATTAGGTATTTTAGGTCAAGATCTACCAAAAGACAAGAAGAAATTATTTATGTATGTGACAACAGTGGCCAGAACTTTGATTTTTCTGATCCACCCTGTCTTATTAATGTATGAAATAATCGATATATTTAATAATAAAAGAGCTGAAAATAAGGACGACCCACCCCTGTCCTTAGCTGTCAAAACAAGGGTCTGTTTTAGAACTGCCTTGCTTGCTTCTTATCCCTGGAAAATTCAACTCTGCTAGCTTCTGGCATTCTAGGAGAAAAGGGTAAGAGGTTTCTCATCTTTGATAATACATCTACTAAAAATCTTGCAAACTTCCTGGGACCTTCTGTTTGTTTTACTTCTTTCATATGATCATTCAGATGTTGCAAAAGTTGTAAACCTGCAGCCACAGCTTGGTGCAAGAAGCTGGCAGATCTGCGTGGAGATGGTAGGCTTGCCAGATGTTTGCTGCTTCCTGAGACTGCGATTTGCAGCTCCTCTTGGGTGTGGGTTTCTCCAGATCTGCTGGATCTGTGTACCGTTCCCCTAACTGGTAAACAGTAAGAGGTAGTTCTTCAGTAAAGAGCCTTCTGGCCCTGGGCTGACTCCACCCACTTAGGTTGGCCCTGAATCCCTCTGGGCATTCAGGGATATAAAAGGTTCTTTGTTTCGGCTCAGCCATATTTGAGCAGCACGGCTTCTGTGAGCTCTGGGGTGCTCCTGCATCTTTCGTCCTGACTCTTTGATTGTCTATTGCTCCCAATTCCTGCTGAGTCTCACTGCTTGCAGTTCCTGGCTCATCCTACTGTGCTGCCCACAGTCCAGCCGTAGCTTTCACCAGACACGCTTACTCAATTTACCCACTGGTTTGCACTTTCAACTTGGTGACTGCCAGTCTGATGGAATTCCACATCCTGGTAAGGCAGGTGCTTAGAATTAATTTTGCATAAGTAGAAGAAACAGTGTTGATTGTGCTCATACTTGGGGATGGAAAGCAATGTGGCCTTAGAAAGAGTGTGCATGAATGTGTGTGTGTGTGTGTGTTATGGGATGATGATGATGATTGTTAAAAATATTACTCTAAACTTCTCTTTGCTGTATACAAATACAACAAAGTTAAAATTTTTATGTTAAAGCTTTTATATTATAAATCATATTTCAAATTCCCCTATACCCATGTGTGATCTCAATTTATTTTTTACTACTTCCGTCTTGTTGTGTTGTTATAATTTAATCATTGTTCAATTGATTCTTTTATTATTTCCTTGCTTGCCCCTGCACGTTTTACACGTTATCTATTAATGTTCCAGTTCCAGAACCAATTTTTTTTCATATATTCCTTCACTCCCTCCCACTCTTTAATTATTCTCTGATTTTGAATGGCCTCTAATAGTTGCCATCAATTTTGCCATTACCACAAACTCACAGAGTTTACTTTGCCATTCTAACAATGATGGTAGTTTCTCCCCCTTCTAGTTCTTTGTGATCAGTATTCTGGCCACTGCTGTTGCATAAAGGAATACATTTTTCTTATCTCTGGGAATGTCATTTGATATTAGGCCTAACAAAAAAACCCTCTGGCTTTTTGGCAAACAAAATCTTGAATAATTTTTTCAGCTCCTCATATACCTCTTTCCAAAATTTCCTTACAATTTTACATCCCAACCATGTACGATAAAAGGTTCCCACCTCCCTCTTACATCTCCAGCATAAGTTTGACTGCTTTTTGTAAATCTTAGCCATTTTTTCTGGAGTGAGGTACCAGCGCTAAAACATTTTCATCATATTCTCTTTTATCGTATAACAGGCTGTGAAATTGATATCCACCTTCCACAACCTTTCCCAATTTTCCAATAGGATTGTATGACCAAAATCCTTTGCCCACTTTATTATTACTTCTTTGGTTATTTCATCCTCCAAATCCCACTCTAACAGCAAGTTATACATTTTAGAGATGGTCTTCTTTTTAGGTTGTATTAATTCACATTGCAATTTTAACACTTTTTCTTCAAAGCCTTTCTTTTTATCCTGATTAAATCTATGAACTACTTGGTGGTATTGCAACCAGCTATTGCAGTATCTGCTAATCTCCTCATAGGGTTTTAATCTTATCTCACCCTCTTCTTCCATTAGTAGTTGTTGATACGTGGGCCATACTATTTCTGTGTTCCTTTTTTTCACTGCTATAACCTCCATGGGTGAAACCCACCGCAGTATCTTTGGTTATGGGATGATTATCTGGGCAAAAATGGCTGGGTGGGTCATATGACCACATTAACTTAGACTCCCACCCAGATGTTCTGATGCACACAACCCCTGGTTGTGCATTGGTAACGGGCATTGCTAGGGAATCAAAGGGACATGTGATACATACCCATGACTAGGGCCGGCCCAATACATTTTGGCACCTGAGGCAAACCCACAAAATGGTGCCCCTGCATACACCAGGGAAGAAGGGGTGAGTGGTAATATACTGCAGGAAAAGAAAGACCTACATTGGGAACAAGGGAGTGAGTGAAGATCTACATAGGGCACAGGGGTTGTGGTCAAATCAGCTTAAAGGTAAAGGGACCCGTGACCATTAGGTCCAGTCGTGGCCGACTCTGGGGTTGCGGCGCTCATCTTGCTTTACTGGCCAAGGGAGCCGGCATATAGCTTCAGGGTCATGTGGCCAGCATGACTAAGCCGCTTCTGGCAAACCAAAGCAGTGCGTGGAAACGCCGTTTACCTTCCCACTGGAGCGGTACCTATTTATCTACTTGCACTTTGACGTGCTTTCAAACTGCTAGGTTGGCAGGAGCAGGGACTGAGCAACGGGAGCTCACCCCATCATGGGGATTCGAACCGCCAACCTTCTGATCGGCAAGTCCTAGGCTCTGTGGTTTAACCCACAGCACCACCCACGTCCCTTACAAATCAGCTTTACCCAACAGAAGGCTACCGCAGGCTCTGGTACACATTTGTATGTGCTAACCTATATTTATAGATGTCTCTGGGCAAATTAAGCTGGTGGTTGGCTGGACTTTCATCAGCATCGTGCTTTTCATTGTGCTCAGCTGTAAGCAAAGTTTTTAAGAGGATGGAAAAGTGCATTGGGGCTTGGGGTCCAGCATAAAAGACCTGAGGACTGGCCCTAATAATGCCCTTGACCAGTAAAATAGACAGAGGCTGACTGTGTACTGTACTAATCAAACATGTAGCTGTGTGGTTTTGTAACCCTGCTACATCCCATTTCTTTAAAATGCATGGTTTCGTTTATTGCCACATTTATTGCAACATTTATCACATTATTGCAAATCAGTGCAGGGGCATAGTAATAAAGGAAGCTGCTTAACTGTTGCAACATCTGTGGAAACATCAAAGTGCTGTAAATATAGAGAGCTATGGTATGCACTGAAAAAATAGTGAATACGTTTGCCAACCTAGCAGTTCAAAAGCATGTCAAAGTGCAAGTAGATAAATAGGTACCGCTCTCGTGGGAAGGTAAACGGCATTTCCGTGGGCTGCTCTGGTTCGCCAGAAGCGGCTTAGTCATGCTGGCCACATGACCCAGAAGCTGTACACTGGCTCCCTCGGCCAATAAAGCAAGATGAGAGCCGCAACCCCAGAGTCGGTCACGACTGGACCTAATGGTCAGGGGGTCCCTTTACCTTTATGTTTGCAACTATCACATTCCATCTTAGCTCCCAAGAGCTTAGGGTGCTGCATGCTGGCTTCTCCTAGTTTCAAAAACCTGTTGGGTGGGCTTGAGAGAGAGTGAGCACAATACAGTGGTACCTCTAGGTTACATACGCTTCAGGTTACATACGCTTCAGGTTACAGACTCCGCTAACCCAGAAATAGTACCTCAGGTTAAGAACTTTGCTTTAGGATGAGAACAGAAATCATGCGGCGGCGGTACAACAGCAGCGGGAGCCCCCATTAACTAAAGTGGTGCTTCAGGTTAAGAACAGTTTCAGGTTAAGTACGGACCTCCGGAACGAATCAAGTACTTAACCCAAGGTACCACTGTACATCTCACCTGAGGAGTAATTTGAAACCAAGTCTCCCTGGTCCTGGTTCTCAAGTCTAGCTCAGGAGTGGGAAAATTGTGGCCCTCTTGACCTTTCTGAACTACAACTCGCATCATACCTGACCATTGACCATGCTATTTGGGAGTCCAACTACAACTGGAGGGTGACAGGTTCCCCACCAATCCTCTAGCCACTCTACCATACTATACCCTACCATAACATTTTGAATCCATAATCCTGGATACCATCTTCATGTTTTTTATTGTGAGAGCACAGGGACCATTTCAGTTGCCATGACCTTACATGATCTCTCACAGTGGTTCCCCCACTCCCCAAAAAGTTCCAGGCATGGTGCCCCAAAACACATGTTTTGGGGTTACCGTGTGAGATCACAGACCCCAAGAAAGCACTTTTCCCATGGTGTGTGTGTGTGTGTGTGTGTGTGATCACACTGCAAAATCATGTGAGATTACAGCAACCCAAATGGCCCCTGTTCTTTCATGATAAAAAATGAGATGTCCCAATTTTTCTGGGATGCTTGCCAGGTATTCCGTACTGTCTTATCAATTCCAGTAAAGGCTGATGTTGGCGGATATTTCATTAACTTCCATCAGCACGACCAATTCAGAAGATGGGATGCTGTATCTTAATGTTGAACCTTACTTTGCTGGCTGACCATTCTGATTTGCATCCAGTGGATGATTTATATGCATGTGCTATTTGACACATCTGGCACTGAAACAAATAACAAATAGATTTGGCTGCTCCTTCCTTGTCCTTACTGGAATCTATCACACAGCAGCCCATTAAACATTGAAATCTAGTGGAGCTCCAACATAATCTGCTATGCATTAAGTGCACGCATATGGGTTCTGTGGTTTACTTTTGTCTGAAGGGAAACAAAACATTCCAGAACAAAAGCTCTGTATGGGCATAGCATCTTTGTTTCTGGATAGGAACCTTCCTTCCTCCACATTCTCTATGATGACTGATTTTTAGAAACAGTATTTGGTTAGCTTTTAGAACGCTTGACATTCATTAAAGGTAAAAGGTAAAGGTACCCCTGCCCGTACGGGCCAGTCTTGACAGACTCTGGGGTTGTGCGCCCATCTCACTTAAGAGGCCAGGGGCCAGCGCTGTCCGGAGACACTTCCGGGTCACGTGGCCAGCGTGACATCGCTGCTCTGGCCAGAGCCAGAGCCAGAGCCAGAGCCGCACACGGAAACACCGTTTACCTTCCCGCTGGTAAGCGGTCCCTATTTATCTACTTGCACCCGGAGGTGCTTTCGAACTGCTAGGTTGGCAGGCGCTGGGACCGAGCAGCGGGAGCGCACCCCGCCGCAGGGATTCGAACCGCCGACCTTTCAACTGGCAAGCCCTAGGCGCTGAGGCTTTAACCCACAGCGCCACCTGCGTCCCTTGACATTCATTAGACATTCATAAAAACAAGAACAGTCACAGCAAAAACAAAACACTGCTACATTACTGTGAAGTTACCTGTATCAGGGAAATATTTGCCAAATGCAAGTTTAGGACTGCAAACTGTTCTTGTTCTACCTGTGAAATGAATACTTATATTTTACTGATTTTTTTCAGGGGACAAGAAATTAAAACGGAGAATTTTTAAAAAGGTGCTTGAAACTGTGACACAATACGATAATGTGTATATAAGCACAGTTGTACCTCTGCTTACATATCCCTCTGAATATGTAAACTTTGGGATGCGAATGTGGCAAACCTGAAATATTTTTTTGGGTTTCACTCTGTGCGCATGTGCAGAAGCAGTCCTCTGGTTGCGAATTCCTCGGGATGTGGCCAGACCTCTGGAACAGATCCTGTTTGCAACTAGAGGTACCACTGTAATGCTATTATTCCAGCAAGTATACATTTATTTAAAGGTAAAGGGACCCCTGACCATTATGTCCAGTCATGGCTGACTCTGGGGTTGCAGTGCTCATCTCGCTTTATTGGCCAAGGGAGCTGGTGTACCGCTTCCGGGTCATGTGGCCAGCATGACTAAGCCTCTTCTGGTGAACCAGAGCAGCGCACGGAAACGCCGTTTACCTTCCTGTCAGAGTGGTACCTATTTATCTACTTGCACTTTGACGTGCTTTTGAACTGCTAGGTTGGCAGGAGCAGGGACCAAGCAACGGGAGCTCACCCTGTCACGAGGATTCAAACCGCCGACCTTCTGATTAGCAAGTCCTAGGCTCTGTGGTTTAACCCACAGCACCACCCGCGTCCTGATACATTTATTTACAAGTCATTATAATTTTTACAAATGCATTCCAAGTCTCATCATATTTATCCATACACAATCTGTGTCTAAAAGCATTCCATTCATAGGCTGCAAGAGTTGTCATATCTTCTATCCAATGATCAAAGGGGGCCAAAAGTATTATCTTCCCAGTGAATCAATATTGGTCTTTTGGCAGAAGTAAGGGCACAACGAGCCCATCTGTGCTAATGAGCTGTCAAACCCCATTTAACTGGTCAATATACACTTTGCACTCATTTCTCCCTAAAATGGGGGGCTGTACGGTATTCCTGTAAATGTATTTTTATGTTCCTGTTTTTTGAACCAAAACAGCGTTACTAAACCCAGAGAAAACCCAGAGACATCGAGCTGCATTCTGATCTCTGTGTTAGTGCAGGACACATGAATTAGGTTGGGTTGCAGCTTAGCATAAAGGAGCAGTTTACCACATACAGTAAAGCAGGAAAAAGTTGGTTTTAACCTCAATTTAAAAAGCATACACAACTAGATAAATACCACATTATATTTTTTTTTTAAAAAAGGTAATATCAGATAATTTTATTCAGTGGCTTTTATAGATAGAAAGTCCAGCTTGTTGGCATCATTGGAGTTATATTATACATTCTGCATGGTTGATAGTGAACTAAGGTTTCTCAACATGGCTGCTTCACTCTGTAATAATTTTTTATTAGTTTTCAATTACTTTTGTGCCACTGGCGTGATCCAGCAGTTGATTCCTCTGCTCACAGTAGCCAGAGACTCCTTAAACAACTCCATAGCAGCAGATATTCTGGCTCCTAATTGAAAACTGTCTGAAGGGAAAGTCCCTTTCAGGGAGGCTTGACTGAGCAAATCAATTGCAGCGCTGCCCTGGTAAGGTGTGGCAATGCACCATATGATTGACAGGTGACATCACTTGATTGGTGGGTGCGTCTGGCTTAAAGTAAAAATGGCCAGGCCAGTTTGGATCTCTGGAGGGTCAAGATTAGCCCAGGGACTACCCTATTTCTGTCCAAGAGGATCAGACAGTGATTCAGATTCACTATTATTATTTTATTACATTGTTTGAAAATTAATTTGGGGTTGTTGAATGTGATTCCAAACAGAGGATTTACCCAAAAGAAATGTCTTGCTTGTTTCTTTCAGGTATAACCAATGGAGCGTTTGGTGCTTCAGATGGTAGTTCTCTATGTAGTATTGCATTCTGGCCTGTTTGAAAATCAAGGTATGTATATGAATGCTTGTTTTCTTGAAAAGAAATAGTACATATATAGCAAGGCAACAATGTGTGTTTAAGTGTGTGTACCAACTGGGATTGGTGATTTCCTGCTTTTAAAAAGAAAACTGGTAGTACTTACTTACGAGTATGTAACATAGTACAGTGGTACCTCAGTTTAAGAACAGTCCAGTTTAAGAACGATTCAGTTTACAAACTTTGCAAAACCCGAAATAGTGTCCTGGTTTGAGAACTTTACCTCGGTCTAAGAACGGAAGCCGATTGGTGGAAGGGCACTGGCGGCAGGAGGACTCATTAGGGAAAGTGCCCCTCAGTTTAAGAATGGTTTCAGTTTAAGAACAGACTTCTGGAATGGATTAAGTTTGTAAACTGAGGTACCACTGTATTCAATGAAGCACACTTCTGAGTAGACAAGTAAATAATTGCACTGTAAAGCATATTTTCAGGCCAAATGAGGTACATTTTCTAGGTGTCTGTGTCCTTAAGTGCAGGGATTTTTAGTTATTTTACACAAAGCAGAAGTACCAGGTTACAGGGAGGGGGAGGTGTGGATTTTGGAAAGGCAAATTCAGGGGTTTGCTCCTTAAGGCTTTGGGGGATCCTTATGGCTTTGGGGGATCGTTTAGGTCCCAGGTAGCAATGGGCCCACCTTACTGTGAGCTTTCCCCACATCTACTGTTACCTCAGGTTAAGTACTTAATTCATTCCGGAGGTCCGTTCTTAACCTGAAACTGTTCTTAACCTGAAGCACCAATTTAGCTAATGGGGCCTCCCGCTGCTGCTATGCCGCTGGAGCAAAATTTCTGTTCTCATCCTGAAGCAAAGTTCTTAACCCAAGGTACTATTTCTGAGTTAGCAGAGTCTGTAACCTAAAGGGTATGTAACCGGAAGTGTATGTAACCCGAGGTACCACTGTATATGCTACGCCACAGTTGATGGAACTGTTATTGGGTAAATGTTACTCTAATGACTGTTCAACAGAGCCTGAAGTGTCAGTGAGTCTTTTCTTTTCTCCCTTAGATCATAATCTGTTTCAACCTAGAAACCTTGAGATTTCCATGAACATTCGTCTTCAGCAGCTATCAGTGAAATGGGATGTTGGTGATGATTCTGAAGCATACTACTCCGAAACAGAATTTGTTTTTAATATCCAAGTCAATCGAACCGAAGAGAAGATTATTGACTTCCCAACTTTTCGTGAAATTCCCAGACGCTGGCCTCTCCAGGTATAGGTGGGAAAGGCCTAGAACTTTTGCCCATCAGTGGTCTGGCTCAGTTTTAGATGACTTCCTATGTTCCTATGAAAACCAGATAAGCCACATACATATGTGTTCTCTTCGATGTCTGTTATTCAAAATACACTTACCAGGCTGCATTAGAAAAAGCAAAACGTTTGAATACAGGCTGGGGAAAGTTATTGTTCTATGTTGAGTTGAAACCCAGGATTCTTAATGGCTGCCACAATACTTAGCCAGTTTCTTAAACTGCTGTAAATACCCAGAATTGTAAGTGCAAAAGGGCTGAATCATAGAATTAAATACAGTAGCACCTTGGCTTACGTTAGGGTAACCTAAACTTCGGGTTGCGAAAGCGGCAAACCCAGAAGTGTTTCACCACACGTGCATGCTCAGAAGCGGTTTACTGTCACGCGCACATGCGCAGAAGCGGTCTACCACTTCTTCTCCGGTTGCGAAAACCTCAGGTTCTGGCCGGACCTCCGGAACAGTTCCTGTTCGCAATCGGAGGTACCACTGTAGTATCTTTTCTCTAGTCTTATTTTCTGGGATATGAAGGCATATTTATGAAAGAATTGCCTTCCTCATTTGCTCTTGAGGAACAACAAAGCTTTCACATTCAGGCAATGGCTGATTAATGCGTGTCCAAAAGACGTGCGATCACCCACATGCGCGTTGCACTGAACCCAGAAGTGACCCAAAAATGTCAATCAACACAGCATGAAAAGGGTGTAATGGGGGGAGGAGTGTCATGGGGCAGGGAGCACTTCCACAAACAGGGGTCAGGAACAGAACCCCCATGCAAAATTGCTAGCAGCTGTGTACATTTTTTTAAACAAACAAACAAACAAAACCCAGGTCTGTAGGGCATTGTCAATTTATCCTTGGGTTTTGTTAGCACATAATCAAGCATGGGCTGTAAATTTTGTGAATAAAGTTGTTTAAAATAATCAAAATAATTCAGTATTTAAGCTAATGGCTAGCCCTTTTAAAAGTAGACCCAGTGTTCAATAGGTAAAGGTAAAGGGACCCCTGACCATTAGGTCCAGTCGTTACCGGCTCTGGGGTTGCGGCGCTCATCTCACTTTATTGGCCGAGGGCGCCGGCGTACAGCTTCCGGGTCATGTGGCCAGCATGACTAAGCCGCTTCTGGTGAACCAGAGCAGTACACGGAAATGCCGTTTACCTTCCCGCCGGAGTGGTACCTATTTATCTACTTGCACTTTGACGTGCTTTCGAATAGTCCAGCAATAAATGAAATGCTGAGGTGTCAAGCAAATCTAGTGGATTTTGTTACAGAAATTTAAGGTACCATATATTGAATACACTTAACACACACTTCAAGCTATCATTTAATCTGACAAAGTAGAAAGTATTATCTGCCTAACCTATCTAACTGAAAACAAGTGGAACATAAGAGATAAGTCCTGTGTGTGTGTGTGTGTGTGTGTGTGTGTGTGACTAGATCTTTGACCGAGTTGCTAAACCGAGCTGATATTAGTGGAGGTAGCTTTCAACGTATTGGTCTTACGCAAGTTTTATTGAATATCCAAAATTAGCGACTGCCTCAACTCGTATGTGAACGTTGCCAAATCCCAGGCACATTTTGCAAAAGTCAGAAAACTGAAAAGGCACCACTGGTGTATGTTGACAGTCACCATGCATTCACTTGGAAGTCTGGAAACGATTCAGGCTTATTCATTTAGTTTGCGATCCAGTGTTATCTTTCACCAAAAGTGGCTAACCAAGAAAGCTCACTGAGTGACCTTAGGCCAGTCACTGCCTCTCAGCCTAATCTACCTCACAGGGTTGTTGTGGGAATTAAATGAGGAGGGAGAAGAACCATGTAAGACACACTGAGCTCCATGGGGCCAAAGGTGGGATATAAATTCAACAAACAAATAAATAAACTAGAAAGACTTCCTGGATTGTTGTAGGGAGATCTGTTGAATAGTGTGGTCTGTGTCACATGGGGCTTCAGTGAGAGAGGAATTGCCTGGAATTGAGCGGAAGAATCTTAAGCCAATGTTTAAGTTCAGTAGACACCCCCACTCCCGGCACTGCAACCTCATGCAACACAGCCAAAAATGTTGTGGTAGGTCTCCCTGATCTCTTGGAGGGATGAGGCGCAGTGGCTTCTGCACATAGCTGTCAACCGTCCCTTATTTGGCAGGAAACTCCCTTATCCCAGCGCTGTGTCCGGCTGCTGTCCCGGATTGATGATATCCCGTAAATTTCCCGGGTTTCAAAGGAAGCAGCTCCTCTCCCTCCCTTCCTGCCGGCCAGAGAGGAGGGAGGCTCCAACTGTGTTGCTTGGCAGCGTTGCTCACCCAATAAGGAGTCTAAGAACGACTGGGGGTGGAGCTTGCATGCCTTTTGCCGATCAAATTGGCCGTGTTGCCTGGGGACTTGCCTTTGCTCAGTGCTTCCCAGCGGAGAGGTGACGGTGGTTTTCCTTGCTGCATCCCCTTTGCCGGGTTGCTGCGCTGTGGGAACCACCACTTGAGGCTTCACTTGGCTGCTGGCAGGGCTTTTTGCCTTTGGCTCAGAGGGGCTCAGAAGTTGAACATACCTGTGTTCGGAAAATCCCTTATTTTGGCTGCTGATCCCTTATTTTCGAGGCTGCTGGTCCTTTATTTTCAAATCTGTAAGTTGACAGCTATGCTTCTGCAGAGGACGAGGAGGAAGAATACAGACTAATGAAAGATCTGTTGTTTAAGCTTGAGTTCTGCTCATGCAACATTGGAGACAGCCCTATGATTATTATTTTTAGAACGGTCACTCCTCCACATATACAGATGCCTGCACATTTCATAAGCTAAAGAGTATAATCTATAGAATTCTAGAGTTGGAAGGGACCATGAGGATCATCTAGTCCATGGTGGTCCAACTCGTGGTCCAAGGGCCACACGCAGCCCTCAGTGTCCTTTTGGGCAGCTCTTGGCAACATTTGATGTTCCCCCACAGGTAGATGAGGCACTGGGTTTGGGGAAGGCGATGTGAGGGTTCTGGCAGAGCCCTAGAGTGCTCCTCCGTCTTAGTTAGTGCTTGGTTAGTGCTTTCCCAGCTTTGGGAAGGAGGTGGGAGGACTCTAGGTCAATGCCAGAGCCTTGCACCTCCTTCTCAATCTCTTTGGTATGGCAGCGCAAGGGCTGGGGGCTGGAGTGGGCTTTAAATATTGGCCTTGCTGCCTCCCCTGTTGTGCAATGATGTATTGTCCTGCCTGTGGGTTCTGTGTCCAAGTACTCTTTTCAGACCCATTTGGTCTGAAAGGTTGGACTGGCCTGATCTATTCCAACCCCCTGCAATGCAAGAATCTTGCACCCAACATGGGGCTCGAACCCACAACTATGAGATTAACAGTCTCATGCTCTACTGATAGAGTTGTCCCTAATTATTCAACTAAGATATATATTGCCTCACTGTTTTCCTTCTCAATTGCCTGCTTTTTAGGAGAATTATACGACCACTGTCAGTAAATCAAATAGACATCTGCAATGGAACTGGACCTCTGAAATACCCTTGGAGTGTGTGGCTCATGCAGTAAGGATCAGGAGCATGGTGAGGTTTTCTGAAGTTTGGAGCGACTGGAGCCCATGGAAGATAGCAGATGGTGAGCAAACATTGTCACCTTTAAGTATGAAAGAGCAAAATGCCCATTGGGGGGGACTGTATTATCACTGTTGAATGCAAGGACAGAGAGCCTATAGCTTGGCAGATAGCAAGGACATTTTTGTAAGCAGTTGCTCCAAATATAAGGCATGCTTATTTACACATTTACACAAACGTTTTGTTGGAGAGGGATGCGGGTGGCGCTGTGGGTGAAACCCCTGAGCCTAGGACTTGCTGATCAGAAGGTCGGCGGTTTGAATCCCCACGACGGGGTGAGCTCCCGTTGCTCAGTCCCAGCTCCTGCCAACCCAGCAGTTCGAAAGCATGTCAAAGTGCAAGTAGATAAATAGGTACCGTTCTGGCGGGAAGGTAAACTGTGTTTCCATGCACGGCTCTGGTTCGCCAGAAGCAGCTTAGTCATGCTGGCCACATGACCCGGAAGCTGTACGCCGGCTCCCTCGGCCAGTAAAGTGAGATGAGCGCCGCAACCCCAGAGTCAGTCACGACTGGACCTAATGGTCAGGGGTTCCTTTACCTTTACCTTTTTGTTGGAGAACAGCATTACAGAATCCGAGGAAGCGTGAATTTTGAAAGATTTTGGAAGAATTTTGAAACAATTTTGTGCTTCATTTTTCATGTCCTTTTTGGAAGTGTTGATGTGTTCGATTTGCATTAAGAGCAAATAGAACCTATCTTATCTGCTTGCTCCCTTCCTTGCTTGCTTGATGATTTAATTTCTATACTGCTCAGTATACTGAAAATATCTCTAAGTGGTGTACAGAAAACCGAAGCAACAACAGACAGCTTAAATGTAAAAATTACATACAGTTGCATGTAAAAATGTTACATTAGTACAAAGTTACACACAAACACAAACATATATATAATCCATATCAATTCATTTTCCTTCTGACACTGCTTCCATCCCTAGGACTAATTAGAGTCATTTCAAAATGTAGCTTTGGAATGAAAATACTCTATTTTTATAGAAACAGCAAAACCATAATGGCTCACAAATGCTGCCTCATCATTCTGTGTTCCCCTTTAAATTGAACAAAGATTTCGTTACCACATGCACTTTCTATTCATGGGATCAGTGGGTGTTTCTTCACAAAATACTTATAAAAATAATTAAGTAGCAGGAAATACAGGAAATTGCAGTCAGCTCAACTTATGCCAACTTTCACTCTTCTTTCAAATCCATCATCAAAAGCCTCATTTTCCATGACGCCTTTGACCCAACTCCCTAATTCCAAAACAGCATGCCTAAATTAGTATAACAAAAATGCATATATATTATTTCTCTGCTTTCGTTTGCCTCCACATCCCTCCACTGCCTCCGCAACGCTAACGATAAAGTGGGAAACCCCCCTGAGGCTTAGACTTAACCTATTGTGTACTGTAGAGTACCAAGGCATTTGTTAAATAACTATAGTGCACATGGCAACACTTTATTGCCTTTATATTTATTTATTTTTCCATTTATGAGTTGCTTTGCATAAGATTTCTCAAAGCAATCTAAGAATGAAAACATCAACAACAAAAACAACCATTGCAGAAATTTTATATATAAAACTATTAAAGCCATTACGTTGTTGGCATCCGTCTGTCTAGAGAAAGAATGGAATGCACAACTTGAGGTGAAATGAAACTGAACGTGACCTCCCCATGTGCAAGCCTAGGCAGTGAGCATAGAGGTCCTGGGTTGCCTAGATAATGACGCCCCTCTCAGCCTCGCTGAGGTGGTCCAAAGGAAAGCAGAGCAATACATTTGGCACCAGCTTGGCTGCAGGAGTTGCCAGAAGGCACCATCCAACCATCTTAGGGACTCCACTCCCAATTTGTGTAGGAGAGGTCACTTTGATGCTGCTAATGCAAGCAAAACAATGCAGGAGGCAGCAGTTATGAGTTTCTTGTCCCTGCAGCCACAGCAGGCGCCGTGATTCCCCAGTGGTTTTACTTCACCCCCAGAGGCGCACTCCATTGTCTCCTTATCAACGACTTGGATGATGGACTCAAGGGCATCCTGATCAAATTTGCAGATGACACCAAACTGGGAGGGGTGGCTAACACCCCAGAGGACAGGATCACACTTCAAAACGACCTTGACAGATTAGAGAACTGGGCCAAAACAAACAAGATGAATTTTAACAGGGAGAAATGTAAAGTATTGCATTTGGGCAAAAAAAATGAGAGGCACAAATACAAGATGGGTGACACCTGGCTTGAGAGCAGTACATGTGAAAAGGATCTAGGAGTCTTGGTTGACCACAAACTTGACATGAGCCAACAGTGTGACGCGGCAGCTAAAAAAGCCAATGCAATTCTGGGCTGCATCAATAGGAGTATAGCATCTAGATCAAGGGAAGTAATAATGCCACTGTATTCTGCTCTGGTCAGACCTCACCTGGAGTACTGTGTCCAGTTCTGGGCACCACAGTACAAGAAGGACACTGACAAACTGGAACGTGTCCAAAGGAGGGCAACCAAAATGGTCAAAGGCCTGGAAACGATGCCTTATGAGGAACGGCTAAGGGAGCTGGGCATGTTTAGCCTGGAGAAGAGGAGGTTAAGGGGTGATATGATAGCCATGTTCAATTTGCTTCCAAGGAGTGTGGTGGAGTCTCCTTCTTTGGAGGTCTTTAAGCAGAGGCTTGACAACCATATGTCATGAGTGCTCTAATGGTGTTTCCTGCTTGGCAGGGGGTTGGACTCGATGGCCCTTGTGGTCTCTTCCAACTCTATGATTCTATGAGACAGACGGATGCCAATAACAACATGGGAGCAATCTCTTCTCCCCAACCCCCCAAAAGATATCAAGGAAACTTCTGAGACAACTTTGAGATGAAACAACAACTTCCAGATGGTTTGTTGTTTGGTTTCTTACCACAAAAAGCTCAGAGCCATGTAGAACTTTTAGGACTGTCCTATGTCCTTAACAGCGTGTGCTTTCATAGAAAGAAGCCTTTGAGGTGGTGATGAAGTCCCTCAAACAAATGTAGAGTGAGTTCTAGTTACAATGAATGAAACGTAATCCTATAATACTTCTTCAGAAGTAAGCCTCATTGTGTTTGTTGTGTTTATTCTCTGGTAGGAATTGTTGCCCTGGAAACTATTTTTTTTTTATTTTTAAATTAAAACTCTTAATTTACGGAGTGGGGCTGGAATGCCTCAAAGGGTCCTGTTTCATTGTCACAATTATATGTACAAGCAAATCTCTCTCTCCCCCCCCCCCCCCCCGTTTCTTTCTTCAGGGCTGGATGTCGTAAACATTCGCTGGCATTTCTTATGGCCAGAGGGTAATAAGTTCGTTGAAATGGGTTCTGACGTCAAGTATTGCTGCATTGGGGTGGAAAATAAGAGTGTACCGAAATTTTATTTTGGTGATAAGCAGATGAACGTTGGACTGCAACGAAGAGTATTAGTTACTTTGAAAAATGTTACCCGTTCCAAGAGACTTGGCTACACTATCCGGTGTGATTCCGAAAGTTCATCTCTCTTTGTGACCAGTAAGCAGAAAATATTTGGTGTTTCCATTGAGGGAGGGGATTGTGTCCATCTGAGCAGCTTTTTGTACTTCCTGGCCAGGTTCATGTAACAGGAATATCTGAAGAGGAGCTCATGTCCTAAAGCAAGAGTGAGGAACCTTCTTTCCTCCTGACCAGAGCTTCTCTTTATCCTCTGAGCAAGAGGCCTTATCACAGTTCAAGGGCACATTCTATCTGATAAGAGAACTTGAGGAGGACCACTGGTGTGCCTGGCTTGAGGAGAGTCCTGTGGGCTAGATGAAGACCAGGGGGAGAGACATTTGACGTTCCTCACCCTCTTTCCAAAGGACTGCCTCCTCCCGTTCTGCACACACCCCAAGATATGGATGGGTGCTAGGTTAAGTTGGGAAGAATGAGAGAGTTGTTTATGTGGTCACACCTCAGTTTGTGCCCCATGTCTTGTTAAGTTCCTACATCTGGTGATGAGTTTTGTTCACATGTGCTTTTTAATTCCCCGTGTTTTTTGGGCCTGAATTGGGTGTTTTAATAATTTGCCATGCAGTTTTCAGCTTTAAAAAGACTGCTGATGAGTGTTCTTTCTTTGGACATTATCAGCCACCTTGGGTGAAAGTTTGCAAAGTAGAAAGATATGATATAAATTATCCTAGTAAATGAATATCCTGAAAGTCACCATGACCGGCTCTATCAAAGGTGGCAAAAATATCAGATCAGATTGATTTGATCTGCAAAATTGGTAGTCAGTTGATGGTGTGCTCACAGCTGACCCTAAGAGTAATTGTTTTCAAAGGTGGTTGAAAGAATGAAATGAAAGATGAAAACATTATAACCCAGTCTTGTTTCAACAGACCAACCTGATGCACCCAAAGACTTAGCCTGCAAAACAGAAGACATGATTAACTTAGAGTGTACCTGGCTCCCTGGTGCTAAAAATGCAGATGCTGAGTTGCTATGTCCAGCAAGCTTCACCTTGTCTGATGGGTAAGTGTTCTGAAACCCTAATCCTGACAGGAGAGATCCTTAGGAAGTGACAACAGTTATGCCAGCCATCATAGTATACCTTTTTTTTGAGGAAATGAGTTGTTGACGAAATGAATTACAAGGACAGAAAGTGTCCTGGAAGATGACCAGAGGGTTGGATCAAATGGATTATTTGCACACAGGACTTGGACTTAGGTAGAGGAAACACTTTACCTTTGTGCCCTAGGGGTGAAGGGGCCAATAATAATAATAATAATAACAACTTTTATTTATATCCCACCCTCCCCGGCCGAAGTCAGGCTCAGGGTGGCTAACATCAAATATATAACATTAGTATAAAATCAAACAATAATTAAATTACCTCTTAAAAACAGGTCAAAATCAAAGTAAAGTCTAATTAGATGGCTTTCAGCAGGGTTAGGATTGGGAACAGTAAGTGCCGATCAGTAAGTGCTATAGCCCTCCAGATGATGTTAAGATACCATTCCCATCATCCCTGAGAGCCCTGACTATTGGTCACGCTGGAAACCTAGTTAGTGCTAACTAGTAATTTGTTGTGGAGGTGGTAGGGTGTGTCATTTTAGGGGGTGAAACTTAATTTTTGCAAACTTCTTAAGTGAGGGGACTTTAAAATATGTTTTTGAGAACACTGATGTCCTAGATCTGGAAGGGTTTAACAATGCTTTTGGTTGGCATGCATACTTGTGGTACGACAAGGCAAAGATTCATAAAATGTTCAAAAACCATATTGTCAGAAAAGCAATATTTATTGTTTGGACAAAATATAAAGACTTACTAGAAAGTAAGACCCCGAGATGGTTATCACCAATGGAGGCTAAGGCCCGGAAGAGACTCAATATGGAGGCCGACTGGCCGAAATATTGGGAATTAATAGAAAAAATTGGAGACAAATGGAGGTTGCAGAGCTTGGAGAAATTAAAGAATAAGGTGCAAGATTGGTTACATTACGCCCAAATCCAAGAGGTTTTTAAATTGGACAAAAAGATAGGATTCCAGGTGGAGAAGTCGAAATTAGAGACAGAACTGTTGGAACCAAAGACTAAGGTACTTTCGAGAATGTATAACTTGCTGCTGAAATGGAACACACAGGATGAGACTGTTAAATCAGCCATGATAAAATGGGCTCAGGATATTGGGTATAACATTATGTTTGAGGACTGGGAAAGGTTATGGACCACCGGAATAAAATTCACGGCATGTAATGCCTTGAAGGAGAATATTATGAAAATGATATATAGGTGGTACATGACCCCAGTCAAGCTTGCAAAAATATATCACCTGTCTGATAATAAATGTTGGAAATGCAGAGAGGCTGAGGGGACATTCTTTCACCTCTGGTGGACATGCCCAAAAGTGAGGGTCTTCTGGGAAATGATCTATAATGAACTAAAAAAGGTATTCAAATATACCTTTGTTAAGAAACCGGAGGCCTTCCTCTTGGGCATTGTCGGCCAGAAAGTGTCAAAGAAGGACAGAAATTTCTTTATGTATGCGACAACAGCAGCAAGAATACTTATTGCAAAGTATTGGAAGACACAAGACTTGCCCACACTGGAAGAGTGGCAGACGCAATTGATGGATTATATGGAGTTGGCTGAAATGACTGGCAGAATCCGAGACTTGGGAGAAGAAACAACGGAAGAGAACTGGAAGAAGTTTAAGGACTATTTACAAAAACAATATAAGTTGTATGAATGTTAAGTATTTGCACGATTTAGAAAATCTCAGCTCCAGCAAATAGATTCTGTAAAATAGAAAATTAAGTTATAAGTAAGAAAAGGTCGAAATTTAAGGCAATAATATGTTTAAATTTAAGGTATGAGTAAATGATAAAAATTATCTTAAACTCAGAGGTATAATATTTGGAAAGTACAAAATAAGGTATGAAACAAGGTAATAATTTGCTGATATTTTTAATATAACTAATGCAGGGTAAAGGAGATGTGAGGAAGTCCAAAGAAGCTTTGAAATTATGTTATGATACATGTCATATTGTTTATTATTTCTGCATTTTGTATCTAAAAAATCTCAATAAATATTTATTTAAAAAAAATTATGTTTTTGAGTGTGAGGAATTCAACTCTGCTATTCTTTTTGTGATTGGACAACATTTAGCTTGGTAAGTCTACGTTTGAAGAAGAAACACATAAACTGCTTTTGAAAAACCAAAGAATTTTAATTTTACCTTCTGAAAATGTCAAGTAATGCTGGATAATAATAATAATAATAATAATAATAATAATAATAACTGCAAGTACTTGGCAATCATTTAAAATGATTTCTATGCATTTTTACACACATTTTACTTACCAAGCAAAACTAAATTATATTAATTCAACTAAAATATATATTGAAATCTCAAGTAAAGTTACAACATTTTAACTCCCCTCATTTTTGGAATTTGAAAGTTGAAAAATTCAACATGCCCTACTAGGGGTGGGGTGGGTGGTGGGTTGGAGAAATGTATGCATTTTTTAAAACCTTGATTTCCACTTCTATTATGGTCCAAATATTCTCTAATATTCCATTTCTGATGGAAGATCAATAAACTCTCTTTTCTTCCCCTCCGAAACGTCAATCACCATGTCTCGAAAGTTCTTCCAATGAAACGTATTGCAGCTCGACCTCTTCCCCATCCTGTTCATTCAAGATTGGCAAGCAAACCATATACAATTTAATACTGACATCCAGAAATTGCATTGGAGAGAAATTTACCAGTCTTACTGTTGATGTAGCCCACAGAGGTAAGAGTTTATTTTCTCTATCGGTGTTACACTTTACCTACTACCACCATCTGAAAATAAAGAATAGGCTCCTGCATATTGCAGCTGGGGCAAAACATTAAACAAAAATTTAAGCTACACTTTGACATCCCCAAGTGGGTAAAACAAACTCTTAGGTGATCCAGTTCTTTTGCACAAAGAGAATTCTGGGCAAGCTGAAATTCCAGATTGGTAAATCTCAGTAAATATTGTTAGGATATTTCCGTTCCACCTTAAAAGGGAGCAGGCTTTTGTGTGTCACAGAGTCTGCGTATTTCCTGTTCACAGGATGTTTATGTTTGCTATTGCTTTCGTTTCTCTCTCGGTGCCTGAACACGCTAGCAGGCGGTCATGTTTTTCTTTGTTCTGACCAACGCTGAATAAACTTGTAAATATGCTCTCCTGCTGTGCAACTTTCGCTGTGTGAATTCTGCTGATAGAGTGTGCACCAGCCTAAGAATGTGGAAGGTATTTTTCTAAGGCTTCGTGTCGCTAATTGCTGATACTGTATCTACGGGAGATCGATGGACGTCCAGAGTCCGGCTGGAGGCAGTGATGGCCTTTGTCTCCCTGGCAGTATCCCAACAAATATCTCCCTTTTACACTGCTCTGTTTGCTCCCAAGTGATAAGAGGATGATACTCCTTACTGCTACCAATGGAAGCAGAAGAAGTAGGAACACGAAGCAGAAGAAGTAGGAACACAGAAAGCTGCCTTCTGCTGAGCACCAAGTCCATCTAGTTCAATATTGTCTATCCTGAAGAGTATTGGCTCCCCAGGGTTTCAGAAGGGCTACTTGGAGATGCTGGAATCTCCTGCATGCAAAGTGCTCTACCAGTGAGATAAGGCCAAACTAAATGCTTGTGTTAATTTTAACCCATGAGATGGCGGTGCTTGCAATGCACTGCGTTGCCCCCTTGGTATTTCCCAGTTTCAGTATGTGATAAAGATCCAGCTCCAAATTTTCTGCTGCTCTTTCCTTACAGGTTGGCTGCTATGAGAACAGGACTAGATGTGCCATTGGCCTGATACACAACTTAATTGCCTCCAGAACTTAAACAGGGTGCAAAACAAGAACAATATGGAATCCCCCCCCCCAGTTGCCTGTAGGGTGAACTACATTTAGCTGCTGAATGAATAAAATAATAGTCAAGGCATATCATCTATATTATTATTATTTTTAAGATTTTTTATTGATACAACAAGAAAAAAGAAAAAAAAACAAATACCAAATTACACACAGGAATAACTATAGACACATAATTTTCTTAGCAAACATTATAATGTATATTGGTCTTAACACTAAAGACCCAACCCCCCCGTCTATTCCATATTTCAATTTCATAATACTTATTGCCAATACACACTTTTATTATAATTAAACTTATTCTTAATATATCTAATTTTGTTTATCTACCTTGCAACTATTACTGAAGTTCACTTATATTAACAATGAAAGTTGACATGACCTTCAGAAGGATCTATACCAGGTTATCAGTGGGGCGGGGTGGGGTTTTGTTGTTGTTGTAAGGGATAGTCCACCCAATATTATGCAAGGGAGAATAGCCGTTGATATGGATACTGAAAACACTAGTTTCCCCCAGGCTTGATTTGGATTGAGACTGACACTCATGGACAAAATTAGCAAATAAATGCTCTGATCAATGTACCTATCTCCTGCTCGCTCCCTCACCTTAGTTCTCCTGCTCTCTCTCATTTCTCCCTTCTCCCTCTTTGGTACTGCTATAGCTGTGAACCCGATGCCGGGGATGTTGGGGAACACAGCAGGACTTCTGGGAAACTTGGCTCAGTGCCCTGTTGGCATTTGAGATGAGCGAGGGAGACCTTATTTTCTTCCCTTGTCCCACCTTTTTAGCAAAAGCAGGTTGGTGCTGGGAGAGAGGGGAAATTAGTTGACTTTTTACTTTTTATTGTGCTGGAGAAGAAGTATGTGTGTGGCATGTTTGTGTGTTGCAATGTTCAGCTTGGATTTGGGGCAAGCATTTTGAGCTGCCAGAGTTTATAACTGGGCCTTTTTTCTTTCAACGATTTAAGCTACATATGCTTCAGGTTAAGGTTATATACGCTTCAGGTTACATACACTTCAGGTTACAGACTCCGCTAACCCAGAAATAATGCTTCAGGTTAAGAACTTTGCTTCAGGATGAGAACAGAAATTGTGCTCTGGCGGTGTGACAGCAGCAGGAGGCCCCATTAGCGAAAGTGGTGCTTCAGGTTAAGAACAGTTTCAGGTTAAGTACAGCCCTCCGGAACGAATTAAGTACTTAACCCGAGGTACCACTGTATACTGCTCCATATTTCAAAGAAATATTGGAGCAGCTTACAACATTGTACAAATATCACAAGTAGATAACACAAAAAGCTATTGTGACAGCACAGAACAATTTGATAAGCTATCCTTCTGAAAACAGTAACATAAAACTAAAACAATTAACATATAGGGACCATATAGGGCGCGAGTGATCATGCTCTTCTGAAGTTTACTATACAGCGGAAAGGAGCAGCCAAGCATACTAGGACTCAATTTCTTGACTTTAAGAAAGCCGACTTCATAAAACTTAGGGAAGTGCTGAGTGAGATCCCATGGACAGTAATACTAAAAGGAAAGGGAGTTAATGATGGCTGGGAGTTTGTTAAGAGGGAGATAGTAAAAGCACAGCTTCAGGCAATACCAATACGACGGAAACATGGAAGGTTCCTAAAGAAGCCAGGGTGGCTATTTAAAGAACTTTTAACTGAGTTAACATTAAAAAAGGATGTGTACAAAAAATGGAAAAGGGGGGAAACCACCAAAGAGGATTTCAAACAAATAGCCAGCACGTGTAGACACAAAGTCAGAAAAGCTAAAGCACAGAATGAACTCAGGCTTGCTAGAGAGGTTAAAAGCAACAAAAAAGGCTTTTATGGGTATGTTCGTAGCAAAAGGAAGAACAAAGAAACAGTGGGGTCACTCAGAGGAGAAGATGGTGAAATGCAAACAGGGGACACAGAAAGGGCTGAACTCCTCAATGCCTTCTTTGCCTCAGTCTTCTCCGATAAAGAAAACAATGCCCGACCTGAAGAATTTGGAGCAAATGATTCAGCAGAGGAAACACAGCCCAGAATTAACTAAGGAGATAGTACAAGAATACTTGGCTAGTTTAGATGTATTCAAGTCTCCAGGGCCAGATGAACTGCATCCAAGAGTATTAAAAGAACTGGCAGATGTGATCTCAGAACCACTGGCAGTCATCTTTGAGAATTCCTGGAGAACAGGCGAAGTCCCGGCAGACTGGAGGAGGGCAAATGTTGTCCCTATTTTCAAAAAGGGGAAAAGCGAGGACCCAAATAATTACCGCCCAGTCAGTCTGACATCAATACCAGGGAAGATTCTGGAGCAGATCATTAAGCAAACAGTCTGTGAGAACCTAGAAAGGAATACTGTGATCACCAATAGTCAGCATGGATTTCTGAAAAATAAGTCATGTCAGACTAACCTGATCTCGTTTTTTGACAGAATTACAAGCCTGGTAGATGAAGGGAACGCAGTGGATGTAGCCTACCTTGATTTCAGCAAGGCATTTGACAAGGTGCCCCATGATATTCTTGTAAAGAAGCTGGTAAAATGCGGACTTGACTATGCTACCACTCAGTGGATTTGTAACTGGCTGATTGACCGAACCCATCAATGTGCTCATCAATGGTTCCTCTTCAACCTGGAGAAGAGTGACTAGTGGGGTGCCACAGGGTTCTGTCTTGGGCCCGGTCTTATTCAACATCTTTATCAACGACTTGGATGATGGACTCAAGGGCATCCTGATCAAATTTGCAGATGACACCAAACTGGGAGGGGTGGCTAACACCCCAGAGGACAGGATCACACTTCAAAACGACCTTGACAGATTAGAGAACTGGGCCAAAACAAAAAGGATGAATTTTAACAGGGAGAAATGTAAAGTATTGCACTTGGGCAAAAAAAATGAGAGGCACAAATACAAGATGGGTGACACCTGGCTTGAGAGCAGTACATGTGAAAAGGATCTAGGAGTCTTGGTTGACCACAAACTTGACATGAGCCAACAGTGTGACGCGGCAGCTAAAAAAGCCAATGCAATTCTGGGCTGCATCAATAGGAGTATTGCATCTAGATCAAGGGAAGTAATAGTGCCACTGTATTCTGCTCTGGTCAGACCTCACCTGGAGTACTGTGTCCAGTTCTGGGCACCACAGTTCAAGAAGGACACTGACAAACTAGAACGTGTCCAGAGAAGGGCAACCAAAATGGTCAAAGGCCTGGAAGCGATGCCTTATGAAGAATGGCTAAGGGAGCTGGGCATGTTTAGCCTGGAGAAGAGGAGGTTAAGGGGTGATATGATAGCCATGTTCAAATATATAAAAGGATGTCACATAGAGGAGGGAGAAAGGTTGTTTTCTGCTGCTCCAGAGAAGCGGACACGGAGCAATGGTTCCAAACTACAAGAAAGAAGATTCCACCTAAACATTAGGAAGAACTTCCTGACAGTAAGAGATGTTCGACAGTGGAATTTGCTGCCAAGGAGTGTGGTGGAGTCTCCTTCTTTGGAGGTCTTTAAGCAGAGGCTTGACAACCATATGTCAGGAGTGCTCTGATGGTGTTTCCTGCTTGGCAGGGGGTTGGACTCGATGGCCCTTGTGGTCTCTTCCAACTCTATGATTCTATGATTCTATGATTCTATGATTCTATAATGGCTACTAGCAGAACCAAAATACAACTGAGACAAGCAGACCTACCCACCAAGTATCTACTAGCATATATTAATTTATACGGTGATTTTTTTCCTGCGGGGGACACATACCCCTAAACATTTTGTGAATCTCAGTTTGGCTTCATTGAGGGGCAGTATTTCAATGTGAGTAGGAAAATGAGAGCACCCCTAAACATTTTTTTTTAGAAAAAGGCACTGTATTTATAAATAGCAGCAGCACTCTCACTTCCTCTTATCTGAATTTATGTTCCAAGACAGATTACAAACTGCAGCAGAGGCATCTCCAGTTTTTATCATGGTACTCTATGAAACTATCCTGAAATAATTCAGAGTTATTATTGCACATTTTTTTACTGTCCAAGTTCACTGAATTGCTCTTTCAGAAGTGTGCATTTTTCTTTCTCCCTTTCAAACTAGTTCATCCTGCAGCCCCCTACAAACTCCGTGCAGCTTATACAAACGCTACTACCATCCAGTTACAATGGCAGATAAATGAAATAAGCGAAGCCCTGTCGCTGTCATGTGAAATTCATGGTGCTTCTCGTGAAGGGGAACAGGTAAGAAGCAAACATGATTAGTACACAGAAATGTGTGGTGATCTTTTTCAGATTCATAACATTTCTGGCTTTCCTGTTAATTGCTCAACCTATAGTGATGGCGGAGAGCTTAGAAAACACTAGACGGCAATCTTTTGCATGATTGTTTTAAGAAGTATGGAAACTAGTGCTAAAGGAAAAGCTTACAGTGGTATCTTGGGTTACATACGCTTCAGGTTACATATGCTTCAGGTTACAGACTCCACTAACCCAGAAATAGTGCTTCAGGTTAAGAACTTTGCTTCAGGATGAGAACAGAAATCGTGGTCTGGCGGCACGGCGGCAGCAGGAGGCCCCATTAGCTAAAGTGGTGCTTCAGGTTAAGAACAGTTTCAGGTTAAGTACGGACCTCCGGAACGAATTAAGTACTTAACCTGAGGTACCACTGTACTTACAAAATGTACACTTTTTAAAAAAGGATCAGAGGCATACAAGTTTTATGAAGCGTGGTGTTGTTTTATTGTACATGGTTGTAAAAAAAGAAAATAACTTAAGTCCCCTGTCTACACATAAGCAGCTGTGGTTGGGAAAGCAAGAATTTGTAACAATGTATTGGTCAAGGTGCTACTCCCATCCATTTTATAGATTTGTTTTGGTTTTCTTTCTTTATATTTGTTATGCTTTAAATTTAACATTAACAGTGTTATGGTTCTTGCTGTATTCTGTGTGAAAATTCAATAAATGCAATGTTTTTTTTTAAAAAAAAAGAATAGCCAGATTAGTCTGCAAAAGCAAAGTATTTTTATTTTTTTTTAACGTGGCACAAAACTTTCAGCTCCTGAAGGGATCCCTGTGTGTCAAGATCTTATTCCATAGAACTGTGGCGTATAGTGCATTCCTGCGAATGCTTACAAAGGAAAACACTTGTTCTCAAGTTTTGGGGAAGTTTATGGCTTACAGCAAATTAGTTTTTGTGTCACTTCTCCCCTACACCAAGAGGGGAGATTTCGCTTCTTTTCTTTAAAATTTAAAGCAGTATAGAAACAAAATGAAATCACAGAATTGTAGAGTTGAAAGGAACACCAAGCGTCATCTAATCAATGCAGGAATCTCAACTAAAGCACCCATGATAGCTCATGAAATTTGATTTGCTGTCACTTCCAAATGTGCGATTGAGACTTGTTTCCCTTGAAACAAACCACAACCTGATGCCTAGCTATGTTATTGTCTTCCTGGTTGTTTGTTTCTCCTGAACTAGCCACAGTGGTCCTGCATTCGCACAACAAGCCACGGGGTGTGTGTGTGTGTGTGTGTGTGTGTGTGTGCTTGTGTTAGGGAAGGAGTGAAGTGGGGGTCATCTGCTTGTTCATTGTAAGCCGTAAACTGTGGCTTACTGTGATCAGTGGTGTGACGGATGCCCATTGTGACCAGTAAGACAGAAATAGGTGGAGCCACAGTCAACGTCAAGCAAAGCCAACTAATTCTAGTTCTGCTCCCATCCTCCTCCCAACTTAGTTCCGCAATGGCAACACTGAGCTTAAGGAAGAAGAAGCTGATAGCCAGGACCGGGTGCAAAAAAAGAAGTCAGGCAGGTATGGGCTGCCTGAGGACAGAGTGAGGTTGGTGGAGCAGTGCCTCATTTGCCCCAGTGGACCAGCCAACACTGATTATGATGTGTGAATTAGACTACTATATTGAGCTGGGCTGGCTTCCATGTAATCATGGATGTGTTTATAGCATTCATTGTTAAAGCTGTGAGCACAAAAAGTTGGTGCTTTCAAACCAAAGCAAATAAGCACGCATAATCGTAGCTAGTCTTCTATCCTTAAAGACCCTGTGAAATATATAGATTGAAAACCAACATCACAGCCATGTTATAAACAAAGATCCCACCATTAGCCAGGTCTATCTTAGGATCTCTTGCTGACCAGTGTTGGAGTGTGTGATCTAACACAAAAGTCCTGGTTGAAACTTGATTCCTTTTGATATAGCCCAGCTCTGCATCTTATTAGTTTCTAATGTGGATGAATGTATTGCATAACACATTATTTTAAACAAAATAAAAAAATTCCTTCCAGTAGCACCTTAAAGACCAACTAAGTTAGTTCTTGGTATGAGCTTTCGTGTGCATGCACACTTCTTCAGATACACTGAAACAGAAGTCACCAGACCCTTCTATATAGTGAGAAGGTGGGGAGGGGTATTACTCAGAAGGGTGGTGGGATTGGGTGATTGGCAGATAGCTGTGATGAGCCTGATCACCCAATCCCACCACCCTTCTGAGTAATGCCCTTCCCCACCTTCTCACTATATAGAAGGGTCTGGTGACTTCTGTTTCAGTGTATCTGAAGAAGTACGCATGCACACGAAAGCTCATACCAAGAATTAACTTAGTTGGTCTTTAAGGTGCTACTGGAAGGAATTTTTTTATTTTGTTTTGACTATGGCAGGCCAACACGGCTACCTATCTGTAACTGGAACATTATTTTAAATGCAACAAAAGTTTTTTAACAATAGAAAGCTGTAAGTAAAGAGTAAAGGGACCCTTGACCATTAGGTCCAGTCATGACCGACTCTGGGGTTGCGGCACTCATCTCACTTTATTGGCCGAGGGAGCCGGCGTACAGCTTCCGGGTCATGTGGCCAGCATGACTAACCCGCTTCTGGCAAACCAGAGCAGCACACTGAAACGCCGTTTACCTTCCCGCCAGACCGGTACCTATTTATCTACTTGCACTTTGACGTGCTTTTGAACTGTTATGTTGGCAGGAGCAGGGACCAAGCAACGGGAGCTCACCCCATCACGGGGATTCAAACCGCCGACCTTCTGATCGGCAAGTCCTAGGCTCTGTGGTTTAGTTTGACCCTAAACATGTTTAATGTTCATGTTTTGCAGAAAAACGTTACAGTGCAGTACAGTAAAGATTCACATCCCCAAATTATCCTAGATGGGTTGCAGCCGTCTACAAACTACACGTTAAAAGTACGCTGTGGTGCAGCAAGACATTTTTGGAAATGGAGCAAATGGAGCGAAAGTAAAACTATCCAAACAAATGAAGCTGGTAAGGATTTCATGTTGTGGGGAAGAAGTTTGGGGTGACCAGGTTTATAATCTTCTACTGCAGGATGCTGTTTGCCCACATTTTCCAAAAATTGTGGGGAAATGGTCAAGAGGGAGCTTTTTCACTTTTTGAATGTGCAGAATGAAAAATGGCAAAAGAATAAAAAACGTATGGAGTAGATGACCCACTCTCCCCAATCTCCCCCTCTCCTTCTTCCTATGATGGGCATTGGGAAGAAGATACAGTAAATGTATTTAGTCTTCTACAGACCCAATTGTGTGGGTTAACTAACAAAGGAAAATAATGGCTAGTACCTGTTTTAAAACCATGGGGACTTGCACATAAAGAGCCGTAGTAGCAGAGCTTAAATCCTATCGTTAGACAGATTAAAGAATCATAGGAATAGGTCATTTAACCTTCTTTTAATAATGTGTTCAGCTGCATAAAGCTATTTTGCAGTGAAACAAACCACACACTGAAGTAAGTTTAAAACATACTTATAGTCATGCATTGCCTTAAGCAGCAACAATAAGCAAATGCAGGCATGAACATTATTGGGTAGAAATATGTAGTGGAGAGAGAGAGAGAGAGAGAGAGAGAGAGAGAGAGAGAACAGGAACAGGAAACAAGCCTTACTTCCTCCCTTCCAGGAGAAGAGGGGATGTGACATCACTGAGCCTACTCTAGCAATTTAGAACTCTGTGATCCTTAACTCCTTCACATACTAACTAACATTGTTAGATTTGACTGCAAATCTTCCACATGGACCTCATAATGCAGCAGTGGCAGCAAGGATTTTGCTCTCCCTCTTCCTCCACTGGGACATCTAGAATACTTGTAATAGTTCCCAGGTCCCAAGTCCATTGTTATAAGGTGTGTGTCTGAACCGCACTCAAGTTTATTCCTGCACACACTACCAAGAGGTTTAGGATCTTTTGTTGGAGCTAGTGACAAAGAAGCCTCATTCAGCTATTTTCCCCACCTGGGTTTTATAATATGAGCTCCATTCCACAGTGTATAACCCTGTTTTATGTGCTTTGGTTTACAGCTCCATCAGGGCAACTGGATATTTGGAGAGACATTGACTCATGTTTGGAGAACTGTAGCATAACGATATTTTGGAAGGTAAGTCTTTCTGGTCATGCAGCCAGTGATGATGAGAGATTTCACCCCTTCCACTGCTAATAACTAAAAACTGCAAGGCTTAGACTATTTTTTTTTTTTTTTAGATAAAGGATGTGGGTGACGCTGTGGTCTAAACCACAGAGCCTAGGGCTTGCCGATCAGAAGGTTGGCGGTTCGAATCCCCGCGACGGGGTGAGCTCCCGTTGTTTGGCCCCAGCTCCTGCCAACATAGCAGTTCGAAAGCATATCAAAGTGCAAGTAGATAAATAGGTACCACTCTGGTGGGAAGGCAAACGGTGTTTCCATGCGCTGCTCTGGTTCGCCAGAAGCGGCTTAGTCATGCTGGCCACATGACCCAGAAGCTATCTGCCAGCTCCCTTGGCCAGTAAAGCGAGATGAGCGCCGCAACCCCAGAGTCATCCGCAACTGGACTTAATGGTCAGGGATCCCTTTACTTTTACCTTTACTTCACATATACATTGTGCATTACAAATCATTGTTCCATTACTGTTTGATTGTGTGAGGCTCCCTGGGAAATTACTAGTATATTTTTTAAGCAGTTTGTTAACTGGAGTGTTAGAAGAACCTTTGATCCTGACAAAATGTAGCTCCCTAACAAAAGCTCCCTAACAAAAAAGCTTGGCCAGGAGGGTTCACCAGTCTAAGCAAATCTTCTTACCCCCTAAGTGCTCTGCTGTCCATATATCCAGAATTCCACAATGGGAGCTTGGGTACCATCTCATTGGGGAGAGACAATAGTTTGGTGGGCCCATGCTTTGCATGTGGAAGGTCCCAGGTTTAATCCCTGCCATTTCCAGCTAAAAGGATCCAGTAGCAGGGAATGAGAAAAATCTCTGCCTTCAGTCCTTGAAAACCAATGTTGGTCCTGAGCTAGTTGGATAAATAGGTTGACTCAGACTGTGTACACTTGACCAGCTTTCAAGGCTTCGATGTCATTCCTTTTCTTAATTTGCATTGAATCTGGTTTAGCAGGGAAGCACATCAAAACACAGTAATTCATTAGGAACAATGCCCTTTAAAATCCTATGCCCTTTTAAAATGTGGGGTTTTTTTTGGGGGGGGGCGGTAGAATTATTGGGTTGCTGTTTTTATTTTAATTATATATTTTGTGGTTTTATATTTTGATTTTATTCTGTGAACTGCCCTGAGACCTCCAGGTATAGGGCGGTATATAAATTCAATAAATAATAATAAAAATAACAGCAGGATCGTTATAATAAGATCGATACAGATTCTGGTTCCAAACCAGCAATGGGAACACAATGGGTGCAAAGTTACACAGGTGTGGGTACACAGCCTTGGAATTTTCTCCAACTTGAGCTGTTGGTTTCAAAGAACAGGATGGAACCATGTCCCCTGATAATGGGCAGGGGTTTTATATGGGTGTTTTTTTCCCCTTTCCAAAATAAAAAGACTCAAAAGCCATTATGCAAGAGAGTCGTTCCAGAATCTGCCTGCCTAGTTGACTCACTGGTCTTGTCGCTTCACCCTGAATGCTGCTGTCAACTGACAGCTTCTGATTTCTCAAGACAAAAATACCAAAAGAAAAACTGACATTTCGTATAAAGCATAGTCAACAAAAGTAACTTGGTCCCATTGTAGAAAAGGACGTTGTTTTGTTTTCCTCCCAACAGGCATCACCACACTTCCATGCTCACGGAAGAATTGTAAAATATGAGATATTGTGGGAAAAGTTAGAGGAACCTACTGAAACACATCGCAGTGACATAAGCCCCACATTGAATAATTGCACCATTTCCCTTGGTAACTCATCTTACAAAATCAGCGTCTCAGCAAGGAACTCTGTGGACACATCTCATCCTGCTGCGATTGTCATCTCGGCAGCTGAAGATGATGGTTTGTACAGCTAAACTTGTTCCAGTATGTGTTTCTTCCTTTTGTCCCAATGAGATAATGTTATGCCTACCAGATCTGAGAAATGTACGAGAACCCCTGTACACCTAGAACTCCACCTTCTTTAATTTTCCTTTGGGGAACTGTTATGACTGTGCAAATACAAACATTGGGCTTCTGGCTGTCTTGGAGTTCACTCAGAAGTGGGGTTCTTAATCCTGTGCATTAAAATACTAAATCGTGTGGTTTTTCTCCTGCCACCACATCCCAAGGAGATGGGTAACACTTCCTTGCTAAAAAAATCAATTTTGTATTATTTCTCTTACACGTACACATGGGGTTGTAACAGATTTAGTGACTGGTTATGTGTGAGCCAAGCTGTGGTTTACAGAGATGTTAAATGAACCCAGCTTCCTCTTCACCTCATTCACTCCCTCTCATCTCTTGTCCTGAGTGGTTGAGAGGAAGAGTTTGAGAGGTCTTGTTTCCAAAGCACATAACATCCACAACCTGCTGTGTTGTCTGGAACCAAAACTGCACTCAATGTCAATTGTGGTTAAATTTGAAGAAGCTATCTTCAGAAAAAAAAGTATCAAGTAGGTTTGCTTTAAACCAAGAGTCAGCAACATTTTTCTGATGGGGGCCACATTTCCTTTGAGGGCAATCTGTGCTGTAATCACAAGTGAATAAAATTGCCCCCCTACTTTCTTTCTGCTGCCTCCTTCTCTTTGCTACTCCTTTCTTCTTATTTTTTCACTTCCTAGTCAAATGCAGGAATTGGGCCAAAGCCTTAGGGCCATAGATTGTTCACCTGTGTTTTGACCTAACCATTGCTAATGTTAACCACGGTTTCTCTGGACAACATGATAAACCATGGTTAAAAGGAAGCAGCAGTGAAAGCTATAGAAATTTGGCTCCTGGCCACACAGGAGTAGGAGAAAGGGATGAGCCCGTGATTCAGTGCAGCTCATTCACATGCTAAGTTTGACATTCAGATGTCGTCATTATCTCATTAGTTTGTCTAACCTGATGCAGCAAAATACTTGCGATTGCAGCTTTTGGTTCTCCATGTTGTGATATGCGCCTTGCTTCCTTGAGTTTTCCAGGGACAACACTACAAAGTTCAGTGTCCTTTGGATGAGATAGCACTCAAAGCTCTTAACTAATGCTACAATATACTGCTTTTCAGGAAACATGAATTGCAGCATGGAAGACACACAGAATAACACAGAACATGGCATTTATATAGCTTGGCAGTCTCAAAGCAGGTTTGATGGCTACGTCGTGGACTGGTGCAACAACCCAAAGTCCCATCTTTGTGACTTTCAGTGGAAGAAGTTTGGCCCCAATGACTCCAGTGCTCTCATTACACATGGTAGGAACAGCATACCATTGTCATTGAATGATTAATTCTTGAGTTGAAGAGGAATTGAAACTTCATAAAACTTTGCTGCTCAAGAGCAGAGCGGCAGTTCAGCTACAGCTGCTCTTGGAAGAAAGTGATTATCTGGATCCATTTCATTCTTGATCTTACTTGGGGACAGAATTGGCCTTGCCTGGTTAGATGGATGACTTTCTCCAGGAGAAAGATGGGGGTACAGTGATGAAGCTGCCAATTTTTATCAATAACTCAGTGATGTGTGTGTATACACACATACACCAACCATTGACTGCAGTATTCCCTTGGATTTTCCCCATAGGTGGGGGGCAGATGGCTTGATAGGGATGGTTCCAGAGAGTAGCATTTGCCTTCTGGCAGTTTAACTACAGGGTGTCTCAGGGCATCATATTCTCCCCAATGCTATTTAACATCTGCTATGGGAGTGGTCATGACGCAGGTGGCGCTGTGGGTTAAAGCCTCAGTGCCTAGGGCTTGCCGATTGAAAGGTCGGCGGTTCGAATCCCTGCGGCAGGGTGCGCTCCCGCTGCTCGGTCCCAGCGCCTGCCAACCTAGCAGTTCGAAAGCACCTCCGGGTGCAAGTAGATAAATAGGGACCGCTTACCAGTGGGAAGGTAAACGGCGTTTCCGTGTGCGGCTCTGGCTCGCCAGAGCAGCGATGTCACGCTGGCCACGTGACCCGGAAGTGTCTCCGGACAGCGCTGGCCCCTGGCCTCTTAAGTGAGATGGGCGCACAACCCCAGAGTCTGTCAAGACTGGCCCGTACGGGCAGGGGTACCTTTACCTTTACCTTTATGGGAGTGGTCATAAGGTCTGGAGTAAAGTGTATTTTTCTGTAACATCTGAGTCAGGAGCATGTCCTGAACTGTTTCCTAGATGCAATAATAGGCTGGATGAGGGCTAGCTAACTGAACACTGAGAAGACAGAGATCTTAAGGGTTGGTGGTTCCCAGGTCCAAGAATTCAAATGTCTGTCTGTGCTGGATGAGGAGCAGATAGAGTGGTGCCCCGCAAGATGAATGCCTCGCAAGATGAAAAACTCGCTAGACGAAAGAGTTTTCCGTCTTTTGAGTCATTCCGCAAGACGAATTTCCCTACGGGCTTGCTTCGCAAGACGAAACGTCTTGTGAGTTCTTGCGAGTTTTTTTCCTTTTTCTTCAAGCCGCTAAGCTGCTAAGCCGCTAATAGCCGTGCTTCGCAAGATGAAAAAACCGCTAGACGAAGAGACTCGCGGAACGGATTAATTTCGTCTTGCGAGGCACCACTGTACATCGTTTGGGACAGGGCTTTTTTTTCAGCCAGAACTTGCCAGAACTCTGTTCCAGCACCTCTCAGGTGGGTGCCATTGCCATTCTAAGAGAACAAGGGAGGTGTTCATGGTGCGTTTTGGCACCTCTTTTCCTAGAGAAATAGCACTGGTTTGGGAGCAAATCAATCATTATTAGAGGCCCAAGTGACCTGTGTGGCTTGTAGATCCTTAAAAACTAAGAGTAATGCATGTGTACATTGATGAACCACTCAGTACTCCAGTTTCATATTTTGCACTAGCTGTAGCTTCTGAACTAAGTGAAAGGGAAACTCCATATAGAGTGCATTACAGTAAACTAAATGTGAGGTTTTTGATCCCTGGATCACCACGGGAGAAGCTATCCCTGTCCAGGAATGGGTGCAGCTGTTGTTTCATCCATATATCTGGATAAATTGTTTTATTCTTTTTTAAGAGTATCAAAATATGGTTTAATTGTTCTTAGGGTTTGCTGAAATAATTTGATTGGTTCCAGAAGTTCTTTTTTGTGTGTTTTGATTTTGTCTTGCACGCTGCACTTTGATGGCTTGATGCTATGACACGGTGCATACATTTATTGAATAATAGTGAGACTGGATGTATATTTATGTATATGAATGGGGGAATGTGAGAGACAGCTGAAGGGAGAATGGAAACAAATTCCTCACGTGCAAAAACACATTCAGTTTCAACTCATTCCTATTCATTCATTCATTAAATATCACATCCTTCAGTTGATAGCTTGCTCTGTTCAGTAAATGCAATTTGACTTCAATCCCTAATTAGAGATACTTACCTGAAATGTATTATGTTCTAGATGCTTTTGAATCTCATGTGAGATACACTTTCCGGGTGTATGGGACTATAGATGATAGAGCCCATTTACTGGAAAAGAAGACTAAATATCTTAACGAATCAGGTAAGCCAGTGGTGATGTTTGACTACATTGAAAATGATGTGCTGAACAAGTCTTCTGAAAACTAGTTCTAGAGCAGTGGTTCCCAGTAAATACTGTGGACCCCCTGTTGTTTTCAGAAGTCAAGCAATGGACATGTTCCAATGCGCATGGTGAGTTGTATCAACACTGCTTGCTGGACAGAAGATACACATATCTGTCAGGTTTTTGTGTGGAGAATCCTGCTATTTGGCAAACAATGCCCCTGGTTATAGATAGGTAGCCGTGTTGGTCTGCCATAGTCAAAACAAAATAAAAAAATTCATTCCAGTAGCACCTTAAAGACCAACTAAGTTAGTTCTAGGTATGAGCTTTCGTGTGCATGCACACTTCTTCAGATACACTGAAACAGAAGTCACCAGACCCTTCTAAATAGTGGGAAGGTGGGGAGGGGTATTACTCAGAAGGGTGGTGGGATTGGGTGATTGGCAGATAGCTGTGATGAGCCTGTTGACGACTCTTAACGACTGCAATAGGTCTTACAGGAAAAAGCAAGGGGTGAGAAGGTGCCCTTGCTTTTATAATGCCCCTGGTGTTATAACCAGAATAGCTGCGGCTATGTCCAAAGTGTGCCCATGGCCACATAGTAAGTAGGAGGCCACAGTCTCTGTAATTATTATAAGAGGAGGCAAAGTCCAAAGGAGTTGGGTCACTCAGTAGAACACTTAAGCATGTGCTGAATCACATACTAATCAGTTTTTCTGAGAGTGTTTGTGGAAGCATCTTCTGTAGCTGGTTGTAGCCCATGCAAGTGCATGATTCAGTGCATTTATTTATTGCCTTTGTTGTTGTTGTTAGTCATTTAGTCGTGTCCAACTCTTCATGACTCCATGGACCAGAGCACACCAGGCACTCCTGTCTCCACTGCCTCCTGCAGTTTGGTCAAACTCATGCTGGTAGCTTCGACAACACTGTCCAACCATCTCGTCCTCTGTCGTCCCCTTCTCCTTGTGCCCTCAATCTTTCCCAACATCAGGGTCTTTTCCAGGGAGTCTTCTCTTCTCTTGAGGTGGCCAAAGTATTGGAGCCTCAGCTTCACGATCTGTCCTTCCAGTGAGCACTCAGGGCTGAATTCCTTAGGAATGGATAGGTTTGATCTTCTTGCAGTCCATGGGACTCTCAAGAGTCTCCTCCAGCACCATAATTCAAACACATCAATTATTCGGCAATCAGACTTCTTTATGGTCCAGCTCTCACTTCCATACATCACTACTGGGAAAACCATAGCTTTAACTATACGGACCTTTGTTGGCAAGGTGATGTCTCTGCTTTTTAGGATGCTGTCTAGATTGCCTTTATTTATTGCCTTTATACCCTGCATTTTCCCCATTGAACTCAAGTTAGTATGTAAGAGGCTATTAAGTGGCTTCCAGTCTATGTGCTACCCGCTCCCCCAAAAACCCCTGTTTAGTTTCAGCCAGGTTGCTGCATGGTGTGCCTTCAGACAACTGTATGGTGCTGATGTTGTAAAACAACAGAGCTCCTTAGCAGAAAGAAACTTGAAAAACAGGGTCTAGGTGAAATCCTGATATTTGACCCTAAGTTTGGTTGTTTTTTTAGAGTGTGTATGTCCTGGGAAACAGGGGTGAGATGACTATTCTGCACAGTTCTAAAGATAGTGAGGACTTCTGAGAAAGAGTTGGCTCAATATCCTTATTTCCTTTTAAATTGGTGATGTTCTCAAAATGCAAACTCAGAAATGGAAATCTGACCATGGAGCCAAGGTCAAAGATTAGCAGTCCAAGAAGCACATAACCATTTTATCAACCTCCTTTCTTCCAGACCCAGCTCATGAACCTGATAATCTGAAACCACACACAGTGACTTCCCATTCATTTACCCTAACTTGGGAATTTGATCATCTCGATGAAACCCACCCAGGTTTTATCAGAGGTTACTATGTTTACGTGAAAAAGGAACATGGAAACTGCACATTACTTCCAGGTAATTGGTTCAACACCCAGAACATCTTGTATTCAGGCAACACACCCATGTTTAAAACGCTCTGTACCAAGTAGCCACTTCCCCATCATCATGTGTGGCCTCCCTCTGTGTCCACACATACAAGACCAACACGTTGAGAGGACTTCATGTATCCCAGCTGATTGCTCAGGGTGCCAGATCACATGGAAGGCTTTGTGTCAGTGTTCAAAACTCTCGTTGTTCTAGGCACATTTTGTGACAGGGAATTTCATTAGCACAAGCAGATTCTGAGCTCTGGGTGCAATACTGCGCCAAAGATTTCAGATTTAAACTGCAGAGTGGAAGGAAAGGAGGACCTTTTTCTGCCTCCCCACTTCCAACTACTCTCTGAAGACTGAAGAAGAGAGCCTCTTAAGAATATTAGTGGGGGTTGGCAGGGGAAGGACTAGACCATGTGAAAAATGAACATAATATTTTAGCTGCAGTTCATTAATTTTCAGCTTCGTATTCTTGTTATAAAAAAGCACACCTAGACAGTCCGTTGCTGCGCCCATAACCTAGGTTTAAGGTGCCATTTAGCTCCTAGCTTTCATATCTCAGTTTCTAACACTGCTTTGTGTGCACAGTTGTGCACACCTCCCTCCATAACAGCAGTGTTGCTAACACTTTTCTGGACAGCGGAGGGTCACAGTGAGTCCGGGGCTGCACACATGCGCTGACAGGAGTGTGAGATTAGCTCCCCTGGTGTGCCCATGTTGTGCCCTGATCCTGCATTTCTTTGACCTCACACCATTCAGGTAAACACTACTGTCAGGTGGGAGCAGTTTCACAGTGCTACCCTACTGCCATGCTCCCCCTTCTGCAAATGTTTACACCACATGCTCAGCTGCCAGGGTAGGGTTTACTTGGTGAATAAGGGGGGTACTCTGTGCAGTCCTACTCACACACTGTTTTTACACATGAGTATGATGCTCAAATAGGGTGCAGCACACAATTACGACGTCAAATGTCATTTAGGAATTAGTAGAAGGGGGGGAATGTGGTTGTGTTATTGTTTTTCTAGAAACGAGATCTACCACCTGCCCCAGGTACAAAATTGTGTCTTGGTTCAGGGGTGGGGTGTGCATGGGCTTAGAACAAACAGGACACCTCTGATCACACAGTCTTACAGTCCTGATTTTATCCACCTCCCTAATTTGAGGATGGTGGAAGTCTTTTAGTTGTTGCTGCTGTTAAACCATTGGGAGTTCAAAAAACTTACTTCTTTACTGCAAACAATCTGGAGTTCTATCTCTGGATGCCAATCTACTTTCTATTTTGCCCTGAGTTGGCATGTATTTTTCTTCTACTGAGCTCTGTATTATAGGTGCTTTTTATGGTTTCATACAGTGTCAGTGAAAGGGCCACCTCAGTTATAAATGATGCTGCAAGGCCAGATCCAGGTGACTGGTAGCTGAACAGGTGGCCCAACATCAGCAAAAAGCATTGTGATTTTCATTCGGATTTCTATCATATGCACACACAAATTACATTTGTGTGGCCCTATATTATGGAGATGATGAGCTTGTAGCCACCCAGCTCCCATCCTGCAAGACCATTGGCCAGGTTTACTGGGGCTGATGTGAACTGGAGTCCGAAATACACAGGCTCCTCATTTCCTCTATATTGGGTGGCTACAAGAGCTTGAATGAAGAAAGGAGCTTGTTTACCTGCCATTGCCTTTGTTTTTGAATGCAGACCATCCAGTGCATTGCATCTATACCATTGAAGATCCAAATCTTAAGACTTTTACAGTGAGGAACTTGGAGCCCAGCACACATTATGAGGTTGGAGTTAAAGCTTACAGTGTTGGCTCACAAGCTCTCCCTAAGAACCTCAGACAAGTATTGACACTCTCTGATGATGGTAAGTCTTAATAGTCAATTTATTAAAGCAGGGGTAACTAATGCAATGGCTTCCAGATGTTCCCTGATCATTGGGCACATTACCTGGATGATTAAATGTTACTGGCATATTTTAACAAGGCATTTATGTGTATGGTAATTGTGAGCATTCTGTCATTTTTAATCAGCTGCTGTGTTTTGACAATGTGAAGTTGTCTTTTATTGAGTCATAGTGGGAGACAAGTTTGATGTTTCCTTAGTCATGAATCCTGCCTTGATATGGAAGACTGATTTGTCTGCATTTGGTGCCCTCAATATTTCACCTTTAAGAAACTCCCTCCATCTTGGACTCCCTTCTCTTTGAGTGTTTCTAACTATGGTATCTCTCCCAGTAGTTCCTTAAACTTTTTGAAATCAGCCATCTTAAAGTCTATTGCGTGTCAGTTCCACATCTGGCATGCATATTACACAACCACCCTTCCCATTTCCCTTGAATTTTATCTGGCCCTATTTTCCCCCCTAGGGGACGCAGGTGGCGCTGTGGGTAAAAGCCTCAGCGCCTAGGGCTTGCCGATCGAAAGGTCGGCGGTTCGAATCCCTGCGGCGGGGTGCGCTCCCGTCGTTCGGTCCCAGCGCCTGCCAACCTAGCAGTTCGAAAGCACCCCTGGGTGCAAGTAGATAAATAGGGACCGCTTACTAGCGGGAAGGTAAACTGCGTTTCCGTGTGCGGCTCTGGCTCTGGCTCTGGCTCTGGCCAGAGCAGCGATGTCACGCTGGCCACGTGACCCGGAAGTGTCTCCGGACAGCGCTGGCCCCTGGCCTCTTAAGTGAGATGGGCGCACAACCCCAGAGTCTGTCAAGACTGGCCCGTACGGGCAGGGGTACCTTTACCTTTACCTTTTATTTCCCCCCCTGGTACTGAAAACCAATCTAAAATAACATTGGGTGATCTGGGCATCTGTTCCTAATACTGTTTATTTTTTCTTCAACAGGAAATGGGTGGCTGCCGAATCTTCTGCCACTTGTGATTGTACCATCAGTGCTCCTACTTGCTGTGTGCATCTGGAAAAGGGAATGGTGAGTTTAGCACAATTCATTAAATTAATATTTTATATGTGAGGAGGGACCCTGGTCCAGTCAGGGTCTCTCCTCATGTGTAGGGGTGCCCCACATGTACAGTTCTTTCCAGTGAAGGTCCTGTGGCTCTGTAGCCCCCATGGCCCCCTCTGCATTTTCATTCAAAGTGTAGAGGGGGTTGGTTGTGTATGTGCTCTCCCTTCTATCATACCATCTCTCTAAAAGATTATTATAATACTGCTGGTGCAGTGCCCTTCAGATAAGAATGACCCAGTTGTGAGTGGATCAGTAAGTGGGATAACAATGAAGTTAAAAACATAACACAGGTGCTTATGTACATCAAACCGCTACTGCCTCGCTTTCTTAAGTGATCCTTTCACCCTTTATGCATCATTCTCTTTTCTGGGTTTCCCACTGACCCCATTTGGGGTGTTGAATCTTGAAATGAATATTTATTTGCATCAGCCATCGGCCATAGCAACAAAACAGCAGTGCAATATACAAAGAACAGAAATAAAGTTGATTATATAAAACACACTTTAGGGTCCTGAATCAGTCAAATAGTGGACCTTATTTCAATTGCCCCAGCTAATAACCTTGCAATCTTTGCTGTCATCTCCTCCTGATCTGCCAGGAGAAAGGACACTGTGGCAGTGGCTGGGTCACCCGGAATGAACAATAAAAGAGGGGTGATAACCTCATTCCTCAAGTCTTTATACAGAGTGCAAGCCAGAAGGCAGCACCAAATCGGTGGTGCATGCCCATCTCCACAGGGACATAAGTGTTTTTCATGTGGAATCTGCAGGAATCGTCCCTCAAGTTCAGACGAGGGCAATACATTCAATCTCGCGAGGGTATCTTGAATTAATGTGTGGTGAATGGGACTTCTACCTGCTTGTGCAGCCCTTCTGCTCTTCCCTTTGTGGTGTGAATAAACAAACAAACAAACAAACCTAGAAGCTTCTGATTAACCACGGTTTCTTGTTTCAACCAAACTGGAAAACTAATTGCCAGCTTGTGTACAAGCCAAGGTTGGAGCCGGCTTGAGTTCCTGTTTTTTTTAAAGCTGGTGTCAGAGACTGGTTGGACGCAGAGGAATGGGGGGTGGGGGAGGAACCAGCTGGGGAGCCACTAAGGGAAGATGGCACAGAGCCTGGACAGCTGCAAACCATAATTTCCTGGTTTAGATGAAATGAGAAATGATGGTTAATTAGAGGCTACCTGGTTAAACTGATTTTATAATGAATTGATTTTAGAATGCTGTATTATTTTACTGTTGTTACTGAGCCTGGCTTCGGCTGGGGAGGGCGGGATATAAATAAAATTTATTATTATTATTATTATTATTATTATTATTATTATTATTAAACTGTGGCTGAAGCAAAGGGGTTATGTACATGCACAAAGGCTTTTCATATCTTGTCTTATTAAGTTATGAGATGATCATTGGCTGTAAACATATATATGTGCATGGTTCAGAACAGCGGTCATGGCCCAGGAGTGTAAGAATGAACAGTTCCTGTAACCCTAACAGGGTAAGTTTTAAGTGCTGCTTCAAGGCGTGATGCCCGTTGTGGTGCAGCAGCAGTTAATTTCTGACTGGCACATGGGTGATGCTGGGCCAGCAATGGGGAGAGGGAGAACCACATTCGCCACCTTGAGCTCTTTGGAGGAAAGGTGGGGCAATAACAAAACAAACTTGCTTAGGCTGCCCCGGATAAGCCAGGTAACTTCAGTTACCTACTCTGAGCAGAGCAAGGAGGCTAGTGCACAGTGTACCTGGGCAGGTACATTTCTAACTTTGTGGCCAAACACGCCAATTGTATTTGACCGTTTCAGCTGATTCTCAGAAGACCACTGTGGATTTAGTTCTTTGACACGACAAATAACTTTATCACTGCTGTGTTTTAAGCAACAAAGTAAGTAACCTTTCTTTTCTTATTTCCCCTCCCTTGCTTTTCTAGTGTGAAGAATTCATTGAAAATCCCTCATCCTGATGCAGCTCTTTTAAAGGTAAGATAAAATCACTATCAAAATCTGATAGTAGAGGACTCTATAAACAGTGAGGCTGCCACAACTACTTTTAGGTGTGCAATGTGACTCTCTGCCCATCATGCCCCTAAATCTGTTCCGGGGTTTCCCCCCAAACCCCCAGAGCAGAATTAGAGCAGGGAGTTACATTGCACAGCTAAAAGTCATTGTGTTGGTGTTACCCTTCAGTTGGCTACAAGCCCTAAGCTGGTCATGCTTTTGTTTAATTGAATTTTAAAAACAATAATAATATTTTATTCTTTTTTCCATACAGAAAGTTACATTTGTTACTCAACAATTATATTCCAGTTCAACAAAACTAGGGACTTTCCCCTCACCCAACATCAATGTTGGGTTTCTAACCCAAATTACTTACAATTCCATTTTAAGAAACACTTCAAACTCCACTGTGGTCTTTAACGTACGGGAAATAACTTTTTAGATAGACTAGAAAAGGTTTTTCAGTCTTCTTTAAAAGATTCTAAAATCATACCTTTTGTCAGTGCCATCAATTTTGCCATCTCTGCATATTCCAAGATTTTCATCAACCATTCTTCCTTAATGGAAATCCAATGAGAGTTAAGTCATGTTAAGTCCCACTGATATCACATCCAGCTGGACTCAAACATGCCTAACTGTTCCGAGTGTGTTGGACAATAGTGTGTGGGGCTCTAGAAACAAATATGCTAGCCCAGTGTTCCTTTTGCCCTACATACTTCCCTGAACTCTGATTTTCCAGGGTTCTAAAATGCACAAGAGGGACGCGGGTGGTGCTGTGGGTTAAACCAGAGAGCCTAGGTCTTGCTGATCAGAAGGTCGGTGGTTCGAATCCCCGCGACGGGGTGAGCTCCCGTTGCTCGGTCTCTGCTCCTGCCAACCTAGCAGTTTGAAAGCACATCAAAGTGCAAGTAGATAAATAGGTACCGCTCCGGCAGGAAGGTAAACAGCGTTTCCGTGCGCTGCTCTGGTTTGCCAGAAGCGGCTTAGTCATGCTGGCCACATGACCCGGAAGCTGTACGCCGGCTCCCTTGGCCAATAAAGTGAGATGAGCGCCGCAACCCCAGAGTCGGTCACGACTGGACCTAATGGTCAGGGGTCCCTTTACCTTAAAATGCACAAGGAACCTTCTTGACTTCAGGAAGCAGCCTGAGCAAGTTGCCCTCCATGAGTTGGAATGTAATGAGAATGTAGGGGAAACAAAATGTTTTACTCATCTACCACAGAAATGGAAGGAGTGGCTGGAGAACACGTTAGTCTGGATCCAGCCCATTCTTTTTTAGGAAGTGCTCTTTATCTTCAACTTTATGAGTCTGGTTTTAATTTTCTTGCTTTCTGTAGATTCCACAGGTGAAGTCCGGAGCCATGGAAATAAACGAGACCCCTCCCAGCAAATTACAGCTGATAGGAACGTGTCCAGGTCCTGTCAGCAAGCAGCCTCCACTTCCAATTTTTGTGGAAAATTGGAGCTATTTTAAACTACAAGGTTGCGAGACTCTACCGTCACAAAAGGCAGCAAGCCAGAAACCCAACTTACCTTTGACATCTTACCAGCCGCTCGAGCGCTTTGGTTTTGGAAGCAGCACCATCAGCCACCCACCAAGAATGAGTCAAGGCGATTTAGACTTTCTCTCTCAAACAGAAGTGCCTCTCAGTGTGGGTTCTGTTGAATCCAGCCAGCCACTGATTTACAAACCCCAGCTGCCCCAAGGATCCAAAGCAAACACACCTGGATCCAATGATGAAATGGTGTGTTTAACTGCTATGCACTGTTGAGCTCTGTACAGGAGCTGTTTCTAGATCAATATCCTAGTCACTGAAGGTGGATGTGGTTCAGTCCTGCTGGCCACATGACCCGGAAAGCTGCCTGTGGACAAACGCCGGCTCCCTTGGCCTGAAAGCGAGAGGAGCATCGCAACCCCATAGTCGCCTTTGACTGGACTTAACCGTCCGGGGGTCCTTTACCTTTTGTGGAAACAAACAGAGGTGGTGATCCTTACAAACATTCCTCCTCATAGTGCAAATGGGGACAGCACATCTCGTTGGAAGAATTTGCAAAGTGCTCTTTCTTCTGCTTTCGGCTTGGTTCACACATTTAGGCCACGAACTTACGGTGCGGCAGAGAGAGATTTGGTGGCGGTTACTCTGATGCACCCAGGCCCCTGCCGGCTCCTTTTGGTCAGTGTGGAAAGAAGCAACTTTTTCTTCATTTTCTCTTCCATTCCACCCTTAATTCCTACTGAGCACAAAGGCAGGGAAATTAAGCATGGTATGGCTTAATTTTCAATCTGGTATGGCTTCGGCGCTGATCCAGTTAGGGGAATGGGGAAGTTTTGGATCCTATTCATCCCAGGGCACTCTGTGTCAAGTCATCGCGTGGAGCTGGCTTGAGATTGTGGCTTTTTCTAAAGCTGCTGTCAAGGACTGGCTGAAGGCAGAGGAATAGTGGGAGGAACCAGCTGGGGAGCCACTAAGGGAAGGTGGATCGTATGCTCATCCCCTCCTCTCTCCCAGTCCCTTTTCCTTTTGTGTCGTGTCTTTTACACAGAGAGAAGAGAATCCCTTTGCACTGATATTTGTATGCCAGTTTGGGAGTCTTTTGGGGGGTGGAAGAGCAGGGTAAAAATAAAATAATATTTTTAAAAGGTGTACCATTCTTAGGTCAGGATTTGCCTAATGAACCCCATCAGCAGAAGGCAAGGCCTTCCGCTTACGCAACAGGGCTTTCCCCTGTGCTCCCCCTGTATTGGATGGGGGGGTGTTGTGAGACCCCCCTAGAACATGCAATGGAGGAGGGAAGGGGGCTTGTTCCATCTGGTAAACTGACATGCTTGCACAGACAGAACATTCAACATAGTGCAAGCTTGAATTCCACAAAAAGCATGCACGTTTCTAAGGAATTCAGCTGGAAATGCTTGCAACTTTTCAACAAGGTTGGTCCAGTCATACTGTATGTTTCCCAATTAAATTCAGTCCAGAACCAAGTTGCGCCTTACTGGTTTCTTTGCATTTAAATAATACCATTTGGGATTTCTTTAAATGTTGACTGAGATTGGAGCCTGCAGGTCTTCAAATGCTTTCCACTTGAGTTGCTTGAGTTGCTTTTGAAACTCTTTGAGAACTCCTCAATAGTTTCTAAAGCACTTTTCCATGTGTTGCAAGAAAATGCCCATAAAATTCAAGAGCGAAGTGACACTGAGTGGGCAATCTTTTGGTTCCTGAGGAGTCTAATAGGTAAAGTTAAAGGGACCCCTGACCATTAGGTCCAGTCGTGGCCGACTCTGGGGTTGCGACGCTCATCTCGCTTTATTGGCCGAGGGAGCTGGCGTACAGCTTCCGGGTCATGTGGCCAGCATGACTAAGCCGCTTCTGGCGAACCAGAGCAGCGCATGGAAACACCGTTTACCTTCCCACCAGAGTGGTACCTATTTATTTACTTGCACTTTGGTGTGCTTTCGAACTGCTAGGTTGGCAGGAGCAGGGACCGAGCAACGGGAGCTCACCCCATCGCGGGGATTCAAACCGCCGACCTTCTGATCAGCAAGTCCTAGGCTCTGTGGTTTAACCCACAGCACCACCCGTGTCCCTAGGCTCACATAAGTAAGTAAGTTTTATTTGTATCCCTCCCTCCCTGGCTGAAACTGGGCTCAGGGCGGCTGACATCAAATCTATAACTGTGGTAGAAAATCAAGCAATAATTAAATTGCCTCGTAAAAAACAAGTCAGGGTCAAATTAAAATCTAATTAGATGGCTTTCCGCAGGATTAGGGTTGGGAACAGTAAATGCTCATCTAATTGGCCTCTCTCACCAGCTACTTGTCTTGCCCAAGTCATAGCCTCTTCAGGATGCTTTTCGTTTTGAAAGGAACAAAAATGCCTGCCCTTCCAGCTGTTGGAATGCTGCTCTCATTAGCCCCAGCCAGCCTGGGGACCAATGGTGTGGGATGATGGGAGTTGCAATAATAATAATAATAATAATAATAATAATAATAATTTATACCCCGTCCATCTGGTTGGGTTTCCCCAGCCCCAGCCACTCTGGGCAGCTTCCAAAAAAACATTAAAATACTGCAATACATCAAACACTAAAAGCTTCCCTAAACAGGGCTGCCTTCAGATGTCTTCTAAAAGTCTGGTAGTTGTTCTCTTTGACATCTGGTGGGAGGGCGTTCCACAGGGCTGGTGCCAGTACCAAGAAGGCCCTCTGCCTGGTTCCCTGTAACTTGGCTTCTCGCAGTGAGGGAACCGCCAGAAGGCCCTCGGTGCTGGACCTCAGTGTCCGGGTAGAATGATGGGGGTGGAGACGCTCCTTCAGATATACTGGGCCGAGGCCGTTTAGGGCTTTAAAGGTAAGCACCAACACTTTGAATTGTGCTCGGAAACCAACTTGGAGCCAATGTAGGTCTTTCAAGACCGGTGTTATATGGTCTCGACAGCCGCTCCCAGTCACCAGTCTGGCTGCCTCGTTCTGGATTAGTTGTAGTTTGCGGGTCACCTTCAAAGGTAGCCCCACGTAGAGCGCATTGCAGTAGTCCAAGCGGGAGATAACCAGAGCAGGCACCACTCTGGCGAGACAGTCCGCAGGCAGGTAGGGTTTTAGCCTGCGTACCAGATGGAGCTGGTAAACAGCTGCCCTGGACACGGATTTGACCTGTGCCTCCATGTACAGCTGTGAGTCCAGAATGACTCCCAGGCTGCGCACCTGGTCCTTCAAGGGCACAGTTAACCCAAACCTTGCTATACACTCCACAGATTCACTTATCTGTACAGTCGACTCCCTTGCTTTTTTGTGTGCTTTGTGGGTCACCATCGGCCATTTTTGAACAGAAACCAAGGGGAAAGAGAGAGAGTGGGGACCAAGATCAGACAAATCATAAGGAAAAGTTGGACCCATCAGTGAGCACAAGAGGTCTGACAAACCTGTTATTTCCTTTGGCTGTAGTGAGTTCAGGAAGAAACCATGGAGAGGGAAGGGGGAGAGATCAACCAAATCCTGCATTAGAATATGAACACTCACCTAATGAACCATTCATTGGAAATGCATTGTGCTTATAAAGCAGGAGCTGTGAATATCTTTAGTTTCCTGATTCATTATCCCAGCTACAGCTGAAGTGGTCGTGGCTCAGGGGTAGTAGAGCATCTGGACCAATGTTCAACCCTTGGCAACTCCAGATAGGGAGAGGCCCCTGCCTGAGATCCTGAGCGGCTGCTGCCTGCCAGTGTGATTAACACTGAACTAGATGGACCACTGGGTCTGACTCCCAGGTAAGTCAGTTGCGTAGTATTAGGTTACAATGCCACCTAGTGGGCAAAAGGAAAACTCCAGGTCAGCTTTAAAACGAAATTAAAAATGAAGGGTGAAGGGAGAAAGCCACAGCAAATAAAAGGTCAAAAGACAAGACAAATGCTAAACATCAACAACTCTACTTGGTTGTTCAATGAAATTAGAATTACAAGGGGAGCAGGGACACAGACAGGACCTGCCACCCGCCATCACTTTCCTCCGCGCATTGGCAGACAAACACCTGAATAGGGCTAATGTCTCAATTCAGTGGCAAACCTGAGTTGCAAAAACAAAAGGGATATTTACTTAAATTTGCAGTAAGGCGATTGGCTTGGTACCCAGCAGCACCAAACGGTGCAAAGGGGTTCGAAGATGCTGAAACATCAGGCGTTTTACTTTAAGAGAGCAAGTTCAAAGTCCATTTTATTAACAATGCATCCCTTTGATAAGATAATGCTTCAGGAGGCTTTTAATGTTCATAGATGTGAACTGTACACACTGTACAAAACAAAACAAAACAAAAATCCAAAAAAGGAAAGAGAAACAAAAAAGAGATCAAGAATCCAGATGGGCAGGTCCAATTGGGGACAAAGCCTCTTCAAAATTATACACAGCTCAATGAAATATTCATACAGAAAATATATAAATACTTTTTCTTTCTTTCTATGTTACAGGTATACAATATAAATCAGATTTCAATGTCCATTCAGTGACCTACAAACAATATAACTTCCAAATATGTAGCAGCTTGTCAACTAAAAAAAAAATAAGAGGAAATATGACCACATGGGGTGGAGACAATGAGCTTTGAAGTTTTTCATACACACTTCTCACACTCCTCAGAATGATTAATTTACATAATCTCTAACATCACACATAGTTTGGGTTATTGGCAGCCACTATTGAAGCACATCTCCCCGCCCCCCGCCCCCAAATTACACCTACAAAATACTGCCCCTCCCCCTCAAAACTTCTTGCGTTTTGTGCTAATCTAACCTATGCAGTGGCAGAATGGCAAGTTCTCTCGCTCTTCTTCTCTTTTTTTGGCATAAATTACATTTTTTCAAATTAAATAGTGTCTATTTTATACAAGCAGGTCAAGCAAAAAAAGTGCAATTTCTGCATGCTGTGGCGTCGCTATCCAACTATTTTACAAAAGAAAAAATCCAAATGAAAACCACATTCTTGACTGAATTAAAAAATGATAATTACATAGCAAATCTGGATGTTTGCGCTGAGAAGTCTAAAAAAAACAAAACAAAAAACAAAGACAGGGCTATTGCCATTTCTAGAAAAGGGAAATTTCTAGTAGGGATTCTACCATGTTCCCATCACCACTAGCCAGCATTTAATAGTGAGGTACATTTAACTGGAAAACACATGCCCATCTGCACTGTCACATTTTTCTGCACAGGAGGGCAAGCAGAAGGGTACGGTAACAAGGATTGTTACAGAAGGCAATCTCAAAATATGAGTTTTTTTCTCCTATTAAAAGCAAAAAAGAAAAAGGGGAAAAAAAGGATCAATATGTTTAAGGCAATATTCAGCCAGAGTTAAGCCCTAAATTTAGAAGTGCCTCTCTTTGGGTCAGACCCCATGCCCTTTGAAACTTACATTCACTTCACAACTGGGGCATCAGCTTTGCAAAATCTTTATATAGAGTGTGCTGCCAGAAACGCAAGCAGCCGAGCTGCCACCAAAACGCTTCCAGAATCTTATTTCTTCCTTATACTGTTGTCCGAAGAGTTACTGAAGGACATTCTCTGTCGCCTGGCAAGTATTCTAGAATGTGTCGGAGAAAGCAAACTTCTGAACGCGTCGACCCATTTTCTAGAATACTGAAAATATTCTAGAGGAATGAAAACCGATGGTGCCTAATTAGCAGCAGCCTATAATGAACAAGGTCTTTTTAGGACTGTATGGGCCTTGTGACACACATCTGACAATATGACTTGGATCTTTTGTGGACTGAGTTCAAAGATCTGAGCTTGCCTGCCTCCAGCTTCCCTCTGCCCCTTCAAAAAATATGTTCCTGGGAGTTGGAGGGGCCTTTGGGACTAGAAGGGGGAGCCACTGGCAAATGGAGAGGGAACTGGCAGAAATCACCCTGCTTATGTGAGCAGAGGACCAACTCGGAATCCAAGCCTATATTGCAAGGGGCTAACACTTCTTTGTCTGATGATCAGACCTCTTAAAGACATAGAGAATTAATAACAGCTAAAGGTTTTCTATGCCTATCATACAATCAGGCTGCTGCCATATGTATTAATGGAGGTGCTGAACTTGAGGTACTCAGATCTAACAGTCTGCGTCACAGCCAATATCTAATCCTTAACTTATCTGTCGTGGGGAAAACAGAACTCCTACAGAGTTATATTTGGAATGAACTGAACAAAAGCAGAAAAAGGATGTCAATTCAAAGTGTTCTCTCAAATGCAGCTTTTTGGAATACTACATGCTCCCCTTTCCTTCTAAAAGACCTGGAGAACTTTGGGATCCTTGTTTAAAATCCCTTCTGTCCAACTTTTACTGCAGTAAGTAGGGCAGGACAGTGTGTGTGCATGAGAGTGAGATAGATGCATCTAAACAAGTCCCCCATGCACTGTAAGGGTCCATTCTGAAGCACTTAGAATCTCCTTTGTGACATACCTCGCAATGTCAGAAGGGGGATCTTTAGCACAAGGGTTTCTACAGGGATCAGATGCACTGATCTCTCAGAAGTCACTGAGCCAAGCCCACAGTTCCCATCCCTCTGCAAAAGCAACAGTGGGACATAGTATGGGGGCATGGTCCGCACCACCCACATAATTCAAACTGTGATGCTGGGAGTTTCCCCAAGTGCCATCGTATTTTCCTTTTCTGGGGACGTTTCCTATGGTTTGGCTTGGTGCCCAATTCCTGTTCAGGAGCACCTAAGGCTACCCTGTAGAATTCGTGATCATCCAAGCCAAGTGCAACCGACCAGGTATATACAGCCGCCCTCTGATTTTTCTGTACCTCTGAGACTCATGAGGTTGTCAAACAGCCGGCAGTTCACAATTCAGGGCTTTCGCATTTGGCTTGATGGACTAAAGGTCATCCAAGTACACAACCGAATGAGATGCTATTGTGACTGGCCAAGGAGTACTCAATTCAAAACACAGCTTTTCAATGAAAACCCATTGTGTTACACTCCAGAATATATTCTGCCACATCAAATTAATTGACAAATTAAAGTAAATGCAAGGTATCATATATGAAACACTCAGTACTGACATTATTACATCCTCAACACTTACGGAAATATGTTTTCTTTCCTTAAATTTATTTGAAAAATTCACTTGATGTTACTTTGCAGTTTTCTTGGTGATGGTCAGGATGGAAGTCAGAGTTCTTTGAACTTAAAGGTAGTGGTGAATTTTCTGGGTGTAGATGCTGCAATCCAAGTTTACTGTTTAATTTTCCCTATTCATTTTTCATGTCCCTTCTTTAAGACCTGGGTTGGAAAGCCTAACCACCTGAACAATTTATTTTGTTAAATATAGATTTATTTTTTATTTTTTTTAAAAAAGCCTCAGCTACCTTTTGTCTTAGAAGCAGAAATGTAAACTAGAGTTCATGAATTAACTCCAGCTGGAGTCAGCAATCTATAGGTCTTAATTACTCTATCCTAACTGAGGTAGTGTTCACTACTACTGTATTAGATCAGGGGTTTTTTTGTCCTGTTTTAACTGTGAGTACTACATCACTCCTTTGGGGTTTACACCACTATTTGGTCTACTGTAGCTAGCATTTTGGTTTTGCAAAGGAGTTGTATTTAAGCCCAAACGATATATCTGTAAATACTGGCGGATAAGATTAATGGATTCCATGCGGTTAATAGGTAGACATTAATTCAGCTGAAGCCCCCCACCCAAAACTCCAAAGAGCTTTGATGGAAATGGAAAAAAAAACCTGAGGGAACTAATTTTGCTGGGAACCCTCCATTTACATAGGCCTAAAAGGGTTCTACCAATTAAATTATAGTGAAGGCCACATGACCCGATGAAAGCAGTTTTAACAAGTAATACTATAGGAAGGGGGAAATGGCCAACTCCTAGAAGGAACCTCCACTGCCACACCAAACATTCCTCTACAACTCAAGGAAAATAAGACGTCTGGTTAAAGGGTGGGGAGGTAACAACTGCCTCTACAGGCCCTCTGCTCCTTCCTGTCACCTTCCAGTTAACAAGTTCCAAAGGCAACAAATGGGGGGAAAGTAACTTCAAAAACCTGGTAACGTATTCTTATTCCCACCACCAACCTACACCCCACTGCCATCATCGTATGTGAAAGAAGGTCTCAAAACCTCTACAAGCCCCGCAACCCCATCCAGTGTCGCATTCCTTGAAACCAAAGTCATCATCAAGTCAGAAGAGGTGAAAATGAGCATGCCACCAAGACAACTCCTGTTCCTTAAAATTACTTGTTCCCCAATGGCAAGTTAGAATGGCAGTGTAGACAATGCAAGGAAAACACGGAAGCTGGAGTTGAACACTGAGCTCATCGAGCCAGGAGAAAGAGGCTTTGGCAAAAATAAGCCTCAGAGGAGCCACCGTGGTGAATGTGGGAGGAGAAGAAAAAAGAAGCGGATTCAGGTGCTGTGTATCCAAAACTTCCAGAGGTCAAGAACTGCTCGTTCTTCCATCTGCCCTGTACAGGAAGGGCAAGGAGCCTAAGTGAAAGAAGGTCTCACGAGGAACTGCAAAAAGGAGCTTGTCAAAAAGATTTTGGCTGTAAGCACTTGCCAGTCTCCTACTAAGGAAAGCAGAGCTCTTAGAGGTGGTTTGGCCTTTTAACGTTTGCAGTCTTCCCTGTGTTGTGGAGCAAAACCATTTTTTCTGGAATGGCAGTGGAGGTAACCTAACCAAGATTGGATTGCGTAATGAAAAATTCAAATATTCTTAACGTTCTATAACGTGGAACAAAATCCTACCACAAAAAGAATTAGTGCACTGATTAAGCTGCAGTAAGGAATATGCAAAACTGAGCTAATTACACCTTGATAAGCAAATCTTTGAATTTGTTTAATGGGGGGGGGGGGATGGATGGACATAATCAGATTGCCAGTACAGTCCCGCTGTACTATTTTCATACACAAGAAATTACAGAGTAACCTCAATCCACTACAGTCTTTTGTAATGAAAGTGGTTGGGCATTTGTATGTACAGGTTTGCATATATCAAGTTATTTGATTCGGGGGGGGGGGGCTTTCGGTCTGGGGACAAGATGCACGCGTTTCAAGTCTGCACTTCTAGAAATTTAGGAATCGCACTAAGGGTGTGGGGAGAACTGACCTATATATTATCACCATCATATCATCTGTGCAAAGGATCTGTGAAAGAACAATGGATTAAAGCAAAGGAGTGTTCATTTCTGCATTGCACCTTTAAGGCTTTTCACTACCATTACCACCGGTATTATCTTGCAATTAACCTTTCACATGTATAATAATCAAAGCTAAGTGGTAAGGAGAAAAATTAAAGACATGGAATGTGGTATTTTTTTTTTTCTTGCCTCTTTCCTGATCAAAAGCAGCAATGGGTAGATATTTCCTAGTTTTTCTTGATAAAGTATGCAGCCTTATTTGATGGAAGTCATGCTTGTTAAAAGGTTTACATTTAGACAATTTACATACTAGATGAGCATTAATGTAGAAAACCCGACCGAACAACATGCATTATTATATGTACAGGGAAAGTCTGATCCCAGGGATCTGAGAAGTGATTTGTTCTTTTTTTTAAAAAAATCAAAATGTAGTGAAGTTCCTTAACTGGTTCAGTTAACACATTATCACATGTAACTGCAACAAACCTAGACCGACTGCTAACACAAATAAGGATTTTTGCTGTTGTAACAATAAAATAACTTAAGACTACCCCAGGTTACTAAGGATTCTCTTCCTCTCTCAGAGATCAGAAATTCTCCAAGTAGTGTTTCACAAAGATTAGGAAAAATATCACAGAAAGCCATCATTAATCCCCTGACGTCCACAGTCCGAGCAGCTCCATTGGTGACAATGGAGATAGAGCCTTAGATGCTCCGAGATCCAGGGTTTAAAAGGCATCACTCTCTGTCCTGAACGGAAGTAAAAAAAACCAACCATGTACAACACGTCCCTGCACGCTGTCCTCTATTATTACGATGCTGTGTTTCAAAATAAGTGAAATGAAAACCTGTGCAAGTGTTCAGTGCTTCGTTCTCCTTGCATATCTTGGTAATTGCTACTTTCATTGTTTTAACAATTCCCATAGGGCTCAGATGGATGGATGGGAAAGCAAGTTTCACGGAGGAGAGGTTCTGTTACTTGTACCCAGAATGCTTCTCTTCTCTTCGCCCAGTCAATTAGACGTTATTATCCGAGGCTACCGACGACTTCATATTTAACCACACCACAAAAAGCAAGGGGTCAGGATTCAGCCGATGGGTTAGCTGTTTGCTGATTTGTTGCTAGTACGGCTTCTGCTTCTTCGTGCATCTGGAAGTAACGAGATAGAATGTTAGTAAATTAGCATAAAAGACAAAAGTCGTTTTAGAAGCCTATCAAGAATTAGCTAGATTTCACTTCAACTCACTTGTAAAAACTGGACATCTTGAAAGAGCTCTTGTATGAACCTTCGGGATGGTAATCGAAATGTGCAGTGAGCGAGCAAGTAGGACACTTCAGAGTAAAGGCATATGTCATCGAATGCTTGGGGAAACTTCTCTTTAATTCTAATCAGAAAGAAAAAGAAACTAATTCATGCACCATGTTTTGACTGTTCCATCAAGACCTAATACTATAAACCTTTAGGGAAGGAAGCTGAGGCAGCTATCTGATATTCCACGCAAATCGATGAAGTCAAATCTCAGGACCTAACAATCTGAATTCAAGTGAAAGAGGAACAAAAATACAGACTGAAAAGGCAAATATGGAACTGAAAAGGCTTAAACGAGTCTAATCCGAACCTCAAAGGGCATATGCTCACAATCACTGCAGCATGTGATGGATGCAGGGAAATAGTTTTGCCAAGATAGTCATATCCCCATTACCAGATGTTGGATTCAACTGCTGCAAATGCTAACCTGACATTGTTGTGTCAAAAGCAGATCTGATATGAACTGAACACGCCCACAACAATCTTACCACAGACAATGCATGAACTTGATATCTCACACTTGGGTGGCTATACAGCTACTGAAGGCATGACGGGTAAGTAATTTTATTAACTCTAGAACCAAGTTCAGCAACCAGCTTTGCTAAGAGATTGGCTGATGGGTAATGGTTTCCATGCCATCTCTCAAAGGAAGGCTTTGCCACAATTGTCAAGGCCTACAAACCCATCTACGACTCTAGGCTGGCAAATGGGATAGTCTCCACCCAACAGGATGAATGATTTCTAACGTATTCTCATTGTGTCCTCTTTGGTAAGAGCTGATGATGCCAGGAGCTCACCCACATCCTTTCTCCCCACTCTTCCCAACTCCAAAGGATTAGTTGAGGAGCCTGAGGAGGCTACATCTGTCAGTTTGCATTTCTTAGTGCAGAAAGTATTGATCTGATGTGTAGAGATCTTTCCTGTTCTAATTAATTCAAGAGGGTTCTGGAAGCTTCTCTGTGTGAAAGAAACAAGCAGAAGGTTCCTGATGTTTGGGTTATTCCTTCAGAGAGGCTGAGTACAGCTGGCTTAAACTGGCCCTGTTATCTCTTTCACTCAAGGTCATGATGACTATAATAGTAAGGCCAGAAGGAGTCTGGGTTTCACTTTCTCTATCTCTCTTCCTTCTGGTGTGGTGTTCTGTACATAGTATGCTTAGTGTTAAGGTTTAGACTTATTATAAGTTATTGTAAGTTTAAGTTAAGTCTGCTGGAACTGGATTTCTTATGGATAGTGCCAATCCTGAAGGTATTGGATTTGTGACCATTTATGCTCATTTGCCTTCAGTAGCAGTAAAGCTACAATTGCCTCTGGTCTGTTTTTTGGGAATCCTGCAACATGTTTAAATTTTTACTCTGCTAACTATCTTCTTCTTCTTTGGCGATCACTCGTAGCCGAGTAAGATTGTCTTCCATAAACACGGTTTTAACAATGAATCCGTAAGTGACTGTGGAGGCCAATTCTGGATCCACATGTCCTTCCACAGTGGGGACATTGGTTTCCGGGCGGGAGTTGATCATGGTGTGAATTTGCCAAGTGTGCCCCTTCCTCTTAGCATGTTTCTCCCTTGCATCCTGAGTTTGAGTGTCTTCAAAGCCCATGACACCTTTGGTAAAGGCTGTTGGAATTGGCTCAGGATCAATACTGAGTAGAATTCCATGACAACATCTATCCCCCTTTCCTCTACCTCCCTCATCCACAGCTGACAGACTATTTGCAGAAAGCTAAAACTGTAGCAAGAAGAGAGTGCTACTTACGTCAAGAGACCTGTTTCATGTCCTTTAGTTCCTACTGAACTGCTCAAGTTGATCACTAATCGCAAGACTTCCTTTCTCAGTAGTATGCGGCATACAGGGGTATCATCTGGGATTGACTTTACACCTTGAGGGGGAAGGACATTTTTCAGAATCAAAATCACAGGCAGTTGCATGCGTATTCACTGAGAAGCGCCACACATGCATTATAATGCCCCCATTAGGCCAAGGACTCGTTCAGATGTTATTCCCTTGCCTCATATGGAGTCAATGTCTAGGGGCAAGAAGAAACAAACACAGATCCTCCTGGTCTGGACCTTCATTTCTACATGCAATAAAGGAGATAGGGGAAAACAGAGGACAACATGAAGGAATTGTGTCAGCCCAAAACACCATGCACAGAGGTGTAGGGTGTGAGCACATGTTGGGGAAGGTGGAAAAACGCTGGCTGAATGGCCCTTAAGAGAACACGCATCACCTTCAACTACTTGGCAGTTGTAATGTTAGGAAAAACCTAATAAAGGTTGCAGTCCTAAGTTGAGTTAGAGGAAGAGCATGTTCATGCAATACCCACATGCAAAATGTTCAGAATCAGGCTGCAAGTGCCTTAAAGAAAATATTTGACTTCTTCCCAGAGGTAGGAAAACAGTCACATGTTGTTATGCTTATGACAAAACCACTTACCTATCACAATATCCGTACTCTTGGTGCTACTGGTTGAGCCATGAGATACAGCATCGCTGCATCCCGAAATCCCAGAAAACTTTGAGGAATGGGGGACCACATCCAAGTGATTATGCATGGGCTTTCCACACCAGTCAGAATAAGGAATGTCTGAGAACTCTGAAAAAACATATGGAGTGGTTTACAAAGAAGAAAAATACATAGCTTCATTTCAGCTGAGATAATTTAATGTAATATAAATTATAATTGTCGAACCATAGCCATGTTAACTCCTGCAGAATATGACACCCTACATTAAATTTCAGTGTAGGTTTCTGGGTCTCAGGACTATGAAACATTCTGGAAAGTTATTTCATGATGAATGAGAAGCCCAAAACAGGTCTCCAAGCCTCCATATCCTTGTGTGTGAATAGGAGCAATGGCTAGACTTCTGACCGAAAGAGGCCCAGCTGTACTAACCAGTGTGACTATATGAAGAATTCACTTTGTTTTGCTGGTAGCCCAAAATGTGCGTGCAGACACAATAAAGGCAATTCTCTTCCGTGTGCTCTTGGAGCCCCGTGTCTTCCATACTTTCAAGGAACTGAGAAGCATCCGAGCGGCTAGTGTTCATTATCTCTGTAAGACTGATCTGCTGGCGAAGCATCTGGAAGGGACTCTTCACCACCTCGGAAGAACCACTCGGCACACCTGGAGAGGCTTCCAATTAAATGACAGAAAAAGAAATATAAATGATAAGTGTGGCAGAAGACCAGCTTTTGCCATTCAACCCTTTGTCTGACTTTTGGGGAAATATTTCGTTCTATAGAATTAGTCAGCGCTGCAAAAAAATAAATTGGCACTGGCAAAATTCCAAAAGGTACCCCACAGGCTCAAAAAAATGTGAAGACTCCACTGTAGAACAAAAGAGAGTGGAAAGGAAAAGGTACCTCCAGCATCTTGGGGAAAGACTTTAGCGCCTCGTTCGTCAAGTGAAGGCATGGTCTTCTTCTGGAAGTAAGGAGTTTCCTTTACCTGAAATATTTGAAGTGAAAAATTATACGGATGAGTTTTTAGAAAAGTAAACAAGACCTCTATTTTTGGTAAATAGCCATTCATTCACACATTTAATTTGAGTGCTAATTCACTACTCAGAGCAGCCTACATTAAAAAAAATTCCCCATTTTCATAAAACATAGAAACGTGTAAAACCCAATCATAAACACATTATCTGCCTCACAAAGGGAGGTCTCCTTATTAAGTGGGCAGGCTGATCTGGTGATCTGGGAGAGAACAGTCCCAAAATTACCTGGACCTAAGTCATTTATAGGGCTTTAAGGATGATGACTAATGGTTTGATTTGGAAATAAGTGGATAACCAGTAAATATGTGAATTTAGGCTTCAAATAAAAAAATCATGCTAGAGTTGATCAAGTAAGTTAAGCTAATCCCTTCTCTGAGTAAGTGTAGCTTCCAGAGGATATATTCATTAGAACAGAGGTGGCCAACTCCCAAGAGACTGCAATCTACTCACAGAGTTACAAACTGGCAGTGAGCTACCCCCTTTTTGGGGAGTTCAGGTCAAAGTTGTTGAGCTTTTTTAGGGAGGAGAAAAGCCCCATTTTTGGGATGCAGAGCTTTCTTTAGGGGAGCCAAAGTTGTTGAACTTCTTTGGGGGGAGCCAGTGATCTACCAGTGATCTACCACAGATGTCCATGTCTGTTGGACATGCCTGCCTTAGAACAATGATTCTAAGATGCAAAAATTCTCTCACGTGAACATGAAGTGATTTCATATGAGGGAATCTGTCATCTCAGATTCATTATTCTGATGTTGTTCTGCATGAAAATTTAGACACACACAGTGTACATACCTGAAATATTTCATTGATATCAACGGGGAGAGCAAGCCCAATGTAATCATCTGAACTTCCGTAAGTAGCATTAGACACCATGGAACGAACAGAAGAAGAACGCTGCAGTGTGTTTTGGTTAATAGGGCTTAATAAATCCTCTTTATCTAAAGATGATGCATAACTTAAAGCTCTCATGAACCTGTAACAGCATCAAGGGAACCAAAGTCAGTATAACCTGAAAATCACAACTCTGCTCTGTAATAACACAGACAGCATTTTTAAAGTACGGCTAGTTTGGGTGAGTATACAGTTTACCTTCTTATATATTATCTGTTTATTAATAATTGAAAGACATACTGTGAGAGCAACACATATACTGTTATGAATGGCTTTCCCAGCAGAAACTATTTCTAAGAGGTAAATTTGTGTTCAGTTCCAGACTGGCATCATCTGTATTTTCTACTCTCGTATTCCATTCTCATTCAGACTAACTTTGAAAACAGTTCAGTTAATCTTTCCATTGCTCTGAACCAATATAAAACCCCACCTGGTTATTAAAATTATTATTTTAGAGTGAATTGCTTTGAGCAGGAGGGTTGGTTTTTCAATGCAACTGAGATTGTATGATAGGATTCAGCAGCCCTTCCTGAATTGAGACTGTGAATCAGTTGGTAGAGCATGAGACTCTTAATGTCAGGGGGGTGGGTTTGAGTTTTTACGATAGGATCCAACAGCCCTGAGTTTGCTATTTTCCCTAAAGCCTAGTTGATCAGAGTGCTAGGAATGCCCTAGGAATTCACTGGTATAGGCCCTTGCCTGAAGTGGAAAGCCATGATTGATTGAAAAATGGAATTCTCATGCTGCTGGAGCTTTCTCTGAAGTTGAAACTGAACGGCCGTTTGCCTCTTAGGCGGTGGAAGCTACGGAAAACATATTAAAGGAAGCTTCGGCTGTGAATGCAGCTCTCCTCTGCGTAGATTTAAACTTGTTTGGGTCACACCCCAAATTCCTGGCTACTGTATTTTTTTGCTCCATAAGACGTACTTTTTCCCTCCTAAAAAGTAAGGGGAAATGTGTGTGCGTCTTATGGAGCGAATACAGGGGGGGTGGCAGGCAGGAAAAAACCCCAAGAGCCACACACAAGCTCCGTGCGGCTCTTGCGGGCTTTTCCCCAGAAGGGAGAAGGGACTGACGCGGCCAGTCAGTCCCTTCTCCCTCCTCGTAGAAAAGCCTACAGGAGCCGTGCACTCCTTAAAGGGTGCGCGGCTCCTGTGGGCTTTTGTGGGAGGTGGGGAAATTGCCATAGCAGCGCGTAGCCTCTCCTGGCCGGATCCATCCCACTCGCTGTCTTGACTTCTTTGCTCTTTGGGGCTGGGAGGGACCCGGGCTTCCCCCAGCAGCCCCAAAAAGCTCTGGGAGAAGCGGATATTTTTTTCCTTGCTTTTCCCCTCTAAAAACTAGCTAGGTGCGCCTGATGGTCCGGTGCGCCTTATGGAGCAAAAAATACAGTAATTCTTCTCTTGTTGAACAGCTGGAATCGTGAGAACGTTACTTAGCTATGCCATGAAGAAAACTTGAGGGAGGAAGAAGTGCTTACCTGTTTGGTGTCAGTCGAGAGTCTAGACTACCAGACTTCATAGTAATTGTGTCTGTGAAGAGCACATCCTTTGCTGGAGACGCCAGGGCTTCCGAATGGGACAAAGAGGGGTGCATCCTTTGCTGCTGCAAGCGTTTGAGTGTTGCATACCCAAAGGCATCTCGCGAACTGGTGTAGCTGAAGTTATAGTCAGCCAGGCTTTTTATTGTGGCGAGCGAAGGAGCTTTAAGTGACTGTGCTCTCCGAGGAAGGGTGTGCGAGGACCCTGGCGGTACCAGGGAGACAGAATTTGATTTTGAGAGGGGGAGGTGGTTAGGCTGTGGGGTTGAGCACTGGATTGTCTTAACAGTCTTGGTACTCACCACAGTACTTAAACTCCCACTGTCCGTGTCTACATTTGTAGTGTCCACACCCACAGTCTCCCGCGAAGGGCTCGAACTCATTGAACTTATGCCACTCGTGGTGGTATCCGTATTGAAACTCAAGCTGCGGCTTTTGAAGTGAGTCTGCGTAGAAACCTCTCCTATCAGTCTTTCCCGGCTGGCGTTTTCCCGGTGGTTTTCGTGGCCGAGGCTTTTGGGAAGCTTGAGGTCATTTTCGCCTATACTTGGAGTGCTATCTGCATCTTCGCTGTGTCTGCTCCCGACAAACGACGTCTCTAGTTTCAGAGTGTGGATTTTAGGCACCCGGAACATAGGGGTGAAGTCCTCACCTCGTGCAAAATCCATGCTGCTGGAAGGCTCAGTTACTGTTCGATTTCGCCTCAAACCCATCTTGCTCTCTGAAGAAGAGAGTTTGCCACCTTTTGGATCGCTGCTACTCCTATGTTTTTTATTAGGTAAGGTTAGAGAATTTAAAATGCGGTTCTTCACAAGCCTGCTTGAAGTGAAGAAAGGGAAGGGATTGCGATCCTTATCTTTCAAGGGTCCTGATCGGTCGTAGAAATTCTGCTCTGCATCTTCAGATATATCTAGGAAAAACGTGCTGGTAGAGGTGCTGCCAACCCTGTCATCTTCCAAAATAAACATACCTGAAATTTAAATAAAAGCTTGCATTGTTAAAATATTTTTGGTCTATGAATATTTGGTAACTAAAACTAGCTCTGAAAAGTCTATGAAAGCCAACTGCATGTACATTTCTGAATTGTAATGGCTGAAGGCTATTTTAGGTAGGGGGAAATGTGCTTAGTATCCCTTTATGTGCCACTAAACGTTATATGTAAGATCAACAGAACCTGGCCTTTTTTAAAAAAGAAATAAAACAATGGTACTCAACACTTAATCACTTCTTGAGCAATCAAAATTTTCATGTTAGTGCTCTTAGTTTCTCCTTTTAACATGAATTTAGGGGTCTTCAGGAGCCAAACTATGCTTTGGAAATGTAATTCATACTGTAGTTGAGGGGTCAGTGTTTGTTCACATCAACTCCCACCTGTCCTAGTCAACATCAGCAACAATGATGGGAGTTGCGGTCCAGCAACAGCCGCAGGCTAAAATCAATTCTAAAATGAATGTGCCTCTTTTATATCAAGACATTACTTGACATTATCTAGTTGGTGATAGTATTTACTCTCCACACCTGACTTTTCTGATTAGCTCCAATATATCCCAAGCCTGCTCTTTAAATATAATGTGATACTCAAACCATCCTAATAGATATTTTGACATTGCCCATTTCCATCTTAAATCAGAGTTTCTAACTTTCAAGGAAGAATTTTCTCATGTCCAGTCTTTATCTTCACTTTTATACTATCACCCTAGAGAAGAAATGGATCTAATTCTATGCAAAGGAAATCAGTGTTTTATTTTTTTCATTTACACCAGATAAAAGCATGATCTAAAATGATTGGAAGCTGAAACTAAAAAAAGATTTTATAGAATCTCCAAGGGGGCTTTACCCAGTGATGTCTCTCTGTTGACAGAAGGCACTTAGACCCAGCAGAGGCTTCTGCCAGCAGGACATAGAGGGTGAGGTTTTTGCCAATTCTCCTTCCCCCAGCAATTGCAATCTGCCCCAAAGGGTTGGGGGGACTGTACAGTATAGCAGGGAGGGGGGTAAGTGGAAATTCCTTCCTTTCACTGATGAAAGCTTTCAGCTGAATCAAAGTGCCTCTGATCAGCAAAGTGACATTCTGGACACCCTATATAGCCCAACCATTTCTGAATTTATCAAAGGATACCCAGCCACGTTCTATAAACCTCGTCTTTATCCATTAAGCACACAGTGGACGCTCAGGTTGCGAACGTGATCCGTGTGGGATGCATGTTCGCAACCCGCGTCTGCACACGCGTGGGTTGGGATTCGGTGCTTCTGCACATGTGCAAAGCGCGATTTAGCGCTTCTGCGCATGTGCGACTGCCGAAACCCGGAAGTAACCCGTTCTGGTACTTCCGGGTTTCAGCGGTCCGCAACCCGAAAAAAACGCAATCTGGAGTGGCTGTAACCCGAGGTATGTCTATACAGAATACCTTCAGATTAGGAAGTTAATGCCTTCTCAAAATGGATAGGCAAAAGGAGATTCCAACTGAACATCAGGAAGAACTTTCTAACAGCAAGAGCTATTCAAGAGTGGAACAGACTCTCTCATAAGGTTGAGGACGCTCCTTCCTTGGAGCTTTTTTAAGCAGAGGTTGGATGGCCATCTATCATGGATTCTTTAGTTGAGATTCCTTCACTGCAGGTGGTTGGACTAGATGACCCCTGAGGTGCCTTCCAGCTCTACGATTCTATTGATTTCACTGGCCAGACCCATGATCTGCTTTTTTCCCCAAAGGGAATTTACTAGCTGTGCTGGCACTGCTGTGCATACTTACTTGACGGTGCAGATTCACTTTCACTGTTGTGCCTTGAACTGGTAGATTCAGAGTTCAAACTGAGTGTGCTGGGAATAGAGGAGAGTTCGTTGCAGAGTTGCTCCATGTCATCCGGGACAACTGGCCAAGGCTGCCTACGACTGTGTCTCACTGCATCCCAGTTGTGATGCTTTAGAATGTCACAACCTTGTTTTGTTTTGGCTATCAGGCCAAGCACATAGACACACGTCCTATGTTTATAAAACAGAAATCCAGTTCAAACAAATATGTATTTTACATTCAGGCCACCAAAACAATTCTCCAGCTTCTTTTCCCTCCCCTCAGGAAATGTTACTTGTGCTGTCAATATACATGTGAAATGAAAAATACAATTCCTTTGTGTAAGTTGGCCTACAACTCTGAGGTGTAATCTTGTAATCTTGTACATGTCTACTCAGAAATAAGTCTCACTTAGTTCAAGGAGGCTTATTCCTAGATAAGGTTGCAGCCTTATTCTCTAAGGGGATAGGCATGTAACAGATATAAGTGTTATTTCATTCACTACATGCCTATATTACTTAAAATTATCACTCAATACAGTAGGAGACATCAGTTTTGTTCCCACCTTCTGTGTGTGCTCCACAAATCATGACTACAAAACACCCACACCCACAAATAAGGCTGCAAAACTAATGTCACACAGAAAATCTATTAACATAATAGTAAGTAGCAACTTGCTCTTTTAATAGTAAGTCACCTGATTTTTTTTTAAATAAAAAGGGTGTTGTGCCTTTCTTCATCTTAAAATTATATACCGTTTCTAAAGAATGAAGCAGCAGATGGCATAGAATCATTTTAAAAACTTCAGGGCAAAATAAAAATCCTATAAACCCTTTAAAAGTCAATTTCAAACCATGTTATACCTACCCTCTAATAGATAGGACTTCACAATGCTGGGCAAGTGCCAATATATCAGGGATGACATTTTCTTCTTGAAGCAAATTCAGACCCCAGTTTGAAGATCCAATATTACCCTGTAATGTAAATAATTTGTGATCAAATTTGCTATTGGCTGATATTGCTGATACTATGTCATATAACAAAGGAGTATTGGTTAGAACTTGATGAACAAACTTTAAATATTTTGTATACAGTATAAGCTATAAATTTCTTTATACCTACAGCCGAGTCTCTTTCACTCCAATTCAAGCCTTTTTTAAAAAATATTTAATAGAACCTTGTTACAGTCTACCTACTTTCCCAACTTCACAGAAATGACTTTAAATCTTTTATATTATTCTTCTCTCTCTCTCTCTCTCTCTCTCTCTCTCTCTCACACACACACACACACACACACACACACACACAAATATGATTGTTAATTTGGCTAGAAATATAGGGTTGGGTTGATATGCTCCCTTCCACATTGCAGAGTCTTTTGTCTTTAGATGCAATGCCCTCATGTACCTCACCTTCTACAATTTGAGAACTCTTTTGGATTAAAAGGAAAAAGACTAGTGGCTTCAAACACTGAAAATTGATTATCAAATTCTGAATGCCCTACTATTAGTAGTCAAGACAAATCTATATTATTCAGGGAAATAACGTGTATTAAGTGCTTAGTAATTATTTGCTGTATCTGTGGACATTTACAGTGGTACCTCGGGTTAAGAACTTACCTCGGGTTAAGAACTTTACAACATTGCCGCCCTCGTAGCAAAAAAGCTTCCGGGTTTCTCTGTTCCCGGCCACCTCCCCCTCTCAGCTTCCCCTGTCCGAACTGCTCCCTTTGTCATTGCCCTCGCGGCTTGATAATCGGCTTCCCTCCCCCTCCCAGCCGTTTTCTACCTCCGCTTGCCCCTTCGGCTGTGCTGCGCTTAATGCTGTTGTTGGTTCCCTGCCATTGGTGTGAGCCTTTCCTTTTCTTTTACTGCGGGGGCTGCTTGGGCTGAGGCAGCAGCCACGTGTCTAGTTGCTGAGGCAATGTGAGGCCGCCATTTTGGACCACGTGGTCTACTACTGGGAGCAGTTAGGGTCCTTTCTGTTGCTGGTGATTGGGGGGGGGCTTCTGGGGCCAATTTTCAAGCGTATTTCTGCTTCATCTAGAGAGCTTGGTGTCCTCTGATTTAATCTGCTTTTGTTTTGCCCTTTGGTGGGGAGTTGCTGCAGGAGCTGCTGCTGTAGCCGGCGTATAAGACGACCCCCAACTTTTGAGAAGATTTTCCTGGGTTAAAAAGTAGTCTTATACTCCAGAAAATACAGTAATTCGTTCTTGAGGCCCGTTCTTAACCTGAAACTGTTCTTAACCCGAGGTACCACTTTAGCTAATGGGGCCTCCCGCTGCCGCCACACAATTTCTGTTCTTAACCCAAGGTACTATTTCTGGTTTAGCGGAGTCTGTAACCTGAAGTTTCTGTAACCTGAGGTACCACTGTAATTTGCAACATCCAAAAATCAAAAACAGATATTTGGGGGAACCATTATTGTTATTTTGGTTGCAGAAATGCAGAAAACACCATGGTGGATTTTTATTTTTTTACTAACCAGAGCCCAGAGAGCTGCCTTCAGCTGCTTAATCCCTTCCCATTTATCCAGCATGGGGGAACGAACAGTGTAACTCAGGTCAGGAACAATACTCTAAAGAATAAAAAGATCAATCACAAAGTAGCTTCAATGTGAAGCTTAACATTTTTCAAATCTGCTGAATTGCTTTTCAAACTTACATAAATGCTAATAGCAAAATACAAATAGGTTTAGTAATTTTTTAAATATAAAAAAAATTGAAAACTAATGTTTCAAAAACCACCAACCATTTAAACAAGAGCACCAATGATAAAACTAAAGGCAGAAATACAGAACAACGCTAACAGCTATGGTCATTAAATAAGGCTCTTTTTTTTCATTTTAAGAAGAAATATTTAAAAACGCAAACATGTAATTCAAATTCTATAAAAATAAGCCAGTATTCTTTTCTTCTTTCAGTTCAAAATTGAGAAGACACAACTCAGAATTGGATCACATAAGCTAAGAACAGCAGTATCTTGCACATTTCAGAACCAACCAGCTAGTCCTTAGCTATAGTATCTCAGAATGAAGAAAGGAAGAAAAAAAAAGCAAATCCATGCACAAGTTGTGTGCTGTAAAGTGCATTCCCTTCCAGCTGGAAACATTTCATGGAAAGTAGGTGCCAAAAGTTTCTGATCTCTCAGCACAGCTGATATTGTGGCCCTGCCTCCCTTCTCTCTCTCTGCTGCAGCCTTATGGAATGGCTGCAGCTAGGTGACAGTTGGTAGAGGAAGATACCACCACCTACCAGTGTTTGACACCCTACCCCATAAGTCAATATTCATAGCATAAAAATGTAGAAAGACTAAAAGGCAATAGGATCCTCAGGCAGACCAAAGTAGTTTCACTGCAGAAGGGTCCCTTTCATGATTCTGTGGGTCAATTCCCGTGGGATTACCAAAAAAGTACTTGGGGCAGCATCTAAGTCCACTTGCCCAACAAACCTCCCCCCCCTTGCCCTCCACCAATCTGCTTTAGAAGGTTCATAGATCACAGAATTGTAGAGTTGGAAGGGACCATGAGGTTCATCTAGTCCAACCACCTACAATGCAGGAATCTTTTGCCCAATGTAGGACTTGAAGCCATGACCTTGGGGGAACCCCTAGCATAAATTTTGGGGGTATGCAGGGAGGGGGACTCCTGCAGCACAAGTGAAAACCCTTGTGCTAGCAGGACATTTTACTCAGTGCTACCTTGGCTACAACTCTTGCTTTCTGTTCTGCAAGCAAAGTCTACACATCTCACTCACTATTTCAATCCATGAAAAAGAGTCTTCTATGTGCTCCAGCTAAGTGAGAAAATTTAATCCCTAGCCAAAGCAAGCTTATTTTATAGAACATAGATGTATGCATGACCTGGGAATTCCTCTTCTGTAGTCTAAATAGAAAAAAAACCAAGCCAAATTTCACAATGAGGTTGTATATGCCACACAACCCTAAACCAGTAACAACCAAACAAATTGGGGGGGGGTGCAATTCCAAGAAGGCTGCAATGTATTTAATGTTACCTTGATTTTGAATCAGGTACATTGGTGCCTCGCAAGACGAAAAGAATCTGTTCCGCGAGTCTCTTCGTCTTGCGGTTTTTTCGTCTTGCGAAGCAAGCCCATTAGCGGCTTAGCGGATTAGCGCTATTAGCGGCTTAGGGGCTTAGCGGATCAGCTGATAAGCGGCTTAGGGGATCAGCTGATAAGCGGCTTAGGGGATCAGCTGTTAAGCGGCTTAGCGGATCAGCTGTTAAGCGGCTTAGCGGATCAGCTGATAAGCGGCTTAGCGGCTTAGAAAAAGGGGGGGGAGGGAAAAAACCCCGCAGGAACTCGCAAGACATTTTTGTCTTGCGAAGCAAGCCCATAGGAAATTCGTTTTGCGAAGCACCTCCAAAACGGAAAACCCTTTCGTCTAGCGGGTTTTCCGTCTTGCGAGGCATTCGTTTTGCGGGGCACCACTGTATATTAAATTTCCTCACCTGAGCTTCCAACAAATGGCAGCCTGTTTTGTGGTGTACCAGTTGTCCATAGAGGTGAACCGGCAGATAGACATGTGGCCGCTGTAATCTGCCAGAAAGAAAAATGGTCTGTTTGCATAGTAAACAATAGAAAGTGTCCTTTCATACTGTATCATGGTGTGGTACGCTGGTTTGACATCAACCGATAGGAAGTGCCTACAGAGGGTGATGAATACAGCACAAGATATTATGGGCGGTCCCGTGAATCCGCTGGATGAAATAGCGGAAGAACGTTGCCTCAGGAGAGTGAGGAAAATTCTCAGGGATGATTCACACCCTGGCCGGCACTTTCTTGATCTCCTGCCCTCGGGCAGAAGATATAGAAGCATGATTAGTTGCACCAACAGGGGAAAGAACAGCTTCTATCCATGGGCTGTTAGGCTGCTGAATGAAAAGATAACAACAGGGCAACTGACTTTCGGGTTTGGTGGGTGTGCGTCAGTAAACAAGGGGAATTAAGATTAAGAGAGCTGAGTGGGGGGTGCTCATGTAATCTCACTGTATACATGTTGTACAAGTGACAATAAAGTATTTCAATTTTTACTCCTTATGGCTATTTCAAAAACCAGTCACACAGTCATCTCATATGTAGCAATTGCTTTAGCAAACCAATCAAGATCATTTGCAACTTATCTTACCTTTGGTTGCTCCGGCGAACATAATTATCGCCATCAACAGGTTTGCGGTATGTGGTAAGTGCTTCATTGAGTTGCTCTTCTATCAAATCAACATACTTTAAGTTGTACTCCTAAGATGATGGGATACAGAGCTCATGAGAGAGAGAGAAATCTCCAGCAGATTTTTGTATTCATAATACTGTACTATGCGACACTGTGATCCAAATGAGAAAAACCTCCTTATTTTCATAATTCCAAGGGAACCACTGCAGGTTTTTGAAGTCAAACGTTTGATTAAAAGGCGAAAGCTATTTTGGAATGAAAATATTTATTTACATGCCTGGTGGCTCGGCTACATAGAACAGGGCCTTTAGTGTTGTGGCACCAGTTCTCTGGAATTCCCTTCCTCCTTCAACTGTGGGCTTTTGGTATATACAAAAAAACATTTTTCTTCACCTGATCTTTACTAGTTTTGTATTATCGTTAATTTGTCCATTAATAGCATTTTGAACATGTTTGAAGTTTTACTATGCTTTTATATATTTTGTTGTTTCATGATCTTGGATATTCTGATGTTTAGCTGTCTAAACACACTGCAATAAATTAATTAATTCATGATGCAAAGCCTTTTGTTCTAGAATAATGGGCAAGACTGGGAAATGGCTGAAACCCTATTATCCCTAGAACATTCTCTGTCTCTCATTTTTACAGAATAACCTGTCTGATATAAATGGGATTTTTTTTTCCAGCTTGTGAATTTCCTCTCCATAGCAATTCTGTACAGTTCTCTTCCATGATGGAGCAGATGGCTACCCCATTTAGTAAGTGAATACATTCAAGTGTCATTTCATATGTTGCCAAAGGATTTATTCTCCTCTTCAAATTTTGGCCCAAATAGCCTTTTTCAAAAAAGCTGAAATTAAATGTTATGTTGAATCATTTCCAGCAGCCACATTTTCTAACCAAAGGGAGCTCTGGGTAAGAGCAAACTGGTGTGGGCATTTCTTTTCTGGGCAAAGATTAGCCTTTCCTCCCTGCTGCTTTTTCTCTGTAAATCTGTCCCGTGTCCTTTTCCTCTAAAGCATCGCAAGTGCTTATCTTCAAATATACACCTGGAATCCTCCTTCCTGCAACTTCTTAACTTAAACTCCCTGGGAGCTGTTTCCTCCTAGATACAGAGCTGTATAAAGTACAGTTTGAACAAAAGTTATCCAAAGAGAATCTAATTCCAGTGGGAAAATCGGTTCTGGATCAGGCCTGTAAGCCTAACTTTTCAGTTCTCATATGCCAGTAGTTTATACATAATGGGCCCAACCAAAGCAGGACTGTCAGATGCAATGAAGCTGAGCACTATGCCTAAATTCAGGAACCCTTAAAAACCCATCAGGTCCACAGACCTGAGAGCAATGCAAGTGGCTCTATCTCACCTTCTGAATGAAGAAACACAACTGGACCATGACTGGATGGAGCTAGCACATTCATTCTAGGGAAGTCTAAAGGGTTGGCTTTAGCCAAGCAAAGTCTCAGCATAACAAGTTATGAATTTCACAGAGAGATCTGGATTTGTTTAAAAGTACCTTCTGCCATTTTTCCATTTGTTTTGTCACATAGCCCCGTTCGTTTAGATAGGAAAACCCTTTTGGGATTGACAGGAACCTGAAAAAGCACCATCATATACCATTTATAAACATGTTCACCGATTACGAAAATGCAAGTTAATTTGGTTTGTTCTCATATGAAGTAACATATTTAGTGTTTACCTTAAGAGCAGAAGCAAGCCCTTGTCTCCAAGATGAGACAACGCTGGTTTCATCTGAATAAGAGCATGAAGATTTGCCTAAAAGAGAGAGCCAGGGAGTGGGAGGGCAGTTATGTCTCAGGAAATCAGTTTGGTTACACTGGCACTCACATCAATAAGGAATTAGCAGGAAATTTCAATATATACAATAATGGGGAGGCCTCCTCATCCCCGGTGCTCTCCCTGCTTGGATGGGAGCCAGTGCTGGGCTGGGGGATCCTTTAACTGCTCGGAGGGGAGCAGCAACCGCACACTCCTCAGCTGAGCAGTTAAAAGATGCAGAGGGAGGAACAAGCAATACCCCCAGGAGGAAGTCGCTAGCAGAGGGACTCAGGAGCAGTGGCAGTTTCACCAGTGATATACCGCTGAATGAAGCCGACATCACAGACAGGTCCTGGATGATATATCGCCCAGGCCTAAGACCACTGCATGAGAAGTATGACGTGCTTCTCAATAAACTGATACACAACAGTATTCATTCACGGTAACTTTAAGAATGGACGGCAGGATTCTCACCTTGTCTTCACATGCCTCATCGAGGATATCAAGTGCTTCAGAAGAAATGGCTTTATTCTTGTCATGGAGCTGGGTGACCAGTAACTCGATTCCCCAGTTGCTGAAGAACTCTACGTTGGCTCTCAGCAGTACTCGTAAGTGTTTTGTGGCATATAGCCTACAGCTCTACGAAGCAAGTAAACAAGCAAATCAACGGCAAGGGAAATACAGTAGAGAAAAGTAGATTTTGCATACAGAAAGCCAGATCCATGCTCTCTCCAAGCTTGAATATACACAATGTGGGAAGTGGTCAGGGGTATACACACAAGCACATCAACATCAATGAGAGTGCAGGTTCCACTTAAAATATTCTCATAGCGGCAAAGTCTGAAGGAGGCTTTTAAGCATGTTCAGACCCTACCACTTAACACAAGAAGGTCAAGGTGGTGTGGCTGCACCTATACCTCTCCCTACATTTAGCTCACATATATTGATGCAGAACACCTAGAGCCATTCATTTAACAAGCCATCAAAATTAAATGCAAATGATATACTGCCTTGAGATTATACTGAGGCTGAGAGAAAGCAACTGATCCAAAAGTCACAAGCTCAGGGCTGAGATCAAAAACGTATTTACACCTAGGTCTCCCTAGGCCAACGTTCTATCCGTAACACCACCCTGTGAAAACATCCTTTTAAATATAATCCTCAGAATGTAGGCATTTAGAGGAGTTGTCACTTACATCTGTAGATGCCGTTAAGATTTTGGAAAGAATGACTCTTGCTAATCCATCTCTGCTGTAGTCCAAACTAGAAACAGTCAGTTTGAGTAAGTGATCCTGGTTCTTCAAGGAGCAAAGATTAAGAAGACTGGAAAAAGATGGAAACATTTAATTGTAAATCTGTATGAGAATTGGACTAACTTTAAAAGTCCCTCCATTTTCCCTTCTTTGGTTGCCTTTCTGGATTATCAAATTTTAAACTAAGTTCTTCAGGCCAGGAATATTTCTTCCCCCTGCTAAAAAAGGTAAATGTAAAGGACCCTTGACAGTTAAGTCCAGTCGCAGATGACTCTGGGGTTGTGGCGCTCATCTCGCTTTACAGGCCGAGGGAGCCGGCATTTGTCTGCAGACAGTTTTTCCGGGTCATGTGGCCAGCATGACTAAGCCGCTTCTGGCGCAATGGAGCACCAAAACCAGAGGAGTGCACGGGAATGCCATTTACCTTCCCGCTGGAGGGTTACCTATTTATCTACTTGCACTTTTTGGTCATGCTTTCGAACTGCTATGTTGACAGGAGCTGGGACCGAGGAATGGGAGCTCACCCCGTAGCAGGGATTCGAACCGCTGACCTTCTGATCGGCCAGTCCTAGGCTCTGTGGTTTAGACCACAGCACCACCCGCGTCCCCCTGCTAAGTTACCCTAAAATCCCATGTAGTCAAATAGGATATAAATTATTTCTATTGAATGGAAGCTGGAGAGTTTTCTCCAGCTTTCAGCATTGAAAGCTTTCTTTTTCCTGAAAAATGATAGCATGCTTGGTCTATAGATTAGTTAAAAACTTTATAAACAAATATAGACTTGGGAAAATGTTTTGCATATTATCTTTTTAAAATGTACTGTCACTTTCATAAAATCTAATTGCACACTTTTGAATCTAGTACTATTCTTAATAATGTAGATGAAATATAGATGGTGTGGATGAGCTCATTCAACTTTTAACAGTATACGCAACCTAGTTCCTTTGGGAATCTATCTTTTTCTTTTCTTTTTACAAAAAATGTAAAAATTAGGGTCAATTAACCACGTCTAGTTATACAGAAATTTAAAGAACAGTGAAAGAATTCATTTTAAAACTTCCAGGATCTGAGTAGTTCAAAAGATTCTTATAACTGAAGATAATGCTTACCACTGAAACACGTTACACTTTTCAAGCATTTTCACTCCGTGGGGTTGACAGGAGAGCGTACCAAAAAACAAGAAGTAGTGCTGACTAAGAGTGTTAAGTAACCCATTGTTCTGGAGGCTGCGTTCTGGTTTCAGTCCAGAAGAAGAATTGAGCCAGTGTACAATATCTTTCACTAACTCTTCGAGGTAACCATGCCCATCCTGCTTCAAAGAAAAAGGAAAAAAACTTCAGTTCCTTTGGCAGCATTTCCCTGCCTCATTGAAAAAAGACACCCATTTACATTTCTTTGGGCACAAGAGAAAGAAAGCAACCATCAAACCGAAAAGCACCTGATAAATTAAAACCAAAAGAAAACCCTTCATTGTGAAAATGCTGCAACATGTGTAAACTTTAAAATGTGGGGAGAATCTGCTGTGATACTGCCCTCAGATGATCTTGTCACAAGCTGAAAAGTCAATTCCTGTGGGGATTATAGCTGTCACAAGAGTAAATGAGCCTCAGGCAGTCCCAGGTTTTGTGAGCGCTTAACAGTGGCAGGTGACGAGTGAAGCAGCTCAAGAACAGGTTTTTTACAAAAGTGAACATAACACCTTCTGGTCCTTTCCCTCTTCCACCAGCTTCTGAATTTTGTCAAACAAAAACAAAAGAAGAAAATAGACTAGGACGAACACCTTTAAGTTGTTACCCCTTATGTGTCACAGAGAATTAGGAATGCAAGGCATCAGGCTACAGAAAGTTGAGATAATTTTAAGTCTGTATCTACCTTTTGTTGCACCTGCCTTCCTTCCTTCTTTCCTTCCTGTCTTCCTTCCTGAGGGGCAAAAGGGCATGTTGATTTGACCTCTGTATCATCCCCTCCCAATATCCTGAAGCCTATCAGGCTGGTGTGTAAATTTCATAGGCAAAACTCTACAAATATGAAAGCTAGATTTTTCATTAAGTAGTCTTCATCTACAATTAACTAATTATGTTTCCTAGAGTCCATGCTGCTTTGGTTTGTAGACAAAGGAATGTGGAGGAGACTTTGATTCCTGAATCCACTACTGCCTCTTATAATGGATCTGCTACAGTGCATAATCAGGTGTCTATTATTGCAGCTAGGGCACGTCTCAGGATCTATAACCACCATTGTTCTTTGTTTATTTAATGGGCTGCAATTTTATCCTCTATGCTTTGTTTCCAGAGGTGTTGTTCAGCTGATAAGGCTTCCTTCAGTGAAATGAAGAGGGATGCAATTTTTGGCGATTACCTCTCCAACCTGTAGACACTTGCACCACTCATAAATCTGCTCCAGAGAACTGGGAGACCCTTCAGAGCAGATTTAGGGGGCACAGGGATCTGCAGGTGGAAAAGGAATTGTTGGAAATTGCTTCCCCTGCTACTCTGCTAATGTTAAGCCTGACCATCAGCTGAACGACACTGTTGGATATACTTGTGTGTTCTGAATAATAAACTTAAGGCACCAAAGGCACCTGTTCATCCTCTAGAGTAGGCATGTCCAACACCCAAGAGACTGCAATCTACCCCCACTATAAAAAAACTGGCAGTGATCTACCTATTGGATTGACGAAAGTTGTTGAGCTTTTTTTTGGGGGGTGGGGTGGGACAACTGGAGATCGACCGGTTCGACATGCCTGCTCTAGAGTTTAGGCAGCGAAGATAGTCAGAGCTTGGGAGCTGGCTGAGAAGTGACTTGGTAACCAGCTAGATCTCTCCTCCCATTAAACTGAGAGATCTACTGCTCTGTTAACTGAGTTGGTTAAAGTTAGTGATTCACTGGCCATTCAGGATGAGGGTAACTAGACACCCATTTAATACAGCTTAGCTAGTGATGCCCTGCGGTGAAAGGTTAAGGAGCAGGGTAAAGACTATGAAGGACTCCAGGGATATCAAGCCATTTTTATTTTATTAATGAACTGCTACAGTTTAGGGCTCTTACTAATGTGTTACATTCCCCCAAACTTTATATATCAATGGGATAAGCCATACATTTTTATAAACTCCATTCTTCTTCTAAGATTTTGACCAGCAAATAGTCATATTTCCCAGCCTGAATTAAATGTTCCAATTGCACTTCCTTTAGACCTGGCAAACGTGGTCTAATGAATCTTCTAATATTTTTTAGAATATGCAATAAAGGTAATATCCCTGCCAAAAGGTAATGCCAACAATACAAGAAGCTGCTAGTTGTTACTTAGAGCTAAACAAAATGAATCTTACCTCTTCAGATTCAAGGAGATACTCAGTTAACTGGCAACCTACAACTGTGAGCTGTTTGGCCTTTGCGTAATCCAGATCCAGGTTGGCATACAATTTGCTGCTGGGCTTGTAAAAATACATCAGTCGCCGTATAAATCTAACATTAAACAGACATATGAGGTGCTGAAAAGTTTGTTGCAAGCTTCAGGCAAATGTGTATACCACACTGTTTCATCTACGAGATGGCGAAGAGGCTTTATGTTTTCAAATGTTAGCACCTGTACTTAAATGCAAATGCTATTATAGGGTCATAGTGAAGTCAATACATTCTCTTCCCATACTAGCCTGTCTGCTCCCTGCTGCTAGATTATGTATTGCTTGTGATTGTACTGGCTTACTGATGGAAGAGCAGATTAGTTTCCTAATACAAAAAACCCCAAGCAATATGCATTTATTAATTTATTTGTTCATTCTATTTGCACGCTACCATTTAACTAAGTTCTATGTGCAATATATGGAAACATTAAAAATATATAGCTACAATTCAAAACTTTACACAAAAAAACTTTAAAAACAATTATAAAAATTCCAGTAGCCAAATCTAAAATCAGCTCATGCACAGAAGCTAAAACCAATATAAAACTAGTAACTGGGAAACTTGGTCCAAAGATGTAATGCACCAGTACAATTTTTAAAAACCTATGAAAACAAGAAGGGTCTTGACCTGGTGCTTAAAAGAAAAAAACTGGTGTCAGGGAAGCAACTCTTGCTGAGACAGTCAATAAATAGGGTGCCATCAGGAGAAAGGTCATATTCTTTGTAACCATCCCTCTTACTCAATTAGGCAGGGGAAACTCAAGATCAGCATCCCTGTCCTTTTTCCCCAAGAGAGTTAATTCAATTCAGTGAATTGCCTTTTCTAATTCATAACACACAAAAGGCCAGGTTATTCAAAACTGTAACTGGGGAAAAGACAGAAATGCAAGCACCTTTTCAGGAAATGTGTCACACTTCTTAGCAAGTGATGGTAAAAAACATAAAGCAAATAATGAATGAGTTCACCTTTGAAAAAGCACACACAGCAAATAGAAGCCAGTGTGATGTAGTGGTTAGAGTGTCGGACTAAGACCTAGGAGACTGAGAGTCCTAGTCTTAAGTACAGTCGTACCTTGGATCTCAAATGCCTTGGCTCCAGAACAAATTGGCCCCCGAACAATCGAAACCCGGAAGTGAGTGTTCCGGTTTTCAAACTTTCTTTTGGAACCCAAACATCCGACACGGGTTCTGCGGCTTCCTGCAGCCAATCAGAAGCCACGCTTTGGTTTCCGAACGTTTCGGAAGCTGAACAGACTTCCAGAATGGATTCTGTTCGACTTCCAAGATACGACTGTACAGACAATGTGCCCCACAATTTGCAAGTGTCAAGAACACCCAGAAGCAGTTGTAGGAGGAAAAGCAAGCTGCCAAGGCAGAATGCAACTGCCCTCCATTAGTAAATATCAATACCTGTTCCACTGTTCATCTTTGTTGAACTTTACGCTGATATTTGGCCACTGCAAAATAGATAGAGAGTTTTGTAAGACCACTTCCTTTCATTTCAATTTAATCCTCAGACGTTAATTAGGGAGCCATTTAACAGCTTACCTTTAGTATGGTCCCTATCAGATTCCAATTCCACTCAAGATTCTCTTTGTGATGAAGAACTTGGCTGTCTCTTAGATTAATTAACAGTGCTTCATCAGTATCCTTGAATAGCAGAAGGAAGAAGAGAAATCAAAGTTCAAACTGCTGCAACACTTGCATCGACATTAGAAAGTAATATACAAGTTTGCAGATTATTCAAATATATTGAACTGTAGACAGACCACCACCAAAATGTATGCCCACGTTTTCTCTCTCTCTGCACTCAGAAGCCATGTCAGATTTCTAGTGCAACAGTTTCCCCACCCTATCCCCCCATGAAAGGTTTTCATTTAAACTCGCAATTCCTAGCAACTCTTATTGTGAAAATTCAGCTTAAATCAATAAAGATTATTTGCTGTTTACAAAAAAAGGGGGGGATCACAGACATTGCAGTAAAATAGCTACCTTTAGAATAAAGATGTCTTTCTGCACACGATACTGATCCCTTCGCTGATGTGTTGACATGGCTTTCTGAACAATGTGATCTAGATGAAGGCTATAAGGTTTCGGTCCTCGTTTCTTCATTTCATGAAAGCGTTTTAGACAATTTAGTGCAGCGCTGGCCCGTCTACCAAGGGGGAAAGTTGACAGTCAAAATTTTCTATAAGATTACTGCCTTTAATAAGGATCCGAAAGGATGTGAAATATAGTTAAACTGCATTTCCCAGGGACTAGAAGATGGCTTCAAAGTCTAACAATGGCCTGAACAACACAGCCCCACACTTTGCATCTGCCTGTCACAGCTACAGGAAGAATGGTGGGAAGGCATCCAGGAGCCAGTATGCTCCTGGTTGCATGACCAAGCCTCAACCTTGGACAGAGATGACCTTTTACAGAAACTAATCTGAGGCAGATATAAACTGAGCCTAAATTTGTTCCTTTTAGGAGCACTCCCAATTTTAAATTAGGACAGGAAAACATTCCATTTGACTACTTAAACGGTTACTGTAAAAGTTTATCACAGGCATTCTGGAACAAACCACAACTCATTCATTAAAGCGTAATCACTCCATTTCTTGGTTCGTGATCACAGGCTTTAAGAAGGAGGAAAATTTAGAATTGGAACCTGACTAGAGATAACTTAGAACCATGAAAACCACTGAGAGGTTTGCTACTGATCTGAGCAAGATGCAACCTTTATTTCAATGGGGAAAAACAGTTGAAATCAGATTATTAACTGGATTAAATAGTGATTACACTCTGAACATTCTGTTACATACAGATTTGGGATTCCACCCCCACACCCCAAGGTATATGATAAAATGAGCTTTCTCATGCAATTTGTATTTTACAAGACGTTACCTGATACTTGTCAGAATAACTATTCATTCAATTGTTCTTTTTACAATTGTTCCAAATCAGTTATAATTTGGTACAGATTGATTAGGCCACGGTTTAAGGTGATTTTATGTAACCATGTCAGGTGGCAGTAGTTCTTTTTTGTATTGATGAAGAAAATGTTTTTTTAAAAATGGGGTCAACTGGGGAAACATTTAAATCAATTACATGAACACTGCAATAGATTCCTAATAGGTATTTTCTCAGTACATATATTTAAATGGGAAAAACTTATGAAGATGTAAATGAGTGGTAAAGATGATAAAAAACACCAGATTAAATAGTCTTGAATATATCAAAATCTCTCTTACACTATGAATCACAATTCTTCCTCTCTCTCTCTCTCTATATATATATATTTAAAAGGAAATAAAGATACCAAAGGGCTTACGAATTTACTGAACCAGTGCTGCTGGCATAATCACTCATTGCATGAATGGTTTTTGTGTAGGGTGTCCAATAAAATTTGTGAATGGCTTGTAATTTTGGCGGGTACAGGACGTTGCTTCACAGAACATATTATAAACTGTACTGAGTTTCTGAGGACTTGCACATAAAGTCCAAACAGAAATATTAACACACTTGAAAACAAATAAAAACTTCAGAACAAGAAAACTAGAAAGCCGTGCTTATTGTTTTCATTTTAAACAAGCACAATCTGTCTTAATCAAGAGCTGTTTTGGCAAGACAAATATTCAGGTTTTACAGGAAGCAAAATCCCTGAGTAAATTTGTCAGCTAGTACAGTGGTGCCTCGCAAGATGAAATTAATCCGTTCCGTGAGGCTCTTCGTATAGCAGTTTTTTCGTCTTGCGAAGCAAGCCCATTGACAGCTTAGCGGATTAGCGCGATTAGCGGTTTAGCGGCTTTTAGCGGATCAGCTGTTAAGCGGCTTAGCGGCTTAGGAAAAGGGGGGGGGAGGGAAAAAACCCCGCAGGAACTCGCAAGACATTTTCGTCTTGCGAAGCAAGCCCATAGGGAAATTCGTTTTGCGAAGCGCCTCCAAAACGGAAAACCCTTTCGTCTAGCGGGTTTTCCGTCTTGCGAGGCGTTCATCTTGCGGGGCACCACTGTAATTTTGGGTAAAATCCTAATTTGGAAATCAATGGTAGAGCTCCTCTAGTGATACAGGCATTGCAGCCTGAATTCCTGAATTCTTCAGATACCTGCTAACTGTTGATTTTTCTGGGAAGTTTGCTTGTTTGTTTCCAAGCCTAGGTCAACACACTTGGTAAGGAAGACCATGGGTCAAATCCAAAACTGCCCATACACAAGGAATGGACTTGCTCTTTTGGAACAAAACTTCCCCTTCCTCTCCTTTTCAGCAACCTATATGTCCCCTCAAATCTGCTCCGCGACAGAAGTCTGTGCATGTAACACTGGGCACAAATCACTGGCCCAGAGAGCACGTCATGCAAAGCTAAACCATGGCTTAGCGCAAATGAACAAATGTGCAGGATCCCAAAGTGTAGAATATGGCTGCAGTGCTCCTCTCAACCTAAGCATTACATCCAAATGTGGGCTTGTGGACTGTCTCCCCTGTACCACAAGCAGTAAACCACGGACAAACCCTGGGGTTGTACCCAACTAACTTTTACTTAGACCCACTGAAATGAATGGACCTAAACTGACCATGCCATTACTTTCAATGCACCTACTTTGAATTAATTGAATACTACCCCTGATTATAGCTTGTGGTTCATCTGGAGCACCAAACCATGGCTTAGTTCCATGGCTTAGCCCTGGGTAGCACAGCAGCAGCAAACTGGGGGAGGAGGTCATTGGCTGCAATCTTCACTCCAGGAACCTAAATGGCTTGGCTTTGCATTACATGTAAACTAGGTCAATGAGATTAATTATCTGTAATACAGGGTGAAGAAAAATTCTTAATTTCTCCACTGTATGGAAGGTGGACTTTGTGTACATACGATGTACATATTAGATAGCTTAGTTTATTAGCCAAAAGAAGAAGAGAAACTTGTGTCCTTGTTTTCATGGCTTTTGTTTCTTCCTGCTCTTCGTCCTGTTTCTGCTGGGGTTTTTTTTATTATCTTGAAAGCCTTTCAGACATGGTACCCATTGATAAATGCTTTTACTATCATGCCCACTGCTCTGTATTCTTTGGATAATATGGCTTTTAATTTCAAATATATAAAATCACTAAAGCCACCCATTTAGAAAACCGGAAGAAGAAGTGCAGCTATACTGAATTGGATATGCCAATTTAGGGTAACTTCAGCAGGTTACTAAAATGTATGCTTACTGTCTCTTCTCCTTTGCGATGTCAAAAGAAGCTGCCATGTTCATTAAAGTTGGTAAGCAGTGTAAGTGATGGCTATGACAATGAGGAAGAATGGTGTTTGCCTGAAAGAGAGAAGAAACATCACAGATTTTCATTTTCAGATACAGCCCAGGTCCCACCCAATGAATACCTATTTAACTTCAATGGTATACAAAGAGAACTCCGCCAAAAGGAAATCGCTTTCCCCTTCTCTTTCCACTTCAGATACAATTAAGCTAATACAGATTTTTTTAAAGTAAATACTGAACTTGACATAAATTAAAAAACTAAAAAGATTGTCCAGTAGCACCTTAGAGACCAACTAAGTTTGTTCCAAACAACTGAATTTGACAACTGTAGAAAAAGCATTTGCTAACTGCTTGTTTATGTTGCAGGCTTAGACAAGATTTCTAACAATTCTCTTGGAAAACCCACTTCCTTGAGATATTATCAGTTAGCAAACCGCATTAAAGGAGCCAACAAGCAGTGGATTCATGCATCTAATGAAGTTGAATGTCAGCTATTTATTATAGCTTATGCTATAAAAAATATTAATCTTTAGAGTCTTGTTTTTGCAGCAAAAGACTAACTCAGCTGCTTTTCTGGAGAATGACTTTTATAGCTGGGGCTCTTAATTCTAAAAGTACAAAATTAACAACCTGCAGAAATAATGAATGATGAACATGGAGCTTGTAAACCAATATGAGAGTTGACTGTGCTCTCTTGAGCTAGCATTAAATAGCCATCCAGAGATGGCCAGTAATGCACTGAAGAAAGCGAGGATCCATCAGTGAACTAGCCGAGTTTCCATAGCTGAGACAAGTCTACAGGAAACTTGACTGGGCAGGAGACATGCTTACACAGTCCCTAGTCCTTCTGGTAGTTCTCAGCAAGGCAGAAGGGTTTTGAATCGTAGCAGCAGGAAGGAACTGAAAGATCCAGCTGCACAAATTTAAGATGGGGAACACCTGGATTGCTAGCAGTACTTGTGAAAAGGATCTAGGGGTTTTAGTAGACTACAAGCTTCACACGGGTCAACGGTGTGATGCAGCAGCAAAAGAAGCTAATGTTATTCTAGGCTGCAACAACAGAAGTATAGTGTTCCAATCAAGAAAAGTCACAGAACCACTCTATTCTGCCTTGGTCAGATCACAGCTGGAGTACTGTGTCCAGTTCTAGGCAACACAAGGAGGATATTGACAAGCTGAAATGTGTGCAGAGGAGGGCAACCAAGATGATCAAGGGTCTGAAAACCAAGCCTTATGAGGAACAGTGGAGGGAGTTGGGTACGTTTAGTCTGTTAAAGAGGAGACTCAGGGGAGATATGATAGCCATCTTCAGATATCTAAAGGACAGAGAAAGCTTGTTTTCTCCTGCTCTGGAGGATAGGACCCAAACAAATGGATTCAAGTTAAAAGAAAGGAGATGAAATAATTTTCTCACAGTAAGAACTTGTTGACAGTGGAACAGACTCCCATGATAAGTGGTGGACTCTCCTTCATTGGAGGTTTTTAAGCAAAGGTTGGGTGACCATCTGTCATGTATGATCTAGTTGATATTCCTGCATTTAAGGGGGTTGGACTAGATGACCCTCGGGGTACCTTCCAACTCTACAATTCTACGATCCTATGACCTTTTTATAACCTACTGCATCTTTTACTGGGGCAAGGACACACTTTCAGGGAACCAGAGTATTCTTTGTATTGGGTAACGATACCTTCTTCCTTAAGTAAAATATTCCTTTTAAAATTATTTTGTTTTCTTCCATCCTTGGAAGATTCCCAAAGTAAAGAATTTAACCATCAGTACATGAAACAAAGTCTTCCTTACCATATGCAAAAGTTCCCCAAGTAAGATTGTTGCTCTGACGGATACATGGTCATCGCTGCTTGTGATTACTTCAACTAGACCCTGGAGTAAGTAAGAAGTGAAACTCTATTGTAACCATCTCACTGTTCTGCTTTGCCCAGAACCTACTACAACAGAGTTAATTAATTGTCATTTAAATGAAAGTCTGAACGTACTTCTAAGAGTCCATTTCTAATGAAAGCAGAGAGAACCAGCGCCAAGTAGTTGTCCATGAGGTCAGGCCTAGATAAATGTGCAAAAGAAAATAGAGATCAGCTTCATGTTCTCTTTCATATTATCTAAGTGAAGCAGGCAGAAATGGCATTAATGCTTTTGATAACAAAATACCTTGATCTGGCTCGGTGAGGTAATATAACTTTAGCTTCTGCAGCTACAAAACCATCAGAAAGTCTCCAACTATCTTGAAACCTGCTTGGATCTACAAGAAAGCCATCGAGTGAAAATTCTGAGTTTAATTAACAAGAGCAATGAAGTATGTCAGTACCATAATCCCTAGTCACCTTTCATTTTGATTTGGTATTATTATTTTGCTCTCCTTGTCTCCCGCTTGTTCCTCTTGATTTCTATGCTAGTGTGTGTGCTTTATAGCTACATAAATACACATAAGCTACCATTTAGTTAATCACATAATAAATGGTATCAGGTTTAAATTACAGTAGGCACTAATAGTCTCACATTTATCTCAGAAAGACATACAAGTCAGTGACATATGAAAGTACACAAGGTGGACCTATTCTAAAGGCAAGTAAAATGTACTTTTCCCACACCTTAATAAAACTTTACATGTTTCAGGTTTCAGAACCAGAGAGTTGGAAGAAACCTGAAAGGTTCTCTGTTAATGCAACATCCCTGATGAGAGACCATGTATATGAGGAATGATGTGGATTTCTTACATCCCTTCTAGCCCTGCCCCCTTTCCATTTTTTCCCCTTTAATTTTACCACGCGTGAAATGCTGAATGCACACATGTTGCAGGCTTACTGTATAGGAACCACCTTATAACAGCCATTCTTGTAAATGCAAGAAAACTGAAGCAGTATGTTTATGTACGCAAGTCATGTTGAAACCTTTTTATTTATGTTTAACAAATTAGTTTCATTACACCACATGCCTCATTCTTGGCTACATTAGGGGTAAGTATTCAGATAAATAGCATCTGTGGTGGCGGCAGGAATAAAGGGGGTCTAGTGAAATACCCAGAAAAAGCCCAGATCTTAGCAGTACATCTTCATAAGAGTGGAAAGGTGGTGCAGGGAAGTGTGGGAACTGCCTGAGCATATCAGAGCAAAAGTGGGGACAGAGGCATGACACATTCAGCCTCGTTGCAAACCAAAAGCTTAGCATCTGTCTGCACCACTGCCCCTTGCCACCTCTTATTTAACTTCATTATACTATTGTTTATGCTCTTATTTTTCTCTGCTGTTTGCACCATCTGCACTTCATATGTTCAAGGGCACACTGCAGGAATCATTAATGGAGAGGGGGGAAAGGGATGCCATGAAGGCCAAGCAGCAGATGAATTAATCAGCAAGCACTTCAAGCTGCTGCTTGGCTTTATGGCATCCCTTTTTCCCTCGTTTGCCAGCTACCGCCGAATTGTTCATGTGTACACATGACCTGCAGATGCACAAAAAGCAACAACAGAACAGTCACAATGTAAAAGAAGCCTGTTGGTGTCGAGGAGATGGCCAGGCTGATAAAGCATACTTGCAGGGAGAAATCATGAGGAACCTTGCAAGGAAGTTAAACCCTCTTTAACTTTAAATTTTCTGATAACTAAACCTGGAAGTGGAATCTTCATCGATAGAGGGAGTCCACAATATGCTATGGATGACATCTACATGAAGCTGTCAGTAGAAGATCTGGAGCACAAGGTCATCAATATGCTGATGACACACGGCTCTATTTCTCCACAACACCTGCATCAGCAGTAGTTGTTTAAGCCCAGAACCAGTGCCTGAATGCAATTGTGGACTGGCTGAGGAACAATAAACTGGCTGGGAGACATGGGAAGATGGAGGCTCAGTGAGTAGGATTGCTCCATAAGATAGGTCAACTGCCTGTTCTGAATGGTACTCCCTCTGAAGGAGCAGGTACCCAGCCTGGGGGTACTCCTGGATACACCATTATCATCAGACATCAGACATCAGACATATGTGCTTACGAGTGTCTTTTATAAGCTTTATCTGGCATGCCAGCTACAACTGAACAGTGCTACCTCGGTTAAGTACTTAATTCGTTCCGGAGGTCCATACTTAACCTGAAACTGTTCTTAACCTGAAGCATCACTTTAGCTAATGGGGCCTCCTACTGCTGCCATGCCGCCGGAGCATGATTTCTGTTCTCATCCTGAAGCAAAGTTCTTAACCTGAAGCACTATTTCTGGGTTAGCGGAGTCTGTAACCTGAAGCATATGTAACCTGAAGCGTATGTAACCCGAGGTACCACTGTATATGGATTAGGATAGCCTGGCCAATGCAGTGGCAAACTTGAAGCTGGATTACTGCAATGTGCTCAATGTGGGGCTGCTCGTGGGTCTGGTGCAGAAGCTCCAGAAAGTGAGGAAAGCAACAGCTAGACTGCTGATGGGGGCAGCTCTCTGACAGCATGTAGCACCTCTGCTAAAACTTGTAGCATATGGCAGCCTGTGCAACTGTTTAAGGTTGTGTTGACTGAACAACCTGGATCCCAGATACTTTTAAGGACTACCTGAGCACATTTAATCCAGCTCCATCACTGAGATCATCTGGATTAGCACTGCCTTTTATCTGGAAGAGCATGGGGGTGTTTCAGAAGCCACTCAGGCTTCAACTATAAGTTAAGCATTTAGTGTTGCCAGACCCGTGCTGAGAAAGGGTATTCCATCAGAGATTTGACAAAAATCCTTGTTGCTAAGTGGCAAACATATTTCTGCTGTTTAGACGAAGAAGAAGCTTCTGGTTACTGCAATTCTAAAGTAAGGTACCCATGACTAAGTCCTGCAATGAGCTGCAGGACTCTAGTGTGCAGAAGCCATTACAGGAATGGACTTGATAAGCTTTCCCAATGAATGAAGAGTAACACTCAAGTTCAATACTAACCTACACTGAGAAGTGCTTCTATAAATTCTTCTGTCACGATAGGAAGAGGAAGGCGAAATATATCATAAAGAACTTCAAGCAGTCCTCGCTATAAACATAAAAAGGAACAGAATTTTAAAAACCAGTAGAAATTTAATGAATTTGCACTGGGGTGTGAGGGGTGACTTTTGCTGATACCATTTTCCCCTACAGCTGTCCACTCCTCTTCCCATAGTGGCACAGAGGGCACAGGAGGAATAAGCAAAATAGTCTTCCATAGCATGAGTTGCATTCAACAGCTTGTCAAAAATAATTTAACATTACAGACACATCCTAAGCTTCTGCCTTTTGGAAGCATGACCATAATAAAATAACATTGCTCATTCATACAGTTTTAGCATTTAATATCTTGTAGTGAGCAATAAGGCTTGTTGCAAGTCACAGATGCCTAGTGAACACAATACAAATAATATGAGATGACTAAGGGGTATATATAGATTCACTCTTTACGCTTCCAGCTGTTATCCCAACAGTATAAAAAACCCTCAACTGGTTTTGTTTGTTAATTGTCTTGCTCTAGAACCTATCTCGTGCTCTCATTTCATGATTATTTGGGTCAGATGATGCCACTTCAGAGAGATCTGACCCATAGTCATCTGTCACTCTCCTTGTGTCAGAGACCCTACCCTCTCTGCTCCAACACTGTAGCTTCAGGCAGCCAAGAAGGATTAATCCCAACTCTCCTGCCCTTATTTCCAAGTGACTGTCTTCCTCAACTTACAGCTCCCCAACTCTGCTCATTCTTGAGAGAGGTTCTGTAGCCTCTGAGGACTGCACTGGAACATTAGTAGCTTTGTGATACTTCCAGCCACAGTTACTTCCAGCCATGCCATGGAGTTAGAGGGCCAATGTGTGCACAACCTCCAATAATACAGATATATACACACAGAGCGATTTCTGAGAAAACAGAATTTGTACATCTGTCTACACAAAAAGAGCAAGCATACAAGCCCTCGGAATCCATCTTGTAGAAATCAAACACATACCCTTATTTCCATATTAGGTATACACAGCACTCCAATGAGAGACTGGATCCCGGAATTTCCAGGCTTGCATAAACTAATAATGCCTAAAAACAAAATAAAATGCATAATTACATGATGGCAAACTCATGTGCAAACACCCAGTGGGAAACTTCTGCCACAGGCTGAACAACGGACAGTTGGTCTAAAAATAACATAGCATAAACTTCACAGGATTTCTAGGACCATGAACAAATTGTGTTTCTTTTATCATGGAGTCATCATCATAATATAGCTCAAACAGAGCAACAGATTCGCTTTGCCAGGAAGCAACGAAATAAAATAAAATAAAATAATATCTTGCCCATAGTGATGCTACCAAAAAATGGGAATCATACTAGATAATTATTGAAACTTAAGAATCCTGCAGGTTCAAATAAGGAGCTTCTCTACTCAAACACCCTGTTCTCAAGAGCGCAGCCAGATGATAGCTTCCAAGCAGGACAATGTTCAATTCCCAGCCCCTGGTATTCAGGGGTTCACTGCCTCTGAACACAGAAACAACATTTGGATATCATGGCTAATAGTTGTTGATAGACCTAGAACTTCCATGAATGCACCTAACTCTTTTCCAAAGCCACCTAAGATAATGGTCACAACCACATCTTATGGCAATGAACTGCACAGCCGTGAGGTGAAGTACTTTATAAACCTCCACCACATCTCCCTTTGTTTTTGTCTTTTTGCCAACGACAAAGCTTTAGCCTCCCATCAGCACTTCTAAAGAAGTTATCTTCTGTGTCCAGACAATTTCAGAGTTGTGTTTGTCAGGAACGAGAGGCTTTTTTAAGGCTACCTCTGGGTTGTGGAATTCTCTCCCTAGAATTCATCTCACACAAACCCTCCCTGATGGCTTTGTGTTGCTGCGAAAACCTTCCTGTTAATGCCCTTGCTACAATTTATTTTGCTCATATTTTAACAGCTACTTTGTCATGTTTTAGTTCTAAAAGATCAACAAGATAGCACTGATTCCGATACTTGTTCTTCCTCAGCAGTATTTTTTCTTCTGTATATGTTTAGTAATGCTAGCTCCTCCTGAATCTTTTTTAAAAGTCGCAATACACTGACTGTCTTTCAATCCAGTGATAAGAAGGCCAATTTCAGCAGCAAGTTGCATATACTGTCTGCTTCCCCAAATACTGGCTCATGCACTAAAACAGATGAAAACCCTTTTCCAAACTCCACAGCCTTCTGGGATTAGTCATGTGCTTACCAATGCAGATGACTTTTCCATCGTGGTGCCCTATCTATGAAACGTTCTCTTTGGGGAGGCTTGTCTAGTGTCTAAATGGCCTTTTCAATCTCTCTCTCTCTCTCTCCCCCCCCCCCCCCCGGAATATCTATTTTCATAGGCCTTTTAAATGTTAGCTGAAGTGGTTTTATTGTATCGGCTGTGTTTGTTACTTTTTCTCCCAATTCAGTATTGGTTGATTCAACTTTGCAATTGCAGCTGTTTTATTTTAAAATTGACCTAAATATGTTTATTTCACTGCAAGCTGCACTGATAACTTAATTGAGCTCAGGCAGGATGCACATTTTTAAATCATTGACAGTTAAAAGAGCTCCAATTACCACATTTGATTTTTAAAAAGAAATCTTGGGTACGTGCGTTCTGACCAGATAATTCATTCATTTTTAATTTGCCAATCAGTTCTCAAACTTCACCTCTTGTTGCATCTATTTGAAATGGTTGTTCAGAACAATTGCGGCCACTCTTCACAAATGTGGTCCCCGAAAAGCAGGTCTCCCAATATTGTCAACCACCCATTTTCATGTGAGGCACACAAGAGTGTGCGCATGCATTGTGTGTGTGTGTGTGTGTGTGTGTGTGTACACACACACACACACACACACACATATACATACCCACACACCCAATAACATATACCTTTTTTCTACACTCCAAGTATGCCATCATTCTAAAGGTTAAACCAAGTTCTTACCTGCCCACGATCGAAATGCTGCAACAATTCCCATTTTACTAGCAGACAGCCGTGCTTCTCGGTCCTCCCTGCCATAAAAAACAATATTGAGAATAAATATCCATGTTAAACTGAGTAATGTTTATTAAACACTCAAATTGGTATCTCTGATTTGTGACAATTGTATGGTAAGAATACGATATGGTATGGTAAAAATACAATATGAAAATTATGGGTCCCCCCCCCCATTTTCTCTACTGAGGATTGTCAAAATGAAAATTGCCATGCATGGGACAGATGGCTTAATGGTACATGGAGTGCTCAGTACTGGAGGGGCAGGGAATAGTGCCACTCATGAAAGTGTGCCCTCAAAAGTCAGAGAATGGCTTGCAAAAGCCCTCATCCAGGATAGAAAGTTCCAAGTACTTGAATATCAGTGTTATCAAGTAGCAGCTAATGGAGACTGTACTTACTTCTGCTGTCCTTCTGCAGTATCTGGATTGTGCCTGTAGTGAAAGTCTGTGTAGGGCGCTAATATCCGCTGCAGTAAGGAAACAAAAGTTTGGAGTCATTCCCATTATCACCATACATTCTTTATTATTATCCACCGTTTAAATGTTGAAAAAATACTATCTATTCCAACATAAGTAGTTCTATCTTAAGTGATATAGAAAATAGAATTCGCTTCTGACCTTAACAAAGATACAGCCAGCAAAATTATCTATGAAGCAGAGTAAAGTGAAGACATCCAATTAGAACGACCTATTATTTCTTACCTTCTGAAAAAGAATATATGCAGCATCTTTTTGCATGTTTGCAACTTTTACAGTGGTACCTCGGGTTAAGTACTTAATTCATTCTGCAGGTCTGTTCTTAACCTGAAACTGTTCTTAACCCGGAGCACCACTTTAACTAATGGGGCCTCCTGCTGCTGCCGTTCCGCTGGAGCATGATTTCTGTTCTTATCCTGAAGCAAAGTTCTTAACCTGAGGTACTATTTCTGGGTTAGCGGAGTCTGTAACCTGAAGCACATGTAACCTGAAGCATATGTAACCCGAGGTACCACTGTACTTGTCGACAGACCTGGCAGAAAGTACTGCCAATCGAGGGCTTATTCTTAAGGGTGTGTTTAAAAAGAAAATATGGATATAATACAGATCACCGGATTGAGGCAACAACCCACAGCATGTCTGTTCAGTAAGTCCTACTGAATTCAGTGGGGCTTAATCCCAGTTAAGTGGGGTTTGGAATGCAACCCAAGTGTTGATACACTAAGACTGTATAAGAAAAGGAAGTTCCTACCTCTAATTCTACATCTGCACGCACATACTGTCGAGTCTTTGGATGATTGAGAAGATGTAAGACGGTCGTTATAAGAGCTTCATTTATACGGCTTAACTGGCAGTCAATCACATTTTTCAAAATGGTACTTAGACCACCTCGAAGTGCAACTACTTCTGGATTCTGAATTGCTGAAAGAAGAGAAAGATACTAACTGATCCAATTAACTGTATTTCTCATCTAATCTTATTTCTATGTTAATGTTAAGCTTCATATCAAGAAAATGTTCAGATTTCAGCTTAAAACCATTTTTGTTTAAAGTCAAAATACATTGTAAATTAATTTTCTTGGATACTCGGGGGGGGGGGGGAATCCTTAATTACTTATTTACCAATTAATGCCAAAATAGGCTTCTAATCCATTTATAAAAGATAGAAACCAATTGTACAACATTATTAAAATTCAAAATAATTAAAAATACACCATACTTAAAGCACACAATAAAACAAACCCATTAAAACACTGAAATATAAATGTCCACAATTAAAATATGCAACAAAACTATAACACTTTTCAACTTTCTTACCTAGTTCACAGATAATTGCAATACATGCTCGAACCATCCTGTCCCTCTCCTGAAGGCCGTCGTTTCCAACAGCTATCAAGGAATTGGTAACCGAACTAGGAAATAATGACGCATTCACAGTGATCATCTGCAAAGAAATGCAAAAAGAAATGGAGAGATGGGTTTGTCACTGCAACATTACAGTAGGATTACAGAACAACACTAATGGTTCTGCTATATGTTCGTATCAAACTCTTTCTCCCACCTGCACGTTTGGGCTCAGTATTCTACTCTTTTGCTTCCACATTCTTTTTAAACAGTTTCTTCGACAAATACATAAAGATGGCTATGTACTATGAAAGGTTAGAAGCCATACTAAGATAAAGGATCTACTGCACGACCATGCAGATTTCTCTTCAGGGCCTTCTGGTTCAATTTAACTAGGGAGTAGCAGATATGCACTCAAGAAGCTGTTTCTAATGCAAGGCTAAATGGTGTTCACCAAGAATGGCCCCTTCTGTGTTCACAGCAGATAAATTGTGGGGCAAAGCTGGAAACGAAACAGCAGTGCAGGGCTCATGCATTTTCTTAGAAAGGCAAATAATTCCAGGGTCTCCATACCCCTATGCAGCCATTGTATTTGGGAGGGATCATGCAGATCCATACTGCCTCCGCATGACATCTGCACAATGGATGTCATGTTTGCATCAGGGCCTCCACACATACAGCACAATGTGCAAAAGCCTAATCCATGTAATTTATACACTACGAAAACAGAATATCAAGATTGCACCCATTAGACCTACATGTGTGGCCTCCTATACAACCCCATTCAAGTGCATGAATCATTCAAGTGCATCAGCAAGCGTACGAGATGCGAGTCAGGGCAAGCATGATTCACCACCACACGGTGTTTCTCCCCCTCAAATACAACATCGGCATAGGTCTCAGGACCCTACAATACTTTTCAAAAGTAATGTGGGAAGTTCCCCAAAAGAAAAACAAGAACCTTTTGGAGGAAGGTGGAGTAGAATATACATTACAAAAATAACTGTCTGAAAAGAGGAAGAGGCTGAGCACTGTATACTCCAATCACCGTTTTCCCACCTTTCTAAATTAGGGAAAAGTTATTATAAGACAGGCATAGGCAAACTCAGCCCTCCAGATGTTTTGGGACTACAACTCCCATCATCCATAGCTAATAGGACCAGTGGTCAGGGATGATGGGAATTGTAGTTTCAAAACACCTGGAGAGCTGAGTTTGCCTATGCCTGTTGTAAGACATGTATATTGGCTTTGCTCTAGCAAAGAAATTTCCAGTTACTATGGAAAATGTTGGAACAGCTACTCTGATGCAATGGACTATGTGGCCCTTTATATAGTCTACTTATAGGAACTCATCAAATTTCTTCCTTTCCTATTTAAGACAGGATGGGAGGGAGGAATCTGCTTTATTTGCAAGTTGTCTTTCAACAATGAAAGATTTACAATATTTTTGAGAAACTCTTGCTTTGTAAATCATCATCTGATACCATGTAACAGGAAGCTCCTTCAGACTAGACTTCAAAGGAAAAGTTACACCCTTCTCCCACCAACAAGATAAATTTTCATTTAATTAATTTGTATTTTATACCATTACACTAGAAATAGAGTAGCAATCTCTTTCACAAATACAAGAACTTATGTTCTTGCATTGAAGGCGCGAACAAACTTATGTTCGTCATGGGTGGCAGGAAAGTACAAACAAGTGACCACTTATAGATAGATAGATAGATAGATAGATTCTTTATTGTCATTGCACAAGTGCAACATTGCACAAGTGCAACGAAATTGGATGCCATCCCTTAAAAACAACAAAAGCAAAACAACAACAACAACCAAACAAACCACATTCCAGCCACACCCACACCCACACCCATCAAACTCCCAGGTCACACTATCGAGTTACAGCATTTAAAAAGGCCACAGCTCTTGGATAGAAACTATTTTTCAGTCTATTTGTCCTTGACTTGATGTTTCTATATCTCCTGCCAGAAGGCAGTAGTGCAAACAGACTGTATCCCGGGTGAGATGCATCCTGCAGGATGTTGTTTGCTTTCCTAAGACAACGGGAACCGTACAGTTCTTCCAAAGATGGGAGAGGATGACCAATAATCCTTTGGGCTGTGGTTATGACCTTCTGGAGCACCTTCCTCTTCCTAGCTGTACAACTGGAGAACCAGGCACAAATACAGTATGTGAGAATGCTCTCTATGGAGCCTCGGTAGAAGGACACCAGCAGTCTCTCACTCAGATTGTTCTTCTTTAAAAGTCTGAGGAAATAAATTCTCTGCTGGGCCTTCTTCACCAGAGCAGTGGTATTTGCGCTCCAAGTCATGCCCTGATCGATAGTCACTCCCAAAAACCTGAATTCCGCCACCCTCTCCACCCGTTCCCCTTTGATATACAAGGGCTGAATGTCCGCCTTTTTTTTCCTGAATGTCCGCCTTTTTTATCGTAGCTTGGGTTCTTTTACTAACAAATTTTGTCTGTATTACACAATTGAAAAAGGAAGATTGCTTATTAGTTTATCATTTGGCATGCTAAAACTATAGTAGAAATAAAATTCCATCTTATGAAATATTTTTAAGTGATTTGGCTTATAGGTTCAAATTTACAACTTATTATCTGATAAAATACCTGCTAGTAGCTCAATACATAACTGCAGTAACTGAGTGTGAAAAGGAAATCGAACTGACAAAAGTAGTTTTGAATGTACCGTATTTTTTGCTCTATAAGACTACTTTTTCCCTCCTAAAAAGGGGAAATATGTGTGCGTCTTATGGAGCGAACACAGGCTGCGCAGCTATCCCAGAAACCAGAACAGCAAGAGGGATTGCTGCTTGAACTGTGCAGCGATCCCACTTGCTGTTCTGGCTTCTGAGATTCAGAATATATTTTTTCTTGTTTTCCTCCTCCAAAAACTTGTGGTCTGGTGCGTCTTATAGAGCGAGGGCTTACCTGTATGGGAAAGCATACTGGGCTATACAACAGTGGGAAGAAGAGACAGTAAACTGCCCTACTCACAGGCAGTCTTCATGGAACTTATGGATACTAACTAGCTGTTGCATTTGTACACTCTGTTTCTACTTTTACAACTCTATTTGCAACACAGTTGCAATACTCCAGCCATTTCACACATTATAGCAACACGGTGTTTCCAACACTGCTTCTTCCACAGTCATACACAATTTGGTTTTGGGTTATTCAGTGGAAAATTGCACTATACTATTGTTACCGACCATACCTTCCTGACTAAACGAAGTGCTTGTGTCCTTTCTACTTCATTGCTCTGCTGTATGTCAATGCACCTAAAAGCATAAAAATGAGGAGGAAATACTTTAATTAGGGTTCAAGGTGGCAGAATGTAGTGCATTTTAAAACAGCCGTGCATTCCCCAGATATATTTGTTTTTTACTTTAGAACATATAGCGGCAAGGTTCAAGTTCTTCAGATGACTGGTGCAAAACAGTCCAGACAGTCACTTGCACCAAAGCCCTTCAATTTACAATTCTTTGCAACTAGCTAAACCCAATGTAACAATATATTTTTAGCCTTTCAATAAAACCAGGCTATGCAATCAATATTTAGAGATTAGTCGTGTTTCTCCCATTTCCAATTTCAAAATAAGTTTATTTTGAAAAGTTGTGCATTTGGGATTGTAACCAGCAGCGTCACTCAGGTAGTGGTGAGGCCTCTATCAGTGAACAGGGAGTAAAATAATTTTCAGTGGTTCCGTCTTCACCTTAAAGCCCCTTGCCCCTCCTAAAACTGTTCCAGAGAGCTGGGGAGCCCTCCAGAACAATGCAGGGAGACACAGGAGGCTGCAGGGTGGGCGGGGAACTGCTAAATATTTCTTCTCTCCTCATTCCATCAAAGAAAGCCTGACCATCAGCTGAATGACGCTGCTGCATACAACTCTTATTGTTTCACGTCACTCAAAGCAGGCATCTATTAAATGTAACAGGTTGCGATCTGCTCAAACGAAAAGGTTCAAAGAGTCATATAAACGGTGATTCATTATCCAAATCAGGAAAAAGATTTCAAATACAGTATCAATTTATTATTACCTGGCTATCAAGTAATCCACTTTTAATTTTAACACCTTCTGCAGAATACTGGAGTCTCGGATAAGGTATCGAAGGGCTCGCAGCCCTGCCGCTCGCACCTCTTTTGCTTCATTCAGTAAAGCTAATCGCAAACTATGATGCAAATGATAAGAAAATCACTCAGGCTTTAAATAATTAAGTGTGTCCCTTTTGCTAAAAACAGACTCCCTCTTCCTTTCTGCGAGACAGGAACAGATCCATGCTTAAGTACGCAGCTATTCATGTTAGACATTTTAACACCCAAGATGTAAGCAAAACTCTCCACTGCTTCGCATTTTCTTCTCCTTGCTGAAAACAATATTAATAATGAAAGTAAGTTAAGACTGCCTGTTTCCATGAAGAGCATGTCCTCATTTTAAATAGTTACACAATTGTGAACACCAAGTTTTCAACAGCTTAGTAATAAGTAATTTGGTTTCCACTTCAAAGCTGGCCGGACGCTCCCACCAATGCCAATTTGTAAAATCCAACCAACAGTGGAGAGAATATTAAACAATACTTACCATCTCAGCCTGTGATGTCATTATTTGGGCTAGGGTGTGTGGAATGTGTGTGGCCCAATACTTCCTGTTCTTTGGTTAAAAAAAAATCAGTGCTTTGGTTCTTTGGTTAAAAAAAAATCAGTGCTAAAGAGCTTATGCGTCTCAAAAGCTCAGCTGGATGGTCCCGCTTGCACAAACAGAGGCCAATTGTTCACCACTTTCAGGGTTAGGGAAGCTATTCTGATCACACTGCTTAGTGACAGACTGTTTTTGCTTACCTCTGTAGCTATTTCAGGGAATTATCTGCCTTAGGCCCTTTGACTGTGGAATCCATTCTTTCTACGGCTGGCACACATTAACTGGATTTTTAGTTGAGAAGTTCAAAGACAGATAATAGCTCTAGCAATCTGTTTATGTAATGATTCTTTAATACCAATAATTAGATAGGAGGTCTAGTTTCTCTTGTCTGGATTCATTTGCACTTTTTAAAAATTATAATTAAAGGTAGGGTAGGATCTGGATCCAGTCCACTAGCCACTTCCTTACCTAAAGTAGAAATTAAATAATTGCTAAAATATTAGGAATTATCGCAAGAATTATCACAAGGTGCTGCAATGTCACATCTTGTTTTAAATATCAGATTACACTTCAAGTCTACAACCCCCCCAAAAAAAAATAAAAAAAAAAATTCTGCACTCAGATTTGAAGTAGTGATTGGTAACAGGAAGTTGATCACACAGAAGTGATCCATAACCTTTTGGGTGGTTTCATTGCCCATGAAAGTAATACATCACTATATTTGTTTACAATACAGTCATACCTTGGTTCTTGAATGGCATCCATTCCGGAAGTCCATTTGACTTCCAAAAACGTTCAAAAACCAAGGTGTGGCTTCTAATTGGCTGCAGGAGCTTCCTGCACTCAATCAGAAGCTGCGTTGGATGTTTGGCTTCCCAAAAAAGTTCGCAAACTAGAACACTTACTTCCAGGTTTGCAGTGTTCGGGAGCCAAAACATTTGAGTCACAAGGCATTCGAGAACCAAGGTACAACTGTATACCACTTAACTGCTATAGACAACAAGTGCTAAATTCTCACTGATTTTAATGGAGCAGAGTTATTCTGATCAAGTTCTACTGAATTTAGCAGTAAATGAGATGTGGACTGCTGCCCATGCTAATAGTAAAATAAATAATATTTTCTGATACACAAACTTAACAGAGAACAACATAGTATTGTGAATATCAAGATTCTTCACTGGGTAAGAGATTTTTACAGACATTTTCCCCTACCACTACAAAAAAACACCTTTCATATTTGTGCTTATAAAATATTAAGCATATTACTTTAACACAATTTCAATGCAATAGTTTTATGAAATCCTGCAGGTCTTTAGCTAACTTTGTAAAATCAGACTTTTCAGTTGATAAATTGCTCACAGATTTTCTACGCGCTGGACTCAATAGAAAACCTGGCAAACAGCAGCCTGTGCCATCTGAGACAAGCTACCAGGCTCACACTAAGCATTTCTACAGGTCATCCCTATGACCAAAGACTGCGTAGAAAAAATGCTACTGGGTAGAAGTTAAGGGACAAGAAATGACAAAAGGGGCACAGAGCCTAGACTAGTACCTCCTTTCTCCAACACAAGAACTGATCATGGCTGAGATGTTTCTGGTCTTCAGCTTCTAATGCATTATCAGAATCAAGAACTCTGCAATGGATAGAGCACCTGCCACATACTCAGAACAATCTGTATCATGACCTCAACACATTGGCACCCAAAATGCTGTTTAGCTTACAATTGAAACAACAGTCACAGAAACACTAGCTTATCATTCATGAATGGTCCAAATAATGCTCCAAAATAAAAAGAGAGAGACTTACCATATGATGATGTTTTCATAAGTAAAACCTAGCTTTTCTTCAGTATGACCAGCATTACAAAGAAGCTGCAAGTAAGAAATGTGTATGTCAACTGGCAGGGTAAGGAGTTCTGTAACAAGTCAAACACACTTTTATCCACAGCTACTCAAATCTCTTTCTGGTGTTATAACCAAACTAAGCAATTCTTTTCAAGGTATTGCCGAAAGAGAAAGATGTGTTATGATCTTATTGCATTTTAGGAAACCTTTATTTTTAAAAAAACAAATAAGTACTTTAAATAAAATATACTGGTAATTCAAATGACTGAAATTAGTTTCATGACAATAGTTTCACATCTTTGTCCAATCTAATTCTGCGGCACTATTCATTTTGAAGTGCATGGAGTCAACCTCTGCTACTCTCGACATTTGCAAAAGTGCAAATTCACTGCTGCCACGTTAGTTTATACATCTATAAATATATGCTGGCAAGGGGATAAAGATTGCTTTATATGATTCAGCTGTTAAAAACACAGATAAGCAGGTCACCTTCTAACAGAAAGGTTTCCAGGTAAGAGGCAGAATGTCTTAAAGGGATAGAAACTAGAAAAGTGAAATCCAAGTGAAAAGCATTTTGTCAGCTCTGCAAAAATAAGGGTTGGGTTATATACCATTAAACAAACTTTAACTTGCAAGCACTTTTTAAAAAATCATTTTTTCATGGGGGGCCGGAATGTGTCATCCTACTATAAACACTTGGAAAAGGGGAAGCGGGATGTTGGTTTACAACAGTGGGTGGTGGTGGGGGGGTGTCTTCAGCCTGAGGGTTGAATTCTATACAGTAATACCTCTTGTTGCGTTCGGTTCAGGTTACGTCTTTTCAGGTTGCATCCTGTGGTGACCCAGAAGTACCAGAAAGGGTTACTTCCGGGTTTCATCGCTCGTGCAGATGCACAAAATGCACGCACAGAAGTGGCGAATCGCGACCCGCGCAGACACGGGTTGCGTTCTGCTCATGTTGCGAACGGGGCTCCAGAACGGATCCTGTTTGCAACCAGAGGTACCAGTGTAGTGCCAATGGTGGGCAGGTCAGAGGAAAAAACATGGGCAGAATAACAGATGTTAAGTCTTACCTTTCTATGGTAATCTACATTCCTGTCACATAAAAGTCAGAGGTTTCTATAGACACCCCTCCATCAAGGCAAGCCAGAGGCATTATCACAGTTCAATGACACATTCCTGCCAGGGAAATGCACTCCTTGAAGGTGAGGCATCTGGCAAGGGGATGGGGGCATAAGACTGAGGAGAATCCCAAGGGTCAAACAGAGGCCAGGAATGCCACCTTCCACCCCCAGGCATGAGGTTCCCCATCTCTATAGTTTACAACCAGTAAATAACCAAAAAGGCAGTATGGTATCTTAAAAACCTATATGGTGAACTCACTGTTACTTATTGACAATACTTAGCATGTACAACGCATTCTGAGTAGTTGTTGGAAATACCAAAAATATTAGCTTTAGTGTAGAGATACAGTGGTACCTCGGGTTAAGTACTTAATTCGTTCCAGAGGTCTGTACTTAACCTGAAACTGTTCTTAACCTGAAGCACCACTTTAGTTAATGGGGCCTCCTGCTGCCGCTGCACCGCCAGAGCACGATTTCTGTTCTTATCCTGAAGCAAAGTTCTTAATCTGAAGCACTATTTCTGGGTTAGCGGAGTGTGTAACCTGAAGCGTATGTAACCTGAAGCATATGTAACCTGAGGTACCACTGTATATTTTTTTCTATTTTATTACATTTATATTCCACCTTTATATTCCAGTGAGCTCAAGGTAGTGCATATGGTTCTCCCTCTCCCCATTTCATCCTCACAACAACCCTAGGAGGTAGATGAGGCTCAGAGATGGTGACTGGCCCAAGGTCACCCAGTGAGCTTCAGGGCTGAGTGGGGATCCGAACCCTGCTCTCCCAAGTGCTAGTCCAACACTCTACCATTTCGCCACACTAATATTGAAGCTACATATTTCAAGTGTGAAAATTTCCATGATAGCACCTAGCCATGGTTCAAGCTACAGGGCTGAGTCATCACATAAACAGTGGCTTACAGTTAGAACTATCAGGCGTTACTGCTGCTGCCACCGTGAAAAGAAAAAGGAGAAAAGTTATCATTCCTTCTAACTGCACAGTTCCTGATCCCCTGCCAAACAGCAGAATAGCAAAACAGGGCCACCCACAGACAAGGTAACAGGTTTCTTGAAGGACTCAGCATGTGCACAGATTATTATTATTTTTTTGCAAATAAAAAACTAAAACACAGCCACAAAGAAACTGAAAAAAACCTTCCTGATGAAGGTGGCTTGTTGTGGTTTCCTTTTTCTGACAACGGGCATTTTTTGGGGAAAACAACTCTGCTTTTAATGTAAATTGCCTGGCCATCCATAACTAGAATACAATAAACAATAAGGAATTAATGTATCCCCACCAGCACAAAAGTACACAAAATGACTCCCCCAAACTGCATGAAGAATTAGGGAAGCTCCCCATCTCCTCATGACCCTTCATAGCATGGAAATGACCTCCAGCTTTCTGCCATTACGTCCATTTCCCCCCATCCCGTGATCATTTTGGGAGAAAGGGACCAAACACTTTTTTATTTTATTTTTAGGTATTCAACTGCTTGCTAGGTATGTTGTCAAAATGAGCTAAAGCAATTCTACAAATATTATTTAAGTTCTGTTGGTCAGCAGTCAGCTATGCCTGTTACTTGATCCAGTGAAATCATGACAAGTGAGAGACACAAGTGTGTGACACTCACATGGTTTAGCGATCATATCACTAGTTCCCTCTGTCTTTCCCCTAAATAGAAGATTTAGTTATTGGGATATATGTCAAACCACTGCATCACGCAGAAACTCTAAAAAGCTAGTGGCCTGCATTCAGTGAAAGTGTCTGAGGAGATTACTGTTTAAAAGGATAAAACTTCAAACTTTTCCCTTTCCACTATTTAAACGTAATTTCCAAAAATGCAGCTAGCACAATTACACTTGAGTGCCAATATTTCTGGTCTTAATGTGGTGCACATTACTTTATTTAATTCCATTTATGAATCTCTTCCCATGAAACATCTCAAAGCATTAACAAGGCATATACAATACAGTCGTACCTTGGAAATCAAATGGAATCCGTTCTGGAAGTCCATTTGACTTCCAAAACATTCGGAAACCAAAGCGTGGCTTCTGATTGGCTGCAGGAAGCTCCTGCAGCCAATCAGAAGCCACAGAAGCCCCGTTGGACATTCGGCTTCCAAAAATAGTTCGCAAACCGGAACACTGATTTCCGGGTTTTGATCGTTCGGGAGCCAAGGTGTTTGAGATCCAAGGTACGATCATATATATATGCAACTCAAATTCAGTGCAGGTACAGACTAGAATTAAAATGTCCACTTAAAAGGTTTGATGGAAAAGAAAGGACTTTGACAGGTAAAACAACAAAACAAACCTCAAAGCAGTTTACAACCAATGAAATAAAATAGATATCAATGGCAGTTCATTTATACAATCTCTCTATCCAAAATAGTATTCCTAAGATCATGTACTTCTGATGTACTGTACATATTTTTCAATATGCTTTTCTTACATCTTTCCCTATTTCCATCCTTATCCAAAATGACGAATACTTTTTCTGTCAAAGATACTTCAACCATATCTTTCACTGCATAGAAGTCTACTCAACTAAATTGTAATCAGAGCAGACCCTCTGAAATTCAATGGACCTTGTCAGAGTAAAACGTAGCTGAATACCACCCACTGCAAGTTCCTGTAGCACAAAGCTGGTGATGACCAAGTAAGTAATATTCAGCAAAACATTAATGAACGGATACAGTGATTTTTAATCACTTTCCATTCATCACTTTTATCATTCCATCGCTATATCATTCACTCACAAGTTTTCCAACTGAATCAATTGATTTGGCATGATGCAAAAAAACAAAAACAAAAAAACACACAAATGCTTTAACTATTATAAAAATTCTTACCTTAGTAAAGTTATTCAAGTGGCCTAGCTTTCTCATATTTGAAACCCCTTGCAATTTGGCCACATTTTGGAGAATCTCTCTCAGGTTATCAGAAGGGTCTACAAGAGAGAAAAAAGTATTGGTAGGCGCAGATTAGAGAAGCAACTACTATACTACCTATCCTGTCTTTCTTTAATCAATTTCTGCTTCTAAGGAAGTTGTAAACATTTTGATAGCAGCAGGCTAATAGTTTAAAGACCAGGAGGGAAGCAAAGGCTAATTGAGATTTCTCTCTCAAAAAATACAGGTCTCTGTTTCCTGGCCCAACTGAGGACGTACCCAAACCTAATTTGCATAAAGTGTCTGGATCATACCCAAAGGGTGAATTCCAGCTAGAGCTCTCCAAAGCTGGAAGACCCACCATTTGGGCATTTACTAGCAATGTAATTGTAAGTAACAAACATGGACTACCCAATATGTTAAACAGGCTTCACTACTGAAAGTGTCAAATGAAGCTTTTTTCAATTTGGTTGAAAATTTCATGAAGCAGCCTAACTAAGGTTCTGCTGAAGATTATACCTACTTAGTGAAGAATGCTGGGGTCTATTTTCTAACATATCTCAACATGCACCTTTGTGAATGTTTGGCGCCAGTTTTGGATTAGGGAGTTTATCCAACTTTAGGGGAGCTATTCTTTATTTTATGAGTTTACACTGTTTTTACACAAAGGGGTCAAATTAAAATTCTAAACTAAATTCTAACTAGCTACTTTTCTTTTCTTTTCAACTACCCCTGGAATCAATTACTATGAAGCAGCACGTATTTTAGTGGAAGTATTCAGGGTGATATCCAACCTTTGTCATACTCAGCTCAGACTCATTAAGATCAACGGACTTGTGTCAACTGGTTTTAGTAGTTCTGCTATGAATATGCCTAAAGTTGGATATCACCTTCAGGAAGTGTTGTAGCAAAGGTGTCAGGGAACTGCCATCAGAGCAGGTGGTGGAAGGGCTCAAGGAGGTTAGGAGAGACTTAACAGCAGAGGAAGGAACCAGCAGGGGGAGAGAAGGAGCTCCGAGGGAAAGGGAGTCGGAAGAAGGGCTCTGGGACACTTCCAGCGATAACAGTGAGGAGGTTTCAGGACCTCCTATAGGGACACCCACACCTCGCCGGAAACTGTCACGCCAAGAGTCCAGAAGACGCGTTTCCGTTAAGGAGCTTTTATGTTGGAAGAGATTCCGCAAACGCCCACTGTCGGATTCTGCCAGCGACTGAGGGAGCCATGCTTAAGGGCTCCGCTAAAGACAGAGTTTTGCTAAGCTGAGCAAACCCTGAGGGACTAAGCTTTTACGCACAAGCAGCTCATCATCCCATCACAAAAGGCCATCAAATGCCACTACTGTAGTTGAAATTTCTTCAACAGCATACCAGAATATGGTGGTGGAGGAAATCATACTGTGGAGAAGGAATAGATTGTCACATATCCCATTTGAGAAGCTCAGGATTACCAGGGGGGACCATTCTTGAGAACATTTCATCCAGTTTCAAGATCAAGTAGTACAAACCACAAGCACAAGATTAAAGAGAATAGTGTTGGCATATAAGTACCACTAACAGTCTGTTATAACCTTTAATTTCAAGGGTATATAATAGATGGGAACAAACTGCTTCCCTATAATTTAGCATCGCTGAAAATGTAATTTGACTGATTCCTATTCCTTTGTTTTGCGCTTTCAGCATAATATTGGTGACAGCTACCCTAGCTTTCAAAGCTTTGAGCTGTACAAGTGATTTCGTATTGCATCTCAAGTACCAAATCATAGTGTCTCAAAGATTTCTCTAGAATGTTTGATTTCATGAATTAAAAAAACAAGATACTTCCTCAATAAGGTTCCTGAAAAGAAAAGAAAAAACATTCTAACTTGGTCAAATGAGAATGTCAAGCAAAAACTAAGGATGTTCTCCTTCTCTGGGTAAGTAATAAACACTCTTGACACAAAAATCACTGGGGAAAACCTTTCAAAGTGTATGTGGCATGTTATGGTGAGGTCTGGCATACCTCAGTAATGAAGTCTGCCCCCACAGCTTTTGCAGAAAAAGAAAAAAAGAAAAACCAATCCCAGCAAATTCATATCCCACCATGAGCACATCCTGGAGAAAAACAAATTCCAGCTTGCATGTAAAAGAAAAGCATTATTTTCCGATTCTAACCTGAAGAGATGGGGCAAATCAAATTCGTACGAGAATGTTAATGCTTGTACGTTACTCCCTTTCATTATCAAAGACTCATAACTAGAAAGGACAGAGCACATACTTTCCACGCAGAAGGCCCCAAGACTGTTATTTCCAGTCAAAAGGGTTAAGCAAAAGGAAAGACTTTATCTGAAGACCCTGGAGAACCATTTGCCAAGGAGAACTGTTGTGGCATCTGAGAGCTGATGGGCAGGTAATATGGCTATTTATCACTTCTTTAGGAAGCTGATGGGACTTGGAGTCCAAAAAAACTCAGAAGGTTCCCTACCACTGCCCTAAACCACAGTGAAGAGTAGACTAACCACAGTTTTATGTCCTAAAGAGCAGTTAGTTGAAAAAGGAAGTGAAAACTACTAATCTCCTCCTCATGACTGCAGCAGGATGGAGAGTGGAGCTCTTAAGCCTGAGGTCAGGGAAGATGGGAGTTGTAGTCCAACAACATCTGGGGACTCAAGGCTAAGAAAGGCTGTTCCAATGATATCCTCTATACACATTTTTTTAAATAACCATGGCACTATACATGCTTTTCAGTTACATTTTGCAACAAGTGCAGAACTTGTGGTTCTTGAAGCCATTTTCTCATAAACTAGAACTATTAAAGATATTAAACACAAATATATTTGTATTTAATAAAAGAGCTTTCACATGCAGAATAAACTTTTTTATTTTGCTGCAGTAGTACAACCTCCCCAGATTCCTATCAAACACTATCGCTATTTTTCCATCCCACAATGCCCTCTTCTTCTTTCATTAATAAATTCCAATTATAGGTTGCTACTCTCTTGTATTCCAACATCTTCCAGACAGTGGTACAGTGCATGTGTGTAACATGTATCAATATGTATATGATGATGTATACAGAAGAGAAAGAATGCATATATTTGATTTTTAAAGCCTGTTATGAAATGGACCTGGATTCCTGGTTTCAGTCTGTGCTGAGCCAGGACTGGCCACTTCAACACACTTATGTGAGCAAATACTCCTGTGATTAATCATGGTCTACAGCTGTAAACTGCTATTCACTCTTCCTTGTAATTCACATCCTGCTTTTTAAAATATATAATATATTTCAGATTGCAAAGAATCCTGAAACACGCACTGGTTGTATTTCAAAAGTTACACAAAAAAGAATGCAGTTATATTTTCAAAATTTTCTCCACAAGGTCTGAAAATCCAGAATCTTTCAATAACAGCCAAAGTAAGAGTTACACAGTATTAAATATTTGTATGCCTGCTTAATCTCATTATTAGTCCTGCTATGCCACAAAAGTTACACAACTTAGAAGAAAACCAGAACAGGCCATTTATACTGTGTGAAAGCATTAAAGGTTGAGAAGTGGTGAGAAAAGGAGCTTGAAAAATATTTGGTATGGAGCAAAACCACTACTGTATCAATTAGGGAAACCACCATTGAATTTTAAATAAGCTTTCAAGTTAAATATGCCTAAATTTTAAAGAAAGGTGAAGCTTTATAAAATCAAGTAGGGAGTCAGAGTAGCACTTATCTGCAAACTCCTTCTGGTGGTATTCAAAATTACTTGGACATTTATAAGTAGCACGTATCTAGTAATTAACAATGGATGTTTATAAATAATAAGTCTATACAGTGGTACCTCGGGTTAAGTACTTAATTCATTCTGGAGGTCCGTTCTTAACCTGAAGCACCACTTTAGCTAATGGGACCTCCTGCTGCCGCTGCGCCGCCGGAGCCCAATTTCTGTTCTTATCCTGAAGCAAAGTTCTTAACCTGAAGCACTATTTCTGGGTTTGCGGAGTATGTAACCTGAAGCATATGTAACCCAAGGTACCACTGTATTCCATTTATTATTTTACATCATTCATTTGGTTAAGTATGGAATTCAAGCTTCTAACATCTAAGAGAAAGAGCGGCGGGTCTTGGAGATGCTAATCAATTGCTAGGGGGGTGTAGACTCCTTTCAAACTTCTCAAACTACTCTGGTGTGTATACTGAGGGCATGTGAAGAGAATTGGTGTTGCCTCTTCCAACAGACAACTCCCTCACAAAATAGGCAATTGCACACTTACCAGCTTAGCTATTAAGTGTTGTAACCCAATGGCGTAGATATTTATGGCATGCAATGGAGCCAAAAGTTCTAAGCCAGAAGTGGAGAACCATTTTCAGCTCTTCTGGGAAGTCTTTCAGATACTTGGGCCTAAATAGCTTAGGTCTTTAAACACTAATGTGAGAATCATGAACTGGGCCCAGAAACAAGCTGGCAACCAGTGCAGGTATTTTAAAATGGAGGTCATAAGAATTCAAAATAGAACCCTGGCCAGTGATCTGGCTGCTGCACTTTGGACCAGTTGAAGTTTCCCAATAGTCCTCAAGGGTAGTCATAGACCAGTCTGGAAGTTACCAGAATGTGGAGTACAATGGCCAAGGCATCTCTCTTCAAAATAAGCCACAGCTGGCGAACCAGCCAAAGCTGGAAATAAACACTGCTAGGTACCAAGCCTCCTTGAGCCTCCAGTGACAGCTTTGGATCCAAGAAAACCCTAACGCTACAGACCTGCTCCTTCCTCCCAGTGCAAACACAGCCAGAACATGAAGTCTTCCCACTTCCTAGACTCAATAACTCAGAACACATCTCAGGATTCAGCTTCAATTTACTGGTCCACATCCAACTCGTGTGTGTGCATGTATTCCATTGTAACACATTATATTCAAAGATTACTCTTTGAGCAGAGTAGTCAACTTGGAATAGAACTTTGGTTCAAATACCAAATCAGACATAATATTACCTTTTACCCACCTAGCTTACCTCAGAGGACTGTTGTACAGATGAAATTAGACTACCCCAATGAGCTTTTCATAGGAAGGACTGTCTACAAATATGAAGATTATTTTCTTTGGTAGCATTTAAATTCTCTGCCCTCAACAAGAGTAATCTTCATATCAGTGTTAAAAAATGTGAACTGTATAATGGAAAACACTTATTTTCAAATGCTGGCCAAAGACCCAGCAAAGCTGACATGTTGTTTGCTTCAGGTGAAAGGAGTAGAAAGGAATGGAAAAGGGGAAGTCTTCCACATCATATGTCTTCTCTAATAAAGAATTTGAGAACCAATGCTACTAAATATGAAACTGAGATCAATAACACTTGAAATAGTCTCAGATATTCAAAATTATATCACTCTAGTCATCAGTTCACATATTCTGGCTTGCTGAGAACATTCTCCAGGTTTCCCAACATGCACACAGGATTCCAATGTAGCGGACCACATAAAGTAAGATACACATCCCTATTCACCCCAGTTTTCTGTGAGGCACAAAGAACTGGAAGGAAGAGAGATATTTCAGTCTGTTGTCAGAAAGAGATTCCAAGACTCTGAAGGCAACCACATTTGTAGAATCTTTCCCACAGTTCCTTTGGATTTTTGTTTCTAACAGAATATTTCACAACATAAAACAATAGTTCATTTGCAACATAGCATACTCTTAATGTAATCCATCATGAAAGTTCTGAACTTTGAGAGGCTTAAGAGGCATTCAGCCCACACTGCAACTAACAGGATTTTAACCTATGATGCCAGACTGTATATATTCATGATTATATTTGGACAAGGTACCTACTAATGTTCTGATGTGACAGATATCCAAGTGATCAAATTTATATACACAAATTGTGAAATCCTACATATTTCAGTAACAATCATCCATATTCACATCAAGGATGTTGCTTGATAAATTCAACAAAACAAAAATATGATCTAGTGTTAACCATAAACCAAACTAAACCAATCCAAGACGTTAAATTAAAAAGTATACAATAACATGTGATTTAATAAACTAAATTAATGGTGGGGGACCTGTGGCACTCCATATCTGTAACCATCCCTAACAGCTGGCCATGCGGGCTGGAGCTGATGAGAGTTGGAGTCCAACAACATCTCATGGGCCACAGATTTCCTACTTTTGAAATAAGTATCCATATCTAATCAAAATGTTTGGGTTCTATAATATCCTGCATGTAGAGATTTATTTTTAAATTGTACAATTTCCCACTAATGACATTTTGAGGTTGAAATGTGTTGAAACCTTTGGTATCTTTTTATATATATATTACCAGGTTCATCTATGTTATTTATCATCTGTTGTATACAAATAGGTATTTTGGTTCAGCATGTTTGTCTAATTAAAAAACATGTTATTTCAGCATTGATACAATTATCCATTTAAACTGTGATGTTTTTTGCTTAAGAGCAGGGATCCTCAATTCTTCTAAAAACTGTTTAAGCTTTTGGGATGTTGAATAAAAATGGGCAGTTTGGAGCTTGCTTACACATTCAGTATTCAGAGGTGGTTATCCCAAACTTTCAGCTCCTTTCCCCTTGACCAGGCATAGGCAAACTCGGCCCTCCAGTTGTTTTGGGACTACAATTCCCATCATCCCTGATCACTGGTCCTGTTAGCTAGGGATGATGGGAGTTGCAGACCCAAAACAGTTGGAGGGCCGAGTTTGCCTATGCCTGCCCTTGACTATTTCTCAGTCATTCAAAAGTTATTGTGTTTCTTTGAAGCAGGGCTGGAAAACGTTTGATCCACCAAGACAATTGTAGCCCACCAGTCAGGCATGTCAGCTGACCAGGGGCTCAATAAACACTGATTGCTTGGGGACTTGGGAGACCACACTGCATTGGTCATAACTTGCATTCAGCTATGCGCATCAAAGTTATGCAGGAAATTGGAGATGACTTTTCACATGGCATGCAATAGTAGAAAGAAAATGTGTAAGTAACTCGCATCCTCTTTCCTGTTTTGGAGTCTCATCTAAAGAAGTTACTGAAAGGGGAGCCCACCCAGAATAAAGTCAATAAATGACTCCAGAATAAAGATGTTTTTTCTCCTTTTGAGCAACAAAACCATAGAAGCATAGCAAAAGGCTCAGGTCACTTGTGGGTGTGCTACCACCATTTCCACAGCGTGAGTGTCGTAACTCAGTTCTATCCATCTACGAGAGCTACAAGTCGGCTATTGTTTACATGGATTACTTATCCAGAGATTAAGGAGAAGAGACAAGCCGAAAGCTTTTCATCCTGCCACGTGCCACTGAATCATTTTTAGCTTACTTCAACCTCTCATTCTCCTCTTGAAAGTAAAAACAGATCAGAGGTTGGGAATGAGTTTAGGGGCTGTTATCCAAGGATCACTGAGCTGACTGTATAAACACAGGTAGTAGCAGAGTTCACTTTCAAATATCAAGGGACAACATTAATGCTAACTAGCCATAGGTTGACTTTAGAAATGGTATGGCATCACAGGATGCTTAATAAATTCATCTATTTCCCAGGGGATGCATATTCAGGTTAATCTTCTCAAATGAGTTTGAAGAAATAGACAAGATAACAGAAATATGTGAATTTCTACAGTTCTATATCACATACAGTTAAACTGATGTACCTATCTGTTTGTGGCAAGAGGAGATCTAACATAATATGGGAGGAAGCAGGCCTGCATGGGCACAAGCAAAACAAAAAGCCATTGATAAAAAAGGAATTCTTAGTGTCCCCGGAACTGGCAACTACAACATGCCGATGCCATGGGCTGAATTTCCTAATGCAACAAACCAAAGTAACACAAAAACAATATTGAAGTGAAAGCTCAAAGACTGCCCTAGATGCTACTTGCATCTTAGGACCTTCATAAATAAATATGTAAATATGCATTTTCCCAGTAATGTAGAAAATGGGCACATAGTAACCAGCATAGCACAAAACAGTGTTGTTTTTTTAAAAAAAAATATGCTTATTGGGCAAACACCAAACTGCAATGTAAGAACAAGCTTTTTAAAAACAATATTCTTTTGAATTTCAACACTGAATTTTAACTCTTACAATTCTTCAACACCTATTTTCCAATTCACTCTAGTGCTAATTCAGATATTACCACGGCGGTACTGGACTCCAGTCTCACGTTATTCTAGTTACATTCAGATAGAGAAAACACATGAACCAAATGAATAGTGTGGTATCTTCCTACTGGGGGACTTCTGGCCTCCAGTGGGCCTTGAATATGACACTGAAACACTATAGATTTCAAAATGTGCTTTCGGCCTGATGTTTACCACACACTATTTTGTCAGTTATTTCAATGCTACCATATTTTCATGTGGAAAAGCACCAATTACATACTTCTATAAGTACCATACCCAGTCTACTTATATATGGTGTCATTACTACAAAGTTTCTATTTTGCAGTACAAATTATCTGGAATCCATAACATGCAGCACTCTTAATACTTTCAAATATATCTACTCACTGTTTCATCAAAAACATAAACTTAATATTTTAACATATTTTTGTTAAAATGCAGCAATGAAAAGTTTGTTGGTATTTGTTTTCTCTTTACACAGTGCACTAACAGTTAATATACGCAGCATATTATGCTACACCTCTGTAGAGTTTTATTCTGTATATGCCTGTAATTGAAGTAAAAAAAAAAAAACCTATGGGAAATATACAAAGCATCCAAATTGTTTTTCAAAAATTTCACTGTGATAAGAATTCTAACTGCCACCTTGTCTTAAGATCTATATCCAAGTATAATAGAAGTCAGCTTGCCTATAGGGACAGGCAGTCATGAGTTCAACCCTAAGTATCTACAAACTCTGGCTAGTGGTGGACTATTTCCAAGCAGATCACTGACAACACAGAATCAATTTGCAAGCAGAATGTAGGAGAGAACTGGATTTGGAAAGACCACTGGAATTTACATACTGCTGGCTACATCAATGCCCAAGCTCTGAAAAGCTCAAACGCTGCTAACAGCCCCATCTGCAGCCAGCAGACGGGAAATAATGAACCTGCAGCACAGCAAGCTGTACAAAACAAGTCTAGGGGGTGGAGAGAGCAACATACCTGCCAATAATCCATCAGCTGCTTGTTGTTTTCCTGCCCCCCCCTCCCCTTCCCCCATGTGTCAGGAAACAGCTCACCAGAGTGAGACTTCGCCATCTCCCCTTGTGACTTAAGATTTCTCTTCTTCCCGTAACACATGAAGGGTGGGATTCCAGTGCTTGCCCGGTGGGCCCTGTGGTTTTCCAAAGCCAACTACTTGCTTTTCACTATTTCCTCAAATTCTCTTTTCCACTCTCACGATTTGAACACAAAGTCAAATTATTTCTGCTAACAGAAACAGAACACCTCTCCTCCTCCTGGCCAAAGTGATAAAAAACGAGGGTGAAAGCGAGAAACACAGTGAGACAACGGGAGCTGCTTTCTCACAGTCACTCTCACCCTCTCTAGTTAGAAAGAGAAGTGCAGCACTTAAGCCTGTAATACACATTTTTAAAAAAGAGGAAAGTCCCATTTCAAGGAGGAAGAATCAGAGGATCATGGAAGGGACCCTGACAGTCTTCAAGACCAACCTTGCATAAGATGCTCCACAACCATGCTTCAGCTAGCAGCCTACCATCCTGTTTATTACTATGATCTTAAATGAAAACAAGATCTAATAATTTAGCCCTTGCGGCCCATGCTTGCCAGGAAGACCCACAGAACAGAAAGGGGTTTCATTCCCAATCTAACACCCCCCACCTGAGCTCCATGGGGCTTAATCCCCTAAATAAATGTGCATTGCCTTGGCCATGGGAGGAATGTTCGCATCCTGGAGCAAGTATTCTCCCGGCTCCCTCCTGCTGGGGACCGGCTGTTGGGAGGAAGACATATCCCCCCCCCCTTAGCTCAGGGCCCCCCCCACCCTGATGTCAGGAAAGGGCTCCCCTCTCCCCGCTGAGCCCCAGACTCCATTCGCTCCCATTCTGAAAACACCCCCCAGAATGTGGAGTTTGTGGGGGGCGGGATGGTGGGAGGCGCTCGCCACCAGGGTGCCCACCCCCCCCCCGCTTCCCCCCACCCCCTCCCGCTCCATTACCTCGGCTGAGATCGAGGGGGACGTTTTCCTCGCCGCTGTCGTTCCGGCCTGGGCGGTGGGGGAGAGGGGGAGAAAAGAAAACGAGATTCGGTCATTGATGGGAGGAGGAGAGCAGAGGCTGAGCCCGGCGGCCGGAGGGAGCGGGATGCTGAGACCGGGGAGGGGGAGGCAGGAGCCGGGCACCGACCCACCCACCGCCCCGCCGAAGCGCAGGCCGAGCCCCCCACCCCCCACCCCCCGGGGGTTCCTCCTCACCTCGAATGCGGAGGTGCCTCAGCGAGCGGGCGCGGAGACTCACCGCCATGTTTACGGCCCCGCAGTCACAACACCGGAAACCTCGCCCGATCTCGCGAGAGAGCGGAGGAAGCCGCCTTGCTCGGCTTGCCTAGTTACTGCCCGCGCGCGGGAGGCCGGGCCCGTCCGCCCTCCCTCACGAGTAGTCAGCAGCCGCGCGCTCTCGCTCGAGGAGCGGGCGCCGTGGGAAGGGAAGGGAAGGGCGGGCGGCACACTCCCGGTGCCAGGCAGCCCGTGAGGCCGTGGTTGAGGCGGGGGGGGGTGGGCCGCGAGGAGGAGCCAGGGGGTGCCGCCGCCTTTGTATTCTCCTCGGGGCAGGCGGCTGTGTACCCCTCGACTTACTCCTTATGAAAACCTATTTGCTGCGGGATTCCAGTTGGTCCTGGAGCTTCCCGCCCCCAGATCCCCGTTTCCTTTGGGGAATGAGGCGCAGCGGAGACTCTGGTGTCTTTTGGATGCCTGGTTTATTTACACCAGGGTTTCCCAAAGTTGGGGGCGCCTGCTTTTTTTGGGTGGGGGGGTGGGACTACAATTCCCATCATTCCTGACGACTGGTTCTGCCGGCTAGGGATGATGGGAGTTGTAGTCCCAAAAACAGCTGGAGACCCAACTTTGGGAAACCCTGATTTACACAACCCGAGGCTGCGCTGGAGGGGTTCACAGCATCAACGCCTTCCAAAAGTGGCCTCTCCCCCCCCCCCCAATAGCTGCAGTCTTGGATTCAAACAGAAATCAAACATTGCTCCCAAATTGATGGTCTGACTTTTCCTACAGTTTGCTGCTTTCCTTCTAGGTCACATCACTGCAACAAAACCTTGAACTCTGGCTTTGCAGGCCCTCCAGGTGTCCCCATTTTCTCCAGGGACAGTCCTGCATTTACGGAAGCTGTCCTGGTTTCTGATTTGATCCTGGAATATCCCACTTTTCCTTAGGATGCCCCTATTTTCATCAGATAAATATTGGAGGGCATGGTAGGATGTCCCTATTTTCAACTCAGAAATGTTGTTGGGTATGACCTTACCCTTCTAACTACTAACCCCGTTTCTTATTTTGCTTAATGACCCAGGCAATCACCCTGACATGGGAAGCTTGCCTGGCTTCTATTTTAACACTCACTAGTTCCAGGGGTTAGAAGGTTCTCACATACAGCCTACCTCCCCCAACAAAACTCATATTAAATGTCTGCTCTTGTTAGTTGTTTATGAACTGCCCTCTAAACATGTCTAAACAGCACTTTATGTTTTTAACTGTAAGCCACCTTGAGTCCCTGTCAGGGGAAAGGGTGGGGTATAAATAAATTAATTTCTTGAGGCTATTTGCGGCTGTACGTTAAAATCAGCTTTATAAGCGGTGCTGGAAAATGGTTTAAAAGCGATACACAATGAACCCCTAGGGCAGAGCTGTTTGGTACAAAAATGAACACCTAAAACCCACTTGAGAAAGCTCATCAAGACAAAAGGGGAGAAGAATGCCTTTCAGTTGTTTCAGGAAAGTACAGGTTGTGGGCATGTCATATCCCCTACAAAGAATGCTCTTCCACGGTCCCACTGTACACTTGGCATCAAAAAACAGGCAGAGCCGCACATTTTTATCCAGGAACAAAAATGTTGGATTTAATACTATACTTCTGTTAAACATTGTTTTGCTTCTGCTAAGCCACCCAGGGAATATTTCTGGGCGGCTATGTCAAATTAAGGAATGACGCAAATAAATTTCACCATGGCAGAAATGATAAAAGGAAAACAACAGCTCTTTGCTGTGAAAGGCCTTTACAAAAAATATTTAAGTGGGTGTGGTGCCTCTAATGCCTTCCCTGCTTTAGGGCAGTGTGGGGTATGGCCTGGGGACAGTTCTGAGGGCCAGAAAGAGAAATGTCAAGGGCCAGAAAGAGAAATGTCAAGGGCCACATTTAGCCCATGGATTCCACATCCCTGCTGTAAACAGACGGTGTTTGGCTGCGGACAGTGACTTCATGTTGAGGGAATAATACTTCGCTGCATCTCTGTATTTTGTGCTATTTATTTGAAGAGATGATTCCTACAACAGGCTTGAAGATCTAAATGGCCACTGTCCAACATATATGCAGGAATGATATACATATGACCCTCTCTCAGCCAAAGGATAAGTGAGTCAGGAAGGTGTTGGCAAAATTAACACAAAAAATCAGAGACCAGAAAGAAACAAAGTTTATTAAAGAATGGAATAAATTCATAACCTATGTTGAAGTAGATTTAAAAAACCCAAAGATCACAGTAGGCTTAATATAACCCTTCGACATACAAAAGTTTTAAAGATAAACTGTGGGGAAAAATGTATTACATAACCCAAAACTGAGGTGGAGGGAAGTCAATAACTTACATGTTTGTCTCTGGTTTTCTTCCATTTTCTTATAATTAAGTTATGTTGTTCTTATTTTTGTTTTTCTTCCGTGAAGAATTTATTTTCTGTGCATATGTGTGTATACGTGTGTATGAAAATTAATAAAGAGAAATTAAAAAAAAAACACAGAGGTGTAGGAAGGTCAGGTGGTAGCCAGTGCAGAAAATTTCTTGTCACCCCACCCCCACCACATTTTTTTTTTGGCCTGGAATTTTTTTTTTACATTATTTCATATTTTCTTATAAAGGAATGTGGATTCTCAGCCTCTGATAACAAATAGGTGACTATGGACAGATACTTAAATCTACAGGATGATTGTGTTTTGGCTTGTGTTATTTTATTTATATTTATTGTTTATTTATTTAATAAAATTTATTTTAAAAACCTGCAAAGTGGTTTACCAAAACACACCACAGCAGTAAAAATAAAAATTAACAATCCTACTTTAAAACATACAAAAGCTAAAATATTAAGATTAAAATTACTTCAACTTCCTAAGCATCTAGGTATGCTTGCATAAAGAAGAATGCTTTTAGCAGGTGCCTGAAAAGAGTCGAGCAAAGGCACATGCTTTGTTGAAATTTCAGCCTTCACGACATAGGAAAACGGCCAAGTAAACAGCTATTTTTGTGGAGGGTCAAGATATTAACTGATATGCATGAAATTTCATATGTAGCTATATAATCCCTAGTGCAGTAAGATATGACCTTTGGAGCAGGCATTTTCAAAAAAAAGTTTTTTATGAATCACCCTAAAGGTAAAGGGACCCCTGACTGTTAAGTCGTCGTGGAGAACTCGGGGGTTGCGGCGCTCATCTCGCTTTATTGGCCGAGGGAGCCAGCATTTGTCCGCAGACAGCTTCCGGGTCATGTGGCCAGCATAACTAAGCTGCTTCTGGTAAACCAGAGCAGCGCACGGACATGCCATTTACCTTCCTGCCGGAGCGGTACCTATCTATCTACTTGCACTTTGACATGCTTTCAAACTGCTAGGTTGGCAGGAGCAGGGACCGAGGAATGGGAGCTCACCCCGTCATGGGAATTCGAACCGCTGACCTTCTGATCAGCAAGTCCTAGGCTCTGTGGTTTAGACCACAGTGCCACTCATGTCCCTATGAACCACCCTAGTAGGGCAGTAATTGTTCCTTGATAATTTGTCACCCCCCTCCATGATGGCACCTGGGTCCCCCCGCCCCCCCTTTCCTATGCCCCTGAAGTGAGTAGAGTTTTTTTTTAATCCCCCTGCGGGAGTATCCACACTGGTAGTCTCGGGCTTCTTTGAACGTGTTCTCAAGGCACCACAGTCTAAGGGGACATTCATAAAATATGGATTAAATACTGGATCCGTGCCACCTGCAGGGGACCCATGACTAGGAGTGCAAGTAACAACCTGCGCACAGCATTGCATCTTAAGTCATTATCATACATGACAAATGGTTAGTCTGCTTTTAAAAGCATTTTAAATTTACATGTAATGTGCCCTATGTGCTGTGCAAATAGCATTTTAAAAACCCCAGATGAAAGGCACTAAATTCAATTCACAACTTTTAACAAATAGTGTGTGCAGTTTCACACTTTATGGGGTGTGTGGTTTTACTCTGAAAAGTCACTGGTTTTTCTTTGAAAAAATGACTATCTGCTTCCTGTTGACACTCAGAATAATTGTGCCTGACTACAGTATTGAAACTGTTTTTCTACTTTCCAACACAGAGATTTAAGGCAGCTAAAATGCTTTTTTTCTCACCCCAAGAGCTGGAAGTTGTTGGAAAAATATATCTCTGCTTATTCCACTTTTGCCTCTAGTAAAAAGGTTCCAAGGGCTTTAATATTGTTTCAGAAACTTGCAAAAATCTGTTTGGCCAGAGTGACACATGTCCATACTGATGTTACTTAAAAGAAGAAGAAGAAGAAGAGAAGAAGAGTTTGGATTTGATATCCCGCCTTTCACTCCCCTTCAGGAGTCTCAAAGCGGCTAACATTCTCCTTTCCCTTCCTCCCCCACAACAAACACTCTGTGAGATGAGTGGGGCTGAGAGACTTCAAAGAAGTGTGACTAGCCCAAGTTCACCCAGCAGCTGCATGTGGAGGAGCGGAGACTCGAACCCGGTTCCCCAGATTACAAGACTATCGCTCTTAACCACTACACCACACTGGCTCCACCCCTGTCCCACCTCCCATAGAGAAAGCCTAACGCCTAGTTGTGCTTTACCATTGTTTTGATAGCTGTATCTGTCAATGAATTGAACACTGAATGAAAACTCATATCTGTCCCATAGGTCAGATGTGCTGGCGGCCTTTTTCTTTCTTTAAACCACATACAAGCTTAGCCAATTCAACATTTGCTTGTTGCATTTTGCAAAACTCAACAGGGGGTGGGGAGGAGACTTACCACTGTGGGCTTGCGATGTCACAGACCAAACAGTGCAATCCATAGCCAGCTTCTGCCCCAAACTCACATGACACTTGTCTGCAAATTGGACTCAGTGAATGCACTTTGCATTCCCAGTGTTGTTGCTGAAAATGCAGTGGGACCTTCATCATTATGAGCTCACAATTGGGCTCGGAAATAACTCTGCTCTTTTTTCAACTGTTTGGGAAAACCCACAGAGTTAAACCAAACCCCATTCCAAATCGAAGGAGAGATGATTTGGTGTGGTTTCTGTATCCTGGTGCACTTGCAGTCGGAGGAGTATTAAAAACGTTCATAGCTAATGCAACAGGACTGGGCCATTGAGGGGTGCAGGCTGGGGAGAGGGTGGGTGTGACATGGGGAGGAACGTGAGTGGTTTGCAGAGATAGGCTGCATTTGTCCCTTGGGGTCCGAGGGTCCCCTCCCCTGTGCTAAGGGCACAGCTCTCCCTTCTGTGGGTGCGAATGCTCCAGGCACCACCTTCAACTGTGCTCTGTCCAGGGTTCTGACAGTCTATGCCTGGACCAAGCTTGGCTCTGCTGCTGTCACCTTCCCCTTGTGAGCCTCAAGTTGCGATGGAACAAGACAGCAATATCACTCCCTATTCCCGGCCATGTTTCCATTCCAAATAGCGCTCTCTTAAACGGGCAAGCCAGACATACTTATTGAACATCCGTCTCCTACTTTTTATTCTTCAGGATGGCTTTGCCCGATATTCCAGAAGCAGCGATTGACAAATATGGCTAAACTATTGGAAGGGTTTTACTATTCGACCCACTCTGAGGCTGTTTTGTTTTTAGCTATCTCTGTTTATTGCGATGTGGGGTTTTTCTTTTCTGTGTCATAATTTTAATTGTGCAGCTTGTTGATATTATGTGTAGTGCCACACCCTAGCATCCATGCAGAAGGAGGACGGGTTAGAAATACGTTTCATAATCAAAACAAACGAATAAGATGCCTTAACTATGGGTGAGCTCGGAGTGAAGAAATGCACAAGGAGAATGCTGCCGTTTAGAAAACCCATAAAATCTTTAATGTTTCCCAAAGCATGAGAAAATGTAAAACAAAATCTATAGAGAATAAAAACACAAGATTAATATATATTAGCATAACAAGATGCTACTATAATTAAGTGATGGGTGCCAAGGCTGGAATCTCAGAACGCAGCATAAAATAAAGGATTGAAAATGACATAAATTACATTCATGATTGTTCAATGAAAACACTCCACAGAAGTTTTGTTTTGTACCAAGCACAATAAGTTAATTTTAGAAAACATATTCCTTGGTTATCTGTGAGGGCGGCACATTTCCTCTGTCACTCTGAGTCAGCAAGGAGCTTCAGTGCATGTATCTCTACAGTGAGAAACTGTGCATGCAGTTGTGTTCCATGTGTGTTTGCGTGTTGTGTGGTTTCTCAGAACTGATCCAGATGCCAGTTCTGAACAGGTATTCCCAGTCCCATGAAAGGCAAAACGGTTTATCAGCTGTCGGTAGGGAAGCTGTGGGTTAAATGCATGATACCTACTCCCTCCCTGTTCCCTTCTCTCCTGATCCACATTAGTGCTAATTATGGCACCCACTTATGCATATGGATGCAAATGCATCCCTATCATCTTGCAACCTTTACTACTAAAAACCTGTAATTTCCGTTGTACAGACTTTGACGTTCATTGTCACTCAAAGTAGTGTGGTCTTTGTCTGCTGAGCAAGTATTGCTGCATGAGGAACCATTTGCGCCCAGTCTTTTCTGTCAACTAGCAAAGCCAGAGGCTTGTTTTGATATGAGACTAATCTGTTATGATGGAGACTGAACTGTATATGAAGTGTTTTCTCACATATTCTGCAGCACAACTGATATAAACAGTTCAAACAAACAATACAGTGCCCAAGTCCTTCCTCCATCCCACCCACCCCGCAAAGTGCATTAGAAGTTGAAAAAGCCAATGGTCCATCTCAAAGTGTTCATTTATTGGGGAGGGAGAGGTAGATCAAAGCAAGTGAGAGGGAGTGGGGCCATGCAGACCTTCATAGAGGAATATTTGCATATTCTCCAATAATATTTAACAGAACAGCCCCTACTTCTCCACTACCTGTCTGTTCTTGTGGGAGGAGGTGAAAAAACTGCCTCCTTATTGTCCTTATTTTGCCTTTTGGAGAGATATTGGGGATGTGTTTTAAGATTTGTATCAGATTGAGATGCATTAAAATTCTTCAGGCTTTAGTCCCTATCTCTAGAGCCTAGAATGTCGGAGCATTTTATGTGTGTGATGCAAATTAATATGCATGCATGCAAAAAGCCATCACGCTGCTTCGTTTCATGCGACAAGACAGCTAGCAAGGCAAGAGTGGGTGGGGGTTAAATGCACTCGAAGAGAACTTGTTCAGTTCTTGTTACAAACAAAACTATCATGGTCAGGATAGCTTAGCTGGTACAACGTGAGACTCTTAATCTCAGGATTGTGGGTTGGGCCCCATGTTGGGCGATAGATTAGATGGCACTCGTGGTCCCTTCCAACTCTACAAGTCTATGATTCTATGGACAGTTTGCTAATGCAGCCCACTTCTAAAGCCAGAACTTACTGTATTTTTCCGTGTATAACACGCCCTGTGTATAAGACTCAAAAAGACTATTTTGGGGGACTCAAAATTAAGAAAATGAGGGAAGATTGTCCAGAGTTGTTGAGCTTCTTTTTTTGGTGGGGGGGGGGGATTGCTGAGAATCACTCACCTGCCTGAACAACGCTTCCTATCACACGCGACGCAAAAGTCACCAAATGTCTGACCGCTCGCTGGCAGCCGCCTATCGCCCGCCCAATTGCCGCTGCAACAGCAAATAAAAAAAAGCCATTTCCACAGCCACCAATCACTTGCACTACCACCGGTGACAATCTCTGGCTTGCGGCACCATCCAATCACTTGTCCCCTCTCAGCACTACCCGTGTATAAGACAAGTCCAATTTTTAAACATTGTTGTTGGTTAGTCGTTTAGTCATGTCTGACTCTTCGTGACCCCATGGACCGGAGCACACCAGGCACTCCTCTCTTCCACTGCCTCCCGCAGTTTGGTCAAACTCATGTTAGTAGCTTTGAGAACACTGTCCAACCATCTCATCCTCTGTCGTCCCCTTCTCCTTGTGCCCTCCATCTTTCCCAACATCAGGGTCTTTTCCAGGGAATTTTCTCTTCTCAAGAGGTGGCCAAAGTATTGGAGCCTCAGCTTCAGGATCTGTCCTTCCAGTGAGCACTCAGGGCTTATTTCCTTCAGAATGGATGTGTTTGATCTTCTTGCAGTCCATGGGACCCTCAAGAGTCTCCAGTCTCCAGCACCATAATTCAAAAGCATCAATTCTTTGGCGATCAGCCTTTTTTATGGTCCAGCTCTCACTTCCATACATCCCTACTGGGAAAACCATAGCTTTAACTATATGGACCTTTGTCAGCAAGGTGATGTCTCTGCTTTTTAAGATGCTGTCTAGGTTTGCCATCACTTTTCTCCTAAGAAACAGGCGTCTTTTAATTTCATGACTGCTGTCATCATCTACAGGGACATTACTTTCAAGTAAAAAAATCCTTGTCTTATACACGGAAAAGTATGGTACTGTTGAGCAAATGATAACTGATAGAGAAGAGTTGTAATAGGCCCAGGATGCTTTAGCTGTGAGAACAGGGTATAGCAAGTACACATAAGTGTGACTAATTTCATCTGTGAAATACTTTAGAAGTGTATGCTTTGAGGAAACAAACAAAATAAATTTGCAAAATGAGAACTGGGTGGTTGCCTGAATAATTTAATATTCACCATAGTGGTGGAAGAGGGAAGTGGTTTGGAGATTTGCTTCCTCAACCTGATCGAGGAAAATAGTGACATGTCCCATCAACATTGCAATGCCTTCCTTGTGAGACCTGCTTTACAGTTCAGAAGCTGGCGAGATAGCTTAACCAAATCGTTGTACCTATGCAGACAACAACCAATGTGAGGAATACATTTCACTCTTGCATCAACCACTTGGTGATTCAGAGTAGATGAAGCTCAGGCTGAAGGGAAATCCACAGCTAATCATTGTCATATATGCAGCCTGTGGGAGCGGGGAAGAAATGTAAACGTAAATACAGTATGAAAAATGCCTACCCTTGTTATAAAAAGAACACAACCAAAATAAAGTACTTCTGTTTACTCAATCCCAAATCATTACAATTCTGTTGGACATGTGTAACGTACCCTCATCAGCGATATCATCATATATTTCTTCATCACTGTAAGTTTAGAAAGAAAAAAGAAAATCAATTGGTTCAGTTACTTTCACATATATTAGGAACAGAGGAAGCCGCCTTATAGAAAAGCACGGCCCATTTGACCATATTCCATGGAGAATGGACCATTTGACCACGGTCCATTCTCTCATTGTTCCGTGGCTGAGCCTTGAGAAAATCTGAGCTTACTTGAATTGAAGCTCAGGTAAGCAAAGCCTCTTTTTTCTGGCTTTTCTTTGCATCTGATAAGTTCCTATGCAGTGAGTAAGATCATATTTTCACAAGGCATGGTCATAGAACAATGAGGAAAGCTCTCAGACCCAGGGGGAATTAATTGGTACACAAAAGAATCAAAATGCAGGTCAAGTAGAAGTGTGGATGATGATGATGATGATGATGATAATAATAATAAATTTGTATCCCGCCCATCTGACTGGGTTGCCCTAGCCACTCTGGGCAGCTTACAGCATGTATAAAAACATAGTAAAACATTAAACCTTAGAAAGGATGAACCCTTAGAATCAGATCCCACTTACCATATTTTTCCGTGTATAACACGCCCCTGTGTATAACACGACAACTATTTTGGGGGACTCAAATTTATGAAAATGGGGGAAGATAACCCCTGTGTATAAGATGACCCCCATTTTTTAACATTATTTTAGAGTAAAAAAACCTAGTCTTATACATGGAAAAGTACGGTATATATTAAAAAAGTATTAATTTGTTTTAGAAACCATTTAAATGTTTTTAAGACAAAGCATATGAAGAAGAAGAAGGAGAAGAAGGAGAAATTGGGCAACGGGTCAACAGGTGCAGGGCAAGACATACTGAATATGGAAATGTAGAATTGGAAGGGACCACGAGGGTCACCTAGCCCAAGCCTCCGCAATGCAGGAATCTTTCGCCCAACATGGGGCTCAAACCCACAACCTTGAAATTAAGAGCCTCATGCTCTACCAACTGAGCTATTGCGTTGCATATGCTGTTCATTTCAATACAGGATAAATTCTGAGTGGATTTTACCCAATATATTATTGCCAATAAACAATGAACATGATGATTAACACTATCCTTATATATAAAAAAATCAACAGGAAAAACACCTGGCTTTCAATTCTGATAATTTCTTTTGTTTCTGTGAAATTTTCCAGAGGAACAACTTAGCAATATTCTATGGGAAAGTCTTCATTTACATAGTGTTGCCGGGGTGTGTGTGTGTTCCTTGTTTGGGAAGCAAAACTGTTTCACTAGCTTTGACAATACTGTATTATAAAAAGTTTCAAGATGAAAACATTGCACTTACTCATCCACTATGCAGCTTCTCCGGACATAACCATCTGTAAAATCAAATTATAGGTACATAGTTATCATCAGCTGAAGCTGATATCACTCTTCTGAGCTGAAAGAAAACCACGAGGCAGGAAGGTGAAAACGATAATGCAGAAAGGACATGTGCCTTCTAGGGATTCTATCCCTACCCTGTGAAATGTGTTTACATTTAGCTGGAACCGACACCCTGCTATCTGAAAGTAAGATTGTAGGTGCGTATTATAGGAGGTATAAAGCACTGGTTTGTGAAATAAAAATTGGCGAATACCTCACCACCACCCATTCAGAAGCTTGTTTCTATATTTTACCATCGTTGTCCAGAGATCACGCAAAGGGCTGTTCTCAGTGATGGCTGCTGCCGTCGGGACTGATAGGGTGGAAGGCAGGGAGGCCAACAGTAGGTGGCGCTAATGACAGGCATAGCCACCCCTGGCAAGAGGCAAGCAGACCAAGGTTGGTGGGGCAGCAACCTGATGGACTAGCCTCCACTGCATTTCGTAACTGACAACTTACCAGTCAGTGACTCACAATTCTACATGCGAGCAGCCTAAAGCCCCGGATACAGCCCTTCAAAGTGAAAAAGTGATGCTGCACAATGATTCTCATTGCAAAAAGGGACAGAAGATGTTCCTCCATCCCCACAGCAATGCATTGCACTTTCTTTGACCTCTTTCTTTTGATGGTTTTGCAAACTTGGAAAGGAAAATGCACATTCAGTGCTGATAAGTGTACTGAAGACTCATGCATCTGTCTGCCAGAGCAAAAACTATCTAGAACAGGACAAGTTTGAATGGATGCGACAGGCATTTTCAGAAATGTACATCAAGGGTATTCTATACCGTCACCTATTGAGCTTGGAAATTTTTTAACTTGCTATCAAAAACCTTAATAAACACTGAGTAATTTTTTTAAAAAAAACCCTTCTCCTCCCCAATCTTTGGTTGCTCTGCAGGCTGCGTTCTCGTCATCCACAGCGCTAGAATGATTTTTAAAAACAGGGGACAGGATTCTGTGCCCTGCAGCAAGGCTGTTTTCTCCTGCATGGAAGTGAGAATCAGCAATTGTACTGCTGTCACTGCTGTGGTACAAAAATAAAATCTGTCTGTCATGTTCCTACTGTGCTAAGGGCCTTGGCAGAATTCCACGGCCCGTTTCCTTCAGAACTTTCAGAGGGACTTTTCAAAGGGCTATGCTTGCCTTGCACATTGCGGCCTTTGTGACTCAGTTTCCCATCTGGAAAAATAGGAAGAATGAATGATAGTGTACTTTCTTTCCTCCACAGCAGCAGTTGAAAACAGCAAGGCAAACATTCCGAACCTGATAATGGAACTCCCTCGGTGGCCTTTGAAACCTGAGTTCCTGTCATTCATTTCAAGACAGGAAGACTTCCCCATAAAGGAGGGACAATACCACAACTTCAGGACAACTCCCTTGGGGAAATGAGCTCATAACGAATGTATTCTATTCCCCTTTCCGGTCTCGCATCAAGATAATCTCTGCCATTAGCAAGCCTTTCAGAGCAAATCATCGATTTTTAGTGTCAAGGCTGCACAAAATATATAAATCACATTGTGTTGTTTAGAGAGGATGTCTTTCTTGAGTGTGAGCTGGCAAGTCCCTTAAAGACAACCCATGTTAGTTTGTTTTTTTGTGTGAAGTGGTTATTGCAATATTGTCACTACCCAAAGAAGCAAAAGCCACTGGGATGTTTGTGTTGTTTGAGGTTTGCATGAGTAATGCCTGCTTCCCACCCACATTAGCAAACCCTTAAATCCAGAACTCTACATATGAGTCTTTACAATGCAACAGAGTACAAAGTATGGTGCAAGTTTTTTTCCAGGGGGTTATAAACTGGATTGTCATGGGGGAAGTATCCAAAAGAGTAGTTCTTCTAGCATAAGGATTTTCCGCTTATGCAACAGGACTTCCCCGCCCTCTCCTCTCCCTATGCCCCCCTCCATCTATTCCAAAGGGGACAGGCAGCCCACAGAACAAGGGGCATTCATGGGGAGAAGAGAGGGATGTGCAGTCAAATGTGCCCCAGTGGAACTACCGTATTTTTCGCTCTATTAGATGCGCCAGACCATAAGACGCACCTAGTTTTTAGGGGAGGAAAACAAGAAATAAGAAAGCAACGCAAAGCAGCCTGAGCTAAGAGGGAGCGCTCCTCCATCTTCGCTCAGGAGGCTTTGCGGGGCAATCCCTGAAGCCAGGAGAGCAAGCAGGATCGGTGCGCACCGATCCCTCTTGCCCTCCTGACTTCAGCGAAAGCAAGCCTACTGGCTTTCCCCCCATCTCCCGCAAGAGCCGCACGCTCTTTAAAGGGAGCGCGGCTCTTGGGGGCTTTTCTGGGAGGTGGTGCTCTGTCCCTTCCGCTCCCTCTTGCTGTTCTGGCTTCTGGGATAGCCTCGCAGCCTGCATTTGCTCCATAAGACACACACACATTTCCCCTTACTTTTTAGGAGGGGGAAAGTGTGTCTTATAGTGTGAAAAATACAGTATTTCATTGTTTACTGCCCAGGGGATCTGAGTGGTAGCATATCCAAGCACAACTGGCAGCCAGAAGGGCAGGGCTAGTATGGTGAAGAAGCTGTCTCCCAAGGCATGGGCACCCTGCCCGCCCCATTGCTGGCATCAATTTCCAGCGAGATCTTGCAGTATCTCCCCGACCCTGCCACTGCCACCAACATGCAACCGACTGTGCTATGCTTTATTTAATTTGTAATTGTTTCACTTTTGTTTCCAACTTCTGTAATTCTCAGCCACTTAGCTTCATTCTTTGGGCCAAAGTCAGGAGATAAATCTTCAAAGTGAACTAGCAAATCCTCTCACAACATGACAGAATTTTTTTCTTTGTTATTTCTTTATTTTTTTTTCTTTTCCTCTATTTTTTTCCTTCAGAAATTTTCTATTCTCTACATAATTTCCTTTTTCTTCACATGTAAAGAGATAGTATAATGTTTGTATAGATATGTAAATTTTTAATCAATAAAGAATTAAATTTGAAAAAATTAATCAATTCTGGGAGTTGTAGTTTGCTCCTTAGGGAGCTACAATTCCCAGCACCCTTAACACACTGCAGTTCCTAGGACTGGGGGGGGGGGAGGAATTTGCTTTATGTACACAGCTTAACTTGTCCAGTTTTCTTTCCTCCTTCCAAATTAAAGCCCTGGGTCTTCCCAATGCGATGAAGGGATGTGGGGAGAGGGTGTCTCCTTCCATCCCTGCAATGGTCCACCTCCCCAACTCTGCTATTAGCCTCAGGATTTGGCAACTTCTCTCCCACAGTTTATAAGCTGCTTCCGTTTGTGTGGAATATTTCACCGGGGAAAGAGCTGGGATAAAAGGTTAAACCTCCTGGGAACGTACAGTCATATGTGGTGGGATTGTTCGTTAGTTAATGAATTTTGGAAACAGATTGGTATAGAAATATCGGGAACTGTGGAAAGGAACGTGGAAATAACTAAATTAATGGTTCTTATTACCCTGAGTAGTACCGCGTTAAAAACTAAAGAGGAATGGAAATGGGTAAAATTGATGGTAATTGCAGCCAGACAGGTTATAGTGAGTAACTGCAAAAATGCAGAAGAGCTAGGGGTGAACCAATGGAGGAAAAAACTGAATAATATTATAATTTTAGAATACCTAACTGTGAAGCTACATAGAATGAAAGGGTTTAAGGTCAGTGAGAAAGAGGAGGATTGGTTTGAGAAGATATTGAATTATTTGAGTAGGTGTGAACAATTTGGGGCAATTAAAATGTTAAAAGTTAAATAAAACATGGGGAAGGAGGAGTGTTAAGGTATATAGAAGTGTACATATGGTTGATTTGAATATGTTATTATTGAATGTTATTGAATATGTATATTATTGAATATTGTATACCCAATGTATCAGCTGCCTGGGGGGGGTGTTCACTGTTTGTGTTTTGGTGGTTGGTAAAAAATAAAATATTTTTAAAAAAAGGTTAAACCTCCTTCTCTGGGTGTTGTTGTCCAAATCCTGATTGCCTCATGCCTATTAGTTAGAAGGAGAAGCTCACATTAAATGCAAGTGCACATTTAACATGAGGTTTAGTTTGGCCCAAGCAAAGTACATGTTATGTACTGAGTTGAATAGGACCCAAAATGCAGCAGTCTGATTGGTCCTAGAGCAATAGGTTTCAGAATGCAGCAGTCCCGTTGGTCCTAGAACAATGCAGCAGTATGATTGGTCCGCAGGAGCCACCCAATCCAGCTCCAGGTGGAAATGAATCCGCAACCTGATTGGCCTACAGGAGAATCCCGGAATTAGTCAATCATGTGCGGCCCATTGTGTAACTAATGTATATAAAGCATATATTTTGGGGAAACTTTCATTCATCACTACTATGAGCTGAATAAAGACCATGAAATCCACACTCGACTCAGAGTATATTTCAGCACAGCTGCTCCCAAGGCATTTTGCTACCCAAGAGGAAGGAACAAAATGGCGACCTCCCTCGGAATTTCATGGACAGAAGCTGGGTCTTACTTCGACACACAGGTAAGAGGACAACATCCTTGGTTACATTTGGGTGCAGCGGGCTTGGAGGGGATTTTAGGAGTCACAGGGCAGGCCACATGTTGCACACCCAGCTCTGCCCTCCATCACGTCCCTGCTGTTCCCCATCTCCCAGTATCTGTGGCCTGAGGCAGGCACTACACACTGCCTAACAATAGGGCTGGGCAAAAAAGTTGGAAATTGCAACCTTATTTCCTAGCTATTTTACTGGCTGAGCGATGGCTCAGGGATTGGTTATGGTTATCATTACTATTTTTTAAAAGATTTCAAATACTGCATTTTACCCTGAGCCTCTGGGAAAGGGTGGGATACAAAACCAGAAATAATAACGAACCCCCTCAGCTGCCGACAATTTCTGTGGAAGCTGACAAGGCAGATGTTCAGGCCTTGTGAGAGAGGGTGGAGTTTGCTCAGTTGTTGTGAAGATAGCCAAGCCACATCATCTGTCATTAGTTTCACTATCAAAAAAAATGTGAAGAATGTCTGGTTGTGTGTGGGGGGGGGGGAGATTTTAAATAGTTTTCTGCTCTCGTATGGCTGCTCTGTTTTGAGGGGAACGAAAAGAAGGGCAAAATCCAATAGCAGCACCTCATATTTTAAATATAAATTCTTAAAAATCTAGGTTACAGCAATTATGAGAATTGCCACAGTTTCATTATACACATTTGGACATAAATGTGGGGTTTGTGCATTGTGGGAAGAGAGTCTCAATAATTTGCATGGAAATTGAACATGCCTGAATATATATATTCTTGGATATATAGAAAAATAAAGGAAATTTGCCTTTATTTTATAATCTGCATTAGAGGAATCTTTGCCCAGGAAGACACTGGAATTCCTTATCCTTCTTCACAAAATATCCTGTTGTTGGCAGAAGCGACCGGACATCCTTTGTGAGTCCTCAGGGGAATGCTACCTCTTCCCCCTTTCTAAGACATTTGTAGGCAGATAAAGTGAAAGGTCACAAGCCCCACTCCACATTCCTGTCATTCCACAACCCATACTCTCACTGAGGAGAGGGGGAGAGAGAAGAAGAAGAGGTCTTGTGGGCTGTTTATTGATTATTCATTCAGACATGTTTGCACAGGGTTTGCTGGAAAGTTAGAAAACGTTAGGTATTTATTGATAACTCATTCTTATTTATGTGCCTTATACCACTTCCAACAGTTGTGGCTTCTATCAAAGGATCCTGGGAAACATAGTTTAAGGCACCTGAGAGCTGTAGGATTTTTCGGGGAGTGGGGGCATGACAGTTAAAGTGGTATAAATAAGCTTTAAATGTATAGTGTGGATGCAACTTGTGTTGCATCAAGCAAATGCTATCCAACACTTTCCACTGCAACAGATTAGCACTTTAATTTGGCATTTAATGGCATTGGTAAAGGTAAAAGGACCCCTGACCATTAGGTCCAGTCGTGGACCACTCTGGGGTTGTGGCGCTCATCTCGCTTTATTGGCCAAGGGAGCTGGCGTACAGCTTCTGGGTCATGTGGCCAGCATGACTAAGCTGCTTCTGGTGAACCAGAGCAGTACATGGAAACGCGGTTTACCTACCCGCCGGAGTGGTACCTATTTATCTACAGTGGTACCTATTTATCCCACAGTGCTACCCGCATCCCTACATCGGACATTGACATTGGAGACCAAGCCTATTCTCTGTTCTTAGTGACCCCATCCACTGAGAGTTAAGTATAAGCCTTTATCTGTAGTCCTGCTCCTTCTCACCCGCACACAGCATCACTCATACGGTCATTTCTTAGAGACACTGAAACCTGACAAAATGTTGGAACCTGGCTTTTCTATGCACAAAGATGCTGGCAAACTGTCTTTATTGATAGTTCTGGATGTGGTCTAGCCAGCAACACAACTACTATTGCTAACACAACGATCAGATCAGAACCATATTAAGGCTGGTTGCAGCCCTCTAGAATCCAATGGTTTTCCAGCCTTGCAGCCCAGAAATAATCTCTCATTAGAGAAAGTTTATATTTGTCTCTTCTTGCTTACTCCCTCAACTATGATGCACATGCATGATATATTAATTGTGCAGTTATTTATGCACCCACTGAAACTATTAGCAGGTCACTTAGGCAACATGGTTTCACTCAAGGTGGACTGAGTAAAATCAACAGCACTAAAGTGCATTAAACAGTATTTTGTGGCTTTAATTTCAGAAGCTAGTGTTTTATTTAATTCTACAGTGAATTACTTGAACCTGCTTTCAAAGGCATGCCCTGGATAGAAGAAAATATGCAGGATTTTTGCAAGGATATATTAAAAAATAATAGGGGAAATTTAGGGTTCTGTTAGCAGTTGCTCAGAGTAAGTTCTATGACTAATCTGAACATGATTTGGGGCAATCGCTTGTAATGTTTATCTAGATCCCAGTGTTCTGGGACACATAAAGAGCCCCTGCACCTTGCTATCTGTGTACCATAAAGCAGGTTGTCCTTATGTTTTGGTACTTACATTTCCCCTCTTCATTCCTACACAGGACTTTAGTATCATCCACGTTCTTTATAACCTCAACCGAATCTCCTGGCTTCACTTGTAAGTCTTTTGAGCCTCTCTTCTTAGCAGATGGTGCTCGGGATATAGTTGTAGTATACAGAACTCGGATATCACCTTCATACTGTGAAAATCAAAATAAAATTTGATTGCACACACAAAAAAGCATTACACGCAAAGTTAAAACCACACTTTCTTCTTACAAACAAGAAGAGTTTGGATTTGATATCCTGCTTTATCACTACCCGAAGGAGTCTCAAAGCGGCTAACATTCTCCTTTCCCTTCCTCCCCCACAACAAACACTCTGTGAGGTGAGTGAGGCTGAGAGACTTCAAAGAAGTGTGACTAGCCCAAGGTCACCCAGCAGCTGCATGTGGAGGAGCAGGGAATCGAACCCAGTTCACCAGATTACAAGTCCACCGCTCTTAACCACACTGGCTCCCACAAGACACGCTCAAGCTATGTTTTAAATCTCAAGGATACTGGGCCCACTGGCATTGTTGTTGTAGGTGAGCCAGAACAAAACCCAGTGGGCTGGCATGGAGTCTATAGAAATCTGATGCTCAAAGGACAGAGCTGGAAAAGAAGACAAGATGTATACAACCTGGATGGCTTTAAGAGAGGATTCCATGGTTGTTAATGCCCTTATGCCTGGTAGGAAGCGAAAGAATATGACTTCTGTCCCCATTCACAAAGCAGGCCTGTCCCATCGTTGGGTCATAATGCTCTTAAAAGTGCAAGTGTTTCACAGTCACAAAATAGCAAGGGGTTTGCCACATATTAAATAGCATGTGGAACAGCTGGGGGGGGGAGTACAGAAAAGGGCAACCGAAATGAACATGGAGATGGAGCAACACCTCGAGGTTAGGACCTTTTAGCTTAGAAAAATGGGAAAGGGGTGGAAAGTTATGCATGGTGCCAAGAAAGTGCATGGAGATAAGTTTCCCCATTTGTCTCATCGTAATAGAACTCAGAGCCATCTAAGGAAGCCGAATGGTGAAGAGATTCAGGACAGGCAAAAGGAAATACTTCTTCACACAGTGCATAGTTAAGCTATGGAAACTCACTACCAAAACAGGTAGGGATGACGACCAACTTAGCTGGTTTTAGAAAGGGATTAGACAAATTTATGGTGGATAAGGCTAGCAACACCCATGAATCACGATGGTTATGTACTGCCTCCAGGACCAGAGCAGACACTCCAAACATCCTCATTTTCCAGGGACTTCTCTGATTTAGAGAAACTGTCCTGGTTTCTGATCTGATACTAGAATGTCCCACTTTTCCTTAGGATGTTCCTATTTTCACTGGAGAAATGTTGGAGGGTATGGAGTTATCCAACCCCGTCTGACGGCAATCCTGTACAGGGAAGTTTTCTTTAACGTTTAATGCTTTATTGTGCTTTTATATATGTTGAAAGCTGACTTTTAGAAGACATCTGAAGGCAGCCCTGTTTAGGGAAGTTTTTTAATGTTTGAAGATTTAATCTTAGTGTTCTGTTGGGAGCTGCCCAGAGTGGCTGGGTGTGGCATTTGCCCTCCTAGGTGACATCATGCTGGGTCATAAGGAAAGGGTTAAATGAGTGTGGAGTGATTGGCAAGTGGGAACCCAAGGGGAGGAGTTAGAGTTAGTGTTGTTAAGGAGTCAGTCAGGTGTTAGAGGAGAGAGAAGGAGGATAAGTCTGTGGGTTGGGATAGTTTGGTGTGAGAGAATCTGTTAAGAGGAGTCAGATAGACAGTTGGGATAATCAGTTAGAAGTTATTAGGAAGGTATAGGCTGGTAAGGCAACTAAGATTAAGAAACTGACAAGAAAAATTATCGGAAACCATAAACTTGTTAATCCTTATAAAATAAACTTGTTTATTTGGTTTAATGTTAACAACTGTCTGGACTCCGTGTGTACCCGAGAGAAACAGGTTGGTGGCAGCGGGGAAGCAATTACAGTGATGGCACAGGGATCAATAGACAGTCAAACGTCCAGGAACCCTGTGTGATCGCCACACTGGGGAAACCCAGTAAGATGTGTGGTGTATAAATATTAACATTATCATTGTAGATGGGACGTCCCTATTTTCATCAGAGAAATGTTGGAGGGTATGCCAGAGGTGTTTTGTCTCTGGGATAGCAGTTCCTGGGAGAGGGTTATTGCCCACTCACCCAGCTTGTGGAATCCCCTAGTAGGCTACTGTGGAAAGAGGAGGCTAAATCCAGTGAGGGTCTTCAATTGACCGCACGATACAGTCCCACATGCATTGGATTTTACACAAGTATGCTCATTTTAGGTCCACAAGTGGTCACCCAGTGAAAAGGTATGGCCTACAGGAATGCAAGGCCTACAGTTACGGATACTGTACCTGGTTTTGTTCACGGGAGGGTGCTACATGAATGACATGCAACCATCTAAACAGTACAGTTTGCACTTCCTCTGGATCCAGCCCTCAAATGCTCTCCTGAGACAACCAATAACTTCCCCTCGTAGTCATAATGAGCTTCATTGATAGTATTTAGAATGGGGAAGTGCACCACTTTCACACATTTTCCCCCAGGGGAAGTGAAGATAAATGCTCATTCTCCCAAACAGATTTTCATAAAAGCTTTCTTGTCATTGTGTAACATTTTAAATTAAAAATCTAGTCCACAAGGAAGTAAACACACTGAGTTTGACGGGGTGCACACTGAATATTTATGGCCATAACCTAACGGCAGAAGCTCAACCTTTAAATTCAGAAAGCCTCCTCATTTGGCGTTGTTTTTGTTTTCGTTGGATTTATTATACTAGCAGGTCCCAAAGCGAGTTCCAGCAGTTTAAAATCCAGAATTTAAAGTCAGGGAAAATGCTATATAAACAGGTCATCTGGATGAGGCCTTTGTTTTGTTGTTGTTTACTTTTTGTTGTTTACATACACCTCCGTATGCACCGCCCAGGCTTGCACCCCGGGAAGGTCACTTCGGTCCAGTTTGACTTCACCCCCAGAGGCGCAATTCCCTTGTCTATCAGGACAGGCAGCTGCCAAATTAATTTTAGGCAGGTGAGCAAAAACTTGGAATTTTTTGTTTTGTTTTGGTAAACCTCATTAAGGCTTGTAATGTGATTTGTGGCTGTGGCAATTTCACAAAATTGGACATGTTTCTCATTTTGATTGGTGTTTTATGCTGTTTTAGTGTTTTGCATAGTTTTATTGCTCTGGTTTATGCCATTAGCTCCACTGCCTTAAGAAACAATTTTAAGAAACCAAGCTCCTACTTTAAACTTCTTTCGGAACTCTTTCTCTTCTTTCTCCATCTTCTTGAGTTTCTGCGAATCACGGTCATCTGATTTGGCTCTCACAATGCTCAGGGACTTCGCTATGCTAAAGCGTCAGGTTGCAAAACAGAAGAAGAAGAAGAAAAATCAAGATCGTCAATATAAAGATTAGGTATGTTTTTATTTTACTGGTTGCCAATTAAAGCCTAGCCAAAGGACAAGCTAATTAATTAAATAATTAATTAACCTTTTGCTAATGATGTGGTTAGGTTTTTTTAAAAAAAATTAAACACCAAATGTGGCGGAGGATTTCATCAAGAAAGCAGTATGCATGGAACAGATATTTGAATTTTCCCTCACCTTCAAGGCAATTAGTATTACGGGCCAGGAACTTTCACTGACCCAACAGAAGGCAATTTTCTAATGATAAATCACAGCGATGTGGCAGAGGGCATGTTTTACCAAGATCGCAGTTTAATAATAATAAATTTTATTTTTTCCCCGACCGGAGCCAGGCTCAGTGCAGTTAAGATCATATAAATAACACAGTATACATAAAAACAGGCATCTATTAATTAAAATACATCTTAAAATTAATTCAGACAAATTAAAATCTGGACAAATGGCAGTTATCAGGTTAAGATTGAGAGCGGTTAATACTTTGTATTGTTTATTTGTTTGTTTGTTTCATAAAATGTGTTTATTTGTTTGTTTATTTCATAAAATTTACATACTGCTTGATTGTAAGGGGGGAGAACCCTCAATGTGCTTTCCAAAAAACCACAAGACAATAAAATATCACTAAAAATCCACAATTACAATTTAAAGCATACAAAAAAAAAAAAAAAAAGGTAAAACCACAATAGGATAAACTAAAGCAAATTAAACTTTCTAAGCGTCAGGGGTTGCAGAGTTGCAAAGAGAAGTTTCAATCTCCTCTCTTCATCCTAGGCTGTGTCTAGTATTTATAATTCTAGAACAAGGGTAGGCAAACTAAGGTCTGGAGGCCGGATCCAGCCCAATCGCCTTCTAAATCCGGCCTGCAGACAGTCTGGGAATCAACGTGTTTTTACATGAGTAGAACGTGTCCTTTTATTTAAAATGCGTCTCTGGGTGATTTGTGGGGCCTGCCTGGTGTTTTTACATGAGTAGAAGGTGTGCTTTCATTTAAAATGCATCTCTGGGTTATTTGTGGGGCATGGGAATTCGTTCATTTTTTTTCTTTTCAAAATATAGTCTGGTCCCCCCACAAGGTCTGAGGGACAGTGGACCAGCCCCCTGGTGAAAAAGTTTGCTGACCCGTTCTAGAAACCCGCACCATAGCTGTGAATCCTGTCACTTATAACACGTGTCATGAAGCCCTTGAGTAACAGCAAACAGATCAGCGTCTCCCCATCCCTCAGTAGGCCATTGCACACATCCTTGTTTTATACGTTTACTCACCTAAGTTCTTTTGGCGGGGGAGGGAAGTCAGTTGGCTCTACATCATCATAGACATCACTGTCTCCAGAATCTGAAATCAGAAAGCGGTGGGTTGTTTGTTTGTTTTTTTAAAAATGAAAAATAATATATAATCATTGCAACTCAGGCCCCAAATATTGTTGTTGTTTAGTCGTTTAGTCGTGTCCGACTCTTCGTGACCCCATGGACCAGAGCACGCCAGGCATTCCTGTCTTCCACTGCCTCCCGCAGTTTGGTCAATCTCATGCTGGTAGCTTCGAGAAGACTGTCCAACCATCTCGTCCTCTGTCGTCCCCTTCTCCTTGTGCCCTCCATCTTTCCCAACATCAGGGTCTTTTCCAGGGAGTCTTCTCTTCTCATGAGGTGGCCAAAGTATTGGAGCCTCAGCTTCAGGATCTGTCCTTCCAGTGAGCACTCAGGGCTGATTTCCTTAAGAATGGATAGGTTTGATCTTCTTGCAATCCATGGGACTCTCAAGAGTCTCCTCCAGCACCATAATTCAAAAGCATCAATACTTTGGTGATCAGCCTTCTTTATGATCCAGCTCTCACTTCCATACATCACTACTGGGAAGCCCCAAATATATAAACCACCAAATAAAACTTCCTTCCCTACATAGCCTCTCAGGATCTGGATTAGAATAGGGGAGCCTCTTGATTTGTCTTCCACCCTCAGACGGATGGCTCCCAAAGCATTTTTTGCAGCAGCCCCTAAGTTGCGGAACTCCTATTCATCACAGAGGTGCATCTGGCCAACTTCATTAGAGTGGTACCTCGCGTTACATACGTTTCAGGTTACAGACTCCGCTAACCCAGAAATAGTGCTTCAGGTTAAGAACTTTGCTTCAGGATGAGAACACAAATCGTGCTCCGGCGGCGCGGCAGCAGCAGGAGGCCCCATTAGCTAAAGTGGTGCTTCAGATTAAGAACAGTTTCAGGTTAAGAACGGACCTCCGGAACGAATTAAGTACTTAACCCGAGGTACCACTGTATACATTTTTTGGCAAATGTTAAAGACTCACCTTTTTACCCTGTCCTTTGATACCTGCGATGAATATGTTTAAGGCCGCACTATTTTTGTGAGTTTATTTTTTATTCTAAGTTTTTAAACTCTTTCAAGCAGTTTTTTAAATTGTTGTAATCCGCCCTAGGACTTTAGGATGAAGGGCATTAACAACAACAACACTGATTAATAATAATGTTGCCTAATATAATACATTTGTGTATGTTATCTCCCTCAATATATGCATTTTTATTCATACTTTACCTCAGAATTTGCATTTTTCATTACTTGGGTATAGAACTGCATTGCAAAGCTCAGGAGAATGCAAATTTCAAAGGATGGCCGTAGTTCAGTTTACATATTGTTTCGGAAAGTACGCTTTGGGTAGGTTTGTCTTCAAATGCAAACTGGATCAAATGTTTCCTGCATCCTTAGCAGCTAAGCCAAGGTTTGACTTCTTTTGTCATCCAAACATAGGATCATGGTTAATGAACCTAATCATAATCTGTAAATTTGTCCTATACTCTGGCTTACCACAATGTGTGTAAAACTGACCTTTGTGTAGAAGAAAGCTTCTGTTTGAGGATTATAGGAACTCAATCACAGCTTAATAATTGATTCATGTTTTTGATCTTATTACTTACCCTTTCCTATTTGCTTTGCTGAAGAAGTCCTGCTAGAAACAAACAAATAATAACTTTCATTAAGCACTGCAATCAGATGATCAGTTCCTATCCCAGGATATAAACGATTATGGGATGTGGCTGTGTACATCATGACAAAAGGAAGAATTGTTGAGGCCACTTTATCTTGGATAACAAAAGGAAAGGGGGTGTAAGTGTGCTTTCCTTCACATATTCAACTGCAACAAATTTGTTGTCCCTTAAATATGTGAAATTATAAACTGTTTGTCATGGGTAAGACTGGATCACATCAACAAAATTGCCGGCAATGGAACAGAAGTTTGGCCATGACCTAGTTTTTCAGACATAGCTTCAGCCAAAGACATTTAGGTCCCTGAGGTAGAATCCTGAGAAATCCCCACTTTCCATTGATGATCATGTGTCATGCTCTACCAGAAAGTTTCTTTCTGCAGATCCCACTGAAATAAATAGGAGACACACAAAGCCAACAGATTTTGTTCCATGGGCCAGATCTGCCTACTTCCAACTCTGCCACCCATAATGCCACCTGAGTTGGCCATCTTACCTCGCCTCATGGTGAAGCTGTTTCTGCAAACAGGTACCTGTGACTTAAGCTAAGAGGTATTCAAGGACAGAGCATGGCCCAATTTTGAAAAGGGATGTGGTGGTTTCATAGCTTTGGTTATTTGCTGTGTGGTACGATTATGTGGCTGGTTAAGCTGCTGTGAGAAGCTGTTAGTAGCACATGATCAACACGTATATTAGCTATTAGTTTTAGTGAACCGGTTATTTTTCTTTCTTTCACAGCAGTCTCTTACGAGGAACCTCCATTATCTTCTGTCACATTGATTTTAGTTGCTGCCTCTCGTATACTTCTCTTGGGGAAATCTTTTCCCTTCAACAGATTCTTCAAAAGCCCACGGGGCCAGGAGTCACTCTTATCTTCACCATGTGGCACAGACCTTTGGAGTATGCACGCAATTATCACATTGCAGATTGAAACACAAGATATTTGAAATGACTTTGGGTTGGGGCATTGGATTCACATCAGCAGCAACAACAACAGCCCAAAAAATTAAAAAGGATCTTCAAGTCCATTCATACTTGCATTCTTTAGGACAGCCTTTGCCAATCGGGTGCCCTCTGACTGGTTTGGACTACAAATCCCATCTGTCCCAGCCAGTATGCCAGTGCTGGCTGGGACTGATGGGGAGTGTAGTCCCAAATGTCCAGAAAACACCAGGTTGGCAAAGATGTTCTGTAGGAGAACATCTCAGGGCACCACCACCACAGCACACACAACCACACCAGTATTTGCTGCAACAAATGTATTGTTATAAATTTAAATGCTAAGCCCCCTAAATCCTAGATACTGATAAAGGCTAGGATTTTGATTGTTTGGGCTATGGAGGGAGAATACAAGCTGCAGAGGAATTCCTGAGCTAGCTTATGCAGAACAACCTGACTGAGCTGGGGCCATCAAAGAACAATAGAGGTCCATTTGCAATACAAGAGAACTCCTTTCCCCTGCCTTGAGGTGTGAAGGATACAGGGATTTGAAAGGTTGCCAGGAAACTGTACACTTGAGGTGACAGGAAAAGGGAGTCTGGGAGCAAGGGCTGATGGGAGGAAGGAGGAGGAAGGAGGGTGGTTGGCTGTGGGGTACAAGTGCTGCTGTGGGCTACAAGCCCCTCTTGAAAGGAACATGCTGTAAGATCTGGAATTCCTCCTTGCAGACTGAAGGTGTAAATAAAGGTAAGGTAAAGGGACCCCTGACCGTTAGGTCCAGTCGTGGCCGACTCTGGGGTTGCAGCGCTCATCTCGCTTTATTGGCTGAGGGAGCCGGCGTACAGCTTCCGGGTCATGTGGCCAGCATGACTAAGCCGCTTCTGGCGAACCAGAGCAGCGCACGGAAACGCCGTTTACCTTCCCGCCGGAGCGGTACCTATTTATCTACTTGCACTTCAACGTGCTTTCGAACTGCTAGGTTGGCAGGAGCAGGGACCGAGCAATGGGAGCTCACCCCGTTGCGGGGATTCGAACCACCGACCTTCTGATCGGCAAATCCTAGGCTCTGTGGTTTAACCCACAGCGCCACCCTTCCCCTTCCGAAGGTGTAAATAGGTGAATAAATAATATTAATTAAAGCTACGACTGTCTCCACCGTGTCTCAATTCTCCAAAGGGCCACAGACCCTGGGTGAGTGCATGGAACCCCATGGGCTCTTTGTCACCACTCAACAGAGAGAGGGGGAGGCACCCGAATTTTGCAACAGCATGAAGTGTGAGCCTCATACAAACACAGCTGGACCAAGTTCTTAGTACATGGACCTCCCGATCTGTCCTGTGGCTCTAATCTGTGATCCCAGGATCAGAGCAATTCACCAGCATCAGTGTGGATTTCTATGGAGGGTGAATATATAATGAATGGATAACTAGGGTCTAAAGAGTCGGATGTGCCGTTGTTTTGATGCCACACAAACATCTGTCCATGCTTCAGATTCTGGCTTACTGGCTTCTGCTTGAGAATTAAAGAAGTTGAAAAAGGCTATGCCTTAATAGAATCCATGTGAAGGAGATGAAAACAGTAAAGACTCATTAAAACAACACCCAAAACAATTAATTCCATGGTAAAAACATTATCTCCACACCCTTCTAAGACACACTCCTCACCCAGCTGATACCATTTTATCATGCATTAATCGAGGGCTAATATTTTTATCATGAGATAATCTTTTAAACAAGAACTAAACAAGAATTCTCCATCTGCTTTTCATTATTTTGTTGGCTTTTAATGCTTACCTTGTTTGTGCATCATCATCACCCTCAATCCCATCATAAACGTCATCAGAGGGAGGAGGAGGAGGGAATCCTATTTAAATTTTTTTAAAAGGCAAAAGCAAGGCAGTATTAGCATCACTACTACTTCGATTATTATTCTTTCAGTTTATGTCGCCTAATGCAAACTGTCTCTAGGCTACTTACCTCCAAAATGCACATAAAGTAAAATAAAACATTAATACTTAAATTATCAACAATCATAGCTGTCAACTTTTCCCTTTTCTTGCGAGGAATCCTATTCGGAATAAGGGAATTTCCGTTAAAAAAAGGAAAACGTTGACAGCTATGTCAATAATAATAATAACAACAACCCTCAACGGTATGTACTGCTTCTACTGAAAAAACCCCAGGAGATATTGTTTGCACTATTTCAATTACAGCTTCCTTCATCTCTGAGAATTGACCATGCTGGCTGGTGCTGATGGGATTTGGAGTCCAACAACCTTTGGAGAGCATGGCTTTCCCATTCTTGCTTTATCAGGAGGACAAGCCTTTCTGGATCCATCTTGGTGCTGATGAGGGACCAGGGATGGAGGGGAAGATTCTCAAAAAGTTGTATCTTTGATTTGCTAATCTTGAAAGTGGCATTGACCTTGGTGCTTACAGGATTGGTTTAGAAATGAATATTGAAGGAGGAAATATGAAGGCTTGGGGACTGTTATTTTTCTTTGACTATATATGGCTTGTCTGCTGATTGCTGGTAGATATCACAAACCCTGGTCATACCCCAAATGATACCTTGGGAAGTAGCTAAAAGATGGGCCCCATGACCCACAAACCTCAAAATTTGGATAGATAGGAACAGCAGAACTTACCTCCTGCAGTACTTTGACTTCCACTTTGGCCATGAGAAAACAAGAGGAGGGGAAATGGTTGAAGTCAAAGGAGAATAAATAATGCAGTAAATAATGCAGTTCTTAACATACTTGCTTGGAAGTAAGCCCCATTGAACATGGTGGGACTTACATCCAAAGAACACACATACATATAGGAATGCACTGAAAAGTCCATGTTTTCCCCCCACACCCAAATGTCTGCAATATTCTATAACCCACATAAAGCCAGGTAATTGCCTAGAAAATGGCAAATGTGATTCAAACTGGTAATCCGTGAATGAATGAATGAATGAATGAATGAATGAATGAATAAGGTAACAATTGCTTTGCTGGACCAGGCCTGTTGTCAGAGGTTGCCAATGTGGTGTCCTCCAGCTCTTGCTGAGACTCGCACCATCCTTTCCAGTTAGCTATGCGGACTGGGGCTGATGGGAGTTGTAGTCCAGAAATATATCGAGGACTGGACTTAACTGTTCAGGGGTCCGTTCCCTGTACTGCCTTGCCCTGCAGACCACTACTAATCTAAAAATAATGTAACAATAACGTCATTTTAAAAAATTACAATAAATGTTCACCTTACTAATGCTAAACAACCATTTCCTCATCACTTCCTGTTCTGATGAAGGGTGAGCTAGATTGCACTGCACGCCACACTAGAACTGGACACAGGTGTGGCCATCCCTTTTGACATACCTGCTGACGCTATCCTGTTCCCCGACATCATCATACACTTCCTGGTCACTGTCTGGTTGCCTCAGTTGAATGTTGACAGAAGGCCGCGGCTTTCGCTTTAACGAATCATAGTCAATTTCCACCATGGTTGTTTTAATGTAGCCATCTAGAAAGCAAAGGCCCAACACATTTAATGACTAAGATGCAGCTGTTTTCTTTTAAACTTGTAACAAGACATCATAAGGGCTGCATTAAACCCACACACACACACCCCCTTTAAAAACCACTGTGCAATATAGAATGGTGTTCATTGCATGGTGTGCAATTTTTTTAAAATCAAATTGCCATTCGTTTCTTTGTTGTGCAGGTTTCAAGTACAGTGGTGCCTCGCAAGACGAAATTAATTCGTTCCGGGAGTTTTTTGGCCTCCGAGTTTTTCGTCTTGCGAAGCACGGACTTTGGAAAAGCTTCAAAAAGCACCAGAGTCTTCAAAAACCTCAAAAAAGGCTACCACACCGTGTGCTATGAGTTGCTCCTCGAAGTGAATGCACGGTTTTAAGAAAAAGGAAACAAACTTGCAAGACGTTTTCGTCTTGCGAAGCAAGCCCATAGGGAAATCCGTCTTGCGAAGCAACTCAAAAAACGAAAAACCCTTTCATTTTGCGAGTTTTTCGTCTTCCGAGGCATTCGTCTTGCGAGGTACCACTGTATTTTAACAAATATACTGATACGTCTTCAAGGGCCAAGAATTGTAGACTAGCGACATTTCAAATACTCTGAATGGTGAGTGAACCCAAATTTTCTGATCAGAATAAATTACTCTGATTAAACATATTAAAATAAGTTCACTTAAATTTGCATAATTTATACCTACAGGAGCCTCTTGACCTTCCCAGCCACTTCCCCTCTGGATTGTCAGTGATGCGGATGATTTCGATTTTATCTCCTTGCTTGAACGTCAGATCGTTCTTCCCTCCTTTGAAGTCTGTGCAAGCTCGGGCCTGGTGAATGACTTCAATGGGGCCCACGAGCTACACAGAAGTAGGATAAGAAATGGGTGTAAATCAGCATTACACATATGGTCAGGATTAATACTGTACAAGAGAAAGGGGGGGGGGAGAGGGAAACAGGCATGGACAAACCACAACTGACAAATTGGAGTCGGGACCTCGGGTGAGGAACCTTTTTCAGCCTGAGGGTTGCATTTCCTCACTGCCAACATTCTGCTTCCCATGTATCTGTGGTGGGCAGGACCAGAATCAAATAGTGCGTATGGCCAGAGGCACAATGTGATTCTTACACACAATTCCAGATTTGATTCCAGGTGCACAGAAGTCAGAGGTGTGTACAGGCAAGTAAGAGCCATTATCGCAATTGCATCTACTTGAGGGCACAAAGAAGTGTCAGTCAGGGAAACAAGATCTATCCTGAGGAGAATTGAGTCTTGATGCTAAATAGAGAGGACTGGAGACCCACATTCAATCCCTGGACCTGCTATTCCCCATCACTGTTTCAGACATTTTTGCAATGGAATTATAAAGACACTGTGGTCTAAACCATAGAGCCTAGGACTTGCCGATCAGAAGGTCGGTGGTTCGAATCCCCGCGATGGGGTGAGCTCCTGTTTCTCGGTCCCTGCTCCTGCCAACCTAGCAGTTCGAAAGCACATCAAAGTGCAAGTAGATAAATAGGTACCACTCCGGCAGGAAGGTAAATGGCATTTCCGTGCGCTGCTTAGTCATGCTGGCCACATGACTCGGAAGCTCCCTCGGCCTATAAAGCAAGATGAGTGCCGCAACCCCAGAGTCAGCCACGACTGGACCTAATGGTCAGGGGTCCCTTTACCTTTACCTTTATGCATTTTTGCAAAGCAGTTTTCCCTAACAGAATGCATTTTTTAATGTTAATTTCACTAGTGCATGCATTTATATGCACTCTTTACTGTAGTATATAGATTTTTTTCACACATTAGTTTCCTGGAGAATTACACTGCAAGATTTAGAGAAGTGCAAATTTTGAAGGGAGGGTGTCTATTTGCTTGCTGTTTCAGGAAGTGCGAATTAAATAGGTTCACCTGTTAATGTGAACTGAACTGAATTTATCCCCCATCTCTTCAAACAGAGTAACTTTAACAATGCTAAAGGATAATGTATTTGTTTTCATTAAAGTTTTTTTTTTTAAAAAAAATAATTGCTAGTTTAAGCCTTACTTTGAACTTCTTCCTGATGTCCTGCTCTTTTTTCTCTTTCTCCTTTTGTTCTTTCTCTGATTTCTTCCTTTCTTCCTTCTCCTTTTTCCTTTCATCATCTCTAGATGTAGGTCTGTGAAATAAAAAGTGATTGATACTTAACTCAAGAAACAGCAGAGGACAAACATCTGGGCCTCTTTCACTTCTCTTGAAAGATGACCATATCAGGAGCCATGTGCTCAATGGTTGCTGTTGGGTTGGATCTAAGCTTTGTTGTTGTTTAGTCGTTTAGTCGTGTCCGACTCTTCATGACCCCATGGACCAGAGAACGCCAGGCACTCCTGTCCTCCACTGCCCCCCCCAGCTTGGTCAGACTCATGCTGGTAACCTCGAAAACACTATCCAACCATCTCGTCCTCTGTCGCCCCCTTCTCCTTGTGCCCTCCATCTTTCCCAACATCAGGGTCTTCTCCAGGGAGTCTTCTCTTCTCATGAGCTTAGCTGTCCACAAATGGAAGAGCTCCTTCCATGTGCAGAAGGCCTTTGACCCAACCTTTAGAGCCTGCTGGAATCATAGAATGGTAGAGTTGGAAGGGAGCATGAGAGTCACCTAGTCCACCAGCCCCTCTGAAATGCAGGAATCTTTTGCTCAACATAGGAAGATCAATTTTTTCTGGTGCCCTCCTTCACTGTTCCAGAGTGCCCACAAACCCTTAGGAGAAGAGTTTTAGAGGTTACAAGGGAAATAAAGCCAAAGCCACTTTTCCTCTTCCCTCTTCTGCTGCTGGAAGCAAAGTCTGGATCCAAGCCAATACCTTCTCAACCTAGCCCAGATGTTGCAGGACAGACACTTCCATCATCCCAGATTGACGATACAGTGGTGCCCCGCAAGACGAATGCCTCGCAAGACGAAAAACTCGCTAGACGAAAGAGTTTTCCGTCTTTTGAGGTGCTTTGCAAGACAAATTTCCCTATGAGTTCTTGCGAGTTTTTTTCCCTTTCCCCCCCTTTTTCTAAGCCGCTAAGCCGCTAATAGCTGCTAAGCCGCTAAACCGCTAATAGTGCTAATCCTCAAAGCCGTTAATAGCCATGCTTCACAAGACGAAAAAACCGCAAGACAAAGAGACTCGCAGAACGGATTAATTTCGTCTTGCGAGGCACCACTGTATTGGCTGATGGGAACTGTGGTCAAAACATCTGATGGACAACATGTTGGCTAGCCCTGCCCTGGCCTAGAAGATGATAAAGTTGCAAATTCAGGTTTTGGATCTTTTGTCCACGGTTTTGCAATGGTGTCTGCCATTTACTCTCAGGTCCTCTTACTCTGTTTATGTTTTGTCTCTCTGTCACTTCAGTTGTGGGATCCCAAGAATCAGAGAACTGCCATATCTGCAGAGCTGCATGTTTCTTACCTCATTTCGTTTATATCTTCATATGTCTCCCCTTCACTGTTGAGACTCTATAAAGAAAAAAGTGACAAGAAATGAATTAGAAAGGGGAAATTATAACGTAGTTCAAGTGCAACAATTTCTTTTTAAGACTAGTACTAGGACAGCAAATTGTATGTGGCATTTCATTATTTCAAACCCAATTTGTTGTATGAAATAAGGTCTTCTTTAGACCTTGACCATTCAGCTGTTTAAGAATATCAAATATTGCCCAGACTGTAGCCATTTCCAGGTGTTCATTCTGGGTATAATGAACACACGAATGTCACTGAGTAGCATCTACTGCCACAACAACTTCTCACTTGCCCTGAGCCATTATTGCAGTCCTTTACACTCTCCTTTCAGCTAAGCCCTTCCAGAGATTACAAACAGAGCAAGGCCGTCAAGCACTTTGTAGACTGGGGTAGGGGGAACCTGTGGCCCTCCAAATGTTGCTGGACTACAAGTCCCATCATCTCCGGCCACGGGCAATGCTGGCTGTGGCTGATGGGAGTTGCTGTCCAGTAACATCTGAAGAACTACAGGTTCCTCAACCCTGTGGAAGACCACAACACATGTTCTGCGGCCCTTGCTTGGCTTATGAGTCACAAGTTGTGTACCCAAATTAAGATGTGTTGATCCAGTGACAAATGAATGTTCCCACAGCTTATTACTATTAATGATCACTTCTTTGATTTATAACCCACTGTGGCGTTTGCCCTCCTAGGTGGGTCATAAGGAAAGGGTTAAATGAGTGTGAAGTGATTGGCCAGTGGGAACCCAAGGGGAGGAGTTAGAGTCAGAGTTGGTGTTATTTGGAAGTTAGTTGGGAGTTGGAGAAGGAAGAGGGAGGATAAGTCTGTGGGGTGGTCTAGTTTTGATGTGAGAGTGAGTGAAACTGTTAGGAGGAGTCAGATAGACAGATGGGATGGGATAATCAATTAGAAGTTATTAGGAAGGTATAGGTCAGTAAAGAAACTAAGATTAAGAAACTGACAAGAAAAGTTATCTGAAACCATAACCTTGTTAATGCTTATAAAATAAACTTGCTTATTTGATTTAATGTTAGCAACTGTCTGGACTCCGTGTGTATCCGAGAGAAACGGGTTGGTGGCAGCGGGGAAGCAATCACAGTGGTGGCACAGGGATCAATAGACCGTCAAGCGTCCAGCAACCCTGTGTGATCGCCACATCGACCTTAAGGTCCCAGGGCGTGAAACATCCATATCAAAATAATTAAATAATGCAAAACATTAAAATATTTAAATCCAATGCAGATATCCAAATGAAACAATCTCTCTCCCTTTCCCCTCTTTCCACAGACACACCGGTAACAGAACCTCCCACGGCACCCCTCTGCATTCATGAAAGCGGGTGTTAATGAAAGACAGTTGTGATGCATTTATCTATGTTGTGAAAGATGATACTGACCTCATCTGCATCCCCATTTCCTGAAGAATCAAAAGGCAAACATTTATTGTTAATTTTCTGTTGCAGGGAAGATTTTGTATATAATATAATCATATCCGTATATAATAAGAGGGTAGAAAGTCTATGGATTGCCCTCTAAACAAAAAGTGTTGGGCAAAGGACGGCGTTGCCTAGGACAAAGTTGGGTATTTTGACTTGCGAAAATTTTTGTCTAACTCAAATACAGATTATGCCATATATTTATAGTCCTCAGTATCTTTCCACATAAAACTAAATATATGGCATAATCTATATTTGATCAAAACTGAAATGAAATTGTAGCAGATGAATATACTTCATGCCAGCTGCTTATCAGCTACAGCAGGCTTCCTCAACCTCGGCCCTCCAGATGTCTTGAGACTACAATTCTCATCATTCCTGATCACTCGTCCTGCTAGCTAGGGATCATGGGAGTTGTAGGCCAAAAACATCTGGAGGGCCGAAGTTGAGGAAGCCTGTGCTATAGTATGCACCTCAAGCACCACAACTTGATTTTAATTCCCCCCCTCTGACTACATACTGAAAACCAACTATATATTATGTTATGTACTACAGTACATGCTATAAATACATGGCATAAGGTTTATATATACATGCTATATCATTATAAATTATACTCTGTATAAATGCTATTTGTTTAACTTTCTCATTATCTGTATTTTATCAATACATTTATATCACTTTGACTGCTATTAATTATTATTATTATTATTATTATTATTATTTGACTTTGGCAGCTATGGCTTCTTGCAAGGAATTCTAGGTACTGGAGTTGGGCAAGGTGTATGAATATTCAGGATTTTCTTTTGGGAGATCCCCAGCTCTTCCTCACAGAAATACAGTGTTATTAGGGTTACCTGGGAGGAGGGAGTAATGATCTAGGTTTATAGGACATTCAGATTCATAAGGCTGTATTGCAGCAGCCATCACCATCATCCTATATAGCAGCAGTGGGAAAATCAGGCCAACTTGTGGCATTTGGGCCACAAGGTTGTTCAGGCCAGTTACGCCCACCTTCACTGCACCTCATGTCACACATGACTACCAATCAGTGGTGCCAGCAAAGCCCTGTGCCAATGTCTGTGTACTGGAGTTTGCCAGCGCCAACAACCAGCTGTTTATTGGCCCTTTGTGGGCTGTGGCTTTCTTCACATGGTTTAATTTCATGCCATGCAGGCAAAATTGGGTCACCTTACATCACCAGGGGATTGACAGGTGGGTGGGGGATGGGGGAGATAAGTTATCCTTACATAGCCAAAATGGCACCACCCACGCACAAAGAGGAGGTATTGGCCGAGAACCCCTAGGTTCTCAGAAGTACTAGGGAAAAAGCCTCTCCCAAAAACCAGTCTGGTAAGGACTGAGCAGGGATGGAGGGCATGAAATACAGAATGGGCTGCCTGTAAGGGAGAGGTGGTAATGGAAAACAGTGGAAGGGGAATGGAGTATAGTGGAAATGGGGGTGGCTGGCACCCGAACAGGAGCACTCCACATTCTAACGCTTTCTCGCAGTTCCCACTTACAAATTTTCTAATGCCCGTCTTAACAAAAATGGATTAGCCTTACCTCCAAACTCAACATCATCATAGCTTTCTTCATTGTCCCTATGAAAAGAAAAAGGTGAACAGGTTCAAAGAGAAAAAAGATGCAACTGCAATTCCCGTAACACTCTTTTGACTGAAAGCCAAGCCATCAGAGAAGGTTTATGAAGCCTATGGGCCGGATTCAGCTGGTTCAGTTGACAGAAGCTGGGACAAAAGCACCCTCTAATGAAATTAGGTTTTCCCATTCCTCCATGCAATGAATTCTGCTCCATATTGATCCAGAGCAGACCCCAACGTATAGTTAGCAGAGTAAAAACATAAAACACGATGCAGGATTCCCAATAATAACTCAGAGGCAATTAACTTCATTCAGCAGATTGTTTTTTTGTTTTACTACTGAAGGCAAATGAGCTTTACAGTCACAATCCAACATCTTCAGGATTGGTACAGTCCACAAGAAATCCAGCTGCAGCAGACTTAACTTAAACTTAAAAAAGGTAAAGGTACCCCTGCCCGTACGGGCCAGTCTTGACAGACTCTGGGGTTGTGCGCCCATCTCACTTAAGAGGCCAGGGGCCAGCGCTGTCCGGAGACACTTCCGGGTCACGTGGCCAGCGTGACATCGCTGCTCTGGCCAGAGCCAGAGCCAGAGCCAGAGCCGCACACGGAAACGCCGTTTACCTTCCCGCTGGTAAGCGGTCCCTATTTATCTACTTGCACCCGGAGGTGCTTTCGAACTGCTAGGTTGGCAGGCCCTGGGGCCGAGCAGCGGGAGCGCACCCCGCCACAGGGATTCGAACCGCCGACCTTTCGATCGGCAAGCCCTAGGCGCTGAGGCTTTAACCCACAGCGCCACTTAAACTTACAATAAGGCTAAAACCTTAGCACTTAAGCATACTATGTACAGTGGTATCTTGGTACTCGAAGAGCTTGGCTCCCAAACAAATTGGCTCCTGAACGTCGCAAACCCAGAAGTAAGTGTTCCGGTTTGCAAACATTTTTCAAAAGCCAAATATCCAATGCGGAAGCTCCTGCACCCAATCAGAAGCCACACCTTGGTTTTCAAACAGTTTCAGGAGTTGAACCAGCTCCCGGAACAGATTAAGATGCCACTGTACTGACTAGCACACCAGCAGGAGAAACAGAAAGTGAAACCCAGGCTTCTTCTGGCCTATTACTGTATTATAGTCAGCATGACCTTGAGTGAAAGAGATAACAGAACCAGTTTGAACCAGCTGTTCAGTTTCTCTGCTTGTTTCTAGGCAAAATAGAAGCTTGCTTGTTAGCTAGAAACTTCTAGCTTGTACCAGCTTGTATCACATGGAGAAGCTTCCAGAACCTGCTTGAATTAATTAGAATAGGAAAGATCTCTGCACTTTAAACCAATACTTTCTATACCCAAAAATGCAAACCTGACATCCCCACAGATGTAGCCCCCACTGATCCCAAGAAGTCCTAAGTAAAGGAATACAGGCCTGCAGTCTTATTAAGTTTGAATCTGACACCTTTCCCTGGCAGGTTTTATTTTCTTTTTTTTCTAACGGGTGTAGCGACAGCAAGAAATCTGGAGATGAAAGCAGAGATTGGGAAGGATTGCCACACCTACAGCTGGGTGCACCAAAGAGTGGTCTTGATCACATCTGGGGGGCCCTCAATGAAGACAACGGTCTCTTTCAGACATATACCATGTAATATATAATATATAATATAATTTATTATTTCTACCCCACCCATCTGGCTGGGTTTCCCCAGCCGGTCTGGGTTGCTTTCAACAGAACATTAAAAACAGAATAAAACTTCAAACATTAAAAACTTCCCTAAACAGGGCTCCCTACAGATGTTTTCTAAAAGTTAGATACAGTGGTACCTCCGTTGATGAACTTAATTCATTCCGGAAGTCCGTTCTTACACCGAAAGCGTTCTTAAACCGAGGTGCGCTCAGTGGCGTAGCGTGGGTTGTCAGCACCCAGGGCAAGGCAAGTAATTTGCACCCCCTAACCCGTGGATTTGCACCCCCTAACCCGTGGATTTGCGCCCCCTAACCCTAACCCCCAGATGTTGCGCCCGGTGCGGCCGGCCCCCCTGCACCCCCCACGCTACGCCGCTGGGTGCGCTTTCCCCATTGAGTCTTCCCGCCACTGTTGCCCTCCCACCACTCAGCTTCCATTCCTCTTCTGGGGCAAAGTTCGCTATCCAGAACACCTACTTCCGGTTTTGCAGAGTGCGTTGCCCGAATCTTTCGTTAACAGGACTGTTCTTAGACTGAGGTACCACTGTAGTTGTTTATTTCCTTGACATCTGATGGGAGGGCATTCCACAGAGCGGGCACCACTACCGAGAAGGCCCTCTGCTTGGTTCCCTGTAACCTCACTTCTCACAGTGAGGGAACTGCCAGAAGACCCTTGGCACTGGGCCTCATACACTGAATCCATTGAGGCCATTCAACAACATGCAATCCTGCTCCTCCATACATTCAGATAGCATCATATAGCAAGGCATATGTGAGTGAGTGCATGTGTGTAAGCACATAATAAGAGCTTGTGGATCAAGCCACCAAGTCCAGCATCTTGTTCCACAGTGGCCAACCAGATGCCAGTGGGAAGCCTGCAAGTGCAATAGCATTCTCTCCAGTTGTGCTCCCCAGCAATTAGTATTCAGTGTCAAAATGTGTGAGAGTCCTTGGCTGTGAGTCCAGGAAGATTTGCTCCCTGCCTTGCAGACCTGGCATGGGATAGCGTGGCCCGGACTGACTCCAGCTACAAAAGCTGAAAAGATTCTTGGGCTGCGTTACCATTTATAGAGGGGTTTTTTTGGGGGGGGGAGGGGGTTGTTGCTGTTATTTATTTTATTTTTTGTATCTTTATTTAAGATCTTGTTATAGTTAATGCAGAAATTGTTCCGTTTGGTTGTGTATTTCTTAATGTTTTATTTATGGTTTATGACTATTTTTGTTATGTTTGCATAACAAAAGATGTTTGCAACTATGTATTTTTCCATGTTGTAAGTCGCCTTGAGCATGGTTTGAACTGTGGAAAGACAGCATGCAAATAAAATGATGTATGTATGTGCAGCTTTTCATGCGTTTTCAGAAATGTTCTGCAATGTCATCACAGCCCTTCCTTTTTCTAATTTGCTATTGCAAAGGAAAAATCACCTGATCAGCAGCTATATATCACAGGACTTGCTTGCCACAAAGTATGCATATCTGCATTCTCAAGTAACTACCATTTCAGATCTTCCATGCGTGAAGCAGGCCTGAGGATTATCAATAGAAAGCCAGGCACTAGATTGTGTCTCTCTCAGTCTCTCTCTCTCCCTTCAAATGCCTTCTCAAAACTCATATTTCCTGGCCGGATGTTCTGCTGCGACTGGAGAAAACTTTGGCCTCATAGACTTATCTTTGACCCTTACAGTGGTACCTCGGGTTACATACGCTTCAGGTTACAGACTCCGCTAACCCAGAAATAGTGCTTCAGGTTAAGAACTTTGCTTCAGGATGAGAACAGAAATCGGGCTCCAGCGGCGCGACAGCTAAAGTGGTGCTTCAGGTTAAGAACAGTTTTAGGTTAAGTATGGACCTCTGGAACGAATTAAGTATTTAACCCGAGGTACCACTGTACTTAGAATACTGACTGAAAACATCTCACCATAGGGCCAAACTAGACAAAAACGGTGCCCACCTTTATTTGATCATGTGTTTCTTCTAGAATCACATATTCACATGTAAAGGAGAGGGGGTTGTGGTTCTTATTTTAACCAAAGGGAGACCTGCAATAAAATGTTGCAGTTTGAAGTGCTCTGGGCTGATTTTTAAAGGTTTTTGCCTCCTAGTGTTCCCCCTCCCCAGTGGCATAGCGTGGGTTGTCAGCACCCGGGGCAAGGCAAGTAATTTGCCCCCCCTAACCCGTGGATTTGCGCCCCCTAACCCTATCCCTAACGCTAACCCCCAGATGTTGCGCCCGGTGCGGCCGGCCCCCCCTGCACCCCCCACGCTACACCACTGCCCCTCCCTAACCCTTTTCCCTTCTGCAAACCTTGGCATTATGCTGATCTTTCCCTTTTGTTTTCCAGGAGCCATGTTTTGGCTACAAACCCATCATTACTCTGCACCTGACTCCATTGTTAGTATATTAACATGAAAAGTGATGTGAACGAGGGAGTAGAATACTTTCTCCTTCCTCTGCACACTGTCCTCACTTGCCCAGTGAATTTATTTTTCTCCTGGCCTCACTCACTGCCAGTAAGTTCAGGTATGGGGAGATAAGGCAGAGAAATGTTTAGCTTTCCACTTTCATGTGGGGGAAAAAAGACACCACCACCCCATCTTTGGCATGAATAGGGGGGCTGCTTAAGCATCACTTTAGAAGAGGGGAAAGAGGATGATCATTTGCATAAAAATCACTTATGCCCATTTTTTTATAAAAGGTAAAGGTAAAAGGTACCCCTGCCCGTACTCTCGGGTTGCGTGCTCATCTCGCTTAAGAGGCCAGGAGCCAGCGCTGTCCAAAGACACTTCTGGGTCACGTGGCCAGCGTGTCGAAGCTGTTCTGGTGAGCCAGCACCAACGCAGTGCATGGAAACGCCGTTTACCTTCCCGCTATAAAGCGGTCCCTATTTATCTACTTGCACTTAGGGGTGCTTTCGAACTGCTAGGTGGGCAGGAGCTGGGACTGAACGACGGGAGCTCACCCAGCCGCGGGGATTCGAACCGCCGAAAATACGATCGGCAAGTCCTAGGCACTGAGGTTTTACCCACAGTGCCACCCGCGTCCCAATCCCTTTTTATATATATAATTTATATAATTTATATATTTTATATATTTTATATTATATATATATATATAATTTTTTTATATATAGTCACAAATACATTAGCTGGCTGAGGATGATGGGAGTTGCAGTCCAAGAACATCTGGAGTCCAGAGGTGGATGATTAAAGAAATGTGGCAGCTACTTGTGCATTATGTCTAGTTTGGCTTTTGCATGGCCTCTAGGGTTCAAGGATATGCCATTTACCTTCCCGCTGCAGTGGTACCTATTTATCTACTTGCCCTGGCGTGCTTTCGAACTGCTAGGTTGGCAGGAGCTGGGACAGAGCAATGAGAGCTCACCCCGTCGTGGGGATTCGAACCGCCGACCTTCCAATCGGCAAGCCCAAGAGCACCATCCATGTCCCTTGACTGTGTCAAGGATAGCATCCTCATCACAAAGCAGCGAAAGAAAACAAGGGGCATGATGAGTGCCGAAGACAAGGTACATCAGGATGACTGCACGGGAAAGACACTTCGATAGATGTAAGATCAGATGCTCCCTCATTCCCTGTGAAATGAGAGCAGAATGTAACACCCCACCCCCCACCCCCGATTTCACATTCATTTACACAGAGACATACCTGGGCTTGATGTTTCTTGGGGGAAGTACTGGAGCTTGTGCTGATGGATGGGAAGCTGATGGAGGAGGCGGTGGAGGCAGCTGTGTGGCGGTTTGCAGGGTCGAAACAGGCAGTGGAAGTACAGGGGGTAAACCTGCCGCATGGGGTTTGCTGGAGCCTGCAAGGGAAGAAGAAATTATACAGTGGTACCTCGGGTTACAGACACTTCAGGTTACAGACTCCACTAACCCAGAAATAGTACCTCAGGTTAAGAACTTTGCTTCAGGATGAGAACAAAAATCGTGCTCCGGCGGCACGGCAGCAGTGGAAGGCTCCATAAGCTAAAGTGGTGCTTCAGGTTAAGAACGGACCTCTGGAACGAATTAAGTACTTAACCCGAGGTACCACTGTGCAGTGGTACCTCGGGTTACAGATGCTTCAGGTTACAGACGCTTCAGGTTACAGACTCCACTAACCCAGAAATAGTACCTCAGGTTAAGAACTTTGCTTCAGGATGAGATCAGAAATCAACCTCTGGCGGTGCGGCGGCAGCGGGAGGCCCCATTAGCTAAAGTGGTACCTCAGGTTAAGAACAGTTTCAGGTTAAGAACAGATTTCCAGAACGAATTAAGTTCTTAACCCGAGGTACGATTGTAATATTTAAGGGGGAAATCACAGGGAGCTCCATTTTTGAACACAGGAAGAACCTAGCATTGCAATTTGCATGAAGGATAGATAGGGAAGGTTGACTCTATCCATTTCAGTTCCTCTCGCTTTCTCTTTTTCTTCCAGTCGTCTTCTCATTCCCATAGCAATTTGCAGTTTGATTTTAAAACAACAGCAGCTTACCATGGGAAATTTAGTAGGTGCATGTTTGACATCGGTGTTTCTTAAAAAATAAAAAAGTTCCCTAATTGCTTAATTGTAACAACATCCACTTCCTACTGCATCTGCAGAAGTTTCCTTTTTCTTGCATGCTACTTAAAACACAGACGCCTGTATTTCGTTGCCATCTTGCTAGATGTAGGTCTTTCAGTGCTGGTAACTGGCATCTGTTGCGACTCTTATATATAAGTGTGAGCATGTGCCATAGAAAGAGCAATGATTTGGATCTCCCTGCATTTTTATTTTTTACTTTAATGCAGTTGTAGGGGACTTTGAATAGAGCAAAGCGTGTTCTCCCTCATGGAGAGCACTTGTTGCAGTGGGGGCTGACAAGACACCTCACTGTTGCTGGGCAAAAGGGTTTGGCCATCTTTAAGCAGGGGCGGGCTGTTACTGGGGAGATTTATATGTTGCCATTTATTGATTGACAGCCCTGTTTGTTAAATACACTGCACGCAGTGACGAGCTTCCTCTTTCGCTGCGTGCTTCGGATCACCCTCCCTCCCTCCCTCCCTAATGTTAGGCTGTTTGCTTGACCTTGCTATGCCTGTCATGGGGTCGTCTGCTTTGGGACAGGGGCCTGCTAGGAATTTTGTCCATTTGGCTGATTGGCTGGTGCCATTTGGTTTTTGCCTACTGCGTAGCAAATCGTCACAACTCGTAAGGTTGCGGTTAGTCATTGGTTTGGGAATTGGTTGGTGGAGGGGTATGGATTTGGCTGTGCCTGCCCCTCCAAAATGCTGCTGCTGCAAGGGTTTTCCGTTAAAGGAACCCAGAGGCTCACCATGCTTTCGTCCGAACCCCCTGGCAAGGGGCTAGGGCCACGCAAGAGCCCCTGGGAGCATTCTGGGGAGAGGTGAGGCATGGTTCCCAGTCCCATCTCTCCCCCCAGGTGACTTACCCTTTCTGACTTCATGGGGGGTGCGAATGTCAGAGCTGTCCCTGTGAGTGGTCAGTTAGTAGCTACCAATGCCTAAGCAACCACTCACATTGCTGTATTTTTAATAAAGTTGTGGACAAAATTATGCCAAAAACCTTAAACAAAAATCAAGTGTCATTGTGTTCTTATTTGGGGTGTTTTGGGGACCTCGACACGCAATGACGTTCAACCCTTCCCTGTTCTTTTTCAGCTTGATCCCATAAGCTGTTGTCAGACCTGGTGTCTGGGATGGAGCATGGCAAAGACTATATACAATATCAATGTAAAATGAAAAGCAATCAAATCGTACATCAAGGAGGAAATGCCAAGGGACAGAGATAAGCTTTCCTTAAAACCGGACGAAAAGGAGACAGCTGAGTATTTAAAGTGCCAAAGATCCATAGAGAAGTGCCAAAGATCCAAAGATGGCAGAAAGTGAGGAGGAATTAAAGAACCTTTTACTGAGGGTGAAAGAGGAGAGTGCAAAATATGGTCTGAAGCTCAACATCAAAAAAAAAAAACAAAGATCATGGCTACTGGTCCCATCACCTCCTGGCAAATAGAAGGGGAAGAAATGGAGGCAGTGAGAGATTTTACTTTCTTGGGCTCCATGATCACTGCAGATGGTGACAGCAGCCACGAAATTAAAAGACGCCTGCTTCTTGGGAGAAGGGCAATGACAGGCCTAGACAGCATCTTGAGAAGTAGAGACATCACCTTGCCAACAAAGGTCCGTATAGTTAAAGCTATGGTTTTCCCAGTAGTGATGTATGGAAGTGAGAGCTGGACCATAAAGAAGGCTGATCGCCGAAGAATTGATGCTTTTGAATTATGGTGCTGGAGGAGACTCTTGAGAGTCCCATGGACTGCAAGAAGATCAAACCTCTCCATTCTGAAGGAAATCAGCCCTGAGTGCTCACTGGAAGGACAGATTGTGAAGCTGAGGCTCCAGTACTTTGGCCACCTCATGAGAAGAGAAGACTCCCTGGAGAAGACCCTGATGTTGGGAAAGATGGAGGGCACAAGGAGAAGGGGGCGACAGAGGACGAGATGGTTGGATAGTGTTTTCGAGGTTACCAGCATGAGTCTGACCAAGCTGCGGGGGGCAGTGGAGGACAGGAGTGCCTGGCGTTCTCTGGTCCATGGGGTCACGAAGAGTCGGACACGACTAAACGACTAAACAACAACAACAAGACTAAGGTGGAGAGCTGAGAGAAAGCAATAGAGATACATAAGAGACAGGGGCAAGACAAACAGTAAAGTTAAAACAAGTTCAAACTTAATACATGACAACAGAAGAAGCAAGTGAAGAGCAGTCGTCTCACACAATTAAAACACAAAATCCTCATTTTTTATTTAAATATATTTACCTGCAAAATTAATGTGCATACAAAGTTAACTCCAATCAATTAATAACCATATTTTTTAAAACAAATTCTTACAAATAGTTAATGAAAATTATTTAAATACAGGAAGACTTATGGTAGTTCTAGCAATTTTTTTTTTAAAAAAGAAAAATAGCAACCCAGCAACATATATACGCTACACATGTAGAAATACACTTATAAATAGATATTTAAATTATTCATAATTGCATATATATGTTTTTTTTTTCCTTAACTCAAAAGTGACTTATACAGCACATGCATTAAAAGCAGCACAAAAATGTTATAATGGTGAAAACAAAAGTATGGCTATGCATCTTTCATGGTGATGGATGTTTAAAAATAATTATAGTGCCCATTCCCCCCCCCCCACCTCCTGGGGCGAATAGCATCCAGGAACACACTTTTTGGTAAAGTGCATTTGTATGTTTCCCCCTCAATAGACAAAAAGAACAATCTTTAAGAAATATTATGAAAGCGATTCAACAGCAAGCCTAGCAAGTTATGTAATAAGTGTCCGAAAAAAGTAAAAATAAAATAAAACTAAGAATAAGAAGTTGAAAGTGAAAGTTTAGGGAGGAACACAACAAGTTCCGTGCATTTAATTTGAGATAATGATGCAGCATAAAATACTAGGAAGCTTAAAGTGACAGTTAGCATAAGGAGTAGCTTGCATTTATACAGCATTCAACAGGTGTTCCTGATTATGGAGGTGCAACGATGGGGGAATGTTAAACTGGCCAGCTTTCTACTTGCCATTCAGCTATCGCAGGCACAGGAGCTCTGTCCTGGTTTCATTTCTAATATTGTGACCACCTAGACTGCTGTAAGTCTGAAGCAGTAAAATGGGGGTTCACAAATTTGGAAAAGGCAGATGGTTGATCCTTCTGGAACTTCACCAGTTCAGAACATAGATGGGGGATGACATTATTTAAATGTTTCCACACATCCAAAATCCCCTGTGGCAACTTTCCCTAATATTCTATCTGATGTGCTAGTTTACTTTTGTTTTCAACATGAAGGAAGCTTTCTACATGAGAAAGCTTTGAGACTTTCCTGTTTTAATTCCAAACAGGGACAGGTTCAGAAAGGCTGTACAGTGGTACCTCGGGTTACATACGCTTCAGGTTACATACGCTTCAGGTTACAGACTCCGCTAACCCAGAAATAGTATCTCGGGTTAAGAACTTTACCTCAGGATGAGAACAGAAATCGCACGGTAGCAGCATGGCAGCAGCAGGAGGCCCCATTAGCTAAAGTGGTGCTTCAGGTTAAGAACAGTTTCAGGTTAAGTACGGACCTCCAGAACGAATTAAGTACATAACCAGAGGTACCACTGTATACTGATTTCCCCTCTGCCCCCACTCTGCTGCCCCTTAGGATGAATGAACATAACTGGACTTTTCATCCCCCATATCTACTTCCTGCCTTCCTGCTGGTGGTCTAGGCTACATATTACACGCAGAGGCATACATGGGCATCCACAAGAGCAGGACATTTGCACCCTCCACCCCCACATGGACCAGAAGCCCCATTTTTCAGAGTTTTTTGTGTTCGTAGAACCTGAGATATGAGACAAAATGTATGCACACTATTCTTCTCCATTTTTTGGTGAGAAACTAGGCTGTGTCCCACACCTTTCACTGTTCTACTTAGCCTCTCTCCACCTGGAAAAAAATATATCATTGAATGTATATAACTTATCCTCAAAACTGCTTTCTAATCAGGAAAAGCAATATCCATAGTGATGATTTGGCATCAGAAAGTCAGAGAGGGTTTGGCCTAGAGTGAGCAGGTGCTTAACCTTTTCTCTTGCTACTGTTCCATCGTTCCAAATCGCCATGTCTAGCAGGGTTTCCTCCCTCACGAGGTTCCCAGTGCAGGCCAACACACATGAAGAAGGGAATTTCACAAGGTGGGAGAATCCTTAGGGGCAGCTTGGAGTGGGAAATGGCAAATGGGGAAAGGGTAACACATCCCTCTCCCGATCAGCTCTGTGGATGCTGTTTCCCCTGTATAAAAAGTGCAGTCATGGTAAAACTGCACCCATCTCTTTTACTACAATTCAAGCAGTATATGCATTTTGGTAAACAAATGAAATAAATATCTAGCATGGCCCAGTCAAAAGCTCCAGGTAATCAACAGAGTGAGAGAATCAGTGACAATGGAACATATAATAAAACACAATTCAGGACAAGATGTATTGGGGAAATATTTTTACATGGCTCATTATTATTATTATGTCCCCCCCTCCACCAGCATAGAGGAGCTTTTCCCCCACCTTGCATAAAACCAACAGCAAACAGGGGATGAATAACTCACTTTCTTTGGCGTATTTCCTGAATTTTTCAAGGTTAACTGTTGGAGGTCTGCTGGGTTTCTGCGGGGCCAGACCTAATTTGACTGGTGGAGGGATTGCCTTCCGTCTCGGCAAATTCTTGTCCTTCTCTTCTTTTTCAGAGTTACTATCCCAAGGTCCTGTCGTGGTCGCCCTGGGCAGACCAGTGAATTTAGGTGCTCCAGAAGTTGACCCAGAATCCTCTTGAGAGACTTTGAAAATATTCTTGGCCACACTTGGCCTTGCTTCTTCGTTGCCCGGCTGCCCGTAAGATTTTGGGAGGGCCGGAGACAGGTTGCTCTTGTCGGTGACATGTCTCAAGGCTACACCAGGGAAAGGGCTGGCTGTGGAATCCACCCCATTGTCTCTCTTTCCTTCGGCATCCTTGGCCATTATAAATGAGTTGGGTTTGGGTTTGAGGCCTAGTGGGCTTGGAGAAGTCGGATTCAAGGAGGGGTATTTCTTGGGAGCCTCTTCATTGGGGACAGGATGTAGACCTGGTTTCTTCCCAAGGGCTGGCTTCAGAAAAGGAGGTTTGGGGTCATTCTCCTGCGAGGCCGCGATTATTTTTTCTTTAAATCCAGCTGCCATTTGAGACACAGGCTTTGTCTCATTTCCTTGAGGTTCAGGTTTAAAATTCGACCTGGGTAGCCCCGGCGGCCTGAGTTCATTTTTTGGTGCTGTGGAACCAGGCAATCTGTTGTCAGGAGGCTTTGGGAACAATGGCTTGGATTCAGCTTTCAGTCCGTCAGTAGGTTTGGGACCCAAAGGCCTAGGAAATCCAGGTTTTTCATTCGTTTCCCTGTTAGCTGCCTGTGCCAGGGCAGCAACCTTGCTGGCCACTGCATTGCTCTTCAAATGGGGTGGCTTTGGGTCTTTGTCCGATGTGTCAGGAACAGAAGGTTTGGTGCCCAAAGGTGGTTTAAAAGATGGAGATTTGTGGATGTTGCTGGGTCTGGGAGGTGCAGCGGCATTTTCTAGGTGGTTAAATTTCTCAAATGCAGTCCTCGCTACCAAAGACGGCTGTCCTGCTGCTCTGCCTTGCCGGCTGTCAACCTCCCCAGCTGGGTTGTTACTAAACTTTGCCATGATGGACTTCACATTCGTCTTGCCATCCTACAAATGCACAAAGAAGATTTTAAAAAAAATAAAGATGAAGAAGCCGAGTGAAAAGTTGTTTGCAGCAACGTTCGCATATACTGTACTTGGAAAGGGTTTCCTGGTCTGAGGCTTGTGAGGCTCCTGATTGGTTAGAGATATCTCAGCATTCAACTTCCTGTATGGCTAAAGATGTTCAACATTTTGCTACATACTCGTTGTGGTTAAAGTATTATTTCAAGGCGTTTACTGCAGACAAGCAGTTTTGCTGACTGGATCTGGCCTTGCTATGTCTGCTGAAATTTCCCCCTTCCCAACGTATTTGCGGAACAAAGAAGTGATATTATGACCTAAAATGTATGTAGCAAGTGATACAGCTAAACCCAGCAGTTCTGTCCCCTCATAGTGCATGTGTTGTTGGCGTCCTTACAGCCTTGCGAGGTGAGTTCAAGCCTTCCTTACCTCACATTTCATGCTACCCAACAACACAAATCCTGCACACATGCTGATTGCAGTAGACAGTTTTTGACTTTCTTATGCTTGTAGGTTGTCGCAAGCTGTAAACTGGCACTGTAGACTGAAACATGAACCAGTCTAAGAAGCATGAAGTCAGAGGCTTGACATAAAAGCCCTGTGGGGCGATGAATGTGCAGGTCAGCTTGTGCCACATACTCATCCCGTTTTGAAACACGAACCTGTAGATTTTCAAGGCAGAGTGGTCCATGAAGCACTAGAGAATGTGTCAACTGAAGAGTTATCAAATCAGGCTGACCTCATAAGGATGAGACATTAAGACCTGGATGGTTTCTATTTATACCAGTCTGGAAATCATGTAAATGTTGGAACATGACAATGAATCATGGGCGATTTACTTTTGCCACAACCATTCACTTATTTATGAGAAAGTAAACAGGAGTTTGAGGGACGCGGGTGGCGCTGTGGGTAAAAGCCTCAGCGCCTAGGGCTTGCCGATCGAAAGGTCGGCGGTTCGAATCCCTGCGGCGGGGTGCGCTCCCGCTGCTCGGTCCCAGCGCCTGCCAACCTAGCAGTTCGAAAGCACCCCCGGGTGCAAGTAGATAAATAGGGACCGCTCACCAGCGGGAAGGTAAACGGCGTTTCCGTGTGCGGCTCTGGCTCGCCAGAGCAGCAATGTCACGCTGGCCACGTGACCCGGAAGTGTCTCCGGACAGCGCTGGCCCCTGGCCTCTTAAGTGAGATGGGCGCACAACCCCAGAGTCTGTCAAGACTGGCCCGTACGGGCAGGGGTACCTTTACCTTTACCTTTTAAACAGGAGTTTGAGAGGGGGAAAGAAATCATTTCACTACTCCTTTCATTTCTACTATTAAAAGTTTAAATCATTTAATTTATTCAACTAATTTTTTACTCATAGCATACCAATTGAAATTAACGAGCTGTCTCAAGAACAGCTTCTTCTCCAGAGCGATCTCGGCCCTGAATGGGAAACCTGGACTTTGAAAGTCATCTAATCTTCCTTGCTGTATTCTATTGTATTGTTATAATTAGTGTTTTTCTAGTTGTTCTGATTTTGTGTGGAGTGCCCTACCTGGGTGGATGGAGCAGCCAAGTAATTTTCATTGTCCCTGAGAGGGGGCAATGACAATAAAGATATTATTATTATTATTATTATTATTATTATTATTATTATTAATAATAATAAAGGTCCATTAGTCTCAACAGGTCCACTCTGAAACCTAGCTGAATGCTGCCCTTCTTTATCACAATTGCGCTCATTTTATTATTGTTTTGGAGCTAGTTCATTTATTTCCATAAATCCCATGCCACTGATGGGTGACCCAGGTAGACTTCTGTTGCTTGTAACATTGGTGTTTTCTATCTGAACAGTCTCCTGTTCCTCAAAGGTATCAGAGCTCTGAAATTTCAGACAGACTGAGGAAATGGTACTGGATTTATAGGAAATTTTAAAGTGACAAGAAGAGGAGTTATCAGGTGGTGGGCAGGTGGATGTCTGTCTGTAAGCAGCAGCAAAGTACAGTATGGCAGAGCAGAGGAACTGAGTAGCAGACCAAACCTGCTCTACCTGTATATCTGTGAGCGAAAAAAGCCTACATTACAAACATGCTGTTAACCTCAAGGACTCCCTCATCCGAAGGGAGGAACACTGAACTCAACAGTGCTGCAATTGGACCTCCTCAACACTAGGGGAAGTGGGGAGCATGCAACAATCTATAGCTATGGTGTTAAGGGGCATTCTTGTTGCATTTTCATTTCTCACCTTGGAAACTGCTGGCATCCCTCCACCCATCACCATCGTCATCACCACCATAGCCAGCTCTGCCCTGCAACACTTTTACTGGCACTTTCTGATGCAATGCCTTTCCTACTTTAGGATTTTACATTACTTTTTGTTTTTATTTGCAGATTATGACATCAGGTTTCCTGCATTGGAGAGGTGAGCACACCTGGATTGCACTGAGTGAGCGTCACCCTGGGAAAACCAACCTTCGTGATTATCTCCCTTGCCAGGTAAGTATAGCTATAGCTTTGTTTGCTAGATTATTATTCTGATTATAATTTTTTAAAATTCCATTTTAATCCTATCTTTAGTCCAAGGACTCAAGGTGGCATATATACTTATCCTCCTCCCTATTTTATCCTCACAGGGTTAGGCTGAGAGGCAGTGACTGGCAGTGAGCTTCATGGTTGAGTGAGGTCATAATCCGATACTCTAAGCACTGCACCACACTGGCTCTCATTTGTAGTAAAAGCAGCAGCAGCAGTAGCAGCAGCAGCAGCAGCAGCAGCAGCTAGTACAGTGGTACCTCTAGTTACATACTTAATTCGTTCCGAACCTGAAACTGTTCTTAACCTGAAGCACCACTTTAGCTAATGGGGCCTCCTGCTGCTGCCGCACCACCGGAGCACGATTTCTGTTCTCATCCTGATGCAAAGTTCTTAACCTGAAGCACTATTTCTCGGTTAGCGGAGTCTGTAACCTGAAGCGTATGTAACCCGAGGTACCACTGTACTGTACTGGGGGAGAATTCGGTTCGGTTTTACTTAATTTGCACTTCCCGAAGCAGTGCATGAACTGAAACACAGCCATCTTCAACATTTGCAGTTCTCCGAATTTTGCGATGCAGTTCTCCAACCAATCGAAATGCATGCAAAAATGCATATATTTGGGGGGAAATACACATACAAATGCATGTATTAGTGAAAATAACATCAAATGCATTCTATTATGCAAAACTGCATACCCATATGTATATATTAAAAGAAATGCATACCTAAATACTGGTGAGTTTTCATGAAAAAAGCTTTAAAAAAATGTCTCCGAACTGAGGCAGAGTGCTGAGCATGATATTTAAGCGGGAACAGAAGAAGGATCTGGTATGTGAATTCACGTGCCTTCAGAAAGAAAGGCGAAGTCCATGTGATTTCTGGAACAAGAAAAGGCTGCAGATCTTCATTTACAGTATTTAGGGCTTCATTTAGGGCTAGATCCTAGGATTATTTATTTATTTCATAATGTGTTGGTATTTTTAGAGCCACGAGTTAATTTTGAGCATTTCAGGGTGGTAGAGATATGTCCCCGCAGGACTGCTTAGCACACACACTGTTCCTGTTTAGCACACACACTGTTCCTGCAGTAGGGACAACCAAGGGAGGCCTGCAACAAAATGTTGCAGCATGGAATACTTCTGTTCAGGGTTCCTTGGAAGCAGAGCTTAGTAAAAGTATGATCCTCGAAGGCATTTAGCCTGTGCCCGTATCTCAGATGGGCTAAATCAATTCTGGCTGCTAGCAACGCAAGGCCCAACTCAGCTTTGAGGTGGGCAGCTGCTGTCCCACAAGGAAAGCCCCAAAATTTGCCTCAAAAAATTATTTTGTAGAACCTCTAGTTCAGATTTGAAGCCAATTCCCCATATCTCAGCCCCATAGAGCATTTGGGCGATGTTTTTAGAAGCAAATATCTTAATAGCGGGGTTGATTAACTGTCTGCCCTTTGAATGGAAGAACCTATATAGTTGCCCAGTACAAATGCCAGATATTAGCTTAATTGCTTCCAGATGGGGCTCAATAATAATAATAATAATAATAATAATAATAATAATAGATCTGCGTGCTCTTCATTCTTTTTCCAGTTATGAGAAATTTTGTCATTTCTACCACTATGTACAGATATCTTCTTAGATGTTTCTTTCCTGCTATACTTTGCATGCCTTGGCTTGCTTTACAGCTAAGACAACACACTATTGTCTTGCTACTGATAAACTTCAGTGCTGGGTTTTGCATATGGTTTCATTATTTGGCTATAATGGCCTGAAAAGAGAAATAAGAGCTGTTTGCCTTTGGAGAAAACTAAGGTCCTTTTTCTCTCTGTGTGTATGATTCAGACAAATGGAATCAACAGATTACTAAAAAGCTACAGACCAAACAGAAGACAGTTGGAGAGGAGTTCCCACATTCAGTTTCCAAATAAGCCATTTCTTTGTAAAATAACCTAAGGACAAGATCATACAGAAGGGCACCCACTTGGCAAAAGCTACCCTAGACCACTCCATTCTCCAAAGCATGCGAAGCTGTTGCAATACTTTCTGCCACCCTGAATCATTCTCTTTGTCCTTTACTAGTCAAATTAAGGCTTTTCACACACTGTTATTTCCCCTTCAAGCCCTACATCAGCATGAAGGAGAGAGAAGAAAGGGCAAGGAAAGAGGAAGATGAAACATTAGCCAACACTGCCGAACTTCTCTCTCTTTTCTCAACCTCTGTTTTACTGTCACAGAAGGAGAACGTACAAAAATATTCAGTGTGTGCTAACAGTTAAGCAAGCCTTGCGGTTTCCTTGCCTGGAGGACTAGGGGTACATTTATTTACAAACCAGCTAAAGTTCTGGAGCTAACACTTGTAAAGGACTCTCTACAAGTGTGTGATTTGGGCCTCCATCCTTCAAACTGGGATGTCCCAAGGCTATACTTCCTCGTAGCTTTCAAGGACAATCGGATGAAGCTTGGCTGAAGCAAGTCTACTTTTGCCACCAGGTCTACTCACGAGACAATTCTTGGGGCACCTTGAGAGAAGGAAGAGGCAAGGAGTCCCAGACCAAAGAGCACAGTAACCATCAGCTCCTGGAGATGGCAGGAGAGAACTGTTGGGACAACCTTCTCCTCACCTTGCCTTGAACTTCTTGAGATGTTTCTGTTACTGACTACAACAAACTGTAAGAATGGGAAAGAGCTTGGCAAATGATAGTTGCCATTTTCTCCCACATAATAGGGGTCAAATTAAATGTGATATGTTTCTACAGCTCTGTATTTTTATTTGCTGAGGAGTAACTGAAGGGCCTAAATCTAGATTAGGAGTGTGGTATAGCTTGACCCTAGGAGATACCCAACAGAAGAAGTTAATTTTTTATTAGCATTCATTGGCTAAACTTTCAAAAGGCTACACACTTAGGGACTGGCTTCACCCTACCCATTTCCAGTCTCAAGCCCCCTTCCCCATTATGTGCTGCAACCAGGGCTAAGGCTAATGTTAGGAAGGGGTGGGGAATCTATTTTGGCTCAAGGGCCACATTCTTTCCTGGCAACCTTCCAAGGGCCACATGCTAGTGGTAGGTGGGGTCAGAGACCAAAGTGAGGGGAGCAACAAATGTAAATCAGAGTTCAAGGAGGGTGTGAAGCAGGGCTGGCGAATGATGTCGCCTGGGGGCAGGGCCGGCCCGTCCATGAGGCAAACGGAAGCAGCTACCTCAGGCAGCGGAATCCAAGGGGCACCCATCCCAAGGAGTTAAAAACGGCAGAATCTTTAGTTACTGTCCATATATAAAGGTGGTTTATATACATCCCAAGGGACGCAGGTGGCACTGTGGGTTAAACCACAGAGCCTAGGACTTGCCGATCAGAAGGTTGGTGGTTCAAATCCATGCGACGGGGTGAGCTCCCGTTGTTCGGTCCCTGCTCCTGCCAACCTAGCAGTTCGAAAGCACACCAGGGCAAGTAGATAAATAGGTACCACTCCAGCGGGAAGGTAAACAGCGTTTCTGTGTGCTGCTCTGGTTTGCCAGAAGCGACTTAGTCATGCTGGCCACATGACCCGGAAGCTGTACGCCGGCGCCCTCGGCCAATAAAGCGAGATGAGCGCTGCAACCCCAGAGTTGGCCACGACTGGACCTAATGGTCAGGGGTCCCTTTACCTTATATACATCCCACCTTTTCTCTAACATGCTAACATTTTTTTTAACAAGGCACTCCCTGCCCCACCAAGGTAAAACCCAGAACCATGATTTGTCTGAAGGAGCTTCCAGAAAATAGGACTTGTTGCTACAGGATAGGGATAGCTGGATAGCAGGTACTAATGTGATATGATCACACTCTTCTTTATCGCCTTTAATTTAGCTGGATATCAAGATGTAAAAGTAATTGAGGAGAATAATACACAGGGAAACTTATGTAGGATTATCCAGTGTACATGAACTCCCCTCAGTCATGAATTAACCAGGTGGCCTTAGGAAAGCGATGATGGCCTTCACCTCAGTTCCCCATCTGTAATCTCCAGAGGAAACAGAGCTGGCCTGCATTGCTGAACGGTTGTAATGATTCCTGAGATTATGCATGTGCATTATTTTGATCACTCAAGGAAAAAAGTGATACACAGATATTAAGTATTATTGCCTCCAGAGTCCTCTGCCTGACATGTTGTTAAGAAGCCCATTCATTCCAGAACAAGGCTGTACCTTCTATTCCATCTTAAATTTGCATATGTAAAACATCTGTGCAGTTATTTGTGCAACACATTTGCCCATGGCCATGAATTCACACAGCTAATCCGCTTCCTGCTCTGAGCAAATGCAAAGTAGATTTAAACAAACTGCCTGAAGTATCACGTAAACCTCCAGTGGGGCACTTCTATATCACATAAGCATCGTGGCTGAGTGGGAATTTGAACCCTGGTTTCACAAATCCTAGTCTGGCACTCTTAACCACTATGCCATACCGGTTTACAATGCAGAAGGTTGTGTGCAATGTTAGTCCTACTCAAGAGTACCCATTGAAATGAATGGACAGAACTGAAATTAGGTCCATTAGTTTCAACAGGTCTGCTCTGAGTACAATTGAGTTGGATACAACCTATTGAGTTGAATGTTTTAGGAGTCTATTCTACCCAATGTTGCAAACTGATTAATGTGCTGTGGTAGTGCCACCTGCTTGATCTTCCTATTGGTTTAAGTGTTATCTTTCAACTTTCAACCTCAGTAAATATTAACAAAAATGCCCCTTCCCATTAAAAAGGCATCTGTTCAAATGTGGTGATTCACAGGGATACATGGGTAATTTTGTCTCTGATTTCCTCTGTGATATGACCTCACCCTCACCTTTCAGGTTATGGGACAAATCTACATATGGTCAAGAATCCTTAGCAGTTTAAATATCCCAAACTATGCATGTATATTTTGAGAGAAAATACTTATGTATTAATTTATTTAACAAAATGTATGTGCCCATGGATTGTAAGAAAAACTTCAAGTGGTTTACAAAAATAATCTAAATTTTTATTTTATTTTTAGAGCAAGTACATATTTGGACACATATTTAAATATGCCTTCTGAAGTACCGCAAGCATTTAAATAGTATTTTAGAGAAAATATTCATTTAAATATGTATTTAAATACATATTTAAATGCATATCTTTAGAGGAGTCTTGCTTTAAATGTCATAGATTAATGGGGAAAGGGATCAGAATTGAATTAATGGAGTTTTTAAAAAATGTGAAAGTAATTTTTCTTTTAAAACAAAGTTTGTCAAAAATGTTTTCCAATACTCTTTCCCTGCCCTGACTGAAATAAATAAATAAATAAATAAATAAATAAATAAATGCAAAAAGAGCTCAGGGATCCCAGCAGCAGAGTGCAAAAGACATCAGTGCCCACTCTCCTTTCATCTATAGAAAGCCTCACGTTTCAAAGTGCAATTTCGTCCTGAAAATTGCATGCATACGATTGCAAAATGCATGAGCACTTTTTGCATATTTGTAAGGAACCCAAGACTACCTCTCTGCTGAAACGCTTTCCCTCCTGCTTTGATCTTCTTCTGAAGCAAGGCTTAAAAACTTGCAGAGGAAGATGTCTAAACTGCACACACTGCAGAATATCAAAGCCCCCTTGACCTCTTAATTGCTCCCTGCTGCGCAGCTGATAGGTAGGAGGGGGCTCTGAGAACCTGATGAAACCCAACTGCAGGCTGCAAACAACCTGGAAACAGGGGCTTCGCCACACCTGAGATCTCCCTGGCTGTTCTTATCATGCTATTTCACTGTAAAAGCAGGATTGCTGCTGAAGGGCCAGTAGAGATCAAATACAACAATTTTGGCAAGAAAGTCCTTATCATTTTTTTTTTAAAAAAGTATTTCCCTACTTATCAAAGCTGGCTATTCTTGTGGATGAGGGAAGACTATTCCTCCCCTTCTTAGGGAAGGGGAGACATAAATTGCAGTTTGATTCCATAAAAGAGATGTTCATGCATCTCCTACCTAATGTCCACAGGTGTACACACACCATATGTTTAAAGCACATTTCTAGCACGTTGGGAAGAAACATGGGAACTATAGTTCACCACTTGCAGAACTATAATTCTCAGCATCCTTTACAGTGCCCAGGGTTTGGAGGGAGGAGCTGGGAATGTGCGTAAGCAGGCCACTTTGGCCATGAGCAAGATGCGTGCCCATGTTGCAATCCTTCCTACAATATGCTGGTGCCATGGTTGGCCGTTGGCGGTTCTCTATAATGCTCTGCTAAGCGCAGACTATGGTGGACACTGATAAGAGTCTCTCTCACACACTCAAGGACACACACACACAGAAGGAATCACTGCATGAAGTCACTGCATGAAGTTACATCACTCTTTCACAACTCCCAGCGTTAGGTGGAAGAGGTGCAGAGCTGATTAGGATCTTCAGGGGAAGGTCTGAAGACCGCAGGTCCACAGACAATTTCTCGATCCAGTCAAAGCCTCAGCCCCAGAAAAGAACAATGCGTACATAAAACAGTACTGTACTGGAGACGGCTTTTATCTTATATTTACATTTGGTCTCATCGTACAAAAAGACAGGCTGATTAATCATTTTATCTGCAAACCCCTTACGTCTGCTCTGTCAAGGGAAATCACATAAAAACTATGCAGAGAAGTAATGCAAATGTTAGTCACGCCACTTTGCAACCAATTTTAAGGTATTTCTCTAATTGATATTCTTCAGTAACATATCACGTTTCTGAGAATTATACTTAGATCTCATCTTTTCTCCATGGATATCAAAGGGTTGTAAAGTGGTACCTGGGGTTAAAGACGCTTCAGGTTACAGACGCTTCAGGTTACAGACTCCGCTAACCCAGAAATAGTACCTCAGTTGAGAACTTTGCTTCAGGATGAGAACAGAAATCGTGCGGCGGCGGTGTGGTGGTGGCGCGGCAGCAGCGGGAGGCCCCATTAGCTAAAGTGGTACCTCAGGTTAAGAACAATTTCAGGTTAAGAACAGACCTCCGGAACAAATTAAGTTCTTAACCTGAGGTACCACTGTAAGTTGTTTCTCCTCCACCCCCTAGAATTCAGGGGTGCCCAAACTTTTTCCAAAGAGGGCAAGATTTGATGAAGTGAACATGTGTGAGGGCTGACCAAAGTTGTTGTGATTTTACCCTAGGGCATATACTGCCACAGGGGCCGGATTAAATCAATGGGGCGGGGCGGGCAGAACCACACTTTGGACATGCCTGCTCTAGATCATTTACCTCAGCATCAACCCTGGGAGGTGAGTTAGGCTGGAAGAGAGATCCTAGTCCACGATCACCCATACCCTCCAGCATTCCTCAGGTGAAAATAGGGACATTTCTCACTCCCCCACAACTGACCCTCCTCGACCTCCCAGTTTTGTCATCCCAACCCCTGCAGAGCATTTTTTTCACCACTACACAGGCACACACACCTTCTACCAGCCTGAGAAAACCTCTTAATCCCAATTTTATTTTATTTTATTATTTGGTAGATTTACAAAAAGAAAAAAAAATACATGCACACTAATAAGTTCATTTTAGAAAGGGGCAAGATTAGATGCAGACGCACAAAGCATTTTTTTAAAATAAAAAAAAATCTAGACTCCTTGTACTTTGCTCTGCTCCCTCTTTCTTCCCACCCAGACCCTGTCCTCTACCTGCACCTCGGGGCCAGTGCATTATATGAGGCCTCAGCAACCATAGCCTTTCCTCCTCCTCGCCGGCTCTCCAGCAGCTGCTACGAGATGCCCAAGGGAAGAGGCTGACACTGGCAGTCATGGGGAGGCCAAGGAGAGGCAACAGGGTGCTCCCTCACAGCTGCCACTGCTCAGGACATCTTCCGCCCTGAGCTCAGCAGCGGCAGCACTGGTGGGGGAAATAGGGACATTCCAGGATCGAATCAGAAGCTGGGAAGGCTCTTGTAATTCTGAGACTGGCCCTGGAAAATAGGGACAATTGGAGGATATGGATTGCCCCATGAGCTTCATGGTTAGGTAGGAATTTGAGCTCCATACTCCTAGCCCAACACTAACCCATTGGTAGCCTACGTGGTGTCTTGCAGATGTTGTAGACTTTATCTCTTATTGTCTGTGACCATTGGCCATCCTGACTGGGGATGATGGGAGTTCCAGTCCAGGACATCTGCAGGGCACATTTACCACCCCTCCTCCAACCACAACACAACTCAGTTTTATCTACAACTTGTGATCTATGGAGACGAGTGCAGCCCACCAGCTACGTAAGCATGGTGGACCACCAGGCTCTTGAGAAATGCATTTGTGCAGCCTGTCTCAAACTGCAGAAAGAAAAGGAAAGGCATTGTCATAGGAACATAGGAAACTGCCATGCAGCAACTCTGACCATTGGTCCACCTAGTTCAGTATTTTCTACCCTGAACGGCGACAGCTCTCCAGGGTTTCAGAGACAGCAGTCTCTGTCCGCCATGCCTATAGATGCTGGACACTGTAACCTGGACCTTTTGAATGAAAAACATGCACTCTGCCACCTTGTGCAGGTGAGGCACCAGGTTGTGGCTGATGGACGGCATTTGGCTCAGTAGATCACAAGCTGCGTGCAGCCTGATTGGCTGGTCTTGCTGAAAGTGTTTCTTAGAATGCTACACAGCTGCCTTTTCAAAGATATGAAACGAAAACGCATACATCAGCCACTCATGACCGCTGCTGCAAAACAGTCTTACAGCTGTCTTATCACTTTAGTTTTTAATAACTATTTCAGCGAAACCGATGAAAATTAGAAAAGTCTGCACTTACCATGACAACAAAGTTCTTTGTGGGATCACAAGCCTGCTGAAGAACGTAGTGTTAGAAGAGGAAATTTTTCTTTGTCCTTTTGCCTGGAACGGTTAACACTTTGAAAATAGGAAGTGGGCTTGTTTTTTTTTTCTTTTCTAATCCAGCCTTCGTAGGAAAAACCAAACAAGTGCAATTCTTAGTTTGCATATTTTGATCCGGCAACTAGCACGGCTTGTAGCAGTAACCTGAAAATGCCCTGTAGTGCTGGAGGGGCAAAGGAACTGGGAAATAAATAAACAAACAAATACAGTGGTACCTCGGGTTACATACACTTCAGGTTACAGACGCTTCAGGTTACAGACTCCACAAACCCAGAAATAGTGCCTCAGGTTAAGAACTTTGCTTCAGGATGAGAACAGAAATTGTGCTCCAGCGGCACGGCGGCAGTGGGAGGCCCCATTAGCTAAAGTGGTGCTTCAGGTTAAGAACAGTTTCAGGTTAAGAACAGACCTCCAGAACGAATGAAGTTCTTAACCCGAGGTACCACTGTAATAGTAATTATTTTATTTTATTTGTACACTGTCCATCTGACTGGGTTGCCCCAGCCACGATGGGCAGGAGAATACACGAATAACTAGAAAATCTCCAGCACTATATTAATGCACACATTTCTATTTTTGGGGGGTTTTTTGTCTTGCTTTTCTAGGAGCTGCAACAGGATAGTTGATTTACCATATTTTTTCCGTGTATAACACGCCCCCGTGTATAAGACGACCCCTATTTTGGGGGACTCTAAATTTAGAAAACGGGGGGTGGGGGGGCCCAGAGTTGTTGAGCTTTTTTGGGGGGTCTGAAAATCATCTGCCCGCTCGCCACCAGCAGCTGTCAATCACCAGCCCAACAGAGCAACTAATGAAGCAGAATAATGTGTGGTGGAGAGCCTGGCATTTGAGATTGCTCTCTGTTTCTCATTTTCCCAGGCTTACTGTAAGCTTGGTTCTCCACATTTCCGCAACAATTTGCAATTATTATTTTTTTAAAAAAAATCTTATGAAAATTCATCCACATTTTAATATGCATTTCTCCTAATATACACATTTGTCTTTGCCTAATACAGTGGTACCTTGTGTTACGTACCACCCCCTTTACGAATACTTCAGGTTATGCGCTCCGCCAACTCGGAAGTAGATGCCCCTTCTTGTGAACTTTGCCCCGGGATGCGAGCGGAAGTCGCGCTCCGGCAGCAGCAGGAGGTGCCATTAGCGAAAGCGCGCCTCATGTTATGAGCGGTTTCCAGTTATGAACGGAACTCCGGAACAGATTAAGTATGTAACATGAGGTACCACTGTATATAAGGTAAAGGTAAAGGTACCCCTGCCCGTACGGGCCAGTCTTGACAGACTCTGGGGTTGTGCGCCCATCTCACTTAAGAGGCCAGGGGCCAGCGCTGTCCGGAGACACTTCCGGGTCACGTGGCCAGCGTGACATCGCTGCTCTGGCGAGCCAGAGCCGCACACGGAAACGCCGTTTACCTTCCCGCTGGTAAGCGGTCCCTATTTATCTACTTGCACCCGGAGGTGCTTTCGAACTGCTAGGTTGGCAGGCGCTGGGACCGAGCAGCGGGAGCGCACCCCGCCACAGGGATTCGAACCGCCGACCTTTCGATCGGCAAGCCCTAGGCGCTGAGGCTTTAACCCACAGCGCCACCTGCGTCCCCACCACTGTATATACTTTTCTACAAAGCAATTTCCTATAACATAATGCATCTTTTATGCTATTTTCACTAATCTATGCACACCAGTATATGCATTTTTGTACACATTATTTGCACTGCAAAATTTGAAGAAGTGAAAATTTCACATATTGTTTTGAAAAGTGGGAATCAGGTCCGTTTGCACTTAAATGTGAACTGACTCATTCCCCGCCCCCACTCCCCATCCCTTGTATATGGGGAAGACAAGACATTATACTTATATGCAACAGTAGCCACAAGGATATTGATTGCGAAAAAATTGGAAAAGTGGTATTATACCAACAAAAATAAAGTGGCTTGCCAAATTATTGGAGTGCTACAATATATCCAAAACAATGGGAGAAATTGGAAGGATCTCAAAAGAGAGGATAGACAGGGACTGGAAGGTGTTTAAAGGATACTTGCAAAACCATATCGAAAAATCAGAACTCTTATTAGAATAAACAAGTTTCGTTTTAAATACTGAAATACTAAATAAGATGGATAACAATGTGTAATAGAAAAAGAAGCATGAAATTAGGTTAAAGGTGTGTGAAAGAAAGTAATAGAAGTGGAAAGAAATTGCAACTGAGTAGATTGGAAATCTAACACAAAGGATGGTGGACGGTGATGGGAAAAGGAATTATCTGTGGGATTGAGTGTAGGTATGTTTGAGCATTTTTAAGGATTGTATAAAATGTATGCTTGTATGCTTGTATATTTGCAATATGTGTGTATTAATGCTGAATTATTTTAACAATAAAAACTAAAAAAAGAAAAGAAAAGAAAATTTTGCATATTTGTTTTGAAAAATGGGAATCAGGTCAGTTCGCACTTAAATGTGAACTGACTCATTCCCCACCCCCACTCCCCATCCCTTATATATGGTCCAGTATAAATTTATAATTAAGGTATGATTTGTCGAGACATGCTGCAGAGAACATCCACACACACACACACACACACACACACACACACCCCATCTTTCCAATCTGGAGGATCCTTAAGACGTTTCTCTGCAAGCGCTCACTTGGAATAAAAGAGGAGTAAGAGAACTCCCTTTAGGCCAGATATCGCAAGATAGTGATATTTCTTTTGGAGGTTTTTCTTTCCTGGAAAAGCAGTCCCAGAATGCTTCCTCCTCCAAAGTTGTTTCCAGCTTCAGTAGCATTTTGCTGTGTGGCACTGAAGGAAGGGGCAGGTATTGTTTGAAAAACACACATCCCACCAACATCCCCTCTCTCTGCAAAGCTTACCGTGATTTGGATTTCACTTCATATTTAGTCAAGATCTCTGGACTTCAAAGTGGAAGTGCATCATATTTTGCATTCATTTCGGGGACTTCTAAGTGAGGTAAATCACAGCCTAACAGTTTGATTTGTATGCGTGTGGGTAAATACTGCAGATTTATCAGACAGATTTATCACTACAGGTCTATGTAGTGAGCCAGAGTCTGAATTCTGAGAGGAAAGCAGCAGCTGCTATTTTAGTTTAGTATCAAAGGGGAAAGTTTTAGAAAGAAACATAACCACCTGAGTTTGCAAGCAATTCCAGGAAGAACTGGTGGCTGAGTGACTGAGAAGGTTTTTGTATGCTGGTTCGTTTTAAGATGAACAGATAAAGGTAAAAAAAAATTTATAATGTCCTAGATTCTCAAAGATCATCTATTTGAGGCGTCTTCTGTTGTGGGAGTGGGGAACTTTGGGCCCTTCAGTTGTTGCTGAACTACAACCCACATCATCCCTGGCAAGTCTGGCCGATTGCCAGGGATGATGGGAGTTGTAGTCCAGCAAGATCTCAAGGGCCAGGGGTTTTGTTTGTTTGTTTTGCCATACACTCTGTCCCCTTTCTAGGACTGGCTGCAGATGAGGTTAAAGCAAAAAGGAAAGAGGATTGTAACTCAACCGGTCCCATGCAAAAGGAAGGCTATATCTGCCTGCTGTCCATAGCTGTCAACTTACAGATTTGAAAATAAGGGACCAGCAGCCTCGAAAATAAGGGATCAGCAGCCAAAATAAGGGATCAACAATTACTTTGATAAAATACATATTTTGTTGTGTGCAAATGGCTTTAGATACCTATTAGGTCCTATAAATTACCATATAGCATATATTCAACACAAAAAAGCAACATTTTGTTGTTGACAAAGCACAGCTGGACATAGAAAGGGCCCCATTACATTCAGTAGCTTATTTAAGGGACATCATCAATAAGGGACAGCAGCGGGACCTGGCCCTGGGATAAGGGACTGTCCCGCCAAATAAGGGACGCTTGACAGCTATGCTGCTGTTGTGTCTGAATCTTCCATGTTGGTCAGGAAGATGGATAACTGACAAAGCAGGGAGGAACACACTTGCTGTGAACTGAACACATCCTGGAGCTCCTGCAAAGGTAATCTTGGGAGTAGGTGCTTTCTCCAACTGTTTGACACACACCTTGTAACAAAAGGGGCTTTCACTCCCATCTCTTCCCTGCAAGGTAAAGAGGCTGGGAGCCTCACACTTCCTCAATTAACAGACTTTCATTAACAGACTTCCATCACCTCCCATTTAATTCACTTGCTCCCCATCTGCTAGATGGCTAAGATGCATTGGTAGGCAAACTAAGGCCCGGGGGCCGGATCTAGCCCAATTGCCTTCTAAATGCAGACCATGTTTTTACATGAGTAGAATGTGTCCTTTTATTTAAAATGCATCTCCCTTATTTGTGGGGCCTGCCTGGTGTTTTTACATGAATAGAATGTGTGCTTTTATTTAAAATGCATCTCTGGGTTATTTGTGGGGCATAGGAATTTGTTCATATTTTTTCCCCAAAATGTAGTCCAGCCCCCCGCAAGGTTTGAGGGACAATGGACCTGCTGAAAAAGTTTGCTGACTGTTTGCTGACTGTTATGTTCTGAAGTTCTCACCCTGGGCCAGCAGGGGAATACTGTAGATAGTTATGCAAATAAGGGGTTGAAAGTAACGTTCAATGATTGGATAGTTTTAGAAAATTGTTACAGTTACATTGTACTGGAGCTCTATATAAGCAGGCTGACTGAACTCTTCAGTTCAGTTCTGTCCTGGCCTGTGAATAAACAAGAGCTGTTTGAAGAATCGCTGTGTCGTCTGATATGTTCACCCACAACTTAACACTGACCCTTGGCTAAGAGCTTCAGATATTAAACTGAGGGCTGGGACATACTATTACCAAGCCCTCTGGTCTTGCTAGCAAAGGTACCAAAATCTGAACTTCCCGCTTACTTCCCCTTTAAGCTTGGGGCATGCAGAAGTGGTTATCCTTCCTTAGCAAAATACAGAGCCACCTTCAGAGTTTCTAGTTCAAGACTTCTTTGGGGGGTTTTGAAGACAGAGGAAGTAAAAGAAACAAGAGGTTGCATTAAGATAAAAATAAAGTCTTTTCTAACTAGTCCATAGTATCCTGATGGAGGAATGGGTGGATCTGTTAATTTTGGTTTCTCCCAGCTTCCCACCCTAACCTTAAGTTAGTTCTCTACATTTCTACATCAGTCTGTGCATGTGTTGCTTTTTTAAGTGATCATGAAAATTTATAAGCATTTTGCTGAACCAGAGCTTCTTGTTGAAGGCAGCTCCCCTTTCTCCTCCCTCTTCCTCCCCAGACCACAAATGCATCTCAGATACCTTCCCTTGTTCTTTCTACAAGCTTCTGCTTTCCCAATTTAGCTGTTCTAACATCTCTCCAGCCCCATTTTTCCAGTGGGTTCTTACTAAGCTATGGGTTAGAAGATCTAGGTAGAGGGGCTCAAAACCTTGGAAGATGGCAAATCAGTTTTATTTCCAGGGCTTGACACACTTTCATTAGTCCCGTTTATTCATTAATCTACACTTTTAAAAAATGCACACAAATCTTTGCTCTCAAAAATATGCAGTTCTTAGATGCATTTCTAGATGCACACAGACTTTAAATGTATTCTGGTGTTTCTTTTGAGCCGAAGACTGGTGTCAAAACATTTAGAAAGTGTGACAGCTTAAGTCCAGGCCCACATGTTAGTCTGGGAGGTTTGGATCAGATCATTTCTTATCAGAATTCACATGATCACATTCCTCAAGTGTTCCTCTCTCTCTCTCTCTTTGACACCTGCCACGAGTGCACTATGGAGCAAAAATCTCACAATGCATTGCACAAAGTTTAACACTATGCACATTGCTGTGATGCATTTATTTATTGTCTGAAGGTTCTATGGGGGAATAGCTGGGGGGAATAGATGGGGGGACATCTTTCCATTGAGGAATGTGTGGTAACTCTGAAAGCTGGGAAAAACTTATCTTATGGACAGGGTCTATGTTCCTTAAGCAATTGCTAGTCCTAGGGCAGGAAAAGATCTGCAACATATATATAATCAACACAGCTTTGCAGATAACACAATTTTCAATGGCAGGTGGGATTGCCAAAATCTTTTTTTCTGGATGCATGTACCTTCCACCTTCTCTTTTTTTTGGCCAAGTGTGTAAAGTTTAATGTGCAGAAGTTAAATGTGTTGCTAGTTACCTGTAATCGAATCAAATTAGATAAAGAGAGTTACTTTTTTTTTTTAGTGCCAGCCCCCTGTTTTTGGAGCACTCTTCCCACAGAATGGCACCTGATTTGACAAATTTCTTTGCCAATCAAATACATTTTCATTTTTCCTGGCATTTGGACATTAATGTGATTTTGAAGTGATTTTGATTGTATCTGGTGGCTCATGTTGCAAATGGAAAAGACATTTTTTAAAACTGGTAATAGATTACTTCGGATAAACCCCTTTAATGTTTGTTATTGTCTGCATTGATGTATTTGGAGTCACTTTGAGACGCTTTTTGTAAAAAGCAATAAACTGAAAGAAGTACAACTTTTGCCTGGTCACTTGCAGGCAAAACTCATTTGCCTCAGATACTTAAAGCAGTGTTTAATACAAAGTGAGGCTGGGAGACCTGGGCTCCCTGACAGTTCTTAAGAAAGTATATGTGCAAACAAGTGTTATTTCTGAATTCTTCAAATAAATATTACAAAGAACAAACAGCTAAACACAGGAGGATAATAAAATCTCCGATATCCAGTTTGATGTCCAAAACCTGCTCCTGAATACCCTAAGCTTGGGTTGTAGATAACGTAGTATTTGGCGGAAACCGAACTGCAGCAGAAAGGAAACAGCACTCATTGTGATGAATACATATCACAATGAAAATCGCTGCCATCTTACATCCCTTCTCACTATAAGACAGCTGCCTATGTTTGCATTTGTTCACCATCTGTAAAAATTTGCAAATCAAGCAGATTTTTAAAAATCCTTAAGTCTTCTGTGGTGCTCTCTTTTCCAATGGAAGCCATATTTGCCCAGCACCACCTCTGGAACTCTGGAGAGTTGGAAGCAGGCAACAAAACAAACAAAACCCTGTCAATGTTGTGTTTTTTTCCCCCATAGGCAGCCAACTTTTAATTTAAATTCTAACTCTGCAAAGTCATTCAACTCACTGACTCGTCCTAAGAGACCCACCCCACCACAAGTGTATTTGAAAAACAAAGTGCTACTTTGTTAAGAGAAAGAAGATGCCAGGTTTTTAATCCCAGCTGGACAGTAATTCTGGTCACTAAGGCTTTTTTTTTAAGGAAACAGAAGCCAAATAAAATAAGAATGACATTCAACATGCATGTCAGTGAGTGTGACTTATGTCCAGCGTTTGATGTAGATGATGCTACAGTCTTCTTACAGAATGGGTTGCTTCCCCACCCTACTCCCCCCTCCCCAGTTTGCCCATTGTCAGCATTGTTCAGCTCAGCTGAACAATCCACAAACCCATTACTGTTAAATAACTTTGCAAATTTCAGTGGGATTTTTCAGGGACTTCATTGGTGGGAATGGTGTTTTAATGAGCTGCCGTCTGTATGGCACCAGGAAGTGGGCAGAAAACATCTTCCATGCTGGCAAAATGCCTGCGATGGGAAAAAACACGGAAGTTGGATAAAAATGAAGCAACTGAAAGTTGGCTTTTGCTATGTTAAAGCAGGGATAGTTAAGCTGTTGCCCTTCAAGAGGTTGCTGGACTCCAGCTCCCATCACCTGCAGTCACCATGGCCAATGGTCAAGGGTGATGGGAGTTGTGGTCCATCAACATCGGAGGAGCCACAGGTTCTCTGTTCCTCCCTGACCTAAAACTTCTCTCTCAAACATCCTCCATTGCAATTTCTCAGACAGGCTGAGAGGTTCTTTCCCTGTTTGTAGATTCTTATTTCCTCTTCCTCCCAACAACGAACTATTTCAAAGGCCCAACTAGATAGCATCTTATATACCAATAGCAAATTTGTTCTTTGAGTGCCTGTCCTTATATGGCAAAAAAGATGCTGCTCACACAAGAGAGGGAGGCAACAGAAGGGTTGAAAGAACCCCAAAGTTTGCAGAAGTTTGAGGAAGAAAACACTTCACTTGCAGGCACACTTGCTTGGGACATGAGGTAGGACTTCTCTACTGCAGCACTCAGGTTATAGGACTCCCTCTCTAAAGAGCAGGAGTGGGGAACAGGACCGGGAAAGCAATGTAGCCCCTACAGAACGCTCAGTCCGGCCCATGGAACTCTCCTGCTTTGTACCCCAGTGTTTTTGCCTTGCTGGAATGTGTCCTTGCACTCTGATAATGTCTCTTGCTTGGGCTGATGGAGGATAGAAAGGGGTGTGCGAGAGAGCACCAAAAAGGTAAAACTGGCATTTATTGCTGCACTCGTTTTTGCTTCTGACCACTCTCACTACTACTATGTGGCCCTCAAGAGGTGTCCAGGAAAGGAATGTGGCCCTCAATTTGGAAAAGCTTCCCTACCCCTACTAAGGAGGTTTGTCAGGCTTCCCTCCTTTTAAACAAGCTGTTCAGACTTCCACCTAGTATTTAGTCAGCAAAAAAGAATAATAATAACAATTAAATCCATGGTCTCTCCTTGGTGATTATGCTTCGCTGTTTTATTCTGTTCTCAGTTTTATTGTATTTTCATTGGTTTCTGTTGTATTACTTTTTTGCTTGGATGTGAGCTGTTTGAGGGCCCCAAAAGTAGAATATAAATGATTTTACAAATGTATCAAAGCTCTGCACTGAGCAACTTGGAGAAAGGGTGGCACACAAATTTAATACAAAAGTGTTAGCAATAAATAATACAAATGTATTGTGCTGAGCCAGTCATCAGCTGAAATTTATTTTCAACCCTTTAAAAAAAGAAAGAAAGAAAGAAAGAAAGAAAGAAAGAAAGAAAGAAAGAAAGAAAAACAAATTAACACCAGGTTCCAAGATTTTCTGGCTTATCTTTCAAATCTGTTTGGCAGCTTGAACTTTGCTGTGGAGATCCAAGGGTCATTCCAGTTGTGTCGTGCTCCTATCAAACACCTGTGAAAAGAAACACAGTCAGCTAGATCAACTAACCAGAGAATCTTCAGTGCAGGAGCGGCCGGTATAATGCACAGAGATGCCCTACGTTTGCAATGTCAAAGCAGGCTGGTGGCTTCCAGATAACTTGAGTTTGACACCATAGTCAAAATTCTACACATGTAAGTGTAAGAAAGTGTAAGTGTAAGAAAGTGTAAGAAAGATAAGCCAGGTCACATCCACTCCACACATTTAAAATACATTCAGTGCACATTTAAAATACATGACTTTCCCCAAAGAACCCCGGGAACTGTAGCTTGGTACAGGTGCTGGGAATTACGGCTCCACAAAGGGAAATCTACAGTTTCCAGAATTTTGGGGAAACCATGTGTGTTGAATGTGCTTTAAATGTACAGTTTCGATGCAACCTATGTAGTCAATGGGCAAAACTTGTAAGGGCTCTGTGTGTGCAGAATGGATGGCTCCCAAAGGGGGTGCTGTTGGCTGCCATCCCTCCCTCCTGCATGTGGTATTTTATTTTTAAAAGCCTACATTACACGATATCAGGTAAGGGGCAAGTGGCTTGGCTGAAATGGCTTTGAGAGCCAAATGGGAATGCCTGGGAGGTTTCGCTAGAGGCAGGTTTAGGGCAGTGCTACCAGTTTCTCCGCAGGGACGCGGATGGTGCTGTGGGTTAAACCACAGAGCCTGGGACTTGCCAATCAGAAGGTCAGCAGTTTGAATCCCCGCAATGGGGTGAGCTCCCGTTGCTCAGTCCCAGCTCCTGCCAACCTAGGAGTTCGAAAGCACACCCAAAAAGTGCAAGTAGAGAAATAGGTACCGCTTCGGCGGGAAGGTAAACGGCGTTTCCGTGCGCTGCTCTGGTTTGCCAGAAGCGGCTTAGTCAGGCTGGCCACATGACCCGGAAGCTGTACGCCGGCTCCCTCGGCCAATAAAGCGAGATGAGCGCCGCAACCCCAGAGTCGGTCACGAGTGGATCTAATGGTCGGGGTCCCTTTACCTTTACCTTTTACCAGTTTCTCCACACTGGGCGCAGAGCTTGGCCTTGCATGGAACTCTGCTGAAAAGTGAAAGACCCAAGTCTGCCCCTGGCTTCATGAGAGAGGCCTAAGGGCTCAAGGTACCCCACTCATGACCTAGAATGTAATTTGTGGTTGCCCTGTAATAACCACAATAAAAATTCAACATTGTGCTAACACAGATGTTCTATCAACACAAGCATTTCTGCTTGCCCAGTGGAACAATCTTACTTCTCGTCTTGCATACTGATCTGGGGGATTTTCCTGCCCCACCCAAGTTGGACTTCTATTTATTACACCCACTGAGTACCGTAACTACAAACCTGCTTTGCGTCTTCTACACCATTATTTAATGTCAGCAGCACAGTAGCTCGATTCCGAGTCAGCTCCTGCGCAGTCCTTGCCCCCATGAGCCTCAGGATTATTACACAGCCTTCTCCGAGTGCGTTCTCCTTGCACACAAGCCGACCAGGTAGACCAGCAGCTCCAGCCCCCATCGGTGCCAGTTGCGACTGAATTAAAGATTGGAGTGGAAAATATTTTGAGTCTTAACATCAAAACAATAAACAAACAAACTTGCATTGCAGTTACTTCGATATTGAAGTAACTGCCTTCGTGTCTGTAAGCCCAAATGGCCATTCAGCGTGCAATTTGGGACAGGGGTGTTTCTTAGGTGGATAGGGGATCTCTGCTTCCGCAGAACAGCTACAAAGCAATAGGACAGGGTGTCGTTTTAAGTGAAGGCAGGAGAGGAATGCTGCACCCTTCCCACCACTTGCTCCTTTCCCTCACAACTCCTCCCCCAGGGCACTTTTCTACGTGACACAATGGCCAATGCCTCTGGAACCCCAACTTCTCCGCTATAATAATAAAAAAAATTTATTTATACCCTGCCCTTCCCGGTTCAAAAACTGGGCTCAGGCAGCTAACAATAAATTTAAAACACTTAATTGTAAAAGCAGCATAAAATACAGTATAAAAACATGAATAACAAATTCAAAATTCAGAAATCAATTTAGGGAAAATAAGCATTAGATAATCCCCAGAGCTAGCGGTCCTACTTGGGCCAGCGAGGAGGCCAGGGGACCTTAGTCTCATGAGACAGAGCATTCCACCGGGTCGGAGCCATCACTGAAAAGGCCCTGGCCCTGGTGAAGGATAGTCTGGCTTCCTTAGGAGGAAGCTATATTCTTCATAACGCCTGCTTTTCTGTGCAAAGGGGTTTTTGCAGGTGTATTAAACTATGCAATTCCACTACCCCGCATTTTAAGTGGCATCGTCCAGGAAAAATTCTATCACTGTTTGTATGAGCAGAAGCCTAGTACAGGGTTAGGTGGGATAATGGTTTTATCTTCGCAGCTCACTTGTCCTGAATAGAATACGGAAATGAACCCTCAATTTTTGATCTACTGCTGACCTGGTGAAAAAAACGCTGTGGGTATCTGGCAGCCTTCTCCCTTGAAGTAAGGGCTGCATCCGCATTCACACCTTCCGTTCAACAGCATGACAGTGCCACCATTTTGACAGGGCTGGCATTTGCAAACACTATATTCAGCAACGTAGTCTTCCACAGCTCTGTCGAGATTCTGCTTCTTTATGGTGGAGTTGGGTATCGTCACCGGTATGAGAGTAGAAATTGGGTACGGCTGCAAAGAAGTGCAAATACCTTAATCCAACTTGTTACAGCAGCGGTACTCTTTGCACAAGCATGATCAAAGCTTCCCTGACATTTGTGATAGCCTCCTCTTAGCTACTCTGAGTTCTCTACCATGTGAGGAAAGGGTGTTCTCAGGTAAAACAGAGTCTCGGACAGCAAAGTCCAATTCCTTCACAATACCCTAGCACGGAAAGTACCTAAAATTCCTTAGCTCTTATATTCAGGTGAAAATTGTGCTTACCTTGGAAACATAACACGTGCCTATTCACTCGCCATGGTTCAGCGATAAGTAAAGGTCATACATTTTAATGTATTTTTAATCTTTGTTGGAAGCCGCCCAGACTGGCTGGGGAAACCCAGCCAGATGGGTGGAGTACAAATAATAAATTACTATTATTATTATTATTTCCACCTTCCACCTGCCTTGCCCCACCCTCTGGCCCTGGGTCTCCTTATAAGGAAGCTGTTCCTGGAGGAAGAACTGCGAGGGCAGAGACTCCACCAGGCAAGGCCTCTTTCCACCTGCCTTGCCCCACCCTCCAGTCTCTGCTTCTCATTTTGTATTATATTATGTTGTGCACTGTGGTCAGTGGCGTAGCGTGGGGGTGCAGGGGGAGCCGGCCGCACCGGGCGCAACATCTGGGGGGGCGCGCTCGCCACCTCCGGAGTCGCCGAAGAGCCTCGGGCGCAGGCTGTAGCAGAGCCCCATGTCTCGCGGAACCGACGAGCTGTGAGCGCGTCCGGGCTGAAGGCGTCCGGCAGGCAGTGGCTCTCAGCGCTCGCTGCGGTCCCCGCGCGTCAGGGCCACGGAGGGCGCGCCAGGCAGCCCCTCCTCACAGCCCCACTGCCGCTGCTGCAGCTGCTGGGCCATGTTGCATTTTCCTCGCCTCTCTGCCCTCCTCCTCCTCCGGGCAAGCGGCGTCGTTTGGGCGGCAGCGCCAGCGGCAACTCGCCTCAGATCACCTGACACAGACCCGCCGCCGCTGCCGTGGCTACCTTACCATAAATACCCCAGCCCAGGTAGCAGCAAAAAGAAGCTGGCAGCGGCGGCAGGTTAGGGGTTAGGGGCGCAAATTACTTGCCTTGCCCCGGGTTAGGGGCGCAAATTACTTGCCTTGCCCCGGGTGCTGACAACCCACGCTACGCCGCTGACTGTGGTTTGCTGTTGTTTTATTGATTGGAGTTTAGAAATTACTTATTGTAACTGTTGAGTGGATTTCTGTTTAATTTTGAAATGCTGATATTTAATATTATTCTATATTGTTTTAATGAATGCTGAATGTTATTTTATTTGCATATTGTATATTGTATTATGCATATTGTCTTATTTATATGATGTTAGCCGCTCTGAGTCTGGCTTTCGCTGGGGAGAGCGGGATACAAATATTATTATTATTATTATTTTTATTATTATTTCAAGGGGGCAGCATTTACAGCAGGGGTGACTGATATTTTGGCTTAAGGACATTAGTCGCTCTTGGCCAACCATCTGAAGATGCGCATGCCAGTGGTGCTTGTGGTCAAAAGCAGATGTTGCCACACACACACTCTTACATGTGCACCCAGCACATTGCACACAAACCGAAGCACTCGGTCACCAACTGCAGCAGAGTCAAGCTGAGGAGGAATGGCGTTTATTACCCCTCCCTGCTCATAAAATAATAGATCTGAGGAGAAGGGAAGGGCGATGCGCATCCTCACCAGGGATGAGCCATGTCTGCTCTCCCACATACCAATATGCGCATCAGTTTAGGAGGAAAACCCTCTTACTTCGTATTGTATCACTGTGGGAGCATCAGGGAGCGTCGCTGCCCACTGGACATAGTCTTCCACATCAACGACGCTGTGACCTCGTGACAGCTTTTCCTTCAGCCTAACCAGAACTTCAGTCTTCCCTCCATGAACGAGAGATATCACATTGTGGATAATTCTGTTGTTACTGGTGTTGCCCTCTGCAGAGGAAAGAAACAGGACAAGGATGGACCAAGGTCCCTCGGGATGTTGTCTCACCATCATTCTGACTTTCTTATGCAAACAAACATCTGGAAGGGCCCAGAACAGCAAACAAATCCCCCCCTTTTTGCCAAATTCATGACAACATATGTACTGTGGGACACTCAAAACTGTGCTACTGTGCAATCTCCTTTTTAAAATGTCTTTTTTTAAAAAAAAATATGTATTTGATTAAATTTCCACAAATTTCACATTGTTTCACTACATTATAATTTTTTATTTGGTTTTATTGACTTCCCATCCCATTTTCCATGGTGTTTTTTCTATTCCACTCCTTTGCTGCGCCCTTTTTTCCCTCTTTTATATCATAACCACAATGCAATAAATAGTTCAAATCCTGCTCGTGAATTCATCATATTATATTATTTCTTTAAATAATCCAAAAAAGGCTTCCATTGTTCCATAAAACAGTCATTGTTAAGTTCTCTTATTTTAGCTGTTAACTTTGCTGATTCAGCATAGTCCATCACTTTACTTACTCATCTTTTAAATTAATTTTGGAATGGATGATGTAAAGATAAATGAGTGTTGAAAGGGCACCTCCTTGCCACAGGGCCACCTTTGCAACAGGGGCACATTTGCCACCACCATTGCCAGCTTGGACATGAAATTTTCAGAAGTGGGTGTGCCCAAATATATAGTCCCCTTTTTGTGTATTTTGAACATAAATCTTTAAATATATAGATATATTTACCATTTCTAATCTTGCTACTTTTGCAGTCATTCCCTTTGCCAGTATGCTTGACTTCAAATGTGCCAGCTGTTAAATCAAAATCAGTATTGTAACCCAGGCAAGCTTTTACGTCTTCGACGGTGACTCCTGCAAACAGAGTTAAAAACAGACATTCAATAAAAGATGGAAGGAGGGAAAGGCTCATTAACAAATTTCCTGAACCATTAAATTATTTTTGGAAAGGCAATCAAGTTGTACTCATAAGAAAAAGCAGCAAAGACTTTTTAGTTTTCATTTATGGGTGATATCCAGTCATGTCATAATGACTAAAGGTAAAGGGACCCCTGACCATTAGGTCCAGTTGTGGCCGACTCTGGGGTTGCGGCGCTCATCTCGCTTTACTGGCCGAGGGAACCGGCGTACAGCTTCTGGGTCATGTGGCCAGCATGACTAAGCCGCTTCTGGTGAACCAGAGCAGCACACGGAAACGCTGTTTACCTTCCCGCCGGAGCGGTACCTATTTATCTACTTGCACTTGGACGCGCTTTCGAACTCCTAGGTTGGCAGGAGCTGGGGCAGAGCAACGGGAGCTCACCCCATCGCAGGGATTCGAACCGCCAACCTTCTGATTGGCAAGCCCTAGGCTCTGTGGTTTAACCCACAGCGCCACCCGCGTCCCTGTCATAATGACTAATGCCACATTTTTTATGCTTTTCTCGCCTCCTGTCTTTATATTACATTAGTCACAATTCTGCAATTGAGGACTAGTCTAATATAAGAGTTTTCAGCTCTTGTGATGGAAATTCCAGCTTTGCTAATACATCAAAGGTAACACCAGCTGATTGGTTTGCTGGTTTCTCTATAAGAAGTGACTTTGCTTTAGGCTGCACGAACAGACCAATAATCACTTATCGGTTTTGGATTGTTCCTTTTGTGATAGTTTATTGCCATAGATATTGGTTATGTCAAAGTATGTTTGCTAGTTTGTTAGGTTTTTCTGTCCATAGTTCAGTATTATTATCAGATAGGGTAGCACCCAGCCTGAATTGGATCGGAGTATAGCCTCTGAAATTAATGAAACAGTTCCTACCTTCACTATTCATTGTTTGGTTGTCCAGTACATATAGTAGTTCATATTTCCCACCAACTGTTCCCTTCTGTGCAAAATGAGTTCCGTGCATTTCCAAAAATTTAAAATATTCTCCCTTGTCATATGCACTGGGCAGATATTTTACATCTTCAAGGAATGTGTCGGTCAGGCGGACGTCACGCCTTCGCATTTGAAAGGTTCCCAGTTCGAGGTTTCCTTTCACGTGAAAAAATATTTGATGCTGTAATGCAGAACGATGGGGTTAACCTTCTGACATTGGGAAAATGAGAGGACCAGATGTTCTCCCATCTCTAGGGTGACAATGTGTCCGACATTATGGAGGGAAGTCTTCCGTTTGATGGCACCCTCCCTTTGGAAAGGATTTCAAGCACTATTGTTCCGCAAGTGGGTTAACTTGTTGGAGGCTTGACTCCTTGTCAAAATTAAAACCTGCAGTGCTCAATAAGGGTAGCATGTTAGAATGCTGCCCCAGAAGTCACACCTACCAACCATCCCTCTTCAACTTTCCTCTTTAAAGCAGAACGGTTGAAGCTTCTACTGCCTCCCCATATAAACTGACCTGGACCCTGCAATCACCATCTGAGGCCCTTCTTCATGTGCCTTCTCTGTGAGAGGTCCAGAGCACAGCAACACAGGAGCAGGCCTTTTCTGTGGTGGCTCCCCACTTGTGGAATGTTCTCCCCAGGGAGGCTCACCTGGTGCCTTCTTTACATATCTTTAGGTGCCAAGTGAAAACGTTCCTCTTCCCTCAGCCCTTTGGGCAATTAAAGAAACTATGGCCCTTTAAACTCTGCATGCATGGCATGGGTAGGCAAACTAAGGCCTGGGGGCTAGATCCGGCCCAATCACCTTCTCAATCCGGCCCACAGACAGTCCGGGAATCACTGTGTTTTTACATGAGTAGAATGTGTGCTTTTATTTAAAATGCATCTCTGGGTTATTTGTGGCGCCTGCCTGGTGTTTTTAGACAAATAGAAGGTGTGCTTTTATTTAAAAATGCATCTCTGGGTTATCTGTGGGGCATAGGAATTCGTTCATTTTTTCCCCTTTCAAAATATAGTCCAGGCCCCCACAAGGTCTGAGGGACAGTGGACCGGACACCCCCTGCTGAAAAAGTTTGCTGACCCCTAGTGTATGGGTTATTGTTGTCATTTCTTATTATGGTTTGTATTTTTATATTGTAAATCACCCTGTGATCTTTGGATGAAGGGTTGTATAGAAATTAAATATTGCCTGGTGAAGCTTCACCAATGAATTCCCGCCTGCTCTACAGTTATCAAAGGCCCAAAGTGGCAGAGAATTTGTTTTCATTAGACAATTTTGCTGAGGTTGATGGAAACCTCTACAGTTTTCACATTATTCCTCATTCAAGATTCATTGGTATATATACAAACATGCTTCTGGAAAGGGCTCCAAACATATTCCTAAGCATCAGGGTGGAAGGGACAGTCTTACACTCCCCAAAACAAAACTTAGTTTCAATGGACCCCCTCAACTAGGGGATTAGGAACCACGTGGACTGACTCAAAAAGCTATGCATACATATCCAAGGAGGATGAAACAAAAATGAATGTGGGAACAGCTCCTCCCCTTGAAACCTTTTTGGGCCCCTCAAACTATTAGGGGAGATTAGCAGCCACATCATATGTTGGAGTGACTTGGAACCTACTGAGGTACTAACTTGAATAAAATATTGGGAGAGCCCAGGTAAACCTTGTGCACATAACTTGATCACAAGTTGCAGTGCATTTGAATGGCAGTGCCCATCAACTTTGGGGGTGCCCAGCCCCCTCAAATATTTTAATGGAGGAGCTTGGAGGAACCTTGGCTCCGAGGAGTTGTCTCTTATGAAACCTACTCGGGAGCAATGAGATAGTAAAGTAAATAGGTCACACAATACCCTAAAACAAACTTATTCTTTTTTTTAAAGAATATTAAAATATTATATAAAAGTTTTATCAATATAAAATCTGTATTAAAAAGTAGGACAAGGGGCAAGGCCACCGGTAACTTTTTAATGGCAAAATGTAGGTACTATATTCTAACCAGCTCTGTTTCCTGAGACTCTTTAAGCTAGGGATAGATCTGTGGTCAGTTTCACATGTATCCCTTCAAAAACAACCTGTTGATTTCATCTATATTTTGATTGTTTCATTGTGTCTCCTTTTTAAAGAAAGTATGTTTTTATTGCTTTTCAAATAAATATTTTATACTGTTAAGGAAAACACACACAAACGTATCTTAAGCCGTATACAGTGGTACCTCAGTTTTCGAACGACTCAGTTGACGAACATTTCGGTTTTCAAACACCATAAACCTGGAAGTAAATGCTTCGGTTTTCGAACACGCCTCGGAAGTCGAACATGCCACACAGCTTCCATTGAGTGAAAGATCCTGAGGCCTAGCTGTCGGTTATTGAGTTTTCGGTTTTTGAACATTTCAGAACTCGAACGGTCTTCCGGAATGGATTACATTCAAAAACTGAGGTACCACTGTACATGTTTTGCTAAATATGGACTTCTGGGTTGGCGCCTCCGATAATGGCGGAATTCCTCTGATTGGGAGGAATTTGCTCTGTGGAAATCAGGGTCTGGCCGCCACGGCGAAGGCGGAGACCCACTAAAAATCACAGGCGGGAGAAGCCTGTGAACGTGGGATTCGGCTGGCACCTTTTGCGCTTCCCCTACTCGTGGGGAGACCCGGTTTCAGGGATCCAGAGTGACGTGGGGTGAGCGGCGCGGTGCTTCGAATTGACTGCTTCTTTCACAAAGTGAAGCCGCACTGCTGTTGCCGGAGAGCGCTGACTTTTTCTTGTGGACAATTGGATTTTAAATAACCACCCGTGAGTAAAAAGGAAAATTGGATCTTTAAATATCTTAATTTGGCATCGAACGGGGAAGGTTCAAAACAGGAAGTCCGCCTTCCCCTTTTGTAAATAGACTGAAGCAAAGAGCTTACAAGTTAAGGTCTTGGAAAGCCTTATGTAAAGGATTAAACTTCCATCGATTGAAATTATTAGACCCCCCTTGGAAGCAGGAGAAGAGGGGGGAAATTTTGGATCGCGTAAGCCTGCAGGAGAGAGTGAAGAAAGTTAAGTTACCATCGCTCTGAACCTGGAAACGGGCTGCTAGTAAGACTGACTGTGAATAAAACGTTTGTTGACAGCTAGTTAAATAAGAGAAATACATTGTTTCCATTGTCTCCTTCTGCGTTTGATACAAATAGAAATTGTTTCCCTCTAGAGGGAGCCTTTGAAACTGTTACAAGAGTTGAGCTGGTGGAATCTCCAGCTGCAAGATAAAAAAACCGTGAGAACCAGGGATTGACCTTGGATCGGTTAAGAACGTCGACAGAAGAAGCCTTAGTGATTGCATTATGTAAGATAAGTGATTCATTGGAACAGCTCCACAAGAAGACGGATCTGATGACTATCAAAATTGATAACATGGGACAAAAAGTGACTAATTTGGGACAAAAAGTGAACATCTATATAGAAACTATTCAGGAATCGATACAGGAATCTACTTTGACATGACAAACTGGGGAGAAGACGAGGGAGAAAGTTGTTGTTGTTGAACCTAAAGTAATACAAGTGGAGAGGGAGAGAGCCCCAGCCTTACAGAGGCAATCTGAGGACTATAAGTTGTTGCCTTCTATGATTGAATTCGGGACACGGGTGGCGCTGTGGGTAAAAGCCTCAGCGCCTAGGGCTTGCCGATTGAAAGGTCGGCGGTTCGAATCCCCGCGGCGGGGTGCGCTCCCGCTGCTCGGTCCCAGCGCCTGCCAACCTAGCAGTTCGAAAGCACCCCCGGGTGCAAGTAGATAAATAGGGACCGCTCACCAGCGGGAAGGTAAACGGCGTTTCCGTGTGCGGCTCTGGCTCGCCAGAGCAGCAATGTCACGCTGGCCACGTGACCCGGAAGTGTCTCCGGACAGCGCTGGCCCCCAGCCTCTTGAGTGAGATGGGTGCACAACCCCAGAGTCTGTCAAGACTGGCCCATACGGGCAGGGGTACCTTTACCTTTACCTTTATGATTGAATTCAGAGAAAGTCAGATTTTGAGGATCGGAGCCCTGCTTGGACTGGAGAAGGAAAGTTGGATAGATCACCTCATGCAGGGATTTACTAACCTTTGGGACCTAGACCTGGGTCAGGAGGAGATTGGAGCTGTGGGGACTTTCAGATTTGATGGGATTTTGAAACACACCTGAAATATCTTTTGGATTTTAGTTTTAACTACGGAGATTTGGCTGACCTGTCGAGAAGGAATAAAAACATTGCTAGGTCGGAGCTTCCCCAAGATCTACTCTTCAGTATCAAAGGAAGGAAATTAAGAACAAGATCAGCAGAAGACAAAGTAAAGTGCATGTATAAATATGAAGAAGATCTGCATAAGGGACTTGGAAAAGAGTTAAGAGCTTCGGACAGAAGATCACCAGGTTGATGAACTATATGGAATTGACGGAAATGACTGGCAGAATCCGAGACCAGGGAGAAGAGACGGTGGAAGAAGATTGGAAAAAGTTTAAAGTCTATTTATAGAAATACTGTAAAATTAATGAGTGTCAGAAAAATGTTGGAATGAAATTATATGGCTTTAGTAGAAATGTTATAAGGAGTTAAGCATAAATAAGTATTATAGTATTAATGGAAAATGAGGTTAAAATAAGTTAAGATAATTATATGACAGAAAATAGAGAAAGATGGAAAGGAATTGCTGAAACAATTAATAGAAGTAGAATACAAAAAGGGAAGTGAGAGGAGGTCGATGAAACAAGGGAATGGAAGATAAGGCATTGAAATGGTATGATGTATGTTTTAAAATTGTTTTTGCTCTGTTTTGTTTAGTTTAATGTGTTAATGTTGCGTTGTGTATTGTTTATATATTGTATTGTATTGTATTTTTTCTTTTGCTTCTTTTTTTCTTTTCCTTCTTTTTTGTAAGGTTTAAAAGTAATAAATATAATTTTTTTAAAAAACGTTTTGCTAAATAAATAAATAAAACACTCCTAACAGCTAATATCAAGTCCCCCAAATAACACAGAAGGGCTCTCCATTTTGGGTTTGTTTATTTATTTGTTTGTTTAGGATAGCTTACCTTTCCTTTAGAATCCTTTAAGAATTTATGTAGAGTTTCATTGGCAGATGAATCTGTGTTCGTGCTCAAACTGAAGCCGATGGATGTGCCATTTTCTACCTCTGTAGGCATCAATTTGAGAGAAAAGCTAGAATGAGCAGACCTATGCCTTTCGCTGAACATTTCCTTTACTGCTGACACCTGGTCCTCGTAGACTTCATTTCTAAATCTTTTGCCTCCTTTTGTCTTAGAAAGAGAAAAAAAGATATAGCAGGCAATTTAGTAGGCAATCTGCCTGGAATATATGCAGCCCAATGGAAGGAATGGTTTTCACTCTCTGTTATAACATTAGAAACTTAGAGCCAATAATTGAAAATGTACGGCAGCAGATTCAGGACAGAGAGAAAAGTGCATTAATTAAAATAAAGTGCATTCATTCATTCATTCATTCATTCATTTTGTCCCCACATTTTCTCTGAAAGTTCATTCTATCACCTATCATCTATCTATCTATCTATCTATCTATCTATCTATCTATCTGTCTGTCTGTCTATCTATCATCTATCTATCTATCTATCTATCTATCTATCATCTATCATCTATCATCTATCTATTATCTATCTATCTATTATTTCACACCAACTTTATTGCTTATTTGTTATTATTATTAATTTATTAATAGCTTTCTAAACCACTGTCTCAAGGCAGTTTACACATAAAGGTAAAGGTAAAGGGACCCCTGACCATTAGGTCCAGTCGTGACCGACTCTGGGGTTGCGGCGCTCATCTTGCTTTATTGGCCGAGGGAGCTAGTGTACAGCTTCTGGGTCATGTGGCCAGCATGACTAAGCCACGTCTGGTGAACCAGAGCAGCACACAGAAATGCCATTTACCTTCCCACTGGAGCAGTACTTATTTATCTACTTGCACTTTCACATGCTTTCAAACTGCTAGGTTGGCAGGAGCTGAGACCGAGTAACGGGAGCTCACCCCATCACAGAGATTCGAACTGCCAACCTTCTGATCGGCCAGTCCTAGGCTCTGTGGTTTAACCCACAGCGCCACCCGTGTCCCTTAGTTTACACATTGAATAGTTAAAAACAGTTAAAAACACACTGAGAAGCCAAATACATTTAAAACGAGGCTTAAACCCTAACAACTGGACACTTGTTGTAATGACCCATTTATCTGGCTGCAAAAGCAAATATAAGCAAAGGGCAACACATTCCCAAAGTAAAAACAAAAACATAGAAGATACAAAACAAAATAGGGGGAAATGATGGGGCAGAGTGGGAGAGAACTGACAAATAAACAAATAATCGATTCCTGCCACCAACAAGTTAAAAACAAGAGTTTTCAGTCTATACAAGTTTTAACAAAATATTTAAAACTAAAATATATCTGTAGAATCCCCCCAGTGGTGGGAATAATAGGTTGGTTGCCCTCAGATCAGCCATAACCCCCTAGATTCCAGCATCTGTAAAACCTGAGATATAATACAAAATGTGCAGATGCTATTCTCAATTGTTTTGTGAGAAACTAGCCACCTTCAGTGCTTTACCTTTTAGCACTTTTTTAATGACTAATGTCTAGCTCATTGGACGAAAAGAAGACGAATGCGAAACACCCATCGTCTAGAACTTCTTGATTTGTTTTTAAGCCTTTTATGCTGCTTTTCTGTGCTGGAGAAGCCTCACAGAAAACAATACACCTATCCAAAGCTTTAGTGCGGCAGTGATTGGCGATTAGGGTATCAACTCAAAACACGAAAGAATTAATGATGTTTCAGAGGTCTCATTTCATGCAAAAGTGACCCTTCAGAGTTTGCAAACCGTTTTGATACCATTGCAGAGTTGTGTATGAAAGAGAGTGCTTATCACAGCCTTAGAGCTCAGCAAATTTGTTCCCGCCCCCTGGGTGTGTTGCACAGCTCTTTCCCCCAGCTGTTCACATCAGCACAGCTTCATTAGTGTCAGATTCATTTCTGTTTGTGTATGCACCAGGAGGGTGGTTGACGGGGCAGGGGTGGCATTACCTTATGCAAAGGGGCTCACCCCTTTGTTTAAATTTCATTACTGCTTGATTGTGGAAAACCTCAAAGTGGTTTACTAAAACAATAAAGGAGCAATAATATTGGTAAACAACAACAACATTTTTTAAAAATAAAAACCTTGGCTGGAGACAAATTAGCATTGGCTGTAGGACTCCAGTCAGTGCGAAGCATCAGATTGTAGCATTTTACAACAACGTACAGGAGGCATATGCATTTTGGATAAAGCCACGCAAGCGTCGAGTCAAATGCACACTCTCCACTTTGCACAAAGGGGCTTACGTCATAATTGAGCACAGCAACATTCCATGGCTTGCGATAGTATATTCCAGTATTCCCATCGCGGACTCTGTCACAGACGCCGTTGTAAAACTCATTGTAAAACGGGCTTTCCTTCGGTTCCATGCCCAGAATGTTGACACTGTAACAACATCACACAACAAACTAGGGTCTTCCAGGATCTTGGTCACTTAAAACCACCATCCTGCTATACCATTCAAATATACAGTCGTTCCTTGGCTGACGAACACCTTGTGACTTGAACGTTTTGACTCCCAAACGCTGCAAACCTGGAAGTGACTGTTCCGGTTTGCGAACGTTCTTTGGAACCCAAATGCCCGACGTGGCTTCCGATTGGCTTCAAGAGCTTCCCACAGCCAATCAGAAGCCATGCCTCAGTTTCCGAATATTTTGGAAGTCGAATGGACTTCCGGAGCAGATTCCGTTCAACTTCTGAGGTAATAATAATAATAATAATAATATTTATATCCCACTCTCCCCAGCCGGCTGGGCTCAGAGAGGCTAACAACAGTAAAACGATAAAACATTCTAAAATCATTTCATTATAAAATTAATTCCAGTCAGATTAATGGCAACCATTGGGCTAGAGTTCTGTGAGGACTGCCAAAGGAGGGAGTCAGGCTGTGCCCTGGCTAAAGGCCTGGTGGACAGCTCTGTCTTGCAGGCCCTGCAGAAAGATGTAAAGTCCCGCAGGGCCCTAGTCTCTTGTGACAGAGCATTCCACTAGATCGGAACCACAGCCGAAAAAGCCCTGGCTCTGGTTGAGGCCAGCCTAACCTGTACAACTGTAATTCATCCTTACCACAATGGAAGGCAAGCTAGCTATCATAGGGAGTGCTGGGCACGTCACATGGCACACAGAGACCTGCCCTCTAACAGAGCAGAATGACCACGGGACTCATGAGGAAAAGGCAAGGGACCTGCTGCCACTGCTCCTCATAAGCTAACAGCATCCACCATCAGAGGTAGGCATCTCAAATTGCCTAACGGTAGGGTCGGCCCTGCCAATAGATTTGCTACATCTCCCATCATTCTCCCAAGAACTTCCCAGAACTTACCCACGGCCAGCTGTTCTTCCAATTTCTGATACATCAATTATACGGTCACGACAGGGTGCACGAGGATCACCTTCGCAATTGTCTTCGTCGGAGAAGTCTCCACAGTCGTCTTCTGTATTACACACCAACCTTTTCTTTATACAGCGTCCTAAGTGTAGAATGAGGAACCGTATCTCTAGCTGTTAAACAGTTCTTATTGCTCTCAGTCTTTTGGCTTGAACCAAACCTAGTTGGGTTTCCCCCCAGTGCCACTGGTGGATTTTTTGACCATAAAGGAAATGGAAACCTGCTTTACCCTTTCGACGTTTAAAAAATTGTCACTGTGAAAATGTAGACATTAAACAAATACAACCACACACACATACGTATAATTGTCCTTTGAGGATGAGGGGTGGTATAGATGATGATGATGATGATGATGATGATGATAAAAAACAATATCTTGATTAGGAGTGACAACCAAACCAGCAAAAATGTACAATACCAATTCAGGAAACTATGAGCTAATTTTCATGTTACTTGATTCCAGGAAAAAAAACCAACTGTTTCTGGTAGTGATGTGGCAACATTTGGCGTAGTATACCAGCATACAATTCTTTCCTGCTGTTTGCATGGGGGTGGGGATCATTTGGGGTGGATTTGGTAAAATTTGAAAAATCAATAAAAACATAGACTGTTGTGTGGCACCATGTCCTCTGGTGCGAATGAAAATTAGGGCAACATTGGCCAAAAAGCCACAATTGCACAACACACTAGGGGTGAGAGGAATGTTAGAAAACAGAACAGAAGCGCTGGCATTATAATCAGGAAAATGAGCACAACATTTCCAGGTGAAATACGCACCAGGTGAATGCATATGAGAAGGGACTTCCGTAAGAGTATTTCAGAGAGCTGCTAAATCATGACAAGATGATGCCTTGTGTTAAGCAACTAACGATCTCCAATATAATCCACCGTGGGAATCAGTTTCAAAGAACAATGCAAAGGAACTGCATACCATTTTCACACATGAAGTCATTGCCACAATCTGGCAGCTCTTCAGGGCAGGGGGTGTCTGGCTGGCAGAACTGTCTGTCTCCCAGAGCTTCAATACACGGCTTCCCTCCATATTGTCCGAATCTCACAACACTCCTCGAGCGATACTTTAGAAAAGAAAGGAAAAAGAATTACAGGTGCTCAAAAGGACTGGTGTGGCTGTGCAGCCATAAAATGATGTACCTTCATTGCACATGCCAAATAACTTTGATGGAAACTAAATGGGAGGTTGGGGGGGAATTATGCATGAAATTAAAGGGAGGCCTACTCATCGCACCTCCACAATGGAGTCTCCATTCTTTTGTGGTTTGAGCTCCCAGACAATGAAAATGTTTTAGTTTTATGCTTGAAAAATGTAAAACAAATAATAAAGCCTGCTATTTCTAAGGAACAAATAACAATTGGGGAGAGTGGTGGTAGATGCTTTTCTTATTTTAAAGTCATTTGTTGTGTACTGATCAAAAGGCATGCCTGGTTAGAAAATACCAATGACTACTTTCTCTACAATGTTAATACATCCAGGAATGCCTGAAGACATTTTGCTGCTTAAAGCAAAGGACAAGATGGAACCCTGTCCTCATATTCCACATTTATTACTACTGGACTAGGAGTTGAATTTTACTTCAACTGTGGCAAAGGGACAGTGTCCTTTGGCATACTTGAGGGCAGCAGACCAGCTCAAGGAGCACAAGGCAAACTTCCCTACCACTCCCTGTCAGCCAGTATTTGCTGCCTCACCTCGCCTAACGGTAGGGCTGTAGGAACATCCAGTATGCAGACTGTTGTACACAGAAATCTTCTAAAAGTATAGTGCAGTGCACCAGTAGGTGGCACTCTTTGTGCTACAATCCTCCAAATATATGCTGACTACATTGCCAGATGATTTGAGGATAGGACTGGAACATCGGGTTTGGAAAAGGCGCATGCTACACAGAGTCTAACCCCTGCACTGAGGTAAAAATATCAACAGCCCTAATAATTTGTACCTTACTGTTGTTCTGATTCGGATTATGGATGGTGCCACTAAGTTCATTATCATCCCGTGGCTCTACAAAGTCAGAAAACAAAACAAGCTACCCCCTGTCCCCACTCCCAAAGTCATGAACATTTACTTTACTGTCAGGAGTTTGGAGTTACTGAGTCACTTCTGGGTTGAACTATGTAGAGCCATCACCAATTAGGATAGACCACAATATAAAGCAAAGGAAAAACAAAAAAGCAAAGACATCACCTTGCCAACAAAGGTCCTTATAGTTAAAGCCTTGGTTTCCCCAGTAGTGATGTATGGAAGTGAGAGCTGGACCATAAAGAAGGCTGATCGCCAAAGAATTGATGCTTTTGAATTCTGGTACTGGAGGAGACTCTTGAGAGTCCCATGGACTGCGAGAAGATCAAACCTCTCCATTCTGAAGGAAATAAGCCCTGAGTGCTCACTGGAAGGACAGATCCTGAAGCTGAGGCTCCAATACTTTGGCCACCTCATGAGAAGAGAAGACTCCCTGGAAAAGACCCTGATGTTGGGAAAGATGGAGGTCACAAGGAGAAGGGGACGACAGAGGACGAGATGGTTGGACAGTGTTCTCGAAGCTACCAGCATGAGTTTGACCAAACTGCGGGAGGCAGTGGAAAATAGGAGTGCCTGGCGTGCTCTGGTCCATGGGGTCACGAAGAGTCGGACATGACTAAAGATCTAAACAACAACAACAACAATATAAACTGGAGCTCTACAAAGTGTGCCATTGCCAGAAGTCCGGACATTGATACTGAATCCCAGGGGCTGGAAATTGCAGGAGGGGAAATTGCTCTTGTGCTGGGTTGCTGCTTGAGGGTTTCCTGCAGGCATCTGAGTGGCCACTGCAAGAATAGGATGCCGTACTGGGTGGGCCACTGATCCTCAGGCTAATCTTACATTCTTATCCCTAAAACACATTGTTGTTGTTTCAGACAAAAGCCTCCTGAGCTAACTATCAGTCACAAACCCATGACTTACTCTTTCCTTCGCACATGCATTGCACGGTCCCCATTCGCTCCAGCGGCTCAGCAAGCAATCGATGGGCCTGACGTCCACTTCTCTTCGCTCTCTTAGTATAGAACAACAAGATGCTTTTATGCAGTACTATTCAGTAAACTAAAAATCAGAAGCAATGTTATTGGGGAAGGCGGGGAAATAGGCCCCATACTAGGGGAAAGACATCGCCAAAAGAGACGAGAAAAGGGACATATATTTGCATATGCTGATTTTTATGGACACAGAGGCAAAGGCAGAAAAATTTACAGCCTATCTTGCTATAGTGGGAAGCCTGCGACCATGAGGTGACTTGACTTGGTGCCTTCTCAGTTTGTTCTCCACGCACTCACTGCTGATGGAGAACTTTAAGGTCATTGCTCTCCTTTCTTATGATGCTTCTGTCTTTAAAACTAGACTGGGCAGTTGAAAATACAGGACTTTTTTATCATCCCAAGAGCCATGTTCCTTCCTGGGAAACCTTACAGTGGATCTTCCTTTCATGTTTGAACTGGAAGCCACTCCCACTAAATTCATTGGTGCTGATTACAATCTAAGCATATACAGAACTGCGGTCTCATATACTGCCTTGATGCTGAAATTGGAAATCATTCAGATTCGCTAACTTCAGGCTCCAAAGAGTAATCAGAGCAAATTCTACATTTGCTGCGGGAAATGCAACACAGATTTTATTTTATTTATGTATTCATTTTAAAGTCCTCTTACCTTTTCCTCCCTGGTGAGACAAAGCCATTTGCTCCTAAGATGCACAGTGCCGCTATAAGAGGCAGTAAGGTTTTCATGGTGCTGCTGTCGACTGTGACACCAAAACCATAGCACCCAAATGGGAAGCTTTTTGTCCTTTCCTTTTTGTTATTGATTAGCAGAAAAACAAACAAAAACCCCTGCCAAAAAGAGGCAGAGCATGCTGCTGACTTTCGGGAAGCACCCTGGAGTTCGTTGACAGTGAAGAATTTGGAAAATCAGCTGATCTGGGTATTCCCCAGGCAGAGAGAAGGGTAGAAAAGAAAGCCCAGGCACACCTGCCCTTCCTCTCTCCAATTCCACGCATTACACAATAGGGCGGTAGCTCAGGGTCAGAGTGTGTGCTTTGCATACAGAGGGTCCTCGGTTCAGTTCCTGGCATCTCCAGGTAGGGCTGGGAATCCCCTGCATCTGAAAACCTGCAGACCCACTGCCTGTAAGTCAGCCTGGACAATTTGGAGCTGGGGGGAACTAAAGGTTTGCCTTGATGTAAGGCAGCACCCTATGTTCTTATGCACAAAGTGGGGGGGGGGAGAGAACAAAGCAGCACTGTTTTATTATAAAAGCAAAGCACATCAGGAACCTCTGGAAGAATGCGGAAAATAGAATGCAGTAGGCACACCCAAAAACAAGTTAGACCACTTAACTGGAGCATTTGACAAGTCCCTAGTGCTGCAACAGCATTATCCATTACCATTAAGTGCTGACCACCCTGGGCACCTAAGACAAAACAAGGAGAGGGTCTTCAATGAGCCAGCCCAAAACCTTTTACTAGTTATAGTGGGGTAAGAAAGCTGGGGAGGGGGGCGGGAATCACACCTGGCAACCGATGCACCCCTTTGGTTTCAGACAGTACATGGGGACGCAGGTAGCACTGTGGTCTAAACCACTAAGCCTCTTGGACTTGCTGATCAGAAGGTTGGCAGTTCAAACCCCCACAATGGAGTGAATTCCCATTGCTCTGTCCCAGCTCTTGCCAACCTAGCAGTTTGAAAGCACGCCAGTGCAAGTAGATAAATAGGCACCGCTGCAGTAGGAAGGTAAAAGGCGTTTCCGTGTGCTCTGGTTTCCGTCATGGTGTTCTGTTGCACCAGAAGCGGTTAAGTCATGCTGGCCACATGACCTGGAAAGCTGTCTGTGGACAAACACTGGATCCCTCAGCCTGAAAGCGAGATGAGCACTGCAACCCCATAGTCGCCTTGACTGGACTTAACCATCCAGGGGTCCTTTACCTTTACATTTAATACATGGGGAGAAGAGTCTAAAAAGCCCGGGATGCAAATTTTCACGGGCCTCTAGCTACCATGGAGGCTCACCTATCAGAAGTAATGTATTTAACTCTGGAAGTGTATACTTGATTCTAACCAAAGTCAGTCTCCTAGAGAAAATACATACAGTATCAGGAGGCATAGTATGGTCAAAATTGAGCATACACTTCCAGAGTTACACAACTGCTGAAACCAGACATCAGAACGTGCCGCGGTTAGTGGAATATTCACTACCCCCCCAAAGAGGGTGGGCAGGTTAGATTGGTGGGGCTTGGAGCATCGCTGACCAGGATCCATGCAGTTGCTTGATTCAAGAGGGAGTTGTACGTGGCACAGAGGCCAATGAAAACACATTTGAGATGCTATAAATCAGGCTTCCTCAACCTCGGCCCTCCAGATGTTTTGAGACTACAGTTCCCATCATCCCTGACCACTGGTCCGGCTAGCTAGGGATCATGGGAGTTGTAGTCCAAAAATATCTGGAGGGCCAAGTCTGAGGAAGCCTGCCATAAATCCACCACAGAGTATCAGTCAGCAGAGATTAGAGTGAGTTCAAGGCACTGCAAGATCTGGCTTCCCTTCTGAGCCACTGTGCCATACCTGCATACTTCTGCAGGAATAGTTCTGTACTAATCTTAAGATTAAGGGACGCAGGTGGCACTGTGTGTTAAACCACAGAGCCTAGGACTTGCCGATCAGAAGGTCGGCGGTTCGAATCCCCACGACAGGGTGAGCTCCCGTTGCTCGGTCCCCGCTCCTGCCAACATAGCAGTTCGAAAGCACGTCAAAGTGCAAGTAGATAGACCTTCCTCTGGCGGGAAGGTAAATGGCATTTCCATGTGCTGCTCTGGTTCACCAGAAGTGGCTTAGTCATGCTGGCCACATGACCCGGAAGCTGTACGCCGGCTCCTTCAGCCAATAAAGCGAGATGAGTGCCGCAACCCCAGAGTCGGTCACGACTGGACCTAATGGTCAGGGGTCCCTTTACCTTTTTAATCTTAAGCTTAACTTGATTGTACAGAAGGTTTGACAAAGTCCCTTTTAAATATGCCCTTGTTTGGAGTAAGATTGTTTACTTTTCAGAGATACAGAGGGACATTCGATTATTCAGCAATCACGTCCAATCAAAAGAAAAATTAAACATTTACTAGCTGGTTGTTTATGGCACTTACTTCATCCTGAACTCGGTAGCTGGGGAAGCAACTTCGAACAATTTTTTTTGTAGCTTAGAGCGAAGCTTTTGGGGCCGAAAGGGAAGGTGAGGAGGGAATCCCCAGCGGTGCAGGGTACTCAGGAAACATGCTTCAAAGAGAGAACCTTGTGATTCCCACAGCAATATGGATGTCTAAGCCAAATATTAATTGTTGTACCACCAGCTATGTTGCAAGCCTTTACGCCAAGTTTGAGGCAGCAGCGAGAACCTAGCTGAGAGCCGTATTTTCAATAGCGGCATACTGCTGTTGTCAGTTAAGCCCGCATCCTGTGGACTGCATCCAATGTTCTTTGGACCCCAATAGCGGAGTAGGAGAGCTAAAAATAATGCCAATATATTTCACATCTGGCAACTAATTCGCTCCTTTGATTTCAGATAGCACATGGGGAGACAAATCTAAAAAGCCCGGGACACAAATTTTCACAGCCCTCGAGCAGCTATGGACTCATTTACCAGAAGTAGTGTATTTAGTGTTAACTCTAGAAGTGTATATTCAATTCTGACCAAACTAGGCCTCCTATGTATATTTTGCTCTAGGAGGCTTAGCTCACTATCCCATCCATTCTTTAGCAACAGAGAGATGCAAGGAGCTTCCCCCATAAACGGCAGTGGCTGATGTAGGTGCACTCCCACCCCAACTGGGCAGGTGGCTAGTGGGGAGCACATACCAGCCAAATGTCATGGAAAAAACAGGACATCCCCTTTTTCTCACAAGATCACAAAGGCCATTTTGGGTGCCACGCTCTTGCCCGAGAAAGTGCTTTTGGGGGGAGTGAGATCGCAGCACAGGTCACGTGACTCACCCGGGAGCGCATCCCAGAAGATGCATGTCCCAAAGTGGGACGGCCATTTTGTGTTGTGGCATTTCACTATGGCAGCCATTTTATGACTGGCACCCACAATTTTTCAGAGTTCCAAATGTGCCCTGGTCCCAAAAAGTTGGCTTATGATTTGACACCCTGTACCCACTTAAGTTGCATACCAGTGCACTGAGGGAAGCAGTACTCTATCAATGTGGGTGTACATTCTAGGTGATTCAAGGACCCAGGGCTTTTATAAGCTTCTAGTTACAAATGCTTTTACACACCTGTTCAATGACTTAGACTCAGGTTACCCAAATATAACTACTATCATATGAAAGCAAAGTGCCCTGCTTCTGGAAAACCACGTTAAAAGTTTTCACCAAACTCCTAGAGGAAGAGGCCGCTTTTGAAATGAAGTTACATTTAATTGTCAGAGTATTTGACTACTTTTTACAATGTAACACAATCCAAAAATTCCTACATTTCCAGTCAGAGACAAATACATATAAATTGATAGCTTTGTTTTGCATTACAGGAAAAGTGCAGTAGAATATGTACAGAGCAGTTTGCATAACTCACCGGCAGAACAGGTCACTACAGACAAAGTGTTTACTAGAAAGCAGATCTCCCATTATGCATTTATCTAGCCATTTAAACATGGATACCATTTTCAAGTTTGCGCTGATAAATGCTGTAAAGGAGACACACACAATGCTCTTGCATCAGTTCTGCTCAGTTTGTTATTAAGCCCCTTGTTTTAATGTATTATCACTCTGCATAGAATTCTAGCTATACTATACCTTGATTGCCATGATTGCAATTTTTGCTTGCTCCAAGTACAGTTGCTTTTCAATTTTTACAAGTGATAGTACATTCACAGGACCCACCCCCTTCTTTAAAGGACACCCATCTATTTCTGCATCCATCCTTTTTCAACCCTGGTTTGAAGAATCTTGCTAGAGGGTTAATGGTCAACACACTAGATGCATTAAAAAAAAAAATCACTTCCAAGGTGTTGCTTGTGTGTCTCTCGGCTATGACCACAGCCAGCCTGCATGGACATTAAGGGTCAGTCATTACACTTTTGGAACCTCCCCATTACAAGTCAAAGATGGTTTTGAATGATCTTCATAACAATTCAAACATGCTTTCACTTTGACATTGCTGGAGGCGTGTGAAAATGAGTTCTGTCCAGTTTTAAAGCTTGCAGTTAAGGCTGGGAGACGTACAAGAGACCATTTTTATGTTCTAGGTGACTCAGTGCTGCGAATTCATATCCCGGTTCTTTCCCCTTGTGTGGAGGTGAATACTAGTCTGTGCAGTTTCTCATCCTAGAAGGAAGTTCAGTAAAAGCCCCATTTACAGCCAAGGTTCATCCAAGCCTTGACAAAATGTGAACTTGGCTGAAGGCCTAGGAGACACCACAGTGTTCAGTTAAATCCACTTGGGCTGAAGTTCGCCACCCAATTCCAGTTTGGTCTCTGGCAGATTCCTTCCTCGGCTTTCGATGGCTACAATCCAAGGACTCACTGCACCGTACTGCAATCCAAAAGTGGATGGCGAATGAGGCAGATAATGCATGCAGAGTGAAGACAGTAACAGGGGAGGGTATCCAGTTATTCATCACATCCTTGCACCATGGGCAGTCCAGTTATTCCTCTGCTGGTTTGCACTCATTCCTGGGTCAAGAGAACAAGAGGGAGATGGTTAGCACTACTGGGCTGAGTCACACGAAACTTGCTCTCTTGGGGTTTGCTGTGTGGAACTACTGAAAAGTAATGGGTTAAGAATGGGGTGTACAAACGGGAGGAGATATAGCAGCAGCAGCATGCAAAAAGTCAATCTTTACCATCACTTTTTTTTCACTATGTGGCTCAGAATATGGTAGTCCTGTAAATGGCTGGTATGAAGATAGCACTGAATGTTGTTGTAACTGTACCTGGTATGTAGGTAGCTACTTAAGCAGCTGGACTGGTGACTGGGCGTGGTTGCCGAGACCATATAACACCGGTCCTGAAAGACCTACATTGGCTCCCAGTATGTTTCCGAGCACAATTCAAAGTGTTGGTGCTGACCTTGAAAGCCCTAAACGGCCTCGGTCCAGTATACCTGAAGGAGCATCTCCACCCCCATCATTCAGCTCCGAGGGCCTTCTGGCGGTTCCCTCACTGCGAGAAGTGAGGTTACAGGGAACCAGGCAGAGGGCCTTCTCGGTAGTGGCGCCCGCCCTATGGAACGTCCTCCCACCAGATGTCAAGGAAATAAACAACTATCTGACTTTTAGAAGACATCTGAAGGCAGCCCTGTTTAGGGAAGTTTGAGGTTTTATCATGTTTTTAATATTCTGTTCCCCAGAGTGGCTGGGGAAACCCAGCCAGATGGGCAGGGTATAAATAAATTAATTATTAATAATTATTTATTATTTATTTATTTATTAATATTAATAATAATAATCCATTGGTCCAGATACTGCAGTATATTCTACACAGTCTGGCAGCTGCCCTCTAGGTTTCCAGGAAGGAATCTTTTCCATGCCTACATAAAGATGCTGGGGACTGAACCAAAGACCATTCACATGCGAACCAGATCTTTTGCGCTAATAGCCATCTCCTTCCTTAGCACCATATCTATACTGAGCAACATTAAGGGCCAAAACTGGTGTCCATCCTGCTCTGGGCAAGGTTTATGCAGTATGCATATTTTGTTCTGGGTGCTTCTTGATCCTTTACCAGCTTGCCTGCTACCACCATTTGTGGATGTAACCTAAACCATAGCTCCATGCTCCGATGACCTCACAGCTGGTTTTCTATCATGCTTTGGGACTGCCCCTTAGTGCAGGACTCAACCACTAGAATGTCCATTGGTACAGCCAGAGTTGTGACTTTGGTAGCCTGTTCACATCTGTGTGCAATGTAAGGAGCTCACAGTCCCAACTTTTATAAAGCCCTAAATGACACAACACCAATTGTGGTGGTTTGAATCCTGGTCTCCCAGATCCTAGCTCAAGACTCTTAACCACTAACCCACATTGACTCTCCACACAGTTGCCTCTTACCTCCTAGCATGGCCCCCGTTTTGCCTTTTTTAGATCGAGTCAGGTTCAGGATCAACAGCCACCCCTCTAAGAGACACTTACCTATCAAGCTTACGCAAACGGGTTTCCAAAAGGATCGCCAAATGGAGCAGAAGCCAGCTGGTTTGGTACGGCAGTCTAGAAAGGAGGAGACTGCTTTATTTATGCACAATTGGGAAGTCTTTTTGCAGGCAAGTTGCAAATACTTGAATACCCTATGCTTGCCAGTTGTGTCGAGTTGGCAAATATCTTGTTTGATCTGCAGGATCTAAGCTTCTCACATCCAGCAAGGTTGCAGCAGCTTGCTCAGAGGCAGCTCATGCTTCTTAAGTGAGAGTTGTGGTTGGGACATCAACCCCCATCACCAGCTACAATATCTAGAGTACAGATCTCTTGCAGGTGACGGGCGATGCATGCAACAGTTCCGTTCAAGGCACCTTCAGAAACTGGGTGTTGGGTATTGTGTTATTGTCTGTCTGTCTGTGTCTGTGTCTGTGTGTGTGTGTGTGTGTGTGTGTGTGTATGTACACACACACAGAGAGAGAGAGAGAGAGAGAGCCCACACCCTCCAAGGTGAAGGGCCTGTTGGGTATTGTGTTGTGTGTGTGTGTGTGTGTGTATACACACACAGAGAGAGAGAGAGATAGGGGAGGTGGCGGAGGAAAAAGAATGCACAGTGCTTCCAATATGACACCATATACTATGGTGGTTTGGTCTTACAGCAAAGTGTTGCTCATGCCACTGAATTATGCAAACATACAACCCCTGCCAATTATGTTGGTCAAGGATCAGTGCAGTCTGCTGGCTGTTGGCTAACAAGCATGTTGCTTGAGTATGCCTTCCATTCTAACCACGGGTCGAAGGGTGCTTGATTATTCTTACATCTATCCTCTTTTTTTTTTTAAAAAAAAAAAATATGCATGGAGCCTTCAATGAATAAGCCATAGTGGTTGGTGTTAACACACTCTTATCTGTACAGACTGCCAGCTTTAAGCTACACTATAAACACCTTTGATCACCTGCCACCTGCACTTGGGTTAACTGGGGACAATGCCAGCTTTCATTAGAAGGCAATAGGACCCCAGGGGTGCTTCAACTCTGGAGAAAGAAGTGGTCCATAATTTACAGCCAACAGAAGTACAGCCATGGATAGATAGAAGTGGAGTTTGCTCCGCCACTTACCGAGTTTAGCGATGGAACAGCGAAAGGGTCTGTCTTGAAAGGGTTTTCAAATAGGTCTTCAGCAGGCTTGGCAGTTGGCACAGCGTTTGGCCTGAGAACAGGATTTGGTGGCACTGCAATGCAGAACAGACTTATTTTTAAACCACAAGACACTGTAAGCCACCCATTTCACATAACACAGCAAACACAGCCACACTTGGCACCAAGTGCTATGTTTTTCTGCTGAGGGCACACATTGCAGGTGTATCAGTGTACATCACCATTTAGTTTACACAGCCAATATGGCACCTGGGGGGGGGGGACGGACTGTGCCCACAGAGGCCTTCTCTGGGGCCCATAAAGTCCTCTTACCATCATCACCCTGAAATTAGTCACTGAAGCAAGCTTTCTACTTCAGTTGTGGTGTAGCATGGCACCCACAATTGTTCCTCTAGTTTTCAAACATGCCCACAAGCCTAAAAAGATGATGTTAACCATCTGCCCATCCCAGGTTAAAGCACACATCCACCTGCCCCAGAGACTACTTAAAAATATGCATCATGTCCACTAAAATACAGTGGAACCTTGGTTTTTGAGCACCTCAGAAGCCAAACGTTTGGGAAGCCGAATGCCGAAAATCTGGAAGTAAATGCTTCCGTTTTCGAACATGCCTTGGAAGCCAAACAACTTCTGCTGCATGTTTTTCAATTTTCTCAATGGAAATTCCCAACAGCCCTTTGCGCCTCGGTTGTCAGACGTTTCAGAAGTAGAACGGTCTTCTGGAACGGATTACGTTCGACAACCGAGATTCCACTGTATGCGTATTCTGTGAGGGGAGGAGAAAGGTCACTTCTTTAAAGGTTCCCTCAAGGAATATAGCAGATTTACCACCAGTTTTTGTAGCCAGCCAGCTAGCTTCAAAGTCATCGTGGTCAGCCAACTCTTGAGGAACCCCCACTTTGTTACTGAAATAACTGGCAAAGGCTCCAGAAGCTTCCGACAGACCTTGTTGTTGCTGCTGCTCTGCCCTCCTCGCAGGCACGGCGGGCAGTTTCGCCAGCTGGAAGTCTTTGAACATGGCTTTTACATCCTTTATTTCCTTATCACCGAGTGGATCCAAAGCAGTGAAGGCGTCGCTTTCCTTCTTGGGCAACTCCTTCTGAGGTGCAGTTCTGGGAGGCAACTGAGGGGGGCTTCTAGCAGGCAACAGAGAGGGGCCCTGGGATGCGAGCGGAGGTGGGAATATGGCGGGCTGGAAAGGGTTGCCAGTGCTGGAGGGCTGGACCCACGCATTAGGAGGAGGACCCCGTACAGGCTGACCCCAGAGATCTGGAGCTGGAGCCTGGATCGGGGCTCCCAAGGACAATGGTGGCTGACTCCAGCTGGGAGCTTGTGGAGCAGCGTCAAAGCCAAGAGGCTGAGTGAAACTTGCTGGCTGAACACCCAGAACAGATCCAGGAAAGGCTGAAGAAGGCTGGTTGAAGATTGCAGGTTGGGGACCCCAGGCTGGTGTTGGAGAAGCAGTTGTGGGAAGGCCACCTGGGGAGAAAAAGCCCACACATCGATTAAGTTATGCTGCTCTCTCATCAGGCAACTCCACAAACACCTTAGTTGACAAAAAAAAGTACGTTTCCGAGCACAATTCAAAGTGTTGGTGCTGACCTTTAAAGCCCTAAACAGCCTCGGCCCAGTATACCTGAAGGAGCGTATCCACCCCCATCGTTCAGCCCAGACACTGAGGTCCAGCTCTGAGGGCCTTCTGTTGGTTCTCTACCTGAGAGAAGTGAGGTTACAGGGAACCATGCAGAGGTCCTTCTCAGTGGTGGTACCTAACCTGTGGAAGGCCCTCCCATCAGATGTCAAGGAAATAAACAACTACATGACTTTTATAAGACATCTGAAGGCAGCTCTGCTTTGTTGTTAGTTTAGCTGTGTCTGCCTCTTTGTGACCCCATGGACCAGAGCACGCCAGGCACTCCTATTTTCCACTGCCTCCCGCAGTTTGGTCAAACTCATGCTGGTAGCTTCGAGAACACTGTCCAACCATCTCGTCCTCTGTCGTCCCCTTCTCCTTGTGCCCTCCATCTTTCCCAACATCAGGGTCTTTTCCAGGGAGTCTTCTCTTCTCAAGAGGTGGCCAAAGTATTAGAGCCTCAGCTTCAGGATCTGAAGCTTAGGGAAGTTTAAAATGTTTGATGTTTTATTGTGTTTTTAATATTCTGTTTGGAGCCATCCAGAGTGTCTGGGATACCTGGCCAGATGGGCAGGGTATAAGTAATAAATTATTATTATTGTACATACCAGCACAAAGTTTATATTTATCTGTATTAAGGACACAAGAGCCCCGCTAGATCAGGGCATAGGCCTATCTAGGCCAGCATACTTCTCACAGTGGCCAATCAGATGGGACACCTGCAAACCTGTTTGATGTATTACAGTATTTTAATATTTTTTTTGGAAGCCACCCAGAGTGGCTGCGGAAGCCCAGCCAGATGGGCGGGGTATAAATAAATTATTAATTATTATTATTATTATTATTATTATTATTATTAGCGCCTGAGCAGCTACAGTGTTCTGCCCACTTGAAATTCCCAGAAAACTGTAGACATTAAATTGCTTTGCAATGAAGGTACACACAGATCCATCAACATGGCCTTGCAGATGTTGGGAGCACAACCCCACAACCCATTGGCCACACTGACTGGTGCTCATGGGACTTGTAGTCCAAGAACAGGATTCCCCATCCCTGCCTCAAGGAAAGAACAGACTTCACTAACCTAGTACAGGCATAGGTGCTGCTACAGGAGCACTAGTGTTGAAGAGGTCTAGAGGATTGGTCTGTGCAGGTGGAGGCGGCACTGCAGTTGTCAGAGTGCTTGTTGCAGGAGCAAAGATGCCTGAGCCAAACAGGTCACTACTGGCTGAACCCTGGAAATGTGTTGGTGGGGAAGACACATCAGGCATAATGGTTATATATGTACAGGAAGTTAAACATTGCCCAGATTGCTATTACAAGCACTACAACCCCACCAAACTGTCCTATAGGCTGAATGGCTGAAGAATCCTATAGCGTGCATCTAAGTTAAATCAATTATTATTAAAGGTGAGTGTGGGCTCCCATCTACAGCAGAGATGGAGAACCTGACGTTTTAGACTCCAGTACCCATCAGGCCCAGCCAGCATGGTCAACAGTCAGGGACAATGGGTTTTGTAGTCCAGCGACTTCTGGAGGGCAGCAAGTTACCCACCTTTGATCAACAATAGTCTCTTGTCAATTCTGTATGGTAGCAACCAAGAAGGGCTGCAGCCAAATAGAGATATTTTATGCAAGGCTGATGCAATACCTTGACACCTTGTTACTGAACTACACCAGTGATCTCCCCAAAACTACATTCAACACATGCATTAGGAGTTTAAGCATCTTACTTACCAGAGCTACAGAGACATGGCAGCATTAGGAGGAGAGAGGAAAGTTAGGATTAGAAAGAATGATTGATGTACACAGAAAGCCAAGCCACAGAGTTTAAGGTTTGCTATGGCTATGACCGACAGCTTATAAGAGGACCGAAGGCAAGCTAGTTCTCTGCCAGCAGAGGTTTTGTTGAGGAAGGGGGAGGGAAATCCCTTCACCTAGTCCAAGTAGGAAAACATGCATGTCACCACTCTGTGCATGCACCATTGTTCACCTTAACAGTCCTCCTTCCTCTTCCTGGCTTGGTGCTTTGGGGAGGTGGGCTAATCGTAATAGAGTCATGCGACATCAATTGGCCGTTGCTATCGGAGTCTAGCCGTAATCCATTTTGCACCGGTAATCCTTTGGAAGAGCTCTCCAGAAAGACATTTACTGGGGATGTGGCAGGGAAGCCGTTCTGTTCTCTCTCCGGCACCCCATTTGGAGTCCTCGCGGCTAGTTGGGAAGGCTTACTCTCAAGCAGCCACTGGCTGGCCGGCATTTCCTGCTTGCCAGTTCGGTTGGAGATCTGGTCAAACTCTTGCCCAAAGTAGTCTACATCCCCATTCATACCACTGCTCCCCATGGGGCTAGTCACAACACTTCCCATCTTCTGGCTGGGAGGCTTCAGAGAAGAATCGATTGGGGGCTGCGCCAATTGGTCGGGTTGCGTGAAAGGGTCATCCCTGAAAGGGTCAGGATTTGGGGTGGGGAAGAAGCTGAGATTTGCAGAGAAAGCATTGTCAGGCAAGAAAGGTGGCTGCAGCTTGGACAGTGGTAGGGGAGGCGCGATGTCATTCAAGAAAATATCCTCCTCTTTGAGAGAAGTCGGAGGGGCCTCAATTTCAGAATTTAAATCCACTAACAGGATCTCTTTATCCTCCTCCTATTAGGTTTGAGAGAGAAGACTGATTAGCAGAAGAGACACTGTAGACAATGTGCAAGAGAGTCTCATGTGCTTATTAAAAATCACAGAGCAAGCAGAATGGCAATGGACTCCAGCAATTCTTAAAATAAGAAACCTATCACCTACACACTCCCGTGCCCTTGAATTTGATAGGTAACCCTATAGTGAATTTTGTGCACTTATTGGACAATCAACCAGGAGATTTGAAGATCAGGAGCATCAATTTTGAAATTGTGGTAAAGGAAGAATGCTTACACAATGTTGAGTGGAGTCTGGTTCATTAGGGCAAATGGGAACCACTAACCTCAGTCTGCTCTTGGCCAACCCCATGGGCCTACCTTTGTATTTAGGTTCAGCCCAGGGGGTATCCCCAGATATCAACTTCCTCCTCCTCATGGATAGGACCCCTAATGCCATGGTGGCCTGTCTGGAAAAACCACAAGTACTTGCTCCCAAGAGCTGCAATCTTCCCAAAGGCATCTGACTAGGAAGCCTGAACATGGCGGAAATTGTGGTCACAGAAATCCAACCAGGATTCCCAGTGCTTCGTACTTCTAGTTTCCTTCTCAACCCTTGCTCGGAATATCATAGAGAAGCACATTGTACTTTTGCATATATTCCCTGTCCCAATGCATCCAGCTACATGGATTTGAAAATACTGATTCACAGCTTTGATTCTGGTGGCAGTGTTCGAATCCCTGAATAGTGCATTTAGTATGGCTGAGCCAATCTCTAAAGCATATTCTCTTCCACTAAGCTAAGGTAACATGCATGGTGCCCTCCAGATACTCCCCACCAGTTGCAGTGAGCATGGCCAATGGTCAGGGATGATGGGAGTTGAAGGGCACCATTTTAGCTACCCCTCTACTAAGCCAATGCCATCTTGCCAACATGGCAATTCCTAATAGGTACAAATGGCCAATGGGCCTAATTTCAAGCACCTTACTCTTGGGGGTGGGACTGTGTTCACATTTCTATCTGGAAAAGTTCAATCATATGGGTAGGTAGTCAACTGCTCATCTGAAACCACCCCTAAGCATCCAAGACAGGCCAGTTCTTAGAAGATTCCTCCTACCATTAGGTCATTTAAAAAGCTAGCAACAGTACAAAGCCAATTCTACTCACTGAGGGGCTGTTCAGGTCAGGTGGAGTAGACATGTCTCCAAACAGATCCATCTGCTCCATACCCTTTAAGAACAAAATGGTCAGAAAATTAAAATCTATCATACACCTCAGCCTGCAAGGTCATTTGAGTCTAACGAAGAGCATGCTTGGAAGCCTAAGTCTCTGTGGTCTACTTCTCTGAAGTTCAGTTTGCTCAGTCAATCAACTGGCTGCTCATCTGTGAAACCTCTCTTGAAACCTTGGGTGTGGTCTCAAAGCAGAAGAGGCCACTATTTTGTCAACCAGGGCTGGTCAGTGCCTGGGGGGGAGGGGGAGGCATGATACAGAAGAAAAAAGGAATCACATACCAGCTTTATTTTGTCGGCTCGTTCAGTAGCTGTTTCATCACTGCCATTCTGGAACAAAGGAGATGGGGCGGGGGGAGGGAGTGAGAGAGTGAGAGAGTGAGTGTGTGTTTTGGTCTCAGATACTCAATAAGAATAAGCTTTCCCCATTTTCACACATTAAGCAGCAAATGTACTTAAAAGTCTAACAGGCAATTGCATTTGATTTTCAGGCCTAAAGACTTATTTGTTTATTACCTCAACAGGTTTATTGGCCTCTTCGTTCTGAAAAAAAAGAAGACATCACGCCATCAACATTTATAGAAAGATTTATATATTTGTCCATGTCTACACTGATGGGCAGGACACGGGTGGCACTGTGGGTAAAACCTCAGTGCCTAGGACTTGCCGATCGTATGGTCGGCAGTTCGAATCCCCGCGGCGGGGTGAGCTCCCGTCTTTCGGTCCCAGCTCCTGCCCACCTAGTAGTTCGAAAGCACCCCTAAGTGCAAGTAGATAAATAGGTACCGCTTTATAGTGGGAAGGTAAACAGCGTTTCCGTGTGCTGCACTGGTGCTGGCTTGCCAGAGCAGCTTCGTCACGCTGGCCACGTGACCCGGAAGTGTCTCCGGACAGCACTGGCTCCCGGCCTCTTAAGTGAGATGAGCGCACAACCCTAGAGTCAGACATGACTGGCCCGTACGGGCAGGGGTACCTTTACCTTTCTCTGAAGTCAGCAGTTGCCCAGACACTGTCCAAGGCCAATGTCTGCCCCATCACCTGCTACCTGAACTAGAGCATGCACAACTTATGGATGGGATCTGCTTGGTGCAAGGTATGTTCTACAGCTCTGTCTGCATGGGAAGGAGCAGACTGAGGAACCTCCAAGCTTCCTAGTCTGTCCTTTAACCTGTGCTCAATTTCCTTCAGGCTAGACTGATACTTTTAGGGTTGCTGACCTTGTTTCCTACTTCCTTTTTAACACCCTCACCCTGGAACAGATCTTCCAACCCAAATAGATGAATTCATTTTCCTTTTTACCCCATGACCTTGTTGACTGATCTTTTGTACTTGAAGAGTGGACTTATCTGGGAGTAAGTAGTATTGCCAAGTTTAGACAGGCTCCTTCCAGCCGTGTCAGATTTATCTTAGATCAACCAAGTTCATGGTTCAGTCACTGCCACTTTAGATCAATAGCAGGTTTCATTTATCTTAGGTATGGCTACTGAGCAGCATAAAAATCTGAAAACTTAACAACAGGCAGCATTACCTTTCGCTTGTCACCCTCTTCTTTTTTCTTCATGTTATAGATTACTTGGAATAGATCCTTCAAATCTACTACTAGAGGTTCAGCCTAGAAGAGAGTAACAGGCAGTGAGTGAGTGAATGGACAGGACTTAGATTTCCACTTTGTGGCGGAATTCACAATTCAGCTCATTTCCAAATGGAGTGGAATAGAATTCAAGGAACAGAATTCAAGGCCTATACTAGTGGCATTTTCTCCCAGTGTTCCATTTCCCTGCTGTGATTAGAATTCCCTAGATTTTACTTTCTTGGGCTCCATGATCACTGCAGTTGGTGATAGCAGTCACAAAATTAAAAGATGCCTTCTTCTTGGGAGAAAAGCGATGACAAACCTAGATAGCACCTTAAAAAGCAGAGACATCACCTTGCTGACAAAGATCCATATAGTTAAAGCTATGGTTCGCCCTGTAGTGATGTATGGCAATGAGAGCTGGACCATAAAGAAGGCTGATCACCAAAGAATTGATGCTTTTGAATTATGGTGCTGGAGGAGACTCTTGAGAGTCCCATGGACTGCAAGAAGATCAAATCTATCCATTCTGAAGGAAATCAGCCCTGAGTGCTCACTGGAAGGACAGATCCTGAAGCTGAGGCTCTAATACTTTGGCCACCTCATGAGAAGAGAAGACTCCCTGGAAAAGACCCTGATGTTGGGAAAGATTGAGGGCACAAGGAGAAGGGGACGACAGAGGACGAGATGGTTGGACAGTGTTCTCGAAGCTACCAGCATGAGTCTGACCAAACTGCGGGAGGCAGTGGAAGAAAGGAGTGCCTGGCGTGCTCTGGTCCATGGGGTCATGAAGAGTCGGACATGACTAAATGACTAAACAACAACAAATGCCCAAACAGGCTGAGAGTTGGTGATTGGCCCATGGTTCCCCAATGAGCTTCATGACCAAGTGGGGATTTAAACCCTGGTCTCCCAGGTCTTAGTCCCTAACCACTACACCACACTGGTCCTGCTCAACATTTCTCTAACCCCTGCAACCTATTTGATATGTAGCAAATGCCAAGCCTCAGAGATAAGCAATTTAACAGTACATCTAAGCTTCCAAGTTGGTGGCCAAAACACTTGTGGCAACCGATTCCCCAGTTTTAACCACACTTGAAAATTTTGTCAATCCTGCAATTTAAGTAGATAGCGACAGCTTCCATTTGCAATTTTGTACTGTGCAGCATTGAACATGCACCCAGAATGCTACTTTGAAGAGCAGCACATCGGCACCCCTGGTCCCACGATGTAAAGTTTTACCTGCTGTGCTGTTTTGATGGCAAAGAACTGGTGCTGCCCTTCTCCTCCACAAACGTAGCCAAAGGCACGGTTGTCAGTCACATCCCGGGCTATAAAGGATATTTTGTTGACTGGATGTTCATGCTCAATAACCTGGAATCAAAGTGGATAACATGGTACCAGACTTTTAACTCTTGAAAATGTGTAAACCTTGCACTGGTGGTCTTGTAGGCCACCCTTTACTCAACCCAGAGGCGGAGCATACCCCGGCAGGTGCCTATTCTTCTTCTGTTTAAAGATCTACAGCAGAGATCACTACCCTTTTATGTCATTGGTCCCACTGAACTGCTCTTACACAAGTCAAGAATCCTCCACCCCAAGTCCAAAGTCAACCTTCCAAGCCCATGATTCTAGTCCTGTTCTATGGTGCAGCAGGGAGCACTGATATGAGAACAACTTGTTCATGTTTTAAATTTGACTTCCCCATAAAGACTGCTGCCAGTTCAGATCGCTTTTGTTTCAGCACTCCCCATTCAACCAAGTAGTCAGCATCAATAGAGCTCAAATATTTTAGGCTCTCTGTATGAGGCGTGCAACTCTGGACCGTATCTCAGAACTGGGAAGATTCTAACAATAGCACAGAGATTGTTAGGAGTAGTTTGTGCTTTATGGTAAAGTTTTACTCTTCGGCTTAGAAGTAAACACTAACTCATTGACACACACACAAACACATACACTCCAGTAGGGACTGGAAGCTGCCTGTTTCTTACATAGCCTTTAGCCCAAGAAAAACAGAATGCCCCAATTAAAATTTTCACTTGGAGTTCATCAGCCAGAATTTCCTAGATAGGGCTGAAATGACCTGTGAGATGAGTCAAGGTTTGCTAGAAAAGCTACAGCAGTCCCCACACTAGAGGTTTGACACTAGAGTTTGGTCCATTATGCGATACTTCGCCTGGATGGGTAATTAACTAAATGGATAACTTAACTGGCCTGGGCCAGTTTCTGCATTTCTTTGAAATGTTTCCAGTGGGAAAGCTGCTGTTTGGTTCAGTGTGTTTTTAGAAATTTCTTCACCCCAACAAGTTTTAGGTTAGATTGGCACCACTTCTTTTTGTTTGTTTGTTTGCTTAGAGAGAATGGACAGTTTCTCCTAATGGATTCAAGCTTGACCTCCTCTGAACTTACCCCTGTCTTCTCATCTATGACTTTGATCCCAGCAAGAGAGATGTTCACCCATACTTTCTGTTTGTGCTGTCCTTGAGAACGGGCTGCTACCGCCATTCCCTACAATTGGAACAGCAAAGACACTTTGGTATTCAAGTCGTACTGTCAATATAAACTTATTGCAGCTTACGGCTATCACTTAGGGTAAGGGAGGGAGAATCCATTTCCCTCCCAGATGTTTGACTCCAACTCTCCATTAGCCAACATGGCCACTGACCAGTGGATAATGCAATCTTCATTTCAGCATATCTGAATTTCCCTATATCTGAGTTATGAAAATGCCAAGTCGAATACCAGCTATATACTGCTCCCCAGTTCCCTCACATTTTAGGATTTACTGCATGATTGGGTGGGTGGGGGATTGTCTTGCAACTGTTGTCTTGCATTCCAGGTCAGTAAAACTTAGAAACTCAAAAGTGTTTGTTGACAAGCAGCCCCCAGGAATTACCACCACACCTAGAGGTTATTCAGAGGGTCATTCAGTACATGAAGGCATCAAGGATTCTGAGTTCAATCATTCTGGAAATTGTTGCTAAACCACCTGAATTACATCTAGCTTATCTACTCCAGGACATTGACTCTTATAGAACATTACAGGTTGCCAGATTCCTGATTTCAGTTCTTTCATATAAAAGACTTCTTGGAATGCTGCATGACTATTAAAAATCTAGTAAACTCTATGCACCATCTTTATTTTCAAGGCCATAATATGGTACATCTAGAGATTGTAAGTAATGTGAAGGAGATTATGCGTTGAAATATTTTAGTTGATATTTTAGAATGTAAAATGCTATTTTATTTATTGATTTGTTTTACCTTGTGGGCTTATAGCTGAATAAAGTATTATCTATCTATCTTCACTGTGAGAGGACAGTGTTATGAACAGTCCTGTCTCGGAGGAATTTACCAGCACTGTTTCAATACATAAGCAAGAACTCATTTGTCTTAATGAAGTTGTTCTGCAGGAGGAAATGAACAAAATTCTGACATGAGGTGGTGGCATTCCGCCTAAGAAGCTAAATGGAACAAACCTGAGCCCCAAAACAGCATGCAAGTTCCATCTACAGCACAATGTTCTAGCAATGTTTCCGCTTAACCTGAAATTTTCGACTTTGCCACTTTATAGATATTGTTATCTAAATCGGCACTATAAGCAACCTGCAGGTATGTGCTTCGATCCATTCTCCACTAGTTTAAGATACCTGAGGAAAGGTTGTATAATTGTCATTGCTGAAATAACTTCTAGGAACTGCAGTTTTGCAAGGATGCCATTAGTAATCCCTAGCCCCCATGAAGCTACAGTCATCATCTGGCACCATAAAAAAAAATGAAGAAGCAGGAAATACGACAGACTCACCTTCAGCTTCATCATTGAATCCTGACTCATCTTGTCTCCCCTTGCTTCTGGGACATCATCAATACCAATCAGTTTGGCCTTGTATCTTACACCATCACCTTGAAATCTGGCCAAGAGAAATTCTTCTGTCTTTTCCGGTCCTGAAAAACCAGTTTTATGGTCATGTGCTTTTGTTTGACCTGCACAGGCTATTAAAAAATCAGAACCTGCATCTCTGTTCATTCCTAACAATGCAATTTAATATAGTGCTATGTTTCACCATCAGCTATACCAACATTCAGTGTGTAACCATCGTTTCATCTCCACACTGGCAGTGGAATGCTCTTGGGTAAGAGTAGGGTCGATCCACTCACAAACATTTTAGGTGTAAAGAGCCAGAGTTAGCAGCAGATTCCTTGCCCACTGTCTGCTTACTCACGGATCCATCTGTGACTTTGCAATCCAAGGCAAAGCCCCTAGGTGGCAGCCTTCTGCCAAACTCCTGCTTGTCAGCTTATTTCAACGCTCTGGTTTATGACTCCTTTTAAATCAAAAACCAGTTGGGCAGGTGGGAGTCTCCACGATTTTGTGTACTAACCCATCAAATGATGGACAGGCTTTGTGAATGTAAGGTTGCAAGGTTGAGAACTAATTGACTAAATTGCCTGTCATCGAGTATTTACCACAGCAACTGCTGCTTGTTTTCAGCAACTCTTAATTATTGGCAACTCCTTAGGAACAGGGGTCAGCAAACTTTTCCAGGAGGGGGCGGGTCCACTGTCCGTCAGACCTTGTGGGGGGCCGGACCCACTGCCTCCCAAAAGCACCCCCCCTCCCGAAAGGTCCCCCCACCTACGGCATTCACGCTGCAGCCAATGCTGCCTCTTATTTGGCAGCGTCAGCGTCCTCTGTCTCAGCGGGGCACAGAGCCCATGCCACTGCTGCTTCCTTGCCGCTCAGCCACTTTCTTCCGCTTGGCCACCTTAGTGGGAAAGGAATGGTTGGTACCCACATGCCGCTGGCCTGGGTGGCAGAGGCAGCCTCTGCGCTGCTGCCACTTCCTTCCCACTCGGCCACTTCCTCCTGCGTGGCCGCCTCAGCAGGAAGGAAGGGGCAGCACCCAGAGGCGTCCATGGCTTCTGAATCAGAAACTGTGCCAGTGTCGCTGCCCACCCAGAGGCATCCGCGGCTTTTGATTGGCTGCAGGAGCTTCCTACAGCCAATCAGAAGCCGTGCCGCGGAAGTCAGTCTCCGCGCAGCGAGGCCTCTGCACCGCGCCTGTTTAGCGTGGGGACTGACCGCTAGGTTCGCGGGCTGGATTAGCAAGCCCGGTGGGCCGTATCTGGCCCGCGGGCCTTAGTTTGACAACCTCTGCCTTAGGAGCTGCAGAGCTGTCCTGCCTCCTGGTGCCGCTCCTGCCTTACCTTTCTTCTTCTCCTTTTTGAAAGGCTGTGTTTTTGGTGGTGCCTGTTGCTGGGCAGGCGGACTGTTTCCACTAGTTGCTTCCACTTCGTTCGACATGGTGAGAGGCCAGTCTCAACTCCTGGAGCAAATGCGGCACTTGGTAACGTGACTGGAATCCAGCTAGCAGCGGACAGGCATACTAATCTGACCTTCAGGAGACAAAAATTGGGATTCAATTCAGTGTTGCCACTGTGTTGCATTGAAGAGTTACAAGGCATAATTTTCAAGAATAAAATGATACTTTATATCAGGACTATTTGTTTATTCAGCACAGCACTACAGAAGGCGGTCCTTATCTGTTACTTGAGCCTTTTGAACTGGAGTTGCACAGTGACTGAAACTGAACCTATTATACGCAAAACATATACATATATGCAACACATATACATAGATAAATTTAAAAAAAATTCTTTTGCTTTTATATATTTTTTTCTGGAAGCCACCCAGTCAGAAGGGCAACATATAATTTTTTTTATTATTCTGTTCTCTGCCACTGAGCTTATGTTCCTTCAACAATAAGTTTAGGATGCAGTGAAGAATTACTCATGAAGACTTGATGTGATTCAGTTACAAAGATCCTGACATGCCGTATAACAAACGCCTTCATTTTGCAGAATGATGGTTGCATCCACGATATGGGTACAAACCTGGGGAGCTTAGCAGGCCCCATTCAGAGTTTACAGTAGTGGTAGAATTTAGATTAAGTGGGGACACCTGTTGAGGCTGGGAATGTGTGTACAATCTAGCCCCACCAATACAAAAGGACATGGCACTTTAAGACCATCACACATGGACCAAGGACTCTTGCACACTCCCCGCCATCCTGCCGCTGGGTAAATAGAGGTTCTCAAAGGTATTTCTTATGAAACACATCCGCCAATCACTTCATTTGACTGTGGATCACAGTCTGCAGCCGATATGCTGAAGGGAGATACTCCAGACATTCTGCTGCACAAACGAAGCATGTGCCTTTGCCTAGTATTAGCTTGCATAGGAATGAACGTGGGTGGAATCAATGATGCTGGCCCTTCCATCTCCTGTTCGTTGCCATCTGTTAGAATAACATCATGCTAACAGATTTGCTAGCAAGCAACTAACCTACCCAAGGCACAAACATTGCAAGCTATAATCTTGTCTTTCATTCACTTTTGAGACTCCGCTGGTTCTGAGGGGGGGGGGGGCTTTCTCCAAGTGAATTGAAGACAGGGGTCTGTTGCAGAGGAGAGATCAAACAGCAGTAAACCGGTCACCAAGACACATGCTTCAAGTAGCTACTGAGGTTCCACATTACTGTGTATAGGGACCTCATTCTGGTTTGTGCAAGGGAGTTCATTAAGCTTCCCTAGGGCTCTTCAGAATGCTACCTTTAGCCCTTAGTTTAGGGAAACTTTGCAAGTTATGGTACACAAATGCAGCAGATCCCAATTCCTTAGAAGTCATGGACAGGGAATAATATTACGCAGTCCTAGGATAGCTACACCATTTTAAAACATGGAATGGTCATCTGTACCCTCCTTGAGAACTCTTATCCCCTAGCTACCACCCCCCACTGTTTTTTACACTATGGGAGTGTTATTTGAATGTGGTAGGTGGGTTGGGCTTTCAGTGGTACAGCACCAGAAAGGCTCCACTAGTTCTACAGGCATTGAACATGACTAGTTCTACAGGCATTGAACAGCTGCAAGCCTTTGGACACCTACAGTTTTCAGGCCAGGAAGGTCACTATTAGCTATGCAATGTCCATATGCACGAGACCTGGCCTTCATTCCTGTTACACGTATTTGGTTCAGCTTTGAAATGCCAGCTGGTGTTGGCAGAGTTACTTTTGCCGAGCTTGACCTCCTAGAAATTCTAGTTGAGGCTGTATTTCAAAGTATTTAGGGCATGGGATGCTGGCATCCCATGCTTGTGGTCTTGGGGTGTATGTTTACTTTTGAGTAGCCCCGCTCTGCAGACTTGCAATACAGCAAAACTGCAATACAGCACTGCATCAGTGGACCAGAGAGTCACTTGTTCAGCCATTTGTGGAAGATGTTTCAACTGATAACATACAGCCTCAAACAATCCAAAGCCTTCACAAGACACTTCAAGCCCTGCACCTTAAGATTCAAGTGTTATGGAGAACATAATTCAGTGTTTTACTATGCAGTCTATTCTTACTACACAGCACTGGGAATCTGATGCAAGGCAGGTACCCTATCAACATACTGGTAGCTATACTGAGTAAGGGACACAGTTGTTTTAAGCACCAGACAGCTGCATGCTCAGGTTAGGACCATCAATGGCGGCAGCAGTGCCATCCACATGCTTTTGCACAGAGGCGGACCAATTCCAAGCCTAAGTGTGGGATTTGGAAGGGATTCTGGACATGTCAGTATCTGTACAAGCCCCTCCTTGCTCCAGAATACCACAAAGGCTACACTTCCATCTGCCCCATAGTCTACTTCCCACAGCCCCCATTTTAATCTAGAAAAACAAGCCTATTCAATTTGTTTTAAATCTTCAAGATGCACCGCCAGTTTTATAATTAGGTATGTTATGGCATTTTATTATGTGTGCAACTTTTGTTGCATGCCATGTGAATATTTTATATGAGGGAGCCACCTATAAATATTTGTAGAAACAAATAAAATTAAATGAACAGCTTCATTTATTTTTCTAGAGACCTGTTTTCTCTTCAAGATGGAATGCTTACTTCTTGCTTGCTGTTTGTTATCACTCAACTGAAGCAAGCGGAATGCTGACCAGGTTGTTTAGGGGTACAAAGGTTGCCGTTTCACAAAGTTAATATTTTAGTGATTGAGATTCCTTTGATACTCTTCAGCCAAGTAGATAGAGGCCAAGAAGCACAGTTTCCCTCCTAGGTAGAGCTCTCAGGCTCCTTTAATTTCAGCTGAAGGAACTCATTGCACCAGCAGGCACCATGAGATTAGGGGGCCAGGTCAGAGGCCAGGCAGCCTGAAGATCTGTGTTGAGGTGGCACAAATATGGTCCATACCTTTGCACTCTTTTGCTTGGCCATGGCACCCAAGTCCCTCATCATCTTTGCAACTGAAATGTTGCAAGGATGTAAAACTACTACCTGTCTTAACACCTTTGTAAATACTACAATTGCCAAGGTGAGAGAGCCTGTTTTTTTTTTTTTTTAAAGGTGTGGCGGTATGGAGTTCACAAAATGGGCTTAAATCCACTTGGGATGTACCTTAAGTGTTTTTGTTTTTTTTTAAATTAATAAGCAGTTCTGCTTTGTGCCATGTGTTAACAGGGCACAAGGCAGAGGTTCAAAAGGTGATTTGACATCATGTGACCACTCCTTAGAATGTAGCTGTACCTGAGCAAGTTCTCAATCCTGTTACTCTCCATTCTTCTATTAAGCACAAATTCTGATCTGTTGTCTCATGACCACATGCATGCCAACGGTTGTATGAGTCAAGGAAAGAACACAGATGTTATTCAACTGGTTGCTTCTACATTTGGAGGAATAGCAGGGGAAGCCCCCCCCAACTTTCTCCCCCCCCCCAACTGCTTCTTCAGTCGGAGTAAACACTACTGGGAGAAGCAGCCAGAAGGCTGCCAGCTACTTTCAGTAGGTTGCAGGGGGGCATCACATGGGTCCATGGCCTAGAACCGTAACATGTTCTAGATCAGTGTCTTGTGACTGTTTTCTTCTCAAAACAGATGCAGCTATGTTAAGCGTGCTCATTTAAAACACTGTCATCCGTTTAGCAGTTTTAAACGACTATGGATGCCTAGGTGATAAACTAACCAAAGTCAGTGTTCTGTCTAGTTCTACCCAACATCTCCCTCAAGGTCCCAAAGGATCTCTTCTTTTGAAGGCATGCCCACTGGCATTTGAGCAAATGCTCCTATGACTGGAGAAGTGAAGCAGAATAGAAGCAAAACTGATCTTCGAGGACAACATTTTGTAGATTCAGACTCCAAAGGTAGTCTTAAAGCCATGATTGCTAGGTCTGTATGTTTTGCTTCCCCTTTCTTGGTACAATTACAATCAGCAGGCCTGCTCATGTTCGCAGCCTGCATGCTCGCAGCTCACCCAGCACACTGCAAGCCTGTCACACTTTTTGAAGAGGCACAAGACTTTTTGGGAATCCAATAAATCCCAAGCACAAATTGCTTATGGGCTGCACCAGCGTTGGAAAATAAAGCCACGCAACATTTGCCTTGGCACTTCCTTTGGTGAGCAGATCAAGAAAACGCACCAGCGCCAACCAATAGCTGAGTGCCAAAGTATGTTTTTCCAGTTTTATCTGGGCAGGTCAGTCAACAGTTTTCAGGTAGTTTCTTGCCAGTTTCCAGATGCAAAGCTATCCCGAGTCTAGGACAAGTAGGTTTCTATGTCCTAAGGAGCCTCTTTTGCCCGAGACACAGATAAATAGGTTTCAATACATTGGGATTTAGAGATGCAGTTATATACCAGCCCCACATTTCTCAAAACCCTTTTGGAGAAAAGAGACAACCCTAATGTTCTTCCTAGGGAGGGGGAGAAATTCAATCCAGTTTGTATTTCAGTCTGCATTTGGAAAGGTGGACTTTCCCAACTGACACTTCCCGAAGCGAAGCAATATGCAAAGAATACACACAGCTGTCCTGCAAAATTTGCACTTCTGAATTTTTCATTGCAACTACTCCAGTCAGCTAAAGGGAACAGACACATATGTACAGTATAAGCGCTCCAATGTCTGGAAAAAACTGGATCCAGAAGGTGGCATTCCTGAAAGTGTTATTTATTCATTTTAGATGCATACCCCATATTTCAAACACTCAAAGAAGCTTAATACACAAGCACACAGAGGATCTTGCCAAATACAAAGTCAAGCCATGGACCTGCCTATACCAATACTGTGGTATCCTGAGATACCAGAGGTTGAAATAGTGGCCTTTTCACATATGGAAAGCATCTGCTCTGCCACTGAGCCAAGAGATCCTTCACTGAAAAATGAGCAGCTGAACCTGACAGGATGAAGACAACTCACCTCACCTCCATTCTATACCACTTTGAGCAAGCTGTAACTGTGGGGGCTTGTTTGCCCCTTGAAAAGTCTGCACAAAGCTTAGTTTCCCATAGGGATGCTCCTATGAAACACCGACTTTACCTACAGCCTGGGACTCGGCAAAAAGCACTGTAACTTTTGAAGGTAGAAGCTACCCCAAAATCCCTCTTTCCTTTGGAAAAGGAAGGGGAGCAGTCCAATATTGCCCATAGCAGCTTCTTAAGAGAAAGTTGCTTGGGGGTCGTAGAAGCTACTAGCTCACCCTACTCAACAGTCAGGCCTTAAAACTGTTCGAAGGACTCTCAACACACACAGCAAGGAATGTTATTTACACTATTCCTAATCCCATCTACACATATTTTTTATTGTGTTTGGAGTAGGGCTGAAGCACCACGTTGCAAAACCATGCCCAAAGAGCTGTGATTTTGTATGAAGCCTAGCCAAGTTGGATCTGCAGCACAATAGCACATTCATGTGCCTTGACCTGCTAGGACACTTACAAATACAAATTCTGCTGAAAACTCAGCCTTGAGTAGGGCAAACCCCCTTCAGAGTGTGCAGCAGGGAAATGCAGCAAGCTGCCAGTGGCAGAGGAAGAGCAGTATCTTCGATTGCCAGCTCAGCCCCATTCCTCTGCAGTCCCCTTTGCCTCTCACCAATGCTGCACAAGTGGCCACAGATGCCAGTACAAACATGGAAGGAATGGAACAAGAACAGTGAGTTGAAGAAAGGAAGCTTGGTGTGGGTCTGTAGTGAGTGCCAGGGATTAGATTGAGGCCCGTATTTGGCTTTAGGCTGGAGCTGGGGGTAGCTGATGAGATGCCCTCCAGATGCTGTGGACTATGACTGAGCACTGGCCAAACTGGCAGGGGTCAATGGAAGTTGTAGACTTCTGGAGGATGCCATGTTTGCTATTCCTGGGCCAGAGGCTCCACATAACTAGGCTGTATTAACCTTGCTACTGTTAGCAAAGCCACTTAAATAATGCAGGTGGTGTCCTGGGAGCCGTTGTGGTGTAGTGGATAAGAGCGGTAGTCTCGTAATCTGGTGAACCGGGTTCGCATCTCCGCTCCTCCACATGCAGCTGCTAGTGGGCAAGTCACACTTCTCTGAAGTCTCTCAGCCTCACTCACCTGACAGTGTGTTTGTTGTGGGGGAGGAAGGAAAAGGAGAATGTTAGCCGCTTTGAGACTCCTTCGGGTAGTGATAAAGCAGGATATCAAATCCAAACTCTTCTTCCAGAGAGAAAATAAATCCTGGTAACAATTGACTAAGCAAAGCCAGTGTATAATGAGAGAAGACACAAACAGTGGGCAGAAACAGCCAAGGGACTGCAGCAGGGCTCTTCTGCTCTGCTTGCAAGCGCCCAACAATGCTAACCCCTGGCATCAGCCCATCACACACACACACACACACACACACACACACACACACACACACACAGAGAGAGAGAGAGCTTCTAGAAGAACACCCTTCTTTTTAGATGTACTGTGTCAATAACATGCCAGCCGATTAAGTGTCCTTTAACCGAGCAACAGCTCTATGAACCATCTGCCCACTGCGTTCATATCAGTACTTGTTGTTTACCATCACAAGTTATGTTAGAGAGATGGGAAAATGTCTTATTATGCAAGTTGCCGTCGATGGTTTCCCCCACCACTGGTGATCAATGAGCCATGTGGCTAGAGTTCAACCCAAGGTTTTTCACTGCCAAATGTGAAGGACGGTGGTGGGTTGTCCATTTGGGCAAATGGGGCACTACCCACCAACCTCAGCCAGCCCCCACCTGCCTTCTTTTCTACCACAACCAGTCCAGGGGGTAGCCTTGACTTCCTCCTCCCAAGCCTCAATGTTGCCCTTGTAGAACGCTGTGTTGAGGAAAATGGGAGAAAACTAGAATCGTTGTGTCCGCTTGTCATTGATTCTGGCTCTGCTTACTGTTGGGCTCCTTTGTCTTCTGATCAATGGATGCCAGCCACCACTGGTGAAGGACAAGATTCCCCTCCTCATTCTATGGATAGACTGGCAGTCCTTACCTTACCCTCAGCGATAGTAATGGAACAGCATCCTCCTCCAGTGCAAGGTAGGCCATATGCCACACAATTCTCCCCCCAAACCTTGCCACAGCATCCCAGCCATCTTCTACCCAAGGACACTGCCTCACTGTGCCCAATGACTGTACCAGCCCCCAAATCCAGGCTTACAGCCTTCACCTTGCAGAAAATTGTAAGGGTCTCAGTGGAGTTGCCCTTCTCCTAGGCCTCACTTGTAATTCATGAAGTACTACAGGGTAGGAGGTTTTAAGTTCCAAGAACCAAAAGCACTTTCAGAGACACATCTGCTTTCCATACATTTATCCAGAACAGGATCCTAAAAATCTTTTATATTACTACATTTAAAGCATTAGAGACTTTTAAAAAGGTAAGAGATTAAGTGTTGCTATTTTGGATACTCGTGGATGGCAAGAAATGTATCTGAGATACACAAGCTGGGTTTTTAAGTAACTACATATTACCTAAAAGACGGCAAAGTAGCCGCAAGCAGGAGGGCATTAAGCCACAATCTAAGGCAGCGGCTCTCAACCTGTGGGTCCCCAGATGTTGTTGGACTACAACTCCCATCATCCCTGAGCTCTGGCCTTGCTAGATAGGGGTGATGGGAGTTGTAGTTCAGCATCATCTGGGGACCCACAGGTTGAGAAAGGCTGATCTAAGGAGTATGCTATCACCTTGAAATGCAGGAATCTCAACTAAAGCATCCATGACAGATGGCCATCCAACCTTTGCTTAAAAACCTCCAAGGAGAGACCACCAACTTCTGAGGGAATTCGTTCCACTGTTAAACTGCTCTTACCATCAGAAAGTTCTTCCTGGTGTTTAGTCGGAATCTCCTTTCTTGCAATTTGAAGCCACTGGTTTGGGTCTTACCTTTCAGAGCAGGAGAAAACAAGCATGCTCCAACTGCCATGTGACAGCCCTTGAGATATTTGAAGATGGCTATTACATCTCCTCTCAGTCTCCTCTTCTCCAGGCTAATAATAATAATAATAAATTATTTATACCCTGCCCTCCCCAGTCAAGACCGGCCTCAGGGCGGCTAACACCAGGTAAAAACAATTTATTAAAATACAACTTAAAAACAAGATTAAGTACGACATTAAAATGCAGCCTCATTTCAGTAGAAACTCAAATCAAAAACTTTTTGGGGATGAAAAAGTCAAATCTTCACCAAGGCTAACTATCCAGACCGGTCCTACATAGGCCAGAAAAAAGCCAGGGAAATCCCCAAATAGGAGTTCCATCACAGAAGGAGAAAGGAAAAAGGAAAGGGGGGGGGGGAATCAAGTTGATTCCAAGTCAAAGGCCAGGCGGAACAACTCTGTCTTATATTCTTAATTCTCTCAACAGTTCCTCAGAAGGCTTGGTTTCCAGACCATCCTGTGGACATGTTCCAACTTGTCAATATCCTTCTTAAATTGTGGTGCCCAGAACTGGACACAGTATTACAGGCATGCTCTGACCGGCAGAATAGAGTTTAGCATTTTTTGCAGCTGTTGACTCATGCTAAGCTTGCACTCCTAGATCCTTTTCACATGTAATACGGGAAAGACTTCTAAAAACAAGTATTTTCTGGGTCTGCTCAACCCCTGCTTCCTGGAGCCAGTTAGACTTTCCCTTCATCAAGCAGCAAGGGGAGACCTGCACTTTACTACCTATTAGAAAATAGGTTATTATTTGCAAACAAACAAGGGGAAACTACATTTGTCCTTTACCCATCCCTACATAGGGTCTGGCTTTCAGTATTAAGATAGATTCACTGTACTTTACAAAGGAGCATTTTTTTCATCTGGCCTGCAATGTCCTGGAAACAGCAACTAAGGAGTGTGATCCGGAATAGAAAGGAAGAACTGCACCTCCCACTAGAGATAACACTGACAGTTTTATCCTTTGCTCAGCCATGCACATGAATTCAGTATTACTTGGTTGCATTCCACTTGAGTAGAATATAGCACTAGCAATTATGTCAAGTATTTGCAAAGACAGCATTATCGATTGTGCCTATTCTACTAAGTGTCATGGTATGCATAGGTCCAGGCAAGGCAAAGAGAGGGGGACAGTCATTCCTGAAGCTACCTATTTCAAGAGGAAGGGGGAGGCAAGTTGCAAAGCTGATGCTGAAGGCACAATGCATTTCTTGTACACTATTCCTGAATGCCAATTAGCATACATCCTCTGAAAGAGTGGGGTCAAAGGATTCCCATTATTGGTGCCCAGAGTAAGTTGAATATACAAGCTGCTTATTACTTTTTTTGGAGGGCGTGGGGAGCTTACATGAAACCTTCCCTCCAAATTCCTATCCAAAAATTGATTTAATTTTTAGTTAGTATTTCCAATATTTAATACTGAAAAACATTTGTTCTGAGTGCTTTCAAGTGTTCAGAAACACTTCATAATCTAGTTACAGCCATCCTGTAAGGCAGCCTTGACTAACAAGGCTTTCCACAAATTGTTTAGGAAGCCTATGAGTTGGAGGCACCAGGTTGGGCACACCTACCTTATTATCCCCTAAATTGCAGGTGGGGGAGACTTAGGCCAGAAGAGAACAGCTTTCCTAAGTCTACCTAGCACGTTTCCAGAAGAGGCAAGATATCAGACACATTATTCTCGATTCATAGCTCAGGATGGGATCCAATCAAGTAATACCAGTAGACTCATTACATCAATGGACTTAAACATTCACTCATGAATAACTTAAGCTCATTTATTTCAATAGGTCTACTCCAAGTATGACTTAAGATATCATCTAAGGCAGCACACTATACCAGAGCCTCTCTGAACCTTTGGCCCCCAGATGTTGTTGGACTACAACTCCCATCATCCCTGACCACTGGTCCTGCTAGCTAGGGATGATGTGAGTTGTAGTCCAATGACATCTGAGGACCCAAGATTGAGAAAGGCTGTTATACCAGCTTAGCTTTACTTTTAAGTGGTTTACTGCATTTTGATTTTTGTAAGGTGCGTTAGAATACATGTACAGTATTCTTAAAAAGCACTATAACTGAATGACACCGTTTCCTCAAACAGCAGATGAGGTGATAAACCCATGCCTGGGCAAGAGCTCAGTGACAAGAGCATCTGCTTTGCATGTAGAAGCTCCCAGATTCAAACCCTGACATCTCCAAACAGGGCTGGGAGGGAAACCTCTATGAAATCCTGGAGAACCACTGCAAGTCAATATAGACAAGAATGGGCTAGATGAAACAATGGTTTGATTCTGTGCAAGGGCAGCTTCTTATGGTGAGAGCACCCCATGCTGTCAACATCTGTGGCATGGCAATTACATGGTGTCCACATAAAACCAGGATTACTCTGGCAACTTTGCCTGCTCCCATCTTTGTTCTTTCTAGCAGTTAAAAGCCAAGAGTGATCTAAAAAAGGTTAAGAAGGCACCTACCAAATTATGTCGAGTTTATCATTACCAAAAGCAACCTCCTTGCAGCATGTAAGATTTTATACCATTTTGACTGCCACAAACTTCCTCATCCTATACCTAAAGTTAATGCAAATGATTCTCTAGAAGCCATGAGACTACAGTTAATGGGAATCCCCTGGGCAGAGGAAATTATTTTAAGTCTGTAGTGCACAGATACCATATGTTCCAAATGCTTATTTTCTGGTAACTGTTCCTATTTTGCAAGATGTTAAGAGTTCCTTAACCATTAATGTTCTACACAACACCACCCACCCACCCCGGGAATGCCATCTTGTGGTGCATGCCTGTATGTATGTATGTATGTAACAACAACAACAACAACAACAACAACTTACACCCCGCCCATCTGGCTGGGCCTCCCCAGCCACTCTGGGCGGCTTCCAGCAGAATATTAAAAACAATAAAACATTAAACATTAAAAACTTCCCTAAACAGGTCCAGGGGCGTAGCTAGCTGCTCTGGCACCCAGAGCAGTGGGGGCAGGGTACCACAGCGATCCATGCATGGGGGCACCACACGAGGGTGGCGTGGCGATCTGCACATGGGGGCGCCACACGAGGGCATTGTGGTGATCCACGCACAGGGGCACCATGGCGAGGCGGGCTCCACCACCAAGAAGACCCCATTACATGGGTTAGGTGCTTCCCAGCCACTCACTTCAACAGCCTATTTAAATCCAACAGCATGGTGCAGCTTCTCTGTTGAAGACAACCAGATCCACTGAAGTTAGGTTTATGGGTACATTTTGCAACATTCCTTGCTTCAGGAACCAGGGCAGGATGATCTAGGGCACAGTACAGGGATAAAGAACAGAGGGTGCAAAGGGCAGCTTTCAGCATTGCACTGTAAATGGGGCCTCAGCTGGACAATTTCAGACTCTGGATTTAATGGTCTTCCTTCTGTAGAGGGCATTGCAAGCTACATCACAATATAATTATAAGTCAGCCCTGAAACTGATGCCCATTTTGTGGTCCTCCTGCTCATTGTGGGAGGGGCCCCGGTCATGGGTACTTGCCTATATTTGATCTGAAATATTGGCAGGGAAACAATGATGTACATGCTCAACAATGCTACAGGTGGGCCATTATCTTCCTTTTGTGCGCTAGAAGAGGCCGAATTAACACCTGGCTATATATTACATGCAGACTTGTACAACTAAACCCAGATGCTGCTGTTCTAGGTTGCTTCACACTTACCACACTGTTTAGTCATCCCATAGCACTTTCACAAAACTATACTTGGCAAGGTCTGTTGCAACTGGCACAGCTCTGGATTTTGCATTCAGTTCCAGCTGCCTGTAAAAAAGGTTTTTAACTTGAGGCCTAGAATCCCACCAAACGCAGAGGAATTCCAATCACGCTACCATGAGAATGACTTGGGTGACTGGGAGTCATCTCTCATTGAAAGATGCCAATGGTTTCTAACAGTTTTAAGGCACTTCTGTGAACAGGCTCCCAGGTTGCTAGACACTAAGGCGGCTTAAGCACCCACACATTTAAAGCACATGGCGTCCCCCAAAGAATCCTGGAAATTTTACCTCTCACAGCACTACAATTCCCAGCAGCCTTAGCAAACCAAAATTCCCAGATTTCTTTGGAGAAGTCATGTTCTTTAAGTGTAAGCTGTGTGCACAGCTTGAGTCAAGCATCCCAGTCAAAATCATGGGACAGACATTCTTGGAAGTACAGCTGCCTAGAGAGTCTTTTAGCAAGTAAAAAACTCCAGTGGAAGAGAGTCAAGTCATTTCATTAAAAAGGGCTAAACAGTTGTGACAGCGTTGGCTGCAAAAACCACCCTGACAGCAAGAGATCTTTCCTCTGTTGTACGAACACTAAGAACTAGCCAACCACTTAGATGAATCCCATTTGGGTCACCTCCCACGTCCTGCTTTCACTTCCATGGGGTGATTATGCGGCCAGCGCTTCCTATCAAGTGTTCCACATTTTTAGCTGTCATAGCCAACAACATCAGTGACAGAGTAACACAAACCTTCTAGGTTATATATGGAGAAAGCTCAGTAATCAGGGAGTTCAACAGTATATAGCCATGTATTTCCCTTAATAAAATGGTCCCCCTGGAAAAAAAATGTTTAGGGTTAAATGGTTGAAGTAAAGTCAGTTTATAACACACAAGCTTAGAACTATAATACAGTATATATTTACAGCAGTAGGAAAGAGACCGGGAGACAAGAATATGTGCTCAGTCTGCTTTCCAGGTACTAACTGCTGCTGCTAAACTTCCAAGTTCCTTGCTATCCCTTCCAATGGCTCTTCATCTTTTAGATGTTGACCACAGCCCTTCAAACAGAGGATTCTCTCAAAAGGAGGACCTATGCCTGGGACTATTCTCCCCAGCCCTCAATAGCTGCAAGCCCAGCTATGGCAAGTTAATGGGGAAGAAACATAAGGATTATGCAGCAAGAGCCAGGGAATATACCCTGGGTGGTTTCCAGATTGGGGTGAGCAGCTATGTTTAGAACGCCATAACGAAGTTTGACCAAATTGCAGGATTTGCCTGTATTAATCCAGAAGGAATGCATCACTGGAATTCTGCTCTGCCTTTGTCACATGGCCTGCTATGTCAGCGCCAGAAAGTTCTTGCTTTTGGCCTTGAATCAAATAATGCAAGGTCTATTCATTGCTGGCATGTGGGCCCCAGAATTATAACATTGTTGTGTGAACCAAATGCATTACAGAATTTGCAGATCTCAGGATGATCGTGGCAGTAGCCAATCAAGAGTATACAGCATTAGCAGCAGCCAAGCAACAGTGTATTAGCACCCCTGTAAGTTAACTGCTCTGCAACTGCAAGTGGAATTTGTAGGTACTGCGGTTAGCTTTCATTTCAACGATTATCCTGCCAAGCAAGAGGAACTGGCTGCACTTAGTAGCCGGCTTCAACATAACAGATCTAACTAGTGCATTCTCTCGCACACAGTTCCTTGCAAAGACCACTTCTGTGGCCACCAGACAGCTTTACAGAACATCTGAGGTTATCAGCTGGTGCATCCTGGAGCATACAGCAAAACATACATGCCTTTCCTTCCAAGTCAGGGTAAGGAGCACCATCCTTTGGCTGAGACCTATGCTTCAATAGCTCCCCCCATTTTATTACTCAGTTGCATTCTGAACTGCTGAGCAGGCAGTGATGGAGAGTTGACTGCATGTTTTGTCCTTAGCTGGCCCTGTTACATGGTTAGTAGTAAAGTCCTCAGAAGTTCAAGTTTTCTGAAATATTTAAAGAGGAGCAGCACAAGGCCTACACAGCACACAATCTGCTACCTTCTCCCATCAAGTAACAATATTTCTGCAGAGCTTCTTGTCAAGTTTGCATTAATATGGGGCAGTTCAATACTTTCCGGGAAGTCGTCTCAGCCCAGCGCAAGTTTCTGTTCCTCCTCCCCACCCTTAATCCAAGCTGCCATCCCATCAAAACCCTCATTTCCAGTTAAGGCAACTTCTCAGAAGGATTAGGGGCATCATGCCACGTTACAGAGGTCCCCTTACTTCCATAAAATGAGATTTCTGCCAAAGGCAACTTCTGCCTCAGCCATCTGAAATAATTCCATTAGAACACTGCTGAGTGACATGCCCCACTTGGAACAAACAACCTCAAGCAAGGATTATTCGAGAACATTTAATTAGGGGCTCTTTTCCTACTCAGGGAGCACCAATCTAGCCAACCAGTCAGTGAATTCTACACGCCCCCCCCCCAGTGGCTAGGGTAATGAACATGCATACTACCAGGTTAAAAACCTCATGCTTTTGGAAGATGTCTGTTGATTAATGCATATGCTTCCAACATCCACATATACATTTAACAAGAGCTGGGGTGTTTTTTTCCAAGCAGATATTGGCCTGGTGATGAACTCTGCTTATCCCAGATACACAGAGCATGATAAGATAACTCATTAGGTTAAGCGTTCCCATTTGACATTTCATCTTCTTGCTGTGACCGAAGGAATGACTAGGCATTTCCACGCCTTAAAGAATGCTGTGACTCCACAAGATCTCATATGGCTCCTCGAAAGGGGCAGCTGATTAATAAAATGGCTTTGCCTTATCTGCCACAGAAATTTTAAGCCCACCCCTAAGCTTAAAGGGGTAATAAAAGTTCTGGATTTCAGTCAAGTTGGACTCCTAGATCAGAGGCTTGCTTGCAAGTTCTACAGTCCTGTTAAGACATAATGTTTATTAACCACAGTTAAGCATTACACCTGCAGAGAGAAAGGTCTAGGCATTCTTACTTTTTCTGCTTGCAAGGCAGGTTTTTAAAAATTTATTTAAAAGCCTCCATGATAAGAGTTTGACCTGTTGCTATCTAAGAATGATACTGCAGAAAAGGAATAGGGATTGGGAAGGAGGAGGAAAAAAGCAAGTCACAGTAGCTTTGCCTGAAATGCTTCTACCTCTGCAAACTCTACTTTCATTCAAACAAGCAGGTGGATAGCCAAAAAAAAAAAAAAAAGGCGGTACAGCCAATTAGTTACACTAAAACTACTAGAAGTGGAACATGAAACCCTCCTTTCAGCCCATCTACACTTGATCCCATTAACAGAAGCCATGGCTTTTGGCTATTTGGTGATTAGCCTACCACACCTTTCCTCCTTACACCTGTGAATACAACTCACCTGCTCCTCATCTTCCATTAGTTCCTTTTCTGCAGAAACATGCATTTCTATTTTAGGGCAATAATTGTTTGGCAGCACCACCACCCTGCTTCAAACCAAGTGTTGGAAAGATGTCTACATGCCAATACTGATGGCATTCCATCAAGGGCTTTCTGGGGCCAACAATTTTATTTCTTTACAGCACATTGATCCTGCTCTTTAGTCAAAGGTCAAGCATATGACAATCCCTCTCCATGCTTACTAAAGGAAAAGGGATTGGGAGGAAGGAAACCAGCTCTGGCACTAGAAAGATTTCAAGGAGAAACTGCCAAAAGTCACTAGTCTATCAGCAAAGCAGATGGGGAAGTCTGGCAGATCCACCTTCTATAGCCTGACTGAATGACTGCTGATCGAGTTGAAGGAACTCAGTGAAGCAAATTGATATAAATAAGGGTTTTGAGACTGCATGCTTCTAGAGTTGCTATGTTTTACTGGTCTTGTGCCTCAACAAGTCAGCCACGGCTTTGGACATGAAAGGTGAGGTTTCTTGGTATGGAACTAAGCTTGTATATGCTCTGCTGATCCTGGAGGCCAAGAAAGTGGCAAACCTTTCTTCATACACAAGACATGAACCTGTTGGCCACATTAGTCCTACGTTCTTCAGATACTTTTCAATATCTCCCTCCCCACAACCATAGTTGACAAGACTCAACCCCTTTCCCCTGAAAGGGCTTCAAGTATTATTTCATTCAGCTTTCCAGAGTGCTGTAATTTTTTTTTTTTTTTTGCTGTACATATTTTCTTGCCCTACAAATTCTCTTCCAGATGCATGTGTATTAAATCCAATATTTTATCCTCTAGTCTAGGAAATTATTTTTCCTCCTACCTCTGGGAGGGGGAGAGAAGAAAGGCAACACAATCCCAGAACTCCAAAGGTTTTAAAAATGTTAACTTGCCTTTCCAAACCACCCTATACCAAGAACTCCTGGGATAAGCCCTTGGGGCAAGCTGTTAAGTCACACACTAAACCACCCATTCAGCCAGGGTTGGGGACTTATTACTTTCTATTGTTTTCCCACATGCTTTTAAATGGACCACTGTTTCCACCTGGGTAAGGAAGAAGTTACAGGAGCATTTGACACCTGGGAAGGTGCCCTACTCTAGGGAAAGCTGCCACGTTTAGGACACAAGCCAGGGATCACAAAAACCATTACCCATGACATTTTCCAGGGCCCAGTTCAAGTCTAACCAATCAGCAAAGCACTGCAGATGCAAACAAGAGATAGGCAACATGGGACAACAGATGCACTCTAGCTCCACTCATCCCTGAATAGTGCTGTGCAGACTGGAGGATACCCTTGTGCCAACTGAATAGCAGTGTCTCAAGGGATGCTTCCTCCGACTTTCCGCGGCTTAATTGCTCCCTTATTTTATTCAGCTTGCTCAAACCAAGCTCTCCAGCACGACCATTTCAATGGCAAGATTTATTGTTTTGTATACATTTGCCTGCCTTGACCTAGCCCCCTTCCATTGCTTGTTTATTTTCCTAGGATTCCGCTCTCCCCGCACCCCTTCCTAAGAAATGCCGGGAGTCCTGGTCTCTTAAAGGGGTAGCTGTGGCAGGGACATTATCCTCAAGCCGGATTGCTACATTTACACTACAGGCAAAACACCACATTTAGAACTGGCTACTTTGTCGCCCTCCCCACTCATTCCATTACTCCACCATACAATTGCGGCAAGATTAAACTCAAATAGTAGTAGTAGTAATAATAATAATAATAGCAGCTCCCAGCACTCTTGGCTGCAAGGTGATTTTTTTTTTTTAAAAAAAGCAAGCTAAGGAAACACACTAGTTATTTTACAGAAAGTAACCCAGCATTAGAGAGTGGAATGCAAATTCCCAATTCAAGAGGCCAAAATATAGCCATTGTTTCCTGCCTCCCAAGTCTGGCAAGGCCACCTGGAGACCTTCGGAGGCGCAGCTGCCTTGGGGACCGACCGAGACCCAGCGTGTGCGTAGGGTATGTTTTTTGCGCGTGTGCCTTTGCGTGTGCGTGTGAACACTGTTCAGAACAGGCCCCCACGAGCCGACAGCAGCCACCCCTCGGAGGCTCCCCGGCTGCCTGGCGGCGAGGCAGCTCGTCCGGTCGATCCCGAAGCTCCGCCGGTCTCGCCGTGCCTCCCCATGAGACCTCCTGGGAGGTGGGGAAGGCAAAACGCGGACATGACACTCGGACGCCTCCGAGAAGCCGCTGTCGTGGCTGCAAACAGACGCTGCAAACCGGAGCCTCCCTGCCTGCCTGCCTGCCTGCCTGCCTGCCTCCCCTACCCAAAGCGCGTTCCTTACCAGCCTCAGCGCCGCGCCTCTCCCCACATGATCCCGCCGCGGGAAGCCGGCAAGCGCCCTGACGCAGCGGCGGCTCCGCTTAAATATTGAGCCCCGCGCGAGCCTTCGGCGGCCTGAGCCACTCACAGCGAGAGAGATGGTTTTAATCAGCTGCTGGCAGCTGAGCACTGCCCAGGAATGCGCGCCGATGTTTTTGCTGCCTCGGCTCGGGCGACTCCCCCTCAACGTGTCTTGCGCTCCCAAACTTAACTCCTTCGGTCCCGGAGAGGAAGGAGATGGGGAGTGGGGGTGGGAAACAGTCTGGCGCCGCGCGTGCTGGAGGGGTCAGTGGTTAGAGGCAGTGCCGGATTTAGGTATAAGCTAAACAAGCTATAGTTTGGGGCCCCACACTCTTGGGGGCCCCCCAAAAAAATTAAAGGGCAAAAAACCCTAGGTGTACATTTCCAACATATAAGATAAAAAACAAATAAAATAAAACCTACAGTGTTTTGTGTTGTGTAGGCTCCTGTGATGTCAGTAATGGGCCCGCCTGCTCCCTAAAATATCACTGGTTTGCTCATTTCTCTATATAGGGTGCCTACATTCTGCATGGACTGGTTGCATGGCAACATGTGCAAAGGGCTTTAGATATTAGGTCCATAAATTGCCATATAGCATATATTCAACACAAAAACCAGCAACAATTTGTTGTTGACAAAGGACAGCTGGACATATAAAGGGCCCCATTACCTCCAGTAGCTTAGGGCCTCATCAAACCTAAATCCAGCCCTGGCTGGAGGGGTCAGTGGTTACAGCAAGCAGGGAGGGGGAGCTGGAGCTGGGGCTGGCAGGGAAAGAAGGGTTTGGCAGAGTTTAGGATCTGGATGTTATGAATGGGACAAATTCATAGGAGCCCAGGGAGCTGCCCAAAGCAAGTCCCCAATGGCACAGCAATAAAACTGCCAGCAGGTTTGCAAAACTAGACAGGGTCCATCCAGTTTGGTTTCAGATTGGATGGGTGGGGTGTGGGTTGAGAGTCTTGCATTGCACGGGCTGGACTAGATGACCCCTCGTGGTCCCTTCAACTCTACATTTCTATGATTCTAAGTATTGCCCATCTGGCTCCATATCATTTGCACTGACTGATAGTGGCTCTCCAGGGTTTCTGGCAGAGGGCAGCCCTACCCAGAGGTGTCAGGGATCGAACCTGGGACATTCGATGTGCAAAGCAAGTGCTCCACTGCGGAGCTATGGCCCTTCCCTCTTATGATGGGCTTTCTGCCATTTCCTTGAAATCTAAAGGCAGGGGGGCTGTATTTGAGAAGTTTATGCAGAGGCAGAACTAGACTTTATCTCACCTGGGTCAAAGACCCAGTTTGGCACCCTCCCCACATGCATTTGCGCTCTCTCTCTCTCTCTCAGACACACACACACACAAACACAGAGGCTGGGAGCCTCAATGGTTTCAAAAAAAACCTGGCTCTGTGAGATGCTTGGTTCAGGATCAGGGCCCCAATTACTTTGCTTTCTTTCCTTTGCACTCTTCAACCTAGCACCTTTATTAAAGGTAAAGGAAAAGGGACCCCTGACCATTAGGTCCAGTCATGGCCGACTCTGGGGTTGTGGCACTCATCTCGCTTTATTGGCCGAGGGAGCCGGCGTACAGCTTCCGGGTCATGTGGCTGGCATGACTAAGCCACTTCTGGCAAACCAGAGCAGCACACAGAAATGCTGTTTTCCTTCCCGCCGGAGCGGTACCTATTTATCTACTTGCACTTTGACGTGCTTTCGAACTGCTATGTTGGCAGGAGCTGGGACCGAGCAACAGGAGCTCACCCTGTTACGGGGATTCGAACCACCAACCTTCTGATCGGCAAGCCCTAGGATCTGTGGTTTAACCCACAGTGCCACCTGTGTCCCTGCATCCTTCCTGGTTTTTGTGAATTTTTAAAGTTGGAAAATTTGCATTTAAATTGCATGCAATTTCTAACACACATCTAATTCCTCTTTGTGTACATTTACTTGTTTTGAGGATTATTAGGAAATGCATGTAAAACACTTTGAAGACTTAAAAGTGCCATACAAATGTTGTGTATTGTCATTATGGTGTGGTTTATTTATATGCTGCTTTTTACCTCAAGGTTCCCAAAGGAGTGAACAACAATATACATTAATACAAATGAGATATATAATAAAAGTACAATGTATCAATTAATCAAAGCAAAATAAAATAGCATTGGAATTCAGCCATGGATACAGATTGTGTAATAGGATTTGATTCTCACTAGGTGCACTGTAAATTGCAGAAATGTCCATTCTTACTTTGGTTGTTTGCGGGAGGGAAGAAGTAATCGGAACCACCTTGTTGGCATTTCTCCCTACACACCCGGTTAAGTCAAACCCCCTCAAAATAGTGCCATCATAGCTTATGTACATAGAGGTTTCAACTATCTCAAGAGTGGTGGTGGTGGTGGTGGTGGTTTAGTCGTTTAGTCATGTCCGACTCTTAGTGACCCCATGGACCAGAGCACGCCAGGCACTCCTGTCTTCCACTGCCTCCTGCAGTTTGATCAAACTCATGTTCGTAGCTTCGAGAACACTGTCCAACCATCTCATCCTCTGTCGTCCCCTTCTCCTTGTGCCCTCCATCTTTCCCAACATCAGGGTCTTTTCCAGAGAGTCTTCTCTTCTCATGAGGTGGCCAAAGTACCGGAGCCTCAGCTTCAGGATCTGTCCTTCCAGTGAGCACTCAGGGCTGATTTCCTTAAGAATGGAGAGGTTTGATCTTCTTGCAGTCCATGGGTCTCCTCCAGCACCATAATTCAAAAGCATCAATTAGCTGTCTCATTACTATTACTACTACTACTAGTACTATTACTACTACTACTGCTATAAGTGTTACATGTTCCCCACATCTCTGAGCAGTCGGTCGGTCAGGGCTTAGTTTTCTTTGGATGAGAGACTACTGTAGACTCATGGTGTCTTATTAACTAATCTACAAGTACAACACAAGTGGAGGCAACTGGCACTCCTTTGAGGCAGGAGATCCCCCAGAGAGGAAACTGGGCAGCTCTCCAAGACTGCACCCTCACTTCTGGCTAACTCCAATACCTGCAGGTGGAAACTTGGGTCCCCCCCCCTCTTTTTCTTTCATTGTGTCTAACTCTCTCTTCCAAACTGCAAACACCTTTTTCACACCTTGTCTCTGGACCTCCTCCTCCGCTGGAGAGATGCTGCCTCCTACAAACTCTTGATGGGTGTCTCATTCAAAAACACAGAGATTACCAGCTATCAGGACACAATTGCCTAACCAATTTATGCTCAATGATGCAACATTAATCAGCTTTTCTGGGCTATTATCCAGTAATCTTCCTAACAAAGCAGCCAAAACAATAGGTTATAGGCTGATGTCCTCCAGAGCTGAGCCAGGGTTAAACAAGAAACTCTTGCTCTGCCCCCAACATTAGAAATATATGTAGACAGAGGTGGGGAATCTGCAACCCTTTGGGTGCTGCTGGACTCCAGTTCCCATCAATACCAGCCAACATAGCCAATGTTTGGGGATGATGGGAGTTGAACTCCAGCAGTATTTAAAGGTAAAGGGACCCCTGACCGTTAGGTCCAGTTGCGGACGACTCTGGGGTTGTGGCGCTCATCTCGCTTTACAGTGGTGCCCCGCAAGACGAATGCCTCGCAAGATGAAAAACCTGCTAGACGAAAGGGTTTTCCGTTTTTCGAGGCGCTTCACAAGACAAATTTCCCTATGGGCTTGCTTCGCAAGACTAAAACGTCTTGCGAGTCTTGCGATTTTTTTCGCTCCCCCCTCTTTTTCTAAGCCGCTAATAGCCGCTTAGCCACTTTGCCGCTTTGCCACTAATAGCCGCTAAGCCGCTAATAGCGCTAATCCGCTAAGCCACTAATAGGGTTGCTTCGCAAGACGAAAAAACCGCTAGACGAAGAGACTCGCGGAACGGATTCTTTTCGTCTTGTGAGGCACCACTGTATTGGCTGAGGGAGCTGGTGTACAGCTTCTGGGTCATGTGGCCAGCATGACTAAGCCGCTTCTGGCAAACAAGAGCAGAGCTTGGAATCACTGTTTACCTTCCCGCCAGAGCGGTACCTATTCATCTACTTGCACTTTGACGTGCTTTCGAACTGCTAGATGGGCAGGAGCAGGGACTGAGCAATGGGAGCTCAGCCCGTCATGGGGATTCAAACTGCCGACCTTCAGATGAAACAGAAAGTTCTGATGCTAAGCCCTGGCAAGCCCCCATCCCAGATTCAGTATCCCTTATCCCAGGTATGAGGAACCTGTGACCCTCCAGATGTTGTTGGACAACAACTCCCCATCATCCAAGCCATTCTGGTTGCAGTGGATGAAAATTGCAGCCCGATAACATCTGAAGGGCCATAAACTCTCGAACCCCACCTTCCTTCTTTGCAAAGCAGCCTGTATCACTCTTTTCTCAGAATACTAGAACTTGGGTTCATCTGGTGATTGGGTTCATCTGGGACTGACAAAGAGGAAGTAGTCCTACACGCTGTGTGTAATCAGATTGTGAAATTTGCTGCCATGAGATCCGGTAGTGGACACCAACTTAGATGGCTTTAAAGGACAAACGGGGGCTGCTAATCATGAAGTCTGTATGTTATCTCCAGGATTCTAAGCAGCACCATTTTCATAGAATCATAGGGTTGCATGGGACCCTGACAATCATCTCTAGTCCAGTCCCCGCAGTGCAGGAATATGCAGCTGTTCCATATGGGGATCAAACCTGCAACCTTGGCATTACTAGCACCACACTCCTAACCAACTGAGCTATCCAAGCATAGCACTATGATATGCCTGTATGATATCTATCATACAGTGTATATGCTGTCTCTATACAATCTCTCCAGGGTTAGAAACAATATCATTCTCATAATATGTGCCACTGTTTTGATCCAGCAGTGGGATAACTCCTTTGGAAATGGTTTGGAGCTTTGAAACCCTTGTAGTTGTTTTGTTTTGTTTTTGGCTAAATATTAACAAGTCACCTCAGACTTAATCTTTTTCAGACATGTAGAGCCATTGAATTCTGTCGGAATTAAACACTTATACGATATGTTACAGGATTGTGCCCATCACCTCTTATGAAGAGTATATGATATAGGTTTAGCAGTCTTCAATGGTATATGGCATGGGATACATGCAATTCAAAGATACATGTCTTTTAAGAGCATTTAAGGCAGATTCGTTAAGATAATTATAGCAAATTGGGGGGATTAAAAAAGAAGACGAAGGCTTGTTTAATAAGTAATGAAAATGAGAACTACTCATTGAAGAAGAACAATTATATATAAAATGGACAAAGACATTGCAAAAAGTTAAAGATGACATAAAAAAGCCGGAAGAAGGAAGGAGGGAAGTCAGCTTGGGAGAGCAAGAACAAATGTGAAATATAATGTATGTGTATGTATAGTAGTAACTAAAAATTCAATAAAGATCATCTAAAAAGGGGGGGGGGGAGAAAATGAGAACTACTGTACCTGTAGACTGTGGGATGAGTTTTGGGGGAGGGCAGTAAGCAATGGAGAATGCCACAGTCCCCTGGAATGAACCGAACTCAGAAACCTGAACTCAGGCGAGTCACCTTGGTTCATAGCAATGAAGTGGCAGGAGTATATCTGGTGAAATATTAAACCAATTGATAGGTCCACACTGCTAGAATTAATTTATAGATAGATAAGAGGGACAGCGGTGACATGAGAAGGCTGGGAGGTGATATGATAGCCATCTTCAACTATCCAAAGGGCTGTCACATGAAAGATGGAGCAAACTTGTTTTCTCCTGCTCCAGAGGATAGGACCCGAACCAGTGGCCTCAAATTACAAGAAAGGAGACTTAACATCAGGAAGAATGTTCTGACGGTAAGAGCTGTTTGACCGTGGAATGGGCTCCTTCAGAAGGTGGTGGACTCTCCTTCCTTGGAGGTTTTTAAGCAGAGGTTAACTGGGCATCCGTCATGGATGCTTTGGTTGAGATTCCAGCATTGCAGGGGGTTTGGACTGGATGACCCTCAGGGGCTCTTCCAACTCTACAATTCTATTATTCCAGTAAGTAGCAATCTGTGTGTTTATGTGTGAGCTGCTCCATCTCTAAGCAGTGCTCATTCATTATGACAGACACAATCCCACCTATGGATGCACTCTGCAGATGTCATAATGGATATGTGTAAGGTAGTGCCCTCAGGGTAGGACTTTGGGGAAGAGGGGCCCACTCCACAACATGTACATCAGGGCTCCAAAACACAGTAGGACTGGCTTGCCATAAGACCATTAAGTACAGAGAAGTACCACCATACCCAAAATGTACTGGAACAGAGTAGCCAAGTCACATATAGGACGGTGGCAACACGAGAATGAGCCTTTTCTCTAGTGGCTCCCCATTGATAGAATGCTCTCCCCAGGGAGGTTTGCCTGATGCCTTCATTATATAGTTATAGATGCCAGGAGACCCTCCCTGGGGACAGCACTTCATTAATCAGTCAGTCACCTAATTAAGGTGTCTGTGGGAAGAGGGGAGTTATTGTTTTGTTGGTTTGGTTTGATTATTTGCTTATGTTTTATATTGTATTTTATTCTGCGAACCTCCCTGCTGAGATCTTTTGATTAAGGGTGTAGTAGTAGTAGTAATAGTAAATAATCCAAATCCAACCAAATAATTGTGGCAGAAAAGCCTTCAAGTGCCTCTCCCCTTCCCAGGCAGTAAAAAATGGACTTCATTAAATTGCCTTTGGCTTGTATCCAGCTAACATGTTCTGTCAGTGGATGGATTTCCACTTGTGCAATAAGGCCTCCTCACTTTTCTTTCTCCTGTAAAAAGGTAACAATGCAGAAACGGCCACCCTATATCCCTCCAATCTGTACATACAGAATGCTAAAGGCTGGGCTATGGTGCTTCAAACCATTTCCCTGGCTCAAATTAAGCCCCACCAGAGAGCCAGAAAAATCAGGCTATAAAAAGCAAGTGAGGGGAAAAAGAGGAAGTGATGCAAGTAAATCTGAAGAACAGGCAGACACTGCAATCCAGGATGTGAATGTATGCTGCGCCATCAAGTTGCAGATTATTTGGGGTAGTATGTTCCCCTTCTTGTGAAATCTGATGGCCGAATTACCCTAGCAGCCCCCCCCCCCCGAAAGGGACCAGCATTGTGGCTGCAAATGTGAATGTCAATGCAACCTTAAAAACATTGTAGTGATACTATTGGTTTTCATTGTCAACTTCACGAGGTTCATATACTGCATGGTTAAAATAAAAACCTCAAAGTGGTTTACAGGACGAATAAAACAGTGAAAGGCAAACAGTTAAAAATAGCTATTTGAAACATTAAAAAAGTAATCAAAATAAATGATAAGCTGAAATCCTGATTAAAACACATGTCAATATTCTGCATGTGTCGGGACACATTTGCCTAAACTGAAAGGTTTTTCTCAGGCATTGGAAAGAGTATAGGAAGGTGCCGCCCTGATGTCTATAACTGCAAGTTCTTTGCTGCTTAATGTATTTATTTAATTACATTTAATTAAGTCATTATATGCTATAATGCAATTAATTATATTTAAGTGTCACCCTTTCCCCCAAAGGAGGTCAGATGTACAGCATAAAGTAACAGAATACAAATCAATTATGTTAATGCCTAAAATGCATAGAACGTCTGGGGAAACCTTTTCAGCCTTGGGGCCACATTCACTTCTGCAAATCCTTCTGGGAGCCATATGCCAATGGTGGGCTGGGCCAGGAGCAACAATGCGTGGAGCAATGACTGTAAATTTTACCTTTGTATAGTAGGCCAGTTTCTACACATGCTCCTCTTTATCGTCCTTCCAGGAATGCAAGAATACATCATCAGAGTTCAAGGATACATTGCAGCAAGTCAAAAAAACTTAGGAGCATTCAGAGGAGCAGCCTGGGGAAACTTCCAAGGGCCACACAGCAAGACCAGAGGGGCCTGAGCTTCCTCATCTCTCTCTCTCTCTCTCTCTCTCTCTCTCTCTCTCACACACACACACACACACACACACACACAGTGCAGGTCAGCCATGTTGGCAGTTTACTCAATTTTCCCAGTGTTTCCGTAATAATTGATTTCTACATTATTTTGGAATATGTTCTACATTATATTGGAACTTTCATATTTAGTGCTCATATCCATGTTATTTGACCCCCCCCCAAATCATTTGCAACCCCCTTTGCCAGGAAAATTGTGGGAGTGAAGGGACAACATTTGGGGCAGTATATGCTTCTTTCCTGCCATTTTCATGAGGGAATCATGGGGGACCAGAAGCGCCTATGTAGAGAAAAGGTGGGGGAGTAGCAAAGTTGTCCAGTGAGGCTCGTTCTTGTGTCGCACCGTATTCAGGGGCAGAGGAAGGGGGTGGGGGTGGGCAGGTCGCCTCGGGTGTCACCACTGAGGGGGGTGTCAAAATGTCGGGTGGCACTTGCCGCAGGGCCTGAAGTGCACCTGAGCCACACATCTCTCCTGGGAGTGATGCAGTGGCTTGGGCACCCACAGGCTCTGCGCTGCCCAAAATTGTCTGCCTGCCGCCTCCCCCTCAGCTGTAGGGCGGCTGAGTAGGAGGAAGCAGGCAGACTCCTTGGAGGCCCCATGGAGCATCATGCCCCAGCTTGCCTCGCCCCACGGGCGTATCTACTGGTGTGGATAAAACTTAGCGTGGCATGCTGGTATATTGGTAAAGAAAGCCACAGTTCCATAATGTAACAAGTACTTCAGTGTGAAAGGAACATTAGAAAATGGAACGGAAGTGCTAGCATTGTAACTAGGAAAACAAACATAATATTCTGCATGTCCGAATGCACCCCAGGGCCTCAATGGGAGCAACTTGCATGCCAACAGGAACATGTCCCAGAGTATTTAGGAATCCCTTAGATTCCATAATTTTTTGGGAGTGGAGCATCTTAATGCATCCTCTTGCTGTACAGGGAGATCAGTCACAATCAATCTAAACTTCACCAAGACATGATATATCAGTGACAACAGAGTGACATTGCCCCCACCTCCAACTGAACTGGTAGCAAAACTGAGAGTATGACTTGCATTGGACCATTGATGTTCCGAGACAGTCACATGGTTGCTATGATAGGCATGAAGTCCTGATCTAAATCAGACAAGGTGGGCCTGGGGTTCTCCAACACCACACCTGAGACCATCTCTGTCATCTCAGTCAGGGAGGCTGCTGAGCAGTTGGGTAGGTAATACACCAACAAAATCCCCTTCTTGTCTTTCTGGCCAGGTAAAATTTTTCACTCCTCATCCCCAGGACCTAGAACAACTGCAATGCTGTTGCTGTACAGAGTATCCAGGCAGCAAAGCTGGGTCAAATCTGGTCACCTCATCTCATCTACCCAAGTCTTGGTAGTACACACCAGATGATCTACATTATCTACAATCGTAGCATGGATGAGGGTTGTTATTGTGAATGACCAACAGCACCACCAGATAGGATTGTGCGTTAGCATGGTAGCTCAAGCCTGATTGGTTGAGGGATGGCCCAGAGAAGGCAAGAACTTCCAGACCCTTATTGCCTCCTCTCCAGTGATGGCATGGTTGATCCCTTTGGCAGACACCCTCCTGTCAATGGCCTGGCTAGTATTGGCACCCCAGGAGTCATGATGCTGTCTCTTCACCCAATCATATCTCTTTTCAGACCCACAACGCATATAAATAAAAATAAAAATTTGAGGTGTGAGGAGAACTAACCTGGGACTAGTTGCTGTTTTGTTTTGTCTTTTTCTTACATTTCATTCTGCTGCTATTATTATTCCAAAATAGTCATGTTTTTGAGCTGGAAGCTTTCCCGCACGGAGGACTCTTGTTGCCGACAAGTGCTTAAACGTAATCCTCTCCTGCCTTGCCCACCCATGTCTAATCTTCATTCAGAATGAAATCCCAACGAGCAGAATAATCGCCGGTTTAGACAGTATTAACATTCAGAAAGCAACAAAGAAAATTGCCAGTGGTGCCACTTGTCAGCTGCAAGTAAGATTGACGGGCTGGAAAAGTTAAATTTGCAGGAGCGAACCTTGGCAACCATCTCGCCCCTGCAATTACTATGCTTAAAAGTAACAAAAGAGGGGTTCAGATGAACCCCCTTCTGCATTAAGGCAGGGGCAGGGAACACTTTTAGTCTGAGGGCCACATTTCCTTTCAGCCAGCCTTCCAAGGGCCTCATGCCATTGATGGGCACGGCCAGAAGCAAAGAGTGGATGGAGCAATGAGCTCTTACCTTTGTGCATTAGTCTAGGTTCTAGTCACACACAATCCAGAGATTTCTACACCTGTACACACCTGCAGCGAGGTAAGCATGAGGTGTTATCACACTTCAAGGACACAGTGCAGCCAGGCAAAGGCACTGGAAGAGAGAACAGAGGAAGAACAGTGAGGGAAGCGGTCTGGGAATATGGCGTGGCCATGGGTAATTTTATGGGCCAGATAAAAAGGCTTGGAGGGCCACATTTTACTCCTGAGGCTGGGGTTTCCCATCTCTGCATTCTCTAAAGCAGCCTTTCTCAACCTGTGGCTCCCCAGATGTTGCTGAACTACAACTCCCATCACCCCTAGCTAGCAAGGTCAGAGCTCAGGGATGATGGGAGTTGTAGTCCAACAACATCTGGGGACCCACAGGTTCAGAACCGCTGCTCTAAAGGCTTGTGTCGGACATACCAGGCCATACAGGATAGTCCCTCTCCTTCATTGCGCCTGCTGGTCACTGTAGCTGCTGAAAATCTTAAAGACGCCCTTTGATGGGGAGAAGAAACAAGTCCCTTGACATTTCTGTACACCAGAGAATTCGAGACTTCTTTGGTAAACTACACTCTTGCCTTTCGCTGATGAATCATTTCACTGTTAGTCCATTCATCTTTTTTTTCTAGAATCAAGTGACATCAGCTAAGTTATTTTTCCCCAACACACGTCTGCATTTCCCCACCTTCTTAATTATGGTTAACATAGAAGGAACTTCTACTGTTGGTCTGCCCATCTCAGTATTGTCTACACTGACTGACAGCAACTCTCCAGGGTTCCAGGCAGGACTATTTCCGGCTCTGTCTGGAGATGGAAGCTGGGAGCTTCTGTGTGCAAAATAGGTCTTCTCCACCAAGGTCCACCCTGGCTTCCATTTTACAGAAGATGTTACAGCACTTCAAATAATGGTTAAAATTCAGATTAGGCGATGGGATTTGTGGCCTATGCCTGGTGGAAATGTGTCGAATGCCGATAATGCTTCTTGCTTTTCTGGATGGAGGACAGAGAAGGGGGTTTAGAAACTTGCCTGCTGCACAAAGGCAAGATTTACATGCGCTGCCCCATCAGCATATGACCCTGGCCATGCTTGACACTGGCATGTGACCCTTAGAAGGCTGCTCAGAACAAAATGTGGCCCTCTGCCTCAAAATGGTTCCCCAGCCTTTTTATGTGTTTTAGCCATTAACTGAATTCACTCCCCACCCCTGGCATAAAGGTATGTTTCTAAAAAGAGAGGCAGGTTTTTGTCCAAATCCTGTTGGGTTCCATTTAAAGGTAAAGGTAAAGGTAAAGGACCCCTGACAGTTAAGTCCAGTCACGAACGACTCTGGGGTTGCAGCGCTCATCTCGCTTTACTGGCCAAGGGAGCCAGCGTTTGTCCGCAGACAGTTTTTCCGGGTCATGGGGCCACCATGACTAAGCCGCTTCTGGCAAAACCAGAGCAGCACACGGAAACGCCATTTACCTTCCCACCGGAGTGGTACCTATTTATCTACTTGCACTTTGACGTGCTTTTGAACTGCTATGTTGGCAGGAGCTGGGACCCAGCAGTGAGCTCACCCCATTGCGAGGATTCAAACCGCGACCTTCTGATCGGCAAGGCCTAGGCTCAGTGATTTAGACCACAGCGCCATCTGCATCCCTGGGTTCCATTTAAGGTAAAGGTACCCCTGCCCGTACGGGCCAGTCTTGACAGACTCTGGGGTTGTGCGCCCATCTCACTTAAGAGGCCAGGGGCCAGCGCTGTCCGGAGACACTTCCGGGTCACGTGGCCAGCGTGACATCGCTGCTCTGGCGAGCCAGAGCCGCACACGGAAATGCCGTTTACCTTCCCGCTGGTAAGCGGTCCCTATTTATCTACTTGCACCCGGAGGTGCTTTCGAACTGCTAGGTTGGCAGGCGCTGGGACCGAGCAGTGGGAGCGCACCCTGCCGCGGGGATTCGAACCGCCGACCTTTCGATCGGCAAGCCCTAGGTGCTGAGGCTTTTACCCACAGCGCCACCTGCGTCCCTTAGGGTTCCATTTAGGGGTAGGGAAATGGTGCAAATTTTCATTGGACGGCTGTGTTTTGCTTTGTGTATTATTTCAGAAAGTGCAAATTGGGTTGGTTCACCTTTTAAATGTGATTGGAATTCAATTTCTCCCCCATTCCATAGTTCCATTAGCTCCATAACACATCGTTTTGCAAAGCTCCATACAAAACTGATGCACTCTTGGAGCAAGACAACCATTTTGTTCTGGACCTATCTGTAAAAAACAAAAGAAAACAAAAAAAGAGTGTGCATTTGATAATTGCCATGTTAGGAATTTTGAGTTGCGGCGGCAGCAGGGTGGGGGGCAGAGGGGGATTACAAGAATTTGTTTCTCTTCCAAACTGGTCTTTTGGAGGAATGTGCCTTTAAGGGTTACTATAGCAATGCTGGCTGCTATTGAAACTGTAAACATTAATGATGACTTGGAAGCTGACCCTGCAAAAACATTTCTCTCCTTTGGAGCAAGACTTGCAACAACACTGCCATAATATGCAACTCCTACTGTGAACACCAGGATTCAGAGGTTTTCTTTTCTTAAAAAAAGAAAGAAAGCGAAAGAAAATGGAATGCCTTAATGCCTTGACATCCTAGATAGATAGTTCAATTCCAGCAACGGGAAAATAATACATTCTAATTTTATAAGAAACCAAAGTTCCTGCTTCAGCATATTTTGAGAATTCAGCATGTATTTTGGGAGTCTGCAACGCTGCATTTAAAAAACACACACACACCATGTGCCTGCCAAGTTCCAAATCTCCCCCCTTGTTCCTTTTCCCTTCTCTTTTGAAAACTTGAATGTCAAGACTCAAGTTAAGCTGAATCCTTTATAGGCTGGATGTCAGGCAGAAGCTGTCGTTTCATTGTTTTTGGAGAGGGCAGAAACAAAGAGATTCTGGTGTAGTAGTGGGGAAGGAAGATTTACGGCAAGACCCAAGACTGCTCTTCAACATTGCTAGAACTGCCAGCTGGCCATGGCTTTGTTGAGCAGATTGCTAGCTATTAGAACCATAGAGTTGGAAACTACCCCAAGTCCAATCTAGTCCAACCCTCCTTCTGCAGTGTAGGAATCTCAAATAAAGCATCCTTGACAGATGGCCATCCCACCTTGTTTAATCTCCAGTGAAGGAGGGTCCACCACCTTCTGAGAAAGTCCATCCCACTGTCGAACAGCTCTTACTGTCAGAAAGTTATCCCTGACGTTTAGTTGGAATTTCCTTTCTCATAAACTGAAGCCATTGGTTTGGGTCTTACTTTTCGGAGCAGGAGAAAACAAGCTTGCTACATCTTCCATGGAACAGACCTTGAGATATTTGAAGATGGCTATCATATCTCCTTTCCAGGCTTACTCTGTGGTGGTTGGTTGATATTTCATCCCTGTGAGAGAAACATTTAGGAAAAGGGTCGGGGACTGTTTGCAGCCTGAGGGCCGAATTCCCTTCTGGATAACCTTCCAGGGGCCACATGCGGGTTGTGGGTGTGGAGTCAAAAGCAAAAGTGGATGCAGCAAGAAATGTACATTTTGTCTTTGTACAGTAAACTGGTTTCTACACATACCCTTCTCAATCCTCCATTCAAGCAAGAAAGAGGCATTATCAGAGTTCAAGAGCGTGTTCCAGTCAGGCAAAAGTGATGATGGAGGGCAGAGTCCCAAGAAGGCCTGGGCAGAGTCCCAAGGGGCCAGACCGAGAGAACTGGAGGGCCACATTGGCCACTGGGCCTGAGGTTTCCTATCCCTGACACACAGGTCTAGAAGCAGGAATCCACCTAAGTCCTGCTCCTCTACTTAAAGCTGGGGGATAGTACCAAAATCTCTTAGGAGGCTCAAAGATCTTAGTAGCCACCCTCCAACCCACATCCTTCCACCTTGTTCTGCATTGATCTGCAGACCAGGATGCTCTTTAGCAAAGTGCATAACAGTATATAGTGTGTTAATGGCTTGCCATCCGTATCTTGATAATCCTGGGATTTGTGCCAAGTGGCTCTCTTGAATGAATGAGCCTTTGAATTACTTCCAGAAGGGTAGACACAGATAATATTGATTGGAGGTTTTTTGGTGTTGGCATCTTTGTTTTTCCAAAACCATTTTCATCACAACGCAATTTCCATTAACGCTGCTGAATCATTACAATTGGAAGCCACCCAGACAAGGAGACGTCTTAAACGGAGAATTAAAAATTGAGAAGCTTACATCATCGGGTGCAGAACAACGCAAAGGCTCACATGAGAGTCTGGATGAATTCAATGAGGGAGGGGGAAAAAGCAGAGGGGTGGTGGAATGGGAGGACAATTGGTTCAGGAGCAGAAGGAGTTAAAGAAGAACCACAGATCTGAAAATAGGGGAGTTCTGTTTACATACTGGCAAAAATCGGCTTCAGAATTGGAACCAGTGACTGAAAAGAAACTTCTAGGGAGGTGAAGTGAATGAATCACCCGTATTAGAGACCGGGACAAGTCAGAACCAACCTCGCTTCCCTCAAAATTGCATTAGTTGTTGTATTTAGGGTTTTTAATTTGGCCTTTCAGACTTAAGCTGTTAGCTACAAGCCATGATCTGGGCTTGATGCTGTACTCCTGGGGTGAACTTTCCATTTGTATGCTAATGCATGTTTAATCAGAGCTCACTTAGCTGCACAAAGGAAGAGTTAATTGAAATTCTCCAAGGGGATTTAGAAACAAACAAGGTACAATCCTGCCTTAATAAAAACATAAATGATGGGCTAATTATATATTAATGGGGTTACAATTAAGACAGAAAAAGAGATAGCACCGATGAGAACTATTTTTCTTATACCACCCACCTTGTGTGTGTCCCCCTCCCCAAATTTGTTTTCGATATTAGGGTAACTATTGAAAATTGGGTCAAGTTCCAGAGGTGTTGAGAGTGAATCCCACAGTTAGCTTTCTAAGGATTGTCACACCAAGTTGTTCAGCAGTGGGTCTTCGGTTTGTGTTCTACACATGCCTATTGGCAAGTTATTATTTTGGCAGATTGCTTTCAAAGTGTTGGGTTAACCTCAGCCTTGCCCTCCTTCATTCATCAGGGAAGTGTCCACTTATTTATAATGATCTTAGAAACAATGATATTCAACCATTGTTAAGATCTCAGAAAAGAAGGTCATCTCTTGCAAAGACTTGTATTTTGCGGTCTGATGTACATATCCTTCAGAATATCTAAATTTCTTTCTAAGCTCTACATAAAACTTAAAGCGGGTATGGGAAAGGATTTATCATTTAAAGCTTAAGGAGTACAAATGTAAGTCACTACTACTACTACTACTACTACTATTTTCATGTGTATAAAAGCTGTTTGCTAAAACACAGCAAACTGACTGACTGTAATTATATTGTTGCATGTCACCCCAATCTCTGAGCAGTGAGAGATTCCAGGAGTTCCAAAGTTCTTGTTTCCTTCAGAATTAGGGGCAGCGGAGATTGTGGTTATTTATGCACATATAAAGCGTGAGCCTACAATGTAGACAGGGCCATCTTTAGCATATGCGCCGCCGGGGTGCAAAGATCGAATGATCATGTGTTGCTATACATTGTGAATTGCAAATGAATACAGAATCCAATTAAATGCATACAATGAAAGGGGACTTGCCCCCAACCAGCAGACAATGGCAATGAATAGGTGTAAGAAGATCAAATACCTGGTAGCATACCTTACAATCTATCACGGTGGGACAGGTTGCAGAGAATGCTTGGTCTCTCCCCCCACCCCCATTTCTATACCGCTTTATATTTTTAAGAAAAATCTCAAAGCGGTTTACAGCATATTAAAACATCAATAAAACAATCCGGAATCAAACATTTATGAAGAAAGACAAATATAAAATACAGTCAAAGCAACATAATTAACAAGAAACTAAAATATTATCTTAAAGGTTTCAAATACATATTTAACACAAACAAGTTATAACAAAAAAAAAAATATTTCAAAAAAAATTGCTAAGTGGCTAAGTGAAGTCAAATATAAAATGCACATTTAAAACAGCATAATTAACAAGAGAATAAAATATTATCATAAGCATGACACAGCGGTTTGGCAGGCATGAAAAGATGGAGCAAAAGAAATCAATAATTAGGATTTATTGTCAGGCATAGTGATGTCCCTCTGGTCTCACCAGGTGCCTCTTTAGTAGGTCTGGGTGAGTCTGGGTCCCGCCCCCTAGACCAGGTGGAAAGGGCCTTGCAGGAAGCAGCCTTTACAACTCACAGCTGGGCGATGGTTGGCTTGCCACTCAAGGATCTGGGCAATCAATATAATCCCATGCTGGTTTCTAAGTACCAGCATTTTAAATGCCTGATTCATGTTTATTTATTCGGTTGCATATTCTGTTCAGCCTACATCTGTGTGTGCAGGTGAAAAAGACCGGATATTGTTTGGTTCTGTGATAATATTGCCAAAGCAAATATGAGGACCAAGCTGGAATCCAAGCTAGTGGTAAAATATACCTTCCTCCAGAACAAGGATCTGGAACTTGCAGCCCTCTAGATGCTGTTGGACTCCAACTCCCATCAGCTCCAGCCAACAAAGCCAATGGCCAGGGATTATGGGAGATGTAGTCCAACATCATTTTGAGGACCACAGGCTCCCCTTCCCTTCTCTAGAAGGATCGTTTTTGCGGATAGGCTATGAACCCTTGATGATGTGCTGGAGATGCTTTGGTTGAGAACTTTAATGATAAATGGCTGGACCTATAGCTGCCTGGTCTTATTGACCTAGTTCTTCACTTCCCCAGATAGTATGGTCATTCCGAGCACCGCCGTCTTATTTATTGTAGTTTTAATACAGAAGATATTTCCAACTTTTTCATATTTTCTCTTTCTTCAAAGGCAACTGGACATGATGTTATCTCAACTTTAGTATCTCCCAAAAACAAAACCACTTCCAAACAGGGGGAACAAGATAAGTATCCAGCTGATCATCATTCCATAGTGTTTAACTAGAAGACAGATGTGTTGTTTGTTTGGATCAGATGTCTCAGTGTTTTGCGCTAATACCCCAAGGCTATTGCTTTATCTGAAAGTGCTCCTTTCCTGAAGCAGGAAAGCCAAGCACATCCTTTTGAAAGCACGGGCTGAGGTTTCTGCCATAAGCTTTCACTTTAAAATGAAAAAGAGCATTTAATAAAGGGCAAATAATTTCATGCCCGAGGTTCTGAGCCTTGCATATAAAATAAAGCTGAGGATGTTAGGCCAACTTAACATATGGCTTATAACAGTAGAAGAACTTGCATGACCTGAACCTTGTTGTGTAGTGAAGCCAATAGCTAAGCCATTTCCCTTTAGATTAATGCAGGGGTAGGCAGAAGGTAGATCAGGATCTACTAGAACAAGGATAGCCAATTGGATGCTTTCCATTTATTGTTGGACTATGACCCCCATCATCCTTAACCATTGTCTATGGTAGCTGTGGCTGATTGGAATCCTACAGTGACTCAGGTCACCAACTTTGCTGCCCTTGCAAGAGTAGATCCTTGGGTAATTTTCTGTAGATCGGTGAGGATTTTGGATTCCCACTTGTTTAACAGCAGCAACAAACTGACTTATTATCACCTAAATGAAGAAAGCTAACCAGGAGCAGGCTTTTGTGTAGAAGTTCTGTGAGCTCATTTCAGTTTGCATACTAAAATAAAATTATAGGCTCTGAATGTGCTAAAAGTTCTTTAATTCTAACAAATATTCCTTTGCACCTGGCTCTGTTTGGTGGATCTTAAGAGTACTGGTAAAAAGAACAAAGTACAGCTGACAAGTCACAAGTCACCTCTATTATTATGCCACAGCATTCCACAAGTAAATGAGTAAGACTTCGGGAATGGTCAGAGAAATGGAGTGATGTATTTACGCTTGCAGCCATTTGGTCCACCTATCACCTATAAGGCAAGGGTAGCCAACGTGAAGCCCTCTAGATGTTGTGGACTATAACTCGCATCAGTCCCAGCCAGCATAGCCAACGATGACGAATTGTGGGACTTGTACTTCAAAATGTCTGGAGATCAGCATATTGTCAACACCTGACGTCAACAAATGATAACATCTGGGAACTGTCTGGATGCTTTTATAGGGAGTATGAGAAAACAAATATGGATCATATAAAGTTGCCAGGTTGCATATGTGTATATATGCATACAGATAAACAAATAGTATCAATTGATATTGGTTAGGATTTATCTAGCTAATCTAGTTCCATCAGCAGGAGCCTTGTTCAAGGACTTCTGCTTGCACAGCAGGGCTTTCCACCTTTTCCTCCCCCAAGCGCCCCCAAAATTGGCTCTGGAGAGTGTTGGGAGAACATTCTGAATAGTGCATTGGGGAAGAGAGTCGGGATTGCTCCATCTGGCAAGTTTGCTGATGGAGTGATTAGAAGCGTGTGACGTTGAATTCTTCCCATTGTGTTTTCATGACTCAGACTGTATTTCGTAATGAATTTTAACTCCTGCTAGCTTAGTATAACTGAAATGACTTGCTGATTTATTTTCTTCATTTATTACTACATTGATATCTCACCCTTTCCCCAAAAAGCTACATATCTCTCTCCTCCCATCTCATCCTTACAACAAGCCTCCGCAGTAAGAGGGTTGACTTCCCCTAATCTATATGTTCTCCAATTCTGTTGCTTTAAGGGAGGTTTCCTCCTGCTGATTCCTGGAGCTCGGGAGGCTCCGAGTTGCTGAAAACCCCAGTGAAAAGAGTGGGTTAGTGGTCCATGCCACAATGGCTGCTTTCTCTCCCTTGGAAATATTTTTAGCTAGATATTCTAAAATAATCTTATGGGATTGTTTTGTTATTGCATTCCAGTTCTAAATAGGAAGCAGATTCATGCGTTTTCCTGGAGTTGGCATCAAGGCAGAAACAAGGCAGTAATAATCAGAATGGCTTTGGAGACCACAGCGGAGCGGTTTACCGCCAACGCCATGATCAGCGAAAACTGGCACACTGCCTCCTCCTTTCTGCCTTCAGTGATATTATGGAATTTAAAGACAACTGCCTCAGGGCAGCTGCAAAGAGTTACCAAGCATTTTCATGGAACTGAAAAATATTGTGCATTTGATCTAGAATGGATTGGGGGGGGGGAATCATGAAACAGGATCTCATCTTTTCTTAACCAAGTAAATCGTCAGCAGAGCCCAGCATTCAAAGTCACTGGGGACCAATGGTGAAGCTTTCCAATCACTCAATAAAGTTTTCAGGAGCAGGTTTGGTATTTGGAAAGAGAGAGAGAGAGAGGAGGGAGGGAAGGAGTCTTCCCCTGTGTTTTGACTCCTTAATGGAACAGATTCCCCGCATTTCCCCCTTTCCCCCCAAACATCTTCGTATTTCAAAGCAGTACGATCTGCTTGCCAGAAGCAAAGAAAATGGTTCAGTTTGTACTTTCGACAAGGGGAAAAAATTCCATTCAGATGAAGAACTTGTTCTTTCTCGATCCAAGGGCCGTAAGAGAGGCTGTTTCTATACCCTTTTCCGGTTGTTGGATGAGGAGTCATTTGTTGGGAATGAGGGCTTGCAAGCACTGCTGAACCCATCAGGAACAGAACTCATTTGGGAAACAGAATGAAGAGAAAAGCCATTCACAGCGATATAGAAAAGCTTAATTTAAACTAGTGACAAGAGAAACATGTTTCCTGGAGAAACATGTAATCGTCAATCTCCGTGCATGATCATTAATGACTTTCCCGTAAGAGAGCGAGCAAGTTATGGCATTCCAGACATGTCTGCAAATATTACCCCAGTCTATTTATTACTTGGTGGCCTGAAATCACATTATATGGACTTCTGAAGGTCAGCAAGTTATAGAGACTTCCAGTCACTTGTTAACTATTTGCTTTTCATTCATCACTGCAGTAAAACAATAACTTTTGAGACTCGTCTGCATAAAGTCGTGACGTGCGGAGTTGATAGACCAGAAAGGAGCAGGCAGCAGGTTGCAAAATGCATGAGGGTGAATTGCAAAATCTAGCAGTGAATCCAGCCACACACCTTGAGCTGCAGTCAGCAAAAATCAGGTGGAAGGCTTTGCATTTTAGGCTGCTGCTGCTGAGGCATTGTGAATGGGAATGTTCTCCTTACCTAGGAGAAGCATTTGGCCAAGTCCTTTCTGACATGCTATTTCTCTATGGCTGCATTTAGTAGTAGGGGGTCTCATGGGAGCTCCTATTCTGGTGTAAAAAAATGGTGGTCACCAACTGATCAGAGCCACTGGAGGCCTCCTGTGAGTTTCAATCCCCTGAAAATTGTGTGACACTCTTGAAAATCACCAAGATGTCCCCCCTCCAATTTTTCAGCTAGTAAATGGGGTGACAGAACTGCAGAGACCATTAAAGGTAAAGGTAAAGGGAACCCTGACCATTAGGTCCAGTCGTGACCGACTCTGGGGTTGCGCACTCATCTCGCTCTATAGGCCGAGGGAGCCGGCACACAGCTTCCAGGTCATGTGGCCAGCATGACTAAGCCGCTTCTGGCGAACCAGAGCAGCACACGGAAACACCGTTTACCTTCCCGCCGGAGCGGTACCTATTTATCTACTTGCACATGATGTGCTTTTGAAGTGCTAGGTTGGCAGGAGCAGGGACCGAGCTACGGGAGCTCACCCCGTCACGGGGATTCGAACCGCCGACCTTCTGATCGGCAAGTTCTAGGCTCTATGATTTAACCCACAGAGACCATTAGAGCTCAGTTAAATCTAGATTTTTGTTGTTGAACAAGCAGCCCTGTTATTCTTCCTCCCAACTGGTGTTAGTTTGAAACCATTTGGCACAATTCCCCTATGCCTCGAGCCCAAAGACATTCTACGCTATCAATGCATTTTGATCCCAGGTATCACATGAAATGAATTGGTCACGAGACAGTGTGATGATGTCAGACTGCAGGACAACCATATCTCATGGTACGTAATGATGTCATGCTATCACCATGAACATCATTAAACAGAGCCAGGGATTCCAACCAGAAACCACTTTAAAAATGGGAATGTACTACATTATGTCTTGATGGATTGCATGATGACATCAGAAGCTTAAGTGAAGGACTGCACAATTCAAATTGTCTGCAGAATGAATGGGAAGTGAAAGATGGTCACAGAGAACAAAGGCCCACAAGGGGGGACAACATAATGGGGGGGGGGAAAGAGGTTTGAAAGACAGTAATGGGGATTCAGTTTGTCCCTAATTGAATCCACTTGTTTTAATGCAATCTTGGGTTTGAATTCTTAAGTGCTGTCTGCCTAAGATAAATGAACTTGGCGTTGCTTCTTTGCTGTAGTGGAGATGATGAAGTCATTAATGCAGAATGTTGCTTTGGGACAGCTGCCTCCTGCTTTGAAAAAATAAACTTGTCAGCTTTGCTTCAAGATTCATATTCTATAAATGCCTCAGTTCTGGCTGATTGGAATTCACGTAGCAGCAGGAACCAACCTTTGACACCGTAATAATGTCAGTCCACCATATTTCCAGTGCTCAAAGACTTCGGCGATGTTTTCTTTTAATCTCCTAGCAAATTACAGGACCAAATTCCTAAAGCAAAGAAGAGAATGAAAAGTTATACCTACTTTTATGGGTATTGGGTTGGATCCAGACTTAAGAACATAAAATCCAAGCATTCTGGACATGAATTTAAAATATGAATATCCTGACTTTTAATCTCCTGCCTAGTAACCTATATTTTGCTCCCAGGAGTACATAACCCCACATAGTTCTCACCAATATGTATCACGACCACTGACTCACCCCCAGCCTTATCTACCAGACCCATCTAAAAGTGACATGAGAATTGCAACCTTTGAAGTAGGCACCTTCAGTCACCAGTGTCTTCACTGGCCCGGCATCACAGCAGCCCTGTGGGCCACCCCCACTGGCACCTGGCTTTGGAGCAGGCTCTTCAATTACTTTCCCAGAGGAACACGAAGATCCCCGGGGAGCTGTTGTGCAGAGTGACACATTTGCTGGAGGAGGACTATGGGGCTTTATCAAAGGTGTGGCAGGGAATCCTGTGGTGAAGTCCATGCTGGATAAAACCAAGCACTCAATGGAGACAATGATCACGACTCTGGATCCTGGCATGGCTCCCTATATCAAATCTGGGGGAGAACTGGACATTGTTGTCACTTCTACTAAAGAAGTCAAGGTTGCTGCTGTAAGAGAAGCTTTTCAGGAAGTGTGTCAGATGGCCACAGTTACAGGAGAAGCTGGGCAGTCCAACATTGCACCACAGCCAGTTGGCTACGCAGCTGGATTGAAGGGAGCTCAAGAAAGGATTGACAGCTTGCGCAGGACAGGAGTCATTCATGAGAAGCAGCCTGCCGTGTCTGTGGAAAATTTCATTGCGGAATTGCTTCCTGACAAGTGGTTTGATATTGGCTGCCTAATTGTCGAAGATCCCGTCCATGGCATTCACCTCGAAACATTTACACAAGCAACGCCAGTGCCTTTGGAATATGTACAACAGGCTCAAAGTCTAACTCCTCAGGATTATAACCTAAGATGGTCAGGTTTGTTGGTGACAGTGGGAGAAGTGATAGAGAAGCAATTACTGCACGTCAACAGAACGGATTGGCACTCTGCATTCACCGGCATGTCCCGTCGACAGATGATCTATAGCACAGCCAAAGCTATTGCAGGGATGTACAAGCAGCGTTTACCACCCAGGAGCATTTGAGAGGAAACAGACTCTGAACACGACGCATTCCTTAAAAACTGGTGTTAAAAAGAAATGGTTGCATCTGTTTGATGGCCCTCTGTTGACGCCCCTTGGTTTTGTAATCTACATATAAAATGTAATTTTGTTTTAAAAGTGAAGGTAACTCTTTGGATAATGGAAATGAGCAATTCTTAATTTAGTCGCCTAATAAAATGGCTCCCAAAACTAGTAGGCATATTTATAGAGCAAGGTCAGAAAGCATTAAAATGTATTTCATTTCAAACACTAAATCAGGGATGGGAATCCTGATGCTGTTGGACTCCAAACTCCCATCAGCCCCGGCAGACAGCATGGCCAGTAGTCAGGGATGATGGGAATTGCAGTCCAGAAACAACCGGAGGCCCCTCTCCAACATGTCCCCCAACCTTGAACTAAATGGGTGTTTTACAGACATTTTGGACTTTTGTTAGTCATTCACAGCACCTAGGATAGGTTTGGAATCCAAGGCCAGAGTCACTGGCATATGTGTTGCAGGTGTGGTCAGATTTGGTTAGGGTTTCAGAAAGGAAGCTGTTTGTAAAATTCCTCTTTGCAGTCATCCTCCTTAACACTAGGGGGTCAAGAAGCAGACAAATGAAGCCTATTTTCTTGGTTATATTTCACAGCAAAGAAAAATATCAGAAATCACCTAGCTAAGTGCCTTTTGCTGCATAAAGAGGTACAAGGCTGCAATCGGTTAACTTTTACAATGCATCTTAAGCTATGGGCCATTACTGAGCAGTTTGTTTACCTCCATCGCAAATGCTGCCCCAGATTGTATGCTCAAAATTGTGCATATTTATAAACTGCACAGAGTATTTTGATAACTTTTTTTTTTTTTTAAAAAAACCCTCTTTCTGCCTTAAAGGTTTCTCAATTTCTACTACTTAGTCTTTATCTTTTGTAGATGCTTTCAAAAGACACTTTTATATAGACTAGTTAGCTAGTTTATTATATTTTTATCCAGTGAAAAATCTGTAGTTTTTCCAGTTAATATATTTTGGCTTGCCATGTGAAATCAGAATTAGATGTTGCTCCTGTAGGATTTTAATTATTCTTCTTCAAAAGGTTTTAATACTTCATCACTGGACCTTTCCAAAAGCATGAGTATGGCCATGGTTTGATTCTGACAGAACAAAGTGTTTTTGGTGAGTTAGTGGGTATATAGGGAGAGAAAATCTTGCTATATTTATTTTGTGTAAAAAAGTGACATGAGAATTGCAACCTTTGAAGTAGGCAGGAAAGCTACCATGCAGTCTGCATGTATCTTTGCAGTTTTATATTGTAGAAATATCATTGGACGATGGGAAGCATATAAATTTAATTAATAAATAAATGTCCACCACAAATCCAGCTATCTACGTCCCTAATGATTGTATCAACTGCTACCAGGAGCCATTGCCAGGGTCCCTTCTAGGTGATCATTTGCCTTTTCCTTAGAGTGACTCCTTTTCCAAGACCTTCCTTCTCCGTGACTTTGTGGGAGTTGACACCCAACACCACCACCACCACATCCCTGAGGGACTCATCCACCAACCCCTCTGATACTGTCAGCTTCTTTAAGCCAGATGTTGTTGTTTAGTCGTTTAGACTCTTTGTGACCGCATGGACCAGAGCACGCCAGGCACTCCTGTCTTCCACTGCCTACCGCAGTTTGGTCAAACTCATGTTAGTAGCTTCAAGAACACTGTCCAACCATCTCGTCCTCTGTCGTCCCCTTCTCCTTGTGCCCTCAATCTTTTCCAGCATCAGGGTCTTTTCCAGGGAGTCTTCTTTTCTCATGAGGTGGCCAAAGTATTGGAGCCTCAGCTTCAGGATCTGTCCTTCCAGTGAGCACTCAGGGCTGATTTCCTTAAATCAGATACCTTGGCCTAAAGCAAGCAAATGTGTTCCCTGAAGGCCAGGAGCTTATTGCATCAAGCACACCTCCATGACTTCTGCTCAGCAGGAAGATATACCTGACACTCTGCAGAATATACTGGATAGCACACACCCCACACACAAACACATGTGCGGCGTTGGTGATCCTTGACCATTCATGTTTCAGTTCTTTCATGTATTTATTTCATAAAATTTATATACTGCTTAATTGCAGAAAAAACCCACAGAGTGATTTACAATAAAATTTATGACTAAAAAAGTTACAACCATAATTTTGCAGGCTCATTCCGTTTTTGCTGTGTAGCGGTGTTTTTTTTTTTTTTTTGGTTGCTATTTTGGATGGCCCGATTCAGGGCATGCATCATGCGATATCATTCCCTTTCCTCCCAGCAAAGATGGTTCTTTAACTAGAACATGATTTATTTGTGTTGGGACCTGTCCAATCGTACTAAATGGAGCTGTAGTCCAAGAGACTTGGCCGCTCTGCCTCTTCCAACTTGGACTCCCCTGCTTCCATTGTTCTTACAGTAAGGCAGCACAGTCATTTAAGGTTCTGAGCTGCTCTTTGCCAAATACCATTATCCTTTATTAGTAAGAGATAGGCTTTGCAGAGACTCCGAAATGCTCCACTTTCTCTTGCTATCACTGGCCATCTTGAGCACACGCTTGTCAAAGTTCTTTGCTCCTGATTCAGCAAAAGCCAGAAGCTGAACCGGGGGGGGGGGAGAAACCACCCTTAATTTACATTGGGTTACTTGTGTTTGCAGAGGTGGCCTTCAGGAAATGCATCCAAGTGATCTAGAGAAAATGTATTTCGCAAAGAAAAAGGAAACAGCAGGAGCATCCTGTATTTCTCTGCTGTTCAGCAGGAGCTCCTGCCAACATCAACATCAACCACTCTCAGTTACATTTTCCCTTGTTTTTACATTGTGTGTTTGGTCTTACCATCAGCAATTGATTGTTGTCTCACCATCCCACTCCGATGTTGATTATAGGCATTTGCAGAGGCACCCTCCAACATCCCACAAAACAGGGACATTGTGTAATAACCTCACATACAGTTTGCTTGCTGAATTCAGTGGGCTTAATCCTTAGGCAAAGGTGCACAAGACTGCAGCATAAGGGCCAAGCTATATGCAACATGCAAGATGCAATCCTAAACCTTACGAGACCCTAACCCCACTGGCCTGAGAGTAAGCCCCATTGAAATTAACAGGACTTGCTTCTAAGGCAACATAGGAAGCTGCTGTATATTGAGGCAAGCCATTGGTCCATCTTGTTCTCTGTTGTCCATGTTGACTTGCAGTGGCTTTCCATGAATTCAGGCAGGGATGCCTCTCCCAGCCCTACCCGGAGATGCAAAGCAGATGATCTACCTCTGAACTATGGTCCGTTCCTTAATGAGTCACATTATTATTATTATTATTATTATTGATTTCATTTATGAATCACTTCCCATGAGGAATCCAGAACTCAATGGGCTAGTCTCCGGGTACACATACATTGGGTGGCAAGGTAAATCATGTCTAATTCTGCCCCTCCCCAATCATTTTATTTATTTCAAAATGCAGTCATTGAGGCTCCAGTCCACAGCAGAAGATCTGCATGAAGCAAAAGGGCTTCTTAACCTCTTCACTGCCTGATCTTTTTCTGCTAAAAATTCCTCCCCAAAATTTCTCCCTCACCCCATTTTCAGGACAACACCTCTTTCTCTACATTGGAAATAGAAGCATTGGGAGCAGGGAGATTTAGCAGAAAAATCACTGGAGAAGCAGCTTTAAGAATGTTTCCCTCGCTACTTTTTCTTTTTAATTACCCAAGGCATCCTGGGTAGGAATGGATTTATTTGCTGATTTTTCAGGTCTTGTCGAAGTTCCCGTCTTAAATTGAATTCTCCACATTTCTGCAGTGATCTGTGATTTTCTATATTAAAAAAATCATTATGAAAATTCACCAGCATTTTAGTTTGAATTTCTCCTAATAAGCTCATTTCTGTATTCCGTTTTGACAAATATAGACATTTTTGAAAGTAATTTCCTGTAATGTACTGCATGTTTTCATATTGTTTTCATGAATGCATTGTTTTTATGCACACTTTCCCCTAATATGTACATTTTTGTTAACGTTCTTTCAGGAGCGAGTCAGCAATAAATCACACAGAGTAAGTGAAGTCAACTCTTTATTAGAAGAATCAGGATCTGCTCAGGAATGTCAGGCCTAATGAGCACAGCAACTCTTCTTTGGTAGGTCTTGCCCCATGAGACAGTTATAGAGCCTGAAGGTGTGGATATTCAAGGGAATGTTTGGTCCAGGCAGTCAAAACTTCCTGTTCCTCTTGGCCTGGAGCATCCTTCCTTGCATGGGACTAGCAGGTGGGTGTGACTTTTCCAGACCTGGTAAAAGGCCAAGTCACGCTGCTACCTTCCTCTCTTTTCAACCTTCCTGTTTGCCCTGTCTGCTTCCTGCATCACCTGGACTGGACTGCTGGCTGCCACAGCAGTTCCCCAGGTTATCTCCCATATGGGGTAAACCTGTTTGTAAATAATAATAATAATAATAATAATAATAATAATAATAATAATAAATAAAAACAAAATTATTTATATCCTGCCCTCCCCAGCCGAAGCCGGGCTCAGGGCGGCTAACAACAATAAAACACGTTGGTTACATGTTTGTAACTTTAAGCATAAAGCCTTTAGGGATCACACTGTGCTCTGCCTGATCGCGAGTAAAACTACCTTTTGTTACTTATGAATAAGACTGTGGTGTCTTTATTCTTTTAGGAGGGGTTCCAAAGGGGTCTTACCAGGAATATTAGAACATATCTCAGTCTGGACAAGCCAGTTTGAATTGCTTATTGTCTTAAGAAACTCACCTGAGTTTGCCACCACCTTTCTGCTGCGTAAGAAGGGGAATGCACTCTGCTAAGTGAAGAAACTTGCTAGTGCAAGTTAGGAAGGATATTAATATACAATATATCCTCTCCTGCCATCCTCAACATTCCCACACTTCCCACAGCTGCCTAAGTCTTCCCCTCTCCTGGGTCCAAGCAATCTGAGACTATGCCAGTGTGCATTTCCCACTTCATACCTCTCCTGGTCCTGGGAGACCGGGGGGTGGGGAAGGGAGCTTGTTGCAGCAAGAGGGGGAGAGACTGCTTCGTCACTAACCTGACTCATCTCTGCTTCTTGGCCTCCCTCCTCTCCTGCTTCAGCTTCCACTTCTGATTCTGGACTTCTGTCTGCCACAGACTCTCCCTCCTAACTAAACCCTGTTACCTCTTCCATTTCCAACACAGCTTCTTTCCAGTCTACTGCCTCTTCTCCCTCTGACCGCTCATCGTAATCCCACTACCAATTTCTCGACTGTGAGCCTTCATCCCACGGAGGTATCCCAGCTGGTGCCTTCCACCATTCTTCTGTATCCAACCAGTCCATGACATCTGGGTTGGCTTGAGAACTTATCTGCCAAATTCAGTGAAGTGTGATGCTTCGGTTTTCACATTGTTTAGGGAAATGCAGATTAATATTTAAGATGTGAATAGAACCAAATGTTCTCCCCCGTCCTTAGTCGCCTCATAGCTCTACCCCTAAGCATCAGCCATCGATCTCTACATGTGTTTAAGAAAATTGTTACAAAGCCTTGCTTTGTTAGTTTTATGATCCTATAAATCGTTTTTTCTTTGACTTTTGCGAAATTGGGGATAGTCCCTCTTGATACATGACAGATGGAGTATTCCTTTCATCCTTGAAATAATTTTTATGGCACGTTATGAATAACTGGTAGCAACTCCCCTCTGCCACCCCCCTCGCAACATGACAAGCATGGCTTGTTATATTAAGGACATGTTTTGAAGAATATTTCAAAACGGCAAGGCTGGAATCTGATGTGGCAAGAGATGTTCATGACTTTGCTCTTGGACCTGCTGCACTGCCTATGACTTTCATTCCAGGAAACCCTTCTTGAAGAACAAACAGAAGTTTTGTACAAGTTGCATTTTTGGAAGGAGTAGGATGAGTAACGGAAGACAGTTACTCTTACTCAATACAGAAAGTGGGAACTTCTTCAGAACAAAAATAATTGGGAAACATTTCACGCACTGGAAGGGGAACCTGCGTTCTTGAAGAGTGCTTTATATTTCATTTCCAGCTTGCTACCTTCCCATGTTCTCTGGGCTGCAACAACACATCATCAGTATCATTATCATAACAATTTATTCCTCCTTCTTCTCCCTGAGGTCCCAATGTGGGCTTCAACAATTGAAACAGTGGCGTAGCGTGGGTTGTCAGCACCCGGGGCAAGGCAAGTAATTTGCGCCCCCTAACCCGTGGATTTGCGCCCCCTAACCCGTGGATTTGCGCCCCCTAACCCTAACCCCCAGATGTTGTGCCCGGTGCGCCCGGCCCCCCCTGCACCCCACACGCTACGCCACTGAATCAAAACACAATGTTAAAACAGTTTCCAGCAACCTTCAACCACATAAATAAGGTAGTCCCGGGGCAAGGCAAGTAATTTGCGCCCCCTAACCCGTGGATTTGCGCCCCCTAACCCTAACCCCCAGATGTTGCGCCCGGTGCGCCCGGCCCCCCCTGCACCCCCACGCTACGCCACTGAATCAAAACACAATGTTAAAACAGTTTCCAGCAACCTTCAACCACATAAATAAGGTAGTCCCGAAAAGTGTCAAAAGCTAGAGTGAAGAGGCGTGTCTTCAGAATTTGCCAAAAGTTGTATAATGAAGCTGTGGAAACTCCCTGCCCACAGCTTCATTATACAACTTTTGGCAAATTCTGAAGACACGCCTCTTCACTCTAGCTTTTGACACTTTTCGGGACTACCTTATTTTCGGGACTACCTTATTTAGGGGCTTCCAAAAAAAGAAAGAAAGAAAGAAAGAAAGAAAGAAAGAAAGAAAGAAAGAAAGAAAGAAAAGCATTTTCCTGGGTTATCACCTCCCAGAGCTTCTGAGGATGGTGGGACAACCAATAGGGCCCTCTCTGCTGATCTTATTACCCATGAGTGTTTGTAGGGAAGGAAGCAAAAATCACACCATCAAGGAAGTTAGGAGAACTTTGATCGACTCTCTTCAACAATAAAGATGCAACTAAGTCCAGTGCCCAGCCTGGAGTGATACAATATCATAACATGCCAGGCTCTTCTCTTTGGAAATCTGATTGAGGTGAAAACAGCTGAGGGAAGTTTCAGGAGGGAAAGCAGTAGGGAGAAGAAGGGTTAAGCACCCCTCCTCCACACTGCTTTGCTCCTGTGAACCAGCCCTTCCTAAATACTGTTTTGCAAAGGAGAAGCAGAAGCAGCACCTATTTCCAAAAACATATGAAAGTTGGGGGTATGGATTTGCTCTAATTCAAAGCAGCGAAAGCAGCGAAATTGGTTTTTATTGCAACTCAGTCAAATTCAGTGGAACTCAGCTCAGTTACAACAAATGTTTGATCACAACCATTCTATATACAGTGGTACCTCTGGTTGTGAACAGGATCCGTTCCGGAGGGCTGTTCGCAACATGAAAAGAATGCAACCCGCAGCGGCGTGTCTGCGCATGCACGTAACCCTTTCCGGTACTTCTGGGTCGCCGTGGGACATAACCTGAAAGAATGTAACATGAAGTGGACGCAACATGAGGTATGACTGTAAATGGGTGTACAGTCGATGGGAAGGTGAGCAGTCTTCACCAATAATAATAATAATAATAATAATAATAATAATAATAATAATAATAATATTTATTTATACCCCACCCTCCCCAGCCAAGGCCGGGCTCAGAGCGGCTTACAAACAATAATAAAAACAAGAAGAATGATTACAACTTAAAAACAAAAATAAAATACAACATTAAAATAATGGAACATTAAAATATTAAAATGTAGCCTCATTGCAGGAGGAGAAGGAAAAGAAAGAAAGAGAGAGAGAGAGAGAGAGAGGGAGGGAATCAAATTGGCTCCAAGCCAAAGGCCAGGCGGAACAACTCTGTCTTACAGGCCCTGCGGAAAGAAATCAGATCCTGCAGGGCCCTGGTCTCATGAGGCAGAGCGTTCCACCAGGCCGGAGCCAGAGTTGAAAAGGCCCTGGCTCTGGTTGAAGCCAATCTAACTTCCTTAGGGCCCGGGACCACTAAGGTGTTGCTATTTATGGACCTTGAGGCTCTCCGTGGGGCATACCGGGAGAGGCGGTCCCATAGGTATGAGGGTCCTAGGCCGTGAAGGGCTTTAAAGGTCAAAAGCAGCACCTTAAATCTGACCCTGTACTCCACTGGGAGCCAGTGCAGCTTGAAAAGCACTGGGTGAATATGCTCCCATGGCAGAGACCCCGTGAGGAGCCTCAATGCAGCATTCTGTACCCGCTGGAGTTTCTGGGACAGCTTCAAGGGCAGCCCCGCATAGAGCGAATTACAGTAGTCAAGCCTGGAGATGACCGTCGCATGGATCACTGTGGCCAAGTCGGGGCGGGAAAGGTAAGGGACCAACTGCTTGATGCGGCGAAGGTGGAAAAATGTCGCCTTGGCTGTTGCTGTAACCTGCGCCTCCATGGAAAGGGAGGCGTCAAGGATTACACCCAAACTCTTAACGGAAGGCAATGGCGCTAATTGGGCCCCCGCAAGAGAAGGGAGTTGGTCCCTCATCCCCATGCCATCCCGATAAGTACATAAGATGGGATCAAACCCATGTAGTCCAGCATGCTTTCCCTCACAGTGGCCAACTAGGTGCCTGTGGGAGGCCTTCAAGCAGGACGCAAGCACAGGAGCACTCTCCCTGCCTGCAGTTTCTAGCAACTGGTATTCAGAAGTGATGCTTCCTCCAACTGTGGAGGTAGAACATAGCCATCATAGCTAGTAATGGCTGATAGCCAGTTTTCCTCCATGAATTTGTTTCATCCTCTTTTAAAGCCATCCAAGTTGGTGGCCATCACTGATTCTTGTGGGAGCAAGAGTCCCATAGTTTAACTATATGCTTCATGAATTTGTATTTCTTTCTAACCGTCCTGAATCTCGGATTCAGGAAGAGGCCGGAGAGCTATGCGCCATGCATTCAGCAAGGTGTTGACTTCCAAGGCCCTTCCAATTCTGTGATTCAGGCCTAGGAAAACCAAGCTCATCAGTTCTGCACCTTTGTGGTGTAGAAGAGGGACAAGGCATATCTTCTGTCAAGATGCTGTCAGCAGCTCCCAGCTGGTTGCCCAGGAAAGTACAAAGACAAGGAAAAGTTTATTACAGTCCTTTTTTATTTCAAACTTTACAGAGAGAGGCTGTAGAACCCAGGCACTTGGGTACTGGCATTGGCCCAAGTGAATTTCCACCCCTCGTCTCCCCCACTTCCTCATTCATCATCATCATCATCATCACCTCCTCTATGGGTGCTGCTACGCGCCCTCTGTCTTTGAGCTCTTTGCTCTCCTACTTTTAAGGCCCACCGGGTTCTGGGAGATGGCGGGTCAGGAATGCTTTCCTTAAAAAAAAAAATTTTTTTCTTAAGTTTTCCATATTTATCATTATCGCACTCTATTACATATTTCTGTCACCTAATACCTTGCTCAGACTGAGCATCAACCTCCTTCTCCCGCTCTTTCTGACTTCCAAATATCTTTACTAAATTCTTAGCATTTCTATATCCACTTTTTTACCTTATATCCTCTTTTTGTACTTCACCTCATTATATGTAAAACAGTTTCTTATATTCACATTACAAAACATTTCAACTTAAACCTACAAACGTTTTCAGATGTTTACAATTGTGATGGCCTGGGAATCCGATTCAGAGGCTGAACCGGAGGAATCCCAGCCTGCACAGGAATCCCTGCCTCCAGGGCCGGCTGAACTGGGGCAGGGCCTTGATTCTGAAGCGCCTGCACCTGTGCCGGATCCTCAGGAGCAGGCACCAGGTGAATCCACTCTGTGTGATGGCCTGGGATTCCGATTCAGAGGCTGAACCAGAGGAATCCCAGCCTGCACAGGAGTCCCCGCCTCCAGGGCCGGCTGAACTGGGGCAAGGCCTAGATTCTGAGGAGCCTGCACCTGTGTCAGATCCTCAAGAGCAGGCACCAGGTGAAACCCTTCTGGCCCCAGAGGTGCTTGAGGACTCAGTGGCTACAGGTGAGCCTCCTCCAGGGCCCAGTAACCCTTCGGCCTCTCCTGAACTACAGAGGCTTAGGGCAGAGAGGCGAAGGGAACTGGTTGCTCCCAGGAGGAGTGCTCGCCTTAAGGCCAGAGGAGGCGGGGTTCCTGGGGGCCGGGACCGCCCCTGGCCTTAGAAGAAGATAAAGGTCAGTCAGCCCGGTCCCAGGTTGCAGGAGCAACGTCGTTGTTGGCTTCAGACCTTCCAGTGTTCCTGTTCCCTGCTCGGCCTCCTGTTCCTGACCTTCCAGCGTTCCTGTTCCCTGCCCGGCCTCCTGCTTCTGATCTTCCAGCGCTCCTGTTCCCGCCCGGCTCCCAGCTTCTGACCTTCCAGCGTTCCTGTTCTCTGCCCAGCCTTCTGCTTCTGACCTCCCAGCGTTCCTGTTCCCCGCCCGGCTCCCTGTTTCAGACCTCGCCTCTCATCTCGTGCACTCTGACTACTATCACCGTACCTTTCCCCCGGGACCAGCACAGTTTGCTCCCGCCACCTCCCGCACTCCCTCTTTGTTGGGGTGCGTTCGGGAAGAGCCAGAAGCCATGGCCGACCAAGCGGCTACGCTGCTGGCAATAGCCCAGGAGAACCAGGCCTTGACTCACACCGTGCAGCAGCTCAGCAACGCGGTTACGGCACTTCAGCAGCGCTTGGACGCCCTACCGGCTCCTGGGGCCGACGCCCCGGCTCCTGGCAAGTACCCAGTGGCTTTGCCTGAGAAATTTGATGGGGCCCTGGCCAGCTTTCCCATGTTCCTTGCCCAGGCCAAGCTGTATATTCAGGGGCGAGCCCGGAACTTCCCTGACGACCGCACCAAGGTGCACTTTTTGATTAGTTTGTTAAAGGACCAGGCGGCCAAGTGGGCGTTGCCGCTACTCAGGCAAGACTCCCCCTTGCTGGCAGACTATACGGGGTTTTGCAATCTTTTGGAGGCTGCGTTTGGCAACCCCCAGAAAGGGAGTCAAGCCAACCGGGCGATTCGGCGGTTGAAACAGGGCAAGTCCACGGTGGCTGCATACACCACGGAGTTTCGGCTGTTGGCACAGGACTTGACCTGGAATGACTCAGCCCTGCGGGACCAGTATCTCGAAGGGCTTTCGGACGAGATACTGGACCAGCTGGCCACAATGGAACGCCCCACCACGCTAGACACTCTCATTCAACGGAGTCTACAGATAGACGACCGGCTGGAGGACCATCATCAGGCCCGGGGCCGCCGACACTTCCAGTTCTCGGCACCAGTTTCTTCCGGCAGCCCCACGGTCACAACTGAGTTATCGGAGGAGCCTATGCAGCTCGGGGCAGTGCGGCCACGCCTCTCCCCCGCAGAGAAGGTGTGGCGTCGGGAGGGGAATCTATGTCTCTACTGTGGCGGAAGTGGACACTACGCCCGGTCCTGCCCTGAGAAACGCCAGCCACAGGGAAACCGCCAACCCCCAGTAGCTGATGGCCCTGGCTACCGGGGGTCCCAAACAGCGCAGAATGGGCCCGCACCAATGGATTTGCAACACCTTATGGTTCCGGTACGTTTATACCCTCCAGGTGGGCCCTGGATTCTTACCCATGCTTTGGTAGATTCAGGAGCAACCCGTTCCTATATGGACGCTGCGTTTGCTGCCCATCATCAGGTGCCACTTCGGAACAAGCCAGAACCGGTACAGGTGGAAGCAATTGATGGACGGCTTCTACGTTCAGGTGCCGTTACTCAGGAGACCCAGCCCCTGGTCCTGTGTCTCCAGCAGCACTGGGAGTTGCGAACTTTGGACATTGCCTCTATGCCCCCGCTCCCCCTAGTGCTCGGGATGGACTGGCTGGAGGCTCACAACGTTCAGATTGACTGGGTCAAACGGACTGTGCACTTCCCAGACCCATGTTCCCATGCTCAGTCCGAGATGCTAGTGGCCGCGCCCATGGAGGAGGCAGCACCCACGCTCCCAGCCGTGTACCGGGACTACCAAGACGTCTTCGAGGAACGGGGGGCAGACCAGCTGCCGCCGCATTGGTCTTTTGACTGCGGCATAGACCTCCAGCCCGGAGTGCCCTTACCGGTGAGTCGCTTATATTCTCTAACAGAGCCAGAGCGCGAGGCTTTGCAGGACTTCTTGCTCAAGAACCTGGAGCGTGGATTCATTAGGCCTTCTACCTCGCCCACCGCTGCGCCCGTGCTCTTTGTTAAGAAGAAATGTGGGGAACTCCGCCCTTGCCATGATTACCGGGCCCTGAACAAAATTACCATCCCAGACCGGTACCCCTTGCCCCTTATCTCGGAGTTGCTGGAGCGGGTGCAAGGGGCACAGGTGTTCACCAAGCTAGACCTCCGGGGGGCCTACAACTTGATTCGGATCCGAGCCGGGGATGAGTGGAAGACAGCATTCGGGACCCGGTACGGGCAGTTCGAATACCTGGTTATGCCTTTCGGTTTGTGCAACGCGCCTGCTGTGTTCCAACGGTACATCAACCACGTGTTCCAGGACTTGCTAGACAAGTACGTGGTGGTGTACTTGGATGACATTCTGGTTTACTCCCGTGACCCGGCTCGCCATGAGGGACATGTCTGGACCGTGCTGCAGTGCTTGCGTGAGCACCGTTTGTATGCAAAGCTCAGCAAGTGCGAGTTCCATCAGCGGTCTGTGGACTTTCTTGGTCACCGGCTCTCTCCAGATGGGGTGCAGATGGATCCTGGGAAGGTGGCAGCGGTTCGAGAATGGGCGGCACCTCGGAACCGCAAGGACCTACAGCGTTTCCTGGGGTTCGCCAACTATTACCGGACCTTCATTGCAGATTATGCTCATCGCACCACCCCGTTGACCCGGCTACTGCGCCCGAAGACGCCGTTTTCCTGGGACAAGGAGGCAGAGGAGGCGTTTCAGGGGTTGAAGGCCTGTTTCCAGAGAGCGCCGATCTTGCAACACCCTGACCCCTCTCGACCCTTTGTGGTGGAGACCGACGCCTCCAGTACGGCTCTCGGTGCCGTCTTGTCTCAGCAGTATGGACCAGAAGCGCCACTCTTACCCTGTGCCTTCTATTCCCGCCAGCTCATTCCAGCGGAGCGTAACTATACCGTGTGGGAGCGGGAACTACTGGCCATCAAGGTGGCCTTTGAGGTCTGGCGCCACCATCTTGAGGGGGCACGACATCTGGTGGAGGTGAGAACCGACCACCGGAACCTGGAGTACCTCCAGACCACCCGCAAGCTGAACCAAAGGCAGATCCGGTGGGCGTTGTTCTTTTCCCGGTTCCAGTTCCGGATCCGCTACATCCCTAGCTCCCAAAACCAGAAAGCGGATGCCCTGTCCCGGAAACCTGAAGACAATGCAGACACGGTACAGCAAGCAGTACCCACCACGATCCTACCACCAGCTGCATTCCTGGCCACCCAGGAGGCGGAGCCACTGCAAGCACGGGTGCGGGAACAGCAGCGGGTCGACGCTTGGGCCCAGAAACGACTCCGGGAGCTGGCTGAAGGGTCCAGCCCTCAGTATCCGGGGCTGGTCCTGCATCAGGGCCTTCTGCTGCACCACGGTCGCCTGTACATCCCGCCAGGGCCACTGCGGCTGGAGGTTCTCCGGATGGCCCATGATGCCCCAGCAGCGGGGCACTTTGGACGGTATCAGACCACCCATCTGGTAAGCCGTGAGTTTTGGTGGCCCCGCCTGAAGGCTGACGTGGCTCGCTACGTTGCTGGTTGTGATGTCTGCCGGCGCGCCAAGGGCCCTACCGGGCGATCCCCCGGCCTACTTCAGCCATTGCCAGTTCCACCACGTCCTTGGCACACGGTTTCGCTGGACTTTGTAGTGGACTTACCCCCGTCTTGTGGCTGTACCTGCCTTCTAGTTTTCTCCGACCATTTCACTAAGATGGTGCATTGTGCCCCCTGCCCATCTGTACCCACAGCCAAGGAAACCGCTCAGCTGTACATTCAGCATGTCTTCCGCCTGCATGGCCTACCTGAGCGTGTGGTGTCTGACCGGGGCGTTCAGTTTACATCCCGGTTCTGGCGAGCATTGCACCAGACCCTCGGGACAGAGGTCTGCCTCTCGTCAGCCTACCACCCACAGAGCGATGGCCAGACGGAACGGGCGAACGTGGTGCTGGAGCAGTATCTCCGGTGTTACTGCAGCTACCAGCAGGATGACTGGGTCGACCACCTGGCATTGGCGGAGTTCGCCTACAAGGCAGTGAATGCGTCCACCCAGCAGACCCCGTTCCAGGCCAGTTACGGTTATCATCCACGGCTGTTTCCAGATGTGCTGCCGACATCCGCGGTCCCTGCGGTGACGGAGTGGCTTCAAGAGCTCCAGTCCCAGCAACAGCTTTTGGTGGAGCAACTGCACCAGGCCAAGGAGGCGTACAAGGCCCAGGCGGACCGCCACCGCCAGGTGGGGCCGGAACTTCGCGTCGGTGACCTAGTATGGCTCTCCACTCGCCACCTCCACCCCTCTCGACCTTCGCTGAAGTTGGACGCCCGTTTCACCGGCCCATTTCCTATCGTGGACCAAGTCTCACCTGTGGCTTTCCGTCTCCGGTTGCCCGCAACCCTGAAGGTTCACCCAGTCTTCCACAGGTCCCTTCTGAGTCCGGTGGCCCCACCCGACGAGTTCCACCTGAACCGTCCCCGACTGCAGCCAGTTTTGGTTCAGGGAGAGCCTGAGTATGAGGTGGAACGCATTCTGGACTCCCGACACCGCAGGGGAAAGCTGCAGTATCTCATTGACTGGAAGGGGTATGGACCGGAGGACCATTCCTGGGAACCAGCGGCCAACGTCCACGCACTCTGGCTCCGGAGGTGGTTGAGGACTCAGTGCCTACAGGTGAGTCTTCCCCTGGGTCCAGTAACCCTTCAGCCTCTCCTGAACTGCAGAGGCTCAGGGCAGAGAGGCGGAGGGAACTGGTTTCTCCCAGGAGGAATGCTCGCCTTAAGGCCAGGAGAGGCGGGTCTCCTGGGGGCCGGGACCGCCCCTGGCCTCAGAGAAGATAAAGGCCAGTCAGCCTGGTCCCAGGTTGCGGGAGCAATGTCGTTGAAGAGCTGTTTCAGCCAGCACCCAGTCCGGTTCCCCCAGAGTTCCTGTCCTTGCCCGGCTCCTCGCTGTGGACCCCGCTTCACCCGTGGAGGACTGTCTGCCGACCCTCGACTCAGGTCCTGGACCTCGCCCCACGGTAACCTCCCCCCTGGACCAGCACAGTCTGATTGACCCAGTCAATCTGAACATTGTGAGCCTCCAGCCACTCCATCCTGAGCACCCGGGGAAACTGGGCATGGAGGCAATGTCCAAAGTTCGCACCTCCCGGTGCTGCTGGAGACACAAGACCAAGGGCTGCGTCTCCTGAGTGACGGCACCCGAACGCAAGAGCTGTCCATCAATTGCCTCCACCTGTACCGGTTCTAGCTTGTTCTGAAGTGGCACCTTATGATGAGCAGTAAAGGCAGCGTCCATATAGGAGCGGGTTGCCCCTGAATCTACCAGAGCGTGGGTAAGAATCCAGGGCTCACCTGGAGGGTAAAGACGCACCGGAACCTTGAGATGTCGCAATTCCACTGGTGTGGGCCCCTCTTGCATGGTTTGGGGTCCCAGGTTGCCAGGCCTTTCAGCTACCGAGGTTGGCGGTTTCCCTGCAGCTGGCATCTTCTCGGGACAGGACCGGGCATAATGTCCACTCCCACCACAGTACAGACACAGGTTCCTCTTCCGATGCTGCATTTTCTCCAAGGGGAGAGGCGAGGTCGTGCAGCCCCAAGCTGCGTTAGCTCGTCTGGCAACTCGGCTGTGGCCATGGACCTGCTGGGAACGACTGGAGCCAGGAGCTGGGAGTGCTGGCGGTCCTGGGCCTGGCGACGATCCTCCAACCGATCGTCTATCTGCAGGCTCCGCTGAATGAGGGCGTCCAGCATGGTGGGACGATCCATCGTGGCCAACTGATCCAGTATCTCGTCTGACAGTCCCTCAAGATACTGGTCCCGAAGTGCAGCATCATTCCAAGACAAGTCCTGCGCCAACATCTGAAATTCTGTGGCGTAGGTGGTGGCTGTGGACTTGTCCTGTCTCACCGGACGAATCGCCCTGTTGGCTTGGCTCTCCTTCAGAGGGTTGCCGAACGCAGTCTCTAAGTGGTTACAAAACCCCATATAGTCTGTTAGCAAAGGAGAGTCTTGCCAAAGCAGTGGCAAAGCCCACTTGGCCGCCTGGTCCTTTAACAAACTGATCAAGAAGTGCACCTTGGTGCGGTCGTCAGGGAAGTTCCGGGCTCGCCCCTGAATATACAGCTTGGCCTGGGCGAGGAACATGGGAAAGCGGGCCAGGTCTCCATCAAACTTCTCTGGCAAGGCCACTGGGTACTTGCCTGGAGCTGGGGTGTCGGCCCCAAGAGCTGGTAGGGCGTCCAACCGCTGCTGAAGCGCCGTAACCACATCGCTTAGCTGCTGAACGGTGTGGGTCAAGGCCATGGTTCTCCTGGGCTAATGCCACCAGTGCAGCTGCCTGGTCAGCCATGGCCTCTGGCTCTTCCCGAACGCACCCCAACGAAGGTGTGGCAGGAGCAAACTGTGCTGGTCCAGGGGGGAGGTTACCGTGGGGTGAGGTCCAGGACCTGATTCGAGGGTTGGCAGACAGTCCTCCAGGGTCAGGTTGGGGAGGTGGTCTCCACCATTCCTCCTCATCCTCTGCCCAGTCCCTGACATCTGCTGAAATTCCGTCTTCTACATAAGGAACCTTGACCTCTTTTGCACTTGACTGCCCTTATCTTAATACCACAAGTCCTGCCCCCTTCCTGGCTCCAGCCTGCAAAGATTTGCAGGCAGTGAAAGGGGTAATGGTGATGAGGGACTGTATCAGAGAATGCCCATCTAATTTTATTCTATAAAACCAGGACACAAAACACAAGCATAAAATAGCTAAATCTGGACAGAAAATTCTGAATATTCAGAATACAAATCACTCACACAACCTGCTTATTTACCTATTGCTCATTTGAAGATTTGATAAATAAACAACCAATGAGCAGAGGATGCAATTTGAACCAGGCTATCAAGCAAGCAAGCAAGTCTAGTTTCACAGCAGGCTCAGGGAAGTACAATTTTGTTTCAAACCCCACCACAAAAGAAATTACACCCTCCCTATATTTACCAGTGATTATCTTATCAGGAGGGGCTTGCAGTCTGCAATAATACAGTAGTGTTTGTGTACCTTTTGCCCAGGTATTAGCAAGTTTTAACTGCAGTTTAGTCATTGGGTTACTAAGTTGTTCTAATGTTTAACATTTCAGACAGGAAATGAAGGTAGTTTTCCATTCCTTCTGCTATCCAGAAACCACCGGCAATCTCAAGAATCTTGTCAGGGATACTGGCAAGCAGCAAAAGGCTCTTTTTTATTCTTGTGTGGTCCTGCTTGTCGAGATCACCTCTGGGCCAAATGTGAAAGACTGGCTGGTTCTTTTTGGTGTTTGGAAGCGTAGAAGAAGAGTTGTTACCGTTTCAGCTCCAGAGAATAACAGGAAACTTTTGAGGGGAGGCAGGGGAGTCGCTGAGGTAAAAACATGGGCCATGTCACACATTTGACACACACTGCTCTTGACGGGGCCATGCAAATAGCCTTGGCAATAATTGTTCCAGTTTTAGTTAACATCAGGCCAAAGCAAGTCCTAAGGTCAGCTTTAAGCTGTTCTCCATTGTTAGAACTTTAGCTAAATTTATGTCGTTTTCCTGGGAGTTGTTCTTGTGACTTATTGTGGAAAAAGCATGGCATTGTTTCCAACACATGCATATCAGATTTGGTTTTGTATGATCAAACAGAGGAATGAATGAAACCTACATGCATCAAGTTGGAGCTGGAAAACCACAGAGCATTTTAACAATAACAGAGAAAGAGTAAGCCTGAGAGAGGCAATTCAACAGGCCCAGGAAAGGCTCGTCGTATGGTCCTCATGGGACCATGCCACCTCACAGGAAGGAGAGCAAACTGGATGTCTGAATAGTGCCCTCATGACACAAACAACCTTGTATGTGGAAAGCTAGCACATTAGTGATTCTAAAACAACAACAACAACAATTTATTACTTATACCCTGCCCATCTGGCCGGGTCTTCCCAGCCACTCTGGGTGGCTTCCAACGGAATATTAAAAACACGATAAAGCATCAAACATTAAAAAGTTCCCTAAACAGGACTGCCTTCAGATAATTTCTAAAAGTCAGGTAGTTGTTTATCTCCTTGACATCCGGTGGGAGAGTGTTCCGCAGGGCGGGCACCACCACCAAGAAAGTCCTCTGCCTGGTTCCCTGTAACCTCACTTCTCACAGTGAGGGAACCACCAGAAGGCCCTCAGCGCTGGACCTCACTGTCTGGGATGAACAATAGGGGTGGAGATGCTCCTTTAGGTATACTGGGCTGAGGTCATTTAGGGCTTTAAAGGTCAGCACCAATACTTTGAATTGTGCTTGAAAACTTACTGGGCGCCAATCAAGGTCTTTTAGGACCTGTGTATTATGGTTTCAGTGGCCACCCTCAGTCATCAGTCTAGCTGCTGCATTCTGGATTAGTCAGTGCTTTTTCTCTAAAAAAAATGTTTAGGGGTACTCTCATTTTCCTACTCACCTTCAAAGGTAGCCCCATGTAGAGTGCATTGCAGTAGTCCAAGCGCATTGCAGTAGTCCAAGCGGGAGATAACTAGAGCAGGCACCACTCTGGGAAGACAGACTGTGGGCAGGTAGGGTCTCAGCCTGCGTCCCAGATGGAACTGGTAGACAGCTGCCCTGGACACAGAATTGACCTGCACCTCCATGGGCAGCTGTGAGTCCAAAATGACTCCCAGGCTGCGTACCTGGTGTGCCCCTGATGTGCTAATCCTTCACACACAGAGAGAGATTTGGGCCATAGGAAGCTGTCAGATACTTGGACCATCTAGCAGTGGCTCCCCAGGGTCAGGATACATTCCTACCATGCTTTTATAGCAGGGTAGTCCAATGCATGGTGTGAGGGCTGAATGTGGCCCTCGATGACTTTTTTGGTGACTTCTGCAATATTTGGCACACCTCCCCCTCTGAACTTGTGCTGCCTTCCCAAAGCCAGGTAAGTAAGATGCTGGACTTTGAAAAGGAGGGCACTCTGGCAGGAAACTATAACAGAAAAAGCATGTGGATTTTAAATGCAAGAGCACCGGACGTAGAGGCAGCATGTGCACTTAAAAGCCCATGCATCCATTTTTGTACATTATTCCAGAAATGTGGGAATAAGAGGCAGAAGCTTCCTGTGGTCCAAATCACCTTCACTTCCAAGCAACACCTGGGCCATTTTGTGCGAACTAGAGGAGCAAAATGTTGTATCATATCATCAAAATAAGCAATGGTTTTGCATGTGGCATGGCTGGTTTTCTGATTATATAAGCATGTTCTGTTTTCCAACAGTAGTGGGGAAAGGGTGTGGGGTTTTAGTGACTCACCATTTGGATGGAGGCTGGACAGCTGTTGCAAGAAACAGTAAGAAAGACAGATTTTCGCTGTCTTGGTTACCCAGTCTATAAAAGTGGTAGTTTTTGCTTATTACAATTTAATCTGCGCCAATGGAGTTAAGCTGGACCCCCACTGCACTGCAGCAATTATGAATTCTGTCCAAGTTGCTTGACTAGAGTGCCAATTTTGAGGGAGCATTGAGATACATCAATGAATATCTCCAAAATAAGCAAAAAAGGGGGGGCAAGGAGGTATGAGAGAGTGGAGGAGAGAATAGCCAAGCATATGGGCAGAACAACCAGTATCAAGCCAAACTTCATAAAATTCAGGCACTTACCGGTACTTAGGGAGGATGTAGCATCAGGGATAGATTATGGAGAAAGGGGTGGCTCAAGAGTGAAGGGGGCTTTGAAGAAGGCAGTCTGGATTACCTGAAAACTGGTGTTCATGGAAGGAAGGAAGGAAGCCAGTGAAAGAACATGTGCTTGACATGAAGAAGGTCTCAGATTCAATTCCTGGCACCTACAGGAAGATCCCTTTCTGAAACCTAGGAGAGTGACAATCTGTCTGTCAACAGTGATGAACTAGAGAGTCAATGGCTCAGCAGTACCAGTGATGGGGAGATGGTGCCTAACACTCAAAGTGCCCAGTGCTCCTTGAGGCAGCAGGACCTCAACAAACATGGAGCCTGGCACATTGCTCAGGAGGTGTCATTGGTCACAACCCATAGCATTTGGCAGGAACTGACAATCCACCAGGAGGTTTAATGGGCATCACCAAAAGAAAATGGCCGAGGAGACAGTGTAAACACCTGTGTCACTTCCCAAAAGCTGTGCGTTAGTCAAATCCTGTGCCAGGCGATCGTTGTTGCTTTGCTCAAGATAAGTGGCTAAGCCTTAGCGAAAGTAACACCATAAGGAATTGTGAGCTGGAGCCACCGAATGTGGTGAACTGGAGCTGAGCTGTGTCATAAGATAAACATCATCTCGTGGCCACTGCATCCTTGCAAAGCCCATACATGCACACCAGGACCAGCAAGTCAAGGCTTTCTAACTGGGTTTTGGAATCCTACAAGTACAGCTTTTCTTGGCTGGGGTATCCCCATGTGGTCAGGCTCCTTTCAGGCCACCCATGCTTTGGGAATGTTTTCCTAGAGTGCGGGCTTTCCTTGGCTTGCATCTCAATGGAATTAGGGTTTGGGCGGTTGCACCCTCTCGATACGCATACATTGCTTTAGCATTCTCATGTCAGCGAGTCTTGACGGATGCATGCTTGGCCCTCAACGTAGCCCAGTTTCCTTCAGTATCAGGCAGGCAGAAAAAGAAAATCTGCTGTAGATGCACAATTCCCTCCTGCTGCCCCCGCAGAAATGAGATCTATAATGCTGCTTAGCTGTTCCAGATACTGGTTCTAACCCAGAAGTGATGAATCACTGAGCCAGCGGAAGAGCATCTGCTGTACAACAGTCCTTCAGGAACCTTGCTTGCTGGTTTACCTCCAAGATCAGTTAGACTGGTGGACACTAGAAATGTGAGGAGCTCCTTTGGGGCAGACCCACTTTTACAGACTCCTCCACTGTTCCGTTCATCAGTTCTGAACTTCTAAATAAGAACTGATTTGCTTCAAATTGCTCTTAGCTGAATTGTCTTTTGCTTAAGAACTTGACCTGGTTGTGGATGACGTGTGGCTATTTTACTGCTTTTTTTCAAAAAAACAACAACTGGCCTGGTTGTTTGGATAGGCGTTGAGATGTTTCTAAATTATGGCGTTCTATTTGCTATTGTGTGTTTTATTTGCTATTGTGCGTGAGAGACCTTTTCGCCCTGGAAGGTAGCTTACAGTTTAACCAACAACCAAATACAGTGGTACCTCGGGTTAAGTACTTAATTCGTTCCGGAGGTCCGTTCTTAACCTGAAACTGTTCTTAACCTGAAGCACCACTATAGCTAATGGGGCCTCCTGCTGCCGCCGTGCTGCCGCCGCCCGATTTCTGTTCTCATCCTGAAGCAAAGTTCTTAACCCAAGGTACTGTTTCTGAGTTAGCGGAGTCTGTAACCTAAAGCATCTGTAACCTGAAGCATCTGTAACCCAAGGTACCACTGTAAAGAAACTTTATCACACCATTGCGGCCTTCTGAGTTGGGACCAGTCAGCATGTAAGACAGCTCATCCACACTTCCACTTGTTCCAGTGGCACAGCATAGGGGGCACAGGGGTGGTTGCCCCGGGCACAAAATTGTTAGTGGCACAAAGTTTCAACACCCAGTGCTGCCCCAATACAGCTGTGCACTTCTGTCACTGGACTCCATTGAAAACGGCTTCTCCATGTGAACCAGGTTGTCTGTCCTGTCCAGACAACGGAACAACTCTTCTTTTCTTTTCTCTGTGGCTGCAATCTCCTGGGTGACGTGGACTTGGTTAGGCAGTTGAACGTGCATGCATACTCCATCTGTTTCCTTCCTCCGGGCAGCCCCAGGTGCTGCCAACCCACGCTACGCCACTGACTTGTCCTACCACTTTCCTTCCAAAAAGCCTTCTCTTCACCGCTAAATTGGAGCAGTCACCAATCAGGAAAACCGCTAGGCTCATGCACAGAAAGCATGAGAACATCTCTCAGACCAGTGCTTTCTAGGCAAGGGAAAAACAAAGTGTGGAGAAGTCCTTAAAGGATTCCATCTCTGCACCTAAAACAAAATGCCTTGCTATATATTTCAGTATAACTTTGGGGATTTAACTGATCACACTCATGTTATGCTGGTTCAGCAGCCATTGTGTTCCCTATGCAGCAGCATATTGTATGATAGGATTATAGGAGTCAGGCCAACAGTTCATCCAGCTCAGTATGGTCTACCCTGATTGGCAGTGATTCTCCAAGGTTTCAGGTGGCAGTCTTTGCCAGCCCTTCCTGGAGGTGCCAGGGTTTGAGACTCCTGCATGCAAGGATGATGGTGAGTCCTCAGATTGTGAGGACTGTGAGCTCTGTGAGTCCTCAGATTGATATCAGCCTTTTTGCAGCTAGTTATGAATAACTGCTTATACGCTAGCTCTCAAAATCTTTCTTCGCCTTTTCTATTTTTTTCTGTCTTCCACCTATTATTGCTGATTTAGCAGGGGGGTGGGGGTGGGAAGAAGGAAGCCACCATTATTTACATTGCAGTTTTGACCAAGTCAACGCCCTGATAAACTAGATCCTGTCTGGTTTCACTTCCATGCTCTATGCATTGTCGTAAATAAAAGGGTCTCTAGAATGCCACATTTATCATTCCTGCTGATCATTCTGCACAGACAGGCATTTAAATGCAACCCAACCATTAATGCAAAGCCCAGAATCCAGTATTGAGTTAGGGACACTAAAGCTGAATCGGGGCGCCATCTCACCCTCAGGATTGTGGGCGCACACTGCCACAACATGGACCTGCAACATCACACGCACACGCCTGCAAATAGTGCATGTGACGTCACACACGCGACGTCATGTCTTGTTTTTGGAGAGGGGCTTGCTCCTCTAAAAACATGGCACTTTGGACATGTGGCAGCACATGCACTACATGAAGGCATATGTGTGTGAGGTTGCACGTCCACAATGTCCTCCTTCTCCTCTCCGCAACCAGCGAGGCACCCTTTTCCATGGGGAGGGTCTTGGGCTCCCCAAAAAGGGTGCCTAGCTGGCTGGCTGTGGAGGGTGGAGCTAAACTCTCTCTTGGAGGCAGCACCACAGAGGCTGGCTGCCTGCCTCTCTCTCTCTGGCTTTCCTCATTGTCGTTGTGGGTGGCTAGCCCCCACAATTATATTATTGTGGGTTCCCAAGCACCTGTGGCCCCCTGGAGTTGGCTCCTATGAGATAAATTACTTTAAATTCTTTAGACTTTAAAGCACCAGCCTATGCTTATTTGCTGAGATGTAAGTCTCACTGCATTCAATGGTGCTTAAAGGTAAAGGTAAAGTGACCCCTGACCATTAGGTCCAGTCGTGGCCAACTCTGGGGTTGCGGCACTCATCTCACTTTATTGGCCGAGGGAGCCGGCGTACAGCTTCCGGGTCATGTGGCCAGCATGACTAAGCCGCTTCTGGTGAACCAGAGCAGCGCACGGAAACGCCGTTTACCTTCCTGCCAGAGCGGTACCTATTTATCTACTTCCCAGCCCTGTGTTGGATTGTGACATGTGAGCAATTGTGCGTCCATCGAGGGATGAATGTAATATCTACAGGTGCCTACGAAGGCACTCAAAATAAGGTGGAATGCAATTTACTTTCAAAATGGTCCATATGGTCTATTTATGATCAGAAACAGTAAAGGTTTGGCATACCCCACATTTAGGGCAAATCATGTTCTCTGGCTGCATTCACAGGACTGTTTATTCTTAACTCCCACTAGACTCTGCTAGATTTCCAGATGTGCTTTTTACATCATGTAAAAGATAACATAAAATGCAAATATAATCAGATTAGGAAATTTTGGAGAAAAATAAAAAAAAAATGCACCGAGACCACATAACACTGGTCTTGAAAGATCTACATTGGCTCCCAGTACTTTTCTGAGCACAATTCAAAGTGTTGGTGCTGACCCTTAAAGCCCTAAACGGCCTCGGCCCAGTATACCTGAAGGAGTATCTCCACCCCCATCATTCTGCCCAGACACTGAGGTCCAGCTCCAAGGGCCTTCTGGCGGTTCCCTCACTGTGAGAAGCCAAGTTACAGGGAACGAGGCAGAGGCCCTTCTTGGTAGTGGCGCCCACCCTGTGGAACGCCCTCCCACCAAATGTCAATGAGAAAAACAACTACCAGACTTTTAGAAGATATCTGAAGGCAGCCCTGTTTAGGGAAGCTTTTAATGTTTAATAGACTACTGTATTTTAATATTTTGTTGGAAGCTGCCCAGAATGACTGGGGAAACCCTGCCAGATGGGCCAGGTATAAATAATAAATTATTATTATTATCATCATTATTATTATCATAGTAGCTGTAGTATTTTCAATGCCTATCAGGGCTTTTCCTCACTTACCTTTTGCTGCCAAGCTTTTCCTGAGAAACCCCATGATGAATGGTTTTCTGCGGATTGCTGTTTGCTCTGATTCAGAGGTGAAGAGCGGAGGAATCTCTGGAAAGAAGAAAGGAGCACTTCAACACAGAGCTTTAACATGTGGACCTTACTTGGAAAGCATAGAGGATAGCTTAGTGTGGATAAGCCCTCCGTTTCTCCTTAAGCTGCTATTTATATTTTTCAAAATGTGCGTGTTCTATGCTATCGGTCCGCATGGAATCTTTCAGTTATGGAGAAAATAACACATCAATTAGAGGACAAGACATCCCAGACTCTTTAAAAAAAATAACATGACATGTTTATTTGCTACATGTCAGGAAGGACATTTTCAAAACGCCCTTCTGAGTACTACTGGCACATCCAACCAAATAGTTGGTTCACAGAATCATGGATTTTATTTACTCTGTTTTCTTGCTACAACTGCCCAGTAGCTACCCAGAATCTCTGCAGATGAGGCCCATCTATCTATCACCTCCAAGAAAAAACAATAAATAACTTTCTTATTTGTTACTTGCACAAGAACTGTACACATGATTCTGTTTCTGTTTCATTTTGCCATTATTATTCTAGCATTTCACATTGCTAGCCTTCCCCACTTTCTCTTCCTTTCCTCCCAACCCAGGACTCATTAAAATACAGCTTATGGCACACATTCACTCCTACCCACCAGCTCTAATGTTTGGCACTTAATAAGAACACAAGTATTGCCTTGCTTTTTTGGAGGTCTGGCTTGTTTTGCACGCTCTACCCAGTAATGACCTGGCCAGAAGCCACTACTCAGATTCAAAGACACATCATAGTGGAGATAGTCACCAGCACTTTGTAGCCCCAAGCACACAGATTCCATTTATGGAAGATTTATTCTTAGGTATATAGACTAGGGGTGGAGAATTGGCTTTGATTCCACTTCTGGCTTCGACTCCACCCACTTTTGGAACTAACTCCACCCAGCCATCAGCTTGGCTCCTGGCTTACTTTGGTCTTCCAAAGTAAATAAAAAGAGATCACCATCTCTCCTACACATGGGCTCTAACAACCAAAGAAAAACTTTCTGGGCTAACAGAGAGGAAGGAAGGAGCTACCATCCTTGAGAGGCTGGAAGAGTGGTGAAGGAAGGACATGTGGAACCTCCTTGGAGTAACAATTATTGTCCTCATAAACGGAGTTCTCATAAAATGGGTCATATCAAGGTTCACACTTCTGAAAGTCCAGCAAACCAATTCCTGGAACTATGACAACCGAATGAGGATGTCAGTGGAGAAGGACCATAAACAAGATTGGAGTGCATATAGAGACTATGTTCTGGATGAAGAGAACCAAGTGGAACACATCTTTCGGGGGATAACGATGGTGGTGTCCCATTCTACCCACAGCAGCCCTCTCATTTATTCAGAGTGGTTGTGGATATGGATGCCAGAGAATTCAGATGGAAATGAAAACAGGAGCAGAAATTGCCAATATTCACTTTCTATTCCTATGTCTGGAATAGAAATCAATCCAGCAAATACAACCAGTATTAACTGTTGTTGCTTTCAGTCCTCAAACAATATGTAACTGATTATCCCCCCCCCCCCATTTCCATTGTAATTTCTTTGCATTGAAATGAATGGTGTGGAATAGCGTAATTAATTAATTTCATAAAATTCAACCACAGCAGACAACGAGATGAATAATGTCGCCAGAAGCTAAACTGCAGCAGAACGGAAGCAGTGTTGCATGCAATGAACATGGGTTGGAATGGAAAATGATGCCTTCTTTAATCCCTAGTAGTGGAGAGAGAATGTAATGCAACTTGCCCACTTCCTTGGGGGCAAGTCGTACTGAAATTGGTGGGACCTTCTTCTGAATGAATGTTTGTATGATCAGGTTTTAAGCATCCTGCATAGTTTGTAAATTGTGTAAAGCTTCTGCTGGTGCTCAGAGATGTTTCTGTTTTGTTTTTGCATGAAGCTTTTCTTTGTCTTAGTCGCCAAGAGGCACCAAATCCAATTTGCCTCCTGGAGAAATGACCGGCGCTGCAAAGTAATGTTCACATTCCAGATCTGCTGTAGGGCAACACAATAGTTAAGAGTTCTCCCTCTCCCATCTCCCCCACCCACACACCAAACCTCTTGCTCTCTTTTTGGAGCTAGTTAATTCAACATTAGGTAGGTCACTCTGGCCCTGTTCCCAGAATTTAACAGTGGGGGCCTTGTGAAATGCTAAACGATGTGTATAACAGCATTCAGGCACTCTGCGAGCCGATCCGTCAAAACATTTGCTGCTTTGAAAATGTGTTCTTCAAAAAAAAAGGGAAAAAAATAGGGCATATGGAACTTATTAGTATATTTGGTAAAGTTCAGGCAGCCCATCCCAAGAGAAGCTTTGCAAAGTTGGAGGGCACAGCCCTACCTTTTAGGAATGAGCATCTCCCCAAATGTGTTATTTTGCAACCTGGTACATGCGCAAAATCAGCAAGGGTACATCATGACCAGGGATGCTGGTCTCTTTCCAAGGATCTCTGTACAATGCTAAGAGTGAAAGGGGGAGAGGGAGAGAACCATGGTGTTTTTGTGGGTTTTTTAGTTACCACCCCACAACCCCTTCATTTTTCTCTTGGCTAATTGCACTGATCCCTGGGCCTTTGAGTGATGTAATGTATTGAGAGGGCAAGACTCTGTGATTTCACTGCTTTGGATTCCTCCATCTCTGGGGACATTGGCAGGAAGGGTCAGCCTGTCTCCTTGGAGATGTGCAAGAGTGTTGCCACAGAAAAGGGAGACGAATGAGCTGCAGTTAACTGGCAGTTGCCAGCATCGTCTCACTTACCCACGTGGCCAGAGAGACAACACATGGCAAAGGCGTCTTTTATTTATCCCGCAGATTAACCAATAATGTTGGATGTTTACATGGGGGGCAGAAAGGCACAACGAAATTGAACTGAGGGTGGTGAGAGGCAAAAATGTTTACGGGGAGAATAGTTAAGTGCAAAGGTTTTTGCTGAGCCAGATCATTGGTCCATCGAGCTCAGTATTGTCTACAATGAGTGGCAGCAAATCTTCAGGACTTCAGACAAGGGTCTCGCTCGAATGTAGTTTAAGCTTACCAGATTTCCTCACCCCCATGAATCCAGGGACACTTAATTAATGAGCAGGCGCTTAGACTTTATTACATCGGAACAGACTAAAATGGCGCCTGCCGCTCGAGCAGGATTTTGGATCAGCGTGTGGTGATTTAAGGAGAGCCTTACAAAGTTCAAACAAAAATATAACAATGTTTGGCTTAACTCACCTGCGGAAACAACTCAGAGGTTATTAAGAAGAAAAATGATAACAGCAAGAAGACTGGAAGATGGGATTTGTAAACATCAAAAGCAGCAGAAATATGAGATGATTGGACCCTCACTGAACTCGAAACATGGGAACCCCCAACAAAATTTAAAATTTGGCAAAATATTCAGACTTTATAATATGTATTGGTATAATTTGGAATAATTAATGTGATATGATTGGATTGTTAAATGGAAAACTTAATAAAAATTATTTTTTAAAAAAATGAATCCAGGGATACTTTTCAGCTACAGTAGAAATGATAGGATTTTGCCAGGGGACTGATTTGTAAATCCGGGGACTGTCCCTGGGAAACGGGGACGTCTGGTAACCTTAATGTAGCTGCCGTTGCAAATGAATGAACCTGAGGCCTTCTGAAAATCAGTGGATTGGAAGTAGGATACAGTTTTGGAGTTGTACCAGATGCTTTTTGTTGTTGTTGTTGTTAAGGTGAGAGAAAGATGCATTCATGTTTGAAATTTTTCTATAGGCAAATGAAAATCTGATAGGTGCATCTGGTAGAGTTGGAAGGAATCCCAAGGGTCATCTTGTCCAATCCCCTGCAATGCAGGAATCTCAACTAAAGCGTCCATGACAGATGGCCATCCAACCTTGGCTTTAAAACTTCCAAGGAAGGAGAGTCCAGCACCTCCAGAGGGAGTCCGTTCCACTGTTGAGCAGCTCTTACTGCCAGAAAGGTCTTCCTGAGGTTTAGCCAGAATCTCCTTACTTGTAACTTAAATTCATTTGTTCAGGTCCTACTCTCTGGATCAGGAGAAAACAAGTCTGCTCCATCTTCCACGTGACAGCCCTTGATATGTATTTGAAAATGGCTATTATACTCCTTTCAGTCTCCTCTTAACCAAGCTAAACATATCCAACTACAGTGGTGCCCCGCAAGACGAATGCCTCGCAAGACGAAAAACCCGCTAGACGAAAGGTTTTTCCGTTTATCGAGGCGCTTCGTAAGACGAATTTCCCTATGGGCTTGCTTCGCAAGACATTTTCGTCTTGCGATTTTTTTCGCTCCCCCCTTTTTCTAAGCCGCTAAGCCGCTAATAGTCGCTTTGCCGCTAATAGCGCTAATCCGCTAAGACGCTAATAGGGTTGCTTCGCAAGACAAAAAAACCGCAAGACGAAGAGATTCGTGGAACGGATTCTTTTCGTCTTGCGAGGCACCACTGTACTTCAACCTACAGCTCGATTTCCACAACCTTGGTCATCTTGGTTGCCCTCCTCTGCACACGTTCCAGCTTGTCAGTATCCTTCTTAAAATGCGGCTCCCAGAACAGGACACAGTATTGTGTTTGAGAAGCTTCTCCCCTGACATATGATTTGTAACATTTCACAAATGCAAGGCATTACTTGATGGCACGGTTCCGAAATGATACCAAGGCACATGTGAACAGGAACAGAGTCCCATGGAGTTGGGCAAATCCCTGACTCTCAGCCTAATCCATGGGTAGGCAACCTAAGGCCCGGGGGCCGGATCCGACCCAATCACCTTCTAAATCTGGCCCGCGGACGGTCTGGGAGTCAGGGTGTTTTTACATTAGTAGAATGTGTCCTTTAATTTAAAATACATCTCTGGGTTATTTGTAGGGCATAGGAATTTGTTCATTCCCCCCGCCCAAAAAAAAATATAGTCTGGCCCCCCACAAGGTCTGAGAGACAGTGGACCGGCCCCCTGCTGAAAATATTTGCTGACCCCTGGCCTAATCTAACGCACATGATAGTTATGAAGAACCATGTACAAACAGATGTCCCAATACTATATCAATATTAGCAACTTAAAAACAAGCAGACAAGAATCTAGTCCTCATAGTGTGGATAACTTCCAGTCTTGACTGTTTGCTGCTCTGTTGCTCAATCCAGAATCAGGCTGCAAGCTCATCTGTTTCCCCTTAGGGGTGTGTCATGCAATGAATCTGCACATGGATGCTTCAGATATTTTTACCGCACCAAAAGCAGGTTTGTGGAACTTAACTTACTCAGCACACCAAACTTTCAAAGCCGCAGTAAACTTTTATTATCACTACTACTGATATTTTTACTTCCTGGAGTTCTCGTGGTTTAAAGCCTCAATCCTATGTGGGAGTCAGTCCCACTGAACGGACTCACGTAGGATTGTACCGTAAGGCCTTTTAAAATTAAGTTTTAGAGTACTCCAGCAAATGAAGCATTTTACACCGACTCCCTCACACTTTGGGGTTGTTTATTCTGGTTGCTAAACATTAAGCTGCAAAGCCATGTTCTACTCGGATTATTTTATATTTTAATAATTTTAATTTGTTTTTCTTTGCTGTTGTACAGTCACTTCCTAGGGATTTGTGCCTGGAAAAAATTAGGAGAATGAGCCACATAAGACCAAGAGAAGGAGAGAGAGAGAGGGAGGGGTGGTTATAAAATAAACATTATACCATATGTGGGGGAACATTTTTACAGTAAGTGGCGGCTCTCACTTTCTGGCATTTTATACACATGGCCATCTGTTGGAAGCTTGTTTGAAATGGCTGTTTTCCAGCATTTATGTAACTAGGCAGCAAAGAGGAAATGACATCACAGTTTCCTGAAGAATATTAGCAGTGTCAAAATGAAGAAAATACGATGGGCGGTGGAAGATTCTTTTTCTTGCAGACACGATTTCCCCCACTCCCCAAAACAAACCAGGGGATTATCTCACCAATATCTTTGTTGTTTCTTACATGGTGATATTAAACCTTTGCATCCCGGTTTCGTTTCTGTGTATTAAAAATGACATCTCAAATGAAAACCAGGGAATCCAACAGTCTCAGTGGGGAAAAAACGAAATGAACTGATCCGACTTCAATTGAGTCAAGCTGAAATGAATGCTAGTCATACATTCTCATGACTGTTGAAAAGAGCTTTCCCCTTTCTGCTATTTATTTTTCCTGCACAGTCTGCAAAAACGTTTGCCTTGATCAAGTGCTGCCTGCCTTCATCTTTCCCTGCGGTGATCTAGGCTTCATTTTATTACACACACCCTATTGGCTGAAGTGATGAAGTTTGAACACAAATGTGTGGACTCCCTTCATTTGAGAAAGCAGGGTCTGTTTCAAGGTCAGAGCAGGCCTCTGGGGCTAGGATCAATGCAATATTATTTACTTTTGTAAAACAACAGCAACCTCAAAACAGTTTGCGAAAAGAATAAAACAATAACATTAAAATAATTAACTTTGATGATCAACTAAAAGCAGATGAAACGATGTCAACATATCAGGGTAGGCTAACAAAAATGTTTCTGCAAGAAGAAATTCCGACAAAAGAAGAACGGCAGACAAAATTAATGGACTACGCAGAATTAGATAAAATGACAGGAAGGATTCGAAACCTGTGGGACCAGAGATTCACAGAAGATTGGAAGAAATGTACGGACTATTTGAAGAGCAACTGTAATCAACAAATTACGCTAGTAGGACTACAAGAAGTTTTGTAAGGAGAAATATATGAAACATTGCAAAATAGAGAAAGATTAGAGATATTAGTTATGAGATTTAAATGGAATAGTAAAAGTAAGGAATGTATAGTAAGTGATTAGATTGGAAAATTTTCAGATGTGATTGATGGAAGTAAAAAAAAATTGTATAAGATGTAAAAGTATGTTTAATTATTGTTGAAAATGATATGTTAAAAACTAATAAAATTATATATATATATATATATATATATATATATATATATATAAAACAAAAATATTTTCAGCAGTGAATGTCCTTCCTGATGTCACTAGTCAGGGAGTTCTATTGTTTGGGTGGCTGCAATGCTAAGAGTTTGTTTCCTTACAATATGGCAAGGATAGGCGACCACCAGCCCACAGGCCCAATCTGGCCTGACACAGGTTCCAATGTGGCCTATGGGGCCTCGTCCCCCAATCCATGCCCACCTGCCCCACACCTGATGCCCTATGTGATGTCAGGTGTGGGGCAGGTACAGACATGGTGGGGTACTCAACCGCACAGCTGACCCCTGCAGAAATCAGGGTTGAAATCACTGCCCATGGACTGATAGGAAGTAACTTTGAACCTGACTGCCAAATTTGGCCCACAAGGGGCCATAAGGGCTAGATCAGGTCCCCACCCCAGAACTAGAGAGGTCTCCTATTCCTGCTAGGTCATCAATGCCTCTTCCCCTGCCTGCAAAAATAAACATCCGTATCTTTGTAAAGAGGTAAATGTAAAGGAACCTCTGACCATTAGGTCCAATCGTGACCGACTCTGGGTTTGTGGCGCTCATCTCGCTTTATTGGCTGAGGGAGCTGGCGTACAGCTTCCGGGTCATGTGGCCAGCATGACTAAGCCGCTTCTGGCGAACCAGAGCAGCGCACGGAAACGTTGTTTACCTTCCCGCTGGAGCGGTACCTATATATCTACTTGCACTTTGATGTGCTTTCGAACTGCTAGTTTGGCAGGAGCAGGGACCAAGCAATGGGAGCTCACCGCGTCGCGGGGATTCAAACCGCCAACCTTCTGATCGACAAGACCTAGGCTCTGTGGTTTAACCCTATTTGTAAAGAGGAGTAGACTACAATTCCCAGCATCCCTAGTTAGCAGGGCTCGTAGTCAGGGATGATGGGAACTGAAGTTCAAAAACAGTTGGAGATCCAAGTTTGATAAACCCTGTACCTGATCTACTGATCTGTGAAATATTTTGAACTTGTTTTATGGATGGTAATTTTTATTGGATTTCCCTCCCTCCGGAATGTTGGCAGCATAATTTTATTTTATTTTTTGCAGTTAATAAAAAAGAAATAGATAATGCTCATTGCAGCTAAGCAGGCTTGGGTCTTATCAGCACCTAGATAACAGCATGCTTGGCAGCCATATGTATACAGCTTTGAGTACCATGGTGGGATATAAAACATGTGATGCAATGAATAACTGGTAAGTTTTGGGCAAAGGCTGGCTCTGCCAGTGTCAATAGTTCTGTCCATAGCCATAACACTAAGGTCAGTTTTCTCTTTGTCAAGTTCTGCTGAGGAGTGTTGTTTATTTTAACCGCAGTGGTGTGAGCTTGGTGAATTACAAAGTCCTCAAACCATGTGGGAGGGCAGGAGCTATTCTTTGCTGTAAGAATGAGCTCTTCAGCTCAATCTGTTGGCACAAATCATGGCTCTCAGGAATATTTTTTGGACTTTGGGAAAAGGAGGGAGAACCCTCAAGAAGAGAAGATCTCTGAAAATCCTTCCTTGATCCAGATCAATGTTAAAATGAAATTTGTGGGCAGTGTTGACGATGGAAAGGGACAGAAATGGGCAGGAAACAAATGCTGGAAAGGCTTAATTTGAGTTCTGGAATAATCAGTAATCTTAGAGCGACCTTCACTAACTGAAGGTCCTCCAGATTTATGGCATTACAACTAGAGATGGGTGAGAAATTTGATTTGGTTGGCATTTAAAGGTGAATCTATCTCACCCACACTTTCTGAAACAATATATGGAACATAGTATAGCAGTCCTTGGAAATTCACACTTTGCAGAATTTTGCAATGTAGTTCTCCAGATGGGTTATCTGCAGAAAAGACATATCCTGGGGTAAAGTGTGCATTAAAAATTCATATATTAATGACAAAAACATACAAAAACGCATCATGTTAGGGAAAGTTGCTTTGCAAAAATGTGTATATTACTGAACTTGTATACATTTGCACTAAAAATGCTGATGAATTTTCATAGGGACTTAAAAAAAAAGCTGATGTGGAAATCTGGAGCACTGAATTTAAGACTGAAGAAATTAGAAACTGAAGGCAACCAAAATTGACAAATCTGTGCATCCCTACTTTCAAGATGCCTTGCCCAGGACCCCCTCAAACATGCCAGTAGTACTTCTCTTAATATCACTTCTGTTCACAGAGCAGATCCAGCATTAGTTGCCTTCAGACTCTCAGTGTTTTGCAGGAAGGATTCAAGAACATCTGCAGGCTTGTGCAATTGAAGTGGACCCAAGTGCTTTGTCACCCTGACACATCCAATCCACTTAAACCAACCAACCAGGAGTTTTGGGTTTCAGAAAGTGATGATGAAATGCACCGAAAAGTATGGGATAAACACATGATGGATGGAAAGACATATAACACCACCATATAAAACCAGGATGAATTCAGGGTGACTGCTCGTTGCCATATAACCTCCTCACAACCAAATCACAACAAAATGGAAAGAGGTCTTAAAAAACAAACAAACCAGGATGTTTTGGAGCCGCTGAAGGGCTTCTCCGAACTGCACGGGGTTTTTTGGGGCAACGCAAAGGCACTGCGACCCCAAAAATCTCAAGGGGGGCCCCCTTGAGGGAAACGCTAACCAGCAGCGTTGGAATGGTTCCGAAACTTCTTCGGGTTTTTTTTCATTTTTGAGAGACTCGGGAGTGACGGGACTGAGAAACGCGAACGGTAAGCTCTGCGGACCCCGTGTGGCGATGCCTCTAGCTCTCACTGAAAAGGCGACAAATCTCCGTAACTTTGAGAACAGGCTCCCTTGGTGTTGAGAGACTTAGTTGGAATTAAAAATTAAAAGATACAAACTAAGGGAGCGTTGGATGTAAACGGATTAAAATAAGGAGCCCGACCTGTATTTCGGATTTAAGATGGCGCTGGAACTAAAATCGTAAGAGCGAAACAAAGAAACCACCAATTACCTGCTGTAGAGACGGAGAAGTGAAAGTCCTTGCAGGTAGTTTAGTGACGCAAAGGAAACAAACAAAAGAAAAGTAACCAAAGAAAAGGAAACTTTAGAGACTTTGTATCGTAGTGGGGGAACACGAAAGAATAAGAGGAAGATTAAAAGCGGCTAGGCACTAAGAAAAGACTCAGCGGAGGCTTCAATTAGAAGGGGAAGGGCTAGCGAGAGAGAGGGGAGAGAAGAAAAGACGGAATACACACAGACTGTAATGGCGCTGATGGGGGAATCTTCTCCCCTCATTTTTTACACTCTAAATCTTGTTGCAGTGTGAATAAATACCTATCCCCTCTCCTCCCCAGCCCTGAATATAGACTCTAATTTATACTACTCAGAAAAAGCTAGAGAACTTGGATTACTACCTTCCTCTTTTTATTTCGGACTTTGCCATCCCCTACCCTATATTGATGCTTGGAGGGAGACAGTGCTGGACTTGATCTTACATGGCCCGTTAATATCTATCTCTTCTTTAACAAAGTAACCAGCTGGACTATATTTTCCTGCCCTTCCATAAAGGATAAAAAAAAAAAAAACTTTTGGACTTCTGATTTTTCTTCCCAGCTTAGCTCTCTACTGGAATGTTCCAGTGGGGAGGCTGAAAAGTTAAGAAGTTGGAACTTAGCTGGAAGTCTTCCCCCTTCATGGGCCATCTTTGGACTACATTGGAACCTTGAAAAATTTGGAACTCCCCGCTCCTCCTTCCCCCTCCCTCTTCCCTCCCTTTCCCCAACTTAACCCAACTTTCCCCCATTTCTCTCCCTTTCTTTCCCCAACTTCTCCAGTCACTCATCTTTTGAAAGAACATTAATCAGATAGACTACTAAATATTGTCTGCACCCCGCTGAAATGGATTAAGCCAAACAAGTGGCCGAAGAGTGACCGAAAGAAGGAGAAATAAACTGTTTCAACTGAAAACGAAAACCGGACATTGGACATACCCACAACTCCCAACCCCCGTTTATACCATTCCGTCTCCTTCTCTCATACCTTCTCTACCACATAAGATTAACAACTTTTCAATTTGATTTTATTTTAATACCATATTTCTATATTGTTAATAGGTTTTGATTTGGTCTGATTAAGCATTTGAAATATATGGGTGGTAGTTTGAAGGCAAAATCTTAGATTTTGGAAATCTATAAGGATAAAGTGGAAAAATAGTTTGACTTACTAGGATAATATATGTAAGGTGGGGGGATGCATGATTGTAGAACTGGACAATATCATTTCAACTTGAGAAAGGCTGATTTAAAGATAAAGAAGGAAAACAGCTTAATATATTTAGACAATATTTGAAAGACGGGGACACTTGATACTTGACATTGGACACTTGATGGTTGAACTTGATAGTATCGCCTTAACTTGATTAAGAGAAGGCTAGTGTATCCCTCCGCAGAAGACTAAAGTGGGTTAAGACTGTGCGCCCCCTAGGGGAGAGACATAAGAAAACTAAACACATGTAAAAATCGAGGATAAAGGGTGAGGGAGGGTGAAGGTAGGGAGAATGTTGGGAAAGAATGGGAAAAAGTCAGTAGGAACACCATTAGAGAGGAAAGCATCTCAACAAGAGGAAATTAAAGATCTAGATATATTATGGCTGAAAATAAAGGAGGAATTTAAACAGAATGAAATTCATATGGAGAGAAAATTAGGAGAGATGCAGGAATCGATTGACAAAAAGATAGAGGGCGTGGTAGGGGAATTGTCAAACAAGATAAAAGAACTAACGACTCGTTCAAAGACCTTGGAAGACTCAAATAAAAAAATACAAAGAGAGATGAAAGATCAGAGAAAGGAGGCAGAAAAATTAAAAGAGAATTTTGGAGAATTAAGTAGGAGCCAGGACCAGGTTTTGGACAATTTAGCAATGATGGAAATGAAACAAAAACAGCTAAACCTAAAATTCAGAGGAGTAGGAGAAGAAGTTAATGAGGACATTAAAGGAAAAATGATCAAGGAATTAGCAAAGTGGTTAGCACTTAATGAAGAGGAAGTTGCACAAACAATAGAAAATGCCTTTAGAATAAAAATAAGGTCTAAACAAACTAAATTGAAAAAGGTTCCGGGAGACTGTTTAGTGATTTTCAAATCGATAGAGATGAGAAATGCAATACTAAGAGAAAGTTACCAAAAAAAACTAATAATTGAAGGTAGACCAATTATTATCTTCAAAGAAATACCAATCAGGCTTCTGCGTAAAAGAGAGGGGTACAAACAGTTAGTAAATACTTTGAAAAAGAACGGCATACAACATAGATGGGAGTTCCCTGAAGGGATTTCCTTTTTCTATAAGGAAAAAAGATTCAAGATTACTGAAAGCCAGGAAGTGGGTAAATTTCTGCGTAGATATGAAAAAGATCTGGGGAGGATGGAGGAGAGATATGGAGGGAAACGTGGAGATACTGATGAGAGAGGAGGCTTAAAAGAGAAGGTGAGGGGGCAGAGGGAGGAGGGAGAGGAGGAGGAGGAGGAAGGAGAAGGGCAAGCAGGGGAGGAGGAAGCGGAAGAGGAAGAAGAAGAAGCAGAAAGCAAAACCACCCGAATCTAAATTGGTAACCCACTGGTCTATTAGTAGACAAACGAAGCAATGAACCTAAAAATCTTAACATGGAATGTAAATGGTATGAATGAAAAAACCAAAAGGAATAAAATTGTAAGTGTCTTGAAAAAGTTGGATGTAATCTGTATACAAGAGACTCACGTAATTAAAAAGCATAAACACATTCTGATAAATAAGAAATTAGGAATAGAATTTATAAACTCCACGGCAGAGAAAAAAAGAGGAGTAGTAACATATGTCAATGAAAAATGGGAACCTAAACTGATCTACAAAGATGAGGAAGGGAGGATATTGGGGGTGCAAATTAACTTCCAGGGGGAAAAACTAAATGTGGTAAACATATATGCCCCAAACTCAAACAAATTAGAATTTTTCAAGAAATTAGAACAAATTTTAATAGAATTAGAAAACAACAGGACGATACTATTGGGAGACTTCAATGCAGTGCCAATACCAGAAATCGATAGACAAACGGAAAAGAAAAAACGAAACCAAGGGAAGCTACCGAAATCATTTGAAGATTTGGAAGAAAACATGGACTTAGCAGACATCTGGAGACATAAGCATCCAACAGAAAAGCAGTTCACCTTCTTCTCAGAAGTACACAAAAGCTGGGGCAGAATAGATCAAATCTGGATTTCGAAGGAACTTACTTTAAGATCTATAAAATGTGAAATCCTACCGAGAACCCTCTCTGACCACAATCCGACAACATTGGAAATAAAAGGTGTATCACAGGGGGGTTTTAGATGGAGGTTGAACGAATACTTATTAGATAGTGAAGAAATTATTGAAAAAGCTAAAACAACTCTAAAGGAATATTTTGATCTGAACCTCAATGCAGAAACAAACATAGAAGTAGTTTGGGACGCCAGTAAGGCTGTTCTAAGAGGTTTCTTCATTCAACAAAACAATTATAAGAGGAAAATAAGACAGCAAAAGAAAGAAGAAATTCTTGGACAGCTAAGAGAGTGTGAGAAAAAATTAACAGAAAACCCGAAAGATGAACAAAACATACAAACAACAAAAATATTACAAACACAATACTCATTATTAACAAACCAAGAAATCGAATGGAAAATTAAGTTAATGAAGCAAAAATATTTTGAATCAGCAAATAAAACGGGAAAATTATTAGCCTGGCAACTGAGAAGAAGGCAAAAACAAAATGTGATAAACAAAATAAAGATAGAGGAAGCAGTGATAGAAGATCCAAAAAGAATACAAAAAACTTTTCTTAAATTTTATGAGAAGCTATATAAGAAAGAAGAGGAAGATCCAACTCAAATAGAAAAATATCTAGAGGACTGTAGAGGGAAGACCATAACAGAAGAAGAAAGAACTCAGTTAAATAAACCTATAAAAATAGAAGAAATCCAGATTGCGATAAAAAAAATGAAATTGGGAAAGGCCCCAGGACCGGATGGTCTATCTGCCAAATACTATAAAGTTTTAGAAAATCAACTGGTACCAGTGCTTTGTGATACTATGAATAACATCTTAGGAGGAGGAAGAATACCAGAGTCCTGGAGAGAAGCTCATATCACGTTAATTCCTAAACCGGATACGGATAAATTGAGTATTAAGAATTATAGGCCGATATCCTTATTAAATAATGATTATAAAATCTTTGCAGATATCATGGGGAATAGACTGAAAAACTGTTTAGTAAATTTAATCCACAAAGACCAAGCAGGATTCCTCCCAAATAGGTTTATGAAAGATAATGTGAGACATATCATAAATATAATTGAATATTTGGAAACCAATAATGAAATACCGGCGGCGTTGATTTTCATAGATGAGGAAAAAGCGTTTGATAACGTTTCTTGGTTGTTCCTAGTAAAATCTATGGAGAAAGCAGGGATTGAGGGCGAATTTATGAAAGGAATAGAGGCAATATACTCAAGCCAATCGGCTAAATTGATTATAAATAATAACCTTACAAATTCATTTAAAATCGAAAAAGGAACAAGACAGGGATGCCCTCTCTCCCCGCTTTTATTTATTATGGTACTAGAAGTGTTGGCGAACAAAATAAGAACAATTCCAGAGATTCACGGAATTAAAGTAGGAATAAAGGAATATAAACTAAAAGCTTACGCAGACGACTTAATGTTATCCTTGGAAGAGCCTCAAGAAAGTATTAGCAAAGCGCTGGAGGTATTGGAGGAATACGGCAAGCTATCCGGTTTTAAATTGAACAAATCAAAGACAAAAATGATGATTAAGAATCTGGGAAAAGATGAAAGAGAAAAATTAGAGAGACAATACGAAATCAAGGTGGCTAGAAAAATTAAATATTTGGGCATATGGCTCACACCAAAAAATATAAATTTAATCCAAGATAATTACTCGACAACATGGAAGGAAATTAAAAAAGACCTAGATACTTGGAACAGAGTTAAACTCTCGTGGATGGGTAGGATGGAGGCAATAAAAATGAATGTACTCCCAAGAATGTTGTTCCTGTTCCAGAATATTCCAGTGATCAGAGGTCCTAAAATATTTAAAGATTGGCAGAAAACCCTTTCGAAATTCATATGGCAGGGGAGAAGGCCAAGGATTAGATTTAAATTACTCACAGACCGAAAGGAGAGAGGGGGCTTTTCAGTTCCGAACCCAAAATTATATTACGAGGCTGCCTGCCTATGTTGGGTTAAAGATTGGATAACCCTAGAAAACACCAATTTATTAGATTTAGAAGGGTCTAACAATAGGTTCGGCTGGCACGCCTATCTGTGGTCAAATAAAGAGAAGGTTCACAAAGGGTTTTCAAGTCATATTATTAGAGTACCATTGTATGAAGCTTGGGAGAAAAATAAAAAAACTTTTGGAATGGAAAACACCTTGGTGGCTGTCCCCAACAGATATCCTAATAATCAAAAAAGCAAACATGGAAGAGCAAAGACTGACATATGAAGACCTATTGATAAGATCTGAAGGCAGCTGGAAATTAAGACCATACGAAGATCTGAAAGGAAAATTAACAGGCTGGTTACAGTACCATCGAATAAATGCAATTTGGACAGAAGATAAAAAAGTAGGAATGAATGAAAAGAAATCCAAATTCCAGATCGAAATAATTGAAAACAAAACCAAATTACTATCTAAAATGTACAACATATTACTAGAATGGGATACAAAGGACGAAGAAATTAAGGAGGTCATGATAAAATGGGCAACGGACCTGGGACATAACATAGAATATGAACAATGGTCAAAATTATGGAATGATGGAATAAAATTCACGGCAAGTGTTGCAATTAGAGAAAACCTAGAGAAGATGATACATAGGTGGTATATAACACCAGTAAAATTAAACAAGATGTATAAGACCGGAAATAAGGCCTGCTGGAAATGCAAAATAAAAGAAGGTAATTTTATACATATGTGGTGGACATGCGAGGAGGTCAAGAAATTCTGGAATTTGATTTACAACGAATTAAAAAAAATATTCAAGTACACATTCCCTAAAAAACCAGAGGCCTTTTTATTAGGTATTATTGGAGAAGAAATAAGGAAAGAAGATAAAACCCTGTTTCAATATTCAACAGCAGCGGCCAGAACATTAATTGCAAAAAATTGGAAAAGCACAAATATACCAACGGTGAGGGATTGGCAAACAAAATTATTTGAATTTGTCGAATTGGCAAAAATGACGCAAAAAATTAGAAATCAAAAAAATACAAAGTTAACTGATGATTGGAATAAATTTATGGTCTATATTGAAGGAAATTATAGAAGCATACCAACTATAGCAGGTCTGTTATAAAACTTACGATGTATAAACCAGTAATCAATACCAGCTGTAGAAGATGAAATTATTAAATTAAGAAACCCGAAATCAGCAGGGAAGGAAGTCAGTTTGTGTATTTAAACTATGTACTTAAATTTGTCATGTACATTAGTTGTTCTTTTTTTCTTTTTTTCTTATCTTCTTTTTTGGATGATGTGTAGTTGTATTTTTCTTTTAATTTATTTTTCTTTTGTGTATGTTGTAAGAGAAACTCAATAAAAAGAAATTTAAAAAAAAAAACCCAAACCATTTACAGTCTTCCGTATCTCTTTATGTTGAATTGTTCTGAGAAAGCTTTCAAATACCAGAAGTAATGTTTTGCATTATATCTATCTATATATCTGTAGCCAGTTCAAAAGCTCTGGGTTCATGCCAAAAAGGGGAACAAAAGTTAAGTCCCACCTGGAATTCATTCTGCCTTCTCTTGCACTTTCAGTTCCTGGATCCGCTTGCCAAGACAGCAAGATTGTTTTAAAATGGGGAGTTGGGCCGTGTGGAGGGGGAACCAGCCCTCAGGGACGCAAGGCACAAGACACGCCAACTGACCAGTCAGCTAAGTGCAACGAAGGAAGTTCTTGGCAAGCCAGCAGAAGGTGGTGCAGAACTCCAAATGAATGCCAGGTGGATTTACTTTTACTTTGGCATGGAGAAGGAAGGCTTTGAAATGATTTGTTTGCTGCCAGAGGGGACTGCTGCTGGTCTTTGGGAAAGATCTCTTGAACAGGAGTTTTCAAGGAACCCAGGGATCCTGAAATTTTGTTAGGGGTTATTCAGCGAGGGGTGGGAGGCCCACACCTTACACTGAACACAGGCATATCCTCTCTCTAGTACACATGTACTAGTGTTTGTGTGAGTGTGCATTTCTTGATCTGTTGTGTACGCAGCTATGCAGATCTGTGCGCTCATTGAACATTCTTGTTTAGACAAGCTTATCTACATGCTAAGGAAGTTGAGGTAATTTTAATCTGTTTTAGTATTTTAACTTCTGTATGCTTTTAAAGTAGGGTTGTATTCCCCCCCTTGATTTTTTTGTTGTTGTATCTTTTTGCAATCTGCTTTGAGGTTTTTAAAAATCAAGCGGTATATACATTTTATGAAGCAAGCAAGCAAGCAAGCAAGCAAGCAAGCAAACAAACAAACAAACAAACAAAAGCACTAGCATTATAACCAAGAAAACTAACTCAATAATCCCCACCCCTGAATAAGAAGCTAACTTGTACCATAAATAGCTAACTTATACCAGTTCAGACTCTCTGTCCACTATTGTCTACTGATTCTGGCTCCCCAGGGACAAAGAGAGGCCTTTCCCTCCACTTAAAACTTGATGCTTTTAACTAGAAACATCTCAGAAGATAGTAGAACCTCCTTCATTAGCGATTTTGGATTACCTTAGACAGGTGCTATTGGTGTTTCGCAATGTTGACCTGTGGCAGGACCTTAGCCAGACCTTAGCAGAGCATGTGCAGAGTTCCAGAAAGCAATCAGTTGCAGGCAGTATGGACGAAGCAGGAACAAGACACTGTTACTAGTAACTTAGTTACTTATAGGTGTTTATTATTTACAGCAGACTCTGCAAGTTACTATATACAAGAACAGAAACGGATCTTAACTAGCTCTCTCTTAACAAACTCCAAACGACTCTCAGAACTCAGAACATCACACTGACCAACAAACTATCCAGTCAGTAAGGTCATAAGTCATCATGTATCCAAGGTCTCATATCCAAGCTGTATCCAAGGTCTCATATCTCTAGGCAGATAACTCCTCTGCTCAGTTTTCTTGGCCTTCGGCCAACTTCTAATTGCTTTGTGTGAAGCTACACAAAATGGCACGTAGTCAAAATCCCAACAAGTGCCACCAAAATGGCACCTCTGGGTACCAGTATGCCTGCCAGGGCTTCCTCTGGCACCTGTGGAAGGTCTCAGTAACTATTGCTTCAAAGCTTCACGATGCACAAGATGCACTTTTCCTGCTCAGTTCCTGTTTACACTGACTTTCAAAATTGCACTGATATTAATCGCTGATTTTGAAATTGTACTGATGATGATGATGATGATGATTATTATTATTTTAGTTTCTTAGGCTTCCTGAGCAATGCTGGGTGCAAGGCTTCTAGTAAATATTTGAGAGAGGGGTCTAAAAGGGCCACATTTTGCCTCTGGGCCTGAGATTCCATGCTAGAGAGAGAATGCGTAAAGAGGGTGTCTGGGTTCTCAACTCATGCGGTTTGGATCTGAAAGGGATTTGGTGCAGAAAGGTGTTGGGGGAAGCAGGAAGCCCACAATGAGATTGCTAGTACAGTGGTACCTTGGGTTAAGTACTTAATTCATTCTGGAGGTCTGTTCTTAACCTGAAACAGTTCTTAACCTGAAGCACCACTTTAGCTACTGGGGCCTCCCACTGCTGCCGCACCACCGGAGCACGATTTCTGTTCTCATCCTGAAGCAAAGTTCTTAACCTGAGGTACTATTTCTGGGTTAGTAGAGTCTGTAATCTGAAGCATATGTAACCTGAAGTGTATGTAACCTGAGGTACCACTGTATATGAATCTGTCCCACTTAAAACCAAAGTCCCACTTAAAACCAAATCAGTGAAGGAACTTGGGGTCTCAAATTTCAGCGATGCCCTGTGTGATGCCAAAATTTAGCTCACTTTACCTCTTGCCTTACAGTTTCAGTGCCCCCTGCAGCACCCCCAAGGCTGTGAGCCCAGTGTGACCAAACCGGTCATGCTCCCCTAAATCTGCCTCTGACCAAATATTCAACAGCATAAATTAGAACGATTGTCTTGTTAGATCCACATACTTCCCAGAGAAAAATTACTAGACCCATTTATTTAAATAATACCAATGTCCTAATTATTTTTCAGGAGGTCTCAATCTCTTCTCACACATTATAAACATTGCACTGTATAGAACAGCAGTTCTGTTACACACTGACAGTCGCCTCAACCTACAGCCAGTGTGTATGAGACTTGCTTCAGAACACAAACTGACACTGAGCCAGATTCTTTTTACATTTTAGCAGTCAAGTGCATGTAATTTAGGGCAGAGAGGACTAACGTTCTTTGAGCTGAGGGCCACATTGATTCACTCTCAAGCCTCTGGGGGCCACATATCAAAGGGGGAGAGGCGGATGTGTAAAAGTAGGTTTTGTTTTTTAAGGACATGTTAGGGGGGTTTGGGGGGGAGGGTTCACAAAAACTTTTTGACATCACAGTAGGGGACCCACAGGAATGGTCAGTAAAAAAAAATATCTAGAAAGTAGTGTACTGTCAAAGAACATACATATGGAAAATGCAGCAGTGGGTTCTATGGTCTGGGATTTCCTTATCTTCAGCATTCTTGACTCAGGGAACCTCCGTCGACTAAGAATAGGCTTCTCCATCATTACACTGCTTACTACTCACCTGAGTAGCCAACTTATTTGAACAGTCATTTGCATGCAGCCGAGCCAATTCATTCCAAAGGGATCAGCTCTAACCATATGTACTTAGAAGCAAGTCGAAACCATGGGATTTACTTCTGAGTTAACCTGTTTAGGATCAAGGCCTTGCTTTAATGAATCAGCAAACCTTCCAGCAATTTGGGCAAGCTAATCTCAGAAGAGAGCGGTTGCCTTATTCAGGCCTGCAGCCTTGTCTGGTTACAGCCCTTGGAGGGCTTTTGCTTTGGCATTCTCAGATAAGCCCTTGAACCATTAATTGTAATGGTTTAAACTTCAATGGACGCAGGTGGCACTGTGGGTTAAACCACAGAGCCTAGGACTTGCTGATCAGAAGGTCGGCAGTTTGAATCCCCGCGACGGGGTGAGCTCTCGTTGCTCGGTCCCAGCTCCTGCCAACATAGCAGTTCGAAAGCATGTCAAAGTAGATAAATAGGTACCGCTCTGGTGGGAAGGTAAACGGCGTTTCTGTGCGCTGCTCTGGTTCACCAGAAGCGGCTTAGTCATGCCGGCTACATGACCCGGAAGCTGTATGCTGGCTCCCTTGGCCAATAAAGCGAGATGAGCGCTGCAACCCCAGAGTCGGTCACGACTGGACCTAATGGTCAGGGGTCCCTTTACCTTTAAACTTCAGTGGAGGCGTTTGAACACCAGTTGCTAGAAACCACGGGAGGGGAGACTGCTGTTGTCCTCGGGTCTTGCTTGTGAGCTTCCCACAAGCATCTCGCCTGCCACTGTGAGAAAACGTGTTCTCCTTCATGGAGAGCACGTGTTGTGGTGGGGACTAACAAGACACTCCACTGTTGCTGGGCGGGTTAAAATTAGTCGGCCACCGTTCTGATTGGGCTCCCCTGTTGTTGGGGAGATTGTGATGTTGCCATTTGTGATTGACAGCCAGGAGAGTTAAAACTCCCTGCGCGCAGCGTTGAGCTTCCTCTTTTCGCTGCGTGCATCGGATTGCCTGCCCACTCTCCCTATATTCTAGGGTTGCTTGCTATTCCTGTCATGGGGTCATCTGCTTTTGGGGCAGGGGCCCGGTAGGAATTTTGTCCATTTGGCTGATTGGCTGGGGCCATTTGGTTTTTGCCTACTGCGTAGCAAACCATCACAACTCGTAAGGTAGCGGTTAGGCACTGGCTTTATGAATTGGTTGGTGGAGGGGCATGGATTGGCTGTGCCTGCCCCTCCAGTGCTGCTGCCGCAAGGGTATTCCCAACCCCGGTCAAGGGGCTAGGGCCACGCAAGAGCCCCTGGGAGCATTTGGGGAGAGGTGAGGGCAGGTGCCCTGCTCCATCGCTCTCCCCCAAAACGTTTTCCCTTTCTGACTTCACGGGCGTGCAGATGTCAGTCTGTCCCCATGCGGGGTCAGCTAGTCGCAGCCAATGCCTAAGCAACCACTCACGTATTTTGTATTTTAATAAAGCTGTGGCCAAAATTATGCCAAAAACCTTAAATAAAATTCCGTGTTGTCAGGGAACTGCCATCGGCTCAGGGGCGAGGGGGGGGGGAGGTGGATGGATTACAGAGAGCCCCCAAAGATCGTGGGAAGCAGCACTGAGGCATCTAATCATAAGCCTGCATTTTTATCAAGCTTATATTTTGATCAGGGCCTGTATCTTAAAATGAGCTTAAAGATTTTCAAATGTTCATGCCAGGCAGAAGAGCAGCTGCCTAAGAACCTTGGCAAAATGTTTTTCCTCCTAGACAAGGGGGCCCCCTGATTTATAGCAGAAAACAATTCTCAAAGTCGTAAAAAGGGAATTACAGGCTGACAGCCAAGGTTACACTGACCCTACATATTACAGAAGATAAAAAAAGAGATAAACATAATTAAGAGTGGGTAAATAGTAAAATAAAACCATGTGCCTCCCATTAAACTTGAGCCATATTTTCCTAAGGTTCAAAGGTCAAGAGCAATGGAAAAGCATCTAGCTGGCAGAAAGGAAGAGAGTATTTTGGGAAGTCTTTTTCTAAAGTTGTTTCTTTCTTAAACTGAGATCCTTTTAAGATTTCTTTTCCTTTTAAAAGGTTATTTATGTTATGTATTAAATATATTGGCTTAAATGTAATTATGCAAAGGAATTAGAAGCTAAGAAATGTTAAATCCTTATGCTAGATTCTTATTTCATATAGTTGGAAGAGATCACAGGGGCCATCAGCCACCAGCCCAGCCCCCCCTGCCAAGCAGGAAACATCATTAGAGCATTTGTCAAGCTTTTGTTTAGAGACCTCCAAAGGAAGGAGATCTTTCAATGATGATCCTTGACATCTGTTTAAGATAAAAATTTAAGATTAACCATCTGTTTTGGAGGGCAATAGGGCGAGGTGAGCTGGTAATTAAGGTTCCTTGTTGAGACACATGTAAGATATATTACTACTTATTTGTCATTTATAGATAGAAGAATATATAGCTTTTTGTTTCCCATAAAAGGACAGAAGGAAATGGGTGTATCTTTTGTGATTGGTTCTAGCAAACAGCCAATAGGAATTTCAACCAGGCTGATTGGACAGAGGCAGCCACAGGAGGAGCAAGGGGGCTGGATTAAGGAAATATAAGTGCTGGCCAGAATGGCAAGAGGCCAGGCCAGAGCTTGGTAACCATATACCACTGTGCCTCATATTTATTTGTCTGACAAATAAATTATTATTTTAATTTCTCTATTGCTGCGTTGAATATTTCATTCCAGCTAAGTGTTAACCACAAGCAGGGTGCTACAGCACCTCCTCAGCGGAGGAAGGAAGCCACACCTTTAGTGGCGAGGAGGTGCAGGGCGAGGAGGATGCAAGGCGGTGCCAGGACACCTTGCCTGAGCAAAGCGGGGAGGAGGGAGGCCCCCCTTTACCCACGCCTTCCTTGCACAGAAGACTTTCGCGCTGAGAGGGGAGGCGTAGGCTAGGGGTGAAGAGACTACTCTGCTGGGGAAGATTCAAGGACTGCCCATTCTCAGATTCTGCTAGTGAATGAGCAAGACATGGAATAGAGGCACTCTGCATTGTAAAGGTTTTTAGCACAAATAATAAAGCTTTAGAACAGACCAGTGAGGCACCTTGCCTGATTGCTCTTGAGCAACGATCCGATAGCCTTAACACGTGTGAAATGTGTTTTTATTGGGGTGACTTGGGGACCTCAACATGCAACAGGAAGCTGGAATAGATGGGTTAGTGGCTTCATCCAGAAGGCTCTCCTTGTGTTCTTTTCTCTGGAGAGAAAATCCAGACTGCAGAATGTGGACGCTCCACTCTTACAAAAAGAAAATGCCCTGTGCTCTCTGGCATGGGCCCCTAAGCTGTACAAGAGAGTGAGCTTTCAAAAACAGGAAGTGACACTTGAAGTACTTACAGATTTACTGAGGGGACATGGCTGATCACTTCATTGTCTTGGGCTTTCCGGTTTCTGTCTGAAGGAAGTAGCCTGGGAGAGCGGCGGGCGGTGGTGGCGGGGGAGCAGGAGGAGGAAAGCAAAGCACAGCCACTTTTTTAAGGCTGTAAAAACCTCCCTGGCTTTGTGGATGTCTGATGAAAAGACACATGAGCCTTTGCCAAAAACTCACTTAGAAATATTTGACATCTCACCTCCATCAACAGGCAGGAGCTAAAGGTTAAATCACACACAATCCATCCGCCTGGGGAAAAGGGATATGCTTATGTCATCATCTTTCTTTGTTCTGAAGCATTTAGGATATCAAACTGGAAAGCAGGTTCCTAGAAATGTTTTTAAAAAATGGGGGGTGGAGAAAGATAATAACAGGGGAAGATGGTTGCAAGCTTTCATGAATGGCTCCATTCACAGTAACATGATTCTAAATGCAGATGCATTTTCAGAAGCTATTACAAACAGTATCCTGATTCACCTGACACATTTTAATTTACTTATGTCTCTTGATGAGGATGCGGTTATATTGTAATGTCGGAATGGCTGCTCCAGTGTACTTTACAGTTTTCTGGCTGAATGTGTGGCTGTGGGAAGTGGCTTGCTGGTTCATATTCTGAGGTGGAAAAGGATACCAGAATAACTGAATGGGTCCTCTATTGTGGTTATTAATATGGCGCACATGGAAGCAATAGGATGAATAAAAAATGGATTCTTCTGGAAATAAAAATGGCCCAGTCCAAAAATATGGTTCAGAATCTTTACTAACAGAACTTGTTCCAAAACAGACACCCAAAACAATGATGTTACCTCCAAATAGCCTCCAAACACAGATACAGAATCATGGAAATATTACATTTGTCCAGAGATGAAAACAAAGCTCTCTCTCACCCACAGCCTCCATTGCAGCCTGAGACTATGTAAGTCTAACCAAATTTTAATGTGCTTGGGGCAATCACCATTGTTTAACTCCCCTATGAAAGAATGAAGAACATAGAATCATAGAATTGTAGAGTTGGAAGGGACCATGAGGCTCATCCAGTCCAGCCCCCTGCAACACAGGAATATTTTGCCCAATGTGCGGCTTGAATCCATGACCCTGAGATTAAGAGCCTCATGCTCCACCAACTGAGCTATCTTAGCCTAAGCCTGCAAAGTGGGGTTCATGGCTGAGTGGGAAATTGAACCCAAGTCCTATTCGGACACCAACCTCACATGACAGCACATACACATTCCTCATACCTCTGTACAGTAGTACCTCAGGTTACATACACTTCAGGTTACAGACTCCACTAACCCAGAAATATTACCTCATGTTAAGAACTTTGCTTCAGGATGAGAACAGAAATCGTGCTCCGGCGGTGCAGCAGCAGCAGGAGGCCCCATTAGCTAAAGTGCTGCTTCAGGTTAAGAACAGTTTCAGGTTAAGTACGGACCTCCAGAACGAGTGAAGTACTTAACCCGAGGTACCACTGTATAGAGAAATGCTCACACAGAATTACTTTTCCCCATTATGGCCTAACTTTCAATGGAATTACTCCTATCAATCAGATACACCTTCTTTAAAACAAAGAGGACAAAGCAGTTTTCTCATTCCTCACACAGTTCCCTGACTTTTAAAAATCACAACGTATAAAACCAAACTAAAGTTACAGCCTGCACTTTTCAGTAACATTGCCTATACTTTTTCTATACGGGTTGCACACTGATTCCTTTATGTGCCTCTTTGGCGATCACTCGTGGCCGAGTAAGATTGTCATCCATGAAGATGGTCTTAACCAGGGGTAGGCAAACTAAGGCCCGGGGGCCAGATCCGGCCCAATCGCCTTCTAAATCTGGCCCGCTGATGGTGCGGGAATCAGCATGTTTTTATATGAGTAGAATGTGTCCTTTTATTTAAAATGCATCTCTGGGTTATTTGTGGGGCATAGGAATTTGTTCATATTTTTTTTCCAAAATATATTCCGGCCCCCCACAAAGTCTGAGGGACAGTGGACCAGCCCCCTTCTGAAAAAAATTGCTGACCCCTGGTCTTAACAGTGAGTCCGTAAGTGAGTGTGGAGGCCAATTCTGGATCCACACGTCCTTCCACAGTGGGGACATAGATTTCTGGGCGGGAGTTGATCATGGTGAGGGTTTGCCAAGCATGCCTTCCTCTTAGCTTGTTCCTCCTTTTCGCCCTGAGTTTGCGCTTCTTTAAAGTCCATGACACCTTTGGTAAAGGCTGTTCTCCATCTGTGCTGTTCTCTATATGTCCCTATACATATGCAATCCATAATCATAGAATATAAGCCAAAGCGTTTTCGGGGGGGAACAGCCACAGCTCTCTTTTTTAAAATGAGAAACATTCCTTGTTTTGTAGTGGCAGTGGGGAACCTGTAGCTCTCCAGATGTTGAAGGACTCCAACTGCCACTGCCCTTGATCGCTGGCCATGCTGGCTGAGGCTGATGGGAGTTGGAGTCCAAAAACATTCCTGCGTTGCAGGGAGTTGGACTAGATGACCCTTGGCTCCCTTCCAGTTCTGTGATTCCATGAACATCTGGCATGCCACAGATCTCCCATTCCTGTTTTATAGCACGATTACCGCTTATGAAACACAAGGTGTTTCCGTTATGTACCCCATTCCACTCGTATGCTGGGAAATATATATATGCCCCAACTCTCTTTTTAATGTGATTTTTCCGACTAGCCTCAACTGTTGCACCCCAAGTGGGACGACGTAACACGTACAAGTACAATGATTAACGTTAACATTGGAAGCAACGGCAATTCCTGGTTCATTGCTTCCAGGAACAATGCGATGTGACATTTGAAGCCTTGTTTTTCGTATCCTTCTGATAAATGTGTCCTTTTCGAATTCTTCCCTCACATGCTCAGTGCCGCTCTCATTTCTCTAGGATGCTGACAGAATGAAGGAAGAAGTGCTTCCGTAGGGAGGCAGATCAGCCGCTCTTTCCCTTGACCTTTCACCTTTCCCCTTCCCTTCAGGGATCATGTGACTACATCCTCAGCAGATAATCCCCCCCCCCATTCTGCTTGGCTATTTCCTACATAGGAGATCAAATCCTGTTATCTGATGCTGGAAGCTTAAGTGATGCTTTTGAAACATGCACACAAACCAGCTTCAATTCTGCCTGTGATGGACATAGGATGGAAAACAATGCATTCTCTCTCTCTCTCTCTCTCTCTCTCTCTCTCTCTCACACACACACACACACACACATGTTTGTTTGAATTGTGTGGAGCACAAAACAAATTATAGAGACACTTTTTCAGGAACTGCCACATTCAGCCTTAAGCAAACGAACTTTGCTCAAGAGTTCTGTGGAAGCGCCACGAAAACTTTGGCACGCAAAAATAAATACAAAGGGATTTACGTGTTTGTTTATTTGTTTCAAATATATGCCCTGCCTTGTGGCCTCATGGCAACTTATAAGAAAAGTCTTAGCCCCAATTCCCCCCCCCACAAAAAAAATCCAGACTAAATTCTGTAATATAAAACCAGAACAACTTTTACTGTACTGTACAGTCACAAACTCAGCAATATTATGTGAAATCAGAAAATAATAAAGTGTGTGCAGAGACTAAGAAGGAACAAGAGACACACACAAATCAACCTCTTACTCAGAAAGACATACATGTTAGGCGTGTTTACTCAGGTGCAAACATGCATGCAACCCCCCCCCCCCAAAAAAAAAGAATATTCTGGACGCAGTTTGACACCAAATGCTAGTTGTGGAGGGACAACAGTGGGGAAGAGCTACTTTCTTCATGCCTTGATTCTGGCTGTCCGCTGTGGAAATATGATGCTAGATTCAAAATACCTGTGCCATCATGCCATGCAATGGGCCACAGTTGCAATTCATAAGTTTATGTTTGTACCCATTGTGGCTGTGGGGTGGATGGAGGAGAAAGGGATCATAAAGGAACCGTTCTGAATTATAGCTGTCTAACTCCGGGAATGGGGAACCTGTGGCCATCCAGACTACAACTCCCACCATGGACTATGCTATCTAGAACTCATGGGTTTTGGAGTCCGATGACATCTAGAGGGCCCTAGGTTCTCCATCTCTTCTGCAGATACATTTAAAGAAGACAAAGCATTGTTTCCCACAACTTGCAGGTGAGTGGGGAAGTCAAATGTTTAAGAGGCATATCCTGGGATGTAGCAAAAAGCTAAGAATAAGTCCTTTGTCCTCGAGGATTGTTCAGGTCTTTCCTCTTTATTATAGTGTTTAACTGTCACAAGGTACAAGAGCTCTCTTGCGGAAAGGCAAGGGACCAATTAGGATACATTACAACTTGGCCCCATGCATGCTAAGAACAATGGGGCTTATTCCCAGGTAAGTGGGTACCAGGTTGCCGTCTTTGTGTTTTCGTACAACAGGGAGGTGGGTAGTAGCCCTTAAAACAGTCTGCACCACCTGAGGTGGAAGGAGCAGCTACCATCATCACCTCCATGCTTGCTCATATTCCCTCTCGCTACACCCCACACCCCTGCCACCATCACCCCTGCTTCTTCTTCCTTTCCCTCCTACGAATCTTCATGGCGGTGGTAGTGCCACAGCAGCAGCAGTGGCCAGCTCGCCTCTAGCCCCTCCTTTCCACCTGTCAGGAATAAATCACACGGAATAAGTGAAGCTAATGCTTTATTAGAAGAAACAAGGTTGTCTCAGGAGTGCCAGGCCTAATGAGCAGAGCAACTCTTGCCCCTATGAGGCAGTTGAGGAGACTAAAGGTCCCTGCCTTCCCACAGCTGCCTAAGTCTCCTCTCCAGGTACTTCCCAAGCAATCTGAGACTATGTCAGGATGTCTGCCTTTGCACCTCCCTCTTCATGCCTCTCCTGGTCCTGGGAGACCAGGGAGAAGGGATCTTGTTGCAGCAGGAGGGGAAGACACCCTGACTTCTTCACCAGCCTAACTAATTTCTGCTTCTTGGTTTCCGTCTTTTGCTTCTGCCTCTGCTTCTGCTTCTGGACTCTGCCACAGACTCTCCCTGCTCACTAAGCCCTGTTACCTCTTCTACTTCCGATACCACCTCCTTCTAGTCTTCTCCACCTGACCACTCATCATCATTCCACCACCGCTCCCTGGGCTCTGAGCCATCTTCCCTTGGTGGTTCCCCGGCTGGTGCCAGTCCCTGACACCAACATGCTTTGAGAAAGGACCAAGGTGCGTGAGAGATCTTCCTCAGAGTGATAAGCTTTGGGTAAGGTAACTTTAAATGTGGGTGGGGAACCTTTTTGGCCCAGTAGACCAGATTATCAACTGTCTCCACCTTCGTGGTCCTGCTTTGACAGGTGAGTGGGTCAAACTACCTGGTGTCACCCGCTGCTATTCTTCTTATCTTCTTCTATTTTTAGTTTCTGGTCTGATAAATGTTCATTGGTGTGCTATTGCTATCGCTCTCATTATTTCAATATTTGGGGTCTAAGATATTTAAGTCTGTAAATACTAATGCAAGCACCTTGAACTGGGCCTGTCCCTGTCCCTGTGACCATAGGGTGAAGGGCAGTATAGAAATACCCAAATAAATAATTATTTTTTGTGCTGTCCGTACTTTAAAGCCAAGGATTTGTAACTGGGGGGGGGGGGGGGGGGGAGAGACAATGCTTTGGAAGCCATGGCAGATTGATGAGTTGAGGGTTAATAAAGTTCTGTCCATATCCGGTCATCAAAGAAAAATGCAGTTTGCCACAGCCAGCTGGCTAGCCACCGTGATCAGCTGTATCCCTATGTTCCTGGCCACTTAATTAAAAAAAATTCCAACCAAATCAGAGGGCTTGCAACATCGCATACCAGGGGAGGAGATGATCTGAACTGTTCATGAGGAACTGGAAGAGGGTATTCATTTCTTGAGTTCCCAGGAGGCCCCTGACAAACCACTACTTTGTTTATCACTTCCTGTACATGAATGATGAAGTCGGCCGTCTCCCTTTCCCTGCTACGCCTACTGCAAGCCTCCAGCCGTGTTTTGGAATGGTGATATCTTCTCTGGTTAGCATGTGATGAGATCTCTTACATGCCACTTTGAAAAGGGGGGTGGGCAGAGAGATTTGCTAGAAACATAGGGCATTACAGTATACCGGGTCAGAGTATTTGTCCATTTAGCCTAGTTTTGGTTACTCAGACTGGCAGCAGTTTCCCAAGGTCTTTTATTCAGACCAGCCTGTAGTTAAAGGAAAAGGAAGGGGCCCTGCTGAAAACCTGGCAATCCAGTCTGAAACTTCCCCTGTGATCTGCTTTACAGTGGTACCTCAGGTTAAGTACTTAATTTGTTCTGGAGGTCTGTTCTTAACCTGAAACTGTTCTTAACCTGAAGCACCACTTTAGCTACTGGGGCCTCCCACTGCTGCTGTGCCGCCGGAGCATGATTTCTGTTCTCATCCTGAAGCAAAGTTCTTAACCCGAGGTACTATTTCTGGGTTAGCAGAGTCTGTAATGTGAAGCGTATGTAACCTGAAGCATATGTAACCCGAGGTACCATTGTATAACTATTTTCCATCTTCCTTTCATTTTACATTTAACCAGGACAGGTGAGTTCTTAAAACTCTTTAACAAAGCCCCTTTGTAGAGTCAGAGAACAAATAATTTCTAGGAGGGGAAAAAAAATAATACAGACCCAGCCTTTAATTTAGCTGAATAGTGATTACACTCAATCAAACTGAGAGTAGGGTATGAGAAACAGAGAGTTTATAGAAATGAGAATTAATTTTGTGCTGGTTCCTTTATCTGTGAAAATCACTGGGGGGGAAAGAACTTTAATAAAATATTGCATCCTTCTACCTTAAAAGAATTAATCCTCAAAGGAAGATATGACGATAAACTAGGGAAAGTAAGTACAATATGCAAAACACAAACCATCGTTTCTGAATAATGAGTTACTATGTGGTGATAGTTTAACTGCTGGTTAATAATCCCAGCTGGTAATCATCACTATGGGCCATATTCAACTAACCTGCCTGGATAGCTCAGTTGGTTGGTGTATGATGCCAAGGTTGCAGGTTCAGTCCTTGTATGGAACAGCTGCATATTCCTGCATTACAAGGGGTTGGGTCCATAGTTGTCAACTTACAGATTTGAAAATAAGGGATCAGCAGCCAAAATAAGGGATTTTGCTATTGTAAAGAGTTACATACATTGGTAAGATTGACAGATGCTGTCAATCTGGCATGAGGCAGTTGAGGCACTGCCCTTCTGCATCCCACCCCACCCCACCCCACCCCACCCCCTCCTCTTCCTCCTCCCTCAGGCCGCCTCCTCAGCTGCCACCACTGCTGCTGCCTCCAGACTCACGGGCGGCGCTTGTGAGAGTCTCTCTCCCTCCCCCCCCTCTCGGGCAGGGAAGGGTTGATGGAACTCCTCACGCCAGGACGATGGCGCCAGCGTGTGCTCTCTCTCGTGGCAGAGTACCCCAAGCCGCTGCTTCCCTCCCGAGCCAGGCGAGCATGAAACCCGGGAAATTCAAGGGACATCATCGATAAGGGACAGCAGCAGGACACGGCGCTGGGATAAGGGAGTTTCCCACCAAATAAGGGACGGTTGACAGCTATGGTTGGGTCCCTTCCAATTCTACACAGAAGTGTCTGCGTGTATTGAGGGACACATGGTATGCAATAACAGTTCTAGAAAAGTCTTGAGGAAATCAGGAGAGTCTTTTCTGCCAGTTCCATATCGATATAAAAAGGCTTTCTTGACTCTCACTCCTAGAATATAAATTTTCTGGCGTTCCTGGTTGGGTAGACTACAGTATGCAATAGAATCCTGGAAAGTTGCTGGCTAGGCAAGTTTGCATATTGTAAGCTGTGTGAGTTATTACCTATAAAGAACAAAGTTTAACTGACCCACACTTTCAATTCTGCAAGTACAAGTATCTCTCCCTGCCCCCCCTTCCCAAACAGCTGTGAAAGAACTTCAAATATGCGCTGTTAATATGTGCTGGGTTTTAAAGGATTCTGAGTTTTAAAGGGATTAAGGCTAGATTGAGTTTCTTTGTTAATTTGTGAGCTGAACTTTGTCCTTTATACTTCAGTGCCAAGACTGCCGTCTGAGATTGAGACCTGCTGTCTGGTTCAGATAATACACATTACTTTGTGGCACAGAACTTTAGTTTCTGTGTGGTTTTTGCGCATAACTGGGGTAGGGCAGCTGGTAAGTATGCCAGATTTGGGGAAAAGCAAAACCTAGGTTTAAACAATTCTTCAAGGATGAAGCGCGGTGGGTGGCTTTCGGTACGTTACTTGCTGTGATTGTTTATCAGTTATGTTTGTTTCCTGCCTTCCTCCATGGGTAGCATTCATGGCAATTCCCACTTCCCAATTTATCCTCACAACACACTTGCAAAGTAGGCTAGGCTGAAATATAGGGACTGGATCCAGGCCACCCAATGAGCTCCATGGCTGAAGTTGTGTCTCCTTGGTCTCCAGCCATTATCCCACACAGCCTCTGTGCACCAGGTAATTTGATTGAAGGAAAAAGCTGTTGAACCCCACAGAGTTTTTGCCACCACTGTTCTGCTTCAGGCATGAGTGATGTGTCAGAGAGACAGCATCCATCACTTGTTAGGTGTGAGAGAGGAACAAGGGACCAAATTGATATCTGTGGGATGTCTCCACCACTCTTGTGGAGACAGAAGGTGTGGTGAAACTAACTAGGCATGTTAAAGCATTAAGTGGTGCTTAAGACTCACCTGACTTTATGGAAGTATGGTATCCATTCATAGCCTTTTCTAACAGCATCATTGTCTCCCAGTATGTTTCTGAGCACAATTCAAAGTGTTGGTGCTGACCTTTAAAGCCCTAAATGGCCTCAGCCCAGTATACCGGAAGGAGCGTCTCCACCCCCATCGTTCAGCCTGGACACTGAGTTCCAGCGCCGAGGGCCTGTTCCCTCCCTGTGAGAAGTGAGGTTACAAGGAACCAGGCAGAGGGCCTTTTCGGTGGTGACGCCTGCCTTGTGGAATGCCCTCCCATCAGATGTCAAGGAGATAAACAACTATCTGACTTTTAGAAGATATCTGAAGGGCTATGTTTAGGGAAGTTTTAAATGTTTGATGTTTTGTTGCTGCTTTCTTCTTATTATTATTAATAATATTCTGTTGGGAGTTGTGCAAAGTGGGTGGGGAATAAATATATTATAATAAATTATTATTATTATTATTATTATTATTATTATTATTATTATTATTATTATTATACCTGGTGCCTGCCAGACACACAGGTTCATTTATGGCATACTGGACCTTGCTGACACTGTTGCCTTCTCCGTTATGGGCAGAGGAAAGAGGCTTCTTTTTCTAAATGTACTTGTGAAGTTATGTAACAATCTGGTTTTTAAGAAATAAGGCAATTAAAACCAACAACACCTCACTGAGCAGTACTTATTCAATGATAGAGGGAAGTTTGGGGCACTGTAGCAGATCTTTATTTTCCTTTACTTTCAGAGCAATCATCCAGAGACTGAGGTTTCATGTGCACTAACTGAAGAAGAGCTGTCCAGATTTGCTTTTAAACAACCCAGATCTGTGTATATGCAGGTGTCATGCTCCCGGTACAATAAAAGTGTATCGGTCTACAGTGAAAGAGTCCATATGCTTCTTCCTCTTGGCTGTCCTGATCACCTGATATCCCTGTCAGGTATCCCTGTGTCACACACACAAACACACACACACTCACCCTATACATGAAAAATGTAATTTGAGAATGAGCTTTAGAATGCTGCTTTTCAAAGGGACTGAGGACTGGATATGGCTTAACATTTCCCCAAAGTAAGCAATGATCTCTTTTAAAACTCACCGTTAAAATGTGACAAAGTGAGCAGAAGTAGTGCAAGGTGTCTGGATGGAGATCCAACACATCAAAGCAAAGAGAAACAGTTAGTTACTTTTAAGTTTTCTTTTGTAGACTATTAATTCGAGGGGGGCCCCTAGGGCTGCTGTTTGGAACTGCATGGACGTGGGTTCATATAAAACAGGGGTTTCAAACTTAACCCAGCACCTTGCTTCCTTGCACCTCACCACAGCCACAAAAGGGGACCACTTTGCACAAAATCTGCATATGCTAATTTATAGATGTTTATGCAATTTTTTTTAAAAAAAAGCACCACACACACACACAATTTATATATTTTTATTTCTTCCCAGAGGAGGCCTGAGCTGCAAACAACAAGTGAGAAGCTGTCTTTAAAACATCTTAAAAATAGTACAATTGTAGATGTAGACTAGGATACAGATATCCACTTAAAAGGCTGGTTGGGAGAGGGAGGTCTTCACTAGGCACCCAAAAGATAACAGAGACGGCACCTGTTTAATGGGAGGGAATTCCAAAGGGTAGGTGCTACACAGGGTTGCCACCCGTCACTAGGAAAACGGGATTGCCCCGTTTTTGCATAAAAGTGTCCCCTATTGAAATATACTTGGAGTCGAGTGTGAATTTCATGCTCTTTATTCATGAATGAAACTTTCCCCAAAACATCTAGTTATATATACATTATTTACACAATGGGCCCCGCATGATTGGCTAATTCCAGGCTGCTCTTGTAGGCCAGTCAGGTTGTGGATTCACCTCCTCCAGAAGCCTGATTGGCTGCTCCTGCAGGCCAATCAGGTTGCTGATTCACTTCATCCAGGTGCCTGTAAGCCAATCAGGTGGCTGATTCACTTCCACCTGGAGCTGGATTGGGTGGCTCCTGCAGACCAATCAGACTGCTGCATTCTGGATCCTATTGTTCTAGGATTCAGCTCAGTACATAAGACCTATCCTGTTGGGACTTCAAACAGGACACCCTTTTTCCCTTATTCGAGCTTGGCTGGCCCCAAATGGTGGTTGCGTTGCTGTTGGTGCGGCTGATGAGGAGTCCAGCCCAGGATGGGTGACAATAGAAATAAGGGAGAAGGAATTACCTCCTCTCCTTCCTTCGGCCCCTCCTTCCTTGCTTTTTGCTGGTGCTCCTCCTCAGATGCTGCCCGCTGGTCTAGCATGGTGCAGATCTGAGGCCGCTTGGCCCCCTCCACCAACCCAACCTGATCTCTTCTCCTCCTTGCTCCTACTCCTCCGAACCTGAGTTTTCCAATGCAAGCATGGGCAAGACGCTGGAGCTGCAGCTAAGGTCGCCCATGGAAGACGGCCGTCTACCCATTGAAATTGAAATACTTTATTGTCACTTGTACAACTTGTATACAGTGAAATTACACAAGCACCCCCCACTCAGGTCTCTTAGTCTTAATTCCCCTTGTTTCCCCTTGTGATGCACACCCACCAAACCCAAAAGTCAGTTGCCCTGTTGTTATCTTTTCATTCAGCAGCCTTACAGCCCATGGATAGAAGCTGTTCTTTACCCTGTTGGTGTGACTATTCATGCTTCTATATCTTCTGCCTGAGGGAAAGAGATCAAGAAAGTGCCAGCCAGGGTGTGAATCATCTCTGAGAATTTTCCTCACTCTCCTGAGGCAATGTTCTTCGGCTATTTCATCCAGTGGATTCACGGGACAGCCCATAATATCATGCAATATCCACGCCCCCTGCCTGCCTCCATGAGTGGAAGAGTTGGGCCAAGGTGGTGAGAGAGGCAGGAGGCCAAATGTGGGGAACCCCTCCTCCACAAAGGGGGACGATTTGGTGTCATGACAGTGTGTGGGCCTCCCAATCCCCACCCTGACCTTTATTTTGCCTGAGCTGTCCCGCGTTTTGCCCTACCAAAGGTGGCAACCCTAGCTGCCAGGATATTAAAGGCCTGTTTCCTAGATTTCCCAGTTTTTGTAAGTGTTCAGAGCATTTCCCAAGGCTTTATTTATTAGGCCTCCCAGTGTGAACTAGCACAAACTCAATGCTCCCCCTGCATCTATGTTGCAGGAAAGTATTGGCAGTGGGAAAGGCATATTTCAGGTGCTGTAATTAATTTCCTCATTCCCGAACCCCACCTATAAGCTTCCCAGCGGGGTCAGGATGACCCAGAACCAGTTTGAAAACCACTTGATTAGTGGAAGTGATTGATGGAAATCGCTGCCTTAAGATGCAATTCCTGGAACGCCTTGAGAGCAACACGGAGCAACAGAATGTGGCCTCACTTACATGCCATGGACTGTGGCCAGTTGGAAGCTTTGGAAAGAGCCTTGCACAGCTTTGAGTCACATGGCCCTCTTTTTTTGTTTGTTTTTATATATAATTTTTATTAAAGTTTCTGTTTTACAATTTAAAATACTCATTTAAACATCTGTGAAATATCAATGACTTCCCTTCTTCTCTTCCCATGGTTCATTTTGCATGTCATAAATCCCTGCATATTTTACAAAAAACTAAAACACTGAGTATTCCATTATTACATCCCATCAAAACTTATTTACACTGTTGAATTTATCTTAATGCTGCCAACGTGTACACAATTTCCCCCTGTGTATTCAATAAATGTTTTCCAATCTTCTTTAAAAGTATGTTATTCTTGTTCTCTTATTTTATATGTTAAATTTGCAAGCTGCACATATTCTGTCAGCTTAAGTTACCATTCTTCTTTAGTTGGGACATCGCTCGTTTTCCATTTTTGGGCTAACAAAACACAGGCTGCAGTAGTAGCATACGTAAATAACCTTTTTTGACACCTGGGAATTTCCGTCTGAATTATCCCCAACAAAAAGGACTCTGTTTTGTTTTGTTTTTTGAAAAGTACTTTTAAACACCCCCCAATTCATTATGTATTATTTCCCAATACTCTTTTACAAGTCCACCACATGTGAAATAACATTCCCTCCACCTCATTGCATCTCCAACACTTATCTGATTCAGTCCTATACCTCCTTTTTTGAAAACTAAAAAATATTTAAGTTAAAAGAGAAAATGAAAAAATGGAAAATATTTGGCTCATTTTTTTTGGTGTGTGATTATTTTGCTCCCCCACTCAGAACATGGTTCAAAAATTTGTGGGTTGTTGTTTTCTGCATACAAGCAGTGTGAGGCTTGATCAGTGTCTCTTCCGTATCCAAAATGAAGTGAGTCTGTAAATCCACGAGGTGGCAGTAGAACCATTGCAGGCATTTTATGCTGCATAACTTTGAAGAAGCCTGTATGTTAGAGCGCAGCTGTGTTTTACTATTACCACCACAAAGGCTTCTGATGGCTGGCTGGCAGTGCTTTGGGTACTATGTGGGAACACAGAGAAAAACTGTGGTCTAGGTTCAAAGTTGAACATCATGAATCCCACGACTACTAAGGGATGCATAGAAAGTCAATGTGGATCAGCTTGCAAAGCTTTCATCCAATCCCATGCTGAATCGCCACTTTGCCTAGTTTGTTATTGTTCTGGACGGCTGAGTGCATGCTAAGATCATGACAGCACCTAGATGCTAATTCCCAGGTGGGGCAGAGCTGTGATGTTAGCCTCCTGATGGATGGGTTGCTTACTGGAAAGGAGAGGGGAAGGGGTGAGGAGGTCAGCATGGTGCAAATCCCCCAGCACAACCAATCTCCTGTTGGCGCATATGCACCATGCTGACCTCTCTGCCACTTCAGCCCTCCCAGCAAGCAAGTAACATACTGGCTGGGAAGCGACCATGGTGTCTCTGCCCCACCCAGCAAGCCACTTCTGAAAATGCTCAATATTTGGGAGCTTGGCCTTGCTCTTCCTCATTCTGAGGTCTACCTTCACGGCCTAGGACCCTCGTACCTACGGGACCGCCTCTCCTGGTATGCCCCACTAAGATCCTCAAGGTCCATAAATAGCAACACCCTAGTGGTCCCGGGCCCTAAGGAAGTTCAATTAGCTTCAACCAGAGCCAGGGCCTTTTCAACACTGGCTCCGGCCTGGTGGAACGCTCTGCCTCATGAGACCAGGGCCCTGCAGGATCTGATTTCTTTCCGCAGGGCCTGTAAGACAGAGTTGTTCCGCCTGGCCTTTGGCTTGGAGCCAATTTGATTCCCTCCCCCTCTTTCTTTTTTCTTTTCCTTTCTCCTCCTGCAATGAAGTTTCAATATTTTAATGTTGTATTTTAATTTTGTTTTTAAGTTGTATTCATTCAGTTTGTTTTTATTATTGCTTGTTAGCCTCCCTGAGCCCGGCCTTGGCTGGGGAGGGTGGGGTATAAATAAAAATTATTATTATTATTATTATTATTATTATTATTATTATTACTTCCCACAAATAGCAGGGGAGAGGATGGACCTTTGCCTTGGCAGTATCAGTTCATTCTGCAGATGCCATTCACACATCAAATGGCCTTCACACCATGGTTTCCCCCACCCATGGAAAATTAGATGCCAGAGAGTATTAGATGTTCTCTTCTAACCTTTTTGTATGTGTAGGGTTTTTTGTTTTATCTTTTGTTTGGAGGAGCATTCAGTCCTGAAGTCGCCAACTTGCATTTTGAAACACTGTGGTCCAGAAACAGGCTTCCTGTGTCATCCGAACTGGGGCACAGTTGACGTAAGACGTAGGAAATCTGGGTTTGGATTAGATTGAAATCGTGGATTTAAATCACAGTTCTAACAAGCATCACATCATCAGTTTCTTCACTGGCATATCTCTATCATTTTAGATGATGGATGGCTTTATGATTTGAAGTGTTGGTGTATGCTTGATAATCTTAATTATTCCTGGACTTTGCTTACGTTTATGGAGCACTTGGGCCTATAAATGTTATCCTGTGTTTCTCTCCAGCAAGATAAAATTGAACTAACTAATCCAGCCTCATGATTTATTTGTCTCTTTTAACACTTCTACTTCCTGACCTTCAAATAAGCTGCAGTGATGACGTACAACCCCTTTTCACCTCTTTCTGAAAGTAATGAAGAAGCAAAGGACACATAAGCTCTCATCAGGCACTCAAAAGAGCATGCAAGGACTCAAACAGGTGTAAAGATCGCACCCTCAGTGACCTCCATATTTGCCACCCACTCTTTCCCAACCTTTATACATTGAGCATGAAGGCCTAACTTAAGACCTTAGAATCCCCCTTTCAGCCCAGAACCCGGTATGTGCAGCTTCACGGTCAGGGGGAAAACAATGCTGTCCATGTTGAATGGTTTCTTTAAATGTAAAGGTTCATCATTGTTCCACCCGATGTGTATGTCTTTAAGGGGCCAGAGCAAAATAAGGAGACCCAGCTTTACAGCTGTGAAACATAGCAGGTGCTGCTGAGTTGTATTGATTAAGCTGTGTCAGCAATTGGGTGTAGTATATAAGGAGCAGCACCTAGCTCTCCCATTACCCTGGGGGATGGGTTGGTGGTTGGGTCATGTTTGTTGTTGATGTATTTAGTGTAAATGGAGTTTTTGGTTTTTTTATTAAAACCTTGTTTAAGTACTTTTTGAGTCCCTTTTTAATGCATGGTCTCCCCAGCAAGCTCTCTGCAGTGCTGCCATACTGCAAATAGCCAACAGTCTAGGATTGTAAAGACTGCGGAGAGAATAATTGGGTGCACTCTTCCCACCTTGGATCAAATCTATGCTTCCAGGTGCCATAAGAAAGCTGCAGATAGTACACACCCCGGAAATGATCACTTTCAGCTTCTGCCTTCTGGAAGAAGGTACAGACTAGGACTAGCCGCCTGAGAAACAGTTTCTACCCAAATGCGATTTTGGTTTTAAATCCAGTGTAAGGAGTTTCTATGGGAGTATATTGTATTTAAAAATGGAGTATCAGAGTTTTTAGGGGCTAACCAGGTTGGGATAGCAGCTTGTTAGGTTTTGAATGTTTTATGTAGATTTTTCAATTTTGTTGTTCTGTATGGGACAATGACAATAAAGATTATCATATCGTATCCCCAACTTCAGGGAGGATTATAAAAGTTTTAAGCTGAATACTCCATCAGAGATTTGCACTAAGCATGTCGTGATGGCTGAAAAAGGAGAAGGCAAGGCCAGACCCTCCAAGTGTCCCTATTTTCCAGGAACAGTCTTGGATTTACAGAAGCTGTCCTGGTTTCAGATTTGATCACAGAATGTCTTGCTTTTCCTTAGGATGTCCCTATTTTCATCGGAGAATTTTTGCAGGGTATGGAGTTATGTGACCCCTGAGCCAGGGAGGTAAGACATCTGAAGGCAGCCCTGTATAGGGAAGTTATTTTTTTTTTAAGTATTTAGTGTTTTATTATGTTTTGGAAGCTTCCCAGAGTGGCTTGGGCAACCCAGTCAGATGTGCTGGGTATAAATAATAAAATTATTCTTATTATGGAATTGGACACCCCTATTTTCATCGGAGAAATGTTGGAGGGTATGCAAGGCCAATGTATATGCCAATATTAAGGTCAGGAGCAACAACTGTGAAGAGGATCTTGGACTAGATGGGCCATTGGCCTGATTCAACAGGCTTGCCTTATGTCCTTTTCTTATCTTCTTAGTTTGAATCCTTATGCATCTTTTTTTTTTTTAACACCTGAAGATTCTAACAGTAGCAGGATTAACTATGGCCTTGATTCTGAAGCCACTTACTGTAGCAATGCCCCATTGACTTTAGTGAGATTTTTATGGGCAAAGTACGTTTTGAAGAACTACGACTTCACTAACATAGGAAGAGCCTGACCAGATCACTCTCTTTTCAAGAGAGGCCAGTCATGAGCATGAAAGCAATGGCCCCCTCCTCCTGTTATTTGCCCAGTCAAATACCTGCCTCTGGTAATTAGAGGTATACTCTGAATATAAGGGTTCTCTCATCTATTGTAGTTTATAGCCACAGAAATTCACATCTTGCATTGAATGCAGTCAATGTGTTCATCTGCATCAAATGGTTCCAATATTGTACCTTCTGTTGTGCTTCCAGGAACCATCCCATTGAAGCAAAGAGGTGGGAGGAGAGGGAAAGAGAATGTTGTTAATGTTTACCAATTTACCAATTTGACACACACACCCTTGCCCAATTTGGTGGTCTCCTTTTCTGGAAGACTGGCCTCATTTGCTCAGAGGGAACCTGCTCCTTTGTTATAAATATGTACTAAACCTTCCCAAAAAGTGCTCCATTAGTAATTCCCAGTGACACGTGTTCTACAGATTTCCATTTTCTTTCGGAAGTAGTGCAGAGTTAAGAACTGTGACCAGGAGAAGACAGTTCTTCTACTAGCTGCTAGCCACTCACTTCTTCAGTTCTTATTTTGAGGATTATTCTGAGACATCCATACTAAAGGCTGTCTTGCTTCAGGCAGGAAAGCTTAACACAGCTCTCTGCTAGGGTCACCATGTGCATCTTACTTTGACTACATTCAGATGGCGGTTTATTCCATTTCTCCTACATTCTCCGAACTGTTAATTTCTGCATTTCCTTTTCTCCTTCCTCTGCTGTCTTCCCCCAATATTGAATTACAGGGAACTTTCTGGGCAGGGACTTGTCCTCTTGTCTTCTGTAAAGCATCATGACCATTAATGGTGCCAAATACATACATAAATAAACAGCAGGAGGAGGAGGAGGAGGAGGAGTTTGGATTTGATATCCCGCTTTATCACTACCTGAAGGAGTATCAAAGCGGCTAACATTCTCTTTTTCCTTCCTCCCCCACAACAAACACTCTGTGAGGTGAGTGAGGCTGAGAGACTACAGAGAAGTGTGACTAGCCCAAGGTCACCCAGCAGCTGCAGGTAGAGGAGCAGGGAATCGAACCCGGTTCACCAGATTACGAGTCCACCCACCGCTCTTAACCACTACACCACACCTTAAGCACTTGTTTCCATAGAAGCGAATCTCACGGAGATCAATGGAACTGATGCTCAACCCTACAATGGGACTCATGCCCAGTAGCATAAATGGTATAGGATTGAAGGCACGCTTCCAAGTAATACTGGAGAACATTGAAGCCTGCAAAAAAAAGTTTAGACGCCCAAAGGTCAGTTAGCTTTCCTGAGTCAGAAGAGTGGAGCATGCTCAGTCCCTGCCTCAACTATGTAAGCTTCAACAAGGGACTCCATATCAGCAAAGTTGGCAGAATGGCATAAAATCATCTCACTGTAATGACTGTTTTTACAATCCCTTGTTCAGACCAAAAGACAAACACATAAAGTCTGTCCTCAAGAAGGCCCTGGATATATTGCTAGTCAAGTATTCTTATGATGGAAGCTAAACCATTTTACGGTTGTCCTTTCAATTGTAGAGCAGTACAGCAATCAAAGGCTGAATGCCAATCTGATGTACAATGCAGCCACTCGTTTCAGAGAACAGTTTCAGTATCCTTTTCTAACAAGACACCATAGCAAGAAAGGAAATCAGGAGAGAGAATTTTGTTAAAGTTATTTTAGAAGTCAGTCAATTTTAATTGGTTTTAGAATGTTTGATGTGCATTAGTGGCATTTAAATGAATGAATGAATGGAAAATGACAGTAAATGTATTATATTTTTAGGGCCTAGTCATCCTGTTTAATGCTACTCTCTAAAACATGGAAGGTTTGCCTCAAATAATCTTTGTTTGTTCCAATACACGAAGGATGGTTTGTTTGTTTGTTTGTTTGTTTCCTTGCTTAAGAAATGCTTCCAGCTTAAGTTCTCTTCCAATCCAAACTTAAAAATTTCAGAGGCCCCATCTGGAACAATGTTGTTAAATTTCCTCACAGTAGAATGTGCAAATAAAGAACAGGTTCTAGAAATGGAGAAAAGGCATTATTATTCTATTTTTTCCAGGACGTGAGCCTGTAAAAGAAGAAAGCTTGCTATGTGAAAATAAAAGGCACAAGAGAAATAAGAGAAATTTTGACAAGTGTTCTTTGCCAATACATTAAGAAGAACCAACATTTATTTGTAACAGTGTTGTCTGTTCCAAAAACTACATTGTATCCCTTTGAAAAGCAAGCACTGGCTTTCTCCAGAGGCGTTCCATTCTCTAAGATGTTGGAACTGATGGACTCATCTATTTCAGGTGAACATATTTAACCGAGTTCTACTGCCCATCAAAGAGCTTTCACACTAAGGTCAACCTCCAGACTTGCAAAAATCCTTTGGGCCTTTGGCGTACGGCTGGCTGGGTTTCAACCTAGTGCTATATTGGCTGTAGGGCTCTGCCTCCAAGATCCGGACCTGTTTAGAGCTCAGCTCCTTCACGGAAGAAAGCTCTATGCCCCAGTCATCACCCAAGGACTACTGGGCCAGTGTGGTGTAGTGGATAAGAGCGGTAGTCTTGTAATCTGGTGAACCGGGTTCGCGTCCCCGCTCCTCCACATGCAGCTGCTGGGTGACCTTGGGCTAGTTGCACTTCTCTGAGGTCTCTCAGCCCCACTCACCTCACAGAGTGTTTGTTGTGGAGGAGGAAGGGAAAGGAGAATGTTAGCCACTTTGAGACTCCTAAGTGTAGTGATAAAGTGGGATATCAAATCCAAACTCCTCCTCCTCCTCCTCCTCCTCTTCTTACATGCTTTTATTCTACAATTTCCGCCCTCTGGCTTGAAGATGGGCACTTCTGCACTCTGTATCCTTCTGCCTGGTATGAGCCCTGCACTGCTGAACTGGAAAAGTACTGTGGGAAGCATTCAGTTCCTTGTGCCCTGGTGCTGTGATATCTGGTTCTCCACATGCGACAAGGATGCGCCCTCTATCTGTCATTATTGAGGATTATGATATTTTGTAACTAGTGCCGGGTTAGGGTGACCCTGGGTATGTATGTTTGTATCTGGAAATATTCTAAATATGTATGCTATATGTTGGATGCAGACTTTGTCTGCTCTAAACATGGCCACTCCATAAACCTGGAGGCCTCCAGTGTGAAAAGAAAAACATCGTAAATAGCAAGACCACACTTGGTGGTTCTTTTGAAGTCTTTCTCCCTGTTCTAATGGATATTTTGTTTAGGGTAAGTAAAAGTAACTTCCAATTAGATCTTTAGGGCACTTTAGATAAAGATCTAAGAAATTTGTTGACTTTGGCAGTCAATTTATCATGTCCCCCCCCCCTTCCCTGTAGATTTACAGGAAACCGTTCCTAGTAGAAATAAATCAGTCTTATCCCAAACTCAAGGCCAAGAAGACAGATATTGAAATAAAAGCATAACTGTGGGCTCAAGTAAGGTTTATCATTGGGATCATCACTGAGGGTGCCAAAAAGAAAATATACATTGGGGAGGGGGGGTCAGTGTAGCCACCACGCTCATTAAACTTTGCCCCAAGCTCACCAAGTGTTGTTCAGCTGAAAATAGAATAAGATCAGCAAGGACAGTAGTGTACATTGAACGATGGTAAAGACTGTAGTCCTAAACCCATTGACTTGGAAGCAAGTCCTGATGAAATTCACAGGGAATTGATAGCATGGGGTTTCTTGATGTGGGTGGCTCAGAGTGAGATGGGCAGTCCCAATTCTCCAAGAGAGTATCATTTAGCAAAATCAAAAGACCATGTAGGACTATTTTAGATATGCTTATCCATTGCATCTCTGCTTTGCTCTCCCCACAACTCTATACTTTTCTCATTTCTTATTTTATGTATGTCAGCAATTTATATACTGCTGTAAGTGGTGCACAGTGAGGTTCAAAAGATACATTAAACATAGAAACCATGAATACGAACCATGAGAGCCCTAATTCAGCTTTCATATATGGGTCTTAATTGAACATTCCTATGGGTTCCATAATTGTTCCGGTTCCAGTGATTGCTGTCCAGTCTTTCATTACCATAACACTTGCCTCTCTCGTCCATATTATAACAAGCATCAGGCATTAGCACCACTCCTTAGTTCAAGTGGGGATTTGGGGGGAAATAAATGTACATGGATTTCTACTAGATGCTTGATGAAAATTCTCAAGCTACTTAGTGAAACATTTGTGGTCAATCTGCACAATTTATTTCTTGGAAATGTTGCTCGGGAGGCAATAAAGCTGCGTTTGGCTTGGCAAAATGGATTTATGTTCATGAGCTAAGAAACAGATGAAGGATATTCAAAGACCTAAACAGGGGAACTAATGGGAACATTTTGAACTGGTGGTGGCAACACCCTCGTATTCTAACCTTGAGGAAGCATTCTCCAATATTAGAAAGTATAAACACAGACCTATAAGAGATTTGTTCTACCAAAGGCATGGGAAATCTGTGAACTCCCAGATGTTGTTAGACCTCAACTCCCATCAGCACCAGCTATCATGGCCGATGGTCAGAGAAGGGGAGCTAGTTTCCAACAAGATCTGGTGCTTCCTCATCCCTGCTCTACTAGATGGTGGTTTAAATGATTCCAAATGAGAAAAAGTTATGTGAGGGTTTGACATGTGGGCTGCATCCAGATTAATCTAGTTGAGCCTATGTTTCATTGAAATCAGTAGGACCTTTAAAAATAATCCCTTTAGGATTTTTGTGAAAAGAGGAAAATGAATTATTCTGAGCCATTTGGGTTAGAAGATTGGGAAAATATTGCTTAACAGAAAGTAGATCCATTGGATGTCGTTCTAGAGTGAATATTTTGAATAATTTCTTTTACGTAATGGACAGATGGAAAATTGGAAGTCATTTTTATTTTTCCTCTTTTCTTTTCTGTTTTTGGGTTTCCCTTTGCTGTTTTCATTCCCCCCCCCCCCATCTATGTCCTTTCTCTTTATGGTTTTGCGTTCATTTAGATAAGTTTCTTTTATCTTATTGGATTATGTTTTTGGATTAATAAAATCTCATTTTTTAAAAAAGAAATCAATAGGACAACATGGTCACATCTTAATTCCAGTGATTTGAATGGGAATGAACTTTGGCTTTAAGCCTATGTGACTTACTTCTGCGTAACACAGTACAGTACCATTCTAGGTTGTTGTTGTTGTTTAGTCGTGTCCGACTCTTCATGACCCCATGGACCAGAGCACGCCAGGCACTTCTGTCTTCCACTGCCTCCCACAGTTTGGTCAAACTCATGCTGGTAGCTTCGAGAACACTGTCCAACCATCTCGTCCTCTGTCGTCCCCTTCTCCTTGTGCCCTCCATCTTTCCCAACATCAGGGTCTTTTTCAGGGAGTCTTCTCTTCTCATGAGGTGGCCAAAGTATTGGAGCCTCAGCTTCATGATCTGTCCTTCCAGTGAGCACTCAGGGCTGATTTCCTTAAGAATGGATAGGTTTGTCCATGGGACTCTCAAGAGTCTCCAGTCTACCATTCTAGGTAGGTTTACTAAAAAAAGAGAGTCCCCTTGAGTTCAACAGGGTGCACTTCCTAAAAGTCTATTAAATGAATGTGACTTTATGAGTCAATCACAAACACCCTTCCTCTGGTTACAGGCTCAATGAAATTTGGAGCTTTTAAATTTCCCCATCCTCAGACAGATCTGGTGGCTTCTCTCAAATATGCAATAGTTCACTCTGCTTGATATCTGAGCCTCAGAGTATTTGCTAGGTTTCCAAGTTAACTCTATAATCCCCAATGGACAAACCAGGAAGATAGATAATAGATATGATAAATACATGCTCATATGACCTGCAACAGCCCTCACAAGTAAAATATGCATTCCCACATATAATAGGCAACAGGCTACACAAGTAACCTAGGACAACAAAGCCCAATCTCTCCACCTGCTTCACAATTCATGCTAATCACTCTAGTTTATTTCCCAATGTCAATTGCTGTTACTTTAGAGTTCTGTGATATGGATCAGAACGTGCCCATCACTACAACAGAGGGTTCAGCACTCCAGCAATGAATTTAATTAGTAGCTCTGAGCAAAGGATCAAGAAGGGCATGGAAAATAAACTTAGCATGGTATTATGTTAGCAGGTTTCGGAGTAAGAGTTTTATTCACACAATTTAAGAACACTGCCAGTTCTTTTCCCGGCTTGCCAGGACTCCTCAAAGGCCAAGGATATGCATTTTGGATTTTGATGCTCAAATAATTTGACTGTTGTGGGGAGCAAATATAATTTGCAGATGTGGAGCAGAGTTTGGGAGGGCTATTTTACTAAATTTGTGTACTCAACCAGCCTATAAATATAGTAAATATGCCCAGTGTTTTGCGTTTCAAGAAGGCATTGCTCTGTTACTCATTCCATTATATTCAAAGGGAAACACTTTCTTTAAAACACCATTTAATTCACCCACAGATCCTAAATAGCAAAATCATGACCACACACAATGCTGTAACAGCAGTAGTGAGTGACTGTGTTTTGTGTTGGGTGTGGCTTATGGATAGGTTAAGTAGAATTGTTGTGGAACACAGAGGCATGCTGAGCATGGGAAGAGTTCAGTGGTCAGAAGACGTATCTTCAGAAGAGTCCCTACCAGAGAGGAATGGCAAACTAAGCTGATGGACTATGCCAAAATGGCACAGCTGACCAGAAAGCTCAGGAACCATGAAGGCAAAAACTTCAAGAAAGAATGGGAAAAAAATACAATTTATTTAGGAGACCACTGTGAGCAGGTGAAAACATTAGCAGGATTTTAATCACACTTGTAATGTAACAAGTACTATGGGCATTATGGACAGATTTAAAATATAGACTATGAAATAATATCCAGTTGAAAACATTGACAATAAGACCGAAGGAGGGGATGGAGGGAAGTCTAGCGATTCAGAGAAATCTCCAAGTGTTGATATTTATTTGGTATTGTTACAACTTGACACTTGTAAAATCAAATAACATTTATTTTCAGAAGAAGAAGATGATGAAGACATATCTTCAGGATTCCTACATAGTTCTTGTGCTTTCCCATGGCTAATAGAAGACCCTCGTAATGACATTAAAGGTAAAGGTACCCCTGCCCGTACGGGCCAGTCTTGACAGACTCTGGGGTTGTGCGCCCATCTCACTCAAGAGGCCGGGGGCCAGCGCTGTCCGGAGACACTTCCGGGTCACGTGACCAGCGTGACATATCTGCTCTGGCGAGCCAGAGCTGCACACGGAAACGCCGTTTACCTTCCCGCTGGTAAGCGGTCCCTATTTATCTACTTGCACCCGGAGGTGCTTTCGAACTGCTAGGTTGGCAGGCGCTGGGACCGAGCAGCGGGAGCGCACCCCGCCGCAGGGATTCGAACCGCCGACCTTTCGATCGGCAAGCCCTAGGCGCTGAGGCTTTAACCCACAGCGCCACCTGCGTCCCTCGTAATGACATTAGGGTTAGACCAAATGGGTTTGGACAGTTCCCCTCAAACCCCATGACTCTGATGTAAAAAGAGACAGCTGAAGCCTTTGGGAGCAGTCATTGGAAGTTCTAGACTAGAGAAAGGTGTTATCAGGATGCTGATGAAATTCAGGTCTATTTCTGCATAACATCTGGCTGAGGAGAGGCTGTCCCTCCTTGATACCAGCCGGGGGGGGGAGGAGGGAGAGACAGGTTGACAAGTTTATACTGAAATGTGAAATCAAGCTAATGAGAGTGGCTGCAATCCCAGCTCCACTGAATTCAGTAGGACTTACTTCTGAGTAGACACGGTTAGGACTGCAGGCATAGATGGCTACTTCATTAACTTTGTCTTTAAGGTGCCACAAGACTTTTAGTTGTTGTTTTTTGCTGCAAAAGTCTAAGAAGGCTAGTGTTTCATTTGACTCAACAGAACATGCAGGGAAGTTAACTGAACCATAAATATTTGTTGATGGAGGAGATATGCACATCTATTGTGCACCGTGATATATGTAGAAAATATGTATATTTCTAAAGGTGACAAAATGAACGTATTGTGCGAAAGAAACCAATTGCAGGAGAAAGGAAAATACTGCCTGGAAGTGTGAGTGAATGGATTGGGGCACATTAATACATCCCCAGTCTAAATGAAACCAAGCTCACAGAAACATCACAAATCTCCTGTGAGCTAAGAAAACCAAATTCAAGGCATGTTTTGAAACTCCTGCAATGTCTCATCGCCTGGAGATTTGAAAGTACATTGTAGTGTGTTATGCAAAACTAGCAAATACATAAAAAGAATGCTTAAGCTACATCTTTCCCAGGTTTCAAATTTTGGAAACTCAGATTCTGAGTCATTTCACGTTCTAGTTGGGTAAATTTTGTGCCTCAGAGAATACTCAAAATTGCCTTGTGGAATCATGCGAATCCATCTTGAAAAGACAAATTGGCAATCTGTTAGTTTGCTCTTTTTGTGATGTTTTGATAAGGAAACCTCATTCTGCTACCTGTCAAGCATGGCTTAAAATGAGGTGGATGATATCATAGCAAACCAGAAAGTCCATTACCACTGATGCTCAGGCCTTTTGACATTTATGCAACTGCACTCACCCAAATGGAAGCTGTGGCATTTTCCCATTTCTAAATGACCAAATTTCCAACTGCCCAAATTAATGGAAATGATGTAACTGAAACTCAAAGGCTGAAATGCACCTGCTTTTAAAGTGGGAGAACCACAACAAGAATGAAAAATGGCATTGAATGAGTCTGTGCAGGAGGAACTGCCAAGAACTTCCCATCATATTTTCCATGAGTTTATGGGCTGGCCAGAGCCGCTGTTATTCTCATTACTAGGGAATTACAGCAACCGTCCACAAGGCATCAAGAAAATGATCCCAGATGCAGCAAAGGCCCTAAACAAGGGATGCTATTTCAGAGTAGACTTACTGAAATTAATGAACATGACAAAGTCCATTCACTTCCATGCGTTTACTGTGAGGAAAACTTAGCTGAATACCACCCAAAGTTCTCTTGGAGACATCTTATGGCAGTGTTCTTCAACCTTCAGTCCCCAGCTGTTATTGGACTACAGCTCCTAGCAGCCCCAGTCACCATGACCAGTGGAAAAGGATGATGGGAACTGTAGTCTTGAAGCATCTGGAGGGCTTCAGCTTTCCTACCCCTGCTCTAAGTAGAGGCTCCCAGCTCTTCTCTGACAAAGCCAAATTGTTCAACCACAGTAGCCAGTTGGTGCCTTGGAAGGTCAAAGGAGAGTCAAGGCATGCTAAAATGTTCCATAAATGCTACCAGAGGGAGCCAGTTGGCCAACTTCCTGTTGGCTGTCAGCCACAAACCACAGCTTGGGAACTACCATTTGTAACACTAAGTAACCCAAAGATGGGAAAAGAAGCTGATGGGGGGGGGGGGGGGAGAGCTGAAATATTTTTTGCCAGTATCATGCCGCAGGCCAAATTGCAAAGCTAGGCAATCAATTTATAAATGGTTTTGCAGATACATAAAAGAAGCATTTCATAAAAGAACCGATTCAAGGTTCTCCAGGCAAGACTTTTTTTCAAAAGCACCACACACCTTTCTGAACTGCAGATAGATTTGTCAAAGGAACATTCTGTCAAGCGGAGATCACATTTTTATTTAGCAATTTGCTCAATGTAAATAGCCACATTGGGTTTTAAGCAGCTGATGCTAACGTAGCCAATTTATGTGGCACATATAATGGGACTGGAATAAAATCAATTCCCTCCTGCATGGTTTATTAGGATATTAATCCTCTCTGCCATCATAGTCAGTTTCATAGCAACTGTCTGTTTGGCTCTAAACAGACCATCATTCGAGTTTTTGTTGACCACACAAATAGAAAGAAAGGGAGATCGCATTTCCTGCAGGGTGAGACTGGAAGGCAGCTGTGCAGAAAGAGAGGATGGACTGAACAGATCTAGCAGATCCAAGGAGGAAGTATGGGGAATTAGAAATGGAATCACTTCATTCTTAGCCTCTATCCATTTCTCCTGTAAACCAGCCTTTCTTTGTGGATCTGGCTGTATGACACAAAAGGGGGGTGGATTTTCCCAGCTCTCACCTGGGAGCTTCCATTCTGTCAACCTCCCACCCTGGGAGATCTTCCCTTCCTTGCCTCTCATCCAGGGTCCTTCATCTCCTGAAAATGCTTCATCATATTTCTCCTAACATACTTAGTGCATATTTTTCCTAATACACACATATTCATGTGCAATTTTGCCTAATACACACATTTCCCCAAAGCAATTTCCCAGAATATAATGCACTTGTGTATGTTGTTTTCAAAAACATACGCATCTATATGCACTTTTTATCCGAGTGCATGCAATTTTGTACATATTATTTGGCCAAAGAACTTCTCTGAAGAACTGCAAATTGTGAAGAATAGCTGTATTTCAGTATACATATTGTTTCAGATAGTGTGGATTAGAGAAATTTGCCTTCTGAATAATTATCACTAACTTAACCCCAACAATTTCAGTGGGTCTGTTCTACTATGACTAAAAGCACAATCGGTACCATGTTCCATTGAATTCTGGGCTGTAATCCTAATTCCTCTTACCGGGGAGTAAACTCCACTGAATTAAATAGGATTTACCTTTGGGTAGGCATGGTTAGAATTGTGCTGTTAATCATATTACGGTAGGTAGACCCACTGAAACTGGTGGGATTTCTATGGGTCTACTCTAAGTCTGCATCCAACCCCTTCCATTTAGCCCATTTAGTTTCAACACTGCTAGAGAATCAGGTGTACAAAAAAAGGGAATTCATTTTAGTCCCTAATCTTTCAAGAGTATCTTACCAACCATTTCAGTCTCTGAGAAGGATGAAAGATGAATGTCCCCCTGAAATAAATGTTAAAGCATGACATTTCCCATTTTGTGATGAATTATCATGGTTCAGAAGCCATGCTTTTAAGAAAAACCCATGTTTCCCATACAAACCTAAGAGCCAGCTGTCCTTCTCCTTGGGATTGACCACTATTTTTGGCCATTGTTTCTAAAACATTGGATAAATAATGTCTAAGTTTAGGAATGGAAATAAGAAAATGTGTTTGGAGAGGTGGAGAGAGACCAGTCTGAAGAAAATGTGCAGTAATAGATCTATGGAAACTTGTGACTGTGATACTCTATGTTTTTTCCTCATCTTTCCAATGCAGATGGAGATTGTCTGAAAATGCTAAATGCATGGGGGCAGCTCAGTTAAGGATATTGCTGTCCCTATCCAAGCAGGGGGGTGATTCCTAGGCTGAACAAGTGGGGTGCCACAGAGTTCTGTCCTGGGCCCTTTGTTGTTCAAGGAAATGACATCATATTTCCCACCAGCTGCAAATACCTTATTTGGAGCTACTGGAAATTGGCTACTACTCTGAGTATTAAAGTAAGGCAGAATAAAATAAGGGATTGTGCAACAATGGCAAAAAATATTATATAAGATCTGAGGAGTACAATTACAGGCAGGAAGCTTTTAAATCAATGTGGATTAAATTTGTTGATCATTGTAAGGTATATGGGTTTCCTTTGAATGTTAGCAATGGATTTTCTAAGTTGTGAAATGAATAATAATAGGAGAATATTATTATTTTTCTCCCTTTTTATTATTTTGTGGAGTGTTTTTGAATGAAACACATTTTTTAAAAGAAAGCCTTGCATCTTAACACGCTGGTGCCTGAATAGCATGTTCTAGTCGCTTTCCGGGAAAAAGAGATGGCAAGTGATAATGAAGGGAACCCAAGCCTGGTGTTCAAAAAAAGTCACCGGAAGCCTTTTGTATGCATTGAAAATCTTCCTCCCCCAAACACTTACAGTGTGTTCTTTCTCCACAGAACAAGACACTGGAGTCTAAAAGCCAAGTCAGATTTTATCAGTGACACTGCTCCATCTGTGTCTTCCTTGAGATCTGCTGGATAATAAACTTTGCTTTTCCTAGAACATCTTTGTATTATGTAATGCTGCACTGGTATCAGAAGAGTGGATTTTAGTGCTAGGTGGTAGCTTTTTATATACTCTTTGTGCAGAGGGCTTACTTACCTTACTATTTTACACCTTGATCCTAACATGCATTAAGCCCCATTCTGTGCTGGGGAAAAGCTCTCCCATGAGCCCTTGCAAAGGGGGAGCCTGTATAATGCTGCTTCACCTGGAGCTCAGGGCCAGTTTGCCTCAAGAGCTTCCTGCTTGCTCACCCTTGGGTTAGAGCCACCACTGAACAATTTTGGGTTGCTGGTTGACAGAGCTGAAAATGATTCCTGCCCCCCTCTCAAGCTGATTGGCACTTGGTTGGGTATTTTTTCTGTCTTTCTCTCAGTGAAATTATAACTTTCCTTTCTTAGACTGAAAAACATCGTTGAAAGTGGAAATGGCGTTGGGCAGGATCAACCTAATATGGAGGCCCACCGTACAGAGCCTGAAGGGAGGGTTGACCATGGCACTCCCAAGCTCGGGTTGGGGTATCTGCTGGATTGGATTCCGCACCCTGGTTGCCCAGTGAGACCTTGCTTGCACCACAGCAAGATTCAACCCTGACCAGGGTTGCCAACTTGAATAAAATATTTTTTGGGGGGGGGCAGGTAAGCCCCGTCCCTCATAATCAATCATGACACAGCATGCACACACCATTTGAATGTCAATGCCCATCAACTTGGGAGGGGCAGCCTCCTCAAATATTTTATTGGGGGACTCACTCAGCCCCTAGGAGTTGGCTGGCCGACTCCCACAACTATTAAAGTTATAGGAGCCCTGACCTCTTTTTCACCTGACCACCCTATTATCAAACTTAAAAAGGCCCAACCATTTCTTGTCTTCTGCAATGTTTCTGAGGCGAGAGTTCACATTGAGTTTACCCTTCATTGCTTTTGTGATCCAACATTTCTCCTGAAATGACCCTCATATGATAAGAACAAAGATTTCCCTGTGCCTAAAACAGATGGATTTTCTCCACATGGGGACACTTTCAGAAAGCATGTTTCCAGTCCACATGAGAAAAGATGGTGAAGACTTAACAGCCAAATCCTATGAACATTTGTTTAGAACAGGTGTAGGGGAAATTTTGACCTTCCAGATGTTGCCAAACTAAACTACTGTTCCCACAATCCCTGGCCACTGGCCATGCTTGTTTTCTATGTTATTTTTATTTCCTTTGCTATTGTCTGTTATAAAACCTTTCCCCTATCTTGCCTTGCTAGCTGGTTGCTCCTCAGCCCATTTCCCAATTGTGAGCTTAGTTTGGATGTAGCTGGGAGGAAAATACCATTCTGTATCACCAGAGACAACATCCTGATAAACCCAGGATAAATTGCTTCTAATCTCTGCCTGCGGCTTATTTGGAGAATCATAACCCTCTAATGCTGTGCTTCTGAAGGTGGCATTAATACCATTTGTGAACTTTTAGTTGGATGCAAATCAATCATGTTCCTGCTCATTAAACTCTATCGGCTCAGCCTTTTAGATTAACAGCCGGCCTGCTCCTCCCGTCTTTTATTGGTGTCTGTGAACAGGGATTATCATCTTCTTAAATATATAGTTGGATTTCCTTAAAAAGGCACTCAGGGAGTGCACAGAAACACAATAAGCAAGCACAGGCTCTGTCTTGTGGCCTATAAAACCAGCATGTGAAGTCCATATAATCACCCAATGCTCTTCCTTGCAATCCATCAACCTGGAACAAGTTCAAATATTTTCTCCAGTGCTCACAGGACGTTCCTGCACATGCAAGTGCCTCCATTTGCACCAGTGGAGGGGACTGTTAGCCTTGCTCAGGGTCCTGGTTTGGGGAAATGCTGTAGCTCATGCCCTGTATTCAGAAGGCCCTAGGTCTGCTCTCTGGCATTCCCAGGCCAGGCTGAGAAAGCCTCTTGTCTGAAACCTGGGCCAGTAGCTGTCAGTCACTGTAGATACAGAGCTGGATAAACCAATTGTCTAACTTGGTCAAAGGCAGCTCTCTGTGTGCCCATTGTGAGAATCAATGCGTACAATGAACAGATGGAGGAAAATAACAGGATCTGTCCATGCCATTGGATGAATGTGTGGAGATAGGGATCAAATCCAAACCATACATTTAAATAGGGCTTTTTTTTCAGCCACAACTTGAAGGAACTCAGATCTAGCACCTCTCAGGTAGGCATTCTAAGAGGTGTTCATTGTGAGTTCCGGCAACTCTTTTTGTAGAATAATAGCACTGCATTTAAAGCAGATGCTCTACCGCTAAGCAGTGGTCCCTAATTTCTAGGTTTCTGGTTCACTTTTCTATTAAAGCAACATCCAAGGCAGCTTCCAGAAGCAACTAAAGTACGGTATCTTGTAAAATAAAATTCTGTAGCTGAGTGCCAAGTGAATGACCCTTAAGTTATTAACATTGCTAAGACAATCTAAATTGTTCTACCAATTTCAGAAACAGTGGGCAAGTAGTTGTTGGTATAAGACCTAATAGTAATGGGTGTAGAAAGGGTGGAACAAAATAATTTTTCATGTCTCCTACAATTAATCGCTGATAACTGCTATCATTAGTTACAGCAATTTAAAAGAGCTTCAGAAATAAATGTGCCCTTTGTGATTCATTGATTTGTGTCATAAGCTCATGGATTCTGAAATATTTTTGAAGGGCGAGTTATGTTTTCAAGTTGCAACAGCTACAAATAACGAGTTTCTGGAGATAATTACCAAAACAATAAGATGTAGCCAACTGAAATATAATGACAGCTGCGTGTTTTGGTGAGATGGAGCAGGAAGATAAAGGGCTGATCATCCTTTAGATTCACTGAGGCAGATAATGCTGGTATGTTTTCTTTTCCAGTGCAGTGGAGCTAATCAATTGGTCATGATGCTTTGGATATGCATGAATCTCTGAATTCATACAAATGGCCAAACTACTCAAGGCCAAGAAGCTCTTGAGCTGTAATTGTCTTTGCAAGTTGCAAGCGGAATTGCTGCACAAGTTGCAATGATTGTTATAAGCTTGGATAGCTTTGAAAAGGATTTAGACAAATTAATGGAGGGCAAGGCTATTCATAACTACAAACCATGATCAGTACGTACTACCTCCAATGCTAAAAGTGGTATACTTATTTTTTTAAAAGAAGTTGCTGGGACTCACAAGTGGGGAGAGTGCCGTAGCACTAAGGTTCTGCTTGCAGTTTTCCATGGGAATCTGGAATTCAGACAGCACTTTATTCTGTTTTCCTTAGGTTCCTTTACCTGATAATTTCCATGTTCTTGTGATCGTTCACTTCTGGAAAACTAGCAAAATCTAGTGGAAGCTTAGTGCTTGTTTCCATGTTATTTGCTTCCTGGAGAAAAGAAAATTTGTGACCCCCTTAACCTGGAAAATTGTGGGAGTTCCGCATTAGAATTTTACAAGATGAAATTCGGGGCAATATCCTGGTATATAGTTCTTTTTCCGCCTTTTAAAATTTAGCGTGACCTGGTGGAGCTTTCAGTCAAAAAGCCACAGTTCCCTAACATGACAGGTGTAAAAGGAATGTTGGAATCCAAGATAGAAACTGTTAAGTTGTGGGTGAACATATCAGACAACACACCAATTCTTCAAACAGCTCTTGTTTATTCACAGACCGGAACAGAACTGAACTGAACTGAAGGGTTCAGCCAGCCTGCTTATATAGAGCTCCAGTACAACGCAACTGTAACAACTTTCTGTAACTATCCAATCACTGAACATCACTTTCAATCACTTATTTGCATATGTGGACCTGAGTGAAAACTATCTACAGTACCCCCCTGCTGGCCCAGGGGGAGAACTTCAGTACATAACACCAACACTAGCATTATTATTGGGAAAACAACTATAATAATCCTCACTTGTGATGCACCCTAAAAGCAGGACCCAAGCTCAAGAGCATTCTTCTCTACAGCTGTTTCCAGCAACTGCTATTCTGAAGTATTACTGCTTTCAACTGCCAAGGCAGAACATAGTCATTGCAACTAGTGGCCAATGTTAACCTTATCCTCCATGAATTTGTTGAAGCCATCCAGGTTGGCCATTTTTTTTAAGCTGCCCTGGTTGTGTTGGTACTACAACACATGCTGGTTGCGGTTAGTGAGAGTTAGAAGCCAACAGCTTCTGGAAGGCCACACCTGATTTAGTAGTAATATTTTCCCCTTCCTTGACCCAGGAACCTTCATATGGGAGCTGTATACAGAGGAAGAACTGTGAGGGGAGAGAAACTCTGTTTGCCATCAGGGGGTGGTCGATTTCACCTGTCCAGCCTGAGGAGCCTTCCGAAGGGCGTTGCTGCCACAGGTATTGTATGTATGTATATTTTAATAAGCTGAGTAGAGTGACAGTCATGGGGGTTTGCAGAGAGTGTGTGTGTGAACTTAACAGTGCTCAGTTTATTTTTTGTTGCTTTGGTTAATGATGTCCAAATTGCTTTATAGGTTACAAAATGTTGTATCGATTCGTTAATCATATAATATGAATTTTGCTTTCATGGAAATACTTAGCTTTTTCAGCTGCTGCTTTGTTAACTGTGTTTTATAGATTGTAATGGTTTTGCTGATAGTTTGTTTATTATTCTGTATGATTTATGCCATATTTCTGATGGTCTTTTATGTTCTATCTTGTTATTTATTGTTTGTAAGCAGGGCCGGATTTAGGTCTGATGAGACCATAAGCAACTGAAGGTAATGGGACCCTTTGTATGTCCAGCTGTCCTTTGTTAACAACAAATTGTCACTGTTTTTTGTGTTGAATATATGCTATATGGTAATTTATGGACCAAATTACATCACAGGAGCCTACACGACACAAAACACTGTTGCTGTATGTAGGTTTTATTTTATTTGTTTTTATCTTATATTTTGGAAATGTACATCCAGTTTTTTCCCCTTTACATTTTTTGGGGGGCCCCAAGAGAGTGCGGCCCTAAGTTATAGCTTGTTTAAGGTAAAGGTACCCTTGCCCGTACGGGCCAGTCTTGACAGACTCTGGGGTTGTGCGCCCATCTCACTCAAGAGGCCGGGGGCCAGCGCTGTCCGGAGACATTTCCGGGTCACGTGGCCAGCGTGACAAAGCTGCATCTGGCGAGCCAGCGCAGCACACGGAAACGCCGTTTACCTTCCCGCCAGTAAGCGGTCCCTATTTATCTACTTGCACCTGGGGGTGCTTTCGAACTGCTAGGTTGGCAGGCGCTGGGACCGAGCAGCGGGAGCGCACCCCGCCGCGGGGATTCGAACCGCCGACCTTTCGATCGGCAAGCCCTAGGCGCTGAGGCTTTTACCCACAGCGCCACCCGCGTCCCTATAGCTTGTTTAGCTTATATGTAAATTTGCCACTGTTTGTAAGCCGCTTTGGGGTTAACTTGAATGAAAAGCGGCATGGAAATATAATAAATCAAAATCAATTCACATTTCCTCCCCCTTTTGACGAAGCAATATAGTGAATGCTTTCAACTTTTACTGCTCACAAATAAGTGCTTTCTAAACCCTTCAAGCTGCTGAAAGCTGTCCTCTGAATCCTTTCCAACTCATCCTTGAAAGGAAGCGATCATTATGGGGTTGATGACATTCGAGAGTTTTGACTGTGACCACCTCACATGAATTTTATTTTGTAACAGAATGGGGAGACAAATGGTGGCCCTGGGGATGGCTGATCTTGCATCACAAAGCCTTTACTTTTGTTCCAGGAAGGCTGCCATCCCTAGAATTTTCCTTCCAGTACACAAGCAAAGTATAGCATTATTTCAAGGCAAGCCACCAAGTGGTTCACTTCTTCTCAGTGTCGTCAGATGGAAATGAATTGGACACACTGATTTTCTGCTTTAACCAATAGCTTTCGGTTGCAACAGATAGTTATATCCGGGCAGAAACTAATTCACTGGGCGTTTGCCCTGCCCCTGCTCTGCCCGGCTTCCAGTCAGATTGTGGGAACTCTGGTTCATTTGATGCAAAGAGATTGTGTCATCAGATGCTGGCATTATAGGACAGATATAATCAGACATTTTAAAAAAGATGGAATGAAAAAAAAATATTTGTGGCGAACATAAATAAGGGGGAAGAAGGGCCATAGCTCACTGGCAGAGCATCTGCCTTCCAATCTTGGATTTGAATGTGGTTTTCTTCTGAGAATCCTTTTGTAAGCCGCTATGACACCCTCTCAGGTCTATATAGCAGGATGTAAGTATCCCAAATAAACAACACCCACCCCAAAGCAACATTCTGCAGAATTTGGAAGTATGCTCAATTTTAGTTGGTCTGAGAACCAATATTACCCTACTTTGACTTTTGGATTTCTATTTAGTAGTGGACCACCATGGCTGCTTACAATTTCTATAAGGGTCGTTCTCTTCTGTAGACCACAAATTGAGAGACTCATGCCCAGGGGCCAAATGTGGTCTTCCAAGCACCTTTTCCTGACCCTTGTGATCCTCAACACACCACTCCCCCTTACAAGGCAGCACACTTCACAGATTCTGCTTCTCACCTTCCTTGAGTATTTTTGCTTTGCTGGAATGTCTCCTTGAACCTTGAGAATCCCTTTTGCTTGCCTGGGTGAAAGGCAGAGAGATGACTATGTGAAGGTGGGTGGATCTACACACATAGTTTTTAACATTAAGGGAGGGTTAAGGAATGGTTTTGATAACGTAGATGGACATATGACATCCTACGTTTTGTGTACGTAATGCATTACTACTTTGTCTTTTTAATCACTTAATTTTTAATTGCTTTATGCTGCTATATCAGTGAAACGCTGCTCATAATTCCCCTATATGATGTTTTACGGGGGTTTTACTGCATTAAACTCCAACCCCCCTCCAATGGTATTTGTGGGGGTGTTAAGTTTCTCTTTCCACCTTTTGCTTCTTCATTAAAATGTGCCACTAGAGGATGGAGCAGAGCAACCAGAAACTACCAGCAGGGAAAGAAACAGTGTTTTGGAATATGGTGTGGTGGGGTATTGCTTACATTTGATGGGGGAAAAACCAAGGTACAAAATGTTTTAATTAACAAGTATGCCCTGTGATGTTTTAGAACACATAGACAATATCATTCTAATAAGGGGATATAATGTTAATCAGTGTAGATCCAGCCTGTGTGTAGCAACTAGTCTGTGGTATAGACTTAATAGTTGCATTCATTGCTCTGTCCAGTTTTGCCACTGGTCCCATTCACCACTGGCATGTGGACCTCAGCTGGTTACCCAGATAGGAATGTGGCCCTCAAGCTGGGAAAAATTGCCCCAACCTCTCCTTCATTTTGTGGCAAGAAACAGTTGGTACAGCTCTGCAAAGAAATAGGTACATTTCAGAGAGCAGATGTCCTCTTGTTTTGAAAAAATCAGAGATGTTTTTCTTTTTTCCTCTTGTTTGCAAGTTTTCACCATGCAACGGTTAAAAGTCAGTGGGGCTGTCAAGGGCCTAATAATACTGCCTGTGGGGATGTATATGACCTTGAAGCAAAGGGCTAGCTACTTCTGGGCCTGCACAAAAACATCACATACCTCCAATGGTTGGAAACCCAGGGGGAGGAGGAGTCATAAAACTCACGCTGCCGATTCTGACCACTTTCTCAGCATCCTGCTGGTACTCAAATTGATGCTCAAAGGCAGCGGCTGCGACATGCTGTGGTGTTTCATTTCTTCAGAGAAAAAACTGCCTGAGAAGCAATCATAGGGCAACACAGATGAAAGTCGGTGGCATGGTGAGTCAGCTGGAACGAGTGAGCTGGTGTGGTCTGGTAAACCGGAATGATTTGTAGAATTAAACATCACAGCCCTCAAGTCAGTTGGCCAAAGCAAAGCATGCTCCAGTCATTCCTGTAATTTCAAAATGCCTGAGGTTTGGTATGTCAATCGGATTCTGCAGAGAGGAGGGGTGGGAATCCATACAGAGAATGTATCTGGGGGCAGGACATAGACACTGCAAGGAGACAGAGGCCACATCCCTACCATACATTCAAAGCATGTTATTAAGCCACTTTAGCAGTCATGGCTCTCCCTCCCTAAAGAATCCTGGGACTTGTAGCATGTTCAGTGTGCTGGGCATTGTTAGGAGACCTCTCAAAGAGCTACAATTCCTTCTGAGGCAGCGGGGTGGAGCTGAGTCAAAGTTCTGTCATAAGAGGAACTGATGGTTAAACTACTCTGGGAATTCTAGCTCTGTGGAGGGAATGAGGGGTCACCAGTGCCCTGAGGGGAAACTCAGACTGAAACACTGTGACTTGCTAAAGACCACCTATTTAATTATCCTATACTCAGGAGATATTTGAATGAGGGGCCTTGGTGTCTTCCCCTTTGGTGTCAGCCCTGATGGAAATACCCCACCACTCTTATGGGGTCTCTTAGGTCAGGTATTTTCAAAAATCCCTGGGAGGACACGGTGCTCTTCACCCAAAACAAATGCGAGGTCAGGTAAGTGATGGTCTAAAGGGATCTTCATGGGCCTCCAGTTGCTCCATTGGGTCTGCAGGGCAAAATCCCACCTACATTAAGAGGCAACCCTAAAATCTTACAATTATGGTCCTCTTTTACCATAGGATGTCACTATTGCTCTCTGCAAAGTTGGATTGCCCCTTACCTGGCTGCAAGTGTGCTTCGCTAAAGGGAAAGTTCTTAAAAATCCAAGATACAGGTTATTAAGTTCATTTCTTAACGAGAAGACGATGAAAAGCAGACTTGGCAGAACTCATCACTATTTCCCATGTGGGTTCTTCAGAATTAACTTTAAACTGATGGATCTACAAGTCCCATTCTCCTTATGTTATTTTACAACTTTTCTTTCCTTGCTTCTACTTGCCTGATGTGTTCGCTATGGTAGAATTCATGACTACAGGATACTGCAAAGTCCATTAGCTATGCAGAACTGTGCAACGGAACGAGACAATAGTGAATTGGCTTATATACAAAGTTGAATATGGTGGCACTGAAGCTGCAGGCAGAGGGGTAGGACACAATTTTGTCACTCAGAATCCATCTGTGCCATCATAGATAGGATCAGAACCCATTTTGCCTGCTGAGCTCTCTCAAAAGCTCTTGCAAGATTTCAGTGAGATCTCATGAGATTTCAATGAGATTTCATGAGTTCTCGTCAGAAGCCACCACTGCTACTGCCACTTCTCCACCAGTGGTGGAGGCGGTGGTGTGGGTGGGCAGAGCTCCCACGGGGTCACTGACTCTTGAGGTTCCACTGCCCAAGGCAGCTGCCTCAACCTGTCTCATTGGTGGACCAGCTCTGGGTCAGACGCATATCCTCAGATGGGATGTGCATGTGTGTGTGCAGCAGACTCACAGGGCAAGAGAGTCCCATGAGTGAGCTCACTCCATCTCAACTGCCAGGACATTGTTATAGGTTGTTTTTTTTTTTTTTTTTTTTTTTTTGGCTATGATTCTCTTGCCTTGCTCATGAACCTTGGAATCTTGACTTCTGGACCTTGTGTTTGCTTGCTGCTGAGCATGCTCTGCTATTAGTAGTAGTAGTAGTAATAATAATAATAATAATAGTGATATATAAAAAATCCCTTGCTTTCAGTAGAGTTGCTGCCCTTGTGTTCTGGGAGAGGAGCTTGACAAACGCCCAGACTACTTGGCTTCTGAATGTGGAACAAGGAGGAAGCCATCTTATCCTTTATCTCAGGCAGCCAAACATCGTGGGCTGACTCTTTTGACACATTGTACCGTGACTGAAATCCAAAGTGTGAAAATAGCTGGACCCTTCCAAGTGAAGTGTCCGATTCATAAAATTGAAAGAACAGAGCCAGCCACAACTGGAATAAGCAGATGCACTTTCAACAGACACCCATTCCTTGAGGCCCAGAGAATGGAAGAGCCACACTGGAAATTCCTCCTGCAGTTTTCACACATCACAATGTGAAACCAAGAATGTTTTAGTGAGCTGATTTTAGGCCTGCCAACTTGCCTGAGTAGAATAAGAAAGAAAGACAATCCAGTGGTTTGGCAGGGGAACTTATTTTTTTAGGTTGGCCTGCACATAGGAACTGCACAGACTCATCTTCTTTGGTTGAATGGAAGGGTGTGCCAGTTCATGTCTCCCGGATATGGCTGAAGGAAGGAAGGGGGCGGGAAAACGGTTTTAGTTTAAGAGCAATGCAGAACCTCTGTTGCTTTTTATATTACTAAATTCAATACAATTATCCAGCAGCAGAAAAACAACCACATAGCGTTTTGGCTCAGTAGTCAATCAAAATGAAATGAAAAGAAATCCAGCAACTGGCCACCTAACAAACAATTTAGTGCCCCAATCTAGTGTGGAGGCATAGTCTGAGAAATGAAAGCTACAAAACAAATGTTCGCTGGGACAAAGAGCCATCTTGCATCCATCTTGAAATAAATAAATGCATCAAAATGAATGCGCAAGTTTTTCAGAATTTGAATTGAATAAAGTTGCTGGGCTGAGAATAGCTTTGCTAAGGGAGGAGATGTTCTCTAGAAAATCCATGGAGCTGGCAGGACAGAGTGGGGCAGTTTTGCTCCATGGCATGGAGTCAGTAGTGGCTCACCTGGCTTCCTAATGTGGATGCTGCTGCCCGAAACCAAGGATAAGAGGCAGAGAGGTTAGGCAACAGGGAGTCTGGCATGCTGTGGGCACAGTGGGGAAAGCATCTGATGGACTCCATTTCCCTGCTGACTCTCCCCTCTCCCTCTCAGTTACTGGCAGTAACCTCTGCATTGGAAAGCCAGGTCGGCCACAATGTTTCACCCTGCCAGCCAGTATGTTCCATGCCATGATTGGCTTGACAGGAAGTAAATACATCCAGCCAGGGAGTAACAAGCAGGGCCGTCCCTACCAGGAGGCAGAATGAGGCAGCCACCTTATACACCAGATGTTTCCCTGTTTTTTCTTCTGAGCCCTTTAGCCATTCTCCCCTGTTGGAGAAAGGTACTGCGGATGCTACGAGGCCTACTCTACCCTTGAAATGAGACTGCTGCTTCTAGCTATAGTGAAGGAGTCTCTTACACCACCATTGTTGAAAAGACAACTTCTAGAGGCAAGGAGGAGGGGTTATTGATTTGTTTTTGTATTCATTTTTATTATGCATGTTGTGCTTTTTATCTTGTATTTTTATGTTGTGAACTGCCCTGAGGTATACGGATGAAGGGTGGTATACAAAGTCTAACAACAACAAGTCAACTTCTTTTGTCCATTGCCTCAGGCAGCAAAATGTCTTGGGCCAGCTTTGGTGACGAGGTACTTCTAGTAATAAGGTATGGTTGTCCCCAACAATAGCCAGTTGACTCCATGCAGGCATGATGGGGAGGGAAGAGAAGAAGGGTTACCAGGTCTCATGTCTTGAGGTTCATTCTCAGGTCAGCAGGTTAAATCTCAGGGCCATCAGCTGCTCTGGCACACTGGTGCAGATGATGGTGTATTCTAAAAGCATAGGACTGCTAGACTAGCTGCCAACCTGTGGCAAATATAGCACATGTACCGGTAACTTGCACATGCAAAACCAGCAGTTATATAAATGCACAAAGCACAGGAGTAGTGGATGCTCCCAGCTCATTCCCAGCACAGAAACAACACATGGAACTGAGGGGAACCCATAAGATGAACTTTTCTACTTTCTAAAAAAAAAAAATTCCCTGGTTTTCTCCCACAGGTCTAGTTAACCAGTGAGGACCTTCAGCTCTGGAGGTCAAATATGGCCCTCTAGACCACTCTATCTGGCCCCCAGATTGCTTCCCAGGCCACCTCCCTCATCAGCCCAACCTGAGTGAATTTGCCTAGCTAGAATGTATCACTGAATTGTGATAATACCTCTTTACTGCCTGGATAGAGAATGGAGGGGGATGTCTGTGCCTGTGTGCAGAAATGTCTGGGTTTTGTGTGGCTGGAATGTAGCCTATTGTACCCATTGCCCACCCATTGCCCATTGTCCTTTCCCTCTTCCAGGCTCCACCTTATGACATCACTGAGTGTTGCCTTGTGATATCATCATCAAGCGCCACCTGTTAAGTCCCAGGATTTCAAATGCCAGAGCCTTAGCAAACCTTAGCAATTTCCTTAACATTTCAGGGAGGTCTAGGGTGTACAGTCATACCTCGGGTTACAGATGCTTCAGGTTGTGTTTTTTTGGGTTATGGACCGCCGAAACCCGGAAGTACCAGAATGGGTTACTTCCGGGTTTCAGCGGTCGTGCATGCGCAGAAGCGCCGAATCACAACCCGCGTGTGCACAGACACACCACTGCGGGTTGCGAACACTGCGGGTTGCGAACGTGCATCCCGCATGGATCGCATTTGCAACCCAAGTGTCTACTGTATTGATCTTGTGTGCCCTTTAATTGCCTTACAGTCAAAGACAAGAAAAGGAACTAGTGAGATATGATTGCTTAAGAAGTCTGCACCTAAGGGAACCATAAAATTCTTCAACTCAGATCTATTATCTCCAAGAAACTAGACTGTGGTTTATCCCACTTAAAAGAAAACATGTGATTCTTCTTTGTGGCCATCTCTTTTGACCTTGGTAAACCCAAAGGCTTAAGTGAACACATAAAGCGGCCATATGCAAATCACTACCCTAAAGTCATTTTACAGAAGTCAATTCAGATGCTTCAGAGGAAGTGGTCTGAGTTTGGAACCTTAAGCTTTATGCCATTATTTAAGAAACGATTTTCCATAAGTGCACTCTGAATTAAAAGATGATGTGAAGCAACATAACCTCTGGCCAAATACTTTACTTGAGCACGCTCTACTGAATCACCCTTCTGTAACTTCAAATGAAACCACTGGAAACATTTCTGCCATATCAGGCTATGCTTCTTAATACTAAATTTGGACTTTCATTTTCACTGAGTTTACAGCATTTCTCTGAATTGTGGCTCATTATTGGCACCCCTTAAACCACTTTCTGAAACTGTTTTTGTGCATCATGCCCCCCCCCAGGGGACGCCAGCCACGCACCCGCCTGCTCTCTGCCCCTGGTAGCGGATCATGCAGCTTTGCCACTGAATCAATGTACTGTACTATAAAATAAATAAGACAGTATTGTAGATGATAAAAATTAAAATATTTTTTCCCCTTATGTGCACTGAGGATAGTCATTGTTTGCATGGGGGGCTTTTATCCATTTCTGCAGTCACACAACCAATCAGTCAGTAGCTGAACTGGGTTCCACACAGTCACAAAAATAAGTCACAAAAACAAAGTCACAAGCCACAGTCACAAAAACAAAGTCACAAGCCACAGTCACAAGTCAGTCCCATAAAACAAAGAACAACTCACAGTCAAAAAACCCACACAAACACAAAATATAGCAAAAACAAAAGCTCCAACTATCACCTCTGTGTGGGTGTGCGGGACTCAACAGCTGACAGACTCAACAGGAAGCCTCTGATTAGCAGTTAGGGACCCAATTTACAAATGGAAGACACTCAACAGGAAGTGGAACATGTTCAGCTTCCAAGGCAAAGTTCACAAACTGGAACACCTACTTCCGGGTTTGCAGTGTTCTGTTTCCAAGTTGTTCATAAACTAAGCTGTTCTAAAACCAAGGTAGCACTGTAGCTTTCTTTGTTGCTGCAGGGGGATAAGGATTCGAAGCTCATCCATGCTTTAAAATCCTGGCTCTTTCCTGCCGTGCTCCTACTGAGATGTTGAAATGGGAGGCAATGTACATAATGGCAATAACTTCATGCACCAGGCTTCATATTGGAATGACTTCATCTAGGCATCTAGGGAAACATTTCTGACCTTCTTCATGGGAGGTATATCATATGCCTATTAAACTTGCAGTTAAGGTTCTGTCGTAAAAGGGGAGAAAACCAACATTAGAAATGGCTTGTGCAATTTGTTTGAATGGGCCATTCCCCTCCATACACCGTTCTCTCTGTGTGTTCTTCTCTACTTTTAAGATATTTTGTGTCAATTATGGCATTGTTATGTATAATTTAGCTAATAAGGTCTACAGCTCCAGAATTGTGTAAACATGCAAAATTGTATAATTCAGAAAATACTCTCTCCGCCATTCCTTTTAAAAAGCTTTCCTCATTTATACATACAAAACCAGGGCTCCCTTTTCTCTCTCTCTACAGTTTGGCATTGATGTATTTATTATGCATTCATTTATAATTCATTTATATTCTGTATTTATTCAACCTGGGAAGCTAGCATGGGCGTAGCTGGGATTTATTTGCAGCTGTATAGCTGAGTCCTAAGCCTATTTCTGGACCAGTTTCAGCTCAAAATTCCCAAGGTAGTTCAGAATAATTTAAGCAATATAATAAAAACACCACAAAACAGTAAAAGGCCATGCTAAAAACAATAATAGAAAGCATTAAAAGGCATCAAATGGCAGAAATTCTATGTCCAAAGCACACCTAAGTGTTATTTTCTATGACGGTCAAAATCTCACCATGAACAAATTTATCCAACTTGTGTGTATTTAGAGCTTTTGGGAGGGATCTTCAGTCCTGTGAAAATAAATGGGAACACACCATATATTGGCATGCTCCAGCTTTGGACTTCTATTCCTTGTGAGAAAATACAAGTCAAAAGGAAAGGAAAGACTTTTGTATACACAGAGCTATTTATCATGTCTTGGCAGACCCTAGTATGTAAATTACGAGAGGGAGAGAGAGAGAGAGAGAGAGAGAGAGAGAGAGAGAGAGAGAACCAAAAGGCAATTTAACTAAAGATGGTTCCCATTATACTGTTCCCAGAATTCTGTATCTAAGAAAACTGTACAGTGGTACCTCAGGTTAACAACTTAATTCGTTCTGGAGGTCTGTTCTTAACCTGAAACTGTTCTTAACCTGAGACACCACTTTAGCTAATGGGGCCTCCCACTGCCGCCACACGATTTCTGTTCTCATCTTGAAGCAAAGTTCTTAACCCAAGATACTATTTCTGGGTTAGCAATGGGTCTGTAACCGGAAGCATCTGTAACCTGAAGCGTCTGTAACCCGAGGCACCACTGTACACAATATTGGCAAGATCTTCAGAACTTGCTGTTTCTTGAGAAAAATCTATACTGACCTGGTAAGCTAGAAAACGTCTGGATTTTAAACCACTGTTTAGCTTCTAAAGATGTGACTTTAAAAGCCAATACCTCAAATCCCCACCACCACCAGCTGAGAAGTAGCTACTCTGGGAAAGATCTCTGCCTGAGCCTTGGAGGGCTGATGTAAATGCATTTTTCCTTCTGTCCACAGAGCAACAACATTAGATACCAACACACAAGGTCCTTAAGGGAAGGGCAGTAGCTCAGTGGTAGAACATCTGTCTTGTATGCAGATTCAATCCCAGGTGCTTCCAGGTAGGGCTGAGAACTACTCCTTCCTACATTTCAGGGGACTGGATTAGTCAACCCTTGGGGCCCCTTCGAACTCTTGAGGTCCCTTCCTATCATTCTAATATTTCAATGTTCCCATAGTATTACACATTCTTGTGAGCTCTGCAATTCCTACTCTCCATTTACTTTGCAGTAGTTTGTCCTGAATTTGTATCTGAAGCTGGGAATGTGTATTTCTGGATGGTCAAGCAGAAGGTTCAGTCTCTGTTTGTGGATGAAATGATGATGATTTTACACAGGTTAAATCAAGCCCTAAGCATGCGAATCATCCATAGAATTATATTTATGTTCTCTGTGTAGTTGATTATAAACTGTCTACTAGGGCTAGGGAAGAAATGTGATTCTTTTCACATGTAAAAACAAACATACCTTATTCACTTTCCCCAAAACAATATGTCAACTGAAACACAGTCACCCCTCAAAATTAGCACTTTTCTGAATTTTGCAATGTAGTTCTCTAGCAATGTAATGTGCACAAAATTCATATACCAAAGTGTGCATAAAAACTCATATGTTCGTGAATGCATTGTGTTAGGGGAAATTGCTTTGGAAAAATGAGTATATTAGGTAAAGTTGCATACAAAAAATTAGGAGAAATTTGCACCCAAATTTGTTGCTTGGAATCACAAGCACATTTTGGATAGCAATCGTTATCTCTGAATTTCACCAGTGTTGAGAATCATTCTTAATTCAGCAATCTTGGGGATGGCTATACTGCCATTTTTGTACTGGTTTTTTTATGCAGCAGCTAGAGATGGATCTCTCAAAATGAATGCCCAAGTAAGGTGAAAGGGGCACTATAATTCTTCACCTTATCTTCAGAAGATAAAAATAGCCCTCTTGCAAATGAGAGGCAGTTTCGGATATGATCACAGCTAAAGGTCAGCCACTGATTTACTGGCATTTTGCTGCAGCATTACTAAGCACTGATGCATGTCAGTGTAAGGGTTAAGTAAACTGCACATTCAGGAACAGAAATCCAAGCCACAAAAATGCAACTGAATTGTATTGAATGCGGCAATAATTTCAAGTACGTCCTAGTAATGATGTCCCCAAATTAGATCTGACAGCATAATCCTATATGTCCTCCCAGAATCAGGTCCTGCTAAGTTCAGTGGAGCCTTAAAATCACAGCCTTAGGATGCAGTCTTCACCCCCTAGTTCATACCAGAATTTTCAAATAATGTATTCCCTAAGAATCTCTACTCCCTATGAAGTATGGCTTGGATTGCAGCTGTAGGTTAAGAAGGCCTGTGGCTCAGCGGAAGGGTCCATGGCTCAGGTGCAGAGCACATGTTCTGCATGCAAAGGTCACAGGTTCAGTCCTTGGCATTTTGCAGGTATAAACCCCCAAATTTATCAGTAGCCTTAGCTCACAGTCCTATACTTCACTTTGGAGACTTGTGCTGTTAAAAATGTTTCTCTGTCTCCACCCTTGGGATTTGATCTGTGTTTCCTCATTTGAAAGCCATTGCCAGCTCTTAGTTAGCAAAACTGCCCTTGGTATTCAGATCCACTGAAGTTACAAATAATGTGTTTTCATATGCTTACTGGGTTGTGAGCAAAATATCTCCCATCAGGTCCATTTCGTCTGTGACTGACGTCTACGTAGAAATGTTCTTGAACCATCAGAAGCAGGTTCTTGTCCATTAGTTATTCAAACCATTTTTTAAACATACGAAAACAGAGAAAACAGAGAGTTGTTTGCCATGGAAGCAGGGTTACATCAACAAATGCCAATAGTTTTTTGAGATGCAGGTCAAATTTTTTGCTCCAAGACAGAGGGAGAGAGAAATACTACACAGAACTTTTTGAACATTGGATGCTGTCCATGTAGTTACAAGTGCCAAGTAAATATAAATTTATGTTCACCAATCCTTGGCCTGAGAGAAAAGAGACGGCTTTCTGTGGGAAAATGGTCCATTCATTCAGCAACAGTTTGTGGAAAAGAAACCTGAAAGTTCTTGTTCACCTGTATGTTAGGATGTAATTCAAAACTTGTGGGGACATTCTGCAGATACAAAGGGTCAAGGATTAATTTATACAACACCCTACTTAGGTTAGGCTAAGGGTCATTAACTGGCCCAAGGTCACCCAGTGAGCTTCATGACCGAGGTGGAATTTGAACCCAGATCTCTCCCAGGTCCTAATCCAGCACTCTAAACACTACACAACACTGGCTCTTACATGTATCCATATCAAAAAATATGTGTTCCCCAGTGCACCTCCATTATGTCCTTGCTGCCACACCTCTTTACCCTGACATTTGACACCCTAGACATGTATTTTTTTAGGACCCAACCTATTCCTCTGACTGTCATTTGTTTTAAACTGTGATTTAGCACTATATATTTGCATTGCTGCAACCCACTTGGGGACTTTATGAGGAAGTGTGGGTAAGAAATTGAATTGTTGATATTATTCATAACAATATGCAAATATCCCATGTCCTCTTTGCTCTCTTTCAGGGTGATCCTTTTCCGTTCTTTTAAGCAATATGTAAGTTGCCACATTGCTGGGATCACGAAATTTATGTACAGTACATGCCAGGATATACTCTTTAGCTCTGTTTTGAAGCTTGCCTGATATCATTTGAACTGCACTCTTCAGCTCCAGCTTCCCAGCATCCTTTGCAAAGGGAAGCCTAGAGAGGCTTCTGTCAGGCTGGTTGACAGCTCCCATTTAGTGCTTTAGAGCCTTGGACTTGTGCATATGTGTCCCCCTGTTTCCTTTCCCTTGTTATCTCTTGACCTCCCCTGAATCTATATCTGCGATGAATCCTGCCCCGTCTTTCTTCCTTGTCCTTGACAGTTTGCCCTTAGATGTCCTGGACCTCATGGCACACATCCCAGCTATTGCTGCCCACATCCTGGCTTGCCCCCTGACCATGTCTTTTTATCACTCTGAAAACTTCCCTCCCCTTTCATTATAGCTATGGACAAACTGCATGTAATAACGCATTTCTGACCATTTGTGGCATGTGAATCAGATGGGTCCAAGAGGAGGAAGAATCTTCCCGCAGGAGATGGTCGGCACAAGCTTAGGCATCATTGCAGGCTTTAGGATATCAGCTGCATACCCCTTCCCTTTTATTCATGGCTTGTAAGCAGCAGGCTGCAGATCTCTCACCACATCTGGTTTGATTTGGACATTTCCCAGCAGGTCATAGTAAATGTCACCCTTTCGCTGGTCAATTTAATAGCAAATGAGCCGTAAGTGAAATCCAGATTGGAACATTTCTAGATTTGGGTCTGCTGGAGCAACTAGAAAATTTGGAGTGCCCTCCAAGCACTGCAGTAAAACTGTAGAAAACAAATAAGAAATGTGTTCACTGAACAAAGAGAACAATTATTTGAGTTGTGTTAATAATTCTGGAACTTTCTAACATTGGCTTCCCACAATGTGAAGGCTGACTGGTTCATTGAGTGCCTGATATTAGTTGTAATTAGTTGTCTCCAGTTGGAGACAAGCAGTTGTCCCTAGCAGACTTTACCAAAGGTATCATAGGCTTTGAAGACAATCAAACTCAGGATGAAGAGAAGAGTTTGGATTTGATATCCCGCTTTAAGGACTAAGGAGTCTCAAAGCGGCTAACAATCTCCTTTCCCTTCCTCCCCCACAACAAACACTCTGTGAGGTGAATGGGGCTGAGAGACTTCAGAGAAGTGTGACTAGCCCAAGGTCACCCAGCAGCTGCATGTGGAGGAGTGGAGACGAGAACCTGGTTCACCAGATTACGAGTCCACCGCTCTTAACCACTACACCATGCTGGGAGAAACGCGCTAAGAGGAAGGCACGCTTGGGAAAACCTCACCATGATCAACTCCCGCCTGGAAATCTATGTCTCCACTGTGGAAGGATGTGTGGATCCAGAATTGGCCTTCACAGTCATTTATGGACTCACTGTTAAGACTGTGTTAATGGAAGACAATCTTACTCAGCTACGAGTGATCACCAAAGAAGAAGATTAGTTGTAATATATAATGTAGCATTTTCATTTTTTGTACTTTGCATCTATACCCCAGCAAGCATAAACAGGATTTTGGGGAAGGGCCACAGCTTAGTGGTAGTCCACCTGCTTTGCATCCCAAATATCTGGGTTCAATCTCTGGGATCTCCAGTTAGGCACAGAAAAAAACGCTGCCTAAAACCTTGGAGAATTGCTTGTCAGTCAGTGTAGACAATAATGAGTTAAATAACTAATGTAAGGCACTTCCCCCTGTTCATTTGCTTCTCATTTTTTAATGTCCCCCACACATGAGTTCTTAAGAATATGTTTAGGCTGTTTCGTCTTGTTCTCAGTTCAGATTCAGAGCAAAGGTCGTGTTTCTTTTATCTCATCCAATTCATCAAAATACCTTTGAGAAGAACTGGTTTTACTCAGTGTGGTGAAGAGACTTCAGATATTAGCAGAGATGCATTTCAAATCCTTTAGGCAGTCTCTTGTCCTCAGGCACTCTTTTCTTGAAGAAAAAAAAGTGGTATTACTGAGGAAACCAGATGAGGACTCTTTGGCGAAGAATACTTAATGGACCCATTGCTCTGAAAATAAGAAATACAAATAAGACAACACCTCAGTATGTACTTAAGAATTCACCCAGCACAGTACAACTAGACAACGCTTTGGATTAAATTCCTGACATACAAACAAATGTGTCTGGTAAAGACAGAGCAAACTCTGTCCTTTATATAACTGAATGCGGGAGGTGGGATGAATATCTGCTTAGTAAAAGATCTAAGCCTGTCTGAACTTGCTGGAAGTCTAATGTTCCACGGAAAGTAAACTAATGTACCATGTTTACCATGATTCAAGATGGGGGGGGGGAGGGAGGTTCCAGTAAGAGTCTTTTTCAAGGTCATATCAGGTTCATCAGAAAGACAGTCCTGGGCCCAACTATTAGTAATAGATCTAGGGCTAAGTTAATCATTACATCAAGTGCTGAACTAGACATATGAGAGAGACATATGAATGTGGAGTCTTGGGTCTCTGCCAAACATCTACAAGCAACAGGAGGAGGAGGAGGAGGAGGAGCAGGTGTGAATGGAGAAGAAATGTCCAATCCACTTCAGAAACTAGACTGGGTAATCTAGAACTTCAAAGTCCAATGAGGAGAAATGGCAATGTGGAGAATTTCAGAAGCATGTCTAGCACATGATCCTTTAGTCTTCCCTAATAAGGTCGTCCCCAAGTGTCACCACCTGCCAATCACCACAACCTGAGCCCACCATTAGGAATGTAAACAGGCAAAAGTAAAGTTGAATAATATATTTTTTTAAATCACATAGGGGCCAAGATAATTTTCCAGGCCAAAATAATTTCAGAAGTATCACTTGGAAGAACTTGTGTGTGTGTGTGTGTGCTTGAAACCCCAGTCAATTTAACACAGAGAGACACACCGTGACAGAACTCTTGCCAAACACAGTATGAAATGCTCCTGGCTCCTGGCTAAGGTCTATGAAAGTCAACAAGGTTATAAACAATTGAAAACACGTGAAGGACTTTGTGTTAGCCAAACTACTAAAGTTAAAGGGATTAACCCTCTTATCAAGGAAGAGATGCTGACTGGTTAGTTTCAATGCCCTTTTGGCACATCATGTAAAATTTAACAAGCTTCAGAGAGGTAGTGCAGAGCCAGGGAGAGCAAACGAAAGCAGACATCACAGCTCCTTTTCAAGTTCAATAATTGTAAGGTCAATGTAATGTTTGTGACAGATCCATGCCTCGATCCAGGCCAAGATTTCAAAGTGCCCCAGGTTCAACACATAGAAATCCACCCCAGGAATTATGCTGGAGCACTTGAGTAATGGGGATTCTACAGGGAAGATGAGGAGTCTGCTTGTGGTTAAAAAGGTGAAGGGACCCCTTATCATTAGGTCCAGTCGTGGCCGACTCTGGGGTTGCGACGCTCATTTCGCTTAATTGGCCGAGGGAGCCGGTGTACAGCTTCCAGGTCATGTGGCCAGCATGACTAAGCCGCTTCTGGCGAACCAGAACAGCGCACAGAAACGCCGTTTACCTTCCCGCCTATTTATCTACTTGCACTTTGTCGTGCTTTTGAACTGCTAGGTTGGCAGGAGCAGGGACCGAGCAACAGGAGCTCACCCCATCATGGGGATTCAAACCACCGACCTTCTGATCAGCAAGTCCTAGGCTCTGTGGTTTAACCCACAGCGCCACCTGTGTCCCTCTGCTTGTGGTTAGGCATGGGCAAATTTCTCAATTTTTGCTTCTTTCAGCGCCTCCTTTTTCCCAATTTTTGTTTCAGTTCACTGCATTTTCACATTGGTTTGTGCAATCTTTAAAAATAAAAAGTCATAACAAAAACATATCAGCATGTTAGTGCATATTTCTCCCAATAAACACATTTTCCATAATATAACTTATTTTAAATCTATTTACATATATTTGTGTAATATGTATATATGAGGTATGTGTGTGTGTGTGTAATATATCTATGAAAGGTTGCCCACTCCTGAGCTAAGCTGACACATCACCTAATATGTGCTTGTGTCTATGTTGGTTTTTGGGGACGGGAAATAGTTTGTCATGACACTTGCTAACAAGTAACATCTGCCTGCTAGGGAAACACAGCTGACAATTTACTGGAAGGCACACTCTGTTTGAATATACAAAGGGAACATTTCTTGATGTTTCTGATTAATGAAGGATGTGCAGAAGAAACTTATGTTCTGACTTGGTCTCTTAGGCCAGCATTTCAGCCACAAGTGATTTGCAGATTAACAGAAGTCTTCAGAATGGGCCATATCCTTGATGGAAGGTAGTGCGGTACAGTGGTTAGCTGGTTGGAAGGGGGTCATGTGAATCGGCAGTCACATTCTCATACTCTTGTTTCTGACTTTACAAAATTATTGGGGACACCTGTTGCAGCTGTTTCGGAGTGAGTGGGAAAGCGGCAATTTATTTATTTATATTTTTTAAATATAATTTTATTGATTTCTTTTTTAACACAATATTTAAATATTTCAATATATCAATATATAACAAAACAAATAAATTATTTGCTCTACTGAGCTCGTGACTTCCCTCCATCTCTTCAACAGGTTTTTTATTTTCAAGTCTTTGTACCACACTTTATATCCTCTACTTCTGACCTTTATGTCCTTGTAATCAATTCTGTCTCTTTGGTCTAGAACTTCCTTTTTTTCGTTGCAGAATTTATATCAGTCCCGCTAGTGTCTTTACATTTTTCAATAATTATTCATATACCCAATAAATTTACTCCAATCTCTCTGAAATTTTTGGTTTTCTTGATTCCAGACTCTGCCTGTCAGCGTGGCTAGTTCTGCATAGTCCATCATCTTCGTCTGCCACTCCTCAAGTGTTGGTAATTCCTGCAGTTTCCATCTTCGGGCTAATAAAGTTCTTGCCACAGTTATGGTGTACATAAATAGTCTTTAGTCTATCTTTGCTATTTCTTCTCCCATCAGACCCAGCAAGAATGCCTCAGGTTTTCTGGGGAAGGTATATCTAAACATCTTTTTTAGTTCATTGTAGATCAATTCCTGACTTTTTGTCAGGCTTAGACTGATTTTGTTCTTGTAAGTTTCATTCATATGTTTCTGGACTTGATTTGATTCTTTGTTGCTTGCTCATTTTTAAAATAAATACAGTGGTACCTCGGGTTAAGAACTTAATTCATTCCGGAGGTCCGTTCTTAACCTGAAACTATTCTTAACCTGAGACACCACTTTAGCTAATGGGGCCTCTCACTGCTGCCACACTGCTGCCACACTATTTCTGTTCTCATCCTGAAGCAAAGTTCTTAACCTGAGGTACTATTTCTGGGTTAGCAGAGTCCGTAACCTGAAGTGTCTGTAACCTGAAGCGTCTGAAACCCGAGGTACCACTGTATCCTGTTCCAGATTTGATTTCAGGCACTGGTGTGTGCACAGCTTGAGAAATCAGGTCCACTTCTTGGTGGGGCCAGGTTGCGGTCCGGCCATCTAGCCACTCTCCTCAGCGTCGGGGCAGAACAGCATCCTGCATCACGCTGGGGGAGACCCCGGTCACGTCAGGTTGCCAGGCAGCCAATCAGGTCGCTTGGGGGTGTGGCCGGGAACGATTTAAGCCATGGCGCAATTCTGAGGCTTCCTCCTTCAGCCTCGCGCCATTATTCTCTTGGGGGTGGCTTGGGGGCCTTGACACACAAAACAGTTGCCAATATGCATTCGTCATCCACAAAGCAACTGCAGATGGAAGTGCAGACTCTCATCCACAAACGAGGTGTTTTGTACCTGAATGTGAATGCAGGCACACCTAGTTCGCAAGCATACATGATGATTCCTGGCTGAGAAAGGAAATTCACAGAAAGGCTTCTTCCATGATTGCAACTCCTTTTCTGGATCATGGGGGTGGGGATGCATGGGCGGGTGGGTGGATATGTTGCTTTTTAATACTATTGGACTGCTGCAATCTGCTTGCCCAGATTTTATTTTTTGAAGCTGGGGGAGAATTAAAATAAGCACATCTGTGGATAATTTTAGTGGCACAAAAGCATTTCATGGGGTAGAGTTTCAGCCAACACAAATGCTTTGAGCATTAGAGTAGTAGGTATCTATCTACATGATAAATTACCCTCGGTTTTGTTGTTGTTGTTGCAAAACTTTTGCTTGACATAGTTGCCAAATTGCCTCTTTTCTGTTTTGCCAGGGGGAGAAAATTAAGCATTTTGCAATATTCTGTTAAAATACTGTAGACATCCTGTTGGGGCTTGCAGATAACATCTCAAGATCATCTCTGAAGCATGTCATTAGAGATCAAGTAGTCCAATGTCTTAGAAGTATAGACTGTGTCTGATATATTTTGGATACTGTTACTACATTAATAAGGTTGCTGTTATCAAGAGGATGATCAGTGCTTCTATGTGCAATCATGTCGAGATCAGCTTGGATAGCTCAGTTGGTTAGAACGTGGTGCTGATAATGCCAAGGTTGCAGCTTCGATGGGACAGCTACATATTCCCGCATTGCAAGGGGTTGGACTGGATGATCCAACTCTATAGTTCTATGATACTATGATCTCTCTTTAGAAGGAACACAGGAACATGGGAAGCTGCCTTATTCTGAGTCACGACATTGGTTCATCTCACTCTGCCTTGTCTACACTGACTAACAAAACAAAACAAAAGAGCAGTCTTCAACATCAGCAGTCAGGAGCGCTTCAGCCCTGTTTTTGAGTTTCTGTCCTGTTTTCGAGTTTGTTTGAAACCTAAACAGCTTATCTCTTATTCCTTTGTAAATTTTTCTTAAAACCTTTTTTAAACTCAGGGAAGCGTTTCATCCCTGCTCTTTAGTTTGCTGGAAATCATTTAAAATTATTTAAGGTTTACAAAGTTCTCTTAAATGGGGCTATGTTCAAAACTTGTCATTGAGGTTTTTATACTTTTTGTAAACTCAAGAAAGCGTTTCAGCCCTGCTCTTGAGTTCGTTTGATATCACTTAAAATCATTTAAGGTTTATAAAATTCTTTATTTCCTTCTGAGGAAACTGATTAGTTCAGTGAAACGAGTTTTGTAGCCGGCATCTTGTTAAGTCTTTGTTTAATTCTTGGTTAATTTTCTGATTTTTGTTATTTAATTTAATTCTATAGTCGATTACCTCTCATTTCAGGGATTTTCACGGCAATTCTTTTGTTTTGTTTTGTTAATCTTTTGGTTCCATGACTGTTTTTCCCCCACTGTTGTCTACATTGACTGGCAGACTTTCTTCAGGATCCCAGAAAGGAGTTTCTTCCAGCCCAACCTTCAGATACTGGGGATTGAACCATGAACCTTCCGCATGCAAAGCAGATGCTCTACCACTGAGCTATGACCACCAGTTTAAATATAATATAACTGGGGTATCATCCGGGGGTATAACAGCAATGTTGAATCCTTGCATTAGGGCAGTGGTGGAGATCTGAAGATTTACATAAAGGCTGTTCAGTGTCCCCTTTATATGTTACCTCCATGAAGGGGACACCACACAATTGCAGTTATGTTCCTGGTCCCATCTCTGGCATCAGTCAAGCTGCCACATATAGGCCTCTTCATGAACATGACCACACCAACGCATGGACTTCTGGAACAGGGGTCAGGCAGCATGCTTGATGCTGGGCCTAGGAATCTTGGCACCACTCCCCAGCAGTCATGTGATGCCCCTTTCATGCCAGGGATCTAGTATATCACAGTGTGTGTGTGTGTGTGTGTGTGTGGCCATAACTCAGTGGTAGAGCACCTGCTTTGCAGGCAGAAGGTCTCATGTTTAACCCCCAGCATCTCCAAAGCTAGGAATGTACCCAGTCTGGAATCTTGGAGGTCCTCTGCCAGTCATTGTAGACAACACTGAGCTAGATGGATTAATGGTCTGACTCAGTACAAGGCAGCTTTCTGTGTTCCTATTTATGATGTTTTTGCTTCTTTCCCCCATGGAGTTATCCTGGAAAACAGACCTTAGACTGTCTTCTGAGCTGGTAGAAGAAAATGATGCTAAGATAATGAACCAAAACCCAAAGTTTACAAAAAATAATTTGTGTACAGCTGTGGCTTCTCTGTGTCTATGTTTTCTTCCATCTGAAGTTTCATGTACTTGACTGAGCTCCTTCGCTTTTTAAAGAAGGTCCCTACTGAGAGTAACAGCAGAAAACAATGCAGTTTTTCTTTTATGTTCCACAGTGTATGGGAAAGAACGGTTCCAAAGCAACCATAACTCAAACCAATCTGCACATTGGTATTTGAGAAACAGAACTTACCCTTCTGCAAAGTGGCTCTCTGGAATTTAAACTTTCAAGGTCATGCAAGGCTCAAGCTCTGTATATTCAAGAGGCAGGAAATGAATGTCACTCTAGCTAGACTTTGGTCCAGTGTTGCCCTGCAGTACAGTGCCAGAATTTGCTGACTCATACCTGTGATTCACCATGTATAATTGCTTAAGTGATTGGATAATGCCAGCAACTACAGCCACTGTAAACAGAAGAAATAAACAGAAGAAATGTTATACCTGCTGCACTGCAAATTCAGGGAAGAGGAGTAAATGAGAGGAAGAACAAGACACAGACCTGCAGGAGGAAATGGAAGGACCTCTTGATATCAAGCCCACAGCATTATTATCCCTATCTATATCCCATACTATTTCTTACTATGTATATAATAAAGCAGTAAGGCTCTCATCACGCTGCAGCTTGTGAGGTCACCAATAGGTGGCCACAGAAACTCCAGCATGATAGCAGGCTAGCAGGCAGATGCGCAAGCAAACAGACAGCCAAGATGAGTTGCATAGCAGAGGGTGGGAGGTACTTCAGAGAGCAGAGTGCCAAACCACTTACACCATACCCTCCTTTCAAAGAGGGTGAGGTGAGCTGTTAGAAAGAGGGAGGGGCTTGGAGTGATCTATGACTGGGAGGCGTGGGGCGAGCTGTGAGGAGGAGGGATTGGGATTGAGCTATGAGGGGGGAGAGGTTTGGGTGAGCTGTGAGGGGATAGACAAGGGAGTGGGTGAGGCATAAAGAGAGTAAGGGTTGGTCAGGTGTGGGGGAAGGGGGGTTGGCAAAGGGGCTGGCTGGTAGGTGGCACTGGTGAGAGGAGCAAGTGGGGAAAGCAGTCCCTAGTATTAAATATAAATGCACAATCAGGCAACCTTACAAGGAAGTCTGCTTACCCCCTTTTAGGGGTACCACGGCATTGCGGAACAGCCAGAGCTTGCCCCCTGCCAATGGTGCAGGGCTGCATGTCAGGGACTGCTCCTTGCCATGAAAACCTGCCCCGTGTCAGCCTACAGAATTGGCCAATGGCAGGCTGGTGTGGAGGGCTTGGCTTTCTGGGGGTGGGCCTGGGGGAACAATCAGGCTTTCCTCAGGTCCGCTCCTGGGGGATTTAAATCAGCCCATGCCAGTCCCTGGCACCCAGCTCTCTTCCATGGTCTTGTTTATTTGGTAGCTCACCTGAGGAGGGGAGAATGTGTGGTCTGGGCCTGCAAGAACTCTGTTGGCAATATTGGACAAAATGTTTTATACAAAAGTACTTGACTCCTGCAATTACTCCTGAATTAGGCACAATAAATGATTCCATTCTGTAGACTTGAGGGTTTTTTCTTTTTGTTTAATAGAGCTGGACTATCGTCTTGAGAGACTGCTGGTTCCAGCTCCCGCACAATATCCCCACATGGTTAGGGTTGTCCCAATAGTTTATAATTACTCGGTTTGAAGTATGAATTTGTGTTAACCTGACTTGGCTGTCTTCTTAATTAAGTGCTATTTCTCTGTTCGCTTCTGCTTCAGGATGCAGTACAAGATTCTGAGCCAGCGTTCCAACAGATGAGGTGCCCAAAGCCTTAACCAGCTGCTTTTTTTAGACACATTCACATCCTGCACTGTTACTGAAACTCTAATAAACTGGCATGAAACTATAGGGGTATGCGGACAGTGTGTTCAATGCATGAACCTTTTAGGGACACCCCCTGTGCCAACGCACTGGCTGGACACACACTCAGTACCTGCATATTCAGAGGAAGTGTGAAAGGTGGTTTATATGCCTATACAGTGGTACCACGGGTTAAGTACTTAATTCGTTCCGGAGGTCGGTTCTTAACCTGAAACTATTCTTAACCTGAAGCACCACTTTAGCTAATGGGGCCTCCTGCTGCCGCCACGCTGCCGGAGCACGATTTCTGTTCTCATCCTGAAGCAAAATTCTTAACCTGAAGCACTATTTCTGGGTTAGCGGAGTCTGTAACCTGAAGCGTATGTAACCTGAAGCGTATGTAACCTGAGGTACCACTGTATATGTGTCTATGTTTGTGGCTGGGAACCCTTTTTCACAGGGCTACTTGGATGTGCAGTTTCTGGGGTTGTGGTCAGTGTTTATGTTGGGGGCACCATCACACACAACCCTCGTGCATTCCCTGAAGACTCGAGGGAAGAGAGGGGGGGCATGTGAACTACAAAGCCAGCTGCTTTGTCAACGCATACACAGATAGTCACTAATGTTAACCTCTTAACGCTCAAGGAAACTCTCACTGACTGCTGGGACTCCATGCCAAGACCACCCAACTGTGCCGCCTTTTGTTTGGTGAGTTTCTTGAAACCTCTCTTTCAAATCATTCTTGGAAATGTTTAATGTGGTTGCTGTCCCCTATCCAGATCTAAAAACCACATCTCATTCCTTGGGGTATTTGTTATGAGAGAGGAGCAGCTGCGCTGGTTCCTCCATCGCAACATTCCCATTCTCAAGCAGCATTGTGAAAGCTTGGAGGCGTCCTGGGAAAGAAGCGTGCTCACAAAAGAAACAATTGAATTAAGAATGACTTATCCTCCAAGTATATATCTTGCTTAGTGTTTCCCCAACAGTGCTTATCATTGCTGAGCTGCATCCTATAAAGGATGGGGGAAGCTATTGATTTCAGATTCCCTCAGACCACATTCGCACCCTAGGTTGAAAGCATTACGCTACCACTTTAAAGCATTATGATACCAGAGTTCCTCAGGAAGAGGGATTGTTAAACCACTCTGGGAACTATAGCTCTGGGAGGGGAACCAGAGGTCTCCTAACAACTCACAACACCCTTAACAAGCCATACTTCCCATAATCCTTTGAAGGAAGCCCTGACTGTTTAAAGTGATATCATGGTGCTTTCAAAGAACTGTGTGAATGTGGCCTCAGTTTCTCATTTTTCCAGACTTGAGTTCTGTTCACTGCATCATTTCCGACATCAGTAATAATAATAATAATAATAATAATAATAATAATAATAATAATTTATTATTTGTACCCCGCCCATCTGGCTGGGTTTCCCCAGCCACTCTGGGCGGCTTCCAACAAAGAAGAAAAATACACTAAAATGTCACATATTAAAAACTTCCCTGAACAGGGCTGCCTTAAGGTGTCTTCTGAATGTCAGGTAGTTGTTTATCGCTTTGACATCTGATGGGAGGGCATTCCACAGGGCGGGCGCCACTACCGAGAAGGCCCTCTGCCTGGTTCCCTGTAACTTGGCCTCTCGCAGTGAGGGAACCACCAGAAGGCCCTCGGAGCTGGACCTCAGTGTCCGGGCAGAACGATGGGAGAGGAGACGCTCCTTCAGATATACTGGACCGAGGCCGTTTAGGGCTTTAAAGGTCAGCACCAACACTTTAGTGTGCATTCCTTGTGCACATTTTGGTGTGCAGTTTTGCTACTCTTGGCTGCAAGCCATTTCCCACAACATAATGCATATTGGGATGTTAATTTCGCCAATGTATTTTAATGCACACTCATTGCCTTGATTGGTGAGTTTTTGTATTCATACCTTCGGTTGGAGAACCACATTGCAAAACTAGGTGAAGTGTGGGTTTTTAAGGATAGTTGTGTTTCGCTTTACATGTTGTTTCTGGAAGTGACATTTAGGTAGGTTCCAGACCAAATTTCTCCCTCATCCCTACTTCCTCACTGAGCCCTCATTATGTATAATGAGAATAGCAGAAGAGGGGTTTCGTACCTTTAAAAGCTTTATAGAAGTGGTAGTTTCAGTACCACTCAGGTCCAGCACCGAGGGCTTTCTGGCGGTTCCCTCGCTGTGAGAAGTGAGGTTACAGGGTACCAGGCAGAGGGCCTTCTTGGTAGTGGCGCCTGCCCTGTGGAATGCCCTCCCAGCAGATCTCAAGGCAATAAGCAACTATTTTACAACTGAAGGCAGCCCTGTTTAGGGAAGTTCTTAATGTTTGATGCTGTACTGTTTTTAATATTTGGTTGCAAGCCTCCCAGAGTGGCTGGGGAGACCCAGGCAGATGGGCAGGGTATAAATAATAAGTTGTTGTTGTTGTTGTTGTTGTTGTTGTTGTTGTTGTTGTTGTTGTTGTTATATTCAGTAGAGGTAGTTTTGTCTCACCTAGGCATGACAAACTGCACCTATGAAATTCACAACTTGGAGTTGTGCAGAATATTCCCATATATGGATGCCTGAGTCAAAAATGGCTTTTGTGGGGTAGAAACATTTCCTAGAAAGACTTCTGTACTGTGAAATATTTGCCTTTTTATTTTATTTTATATGTGACACCATTCAATGCCAACATTTTCTATGGTGATCCTAACCAGTCAGATATCATGCAGTGATGGCATTGAACTATGATGCTTTATAGAAAATCAGACTGAGCTACATTATTGATAGACTGATGGATTGATGGATTGGATGCATGGCGATATCACAGAAAGCAAGTGAGTGAGGGGAGTGCTTTCTGAACTGATTGTATGGCTGGTTCCAACTAATAAGGAATCACATAGCATGAAATCACAATACTGCATTGACAGATTTGAATACATGCTAATGCTGTTAAGCTAACCGAGGGCGAAAGCAAGTAAGGGCAATGCAAAGGATGGGTGGATCATTGGGGAAAAAAATGTGCAATTGAAAAGTTGCCAGATAGATTTTTTTTCTGTTGCTCCAGGGAGTATAACACAAACCCCACATTTACTAAGCTTTTCTTTGAAGGTGTCATGTAGGACAAAGCCAATAGACTTGCTGAAGTAAAGATGGCACTATATCAGTTTTGTTTCTCTTGTCTCTTCAACAAGTTACTTTGTCAAAGGAGGAAACCTGTTTCGACCATCTGGTATGATTCTTCTTCATAAAACCATGTTCCGTAGCTAATAGCCATTCCATTTTACCCCAAGCGCTTCCAAAATAATTGTATTATTTGCTCTCGTGTAATATGTTTTCACCAGTAGACTTTCCCTGAGGCCTGCCGGTAGAGTCCATTGTGTTTCTTACTGCATTGTGCTCTTCTTAGCGTGTTGTTCGAAGAGCATTTTAAGAATTTTGTTTTATACAACAGATGTTGCATTTGGGCTTTTAATTGATTTACCTGTTTGTCTTTGTTAAATTGCTTCAAGACTTTTTCAATAACACCATAAACAAGTGTGATTAATAATAATCATAATAACCACAACCCTAATAGTTGCATGGAGATGATTAGCTTTCCCAGATTACTCATTCACTGCAGCTTTCAGGTTAAACCAGGGGTCAGCAACCTTTTTAAGCTGTGGGTAGGTCCACCGTCCCTCAGACCATGTGGTGGGTCAGACTATATTTTTTTTTGGGGGGGGGAAATGAACAAATTCCTATGCCCCACAAATAACCCAGAGATGCGTTTTAAATAAAAGCACACATTCTACTCATGTAAAAACACCAGGCAGGCCCCACTAATAACTCAGAGATGCGTTTTAAATAAAAGGACACATTCCACTCATGTAAAAACAGGCTGATTCCTGGACTGTCTGTGGGCTGGATTGAGAAGGTGATTGGGCTGGATCCGGCCCCCAGGCCTTAGTTTGCCTACCCCAGGTTAAACTTCCCTAACATGGGTGTTGCTGGTATAAAGAAAATAATAGGCACAAAAATGAGAATTCCTAGATGCCAAGATCCAAGTTTAGGGCAAGTATTCTTTGGTGAGAGAACCCCAGCAGAAATTTAAAATCATAGAATTTTAGAGTTGTAAGGGATCCCAAGGGTAATCTAGTCCAACCCTGCAATGCAGGAATCTCAGCTAAACTATCCATGGAAGAGGGCCATCCAACCTCCATTTTAAAACCTCCAAGGAAGGAGAGTTCACCACCTCTCATGGAAGTCTGTTCCATGGCTGAGCAGCTCTTCCTGTCAGAAAGTTTTTCCAAATGTTTAGTCGGAATCTCCTTTCTTGCAGTTTGAAGCCATTGGTTCGAGTCCTACCCTCCAGAGCAGGAGAAAACAAGCGTGCACAAAATATGCAGCAAAGAAAGGACAGGAATATAGGTGTTAGGCCTTTAAAACTTAACACTGTGCTTTCCAAAACTACCATCTTCCCTCAGCATAGGAAAAGACCAGACATTTAATAAGTTAAAAATTGGTTTACTTACAAACACTTCAAAGGTCAGGTTCATGTGATTTTCCATATGTCAGAAAAGTCGCACAGGCAGTAAAACTTGGCCTAGTTGCAAAGTGGTGAAAGTTCCTAACTCAAGAGTGGCTTGTGAGAGCCGTGTGTTCTGAGCTAGGAGCAGCCAGTTCAGATCTCTTTACACATAAAGATTCTCAGGTAGACTGGGGGAGAACAACAGACTCTATTACATAGTTCTTCCCGAGATGAGGGGAAGTGGACATAGCTAAGCCTAAAAGGTTGCTGGCACCCATCTGTCTCAGGAGACAATGGAGGAGTGTGCCTTTGGTGGTGAATTCAAACTGTTCAAAAGCCCATCTGATACACGTACAATATCATCTGTTGTAAACATCTTGAACACTTTTCAATAAACCTGAGGTTCCAAACTGGTGGTCCGGGTGGTATGTGGCAAGCCTGTAAAAATACAATTAAAAAAACTATACAACATGTAGCACAAGACATTACAATTGTTACAACAGGCAAATAATTAAGTGGTTTGTCAAACCCTCCAGAAAATGTTCAAGTAGTTTGAGGGGGTGGAGTTTGGGAACCACTCCAATAAACAATAAATTCAAAAACAAACATACACAGAATCTAAGCATTTTTCAGATGCAATGGGCTGTATCCAATCTTACACAAACTCAGAATCGACTCATTGAATTTAATTGACATTGCTAACTTAGGTCCATTAATTCCAGTGGGTCTACTTAGTTGGGGACTGCTCAGTATCACTACTCCCGTAGAATTGCTGTTTGCAGCCTGAAAATTGAAGTGGAATAATAAACTCTGCAGCCCTAACTGGAATATATTCTAAATTAGTATAACCATACACATATAACACATCATATCAAAATAAAGTATGGTGGATGTAATTCTAGGAGGGGGAAATTTAACAGTCAGATATTCCAAACAAAGCAGTCTGTCCAAAAAGGGGAATTAACTTATTAATAAAGATTTGGAAACACAGCAAAACTAATCTTCCAGCATTGCAGGGGGTTGGGCTAGATGGTCCTCATGTCCTTTCCAGGTCTACAATTCTATGATTCTGTGATTTACATCATAGGGATTGAATAAGAAGGGGGAGAACCATGTATGCCACCTTGAGCTGTTTGGAGAAATAAAGTGCACCAAATAAAATAAACAATATATAGTAAACAGAACATTAAAAGAACAACAACCTGAGAGTTCATTTTATTGGGTCAAGCTATATTTATCCCCCCAACCTGCAAGGAGTAGTCAACAGTGCAGGGAGCAAAAGAAATACAGCAAAATGGCCTTGAAATTTAATATTCTCTTTCATATACCTGGTTTTAGCCCCCTTACAAAAAATGAAAAGGGAAGGGAGAAGAACATGCAATTCGAAAGTATTAACAAATGCCCTTAGAGGGAAACAGCTAGTTTTTCTTGGATACCATTCTAGCGATGAGATGAAAAGGACAGTAATACATTGGAAAAAGTCCCATTTTCTGCAGACAGAGTGCGAATGAAGTACCTTCAGACCAGACTCTGCCAGACATATCTGGACACCACACAAATAAACAAGACATATCCTAAATCTGTCTGGGGGAAGGAAAACCCATTATGATTCCTGCATTAAGATGAAACTCAGAGACAGTAGAATTCTCTCCATGTAGAGGGAGAAGACAGGGAGTCTCCAAAGCCAAATGTCCTCACTTGCACCTTGTAGGAAAGACCTAGTTCTTACTGGGGTGATAACCCTTCAAGTGGGCTGCATGTCTGGGTCACAGTTCTCTTTCTAGCTGTGACCCACACCAGCCTCCCATACCACATTCAGTCTTGGGGGAGGGGATGATGACGACACATATTATTTTTTATAAATGTTTTTCAAGCCTAGTTGATGTCATGCCTGGCTCTGTCCTGGTGCCAGAGACTCAATGAACAAGGATAGAAATGTTGGATTCAAAGAATGTATAATCTTGTACAAATGTAGCTATATGTTTATATATTTTGTAACCGTCCTTTCGTTTGAAATATATATAAAAGCGTCCAGCGGTTTTTTTATATTTTAAAGAATTCCCACAAAGCAATAAAACGTAACTTTGCCCTGATCCACAGGTAGCTAAGCTAATTAAAAAAAAATGGATGGTGTAAATCTAAATGGTTGTGGTGACATTGTGAAGTCATACATATTGTTGCACAGGACTATGAAGGGGAAATCATAAATTGTCCACGTTGCCTGTTTAGAAATAGACAAGGGGGACCCTGAACAAAATATTATAGTTTGGAGTGCTGGAAAAGCAGTGCACATGAGGATCTGCTTTAGAGAGGAACCCAGTTTAAGAAAGTTCCCAGCATTGTGAAAGGGATATCTCAAAAGGAAGGGAAATAGCTCACAGCGCCGGCTCTCCCATTAGGAAGAGTGAGGTAGCCACCTCAGGCTGCAGATGCTGAGAGGGCAAGGAACTGTTGTTCTGACATGTGTGGGCCTTGTCTCCCCTACGATTAAGAAGAGCCTACTGGATCAGGCCAATGCCCCCTCTGTTATCATAATGGCTGCCCAGATGCCTGTGAGAAACCCTCAAAGGGGACTGAACCACAGCAGCACTGTCCCCTCCTGTGTTTGCGTGGACAGGCGGAGTCCCCCAAACCCTGGGCGGCCCCCGTGTGGAATAACGACTCAAGACAACGTGCTATGGGATTAAAATTGGCCACAACTTTATTATGTTTCAGATGTGGGTAGACCTTGGCTCAGGCATTGGGCGTTTATCCTTCCCAGTCTCCCACCGGGGATCTGGGGAACATCAGGGTTATCCAGAGTGTGGGGGAGATGGGCTGGCTCTGGAGAACATATGTTCAAGCAGAGAGAGCCCATCCCTGTTATGCCGCCGTCGCAGGGGAGAGGAATGATGACCTCTAGGCATATGGCCAATGCCTCCCCTCAAACAACCCCTTTAGCGGGGAACCCTGGTATCGCCGCCATGAAGAGGAGGGGGCGTGGGTCACCACTGCCCGTCCCCCCATTTAGGGAAGATAAACTAAAGGATTCTGCCCAAGGCCTGATACCGCCAAAGTTGTGACGTTTTGCTACGGAAAAGGCAAACCTGCCAGTGCAGGAGAATTCCTTTCCGGCCCTTCAACAGCGACCTTGACATAGCAGCACTCGCGTACCTGTGGAGAAAAGGTTAACCTGCAAAAGAAGTCTTAACTGAGGGTGGGTAGGGTGGGAGAAGCTCTGGAGCCAACTGATGATTCCCAGGTAAGATCCTCCCCCTATTGTGTGGGCAGGTAGTCCCTCCCCCTACCTGGCCTTATCACCTTGGCAACGCCTCCCCAGGCGAGATTGGGCAACTGGATGAAGTAGGCGGAGACCTCCAGGTATCCCACCTGGGGAAGGCGAAGCCAAGCCTGTACTAATGGTGCCGCATAGGGTCCAGGGGGCTGCGCGCGACCACGCAAAGGGTACCCCCCATTTAATGTGGGGAGCGGTCATTTCTTGCAACTGCTTTGCAGAAGCATTACAGCCTCCAGTTTCAGAATCAGAGCACAGCTATCATGGCTAGTATCCATTGACAGCCTAATCCTCCATGGAGGTTCAATTCTCAGTCCGGTTAGCTTATGTATGCACCTCAGATATCAAAATATCTCAGACTCACCCTGGTAATAGGGCTCAGAGGGTTCTTCCCATTTGCGAATGATTTGGCCTCTTGAAAATTGAATTGTGGCATGGCATTAGCTAGCGTTATTGTTTAATGTGATCCAGCTGTCATATTAGTGTTTCTGAGATTTTGAGTTGCTGTTGCCTTGGGTGTCTTATCTTGCTTATTAAACCAGCCTGCTTCATTTCACATCTATGTGCACCATTCGCTGCTTCAGCTAGAACAGCTGCAGAACTTTGCATGGGAAATAACTACTTATGTCAAACTGCAGTATGTTTGACTGATAACGCGGTTGGTCCTAGCAAAGCGTGCAGTCATCATATTCCGTGAGAGAGTGGTTATGCCACATCTAAGTAGTAGTAGTAGACTAGTCACAGAAACAGGGTTTGAACATAGGAAGTAGCTTGTTTCCAGATCCAGTTCAAGGTGCTCACGTTGGTGTTGAAAACTCTAAATGACTTGAGCCACAAATATCTGAAAGACCACTTCACTCCCTACAGATCCTCCCTGGTGCTAAGATCAGGAGAGGGGCCATTTGGGTAGTTCCCACTCATAGAATAGAATAATGGAAGGTACCCAAGGATCATCTAGTCCAATGCCCTGTAACTCCCACAGAAGTTGTGGAAGGTAGCCTTGGAGGGGGCATTCTCTGTGGCAGCCCTGAGTTCTGGAATTCCCTCCCGACAGAGGTGTGTCTAGATTCTGCACTATACAACTTTTGGCAAATGCTGAAGACTTGCCTCTTTACTATGGCTTGTGCTTTTGTTCTTAGTTTTGCACCCACTGAAGTCTGCCAAGCTTTTCTCCCTGACCTATTCACAGTTCTCTTTTCCTTGCCTCCAGCTCCCTAGAAACCAACTTCCAAAATCAGAAGTTGGCAAGGCTACTTCTCCCCATATAAACACCTCCCCTTCTCCAGGTCCCTCCTTTACCAGAAATGAGACCATAAACTACTAGGTACAGGGCCTTCCCTCAAATTTCAGATTGTATCCCCTACACACTCCTTTCATAATTTCTGAATTGCATAACTAGGTCTGGTATTAGCTGCTGGGTTTTGCCAGCAATTAGCTACAGTTGCAAACTGGAGAGCTGGGGTGGAGGACCTGTAGCCCAGGGACAGCCAATGTGATGTCCCCCCAGATGTTATAGAGTTCCCATCATCCTTGACTAGTGACCATGCTGATGGGAGTTGAAGTTCAACAGCATCTGGAATGGCTGTCACTGCTGTAGCCTTTCAGAGGTTGTTGGAATCCAGCTCCCCTTAGTCCCAGCCAGCATGGTCAATGGTCAGAGATGGTGAGAGTTGGAGTCCAGTGACATCTGGAGAACCTCAGTTTCCCCATCCCTGCTGTAGAGACTTTCTTCTGAGTGCTCCCTCCCTTGCTGTGAATATTTGTACTCTGGATGGCTCTGGAAAGCAGTTCATTGGCACAGGCTCTGCTTGCACCAAGAGTACTATTAGCCACAGATGTTCCTCTGAACAATGCAACATGCCATTCAGTAGCAGTCTTCCTGTGCAGAACATTTATCTCGATAAGTACATCTTTTGTGCTGCCATTCCCCCCCCCCCTTGGTAATGTTGGTACAATGTGTTTTGAACCAGAACTGCTTTTTCTTGCATCGGATCCATCTATTTTAGCCACTTCTGGCACTCAAGCAAAATGGAGCAAGCCATTTTTCAAAGGGCTTATCTCTTTGTTCCCTGAGGAATAATTGCTTGTGTCTAATTTTATCTAATGAGGATTGTCATTTCTGTCTTTTGGAAGAACAAAGGTAAGGACTGTTTGTTTCATGGCACTTCAAAAATAAATTGCAATTTTGTTTGCTATTGGTGGTTTTCCAGGCCGAAAGTCACAGTGGAGTGAATTTAATCCCTAGAGTAACATGGTGTTTTTATTTTGTCCACTGACTATATACTAGGAACAAGCCATTTCATTATTCTTTTCCTGTCATGCTGTTCCATTTCAGCTTATGTTTTCTCCTAGTTTGTGCTGTGAACACACCAATCAATATCTGGCACGATGAAGAATGAGGAAAACACTTGTGTTTCTGTTCTGCACATGATTTGGATGCTACCTTCCTTTCCAATATCCTATCTGCTTCTTTGAAAATATCTGGAAAGAAGCCACAGTTGACTGTGTATGCAGCAAGGTCTAGAGAGAGACTTCAAATTCAGCTCCCTTTGGGAGGTTAAGGTGCCGCCCAACAATGTGTGATGGGGTTGTGGACCTATGTGGTCTAGCCACAGCCCTGCCATCTGCATATGAGGGTGTGCACCAGCTCCAGTTTTTGTGTTTGTATCTGCACATTTTAAAATTCCAATCTGTGTTGTTTTGGGTGATCTGTGCTCCAGATTTCAAGATGATCATGGTAAAATGAAGCTATGTGTTCCCCTTCCACAGTAATAGGGAAGCGAGAAATGACTTTAACTCTTTTCCCTCTGGACCAAAGTGGATGGAATTGACAGGCACAGGAGTTCCTCCAGAGTAGACTACATCTGCCAAATTGGGGCCAAATAGGTCCAGTGACTTTTGTGGGGAAAGTAAAGGCATTTTATTTTTCTCCATAATCCACATTAGGACAATGCATTTATTAAAAATACTAAATCTCCAAAATGCATTATCTGTGTGTTTTTGAAGGGTGGGGATGGGGAGAGCAGGGGTCTGCTTCGTGCTCTGTCTTACCTTTAAATAATTAAGAGATGATTTATTAGTTCATATTCTTATATGTATATATACTCTGTAGCATCATACTGTTCCTTTCAGGGTTTGCCTGTGTACTTCAATAGACTTTAGAGGCCTCTGATAGAACTTACAATTTAAGACAGTATAGTTCCATATGGAGTTTTGAACATTTTTGAGCAACATAGGATTAAAAAAAGAACACCTTAAAAAAACATAACCTTTTTTCAAATCCTCAACTGCTGTACTTTAATACAAAAAATCCCACAAAAAACTGCCTTCGGCCATCTGTCATAGGGAAAGAGATACTTGAATTGTGATTCTTGACAGGAGAAAGAGGGGCGAATGCACAACAGCACCCCTATTTTCACCTGTCAAATGTTGTGGAGACCTACGTGATTGGCCGAAGTCCAGATACTGGATTAAATTATGAGCTCAGCTCTCTGTTCAGGTATCAGAACAGACTGATCGCTTTGAGGTTTGATTTATCAGCTGCTTCCCCCCTGACACATTTTGCTTATTTGCTTTAGGTTTGACTCCTTCCTGGCAGACGGTGGACTTTCACATCCAATCTTTTTATCCTGTTAGCTCGCCTGCTGCGTGTGTTCTCTCCCTCTCTCTCTCTCTGTGGTAAAAGCCGAGATGCTTCACGTATTGTTTGAAAGAACTTTGCGTCCTCTCTGGAATAATGTGCCGTGTTTAACACATCAAACCTCAGGACACATAAACAGATGATCCATCACAGTAAATGGAGCAGTTGAGTTTACTTACTGGAAACCTTTGCCCTTGGTGGTCATTTTCTCTTTATGTCACAAGAAGGTGAATTGAGGTGACCAGCTGCAAATGAAGAATGCTTTTCAGTCTAGGTAACCTTCTAAGGACCACATCACAGTGGTGGGTGAGGTCAAAGGCAAGAAAAGTGGGGAAAGCAAGTAATATAATTTTTACTTTTGTGCAGGAGGCATGGTTCTGTCCCTCTCTGTCCCCCATCCAACAAACAAGATGAATAATCAGGGTCCAATGAGACATTACAGCCAGGCAAAAACACATTGGGTACAGAGCAGGGCCAGTGAGGGTGTGTGGACACAGAAGAGGGTGTGTGGCCTGGGGAAGTTCTGAGGGCCAAGGGGAATTCTGAAGAACTGCATTTGACCGTCACCTTCAGGCAGGCACGCCAGCTTGCCCCCACGATTAAGGGGGCTGGTGTCAAGCGACATGCACATGCTGTGCGACCAGTGCCGGATTTACATATAAGCTAAACAAGCTATGGGACGCGGGTGGCGCTGTGGGTTAAACCACAGAGCCTAGGACTTGCCCATCAGAAGGTTGGCAATTCGAATCCCCGTGACGGGGTGAGCTCCCGCTGCTCCGTCCCTGCTCCTGCCAACCTAGCAGTTCAAAAGCACGTCAAAGTGCAAGTAGATAAATAGGTACCACTCCAGCGGGAAGGTAAACGGCGTTTCCGCGCACTGCTCTGGTTCGCCAGAAGTGGCTTAGTCATGCTGGCCACATGACCCGGAAGCTGTACGCTGGCTCCCTTGGCCAATAAAGCGAGATGAGCGCCGTAACCCCAGAGTCGGCCACGACTGGACCTAATGGTCAGGGGTCCCTTTACCTTTAAACAAGCCATAGCTTAGGGCCTCACTGTCTTGGGGCTCCCAAAGAATTTAAAGGGGGGGGAAACTGGGTGTACAATTCCGAAATATAAGATAAAAAACAAATAAAACAAAACCTACATACAGCAGCAATGTTTTGTGTTGTGTATGGACCTATTAGGTCCATAAATTACCATATAGTATATATTCAACACAAAAAACAGTGACAATTTGTTGTTGGCAAAGAACAGCTAGACATATAAAGTGCTCCATTACCTTCAGTAGCTTAGGGCCTCATCAAACCTAAATCCAGCCCTGTGTGCGACATGCTGAAAAGATGGTGGCAGAGAGAGAGGACTTTAGTTCTCACAATGGGAGAGACCCCACAACTGCAGGAGCCACTGTGACAAACAAACAACAAAACCCTTAAGAAGCAGGTCACCAATGGATTTAATGTCAAAGCCATGATGAAAAACACTGGTCCAGAGAGTAATACATCAACAACAGATTCATCTGATGCCAACCAGGAAAAGGACCTTCACTGTGGCGGCACACACTATGGAAGATATCCCCTTAGAGATTCAGTGCTGTGTTTCTGCCAGTATTCAAAGACATTACTGTTTGCCCAAGCATTTCCAGACTCTTGATCAAACAGCTCACCTTTTATTTTATTTTTTATCCTTGAGCTACTGTATGCTTTTGTATATTTATATATTTCCTATCAAGCTTGATTTGGTTTCAGTGCTTTACATCGCTTTGATACATTCTGTGAAAACTGGAACAGAACTCTTTTAAAGAAATGAAAATTTAAAAAAAACACACAAACTTCTTCTATACTAGTTGAAAACCCTTTCTTCCTTTCCTGATGTCCAGCCTGCAAGTGCCATTGTTTATATGCCTCTTGCGCACCAGAGGGAAGAACCAGCAGGCTTGGAAGAACATCAGTGTTTGCAGAAGTAAAGCCTGGAGAAAATTTAGGACAGAAATGCTGACGACAATGGAACCAATTACAGTGGTGCCTTGCAAGACAAAAAGAATCCGTTCCGCGATTCTCTTCGTCTAGCGGTTTTTTTGTCTTGCGAAGCAAGCCCATTGACGGCTTAGCGGATTAGCGCTATTAGTGGTTTAGCGGCTTTTAGCAGCTTTTAGCGGCTTATCAGCTTAGCGGATAAGCGGCTTAGCGGCTTAGAAAAAGGGGGGGAGGGGGAAAAAGTCGGAAAAACTCGCAAGACATTTCGTCTTGCAAAGCAAGCCCATAGGGAAATTCGTTTTGCGAAGCGCCTCCAAAACGGAAAACCCTTTCATCTAGCGGGTTTTTCGTCTTGCGAGGCATTCGTCTTGCGGGGCACCACTGTACCTAGAGCTGTGGTTGACTCTTCCTCGCTGGAGAAATCAAAGAAGATATCGGACAGCCGATCTGCTGGTGAGCTCTCGATTTCCTGCATCCAGGAGGAGGTTGGATTAAATGGCCTAGCAAGGCCCCTCTTCAATTTTGAGGTCCATTGTTGCTATGATACACTGGTTTTCCTTTAGATCCTGGCCATTGCCTGTCTGAATTAGTGTTCTTAAGCCTAAGAGTGTAGTTTTTCCTTGCCCTATCTGCTGATATCATCATGTCAGCTTGTAAAGGAACAGGAACTTGTTTCCGAGACAAAACACACCACCTGTAAGTTAAAATTTAATGAGAATGCTTGACAAAAAGCTTTTGAGAGCTTGACAATAACACCTTAAGCAATCTAGGTAATGAATCTTTCTTCATAACGACACAGCCCGATGTTTGTTGACAGTCCCTATTTTCAGACACATTTATCTCTTCCTTCTTAAAAAAAGAGGAAATTCCACCTCTGATTTCTTTTTATTTCCCATATTCCACAAATAGCCTCCATAATAAAAGCGAGGCCAAAAAGGCATTGTGCCAAACACTGATTGAAATATAGCTTTGGAATCAGCATATCTTTCTCCCCATTGGAGTTAAAAGGGATTTTCCAGACAAGCCATTTTTGGGTGGGATTCAATCACATTCCGGCATATTCAGGTTGCACAACTGAAGCTGATTTGGAGCTCTTGAACAAGAAACCCACTTCCCCAAAGGTTCAGCCTTTTTACAATCAGGCAAGTGATGGGGAAATTCACTGGGATGTGTGGGATAACGCTTCCTTGGAGACAAAGTCACATACCCACCAAGGCAATGTGGATCAAATCCAGAACACCATCTTTTGGGCCTGAAATTCCATGTGAGTCACATGACCTTTGTGAGATCACGGACCTAGGAAAAGTGCTTTTTTGGGCATGATGACAAAAATGCACATTTTGGAGTATGGCGTGAGATCGTGGACTTGGAAAAAATGCTTTTTTTCTGTGCGAGTTCTTGGCCCAAAATTGCACAAGAGCAAGGCGCCCCAAATTGTTGCTGTGCTCTCATAGGGAAAAAAATGGGATTCACAGTTTTTGGGGGGCAGTTGATAGGTATGATGTCAGTTAAACTCCCCACAAACAACCTGGAGAGAATGTTCATTAAATAACCAACACCACCTAATCTCCTGGTAAATAAATCAGGATGAATGTTACACTGTATAAAGAAGGTCACCTGGAAGTCCCCAAAGACAAATTAATGGTTAACCTAAGAATGAGGAACCTTTGATGTGTCAGATGCTTCTGGACTTCCAACTCCCATCAGCCCCTGCCAGCATAGTGAGGGATGATGGGAGTTGTAGTCCAGTGACACCCTGGAAGGCCGGAGGTCCCCTATCTCTGAAGTTGTCCGACTTTTAAAACACATATTAGAAGTGCATCCTTATCAAACAGTAATGAACAAACTTCCTGAATTCTGAATGTGTCTCCTGAATTCTGCTTTCCCTAGGAGGATTTTTAAAATTAATCCCATATACAGTCGTACCTTGGTTTTCAAACAATTTAGTTCATGAACAACTTGGAACTCGAACGTCACAAACCCAGAACTGGGTGTTCCGGTTTGCGAACTTTGCCCCAGAAGCTGAACGTCCAGTGCAACTTTTGTGGCTTCCGATTGGCTGCAGGACTCTCCTGCAACCAATCGAAAGCCACACCTTCATTTCTGAATGTTTCAGAAGTTGAACGGACTTCCAGAATGCATTCTGTTCGAAAACCAAGGTATGATTGCAATGCTCCTGAACTGATATCATATACCACTTTCAATTCCCTCATATTATTTCTCCTGATTTGTTACCAGCAGGGATGTGCATGTTGATAAAGATGCTGCAAATGTGCATTCTTCATGTGATGCTATTATGATTGTAGCTAGATTGTCTTTGAGTGATGTCTCACTTCATACGTTTCTTTCCCTCTTCTAAATCTTCATTTCCCCCATGCCCCATAGCATACCTTAATGTGGGTAGCAAACATGCATGCATGTCAAGATATTTTTTAAAAACCAGATTCCGACAATGTAAACCGTCAAGAAACAGGCCTACATCATTATCAAATGCATGTGTTTGCAATCTGTAATGAGGAAGACAGAGTAAATTATTCCACCTCCTTTGTGAACACATTTCTCCTTAATTTAATAACAGGAAAGTAAACTTCAGAAAACTATCAAAACTGACTCAGTACATGAGCATAGTCTTAATGCTTTTCTCCCTAGATTGTAAATTGAACAATAATATATATCATGCAACCTGAATTTGTTGAACTCAGCTGTTCAGTTTGAATTTTCCAGTAGTGATCCTTGAGGTATTGCAAAGATATTGTTTTAAATTGCCCCATAAAGAAGACGGAAAAGAATTTCATCAGGAAATTTCACCGGGAAAAGGATTTCAGGCCACAGGAACAGCTTTCTGAAGCAGACTCTGATAGTTTTTGTTAGGATTTATGTGCTCTGTAACAGCCTAATGCCTCCCTTTGAGGCTTCAGAGATGCAGAGTGGTTCATAGCTCTATGCTCCACCTAGGAGATTCGCATCTTAGGCAGCCATTTGCATACCCTCCAACATTTCTCTGATGACAATTGGGACATCCCATTTGATAATGATAGTTATATTTTTATACCCCACATATCTTACTGAGTTGCCCCAGCCACTCTGGGAAGCTTCCAACAAATAAAAGAAACATAATAAAACATTAAACATAGAAAACACTTCCCTACACAGGATTGCCTTCAGACGACTTGAGGGTTGGATAACTCCATACCCTCCAACATTTCTCCAATGAAAACAGGGACATCCTAAGGAAAAGCAGGACATTCTGGGATCAAATCAGAAACTGAGACGGCTTCTCTAAATCAGGGACGTCCCTGGAAAATAGGGATGCTTGGAAGGTCTGCATTTGTGTGGTAGATGCAGGTGGCACTGTGAGTTAAACCACATAGCCTAGGGCTTGCCAGTCTGAAGCCTAGGGCTTGCCAATTCAAATCCCCACAACAGGGTGAGCTCCCATTGCTCGGTACCTGCTCCTGCCAACCTAGCAGTTCAAAAGCATGTCAAAGTGCAAGCAGATAAATAGGTACTGCTCTGGCGGGAAGGTAAATGGCATTTCTGTGTGCTGCTCTGGTTTGCCAGAAGCGGCTTAGTCATGCTGGCCACATGACCCAGAAGCTGTATGCCGGCTCCCTCAGCCAGTAAAGCAAAGTTGAGTGCCGCAACCCCAGAGTTGTCCATGACTGGACATAACGGTCAGTGGTCAGTATAGCTACAGGACGGGATCCATACACAGTCAATTGCTGTTCATAGTAGGGGAATGACAGTTTGGAAACTTCACAGGGATAAGCAAGGAAACATTTTTCAGTGCCAAGTTATACCTCTTTAATGTCTGAAGCAAGACATTTCATGTTATAGGTTGGAGACAAGTGAGTAAATTGTGCTTTCCTCTCCTGGGCAAAAGGCATGCCCTTCTATCATCTCTCATTCCTTAGGTTTGCTAATGATGCCTATTCTTACATTATCCCAAAAGGAAGAACTGCTCCCCCCCTCTCTTTTGCAGTGCCTTCAGTAATGTATGCAGTCTCCATGCAAAAGCTGCTATGAATCATACTATACAATAATCAAAGCTTACACAAAGCTTCCTGTGTAGAAAAGGATGTGTGTCTGTGTGTCTGTGTGTGTGAGAGAGTGGATACAGATATATACCATCCAGGGGCAGCCCCAGAATTACAAAAGCCATTCCCACTCCTGATATGATCCTGGAATGCCCCTGTTTCCTCTGCCAGTGCCGCCACTGCCTAGCTCAGGGAAGAAGATCATAGAATCCTAGAATCATAGAGTTGGAAGAGACCACAAGGGCCATCGAGTCCAACCCCCTGCCAAGCAGGAAACACCATCAGAGCACTCCTGACATATGGTTGTCAAGCCTCTGCTTAAAGACCTCCAAAGAAGGAGATATGCTGGCGCTTGTCCCAAAAGATATGCTGGCGCTTGTCCCAAAAGGTGGTGGTGGTCATGGCTGCAGCTGCAAGGGTCAAAACTTATACAATACCATGCTACGCAGATGCAATGGTTACAAAATATAGAGCACAACAGGCTGAATGGTAATGTTTGTAACAAATTTATTTACTGGTTACATCCTAACATACGAATCAAGTCCAGGATGTACACCATAGACATCATTCACCATAGACTGATTCACTGTGGATTGATTAATATCTAATAGTCAAGAGCCATTAAATGTTTTCCCTGTTTGTGACTTTCCAAAAGTACTAACTGGCTAACTGCTGTTGGAGAAAGAATCCATCCAAATTTATGGATGGGAGCATGAAGCTCATGCACAGCTCCCATTTGTTTCAACATAGCTTTGTTTAGGATATGTTCCCAAGAATGTTGATACCCTTGGGAGTAAAGGGGAAGGGCTAATCTTTTAAATAATCATCATAAAATCCTGCAATTGGGAATCTCCCAATTATGTAGATGTCTGGGCTCAGCAGCCTCCCTTTCATTTTAACAATGACTAACAAATTAATCCAGAGGATATCATTTTGTCCTCCAAATCCTTTTCATCAGCAGGAAACATGCCCCTGCTTCCAATCTGATTGACTCTTTGGGGGCATTGAAGGGCGTTAAAAGCATTGGGCCTAATGGAAAATTAGATGATATATTTGGTGTGGGACTGTTAAAAACTAATTTGCAAAAATATGGCTTCACATCAGAAGACAAATTTAGAGGGCAGGGAGTGTCTACTTTGGAAGCTACATGTGCAAGGATTGAGAGTCACACAAGGACATGAATGAACACCTTCACATAACAATAGTGTGTCTCAGGGATTCTTGGCAGATTGTACCCATTCAAACAAATTCATGGAGGCTATAATGCTTGTCAACCATGATAAATAAATGAAATTTCCATGTTCTGGTGCTGCAGACCAATGAGGAGGGAAGAGTTTGATCATGCAGTATTTCAAACATTGAGCTTTCGGGGGTGGGCAAAGTTATTTTGGCATTTTTTAAAAAATTAGAAAATTTTTTGACTTGTTTTAAAGGAAAATCTCCAAAACAACATGGGCTGCCATACGTCTGGATTTTCCCGGACGATTTTTGCAATTTTCACCCAGACACTGCTTCTGACATGCAGTATTCTGGGTATGTCTGGGAAATTCCAGACATATGGCAACCCTAGTTTCACAAAGCATCCGCCTGTCCACTACTGGAAACAGGATGCCGATGTGAATATATGCCCAGGATCACATGGAGAGGAATTGCTTCTGTCATTTCTGGCCCTTTAAAGTGACCCCCGGAGCCATAACTGATGCAACTCAGCCAGTCCAATCTGCAGCAGGGCAGGGAACAGCTGCTACCACCAAGCCCTAATGGAAGGCTCTTGTAGCTTAAATAGCCAAGGGGAAGTAATCAAAGGAGGTGAAGAGGGATGCAGTGGCTTTAGAGACAGAGGTCTCAGGGCTACACTCCAGCTTCTTCAACATGCAGGGAAGCACAATGAGACACAGGGAGTCCTCCCAACCCTCTTGGAAGATGGTTTTGGGCTGTGCCCTCAGGGTATCCTAAAAAGGGGCTAGCAGCTGAACCCCTTGCCCTCTGACTTAAAATGGCACAGCTGTGCAGTATGGACCATGGTGTATGGGTGTGGGTGTGTTGTTGGGTTCTGCAAGTGGCCTGGAATTGGGGGGAAATGATTCCCTCTGCTTTCGAGTAACAGAACTCTAACTTTCAGCTCAGTTGAATACAGTGGTACCTCAGGTTACAGATGCTTCTGGTTACAGACTCCACTAACCCAGAAATAGTACCTCGGGTTAAGAACTTTGCTTCAGGATGAGAACAGAAATGGTGTGGTGGTGGCTCGGTGGCAGCAGGAGGCATCATTTTAACCTCAGGTTAAGAATAGTTTCAGGTTAAGAACAGACCTCCAGAATGAATTAAATTCTTAACCTGAGGTACCACTGTAATTGAATTCAGGCCTATGTGACTGTGGTTTATGGTTTAATCATTCACCTTTTCCACAACTTCCAAATAACAGCAATTATGTTGCTTCATTTATTAGGGTTAAAGAATTAGTTCCCACCCACCATACTAATGCGTGGAAACAGAAAGGGATTTACCCAGCACCAAATTTGCATGAAAATTATGCAGCCCTCCATACACAGTAACTATATGTAACACAAAATGTGTGTCTTGAAGCAAGCAGAGTCTTCACTGGTAGAAAACCTCATGCCAACTATTCAGATGCTGAGAACATAAGTTTTCAAAGTGACCTTTGACTCCCCAGGCCAACATCTTGGTTTTCTGTCAAGACATGACTGAATTATTATTGATGGGCCATGTATGGTATATTTTTGCCTTGAAACTGGTGACCTCTCTGACCACTCTGAGCACATTCAGAATAAGAACAACTAGATCCTAGTCCTTTGGGGTTCCCCCTTTGATACTTTGCTTATTTGAAACAGAAATGTCATTGCTGAGCTGGATTCACACGGGATTGGTTGCTTTAAACATCAGCGCAGAGGAGAAAATGAAGGAAAGCTGGAAGCAGAAACGAACAGCGGGGGAGTTGAGATCACACCAAAAAAAGGCAAGTCATTTGTTGTATTTTGATACGGATTGTTGAGGATAACTACATCCATCATTTATAGGGGGTCCATGTGCCTTGGAAGTCCTGCGTTCAAAAATCCAGTTTAATGATGAAGAACCCTGAGAAAGTAGATTAAGGGCTTTAGAATTATAGACCAAGACAATCAAATCCCTATGAACATAAGACTGGCCTTGCAATGACCAATGGGGAGGCTGTTTTTACATTTTTTCTCTCCCTGCCAGTATCAACGAGGATGACACTACATTATCATATAGCTTCATTCTCTTTGGTCCATTCGGTGTGAAAGGGAAATTCTGCCAGGCAGATTCCTGTACCAATTGTAGCCTCACCACTGCTTGAAGTGGTGGCAAAGCTTTCAGTTGGTTGTTTAAAGCAGGGGGTGGAGAGCCACTTTTGGGTCAGATGGCCAGATCCCAAAGTGACCAATCTCTTGTGAGCCACATTGACATGTGGGTGATGCCCTCCTGTCAATTACCTGAGATCATATGGCGCCAGGCATGGACCTGATCCCTGCTGAAAGCTGCAGGACTTGCATTGGGCACCAAATTCAACCAGTGCCTAATGTGAGGCAGGATGTAAAGGAACAGTGTCTGGAAGAAGCAGAGATCACCGGTTTTGAAGCAATGATTCTTCAACATCAGTTTTGTTGGACTGGTCATGTGTGGTTATTGTCTTCCAAAGCAACTCCTCTATTCCCAACTTAAGAATGGTAAGCATAATGCCAGTGGACAACAAAAGAGGTTTAAAGACTCAAGGCAAACCTTGGCAAATGTAGTCTAAACACTAACGACTGGGACTCACTGGCCTGTGAGGGTTCCAATTGGAGAACAGCCTTCACCAAAGGTGTCATGGACTTTGAAGAAGCAGGAACTCAGGATGAAAGGGAGAAACGAGCTAAGGAGAAGGCATGTTTGGCAAATCTTCATCGTGATCAACTCCCACCCAGAAACCTATGTCCCCACTGTGGAAGGATGTGTGGATCCAGCATTGGCCTCCACACAGCAACTTACGGACACACTGTTAAACCACATTCATGAAAGGCAATCTTACTCAGCCAAGAGTGATTGCCAAAGAAGAGGAAGTAGAAAGGAAAAACTGAGAGCACATGGCTTACAGCGCACTCTCAGTTGCTCCTCTTCAGGCATGGCTTGCATTTGGCCCTGTTTAATTTGGCACCATTCACAAGCTCAAATGTAAACAGTGCCAAATAAGAGCCATGACTGGAAAGGAAGAATTGGGAGCACACTCTCAGGTCGTTGGTTGCTTATTTGCAGCCACGGGTTTACCTATCCTGTGCCTCATGTATAATAATAATAATAATAATAATAATAATAATAATAATATACTATTTATACCCCACCCATCTGGCTGAGCTTCCCCAGCCACTCTGGGCGGCTTCCAAGAAAATATTAAAATACAGTAATGCATCAAACATTAAAAGCTTCCCTAAGCAGAGCTGCCTTCAGATATCTTCTATAAGTCTGGTAGTTGTTGTTCTCTTTAACATCTGGTGGGAGGGTGTTCCAAAGGGTGGGTGCCACCACTGAGAAGGCCCTCTGCCTGGTTCCCTGTAACTTGGCTTCTTGGAGTGAGGGAACCACCAGAAGGCCCTCGGTGCTGGACCTCAGTGTCCTGGTAAAATGATGGGGGTGGAGACGCTCCTTCAGACATACTGGACCGAGGCCGTTTAGGGCTTTAAAGGTCAGCACCAACACTTTGAAATTGTGCTTGGAAAAAGATAGCAGGTTAGTGAAAGGTGGGTGCAACTTGGCCAAGGCAGCCTCATGGGACTGGTGGATGTAATTAAGCCTCTGGGCTAGAGATTCCTGGCTGTTGTTTTAAGGGGGGAAAGAGTGAAACACCCTCTCCTGTTGCCTCTTATAATGAAAAGCAAGTCCTTCACCCTGATATTTTATCAGTCTCTCTCTCTCTCTCTCTCTCTCTCTCTCTCTCTCTCTCTCTCACACACACACACACACATACCGAAAGTCACCAAAAATTCCTCCCAGTTTTTACAGGGGAATCCCCGCCCTCTGCCCCCAAAGTGGTTGAGGGAGAATATTCAGGAGTAATATAGCCTAGGATGATTAGTTTTCCTATATGTCAGAGCAGCCATAGGCAAACTCCGGCCCTCCAGATGTTTGGGACTACAATTCCCATCATCCCTAGCTAACAGGACCAGAGGTCAGGGATGATGGGAATTGTAGTCCCAAACATCTGGAAAGCCATAATTTGCCTATGCCTGTGTTAGAGCCGCCTTCACATTTTTCAGCAATCTGAGAGCATCTGGCAAGGACGCAAGAAACTTGTTCTGAGCCAAAAGGGAAAGGAAAATAAAAGGCAGAAGTTTTGGATACAGTAGCACTGGAGGTTGCTGCTTATTATCATTATTTGATTAATTCCCCCGTACATTATCTTGTCTCATCTTGCAGCCTCAACATATTATTGTACAGAACGTTGCAAGCCAGAAGAGGAAATCTACTTCACAGTGTCAATTTATTCTTGTATTTAGGCTGTTATTAAGCACTGGCAAGTCTCTGGATGTCAGAGGAATGTTGCACTCCCTGACTAAAGAAAGGGTTTTTCCCTCAAGGGAAAGATAGTAGCTGCTGGCATTTATTTATTTATTTTAATCACATGCAGATTTAAACTGGCTTTTCAAGCACTGTTTGGAATCTATGCATTGCCCACAATAATAATTGCATATGGAAAATTCAAGTCGGCATTGCTAATGTGTGTATAATGTTGTTGTTGTTGTTGTTAATTAATTAAATGTATATACTGCCCTTCTTCTGAAGATGTCAGGGCTGTTCACAAAAGAGAGAGAAAAAGACAGGACTAAAACACAAAATAAAATGATGCTGTGGCTTTAAAAGCATTTCCCTCCCGGGAACATTCTGTTGCTTTCTTTCAGGTTTGAAGATTAGTCCTGGGATTTGGAACAGAACCCAAAAGCATTTCCAGATAAGTTAAACACAGAGACCATTTCCCTCTTAACACTATTCACAATAATGCTGATCTAGCATCCCGAGGCCTGGATAGTTCAGTGTTGAATGAATGAGCAGCAGTGAGCCTTGGACTTGTACTCTTCAGCTCTGCACAATTGCAGATTCCCAGTGGTTTAATAATTGAATCATCTTCCTAGAAAACTCGGGAATTGTAGCTCTGTGGGAGGAATTGGGGCTTCCTAACAAATCTGAACACCTTAACGAACTACAGCTCCCAGAATTCTTTGGGGGAAGCCATTCCTGACGAAATTGGCATCATATTGCTTTAAATGTATAGTGTCAATGTGTCCTCAATTACCCCCAGAAAACATTGTCTCCCTTGATCCTCTACCCTATTAGACACTGCTGGAAATTCTACCCTGACTGTCCCATTCATTTACTCTGGAACAGCACGTCCTGCAATGTTTTATAAACCAAGAAAGTTTTTGTCTTTTTGGTCAAGGTGTGTTAGCAGAAACATATTTGCCCTGCTCAGTTGAGAACAAGCCTCGCCAGTGCCTGAAATGGCAGTCTAGAGCTGAAGGCAAACTGGTGTTTTAAACTTGTTTAAAATGTATTTGATGTTTCTGTGTTTTTAACAGTTTTCAATTATCTTATGTGCAAATCACATTGAATCAAATGTGATTAATAAATTGATTACAACAACAACAACAACAATAATAATAATAAATTCTATCCCACCCAAGGAACTCAAGATGGTATACATGGTTCTCTCCCTACCCATTTTATCATTGCAACAACACTGTGATGTAGGTTAGGCTGAGAGTTGATGACTGGCCCAAGGTCACTGTGTGATGGGGATTTGAACCCTGGGCTGGATCTAGACACATCAAAAAACATTTCAGGAAAACACATTGTAAACCTCACAATGGGAAGTCATGTTGGCGAAAGACAGAACTCTACAGCGCCATCTAGTGTCACAGTGTTATAACACATTTAAAATGCTTTTTCTTTACTAATGTAGCTCAGCCTGACACTCTAACCTAGGGGTCAGCAAACTTTTTCAGCAGGGGGCCGGTCCACTGTCCCTTAGACCTTGTGAGGGGCCAGACTATATTTTTTTTTGGGGGGGGGAATGAACAAATTCCTATGCCCCACAAATAACCAAGAGATGCATTTTAAATAAAAGGACACATTGTATTCATGTAAAAATACACTGATTCCTGGACCGTCCGTGGGCTGGATTGAGAAGACGATTACCTTTGCCTACCCATGCGCTAACCACTATACCACCAGCTCTAAAACAGGGAATTCTCCCACTGCTGACGGAGGGAGGGAGTTTCTTCCATAGCAGAAAACTGCAGAAAACTTCTTGCTATCCTTCTTAGCTCATCTGTGAATTATTTTGTTACCAAGCCTGTTGTGACTTCTCCACTAAATAGGTTTGGATATATTCCAGTAACATTTTGGATCACGTTCTAGACACGATGGAGATGGTTATCTGAAATAACTCAAACCGGCCAGATATAACTTCCAACTTTTTCAAGATCACTCATCATGTTGATTCACACACCACACAAACTCAGAATGTTTGTTTCAGCATGGAAGATTCTAACTTGTCAACCGTTCATAATTACGATACGATACGATAATCTTGGAATTGTTCTCCTGGTAGTTTCATTATCAGTACCCTGAGACAGGAATGAGGAGTGGGGCAAAGACACAAGACATATTTTTGTCGCTGGGCAAAATGTTCTCCTGCAAAGCTCATAACTCAGGTTAGCTAAACAATCAAATTCTAAGAATAAGAACCAGGAACTATTAAACCCTCTTTATTTCATTTTCCCACCCTTGCCTTTTTTTATTTCCTTCCTATCTTCCACCTCATGAAGAATACTTTAATTTGACCTGGGAGGAATACTTGACAGGCTTATTTTGTAATCAGTTTAAAGAAGTACAAAGCAGGTACAGTTTAGCTTGATATATAGTTCGACTGTTTCTTCCCTGTGGGCACACAACCAATCTCTATGCTACTGTGTGATGTTATATAAGAAGAGCCTGGAGATATGAGGAGGAAATAAAACTCTAACTCTTTGAGGGAGAACTGATGACAGACTATATATCTGATGTGAAATGGGACAAAAAAATGAAGTTCAAGAACTGAACTGGTTTGAACTTCCACTGTTGGTTGAAGTGATCTCCAGATCATCTCCCCTTTTGATATTTTCACATGTTCTGCCTTCTGCCCCATTCAAAAGTTCAAACAAACAAACATAGGGAGCTGCCCTGTCCTGAGTCAGAGCCACTGGTCCATGTAATTCAGCATTGTCTGCACTGATCGGCAGTGGCTCTCTCTTTTTTTAAAAAAAATACATTTTTATTAATTTTAGCATATAATTTATAAAACATACCTCACAGTTTATTACAAATACAGTCTTAGTGGACTTCCATCAGCACCTCTGATGATCCTCCATCTTAACCACTTCTTATGCATTTCTTAACTTTATATTGTCTTTACATCTCTTAACATATCATCACCCCTTCTCCATTTTTACAATACTTCCAGTAATACTCCTCATAGAACTTCTTACAAACCTACAAACGTCGTCTGGTCATCACAAATACTTTTCAAATAGTTCGTAAATTTACTCCAGTCTTCGGTAAATTTCTGGTCCCGCCGGTTTCGGATCCTTCCTGTTAATTTGTCTAATTCTGCATAGTCCATTAACTTCATCCTCCATTCTTCAATCATCGGCACTTCTTCTTGTTTCCATTTTTGGGCCAGTAGTATTCTAGCTGCTGTTGCTGCATATAAAAAAAGCTTACATTCCTTTCTATTTATATCACTTCCAACAATGCCCAGTAGAAATGCTTCTGGTTTCTTAATATATGTATATTTCAACATTTTTTTTCCAACTCATTATATATCATCTCCCAGAAGCATTTCACCTTTTTGCATTCCCACCACATATGATAGAATGTTCCCTCTTTTTCTTTGATCGGCAGTGGCTCTCAATGGTTTTTAGACAGGCCTACCCAAAGATGTCAGGGATTGAATTTGGGACTTTCTAAATGCAGGGCTGATACTATGTCACTGAACTATGGCTTTCCCCAAACTCCCTGCAAAATCAGGAACCCTGTTTCAGTTTCTTCATTCATTCAGTACAATTTATTAGTTGTCTTTCTAGCTAAGTTAACTCTCACATACAACACGAAAGACACCCACGTTGTGGGTGCACATGTGCCCCAGATTTGCTTTCTGTGTTTTTTGAGTTGCCCTATGCTTCATTCTCTTCACTCTTATGTTTCAGGCTCTGAGAATCTCTGTCGAGAACTGTTATGAACATCACTCAGCTACACTCATCAGTTAAAACATTATAAATGTGCTATAACAATGTGGAAACAGATGGTGCTGTAGAGCAGAAATCTGAAGTCAATGATAATTTCCACTGCAAGCTTTTATAGAGTTTCTTTTCATAACTTTTTTTATATGTAGCTGTGTAGATTCAGCCCCAGCCTTTGAGCACTGAAAGATTCCTGGGGTGCCAGAACATACTTCAGGTTGGGTTTCCTCGGACTAAAGGTCACTGGAGACTGCAGTGTCTTTATGACATGCGTTGTTTTTTTAATCCTTACAGGCTGAGCGTAAGATGGCAGGGCTCACAGCATTGACATTCCAACAAAAGTTGCTTACCAGTTAGGTTTCTAGGGGGCCCTTCAAGGCCATAGCTTTGGATTCACTACAGACAGCAACCAAGGCTTCTGTGTTTTCCCAGCTCCAGACCAAGATTAGCCCGGGTCTCTCATTCTCTTATACTCACTGATGACATCATCACCAACCAAGGGGGGTGGGCATGGAAACCATCACTTGCAAGTCAAGAAAAGAGATACTTAGCAGACTGGTCTAGAGCCATTAATTTAGCAAAGAGACTGCTTGGGCGACTGTAGCAGCATCTCTTGTTACAGAATCCCATTATATAGATATAAAACACAGGCTTAGAAGGAACCCGAATATAATATCGAGCACATCGCAATCCTATAACATCAAAAAGTTCTGTGTTTTCCAGTCCCTCTAATGAGGGACCTAGAAATGGCTATAACTTTTCCTCCTTTTGGCCAAAATAGATGAAATTTACAGGCACAGAAGCTCTTCAATAACATATTAAGGCTGCCAAATTGCAGACACATAGGTCCAGGGGCCTTATGTTTGAAAAATAAAAGGGATGAATCAGGTGAGCATAGCCAATGAGTCTCAAACCCTCAGTGAGTTAGAGGCTAGAAGAAGGGAAACTCTGGTCCTAAACCTCTGCTGCCTGGCAGGATATCTTTGGGAGAAGAAAAGGCTAAGGTGTAAACCCTACACAAATCCAGAGTGGAGTCCCTAAGATGGTTGGATAGTGCCTTGTACACCTCCTTCCAGCAACTGCTGCAGCTAAGCTGGCGACAAACATATTACTCTGCTTTCTATTGCACCACAAGTCCCAGAGTCATCTGGGCAGCTCAGAACCTCCGTACACACTGCCCTGGCTTACACCCTGGCTTCACCCCTGTTTGGCTTCACCCCTGGAGGCTCACTCCATTGTCTCTCAAGACAGAAGGATGCTAACAGTGGTAAATATCAATGCACTAGATTTAAAATAGTGTGTGATTTAAAATGTAGCAATCAAAGCTACTGTTAAAGCGCTATACCGTATTGGCCCGAATATAAGCCGCACCCGCAAATAAGCCGCACCTTTAAAATTCAAGGAGGGGGGGGGGAGAAAGAAAGACAGTACCTAAATACAAGCTGCTCCCTTAAAATTCCGCAGGCACTCACACCCATAAACAGCAAATGTTCTGTTTTACTGTATGTCTGTTTCAGCAGCAATGTCGTAAAAGCCAATTTTTGTAAGGTTGTGAATTTAAGCTGCACTTTAACTTTTCATGGTTGGAATTTGGGGGGGAAAAGTGCGACTTATATTTGGGCCAATATGGTAATAGTGCTACATATGTTTAGTTTTCTCTTCTGCAGTTAAATTTCAGGTGGCCTAATCCCAAGCATATTTACTTGGTAAAATGTTCCACCGATCAATTTCAGTATAACTTATTTCTACATTATTTCATTGCAAAAATCAGAGGAAGAATGTACTCCAGTCAGCTTCAGTGTGCTGACCTATTTTTTTTAATGTTGCCTGTCGGGTGGCATCATCAATATGTACAACTCACCGCAAACCAAAAGCCGGAGAACACAAAATTGGATTTTTTAGCGTCAAGCCAAAAGCATCTCAAATATGTCGGGAAACTCAACGTACGGTAAATGGAGTTGAAAGGGTAGTTAGATGACGCACTGCAAAAGAAATTGTTCAGTAACTCAGCCATGTTCCTGGAAGGTTGGCTACCAATCCAGAAAGCTTTGTGAAAACTGATGCCTCCATTGCGAGTGTGGTGACTGAATTAACGCCCCAAAATGCACAATTAGTTCTTTAAACTCTGCTGGTTTGGCACTAGGATTTTTTGAAGCTAAGTGAAAAAGCCGAAGCACTCTTAAACCTTCTGCACTTGCAGAAAGTACTTTACAGATTGGATAAGGGGGTAAAAGAACAAGACCCCAATTTAGTAGTGGGCTTTCGAAGAAGATATTATTACAAGCTTCAGTTGGCAACAACTCTGTATATGCATGTTCTGAAATGTTATTAAGGGCTATTATTTATTTAAATAATTTATATCCTGCCCTTTATTATTATTATTTTTTAAGTACCAAAACTTACAGCAGTGGGAGAGTGGAGAAGCAGAGCAAACTCCATTGGCTCCTCTGAGACACGCCATCTCCGGTTCCTCTCAGCTATCATCTGGGGGCAGACATTTCATCCAGCTGCCTCAGTGGGAGAGACAGAAAGCTTTGCTGAACACCCAGCTCCATCTGAACTATGGCGGCTGGTCAATACAGGGACAACTGTCTGGAAATTGGTGCCTGAGTTTTGAGTATTATTTTCCTCATCCTTCCTTGCCCCTTTTTCCTTGTGTGTTGTATGTATGTATGTATGTATGTATGTATGTATTTAAATGTAAACCTGCAGGTAGGCAGTGTCATTTTTTAAAATTTCATTTAAGCCACTGTGGGGGTCTTTTTGGCTGAAGAGTAATGTACAAATGCTCTAAATAAATGATAAATAAATAAATAAGGTGTACAGCTTTTCAGGGATAGTATCTGTAGTTCTTAATGCTCCCCAGTTTTCTAAGATACTTATTCCTAAGATACTTTTCTCATCACTTTCCTCTGTGTGTGTGTGTGTGTGTGTTTCTTTATCTACGTTCTTGAGACTTATGCATAATAGTGCTAGCTCATACATTGCCTTTCCAAATTATATTTTTCTAGATTCCTCCTTCTCTTTTTTACCCTTTTAGTTTTTGTTTGAATGTTCTTGTATATGAAGAATCTAAAATAACCTCACTGCACTACTGATTGTGGAGATCTAGGATGGATGCCTTTGCAGGATAGAAGCAATGTCAATGGGAGCAGGGGCCTATACATCATCCAATCAGCCTCCAAAGGAGCTAATTCTGCTAGATCAGGGGTTGCCAACACGGATGCAGTTTGCTTCCTAAATGAACTGGATGTTACAAGGCAGGGAAATTCATATTTCGGAGCAGGTAAACTAAATGCAAACATCAGTGACATCACTGGTCTCCAATATTGTTTCTTCCATATCCACACTGTCTGATGTTGACAGTGTTGTTTTAAAGCGCGCGCACACACACACAAATCTGGGAATTGTAGTTTACCCCACGTCCCAGCATCCTTAACACGTCCCAGCATCCTTAACAAACTACAGTTCCCAGGTTTTTTGGTGTGTGCCTGTGTTATGTGCTTTAAATGGATGCAGCCATTGAAAAGGTTCCAACACCTTTTGACCTTTTTCAATGCGCTGGCTGAACAAACATGTGGAATCTTTGCATATTATATATATCTGCTGCATCTGTCAGCGAGGACCGTCCCTTTCAGCATGACTCAGAAGGAAAAAAATGTTTCAATAAACTGTTACGTGCATCAATAACAGTAAAGCCTACATCGAGCAAAAGAACCAGGAACCTCTGTTTTTCTCATCCAGTCAAATAAACTGCAAGTGTGAAGAATTCCAATAAGATCTTTTTATAAGCCTTCTTCTTGAGCTGACTTTTTATAATTATCAGCTGTACGGAAAACACTTGCCTCATATTGGCTAGAGCCACCCCACTTTGGAAATCCATCACTTTGCCTTGCAACGTTTCATTTGCTATTTCATATAATTGTCTAAGTCCTAAATGACCTCGGGTCCACTTACTGGAAAGAGTGCCTTCACTTTCTGACCTGAATTATGCGATCTTGGGGTTGTACTCAATGCCAGACCTCTTGAAAATAATGGACAGGGCTAATTCAGGCCTATGAATGCTAATGGTTCTATGGTGGGAACTTAGTTTGAAACAACCATTGGGGAGTGTGGTGCTGACCTCTTCCCAGCCAGCCTTCTTCCCATCATTTCATTTCCCCCCAACATTTACCGTATTTTTCTGTGTATAAGATGCCCCCATGTATAAGATGCACCCTACTTTAGGGAACCCCGAATTTATAAAATGGGCATATGCACTATCCGTGTATAAGATGCCCCCAGATTTTTAACCTTATTTTTAAGTAAAAAAAAAAGCCCTAGTATTATACACGGAAAAGTACGGTATATACCACCTGCTCCTCCAAGGGGCTCAAGGTGGTGTACATGGTTCCACCTGCCCCCATTTTATTCTCACAACAACCCTGTGAGGTTGGTTAGCCTGAGAGCTTGGGACTGGCCTATGGTCATCTACTGAGCTTAATGGCTGAGTGGGGATTCAGACCCTGACATCCCAGGTCCTAGTCCAACAGTCTAACCACTTCAGCATAAGCTCTCTTTGAAGTGGCAGAGACAGGCAGAGATCGTTCCACCAGCTGGACAGCAACCCAGGCTACCTCTCCGGTTCCAAAGTTGGGAGGGAGGGTTGGGACTGTGAGATGCTTCCACAGAGAGGAGTTGATAAAGAGAAGTGTTTCTTTTATCTTGTATACCACTGTAAACAGATGAAAACATAGCAGGATTGCAATAACACTCGTAGTGTAGCAAGTACTATAATGGATTTACAGTCATACCTCGGGCTGAAGTAGCTTCATGTTAAGAATTTTCGGATTGCTCTCCGTGGTGACCCAGAAGTAACGGAGTGCGTTACTTTCAGGTTTCGCCGCTCGTGCATGCACAGATGCTCAAAATGACGTCACTCGCATGCGCAGAAGTGGTGAAATGCAACCCGCACATGTGCAGACACGCAGTTGTGTGTTACATTCTACTCAGGATGCGAACGGGGCTCCGGAATGGATCCCGTTCACATCCAGAAGTACCAATGTATATATAATATGGACTATTGGAAAAGTTGCAGTAGAAAAGGTTTAATAATAGGACCCATGGAGGGAAATCCAGAGATTCAGAGAAATCTCCAAATGTGTATGTGTATGGTTGTATTGTTATAATTTTATACTTTTAAAATCAAATAAAAATTAGTTCCAAAAAAAAAAAGATAGAGGTGTTTCTTCCTTTCTTGTATAATACAAGAACCAGAGATCATTCAATGAAGATGAATATTGGAAGAGTCAAAACATAGAATGGGATGTCCTTCTTCATATAGAAGACGTTAAGTACGGAATTCACCGCTACAAGACATTGTGGTGGCCACCAAGTTGTACACCCTTAAAGGAGATAAGACAAATTAATGGAGAGCAAGATTATATCAGTGGCTGCAAGCTATGACGGTCATGTTCTCTCTCCACTGTCAGGGGCAGTATGTGTGTGGGGGGGAGAGAGGACTGATGTTCTCATGCCCTACTTGTGGCTTCCCATGGGCATTGTTGGCCATTGTGGAAACAGAATGCTGGCCTAGATAAACCTTTGGTCTGATCCATGGAAGGCTCTAGCATGTTCTTAGAAGTGTGGTGGGAGTCAGCGATGGCAGCATTTAGACAAGTTTTAGACCCTTGGGTGAAGATCCGCCATGCAGTCATCTAGTGGGCCATTCCACCTCTATCCCAAAGAAAGCTTTTCAGAGAGTAAAGGGTTGCTGAAAAACTGTAAAATAAGGATGCAAAAATGGTGAGGTATGGGGAAGTCTGAGAAAGAAGGCTTATGAAAATGAGGTTATGAAACTATATTAGTGTGTTTGTTTTCGTTTGTTGATGTGTGTATGTTGTTTTGTTTTAAAATTGGAAAATTAATAAAAAAATTATTTAAAAAAAAAAAAGAAACCTTTTCAGAGAGAACTTTACAGCAAGTTTACCAGAGCCATGGCAGACATTTGCCATAACCGGAACTAAAGTCACACTGTACAATAAATGAAGAATTTACGTAAAACAACAGCGGAGGAGGAATGTTAAAAATAGGCTCTTTGTTTACACTGCCATCAGCTAAATTGACACTTGAAGTGAGATGTAATAGATGAGTGGAACTTCCTTGGCGTTAGCCTTGCTCTTATCTTGACAAACGAACCTTTTAATACTCTTGAAAAGAAAATAAACTGCCGTGCAATTGAGGAATACAATGAAGGCCTGTAAGCGTGGGAAGCAGTTTACTGAAGCCACCATCAAATTCTCACACATTGACTATATCCTTTATCTTATAATGTTGAGAGCGGAATTTTCTTATGTGTGGATGAAGGCAATCATTCAGCAAACCTCACAGAAGCCAAATAAATGTACATGCAGGTACATTAATTTTCTCTCTCTCTCTCTCTCTCTCTGGTGGTGGGGGGGGGGTTGTTGTTGGTGGTGGGTGCTGCTCAGTTGGCACTGGCCCACAGCAGCGTCTTCTTGGTGGTTGTTACCCATTTGTGGAATGTCCCTTCCCCCTTGTGAGGCCTGTCTCTCCCTCATTTTTAACTTTCAGGAGGAATTGCAAAACATTTCTGTTTACTCAGGAATTCGATTGCTAAAACACTGTCCCTGGCAACCTTGAAATTATTAGCTGTGAGAGTGGTTATCCATGTTTGTGGACATTTTAAATTGTTTAAAATGCATTTCTATTTCATTTTTAGCTGTATTGTTTTATCACTTTGTGTTTGCTGCCCTGACTTTTACTTTTCCTCAAGCTACAGCCAAGGATAATAATAATAATAATAATAATAATAATAATAATAATAATAATAATAATATATTTATACCCCACCCTTGCCGGTTTAAAAACCGGGCTCAGGCAGCTAACAACAAATTTAAAACACTTAATTGTAAAAACAGCATAAAATACAGTATAAAAACATGAATAACAATAAAATTCAAAATTCAGAAATCAATTTAGGGGAAATAAGCATTAGATAATCCCCAGAGCTAGCTGGCTGAATTGGTCCTGCTTGAGCCAGCGAGGAGGCCAGGGGAGAATTAGCTGTGGGGTCTCAGAGTGGATAATCTTCATAAAAGGGGAGAGGGAGGGAAGAAAAGGGAAATAAAAGATCAGGCTGAATTCAAATTAAAGGCCAGGCGGAATAGCTCTGTTTTACAGGCCCAACGGAAGGAGGTTAAATCCTGAAGGGCCCTAGTCTCATGGAACAGAGCATTCCACCAAGTCAGAGCCATCACTGAAAAGGCCCTGGCCCTGGTGGAGGATAGTCTGACTTCCTTAGGGCCTGGGACCTCTAAACTATGGTTGTTCATGGACCCTAAGGTCCTCTGCGGGGCATACCAGGAGAGGTGGTCCCATAAATACGAGGGCCCTAAGCCTTGCACCTTGGCTTCAGCTCCTGGTTAGTGATGGTAGAACTTAACCAAGGGTCCTGGTTCAGATACCACAGCTGCTTAGTTGCTGTGCTACGCTAGGCAAGGAAGACCAGGGAGACTGCTGTGATCTCCTTCCCAGGAAGTTGTGGGTTGGCTTAGTGTAGGGGTCTGCAACCTTTAAGACAAAAAGAGCCACTTGGACCCGTTTCCGAAGAAAAAAAACCTGGGAGCCGCAAAACCATTGTGACATTTAAAATAAATATATCTCGGGAGCCGCGATCTGACAGCGGGCGGGAAGGTGACGTCGGGACGGTGCGTGACTAACGCACGCACCGCCCCCATGCGACGTCACAGCCAGTACAGCGCCCGCCACAGTGGGGAGTGTCGGGGCGCACAATGCGCCTCCTCCCCTCGCTAGTATCCGCCCCGGAGCCACGGCAAAAGTGTAAAAGAGCCACATGCGGCTCCGGAGCCGCGGGTTGCAGACCCCTGCCTTAGTGCCACATGCAAACATGATATATATTTTCAATAAAATAGTGACAGAGAGAGATTTACTCTGTGATGGGTAGGGATGGAGGTAAATTCAAGTGTTTGCCTTTTAAGAAGAAACAACCTAATTCATCTGTTTCAACGCGATTTGCGAACTGAAACGCAGTTATGCAGTTTGCACTTCTATTGGCAATGCATTATGCACAAAAATGCACATCTAAGGGGAAAGATGCATAAATATGCATGTATTAGGAAGAAACACTTGCAGACTCTTGTCTGTTTAGTCAAAACTGTATACGAAAAGTTGTTTCTCAGGAGAAATTTGCACCAAAATGCTGGTGAATTTTCATGAAGGTTTTTGAAGAGAAAATTTGCAGAGTGCTGTGGAAATGTGGAGAACTGAATTTAATTTTGGGGAGGTAAGATATAAGTTAGGGACGCAGGTGGCGCTGTTGGTTAAAGCCTCAGCGCCTAGGGCTTGCCGATCGAAAGGTCGGCGGTTCGAATCCCTGCGGCGGGGTGCGCTCCCGCTGCTCGGTCCCAGCGCCTGCCCACCTAGCAGTTCGAAAGCACCTCCGGGTGCAAGTAGATAAATAGGGACCACTTACTGGTGGGAAGGTAAACGACGTTTCCGTGTGCGGCTCTGGCCAGAGCAGCGATGTCACGCTGGCCACGTGACCCGGAAGTGTCTCCGGACAGCGCTGGCCCCTGGCCTCTTAAGTGAGATGGGCGCACAACCCCAGAGTCTGTCAAGACTGGCCCGTACGGGCAGGGGTACCTTTACCTTTAAGATATAAGTTACACATGTGTGACATTGTCAGGACACATGTGCCCACCAACATTACATGCAAGAAGAGAATTCTCAGGAAAAGGGGAATGAGAAAAGTCTCAGTGAATAAATATCAAGCCAGTTCTAAATCATGCCAGGGGGAAGTTCGCATATCACAATTACGTAAGCATTAGGTGCCAACTTTTTGAGAAATGCCTTTTAATGACCATTGATTAGATTAATAAATTTTATGTGACAACAGTCTGGCAATTTCCTTATTACTGACAATGACAAGCCTATCAACAGGTGCCCAGTTTGTTTTCCTAAGAGTTGTGTAACACGAACACAATGAGCATTTATTGAGTTCTCCTCTTGCAGGAGACGAGTGAATACTGAAAGCTAAACAAACATCTGTATTGTTAATTCACCACACTAAAGCAGGGCCCTAGCATCATTGAGCTGTTATTGTTTGTATTAGCATGGCTGGTTTGTTGTGTTTTAGATATTTGATTGCTATTCATAGTGTATTGAATGTCTTGTTCTTTTTTATTGAATGTTACATTGAGGCTTCAGTACAAGGGGATGAATAAATTAAAGACAAACAACATTTGGTTGTTAAGTGTTTCCCTTGATGTTCATATTTAATATGTCTGTGAACTTGTTACGTTTTGGAATGGTCCTCCGTTGTGAGTTATTCCTTTTACACCTTTAGTTTTTCATCCACAGCACAGGACTGCAGTTTAGCCAAACCCTGAACCTGCCTGCCTTCAATAATCTTAATGATACGTCTCCAAGGTCTTAGAAATCTGCAGCCAAGTGTGGGGTTACTAGAGCCAGCAGGGCAACATTCAGTTGCATATCAGTATTCGGGAAGCAGAGCTGGGTTCTTAACTTGGAAGTATTTCTGCATGGGTCTCTGAGAAATGCTGTGGTCAGATATTGCTGCTCAGCAACTGTTCTGGGCAAGTTGTAGTTGTCAACTGAAGACCCTACTGCTAAAAACAGGCACAATCCCAAGGACGAGCAATGGTGTTTTTTGGATATGTTGCTGCTCATTCTGAATTATCTCAGAGTGCAGCATTTAATGAAATGACATTTGGTTTCCTTTCCTAAATGATCACCTACATTTCTTCATTACCAGTTGGGAATTTCATTGCTGGATATCTGCAGTTTAGCTAATTGATGCAGTCTTCCAAATATTTGGCTGGGAAGAGATAGCTGCTTTTAAGAGAGTTTAAAGCTGTTGTTGTTGTTGTTGTTGTTGTTGTTGTTGTTGTTGTTGTTATTATTATTATTATTATTATTATTATTATTATTATTAATTTATTATTTATTATTTATACCCTGCCCATCTGGTTGGGTTTCCCCAGCCACTCTGGGCGGCTCCCAACTGAATATTAAAAACAAAATACAACATTAAACATTAAAAACTTCCCTAAACAAATGTATTTTAAAAGTAAGATAGTTGCTTATTGCCTTGACATCTGATGGGAGGGTGTTCCGCAGGGTAGGCACCACTACCAAGAAGGCCCTCTGCCTGGTTCCCTATAGCCTCACTTCTCACTGTGCGGGAACCGCCAGAAGGCCCTCGGAGCTGGACCTCAGCGTCGTGGCTGAACGATGGCGGTGGAGATGCTCCTTCAGGTATACAGGACTGAGGCTGTTTAGGGCTTTAAACGTCAGCACCAACACTTTAAATTGTGCTCGGAAACGTACTGGGAGCCAATGAAGTTCTCTCAGGACCGGTGTTTGAGGCAGCTTTTGCTCCTCAGGGTGTCCACACGATTTCCTTTTGAACCATTGCCCCTGAATGCACAGCTATGGAAAAGGGCAGCACCCTGGTGAGGGCAGAACGTCCGTACCAGTGAGAGTTGTGTAGAAGAGCAGAGCTGGCCAAACCACTTGGCAGGGCAAGGCTGCTGCTTCAGGTGGTAGAAGTCCCCCAGGTGTCATTCTCACAGGTGCCCTGCCTGCCCCATCACCTCCACTTACAGTGGAGAAGCGCCACTGCCGTTGGCACCAATTTTGGACACCCAAAATTTTCAAATCCATTTGGGGCAAGATCTGCCCTCAGATTGGTGCAATCTTGACATAAATCAGTGCCACTGGCAGTGCTGCCTCTCCTTCAGCAGTGGATGCAGCAGTGAGCAGCAGCAGCAGGAGGAGAAAGAGCAGATAGGTGGTGACAGTGGCATAGCATGGGGAGGCCACAGGGGTGGTTGTCCCAGGTGCAAAATTATTAAGGGTGCAAAAATTCAACACCTGGCGCTGCCTCAATATAGCTGTGTGCATCTGTCACTGGGCTCCATCTTCCCTGTGTGAACCAGGAAGTGACCTCTCCAGACAATGGAACGACTCTTCTTTTCTTAACTCTGTGGCTGCGATCTCCTGGCTGATGTGGACGCTGTTAGGCAGCTGGATGTGGATGCGTACTCCATCCATTTCCCTCCTTCCCAACCCCTCTCAGTGCAGCCCCGGGTTCTGGCAACCCACACTATGCCAGTGGGTGGTGGCAGGAACAGGGGAAGGCAGTACTTCCTGTTTCACCTGAAGAGGTGAAATGGGGCACACGGCCTCTGTAGAAGAGGGCATGCCAGCAGGTGTGGCATTTCTCGTACCATTGTGTGATATGACAGGCTGCACCTGCCAGAGTTCCCTCATTTGTACAGCGATTAGAGAGGGAGAAGCCTTTTCTCCTAGGCATGTTGACATCCTACTTCCTGGGCTTACGGATACTGGATTGAGCTTGCATAATGTCCTTGTCCTTCCCCTGGATACTTCCTGCACAGACGCAATCGTATCACCAGAACAACCACTAGAGCAGCAAACAAGTGAGACAGCGTTCAATGAAACAAGGATAAATTGGGCTTGTTCGAAAACCTGTCAGCCAAATGGGAAGTCTCCCAGCAATTTAGAGCTCCTAAGCAATGATTAATAGTTATGCAAGACTCCCAAGAATAGTAAGAGGGGGTAAAGGCACATCTATAACAATAAATTTACTTCTGTGTCCAGTTAATTCCTTTTCATAGACAATCCTTCCCACCTCCTTAATTGTTATGGGCAAGAGACACACCATGTTAAATGAGAGAAAAGCTTCTGTATGCTATGACTTCCCCACTTTTTAACCATGCACACATTTATATCAAATTATTTATGGACTGCCTTCCATTGTGAACAATAACAAAATGGTATACAAAAGAAAGGCAGTACTATAAAATGACAATAAAGCAGAATACTTAGAGTTTAGTAAGACTGGTAATAGGTTTGGGTGGACCTGCCAATTTCGGTTCCTCTCAATGTCTCATTTTCCCAGCCATATGTTAAGTTCTCCACATTTCCAAAATTAGTATGCAAATTTCTTTTTCAAAAGTTCTCACAAAAAAAAATCATCAGCTTTTTACAGTGCACATTTCTCCTAACTTTTGTCTAATATGCACTTTTCTGCAAAGCACATTTTTCTTAATATTTATGTTTTTCCCAATACAGTGGTACCTTAGGTTACATACGCTTCAGGTTACATACTGTCAGAGCTGCCCAAGGTCCCAGCTCACAAAGGACCAACGCCAGTTCTTGCTATATTCAAAAGTCTTTATTAAGGTTCAGTTTCAATTTCAAAGCCGCGGCGCGCAGCTCTACATCTCAACCCTAGACCGCTGGAGTTCCGTCTGAATCTCCTCCCCCCAGACACCAGTTCAAGACCCTAGCCTTGCTCCACCTCCTCCTTTGCTCCTTTCTCCTCTGGGTCCGTCTGCCCTTCCTGGACTCTTCTGATGCTGATTCCCCGGATTCTTCCCCCTGCTTCCGGCGTGCTTTAGGACCTGGCTCCCAATCCGAGCTCCCTGCTGTCCCGCGCGCCTGTACCTTTGAACTTGGCGCGCGCGCCCAGCCGGCAACCTTCCTCCTGACCGTTACACTGCTCCTGTCACTGCTTCCCCCTTCGGGGGGGCTAGCTGGGTCTGACTCCCCCCCCCCCGTTCCCTCACTCAGCGATAGGGGCGTGGTCAGCCCTGACTCATCTTCTCTCCCCACTGGAGGGGAAGCCGGCCCTGACACGTGGGACTCTTCCCTCCCGCTACGCTCTGGTGGGGAAGCTGGTCCCGATCTCCAGCTGCTGCTTTGGGAGTCGCCGCTGGCCCCTTGCTTCTGGTGCGTCCCTCCCGGGACCCCCCTTGCCCTGGCCATCGGTGCCCCCTTCTGGGAATCTTCCGAATCGCTGGAGAAGCTCATGGAATCTCTCGGCCCACTGTCATACTCTCCTACGCTGCCCTCGGATTGTTCCCCTTCGCTCTCCGCCTCCTCTCTCCCCTGTGCCTCTGCTCCCGAACCCCTGACACATACGCTTCTGGTTACAGACTCCGCTAACCCAGAAATAGTACCTCGGGTTAAGAACTTTGCTTCAGGATGAGAACAGAAATCGTGCTCCAGCAGCGTGGCAGCAGCAGGAGGCCCCATTAGCTAAAGTGGTGCTTCAGGTTAAGAACAGTTTCAGGTTAAGAACGGACCTCCGGAACGAATTAAGTACTTAACCTGAGGTACCACTGTATAAGCATTTTATGCACACTCTATCTATCTATCATCTATCATCTATCTATCTATCTATCTATCTATCTATCTATCTATCTATCATCTATCTATCATCATCATCTATCTATATCTATCTATATCTATCTATATCTATCTATATCTATCTATCTATCATCTATCTATCATCTATCTATCTATCTATCTATCTATCTATCATCTATCTATCTATCTATCATCTATCTATCTATCTATCTATCTATCTATCATCTATCTATCATCTATCTATCATCTATCTATCATCTATCTATCTATCATCTATCATCTATCTATCTATCATCTATATCTATAAATCTATATCTATATCTACATCTATTTCTATAAATTCAGAGGACTCTGAATTTCATTGCTTCAATTCATGGCAAAAATATTCAGAGCTCTGTTTGTCTTTGTTAATAGAGAGGATGTTGGAAGAAAATCACCATTTGCTTTAGTCAAAGAAACGAACATGTTGTGTGCCAAGCACTATCTCAGTGCGCTATTCCTCATTGCAGATGTGATTGTTTTTTAAGTGCTTTGCATCTGAATTTGATTCTGAGTCACAGAGCAAGAACTGGAAGCCAGTGTAGAATTGCTGTATGTAAATATTTTCACTACTCACATCTGTTGTTAAGATGCAACAACAGAGAGCTCATTAGTAGGGCATAATGACAGTTCAAGAGACAGTATCAGGAACCACAACACAGCCAAGGGTGAACATCAGGAACACAAGGCATTAAACCTCCTACATGAAGACAGCACAGAAGAGTTATTGTTCACAGTTAAACATGGGCAGTTTTCCCTGTCTGTGTTCTTATGCAGTTTATCCACCATCAAGAAATCAGAAGAGAACCTTGTTCAATATGTTTTGCCCCAGAGGTTTCCTGAACTTTGCTCATGCTTGTTGCTTGTCTGGATGGAGGATAGACAGTGGTTGCCTAGAGGAGTTCCTCATCTTTGGTTTAAATGGTAAATAGTTGTGCTCTGGCAGCAGTTCACATCTTTTGAAGGTGAAGAATTAAGCCCCTCAAAGATGAATTTGTGGAAGACTTGTGCCTTGTGCAGAAGATATTGTATTATACTGAAGAAAGCTGGGATATCCCTTTGAAAATATAACAGTGGCATTTATCCATATCAGTTTTGAGGGGCGGACTTTGGTAATCTTTCTTAACCACATGCAAGGCCAGAATTGGATCTTCTCAAATTTGCACCCAGCTTGGCTCAGCGCCCTGTGCAGGGAAACTGCTTGTACCACCCAAAATCTGGCACTGTCTGTTTTCAGCACAAATCAGTTTCCTGGAAAAGCATGGAAGACTGCTCTTGTTCACCTGTAAAAAGGTAAAGGTAAAGGACCCCTGACAGTTAAGTCCAGTCGCAAAAGACTCTGGGGTTGCAGTGCTCATCTCGCTTTACTGGCCGAGGGAGCCGACGTTTGTCTGCAGACAGATTTTCCAGGTCATGTGGCCAGCATGACTAAGCTGCTTTTGGCGAAACCAGAGTAGCACATGGAAATGCCATTTACCTTTCCGCCGGAGCAGTACCTATTTATCTACTTGCACTTTGATGTGCTTTTGAACTACTAGGTTGGCAGGAGATGGGACCGAACAATGGGAGCTCACCCCGTCGTGGGAATTCTTACCGCCCACCTTCTGATCAGCAAGCCCGTGGCTCAGTGGTTTACACCACAGCGTCACCTGCGTCCCTTGTTAACCTATAGGACTTGGGAATAGCCAAAACCTCCAGGTAGTTACATGGGCAAATCTGACCACATTTGATGGGCAGTTTCATGCAGGAAGAAGCAGTCCTTCAGATATCCCACTCCCAAGCCAGTTCCAGCTGCTGTGACTCTTTATGTGCACCCAATAAGAATGTTTGTTATGTAAAATGTTACCATAGTGTAGTGGGAAATGCACAGTAAGCTCTACAGATGAGCAAAGCCTGAAACCATGGTTAAACCATTTCCAATCTGTATGTTGTTTTTCCAGGGCTTCACCCTGGTAAATGGCATGATTCATTACATAAGTGTTCCTTGAGCATCATTCTCAAGGCCTCTGCCTCCATTGCTATACAACTTGTTTAGTCAAAGATTAAGCAATTAGGAAGAAGTCAGATGTCTTTCCAGAACTTTTCTTCCTCATTCAGAAAATCAGGAGATTTACCACTTGGCCCTAGTTCATCCTAGGACTTACACTGTGTACTCTAAGTGAGCCCAGTATTGTTTTAGGGAAAGAAGGCTGGCAGACAGCAGAGTCAACTGTCATTAACAAAGTCTTTGGCGGTATTTGTCACAGCTAGTATGTATGAGAATCCAGTTACAGCCTGACAGCTGGGAAGTACAAATTAATGTATGTTTGCTTCACTTATGCAATGTGGAGAGGATGTCCATTTGTTTGCTTTCCTTTAATGGACTTTGATTGATTTCCTGAGTCTAAAAGCCTGGGTCATAATCAGGAAATGCCAAGAGTTATACAATGTAAGTGCTGTATGGAAGATCACATTTTCATACAGAGCAGAAACCAGGGCTTCCGTAGGTACTGGCTACAGCAGAGGTCAGCAACCTAAGACCCATGGGCCAGTTCCAACCCATGAGCTTCCAGGAACCGGCCCACGGCCGTTCCATGGATCAGCGTGGGGTTTCCATGCTTTTTTCCCACGGAGCCATTTTCCGCCTGAAATAGCATGTGTGCATGCACACGGGCGCTCCGCCGTCCCGGAAGAGCATCAGAAATAGCTTGAGCGCACGTGCTGGTGTGCACACGCTCTGGCCCACCAAGAGGTCTGCCAGGGAGTGGACCAGACTGGCCTCAAAAAATGTTGCCGACCCCTGGGTTACAGCAACAAGTGATTTTTGCCTAATGCACTGAGCAAATCTTGACTTTGCCCAACAAAGTGAGTCATGCACGAGCTAGGGACTCAGCTAGATTGGCGAAGAAAAAGCCAATTATATGCATTGTATATTCAATATAACATTCTGCCACCAGATGGTGCTGTGGAGTCCTGCTTTTCTCTACCTGTTTTCCCTGTTGAAATTTACAACATGTTTAGCTGAAACACTTCGTTGATGTGTCTAGATCCAGCCCAGAAAATTGGAGCATCAGATATTTTCATAAGACACCAATGGGACACCAGTGGCACCAGAAGTCAGGTTCTGAGGCCGGGGGGGGGGGGGGATGCATGACATCATGACGTCACATGCACTAAGCTATCCAATGGTCTCCCATGTAAATCTTGGACACTCTGGTGCTGGGAGGGGTGCAGTGCTCGGCTGGCCTTAACAGGCAGCAGCTTCAGGTGCCACAGCATGTGTGTGTGTGTGTGTGTGTGTGTGTGTGTGTGTGTGTGGACAGCTATAAATTTGTGTCTGAATGATGAAACAAGCCGTTTTAAAGTTTAGGTCCTAGCAGGGAGTGGGTGTTTACCGGGCTCCATTTTCGACAGTAAAATGCTTTGTGCCACCATTACTAAGGGGACTGTTGAATGATGGGGAACTTGCGGCCCCCCAGATGTTGTTGGGTTCCAACTTCCACATACGCTCCAACTTTTTCTAATCAAAATCCAGGACACGCCCCCCCCATGCCTCCACTCACCTACCCAACACTCCCCTGCCTGCCACAGCTGCCTTGGCCCAACCCCACCCCCTTGTTGCTCACACTGCTCATTCTTGCCCTCCCCACCTGCCCACCGTGTGAAATGGGGCGCCCTGGTGTGAAGGCAGAGACCAAGGTGCCCTAAAGCAGCCATCCCGCTTCAAACTTGGCACTTGGCAGATATGCTTCCATCTGCCCCAATCAGGGTGGTCAACGGTCAAGTATGTTGGGAGCTGTACTTCCAGGGACAACTGGAGGACCACAGGATCCCTTTTCCTGGGTTAGATGCTGCCGAGATCCCACAACTGAATTTACCCACTTCCACATCACTAATGCCAGCCACTGCCTTTTTTTCTTGCTTGCCCCTCTTGAACTACCTGCAGGAGGAAGTGCAGGTGATCCACCTGCCCTCCAGAAGAATGTGGGAAGCTGAACCTTCGGTTTTTGTTGTTAGCATGAGAACGGCTGGCTGTAGTTAGAGGCTCCGGGCTTCAGTTGTGTTTGATACAAAAATAAACTAGGCCGGCTTCTTTTTTGCATGCTATCTCAGTTCTTACTGGAAACCTGAGAATACCTCAGACTGGGGATGGGAAAATACGTCCATTTTAGTTTCTCTCCATCTCTCATTTTCCAGTTCACCATATTCTTACATCACCTCAGGTTCTTTTTAAACCCCACAAGAAAATTCACCAGGGTGAATTTCTCCTAATATGCACATTATTTTGCACAGCATATTTCCCTAATATGTATAGCTTCCAGAACTGAATGCTCCTTGTATTTTATTTTCTCCTGCATGTGCATTTTAATGCTCATTTTACCTTAGTATATACATAATTGTAAACACTACTTTGTATTGCCCTTTCCTCAAATCCTCAGCAGCAAGCTCAGCCCAACTCCTCACCCCACCACATCTTGAATAGCTGAATAAAGTTTTGAATAAAGTTTGGCAGAACACCCCCACCCCAGCCAGCCAGCCTTACATTGCAGGTGGGAAATTGACTAAGTGGAATATTCCACATCCCAAAACCTTCAGTGGGTGTTCCTGGTGTTTTTCCTTCCAGATGGTTTCCAATATAACAAGAAACGATGTAGAAAATAATCTTTAGTAAGCCTCAATAGAGCAACACATTGAGAGTTTGCAGGGGGCATGCATTTATGAAGTGGCTTCTTAGCATAATTACTAGAAAAGGTTAAACTTAGCAATCCTTAATGTGCATAATCAACTGTACAGTGCTAACAACATCTAGGATTTTTAATCATGTCTCAGACCTTGTGGGGGGCTGGACTATATTATTTTGGGGGGAAATGGATGATTCCTGTGCCCCACAAATAAGCCAGAGATGCATTTTAAAGAAAAGCACACATTCTACTCATGTCAAAACACCAGACAGGCCCCATAAATCACCCAGAGATGCATTTTAAATAAAAGGACACATTCTACTCATATAAAAACACGCTGATTCCCAGACCGTCCGTGGGCCGGATACTTCTTGTTCTGTAAACTGCTTGGAGGTCATTTGCGGTGAAAAGCAGAAGATGGACAGAAGTCATTCCAGAATATGGTACCCACCTGCTGTATACAGTTGGGTCTAAGAGCAAACTTCTTCATCGTCTTCATCCTCATAAGAAATTCATTTTACTGAGATTTTCTAGGTACCCAGGTGAACCTGGTTGTTCCTTCTCCAGAAACTGGAAGATTTCAGAAGCACCTGGCAAGCTACTTCAAGTTTATCATTTCTATCGGAATAAATAAAATGGAAAACTTTGGGAAAAGTGTATCCTGCTATTTTAAGTGTTATGGAGGAGGAAGTTTCACATGGCTTCCTTTCCCATTGCAAGTAATAATTTATTCTTTGGAATCTGAAGCTTTGAGAGATTTATTAAATAGTTTTCCATCTATGAATAGTTGAGATAAGCCTATATACACAGCTATCGTTGCCCAGAGGTTTTGTTTGTTCATTTTTAAAAAAACCGGGCAAGAGAATGCTTCCTTCTTCTTACTAATCCTATTAATCTAAACCAATTTCACACTTCTCCGAACGCAATTGAATCCTGAGTTAATTTTCAAAAAATATAATAACCAAACACGCCCCCCCCCCATGGATTTATGTAACCAATAAGTAGGTAGGGGAACAAGCTGCTGTCTCTGATTCTTTATGGTTAAGTTGTTCATGGTCAGAACCAGGGGCCATCCTCTCCACTGGGTTCCTGGGCAGCTATTTTAGTACTGGAAAGGTAGTAGGGCCACCTTTCAATGGAAACCACATTTACTCCCTTGTCTCCTGCACTGAGTACTTAGGAAGTTGTCTTATACTGCGTAAGACTATTGGTCCATCCACACACATCCCAACCCCCCCCCCTCTTCTAGTGGAGATGATTTCTCAGACAATCCAAGTGATACACTACCACTCATATTGGAAGAAACCAACTAGGAAAAATGGTTGGGGGATTGGCAAGGGGGAAGGCCTGGGGAAAGAGTCAGCTCTCCCTTCCTACCTCACCCTGCTGCACTTTGGATCTCCCCCAATATGCTTTCATGGATCTGGCCCATAGGTCTGCTGCCTTCCTGTCCCATTCAGCCCTGGCAAAGGCCAGATAGCTTTACAGGCCTGTGGCATTGTAGAAAGAGGGATGTGTTGTGTTGCCAGAAAGGTCACCAAGGAGTGGTGGGTTATAGAAAAAGCGATGCAGACGTCCTTAAACAGAGTTCAAAGCATTTGCAGCAATAATGCCATCATTATGGAGTGCAGTGATGCAATTTTTATCACCGAGCAGCGTGTGAAAATAAAAGAAAGTACATCTGATCGCCTCTGATCGGAACTGGCGGTCAAAGGTAAATAGCTCTCCAGATCAACAATTAACCACTAGCATGACCTTTTATGTGACTATATGCTTCAGGATCAATAAATGGCTCTTGTGAGCAGCTTCATTATATTTGATGTTGCTCATTTATTCATTCATCACATTTCTACCCCGCTGGCAGGAGCTCAAGAAAGTATAAGGGCACATGGGATTTTTGCATGGTAGCCTCATTATAAACCTATGAAGTCGGCTATGGTTAGGGTAGAATTGCTATTTGTTTATTTGATAAATTTATAGTCCACCTTTTCATGCAAATGGTGACTTGTGATGCTGTTAAGATTGTAATTTCTTAGTACAGACTATGAACCTTGGTAACTTCTATGGCTATCGTTCAAGTTGAGATGAGCGCAGAAAAGAAAAATTCAGAGATTCTTCTGAATACAAGTTGCTGGAAACCACAGGAGATGAGAGTGCTCTTGTACAGGTTTTCCACATGTACCTGGTTTAAACCATGCTCAAAGTAGCTTACAACACGGAAAAAATACATAACAATAACCTAAGCAATAAACAATAAATAAAACATTAAAAAAATACACACAACCAAACTGAACAATTCCCACATCAATAGCAACAAGATCTAAAATAAAGATACAAAACAACAACTCCACCAATAAAACCTGTCAGCCCAAGAGCCAGTTCAGCAGCCTCAGCTTTTGCAGCTGGAGTCAGTCAAGGCCCTGCCCTTGACTGTAAGGCCTGCAAGGCAAGGAGCAGATCTTCCAGGACTCACAGCCAAGATTCCAGGGTCTTCTGTCCCGACAAGACATTAATTCATCAACTGTGGGGAGCATGCTCATTGGTTCCTCGGGAAACTGAAGGAACGGCATTCTGAATCTCTACCTCTCTCAAGGGAGTTTTGTCTTTCACCAGCAGCATAAGATGGAGAAAGACTCCCTGCAGCTACCTGAAAAACGAGAGAGAGAAGAGAGGAAGGAGAGTACTTGTGCCAGCTTAAAAGAAAAACAAATGCATTGTAGCATGTGATTCCATGGGCAAGAGGCTGCTTTGTCAGATGCATCAGAAGATGGATCCAGACAGTTGTCAAGGCTGGAGTCAGATACAGATCAAAGGAAGAGTCAGTTGCCGGTGAAGTTAACTCTTTATTCAAGGAAATTGGATGCAACAAAGCAACACTTCCCGGAAGGTTTTGCCCCTTTGGAGCAGTTGCTAGGACTGAAGGTTCCTGCCTTCCACCCATCTTAAGGCTCTTCCTCTCCCAGATGTTTCCCAAGCAGTCTCAAACTGCACCTGCACATCTCTGGACTCTGTTTTACTCTCCTCCTTTGCATTCATGGATACCAGGTGGGGAGTGGAGCAGAGCTTGTCACAGCAGGAGAGGGAGACTTCTGGGGTTCTTCAGCAGTCTCTTGACCTCCCTCCTCTGCTTCAGCCTTGGAGCCTAAACTGTTCCGTCACAGGTTCCTCCTGCTCACTAAAACCTTCAGTATCCAGCATCTCTTCCCAAGCTTGCCCCTCTGATCTTTCCTCCGTGTCCCACCACCAATCCCTGGGCTCTGAGCCTTCCTCCTCTGGGATCTTCCTTGGGGGGTTCCCCGGCTGGCACTTCCCACGACTCCTCATCAACCAGCCAGTCCCTGCCACCAATAGGTCTTAGATTAGCATTTCCACAGGACTGAGGGTGTCAATGTACTGCAGGGGAAGAGTGTTGGAGGGGCACCAATGAGACCTGGGTTCAAATTGCTGGTTGATACTGGGCCAATTACAGTCTCTCAGTCTACCATTCATTATTATTTTTGAAGATGTAGACCCCTGCAGGTGTCCAACTTGATTAGCTAAATGCAGAGTGCCTCTGTGAATCTCCCTGGCTAGAGCACGGGCAAGGGTTTTCATCAGTATTTTTCCATGTTAATTGCCATGAAAGTTAATTGAAATCAAGCTTTGTTTTTAATAACGTCGTTGCATCTGGCTCTTCTATAGTCCTCCATCATACTGTCTCACTTTCCCCCCCTCTTTGCGTCACACAGATACATTGAGCTGTTAATTCTCTTACCTAGATTGTCTCTAGACAATCTGCATTTTTCTAATTGCTTTGAATGATTAAACTCTGGGTTTTTATTTCTTTTCCAATTAAATCAAACACTGGGTCATGCTGAACTTTTCATAAGACTATTAAATCAGTAGAAACAAATCATTCCATTGTTTCTGTTTTTTTCAGCAGAACTAGTAGTCACATCCCATCTATCTGTCGAACCACTTGCATTTGTGTTGGTTGCCAGTAAACTACATTTTTTTATTATTAACAACTTCAAGAGAGAATATTTAGAAATCATGCAGGCATATAATTCCTAATTTGAATGAGAAAATGTCAAACTGTCTGTCTTGCAGCATAAAAAGTTCTCTTTGACCTAAGGAGCATTGATTTTGACAAACGAATAAAGAATGCTTTTTATTTTTTCATTATAATGCTGGCAGAAGGTGGTTTAGTCCTTGGATGAAACATTCTAATGAGTGGAACCAAATTGTTCAGCTCCTCAAAGATTTGTTAGAGATGGCAATGGACCCTTTCCTACCCTACCAAAATTCTAGAATCTATCTGGGAAGGTGGGTTGGATTCTGCAACCCAGTTCTGGCATATGCAAAAGGGCCTGTCTTCTTCTCACTGTGTTGTTGACCCCCACCGGCAAAAAGACGAAGGCATTGAGGCATGGGGAGAGGGACATATGCACTCTAGCAGTGTTCTTCAACCTTAGATGTTGTTAGACTACAACTCTCATCATCCCTGACCATTGACTAAACTGGCTGGGGATGATGGGAGTTGTAGTCCAACAACATCTGGGGACACGGTACTGGAGGACACTGCAAGATGTGTGCTCACTAAGCACATGCTGCTCTCCTAAGCCGGATTGTGGCCACAGCTATGCAGTACATTCAGTTAGAATGAGCTTTTGGCACATTATCGAGTCCACTGAGGACCATATTTCACTGGGAATAGATGATGCTCCTTATTTTGAGAAGAAACTGATACTAATTACAGCAATTTGAGGAGCTTTGAGAATGGATTTAATACATCATTTTTTAATACAATAGATATTGATTTCCACATTTCTGTAACATGGATCTAATTATCTTAGAGGGCTTTCAGAACTTCTGACATCCACATTGTTTAGTAAAATCTATAACAATCCACTGCAATAATTATCCAACTTAATAAAGGGGCAAGAAACACACCCACATAACACTCAAAACATTTCTATTCCTTGTACAGCAGTGTGGAAAATGAAAATCCAATCAGAATTGGACCAAAAGAAATTATTCTGCTGTTTTTCATATTGCAACAGGTATTCCTATGGGCACAGGTAAGGTATCTTTTCTCTAGGCTTTAGTTTAGTGAGTAGTAAAAGTGGTTACTTCAATTGGTGCAGTCATTATAAGAATTTAGTTTCTTTAGTTGTGAATTCAAATTGCAGGTGCAAAGAGGACAGGGTTTGATCCTCAGATTCTAAGGCAGAGGTGGGGAACCAGGATCCCCCCCCCAAGATGTTATCAGACTACAACTCTCATCATCTTTGACTGTTGCCCATGCCAACTGGGGCTGGTGGCATCTGGAGTCGAAAAACATCTGGAGGGCTGCAGGTTCCCCAGCTCCTCTCTCAACCTCAGATGGATGTTGATAGTTGTTGCCTATGAGCTACTGAAGGGACGCAGGTGGCACTGTGGGTTAAACCACAGAGCCTAGGACTTGCCAATCAGAAGGTCGGCGGTTTGAATCCCCGCGATGGGGTGAGCTCCCGTTGCTTGGTCCCTGCTCCTGCCAACCTAGCAGTTCGAAAGCATGTCAAATTGCAAGTAGATCAATAGGTACCGCTCCGGCAGGAAGGTAAACGTCATTTCCGTGCGCTGCTCTGGTTCGCCAGAAGCGGCTTAGTCATGCTGGCCACATGACCCGGAAGCTGTACGCCGGCTCCCTCGGCCAATAAAGCGAGATGAGCGCCGCAACCCCAGAGTCGGCCACAACTGGACCTAATGGTCAGGGGTCCCTTTACCTTTTTATGAGCTACTGAATATAGAAGAGTCCCTGGGCAAGTGAGGAGCCCTTCCCAATGGGCTCTGGGAGCTTTGCCTGCTTGCAGGGGCTGGGAAGCTGGGTCTAACCAGCTTTTAATTTCCCACAATGCCTCAGAGTGCTGCTAGGTCAGGGGAATTGCAGGAAATCAAGAGGGCAGCTAAAGCTTAGAGTTGTTGTTATTTAGTTGTTTAGTCATGTCCGACTCTTCGTGACCCCATGGACCAGAGCATGCCAGGCACTCCTGTCTTCCACTGCCTCCCGCAGCTTGGTCAAACTCATGCTGGTAGCTTCGAGAACACTGTCCAGTCACCTCGTCCTCTGTCGTCCCCTTCTCCTTGTGCCCTCCATCTTTCCCAACATCAGGGTCTTTTCCAGGGAGTCTTCTCTTCTCATGAGGTGGCCAAAGTATTGGAGCCTCATCTTCAGGATCTGTCCTTCCAGTGAGCACTCAGGGCTGATTTCCTTAAGAATAGATAGGTTTGATCTTCTTGCAGTCCATGGGACTCTCAAGAGTCTCTCAAGCTTAGCATACCAGACTAGAAAACGATTGTGACGAGGTGGGCATGGTAGGAGTCAGCAGTAATTCCTGTCTGGGGGCTGGGGTCTTGGTAGCACCCACAGATCAGGAGCTGATATGAAATGTATGTACTCTTCACAGTCCCTAAAAACAAATGTATTCATATTTTATTCCACTTTTAGCAAATCAAGCTATTTCTGTACAATGCATACCAGAAACTTTCCACATTTGCAGAATCAGTAATATTTCAACTGTTTCAGTCAATTTTACCATTGAAAGGAGCAGGAGGTTGCTGTTGTTTTAATCTAATTGGAATTAGTGGCAACATAATTTAATGTACCGTTCTGGGAGTCAGATACTCCCTGTTTTCCACTTCAGAAAGCCTCATTTGAAATCCCAACCTGTGCATGACTGATCAGAAGTCCCAAACCGTTCAGTGAGACTTGCTCCCAAGTAATGGCATATAGTATTTCCATGCCAAAGCTGCAATTCTTTACTATGAAGTCCCATTGAACACAAATGCTGTTTCATGTACTTACTTATGAACCTGACATTCTAGTTAATGTGGGATTCTATGTAATTAAAATAATCATGTCAGATATTTCTGAAATATGGACCGGTTTATGACTCTCTAGGCACCAATGCCTACCAACTGTAAAATAGCTACAGCAGCAAAGGTCCATCTTTCATATCAGCTGTAAAAACAAACCTTGCTGTTCATAATTTACTGGCTCTCTCAAATGCACAGACCCAGGGAAGAGAGGGGGCCATTCTAATACATTTTCCTACTTCACATGGGGCAATGAAGAGGACTAACATTGGAACTTATACACCTTAGTATATCCCTGAGAATACTTGTAATTCACATGCAACATAAAGCAAATGCACCCCACAGGTGCAGAAACACAAGCCAAACCACAGCTGCAAGCTGAGAGCAGGAGTGCAAAGACACTTTGCATAAAGACCACAATATTTAATCAAAGGTGGATCTAGTCCAACATTCTGTCTCCTGCATGGCTAATCAGATGCCCTGAGAGGCTCATAAAGAGCACATGAAGAAGATCCTATTCCCTGTGCCCAATGGCTGGTGACAAGAGAAATCTGCAGGGCTATCTGCGTTAGATGACTCCAGCAAGCAAGGCAAGCTAAACACTGCAGACAAAAATTGCTGAAACCCAACCAAACAACTGAATGGAATTCAGAGTTACCATCTGGTTTGTAGACATTCCTGATTGACCCCATTTATCAATCAAACCCTTCAAGTGAGACAGATCTGTTTCTGTAAGTTAATTTACTGAGGGACAAACGAGTCCACAATCTCTTATACTCTATATCCTGTTGGCATCAGAATAAGAAAAGGTCCTTACTTCTCAGGATCAACAAGTGATCAGGTTTCAGCTTCGAAAGCATATTCTCTTGACTTGTCCATCTTCTGCAACAAAACCTCCGTTCCTCTTAGAAAAATGGTTATCTTCCTCTAAAGCTCTAAGCTGCGGTGCAATGACTACTTCTATACAAGAAAGGTATATACTGTATATATATGGAATCTATAGTGGAGTTGGAAACAGGGAGGAGCTTATGTGATTCTACAGGGAATTTAAGGAAAATGGATGATAATAAATGACTTCCTGTTTCACAAACATCTGCGGAGGTCCAGCACTTCCAATGCCATTTATACCAGATGTTGATACAAATATTTACAGTTCAACATAATGTATATATAACTTTAGACTAGAATGCATTTTTGGAGGAATTCCAGCTTTAGTCTCAACTGTGCTTGAGTGACCCTAACTCACAGTACCCAAGAGCAATGCTTTAAATATTCTAATGAATATGAAGATATATATTAGCAATTTTAATTATGCTAATTTATAAGACTCCTGATGTTGCTGTCACAACACTATAAGGTGTAGGGGCCAGTCTTAAAGGTGTATTTTGATGATATTATGTGACTAAGAGGTTTGAATCCAGATGTAGGCTGAGGTTATGACTGCAACTTTAATCGGCTTCCTTCTTTGAATGGATCCTTCATTGTTGTTCTTTTCACATGGAAAGAAGTGGCTTCTTTCTGTTACCTACTGACTTTATCTGTGTCCCTCAGGTAAAGTCTGAGGATTTTAAGCTGCCACACACTATGAGCAATTAAAACAAATGTTAGCTTAAGTATTAACTTTTAGCAGCTGCACACACCTGACCGTTTTCTGTATAAAATATGAATTTATGAAATAAAATTACAGAGAAGACTGTTGGCCACCAACTTGAGTGGTTTTAAAAGTGGACTGGACAAATTCACAGAAGAGAAGGCCAGCAGCAGCTACTACCTCCACTGTTGGAGGCAGTAATGTAATGCTGGAAGCCACAGGAGGAGAGAAGGCTTGTGCTCGGGTTCTGCTTGCGTGTTTTCCACAGTCATCTGGTTGGTCACTCTGAGAAAAGGATGCTGGACTAGATGGACCACTGGCCTGATCCAGCCAGCACTTCTTAAGTTCTTATGAGCATTACAACCCTCTGAATTCTTCTCTGGTTCAGATTTCAATTTGAGCTAGAAGAGAGCTCCTTCTATTCACCTGTATCAATGCAGAGACCTAGGTGCTGCTGAGTTAGAGGCAGGAGAGGTGAAGGCAGGAGGGACCAAAGGTGGGGTCCTGGGTGCCCAAGCACCCACAAAATTCCACATGTAGGGGCCAGGCACACACAAATTTTGGTGCCAGGGCCATACACGCTGCATGGCACCCACAACCTCGGGCACCCATCATCGCAGAGCCAAGTTGGCACTGCTTGGAGGGACTTCTCTTTTCCCCCTCCCCCTCCTCTATGGCAATTTTCTAAGTATTAGGAATCATAGGACTTCTATTGGCAAGGAGCTCCATGTTAACAGCTTTGTTCTTGGTAAAGGTTGACCGAAACTCAGGAGCATGGAGGACCACAAAATATACCCCGTCAGAAGTTTTCAGTGGTGGGTTATAAGGAAGCAAGTGATCCTTAAGGCTCTTTGGGTCCAAGTTGTTTTGGGCTCTGTGAACTAATACAATAATTTTTGAACATGGCCCAGAAGCGAGTTAGCAGAAACCACTTTTGGTTTTGGGTATGCAGAAACCACTTTTGATTTATACATTATCCATAACAGCCCTTCCAATTTGTGTTTGTTTGGATTCTTAGCCTAAATGTGCAATGGCCTTTGGCCAAGGCATTTTTTAAAGCAGGGTCTGCTTGCTCTTCATAACATAAAGAGGACATTATATGATCTATACCTCAGTGAGATCACTTTTCAAAAGACCAGTTTTTGTTGTTTAGTCGTTTAGTCATGTCCAGCTCTTCATGACCCCATGGACCAGAGCACACCAGGCACTCCTGTCTTCCACTGCCTCCTGCAGTTTGGTCAAACTCATGCTGGTAGCTTCGAGAACACTGTCCAACCATCTTGTCCTCTGTTGCCCCCTTCTCCTTGTGCCCTCCATCTTTCCCAACATCAGGGTCTTTTCCAGGGAGTCTTCTCTTCTCATGAGGTGGCCAAAGCATTGGAGCCTCAGGTTCAGGATCTGTCTTTCCAGTGAGCACTCAGGGCTGATTTCCTTAAGAATGGAGAGGTTTGATCTTCTTGCAGTCCATGGGACCAGTAGCTGGGACAAAAGGGCCAACCTTTAGGAGAAGGAGAAAGTACAGCCTGTGCTCTGCATGAAAGATTGCATGAAAACCATCATATCAAGCCTGGACATCTTCCAAGTGTATTTTTAATCTGTATTTCCACCTTAGATATCATAAAAGCTACATGCTGGTCTCAAAGAAAAGGAAACTTTTCCATTTCTTTCCTCCTGCTGTTCTCCCTTACTCCTCCATTCAGACTACAATGAATAATGATTTTATAAACCATTGACTGAAATTCCCCAGCGTTACGATCTTTCTGCTGTTTTGTTTGAAAGCAACGGGAAATCTCACACATCTGGAAGCAGCAGGTTGTTGCCTATGGTAGCTCACACCACAATCAAGCAGTGAGTTTTTTGGTGGCTCTAGTCATTGTATAATGAAGCTGCTTAAATTCCATTGACGTAACTGGAATATAGGCAGCCTGACAACATGAAGACTTGCAGCCTGTTTCTCTATAGTTTACATCCTGTTTTTGAACTCAGTCCATCCATATGTAGATGACTCAGGATGGAAACTGAGTCATCTGGCAGGGCAGAATCAAGCCTTTACAAACAATACAGAACTCTCACCCTTAAAGAAAAAAGTGGGGTTAAATTAACCCCCTATATCAGCCTTCCCCAGCCTGGTGTCCTTCCTTATCCACCTAGACCAGTATTGTCTTCTCTTACACAAGGACTGACAAGGGTCTTTCCCATCACTGGTACATGAGATCCTTTTAACTGGGAATGCCAGGGATTGATCCTGGAACCAGCTGGTTACAAAGCTTATGCTCTCCTGCCGAGCTGTGGTCCCTCTTCACTTTTTACAACATTCATAAGAACAGCCTGTTGAATTAGGCCAGTTGCTCTTCTATATATTTTTATTTTAAGTTTTTACAAATATTGTTTACATTCAAATATAGTCAGTTTTATACATATCTAGGATTCCCTGAATCTTTGAACTTCCCTCCACCTCCCCTGGTTTCCACAGTACTTCATTTTATACTGCATCTTATAATATTATCCAAATTGTATTCAAATTTCCATTTATAACCATAGAATTATTACATTACAAGTGTTATGTTAATCCTGCTAACGTTTTTAACTGTGTACAGTGTTCTTTAGAATAATCTATAATCCCCCCCCCATTCTTTATTAAATTTCTTATCTTCTTGGTTTCTGATTCTCCCTGTCAATTTTGCCATTTCAACATAGTCCATCATCGTGATTATCCATTCTTCTCTGGTTGGAACTTTATCATCTTCTAGCCCAGCCCCTTGCTTTCATAGTGACCAACCAGTTGTCTAGGAGAAAGCCACAAGGAGGAGCCAAGCACGTCATCACTCTCCCATCCTGCGGTTTCTAGCAACTGGCATTTTGCATTCTGGATCCTGGGATTTTATTTGGGGATTCACTTTATCGAAAGCACAAACTTGAAATATCTCAGACTTGGAGGTCTCACAACTCTTTACCCATTCTAGCTTCAACTGCTCTAAAAAAGGATTGAACAAATCTATTATTACTACTACTGCTACTACTATTTTTGCATGTTAAAGGTACTGGGTTATTTCACAACAGTTCAATGTAATGTCCACACACAAATCTATTATTATTACATTTGAATCCTTTTCTCCAAGGAACTCAAGGCGCTATGCATACTTTTCCTCCTCTCCATTTTTTCCTCACAACAGCCCTGTGGGGTAGATTAGGCTAGGAGATAATGAATAGACCAAGGTCGAACCCTGGTCTCTCAGGTCCTAATCAGCACTCGAATAACTACAACACAATGGCTCATAAGACATGTAAGGCACCTAGGCAGATCAACCATTGGGTTTCTGCCACCATGATAGCTAATTGGACCTTCAGTGTTCAGAGGCATTATTTCACTGAACACCAATTGCTGGGGAGCAACAACAAGCAACTGGACTCTTGCCTTCAAAGCCTGCTTTTGTGAGCTTCCCAGAGGCATATGATTGGCCTCTCTAGGAAATGGGATGCTGGGCTATATTAACCTTTAGTCTGATCCCATAGGATTCCTCCCATGTTCTTAAGAAGATCCTAGAACACATGGCTAGTATGAATAAAAACCTGCCAAATCTCAGGAAATAGCCAGAAATGAACATGCATCCATCCAGTATCTAAAAACATGTTCTGAATTCAGACTGATTAATCTGTCCTGCCTTTTCTAAGAACTGCATATTCATTAGTTGTTCATTAGCCCCAATGGGCCTGGGTAACATCAGTCTAAATACTAACCCTGTAGAACAAACTCCAAATTCTTCCATGGAAAGATACTATTACTTTAAGAGAGGCTAATGTTTGTATTATGCAGTGTTATTGATTTCTCTGGATGAGCATCTATTTAGATTACAGGAAAAACACACGCTGTTCAAGGCATTCCGAAGCTGAGAGTCAGGAAGTTGGAAATTGACAGATTACTGAACTTGCTGGGCAGGATTGCACACAACAGCATGATGGTTGCTTCCCAGAAACATTTCTTTCAGACCTGTGTGTTATATAAAACTCCATCAAAGTCATTAGAATGACTTTGAATGTTGTCACCTCCAGTGATCTTTCTGGGTTGATCCACTGAGAAGGATAATGGGCTTCTTTTGAAACAGGATGGGGAATGTTTGAACCTTTTTCATTCCCTTCTGGGAAACAGCCTGAGGCCCGCATACTAGTGGTAGGAGGAACTGGAGGCGAAAGTGGGTGAAGCTATAAATGTCATACCCGCCAACTGCCCCAGAAAAACTGGGACATCCTCTTTTCCCCTAGTGAGAGTATGGTGGCCATTTTGGAAGCCTTGTTCTCATGCGTTTGGGGGCCAAGATCTCGTGGGTCATGTGACTTGTATGGGATTTTGGACCTGGAAGATGGCATCCCAGATTTGGGCCATGTTGTGTTGGAGGGTATGGAATGTAAACATTACCTTAGTAGAGTGGGCTACTTTCCAAACACACTCACATGCTCCTCTCTGTCGTCCGTCCAAATAAGGAAGAGGCATGAACAGAGTTGCAGAATGCATTCTTGCCAGGCAAAAGCCTGGAGATGCCATTAAAGTACAGTGATACCTCGGGTTACATACGCTTCAGGTTACATACGCTTCAGGTTACACACTCCACTAACCCAGAAATAGTGCTTCAGGTTAAGAACTTTGCTTCAGGATGAGAACAGAAATCGTGCTCCGGTGGCAGCAAGAGGCCCCATTAGCTAAAGTGGTGCTTCAGGTTAAGAACAGTTTCAGGTTAAGAACAGACCTCCAGAATGAATTAAGTACTTAACCCGAGGTACCACTGTAGCTCGAAAAAGGGAATACGGGATCAGAGGTCAGAAAGAGAGGTGCAGAGGGCTGCATTCGGCTCCTGGGCCTGTTGTTGCCTACCCCTGGCCAAAAAGCAGTGAATCATCAACTCCCTTGTTGGAGCCCTAAACGCAAACTAGGTAAAAGGAAGTGTGCTTAAGCTCTTTTCACTTGATATATTGATCACATGGAGAAATGGAGGGGGTTCCTGTACAGTGCCCCTGCCCCTGTACTGTATGCATTCTATGCATTCCACTGACTGCATAGAAATGATGCTCATATAAGTGAATGTGCATAGGGCTCTCTTTATGTAGATGAGAACTTTGGAAAATGAGTTTCCCCACAGAGGGAGAAAAAGAGCTGTACCTGCATGACCTCTAATATGTCTCTTGCTTCAGTCCTGGACCTACGGATGTCTATTTCAGATTCCCATTTTTTCAGATCTTCAGTTCACTTCTCTACATTTCCACATCAGTTTGCATTTGAAAAGTCCTCACAAAAATTCACCTGCATTTTTACACACATTTTGTATGCAATTTTGCCTACTATGCACATTTTTGAAAAGTAATTTCCACTAATATGATGTATTTTTGCATGCTGGCTTGTCATCTTGGATGCTATGAAATTTGCCTCTAAGAAGTTGCCATGGGAAATTTCATATTTCCTAACTTCATATGCTACATTCATGCATGCAGCAGGACTTTTCAAGTCAATTCAAATGAATGAAAAAAAGTAATTTAAACATTATTATTTATTATGCTGTCTTCCTGACTAAAAGCCTACAAATTTTCTAATAACAGAAATAAGTGCCATCAATAAACAGTTAATAATCTATAGACCTTGGTTAGCTGAATGCCGCCAAAACGAGATAAAGTGTGAATATTTGTCTGAGAAGTCACAACACACACATAGCCAAAAGCTCTCATACAGCATATATGTGCACAAATTGTAGCACAGAGGTCTCCTTTAAAAGCGAGGAGAGAAAAAAGGCACATCATTAGATCTGGGAAGTTTCAATTGCCCTAATGAATGTTTGTTGATTTAGCTCCTCCGGTTTTGCTTTCCTGCTCTTAAGAATGAATCAGAGCCAAGGCTAAATAGTGTCTCAGTCAATGTGAAAGACAGAAAAGCCAAGGTCTTGTGCAATTGGGTTTTTATGCACACACACACACACACACACACACCCTAGAAGTTACCAGGGAAATGCATTTCATTTCACTGAAAGAAAGAGGTTAAAAATATAAGAAGCAGCAGCAACAACAACAACAACAACACATACACACACGCACGCACACACTCCTACAGTAAGGTCATGATCTCATAAAGAAACTCAGTTATTACCACCCTTAATATGGGGGTGGTCAACACTGTAAGGATAAGGTTGAGAAAATCTGTCAATATTGGTTTCTCCCCATTTCTCATTTTTCCAAAGCGTTTTCTTCAGTTCCCCAATTGCCACATCAGTTTCTGATTTTTTTAAAAAAATCCTCATGAAAATTCTCAGCGTATCAGTGCAAATTTCTCCAGAAATGCATGCAATTTTGACTAAGGTGCATACTTTTGCAAAGCAACGTTCTCTAACATAACAAGCTTTTGTAGGTTACTTTTCCCAAATGAACCCAGCGGGCAGCTGCTGCAAGACACCATTTTAAACTGCCCCCAGATATGTGTAATTGACCTAGATGCCTGGTGCCTTTGCATGTGGGATGGCCCTGGCCTCAAGCTTAGAGGAGAATGAGCCAGCTGAATCCTGAAAAACTAGACCACTTTCTTGATACCAAAAAGGAGGCTAGCAGTCAATAACCTGTGGTACCCTTGCTAGGAACCTCACAGACACCTTCCCCTAAGCCCAATTTGTTTAAGGAGTTTACACCTGTCCAAAGGAGCAGAGAGCACATGAGATAGGAGCCCCCAGCCTATATCACCTTCAAGTTGGGGGCAGGGGTTGACCCTCTAAGGAATCACACTCTTTTGGTAATAAGGGAGGGATCATCTGGGCTCATAAGGCTCAACTCTACTCTTGAATGGAGGAAATTGCTCACTTAGAGCTTGTCATGGCATTGCCTTGCCTCAAGGGTAACTGCAGGGGACAAAGCAAGACAGGGGCACAGTACAGGTGTTTGTAGCAATGTCCCCTTCTCAGGTGCTCAAGCTCCAGCAACTGTCTGAAGGTGCTGAGTCTTGTTATCAGGCTTGCCTGGGTCATTCTGGGTATTAAAGTGTGTAGGTTGATCATTAGGGAAGTTGGCAAGTAGATAATTCTGACTTAAGGCAGGAGAATTTGCTAGATGGCCTTTGGTTTCTTTCCAACTCTTATGATTCATTTTCTGAACACACCTGAAGCTGGAAACAAGGCTGTAAAGTTAGCCCTGAAGTCACAGCCTGAGCCTGCAAAAGATAAAGTGGTGGTGACGATAACTTTTTATTAGGCCAATCGATGGTAGTAAATGTGTACAAGCAGTGGAGGAAAATGTGTGCTTTGAGGACTTCTACAGTCCAGCATCAACGAGACTGCAGTTCAATGGATGTTGTGAGAAAGATTCTCAATCTTAATGATGAGAAAACTCTTTGAGAGCAAGCGCAGCCCACAGGAATGTTGGTAGGATGTGAAATATGACCTAGAAGGGGTGATGGAAAAAACTAAAAATATAGAATACTTCACACAGAACTTCCTTGCGAATTGGTCAGGGTCATTGCAGGTTAGGCTCAGTGACACACATTTAATGCACCACAATACTACTTTAAACAGGCATGGCTCCCCTCAAAGAATTCTGGGAGCCATTCCCCACCAGTGTTTCGTTTTAAGCGGGACATCCCAGATCATGGAAACCAATCCTGGCTTCTGTTTGATTCCTAGAATGTCCCGTTTTTTGGCCTGGTACTCTGGTGTGAGCCTTCACCAGCGATGATCGCCAGAGCACCAGACTGGAAGGTGCACCCCTCCTGACATCCCGATTGTGGGGATGAAAATGTTGGAGAGTATGAGAAGCTGTAGTTTGCTATGGTTGTTGAGAGACATTAGGAGACCCTTAATCCCCTCACAGAGTTACAATTTCCATAGAGGTTTAACAATCAATCACTCCTCACACAGAATTCAGGGAATTGCTGATTTGTGGGGGGAAGAAGAACCTTGAATGTTTAAAGTGTATCATAGTGTTTTTTTATATGCCTGTTGTTATTGTCCATTGGGTTTTTCTTCTTGGGAGAAAAGCAATGATAAACCTAGACAGCATCTCAAAAAGCTTTCATCACCTTGCTGACAAACGTCCATATAGTTAAAGCTACGGTTTTCCCAGTAGTGATGCATGGAAGTGAGAGCTGGACCATAAAGAAGGTTGATCGCCGAAGAATTGATGCTTTTGAATTATGGTGCTGGAGGAGACTCTTGAGAGTCCCATGGACTGCAAGAAGATCAAACCTCTCCTTTCTGAAGGAAATCAGCCCTGAGTGCCCACTGGAAGGACAGATCGTGAAGCTGAGGCTCCAATACTTTGGCCACCTCATGAGAAGAGAAGACTCCCTGGAAAAGACCCTGGTGTTGGGAAAGATGGAGGGCACAAGGAGAAGGGGACAACAGAGGATGAGATGGTTGGACAGTGTTCTCGAAGCTGCTAACATGAGTTTGACCAAGCTGCAGGAGGCAGTGGAAGACAGGAGTGCCTGTCATGCTCTGGTCCATGGGGTCATGAAGAGTCGGACACGACTAAATGACTAAACAACAATCATAGTGTTTTAAATGTATTATGTGAATGTGGCCAAAGTTTTTGACCCAACCGGTTTTGGTTCATCTGGGAAGGGTAAAAACACCTTTGAGGAATGGGTTAATCTTCAGGGGCCAAAACTGGAGTGATTTTGTGTGGACTTACCTTTAAATACATGATACAAGTAAAATACAAGTAAAAATACAAGTAAAAACAAATGCTTGGTCAGTGCTTGGCTGCATTTAGCCTCCTGGCAGTGTTTCCCTTTGAATTTTGGGACGGAATGGCCAATGTCAATGTCAATGCAATGTCAAGTAGCACACTTCCTGGGGGAAATCTTGAGGAGGGTGGGAAGGTGGCTGTCCCCACTGGCCGCTGCCCTGAAGGTCAATAATATTCCTCTACTTTCAAGGAGGGGGAGTGGTCCTGTGAAAGTTGTGGTGGCGGTTTAGTCAGCCTTGAATTTATGTAGACTAGTGGTATTTCCTGATGTGCATTGCGAAAAACACACAAGCAAGCGTGTTGTTCAATATATAAAGTACAGGGTGGAAAATAAGGAAGTACCAAGGTACAATCAACCTTTCATTTCATACCTGGGCTGGACCGTCAGCAGTTTTAAACCAGATAAGCTCCATTGTCTGGATATCTCTAATCCCAGTTGTCTGGAATCCATCGTAGGGTGGATGGCAGCCAATAAACTGAAGCTCAACCCAGATAATGGTTATATCGTTTACCACAAAGCTAGGATTCATCATGGTGGGGTTACACTTACCTTAAAGGATCAGGTTTTCAGCTTGAGGGAGGGATGCTCAGATATCCTCTGCGGCTGATAGCATTTTCCTCCTCACAGCTTCAGCTGATTTGCCAACTGCAGCCTTTTCTGGGAAAGCATGGCCTAGAGTGGCCGTGCGCCTCCTTTGCAGTGCACAGGCCTCTGTTTGAAAGGCTGTCCAATCATGTCCAAATTAACGATAAAGAACAATAAGAAGGGAGACTTGGACTCTTGAAGTTGCCCATCTGGATAACAGACTGAGCAGGCATTCAGGCTATCTTGGTACAGCCTTCCCCACTATGGTGAGATGTACAGTGTTTTTATTTCAATTCAATTGCATCCATACATATAAACTGGCAGATGCAAACATTATGCAAATCAGCATCTTATTTCATCATTTTTGTTGTTGCTTTGCAAGACCTGCCACAGTTATGGATGCCCTGACCAGTGCTTTTTTTTTCTAGAAAAAACAGTGCCAGTACTCACCATGTAGTTGTTGCAGTAAGTGCCACACTTTTTCACACACACACAATGGTGCCGGTACTGCGTGCCTATTCCATGTTTCCAATCCATCCACTAGCTGATTTTCTTGGCTTTTTTAAAAAAAGAAATGCATGCAATGCTATGTCTAGTTTGGCTGTAAGTGACATTCTGTGTACATGCAATGAAAAATGGATGTAAACATTTGAAACCCTGTACTTCCCCAATCCCCTTTTTCATTCCCTCACCACAGACATCTTTTCTTTCTTTTGGTTTCCAGTGGTTGCAGTAATGACTGCTGCCCATTGAGGCTAATAATAGGGCAAAAAGCAGGGAGGCCAACAGTATGTGGATGGTGGCTAATGGATTGAGGTTGAATCCTGACAAGACAGAAGTACTGTTTTTGGGGGACAGGGGGCGGGCTGGTGTGGGGGACTCCCTTGACCTGAATGGGGTAACTGTGCCCCTGAAGGACCAGGTGCGCAGCCTGGGAGTCATTTTGGACTCACAGCTGTCCATGGAGGCACAGGTTAATTCTGTATACAGGGCAGCTGTCTACCAGCTCCACCTGGTACGCAGGCTGAGACCCTACCTGCCCATGGACTGTCTCACTAGAGTGGTGCATGCTCTAGTTATCTCCCGCTTGGACTACTGCAATGCGCTCTACGTGGGGCTACCTTTGAAGGTGACCCGCAAACTACAATTAATCCAGAATGCAGCAGCTAGACTGGTGACTGGGGGCAGCCGCCGAGACCACATAACACCAGTCTTGAAAGACCTACATTGGCTCCCAGTACGTTTCCGAGCACAATTCAAAGTGTTGGTGTTGACCTTTAAAGCCCTAAACGGCCTCGGCCCAGTATACCTGAAGAAGCGTCTCCACCTCCATCGTTCTGCCAAGGGCCAGCGCCGAGGGCCTTCTGGTGGTTCCCTCATTGCGAGAAGCAAAGCTACAGGGAACCAGGGAACCTGTGGAACACCCTCCTAACAAATGTCAAAGAGATAAGCAACTACCTGACATTCAGAAGACATCTTAAGGCAGCCCTGTTCAGGGAAGTTTTTAATGTGTGACATCTTAGTGTATTTTTGGTCTTTGTGGAAGCCACCCAGAGTGTCTGGGGAAACCCAGCCAGATGGGCAGGGTACAAATAATGAATTATTATTATTATTATTATTATTATTATTATTATTATTATTAACCAGCCTACAATGGTTGGTTGGCTTCCCTTAAAGAAGGGATGAAGACCCCTTGGCCCTCCAGAAGCTGCTAAACTCCAACTTCTATCTTCCCAAACCATTCTTCATGCTGGCCAAGGCTGATGAAAGCTGGAATCCAACGACATCTGACTCCCCACCTCTGCTTTCAAAGCACCAGAATTTTCTCTGAGAAATTCTCCTGTGGCCAGAAATCAACAAAAGCAGCACTTTCCCTGCTGGGCAACGAGGTGACTGTGTGAAAAGCGGGAACTTCCCTGTAGTTCTGGCCATCCAATGTATTTATATTAACCACAGTTGGATTTTTGCGGCTACAGTATCATAACACAGCAGTGCCCAAGATGAGGAAACTGCAAACAGACCAGACAGCCAAGCCAAGCCCTGACTAAATAAACTGTCATAAATTGACAACGGTTGAATTTGTCATGTTCTTTTATTCTCTAGCCTCTTATTTCCATTGAATAGGGACCATATTTCCCTTTTCCTCTCTACCCAGCTTGCAACATTCAGTTTGTCTATAGGTGTGTCGTATTGTATGCTCTGGATATCAAAGATATGCAGCCATAAAGCAGTGCAATTGTCTCCCAAACTGGTAATAGTTGTGGAGAAATTCTCCACCAGTCCTCATGAATTTCCTATTCAAAACTTCTCTAACAGTGAAAAGCCATTTTCAATTCACTCAGCCTATTTCTTCAACCTGAGGGTATGTGTCCCTTTGTAATTAGGCCCTTTCCCATAATATATAAACAAACTCCTTCCCCACTTGGGGAAGTGAATCTGTCAGTTTCAGTTCTACTCAGTTTCTCATTCTCACTGTTTCAATTCAGTTCTTCACAGTTCCATGTTAGTTTGGGATTTTTTTGTTTTAAAGTTCTCATGAAACTCTGTCTGCATAGTGTGAATTTCTTCTTTTCAACCAGTCCTTTTAAATGTGTTTGTGGGAAGGGGTGGGGAAGGGGGTTATTGGTTTGTTGTTGTTTTTTATTATTATTTTGTGTTTTTGTGTTGTATTTTTCTGCTGTAAACTGCCCTGGGATCTACAGATGAACAGCAGTATAAAAATGTAATAATGATAATGATAAAACAATTTGCATGCAATGTTGCCTAATATAATGCATTTTGTTTAATATAATGCATTCTAGAGAGATAAAATGAGGCAATAAGGCTGTTGATAGTTGCCATCCATGCACCTTCTTCACTTGGTGTTTGAAGAAGTATAGAACAAGGTTCAGTCTTGGAGATCTCATCCTGTATTGTATGGAGAATTGTACTATTTTCATCCCGGCCTTTGCTTGTTTCTCATGTAAAAAAGGTAAAAGGTAAAGGGCCCCTGGATGGTTATGTTCAGTCAAAGGCAACTATGGGGTTGCAGCGCTCATCTCACTTTCAGGCCCAGGGAGCCGGTGTTTGTCCACAGACAGCTATCCATGTCATGTGGCCAGCATGACTAAACTGTTTCTGGCACAAAGGAACACCATGACAGAAACCAGAGCGCACAGAAACACCATTTACCTTTCCACCACAGCAGTACCTATTTATCTACTTGCACTGGTGTGCTTTTGAACTGCTAGGTTGGCAGGAGCTGGGACAGAGCAATAGGAGCTCACTCCATTGTGGAGATTCGAACCGCTGACCTTCCGAATGGCGAGTCCAAGAGGCTCAGTGGTTTAGACCACAGCACCACCCGCTTCCCAATGTTTCTCATGTATATGCATATTAATACAGTGGTACCTCAGGATGCGAAAGGGATCCATTCCGGAGCCCCGTTCTCATCCTGAACAGAACGTAAGGTGCAACAGCGCATCTGCGCATGCGTGGGTCACGTTTTGCCACTTCTGCGCATGCATGTGACATCATTTTGACCATCTGTGCATGAGCGAGTGGCGAAACTGGGAAGTAACACACTCCATTAGTTCCAGGTCACTGTGGAGCGCAACCCGAAAGCACTCAACCTGAAGCATATTTATCCCAAGGTATGACTGTACCACTCTTCATTGGGTCCCTGTGAGTTGGCCTTTGGGTTACTTTAACTGGGGACCTCCTCTTTTGTTTTGTTTTTTGTCATAAAGAACCATGTTCCAGTGTAATTTATGGGCATTTGATCTAAATGAATACTTGTCCTAATAAGAACATAAGAAGAGCCTGCTGGATCAGACCAATGTCCCATCGAGTTCAGCATCCTGTTCTCCTGGAAACCCTTAAGGAGGATCTGAGTATGAGAATCCCCTCCCCTCCTGTGGTCTCTAGCAACCAGTGCTTTTCTTTTTTTTCCTTTTTTTTAAATAAATGTTCATTAGAATTTCCAATTTAATACAAAAAACAAAAGTACAAAAATACACAATTAGAAAAAAAACCAAAACAAATATAATTTCCAATACTTATTTCTAATACCTTATTTCTCGGACCTCCTCTCACCTCCCCCTTTTGTATTCCAGTTCAAATCTTAATTCAGCAAATCCTTATTGTAACTTATTATAACTTATTTTAACTTATTACTCCATTTTTACATTACAGCTGGTAACCACTTAATTTCTGTCCAACAACTTTCTAACATTCATTAATTTTACAATATTTCTGCAAATAAACTTTGAATTTCCTCCAATCCTCTTCCGCCGACTCTTTTCCCTGGTCTTGAATTCTGTCAGTCATTTCTGCCAGTCCCATATAGTCAATCATCTTCATCTGCCATTCTTCCAGAGTGGGTAGATCTTGTGTCTTCCAATATTTTGCAATCAATATTCTTGCTGCTGTTGTTGCATACATAAAGAAGGTTCTATCCTTCTTTGGCACCAATTGGCCGACCATGCCCAGGAGAAAGGCCTCTGGTTTCTTCAAGAAAGTGTACTTAAGTACCTTTTTCAATTCATTATATATCATTTCCCAGAAGGCCTTAATCCTTGGGCACCTCCCACTGCTCCAAGTAGTTGCTCCTCGTCTGTCGGTGGTTTCACCTTGTCTGGACTAGGGAGTCCAAATTGTAAATTTGCTATACCCAGAATTCCTTTTTCCAGTGTTTTTGTCACTTCCTCTGATTCTGCTTGTTTCTGAAGATGTTCTCCGTGGTCTCTCAAAAACTTATCCTTGTCATTTACCGTTCTTATTCTTATTTTCCTTTCTTTGTATTCAAATAGCAACCAGTGCTTTTCTTCTACAAATAAAGGTGCCGGTACTCACCTTACAGTAAGTGCCATACTTTTAACCAGCGCTTGTCTTCTAGGAAAAAAGTTGCTGGTATTGCATACCCTTGAATATCCCCAGGAGAAAAGCACTGTCAGAAACTGGTATTCCACTGTGAAGGCAGAGCATAGCCATGATGGCTAGTATAGGGTTACCAAACATCCCCGGTTCTCGGGGACAGTCCTCGGATCCACCAATCTGTCCCTGGAGAAAATCTGTCCCCGGAATGTCCCCGGATTTTAATTAATGTTCCCAGATTTACGCCTGGGGACTTCCGGCGAGGCAACATGGAGGGCACCATGGCAGGGAGCAGCACCAGAGTTCCTGGTCATGTCAAAGTTCCAGCCAGCCAATCTGGTAACCCTATATTCTCTCTCCCCACAACCACCAATCTCTTGGGGGGGGGCTTTTGTGTGTTTGTAGATGGACTTCTCCACCTGCCTTGTGTCGAGGTGCGCACCCGACAATTTTGGAGTCCCCCCCCAAAAAAAGGTCAAGAACCTAAAATAATAAGGCATGAAATTTAAAAAAAAAAAAGTGTCCCCAGATTCCTTGAAAAAAATCTGGTAACCATAGGCTAGTACCCATCAATAATCTATCTAGTAGGTCTGTGATGTATCCACTGCAAGAGCCATATCAGGATTTGGTTTTAACCCTGACGTGGAGTGTGTGTTCTCTAGCCTACAGCCCGTGAGGTCAGTTGCTTGTCCTGAACAAAATCTGTGATTTGCTGACAGACGTTGCGGAGTCTAGCAAGCAATAATAAAAGCTGCCACCCTTCATTTACGACTGAGAGAGAGGCTGCTGACAACAACAGAAGAAATACGGGCTGCACACTCGCAATCAAATTACCCATAGCTTTGCGTCATGTCCAATTAGCAGCAAAATGTTATTCCATGAAAGCAAACTTCTCATATATCTCCATAATCATGTGCATTGAAAACATGCAGGCAGTAAGAACCGGTGAATCTTAATAGCACCAGCAAACCCCACATAAGTTTTAGCAAGCTGGGAAACAAATAATGAAACCAAATGAAAAAATAATAAAACAAAACTATAAAAACATCAGTGACGTCCTGCTGGTGTTGTATAAACATCTTAGCTCTGGGAGTTTGTGTGGCGATTCTTAACTTCATGACGTAAGGAATGGCAATGTTGGATCGAGCAGTTGTCATCACTTCAACAATGGGGAAGTAAAGAGTGAGATTACTAGGACAATCAATTTAATAAGATTCAAGGGTCACTTTTCATTGCAAATGACATTGAACAAATCTCACTCTCTAAATACATACACACACACACACCCCGCAAAATGGTAAGGGAATGCTGCTGTATAAATAAGAATGCATAGATTTCTTACTATATATTTAAAATCTAAGGCTGTCATCACCCTCTGCAGTTTGCATGTCTGCCAATAGAGGGCCAAGCCAACTCCAGCAGGAGAGCAAGGAAGCAGCTGATGGCAGGGGACTCAAGGGAGCTATTTCATGGAGGGGGAGGGTACTTCACGGAGTGGTTTAGCAAGGCGCTCTTGGGAGTGGCACCCTCTATTCAGTGCAGCTGCAGTGAATTTTAACAGGGGGGAGAGAGGTGCTTCACAGCACAGTTTAGCAAGTACCTTTGCAAAGTGCCTCCTATCTCCTTTAAAAGAGATTGGGGTGAGCTGTGAAGGCAGTGGCTTGGAGCAAGTGTTTAGGGGAGGGGAGATCTGCGAGGGGTGGTGATGTGTAGATTGGTCAAGTGGGTGGAAAGAGTGGTTGGCACAGGGGTTGTCAGACAGGCTTGGCAAGCAGAACAAACCATTCCTAGAGTGGTTTTACAATCAATTCCTCTTCCCCTGCAACTTTGAGAACTATAGGGCTGTCATATGCCTGGATGACCAGGGGGAATTTCTGAAGGTCAGTGCTTTGCCCTGGATCTTACAGAAGTCAATAAAAAAAAAGTTTTTGGGCTTTGGGGCTTGTCAAAAAAGAAAGAAAAAAAACTTTTCTTTTTAGGGAACTCATTGCAATGGCTATTAGAGGGTAACCCCACCTAACATAAACAACTTGAAAGCCAAGTGAGCTGGTGTAAAACCACTGGATTCCCCCCCCCTCAAAAAGTGTACAACCAAAGATACACACCACTCAAACAAGGGGGGTGGGGAGTTTCTGTTCAAGCTGGTTGCTGTGAGAATTTTGGGCTTTCAGAACTGGTTTCGATCCTGAGTTTGCTTGTTTTCCTCATCCCTCCTCATCCCTTTTTTTCCTTTTGTGTTGTGCCTTTTAGGTTGTTAGCTGGAGATCGGACACTGCCTTGCTTGCAGTTGAACTTTTGTAAGCTGTTCTGGGAGACCTTTCTGGCTGAAGACTGGGCGAAAATGTTCTAAATACGAGCTAATAAGTTATACCTGGGAAAGGCCTTAAGGTGAAGAAAATGATTCCCTCCCTATTGTCTCCATATCCCACTTGTAGGCTTCCTAGAGGTATTTAGTTGGCCACTGCTGGAAACAGGATGTAGGAGTAGATTGGTCTATACTCCCATTGTAAGATCCTTTTGTCCACTTGCAACTCCCTCCCCCTGGCATAGATGCTGAGGCCAAGGGGAGAGCAAAATTACAGTAATTTTTACCCATGGCAGCCAGATAGTTTCAGCCAGACCTGGCTGCTCTACTTTTACATCTTTATTATTCCTATCTGAAAGCACCCAGACTGTTGGGTTGTTGCAACTGAGATGCATGTTTGGCTCATGGGCCTTCTACTATCTCTTCCAAAAAATGTGGGCTTTTAAACCTTAAGCTATTAGTTGGCCATGGCGAAACCATTTCATGTGGTTTCTGCTCTAGCAGTTCTCTTCCCAAGCGATTTCCAACATGGGGCATCTCTTTTGTGTTTCTGCTCTGATCCGTTGCCAGTCAAATTACTCCATAAGTATTTTATCCATTTGCATCTTTTATAGCCAGAGTTTAATATGGTTCAAAGCTGACTTTTCCAAGCATCATTCTACGAGTAACAGACCAATTATTATTTTTCAATTGTGTAAGAAAATACGCTACATAATGAGGAGCGCTACAGAGTTCCAGCTGTTGGCTTTGGGAGAATTATCCACACAATTATTTTATTTGCTGCAGTCATTAGCGTCATACCACTTTCATCTGCAGCTTAACTTTAGGGCTAATTCCTGCGAACAAATAGATTTTGCGTCCATTTCTCAACTCCATTCTGGCGACATTTCCTGTAACTGGACAACCCTGCGAATGTGTTGATGCAATGGTGCTGACAAGGGAGATGCACATTTGTGATTCCCGTAATAGGAACTTGCATTTTGATTTCTAGGGTCATTGGGAATGTTGGACTCTCATCAGCATCACTTCCCATAATCTATCTGAACAAGAATCCCAGTGTGCCAAATTAAAAAGACAGAAAGAACATATTACTTGCACAGGCCTTAGCTTCCCGCTACCTCAAAGATCTTCCTAAAATCTGTGAAATTGGACTTCTATTATACTGTATTTTTCGCTCTATAAGACGCATTCCCCCCCTCCTAAAAAGTACAGTGGTGCCTCGCAAGACGAAATTAATCCGTTCCGTGAGGCTCTTCGTATAGCGGTTTTTTCGTCTTGCGAAGCAAGCCCATTGACAGCTTAGCGGATTAGCGCTATTAGCGGTTTAGCGGCTTTTAGCGGATCAGCTGATAAGCGGCTTATCAGCGGATCAGCTGATAAGTGGCTTAGGGCTTAGGAAAAGGGGGGAGAAAGGGGAAAAATCCCGCAGGAACTCGCAAGACATTTTCGTCTTGCGAAGCAAGCCCATAGGGAAATTTGTTTTGCGAAGCGCCTCCAAAACGGAAAACCCTTTCGTCTAGCGGGTTTTCCGTCTTGCGAGGCGTTCGTCTTGCGGGGCACCACTGTAAGGGGAAATGTGTGTGTGTCTTATGGAGCGAATGCAGGCGGGAGGCTGTGCTCAGAGCTCCCTTTAAAGAGCCGTGTGGAGTGTGGATGCTCTCTTCGGGGCTTTTCCCCAAGGAGGGAGAAGGGCTGCCCTTGCCCAGGAGAGGCTGTGCGTGGCTATCCTATAAGCCTGGACAGTAAGCGGGATCATTGCGCAGCGATTCAGAATATTTTTTTTCTTGTTTTCCTCTTCCAAAAACTAGGTGCGTCTTATGGTCTGGTGCATCTTATAGAGCGAAAAATATGGTAATTCTCAGCATACTCACCCAACCAGTTCCCAGGATTCTTTGAGGAGAGCCATGGCAGTTAGACTGGCATAAAAAGGATATAAGTGTACATCATCAATAGATGCATCAAAGAAAGGATGTAGTGCAGGGTTTCTCAAACTTGGGTCTCCAGCTGTTTTTGAACTACAACTCCCATCATCCTTAGCTAGCAGAACCAGTAGTCAGGGATGATGGGAACTGTAGTCCAAAATCAGCTGAAGACCCAAGTTTGAGCTAGTGAAAGATGGCTCCATGGTCACTTAACACTTGGATATTTAGACGTATGAGAAGTGCCTGTGTTACACAGACTTGTGAAGGATCCTTTTTTTATTATCATAGACAATGCTCTAAGAGGACTCTAGAAAGAAAAGCTCAGGATACATATGGCTGCATCAGTTCTGTGGCCACATCTGTTTTTTAGCTTGTTTATCCATTTCTTTGGCATGCTGTCTTCTCCACCTCAAACTTTCTGGAGGAGGAAAACATGTTTGAAACATAAAACTCTTAAAAATATTAAAACATGGATCTGAACCACATCTGAATGGTGCTTGGGCTCCTTCTCAGGGAATGGATACATCAGTCTTTTTCCAGTCCAGGACTCACAATCTCGTAAGTGCTGTGGGTTTTGGTTGTGGACTTTCTCCCCTCTTCTCCCTACACTGCCACATGCTCCCTAAATTGGTTCTAAGGGTTCCCCCATTTCTGCATTAACCTGTGATGATTTAAAAAAAAAAAAAAACAAACTCCAATTAAAAAAACCCCTACTTAGATATCATTTTATCACACACAAAAATTCCTAGCAAAAAATGAGGGGGGGGGAACACACACTGGAAGGTCTAAAGTGGGTTTCTTAGCACATTCTTCTCCTCCTCCCTGAGCTTGGTGGCGGCAGCACTGGGAGGGAAAATAGGGACATTTCAGGATCACATCAGAAGCAGGGGTGGCTTTCATAATTCTGGGATTGTCCCTGGAAAGTCGGTACACTTGGCAGGTATGCATTGTGCATTTCACTGACCTTCGTATTATTAGTTTTGGCTCATAAATTCAGAGAAAGGTGATGATGTCCGAAGAATACAAAGCAAACAATTTTATACATTATGGGGAAGGAAGAGAGGAATGAAGAAAAGTAGGGGTTGTTATTTGAGCTACTGTTGAATGTATAGGTAAAGGTAAAGGGACCCCTGACCATTAGGTCCAGTCGTGGCCGACTCTGGGGTTGCGGCGCTCATCTCGCTTTATTGGCTGAGGGAGCCGGCGTACAGCTTCCGGGTCATGTGGCCAGCATGACTAAGCCACTTCTGGCAAACCAGAGCAGCGCACGGAAACGCCGTTTACCTTCCCACTGGAGCGGTACCTATTTTTCTACTTGCACTTTGCCATGCTTTTGAACTGCTAGGTTAGCAGGAGAAGGGACCGAGCAACGGGAGCTCACCCCATGTCGGGGATTCGAACTGCCAACCTTCTGATCGGCAAGCCCTAGGCTCTGTGGTTTAGACCACAGCACCACCCGTGTCTCTTGTTGAATGTATAGTTTGGGTCTATTTCAGTACTTGAGCATGTACATAAATGAGAAACTTTCTCCCCAGGACACTTCTGTAATAGGCCTTGGGTGACATACAATTGAGGAGATAGCATCGCTGTTGTGATCAAGTAATCAGAGTGCTTTAGTTTTCAATGAAGCAGTAATAAATCAGAAGCGAGTGATCTGGGGAGTGGAGTACACTTAAACTTCTGAGTCATAGCAAGTTCTGGAGTGACGAGGGAGGTGCTACAGTTTAGCCTGCCAAAAAAAGCCTGGCGGTCTGCTGTATAGCTTGAAGAAAGAACTTTTTGTACAATCCCGTCCAATAATTTATCATCTGGCAGCTATACTGATGTGAATCTCAGTAGTCTGAGCAATCAGAGAACCAAAATATAAAGGAGAGCCAACAAAACGGCAAATGTTCCTTCACTTTTGGATTAAACCTATGAGAAGCCACTGGATTTCACAAGCTTCCATCCAGAAGAGATGAAGAGATTCCCGACTGCTCCTCGTTACCCTCTTCACAAAGGGCCATACTCGCACACTTCCCTACATGAAGATCACATTTGTGAGCACATCACTTTATTTGCTGCCTCATACTAGGTCAAACTATTTGTCCATTGAACCCTGCACTGTCTATTCCAAATGGCCCTTCCCCACAATCGCAGGACATTTCTAGAATGTTGTTATTATTATTATTATTATTATTATTATTATTATTATTAATGCCCGTCCATCTGGCTGGGTTTCCCCAGCCACTCTGAGTGGCTCCCAACAGAATATTAAAAACACCAAATATTAAAAACTTCCCTAAACAGGGCTGCCTTCAGAAGTCTTCTAAAAGTCAGGTAGTTGTTTATTTCCTTGACATCTGATGGGAAGGCATTCCACAAGACGGGCGACACTACTGAGAAGGCCCTCTGCCTGGTTCCCTGTAACCTCACTTCTTGAAGTGAGGGAACCGCCAGAAGGCCCTCGGAGCTGGACATCAGTGTCTGGGCTGAATGATGGAGGTAGAGACACTCCTTCAGGTATACTGGGCCGAACTATTTTCAGGTGGGTTCAAGACTCGTTCAGGTTGCACAACTATAGTTGATTGGGAGTTCTGGCACAATAAACCCCCAAAGAATCTTGGGAACTGTAACTTAGCCCTCACAGCACTACAATTCCCAGCACCCTTAACAAACTACAGTTCACAGGATTCTTTTGTAGGGAGCCTTGTGTGCTAAATGTTCTTTAAACATATGGCATGGATGTGACTCTGATTTGTTTATGCAATGTTTGTGGCAGGGCTATAACCCACCTATAACCCACCCACCCCCCATTTATGGAGCATTCATTTTAATTTGTTTGTGCTGAAGTTATTCAGTGTCATTTTACCAAATCCATTTTACTGGCACAGCCTGATGCCACCTGGCTGCAATTAAATCCCACCTGCAAAATAGCAACAGTCTTGGAAGCAGCCTAAATTCAGAACATCTCAGCTCACACAGGCAAAGGGCACTTCCTGACGCACCTGTTTATTGACCATTCATCTTGATTTATTTGCAGGGAGATTAGATGACCCTAGCTATTTATTGAGCAAAGGTTAGAAGAGGCTGCGTCAAAGCAAGCGTGAGCCCACAATTCCCAGTGTATTTCTCCCTCACTTTCCTTACTGCAGAAAGTCTGATCTTTGGGGGGAAAGCAGGTTTATTGCAGAAGACCTCCCAATCAACTATCATCACACAACCTGAATTTGCCAGAATACAATTGAATCCCACCTGAAAACAATAACCTTCTGGAAGTGCCCTTAGCCATTATAATCTCCCAGTTGGCCCTGGGGAAATTTGTGTGTATATATAGATGTCTATTGTTTCAGTCCCTCAAAGTCTCCTCCTGTGTGTTTTCTCCTGGATCAAATAAAATAGCAGGCAGATAATCAGCTGTGAGATTCAGCCTTGGTCTGCACTCTAAAGGCTGGGAGTGGCTATTGAGAGTCCATCGGACAAAGCGATAAATGAGCAAACACGTCAGTGTGTTCATGTCACCCAAAGAACACACACTGCACACACAATGTCTGAGTCATTTGAGAGATCCAACCTTGTGATTGCCTCTCTGGTGTTGAGCTCAGCTGCACGGATATTCTCTTGGCTTTTAAAAAAAGAAAGTCATTTCATAGGATTGTATGTTTTTTAATGGTGTTTCCCATCTTTGCCAAGTCTTGGGCGTTCCGACACCCTCACTCCCAAATGAATGATACGGAAATTACTGTCCTAAACCATTTGCTGGCTAATAGCATTGGTGGCACCAGTCATAATAATTTTTAATGGCTTCCCTGCAGCTATTCTAGAAAAACACAAGCATTTGGGGGCTGTTGTTCTGATAATTTTGTAAAACAGATTAATAATAAAGCATTAACTCGAGGTGGCTTCAAAAACTATTGATTTGGTTTTATGCAGTTGTATTCCGATGGATTTGAAAACCAAATTATATGGGCTTGGCTGATCTGCAGTTGCATGAAAAGCTTTCCCTCTGTTCCCAATTACCTCATCCACCTAGCTTTCAGATGAATAGTTCAGCTCACAGAGCAATGGTATCTATGTATTCATATACACTATGTCCTGGTACATATGCACCAGCCCAATCCAAAATTTATTGGTCAATCAAGTTCAGGTTATAGCCAAAAAAGAGAGAGGGGGAAAAATAAGCAAAGAGATTTTAACAGTCTAGCATAGATAATAAAAACAGCATAATAAAACACATATAATACAAATGTGCATATATCTCAGGCTAGACTTAGGATTCATCCATACTTCCATTTGGTCCATGACTTCTAGGCACAGAACCTAGAGGTTTTTCTTTTGCCCCACAGCTTTCCATGGAAAACCCCACTGTTTCCAGCTCACAGGTTTTCTGTGGGTTAATGTTTGTTCCAATTCAGCGGTAAACAGAAGGTTTTCCTGGGAAAAGCAGTAGGACAAAAGTAAGACCTATCAGACCAGTGCCTGGAAATCTCAGGACAAATGGGAGTATGGATGAGCCCTCATAGGCTTTCCTGAGTTGGTGTCAGGAGCGAGCCAGCAGTAAACCAAATGAAGTAAGTCTTCATTAGAAGAAACAGGATCTGCACAGTGACAGGCCTAATGAGCATAGCAACTCATCTTCGGTGGGTCTTGCCCCTATGAAGCAGTTGTGGAGACCAAAGGTCCTCACCTCCTCACAGCTGTCTAAGTCTCCTCCTCATCAATCTGAGACTGCGCCTACGTGCCTGTCTTTGCTCTTCCCACTTCATGCCTCTTCTGGTTCTGGGAGACCCAGGGGTGTGATGGCCTGAGAATCCAATTCAGAGGCTGAACCTGAGGAATCCCAGCCTGCACAGGAGTCCCCGCCTCCAGGGCCGGCTGAGCTGGGGCAGGGGCTTGAGCCTGAAGGGCCCTCACCTGTGCTGGATCCTCAGGAGCAGACACCAGCTGAATCCGCTCTAGCTCCGGAGGTGATTGAGGACCCATTGCCTGCAGGTGCTCCTCTCCCAGTCCTGTCAGGGGAAGCTGAGGTTGCCTCTGGGTCCAGTAACCCTCCAGCCTCTCCGGAGCTGCAGAGGCTCAGGGCAGAGAGGCGGAGGGAACTAAATTCTCTCAGGAGGAGTGCTCGCCTTAAGGCCAGGAGAGGCAAGTCACCTGTGGGCCGGGACCGCCCTAGGCCTTGGGGCAGATAAAAGCCGGCCAGCCCCAGTCCCAGGTTGCAGGAGCAACATCGTTGTTAACCTGTTCCTGCCAGACCCTGTCCTGCTCTTCCAGAGTTCCTGACCACGCCCAGCTCCTTGCCTTGGACCCCGCTTCGCCCTTGACAGACAGCCTCCATACCCTCAACCTAGGACCAGACTCAGACCATGCCGTAGGGTAAACCCCCCCCCCAGACCAGCATAAGGGGAAAGGGAGCTTGTCGCAGCAGGAGGGGGACATCCCCGTGCCTCTTCACCAGCCAGACTCCTCTGTGTCTTTCTCCCCCCCCCCATAATTTTTATTATTTTTCCAAATTATTACAAATCAAGTTAAATTAAATTAATACAATTTCTTAAAACCAGGTTTCCCTCTCCAGTTCCGGCCTCCTCTGTGCCTCTTGGCTTCTCTCCTCTCCTACTTCACCTTCTGATTCTGAACTGCTCTCTGCCCCAGATTCACTCCTCTCGCTAAGCCCTGTAACCTCTTCAGCTTCTGACGCTTCCTCTTCCCAGTCTTCTCCCTCTGACCACTCACCATTGTCCCACCACAAATCCCCGGGCTCTAAGCCTTCTTCCCCTAGGGGTTCTCCAGCTGGTTCTTCCCACCATTCCTCTGCACCCAACCCGTCTGTGAAAGTTGGGGTGCTTTTATCGCTAACTTAGCTGTATTAAACACGAAAGGCTCAGCCATGCTACACAGCAGGTGTTCAATTTTATCAGTGTCACTGAGGGTGGCAGCTGGCTCCAGAATTTTCTTTGAACATTTCCCCCTTGGGATTTCATATAGCTTTCAATGTAACATATAATGAATAATACCCACCACAATCTGGCATCCACAAAGGCAGAAGGCTGTGTGGCTTTGCCCAGAATTACCTACAGATGGTCTCTCATTACAGTATTATCTCCAAATTCCTAGATATGATTATCCTCTCATCAACTTAACTGGCACAAGCAGTGAATGTGTGAGCAAGAGGAACCAACTTCTGAGTTAATGTAAGGAGTTTGCCAGGGAGCAACCCAGAAGTTCAGATTGCCTGGGAGAATGAGAGGCATATATGTGCCGAAACATTAATGCCTTTAAGGCAGTCAGTTGCTCAGATGTTTTCCAATTCTGCTGCGGCCAGAGTCGTTCCATTATTTTCCAGTAAGTGGTCTGAGACTGATATCTTTCAAGCAGCAAACACTAATGCAATGCAAAAGAATATTAGATTATTCTTGCAGAAGGAAGTGTTGCCACGGGGCCAAATTAGATTATTATATTTTATCCATCATGACTAGCTCTTGCAAAACGAAGGGAGCGCAGCCAACATCGGAGCAGCAGCAGCAAATTGCCTAAAGTGTTTAATAGCACAATCCTACGCAAGTTTACTCTGAAGCAAATCTAGCTGTGTTCAATAGTTCTTAGGACTGCATAGTGCATCTCTGATTTTAAGTTCTTTAATCCATTTGCCAGTCACTCAGTCATTAAAATTCTCTGGGTGATGTATTGGGGTTTTTTTGTTTTTGTTTTTATTGTGTATTTTGTGTTTTTATAATGTATTTTTATGTGGTAACTGCCCTGAGACCTGTGGGTATATGGCAGTATACAAATTTAATAAAATAAAATAAAATACCTTCTTCTTCCTCCTCCTCCTCTTCTTCTTCTTCTTCTTCTTCTTCTTCTTCTTCTTCTTGTTTGCCTTTTCAATATGCATTAAAGGTAAAGGTAAAGGTACCCCTGTCCGTACGGGCCAGTCGTGTCCGACTTTAGGGTTGTGCGCCCATCTCACTTAAGAGGCTGGGGGCCAGCGCTGTCCGCAGACACTTCCGGGTCATCTGGCCAGCATGACGAAGCTGCTCTGCTGAACCGGCACCAGAGCAGCACACGGAAACACCGTTTACCTTCCCGCTATAAAGCGGTACCTATTTATCTACTTGCACTTAGGGGTGCTTTCGAACTGCTAGGTGGGCAGGAGCTGGGACCGAAAGACGGGAGCTCACCCCGCCGCAGGGATTCGAACCGCTGACCATACGATCGGCAAGTCCTAGGCACTGAGGTTTTACCCACAGTGCATTAGGGCACCTAATATCAATATGCATTAATATCAATATGATTAATATCAATATGCATTAGGGCACCTCTTATCATAACCAAACTTTGCATGGTAGTTCCTGAAATGAAGGGACAAGTTTCCATCTATATTTGGATGCAATTTGATGTCATTTTGAATCAAGATGGAGGACCGAACCTTTCAAAACTGCACAGATATTTGGGGTTTCTTATACTTGCCAAGCAGCACCAGATCGGAGGCTGTTATTTTAAAGTTCAAGGAGAATTATAGAAAATTCTTACCAAAATGTCAACATCAAAAGAGAAAAATTGCAGATAGCAGCACAGGAAATAAAACATCATACCCAGGGAAATGGGGAGGCGGATTGGAACTGCAGAATATGATTGAGTCGCACCCCAAACTAGCCCCATTCTAGAACTGCTGTTTAACTGCAGCGGGCATGCTCACTGAAAACTAGACTTTCACCAGTCTTTGACATGAGGCCTTTTTGTTCTCACATTTATTGCAGAGGCTATTTATGGAATATTAAATATTTTAAGGACCAGGGCCATTTTAAGCATATCTGGCGCCGTGGTGCAAAGCTCCCTCTGGCGCCCCCCCCCCCAATTTCCCAGAGTTTTTTAGGGAGGACAGCGCTGCCAGCGGGGCTGGAGGAGATGGGCAGCGGCTGGAGGGCAGCTCCTCTGGCAGGGAAGAGGCAGTGGCTGGACGCGGTGCCTCCTGGCTCAGCTGGCCACTTTGTGCCATGATGGCCATGGCAGATGGAGGCTCCGGGCATGGCGCTGCTTTGGCGGCAGGTGGGCGAGGGCGGCGAGCTGATGCCAGGAGGCGCCGTGTCCAGCCTTCGCCTCTTCCCTGGTGTCCTCCAGAACTTGGTGCCCTGGCACCCTGCGCCACTAGCCTCTATGGTCAAGGACCACCTCTCTCCATATGAACCTACCCAGACTCTGCCATAATCATTGGAGGCCCTTCTTCATATGACTCCTGGAGCAAGAGGCCTGTGGAATGCTCTCCCCAGGGAGGCTGAAAAAGAAAGGAATGGGGGAAAAGAAAGGAATGGGGATTTCCCCCCCTTTTTTATGCAGGAAGCCGTAAAAGTGTCTAAAAATAGGCACTGTATGTTATTACGCAGAAAGATTTATTGCCTAGATTATTCAAGGGGTTAATGTCAAGTACTCAGAGGACTACAGTTCATTAAATTTTAACTCACAAGTGGTGTATTTTGTCTTGCAAACAATTTCTTCTCCCAGCCAATTATAATTACCCAATCTGAGTTTGCCGTTATGTGATTAAATCCCACCTGAAAATAGCCGCAGACTGGAATCCCCCTAAGAGGATGGCATGGTTGGGTGCATGCATTAGTGGCCTGAAACAGCTAATAGTGTGATGAAATCCCTTTTTAAATACTTCACAAAGTAACTGTATGCAATGGGGGGGGGGGAGCTGGTTGCAATTTTCTGCACAATTCCCTATGAAGGTGCTGCTTTTTCATGGTGAATGTGGCTATCAATGGCTAAGTTTTACCTCCACTGCTTGAGGCAGTGTGAGTGCCAGCTGCTGGGTTCACAAATGGGGAAATTGCTGCTGTGCTCAGGTTCCTTGTGGGTTTCCCATAGGTATCTGGCTGGCCACCGTGAGAATAGGGTGCTAGACTAGATGGGCCACTGACTTCGTCCAGCAGATCTTGTCTTACGTTCATATAACATACAATCACATGCTGGAGCATTTTAAAAGACACTTCCAATGAAAAAGGCAGTCCTCAGGCCACAACGCAAGTAAAAAAACAAAAATCCTTTTTTTGCATGAATTGGTTTGTTGTTGTTTAGTTGTTTAGTCATGTCCGACTCTTCGCGACCCCATGGATCAGAGCACGCCAGGCACTCCTGTCTTCCACCACCTCCCGTAGCTTGGTCAAACTCATGCTGGTAGTTTCGAGAACACTGTCCAACCATCTCGTCCTCTGTCGTCCCCTTCTCCTTGTGCCCTCCATCTTTCCTAACATCGGGGTCTTTTCCAGGGTCTTCTCTTCTCATGAGGTGGCCAAAGTATTGGAGCCTCAGCTTCAGGATCTGTCCTTCCAGTGAGCACTCAGGGCTGATTTCCTTAAGAATGGATAGGTTTGATCTTCTTGCAGTCCATGGGACTCTCAAGAGTCTCCTCCAGCACCATAATTCAAAAGCATCAATTCTTTGGCGATCAGCCTTCTTTATGGTCCAGCTCCCACTTCCATACATCAAAATTAGTTTGTAGCTATGGCTAATTACCACCCCCCAATTACCAGCGAGATGTAGAAGAAAGAGCTTTATGGCTGCTGCAAGGACACAGCAAGTTTGCTGATCTATCCCAAGGCCCCTGGAAGAGCATAGAAGGGGCAATGGTTCGATCAGATGTCCCTCTCTGATGTTGCAGACAGAACTCCAATATCGGGACCGCCATCTACATTAATATATCCTCTCTGCACTGGCATAACTGGCACCAGTGCTTAGATCTCAGAAGGACCAAGAAGGTTAGAAAGTTGTGTGCTGGCATGCCATGAGAAGACCAGGAGGTGCCTTGTATCTGAAGGACCGAAAGCATCCCAGTCCCTTATGTGTCCCTAAACCAGGACACAGTCTGGAGAATGTGCTGTGGTCTCACTGCTGCCACAGTGGAGACCAGCCAACCAGAAGAGTCTCTGAAGAGTACTTGCCTAAAGGCAGAGTCAGCATCCAAAATCAGGTCCAGTCAGGGTCAGGGAAACAGCAATCCACATGGCCAGATGGTCCAGGGGTTAGGGAATCCAATGATCAAGGGTCAAGACGCGCCAGAAGCAGCAAGGCAGGGCCCAGGAACTACCAGCATCTGACTGCTGCTGGAAGCTCTGCTTAAAAAGGCTGAAGTCAGCTGGTTCTCACCAGTGCCTTCTCATCTGTGTTCTTGAAGGCTGATCAGCAGCAGGTGGAATCACTCCGCCTTCTCCCCCTTCAGGCTGCTGTTCAGCAGGCAAAGCTGGCCCATGACAGGATGACTAAATCCGATGGAAGAACTCGGCACAATCCTCACCACTGCCCGACATCACACATGACAAGGTGCCATCACCACTACCCAAACAAATGCTTATGATTGCAGCCTTAGTGATTGTCATGGTGAGTATTGTTCCACAGGTACAACTTTTAGGCTTCCCATTGGGGCATCTAGTTAACCACTCTGAGAACAAGATACTGGCCTAGGTGGACCTTTGGCCTGATCCCCGAGGTTCTTCTTGCATTCTTATGTGTATATGAAAAGAGAAGTACAAGGCCAAAAGGCTTTTAAAAATATCTATTTATCTCCACGTTTAGCCTGGAGAAGAGAAGGCTGAGAAGTGATATGATAACCATCTTCAAATATCTGAAGGTCGTCACATGAATGATGGAGCAAGCTTGTTTTCTGCTGCTCCAGAGGGTAAGACTTGAAGCAATGGATTTGAATTACAAGAAGGGAGAGTCTGACTGAACATTAGGAAGATCTTTCTGATGGCAAGAGCTGTTTGACAGTGGACCGGATCACCTCAGAAGGTGGTGGACTCTCCTTTATTGGAGGTTTTTAAACAGAGCTTGGGTGGCCATCTGTCAGGGATCATCTAGCTGTGATTCCTGCATGGCAGGAGGTTGGATTAGAAGACCCTTGTGGTCCCTTCCAACTCTACAAATATATGATTGTATTATTTATTTTATTTAAAAGGCTTTTTGTACCACATTTTGGGCAATAGTGCCTCTCCAGCTGGTTTACAATCAAATAAACACACAACAATGAAACACTGAGCATTCAAAACACTTAAAATAGCCAATTCCATCCACTTAAAGGATGCTGGATGGGAAAATCAGGACTGGGAACTTAAACAGGGGCTCATAACCTAGGAAGGATTTTAAAGTTTCTGAGACTCACTGAAAACATGTGCACACAAGCTGTACAAACCGATTTGTAAAAATGTTACATGGAAAAAATACAAGAGACATTACACATACTTCTGTAAAACAAGAAAATATTTAATAATAATCATCATATTTTTGGCTTCTGTCCATCATCTTTCTGATCACATTCTTCAGAGGGCACCCCTACTCTTCTCAGGTGGTGGTGGGGTGAAGATGTTAAGAGAACGAAAGCAAAATCCCAATTGATGTGCATGATTAGTCCTTGCAGACTCGGCAAGAAAAAGCAGCTTTCCCATTTTCTTTTTCTTTTTTTTTAAATACTTTTTAATTAAATTTTCACTTTAACCAAACAACAATAAATTTCCACATTCATTTGTACAACTCTTCCCCCCTGCTCTGCCGAGCAATGACTTCCCTCCCTCCCGCCAACAGTTTTCTATTTCCAGTCTACATCTCACAGTTTCCTCTTTATTCAAGTCCATGTCGTAAGATTTATTTTAATCCTGTTAGTGTCTTCAAACTTCTACAGTTCTTGTTTAAATAGTCAATAAATTTACTCCAGTCTCTTTGGAATTTTGATTCATCCTGGTTTCAGATCCTGCAGGTCAGTTTTGCCAATTCCACATAATCCATCATTTTTGTCTGCCACTCCTCCTGCTTTTGTAACCTTATTAGGATGTGGTCCTATTTCAACTTTCATTTATCATGGTCATGGGCTAAGTTGATTACCTGGAAGGCAGTAAGAAGTATCAGATCATCACACAGATGTTTATAAGGCTATTAACATGAAGCTAATAAGCTCATCACTCACTGGTCAATACACTTGTAGGTTTAGCTCTAGATACATCACCCTTGGTCACATGGACACCCTCGGGTCAGCCAGTTTGTGGCTCACCTAAACTCTATTATCTCCAGCCAATGTCATCAACATTACTGCTGCTGTCTCGGAATCAGTCATTTACGACTCTCTAAAATAAACACTTAAGAGAAGTATGACTTTACCCTGATTTGCAGCAGCTAAAGTGGCTCTCTCTAGGGAATTGGACATGGAGTAATTTTTTCAGTGGGACAGAGCTTAGAAGTATTTGGGTTTATAGTGATTTAGAGCCAATTCCTGATACTACTTTGAAGGCAGATGGTTTTCCAGCAGATCGGATCTTTGTTCACACATGACTCAGCTTGTGTACGGGTAGCATCACACAAGCCAGCAGCATGTCTGAGATGAGTCAGCTTCCCTCCATCAAAGTTAACCAGAGTATTATCCAGTTTACATATCTTCTAAGAGGGGCCTCGGAGAAGGTAAAGTTGCTGAGACCCAAGATTCTAAATTTCAGGATCTAAATTTCAGGACACCTCCCATATGAACAAGTCCTCTCTCTAAGATAGCCCTGGGTGGAATTTCCTGCGCAGGAAATTTTGTTCCTTCGCTCCTTATTATCAATTCAGTCGAGATTAAATGCTTTCTGTTTCAAGAGGCGTTTAGGAGCAGAGATCTCTAGAACTTTTGTCCCTGTGTTTATGTTATCAGGCTTGGCATCTGCAGGTGATACCCATGGGCAGCTGTCGGGGCCTCAACATCTCAGGGGAGCCCACTGCTAATGCTTGCAGTGCCCACTTTAATGTCCCCGCTCCCTCAACACAGCACTCTAAGAAGTGCAAGGAAGCTGTGCCTGTCCTCCATTTTAATACCCTACTATTTTAATTTGTAGAAGGGACGCGGGTGGCGCTATGGGTTAAACCACAGAGCCTAGGGCTTGCCGATCAGAAGGCCGCGGTTCGAATCCCCGCGATGGGGTGAGCTCCCGTTGCTCAGTCCCTGCTCCTGCCAACCTAGCAGTTGTTAGGAGCCCTAGACTCTGTGGTTTAACCCACAGCGCCACCCACGTCCCTTACTCTAAACTAAGCATATTCTTTAAAATAATGTGGGATCTCTTTTCGTTTAATTTCTAGTGCCATTAGGGGGGAAACCCCTCCCCATTTTAGAAAGCGGATACATTTAAGCACCAACATAAGGGTGGATCTTATTAAACCCAATTCTCTTCCTTTTTCCAATTGCCATCCAGGAAACCGAAAGGCCTTCCATCTGTCTGAATAATGGACGGGGGCCATTTCCCCAGTTATTACCTCAAACTATCCTCCTCCATTATGACAACTTCATTTCTGAAGGCACAATTAAGAGGCTAACAAATATAAAGTCTAATACTCTGTCGAGGAAATAAGCAGGCAATTTCCTACATTTGATAGCCGATCTGGTTTATAAAAAAACACATGACTTCATGTGCTTTGATGCTGGCACCAGCTCTTTCTGCGCAGAACTCTTAGTCGCTGCTGTCAATCTGTGTTAACAACAGTATAGGAACGGCTTTATAGTCTAAAATGACTCAGCCTGTCATGATGCGTCCTGGCCTGACCCTGGATTATTCTTCCTCTGACAAGGGTTCAGAATGCCCAGAATCAGGAGAGCCCAGGGAGCAAAATGAAGACCCCCCCCCAAAAAAAAAAACCTCTAGCGGGGGTGGGGGGGCAACTCGCCAGTAGAAAAACCCCATTCTGTGTCAGAAGAGGAGGCCAAATTGCCTCCCATCCCCAGGGAGCATAAATGCCAAAAATTCCCAGAATTCTCTGGGAAGAGGGCTTGATAGCTCAAGCACTATGGGAATTTTAACTTCGTGACAGCATAGGCAGCACTATTTTTCTAGAAAAAGAAGAGGTGCAAGAGCTCACTGTGAATGGCTATGGGGATAGGGGTCTCCTAACAACTCTCAGCACCCTTAACAAACTACATTTCCCAGGATTCTTTGGGACCGTTTAAAGTGGTATGACGTTGCTTTGGATATATAGTACAGACAAAGCTTCCTCCAAACCGTTCTGAGCAAAAAGTATCTTGATCCTTCAGATGATTCACCCCTCGAGTCTCCTGCGGGCCATGTTTTGCTTTTTCTCATTTGTTCTTTTTACAATGCTAATGCCTCTCAGAAAGTGTTGCTAATATTTAAAATCTTAAGGTAACATTGTTTCATTGCCTTAAGCCGGGGGGCAAGTTATGCAGATTGACCAATGTACTGTAGCGGCTGTTGTTCTTCCATATGTCGTAACATGCCTGCAAACTTGTAAGTTATTTCTGGAATACGCTTTGTTCCTTTTCGTTTATTTATCCAGCCTCTTGTTTAAAATGTGTGAGAGTCCGTCCCCCCCACACACACACATTCAGAACATCTGAACGTGTTTCGCCACCTTCTGTAATAACACTAGCTTCTTTCTCTTTTGGTTGTGATTATAGCGGCACAAATCCATTGGATTCATTTTTTGCTTTTATGAATTTTTTTCATTTCACATATATGGCTTTGAGACTTTCTGAACACAAAGCTGTTTATAAATACAGTCATACCTCAGGTTAAATATGCTTCAGGTTGAGTGTTTTCAGGTTACGCTCTGCGGCGACCTGGAAATAACGGAACGTGTTACTTCCATGTTTCGCTACTCGTGCATGTGCAGATGCTCAAAATGACGTCACACGCATGCACAGAAGCGGCGAATCACAACCCGCGCACGTGCAGACATGCAGATGCGAGTTGCATTCACTTCAGGATGCAAACAGGGCTCTGGAACGGATCCCATTCACATCCAGCAGTACCACTGTACCTGTAGGTGAATATAAAATAATTAAGCACTGCAACATTTGGGCAGGTTGGCAGATTAGTACAAAGCAGCAGTGAAGAGCAAAGAACATTTCCAAAGCAGAAGTGGAAAAGCTTTCGCAGCCTGAGGGGACTTTCTTCCTTCTGGGGGCCACATGCAAGTGGCGGGCAGGGCCAGAGCCCAAAGCGGGCGAGGCAAGAAATGTATCTTTGGTCAGTGGGCTGGTTTCTACACACACATATCCCTCTCCATCTGTCAGGGACTGGGCAGAGGAGGAATGGTGGAGACGCCCTCCCCAGTCGGACCCTTCCAGAGAAGAAGATAGGTCAGAATTACAACAGGGGTTTGAGGGAGGTCACAGCTCAGAGGAAGATGAGGGGGAAAGCTGGGAAATTATGGGAGAGGAGGAGGAGGAAGAAGAAGCAGCAGCACCAGGGGGCGACAGCTGACGGACTTAGTGTATTTAGAAAGCATTCCAGACCCCCCCCCATAACCCAGCAAGCGTTGTGTGAGCATTAAATGCTGGTTCGCAGATAGTAAACTCAATCCTTTACAGCAGAATGCAGCAGAAGCAACTGTGGTTGGAATAGTAACATCAAAGGATTTATTTATAAAGGAAATCACCAAACAACAAGACGACTCTCACATCCATCTTCTTCAGCAGAGGAGCAGAGCAGAGAGGAAAGAGGGAGGAGACATTTAAATACAGTGGGTTACCTCGGGTTACAGACCATAGCTGTCAACCTTCCCTTTTTTTGCGGGAAATTCCCTTATTTCAGTGCCTTTTCCCACTGCTTCCTGCTGCTATCCCAGATTGTTAGATATCCCGTCCCCGGGACAGGTGAGGCTGCTGATCCCTTATTTTCAAATCTGAAAGTTGACAGCTATGTTACAGATGCTTCAGGTTACAGACTCCGCTAACCCAGAAATAGTACCTCGGGTAAAGAATTTTGCTTCAGGATGAGAACAGAAATCATGCACCAGCGGTGTGGTGGCAGCAGGAGGCCCCATTAGCTAAAGTGGTACCTCAGGTTAAGAACAGTTTCAGGTTAAGAACGGACCTCCGGAACGAATTAAGTTCTTAACCCAAGGTACCACTGTAGTTCCCATACTCATACATCAATTAAGTAATTAAAGGCAACCTGCAACCTTATGCAATGTGAGAATGAGACATTACAATATTAACACGTTGAAAGTAGGAGAGCAGAGAGCTCAGAGGCAGAGGGCACTTTTCAGCACCTGTAGCAGAGACTCATGAGGAAGTGGGAGAGACAGAGGGGGTGGAGATTCACTTGGGGCAACAGCATTATTCCAAGAGACTGCATTCCCAAGCCTCTCTGTGTGAATATTGAATAAAAGCAGATGGTAAGGGCTTTTCCTTGTCCCTTCCCGGCAACCTGCCATGGGGGTTGGTTCCTCTTCCATTTGACACCATCCTTCATCCAGAGGCATTATCAGTGTGGAAGGACACGTTCCACCCAAGCGAAAACACTCAAGAAACCCTCCAAGCAAGCCAGTGAAGGGGACCAGCCTGGGGAACATGGGTGTGATGTGAATAAAGTCCCACAGGCCAGATTCAGATGCTAGAAGGGTCACAGATGCTGGGAGGACCACCTTCTGCTTACTTCTAACCATTTCCATCCTGAATAGAGGGAGATCAGTGCAGACGAGAACCAACCTATTTCCTCAGTTGCACTTGCAGGTTTCTCCTCTGCTGCCAGGCCTTATTTCTCCCCGAAACTGATTGAGGAGGAGATCCTCTATGTGGTTTCCATCTGGCAGAACCTTTTCATCTTGAGTGAATGTTTGCAACTTCCTAATGTAAGTTATTAATGTAAGCCCTTTTAACCTCAGGACAAAATGCAGAAGTGGATCCATTTTGCTGCTGCAGACCATTACTGGCAAGAATGCCCTCCTGAGGCAAGAATGCCCATGTATAATTAAAAATGGCTTTATTCATTAGCTGGTATATTTCCTTCTTGGATTGTCTGGGGTGATGGGAGGTCCAGAGGTAGCATTCACCTAACAAGCCCCATCAGCAATATATTCTGTTTATCTAACAGAGTTTCCCCTGTCCTCCCCTGCACCCCCCACAAGTTGGTTGGGGGTGGGGGTCAGGAGAACCCAAGAACAGGGGGAGGATAAGGGGAATTGTTCTGTCTGGCAAGCAGATATGCTTATGCTGATGAAACGATCAATTTAGTGCAATGTTGAATTCCTCCCCAGGAATAGTTGGAGGGCCACACCTTTCCTACCGCCTGGTGTTTGAGCAGAACACAGCTCACCATTCAACAACCAGTGTGGTGCAGTGGTTGGGGCACTGAGCTAGGACTTGGGAGACTTGGGTTCAAATCCCCAGTCAGGCATGCATCTCATCTTGGGCCAGTCTCTCGCTCATGCTCTATCTCACAGGCTTGTTGTGAGGCTAAACTTGCAGAGGCGAAACAGTGGATGTCACCCAGAGTTCCTTGGAGGAAAAGCAAGGTACACGTGCGCTAAATGGAAACATAGAATTATAGAGCCTTCTATCCCCAGGGCAGAGTAGCTTTTTCCAACTAGAGAAGTAGGCGTGCCTCGTAATGACTGCTTGTGCATTCAAAGAGGTAGAACCTCAGTTTAGAATCACTTAGACTAAGTGGTCCTGGTAACAACACAGCAAACGCAGCAGAAGAGGCCTCATTAACACACTGTGGGCATATAGAACAAGACGTGAGAGATTTCCCATCAATTCAATGTTCCATAATTTCCTCTATTAATTCTGCCGACGCACCTCAGTCGCACACAATGAGAGGAGACGGGAACTCTAGCAGCACTGTTTCCCGAGCAAACCAAGATTACATATGAGGATGAGGTTCAATTGATGCTTAATACTTGCGAATTTTCAGCATTCCTTTAAAAAATATAATACTGCTTACCATTTAATTGGTAGCGTTGTGTTGCGGCACGTCAACGTCCTGTCGCCCCCTCCTTGTCAGGTTCACAGTTCTCAGGAGATTCAATATCCTCTCTCACCAGCTGGGGAGCATTGGGATTTGGTCTGGCTGCTCAATTGACCAATGATAGTTGGACCAGGGGGCGGGCATGCTCTGGGGCGTGGTCTTGACCAGGTCCCTCAGGACTTCACTCAGGTCTGCTCCCAGATTATAAATGAGAGCAGGTCCTTTACACAGCATTTCACCATTTTCATTTGTCCTTCAGCTCAAATGGCCAACCTGGTGGTTTGGGGTAAAAGCTTAGTCATGTTTGGTGGTGAGGCTGCATGCCTCGCCTGCTCCTTCGAGGATTGGCATATCCCGTTAAAGGGATCCTAGAAGAGGTGCTCCTGTCCAGACACCCAGACAGGGGCTAAGGGCCACAGCAGTCCTCAAGGTGATCTGTGTGGGGTCTTTCCTACTTGATGTATGTCATAGGACTCCCTCAACATGGATGGGATCCCTTGGGGGATCAACCTGCAAGTGGGATGGTCGATACCAGTTAGACCCAGTGCCTAAGCCAAAGCCACTTACATCTGAAATCAATTAAGTTGTGGTCTAATTTGAACCAAAGAATGTTGTTACAAGTGGTCATTTACTTCTTGGTATGGGAAGGAGGGCAGTTCATGGTGCTTGGGCATGCAAATTGTCCTTATTATTATTATTTATTAAATTCATATCCCATCCTACATCCATAGACCTCAGTTCACAACATAAAATTACAATTTAAAAACACAAAATACGTAATTAAAATAAGAACAAAACAAATGTCCCTTTCCCACAACACATTTAAAAGGGCGCCGAATATCAATCAGCCCAAGACTTGGTTGCATTTGTTAGCAATGTGTATGAACTTGTGGGGGCAATCCTGTCTGTTATCTGCATAGCTGTGTTGGTTGGATTTTTATTGGTCATTTGTTATACTTTGTTTTAGTGTTTATTGTTTTTCTAAGTCAGTCTGGGTCACTTTTTGCCAGTCATTCTTTCTCTTGGATAGGGAGAGCCAGTTTGCAATAGTGGGTCTGACCTGGCCTGTAGCAGCACTGTGAATTTTATAGAAGATCTGGCAGAATATTTTCACACACCGCTGCTTACTTCCAAAGCCAAAGGCATGAGAAATTCCACACTTTTGTGTCATATCTCTCCCTGTATTTTGTACATACTGCTCTGGCCAAAGGAAACTCATATAAATTTTATTGGTTCTTGTGTTTGTTCCCAAAAGGCAAAACCAATGCCAATCTACCTTCAGACAAAAATTATGGGAAGAAATGTACTCCACATTTTTCCAGTCCATGAGTACACAATCCATCTCTATAACCAAGAGGCCTGTAATTCTAGGTGGAATGGCATTGCTGTACATGCAAGGACGCAGGTGGTGCTGTGGTCTAAACCACTGAGCATCTTGGACTTGCCAATTGGAAGGTCGGCAGTCTGAATCTGCACGATGGGGTGAGCTTGCATTGCTCTCTCCCAACTTCTGCCAACCTAGCAGTTCAAAAGTAAGTGCAGGCAGATAAATTGGTACCACTATGGCAGGAAGGTAAACGGTGTTTCTGTGCACTCTTGTTTCCGTCACGGTGTCCCGTTGTGCCAGAAGCAGTTTAGTCATGCTGGCCACATGTCCTGAAAAGCTGTCTGTGGACAAACGCCGGCTCCCTGGGCCTGAAAGCAAGATGAGCGCCGCAACCCCATAGTCGCCTTTGATTGGTCTTATCTATCCAGGGATCCTTTACCTTCTTTTTACCTTTACATGCAAGGAGGATGTTGAGTTGTGTAGCAATGATAAAGACAATGAGGATTCTGAGAATGCAGAAGTTGGTCCTCCTTAATCTAGGAGACAGAGGATGCTGTCTCCCATGGGCTTGTGACCTAACAACATTTTCTTGAGGGAAATTGGTGGAGAGTCTCACTAACTGACATCTATGAAGCCTGGGAAGTGATTTGCTAATGACTATCTGGGTTTTTAACTATTGCTGGACCACATGCACCCATATTATCATGCCTGCTCACTGAGAGCTCAATCAGGTGTGATGATGATGATGATTGTGAAGATGTCCACCTCCTATCCCTGTGAGATATGTGACCACAAGAGAAAGAGTGCTTTTGTGGTGGCTCCACACCTTTGGAATGTCCAGTAGATCTGTGGTTGTAATACAACAAAACCAAAACACCAAACCGGCTTGCAAACAGAAAGGACAATTTTACTTAGTTCAGCAAATTAAAGTGCAACGTGCACCCTTTCTTGCAACCGTTCCCACTTACAGGACTTTGCGCTTCCAGTAGATAACTAACTGTAGAACGATTTGCTTGTTTCAGCTGTGCTATGACACTATTACTATATACATTCTTGACAGAGTTGTGCCACTAATTGACTGTATGTCTATAAGTATCTCCAGGCTTTGATATGCACGTTGCACTTTAATTTGCTGAACTAAGTAAAATTGTCCTTTATATTTGCAAGCCGGTTTGGTGTTTTGGTTTTGTTGTATTACAATCGTTATAACACCTGATACATTTTTTGTATACCCAGTCAATCTGTGGTGTGTGGCTACACTTCAGGCTTTTTGGAAAGCCTCCAAGACTCATTCATTTCAACCTGAGTTATTTTCTGTCTCACCCACTGAAAAGAGGCTGGGATTTTACAATGTCACTGGAGTGCTGAGTCTTTTTTTAATCTTTGTGAATTCTGTTTTATTCTTTGTCTTAGCTTTTTGTAGCTTTTATTGTAACCTACTTTAGATGGACTGTGCCCAGAAACGCAGTATGTATATATTTTTAAATAAAGGAGTGATGGAAAGGGGAGGGGGAGAGAGAGAGATCCCTAAATTGGGGGTCATCAACATGGTGCATGTGGGCAAACATAAGCTTACAGAGGCTGACCCTGGCACCAACAGGGGTCCTTTCCCCAGCCTTCCCTCACTGACATTCAGCTTGGTTGTGATGTGAATACTGAATTTTATTATTTCTGTCACACATAATTCCAGTACACATACAATACTGTATCAAGGAAGTCATAAAACACGATAGGGATACATTTGATTTTGCAATTAGGTATAACAGGGACAATACAGATATGACAACAGTTAAAAATATATAAATTAAAACTTAGTCACTAACATATAACCTAAAACTATCATTTAAAACCTTAATCATTATGATAGCACAGCTTGCTCCCTAAGTTTTATGGCAATTGCACAGAATTTGGCTACCCTTAACGTGAAAGGGACGCGGGTGGCGCTGTGGGTTAAACCACAGAGCCTAGGACATGCCCATCAGAAGGTCGGCGGTTCGAATCCCTGCAACGGAGTGAGCTCCCGTTGCTCAGTCCCTGCTCCTGCCAACCTAGCAGTTTGAAAGCACGTCAAAGTGCAAGTAGATAAATAGGTACCGCTCCGGCGGGAAGGTAAACAACGTTTCCGTGCGCTGCTCTGATTCGCCGGAAGCGGCTTAGTCATGCTGGCCACATGACCCGGAAGCTGTACACTGGCTCCCTCGGCCAATAAAGCGAGATGAGCACTGCAACCCTAGAGTCGGCCATGACTGGACCTAATGGTCAGGGGTCCCTTTACCTTGACCTAACGTGATCTCAGGATCCTTGTCCTCTACCAGGGATGTTAGACATTGAAGTTCAGATTCATTTGGAGATTTTTTTTGCATAGCAGGAGTAATAAATACTGAGCGTATATCCCCGTAGAAACAACAGTGTAACAAGGCATGAGAGACAGTTTCTACCTCCATCAAGCCACAGGGGCAGACTCGTTTCACGTAGTTGTGATGTGTTTGTGGTGCCGGCAAGGGTTTCTCCTCTTTACAAATGTGCTCACAGGCCCAAGAATGTTGCCTACCCTGGATACATAACTATAGACCTGAGAACTACAGATGCAGCACAGCCGCTCACTGAAATATGAGAGAAATTCCATGCGATATCCCAGTCATTTGGAGCAGAGTACAGTGTGGTTTGCACAAACTGCAAAAACACAAATTTGAATTGGACCAGATTTGTTCCTGAGGGTCGTTTTGGGAGTCTTGTGTGTGTGTGTGTGTGTGTGTCTGCGTGTGCATTGCACCATCCCAGTATGTAAATATAAGAAAAGGTAGATGATAAACTAAAGCTATGAGCAAGCAGTTAGAAATCTTCTAATAAAAATAGCTCAGCACAAGAACGGAATTGTACAAGGCAAGGGCAGATCGGCATTCTCTCCTGCTGATTAATTACTTTGAGTAGGAAAGAAAAACACAGAGAGCATGCCAGAGAAAAGGCACATTGAATGAAACAAAGTTAATAAGACACCTCAGTGTCGATTAATTGTTCTGGACTCCCACATCAAATGTCACAAGTTAATAGCAACTGGCTCAGATGACGGGAAGAGTCTGCAAACGAGGAATGTTGCATAGTGATAAAAGCTGAAGGGATAACAAACAGAAGAAAAGAACATGACTCTGTGTAACGGGGGAGCAGCAGAATACCCTGAAGACGCACCACTGCAGATGGAACAGATTTCTGTCCATTGTCTACCAGTCTCACATTGCCAAAAATATCTGTGGTGATTGTCGCAGGTTGACTAAATATGGTGAAAGTATGCAGAATGGACATGGAGACCCTCTGCAATATCACCACTCCTGGGTGATATGGAAAACCCTGAAAGCTATTATTTCTGGAACCGAAATGATGAGTCATTTGTCCCTGAGTACAAACACAATGGGTCCAGGCTTAGACATGCTTTGAGCAGCTTCACTGACATCAATGGGTCTTAATATAGTCATGACCAACCTGTTCCATTGACTGCGTTGGGCCTTCTCTGAGCGTAAATGGGTCTGATGGTCACTGTCAGGAAACAACAACAAGCAACAATTCTTGAGCATTGCCAGCTGGCTACTTTAAAGACAGAGGTGACCCCAATGTTGTCACGGCAAATTTAAAGAAACCACCCAATTGGGCTGAAGTTCTCCCAAGCTCAACTTCTTTCACAATGGAGATAAAATACCATCTGTAGCTAACACAAGGAACAAAGTGAGAAAGACTAACCTAGAAGCTTCACAGGGCTCAGTGTGAGTCATGTGACCACATCTGGCCTATTGTGATTAAGGATGTCATTCCAAGGTAGACCACATGATCTGCATGTGAAAGGTCCCAGGTTCAATCCCTAGCATATCTATGTAGGCCTGGAAAATACTCCTATCTGGAATCCTCTGGAGCTGTTATCAAAGTATAGACAATGTCAAAGACTATGTGGTATCTTTCAGATGTTGTTAGATTCCAACTCCATCAGCCCTAAGAAGAGAAAAAGAGGGACTTCCGGTTGGCGCCAGCGCTAATGGCGGCTCACTCTCCGATCTCTGGAGAGGGAGCTGCTCCACGAGTTCAGGTCTGACCGCTACGGCGAAGCGGGGACCCCTAAAATCACAGGCGCGGAAGCCTGTGAACAAGGAGACTCGGTGGGCATCGTTTGCGCCCCCCTTTACTGCAAAAGAGCCTTTTTAAAGGCTCCGGAGGAGCATCGGGGGTGCGCAGAGCTGAGAGTCGCTACCCAGCCCGTGGAGTGAAGCCGCATCACCATTAACGGAGAGCGCCGATCCCTTCCTGAAATTTGGACTGAAAGAGACTCCCGTGAGTAGGATTGGCAAACTTTTCGGGACTTTAAATTAATTTTCCTAAAAATTCGGCCGAAAGTGGGGATGGTAAATAAAGGAAGTCTGCCTTCCCCAGATTGCATGACTGCTAAAGCAACGGATCCAGCAAGCTGTAATCGATATATTTAAGGATTAATTTTTAAAAGGACCAACCCTAGCATTGAGCTTAAGTCTCCCCCCTAGTAAGCAGGAACGGGGGGGAAGAAGAAGAAAGGAAACCTGCGGGAAAAGTTTTTAAGGGACAATTTACTGCAGACTCTGACTCTGGGAACGGACTGCCTGGGTGAAGCACTTTGACAGGCAACTGTCAGGTGTGTTGCAAAGTGGGGACTTTATTGATACAATTTACTGAGACTTTGCAGAAATAACATGGTTGCAACTAAAAAGACTGAGAGAAGTTTTTAGCAACTTTTTCCCTCTGAGGGTTTTTGGATATACTGTTTCCTTGTTCTATTGGACATTTTGGCTCCCTCTAGAGGGTTGAAGGTAACAGTTGCAACATTGACTGTTAAAAACAAAGTCACTGGATTTTTCCATTCAACCTGTTCCTGTGAGAACGACCTTGGGACATGAGTGGCCCTGTAGAGGAGATAGCAACAAGATCTAAGTCTAAGGCAGCACAAAAGAAAAGGGGCTCTCTATCAGGACTATTGCCAACAGGTCCAGGCGGACAGGAAAAAGGAATAAGTGCATTCATGGAGTCAGTGACGCAGGCATTACTGAAAATAAATGAATCTTTAGAAAGATTGAATAAACAGAGTACAGAAAATACTAAACAACTGGCAGATTTAACGGCAAAATTAGACCTGAACACCAAGAGTGTGACATCTAACACACAGATTATTCACAAATTGGTCGAGGAAAACGCCACAATAAGGAAGATTGCAGAAGAAGCTAAATCCACTGCGGAATCTACACAGGAAAATTTAGTACCGGTTTGCAGGAGGCTTGACCAGCATGAGGCGACCCTCTCTTTATGGGACATGCAGCGTAAGGAGAAGAATTTAAGACTTAGGCTGGTTCCAGAAAGTGAAGGGGACAACCTAGTGGACTTTCTCACAAAAGAAATTTCAGATTTTTGGCAGGAAAACCTAGAGGGAACAGAATTTGAGATAACAACTGCCTTCAGACTGGGCAGAAGGCAAGGTAGGAAGATTCCAAGGGACTGCCTGATAACATTGAGATCCAAAGAGGAAAGAGACAAGATACTAAGTTTGCATTACCAGAAAACACTTCAGATTCAAAACGTCTCTGTGCAAATCTACAGGGATATCCCAAAATATATTCTGGAGGTGAGAACTCAATTCAAGACTTTGGTGGACCTGCTGAAGAAGAACAACATACCTTTCAGGTGGGAATTTCCACAGGGTTTGTCTTTTAATTTTAGAGGAAAGAAAGTCAAGATAAGAACAGTACATGATAAAGAACAATTTTTGCACAAGTACGGAGAGGACTTGGTGAAAGGGGTTTTAAACTCAACCTCGGATACAGATTTGGGGAACTTGACATTTGGACTTAAATCACCAACGGACGAAGAACAGCTGCAGGGCGCAGTTGGAGGCAACTAATTAACAATGTCTCTGAGATTCTTAACTTGGAATTGTAATGGACTGAACCTTCCCAGAAAAAGGCGTGAGGTTTTCCACATTTTGAAAAGAGAACAATTGGATCTGATTTGTTTACAAGAAACCCACGTGACAAGGGCACAGAGAAGATTACTTATAAATAAAAGATTGGGACAAGAATTTATTTCATCAGATAAAGTTAAGAAAAGAGGAGTGGTGATCTATGCAAAAGAGAAATTGGCTCCAAAACAGATTTTTAAAGATGAACAGGGTAGAATTTTGGCAATTGAGATACAGATTCAAGGAGAAAAAATCCTGATATTTGGAATTTATGCACCGAATGAAGGGAAGGCAGAATTTTACAAGAAATTGCATGAGACATTAATGGACTATTTGGATTATAAGGTGATTCTTTTAGGCGATATGAATGGTGTCGTCTCTACAAATATGGACAAAGCACAAAGACAGGTGATCTCCAAAGATGGGAGATTACCTAAAACTTTCTTTGAAATGACTGATAACTTGGACCTGATTGACATTTGGAGAACAAGAAATCCTCTCGAGAGGGAGGGAACATTCTTCTCAGAATCACAGATGACCTGGACAAGAATAGATCAAATATGGATTACTAGTGGAATGGCTCCAAAGATAAAGAAAGTGGAAATCTGCCCAAAGACATGCTCCGACCATAATGCGGTAAAGATGGAAATGAAAATAACAACAGCTGGTTCCTTCAGATGGAGAATGAATGACACCCTATTCAGAGACCCAGAGGTGTACCAAAAGGCCCAAAAGACTTTGAAGGACTACTTTGAGATAAATCTGAGGACAGAAGTGGAGAAACGAGTGATCTGGGACGCAAGCAAGGCCGTGATGAGGGGTTTCCTGATACAGCAGAATTCCTTGAAAGGAGGCAACAGCAGGAGAAGAAAGATAAAATTTTGGAAAAGATTAAAGACAGTGAAAAGAAATTGAGATCTAACCCAAAGTCACATGAGATTTTGAGAGAAATTAAACTGTATCAGAAGCAATATATGGAATTGATGAATCAGGAGATTGAATGGAAAATTAAACGAATGAGACAAAAGACATTCGAATCGGCAGATAAATGTGGGAAACTCCTATCATGGCAATTGAAGAAGAGACAGAAATTGAACACAGTCACAAGTTTGGAGGTAGATGGAAAGAACATTTCTAAACCAAATGAGATCAGCAATTGCTTTCAGAGTTATTTCAGAAGACTTTACGCACAAGGGCCGGAAAACGAAAGAGAAATGGAAGAATTTCTCAAGAAACATGGATTACAAAAAATTTCGCAACAAAGTATGTTGCTTTTAAACGAGAAAATAACTGAACAAGAAATTGAGGGTGCCATTCAAAATATGCAATTGGGGAAATCTCCAGGGCCAGATGGATTAACCTCCAGATACTACAAAGCTTTGAAAGACTGGATAATACAGCCGCTTAAGGAGGTTTGCAACGAGATACTAGAGGGGAAAAGGGCACCTGAGACGTGGAAAGAAGCCTTCATCACACTTATACCAAAGACTGATAAAAAACAGATCAAGAACTACCGCCCTATATCATTACTTAATGTGGATTATAAAATTTTTGCAGACATTTTGGCAAAAAGATTAAAGAAGGTGTTGGTGGAGGAGATCCATAAAGATCAGGCAGGCTTTCTCCCGGGTAGGCATATATCTACCAATGTAAGGAATATAATTGACATTATAGAAATGTTGACAGTGAACATTAATACAAAAGCAGTTTTAATTTTTGTGGACGCGGAGAAAGCCTTTGACAATATATCTTGGAAATTTATGAAAAAGAATCTCCATGGGATGGGGGTAGGCCAAAGGTTTGAAAATGGTATAAGTGCAATTTATTCTGAGCAAAAGGCAAAGTTAATTGTAAATAATGTGGTCATGGATGAATTACCCATAGAAAAAGGGACACGTCAGGGGTGCCCAATATCCCCATTACTTTTTATATCGGTCCTGGAGGTCTTGTTAAACATGATTAGGGGGGACCAGCTGGTAAAAGGGATTCAGGTCGGAGACAGACATTACAAATTGAAGGCCTTTGCAGACGACTTAGTATTGACCTTGCAAGAGCCAGACACTAGTACCAAAAGAGGTTTAGAATTAATTCAAGTATTCGGCCAGGTCGCAGGATTTAAGTTGAATAAACAAAAAACCAAGGTACTGGAAAAAAATTTAACAAATGTTGAAAGAGAGAGATTCCAAGAGGAAACTGGGTTAGTGGTGGCAAAGAGTGTAAAATACCTGGGGATTAATATGACATCTAAGAATATTAACTTATTTAAGGATAACTATGATAAGTGCTGGACTGAGATAAAGAAAGATTTAGAAATATGGTCAAACCTGAAGCTTTCCTTGTTAGGTCGAATTGCAGTAATCAAAATGAATGTATTGCCTAGAATGTTATTTTTGTTTCAGACACTACAAATTGTGGATAAACTGGACTGTTTCAAGAAGTGGCAGAAAGATATATCTAAATTTGTCTGGCAGGGCAAAAAGCCCAGAATTAAGTTTAAGATACTTACCGATTCTAAAGAAAGAGGGGGGTTTGCCCTGCCGGACTTGAGACTGTACTATGAATCGGCAGCTTTCTGCTGGTTAAAAGATTGGCTACTTCTTGAGAACGCAGATATTCTAGATTTGGAAGGATTTGATAATAACTTTGGTTGGCATGCATATATCTGGTACGACAAGGTTAAAGTGTATAAGGGTTTTAAAAATCACATTGTCAGGAAAGCGCTATATAATGTTTGGAAACGGTACAAAGATTTATTGGAAAATAAAACTCCCAGGTGGCTTTCACCTATGGAGGCCAAGGAGGTAAAGAAACTTAATATGAGAACTAATTGGCCGAAATATTCTGAAATTTTAGAACAAGAAGGTGGTGAATTTAAATTACAAAGTTATGAGAAAATAAAGTCCAAGGTACGAGATTGGCTCCATTATTTTCAAATAATGGAGGCTTACAAACAAGACAGGAAAATTGGTTTCCAGGTGGAGAAATCGAAACTAGAAACAGAACTGCTAGAACCCAATACTAAGAATTTATCAAGAATGTTGCTGTTGAAGTGGAATACAATAGATGAAGTGGAATACAATAGATGAGACAGTGAAGTCAGCTATGGTCAAATGGGCACAGGACATAGGTCATGACATTATGTTTGCTGACTGGGAGCAGTTATGGACCACAGGTATTAAATTCACGGCATGTAATGCCTTACGAGAAAACATTATGAAAATGATTTACAGGTGGTACATGACCCCAGCCAAGCTTGCGAAGATTTATCATTTGCCCAATAATAAATGTTGGAAATGTAAAGAGACTGAAGGTACCTTTTTCCACCTTTGGTGGACCTGCCCAAAGATTAAGGCCTTCTGGGAAATGATTTATAATGAAATTAAGAAAGTGCTTAAGTGCACCTTTAACAAGAAACCAGAGGCATTTCTCTTGGGTATGGTCGGTCAGCTGGTGCCGAAGAAGGATAAGAATTTCTTTTTGTACGCTACTACGGCAGCAAGGATTCTCCTAGCAAAGTATTGGAAGACACAAGAGCTACCCACACTGGAGGAATGGCAGGCGAAAGTGATCGACTTTATGGGACTGGCAGAAATGACCGGCAGAATCCGCGACCAAGAGAAAGAGACTGTGGAAGAAGATTGGAAGAAGTTTAAAATATATCTTAAGAGTTACTATAAAATTGAGGAGTGCTAAAATGCAGAGGGAGAGGAAGACGTAGAATTGCAGCGATAAATTGTGTTAAGTTTAGGGTGAAATTGAAAAGAAGAATGAATTTATATTTAATTGGCTAAGAAGGGTTGCTGAACAATTGTTTAAAATAAAGGATGCAAAAAGGGGAAGGTATGGGGAAGTCCGGGAAAAGAGGCTTATGGAAATGAGGTAAAGAAAGTATGACTTTTTATGTTTGTTTTTATGTTATTTTTGTGTTTGTTAAAAATTTGGAAATTAATAAAAAATTTATTAAAAAAAAAAAAAGAAGAAGAAGAAGAGAAAAAGAGTTTGGATTTGATATCCCGCTTTATCACTACCCAAAGGGGTCTCAAAGCGGCTAACATTCTCCTTTCCCTTCCTCCCCCACAACAAACACTCCGTGAGGTGAGTGAGGCTGAGAGACTTCAGAGAAGTATGGCTAGCCCAAGGTCACCCGGCAGCTGCATGTGGAGGAGTGGAGATGCAAACCCAGTTCACCAGATTACGAGTCCACTGCTCTTAACCACTACACCACACTGGCTCTAACCAGCATAGCCAGTGGTGAGGGATGTTGAGAGATGGAATACAACGGTCCAAGTCTAGTTTAGAGGCAAAGAACCCCAAGAAGGGAGAGCAGTGAAGTTGACGTTGCTCATCAACACTTAGCACCTGGATTGCAGAGAGCCCAATGACATTCAACTAAGTTTTATTCAGACTAGACCCATTGAAATTAATGGAAACTTAATTGAATGCCATCTCTATAGGTTACCTGGTAACAGTTTTCCTCACTGATTGTGAAATATGCTATACAGTGGTACCTCAGGTTACAGACGCTTCAGGTTACAGACTCCGCTAACTCAGAAATAGTTACATTGGGTTAAGAACTTTACTTCAGGATGAGAAGGGAAATTGAGCGGCAGCGGCGCAGCAGCAGTGGGAGGCCCCATTAGCTAAAGTGGTACCTCAGGTTAAGAACAGTTTCAGGTTAAGAACGGACCTCCGGAACTAATTAAGTTCTTAACCCGAGGTACCACTGTATTTCTAAAGTAATTGTTTGTAAATTTGTATATAAATGAATGCACTCAACATTTATGCAAATCTGTGCCTTCGTCTGTCTGCCCACTAAATGCCAAATAAATATTGGTTCATTGTTTCCATTGCGTGGAAGTAGCACAGTCACCAGGTTCCTTTCTGGGAAAGTCAATCATGGGAAATGCTTAACATACATACTTCAACACCCTAGCCAGTTTCTCAGGGTTCCTCCCTTTACCACAGAGATGAGGAACCTGCCGCCATCTTGATGTTGCTGGACTACAGCTCCCATCATCCCTGACTGTTGACTGTATGGACTTGGGGCTGATGGACGTTAGAGTCCAACAACATCTGAACAGCTACAAGTCTTATTTTCCTCCATGTAAACCACTTTCTGCGACTGTTGGCTATTAAGAAATGTATTGCAGGTATGAGGTGCAGGAATTAACACCCATAGGCCAGGAGCAGAGTCTGCCAGAGGTAGGAACCAGGCTACAGGTGGGTGGAAACTAGAAGTGGAAGGACCTGTCAATTTCAGTTTTTTTCAGTTTTTCCAGTCTTGACTTCAGTTCTCCACATTTCTTCTGCATTTTGCAATTTTATTTTACTTTTCAAAACCTTCATGAAACTTCCTCAGCATGTTTGCATGAATTTTCCCCCTTGTAAACACATTTTTTGCAGGTAGTTTCTCCCAACATAATGCATGTTATTTCATTAATAAATTCACTTTTACACACAATTCCCCTAAAATATGTATTTTTGTAAACACTGCTTGGTTGGAGAATGATGTCCCAAGATTTGGGTAACTGTGAATTTCAAAGGACAGCTGTGTTTCAGTTCTTATAGCATTTTGAACAATGTGAACTTGATAGATTTGCATTTAAATGCAAACTGAATCAAATTTCTCCTGCATCCATACTAGAATCTAAAGATTGTCCTTTTCCAAACCTGCACAACAGCCAGCCATCAAACTTGAAAGGTCCTTAATTTCTGAAAGACCAAGTTCTAAAGGATACATTATCAGAGTTGTGCATGATTCAGCACTGTGGTCCTTTGCAGTATAACAAGAACGTTCTTCCTTCGGAAGTCAGGAGGAAGTGAATTGTTGGGCTAAAATCCTGTAATGAGGCCAAGTTCTATCAGGACTCTGTCAAGACAAGGAAATAATTTGCAAACAATATTCTTTGTCCTGGACTCTTGACCTGACACTTGACATTGCACTGAAATTAGTGCAAGGAGCTAAATAATGCATCTCAAGAAAAAGAAATATTGACAGTGCATGACTCAGCCCAAACATTAGATTAAGTCATGAGAAGCCAACCAAATTGCAGCCAGTGGCCTTTTCTGTTTCTATGCCTTCACTGTGGGGAAAGGGGTGATTGAAGCACACACACAGGAGATGAATGACTGAGGCCCGTGTCCTTGGGTTACGTATTCCTAATTATATTTCAGATATACTGCAGGATGCATTTAGATTGGCCACTCAGTCACATTGTCTGCAAGCAGGCTCAGCAGTGTAGGCTGCTTAGCAATGGAACGGCTTGGAAGGCCAGAAGCTCCTGTAAGGGACAGAATTTTGCAACACCTCTTCGGTTGCTGCAGGGAAACTAGTCACGGTTTAAAAACAAAAAGAAAGAAATCGAATAAAGCTGAAAACAGAAATATATTAAATAACCCACCTGGTTCTCCTTTAGGGGAAGCTTTATTGCAGCCTTTTGCAAGCTGTGGATCTTTCAAAAGTTAAGGATGGGCAGGTTCTGAAGTAGATTAAAGCATTTGACATTTACTGGATTTGTTCTCTTAAAACCTGTGTCACGGCTCAGTGGGAGAGCATCTATTTTGCATGTAGAAGGTTCCAGGTTCAATCTCAGACACCTCGAGGTAGGACTGCAAAAGACCCCTGCCTAAACCCCTGGAGCAGGAGTGCCAAGTGGGGGACAGGGGGCAGCCCCCCAACTTCCAATAAAAGAGCTGCCCCTCCTATGTTCCACGGCATTTGCACATTTCCACTGATGTGGAAATGTGAAGAACTGCACATAAGATTGGAAAAATAAGGGAAACAAAAGTTGATTGATTTACCAATCCCTTGCCACACATTGAACTGTGATCTCACCCTATAAAGTGCCTAGCATTTACCAAACTGTTTAATGTGAATAAATAAGAGAAGGTAGCCTTCTTGTCTTGCTTTCAAAGAGGGGGAAAAGGAATGGCCTCAAACTCAGTGTTATCCAAATAAATAATCAATGAGAAAGATCATTAAATGGGCAATTGTTCTAGTAATCACACCAATTATTATTTTTTAAAAAAAGAAAAGATTAAAGATATGTTTGTAGGCTGGTTTAATCCAGAGCCTTAAAAGCCAAGTATAGATTTCTCTCATTGTGTAACTCAGACAGGTGAGAGTGAGAGATCAGTGTGCTATGAAGCACATGAGGAAGGAAGGGCCATAGCAGCTCATAGTAGAGAATCTGCAAAAGGTCCAGGTTCCATCCCAGGCCTCTCCGGAAAGGTCTGGGAATGTCCCCAGTCTGAAACGCTGGAGAGCCATGGGGCTCAAAAGGAGCTGCTACCACTGTCTGAGGTGGTTTGCTCTCTCTGACTAATAATAGGGCTGGTTTCAGCCTGGAAAACAGGTGGAAAGAACTCATGCTCTATGACAGGCTTCCTCAACCTCGGCCCTCCAGATGTTTTGAGACTACAGTTCCCATCATCCCTGACCACTGGTCCTGCTAGCTAGGGGTCATGGGAGTTGTAGGCCAAAAACATCTGGAGGGCCGAGGTTGAGGAAGCCTGCTCAACATTATATTTTGCTGCTTGAAATGAAGGACAAGATGGTGGCCTCTCCAGTGTGGTGTAGTGGTTAAGAGTGGTAGACTTGTAATCTGGTGAACCGGGTTCGCGTCTCCGCTCCTCCACATGCAGCTGCTGGGTGACCTTGGGCCAGTCACACTTCTTTGAAGTCTCTCAGCCCCACTCACCTCACAGAGTGTTTGTTGTGGGGGAGGAAGGGAAAGGAGATTGTTAGCCGCTTTGAGACTCCTGAAGGGGAGTGAAAGGCGGGATATCAAATCCAAACTCTTCTTCTTCTTCTTCTTTCACCACCTGAGGTGAAATGAGAAGGTGCCCACCCCCCACCCCCATCAAAGTCTCACTTACCAGGGTCATGTGGTGGCAAGGACATGTGGGGTGCTCACGGGGGGCATTGCCTCGTTGGATTTTGCTGCCCAAGGTGGCTGCTTCAATCCATCTTTTGGGTGGGCCAGCATTGACGCCTCCATTCTCCCATACAAAAGTCTGCCAGGTTGGCAATTCAACACTGGTAATGGGTTACTTTACAGTGGTACCTCGGGTTAAGTACTTAATTCGTTCCGGAAGTCGGTTTTTAACCTGAAACTGTTCTTAACCTGAAGCACCACTTTAGCTAATGGGGCCTCCTGCTGCTGCGTGATTTCTATTCTCATCCTGAAGCAAAGTTCTTTACCCGAGGTACTATTTCTGGGTTAGCGGAGACTGTAACCTGAAGCGTATGTAACCTGAAGCGTATGTAACCTGAAGCGTATGTAACCTGAAGCGTATGTAACCCGAGGTACCACTGTATCACTCATTATATCAAAGGGTAGCAGAATAGCTTTATCATTGAACAAGCAGTACACTTCAACTGAGGATTAGGAGAAATTATGACAGGAAACAATGCAGGAAGGTAAAATATTAGAATTCCATTGTTCGTAGTCACATTTCAAAGGTATCTTCTCATTTAAGTATGCTAATAACTCAGGTAGCACTTGGCTGCTTGGGGACATGGGTGGTGCTGTGGTCTAAACCACTGAGCCTCTTGGGCTTGGCGATCAGAAGGTCGGCGGTTCGAATCCCCGCGATGGAGTGAGCTCCCATTGTCCCAGCTCCTGCCAACCTAGCAGTTCGAAAGCACGCCAGTGCAAGTAGATAAATAGGTACCACTGCGGAAGGAAGGTAAACGGCGTTTCTGTGCACTCTTGCTTCCATCACGGTGTTCCTTTGCGCCAGAAGCGGTTTAGTCATACTGACCACATGACCCAGAAAACTGTCTGTGGACAAACGCCGGCTCCCTCGGCCTGAAAGTGAGTTGAGCACCGCAAACCCATAGTTGCCTTTGACTGGACTTAACCATCCAGGGTTCCTTTACCATTTACTTCTGTGCATGCTGCACATATCTATACATCCTTTCCTAATTCTGCCTAATGGTAGAGCCAGCCTTGTTTCCAGCTACCATGAGCTCCTTTCTTCCCAGTTTCCAGTAATTGTCCTTGCCCAACCACAAAGACAACTCTGTTTTTGAAGTCTGGGTTTTCAATAAACTACTTCAGAACTGAATGATGTTCAAATAAATACCATAATTTTATTTGTTGTTCCCACCCCCCACCCCACCTGGAAGAAAAAAGCTTGCTTATTCCCGCCCCCCTGCTCTTCCAGCCTTTCCAGAAGTACAAAATCTCCAGTCATGACTATCACCAAAAGCAAACTATCTGGCTGGCTGTAACTTCAGAAACCTTTGCATCATCTCTGAATCACACCATTCTTTGAAAGCTCTCTTCTGAAACAGTGCCAGGTTAATTTATTTAACCACTTGCAGAACATGACTAAACACTCAAAATGCAGATTATTTGATTCACGCTTTCATCACCTTGAGAATTTTCTGTCATGGAATCATAATGGATAGTTCAATGTCCCTTTGGCATCAGTCAGCAAAGGGTTTGTGTCGCTGAGTCAGGAACTGGTGCCTTAAACTCATGAATCAGCACAATCCCCGGGGTGTACAGTTAAAGACCTGTTAAAATCATTGGTTGCTTTGCTACTGACTTCAGTGGAGAGGAGATTGAAACCCATATTGGAAATGCTTTGATTTTTATTTTATTTTATTTAAAAAAAAACAAGCTATACAAGAAACAGCTTACTTCTAGTGCCATATGGAAATCTTCTCCTCTGTGTTTTAATCAATTAATGAGAAGATAAATTGTATTTGAAAAGAACCAAAGGGGTAGGAAAATATCAGAGAATTCTCAGGCCCAATTGCCATCTCATCCAACATTTTACGATACGATACGATACAATACGATACAATATCTTTATTGTCATTGTCCCTTGCGGAACAATGAAATTGAAAAACTACATAAAACTACATAAAAACTACATAAAACTACCACAAAACTACATAAAACTACATAAAAACTACATAAAACTACATAAAAACTACATAAAACTACATAAAACATTCAAAAACCCCTACAAAACTCTAAAACCCCATTTTAAAATACACTATACTACAGAGACCCCTTATGCTGCGTTTAGAACCAGAATTGCATTAGCATAGAAACTGTTTTTCAGGCGGCGAGTCCTGGCCTTTATAACCCTATACCTTCTTCCAGAAGGCAGAAGCTGAAAGAGATCATTTCCGGGGTGCGTACTATCATGTGCTATCTCTGCCGCTTTCTTATGGCACCTGGCAGCATAGATTTGATCTAAAGTGGGAAGAGTGCACCCAATAATTCTCTCTGCAGTCTTTACAACCCTGGATAGCATTGTTTTTTCCCTGGCCGTGCAGCTCCCAAACCACACACACAGACCATAAGTTAGTTCGCTCTCCACAGTGCAATGGTAGAATGCCATTAACAGGCATTTTGCTCTCATAATGGTCAACCAGATGCTTGTAGGAAGTCAAGAAGTATATGTGCTAACTCTATGGGGCCCTGGTCCCTTTGGTCCCCCAAACAAAAATTTTAGGGAGGTTAGGCCCCCCTCCATATTTTCTACAAGTTGGCACCTCCTCCCCTCCCTCCCCTGGGCAGCCACCTCCCTGCCAGCTGGGTGCCTCCCTCTTCTCCCATCATGTCTCCCAGCTTTCTGCACAATTTCTGAGCATGTCTGAGCCAGCAGGCAGGCAGGCGGGTAGGAGAGATAAGGGGGCAGTGGGTGGAGGGGGCAGAAACTTATTGTGCATGGACAGGGGGCAAGAGGTGAGTGGGTGGATGGCGGGGAAGCCTGCACCCCGACAGCTGTTAAGGTTGGGGAGGTTAAAGTGAGGCCTTTTTACTATTAAATAAATTAGTGCAATAATATTTTTTACGTTTACAAAAAAGACTTACCTTGGAAACAAGATCAGAAACGAGATGGAAAGTGGCTTTGTTGGGTGTTATATTGAAGTGGATGAAGTGAATATTGTTTATATACAGTGGACAGATGAAGAATCGGAAGTCTCTTTCTGAATTTTATTTTTCTCTCTTTATATTAAAACTTCTTTTCTATTTCTTCTTCTTTATTTCTCTCTTTCTCATTCTTTATTCCTTTCTCCCTCTCCCCCGTCCTTCTCTTTCTGGTTTTTCTTATTATTATTGTATTTAGATCAAAGTCCAAGTCTAGACAGTAGACTATATATTTGAAAACAGAAAATATATTTGATATAGTTTTGCATTTTTCTCTATAAACTCTAATAAAATTTATTTAAAAAAAACAACTGAGATCAGCAAGTGCACCAATCTCAGACAGGCTCTAGCCTGCCTCTCCAGTTTCCCATACCTCAATTAAAGTCTCATGGAAGGCATTATGAGAGAATTCCCATGGGGCATTTTTCAGATCATGAAGCGCAGGTAGATAGGAAAGTGCTGCAGTGCTAGAAAAAGGTTAAATGAAAATAAAAAGACACACTGTACTGAGCTCCAGAGCTATCAAAATTTTAAAGACATTCTAAAGCGTCTTATGAATAAGACGGAAAGACAAGGTCCTCTTTTTCAGGAAAGAAAACTTTCAGGAAATTGAAGGACAAGTTTCAGCACCCTGATGAAACTGTCAGGAGCTCAGCCTACACTCGAGTAGGACCCTGGCAGAGACACATGCCTGACTGCCATGTTCTCTCCCTCCTGGTCAATCGTTCGGGAGCTTCAATAGCTTTCTTCAGCCCGAACATCACAGCGACCGATGCCAACCGACATCGACACACTTAGGGTTCTGCAGAGTTTGCGCAGTTGTGTAACAGACCTCAGCAACTCAGCATTTTGGCTAATCTACTTTATTTACACACACGGAGCACTGCAATATGGCTCCCTCTCTCTCTAGCATCAGACAGCAAAGAGAATGAACAAAGGACGATAGTCCCACTTCACAGAACACAGTAACACAAACATCCAGTCTCCGTCACTTCCCACTCTGTGGAGTCAAAACATATACCGTCATGTGAAAGACAACAATCGCAAGACTGCAATCATGGAGCAGGAATTCTAACAGAAACAAGGTTGGTGGCGAGGTGGGGGAGATGGAGACATGCAGGCAGAGAATCTTGTTTGCACCACTTCCTTCTCCCCTCCTCTCCTTATTGCCCAACCACCACAACCCCCTTTAGCAGCCCTGAATCACTCCAGTTATCTATGCTTGTTTTGGGGAGCCCATGTGATCGCATAAGATGGATCTGGAAGCAGATTGAAGGTCATCTCTAAACATCCTCTAGCAGGTGGAAGGGTCCCAGAAACCCAGAACCACCAGCACTGAGGGTCCTGCCTGGCCCACCTACTCCTACTTGAGTCTGCAAGTCATCATTTTAAATTTCCCACAATGCCCCTGACAGAGCATTGCAAGTAAATTCCAAGGTTTTGTGGCTGCCCACCACTGCTGCTAAGGAATCTCATCACTGGGACCCAATCAGTGGGCATTTTGCCAAGTGTCTTCTTGAACTTAGAGCCAGCTTTGTCTGAAAGACTTGGTCATATGCTTTTTCTCTGCTGCAGAACAAGCAGGGCTTTCCTGTTCGCCTCATTGGAGAGGACAAGTGCAGAGATTCGCCTTGAAATGTCAGAGATTATCATTAGGGTGAATTTTTTTTTAGCCCAAATGCTGGTTGGTATTGCACATTCAGGGCATTTATTTGCTAATGCAGATATTCATTTCTTGCAATGGTAAGATTTCCTGAGGGTGTGTTGTTCCCCATTGAAAGTGCTTACCAGTGTGCTATTTTTTCCTGGCATCACGCTATTGTAAAAAAACACCAATTTGTTCCATATCCTTCCCCATTCTGTGCAGGGTATATTGGAAGATTGGGGGTGGGGGAATGGGGTTATTGGTTTGGTTTCTTCTTCTTTTTATTGCATATTTTGTGCTTTTTATCATGTATTTTTATGTTGCAAACTGCCCTGTGATCTACAGACGAAGGGCGGTCTACAAATCAAATAAATAAATGCCAAGAACCAGAAATGAACACCAAGCAACATTAGTGGCGGTGTGAGCCCTGATCTCACCACCAATCTGCCTCAGCACCTAAGCAGCTCTGTTGCATCACACATGGCAGGACTGTGTTCTGCTATGTGAAATAAGAATAAAGCAAGCATTTCGGGGGAAAGCAGTATAACATCACAAGGCTGACCATGTCTACTCAGATATAAGGAAGTTGGAAAATTCTAATGAAAACAGAAACAACAGCAGAAATGGCAGGTGTTCACTTACTCATCCCATGTCCAGACTGGGAATCAATGCAACGAATATGATTGGCTTCAATGCAGTTGTGTGTGCAGCACTCAGGAATTGTGTGCTTTCAGTCCACAAACAATACATAGTTAATAGTGTGTGTCCCTCCCTCTCCCCAAAGGCATTGTGTTTCCTTTGCACTGAAATGAATGTGGTGGAATAACTTAACAACCACATAATTTACATAATTTAGGTAATTACAGTGGTACCTCGGGTTACAGATGCTTCAGGTTACAGACTCTGCTAACCCAGAAATAATACCTCAGGTTAAGAACTTTGCTTCAGGATGAGAACAGAAATCGCACCGTGGCAGCAGGAGGCCCCATTAGCTAAAGTGGTACCTCAGGTTAAGAACAGTTTCAGGTCAAGAACGGACCTCCAGAACGAATTAAGTTCTTAACCCAAGGTACCACTGTAATGACATAAACTACATAAGCTGTGAAATTTCACCACAGTGGGAAGTAAAATGAATGATGTGCTTTTGGGTGGAAGATGAACTGCAGCAGAATGGAAACGTGATAAATACAGAGCAAAATGAAAAGCAATGCCTTATCACACACACACACACACACACACACACACACACACACACACACCTACTCAGGACTAAGTCCTATTTATTTCAATGAGGCTCAGGAAAGTGGAGTTGGGGTTCCGGTCCAAGTCAAGTCTATAGTTTGCATCTTTTGCATAACCAAGGGAGGCATTCAACTAAGTTGTTAGATGCACAGAACAAGGTCTGCTTGAGCAATGGGACTTCCCCTGCCTTTCCTCCACCCATGCCCTCTAAATCTACTCTGGAGGGTTAGAGTAACTCCAAGAAGAGATTTAGCAGGCAAACAAAGGCCACACAGCAGGAGGAGAGGGTGGAAAATCTCATTGCATCAGCAGACCTCGTTACCCCCATGCACACCCCCATGTAGGGCTAAGCTGAATTCTACCCTAGGAATGTGGACAGTCACACGACACCAACCAAGTTCTTCCCCAATTCACTGATGGAAAGGTCATTTGTCTTTATGGGGTCAAGTGTGCTTTGGCACTGAAACGAGTGACCTTGATCTGACTAGCTGAAGACCTTCATTTGCAAGCACAAATAAAGTTTATTTCCGTATTTCTACATAAGACGTCAACTTACGTGATTCAAAAATGGGAACATTTTTACGTCCACTGGGCCTTATCAAAGTTAAAACGACTTGTTTGACATTTCTCTTCCCAAAACTAGGTTACCCAAACATAGAAAGGAATGTGCAGGTTCCTTTGAAGCTGTCCCCTCCCCCCCCCAGCTACTAGTGGCCAAGTCCTTTCAGAAAATGAGGAGCTTGGCAAGACAACCCTACTACCAGAGAACGGGTGCTCTGTTTTAGCACTTCCAAGGCTATTCCCTGCAAGCTGGACATTTCAACCTAGTATGGTTCTTCAAAGACAAGTAAGGTAAAGGTAAAGGGACCCCTGACCATTAGGTCCAGTCGTGACTGACTCTGGGGTTGCGGCACTCATCTCACTTTATTGGCCGAGGGAGCCGGCGTACAGTTTCCGGGTCATGTGGCCAGCATGACTAAGCTGCTTCTGGCGAACCAGAGCAGAGCACAGAAACGCCGTTTACCTTGCCGCTGGAGCGGTACCTATTTATCTACTTGCACTTTGACGTGCTTTCAAACTGCTAGCTTGGCAGGAGCAGGGACTGAGCAATGGGAGCTCACCCCATCGCAGGGATTCGAACCGTTGACCTTCTGATCGGCAAGTCCTAGGCTCTGTGGTTTAACCCACAGCACCACCCACATCATATATTGCAATGTCTGGAGGATGCTGAAAGGCCATGCAGTCAGGTACTGGTTGGCCACTGTGAGAACAGGATAATGGACTATATAGGCCACTGGCCTGACTCAGCAGATTCATGTTATGATTCTTACATTCTTGTTTAGTTCATTTATATACTACATTTCCACGGTAAACGAAAGCAATCCACAATTGCTCTACAGTGGTACCTCTGGTTACGAACTTAATTCGTTCCGGAGGTCCGTTCTTAACCTGAAACTATATTTAACCTGAGGTACCACTTTAGCTAATGGGGCCTCCCAATGCCGCCGCACCGCCACCGTGCGATTTCTGTTGTCATCCTGAAGCAAAGTTCTTAACCCGAGGTACTATTTCCGGGTTAGCAGAGTCTGTAACCTGAAGCGTTTGTAACCTGAAGCGTCTGTAACCTGAGGTACCACTGTACTTCACCAGCTCTACTGAAGAGGTTCCTCATGAGGCTGGAGGAACATTGCCCGGCTAATGTTTTATTTATTGATGATTTTAATATGCAGTACATGTCTTAAGATTTTTATTAAAAATATAAAGCGGTACAGAAATAAATAATAATAATAAATAATAATCATTATTATCCCAATACACAATGCGGGGAAAAGCCTGTTTGTATCGAATCATATACCGTATTTTTCGCCTTATAAGACGCACCAGACCACAAGACGCACCTAGTTTTTGGAGGAGGGAAACAAGAAAAAAAATATTCTGAATCTCAGAAGCCAGAACAGCAAGAGGAATCACTGCTCAGTGAAAGCAGCAATCCCTCTTGCTGTTCTGGCTTCTGTGACAGCTGCGCAGCCTGAATTCGCTCCATAAGATGCACACACATTTCCTTTTACTTTTTAGGAGGGAAAAAGTGAGTCTTATAGAGCAAAAAATATGGTAAATAAATTCAAAACCAGCAATGCAGCCAGGCCTGGTACCAGAAGTTGACCAGTTTGAACACTGAGCGGGGGCCACAAGAACACAGGATTTCTCATTGACCGAGCCCAGTTATCTTACTTGCTGTCCTGTTGGCAGGCTACTTTATAGCAGTGGGTGGACAGCAGAGTCACTTTTGAATAGCAGCAACAGAAATATATAGTTTGACCACTTTGGAGGCAGGTGTGTGTGTTGGGGGCCCAGGGTCCCCTGAAATTATTAAAGTAAACATAGGATAAATTCAACATTTCAATAATCTAGACCTTGTACATAAGGAGAACAAAAACAAAATTAACAATCCAAAATCATCATCACCCACGTTACTAGTCCTTGTCTTGCTGCATTCCAGAGGGCCACAGTATCCTGGCTTAAATGCAGCTAAGAGGGTCTTCTCACCAGGCTATAAATTTCACAGTTGCTTCCATTATCTCTCTCTCTAGAGATTGGAATGACAATGATGGTAGTTTCATCTTCTTCCCCAGCCTTCCTGGTGTTTTTGCTGCCAGTGCTGATCATACTGGGAAATAAGCCCCATTAGACACAAAAGGACTTGTTTTTGTGCAAAACACACATGAGATAGCACTGCTAAAATTCACCAGATCCAATTCCAAAATGAAATCGTCACAAGGAACATTCAGGGTCATCGTGCTATTACATCAAAGGCTAGAGTTACTGTAACAGCGTCTCATCCTGATTACCTTTATTTCAACATCACATCTAATGGGACTTCCTTCCAAGGAAGTGATTAGTACTTAGGCTTGAGAGTTTCTAGGACTCGTGTTCCAGAAAGGCTAATATTTTCCTTTGAGTCCTTTCACCAAGCAATCATTTGACAGCCAAGTTTGCTCATCTCTTCCAGCGAAACATCTCAGGTGTGATGATGACAACATCAAGGGTCAAAAGCTGAGAAGAAGATCTTTGCATCGCATGCAGGAAAAGCTTTGATCAATCGAACAGTAGACAAACACATTAGAGGTATTAAGTGATGTCTCTTGGATCATGACACCACAACTGGATGTGCCAGATGTTTGGAATGATTACACTTGCCGATATAAGGCACAATTGGCATGTGATCAGTGTTTAATCAAAACACATGCGATATATGCAGGCATTATAGACTGGAACAGCCAGAAAAGGCTTCCCTGATACAATATGGAGGGGTGGGGGGCGGTGTTAATTCATAAGGAGAGGGAAGCAAGAGGGACTTGTATATGGAGCTGTGGCTTCTGAAGGTAGGGTTGCCATATTTCAAAAAGGAAAAACCAGAACACCTGCTTTTTAGGAAGCCCCCGAAATTGCTGGAAGATCAATTTCACAGAGCTGAATAGCATGTGGTTGATGTAACTGCAGCCCATCAAGACTCCCACAGAACAGAGTATGAACATATCAGAAACCCATCCAGAGAGAAAAGAAAGCCATTTTGTACAGGCTCTTCTATTTGGAATCCTCTGAGACTCTATGACCTAATTGCTGGCAATGCAAATACAGATTCATGTTCTGTATTATGAATTTCCTCATTACTCCCTGGTGAGTATATGCCAGAGGCCATTAGCTTCCTCCTCTGTGCTTTGTTTGTTGTCTGAGGCCTAAGCTGTGTGCGTTGGATAAAAGCATTGAGTTCAGGCTGCTATTTTCTTCTCCTTCCTTCCTTTCTTTCTTTCTTTTTCTTTTTTAAAAAAATTGAGTTTGGTATTTTTAATTTGTCAAAGAGTCTTTCTTCCAGGAAATCAGCATTGCATCTCCAAAAGCATCAAAGGATGTGAAGGCAATATTCCCCCCAAAGGAAATTCTATATTCTTGGAGAGTGATACATTCATAAAAGTGGCACTTTGGTGTTTTACAAAAAATGAGATGACAAAGAATCTCCAAAGAACTATACCAGGGGTAGCTGGAGACAAACAGTGGGAGGTTACCAAACCTTAACTTCCATGTCTTGTGATTTGCCAGAAGCATCTGGTGGACGTTTTTCACAGGCTAGTGATTAACTATGCCTTGCTGAGCATTTTGAAGCAGGGGCAGAGGAAGGGGGTGTGGTGGTGGTGGTGTGCCCCAGGTGTCACCCCTGAGGGGGGTGACAAAATGCCAGGCAGCACACACAGCGGGGCCTGCAGTGCACCAGACCCACGTGTCTTTCCTGGTGGTGACACAGTGGCTTAGGCGCCCGCAGGCTCTGCACTGCCCCAAACGGTCTGCCCGCCGCCTTCCCCCCAGCTGTAGGGTGCCTGAGTGGAAGGAGGCAGGTAGACTCCTCTGAGGCCCCGTAAGGCATCCTGCCCCAGATGGCCCCACCCCACGGGTGGCTGGCCCCACCCCTGGGCGCAGGGCACACGTGCTGCCCCAGGCACCCGATCGGCTTGCTCCGCCTCTGTTTCCAAGTTGTTTAGTGTTGGCCCATGTCATGGGACAGGCCAACCATTCCAATAGGATTGCTGAAGGTTACTAGGATAGGGATGAATGGTGATGGATTGGGCAGGGCAGGCCAGGGATATACAGAACCATATTTTCTCCACTGTTGCACCAGCACAGCCCCAATGTTGCCACTGCCCTGGGTGAAAACCTATGTATGTTGGAGCCATTTATGCTTCCTGAGGGGCAGGGATTCAAAAACTGAGGTGCTTCTATGACACATACACCCCCTTTGGGTCCCTACACAGTGAGCAGTACTCATCGGCAGAACCAGATAATCATAAAATCATAGAATGGTAGAGTTTGAAGGGATTCCAACAGTCATCTAGTCCAATCCCTAGTAATGCAGGAATCTCAACTAAAGCATCCATGACAGATGACCATCCAATCTCTGCTTACAAACCTCCTATGAAGGAGAGTTCACAACCCCCCAAGGGAGTCCTTTCCACTGTCCAACAGCTCATACTGCTAGATGGTTCTTCCTGATGTTTAGTCGGAATCTCCTTTCTTGTAACTTGAAACCATTGGTTCAGGCCCTAGCCTCTGGAACAGGAGAAAGTAAGCTTGCTCCATCTTCCATGTGACAGCCCTTTAATACTGGAAGATCTAAATCATATATCCTCTCAGTCCCAAGTCACCTCCCCCCCCCCCCCCCCCAGGTCTGGAGAGATCTAGGCCACTTTTGAGGACCCAAGCCTTCATCAATATAAAAAATGATGGGACTAAAACAAAATAAGGCACCAAGACATAATATGATTTTTTATAACTAGCAAATGCTTCTCTAGCTTTTATTATGTACAAATGTCCTAACTATTGAGAAAAAAATCTACATTTCGCGCGGTGTTGATATTTAGCATGGCAAGCCCATTTAAACACCCACGGTGCATTCTCCTTGCAAACAAGCTGATCTTGTTAAAGAATATCCTGAAGTCACAAGGCATGGCAACTTTGCTGAACTGAAGTGAACTAGGTCTGGATCTGGTTAGTGTTCAGACCAAAGACCAATTGGGAATCCCACCTACAGCTCTTCGATTTCTATGCTGGAGAAAAGGTGGACTATAAATGTAATATTCTAAAAGCCTGGCCTGGAACTTACTACCACGGTGTTTTTTTGTTTTGTTTTTTTATAAAGCCTTTTAAGCTGAAGCAGGAGGATGAAATTTAATTTTAAGGGAAAATTTGAACAAAATTGGGAAGCTTTTAGAGGATGTCAAAATGGAAGCTTCATTGCCTATGACAGACATGGCAGCCCAGTACACTTGCAGAGCTCAGAAGATTCAAACGTGGATTAAATTATCTTCATTCCAAATAACCCGAAACGTTTTAGCATTTAGGATAACAATAAAAATAATGGTAAAGCAAACCTTCCTGCCCCGTGAAGCAGTGCTCTGTTACAGTTTAATTAAATGATCCCATCTTCGGCGGCGTTTGGGAAACCAATTTTGCTCTATCTTCCAATTTCCTGTGCTTGAAATTGTGCTGAGATAGCAAAACACAAAAAATATATTGAGAGAGAGAGAGAGAGAGAGAGAGAGAGAGAGAGAAGAGAGAGATAGAACACTACCTGATATTGTGCCTTTATGCCTTTTTATTGCATTATCTGTCAAACAGGGAGCATGGAACCCCCCAAACAAACTCGATTTCCCAATCTCTTAAAAGTAACTGATTATTAATTAGATTCTAGTGCTGGTGGATGTGCGCATAATCATTTATGAAGCTTCTTTTGAAGAGAAACCAGAACCTTTTATTATTGCAATTATGAATGAGGGTTTGCTTTCATTTCATATTGCTGTAGTTTATTACTAACCTTTCAGGCGGATGGTAGAACATTAAATTATTCTCTGCAGCACACTGATGGTCTTTTGTCTGCAGCCAAGTCTTTGTGGATAAATATATATCCTCCTCATTAATATGTCTGTCTGCAAGGAGGGTCTGACATCTCTAATGTTACTGTAGGTTGCAGGAGTCATTGTACGTCACCCTTTGAGCTTACATCACAACCATCACCAGAGCCACAAATGCTTCCACAAATCCCTGGGGTTGAAACAGAAATTTCATTGCCTTCTGAGTTGCCTCTTATTAGGGATTTCTCATCAACAGGGTGGCAACCTTGCTTGATTTCATAAAAGAAGGAGCATCTTCTTCTAAGCTGGAGGTCTTCAGGGACAGAGCTGTAGCAGAGGGGGCATTGGTCTAATTTCAAATGGGTGAGAGAACCCAAAGGGAGTAAAGGCAGGAGGGAAGGGGGGAAAACATGGGGAGGTGCCTGAAAGGGATGGAATAAGGAGTGAGGAGAAAGCCCTCTGCAACCAAAAAGTTCATACCTCTAGCAAGAGTGATCAGGAAGGAAGAGGGAGAGAGAGGGAGGTGGAAGAGAGGGGGGAGAGAGAAGAGGGTGGAACAGAAAAGAACAGAACAAATTGGCCTTGCCCATTGGTGGTTCCGATGCTGTGTACAAGTCAGCTGGATAGCTCAGTTGATTAGACCGTGGTGCTGATAATACCAAGGTTGCAGGTTCGATTCCTCATATGGGATAGCTGCATATCCCTGCACAGCAGGGAGTTGGACTAGATGATTTTCAGGGTCTCTTCCAACTCTACAATTCTTTGATTCAAGTCATTTTTATTCTTCAGCAATGAGGAAGGATTATGGGGATGTTAGCCTAGAGGAGAGACTGACTACATTTAAATGAGAAACTACCCAATTTACAGTTCTCTAACCAATGCATGAACCCAGATTCAGCTGTCCTTCAAAATTCATCGTTCACCGAATGCTGTGTCACAGTTGTTCTGCCTAATAATATGTACATAAATACACAAATAAGAAGAAATGTGTATAAATACTCATATATGAGTGAAGATAAAGGTAAAGGTAAAGGTACCCCTGCCCGTACGGGCCAGTCTTGACAGACTCTGGGGTTGTGCGCCCATCTCACTTAAGAGGCCAGGGGCCAGCGCTGTCCGGAGACACTTCCGGGTCACGTGGCCAGCGTGACATCGCTGCTCTGGCGAGCCAGAGCCGCACACGGAAACGCCGTTTACCTTCCCGCTGGTAAGCGGTCCCTATTTATCTACTTGCACCCGGAGGTGCTTTCGAACTGCTAGGTTGGCAGGCGCTGGGACCGAGCAGCGGGAGCGCACCCCGCCGCAGGGATTCGAACCGCCGACCTTTCGATCGGCAAGTCCTAGGCGCTGAGGCTTTAACCCACAGCGCCACCTGCGTCCCATGAGTGAAGATAGCACACAAAAATACATTGTATTAGTGGAGGTTGCTTACAAAAATGTGTCTATCAATCATAAGTGCATCTAAAAATATGCAGAAGAGAAATTTTGTAAGTAGTAAAAAATAAATGGATGGATGAGCTGTTAAAATGGCTTGAGCAGATTTGCTCAGTATGCACCAAACAGATTGTGACATCACTTTACCCTGCAGCCACCTGTCAGTGCAACTCATTGCTACCACACAATTGCTCACTCCACATTTGGCAGCCTCATGGTGGAATAGTATATGTGACTTGAGCTAGGATTATACTGTAGCAACTGCCCCATCCCTTCCGATTCATTTAATGACATAGACACTGCTCCAGATGCTAAATGAGCCTAATTAAGGGTGGAAGTCAAAACAGGTTTACTTGCTTTGTTGAACATGCATCGCACTGTGTTTTGAATGCTGCAACCCACAACGCATCTGGGTTTAATCCAAGTTCAGACAATTTCACAGGAAGAACTGAGTCATAGCTTGGGCACATGTTGAATCCCGGACAAGATGGGTTCAATAAGTACAAACTGGGCTGGGCTCTAATTCATGATATGCCATCCATACTCTGGACCTTGGTTGGTAAAAAAGTTCAAAATACATAATTACCAGACTAAATTTTACTCAGAGTAGACCCCCTGAATCTGTGCCCATTGCTTTTTATTGGGTGGTATCCAAAGAAGTGCTCCTGCTAGTGCAAGAAAATTTGTCTGTGCTCTCCTTCTACTGTGTTGGGGTTTTCCCCAGCCTTTGAGGGAAGATTTGGAGAGATTGCAGGGGATGTGTGAGGAAAGGAGAGGGAAGAACAGCCCCATTGTACAAATGCTATGAGTAACATTAGCTACAACCTACTATTCTCATAATGTCACATTATTTTTTTAAGGGAATAGGATTATGATGCCCTTTCTTTAAGACAGGGGTGCCCCCAAATTTTTTCAAAGCGGATCAGATTTGATGAAGTGAACATGTGTGAGGGCCAACCATAATTGTTGACCTTTTTTTAGGATTGAAGTTGTTGGGTATTTTTATGATTTTACCCCAAAGTTGTTGAGCTTTTGGGGGGATTTTATCCCAGGAAATAAACTGCCGCAGGGGCTGGATTAGACCAACCGGTGGGCCGGATTGGATCCCTGAAATGGACTTTGGACATGCCTGCTTTAAGATGAAGGACCTGTTTGGTTGCAAGGAATTATTAGGAGTAACTGGATAACCACATTTAGCCATTCTTTGAAACTTGCTGTTTCATTCTCTTTTCAGTATTTGACATTGACTTTTTGGGGAAGTTACCATAAATATAATCTCCTCTTTTGGTTTCAAACATTTGGTGGTCTAGTATCTGAATAAGCCATAAATCATCAGCTTTTCCTGTAGGCTGTGGAATGGGGACCGTGTTGCCCTCTGGGTGCTGAAAACCTTTCCTGCCCATTGGCTAATGGAATTTGGAGTACAACAATGTTCTGCACCCTCCACCAAAAAGAGCACCGACAGGCTACAGCCCAAGAACATGGCTGACAAACTGTACCCTTGAAATATGTCTACAAATCGGCGGAAGTTCAACATTTATTTATTTATTTTCACAATATTTATATGGCTGCCCAATAACATATATTCTTGAACTGGACTACAAAAAAATTGAAAGAGAAAAATACAATATTAAAATGCAACCTCAAAATAGCAAAAAAAGCAGCATTGAATTGTTCCATCTAGTAAAGCACAGTATCAGAAGACATAAAATACATTTATTTATTAACTTCATTGAACTTAGCTGCCGAAAGTTACTTGCATGCTTAATTTTTGCATTGAAATCACATGGGCTTAAAGTGATTACCTTTTGCTGAATCATGCCCTGCTGATTTTGACCGTCATTTAGAAATCAAATGCTCAGGCTATGGATTTGTTTTGTGGGTTTCCCCCAGTCAATTTAGCGCCATCTGTTATGAAAGGTAGTTATTTTTATCATGGAATATCCCAGTCCACTGACATCGACTTCTAATGGGCTATTTGGCAAGTGTAGCACACTGTCATGTAAGCATGGCATTAAAGCAAAGGTTAACATTGACAACATTAACCCTAATTGTTTATTTTGTGCTCTGCAAATAGAAGTCAATGTTTGGGATAAAAAATAATGGGATCTGAAACACACAGTGGAAATGTTTGCAGAAATTAGTGAATAGTGAATAACTCAATTTGAAACAGAAAATAAAAAACTGGAAGTACCCGTACGCAAAAGAAAGAGGAAAGTCTGGTTTGTAAAATAAAACAAAGCAATCATGATGATTTGGGACACCCAGTGTCCATGAACCCTCTGAGGTTTGCAGAAGTAAAAAAGAACTTGAAGGGATGGGTGGGGCCAGACATCTCAAAATAGCCCAGTGAGAACTGAGCATGCTGACAAGTTGCTCTTTTCCGTGAAGTAAAGGGCCTATTCTAGACTCCTTTCTGTCAACCCACATGGGCAGGCAACAGTTTTGGGTGCCATGGGAGCAACAGCAACAGCAGCAGCCCTTTGGTTAAGTCAGCATCCCAAGGGATCGCAGAGCCAATCTAAACATACACTGGAATTGCATTGGTACATGGTACTTGTTGGACTATACCAGAAATGGGGGGAGGTGATGGTGGCAAGGTCAGGGTCGAAGAAGAGTTCCTTGAGGTATTGTGGCCCTGAGCCATTTAAGACTTTACAGGTCCAAAACAGCACTTTGAACTGGGCCCCCAAACTAATTGGCAGCCAGTGCAGTCAAGCCAGGATTGGTGTTATGCTGTTCAAACCATCTTGCTCCGGTGAGCAACCTGGCTGCTGAATTCAGCAGCAGAGGAAGCATCTCAGGCACCTGACATGCCCAGGGGCGGAGTGAACCGCCCATAGGGGTGGGGCAAACCACCCATAGGGGGCGTAGTGCCCATTGGGATTGGACGTGCAGTGCTCTTAGGAAGGGATAGGATGGGATGTGCCGCGGGGCCTCATCTGCCCTACAGCTGGGGAAGAGGCAGCAGGCAGATAGAGTGGAGCCTGCAGCTGGTTCCATTGGGGGCGATCAGCGCCCAGGGGGGATTTTGTCACCCCCCTCAGAGATGACACCCGGGGCAAACCACACACAGACACACCTCATTACGCCCCTGCCTGAATTCTGCACCAGCTGAAGTTTCCAGATCGCCTTCAGAGGCAGCCCCCTGTACAGTCCTATTTCCTTGAAAGTAAATTCAGTGAAGCTTATTCCCAAGTAAATGTACCTAGGACGGCTGCTGCAATCGTTAAAATCTATCAAAGTGTCAAGAAATCCTATTTCACAGGGGTCTTAAGTTAGTACTTTATGCCTTCAATAACTGCTTATATATAGAAACACTTCAATCGTTCATGCTAGAGAGAGTATAGCATTTTCCTTCTTCACATAGGCTTGAGATGCCTCGACATCAGAAAAACTGGAGATGCTCTAGGTTGCCTATTGAAATTAGGGGGTGGATTGTAGCTCAGTTGTAGGGCATCTGCACTGCATGCAGAAGGTGCAATCCCCAGCATCTCTGAGTAGGACTGCCTGAAACCCTGGAGAGCTGCAAAGACAATATTGAGCTGGATGGACCAATGGGCTGACTCTATACAGGCCAGTTTCCTATGGTCCCAAATTGTACAGCCTACTCTAGTTTCTGCCATTACCAAGTGTACCTTGTGGACTATTAACCAACAGAGACAGCTTCCATTTCATTTGTACAAAATGGTCTCCTTTGCATTAACCATAGCATCCTCTGATTGGGACAAGTTGTTTACCTCTGCTAATTTGCGAGCTGAAACGTCACTAAAACTGAAATGCAGCATGCATGCGAGAGTCTTTCCAACCACTGCACGCTTGAAGCCATCTATATACGAACACTTGTGGTTATTGTTAGGTAAACCAGCAAGTTGTGGATGAACAGGATAATCTACTGTGCGCATTAATGGTCGAGTGTATTTCCTGTGGCAGCTACAACATTGCGTGCTAAAGGTCTTTAGAGGAAGCTTGCAGGTTTGCTGCTGCGCAAGGACTTCTGCTGCATATCATGAATAAACAAATGCTAGCAGGGAAGGCTGACCAGACCCATACCTAGATCTTGAAGGAGGACAAGGGCAAGCCCAGTGGAGAATTTTTCCAGGGAGCAGGTGTTTCTGTGGATGGACAGGATTCCCAGCAGGGTTAAAAGGCCCACAATTCAGGTCAATTCAGATGCTCTGTAACCCTAGGTTTAAGCAGAAGTAGATCTAACTGACTTCAATGATGACTACGTACAAGAAGGCAGATATGCAGTAGGTGCTCAGCTTGGAGCTTCTTGGTCCTTCTTGGTGGAACACTGACTCTCTGGGTTTCTGAACCGTTGTCCCTGAATCAGAGCTTGAATTCTGACTAAAACAGGACTCGTGACTAAAGCCTATCCAGACTAGCAGCATTCTTGCTTATCATAGGAGAAGGAAGGTCACTGATGCGGGCTTAGTAATTTGGATTTCCCCCTCTAGTTAATGTTTTCCTGAAGACCAGCAGCCTGTTCTGCTCCCAGCCCTAAGGCACTCTAAGCCACACTCATTTCAATTCAATGAAACCTAGAACCGCCCCTCTCATGTCAACATTGCTCCAGCAAGGGATATTTGGCAGGTTAACAGGGCTGCCTATGATGTCACATGACTGACATGTGGATGACCTTGCCCACCTGACGAATTTGGCCCTCAGGGCCAATCCTGATCAGGATGGCCTATGGAGCACAAAGAGTTCTGCATCCTTACTAACATGCACACTTTCCCCCCATAAATTCATTTTTGTGTGTGTTTCTTGGCTGGAGAAATGAATTGCAAAATTCAGAGAAAGTCTGGATAGCTCAGTCCATCAACCTGGTGATCTTCTGTCCAAAGCTCTTAACTCTTTTCCAAGTCCCTTCTGCAGGTCTTCTTCATATTTATAAATGCACTTTACTTTGTCTTCTACTGATCTTGTTCTTATTTTCCTTCCTTTGATACTGAAGAGCAGATCTCGGGGAAGCTCCAACTTAGCAATGCTTTTATTCCTTCTTGACAGGTCAACCAAATCTCCATGGTTAAATCTAAAATCCATAAGGTATTTCAGGACATGTTTCAAAATTCCTCCAAATCCAAAGGCCCCCACAGCTCCAATCTCCTCACGACCCAAGTCCAAATCCCAAAAGTCAGTAAATCCCTGCATGAAGGGATCTATCCAACTTTCCTTCTCCAGTCCAGGCAGGGCTCCGATCCTCAAAATCTGACTTTTTCTAAATTCAATCATAAAAGGCCTCAACTTATAGTCCTCAATTTGCCTCTGTAAGGCTGGGGCTCCCACTTGTATTACTTTAGGTTCAACAACAGCAACTTTCTCCTTTGCCTTCTCAACAATTTGCCCTGTCAAAGTAGATTCCTGTATCAGATCCTGAATAATTTCTGTATTGATGTTCACTTTTTGTCCCAAATCAGTCACTTTTTGTCCCAAGTTAGTGACTTTTTGTCCCAAGTTATCAATTTTAGTAGTCATGACATCTGTCTTCTTGTGGAGTTGTTCCAACGAGTGACTTATTTTGCATAATGCAATCACTAAAGCTTCTTCTGTCAACATTCTCAAATAGTCCGAGGTCAATCCCTGATTCTCACAGTCTCTTATCTTGCAGCTGGTTCCCCCAGCTCAGCTCTTATAACAGTTTCAAAGGCTCCCTCTAGAGGGAAACAGTTTCTATTTGTGTCAATCCTTTTAAGCACAGTTCAAACAGTAAATATAGTTTCAATTTTCAGTTACTTTTCCTCCTTTTTAAACGCAGAAGAGGACAATGGAAACAATGTATTTCTCTTATTTAGCTAACTGTCAAGATACGTTCTATTCACAGCCAATGAACTTCAAAACGTCAGTCTTACTGGCAGCCCCTTTCTAGGTTCAGAGCAGTGGTGATTTAATTTTCAACACTCTCTCCTGCAGGCTTGCGCGATCCAAAATTTCCCCCCTCTTCTCCTGCTTCCAAGGGGGGTTTAATAGTTTTAATCGATGGAAGTTTAATCCTTTACGGAAGACTTTCCAAGACCTTAGCTTGCAGCGTCTTTGCTTCAATCTATTTACAAAAGGGGAAGGCGGACTTCCTGTTTAAAACCTTCCCGTTTCGGTGCCAAATTAAGACAAATATAGATCAAATTTTCCGTTCTACTCACGGGTAGTTGTTTAAAATCGAATTGTCCACAGGAAAAAGTCAGCGCGTCCACAGGAAAAAGTCAGCAATGCGGCTTCACTCCGTGAAAGAAGCAATCAATTTGAAGCACCGCGCCGCTCACCCTACGTCGCTCCGGATCCCCGAAACCGGGTCTCCCCGCGAGTAGGGGAGGCGCAAAAGGTGCCATCTGAATCCCAGGTTCACAGGCTTCTCCCGCCTGTGATTTTTAGTGGGTCTCCGTCTTCGCCGTGGCAGCCAGACCCTGTTTCCACGGAGTAAATTCCTCCCGATCAGAGGAATTCCGCCATTGCCAGAGGCGCTAACCTGGAAGTCCCCAAATTTCTCCCTCATTCCCTAGACCAGAATGACAGGTATAAACCAGAGCGAGGCAGAATGCAATGGTGTGGCTTGGGCTTGCCTCATGAAGGAATGGGTGAGAACAATTCAGAGATAAGTAACAACAAAGGTGCTTTCTTTTCTTTTCTGTAATTGACACTTCCATAAATAGCAGGACTGCAGCACCTGAACTTTCAAACTGAAGCAAAGATGTGTCTTTGTCTGTTTGCTCTACAAATCTTTCCTTGTTGTGAATACAAACCAGTACATCCGGGAAGAAGATACAAAGATTGCCTGCAAAGCAGCTGACCTTTCTGAGGCACGGCGGATATTCTGAGCAAACAGAATAAACTCACATTATATCACCTGTTTGCCTGTAGCTGTCAGCTGCCTTGATTTTCTCTGCCAAGAGCCAGGAGTTCTGTACTTAAGAGAACAAAATTCTAGAGATGGGGCATCAGAAGCCATCTAGTCCGACTCTTGCTTGCTCAGTCTGTGATCTGGGATGCAATGGAGAGGGACATGGAATAATTAGGAAAACAAAACCCAATGGCTTTTCAATACACTCAATTTCCACTTTCTAGATTCCCATATTTCTGGAACAGTGCTCCTGCTAAGGACCTGCTATTAATATCAGCAGAAATTATAAAGGAGAAGCTTTAGCATACTCACATTACACGTACCAGGGTTCCAAGATCTGGGGAAACCTCTGTGCAAATGTTTGGATCACATCAGCAGGACATGCATGCCATGGGTAGGGCTCAAAACACAGCCCTGCAACCTCACTCTACAGACTTTCCATCTTCACTTGAGTGGTACAGGAAGAGAACTCTGGTGTCAGGAAGGAAAACTGGAGGATTTAGACAGGTTGGGGCAGTGTGCCAAGACGACATTGACACAGATCTGACGTACGGATCCAGTAATAAGAGCAAAAAGTTGGTTATGAAAGGAATGCAGGTTTTAATAAAGAACTGGTGACAGAACAGGCCTGGGGCAGCTGTGGAACCTGAAAGTCTGTTGCAGCCCAAGTGTCCTAATGGGGAAGTACAGAGGTTGTAGAGGAAGAAGAAGAAGAGTTTGGATTTGATATCCCGCTTTATCACTACCCGAAGGAGTCTCAAAGCAGCTAACATTCTCCTTTCCCTTCCTCCCCCACAACAAACACTCTGTGAGGTGAGTGGGGCTAAGAGACTTCAGAGAAGTGTGACTAGCCCAAGGTATGAGTTTTCAAAGAGGGCCCATTAGGTAGTGTTTCTGGAATGTAAGATATCGCAGATTGATGCCCTTTTTAGGATGAGCTCAGGACAAAGTTAGATGCCTGAAAATCTATGCAGGGCACCAGACTCGAGGGGTTCCTTGGCAAAGTGTCCACTGGCACCCCAGTGGATCCTTGGCTACAAGCTCACCTGGTGGGCTAAGCTACCTATTTAATTTTCCCATAACAACCCGGAAATACTACCTAAGGGGCCCTCTTTGAAAACTCAGGTCTGAGTGATAATTTCCTTCTCTCCCTGTGGCAATGTCATTTTTCTCTCTCTTTGAAGTAAACTGTTTGCCAGAGTTAATGCATCCCCTCTGTGTGTGAGGTGCAGAGCAGTTGTCTCCACTTCTCCCCAAAGCCGAACCCCCAGTATCACCTACATATACAGTATGCAAGAGACTATCACACTGTGGCTGTCCATCAAACTACGAAGCCGAAAGGAACTTAAGCTTCACAGGGATAGTGAAGAACCTGCTGTATCTTCTTTTTGTATACTATGGGCATGTCCACACAACACCTTTAAAGGGCATTCAATGCACACTTAAAGCACATGACTTCCCTCAAAGAATCCTGGGAACCATAGTTTTCGCCTCGCAGAGCCACAACTCTCAACATCCTTCACAAACTACAGTTCCCAGGATTCTTTGGGAGAAGCCATCAGTCCTATTGTCACATTTCCAAAACATCCCTTGGTTAGGCTGATTGCTGGTTAACAGTCCTGAAGGATCATTTGCTATTTTGGCAGTGGAAGCGAATACCTAAGGAATGGTCTCCTGATAGTAGGGGAAACCTCTCTGTGTCTATCAATGAGGCATTCATCTGGATTTGGAATTAGGTGACAGTGCTCCAGCTGAGAGGGAGGGCAAAGGCTTACTAGAGGCAGAAAGAAGTAAATGTTAAATTTGCATAATTGCCTCCCTACAGTTGCATCATGCTTGCTGCAGGTGCAATGCTACAAATTCGCCTAGAGGTATTGGGGTTTTGGGGGGCTTTTTTTTTTTTAAAGGAGGCTTGATATGAATGACAAAGGTTAGAAAGATAAAAACCAGGAAGTGTCAGGGCACGAGATCCTTGTTCCTTTTTTTTTTTTTTTCCGGAGAAGCAAGCTTTCGCACAACAAAACCAGGAAGCAGAATGCAAACAGCAACTATTCATGAGATGTGGCAATATGAACACAGCATTGCCCGCACACACAACCAGCAGCTGCACACGCGGCAAACAGCTGGTTGCAGACATCTTCTCCAATCTTCTAGGGGAGGGGAGGCTGCATTTTGACATGCTGGCTGCATTTTTCCTGCAACCAACTGCATTTGACATGCTGTGGATCCCATCCCACTGAAGTAGCATGGGGAGTCAGTCCCTCAGCAGTATAATTTACACCCATCGCTGTTGTCATTATTAAGAGGGTTTTTTTGTTTTTTTTAATGATTAAGAGCTTTTGATGAAGCAAAACAGATGGGTTTGGGGGAAAGAAAGCTATATTCAGAGCAAGCATTCCAAAATTAAGTTTGGATCATTAGGTGCAGGATGTTTGCTGGACAAAGGCAGCTGGATGAAGCATCTGACTGCCTAGCTCATGGTTAATGATATCTGAGCAAACATCAAGTGTCAGTCATTTGGTAGTCCCTTACTTATTGAAATTGTGACCAGCAATGCCATTTCCAAAATAGTAGCCTACCACTGAAATGTGGGGCTTTTGCTTTGTGCCTTGCTGCTCAATCATATTTAATGTTTTATCCTAGCTCTTCTTTTTGTGTTCATGAAAGGTGGTGGCAGTAATAGTCACAATAATCATATTACGGTTGCCCTATTTCAAACAGTGAAAAGTTGTTGCGCTTTTTTTTAGTTTTGCCCAAAGTTATTGCGCAAAAAAAGAGAAGTAGTTTTTGAGCTGTTTTAAAGGAAAACCGCCAAAGAATGGGAAAGCGTTATAATTGATTTAGGAGACCACTGTAGGCAGATGAAAACATTAGCAGGATTCTAATAACACTTGTAATGTAACAAATACTATGGGCAATCTGGACAGATGTAAAATATGGACAATGAAATAATATGCAGTTGAAAATGTTGACACTAGGACCCACGGAGGGGATGGTGGGAAGTCTGGAGATTCAGAGAAATCTCTAAATATGAATATGTATTTGGTACTGTTATAGCTTTATACTTGTAAAATCAAATATTATTATTTTTAAAGGGAAATCGCCCAAAACAACACTGTCAACTTGGGTTGCCATATGTCCGGATTTTCCCATACTTTTTTTTTTTTTTTTTTGCGTGCGCGCGATTTCCGCCCAGGCACTGCTTATGACTGCAGTATTCTGGATATGTCTGGAAAATTCCGGACATATGTCAACCCTAATATCCTCACAGTGCATTTTATACCCACCCTTCAACATAAGATCCCACGGTGGGTTATAGCAATATAAAAAGAGAGATTAAAGCCAGTTAAAACGATTTACAATAAGAAGAATAGAGTGGCTCTTAAAACACCTTTTTTATTATTCAAATTTTGGTGGGCAAAGCTGCCTTGTCCCCTATAAGTTGATGGGAGTTTAAGCAGTGAATGTTTTCACTGCTGTCTACGAGAAATGTACAACAGAACACAAATACTACACCTGGTTATCTCTGCTTCACATTTTCTTTCTCTGTTTTAATCAAAATGCATTTGCTAAGGCTGGTGTAGCAGCAAAAAAGAAAGTAAAGCAAGGTTGCTGGAGATGCACACAAAACACAAGAAAGAGGAAAGAAACCTCAGATCCTTAGTATCTATTGCTACTCAGCAAAACAAAAGTTGTTTATTTGGTGTTGTTTATCTGTGTCTCCTAGCACCAGCTGATATTGAAAACACTTCTTGTTTTCTGTAATTCCCCCTTTCCCAAGCCTTCACATTCGGAGTCAATAACATATTGACTTCATCATTAGAAAGCCATTTGCTAGAATTTAGAGCACATCACAGATCGGCTCTGCGTAGCCATGTCCCTTGAGGAAGGGTTTGCAGGGCTCCACATCAGTTTGTCCACATCTCTAGGAAAGCATGTGGGCAGCTATAGTGGTCTCCAATGCGGACTGTCTGATATGAAGTAATTCATTCATATGTACTGGTCATCATCATTATCATCATCATCATTTATATCCCACCCACATGGCTGGGTTTCCTCAGTCACTCTGGGTGGCCTCCAACTAGAGATTAAAAATACATTAAAACATCAGTCATGAAAAACATCCCTAAATGGCTTCTAAACGTCTTCTAAACGTCAGGTAGTTGTTTATTTCTTTGACATCTGATGGGAGAGTGTTCCACAGGGCGGGCGCCACTACCGAGAAGGCCCTCTGCCTGGTTCCCTGTAACCTCTGCTTCTTGCAGGGAGGGAACCGCCAGAAGGCCCTCGGCGCTGGACCTCAGTGTCTTGGCTGAATAATGGGGGTGTGGAGACGCTCCTTCAGGTATACTGGGCCGAGGCCATTTAGGGCTTCAAAGGTCAGCACCAACACTTTGAATTGTGCTCAAAAACATACTGGGAGCCAATGTAGGTCTTTCAGGAATGGTGTTACCGTATTTTTCGCCCCATAGGACGCACCGCCCCTAAGACGCACCTAGGTTTTTTTTTGGGGGGGAATAAAGAAAAAAAATTATTTCCCCCCCCCCAGGCGCGGGGCTGGCGCGGGGGAAGCCCGAACTTCCCCCGACCCCAGCCCCCAGAACAGGCTGCTGCCTGCAAGCCCAGCGGGACCTCCTGCCCGGCACGCAAGGCTTGCGGACATCTGCCCGAAGCACGGGGTGACCTCCGGAGGGCACCCCGTGCTTCGGGATGCAGGCTGCCGCCCCAAGCCTCACGCGCCTGGCGGGACCTCCTGCCAGGCACGGGAGGCTTGCGGATACCTTCCCGAAGCACGGGGTGCCCTCCGGAGGACGCCCCGTGCTTCGGGATGCAGGCTGCCACCCCAAGCCTCACGCGCCCGGCGGGACCTCCCGCCGGGTGCGGGAGGCTTGCGGATAGCTTCCTGAAGCCGAGAGAGAGAGGGGGGGTCAGTGCGCACTGACCCCTCTCGCTCTCCAGGCTTCAGCGAAAGCCTGCATTCACCCCATAGGACGCACACACATTTCCCCTTCATTTTCGAAGGGGAAAAAGTGCATCCTATAGGGCGAAAAATACGGTATATGGTCTCGGCAGCTGCTCCAAGTCACCAGTCTAGCTGCTGCATTCTGGATTAGTTGTAGTTTCCGGGTCACCTTCAAAGGTAGCCCCATGTAGAGCGCATTGCAGTAGTCCAAAGCGGGAGATAACTAGAGCATGCACCACTCTGGCAAGACAGTCCGCGGGCAGGTAGGGTCTCAGCCTGTGTCCCAGATGGAGCTGGTAGACAGCTGCCCTGGACACAGAAGAGGCCATTATAACCAGTTGATGTAACGTGTACAGCAGATCCATGCCTTGGTTCATTCTTGGGTTCCAGATTTTGGAAGAAAAGAACATCAGTCTGCATGTCACTGTGAGCAAGGCAAGTATTCTCAACTAAACCTCTTCAGCCTCAGTCCAGGTTCTTATTTATAGAACTCTGCTGGAAGCAACATAGAAGTAAAACAGGTGAATGCCTGAGGGCAGAAAAGACACCTCACAATCTTCATGACAATAGGCTTGTTTCTACATTACACTGAACAAATGTGCAAGCTGTCTTCACACATGCAGCTAATGTTTGTTGTCAGTTGTGGGTTTATTGTGTTTCTTTTCCTGGTTATAATGCTAGCATTTCTGTCCCAATTTCTATCATTCATTTTACACTGCAATACTTGGTTGTGTTATGGAACGGTGGCTTTTTGGTCAATAGGTAGCCATGCCACTCTTCAAATTTCAAATGGTGGGAAAGAACTATACACCAGGATACCACCCCAAATTTCATCACGTGAAATTGCAATGCAGAACGCCCACAAGATTTCTTTTTCAGGAAACAATTAAATAAGCATTAGCTATACACTGGATTCCACTAGGTTTCCAGAGGTGGCTTTTACAGCATGTGACATATCACATGAAATGCAGAAATGATCAGGTAAGGAAACATTGGAGAAATGCGACTTTTCCAACTCTAAACTTCTAAATGCTTATTAATTTTTTGATATCCTTGTTAAACAAATCCAGCCTCTCTATAATATATATAAATATTCTGTTTACTTCATTAGGTGCTTCATAATCCTGTCCAAATAAGAAATATTTCATCTTCAAATATCAGAACATCTGGTATTTTTGTCACAGGAGAAAAATATTTTAATAAGTTTACTAGCACACAGTATAAATGTGCTCACTCGCATGCACTTGAGGTCAACTGCCATATATTTTTAGAAGCGTTAGAGTGTCTATCTTTTATGAGAGACCTCTTAAACATTTAATGGCTATTTCTTTGGTATTCATATCCCAGAAAGGGAAAGTACCTTACTGGATGGAACTGCAAGTGTATTCACTTAGCAAACAGCAAAAATGAAAATAGTGACATTTCTGGTATCTGTAAAAACAAACAAACATGTAAATTGGTAACTCCAGACATATTTATACCATTACAACAGAGTTGGTTACTCCAGGTATAATTACAATCTCTTCCATTGCAACATTGCTGTTTATGTCTGCAAGACAATGGTGGCCACAATCCAACAAAAAGTGAAGCTCACTTAAGCACGTTGCCATCAAGAGGCTTAAGAGCGCTTAACTCTGTATTAGATTGTGGTCATTTTTTTTCCCTAATGAGAAGATAGTCATCATTGTTTCATTGTTTAAATCCCCATAACGTCCCACAGCCAAGCTCTCTGAGAAGTTTACAATGAAGGACAATAAAATCCAAAAGTGAAACAGAACAGGTACTACCAAAAACAGCATAAAAGAAACAAGAAGAACAGCATTAAGAGACAGAAAACAAAACAACCCCCACCCCACCCCATCTTAAAACCAGACTCAGTTAAACATCAGATTGAAATTATAAGGATTTCATCTGCCATCTGAAGGCCAGTAAGGCAGAACTTCTACGCTCTAACAGCAACCCACGCAGAGACAATTATGAAAAATGTTGGACAGAAGTGAAAAAAGATTTGGAAATATGGTCAAATTTGAAACTTTCCTTGTTGGGTCGAATTGCAGTTATAAAGATGAATGTATTGCCTAGAATGTTGTTTTTGTTTCAAACATTGCAGATTGTGGACAAGATGGACTGTTTCAAGAAGTGGCAGAAAGATATTTCTAGATTTGTCTGGCAGGGCAAGAAGCCCAGAATAAAATGTAAGATATTAACTGATGTAAAGGAAAGGGGTGGATTTGCCCTGCCAGACCTCAAACTCTACTATGAATCAGCAGCATTCTGCTGGTTGAAAGATTGGCTGCTTCTTGAGAACACAGACATTTTGGACTTAGAAGGATTTAATAATGCTTTTGGGTGGAATGCATATTTGTGGTACGACAAGGTTAAAGTACATAAAGCATTTAAGGAATTAGGGTCGGAGCTAAACAATATAAACTTAAAGCTTTCACAGATGACCTGGTTTTGACATTACAGGAGCCAGAATCTAGTACAAAAAGGGTGTTAGAATTGATTCAAGAATTTGGTCATGTAGCAGGATTTAAATTGAATAAACAAAAAAACTAAGGTATTAGAGAAAAATCTGACTACAATGGAAAAAGAAAGGTTTCAGAAGGAGACAGACTTAACTGTGGTCAAGAAAGTGAAGTACCTAGGGATAAATATGACGGCTAAAAATTTGAATTTGTTTAAAGATAATTATGAGAAATGTTGGTCAGAAGTTAAAAAGGATCTAGAAATTTGGTCAAAACTGAAGCTTTCCTTGTTGGGTCGGATTGCTGCTATAAAGATGAATGTATTGCCTAAGATGTTATTTCTGTTTCAAACTTTACAAATTGTGGACAAAATGGATTGTTTCAAGAGGTGGCAAAGAGGTATTTCTAAATTTATCTGGCAGGGCAAAAAGCCCAGAATAAAATTTAAAATATTGACTGATGCTAAAGAAAGAGGGGGGTTTGCCCTGCCAGACATGAGATTATATTATGAATCAGCAGCATTTTGCTGGTTGAAAGATTGGCTACTTCTTGAGAACACTGACATTTTGGATTTGGAAGGGTTCAATAATACCTTTGGGTGGCATGCATATATGTGGTACGACAAGGTAAAAGCTAATAGAGCATTTAAAAACCATATTGTCAGAAAAGCTTTGTTCAATGTCTGGACAAGATATAAAGACCTATTGGAAAACAAGACTCCAAGGTGGTTATCACCTATGGAAGCTAAGGCTCTGAAAAAACTCAATATGGAGGCCAAATGGCCGAAATATTGGGAGATACTGGAACAAGATCGAGACACATTGAGATTGCAGAGTTTTGAGAAACTAAAAGATAAAGTGCGAGATTGGTTACATTATTATCAAATAAGAGAAGCCTTTAATTTGGATAAAAAAATAGGCTTCCAGGTCGAAAAATCGAAATTAGAAACAGAATTGTTAGAACCTAAAACTAAGATACTTTCGAGAATGTACAACTTGCTGTTAAAATGGAATACTCAGGATGAAACAGTTAAATCAGCTATGATTAAATGGGCACAGGACATTGGTTATAACATTATGTTTGCTGACTGGGAGAAGTTGTGGTCCACCGATATGAAGTTTATGGCATGTAATGCCTTAAGAGAAAATATTATGAAAATGATCTATAGGTGGTACATGACCCCAGTCAAGCTTGCAAAAATCTATCACCTGCCTGATAATAAATGTTGGAAATGTAAAGAAACTGAGGGAACATTCTTTCACCTTTGGTGGACTTGCCCAAGGGTTAAGGCTTTCTGGGAAATGATATATAATGAACTAAAAAAGGTATTCAAATATACCTTCCCTAAGAAACCAGAGGCCTTCCTTTCGGGCATTGTCGGCCAATTGGTGCCAAAGAAAGATAGAACATTCTTTATGTACGCAACAACTGCAGCAAGAATACTTATTGCAAAGTATTGGAAGACACAAGATTTGCCCACCTTGGAAGAATGGCAGACGCAAGTGATTGACTATATGGAATTGGCAGAAATGACTGGCAGAATCCGAGACCGGGGAGAAGAATCGGTGGAAGAGGATTGGAAGAAATTTAAAGATTATCTTCAAAAACATTGTAAAATGTTTGAATGTTAGAATGATGTTGGATATAAAAATAATATGGCATTAGGGATTTGGTAAAAAGAAATATGTAAAAATGATCTGGAAAAGAAGGGGTAAGACCAGAATATTATTATGTTGTGACTAAATAAATGATAAAAAGGATTAAGCTATAAAGAACATGTGACAAAATGGTTTTAAAAGAAAAGGAAATTAAATGCATAATAGCCTGAAATATACAATATTGAATATGATTGGAAAGAGGGTAGGAAATTGCTAAAATTGATTGTGTAAAGGGGAACACAGAAAAGGGAGATGTGAGGAAGTCAGGAAAGAGGGTTATAAAAATAGTAATGCAAGTAATAATTTTTTCTTTGTATTTGGTGTTTTTGTTGTACTGTTTTTGATTGTTGTATTTTGTGTGTTGTTTCTGATTTTGATTTGTTGTGAAAAACTTTAATAAATATCTTTTAAAAAAATAATAAAGTACATAAAGCATTTAAAAACCATATTGTTAGGAAAGCATTGTTTAATGTTTGGATAAGATACAAAGATTTGTTGGAAAATAAAACCCCAAGGTGGTTGTCACCAATGGAAGCAAAAGCTTTTAAAAGACTCAATATGGAGTCCAAATGGCCAAAATATTGGGAAATTTTGGAACAAGAGGGAGATAAATTGAAATTGCAGAGTTTTGAGAAATTAAAAAACAAAGTGCGAGATTGGCTTCATTATTATCAGATAATGGAGGCTTATAAATTGGACAAGAAAATTGGATTCCAGGTGGAAAAATCGAAATTAGAAACAGAATTGTTAGAACCCAAAACCAAGATTTTGTCAAAGATGTATAACTTGCTGCTGAAATAGAATACCCGGGTTGAAACGGTGAAGTCTGTTATGATTAAATGGGCACAGGATGTTGGACATAACATTATGTTTGCTGACTGGGAACAGTTATGGACCACCGGTTTGAAATTTACGGCATGTAATGCCTTGAGAGAGAATATTATGAAAATGATTTACAGGTGGTACATGACCCCAGTCAAGCTTGCAAAAATTTATCATCTGCCCGATAATAAATGTTGGAAATGTAAAGAGACTGAAGGTACATTCTTTCACCTTTGGTGGACATGCCCAAAGATCAAGGCTTTCTGGGAAATGATCTATAATGAAATGAAAAAGGTGTTTAAGTACACCTTTCTGAAGAAACCAGAGGCCTTTCTTCTGGGCATGGTCGGCCAATTGGTGTTAAAGAAGGACAGAACTTTTTTTATGTATGCGACAACAGCAGCAAGAATACTCATCGCATTATATTGGAAGACACAAGATCTACCCACTCTGGAAGAATGGCAGATGAAGATGATTGACTAAATGGGACTGGCAGAAATGACTGGCAGAATCCGAGACCAGGGAAAAGAGGCGGCGGAAGAAGACTGGAAGAAGTTTAAAGACTATTTGCAGAAATATTGTAAAATTAAGGAATGTTAGAATGATGTTGGATAGAAATTAAGTGGTTTTTAGCTGTAATGTTTAAGAATGGAAAATAAGGTTTTGAAATAATTAAAAGAATTAGTGGTGAGGATTTGCTGAACAAACAATTTGAATTGGAATATAAGAAAGGGAGGTATGAGGAGGTCTGGAAAATAAGTCAAAAGAAAATAAGTAAATGGAAACTCTATGTGTTTTTAAATTGCTTTTATTTTTGCATTTTTGTACTTTTGTATTTTTGGTTTTTTCTTTCTTTTTGTTTTACAATATATTATTTTTGAAAACTTTAATAAATATCTTATAAAAAAAAACAGCAACCCACGCAGCAAGGAGGGAGAGAAGAAATTGTTGCCTCAGTCACTTCTGCAACCAGGTAAGGAGATTAAGATCTATTTTATATAACATTTGTTAGACCTCAGTTATTTACTAGAAACAGGAATTCCTGTCACCAAAACAGCTGCACTCACTTTGAAACCAGTCTTCCATTCTAACAACAAACAGCTGCCAATATTTGTTAAAATATATGTCCTTCAATATAAGCACTTGTCTTTCAGTATAGAAAATATATGCATGTTGAAGTTTGGGGGTACATTTATTTAAATGTAATAAATAAATACAGATCAGTCAACTAAAACCTCATTAATCTGTGCACAGCCATAATGGTCTTATCAGCTTGGGTGCTGAAGATAAACAAGAGAAAGTTTCTGACATTGAGTTTTGGGACAGAAACTGTCCCACTCCTGTGTTGTTTTAATAAAGCAATGGATTGCTGTGGAGGGAGGACACAAATTAATGAAGACTTTTGCCCGACCTCAGCAGTGTTCTTCACAGTGGCTTTATAGTGTCACATGGTGGGAAAGCAATAACATTCATTCGTGGCAGGGCATTTCAAGTTCAGCTGCAACGGAAGGCTGCCCACAGATACCACTTGTTTTTCCAAGCAGAGGAGGGAAAAACTCTGTGCAGAAGAAACCTTTAGGCTGAGGGGGGAAAACAGAAGAACAGATTGCAGGAAGAGGCATCAACAGAGCTTCTACAGTGCCAGGGTTGTTTCCCAGACAATGACTGGTTGGAAGACCTCCAGTAAAATATTCATGGTGAATCGCTACTGCTGAACATGTCGGAGGGGAAATTGTAATGGGTGCACCAGTCTAAGTGGTGGTTCCATTCACTTTTGGGTGTTCAGGACTCCCACTTGTGGGGAAGATTCTAAGACCACATGCACACCATGCATTTAAAGCACTGTGATACCACCTTAAAAAGTCACGGCTTCCCCCAAAGAATGCTGGTAGTTGTAGTTCATTAAGGGTACTAAGAAGTGTTAGGTAAAAGGTACAGGGACCCCTGAGCATTTAAACCACAGAGTCTAGGGCTTGCTGATCAGAAGGTCGGCGGTTCAAATCCCCGCTACGGGGTGAGCTCCCGTTGCTCGGTCCCTGCTCCTGTCAACCTAGCAGTTTGAAAGCACGAAGTGCAAGTAGGTAAATAGGTACAGCTCCAGCAGGAAGGTAAACGGCCTTTCCGTGCACTGCTCTGGTTCGCCAGAAGCGGCTTAGTCATGCTGGCCAAGTGACCTGGAAGCTGTACACCGGCTCCCTTGGCCAGTAAAACGAGATGAGTACCGCAACCCCATAGTCATCCGTGACAGGACCTAACAGTCAGGGGTCCCTTTACCTTTATTGTTTCATCAAGTGTAAATTTGGCATGCTTTCTGTTAAATGTTAATGGAATATAACTTCTCCCCCATCTCAACAAGGGAGGGAGACATTTCTCTCTTACCCAATTTCTCCATAGCGTGGATAATGCCATACACTTCCGTCATGTGTCCCCTTATTGCCTCCCCACCAAATAAAAAAGCACCAAACACCTCAGCTCTGACATGAATGCCATCCTTACTATACTTTAAAAGTGCAGGGCCTCCCATAAATAATCCTGGGAACTGCAGCTTGTTAGGCGTGCTAGGAAATGTAGCTCTGCATGAGGTAAACTACAGTCACCAAGATTTCTCACTGGAAGCCATGTGCTGTGGATGGTGTGGATGGTGGATTAATTTGTTGATTCCTTCACCAAGAATGCTGCTCTTTGGCCTTGCAGTGCAGCGTTTTGCATAACAAGCTCCCATCGTTTTAATCATCGTTTGCCATTCAAACACTGTGGAGCTTCCTGATCCATAGGAATTGAACAACCAGAAACACGCCAGTATTTGCATTTTGTCAATTACATGAAAAACACGTCACCTATAGTTTAAAGAATCTTCCATTGAGGAGGTTAAGCCGCTGCAGATTACAAACCTTTTGCTGCAGGTACAGAAGCCTCAGTGAAGCAGGCCAAATGCAAGCAGCTGTCTCAGTTACCTAATTCCCCCACCCCACCCCACTTATGGATGTTTATTTCTCAGCATTGCCTTCAGATCACCAGCACGGAATGGATTTTAAGAATTATCCTTTTGTTGGCTTCTGAATTAGAAGTCAATGAATCATGCAAGCCAATCAATTTCTTCATAAGCCATAGCCAGCTTTTCGGCCAATCCACTTCACCATATCCAGTCCTGCAGAACCAACTGCTGTTCAGGTTCTGGCCAAGCTCATTCATTCATTCAGTCATTCATTCATTCATGTAATGACCAGTCTTTCTAAAGACCAGTCAGCATACACATACAAGTCATTACATTATTGTGCAGTTTTCTGAAGCAACTGTTCTATCTTCAGGTACACATGGAAAAGGGAAGTAAGATTCTTGCAACACATCTTTCCGAGAGGCATGTCTTTCTGAACCAAGCTGCTCATACAAAGCAGGATGTGGTAGACTAGCAAACTGACAGCGAAACCACATGGGCCAGTTTGCAGGTGAGATTTCCAAGTAAAGAAACTTATTGACCTTTATTATCTGATTTAAGCAAAAACAACAACAAACAGATTTTCTTCCGGCTTCTCTTCTCCGTAAATGGGAAACATGTAACAGTTGTCAATTTTCTTACTTACGAAATTGTTACTGAATGAAATCAGTATTGGCATTCATTGCATTACATTAATGTCATTACTATTTACTAGCTAGTTACACGTCAGTATAATAGTGCAATTAAGTAGTGAGAAAGTCTGTACTTAAATAGTTGCAGCAGCAGCAGCAGCAGCAAAAATCTCTATACCCGTAACATTAATAAAAAGGTTTTTAGTAATGAACAACAAAAAATCAACAATGAAATTACATCCATAGACTAAATACAAAATATGCCTGAAATCAGTAGATCAGCTTTAAACTTGTTTGTAACTCTTTATGATTTTATCGTCTTATGTTTTTATATTGTTGGGGACGCGGGTGGCACTGTGGGTTAAACCACAGAGCCTAGGACTTGCTGATCAGAAGGTTGGTGGTTTGAATCCCCGCGACGGGGTGAGCTCCCATTGCTCAGTCCCTGCTCCTGCCAACCTAGCAGTTCAAAAGCACGTCAAAGTGCAAGTAGATAAATCCTGCTCTGGCGGGAAGGTAAACGGCATTTCTGTGCCCTGCTCTGGTTTGCCAGAAGCAGCTTAGTCATGCTGGCCACATGACCTGGAACCTGTACGCAGGCTCTCTCAGCCAATAAAGCAAGATGAGCACCGCAACCCCAGAGTCGGTCACGACTGGACCTAATGGTCAGGGATCCCTTTACCTTTAAACCACTGTGATGTATATTGGCACCTATACTGAAGTTTCCATGGTATACAATTTTTGCAAACTTAGGAATAGAATAGAATAGAATAGAATAGAATAGAATAGAATAGAATAGAATAGAATAGAATAGAATAGAAGAGTTTAGTTTAGTTTAGTTTAGTTAGCAGGACTGATTAGCAAGAATATCTTTGCATCTTTATTATTGTTGCCTGTTGCCGAACAGGCAAGGTATTTCCAAGTATTAACTGATCCAAACCATCCTGATCAGTTTTGTAGCCAGCATCTCTCCAGAGACAACAATGTCAAAAACCTTCTGACTTTCCTTCCTGTGTGCTATGAACAACAAACACTACAAACTTGTCAGAAATCAAGGAAGTTGTGAATGCATGACAGCGAGTCTGCTGTTCTGTAGTTCTCTGTGTTGGCATAAGCTGTGAAAGAGGCCAGAAAAAAGCTTCGCTTCTTCTTCCAAATATTAATTCTGTTTGCAATAAACCACAACCCTGCATAGCTAGGGGAGGGGATGGAGGGTGAAAGGAAGGAAGGTCACCTTGTTGGTTTTGCATTCTTTCCACTCAAAGGACTCCCAAGCCCTGCTCAGCCAAATCTCAGGTGACAGGAGAAACAAAGACCATTCGCCTGTGGTGTGACATTTCGTAGGAAATGTTAAGTGTCATTCCATCATGCTGCAGCAGGAGAAACAGGGAACAGGACCACCAGCTGTTTCCATTGCAGACAGCCATTGTAAGAGCTACTGTGTTACATTAAGAATTGATGCCTGGTTTTTCTTGTTGTCCTCTCCCTTTCACCTTTTATGTTTGCATCCCTAAGGGCAGGGAGTATCTTTCAAAAACTGAACTTATGTCAGCCACCCTACTGACATAACTTCTGAACTTATGTCAGCCACTTATGCTTTAAATAAGTAATGACTTTTAAAAAGACTAGCCTGAATAACAGCCTGCAATAAATATTCTGAAATATTTCTGGATCTTTTGCAACGCTCACAAACAAGCACTGCTCCCACTGACACATAACATAAATTTCCCAGAGTTTTAAAGAAGACCTACTGGCACCAATTGCCTTCCAACACCAAGTCCCTAACCAACACAATTTCTCCCAAAATGTCTTGCTAGCTCTCTCTCTGAGACTTTGGTTAATCATCCCTCCAGTCAACTCGCATACATGCATTTATTACTTTGCTAGCAGAGATGTCTTTTTGCAGAATGCATGAGCGAAAACAGGCTACCAAAGTGCCCATATGATTGATGATGCCTTGGTCAGGCACAGGCTCATATTCATAATGCAAGGTGAAGGTTGAATCATCTGTTTATACAGCAAGGAGCACCTAATCAACAAAAGCATTGGAGCTGCACCCTCATGGAAGAGAGGGATGGCAGGAAGGAAACAAAAGCAGCATACTCAAATATTAATGGGCATCAAATCCATTTGGCAAGGAACTCTTAAGTCCAGATGCATTACCAAGCAATATCATCTGTATTTACTGATGGCTCCTGAAACTGGTATATCTTCACACCTCATGTCAGGACCATGGCGATTTCAAATATTTCCACAATACAGTAAGCCTGCTTATGTGGGGGTTATACATTCTGTGTATAGTCAAAATGCATTGGGTTCAGTGGTGGGTGGGATTGCTGAAATATTTTTCCCAAGATGCCTGCCCCCTTTTTATTTATTTTTCAGTTTTGTGTGTAAAGCTGAATGCGCACAAGTTAAATGTGTGGTTTTTTGTTTGTTTGTTTTTTTAATTCAAAATTATAACAAGACATATAATCCAAAAACATATCATCCTTGTCCCCCCCCCCATTTTTCCTCCCTCTCTCCCCCCCCCCCACAAAACCCATCCACCCCCACCCCACCCCCTGACTTCCCTCAGTTCCAGTCTTTGGTTTCTCTAAGAATGCTGTTTTCTGCATGTTACGAAGTTGTATAGATCCTCAAACTATTTAGCTGATTATTATCAATAAAAAGTTTGTGAATGTTTATTCAAAACCTGCCAAGGAGTCCAGTTCGCTTTGTTGCATCTTCATCCCATTCATCCTTAAAGTCACAGTTATCCTTGTCCCGCAGCTTATATGTCAGTTTTGCCAGTTCTGCATAGTCCATCAATTTTTCTTGCCATGATTCTTTAGTTGGGGTTTCTTCAGTCTTCCATCCTTCCAAGTTAAATGTGAGTGAAGTTGCAGGCTTACTGCATGTCATCACAGCTTTTCGGTAACAACTGAAGGAGGATCCTTGAAAGATGTGCATCATTCCATGGTGCCTCCCAAGCAAATGCTCTCCATCTGTTCACAAACTTAAGAATCATAGAATTGTAGAGTTGGAAGGGACCCTGAGGAACCATCTAGTCCACCCCCCCTGCAATGCAGAAATACATAGCTGTCCCATACTGGGGTCAAACCTGCAGCCTTGGTGCTATCAGCACCATGCTCTAACCAACTGAATGCAAGAAGAACCCTGCTGGAGCAAACGAAAGGCCTAATCCAGTAAAGGAGAGTCATGAATACTATTGTTGAACTTCATGTCCACACCTGAATCCAGAACCATTAGTCCTATTCAACACAGAATTGTAGAGTTGGAAGGGACCCAAAATGTCATGTTGTCCAACCCCCTTGCAATGCAGGAATCTCAGCTAAAGCATCCATGACAGATGGCCATCCAACCTCTGCTTAAAAACCTCCAGGGAAGGAGAGTCCACCACCTAACAAGTGAGACCGTTCCACTGTCAAACAGCTATTACTGTCAGAAAGTTTTTCCATATCCTTAGTCAGAATCTCCTTTCTTGTAACTTGAAGCCATTGGTTTGAGTCCTACCCTCCAGAGCAGGAGCAAACAAGCTTGTTCCCTCTTCCATGTGACAGCCCTTGAGTTATTTGAAGATGGCTATCATATCTCCTCTCAGTCTCCTCTTACCCAGACTAAAAATTCCCAGTTCCTTCAACTGTTCCTCCTAAGGCTTGGTTTCCAGACCCTTGATCATCTTGGTTGCCCTCCTCTGTGCACATTCCACAACCTTTGTTCTAACTAATTAAGAGAATGGATCTAGCATCTTTGAGAGGAAGGACAAATTCATGTTCATTTATATGTAGATCCTTACTAGCAAAGGGTGTTCTCACTCCTTATTAGAGTGGGCAGACTATTAATAAACGTAGGCAACATTCATTCTGGACATCCCTACCACCCAATAATTGGTTTCCAAATGAATCATCTGTGCATTAGGTCTCTCACAGCATAACAAGATGAACCAGTGTGGCAAGTTCATGTACCAATTCCCTGAACTTCTTGTCCTTTCTTCTGGGTTTGACTCACCGCATTTTCTGCACGTCTGCAAGAAACCTCTTTATCCGTAAAACAAAAAATGATGCAACAATGGGATGGGATGCAGCAGTGAAATCTGGTTAAATGTGTAAATGAGAACTCTCCCTTAAGATCAATGGCACTTTCATAGGTACAGTGGTACATCGGGTTAAGTACTTAATTCGTTCTGGAGGTCCGTTCTTAACCTGAAACTGTTCTTAACCTGAAGCACCACTTTAGCTAATGGGGCCTCCTGCTGCCACCGTCCCACCCCTGCATGATTTCTGTTCTCATCCTGAAGCAAAGTTCTTAACCCGAGGTACTATTTCTGGGTTAGCGGAGTCTGTAACCTGAAGCGTATATAACCTGAAGCGTATGTAACCCAAGGTACCACTGTATTCAAATAGCTGCATAATATGCCAATATTATCAAAGCTTCTCTTCTACCTAAGAAACACTGATGACATCTTTATTATCTACACCCACAGTCCAGAGAATTTACCATCAATGTGAACCTAGACTAGTCTACACAGTTGTTAGGCTACAAATCTGCTAGTCTCCACAGTTTCCATGAGACTTCTGTTTGTTCCTCAACATGGCAGCAATGCACATATTCTCAACATATTTTGCAGCATGTACATTATACAGTATTTGTTTTGCAAATAACCTGTTTATTCATGCTATGCTCACATGCCATATTGGAAATAATTAAAGAGATGGTTTTCTATGGTCATTTGCACATGATCTTATTGTTGTTGTTCTGCTATATTTATTATCCTATAAGAATACAGGACAGGTCACAAAGTGTGACCTCGTAAAACATGTGAATGATACGAGTATTAATCCTAAATGACCATCCTTTAAATGTGTTCAGTAGTTGAAAGGAGTGGCTATAAACAGCCAAGGTTAAGGTGACAGAGCAAACATGACTTCCAGGAAAGGTTGTGTTGGTTAGCAAAATGGATTCAGCAGATTGTTTCACAAAGGGAAAAAGTTCATGACTAAATGCAAACTATCTATTGAGGACTGATATTTAGCCAGGATCGTGTGCAAGAGAATTTTCAGGTTTGAAGCATTCTTGAAGAAATGTGATGAAGAATTTAACCTCTCCAAACTACCATTCCCATTTTAGAAACTTATTCTCACTCCTATCAGATTATTTGTCCATCTAACCCAGAATGGTCAACTCTGATGGGCAGTGGGTCTCAGGCAACTCTGCCGCTAAGCTACAGTCTCTTTCTGGACTGAAGCTTATCATCCTATTAGAAATATGTTTACAGTACAGTAGCAGGTACCTGATAGATACATCAGGAATGGAAAACCTTAAAACAGGCAAGTGTAGAAAATGTTGGGTTGAATTTGAACAAACCCCTTTAGAATGTACAGTTGCAATTGAAATTATTCAACACCCCCCATGGTAAATAAGGTTTATTATGAAAATTTACAGAATTTCAGCTGTATTTGGGGAAACCACTTGAAGCATCCGTTGTGTTGAGCTATTTCAATTGCTTTTCTTTGATTTGCTCATTGCAAACAGCTGAAATTCTGTAAATCCAAAGTGTCGGTGTGCTGTCTTCAAATTGAAATTCAGATCTGTTCTGTCTACACCTTGTGCCCTCACAATATCATCATCAACATCATCATCTGGCCCAGGGTTACAACTTGTCCCCCCCCCCCAGAAGTGATTTTCAGGATGTTGCAGGAAGCAAGACATGTTAGGGCCTAGTTTCACCAAGTCTAGAAGCAGCGTACTGAAAGGAATGTCCAAGCAGATCATAACATGAAAGGAATAATATTGTAAGATTGGGGAGGATAGGACAGGAGAGGGCTAAGAGAACTGGAGACTGCCTCAAAGCCTTAGCAAAGTTGCCAAGTGTTGGCAGATTGGCTGATTGCTCTCAATAGCTGCTCATTTGGATGGCTAGGAAATACTTGAAAGGGAGATATCTCTTGCTGCAAAGTTTAATGTACCACTTTACATTAATGTAATGCCATGTGCAAGGAGATGGGGGGAAACATTTTCATGGTCAGGTTTAAGACAAAGACACAACCAGAAGAAAGCACAGAGTTTGAGCAATGCACACACCTTAGAATACTGCCTTATTTTGAGAGATCTGATGTTGAAGCAGTGAACTATGGAGTGTTTAAACTATACCTCTTCCCAAGTGGAACGCATATATTGGGTTGTTGTTTTTCTAAGGAAACATTTCACAATGCCAATAAGCCTACAGTGTCCATCTTCCAAAGGAAGCCCAACTTGAAGAAGTATTGCACCCCTCTAATTGCTCACCGCTGGAAATGTGAGGGGTGAGCAGAACAATATCACAGCCTTCTAATTAGCTTTCTCTGCCTCCAGCAGGGGACTGACTCACATTTCATACTTTTTGTCCAGAAAGGATATGCCATATGCATAAAGGACACAACCTTCCGGTATACCTAAATTGGCATTTCCTGCACCTTAATTTGATTCTATGAATATAGAAATAGCAAATCTCCAGGACGTTTGTACTAGCTGCTTCAAGGTACATGGGAACAAATAGATGATTCATAAATCCTTAACAAGGCCTTTTGCAGAGAAATTAATTGTGACAATTGCTGGACATTATTAAGTGCTAGGAAAGGGGTGATATGAAGGCTCTTTTATTATGAGATGTTCCACTTATAGAACATGCTAATAGAGACTTCAGAAAAAATTGGGATACGTAAGAAATTGGATTCTGTTTACATTCAAAGGCAATCCTACCTAATCCTCACTTTATGAGGCAATGCAAGAACCGAAACAAAGCCATCCTTTGAAAATTGCACTTCTATGAATTTTGCAATGCAGTTCTCCAGCCCAACAGTGTGTACAAAAATGCATATGCTGATGAATAAAAATGCATATATTTGTGGAAATACTATACAGAAATGCATTATATATGGGGAATTTGCTTTGCAAGAAGTGCGTACAGTGGTGCCCCGCAAGACGAATGCCTCACAAGACGGAAAACCCGCTAGACGAAAGGGTTTTCCGTTTTGGAGGTGCTTCGCTAAACGAATTTCTCTATGGGCTTGCTTCGCAAGATGAAAAAATCTTGCGAGTTCCCGCGGGGCTTTTTCGCTCCCCCCCCCTTTCCTAAGCCGCTAAGCCGCTTATCAGCTGTTCCGCTGATAAGCCGCTTAACAGCTGATCGCTAAAAGCCCCTAGACCGCTAATAGCGCTAATCCGCTAAGCTGTCAATGGGCTTGCTTTGCAAGACGAAAAAACCGCTAGACGAAGAGAATCACGGAACGGATTCTTTTCGTCTTGCGAGGCACCACTGTATTTGGTAAAAATGCATAGAAGCATGTGCATGTTGGGAGAACAGTGTATTAAAATGCTGATAAATTATCATGATAAAAATAAATAAATAAATCATAAACTGATGTGGAATTGTGGATATCTGCTTTGTATCCTGTATCCTCATCCTACACTGTCTCATTGCTGTCTCCCCTCTAGGAGGAGAGCAATGCACCCAGAATTGTACAGGATGCAATCTAAAACTTTGAAAACAATTTTAATCTATTTTTGGTTGCGATGACTGATATTCATAAATTCTGAAATCATTCAATCAGTTATGTCATTGCATGGATGCTATCCAGCTGACGTTAAGCACTTTTAAAGCCCATTAGTGCTGGAGGCAGGCGTACATCCTTAAAGGTTTTCATTAAAATCAATGAGACTTAAAGCTTTGGCTGGATTCTGTCTCCCATTTTCCTCTGGAAGCCTACTCAGCCTAAGCGGCTTGAGGTCCAAATCCTGAGTAGCCATCACAAGCATTTTCTTTTGTGGTTAATCGACAAAACGAGTCAATCATAGCAATGCAACAACACTCTTTATCCTTTATTTGGGGGATACTATATATACTAAAGGGTGCACATACTATTATATCTTGAGCTTTGCAAGGGAAGAGCCACGTCTGTCTCAAATTCCCCCCTCCCACTCAGTTCTACATTTATTTGGCACCTCCCCTTGAAACGCAGGTCAACGTCTCCTGCGCCTCCCTTGCCTCCCTTGCCCTCGTGCACTGAAAGTTGCTGCTCCACTTTCTGAAAAGGCAAACCTAAGATGTTGCAATGTTTCCACTTAATAAGAGCATTCCAGACCAGGCATCCAGCAAACACCCCTCCAAGCCATGATAAGCATTCCATTCTCCCTCGTTAAGACTTTGTGGTATCCAATAACGCCAGATGTGTCACACTAGCTATCATTTGCTTCTCTCCGTGCCCGAGTAGCAGTTCACTGTCTCAAGCAGGTTGAGTTGGTTTTGGAAATCAGGACAGTAGTTCAAAACGAATGTCAACCTACATTGGCAAAATCAGTCCCTCACACTCACTTCTATTCCTGATATTGTGCCTTCAACTTCTGAGCCCTCTTCCTACACCTGGCACCCAAGTGTAACTTGCCTTCTTGGTTGCAGATAGTTTGTTTGGATCTTTTAACTTAGTTCCACCCCCATCATTCTACCTGGACGCTGAGGTCCAGCGCCGAGGGCCTTCTGGCGGTTCCCTCACTGTGAGAAGCCAAGCTACAGGCAACCAGGCAGAGGGCCTTCTCAGTAGTGGCACCCACCCTGTGGAACGCCCTCCCACCAGATGTCAAAGAGAACAACAACTACCAGACTTTTAGAAGACATCTGAAGGCAGCCCTGTTTAGGAAAGCGTTTAATGTTTGATGCATTACTGCATTTTGATATTTTATTGGAAGCCACCCAGAGTGGCTGGGGAAGCCCAACCAGATGGGCAGGGTATAAAATTATTATTATTAGTCTATTTTTTTTAATATTTATTAAAGATTTTTTGATACAATAAATAAAAACCAAACAATAAGACATATTTCTTAACATGGTTTCAGCACTTCTTTGGACTTCCTCACATCCTCCGCTCCTACTTCCATTCCAATAAAGTTTTCCCAGCAATTTATCAACTTAATTAATCAAATCTTAATAATTTACATATAATCTAATAGCTGTTCAAAAAAGTTTTAAGTTCTCCTTAAATAACTTATCCTCATTACTCCATCTAATTTAGTGGTGCCAAATTCTTTATAGTGATCTAGCATCCTTCTTAACATTCAACCAAATTACAATACTTTTGCAAATAAATCTTGAATTTTTTCCAGTCTTCTTCCATCCTTTCCTGTCCCAGGTCTCGGATTCTGCCGGTCATCTCAGCCAGTTCCATGTAGCCTATCAGTTGCGTCTGCCATTCTTCCAGTGTGGGTAAATCTTGGGTCTTCCAATATTTAGTGATGAGTATCCTTGCTGCCGTTGTTGCATACAGAAAAAAAGTTCGGTCTTTCTTTGTCACCCTCTGACCGACAATGCCCAAGAGGAATGCCTCTGGTTTCTTAAGAAAGGTATACTTAAATACCTTTTCCAGCTCATTATATATCATTTCCCAGAAGGCCTTCACTTTAGGACAGGTCCACCAGAGGTGAAAGAATGTTCCTTCATTCTCTTTACATTTCCAACATTTATTATCAGACAAATGGTATATTTTTGCAAGTTTGACTGGAGTCATGTACCATCTATATATCATTTTCATAACATTTTCTTTCAAAGCGTTACATGCAGTGAAATTCAACCCAGTGGTCCACAACCTTTCCCAGTCCTCAAACATAATATTATGCCCGATATCCTGTGCCCATTTTATCATAGCCGATTTGACCGTTTCATCTTGTGTATTCCATTTTAACAGCAAGTTATACATTCTTGAGAGTACCTTAGACCTAGGTTCTAACAGTTCTGTTTCCAATTTCGATTTCTCCACCTGGAACCCTAACTTTTTATCATTCTTAAAAACTTCTTTAATCTGAGCGTAGTGTAACCAGTCTCGCACTTTATCCTTTATTTTCTCCAAACTCTGCAGTTTCCAATTGTCGCCATCTTTTTCTAATATTTCCCAATATTTTGGCCATTTGGCCTCCATATTGAGTCTTTTTCGGGCCTTAGCTTCCAAAGGTGAAAGCCACCTTGGAGTTTTATTTTCCAGTAAGTCTTTATATCTTGTCCAGACATTAAATACTGCTTTTCTGACAATATGGTTCTTAAAGGCCTTATTGATCTTAATCTTGTCATACCATAAATATGCATGCCAACCAAAAGCATTGTTAAAACCTTCTAAATCCAGTACATCAGTGTCTTCGAGAAGTAGCCAGTCTTTTAGCCAGCAGAAAGCTGCGGCCTCATAGTACAACTTTAAGCTTGGCAGGGCAAAGCCCCCTCTTTCTCTCGCATCAGTTAATATCTTAAACTTAATTCTGGGCTTTTTGCCCTGCCAGACAAATTTAGAAATATCTCTCTGCCACTTCCGGAAGCACTCCGTTTTGTCCACAATCTGTAGTGTTTGAAACAGAAACAGCATTTTTGGCAATACATTCATCTTAATAGCAGCAATTCGGCCTAGCAAAGAAAGTTTCAGTCTTGTCCAGCTGTCTAAGTCTCTCTTAATTTCTAACCAGCATTTTTCATAATTATCCTTAAATAGACTCAGATTTTTTGCTGTTATGTTTACCCCTAGGTACTTTACTTTTTTAACCACATTTAGTTCTGTCTCTCTCTGAAACCGTTCTGACTCTGTGTCTGTCAAATTTTTTCCCAATACCTTAGTTTTCTGTTTATTTAATTTAAATCCCGCCACCCGACCAAAGTCTTGAATCAGTTGTAGTACTCTTTTCGTACTAGATTCTGGCTCCTGCAGGGTCAAAACTAGGTCATCTGCAAAAGCTTTAAGTTTATATTGTTTCGCTCTGACCTGAATCCCTTCCACCAACCGGTCCCCTCTAATCATATTCAAGAGCACCTCCAGAACCGAAATAAATAGCAACGGGGAGATAGGGCAGCCTTGTCGTGTTCCTTTTTCAATTTTGAACTCTTCTGTAACCACATTGTTTACTATCAGTTTAGCCTTTTGTTCTGAATAAATTGCGTCAATCCCATTTTCAAAACCCCGTCCCACTCCCATCCCTTCTAAGTTTCCCTTCATAAATTTCCAAGAAATGTTGTCAAAGGCCTTCTCCGCATCTATGAAAATTAGCACTGCTTTTGTGTTAATATTTGTTTGCAATAGTTCCAAAATGTCAATAATGTTCCTTGTGTTAGCAAACAAATGTCTACCTGGGAGAAAGCCTGCCTGATCTTTGTGAATTACTTCATTTAGAACTTTTTTCAGTCGATTTGCCAAAATGTCTGCAAATATTTTATAGTCCACATTTAGGAGAGCGATGAGACAGTAATTCTTGAGTTGTGTCTTTTCAGTTTCCAATTTTGGTATCAATGTGATAAAGGCTTCTTTCCACGATTCCGGTGCCTTCTTCCCCTCCATAATTTCATTGCTGACCTCCATCAATGGTTGTATCAAATAATCTTTTAATGTCTTATAATACTTGGAGGTCAGCCCATCTGGCCCTGGAGATTTTCCCAGTTGCATGTTCTGAATGGCTTGATCAATCTCTTGACGTGTTATTTTACAGTTCAGGATTGATCTGTTTTCTTGTGACAATTTTGGTAGTCCATTCTTTTTCAAAAATTGTTTGATCTCAGCCTCATCTTGCGGCCCTTGAGTGTATAGTTTTTTGAAATATCTCTGGAAGCACTTTCTAATATCCACAGGGTTCTGAATATTTCTTCCTTCAATCTCCAAATTGGTAACCGTGTTTAGTTTTTGTCTCTTCTTCAACTGCCAAGCTAGCAGTTTCCCGCATTTATTCGCCGATTCAAAAGTTTTTTGTTTCATTAGTTTAACTTTCCACTCTATTTCCTGGTTTATCAATTTAGAATATTGTGCTTGATAGAGTTTAATTTCTCTCAAAGTCGGCTGTGACTTCGGATTTATTATTATTAGTCTAGGGCAGGGGTCAGCAACCTAAGGTCCATGGGCCACAAGCGGCCCATGGGGGTCATTTTACCAGCCCACAAGCCGCCCCCGAACCGAGCCGCCCACTCGGTGAGTCCCCATGCACTGCACCAAACCGGCGCAGCGCAGCATGGGCACTCACTGAGCAGCGCCGGAAATTGCATCTGCGCAGACGCCAGAAATCAGGGGTGTACACACTCACATGCACCCATGATCTGGCCGACGGAGGGGGCTCTGCGGCAGTGAACCGGCCCAGGCAAGGTAAGCTTTGCCAGCCCCTGGTCTAGGGCCACCAAGCAACAGGATTTTATCAACTTGGAACAACATTAGGGACCAACTATGGAGAGATGCACGCCACACCTCTCATTACACTCCACAGCACCGCAGATCTACAAAGTCCAGCTTCCATGCACTTATCAACATTTGAAGAGCAGGAGGTGACATTTCCATGCAATGCAGGAGTGTGCCTCCACAGGACCACAGATCTATGAAGTCCCACAACCACACATTGATCAACACTTGAAAAGCAAGAGAGACTTGTATTTCCGGGGTGGGTGGGTGGGTGGAGAGATGTGCCCATAGGCAAAGCAAATACAGTGGTACCTCAGCTTTTGAATGTAATCCATTCCGGAAGACCGTTTGAGCTCCGAAACATTCGAAAACTGAAAACTCAGTACAGAAAACTCAATAGGGAAAACTCAATATGGAAGCCGCATGGCATGTTCGACTTCTGAGGCGAGTTCAAAAACTGAAGCATTTACTTCCAGGTTTACAGTGTTTGAAAACCAAAACGTTCATCAATGGAGACGTTTGAAAACCGAGGTACCACTGTACTTGGAAAACAGTAAACTCTATAATGGAAAAGATACCGATATTTTATCCATTTGGACCCATCGTTCCTTCTTACTTACATTCAAACTTTGCTACCAATGCTAGCAAAAAAATAGAGATACCTGTGTTAGAGGTTATCTTTTTGGCACCTATTGAAAGTCTTCCCCTTTCAACAAGCCTTTGAGGTAGAAATGCTTATCCCAGTCTGCATCAGTATTAGATCTGAAATTATTATTATTAATAATAATAATAATAATAATAATATTACAGTTGGTGCTTTTATTGATAAATCATTTGATGACATGAAATAAGTAAGAAAAACTAATTTATCTATCTAGTACCCATTGAAAGCCTTATCTTCAATTAATGTACCAATCTCCAGTTATAGCTGCCTGTGTTGGTGGTCAAGATCATCTCATTACATCTTGTGGTAGCAAGTTCCATAATTTATCTCCTGTGTGAAGACCTGCTGGACTCCTTTTATTAATTAATATAATGATGTGTTGTATTATGATGAGCAAATGTCCTTCACTTCCCTATCATTATAATATAAAGCCAGCCCTCCCCCAGCACCGAAAACCCCCAAATGTCAAACGCACAATATGTATGATTGATCAACCAAGATGGTGGAAGCCTGCCCATGGAACAAGGACAACTGGGAGAACAGAATCACTCTTGTATTGGGGACTGTGGCCATCACTTGACAAGTACGTGTCCAATGCCAAACTTCATTCACTCTTCCCAGCATATGCACACATGCACATTTAGCTACTTATATTTCATCAAGAATCTTCAAGCAATTAGAAAAACCAGGGCAACTAAGGGATTATGTTGCATCACAGCTGCTTTCATACAAAGATCTTTAAATGAGGTAAGCCAGCCCATTACCACAAACTGGTAGCATTTTCTTTCAGAAGATGTCTTCTGTAAATGCTTCTTCTGAGGTGTGGCCACTGAAGAACATTGCAATGTCCTAATTCCATTCAGTCTCAGTGTGTTCTGCTTGGGTTTCGAGGTTTGCCGGAACGAACAACAAAAATTCCCACAAGTCCTTCTATGTAATTACTTCACAAGTAGCTATTATTAGAATGACCCAAGAGACTTGGCCCTTTTCTGAAGAGCTCAACAAAGCTTGGCTCTCCTTTCTGTCTTGTGGCTCAGATAGCTGCCATTGTTTCCAGACTTGTTTATTATGGCTCTGGTGTTGCCAACTGCTTTTACTGGCCCCTGCTCCTCTGCCTTGATCTTCAGACATTAGCAGATGATAATATTTTTCAACTTGCCTCCCACCTGGCAAGGTTGCTGGTGGATATCAGCTCAATGTTTAATAAGAGCCTGATCCATGATTTCATCATGGATGAGGCAGCTCACCTGGTGTTGGGTTATGGAGACCTGGATGGATAAGATGAGTGGGCATGACCTGGCCCACTAGTGTCTTCAGGTACTCAGTGCAGCACAAGTACAAGTTGAAGGATCGGGTTGTCATCACCACTCTAAGAAATTCCAGCTCTTTCATCAGGAAGACATCAGATTCAAATGACCTCTACAACTAAGCAGCAGTGTTGCATCCTTCACTGTTGGAGAACCTCCAAGCTAGGGCTGCCATACGTCAAAAATGGCACCCAGGGGGAAATTGGCAAAATGTCCAGAAAACAATATAGCCGTCATACTGGGGGAAGGCAGGGAGAACTGGCAAAGAGAACTAGGTAGTGGTAGGCACAGAGCAACCCCATTTTGTGTTGGCCCATCTCAAAATGGAGGCAGGCTTTGCAAGTTGGCAGTGTTTATATTCTCAGCTTCTCCCATTTACAGTCGGATGCCATCCATAGCTACAGCTACCTCCTCTTGCCAATGCATTAGGACAGGGTTGGGGAACCCACAGCCCTCCAGATGTAATTGAACTACAACTGGCCTCTGCCAGGGTGACCAGTGTTCAGGGATTTGGCAGGCACTGCAGTGCCAACAATATATGGAGGGCCACAGGTTCTCTAACACTTCATTAGGGGACTCAAACATAACTGGGCATCTCACTTAGCAACTGTAAAACTCTGTGAACTGTTATAATTCTGAACAGGAGATACTGCAATGGCCTGGAAGACAAACTTCAGAGATGCAAAGCTTCAGAGATGTCCTCACATGGCAATGATTATATATTATTAGTGTTAGCTAACTTTATAGGAGCTTATACAGTGCCACAAGGATGTTATGCCAGTGCAGAGTTTTGGAAGATATTCCACAATGACCTGGATCACTGGAGGCAATGAGCACTTTTGCTGTAGGATGTGGGCCTAATGTTTCTGAATTATGAATGGCCTCTGGGGTTATTTGTTACCAGCTACAACTTTTTATATGTACTTGTTGCAAACACCCAAGGGAGAAAAGGAGCTTTATTATTCCCAGCAAAGCATAATCTATGGCCTTAGAGATTGTGAGAAACTGTCTAGATTGATCTGGAGAGCCTCTGAATTAAATATGTTACCTTGCTTATTTATTAATACCACAGATGGGGAACCTGTGGCTCTCCAGATATTGTTGGACTCAAAGTCCCATAATTCCTGACCACTGGCCATGCAAACTGGGGTTGATGGGAGTTGTAGTTCAACAACGTTTGGAGTGCATCAGGTTCATTATCCCAGATTTATGTGTGTCACTTATGCATTACACTTTTATGAAACTTGCCCAAAGGCAGATTGTAAATTAAAACAATAAATGTTAAACTGGCACCCTGAAACAATTCAGCTGAAAATCAGAGCAACTGGAGCAGCAAAAGATTAGGCACCAATAATCAGAAACCAGTTTTAACAGTCATATCAGTAAGAAGAACTGGAAGCTTCCATAACCTTAGTCATAGGTTATTTACATACCACATTTCCCAAAGACTAGACACGGAGGAGAAAATCAGTTAGCTTTTTAATGTGAATCTCCCTAATTCATACTTCCAAAACAATACCAAAACTAAAACTCAGCAATCCTTTGAATATTGTATTTGTCCAAAGTTTGTGGTGCACTTCTCAGGCTAAAATGTGTGTTTGAAAATGCATATAGTAGGGGGAAGTATGCAAACAACAACAACACCCATATATTAATGAAACCAACATACAAAAATGAATTGTCTTAGGAACATTTGCTTCCAGAAATGTGTACATTGTGGGAAATCACACACACACACAAAAATGCCTATTGGGAGAAATGCACGATAAATACTGGTGAATTTTCATGGGGGGCAAACAACTGAAAGTTAAATTCATGGTCCCTATACTTTCTCTGCAGCTAGGTCATATCCTGTTTGGCACTTGATATCATATATTATTAGGCTTGTGGGCCAGAGCTTCTGAACCACTGTCCTAAATAATCACTCCTCTCTTGCCTATTGAGACTGTGCAGACACATCAGCGTAGGAACCTGTACAAAACCATTTCTCCATGATCTGTCTCAAACTTGGGTACCCAGCTGTTGCTGGACTACAACTCCCATCATCCCTGGCGACTGGTCCTGCTAGTTAGGGATGATGGGCATTGTAGTCAACAACAGCTAGGGACCCTAGTTTGAGAAACACTGATCTATCTGAACAAAAAGGTACAACTCACATTTGGTTTATATAAGGGGGGAAAGCTTTTGAAAAGATTCCTACTTTTTAAACAGAATTTCTATGCCATTTAATCATCAAAACCTGTCAGCAGTTTACATAAAACAAATGTTCATTAGAAATACCAATAAAATCAGACATTAAACACAAGGTGACCTAAACATTTTCAAAAAATAGGTAAAGTCAGCATTGATTTGAAATAATGATAGCAGTTGTGCCTCTTCTTCAGCCATGTTTATTGCCTGCAGCTTTACAAAGTCACTGTTAGTTGATAAATGGATAAAGAAAAGTGTTGTCCTTGAAAGTTCAAGGGAAGAATTTAGTTTCTCGATTCAGCACAGATTACGTGAGATTTGGTAACTTGTTTACATTGTGGCTCATTTACTCCCTTCCAATGGCAGGGATAATTATTACCTCCCTCACTTGTAGGTGTTTTCCTGAGGGTAAGTACACGAAAGGACTGTCCCACGCTCATGCCTTATTAATGAAAAACACACACCAGAACCTAAAATGAGCAGGTTTGTGATAGGATTGCCTTGTTTAGCCTCACAAAAAAGGGAGAGAGATCTAAAATTAATTGCTACATTTTGTCAGAGCGATGTCCAAGTAACTGTATTCATTTCTCCATTTATTTACTGCATTTATGAACAGGCCCCTGGCAAAAAACAGATGATCCAGCCAAACTGAGCTTTGCTGAGCACACAGTGGAAACAGGTCCATGGCTCTCCTTTTGTGAAAGTTGTTGAAATTAGCCGGCTTTAAAATTACACACAATTAGAATGAAGGAAACTAGAACCAGACGGTAATTCATTCTGGTTTTAAATTTCACTATTTCCCATCATGATTTGCTTTAGTTTCTATATTTCTCATGTTCTGGTAAATCTTGGTTATTCGTTTATTTAGAATAATTACACCCTGCCATGCAGCCCCAAGAGACTCTCAAAATGGCTTAAAAAAATATTTTACACAGTACAATCAGTAGTGGCTGGCGGTGGGGTGGGGGTTGGGATCTGTTGCTTTCCCAACCCAGCAGGTTGCTGCCACTCAGCGAGAGGAAGGAAGCAAGGTGTGGGGATCTTGGGATGGTGCATGGGGAGTTTGGTACAGGTTCAGTAGTCAACAGTGACTTGCTGAGTTGGTAAGCCAGGAGAGCAATGGAACCCCATTTATGCCACCCCACCAGGCATTACTGAACACTATCATATTAAAATGATGTTGTCCATCAGCCCAGTGGCATAGCACTCGGTTGCCAGCACTGGAGCTGTAGGGAGAGGGTGGGGAGGGAGGGAAACGGATGAATTACTTGTGTGCATTCAACAGCCTAACAGCAGGATTATGAAGGAAAGTGAATCCCTCATTCCAAAGCCTTTGTACCTGCAATTGGGCAGACTTAATTCAAGCTGGAGGAGCTTGTATGCCTGCAAATTTCATCCGCTTCGGCCAAACAGAGAAAATTTTGGCCATTAGATTCCCCATAAGGGTAACTGGAGAGAGAGAGAACTTCATTTTACACCGAGCAGCTTGGAACATTGGTCAAACTGGACAGAGCACAGAGCGACTCAGAAACAGATTGGATTTTTTTAAAAAAGAAAAGGAAACCACAGATACAGGTCCAGTGGTACCTCGGGTTAAGTAATTAATTCGTTCCGGAGGTCCGTTCTTAACCTGAAACTGTTCTTAACCTGAAGCACCACTTTAGCTAATGGGGCCTCCTGCTGCCGCCACGCCGCCAGAGCACGATTTCTGTTCTCATCCTGAAGCAAAGTTCTTAACCTGAAGCACTATTTCTGGGTTAGCGGAGTCTGTAACCTGAAGCGTATGTAACCTGAAGCGTCTGTAACCTGAGGTACCACTGTATAGATATTAGGTGAGTCTTGGGGTGAATACATACCATACTAGATATGCCAAGCTCCAATTACTCGAGCTTACATTAAGGTTGCTCTTAACCATGCTGGGACTCAGTAGCAAGAAGAAGTCTTGCTGGAATGAACTTCTAACCTGATTTGCTTCTGGTGCACGATTATCAGAAGCTAACTCCTGTGCCAAGAGTCAAATGTTCTCTGAAAAGAATTAGCCCTCAAGCTTCAATTCATGGGAGATCTGAAGGAGCAAGTTTGTGCTTTGCCTTCTGCAAGCCAGTCAACTCTGAACATGAAAACAGCATGAGCAGTGCAGATTATCAATTTAAGATCTCTAAATAAGAACACCCTGACCTTCAGAGTCAAGCTAGATGTTATCTCAACAAATGCAGGGGCCCAATCTAATGCTGGCAAGATAACAGAAAATGTGGGGGTTATATTGATAGAGGAAAATCAACAGCTGTAAATACCATATTTTTTTGCTCTATAAGACTCACTTTTTCCCTCATAAAAAGTAAGGGGAAATGTGTGTACGTCTTATGGAGCGAATGCAGGCTGCGCAGCTATCACAGAAGCCAGAACAGCAAGAGGGATTGCTGCTTTCACTGAGCAGCGATCCCTCTTGCTGTTCTGGCTTCTGAGATTCAGAATATTTTTTTTCTTGTTTTCCTCCTCCAAAAACTAGGTGCGTCTTGTGGTCTGGTGCATCTTATAGAGCGAAAAATATGGTACTTAACTCCTTCTTTGCCTCTGAATTCTCCCATGCAAAAACCCTCCCTCCTTTTGAGGTTATTTGTTCTTGAAGCTACTAACATGAGTTTGACCAAACTGCGGGAGGCAGTGGAAGACAGGAGTGCCTGGCGTGCTGTGGTCCATGGGGTCACGAAGAGTCAGACACAACTAAACAACAACAATAAATCCTCAGGCTGGCTCACCTCTAGTTTCAAAGCATTGAAACAAACATTTCTTTAAACCCATTACCTTGGAGGAGCATTTGCAGAGGAAAATGAGCAGAGGGGAGGTTGACTATTCCTACCATTCCTCTGCTACAAATCCACAACACTTGGCCCCATTAGAGTTACAGGGGAAATGTAAATTTAAGCTGGGAATTGCTGACTTTGCACATCAAGAAACTCAAAACCCTGTACGATAGTAATTCAAGTGGCTGAAACCTGTAAGAATGACGAAAACTGAACACATCTGCATCTTTCAAATGGGGAAGAGCAAGGGGGTATTTGAGTCTCCCCTGATGGTTTATTCATCCAGCCCGCTGGCTTTTGAGATGCACCAGACATCACAGGCAGAGTCAGGCACAGCAAAAACAAGTGCATAAGATCAGGCTGAAAGACACTGCTATTTATCCATTACTCAAACCAGTTGCTTTGTTAAGTAAACAGCATTGTCCAGGTCTGTTTCTCTCTTGTTATGTAAGCTTGGACAAAGGTGTTGCCATAGAAACGAAATAGCTGGAAACACTTCTGGAAGGTGAGCTTCCTGCCTGCGTCCCTGGCTATGGGTGATTCCATCCATCAAATCTGTTTGTGAAAGAAACTAAGACTGAAAGAGATATAGAGGCCTGTCTTGCTTTCTGTGGGAGCTTTCATGGTTTTGGTTATTGTCCCCGCTCCCCCCCCAAAAAAAAAAAACTAATGGGGAACAGAGTCTTTTATTATTTTGTTTTGAAAATCTGCATACCTCTCAATTGTTGGAACTAGCGGGTTCATTGTCTGCAGGTTCTCCTGGATCCATTCCTGACATAAAGGCCCAGATGGTCTCCGTCAACAAGAGTGTCTTTTACAAGCTTCAGTTAGTAAGACAGCTATGGCTATTTCTGGATTGGGATAGCCTGACCACTGTCACCAGTGCGCTAGTCGTCTCAAGACTGGATTGCTCGAATCCACTCCCAGAAGCTGCAGCTGGTGCACAACGCAGTGGCTCAGCTGCTCACTGGAGCTAAAGGTTGTCATTTTCTGATGCCACTGCTGAAAGAATTGCACTAGTTGCTAATCTGCAACTAAGCTAAATCCAAGGAGCTGGTACTGATCTACAAAGCCTATATAGCTTTACCTATACAGCATACCTAAAAGATAATCTTACCCTTTATATAACCAACTGATAATTGCACTCCTACTGATACCATCTCAACAGAAGGTTCATTCCATATGATGCAATAATTGAGCCTTTAGTTTTTTAAAAAAGCATTTATTCTTTAAAACCCTCTCCTATTTAATATCAGGTAGGTACCATTGCTATTATCTTTCCAGCACTTGGTGAAGACTTTGTTTTATCAACAAGTATTTGTATGGAGATTTTTAGCCCAGTCTGTACTGAACTTTATTTTTTTTTCTTTTTAAAAAAACTTTTAAATTAAATTCTAAACAATATTTCCAAAAAGGAGCTGTAAAACACCCAAACTGGAATTTCTGTACTAGCAACATGTACAGTAACTGATTTGATGTTAACCCAATATAACATGCAAAACTACAAAAGAATATGAGAAACTAATCCAACTGCAATTAATATACACTAAATCATGATATACATGAAAAATGAAACAAAACGGTACTGCAAAGTCTTAAAGTAAAGAATGGTTTTTCTGTATGTTCTCATTGTTGAATCACTTTGGGATACTGGGAAACAACTTGACAATGAAATGAAATGGATGAATAAATAACCCTTCACCACGTAAACACCAGCAGTCTCGATGGTGTTCATTCCAAGGATGGCAAACACAACAGACATGTTGTTTCCTCTTAAAAATCTCTCACTACTCGGAGACTGGGGTGCTAATGATAACAATGTACGCTTGCAATTAATAAATTAATAAAGTATGTTTTAAATTGTAATTGCTTTCAGAATGTTTTTAAACTGTAACTGCTTTTAGATGTGTTTATTGCAGTGGTTTTCATAGTGTTTTAATCTGTTTAAGTATGTTTTCGTTTTACTTTTTGCTTGTTAATTGTATATCTGTTTGCTGCCCTGAGCTCATCGGAAAGGAAGGGCAAGATATAAATTCAATCCATGGTACGACCCCAGTCAAGCTTGCAAAAATCTATCATTTGCCCGATAATAAATGTTGGAAATGTAAAGAGACTGAAGGTACATTCTTTCACCTTTGGTGGACGTGCCCAAGGATTAAGGCTTTCTGGGAGATGATCTATAATGAAATGAAAAAGGTACTTAAATATACCTTTCAGAAGAAACCACAGGCCTTTCTCCTGGGCATGGTCGGCCAATTGGTGCCAAAGAAGGACAGAACTTTTTTTATGTATGCCACAACAGCAGCAAGAATACTCATCGCGAAGTACTGGAAGACACAAGATTTACCCACCCAGGAAGAATGGCAGATGAAGGTGATGGACTATATGGAACTGGTGGAAATGACTGGCAGAATCCGAGACCAAGGTGAAGAGTTGGTGGAAGAAGATTGGAAAAAAATTAAAGTTTATTTACAGAAACATTGTAAAATTAAGGAATGTTAGAAGGTTGTTGGAATGAAGTAATGTGGTTTAGGATTAGGTTAAAATTGATTTATTAATTGGTGAAAGACAAGAATTACAGTATATTAAGATAAATTACAAGGATAAAAATAAAGATGGAAAGGATTTGCTGAAACATCTAATTGAACTAGAATACAAAAAAGGGAGGTGTGAGGAGGTCAAGGAAATGAGTAAAGGAAAGAAAGCTATGTAAAGGTCTGATCTGTTTTATTATTATTATTATTATTATTATTATTATTATTATTGTGTATTTTTCATGTTTTTGTTATTTTTCTTTTTATTGTTCCTTTTTGTAACTTTTAAAATTTGAATAAATATTATATATATATATATATATATATAAAAGATATAAATTCAATCCACTAACTAACCAACCAATTAATAGTATGTCCAGTTCTCAGCATATTTAGAAGGGAAATGTCACACTGAGTGCAATTCTTTGATGAGCAGCACAATGAAGCAACCCAGTCAAGGGACCTTCCATTTCATTCTTTTTATGTGAGTCAACTCTGGCACATGTGCCATGTGACTTGACAGCCACTGACATACCGAACATGTTGAAACCACCAGTCATTGACAGCCCATCCCCTGAAGTCAACACTGAACTAGTTTTTGACTTTGTTTTCTTCGTTTTCCAGGACTGTGTCAAACCTTCAGTTTGGTTTCATCATCGCATTGTGGTTTGGCTTACATGTGGGAGGACTAACGGTTTGGTTTCTTGGAACAGAATCACATGTGTGCCAGGATGCTACTGCTCCTGAATCCCCATTGGGGACTACCGTATTTTTCTGTGTATATGCCGCCCCCTATTTTGGGGGACTCAAAATTAAGAAAATGGGAGGAGATTGCCCATAGTTGTCGAGCTTTTCTGGGGATGGTGGCAGCACACAGTTGTTAAGCTTTTTTGTTGAAAATCATTCACCCACTGGACCTATACTGCCACTCACACATGTCGCAAAGGCTACCTATTGTCTGTCCCCTCGCTGGCAGAAGCCGCCAATCGCTCACCCAATTGCCACAGCAGCAGCCAATAAACACCAGCCCTTGCTGCAGCCACCAATAGCTCGCCCAATAGCTGATGACAATCTCCGGCTCGCGCCAGCAACCAACCCCACTATGCACTATTTGTGTATAAAGGTAAAGGGACCCCTGACTATTAGGTCCAGTCGTGACCGACTCTGGGGTTGCGGCGCTCATCTCGCTTTATTGGCTGAGGGAGCCGGCGTACAGCTTCCGGGTCATGTGGCCAGCATGACTAAGCCGCTTCTGGCGAACCAGAGCAGTGCACGGAAACGCCGTTTACCTTCCTGTCGGAGTGGTACCTATTTATCTACTTGCACTTTGACATGCTTTCGAACTGCTAGGTTGGCAGGAGCAGGGACCGAGCAACGGGAGCTCACCCCGTCGTGGGGATTCAAACCACCGACCTTCTGATCAGCAAGTCCTAGGCTCTGTGGTTTAACCCACAGCACCACCCGTGTCCCATTTGTGTATAAGACGAGCCCCAATTTTAAACATTATTTTAAAAGGGGGGGGACACCTCATCTTAGACACATTAAAGTATGGTAAATACCCACCTACCATTTCTAAGCATTGGTTTTTGTCTTTGAGTGTTCGTGTTCAGTTGTGTGGCTCTTAAATTACTTGTGCTTAGAGAAAGGATAAACTCCCACTATTTTGGATTTCCTGTCTACTAACAAAAATAACAAGAGACAGGAGGAGAAGCACTTTTAAAATGGTCGTGTCTTTAATATAAAGCTACAAACGCTTGCAATAAAGAATACTAATAATAATTAAGTCTCACCAATTTAAGAATCAGCTTAACTTTACCGCCAAAACCATTTAAATTTCACCAGGCTGATTCTTGGCTGGAACACACTCAATAACCTCTGCAGCAAGGACTTGTGTTCTTGTCACATTAAACAAGCTGAGAGCATCAGCAAACATTTAGGCTATAGTGATAAGCTGAGCTATTGATTTGCTAACATGTTTTCCGACAAAGTTTTTCAGCAAGAGCTCCTATAGAAATCAGGAATTTGTCTGTATGGGTAATTTTCTCATTGCTGATTTGGCAGTTTGGTGCCAAAATCAGAAGCACAAGAAAAGTTAATCCCAACAAGACCATGTTGTTATATAAAGGGGCCTAACATCCCATTTCACCGCCTGAGGTGAAACAGAAAAGTGCCCCCCCGCCTTATGGGTGGGCCGGCTCCGTATGAAAATATCCCATGCTGTGGATCTTCAAACTTCATTGGTTTCCATAGCTCAGTGAAAAGGCACATGCTTTTCAAGTTCAACCCATGGATTCTCTAGAGAGGACTGGGAACAGAACAGGAAAGAGCAATCAAAATGGCATCCAGCTGAATTCAAGACTGAGTGCTGACCTTTCAGAGATCACAATGGAACAGAATCTGAAACTGAATTTCAATTTACATTTTATTGTTGAAAACTGCAATTAAGTTCAGCCCTAAATTTGGATAAGAGCTTAATATAAGGACACACAGATAACTATTTGGTTATAGTTTATTATGTCAAAAGTTGACACAGCACAGAGGTTATCTAAGGGTCCTTAAGGAATCTGGTCTCAACCTCATTGTAAAATGAGCACCAGATTAATTTCACCCCATTTTCCATTTAGAGGGTCATTCCTTTGTGGGTACTGATCACGTATACCACTCTAAAGGTTGTGAAACAATTTCCACCGTAACTCTTTGTCTGAAACATCCTCATACCTGTGTCTGAAAGATGCACCTTAGGGCTCAAATGTTCCATTTTGAGTCTTCACCATTTTTTTTAAAAAAATACTGTTACATAAAAAGAAAAACTTTGACATTTGCATCTTAGAATATTTCTAAGGAAAGGAAAAGCAGTTGCTCACCAGCTTAGAAATCAAATTTCCATTTAAAACAAAATTCAGGAAGATTCAGCTACATTTCTATTCATGTAAGATCTTTGAAGTTGAATGTGCTGAGTTTTCTGTTGTGGCTCAAAGACAGTATCTTTTGCATATCTCTAAAATGAGATTGCTGCCTATTGATTTAAAACAGAGCTGAGGAATCTGTGACCCTCCAGTTGTTGTTTCGGACTGCAACTCACACTGGATTTTGGACCTGAAGATGTGCTCCATATTTGGGTCATATTGTGTTGGAGAGTATGCCATATCTGAAGCTATGAACCAATTCAAATCCAAAAAGTGCCCATGTTGGGGCATGGACCCCGAAACTTTGTGAAAATGTCCCATCCATGGATTACCGTATTTTTCGCTCTATAGGGCGCACTGGACCATAGGGCACACCTAGTTTTTTTTTGGGGGGGGGGAATAAAGAAAAAATATATATTTCCCCCCCCCCAGCCCCAAAGAGCAAAGAAGCCAAGACAGCCAACGGGATGGATCCTGCTGGCTGTCTTGGCTTCCTCTTTAGCCATGCACAACCTCTCCAGCTGGGAGAGGCTGTGCGCGGCTTTGGCAGAAGCCAAGACAGTGAGTGGGGTGGATCCCGCTCGCTGTCTTGGCTTCCTTTTTAGCCGTGGGGCTGGGGCGGGGAAAGCCCGAACTTCCCCCAACCCCAGCCCCCAGAACAGGTCCAGGAGCAGGGGCGAGGTTGCGTGCAACCTCACCTTCGCTCCCGGAGCTTGCTGCTATCCACAAGCCTTCTGAGCCTGGTGGGAACTCCGCCGGGCTCCGAAAGCTTGCAGATAGCTGCCCAAAGCCCGGGGTGCGCAGCACTGCGCTCCCCAGGTTTCGGGCTGCCGGCTGCTATCTGCAAGCCTTGGAAGCCCGGCGAGAACTCCCGCCGCGCCCCGAAGGCTTGCGGATAGCTTCCTGAAGCCTGGAGAGCAAGAGGGGTCAGTGCACACCGACCCCTCTCGCTCTCCAGGCTTCAGCGAAAGCCTGCATTCGCTCCATAGGACGCACACACATTTCCCCTTCATTTTTGGAGGGGAAAAAGTGCGCCCTATAGAGCAAAAAATACGGTAGATCTAAAGATCACTGAATGACATTGGATCACCCTAAAATTCTTCAAGTCTTTAATCTGCACAATGATCTTCACTCAAATCTCTCCAGCATTAAGGGCATTAGTTTTTCTGAAGCCATCTCCTCTCTCCACTCCTCAATTCTTTCTCTCTTACACCCACACGCCATGCCGGATATTTTAATTATGGAACTCTTTGCTGTGTTAATTAGCTGGGTGACAGGGAAAATCAATGTACTACTGGAAAACAAATGGTATATCAACAGGACATGCTCTACTCACTACATCCACAAAGGGCACAGGTTTTAATAGATAAATAAAAAGTTCATTAGTATCAGATCCTTCCTCTGAGGGCTCTCAGCTTCCAGGGGGGGAAAGCTGAAACACACATATTCCGCTTTGCCATTTCGATTCCATTTTACGGCCTTTGATTATTCACCCTTGGAGTAGAGGGAGTTTCCACTTGTGCCAATGGGAGCCTCTCCAGATCTGAGCCACAACAAAGAGAAAAGTGTGAATCCCACCACCACCACTTCCCTTGCCAGGATCCCAATCCAGATAAGGTCCCTGCACGTACTACTTGCTTTCTAAAAGTTGCTGGTTGCATGAATGGCATTTCATCTGCCCTGGTCTTCAGGCTTTGTAATACTGTGGTACACTGGTTCTCGAACAGCTTAGCTGTCAAACAAATCGGCTCCTGAATGCCACAAACCCAGAAGTAAGTGTTTCGGTTTGCGGATGTTTTTCAGAAGCCGAATGTCTGATGTGGCTTCCGCTGGAGGGCAGGAAGCTCCTGCAGCCAATTGGAAGCCCGCCTTGGTTTTTGAACGGTTTTGGAAGTCAAAAGGTCTTCTGGAACAGATTAAGTTTGAGAACCAAGGTACCACTGTATCACGAAAACTTTGTACTTCAGCCTCTAAGACAGGTGAAGCAAAAAACCCCATGGAGAAATATATATACTGTATTTATTGACTCTAGCACAAGCTTCATAAAGACTTATTCATCGTATCATATGTGAGCAGCCATTGTTCATGTACATTTCGAAAGAATTAGGTCGAAAAATATGTCTGAAGGCTGCCCTGTCAACTTTTCCCTTTTCTTGCGAGGAATCCTATTTGGAATAAGGGATTTTCCCTTTAAAAAAGGGACAAGTTGACAGCTATGGCCCTGACCATTATTAGCATGGTACAGGACTGCTTTGTCATAACACGAATGCTGCTGACCTATAGTAGAGGCTGGGAAATCCCATGTGATCCCCTCCTCTTTTCAGTTCCTGGTTCCCATGACATACTGGCTTAAATATTTCCTGCTTCTCTTTACTCAAAGCCTCAGACGTTATGCTATGAGTCTTTGAGGATCAATAGTAATGAAAACGATGTAACCAGATCTCTGAACAAGCATCCAGCACTCTTGAGGATTTTAAAATATTTTCATTTCTTTTTTTAAAAAAAACTGGGATTTTCAAATATCAGATTATACTTTGCTTACCTATACCCCCTTAATCCCTCCTTCTCATTCCTTCAGACCATCTGTCCCCTTGAAAAAGCACTCCAAGTTGGGTTCCCTAATACAGGTTAAGATGGTTCACACTTTACCAGTAAAAGTTGTTCCTACTGTATGTTTCTAATTACCGGCACCCCTTCAGGGAGGAAGAAGAACATTGGGTTATTCATAAAAACCACAGGCTGATGAATTAAAGTCAGGACAAAAGAAGTTGCAAAATGGGATGGAAGACTACAGGGAGCAACACTGCTTTTTGCCCCAAAACATACACAAAGCCAGAACAACATGTTCTATGTATGCTTGCTTGCTGACATAACTCTAGGAAGCTATTTTTCCTGCTTCATAGACACACACCTGGGAGGCTGTGGACATGGGTGGGCCATGAGAACCTGTTGTTTAATGGACCTCTTTCCAAGACTATTTGATGCTCAGGCAAAACCAGTTCCCCATTCAGATCAGGTGTGTGAAGAAGAGAAGAAGAGTTTGGATTTGATATCCCACTTTATCACTACCCTAAGGAATCTCTGCAGCTGCAAACAATCTCCTTTCCCTTCCTCCCCCACAACAAACACTCTGTGAGGTGAGTGGGGCTGAGAGACTTCAGAGAAGTGTGAATAGCCCAAGGTCACCCAGCAGCTGCATGTGGAGGAGCGGAGACGCGAACCCGGTTCACCAGATTACGAGTCCACTGCTCCTAACCACTACACCACGCTGGTTCTCAGTGGATCTATCCAGCTTTGTAAATACTTTGAATTAAATCAGTATGCAATCCTTTATTGAACAGTTGTTGGTTTTTCTCTGACCATGTTTGGAGAATAAGGCTCTCTGTGGCTTCCAGCCATGATGGCATGCATGCCTCTGAACACCAGTTGTCGGCAATCGCAAGTAGGAAGAGTGCTATTAGGTTCCTCTGGGGATCTAGTTGGTCTCTGTGAGAACAGGGTGCTGAGCTAGGTGGGCCTTTGGCCTGATCCAGCCTGGCTGTTCTTATGTTTGCATGCCACACTAAGCCAGTGTGTCTCGCAGGTCCCAAACAGTTGTTCTTATTTGGTGCATGTGAGAAATAAGTACAGTGGTACCTCTGATTAAGTACGTAATTCGTTCCAGAGGTCTGTTCTTAACCTGAAACTGTTCTTAACCTGAGGCACCACTTTAGCTAATGGGGCCTCCCACTGCCACTGCACCACATTTCTGTTCTCATCCTGAAGCAAAGTTCTTAACCCGAGGTACTATTTCTGGGTTAGCGGAGTCTGTAACCTGAAGCATATGTAACCTGAAGCGTATGTAACCCGAGGTACCACTGTACCAGTTGTTTCGTGGACCTATTCTCAAGACAAAATTTCTTAGGGTCCTCACTCAAAGCCAGTTCCTCATAGGGATCAGGTAGCTATGTAAATCTATCCAGGCTTGTACATAGTTTAACATAAATTAGTCTGCAATCCTTTATTTTCAAATTGGCCATGTGCACCTAACACTAAGCCCCAAATCCTGGATTAATAAATCAGAATATGCACAAATTGCATGCAAGTGTATATAACTCTCTTCATGAAGTAGTGGGATTAAGCACTTAGCAGACCACATCTTACTGCCACATGTGAACCCAGAAACTATGGTTTTTGTCTTCTAAACAAGCCAGGACATCGTGCCAAGGTTTGAAGCTAGCTTAATGTCCTGGCTTGTTTAAAAGACATGAACTGTATTTTATGGGATCTCAAGCAGCAGGAAGCTACTAAATGCCAGATCCTGTCTTGTTCAATCACTCACCCGAAGGGAGGAGTGAGGCACTTAAAAAGAGGCTCTGTGTACTCACATACAGTAATAGAATCTTACAGTTGGAAGGGACCCAATGGTGATCTAGTCCAGCCCCTTGCAGTGCCAGAATCTCAGCTAAAGCATCCATGACAGATGGCCATCCAACCTCTGCCTAAAAACCACCAAAGAAGGAGAGTCCACCACCTCTTGTGGTGTCTCAGGGTGTGGCCTAAACTTTGTGGAAAAGAATACAGTGGTACTTTGGTTCTCAAATGCCTTGGTACTCAAACAACTTGGAACCCAAACACTGCAAACCCAGAAGTAAGTGTTCTGGTTTGCGAACATTTTTCGGAAGCCGAACATGCTCCGTTTTGAGTGCCGCACTTCCATCTTGAGCAGGGATCAGCAAACTTTTTCAGCATCCACTGTCCCTCAGACCTTGTGGGGGGCTGGACTATATTTTTTTTTGGGGGGGGGGGATGAATGAATTCCTATGCCCCACAAATAGTCCAGAGATACATTTTAAATAAAAGCACACATTCTACTCATGTAAAAACACCAGGCAGTCCCCACAAATAACCCAGAGATGCATTTTAAATAAAAGGACACATTCTACTCATGTAAAAACAAGCTGATTCCCGGACCATCCAGGGGCCAGATTTAGAAGGCGATTGGGCCAGATCTGGCCCCTGGGCCTTAGTTTGCCTACCCATGGTCTTGAGTGTTACGCTGAGGTCTGTCTGTTTTTGCTATTTATTTTGCTTTTTTGTTTTTGTGGCTCTCTTTTTTTGTGTGTGACTGTGTGGAAACCAGTTCAGCTATTGATTGATTGATGATTATGTGACTGCAGTACATTGTTTATTGCTTTCATGTTATGGATCAATGGTCTCGTTAGATAGTAAAATTCCTGTTAAATTCCTGTTTTAGGGGTTGTTTTTAAATGCCTGGAATGGATTAATCCATTTTGCATTACTTTCTATGGGAAAGCGCGCCTTGGTTTTTGGAACACTTTGGTTTTGGAACGGACTTCCAGAATGGATTAGGTTTGAGAACCAAGGTACCACTGTAATTCCTGTAAGAGGATATTGTTTCCTTCCTGTAGTTTCCTACCCTAAAAACACATAACACAGTGCTATTTAACTGAAATATTGGATAACGCTGCCATTTATAGAATTATGGTGATAGTTGTGAGGAAGCATAGGGCTGCAGTATGGCAATCCAACAAGGTTTCTGGACACCACCTCAGTTTCCTGTGCATCAATGAAGCTATTATCCCCACTGCCAGATGCTCTTTTGTCGTTCATATTGTTTTCTCGCTTCCCCTCAAGATCTAGTTTAAAGTTCTCCTGATCAGATTCTCAAGACTCTTGGCAAACACATTATTGCCAACTGCTGTAAGTTGCAGCCCATGTCTCTCCAGAAGTCCTACCTCAAGGAAGCGGAGGCCATGATCCAAGAAGCCAATTCCTTCCTGACGACACCACCTGTGCAGCCAGTGGTTTACCTCAAGTATTTTCCTCTCTCTTCTTGGGCCACGACCTTCAACAGGAAGGAGTGATGAAAAGACTACCTGTGTCCCAAGTCTCTTCAGCTCCCTGCCCAGTGTCTCATAGTTCCTTGCTATGTGTTGTAGGCTATGTGTGGCAGTATTATTTGTACCCAAGAAGGGGTAGTGGTCAGTGGGCTTTATAAGTAGTGGCCAGTGGGCTTGGCAACTTCTCCGTCACATCGTGAATCTTTGCTCCCGGAAAATAAAACAAATAAGGTGTTTTTTTAAAGGCACAGCTGTTACACAGCTGTTACAAATAGAAAAAGATTTACACAGAGATACCCAGTGCATTCATAATTAACATGAATTTGGCACAAAACAAACTAAAACACATTGAATTCCACAGGGCTTTTTGTAATAAGTTGTGGCTTATTTTCTTTCATTGACCCATAAAAAGGCAATTACAAGTCCATCTAACAGAAGCTGTCTTCAGATTTTGCTCATCCCTAGACAACCTAAGGCATGAAAAAGCAAGCGAGGTGGGAAAAGTAAAACAGCACTCAACCCAAATTTACAAATTAAGTACCAGATCGTGCACATCTCCATCTGCCTCCTTTTAGGATAACATAATCCTTTCAATAAAGTAAGCTTGGATGCATCAGAATGTATGTAGCACACAGACAATGCCCCTTCCGACCTTCAGGAGGAGGGGGGGTTGTGGGATCACGACCCCGCCCACACTCTGCGAGGCTGGCGTCAGCCTCGCAGGAGACAGGGATTCACCCAATTAGCATACCCTGTGGCGCCAGCCAATTGGCTGGCGGCAGGGGCGGGCCTTCCTAGGGCCACTTAAGGTCAGGGCAGCCCCTGGCTCACCCCCTTTCTTCCCTGGAGACAACGCAGTTTTCTTTGATTCCATTTGATTGCAGGTGGGGCTGCCTATTGTTCCATCCCTATATGCTTGTGAGTTATTTAGCTGTGTCTATCTGCCTGACCCTTTGTTAGGAGGCAAATAAATAAATTTATAGGCAAATACAAACCAAACAGTCAAGTGAAGAATAATTATTTCATATCATCATTAGTTATGGTAGACAATTTATAGCATATCATCATTAGTTATGGTAGACAATTTATAGCATCATCAATTAATTCTACTTACAGTGGTAATTAATTGAACAAAAAATACTGGCATAGATCGTAATAAATAACAATAACAATAAATAATAGAATAATAACAACAACAAATAAATAAATAAAAATGAATAGATAAATTATAGAATAATAAAAAAAGAAAGACTACTAATAATAAATAAAATAAGTGGATTTAAATTTAATAATTTTTTTTAAAAAAAATATTATAATAAATAAAAATTAATAATGATAATATACATTATAATAATAAAAGAGAATAAGTGGAATGATGTCACATACCAAGATTAAATTGATTAATTAATTGAACAAATCTATAGATAAATATATAAATAAACAAATAAAATAAAATAAAATTCATTAATAATAAATAATTTACATATATTTCGGAACCGTCAGTTGGTTAGAGCGTGGCGACAATAATGCCAAGGTTGCAGGTTTGATCCCTGTATGGAACAATTACATATTCCTGCTTTGCAAGGGGTTGGACTAAATGACCCTTGGGGTCCCACACAATTCTAGAGAGCCTGGATAGCTCATTGGTTAGAGCATGGTGCCTATAATGCCAAGGTTGCTGGTTTGATCCCTGTACGGGACCGCAGCATATTCTGCATTGCAGGGGTTTGAATGAGATATTATAATATGAAGTAGGAAGCATCTTTATATATATATTAATAAATTAATATATTAATAAATTAATAAATTATTAATTATTAATAAATATAAAATATTAATAAATGCATCCCGGATACGCCACCTAACGTTGTGGACCGCCCTGGCACCTCCGCGGCCACCGCAGCAGTGCTGAGAGCAGCCAATGATTCAACAGTGGGTCCTGTGTCCAAGATGGGTCTGGGTAGCCTCCTGTGCCCTGCAACCCACAGGCCTAGTCAGTGTTTCCTCTGTTTTGGAAACCTTTTACCAACAATTCAGGCCCATGGTCACTACGGCCTCTTCCGAAATAGTGAGGAGCTCCTTTGCACTTTGGCCTCCTTATTTAGGGTTCCACATTCGGGTAGCAATCCATTTATGCATCCTCACACATAATTACAGTCTACATGTCCTTGGGTTTCCAATGACAGATCCTCGGGAGGTAGGGCTCATGCTTACAATTATAACCTTTCTGCCTCTCAGTATACCCCAGACTTTCCCAGTATTCTACAGGGAATACTGTGGAAGGGAGAAAGAAGTCTAAGTAAGAAGAAGCATTCGGCCAAGAAGAGCAAAAGAAGTAAGCCTTCTGATGCCGAGGACGATTCAGAAAAGCTTCCTGCTGCCCACCACCTGCTGTGTTCCGAGCGACCAGAATTACTGGATGGAGCACATGGGTCCCTATGTGGAAAAAGGAAAGTCGGAAAATTTGAAGCCAAGCGAGTCCCTCACCATGAGGTTTGCTGGGAGTACAACACGGGTGTGTGCCAAGGGCCAAATTGTAAGTATGTGCATGAATGTGAGAAGTGCCTAGGTAACCACCCAACGTCTTCATGTTTTAAAGGTAAACAGCCTTTTCCGGGCAGCAGGGGGCATTTCCATCAGGGGTCTTGAAAAGCTCACAGACCCGCCAAAAAGAACAGCCAGAAACTGGTATGAATTTGGCCCTTGACTGGCATGTTCTCTTCTGTTGAGCCCTCACCTCTTAGAACCCTTCTCAATAGATACCCTAAAAATAGAGGCAGCAAAGAGTTTCTCTTATGGCCTCAGGATCCTCATTTCATTACCCCCTAACTCGGGGAACCCCCCCCCCCCAAACCAAAGAATCAGTTCGGGAAGTGTCCCGTCTAAACAATTATCGCACTCCTAGAGTGGCAAACCTGTCCCGGACCTTTGACCTTTAGTGCTTAGAAATAAACATCTACTTCTCTAACAAATTTACCCCTGGGGTTAACAAGGGCATCACGGATGCACAGGTGCAGCGAATTGCCACAGCCATTCCGGGAGCACCTTTGGAGCCTTGGGAACATGATGTCCTGAAGGGAGTATTTGCTTCAGGAGCCAAGCCCACGCTTAGATCTTTTAAAAGGGCTTGGGTGGACTTTATGGAGTTTCAAGGCAAACTTATAAAATAATAATAATAAAATATGATAATGATAATAATAATAATGACAATAATAATAATAGTAAAAAAACAAACAAAAAACAAAAAACAAACAAACAAAAAAAACCTACGCTTGACACACCTCAAGGTAAATTAAAAAATCCTAAGCTTCACACGCCTCCTACCAAGGCTGAAGCTCTGCAATACTTGGTACATTGGAGAGTGCTGGGTCGTGCAGCAAAGACTCTTAAACATCCAGTAGGCGGCAATCTCTTTTTCTGTAAGGTTGTTTAATCCAGAGACCCTGGTGTGGCCTTCTTAGTGTGAAGGGCACTGTGGGGCTGGCGCAGGCCGCAGCCTCCTAAAAGTGATGGTAGAAGGCCCTTAACTTATGACATTCTATGCTAATTCATAAATAAATAAATAAATAAATAAATGTAAAATAATAATAATAATAATAATAATAATAATAATAATAATAATAATAATAAACCATAAAAAAAAAACAAGAAGGAAGAAAATTAAGAAGTATCTGTTGGTCCGAGGACAAGGCCCAGTTATTTACAGCTGCATACTCCATTGCCTTTGGCGCTATGCGCAGTGGCGAAGTGGTTTGTAAGGGCCAACCAGATTCCATTGCCCGAGGTAGTTTGAGAGACCTGACCTTGTTCAGATCCAATTTAGTCCTGCATGTCCAATGTTCCAAAACCGATCAGCAGTAAAGGACACTAAACAATTCATGTACATGGGACCAACCGTCTCAGGTCCATTCCTCGAACATTGGGATGGCTCCGGCCTTGCACGGCATCAGTCCATGCACGTTATGCGAAGGGCGATTGCTGCCTGAGGTTTACCCTCAGCTAAATTCACGGTTAACTCCTTTCAGATTGGGGCCGCCACCACAGCAGTGCATTTGGGACTCTCATCTGAAAGGATGAAGGACTTGGGGGCAGTGGAAGTCTGATGCATTAAGGGAAGTCTGATGCATATAAAGGATATATTCATAAGACCTTGTGATTGTTCACAGTATACCTGACCTGGCTTTGTTACCTTCTTTTGCTTTCAGGTGACGTTGTGATGCATATTTGGAGTATAGGCCCTGCACCGTCCACTGGGATATAAACCATGCCGCTAATGGGGACCTAGGGTGCAGGAGCTACGAGGGCGCGCATCTGGATAATCGGGCACAGCATGGTGCATTGGGCCAGGGTCCGCGCCATCAATTCCGGTCTCGGGCCGCACCTTAGCTACATAAATATATCTTGGATCTCTCGAAGGAGAATGCGCTGGGCCAAAAAATGTTCCCCGCTATTAGGGCCAGAGAGGCGGCGGAGGGGCCCCCAGATGCTTTAGATATCCAATTAGGCGAAAAGTGTTAGCTTACAGAAAGGCAGTCGACTTGATGTGGCATATCTTTAGTGACTTGGAGGAACTTAAGGCCTCTTACCCAAACGTCACTACTAGTTTATTTGGGGCCTCGTGGATGGAGAGGCGGGTTTGGAGAGATTGCAGGTGCCCGATAGCCATAAACAGGGCTAGGAAAGCCTGGCTTTGGGCGGTGGTGCGTAGAGTGGCAGCCCTGGGTGGGAGTGGCATTGAGGGCCCACCCAGTGCCATGGTCATCCAGCTGAGCGAGAACGACTTGGCGTATAGGAAAGGGGTGGACTTGATATGGAACATTATCAATGACTTGGAATTGTTGAGGGCATCCCATGAAAACATTACAATAATCTGGTCATCTTTGCTGGAAAGGCGATGTTGTAAAGGGATGCAGAAAAACCCGTGGCTGTGAACAAAGCTAGGAGGATTGTGGAGCGCACGGTGGCTCGTAGAGTGGCCGCATGGGGCGGTCGGGTCATTCAGCACCCATGCATACGGTTTGACAAGGAAATGCTTTATCACTGGGATGGCGTGCATACGGTTTGACAAGGAAATGCTTTATCACTGGGATGGCGTGCATCTATCTGATGCTGGCAATGTTATTTGGTTGGCAGATAATTTTCAAGGCGTTAGGGATTGGTTACAGGTCTGAGGGTATTGGCGGCGAGCCGGCTTGCGGCTCGGTGGCGGTAGGCATTGGCCGGGGTATTATCATGCAGATGAGGTTGGGGGGGAGGAACGCCATCACCTCCCCCAATGCTTGAAGGGTAGTTCGTTAAAGGACTCCGAGGGGCGACGCCTCGTCCGAAACCTACGGAGGCTAGGGCCTAAAGCGCGCCCCCGAGCGGTAACCCCTTGGGGAGCGCCTAGGGATATGCATCTCGGGTGGCTCCCCCTGTTGGTGTTTAACCCTTCCCGGTCAGACCGGATAGTCGGTTAGGGCCAATGCCTAAAGCCAATACCCTTCTTTCCTGTAATCAATAAAGTTGTGGCCATTTTTCGCCCATTAACCTAAAACTCTGTGTCCGTTGTCTTCATTTATTCCACCTGTGGGGGGGAGGGAATAGCCACACAATGCCCCTTCCGACCTTCAGGAGGAGGGGGGGTTGTGGGATCACGACCCCGCCCACACTCTGCGAGGCTGGCGTCAGCCTCGCAGGAGACAGGGATTCACCCAATTAGCATACCCTGTGGCGCCAGCCAATTGGCTGGCGGCAGGGGCGGGCCTTCCTAGGGCCACTTAAGGTCAGGGCAGCCCCTGGCTCACCCCCTTTCTTCCCTGGAGACAACGCAGTTTCCCACCCACCCGCCCTTTAGGTTTTGCCACTGACCTTGCTATGGGCTTCGGCTGGTCGCCGCAAGGGGCCTGGTAGGAGTTTTTCCATTTGGCTAATTGGCTGGTTTTGTGAGCCACTTGGTTTTTTCGCCTACCTCGTAGCAAATCGTCACAACTCCCTCGGTTTTGGCGGTAGGCATTGGCCGGGGTATTATCATGCAGATGAGGTTGGGGGGGGAGGAACGCCATCACCTCCCCCAATGCTTGAAGGGTAGTTCGTTAAAGGACTCCGAGGGGCGACGCCTCGTCCGAAACCTACGGAGGCTAGGGCCTAAAGCGCGCCCCCGAGCGGTAACCCCTTGGGGAGCGCCTAGGGATATGCATCTCGGGTGGCTCCCCCTGTTGGTGTTTAACCCTTCCCGGTCAGACCGGATAGTCGGTTAGGGCCAATGCCTAAAGCCAATACCCTTCTTTCCTGTAATCAATAAAGTTGTGGCCATTTTTCGCCCATTAACCTAAAACTCTGTGTCCGTTGTCTTCATTTATTCCACCTGTGGGGGGGAGGGAATAGCCACACAAAAAGGTTTTATCTGCTAATCTTAAAACTTTCATAAAATGCAGTTTCAATGATACCCTTTTCTCTTGGGGGGGGGAGTATGGATTACAGGGTATAAGTTGCCATATTTAATACACACTTTTTTTTTATTCTCTTCTCACATCAAACCATTTTGGCAAGAAGTTGTGGACATACCGGTAATTAAAAAATACCGGATATGGTAGTCTATTAAATATGCAAGAATTGCTTTGGAGACATTTGCAGGATCATATATCTTCTAGGAAAACTTAGCTAGTGCAACATTCTGTTTCCATGGTGACCAATGAGACATCTATGGAGAACCTACATAAATATCAAACATCACTCTCCCCTGTTACACCTCCCAGCAACTGATAGGTAGGGGCATACTGCCTCTGATCTTGGAGGTAGTACAGTGGTACCTCAGGTTACATACGCTTCAGGTTACACACTCCACTAACCCAGAAATAGTGCTTCAGGTTAAGAACTTTGCTTCAGGATAAGAACAGAAATCGGGCTCCAGCAGCGCGGCAGCAGCAGGAGGCCCCATTAGCTAAAGTGGTTCTTCAGGTTAAGAACAGTTTCAGGTTAAGAATGGACCTCCGGAACGAATTAAGTACTTAATCTGAGGTACCATTGTATAGCCATTATGACTAATTGCCATCGGTAGTTTTATATTCTGTGAATTTATCTAACACCCTTTTAAAGCCATCCAAGTTGTCGTCAGTCAGTACATCTTGCAGTAAGGAATGCCATCATTTAACTAGGTGCTCTCTGAAGAAGTGCTTCCTTTCGTCTGAATTTTCCAACATTCAGCATCATTGGGTAATGCTGGGTTCTAGTATTATGGAAAAGGGTGCAGGAACTTCTCCCTATTCACTTTCCCTGGGCCCAAGCACACTTTTACACATTTCCCCCGTGTTCCATCTAACTTGCCTTCCCCGCCTCCTAAACTAAAACTCCCCCAAAGCTGTAACCTTTCCTCATAGTAGAGGTGTTGCATTCCCTGGCTCATTTTTGTTCTCCTCATATAACTACTCTTATACTTGCCTAACTTTCTCCCAGGATCAGCCTGAGACATTCTGCTGCTACAGTGGTACCTCGGGCATAGCTGTCAAATTTTCCCTTTTCTTCGAGGAATCCTATTTGGAATAAGGGAATTTCCCTTACAAAAAGGGAAACGTTGACAGCTATGACCTCGGGTTAAGAACTTAATTCGTTCTGGAGGTCCATTCTTAACCTGAAACTGTTCTTAACCTGAGGTACCACTTTAGCTAATGGGGCCCCCTGCTGCCGCCACTCCGCTGGAGCACAATTTCTGTTCTCATCCTGAAGCAAAGTTCTTAACCCAAGGTACTATTTCTGGGTTAGCAGAGTCTGTAACCTGAAATGTTTGTAACCTGAAGCATCTGTAACCCGAGGTACCACTGTATAGGCAAAATGTCCAGATGCCACCCCCTCCCCCATTCTCTTCTCTAACATGAAATTACAAGCTCTTTTAAACCTGCATTTTGTTTATGCTGTTCTGTAAATCCGTATGCACATCGAAGCTACAAAAGGCATTTTAGAATACTGTCAGCATGGTGTTCAGTTGCACTCCATTCAGTCATGATGCCCACTGGGTAGCCGTGGACCAGTTATTCTCTCTTGGCTTAACCCACTTTGCAAGGCTATTGTGAAGACAAAATGGGGCAAGCGGTAGAACCACACAGCCCGCTCTGAGCTCCTTGGGGAAAGGGTAACTCCTATAAATCATCATCTTCATGGTCTAAACATTAAGTAGATTTTAATCATAATGTATACATGGGATTAGTCAAGAATTTCCCCCTCTCAATATTTTCCTAGCGCTTTTACTTTTGAAACATTTCCTTTTGTAACAGCAGACACTGAATCACTCTGGTTTCCACTGAATTAGGAGCTGTACTTTCCCAAAATTAATATCCAGTTACAAATGCACTTTAAATGAAGGGAGGAGTTTTTCAATGAAAACAGCTTGCTTGTTTTCCTTCTTGGACAACAGAAACACATCAATACCACATTTCCAACAAATAGCCAGTGCATGCCAAGCTATTTATGAATTCCACCTGCTTGACCTTTCCATTTGAAAAACGAAAGGCATATTCAGATTAACTGCGTTTTTAAAATAAAATAAAAAATCTGCCAATTCACCAAGTCTTTTAGGTGGGGTGGGCTACAAGTCCAATTAAATGAGCAAACAGTTAAATCCAATAGAATGGTGGTAGTTTGGAGGTTTCTCCATATGGCAAGCCATTTGTGTGGTTTGGCACACAGATCAGGAAATGTTCGCCATGTCCGTCACAGCCCACCAAAGAAAGGGGATATTAATTTCCCTAGTGAAACCCGAGGCTAAAGAAGTAACAGGCAAACGTATTTACATATCTTGGGGCAGCGAGTTTTGTTTAGACGTAAGCCTCTTCTGAGTGACAATGCAAAGGATTAGGTGACTCTAACGTAAATCGAAGCCTGCATGGATTTTTTTTGACAGCACTATAGATGCTTGAGGATTTCAATCTTTTGCTCATTCTGGTATGAATCGACCAGATCCAAACCTCCTAGGCACATGTACATATCAAAACTTAACATCCAATAGACTTAACCTCTCCATTGTTGCAGTATGGTTCACATAGTAACGTGGGAAGCTGCCATTGGTCCATCCGGCTCAGTATTGTTTATGCTGACTGGCTGAGGCTCCCCCTCATTTCAGACAGGCAAGGCTAGCCCAAGACATTTTGGCACCTGAGGCAAACCACAAAATGCCCCCCCCATACTGGAAGAAGGGGTGGGTGAAGATCTACATCAAGAACAGGGTGGGGATGAAATAAACCTTCCCCCAATGGTGGAAGTGGGAATCAAAGGGTCATCATGGGGGGAGGGGGGAGAGAGAGAGAGAGCCTGCTCTGAATTCTGCTGGGTGGGTGCAAATCCCATGAGCCCCCAAACGCATTCTTTAGAGGCTGAAATCAAGCCTTTTAATGTAGCTGGGATTGGGCAAGTGATTTCTTCTTCTTCTTTGGCGATCACTCGTAGCCGAGGAAGATTGTCTTCCATAAACACAGTTTTAACAGTGAGTCCGTAAGGGACTGTGGAGGCCAGTTCTGGATCCACACATGCTTCTACAGTGTGGACATAGGTTTCCAGGCGGGACTTGATCATGGTGAGGGTTTGCCAAGCGTGCCTTCCTCTTAGCACGTTTCTCCCTTTCGGCCTGAGTTCGAGCGTCTTCAAAATCCATGACCCCTTTGGTAAAGGCTGTTCTCCAATTGGAGCACTCGTAGGCCAGTGTTTCCCAGTTGTCAGTGTTTATGCTACATTTTTTAAGATTTGCCTTGAGAGAGTCTTCGAACCTCTTTTGTTGACCACCAGCATTACGCTTTCCGTTTTTAAGTTCGTAATAGAGTAGTTGCTTTGGAAGACGATCATCAGGCATCTGCACAGCATGACCAGTCCAACGAAGTTGACAGCAGAATGGGGGAAACTGTTTAATGAAGACCAAGCATGCTAAGTGGGCTTAAATAGTGACTGTTAAGTAAGACTGGGAGAGTGTGGGACTCCAAACAAGAGCACTTCACGCTGCCCCATATTATATTATTATACGGGGAGGCCATAACATACGTAAATGCAATTAGACCTATATGGCCTAGGGGATCATTTTCAAGACTGCTGTACATGAAAACTGTCCTCTTCCTTTTTTGTTACAACATCCTACATTACATGGAGACTTAACTTGTATAATAGTTTCCCAAATGGCCAGAAACACCAGCCATTTGGGGCCCCAAATAGAAGAACTGTCAGCCACATGGTGAATGACGCATTCTTTACTGATGTTGATGCTCCAAAGCATCTATTATTGTCAATATTTTGGTCTGCAGCACTCGTCTGTTTTTTTACTGAGCCCCCAGAGTTTACTTAATCTGGAGAGGCAATGAGAAACATATTTATTTTATTGCTCAATTTATGACATTTTCATCCTTATAAAACAGTGCCATAGTTAGGCTCCTCACCACCGTGAGGGACCGCAGCTCAGTGGCAAAGCGCATGCTTTGTATGCAGAAGAACGCCAGTAATCTTTCCAAATCAAGAAGAAAGGGGGGGTGCTGGTCCCGTGGGTTACCCGAGAGGCGAGGTCCAAGTCCGGTCCATGGTCAAAGGTGCAACGTGGAGGCAGTCCATAGTAGCTGAAGCTGGGTGCAGGGCAGGGAGTCGGGTGAAGTCAGGAACAGGCATGCAAGCAGGGAACCAGGGCAGGTCAGGAGCTCAGGCAGAAAAGTAGGACAGAGTTCAAGCAGGAACTAGCAACCAACAATGTTGCTCCCGCAACTTGGGACTGGGGCTGGCTGGCTTTTATCTGCTCCGAGGCATAGGGCAGCCCCGATCCTCAGGTGACTCACTTCTCCTGGCCTGGAGGCGAGCACTGCTCCTGCAGGAACTTAGTTCCCTCCACCTCTCTGCCCTGAGCCTCTGCAGCTCAGGAGAGGCTGGAGGGTTACCAGACCCAGAGGCAACCTCAGCTCACTTTCCCACATAGCATTAGTAGCTGTGAATTGCAGCATGGTCTTCCTCTGGAGTAAAACATTCATGATTCCTTCCGCCATCCGGATAAAGATAGCCCACTTTATCACTTTTGAATACTCTGCCAAGGCTTCAGTGTATAATCCCTAGAACCGCTTACGAAATTCACGCAAGCAACAAAATTTATATACTGACCCCTGAGCTGCTTAACATTTATTATTATAGACAAGGAAGGTAGGGAAAGTCCCCACCTGAAGATCCCAGCAGGAAGGAATCTTGAACAGTTTGTACTTTTAGAAACCCCAGAGCCGCTTTTGGGAATCTCAAGTATTTTCCTAGTAATCTCAATTTCTGTAGCTAAAGAATACTGTGGGAATCGTTCATTCCAGTGCTCGTTTATTTATTTCACATAGGGTGTTGTTGTTTTTTTACAAAAAAAAAAATTTAATGCTTTTAAATATGTTTTAATTGTTTGCAAATACGTGTTTATTTTGTTTTTTTAATAGCATGGTCTTGCCATGCTGGGTTCCTTTGGAAGGATGGAAGGGACGAGAAATGCAATAATAGATAAACAATATTTTACTCATTTAAAGCCCACTGAATACCATTGTATCTAAGTGGTGTGAAAGGTAAAAAGATAAAAGACTCCTGGATGGTTAAGCGCAGTCAAAGGTGACTCTGGGGTTGCAGCGCTCATCTCGCTTTCAGGCCGAGGGAGCCGGCGTTTGTCCACAGACAGTGTTCCGAGTCATGTGGCCAGCAGGACTAAACCACTTCTGGTGCAACAGAACACCATGATGGAAATAAGAGCACACAGAACACCTTCCCTCTGCAGCGGTACCTATTTATCTACTTGCACTGGCATGCTTTCGAACTGCTAGGTTGGCAGGAGCTGGGACAGAGCAACAGGAGCTCACCCCATCACGGGGATTCGAACCACTGACCTTCTGATCGGCAAGCCCAAGAGGCTCAGTGGTTTAGACCACAGCACCGCCCGCAATTTGTGTGCTAGAGTGGTGGGAAGGGGATACAGAGCATTACAGAGGGCCAACTGGCCTCAACTAGAATTCAGGGATTTTATTGTCACTGGTCCCATGCAATAGAACACTCTTCCAGTAGAGATTAATCAGTGATCCAATCTGTTGACTTCTGGGGATATTCTGAAGACCTTGCCGTGGCAACAGGTCAATGCAGCTGTTTAGATTTTATTGATTAGTTGGTCATATAAATGATTACTTTGTATTGTTTTTAAGGTGTTTTATATTTGGTTGCATTATTTATTTACTTAGAAGTATTGCCAAACCAATGAATATTTCCAAAATGTCTAAGCAGTGTGCACATTACACAAACAAACAAACCCAATTTCCATTAAAAGAAAAATGCAAATTAAAACCAATAAAATAAGATTATAAAAATACATGAAAGCAAATAAAACTTATTCAAACCAGCATCCAATATTCTGGGTTGGGGAAAGTCTGGGCAAATTGTCCTTAAAGATCCATATTTTCTAGCCATCGTCTTGTAGGCTACCTTGATAATCTGGTGGTATATATGTTTGACATACAGAAAGCAGCAATTGGCACTAAAGACTGCAAGAATATTTATAGGAAAGGGTAAATGATATGCTCCACAGCAGGAGGTGAAGATTTGAAATAAGAAGTGAGCAATAAGCTATGGTGGTGTCACAGAGTAAGAGAAAAACAACACAATTGCATTATTTTCAGTTTAGCACTTCTATACAATAAACACTGTCCAAACAGCCTGGCTGAAAAATAGTAATAAAGAATCACAAGCTCATTTATTTGTGCATTTATAGCATTTGGCATGAAAAACAATACATTGGTGGCTATTCGTCGTCCCTGCTTCCCTGTTAAAATTTTTTTAAGAGACACCACTGTTCAGCAACCCATATTGACAAAATAATGACTTTGTAATGGAAGTCCACTCTCTGCCTAAGCACCCAAAGTTGTTGGAAGATGTTCAAGAAATATAAATTGGTGTGCTTTATAGTCTGTGAAGATCCCATCTGTTTTAAATTGATCTGTCTTGTTCTGCTCTTTTCCAGCTAGGTCTTTTTCCCAGCCAGTAAAAATCCTTAAATAATAAAATGCCATTCCCGGACCCAAAGCTCATAAAAGCTTACAAGCTACCAGAGCTACAAAACATGAAGACACAACCATGTGACGATGAAGCATAGACTTGCCTGAAACATACCACGATTGTGCTTGTCTCCTCCTGATCCAAAGTTGATATTCTGTCTCTCACAAGGCTGTTGTAAAAACAAAATGGGATAACCTCAAGTCATCTTGAAGTTCATAGAGAAAGGGCAAGCCACGGGAGAAATAATCGTTGCACACATCAACCCTAGTTTTAAAGATACTGAGATACAGGGAATGTAGATGTCCTTCACTATCTGTCTTAATCTATGGGTGGATTTAGGGCTGTGTGATAGTGTGCATGAATTGGGTGCTGAGCCAAGGGGTTGCCGTCTTAAAGCCTGGTAAGCAAGGTGCTGGGCTTTGGGAAGGAGGTGTCAAGCTCTGGCAGGGTCCTAGAGTCCTCCATCTGCCTCCTAAAAGCCTAGTAAGTGCTTTGGGAAGGAGGTGGAAGGGCTCTAGGACCCTGCCAGAGCCCTCCTTTCAAAGCCAGGTGCCTCCTTACCCGCCTTTGGGAAGGTAGCACAAGGCCTGGCGAGGAACACCCAATTTTGGCTTTGCATGGGGTGCCATAGTGTCCAAGTCCACCACTGCTTAACCCCATGTAAGACCCTCTCCTGCAAGTTGAGTTCCACCAAAATTCCCAACATTTTTCCTTCTATGAAGGCTACCTGAGAGCACCGTGTGTGCACAGGAGCTTTAATTGGCATCAGAGAAATCATACATGATTTCTGCACTTTATCAGATCCAGGGATTTGCAGAGGTAGTCAGAGAAAAGATGACTATAAAGGGTTCAATACAAACTGGAAATGTAGAGTGAAACCTAGCAGAGTCATTCATTGCTTCCTGGGCAGGTTTGCAGCAGCAACTTCTGCATCTTAAGTTTCAGCTCCTCCAGATTCTGGCACATTAAAACTACCACAAAACAAAGAAACAGAACTCCTGCAGAAGGTTTATGAATATTATGCATGCATTTCTCAACTTGTTCGCTTTGGTTATCATGCTGAGTTTTGCACTAATATTCTAAATAGGCCACTGTTTACTTGTAACTAACTGATGTGGCACATATGTTGTTGGGGGAAAGCCAACAGGCCACAATCTATTTGAGGACAGCAGTTCTACTAATGCAGTTTGTCACAGCCCAAAATCAAACATCCTGTGTTGTTGGTTAATGGGCTGATAATGATGTGCTGGAAATTGTAGTCCAAAAAGATGAAGAGAGAAAGAAAACGTTGCTAACCTGGAAAGGACATCAGGAAGTTTGGGGGGGGGACCTAAGTCATCAGTTGCTAGTGGTTGCTAGGGAAGTCATAAAGGTGTTCCAAATGAGGGCCCTCATTTGCAATGGTCACAGGAAACAAGGTATGTATGGAGTCATTTATTTTTGTATAGCAGCACCTGTTCTGTGGAACTCCCTGCCTATTGACACGGGGCAGGAACCATCCCTATCCTCTTTTGGATGCCTGCTGAAAAGTTTTCTGTTTCAGCTTGATTTGGTTACATCGAACCCTCCATCTAGAGGTCATGGCCTAAAGAGAAGAATTCAGTGCCTTAAGGTTGTCATGATGAATTCTGAAGAAGTTCTGATCATCTTTGATTATTTTCTCTCCCTATCCTAAGCCAAGTAGCAATGCACTGAACTGAAACGCTTATAGGAGAACAAATTCAGGCCAGACAGTTGTTAAATATCTAAATACAGATAAGCTATTTCTATGGTATTCTCTCTCTCCCCTTACCCACCCCTTCTCTCTGTAGTGAAGAAAGTATTTATGCAACGAGGCTGAAATATATCAGAATCTGGAGTAGTATCAAATCATTATTCTTTTGTGCAAAAGATGTTGGCTATTTGCAGTATAGTAGCGCTGCAGAGAGCTTGCTGGGGAGACCATGCATTTAAAAAGGGACTCAAAAATAACTTAAACAAGGTTTTAATAACAAAACAAAAACTCCTTATACACTAAATACATCAACAACAAACATGACCCAACCACCAACCCATCCCCCAGGGTAATGGGAGAGCTAGGTGCTGCTCTTTATATACTACATCCAATTGCTGACACAGCTTAATCAATGCAACTCAGCAGCACCTGCTATGTTTCACAGCTGTAAAGCTGGGTCTCATTATTTTGCTCTGGCCCTTGCTCTGGCCCCTTAAAGACATACACATCGGGTGGAACAATGATGAACCTTTACATTTAAAGAAACCATTCAACAAAAAAACCCAGGTCAATTGCCACATCTGGATATCAACTGAAATGTGACATTGTTTCTTGCTATAAATGAGACTGCTGTTAAGATAATGGAAAAGTAACAATAAAAAACAACTGACTGCAATAAAGTGGTGCGCATGACTACTAGTAAGGTACAGGTAAAGCTATGGGCAAGATAAAGAATTCCATATGAAAATAAGCAGTCCCATCCACTGCAAGAGAGAGTTGGGAATGTGTGTCTGCATTTGCACTATGCAAGGAAGATGAGGAGCACATTTGGTCCAGGAAATGATCTGAGACAAGAGATGCATTGCTAAAGCTAAGTGGGTACCAAAGCAGTTACTCTTTTGTTCTGGGTGCTAGGAATCCCATTAGAGAAATGTAGCCGGCTCACAAAACCACAGGTTCCCAGAGGAACTGAGATGAGTGCACTGCTAAACCAATCCACATCCGTAGCATAGCTAATATGCCTTCAAATAATTCCCCAGTGTGGTAATTTTGGCTGCTTGAAAACCAATCATCCTTCTTTACTAGAGAGCATGCACTGACCAAGCATACAGGGCCATCTTTACCCGGGCGTGCAAGGGGTGCAGGGCACCCGGGCGCCGAATTCTTGGGGGGCACCAGGCACCCGCCACTGCAGCCGCCTAAGCTCTTAACTATCTACCTGTTATGAAATAATAAATAATTTTGATCAAGCTAGAAAAACAAAATCCATATATACCTAGGTATTACCAAAATGTATACCTACTGTTTCACTAAAGGACTTTGTGTGCTCAGTTACCAAAGCCACACTGCGCCAGCAGCGGTGCTTGTCATTCACAATGGTGGCGCTTGTCAGACTTGGGGGTGCGGGGCAGATCTTTGCACCCCAGCCACGCATATGCTAAAGACTCCCCTGTAAGCATAAATTATGCTCAAACAGCATAGCACATGCATGAACAAACAGGGTTTGCTTAGAGGATGGAGGTATCATGACTAGCTGTTTAGTGAGCATTTATATAATGGATTATCTGCCTAAATTTAGCCATCTCTTGGTTTGCATAATATGGAGAGCCAAAATTAAGGCTTACTGAGACCACGGTTGCAGCCACATTGCTCCTCCTCAGACTTTTTTCACATCTGTGCTGTGCTTAGCGAAGCCAAGATTTGGTTTAATGTGATGTGCAAACCAGGCCAATCTGTTATACAACAAACCAACACACATTAATAACACACCACTATATATTCCACATATCAGATTTTCTAATGGGGAGAAGTGCCCATCAAAGATCATGTTTGTGTCATCTGACGAGTGCCAACAAGTCAACATTTAAACAAAGATGGTCATTAACGTGCCACTATCAAGTCATCAGATTTGTAACGTGGCCATGTGGAATGGTTGCAACATCCGTAAAGCTCATTCTATGGATGAATAACAGGTCAGAATCCTCTTCCTTATTCCCAGTGTGTAACAACAACAACACAGAGGAGATAATGAATCATGCCAAATGATCATCTCTGTGGTTGGCAAGAGTGTCATCAAACAATAGTGTTTCCTCAAAAGCTACCCAACAAAAACTTTCTCTGCTATTAAGAGGATACAATCAAAATATTTTGGAAACTGTGTGGAAGTCTTTCTGATGGCTAATGTGGAATTTGGATCAGGTTCTTGACGACGATTTCCATTTTCATGAAAAACAATTCTTAGAATGACAAAACTAACAGTTTCATTTGTGGGAACATAGATCTTATGCACCAGTGAGAGTGATGTAGGGGTAAATCTTGAAGAACAGGAGCTCATCAAGATAACCACCACCATGCTCCCAGGAAGAGTCACAAATGCAAACAGTTGTGTTGATCCAATTACACACACATCCCTTCAAAAGCATGACTAAGTAGTATAAGACCCAATGTCTTGAGCATGATTAAGAATTAGCAATTCCATGCTTAGTTTATTGGGCCTGTTGAATGCAACAGTTCTTACTTCTGGCTGCACTGGTTCATCTTATAAAAACCCAATGAACTATGTGAAATATGTATGCCCCATGGGGGATCTTACGGTCTACAAATAACAACATCCTGAAGATCCCAGGGCCCAGGGAGATTAGACTGGCCTCGACCAGAGCCAGGGCCTTTTCAGCCATGGTCCCGGCCTGGTGGAACACTGTCTCACAAAAGACCAGGGCCCTGCAAGATTTGACACCCTTCCGCAGGGCCTGGAAGACGGAGCTGTTCTGCGAGGCCTTTGGTCAGGGTTCCGTCTGACTCATTTTCCCTTTGTATAAAAACAAGCATGAATGCGGTTTCCCAGCCCACTCACAGGTTCTTATAATATCAGTGGAGACAGTTGGTCCTGACGAGCATTAACCGCTTTCAGTTTTAACCTGAGGATTGTCATTTCTCAGTTTTAATTTTAATTTATTTGAATTAATTTTGGGGTGCATTTTAATCGATTGATTGCTTGTTTTTATGCATATTGTATTATTTATATGATGTCAGCTGCTCTGAGTCCAGCTCTGGACAGGGAGGGTGGGGTACAAATATTATTATTATTATTATTATTATTATTATTATTATTATTAAATTAAAGTTTTAGCTTTTGATTAGAAATGTGAACAGCCTTGCAAGGAAGAGTAATTATTTGAACTGCTAGCATGAAATAGTGACCCCATCAAAGAAAAGGACAGAAGTATATAGCCTCTGCTTGATTATTTTCCTCTTTACTTCCCCTGCGCTAATCACCTCAGTAATCTGTTACTTCCCCTGCACTAATCTGTATCACCTCAGTCATTTGCCAGTGCCAGGAGGATCTGTTAATTCCTCTGGCAGATGATGTCATCAAACCTACTGTGAAAAAGTCCCAAGATGCAGTCCCCTTTGTTCCCCTTCCATTACAACCCATCTCCTCTCTTCAGTCTTTTGTGAGATTTATGCTGAATTCTGCATTCAGCATCAAACTAAGGGCTTTATTTATAGCCATGCAGAATACAAGCTGACCTGACTTGGCTCTGTTTCATAAACCTCTTAGCTGGTGCTCGTCAATGATTCTGCCCTCTCAGAATATATCAAGTTTTAAAAGAAGCTAATACCTCTGTAAACTTCTGTATTTTATACAGTCGTGGTGGCAAACTGAGGCTTCAACCACTGGAACTAAGGCCTGAGGAAGCAGATTCGTGTTTCCAATGGAGCCATTCCACTTTACTATCTAGAGCAAGAGGAAAGAAGGGGAAAAGTTGGAAAGAGCAGAGCAATTCTGTGGAAAAACTAGGGGACAGATGCAGTTCATGAACTCCCAGCTTAGTCTGAAGATAACAATTTTGAAATCTGGAAACTGAATGCATCTGGGCATTGAAAAAAATGATAGTTTTGCATGGTTATAAATCAGGACTCATGTGAAGTTCAGTGCTCTAGGGAAGGAACTTGGGTCACAATCCTCTGCACATGTTTAAGTCATCCCTACTGAGCTCAATGCAGCCTAAAAAGACACTAAACTTTGGATCATACGTTCCTTTTCTTCAGTCTTGTTTGGCTGCTGCTAGGAATGGAAGATCTGCTATCTCTCAGTTTCTCATTTTTCCAATATTGAATTCCATTCTCCATTTCGCTCTTTCTCTTTCAATCCCCCCAAAAATGTATCAACGTTGTAGTGCCCATTCCTCCTAATATACACATTGTAATATACCGTTTTGACTAATACACATATTTTCACAAACAATTTTCCCTAGTAGAATGCATTTTGTACATCATTTTCACTAACATATGTGCTATTTAGAATGATTATTATTAACAGTAGTAAATGTATTACCTGCCCTCAACATGACAGCCCCAGGGCGGCTCACAACAATGTAAAATACAACATTAAAAACAGTTAAAAGCAAATTACAATCACAACTAGAGTGGGTCCTAAAATATAAATCTCTCAAGTGTCAAAGGCTAGGGTAAAGAGGTCATCAGCAAATGACAAAAGTAGTATAATGAAGGTGCACAATTTCTCCTCATATATACATTTTTGTAGACATTGTACAGCTGGAGAACTGCATCACACACTTCGGAGAAAAGCAAATATCAGATTGTCTATTGGTCCACATACTGATTCAAGAAGTATAAATTAGATAGTTTCTCATTAAAGAGCAGACAATTTCTTCCCCATCTCTAGCTAACACACTGGTGCTTTATCTAGTTCTAGTTCTGGTTTACTCTAGTTGTAGTCCAGCCCATATTAATTTCCTAATCCATACGTTGCTTCTTTCTTTAACCTGTTCACACCTTCACAGCCATTCTACTCTGAACCAAAAGTCACTCTTGCTCATGACTTTCATGAGGGCCATATCCTCTCACATGAATTATTTTGCACAAAATAAAGTATAGGCAACACCCTGGGACACCACAAGAGTTGGTGGAGCCCCTTCTTTGGGGGTTTTAAAGCAGAGGTTGGATGGCCATCTGTCATGGATGCTTTAGCTGAGATTCCTGCATTAAAAAGGGTTGGACTAGATGAATATTGGGGACCCTTCCAAATCTATGCTAGGCCTTGTGTTCTGGATTTTATTTTTTTATTTGTTTACATGTGTCTTCTGTGAGGTTTGCCTATTTGACCTCACCCGTCATTTCCCGTCTCTTGCATCTCACTGGGGATATTCCTTCTTTATTAACTTCCAGATCGCAAGGAATCCCGGCACTACAGAGTAATTTGTGGCTTGCCTAATCTTACCTATTCAGAAGCTGCTCCTTTGCCAGCTTGGACTTTTGACAGTAACTACATGAAGGTACTTTTTTGTATCTGTTAAAAAAATCTGTCTTCCAGTTATTTATTTAAGGTGAATTTAAGGGCAAGTCCAGGAACACTGGTATGGGGCAAGGATGACCAACTTTAATTTAAAAACTGCAAGGAGGACATACTTTAGACCATAGCTGAAACTGCCCTGTTCTTCTATCCCATCAGAGTTCCTCCTTCCTGTTCATTTCCTTTGTAATTTTCCTGGGATTTAAAAATGTTTCACCCCTTCATCTTTCTATGCTGTTTTGTAACAGCTAGAAGAGGCGGTGTTTTATTTGAACAAATTATTTGATTCTTCCCCCTCCCCAATTGTATGGCTCTGAAAAAAAGAAGTCTCATCCCACAGCTGTCTCAAAACAAATTGGTAGGTTTCTATCATATACTATATGGCCAATGGTCAAGGATGATGGGAGTGGTAGTCCAACAACATCTGGAAGGCAACAGGCTTCCCATCCCTGTAAATAAAGCGTTCATCACAAGGCAAAAGTAAAATTGCAAATAGATCATCAGTTGTTAATGCACATTATATGCTGGTCATTATTCCAAACTTAAATTGCTGGATCATTGCCAGTTGAGTACTAGGTAACCGTAGACCAACTATAAGCTTCTGTAGTTGGGTTACTGGTTACGTAAACTGGCATCGGATAAATTCTTTTTGCAAATGGCACATGCAGATCTGTATCGAGATATTTTGCCCTCTTCCGTTCCTTACCCAAAGCCAACCTTTTCCCGGAATCAATGAATCTCTTTTCTCCAAGCTTCCTGGCAACACTTTTCCTGCAAGACTAAGAGCCCTACTTAACGAACTGTCACTAGATGAATGTCAAGACGATGGAAAGGGAACGCAAACACCATGTCCTGAAATAAACACAGCTTCCACTCTGAAGTTAAATAAATGTCAGCAGAATGGCTTTTATGCAGATTGGAAAACTAAATATTACTAATTTATTGCAGTAAAGCTGTCAGCAGCTCTCTTGAAGGCTAAACTATTCCTCCACCTTCTTCATCAGTGATTATGATCAATTGCCTGTTATTTTATTTCAACAAGGGGGCAGGGAAATAAAGCAAGGTTGTTCTCTTCATTTGAAAGTTCTAATTATAGTATCTTTGTGAAGGTGTCAGACTCTCTGCTCAAGGGATATGGGCGACCTTATCCCCAGTTCTGGACAAGCAGCATGAAGGAAGATGGTGGATTGCTGGGTACCAAGCAACAAGAAGCTTTAGCAGGAAAAAAAGCATTGGTTGGTTACTGAAACAAATAGTTGATCATTGGGGTTGGTGTGGGCTCTATTAGGTAAGAACACCTGGTGGCTAGGTACAATAAACTCTTGCATTCACTTGTATTCACTGGGAACAAAGAAAGCACAAGTGGTTGGAATAGGGGGTTCAAGGGGGAAAGGAAATGAACAGCCAAAGAGGACTGCCCCACAAACTCCCCAGAGTGAGATTGGGAGAACAAGATTCAAGGATGCTTCCCATCTTCTCTACATTTAGGCAGCAATTTTCAATTTCTTCATTAAAAAAACCAATCTCTCAAAAATTCAGCAGTACTGTATTATATTGCAAATTTCTCCTGATAAACATATTTTTGTTTGCAATTTTGCCTAATATACACATTTTTTGGTATAGCAATTTCCCCATATGCACTTTTGTAAGTTACTTGCATTAATTTATGGCATTTTACACACACTTTACTCCATTATATGCATTTTTGTACACATTCGTTGGCTGGAAAACTTCATTGCAAAATTCGGAGACATATGAATTTATAAGCTGTGTTTCAGTTTGCATATTGTTTCAAGAAGATGAATGTGGTATGTTCTCCTTTAAATGGTAACAATCAATTTTCTCTCCCCCTCCTTAGCTGTAACCCTCCCTGCTCCACTTGAATAGAGGGCTTCTTGGGCAGGGTTGTAGCCTGAATTTACAATGGCTAAAATATAAGCTCCACTTCTCTCAGATCTCAAAATAAAATTAGAATTAGTTCATTTAAAATGCCCAAGAGAATAAAAGTGCCTTCAACTGGTGTCTGAAAGACAACTGTGTAGGAAATATATGAATTTCCTTGAGAGGATCATTCTACAATTGGGTCACCTCACCGACAAAGTGAAGCACTTCAGAATGTTCAACAAAGCATCATCTCCTTCAGGAGAACAGGCACCATCTGTGCTAAGCCCATTCCACTCTCCTCCAGTGTTTGAGTGCCAGTGATTAGCAGGTCAGTATATGTCTTCTTATTTTTCAAGTGATCCAAACTGTTCCGGTCTTACTTGTTTACTGGCAATGGCGTGTTTGCTTGTATGTCATAGCTGCAGATGCCACTACTGCTAAAATAGGTGGTTACCTGGGCAACTTTTAAAAAAGAATGCTTGGGAGACCAGCTCCAGCCTGTAGGCTGGCAGATCTGTACCCGTGATATACATAGTATTATTATTTTTGCTTTTGTTTGTGTTAACAGGCACTGAACACAGTGTGGTTTTGTGGGCTATTGATCTCTTGCATTTGTTTAATGGGCATTCGGTTGTGCCAATCATTAAAAATCTCATTGCTCTCAAGCCTGTGAGCCTTGTGCATGGCTAATGGTAGACAACCTTGGATTCTCTGGCTTGCAGTTTGACATTAGGTGTTCTAAAAGCATTGCTCCTGGTGCACAGCTATAGTATGTGATTCTTGTATTAATGCCGTATCCAGTAACATTACCCGGTGCGTTTTCCAGGGTGCTGTCAAAAGTAATAAATTGCTCTTTTAAGGGAGCAACTTATTCTGAAACCTCAAAGCAGCCATCTCCTTATCTGCACCTACCACTGTAAAGAGGAAGTCAAATGGCATCTATTCCTAGGCTGCTTTTTACAACTTCTCAAAATTCTAAAATAAAGCGTAAATCACAGGAGATCAATATCTCCAGTGACGCCGATATTAACAAGAGCATTCGCCAGCTCCAAATTACAAGCTATATTGGTAGCCTCACTATGATTACAGGGACTTACGCACATAACTCTCATTAGAGGCGATGAAAGATAGCATGCGTAACTCCCCAGGCACCGCCGATAAGAACATCCACCAAAATGAGAGGGAGGCTTGATGGAGAAGTTGCCTAGAATTAACCTTTATGGAGTTTATGCAGTACAGTAAGCCTTCAACTTATGCAGGGAGGTGTGTGTGTGTGTGTGTGTGTGTGTGTGTGTGCGCGTGCGTTTTCCAGGCATTGCGCCTAAAGCCAAAACCGCATATAGGCAAAACACATTGGGTGCAAAGGTGATTGGGATTGCCAAAGTCTTTCTCCCCAGACATCTGCTCCAAGATTTATCTATTTATTATTGCCAGCCACGTAAAGCTGAATGCACACAAGTTAAAGGTGTGCAGGTTGCGGATTTCCGTATGGCCAAGGAGCAGCAAATGACTCAGATGCCGCCCTCTAGGTAACACATCTGTCTGGTGGTGACTAGATACATTTTGTCATGAGTTCCATGGAGATGTCTCAGAGGGGGAGGTCCTAAAGAGGAATGGGAGGAGCTCAGATAATTAGATCTGGATAACCTTGGGGAGGGTCCTAGTGGGATGAGGGGGTTAAAATCCAGACCTTGAGAAGTGTCTGGGCCCAGGGAAGAGCACAGTAGTCTAGGGAAAGGGACCAAGTGGGTTGGCAGAGGAGTATTCCATCCCTGTAACATCAGACACCCCATGTCAGATACCTCCTGCTGCTGCTCGCAGTGCCTTCTCTTGTCAGTGAGGAACCCAACCCTTTGGGAGAGGCAACAGAAAGTGCATCAGATGCTGAATCAGCATTGACCCTGTCTTTGTCTCCAAGGACAAAGAGACCCCAGCACAGATGAACCTCACAGATCCAACCCTCTGGAAGGAGAGTTTACTGGCTTATCCAGCCTCAGGACTCTGGCTGCTTGCCACTCTATGAACTATGCCCACTCTTCCAAAGGAAGGTTCTGGAGACATGTTGCTTGTTGGGTCAACGTCTTAGCTTGTACAGTGGTACATATGCTTCAGATTACAGACTCCGCTAACCCAGAAAGTACCTCGGGTTAAGAACTTTGCTTCAGGATGAGAACAGAAATCGTACGGCGGCCGTGCAAGGCCCCATTGGCTAAAGTGGTACCTCATGTTAAGAACGGTTTCAAGTTAAGAATGGATCTCCAGAACAAATTAAGTTCTTAACCAGAGGTACCACTGTACTTAGCTATGCATGGACCTTGTATCCTGTGCCTTCCCTAGGTACTCGTCTGATTTACAAAGTAAAGTCTTTGGCAGAAACAGTGCTGGGACTTTGACTACTTCATCAACAAGTGAGGGCTGGGGCACATTTTAAGGCAGAAGTGCCCAATCACGACATACAGTGTGAAGTGTCTTTGTCCTGTTGGATCATTGAAGAGTATCTGTACCAATGGACCAATCCTGACATACTGAAGATGCACCAGAAGGTTCCAGTAAAATATTGCACACGTGTCCATGTCTTTAGTTCCTTGCTGATCTTTGCCTTGATGGTATTTCATGGGTTTTTACTTTGCCTGTATCTCATTCTTAGCCTTGCAACATCCCACAAGACTTACAGTTCCTATCAGATTCCTGGGAGATATTCTGTATAAACAATTCTCTCTATCTTTAGATAGAGTTAGGTTTTCTTATTTATAGATAGCCTAGGCTGGCTGAGTCACCAGTAGGGATGGAATGCATTTTTGTGTGTTATTTTTACTAGCATATGCATTTATATGCACACTTTATATGCATTTTCAGACACACGGCTTGGCTGGAGAACTGCCCTACAAAATTAAGAAAGGTGCATATTTCAAAAGATGACTGAGTTTCAGTTCACAGCCTCTTGCATATTCCTCCTATATTCTCTTGCCTAGCCCAGCGGCTGTGATCCACATGCATTCAAACAACACCCAATGAACTTCAGCATACTACGTCCAAAAAGTTTGTTACTTCCTGAGTGTTCATGTTTGATGCTGGTTTATTGTTTTCAAAATGAAAATGCTTTTAAAAAGTTAATAAATTTTAAAAATGGATTTTGTGGAGGCGCTTAATGTTCCTTGTGGGACACCACAAAAATGTCCATGCTGACTCCAAAATCTAACATTGCAGAATGTCCCAAAACAAAAATCAGAACAAGTATTGGAAAACTACTCATTCATTTTAAATATTTTTCCATGTCCCCATAGAAACATGACACCATCCTCATTTCTCCCTCCCTAAACAGCTGGTCTTTATCAAAACATGTCCAGATCAGTTCAGGAGATGTTAATTTACAGCCACTTCCTCTTTTCAGACTGCAGTTCCACGGCTCAGAGTTCACCTTGTTAAAAGCAGATAAGCTTTCAAAGCTGCTGATAAATGCCCAGGCCTTATTGTTATTTCAAGTTTAGAGTCGTCTCAACAAATACATATGTATCTTTAAAAACATACTAAAAACAATTATTAGCTGCTTCTTTCAGACTCAGCCTTTTCATATAAACTTTTAGTAACTCCTAGTGCATAAATATGTGTAGATATTTCATAGCAAAGATGGCAGCCCAATTTCATGACTTTAAAAAACCTGACAGTGGGGGAATTTCTCTTGTCACCTGCTACAAGTGGCCTCAATAATTATTTTTAAAAAGCATTTTTTAACACTGAGAAAGGGCCCTTCAGCCACCTTGTATAACACTATGGTAAGGCAACTGCCAACACACACGCAGAGAGAGAGAAAGAGAGAGAGAGAGAGAGAGAGAATGTTGTAGAACTTCACCACTCCAAATTCTGGAAGCTCCCAGCACAACCATCCACCATCCTTAGCAAATCACCAGAGAGCTTTCCTTTCTCTTTCATGACTAACTGCCAAAATGTGCTATACAGTCATGTTCTAGACCACATAGCAATGAAGTTTTCTTCAGGGTAAGCTGTGATATCGGAGCCAGCTGCATGAGACAGCCATGGAGACAGGAGGTGTCCTTATGAAAACAAAGACATGTTTGATCTTTGGAACCAGATATGAATCTATGGCCACTTCCCAAAAGTGCATTGTCAAATCCAAGGTTAAGAAACAAGGAAGTGGAACGAGGTGGCAAATTAGAGGTTTAGATAAGCAAGGCCACTGCAGCTGACACTTCCTGAGATAGTCTAAACCACAATCTGTTGACTATTACGAATCATATATTAGAAACCCAAAATGTACCAGTTCCTGTACACAACATAGACACCATGTGGCCTGCTACTTCCAGTAGTATGCTAGATGCACTAGGAAAGGGGGAAATTAGGTCTTCTTAGTGGTGGTGCCCAAGGCATGGAATTTCTGACCTCAAGAGATCCAGATGGCGGCTTCTCTCCATGCAGTTCAAGGAGAGCTGTTTCTGGCCCCCATTCAGGAGATTTAAAGGGGCTCTTATTTCAGTCAGTTTGCAGTTTGTGCTGTTTTAAAAAAACCAAATACTTTGACCAGAAGGGCTCACTGGCATTACAAAAGCCTTTCCTGTATAATCTTGCCTGTCTTAACATAAACAGCAATGGAGACGGCTCAAACTCCATTTGTGCCCCTTGCATCTGAAAAACATGCCTATAACAACAGGCTCTGCAAGAAGAAAAATTGGCAATAGCATTGCAGAAACACGTTAATGAAGAGCACTGTGGCTGGGTGGTTTATTGTATTTTTTTTTAAAAAAAAGTTAGATAAAGATGCCAAATACAGGTAAACAAATTCAGGCTTGCTGAGCCTCTCCCATCCTACCTGTAGCCAGTGGGCATATTTTTATTCTTCTTCAGCAGAGTTCTCAGAAATTAGGGAGCGGGGAAAAACAGGAGACATGCCAAAGAAATGTCAAGGTATGGAAAGGTGGGAGAAGACAGAAAGACCTGTGGTACCTAAGAAATTAGGTTGTTCATGTTTCATGTTCTACAGCTTCCAGTCAGGCCTGCAGACCCTAAAATTTCCTGATTTCCTTGAACATTCATTCATACAGTGTGCCATCACCACTAGGAAAGCTAAGAGAGAGGGTGGGAAAGGGTGGGAGCCAACAGATCAGGACATGTTTATTTCCCTGCCTCCAGTGAGCAAAGGATTCTTCTACTTTTTTATGGAGAGGCAAAAATAGATAGGCAAGGCCAACGCAGCCGCAACATCTGCTGAGATTCATAGTTAAACAGGCCTTAGTACTGGTAGGCCTGAGCTAAGAGGATAAGCCGTACCTGATGGTTACTCAAAAGATAAAAACTAAAACTAATAATAATAATGATAATAATAATAATAATTTATTATTTATACCCTGCCCATCTGGCTGGGTTTCCCCAGCCACTCTGGGCGGCTTCCAACAGAACACTAAAATACAATAACCTATTAAACATTAAAAGCTTCCCTAAACAGGGCTGCCTTCAGATGTCTTCCAAAAGTTTGGTAGTTATTTTTCTCTTTGACATCTGGTGGGAGGGCGTTCCACAGGGCGGGTGCCACTACTGAGAAGGCCCTCTGCCTGGTTCCCTGTAACTTGGCTTCTCGTAGCGAGGGAACCGCCAGAAGGCCCTCAGCGCTGGACCTCAGCGTCCGGGCAGAATGATGGGGGTGGAGACGCTCCTTCAGGTATACTGGACCGAGGCCGTTTAGGGCGTTAAAGGTAAGCACCAACACTTTGAATTGTGCTCAGAAACATACTGGGAGCCAGTGTATGTCTTTCAAGACCGGTGTTATATGGTCTCGGCGGCCGCCCCCAGTCACCAGTTTAGCTGCCGCATTCTGGATTAGTTGTAGTTTCTGGGTCACCGTCAAAGGTAGCCCCACATAGAGCGCAGTGCAGTAGTCCAAGCGAGAGATAACTAGAGCATGCACCACTCTGGGAGACAGTCTGCTGGCAAGTAGGGACTCAGCCTGCGTACCAGATGGATCTGATAAACAGCTGCCCTGGACACAGAATTAACCTGTGCCTCCATGGACAGCTGTGAGTCCAGAATGACTCCCAGGTTGTGCACCTGGTCCTTCAGGGAAACAGTTACCCCGTTCAGGACCAGGGAGTCCTCTACACCCGCCTCCTGTTCCCAAATAAGCTAAAATGAAGAAACACTGGGGGCTGAACACATACTTGAGCAGATGAATGGGCAGGTGCTTGATAAGGAAAGCAGAACAATGTGGACAGCCCCCCTGAAGAATGAAGGGAGGAACGTCCAGGCCCTTTCTTAGCCCTTTACCTCAGGCAGCATAGTGGAAAGAGCAGCGGGTTTTTCCTGCATTTGCCCAACTACCTGCCAACCATCCGTTGCCACTTTGCCACTGCAGCAAAGCAGTCAGTAACATACCCAGTGCCAGAGTTATGTATAAGCTAAACAAGCTATAGCTTAGGGCCCCACTCTCTTGGGGGGCCCCAAAAAAATTAAAGGGAAAAAACCTGGATGTACATTTCCAAAAGATAAGATAAAAAACAAATAAAATAAAACCTACACACAGCAACAGTGTTTTGCGTTGTGTAGGCTCCTATGATGTAAGTAATGGGCCCCGCCTGCTAGCCTGCTCTATAAAATATCACTAGTTTGCTCATTTCTGTATATAGGGTGCCTACATTCTTCATGGATTGGTTGCATGGCAACATGTGCAAATGGCTTTAGATACCTATCAGGTCCATAAATTACCATATAGCATATATTCAACACAACAAAACGGCAACAATTTGTTCTTGACAAAGGACAGCTGGGCATATAAAGGGCCCCATTACTTTCAGTAGCTTACGGCCTCATCAAACCTAAATCTGGTCCTGAACATACCCACAGGATTCTCCAGTGGTGGATATGCTAAAGCACATAACTGAGAGTGAGGCATTTTGGGCGAGGGATGCTTTACTCCAATAGTTTCTCATCTGGAATGACACCCACACCACCCCATATTTAAGTGGAAGTTCTAGAAAATCCCCATGCTTATTGGAACTGTGGAATTAGAAGCTGAAAAGGGCTTTACCTTAGAGGAAAGACTTATTCTGGTTGATTGCTATTCAAAATATACAATGCAGGTTTGCTTAAGGGTATCACATGTAACTCAGTAATCAAAAACTGCCAATCTCTATTTCCAAGACATGGTATCCCAGAAGAAATTTCAAGTGACAACAGACATGAGTTTTGCTCCAGAGATCTCCGAATATTTGCAAAAGGATAGGATTTTGTTTATCCTATCTCAGCTCCACTATTTCCTCATTTCGGTGCCAAGGCAGACAGAGTGAACCAAGCACAAAGTAAGTTTCTGAAGAAATCTCACTATGAAAACATAGCCCTGAATCGTAGGTGACTGAGCAGGATCTCCTGCCAATCTTTTACTGAGAGCATGTTTGAGAACAAGACTGTTTATCCCAGCACTGTTGTTATGTGTTTAAGCTGTTAAAATGAGATATAGACACATATCTGAAATTGAGACAATAAAAACATTAGTAGAACAAAGCCTTTATCTCCATGGGGAATCCGTTTAGCACCTGTAAATTAAGAGTACAGAAGCCTGTTAACATGTTTTGAGTAATCTATCACTCCCGAGATCATATTTGGTTCAGGCTGATGGTGCAGCAGGCAACAGGAGGAATGCAAAAGATGCAGATGGATCAGCATCATAATTAGATTCAGAGAAGTCAGAAACTCAGAACTACCATATTTTTCGCTCTATAAGACGCACTTTTCCCCTCCTAAAAAGTAGGGGGAAATGTGTGTGTGTGTTATGGAGCGAATGCAGGCGGGAGGCTCTGTCAGCGCTTCCTTTAAAGAGCTGCATGGAGCGTGTGTGCGGCTCTTGGGAGCTTTTCCCAATGCATCCCGCTGGCTGTCTTCGCTTATGCCATAGCCGCGCGCAGCCTCTCCCGGCTGGAGAGGTTGCGCGTGGCTAAAGAGGAAGAGGGATCCCGCTGGCTGTTCTAGCTTCTGGCTTAGCCACACGAAGCCTCCGCAGGGCAGCATCCTGCTCCCCTGAGGAGGCTTCCGACAGCTATCCCTGGCTTTTGCGGGAGGTGGGGGAAGGGACAGAGCACCACCTCCCAGAAAAGCCCCCAAGAGCCGCGCTCCCTTTAAAGAGTGCGCGGCTCTTGCGGGAGGAAAGCCAGTAGGCTTGCTTTTGCTGAAGCCAGGAGGGCAAGAGGGATTGGTGCGCACCGATCCTGCTTGCTCTCCTGGCTTCAGGGATAGCCCCGCAAAACCTCCTGAGCAAAGATGGAGGAGCGCTCCCTCTTAGCTCAGGATGCTTTGCGTTCCTTTCTTATTTCTTGTTTTCCTCCCCTTGTATTTCCTGAGAATGCTCAGAGGATTGAATCTATCTCAGCACCTACTTCTGTCCTATTATCATAGTACCATTGAGAGTGTCTTAACCTATAGTATATTATCGTGGTATGGGAGCAGCTCTGGAATGGATAAAAAAGCCTTACAGAGAATAATTAAAATTGCCCAGAATGTTATTGGGCTCCAACTACCAACCCTGGATGAGATCTTCACGTCTCGCAGCTTGAAGAAGTCACACAATATCCTGAGAGATCCCACCCATCCTGCTCACAACCTCTTTGAGCTGTTGCCTTCGGGCAGAAGATATAGGACAATGAAAACACGAACCACACGCCTTCTGAATAGTTTCTAACCAAGAGCTCTGATTGCACTAAACAATGATCTCAGGGCCAGTTGTAAGAAATAGCAAGCAGTGAGTAGTAAGGAATGAGATAGGTTTTAGGTTATGCTATGCTTCTAATAGGTTGTGTTATATTCTGGATTATGTATGTTTTAATAGATTATGTCTGAATAGGATGAGAGTGTTGGAGATACGTGCAAATGTGTATGTGAATCCGGTCTTGGGTGTTTGATTTTCGTTGTTGTGTATACTGTGTATATACGGACAATGACAATAAATTTATCTAATCTAATCTAATCTAATCTAAAAGCTAGGTTCGTCCAATCGCCCGGTGCGTCTAATAGAGCAAAAAACTACAGTAGTCAAAAATATTTTGCTGCACAAGATGGTGCCTCCTCAACTCCATTCCTTGCGTAAAACCCAGGCAGAGAGGCAGTCTGACAGGCAATGAGGCAGGGTCCTTTGCTGTACCTAAGCACGGCAAGTTATGTGTAAGGCAGATCACATGGCACCTGGAAAGCCACAGGTTTCCCATCTTCCCATGAAGTAGAAAGTCATTTCTATGGCTGGCTACTGCCGATGCATTTCAAATTTCAATAAGGAAATGTTCCAGTAGCAGAACGACATTTCATCTCGGTGCATTGCACAAGAAGGGAAAGAATTTGCCTTGATCAAACAGGAAGAGCAAGCAGAAACATGCTTTGTTTTAATGGCATATATTCATAAATATAATATTACATGTTTATATATGGTAAGGTGATTGTGTGTTGCCATTGAGCAGTCTGAAAGACAAGGGCTTTTATGCTAAACAAATAAAAGATTTCTATCATGCTTGCTAGTCATGCTGAGGACTACGCAACCTGAAGTGTCTCTGGGTAACATGAAACTTGCATAACAATCTTTTCTGGAATTAAAAAAAACCCAGCCACCTATCCTTTCTGGCCTCTTCGCAATTTTGGCTGATTTCTGCTTTGCTAGAACTACACTATACAGTGGTACCTCTGGTTACTAACTTAATTCGTTCTGGAGGTCCGTTCTTAACCTGAAACTGTTCTTAACCTGAAGCACCACTTTAGCTAATGGGGCCTCCTGCTGCCGCTGCGCCGCCAGAGCACAATTTCTGTTCTCATCCTGAAGCAAAGTTCCTAACCCGAGGTACTATTTCTGGGAGTCTGTAACCTGAAGCATTTGTAACCTGAAGCGTATGTAACCTGAGGTACCACTGTAGATGCCTCCCTCTATAAACTGTCTTATTCTAATATCACAAAAGCATTACAAATTGGAGATGAGTTTCCTAAAAACTCTTAGCACTCTTCACAAACTACTTCTTTTTCCCAGGAATTGGGGGGGGGGGAGAGAGAGAGAGAGAGAGAGAGAGAGAGAGAGAGCCATGACTGTTACAGTGGAATAATAGCACATTAAATGTATAGTGTGTGTGTGTGCATCGCACCAGTCTCCGCTTCAAATGGATTGTGTGCTTTGAGAATTAGGCACATAGGAAACTACCTGAAATAGACTTGGAGTCGAGTGTGAATTTCATGCTCTTTATTCAGCTTGTAGTAGCAATGAATGAATCTTTTCCCAAAACATCTGCTATATATACATTGTTTACACAATGGGCCCCGCGTGATTGGGAAATTCCGGGCTGCTCCTGTAGGCCAATCAGGCTGCAGATTCACTTCCTCCAGAAGCCTGATTGGCTGCTCCTGCAGGCCAATCAGGTCGCTGATTCCCTTCCACCTAGAGCTGGATTGGGTGGCTGCTGCGGACCAATCAGACTGCTGCATTCTGGATCCTATTATTCTAGGATTCAGCTCAGTACATAACACTACCTACTACCAGGTCAAATTATTTGCACCTCTCTTCTGGCTGACAGTTGGTTCGCCAGGGTCTCAAGCTAAAGTCTTTTCCTTCACGGACTGCTTTCAGTCCACGTTCTCTTTCACTAAGGCTACATTCATATGAAGCTAACTCATGAATTATCACTTTCCCTGCCTCTTTTTGGAAACCGAGCTCAGCCAAAAGGAAGTTGTAAATTTCCAGCCTTTCCAAAAATAGTACATAAAAAAATCCCACAAATCTATCAGCCAAACTTTCCATTCTGAGAAGTGTGAAATTAATTTACAACACAACTGTGTGTACAAAGAACGATACTAATTCTGGGGTGATGTGTATTATGTAACTGATTTATGTCTCACTTATGACTAATTTACCTGCTAGACTTGAGCTCAGCTGCATCATAAAGTGGATGTTTATGTTGCAAAAAGAAAGGACATTTAATCATACAATGCAAATGGAATCAATCTCTCTCTTTTTTATTTATAAGATTTTATTGCAATAAAAAAAATCCTAAAAGAGGTTCTCCAGTTATTTATTATTATAAGTAAAAGTCAGCAATAGTCTTTTTCCAATCCAGCATCACAACTTTACCTCCAGGTGACAGACTTGGGACTCTCAAATTTCAGCAGCCCTCTCTGTAATGATAAATTTTGGCGTGTTCCCACCTCTCGCACTCTGTTCTACATCATTGTTGTGGCACCAGGGCCCAATGCGGCCAAACTGGTCACGATATCCTAAAGCCGCCTCTGCCTGTGGTGTTTAAACTTTTTATCTGCAGAGAATTCTTTCTCTATCATCAATGTTCCTGTTGAGGAACCATTCCATGCCTCCAGTATGAACATTACAATAGAGGGCTGTAGCTAATGGTGGGAGGCGCCCGATTCAAAAGTGGGTGGAGCCAAAGACAAAGATGGATGGAGTTTTCAGCACTGCAGGCTTGATCTGTTCTTTCTGCCTTTTTGCTTTCCTATCCTTTCCCTATTTCTCACTAGACATGGGAGAGAAAATCAATTCAGTTCACATTTAAAGGCAACCCTGCCTAACCCACACATTTTACAAAACAACGCACAAACTGAAACACAGTCATCCTTCAACATTCTTGTTTCTACAGATTTTTGAAATCCAGTTCTCCAACACAAGAATGTGTACATATTAAGTTTAAATGTGCGTTAAAATGTATATATTAGCAAAAACAACATTTTAAAATGTCTTATATTCAACAAGGTTGCATCCAAAAACTCATAGATCAGGAGACATTTGCACTAAAATGCTGATGAATTTTCAAGCATTTTTTTTTATTTTTTTAAGCTAACTGAAGTGGAAATGTGGAGAGCTGATTGGAAAAGTAAGAAACTGAAAGGAGAGGAGGCAGCGATTCCCAAAGGGATAATCCAGAAAGCAAGAAAGGGCCATCCTTGCAAAGTTGCATCCACCACCTTCATTGTGTAGCTTCAGTTGCACCTCTTTACCCCGACCTTCACAGAGATATATTTTAGGGCCACCCTATTCTTTTAACTGTAATTTGTTTTACATGTTTGCAATGCTTTAAAATATTGCATTTTTAAGTTGCTAAGGGACGTGGGTGGCGCTGTGGGTTAAACCACAGAGCCTAGGACTTGCCGATCAGAAGGTCGGCGGTTCGAATCCCTGCAACGGGGTGAGCTCCCGTTGCTCGGTCCCTGCTCCTGCCAATCTAGCAGTTCGAAAGCACGTCAAAGTGCAAGTAGATAAATAGGTACCACTCCAGTGGGAAGGTAAATGGCGTTTCCGTGTGCTGCTCTGGTTCACCAGAAGTGGCTTAGTCATGCTGGCCACATGACCTGGAAGCTGTACGCCGGCTCCCTCAGCCAGTAAAGCAAGATGAGCGCTGCAACCCTAGAGTCGGTCACGACTGGACCTAATAGCCAGGGGTCCTTTACCTTTTTTAAGTTGCTGCAACTCACCCTGCAACCTCACGCTTAAGGGAAGGGCATGCAAAAATCTAATTAATAACAACAGTAACAACCAGGGCCGGATTTAGGTTTGATGAGGCCCTAAGCTACTGAAAGTAATGGGGCCCTTTATATGTCCAGCTGTCCATTGTCAACAACAAATTGGCACTGTTTTTGTGTTGAATATATGCTATATGGTAATTTATGGACCTAATAGGTATCTAAAGTCATATATAGGCACCCTATATGTAGAAATGAGCAAACCAGTGATATTTTAGGGAGCAGGCTAGCAGGCGGGGCCCATTACTTACATCATAGGAGCCTACACAACACAAAACAATGTTGCTGTATGTAGGTTTTATTTTATTTGTTTTTTATCTTATATTTTGTACATCCAGCGTTTTTTTTCCTTTAATGTTTTTTGGGGGGCCCCAAGAGAGTGGGGCCCTAAGTTATAGCTTGTTTAGCTTATACATAAATCTGGCACTGGTAAAAACAACAGCAACAACATTTTTTGCATCCTTGGAATTGCTCTCATTGAAAAATATTGTTTTCATGTGATTTTCCTTTTTAATAATATATATATATACATGGGACGCAGGTGGCGCTGTGGGTTAAAGCCTCAGCGCCTAGGACTTGCCGATCGAAAGGTCGGCGGTTCGAATCCCTGCGGCGGGGTGCGCTCCCGCTGCTCGGTCCCAGCGCCTGCCAACCTAGCAGTTCGAAAGCACCTCCGGGTGCAAGTAGATAAATAGGGACCGCTTACCAGCGGGAAGGTAAACGGCGTTTCCGTGTGCGGCTCTGGCTCTGGCTCTGGCTCTGGCCAGAGCAGCGATGTCACGCTGGCCACGTGACCCGGAAGTGTCTCCGGACAGCGCTGGCCCCTGGCCTCTTAAGTGAGATGGGCGCACAACCCCAGAGTCTGTCAAGACTGGCCCGTACGGGCAGGGGTACCTTTACCTTTTACCTTTATACATATACATATATACTCTCTTTCTCTCTCTCTCTCTCTCTCTCTCTCTCTGTATATATATATATATATATATATATATATATATATATGGTGCTTGATTCGTGATGGTGGGTTCACATATGCAATTGAGCAATTCACGTTGCAGGAGTCATTGAATGATGAGCATGGTTCCAGTGACCTTACCCTTGAATCTGCTTTTCAAATTGCTACCAAATGCCATTGCAAATAGTCTCGTGCTGTTTGGTGCTTGTAAAGTGAAAGTAACCACTTCTTGTGTGATGGAGACGGACAAGCCAATGTTGGCAGAGATGATTCAAATCACCAAGGCTGAACACAAGCACTGAAAAGAACAAGTTCAATGGGTACTTAAAATAATATTTTACTGAGAATTTAAAAAAGAAGAAGGGGGGGGGAGAGAATCAAATCCTATGAGCCTAATCAAACACCCATTACTGACTCATTTCCCACCCTGTCATTTCATTACAAAATGGCTTAGGGAAACGTTTGCTGCAGTTGAAACCTAAATCTAGATATGGAGTTGTGGATGCAGGAGAAATTCAATTCAGTTCATGCTCAAAGGAGAACCCACATGTTTTCCGAAGCAATATGCAAATGGAAAAAACAGATACTTTGTAAGTTTCACTTCTCTGAATATTGCAATACAGTTCTCCAGACAAGCAGTGAGGAATGTGTATAGAACGGCATATGTGCATCAGTCTGAAAGCGGGAAACTGAAACTTCTATTTTTTCCCTGCCACCCCACCTGGTGTGTTCCCTGCACCCTTGGTGTGAGATGAGCACTACTTGGGGGGAAGCACTTGCAAGGAGCCTGGATCCATCTTTATGGGCTCCTGCATACCAGCGCTAGAGTACACAAAGAGCTGCCTGAGGCAGTGCTTCAAATTCATCTCCAGAACCTTAGCAGCAGCCAGTGGGGAGGTGCAGGTGGTGTTATGTTGCTCACTCAGCTTTCCAACACCATGTGCTGTTGCCAATAACCAAGAAGAGGGGGAGGTGCAAGGGGGCAGGACAGCCCCACCTACACCACCCCACCAGCTGCTATTACCTCTGCAGGTCATTCCATTTCCTCTCCTTCAGTTCTCCACTTTTCCTTTCCAATTGGCAATCAACATCCTATGCCTGGGAAAAATTGTGGAAGGTAGATCTGAAATTTACAGATTGTTCTCTTTTGAAAGAAAATGATATGAAAATGATGTACAGATGGTATATTACACCAGTACAAATAGCAAAAATGTATAAAACCGGGTCAAACATATGTTGGAAATGTAATGAAAAAGAAGGTACCTTTTGTCAAATGTGGTGGGAATGTAGAGAAGTTTTAAAAAATTGGGAAATGATATATAATGAATTGAAAAAAATGTTTAAAATGACATTTGTAAAAAAACAACAACCTGAAGCATTTTTGTTAGGGATTGTAGGACAAGACCTGCCAAGGAAAATAATGCTATGTATGCTACAACAGCGGCAAGACTCTTGTTAGCACAAGGATGGAAGAATGAGGAAACCCCGACGAAAGAACAGTGGAAAGAAAAACTGATGAGCTATGAGGAATTGGCTAAATTGACAAAGAAACTGTGTGATAAGGACAACTGTGACTTCAAGGAAGAATGGCAACTTTTTACAAACTACTTGAAAAGGCAACAAAATGAACTGGACTCTTTGGCAGGTTTTGAATAAACATCCACAAATTTATTAGTTGAATACATGATAGCTATAGGGACGCGGCTGGTGCTGTGGGTTAAACCACAGAGCCTAAGACTTGCCAATCAGCAGGTCAGTGGTTCGAATCCCCATGATGGGGTGAGCTCCCGTTGCTCAGTCCCTGCTCCTGCCAACCTAGCAGTTCGAAAGCACGTCAAAGTGCAAGTAGATAAATAGGTACCGCTCTGGCGGGAAGGTAAATGGCATTTCTGTGCGCTGCTCTGGTTCACCAGAAGCGGCTTAGTCATGTTGGCCACATGACCCGGAAGTTGTACGCCGGCTCCCTTGGCCAATAAAGCGAGATGAGCACCGCAACCCCAGAGTCGGCCATTACTGGACCTAATGGTCAGGGGTCCCTTTACCCTTTACCTTTACATGATAGATAAGGCAGGATATGTACAATTTTATAACATGCAGAGAACAATATGTGCAAAGAAATCAGAGAGGGGAGCTGAGGGAAGTCCTTGGGGGGCGACGGGAGGGGGGAAAGGGGGGGAAATAATGTAATTGATTACTTGGACTGATACTGTGCCATGTTGAAATTGTCTAATAAAAATATTTTTAAAAATAATAATCCTATGCCTATGGAGCGTACTCAACCCCTTGTTGGGCTCTATGATTGTTTTCGGAGCTGGGTTGTCACTTAGGGGTTTTGATTTAAAACAAAGCAAAACAAAAGATTTGTCTGCAAACCCCAGGGGTCCCTGATCACGCTGCCTCTTCTTTCTCCTCTCTCTATTTCTGTCACACCACCTTGTAAGAAGGAATAGATGTTATACGCTGTGCTTCACTGACTTTAGTGAATTTATTTAATATTGCATGCATTTATATACTGCTTTATACTATGAGGGTCTCTAAATGGTTTACACAATAACAAATTGTGTGTGTGTGTGGTGAAAAACTAAATACAATGCAAATGACCGTATTTTTCCATGTATAAGACGAGGATTTTTTTTACTGTAAATTAAGGGGGGTCGTGTTATACACTGATGGTGCGTAGAGGGGACGGGTGATTGGTTGAAGCCGGGAGCTGCAACTTGTTAGTGGTGATTTGGTGGGCGATTGGTTGCTGCGGCAATGGCTGCTGTGGATTGGCGGCGGCTGCTGTGACAATTGTGCATGCGATAGCCGGCTGCAGTTGACGAGTGGGCAGACAATGCAATATAAAATTGGGATGCGGGGAGAAAACAAAAACATAGCAGCACATTTTCAAAACATCTTAAGAGCCAAAGATCCCTAATTTTTACATATACAGTGGTACCTCCAGTTGCGGACGGGATCCGTTTCAGAGCTCTGGTCAGAACCCAAGGTTTCAACAACTGGAGGTGCCACTTCTGTGCATGCATACAGTACGTAGAGCACTTCTGTGCATGCACATGCGGCAAAACCTGGAAAAATACTTCTGGGTTTGCTGTGTACATATCCCGAAGGATATACGTAACCAGAGGTGAACGCAAGTAGAGGTACCACTGTAGTAATTTTATTGTGTATTAATAATGGATTCTTTCCCTGTGGAAGCCACCTTGACAACATGATAAAGGCAGGCTTCGAACCGATTTATGCCCCTGGAAAAGCATCTAGCACACCTAAAGTACAATGGCTGTTTATTCAGGGCTGGACTTTGTCTCCTTTTGTCTGCTTTCTTTGTGGGAAGCCTTTTGTATTTCATCAAGCCAGAGAGTTAAATGGATTAGGAAAGGGCATGTTGCTTAACTTCAGCATTTCTCATTTAATCAACTGCTCCGCTTCATCCACCAACGCTTTTCACAACAGGATATCTATACCTTAAAAGGTAAAGGTAAAGGTACCCCTGCCCGTACGGGCCAGTCTTGACAGACTCTGGGGTTGTGCGCCCATCTCACTTAAGAGGCCAGGGGCCAGCGCTGTCCGGAGACACTTCCAGGTCACGTGGCCAGCGTGACATCGCTGCTCTGGCGAGCCAGAGCCGCACACGGAAACGCCGTTTACCTTCCTGCTGGTAAGCGGTCCCTATTTATCTACTTGCACCCGGAGGTGCTTTCGAACTGCTAGGTTGGCAGGCGCTGGGACCGAGCAGCGGGAGCGCACCCCGCCGCAGGGATTTGAACCGCCGACCTTTCAATCGGCAAGTCCTAGGCGCTGAGGCTTTAACCCACAGCGCCACCATACCTTAGCCTTCACTTAAAAAAGAAAAGAATGTCTGCTAGAGGAAGCATTTTTAGCACCTATTGGCACTGTGACAATTCGCTTTTAATCTCCATATCAACACTTCCCACAGGTGAGGCGTTGCTTAGCTCTTTACATGAGAAAAGGACCCTTAACGTTTGACAGTGAACCACATTTTGTTTCTTGCTCCTGAAAGTTAGAGACAGTTCTTACAGGGAGAGCTTTTGCTGTAAATTCTAAGCAAAGCAATGGGGTCGGAGAGGGGAGAACAATGGTTTTGTAACCAGCTAGGGCAGAATATTGGGGTGGGGATCCTCCATACCCTTTTGATTCCTTCCCACTGCCTACAAAGGAATGGAATTAGCTAAAACTAAGCGCTGTGGGTTAAACCACAGAGCCTAGAACTTGCCGATCAGAAGGTTGGCGGTTCAAATCCCCGTGACAGGGTGAGCTCCCGTTGCTCGGTCCCTGCTCTTGCCAACCTAGCAGTTCGAAAGCACGTCAAAGTGCAAGTAGATAAATAGGTACCGCTCCGGCGGGAAGGTAAACAGTGTTTCCGTGCGCTGCTCTGGTTTGCCAGAAGCGTCTTAGTCATGCTGGCCACATGACCTGGAAGCTGTACGCCGGCTCCCTCAGCCAATAAAGCGAGATGAGCACCGCAACCCCAGAGTCGGCCACGACTGGACCTAATGGTCAGGGGTCCCTTTACCTTTTTACCTTTACCTTTAAGATTCAGTTGCCACTGGAATGCCTCCATCACCTCCCCACACCACCGGGGGCTGACCACAGCAGCAGAAAGCCCTACCACCAACCAGTGGGGTCTCCATTCATCACAGGAAGACCTCCCTCCACAATACCCTGTGCCCCCTGGGATGCCTTCCCAGAGACCCCTGGACTGCCCCCTGAATCGGCAAAAATGAATGTGTATAACAAGAAAGCCGATGGCTGCAAACTTTTTAAGGAGTATCTCCAGACAAGGTGGGGTCTATCCCATGAGGCAGAAGCAATGACACAGGACAGAAGCAAATGTTGACCGAACCTGCCTGTCTTAGTCTTCTTTTTTGCCCTTGTCATTGTAGCACTGGGGCAAAGGGGGGGGGGACTATTTTAAGTATCCTAAACTGCCCTTCTAAAAAACCGACCAAAAAATAAATCAAGGTCAATATGCATAACGTGTGACTAAATCAGCCATTAACAAGAAAAATGACATCAAACGTTCTTGGAAAGCGTGCAAGTTCCTTTGAACAATTTAGCAACACTTCCCTTGTTTTAAGCCTTGCTTAAAAAGGCAACAGGCTCTCTTTTTCCCGTTTATAGGGTGGGGTGGTTTTTTTGGCTCAGATGATACCAATTGGGTAAAAGAGGCTTGATCTAGATATGATTCCTAGCTTATTCTCTTCATGTGTCTTCCCCATCTGCGTTTGGGATGTATTTGCTTTGCATTAGTAAGCCAACAAGTGGTGTGCAGCTGGACAGTAAGATGATATGGGTCCCCTCACCCCCCCAGGTGGGACATACATTAATTGTGCAATGTGGGGAGATCCAGCCGAGAGACTGGCAAAATCCTGATATTAGCAGGTTTATTTGATCAGCAGGTTTATTTGTTTGACTCTGTAACAATAGCTCAAGAACAGCCTGCACCATCTCATCTGCTTCAGGGACAAACAGCACGTGATGCAAGTAACGTGTTTAAGCAAGCATGCTTAACCTGCCCGTTTTTTTACTTTAAAGGGAAAGGAGCCCCAAGCCCCTGAGCTGGAACATAGCCCTGAAGCAAATGAGGCCCTGTACCACCTCTCTGCTGAAAAGCCTCTCTCTTTCCTGGCTCCTTTTAGCCCCCAAACATGCTGCTTACTGCAAACAATAGCTTTGGGGGCCAATATGAGTCAGGGATGGGTGGGGGAATGTAGTTCATTTTTCATTTAAAGGTGAATCTACGTAATCTACACTTTTCAGAAACAATAGATGAACCAAAACCACCATCCTTTAAAATTTGCATTCTCTGAATTTTGCAATGCAGTTCTCCAGTCAAGTTGTGTGTACAGAAATACATATACTGGTGTAAAGTGAGCATTAAAATGCATACCTTAGTGAAAGTAACATGCAAAGATGCATTAGGTTAAGAAAATATGCTTTGCAATATATATATATATATATGTGTGTATATTGGATGGCCCCAACTAGGATGGTTTTAAAAGAGGATTGGACAAAAGCAGAGACATCACCTTGCCAACAAAGGTCCGTATAGTTAAAGCTATTTAAAAGACACTGATGTTGGGAAAGATGGAGGGCACAAGGAGAAGGGGACGACAGAGGACGAGATGGTTGGACAGTGTTCTCGAAGCTACCAGCATGAGTCTGACCAAACTACGGGAGGCAGTGGAAGACAGGAGTGCCTGGCATGCTCTGGTCCAGGGGGTCACAAAGAGTCGGACACAACTAAATGACTAAACAACAAGAACAACAACAGCCTCCATGGATGCAAGCAGGAATGCTTCTGAATACCAGTTTCTGGAGACCAAAGGAGGGGAGAGCAGCTCTTGTGCCAAGGTCCCGCTTCCTGGTTTCCCACAAGCATCTGATCAGCCACTGTGAGAAAAGGATGCTAGATGGGCAAAACAAAAGCCCAACTGTGAAGATCACCAGAAGAATTCCAAGAAGCTTTAATTAGCTCCTACTGACCCACAAACCTCGCTACAGCTTACATGTTCCATTCTGACCAGCAGTTCAGGGCTGGAGAGGAAGGAAGAGAGGGTGTTAGGTCAGCACTATCACCAATCCTATAGAGTAACTCATATGGAGGGGGACTCCAAGAATCTCAAAAACAGTCCTGTACGGACTGATCATGCTCAGTGACTGCAGAATGCTTGAATGGAATGGAGTACTGTGGAGAGGGGCATGACTGGCTGGCACAAGAAACACTCCACACTGCTTCACTTTGCTGCAGATCCTACTAGTGGCTAATAGCTGCTGGTAGACGGCACATGGTTGTTGTTGTTGTTGTTGTTTAGTCGTTTAGTCGTGACCCCATGGACCAGAGCACGCCAGGCACTCCTGTCTTCCACTGCCTCCCACAGTTTGGTCAAACTCATGTTCGTAGCTTCGAGAACAGTTTCCAACCATCTCGTCCTCTGTTGTCCCCTTCTCCTTGTGCCCTCCAGCTTTCCCAACATCAGGGTCTTTTCCAGGGAGTCTTCTCTTCTCATGAGGTGGCCAAAGTATTGGAGCCTCAGCACATGGTAGTTACCTGTAAATTATATTTGGAGCCAAACTGCTTCCAAACATGGAGGTCTCCTTTAGCTAGCAGGGTTGAGAGCAGGGAAGGGGGCCAAATCCATTCCAGTTCTACTCAATTCTGCAGCAGGAATCATATTTGTCTTGTGTGAAGACCAGATGACTTTCACGCAAGCACTCAAAACTCTCACCGATTTTGATTTATTTTTTTAAAAGGTTGGCAGACTTTATGACCTCATTAACAAAATCAGCTCCATTGTAATGTTGGTTTTCTTCCATTTTCATAAGCTTCTCCAGGTTTCTGTCACAACGTCACAAAAGGATAGCGCTGTTTAGAAAAGTGGTACTTGAAGTGAAGCCTGAGCACTGTGGAAATAGCGGAGGCGTGAAGCTTGGGCCATGGCATAATTGGACTGAGAGAAACTGAAGCATAACAATTAACGAAATGTTCATCTGTGCTGGGGGACTGCGTGTTTTAAAACTGTTTACAAGCACGAATAACAATTACACAAACATTAAAATATGAATATTCATAATTAAAATATGCAATAAAACAGAAGATAAGTGCATGCCCTTATAATTCTAGTTAATTGTACTAGTCCTGAACATGCTTTTCTTTCCATAATGGCTAACTGGGCAATCCTGTACATATTTACTCAGAAGTAATTCCCATTATGTTCAATTGAGCTAACTCCCATTTAAGTCAATTAAGGGTTGCAGACTAACTTGTTTTTTATTCTACTGGTTCTCCCCACATGGAATAATAATAATAATAATAATAATAATAATAATAATAATAACAATAATAACAATTATATATATATATATATATATATATATATATATATATATATATATCCATCCCACCCTCCCCAGCCAAGACCAGGCTCAGGGCGGCTAACAAGCAATAATAAAAATTGGTTGTAGAATTTTTGGAGCTGGCTGGGACCCCAAAAATCACCTAGTCCAACCCCTTGTATTGCAGGAGTCTCAACTAAAGGATCATGAACTGATGACCACCTAACCTCTGCTTAAAAACCTCCAAGGAAAGAGAGTCCACCACCTCCTGAAGAAGTCTGTTTCACATTATCTAACTGCTCATAAGACCAGATAAATTCTCTCTCTCTCTAGATCTTGAGGGAGTATTGCTTTCAGATAATGTATATTCTATTGTTAGGAAAATCCTTAGGCTAGACATCAGCATTCAATTCTGCCATTATAATTTGTACAGGAGGGATTCTGAAGCTGTAGCTTTGTGGGTTGCAAACAGCCATGGACCAGGAAATAATAAATGGTGCATCAGATATCACCTGGGGTGAAATATATATGCACAACTTCATTCCTAGATGAGATCTATCGACAGTATTGACCACCTTGAATCTGTGCCTCTCCTGAATTTGTGCAATCCTGTTTTAAACCCATCTAAGTTGAGGACCATTATCACATCTTTTGACTGTGAATGCCATACGCCAGGCATGGCCAGACTCGCCCCTCCAGCTGTTTGGGGACTACAATTCCCATCATCCCTGACCACTGGTCCTGTTAGCTAGGGACGATGGGAGCTGCAGTCCCAAAACAGCTGGAGGGCCAAGTTTGACCATGCATGCCATACACTGTGGGTAGAACTACACACAAGAAGGGCTCAAGATGCCCCAATATTTGGAGCAGCAACTCACTCTTTATCAGATTAAAATTTCTTTATTTTACATCCAGGGTCAGGCCACCCATAAGTTAGGAGGAAGCAACCTGTGTCCCAAGGACCCCCAAAATTAAGAACCCAACTTTCTCCCCTCTCTTGGTTTCCAGCAGCTGGCATTTGGAATCATTGTTGTATCCAGCTGTGGACACAGAAAATTGGCTTTCAAAGGGCATGGCATGCCACAATGGTGTGGCAGGAAACTATGGCAAGCAGGGCAGAAAGATTCAAGTACCATCAATATTACATTTTTGAAATGATTCATGTGCTCATGTAACTGCATTGTTTTATACTTCCTGGATGTCCCATGATCCTATTATAAAGTAGTTGTGTTCGAAGTTATAAATCAAGCACTGCAGGGAGCTGTTTCTTTTTGTTTTCCAATGGATGTATGAGAGCAAGAGGAGAAAAAAAAACTTTTCTCTATCCACTTTCTCCATTCCACACATAATTTTATAAACTTCTATCATTCATTTGCAATGACAAACCTAGACAGCATCTTAAAAAGCAGAGACATCACCTTGCCAAGAAAGGTCCGTATAGTTAAAGCTAATGTTTTCCCAGTAGTGATGTACGGAAGTGAGAGCTGGACCATAAAGAAGGCTGATCGCCGAAGAATTGATGCTTTTGAATTATGGTGCTGGAGGAGACTCTTGAGAGTCCCATGGACTGCAAGAAGATCAAACCGATCCATTCTGAAGGAAATCAGCCCTGAGTGCTCACTGGAAGGACAGATCCTGAAGATGAGGCTCCAATACTTTGGCCACCTCATGAGAAGAGAAGACTCCCTGGAAAAGACCCTGATGTTGGGAAAGATGGAGGGCACAAGGAGAAGGGGACGACAGAGGACGAGATGGTTGGATAGTGTTCTCAAAGCTGCCAGCATGAGTTTGACCAAACTGCGGGAGGCAGTGGAAGACAGGAGTGCCTGGAGTGCTCTGGTCCATGGGGTCACGAAGAGTCGGACACGACTAAACAACTAAACAACAACAACAACAATCATTTGGGAGGTGCAGATCAGGTCAGCTGGTATCAGAATCAACAAAGATCAAGCATCCTGCACCAGCCTGCAACATTCATTTCAAGGAAGACCCTCACCGAGGGGGATGGCTAGCATGCAACAGCAGTACTTGCCAGTTTTAACAGTAGACTATGTCCACTGTTGGATGTTTCTATGTTGGAAGCTTCTCACAAGACAATGATGCTTTAACTTTGATCAGCAGTGATGATGCATTGTAGAAGACTGGACTGTGATATCAAAGCGGCTACTTCCCATTTCAACCTGCTTGTACACTGACCATTGGTGGAGGCCCTGCTTCAGGTAACTCCACTTTCAGAGATTGGTTGGCTGGCAATCACAGATTGAGCCTTTCCTCAAATGGAATTAAAACTGAAATGGTAGAAGCCAACGTTTATTTTATTTTTTAAAATTATATATTGCTTGATTGTAAAAAGAACCTCAACGGAGCAGTTTATTCTTCATCAGCCTCCACAATGTTCTGGTAAAACACTCTTTTCAAACAATTGTTAACCTTAACACCTAAGGACTATTTTTAAAACCAATCTCACACCAGTACATTAAGAACTAATGAAAAGATCTCATTAAGGCCACTAGCAATCCAGTCGACATCAAAATGTCTTCTAAAGGTGCACCTACGGTTTGGCACATGATAAAATTACATGATATTAACTGTTCAAAATATTTTTTTTACTAAATGAATGCAACTCTATGACCTCAATCACACCACTGCTTGCTGCATAGTCCAAAAGCTTGAAGAACATTTATTTCCGGAGCCATGGCTATGATTGCACAAATCTGCCACTGGCAAAAATAAGCAAGCTACTTTATGAAACATTAAGATGGGCAGAATGTGGTTTTTGGACAGCTGGATGTGATGTTCTAAAAGCATCATTGCCCAGGATGTACATAATCATTTTTTATCAGCAGCCCCTTATTTTTATCCTTCTTTATCTATGAATATTTTTACCCTGCTCTTCAATCCTGAAAGAGCTCCTGGAGCAAATAACATTTGAAATCAGCAATTTAAAACAATAAACTTTCTAAAATAATCATTTAAACCTGAGCAATACACTTGTTTAAACCAGGGGTGTTCAAAAGGTAGGTTGGGAGCTGCTGATATATATCTAGGTCAGGGGTGCCCAAACTTTTTTCAAAGAGGGCCAGATTTGATGATCCGTTTTGGGGATTGATGTTGTTCAGCTTTTTTTAGGGTTTTACCCCAGGAAATAAACTGCTACAGGGGCCGGATTAAACCAACCGGGGGGGGCAGATTAGGCCCCCAAAACGGACTTTGGACATGCCTGATCTAGGTGATTTGGCATAGATTGGCAAGCATAGATTGAGAGCCAGTGTGGTGTAGCGGTTAAGAGCGGTAGATTCATAATCTGGGGAACTGGGTTCGTGTCTCTGCTCCTCCACGTGCAGCTGCTGGGTGACCTTGGGCCAGTCACACTTCTCTGAAGTCTCTCAGCCCCACTCACCTCACAGAGTGTTTGTTATGGGGGAGGAAGGGAAAGGAGAATGTTAGCCACTTTGAGATTCCTTCGGGTAGTGATAAAGTGGGATATCAAATCCAAACTCTTCTTCTTCTTCTTTCTGGGCATTTCTGGGTCCTACAAAGTCATTGCGCAAGCACAGTGCAACTTCCCCTCTTTTCCCCAGTGAGATGACCTCTCCTCCTCAAAATCTGCCCTGAGTTTCCCCCAGGGACAGATGTATTGTGAAATTAATGAAGCTTAAGCTTCAGGAAATTAGGGGCCCTTGAAGTGACTTTAGCCCACTTAATTTTTTGGGGTCTAGTAGACCCAATTTGAGTCACACAACCCGAGTTGATTAGTTTTTTGTTGTGTGTGTGAGTGTGTGTGTGTGTGTATCAACAATCCCAAAGTCTGAGAGTCAGTAGGACAAATGTTGTACTCCCCTCCTTTTTAACAGAGGTCAAGACCCTAGAGGAATAGCAATGAGTTCACGAAAGGACGTAAGTTCAGGGCTTTTTTTTTTCAGCTGGAGCTCAGCTCTGGCACCTCTCAGGTGGGTGCCATTGCCATTCTAAGAGAACAAGGGGAAAGCTCACAGTGAGCTCCAGCACCTCTTTTTCTAGAAAAATAGCACCGAGTAAGTTGATGCCAAAAATGCAAACTCAGGGGGAAGCGATCTGTCGAAATTTCTAAATGTCAAAAACTATTTTGCAGTGTCAAGTGTGTCAACACCGACCGTTGAAACAAGCCAAGCCAGTGGCAGTGCATAAACTGTGGCAGCTCTTTCTAGGAATATTTAACCCACTTTTGATACAGATGATGAGCACTAGGCTTGTCAGGAAAATTCCTGATGAGTACCAGTTTTCGGGTGTAAAAATGGTGTCGGTGGGAATTTTGCCGAATGAGCAAAATGTCCGGGCATGGGGGAGAGAGGAAGCATGAAACAGGAAGCAAATCCTGTGTTTTCAAAGAATACAATGACCATGGGCACTGGCCCAAAACAGTTGATAATGATTTTATACAAAACTGTTTAATGCAAGACATAGGTTTTTGTGTGTGTGTTTTTCCAAAATAAAAAACCAGGTGTACAGTGGTACCTCGGGTTACATACGCTCCAGGTTACAGACTCTGCTAACCCAGAAATAGTGCTTCAGGTTAAGAACTTTGCTTCAGGATGAGAAGAGAAATTGTGCCCCAGCGGCGCAGCGGCAGCAGGAGGCTCCATTAGCTAAAGTGGTGCTTCAGGTTAAGAACAGTTTCAAGTTAAGTACGGACCTCCGGAACGAATTAAGTACTTAACCCGAGGTACCACTGTATATGCCGAATCAAGCAGGGTTTACAAGGAGCAAAAAAGAAGTTTTAAAAATGGCCAGACTGTGAGGAGATCCTGATATTTACTGTTGACTCTGCGCCTGACCTGACACATGTTGACCAGCTGGTAACTGTGGTTTGATAGTGCTATAATGGAAACCCCTGTGGGACATTTTTAACATTTTTACTGATAGAAAACGTTTCATCCACGACCTTGTTCAACAAAATGCCACAAGTCCTGGGTGAACATAAGCTTTCACTTGAAAAGATCTGTGAACAGCTCTGTTCATAAGCCCAGTTATTGCTCAACAGGAAACAGGGAGGAAAGTCTGATATCTACAAATAGTAGCCACAGAAGATATTTCTATTTTTTTTTTCAGGAATTGGAATGGATACTGAACCCATCAGCAGTTTTACCCTGATGACAGACATGAAAATATGACTTCATTTTGGAACAGATTGTAACGGCTGGGAATGAAAACAGTATTTCGGAAAGAGACTTTTATGTAGAAGTGGTTTGGGGGTCAAGTTAAATCTAACAACTGTGGAATCTGGGGAAGGAGTGGGACAAACCTGGGCTCCTCCATCAGCCACAGCCAGCATGGCCAATGGTGTGGAATGAGAGAAATTGAAATTCTCTCCAACAAAAGAGATGTTATCACAAGATGCTGGGAGGTGGGGTAGAATGAGGATTTTATTTTCAAAACAGCTCAACACAATCAGTTTAGTTTGTTTCCAAATGTTGAATATTCATGTGATGTGTTGTCTTTGTTTTGATAGCCCCGGAGGAAGGCCTTTGCACAATAACCTCATCCAGATGTTTTTGACAACTCCCATCAGCCCCAAGCCAGGCTGCTCTATATGGTCCAAATCTTAGGCATTCTTCAGCAAGGTAGAATGAATCCATAATAACCCGTCTCCTTTTCTGGATAGAGATGCCTCTAGGGGTGCCCACCCTTGTTGTTCCGCCACCTGAGGCAGCTACCTCAGACTGCCTCATGTCCCAGCCCTGCCCGGTCCTGCCAGCTTAATTGAATGAAGTTTTTTGTTCCCTTGATTTGAATGCAGATGCATTATGTTTAAAAACCAGCAGGTGTATGAAATATACTCGGAGTCGAGGGTGGGTTTTATGCTCTTTATTCAGCTCATAGTGGTGAGGAGGAATGGAAGTTCCCCCAGAATGTCTGCTTTATGTACATTATTTACACAATGGGCCCCACGTGATTGGCTAATTCCGGGATTCTCCTGTAGGCCAATCAGGTTGAGGATTCACTTCCACCTGGAGCTGGATTGGGTGGCTCCTGCGGACCAATCAGACTGCTGCATTCTGGGTCCTATTGTTCTAGGACCAATCAGACTGCTGCATTCTGAATCCTATTGTTCTAGGACCAATCAGACTGCTGCATTTTGGATCCTATTCAGCTCAGTACATAACAGTGTAGTGGTAAACTAGGAAGTACTGATCCTCTTCATGACAACCTACAGAGCCATACCCTAGACTAAGTCTATGCAACGAAAAATAACTTTTTGACTAATGCAGACAGGTAAGCCAGATATTTCTCATTTCTCCACCATGGCTTTGATTTACATGCAGCCTGATGAAGGGCTGTGGTGAATTCCAAAGCTTGCTCACCATCTTGTGACATTTTCATTGCGTCACGATAAAGAGGTTTTGGTTTGTTTTTTGGTTTGTTTTTTCCAAAATAAAAGTGGCATGTTTAACCGCTCACCATGCATGCTACTGCCTCTTCCTCTACTGAACTTCTTTGGTGGGTTCCGTCTCTGAGAACAGCTTATTTATGTGGCATCCAGAAGATTGGCTAACGGCTCCACAGAAGATGACATCATCTCCCTGCTGTGAGATAGATGTTGGCGTTTCCTTCCTTGCCCATCACTTCTCCATTGCAGTGCTGTTAAGAACTGTTTTAAAACCACAGGAAGTTTTGAGTTAAAAAAAAGAGAGCATGAACTGTTGGTTTCACTGCTCCTTTTTTGTGGTTCTGGGTGGGCACCAGCTAAAATCCTGGGTTTGTCTGTGGATTTCTTCGGACATTTCTTTCTTTCCCTTATGTATTTATTTCATAAAATTTATAAACCACCTGATTGTAAAACAACAACAACCTCAAAGCGGTTTATGAAAATAAAATAAAAAAATCAGTAAAAATGGTTAAAAATAGCAATTATTTTTTAAAAATTAAAATCAGCAATAAACGAAAAGCAGATTAAAACAGAGGCGAAGTGAAAAGGTGCCACCCTCACTGCCCTGCCACAGTGGTGTGTGGTACCAGTGGTGTGTGGTAAGCCTTGCTTACTTATCTCTGCCAGTTAGATCTCATGAAACACTTGTGAGATGGCACAGAAGTTTTGCAAGATCTCACAAGATCTTGCTGGAAACCACTGCCACTTCTCTGGCAACTGCCTCAGTGCATCTCATGAGAGCGTGGGCCCTGCTTGTTGAGATTCCAGTTTGTCTTTATTCATATTATGATTCTATACTTCTAAGTAAAGGAAACATTACAAAGACACTCTCACTCTCCACTACTTCCTCATGCAAAGGGAACCAAACCTAGCCACATTGCCTTAGAACATGAGTAGGCAAACTAAGGCCCGGGGGCCAGATCCAGCCCAATCGCCTTCTAAATCCGGCCCGCAAACGGTCCAGGAATCAGCATGTTTTTATGAGTAGAATGTGTGCTTTTATTTAAAATGCATCTCTGGGTTATTTGTGGGGCATAGGAATTCATTCCTTTTTTTTCTTCAAAACATAGTCCAGCCCCCCACAAGGTCTGAGGGACAGTGGACCGGACCCGCGGCTGAAAAGGTTTGCTGATCCCTAGCTTAGAACAATGGTTTTCAACCAGTGTGCCGTGGCTCCCTGGGGTGCCTTGATTGATTGTCAGGGGTGCTGCAGGCAACACTGGCCTCTGTCCCTCTTTCCTTCCTTCTCTCCTTCCTCTAATGCCCTCTTGCATCTCTGCCTTCCAAAGGCTTGCACAGCTGTTTGTTGCAGCAGCCCTGGCTACATACTCCACAGGCGAATGGTGCCCCTGGGGCTGGTTGCCAGGAGCTGAGACGGCCTCAGAGTAAGCAAGCAAGCGGGCAAGGGATCCCAGCCAACCAGTCTGCCAGCTCTTGCTGGGGGAATGGACAGACAAGACCCAGGCCCCTGTGGGCACTGTGAGGAGGCACCTCTCTTTGGGGCAGGGGAAAACAGCTCACAGACAAGGTGGCAGCAGTGTGGCTGCCTAGAGGACTCCCAAGGAGAAGGGAGAGGAGAGGAGGCTGAGGGAACACTCCATAAGGGAGGCTGTTTGAAAAGGGTGAGAGGCTGCTAGCTCTGCAGACAAGGAGTGACATAACTGGGCTCCTGAACCCAACAGGAGTGCTGCAGATAGAATGTCAGGGGTCAGGGGAGCCATGGACTCAAAAAGGTTGAAAACCTCTGCCTTAGAACATCCAGTGGCGTAGCGTGGGTTGTCAGCACCCGGGGCAAGGCAAGTAATTTGCGCCCCCTAACCCGTGGATTTGCGCCCCCTAACCCGTGGATTTGCCCTAACCCCAGATGTTGCGCCCGGTGCGGCCGGCCCCCCCTGCACCCCCCACGCTACGCCACTGAGAACATCTCACCATCACCACTCAAGGAAGTGAGAGGCAGAAACTATATAGTAAGAAAAGCCACCTTTTCATTTGATCATGGAAACAAAAGAGCTGGTAAACTTTGATTTAACCTGTCACACCTTCCCCCATTGCCCTAACATTTGCACACAAAGACTATACAGTTTTCGAGAAAGAACATATATAGGAAGAATGAGCCATACGGTACCAAACAAATTATTAGAAGATTGCAGATGAGGTTTCCTAGGAAGTAATTCACACCTTGACCCACTGGTTAAACTGGAATCCAATGGATTTAAGGTGATTGAATTGGCTTAAATCCAAGCTCTTGAGTAGTGTGGAGAGCTGGCAACCCGCCTCCGATAATCAACCGGTCTTTGAAAGGTATTATTATGTCAGGCAGGCCTAACTCTTTGTTTTTACTGAAAGTAATTCAAGCCTTCAGCGCTATTCCTGTTCACTTTACTGCTCCAACTCAGTAGCTCTATCCCTTGAAGTGCTTTGCCAGGAAGAGGTATAGGCGATGACAGAAACCTGTGATATCCAGGCGCAATTTAGTATCACAAATAACTATTGGTAGTAAATAAAAAGGAAGATAGCCTGCCAAAGTACACTCGGTAGGTGTTCCTTAGAAAAAGAAATGGAATTCTTTCTGAGATTTGCAAGTCCATGATTTCGCAAGCTAAGGGTGTGTTTAAACCTAAGTCTGCCATTCTGATTATAAATTACACAAACATTCCCTCCCATATATCAAACAAGTCTCTCTCTTTTTTTTGGCAGCAGATTTTACAGGTGGGCAAGAAAATAGCAGTTCTGGGCATTGTTTAACTATCAAGCCTTTTTTAAAAAACAAAAGAAAATCTGAAATTTTATTTGTTCCAAAAATTTCTGCCTCGCTTTTGATGAAATGCAGCAAATACAACCAGGCTGAGCACTGTGCTCCTTCCCATCTCTTTGCCTCTGAGACCCTCCCTGCGGAAAAGGAGGAAGAAGAGGAAGAGGAGTTGCCACCGGCGGCTGCCACAACGCGGACATACAATGTCACACGGACTACATGCAGCCGTGTTCATGTGACATCTCACGCCCGCATTGCAGTGACGGACACCCACAATCCTGAGGGTGAGATGGCAACCCTGGATTAGGAAAACGTGTGGAGAAGCCATCTGTCAACAATCCTTGGCTACAAAAGCCAAATGAAATCACTGTGTTCTAAAGCTGTGGACTTCTGAATATAAGATACCAGGGCCAAGGACATACAAACACACACAAACACACACACACACACACACACGAGCTGTTGACTTCGCCTCCTTCTCGTAGGCTTCCCAGAGGCGCTTAATAGCTGGCTTATATTGAAAACAAGATGCTGGCTTTGATCTGATATTGTGCTCCTCCCCTCTGAATGAAAGCTTTGTACCGCAAACAGCAAGGGAGACACATTTTGAATTTCCTGTCAGTTTCAGCATGGCATTCACCCGCCAAAGTCTTCCAGAGCCAACAGGCATGAATCATCCCTCACTCCGCTGAAAACCACAACAGTTCTGAGGCCCACGATGGGTGGCGCAATTCTTCTGCAACTGACGGCTCCCATTGGATTAGACTTTTCCACAAAAGGATAAACTGTAATGCCCAGCTCAGAGATTTTGTGGGTGAAAAGTGAGTCCTAGAGTAAGAGGCCAATTACAGGCAAGAAGCCGAGAACAGCCTTTGCTGCACTGGGGCCTGTAATGTGCATTCCTATCCTATATGTTGGCCAGAACGCACATCAACATTAGAAATGCCTCTGTTCTACTTTCGGCTTCTGCTTTTACTGGAAAAATCAGGAGTTGCAATAATCCATTCAAAAGCAACCGAAGGGTGATTTAAGACATGTGTAAATAGAAAACACCCCAAACCAGCTATTGAAGCAAGAAGCTCAGTGACATGAGCATGACTTAATTTGTCCATGGGCTCACCCCTAGAACCAGTAAGGATGAGAATAGTACGACTGCTGTGTGCAGAGTACCACTGACCATGTGCAGAGTGGCTGCAGGGTGCAGAGAACTTTAAGGCGAAAGAGTTGGGTCTTAGAAGTGCTTCAGCATGGGGAACATTACTCTCAATGTGCATTATTCATTCATTCACAACACGAAAATATATAAAGTATATATATATATATATATATATTGTAAAGCACTAGAAAAACCAATGCAAAACTAAAGTACAGGATTTCAGTGCATCATCTGCTGTAAACCATGGTTTCTGCCAAATCAGTATTAATGGTTATGCAATGCCTGGGCAAACATATATATTTTTTAAACAAATGCAGGGAACATAATGTAATTGTTGCATGCTTTATTATGCATTGTAGATGACATGTGGCTCAGTGACTGGGAGTTCTCCCTAGAATGAAAAATATTCTTGTTACTGCTAAGCTGGTGACAACATCTGTGGGCACCTAGATATCAAATGTTCCATAGGCAGCTATTGGTTCATTTCCAGGAAGGCGGATGAATTTGAGTTCTCTGGCGGTGTTGCTGTCATTTTAGCATTCTGCATTACCAGTTGTGCTATAATAACGGAAGTAGCTGCCCTGTTCACACTGCCTGGTTTCCAAGAGTAATGCTCTCTAAGAGTAATCAACACAACTGTATAGGAAATGATACAGTATGAGCGAAGAGAAGGCAGAATCTTTATGAATCTTCAGTGTAAGCGGAAAATGTTTTCCTCTATGTTAAGCTCAGTCTACTTTCCTCATTTTAATTCGTATTTGCTAACAGCCAGCATAATCTCTAAAGTGCTACTTTTAATCTTATGACTGTCCATGCATGTTTATTTACACTATGAATCATTTTTTTGTTACCTAGTTTCTTTTAACTTCATTAGAATTCTCTTGATTCGTTTAAGACTATGATTCATAAGAATTTGTTTTGCTGTATCCATCAAACTATTCAGTCTGTAACCATTGCCCTTAAAATAAATCATTTTACATTTACTTTCATCCATTGTGGTTTTTTTAAATAAAAAAGTCTTTATTTTTAAAGGAACGTTATGGCTTGAAAGTTAAAAATTCCAATTAGTGCTGGGCCAAAGTGTTTAGCAGATATTTCTTTTCAGTATTTCTGAAATCATGTCAAATCATAGAATTGCAGAGTTGGTAGCGACCCCAGGGGTCATCTAGTCCAGCCCCCTGCAATCCGAGCATCTCAGCTACATCATGCATGACAGGTGGCCAGCCAATCTCTGCTTCAAAACCTCCATAAAATCATAGGTGCGATCCTATCAGAAGGTCTATTCAGCTTGATGTCTGAATTGAGTATTTCTTTGGCATGGCCTGAAAAGGGGAATTCAGAGTAGGGCCAGGGTCGGGTTGGGTCCCAAGCCTGTTCAGCATAAACTATTTTCCCTCTGCTAAGCTTAGGCCAGCTCAGCCAGCAGGAGCCCTGCTCCTGAATGGAGTTTGGATTCCATGGCTTAATTTACCAGCTTAATTTGTTTTGTTTGTTTTCTTGTTTTTGTTATGCATTTTGTGTTTTTATCTTGCATTTTTATGCTGTGAACTGCCATGAGATCTACGGAGGAAGGGTAATAAATAAAATAAATAATAATAATAATAATAATAATTTGCACCAGCTTTGGTCCTCCAGTTGTTGCTGAGCCACAACTCCCATTAGTGTCATAGCCCCATCCGAGTCCCGCTTCCAAGCAAGCAGGGGCTAGGAGTCTACAAGGAACAGTAACTTGAGAGCAGGTTCCACATACAATGTCAAACAGTCTAGAGGTCAGGGAATCCATAGGAACACAGAGCCAAGGGTCCCGATGGAGTGCAGGAAGCAACAAGGTAGTGCCAGGAACTACAGGTGCTGTTTCCAGCATTTCACTGCTGCTGAGAGCTCTGTTTATGAAGGCTAGAGCCAGCTAGTCCCATCAGCGCCTTCTCCTCTGTGTCCTTGAAGACAGATCAGCTGCAGGTGGAGTCAATCTGCCTTCTTCCTCTTCAGGCTGCTGTTCGGCAGGTGAAGCTGACTCCTGGCCCATGACAAGTAGCCCTAGCAAGCATGGCCAATGGCCAGGGATAGGGGGACAAGTAGTTCTGCAAAATTTGGAGGCCCACAGGTTCCTCACAGATGGCATAAACTACCCTTTCCATTTTTGTCTCTCCCAACCTGTGTTTAATAACAAGGGACACTCAAGATGGCTTGCAAGAGATTGTCCCGTCAATGCTCATAATATCAAGTGGTACAATTTGAAAATGTTTAAGCAAACCTAACACTAAACATCTTAATTAATGCAGCATGAAGATTCAGTGGAGATTTCAGGGACAGTCTTCTACCAGCCTGACATTCTGCAAGTTCTTCAGATGCTTTCCTTGCGAAATTGGAAGAGATTGAGCAATAAGGAGGTCTAGACCCCCTCCTTCTGTTATGCTCTCATTCTCTGCAAACACAAAAGTGGACTCAGCGAAGCACATTTGCTGAGAAGCATGGAGCCTGGATGAACCATCTTTCAGGAATGCCTGTCTTCTGGGGTGTAGACAAAGCAAATAATAGTACTAGTCTATTTGTCAGAAGCTATTTTTTCTTTCCATGAATGCATTCAAATAGAGGCTGGACAGTCGCCTGGTCAGGAAATGATGGTTAGGTAGCATGCCTTGAGGCAGGGATTGGACTCAATAACCTGTGATGTGCCTTCTGGCTATGATTCATGATGTTTCTTGTGAGCACCAGAAGAACACAGGTAAATGGACAACTAAGGAACAACTATTTTTCTTCATGAATATTGGAACCACAGTCAAAACGATATATATTTTCCCCCAGTAAGATTCCACAACAATTAACAGTAAGTTTCCTCCCCAACGCCTGTAGGTTTTCGCAATAATGGACAGCCAACGCTGCTACAAAGTAGCCCAGACAATTAAAATCAATCCTTTGATCCACAGCTTTGTCCACTTCCCCAGCTCAGGAATGCTGGAGTTTGGAAAGAAAGCTGACATTTCAATAAACAAAAGGCTCAGACTGGAATTTTATATAGGAGGTGCAAGTTCCACCTCTTCTCGGTTGTCAGACAGGCCCTGATATAGGCAGGTGCTTCCATGCGCTTCCCCCTCCTCTAGAGTAGCCTCATGTGCAGCTAGCTCCTGCCTGCCTTGCTGCCTCATCTGTCCCTGTGGGAGATGTTTGAGTGTTTGAGAGGGAGCTGGGCTCCTCCTGGTAGACCTCAAGTTCCAGGTATAGGTGGGATAGATCCCCAACTATCTTTCAGGAACAGGCCCTTGCTTTCTGGGCAAGGCCTTAGCAATGATTTCTGCATTGACTTCCAGCTCTACAATTCTATGATTCCTCCTGCCAATAAAGACCAATAATAACAATTCTATGATTCTATGTTAACTGTTCTGCAGGTTATATCCAGGAATTCCATTAACTATAGCAGGGATGGAGTCTGTGGCCTTTTCGACACTGTTGTACTACAACTCCCATCATCCCTAACTATTGGCCATGCTGGATGTGGCTAATGGATCTGGAGTCCAATGACATCTGGAGGACTTCTGGTTCCCCATCTCTGGCCTTAAGGTAAACACCCAATTACGGTCAATAGGGCTGACACCCAGCTATGTGTGCATAAGGTTGAAGCCCTGCTATGCAAACATACATGGGAATTACCACAGTGGGGCGTTGTTCCATCCAAGCAAATATGCACAGGATTGGGCTGCAAATCACCTTAGAAATGTGGGTAAGTTTGAGCCACCACCAGCGTTCTACACTCAATGCAATCTTTTCATCCCAAGAGTCTGGTGTTGTAAAGCTGCAATGAGTGTGGGGACATGGGTAGTAGTCTAAACCACTGAGCCTCTTGAGCTTTCCAAGCAGAAGGTCGGGGTTCGAATCCGCATGACAAGGTGAGCTCCCGTTGCTCTGTCCCAGCTCCTGCCAACCTAGCAGTTTGAAAGCACACCAGTGCAAGTAGATAAATAGGTACTGCTGTGGCGGGAAGGTAAACGGCATTTCCATGCACTCTGGCTTCTGTCATGGTGTCCCGTTGCACCAGAAGCGGTTTAGTCATACTGGCCACATGACCCAGAAAGCCATCTCCCTCAGCCTGAAAAGTGAGATGAGGGCCATATCCCATAGTCACCTTTGACTCGATTTAACCATCCAGGGGTCCTTTACCTTTATCAGGAGTGCAGTAAGTGATGTTCCTACTCGAACAAAAGTCTTGATTCTCTTCTGCCATGCACATCCACCCTCCTCATGTTTAGCAACACTTTACAATAATTAAAATATTCTTGAGACTCTGCCAAATGAAGGGGATCATTGAGTGCAGATGCTCACTCTGCAGTGGGAAGCTGATCTCATCTCAGCAACAGAAACCACCAAAGTCGACTGCTTGGGGCTTTGACTATTTTTGCCAGGAGTTCTGCCACTTCTCTTCTTGGCAATCTTAGAAAGCTGAGATCACTTTTTTGGCTCTTGGGAAACGTTGAGCAACCTCGGTTTCCACATGCCCGTCTTTCCCTTTTATGGCACCCGCAGAAGTGGCATCCTCCCCACCTCCTCGTTAGCTAATTTCAAGGCATGTCATCGCTACCTGTACACACCTTTAGCAGCACACATTCCCCCTAAGGGAAATGGGACTTATTCCAGCATCGCCCTATGACATTTGTTTTATTCAACGCTGCAAAAGCGCACTACCTGGACCCCAGTAGAAGGGGAACTGGTGCAATGTTGCAGCTTGATCCTCATATGCATGTTCACTCAGAAGTAAGGTAAAGGGACCCCTGACCATTAGGTTCAGACTACATACAGTGGTACCTCAGGTTATAGATGCTTCAGGTTACAGGCCCCGCTAACCCAGAAATAGTACCTCGAGTTAAGAACTTTGGTTCAGGATGAGAACAGAAATTGCACGGCGGAGGTGCGGCAGCAGCGGGAGGCCCCATTAGCTAAAGTGGTACCTCAGGATAAGAACAATTTCAGGTTAAGAACGGACCTCCAGAACGAATTAAGTTCTTAACCCGAGGTACCACTGTACACAGATAGGGAGCATGTGGCTGCCTCAGGTAGCTTCACTCTTGATGTATAAACTTTGCCAAACCAGTGAGCTGGCCAGAAATATACCTGCCCTGGAGGAATTACATGACTGCCATTCCCACCCCCTCCCACCCCTTCCCTAAATATCCGCTTTGTTTTCAAAGGTAATCCGCTCAAGCCTAGCCCTCGAAACTGCACGTGGATCAGGCTTACGTAATTTGAACTATGCCTCAGCCCCGGAGCTTGCTTCAAATGCAATGGGACATTTGAAATAAATAATAATCAGGAGTGTTCTTTCTAAGGGACGCTCCCTTCATCAGCTATGCAAATTACACGGCTGTAAAATGTAACTACAGCCAAAATTGCCATCTGTTGGTATCTGTCAAGATACCTGTCCTTTTAATAGCTGTGTGGCACTCCATCACCGGCTGCATTTAAAAAAACAAAACTACTCTGCACCTGATCAGAATTCTTCATTCATGGTTTTCCGTCGCCATCAGATCTGTGTTAGGTTTAAAGTCTCTCTCTTACACTCTCTCTGCGGGAATGGGTATGCAAATATCCCCCTTCTCACTCACCAGAGTTGGACAATGGTACTTCTAGATTTATATAATAACATATGGTAGTATAACTGATTCTATTTATTGCACCATACTGTATCTTTTCTCTCTCGTGTTTTACTTCATTTGTATTTGCACTTTATTTTCTATAACTGGGATTTTCTTACTAAAATATTAATAAAGAAATAAAACAAAAAGGTCTGCACAAGGGAGAATTGTAGGTCCTGTATGTTTGTTTGTTTGTGTGTGTGTGTTGTCCACACCCACTGACATGTAGGCCCCAGAGGGTTGGTCGAAGATGAACATGATCCTTGGGTCAAGAAAGGGCTTGTTGTTGTTTAGTCATTTAGTCGTGTCCGACTCTTCCTGGCCCCATGGACCAAAGCATGCCAGGCACTCCTGTCTTCCACTGCCTCCCGCAGTTTGGTCAAACTCATGCTGGTAGCTTCGAGAACACTGTCCAACCATCTTGTCCTCTGTCGTCCCCTTCTCCTTGTGCCCTCCATCTTTCCCAACATCAGGGTCTTTTCCAGGGAGTCTTCTCTTCTCATGAGGTGGCCAAAGTACTGGAGCCTCAGCTGCAGGATCTGTCCTTCCAGTGAGCACTCAGGGCTGATTTCCTTAAGAATGGAGAGGTTTGATCAGTGATCAGTGTGTGTCAGGGGGTGGGTTAGGAATGAATGAATGTTGTTGTTGTTTAGTCGTGTCCGACTCTTCATGACCCCATGGACCAGAGCACACCAGGCACTCCTGTCTTCCACTGCCTCCCACAGTTTGGTCAAACTCATGCTGGTAGCTTCGAGAACAGGGAAGGGCTAGCCACACCTAATTTAGGCTGCATAGAGACCATACATTTAAAGCACATCTACCCTCCCAAAGAATCCTTGGGGGCTGTAGTTTACTGCCCACAGAGCTACCACTCCCAGCGCCCTTAACAAACTACAATTCCCAGGATTCCTTCTGTGTGTGAGAAAATATGTTTTGAACATATTGTGTGTGTGCACCTCAGTCCTTTCAACAGGAGATGCTGAGAACTGACCTTTCGCATTCAGGGTATACGCTGCGGCCTTTGCCCTCAAAGTCTCAGGTTCAGCTCTTGCAGTGTGAAGCTTGGGGTGAGTGGAGTCTGTGCACACCCAAAGCTCAGCAACTTTAAGCCACGTTTATTTCAGCAGGAAAGATTTTAAGCGCATGCCTAACTCTTCTATTGAAATCAACAGGACAATCAATCAATCAATCAATCAATCAAAAGTGCTTATCTGTGGCTGGATCATGCCCTATTAAGAGAGGGTGCTGCAGGCAGCAAAGACCCATAACATAGCACAGTATTGCTTCTAAAAAATAAGAGTCCCGTTTTTGGAAATTGTAGAAGGGGAGTGTGCTTTTGTATTTGGGTTCTGCTTATAAGACTTCTGCACTGTGATGCCTTATAGATGAGCCTTATCCAGCAGGCTCCTCTTATGTTTGCAGAGATGTGTTGGGATGTTATTTTGTTCTTCTTGTCCGAAGCGGATATTGCGATGAAATATGACAGTAATAATAATAATGAAGCACCCAGAGTAGTCAGCTAAGTCCTACCTGGAGTTAGGCACACTGAAATTAAAGAACCTCCATCAGCAACGTCTGTTAACTTCAATAGGTCTACTCAGAGTAGGAATTCTGCTGAATATAAAGGTAAAGGTAAAGGTACCCCTGCCCGTACGGGCCAGTCTTGACAGACTCTGGGGTTGTGCGCCCATCTCACTTAAGAGGCCAGGGGCCAGCGCTGTCCGGAGACACTTCCGGGTCACGTGGCCAGCGTGACATCGCTGCTCTGGCGAGCCAGAGCCGCACACGGAAACGCCGTTTACCTTCCCGCTGGTAAGCGGTCCCTATTTATCTACTTGCACCCGGAGGTGCTTTCGAACTGCTAGGTTGGCAGGCGCTGGGACCGAGCAGCGGGAGCGCAACCCGCCGCAGGGATTCGAACTGCCGACCTTTCGATCGGCAAGCCCTAGGCGCTGAGGCTTTAACCCACAGCGCCATCTGCTGAATATAACCACCCCTATTTCCATATTCACTACTTAAAAACAGGAGGCCATTGCTAAATGCCCCCGATTCTATATGGTGACTATAAGGCTGCAGTATCTGTACAGTATCTGTATCTGTACTTCCTTAGATGTCCAGGCGAATCAAGTTAAGACAAGCCAGTTCTGTGACAGCTCAGTCAGTAGAGCATGAGACTCTTAATCTCAAGGCTGTGGGTTCAAGCGCCACTTTGGGCAAAAGATTCCTGCATTGCTGGATTAGATGATCCTCATGGTCCCCTCCAACTCTACAATTCTGCAATTCTAAGTCCTGCTTATACATGCAAGAGGAGAATCAAGCAGCAACATTTTCCTTGGACTATACCACTTCACTCTGCAGGGGGAGGATGGGATGTTTGAGTATTTCACAGGACCGGGGAGGGAGGCATTGCAATTACATTAAAAACCTCCCATTATGTGCGAAACTAGCCTGCCAGCGGGAAAGGTTCAGCTTAGTGTTTGTATGCGGAAACTTTTTCACAGAACGGTACTGAAATAAAAACAAACTTGTGTCTGCAGTATGAGACAGTACAGACCAGGGTAGGGAAGTATTGCCGCTTGATTCTCTTGCAAGCTGCCTTTCCAAGTCAGCACGCAGAAGATTAAGTTAGCTGCATTGCCTTTGCTGGGCTGTTCAATCGATCACCAGGGCATAGGGAAAGGGGTATCCCGAAGCAAGCCGGAGCAATAATATGTTCTCTGGACTGCAGCACCTCAGGTTTAGGCGAGAGTCTGTGCATTTCAACGTGGCATGAAATCTCCATTCCCCGTCCTGTCTCTCCCTTTGTGTATTAGTTTGCGTTTGCGGGCACAGCTAAGTCTGTGTGGCTGAACTATACGGTACAGATGCTGGTGGATGGCAAACAAGGTTCTTTGCTGCGGGTAGGCTGAAGTCCCTTTGCACGATTAGAAAAGAACCAAACCTTTAAATAAGCTCCTAAACCTTTCTTGCTGACATGCTAGCTTTCTACGCGCAAAGTATCGTTGGATGGGGACGAAACGTTCTCGCGCACGTGCCGAACTCCCAACTGCAGACCTGCGGAGGGGGAGGGCGCCGAAAAAACTTCGTTTGAGTGGAGGCCACAGGGAAAAAGCAGGAACGCACCCGATCTATTTGCATCATCGACGAGGCCTTTACTTGAGAGTAAACGCGCAGAGGCTCAGGCGCGCCACGGCCCTTGCTCGCCCTACACCACCGATTTCGTTCAGCTGAACTCGCGGGACGGCAGGGCTGCACCCATCCTTTGCCAGGATGGATGATGGCGATCGGGGTGGGGGGGACTTAGTTGGAGGGAGAGGGAGGACCCCACCCGCCCTCCTCCCAGCTTCTACTGTCGAGGGAAGGCGCCCTTTCGCTCTCCGGCGTCCACCAGCTCCCGCGCCCCGCGCCTTCTCCGTGCGCTTTTGGCAAGCCCGAGCGCACCGCCTTCGCTCCTTCGCAGCCGCGGGGAAAGGCCCTCCGGGCGCTTCCCGAGGCGGCTGGGCTGCACCCACTTGCCCCGTGGCCAATGGGGCGCGGGGCTGGGCGGAGCCGGGCCGAGCTGCCTCCCCGACTGGAGGAGCTCGAAGGAGCGAACTTGCAAACGGCGCTGCGAGCTAGTGAGTAATCCGCGAGCCAGGCGGCGGGAGCACATGGTGGCAGCAGCGGCGCAAGGACGCGCGGGCGCCGCGTCCGGGTAGCGAGTCTGTCGGTCTCTCTCGTCCCCGCGCTCCTCCTGCTCCTCGGTCCGGCTTGGCTGCCTGGGACGCCGGGCTCCCAGCTGCCCTCGGAAGGCGGCTGATGAATTCTCCCGAGAGAGAGACGCCCGGCGCCCCGGCTGCGCCTCTCTGCTCCCGGCACGCCGCTGAAAAGAAAAAGACGCGCAGCGGACACTTGAGTCGCCACCGCTGCTAACGGCAGACGGACTTTCCGAAGCCACGGAAGGGCTCTGGGGGACGTCGAAGCTTTTCGAATCGGCGATCGGCTTTGAACTTGGCAAAGCGTTTGGAGGAGATACAGTTCGGATTATTATTATTTTTGTATATATATATTGGAGAGGAGGGGATTCATTTCATGTTGACATATTGCATATGCACACGTAGGTGAAGACTTGCATCGGAGTGACAAGTGAGGTGGGCGGGGACTGGCCGAACTAGAAGAGAGGGATGGAAAGTCCCACTGAGGCAGAAGGCAAAGACCAGTTTGCAAGCTGAACTTTGAAAAGCGCGAGACCTGGCAAGAAAAGAAAGCCAGCCTAACAGACAACTGAGAACGCTTTTATGCAAGAAAAGGCATCTTTTGCTGGCTAGCCAAATTGCACTCGGCTTCTAAGAGCTCTTGTTGCTATTACTGGCCACCTTTTTTCCTAATCTCCCTACTTTATGAATTTCTCCGAAAAAGCCTGCCGCCTTTCCACCATCTGCTCTCCTAGCTCTGCCTTTGAAATGCAGGATTCTTCAGTTCTCTCCGATTTGGATTTCCATCCTCTTCCAGCTGAAATCTGGGACTCTTGACTTTTGCTGCCGTTTTGTTCTTCTTTGACCCAGTTGGCTCCTTGCGATTGTCCCAGCCTCACCATGTCTTTCAACCCCACCATGCTGCCTTCTGCCAACGGCTCCTCCAATGGGACAGGAGGGGCACCTGAGGGCAGCAAGCCCTTGACCATCCCTGCTGTCATGTTCATCTTTGGGGTGGTGGGGAACCTCATTGCCATTGTGGTGCTCTGCAAGTCCAGGAAGGAGCAGAAAGAGACCACCTTCTACACGTTGGTGTGCGGCTTGGCCGTCACGGACCTCCTGGGCACCTGCCTGGTGAGCCCGGTCACGATCGCCACATACCTGAAGAACGAGTGGCCCGGCGGCCAACCGCTTTGCGAATACAGCACCTTCATCCTCCTCTTCTTTGGACTGTCTGGACTGAGCATCATCTGCGCAATGTCCATTGAGAGGTACCTAGCCATCAACCATGCGTACTTCTACAGCCATTATGTGGATAAGAAGCTGGCAGCGCTCACACTCTTTGCCATCTATGTTTCCAATGTCCTCTTCTGTGCCTTGCCGAGCATGGGCTTGGGCAGCACAAAGCTGCAGTACCCCCAGACTTGGTGCTTTATAGACTGGCGGACCAACGTCTCCACGCACGCCGCCTATTCTTACATGTATGCTGGCTTCAGTTCCTTCTTGATCATGGTCACCGTGGTTTCCAATGTCTTGGTGTGCATGGCCCTGATCCGCATGCACCGACAGTTCATGCGGCGCACCTCCCTGGGGACGGACAATACCGCCAGCCGATTGTCGGACTTCCGCCGGCGCAGGAGCTTCCGGCGCATGGCCGGCGCAGAGATCCAAATGGTCATCTTGCTCATTGCCACCTCCTTGGTTGTGCTGATCTGCTCCATTCCTCTCGTGGTGAGTAATGTTGGCTTAGCCTTTTCTTTGTCAGTTTCATCACTGCAGCCACAGATTCCCCACAGCAGAAAAAGCCAAAGGCTGCTTCTGTGGTTGGAAAGGGAGGTTCCTAACGTCGATATTTTCATGCAGGTGATCTAAAATGTTCTCTCAAACCCCCCACCACCACCATCCACAAGGGAAAAGAAGGAAGCAACTCTGTCCCAGCCTTCTTCTTTGACATTGCTTATTGCTAGGCGGGGTAGGAGAAGGCTGTGGCCATTTTCATAAAGAAACTAAGAAGCACCTTTGAACTTGCTCTTTGTGTCACATGTTAATGTTTTGTCACCTGCTCACGTGGGACAGGATGCAGAAGAGACATTAAATGCACATTGTGGGCCAGTCCAAATGTGAAATACACATTGCACTCAAAGTTAAGTGGTGGGTGTGTCTGTGGGTGTATGGTAGAAACTGATTGAAGCCCAGTTTCTGAAAAGTCCCTTTGTGCCCCATGAATTGTCAATAGCTCCCCAAATATAAAAGCAGCCCTGCACATGGAGTAGTTAAATAATACTTGAATTCTATACCAATGCGTTGCTTGAACTAAAGCTCATAGAAACATACATGCACACACAGATACTTCCTAACCTCAGACTTACCGAAACTACAAAGTTTGTGGCCAGCACGGGAAGTTGGATGAATTTCTACATGTTTATAGGGCTAGCGTGAAATTTGCAGAGACACTCACATGCCAGAGAATAAAATGACTGCTGAGGTGTTTTTTTAAAATCCCCAACTGTTAGCGATACGTGTGTTGCACAAATATTTCTGGATAGGGATTTCAGGCTGAAACATTCATAGTCTGCGCCTTACAGTCTGCTGGTTTTAGCTGGTTCCAAAAAGAAGATCTCCCTTGGAGAAATGCAGAGATGTTATTGTTGCACAGACTGCTGCAGTAACAGTTGTGTGCTTGATGTCAGGAGGTAAACCTTCAACTTCTAGGGAAAAAAGCACACTCTTAAAGAAAGACCAGTGCCTGTCTTTCTTTCCCCATTGACTGGGGTGGGGAGGTGAAGGTGTGTGCCGGGGGGGGGGGGACCAGTTGTGAGCTTAGCTGAGACTTGTACCAATAAAACAGAAACCAATGAAACATGGCAAACCACTACTTTCTTGGCAAGGGTACATTAAACAAACAACTGACAACACATACTTGCTTATCGCCCCGCCCTTTCACCCCGGGAGCTAAGCCGTTGTTGTTAGGGGAGAAGTGTGGTGAATCCAGCTTGGTGCAATGGAGTTTATTGTAGGCGATAATCGTTCTGAAATAACTCCTTCTCGAGGGTGTAGCAAAACCAGGGAGGCTCATAATTAAGAGGGAAAGAGGACTGGGTTGAGCACAATCCTGAACTGTTCAGGTAAATGGTATACTTTTTCAAGTCAGGCCAGTTTTGCTACATAACTAGCATAATCCAGCTGTGGTCTGGGTTACTAGCACTTGACAAGCTGTCCAGCTGGTGTTTTCCGGTGTGTAACTGGACACCTTTGCATGCGGTGCTGTTTACAGGGACTGTACCAGAGGCTGTGTTGCACAGTCTTTTTCTTACACCGAAACCATCTCCATTTAAGGGGGGGAAGTGCAATCGACACATAGGAGAGGCATGCAGTCGGTGCTCTGCAAAGGTTGCCTCAGCAGAAGAGACACATGTGCGTTCTACCTTCGTGGGTGGAGATGGTCTCTGTGTAGGAAGAAGCATCCTTTTAAAACATGGAATGGATTGAGTCAAAAACATCGTGGGTCATGGGGTATTTCAAGTAGAATACGTTCACAAACAGAGGGAATCTGAGCCGACCGAGTTGTGTGCTTTTGGACAAAAAGCAAACTCTGAACAGTGAAAATAGACTTTGTTTACTGCCCAGGCACTAGCCTGTTTTTGTTTCAGCACCAGATGGACTCCTTGGGCAATAGAATAACCCAAGCATTTTGACATTGTTGCAACGTGTATTAATAGGCCCTAATTGGAATGCCTGTTTCTCCACCTAAACATATTCTAAATGCCAGTGGCTGGTCCTAGAAGTTCAGCTATAGTGAGTGGGCCGTGCTGGTGCCCCCTACACATTTTGAGATGAGAGAATTCCGGGCTGTACCATTTCAAACTGCATGCTGGGGACCGCTATAGTTTTGGATACAATCACTCTACAAAAGCTCTGTTTCAACTAGTAAAACTAGTGTTCTTGTTTTGAAGATATTAAGAAATATCTATCTATCATCTATCTCTATCTATCTATATCTATCTATCTATCTATCTATATATCTATCTATCTATCTATCTATCATCTCTCTCTATCTATCATCTATTTATCCATCCATCCATCCATCCATCCATCCATCCATCCATCCATCTGTCTATCTATCTCTATCGTCTGCCTATGCTATTCCCTGCTGAATGAGATCATATCATAATAGGGTTTATTACATGTGGGTTTTTTTTTTGAAACAGCAGCAACAATGTATTTGCATCATGTCCTCACTCTAGTAAGTTATGACAAGGAGTTTCTCGTGATTTATATCTTCGACCTGGTGCCTTCCAAACATTTAGGACTCCAACTCCCATCAGCCCCAGCCAGCAGAGCTCACTGATGGGAGTTGAAGTCCAACAACATCTGGAGGACCACAGGGTCCCCATAAGAGAGAGCTGGCTTAAGAGCAACTCAGGAATTTGAACCCAGATCTGCCCAGTGAGAGGCAGTTTCTCCCACTAGGCTGAGGTATTAAGAATAACAGTATCTTGCATTTGAAGGAGCAGATCTGATCTTCTGTTGAGCCATTCTTGGTTTGACTAAAAGCAGCTTAGTGATTTACACTGTGGTGACAAGTGATTTCCCTCCACCAAAGTGACTGTTTATTGAAGTTTGGCTCAAAAGAAGCCCTGACTGTCAATTGGATTCTTGCACTGATTTTAGAGCAAGCAGTCTTTCCCTTTTTCACATCCTGCAACATGGGGCAGATTCGAACAACTTCTATCATCCCTGTGCACTCGGGGCTGATGGGAGCTGGGAATCTACCAACATCCCTGCTCTGTTCATCTATGATCACCTGGGGTTTCTGAACAAAGCTCCCCATGTTCCCTTTAGATTGGTTTCAGCTGGCACTGATGAGATAGCAGCCCAGATTTTGGAAGTGCACGGAGGCTGCGTAAGACAAGTACCAAGTTCTTCTGGGCAAAGGTTACTTCATAAATCCAGCCTCCCACTTAATATTAACTGGCTGGCTATATATAGCGGTGTATCAGAATGTGATAGAGGGACTTTTATGAGCACAGGTGAAGACTTGGTGGAAGGAGACTCCTTTGTTTGTTGTGGGAGGTAACTGCTATAAAAGGGCACTTTATGGTAAGCTTTGCTGGGTAAGGCGTATATAATGTTTGCCTTGAGTCAGGACAGGGAAAAAGAAAAACCACCCCTTCCCTTAAAGTATTGGATAAAAACTAAAGCCCGTGCTTGCACACAACACATTTAAAGCACATCCCTCCCACCCCGTAACAGAATACTGGGAGATGTAGTTTACCCCTCACAGAACTATTATTCCCAGAATCCTTAACAAACTAAAATTCCCAGGATTCTTTGGAGAGGGAATGTGCTTTAAATGACTGGTATGTATGTAAGCTCAGTGTTCCAGGCTGGCTCACAATACTGTCTTTTCTTAGCGTTGCAAAACCTCAAAATCACACTGGGAGCTATCTGGATATGGAAGCTTTCCACGTGGAGGGAGATTTTGACATGGAGACGTACTCTGTCACCCATTCTCATGTGCATTCTGAGGTGACACAGCCACGTGGAGGGCTGTACCGCATGGGAGTCTTCATAGTTGAACTCTACAAGGATGTTTGAGGCATAGAAGCCTTCCTGTTTTGAGCTCCGGAGGGAGACGGTTCCACTGTCAAACAGTTCTTACTGTCAGAAAGTTCATCCTAGTGTTTAGTTGGAAGTGCCTTTCCCGCAACTTGAAGCCGTTGGTTTGAGTCCTACCCTCCCGAGTGGGAGAAAACAAGCCCTTGAGATATTTGAAGATGGCCTTCATATCTCCCTCTCAGTCTCCTCTTTTCCAGGCTAAACCACCACTGGAATGTGTCCTCCAAAAGGTTGTCTAGAAGGCTTTCTGGCCCCCGAGCTGGAAAAGGTTCCCCACCTCTGCTGGAAAGGATTTCAATGGAAGCAATTCCCATTGAGCTCAGCTGAACTTGCTTCCGAGTCAAACATGGGTTGGATTGCACTGTTTTGAGTTTGATTTCCACCAGCAGCCCTGCTAGTAAAGAGGTCAGGGTGGAGCTTCCTTTGGGAATGAAGTCATTTGTTGTCTCCTGCGACCAGGTTCCAAAATATGAGCACCTTTCACTGTGTGCAACGAGTTATGACTGGCAGGTATCACTAGCACACAGCCCCTACAAATATCCAGCAATTAATGCAGCTTTGCGATAAAAAGGAAGGTTATTGAGTTAAGTGTCCTAGTTTGCTTAGTGACTGATTGGGTTGCTTTTTATTTAAAAAATCGGCATTAGTCAGGCATGCTGTGTCAACTTCGTACGAGTTTTAGGAACAGCTGGATACACACTAATATTTCCCTGCAGCGGTCTCTGCATCAGAACGCTTTTATCCGAACAAGCTGTTCGTCTGAGAGTGGAATTTAGACCATGACTGCATTTCCCTGGAGTAGCTGTGTTAAAGCAAGAAGCAACTTCATTTGTGCAATTACAGGGAGGGCGGTGGGTGGGAAGACATTTGTGAATTCAGATAAGCTTATCTGGTTGTGTCTGGCACTTAGACTTGCATAGGAACTGCTTGGAAACAAAGGTTTTGGCATCTACCAGCAGGGCTGCCAGATGGCCATTTTTTGAGAGGGTTGTCCAGAACTTCGTCGGACAGCTGTTTCTAACCTGCAGCCCTTCTGATGTTGCTGGACTACAACTCTGGCTGTCTCTGGCCATTAGCCATGACCGCTGGGATTTGTGGACCAGCCACATCTAGTGAACATCTAGCTTGCTGCCAACTCACGCCTACTCTGTAGAAGTGGCACCACATCTCAGAACTGCCCATTTGTAAGATGTACATTTAACTAAAAAGGTGAAGGGACCCCTGACCACTCGTGACTGACTCTGGGGTTGCGGCGCTCATCTCGCTTTATTGGCCGAGGGAGCTGGCGAACCAGAGCAGCGCATGGAAACGCCATTTACCTTCCCGCCAGAACAGTACCTATTTATCTACTTGCACTCTGACATGCTTTTGAACTGCTAGGTTGGCAGGAGCAGGGAACGAACAACGGGACTCACCCCATCGCGGGGATTCGAGCCGCCAACCTTCTGATCGGCAAGTCCTAGGCTCTGTGGTTTAACCCACAGCGCCACCCGCGTCCCTCGTACATTTAACTAGGGCTGAGCAATACCTGGTTTTCAACATTGTGATATATAACCAGCTGAACATCGCAATGTACCAATATATCACAATGTCTGAAATAAGGATGCAGCTATGTAGAGGCATCGGCAGGCTCCGCAGTTTTCCCCGCTTTGTGATTTTTGCCAGTGATTCACTGCCCCCAGAAGGAGACAGGGGGGGAGCTGAGCCGGCAGAGTTAATGGGGGCTGCAGGAATTGAGAGATGCACTGGCTGGTTTCACAGTTTTTCCCACATTATGATTTCTGCATAGCCCCCACACATCATGATTCACAATATATTGCCAGGTCAAAAATAATGGAATCGATATCACAATATGGACTTCAAACTTGGGTTTTAGATGATATATTTACATATCCCCCAGCCCTACAGGTAACATATTTTATGTGGGTGAAATGGATGCCTTCAACTATGTGTGCAACAGGTAGATTCACTAGAGTATGTGGGATACATTTATCAATGACTGTCCTAGAATGTAGCCATGCATTTGGTACCATAGAACACACAGCGAAGCTTCTAGGTTCCCTTGGGGGCAGGGGTGGCTGTTGGTCTGGCTGGGGGTGTGTGTGTGTGTTTTTTGGGGGGGTGTTGCTCTCCAAATGGTTCTTAATTTTATCTTGAAGTTTCTTTAGCTCAGGGGTGGCTAACCTGTAGCCCTCTGCTTGTTGCTGCACTACAGCATCCAACAGCAGAGGTAGCTTACTTGGTAGAACATGAGACTCTTAATCTCGGGGTCATGGGTTCAAGTCCCGGGTTGGGCAAAAGATTCCTGCATTGCCGGGCGTTGGACTTGATGACCCTTTAGGTCCCTTCCAACTCTACAATTCTCTAATTCTATCCCATGCTGTCTGGGGCTGATGGAATCCATCAGCACGTGAATGACAACAGTTTGGCGACACTTGCTTTAGATATTTGTTACCAAATAATAAAATATACTTCTTCTTTATTTAGAGGTGAATATACAAACGCAGGTGGTGCTGTGGGTTAAAGCCTCAGCGCCTAGGACTTGCCGATCGAAAGGTTGGCGGTTCGAATCCCTGCGGCGGGGTGCGCTCCCGCTGCTCGGTCCCAGCGCCTGCCAACCTAGCAGTTCGAAAGCACCTCCGGGTGCAAGTAGATAAATAGGGACCGCTTACCAGCGGGAAGGTAAACGGCGTTTCCGTGTGCGGCTCTGGCTCTGGCTCTGGCTCTGGCCAGAGCAGCGATGTCACGCTGGCCACGTGACCCGGAAGTGTCTCCGGACAGCGCTGGCCCCTGGCCTCTTAAGTGAGATGGGCGCACAACCCCAGAGTCTGTCAAGACTGGCCCGTACGGGCAGGGGTACCTTTACCTTTTATACAAAGCTATATACAGGGTCCCTCTAGCCCAGTATTGCCCTACTGTGACTGGTGATGGCCCTCTAGGGTCCAGGTTCTCTAGGGCCCTGCCTACTTCTGCTAATTTTTTAAAAATTAAACCGTAGATGTTTGGGTTTGAACCTGAGGAAAAGCTGTGGTCACTGGCTTGTCACCTGTGGTGAGCGAGATTTGCTCTAGGGGATCCAGGCTGTTTGTTTTCCTCTCACACCACAAATGAATAACATAGGCATGTGCAGGCAGGCAGGCTCAGTCAATATTTTTGTGGGCTTTATTTGCAAGACTGCAGTACGTTAAAGCATATGCAAAAAAGAGAGCAGCGAATATGCAGTGACTTCACCCCTATACAACCTATAACCAGGATACACAGAATTCAGCCTTAACAGAAAATTGTTGCAGGCTCCCCAAAGATGCCAAGATGCATCCTTTGGTGAGTCACCAAGGAAAGACAGATCCAGAGTACCTTAAAGGTATTTTGGAGGAAAGGGAATAAGCCTGGTTGATTACCATTTCCTATGGGATGGTGATTTTCTTCTTCTCCCTTAGCAGTATGAAACTGGACAGCCAACACACTGCGGTTGGATTTGGCACCTGAGTTTCAAATCTGCATTCTCTTGAGGGCTTCTGGCATAGCTTGCCTCAGTTTCTCACTCTGTAAAATGGTAAATGCAAGGTAGCACAGATGAGGAAATATGGTTCGCCTCGGCCTGCCTTGTATTTAAACACTTGCCTAGTGCAACAAGGCATTGAATGCAAGCGAGTGAGGGGGCTGGGGGTCCGTCCTCTGTGGCCTGTGTAGAAATAATGTGTTCTGCCAGAGAGGAAAGCCCCTCCTCCATTTTGGAAGAACATAGGAAACTGCCTTATCAGTTTATCAGAATCAGACCGTTGGGTCTATCTAGCTCAGTATTGTCTACACTGATTGGCAGCAGCTCTCCTGAGTGTCAGGCAGGGGTTTATCCCAGGCCTACCTGGAGATGCCAGGAATTGAACCTGGGACTTCTACATGCAAGGAAGTTGCTCTGCCACTGAGCCACGGCCCTTCCATAAGCAGGACAGAGCTTCCTATTCCTCCTGGTAGGTTGCTTTTTTTCTTTTTTGTAGGCTAGTAACTTTTGTGGGCTTATTTACAAGGCTGCCTTAAGCCATCAGCTTTCAGACTTTCTTCTTTCAGGAAACACTTTCCACATCCATTTGTCTGCTAAGGATTTCTTCTGCATCTGCTCTGTATTGCAATAGGTACTTTGCAAATATTTGAAAGCTCACATTCTGCACTACGTTGGCCAGCTCTGTTGGTTTGAAAGTGCACACCCAGATATCACCTGAGACACCCTTGAATCTACTGCAAAGATCAGCAGTGGTGGGCAGCCCCTGATCTTCTACAATGGCCGATCTTCTCACTGTAATAAATAGAGAGGTCCCTGAACAGCTCCTAAATAATTAGGGGCAGCGTGTTAGTCTCTGGCAGCAAAACCAACAAAATGTCTTAAAAAGGTAAAGGTACCCCTGCCCGTACGGGCCAGTCTTGACAGACTCTGGGGTTGTGCGCCCATCTCACTCAAGAGGCCAGGGGCCAGCGCTGTCCGGAGACACTTCCGGGTCACGTGGCCAGCGTGACATCGCTGCTCTGGCCAGAGCCAGAGCCGCACACGGAAACGCCGTTTACCTTCCCGCTGGTAAGCGGTCCCTATTTATCTACTTGCACCCGGAGGTGCTTTCGAACTGCTAGGTTGGCAGGCGCTGGGACCGAGCAGCGGGAGCGCACCCCGCCGCAGGGATTCGAACCGCCGACCTTTCGATCGGCAAGCCCTAGGCGCTGAGGCTTTAACCCACAGCGCCACCTGCATCTTGGGGCACCCTAAAAACGAATACATTTTAGTACGGCATAAACTTTTGTGGACTAGAGCATCTGATGAAATAGAAGGCTGGTCCACGAAAGCTCATGCCAAGTGTTAAAGGTTAAGTTTCCACAAGACTTTTTGTTGTTTTAACTCCTATGCAGGTAAGTGGTGAGCTCCTCATTGGGTGCAAATCCGATGCCTGTGACTTTAATTTTCACAATCTAATTTTGTTTGGCTTTTGCAGCACTTTCTTGCTTTATATTAAACCAGCTTTCACTTTGGGCTACAGCCCTCCAAAGCAGAAAGCAAATTCTAAAGACACGATTGGAAGCATAGTCTCTCTGCCACCTAGTGGTTTGAACTGAATGCGTTCAGTTGAATTCAACCAGCAACACCTTCAGGTCAAAGAAACTACGCTCCAGTAGAGCTGAGGTGCTTCTTGGTGGGGGCTTATTCTGCAAACAGGTCGTTGAGAATTTGCAAATGCAATACTGGCACAGATTTGCCAGTTAAATGGGGTGAAATTTGGGCTAGTATTTTGATGCCAACAATGCTGTGTGGATGCTGAGGAAAAAAAAACAAAAAAACCAACCCCACTTTGCATACGCAAAGAGCACCAATCCCACAATGAAACATTTGTCTGGAAGCATCTTTGGCTCCATAGAATGAGAAGCAGAGCAAGTGAAATCCTATGCTGTTGCATAAGATGTGAGTCTGTTACTTTCTTAGGAAGCTGCCTTAGACCAGCTAGCTCAGTGCTGTGTGCACGGACTGGCAGCAGCTCTACAGTCTTTAAAACAGGGAAATACGAGGGACTGAGCCTGGGACCTTTTTTTAGGCAAAGCAGATGCCCAGCCATGGAGCCACATCCCTTCAGGTGGATGTTTAAGAAAGGTTTATGATAGTGGGGAATGACTGCTTTTATCTAGAAGAAGAAGAAGAAGAGTTTGGATTTGATATCCCGCCTTTCACTCCCTTTAAGGAGTCTCAAAGCGGCTAACATTCTCCTTTCCCTTCCTCCCCCACAACAAACACTCTGTGAGGTGAGTGGGGCTGAGAGACTTCAAAGAAGTGTGACTGGCCCAAGGTCACCCAGCAGCTGCATGTGGAGGAGCGGAGACGCGAACCCGGTTCCCCAGATTAGCAGACTACCGCTCTTAACCACTACACCACACTGGCTCTACAAGTTTATGTACAATATGTGATATCCATATTGCCAAAAGTTTGATATAATAGCCTTTTGTGGCATTGCAGGAAGTGTAAGATAATTTACAGTGCAATAAACAAAGGCTGTTATTAAGTACTATTATTAATCAGCTATTACTCATTATTAGAAGAAAGCGCTAACTATTTTCTTTCATTACTTATTGCAGTCAGATACTAGAATCTGCTCTCAAGCACCACCACCAAAATGTCCTTAACTCTCTGTCCCTTTTATTAATTTTTGTACCCACCCGTTAGTCAACCGAAACTTTAGTTTATTAATCTGACAAATGGAAGTTTGCAGCTCTGCCTAATACCATGTAGCATTTATAAAGCATTTCTTGAGTGTTGAAAGCTTCAACTTTTCTGCAAATCCCGCCTGTACGGTAGGGCAGTATTCTTACCCCCACATTGTAGATTGGGGTGGGTGAGGAGCTGAGAGTGACTTTGTCTCTGTAGCAAGAGGTGAGATTTGAACTGCAGACTTCGTGATTTTGCAGCTCAGTTTCTTAGCTGCTATGCTCTAGCAGCTCATTCCTAAATGAAAAGTGCAATCGCTTAGGTCACAGGGGTGCCCAAACTTTTTTCAAAGAGAGCCAGATTTGATGAAGTGAACATGCATGAAGGCCAACCAAAGTTCTTCAGCTTTTTTTAGGATTGAAATTGTTCAGCTTTTTTAAGGGTTTCCCCTCCAGGGCATATACTGCCACAGGGGCCGGATTAAATCGACCGGCCGGCCGGATTTGGCCCCTGAAACGGACTTTGGACATGCCTGGCTTAGGGTGTAGCCCAAGCCCAAAGTTCAGCGCTTTCAGGTCTTGTTGACTTGAATAAAAGCTTTCAGCACATGCTTAATTACCGTATTTTTTGCTCTATAAGACTCACTTTTTCCCTCCTAAAAAGTAAGGGGAGATATGTGTGCGTCTTATGGAGCAAATGCAGGCTGCGCAGCTATCCCAGAAGCCAGAACAGCAAGAGGGATCGCTGCTTTCGCTGTGCAGCGATCCCTTTTGTTGTTCTGGCTTCTGAGATTCAGAATTTTTTCCCCTTGTTTTCCTCCTCCAAAAAACTAGGCGCGTCTTGTGGTCTGGTGCGTCTTATAGAGCGAAAAATACGGCACTTCACAGTTAAAGCCAAGCAGGACGTTACAAAGTGATTAACTTTGGCTGGTTATGCCCTTAGGGAGATATTCAACAAAAAGGTTGTGCTTGCATATGGATTAGCACAGGCACAATGGGATATTCCCCCTTTCCTCCCCACCTTCGGGGTATCTCCCAGATCTGCTCCAAAGGGTTGGGGAAACCCCAGAACAGATTGGGGGGGGGGGCACCCAGAGGAAGAACATCACATTGCACAAGGAGAAATCCTTCCACTGACAAAACATTTTGCTTAGCTCTGTGTGAAGTACAGCCCATAGTGTTTAAGACCTATGAACACCTTTTAAGTATCTGGCCATCATCCTATGCCATTGTTGTTCAACTTTAAACTATCTGTCCAATTGCAGCCAGGATTTGTGTAAAACATTATAAATAGGACATGGGAAGATGTCAGCTGCATAATTTGATGCAGTTCCTCATTTTAAGTGTTGTACATTTCTTTCTTTTTTATTAAAAGAAAAGGTTCATTCCAGGCAAGCTGTCGTTAAAGCAGAATATCCTCCGACAAGCTTCTACAGGCAAAATTTGGAGGGTACAGTATATACCTATAAAAATCCTGGAATACTCAAGCCTTGGAAGATACTAGCAAAAGTTACTTCTAACCTCAAAGAGCATACAGTTCCAGGCTTGTCCCTGAAAGAGAATTTGCCTGTGAGGTGGAAGTTTGGGTCCATTTTTTTTTTGAAACATATATTTATGAGGAGGCTGGCTGGATTAGGGTGATTGGCTGGATCTCCCGAAATGACTCAAGGCCACATTCTGCAGCTCTTACGCACCCAGAACAGTTAATAGCAGAGTTGGTTGTAGAAGGGAGAGAAAAAGAAGGCGGCTGAAATAACAAAAACAAAACTGGGAAGAGGCTTAATTGTGAGCTCTAAATTAGGGAAGAGAGACGAAACACCAGGGAGTGCAGAGAGCAGGCACATCAGAAATAATTCACAAAATATTTGATATAAGAATTTTAAGGTCTCAAATATAGAATAAATATTCATAAATGCACACATATCTAAATATATGAACCATGTGTCTGAAATAGTAATGGAGAGCAATCCTGAAGCCATTTTGACTCTCCAAATGACCTCAAATATTCCTCTGCAGTAAGGGAGGCAAATGAGGGAAAGCCTTCCGATTGTCTTTTTGCTTGCAAATCCTGTCTTAAGGGTGTATTTTTGTGTGAATAGGGTGAGCCTGTGACCTGGATTCAGGAACTAAAATATTAACCATGACAAAAGAATGGCCAGGCTGCCTAGGTAATGCAATCAGTGACCATTATCAGGTATCCTGGCAGGCAGGATTTCTGCTGTAGACAGCCTCCTTCTGTGATGTATGTATGATGTTTTAGGGGGGTGGTCTTGGGCTACAGGGTGGGCAATTTCAAAAGTCTATATAAGGGCTTACACACCATTGTTCAGGATTCCCCTCCCTCCTGCGTGCGATAAGTGGGGACCCTGTTGCAACATAAAGATCAGGCTTACTAGCCGCTTTGCTTCTCAATATACTCTGGTTGGCCTCTTACTTTCTCCTACTGATAGGGAACCCACTTAAAGACTCTGTACTTCGGGTTAAAAACTTAGTTCGTTTTGGAGGTCCGTTCTTAACCTGAAACTGTTCTTAACCTGAGGTACCACTTTAGCTAATGGGGCCTCCCGCTGCCGCCACACGACTTCTGTTCTCATCCTGAAGCAAAGTTCTTAACCCGAGGTACTATTTCTGTGTTAGCGGAGTCTGTAACCTGTAGCGTCTGTAACCTGAGATACCACTGTACAGGCTCTGGAATACCCCATAAGGGAAAGGGAGCAGTTTTTCTTATAACATGTTTCATTGGCCTGCTTATATGCCAGTATTTTAGATGGCACGGAAGGTGGGGCACAAAGGTCTTTTTATCTCTGCACTGGAAATCTCTCTCCCCCCCCCCCCCGGTTCTGAAAACAGCCCTCTTTTGACATGACACAAACTTTCGCTCTGCTCATCACCCTGCTGCTGTAACATGCGGTTGCTAAGCCAGCTGTTAGCTTTGAAATGTCAGCTTGGCTGTCGCTCATCAACTTTATATTTCTCTCCCTCCTTCCCCACAATCTCTCTTCAGGTGCGTGTCTTTGTGAACCAGTTGTACCAACCGCCTTTGGTGAAGGACATTCAGCAAAACCCCGACTTGCAGGCCATCCGCATCGCATCGGTCAACCCCATTCTGGACCCCTGGGTGTACATCCTGCTTCGCAAGACGGTGCTGAGCAAAGCCATTGAGAAGGTCAAGTGCCTTTTCTGTCGTATCGGCGGAGGCCACCGCCAGCACTCGGGAAGCAACTTCAACTGTGCGGACGGCCGCCGGGCTTCCTCTGCTACGGCCACCCATTCGCCCTCCTTTATTTCCCGGGAACTGAGGGAGGTCAGCAGCACCTCGCAGACGCTTCTGTACCCACTGGAGCCGAGCGAGGGGGCCGCTGGGGACCGGATGCTGTTGCCAGGGGCCAGCAGCCGCCTGGCCCAGTCAGACACTACGTCCATAAGGACACTGAGGAGCTCAAACACCTCGGAGTCGTCCCAGGGCCATGAGTCAGAGACGGTCTTTTTGGTGAACGAACTCAGGCCCGGCGCTGCTCAAAAAGGCAGCTCTCTTCAGGTCACCTTCCCCAGCGAGACGCTGAACTTGTCGGAGAAGTGTATATAAAGGAACAGAGGACATTTGTGAGGTGCAGAAGGTCCTTTGGAAGAGGACCGGAGAGGAACTCATACAGCGGACATATCAAATGTCCGGCCTTTGCCATCCGCTCTGCTCTGCCCATTGTGGTTAAGGCACACCAGAGGCCGAACAAGGCCGCCTTGCTGATCTAATGGGACTGTGTAGCCGTTTAGGGCAAGGTGAGCTGTAAATGGGCATCTAGTAAGAGAGCTCATTTGAGTACGAAATGGCAATGGGGTGGAATTAAATATCCTGGCTGCAAAAGATGGTACGCCATCTTTCCTGAAAAGCTGGGCGGTGGAACTGTAACTTTGACCGGATGTGCATTTGAGTGCGTTAAGCACAGTTCTTGCAGGTGACTAAGGATCACCCCACAAACACATCAGACTCTGCCGATGTAACAGGTGAATGTATGGCGGTGGCAGGTGTGCAGGCTGCTGCTTGTTGCCTTTCCTTGCCCTGTGACACAGGACTGTTTTGTAGAAGATCCAGGGTTTGAAAAGAGTTGCTGATTTTTCCCACCCAGACATGACCGAAGCATACTTATCCCCTATTCCTCTCCCCTCTCTTATTGCTTAATAAGGTTTTGAGAGAACTAATTCAGGCAGTTGCTGGTAACTGTGTAAACTGCTCCAGTCAATGGTGAAATTGATGATCTCTCCTGTGGCGTGAAAAAAAAATGTGAATTTCTCTGGCTGTGTATAGCGTGACTGAATGTATTTAAAAAATGCTGTATTCTTCTCTGTGAGAAGGTTCATTATTAATACAAAGTATATAAAAAGAAATATTGCCAGCCCTCTCTTCCTCCTTATGCCTGCTGATAGATAGTTTTACGTTAAATTTATTTTTCAGATATGCAAACTCAGCAGGCCATAACAGAGCGAATTCCTAAGGCAGGAGTGGAGGGATTTGGAATCAAATGAGGAAAATGTTATGAAACCACTGGGGGAAATAAAGGAAAAGGCTTTTATGTTTTTTTAAAATGTTCCTTGTAGTGTGTGTGTGTGTGTGTGTGTGTGTGTGTGTGTGTGTACTAAAAAAGCAAGCGAGCAAGAAAGCAGAGTTTATGTGTTGTGAATGTCTTCTCAAAATGCAGCGGCTTCAATGTAGGCCAACAATCCAGTCCTCTAAACATTTTATCTGAACTTTCGGCACAATCCTACTCAGGTTTACTCAGAAGTAAGTCCCGCTGTGTTCAGCGGAGCTTAGTCTCAGGCAAACAGGAAGAAGCTTTTGCAGCCTTAATTATGATAGTGGGAATTCTTGCAATCTGGAAAACGTTTCCCGGATCATGGCTCAAAACATCCATCTCTGGCCCGTGCCCATTTTGCTCAACTTCAAACTTCTTTCCTCAGAAGCAACTTCTGAGTGGAGCCCAAGCAAATATGTTTAGGGTTGTAATCCTAGGACCAGCTCATGAAGCTAGCTGCTCCAATGCCGGAGGTTGCAGGGCTGTCAGTGGTCTAACAAGCATTCAGTGGCATAGCGTGGGGGGTGCAGGGGGGGCCGGCCGCACCGGGCGCAACATCTGGGGGTTAGGGTTAGGGGGCGCAAATCCACGGGTTAGGGGGTGCAAATTACTTGCCTTGCCCCGGGTGCTGACAACCCACGCTACGCCACTGCAAGCATTGTACAGTGGCAAGTATTGTGGCAAGTGCTGCTTCCACTTGGGATATGTATATGCAGCTGCTGCTGTGTGTGTGCTTGTGGCAGCTTAAAAAAAAAAGGCCACTGTCATTGCATATATTTTTGGGCTGCAGGTATTTGGGGGCAGTAGATCCTACCAGGAAAGTTCATACAGCCGTGCCATGAACACATCATCAGTTAGAGGTGACCAAGTGCATGAAGAAATGCATAGCCTTGAAAAAAGCTGCTAAAATATTTTGACTTGTTAAATGTTTTATCATTGTACAGTGCCCTTGGCTTACAGGAGTGTACTATTGCCAGTTGCCTGCACAGAATACTTTTTCGATTGTCAATAGACGGCCCCTTCCAATTCTACCATTCTAGTTACCATTGCTTTCTGTATTAAGGGTTGGGCCACTGTATGAGATGTGGAGAAGCAAGGAAACACAGGACCGGGTGCCGTATTGTGTCCATGTGCATGTTTTAGGATTGAACCTAGAGATGATCAGTATTCCACCATGGGCAGCCTGGTGTGGGGGCTGCATGCCAGAGGTGGGTAGAGTTGGGGGCAAAAATAGACGGAGCAACAGGTGCAAGTCTTACCTTTGTTGTACAGTAGTTTTATATTCCACCCATGGGAAAGTGAGAGGCTTCTGATACCCACACACATTTATCCATCTGGCAGACAGGCAGGCAAGCAAACAAGCAAGCAAGAGGCATCGTCCTAATTCAAGGGTGTGTTGCTGACAAGTGAAGGGACTTGAGGAGGATATGAAACAGGACTAGTGAGAAGTGTAGCCTGAGGAGTCCTGAGGACCAGACAAGGGAGGCTTGCAGGCCTGTGGTTCTCCATCCCTGCTCAGATGTGGGTCTAAAGCAGTCTTTCCCAAACTTGGGTCTCCAGCTGTTTTTGGACTACAACTCCCACCATCCCTAGACAACAGGACCATGGGTCAGGGATGATGGGAATTATAGCCCCCAAACAGCTGGAGACCCAGGTTTGGGAAACGTTGGTCTAAAGGCACATGAGGCACCTTGCAGAAGCTAAGCAGGTTGGTTGGTGTCTGGGTGGGTGAGTGCCTGGGAACCACAGTCTACTGCCTTGGGTTCCATGATTGAAGAAGAATGTAAGAAAAGAAGTTTCAGCTCATCTGACATTAGACTGCTCAGTTTGGCCTTATACACTCTACTTGTTATATGGGAGAAAGAAAGTTTGCACTAACACATGGGGAAAAGTTTGAGTGCCTCACATTTAAAAACCAATACACTGATTTTTAGACCTCAACAAAAAAAGGGGGGGGGGAGACACGAAGTAATGACCAGTAAAATACTAGGGGGACTATTAGCCTTAAGATTTCACTTCACTAGAAATAACAGGTAAAGCTAGAGGGGATTTTATGTCTGTGTGCCATGTTCAAAGGGTTACACTTTGCCTCCTGGTGTTATCCTGTACAGCTATTTGGGAGGCCTGGTTTTCGTCAAGGAAAATATTAAGCATGTTATGTTGCTCAACATGTTTTCACGTGCATTGCTTTCTGTTGGAATTAGAATTCTGAGCCTGAATGTCAGTGATATGTTTTACAAAACTGTTTGTACTGGCACAAAATCTCTTCTGGCAATCACCATTAAATGCAGGCATGCCACTGGAGTACAGAAGTCTGTGTCTGTCTACTCAAGTCTTTTATTATCTCGCCTTTTATAACACAAACACCACATTCAACAAGTATAAATGCACACATCTAAGTCAGGTGGGTGACTTGTGACCCTCCAGACTACAACTCCCATCACCCCTGATCACTGGCCACACTTGGCTGGCTGGTGGGGTGAGAGGAGGGCTGATGGGAGTTGGAGTCTTTGAAACTACTGAAGGCACACAGGTTCCCCATCCCTGCTTTAAGGGATTTAGCTATGTCCAGACAGCCAATGCAAGACATAGCTAAGCAGTCCTTTTCTTGATTTTTCATGTAAATTTATTGCCCAAAAGAATTGTCATAAGTCTAGGCTCAGGTGTGGAGGGGAAGCTAAGCCAAACAAGGGCGGGGGACAGGAGGATGACATATGGCTGAGACCAGGGAACAGAGGTTGGAGAAGGCAGGTATTTACACCTCTTCAGATCTGACTGGTGAAACAGGACTTCTAGCTCCCTTCTTCCTTCTTAGGGAAGTTGCACAGCAAAGCAATAAGGAAACGGCAGCAGCCCACTGTGAGGAATGAAGGAACCAGAAGGGGAAGGCACAGTCTGGCTGGCCAGGACCTGGTAGTGCTGGGAACAGAGTCATCCTCCTTGGTGCATTGAACATCTGCATGCCTGGCCATCTCTCAAGGCACAACAGTCGGGTAAACAAGAACCCCAGTGCTCTTCATTGTCCCTTCCCTGCTCCCAGCCTAGAAAACCAAAATGAGTTATGCAAAACGCTAAACACTGACAAACTAAGCAGGCAAAATGTAAGTAGTTTTGCATATTTACATCATAGAACTCAGCTCTTCGTGGTTCAGAACTGCCTGGATACATAATTTATTTAGTGTGGAGCACACACACCCCGGGGCACAGCACTCAGTGACTACTGAATGACAACTCAGATTCTAAGCAAAGACTTCGTTCTCATAGTAAGCCAACTTTAATTACAACACAGGAATATTCAGTGACAAACCTAGGCATGCAAAACAATCAGGGATATGAAATTAGGATAAAACAAATAAAGCCAGTAGAATGGATAAAATATCAGTAGCTAAAGAACAGTGACTGACGGCTACTTCTTCATGAGACTATCTGTTGAAGTTACATATCTGAGAGGTAAGTCTTGATCTTCTGTCCTCTTTAATTGAATTGCTATCATACTGTGGTGCATATATGAAAGTCACAACACTGAAACAAAAAAGTTCTGGTAAGCTTAAATGAATTCAGGATGACACTTTCCATGTTCAAGCTGGCAGGAACAAGGACACCAGCAGCAGCTTAGATTCTCCTGAGGTTGTTGATGAAAAATATCATTGTAGCTCCCAGATTCCCAGTCTCTCATAGGGTACAATCCTATGCATCTTTATTTGAAAATAAGTCCCTTTAAACTCAATGTGACTTACTCTGAGTGATCATGCACAGAAATAGGTGGATTAAAGTGATGACTAGGTCAATTAGAAATGTGGAACTATTATGGGAACAAGGTGATTTGAGTCAAAGACTTCATTGATCTGTGGGAAACTATATGAAAAACCTTTCATATGAATCTTATGACAATCAATGGACCTTACAAAAGCAATTTTTTTCAACCTGTTATGCACTTATTCAAAAGATTATTAATTCAGGTTTGTATAACTGAGTTTATTCCAAATTTTACTGTCAAACAATTTCTCAATACTGGCTTTTTAAAAGAATTTTAAATTAAGCGTGGCTACCAAGATTTCATGGGATGACCTGAGAAGTGCTACTGTGGTGCAGATCTCTTTACAAAGAAATTTGGTTCGAGATAACAAGGGAATTTACAGGAAAGAGCACACTTACACATACATCTTATTCAATATACTAGAATTTCATCAACCCTGACCCAACAACTTGGACAAATGGCATGAACACGAGGGCAAATATTATGGAGGGCATTGCATTTTATCTTGTTTCTTTGTGGATTCTATTTCATTTCATTTTAAAATTGCAGTAGTAAAAACTAGTTGTTTCCAGAACCTAGTGCCCAACTTGTTCCACACCCTGGAAACAAGAAGATGAACAGGACAATCCAGCTTATGAACATATTTGGGTAGTCATAACTACAATATATGTACTCCAAACTTCTGTTGACCGTTACTTTACTTTTTGTGAAGAAACAAGACCTGTTTCTTGGAAGGGAAGGAAGGGAACAATTTGCACCCTGTACTCCTCACGTGCATCCATTCAACTGCAAATAGGGAATTCTTTTGTAACTGGATTTTTTTTAAAAAAGAAAAGAATCGAAGCATCTTGTATCAGAAGCAACATCTGATACCATAAACTGCTGCAGTATCAGTGGAATCTGATTAAATCAGATCTTGTCACCAGAGGCTTTAAGTTGAAACATGTTTGGCATACCACATACTGCGATGTTTTTTTCTAAGCATCATTTTGAGGCTCAGCCTCCACCCTTTCCCCCTTTCTTTGTTTCGTGTTCCTGTCACTTTGGTGCTGCCTCCTTTTCCCTCCTGCTCATGACAAGAATAAAGGCAGAGGAGAAAAACCTAACCAAGGGCTGTTTATGGGACCAGGAATGCACATTTCCCCAGCTTCCAGCTCAAAACCATCATCTCCATCTCAGGAAACCCAACAGGAGAAGCCACCTCTGTCTCCATAGTGCTCTGTCATATTTCCAGGGCACTGCTGTGGCCCTTAGGCCCTTCCTCCCCTTCCTTGAGATATCGGTAGCGAGGGGTTCAGGAAGTAAAGTGAAGCAACTGCAGCTACTGTAGCTTAACTTGTTGGGGGCAGATGAACTCCAGTGCAAGATGATCCAAAAACAGGCTACAGCATGGGGGAAAGTTGGAAAACAGGATTTCAAAGGCACGGCTGTCAATCAGCAGAGTCAGTGCCCTTTACCGTGCTTTGATAAAAACGGTACCGTCGGGGGCTGTGGTTGCACATTCCTTCTTTTCAGTTACTGTCTCAACCTCCCCGGAAGCAGAGACGATGACAACAGTTTTAGAGGCCAGTGTGGCTTTCTCTTTCTCGGCAATGGCTGCACACACCGCTAATATCTCGTCACTTTCAAAATCGTAATCCGGGATTGCTTCCTCTGAAGTCTCTCCCTGAGATGCCGTGCTTTGCGTCCCTGTCTCAGCTTTGGTTGCTTTCTTCTGCTGCTGTAATTTCCTCGCCCAAGACAGATCTTCATTCCACAGTTCAGGGCTTAGTGGACAGATATGCAAGGCAACCTGGAAACTTCGGATGGCCTGTAATAATGAGCAGGGACACAGCACAGTGAGAATTTGCCCACATGAAATAGACACACTGGGCTCAAGAGATTAAAGCACATCATTGAGTAAAACACAGGTGATGTTTCATAAATGCCAATAGCAGTCGTTACAGAACCTGATTATTTTCAAATGGTAAGGGTCCACAGAACTGACTGCTGAACTTATGGGATGTGGCCAAATCCTTGCCACAAACTCACTGGTGGCTTTGGATAAGTGTAATAATAATAATTCTTCACATTTATAAAGTGCAATTCCAGTCTTAGGGCTGACGCCCAAGGTCAGCTGCAAATAACGGGAGAGCTGTGAATTCGTGTGAGACTGTGATTCTGAAATCTGCTATCTTCCCAGATCATAGAAGGGAAACCACGACCTGCACTTCTTACCTGTAAAAGCTGAATAAAGCAGCAAGGGTGAATGAAAAATTTAAAAATGCGTAACAAAAATAAACACATCTTGCACACGTATCCGCTTCTTCCAGTTTTAGGGTATAAGCACCAGCTGTTTTAGATACTTCCTTACAATGCAAAATAAAGAAGGCATTGTTTTGCGTGTTGGTACATTGGCATTCAGCAGATTTATACTGTTTGGTGACTCAGATGCTTCCACACATAGACATTGACAGACGGTATTTCATTGTATAGGCCTCTGTTAAAGCTATTGGAACTGCTTATAACAGAGCTTTCCTTCTGCCACTCCAAAGGCAGAAAAACAGAGCCAACTAATTCCTGCCCCAGTTGTCATTGCAACATATGCATTCCATATGGAGATGGATTGGTCCCAGCAGAAAAGAGCTGTGAACCTTGTGACTTCTGTGAAAGAAATGCTGAATCCCAGATAATAACTATGGCATGTTTGTTTTTCGTCTTGATCAACTGCTTTTGGTTTCCAAGGGAGAAAGGAAGAAAAGTGGGCGGCAGGGATTTGCATTTGAAGGCTACTTGCCAGCTCTCAAGTTTCTGAACATGCTTGACACGCCAAATGTTTGAAACAGTGTAGCTTAATTATTTCAGTGTAGCACCAGTCAACAGCTGTTAGCATCAAGAGGCTGCGGAACTGTGAGTAAATATGAAAATATCCGAAGTATTACAAAACAACTCAAGAACGCTTTGATTTCTTTCTTTTTTTAAAGTTCCTCAGGGCATAGGTTTGTCACTGTATAACTTGGTCAGTAAAGTACCATTTGCTTTTATGAGGCTATAAATTGTATTACTAAGCACCTTTGTTCTAACAGCACATTCTAGACTAATGCCTGCTATTGGATAAATGGACATTTCCATAGTCAGAAGTAAGTCTGCCAAGGATGCTAAAATGTAACAGGATTAGCATAGCATTAAACAACCTGACTCCCACGAGTCAATTAACTCTAGCCCCTGCCAAAAACATCCTGTAAAAATCTGAATTTTCAGAATGAAGAAACTTTGTTTCAGGACAATGCCTGAAAGCTAAGACACATCACAGAGAAGGGCTGATTACAAAATCAAAACTGGGCATCATTTAGAGAGAAATCCTGAAATTATATTGATTGGGTATCTACAAGTATGAATTAGAAGAGCCAGGTGCTTTATTGCAAATTTACCAGCCGTGGCAAAAGCAATCCTTGCCAAAGGTTGAAAATGGAGAGACAAATTTGGTGGGGAGACAAAGTATAGTTGGCTACGTGAATGGTAAAATTGCTATCTGTTCCAGAATTCATTCCTGCCAGAATTTAATGGAATTTAGACTCCTTAAAAATAAATGGCCAATTCTCTCTCTCTCACAGGGACTGCTGTGCTCTGCTGCCCAGGAGGACTCTCCTGTGTGAGTGTCTGAGGGCCCTGCTCTTGCCGCTTACCACCTACCTGGCCCAGGGCGGGGCCTGAAGCCTCACAGGGACTGCTGTGCTCTGCTGCCCAGGAGGACTCTCCTGTGTGAGTGTCTGGGGGCCCTGCTCCTTCCTGCCACTCACCACCTGGCCCAGGGCAGGGCCTGACGGGCCTCACTAGGACAGTTGCTGTTACTGCTGGAGGGGTGCAGAGTGCTTTTAAAATATTTTTAAAATTTTCTTTTGAATTTTTTGTATGTGGGGGGGTGGGGGTGGGATGGATGTTTATTGGGCCTGGGAATTTGTTTGATTTTATGTTTTTGTAATTTTTACTGTTTTTTGTTTGTATTTTTTTTGGCTGGGGCATGTTCCACAGGGGGGGATGCACTGGGACAACCGATCTCAGTGATCACGGGTAGGAGGAGGAGTTACACTAAGACCAGACCATGTCATTACAGAGGAGGCAGGTTTAGTCGTTGTCTGAGGACTATCCCTGCCTCCAGGTCTGGCCCTGACCGGATGGATACTAGAATCAGCAAGGGATACCCACATGACCTGAAGGTGTTGCTGTGCAATGCCAGGTCAATGATTCATAAGACCACTGCCATCCATGACTTGATCATGGATGGAGGACTTGACCTGGCATGTGTAACAGAGACTTGGCTGGATGAAGCAGATGGGCCTGTCCTTGCCGCTGCTTGTCCACCAGGTTTCTCTTATGCACAGCAACCCAGGCCATGTGGGCGGGGGGGGGGGTTGCAGTGATTTTTAGGAAGTCATTAGTTTGCACCAGGCGTCCTATTGGGAAAAGCCAGTTTTCCGAGTGCATGTTCTGGAAGTTGGGCAATAGGGGCAGTACAGGATTCCTTTTGGTGTACCGACCTCCCCGCCGCACCAAGGATTCCCTGCCCGAGCTGTTTCAGGTTGTGGCGGATGTTCTCCTGGAGACACCTAGCTTGGTTGTCCTAGGGGATTTTAACATCCATGCCAACACGACCTTACAAGGGGCCGCTTGGGACTTCGTGGAAAGCATGGCCTCCATGGGGCTGTCCCTGAATAAGTCTGGCCCAACCCATAGCCGCGGACATGCCTTGGACCTAGTGTTTACCTCTATGGATGTTGGTGATCTGACACTAAGTAAAAGCGAAACAAAAGAAGTGCCATGGTCAGATCACTTCCTGGTGCAACTGGACTTCTCTGCGACCCATCCCCTCTGCAGGGAGGTGGGACCAATTCGGATGGTCCGCCCCCGCCACTTAATGATCCAAATGGTTTCCAGAGAGTGGTAGGGGATGCTTTATCCCATGTTGATGGCCTTTCAGCTGATTCCCTGGTGGCCCGCTGGAATGTGGCGTTAACCAGGGCTATTGACTGTTTGGCTCCAAAGCGCCCTCTCCGATTGCATGGAGCCCGGACAGCCCCATGGTTTTACAAGGATCTGAGGGCAATGAAACAATCGTTGAGACGGCTAGAGCGCCGGTGGCGGATAACTCATTCCGAATCTGACCGGACACAGGTTAGAGCTCAACGTCGAGCCTACCAAGTGGCGATAGCGACAGCGAAGAAGACTTTCTTCGCCGCCTCTATTGCATCTGCAGAAAACAGCAGCAGGAGACTTTTTCAGGTGGTTCACAATTTAGCGGAACCACCTGTGACATCGGGGCCCAGTACGGGCCACATGATCTCCTGCAATGATTTCGCAAAGTTTTTTGCAGATAAAATCGCTCAGATTCGGGAAGAAGTAGACTCCACCATGGGAGCAGGGCCAGGGCGGGAGAGTGCTAGAGTCCTGTCTAGTCAAGTTGTGTGGGATCAATTCCAATCTGTTACCTCCGAGGATGTGGACAGGCTGCTTGGACGAGTGAAGCCAACCACCTGTCTCCTGGATCCTTGCCCATCCTGGCTTATAAAAGCTAGCCAGGAAGGACTGGGTGATGGGCTTCGTAGGGTGGTGAATGCTTCCCTCCGTGAGGGAGCCTTCCCAGACCCGCTGAAAGAGGCGGTTATTAAACCGCTTCTTAAAAAACCATCTTTAGATGGCCAATTATCGCCCAGTCTCAAATCTTCCATTCTTGGGCAAGGTGATTGAGCGAGTGGTTGCTGAACAACTCCAGGCACGCCTGGAAGAAGCGGACCATTTGGATCCCTTTCAGACGGGATTCAGGCCTCATCATGGGACTGAAACTGCCTTGGTCGCACTGGTTGATGATATCCGGCGGGCTAGGGACAAAGGTGAGAGCTGTTTCCTAGTTCTGCTGGATCTCTCAGCGGCGTTTGATACCATCAACCATAACATCCTTCTGGACCGTCTTGAGGGGCTGGGAGCTGGCGGCACTGTTATACAGTTGTTCCGCTCCTTCCTCCTGAGCTGTGTTCAGAAAGTGGTGGTGGGGGATGAGTGTTCAGACCCCTGGGCTCTCACTTGTGGGGTTCCTCAGGGGTCTGTCCTCTCCCCCATGCTTTTCAACATTTACATGCAGCCACTGGGAGAGATCATCAGGAGGTTTGGGCTGGGTGTTCATCAGTATGCGGATGATACCCAGCTCTACCTCTCTTTTAAATCAGAACCAGTGAAGGCGGTGAAGGTCCTGTGTGAGTGTCTGGAGGCGGTTGGAGGATGGATGGTGGCTAACAGATTGAGGTTGAATCCTGACAAGACAGAAGTACTGTTTTGGGGGGACAGGAGGGGGGCAGGTGTGGAGGATTCCCTGGTCCTGAATGGGGTAACTGTGCCCCTGAAGGACCAGGTGCACAGCCTGGGAGTCATTCTGGATTCACAGCTGTCCATGGAGGTGCAGGTCAATTCTGTGTCCAGGGCAGCTGTTTACCAGCTCCATCTGGTACGCAGGCTGAGACCCTACCTGCCAGTGGATTGTCTCGCCAGAGTGGTGCATGCTCTGGTTATCTCCCACTTGGACTACTGCAATGCACTCTACGTGGGGCTACCTTTGAAGGTGACCCGGAAACTACAACTAATCCAGAACGCGGCGGCTAGACTGGTGACTGGGACCGGCCGCCGAGACCATATAACACCGGTCTTGAAAGACCTACATTGGCTCCCAGTACGTTTCCGAGCACAATTCAAAGTGTTGGTACTGACCTTTAAAGCCCTAAACGGCCTCGGTCCAGTATATCTGAAGGAGCGTCTCCTCCCCCATCATTCTGCCCGGACACTGAGGTCCAGCTCCGAGGGCCTTCTGGCAGTTCCCTCACTGCAAGAGGCCAAGTTACAGGGAACCAGGCAGAGGGCCTTCTCGGTAGTGGCGCCCGCCCTGTGGAACGCCCTCCCATCAGATGTCAAAGCGATAAACAACTACCTGACATTCAGAAGACATCTGAAGGCAGCCCTGTTCAGGGAAGTTTTTGATATGTGACATTTTAGTGTATTTTTCATCTTTGTTGGAAGCCGCCCAGAGTGGCTGGGGAAACCCAGCCAGATGGGCGGGGTACAAATAATAATTACAAATTATTATTATTATTATTATCATCATCATCATCACACACACCACCCGCTTTCAGTTTCAGGAATAATATAGGAAGGGAAAAGCTATATAATATGGCCTGATGCAACATCTGTGTTTGAGCACCCAGGACTCCACTTCACACTACTAATCCATCAGAAGTCACACTAGTCACCTATTTCATAGGGAGAAAGACGATCTCCTTGCAGCTCTATCTCCCCCCACTTTCTGCCTGAAATGCTATCAACTCACCATTTCCCCAACAGTTCCAAATGTGCGTGACCCGCATGGCTGGGCCAGAGGATGGGCTCCACACAAAGGGCCACACCTGTCTGCATGAGAGATACCTCATAGAATGTATTCAATAGGGAGTGTCTTTTGCACAGTGTAAACAGAGCTAGGAAACTGATTACTAAGTGGCTTTGTACGCATCACTTACAACAATATGTATACTTGCATCTGCAACTCAGATTATTTAATGTACTGTTTATTATTATTCGTTTATTATGTTTATATCCCACCTTAGTAAACTATTTCTTCTGCAGGACCCCGAATAACCTGTACAGTGGCTATAGATCTATCAGTAAATGGCTCCCTGCACTACAATGGTAATACGGCTAAGCAATTTTTCTGTTCTCTATGTTACTTCATTGAAGTCATTTCTCATCTCCCAATCAGTATGATTGGTTTTATCATAGTGTCAGATTAGCAAAACTTGACAACATGCACATTTGATCTGAATCATTATTATTTTTACTCTCTCTCTCTCTCTCTCTCTCTCTCTCACACACACACACACACACACCCCATTCAGCGTTTTCATTTATATTTACAAATACAGAACCACAGAATTGTGGAGCTGGAAGGAACCGTGAGGATCATCTTAGTTCAACCCCCTGCAGTGCAGGAATATGCAACTTGTGCCATACAGCGATCAAACTCGCAACCTTGGCATTATCAACACCACACTCCAACCAACTGAGCTATCCAGCTTGCTTATAGATAGTAAGACAGTCCCTTTTGTGCACAGACAACAGATTTTAAGACAATTATGTTTCCCCGCAGTATCTTTGCAACATGTAATGTGCATGTGTAGTTTGGACATCAATCCAGGGCATCAAATTTGACTATTATGCCTGTGTGCCTATTTTCACCTGTGAAATATTGGATGGCATGGGAAATTAAAGGTTTCTGAATCCAGAGACACCAGCTAGGCAAATGGATCAAGTTCAAGACTCTGAACCAGCTGCTGGAGATCAGGAGAGCACTGCACCTAAGACTATCAGGCAGGAGCCCCCAGAGGAAACTCCTGGACCAACAGGAGCTGTAGGGCTAGGGTTTAGACCCAAATAGGAACTTTCCCACGCCACCACATGCCTCTTCATCAAACTCCACTAGTCCCTGCAGGGCAGGGAACACACTGGGAGGGAGGCTATGGAAAGAAGCAGGATGGTCAGTTTTCAGACCTGAGGGCTGGCCCTTTAAAGGGTGGAGCTCAAATGAGGCAGTGCAGAGAAAGTGGTTTAAAGGGTCTCAGTTTAGTCTCAACCTGAGGGAGTGGCTCACTTGGAGCTATCCATGGTACTGCAACTTCTGACCATTCTTGCCTTGCTTTGCCTCCTCCTTCTCTGTGAGATCCAGTGTGGGACCAGAAAACGATACTTAACATCCAATATATAACTTGACTAGGCCTCCCTCAAGTTATCATGTTCCAAATTTGCAGCTAGGGAACTGCACTCAAACTGATGTGAAAATGCTATTCAACTTCCTCGTCTATGCTGACTTTTTCTTTTGGCCTACATTTTCACACTTCTACAGCAGAGCCAATGCAAATAAAAGGACTGCCTTTACATCTGTTTCTTTCTAACCTGAGTAGCTCCCCCCCCCCCAAACCAAAAGCATCCAAAAGGGTTCATCAACGATATTAGTATCGTTAGATCTCTATCTATTCCAAGAACAGGTCTGACGTATTTTGAGAAAGCATTTTTATTTTGGGTAATTTCCAAGCTGCTGAAACGAATAAAATTTCCTTTGTTCTGCTTGCCTAACAAATGGCAGAACAAAGAGCATCCATTTCTTCGAATAATGCATAAATTACGCTGAAGCAAAGTGCTTCTTTGAAACACAAGGGATATTTTCTTATTACTTTTCAAATAGATGATCAGCAGAGAACTCTGGGATTGTTTTTGGAATTCTCCCATAAAGGCAGCCATAGTCCCAAAAGCTTTTGGCTATTTATAAAAATGAGAAAAATTGCTACATTTCATCAAAAACATCACAAGCCCTCTCCATTGTCGCCCAAGGCTGATTAGTGGAATCATCTATCTATAGTTCTCAAGCCCGTGTGTTTGAAACTTGCTTGCTTTTAAAGTTTTTAATTGTTCTCTTTGGGATATCTGGTATTCTGATCTAAGGAAGTTTAAAGATGATTTCATGCACTGTGAAGGTCGCAGCAAGATATAGCTGTATGTCTGTAAACAATTTGGAATGGAAGATGAGCCTTTCTCCTTTTTTATACTTACCAGTGTGATTTCTCCTAATCCAAGCTGGGCACGTCCCAAAGTTTGCCATGCCTCCCAAGAATGGGGATCTCTTTGGACAGCCATTTCTGCAGCATGCACTGCAGGGAACATTTCATGCAGAGACATCAGCACCTAGTAAGGGGATACACAACAGAACAAACCGTAAACTAACCAATTATATTGCAAAAACGCAAAAAGAGTTCAAAAGGCGAATATGTAGAGGGCTTGCAATGTAGATGGTTCTGGAGTCAGTTATGAGCTATGTAAAAGGTAAAGGGACCCCTGACCATTAGGTCCAGTCATGGGGTTGCGGCGCTCATCTTGCTTTATTGGCCGAGGGAGCCGGCATACAGCTTCCAGGTCATGTGGCCAGCATGACTAAGCCGCTTCTGGCAAGCCAGAGCAGCGCACGGAAACGCCGTTTACCTTCCCGCCGGAGCAGTACCTGTTTATCTACTTGCACTTTGATGTGCTTTCGAACAGCTAGGTTGGCAGGAGCAGGGACCGAGCAATGGGAGCTCACCCCATTGCGGGGATTCGAAACGCAAACCTTCTGATCGGCAAGTCCTAGGCTCTGTGGTTTAACCCACAGCGCCACCCTTATGAGCTAGGTAGTTACCTCCAAAAGAACTGTCACAGAATCCTAGAATTTTAGATTTGGAAGGTACCCCAAGGCTCAACTATCCCAACCCCCTAAAATGCAGGAATCCTGCTCCCAGCCATCCCTGAGTGGGCTTGAACTACCAAGCTTCTGGTTCAGTAAGATGCACTGGCCCACTGCGCCACAGGGAAGAGGGTTGACTCTGAACTGCACTGATTTTTAAAAGCACATAAATGGAGTCATACTTATGCAATTTGCTCTTGTCCTAAATGCTTTCTTAAAAAGCAACACGGTAGTCAGTTTGACGATCCGCTTCGTTAACCAGTTTTGTAAACAACGTAAACCCAAACTCATACCAATACAAATACCAGTTGGGATTCCAATGACCACCACTCACAGAGAACTCTGTATTTAGCCTGAACAAGGGACTATCAGAATGAACCACCTACCCAGAGTAAATTGGATAAAGCCTGGAGGAAAGAACCAAAAATTATCAGTATATTCAAGATAAGTAACAGATTAACCCTTGCTTTTCTTGCACTGAACACATGGCTGACAGCATATGAATGATTAGTGAAGACTAAAGTGGAATAAAGCAGATATTAAGTGGTTCCCAGGAGTTCAATTTTTTTTTAAAAAAAAGATGATTATACTGTACATCTTAAATATATGCTCAGTTAAAATGAAATTTGAATGTAAGACAACCATATGGAAATCTACATCGCAGTTAACAAAAACAAAGGAGACGGAGGGTCAGCCCCTCAGTCCCAAGCCCTTAAAACTGAGTGCAAGTCCTGTTGCCACAACCACCACAACCTTACACACATCTCTCCTGCCTCTAAGTTAGCAACTTGAAAATCAAATGGATACTTGTCTAAGGGCTACTTTTGCCCCTGAGGAAGCTGGTTGCTTACTGCCTGTCTTAACGATTTCTCTCAAAATCAAATCCGGAATCTTCAATCAAACTCACTGAGCTTAAGAATGCTGGCCAAAGAAATCTGCATGCTGAGGTCAAGCATGATCACCAGTATTGTACAATACAGTGGAACCTCGCGTTACGTACCGTCCGCCTTACAAATGCTTTGGATAACGAGCTCCACTAACCCGGAAGTAGATGCCTCTACTTGAGAACTTTGCCCCAGGATGCAAGCGAAGTCGCACACCAGTCGCGGGATGCCCCATTAGCGAAAGCGTGCCTCATGTTAAGAATGGTTTCAGCTTAAGAATGGACCTCCGGAACGAATTAAGAGGTACCACTGTAGATCATATATAATGTTATGGATGATACCGTGGTCCAAGAATTAGCTAGTCCTCACAAGCATTAGGATTAAGCTCCTGGGTCTACAAGACAACATCCTCTGTTTCATCAGGATTGATTGGTTGAACTCATAGTCCTAATTTTAGACAAACTACTCCATTACTAAAGTTCTACAATATGCTCAGCTTTTAAATTTTTGAATATTTAGGATTGTTATCAACATGGACATATAATTTCCATCTCACGCAAAAACACTGTATCTCCCCAGTAACTACCAGACCTTGAGTTCTATCCAATTAAGTCATTCCCCATACCCTCTAGAGCAAATATAGGTGTACAGGGGGAGGAGAGGAACAGGAAATTCAATGAGGGACCACAATGTCCTAATTGGGTTCAACCATTTGCTTCTGGAAAGTTCTGGTCTCATTCAGCAATGAGGAAAGAAGCGAACCCTATCAGATTCACTGTCGCTTTCACTCAGGCTCATTTTGTTTGCTCATCTTGTCCAAAGAGGACTTGCGCAGGAACATTGCACCAGCTGTCAAGTAGAAAAGACTTAACAGAAGCTTCTATTTCATTTGGATGTTTACAGAGCGTGTGGTAGATCCAAGTTTCTGCCAAGTATTAATTCTTCCCACAAAACATTGGGAAATGGGAACAAATGGGAACAATTGCAGGATACTGCCGGTTGTAAAAACTGGAATGTGGGAAGCTCTTCCCAGGACTTGTTTGTTCATCATCTAGGTCAGAACAATGAGCTCAGAATCAGAGTCCTTCTACATTAAAGCCATAATTGGAAACCAGCAGCTACAATAAAACTTTCGCCGTCTACAACAATAATTTTTTTTGCTGATTCTTCACCTTTGCCTTCCGATTATATCTCCCATGAGACAGATGCAGCCTTGGACACAACAATTCTATATTTGATCTTCTGCACACCAAGCAGTCACCTTAATGTTGTCAGTGACAAATAATGCTATTGTGGCATATTGCTTGGGAGAAACAACTCATTCATATTTATCCTGTTGATTCAAAATTCTATTGATGCTAATGCAGTTGCCAACAGTCTTGTTAAGTCAGGAGCGAGGAACCTATTTCCCCCCAAGATGAGGTTGGTAAGTGAGAAGGCAGTGAATACGATAATGTGTGGATGCAGGCACTGAAAATGCGCTTCAGTGGGTGTGGAGTTGCACTTGGATATGTGCTCCCTTGGACACAGCTACATGCCTACATGGTTATGGTGAAAGATAGCACAATAAAAGCACTTGCTGCATTACAAATGCTTCATAAATTAAAACTGCAGGCAGGGCAAACAGGTAGGTTAGGATGACACCATCTGGCAGGTTTACTAAAACAGAGCAGGAGCCAAAGCAGTGCAGACACAGAGGCAGCCAGAATGTTTATGGCTGAGCACTGGCTTGATTCAGAAAGTTGATACAGCATCGCCTGAGCAATCGAGATGTGGTCAGACATCAAGAGATGTGGTCAGGGAGTTAAAAAGGGTCTCATGGCTTCCGTTGAGGTGGCTGTGAAAGCACTCATACATAGATTTAAAGATCTTGGACTCTATGATTTTTCAATGCTGGTACCAGCTATTAATTGAAGAAGCTGCCTGTGTACTCAGGGATCTATTCCAAGTTTGTGAGTAGTGAGAGGAGTCATTTGTAGATAAAACAGCCATGCAAATAAGGTAGGAAGAGGCAGCTCAGGGCCATCATATTCTGATGAACCACTGTCCCCTTGCCCCACCATCCCCTCTAAGCACAGAAACCATCTGTCTGCCACTACCATGTGCCATGCATCCAGCTAGCTCCTAAGGGAAACATTGGCAGCATACCAGTCCCTGTCACCCTCCTGCCCTACACACACTATGGGTAGAGAGGGTGCTGCATGTGCAATTAACCCAGAAAAACGCATACAGACTTATTCGGACTACTTTTAAAAGTCTATCTGCTCTGTGTTTTACTTGCATCATGGCCTATGGTCAGAAAAAATAAATTCACAAATTCTTACTCCGCTGAGGCTCTGTCATGCATTACCTGTGATTTCATCTCATAGAGGGTAGCATCTTCTGGAGTTAACTGAAGTGCTTCATCCCACTTCTGAATAGCCTCCCGGTACCTGCAAGTTGTTAAAACAATAGTTCATTCTTACTAGATTTATGGGTGTTTCAAAGGCCGGTATTCTTACCTTTTCATTAAGGGACCAACATTGCTTTGACTAGATATTCATTCCAAACATCTCACAAATATAAATTAATGTTCCATCCCACCACCCCATGAAACACAGGGAGTAAAAAAAAAAAAAAAAAGACAGCGCAATTGCAATTTCTTATTGTGTATTTTGCCAAACATGGTTTAGTATGCATTTGAACAGATGCACGTAATTGGTGGGAATAAAGTAGGCCTCCGCTTGTGACCTCTCAGCCAAATCTGGAGCCTACTCTACATGTTTTAGCCATTCCTGGGGTCAATGCAATAGCAAGTTCTCCAATGTCCATTGCAGAAAATAACAGACTGTTCCCCTGCTCGTGTGTATGCACAGAACCCCCGTGCAACTATGCTCGTGTCTTCCTTTCAACTGAAGCAACTAGTCCATGTGTGAAAATCTGAACCTGTGGAGATATACATATGATAAAGTGCACAGAGAAGCCCTGATGGATGAATAAAACTTTCTTTTGGACCTTGGAAACCCCATCCTCAGAAGGGGCAGCAGAATCTGGATGACTAGGTCTGAGGGAAATACGCACTAGAGAAAAAAAGTGAGCAATCATTTAACTGCATTTTGTTAGCTTCAAGCTTTCATCACTGAATCACAGAACTGTAGAGTTGGGAGAGAACTCCGAGAGTCATCTGTGACAAATCGCCATCCAAGCTCTGCTTAAAAATGTCCAAGGAGAGTCTACCACCTTCCGAGGGAGTCTGTCCCACTGTCAAGCAGCTCTTACTGCCAGAAAGTTCTTCCTGATGTTTAGTCAGAATGGTGAAACAAGATTTTGATGAGGTCGTTCTTTCTGAAACTTGGCAACGAAAGTGTGCTAGTGTGGTACTCCACCACCTTTAAAATTATGAAGGCATCCTATACAACTTTTTGCTGTAGCGACTGTATAAATAAAAACTAATTTATAGCCCATCTTAACATTCCACAAGTGCTGTTTACTTTAAATGGAAGGAAAAACCTTACAAAATGAATAATTATACAGTTCCATGAGAAGTATACAATGCATTATAAAGTGAGTTTTCTATTTTGAAAATGGGGTGTTTTTTTTACAGAATTGAACAACTTTTACATTTTTTATTAACAGCTGCCTCACAATCATATCTCACATTCAAATGTAAAACATGCAATTATTATTTTTAAAGAAAGAAAAAACCACAGGAAAAACAGATATTCTTTTTTTTTTTTTAAGGACAGAACACGTAGAGAACTGAATGTTGGACGTGCTACTGAAAATATCTGGAGAACAAACAAACACCACAAGGCTGCAAAATTGTCAGGGCAATGGCTGATTAAAACCATGACTTTTGAGCTGTAATAAAAGTTAAACTCTTTGGGGGCTTATATAGTCAGCAAAATGAATGAAAAAATGCAGGCCATAATCCATGCCAAGCAAGAAGACAACATATTTTTCCATGAATAGGGGAAAAAAATATTTGCATACACTTTTTAACAAGGACAAATTCAGCACAATGAATGAAGTGCTGCTCTTCCAGGTCAGAATCTGAAACTTTTGGATCTAGAGGCTACTACAGAGGCCTCAAACATTTTGCCAACACAAATGATGTGGAACCTAGGGCTGTGAAAGGAATTTGACATAGCATCTCCTCCTTTCCCTGCTGCCTCCCAATCATATGATAAAAATAGGGTTTTGAAAACCCTTGGCGCCTCAGCGAGGCACCGAGTTTTGCCCAACATTGGAGGGGCTCGTCGCGTGTGCATGACATCACACATGTGATATCATGAGTGTTGGGAGGAGGCCTGCTGCCACTGCAGGCCCTGAAGATTGGGGGGGGGGAGGGCGGCTCAGCCCTGTCCCCACATATTTTCCAATTCCAAAGCATATCAAACAATGCGAAAAATAAAAATAAAAAATTTGCATGCCACCACTGAGAGATGTGTATGAGAAAGACTGGCATGGAAAAGTAAGGAAAGGTTTAAGCTATCTTTTCTAACCCTAAATTTCAAGCATGGTTCACCCATAATGGGACAAACATGCCTAATGGTGCATACAACTATTTTGCTGCATATGCACACTCTGACTCTTCACATCTCAGCCATTATGCAGAACTGGCAGAGGGGTTTGTGAGATCTACAACATTCCCCAAATTGTTACTTAGAGGAAGAGGGTGATGGGAGAGGACTGGTTTATTTGCTGATGATACTACAATGGGCTTTAAATCTATAATACAATAGCATTTTCCCTTATGCTTGTTCCCGGGGTGTTAAGGCACACTTTACCAAGAAAAGTTGGCGGGTTCGCTTTATTTCTGCTTTCTAATGGAACATCTCCTGATCCAATGGTGGAAAAGTTCAGTGAAAAGACCCTTTAGGTTCCACAATACAGTCGTACCTCATGTTACGTCCGCTTCATGTTACGTTCTTTCAGGTTACGTCCTGCGGCAACCCGGAAGTACCGGAAAGGGTTACTTCTGGGTTTTGCTGCTTGCACATGCGCAGAAACACAAAATGACGTCACATGGGTGCGCAGAAGCAGCGAATCGCAACCCGCACATGCGCAGATGTGCCACGGCGGGTTGCGCTCTTTTCGTGTTGCGAATGGGCCTCCGGAATGGATCCCGTTCGCAACCAGAGGTACCACTGTACCATCTCCATGCCTTTGTAACATTACCATCTGCTCACTACCAGATCCAGAAATCACCACATGGCAGCAGAGAAATGAAAGTGGGTTATGTCTCCATTTTGCTGCTTAAGATCAAGGAAACAGGCTGAGGGACCTCACACATACACAAGGAGAAATTGTGCGACCAAAGCGAACCTCAGGCCAACACTGTTTCTAGCCCCACATGAAAAGAGAAGGCAGCAAGGGGGGAACTGTGCCAGTTATCTCCTGCTATCTATGGAATCAACTCAAGTCATCTTTGGAGTACTGCTGCTTCCCAGGCCACAAAGATAATATCAGAATCCAAAGGACGCATGAAGCTCCTCTCCATGCCAGCCTCATCTCATTCAGAAACAGGAGCAAGGAACCACGGGTCCTTCCGCCTGAACTGAGTTTTTTAATGTTACCTCTGTGATGTGCACTGATGAATTCAGACTCCTTTGCAAGGAAGTAGTATGAGAAGGTTATGAAAAGGGCATTAATTGGCTTTGCTCTTACATAAAAGGAAACATTAAATAACATTTCCTTGTGAATAAGAACCAATTACCGCCTCTATCAGCAAGCTGGAAAATTAGAAGCCTGAAAAACTCTCTCTAAAGGCCAATTTCACACATGCACAAAAAAACCCAGCAACTTGTCCATTAAGATTTGTGGATGCATGAAAACATAGCTTTGCTGGATCCAGTCACAGGCCCGGCTAGTCTAGCAGTTTGTTCTCACAGTAGCCAACCATATGCTTGTCGGAAGGCCACAAGCAGGACACAAGAACAACACTCTCCCACTCATGATCCTCAGCTACTGGTATTTAGAGGCATATTGTGTCATCCTGGCGCCCAGGTATCTTCACTTGGTCACAAGCCTTGCACCTGATGAATTTCAAATGCTGGTCTGGTACAAGAAACAGTGTGATGCCATCACAACTGATAGTCATGGATGGATGACAAAGAACATAGCAAAAGCAACTCCCACTTCTTCTCAGCTCACCAGATAACCCAAATCTTGAAAAACCAAGGCAGACTGCAGTTCTGAAACATACTCAGACCTATTATTGGAAAATGTTTGAGGGAATTTGGAGCCTTCAGTGCACACATCAGCATTCATGGTGGAACACTGCCAACAGCAAGCAGACTAAAAAACACAGATCAGACAGCATTTTTGCTAAATTTTAAGATACACAATATTAATCTTCTTTCTTTAAAGTAAGGTAGCAGATAAACAGACATCTCTGGAGACTATATCTGGAATGCCTGAAGTTCTCGTGCTTATAAATATACAGGCAATCTACTTAACTCCAGCGGCGTCAAACATTTCAAACCATTTACACATAATTCCATGGACCTAATATTGCAGTAAGAATTCCATGAGCGCACACTGGACTACATATTATGTTTTATATTGATGTAGCTGATATATTACCTTATATAATTATGATTCATCTACATAACACTTTATGTTTATAGCAACAACTTTGATAAACATAACAATGATCTCTGATATATTCACTTGGTGGGAGGGGGGGGTGAAACACACTCCAAGTAGACTTTAAAAATCATAGTTGCCTGGTAGTCTTTGGTACTGCTGGAATTTTAAAGATTTCTTTCAAACCACTTTGAATGTTTTGTTTTTATGCCACTTTTTTATTACAAAGAACTTCTAAAGTAAACTAAAATAAAATAGACCAAATATCTAAAATATTATGCTATGACAGTGGTACCTCGGGTTACATACGCTTCAGGTTACATACACTTCAGGTTACAGACTCCGCTAACCCAGAAATAGTACCTGAGGTTAAGAACTTTGCTCCAGGATGAGAACAGAAATCGTGCAGTGGCGGCGCAGCGGCAGCAGGAGGCCTTATTAGCTAAAGTGGTGCTTCAGGTTAAGAACAGTTTCAGGTTAAGAACGGACCTCCGGAACAAATTAAGTATGTAACCAGAGGTACCACTGTATCACTAAGAACTGAAAACATTTCTTTCACTCTTCCAAAGTTCAGGCTTTGGTGAGCCTTAAGATGTTGGGAGCCACTGTAGGCACAAAGGTTTGCTTTATTTACTTAGAAAATTTGTAATCTGCTTTTGTTTTCCAAATTGAAACTGCCAAGTTACAAAACAATAAAAGTAAAATAATAGTAGTAGAGCAACAAAACAGCAAAAATCCAGCAGACATTTAGTATACCTGCTTTGAACACCTGGTCTGATGCACCTCAGATGGGAGGAAACTCCATAGGCACAACAGCCCCCTCTGAGAGAACTCAAACAACTGTAGATGGCGAACTTGGCTCGGTACCACATTGTTAAGAAGTTGGCCAGTCATAGTGCCCTGTCTCCCGCCCCCAAATACACACATAAAAGCTCTTGTAAGTAAAAAAGAGATCTTTATGGAGGCAAATAACGGTATAGGCTCAGCAACAGGCACAAGGCTCAGGAGCCATGCTTCAGGAGTTCAGGAGCAGGGCAAGAAGTTCAGAACTGGACAGAGACAACGAAGCTGTCCCAATAAGTTTCCCATGCCCCACCCACCAAGGTGTGGCGCACTCGCTCGCCTTGTGGGAATGTTGGAATAACAAATCCATGTTCCTTCACGTAGTCTGCCCCATCTGCAAAGGTGGCACCTGATTCTAGGTGACAAGACTGCACCCCCTTGTTTGGGCTCCTGTTCAATTATTGACACCTCCGGTTCCTCCCTGCCCCCCATAGCTGCTTCAAACCTTTACCAGTTTCCACTGGGCTCTCTGCTACACCCATAGGAAAGTTGGGGGGAGGAGCCAGTAAGGTTCCAACTATTCAGGCCCCGCCTTCTGGTTTTTGCCCCTCCTCCTCTTTCGAGTCTGCAAATCCAAAGCCAATCCTGACAGCACTGAAGGGTTATGTCAACAGCATCCAAAGGAAGCAGCTTGCCCTGTGCCGCTTGTTAAAGGGAACTATTGTTTTTCTGTTTCAGACTAGTGCTGCTATATTTCTATCTGACAAAGAAACTGCAGTATAATCTCCATGTCCAATACTCTCATGTATAGGCACACAATAAATTAATGAAAAGCCGGGTCAAAGAACATTGTGTGAAGTTTATCACTCTTAAACTCGTCATAGTATCTGCTATCCGATAAGAATATCCTGGTACAACCTTCCCAGGTCGATAAGAAGAGCAATATTATTTCCATACAAGTCAAATCTACTCGCAGAACTTTTATAAACAAGGAGATCTCAGGAGATATCAAATCGCAGATGTCCGACCTGACAATGTCTGTGGGCGGTGGGGGCGGGGAATGAGGTTTCCTGGCAAAACCAGACCAAGACATTCATAGTTAGCATGTCAAAGGTTGAGAACAGGATAAAAGACCCCCCTGAAAAGGAAGCTGTTTTCTTCCTTTTATCTCTCACAAATGAGAGGTTCGCCTTTTTGTTACTGATTTCTTTTTTTAAAAGGACCTCTGAGAATGATCTAGCCAGATTTCCTTCTATAAAACACAGAGACACTGAAGGAGTTGGAGAAAAGATTTTTCTTACTGAAGGGGCTTATCTTTTTAATTGGCCATTGATTATATACATCAGTGAATGAATGGCCTATGGCCACAACGCAAAAACCAAACACCAGCAAAAAAATGGTTCCAAAAGTGACAGGACGTGGTACTGCTGATTTAGCTGGCAGCATTCTTCCATCTGAATTACAATTACTTATTACAGTGGGGGTGAACTCTGATTCTGAGAAACACAGTGCTGTTGGAGGCGTCTCTTGGCTGAAATAATGGACAACTAAGTCTTGGGACACGGGTGGCGCTGTGGTCTAAACCACAGAGCCTAGGGCTTGCTGATCAGAAGGTCGGCGGTTCAAATCCCCGCAACGGGGTGAGCTCCCATTGTTCGGTCCCAGCTCCTGGCAACTTAGCAGTTCGAAAGCACGTCAAAGTGTAAGTAAATAAATAGGTACCGCTCCGGCGGGAAGATAAACAGTGTTTACGTGCGCTGCTCTGGTTTGCCAGAAGCGGCTTTGTCATGCTGGCCACATGACCTGGAAGCTGCCTGAGGACAAACGCTGGGTCCCTCGGCCAGTAAAGCAAGATGAGCGTCGCAACCCCAGCATCTGTGACTGGACTTAACAGTCAGGGGTCTCTTTACCTTTAGTCTTGGTACCTTGGTCATATTCAATTATGGGCAAGAAAAAGGTCTCTCTTAAAAGGTGTGAACTCAAGATCACTTAACACGTCAGTGTATGTGTTTTTTGACCTCATAAATGAGGGTAAAAAAGAAGAAGTAAAGGGATGGAAACTATTTTTTTCAGTGTGTGTTTATGGGTGGAAATGGGGTTTCAACCCACATTGTGTGGACTAAGAGAAAGGCAGTTTTATTGCTTTGATTTGATATCCTTCCTACACCTTCCATTTCTAAGCTGTTGGTGGCAGTTGATTAAAAATGGCCTGGCAATATTTTGTTTGTTTGTTTGTTTAAGGAACAAGAAAAAAACCCATATAGCATATACAAAAGTAGTGCAAAAATTAGAAATATATAAACATGTATTTCAGAAACAGATTGTGATACAGCATAGCTAGATTATATCACAAATGATGTCACCACTTTTGGAGGTTTGTTATAATACACAATGGGCAATAGGTTACAAGGAATCTAATGGTGGAATGATGATACAATACAGCAACAGGCACACAACAATACTAAACACACTCGTTTGGAAAGCAAGTTACAACTAAATCAATGATGCTCGACTATATGGAGCCTCATGGAGCTATACAGCAGAATGTTAGCATTCTAAATAAATAACAACTGTCTTGCACTGAATGTCATTAGTCTATCCTGAACAGTATTTTAATCTGAATGGAAACTGCTCCATATTTTAAAAGGCTACTGTCTAGACATGCATTAACACATCGGGAATCTATAATATTTGGTGTTTTAAAGAAGTTTTCATGTCACTGGCAGATGTAAGAAAGGAGTAGAGGCCCATGGACAAAGGGAGGGTTCAAAACCTAGTTTCTCCTATTTATTACTGCATCACAATGACAATGAACCCATCTATCAGGAGACAAGAGCTGCAACTCACAAATGGAGTCTGTACAGAAAACAACACTATCAAACGTATTATCAGAGGAGGCACTTGTCACATGGAAACCAGCCTTATGCATAAGAGAAGCTAGTAAGAACAAGTCCAGAGATATCATAGTAACTGCTGAACTGGGCTGGATCAAAACAGAAACAAAGAAAAATCAGAAAATGCTGAAAAGATGAATTTATATCCCAAATAATCCATGTCTTTGAACCCAATGTTGATGGCGTAACTCTGGCCACAGTCACAACAATGGCCTCTATTGTCTGAAAAAGGAAGAAGATTCAAATGCAAGGCCCAACACAGATAGGATGCTTTCTTATCCGGAGTCAGATTACTGGGACCATCTGGCGCAGGATGATTCGCACTGATTAGTAGAGGGTCTCCAAGGTTTTGGAAAGGTGTTTCTCCCCACTCAGCTTGAGGTGCAAGGGACTGAACCCGAGACCTTCTGCATGCAAAGCAGATGCTCTACCACTAAGATACAGCCCCTCTCCTTCCACCTAAGGGAACAGACACTCCTGATTGCTCCACAATCTTTCCATAGATCACTTGAATGGAGCTGGCAAACCACCAGGGGTCTGTGGACTATAATTTGAGAGCCTCTGCCCTAGACCCTGAATTCTATCCCCAGGGCTCTGCAGAAAAGCTGTGAAACTTATATTGGTAGTATGGGGGGGGGGGACACCTGGCTTTCTCTGGACAATGACACTCACTTCTTTCTGAAAGATACATATGCCCCCACTCTCACTTAGCTCATTTCCTGTTCAGTAACGATGGTTCTCTTGCAGTAGCACCTTAAAGACCAACTAAGTTAGTTCTTGAAAGATACATAACTTAGTTGGTCTTTAAGGTGCTACTGGAAGGAATTTTTTTATTTTGTTTTGACTATGGCAGACCAACACGGCTACCTATCTGTAGATGGTTCTCTTGGGTATCATCATGCAATTTAAAGCTGTGTGTGATTCAATGACTTCTACTTCTGTACAGAGGATTTGGCCATTTAATTTCTCCTGAAAAAGAGATATGGCTCATTCTTGATTTCAAGAACTTTTAATAGCTGGGGGCAGGGAAAGCTGCTTTGCAAAGATGAGCCACAAATAAATGTCCCACCCTTCATCTCTTTTGTATACATTTAATAGTTTAGTTCCCAGAAGGTATTCCCCCCCCCCGACTATATTCTACTACTGCCATGGTAACCAGTAGCACTGCAAGTGCATTTCATTTCTCCTTAGAAGCAATTGTTGCATTTGTGCTTTATTACCCTGGACAAATGCTCTTTGGGGACCCACCGCATGAGCTCATTCTTACTCTTCCTTGGAATCACGGAAACTGGAAACAACCAAGACTTGTTATCACCATAATAATCAGGGGGTTGAGTCTCCTAATGAACAATTACTGTGCTGCTCTGAAACATCTTAGGTGACAGGATCTCTCATCATCTAGTATAGGAAACAATTCCCAAACACTTACAAGCATTCTCTGGACATGTAACAGGCCACGTATAATATCCAAGTTTGCCTTCAGAAATAATGTACTAGCTTAGTGGGCTCCAGTGATGTTAGCTCCTAAGGTTGTGAAGTCTCCCCATTTTATTCCATAGAAAGAGTTTGCAGGTTTCACAGTTTACAGGCTTACAGATTTTTAACGCCTGAAACGACCATCCTTATGCCATATCACATACATAACAACAACACCACCTCCCCATGTTTGCCACGAGGTAGAAGGTGGGCTGCTATTCAAAAGAAACAAGGGTCCAAAAAGCATTATGATTAATATGGATACTGTACAGCTGACTTAGAACATATGCAAAAATCTGTACATCACTGCTCTTTGTTGGTATTGCTAATGCTGTGTTTTTATGGAATGAAATGTAAATGAAAAAGAAAGAAAGAAAGAAAGAAAGAAAGAAAGAGTCTACACAATTGGTAAAAATCACATAGTAAAGTTTTTCCTGGGCTGTACCTCTTCAGTCTCCAAGCACAGAAATCTTTACAAGACACAAGGCACTTTTTGTGTGTGAGAGATTTACATACACACGGGGGGATAAAATAAAATATTTTGGTAACTAAGCAAAATAAAAAAAATGTATATAAATATATGTTACCATTGCAACAATCTGTGCAAACCTAAATGCTGATGTGTGGAGGATGTTCAAGTTGTTTTTAAAAGTACTCCATGTTTTCCTGTAAGCACACTAAATAAAAACTTTTCTTAATGTCCAAAGCCTGATATTTTGAACTCAAGTTTCATTCTGATAATGAAAGCTATTAAAATCAGGAAAGATAAATCTATAAATTATTCTGATGAAAACCTTTGTATGCTCTACAAATTACAGTGAAATGAGATTTATTGTATGGCCTGTAGAATCTCCAGAATTATGTGTATTCAAAAACAAGCCCCAATATGTTCAATGGGTTTCCTTCTAGGCAAATGTATGACTACAGTACTGCTCCAATCTTATCCTTGTGGGCTGGCCCAGTTTGGTATTCTTTGCATACAACAATCTAACAGGCCTGTTCTCCCTGCTTCTGCAGATCACAAGGTCTGAATAATCACTCAAAATGGCACTCCATCTTAAATCTACTCCCATCTTCTGTAGAAAGTAGTATGGCATTCTCTTCTCCAGATATCATCAACGTTTTCCTTCAAAGAGCAGCCAATGAAGTGGGGTGGGACAGGAGAGAAAGTTCTCCAACATATAGCGGAGTAGATAGGAGCAAAACTTGACACACGGGCTCTGCTTTCTGAAGCAGAGTAACATTTCTTCTAATGAGTGGCTTGCCCAGATTGCTTTAACCACTTGGGATCCAAGTCACAGTATCCTATTGAAATTGCAACTTAAGCTACACTTAAGCCTGCATGCAACTGCATATTCTTAACTGCATAACATTATTATGTGCTATTAAACAGCAAGTACGTTTCTCCAGAGATTATTTGGTTCATATCACATTTTCATATTACACTTGTGCAAGAAGTGTCAGCTTCCTCAACTGATTAAGCAACTCTTAACAACTTTGTACTCTGTCAATGTTCCCCACATTTAAAAGTAATTGGTATCCAGGAAAGAACATAATTTCGTTACTCTCAAATGATCCGGCATCTAATGTACCTTTATGCTAAGAGATAATGTTTTATTGGTATCATAACGTTATACGGAAGGAAACACGTGCTTGGAATTAGCAAACATAATGGCTTCAGATCTCAAGAAAAATGAAGTTCTTTACGCTGTTCCTATATCAAATACAAACTGATTGCATAATGTTAAACAGATCTGACCTCCATGATAATTTTTTAATAACCTGAGCAGCAATAAAGCATACAGGAAGCAAAGCTGTTAACAGCATTTATGTCTATCAATAGGCCAACAATTACTGCAACACACTATATGTGGGGCTTCCACTGAGCTTAGTCTGAAAGCCATGGTGCAGCATAATCACTGACAAGATGGTCTTGCTCAGAGATGTACACTGACTGCCAATATGTTATTGGGACAAATTTAAAGTGTTACTATAGGTATATAAAGCCCTCAACGGCTTAGGGCTGCCTCACCCCATCTGTGCCCACCTGACCACATAGATTTAAGGATCTGGCACTTTTACAAATGCTGCATAATATAAATTCCACATTTGCAAGAAATCAATCTTTTACCGTGGCCACACATACACGTTGGAACTCCCTGCCCATGGGTGTTAGAGAGAAGTCCTGGCAGGGCTCTGATGGGTGTGTGATGGAGGCAGAGGGGGCAGAAGACTGACCCAGGAGGCCAGCGATTTATGGAGTTTGGTGCCGCCCGCGAAGCAGGAAGCAAGATGGGGGGGGGGAGGGGAAGGGTCTGAGCAGTCAGAGACATAAGTGAGGGCACAGGACATGTTAGAAGTGGAGGAAGAGGGTGATCTTCCAAGGGGTGGGTTGGTTGAATCCCCACCATCTCCCACCCCACTGTCTCCTAGAACCAGGAAGGCCTTGAAGAGGGAAGTGCAGCGATGATTTCTGTGTAGAGGTCTCAGGTTACATGTGTGAACTCCATTAAGTGAGGTTAGAATGTAGGTCAGTAATGTATCCACAGCGGCTAAAATAATTCTCTCAATTTATTTCTAGGCCACCTATCTCGATGACTTTCTATTCTTTTCAAAGATCTCGTTAATCAAGAAATAGATTTAAAATTGACCCTACAGTGGTACCTCGGGTTACATATGCTTCAGGTTACAGACTCCGCTAACCCAGAAATAGTACCTCGGGTTAAGAACTTTGCTTCAGGCTGAGAACAGAAATTGTGCTCCGGCGGCGTGGCAGGCCCCATTAGCTAAAGTGGTACCTCAGGTTAAGTACAGTTTCAGGTTAAGAACAGACCTCTGAAACGAATTAAGTTCTTAACCCGAGGTACAGTACCACTGTATTTCTAATCCTCAGACAACACTGTATTAAAGAGGTCTTTACCACCATCTAGTGGCTAGTCAACACTACTACTACTAGGTAAAGGGACTCCTAACCATTAGGTCCAGTCGTGTCCGACTCTGGGGTTATGGCACTCATCTCGCTTTACTGGCAGAGGGAGCCAGCGTACAGCTTCCAGGTCATGTGGCCAGCATGACTAAGCTGCTTCTGGCGAACCAGAGCAGCGCACGGAAACGCCGTTTACCTTCCCGCCGGAGCGGTACCTATTTATCTACTTGCATTTGACGTGCTTTCGAACTGCTAGGTTGGCAGGAGCAGGGACCGAGCAATGGGAGCTCACCCCGTCATGGGCCTTCTGATCGTCAAGTCCTAGGCTCTGTGGTTTAACGCACAGCGCCACCCGCGTGTGGGTACTACTAGATCATGGCAAAAAAAATATTTTTTAGATCCGTACTCTTTTTTTGACCATAGACAATGGAACCTCCCCTTCCTCTCCCCACTCTGGCCCCACACCCTCCTGAAATCTGCTCCAGAGGGTTGGGGGGACGCTCAGAACAGATTTGTGTGGCACACAGCAGAGAGGAAGTTTTGTTGCCCAGCCAACACAACCTATACACCTGAAAAAATCCATCATAGGATTTAAATTTTTCAAAACCATCATCTTTACCTTTCATTCTCAGCCAAAATTGCACCTTCATCCTTCAGCTGTTTACTTTTGGCCACGCAGTCTTCCAGGAGAACCCCATTTTTCCTTTTAGCGTCATGGAACCATTCAGCTTCATCACTGTCAGCAAGATCCTGTTCATCAGCAGCCTGAGCTTCAAACTGCTGAGATGTTACCTTCGACACCTTCTCACCAATCTTCCTCTTCCACCCAAAGGAAGCCATTTCAGAAAGCTTTTGGAAAAAAAGGTAATTTCAACTACTGGCACCCTTTTGTTTTAACACAAACCATAACACATGACAACTGAAATTAGTTGCGACAGAGGTTAACTTGCTCAAAAGAGACTGATTTGTGCAAATGAATTCTGGCCATGGTGTGACTTCCACATCAGCCTTGCAAACTTTAAAGACTTGTCAATAGAGGAAGGTCTTCAATAGGCATTGATAATAACATTAGGAATAATAATAATAATAATAATAATAATAATAATAATGGCAACAGAGGTATTGCCCCATCTAATAATTAATGGGAGGGAATTCCAAAGGGTGGTTGTTGTTATTTAGTCGTGTCCGACTCTTCGTGACCCCATGGACCAGGGCACGAACCAAAGGGTAGGTGCCATCAAATGTAATAATAATTGTGACTATTACAAGGATATATGGGCCACCTTTCAAGCAAAGGCTGAAAGGGTGAGGGAAAGATCTACATCAGGAACAAGGGGGTAGGGAAAGGAAGACCAACACTGGGATTGGCTGGGGGTCCTGCCACCCAAGGCAGTCGCCTCACCTTGCCTCATGGGTGGGCCAGCTCTGTCCCTACATCTACCAGAGAGGGGTGCAATACAGTGGCAGTGAAGTATCAGTAAATGGCAATGGCTATTATGGGGTGGGGTGGGAGGAAAGATGCCTGCACCTCCAAACTTCCACTGCCTCCTCAACCTCCCTCACAAAAACTAAACCAGAGACGAAAAGTGGAAGGCTTAGGAAGGCGCTTCTCTCCTTCAGGAGGCAGAGAACAAGGTGCTCGGGCAGCCATTTCTCTCCCTTGAGAATATTCTATCCATGTTTAATTGCCTTTTTAATGACACCCCGCCTCGCCCCAAAGCGTGCGCGCCCCCTATGCTTTTAGCGGTTCTTATCTGTAAGCCGCCTTGAGTTCCTGTCAAGGGAAAAGGCGGGTATTAATAATAATAATAATAATAATAATACAATAATAATACAGGGGGAGGCATAATACCCAACTGAAGAGGGGGGGCGATATTTACCTGAAGCCCCCTCCCCTCTACAGCTCTGTCACAGTCCGAGCCGGGTCACATCTGATTTTTCAGCTCCCCGGAAGCGGGAGCAGGGAAGAACCGGAAGCAGCCGCGCTCGGCCGGTTTGGGAAACCAGTGTCTATGGCAGTCCACTTCCGGTCTAGAACTCAGGAAGGCGTTCGCTCTCCCCTGACGGTCTTTTGCCGCAGGGGCTTCTAACGCGACTCTCTCCCTTCCTCTCAGGGCGGGGAGAGACCATAAAGATTTCCATGATAGAGCGGCGCCGCTCGACCTTCGCCGTTGCAGGTTTTATCTACCTTCCTAACTCTACAGGAGCCGGCGGAACTGAGAATCGCACCCTTCCGCCCAAGAGCATGATGGGTGTTGTAGTTCAAGGAAGGCAGCAGCGCCCTTGTGCGCCAGTGGCTGCTTGATGGGGTTGTTGTTGCTTAGTCGTGTCCGACTGTTAGGGACCCCATGGACCAGAGCATGCCAGGCACTCCTGTCTTCCACTTCCTCCTGCAGTTTGGTCAACCTCATGTTCGTAGCTTCCAGAACGCTGTCCCACCATCTCGCCCTCTGTCGTCCCCTTCTCCTTGTGCCGTCCATCTTTCCCAACATCAGGGTCTTCTCCAGGGAGTCTTCTCTTCTCATGAGGTGGCCAAAGTATTGGAGCCTCAGCTTCACGATCTGTCCTTCCAGTCAGCACTCAGGGCTGATTTCCTTCCTCTCACCACCAAAGGAACACAAGTCATAGCTGTCAACTTTCAGATTTGAAAATAAGGCATCAGCAGCCTTGAAAATGGGACACAGGTGGCGCTGTGGGTTAAACCACAGAACCTAGGACTTGCCGATCAGAAGGTCGGCGGTTCGAAACCCCGCAACGGGGTGAGCTCCCATTGCTGGGTCCCTGCTCCTGCCAACCTAGCAGTTCGAAAGAACGTCAAATGCAAGTAGATAAATAGGTACCGCTCTGGCGGGAAGGTAAACGGCATTTCCGTGCGCTGCTCTGGTTCGCCAGAAGCTGCTTAGTCATGCTGGCCACATGACCCAGAAGCTGTACGCCGGCTCCCTTGGCCAATAAAGCGAGAAGATTCCACCTAAACATTAGGAAGAACTTCCTGACAGTAAGAGCTGGACAGTAAGAGTGGAATTTGCTGCCAAGGAGTGTGGTGGAGTCTCCTTCTTTGGAGGTCTTTAAGCAGAGGCTTGACAACCATATGTCAGGAGTGCTCTGATGGTGTTTCCTGCTTGGCAGGGGGTTGGACTCGATGGCCCTTGTGGTCTCTTCCAACTCTATGATTCTATGATTCTATTCTATGATTCTATGAAGAGCCCCACACAAGAAACACAAGAAAATGCTCAGTGCTGAGAACTTGGAGAGCCCAACAGAATTTCTATATATATGTATTAGGCTGTAGATTAGGCTGTTGGACCTTTTAGTTAATAGGAGGGACCCAGGTGGTGCTGTGGGTTAAACCACAGAGCCTAGGGCTTGCCGATCAGAAGGTTGGCGGTTCGAATCCCCGTGACGGGGTGAGCTCCCATTGCTCGGTCCCTGCTCCTGCCAACCTAGCAGTTCAAAAGCACGTCAAAGTGCAAGTAGATAAATAGGTACCGCTCCGGCGGGAAGGTAAACGGCATTTCCGTGCGCTGCTCTGGTTTGCCAGAAGTGGCTTAGTCATGCTGGCCACATGGCCCGGAAGCTGTACGCCAGCTCCCTTGGCCAATAAAGCGAGATGTGCGCTGCAACCCCAGAGTCGGTCACAACTGGACCTAATGGTCAGGGGTCCCTTTACCTTTACCTTTAGCCTTGAAAATAAGGGATCAGCAGCCTCACCTGTCCCGGGGACAGTCTACGGGATATCTAACAATCCAGGATAGCAGCGGGAAACGGCGCTGGAATAAGGGAATTTCCCACAAAAAAAGGGAAGGTTGACAACTATGACACAAGCGAAGAACCTGTACAAGCGAAGCTGACTCAAAACCCCACAAGTAAAATAGAAACATCGCCACTCGACCCCAGCCCCACTCACCTCTCCCCCCTCCACCTCTCTCCCCCTTTTCTTCCTAATGTCTCAACAAACAAAACTGACCTGTAAAAAATGTTACTTAAAAAAAAGAGAGATTGCACATACTTTTGTAGACCAAGAAAATCCTTAATAAAAAAACATTTATTTTTTTTAAAAAAAAGAATGGATAGGTTTGATCTTCTTGCAGTCCATGGGACTCTCAAAAGTCTCACTGCCTTGTCATGGCAAAGGGGCTTGAATAACTCAGAGAATCTATGTGCTATGCCATGCAGGGCCACCCAAGACGGACAGGTCATAGTGGAGACTTTTGACTAAATGTGATCCACCCGGAGCAGGCAAGCCACTCCAGTATCCCTGCCAAGAAAACTCCATGGACAAAAAAAACAGGCTTGATGGGGGGATGCCACAAAAAATGGGTTATGCGCACACCAGATATCTGGCCTGGGGACAGTGGAAACACACCCATATATGCAACCACGCTGATCTTTACCTTCTGAAGTCATGTGCTCTCTGAAAACCTTCACTCACTTATTGTGAAAGGGAAGTTTTTTTTAAAAAAACTGATTTTAAACTGCAATGCTAGCTCTAACAGAAGACTTTTTTTTTGGAGGGGGGGAGATTGCCTCTGTTCTCTAACCCATCCCTAAAAAGAATATAAATTAATTTCTTGCTTTTGCTTTTTTAAAAAATCCTTTTAAAAATAACATTTTATTGATTTTCCAAAATTAAAAACAATACAAAAACAAATTGACTTCCCTGTAATCCCTTCCTTGGTTCTATTATTTATCAACATAAAAGGTAAAGGTAACCCTGACTGTTAAGTCCAGTCGCGAATGACTCATCTCGCTCTATGGGCCAAGGGAGCCGGCGTTTGTCCACAGCTTCCGGGTCATGTGGTCAGCATGACTAAGCTGCTTCTGGCGATCCAGAGCAGCGCACCGAAACACTATTTACCTTCCCGCCGGATTAGTACCTATTTATCTACTTGCACTTTGACGTGCTTTTGAACTGCTAGGTTGGCAGGAGCTGGGACCGAGCAATGGGAGCTCACCCTGTCGCGGGGATTCGAACCGCCAACCTTTTGATCAGCAAGCCCTAGGCTCTGTGGTTTAGACCACAGCGCCACCCACGTCCCATATTTATCAACATACTGCATGTCTATTAGTTAAATGTTGACCTATTTAAATCCCTATTGTCCACTCATAGCAAAATTACAAGTAATCTTAAAACCCTGCTAATGTATTAAACTAATCATTTATTCCATTAATGGAATACTCTCCTAGGGGAGGCTTGCCTGGTGCCATCATTGCATAGCATCAGCCGCCAGTCAAAAACTTTTTTCACCAAGTCATTGGCACTTAATGAGCAGCAGCCCCTTGTGTGAGTGGGTTGTGGTGTTGTTGGTATTGTTTGTTTATGTATTTATTTATTTATGCCCTCTCACCCATCCATCCCGGTCCCCCAGAAGGGACTCAGGGAAATTTAATCCTCCCTTTCCAATGTATTACTGTCTTTTAGAATGTTCCGTTGCTCTTTTTTTTTGCCAGCTTTAACACATGTATCTGCTAATAGGTTGTGTTGCTTTGAGTTACATTGACTTTTAAAAAATGCTACTAATAAATAATAATTCATTTATACATTTATATTCTGTATGATTCAGCACAAATGCTCTCAAGGCGGGCAATACAAAGGATGCAGCTAACTGAAACGACAGCTAACTGAAACTGGTTGCATGTTTCACGCCACCTCACTTGGTTTCATAAACCCATCCCCTAGAATATACTGATCGCAACAGCAATGGACATTCTTCAGGGAACCTTGTCTGACATGACTGATGACCTTATTAAAAAATCTGACAAATGTCTAGAAACCCAGCAAATGCTCAGGAACAGTTGAAATAAATGGCTACTGTTGCATTTATTTAATAGCCATTTGTGATTTTTTAAAATAGTTTTTATATTAATTCAGTATAACTACCACATTCTACTTATTGTTAACTATATTGTTGTAAGGGCTGTTCAGATAGTGTTGTACTGATAATTTTGATTCGCTGCTTTGGGCTTTCGGGAAAGAAAAGCACATGGTGGATATTAAGCAGAAGTGAAGTGGAACTCCATTGGTGTAGTTTTTATACTTTTACCACTTTTGTAAGCCTGAAATCCAAGTTTAACAGCTTCCCAAAGGGTTAAGATGTCAATGTAGACTATAGAGATGAAGAAAGCCAGACTGGTTATTGAAATTAGCTGACTATACAGTGTTGACCAAATTAACCGAAAAATTAAGACAACTCAAAACAAGTCTTTATTGCAAAACATTTCTTAAGAACAACTGTGATAGTCTGGATTCAGTTGCTGGCTTTGAATAACCTCTGTAGCTGTACTAAGTAAAAAATAATGATATAGGAGAAATAATACTTTATTATAGAATGAGTGGATAGGTTTATGCAAAAAGTTAAAGAACAAGAAATGAAGTACATAGAAAACGGGAAGTTAGAAGTATTTTAAGAAAATTTACTGTCAAGTATATGAACCTATTTTTCTTTTTTGGTGACTTTGTACTTGTGTGGTAAATGATGTAAATGTATAATTTGTGTGTGTGTGTTTTGTTGATGTGTAAACATAATAAACCATAATAAAGCAAAAAGAAAGCCAGGACACCGTGCACACAAATGCATTTCACAGATTTATTTGCATACAATTTAATGTTTATTAAAAGTAACAAGTCATATACAGCTATCACAAGCATTTTTGTTTCATTCAGTATTGCCGAAAAAGAAAAAAGAAATCCGCAATAGAAGTAGGCACATCTTGTTTGTAAGAGAAGGTGGTCATCCATGTCATAAGCTATACAATGGTAAAATCAATTGACAAAAGAAAGTATCTCAAAAGCTTGTACTGAAACACATAAAATGTCAGAACACATACGAAAGTTGGTCTTTTGAAAATATTGCACCACAAAGATGGACTTCTACCCTCTCACCAGTGATAAATTACATTGCACGTGGACAGTTTTATGCACACACACACCTCGCAACTGATTATGAATTTCAGTAAAAACAAATCATTTGACGGTACTTGGCCAATTAACATGATGCTCCCTATTGACTTTATTTTTGAAGTTGCTGTTGAGAAAGCCCTTTTTTTTCTTCACAGTTCCATGGCTGTCTCTTTTACAAAGCAGTTCCTCTTGTTGCATGACCATCTATTGCCCTATCCTAACATACCACTAAGAAAAGTCAACTCTAAGGTGACCTCACAGGGTCACACAAAAAAAGAAGTAATTACAACATCAATATTTTACTGTAAGTGTAAAAAAACCAAAACACTATGAAAAAGGGTTGTTTTTTGCTTGAATAATACACATTGGATAGCCTGCACTTTGGGGAAGTTATTTTTAAAAGAATGGAATAGAAAGAGAATGTTTCATGGCCAAAAACTATTTAAAAAAAAAAATTAAAACTGGCCATTTAAGATTAAATAACGGTACCCTTCTGCTATGTTTTTAGCCCTAGGGACCATGATAATATAAAGGATGTATCCAACCAAGTTATATTTGGGAACAGACCCATTAGAATTAAAGGACCCAAATTAATGCCCATTAACTTCAATGGTTCTGCTTTAAGTAAGAATTAACACTGGATACAACCCAGACAACCTGGTAGCACAAAACCAAAAATGACATATATTGTTCCCAGTGCAAAGACACGGGGTGCAATCCACAGATGTTGCTGGCATATATCTTCCCAGTCCCATCCCTCTCAATGGAGCTTGTATAGGAGTTTCACCGAAGCTGTAGTCCTAACGCAAGCAGAATTAGGAATAAGCCTCATTGAACTCAGTGGGACTTCCATAGAAACATGCATACAATTGGGCTGCATATCCCACAGAGATAAGACAGACGATGTGCAGCAGCGATGCTTATGGCTTGTGCCCACTATTGTCTGACGTTTGCCAAAGAGAGCTTTCGGGTTGGTTTCTGAACACATCCTAGGAAAGCTACCCAGCAAATAAAGGGGCAGGGGTGGGGAAGAGTGTGTTCATATCATTTTGCCAAGTGCACTATTAACAACAACAAAATAAAATCACAATTACTGAATAGGTGCAGCAGAACTAGACATAAAAGGTATTTATATAAAAGGTAGGACTGTTGCTTGGTCCCCCAAGACAACCTCTCTCTCTTCCGGCATCACAGCAGCAGTACATACCCCTTGTTCCTTTAAAGACCCCTCCCTTCTGACCACACACACACACACACACTCACTCACCCTCCTTTGGGAGGACAAATTACAGATTGCGACTCAAGTTCCACTCTAAAGACATTGCTGCATTCTGGAAAGTTATGTCACTGTTTGAAAATAGGCGGAAAATGTGATGTGAGACCACTCAATGTATCTGGCTCTGAAAGACCAGGGCATGGCAAGAACCCCATGTAGCTGGAGTTTATGGGCTTTTAACACCATAATAAGCCATGCAATGGTCCAACTTCCTTCTAGTTAAACTACCGACAGTCGACAGTGCGTGAATTCATGCAGCAGATGTGGGCTTAAGCAGCTGCATGTTTATGTGGGCTTAAGCAGCTGCATGTTTATTCTAACTCAGTGCATATTCAAGCGCAGACATTGACTATGTTGGGACAATCATTACCTTGGTTTAAAGGCAAGCTGTGAACAAGTGTTACAAAGCCCCTTCGCATTAGCTAGCAAGGAAATCAGGAAGCTTTCCATTAAGTATAGTTTTCCATTTTGTCCTAATTGGAAAACTACGGATAACCCAACAGGCCAGGTATTAAACTACTGCTTAAATTTGGTTGATAATGGTGCCTTGTTCTGAAGCTGTTAACCATGGTTTCTCTGTTCATACAAAACAGGAAACTATAATTAATTGAAGGCTTCTCGTTTGGTTTGTTCCTATCACAAAGCAAGGAACGAAGAGGCAGCATAAAAGGCTTGTTCATATCTCAGCTCATTACGCTGAGAAACTATTGTTATAAATCCTCCCATTAGCTCATTCAGCAGATTCAGATTAATATTATATCAGTTCAAACAGGATTGTTCCCTTTGGTGGTTCTCTACTTATTGCTGGCGCAATACATTTGGAAGATTACCACCAAAATGAATGAATAAGAGATCCGTTTTCTGTGATCTGCAGGTACTGTGCAGCAAACATAACACTTAACATTGTTGTGTTTTCCTTAACTGTCTGAACACTTAAATCATACTTAACCAACCTGATGCCCTTTGGGTGTTGTTATCGACTCCAAATCCCATCACCCCCAGCCAGGAGACAATGGTCAGAGATAATAAAGTCATAGTACAATAACATCTGAAAGGACACCAGTTTGGGGAAGGCTGACCTAAATCATGGTTAAGGATTGGCTACAAACTAAGGTGCAAAAACAGTTTGCGTTAACCATGGTGAAAGTGCTACATCTGCAAAGCACCATAGGCAGGGCAGTTTCCACTACCTGCTTGCAAGGTGAAAGGCAAGTCTTATGTACCTTATTATTTGGGGCGGGACTTAGCTTGGCAAGCTAAGATGTAGCTTCACTGTGTGTTTGGTTTGCTTGAAATCCTAACCAGGATTAAGGCAACAGACCAAACTATGTGTTGATCATGATTGGTATGTCTGCACTGGGCAATGATTGGAAAAATGTAGCATTTCCACTGGCATATCCTTCTGCAATTCTTTAAAAAAAACAAAAACGCACACACAAAAAACATTTAAATCAATGTGTTCTTTGGAGTAAATTCATCAAATAAACATTTAAAAAACCCACAGCACACCCAGCTGCTTTTTGCTGTTGCTGGCCATTCTGTCAACACCTGCAGTTCATTACTGAAAAGCACACTTAAGTTTCTAGCGGCCAAACCTGCTCGCTCATTTTTTTAATCAAGAGGTTCCTGTACATGTCAAAACTGAATCAAAGCTACTTATTTTTTAGAAATCTGAATTCAGTATTTAAAAAGTTGTGTAAAAAAAGTGATTTATGCAACACAGGCCATTACCAGAAGAGTAATCTGCCAAAAATCTGTATATGAAAGCCATATGAAAACAGGGCGCCAAGGAATTCTCAGTGCAAGATTCCAGAACTGCATGCACCAATCCACTTGGGACTGTCTGATGAGCCACATGCTGTAAATAGCATGCAGGAAGCTGTTCACTAGCTACCGGTATGACACATGGATCACTGAATCTACACAGTTGTGAACCTACCAAGTATATTCTTGACTTTAAAGATCGGTAGCACCAGAGGCTGGAGAGCCCCTTTCCCTAAGTCAGGAGTGGATAATATTTTGGGGGGCTGAGGGCCGCATTAGCTGTTGGGGGCCACATTCCAGCAGATCTATTTGCAGAGGAAGGAGCTGGAATTGCAGACTTTGCACAACACCAAAGGCCTTTTCCCACCCTACAGAGCAGCTGGTGGTCAAGAGGGGACCCACGGGCTGGATGAACTCTGGTTATGAGCTGCATCCAGTCCGTGGGGCTAAGGTTTTCCATCCCTGCTCTCTTCAGTTTTTGACTAAATCCCACAAGCAAGATCCAAGCATCCGATTAGGCTCAGAGAAAGAGCCTGCACTAAGTGTGGTGAGAATTCTGAATTGCTCCCCCAACTAAACAGAGGTCCCTGAAATGCTTCTGAAACATGTGTGTGGCATATGCAGTAGCTGCTCAAGAAAAGTCATGCCTAAAACCACCCTCAGACTCAAAAACAGGTTCCGGGATTCTTTCGATCCCGGCCCATTTCTTCCACTCTGATCACAATATCTAACCCAACACTGCTCTGATTGACTCTATTTGGCGTTACAATTTTCACTCTTATGCTTTATGCAGAATTCAAATGCATAAGGTTTCTGACATTGGGTTGCCTCTAACTAAGGTTTACTCAGAGTAGACGCTTTTAAATCAATGGATGCGACTAACTTCAGTCCTTTCATTTTAATGGGTCTACTCTGCATACAACCTAGTTGCATCTGCCAACACATTGACTAGCAAAAGTAGAAGCTGCTTTAGCCTTTTGCATCCCAGCACATCACTGGCTGTCAAAAACCTGAGAGCAGTGCCACAAGTTTCAAGAGCTGTTTGACAAAGAGAACGCTTATACTGACAGAGGAGGGTGCAGCTGAAGGCTGGGATCCAAAGAGTCACCCCTCATCTAGAAAGTGACCACTTATACTGTAACAGGTATATAATATCAGCAATAGAAATACATACTACAAAAATGTTCCACACGGTTAATACTCCATGAAGCCCCAATGTGCGTACAATGAAAGATAAACTCTTGCTGGAAAAGGCTGTCATATTTTTTTTTGTACCTGTTATCACATCAGTGACTGTCTAATCATAATTTGCTTCATTACGTTAAGAGGTCTAGACTGCTTTTAAATGTATGTTCAATTCCTGTGCAAATTGCAATGTGGCTAGTCTTCTCAGCGCCGAAGTTAACTACAACTTGATTATAACTGGAAGCATCAGACTATGATTTTTTTCCTCTTTTTTTAGGCATGCTTATTGCTGTAAAAAAAAAAAAGCCAATCTTACAAATCATTGTGCAAGTATTTTAATAAGATTTGCACACATCTCAAAAAATTCTATCGTGTGGCTCCCTGATCTTGGGGTTAACTCGGTTGCAGAGGAATCAAGGGAAGAGGTCACCGATGAGGTAAGAGACATATCAGAGGGTTTTCCTTGAGCTTCAGTGTCCAAATCCTTCTGACAAGATCTGTAGTTCGTCACAGAGCCTGACCTCTGGGGAGTGGTAGTCCCCGATTTTCCTTCGGTAATTTCATCTGGTGCAAGAAAAGAAAACAATTTAAGAGCCGCAGTGACAAGGCTGTACAATGGCAAATGAGGTAGCTGAAGCTGTTACAACACCAAGAAGAAGAAGAAGAAGAAGAAGAAGAAGAAGAAGAAGAAGAGGAGGAGGAGGAGGAGGAGGAAGAAGAGGAGGAGGAGGAGGAGGAGGAGGAGGAGGAGGAGGAGGAGTTTGGATTTGATACCCCCTTTATCACTGCCCTAAGGAGTCTCAAAGCGGCTAACATTCTCCTTTCCCTTCCTCCCCCACAACAAACATTCTGTGAGGTGAGTGGGGCTGAGAGACTTCAGAGAAGTGTGACTAGCCCAAGGTCACCCAGCAGCTGCATGTGGAGCAGCGGGGAAGCGAACCTGGTTCACCAGATTACGAGTCTACCGCTCTTAACTACTACACCACACTGGCTCTCAGTGTGGATTATTACGGTCACAGCTCGCCAGGCAAAGCCATTGTGGTTCAGTGGAAGAAGTGCTGACATCTGGTTCTGGAAGATGTCAGCACGGAAGTAATCCTATGAACTCAATGGGGCCGTAAGAACTGCCTTGCTGTTCAATCTCCCCCTACCATTCTGTTTCCACTAGTGGCCAGCCAGGAAGCTCACAAGCAATCGTGCTGGCCATTCCATTTGCCCCCCAGCATATGGTTCTTAGATGTATACCATCTCTAAACCCGAGTCTCTCATACAACTATCATCACTGTGATACCCTGGTACCTTTCCTCCATGAAAAGTCATGGCCAGTATTCACCTGCACATGTGGTAACAGTAGAGAATGTGGCGGCACAACTGCTGACAGGCTTGAGGTGCACAGATTGCTTTAATTCTGCATTAATTAACATTATTTTTAATATATTAGTGGCCATGTGATAATTTTAGCTTATAAATTTTATTGTTTAATGTCTTAACTTGTATATTAAGGTACTTTTCTAGCTCTGTTTAGAGTAGGTAATGTCTTGATAATATAAATGTTTTAAGTTTTTTGTATCAATTCAGTATGTTTTCTTTTAATTGATGAATGATTCTGTGTACATTGCGGCAGCCTTTGGCTATGTGCAATAAAACTAAATGAAAGAAAAGAAAGCTCAAAGCTCTTTACAGCTCAGGACCCCAATTTCTTCTGGAATGCCTCTCCCAGATGCTTAAACCGAGGGTGGCTCAGAGGGTAGGGACAATGAGACAGCCTTTTTGGTGGTGGCTCCCATTCTGTAGAATGCTCTCCCCAGGCATGGTTACCTTTGTTGATATCTTTTCAGCAGCAGGTAAAAATTTATCTCTTTCCCCAGGTTTTTAATAAGAACTAAAATTATGTTGTTTTGTTACTAGTGTGTTGACAAAGCTTCCTATGGTTCCCACCGCCCGTTTCTGATGGGAAAGTGTATTTATATTTATGTTTTAAAAGTGTTGTAAATTGCTTCGAGACCTCCGGGTAACAAGTAACTATTAAGTCTGAATTAATAATACAGTGGTACCTTGGATGTTGAACTTAATCCGTTCAATTCCCAGAACAGTTCAATAACCAAGGCACGGCTTCCGATTGGCTGCAGAAGCTTCCTGCGCTCAACCGGAAGCCATGGAAGCCCCATAGGGCATTCGTCTTCAGAAAAACGTTCGCAAACCGGAACACTAACTTCTGGGTTTGCAGTGTTTGGGAGCCAATTTGTTCAGGAGCCAAGCCGTTCGACAACCAAGGTACCACTGTAATAATAATGAATTCATAGATTAAACCCGCTGCAGTAAATCTCATCATGTTTTTAAGCCATCCGCAGATCCCACGTGTGGAATAATATGGGTTGCCTCACAGGTTTGAGGGCCGGAAAAGCACAATAAATGTTTTGCAGCACTTTGGATAAGGAAGAGGTTGGTGGCAAATGATCAACATGACATACCATCAATGCTACGAAAATCCAGTAGGTAAGTCCTACTGTCGACCTGGTATAACTGGAGGCTCATTTTGGAATACGTGCCGGTCACTGGATTCTTCCTTCGAACACGCAAGTAGTATGGATTCACCACCTAGGAAACATAAAAGTAAAGGTAAAGGGACCCCTGACCATTAGGTCCAATCGTGGCCGACTCTGGGGTTGCGGCGCTCATCTCGCTTTATTGGCCGAGGGAGCCGGCGTACAGCTTCCGGGTCATGTGGCCAGCATGACTAAGCCGCTTCTGGCGAACCAGAGCAGCGCACGGAAACGCCGTTTACCTTCCCACCAGAGCGGTACCTATTTATCTACTTGCACTTTGATGTGCTTTCGAACTGCTAGGTTGGCAGGAGCAGGGACCGAGCAACGGGAGCTCACCCCGTCACGGGGATTCGAACTGCCGACCTTCTGATCGGCAAGTCCTAGGCTCTGTGGTTTATAACCCACAGCGCCACCCGCGTCCCAAAGGAAACATAGTTGAAAGTTAAAATCCCACCTTTGAATAAATAAATGAATAAAGGGATTCCCAAAACAGTAATGGATAGGTTGATGCGAATGAAGATAGACATGACAGGTCCACTGAGTTGGGATTCAACCCTAAACCTATTTTTGCAACTTACTTTTCAAACAACCGTCTGCTAACAGAAAGTAATCATCTCACCTTCCACTCGTAATCCAGCTGTTTGATTGCTCGACAAACTTCTGCCATGATGTCATTGGGTCGACTCTGGCTCCGTATTCCCAAATGCCACTTAGCTCTCCTGACCCCTTGATGTTTGGACTTCTGTGGGTTTAGCTCGTCGAGCGTATGGCGTTGCCTTGGCGTTTCAGCCACTAAAAATGGCACTCTTTCGGGGTGGGGGCGGGAGAAGTGATCATCGAGAAAGGAATCTGGTGGGCTCGTAGCCAAATAGAAGTCTTTTGCTTCATTCATTATTCTCCTGTTATCTATAATCAGGTGGTAGGCGACCGCTAAAGGATCCTGGTGGTTCCGGTTATACAGGCAGCCCAGCACCTCCTCCTCTGTGCATTCGAATTTATCGCAGACCTCTTTTAAGGCTTCGTCGTCAATCATCGTTGAACTGTAAGACGGGTCCTCGGGAAAGAGGTACTTGGGGAGGTCTTGCTTGAACCATTCGTGTTCCCTAGATGCCAAACGATCCAGTCATTTCAAAAGCTAATTGGTGTATTAACTAGAAAGCCTTTTATCAACAAAACATGGCAAATACGGATTTTACTTTGACTCAGCAGCTTAAGAACTTTGAGTTCTCACTTTGAGAATGCTGTGATAATTGCTGCAACTGTGGCCAAAGTAGTCATCAGGCTACGATATAAGCCTTTTTAGTATTCTCTCCACCCAATATATGCCTTCTAGCTAATGCTTCTTACAGAATCTAAACATGAATACTTCTCTTACACTGCAATCCTAACCAAGTCTATTCAAACAGGGCTTGTCCCCCATTCCAAGTAGGGCAGCATTGTTGCCTTCATCTCATATTGAATTGTGTCTGATTGGATTCAATTCAGAGTAGCCCCATTGAAATTAATGGACCTAAGTTAGTCATGTCCAGCAATCTCAGTGGGTCTACTCTTGAGTATGACTGATGTAGAATACAACTTATAATCTCTGACAGATATCTAAAAGTGAAGCTAGAATAAGATACAACACTCTGTTCACAGCTTGATTTAAAACTGACTTAATCTTTTCTACATATTTTATAATATGAGTCTAAAGGTAAAGGTAAAGGGACCCCTGACCATTAGGTCCAGTTGTGGCCGACTCTGGGGTTGCGGCGCTCATCTCACTTTATTGGCCAAGGGAGCCGGCATACAGCTTCCGGGTTACGTGGCCAGCATGACTAAGCCGCTTCTGGTGAACCAGAGCAGCGCACGGAAACGCCGTTTACCTTTCCCGCACTTTCTACTTGCACTTTGACATGCTTTCGAACTGCTAGGTTGGCAGGAGCAGGGACTGAGCAACGGGAGCTCACCCCGTTGCAGGGATTCGAACTGCTGACCTTCTGACTGGAAAGTCCTAGGCTCTGTGGTTTAACCCACAGCACCACCCGTGTCAATATGAGTCTATTTTCCTGTTATTTAAAGCTTATTCTCGTGTACTTGAATGGTGGTTGCAAAACATTTGAATTACAATGAAATCTAACATAAAAATCAACATATGATAAAGCTAAATATATGGTAGGGACTTAATACATTACCATAACTAAGAAAAACAATGCGAAAGCAAAGAAATGAATCCTGCAAATACTGTTTTTGAAGCATGAGTGTAGGAAGTTATTCAAACCTCTAGGAAATTAAAATGAAGGTTTATTATTAAATCTAATTTTTAATACACTAGCATAAAAATTTAGAAAAAGGGGCGCATCCTGGTCTATATTTTATTTTTTACTTCAAATGAAAAATACCTTATGTCTCTGATTGTAGCTCTCTTCATGGGATCCACCTGCAACATGTGTTTCAAAAGGCTAATTACTGCTGGATTCAGGTACTGAGGCGTATAAAAGATACCATCACATATCTTCTTAAAAAGAGTTGGCACATGATCATCATCGAATGGAAGTGTTCCACATAACAAAGCATAGAGAATAACGCCACTGCTCCATATATCCACTTCAGGACCTGCGTATAACCTGAAAAATGAAGCTCATAATTAAATTTTGTTCAGGTAACACATACACAAAGCACTTCTTGATCTGGTTTGTCAGTCATTCAGCAATCAATGGAAAAGACTGCACACAGCACTAAAATTCAATGTGCTTTTAACTGTTGCTATAAAATGGACCAAAAAAAAGTGTGGTGAACTTTTAGTTAGCCACCATGTCTATGCCAAGTACCTGTTTAGAAGCAAGCCCTGGTTATTCATAACCATGGCTACTATTTGTCTCCCTGCTTTTTCAATAAATAGATGCCTCTGCTGGCATCACAGCGCTAGGAATATCACCCAATACATTTCCCACTAAGGAGGAATTGATGAAACCAAAACCACATTATGATAATTTAAATTCAGATGGCAAAGCCTGAAAACCCTCCTAGGATCATGGTCACCTTGGTTCTTAAGATACTGAAATTACCATATTTTTTGCTCTACAAGACTCACTTTTTCCCTCCTAAAAAGTAAGGGGAAATGTGTGTGCGTCTTATGGAGCGAATGCAGGCTGCACAGTTATTACAGAAGCCAGAACAGCAAGAGGGATTGCTGCTTTCACTGTGCAGCAATCCCTCTTGCTGTTCTGGCTTCTGAGATTCAGAATGTATTTTTTCTTCTTTTCCTCCTCCCAAAAACTAGGTGCATCTTGTGGTCTGGTGCATCATATAGAGTGAAAAATACGGTATTTTCCCAAGCATGCCCCAAAGATATGAGTTTATCATCTTCATTAAAGCCAAGAGCTTGCATATTTCCAGCAAAGCTGAATGACTAAAATTGGCAAACTGCGTTTTTTTTAACCACTTGGACAAGTTATAGGCAGTGTTAGGATGATTGTATCTTGTTGGACTGCACCAGTTGGACTGCCCTCCTAACAATGGTATGATGAAGGGGACGGTTAGGGCAGTGGCATGGTTGGGTACACCAGTGTGTGCAATGAATGGCCCCCATGATGCACCTGTGCATCCCCAACATCACTGTTATCCTGCTCCTACTTCATTCTAATAAGTTGTAGTGATGCCACTGTTTGCAGGATGACTCCATGGAGGATACAAGTCAGCATGCATGCAGCCCCTCCATTTTCCTTTCACATGAACAAGCCAGAAGTCTTGCATTTAACTGTATTTTCCCAATTTGGACAAAATGGTTTGTGTAAAAGGGAGAAATGGAATGGCTGCATGTGCAGCCAAAGGCTCATATTCAGATCTTGGATTATTATGATATGACTGTCCAAATGCCAACCCCCCCCCCCCCGAGAAGGTCTTATACATAACAAGCATTGAAAGGAACCAAAAGAAGTCACTAAAGTCAGACATTTCAAGTTTCCAAACCTGGAAGTTCAGCAATCTACCTTGCGGCTTTAACACTGAAGAGCAGGGCTTTGTTTTTGACAATAAATATTATACATTTATCCAAGAAGAGAAACTACCTTCCTGAAATTACTTCTGGAGCAGCATAGTTAGGAGAACCACAGCTTGTTCTTAAAAATTCTCCATCTGACATCATATTTGAGAGGCCTGAAAATGCACAAAAGTTCAAATGAAGAGGACGAGCCCCAGAACATATATTAAAGCCTCTCACAGTGCTAAAAAAAATTATTGGCCTACCTGCACACTGTTACAGGCAGAAAAAGTAAAATGATGATACCAAACATACAGTAATGTGAAGAAATAGGTTTTATGGTTGTAATCGGAACAGAAATTATACACAGCAGGGTAGATGAGTCCAACCCTGCCCCCCAAGCTGAATTTTTAGGAAAAACTGAATTGGCTATTTTGAGGCTTGTACCAGAATGTGGCAAGACCAAGAATTCTGAAGGGAGTTTAAGAAAACAAAACAGCAGCTGTGTCCCAGAAGATAGGGAGGAAATGTTCCGCTGCATCAGTTTTAAGAACTTGCTAATATAATTAATAAGGAACTCAATCGGCTGTTTTTGGACTACAACTCCCATCATCCCTAGCTAACAGGATCAGTGGCCAGGGATGATGGGAATTGTAGTCCCAAAACAGCTGGAGGACCACTAATAAGGCAAGCCCTAAGTAGACCACTGAAGTCTACTGATTTCAATGAGCCTACTCTGAGAATGACTTAACATTGGATCCATAAAGAGGAAATGCTATTTCATGTACCCTTCACATAAAGAAGAATAGAGATATCATGTTGCTATCATTCATTGCTAAGTCTCCTTCAGTTGACACATCACCATTTCAGCATGACCCCTCAACCACTTGCAAGCTGTAGCTTATTTTTGTTTTTGCTTCTGCAGGAAGGAAGGGGACAAGGCTGGGAAGCGAGCAGCAACGGTAGCCTCAACCCAGATAACATCATGCTTCTCAAGTGTACGTAATTAGATAAAAAGGTACAGCTCTGCTGAGGTGACATGCAATGGTGGCACAGCACAAATTTGCACAATCATCTGTGTAGCACAGCAAAGTGGGGAATCTCTGGCCCACGGGCCAAACCCGGCTCACCAGGGTTTCAAAGTACAGTGGTACCTCGGGTTAAGAACTTAATTCGTTCTGGAGCATAGCTGTCAACTTTCAGAATTGAAAATAAGGGATCAGCAGCCTCACCTGTCCTGGGTACAGTCTACGGGATATCTAACAATCTGGGATAGCAGTGGGAAACGGTGCTGGAATAAGGGAATTTCCCTCAAAAAAAAAAGGGGGGGGGGAAGGTTGACAGCTATGTTCTGGAGGTCTGTTCTTAACCTGAAGCACCACTTTAGCTAATGGGGCCTTCTGCTGCCGCTGCTGCACGATTTCTGTTCTCATCCTGAAGCAAAGTTCTTAACCCGAGATAATATTTCTGGGTTAGCAGAGTCTGTAACCTGAAGCGTATGTAACCTAAAGCGTATGTAACCCGAGGTACCAATGTAGCCATTTCCCCAAACCGCACTCACCTATTCCACACCTGACATCATATGTGACGTTAGGTATGGGGCAGGTAGAGATGCAGTCGCCAGTTCACAGGTGTGTAGTTCCCAGTTGTGCAGTGGCACGGGAAGGCAGGCTTTGGCTCTATTGCCCAGCAGCAGCTGACGGGTGGTAAAGTTGAAGCCTGCCAGATCAGCTGCAAAGGGCATGCAAACTGCTTTGGGCTGGGGTCTCCAAGCCCTCCACAGCCACTATGCAAGGGGTTTTGGCAGGTTAGCAGGACAACCTACCTGTCAATCATCCAACAGCATGATGCTATTCTGTGATTGGCGGGTGGGTTGTCCTACCCACTTGGCCTGCAGGGCTGTGGCCAGATAAGGTTCTGGCCCGCTGAGCCAAAAAGTTTCCCCACCTCAGCCAGAGAAGGACAGCTTAAAGCCAACCACAGGCAAATTACTTACTCTTATTTGCAAAGGGCTGGCAGAAGGGGATGGGCCATACATCAAGCAACAGAGAATATGCTTTGCATGCAGAAGTCTACAAGTTCAGTTTCCGGCCTCTCCGACAAAAAAGGGGTAGGATATCTGCCTGGGAAAGCCATTGCCAGTGAGAGCAGATGCAGTTGGCCACTTGGGCAGCAATCCAACTTGGGAAAAGGCAGCTCCTTGTGTTAATGCTGTTCTAAACCATATTTAATGCTGGAAAGTTAAAACGACATTCTACTTTAAAAATAAGTAAGCCAAGCGTCTTGCTGTCCCAAAGTGTTTGGGCATTGAGATGCAGCAGTCCACCAGAGAGGAAAGATGTGGCAAGATAGTGAACCTCCAATTATACCGTACCTTTGAAATACCTAAATATTTAGCATCTTTCATCAGATGCTGTTTACAAGGGCAGGTGCTAAAACACCATGGGAACAAAACCAAGGCCAGGATTACGCAGCCATATATTCAAATATATATGCCACAAATTATTTGTAAGGACAATCCACAGTGCAGGTGTTTGTGGATTTGCTTTCTCTAGACTCAATTTTTAAAAGCCAAGGCAGCATACAAATAGCATGGATATATGATATATTTCGGGATTGGTGGGGGCGGGGCAGGCTCTTTTGTCTAGAAAACAGGTTCTTCACTAAAAGGATGGACTAGGAAGAAGGGACTGCAGGCTGACACAGTGGGCGGCTGATAGTAAGGTGCCAACTCACATAGTGAAGCAGGGAAGATGGAGGGTGCAATCCTACACACTTACCTGGGAGTAAGCCCCACTGTGGGAGGTTACTTCTGAGTAAACATGCACAGGACTGCACTGTTAAGGATGCAATGCTTATGAAGGGTTGCTTGGATTGTCCCCATGGAACTCGTGGGACTTACGACCAAGTTAACAAGCACAGGATTGGGCTGCAAATTCACATTACATAAGCTTGGTCAAAGCAAGTTTTGGCACCGACTTTAATCCCATATAAACAGAAAAGAAGGCAGAGTAAATAGGATTTAGTAAGACATTTGCTTTTCCTCTTGGGTGGTTTAATCACCAAAATGCATGCTGAGCGTTCGAATTTAAATCCAAAGTAAACAGTTTGCATTTGATTTCAAACAGCAATAGGCAAGTATACAGAATGCACTGCAGTGTTATTTTTTAATGCCACTGGCTTTCACTAAAGTATATTATACTGAGGTTTTTAAATACAAAATGGGAGCATCCTCTGGATGTAGGAGCTAATCTTCCACATCTGTTAGTCTATATAAAATTAAACATTCTGCAGACCAATTTTACCTGGTGAGGGAGACTAATTATTGTGTTGTTGAATCACCGTTTGGCATTTTTTTGTTTTGTTCTTATTTGTTTTAGTTACCAGCAGTAGTATTACCAGCAGCAGTATTGAGTTAAATGTTTCCTAAATGGACAGAGCCTCGATAGCATTTTTCTGCAGTGTTCCAACAAAAAGAATTTCCCCCCAAAGAAAGAGAATAATCAATGCATTCTAGAAGTTAACAACAACAAAAAAACTTGGGGGGCAGACCTTAAGAACCCTTCTTTCTTTTGCTTCCTAAATAGGCAAAGGAACACCTTAGTACCACAAGACACAGATCTCTGTTTAGTATCAGAGTTCAATGCAAGCACCAGGAACTCAGTACTACATAAATGTTCATTGTACACCAAAAAATAAGAGACATTCATCAAAGGAAACCTACCAAAATCGGCAATCTTGGCATTCATGTGTGCATCAAGCAGTACATTTTCAGGTTTCAAGTCTCTATGCACTACCATATGCCTATGGCAATAATCCACACCAGAAAGGATTTGCTGGAACAGACGTCTACTCTCCTTTTCATCAAGCTAACAAGAAAGGAAGGGAGAGAAAAAAACAAGGAAAGGGATACATTTTTAAACAAACACACATACATACATACAAGCAAACATACAAACACACAAACATATTGCAAGACATTTGAGCATTTCCAATTTTTTAATGGCAGAGCATGTCAGCTTTGTGGCATTAGGATGCCAAATATATTCCCTGTTTTGTTTTGTTTTGTTTAAAAACAGGGTAGGCAGAAAAATGCTGAGGTACAAAAGAAGTTGGAAAAGTTAAATAAGTCTTGCTTACTTAGTGGTGATGGTGGCAAGAGCTAGATTAAGAACTTTGCTGTCTCCAAAAAAAGAGAAAAAAGCCATCTGGTCCTTGAAAAGCGTAGTTGTGTCAAAACCGATGTTTCATGATTCAGAAAACAGCTTCTTAGATGCTTTGTCACGTTGACTTTACTTAATAAGGGTATCTAACATGGTTTAAAATGTCAACACATACACACAAATCCTCAACCTTTCTGACCAACTAAACCAAACTCTTTTGAAACTGCGAAACACTGTTAGCAATGCTAATACGTAATTTTGCTGTTTCCCTAGTGAAGAAGTAATAATGCAACTTGACATATGAAAAGTTATCAATCATTCTGATAAGAAAACCAGAGGTCCATCAGTTCCCGCTTAAGGTAGCATTCTAAACAATGCCAAACATTGTTTGGTTTTGAAAACAATACTAAGGATCCCTTTGGGTACAAAGTCTGGCTCAGTATAAATACAGTGGTACCTCGGGTTAAGAACTTAATTCATTCTAGAGGTCCGTTCTTAGCCTGAAACTGTTCTTAACCTGAAGCACCACTTTAGCTAATGGGGCCTCCCGTCACCGCTGCACGATTTCTGTTCTCATCCTGAAGCAAAGTTCTTAACCCGAAGTACTATTTCTGGGTTAGTGGAGTCTGTAACCTGAAGCGTATGTAACCTGAAGCGTATGTAACCCAAGGTACCACTGTATTGACGCCTTTTGTCACTGACTAGACCAAGATCAAAGAGATCACACAAAGCTTCATCAGACCATACCTGCAGTTCTCATATGAACCAGGGCATCTCGACTGATTGTAGCTCCATGTTGGCAATGAAAACGGATACTTAAAGACACCCCCCCATGAAACCAATGGAAGAGCTCTTGCTGTCACAGGAGCTCAAATAAGCACAAGGAAAACACAATGGAAGCTGCCACATATACGGTCAGACTACTGCCCAACTTGCCCAGACTTTATCTGCCTGAATATGGCTAGCAGGGTCTCATGGCAAAGGCAGCCTCACACTTCTAACTGGAGAGTTCAGGATTTGAACCTGGGACCTTCTGCATGCAAAGCATGTACTCTTACCAGTGAGTTACAAGACCAAAGATCAGGCTTGATCCTTGAAGCTACAAGTTAGACTGCAGCCTAGCCAAATGCCTTTCCGTGCCGCTTCTTACCAGTGTGCAACCATTCATCCGTCATACAAATATATCAATAACGAAGGGAAGGAGAAAGTTGCAGACACAGATACAAGACTAAGTGTATTCACTGGGAATGCCAGTCATTCTCCTTTCCAGTTCATTGTCCGTTATTCTGCATCTGCTTCCAGGAGAATATATACATTGAGAAAAAAATACTTTGGAAGGTGATGGGTCTTTCCTTCACTGGATGTTTTTAAACAGAGGTTGGATGGTCATCGGTCTATGATTAGCTGTGATTTCTGCAATGCAGGGGGTCAAATGCCTTTCTTATGGGGTCCCTTCCAACTGTACAATTCTATGAAAAAGAACTGGCATACAATGCTACTACTATTAGAAGAGTGGTGTTAATGATCAGAAGTACTTATTGTGGATACTTTCTTCGAAAGTTAACCGCAGAAATGGGGGATGGATGGACACCACTGGTATTTGTTTAAATGTATGTGTACATTTTATGCATCCTATCACCCACTACTGCTGATCTACACAGTACCAGTACCAGAGTTGATGCCATTTCTAAGTAAGCCAGAGACTGGGTCCTAGAACTCAAGGTGGGCCGCTCTGCACAAAGACATGGCTCATAAAAGTGATTGTGGGAACGATCTAACTTGGGGTTAGAGAACAGTCCAGTCACTTGCTTTGTTCCAAGAACTGTGAAACTGCAATTTTCTAGAACAGAGAAAGTTCATATAAGCAGACTACTCCAATGTGAAGTATACTTTTCGCATACTTCGCTTTCAACATCTAGTCTGAACCAACAAACTCACAATTCTGTGCAGCAGCCCACCCAAGGTTGAAAAATATAGGGAGGGCTTTGAAAAAAAAACTGGGTAGACTTACCCTTCCATTTTTACAGATGTAATCAAACAGTTCACCTCCTGAAACATATTCCATCACCATGAATATATCGGATGGGGTGCTGATAACTTGGTACCTGAGAAAGAAAATATATTATTTTACTCACTGTATACACTTACTTGAGCCATACAAAGTGAGCAGCTCTTCCAATTAAAGGGTGTGTATGGATGAGCAACCAAATAATACATGTGCTTATCTAGAAGTGAAGTTTCATCAGGTTCAATGGAGCTTACTTTCACATTCAGAGTGCGAAGGATTTGCCTCAGGCCTTTCCTTTACACATGCAGCTATCACAGGATTTTCTGAGTCAGTAGAAAATGCAGAGCAGACCTATGGCACCTGGAGGGAATCCATGGTAGCTTTGATTGATGCCCCAGACTCCTGAAAGTCTTCAGTGACTGCTTTGGACTATCCTGGACCAAAGAAAATATGCAGTACTACTGTCTGGAGCTTGGGGAAACATTTCAACCACCAAGTCTATATTACCGCACATCACCAAAGAGGCAGCATGACTTGACTATGGCAAAAGCTTCCACAGCTAGGGACAGAATCAAAACAAGGAGAGGAGCTTCTGAGAAAGCAGGTTCTTGATCAACTAGGTTATACCTTGGATGGACTGTGTGTTGTAAAAGGATGAGGCACATAGAAGCAATGCAAATATACCACTCCTGGTGTTTTGAACCATGGTTACAAGATTTTTAGGGGAACTCAGGATCATGCAATCCATCTCCCTGACCTTTGCCATACCTCACAAGACTCCCTCTGCCTTAACCATGATGTTGCATTACATCAGCACTGAGTGTTACTGCTACAGAAACCCCTTCTTAACATTGGAAGCTGTTTCAGAACCTGGTTGCAAACCCTGGTTAAGAGAGAACCCTGGTTAAGGCTTGCAGAAGAAATTGGAATCAGAGGAAAGGAAGAGAGGAGAGTCTTATGGCCCCTGATCTTCTACGGTGTGATTTGCTGCCTGCTGGTTTTGCTTTTTAGATTGCACTTTGTCTTGCTTATAGGTTGCACTTTTGTCTTATTTGGTACTGTGTCGTTTTTGCGTAAGCCACTTTGTATACATTTGTAGAAAGGTGGTGTATACATTTAATTAAAAATTGTGATATTGGCTCCTAAGACCTACTGCAGTTGCAACACAAGCAGGTAGTCAGAAGAGGATACACACCATAATAGGTAGATGTTTAACTGCTTGCCATGGGGCAACTGCATTACCTAGTACTAAAATACACCCCCACACACACACACACACATATTCAAGCCTTGCTTCCACTGACTTCCCCAAGGGAGTTATTTTCCATCCTTGTTATTGTGCGACTAAAAAAGCCTTCACTCGACGTTTTAGCCAAGTGCCTTCCAGCTCCCTGTGAGTTATAAATGGTTGCTTGCCATGACTGGTTTATAGCACAAAGAAGAAACAAGAATCACACCAGAAAACCTGCCAACATTCATTTTGCCCATTGAACGGGAGAGCTCCATTTCTCAAGGAACACACAGCGTCAGAGAGATTATTCTTGAACGGAAACATCCGTGAACTTACAGCTTGATTATGTGCGGATGCCGGAAAAGCTTCAGGTTCTGAATCTCTCTGCGGATTTTCCCCACCACATCAAGGCTGCGAATCTTCTGCCTGTTCAAGATCTTCACGGCCACTTTGTGCCCAGTCAGCTCGTGTTTGCCAACTGAAAGAAAGAAAGAAAGAAAATGTTTAGCCAGGGTTGGGAAATATTTCTTCAAAAAACTCCAGGGATCAAGGGGCTCTCATAGACTACAGTGGTACCTCGGGTTAAGTACTTAATTTGTTCCGGAGGTCTGTTCTTAACCTGAAACTGTTCTTAACCTGAAGCACCACTTTAGCTAATGGGGCCTCCTGCTGCTGCCGTGCCGCTGCCGTGCGATTTCTGTTCTCACCCTGAAGCAAAGTTCTTAACCCGAGGTACTATTTCTGGGTTAGCGGAGTCTGTAACCTGAAGCGTATGTAACCTGAAGTGTATGTAACCCAAGGTACCACTGTATTTCATTGGTGCTGTATCAGGTGCCTTTACCCTAAAAGAGGTTGGGGGAGGGGGCTTCTTTCAGATGACTTCACCTGAACAAAGGCAAGCAACACTGGTTACTTCTGCAGGAATTATTCAGCAGGACACACCTTACTTCCTGATCATTCACACACAGTTCTGTATACTGCCTTCCAGACAAAAGAAGAAGAAAAATGACCGGGCAGGTGAGAATTGCTGCCAATCAATCAAGCAGAGAAGCTTTTGTAAACAGCAAGAGGGTCGAGTGATAATGCAAAAACAAACCAAAACAAAAAACCAAATAGAAGGCACTTGTGGGAAAAGATGGGGTCATAAAACAACAGTAACTTGCACAGACTTGGTTGCAAGACTGTTTCGGAGGAGCAATTTTTAAAAGGGCAACAGAATGTACCTTGCAAACAGGGTCACAAGACAAGTCTATGGTTGAAACTAGCAACAGTTGTGTGTTGTTATGGGAGAGGTGTGGAGGGTCGTAAATTTCATTGCTGTGAAAGGAGGTGATTGGAGGCGGTATTGTCCTATGGTTAAACATAGGAAATGATTATTTAGGACCACGCCCCTCCACAAACATTTAAAGGAAGAGTGGGAAGACATATTAGATCAGTTGCGATGGCTGCCAGGTCAGTTCTGAGCCAAATTCAGTGATGGATTTAAAGCCCCAAACAGCTCGGGCCCCAAATATCTGAAATGCCCTACAGACTTTCTCGGGTGTTAAAATGGGTAGAAGGGGCCCTCTTGGTAGCTTCACCACTGACCGAAGTTTTTGGGAACAACTTGGGAGAGGGCATTTTCTATGGCAGCCCCTATGTTGTAAAATGAAGACAGGAGGGCCTGGCGTGCTCTGGTCCATGGGGTCACGAAGAGTCGGACACGAGTAAATGACTAAACAACAACAACAACAACATGTTGTAAAATCCTCTCTCCACAAAGGTGAACCTGGAACTTCCACTGTACACTTCTATCGTGTACTTAATCTTTGTTGGTGATGCCCGAGAGATGTATTTGTAGGACCTACCCTATGATGCTGACTGCAAATTTTAACTTTAATACTGAATTGAGGGAGGCAGGTTCCATTGCTGTGACCCACTCTGGCACCTTGTGGCGAAGGGTGGATACGAAATCTAAATCATTATATAACAGCAGCACAACGTATTTGCTATCTCTGGTACTCTTCGGTCAAAAACAGGTGGCTATCCCACTTAACCATGCCATCATTTTTCAGTAAATGTCACAAGTATCAACCAGCACTGCAGCCATTTTGCCCCAATGCCAGATCCCACAGGCTAACAAACGTAAGTTGCCTCATGCAAAGGGCCAAAGCAGAATTACAGGGGGATATCAAGGAGTATGGTCTTTCCATTTGGGGGAGGGGTTCGTTGGTGGTTTTCCATCTAATAATTAGCAGTCCCATAGGATTACTTCAAAGATCTGGGAAGTGAAGAAGGTGGTGTCATTTTCTAATCTAAATCACATACCTACAAACAAGCACAGAGGACCCCCCCCCCAAAAAAAGAAAGCTATTAGCTCTATGGGGTGAAACCTAAACTCATATGGCACCTATCCATTTTTCTCTGCAGAGCTACTAGCAGTTTTGTCAATGGGAGAGGGTAAGTTAGAATGACCCCTGGTGTTCAAAGCAGCCATATGGGACAGCAAATCAATAAAAACTGGGAGATCCTGATCAGCGATCTTCCATATCATATCAAGTTGGCAGCTTGGAATGCACAGATTAACATGGAGAGTCTATATTGTATTCCTATTACTCCATAAACATTATACACATTCAATCATGTATCTCAATTTTCTCCTGTCTTCACAATATTTTATTTCCCATGCTGTTTTTTAGATATATAATTGCAATGCTATCAGGAAGCCTTCACTGTCAATATATGCTTTACGTAAGCGTCTTTATGGAATGGGAAAGTGCAAATCCACATAAATTATATACAGCTACTTGCCGCTATTAGCTGCACGAAGATGATACAGAACTCAACTCCCAAACCTTCCAACGTTCATTATACAAATCAACCAGAAAGCCTCAGTTTCTGAAAGAACGGTCTGTCTTATGAAGGGGGGCATTACTGTTGATTAGAAACAGTCATGAAAAAACACCAAGAGGAAAAACGCAGTTATCAAAATGCCTGGGCAAAACTAAAATCTAGATGCAAATAAAAACACAACAGGACTGTAAGGACATGAAACTGGTGCTTCAGGTAACCTCAACTTTAGAAGTCAATTCTCTAGTGACTCACCAAAGTCTCAGTCTCTGCACACTCTGGAAGCAGCACATTTTTATTCTAACCAGATGTCGAGAACCAGCAACAGAGCAGAATAAGACACATGTTACCTGCCTCAAACCTTGGTATCAGGAGTGTCAGAAGTCAAATAAAATACATTTTACAATAGACCTATCATCATCATCATCATCATCATCATCATCATCATCTCTTTGACATCTGATGGGCACCAACACTTTGAATTGTGCTCGGAAACGTACTGGGAGCCAATGTAGGTCTTTCAAGACCGGTGTTATGTGGTCTTGGCAACCACTCCCGGTCACCTGTCTAGCTGCTGCATTCTGGATTACTTGTAGTTTCCGGGTCACCTTCAAATGTAGCCCCACATAGAGCACGTTGCAGTAGTCCAAGCGGGAGATAACTAGAGCATGCACAACACTGGTAAGACAGTCTGCAGGCAGGTAGAGTCTCAGCCTGCATACCAGATGGAGCTGGTAGACAGCTGCCCTGGACACAGAATTGACCTGCGCCTTCATCGACAGCTGTGAATCCAAAATGACTCCCAGGCTGTGCACCTGCTCCTTCAGGGGCACAGTTGCCCCATTCAGGACAAGGGAGTCCCCCACACCTGCCCGCCCCCTGTCCCCCCAAAAAAGTACTTCTGTCTTGTCATGATTCAACTGCAATCCCTTAGCCGCCATCCATCCTCCAACCGCCTCCAGAAACTCACATAGGACATTCACTGCCTTCACTGGTTCTGATTTGAAAGAGAGGTAGAGCAGGGTATCATCCGCATATTGCTGAACACCCAACCCGAACCCCCTGATGATCTCTCGCAGTGGCTGCATGTAGATGTTGAAAAGCATGGGGGAAAGGACAGACCCCTGAGGCACCCCACAAGTGAGAGCCCAGGAGTCTGAACACTCATTCCCCACCACCACTTTCTGGGCACGGCCGAAGAGAAAGGAGCGGAACCACTGTATAACAGTGCCCCCAGCTCCAATCAAAAGCAGTGTCTGACTAACACAACAGTTAAGATGTCTGGAGGCAGTAACAAGTTAGGAAATGGAAAACGGTCCAGAAAAACCCAACACAGAAACATTTAAAAGAATTCTAAAATGTGAAGCTTAGTTAAAGGGAAGCAAAGGAGTAGATGCTAAAAAATTCATTCAAGAAACCCGGGAGTTATTTAATCCTCAGTAGTTAAATGAAGCACATTACTAGCTGAACACTGGCCAGTTCTCATGTAACTCTAAGCCAAACCATGGCTTTCCTTGCTTTGTGCTAACGTGCAGGTTCTCAGAGCAAAGATCAGAGCACTTGAGCTCTTCCCTCAGTCCTGATCCTGCTGCGCTACCCAGTCCTAAACTATGGCTTGACACAGTGGCGTAGTGTGGGTTGTCAGCACCCGGGGCAAGGCAAGTAATTTGCGCCCCCTAACCCGTGGATTTGTGCCCCCTAACCCGTGGATTTGCCCTAACCCCAGATGTTGCGCCCGGTGCGGCCGGCCCCCCCTGCACCCCCCACGCTACGCCACTGGCTTGACATAACCTAATGCCCAAACCAGGATTTGATGTTTGTCTTGCTGCAGACAAACTATGAGTGGCAAACCAGTAACAAACCTTGGTTAAACTGTATGGTTTCTCTGCAGCAAAGCAAACCATAGGCCCAGGTTCAGATGTACCACAACCCCAAGCCATGGTTTAGCCCCGGGTAGTATAGCAGGACCAAGGGAAGACACGGCGATCATGATCTTTGCTCTGGAAATCCATTGTTTGCTTGCTTGTGCTAAGGCATAGTTTGGCTTGCACATAATGCTAAGCCAAAGTCTGTGCCAAATGAAAAACACAGTGTACCAAGGAGAAAGATACTGTGGCCTTAATGACTCAGAGAAAACAGTGCACTATTCAAAGGTATTGAAATCTATTATTGCTTTTTTCCTTTTAATGTTTGACCACTTATTTTGCTTAGACAGGAGTTCTGTGAAACATAAAGCTTCCAGCACATTTTGAAACACTTAGTTCATTAAGAGATGACACTGCCCCTCTTTTAGGATGGTGGTTCTGTTAATAATTTACCATCAATTAACACATCTTCACACAGGGAGGTAAGCCAAACAATCTAGATGTTTAACTATGTTATGTCCCGGAATATGTAGGCAAGGTTTCCCAGTGAGCTTTTAATGCCTGTTCCTGGTTTCAGCTCACCTTCAGTATATGTTTTGCTACAGAGTCAGCAGGTGTGTGCAGGGGGTCTCTAAGACACAGCCTCGTGCGGCAAACAAGTGCAATGGAGCATGAGAAAGAAACTGTGAAGGGTTCACATCACAACAACACTGGAGGGTTGTGGCCCAGTAAAAAGAGCACATGATTCCCATGCAAAAGGGCTCTGTGTTCAATCCCTGGCATTTACTATGAAAAATACCTTAGTTAGTAGGTGCTGGGAAAGACCTCTGGAGAGCCACTCCCCATCAGAGTACACCAGGGGTCCCCAGACTTTTGTGGCCTCAGGCACATTTGGAAATCTAAGAAACTGTTGTGGGCATCACAAAATACCCATTTCCCAAAAGCAATACTGATGACGCTGTGAAACCACCACCCCACACCCCAAACAATGGCAAAACCTACACACTCCAAAACCAACAGAAGGCAACCCACCAACAAACAACTCAAAAATGCACCAAAAACCCAAACTTCAGTTTATTTATTTTTGAAGGGACAGGTGACCAAGAAGATGTCTGAAGGTGCTGTGGTACCACAACTGAGATCTCAGGAGACTGCAATGCTGAGTTACAAGGAGAGATTCATTCACATGTCACAATAAGCCATAATTATATGTTGCAGAGGTAATGAACCATCTTACCGGAACTTTTTCTCTCCTCTGTGCTGTGTTATGTGCAGACCAGGGATTATGGTTTGTTTTGCTCCAACGAACCACAATTGGTAAAGTCACTAATGGCAAAAGATTTAGATGCAATGCAAAGCCAGGGATTGTGGTTTGTTTCTTACTGGAGTGAATAGGAAGGAAGGAAGGAAGGAAGGAAGGAAGGAAGGAAGGAAGGAAGGAAGGATTTGTTTGTGCACAGCAAACTATGGTTTATGGGTTACCATGACATGCAAAAATGGTCTGAGGCAGGCTGATATATTCAGTGCCTATATAAAATATGCTCTCAGTGTACAGAGTTAAGACGAGGAAGCAGAGTCTTTTCAGCAAGTGACGCCATTGCTGTGTTAAGTTCTTAAACAAATTCATCAAGCTAGCTCTGCTTTCCCTTTGAAAATCCTTTTTATTCCCAGAAACTTTTGAGAAATCTTATTACCCTTGATTAATATAGTTTTTAGGGTTTTAGCACTTTGCCTGTAATGATTAACACCCAAAGTTGTGTTTTACTGCATACACACACACACACACACACACACACGCCCTGGGAGTTCTGAGGAGCAAATGTATCAGGGACATAAGTATGCAAACATGAGAGAAAGAGAGAGACGCATTGATGCCTTTCAGATTAATTTTTCCTCTACATAAAACCCTGTATCATGTAGGAAAGCAAATGCTCCAAAGCTTACCCACATTTGGCAAACACTCAGAGAACAAACAGGTTCTACCTGAAGTACTGTGGTTTTCAAGGACACACAGAACAAGGTACTTGGATGTGCTTGTTTCCCATTGAATTCAATGTTTCAAACGGGGATAGGGTTCCTGATGATTTCAATGGAAGATAAGGTTGACCTAACTTTCGGTACCTATTCTACACGTTGGAAGTCTCCCCAAAACATCCACTGTGCAGCATTCCCTTCCAACCCCAAGATATTGCTGGATTCTATTCAATCGTAAGACCTATTTGATAAATATTCTACTAGAAAAGAATAGGAAAAGAAAGGCTACAATCAATTCTGAACAACCTGATGTAAGATTGCTATGTGTCCAGCAGGTGCCTTCTCTGACTGACAGCAATCCTGCAGGATCTCAGATATTTTTTATATCAACACTTGCCTCCACCACTCTTAGCATGGTATCTTCCAAATGTTTTGAATGAAAACTCCTATTATCCCTGACCTTTGACCATGCTGGCTGGGGCTGGTGGAGGCTATCATCCAAAACATTGGGAAGCTGAGCTGCCCAATCCCTTTTTAGCCAAAGATGCTAGGGACTGAAGGTAAGACATTCTGCATGCACAGCATACGCTCCATGGTTGTACTATGGCTCTTCCCTAGATAGATAGATAGATAGATAGATAGATAGATAGATATATCTTTATTGTCATTGTCCCATGCAGGACAATGAAATTGCATAACTACATAAAACTACATAAAAACTACATAAAACTACATAAAACATTCAAAAACCGCTAAAAACTCTAAAACCCTATTTTAAAATACACTATACTGTAGAAACCCCTTATGCTGCGTTTAGAACCAGCAGGCAGCCCCATTAGCTAAAGTGGTGCTTCAGGTTAAGAACAGTTTCAGGTTAAGTACGGACCTCCGGAACGAATTAAGTACTTAACCCGAGGTACCACTGTATATTGTGTGTGCTTTTTTGCAATACAACCCCCCCCCCCAAGCCTTGTATGTTAATCAACACCTTATAATAGAGTAATAGAGGCTCACATAAAATGTATACCACAATTAGAATTCAGCGCATATCACAATAAATATTTAAAAACATTTGTATAACTGATATTTAGAGCTACAAAGCTCATATGCCCAATTTGCACATTACTGTAAACTATGGACAGTAAACTCTGGTTTGCAGTGGACAATTGTTTACTGTGAATGCAGATTTTTCCCTTTTGCTTCTCCCTTAAGCGTGAGCAGCAGCAAACCAACCACGAACTCTGTTCTCTTGCTGGGCTCTCTAGTTTATGGGTAGGAGCTGTATGAGGCAGCCTAATTTACTGACAAGATCACTCTCTAGAGGACCTACTATCAAGTCCTGAGATAAGTCACTCGTTTCCTCTGCAAACGCCCCTGATTAAAAAAAAAAAATCATTTGCACTTGGCCTCCCTATCCCAAGAGAGAAAATGTATGAGGAAGTTATGACGTGATGCATGAAAAATATGCTACATGGATTATCTGCACTGGTAAATGAAGCTGCAACTGCCAGAGCAGGGCCAAATATTTAGATAAATAGAGAACGCCTTAAAATCGATAAGCAGCTTTTTTTCCAAGGGTGACTGTGAAACGTTTGCAAGGGAATATCTTTTTCTATACAGAACTGCTAATACTCTTTGACAGATGGAAAATCAGAAGTCCTTTTCGTCTCTCTGTTTTTCCTTTTGCTTCTATTCTGTTTATATTCCTTCTTCTCTTCCCCCTCCCCTTTTGTTTTTCTTGGTGTCCTCTACTCTGGGAGTTTTATTGGGATTATATACACAGGAAGGTGATGGATGGCTGGTGAAGGACTCTTTATGAGAAGGGAAGATCTCCCAGGGTGGGCGATTGGGAGAAGAAAGGAAAGCTCACCCCTTTCTATGTGAGACAAGGGTTAAGATCGACCTTTAAGAGAGGACTCTGCATTTTATTTTCTCTTTCTGTTTTTATTTAGGTTACTTTTTCTTGTACTGTATTATGAAAAAACCTTAATAAAATATTATTGGGAGGGGGAGAGAACTGCTAATAAGGAAGGGGAAAAACACATCTCTTGGTGCCTAGTCACTCTTTGATCATTGGTATCTCCTCCCTCTTCACCTTCACAATTTCTTTTTACAGTTTCTCAAACAGAAAGCAATTTAGCTTTATTGTTCAGTTTCTGGAAAACCTGAAGAAAAGCCAGGCAGCCAAACTAAATTTGCTAAATTGCATGCTTTTAATACAAAGAGAGAGAACAAGAATCTCTGGTAAGCAGAAAGTGTTCAAAGGACCCGACGAAAAATTCATTGGCGACAGACAGTTGGCTGCTTCCACCTCTGGGACTGAATTGCAAAGTTCAAAGCAAGCTTGAAGAGTTCATAGCATTGCCTTGGTTTCTGTGGGAAAGGAAGAAAAGGCAAAGCAGACTTTCCTTCCTTATCCCATTAAGTTATTTCCCACACAAAGCAAACACACAAAACACAGCTTTTCTCTAAAATCAGAACACAAGATACTCAGATGCAAAATTCTAACTACCAAAGTGAAGCAAGTTCAGCTAGCGTGCCTAATAAGTTCACAAAAGGTTACTAGCCCTCGTTTTTATTTTTACTAGCCTGCCTGGTCTCATTAAATGCCTGTGCTGGTCATTTGGTGTATACTGACGGGCTGCAATCCTAACTATGTCCACTCAGATGTCAGTCTCATTGAATTCACCGTGGCTTACTCCCAGGTAAATGGGATTCAGATTGCTGTCTAACAGATTTGGACAAGCAGGGAAGATTTTTAAGCCTGCCCACCAGGAAGGTGTTTTGTGTGTTTTTAATAGCTCGCCGTGGGCACCACCTATTTAAAAATATGGATCAAGTGGTTTAAAATGGCCTAAACCTGGATTAAGGTGGGTTGAACCAGAGAGTTACAGGTTCTGAGGACAGAATTATGACAGCCAGTTTTCAGAAGTACTGTGTCCAAGTTTAAGCATAGAAGGAAAGTTAGCATGGTACTGTATTCACATTACTTCCAGTTCATCATACCATACATAACAAAGTCTGATTTGATACTGGGATGGCTCAGCTGGTACAGCATAAGACTCTTAATCTCACGGTTTCTAGACCCACATTGGGCAAAAGATTTGTGCATTGCAGGAGGTTGGACTAGATGACCCTTGTGGTTCCTTCGAACTCTGCAATTCCATGATTCTATGATGCTCTGGAGAATATGTTTAGCCTGGCACATGGCCTGCACAACGAAGCCCAATTTCAACAAAAGTTTAAAAGCTGTGCGTAACAACTAGATGAGAAAACAGAAATCCTAGAACATGAGTATTATTTCTCATAACAAAGCGTGGGCAGAATATGATTCAAGAACCACAAAACATAGCAGTACCGTTGTCCCGGGTCAAAATAGTAGCCTTGAGAAGACTAGGTTTTGCACTGTTATGAAACATAAAACATACAGCACAGCATGCTATAAACGATGATAGCAAGAGGCCTTTGGGAGGGGGGAAATGGATTAGCCAGTCAGGATTTCTATGTGAGCTACAGGTTATTATTATTATTTTTAAATTTTATAGATCACCTTACCAGTTATGCAACCTCCCAGGGCAGTGTAGAGACTATAAACACATACAATCAAACCAGTAACAACGATCATTATCATCAGGCGATCAGCTCACTCTAAAACTAGCAGCTAAAATGTCAATAATTTCAAAGGTCGGGCAAAACGCATTGGCTTCTGTCATTTCCCTAAGGGCAAGGTAGAGTTCTCTAGGGACGATGTTCCAATGAAACTGAGATACAACAGGAAAGGTAAGTATCATGTACCCTCCTGGAACAAGCCTCCCACCAAATGGAACAGAGACCATCACCTTCAGGTCTATAAACATTTATTTCCTTAACATCTACAATTCATCCGCTGAGAAAGCTGACATGCTGAGGGATTAGCAGGGCAATAAAATAATCAGATTATTTTCTTTTCTGCCCCAGTGGGTTCTAAGCTTATTTCACAATGTGAAACCTTTGGAAGTTTGGGGCGAGGACGGACTCCACATTTCTACAAAAAGTTACATTCACATGTACACATGTGGGATTTCCCTCCAGGTAAATATGCCCAGGTTCAGGCTATGTGTGAACGAACCAGCAGGAGATAGCATCTGCCCACCAGGAAAACACTTTACAGAAGACAAATGGGATGTGCAACAACATGTTGCCATATACAACATGCCGGTCCGGGATATTCCACTCTATTCCCCTCCCTCCCATTCTTTTTCACCCTGCCCCGTAAAATTTGTCAGTATTCCATGTCCACTGAGCACATTCAAACCATACAGGGCCCCTTTCCCCAACCCAGACGTGTACTTCTGCAAATCTCAGGGCTCCCCAAACCTGATGATACTTCCCTCTTGGATGTGGGTGGTATCACATGAGTACCATTATTCCGAGAACTGAAATCACTTTTAGTACAGAAGGGACAGAGCAAAGATAGGCAGCTTCCATCCAAACTCTCAGGGGTCAAACAATCCAACCCACACGCATAAGATAAAGGTCTTGAGCAAAACTGGTACAACCAGAAGTAACTTCATAGGAACGTAATGCAGACACCTTACTGAGAGATCATCAACAGGATTGCAAAGGAACAAAAGTCCCTCCCCAAAGCTCTGCTCACCAAGTAGATCTGCTGCTGTCCCTTGTCTTAACTGAGCATTGCTCCTTTTTCTGCGAGAGAGAAGCGGGGGGGGGGGGGGGGACTTTAAACCACACCTTGAATCAAATTTGGCAGGACTGCTGGGAGCCTCATAAAGTTATTTCAGGCACTTTATGGCCTGCAGACTTTAAGATGGCCACCTCCGATATGGAGTACAGAACAGAATATAATAGACTCAGGAGGAAGATGATCTTGTTTTTAAAACAGAAAGACTGTATTACCAGTCATATTCTGAGGCTGCTAGGAACACAGGAAGTTGCCATAGCAAGTCAGATCATTTGTCCATCTAGCTCAGTGGTGTCCAAACTTTTTTCAAAGAGGGCCGTGAGGGCCGACCCAAGGGCCAACCAAAGTTGTTAACCTTTTTTAAGGATTGAAGTTGTTGAGCTTTTTTTATGATTTTACCCCAAAGTTGGAAATAAACTGGCACAGGGGCCAGATTAAACCGACCGGCAGGCCGGATTAGGCCCCCGAAACAGACTTTGGACATGCCTGATTCTAGCTCAAGCATAGGCAAACTCGGCCCTCCAGATGTTTTGGGACTACAACTCCCATCATCCCTACCTAACAGGACCAGTGGTCGGGGTGATGGGAGTTGTAGTCCCAAAACATCTGGAGGGCTGAGTTTACCTATGCTTGAGCCAGCTCAATATTGTCTATAGCGATCAGCATAGATTCTCCAGGGTTTCAGACTGGAGGTCTCTCCCAGCCCTACTTGGAGATGCTGGGTCCTTCTGCATGCAAAGCAGATGTTCTGCTACTGAAATGTGGCCCTTCCTGCTGAACCACATAGCTCTTGAAGGTCTCCAGCTCCTACTAAACATGATCAGCACTCGAAATTAGCTAGCGCGTTTTGCAATGGAGGATTGTCAGAATGTGAGCACTTCCAAAAGTCTTGCTGCCATGTATGGCGACTGAGACTCAATAATAAAATTGCCACAGCTGCCACTGAGGGCATGGGAGGAGAAAAGCCTTCCTGTCCAACTCCAAAGCAGGAACACTGCAGCACAGTGAAGTACCACTCCCCCTGCCACAGCACAAGTCACTCTTGTAAAAAGAACAAAATGACGACTAGACTTTGTGTTTTTGCACCCGTGACCTAGGTTCCAGGAGCCATGTGGCGAATAATTTTCTATCCAAGTTTCTAAGACTGTGAGCGAATGTAGTGCTATACAACTGTCATGCAAGGGCCAACAGGACTAAAAACTCCCTGAACACCTCCCTGAAGGTGCTCAATGCTCCTAAAGATTTAGTTTGGGGCCAAAGAACTTAAGTAATTGCCAAGCTCTAATTAACATGGGCTGGGTTGACAGTGAAATTCTCATTTTAGGGAAGACCTGAATTAAAACGGTTGTGCAATGTGGAAGAAAATTATTTCCTTGCCGATAACTGCTTTCTTCTTTGCAAGACGGAACAAGACCTCACCCAGACGTAATTGAGCTGCAATTTCCTGTAAAGATACACAGGAAAAGAACAAAGCATCTGCTGCATGCTATCCAAATACTCACGTGATGATTCTGATTCCATCAGATGTTCAAGCCCCAAAATAAAAATGCTTGAAAGCCTGCTGGAAAAGACAGGGTAAAAAGTTTCACAAATACATACATGTATGCATGACCTCAGGGGACGCAGGTGACGCTGTGGGTTAAAGCCTCAGCGCCTAGGGCTTGCCGATCGAAAGGTCGGCGGTTCGAATCCCTGCGGCGGGGTGCGCTCCCGCTGCTCGGTCCCAGCGCCTGCCAACCTAGCAGTTCGAAAGCACCTCTGGGTGCAAGTAGATAAATAGGGACCGCTTACCAGCGGGAAGGTAAACGGCGTTTCCGTGTGCGGCTCTGGCTCTGGCTCTGGCTCTGGCCAGAGCAGCGATGTCACGCTGGCCACGTGACCCGGAAGTGTCTCCGGACAGCGCTGGCCCCTGGCCTCTTAAGTGAGATGGGCGCACAACCCCAGAGTCTGTCAAGACTGGCCCGTACGGGCAGGGGTACCTTTACCTTTACCTTTACCTTTATGCATGACCTCAACACACACTTCCATTTTGGAAAGGCCCCCTCAGTGATCCTTTACACAAGAGAACTAACAACTTGCCCAGTTATTACCACACCAACATTCTCCCCTCTTATGTCAATTCAGCTCTGCTAGTATTAGTCAGAGATGCTGGAACAGCATTCGAAATTGGCATTTTGATTCGTACATTTAGTGATTCATCCAACTGAAAATCCTGTCTCAGACAGCAGTAAGCAAAACAGCAGATGCTTAATATATTTCTTCAAATTGCCCACAGAGCAATTGCTGCAAGAGAGATAATTTCTCCACTGAGGTTTGCATTAACAGCTTATACCACCTTTAAAATAAATTTTAAAAGCTACAAGGCGGCCTTGTTACAGACATTGTTCCAGTTCTGTTTGTTTTAAAACAGGTCTGCCAATTATTTGACTTATTAATGGCATCAAACTAATCCCACCTGCATATATCCGGAATACAAATGGATACCTGCTTTTAGTAACTTCATGAAAAGACTGAAAATAGGTTGCAAAACACTATTCTAAGTCTGCAACACCTTCTTGAAAATAAGTGTCATCAAACTTCTCCAAATTTCTACATAAATGTGCATGGGAGGTTCAAGCTGCAAGGCCTTGTTGACTAGAGTAGCTACGGCACATTGCAGATACACAGCAAGTACTGAATTAGAAAGAAAAGAAACAACCTGGGTTAGGACTTTGATTTTATGTTCATCTTCGATAATCACCTAATCCATCACAATTATTACTTTTAGCAATTGCCTTACAAGGTCCTCTAGAAAATCACAATTCATTAGCTCCTAAACTTGGTTGATACACATTATACAGTCTTAATGTCTACTCTTCCGTTAGCACAGCACTGATTACAAAGTATTCCACTTTAGTACACGGGTCCAAATTAGGCAATGCCATTTATTTGGCCAATGCTTTCTGAACAAGTGACACAGAACTTTGTCAGACAGACTAGAAAGCCAGTCAGCACTCAGCGACAAAACAGTACCAGTTCAAAGTTTACTGTCGAGTCCAAAAACCAAACATAATAAAGAGCAAATTACTGTTTTGAATATTTCTGTGCAATTTAGCAACAGTAAGAAGATCCATTAACAGCTTTTTAACACTGCTTGCAAATACACGCAGAACCTTCTGCAGAGTAGGTCAATAAGTCATTTTAGCAAGCAGTTGGAAAAGGTATCTGCACCTTATCTTTTTCAAGACAGAACATTTGGACAAACAGCGGAGAGTATCTTCCTCTACATTGTCCCCGCAAATGAAGAGTGATCATCTGCTATGTGGAAAGCATTTCTTGTCAGATAGTAGGTGCCAACAGATCACAGCTACTTACTAATGCAAACAAAACTTTAATGTGCAATTGTGCAAGATTTATTCAGTTGCATCTGGTAAGCAGTCTACCACCAGTCCCTGAAGAAAATGGTTTGCCACAGTCACTTAGGCTCTTGCAACCTCCAAGATCTATTCCTGTAGAGGTAGTGCTCTCTACCCGAGGTGCAAACAGATACAAAATTCTACCATCCAAGGCTAAAATACATAAGAATTTCAAGAACCATGTTGTCAGAAAAGCAGTATTTAATGTCTGGTTGAAATATAAAGACTTATTGGAAAACAAGACCCCAAGGTGGTTATCACCAATGGAGGCTAAGGCCCTGAAAAAACTCAATATGGAGGCCAAATGGCCGAAATATTGGGAAATAATAGAAAAAGATGGAGATAACTGGAGGTTGCAGAGTATGGACAAAATAAAAGATAAAGTGCGAGATTGGCTACATTATGCTCAGATTAAAGAAGTTTTTAAGTTGGATAAAAAGGTAGGATTCCAGGTGGAAAAATCAAAGTTAGAAACTGAACTGTTAGAACCCAGCTCTAAGATACTTTCAAGAATGTATAATTTGCTGTTAAAATGGAATACACAGGATGAAATGGTCAAATCAGCCATGATAAAATGGGCACAGGACATAGGGTACAACATCATGTTTGCTGACTGGGAAAAGTTATGGACCACAGGTTTGAGATTTACGGCATGTAATGCCTTGAAAGAAAATATTATGAAAATGATTTACAGGTGGTACATGACCCCAGTCAAGCTTGCAAAGATATACCATGTGTCTGATAATAAATGTTGGAAGTGTAAAGAAACTGAAGGAACATTCTTTCACCTCTGGTGGACTTGCCCTAGAGTGAAGGTTTTCTGGGAAATGATTTATAATGAACTGAAAAAGGTATTTAAGTATACCTTCCTTAAGAAACCAGAGGCCTTTCTCTTGGGCATTGTTGGTCAGTGTGTGCAAAAGAAGGATCGAACCTTTTTTATGTACGCTACAACAGCAGCAAGGATACTCATCGCTAAAAGCTGGAAAACTCAAGAACTACCCACACTGGAAGAATGGCAGATGCAACTGATAGACTATATGGAACTGGCGGAGATGACGGGCAGAATCCGAGACCTGGGAGAAGAACTGGTGGAGGAAGACTGGAAGAAATTCAAGGACTATCTACAAAAATATTGTAAATTGTATGATTGCTAAGGAAGATGTAAGATTAGCAAAAACATGGCTTCAACAAACTAGTTATAAAGAATATAAATTTAAATTCAATTGGAAGATGAAAAGATAAATTTGGGATAAGTAATATTTTATGATTAAGCTTCAATAAGAGTATGTTAAACCCCAAAATTTGAGACATTAAATATTGGAAAATTATATTATATAAATTAAATCAAGTTAATAATTTGCTGGTAAAATTTATGTTTAGAAAGCAGGAACAAGAGATGTGAGGAAGTCCAAAGTTGAGAATGAAATGTGAATAATGGAAAATAATATGTTATTATGTATGTTTTTTATTGGTTATACAAAATTTAATAAATATTATTATAAAAAAAAAAAATTCTACCATCCAATTGCTTGCCGGAATCATGCAAAGAAGACACACTGCTCTCGTTAGCACATCACTTTTAAATATAGCTAACCTTATGGTTGCCATGCAACTGAGAGCTAAGCCACTGTTTGGCTTAGAAGTCTGAACCAATGCACATGGTTAGTCTCTGTCAAACAAACCATGACCCTGGGTTTGGATACATTAACCCAAGACATGGCTTAGTTCTTGATAGCACAGGAGCAATGGAGGAATGAAAAGGCAGCAATTTTTTTCCGATGTACACCAGCATGCATTAAGCCGTAGTTAAGCTTGACCGTGGTTTAAAGCGATGTATGAACTGGGTGTTTACCACTTTGGATCACCTACACTTTGACTGACTAATTCAAGATACTAGCTCCGATTACCTTCAGAGCATGAAATTAGCAGGGCCATTATATATGAGGAAATATCCCCCCCCCAATATGAGCTTCAGGAAGAGCACTGCACCAGGTATTATCCTAACGGGAAGTTAAATAAGGGCCAGCCCAAGCCAACAATCAGTGCAGAAAGCTACCTTGAGAGTCAAAATTCAAGAGGTAACATGTTATGAAAAGCTATCAAGGGACAACAAAACATCCTCTGATTAGCCTTATAGGAAGAGAATCTCTCCATGTTTGCACTTGAAAACACCCTTGAGGAGGAAAGCAAATCACAATATGAAGAAAGAGGAAAGTGATGCAACAAAGTTAATTTTTATCAAAATAAAGTGATGCCTGGGTTAATCCATCAGTTTGATGCACAGCTAACCATGGTCTGGGTGTTGGGGCCATTCCTTGGGATCACACTCTCACTCCTATGTTCTGGATCCCCACCCTCACTTCTAGCTCACCTAGCTGAAATGCAAAAGCAGGAAGCGGGAAGCAGGGGAGGGAACTGAAGCATGCAAAGAAGGAGCAAAGGAGTCTGAAGTACAATCCCAAGGGCCAAATCATTGTCTAACTGTTACAAGTGGGTGATGAGGCTGGACACTTTCTGGCAACACCATAATTTTAGAATATGTTCCCAAAGTGAGTCTGCCAGACTACAAAACTATTCTGAAGACGAACCAAAGGAGTGCTCTGATGGTGTTTCCTGCTTGGCAGGGGGTTGGACTCAATGGCCCTTGTGGTCTCTTCCAACTCTATGATTCAAATCCTCATTTATTTCAGCTAGTTTTAAATGTACAACTACCTACCTTGTCTTTATTACTTTAATGTGTGTAATTATTTTATGATGCTGAGTTAATTACTGTGGTATCTGTATTTGTTTTGTTTATTCCTCCAAGTCATTTCTTTTGTGAAGCCCCTGAAACTTGCATCTAAGTAAACATGATTAAGATTGGCTTATAAGATCCAAGACCCCATTAGCAATATCTCCAATGGTGATTTTAGAGGGGTGTTTTTTTTTTTTTTTTGGCAAGAAGTAACAGAGAAACAAATTCCACCCTTGCCAGCTTTTAGTAAGAACACCATGAACTTGAGATTCCATGTATACACATCAATCACCTCGGCTTTAGCACTCATTACTAGCCTAATCTTTTTAGAAAGAATTTATAGACTGTTGATTACTGCTGTAAAGTTTTCCAGACAGAGCACAATTCTCTACCTGACCATATTTACCAAAACTCTTATTTTAACATATCACTTTCGGGACAGATCTCAGCAAAAGCTGCTTATGGGGAATGGGAGGAGGAAAAAAAACAAACATGCAGCCCTGGACTGGTTGAAACTGGTTAGGGCAAGAACAAGGAACTTAGCCCTGGCTGCAAGCAGCAGGAGGGATTGCAAGGTGACAGTAACAGAAAAGAAGTCTGAAGGTGAGTTCACAAAACTACACACTTTTGCTCCACATCAACTAATTAGGAAAAAACACAGGCTGTCACTCCTGTGAGTCATCCAAGCCATAAATGAACATACCACTTAGTGGAAGTAAGTCATATCAGAATCAGTTGGTCTTACTTCCGTCTATAAAGTGCAGTGGATTGCAACTGCAAGGCTGCCTGCAACCAAGAAACCCAAATGAATTCAATGGGACCTTGTGTCCTGAGCCAGTAAGTTTGTTAAGGATCAGGTTGTCAGGACACAAATCCCAAACTCTGGGAGCAGAGCCTCACTGAACTGACTGAGCTCTTACCTCTGTGTTAACATGCACAGGTTTGGGGCTGCCCAGCGCGGTTAAGCCTTGCAATCCTACACCCTCCCTTCTATAGAAGTGAACTTGCATCCGGATAGGCAACATAGACCATCTTGCATTAGCAGAGCCATAAGATATGGGTTGCTGGGCGGTTTTGCAGGCAGATTTTTTTTTTGGGGGGGGGGGTGTTTTCACAGCCAATCCTGATATTTAGCTGGAAGACCGAAAGGTGCAATCAACCTTCCTTCTTCCCTACCTCCCGCCCCCCAAAAAACGCGAGCCCCGTTTTGCAAAACTGGGGGGGGGGGCAAAGCTACCACTGATGCAACCCCTCCCCAGGTTACGAAGCAACGCCCCCTCCCACCATCGCCTCTCCCACCCCCCAAAAAAATTCTCCCCGTTAGGAAAAGGCGCCAGCAGCCTTTGGGGTGGAAAGGACACAGCCCCTTTCCCCCGCCACCCTGACCCCAAATGATCCGGGAAGGGGGTCCACTCCGCTGCCGCCTCCGCCCTCCCTGCCCCGCGCTCACCCTTGACTTTGCCGAAGGTGCCCACGCCCAGCGTGTCCCCCAAGATGTAGTGCCCTATCTTCACCCGCCCGTGCTCATGTTTCTGTTTATCCGCCGCCGCCATCTTGCGCCGAGAGCCGAGCCTGCGCACAAGGGAGCGGGGGAGCGAGGCGGCCCGGCGCCCTCCCTCCTCGCCAATAGGAGAGAGGAGCTCAGGCGAGGCTGTGCGGGGTGCGAGGAGCCTCAACCACACAAGCGCCCGCCCGCCTCGAAAGCCCAGAAGCGAGACTCCGCGGCTTCTTGCTTTTACCCCGCTTTTACCAGGGGCGGGAGGCGGGTGGGGAGACATAGGCAGGCAGGCCTCGGGGGGATCATTATTCCAAATAATCCCAGACCCTCCAAGTGTCCCCGTTTTCCAGGGACGTCCCCGATTTAGAGAAGCCGCCTCGGTTTCTGATAGGATCCCGGAACGTCCCGCTTTATGTCCCTATTTTCAATGCAGAAATGTTGGAAGGTATGGAGTTATCCGACCCCCAGACGACTGATGGCAATCAGTGTTTGTGTCTTTTTGTAATGTTTTATTATGTTTTTATGTATGTTGGAAGCTGCACAGAGTGGCTGGGGCAACCCAGTAAGATGTGGTGGTGGGGACAAATAGTATAATTATCATTATGGAATGGGAAGTCCCTATTATCATTGGTGAAATGTTGGAGGGTATGTAATTTCCTGTTTGGGAAATTAGGAAACGACAGAAAGTCTAGAGTGAGCCTGGTTGAATTCAAGGGGACTTGTTTCGCAGGTAGATGCTATTTGGATCGCAAGCCTTTTAATTAAGCTCAACAATTCAGTTCCTGGGCTATGAACCAACTTGAGTGCATGGCGATGGGGAAAGGCATGTAACTGCCTTCTGTCATTTATGATCTAGTTGAGATCCCTGGACTAGATGACCCTTGAGATCCCTTCCAATTCTATGATATACGGTATATGTGTGTGCATATATATATAGTCTGCTTCAGCACATGCACAACTAAAAGACCGTAATAAATCCACTCCTTCGTGCAGCACGTTGCCCTATGGGACTCGCTCCCACAGAATATAGTGATGGCAGGGCTGGCCCAAGACATCTTGGCACCTGAGTCAAACCACAAAAGTGTCCCTCTCCCACCCTGTGCCAGGGAAGAAGTGGGGAGTGAAGATCTACATCAGGACTAAGATCTGCATTCCTTGGAGACTGAATCTGCTGCCCCAGTGAATCCTGCTGCCCAAGGCAGTTCTCTTACCTTCCCTCATGGGTGGGTTGACTGCCACCACCTTGCATGGCTTTCAAAGTGGATTAGGCAGATTCATGGTGAATAAGGCTGCCCACTGACTCCTAACCATTCTGGACGTGCTCTGCCCCCAGTCGAGTGAGGTGAGCCGGAGGCATGGTTAGTAGTGTCTGCTCCAGTATTGTGGAATTCCCTCCCAAGAGATGTTAGACTGGATCCCTCCTTGTTATCCTTTTTAGACTGGTGATGCTGACCACTGGTTCAAACATATTCAAACATTTCCTGGCAGATAGGAAGATATTTACCTGTCTAATTTTTGCAGGCCACGCTAAGATTAAAATACATGGCAGTAATCAGTTTTTAAGAGTTACTAAATGTATTCCAGAATAGCTCAAACACAGACACACAGAGAAGAGATTCTCTCTTCAGAAATGAACCTGGCCAAGGGCCAGATCAAGGGAGGTGCAATAGGCAGAAGAAAGGCTGACTCACAGTTCTCCTTCTCTTCCGTTATAAAAACACACCCACTATTTCACACAGAGAGAGGCTGGATTCCCTCCAAGGTTACTCAAAAATATGTTGCCCTGTATTAAAAGGTATATGTTTTAAGTGTGCATGCATAGGATTGCAGCATTAAACAAAGAGATAACATTCTCTGGAAAGAACAATCAAATGAGTACCTGCTATTGGGTCTGGCTTTGTTTGCATTATTGCAAATCACTGGCTACGATTCACCTATGCCTATAACAAAATAGCAGCCACCTCATCAAATTCAACTCATGTAATCAGCAACACAAATGAAGTATTTTCTCCAGTTCTGGCAGCAGTGCTCTTTCGTAAAGGTGCAAGGGAGCCTTTGGAACTACAGCCTTGTGGTTTGTGGATACAGCTAGAATTTCTTAAAATGTGGACATGACCAGTTTCTGCGGTGTGGGACAAAATAACTGCTGCAGTGGTACATGGTGGGGAGGGCACATAGTGAATCACAAAATACTGGGAGTATCCCAAGAACAAGTGCACACACCTCCATTGACCTGCATGCAGGTGGTGGGAGATTGTCTGCCAAAATGGCTGCTGGATGGGGACCTTCTGCATCTGATTTACAACTCCACTGAAAAAAATGCATTTGCTGCTGAACTGTGGTCTCTCCTCCCAATTAGGTATGCTCAAACCCATCTTTTACATGCCTAAGCATTAACTGGAGCATCAATCAGACCATTGGTTGCTAGAGATCAGTACTGCATGCACCGACTAGCAGCAGCTTTGCAGGCTTTCGGACTAGAACCAGAGACGGACCCCCTTTGAGCTATGGCAGAATTTGATACCGGATGGCATACTTTACAGAGCATATCTCACCAAGGCCCTACTTCACTGTGCCCAATGACCAGACACTGTCAGATCTTATACCAACAAATGATCTAGAAGGTAATCCATAATTACTGAGAAATATGCATTTTGCTACTTTTCTTAAGTGTTGCTTTTAAGCTCTGTAGTCCAGAGTTGTTGAATGTGCAAAGTCCCAGTTATGCTGAAATCTTTAAAAAGCTTTTTCTTGAAGCTATCAAAAATCTGGTTCTGTACATTATAGAGAATATAGTATTTCATGTTAGTGCTTAGTATTAACTACAGCAGTTAATACTCAGAGCAACCTGCCTTGTAAACCTAATTTTTTTGCCCAATGCTATGTTCTTCTATCTTGGGTTTGTGTGTGTTGGAGACCAATGTGGAGAAAGCAAAGAAGTCAATGCTCACGGCGCTCTCAAAATTCCAAATTTGCCCATGTGGCCCAAAACTTTGGCCATGTAATACTATCATATATAGCACAATCCTTACTTTATTGGACCTTTCCCCTTACAATGGACAACTTTGGCAGTATATTAAATGCAAATACAGTAGGTGATATCCAATGTTAGTCATACTTGTAGTAGAATCTCTGACACTCAAGTATTTTGATTTCAAAGGGTCTACGCTGCTACGTCAAGGATACCCAACACTGAACATCTCATAACATGCCTTATTTTAATTCACTATATACTGGCAACTCGGCAGTATAATAAAGGGCACATGCCCTCTGACAAATTCGACATTTGAATTGTAATAAATACTTGTACAGGCTAAAATGTATGATGGTTTAGGTCAAGACTACAAAGGCAGCTCCACCTCTATTAAACCAAAATGAAGCTGTTCCTAGTATCGTTTTACTAGTGAACTTGCAGAGGAATGTTTCAATAAATTTCAGATGTGAAAGCCCCCACTTGATGTGCCAATTTCAAACCTCGGGCAAGACCCCGGTGGATATAATCCCATTATTTGAAAGTCCTAAGTAAAATGAAACCTGACATGGCTATGTTGAAGGTAAGCCCAAAATGCTGAGATGTTTGTCAAATCAAGTCTTTCCCCTTTGCAACAATAAAGCAATGCTTGTTGTAAAGACCAACAAAGCAAAGTGATAAAACAAGCGCTCAAGGAAACAAGAACCTTAGTAAATATTTGGCATCGGGAAAAGGTGCATTTTTTTCTATGCAGTTTGAGTTTTTGTTTACCATTGCTAACCACATTAAAGTACAGTTGTGATCTTCTTTATGCAGTATTGCACTTCAGAACATTCCTGGAACAATTTCATTTTGGTGCAGCACTGGGACTGCTTTGGAGCAGGTGGAGAATTATACCAAGCACTTTAAGGATTACAGCCTAAATTACCATCTTCTATATGTGAATATACAAAGCTAGTTGTGGACGCTCCAATAAAACGTATTCTTTAAGTTATAAATTTCTGGAAGCTTTCTCATGACACATCTTCAACATATCCAACTGTACCATACCACCAAAATGAAGCTTCATACAACCAGTACTAAGGTTTTGGGTGTGTGTTATTGTTGTTTTTTGGGGGGGTTGTATATTTGAACATGAGATTTTATATATTTATCTCATCAAATTTCAGATTACTTTCCATCAGGAACTATCTGAACAACCAAGCTTGAACAAAGGTCTCAATGTGGAAGAGGAGATACTGAGGAACATGTAAAGATGACAAGCGTTCTTAGCAGTTTAGGCCATTTATTTTAAAAACACATTTGAGTCCTTAAGATGAGCTGGATGCTGCAACAGCAGCTCTCTTGGGCTTTGGCGCTGTTCCTTCACGGAATCCATTCCTGTGTATACAAGACGAAGTGGAGTTAGTGATTACTACAAGTGTTCTAGAGCGAACATTTCCATTTAACTGATTTTAGTGTTCTTTTTAAACAGCTTATCTCAGTTAAAAAATGAAATCACTTATGAACTCAGATGTTCAGACTTTTGTTTTTTGTAGGCATCATAGATAAGCTGCTAAAATGAATAAACACTTCTCAAAATGCTGAACATTTTAAAGTGCCCTTTAATGTTTCCACACACACACACACCAGGGGGTAGCTGTGTTTGTTGCAACACAAACCTGTCTTAAAGACTAACCAATTTATTATGTCATAAATCTTCATGGACTAGCATCAGCTTTGTCAGATGAGTGAACTTTAATCCTCAGTTTCAAGTATATACATTGCATGTGTATGTATGTGTGTGTGTGTGTTAGGGGATGGGGGTTAAAGCAGTAAGATTAAAAAACCCTGGTAGTGTTTTCAACAGTATAATGGACTTCAAGATGCACTGCTGGAAATATATCAGCCATTGGGGCTGCTATTTGTTTAGAATACACTGCCAGGTTAAGACTATTTACAGTGCAATCTTACACAAGTTTACTAAGGAGAAAGTCTCACTGAGTTCAGTGACGCTTAATCTCATTTAAGAGTTATAATTGCTTTATTACCAATTACTGTTGTAATGGACATGACTAACAGGCACATTAATCTAGTTAGCTAGAACTCATTACTTCTAATTTATTAATATTTATACCCTGCCCATTAAAAAGAAAACCCACCATGGTAGCTTACAGCATATATTCATATGGATCTTGCATTAAATAACCCACATTGCATTCCAGAACATGTTATCTGTAATAGCAAGGATACTCTACTGTACCTGAATCTGCGGTAGACCTTTTTCAGATGCCTCATACGGCCAGTTCCGGTAGTATTGCGCCTCTTGGCCTTAGCACTCCAGTTATCTAGAATACAAAAAAAGGAGATTATGTGATGCATTACAATCAAGAAGCAAGTTTATTTGATCTGCGTATCAGCTTTCCTCCACGGGTTCTACTGCCCATTTTTATGCTCACAGATAAGGCACAGAGAGTGATTGGCCCGATGTCAGCCAGTGAAACACATGGCTTGAGTAAGGATTCAAACCTTGTTGACTTCAATACTAGTCCCTACACTTTAACCACTCTACCCATGCTGCCTCTCTTTGAAATGGCCAAGGGTGGAAAATATGAATAGCAATCTCAGAAAATGTGAAAACTTTGTTCTCCACATGTTAAAACTGTGAAACACACACACAGGTAATTAGCCTGCCCATTTTTACTAGTGTGCTCAAGCTAGTAGCCTGAATTTCTACACTGAATTTCTATCAAAGCAGAAAAAGGATAGCACAACCTGTTACTCCTTCCTCAGCCCAGTCACTTGCCTGCATGAAACCTCTGATTGCCTATAGCTACAAGTCATTAAATCCAAAGTTATATTAAACTGGCTACACTGTTTTTCTCAGGCAAAATATTTTCACAATAAACTATGTATTTGCATTTATATAGTGCAACACCATGGAACTCAAAGCAGCAAGGTATCACAGAACCAGTCATGTGAAAGTCAGATATGTTCCTGCATTTGGGAAGTTCTGCACTTACACTTTCTCTTGCGCTTAGCAGGATATCCACATTTTCCACAGGTGGACTTCTGGAGATGATAGGCCTTGGACCCACATCGACGGCACAAAGTGTGCGTCTTATTGCGACGCTTTCCAAAGGAGGATGTTCCTTTCGTCTAAAACATAAATGGAAATGTTTATGCAAATGCTATTATAATAATATGCAGTGTTACATTATTAGAATAAACAGATGTAGAACATTCTTAATCCTACACTTTGATAAAGCATTAACGAGCAACAAGTGTTTTATAGAAAAAAACCAAGTGTACTTTGCATACATAGTATAAGGACAAAAGTTATTGGGTTGGTACAGCATATGAAGAGTATGAACTACAAGATATTCAGCTCCCATCTCTGCTATGCCATTCACTTTGTGGTTTCAGAAAAGCAATTCTCCCTCAGTCTTTGCCCCAGCAAGACAGAAACAATGCTGGCCCACTGTTGGGATTACTAGGATCTTTTTGAATGTTTCCTTGAAATGTACTATATACATGCTCATCATCCCATACCAGCACAACACAGCTGTCATGACTGGAGGAAATAGGAGTTGCAGTCCAACAAATTAGGAGGACACCAGATTGGTGAAGGCTTAACCATACAAAGGACGTGAAACATTTCTAAAATGAAATCACAAATCTCTCATTTCCACTGAATGACAAAAACTACAGAAAATTTATGGTGGGTTTACAGGCACTGTCAATTTTCTGTGCTCTTTTCCAGCACCACCTTACAGTGGTGCCTCGCAAGACGGAAAGAATCCGTTCCGCGAGTCTCTTCGTCTAGCGGTTTTTTCGTCTTGCAAAGCAAGCCCATTAGCGGCTTAGCGGATAAGCGGCTTAGAAAAAGGGGGGGGGGGAGTCGGAAAAACTCGCAAGACATTTTCGTCTTGCAAAGCAAGCCCATAGGGAAATTCGTCTTGCGAAGCACCTCCAAAACGGAAAACCCTTTCGTCTAGCGGGTTTTTCGTCTTGCGAGGCACCACTGTATTATTAAATGAAAGGCATGCTTTTCACTCAAAATGACAACGCATTTCAGATTTTAAATGAATTTCAAATCCCTCTAAGAACGAGGGGTGCAAGCCTCCCTCAGAAGGTGCCCAAAGCCCCTTACCCTTTTGCCAACCTTTTTGTTTTTTAGTTCACCTTTCCATTGCTATGGTTGTGTTCGATTCAGTTGGTATACCAACAAAACCCAATAAAATATTATAGTGATGCGATCCCTGAGGCCTCTGTCCCATTGAAACTGAGGTTTTAATCTGAGTATGCATGGGTAGGATCTGGCTGTAAAGCATTTTCGAACATTCACAAAGTTCACTGAGACACCCTTAGGCATTTTAATACCAACTGGCCAAAGCATCAGTATTAGGGGAACCATGTGTACACTCGCACACATAAGCTATCCAACATGATGTATGCGATATATATTAAAAGAACCAAGAGCTTTCATTTTTCTACAGTACTTTAAGGTGATTTTATTTATTAAGAAACCCGAGCATTCTGCATCCTTCTCAGTCCAGTAGCATCTTTCACTCCAGAAATCAGAGCAAACACATGCTAGCCTAACACGCTAGTATACTTGCAACCCATCAACTTTGCAGCCACACGTTTAGACACTCCCATTCCTCGCCTTAAAGCAACGCTAGAAACAAGACTACGGGTCGTGGCTCGAGCTGGGAGGTGACCCGAGCCAGGCCCGGGCCTCTGCACGGCTCCCCCTCTAACCTCCGCGCAACCAACCCGTGGCGCTGCCGAGACAGACGGAGCGCGCTGGTAGGCCCAAGCGGGCCTCCTCGTAGCAGCTCCCCGCGCTCTCTTCGCGCTATGGGACTCGAGGCTCCCGCGGCTGAGCGGCCGCAACGCCTGAGGAACGGGGCCAAAAATACACGGCTTTCCGTCTTTAGCAGTCTCCGGGGAAACGCTTCCCTACGCGGCCCCGGCCGCAGGGCCCTAAACGGCGACGGATGGCAAAGGATTCCCCGCCGCCCCAATCCCGCACTCACCATCTTCCTTCAGCCGCCACAACCAAAGAGAGCTAGCTCCGCCCCCGACTTCCACAATATCCTCGCCGCGGCTTCCGGCGAAGGAAGCGCAACCGCTTAATAGGCTCCCTTGAATAGGCATGCGGAGGGGGAGCGGAAGGGGAAAAGGGTGACACGAGGAAAGGGCTCCGGACCGGCGGGGGAAGTGACGTCAGTGGGGGTGGGCCCGAGTCTCAGCGTTCTCTATGCGCTACGCAGCCTCCCTTGCAAATAGTAAATTACAAATAATAGTATAACGATGCTACAACCCCTGGAGGCGGCAGCGGACATAGAGTTGCAAATTCCTTTTTCTTTTTTTTGGAGGGGATCTAAAAGCAAACGGTGAATTTTAGTGGGTCACAGTATTCGATAACTTGCTTGTACGTTTTTAAACAACTGTAATTTTTTCTTGATTTTATTGTTTGGTCTTAGCTGTTTTGAGATGTGTGGTTTTTCTCTCTCACCCCGCCCAGCAGTGTATAAATTTTATGAAATAAATGGACCACCTGCAAAACTCTTGCACGGAACGCCTTGCTGCACAACCCTGTGCGTGTTTACTCTGTGCTGTTTCCAGTAAGGCTTACCCACAGATCCCGATTCTAGCAAATGCCGGTTTTGCTGTTACATTACAGAACAATTTAAACAAAAGCTCGCGACAGTACTCGGGAATAGGCCCATTTAATACAGTGGGACTTCTGTGAACATACATAGGGCTGCACTGTAAACCTCCATTTGGAACATAATCCTGAGAGTTGAAAAGTGAATTCTTTTTTGTTGGCTCAACTTCAGTTGTGCAGTATCTAATTTCATAGATGAAAATAGGAGCTTGCTTTCCCAACATCCCAATTCTAATGCATTGCTACAACCTCTTCTCTTATTACATTGCCTAAAGTTTTAGTCTGCATATATATATATGGTATATAAAAAGCATTTAGAAGGCAGTATCATCAGAGGCCTAGTGTGCTTCCTGGGGCAGAACATACACCGACAGGAAGGTGAAGGCAAATCACTGCCCCACTTATAGGAGCAGATTCAGACCAGTGAGCTATCTAGTTCAGGGGTCAGCAAACTTTTTCAGCAGGGGGCCGGTCCACTGTCCCTCAGACCTTGTGGGGGGCTGGACTATATTTTTTTGGGGGGGGGGGGAAATAATGAACGAATTCCTATGCCGCACAAATAACCCAGAGATGCATTTTAAATAAAAGGACACATTCTACTCATGTAGATTCCTGGACCATCCGCGGGCCGGATTTAGAAGGCAATTGGGCCAGATCCGGTCCCCGGGCCTTAGTTTGCCTACCCATGATCTAGTTTATGAGTAGGCAAACTAAGGCCCGGGGGCAGGATCCGGCCCAATCGCCTTCTAAATCCAGCGTGTGGACAGTCCGGGAATTAACGTGTTTTTACATGAGTAGAATGTGTCCTTTTATTTAAAATCCAACTTTGGGTTATTTTGGGGTCTGCCTGGTGTTTTTACTTGAGTAGAATGTGTGCTTTTATTTAAAATGCATCTCTGGGTTATTTGTGGGGCATAGGAATTCCTTCATTTCACCCTCCCCCCCTTAAAAAAAATATAGTCCAGCCCCCCCCCCCACAAGGTCTGAGAGTCAGTAGACCGCCCCCCCCCTGCTGAAAATGTTTGCTGACCCCTGATCTAGTTCAGTATTATCTACACTGACTTGCAGCAGCCCATTTGGGGTTTCAGGCATGTCTCTCTCAGCCCTACCTTGAAATGCCAGGGATTGAGCCCAGGACCTTTTGTACTTAAAGCAGAGGCTCTCTCGCTGAGCAATGTCCCTCCCCCAAAACAGCCTGAAACTGGTGCAACAATTGGGCCCAATGCCCTCATGAAATGGTGGCAGGGCCAGCTTTGAATTCTGTGGATGCTGAACCCCAACAGTGAGGCTTGGGTGGCTGCTGCAGGCAAGAATCCACCTAGTGGCACTTAGGCCTGCCTGCATGTTCAGTGGGTGAAATGGGGAACTCCACATCAGTGTTAGGAATCCTGGAGGCAGGCAGAGGCCAGCAGGGCTGAGCCCCACCGAATCAAGCACAGTCATGTATGACGCTCATCAGGGATTGATAAAATTCTTGGTTTCGCTGCTTGCCTTAGATTGCCAAAATACGACTGTTGTCAAGCAACTGGTGCTCTGCTAGTTACATTGTGCAGGCTTAATGTGCACAACACAAACACGGATTTCCACTAGAGGTCAGTATGCTTCCAGTTAACCGCTTGCATCGGCCCAATTATTTTTGGGGTTGAGAGGGTGGGAGGGAATAAGTGATTGTAACTACTGTGATTTTCAAAAGGTCAGCAGGGAAATTGAAATTAAAGTGAAGTCAAATTAAAGAGAATGGTGAAGTCAGACGCCCCACTATTTCTTTAAAGTTGAATCCTACAAGATACAAATATTCTGAAGGGTTTTAGTGAGGCATCTGGGCATGTTTGTTCTTCCAGATTTCATTCCACGGAGGGGTCATATTAGAAAGGCTACCTCGTGACTCATTTCTTACTACTAAACATAAGGGTTTTGTGGCGGGTTAGCTTTGAGGATCACTATCGTTGAGAACCCTGCTCACAAAGACAGATGACACCAAATGCTGCAGGTGGACGATTGCTTCATTGCCAATTCTGGGTATTCTTTACCACCTGAACTCCAGAACTGGTACTGTTAGTTGCTGAAATTGCACTTTTAAGGTTGAGAGGAATGGTTCTGCAACTCATATCTTAATTTCAGCTCATATCTGCAAGGAATGGTTCTGCAACTCATATCTTAATTTCAGTGCCCCTGAGTCCACAGTGGATGATGTTGTATAGAACCTGCTGCATGAATGTGCAAATAAATCCTTTGTTTTCCTTGGAGGCAACAGAAGGTTGATTAGGCTCCTATGAAAGTTTGTTTCCATTAAGCCCCCTGGGAAAGAACCATTTGTGCTGCAGAAAATAGCCAAACACTGTCGTTTGATACATTTCCAAAAGGCACGTCCCTAGGCTCATTCTATTAGTCCCTGAAATGTGATAAATACCTTAAGAACTTTGGAGCCAGCTAATTACAGCTAATTAGAAAAAGTAAATGACATTTGCTAACAGAAGAAAGTCCAGAAGCTCTTGCTGACAGCCAATTTCCCAAGCTAAGAACATATCAGCCCGATGTTCTCTCTCTCTCTCTTGCCAGCCGTAATTTGACCATCACCATCTGTAGAAGTAATAGAGAGAAAGGGTTGGCATCTGGGAACATAACAGATAATGAATGGAGAGGGAGAATATTTGGACATTAACAGGGATGGTGCATCAAGGGATGAGTTAGGTTGTCTGTCAGCTGCAATCTTCAGATCGAGATCAGAGGACCTCTTAAAATCCATGACTTAAAATCAATTTTAATGAGTGTGATGTTGTTATGCTCCAAAGCCATTTGAAATTTAAGGAGGAACCTGAATATCTGTTGCATAGAAAGCCAAAACTCATAAAGAAATACAATAGACTCTTTGGAATGCTACAACGCTTTAGGAAGAAGAATTAAAGCTTTCTTAGGCAGTATCTTGTTTTGTTCTAGACGACAGATGGAAGTAGCCTGAAGTAGAAACATCCCATTAGTCCCTAGACATTCAGTTCCAGTACTGTCTATTTGTGCAGCAAGTTTTAATTACTTACTGCACTGAACAAAAAAGTTTGAGGAAGGCTGAAGCTCATGGCACCATATTGCCTCATCTTCCTCACTTTTTCTTTTCCTTGGTTCTTTGTTCCGTAGCTCAAAGTTCCTCAGCTGTTCCATTGTCCAGGCAGAAATACTAGCACAACTTTCTCCAACCACTGTGCAAGCCAGAACTGATGGAAGTTGTAGTTCAAAATGTCTGGAGGGCACCAGGTTGGGGAAGACTGTTCAGTCCTATCATTGTCCGAAGAAATACTTGGTCCTGAAAAGATTATACCTTTTCTACAAGATTTGCGAAGCACTTTGTAGTCAAAATTGCTTGGAACTATGCTGAAAGCTTATTGGGAGAAAAGCAATGAGAAACCTAGACAGCATCTTGAAAAGCAGAGACATCACCTTGCCAATAAAGGTCTATATATTTAAAGCTATGGTTTTCCCAGTAGTGATGTATGAAAGTGAGAGCTGGACCATAAAGAAGGCTGATTGCCGAATAATTGATGCTTTTGAATTATGGTGCTGGAGGAGACTCTTGAGAGTCCCATGGACTGCAAGAAGATCAAACCTATCCATACTCAAGGAAATCAGCCCTGAATGCTCACTGGAAGGACAGATCCTGAAGCTGAGGCTCCAGTACTTTGGCCACCTCATGAGAAGAGAAGACTCTCTGGAAAAGACCCTGATGTTGGGAAAGATGGAGGGCACAAGGAGAAGGGGGCGACAGAGGATGAGATGGTTGGACAGTGTTCTCAAAGCTACCAGCATGAGTTTGACCAAACTGCGGGAGGCAATGGAAGACAGGAGTGCCTGGTGTGCTCTAGTCCATGGGGTCATGAAGAGTCGGACATGACTAAAAGACTAAACAACAACAATGCTGAACGATGCCAAAATTAGTTCAGGCTTGTTGGACAGCAATGGAGCACTGCCAAGTTACAGACTGTGGATGTTGTTGCAGCCTGGCGATGTGAGCAAGAGGCTTGTAATTGTGAACCTGACTGCCTGCCCATCATGGCTGGTTAAGTCTAGTAAGAGGTGCTTGACAGGATGGATCGAGGGAGTGGTTAATGCCACACTATGGGAGGAAGTTATTCCTGCCACTTTGAAAAAGGCGATGATGCAGCCCCTCTTGAAGTGGTTCTCCCTAGAGGAAGCAGGTTATCTAAACCAATCAGAGTTTCAGTACCAAAACAGCCTTAGTCACCTTGATTGAAGACCTTCTCACAAATCTTCCCCACTATGTGTTGTGTTTCAACTGAAAATCCTAGTGATTATATCTAACTTTGTTTTTTTTTATATGTATATATGCTTTTATTGGTTGAAAACTTTGTAACAAAAATGTACAATAGATGTTATAGGCAAAATGAGAAATAAAAAATAAACAATTATTCATACTTGCTTTGTGTATACATTTGTGATTAAATTATACAAGGATTCCGATCTTCCCCTTGTGTTCCCGAATTAAATTCCTTAAATACACACTTAGACTTTACTTTAACTTACTATCAGTTTTATTTTATAAAATTATCCTAATTGCACATTGAAGCTCCATCAAGACCTGCCAACGGACTGATCTTTTGACAATGTTCTTTTACATAGACTCTGTATGTATCCCACTCTCCGATAATTTTTTCATCTGTAACGTCTCTTAGCCTTGCTGATAATCTCACCAGTTCGGTGTACTCTCTTATTTTGTTTTACCAGTCTGATTTAGATGGGATATCTTCTCCCTTCCAGCCTTTTGCGATTAGGATTCTGGCAGCAACTGTAACATACATAAAGACTTTCCTGAACTTTTTGGGGGATTTCATTACCCATAATTCCTAGCAGGAAGCTTCAGGGTTATATCTAACTTTGCATCTCTATGTCTAAATTAGCACCAGGCCATGGAGAGACAATGGGATCCTCTCTCACTGCTGCTGCCACTATGGGCAAACTCTGGCTCATCCTCCACCCCGAGCTCAGTGGCAGCAGCACTGGCGGATCAAATCAGAAGCTTTCATAATTCCGGGACTATGCCTGGAAAATCAGGGCACTTGGAGGGGATGTTCTGATACTGAATCAGACTATTGGTTCCACTAGTTTAGTGTTGCCTACACTTTCTGGCAGACGCATGTGGCGCTGTGGGTTAAACCACAGAGCCTAGGACTTGCCGGTCAGAAGGTCGGCGGTTTGAATCCCTGTGATGGGGTGAGCTCCCGTTGCTCGGTCCCTGCTCCTGCCAACCTAGCAGTTTGAAAGCACGTCAAAGTACAAGTAGATAAATAGGTACCACTCTGGCGGGAAGGTAAATGGCATTTCTGTGCCCTGCTTTGGTTCGCCAGAAGTGGCTTAGTCATGCTGGCCACATGTCCCTGTACACCGGTTCCCTCGGCCAATAAAGCGAAATGAGCGCCACAACCCCAGAGTCGGCCACGACTGGACCTAATGGTCAGGGGTCCCTTTACCTTTACACTTTCTGGCAGTGACTCTCCAGAATTGCAGGCAGGGGACATTCCCAGCCCTACCCAGGGGTGCTGGGGATAGAACCTGAGATCTGCATGCCAAGAAGATGCTCTGCCACTGTGCTACTCCCCTAAAGGGCCCAGAAAGCAGATGCCAGTTAAAGTCGTAGACAACGCTGGTCTAAATGGATAAACAGTCTGACATGTTGCAAGGCAGCTTCCTAGACTCTTAAAAAAAAAAATTCACCAGGGCTATATTCCACTCCAAGCCAAGCTTTGTTTTATAATCTAGTTCTTACTATTTTAAGATACTTGGGCAGTTACAGGAACAGGCTGTTAGTTTCCCTAGAGGAGAGGAGATGGGTTATTGTTAACATTCCTCCGTATTGCTTAAGGCCTCTCTTGTGAAAGAAAAAGCAGAACCGCCAGGCAGGCTTAGTCGCCAGAAGTTTTGAGACAGACAGACAGACTGACGACGGCTCTTCCTGGTTCTAAATTGCCTTCTTCTCCCAGAGGAGGAATGTTTTCTTCGCTGCTAGTTGCCGTGTAGCTTGAGCGTTTCTCCCAACATGAAGGTAAGGCAATCATTGAGCCAATTTCTGCAGATGAAACCCAAGTCTAATGCAATATTCATTTACGCAAGGCATATGGATGCAGAACTACCAGGATGTAAGGGGGGGGGAGTGTCAATGGGGACATGGTGAGTTGCAATAACTGGAACCTTTAAATTCAGCCACACAACTTTCACAGCTTCTTGCCTTTGAGTTCTGCCTGATTTGGATGCGATCCTAACCCCATTTACCTGGGATTTAGCTCCCTTGCAGTCAATACAAGTCGCTTCTGAGTAGGCATGGTTAGGCTTATGCTGTTATACTTGGAAAATCAGTCCAAATGTGAGCCAAACAATAATCCAAGCCTTTCCTTCCTTCTTTTAGGCCCTTGGAACATTCGTTCTGATGGCATTTGTGGGCTCCTTTCCTGCTTTTTCAAGGTGAGCGGTTCTTTGGCACTTTGAAAAAGGATGAGCATATATATTCAGCATCTATTTTCCCCTGTTCAGCGGTAGGGCTTGAGTAGTTAGTATAAGTTTAGGATTGAGGGTGATCTTTCCTTCTTCTTATCTAGGTTGCCAACTTTTTTCTCTCTCTGGTAGGGCTCCTGTGCATTTAACAGCTGCACGATAGGCAGAAATTCAGCTGGTATAAACAGGTAGACAAAGGCTATTGCAAGGGAGGGGGTGGAAACACAAACTGAATTCCTGCTTTTAATGCAATTGTTAAAGGTAGAAGTCCTGGACATTGACGGCTGCACAAAAATTAGAAATTCAAATCTGTGATTTCCACCACCCTGCAAGAGCTCTATGGGGGGGAAAGAACCCCATAGCTATTGCATGTGCAATCTCCATATGAGATTTTTCATATTAAGATAGAATCATAGAACCATAGAGTTGGAGGAGACCTTGTAGACCATATCTTCTCACTCCAACATCCCTAACAGATCACATCTACACTTATACTACTTTAGCAGTCACGGCTCCCTCCAAATAATCCTGGGAACCATAGCTTTTAAGGGTGCTGAGAGTTGTCAGGAGACCTACAATTCCCTGCAAACAAACCACAGTTCCCAAGATTATTTGGCAGAAGCTGTGACTGTAAAAGCATAACAAGTGGTACCACTTCAGTTTCTTCAGAATAAACATGCTTTGATACCTGCTGCACATTTCCCAATGCCAGGAAGCGCTGCTGTACAGTGGCACCTCGGGTAACATACGCTTCAGGTTACATACGCTTCAGGTTACAGACTCCGCTAACCCAGAAATATTGCTTCAGGTTAAGAACTTTGCTTCAGGATAAGAACAGAAATTGGGCTCCGGCAGCACGGCAGCAGCAGGAGGCCCCATTAGCTAAAGTGGTGCTTCAGGTTAAGAACAGTTTCAGGTTAAGAACGGACCTCCGGAACGAATTAAGTACTTAACCTCAGGTACCACTTTACTTTTGTAAAATCAATTGCTGGTGAAGCTGCAGCAACCACTGGCTGTGCTGCTTCAAACTTCCATATGATCTGCTACATAAAAAGCATGGCCTTGTGCAGTAACAGGAGGGGGAAGAGCTGTGGCCAGGCAAGCAGAGAACTGGAGCAGCCCAGCAGCAAGGCAAGAAGAGCAAATGGCTTTTCTCAATACAGTCTTATAGTGGGGATAGCAATCTTCCTGCACCTCCATTAATTCTCTGTTGACCGTAGGACGTTGTCCTCCAAATCACTGCCTTCCCACACCTTCTCCTATATCAGTCTGGATTTTCTCTTACCAGGGATACTCCAAAAGGAGAGGGAATGAGAAAATCTGGATTGAGGAAGGAGAAAGTGTGGGAAGGCAGTGATTTGGAGGAGAACCTCCTACGACAAGGAAGAATTGATGGATGCACAGGAAGCTTACTATTGGCATCATATGACCATATGCATGAGCCTCTCATCAGCAAGATGTGCAGCCCAATAATAATAATAATAATAATAATAATAATAATAATAATATTTATACCCCGCCCATCTGGCTGGGTTTCCCCAGCCATTCTGAGTGGCTTCCAACAAACTATTAAAATACAATAGTCTATTAAACATTAAAAGCTTCCCTAAACAGGGCTGCCTTCAGATGTCTTCTAAAAGTCTGGTAGTTGTTTTTCTCTTTGACATCTGGTGGGAGGGCGTTCCACAGGGCAGGTGCCACTACCAAGAAGGCTCTCTGCCTGGTTCCCGGTAACTTGGCTTCTTGCAGCGAGGGAACCACCAGAAGGCCCTCAGCGCTGTACCTCAGTGTCTGGGCTGAACGATGTGGGTGGAGACGCTCCTTCAGGTATACTGGACCGAGGCCATTTAGGGCTTTAAAGGTCAGCACCAACACTTTGAATTGTGCTTGGAAACGTACTAGGAGCCAGTGTAGGCCTTTCAAAACCGGTGTTATATGGTCTCGGCGGCCGCCCCCAGTCACCAGTCTAGCTGCCGCATTCTGGATTAGTTGTAGTTTCCGGGTCACCTTCAAAGGTAGCCCCACATAGAGTGCATTGCAGTAGTCCAAGCGGGAGATAACCAGAGCATGCACCACTCTGGCGAGACAATCCACTGGCAGGTAGGGTCTCAGCCTGCGTACCAGATGGAGCTGGTAAACAGCTGCCCTGGACACAGAATTGACCTGCACCTCCATGGACAGCTGTGAATCCAGAATGACTCCCAGGCTGTGCACCTGGTCCTTCAGGGGCACAGTTACCCCATTCAGGAATCTTAACCACATTTACTCAGAACTTTCTCCCAAGGAAATGTTCATAGGGCAGTAGCAGCACAGGGTTGCAGCCAATGCTACTCCTTCTCAGAGTAGTCTCACTGATATTAATGGACATGATTAACTTAGGTTTGTTACCTGGATCTGCTCTGAGCAGGACTGACTATAACTCATAGTTTATATAGGGACTAGGTTGGAAGGGGCAGTGCTGAACAGGATGATTGAGATGCAGGCCATCCACTAACTCTGGGATTCCTCAAGATTACATTGTTATGGAGGAAATCAACAACTTTTCAAAACAGACAACTACAAGATCAAATGGGAATCTTTCAGAGACCTTCCTGCAGATGCTTGTGATTGAACCTGGGAACTTCTGCATGTTCTTTACCATTGGGCCTATGGTCCTTCTCCCAATGTTGAAACCCTGACAACATTTTTCTCTCTCCCCATATAAAATCCAACAGGACTTCTCCAGTTGATTGCAGCTGGAATCCATTTGGTCCTTGGTCAGAATGTGACGGCTGTACTAAGACTCAGGTGCAGTATAAATGTGTGCCATTTGTACGCTACTCGGGTAGTAATAATAATAACAACAGCAATCTTGTTACCCAATATTTTACCCAATATTACCCAATATTTTGTTACCCAATATTTTGAGGATCATATGTTTATTAATAATCATGAATTAATTGCATTATAGAGGTAATTTGTTGATTTTAAGTGATGGTTACGGATGAAGGTCTAGGACAGGAATGGGCAGACTTGCGTAATGCACTTAGTTCTTTTATTAATACTCCAGTATCTACCAACCAGAACCAGGTGCAAATAGCATATACTTAAAATTTTAATGACACATATACACACACATGGTGCTTTGAAGTACATCCTGAACCCTAGGGGATTTATTTTCAGCACCAGAATAGAACTCAGCTTAACCCTTTCATGGGAAATCCTTTTAGCTTTCCTTCATTTCAGCAGTCTTGCTGAGATGGGAAAATCATTTTGTTATTACTATTAAACGACTAAAAAATTGGAAACCCTGGCCAATCTGCTGCAGATCTCCCAAAGATCTACCAGTAGATTGCCCACCCTTGGTCTAGGGCACAATCGTTTGGGAAGTTCTCCTGCTCAAGTGCCTTGGAATGGGAACTGCACAGCAACACTGCTGAGCTTCTGCGCAGCCTGTTATTTCAAAAGGGTTTCCACAGGAGAACTTTCCAGAGGATCGTGCCCTAGATAAGGGGTTCCCAAACTGTGGTCTTCAGGCCAGCAGGTGACCTAAAATGTATCTGTGGATTTGTGGTTTAAGATGGGAGATGGTATATCCATCATATTAAATTGGTGTTTGATTGTATTTTTGTTGTTTCTTTTATTTCTTATATTGTATTTCATGGCAATATGAATCCACAATTACATGTTAAGTTGCAATACAATGAAATACAATATATAATTGGGGAGGGGGAATAAAAATACACTTAGTATCGTACTACCACAATACATTAAAATTGCTACATTGGGCAGAAAAACCATTACAGGGTCCAGCAAGAAAACACTCTGCCATTTGCAAGTGGTCTGTGAAGAGAAAGATTGGGAACTGCTGCCCTAGATCTTCTTCTGCAATCATTGCTTAAAGTCATTCTTCTCCAATCACTACAGGTGCAACCAGAAGTCCTGTTTATGAGCATTCATTCACTTATTTTGACTTGGGAAGGTTAAATGATGCTGGCTATTTGAACATTCATTCTGATTTGTTTGTGGGAAGATTAGACAACATTGTGTGATGGGTAGCTCAGTTGTTACAGCAAGAGACTCTTTAATCTCAAGGTCGTGGGTTCGAGCCCCATGTTGGGCAAAGAGATTCCTGCATTGCACATAGCTGTCAACTTTTCCCTTTTCTTGCGAGGAATCCTATTCGGAATAAGGGAATTTCCCTTAAAAAAAAGGGAAATGTTGACAGCTATGGCATTGCAGGGGGTAGGATTGGATGGCCCTTGTGGCCTCTTCCAGATCTATGATGCTGTGATTGTGGCAGAGCAAGTGTTATCCTACACTTTCCAGTGCATCTTCCCCTACAAGGCCTCTCTAACTGTGCAAAGTTAATTTGCCAGTACAGTGGTACCTCGGTTTTCAGACACTTCCGTAGTCAAACGTTTCAGAACTCGAACACCAAAAACCCAGAAGTAAATGCCTCAGTTTTCGAACTCGCCTTGGAAGTTGAACAGGAAATGCAGCTTCCATTTTGAGTTCTCAATATTGAGGCTTCCATTCTGAGGCTTCCGCTTTCAGTTTTCGGTTTTCAAATGTTTCAGAACTCAAAGGGACTTCCGGAACGGATTACGTTCAAAAAATGAGGTACCTCTGTATGTGATTGAATCCCACCTGAAACACCCTATATTTCACACCTCAATCTTATTTATGTTTACTCATAAGTAAATCCTACTGAGTTAAGTGGGACTACATGTGCATAGGATTGCTGCCTCACAGGGCAATCTTATGTGTGCCTATGTAGGCACAAGTCCCATTGTGCTCAATGGAGCTTACTCCCAAGGTATAGGATTGCAACCTCAGCTAGATAAACTACACTACTTTAGCTTTCCTATATTGATTAATTTCCTCGCATCTGAGTTCTCTAGCAGAGGATATATAAATCCAGGAACAGACAGCCTATAAACCAAACCGCTGTTTTTCATTTGCTGCTGATGTGGCCAAATAGAACCGCCTGTTTCCCCCACAACAATAACTCTCAAATTAAAATGCAAATTATTTCCATGTTTATATTCTTCACTGGTTACTTTTACAAGATTCATTGCCTGAGTGGCTGAAATGTTCCTCGATTAAGGCAGCGCCAGTGAACAATCCAAGTTTTCTTACCAGATTATTAGTTAATTTTCTCTTTAAGCAAACTCCCACACCATAAATGGTGAACATGTGGTCTAGCAATACAGAGTTTTTGGCCTACAGTAACCAACACAGGGAAACTTAATAATGTTTTCTGCTTGAGTGACAATTTGAAACTGGGTTTCTCGTATCCAAATACAACACTTCTGAATATGCGGCAGTATAAAACACACATGGGTACGGTTGCCAACTTTTAAACCAGGTCCTACTCCTACGCCTTACAACAGCAGCTTGTTCTGCAGACAGGTGAACATGTGATGTTGCCAGTGACGCAATTAGGACTGCACTCTGGGGATGAAATTCATGGCCCTACATCTGACCACTGAGAGCGGCAGATGATGGAGATAGAGGCAAAAAGGCCCAGCACTGACCTACCTGCCTCCACAGGAAATTTGTGACATTCCCCTTTCTTCGAAGGGCACAAATTCAGAGCTAACATATCATCCCCCTTACCCCTAAGAGCACCACCGGAACCTACCTCTAGCCTAAAGGATTGCTTTTTGGATTTAGATTCGCAGACGGACCGTAGCAGTTTATGGGCAGTTTGGTGGACAGCCATGTCCAGGAAGTTCCTTTGAATCCCGTCCTTGTGTTCCTACGAGAGGGTGCCCAACAGAAGATGGATGTGGCAATCGTTTTAGATGTTCATCGGGTACGTTGCTTCAAGAATCCAACCGACCTGTTCTTTGTCCTTTCCAACTCTATAATTCTATTATTCTATGACTGTTTCACAGCAGAAGCCGATAGGACCAAAAAGGGGGAGATATGGGAAGGCAAGTGTAACTCTTCATTATGATTTTTACTATTCATACAGAGACAGAGAGAGAGTTCTTTACGCAGGGTCTCTAGAGGGACTCACAGTAAATGACTTCTACACTGGTAAATAACAGAACTCTCAGGCATCAGATAACAGCACATAAATATTGTTGCCTGCACCCCAATCTCTGAGCTTTGAGAGACCCCAAGAGTTCCAGTGCTTACCCAGGGTACAGTTTCCTTGGAATGAAGGTTAATGGACACTTGATGTCTTTAGGATATATGGTTTTATTTACACATATATACAACTTGAGGATAGGATAGAAGGGCTCACTACACTCCAACGGACCTTGCTTGCCCATGAGGTTTCCAGAGAAGCCCCTAAAGGGCCTGCCAAGGAGATTTGCCTTGTCACAAAGGACAAATAACTAATCCAGAAACTTAGTGGGAGGCGGAGGCTGGCTTTCAGTCTCAAATACCAAACCAAAGCAACCCATCTCACAGAAAGAAAATTCCAAGACACTTGAAGAAACATGGAGGAGTCTCAGAGGAATCAGTTCTGTTCTCTAGGTGGGTGCAAGAGTTTTTTCATCGTTCCTGTGTTACCTGTCTTTATGGCCATAGGGCAGTGCATTAGCAAATCTTTGGTGTGCAATGGAGATCACGACTGTGAGGAAGATGGCGCTGATGAGGACCGATGCGATGAGATCAAGACAGTGTGTGAAAACACCAAGCCACCTTTGAAGCCGCCTCCTAATGTAGAGCTCACAGGAGCAGGGTGAGTTCTTTGTCATTCTTATTCATTTTGTTGCAATGATTATTGGTTATTTATGAGGAACAACAACATTTAGCTACTATATAGGGCGAAGCGTTTATGTAGTTCCAGGTCTTCAAAGTATTTCGCATCCATTGTCTCGTGGCCATATGGTTTATCTTTTCATGAGCATTGTAGCTTGGACAGGCCATTTGGAATTTGTTTTGGGAGGTCCTCAGGGAGAGAGTTGCTCTTAAGGGGCCCTCCTCCCAGAGCACGAGGGCCATTTCTTTCTTGCCATTGTTGTTGCTACTGCCCATTTGCCTGTCTCTCCCTCTGAGCCTTACCTTCCTTGCCTTCTTCAAAGAGAGAACAAGGCCGTCTTTAGCATATGCACCACCGGGGTGCAAAGATCCGCCCAGCACCCCCAAATTAACTTTTATTGAGCTTTTTTTTTGGGGGGGGAGCTAAAGTTGTTGACCTTTTCTGGGGGAGGGGGGAAGCCAAAGTTGACCTTTTTTTAGGGGGGAAATCACTCATCTGTAACAACAATGCAGTGTGGGGGGGGGCTGCTTTTGTTTCCTGACTCATCAGGAATATTTGATGCTACAGAGTAACAGAGCGACCGGGGGGGGGTGGGGGGTGGGACTTTCGCTCCATTGCTTTTCACTGCCGCTGCTTGAGAGGGACCAATATACATTTGGCACCCCCCAGAATTCAGCTCCCGGGTGCCCTGCACCCCTTGCACATCTGGGTAAAGACGGCCCTGCAAGGCACGAAGAGGTTGCTACTGCTGCTCTTGTCACTGCTTGCTTGAGCAGCTACAGCAAGGCTAGGAGGCCCCTGAGCTCCAGAGGCATGGTCCTTGCGTGACCATGTAGACTTCTGACCAGAAGTGCCATCTTCTCAAGTTGATTGTGGGGGCCCACCAAGACATCCTGACGTCACACATGTGATGTCATGGGAGGGGGCAGAGTTGAACAGCATGCAATAATTACCTCAGCTATTCTTACAAAACACACGTGGGATAGGCCAATATAATAATCCCTATGTTGCAGGTAATGGGACGCAGGTGGCGCTGTGGGTTAAAGCCTCAGCGCCTAGGGCTTGCCGATCGAAAGGTCGGCGGTTCAAATCCCTGCGGCGGGGTGCGCTCCCGCTGCTCGGTCCCAGCGCCTGCCAACCTAGCAGTTCGAAAGCACCTCCGGGTGCAAGTAGATAAATAGGGACCGCTTACCAGCGGGAAGGTAAACGGCGTTTCCGTGTGCGGCTCTGGCTCGCCAGAGCAGCGATGTCACGCTGGCCACATGACCCGGAAGTGTCTCCGGACAGCGCTGGCCCCTGGCCTCTTAAGTGAGATGGGCGCACAACCCCAGAGTCTGTCAAGACTGGCCCGTACGGGCAGGGGTACCTTTACCTTTACCTTTATGTTGCAGGTGGGGGAGGTATACCCTAGCACCTCCCTGCAATGGCTCATAGGAATGGTCACAATGAACTACTGCTGCTATTCCTTAGCTCTCGGTGGATTTACCAGAACTTCAGCATAAATGGCAGGTGATTATTTCAAAGCAAATAAATTACAGGCTTTATGTGTCCCCGTGGCCTTGTTGGTGACCTCAATTCAGGCTGAACACAGGAGGAGAAAAAAGATGCAAGGAGATTGACCATTGTTGTTTGTCAAGTTGCATTAATTTTACCTGGAAATGTAACATAGCAGGGGCAGTTGCCATAGAGATAAAATGCATTAGAATTATCAGGTGCTTGCTCTTTTCTGTTGACACACTCCAGGGGAAACATTTTGTTTTATTTTCCCTGATGTAACTTGCAATGGCAGGGATTTGCATCGTAGCTCTGCCAGTACAAAATCTCATTACAGAGTGCCCTGTTCTTTGCATAATTTAGTTTTGGAAGTAGTCTGCTGATGTATGCTAACATTTAGTTAACAACTGATGTTTCTAAATCCTGTGAACTTTGCAATCTGTGTCCTGACTCTGATTGGTTGCAGCTTTGACGCTCTTACGGGTGAGAGCAGAGGTGGAGTCATCCATACTAAGAGCTTTGGTGGCCAATGCAGAAAAGTGTTCAGTGGAGACCAGAGAGAATACTATCGGCTGAGTGACAGTGTCCTTGCTTACACATTCCAGGTGTGTTTGATTGCTTGTTTTTCAGTCACAGTATCATCTGAGGATAGGAACAGAAGCAGCCCACTGGCTGAGCGGGGGCAGAACTTTAGCATCCTGGCAGCTGGGTCTCTGTTGCCTATCTGGCAAGGAGAAGAGTTTGGTGCAGTGCAAACACACTGGCAAGAGAGCTGGATTGGCTCAGCTGGTGCATTTACACCTTGTTGAACTACTTCCGCTATGCTCCTCCTGGCAACCAATAGCAATGCACCTGAGAGCCAGTGTGGTGTAGTGGTTAAGAGCGGTAGACTCGTAATCTGGTGAACCAGGTTCACATCTCCGCTCCTCCACATGCAGCTGCTGGGTGACCTTGGGCTAGTCACACTTCTCTGAAGTCTCTCAGCCTCACTCACCTCACAGAGTGTTTGTTGTTGGGGAGGAAGGGAAAGGAGAATGTTAGCCACTTTGAGACTCCTTCGGGTAGTGATAAAGCAGGATATCAAATCCAAACTCCTCCTCCTCCTCTCCTCCTCCTTCTTCTTCTTCTTCTTCTTCTTCTTCTGTATGGAAGCTAGTGTAGTGCTTCTGTCCCACCCTGCAAACTGCTTCTAGACAGGAACATAAGAAGCTGCCCTATACTGAGCCAGCCCGTTGGCTCATCTAGTTCAGTTTGTTCTACACTGACTAGCAGCTGCTCTCCATGATTTCAAGCAGGGCTCTCTCTCAGCCCTACATGAAGATGCTGACGTCTGAATCTGGGGCCTTCTGCAAGCAAGCAAATTCCCCACCACTGGTATACGGTCTTTCTCGGTCTACTTCCAGTCGGAGTCCATTTTTCATGTGTTCATTCACAAGTCTATGCCAGCTCATTTTCTCAATTTAAAAAGGACCGAAAAACTTTAAATATACTCCTCACATGTTTTTTTTTTTTATTATGGATTTTGTGATTTTGTTGTTGTTGTTGTGAATTGCCCTAAGATCTACGGGTATTGGGTGGTATACAAATAATAATAATCATCATAATAATAGGTATACAAATATAAATGTTTTATCTCAATGCACACATTTTAAAAAGCACTTTATTCTGCAGTATGCATTTTGGGTATGTTTTTAAAGCTAAGAACTGTATTGCAATGTAGAATGTGTGAAACCCATAGCATAATTATTTTAAGATCCAGTGGTGATGTGAATTAGGTTGGTTTGCTTAAAAATACAAGTGGAACAACATTTTTTAAAATGCAAAAGTGTGTTGGGGGAAGCAAGAATTTACATTATCTTTAGGGTTCAGGTTGAGCTATACTGCATGGACACAGCGTTTGTCCACACTTTCCAGGCAGAGGTCCACAAATGCTCCGTCTCTGAGTGGTTTTTTGACCTTGACTTTCCCCACTAAAACCTACTCTTTAAAGCTGATTCGGAGCAGTCAGTTTGGGTTTTCTGTGGATGGATGTTTACTCCAATTGAGCTTTAAAGAGCGGTTTTTGAAGGGAAAGCTCCAGAGCAAAGAGAGGGGCTTGGAGACACAGCTTTAAACTGTGGGCTTTGCCTGGAAGGAACAGAGGAAAGGCAACTCTGAAGAACCTGCAGTACATCACAATAACTTTAAAAAGGAAGCATGTATCTGGCAGTCATGACAGAATTGCTGGGGAGGGGGACAGGTGCTTTATAATACACTAAATTTGGTGTAGTTTGTGGATTTTTAGGTTTAATGTTTCACACACAATTTTGGGTGGCATGAGTTAAATTTGTACATTTCCTCAAGAAAATAGCTAGCATGGAGGTACCTAGTATCTGGGCTGAGAAACAATATAATTGCCAATATTTTATTTCTTTCTAGAGAATTTTATATATAGATACCTTTTGCTTCTTTTTAATAGGTGACCATTCAGAATGACTTCAGCGCTGAATTTTACAACAGTTCCTGGGCTTATAGAAAACACACAGAGAGGCTTGCAACTGGAAAAAATTACCGCCGGGAAGAAAAAAATACAATTGAAAATAGCCATTCAAAGGTACCCAGTGTTCTGCATAATTTCTTGCAAGCAATTTTCCCAAATTTAATGCATTTTTAATATTATTTTCACTATTTGTGTGCTTTCATACACAGTGTCTACTAATATACACAGTTATGCCTGCATTCTGTTTTACACATCAAATTCACATCAAAATGTGAATAGAACTGAATTTCTTCCCCATCCCTCATCATCCATTACAGCAGTGGTTTTCAACCAGTGTGCCATGGCACCCTGGGGTGCCTTGAATGATGGTCCGGGGTGTTGTGTATAACACTGGCCCTCTTTCCTCCTATCCCTTCTCTGATGCCCTCTTGCATCTCTGCCTCTCAGAGGCTTGCACAGCTGTTTGTTGCAGCAGCCCTGGCTACAAACTCCACAGTAAATGGTGCCTCTGGGGCTGGCCAGGGGGTGTTGGTTGCCAGGAGCTGAGGCAGCCTCGGGGCAGGTGGAGCAGCTCAGAGACTCAGAGACCCAAGCAGAGCAGAGAGGAGAGGAGGCTGAAGAAACACTCCACAAGGGAGGGTGTTCGAAAAGAGTGAGAGGCTGCCAGCTCTGCAGGCAAGGGGTGATATAACAGAGCTGCTGAGCCCCACAGGGGTGCCACAGAAAGAATGTAGTTGGTCAAGGGAGCCGTGGACCCAAAAAGTTTGAAAACCTCTGCATTACTGGATCAGGTAGTTTGAAATTTCAGTATTTCCCTGTTTGCTGAGCTCTGACACCAAACAGCTAGCCAGCATGTGGAATTCAGCAGTTAACAAAGAATTCTTTATCCAGGAGATATCAGCTGTAAATTGCTCTTTTTATAAACACTTTCCTACTATTGTGAAAACAACTGCCTGAGTTCTATATATTTTTTGCTTTCCTAGAGTAATCTGCTCATGGTTATCGAAAACAGCGTGGAAGTTGCTCAGTTCATCAATAAACAGCCGGAATTTCTAAATCTTGCTGAGCCCTTTTGGAAAGAGCTTGCTAACCTTCCCACCTTCTATGAATATAATGCATACCGAAGGCTGATTGAACAGTTCGGAACACATTTCCTGCACTCTGGATCTTTGGGAGGACATTACAAAGTTCTGTTTCATGTTGCTTCAGACAGTGCAAAAGCACAAGGTAGTGTACCGGTGCACTCATTCCCAAATAGTAAAGGAGTGAGGTAAAGGTAAAGGGACCCCTGACCATTAGGTCCAGTCGCAGACAACTCTGGGGTTGCAGCGCTCATCTCGCTTAACTGGCCAAGGGAGCCGGCATACAGCTTCTGGGTCATGTGGCCAGCATGACTAAACTGCTTCTGGTGAAGCCAGAGCAGCGCACGGAAATGCCGTTTACCTTCCCACTGGAGCGGTACCTATTTATCTACTTGCACTTTGATGTGCTTTCGAACTGCTAGGTGAGCAGCAGCAGGGACCGAGCAACGGGAGCTCACCCCATCACGGAGATTTGAACCGCCAACCTTCTGATCGGCGAGCCCTAGGCTCTGTGGTTTAGACCACAGTGCCAACCACAGTATGAAGGAGTGAGTTTGGGAATAAAATGCATTCTATTCTTGCATGCAAGCAGCAGAGAAACCCCAAAACATTATTCTCTGTTTATATGAAATGTGGAGGAGCCCTTAACCTAGTAAGCAAGAGTAGAATCTAGTTCTAGTACACTTCCAGACTGTCGCTGTTTTGCCGGTGGGATACAATGGTGTAAGGTAAAGGGGACCCCTGACCATTAGATCCAGTCGTGACCGACTCTGGGGTTGCGGTGCTCATCTCGCTTTATTGGCCGAGGGAGCCGGCGTACAGCTTCCAGGTCATGTGGCCAGCATGACTAAGCCACTTCTGGCGAACCAGAGCAGTGCACGGAACTGCCGTTTACCTTCCCGCCGTAGCGGTACCTATTTATCTACTTGCCCTTTGACATGCTTTCGAACTGCTAGGTGGGCAGGAGCAGGGACCGAGCAACGGGAGCTCACCCCCGTCGAATCCCCATCACGGGGATTCGAACTGCCGACGTTCTGATCAGCAAGTCCTAGGCTCTGTGGTAAACCACAGCGGTGTATCAGCCATTAAATTTACTCTCTGTTTTCCCACTCCCTCCCACCCCCAGAGGACCCTCAGAATGTGACTATACTCTTACTTCAGAATATACTGGTTGGAGTTGTTGCTACAAGAGCTCAGACCCCCTTTAAATCACTGGAGTCCTTGGCGTTGATCCTGTTTCTTACCCCTATTAGCTGTATGATCCACAGATCTCCTGTTACAGGCTGCCACTGGTATATCCAAACCTGTTTTTCTCCTCCCACCTTCCTTTGGATGCTGCTGTCACTCATCATTTTTACCTGATTTCCTCTCCCTCTTCCAGAGTCTGGGATACTTACCTCTTTTGTTAGCCTTCCTCCCCCAAGATGGTAAAAGATTCATGCAGCTAGCCTATGTAGGTTGTGACACTACCCATCTAAATGGCTATTCATCTGCGTCTTCATCTACTAATATAGGTGATGTCAGCATCTTCATCTCTGCTTGCTAGCTGATTTCTGGCAAGTTGTGCTTGGCCTTGATGGAACCAGAGACTGGAGTCACCTGTTGATGGTTCCTTTACAGTTCTGTTTGAGACCTTAAAAAAATGTGTAGGCTGCCTTGAAGCCTTTCGCTTAGGCAGAAAGGTGGGGTGCAGCTCTTATTAAACAAGCAAATCAGTAAATAAATCCATCTTGCTTAAGAAATTCCAAGGTACCTTGGGACCCAGTTCTGTGGGACATTTTCCTGCACATTGGAAATGATTGCATCGATTGTTCATTGATCATCAAGGCTAATGCCCATTTCTTGGCCTAGGTTTGAGCATGCTGGACATGCACAAATGCACTTCATCAGGCTGGAATTTTCTGTTCGTAAAGAAGAAGAAAACAGAATGCAACAAACTAGATCAACTGCTGAAACAATCTTCAGGTAAATAGTGGTGTGTGTGTGTTCTTGGAGAGGCTTCCTGATCAATAGCAGTCGTCCGGCTTAACCGATTGGAATGTTTCACTAAAGCAAACAGGAGCCTGCCAGTCCTACTGTATTCAGCTTCGCAGCTTCCTTGTCTCCAAGGGCACAAAGAGGCAGAGCAAAGAGCACATGGGGGCCCTTCTCTGAAGGAGTTTAAGACTGCTGGGGAAACAGGTGGACGAGGAGGAGATGCAGGGGGAAGTGCGAGGCTCTGGCAACTGCTTAACCGAAGCCAGTCTTGCTGTAGGTTTCTCTGTTTGTATTCTGTTTCCTTGAGCAAAGAATCAACTTGACTGCTTGTCTCCGAGTCTCTGTGCTGACCTGCAGCTGAACCAGCCCTGACCCAATGATGGCCCCTAACCTGGTGTCAGGAGTTCAGCCTACACTTGAGTACTTGACTAGGTTGCTTGACTAGGTCAGCCACTGGCCTGATCCAGAAGGCTCTTCTTTTATGTTCTTATACTATACAGTCGTATGTTGGAAGTCGAACAGAATCCGTTCTGGAAGTCCGTCTGACTTCCAAAACATTTGGAAACCAAAGCTCGGCTTCTGATTGGCTGCAGGAAGCTCCTGCAGCCAATCGGAAGCCCCGTCGGACGTTTGGGTTCCAAAGAACATTCGCAAACTGGAACACTCACTTCTGGGTTTGCAGCTTTTTGGAGCCAAAACATCTGAGTACCAAGGCGTTCAGGATCCAAGGTACAACTGTACTTAATTTATATGTTCTTAAGACCATTTAGATGTCAGTTGTACGTGCCATGACACAACTGTTTGACAATATAAAACGCTTGTTTTTAAAAATGCTGCACTCTTTTTGTGCTTCCAGGTACCAGAAGCAATCAGATTCGAGCTGACCCGTTAGTAGAGGGAGGAAGTCCCGGAGCTGTAGCTGGGCTAAGCTACATGGACATAAATGATCCTGTGGCAAATACACAACGATACTCCTTCTGGGCTAGATCGGTGTCCTATTCTCCTAGAGTCATTAAGCAAAAGGTAAAACTCTGATTTGTGTGATTTATTTTTTTTATTAGATGAATCATTCTCACACAGTTAAATGCCAGGGATTTTTAGCACATGAAGTGGGAATATGCTTCTGAATACCAATTGCTGGAAGCCAGAGGAGGAGAGAGAGCTCTTGTGCTAGAATGCTGCTTTTAGCTGTTCAGCCCCTGTGAGAACAGGATGCTGGACTAGATGGGCCATTGCATTGACCCAGCAGGGCTATTCTTATGTTCTTATCATGCTTTTTGTCATTGTTTCCAACCTTCAAATGTTGATCTCATCTTCTGCACAGAGCTTACACACATACCACTTGCATGCTGCATGAACCCTAGAGATAGGTGCAACTGTTTCAGCTACTCTCATTTTTCCAGTCTTACATTCAGTTCTCCACAAAATACCTCTTTATATGTTCTCCCAAAAATTAATCAGTGTTTTAGTGCACATTTATCCCAATGTAAACATTTTTGTATGCCTAATTTTGCCTAATAGACACATTTCTGCAAGCAATTTCTCCTAATATAATGCATTTTTGCATTATTATTTTTTAAAGAATGCTCACAATTTTATGCACACTTCCCCCCAGACATGTGCATTTTTCTACATATTATTTGGTTGGAGAATGGCGTTGCAAAGTTCAGAGACGTGCAAATTTCAAAGGATAGTTTGGTTTCAATTTGCATCTTGGTTTGGGAGTTGCGATTTTTTTTTTTTAAATAATATTTTATTGAGATTTTTAAATACCAATGCAAAATTAGTAAACAATGTAACATATTTCATAACATAGTTTCATAACTTCTTTGGACTCCCTCACGTCTCCCACTCCCACTTACATCATTATAAATTTTTGCCAGCAATTTATCAACTTGTTTGCGTTCTTATGTCCCGCTCATTTAAATATAATTAATAATTCTCCAAAAAAATTATATTTTCCTCAATCTCACTTATCATCCTAATTCCAACTATTTTAGTGATGCTCAATTGTTTGTGATCTAGCATCCTTATTAACATTCAACCAAATTACAATATTTTTGTAGGTAAATCTTGAATTTCTTCCAATCTTCTTCAACCCTCTCCTCTCCCAGGTCTCGGATTCTGCCGGTCATCTCAGCCAGTTCCATATAGTCTATCAGTTGCATCTGCCATTCTTCCAGTGTGGGTAGATCTTGGGTTTTCCAATATTTAGCGATGAGTATCCTTGCTGCCGTTGTTGCATACAAGAAAAAAGTTCTGTCCTTCTTTATCACCCTCTGGCCGACAATACCCAGAAGAAAGGCCTCTGATTTCTTAAGGAAGGTATACTTAAATACCTTTTTCAACTCATTATATATCATTTCCCAGAAAGCCTTCACTTTAGGGCACGTCCACCAGAGGTGAAAGAATGTTCCTTCATTTTCTTTACATTTCCAACATTTATTATCAGACAGGTGGTATATTTTGGCAAGTTTAACTGGGGTCATGTACCATCTATATATAATTTTCATTACATTTTCCTTCAAAGCGTTACAAGCAGTGAAGTTCAACCCAGTGGTCCACAACCTTTCCCAGTCATCAAACATGATATTATACCCAATATCCTGTGCCCACTTTATCATAGCCGATTTAACCGTTTCGTCTTGTGTGTTCCATTTTAACAGCAAATTATACATTCTTGAAAGTACCTTAGTCTTAGGTTCTAACAGTTCTGTTTCCAATTTCGATTTCTCCACCTGGAACCCTAACTTTTTGTCATTTTTAAAAACGTCTTTAATCTGAGCGTAGTGTAACCAGTCTCGCACTTTATCCTTTAATTTCTCCAAACTCTGCAATTTCCAATTGTCTCCATCTTTTTCTAGTATTTCCCAATATTTTGGCCATTTGGCCTCCATATTGGGTCTTTTTCGGGCCTTAGCTTCCAGAGGTGAAAGCCACCTTGGAGTTTTGTTTTCCAATAAGTCTTTATATTTTGTCCAGACATTAAACACTGCTTTTCTGACAATATGGTTCTTAAAGGCCTTATTGATCTTAACCTTGTCATACCATAAGTATGCATGCCAACCAAAAGCGTTATTGAAACCTTCCAAGTCCAATACGTCAGTGTCTTCGAGAAGTAGCCAATCTTTTAGCCAGCAGAAAGCTGCGGCTTCATAATACAACTTTAGGTCTGGCAGGGCAAAGCCCCCTCTTTCTTTCACATCTGTTAATATCTTAAACTTAATTCTGGGCTTTTTGCCCTGCCAGACAAACTTAGAGATGTCGCTCTACCACTTCCGGAAGCACTCCGTCTTGTCCACAATCTGCAGTGTTTGGAACAAAAACAACATTTTTGGCAATACATTCATCTTGATAGCAGCAATTCGGCCTAACAAGGAAAGTTTCAATTTTGTCCAACTATCTAAGTCTCTCTTAATTTCTGACCAACATTTTTCATAGTTATCCTTAAATAGACTCAGATTTTTTGCTGTTATGTTTACCCCTAGGTACTTTACTTTTTTAACCACTTTTAATTCTGTCTCTCTCTGAAACCGTTCTGACTCTGTATCTGTCAAATTTTTTTCCAACACCTTAGTTTTCTGTTTGTTTAATTTAAAACCCGCCACCCGACCAAAGTCTTGAATCAATTGTAATACTCTTTTCGTACTAGATTCTGGCTCCTGCAGGGTCAAAACTAGGTCATCTGCAAAAGCTTTAAGTTTATATTGTTTCGCTCCGACCTGAATTCCTTCCACCAACCGGTCCTCTCTAATCATATTCAAGAGCACCTCCAGGACCGAAATAAAAAGCAAAGGGGAAATGGGACAGCCTTGTCGTGTTCCTTTTTCAATTTTAAACTCTTCTGTAACCACATTGTTAACTATCAATTTGGCCTTTTGTTCTGAATATATTGCATCAATCCCATTCTCAAAACCCCGTCCCACTCCCATTTCTTTTAAATTTCCCTTCATAAATTTCCAGGAAATATTATCAAAGGCCTTCTCCGCATCTATAAAAATTAATACTGCTTTTGTATTTATATCTGTTTGCAGAAGTTCCAAAATGTCAATAATGTTCCTTGTATTGGCGAACAAATGTCTACCTGGGAGAAAGCCTGCCTGGTCCTTGCGGATTACTTTATTTAGAACTTTTTTGAGTCTACTTGCCAAAATGTCTGCAAATATTTTGTAATCCACATTTAAAAGAGAGATGGGACGATAGTTCTTAAGTTGTGTCTTTTCAGCTTCCGATTTTGGTATCAATGTGATAAAGGCTTCCTTCCACGATTCCGGCGCCCTCTTCCCCTCCAAAATTTCATTGCTAACCTCCATCAATGGTTGTATCAAGTAGTCTTTTAATGTCTTATAATACTTGGAGGTCAACCCATCTGGCCCTGGAGATTTGCCCAGTTGCATGTTCTGAATGGCTTGTTCAATCTCTTGTCGTGTTATTTTACAGTTCAGGATTAATCTATTTTCTTGTGACAATTTTGGTAGTCCATTTTTTTCCAAAAATTATTTAATCTCAACCTCATCTTGCAGCCCTTGAGTGTATAATTTTTTGAAGTATCTCTGGAAGCACTTTCTAATGTCTGCCGGGTTCTGAATGTTTCTTCCTTCAAACTCTAGATTTGTAACTGTATTTAGTTTTTGTCTCCTCTTCAGCTGCCAAGCTAGCAGTTTTCCACATTTATTCGCCGATTCAAAAGTTTTTTGTTTCATTAGTTTAACCTTCCACTCTATTTCCTGATTTATCAATTTAGAATATTGAGCTTGATAAGGTTTAATTTCTCTCAGAATCGGCTGTGACTTCGGGTTTGATCTTAACTTCTTCTCTAATTCTTTGATTTTCTCCAAGATCTTATCTTTTCTCTCATTTTGTATCTTTTTCTTTACAGCATTCTGTTGTATCAAGAACCCCCTCATCACAGCCTTACTTGCATCCCAGATAATTCTTTTTTCCACCGTAGTGTTCATGTTTATCTCGAAGTAATCCTTCAAGGCTTTTTGGGCCTTCTTAATAATCTCCTGATCTCTAAACAAGTTGTCATTCATCTTCCATCTAAAGGAACCGGTTGGTAATAGTGTCATATCCATCTTTACTGCGTTATGGTCGGAGCAGGTCTTTGGGCAGATTTCCACCTTTCTGGCCTTGGGTGCCAGACCTCTAGATATCCATATTTGGTCGATTCTTGTCCAGGTCAGCTGGGCTTCAGAGAAAAATGTTCCCTCTCTTCCCACGGGGTTCTTTGTTCTCCAGATGTCAATCAGATCCATATTGTCTGTCATTTCAAAAAAAGTCTTTGGTAGTCTGCCGTCTTTTGTGACGTTTTGGCTTTGTGACTTATCCATGTTAGTTGATACGACCCCATTCATATCTCCCATCACAATGATGTTGTTGTAGTCCAGATAATCCAACATAGTCTCATGCAACTTCTTATAAAATTCCGATTTCCCCTCATTGGGTGCATAAATTCCTAATATCAAAAGCTTCTCTCCTTGATGCTGTATCTCAATTGCCAAAATTCTTCCATGTTCATCTTTAAATAAAAATTTAGGTGACAGGCTCTCTTTTGCATATATCACCACACCTCTCTTCTTTACTCTGTCTGAAGATATAAATTCCTGGCCAAGTCTTTTATTTATTAACACTTTTCTATGGAGCCTAGTCACGTGTGTTTCTTGTAAACAAATAATGTCCAATTGTTCTTTTTTTAATATATGAAATATTTTCCTCCTTTTTTCCGGGATGTTACAGCCATTTATATTCCAACTCAAAAGTTGCAGAGACATCCTGAATAAATCTGGTTAATTTCCTGGGGGTGGTATCTTATTCACTGGATCTTCCGGTTCCGAAGGTGCAGGTACCGCCGGTGCTCCAGGCCCAGGAGGTAATTCAATTCCTTTTTGAAGGTCCTCTCCGTGTGCAATCAGAAATTTGTCTCTATCTTCCAATGTTCTGATTTTGACCTTCTTCCCTCTGAAGGTAAAGGATAATCCTTGAGGAAATTCCCACCTGAAGATAATTGAGTTGCTCCTCAACAGTCTGACCAATTCCAAGTAGGCAGATCTAAGATCCAACAGTTGTTTAGGAATGTCTTTATAAATTTCAATTCTTTTGTCCAAAATGTTCAGTGACTTTTCGTAGTGTAGGCCCAAAATCTTATCCCTTTCCTCCTTTGATCTCAATGTTATCAAACAATCTCTGGGCTTCTCTTTCTTTGCCAGTCTTCCAAGCCTGAAAGCTGATACAATTTTAAAGTCCTTTTCCTCTAAATTCCAAAACTTGGAAAATTCTTTGGTCAAAAACTCAGCTAAGTTGCCTTCTTCCGCTTCTGGTATCGACCTTATCCTTAGGTTACTCTCCCTATTTCGCAATTCTATCATAGAGAGATAGGTCTGGTGTTCACCTACTTGTTTGCAGAGTGGTCTTACCTCTTGTTCTAAATTTCCAAGTCTTTGGCTAGTATCCTCAGCCAATTTCCGATTTTCTACTGTGGCCTCCGTCAGTTCTCCAATTGCTTGTACGTTCTGTGATACTTGACCAGTTAATCTATTTAGGCATTCTGTGTTTTGGTCAATTTTAGCTGTTTGTTCGTCAGCTTTCTTATCCAAAGATTCCACTCTCTTATCCAAAGATTCCAATTTTTCATAAATTTTCTCTAATATAGAAGCAGTTGCTCCTGAGGCCATATCTTCCAATTGTAATTGCTCAATTTCTCCCTCCCCTGCTTGTGGCAGAGAAGCAGCTTCTTCCTCTGAAGGCAGAGTAGGTACAGATGATCTACGTGTCTGTGAGGCTGAAGTTAAAGTTGTTAAAGTTGTTTGTCTGGTTTTTGGTCCCTTTTTTCTTGCGCCACTCATTCCAGAGTTATCTAAAAGTCAAGGTCAAGCTGAGTTGTTCCCATGAGAAAGCAACAGCCCAGATGTTAACAATCAAACAGGAGGCCGGGAAAAGGAAAGTAAAATGATGTCACTGTTATAAATCCCAAATCCTCTAGGGGGAGCTTAAAATGTCATTAGGAAAGAGATCAGTTCTGGTAAAATTACTAGAGTCAAGTTTAAAATCCAGGAACCTTCAATAACAAATTTTAAGCAGAGTTAATATTGGCAGTCACAATTGTTTCAGACAGTGCATGCTGGTATTCCAAATGTTACTTCAAAGTAGCAAGTCCAAACTCCCTCAGATTGTTGCAATTTTTAATTCAAAGTGACCAAATCTGCAAACTGACAGCTCAGTTGCTCAGGCAGCTCCAACACCTGGGTTTCTTACTCAAATTATATTTCCAATAGAAGAAAGGTATCACAATGCAGATAAAGAGCATAAATCAAATGCTTAAAGTCCTTGTTTGCTTACAGGAAAATTCAATGGGTGCTCAGATCAATTAAGTTAAAAATTTCTTTCTTTGCCTCCACTCCTCCAGCTCTTTGCTTTGAAGTTCAGTGACAGCGGAAGACGGACTTCCTGTTTTTACGTCGCTCCGCTTTCAGCCAAATTCAGTAGTTTTTAGTCTCAGATTTTATAAAGTCCTTCTTTACTCACGGGTTGTTGCTTTTCCGAATCAGAAGTTTTCAGGAAGAGAGGTCAGCGCTCACCGGCAGCAGCAGCGCGGCTTCACTCCGCGGATCGCGAAACGACTCACAGGGCCGCTACCCCCTCCACGTTCCGGAACCCCTTACGGGGTTCCTTCAGCGCTTTGGGGGTCGCTTCTGGCGCCCACCGAGTCTCAAGACCACAGGCTCTTGCTGCCTGTGGGTTTCCAAAGTGGGTCTCCGCTTCGCCGTAGCGGACGACCCAATTCCGCGGAGCTTCCTCCTCACTAGTGGAAGAGGACCGCCATTACCGTTCGCGCCGCCTCCGGAAGTCTGGGAGTTGCGAATTAGATCGGCTTGCAGTTAATGCAAACTGAACCAAATTTCTCCCTCATCCCTAAGGTGTGATCTGGTGCACTGCAAAATGCAGGCTTCACCCATCACACACAGAGAGCTTATGTGGATATCATGTGTGCATTCAGAGGCTCTGTTTTTACAAAGGAACAATAAATGCTTGGGTATCAGGAGCAAGGCAGTGGGCATGATGTTGAGCATCCTTGAGTCGTGACCATCTGAGAATGTCTATTGGCTTCTTAATAAGTGCAAAAGGAGGACTCCTACAGGAAGGCATCCTGAGAGGCTTATGCCTTCAGTTCAGTATCACTGAAGCAGCTCTACCATCACTGTCCCTGACATGGCTACTGCCACCCAGAGCTAGACAAGACTTCCATTTAGTGTAAGTTACTCATGCCCACTTTTTAAAAAATCAAATAAATCTCCTTTCTTTTTCTCCTTCATTGCAGTTTCCCCAAAAAACGCTATTCAAGTGAAAGGAAGTTGCTGCTGAGCTTGCTAAGTCAAATAAATCAAATAAAAGCAGAAATCCCTGTGAGCATTGTACCTTGTTTGCGAGTTAATTAAGGTCCCTATACTCAGCCTGAGCATCTAGTTTGCTCGGATCCAGTGAGTAAGCAGAAATTTCAAGATGTCAGATTTAAGCAAAGCAATTCAGCGTTATTGCATTTGGCATAATTAAGATTCATATGCACAATGCTTGCCAGCTGTGTAGCCCACATGAACAAGTTTGGTTAGGTCTAGGCATCACACAGCAGACATTATCCTGGGTGACTGGCTAATTTCATCTAATGAATGAAACACGCCCCTCCCCAAAAGACAAAACCTCAACAGATGCACAGGTCAGTACTTATTCGCCTGAAAACACGGCCCACTTTTTTCATGATGTATCCGCCAAAATTCTAGTTACAGGTAGGTAGCTGTGTTGGTCTGCTGTAGTCAAAACAAGATAAAAATAATCCTTATTGGTATGAGCTTTCATGTGCATGCACACGAAAAGTGTATTTGAAGAAGTGTGCATGCACACGAAAGCTCATACCAATAACTAACTTAGTTGGTCTCTAAGGAGCTACTAGAAGGAATTTTTTTATTTTATCTGCCAAAAGATTGACTTGTTTTAGATTATGCAAAGAAAAAAAGAATGTAAACCAGGTTGAGGCATACACGCCACATGCAATTTTAATTCTTAAAGGGATTCCACTGGCAATTAAAATAGTTTTAACTACTGATTATTTGGGGCTGTTTAGTCATTATTGTTGTCTTTCAACTGTTAATTTTGCTGCTGTCCTTTTGGAAGTTGCTCTAGAAATATGTCAAAAGGCAAAGATAAAAAAATAATTAAAAATAAACAATAGAAGTTTTCCACTGTGATGTCCAAGGAATGGTCTGAGGATGCTCAGATTCTTTGTCACTCTTAAGCAGGTCTGAACCTACTCACCTCTTGAGCGAAATACCACCTGAAAGCCCTATTATCACAATCGTAACAAATTAAGTTCGTTTATGTCCCACTGATTTTAACAGGCATGTTAATCACACAGGACTGACATGTATTAATGTTGGTTGCGTTGAACATTGCTCTTCGTTTCTCGAGGCAAGAGTAGCATTAATACTGTGCCAAAATCTGGCCTCCAAATTCACAGACGTTTTCTTCCCCTGCAAAAAGAAAATAGGTTTCATTTTCCCCCCTGCCTAATTCTCAGGGCAGTTGAGAATTCCTTTAAAATTTCAGGGGTTTTGAGTGTACCCCTCATCATTGCAAGGTGGCTAGGCATGGGGGAGGTGTTTCTGCTTTCCAGTAAAGATCGGACCAGCACTGTGCAGCCTCCCCAGCTGCCCACACTTACTGATTAAAAAAACAACAACCATGGGAGGAATTGCCTCCAGGTGTCTTCTCCTGGGTTTTAATTGAAACATGTGCACCTTACTCAAAAGTAAAGGAAATTCAACAAAAACCCCACACGTGAATTTCGTTTTCTTTCCCTTTGAATAATTTTTGAGTGCAATTTTCCCCTCATGGAGAAAAAAATGGGGAGCCAAGTAGAATGTAAGAAAAAAGTAATGTTCTTTGAAAACAAACAAACAGTCGGACATGTTAATTATATATATATAGCTCACACCACTGTATGAGTTGGTGAAGGAGGTCCCTTGTGCATCCGTCAAAAGGCATCACCTGAAACGAGCCATCGAAGAGTACCTGAGCGAAAACGATCCCTGCAAATGCCGCCCGTGTCAAAATGGCGGCGAGCCGGCTGTTGTGGAAACTCAGTGCCTATGCTTCTGCAAACCGTATACTTTTGGAGCAGCTTGCGAACTGGGAACTCTTGTGCAAGACCAGCCAGGCAAGTCATTTCTCTGCTGTTTTAGAGTAGAAGTGTTTAAAGCAGGTAGTGCAACGTGTGGACACTACAGGCCCTCCCCTAATGCACACACACACATGCACACATGATGTTACTGTGATTTGAAGTTACTTAGGGCTTATCCACACTACATTTCTCCCGCAGCTTTCCCACCCCCAGGGAAACCTAATATTTCAGGCTTCCTCAACCTCGGCCCTCCAGATGTTTTTGGCCTACAAGTCCCATGATCCCTAGCTAGCAGTACCAGTGGTCAGGGATGATGGGAATTGTAGTCTCAGAACATCTGGGGGGGCGAGGTTGAGGAAGCCTGTGATATTTAGTGCTGACTTGGAGCAAACAGCAATGGGGTTTTCTGCCAGTTGCCTTTTTGTTCTGATTTAGTGCTAAAAAGTGGGCTTTTGGGGGGGGGGCAGTGGGGCAAAGGCAATACCACTTGGACCTCTCCCTACAAAGCATGGGTCAAGTGGAAAACCACCCAGACTCATGCTTTCTAGGCATGGGTTAAGCAAAAGTGTAGATGGGTCCTTAGAGCGCAAAAGGACCAACACTTGTCTCTAGCCTCTTCAACGCCAGAGGCAGGTTTGCCTCTGTAACTTGCATTTGTTTTACTAGAACCTCAAGGTAAACCTGGTTTCAACCAAACCTGGTTCTAGTAAACCTGGTTTCAGCTGAACCTGGAAGCAAAAGAGTGGTTCAGGGAGAAGAGAATCTGATGTAAAAATGATAGCTGAGGAGCTGGAGATACCAACCCACCACATTTTGTAAGTCATTCTGGAAGGTACACATCTGCTTTCCATAGGCATCCACAGGAATTTTTAAAGCAAAACACCGAAAAGGGGAGCAGGCCAGTTTCTCACAACAACAACGAGAATAGTGGCTGTCCATTTCCTCTCATATCTCAGGTTATACAAGTCCTGGAAAGACTCTCCTCCCTGAAAGAGAGGGGAGTGGTTGTGGGTGGGAGCCTGAACACCGCCCCTAGCAGGGGGCATAGCCCCCTGCCTCCAGCTCACCTGGCTGGCGCTCACGCGCCCCCCGGTGGCCGTCCAACCAGGTGCCGTGGGGGGGGGGGGGCGTGTCCAGCAGCCTTGATGCTGCAGCGTCAGCCTCTCCCCGGCCTCATTACTCTTCGTCGTCCTGTGCGAGTCACCCACCCTCCACTCCCATTGAGTTAGGGCTTAGGTCATTGGCCTTGCTATGGACCTTAGGTTGGTCGCCCCGGTTGCACGGGGGGCCTGGTAGGAGTTTTTCCATTTGGCATTAGGCTTTTTGGTTTTTTTGCCTACCTCGTAGCAATCGTCACAACTTTTGTGGTATTGGTGGGTAGGCGAGGCATTGGAATAATGTGCTGTGGTGTGTCGAAGTGCTAGGTGTGGCCATCGCCTATGCCTTCAATGTTTAGGGGTATTCTGTTAAAGGAATCTGGCGGTCGTGTATTCTGTCCGATGCCTGCTTGGCGGGAGGCCATGGCACGACCCTCGGTGACAGCAGGGGTGAGCCTATAGTTGGATTAGCATCAACAGGTGATGAACCCCTGGTGAATAAACCCACTTGTTTCGCGATCCAATGCCTAAGCCAATACCTTTTCATTGCTGTAATCAATAAAGTTGTGGCCTTTTCTAGCCCATTAACCTTATATCACGTGTCCCTGTGTCTTCTTTTCACGTCGCGGTGGTCGGGTCCTCGAACCACAAGCTTGCTTTTTTTTGGGGGGGGCGAAATATAGCTGGGAATCAGAATTATGATTCACTGGGGCAGGGGGGACAACAGTCAGCTTTTCTGTGAATTGCCGTTTGCTCTGATTCAGCGGTAAAATGCAGGTTTTCCCGGGGAAAGTACTAGGACAAAAAAAGTGCTTTTAAGTGCTGATCTGTGCTTAGAAAGCATGGTGCAAAAGGAAGTCCAGATGAGCCCTTAGTCAACAGCAAGCAATTATGTACCCATAATTTACGTGTGAGGAACACTGGTGCTGAGAGATAAGGAATCAGCACATCAGGATTTCTGCCCCCTCCCTATCTGCTATTGTCAAACAGCTGGGAGTCACGATCTCTTGCTGATTTACTGTAAATCACCTAGGGCTCTGCCAAATGATATCAGTTGGTCTTCTGTGCAGTTGCAACAATGTGTGAACTGTAGGGCCACCGTAATCGTTAACAGCTTAGCTATTTTCACCTTTAAGAAGGGGAACAGCTGAAACTGAAGGCTGGTGCATAGACAGGGGTGCAGTTGGCCCTCACTCCTTAAAAGGTAAAGGGGCCCCTGACCATTAGGTCCAGTTGTGGCCGACTCTGGGGTTGCAGCACTCCTCTCACTTTATTAGCCGAGGGAGCTGGCATACAGCTTCCGTGTCATGTGGCCAGCATGACTAAACCGCTTCTGGCGAACCAGAGCAGCGCACAGAAACGCCATTTACCTTCCCGCTGGAGCAGTACCTATTTATCTACTTGCACTTTGACGTGCTTTCGAACTGCTAGGTTGGCAGGAGCAGGGACCGAGTAACAGGAGCTCACCCCGTCACGGGGATTCGAACCGCCGACCTTCTGATCGGCAAGCCCTAGGCTCTGTGGTTTAACCCACAGCACCACCTGTCAAATTTCCTAATATTGTCCAGGTTTGAAGTTCTTCCCTCCGGAGGGAGGAGGGTGCAGGTGAATATCTTGTGATGGTGAGTTGCATAGTATCCTGTGTCTGATCCACTGAAAAATGATGCATGACCTTTCCTGCCATTATGAAGGAGTCATTGATGGGAGCTGGAGCTGCTGGTCCTCATGGAGTTCTTGTTCAGGAGGAAGGAAATCAAGAAGTCGAAGCTGTAATAATCCCAGTCCCAGTGGCGGTGGAAGGTCCTGCATTGGAGAAGCAACCGAAAGCCGCCAGTGTGAGGATGAGGATTTGCAACATTTTCGGTAGGTGGAAATGATACTTGCTAAGAGGAAATATGGTTTGGCAAGTCTTGGAGTCACCTGAGACTTGTTGCAAATTATACATTGAAGAGAGAGTCAATGTATTGCTCTCCAGAAGTTGCTGAGCTATATTTCCCATTATGCCTGACCACTGGTCATGCTAGATGAGGCTGATGGGAGTTGTAGTCCTACAACATCTGGAGGTCAGCCCATATACATGGTGTAGTGAAGTGGTTCTCAAACAGTGATCTTTGGACCACCAGTGATCCACAAGGTTCATTCAAGTGGTCTACAGTACATCTGTGGATTTGTGGTTGAAGACAGAAGACAGCACATCCATCACACTGAATATGCCTATTGGCTTTTAATGGTATTTCAATTGCTTCTTTTATTTCTTATGTTGTATTACAGGCATTCTGTGTTGATTTTGCCACACATCCTACCATTTTTACTTTGTGCTCATAAAGTAGTATGAATAATAATAAAACAACATGGAGGCAGGGAGACCCATTTTTGGTGCCGGGTGCAAGATGGGTAAATGGCTTGGAGTTCTGAAACCACCACAAATGTCTACCAAGTGCTTAAGATGAAACTTTTCAGTGCCTTCAACAAATGGTTTGGGAGGACCTGAAATGGCAACACTGCAGAAATTGGGCAAGCACAGTTCTGGATGGAAAATCCAGTTGTACGATCAGGATACAAACACTTTTTTAAAATTGCAATTTTTCAATCTCATTAGAGAATTATTTGTGACCTGGAAAAAGTATTTATTATTTGTGACCTGGAAAAAGTTAGCTCAAACTAACTTTTTTTCATGCAAGGATTTGGAGCATTTCATTTAGGCTGGGACAAGAAAGAGACAAAAGTCAGTGAGCATCCATAAGCTGCTTTTTTTCCATGAGTGTGTTTGTGGCCCTCTCCAGATGCTGATAATTTAAATTTGATAAAAGCTTAGTGGCCTTGCAGAAACAGACACCTCTGAGAAGTAAAGTGTTTTGAAATGAAAGGTGACAAATCTCTTGAACTCTGAAATAAATTATAATCATGGTTTTTTTCAAAATGTTTTGCTTTATAGTTCAATAGAACCACACTGCTTTGATGTGTCTACGCTGGGCACAGAATCCTGTCCGCCACCTCCTCCCTTGGAAAATGGATATGTGCAAGTAAGTGAAGCACAATGGAATGCTGTCCTTATGCAGGTTCTCTGCATAGATAAGAGTAGTAAAATTTAGGTTGCAGTTCTGTGCACCTCTAAGGTAGCCCATGCGGTAACCTCCAGATGTTGTGGAACTATAATTTCCATCAGCCAGCATGGGCAGCAGTCAGGGCTGATAGGAGTTGTAATAATCCAAACAGGACCTGAAGGCTACCTGTAATTCCCACTTGCCCAGGAGTAAGCCCCATTGAACACTTGGAACTTAACTTCTGAGTCCATATGTTTGTACTTTGATTGTACTACAGTGGTACCTTGGGTTACAGACACTTCAGGTTACAGACACTTCAGGTTACAGACACTTCAGGTTACAGACTCCACTAACCCAGAAATAGTACCTCGGGTTAAGAACTTTGCTTCAGGATGAGAACAGAAATCATGCAGGGGTGGGACGGTGGCAGCAGGAGGCCCCATTAGCTAAAGTGGTGCTTCAGGTTAAGAGCAGTTTCAGGTTAAGTATGGACCTCCGGAACAAATTAAGTACTTAACCCGAGGTACCACTGTATATGGATTTCATATATGGATTTCATTGCTGGTTCACTGGTTTATTTAGGCAGTAAACGAGTTTACCTAGGCATAAATATCCTTGTCCTGGGCCACAATGCTGGTCATTCAAAAATGCAAACAAATAATTCTATAACGCTGCATATTTTGAATAATTATGTCAGAATTATTCAAGCATGTAAGAATAGAGAGGCATCCTTTCACTCAGTGACCCTCAATTTTTCTACTTTTTAGGATGCCGATTCATCCTATCCTGTGGGGAAGAGCATCATTTACACCTGCAATAACGGATATGCTGTTGTGGGGGACCCGGTGGTGACCTGTGGCGAAGGCTTGAGGTGGACCGTTGGACAGATGAGCTGCCAGAGTATGTATCTGTAAGCCTGGCTGCAAAGTACAATTCACCATTTACATTTGCGTGCCCAGGCAGAGACCCCCTGACCCCAGGCGACACTCGGGTGGAATAATGACTCGTGACAACGTGTTATGGGATTAAAATTTGCCACAACTTTATTAAACTTTCAGATGTAGGAAGACCTTGGCTTAGGCATTGGTCGTTTATCCCTCCCAGTCCTCGGCCCAGTCCCCCCCGCAACACAACCCCTTTAACGGGGAATGCTGGGATTGCTGCTGCGGGGGGCATGTGCCACCGCTTTACGCCCCCCCCCCCCAATTTAGGTAAGATAGACTAAAGGATTCCACCCAAGACCTTTAACTGCCAAAGTTGTGATGTTTTGCTACAGAGAAGGCAAAAGCTGCCAATGCAGGGAAATTCCTTCCTGGTTCTTCAAGAGCAACCATTGTAAGACTGTAGCAGTGCCTTGATGAGCTATGCAGAACTGGCTAAATTGACATACAAACTGCGGGACAAGGACAACTGTGACTTTAAGGAAGAATGGGAGCTTTTTACAAATTATCTAAAAAGATAGCAAAATGAACTGGACTCCTTGGCAGGTTTTGAATAAACATGCACAAATTTATTGGTTGATAACATGATAGACAGATAACTTAAGGATACGTATAATTTTATAACACGCAGAGAACAATGTGTGCTGAGAAATCAGAGAGAGGAGCTGAGGGAAGTCTTGAGGGGGGAGGGAGGGTTTGAAGGGGGGAAAGGGGGAAATAATGAATATGATATGTTTTGACAGTGTGCATGTTGAAATTGTTAATAAAAATATTTTTAAAAAAGAAATAAGCATTAATATAAAAAATAAAAAAGACTGTAGCAGTGCCTGCATACCTGTAAAGAAGTAGTTAAAGGTAAAGGGACCCCTGACCATTAGGTCCAGTCGTGGCCAACTCTGGGGTTGCGGCGCTCATCTCGCTTTACTGGCCGAGGAAGCCGGCATACAGCTTCCGGGTCATGTGGCCAGCATGACTAAGCCGCTTCTGGCGAGCCAGAGCAGCACACGGAAACGCCGCTTACCTTCCCGCCGGAGCGGTACCTATTTATCTACTTGCACTTTGACATGCTTTCGAACTGCTAGGTGGCCAGGAGCTGGGACCGAACAATGGGAGCTCACCCCGTCACGGGGATTTGAACCACCGACCTTCTGATCGGCAGGTCCTAGGCTCTGTTGTTTAACCCACAGCGCCACCCGCGTCCCTAAAGAAGAAGTTAACCTGCAATAAAAGGCCTAAACGAAAGGCAGGTAGGCTGGGTGAAGCTCTGGAACTGACTAAGAGCTCCCATGTAGGCTCCGCCCCCCTTTATGTTTAAAGAGTGGACCCAATCCTTATTGTTCCGCTCACCTGGCTCTGCCTCCCCAGTCACGATTGGCTCTTTGAACGGAGGTTTGGCGGGAACCTCAGGGTTTGTGACTTGGGGTCGTGGTCCAGGAGCGCTCCGCCGGGAGTCATGTAGGACTGGGGTGCTGTGCATGGGCACGAAAAGGGCGCCCTCCATTTGGGGAGCGGTCATTCTATGCCAGAAAAGGACGCCGTTCTTAAATTTCTGTCATGCAGCTGTTCATGACCATTGCCGAAGGAGATGAGGAAAGGGAGTAGCAATAGTGTGGTGTAGTGGTTAAGAGCAGTAGATTTGTAATCTGCTGAACTGGGTTCGATTCCCTGCTCCTCCACATGCAGCTGCTGGGTGACCTTGGGCCAGTCACATTTCTCTGAAGTCTCTCAGCCCCACTCACCTCTGTGCGGGAGGAAGGGAAAGGAGAGTGTTAGCCGCTTTGAGACTCCTTCGGGTAGTGATAAAGTGGGATATCAAATCCAAACTCTTCTTCTTCTTCTTCTAGGTGACTGCTGAGAGGAAGCATTTGTTTGCACCTCACAGCCCTCAAGGGCTAGGGATACAAATGTGTTTTCATTCTTCCCTCCCTCTGGATATAGTCCTGACACAGCTCTCCCTTGCCCAGTTTATCTTCGGGGCAGGGCCTTAATGTTCACCCTGATGAACCAGCCCCCACAACTTGGTTCTCCTCTTTATTCCCTAGAAACGGCTTGTGTCTTGCCTGCGTTGGAAGGAGGACTGAGTGCGGACCCAGTGAAACCATTGTATCAGATCGGAGAGAAGGTAAAGCTGTTGTGCCCAGAAGACACGCAGTTGGAAGGAGCAGCTGTCCTTTTGTGCGAGCCCACCCTGAAGTGGTCTCCTAACATCAACAATATCCAGTGCCGGAGGAGAGGTATGTAGTTCTAGGACTTTTTTTTTTTGGTGCACTTGTAGCCTGATCTTTCTTTGGAAACTTCAGAGCAGCGCCTGTGGGCCTCCAGAGAAGCATTCCACTATCCAAACTTAACTGAGCATGTTAAGACCAGATCAGTTTTAGCCATTTAACAACACCCTACACCGCAAAAGCTATTCACTGGGTGCAGAGACATTAACTGGATTTCAGAGAATCTTCTCCCATTTGAAGGAAGGCAAGTCTTGTCACTTTTGCCTGTGTGGGATCAGTGTTGTTTTTCTAGAAAAAGAGGTGCCAGAACTCACTGTGAACATCTCCTTTGTTCTTTTAGAATGGCAATGGTGCTCACCTGAGAGGTGCTGGAACTGAGTAATTATTATTATTATTATTATTATTATTATTATTATTATTATTATTAATACCCCAACCATCTGGCTTCCCCAGCCACTCTGGGTGACTTCCAACAAAATATTAAAATACAGTGATCCATCAAACATTCAAAGCTTCCCTAAACAAGGCTGCCTTCAGATGTCTTCTAAAAGTCTGGTAGTTGTTTTTCTCTTTGACATCTGGTGGGAGGGCGTTCCACAGGGCAGATGCCACTACCAAGAAGGCCCTCTGCCTGGTTCCCTGTAACTTGGCTTCTCGCAGTGAGGGAACCACCAGAAGGCCCTCGGCGCTGGACCTCAGCGTCTGGGCAGAATGATGGGGGTGGAGACGCTCCTTTAGGTATACTGGACCAGGACCGTTTAGGGCTTTAAAGATCAGCATCAACACTTTGGGTTGTGCTCAGAAATGTACTGTTCCTTTGAGTTCCCCCTGAAAAAAGCCCTGGGATGATGATGATAATAATAATAATAATAATAATAATAATAATAGCAATGCCACCAATTTGGAGTCAGCTGGTAGGCTTAACTCCTCTCTTTCCCTCATTTTCAATGGGAGAAGGTTGAGTTTCAGAGCATTATAGTGGGCACTTGCTGCAGCATCCAAGGGTCTAGGGGAACTACATTTCCTCTGCTTCCCAGCATTACTAAATTGTGCAGCAACAATGCACCATAGCACCCATGTCCTCAGTCCCAGCTATGGCATTCCTTGGACGCCCCCGCCCCCAACAATCCATGCTTCTTTTCACTGGTAAGTTGCACAGTGTGAGAGGAGGAGGATGGGGAGAACTCCAGAGAATGATGCAGCACAGAATGGGGGAGGTATATGATGGATTGATTAAATTTCTATACCACCCTTCCTCTGAAGATCCCAGGGCAGTTCACAACATAAAAATACAAAATGAAAACACAAAATACAGAATAAAACGAGAACAAAAACAAACCAGTGACACCCCCCCCCCCCCAAACACATTTAAAAGGCCATAAAAAGTCCAGTCAGCCCAAGGCCTGGTTATGGAGAAACATTTTTCACCTAAAGATATGTAACAAAGGAACCAGGCAAACCTCCTTAGGGAGAACATTCCACAAATGGGGAGCCACTGCAGAAAAGGCCCGTTATCATGTTGCCACCCTCTAGAACTCTCACCAAGAAGGTGGGCCTCAGATGATGATTGCAGGGTCCAGGTCAATTCATACGGGGATAAGCAGTCCTTGAAGTAGAAGAAGAGTTTGGATTTGATATTCTGCTTTGAGACCCGAAGGAGTCTCAAAGCGGCTAACATTCTCCTTTCCCTTCCTCCCCTACAACAAACACTCTGTGAGGTGAGTGGGGCTGAGAGACTTCAAAGAAGTGTGACTAGCCCAAGGTCACCCAGCAGCTGCATGTGGAGGAGCGGAAACGCAAACCCAGTTCACCAGATTACGAATCCACCGCTCTTAACCACTACACCACACTGGCTCTTTTGCGGTCCTAAGCTGTTTAAGGTTTTATAGGTCAAAACCAGCACTTTGAATTGGGCCGAGAAATTAATTGGCAGTCAGTGCAGTTGGGCCAGGATGCAATATCTTGGCCACTGAATTCTGCACCACCTGAAGCTTCTGAACTTCTAACTCAGTGCTAAAGCCCCTGCTTTGGATGCAAAAGGTATCAGGAAGGACTCCAGCTTGAAACCAGTTTCTGCCATTCAGTGTCAACGATACTGAGGCCAATGGACTGACTCTGTATGTGGCAGCTGCCTCTGTTTCCAGTTATGGATCCAGTTCAGAAGGTTTGGGATTCAATTCAAAAGTATATTGGGAGGAGGAGATACCTATAATTTGGCTCCAAACTTCCCCTCCCCTCCTCATTTTGGAATTTGCCCCATGACTGCTGCTAGATCAGGGTTAGCCAACATGATGCCCTCCAGATGCTGTTGGACTACAAGTCCCATCAGCCCCTGCCAGCATAGCTAATGATCAGGGATGATGGGAGTTGTGGTGCAGCAACATCTGGAGGGCACCGCGTTGGCTACTCCTGTGCTAGATGGTTAAATTCAGCCCAAGGTTGTCAGTTGTTAACCCTTTCAGTACCGTGGGGGCAGAGAAAAGCATCAGTGATGAAGAAAGAGATTGCCTTTTAAAAAAAAAATCACAAAAGAAATGAGTTGCCTTAAAACAGGTATATTAAAAATGAATGGGCTGCATTAACTGTGTTTGTGAGAGCTTCTAAAGTAAACATAATTGGCCTTTTTGAGTCACGGTACTGTGAAAGAAAAAAATCAATAGATTTCCCCCTCATTGTAAAACCAGAGGGAAAAGACAGGTCTAGTCGCTCCAGAGGCTGCAAAGGAGGAGGTTTTTAATTATGTTTTGATGGATTGGGATTACATTTCAAGTAGAAATAACTCAGGACCGGAGGTTCAGTAACAGAAAAGGCCACAAACAGGCCAGTCATCAAGCATCAAATTTGTGCAGTTTCTTTTCCTGGTCCTTTGGTGGTTGTCCTTCTGTATTGCAATGTGCGCCCCCAATCTCCAAGAAATCTCAGGAGTGGGGATTCAGCACGCATCTCTTCTTGGAGCAAAGGTCACTGGAGTCTTATGGCGTCTTTCTGATAGATGGTTTTGTTTACAGGCTGAGTGTAGGCTAGAAGGTGCACAGCATTAGCATTCGCAGCCGATCTTCCTTTCCCATCAGGTTTCTAGCAGGACCACCAGTGCCATTTCTCTGGATTCTTGCAGAAAGCAAATCAGACCATTGTTTGTTTTGAGCTGGCTGGCTGTTCTCCTTCCCCCCTTGCTCCCAGCCCAGGGAAAGAGAGGGAAACTGAGGCCCCATTCCCAAACGGCTTTCCTTCCAGCAAAGCCCACCGACTGAGAGGAACCTAGAACACTGCCTTATAGCGAGTCAGACTACTGGCTCCATCTCATTCACTGTGCTGATTTGCAACTGGGCCAGGCTCAAGGTGTTACTATCAGTATATAAAGGCCTTAAAAACCAGGGGGCCAGTTTACCTGTGAGATCACCTTGCCCCATATGCGCCCTCTCGGCCGCTTCGATCAGAGGAATTGACACAGGTACCACGTAACACCCTTTCCACATTTGCGAGAATTCAGTCTTTTAGTGTGGTTGCACCTACCCTTTGAAACTCCCTGCCTATGGATATCAGGCAGGCACCTTCACTGTGCTCTTTTTGGCACCTGCTGACAACACCACCTGAAGAAGTGTCTCCACCCCCATCGTTCAGCCCAGACACTGAGGTCCAGCTCTGAGGGCCTCCTGGCGGTTCCCTCCCTGTGAGAAGTGAGGTTACAGGGAACCAGGCAGAGGGCCTTCTCAGTAGTGGCACCTGCCCTGTGGAACGCCCTCCCAGCAGATGTCAAGGAAATAAGCAACTATCTTACTTTTAGAAGACATCTGAAGGCACCCCTGTTTAGGGAAGTTTTTACTGTTTAACGCTGTATTGTGTTTTAATATTCAGTTGGGAGCCACCCAGAGTGGCTTGGGAAACCCAGCCAGATGGGTGGAGTATTATTATTATTATTATTATTATTATTATTATTATTATACTATTGTTTTGACAAGCCTATCAAGAGATGTAGGAAGTTGATGTGCATTTCGGTCTGCTTTTTAGTCTATTGTTGTTTTAACTTTTCAAAAGTTTTGCATCAATTTTTGTTTCCTCAGTGATCGTTTTATTGTTTTAACTCATTAGTAAACTGTTTTGGTCAGGGATCCCTTTACCTTTAAACTGCTTTTAGGTGCTTTTTTTTTAAACAATCAAGCAGTGTATAAATTTTATGAAATAAATAAAAGATATCATTGTCTATGCTGACTGCCAGCAGCTCTCCAGGGTTTCAAGCAGGGGTCATACTCCCAGCCCAAATTTGGAGATTGAACCTGAGGCCTTCTGCATGCAAAGCAGATGTCCTGCTGCTGAAATGTGGCCCTTCCTGCCGAACCCGCATAACGCTTGGATGAGCTCGATGTCTTACCGAACACGCTAACAGAGTTAAAAGGGCAGTGTTCGAAATTAGCTAGGAGCCAGGCGCATTTTGTGACTGGGGATTGTCAGAAGGGAAGAGCGCTTCGAGAAGCCTTATCACCGTGTATGGCTGCAGAGACTCGATAATAAATTTGCTGCTGCTGGCACTGAGATGGCAGGAGAGGAAATGCCTCGCCACCCAACTCCAGAGAAAACAAAGCAGGAAGGAACATTGTCGGCTCTGCCAGGGCTATCAAGATAATCTCTGGCCGGTCTGCTCATTCCATATCTTTATCGTCTGTTTCTTCTTTCTCCTCAGTTCCCAGCACAGATACTGGGCCAGCTGCCCCAGAATGCCAGCCATGGGAGAAAGCCCAACAGGCAAAATGTGTGTGTAAGATGCCGTATGAATGTGGGTGAGTTGCCATAGGTATCTCATTTCTGTTAGAAAGCTAAACCCTCCAAGGGCATGAGCCCATGACAGATTAGAAAGCTTTGGAGAAATAAAGCGAGCTTTGCTAGCAATAAAATACCGTTTTCTCAGCCCTGTCCCACTTTAGTCCGTTTCATCTTTTTACCTGCCTTGATGGAGCTGTCGTTTGGTATTAGTAGAGATATAGCTTGGCTAAAAGAACAGAAAGGGGAAAGAGGGCTTTGGTTGTGTAAAATAGGGAGAGAAAAGGAGACAAAAACATATATTCTGGAGATTTGGAAGTGTGGCAGCGAGTTACCTTAGATCCTGCAGGGACCTTTTTCTAACAAAGGCAAGTGAGCATGTGAAATAAAAATGGATGGTTTTTATTTGGGGGATGCTAGTCAGATAAGTAATAAGTAATTTGATTCCCTTTTTCTGCTGAAGCTTTGGAGAATTCGTCCTGTGATACTGGCAATCTCTGTCAAGTAATATATGCCCAACCTGACATGCTTCTTTTAAATTTATTCCTTAGGGCCCTTCCAGACTGCTGGGTGTATTTTTTGTGTGGGTGTATTTTGCAACATGTCATTGGCGGGTTTATACTGAACTGTCCGCACATCATTATTTTGCTGTGTGGACTGTAGAGAATTCTAGTTGATGGGAAGCATTTGGCTTTGTGGGTCACAAATTGTGCAGGCTGTCCCCGTAAAGCAGGGATAGGTAACCTGTCACCTTTCAACTCTCATAATGCTGGTTGGTGCAGACTTAGGACAGGGGCTTTTCAGTAGTGGTCCCCCAATTGTGGAATGCCCTCCCTATCGAGGTGTGCTTGTTTCCCCTTTTATCAACTTTCAGGAGGGATTTGAAAACATCCGTGTTTACTCAGGCATTTGGTGACTGAAGAATATTGTTCCTGCCAACCCTGGGATCATGGTTTTTAACCACAACTGCTTTTAGGGTGTTTTAACTTGTAGGTTTTTAATTCTTTTTGGAATATTTTAACTGTTTTGAAAAGTTTTTGCTTTGTTGGTTTTTAGAATGTGTTCCGTTTACGAGGTATAAATTCAAAAAAATAAAAAAAATCCCTCATCATTTGCTACGCTTGTTGGGGCTGATGGGAGTTGGTGTCAAACAACATCTTGGAAGGCCGCAGATTCCCCAACCCTGCTGTAAATTTCAGCTCCCTGTCAATAGTGTGATTTCCTGCTTTTCCTCCCAGCTCTTCCCTGGACATCTGTGCTACAGACCAAAGAACCAAAAGAAGCACATGGCTAACCATCTGCAAGCTACATGCATTGGAGTGCATGGGCAGGCAGTATGCTTTGGTCAGCAAGGAAACCTGCAGGACTCCTGCTGCTTCCACAAGACCTTGCGGCTCATGCCAGCTGTGGGAGACATGTCATGGTAAGAGGTTTCCCCAACATCCTTCCCCATCCAAATTCCCGACCACATAGTTCAATTTGTGGGTGCACTTGCTCCCCACCCCACCGCGGTACTTCTAAATGCGATTTACTGGGAATAGCATGGAACGAGCTTGGATTAAAGAAAAAAAATATGTGGTTGACCTTCTAGATTTAGTGCAGAGTTATCTTAGGGCTGGGACGTGAGTGGTGCTGTGGGTTAAACCACAGAGTCTAGGGCTTGCCGATCAGAAGGTCAGCGGTTCGAATCCCCGTGACGGGGTGAGCTCCCGTTGCTCGGTCCCTGCTCCTGCCAACCTAGCAGTTCGAAAGCACATCAAAGTGCAAGTAGATAAATAGGTATCGCTCTGGCGGGAAGGTGAACGGCATTTCCGTGCACTGCTCTGGTTTGCCAGAAGCAGCTTAGTCATGCTGGCCACATGACCCGGAAGCTGTACGCCGGCTCCCTCAGCCGGTAAAGCGAGATGAGCGCCGCAACCCCAGAGTTGTCCATGACTGGACCTAATGGTCAGGGGTCCCTTTACCTTTACTATCTTAGGGTTACCCTCCCCAGATTTAGCTGGGGCATTTCCTGTGTTTCTGGCAAAGAGCTTCAGAACTATGGAGAAGGAAAATTAGGATTTGTTTCCAGAGATGAGAGCAAAGGTTAGCAGTAGGAGGAAGTTTACAATGGTGGTCTTCAAACTTACTTTTCTCATTGATTTGCTTGATGAGGAATACCAATACACCCGCACTGCAGGGTTCTAGGGAACATTCTTTGAACCAAACTACAAATTATGTTCACTGTATAGAAGGGGGTGTTTTTCATTTAAAACCCTTTTTCATTTAAAACGCTTTGATGAGTAAAACTTACCCAAGGCTGAACAACTTACTGAGCAGCAGATAAAATACAGCTTACAACAATTTTAACACATGAGCTATTGCTGCAATCTGCTCCGATTGTATATTTTATCTTTATGAACTCTGTTTTTATTGTGTTATGTTATGTGAGCTGGTCTTTGACCGTAATAAATGATATATCTATCTCAGCTTACAACAGTAATAAGATAGAATATGACACAAAACACCCACTGCACCCATGTAATTCATTGATGGCTCCTTGTACCCCACATGAATTTCAGTCTAGATTGCTCCCTCTCCTACACACATACACTGGCAATTTGTGCAAAACCAAAACTTAACTGCAACCCTGCACTTCAAAGTAGGGGTGGCTCAGGGCTAGATCTGTCCTGGCAAGCTGCAGGAAGTGGCCTGCCAGCTTTGTTTGCTGATCATTTCAGGAGATAATGCACTCTGCCAGATATTTGCAGAGTGATCTTTAAATCAGCACCTGGGGTGGACCAAAGTTATTGAGCTTTTTTTTTAGGAAATCAAAGTTGCCGTGCCTCACTGAACATTCCCATGCCGCCCTAGCGACCCCTGTAGTGCCCAACGCCCCCCCCCAGTGCAGAACTTAGAAGTGGGCTGTGTGACTATGCCAGATACTAGAGCACTTGGACGTCAACTGACCAATATGGCTGATCCCATAGGTGGCAACTCCACCATTTAACTGGCTTATTTACTGAAAGGTTTGCTGTCTTTTAAGAGAGGAAAGAGGGAGAGGTTGGGTGGGTAAACTGAGAGAAAAGCTGAGAGAAGAGAGAGACTGAAAGAGGAAAACAGAGGAAGTTGGACAATACAGTACAGTGGTACCTCGGGTTACATACGCTTCAGGTTACAGACTTCGCTAACGCAGAAATAGTACCTTGGGTTAAGAACTTTGCTTCAGGATGAGAACAGAAATTGTGCGGTGGCACTGGGAGGCCCCATTAGTTTAAGTGGTGCTTCATGTTAAGAACGGACCTCCGGAACGAATTAAGTACGTAACCAGAGGTACCACTGTATATGGTTAAAGATTTGGAGTTCCATGATTGAGATGACTAGAGGACGCCTCTGCTGCAAGTTGATGCTTAGACTGGTTTTGAAGAAGTTGAAGATGACTGTGTTTTGCTTGGTAGGTCTTTAGCTGTCTCAAGCCAGCAATAACCCACAACGCTTATTTCATATTGTCTTAAAGCAAGCAGGTGGACTGTACAGAGCCAGACTTCGTCAGCCAACCTGAAATACTCAAAGGTCATGACTTATCTTGTATCAATAAAGTGGGAGAGGGGCATCTACCTGAGATAAGGAGAGGTGCATTGTTTAAACATCAGGGCCCCCCCTTGCAGAAGCAGCTGTCTCCAAGAGACTCTGGGAGATGGTTGAGTCCCGCTGAGGCTGTGTACCATCTGCCTGAGCGGCTGAGCTTCCCCAAACCAGCCCCAAACCTTGCATTGGTGCTGGGAAGGATAAAAGGAACGCCTGCGAAGTTGGCTTCTTTTGGTCTTCCTGTAGCTGCTTGTTAATCCAGATGGTTCGGTGAATTACTGTCTCATTCACTATTGTTTATTTTTTCTCATTTGTGGCGGTTGTTTAGATCCAACCAACCAGTGCACATGCAAAGAAGCTGGACAATGCGGCAACACAGGAATAAGCATTTGCGTTGAAGTGGAAGGAAGGGTCGCGCAGCAGACCATGACTGAATGTGAGGCTGGCGTCCTCAAGTGCCAGGGGGAGAACATCACTGTTGTTAGCATAAGACCATGCGATGTACAAAATCCCTAGTCTATGTTTGCTTATTGCACTAGGATAACCACTCGGTTTTCCAGTGTGTTATACACTGTATTGCATTACTGCTGCAACCTTTGGCCAAGTCTCTCTGGGCATATAACTCAGTTATGTATACTTGTTGCTTTTTGTTGATTACCTTTGTATATTATTGGAATTTTTAAAAATTTTGTTTTATCTACCCTGCTTAGGAATCATTTGATTAAGCAGTTTATACGTTCTTCTAAATAAAATAAAAAAGTAAGGGGTCAGGAGTGGAATGAGGATTATTAAAACTAGCAAAATGGACATAATTTTGTAGGTGATATGGGAAGAAGAGCCTTGTTTATTTCAAGGACATATGGGGGAGTGCATCCCCCCCCCATGGCTGTCATAGAGGAGCAGCCCGCCCAATGTCAAACACAGGATAGATTTTGTTCATACTTCAGATGTGTACTTAAGTATGGCACTTTACATTTTCCTGTGGTGGTAAATGGCAACTGTTCATTGGTATGGGAGAAAGTAAAGGAGAACATCCGAGGAAACTAGTTATGTGCTATTAAATTGTTCTCTGCACTTACTGACTCACACATGGAAAACCAGGCCTCCCTCCTCTTCTTCTTTGGTCTCCTTTGGGAGGAAGGTTCAGATATAAATTTAATAAATGCCCAAGAATATCTCCATAGGCTCACAGTTAGCTCTGCTTCTTGACTATGCCAGATACTAGAGCACTTGGACGTCAACTGACCAATATGGCTGATCACACAGGTGGCAACTCCACCATTTAACTGGCTTATTTATTGAAAGGTTTGCTGCCTTTTAAGAGAGGAAAGACGGAGAGGTTGGGTGGGGAAACTGAGAAGAAAGAGAGTGAAAGAGGAAAACAAAGAAGTTGGACATACAGGAATTCCATGATTGAGATTACTAGAGGACCCTTCTGCTGCAAGTTGATGCTTAAACTGGGTTTGGAGAAGTTGAAGATGACTGTGTTAGAGTATGGCAGTGCATTTTGCTTAGTAGGTCTTTAGCTGTCTCAAGCCAGCAATAACCCAGAACACTTATTTCATATTGTCTTAAAGCAAGCAGATGGACTGTACAGAGCCAGACTTTGTCAGCTATCCTGAAATACTCAAAGGTTATCTTGTATCAATAAATAATGGTTGTTGTGTTTGTTTTTTAAAAAAGGCTGCGGTGTGATTCCTGTTCATAATCCCCTTGGAATTATTTTATCACTTGTTGTTTGCCCCCCTGGGCTCCTTTGGGGGGAAAGGTGGGATATAAATTAACTTCCCAGAATGCCTTGGGGGTGATGCAACAGATGTTGCCTTACTCTTAAGACAGTACAGTCGTACCTTGGATCTCAAATGCCTTGGCTCCCGAACAATCAAAAGTGAGTGTTCCAGTTTGCGAATGATTTTCGGAAGCCGAACATCCGGCGCAGCTTCCAATTGGTTGCAGGGGCTTCCTGCAGCCGATCAGAAGCCATGCGTTGGTTTCTGAATGTTTTGGAAGTCGAACGGACTGCCAGAACGAATTCCGTTTGACTTCCAAGGTATGACTGTAAAGGGAATGTGGACAGTGGGAAGCAGCAGAGAGAGCATTGAGCTTAAGGGAAGAGAGAAAAACTTTAGCTACATCCTAAGTTTAAGTAAGGTAAATGGCAACTCCATCTCATCTCCCTCAATATTTTTGGGGAGGGATTCATTTTATCAAACACACCCCCATTCCACCTAATGAATGGTTGAAAAAGACAGTTCTGAAATCTTCAGCAATGCTCTACTCTTAGGACATATGTAAAGCACTCCTTATTTCAGTGATTGTCATATATTGATACCAAAGTACTAACGTCCATTGATATTTATTCTGAATATACCATGCTACCGAAATATGTCTGTCTATCTGGATGTTCTTCCGTTAGGAGAGGAGTTTTGACGTCTATTTTAAGGCAAGCACTTCCCAGGATGAAAGGATTCCATCCTCATCTTGGTGCATTTCATGGCCCCCAATGCACAGAGGGTGTATGTCCTCTTTGGACGCCCTCTTCTGGTCTGGATGCAGTAAAGGTGGCCCTCATCCTTTGGGCACTGGTTTGGAAGCAAGCAGGTACACCGTGATTCCGTTTCTGTGAATGGGAAATGGCTTAGAGTCAGCTGAACATGATTTCTGTTGGCTTGTTCAGAGCAGGGGTGGATCACTTTCCGTCCCCCAGATGCTGCTGAAATACAAATGACATCATCCCCAACGAACATGGCTGATGGCTGGGGATGATGGGAGTTGTAGTTCAGCAGCATCTTTCAGGCCAAAGGTTCTCCACGACCTGATCAAAGGTTTATGCAGTGTATCATCCTGTTTTCTACAAGATGTTTATAGGAAACCCACAAACAGGAGAGTTAAAAAAAGCAACAGTCTTTTCTTGCTGTTGCTTAGTTATTGGTTTAACCTATATCTGCTTTCCCATCAAATGGTACTCAGAGTTGAGTTGGTACTCCTCACTTCCTTCTGTAGCATGTGTAGAAACCGCCTTGTTGACTGCTGAACCTACTACTGGTTTCGTCTGCTCCATCTGCCAGAGCCTGTCTTTGCATGCAGGGAGAAGTCCTAACTCACTGAGGGTTTGAGACCCATCGGCTATCCTCACCTGGTTTAGCTGGCCAGTCAAAACCATTCCCGGGGTGTGGCTGCTGTCGCATGCTGACAGCTTCTAGGAGCCACAGGAGAGAGCTGAGTGCAGGTTGGGGACCAAAGGTGGACAAATTACTCCAAGGAGCACAGTGTCCCCCATGAGAGGTAAAGGTAAAGGGACCCCTGACAGGTAAGTCCAGTTGTGAACGACTCTGGGGTTGCAGTGCTCATCTCGCTTTACAGGCCGAGGGAGCCGGCATTTGTCTGCTCCGCAGACAGTTTTTCCAGGTCATTAACAAGCCGCTTCTGGCGCAACTAAACACCGACACCAGAGCAGCGCACGGAAACGCCGTTTACCTTTCCGCTTGAGTGGTACCTAATAATCTACTAGTTTTTGAACTGCTAGGTTGGCAGGAGCTGGGACCAAGCAATGGGAGCTCACCCTGTCGCGGGGATTTGAATCACCGACCTTTTGATTGGCAAGCCCAAGGCTCAGTAGTACCCCACACACTATATAAAGTGTAAAAAATAGGGGATTACGTCAAATATGATCTTCGAATTCATCATAACATAATAATGGAAATGCTGTCCGTAAGCTTCTTTTGCATGACAAGGCCTCCTTCCAAGCATATATCACATATTCATTTTGACACATTGAGGGCATTCAATTGCAATGCCAGCAGTGGTGGTTAATTTAGGAATACCAGCTAAAATACACACCACCTATTTCTGGAATAAATCAGTTGCACCTCCATTAGCAGAAGGTTTTTAATAGAACTTGGGATTTTGCCTTTGGGGCCATTCAGACACTATGCCCTCACCACGATCTGACATGACAAGAGTAAGCCAGCACAAGCTTCAGGGTCCTATGCTTCCTCCCTCTTCTCACTGCACATGGTGCAAAAATAACAACAATAGTAGTAACAAAGTCTGATCCTAGCTTGTGACAAACTGTAGTTTGCTTTTGCATCCAAACCTGTTATATTCTTTGACAACATCTGACTCAGAGGCAGGCTCAGCCTTACCCTGCTCCCAGATCATCCAAAGTTAGATTATCAGGTTTTAACAAACCTTTCCAGGCCAGAGGACAGCCCTCCAATTCATCTATTATTATTATTATTATTATTATTATTATTATTATACCACCCTATACTCGGGGGTCTCTTAGCACCTCCATGCCATAGAAGTCAGAATAGGGCAACTGGTCTTTAAATGAAAATATGGTTCCTCAGAAGGGGCGGGGCAAATAGGAAGTTGAGGCCAGCCAGCCTTCATAAGAACTCACTATGGTGTTGGGGCAATAACGCTCTGAGTGAATACTTCCCGGTGAGCTCTCCAGGGTGCTGACAAGCTGCCTTTTCCCCCTGGTTGGAACATGGTAGCTCCCTCCTGACTTGCCTTGCTATGGCCTTGCTTTTGGGGATGTGACCTCTGTCGTATCAGTGAGTGCCTAGTGTTCACCTGGCCTCTGCTAGGACCCTAAACCGGGAGAAGGAGAGAGAAAAATCCAGCAGAAATGGTTTGTTTGGCTACAAACCAGGACAGCAAACTATGAGTACAGGCAAAACAGCAAACTCCCATCTGCTACATAACATGGCTGTATCAGACATTAGTCTTACTCAGACTAAACTCACTGAAGGTCAACTAATTTCAACTAAGTTGCCAATTAATTTCAGTGGGCCTACTCTGAGCAGGGCCAGCCCACAACATTTTGGAACCTTGGGCAGACCCCAGGATGGCTCCTCCTCCCGTCCAGGGAAGAAGGGTAGAAGGAAGATCTACATCAAGTACAGGGGGGTTGGGAAGAAAGATTGACATTGGGATTGGCTGCCCCAGTGAATCTTGCCACCTGAAGCAGTTGCCTCACCTTGCCTTATGGGTAGGCTGGCCCTGACTCTGACTCAGTTGGATACAGCCCCATAACTAGAGCTTTCTATTATGTGTAATCCTAATGCGAAATCATTAGCACTAACTGCTTTAAATCAGGTGTCACCTCCCTTGTCAATATTTTGAACCACCACTTGTAAATAATATATAATGTTTTGTTTTTCTAATCTCTTCTGATGCAACTGGAAGTTGCTTCCATCAATGAAACAGTCTAATGACAGTACTGAGACCAAGCTCTTCTACCTAGGGCTGCCTTGGCCTGTAGCAGTCAGATTGTAACTGCAGATTCCAGAGGGGATATTATTTCTCTGCCTCCAAACATTACATGTTATTTTCATAAAGAAAAATAGTTCTCATCCAAATTGGAAGGATGAGTGAGTGCGCTTTTGCTTCAGGTGTGAAAGCGTCTAGAGTGGGTTCTGCTTCTGCTTCTGGCTAAAAGGAAGATGATTGTCTTGGGGGAGGGGGGAGAAGGGAGAATTTAACCAGACAAACCATATTTTTCCTGGCAGAAAACTTATTCATGTGTTCTCAGCCAAGGCAATTTACGAGAAAAGCCACAATTGTTATCACCCTGTTGCACAGTGAACAACAAGTTGCATAACAAACATTGACACGAGGTTTCGTTTCTGCAGAGATCTACTAACCAAAAAGGCATTTTCTTGCAGCCGCTTTCCCCCTGAAATCCCATAAATAAACATGGATCTCACACATGTTCTCCCCCCCCTCTCATTTAAGAATATGATTTTGAAATGTCTTGGAAATGAAACAGCATGACCATCTCCACATTTTTTTCCTACTCAGTAATAAGCCCTCTAGATTTCAGTGCCACTGACTTCTCAGGAAGTATGTGGAGGAGTGCAGAGGCATTAGCAAAATTATTTCAGTAGTTGTAGGTTGATCGCCCACTAGCAAACAGACAAGTCAAAAGGCAGGTGACTTTTGGACCAAGCTTGACAAGGTGGGAGCACTTTTAGATGCCCAAGTGACAGAAGTGGCTAGAGGAGGTTGATCTCTTACCACCTCCAGATTAGATTAATGTGCTTTGCAAGGCGATCCATTGAAGACAGTAATAATAATAATACCTTTATTGTCAATGTACAACCTGTGTACAGTGAAATTAACTGAGCCTCCCCCCAACACAAACACTCAATCTCATTGCACTCTGTGTGCTTGTCGCACAACACACCCACCCCAAAAGTCAGTTGCACTATATTATTTTTCGTTCAGCAGCCTAACAGCCCACGGATAGAAACTGTTTTTTTAGCCTGTTGGTACAACTGGTTATACTTCTATATCTCCTGCCCGAGCTAGAAGAAGAGGTGCTGCTCAGGGTGTGAATCATCCCTGAGAATTTTTCTCGCTCTCTTAAGGCAACGATCCCTTGCAATGTCATCTAGCAGGCTCAGGGGACAGCTCATGATATCATGTGCTGTGTTCACCACCCTCTGTAAAGACTTTCTGTCTGTGGCTGTCAAGCCAACATACCACACTGTGATACAATATGAGAGGACACTTTCTATTGTGGACCGGTAGAAGGGTGGTGCTGTGGTCCAAACCACTGAACCTAGGGCTTGCTGATTGGAAGGTCAGCGCTTCAAATCCCCGTGATGGGGTGAGCTCCTGTTGCTCGGTCCCAGCTCCTGCCAACCTAGCAGTTCGAAAGCACATCAAAGTGCAAGTAGATAAATAGGTACCGCTCCAGTGGGAAGGTAAACGGCGTTTCCGTGCGCTGCTCTGGTTCGCCAGAAGCAGCTTAGTCATGCTGGCCACATGACCCAGAAGCTGTACACCGGCTCCCTCGGCCAGTAAAGCGAGATGAGCACCGCAACCCCAGAGTCATCCGCGACTGGACCTAATGGTCAGGGGTTCCTTTAGCTTTTTAGAAAGAGGTCATCAACTGTTGTTTAATATTGTTCTTTCGCAAGACCCTGAGAAAATAGAGTCTCTGTTGGGCCTTCCTAACCACTTGAGTTATATTGTTTTTCCAAGTGAGGTTTTCATTAAGGTAAACTTCCAGGAATTTAAAGGAAGAGAGCCATATGGGGACTCATAGCCCCATATGGGGATTAATATATCCCATATCAAATGGCAGAGAGGCAAGGAGTGGGCTTGCAGCAATTAGTCCCACCCTGACATCATGTTCTCCTTCCTGGATTCTCAAGTTTACTGCACAAACGTCTGCAGGGAGTAGGCTTCACATGTGTAGTTGCCTAACCAGAGGCAACCTCAGATTCTACAACTCTAATTGTTCAGGGTTCCAAACTCCCAGTTTGCAATCCTGTATTGTGGACAAACCACAGTTTGTAAGAATTGGATGCAAAGGCAAACTTTAAGTTGCAAGCTAATTTGACCAAACAGCAACAGGAAAATTAGTGTTATTGTGATAATCAATTAATACAATTAATCGTTACTATATGCGTGCATATGTTACACACACACACACACACACACACACACACACTGTGATTGCTTGGATTTATATTCTGACCAGTCATGGATTTACGTAGAAGCTAAACAAGCTATAGCTCAGGGCATCACTCTCTTGCCCCCCCCCCAAAAAAAAAAAATTAAAGGAAAAAACACCTGGATATACATTTCCAAAATATAAGATAAAAACAAAATAAAATAAAACCTACATACAGCAACAGTGTTTTGTGTTGTGCAGGCTCCTATTTGTTATGTGCAAATGGCTTTAGATACCTATTAGGTCCATACATTACCATATAGCTTATATTCAACACAAAAAACAGCAATAATTTGTTGTTGGCAAAGGACAGCTGGACATATAAAGGACCTCATTACCTTCAGTAGCTTAAGGCCTCATCAAACCTAAATCCAGCCCTGATTCTGGTGATAGAAGCATGCATCTATAGTTTTTCATAATTTATGTATTAGCTGAAATTGTATATTTTCTCTTAACACTTAACTGTCTTTTTTCAACATGCCTTTCATTTTACGTTTAAAAAGTTAATCCTTCCAAGTCAATAAACTTACCTGAGCATGTTTCCCAGTCATAACACACATCATATCCACAAGGTTCTTTCTTTGTGCTGTTTGCTGAAAAGCTTGCCCTCTCGATGGCCCAGTTCAAAGGCGTGTCATGGCGGCAGGGTCCAGAATGGAGGAAATGGAACTCTTCGGAGCCATTGCACCTTTCAGCCAGATACCAGCAGCTCGGTTTTGTAAGGGCTTGTTCAGATGCCCCATCCAGCACACAGATCTCTTCAGAGTAGAGACTGTCAAGAGATAAGGGTGAGGCCTGGGAGACAATATGGTCCCACCGTTTGTTGCTTGCTTTTCTGAAGTAGCCTTTTAACAGACTAATGCATCCCCAGAACACCTGATCTTCCTTTGCTGCTTTAAAAAAAATTACATTGAAAAAAGAAGTACACAGGCTTTTCACAGCTATTCCAGAGTTCAAGAGATGCCAAGGACTTTGCTGCTTCGTATCTGCGCTTGTGTTGGGCTCCAGTTTATGCCCTTAATCCAGGGGTCAGCAAACTTTTTCAGCAGGGGTCAGGTCCACTGTCCTCAGACCTTGTGGGGGGCTGAACTATATTTTTTTGGGGGGGGGAATGAATGAATTCCTATGCCCCACAAATAACCCAGAGATGCATTTTAAATAAAAGCACACATTCTATTCATGTAAAAACACACTGATTCCCGGACCGTCTGTGGGCCGGATTGAGAAGGCGATTGGGCCAGATCCGGCCCCTGGGCCTACCCATGCCTTAATCTAGCATTAGGACAAAATTAAGTCATCATTACTCTTGACAAGTGCATTCATCTTACACATCTCACAATTACACAATAATTATTGTATTTTAATATTTTGTTGGAAGCCACCCAAAGTGGCTGGGGAAACCCAGCCAGATGGGCAGGGTATAAAATAATTACTATTACTGTTGTTGTTGTTGTTGTTGTTGTTGTTGTTGTTGTTGTTGTTGTTTTACACTGGATAGAAATGCATCTCCCTTCACAACCATCTAGTTCTCCATAAAGTCCTTATTTAAGCATGAGATTGCAGGTATTGGGAATTTCAGAGTCCTCCAGAAAGTTGATGTGCAATTATGCCTGCATAGATCACTGAGCTCCAGGCTCCCCCACCCTCCTGTTCCACTTGTTCTGATCTTACCTTTAACATCAGTTTACAGCCACCATAAAGAGGAGTCAGGACTTTGAAGGGAATCATTAAAATATTTATTTATTTTATTTATTATATTTGTATACTGCCCTTCATCCATAGATCTCATTTGAAATAGTGTGTGTGTGTGTGTGTGTGTGTGTGTGTGTGCTGGTGGCTTACCCTAGGCAGACCCTTTTGAACAATGGCATCAACACTTTAACAGAGGTCGCCAGTGTGGTGATCACGTGCCCACAAGTGCCCACCGTGGCCTTCCCTGATGCCCGCAGGGTCCCCTCTCTATATTGAAATTTGATCTGAAAGAATAAGTCTATTGTAGGCCAAGAGAACAGGTAGCAGTGTGTGTGCTTGGTTGCAGTTTTGCAGCCCATGAAAGTTTCACAGGTTTGCAATGTGCCCACAGGCCCCGAAAGGTAAAAGGCTGACAACCTCTTCTTTAGAACAACAGCATCAACACATTTACTCCGTTTCCTTTGGCATTTTGACATCAGGTTGTTGTTTCAGAGAGCTTTGAGACCTCCCAGAATCTGAGATGGTTTTTCCTCCTGGCTGTTTTTCTTTGTGAAGCATCTTCTGCCAAATTGCTTTGTCACTTTTCTTCTTCTTGCTGTTGGTTTTACCTGATTGCTGCTGTCTAATTTGATTAGGTCCAGTTGATTAATTTTTTAAAATACTATTAAGCTTTGGTTATGGCATGTGTGTTTGTTTATTTAGGGCTATGCAAAATTTGCTGGACCCAAAAGGTAGGATATGAATGTATTAACAAATAAATATGGGTGCACAAAGGAAGGAGGGAAGACAAGCTGCAGGACACCCCTATTCTTATCACCAAATAAACTTTGACACAGATCATAATCTGTGAGGCAGAATGCACAACATCAGATGTGTATTATGTGGTCCACCAGGAACGCAACACCCCTCCTGTTTTTGCTGTCCTACAACTACAGGAAGATTGCTGAGCAACCGTCAGGCCACAAGACCAGGTTTATGGTCAGAATTAACTTCATCAGGCTTACTTACTCACAGTCCTCCTCAGCAGATATACAAACGCACTGAGACTCCACCTCTTTTTGTCCAAGTGGACAATTCCCTCTTGAATTCATCTGCTCATCTGAAGAAAAAGAATTAAGCAAGCATCACATATTGGCGGTTCACATCTACGGGCTTCATGGTGGACCGCCAAGTAGGTGAGCGAAGTTTCATTATCCTAACTAGTCTGGAAGAAGAACAGAAGTTCTGGACAACCCACAGCCCTGGACAACCCACAGCCCACCAACCCTGTATCATTGCCTATTGAAGGTTTGACAGCCCATTGGGTCCCAGCTGGCTAGCAAGCCAAATTGAATGAGCCCTGAGTGGGACACCATATCCTGGCTGGCAGACAGTGTTTGATTTATCATCTCACAGTTTGTGCATGTTTGATAGAGAGCCAGTGGTTGTCCCCTGCTAAGCCTTCAGCACAGGGTGAGGAAAATACATTAAATGGTGAATACATGAGAAGCCTAATGTCATGAGTGCAGAAACTGGCATTGGTAGGGACTTACCTTCCTTGCAAGTAAGTGATATCAAAACAGGAGGTGTCCATGACAGATCAGCCCCACAGGTGTACTTCTTTTGGCCAGTAACAACACGACCACCTGGGCAACTCAGGTGGATGATGTCCCCAATCCGGTACTGGAATTTAAATGGGGTGATTCTGATATCATCGGAGATGGGTGGTCTGGAACAAGTCGACACTGGAGTTTAAGAGATAAATTTGGATGTCTGAATGAATAAGTTGATCATTGGATGAAGGGTGGTGGGAGGTAGGAAACATCCCACTTCCTGAAAATGTTATGGGAGAACTGGGATAAATGTTGCACCCAATGCTCTTAAGTGTGTGTGTGTGTGTGTGTGTGTGTGTGTGTGTGTGTGTCTGTCTGTGTGGAATACACTTCTGCCTACACAATGGGACTTCACATTCCTCTGTGCCCAAAAATCTGCTCTGCAGTGGGGGTGGGGGGCAGCCTCTGGATCAGATTTTGGATGTGCATGAGAAGCTGCAGGTGGTGGGGAGGAGGAATGTGAAAACCCATTGTCTGAGTCCGTTTCCACAATGTTGGATTCTGCCCATAGATGATAAGAAGCTTCACTTCTATTCTTTACACCATAGACAGGGAATCTGTGGTCCTCTATTAGATACTGGTGGCCTGTAATTCCCATCACATCTGCCCATTGGCTATGCTGGCTGGAGCAGATGGGAGTTGTGGAGTCCCAAAGAACATCTGGAAAGCCACGGGTTCCCCATCCCCACTTTCCACCCAAGCTATTCTGCTGCTTCTTACATTGGCACTCGACCGTGTGTTGATTCCATGTTTTGTCCGGCAGGCACCTGAGGAACTGGTACCCAACAAGGTTATAGCCACTCAGGCAGACGACTTCTGCTTCTTCTCCAATGGAATAGTGTGGTTTCTCATTCTGCAATCAGGGTAAGAACAAGCCATGAAGTGGGTGATTCACTGGCTAAATGATAAAAACTAGATGACCCTGAGGTCTAGTGTTGGGGGAGAGAGGTAATAACACTTAATTAAGTATAACATGCAGCTCCTTCCAAAGCAGCAGTGAGAAGATTAGGAGCAAAGCTGGGTTGTCACACACACCTCTTGGGGAAGGACAACACACCCCCACAGGCAGCAGTGATGGCCACAAACCTGAATGGTTTCAAAAGTGTATTGGCCAAATTCATGGAGGTAGTCTTATATTCATAGTCTTATCAGTGATTGCTATGCTCTGCTTCCATGATTAGAGACAGCAAGTCTTCTAAATACCGGTTGCTGTAAACCACAGGTTGGGCGGGGAAAGAGTGCTTTTGTGCTTGGGTCCTGTTAGTGAATTTCCAACAGGTATCGGGGGGGGGGGGGCAAGGTAGGAACAAGATGCTGAACTAGGTGGGCCATTGGCCTGATCCAGCATGTTCTTACATTCTTAATCCAGGTCTTTTAAAATTGTGCCATATTGCTACTGAATGGTCTCTCCATCTTTGGTTTTGGTGAATGTCTAACTAGTTCTGGCACATTTTAGTCTGTACATGCTCACAAAACCATTTCAAAAAGGTGATTCTCATGAACATGTTCCAGGATTTGTGCCCTGAGCCAAAGCCTTCTGCCAGATGGTTTGAGACACCTCCCCCCCCCCAAAAAAAAACCCCTTTCTGTTGCAGTTTGTGAAATGTTCCTCACCCTGATGAATCCATTTTCTGGAGGTACTGGAGTCAGGCATCCCAAGTCTTGTTCAGGTTGATACATATCTACTTCTCTTACGGCTTCATCGTCATTTATGCAAGGAGCCCCTCTGAAAATGCATGAGTTAGGAGCTTATTAAACAAACAAGAGTAACAGAGAAGACATTACAGAGTGCAGTAAAGCTGTCACCCCCTCCACATCAGCATGGCTTCATTAGTGTCAGATTCATTTCTGTTTGTGTACACACCAGGTGGTGTTAACTGAGTGGGAGTGTCCATGGAGAAGATCCTAGGTCCAGCTCCCAGCATCTCTAGGTACAGCTGGGAAAGACCCTTGTCTGAAACCTTGGAGAGCCACCTCTAGTCAGTGCCTTCCCCAACCAGATATTTTGGACTACAACTCCCATCATCCATTACCATACTGGAGCTGATAAGCTTTGCAGCCACAAAATCTGGAGGGCTAGATAGACCAGTGGCTTAACTTGGTATAAGAAAACTTCCTGAATTCCTATGTACCACCCACCTCCTCCAGATTCAGGGAGGGCTCCAAAATGCTAGTGCCAGCACTATTTGGGTTGCACCTACACGGTGACCTTGAAAAGGGACTGCTTTGTTTTTATCCGGTGCACATTCACTCCCTCTGGTGCACTCACTTGTCTTTATCACTCAGCACTGCAGGATCAGGGGATGGGGCAAACTTTAGGGTACAGTAAGATATGTAGCTTGAATTTGAGCAAAGGACTCTGTGCACTGGTGGCACTACACGGATGATGTGATTCTTACTTGTCTTCAAACAGTGAAATATAGCAGTCTTCCTCTCCTTCTCCATCACCTTCACAAGGTTTTCCTCCACTTGTGGGCGGGGGGTTGTTGCACAACCGAGTTCTCCTCCTCTTGAAAGATGCATCACATGAACTCCAGGCAGACCAGCAGCTCCAGAAGCCATCTACTGCAACTAGCATTCAACACAACAAGGTGCAGATGTGAGCTCATCTAAAGACCACTGGTATCAACAGAAAGCCTGTTACCAAACTCAGTGGCTGCATCCATATTTAATAATCCCAGTTTCCTGCTTTATGGTTTAGTGTGAACAAGCAGAAGTGTACTCTCGCATTGCCCGATCACCCCAGCTTCACTTCTCCCCTGGTGTGAGCAGAATAAGCAAACCCTAACAGGCCACTAACACTAGCCAACTTCAAGAGATGACTTGCTGGTTGTGACTTCTTAGGGAGGAACAAATCCTGATCTCTGGTTCAGATGCAATGGGACACCAAGGCCTCTTGGATGGTTTGCCCTGCTCATGCCAGGGGAGGAGGAAAGCCTTAGAAACTGGACAAATTGCAGAAGCACAGCGCTCATTCCCAGTAAGCCATGATAAGCAGAAAGTCTGGCTTATTGTTCTGGAAAGCCAGTGTGGAGACCAGGTTCAAATCCCCCAAGGTCGCTGCCTCTCAACCTAACCTACCCCACAGGGTTGTTGTGGAGATTAAATGAGGAGAGGGATGAAGCATGTACCATCCCCTTGAGATCCTTGGAGGAAAGGTTGCGGATCGGTGGAGTAAATGCTTTGCACGCAAATTACCCCCACTTCAGTTCCAGGCATCTCCAAGCAGGAGAGACCTCTTTTCTGAAACTCTGGAGAACTGTTGCCAGACATTGTAAACATTGCTGAGTTAGGTCTGGCTTAGCATAAGGCAGCTTCCTATGTCTCAATGCAGCAACTGAGTTTTGTCTCTCTCTCTCTTTCTCTTTCTCTCTCTCAGCACACCTTTTGTAATAATGTTGTCTCACCCCTTTCTAAAACCATCAAAAACAGTTCCACAGCCAATTCCATGATTCATTCATTCAACCAATCTGTATATTAGTCATCCGACAAGTGTTCTCTAGGCGACATGGTGCATGAAAACAGATTTTTTAAAAGATCACGGTCCCATTAGAACAATGATTGATAAAGCAACTCTAAAAACAAAGTGAGCACTTCAAAGCTGAGAACTATAGAGTGACAGACAACATGTTTGCCTTGAGCCAAGTGTAATCAGGAGCAGAAAACCTAACAAAATAATAATTCTCAGCCTTTCCATTGTCGCTCTTCTTTTCTACTCCATGGCCCCATTAGCAGGTCAGATATAACCGACTATGCAGGCACACCAAGGACTCAGCTATAAAGCTGCAAATAAAACATTTTAATAATGTTGTAAAGTGCATTGTAGAAATGTGACACTAGATGGCGATGGTGAGCTATGGCAAATTCAATATATTTATCAATATTATTTTTTTTAAAAAAAGCATTTTTACGTTTTTTATATGTGTCTAGATTCCACTCAAGAAGCTCCTTGGGCAGCAATATTTTTTACGGCCATCTACAAAGTCATGCTTTGGGGGGGGCGGGTTTCCAGGATCCCTTGCAACACTGGGTTTTAGATGGCAACCTCTTTCATTGTGTACAGCTGTTGTCCCTATGGCGATCACACAGGGTCCCCAGACGTTTCACCATCTATTGATCCCTGTGCCACCACTTTATTTCTCACTGCCACCACCCAGGCCCTACCTGGTACAATACTGAGTCCAGTCAGGGTTAAATTGGAACATAAACTTTTGTTTATTTATTGCAGTTTAACAAGTGTGTGATTTAATAAACAATATCGGTCAATTACAATCATGGGGTGCCTATCCAGACCTATAACTTCCGCTACTTGCTCTCACTCACTAAACCACCTCTCAGATATTTACTTGTCTTCCTAGCCCCTAACTATTCCTAACTCAGCTTATTTCACTACACTAACTCAACCTACCCCAGACTCTATCCCAATTCACTCCCACTCCAACCAACCACCCAACTCCCAACAAACTCCCCCCTTTGCCCCTCCCAGAGCTGGTTTTATAGTCCCTCTGACTCCACCCCCTGGGTTCTGATTGGGTAACCTGTTTAACTATTTCACCTCCAGCACTCTCATATGTTAACGTCACAGTTCCCCTGCCCCCAAGATAGCACCTGTCACAGGACTCCAGGAAACATCCCAGAGGCTGTGTCCTGCAGCTACATGGGGCAGCAAAAAATGTTGCTGGCCAACCATTCTGATATGTTCACTCTTACTTTCACCAGCTTGTGTCTCAACCATTTAGCACTAGCACCAACATTCCAGGTGAGACTGCTGCATTGGCGTTGTACCTGGAGCTGCCTTTGAAGACCCCATGATTACTTCACTCAGTACAAAATGTAGCAGATGGGTAGCCAAGGCTCAAATGGTACAAGGCACCATATGCATGCTGAATACCTGACTGGTAGTCTGGGGCTCGTATCTCACAGTTATCACCGTAAGTTCCAGCTTTGCAGATACACAGGCATTCGGTCCCAGATAAGACAGGGTGACCATTGTTGGGGCATGGGGCACATCGGCATGGATCATATTTCTCCATATATTCTGAAAAAGCCTTCCTGAGATTCCTGCGTTTGGTCACAGCACATGGGAAGTTCTTCACCAAATCCAAAATGGGGGTCACCTAAGAAGGAATTATGCAGAGTTTCTCAAATGTTGTCATGGTGAAATCCCCTAGGCCTTGTTTGGCCCTTCTCTATACAACCAAGAAAAAAACAAATATTTCTCTTGTGTTTTCTGCTTTTTCTGTACAAGGGCAGTTGAATTACAGAATCATGTCACTGGAAGAGGTGTCTAGAAGACCAGCCAGGTGCCCCAGCATAGATTAAATGAAATGGGAGGAATCAGGACTTGCACAGACAAGGAACAATTTTACATAAATCAGCACATATGCAAATGGAAAAAATAATAATCCTCACTTCTTCTTTTTCGTCTAGGAGAAGTGAGCATCTTACCATCACAGTAAGACCTGTTTTCCTTGTATCTACTCTTTATTTTGCTTTCTATCTCTTACCTCAAAGTCAACCACCACTGGGTTTTCCTTGGTTGATTCCATCCAGTTGGTAAAGATAGTTTGTCCCGGGAAAGACCCTTTTTTCTCCCAGCCTAGCGCTGCAGCATACTGTGCCCTTCCACCCTTGACCAAGGAAATAGACCGTTCAGATGACTTCAGCATGGAACCTAAGATGGATATGAAATCAGCAAATGCAACACACAAACACACAGAGAGAGTAAGGTGATGAGGAAGGGTCATGAACTGGAAGTTCCAGCTGCCAACTGGGGGTGCCAACTGGAGGTGCCTTACTTCCTATACCCTTCTTGGTCTGGGCTTTGAACCAGTCAGTTAGAGGAGGATCCATAATGGAAGAGTGGCCTCTCAGCTACAGTACTGACTTGAGTGATGTCAGCTGACCCCACAGCCAGAAAGTGATCAGCTGACTCCGCAAACCATTGGAGGGGGACCAATACCTATTCCACCCTCCCTCCCTCCCTTTCTGTCTCGTCTGAGCAACTTGTTCCAATGGCTAGTAACTGTCCTAGCTCCCACTGGCTGCAGAACTCGAGCTTGGATTACTTTTTCATCCAAAAACTTTGATGTTAATTGTTAGTGTTTTGAATTTTACTGTATTACTTTCTTTCTTAGTGGGTCATGCAAACCACTATTCTGAATAATGCTTTTCATAGGGTAAAGGGGCACTGGGGGGCGATACTATAGAACCAAGTGTGGGAGGCAGCCTGCAAAAGTTTAGATACTGGTCAGACCTGGCCAGTGGTAACCATTGTGGTGTCTTTCGGACTACACTTCCCAACAATTGTGACCATTTGGTCATGCTGCCCAAGGTTGAATTTCAACAGCTCCTAGAGGGCACCACATTGACTACCCTTGGACTAGTGTCTTGGGAATCTTAAATGCAGAATATGGGGAGCCCTAGATGCGGGTGACGCTGTGGGTTAAACCACAGAGCCTAGGACTTGCTGATCAGAAGGTCGGCGGTTCGAATCCCGTGAGCTCCCGTTGCTCGGTCCCTGGGGTGAGCTCCTGTTGCTCGGTCCCTGCTCCTGGTCAACCTAGCAGTTTGAAAGCATGTCAAAGTGCAAGTAGATAAATAGGTACCGCTCCAGCGGGAAGGTAAACGGTGTTTCCGTGCGCTGCTCTGGTTCGCCAGAAGTGGCTTAGTCATGCTGGCCACATGACCTGGAAGCTGTACGCCGGCTCCCTCGGCCAATAAAGCGAGATGAGCGCCGCAACCCCAGAGTGGGTCACGACTGGATCTAATGGTCAGGGGTCCCTTTACCTTTACCTTTAGGGTAGGATAGCTACCTTCATAGCTCTCGGTCATTTTACTTCTGACGCAATCGTAATGAATATCTGTTTTCTTAATGAAGAAAAAATAGGTTCTTGTCGTTTCTGTTCGCACACAGCCTTCCATTTGTTGCTGGGTTAAGCCTAGACACCATTCAACAGCAGAAATAGCAAATGACATTTCACAAAGGAGAACTGAGCATCCACGATATCAAGCGCAATGGCACCTGATCCTTGAAATTGGTGGTTGTCAGGCTGCGGCCAGCAGCTCACACTCAAACCACAAGGCACGTTTGAAATATTCTTCCACTATGAGAACGTCACGTTTTTCTTTCTTTCCCCTTTTCAAGAGGAAGATCCAGTATCTCATGGCTGTGCAGGAAATTTAGCTTTCCCATTGTTCTAATTTAGCTTCCCTGCTAAAGCTAAGGAGCTTTGAAAGAAACAGCTCTATGGCTTTAACCCATTTCTTGCCTAAATTCTTTTCCTTTATATCCATTTTTCTCTCCCCCTCCCTCATTTGAGTGTGGTTGGAGGAAAAGCAGTATTTTACCCTTTTCCAATACAGTCATACCTCGGGTTAAATATGCTTCAGGTTGAGCGTTTTCAGGTTACGCTCCGCGGCAACCCGGAAGTAACGGAACGCGTTACTTCCGGGTTTCACCACTCGCCCATGTGCAGACGCTCAAAATGACATCATGTGCATGCACAGAAGCAGCGAAATATGTCCCACGCACGCGCAGACGCGCAGTCATGTGTTATGTTCTGCTCAGGATGCGAACGGGGCTCCGGAACGGATCCCATTCGCATCCAGAGGTACCACTGTACACGATGAAAAGGACCCCATCCCACTTCACTTCCAAGCAAATTCCACAAACCCAAGGTAGAGAAATGTTCCCAGACTCATGTTTCCCCATTCCATTCTCTGTTCCTTGAAAAAGTACCAATTATTGTCTCAAGATGTAGATAGGCATACCTGAATTTTTTGTCTGCTCTTCACTGTACTGGTAAAGAAGGTCATATTTGCCTCCCATTGAGCCAGATTTGTAGTAATGAGTCCCAAAGTCATCAAATATCCGGCTGTAAAGGGCATAGTTGTATTCCAGAGGCAGGCTGTTGAGGGCTTGTAAAAACACTCCAGAGAGGTGCAAGCCCGACTGCTTCACTGTGAAATTCGACACAGCAATAACCTTATGGACCCTAATGAAGTTGGAATTCTTGGAAATGGAAAAAGATTGATCATGATGAGAATTATTATGTTGTCTCTCCTCCACCCCTCTGCCCTGGCCTTAAAAACAACAACCCTATTTATCCTCTCTGGCCTATACAATGAACAGCTTGGTTGAGGGTGGGAAACCGGTGGCCCTCTAGATGTTTGCTGGACCCCAACTCCCAACAGCCATGCTGTCTGGGGATGATTATAATTGTAGTCCAAAACCTCTGTAGGGCACCAGGTTGGCAAAGGCTGTCTAGCACGGAGCTTCCATTTATCTGTGAAATCGTCATACACCATATATGCTCACCGGACTGCTTGGATCTGCAGAACTGGAACTGTTATAGGTGCCACATAATAGTCATTCCACACTTGCAAGAAATCAGCCTTTACATGTGGCAGTCCCTCCCTGCCACATCAAGCAGGCAACTTTACACTTTTAGGTGCCACCTAAAAGCATTTTTGTTTAGGCAAACCTATGCAGATATGTAAAATATTTGCATGTGTTTAAATCTGTGTTTATCTTATCACTGATTTCAATTATTATTTGACCGTTTTAAATACCTGTTTTTAACTGTCTTTACCAATAATTTTATTGTTTTACTCTTTTCATAAACCACGCTGAGAGTTTTTTTTTAAAAAAAAACAATCGATCAGTGTATACCTTTTATTTAAAAAGCAAACAGACAGACAATGAATAAACAGGAAGCAGCCTACACAAAGGGCTACACATTCTCACCATTTTGTGGGATGATTTGATGGCTTCGTGGAAGGAACTCGATGCCGTAGTTTCTGTGTTTGACGTTGACCCCCATAAATACGGGATTCCCCAATTATCTTTCCCGTGTCCCCTGAAATACTGCATATTGCTAGAAGAACATACCAAGGGTGTTAAATCTGTATAGTAATTTGTTTTCAGGTCATCTTCTCGATGCTTCACCTGTCAAGAGAGAGCCACAGATTCATGTTTGGGTTGGAGAAGAACAATGGAAATAAAAGCCTCTGGACTACAGCCAAATGAAATAAATGTGTTGCTTTGCCAAATTGCTTTAAATATAAACTATGTGATAAGTTACTTTAAAAAAAGCCATTATTTACAAAAGAAAAGAAAATGAACATGGATTTCAAAGAAAAAAAATTATTATGAATTGGTGCTGTTCAGAATTTTATACCGTTCATACAGAATTTGACTTCACCCCTGGAGGCGTACTGTCTCACAAGACAGACAGATGCCAACAACAAGAAGTCTACAGAATTTTGGACAATTTTATATACAAGTGCTGGTATAGCACAGAGGCGAAGAGATTGAAGGCTCGCTGGCCACCTTAGTTGCTAGTCCTACAGAAGGCCTTGCCAAGCCACCTGAAAGTGAACAGACTCAAGGTTTGCAGGGACACGAAATGTGCTCCTTTTGTCTTCACTCTTCAGAAGGACGCAGCTCCCGCCATAGAAAGAAAAATCCAGGACTTCTCCTCGGCTCTCTCCTGCCAGAATATGGTATCTAGAATGAAAGATAGATTAAGCAAAGTTGTAATTGAGCAAATAAAGATTAGATTACCTTTAAATGATAGAAAGCCTTTGTTGCTGTCTTGCACCTAATTTGCACCAAATCACCAAATTTGTTACACGTCACCCAGAAAAGTCCCACAAAAACAAACACCTCAGCACTCCAGGGTGGTCTCACCTTCATGGATGCTCTGGTGGGGCCCTTGCTTAAAGTTTGATTACCCTAATTCATAATTTTTTAATGTAAATATACAGCATATCCCACAAGTGTCCCAGAAAAACAGAGACATCCTGTTTTTTATCGCAAGAGAACGGCAGCCATTTTGGTTGCCGGGATCTTGTGCAATTTTGCGCTGTCTTTTCAGGGCCGCAATCTTGCATGGCAAGCCAAAACAGACAATTTGGGGCACTGTGCCTGAGAAAGTACTTTGCGGGGGCAGTGCAAAATAGTGCAAGATCACGGCATACAAAATGCTCTCACAATAAACAATGGGAAGACGGCATCTGGGAAGAAGACATCACGGATTTTTCTTCAAAGTGTTCGAGTCTTCCACTGGTCGTGTGCTATGATTTAGTACAAGCACCCCTCCCCCCCCCCCCGTGGCATCACATTTACAAAAATTGCCCCTATGAAGCCCAAGTGAAAGCTATATACAGTGGTACCTCTGGTTGTGAACGGGATCAGTTCCGGAGGCCTGTTCACAACATGAAAAGAGCGCAACCCGCAGCGGCGCGTCTGCGCACATGTGGGTTGCAATTTGCCGCTTCTGCGCATGCGTGTGATGTCATTTTGCACGTCCGCATATGCGCGAGTGGCAAAACCCGGAAGTAACCCTTTCCGGTACTTCTGGGTTGCCACGGGACATAACCTGAAGGAACGTTACATGAAGTGGACGTAACATGAGGTATGACTGTACCCCAGGCCCATGAGCTGCACACTGGGTATGGTCTTGACTGATGGGCGGCAGGTGTTCTTTATCCTCCCACAGTGCCTTTCATCTGAATTGTCTCCACAGTCATTGTCTCCATTGCATCTCAGTTGTCTGGCAACACAGCGACCTGTTTCGGAGAAAGAACAGCAGCATGACGACCTTCAGGTACGAGTAAGCCTCCCTCACGGCACGACTCAAGTTGTGCTAGCTAGGACTAATTGAACAGCCCAGCAGTGTATTTAATGACTACTTCAACAGAGCATAACCATATGTGGGAGAGAGGTTGTTTTTCGTTCTTATTTTCATTATGTATTTTGTGCTTTTAAATATTGTATTTTTATGTTGTGAACCACCCTGAGATCCACAAATGAAGGGCGATATACAGATTTAATAAATAATAAAATGCTAACAACAGGAAGAAATGTGCTGGTTTAAGAACCCGCAAAAGAGCACTCAAAATTGACAGGCCCTGAAGTAAAACAGCATCATAGAATCCCTGTTCCAACTATATATATAGGTGTGGTTTTTTTAATTGGAAAAGGGTTGCTTTTGTTTGTTTTATTTGTTTTGAGGGCGCTAAATATATTTAGAAAGTTTGTACGAGTTTAAACTTGTTTTAGTCTTTCCTATTGTAGTTTTAGCTTTCTGTATGTTTAAACTGTGGTTGCAAATCTTTTAGCGATACTTGTTTTCTTTTTTTGCAAATCGCTTTGAGGTATTTTCTACAATCCAGCAGTATATACATTTTATGAAATAAATAAAACAAATAATACTTTTTGGGGTAGTGGTGGTGGTTCTGAGCACCATCAGTTTTTCTTCTGTGAATTGGTTATTTTGTGGTGGGCACAACAGTTTATTATTTCCAGATGTGTCCTCTCACCCAGAAAAGTTGGTGACCACAGGCCTTGAGGTTCAGAATCCATGAGATAGAAATAGAGATGATATATAGATAGATGATAGATAGATGATAGATAGATAGATAGAAATATAGATAGATAGATGACAGATAGATATAGATAGATAGATGATAGATGATAGATAGATAGATAGATAGATAGATGATAGATAGAGAGAGAGAGATGATAGATAGATGATAGATAGATAGATAGATAGATAGATAGATGATAGAGAGATAGAGAGAGAGAGAGAGAGATAGATAGATAGATGATAGATAGATAGATAGATAGATAGATAGATAGATAGATGATAGATAGATAGATAGATAGATAGATAGATAGATGATAGATATAGATAGATGATAGACAGATGATAGATAGAGCTAGATAGATGATAGATAGATAGAGCTAGATAGATGATAGATGATGATAGATAGATAGATAGATAGATAGATAGATAGATAGATAGATAGATATAGATAGACAGACAGATAGATGATAGATAGATGATAGATAGATAGATAGATGATAGATAGATAGATAGATAGATGATAGATAGATGATAGATTATAGATAGATAGATGATAGATGATAGATAGATAGATGATAGATAGATAGATAGATAGATAGATAGATATAGATATAGATAGATAGATGATAGACAGACAAACACAGAGAGATGTATAAATGCAGAAAATACCATTTTCACACTGGAACTTATTCCCACAATTGACTTCCTCTATCCTGCATAACTTTGTGGGGAAGCATCTCCGGAAATCTGTCATCTGCTCAGTACAGGGTTGACCTCCAAACTGAGATGGCTGTACCAGAGACCTGACACGAAACTGAAATAGATGGAAATACAAGGGTGGAATCTCCCCACCTATGTCCATTTGACTCACAAGCAACCGCATATACGTGCAGGTCTGACTCATGCCAGAGCGCTGGAAAAACGGGACATCTCAGGATCCAATCAGAAACCAGGATTGTTGAGTGGTATGGTATAAGATCCTCCGGGCTTGGCTCAGCGGGTTGGATCTCGGCTGAGCTGGGAAGGGGAAGTCACAACTGTGTAGCCAATGCCGGCTCAATACATTTTGCTGCCTGAGCCAAAGGGCAAGATGGGGGTCTTTCCCGAGGCAGAAACAGAAGCCAGTGGAGTGACATTTGAACCCTACTTTAGTACTGGTGTCTTCCACTGCACTTGATGGCAGCAGGCTAGCATAGGGGTTTTAGGGCAGGCCACATGCTCACAGCTCACAGTACTCACTGAGGCTCCCCGCACCTCAGTGTCTGCCGCCTGAGGCACAAAGGCAGATTACAGAGTTCCGTTTTCTCACGTGTCCCTGCAATCAAATTGCTTACTTGCTTTTTAACGCATGGGTCACACTCTGACCAGGAGCCCCAGTCACTGATCTGGCAGTTAATGGGGCAGGCTTGCTGGTTGCAGGCCCGCGTCTCTCTCCACGTGCACAATCTGTCGCAAGAATTCTTATAATAGTAGGCATCGTAGTTGCTTTCCCTGCAAGATGAAGGTGCTGCAAATTAGTGCTGCTTCTTATGTTGGGGAAATGGTGGAGCGGGGTAGGGGAGGGTTTACATACAGGCCCAGCCCTCTCATATTCATTCCAGGCATGGACAGGGCCCTCCCTTGATGGCAACAAGTACTGTATTTTTTGCTCCATAAGGCGCACTGGACCATAAGGGGAAATCAAGAAAAAAAATATTATTTTCCCCCCAGCCCCAAAGAGCTAAAAAGGAAGCCAAGACAGCCAGCGGGATCCATCCTGCTGGCTGTCTTGGCTTCTGCCATAGCCGCGCGCAACCTCTCTGGCCGGGCAATTCTCCCATCTCCCGCAAAAGCCCACAGGAGCCGCGCACCCTTTAAGGAGCGCGTGGCTCCTGCAGGCTTTTCTAAGAGGAGGGAGAAGTGACTGACTGGCCGCGTCAATCCCTTCTCCCACCTGGGGAAAAGCCCGCAAGAGCCGTGTGGAGCTTGTGTTCGGCTCTTGGGGGCTTTTCCTGACTGCCTCCCCCTGCATTCGCTCCATAAGACGCACACAAATTTCCCCTTACTTTTTAGGAGGGGAAAAGTGTGTCTTATGGAGTGAAAAATGCGATATCTTGACCACCCCCTCCAGTCACATGGGGAGCATGAGAAAGGGCCCTATACAATTCTCCACTTATGGGTATAGGACTCCAATTACAATTCTCCACTTATGTGTATAGGCATGGCATGAGGCAGGAATCCTGGGCCTGTCAGGATGCCCTTCCCATGGGAAAGTTCTATATATGTCATAGAATCATAGAATTGCAGAGCTGCAAGGAACTCTGAGGGTCATCTCGTCCAACCCCCAGCAATGCAGGAAACTCAACACACGGTCTCCCATCCAATCTGAAATCGCACCGGACCCTGCTTAGCTTTGCAAATGTGCTAGAAATTTTATTGCTGCACCACGGTTCTTTACTGCATGGCACCCATCCCTGGTGCTGCCCCCTCCACTGCCCCCTGGAAAGCTCTGTTGGGGAGGGGTGGTCCCAGAGGATTCCTTGTCCAGGACCCTCTTGAATGTGGCCCTTGCCAAAGCATTGATTACTGATGGAAGAAACTAATGTGGGAAGCTTTTGCTTCCTTCCCTAACCTTCTCCTTTCTGGTTTGTCAGACAAAGCAAATAATAATTATGAATGGATGACTATATAAATTCAAATTATTGCTATTAAGAACTTCATGACAGTAAGAGCTGTTCAATAATGGTACAGACTACCTTGGAAGGTGGTGGACTTCACTGGAGGTTTTTAAACAGAGGTTGGATGGCCATCTGTCAGGGATTCTTTAGCAGTGATTCCTGCGTTGCAGGGGGGTTGGACTAGATATGGTAAAGGTAAAGGGATGCAGGTAGTGCTGTGGCCTAAACCACTGAGCCTCTTGGGCTTGCCGATCAGAAGGTCGGCGGTTCGAATCCCCATGACGGGGTGAGCTGAGCGCCGCAACCCTATAGTCACCTTTGACTGGACTTAACCATCCAGGGGTCCTTTAACTTTTAACTAGATATGGATTCCTTCCAACTCTACAATTCTATGATGATGATTATTTCTATAGCATATTTCTGGAAATTAAGTATAAGTTTGTTATTAATGAAGGTGAGATCTTTTCCCCCTCTGGTGTTCTAAAGGTGGGGAGGAGATCTTGTGATTGCTAATACCAACCTTGATCTGGTTTGCGTCCCATGATTACAAGTCTGTGAACAGCTGGACCAGGAGCTCCATGGGTAATGGTCACAGTAGCACCCAAAACTTTTCCTAATTATAAGGCTCAGTAGGATAAGGAATACCAAGCTGGTTCTCTCCATCGCCTGAAAGCGTCCAGTTACAAAGAATATGCAAATAAGTAGTAGTAGTAGTAGTAGTAGTAATGTAAGAATAATTTAATTCACTGTTTTACTTGTAGGAATAGTCAATAAATACACTATCCTGTTTCCAAGAACCAATAGTATGTCCTGGATAATCTTTTACACACCAGTAAGGACATGGGTGGAGCTGTGGTCTAAACCACAGAGCCTAGGACTTGCCGATCAGAAGGTCAGCCGTTCAAATCCCCGAGACGGGGTGAGCTCCCATTGCTCAGTTCCAGCTCCTGCCAACCTAGCAGTTCGAAAGCACGGCAAAGTGCAAGTAGATAAATAGGTACCGCTCCAGCGGGAAGGTAAACGGTGTTTTCCGTGCGCTGCTCTGGTTCGCCAGAAGCTGCTTAGTCACGCTGGCCACACAACCCGGAAGCTGTACACCGGCTCCCTCGGCCAATAAAGTGAGATGAGTGCCACAACCCCAGAGAAGTTCGCGACTGGACCTAACGGTCAGGGGTCCCTTTACCTTTAAGGGTCTTCATTGGGCTGTGTTGTTGTAAACCCTGAGCTTGCTGACACCTCCACCATTTTTCTTGATGTCTCCATTTCTGTCTGTACTCACTAGTTGCATTTGCAATTAGGGAGAGTGTGGTGTATGGGGTGTTAGGGGAAGGGTAGTACCTCTGTTGGGTTCATGTTGTTCTCCTTCTGGGGTAGTTTGTCCACCTTTGGTCCCCAAACTGCCCTCAGCTCTCCCCTGTGGCTCCTAGAATCTGTCAACATGTTACAGTGGCCACATCTCAGGAATGACTTTGGTTGACCAGCTGAACCAAGTGAGGGTCGCCAATGAGCCTCTAAACCTCAGTGAGTTAGGGACTTCCCCTGCATGCAAAGACAGGCTCTAGCGGATTGAGTGGATGAAACCGATAGTGGGTCCAATGGTCAAGAAGGCAGTTTCTGCACATACTGTTGAGGGAAGTGAGGGGCAAATGGGGCTCATCAACCTGGGAAGGTAACCCATCTAGGAAAATGCTGATCCTAAACCTCCGCTGCCTTGTGGGATATTTTCAGAAGGAAAGCCTAAGAAGTAAACCCTACGCAAATCCAGAGTGGATTTCCTAAAATGGTTGGGTGGTACCTTGTATGCCTCCTTCCAGCAACTCCTGCAGCCAAGCAGGTGCCAAAAGCATTGCTCTGCTTTCCTTTGGACCACGTCACCGAGGCTGAGAGGGAGGTCTTGTCTGGGCAGCCCAGGACCTCTCTACATACCGTCCATGCTTATTGTCCTGGAGAGGTCACTTTGGTCTGCTAACACAGCAGTGTTAGAGGCACTCACATTGTTGCTCAAAACAGACAGATGCCAACCAAAACCTTAACTAAATGGAATCTCTGTGTCCAGAAGGAACAGACAGAAGGCCATTTTCAAGCCATTTTAATTCACAATATACATTTAAAGCATATTCATTCAACGTATGTGTAAAACACATGACTTCCCCCAAAGAATCCTGGGAAGTGTAGTTTGTCAAGGGTGCTGGGAACTCTGTGAGGACGAAACTACAACTCCCGCGATTCTTTGGGGGAAGTCAAGAGCATTGAATGTGCTTTAAATGTACACTGTGGAGCAGTTCTAGAGGCATTTGGATGTCCTTTGTTTATAAAAGAGGTTGCTGATCTCAATCATCTTCATGTGACCCAACATGGCAATTCGTAGATTTGCATATTTCCCTGAATTAATGCACATAAAGCCCAATATACCAATGAATCAAGCATCTGTCAAAGAAAGAGACTTACCCCGCTTGGCCAAAAACCATGTATAGGAAGCCACAATATGCCAAAGAGAAAGAGCAGATTTGCAGATTCAGTCCCCCGGTCTACTCACAATTAGTATTGAATTATTATCTTTTCTTTTAGCTGGCTATCGAAACTAGAAACTGGGTTGGCCTTTCTGATGAGACGTTTATTTGTATTAGTTAAGTTTTAACAGAACAGAAACTTTATTCCCCAAATGTATGTCAAGTGGACTCGAGGTTATGGTCAATCAATGCTGAACACAGAATGGCGAGGCAACAGGTAAATACATCTTGTACTACAAAATGGCCCCCAAGCCACCTACATTAGACAGGATTCTAACCATCACAATATGCACCAGTGGGGATTGTGTGAAACCAGAATTACATAATAGCCCTAAAACTGCCACTTTCCGAAGCTCTGGACTTCCCAGGGAAGTTCTCTGAAACTGGAGAAAGCTTGCATCATCTAGACATATCTGGAGTGTGGCCTCCTACACTCTTGGTTGGCTTCTGAAGTCAAATTTACATCTAAGGCTGCATTCACATGGCAGCTCATTCCATTTCCCCACATTCCCTGTCAATTTCCACATTGCATTTGATCTTTCGCACAATGTAAGAGTCACTTCTGAGAATCTAATGGAAGTTTAGTGCTTATTTTCTAGTTTACTGGTTCTGGAAATAATCTGTTTGCAACCTCATTAGCCTAGAAAATTAAAGGAGTAAATATGATGGAATTGGGGGTGGTATATACTGGCATGCTGTTCTTTCCTGTCCTTTTCGTGAGTGAAGAGAGAAGCAGGCATGTGTGGAAAGGGCAGGGGAGTAGAGGCATTGTCCAAAGGCTTCCATTGTTGGGCCACACCACGCCCACTGGTGTGAGTGAACTTTAGTGTGACATGCTGGTCAAAAAGCCACAGCATGCAACAGGTTCTGTTGTGTGAAATGAATATTAGAACATAGGACAGAAGTAGTGGCATTATAAGCAGGAAAACAAATACAACATTCCTCGCATCTGAGCAGTGCTGGATTTATGTATAAGCTAAACAAGCTATAGCTTAGGGCCCCCCAAAAATTAAAGAAAAAACAACTGGATGTACATTTTCAAAATATAAGATAAAAACAAATAAAATAAAACCTACATACAGCAACAGTGTTTTATTTTGTGTAGGCTCCTATTTTGTTATGTGCAAATGGCTATTATATCCATAAATTACCATATAGCATATAATCAACACAAAAAACAGCGACAATTTGTTGTTGGCAAAGGACAGCTGGACATATAAAGGGCCCCATTACCTTCAGTAGCTTAGGGCCTCACCAAACCTAAATCCAGCCCTGCATGTGAGGAACAAGGAAGCAGCTGAGGGAAAGCCAGCGGCGACCTTGTAAATTTGTGGAGCTGCCTTAGACCAAGTCGTGCTATTGGGCTGTCTAGCCCAGTCTTGCTCACTTCAGTAGGTGGTGTCTCTCCAAGACCTTTCCCAAGCCTAAGTCCTGAGATTCATTCCATTGGAGATGATGAGTGTCAAACCTGGACATTCAGAATGCAGAATATGTGCTCAACCCGACCACTGATCTTCCAGTGAGGCAAAAACACTCAAAGGAGGTGCAAGGCAGAGCCAATGAGTGGGGCGGCCTGAGGAGAGACAGAAAGGCCCGGAGGGTCACATTTCGCCCTGAGCCTGAGAGTCCTGTCCCCTTGAATAGATTGCCAGCTCATGTCAGCTGTTTCTAGACTCATAGAGGGATACCTTTGTCAACTGGTAGGGCCGGCCCTGACATGCAGCAGTTGAAGCAGCATCCTCCCGGGGGCACTAAGAAGGGGATAGAAGACAAGAAGGCAAAACCTAGTGTCTGAAGAGTGAAGTAACAGTTTATAAAACTGTAGTAGGGAGGCATCAGTTGTGAACCACTTCTGACAGCAAAATGCCTCAGGTTGACATTGCCTGCCGTCCCTAATTTTACTGAATTCTTACTATTCAATATTTTTATCTTTATTTTCTATATTTTAGCATTCTAATCATGTCGAGAGGCACTGTCATGGGATTTTCATAAAGCGGCTTCTTGTGAGAGGAAAGGCACTCCACACTAGGACTGTGTGCATCTTGTAAGTAGAGAAGCTGACTTCCTTCAAAGGAAGGACACTCTACGCACGGCCAGAGAAAGTCAGCTAATGGAAAGCAGGATTGGCGTGGCCTTGAACCCCCATGAGCATTTTGGGCTGTGAGAAGAAATAGCCCTGAATCAGAAAGCTCCGTCTTTGAAATCCAAGCTGCATGTAGAGGCCCAGAACAAATGCAGCCACGGAAGCTGCGAACCCAGCAGTGACCCCCGAAGGCTCTTAGTCCAAGCAGCGTCCTTCATGTGCTACTTCAAAGTTCATTTTGGAGCATTTCATGGCCCCCAGTGTGCAGAGGTTGGCTGTCATCCTTCTGTGCCGAACGTTGAGGCAGAAGAGGTGCTCCTCACTTGGTGGGCACTGGCTGGGGATCAGGCAGAAGCAGGTATTGTGCGTCTCTGCAAGAGAGAAATAGGTTTTTGTTTCACTCAAATGGTACCCAGAGAAGAAAAAGAGGAAGAGTTTGGCTTTGATATCCCGCTTTATCACTACCCGAAGGCGTCTCAAAGTGGCTAACATTCTCCTTTCCCTTCTTCCTCCCCCACAACAAACACTCTGTGAGGTGAGTGAGGCTGAGAGACTTCAGAGAAGTGTGACTGGCCCAAGGTCACCCAGCAGCTGCATGTGGAGGAGCGGGGAATCGAACCCAGTTCACCAGATTACGAGTCCACCACTCTTAACCACTGCACCACACTGGCATGTTAAAGGCTGGAAATATTATAGAAGGAAGACAGAAATACAGCGTCTGGCTGGAGTCTCTTCCAGCCCAACTTTGAGGTGCTTGGGATTGAACATGGCACCTTCTGCATGCAAAGCAGATGCTCTACCACTGAGCTACGACGGTTCCCCAGGAAGTTCACAACTACTGACATTAGGAGCTGCCAGGTCAAAAATTAAAAAGGTGTCTTCTTTTCCTGGTCTTCTGGAGATGTGCTCAGCTCACCCACTGAGAAACAATGTACTAACTTGTGTTAGCTTATTATACTTCAAAGAAAAGAGTCGATTCTCTTTCACACGCCAGCCTCATTCTGACCTCTCTCCACACAGCCATTGTCCTTCCCTTTCTTGGCTGAACCGGTCGGTGCAACAGGCCAGCCAAGAAACATTTCGTAACCTTACGGGAAAAGCCATGGTTGTTTCTCCCTCGTTGCACAATAATTCTTGATCAAACAATCCCACGGGGATTTCACTTCTTAGCACAGGCACGCATTCAGAAATATACCAGATCGTTTTCATAAAACAAACAGTACTTTCCATTCCCAGCTGCTGCTGTTTGTACAAGATGGAACTTTTGACTGTGTGTTGGGAGCTGGAAGGGGATCACAGCTCTACTGGGACCACCCTGGGATTTCCAAGACAGATAATGTTCTTTTCCTCTATTGGCCATGGCTGAAGTTGGCAGTTGGTCGTGTTGGGCACTTGCTGCAGCTTAGTTGGTACAGCAACCTATAACCCAGGGGTAGGGAACCTCCAAGTCTGTGGGCCAGTCCACATTAGCCCATGGAACCATTTCTCCACACCCACCGACCCATCAACTGACATCACTAGTGACATCATCTCACAGCCGTGAGGGTGGGTTGGCTGTATACACCTCTGTTCCTGGGCAGCCAAATGAGCAGAATTTAACCCCTCACTCATTAGCTGATGTGCAGGGGGTTAAATCATAGAATCACAGAATTGTAGAGCTGGAAGGGACCATGAGGGTCATTGAGTCCAGCCCCTGCCCAAAGGAGTCCAAACTTTTGCCCAGCTCAAACCCATGAGATTAAGAGCCTCATAATCTACCAGCTGAGCTATGCCAGAGCTGCTCAGTTTGGCTGAATTCCATGCCATGGAAACTCCTGCTAAAACCAGGTTTGGCCAATGGAGCCAAAGAGGTTCTCGCCTCTGTTTTAATCAGTCAATCAAATTAATTGACTAAAGATGCAACTGTAGTTGCTGCAAGTGCGGTCACAGTGCTGAGCATTAGCCCAGAGCCACTGCAGGACCGAGGAGTCGTGCTTACCCAGGCAGCTCTCCCAATCATAGCATGTGTCGTAGCCACAAGGTTCTTTCTTTATGCTGTTTGCGGACATTTTGGCCCTTTCCTTGGCCCACCACAAGTCAGTGTCACTGAGGCAAGGGCCAGCATGCAGGAAATGGAGCGAATCCTCTGCAAGGCATTTTTTTGCTAAATACCGACAGCTGGGCTTTGTAAGGGTTTGCTCAGAAGCTGCATCCAGGACACAAACATCTTCAGAGTAGTGGCTGTGAAAACACAAAGAGAAAGAATTTAGTGGACAGGAGGAGGAGTGAACGGGAGTGGGAGGCGGGTGGTGCTGTGGATTAAACCACAGAGCCTAGGACTTGCCGATCAGAAGGTCGGTGGTTCGAATCCCCGTGACGGGGTGAGCTCCCGTTGCTCGGTCCCTGCTCCTGCCAACCTAGCAGTTCGAAAGCACGTCAAAGTGCAAGTAGATAAATAGGTACCGCTCTGGCGGGAAGGTAAACGGCGTTTCCGTGTGCTGCTCTGGTTCGCCAGAAGCAGCTTAGTCATGCTGGCCACATGACCTGGAAGTTGTACGCCGGCTCCCTCGGCCAGTAAAGCGAGATGAGCACCGCAACCCCAGAGTCGGCCACTGGACCTAATGGTCAGGGGTCCCTTTACCTTTACCTTAGGAGGAGTGAAAGGAGAAGCTAATTCTAGTTTTGTCCCCATATTCCTCCCACTACACAACAAAAAGGAGGAACCTGACAGCTAGTGCCGCCTTCTGAATTGGTTGCAAAAAAAGAGGGCAAGTTGAGGTTAGTGGGGCAGTGCCCTGTTTGCCCGAATGAACCAGTCTGTGATGGATGGATGGATGGATGGATGGATGAAAGGAAGGGCAGCCTAGGTTCCATCATCTGTAAAGGGGGACTGTAGAACAGCTGATTGTAAATAACCTGAAGCCTGCTCAGCACATTGGAGTGATTCAAGGAGACAATGAATCTAAAGTCTAGAATGTCCCTGGGCTTATCAGACAGCTTTATGAGACCAACATAAATCTGACATGGAGGCAGATGATGCTTTGTTTGTTCTTCAGAGTGTTGAAAAGAGGTACATGAGAAGCTTTGTTGCTTGCTGTGAGTACAGTAATCTCCTGCCAAACAGGTTTTGTCGTGGGTTTTTTTTTTGGGTGGGGGGCAGCAGGGTAGTGTTTCAAAAACTTATTTGACCAAGGATGGCAGTGGAACAAAAGAAATATGTGTTTGCATCAACACCTCTGTCATGCTGCTTAATAGCCATTGTCTGTTTCTTTATTTACATATGTATAGGGAATCCCACAAGCCTTGAAATCTCAATGAAACTTCCCACTCCAGCTAAAGAAGTTTAGAGCTATACATATTTCAACATCTTACATGTGGGTGGGGAGGGGATGAAGCTTTCCTTACCCACAGTCCTCTGTTGGCGACAGGCACACACACTGGGATCCAGCCTGCTTTTGGCCTGGCCTGCAACTGCCTTGAGCTTGAGAGTGACCATCTGGGGGGAAAACAACAACCAGCAAATCATGATTTTCATGGGGCTCGGAAACACAAATCCTATTGCAGATAACATAACATATGAAGCTATTTTATGCTGAGTCAGACCTTTGGTCTGTCTAGCTCAATACTGTCTGCACTGACTGGCAACAGCTCTCCAGGGTTTCAGGCAGAGGTGTCTCCCTGGACATGCCAAGGATTGAACCTGGGACCTTGTGCAGGCAAGGCAGATGCTCTGTCACGGAGCTGCAGTCCTTCGCCTGCACTGAGCATTGACAGACGTAGAGACTTGAAAGGATTAAGTTTGAATGTGGTATGAAATGAGAGAAGAAGACTTTGAAAAGACGCATACGGAGAACTGATATATTAGAAGCAAGAGAGCACAGCAGCAATGAAGCCTAAAGTCACAAGGCAGGAATGGAAAGGAGGACATACTATATCAGAGAGGTGCATAAAAATTGGTTTTGGTGGGTGTCCATTTATTTATTTGCTGCATTTTTATTCCTCCCTGCTCCTAGAGAGCTCAAGGCACCATTCTTCTTCTTCTTCTTCGATCACTCGTAACCAAGTAAGATTGTCTTCCATAAATATAGTTTTAACAGTGAGCCCATAAGTGACTGTGGAGGCCAAGTCTGGATCCACATGTCCTTCCAAGTGGGGAGATAGGCTTCTGGGTGGGAGTTGATCATGGTGAGGGTTTTCCTTAGTGTGTTTCTCCCTTTCGTCCTGAGTTTGAGCATCTTCAAAGTCCATGACACCTTTGGTAAAGGCTGTTCTCCAAGTGGAGGGCTCACAGGCCATTGTTTTCCAGTTGTCAGTGTTTATACTACTTTGTTTTTTAGATTTGCCTTGAAAGAGTCTTTGAGTCTCTTTTGTTGACCACCAGCATTACACTTACCATTTTTAAGTTCAGAATAGAGTAGTTGTTTTGGAAGACGATAATAAGGCATCCACACAACATGACATGACATATGTAGTTGTGCTCTTTTATCTTTACAACAACCCTGCAAAGACTGAGAAGCAATGACTGACCCAAGATCAACCAGTGAGCTTCATAGCTACATGTGAATTTGAACCTGCATCTCCCCAGTCCTGGTTTGGCAGATTGCTAGCCACTGAACCACATAGAATCAACTTGCTTCCCTTTACCTTTCTCACAGGTGAGCAGGCTCCAAACAGGAGGCTTCCAGGATGGCCCTTTCCCACAAGTGTATTGTCTGTGGCCACTTAGGATGTAGGTTGCAGGGCAGCTAAGTTGGATGGTTTCTCCAATGCTGTAGTCACTTTTAAATGGAGAAATGGATACACTAGGAGATGCTGATGGTCTGAGACAAGAGGATGCTGTAGCAAAATAAAATAATAAAATAAGCATCTTGTGATAAAAAGCCTGCAGGTTAAACATGCAGTTAAAGATCCACTCATATGTTTAGTTATCCCTTTGCTCCAGATTCAACTAAACAGTTGCACTAGCAGAAGCAAGAGCAATAAGTCCCACTAACACAATGGGGCTTTCCCCCTTCTCCTCCTCCCCATAAATTGGCTCTGCTGGGGTTGGGAGAACCCACAAAAGGTCACACAATGGGAGGAGGGGGGAATCGTTCTTTATGGCAAGGATTTTTCTGGCTCTTACGCTGGCAGTCGACAGGCCTCTGTGCCCACGTTTGATCTGGTAGGCAGAGAAAGAACTGATACCCCACAAGGTTGTATCCACTCAAACAGACAACTTCAGCATGTTCGCCAATAGCATAATAGTTCTTTTCATTCTGAAATCAACAGGGAGAATTGGTTTTACTCGCTGAACAAGTTTTAAAAAGTTTTGGAATCACAACTTGGATTGGCAACACGAAAGCTCTTCCACAGAACCTTTCTTAAGGATATCACTAGCCCTTCTATTTATTTGGGCAAATGCCATCCCATCCTTCTACACAAGTACTCCCAGGGAAGCTAGTGTATCCAAAAAGTTCTCCACTGTTCCTTTATCTGTTCAACAACCCTGTAAAGTAGGTGAGGCTGAAAGTAAGCCAATGGTTCCAATGGGCTCCATGCCTGAGTGGGAATTCCCAGAAGGATCTCCCAAATCCTAGTCTGATAATCTAATCTCAAAAAAACTAATGTTTTATCTCCTCCTGGATAGCCCAGTTGGTTATAGTGTGGTGCTGATACCAAGGTTGATGGGGCAGCTGCATAATCCTGCATGGCGGGGGGGGGGGGTGACCTAGTGTCAGGAATGAGCCAGCTCCAAGCAAAAGTTTGCAGCTAACTGCAGAAAACAGCCAGGAACAGAGAGGCTGCTTTGATGTTAGTCAGACAGAGGAGAGCCAGCAGCTGCATACTCCAGCTCCTACTGACCTTGACGTGGAAGCTGATAAGACAGTAAAGGAGATCAGACTAGAACGCTGTCAAAGCTTGCCGGAAGCACAAACAGGCGGGAAAGATTTAAGAGACAGCCTCTCAGAGAATGGGGAAGAGGTGGGGGCTGACACACTAAGTCCAAGGACTCAGCAAATGGGAGGGCTGCAAGACAGGAAGCAAAACAAAAGACATAAGAAGATAAAGTTCAGTTGCTTCTGGTCACACCGGAAGCAGTCTTCAGAAGGGTCATCTTGAGTAATGGTGCCGGAGGCTTTGTTAGAGCCATCCAGAGCGATCTGTTTGTTTTTGCAGTAAATCCTCCTTTTTCATTAGCTATGCTTACTGTGTTATCAAGCTGAGAACTTGGACTCCTGACACCTAGATGATCCTCTGCTTCCCTTCCAACTCTACAATTCTTTGATTCTATCTTAAAGGCAGAATGACAGTTGCAATGATGTAATGAAGAGTCTTGCTGGATGAGGTCAGAAGCTCATCTTGTCCAGCATCCTGTTCTCACAGTGGCCAACTAGATACCCTCAGGAAGCTCACAAGCAGAACCAGAGCACAAGAGCACACTCTCCTCCTGAGGTTTCCAGCAACTAGTTCACAGAAGCACAATACCTTTGACCTTGGAGGTAGACAGCATGGTTAGCAGCCATTGATAGCCTCATCCTCCATGAATTTGTCTAACCCTCTTCTTGTTGTTGTTTAGTCGTTTAGTCGTGTCCGACTCTTCGTGACCCCATGGACCAGAGAACGCCAGGCACTCCTGTCCTCCACTGCCCCCCGCAGCTTGGTCAGACTCATGCTGGTAACCTCGAAAACACTATCCAACCATCTCGTCCTCTGTCGCCCCCTTCTCCTTGTGCCCTCCATCTTTCCCAACATCAGGGTCTTCTCCAGGGAGTCTTCTCTTCTCATGAGGTGGCCAAAGTACTGGAGCCTCAGCTTCACAATCTGTCCTTCCAGTGAGCACTCAGGGCTGATTTCCTTCAGAATGGAGAGGTTTGATCTTCTTGCAGTCCATGGGACTCTCAAGAGTCTCCTCCAGCACCATAATTCAAAAGCATCAATTCTTCGGCGATCAGCCTTCTTTATGGTCCAGCTCTCACTTCCATACATCACTACTGGGAAAACCATAGCTTTAACTATACGGACCTTTGTTGGCAAGGTGATGTCTCTACTTCTCAAGATGCTGTCTAGGCCTGTCATTGCCCTTCTCCCAAGAAGCAGGCGTCTTTTAATTTCGTGGCTGCTGTCACCATCTGCAGTGATCATGGAGCCCAAGAAAGTAAAATCTCTCACTGCCTCCATTTCTTCCCCTTCTATTTGCCAGGAGGTGATGGGACCAGTAGCCATGATCTTCGTTTTTTTGATGTTGAGCTTCAGACCATATTTTGCACTCTCCTCTTTCACCCTCAATAAAAGGTTCTTTAATTCCTCCTCACTTTCTGCCATCAAGGTTGTGTCATCTGCATATCTGAGGTTGTTGATATTTCTTCCGGCAATCTTAATTCCGGCTAGGGATTCATCCAGCCCAGCCTTTCGCATGATGAATTCTGCATATAAGTTAAATAAGCAGGGAGACAAAATGCAGCCTTGTCGTACTCCTTTCCCAATTTTGAACCAGTCAGTTGTTCCATATCCAGTTCTAACTGTAGCTTCTTGTCCCACATAGAGATTTCTCAGGAGACAGATGAGGTGATCAGGCACTCCCATTTCTTTAAGAACTTGCCATAGTTTGCCATGGTCGACACAGTCAAAGGCTTTTGCATAGTCAATGAAGCAGAAGTAAATGTCTTTCTGGAACTCTCTAGCTTTCTCCATAATCCAGCGCATGTTTGCAATTTGGTCTCTGGTTCCTCTGCCTCTTCTAAATCCAGCTTGCACTTCTGGGAGTTCTCGGTCCACATACTGCTTGAGCCTTCCTTGTAGAATTTTAAGCATAACCTTGCTAGCGTGAGAAATTAGTGCAATTGTGCGATAGTTGGAGCATTCTTTGGCACTGCCCTTCTTTGGGATTGGGATGTAGACTGATCTTCTCCAATCTTCTGGCCACTGCTGAGTTTTCCAAACTTGCTGGCATATTGAGTGTAGCTCCTTAACAGCATCATCTTTTAAAATTTTAAATAGTTCAGCTGGAATACCATCACTTCCACTGGCCTTGTTATTTGCAGTGCTTTCTAAGGCCCATTTGACTTCACTCTCCAGGATGTCTGGCTCAAGGTCAGCAACCACACTACCTGGGGTATATGAGACATCCGTTTCTTTCTGGTATAATTCCTCTGTGTATTCTTGCCACCTCTTCTTGATGTCTTCTGCTTCTGTTAGGTCCTTTCCACTTTTGTCCTTTATTATGGAAATCTTTGTACGAAATGTTCCTTTCATATCTCCAATTTTCTTGAACAGATCTCTGGTTCTTCCCATTCTATTGCTTTCCTCTATTTCTTTGCATTGCTTGTTTAAGAAGGTCTTCTTGTCTCTCCTTGCTATTCTTTGGAAATCTGCATTCAATTTCCTGTATGTTTCACGATCTCCCTTGCATTTTGCTTGCCTTCTCTCCCCCGCTATTTGTAAGGCCTCATTGGACAGCCACTTTGCTTTCTTGCATTTCCTTTTCATTGGGATGGTTTTCGTTGCTGCCTCCTGTATAATGTTACGAGCCTCCATCCATAGTTCTTCAGGCACTCTGTCCACCAAATCTAAATCCTTAAACCTGTTCCTCACTTCCACTGTGTATTCATAAGGGATTTGACTTAGATTGTATCTTACCGGCCCAGTGGTTTTTCCTACTTTCTTCAGTTTAAGCTTGAATTTTGCTATAAGAAGCTGATGATCTGAGCCACAGTCAGCTCCAGGTCTTGTTTTTGCTGACTGTATAGAGCTTCTCCATCTTTGGCTGCAGAGAATATAATCAATCTGATTTCGATGCTGCCCATCTGGTGATGTCCATGTGTAGAGTCGTCTCTTGTGTTGTTGGAAAAGCGTGTTTGTGATGACCAGCTTGTTCTCTTGACAGAACTCTATTAGCCTTTGCCCTGCTTCGTTTTGATCTCCAAGGCCAAACTTGCCAGTTGTTCCTTTTATCTCTTGACTCCCTACTTTAGCATTCCAATCCCCTATAATAAGAAGAACATCCTTCTTTGGTGTCACTTCTATAAGGTGTTGTAAGTCTTCATAGAATTGGTCAATTTCAGTTTCTTCAGCACCAGTAGTTGGTGCATAAACTTGGATTACTGTGATGTTAAAAGGTCTGCCTTGGATTCGTATCGAGATCATTCTATCATTTTTGAGATTGCATCCCAGTACAGCTTTTGCCACTCTTTTGTTGACTATGAGGGCCACTCCATTTCTTTTACGGGTTTCTTGCCCACAGTAGTAGATATGATGGTCATCCGAACTGAATTCACCCATTCCCATCCATTTTAGTTCACTGATGCCCAGGATGTCAATATTTATTCTTGCCATCTCATTTTTGACCACCTCCAACTTACCCATGTTCATGGTTCTTACATTCCAGGTTCCTATGCAATATTTTTCTTTACAGCATTGGACTTTCCTTTCGCTTCCAGGCATATCCGCAACTGAGCGTCCTTTCGGCTTTGGCCCAGCCGCTTCATCAGCTCTGGATCTACTTGTACTTGCCCTCCGCTCTTCCCCAGTAGCATGTTGGACGCCTTCCGACCTGAGGGGCTCATCTTCCAGCGTCATAACTTTTATATGCCTGTTGTCTTTGTCCATTGAGTTTTCTTGGCAGGGATACTGGAGTGGCTTGCCGGTTCCTCCTCCAGGTGGATCACGTTTGGTCAAAACTCTCCACTATAACCTGTTCATCTTGGGTGCCCTGCTCGGCATAGTTCATAGCTTCTCTGAGTTCTTCAAGCCCCTTCACCACGGCAAGGCAGTGATCCATGAAGGGGAACCCTCTTCTAACACCATCCAAAATGGTGGACATCACGGCCTCCTGTGGGAGTGAGGTCCACAGTTTGACTATGCGCTGCATGAAGGACTTCCTTTTATCTGTCCTTAATCTCCCAACATTCATTGGATGTCCAGGAGTTCTAGAGTTATGAAAGAGGGAGAAAAGGTTTTTCTCTATCCAATTCTGAAGAATTGTGGGAAATTAAAATGGCAGCTCTCAGCTGCTCATGGAACACTGCTGGTCCTGCTGCTAACATGGATGAGAAATCCCAAACTAGAAGATTGGAAGAAATTTAGGATTTATTTACAAAAACACTGTAATTTGGTTGAATGTTAAGAAGGATGCCAGATCATAAACAATTGAGCACCACTAAACTAGACGTAATTTGGATGATAAATGAGACTGAGGAAAATATAATTTTTTTGGAGAATCATCAGACTAAATTAAATGAATGTAAATAAGTTGATAAATTGCTGGAAAAAGTTTTGTAATGATGCAAGTGGGAGCGGGAGACGTGAGGGAGTCCAAAGAAGTTTTGATAATACATTACGATATATGTTATATTGTTTATCACTTTTGCATTTTTGTATTTAAAAAATCTTAATAAATATTAAAAAAAAAAGAGAGAAATCCCAAACTGGTCCACTAAGGCAACAAGGGGCCCTTCAGAGGCCTCTCAGGCATCTCTTTGCTGAAGACAGGATCAAGAGTAAGGTAGGCATTGAGATAAAGGCGTTTACCCATTTAGAGAGAGACAAGCTCCAACACTCACCCTGATGAACCCATGTTCTGGAGGGTCTGGTTTGAGGCATCCAGAGTCAGGCTGCTCAACCAAAATATCCCTCTCCCTTTTCTCGTCACCATCATTGAGACACAAGGCCCCCCTAGAAGAAAAGAACCACTGAATACATGCAACCTTTATTTGCTTACTGCTTACTAGAACCACCAGAAAGACTCTAGGGCTCTTCCAGGTTCTTAAATATTAATTTAAATAATTGTCACACCAGTCTCCAGTAACCTTCATTCTAAGGAAACCAAAAACAAGGTAGGTGCTTCCTGCCAAAAAAATCCTCTCACTGCTCAGAGATTTGGGTGGACATAAGAATACTGTCTTCACTGAGGAGCAATCACATTTCAGGGTTCTGGAGTTCTGTCTGGAGATACCAGGGATCGAATCTGAGATGTAAAAAGGCATCATTTTCCATTGTCTCTTTATTTGTCACATGCAGCACTGTTTCCGTTCCACTATAGATCATCTTCTGCCAAAGACTACATTGTTTGCCTCGCTGCCTGCTGTGGTGGACTTATCTGACTTAATTATTTATGTAGTTTATGTAACTGGCATTGTAATTACATTATTCTACCTTTTAATTTCAGTGCAAAGGAGACACGATGCAAATTGTGTGTGTATTAAATGATGTATTGTTTGTGGAATGAAAGTAGCAACAAAACCAATCATATGCACCAGATTTATTTCTATACCAGACATGGAACAATTAAGTGAGCATTGGCAATTTCCACTCTTGGCTCCATTTTCATTGAAATTCTGCAAATATGGAAACTGCAGGATCCTGACAAATGGAAATCAATGGAGCTACAGCCCTTCCCACAATTAGCCCTTCTAGTTCACTCTTAAAGGTAAAGGTAAAGGTACCCCTGCCTGTACGGGCCACTCTTGACAGACTCTGGGGTTGTGCGCCCATCTCACTTAAGAGGCTGGGGGCCAGCGCTGTCCGGAGACACTTCCGGGTCACGTGGCCAGCGTGACATCGCTGCTCTGGCGAGCCAGAGCCGCACACGGAAACGCCGTTTACCTTCCCACTGGTAAGCGGTCCCTATTTATCTACTTGCACCCGGAGGTGCTTTCGAACTGCTAGGTTGGCAGGCGCTGGGACCGAGCAGCGGGAGCGCACCCCGCCGCAGGGATTCGAACCACCGACCTTTCGATCGGCAAGCCCTAGGCGCTGAGGCTTTAACCCACAGCGCCACCTGCGTCCCCTAGTTCACTCTTACCTGTCAGCAAATATGGAGAGGTAGCATTCTTCCTCTTGGGCCCGTTCACCTTCACATGGTTTCCCTCCATTTAGCGGTGAAGGATTGTCACACTCGCGGGTCCTATATCTCTTATGGGCAGCATTACAAGGACTCCATTGAGACCAGCAGTTCCAGTGACCATCCACGGCGACTGAAACAGATGAAAAGAGAAACCCCTAACAAGCCTGGAATAACCACAAGGTTCACTGAAATGTTACACAAGGTGAGAGCAGCATATGCCTATACCCAGTGCTAATAATAATAATAATAAATGATGATAACAATAACAATAGCAATAATTTATTATTTATACCCTGCCCATCTAGCTGGGTTTCCCCAGCCACTCTGGGTGGCTCCCAACAGAATATTAAAAACACGATAAAACATCAAACTTTAAAAGCTTCCCTAACAGGGCTGCCTTCAGATGTCTTCTAAAAGTAAGATAGTTGTTTATTTCCTTGACATCTGATGGGAGGGTTTTCCACAGGGTGGGAGCCACTACGGAGAAGGCCCTTTGGCTATTTTTTTTAAAAATGCAACACTGGTACTTATGTTTTTCTAAGAGTGTCGTGGGTGCCAGCACAAAATGGCTACCACAGACAGCAAAAGAAGAAGAGGTGATGGTACTGGTGAGCACTGTCACACAAAAATTCTTCATCTAGGTGTTATAGTTGTATCTGCACTTCCCTGCATTTCTGCCATGGTATCAGGACCATGCGAAGCTGAAATGTTGTGCGGAGGGTTGTTGCACATTGTTGTATTTGCTATGGCATTGCTGTTTTAATATGTTATTATGAAACTGTTCTTGCGGTGGTTGCCTATGAGGTGCATCCCTTTTCTTTGAGCCCGATTCTTTTTGCGGAAAAGCAGCATGCAAATAAAATTATGAAGGACTATACCAGATTTGTAATCAGGTGCTTTCATCTCACAGTTGTCGCCATAAGTACCAGCCTGGCACACACAGAGGCATTCGGTTCCGGAGAGCACAGGCCTGCCATTGTTGGGGCAGGGAGTGCATCGGCACGGGTCAAATCGCTCCGCATATTCCGCAAGAGCTTTCCTGAGGTTACGCCATTTAGTCACCGCACACGGGAAGTCCTTCACCAGATCCAAAATGGAAGCCAGCTAAATGAAAAGAGCCTTGTGGTAACATCAAGTCCTAACAAGTGCTGTGCATCTTTATCTCAGGAACAGGGGACATGTGGTCTTCAAGATGCTGTTGGAAGCCAACACTCATCACCACTTGCAGTGTTCAGGATGATGGGAGCTATTTGTTTAGTTCATAAAATTTATACAGTGCTTGATTGTTTAAATTCTAACACTAGAGAGCCAGTGTGGTGTAGTGGTTAAGAGCGATAGACTCGTAATCTGGGGAACCGGGTTCGCGTCTCCGCTCCTCCACATGCATCTGCTGGGTGACCTGTGGCTAGTCACACTTCTCTGAAGTCTCTCAGCCCGACTCACCTCGCAGAATGTTTGTTGTGGAGGAGGAAGGGAAAGGAGAATGTTAGCCGCTTTGAGACTCCTTAAAGGGAGTGAAAGGCAGGATATCAAATCCAAACTCCTAAAAAAGTGGGGGGAGGGGACAACTCAGAGTGGTTTGCAAAGAGAATAGTAATGTGGTTGGAGTCCAACAACACCTGAGGAATTGCATCTCTCCTTAGGTGCTTTACAAAGTTAGAAGGACACAGGGAGCTGCCTTAAACCAAGTTGGACTACTGTTCTACCCACCTCAGTATATACCCACCAATTGTCTATACCACTGGTCTTCATCTGGTGGGTAGGTGCCTCCTATTGAGTTGTGGGCTGATCCAATAATAATAATAATAATAATAATAATTTATTATATATACCCCACCCATCTGGCTAGGTTTCCCCAGCCACTCTGGGTGGCTTCCAACAAAACACTAAAATATAATAACCTATTAAACATTAAAAGCTTCCCTGAACAGGGCTGCCTTCAGATGTCTTCTAAAAGTCTGGTAGTTGTTTTCCTCTTTGACATCTGGTGGGAGGGTGTTCCACAGGGCGGGTGTCACTACCGAGAAGGCCCTCTGCCTGGTTCCCTGTAACTTGGCTTCTCGCAGCGAGGGAACCGCCAGAAGGCCCTCGACACTGGACCTCAGTGTCCGGGCAGAATGATGGAGGTGGAGACGCTCCTTCAGGTATACTGGATCCAAGGCAAGTGCCAAGAGGAACTCTACCACCATGCAGATGTCTGGCCTAAGATGAAGAAACAGGTCTCCCAAAAGGTTGAGGAAACACTGCCTGGTTTCAGTCCCGGCTTGAGATGCAAGGGGTTGAACCTGGCAGCTTCTGAATGCAAATCAGATGTTCTACCACTGAGTTACACAGCTCTTCACCTATCTCTTTAACTTTATTTTGTGACCAGACTATCCACAACCAGATTAATAAAGGCTTTCCCCAGTGTGAACTAAGGACCTATGTTCATCTCTTTGTGGGCTAAAAGGATACATTGCTTCATTGCTTCTGCTTTCCTACCTCAAAATCAACAACGATTGGATTGTCTTTGGTCGATTCCAGCCAATTTGTGTACACGGCATGCTCTGGGAAAGATCCTTTCTTTTCCCAGGCAAGTGCTGCAGCGTATTCAGACCTTCCTCCTTTTACTAAAGAGATAGACTTTTCAGAGGACTGAAGAAAAGAACCTGGAACAGATTTGAAAGGAGTGGTTTTTTGTTACCAGAGCAATGCTCAAATTCACAGCATCTATTCAAAATCGACACAGACGGTGGTTTGCAGAAAACCACCTGAAAGAATGAATGATATACCGGCTACGACAAACCTCCAGCCCATGGGCATAATTAGGTCTATTAGGTCTCTCTATTTGGTCCATGAAGCCATTTTGACCAAGCCATTCCCACCTGCTTGTTTCTGTCATCATATATTATGTCAAGCGTGAGTCAGCTTAGCTGAAAATGAGGTTTGTTTTGAAGGCAACTCTGATGGTCAGTGCTTGAGCTACATAGCAAGTGCTGGCATGATTATTGGCACTTGTGATGACACAGGGCTTTGCATGCACCAACTATCATCTGAACATTGACAAGTGCCATGCCCTGCAACTTGCCAGTTGATTGTCGTTGTTTGCAGAAATGCTGTTTCTTTGCCCCCACAGTTTAATCCCAAACTTTGCGAGCAGAGAAAAATGGGTTACCTAACATCACTGAATACCACCTTAGAGAATAAGAGAAAAACCCACTAAGTAGTCCAGTGAGGTCAGTGGCTGCGGAATGCTGACCGACTGTTGGAGGCGAAGTAATCAGAAAACTGGGTGGGAGGGGGAATGGAATAAGCTTGTCCTGAACAGGAGCAGTGCAGACTGCAGTATTACATCAGTGCACCAGAAGAAAAGAGACTTATTCACCAAGGAAGGTCACTGGGTAGCGGAGATGTAAGTTCATTTAATTTACATAGTGTATGCAAGATGCAGGATGGAGCTTTCCACGATACATTTCATTTCTTTACTTATGTTTCTTCCTTTATTAGCCACTTGTCAGCTGAAACTGTCGAGATCAAACTAGAGTTAAAATGCACCTGACACTTTTTAAATAAATAAATAAATAAATATGCAAATAGCATCTGCTAAGGGAGGTATTTCCTCCTAATGCAAATAGCAGCTACAGAAAAAATGAGATTTCCAAGGACAGCAGCAGAGAAAGGGCTAAATTCCTTGACCATGTCTGCTTCAGTTAAAGGGACCCCTGACCTTTAGGTCCAGTCATGGCCGACTCTGGGGTTGTGGCGCTCATCTCGCTTTATTGGCTGAGGGAGCCGGCGTACAGCTTCTGGGTCATGTAGCCAGCATGACTAAGCCACTTCTGGCGAACCAGAGCAGCTCATGGAAATGCTGTTTACCTTCCCGCCAGAGTGGTACCTATTTATCTACTTGCACTTTTTGGCATGCTTTCAAACTGCTAGGTTGGCAGGAGCAGGGACCAAGCAACGGGAGCTCACCCCATCACGGGGATTTGAACTGCCGACCTTCTGATCAGCAAGTCCTAGGCTCTGTGGTTTAACCCACAGCGCCACATAGTCCCTTACAGTGCTTTGAAATCATGAACATTTGGACTATTCTAGTGCAGAATTTAATGAAGGTTATTTTTTAAAGAATGAAAACAGCTGAATCCCTGGATATCAACATGATGCACTCCCTGCAAGTATTTGCCATCGGAAAAACAAAGGATATTGAGATTATTGCTTATTCTTCACCACGACACACTCTGAGACAATAGGATCGCTAGAAATCCACTATCCTTTATAGCTACCTTCATGCTTCTCACTCATTCTGTTGTTGATGCAATCTGTACGCACTTTCTTTTTCTTCCTGAAAAAGACACGCCTCGTTGTCTCTGTCCGGACACACTCATTTGCTTCTTGCTCTGTTAAACCTATAGCGGGGAGATAAATCATTTCCCCAGTACTTTAAAATTCGCAAAGCAACTTAGTATTCATGTTATTTTTACTTATTGTTCTGCCTTGCAAACAACACTGTGGGAATAGCTCACTGTCTCTTTCCGAAGTGGAGAGCAAATGTTGTTCATCAGAACTGGCTGAAACTGGTCAGTGCATCTTAGTGAGTAAGCAGAAAGGAGCAGCTCCTAAGTCGCATGTCTGGCAGCATTCTGCTATTACAGAAAAATAACAATATGTGCCTGGTTTGGAATCAGAATTCCAAAATCTTAAATAATACAAAATAACACAAACCTAGGCTGGTTCTAGACACATCAAATAAGTGTTTCAGGAAAATTCACTGTGAACTTTGTATGAGAAATCGTATTGGTGTCACAGTGTTATAAATGCATATAAAACGCATATAAAACGCTTTTTCTTTACCAATCTAGCTGAGCCCCTAATGAGTTCTAGGGGTATGCTTTGACCACAAGATTCAACTTGCATCTGTATGTGCAGCTTTAGGGAGCAGTAGGATCTGTTTCAATGGTGCTCTCTGTCTTTCCAAAGCAAATCACTTAGAACCAAATTGGATCCACCCAATTAGCTACAATGGATGATGTAAAAATGCCCCCACCTGCCTTTTTCTAGACGAGGATGAAATTGGCAGAGAGGATGAAATTTGTAGGTACAGCAGCCCATCCAGAATGGATTGCTTGCCAAATTCTAATCTAGGCAGATAAATCCACAGGAGTCTTGTGCAGCAAACTTTAAAGTATGTTTTTTCAAACAAAGGAAAAGTCTATACATTTTTCATTTCTATATTGCCAGAACTGGATGTGAGAGGATGAAGCATGCCAGAGTTCAGAAACCTAGCTGCCATGGTGTTCCTGCAAGGGCAAGATTTACAGGTCTGTGGTAGGAACACTGGGAGTTATAGGGAGATGTTGTTGGGGCAGAGAGCATGGAACCAAGGAAATGTCACACAAACACACACACAACCAAATTTACTCAGTTACCCAAGATGTCATTGGTCAGAGTAAGCATAAGAGATGAACTGCACTGTCCATAATCTAAACATTCCTTCAGACGACATCTGAAGACAGCCATGTTTAGGGAAGCTTTTAATGTTTGATGCTTTACTGTATTTTAATATTGTGTTGGAAGCCGCCCAGAGTGGCTGGGGAAACCCAGCCAGATGAGTGGGGTATAAATAAATTATTATTATTATTATTATTATTATTATTATTATTATTATTATTATCAGGTCCCCTGCCCCAAACATTTGGTACAATATTCCCTCATGCATATCCTATTTCATTATATCACTAAAGAGACTTCTGGAAAAGTTTGGTTTTTTAAAAAGAAATTGTTGCATATACAGTGGTGCCTCGCAAGACGAAAATAATTCGTTCCGCGAGTCTCTTCGTCTTGCGTTTTTTTCGTCTTGCGAAGCATCCCTATTAGCGGCTTAGCGGATTAGCACTATTAGCGGCTATTAGCGGCTTAGCGGCTAAGTGACTATTAGCAGCTTAGAAAAAGGGGGGGGAAGCAAAAAAACTCACAAGACTCGCAAGACGTTTTCGTCTTGCAAAGCAAGCCCATAGGGAAATTCGTCTTGCGAAGCGCCTCGAAAAACGGAAAACCCTTTCGTCTAGCGGGTTTTTCATCTTGTGAGGCATTCATCTTGCGGGGCACCACTGTACTCTCCCATCCCCCCCCCAAACAGGGCCATTTACTGCTGTTAAAATGGTGATGTGGGCTTATCTTCCCTAGCTAACTGCCACATACCTGAATTTCTCAGCTCTTCAGCACTGTATTGATAGAGGAGGTCATATGTGCCCCCCATTGAACCAGAAGTATAGTAATGAGTCCCAAAGTCATCAAATATCCGGCTGTAAAGGGCATAGTTGTACTCCAGAGGCAGGCTGTTGAGGGCCTGTAGGAAAACTCCAGAGAGGTACAAGCCTGACTGTTTCACTGTGAAATTCGACACAGCAATCACCTTATGGACTCTAATAAAGTTGGAGTTCTAAAATGGAAGAATTAAAGTTAGAGTCTGTTCCAGTTGCTAATAAGACACTTATTTTATTTTTATGGCCATTCTTCACCAAATGCTCCCAGGGCAGGTTACATAAAATGACAATGGCTTTAAAACAACATAAAATTCATTAAAACCATGAATTAAAAGCACAAAGCTCAACAAGATCACATGAGCGGCAAAACAGGAGTGCAGCAACATAAAATAGCAGGAGGGGAAACTGCTACTCATCCAAATGCCTAGGACAGCACCTTGATCGAAGGCCAAAAAAGTATATCAATTGCCACAAGATATACCTGGAAATGGATGGGCATTCCAGAACACCTTGGAGCCACCACAGAGAAAACCATCTCATGTGCTGCTGTCACTTGAATTGTAGTGTTTCTCAGGGCTGAATACATACCCCATGTGTCCCCCCAAAAACTTGGACATCCCATTTTTTTATCACAAGAGAACAGCAGCCATTTTGCTTGCTGCGATCTTACAGTGCAATGCCCCCATAATTAACACTTTTGGGAGGGCCATGATATCATGTGGTGCCCCCAAACACACATTTTTGGGTGCCATGCTTGAAAAAAGCAATTTTTTTTGCCTGGGGGGAACTGTGGTGTGAAATTGTGCAAGATCATGGCAACCAAAATGGCCGCCGTGCTCTCATGATAAAAAATGGGGAAGATGGCATCCAGTAAGATAGTGTCCAGGACTTGGGCTTCAAAGAGGTGGAGGGTATGTGAATACAGTGGAGCAGTTACAGGTGAATACCTACATACCAACACACACAGAGACACCCTAATACCTCTAGTTTATCAGTTGCCCAATTCTGGTTGAATCTGTGTCAGCACTCAACATCTGAGTTCACCATAAGTGGGAGTGATGGCTAATAGCCGCCAAAAGTACTCTCCCTCCATGATTATGTCTCTTCACCTTTGAAGACCAATAAAACCAGCCACCTGCGCCACATCTTATGGTGATGAATTTGTTGGTGAGAAACTTTAGTTCTTTCTTGGTTTTTGGTTCCTTTAATTGCAAATTACAACAATTCTGTCCAGAATGTTCTATTTATTACATGTTATCAGTAAATGGACAAATCACTAGCTCCGGCACCAACAATTTATTTATTTCTAAAATCTTTTCCCATTTACAATCCCTGGCCACTGTTTCTACTGTGATGTTTTATACAGTATATAAATAAATAAATAAACTGGTTTAAGAGAAAAGCATATCTCTACACTGCAGACACTAAAGTAATTATGTTCATATTTGTTTCACTTGGGAAAAGAATTTTTTTACTTATTAATCATATGCTACCAAGAACATTATTTTAAAAAATAAATATTATACCCCATAACACCCACACTTTTACTGAAACATAGACTATTATGAATTCATTTAGAATTTACAAGTGTACATTAGAAAGAAAGGACAAATGTTGCACCATGATAAAAAAACAACAACTCACCATGCAGAATACGCTTTCCAGAAAAAAATAGAGATTTGTTCATTCCATTTATATGGCACTTTTCCTTTAAAGAATTCAAGCCACAGTACAAAAGATCCTCCCTCCCATTTTATACTCATGACAACCCTGAGAGGTAGGCTAGGTTGAGATGTCATGATTTGCCCAAGGTCATCTAGTGAACTTCCTGGTCAAGTGGCAAGTTAAAACCAGGTTGCCTGAAATCTACTTCAACACTTTAGTCCCTGAACCACACTAGGTCTCATCTTAACTGTTGCCAGAGATATTACTGCAAAAAGGCATCTAGATTTAGCACCAGTGATATCTGTGCAGAATAGGTATGGGTGAATCTGTCATTTTTGGTTTCTGCCATTTTTTCCTATCCTTATCTAGTTCTCCACATTTCCACAGCAGTCTGCCATTTAAAAAAATATATAATCTTGAAAACTTATCTGCATTTTAGTGTAAAATTCTAAAAAGATACATATTTTTACTGGACAATCTCCCTTGCTATGATGCATATTAGTCTGCTATTTTCCACCAATATATGCACACTTTATCCTAGTATATGCAGTTTTGTTCACATTCCTTGACTGGGGAAGTGCATTGCAAAATTCAGACAAGTGCAAATTTCAAAAAATGGCTCTGTTTGTATTGCTTCAAAAAGTATGGATGTTTGCTTTTAAATGCAACTCAGATCTAAATTCTCCCCTTTCCCCTAGTGCAGAATAAATATAATTGGTCTGGAAGTAAATTCCCTTCGTTTTTTTGTCAAGACATGAAAAGAATTGCCTTGCTTGATCAGATCAAAAGTCTAAACCAGCATCACAGCCTTCAATAGCAACCTCAGGCGGTGACTGCCAACAAAAATGGAGTCGCAGAGACAAGAATATTAGCATTCTCAGGGGGACTTCAGTTTTGGCAGAGGTACACAAAACCTAAAACAAACAGTAACACACACACACATCAAAATTACAGTCCAGTGAGGGCTGAGTATTTTCAGCAGCCACAGAACATTGATGGTCAGATGGGAAACAGAAAACTGGTATTGCAGGTAAATGCAATACATCTTCCTGGGTTCCTTACATTTATATTATCCTGGAGATGGGTATGGCTGGGTGTCAGGAACCCTGAACAGGAACACCACTGCTAGGAAGTGAGGATACATCACAACATTTTGTTGCAAGCCTCACTTGCTCCAGTGGTCTTTGGTGGTCAGGTTTAATACACATGGTTGTTGAAAGGGTGGGTGTGTAAAAGTTGGTATTAAATAGCAATGGAATGCAAAAGCTCAGTCTGCGGTTAATTGCATAAATGTATGCAAAATGAGCGTGGTGATCTTCCCTGATAAAAATAGATTCATCTCAGCATCGCTGCATAAACTAACAGCTGTAGTGAAACAGGAAAAGCATTGTCTCTGTTCAAACACAAATGAATAGAACCGAAGTCTATTCATGCAATCAGGTCTACTATCCTTAATCTCAGTACAGATACATTCTCAAAAGACACGCCTTAAACTTTATGGTAGTGTTTCTCCCCCAGCGCTGATTGCAATGTATCTAATATTATCTGTCTTTCCTGCACCACCAGACATTGATAAACAAGAAAACATCACTTTTATTCCAGTTGTGTTGTAGTGGTTTCATTGGGCTTAGAAAAAGTCTAATTTCACCCATCAGGAGACATTTAAAAAGAAAAACATATAAGCTGTATATGAAATATAATGTCTCTGTATTCCCTTTCAATGATCTGAATGGACTACTCTAAACTAATCTGCTTTGATCAACACTTTCAGACCTATGATACAATTTTCTGCTCTCTCACAATACAGATACTTCAGTAGAGGAAAGGTTTTGTGTTCCCTGGAAAATAAACCATATCCTTTTCCGCTTCTGCTGGTCAAGACTTGAATTCAGCACTGGTGGACAGAGACTGAAAAAAAGGAGAGAACAAAAACATGAGTACCTTTTTATATGAAGCTTGCACAGCCTCTCTGAAGGAGGATGAAGATGTGACCTTCACTTTAGTCTTTCTGGAAAAGAGCAATGGGATTCCAGAAGATCGTCTGCCTGAGCTAGAAGAAGAGCTGCTTCCAGAGGAAGAAGACTCTAGAGGAATTAAATCACTGTAAAAATCAGATGCCACATCGTCCTCTTCATTCTCTGTCTGTGGAGAGGGAAAACAGAGACACCCTTTTTAATGATATGCACCCACAATTAATATAAGGCATAGTTCTATTCAAAAATTATGTCTACTACATCCAGATCAGCATGTCACCAAGAAGGACTCAGGTTCAGATGTCCCAAAAGTTACCCCACTTGGGGGGTAGGGAGCCTTCAGCAGCACTTTCTCCATCATTTTGGCCTAAAAACATGGTTTCCCCTTCATCTTTGGACACTGGGGATGACTCCACTGTAGTGTCTGCAATTCCGCAGCCACACGAAACTGCAGGAAAAAATTGCACAGCTCCCAGAGAGGGTAGAACCACAAAATACCTTCAGATGATCAGATCCTTTGCTGCGACAACATCTACCATAGCTCAAACAGTGGGGAACTGTCCAGGATCCTGATTTACCTGCTCTGCCTGCTTCCACTTACCCAGCAAGCCTCAAATCCCAATAGAACAAGATGAATATTGCTCAAAGATACATAGATTTCTGGAAAACGTCCAGTCCTCTGTTGCTAAAGAATGATATAATTTGTAGAGCTTCTGTATACAAGATCTGGTGCTTTGTATTTTGTGACTGATACCTGAAAGCTGACCATCTCTAAGTTTGCAGGAACCCGAAATGTCTTCCGTGTATCATTATTTTTCACAAGTGTACATTTGCCTCCATTGAAAGAATTGCCAAGGACTTCTCCTCTGTTCTCCTGTGCCATAATATGAAATCTGGAGAAAGGGAAGATTTCAGAAAGTTTGGTTGGTCACAAAAAGCACCAAGGGCCAACTTGTCAGTCAAATAAGATGGATAAATGACTTGACTGAATAAATAACACTGTGTGCCTATGCATACTTACTGGGAGGAATAGCCTGAAAACCAATGGGACTTAATTCTGAGTAGCTACGCTGGAGTATAAATTTATCCCTCTCAACTTGTCCACTGCTCATGTCTATCCTAGCTAGGGACGGGGGAGAGAATTGTTTAGTTCACATTGTAATGTGAATCTACATAATGTGTACCTCCCAAACCAATACAGGAACAAAAACACAAACTATCTTTCAAAATTCAAGCTTTTGCAAATTTAGCAATGCAGTTCTTCAACCAAAGAAGGAGAAGCATAGGGAAATGTGAGAAATGTGCACAAAGATGCGTACATTTGTGAAAATAATGTAAAAAATGCAATATATCAAGGAAGACTGCTTACAAAAATGTTTCTATTAGGCAAACTTGTGTACAAAAATGATTATATTAGGAGAACAGAATATGAAAATCCATACAATTTTGCATGGAGACAAAAAATAAATCACAGACTGAAGTGGGAATGGGGCAAACTGAGCATAATATTGGAAAAATGAGAAACCAAGAGAAACTGAAACCGACTAGGTTCATCCACCCCTAGTCCGACCTTTCCCATGTATTAAGAATGCCTGTTTATAAAAGCAGAACCTGCTCCTTCATAGCTAAGCAGAAGTAAAGGTAAAGTCCAGTTAAAGGCGACTCTGGGGTTGCGGCACTCATCGCGCTTTTCAGGCCAAGGGAGCCGGTGTTTGTCCACAGACAGCTTTCCGGGTCATGTGGCCAGCATGACCAAACTGCTTCTGGCACAATGGAACATCATGACAGAAGCCAGAGAGCACGGAAACACCATTTACCTTCCTGCTGCAGCGGTACCTATTTATGTAATAGTAGTAGTAGTAGTAGTAGTAATAATAATAATAATGATAATAATAATAATAATAATAATAATAATAATAATAATAATAATAATAATTTATTATTTATACCCCACCCATCTGGCTGGGCTTCCCCAGCCACTCTGGGCGGATTCCAAAAAAATATTAAAATACTATAATACATCAAACATTAAAAGCTTCCCTAAACAGGGCTGCCTTCAGATGTCTTCTAAAAGTCTGGTAGTTGTTGTTCTCTTTGACATCTGGTGGGAGGGCGTTCCACAGGGAAGGCGCCACTACTGAGAAGGCCCTCTGCCTGGTTCCCTATAACTTGGCTTCTCGCAGTGAGGGAACCGCCAGAAGGCCCTCGGTGATGGACCTCAGTGTCCGGGTAGAACGATGGGGGTGGAGACACTCCTTCAGATATACTGGACTGTACTTCAGATGTACTTGCACTGGTGTAATTTTGAACTGCTAGGTTGGCAGGAGCTGGGACAGAGCAACAGGAGCTCATCCCATTGTGGGGATCCAAACCGCCGACCTTCCAATCAACAAGCCCAAGAGGCTTGGTGGTTTAGACCACAGCACCACCCATGTCCAGCTAATCGGAAACCAGCCTTACCATCATTCCAATCAGCTCCTTCTGTCTTTCTCAGAGTTAACACAATTCATTGGCATGAAAGTTAACCACAGCTTTTGGAGTTGTTTAAAAATCAACTCCTCTTTCCAGGGAACTCTAGGAATTGTAGCTCTGTGAGTGGAATAGGGGGTCTTCTAACAGCTCTTAGTGCCCTTAACAAACTACAGTTCCCTGGATTCTGGGGTGTGTGTGTGCGCGCGCACGCAACAATTGTTTAAAATAGTATGGTAACTGCTGTGAAGCCTGGGTTTTAGATCGTGGGTTATTCTGATCAAGTGAAACTTTTGTAGGAATTTTGAGACATCTTAAAAATAATTTAAATGGGATTAGCAAGATTTTTCAGTTTGCTCTGCTCCACCTTGTGGTGTGGAAAGTGTGAAGGCAAGTGCCTTCATTATACCGGGGGGGGGGGGGGGGCAGTAAGGATGTCTGCTGCAGTTGAACTAGACATTTGGGAAATCCAGTCACTGCTTAACAACTGCAAGAGGATGCAATTTGTAGAAGAGGGAGGGATTAATCCTTTCTCTGCCTGTCCAGTAAAAATTGTAAAAATACAATATTAAAATCAGTTAAAACAAGTTAAATTATCAGTCATGTTATGGTAATCAATATATTTTTCTGTTTACAACAATTTTTAAGAAACCACAGTGATAATAGTGCATGCAGAAACCATACATGGATGGTATATTTATATTCTGTTTGTAAGGTGTTCTTTTTAACTTATTTAACTTATTTAATAGAGCAAGCAAAAGGCATCTAAGAATAGCTTCCTTAAAAGTAAAGGTAAAGGACCCCTGACCATTAGGTCCAGTCGTGACCGACTCTGGGGTTGCGTGCTCATCTCGCTCTATAGGCCAAGGGAGCTGGCGTTTGTCCGCAGGCAGCTTCCAGGTCATGTGGCCAGCATGACTAAGCCGCTTCTGGCGAACCAGAGCAGTACACGGAAACACCATTTACCTTCCCGCCGGAGTGGTCCCTATTTATCTACTTGCACTTTGATGTGCTATCAAACTGCTAGGTTGGCAGGAGCAGGGACCTTCCTTACCCATGGCCTATTAACTGCACGCTAGGAATGCTCTCGTGCCTTCTGTTGCACACAGCCTTCACACGTCGACAGTTCCTTTCATCTGAATTGTCCCCACAGTCATTTTCACCATTGCATTCCAAGTTTCGGCCGATGCACCGACCTGTTGTCAGGAACATAAGAAAAGACCTGTTGTATCAGGGCTAAAGACCCATCTAGGCCAGTACTCTGTTCTCACACAGTGACTGGCCACAAATTTATCTAGTTCACTTTTAAAGCTATCCACATTAGTGGCCCTCCAGCCCATCAAGATGCCTGCCAAGATAGATTTGGTAGGCATGGGCCCTGCCTTTCACACCATAGTTTTAAGAGTTAGAAGCTATTGTTTTAGACTATTAAACACACACACCAAGAATGTATTATTTCACTAAGTCAAGGATGGGGAACATCTGCATGGCCCTCCAGATACAGATACTAATCTGGAATGGAAAACTGCTTGGAGAGGTTCGCTTTGCCAATATGGTGTCAGAGCCTAAATAAATAAATAAATAGGGCTGTATCCAACAAAGTTATTGCACAAGTGGAGCAGCTTCAACTCATGCAATGGAACTTCCCCTCCTTCTGTTCCTTCTGTTTCCCCCACACCCTCCAAATTCACTGTGTGTTCCCCCAGCAGATTGGAGTCATAGAATCATAGAATCATAGAGTCGGAAGAGACCACAAGGGCCATTGAGTCCAACCCTCTGCCAAGCAGGAAACACCATCAGAGCACTCCTGACATATGGTTGTCAAGCCTCTGCTTAAAGACCTCCAAAGAAGGAGACTCCACCACACTCCTTGGCAGCAAATTCCACTGTCGAACAGCTCTTACTGTCAGGAAGTTCTTCCTAATGTTTAGGTGGAATCTTCTTTCTTGTAGCTAGGAACCATTGCTCCATGTCCACTTCTCTGGAGCAGCAGAAAACAACCTTTCTCCCTCCTCTATGTGACATCCTTTTATATATTTGAACATGGCTATCATATCACCCCTTAACCTCCTCTTCTCCAGGCTAAACATGCCCAGCTCCCTTAGCCATTCCTCATAAGGCATCGTTTCCAGGCCTTTGACCATTTTGGTTGCCCTCCTCTGGACACGTTCTAGTTTGTCAGTGTCCTTCTTGAACTGTGGTGCCCAGAACTGGACACAGTACTCCAGGTGAGGTCTGACCAGAGCAGAATACAGTGGCACTATTACTTCCCTTGATCTAGATGCTATACTCCTAAAGGAAAGGAGTGCAGGGGTGCATGGGGGAAGGAGACAGTCAGCTGCACACCTGGAACTTGCTTCAATATTTAAATGGTTGTAAAAAAAATTATGGCGCATCTAGATTGGAGGAACCAAGATACAAATATGGGTTACCATTTTCACACTGGAATTTATTCTCGCAGTTTACTTCCTCTATGTTGCATTGTTTGGTTGGGTAGCACCTCCGGGAATCTACCAGTGGCTCGTTGCAGGGTTGCCCCTTAAACTGAGAAGGTGTGATAATGGATCTGACACGAAACTGAAAGGCAGAACAAGGACATCACCATCATCATCACCACCGTCAAGTACCGTAATTTATATTCTGCTTAATTGCCAAAATGGCTTCTAAGTCATTTACGAGTATAAAACCCATGACCAAAAAATATAAACACACATTATTAAAATACACAGAAAGCCATTCCACCAAAACATTAAAATAAACACCCCCAATACAAATGTGCAATTAAAAAGCCCATTAAAATAGGGCTTTTTCAGACTTTACAGATTGTGGACAAAATGGAGTGTTTCCGGAAGTGGCAAAGAGATATCTCTAAATTTGTCTGGCAGGGCAAAAAGCCCAGAATTAAGTTTAAAATACTAATTGATGCTAAAGAAAGAGGGGGGTTTGCCCTGCCAGACTTAAGGTTGTACTATGAATCAGCAGCTTTTTGCTGGCTGAAAGATTGGCTGCTTCTTGAAAACACAGATGTTTTAGATTTGGAAGGATTTAACAATGCTTTTGGATGGCATGCATATTTGTGGTATGACAAGGTTAAGATTCACAAGAATTTCAAGAACCATATTGTAAGGAAAGCAGTGTTTAATGTCCGGACAAAATATAAAGACTTATTAGAAAATAAGACCCCGAGGTGGTTATCACCTATGGAAGCTAAAGCAGTGAAAAGACCTAATATGGAGGTCAAATGGCCAAAGTATTGGGAAATATTAGAAAGAGATGGAGACAACTGGAGATTGCAGAGTATGGAGAAACTAAAAGATAAAGTGCGAGATTGGCTACATTATGCTCAGATTAAAGAGGCTTTTAAACTGGATAAAAAGTTAGGATTCCAGGTGGAAAAATCGAAATTGGAAACAGAACTGTTAGAACCTAAGACTAAATTACTTTCAAGAATGTATAACTTGCTGCTGAGGTGGAATACACAGGATGAAACGGTTAAATCAGCTATGATAAAGTGGGCACAGGACATTGGGTATAATATCATGTTTGCTGACTGGGAAAAGTTATGGACCACCGGTATGAAGTTTACGGCATGTAATGCCTTGAAAGAAAATATTATGAAAATGATATATAGGTGGTACATGACCCCAGTCAAGCTAGCAAAAATATACCACCTGTCAGATAATAAGTGTTGGAAATGTAAGGAAACTGAAGGAACGTTCTTTCACCTCTGGTGGACTTGCCCTAAGGTTAAGGCCTTCTGGGAAATGATATATAATGAGCTGAAAAAGGTATTTAAGTATACCTTCCCCAAGAAACCAGAGGCCTTCCTTTTGGGCATTGTCGGCCAGAGGGTGCTAAAGAATGATCGAACATTTTTTATGTATGCAACAACAGCAGCAAGGATACTTGAAGCGAAATATTGGAAAACTCAAGATTTGCCCACGCTGGAAGAATGGCAGATGCAACTGATGGACTACATGGAGCTGGCAGAAATGACTGGCAGAATCCGAGACCTGGGAGAAGAAACAGTGGAGGAGGATTGGAAGAAATTTAAGGACTATTTACAAAGACACTGTAAACTATATGAATGTTAATAAGGATGAGAGATTTGAAAACAACAAGGCACCATAAAGTTAGTCGAAAAGAGTATGAGAATGAGTGGATTCTATGAGAATAATAAATTTTGAACAAATAATATGTTAAAATTAGGTATTTAAGACTTAGATTATATTCAAAGTTAGGGACAAACTATTGAAAAGGTGTATAATAAGAATGGAAATAAGGTGACAAATTGCTGATTAAAGTTTTATTAAATATGGAATGCAGGAGCGGGAGATGTGAGGAAGTCCAAAGATGAAGAAAAGTTGGTTATTACATGATGCTAATTATTATGTTTGTTCTTGTTATTTGCATATGTTGTTTCTTTTTTTTTTGTATTTTAAAGAAAAAACCCTTAATAAAAAAATTATAAAAATAAATAAATAAAAAGCCCATTAAAATAGAACAGCAATTAACAGTTACAACAGGAGCTTTAGGCCAGGAGATCAGAGGACTGCTTGTATAACAGCAGTGTCTTTATAAGCCGGTAGCATGCCAATACTGATGGGGGTCTATTGTAGTTCAGCAGGGAGAGCATTCCGTAACACTGGTGCCACTAGTGAAAATAGAGTATGAGGAGAGGGCAGTGAGATTTTGCCTCCCCTCTCCAGACAAATTTAAAGAAATAACAGTGCTAGCTTTGTGTTGAATAGCTAGTGGGAAGATAGGAAGGAGCCTTAGACTGAGTCTAGCTCATTATTGCTTACAATGACTGGCAGAGGCTCTGCAGGGTTTCAGAAGGAGAATCTTTCCCAGCCTTACCTGGAAATGCTGAGCCTTGAAACTGGAACTTTCAGAATGGATAGTGAGCTGTACTTTGAATGAATCAAAATAATACAAAAGGCTCACTTGCATTTCTCATTGCCTGTCAGGCTTCAGGGACTCAGTTTCCTTCCCGCCCCCCTTTGCTCGTAAGACAAGCAGAACAAAGAGAAAGGAGTCTCTTACCAGTTAGAACTTTAATGATCACAGCTAGAGAACAAAGAATCCATTTCCAAGGAATGAAGGTGCTCCCAAGTAAGGGTTCCACCCACTTCCTCCCTAGTCCCCCCCCCCCCCCGGTGACTTCCACATCTTGCATCCTGATCTCGCAACCACTGTGCTGCCACCTTATCTGCTCTCCTTGACCTTGGGCTGAGTGGCTGGACTAGGCACAGGCAAACTCAGCCCTCCAGATGTTTTGGGACTACAACACCCATCACCCCTAGTTAACAGAACCAGTGGTCAGTGATGATGGGAATTGTAGTCTCAAAACATCTGGAGGGCTGAGTTTGCCTATGCCTGGGCTGGAAGCTTTCCAATGACAGTGAGTCTGTTAACTCTCTCTCTCCCAGTTCTCCTCCTCCTAGCTGTTCCTCACCCAGTACTTCCCAGCTTCTGCCTTCTGAACTATGTCCCTCTGCAAACCACTGTTCCAAATCTATTCAAGATCCTGATGGAGGAGGGGGAGGCTCCCACCATTCCTCCTCAGTGCAGCCCTCCTCAGCACTGTCCCTGACATTGCCTTCCTTTCATGCCCACCTCCCTTCCATTTTTGCACTTACTTGTTTTCTAACACAGGGGTCACATTCTGACCAGGGACCAAAGTTTCCAAGCTGGCAATTAATAGGGCACATCTGCTGGTTGCAGGCCCTAGATTCCTGAGTTGTGCAGAGTTGGCCACAGAGGTTTTTGATATAATAGTCATCCATCCTGATTTGCCTAGAATACAGAGGGAAAAAAACATGTTCGTGGCAAAGGGTTCCTGTCAAGGGAAGCAAAATAATTCCCACCTTGGAACCTGCCGGCCAAAGGGGACAAATGAAGATGAATTAATGTGCAATTAGTTGCTGCAAGGAAGCCTTTTGTCTCAAGGACGCCTGAATGGACCTGGAATGCTGCAAGTCACACTGCCTCTGCCACAAGGGATGGGGGATTGAGATGCCTGCCTTGTCTGACAGAGGGCTGATAAAAACTAAAAGAAAAAAAAATATTTGAAGCAGTTCAGGTTTTCCAAAACTTTGGGGAGGAGGATTAGCAGTGAGTCTCAGGGGCAGGAATTGGCAGATAAAGGGGAAACAACATGTGTTACTGTTAGTATATAAAGCTCTTAACAGCTTGGGGGCAGTTTACCTGCAATATCTCCTTACACCATTGTCAGGGACTCAGGAGCAGAGGCACAGGGGAGAGAGGAAATGGAGAGCGAAGGGGAAGAATCTGAGGGCAGCGTAGGGGAGTATGACAGTGGCCCGAGAGATTCCATGAGCTTCTCCAGCGATTCAGAAGATTCCCAGAGGGGGGCGCCGATGGCCAGGGCAAGGGGGGTCCCAGGGGGGACACACCAGAAGCAAGGGGCCAGCGGGGACTCCCAAAGCAGCAGCGGGAGATCAGGACCAGCTCCCCCACCAGAGCGTAGTGGGGGGGAAGAGTCCCATGTATCAGGGCCAGCGTCTCCTCCAGCAGGGAGAGAAGATGAGTCAGGACTGACCACGCCTCTATCGGAGAGTGAGGGAACGGAGGGGAAGTCAGGTCCAGCTAGCCTCCCCGAAGGGGGAAGCAGTGACAGGAGCAGTGTAACGGTCAGGAGAAAGGTTGCCGTCTGGGCGCGCGCGCCAAGTTCGAATGTACAGGCGCGCGGGACAGCAGAAAACCCAGATTGGGAACCAGGTCCTAAAGCCCGCCGAAGGCAGGGGGAAGACTCAGGGGACTCAGCGTCAGAAGAGTCTAGAAAGGGCAAGACCCCAGCGGACAGGCGGACCCAGAGGAGGAAAGAGCAAAGGAAGAGGTGGAGCAAGGCTAGAGTCTTAAACTGGTGTCTGGGGGGAGGAGATTCAGACGGAGCTTCAGCGGTCTAGAGTTTGAGACGTAGAGCTGCGTGCCGCGGCTTTGAAATCGAAACTGAACTTCAATAAAAACTTTTGTATATAGCAACGAACTGGCGTTGGTCCTTTGTGAGCTGGGACCTCGGGCAGCTCTGACAGCCATATACACCCACTTGACCACTTTGATTTGTGGAACTGGCACTGTTACAAGTGCCACATAATACAGGCAATGACACCGGCTCCCATTGGTGGCACATAAGCCAACCCCCCCCCCATTATGCCCCATTATGCCCTGTTACTCCCCTGCCCCCATCACGCATGCCCCCCATTACACTTCCGGGTCACCCCGATGCACAGGTGTCCAGTAGCACATCAACTGGTCATTGCCTATACTCGTTCTACATTTGCAAGAAATTGATTCTGCAGTGTGGCAACACCCACTCTTAGACTGAATCATAGAATCGTTGAGTTGGAAGCAACCATGAGTGTCATCTAGTCTGGAACTCCCTTGTCACATTAACATATTAGAGTGCTGGAGGTGAAATTGTTAAACAGGTTACCCAATCAACCCAGGGGGGTGGAGTCAGAGGGACTATAAAACCAGCTCTGGGAGGGGTGAAGGGAGGAGTTCGTTGGAAGTGGGATGGTTGGTTGGAGTGGGAGTGAATTGGGGAGAGTCTGTGGGTAGGTTGAGTTAGTGTAGCTAAATAAGCTGTGTCAGGAACAGTTAGGGGCTAGAAAGACAAATAAATATCCGAGAGTAGTTTAGTGAGTGAGAGCAGGTAGTGGAAGTTATAGGTCTGGACAGGCACCCCATGATTGTAATTGACCGATACTGTTTATGAAACCACACGCTTGTTAAACTGCAATAAATAAACAGAAGTTTATGTTCCAATTTAACCCTGACTGGACTCAGTATTGTACCAGGTAGGGCCTGGGTGGTGGCAGCGAGAAATAAAGTGGTGGCACAGGGATCAATAGACGGTGAAACGTCCGGGGACCCTGTGTGATCACCACATCCCTGTCTACAGACATCAGGCAAACACCTTCCCTCTATCCTTTCTCAATGCCTGCTGAAAACATTTTCGTCTAGGCATATTCCTAACAGACAACTTGAAAGATAAAAAGGTATCAGTTTGTGAAGTCAGAGGTGTTGTGTCTCTCCTACCTTTGCCTACTTTGAGTTCCATAATTACAAGTCCTTGAGCAGCTAGACCAGTGAGACCATGGGTAATGGTCACAGTAGCATCCCACGCAGCTGTCAATTGTGGCATGGAGGAGTAGGAGGAGGAGGGGGATGAAATTCATTTTTCTCTCCATAGCTATAGGCAGGGAGTTAGCAAAAGTCAGCAAAGTTTGCAATGCAGAAAAAGAAGTTGTCATTAGAGCAGCTCAACATCCGGCGCTATAATATGGCAGCTTAATAGCTAATCTACTGTGCGGTGCCCTGCAGTGAATGACAAAAGCCGAATCAAACTGTGATAATCACTGGAAGTGTATGGTGAAAGCAGGATGGGACCCCAAAGCCTTTAATACATACCACTGTGCAGTGGCGTAGCAAGGTCTTGTGGTACCTGGTGCAGAGAATTTCTTGTCACCCCCCCCCCATGAAATCTAGTTGGACTCCCAAGAGACTGCGATTTACTCACAGTATAAAAAGACTGCCTGTGATCTACCCATTGCTTTGGGGGGGGGGGTTGGCAAAAGTTGTTGAACTTTTTTGGGATTCCAGGGTTTGGGTCCAGAGTTCCCTCCACCCTCGGCTTGTTTGCTCACCTGCCTCCTTCGCGTCCTCTCCCTACATGCCAGTATGCCTCCTCCAGCAGCCCAGGAGTGCGGGGCTGTCAAAACGAAGGGGGAAGGAAGGAACGCTGCAGCTCCCCCCCCCCTTCCCCAGACAGATGGGGAGTCGCAGGCAGGCGGCGGGCTGAATGTCACCCCCCTCAGAAATGACACCGGGGCGATCCCCATCCACCGCACTCACCTTGCTCCACCCCTGCCACTGTGAACAAGCAGTGAGAAGAACTCAGGCTGCAATCCTAAACCATCTTGCCTGAACTCAATGGGACTTACTTCTGAGTAGACATGCCTAGGATTGTTCCACAAAGGCATATTTATGAGCAAAGTGTGGATGGGGGCAGCAGCTGCATGCAAGCTCTGCCCCACCCTTCTCGTGCACACATTATTTCCACTCAGACATCCACCTTTCCCAAGCTGAAAAAGGAGCCATACAGCCCCTCATTTTTTCATTTCCCCCCTGATACTAACATTCAGTCATCACATTTAAAGCACATGACTTTCTGGGAACCAGGAATCTTTTACGGACTCTTAAAGGAATAATAAAAGAGCTTTCAATGTTCTTTCACATCCGAGAATAATTAGCCTCCTCAAGAAATATCTCTGCAATTCTAATTCCTCTTGAATACAGCCCATAAGCAGCGCACAAAGTATCAAAACAGTTGTGAACCTTATAAACATTTTCACAATTACATTGCAACAGTTCCTCTCATCATTAAACTTCCCAATTCATGATAATATTCACCTCATTTTTAAAACAACCCCCTGATCCTTTATATATTTAGCTTTCACATGATGTGACAGAATTTTCTAACCATTTTTATCCCCGTTTACAACATTTCAAAACATTTTGTCCATATCTGTTAGAATTGCTACCTATTTCTTCATCGACCAGAAAAAACAGCAAAGCTCCAGACCTGCCTCAATGCTAGAACAGTTTTACCGGCTTAATTTTCATTAATCAGGACTCTTTTAAAGGTGCAGGAGCAGAACAGGGAAATAAAAAGGTCACAACCCAAAGAACAACATTATCAGTGCCATGAATAACACCACTGTTCTTCCAAAAGTTGCTAAAGGACTGCCATCGAATTTCAAATCTATCATTCAAGATACTTGCTTCACTCCTTTTAACTAAGCCCCTATTTCACATACTCAACAAATAGCATTATAAATCAGTTCCTACAGAGCTCGTAATTGCAGTCCTTGGGATCAAAAAATAATTCTCAAAGTTCTCCTCTGTGACAAAGCATTCCCTGCAGGAAGCAGAAATCACACCTCATTAGCAGCTGAACCAGATTAACAACATATCTTATTCCCTAGAGGTTTTTTCAGCTCTGAGACCTGAAGGGGTTTGCCACACCCCCATAAAGCATTTTTGGTGCATTCCTTGTTTTACTAGGAGGAAAGCAATTGGATCTTCAAGAAGAGACACCCAAACTGGAGATCTGCTGTGTAGGTTTATTCACAGTAACCACGAGTCACCTTGCATACAAATACAGCAAAAACTTACCTGTGCAATTTGTGTGAAAATAATAATTCACAGAAGGCTTCTGCATGCAACGTGAATCCCTTTGGCGGCATCTGTTAACCTAAATGCAATGTGGACATTAGCCCATCAGAACAGGAGTCTTTATACAGCGGTGGTGCAACTCATAGGTTTTGTTTGCATTCAATTAAAATGTAACCCAGGGATCCAATCCTAAACCTGCTTAACTATGGGAGCAAGTCTCATTGACATTGTGCTGTATCATGACTCATGAGTAGACATAGTTGCAACTTGTACTTACAACAGTAGCATATGTGTCTGTAGCTTCCATAACAAAACAACAACAACAATGAATAAGTAAACCAGTGGAATTTATTTACTTGCCGGATGTGTACCTTACCTTTCTTGCTATGAGTTCATATGCCAATAGATTCTAAATACACTAGTGGCTAAAATTGTGGAAACCTTTTGGGGAAAGTGTATTTCCAAGGTTTGATGGCTCATAACACCTGATTGGCTCTCTAAACGCTCATGCTCATTGGCTACATTCAAATGAAGGAAAGCTACTGCCTATCAACCTAAGCAAGTTGTGCTCCCCTTTTCTGGTTATTTGGCTATAACTTTTGATAGAATACAAAGTTCCTCTTGCTCTTCCTTTCTCCAAATGCCCCAGTGCCATCTCTAGATCTGCTCCAGAAGGTTGGGGAAAACCCCAGAACAGATTTAGGGTGACACAGTGGGGTGCATGGGATCAGGAGAGAGAGGAGAAGTTCCTTTGTGTAGATCTGTTTCGCTGGATACTGCCCACAACCCCAACTTTTGCCTTGCAATGTTATCAAATGTTTTTATGTGCTTTCAATTTAAAAATAAAATAAAATTGTTCCATATATGTTTTTCTTTTATTTCTAATGAACATGTTTTATCACAACTGTGTTTGCTGCCTTGGGCTCCTTGGGGGAGGAAGGGTGGGATATAAAATTTCATTAAGAAGCTATGTAAGTAGAATGCTATTTTGCTATGGAGAAAACAGACTTTGCAGGCACTTTGAGGGAAAACAAAACTGCATATAAATAAAACCTTGATGAGTCGGTGCAATTTCTCAGGGCAGGTTTTGCATAGTTCCAGGGTTGTTTGTTCATTAAATAAAGAACACCTGGAATGCTACACTTTCCCGGAACATGTTTCTTGCAACCACAACCACTTCCTGTAACATTTCTAAATCCATTACTGGAAGCCAATATGTGTGGGTTTTTGTGTGTGTGTGTGTGTGTGTGCGCACGCGCGCTTGCAAACTTGTGTTTTTGTTTGTGTGTAGTTCAGCTAGATCTGGAGAGCTTAATGTTACAACAGCTGCTATAGATATAGGCACACACAGAGCCTCACGCCTTAAATAATTAAGCCACAGATTCACTGAAGTTAAATATATATACAGTATATGTATATTGAGAGCTCATTATTTTTTCTTCCATTTTTTCTTCAATTTCTTCTTCAAACTTTCAAGAAACTTTGCCTGAAAGGACTTCAGCAGATCCAAGGATTTCAGCAGATTCAGTCTGCCTTCTTTCCTTTCATTAGGAGAAGGGATGCAGAGTTTGTGTGTGACACTGCTCTTCAATTCTGAAAGAGGTGCTGTCAGGTGAAATTTATAAAGCTGCTTTTCAGGAAAGCTGAAAGGTGGGTTCCGAAAAGTCTAACATTTTGAATAGATAAAGAAATTTAGAGTGGTTCACAATTCAAGGTGAATCTACCTAAATCACACTTTCCCAAACAATTTGTGAACCAAAAATATAGATTCCAGCTCTAGAATTCTATGATTCTATAGGCATCCTTCAAAACGTGCACTTTTCTGAATTTTGCAGTGTCAAGTAATATGCACAAAAATGCATATACTAAGGTCACGTGTGCATAAAATGCGTACTTGCAAATTATATTAATGAAAAGAACATACAAAAATGAATTAGGTGGAAAGGAATGTTTGCAACAGATGCAGACATGCTTGCCATTCTTTGCTTAAATGTAGTATCTTCTGTGAAAAGCCATGAACACAAAGACAGAATTAGCTTGCCAGTTTAGGCAAGCTCACAGGCAAATGCCCATCTGCTATAGTAACAGGGCAGCAGGTGGGGAGAAGGCGCACCTTGGATTTGTATAATGACATGATGACACCTGGTGTTTATTAAAGTTCCTTTTTCACCTGTCAATCTCACACTCCCTAGGTTATAGACAGTCAGAGCATGGCAAACTGCCATGCACTTGAATAAGCCCTCTGTTCTGTGACCTCTCAGTAGCATCCAAATTCATTCCGCTGTGTTAGTGTTGCAGTATCAGCACATGTTGGTGTCATCATATAAGCAGCATGCAGTACCAATAGCAGGGTTGCTGTCTGGTAATGCATGGTCATTGTTCGTTTCAAACACACGCTTTTGGACCACAGGGGAAGAGCTGCAGATCAGCCTTCTTTGTGGTCTAGCTCTCACTTCCATACATAACTACTGGGAAAACCAAAGCTTTAACTATACAGATCTTTGTCGACAAGCTGATGTCTCTGCTTTTCCTTAAAAGGTAAAGGGACCCCTGACCGTTAAGTCCAGTTACAGACTACTCTGGGGTTGCGCGCTCATCTCACTCTATAGGCTGAGGGAGCCGCAGACAGCTTCCGGGTCATGTGGCCAGCATGATTGAGCCACTTCTGGCAAACCAGAGCAGTGCATGGAAATGCCGTTTACCTTCCTGCCGGAGCGGTACCTATTTATCTATTTGCACTTTGACGTGCTTTCGAACTTGCCATCCCCACTTGGGATCTTCCTAAGGTGGGCTTGGAAATAAGTCCTGACCATTCAAAGCATGGTTGACATCTGTTACATTACCAGGGTGCTTCTAAAGGAGCAGTCAAGGAGTTCAACAGGCAACGGAGGCAGGATCCTTTTGCTACAGAAGTTCCTACAGGTCGACGCTGGCATCACTCCTGCCTCTTGTGTCAATCAACCAACGCAACACAAGAACAAGAACGTGTTCATTGCCCAACTTCTGCACTAACTTATTTTCTAACTTTCTTGACATGTGCTGCTAATTCATTTTTCTGGTGACTGCAGTCGTGCGAAACTAAACTTTCAGCATCAGTTCAAGCTCAAAGGTTAGAAAGTTAGATTGATCATTCAACAAAACATCAAATGGGAAAAGTTTCCCCTTCCCCCCAATTTCCTAAGGCTCTTAAAATTTGTTATTGATTAACCAACTGATGGTTTAGAGGTAGAGTTGCACGGGCTGGGAACCACTTCAGTCTTCCCCATGTATCTTTAATGTTTACTATTGCTTAAGGATTAGTCCAGGCAGTAAAATTTCTCCCTGATGGGGAAATACTCAGCCTTTCCTCTTTCATTTCTAATGCAAAGTAAGGCAATCACTTCCTGATTGAGTATCAAAATATTCATGAAGTCCATGTTCTTTGGTGCTCTGCCAGACTCAGGGTGCGACTTCCCCTTTGCTCCCTGTGATGTTCTCTCAAATGTGCCAGTAAGGACTGAGATCAGATTCCATCAGACAATGTTGTTTCATTTATTTAACCATCAGAGGGTAGTTTCAGTGTTTACTTGGTCCTGTTCTGTGCTGGCTGCCCCCCACAGCTAAGGCTGATGGGAGTGGTAGTTCAGCAGTGTTATGTACTGAGTTGAATCCACTCTCGACTCCAAGTATATTTCAAGCAGCATCTGCAAGGCCAAAGGTCCCCCATTATAATAATAATAATAATAATTTATTATTTATACCCCGCCCATCTGGCTGGGCTTCCCCAGCCACTCTGGGCCGCTTCCAACCAAATATTAAAATACAATACAGTGGTACCTTGGGTTACATACACTTCAGGTTACAGACTCCGCTAACCCAGAAATAGTGCTTCAGGTTAAGAACTTTGCTTCAGGATGAGAACAGAAATCATGCTCCGGCGGCACGGCGGCAGCAGGAGGCCCCATTAGCTAAAGTGGTGCTTCAGGTTAAGAACAGTTTCAGGTTAAGTACGGACCTCCAGAACGAATTAAGTACTTAACCTGAGGTACCACTGTAATACTGTACATCAAACATTAAAAGCTTCCCTAAACAGGGCTGCCTTCTAAAAGTTTGGTAGTTGTTGTTCTCTTGGACATCTGGTGGGAGGGCATTCCACAGGGCGGGTGCCACTACCCCATTCTTGAAATAGGGGGTGCATTTAGGTAGAGAATGCCTTCAGGAAAGGCTCATGGTCAAATGGGGATGATAAAGCATATTTTCTTGACTCCACTGCGCTTTCCCTTTTCGTCTGTTTTTTCTCACTGCTTATTATGTGATGTTTAAAGGTACACTCAGGTAGATTACTTATTTATTACTGCAATCGCTAATTCCAGGGAATAACAGGGTTTCAAGATTGTGGACGTATTCATGATTGTGTTAATGGATGTTTTCAGGCCATTTGAACTGAATCAACTTATGTAAAGATCTGGTGAACACGTTATATTACATTGTCAATGTTTCTGTCTGCCATGGTGAACGATCCTCAATAAAACATTGATAACCAAAAAAATCAACCTTCCCTAGATGAAAATATCCTGTATGAGTGACATTTCCATACTTGCGACTCTGAAGAAAGGAGTTCATATATTTTCTCAATAAGAATTTAATTGCATTTCGACCACAGGAAGTCAAAAACATTCTGGACAGCCACTGAGTGAATTTTTTGGGCTTGCTGAATTCTACAGGACTGCTAAGACTCCAGTCTCTCTTTTTTTGTCATTAGGACTCTTAATTCATTTACTGCATAGTTTGGAGAACCTTGCTTTTAATCAGAATTGTAAAAGCTTGTTCCTAAAGGACTTGCCATCCCCACCTGGCGTCTACCTAAGGTGGACTTAGAAATAAGTCCTGACCATTCAAAGCCTGGTTGACATCCATCTGTCTTGGGAGACAATGGAGGAGTGTGCCTTTGGGGGTGAAGTCAAACTTTTGGAAGGTTCCAGCACTTGCTGTGGCTGTAGAGACATGTTTTGCTGCAGCTGGGGCAGATGAAGGCATCTGATTGTGCTGCTGCAGGCATTTCTTCTTTCCCTGCTCCTTCCAGTGGTCATTCCTCCCCTGGTCACTGCTATGGATGCACAACCTGACTGATTGTCTCCAGGCACTGCGGTCGTCTGGCAGGGATTCCCCCATGGCAGGGTTAATGCTGCCTGCCTTCATGTCTCGTTTGCAGACATCTTCAGAATATAAACATGCAACTATGCAGTCCTATAGATGTTTACTCAGAACGCTGTGCTTAGAAAGTGTGTTTAGGATTGCAGCCTAAGGGCTGCTTCTTGTACTTATGAGTGAACAGAGGGACATTAAAAGTTCAGACCATGGTATTATCTCTGTATTATCTGCGCTGCCCTGACTGATCACAGCTGTCCAGAGTCAAGTATATTAAGGCAGCTTCCTGTGGGTCCCTACACATACTGTATTTAGCATCATACAGTGGTACCTTGGGTTAAGAACTTAATTCGTTCTGGAGGTCCGTTCTTAACCTGAAGCACCACTTTACCTAATGGGGCCTCTTGCTGCTGCCGCCATGCGATTTCTGTTCTCACCCTGAAGCAAAGTTCTTAACCTGAGGTACTATTTCTGGGTTAGTGGAGTCTGTAACCTGAAGCATCTGTAACCTGAAGCGTCTGTAACCCGAGGTACCACTGTATTAAACTGTGGCTGCTTCCCACTGTAGGTGCTGGCTCCCAGAGGCTGAAGCACTTGGGGGGCAATAGTTTTTTTCCCCAAGGGGGTCAGGCCCCCTCAATGTTCAGAGGGCATTCAGCTCCAGCCGCTGGCTCCTGGCGACGTCGTGCACAAGATGTCAGAACATCGAATCTCCTTGATCACCCTGAGAAGCTGCCGCTTCTGCCTCCCGCAATTTGTATATGTAGTCAGGAGCTACAATAATGTGTCTACTCATAATCTATAGTTTCTAAAGGAACCATTTCTGTTGCAAGCATGACCTCTATATGGAATACCTGCTAGAATTTGGGGTGATGTTTTTCTGATGTTTTTTCCACTGATGTTTTTTCTTCCGTAGGACAGTTCATGGTCTAATTAGAATCATAGAATCATGGAATTGTAGAGTTGGAAGGGAACCACAAAGGTGATCGCTGAAGCTATATTTACCACACTTTGAGCGTTCCCACCTTAAAGCAATGGGTTAATAATCTCTATTTAGTAGCTATAACTATTTTTGCTGCTGTTAAAAGGCTTCCTGCTAACTCTAGATGCTTCCTTTTTAAAACCTCTTTAAGACACCCAAGTAAAATATACAGAAGATTAGCAGACACAGATTTCATACACATCTCTATCTTCTTTGGTCCTTTTTTATGGCCACACTAGATTTGGGCCAAATTTGGGGAGGTTGTCTAAAAGGAAATAAAGTACATTGTACTTAGTGAGAAAATGGCATTTCTTAGAAGTCTGTTCGCCTCCTCTCCCCCCCCCCCCGCTTTAATAAATAGTTTAAAGGATTTTAATAGTGACTGTTACTATGACAACTTGCTATAGTAACCAAGCAAAAACCAAGGTTTTGCACTCAAAAAAGGAAACCAGTCTTTGCTTAAAGATCTACTGCTGCCAAATGAAAGAGACATATTAGCATTTTCCTGTGCTTAAGTCCGTCAGTTTAATATAATGCTGAAGAAAAACCAATTCAGAATAACCGAAGCCTTTCATTACAGCCAAACATTTCCTGGGCTTGCAAGATAAAAATCTTACGAGCCATATTGGCTCAGCCAAATATGAATCACAGGCATTGAAATAATACGTATGATTGAGACTGACTGGTGTTTAAAACGCAATGTTTGGGAGCTTTAGAGTTGAACTGATGGAGCTTCTCTCTTCATGGATTTGCCCATTTCTGCAGGTTTTGATGATTCCACAAGGGACTGGAAACTGCAGTTGGCTTTGCTGAAATCAGGAAGGACATCTAACTTTTGTTTCATTTTGCAGCTAATCCAGGGAGTTAACACACCACTACCCTCTCTAAAGTGAGCTTGAGGTTGTGAGCCAAGGAGGTGCAGTAGACTGAGAATTAGACTTAGACTAGAGATGTCGGAGAATTCCAACAGAAAAATGAAAACAGGAGAATAAATTGCCAGTGTTTGCGCATTTGTCCCACATGCAGAATGTACATCAATCTAGCAACTATTATCATTATTCACTGTTGCTTTCAGTCTGAAAATGGTACATAATAGGTTATGCCCCCCTGCCATTTGCATTGCATTTCCTTTGCATTGTAAAGAATGGGGTTGAATTGTTGTTGTTGGCATCTGTCTGTCTCAAGAGACAATGGAGTGCACCTCTGGGGGTGAAGCCTAACCGCTGCGTTTGCAGCATCAAAGCAACCTCCCCTTGGCAGCAGGAGTTGCTGGAAGGAGGCATGCAAGACACCATCCAACCACCTTAGGGACTCCGCTCCAGATTTGTGTAGTGTTTATCCTTAGTCTTTTCTTCTCCAAAAGATATCCCGCAAGGGAGTGGAGGTTTAGGACCAGAGTTTCCCTTCTCCTAGATGGGTCATCTTCCCAGATTGATGAGCCCCATCTGCCTCTATGGTGTGGAATAATATACAGTGGTGCCCCGCAAGACAAATGCCTTGCAAGATGAAAAACCCGCTAGACGAAAGGGTTTTCCGTTTTGGAGGCGCTTGGCAAAACGAATTTCCCTATGGGCTTGCTTCGCAAGACGAAATGTCTTGCGAGTTTTTCCGACTTTTTCCCCCTTCCCCCCGCTTTTTCTAAGCCGCTAAGCCGCTTATCCGCTAAGCTGATAAACCGCTAAAAGCCGCTAAACCGCTAATAGCGCTAATCCACTAAGCCGTCAATGGGCTTGCTTCGCAAGACAAAAAAACCGCTAGACGAAGAGAATCGCGGAACGGATTCTTTTCGTCTTGCGAGGCACCACTGTAACAAAAGATAATGTATGCAACTTATGTCAGTACCTGTTAAAAACATTTTTATTTAGGCCAGCCTAAGTTGATACACGAGGGACGTGGGTGGCGCTGTGGGTTAAACCACAGAGCCTAGGGCTAGCCAATCAGAAGGTTGGCGGTTCGAATCTCCATGACGAGGTGAGCTCCAGTTGCTCGGTCCCTTGCCAACCTAGCAGTTCGAAAGCACATCAAAGTGCAAGTAGATAAATAGGTACTGCTCCGGTGGGAAGGTAAACGGCGTTTCCGTGCGCTGCTCTGTTTCACCAGAAACGGCTTAGTCATGCTGGCCACATGACCCAGAAGCTGTACGCCGGCTCCCTTGGCCAATAAAGCGAGATGAGCACCGCAACCCCAGAGTCGGCCACGACTGGACCTGATGGTCAGGGGTCCCTTTATCTTTACCCTGATACACAGAATGTTTACATGTGCCATCACTTATATAAATTGTATGAAACAAATTTAAAAATATATTACGTAATTAAATTACATAATTTTGCCACAGCAGACAGAGATAAACAAAGTATTGGTAGTTTTTTGCAGAAGGTGAACTGCAGCGGAACAGTAACAGTGTTGCATGCAAAAAAGCTAAGCAGGGTCCAATATGATTTCAAATTGGATAGGACCTCCCCACATGTTGAGATTCCTGCATTCCTCCCCACATGTTGAGATTCCTGTTGTAGGGGATATAAGTTCAGGAATAGCAAAAAACTCTCTACAGTTCTATGATTCTACGAAATACATCCCCTTCACTGACATCTAAAGACTGAGCTCTAAAGATTCCCAACTCTCATCAGCTCCACCCAGCATGGGCAATAGTCAGGGACAATGTGACGTCTAGTCTAGCAACATCTAAAGGGTCACAGGTTCCCCCATCCTTAATCATCAATGTATACATTATGTATAGATAAGGCTTTAATAATTTAACACCATCTCTGTGTATCATGCAGGTCTAAATGAGAAAACAAAAATAATAGTTTCTTCATTCAGTTATAAGGTTTCCAGGTTTTAAAAACTTGCTCTGTATTTTTAACAGCACCCTGACACACAGAAATTTAAGCATTCCTCATTGTTTACCTCCATACCTGGAAAAACTGCTTGACTGGCAATTTCTGTTGTAGGGGATATAAGTTCAGGAATAGCAAAAAAAAAAAAAAAAAAAAAGAAGGCTGGTAACACTTTGCTGATGGGGGAAGACAGAATGCTATCTACTGTTTGAAATCTAAGGTCTTCTGGTTGCTATATAGTGAGGCATCAGATCTGCAAATATGCAAAATTCATGTCATGTTTTTAAAAATGCATAATTGCCTACTTATACATATTTGGTTGCATAACTGTGAGAAAAATTAATATCCTACACTTCAAAGCAAACTCCACCACTAGGGAGCACCAGCATACTAGATATTCAGGAGGTCTTCTTCTATCAAAAGCAACAAACACAAATACCCATTGGAATAGTTTAAAGTCAATATACTCAGGTAGCTTCAAGCTTCCATCAGGCAAGCAGCTCAGCGAGCTTTGCCCCATTGATTTTAAGGAAACTGACACCATAATCAATATGCCACATATTCCTGAATCGTCCAACTGGTTTAATAAAAAAAGGCATTGAAACTCATGGATTACATCCTGAAATGAATGAATGCAATATAGGATACTTCCACATTACCTGTTTCCCTGCTGGTATTGACCTTATCTACTTACACATTTACTATCTATATCTAGATATCTCAAGATGACTCAGCTTTTCCAGCTGAGGGCCACAGTTGACTCATGGTCAATCTGCCAGGGGCCATGAACTGATAGTGTAATCTCAATCCTGCCTACTCAGAGGTAAATCATATTGAATTCAATGGGTCTTGCTCAGAGGTAAAGAAGGGGGGCTTTTAGGATTTCAGAAAGCCTTACCTGGGCATGCCAGAAATTAAACCAGGGACCTTTTGTATACCCTGTACCACTGATCCACATGCTTCTCGAAAAACAGATGCAATTTGACACTGGACAGAAGCAGCCAGCGCTTTTCTGCAAAAATCTTCTACACAACAGCAAAAAGAACTTGGAATTTTAGAAGCATATTCCTTAATGGCCCATCACTGTTCTTAATTTGCACAGGTTGTAGGAGAGGTGAGTTAGGATTAGGACCTCTCTCCTACTTACATTATTGTTGTGAATGAGAGCATAAAATGAGTTAATTCTGGCAAAAGTATTCCACCAGATAGGGCCATTAAAGATGGGGTGAACCTCAAGTCTTTTGTACAGCTCCCCAGATCTTCTGCCTCTTCCTGTCTCTTGAAAAAATATTATTATTATTACTATTAATTTTTTTAAAAAAAGCTTAAGACATAAGATGTTGTCTTATGGTGAGTGAGACAATGCTTCCATCTAGCTTAGCATTGTCAACATTGATTGGCAGTGACTGTCCCAGATTTCAGGCAGGGAATCTTTCTCAGCTGTGCTTGGAGATGCCAGGAATAAATTTGCAAATGGGATTGTGCTCTGAGTGGCTGACAACACCCCAGCCGCCAGTGTTATCCATCAGATTTTTATTGTTTGTGGCCAATGGCTAGAAAACATGTAGCAACAACCTAATCCAAGAGTGAATTAAGCATAGGCATATTCAGAATGGCAAGTCACCAACACAAATTGCTCATTTACTTTTTAAAAGGCAGTTGACACCATCTGGGGTCAAAGCCTGTCACTTTCTGACCACCACAAGGGAATATAATGCTATCTTGAAGGTGTGTGTAGTGGTTAAGAGCGATAGACTCGTAATCTGGTGAACTGGGTTCGCTTCCCTGCTCCTCTACATGCAGCTGCTGGGTGACCTTGGGCTAGTCACACTTCTCTGATGTCTCTCAGCCTCACTCACCTCACAGAGTGTTTGTCGTGGGGGAGGAAGGGAAAGGAGAATGTTAGCCGCTTTGAGACTCCTTAGGGTAGTGATAAAGCGGGATATCAAATCCAAACTCTAGGAAACTGGTTTGCATCAGCTAGCAGCCATCTAATTTTGAAGTCACCTGACTGACCTTCTAGAAAATTATGAACCTGTTCATAGGTGAGTTGTAGAAAAGGCAATACAGGCACAGTGGGGTGATATCTCATGCAACACAAGCAGAGTTCCAGTCAAGTCACAAGACCTCCCCTTCCTCTCCTCTCCCCCAAATATGGTCCAGAAGCACCCCCTCCAAACCTCTGGAGCAGACTTTGAGAGTGCATGGGGTGGTGTGGAGCTGTAGGGGAGATGAAGGGGAAGTTCTACTGAGCAAAGGGACATCTGCTGCACCAGAGAAACAGCAGGCTTGGCTACAACTCAACATCTTTGATCTGATCTTTGATCTGATCTGAACTCCCAACTCAAAGATGGTCATTTGATAGAACTCACCAGCTGCTAGTAGGCAATGTTGGTGCATATGGGGCCCAGCAACTTAGAAGTCTCTGGGTGGAAATGCACTAACTTATCCCTATGATTTCTGGCAGGCATCTCCCACCCACTGGCTCGGCAGCAGAAATATCCAGAGGACCGTTTCCATAATGCGGTGCAATAAAAAAAGTCACGGTGGCATCTGTGCTTTGTTTATAGCTCCATTAGCCTTTCCTGAACTGCAAATTATTTGGCAGCAGCTGGGGAAGTGGAGGAAAACAACGCCAGAACATCACGACCAATTCAAGCCCTTTCAGGCTTCACTATCTACAAAGGTATACGCTTACCTCTTGCCATTTAGAAAAGAAGAAGAAAAAACTCATTAGCGGGGGAGCCGCCGCATTCATAGCACCTAGATTAATGCAGTGCAATGAAACATGGAAAAGCTTTAGAAGGGTTTTAACAGCAAAAGCCGTAATCATCTTATAGGGATGTTTGGCATGTACATTTTTTTTTTTATTATTGCAATATTCAAAATAAGCCTGCTGATTGCTTTTTTCTTTTTCTTTTCCTGAGCAGACAAGAGAAGGAAGCACAGAGAAAGAAAGAAAGAAAGAAAGAAAGAAAGAAAGAAAGAAAGAAAGAAAGAAAAAGAAAGCTGCAGACCGACATATCAGAACTTCAACAGGTACAGATTTTCCTGGCATAGAGATAAGGAAGGTGAAAGAGGAAGTCATCTGCTACATTTTTGTGTGTCAGATAGCTAATACAGTGGTACCTCGGGTTACATACCCTTCAGGTTACAGACTCCACTAACCCAGAAATATTACCTTGGGTTAAGAACTTTGCTTCAGGATGAGAACAGAAATCGTGCTCCGGTGGCGCGGCGGCAGCGGGAGGCCCCATTAGCTAAAGTGGTGCTTCAGGTTAAGAACAGTTTCAGGTTAAGAACAGACCTCCAGAACGAATTAAGTTCTTAACCCGAGGTACCACTGTATACTGAGGTACACCTTAGCCATTTGAAAGCACACCAGTGCAAGTAGATAGATACCACTGCGGCGGGAAGGTAAACGCCATTTCCGTGTGCTCTGGTTTCCATCACAGTGTTCCATTGCACCAGAAGCGATTTAGTCATGCTGGCCACATGACCCGGAAAGCTGTCTGTGGACAAAAGCCAGCTCCCTTGGCCTGAATGCAAGATGAGCGCCACAACCCCATAGTCACCTTTGACTGGACTTAACCATCCAAGGGTCCTTTACCTTTAAAGGCACAAGAGCAAGGCTGGGTGGGGTGGGGTGGGTGGAGCTGCCAATCCTAGAACCTGGCAGTGGTTTTTGAATTATTACATGGCTTTGTAGACTCTTCATTCATAAAGTTCATGCAGAAGGCCCTAAGTTCAGTCCCTGTCATCTACAGTCCAAATAAGACCTGTGGTTCCTGCATCAGGCAGGGGGTGGACTGGTTGGCCTACAAGCAGAGCTGGCCCACCAATGAGGTGGAGGAACGTCAAGAGGTGGTGCCCCTGAGGACACCTGCCCAGCCTGCTGCCTCTGCCACTGCCACTGGCGCAGTAGAGGCGGCAGCAGTGGTGGCTTCCAGCAAGATCTCAGGAGATTTCGTGCACTCTGTGAGATCTCATGGGATTTCACCAGAGCCCACTGCCACCACTTTGCCACATGACCCAAGTAAAGGAGCTGTATGTCTACTCACGGTATTAATTTACACTTTCATATGGGGTTCCAAGAGTAAAATTAGAGAGTCCATGCATAAAATATAGTCAGTCATTACTTCAATTTCCATTGCTCTGTCTTCCTAGAATTTTTAAATCTGGGGTCACATCCAGAATATATGATTTTTTACATGCATTTCAGTTGCGATTTTGGCACAGAAGCTGCTTTGGTTATCCTGTGTGATGGTTATCCTGTCCGTTGGGCCAGAGACAGGGGAAATGTGTCCTTGTTAATTCTCCTCAACCTCTCAGTGGCTTTCAATACCATCCTTCTGGAGCAACTGAGTCAGGGGAGGAGAGGAGAGTGATCGTTTTCTGGGTGCTGCATTAGTGATGGATTTATACCGAATAGTCCACATGTCATTCTGCTTTATTAGTTCTTGTACTATGATTTCCCCAATGTCACTGCATTATTGCTGGTCTGGAGAGGCGCTCTTGCAGTAAAAGTGGGTTGAAAAATAAAATGCACCATCTGTCATGTTGCAGGGTTTCAGCTGAAAGTTCTGGGACATTCACTGAGGGAAACAAAGCAGTATGTGTTAAGTTGTGGGTGAACATATCAGACGACACAGTGATTCCTCAAACAGCTCTTGTTTATTCACAGGCCAGAACAGAACTGAACTGAAGGGTTCAGTCAGACTGCTTATATAGAGCTCCAGTACAATGTAACTGTAACAATTTTCTAAAACTATCCAATCACTGAACGTCACTTTCGATCCCTTATTTGCATAACTATCTACAGTATCCTCCTGCTGGCCCAGGGTAAGAACTTCAGTACATAACAGTATGTCTAAACCAAAACATCTGAAAGCACAAATGGCATTGAAAGCAGGACAGTATGTAACTGCCCTCATGAGCACTAATGCAGAAAAGGCCTTCTAGAGAGGCCCTAAGATCATCAGTGACTACTATAGCCAAGTTGAATGGGCCAGCTGAAGGCCAAATCTCTGTCAACTACATTATTTTGACTAATGATGGATAAGTCAGCTTCATCCTTTGGAAGTCAATTTCATTTCTTACACCAACCAGCCTATTTTTTATTAGTCAATTTCATCATTTTCCCCCTTTTTGCCTGGCTGAGAAACTATTCAAAAAGACCTCCAAGACCTTTGGAAGAAGACGGAGATTGCAACTGTCTCTTTAAGGAAACTTGAAGACTTAACAAGCTGAGGTTGAAGTGCAGTTGGAGCTCCCTCTTTTTGCCCCTTTAGGCCCCTGTAAAGACGCAGTCTGCAGCTAATAGCATCAGGAAGCATCAAGCCCTGAGAGCATCTGGAGCATCACAAGTAACTCAGCCCCATGTAATTATGTTAATTGTCTTTAATTGCGCCCAGAGACCCACACACACTGCTTCACAGATTGCGACAATCAAATAGTAGTGAGTTAATTTAGAAAGAACTTCAACGAGCATGTAAGCCAGAGTACAGCATGGTGATACTCTTACTTACTGGGCTCACAGAATTATCTGGGAGCAGTTGATGCCAAAGTACCCGGGGAAGGACAACAGGGACGCATCAGTTTTGAATGCTCTACCAAGTTCCTAAGTTCAATTCCTGGCATCTCCAGGTAGTTCAGGGGGAAAGCCCTGTCTGAAATTCTGCTGCCAATTCGTGTAGATCATACTGAGCTGGATGGACCCAATGGGTATAAGGAAGTTTCCTATATTCCTGCATCATGAGGTGGAAATGTCTGATGGATCCCTCTGTGGTAGATAACTGGGAGCCCCATGTAAGCTGCTTCAGCCTAAGGAAGTGGAGGGTGTAAGCAGAACTAATAAATTGCCTGTTTATATCCTATACAGTGGTACCTCTGGTTGTGAACGGGATCCATTCCGGAGGCCTGTTTGCAACATGAAAAGAGCGCAACCCACAGCAGTGCGTCTGCGCATGTGCGGGTTGCGATTTGCAGCTTCTGCGCATGTGCGTGACGTCATTTTGCGCTTCTGTGCATGCGTGAGTGGCGAAACCCGGAAGTAACCCTTTCCGGTACTTCCGGGTCACCACGGGACGTAACCTGAAAGAACGTAACATGAAGTGGATGTAACATGAGGTATGACTGTATTAGGGTAGCCAATGTGATGTTCTCCAGTTATTGCTGAACTACAACTCCTATCAGCACCAACCAGCCTGGCCCAAGGTATTATATGTCTAACAACATCTCAAGGGCATCTTGTGGACTATGCCTGCCATAGATTGAGGGCAGCTTACAATAGCTGGGGCAATCCTAGTATGAAAGGGTTATACACAGGGCTTTTTTTTCCAGCCAGAACTCACTAGAACTCAGTTCCGGCACCTCTCAGGTGGGCGCCATTGCCATTCTAAGAGAGCAAGAGAAGTGTTCATTATGAGTTCTGGCACCTCTTTTTCCAGAAATAGAGCACCAGCCGGAATGAATTTGGCCTGCTATTGTATTTCTGAACTCACGCGCTGCTCTCTTCTCCGACCCTTCTTCGGTTTGTGTGCTCAATTAAAAACACCTCAATCCTCGCCTTCACTTTTCCTCTCTTGCCTCTCTCTCTTCACCGCTGGAGTCGCCTCGTCCTTGCTAGGATCCCCACATGGAAGGCTCTTAGGCAGTTGTGGCTGACAGTTCTTCCTAAGCTGTCTTGACTATTAACTTCTCACATTCTCGAGCCCCATAGTGAGAAGTGGGAATTGGCAATGTTGCCTGCCTGCCTTCCTTGTCATCTCCTGTGACATTTCTCTCTATTTTGATTGCAATTTTTATTAAAAAAAATATTATGCTCTCTCTCTCTTTCAGCTCAAAAAATTGGCTGATGTAGGTATGATCTGGTTAGGCAGCGAAGCAGGGCATGGAGAATTGTAGACCATGGACCCCCAATACGCCTCTGTTTCCGTATGAGCTGAGCACACCAATTTATCAAAATGCTATGCAGATCATAGGCTGAGAGCGCAGGTGTACACTTGGCTACAAATGCCCACATACTGCATAATTAGAATAACTTTGCCATTTCCCTCTTCAGTATAAGCAAACCTCAATAGTTGTCTTCATGTTGTTTTCTGGCAAGCAAAGCATTTTCGACATGTCTGGATGAAAATTGCACAAAACAGAGTTGCTCTGGAAAGGACTTGGGTGAACTTGTTTCATTCAGGGTCAAGTTCAGACTATTCCCTTGTTTCATGATTTATTTATTTTTAGTTATTATATCTGGGTTGAAAAGCACCTTCCATTTCTAAGATTTTTGGTCCATGGTGTTCTGACTGGCATGATCCTTCACATTTTCCTCCTTTGTTTCAACTCTGCTAGGCTATCACAGATGTTGCCAAGCGTGCCTCATCATGCAGGGCAAATGCTGAGCTGAACTGTGCCATATTAGGAGGAAAAAGCAACTGACTGCCATCTCTCTCCCACCTTTTGAAATGAGAACTCTTTAACGCTGGGAGGTTCTGCTGCCACTGCCAGTATGAAACACAGAAACAGTTACACAAACTGGCACCATCCCCAGTGCATTCTGAAGAACTCTTTCATCAATGGAAACGGTTTTATATTCCTTAATCAAAATTGCTTGAAACAAACGTGTGAGCCACAACACACCAAAGCAGAGCTGGGCGGTTTTTGTGCCCTGCCACGAGGGCATCACTGTAGGAGCACAACGTTCATATGTGTTCATATTATCTTGCACTGACACTGCATCATGGGTTTAGTGGAAAGCAATTCTCCCCACTCTTCAACAGCAGAGACGCAAAATTTGACCCCAAATCCATTTTAGATGCAATTCAGTAGCTTCTATAGGTTGAAATATATCACACATTCCGGATCCTCTTTTTCATCCCCATTGAATGTTGAGGTCCCCAAACCACCCCAAATTAACTCACACTTCACACAGAAATTTTTGTTTAAGGTTTTTGGCAGAATTTTGGCCACAGCTTTATTTAAATACACAAACGTGAGTGGTTGCTTAGGTTACGACTATCTGTCCATGCCCCAGGGACAGAACTGACTTCCAGGTTCCAGCAGAAGACAGTCAGGGAAAACAATATTGGGGATCAGTGAAGCTGGGCAACAGACCCTCACCTCTCCCCGCATGCTCCCAGGGGCTTATGTGGCCCAAACCCGATGCCAGGGATTTGGACGAAGGCATGGTAGGCCCCTGGATTCCTTTAACGGAATTCCCTTGCAGCACCAGCATTGGAGGGGTAGGCACTTACCCCTCCACCAACCAATTTTTTAACCAATGCCTAACTGCAAACCGTACAAGTTGTGATGATTTGCTACGCGGTAGGCAAAAACCAGGGGCAGCAGGTGGCGCTGTGGGTTAAAGCCTCAGCGCCTAGGACTTGCCGATCGAAAGGTCGGCGATTCGAATCCCTGCGGCGGGGTGCGCTCCCGCTGCTCGGTCCCAGCGCCTGCCAACCTAGCAGTTCGAAAGCACCTCCGGGTGCAAGTAGATAAATAGGGACCGCTTACCAGCGGGAAGGTAAACGGCGTTTCCGTGTGCGGCTCTGGCTCGCCAGAGCAGCGATGTCACGCTGGCCACATGACCCGGAAGTGTCTCCGGACAGCGCTGGCCCCTGGCCTCTTAAGTGAGATGGGCGCACAACCCCAGAGTCTGTCAAGACTGGCCCGTACGGGCAGGGGTACCTTTACCTTTACCTTTAGGCAAAAACCAAATGGCACCAGCCAATCAGCCAAATGGACAAAATTCCTACCAGGCCCCTGCCCCAAAAGCAGGCAACCCCATGACAGGCATAGCAAGGTCAAGCAAAATAACCCTCATTTCAGGGAGGGTGGGCGGGTGATCCGGTGCATGCAGCAAAAGAGAAAGCCCAAAGCTGCGTGACCTGTATTTAAAACCTTTGGGTCCCACCCCCAAATTGACAACATGAAAATCTCCCCAGAAACTCAACTGCCCAATGACTGCCTGTGGCCATCCAAACAGATCTGCCCAGCAACAGTGGGGTGGCCTGCTAGACCCCACCACAACACGTGCACTCTATTAGGGAGAACACGCTTTGTCCTGACAGTTCATGACAGAGCATGATTAGGAAACCAACAACAGCGATAATAATTGCAGCAATGGCGGTGACAGGAAGACAGCTCTGTCCCACCACACTGCCCCCCACTGTTGCTCCCTGGAGCCAGTTCCATCTTCTGCAAGGAAGCCCCTTAAGAGTTTTGAAGATGGCCGCAGGAAGCACCACCTTGCAGCGCCCGATTTTGTACATGGCTAAGAAATGCCAAAGCACCACGGCCAGAAGATTAAATGCTTAAATATTATTTCGCTGAGCTGTTTGGGAATTTATGAATTTGAACAATGATCAATTTCCTCCCTAATCCCGGGAGAAAGCTATAAAACCAGGTTTTAATTAATTTAGTCACAGCAGAACATTGTTATCGACGTTCGGCAGCCTCATCTGTATGCAGCACCACCAGCCTCCGTGTGATAAGAAGTGGGCAGCCAGGCCGCTTTATTAGTTCGCCTTCACCTTTTGCCACCAGAGCTAATTTGCATTGAGATTGCTTGAATCAATGCCACCAGCAAATTGCCACATCTCGTAATTCATAACAGAGCCGTTCTTAAAGCGCGGCCTGAAACCATGAACTCGAGAGCACAAACAGGGAGTGAGACCCATCACTTCGACAAAAGCAAGCGATGGAAACAATTCAATTACATTTTGTGCAATGACCTATAAAGCGCTCCGTGTGTGTGTTTCTGTAGATGTGTATTGCAAAGGAGAGCATACAATTGTTCTTGTGCTCCAGTTCTGCTGAAGTGGTTTTCCTCTTGCTTTCAGATAGTCTTCGTGCTAAATGCTTGCTACGTTTTCCATTTGCTCGGACAAAAATGGCAACCTAGGTTAAAAAGTGGAAAGTACAAAAGACGAGGCTCTGTGAGTTCTCTGCAGAGCATGCAGCCTGTGTGTGCAAATTAGCATCACTTTTGCACATTTTGCGTGTGCATCGAATTGTAGTCCTCATGATTGCGGGGGTCAGTTGGGAAGTATGGGGACAGAAAAATGAGGAAACCATGGCGTTCAGTCTGCTAGAGGCATATGAAAGACTTTGGTGCATTCATATTTTCAAAGGTGAAGGACCTTAAAATACCCAGAGCGAAAGGCACAATAGATATATGCAGCATACAAAATCTTTATCCGCATTTTGGAAACTTGTTTGTTTTGTTTATCTGTTTGCTAGGCATTTGGACACCCCATAACCAAATTTGACAGGAACAATTGGACGCCATTTTGAATCAAAATGGTGGACAGAACCTTTCAAAAACCTCAGTTTTCAGGGGTTCTTGGAATTCTGGAGCAGCAGTCTGGGTAGTAAAAAAGAAAGAAAACAATACAAATACAGAGCAGATCACCTGGTGCAGACTTACCGTTCAAACAGAGCTGGAAGATCTCAGTCAGTAAGAGGACTCATTAAAACATTTGGCCTGGCACAGAGAAGATTAGGGACACACATGAGAGGTGCCTTCCGATATCTGAGGGGCTGCCATGTAGAATATGGCGCAAACATATTGCTCCAGAAGGGAGGGTTAGATTGAACAGGTGGAAATTGCAGATGAAGTAAAAACAGCAAGTTAACATTAAGAGAAACATCCCAGTGGCTTTTCGACTGTGGAACAGGCTGTTTCTCCTGCAAGAATGTCTAAATAGGGTAAAGTGAAGTGTATCATATATTAATATGGACTTTGCTGTGTTTAAAAACTGAAGAAACCACCCAAAATCATCTGATGGGTACCAGGGCTTTATTAACATTTCACTGAATACAAATAAACTCAGTTGTCGCCATTGTCTTTACATTAAATACACATTCTTTTAATAAAAATCCACATTTGCTATACAGAACTGTAGGCACGTTTTTTTGTTTTTGTTTTTAAGAAATGCAACGTTTACTAAAGCACCCAGATTCTGAAAGAATGAGAAAATCAGGTGCAGCCGTGTGAACCTTTGGTACACATTTGCAATTTGAGCCAACTTAACACATCCACAATTCTCATCCAAATAGAATCCAGTCACTCTGATGCTTTGAGCATGTGTTTCTTGGAGAAAGAAGGGAAGTAAGGGGTTAAGGGATTAATGCTGTCCTGTCAGGGGAAAAAATTCCATTTGGATATTCGTGTTGACAATAATTAGTACTGCGCGGTGCAATGTATAGTTTATTTCTGGTCTGTTGAGTGCAATAAACTGATGATGGTGCCAATCATTATAACCCCAACCCAGCTACAGTTCATTGCAGCTGCATCCCATTGAATGCAATAATCCAGTCACAAGATGTGCAACTGCCACTTTCAATGCAGCACTTGGCCTAATACATTTAGCTGGAAGCAAATCTCAATAGGACTTACTCCCAAAGTTCTTGTACATACAACATGTCTTTAACTTGGGCAGGACCAATGTTCTTAATGGCAATGCATGGTGGTTTAGCAGGTATTTCTGCCTGTAATAGTCCCATCGTTTTCTAGCATCAGCTATGCTGGCTGAGACTGGTGAGACTGGAATCCAACCATGGAAAAGTCCTGCTTTGGAAACGGCAGCTCAGTCAGTAGAGCGTGAGACTCTTAATCTCAAGGTTGTGGGTTCAAGCCCCACGTTCAAGCCCCACATCCCTTTATTTTCATATGTTTCTTTTAGCTGGGGAGAAGATTACCTGGCACTCGTGCACAGCCCCACACAAAGTACTTACCTTGTGACAACTGCTGTCACCTACCGAAATTTGAACTGGCCTCAATGAACGCTTTCACAATAGGACTCATCTTGTTTCTGTGATTGTAAGGTGTTTTTAATTGTTTTTAATGTTGTATTCTAATTGTTGTAACCCACTCTGGGACCTTAGGGTGTAGTGTGGGCAATAAATGAAGATGATGATGATGATGATGATGATGATGATGATTTGCAAATAAGAATGACATTATCTTCAGTTGAATTTTGGTAGCAGGACTATATTGACCCCTAATTCGAGAAGTGGGTTTTCAAAAAATAGAAGGTGTACTACAAGCCTATGCTCAGAAGTAAATCTCAGAGTCTTCTCCCATGTGAATATGCACAGGATTGTAATCTTATCCTTAGTCATGTCTACTTAGAAGTGGATGTTTATAGAGAAGCAAGTCCCACCATGTTGAGTAAGTGAATTTAGGATTATAGCCTTAATCAATTTTTCTCCCTGTGAAAGAAACACCAAACTCAGTTTTCACTTCTGCTCAGAACTTCAGTGAAATGGCAGGTCAACTAACCTCCACTCCCACTCATTCCAGACTTGATAACGTTGGGTGGGGGGCAGTTGGCACTAAAATGTTGCTAGAGTACTTGAATTAGGTAAAAAAAAGTTAGTGCATACTGTGGGATACCCAGTGTTACTTAGAGTGAACCCACTGAAATCAATGAAGTTGTCTATTGATTTTAAATGGGTCTACTTTGTATATGACTTGGTTGGTTATCACCCACTGAAGGAGAGGCATGGGTTCAATGATGAGGACAGAACACCAGTGTTTGATATGTGTCAGAATGAAAACTGCTTCCTTTTTTGTTTGGTGATTCCCTTCATTGTTTGTGACAAATGCACCATCTGAATTATTTAAAGAGGTTGTGTGACTTGGCTGTATAAATTAGAGTGGAAGTAATTTTTTCCATTCCATTTGAAATTTGACAAATCCCCCCTATCTATAATAGCTATAATATTCAGAACATTGAAAAACAAACCTAGCATAATGTAGGCATGTATTTATGTTTGTTTTAAAATATTATATCCCAAGTTTCAGGAGTAAAACTAGAATTTTTGGTATCTGACTTTGGTTTCAGTGTCACAAAACCTGCCCTCCCTCTCCCCTTCCCAGGTTTGAAACCTGGCAGCGAAACACAGATTATGCTGAATTTCAAATTTAATTATCGTGAAACCTACAAATCAATCCTTGCAAATTCATTCCGTTGTAAGATTTGTGGTTGTATATTTGACATTGTTTTGTTTTTTTTTAAAAAAGCAAACATTCATTTTTCTTAAATCTTTACAATTAAAACTTGCATACTAAGAAGGAAAGCAACCGAACCCTAGGAGTGAGATCCAGGGAGCTTCAAGAGGTCCATGCACTCAATGGTTTTTAAAGAAGTCTTTCTGTTAAAGAGCTCTCTGGATCTCAGCCCAAATACAGTAATCCTCAAGCACACATGAAACTTCAAGATTTCACAAGCTGGAACATTTGTAGCGTTAAGGAAGATAACACAACTACCCTTTCCATTGAGGCTGAAGTTGCTAATTCTCATATATTGTACAACGTAGTACACACCCCACACCCCTGAACACATACATACACACAAACACAAACATGAAAACTTACGGGAACACTGGCACAATTTCAAAATTATGAGCTGGGGGAAGAAGGAATCACTGAACTCTTAACAAATTGGTAATCAATACATTTTACAGAGTATACAGCGCATTTTTTCTTTCTTTCTTTTTTTGTCGGCAGGTAAACGGGAACAGTTCAGAACAATGTAAACACAGAAGCTACTGCAGAGTTATGCCACACATATTGTATAATACACAATTAGCTTTTGCTTCACTGTAAAAGAAGCTAGACTAGTTATTGGCTGAGCTCTTACGGTCCACACAAAGGACAGCGTTCAGGCAGCTGGGCTTGTCCCTCCAGGTGTCCTGTTTGAAATAAAGTACACTGAAGCTGTTCTGTAAAGCAGACTGACAATCCATCTTCAGAATTGCTTGCTCTAAGGCTGTGTACACACTCCTGCTTTTACTCTGCACTCAGTCTGCTCCCACTGCGAAGCAGTGTACACATGATCCTTATCTACCTTGTCATTTCTAACAACATACTGTGTTTTGAGGCATTCTCCCCCAAACCAGCTTCAATCTACATTGAGGAAAAGTATGACTGGCAGCGATCTAAGCTGGTAATGTGTGCACAGCCTAAGGCAGAAATGGAGAACCTGTGGTCCTCTTGATGTTGTCAGGAGTCAGTCAGCCCTGACGTTGGGTTGATGGGATGTCTGGGGCTGATGGGAGCCAGAGTCTGGCAACATCTGGAGGGCCCAAGGTTCCCCAAGCCCTCTTCTAAGGTGCACAAGAGGCAGCTGTGTTTTGTTGTCCTACAACACCAGAAGGGAATATTTATGAACATTCCACTGAACCAGTAAAAAAAATAAAAAATCACACTGGATTTGAATGGATGTTAAAATGGAAATACGGGATTCGGCCAAACAACCACAACCACACAGAGAGATACCCATCCCTAAACATATTGGCTTTAGCCAGTGCTCTTTTCTAGAAAAAGAGGTGCTGGAACTCACCATGAAGTCTCCCTTGTTCTCTTACAATGGCAATGGCGCCAACCTGAGAGGTGCCGGAACTGAATTCTGATAAGTTTCAGCTGAAAAACATCCCTGGCTTTAGCTATGCTCAACACCTGATAATTCTGGGTGCAGATTCCTAATTCGCATCCAATGATGTCTCAACGTAGATGTTGGATATGCATGACAATGTGGATGGAGAAATCCATGCAGTTGTACGTTTGGTAGCATATCTGCGTCAGCAACTGTTACGGAAGGCTCCTTATGCTCCTGTGTTGGATCAGAATAATTCTTGCTTCTGGAAAGTTTGTTCCCAATAGTTTTTTTTAAACAACAACAACTGATTCCCCCCCCCATCACTTCTTCCCATGAAAAATTGGTGTCAGATGTTGGTGAGATGTTTCATACACTCCACTCAGCAGACAATGTTGGATGATTAGCCATCTTTGAACATTTGACAGTATTAGCCCATAGATGTTCAGTGTCTAGTCTTTCTTGTCGTCATTCATCCAAGGCCAAGGTTTTCTCAGACTATGATTTGGGGAACCATGGGATTCCTTGGAAGTTTATCAGGGGTTCCTCAAAAGACTAGTCATGGTGGACTTGGGGAAACTCCCCTTTGGCAGCTTTCCCACCAGCTCCACAAGTGATATTTGCTTGAGTGCATGAGCACAGGGGAAACCTGGGCAACTATCCATTCATATATGGACTAGGATACTCTCTACTGTCACACCATTGGTCTGTCTTTCCCAGTAATGGGACTGACAGAGGCTCTGCAGAGTTTGAGGCAACGATTTCTACCAACCCTTCTGGTCCCCGTAACTTGGGACTGGGGGAACCTGTGACCCTGCAGATGTTGTTGGACTCTGACTCCTGTCAGTGCCAAGAAGCATAGTCTGTGGTCACGCCTGCTTTTGCCAGAGATGCCAGAGACCAAAATTGGAACCTTGTGCATGCAAATCCTGTGCTTTGCCACTGACCCAATAATCCATCACACAAATGAGTTTGGACAGGTGGGAATAGAAGCAAGATCTGGGGATATTACTAAAAGAAGGAGCCTCAGGGAGGGAAGAAACTTGGAATCTTGCTACCCTGGAGCACAATTCGCTGAATATGGGAATATTGCACACCCATTACTGTTGTCCTAGCAGAAATGGAGGTGCAGTTAAGGCTGGACTTTGGAGCAGAAATCTAGGGTCCCCTTCAGCAGAATGAGCAGTAGGATCCCCAGCTGACATTTTGAAATAAGTGGAATAATATGTCTTACCCCACTAAACAACTTCCCTGTAAAACCACTAAGCTGAGAGTCTAGAATTACAGCGAACATTTCACCACTGAGTGGGACAATCGAAGTGACTTGAAGGTTTTCCAGTCATAGTGAAGCAAGGGAGGGGAGAGTTAAAAGAGGAAAAGGGATGAGATTATAGAGTAATGTGGGATCCAGAAGTGAAGAAGTAGAGATAGTTGAAGTGGGGCTAAGATTGTGAAAGATCTGAATTTATGTATGGTGTCCACAGCCTGAGAAGACCCGTGACAGGGCAACTAAGCTAGGCTGTTTCTCAGATTTCTCTGAAAATTCAAATAAATTATCAGACCTCTTCTTCATGTTCTGTTATGAGGTCTTATGATTTTATGAGGTACTTATCATGTGCTCTCTCTTTTGGGGGGTTAAAAAAAGAGGTGCTGGTATATATTGATAAAAGTACCATAGGTGCCAGCCCAAATTGGCTGCCATGGGCCACAAAAGAAGTACTGGTACTTCATACCTGTGAGTACTATGAGGGAAAATGCCAGAGGGGGGAGGATTACATATCTTCCAACTATATCTCTGAATTCTAGGATATGTTTATGTGTGAGGTACTTCCTTACATGGTCAAGTATATAAACATTTTGGATATTCCTTTAAGAACAACATGGGGCAGTCTTCCTTTGTAACTTTCTCTAGAACAGTGGTTCTCTCCCTCCTCGCGGACCACTTATTGTTTTTTCTGTCTGTTGTAGCAACTGTAATGTGTGGTGCTACTTGTTGTAGCTTTTAATTGTATTTTTTAATTACTTCTTTTGTTTCTTCTATATTGAAGCTTACAGTACTATAATTTGAATTCCATAGAATGCAAACTGTAGTACAATAAAATCCAATATAAGGAATAAAAGAAGAAACAAAAACGCAATTAAAATTCAGTACCAGTATTTAATGGGATAGGTGTGCCTTCTCCCATCTTAAACCACAAATCCACAGACACGCTGCACACTACCTGAATGAAGCTCATGGACCACATTTTGGAAACTCCTGCTTTAGAAGCAATAGCTTTTCATCATTCATTCAGACAAGGAAAGCTTATTTTAGCTTAACAAGTGGGACTTGCAACAGAACGCTGCAGCATGGAGTGCTTCCATTCAAGATTCCAGTCATGCCCTTTCCCTGGATACTCCATTGCATTCCTACTCCCCAAAGGTGGTTAATGCATTTTCTAACTAACTAACTAAAGTGACAAATCAATATAATGATTTTTTTTTAATTGACTTCTCAGGAAGCCATGGTTCCAAATGGTAATGTAGAGTCACCCTCTAAAAGTGCATAATGAAACTCTGTGCATAAGTCTATGACAGGCTTCTGCCCCTCACAGGAGAAGACAGAATTAGACTCACAATGGGGAACTTCTTTTAAAAGCAATAGCAACAACATATTTGAAATGTTTAAAAATTTCAGGAAATCTGCACGTTATTAGGCATTGTAACTGCAACTGTTAACTTTTGACTGATCTTTTCTTTATGATGCCATATTCTTCCTTCCCACCTGAGTTCAACAAACCTGATGCCACCAATTTCTGAAACATTTATATATATATATGGAGCACCTGGATAAGACTATACAATGTTCTTGTTCAGCAGCAGAATTACTAAAGACAATGAGAATCTACTGCACAGACAAAGGGCAGTTCATGAACGCCAGTTACAAGTTAAGCATAGCAAATGATCCTCAATATGGCCAAAACCACATGTGGTTGTTGGAGAAATATTTATGAATGGCTTTCTTGAATAAGATAACTGTGTAAATGAAACCTGGTTGGGTTTCATGAGACACAAGCTAATCAATGTCAAGAAATGATCAGACCAAGTAGAAAAACAACAACCCATTTTCTTTCTCTCCCCCCCTCATCCTTTCTAAGTCCTCAGCATGTCCAAAAGAAAAGAATAATATTCAGCATGTGCTTGCAAAATCTGTGCCACAAGATTACAACCTAACACAACTAAGGGAGATAAGTTCCACTTTAGAGCATGTCGGACACATTACGGTACTATCAAGTCGTATCAGCTTCGCCTTCAGCCAAGATGTAGTTCAGTTTTATGATCGTGCTGATAAAATCGCCAAGTTCTACAAAGTCCGCAGTGACAATGTTGACACCACTTTCGCCCGGTGTCTGAGTCTGGACCCACTGCATCATGGCGGGGAGAGCTCTGGGGAGGAAGAAGAGAAAAAAATTACCCACCATTGAAAGCATCAAATGTGCAGGGACATAAGAAGGCGTCTTACATTGAGTCAAACTATCAGCCCATCTAGCTAAATGTTATCTACAATGGCCAGCATTGGCTTCCCATGGTTTTAGACATGGTGACAACTCTTGTCAAGGTTGTTGGGCTCCAACACCCATTAATGTACCTCAAGATGCCGGGCGGAGGAGAGAGAGAGAGAGAGAGAGAGAGAGAGAGAGAGAAAGGATTTTATTCTCAGCATCTTGAGAAATTTTCTTTTTTGTTTTCTGTTTCATTTTGGATGCTCTCTGGGTTTTGATGTTCTGACTGAAATTCAGAAACATCAGGAGGGCCAACGGTTCCCCACCCTGATGGGCCAGGTCTCAAAAATGAATAAAAATGGAGGTAGTAAATACAATTGGAAAACTTGCAGCAGAGAATCCAACTTAACAAAAGTGTACTTCATTTAATTCTCCTCAAGAGGAGAAGTTCACAGGTAGGAAAGTATATTTTTCCTTCCACAGATAATCTTAAAATTCAAATCACAACCAAAATCTGAACCATTTTAATGAAAATATTCCATATGTACATGGCAATGAGAAGGGAAAAAAACCAAGTCGGTGTTTTCCCTGGGCTGGAGGTGGTGTGTCTTGTTTAAGGATGGACAAATTTGTTTAAGGATGTATAGATCCATTAGTTTGGGTTTCTCAGTTTCTCAAACATAAATTAAATTCTTCACATTCCTGCAGCAATTAAAAAAAAAATTAGAAACCAAACACCTTATGTAAATGTGTTAACATTTTAGTGCAAATTTCTGCCAATAAATTACATTTTGTATGCAATTTTGACTACTATACACATGATTGCTATCAATTTTCACTATTATGCATTTTAAAAGTCATTTTCACTAAAATGTGCATGTTATGCACACTTTCCCCTAATATGTGCATTTTTGTTTGGCTGGAGAACTGCATCACAAAATTTGGAGAAGGACGAATTTCAAAAGATAGATGTGTTTTGGTTCACATATTGGCTTGAGAAGTGAGAATTAGGTGGTTCCTTATTAGAATTAAAACAAAATCAAATTTGTCCCTTGTCCCTTGTCTTGTTTACCATTCCTTGTAATTCCCAGTGCCTCCATCCCTGTAATTGGCCTCATTAAGCAGTTTATTCAGCGAAAGCACAGCCCATGTGGCATGGCAGATACCCACATGGCTGAATGCTCTTAGAAACATAAAACAGCTACATTATACACCCTGACATTAGCAATAAACACCTTCTGGTTAGCTGTTAAAAAAGAGGGGGAGAGGGGCAGAGAAAGTGGATTATGTGCCTGGCCCAATGTGTGTCTCTTTCCCAATACAAAAACCTGCAGGTAGCCAAGGTGTTTGGAGAGTCAGAGAAAGATCTCTCCATCACAGTGTGGAGCCAGTGGTTCAGAGCGGTGGACTCGTAATCTGGTGAACTGGGTTAGATTCCCCGCTCCTCCACATGTAGCTGCTGGGTGACCTTGGGCTAGTCGCACTTCTTTGAAGTCTCTCAGCCCCACTCACCTCACAGAGTGTTTGTTGTGGGGGAGGAAGGAAAGGAGATTGTTAGCCGCTTTGAAACTCCTTCGGGTAGTGATAAAGTGGGATATCAAATCCAAACTCTCCTTCTTCATCATCCCTGTAATGTTCCTAATGATTCCTCAAGTTTGCATCAAAATATCCACCCACCCCAAGCGCCAGTACCAGTTTTCCTCTCGGGATAAATAACAGGGCTGTGGTTCCAATACTACAGAGTGGCCCTGATCTGTCCCAAGACAATCTGGAGCTTAGAGTATGCAGATCTGAGTCTCGATGCAATTTGGGGGCCTTGGGCAGTCATGTGGTAGAGGGACAGGGAGAAGGAGACAAATGTTTTCTTCTCCCCCCTGGACCACTTAAACATGGTGAAACATGCGGTTGCAGGGGGAGAGGAGAAACATACAGGTTGCCTGCAAATCTCCTTCTCCCTCTCCTCCCCTCATCACAATCACCCCCCAGCTCTTTTGACATTCCTCCAGGTAAACCTGACGTGACCCAGGCCAGTCTCGGGCTGCCTCAACCCAATCTGGATAAATCCAGGGTTGCCCCAAATTAGCCCACTCCAGTTCAGGATCTGAGAACCAGCCAGATCCAATACATAGCCCTAGTAAGTAACAGCTACCAGTAGGGAGATTCAGATTGGTGCCATGGCAGGCCAAGTGTTACGTCTCCTGTTCCCTTACACTGTGGACTTGGCCTGGATTGGGTGACCCAGCGTCATGGAGTGGCTGGGTGCTGAGGAGTGGTGGGAGGCAACAGCAGGGAGAAAAGGCTCAGAGCCAGCGAACTGGTGGTGGGACAGTGATGAGGGAGAAGAGGGAGCAGACTGGGAGGAGGAGGAGTCAGAAGCTGAAGACGGAACAGGGTCTAGAGAGCAGGAAGAGGCTGGGAGAGCAGTCCAGAATCAAAGGCAGAAGCAGAGGCTGAAGTTGAGGGGGGAAGAGAAGCAGAGAGGAGGCAGGCCACTGAAGAAGCCTGGGATGTTCTTGAGTTACAACTCCCATCCAGCATGGCCAATGGTCAGGCATGATGGGAGCTGTAGTCCAACAATATCTGGAGGGCTACCACTATATTATGCTGTTTGCTTATCTCTCAGCCTGGTCTTTGCAACCAGAGAGAGGAATTCAGCATAGTGCTAGCAGACTGCTCTATTACTGGAAGCACATCTGCTTGCCTGGTGGAATGACCTGACCTTTCTTCCTCCTGCATACTGCTCAGGGGATCTTCTGCCCCGCTCCCGAAGCCTATTTGAGAGATGCAGGGGGCATGAGGGGGAGAGGGAGAGGGAGAGGGGGGCATTGTGTTAGTGGAAGTGCTTGCACAGGCTTCCACTGGCTGAGCTTGTGTGTTGTATCCCACCAAGAAACACAAGTCCTCCAAGTCGGTGGTGGTTCCTTATTAAAAGGAACTGATCACACGGGGGCGAGGAATGGGGGAAGTAATCAGCTCATGGTTGTTGCCAAGAAACTACCGGGTAGTGATCAATCATATTAAAATGTTCATCCAGCCTCAAAATGTTAAACTGTGCCATCTGATTGAATATGCTTCCAAATTTTATCCAGCAATTGGAGAGTGCTGAATTATAGATAAGCATTTCAGCAGAATGAATTCCATGGCTGCCGAGCGGCAATTTAGAAAAGCTGAATTCATAAATTTGTAAAAGTTACTTCCACTTGTTTCCTATGAGCCTAATGCCTACAAGAATGAAGAACTTCCATGGCTGATGCCCTGAGATCAGCAAAGAATCTATGTCAGGGACAGGGAACCTGTGGCATTCAAGAATTTGTTGGACTACAATTCCCATAATCCCTGATTTGGGCCATGCTGGATGGGGCTGAAGGGTGGTGAAGTCCAACATCATCATCCATGTCACCAAGAAGCTACTTGCACATTACTTTCCAATGTCCTGTTTTGTAATGGAGTGGGGGTTTTCCCCAAAAGCAACAGACCCAGAAGTACCCCCAAACTATGTACCCGCTCCTCCAGATCAGCCAGCCCCCCAACCATCTGGTCTAGGGAACCACCCACTAACAGTGCCCAAGTCTTTGCTGGCTCTCATCCAGTTCATTACTGAGGCAAGACAACAGTCTAGCACATCCACTGCCTCACCCACAGATGCAAAGGGGAAGCAGAGCTGTCGGTCATCAGCAAATTGCCGACAGTGTACTGCAAAACTTTGGATAAACCCACCCAGTCATTTCATGCAGATGTTAGACAGCATAGGGGATAAAATCGAACCCCTAGGGACCCCAAATTGAAGGCTCCACAGGGCTGAAGAACACTCCCCAAGCAACACTCCCTGGAAGTAACCATCAGGCAGGACAGCAACCACCTCAAAGTCACCCACCTCTAACTTAGACACCCACTCAAGAAGGATGCCATGGTCGATGGTATCAAAAGCCGCTGAGAGGTTGAGGAGAATTAACAGAGGAAGAGGAGGAAGAAGAGGAGGAGTTTGGATTTGATATCCCCCTTTACCATTACCCGAAGAAGTCTCAAAGCGGCTCACATTCTCCTTTCCCTTCCTCCCCCACAACAAACACTCTGTGAGGTGAGTGGGGCTGAGAGACTTCAAAGAAGTGTGACTAGCCCAAGGTCACCCAGCAGCTGCATGTGGAGGAGCGGGGAAACAAACCCGGTTCACCAGATTACGAGTCTACAGCTCTTAACCACTATACCCCACTGGCTCCACACAGGGACACATTTCCCTTGTCTCTCCCCAACAGAAGTCATCACACAGCGCGACCAAAGCAGTTCTTAGAGCAGGGCTGGCCCAGGGACCAAAATGGCCCTCAGGATTCTCTCTAGGCCATGCCCTCCCCAGACCACACCCATTCTCAGGACACACCTATCACCGACTCTGCTCCAGACCCCCCTGAAGAGCTTTTTACAGGCTGGAATGTGCCTTTGACCTGTGATCACAGCTCCTGCTGCTTGGATGCAGGATGAAGATGTATGTGTGGGTTGAAACCACATCCACTTTTAGCTCCTGCCCCACCTACCCCTGGCTTGTGTCCACAATTTTGCAGCCCCCAAGTAGGAAAGTGTTCCCTGCCCCTGTCTTACAGTAACTGGCCTGTGTTCTCCATGACTAAAGAAGAGTCGTATTATTAATGTTGTTAATTTTAATGACAGCTGAACATTTAGACGAGCGGTAGTGTCGCTGAAGGGTCCAGGCCAGGAGTACGTCTAGTTACGCATGAGGGAAATGGTGGCTTTTGCAGGAAGCTTCAAAACACACCAAAGGTTTAACGAAGGATGGCTAGCTGCCTAGTCATCGAGGTCTGTTGTGTTTCCCAGACAGATGGGCTGCCAAGGCATACCTTCTGTTACAGTCAGCCAGTCTCACGGGAGACCACAGAGGGCCTGACTCTGTGGTGTCTATTCCCATCAACCTTCTTTGGTGACAAGATAAACCCTCTGTTCAAACTCCCACAGGCGTGAGGGAGAGGCATTGGAGGCGACATTGCATTTGCATGCTGTTGTGAAAAACCCTCACACCCTTCCCACCATTTATATTTGCCGGCTGAGGAATTCGCCTTCCTCTCCCATATGGAGTCTCAGCCCCTCTTTTAATTGGATCCTTTGAACTGGCCTCTGCTATAGTAGAGAGATTGCATCAAAAGCCTCTTTGCTGGCTGACTATATTCAAGGCCAGCAAGTCCTAGAATTCCATGTGGAGCAATTACGGTAATTTCTGTCAATTTATTGGGCTGATGTGGTTCGGTAGACGCCGACAAGAGCCAGCTAGCACCGTGGGCCTCAGGACGGAGGTCATTTGACACTGCTACCCAGACTTATTAAAAAAGTTATTTAACTGCCTTGCTGTTAGATAATTCATCCATTGTAAGAGGTTGTAACAAGCATTACACGCTATTCATATTCAGGGAGTATTCAGAGGATGATTTAATGAAGGTGGCATTTATTTTTCCTCTAAGCCCCACATAAAGGTTGCAGCATCTGGGACTCTTTAGTTTAGGGAAAAGGCAAGTCAGTGGTATAAGGGGGGATTATGAAGATTTGCCTTTAAACCAACCTGGACTCTGAAATCATTATCTGAGGCCCTTCTTAAGGGCCCACTCCACAAACGGTCCAGAGCAGGGGTTGGCAAAGTTTTCGTGGCTTGGGCCAGTTTATGGTCCTGCAGACGCTGTGGTGGGCCAGAGTGCGCATGCGCAAACGCTATTTCTGGCATTCCTTCCAGCGGGGAGGAGGTGTGCACAGCTTCCCATTGGCTGCAGGAGCTTCCTGCAGCCAGTGGGAAGCCGGCCAGTGTCGCAGAAGGCGGTCCCGTCTCTGCTCTGCACCGGTTTAGCGCGGCACATGGGAGCTGACCAAGCAGGCGGTGGGAGTCCCCGAGACGGTGGCAGGGGTCCATGGGCTGGTTAAATGGCCCCCCCAAGCCTATAAATTAATAAATGGTAGGAATTTGGTTATATAGGATGCAAAGGGAGAAATACAAGCTGCAGATGAATCCCTGAGTTAGCTTATGCAAAATGACCTGGCGAAGCGAAGGCCATTGAGAGCCATTGGTAATGCAAGGGAACTGTCCTTTTCCCCCTTGCCCTGAGGTATGAGACTGTGGTCTGGAAGGTTGCCAGGATAACTGGGTACAAGGTGACAGGAAAAGAGAGTTTTTAGCGGGGTGTTCTGTGAAGGAGGAGGAGGAAGAAAGACAGGGATCCATCTTGGGCAGGCTGGCTGAAGGCTGGCTAGGAGAGATGCCTTGGACTCCATGGCTGCACTGCTGTGGGGGACATGCTCCTCTTGAAATGACCATGCTGTAAGACCTGGACTCCCTCCATGGAGACTGAAGGTCTAAATAGTGAATAAACCATATTTCTTAAAGATACAACAGTCTCTGAAGTCTCGGTTCTCCAAAGGAACACAGACCCTGGGTGAGTGCGTGGACCCCTCAGGAATCTTGCAGGTATGGCACCCAGCTTTTGTAACAGCACCATGATTGCACATTTCCCCACTTTTCTAATATATAAGGGAACATAAAGGCAGGTGTATGATCCTCACACAAGTCTATGTGACCTACCTATGCAACACAAGATTCCTTACAGCTCCTACCCCATCACAAAGGCTGTTTGTTGATGCTGAATTTCCAGCACCAATGCCTGTGGCAGTTGTGTATCCACTGGAGATTACCCAAGAAAATACTGACCAGGCTTACCCTCTGTCTCCGCTTATGATATCTGACAAGAACACGGCTGGAGGTAATTCAACTCCAGGCAATTACAATAGCCCTGATCTGCCCTTCCTGTACACAGCATATGTTATCTCCTTAAATAAAACCACATCGAACAGGCAGCGTTTTCTCTGCAGCGGGAGCCGGTAATGAATTGATACATCCCAGCGCTGCTGGATGCATTTCCCCGATGGAATATTCAGCGAGTGTAACCAAGAGTAGGAGCCAAAGTGACATGGTTAACCATGCAGCTGTGAAATGGAGCACTGATGTGAGAATCCAGGAAAGTGAAACTAGCTAGCTCAGGGACCGAGGCATACATGTCACTGAGCAATCAAGAGCTACATAAAGAAACAGCAGGGGGACGAATGATGAGACAAGTGACATGAATGGAGAAAGGGAGAGCCAAGGTAGCCTAGATTTTACCCAGGGACAATGGTGCAGCCAAAAAAAACCTTAAGGTGGCTCAAGGCATTTCTTCAGTGCTATAAATCTGGTTCTTTGCAATGTAAGAACCAATCTTGAAGCAATTAAGAAATCCCTTGAGACACCTTAAGTTTCTTTGTTGGGCCATTGCCACTGGGTAGAATCTAGCTAGCTTGTTTTTGCTAGAGCCGATGGGTTAAAACAGCTCTTTTCTGATTATGCTTAGACATGCTGGTATCCTTGTTGTTGTTGTTTAGTCGTTTAGTCATGTCCGACTCTTCATGACCCCATGGACCAGAGCACGTCAGGCACTTCTGTCTTCTGACAGGAAGTTGGGGAAGAAGCAGTTCCAGTTTGCCAGTTAACATGTTGTTGTTGTTTAGTCGTTTAGTTGTGTCCGACTCTTCGTGACCCCATGGACCAGAGCACGCCAGGCCCTCCTGTCTTCCACTGCCTCCTGCAGTTTGGTCAAACTCATGTTTGTATCTTCGAGAACACTGTCCAACCATCTCGTCCTCTGTTGTCCCCTTCTCCTTGTGCCCTTAATCTTTCCCAATATCTGGGTCTTTTCCAGGGAGTCTTCTCTTCTTATGAGGTAGCCAAAGTACTGGAGCCTCAGCTTCAGGATCTGTCCTTCCAGTGAGCACTCAGGGCTGATTTCCTTCAGAATGGATAGGTTTGATCTTCTTGCAGTCCATGGGACTCTCAAGAGTCTCCTCCAGCACCATAATTCAAAAGCATTAATTCTTTGGCAGTATCCTTAGATACTTGGAAAAATAAGTTCCCCTGGGCAGGGCACCTTTTTAGCACACCCTTGCCCCAACCTGGTGCCCTCCATATGTTTCTGACTTGAACTCCCATCAGTCAGAAAGTTTTTATCTTGTAAAAAGTCACCACCAACTTGGCAACAATTTTGCATGAACCCAGCCGCGCAGGCTGAAAGCTGGTACTATTTAGCACACAAAAGAAACAAATTCAACAAATCAGATTTTCTCCTCGTGGCAAAACTGACCTGACCTAAATATATAAAATACTGCTAATGCAATCTGCTGCCCTGCCTTCATTTTGCATATTTCATTTATAGATACTATAGCATTTGTAAACTTGGGAAGTTGGATAAGAGCATAGATCTCTCTGCTCCCTCAGAGATCATTACTGATAATGCTCAGTAAAAAATGGCTAGATTTAATACATGCTTGCACCCCATTGCAGCTGAAAAATAACACTGAAAAGCATAATCAGCACAGATTTTCTTCAAGACAGCTAGAAATGGGAATGACCCGGGTTAGATTAATCTTTGTGATCTCTGGAAGGACACCTTCCTACATTGTATAGCAAAATAATTATTGTTATGCCACAGCAGCTACAAAGTAAAATACATGATTGAGACACCATAAGTGATTCTCTTAGCAATCATATCTAAAAGGTTCTAATGTAGGAAATAGGCAGTCCAATCAAAAGTCTCCAGGTGGAGATCATGAACATAGCTCCCCCATGAAAATAACACCAACAGTGACCTCCCCCATGAAGTAAGGTATAACTAGCAAAAAAAAGAGGCAGCCTTTGAAAATAAGGAACCCATTGTGGCAATCCCACATTAAGGAGCTGTTGTGAATTTATAGGTGGATTCCAGATTGTGTTGATCTTGGGCGTTTAATTCTTCACAACATGCATTACTGCAATTGTCTTAAAGCTCTTGAGGCAAAACACTCCTCTCTGATGAAGCTCAGTAAACAAAGGATGGACCTGGCAGATCTCCAAGGCTCCAAACTGCTCATCACCAATCAGTTTTGCTTCAGTCCTTAAAGCCACTTTATCAAGCAGTAATATATTCTACATGACAGTTGCTTAGCTACCAGAACTCTAATTTAGATGGCTCTACAATTTTAAAATCTCCCCAAAGGTCAAAGCCCATTGTATGCTCCATCCTTCGGTCACATTAAACCCATCTTTACATCCGCCTCTTCCTCGTTCATTCCAGACCCTCCAAGTGTCCCTGTTTTTCAGGAACAGTCCTGGATTTACAGAAGACCATCCTGGTTTCTGATTTGATCCTAGAATGTCCTGATTTTCCTTAGGACGTCCGTAATTTCTTCAGAGAAATATTGGAGGGTCTGGAGCTACGCAACCCCAAGCCAAGGAGATAAGTATAACTATACAGTGGTACCTTGGGTTAAGAACTTAATTCATCCTGGAGGTCCGTTCTTAACCTGAAACTGTTCTTAACCTGAAACACCACTTTAGCTAATGGGGCCTCCTGCTGCTGCCGCGCTGCTGGAGCCCGATTTCTGTTCTCATCCTGAAGCAAAGTTCTTAATCCGAGGTAATATTTCTGGGTTAGCAGAGTCTGTAACCTGAAACGTATGTAACCCAAGGTACCACTGTACAACCTTTGGAAGACATCTGAAGGCAGCCATGCATAGGGAAGTTTTTAAAAATGTTTAATGTTTTTATATATGTTGGAAGCTGCCCAGAATGGCTGGGGCAACCCAGTCAGATGGGCGGGGTATAAATAATAAAATTATTATTATTATGGGATAGGATGCCCCATTTTCATCAGAGAAATGCTGAAGGATATGTCATTCTTTTACCAGCTCAAATCATGAATTCTGGGGGAAGTGTCATTATAGCAGCTTGTGCATCTATTTCGGCCCAAGCGTAATGTGTCTTCCCAAGCCCAAAGTTATCCCATCTCCATTACAAACTCCTCCTAGACCTCCTTTTATTTCTTTCGCTATAAAATTTGACTTCTGACAGACAAGTGGGAATGCACAAGGCCTAACACTGAATTTGCCTGCCTTTCCCCCTTGCAAGGAAAGTACAATCAAATCGGAATAATGGCTCTTAAAGGAACAAAAACATCATCGCCTGTAATAATAATAATAATAATAAAGAAACCACTGTGTTTTATCCTACTGCTCAAAATGAAGTCTGCATCTTTTTCCAGCCGCGAAGAATCATGGAAAGTGCTTTGCAAACATTAATGAATTTAGCCTCACAAATCCTCAATGAGGTATTATAATAATTTTCACAGGGAAGAAAATGAGAAGTGAATCGCTGGCTCCAGAGATATTTCATGAACTACTGAGAGGCAAATGCAGTGAGGCAAAATGTGAGTCTCTGTCTTGCCTGCTTTTTATTGATTTGCTAACAAAATGACTGCTGTCATGGTGGGTGGGATGTATGTGGTCATGAACTGTGCTCTGGTGTGAGACTGGATGGAACCGGGGTGTTGCTGAGAGGATGGAATGTGTTAAGGTAAGAGGCAGGAGGAGTCTGCAGAGAGACAGGAAGTTGGGGAAGAAGCAGTTCCAGTTTGCCAGTTAACATGTTGTTGTTGTTTAGTCGTTTAGTTGTGTCCGACTCTTCGTGACCCCATGGACCAGAGCACGCCAGGCACTCCTGTCTTCCACTGCCTCCCGCAGTTTGGTCAAACTCACGTTAGTAGCTTCGAGAACACTGTCCAACCATCTCGTCCTCTGTCGTCCCCTTCTCCTTGTGCCCTCCATCTTTTCCAACACCTCAGCTTCACGATCTGTCTCAGCTTCAGGATCTGTCCTTCCAGTGAGCACTCAGGGCTGATTTCCTTAAGAATGGATAGGTTTGATCTTCTTACAGTCCATGGGACCCTCAAGAGTCTCCTCCAGCACCATAATTCAAAAGCATCAATTCTTCTTTGTGGTCCAGCTCTCACTTCCATACATCACTACTGGGAAAACATCACTACTGGGAAAGCCAGTTAACATACCCTCCAACATTTCTCCAATGACAATAGGAAAAGCGGGACATTCCAGGATATAATCAGAAATGGGGACGACCTCTGTAAATCCAGTTAAAGGAGTTGATTGATCTGGAATTAGGGCAGAGAGTGGGGGTCACTTATTAGGAACAGGTCTAGCAGATGTGCTCTGCTGCTTTGAACATTTTGAACCTGGAGGGCACCAGGTTCGCGAAGTCTGCTTCCAGGCGCTACAGAACTCTCTGTTGTTTTTCTTGCAATAGACTTGGGTTGTGAAGCTGAAACACAGTTAGCTGAGGCTAAGGCTCATAAAACTCATTGGGACTTCTGAGTAGATATAGGCCAACATTCACAGCATACATATAAAGCACTATGACCCCCATGTTAAACTTTCATGGCTACCTCCATAGGATTCTGGGAACTGTAGTTTGTTAAGGGTGCTGAGAGTTGTTAGGAGGCCCCTACTCCCCTCAAAGAGACACAGTTCCCAGAGTTCCCTGTGAAGAAGAATTAATTGCTAAACCATTCAGGAAACTGTAGCTCGGGGGGGGGGGTAATAGGGGTCTCCTAACAATTCTCAACACCCTTAACAAACCACAGCTCCCATAATTCTTTGGGAGAAGCTGAGACTGCTTAAAGCACTTTAAATGTATGGTGTATATGTGTGGCCATACCTAGATTGCACTGTTGTTTTTTAAATCACAAAATGATGTGGAAATGTGGAAAAGTGAACTTACATTTGTAAAAGTGTAAAGATGAAGGAAACCAACATTCACAAGATTCACCCATCCCTGTTGGAGACTTTGACTCCATAATCCATGCCATCTCTCAATTCTTGAAAATTACTCCTCAAAATCCCACTTTTTCTAAAGTCTAGGTTTGGGCCAGGCAAAATCTTAGTGGCAGTCGCAGCCACACTACTGCTGGCCTAGAGCTATTCCCAACTGCTTCCACAATGGTGATGACTCCTGATACTTCACATTTAATTCCTGCCTCTGCTCCAAGCAACTCAGGATAGATAGCTAGTGTGGAATTCTCATCATTTTATCCCCAGCACCCAAAACCCTAGAAGGTTAGTGGGGGCTTTGTGGCCAAGTGGAACAACTCTAAGTTCCTTTAACTCACTGGCTCAGTTAGAGCCATCATTACTTAATCCTCGTTGCCAACTCTAAAAATACAGCTGTACCCTGGAGCAGCGAACACAAAGAGATGTAAGAACCTTTGAAGATAAAAACCAGTGCATACAAAAGTTACAAAATATGGGCCAGAGAGCAGATACCTCTGGAGAGAGATCATCTCTGCCTGTTCTTGTAAGAAGGCTCCAACATATCCGGGAGGCATTTGGAGCAGTGTCCTGAGGACTGAAGTCAAGAGCTGGGAAAACCCATATTCCGAAAAGTGAAAACCAGGACACCTCCAAAGTTGAGCTTACAAAAAAAACAACACCAAAATAACACAATTTTTCGATTGACTTGCCTAAGATCCAGTAGAAAGCAATGGGGGAAATTTATAACTTATCTTAAAGGCCACTGTAAACAGTTAAAATCATTAGTAGGATTGGAATATCACTTGTAGTTTAATGGTGAATTTAGGATACAATGGAGAGATAAAGATCTGGATTGTTATAAAAGATGCAGGAGGAAATGATTAACAGTGGGACCCACAAAGGGTAGGGGGGAAGTCCAAGAGATTCCTTGTTGTTTGTTGTAAGTTGTATAGGTGACTGCAAAATTTCAATCTGAGAAACTAAAAAACCCCAAATTTCTGGAAAAAAATAAGATCCAGGAGAAAGCGCCACCTTTCGGAAATTGTCCCCCCCCCACCCCTAGATGTCAATTCCACCTTTGAAATCCCAGTAATGTCCAGGAAAATCTGTGGGAACAAGTACCGTATTTTTCGCCCCATAGGACGCACCGCCCCATAGGACGCACCTAGTTTTTTTTTTGGGGGGGGGAATAAAGAAAAAAAAATTATTTCCCCCCCAGGCACGGGGCTGGTGCGGGGGAAGCCCGAGCTTCCCCCGACCCCAGCCCCCAGAACAGCCTGCTATCCGCAAGCCTAGGGAGCCACGCCGGTCTCCCCAGGCTTGCTGAGAGCTGCGCGAAGCCCGGGTGCGCTCTTCAGCGCACCCCAGGCTTTGAAATGCAGGCAGCTCTGCGCAACCCTTGGGAGCCCGGCGCGGCTTCGCGCCGGGCTCCGGAGGGTTGCGCGGAGCCCAAGGAATGCAGGCAGCTCTGAGCAACCTTTGGGAGCCTGGCGCGGCTTCGCGCCGGGCTCCCTAGGGTTGCGCATAGCTTCCTGAAGCCTGTATTCACCCCATTGGATGAACACACATTTCCCCTTCATTTTTGGAGGGGGAAAAGTGTGTCCTATAGGGCGAAAAATAAGGTAAGTACTTTTGATTTTTTCATGCCTTTCAGAATGGTGTTTTTCTACTTTCAGAATGGGGTTTTCCTCCTGAGTTCAGGCCCCTAGGCTCACCCCTCTGACTTGGTTGGAGCTGTGTTGACTTCCCAGGCAGGCACAGCTATGTACCTATAGGAGGTACATAGGTGAAGCCAGGCCAGCTCATTTGGCCAGGTCTCAGTTCTGCACAGCAGGTCAGAGCTCCCTTATTCATTAGGTGACAGATGGCTTCCTTTGGACAGAACCAGCATTCATCAACAGCTCCACCAGACTGGGGAAGGGGAGGGGCGTTGACCAATGCTTATCCCAAATTATGAAACGTTACAGAGTGAGGGCCTCAGTGTACCTGGAACTCCATCTTGCCCCTGGGAGTTTTAGGGTGTGTGTGTGTGTGTGAAACGTTGTTGGTTAGATTTAAGGAAGATCCCTTCAAACGAATTAAGAGCGTAAGAACTACTAGCAGCTTTTATTTTCAATAATGGCCCCATCAGATCCCCTTTAGAACTGAAAAGCTGAACACACAACTGACTGCTGTTTATCCTCCAGCCTCTGGTTCCAGCCAATGGGGCTGCTGAATTTGTAAAAGGGAGAAGAAAGGCAAAGAACTGGATGGAAAGGGAGGGGAAAGAACAGCAGGGTCATTATGAGTTTGGCACAAGCTGCCTGCTAGTCAAAGAAGCTTGGCATGTACACCCTGTACAGGAGAACACGCGAAGTCTGATGTTGCCGCAAGCCTTCCAGGTTTCTTAAAAAAACTGAAAATGACAAAATAACAGGCAAGTGCCCACCTGGGTCTTCCCATTTACCCACCCATGCCAACTGCTGCTGGATACAACAGTAATCCAGGTTGGAGTTGTGAATTCAGAAAAGAGCTTCAAGGAACCTGACATTATTACAGGCCCCACCTTCTTTTAGACACCAGGGACTAGCTGCTTCTGGTATCAAGCAGCAGAGTTCTTCAGTGAACATTATCAGCCAGAAGCAGACATGATGTATTTGCTATTGAGCTGTGTTTTAGGGGAGGCCTGCAGACTCCTTTCACTTTTATCTGGATTACAACGGCGCTGCCTTATTGTACATTTGCTGTGTTGCTTGAGGGAAGGGGGCTGGGGAGGAGAGCAGAGCCATTTTTCATTCTGAGGAGGACAGATGAACTGCGCCCTTGTAATTCCCGTCTGCATTAGAGAAATAGCTTTGTGGCAGGTGAGACGGTGTTTGTGCGTCAATGCACGGCGTCAGCACAAGCTGCTTTGTTGTGGGCATGCACTCATGCGCCACATCAGTGAACTCATCAGTCTTCAAAGACCTTATGGCTGGCTGCATATATTTCTGGCCTCCAGTGGAACATCTCCTCCTGAAGAATTAACATTTGGAGGGTTAGGGTCTGAATATGTACCTTTCTCCAAAAGTGTGTGTGTGTGTGTGTGTGTGTGTATACATATACGTATACACATACACATACACATATATACATATAAACATACACACACACACACACACAAACATATATATACATAAAGGTAAAGGGACCCCTGACCATTAGGTCCAGTCATGACCGACTCTGGGGTTGCAGCACTCATCTCGCTTTATTGGCCGAGGGAGCTGGCGTACAGCTTCCGGGTCATGTAGCCAGCATGACTAAGCCGCTTCTGGCAAACCAGAGCAGCGCACGGAAACGGTGTTTACCTTCCCGCCAGAACGGTACCTATTTATCTACTTGCACTTTGACGTGCTTTCGAACAGCTAGGTTAGCAGGAGCAGGGACCGAGCAACGGGAGCTCACCCTTTCTCGGGGATTCGAACCGTTGACCTTCTGTTCAGCAAAGCCTAGGCTCTGTGGTTTAACCCACAGCGCCACCCGCGTCCCTACATATACATATACACATACACATATACATATGTACACACACACATATACACATATACACATATATGAGTCAGATCACCCAATTAAGGAAATTGGAGCTGATTAATTGTATGCATTTTAATCAATGCATCCATTGTTTATTTGTATCTGCACAAATTTATGCATGCTTTTAACAGTAATTTAGAACGGGTTCTGGAACCTGGAGCTTCCAGATATGACTGGAAGACAACTTCCATCATTTGAGGCTGATGAGAGTTGAAATCTACTGATTCCCCACCCCTATTTTAAAAGCGGGGGGGGGGGGGATCATCGTTCCTTTGTTAGATGGTGCATGCTGTGTTTCATAGCAGACAACATCTTAGAAGAGTCATTTCCATCTGTAACACAATATCAGTTTAAAAGATATATATATTTTTTATAAAGGTGCTCATTATAAACACATAAAGCAATAAACCCATGAATATATTCATTCTACCGAACCAGGGGGGAAGGAGACAAGCCAGGTTTCACTTTTTCTTTAAATGTGAAAAAAAATAACCATAGGTGAACAGAAAGGGTTGAGATATGTTTTTAACTGGACTCAAATTTACAGCTTTTGGGGAATGGGGTGGGGGTGGGGAGAAAGGGGTAGTGAGGGTGGAGAGAGTTAAAACCTGAAATATCAGTTACTCCAAAGCAAGTCAGGTCCAGGTCTAGGTCTTCAGATAATGGTTACACAAATATTCATTAGGATTTGTAATGCACACATTAGCAGTAAGATCAAATTTCAGACTGAAAACATACAATTAAGTGATACAATGAAACCCTCTAAGGCTTAGATGTTTTGCAGCCCAAGCTAGGCAGCTGAACTTTGATCATAGCCCTATTTTCTTTGAATAATATTTCAAGTGGGAAAGAGCAAAGAAGGAAACTAATCCCCCATGGTAAGAAAAAACTAATCCCTCCGACAACCTTTGTATGAATGGAAATATATTTCAAGGTATTTTCCCAAGAGAAGATGCAGAGATGGGTTTTGCACTACTTGAATAATCAGGTTCAAAGTAGTCCTTGAAGTGAATTGTTTCAAGGAAAAAAATAATTACTCCTAAAACAAAGAAAAAGAAAACAAGAAAAGTGTTTTGAAAATAAATCCCCTTTGACAGAAGTAAAGCATGTGGTAAGAAGCATCCCTTGAGACCCATCTACACTTAGAAAATAAATCAGTTTAATAATGATTCCTTCTCTTTGGGGAACTCTGGGAATTGTAGTTCTGTGTCAAGGGCTAGGGAGCTCTAACAGAGAAATCTCAACATCCTCACCAAACTACATTTCCCAGCATTCTTTGGGTGAAAGCTTCTGACGTGATATATAATATAAACAATATAAATTTCTGAAGTTGGACACCCTTTAGCTCTCATCATTTTATTGTGGCTTGCAACTTAATACAGGAATAAAAACTATTGGGAAGAATTGTTTTTGGAAATAAATTGGTATTCATCCCCATCTCAACTTCAGGCAAGAAAATGTCGTGGATTAGCTCTGCCTTGGTGCAAGAGAACACTGTGTTTTGTTTTGTTTTGTTTTGTTTTTTATGCTCAGTCCCCACTTCCCTTTCTCATTTCAGAAAGGATCACAAAGTTGGGTGTACTGCAAATCTATCCCTGCATATTTACATCTGGGTCACCCATTCCTTCCTCTCTGCATGGTGGCCACATCTAATCTTCAGACCTAGACTCAAGCTGCTTGAAGGACATTAATCAATACTTAAACCCATCACCTGTAGATAATAAGCATGCATGTTTACAAATACAGACCAAAAAGGAGGGAAACAGTCATTATCTGATTTCTGGCCAATTGCTCCCATCCACAAGTAACAGTAACAATTGTTGTTTCTGCATTTTTTGACCATCATAAATGAATAAGAGAAGACAGCTCTAATAGGATCTTACTTCCATGTAATAATAATAATAATAATAATAATAATAATAATAATAATAAAAACAACTTTTATTTATATCCCACCCTCCCCGGCCAAAGTCGGGCTCAGGGAGACTAACACCAGATATATAACATTGGTATAAGATTAAACAATAATTAAATTACCTCCTAAAAACAGGTCAAAATCAAATTAAAGTCTAATTAGATGGCTTTCCACAGGGTTAGGGTTGGGAACAGTAAGTGCTCATCGGCCTAACTGTTTATGCTGATTTTATATGGGCCCATGAGAATGCTGGGAGGCCTCTTTCATATTGGTTCTTATACAAAAAGAAAAGGGGAATCAGGTTGAGCCTGGTGGAACAACTCCGTCTTGCAGGCTCTGTGGAAAGATGTCACAGGACCATGATCTCTTGTGGCAGAGCGTTCCACCAGGCCAGGGCCAAGGCTGAAAAGGCCCTGGCCCTGGTCAAGGCCAGCCTAATTTCTCTGAGGCCCAGGATCTCCAAGGTGTTATTATTTGCAGACCGTAAGGTCCTCCGTGGAGCGTACCAGGAGAGGCGGCCCGTAGGTACGTATATCCTAGGCCATATATCCAAGCACACCTGGATTTGTAAGGCACTCACCTTTCTGTGATGGTTTCTCTGAGACCACTAGTGACACCTTTGACCACAGTGCTAGCCTTTGGGGTCAGCACCACCTGAGATATAAAAAAGGAGCCCTTCTTCCTTTTCTCAATGATGGATGCCTGGAGAAACTGGATCAGTTTTTCAGGATCTGTTGTATTGGCCCACGGAGCTGGCATCATCTGCCCTGGCCACAAGAAGGAAACCTCCAAAGCAACTGGACTGTGATAAAACACCAGCACTTGATAATCCTTCTCCCACAGATACTGGAGACAGACTTCATGAGCAAATATAGCCGGGCACATTTTATTCCCAAAAGTGTCTTTGAGCATTTGGACCAGTTTTTCATGGTGGCACATTTGCATCCCGTAGAAGTGGTTGAAGTCCAAAAAGACCACTTCCTTGTGGTGGTCAGCAAGAAAGGCACTGATCTCCTCAAGGCCCTCGTTGACTTTGGCACTGAACAAACCGTGAGCAAAGTAGAGTTCATTGTCGGGGTCTCTGGGCTTGGTGGAGATTCTAAGATCAAAATACCGTATGCCTGCTCCAAGCTGGCTTGTGAAGTTCATCGTCTGCGTCGCCAACCATTTCCTCATCAGCTTTTTAGCCACAGTTCCAAACACAGAGACAAAATTCTGGACGGTGTCAGGTTGTTCAGGTCCAACGGGTGAGGCTTCATCAATGTAGAAGCTAAATGAGTCATGAGAGCCTAAAAATAACACAAAACAACACGTTTGCATTTCTTTTTTAAAAAAAGCAAGATTTGAAGACTGATACTCAGGGCTGCATGAAAATATTCCAGAGCTCAAATTACAACACAAATCACTTATTTCCTCTCTAACTGTTTTAATATCAGTTATTTTAGCATTGGAAAGATGTTGCTAGTAGTATCCAAATGGGTTACCTGTGTAGCAAGAGAATCACAAAATATGTTCTTTTCAGAAGCCACCTGATTGCTTCACACTTGTGCTGGTGTTCTGATAGCATTAGTTTGCACCTCGCAGAGTCAATGAAAGGGATAGCTGTGTTTGTACTATGTTGAGTGTTTGGAGGTCAAAGCATATTGTTACCTGGGAGGGGGAAATGACTTAACTTTTCAGGCTCAGTCAGTGGTGTGCCGAGTCCCTGCTGGGTCGTGCTTCTTGCACAGAATATGACTTGGCACTGGCAATTGTTTGGTTTTCATTCTGCAAGTCCTCGATGTGTTTGAGTAGCAATTGTTAGTCTTCCAGGAAACACACCGTTAGTCTTGAAGGCTGACAATGAGGAATAACTCCAGCTGATATCAGGCCAAAATATATGAATCCAACACCTGTTTAAATTATATGAGAGAGGGCTTAGTCCTAACACCTAATCCTGACATCTGTGGCGGGGCCAGAGGTAAAAGCAGGAAAAGCCACAAATGTACAGTGGTACCTCGGGTTAAGTACTTAATTCATTCTGGAGGTCCATACTTAACCTGAAACTGTTCTTAACCTGAAGCACCACTTTAGGTAATGGGGCCTCCTGCTACTGCCACGCCGCCGGAGCACGATTTCTGTTCTCATCCTGAAGCAAAGTTCTTAACCTGAAGCACTATTTCTGGATTAGCAGAGTCTATAACCTGAAGCGTATATAACCTGAAGCGTATGGAACCCAAGGTACCACTGTAAATTTGCAGCAGGCTAGTTTTGACACACACTCACGCACCCTTCTCTATTCTCCATGAAGACAAGCCACTGAGATGTGTAGCCCAAGGAGAGTTATGAGGGCTGGATGGTGAGGCCATATTCAGTCCCTGGGTCTAAGCTTCCCCAACCCTGACCCAAATGTGCACTCAATTTGGATCATCACCATCACTGTGTCCTTGCAACAGCACAAACTGTAGCATTGTGCAGACACTGTTCAGATGATGGGGCAACGTGCCAGATAGACAGAAGGATGGCATGGGAATGGTTGTCATTATGGACTCATAGGATGAGAACCCTAGAATTATAAGAGCACCACTATGATGCAACTGGACCCTCCCAGATGACGATGAAACTGCACTATTCCTTTGGATTTGGATGGATGAATCAACTGACTCAATGGCAGGTCTATCACATTTCTATTCCACGCATCCTCGGAGGAGCAAAGGATGCGTCAGTTTCCAGGGCTGGAGAAGAGTGCATAACATTCAAACACCAATAGCTGTAAATGAAAGGGGCCCTGCCATGATTCTAAGAAGGCTTTGAGTGATAATACCAGTGACCAGTGACATTATATAAAATGAAACTTCAAAAGACTACAGAACAGTGTGAGCATGGAGGCAACAAGTTTAGCTCATCATAAAGGACATAACGGGTTTTATCCAAGAGAGTCTTGGGACACTTCTGCCACCATATTCCCTACAGCTCCCCCCAAAATTCAAGGACGGTGGCACCACCCAATACACAAGCATGCATATACATAGGGATCTTTTTGTTTCAGGCACAAAATATTGCTGTTTAAAGGCTGAAAAACATTATACTCCAGTGCCAAAGAGGATGAATCTGACAGAGGACGGGGAGGTTTGTTACAGGTCCCATTCCTGGAGATGGATAGCTTCAAATCTACCTGTCTCATGAGATACCCAGGGGAAGGCATCCCTCAGAAAACAGTAGTGCATTTTCTTGCACAGCCTGAGGATGTAGCTCTTCCCTCTTCTAGAACTCTGAGCAACCCCTCAGAAAACCTGCCGGTGAAGCCGGAAATCCCAGAGGCAGCAGAAGGCGCCCTAGTCCCATCACTGTCCAAGCCTAAGTAATAAGGCACAGCCCCTTTCAGCCCTGATAGGATTCTCCTTGGGAGTGGAGTTGCAAACAGCAGCCCTCTCTGGCTTGCTCCAGATAATTGCTGAAGCGGAATTCCAAGTTTGCGACACCTGAGAGCCATGTTTCCTGCCGGAGTTGGAACCTCCCCCCCAAATGTGCTGACCATGGTCCTGATCTCCTGCGACCTATCCTAGAATCCAGCCCTAACCAAAAGCAGAGCAACGAAGGCTGAGGCTCTCTTAAGGAGCAGGCATGAGAAAGCACCAGCAACAAATAGGAATCATCTGCACGTTATCTGAAAGGCAAAGGACCCTAGAAAGACTCTCATGTGCCACACTCTGTTTAAAGTGTAGCATCTTCTGTTCTCTGCACTCACACCACCCTGCAGGTCATTTACTGAAAGGGGATTAGACAAATTCATGGAGGACAACATTATCATTGCTTATATATAGTCAATGGCTATATATGACCTTCGGGATCAGAGGCATTATTCCTCTGAATTTTCAGTTGCTGGGAAATGCAGATGGGCATCCTGTATGGGGGCCTCCTATAGGCACCTGGCTGACCAAGGTGAGAACAGGATGATGGACTAAATGGGCCTTTGGCCTGATCCAACAGAGCTCTTTTTATGTTCTCAGCTCTTTGCAGTGATGCTCCCAGTCCAATCCTTAAAAGGAATCTGAGTGGCTAGAGTGCTTTTCAAGAGAAAGGGTTGCATTCAACGCAGTGCTAAGCCTAAGGCTATCCTTGCACAACAGAATGTTCTCCCCACCCCGAAATCTATTCTGGGTGTTCTCCCAATCCTCCAAGGCAGATCTACAGATGGCCTGGGGGGACATGCAGGGGGAGGAAGGGAGGGAAAATCTCATTGTTTTGCTGTTTTTGTTTTAATTACTTATTTGTGTTTTTATCTTGTATTTTTATCTCGTGAACCGCCCTGAAATCTTCTGATGAAGGGAGGTATATAAACCTAATAGTAAATGGTAAATAAAATAAAAATTATGCTAGTGGCAGTCCCAGAACTATCTGGTTTTCTCACTGTGAAGGGAGGACCTATAACTTTGAACTCTTTGGAAGAAAACCAGTAAAGGGGACAGGAAGATAAGATTCCGTGCAGAAAAATAGCAAAGAAAGGGTTAAAACAGCTGACCACTCCACCCCACCCAAGTCTCCTACCTTTAGAACATCTGTGTGTCCTTTGAAGACTACAGACAGATGGGGAGATACAGTACAGAGCAAGGTGAGATCCTGAGCTATGGCTTGACATAGGAATGAAGCAGATTCCTATGTTCCTAATTCCACTTGCAGAAGAACTCTATTTTATCCAGACCTCAGAATGTTTTTGAGGGCTGATTCACTCATGAATGTTTGTCATATAATGACTGAAGCACTGAACAGTGGATTGCCATCATAAATCAAAATGCCACAGATATCACTTCACATCACCTCAAATAGAGTGTCTTTTATTGGAGTTGGATTAGACATATTATGGTGAATCATCAAATGCTGGCTAGCTAAGAGCGTGCATGTATGAACCGACACTCTTTCTTCGTGACAACAAATTTCACCAGTGTTTAAGCCGCCGTTGAAATAGTTCCTGCTAAAAAGTTCTCTTTTAAAAAAAAAAAATTAAAAATACCAATCTACAATGTTTCCTGCAAGCGTTCTTACTCAGATCTTACTACAAAGGCAACCATGTAAGCACATAAAGTTAAATATATTTGTGCCTGGGTGGAAAATAATCTGGCAGACTTCACTATTCTCTCAGTTAATTATCTGATGATCTGAGATTTTCTTACACCCACAATCATTATGTTTTGCAAACCCAGGTCTGTTCATTCATGTGCAAATACTGTCTTCTGTCAATCTATTCTTGCCTTAGTCACTGAAAAGAGGTCCCCTGTTAGGAGAAATGTCTGTGTTGATTAAAAGTAAATAACTAGTTTCTATGTTGAAACCAGGGATCTGGAAGTTGCTGCCCTCCAAATGTTCCTGGACTTGAATTGCCATCTTTCCTGGTCAGAACGGGTAATGACCAGCAATGATGACAGCTCCCCAACCCTGATCTAACCCAATTACTACATTATATGAGATGTTGCTTTTCATCATGAGCTGAATACGGTGTTCTGTGCCCACACCTAGTAAAACGTGCTTTCTTCACTGCAATCTCATGATGTTGTGTCCTCATGGCAATGCAAGGATGGACAAGCATTTCTGAACTGCAATGGGAGACCTCACTTACTCTAAAGTAAGCCCCTTTCTGTTTTGCAGGTCCTGCTCGGAATGGCAGTCTTCGGTCCGCAAAGACTTCCCCTTTGAAGCTTAAAGCAATCCCTGCTTCTCTGCAAAATTAATTAATGAACCGTTTCCACCATCGCCTTGAAAAGTGAATTTGCAACCCGATTGTCTGCATTTCCACTCAGATGTGAAATCCTGCTGCATTTAGTGGGTACAGAGTTAGAGCCTACAAAAACCTACCATCCCCCCCCCTGAAAAAACCCAAGTTAAGGGGCAGGAGTTAGGCAGAGACCACACTCCCCCCCTCCTTTAGAAGTTCAGCCCCAATCCCAGCTGGACTTCCACAAGATCAGCCTGTGACAACAGTGCCACTCTGGCCCATGGGCATAGCCAAGGGGGGGGCAGGGGGGCAGTGGCCCCCTCTAGATCAAGTAAAACAATAGAAATACTTAACTAACTGACCAATCACATCGGTTCTTCCCCCTCCACACACAAAAGTCCTCCCCTCCCCACAACCAAGTCCTCCCCGCAAAAAAATCCTGGCTATGCCCATGCTCTGGCCTAGAGGTTGTCCTAATTCCATCCTCTGGCTCAGAGGACTAAATTTCAAGTGCTCCAGTGAGATCAGATTCAACTAATGAGTCCTCTCAGTGGAAGCCATGTGCAATGACTTCCGCTTGTGCAACAGCCTTTCCCCCTCCGTTTGCCCCCCCCCCAAAAAAAAATGGAGGGAGGAGTCAGGGAAACAATTTGTCTGGCAAGCTCAAACACTTGCACTGTGCATGCTACTGAATTCCTCTCCGGGTCTGCCCTGTTCCATCTGAGTAAAAGACGCCTGGAAGGACCTGGTCTCCTCTTACTGAGGAGGAATCTTTCAGTGCAGGTGAACACAGGACAATCGCTGCTCCTATAAAGGGCTCGGTCTAAGCCTGGCTGTTGCTGAAGCAACATCCACCTGCTGTTCTTTGCTAGTACAGTGGTACCTCAGGTTAAGTACTTAATTCATCCCGGAGGTCTGTTCTTAACCTGAAACTGTGCTTAACCTGAAGAACCACTTTAGCTAATGGGGCCTCCTGCTGCCGACCCACCGCCGAAGCCCGATTTCTGTTCTTATCCTCAAGCAAAGTTCTTAACCTGAAGCACTATTTCTGGGTTAGCGGAGTCTGTAACCTGAAGCATATGTAACCTGAAGCGTGTGTAACCTGAAGCGTATGTAACCCGCGGTACCACTGTAGTTAGGCTGAGCTCTCTGCTCCCTGCAGAACAAGCTGTTCTCATCTTGGCACGAACTGGGTTGAAGTTCCTTTCCACAACTGGTACCATCGGGGTGTAAGGAACCAGTACATGGGCCACAGGACTTTCTTGTTCAAGCTTGAGGAGGTGCAACTAAAGTTGTTTTATTGCAATATCAAAATATACAATGGCATTGCTTTTGGTGGGGCCGGGCGGCGGGGGGGGGGAGATACCATTTGCACACGCTTCAATTTCCCCCTTCCCACCTCTTGTGAGCACTTAGGAAGGATATATTGCATCGGAGACCTTTTTGTGATGCAAATGGTATTTCTATTAAAGAAGCCATCAGTCAAATGAAAGCCCTGGTTTAAATAAATCTATTTACCCAGCGTAAAATATTTGCATTGTATCATCAAAACAAAAATAAATCAGTGGTTAATAGCTAATTCTTTCTCCCAAGTCACATATATATAGGCAGAGAGATCCATTGCCAGGCAGTTAATCTGCTCAGGGCTGCCCATATTGACTGCACAGCTTTTAAAAACTCATTCTTCAAGTACAGGAAGCCAGCTTTTTTTCTTTTTTAAAAAGAACTCTTTCCAGGATAAATTGGTCCACAACGACTATTCAAAGATAAAGATATTTGGAAACCAATATTCAGCACAAAGGCAGATGTTAAAATATTGGGTGTGTTGTGCTATGATCATGAACAAAGCTGGAGTTGGATGCTAATGGATGGAGCTAATTTTCTCTCTGTCTTTCATAATCTAATACTTGAACACAGAGGGAGGAAATGAAACCAAGTGGCAGAAGGTTTGGGACAGGCAAAATAACTTATTTGCACAACACACAATTTATGGAGTCCACCAGCACTTGCCAATGTGTTCCCCTCCAAATGTTGCTGGACTCCAAATCCCATCAGCCCTAGTCAGTATGGCTCATTGTCAGGGGTGATGGGAGTTGTGGTCCAGCAACATCTGGCTAGACTACATTGGCTATTCCTGCTCAAAGGTATCATTGGGACTGCAATGCAATCCCCATCACCCATCTTCAGGTGGCTCAGTGGACCAGCCTGGATGAAACACACCTTACTCTCTGAGTTTTATCTTCAATTTTCACCACTTGACTCAACCTGATACCCCTATTTAGATTTGTTCCTGTTCCTCCATATTGCTACCTGCTTTGGATGAGTTTACTTGCTTCTAAACCATGGGGTTTTTTTCAGCTGATGATTCTGCAACTTGACCTTCATGACCTTCTGTCTGGTTTGGACTACATTACCCAAATCCATTGGGCCTTCACTCTTGGGGTTGCTTCCATTGATTGTTCTTCATGCTTCTAGCCCTGTGAAACTGAATCAGATCCCCAAAAACGTGACTGCCAGCAGATCCTCTCATCAAGCACGCAGCACCCCAGAACCAAAACAGCCACAAAAATAAGCAAGCGAGCTCTTAACTTACAGCACAAATTATTAATCAACTTGAGCTTCAGTTGATTAACCTACCAGCTAAATGGTCTAGCAGCTCTTGTGAGAAAAGTGAATAGGATTCCATGCAAAGAAGGAGATCCACACATAATTTAATTAGTGACCAGCATGCTCAGGTGAAACATGTCTAAAGTAGCCTACATTCCTGGGCAAAACCTGGGGGCTTGATTTCCGCCCCCACCCGCAATTTCCTCCATACAGCAGAATTCCTTGAGCACTTTCACACTACTGAGCATGAGAGACAGCATCTTTTCTACGCAACAACGTCCCTATCATCATTTGCGTTCAGAATAATCCTGGCATGTCTACTGATAAAAGCAATTTAGAAAGAGAATCGCTTGTATTAGAAAAGAAGATGATGAAATTTCCAGACGGTCCCTGTTAAAGGTCTTTGTAGCACACAGCATTAAGTGACTGAGGGCAACACTTTCTAGTAAAAGGAAGTTGAAATCAAAGTGTTCCCTCTCAGCCCTGAGCAGTCTCTTGATTGATGTTATCTGTAACAACAACAATACTTAATAGATTTTTATAATGGGGAGAAACCTTTCTTTGAAGTACAGTGCTTCACAGTACTAACACGATTGCTGGACGAAAAAAGAAAAGAAAAAGCAGTCTGCATGCCAATTACCGGAGCTCATCAGCGAAAGAAACCTTCTGGATCGCTAGCTTATTTTTCCACTATAATTTCCCCCCAGTACAATCCGTACAGTCCTTCCTCAGTGCAAGGCGGACTTGGATGTATATTTTTAGACTCCCTGCAGACTTTTTCAATGTTACTTTCACCCGCTGCTTGTGTAATAGGTTTTATTAAGACTGTAAAAAAAAAAAAAATCCAGAATCTATGCTGGAGTTTCATATTCTGTCCTTTAAAAAAACAACCACCAGAAACCTACCAGCCCTAGCATTAGGCAGTTTGCTGCCACTGCCTCAGGCTGCAGATTCCAGTGAGGGGCAGTGGTGCTTCTCCTGGGAGGGAGGGACATACCCTTCTGTTGGAGGACAGAGTCCTGCACCCCCATAACTACCTTTACAAACTGCCATTAGTACGAAAGATATGACCATTCCTGGTGCAGGAAAGTTTGACCACAGTAATTTATGCATCGATTCCTTCAAGCCTGGGCTTCCCTTCTGCTTGATCTGTAAGCTGCAGTTGGGTGCGGGATGCTGCCCAATTTAGAACCCCACTCTGTACCCACTCAGCCACCCAGTCCCCAGTCCTAACACCAAGGACCACTGGCAGAGCCCCCTACCTGACTCCGCTCTGTATACTATATGTTTGTTTACTCTGCAATAACCTGTCCCCCATGGATTTAAAAGCTGGCAGAGGCTGCTTGTTCTTTTGCCTAAAGATACCCAGGGCAGGGGGTGGGGGGGACCTGAATTTGCCTTCAGTGTGTTCTCTATGCTTCAAAATATACCTCAGCAGCTGCAGTGTGTGACATATCAAGCTGGGCACTGCACGGTGCCTTAATGTTCATGCCCAGGCAAAGACATTGGAGATTGTTAGAGCCCAAAACACCATGGTGGATATCCCCATTAGAGGTATTATCTGTTAAAAAGAAAAACACAGAAGGCAAATGGGTCAGATATCAGCAATTAGTAAAAGAAGATCAAGGCCAATTAAGGTTAAGATCATATGGAGAACTTGGTCAGTATTGTAACACATGGCTACAATATGGAGAGGCATTGAGCCATGATTGCTCTTGCGTTTCAACAAAAGAGAGTTCCTGCGAGTGCTTTTGCTTGGCTGGAAGGTACTGTTGAACTGTGTTGGTACCTCTTCCTGGGCAATGGAGAGATGAGCATGTGGGTTGTGTGTAGAAGATAATGGCTTTTGCATGGAAGGAAGATAGCCATCTTTACATATGTTGCTCCACCACTTTTGCTTCTGGTTTTGCTGACTTTTGCCTCTGCCCTGCCCACCTCTGGCATGCAGCTCTCCGCAGGTTGCACACAAGGAAAAATGGCGCCCTCAGACTGAAAAAGGCTCCCCACCCCTGACCTATTGCATGGGATAGCCCAGTTTAGGAGCAGGGCAGACTAAGATTCCGGGCTGCAAATTGTCTCTTGCTTCAACTTGTGATGCACCCCTTGGAGTGTGTTTGCAGCATCTGCATGCTAGCAAATATATAGACATAAATCTCCCCCCACAACGAGTGCATCAAAAAAAATTCTAAACAGTTCTTACAAAATATGAGTTACGGCTAATTAGCGCATGCCAGTAGCACAATTAGCAAAATGGCTTGTTGCCAGAAAGGAAGGGAAGAGAGACTTTGTAGGCATTTTAATTCCTTATGCAACAAAAATGGGAGCCACAAAGATGAGAGTTTCTAAAAACCAGAACAAACAGCATAACAGCATTTAAATCCCAGCCAGAGGGATGATGATGATAACTACAAAAACTGAAAATACAAAGGTCTTCACCAGGTGCCAAAAAGATGTTTATGTAGGTATCAGGTCCTTAGTACCCTCCAGTTTCATCTCTTTAAGTGGGGAACCTAAAAAGGATCTCTGGTGGTAATAATCTGAGGGCCCAGGCAGGTATATATGAGAGGATACCTGGCCCAAACTGGTGTAGACAATGAGTTCTTGAGTTGTCAGAGTGAGCTTTCTGAAGGTCTCCCTCTCACATGCAGATGTGCAAGGCTGCTGTGTTATGAAGGACCAGTTTATATCTTTAGGATAATTAAAGGTATAATTACTGAGGTACTAATTCAGGCTGACCATAAAGTAGGCTGCCGAAGAATTGATGCTTTTGAATTATGGTGCTGGAGGAGACTCTTGAGAGTCCCACGGACTGCAAAAAGATCAAACCTATCCATTCTGAAGGAAATCAGCACTGAGTGCTCACTGGAAGGACAGATCCTGAAGCTGAGGCTCCAATACTTTGGCCACCTCATGAGAGGAGAAAACTCCCTGGAAAAGACCCTGATGTTGGGAAAGATTGAGGGCGCAAAGAGAAGGGGACGACAGAGGACGAGATGGTTGGACAGTGTTCTTAAAACTACCAGCATGAATTTGACCAAACTGCGGGAGGCAGTGGAAGACAGGAGTGCCTTGCGTGCTCTGGTCCATGGGGTCAGGAAGAGTCGGACACGACTACACAAATAAACAACTAAACAACAACAACTACTTCAGGCTACAAGGTGGGGGGGACTGCTTGAATGTTTGAATGTTCAGCATGCATGCACACCCCGTACACTTCCCTATACGTTGAAGTAAGACATGTAGGAGAAGTTTAGGCTGAATCACCCTGACATGCTGAGTTTCTACATGCAAGGAATTGCTTCCCAGCTAACAACTACTTACAGTATTATTTTGCTTCCCAAATCTATTGTGGTTTTAGGAAACAGGTAAAAGACACACCTCTTCCACAGCAGGCTTTGGAATGAGGGGACAGCGATTGCAGTAATTTATTAAATGGTTTGACACTGCGGCTTTTGATATGAGTTATACAGAAATAATAGTTTTAAAGTTCTTGTGTTGCATGGTTATTACATTGCAAAGTGGCCTGGGCACCAAATAAATCATACAATCTAATACAGCATCAAAACCTACCTACAGCGTCAAATAGTATGATACAGCTAAAGCTTGATCTCAACATGCCTACTTGCATCATTGGCAAGGTAAAGGGACCCCTGACCATTATGTCCAGTCATGGCCGACTCTGGGGTTGCGGCGCTCATCTCGCTTTATTGGCCGAGGGAGCTGGCGTACAGCTTCTGGGTCACGTGGCCAGCATGACTAAGCTGCTTCTGGCGAACCAGAGCAGCGCACGGAAACACTGTTTACCTTCCCGCCGGAGCGGTACCTATTTACAGTGGTGCCTCGCAAGACGAAATTCATCCGTTCCGCAAGTCTCTTCGTCTTGCGGTTTTTTCGTCTTGCGAAACACCCCTATTAGCAGCTTAGCGGATTAGCGCTATTAGCGGCTTAGCGGCTTAGCGGCTATTAGCGGCTATTAGCGGCTTAGCGGCTTAGAAAAAGGGGGGGAAGGGGGAAAACTCGCAAGACTCGCAAGACTCGCAAGACTCGCAAGACTCGCAAGACGTTTTCGTCTTGCGAAACAAGCCCATAGGGAAATTCGTCTTGCGAAGCGCCTCGAAAAACGGAAAACCCTTCCGTCTAGCGAGTTTTTCGTCTTGCGAGGCATTCGTCTTGTGGGGCACCACTGTATCTACTTGCATTGTTTGGTGTGCTTTTGAACTGCTAGGTTGGCAGGAGCAGGGACTGAGCAACGGGAACTCACCCCGTCACAGGGATTCGAACTGCCAACCTTCTGATCGGCAAGTCCTAGGCTCTGTGGTTTAACCCACAGCGCCACCTGCGTCCCTTATCATTGGCAAAGGCAGAAGCAAATTAAGCAAGGTTTCCTGAGACTTTTCTCAGCTAAGCAATGTAAGGGGTGTGCTCTCCAGCTTTCCAGTATAAAGTATTACCCAATTTTCAGAGTATTCAAAATAAAATGGCAATAACAGTTATGCCCCAAACATGCATATATTGTATTGATTCATTTCATTTATTTTGTACACAAAATTCAACTTGCTGTTTCTTGGGGTGTGTGGTTTGTTTTGTTTTGTTTTTTTAAAAAAGCATTTCCATTTTACAGCATTTCCAATTTTCAGCTTTAGTGCCAAAACATAAACAAATATATTTGCCCAAAGCGCCTATCCATGGTGCATATGATCACAGTAATTATCTAAGTGCAATGTTCTGCTCTAATATAGACTGTTTACACATCTTCCTTACGTCAGTTGGGGAAAATAGCAGAATTTCTGCATAATTTAGACAGCATAATGTAGATTGCATAATTTAGACCCAATTTGCATAATGTATTATATGTGTGCATATGTGTGTGTACACACAGCATAATCAAACTATCTTCCATTTCTCTAGTGCAGAAGTTTGCCAGTTCTACCTCCCAGCTTAGTTGCTATGCAGACCAGCAAGCATGTGGCGCCGGGAAGTGGGGGGCGACCTACAGACTGGGGAGCGGGGCACAATACAGTACTTAAAATTGCCTTTCTGTGCGTCATAAAAATGATGCTTAGAATAATTACTATAATAGGCATGCTGAAACGCTGTTAAGCCAAGCAGTTCTCTGCAGAACATGCTGTTTTGATTGATGTGTCGGCTAGAATGCAAACTTTACTTAGCAATCTCTTATCTGCTGAATCAAAGTACTTAATCAATGGGGTTGGATGAAATGGGGTTCTCTCTCTCTCTCTCTCTCTCTCTCTCTCTCTCTCTCCTGCTTGATGCCGAACCAAAAGGAAGACATGCTCTTGCACACTAGGCCGGGTGAGTCCAAAACAGATGTTTCGAAATCCACAGCTTTCAAAAGCGGGTGGATCTTCCTGCAGTGGTCAAATATAGCAAGGAAGTTATGGCAGGATCAAAGAGGTGCTGGCAGTTAAATAAAGAACCTCAGAGTAAGCTAATGAGATCAAGCTGTAGATAGCATCACTCCAGCTAGAAAACTTTGCACAAAAGCATACAGAAAATATCAGAAGCCCAATAAATTAGATCTAATTAAGAAGGTTAAATATGGTTAAAATAACCGCTGTATTTGAGGAGGAAGGGAGGCTTAAAGAAAGCAAAAATAAGAGGAACCTGGTAACTTCTTATATCTCTTTTGAGAGTTGGGAAATCCAGGAAAGGGAATGGATAATATGTAATGATGAAGACATGAAATTAATGTTTTTAAGGAAAAGTCAAAAGCTTTAAACAAAATGAAGAATAAATCAAATGCCAGTCAAAGTATCTGCCACAAAGATGTAGTATCTTCCCAGTCCACAGCACACAGGATTTTCTTATCTATATTCACATTACCCAAAAGGAATGGGTGCCATTAGCCTCATGGCAAGCTGCATGCATCTCTGAGCAAAACTACACATTACTTTTTTAAAGGGGCACTACATTGTTTAGCATGGCAGCATTGGCACTTTGGAACTCCCAGCTTATTGATGCCAGGCAGACACCTTAACTGTATTCTTTTTGGCACCTGCTGAAGACATTCTCATTTAGACAAGCCTACTCAAAGGTTTAAGGGATGCGGGTGGCACTGTGGGTTAAACCACAGAGCCTAGGGCTTGCCGGTCAGAAGGTTGGCGGTTCGAATCCCCACAAGGGGTGAGCTCCCGTTGCTCGGTCCCTGCTCCTGCCAACCTAGCAGTTTGAAAGCACGTCAAAGTGCAAGTAGATAAATAGGTACTGCTCCAGCGGGAAGGTAAACGGCATTTTCGTGCGCTGCTCTGGTTTGCCATGCTGCTCTGGTTTGCCATGTTTGTCATGCTGGCCACATGACCTGCAAGCTGTACACCGGCTCCCTCGGCCAATAAAGCGAGATGAGCGCTGCAACCCCAGAGTCGGTCACGACTGGACCTAATGGTCAGGGGTCCCTTTACCTTTACCTTACTCAAAGGTTTATAAAGTCTGTGTGAGTTTTAATTGGTTTTAGTCTGTCCTATTGCGGTTTTAACTTTCTGTTACTTTCTGTATGTTTTAAAATTACGGCAGTTTTATTCCATCTTCCCAACGTTTCTCAAACTGCTGATTTTGTTTTATATTTTACACAATGCAAAAGTCGCTTCTCAATGCTGTAGATCAAAGCATACCCTGTGGATGTGAGCTTAATCTGTAATGTCGTGAAAGATTTTCCAAGCCTGCTTTGATGCCATATGGATCACTGCATACAGAACATAACACTGATGCTTGTATTTGTCCTGAAAGACAATTCTCAGTGTCTGGTGATTATTAATTTTTAAATTTAATAGTGTTTGTATTTTTGTAAGCGACTTCTGGAAGTCTAGCAGGGTATAGCGGAAGCCTGGTGCTCATTTCTGTGTTATTTGCTGCTGGAAAAACTTCTGATTGCAATCCCATTAAATCACAAAACCATGGCAGTTTTGTCCCAGTGGTTTTCATGATCACGCCACTACTACTCTCATGACAAAATTTGGGGTAGCATCCTTGGCTGGCCAAATCTCCCCACCCCCCACCTTTCTGAATAAAGCTGCTCTCTCTACTTGTGCTGTTACAAATAACTTCTAACTCTGAAATTCAAAGAAATCCATAGGTCTGTTATACTGTGCCTTCCGCAGATAATGATGTTGGGTGTGTGTCATGCACTGCATAATGGAGTGTATCTTCATGAGGGTAAAAAAAAACCAAAAAATTATTTCCAAATACTGAGATCTATTTATATCAATTCCCAAAGTTTGCCTCGTTAAAATGGCTTGCCAATTGTACCTACCGTACATTTGTGCTGATTAGCTCAAGGCCAGAAATCAGAACAGGCAACGCATCTCAAAAGGCTTTGGGCATAATCTGCAGCCAGCTCAGATACAAGCACCAGGGTCCACAGATACCACTTATTGTATCACCTCAAACAAACAGCCTTTTTTTTAATGGAGTCCCTTCACTCATTTGGTTTAACGTTATGCAGCATTGAGCAGTGACACTGCTGAATTTGGGCACTGCTGGCTCAAAATGCAAATATGGCTGTATCCTGCATCATGCCATCCCCCCACTCCTACTCTGGCTTGAATTCTAATCCAAGCTGTGGAAGAACTACCTGATCTGGTCTACCTACTGGTCTGGCCTGGTTTGTCCTTGCCTAGCAGCACCCACCAAAGCAAAGCTGGGGAATCTGAGACTCTGTCATGTACTCCAACTGGGGCTAAGAAAAAGCAATGCATTTTCCAGTCCCTCAGGAAAACACCTTTAAAACAGACAGACAGACAGACAGACAGACAGACAGACAGACAGAAAACCCTGTCCCACACTGAGACCAGAAGGTGTTTTTTTCCACCACTAGTTCTGAAAAATCCAATGATCAGCAATTTAATTTAAATGCACTTCAGACTTATTTTAACCTTTGTGCAAAGACTCCTGCGTTGCAGAAACCCAACAGTCTGGACTTTGAAAGAAGAGAGAGACCTCTCAGCACCATGGAGAGAAATGGAAGTTCTGTGCTTTCCAACCACGGCGGCCATGCACCTACTTTTACAGATGATAGCCATCTGTTTGAAGCCCAGTTTTTAAATAATGCACCGTGAGAATGGAGAGCAGGGGCAGACTTGGAAGTTGCCCAGTGTCAGGCTTTGGGGAATCAGATCTTTCCCCTCGTGGCAGTAAATAAGCATATCAAACGAAAGGAGCATTCTTACCAGTTAGTTTCTTTAATAATCACAGCAAGAAACAAAGGAATGCTTATCTCTCTAGAAATGGCGTTGCTCCCAGTAAAGGTTTACCCCCTCCATCCCCATTAATCTACGTCACTCCTATGTCGGGTAATCTGAGCTTGTTGCCGCTATGCTCTCTGTTCTATCATTCTCAAGCCCGTCTAATCTTAGGCGAAGGGGGGTCAGGAATGCTGTCCAAGGACACTGAATCTGCCAGCTGTCTCTCTCTCCTGGGGTTTCCTCTTCTAGCTGTTCCTCACGCAGTATTTCCCAGCTTTTCCCTTCTGGACTATGCCCCTCTGCAAACCACTGCTCTAAATCAATACTGTCCTCCTGCCCTTAGGAAGGTTGAGGAAAAGGGGGGCGGTTCCCACCATTCCTCCTCAGTCCAGTGCTTGACACCCACCAATACTTTCCAAATCCTCCACTTGACATCATCGTCTGCTGCCGGGACACATAGACCTCCAGGGGCAGAGGGAGGCAGGCAGCAATGTGAGAGCTTGCCTCTGTGTTGCCATCTCCACCCAAATAACATGTGTAGAGAGTTAGACATTTTGAAAAGTTATTATTGCATTTTGACTTAATCCACAACCTTTCTTTAACTTAATCCACAACCTTTCTTACCCTAAGGGTCTCGCTCTCAGATGTCTCGCTTCCGGTGGCTAGCACCTGGAGCTCATGGGCTTCAGGTCAGGGATATTGGGGCTTTTGCCTAGCGTGCCACCCACCACGGATTACATTCTGCAATACCTTTCCCATCTTGACGATTTGGGACGGGACCCCAAAACTTTAAAGATACACGTAGTCGCCATCAGCTTCTTTGCTAGAGCCATGTTTTCTTCTGACCTGTGCAGTGACTTCCTGACCCGCAGAGCTATTGAGGTTTGGGGCAGGCTACAGCCCCCCTAGAGCCGCAAGCCAATTTCTTACGGGCTGCTATCTCAGATACGCACAAAGCTTAGGTCAATCTGCTGGGCCAAGTTCGAGGCCCGCCTCTTTTCCGCAGCATATGCGATCGCCTTCTTTGGTGCCTTGAGGGTTGGTGAAGTGGTAGCCGAGGTTAACGCAAGTGGGAGGAACTGCAGTTGACCGAAGCTAGCATGACTGTGCGCATACGTCAATCCCAAACGGACCAGGCAGGTAGGGGTTCCCTCGTAAAACTTACAGCTTCAGCGCAGCGGGGCCCATGCCCGGTCAAAGACACTAGATGGTACCTTTACCTCAGACTGCCCGGTCCTGGCCCGGTCCTGGTTCACGAGGATGGTTCACCTTTGTTGAGACACCAATTCACAAGGGCACTCCGCAAAGTTATTGATGCCTGTGGTTCATCTTCCCAGGATTATGCAGCACACTCATTTAGGATTGGCGCCGCCTCAACAGCTGCAAGCTTGGGCCTGCCAGTGGATAAGATTAAGGAAATGGGCCAGTGGAATCCGACGCTTATAAAGGCTACATTCGTTAGAATGCGCCCTGCTCCTTTACCTCTACTTATCCATAATTTTCTTTTCTTTTTCTTCTCTCTCCTTTATTTTCAGCCGTTCTCAGAAATGTCTGGATTTGTGGCCATGGTATAGTCCATTGGCCCACGTACGGTCAGTTAGCTGTGGCCTCACCCCTAACCTCGGATTGCTACCTGAAGTTCGAGTTTCCTGGTTTTCGAGACGAGGCATTGCTTATGCCATTGCTGAGAGGGGGAGTTGCCACGTTTGGCCCTCCTGACACCCACCTGGAGTGTGGGTTTCCTGGTTTTTGTGACGAGGCATTGCTTATGCCATTGCTGAGAGGGAGAGTTGCCACGTTTGGCCCTCCTGACAGCCACCTGGAGTGCGAGTTTCCTGGTTTTCGTGACGAGGCATTGCTTATGCCATTGCTGAGAGGGAGAGTTGCCACGTTTGGCCCTCCTGACAGCCACCTGGAGTGCGAGTTTCCTGGTTTTCGAGATGAGGCATTGCTTATGCCATTGCTGAGAGGGAGAGTTGCCACGTTTGGCCCTCCTGACAGCCACCTGGAGTGCGAGTTTCCTGGTTTTCGAGATGAGGCATTGCTTATGCCATTGCTGAGAGGGAGAGTTGCCACGTTTGGCCCTCCTGGCAGCCACCTGGAGTGCGAGTTTCCTGGGTTTTGTGACGAGGCATTGCTTATGCCATTGCTGAGAGGGAGAGTTGCCACGTTTGGCCCTCCTGACAGCCACCTGGAGTGCGAGTTTCCTGGTTTTTGTGACGAGGCATTGCTTATGCCATTGCTGAGAGGGAGAGTTGCCACGTTTGGCCCTCCTGACAGCCATCTGGAGTGCGAGTTTCCTGGTTTTCGTGACGAGGCATTGCTTATGCCATTGCTGAGAGGGAGAGTTGCCACGTTTGGCCCTCCTGGCAGCCATCTGGAGTGCGAGTTTCCTGGTTTTCGAGACGAGGCATTGCTTATGCCATTGTTGAGAGGGAGAGTTGCCGCATTTGGCCCTCCTGACATCCTTATCAGCAGAAGAAGTGTGGACTTGTCGTGGCACATAAAGAGAGATTTGGATGAGGTGGCTGCCTTGTGTCCCGGAACAACGGTGTTCTGGTCCTCCTTCCTGAAGAGAATTGTGTGACGCAGTGTGCAGAATTGTATGGCCATTGAAAAACCAGGAAACTCTTAAATCGTGCAATAGCCCGTTGGGTGCACTTTTGTATGGCCGAATCATTTATCATGACCGTATCCGGATCAGCGACCAAGCTTTATACCGGAATGACGGTGTCCACCTATCGGATCTGGGGAACGACAGTTGGTTAGCTAGTGTCAGCAAATGCATCTGGGATTGGTTACAGCTTTGAGGGTATTGGCGGCGAGCCTTTCGGCTCGGGTGGCGGTTAGGCATTGGAATAATGTGCTGTGGTGTGTCGAAGTGCTAGGTGTGGCCATCGCCTATGCCTTCAATGTTAAAGGATTCCGTTAAAGGAATCTGGCGGTCGTGTATTCTGTCCGATGCCTGCTTGGCGGGAGGCCATGGCACGACCCTCGGTGACAGCAGGGGTGAGCCTATAGTTGGATTAGCATCAACAGGTGATGAACCCCTGGTGAATAAACCCACTTGTTTCGCAATCCAATGCCTAAGCCAATACCTTTTCATTGCTGTAATCAATAAAGTTGTGGCCTTTTCTAGCCCATTAACCTTATATCACGTGTCCCTGTGTCTTCTTTTCACGTCGCGGTGGTCGGGTCCTCGAACCACAAAGACTCTCCTCCCTGAAAGAGAGGGGAGTGGTTGTGGGCGGGAGCCTGAACACCGCCCCTAGCAGGGGGCATAGCCCCCTGCCTCCAGCTCACCTGGCTGGCGCCCACGCCCCCCCCCGGTGGCCGTCCAACCAGGTGCCGTGGGGGGGCGTGTCCAGCAGCCTTGATGCTGCAGCGTCAGCCTCTCCCCGGCCGCATTTCTCTTCGTCGTCCTGTGCGAGTCACCCACCCTCCACTCCCATTGAGTTAGGGCTTAGGTCATTGGCCTTGCTATGGACCTTAGGTTGGTCGCCCCGGTTGCACGGGGGGCCTGGTAGGAGTTTTTCCATTTGGCATTAGGCTTTTTGGTTTTTTCACCTACCTCGTAGCAATCGTCACAACTTTTGTGGTATTGGTGGGGAGGTTAGGCATTGGAATAATGTGCTGTGGTGTGTCGAAGTGCTAGGTGTGGCCATCGCCTATGCCTTCAATGTTTAGGGGTATTCCGTTAAAGGAATCTGGCGGTCGTGTATTCTGTCCGATGCCTGCTTGGCGGGAGGCCATGGCACGACCCTCGGTGACAGCAGGGGTGAGCCTATAGTTGGATTAGCATCAACAGGTGATGAACCCCTGGTGAATAAACCCACTTGTTTCGTGATCCAATGCCTAAGCCAATACCTTTTCATTGCTGTAATCAATAAAGTTGTGGCCTTTTCTAGCCCATTAACCTTATATCACGTGTCCCTGTGTCTTCTTTTCACGTCGCGGTGGTCGGGTCCTCGAACCACAAGTTATTATTGCATTTTGAGTTGACTTGTAAGACACCTTAGAATGATTTCGGTCCTTCAAGATTAGATACACATGATTTCAAAAATAAATAAATAAATAAATAAATAAATAAATAAATAAGCAACTAGATTGCTAAACTGATGCAATGCTGAGAGAAGGGAAGGAGGGGATTTTCTGATGGCAGCCAAGAACTTAGCTCTGCTTCTAGCTGGATCTTACTCCCACCCCCCCACCCCCATCTCACCATGCATTTATAAAATGTGCTAATGAAGAGAATGTGTTAATCAAGGTAAATCAAGGATAGGCAAGAGGGGTTTTCTGGTGGCAGCAGAAAACAATGATCAAGATACATCATGGAGGGAGGGATTTTTTTCCTAGTGGCAACTAAGAACTTATCTCCACTCCCAGCTGTATTGAGATCACTTTGCGCACATTTATAAAATGTGCTAATGAAGAAAATGACGGATTTATCTATGCTGTGTTAAGCTAAATTGTGGAGGGGAGGGGGGTTTCTGGTGGTTCCAGAAGCTGTGTTTAAATCTGTCCGTTTTAAATTCTTTTTAATTATAGTATGTGTAAGTCGCCTTGAGACAGTGGTTTAGAAGGGCAATTGATAAATTAAGCGTAGAAATAATAATTATAACAATACACTTGTAAAATGTGCTAATGAAGAAAATGAACAATTCACCTGCCCTATGTTAATCAAGCTGAAACTAAACGCATGTGAAAATGCTTTTGGCGTTGCGTTTGATATTCATGCTAACAGCAAGACAGTCTCGGAAGGCAAATAAGTATCCCGGAGACAATTCTAGGCACATTTTTTCAAGTTTGCCAGGTGCTGGCTTCCAGGTGATGGCCCTTGTTAGGGTTTGCTTGTCTTTTCCTTGTTATTTTTGGGTTTCCTCCTTCACACAAACATATACCCTTTTGAATGTACACACACAGAGGCAGACAGAGATTTAAGACGGTAAAAATAAACTTGCTGAGTTTATTCTCCAATGACTCATAGCAAAGAGCAAAGGTAGAATAGAACAAAAAATTGTAGAGTTCAAAGGGACCCTGAGGGTCATCTAGTCTAACACCCTGCAATGCAGGAACCTTTTCCCCAACCTGGGGCTTGAACCCACGACCCTGTAATTTTGAGGCTCCTGCTCCAACAACCAAGTTATTCCAACAGAGGAGGAAAAAAGAATGGGGAGCTGTTGATTTTTCCCACCTGTTATCAAGATGATCAGGAATATCTAACCTGCATTGGTCAGGACTAAGACTGGAGTGGTTCTATACACATATTCACATAAGAATAAGGCCTTAGGATCATAGAATTGTAGAGTTGGAAGGGAGCATGAGGTTCAACCAATCCCACCCCATGCAATGCAATAATCTTTTACCCAACATGGGGCTTCAACACACAACCCTGAGATTATGAGTATCATACTCTACTGACTGTCAGAGATCGTGCTGAGGAGGGCTGCACTGAAGAGGAATGGTGGGAGCCACCCCATCTCCCTGTTCCTGCTCCTGAATCTTCCCAGGAGCAGGAGGACAGTATAGATTTGGAACAGTGGTTTGAAGAGGGGCATAGTTCAGAAGGCAGAAGCTGGGAAGAACTGGGTGGGGAACAGCTAGAAGGAGAAGAACTGGGGGGGGGGAGAGTTAACTGTCACTGGGAAGCGTTCATCCACTCAGCCCAAGCTCAAGAAGAGCAGATAAGGTGGCAGCCATTTTGGGGGTGGTGGTGAAAGCGTACATGGGGGAAGGAGAGAGAGAGAAAGCCTCATTGCACAGATAGAAGCCCTTGCGAATGGCTTCCGCTTATGTGGTTCACTAGGTAAATCCCATCCTATTTATGTCTTTCCTTTCAAGGTAAATAGCAATTGAGAGTTGGAGATGTGTGTAGACTTGATGGAGAAAACAGATGACTAGGGAGGAAGTGGGTGGAGCTACCCCCTCTCCCTGATCCTGAATCTTCCCAGGAGCAGGAGGACAGTATAGATTTGGAACAGTGGTTTGCAGAGGGACATAGTTCAGAAGGCAGAAGCTGGGAAATACTGGATGGGGAACAGCTAGGAGAAGAAACACTGTAAGAGAGAGAGTTAACAGATTCACAGTCGTTGGACAGCATTCCTCCACTGCCCTCCCCAAGATCAAGAAGAGCTCAGAAAGTCTCAGAACAGAAAACACACAGGATGGCAAATTAAGCTGTTGGAATATGCCGAAAAGGCAAAACTGACCGGAAGGCTCAGGAACCAAGAGGACAAAAACTTAAAGAAAGAATAGGAAAGTTTTATATTTCATTTAGGAGACCACTGTAAACAAATGAAAACATTAGCAGGATTCTAATAGCACTTGTAATGTAACAAAGACTATGGACAATATGGAGATACACAAAATATGGATGATGAAATATTATGCAGTTGAAAGTTTTGACAATAGGACCCAAGGAGGGGATGGTGGGAAGTCTGGAGAAATCTCTGAACATGAACATGTATTTGGTATTGTTATAACTTTACACTTGTAAAATCAAATAAAAAATATTTTTTAAAAAAATTGGTTTTGTTTATTAATCAAGCACAACCTAGGCCTTTACATCTAGGCCACATGACACGTCCTTTCAGCACTAAACCCTGGCTTTTGTCCTTCTCACTCTCTAATAACTGGAGGAGGGGCCCCACCCATTTGTAAACTGGTCCATAGCCCTCTCTCTTGCTTTCTTAATGGCCCCTTTGTTCTCTGAATACTTTCTGAATCCAGGGACTAAGTGTCTGCTTTCCAGTTTAACAACCCAAGTCTTGATTAAACTCTAAAACTTACTAGAGGCAAGAATTTAGAGGATTCCGGCACTCAAAAACTCATAAAATGATACTTAAAATACTGGCTTTCACCTGTCTATGTATACCCATTTCTGTGTTTATACAAACTTACATAAAGTTAATAATTCACCAACAGATGGCTAATCAGTTAAAAGGATTTCATCAGTTGACAGCCCTAACAGAAAAACTGTACTGCTGAATCTTTTCAACACAGGTGTTCAATTTTAATGGTTTTTTAAAAATTGCCTGTAACATGTAGAAAGCTCAGTATGTGCATTTTATTCTTTGCAAAAACAAATCTAAATTATCCTGCTTTTAATTGCCCTTTAATTGTTCTTAAGTAACATTTGCACCACCGCCTTAGAAATGGTCTGGCTTTCAGTTCTGCGTTGCACACTGCATTGTGCTTTTATGATATGTAAGCCACTTTGTGTGGGCAGTGCTCAGAATGGCAGACTATAAATGAATTTATAATAACAATAATTAAAACCAAAGCATACTAAAATCACAAGCCCTCTGCCATTGTAATCTCAGGTCCTCAGACTCACATCGTGCAAAAACGTCCCAAACCTTCTGCAAAATGGCTGGATTAGAAAAGTTTCTCTGTAGAGTTCTGGTAGTTCTATTTAAATAGCCAGGGTGAATTAATGTAGGCTGGGATGGGAGGAAGCCCCTATGCACCTTCTATTGAATGTCTGCTTTGGAAAGCTGGGTTACAAGTCAAAAGCAGGTGGTCCAATGTGTGTACATTAATATGCAGATGTGCTCAGACTTCTGTCCTGGACTAAATTTGTGGGTCAGGAAATAATAATAATAATAACAACAACAAATTCTTCAGATACCGAAGATTCTTCAGGTATCTGAAGAACAGTGGCGTAGCGTGGGGGGTGCAGGGGGTGCCGGCCGCACCGGGCGCAACATCTGGGGGTTAGGGTTAGGGATAGGGTTAGGGGGCGCAAATCCAGGGTTAGGAGGCGCAAATTACTTGCCTTGCCCCGGGTGCTGACAACCCACGCTACGCCACTGCTGAAGAAGTGTGCATGCACACAAAAGCTTATACCAAGAACAAACTTAGTTGGTCTCTGAGGTGCTACTGGACAATTTTTTTATTTTTTAAATATATTTTGACTGCGTCAGACCAACACGGCTACCTACCTAAAAGTAAATTAAGTTCATTTTGGAGTAGGACAATGTTTGGTTCATCTTTACATTCATTCCTGCCCCCTTCGCTTCAACAGGAGGGCTGGACTTTGAGCTTTCATTTTAAAAATAAGTAAATCAATCGCACATATATAATGAAAGTTAGAAAGCAAACTGTGGAAGGAATGTTCCAAGGTTTATTAGGCAGGCATGGGGCCACTACTGCTGCTCTACTGCTGCTAAGGATGTTTGGTCCCTAAATCACTGTTGCTAAGCAATCAGAAAGAAGGAATGTGAGCACTGTTGGGGACACTGATAAAGTACAGGGTGTTCTACTCTTGTTCAAACACACACTGAACACACTATTACACTGAACATGCAAAGATCCTCTCATCACTCACCCTGGGTATGACTTCTGAATAGGGTTATTGTTGTAAGCAACCAACAAGACCAGTTCTCTATGGATCCTGTCCATCTTTTTTCACCCTTGCTTTCTAGGGGGACAGTGAATATGATTTTCACCTCTCGACAGCTTCAGGAAAAATGGAGAGAGCAAAACCAACCCCTGTATATGGCATTTATCGACCTGACTAAGGCTTTCGACACTGTAAATCGTAATGCCCTGTGGACTGTCCTTCTGAAAATTGGCTGCCCAGATAATTTGTAAACATCGTTTGGCTCCTCCATGATAATATGACAGCAACAACTGCAGATAACAATGGCTCTCAAAGTGAACCATTCATAGTGGGATCTGGTATTAAACAAGGTTGTGTTATTGCCCCAACTCTATTAATTATTTTCATTGCCATGATCCTACACTTTGTCAAAGGGAAACTCCCCACCAGAGTAGAAATCATATCTTGAACAGATGGAAAGCTCTTCAATCTGAGCAGGCTGAAAGCAAAGAGTAAAGTTACCGTAACTTCCATCATAGAGCTTCAGTATGCTGATAACAATATAGTGTGTGCACACTCAGAGGATGACCTCCAAACCATCCTAAATATCTTTGCAGAAGCTTACGAAGAGCATGACCTATCACTCAACATTCAAAAAACCAAAGTGCTGCACCAACAAGTACAAAATAACCCCTCTGCAGCACCACAAATCCAACTCAATGGTGTAACGTTGGAAAATGTCAATCACTTCTCCTACCTAGGCAGTTATCTTTCCACAAGGGCCAACATTGATGCTGAAATCTAGCATGGCCTGATCTCTGTGAGTGCGGCTTTCTCCCAATTGAAGTGCAGTGTTTGAGGACCGGGACATTCGCAGGGAAACCAAAATGCTTGTTTACAAAGCTATTGTACTACCAACCTTACTGTATGCTTGTGAAACATGGACCACTTATAAACACCATCTCCAACTCCTCGAAAGATTCAATCAACGGTGTCTCCAAAAAATTTTACACATCACTTGGGAAGACAGGCGAACTAATATCAGTGTACTGGAAGAAGCAAAGATCACCAGTGTTGAAGCAATGATTCTTGAACATCAACTTTGTTGGACTGGTCATGTTGTGCGGATGCCTGATGATAGTCTTCCAAAGCAACTATTCTATTCCGAACTTAAAAATGGAAAGCGTAATGCTGGTGGTCAACAAAAGAGGTTTAAAAACTGTCTCAAGGCAATTTTTTTAAAAAATGTAGTATAAACACTAACAACTGGGAAACAGTGGCCTTCGAGCACTCCAGTTGGAGAACAGCCTTTACCAAAGGTGTCATGGGTTTTGAAGACACTCGAACTCAGGAAGCAAGGGAGAAACATGCTAAGAGGAAGGCATGCTTGGCAAATCCACACCATGATCAACTCCCACCCAGAAAACAATGTCCTCACTGTGGAAGGACATGTGGATCCAGAATTGGCCTCCACAGTTACTTACAGACTCACTTTTTAAACCATGTTTATGGAAGACAATCTTACTTGGCTATGAGTGATCACCAAAAAGAGAGAGAGTAATATTTTATATCCAGGATGTATGTTGCTTACAATATATCTGTATCTAGCCAGCTAGTTGGGTATGTTATGTACCATCAAAAATTGTTAGCTCGTTCCCCCCATTTCTGAAACCCAAAGAAGAAAATACTAGAACAAACTGTGTTCAGCAAAGATACCAAGCATCTGTTAGGTCAAAACCACCTAGTTTCCTGCTGTGGAATCTTTAAAAGAATGAGAGATGAAAGGGACTTCAGAGTCCAGTACTTTGCTTGTACCACAAGTCCCAGAAAACTGTAGCATGTGGCCAAGAAGATGCACTGGGGTACAGCCAACTTATTTTAAGCTACTTTGAAACCTTGATGCTTATTCTTAGCAATTGTCTGAAAATGTTACCTTAAATGTTCATACAACTTATTCTTTCTTTTTTCAAAAAATATACTGGGGAGAATTTATATTAACAAAAATGCCTGGTGCCCTTGAGCTAATATTGGACTACAGCTCTACCTTCCTTTATCATTGGACATGCTGGCTGGGACTGATGGGAACTGTGATCCAAAACACTTGGAAGGCACCAGCGTCATGATGGTGGATCTGCAAAGTAAATGGGGGCCAAACCCAGGCACATTTAATGCTGCAAGAACAGTGGGTGCACATTATTATTATTATTATTCACATCTCCCATTTCAAACGGGACGCAGGTGGCACTGTGAGTTAAACCACAGAGCCTAGGACTTGCCAAACAGAAAGTTGGCGGTTCGAATCCCTGCAACGGGGTGAGCTCCTGTTGCTCGGTCCCTGCTCCTGCCAACCTAGCAGTTTGAAAGCACGTCAAAGTGCAAATAGATAAATAGGTACCGCTCTGGTGGGAAGGTAAACGGCGTTTCCGTGTGCTGCTATGGTTCGCCAGAAGCGGCTTAGTCATGCTGGCCACATGACCCGGAAGCTGTACACCGGCTCCCTCGGCCAATAAAGTGAGATGAGTGTCACAACCCCAGAGTCGGTCATGACTGGTCCTAATGGTCAGGGGTCCCTTTACCTTTACCTTTACCCATTTCAAACAGCTCTTCCCAACCCTGCAATAAAGAACTCCATTTCTAGATGACCTTTGGGGTTCCTTCCAGCTCTACAATTCTATGATTCTATTTTAGTTGTGCACCAGGACCTGGAATGTTTGAAACTTTGCCATTTAATTTATTCCCAGCACAGCATGTAGGAAACATGATGGCTTCAGCTTAATCTGTTTGGGTTTTTTCCTTGCTTTAATTAGATAGCAGTCTCTTCCCCACCCACCCCAAGTTTTTAGGTTCCTGCTTTCTTTTATTCACCAACCTGACTGCAGAACAATATGACACTGCAGGTATCTGCTGAAATATTCTGTTTGTTTATCTGTTTTTACAGTTTTGTTTTGCTTTTGTTGGGAGGCTAATAAGACGAGCAATTAAAACATGGATTTCTGCACGGCCCTCTCCCCTTGCTTTTGTGCTTTTTCCACATTAACAGACTGCTCCATCCACTGCCGTGGAGCAGGAAAATGGCAGGTGCCAGGGCAGCGAGCAGCTCCTGAAGCTAGCCAGAGCCAAGTGCGTTAACAGGCTTGCTCCGGGCTGCTGAGGCCGCCGCTGTTTACTGGGGACAGATTTGCAAATCTGGGGACATCCCGGTGACGGAATTTGTCCGGGGACAGATTTGCAAATCAGGGAACTGTCCCCGGGAACCGGGGACGTCTGGTAACCCTACACTGAAAGCCTTATTGTCCATGAATTTGTTCCCTTCTAAAGCCATCCAAGTTGATGGCCATCACTTCATTTCCTCCTGCGGGAGCAAGTTTAATAGTTTAATTATGTGCTGTGTGAATAAGTATTTTCTTTTATCTGTCCTGAAGCTTCTTCCAACATTCACCGGATAGTCACAAGTTCTAGTGCTATGGGAGCAGGGCAAAAACTTTTTCTCCAGCAACTTTCTCCATGCCACACATAATGTCACCTCTTAAGGTAAAGGTAAAGGGACCCCTGACCATTAGGTCCAGTTGTGGCCAACTCTGGGGTTGCGGCGCTCATCTCGCTTTACTGGCTGAGGGAGCCAACGTCCAGCTTCCGGGTCATGTGCCCAGCATGACTGAGCCGCTTCTGGCAAACCAGAGCAGTGCACAGAAACGCCATTTACCTTCCCGCCAGAGCAGTACCTATTTATCTACTTGTACATTGACGTGCTTTCGAACTGTTAGGTTGGCAGGAGCAGGGACCGAGCAACGGGAGCTCACCCCATCGTGGGGATTCGAACCGCTGACCTTCTGATCAGCAAGTCCTAGGCTCTGAGGTTTAACCCACAGCGCCACCCACATCACCTCTTACCTTTACTCTAAACTAAAAAGTCCCAATAAGCTGCAAAAGTAACCCTTTTCTGAAGCTTTTCCAATTCTATAGTCTCCTTTTTGAGGCGAGAGGACCAGAGATGTATTCCAGACATGGTCACATATTTGCATCACAGCATTATGATATCAGCGGGGGGAGAACCATGAGCACCTTCAAGGAAAGGTGGGGAACAAATGTTAAATCAATACATAAAATTCGGTGTGGAAGGGGGCATAGTCCAAGCAGAACAGAGTCATGTGTCTGGAAGCTGAAAAGTCAGGTGGCACATCAGAGATAATCTATTGCGCCACAGCAGCTTTTGTAGGAAATGGCTTGTTTTATTGACTGTTCAAAGTGGTCTGACCATAGCAGTCTGTTTATACTGCAGCTGTGTACTGAAACATTCACCTGGTAGCTATAGGCACCAGGGAATTCCATCCTGGTGAGAGCTCTGAATTCCATGCTGGAGAATTGAACGGGCTGGAGGAGGAAAGCTGGAGAATTCTGCTGCTTTTCTGCATCCAGCATAGCTCATTTACTGCGAGGTTGGAGAACCTCCAGACTAATTTGGCCCAGCATGGGTCTCAATTTGACTCATAAGGCCATATTCCCCAAACCACAGCTGCTTCCCCTATACCTAATCTGGTGTAGACTGGGGTGGAGTGGGGGGGTGGGCTCAGTGTGAGTCACTTGTCATGGATAGACCATTCCCTGGTGAGGTTTAGGCTAAATGTAGCTACTCAACTCCGCAGGAGAGACTCAACGAGTTGGTGCACTCTCAAAGACTGATGGAATCTGATGGATTCCTGAGTGTTCTGGGGGGGGGGTGTTCAGGCTGGCGCACTTATCAAGATTCTTGTCTCACCGTGGAATGTGCATCTTGAGAGACAAAGCGGCCTTTTCCATAACCACTGGTTCAAACAACCTAGCTTTTCTTTTTCTTTTTTAAAAGATCTGTCCTTGCTTTCCCTTTTTCTTTTGCATTAACAGATGAACTTTCACTCTGCCATACAATGCGCTCTAACGCACTCTTCTTACGAAGCTAGATTATCGTGCTCGTGGAGTGCCAAATAATAGAAATCACAAATTCTTACACACAAAAAACACACCATCCCGTGTACATAAATGTCAAACTTTCATCACAATGCATAATGCTTTTCAAGATCTGCAAGGCACAGGGAGTATACTAAGGATAGCATGTCTGTGTAGGCAGGATGAATAGCAGGAACATTAACGCATGCGGAGTGGTAATGGCTTGGGTGGGGCTTACCCCCTTTTTATTTTCCACAAAGGCAGGGGGGGAGGTTACCATACGAAACCAGGGAGGGAAGGGGGAAGATGGTAATGCGATACCACCCATTAACGACTCCCTGCTAAGCACCAGCATAGCAGTACACACTTTCAAGAATCCGTGCAAATTAAAAATGAAAAGGAATCCTTTACTGCTGCAGCCAAGAAATTACTGCATTAATTGGTGTTTAAACGATAGCAACACCCCGCCGAACCTCTGTTTTCTACATTACAGCACAAAGAATCACTATTGTCACTCAGAGAGCTAAACAGTGGCTTCTAACTCAAAAGAAAATTATACACAGGGAATTCCTGCTTTGAACAGATTTTTGAAAAAAGAGCTGTCCAAAGCGAGCAAGTTCTTTAAAGATTGCTATTTTTGCTGCTCATAGAATTTCTCAGCAACAAGCAAGTCTTAAAGCAGAGCCAGGCAACTACGGGTTGCAGCCAGGAGCCTGAAGGAACTGCCTAGAACTGTGACGCTCTGCCGTAGGGACCACCACAGCTCACTGATCAAGCACCAGCTTCAACATATGGAAGACCCCTGACTTGGTCTGATGTTCCCAGTTGAAATGACCTTAGGCAGCTGAGAACGTAAGAAGAGTAGAATCCAGAGTTGGGTTCACAAGGTTTTGTGAGCCATTTCCTCAGTGATGTGTTTTACCAAGAGGTGAGGAACCTCATGCCCAGGGGGGGTAAATGTGGCCCTCCGGGTCTTTTCCCCAGCCTCAGGACACCCCCCCCCCTCCCAAAGCCACCTTCTCTTGGAGTGATTTTCCAGGATGCATTTTGGATAAGAGGTTGTCCTGTCCTTCCAGGAAGTGCAGGAGGCTGTGGGGGCATTAGAGACAGGTTTGAAACTTTTACGAGTATTAAAATGAAGAACACCACTCAGCTACCTCACAATGCCGTGCTTTCTCCTTTGAACTGTGCCTAAAGGCAGCCTACTACAGCCTCATGGAGTTCTGGTAACAACACACACAATATAACATGCTGTTTTTGACTATAACTTCTATTTCAAACACAATTCAATATATAATATCTCACAAAGTGTAATTCTATAGACCAACACATCATGCAAACAGAACATATATACGTGGAACATCAGGAGATAAGCATACCATATTGTGGTTATTGCCAATATGCCAATTTAGGAACTAAATGGACTTTATCTCCTGACCATCCATTGGACTTTAATTTCTCTTGATATGTTCTGTTTGCATGATGTGTTGGTCTATGGAATTATACTTTGTGAGATATTATATGTTGAACTGTGTTCGAAATAGAAGTTACAGAATCAAAAACAGCCTGTTACATTGTGTGTGTTGTTACCAGCATTGTATATACGTAACCTAAGGTTTAGTAGTGTTTTGCCTCATGGAGTTCAGCAAGACTAGCGGCAGCAACTGAAACCTGATTCTCTGTTCACTTTCCTTTGCTCAGTACTTACGTATTTAAGTCTAGATTTGTTGGACTGGTCATGTTGTGTGGATGCCTGATTATCGTCCTCCAAAGCAGCTACTCTATTCTGAACTTAAAAATGGAAAGTGTCACGCTGGTGGTCAACAAAAGAGCTTCAAAGACTCTCAAGGCAAATCTTTAAAAATGTAGTATAAATACCAACAACTGGGAAACACTGGCCTGAGAGCACTCCAATTGGAGAACAGCCTTTACCAAAGGTATCATGGGCTTTGAATACACTCGAACTCAGGATGAAAGGGAGAAACATGCTGAAAGGAAGGCACATTTAGGAAACCCTCACCATGATCAACTCCCACCCTGAAATCTATTTCCCCACTGTGGAAGGACGTGTGGATCCAGAATTGGCCTCCACAGTCACTTACAGACTCACTTTTAAAACCGTGTTTATTGAAGACAATTTTACCCAGCTACAAGTGATCACTAAAGAGAAAGAGTTTCTTTTGTTATACGGAATTTACTCTATGTTGGTTCCATTGTTGATTTTTGCCCTGCTTGAATTTATGGATACGTTTTGTAAGCTGGCTTCTCTCAGCTACCCCCAGTGCTTGCTTTTTTGATAAGTGGATGCATCTGCTTTGGGGCACAGCTCACTGTGGAATGGCAGCATGTAATAAATGAACTAAGCCATTCTGCCCACCAGGGCTGTTTCAGCCAAGCCACCACCACTTGCCCTATGCCTAACATCAAATATGGCATCAGGGATAGGGCAGGCAAGGACACAGCTGGACCAAAGCAGGTTTGTAGGCACTGACAATCTGCTGACCAATGGCACCCCTGAAGTTCTGCATACAGCGTTTTGTGATTGGTGAAAATCAGCACATTGCAACACCAGGTGACTGACAGCTGGGTGGCTCTGCCCCCCACCAAACTTGCCTCATGAGGAGCGGGAGAGATAAGAAGCCTAATTCAGGCTGAATCCACACAGCATTATATTTCTTTCCCCTAACTGTTAATTTCCACATTTTACTTGAGGTTTCACACAATGTAGAAGCCACCTGCAGAAATCTGGTGGCAGTTTAGTGCTCATTTCTCTGCTCATTGCTTCCATTAACTGCAAGTCCATTAAGTTAGAAAACTGCAGGAATAAAATGGTGGAATTTGGGGTGGCATACTGACATATAGTTCATTCTTGAGGTTTTCCCGGGTGATCTGTGGGGGAATAAGAAGCATGCATGTGTGGAAAGGGGGGGGGGACAGCGACAATGTCCAACAGCACCCATTGTTGTGTCACAGCACAACTGCTGGTATGAATGAAATTTAGCATGATATGCCAGTTTATTGATCAAAGGGCCACTGTTCCATAATGCAACAGGCACTGCAGTGAAAGGAACATTAGAAAATGTGCTAACGTTATAATCTGGAAAGTTTACACAGTATTTCCCAGGTCTGAATGAATTCTCAAGTCCCCCGCCTCTCTCATGATGCTATTCAGCAAAAAAACCAACAGGCCACAGGGCACTGAATTTCTCCCACTCTTTCCTAATATGGGTAAGGGAGCTATTTGCTTCTGTCCTGAATGGACAGGGGAGAAATGTCTCCCAAATATCAGGTCATTTCTAGTTTTGACACCTGGCCACCCCCAATAACACTCCCAATAGTATGTTTTCATTGTGGTAAATTCTAGGATTGGCAATCTCCAGCTTTTAAGTCAATTATTAAGGCCTTTCCTGAGCATACATGTCTCAGCTTTCCATTGCAGGACAACCATCAAGGTCACCCAGATCTTGGCACAGCCTCAAAAAACATTTAGCACAAAGCTCTAATGCAGGTGGAGAGAGGCAGCTCTTCTAACACAACCCTTGCAAAGGGTGTTTTGCAAAGAACTTCTCCATGCTGAACAATTTGCATTTGTTTCCCTCTGTTTTCTGAACAATGGGCTAGCAGGAAAATAACCTGGGGCCTCATCCACCACTTTTTTCTATTAGATGATCACATGTTTGCTCATTACTTCAATGTTCCACCACAAATGCACAGCACATTAAAAAAAAAAAAGTTCACAGTAACGACAGCCAAGCTCCAGGTTCAATCCACTGATCAGAGAATGTCCTCCAAAAATGTCTATAAGACATCCATTAAAACTCCATCTGTACTATACATTTAGAGTGGTGTAACACCATTTTCCCCTTCATGGACCACTGCTTTGTCATGTTGAAGGGGCTTGAATAACTCCAAGAAGCTATGAGCTATGCTGTGCAGGGCCACCCAAGATGGACAGGTCATATTCGAGAGTTTAGACTAAATGTGATCCACCTGCAGAAGGAACTGGTAAACAACTCCAGTATTTTGCCAAGAAAACTCCATGGACATAAAAAAGGAGAAGCTTTGAGAAGAAAGTGAGAGCTTCCAAGGTATGCTCTGGTTCATGGGATCATGGAGAGTCGAACACAACTAAGATGACTAAACAACAACAACAGCAGCAACAACAACAACAACACCATTTTAAGCAGTCTGTGATGGCCTGGTACTCGGACTCGGACTAGGAACCAGAGGAGTCTCAGTCTGCACTGGATCCTTTGCCTCAGGCATCATCTGAACCAAGTCTGGGGCCTGATCCTGAAGAGTCCCAGTCTGCACAGGTTCCCCTGCAACAAACACCAGCTGGGCCGAGTCAGGGACCTGAACTTGCCCTGGCTCCAGATGTGGGGAGTACCTCGTTGCCTTCAGCTGGGCCATCACTTACAGCTGCTCCACTACCGGTTGGGCCAGGGGAGGCTGAGGAGGCCCCTAGGTCTAGTAACCCACAGACATCTCCCGAGCTTCAGAGACTAAGGTCTGAGAGAAAGAGAGACCTGAGTACTCGCAGGAGGAGTGCTCGCCTTCGGGCGAAACAGGGAGGTGAGTCGCCGGGGGATCAGGACCAGCCGTTAGCCCAACAAAGATAAAAGGCTGACTGACCCCACCCCAGGTTACGGGAGCAACATTGCTGTATGCCAGATCCTGTACCTGTCCTTGCTTGGTTTCCTCTCTCGTGTCTTGCTTTGGCCCTGTCAGACTGACTCCTAGCAGAACCTCCGGATTCTGGACCGGTCCTGGACTGCGTTTCAAGGGTTCCCCCGGGCCTAGCACACAGTCATAGCTTCCCCACAGAGAATCCTGGAAACTGTAGTTTGCAAAGGGTGCTTGTAGTTGTTAGGAGACCCATATTTCCCTCACAGGGCTACGATTCCCAGAGTAGTTTAACAATCAATCCCTCTTCCCAGGGAACTCTTGAGTACTGGAGCTCTGTGAAGGAGATAGGGGTCTCCACACCACACACTTAACCCTAAACCTAATCCAACAAACACAGAGAGACAACCACACACTCACTTCCACCCCAGCAATGAAGTTTGAGAGGTGATCTTAACCCTTCCCAACGTCATTTCCAGGAAGATCAGACTTTGATCATTATGTTTGACACCAATGGAAGGCTTTTTCAAGCCCACTTGTGGTGCAGGATAACATTTTCAGTGGGAGCATGATCACTGCCCATGAGGAGGCTACAATATCAGAACAAATATTCTGTTGGCTCCAACTGAAGGTTTTGTTCAGAGCAAGGAGAAGATACTCTATCTGACCCACAAGTCAGTGGTTCTCCACCCTAGATACAGAAGAAGAGGCCCAGACTGCAAGGCAGCAGAGCTACTGCCCCACCTCAGATCCCCAGAAAGAGATATCCCACTATTCTTACATCTCTCCGCCTGCCAATCTCTTCCAGTCATATATATAGACCCACCTAGTTTAAACATAGCAGGAGCTGAACACACATTCTCAGGAGACAATGGAGAAGTGCGCCTTTGGGGGGTGAAGTCAAACTGTGGGAAGGTTACAGTTCCTGCTGTGGCAGTAGAGACTGATATGGGAGAGACTTGAAGCCATGTTTGCAGGCATCTTTGTAATGCAGAATGCCAACAAGCCTGCTTCCTGTAGAGCACATCCTTGGGGATCCTGCCATCTTCCATTCTGTACACACGACCAAGCCAATGCAGATGTCACTGAGACAGGAGTGTGAACATGCAGGGAATGTGGGCTTGGGAGACCAGATCTTTGCTTGGGACTATGCCCTGCCATGTGATGCTCCAAATCTTCCTGACGCAGTGCATGTGGAAGGCATCGAGGCATCATTCCTGGCAGTTGTAAGTGGCCCACAACTCTCTACCATGTGCTCAACACGCAAGCCTGGTAGACCTTCATCTTGGTATTGGATGTTAAGCATCACATTGTCCCATACCCTTTCAGAGAGGTAAGCCATTGCTGTAGCTGCCTTGCCAGTATGCTTGTCTAGCTCAGCATTGATTGAGATGTTGCTGGTTATGGTGGAACCCAGGTGGACAAAATCATCTGCCACCACATGCGTGTGGTCACCAATGCTGATGCATGGAGTGCTTGCAATGTCCTGACCCAAGATGTTGGTAAAGTCAAACTCCCTCCCCCCCTCAGTGTGCAGGCAATGAGAGCAGGGCCACCAATATATAGGAATATTGGAGGCAGAAGCAGGAGGACACAGTCTCAAGCCCTTTTTTTGCATGCATATGAAGGAACAACTGAATATGGCTTCAGACTGTAGTCAGTGGGTTGGAGTATTCTGAACACAGCTGGAGATTTTAGCCCCCAACTATCAGGCTTGTCTCTCCCTCCCTCTCTCATATATAGTTAGCTAATTATTTGTTTCATAAATCTGCTGTTCACAGTATTTTTTTAAGAGATTCTAGATGTCAGCTTGACATTCGTATCAAGATAATTATGTGCAACAGATTATTAATTTTTGGTTTTATGCAAGTTGTACGCTGGTGGTTTCCTTGTGACTGTTATTCAGACTTTTTTTTTGGGGGGGACAGATTCATAGCTCTGTTCTTACATCGATTTTACTTTCGGTCCATTGACACCTGCAGCTGCTTCTGATGAAAAGAACTGTTGATACACTAAGCAATCCTTTGTATTAATACATTTTCTTTAGGCACTTGGTTTAGATTCACCACTCTTCTCACTCCTCTTTTTTTCTATTCTGTCTTTTCTGGCTCTCTTCTCACCACTGCCAAATCTGTGACACCAAAACCATTTGCTACAGTTATCTCTATCAGGGCCAGAGTCAAGCTCTTCTTGATGTGTGTTACTGGTGCAAGGTCTGTTGGTCAGTGGGAAGGATCTTATTAGCACCGAAACAGAGTGACTGCTTGCATGTGGAAGTTCCCAAGTTCAAAATAATAATAATTTATTATTTATACCACACTCATCTGGCTGGGTTTCCCCAGCCACTCTGCGTGGCTTCCAACCAAATATTAAAAACAATACAGTGTCAGACATTAAAAACCCAAAACAGGGCCACCTTCAGTGGTCTTTTAAATCCCCAACACCTTCAGGTATAGCTAAGAATGTTCCTGGTCTGAACAGTGGTGAAGGAAGGCTCTCCGGCCCACAGTGCAGGGTGTTGAGGGGTGGGGCGAACCACCCACAGGGCCGGGGCAAACCACCCGGTGGAGCATGTGCGGCGCCGATACAGACGGCGCCGATCAAGCGCCGCCGATACGGACAGCGCTCAAACAGCGCCCATAACAACAGCGTGTGTGCGCCCTTGGCCACCCTACAGTGAGCGTAGCCTTCGGCCAACCGCCATTTTGTCATCCCCCCTCAGGGTGATGACCTGGGGTGGACCGTCCCCCCACTCCCCCTTCCTATGCCCCTGGGTCTGAAGCCATATAGAGCCACTGCCAGATAGTGTTAGGAGCTTCCAATATTCCTAAGCTTTCTGATAAGAATCACAGAATCATAGAATTATAGAGCTGGAAGGAACCCCAAGGGTCTTCTAGTTCAACACAAACACACCCCACAAAGTGATCCACAAATCTCAGAGGCCATCCAACCTCTGCTTGAAAGCCTCCATGGAAGGAAGATCCACAACCACCCGTGGGAGCCTGTTGCAACGTCAAACAGCTCTTACTCTCAGAAAGTTCTTCCTGATATTCTTCCCGATGTTAAGTCGGAATCTCCTTTCTTGTAAGTTGAAGCCATTGGTTTGAGTCCTATCCTCCAAAGCAGGAGTAAACAAGCTTGTTCCCTCTTCCATGTGACAGCCCTTGAGTTACAGTGGTACCTCGGGTTACAGACACTTCAGGTTACAGACTCTGCTAACCCAGAAATAGTACCTCAGGTTATGAACTTTGCTTCAGGGTGAGAACAGAAATCATGCAGCGGCGGGAGGTCCCATTAGCTGAAGTGGTACCTCAGGTTAAGAACAGTTTCAGGTTAAGAATGGACCTCCAGAACGAATTAAGTTCTTAACCCGAGGTACCACTGTATTTGAAGATGGGTATCATATCTCCTCCAAGTCTCCTCTTTAACTGGCTAAACATACCCACTCCCTCCACTGTTCCTCATAAGGCTTGGTTTCCAGACCCTTGATCATCTTGGTCACCCTGCTCCACACATGTTCCAGCTTGTGACCCACTTTCATCTTTCTATCGTGATACTGTACTTATAAAATTATAGTGACATGGTTCCCTTCCATTTATGCATGCCACTTTATAATGCTTCCCTCCTGGTTTGGGAGATTACCTTAACCCCACCAAAGTCAGATGCAAGGGAACTTTCTTATTATAAAGAGGTTCACTCTGTTCTTCTATAGTTTATAAGCCATCCAGGGAATGGTGACGGTCACTGAAGAAGCAGGTATCAGTTTTAGAAATAAACACATTCCTTGAAAGCTTAATACAAATACAAATGGGAGCCATTAGGACAATTGTGTATCTTAGTGGCTTATGAAAAATGTACCCCCAAACCCCCCAAAAAACCTGTAACATTTTATAAAAATATGCATGCACCCTTTGGAATGTTTTCACCTTCAGTAACTCTCTCCCTCCTTGTCTTTGTGCACAGTAATATTGATTGAGAGATTGATCACTTGGGGCATGAGCCATAATTTGCAAAACTGTTTTATTAAGTTGAACGTGATAATGATTTATGGACTGTTATGTCATTATGCTGCCTACGTTTGAGAAAATACGAACCTAACGATCAAATAGCTCCTTGGTTCCTTGCCCATGTATGGTTTACCTTAAACCAGCAATGGGCAACCTGTGGCCCGCGGGCTGCATGTGGCCTTCACTCAAATTTTATGTGGTCCTTGGCTGACTTTGAAAACTCCTCTGCAGGTGATCTCTGCTCAGACATCTGGAAAGAATGATCTGTCCCTCCTGCAACAGCCCATTGGATGAGCAGCAGGGGAGAGAAGGGATGGAAAGGAGGGAGGGAGGGAGAGAGAGAGATAGAGAGAGAGGGAGGGAGGGAGAGAAAGAGAATGAAAGAGAGCGGGGGAAGAATGCCATCACCTACTTTGGGCTCTGGTCATTTCCACCATTGTCTTCAACCCCATCCACAATCATCACGTGTCCCCTAACCTACGCCAAAGGAAATTGGGCCACCAACACCAAAATAAAGTTTGCTCACCACTGCTTTGACCATCTCTCCAGGAAGTACATCTTTAGGTTGCAAGCATGGCTGCTGTTCCACTCAAACAATAGACTTATTCTTGCACAATGGAGCTCCCGCTCCTCCTTCACTTTGCAGTCCCTACTCTGTGCACCCTCAAAATCTGCTCCGGTGGATTTAGGGACCCTCCATAGCACATTTCATGGGCATGCAAGTGGAATTCTGCTTGCCCAGCAGGATGCAACCCTCTTGATTTCACCTCCCAAAATGAGCCGTTCTGAATTCCACCCTAGCTTATTGTCCTGTTTTGTGCTTGTGCTGACAGTATGCCACCACTAAACTCCTCAAATCTCTTGTTCACACAAAAGGTCATCTTGCAAAATGAGAGTTAGATTTATATATACTGTCAAAAGGCAGGAAAATAAAGCCTAGCTTTCCGCCAAGATCCCAAGTTCAGATTCTAGCTCCGCGGTGATTTTGAGCCACAATCAGTTTCTTTTTCCAGCTACACCTTGCTTCAGAAAATTGTATTACAGGAATTATTTCGAAAGCTGGAATAGCTCCACTTCCTCCCAGTCTCATTTTTAAGAGCAAATTTTGTAATCCAATAAACCTCCTCAACAGGCTCTTCCCTCCCTAGCAACAGCAGCCTGTGTGTGTGTCATACATCTCAGCTAATCTGCAGATGTAGTGCCACGTATCAAGTGCAGCTTAGTCTGAAATTGACACCGTGGAGAGTATTTTACTCTTCCCAGAGTGCTTGGAGATAGGCAGTACTGAAGGTTAGGTGGAAGAAAGATTGAACAACCTTTACACAATAAGATGGGGGCACTTCAAGCTGCCATAATGGCCCCTGAGAGCACAAGAGCCAAGCAAGCCTTCTGAAGCTAAGCAGGTCTGCATCTGGACTGGGCTGAATGGATGAGACACCACAACAGACCCTCCAAGTGTCCCTGTTTTCCAGGGACAGTCCTGGATTACAGAAGCTGTCCAGGTTTCTGATTCATCGGAATCAAAGAAATGTTGGAGGGTATGCCACAATTGCTTGGAAACTCCTAGGCAGCAATTTGAATTCAACAGAAGAAAGGTGGAACATAAAACAAAATAAGTAGGTATAAAACAACTCTCAAGGAACTAGACAATATAATGAACTGGGCTTAGTCTGGATTTGTGGCTATTGTTACTATTTTTTATTTTTTATTAAATTTATCTTCTTCTTCTTCCTTTGGCAATCACTCATAGCTGAGAAAGATTGTCTTCCATCAACATAGTTTTAACAGTGAGTCCGTAAGTGACTGTGGAGGCCAATTATGGATCCACATAGTGGGGACATCGGTTTCTGGGCAGAAGTTGATCATGGTGTGGATTTGCCACACATGCCTTCCTCTTAGCACATTTCTCCCTTGCGTCCTGAGTTCGAGTGTCTTCAAAGTCCATGGCACCTTTGGTGAAGGCTGTTCTCCAACTGGAGCACTCGCAGGCCAGTGTTTCCCAATTGTCAGTATTTATACTACATTTTTTTAGGGGTTTTTTTTTTTTTTTAGATTTGCCTTGAGACTGTTTTTAAACCTCTTCTGTTGACCACCAGCATTACGCTTTCCATTTTTAAGTTCGGAATAGAGTAGTTGCTTTGGAAGATGGTAATCAGGCATTTGCACAACGTGTCCAGTCCAACGAAGTTGATGTTGAAGAATCATTGCTTCAACACTGGTGATCTTTACTTCCCCATACCTGTAGGTCTCACGGTGGCTCACAAGCTAAGTAATGATTGTGTGTTGGCTGCAGTTTGTAGCTTAGCAGCCACCATTGGTTCTTGAAGAAGAAGAAAATTGGGAGTCCAGCATTTATGTTGTATATAAGTAATAAGGAACCCAGCACTCTAGGTACCCCAATTTTCCCCAATGCCAACAAGCAAGAATGTCTAACAACAATTTCACAGGAAGCCCTGAGCTCAAACTTTTGAAGCGTCTCCAGGTATGACAAATTCACAGCTGTGCAACTAGACAGCAAAAATGCCCTTTGTAAATTCCTTGACCGTTTAGCCAAGTGGATGTTCTTGGCCGATATATAGTCTTGGCTGCTATGAAAGTCTGTGATGAAATGTAAAAGAGAAAATGGTCTCTACATGGTGCATTTAGAAAATCTTGTAGCTGCAGGGAGAGAGAGAGAAGATGGGGAAAGTTTTCCAGTCAAGACTTAATGGTATATGGGAAATGAATGAAGTAAGAGATATAAAAGAATAATTCCATATATTTTGTCCCTCATAGAACCTATCAATAGCAGTGGGATTTTGTTGAAAAGAGTAGTAATGAGAAAGACAATGCAAAACTATATTAATTTGCATTGAAACAACATGCAAATGAAAATGCAGGGTTTTGGTTTGGTTTTGTTGTTGTTTTTTAAAAAAACTTCTTTGAATTTTGTGCTCCAACCAAAAATGTTTGCAAAAGTGGGGGATGTGTGTGGATTTTGTTCTCCAACCAGCCACAGTTTCCACCCAAGAATCTGGAGAACTGTAATTTGCTAAGCATGCTAAGAGTTGTTAGGAGACACCTCTTCCCACCACAGACCTCCTCTGATGATTTCCAGAGTGGTTTAACAATCAATCCTCTTTGCCAGGGAGCTCTGGGAGTTGTGGTTCTGTATTGGGAATAGGGTTCTCTTAGCAATTCAAAACAAACTACAGTTCCCAGGATTCTGGGGGGGGGGGGAGCCATGGCCATTAAAGTGGTATAGTACTGCTTTAAAGACATGCTCTTTCCAATTTTTAAACTATTTTAAATTGTTTTTTAATGTCAAGTAACAAAACGTAGGGACACAGGTGGCGCTGTGGGTTAAAGCCTCAGCGCCTAGGGCTTGCCGATCGAAAGGTCGGCGGTTCGAATCCCTGCGGCGGGGTGCGCTCCCGCTGCTCAGTCCCAGCGCCTGCCAACCTAGCAGTTCGAAAGCACCTCCGGGTGCAAGTAGATAAATAGGGACCGCTTACCAGCGGGAAGGTAAACGGCGTTTCCGTGTGCGGCTCTGGCTCGCCAGAGCAGCGATGTCACGCTGGCCACGTGACCCGGAAGTGTCTCCGGACAGCGCTGGCCCCTGGCCTCTTAAGTGAGATGGGCGCACAACCCCAGAGTCTGTCAAGACTGGCCCGTACGGGCAGGGGTACCTTTACCTTTACCTTAACAAAACGTACTCATACAGAGCTTAATACAGAAAAGATAATACAGAAAATAGCAGCCAATGGTTGTACAGTGGTACCTCGGGTTAAGAACTTAATTCGTTCCGGAGGTCCGTTCTTAACCTGAAACTGTTCTTAACCTGAGACACCACTTTAGCTTAATGGGGCCTCCCGCTGCCGCTGCGCCACTGGAGCACGATTTCTGTTCTCATCCTGAAGCAAAGTTCTTAACCCGAGGTAATATTTCTGGGTTAGCGGAGTCTGTAACCTGAAGCGTCTGTAACCCGAGGTACCACTGTAGTTTGAGACGTTCCAAGAAAAGCAGTTCCAATGAAAGCGCCTTTCCATAAGGTTCCATGAGTCAATGGAGGGTGAAAATCATGTTAATTGTCTTAAGAAAGTCAACAAAAGGGCATCATATTGCAGTGAGAGCTTCACAGCTGCTGGCCCTTGAACCTGCATGCAGACACCACATGGATGATGCTCAATCCATTCCAACCTCCTGCTCAGTAGAAGCATCTACAGTATCTCTAACAGATGTCCAACCTCCTGGGGTGGGATTCAACTAAGTTCCTCCTCTGAGTAGACCTAACTTAGTCATGTTCATTAGTTCAAATGGGTCTACTCTGAGTAAAATGCATATATGACTTCCACTCCTTGTTCTACCTTTACAGGAAGCCCGGGTCTTTTTTCTGGGAGAAATTAAAATCAAGAGCTACACAAGCAACAGGCAGATGTGCTGCTGGCAGATGGATTTGTAAATGTGAGAAGAGCAATTAATCACTCAAGGTTAAGCCACCAAGGTTACTATTATTAAAATCAAGCAGCCATTGAAGTCAGAGAAGAGTCTCCTCGGAAACTGGCTGGGATTGGGTCCGAGACAAGAGACAGACAACTTTTAAGAGAGCTGAAAGTAGCACAACAGGATTTTGGAACAAGAGGGAGACAGATTAAAATTGCAGAGTTATGAAAAACTAAAAAACAAAGTGTGAGATTGGCTTCATTATTACCAACAAATGGAGGCCTATAATTTGGACAAGAAAATTGGTTTTCAGGTGGAAAAATCAAAACTGGAAACAGAATTGTTAGAACCCAAAACTAAGAATTTGTCGAGAAGGTATAACTTGCTGTTGAAATGGAATACTCAGGATGAAACGGTTAAATCTGTAATGATTAAATGGGCACAAGATGTTGGACATAATATCATGATGGCTGACTGGGAACAGATATGGAGCACAGGTATGAAGTTTACGGCATGCAATGCCTTAAGAGAGAATACGGCATGCAATGCCTTAAGAGAGAATGAAAATGATATACAGATGGTACATGACACCAGTCAAGCTTGCAAAAATCTATCATTTGCCCGATAATAAATGTTGGAAATGTAAAGAGACTGAAGGTACATTCTTTCACCTTTGGTGGACATGCCCAAGGATTAAGACTTTCTGGGAGATGATCTATAATGAAATGAAAAAGGTATTTAAATATACCTTTCAGAAGAAACCAGAGGCCTTTCTCCTGAGCATGGTCGGCCAATTGGTGCCAAAGAAGGACAGAACTTTTTTTATGTATGCAACAACAGCAGCAAGAATACTCATCGCGAGGTATTGGAAGACACAAGATTTACCCACCCGGGAAGAATGGCAGATGAAAGTGATGGACTATATGGAACTGGCGGAAATGACTGACAGAATCCGAGACCAAGGTGAAGAGTTGGTGGAAGAAGATTGGAAAAAATTCAAAGTTTATTTACAGAAACATTGTAAAATTAAGGAATGTTAGAAGGTTGTTGGAATGAAGTAATGTGGTTTTAGCAGAAACGATATAAAGGATTAGGTTAAAATTGATTTATTAATTGGTGAAAGACGAGAATTACAATATATTAAGACAAATTATTAGGATAAAAACAAAGCTGGAAAGGATTTGCTGAAACATCTAATTGAACTAGAATACAAAAAAGGGAGGTGTGAGGAGGTCAAGGAAATAAGCAAAGCAAAGAAAGCTATGTAAAGGTTTGATTTGTTCTTTTTTAATTGTTTGTGTGTATTTTTATGTCTTTGTTATTTTTCTTTTTTATTGTTCTTTTTTGTAATTTTCAAAATCTGAATAAATATTATATATATAAAAAAAGAAAGTAGCACAACAGGGACGTTGTCCCTCATGGCATCTGCAGAAATGTTTCCACTGTCCAACTCACACATCTGGTCAAAAAGGTTTTCAAACAGTCCTGGGGAACCTCAGGCATCTTTTGTCTGTGGTTTATGAAGTTGGCTTGTTGTGGTAAACCATAACTAGCTTAACAACAGCCTAGAGTTTAGACAGAATGTGAAACTTGGATTAACTGAAAATGGAGGCCTAAGCTTCTGAACTCTTCCTTGTGCCCACACCAAAACTGGAGATGGAAGTAGGAGGTCATGATCCAAAGTAACGTTTAGCATTTATGTCTAAATTGGCCTATAGTGGCTGGCCCAAAGTCATACTGCAAGATTCATGACCGACCAGGAGTTTGAACCCAATTTTTTCCACTCTGAGCCAGTCTCTTCATACCTGCAGTGGCTCTCAGAAATGGAATATTCTAAGGTGCAGAACAGTAGCTGCAATCAGGATAGAGCGAAAGGAGAGAGAAGAGCCCCAGAGGAAGCCCATTTTGAAATTCTCAGTTATTGCATTTGATCTATTTTCTATTCATGCCCGTGCTAAAATAGGAAGAAGTACTTTAGCAAAATTTAAACAGCTGAATGGTATAATTTCTACATGCTTCAGTAGCCCCCAAATGGCTAAACAGATGTTCCTAAAACTTTCCAAGAAAAATTTGATCTTGGCCAAATATAAGCATATAGAAATGTCAGCCTAAGAGGTAATATACACCAGCAATTTGTAGATGCCAAGAGGAGGGCTAGAATTAAAATGTCATTAAGAAAGGGAGAGAAAAAACACACCCGTCATGATGCTAGGATTTTATACAAAGAAAAATATTCCACTGCTATACTAATATGCAGGATAATAAGCCAATAGAAAACAGGTGTTGGAATACACACCACATACAACATTTGCCTCACATTTCAATGCATGTGCAACATTTTCTGTGCATACTTTCTCTCTCGGAAGACCATTGATTCATCTGGCTCCCCAGGATTTTAAACGAGAGTTTCCCAACCATACCAAGATATCCCAAGGATTGCACCTGAGGCCCTTTGGCCCTTTGGGTTACAGCCCTTCTTGCTAAGATTAATCCATCCAGACAAGCAAGGATCATTCATTCATTCATTCAATGCACACCCTGCCTTTCCTCCCAAAGGAGCCCAGGGGAGGCAAATACATCAGCCATAACACAATCTAAAGTGCAATGAAGTGAACAACATTGCAAGACTACAGAGCCAATAAGATTTGGCTATGTCAGAAAGGCAACTGAGAGTGAGGGCACAGTGTCCTGGATCAGCACTACCTCCACTCCGAATGAGCTCATAAGAATAAGAATATCCACAGGCCACCCTTCAATTTGTGGAGATAGTTATTTATCATGCCATCACTGTGCATGATGATTTACAGAGTAACAGAAGCCAAATATATGTCCCTGCTCTAAAGAGCTTTACAGACTAAATTTAGACACCGAAGAAGAGATTGTAGGAGCAAGACAATGGAGAGAGAAGAATAGTAAGAGATAAGTGCAAGCAAACGTGTTTCTGTCAAGGACCGAGGGCTTTGCAGAAGAGACAGCAGTGGTTCCATGCTGGAATTGCAGGAACATATCTCATGCAGCCTCTTTTCAGAGAAATCTGTGTGACTGATTCGTGCTTGTTCAATTTTTGGATTATCATTCTGATGCCCTACCCCCCATCTCCCAGACATTCAAGAGGAGTTGCTCAAAACAACACGCAGTTTGAAATGTTATTATGGAGATGAAGCCAGAAAAGAACATAAGGAAAGAATTCCAAAATGCTGTTAATACCATGCAAACAATACTGGGATTTGTGACGACTTCCAAACATGCTTCACATTCTTGAAATCTCTTACACACACACAAAACAACAACAACAACAACAACAACAACGCTGGGCTGCTATTTGGGGACTAATTGAACATTTCACTGGCATTTCAAGCTGCTCATGAAATTACACACTTATTGGTATGAGAAGATGCATTCAAATAACCTATTATTCACATTGTGTAGCAGTTTTTCATTCTGGTTCATTTTGTTTGCAATAGCAGCAAGGCGAAACCTGCTTGAAAATCAGCAGTGTGGAGCTGTCCAGCATATGAGTAACATCTATGCCCATTTTGGTTTAGCAAACACATACAGTAATCTTATCCATGGATACAACAATTCCTGAAAAATGTAGCGCATTCCAGAAAGGAAGGCTGCCTTACTTTAAAATGAATTCCACATTCCTGTCCCCGGTCAGCAGTATTTAATGACTGAAAACAGAAAATCCTGCTCACGAGGAAGACCCACTGAACTCAGTAGGCTTAACTCCCAAGTTAACTTATTTGTTTATCTCATATGATTTAATACATCACTTGATTGCAAAAAGAAAAAAGGACCCAAAATCAGTTTACAAAGAGAATAAAACAATAAAATTATCAGTAAGAACAACTCTTTAAAACAGTCAAAAGACAAAATCAGATTAAAAACATACGCCAACATTCTACATGTCAAGGCAAGCTCGTCTAAACAAAAATGCTTTTATCAGGCACCGAAAAGAGTACAGTGAATGCAACTCCCTGGTGTAAATAGGCAGGGAGTGTAAGTTCTGCCACACTGAAAGATTGATTTCTTACAAATGCAGAATAGGTATTATGAGGGCCAGTTGCTGTATCAGTTCCACAAACTGAAGTGGCCAAGTGGGTGGATACAGGAGTAAGATGATCCTGCAGGCAAACATGCCCCAAATTGCTAACTTGGATAGCACCCTGAATGTGTTTTGTTGTGTCAGGCTGCAGTCACAGAGTCCATTCTGAGCTGCACAAGCTGCTCTGCCAGGCCTGCTGCCCCCACTAAGCCCCAGAATAAGCTGACACCTGATATTAACCAACTTGAAGACATTTGTAATCATTTCCACCCTGAAGAAGAAGAAAAATTGCATCATTTTATTTTAAAAACAATTGATAGTCCAGAAATCCATCCTTCATGCTCATTCTGCCCTGTCCAGGTGGCACCCATGGCAGGACCCTCTTTCTACCCACTCTTGCTACGTTGCTGGTTATCTAGTATAGCAGCACTCGCAGGGCAACAGTTAGGAACCACCTTGCTTTCTGCAAAAGAAGCTAGCGAATGAGGGCAACAGGGGCACTGCCCCACCAACTTCTGCCTACCCTCAGCCAGCGACTCCTGTCTTTTTACTTACGACCATTTCCAGCAAGGGGCACTGCCTGCCACATTCCTCCTCTCCTTAGTTTCGGTGTTGCCCCTTGAAGAACTCAGCTGGGAGGAAGATGGGGTCAAATCCAGAATTTTGGGCTGGGCTGCCATCAGTATGCTGATGACACCCAACTCTATCTGTTGATGGATGGCCATCCTGACTCGTCCCACAGAGGAACTTATGGTCTTCAAACAAAAACATCTTGAAGGTCCCAGGCCACAGAGAAGTTAGGCTGGCCTCAACTAGAGCCAGGGCTTTTTCGGCTGTGGCTCCAATCTGGGGAACACTCTGTCACAAGAGACTAGGGCCCTGCGGGACTTGACATCTTTCCCCAGGGCCTGCAAGACAGAGCTGTTCCACCAGGCCTTTGGCCAGGGCACAGCCTGACTCCCTCCTTGGCAATCTTCACAGAACTCTAGCCCAATGGTTGCCATCAATTTGATTTGAATTAAGTCTATAATGAAATGATTTTAGAATGTTGTATTACGTTATTGTTAGCCGCCCTGAGCCCAGCTTCGGCTGGGGAGGGTGGGATATAAATAAAATTTATTATTATTATTATTATTATTATTATTATTATTATTATTCTCTAATCAGTCAGCTCTGAGAGTCATTGACTCTGGGTCCACCTACTGTAGGGCTCTCTGACTTCTGCCCAAGGGGTACCAGCCCCCACTTCTTTGGCATGTTGTCCCCAGCCAATCCAGGATCTGCTTCCTTACCTGCCTGTTTTCCCACTTCCCAGTTTTTCTGCATCCTGCTTCCAGGCCCCTTCAAATGGGCATCAGAGCCCTAATCCTGGGCAAGTGACTGGTCCTTGCACTGAATTAACCTTTTGCTGAGGATGTCACCCCCGCCCCCCTTGCCTCCTTCTGGGTCCAGACTGCCAAGGTTATTGTTTCATTGATGAGTGTCAAGGCTGATGTCTGATGTATTAACTTTGATATTGTACTCTCTCGAAGAGGATTATCAAGAGCCAATCAAATTATTTTTATTGCACACACGCACAAAAAAAAACTCTCCTAGGAGCTGCAAATCTACTCCTCTCCCGCTCAGCACTTGACATCTGCATCAACTGAATGGGCAATTAAGGTACTGGACATCACAGAAATGGATCCATTAACAGATAATACAGGCAGAAGAAATGGACACCGTTGGGGAGAAATAGGCTCTAAGTAGTTCTTATTGGCGTAATCATTGCAACTAGAACATAAAAGTGGAATGAAACATATTCTTTCTTCTTCTTTTGCGGTAAAGTTCGAATTTCAAGTCAAGTGTGATGTCGCAGCAAGAGTATCAGACTAGGGTTAGGGAAGCCCAGGATCAAAACTCCACTCTGCTACAAAGCTCACCATAGGTGAAGAACTGTCTCTCAGCCTGGCCTACCTGGGCTGCTTCGTTATGCCAGTCACAAAGCAAACCACACAGGAGCACAGAATAAATTTATTTCATGATAAATCTCATTTCTCAATTGCAAGACTATTATACTTTGGGTGCATCAAAATCACGTTTTGTTACACGTATGGGAATTGTGAAAAGGCGAGATGTGCAGTGCGGCTGGGCTAATTACGAGTCTCCACAACATCACTAGCAGCAGATCGCCCCTAAAAGCAAACATTAACTCGAGCCACGTGACTCTTTCTCATTCTATGAGCAAAGAACAAGCAAAACATGTAAGCACAGTGAATTATCAGGAAACCAAGTATATCTGATTACCCTAGGAACATCTTCAATATTGAATCAGTCAAGACAAATCCATTAGGAAACTGAAGATAAGTTATTGTATGAATATATATACACACACACACACACACACACACACACACAAACACACACACACACACATAACAACAGATGCAGATAACATTCTGAGCTCAAACTCTTGCTATGCCAATATCAAGATCAACATTCTTCCTACTGGGGGTGCAGAGAGAAAACAACAAATTTAAATTCTGCCATTGGACCAGACTGATTCATATTTCAGTGAAGGTGATAAGAACAAGTTATACCAAAAAAAAATCTACCCACAGGCGTAGCTATTTATTTCTGGAGAAAGGCTTACACATAAGAATTGAATGCAGTGTTCCCAATTAATATACAGCACTCACTGACTTCCCCAGAACGGTGCCTTGAAGCAATTTTGAAAAGGGTCACCATGTGAGCAGTGAGTGGGCCTGGCAATCAACTCACCAAGATGGCCTCAGAGAAGAGAAGTAAACACAGACTTGCTGTCAGAGCTCTGTCAAGCTATATGGCCACTAGGTGCACCCTTGATGGCAGGGATGTGGAACCTCAGGTCCAAGAGCCAAATGGGACCCTCTGCCTGAACTCTACCCAGGTCCCATGCCCTTCCCAACCCTAAACATTTTTGCCTGTCTGGAATGTGTTTTTGAACTCAGATAACACCTGCATTGCTGGATGGAGGAAAGAAGGGGAATCAATGCACAGAAACTAGCCTACTGAACAACCTTACATTCATATTCAAGGCCCCACCCACTTTTGCATCTGGCCCCACCCACCACTGGCATGTGGCCCTGAGAAGGTTACCCAGAAGGGAATGTGGCCCTCAGGCTGGAAAATGTTCTGCAGCATTGCTCTAGAGCAGGGATTCTCAAACTTGGGTCACCAGCTGTTTTTGGACTACAATACCCATCATCCCTAGCTAAGCAGGACCAGTGGTCAGGGATGGTGGGAATTGTAGTCCCCAAACAGCTGGAGGGCCAAGTCTGGGAAACCCTGCTCTAGCGCAAGATAAAAGAATTTGGGGGTACGCTGGTCATATTGTCCACTGCTTCGTTAGCTGCCTTAAAACTGAGTCAGGCCGGCAGCTCATCTAACTTGATAGCCTCTGCCTGTGGCTCTCCATCAACATGAGCTACTACAACAGGGTTTCCCAAACTTGAGTCTCCAGTTGTTTTCAGACTACAGTTCTCATCACTGCTGACCACTGGTTTTGCCAGCTAGGGATGATGGGTGTTGAGGTCCAAAAATGGCTGGAGACCCAAGTTTGGGAAACAGTGTACTATGGCATTGGCTCTTATCCAGCCACAAAAATATACATTGCTGCCAAGATTATCCTGCCATGCTTTTAACTGATTAGTGTATTAATTAACTAATTAACCAAGCATCTTAAAAAGCAGAGACATCACCTTGCCAACAAAGGCCAGTATAGTTAAAGCTATGGTTTTCCCAGTAGTGATGTATGGAAGTGAGAGCTGGACCATAAAGGTGGCTGATGCTTTTGAATTATGGTGCTGGAGGAGACTCTTGAGAGTCCCATGGACTGTAAGAAGTTCAAACCTGTCCATTCTTAAGGAAATCAGCCCTGAGTACTCACTGGAAGGACAGATCCTGAAGCTAAGGCTCCAATACTTTGGCCACCTCATGAAAAGAGAAGACTTCCTGGAAAAGACCCTGATGTTGGGAAAGATGGAGGGCACAAGGAGAAGTGGACAACAGAGGATGAGATGGTTGGACAGTGTTCTCGAAGCTACCAGCATGAGTTTGACCAAACTGCGGGAGGCAGTGGAAGACAGGAGTGCCTGGCGTGCTCTGGTCCATGGGGTCAGGAAGAGTCAGACACGACTAAACGACTAAACAACAACAACAAAAGGAGATAGTTGGGAGGATTATGTAATGAGGATGGAAGGCTTGACACTAAGTTGTCAACTGCTAAGTTTGGTCAACTAACCTTTGGTGGTTCCCTCTGAGTTTAAACTCAGGATCCGAACCAAATCAGAATGATATACTTACCATGTTTGGTCAGACTTAACAAACGAAGGCATTTAGATCTAGGTGCAGAGCAATTCTGTACATTTTTACTCAGAAGTAGGTGCCACTCTGTTCCGTGAAGTTTGTATATATGATTTCAGCCCCAGCCTAAACAGCCCTGGTGCATTTCTAATTCCCTTTCCTCTCCTTATCTCTCATTTTAATGGCAGGAGTTCCAAGAGTTCTGAGCATTTGGGGATACTAATCCCCTTGCAACTCCTACAACAAAAGAATATTATCTTTTGCCACCTTCCAAGAAAGGGAATTGGAGTGTGTTAATCAATACTGCCAAGGTCATTTCAGATTAAGTGGTGGCAAATAAAACCGTAGTGGCAGGCACTGAAAGAAAAAGAAACTCCTTCTATATTCTAGAAGGTAGAATGGTTGGGATTTGCAGGAGGGGTCCCAACATTCTCCAGCAAGATATGGAAAGAAAACCCAATGTCAAAGGCAACATGAGGGAAAACAATCCATTTGCGCGCGTGCACACACACACACACACACACACACACCAATCTCTTTCAATTAGATGCCCCTGTGAGGCCCACTACTTGGAAAAGGTCCATAAAAGAACAACCAAAATGATCTAGTGGGTGGTGCAGCTCCCTCAAGAGAAAAAGTTGCAATGTAAAGAGATTCTTTAGCTGTAGTTCCTACATTTCCAGGGAGTTGGGCTTCATGACTCTTCCAACTCTACAATTCTGTGATTCCATGATTTGGGGCTGTTCAGTGTAGGAAAAAAGTAAGAGGGGGTGTTCCAGAGGCACATAAGATTATGCACGGTGCTAAGAAAGCAGATAGGGAAAGGCTTTTCACCCATAAGATGGCCGCCAACTTAGATGGCCCTGAAAGAGGACCAGACCAATTCCTGGAGGGCAAGACTATAAATGACTAACAGCCATGATGTTTATGTTCTAAGGACCCCTGACCATTAGGTCCAGTTGTGACCGACTCCAGGGTTGCTCATCTCGCTTTATTGGCCGAGGGAGCCAGCATACAGCTTCCAGGTCATGTGGCCAGCATGACTAAGCCGCTTCTGGCGAACCAGAGCAGCGCACTGAAATGCCGTTTACCTTCCCGCCGGAGCGGTACCTATTTATCTACTTGCACTTTGACGTGCTTTCGAACTGCTAGGTTGGCAGGAGCTTGGACTGAGCAACGGGAGCTCACCACGTTGTGGGGATTCAAACCGCCGACCTTCTGATTGGCAAGTCCTAGGCTCTGTGGTTTAACCCACAGCGCCACCCGCGTCCCACACATTTTATGTGTTTATGTTCTACCTCTACTGATTTGGGAGGCATTATGCCTCTGAATAGCAGTTGCTGGGAATTGCAAGTGGGGAGGATGCTGTTGTGCTCAGGTGCTGCTTGAGAGCTTCCCATGGACATGTGGTTGGTCGATGCAACAAGAGGACCCAGCATGTTCCCAAAGGTTACCTGCCCAAAGTAAGCCCCCCAGAAATTATGGAGCCAACAGTCAACCTACAGCAGGAAAGGTTGGGGAAATAGGTCCAGAAGAAGAACAAGAAAGCAAACAGCATTTCTCCCATTGCAACAGCAAAGCACAAGTAAGCAATCCCCTGTATTTATTTAATTTTGCTTGATTCGCACACCCACCCTTATCAATACTAAATCAGATTGCCACTGAGCTGCAAAGCGCTTTGTTCCAAAGGCAGATCAAGCCTACATTGCAGCTCTAGGAAACTGCTTTGTACTGAGGACATTGGCTTGTCTTGCTCACTATTGTACTGTACGCGGACTGCCAGAGGCTCTCTAAGGTTTCAGGCACGAACCCAAGACCTTTTGCATGCAGAGCATGCAATCGACCACTGTGCTATGAAGCATCTAGAGCAGGATTAAATGCCATCCACCCACAGATAGCCATCGTCTGTTATTGCAAGAGCAGTTTGCGCTGTTCCATAATCTTGGCCCTACACTATGGGTTCTGGCTTCTGCCTTTAAATTGCTCAGTATAACAGGAAAGCTTATCTAACCACAGGCATTCCAACCCACTTCCCATGGCAGATCCGCTCAGCACTCAAGGTGCTTGAAAAACTCAGTTTGAGTGTGTGTGTGTGTGTGTGTGTGTGTGTTTGTGAAGAGAGCAATAATTGTGTGTTTTTGTTTTTAAATTTAACTAGCCAGATAAACACATCTCCAATCAGCAAGCCATCCACTTTCTATGTCAGAGCAATTAACCTATTTGCATGCATTAGTTTTCAATTAGCATATATTAGATTTCAATTAGCAATTAGCAGAGAATCCATTTCTTTGTACTGCAGAGAATACAAAGAATTTCTCTCTCTCCCTCCCTTTCTCCCCCTCCTCTCCAAAATGTTATTTTGGGCAAGTTATTTTCATATCAGACAATTATGGAAAGAACGTATTAGAATATATTTTCCCCCCAAGAAGCCGCCTGTTTTTTACCTTTGTTCTGTCTCATGCTGACACCCTAGACACTAGTGCAGCCTTCACGAAACCAGGATGCTCCAGATGTTGTGGTTGCAACTCCGATCAGCTCCAGTCAGCGAGCTGTGCTCACTGGGAACAATGTGAGCTGTAGTCTAAAACATCTGGAGGGCACCAGGTTTGCAAAGGCTGAGCTAGGAGTTCAGAGGCAGACAAATTGATCATTGTTTCCTACAATGATCAGGCACCACCTCTCTCTTGCTCTTGCAAATTCCAAATAACCTTGGCAATCTGCACAGGCGCTCCTTCGCACAGCAGCTTCAACAATATCCCAAAATTAGAAGATATCTTTTGTTCCACAAAGCAACTCCACATTTTCAAGTCGTGTCCTTTGTCCGAGGTCATCCAGAGCCAAGTGGTGTCCCCACAACTGCTTCCTTTGCACACACACCTTGCAATCCCAAGACTACAGGCATTAGGATGCATTTGGCATGTTGGTCTAGCAACATGCACACGGAGCGTTTTCACAAATGTGGCTTAAAGCGCAATCTTCCCTGTAAGCCCAACTGAGTTCAATGGGACTTGGCACATTTACTAGGGAACAAGTTCCACTGAACTCAGTAGGCCTTGCTTCTGAATAGGAATAGGGTTGAATGGTTAAACACATTCCTTGCTTCTCAGTTTGCAATGAAAATATGAAATCTGCCCTGGCTAGAATGCTCATCTGCTTTGTCTTGCACAAAAAAAGCTTCCAGGTATCCACACGAACAGCATGAAATTAGTTGAAAGGCAATGTAAGTCTTGTGTGGGGAAAAAGCACCAATATAGTAAATGACAATGGAGGGTTGTTGTTGTTATTATTATTTTTTCAAAGCTTATTATTAATCCCAATAAATAAATTTATTCTGCTTTTCCAGAGAAAGGTACTTTTTCTAAACTGGATTTTTTTGGGGGGTGGGAGAAATCTTTCATGTGTTCTACAGTAGTGGCAGTGGCCGTTTCCTCCAAGGACATCAAAGACTTATACAATTTATCCTCACAATGCTGAGAGGCAAAGTCAAGGCTGAGACAACTTTCTCAATATACACCCTCCGCCCCAGATGAGATGCATGGCTGAGATAGGCTTTGACCCTTCAGTTCTCCCTATTACAACCCCAAGTCTGCCATCCATTACAAACTGTTGACTCTGCAACAGAGGAATAAGGCAGATCATTTTGAAAAGTTGCAGTGTGTCAACGGTTCTTGGGTAGATTTCAAATGATAGATGAGTTTCCCACAAAGCAGAGATGGGGAACCTGTGGCTAGATGTTGCTGGACTCCATCTCCCATCATCGCTGCCCATTGGCCATTCTGGCTGGGGCTGATGAGAGCTGAGAATCCAACATCTGTTAGGACTAGGGCTACGCAGCCCATTATAGAGCAAGGCTATCAGCAATGCAGAGTGAGGCACATCAACCCCAACAGACTTCCCTCTACCTGCTGCATGCAAACATCTTGACCCCTGGATCTTAGTTCTTGGTCTTGAACTGTCCATTCTCCATGGCTCTTTGATGATTGCTCACACATGTACGCACACACTCCTACCAGCAAGGGTCAGTTCATACATGAACACCCATCACCCTTTCCCTGCAATGCCAGGAAACATATTGTTGCATGCATGCAACGTCAACGATGCAAAAACCACCCAGGCTTAACATTGGTTTCATCTCGCATCACCTGAAAGGTGCAATGCTTTGCTATTTAGGCAGCTCACAAGCTTGGGACCACTAGACATGATGCTGGCCATTCTGTGGATTTGAAGATGAGAACTATCTCAACTATGCAAACAGAGAGGGGTGGGATGGGGCCAGGCAGGCATGCCAGTAAGGTTTAGAGCTAGGAACTGGTGAGACCCAAATTCAAACTCCCACACAGCCATGAACCTCACTGGCTGAATTTGGGCCAGCTGCTGTGTCTCAGCCTAATCTACCTCACAGGGTTGTTTGTGAGGACAAAACAGGGGGAGGTAGAACCTTGAGCTCCTTAGAAAAAAGTTAAATAAAAAATAAAATGTAGTAACAAGCATGTGTGCCCGATTTTAACAGCAAGAGGTTGGTGGTGCCAAATATCTAAACTGACCCTTGCTTGTCACTCATCAAGATGCAGCAGTCAGAGGCAGAGAATGAAGAGAAGGGCATGCATGTGTGAACCAAGCCAGACAGATCTGCCACATGTATTAGATCATGGAAACGCATGATCTATGGGACACACATCAAGGTGCCATTGAGCTTCTAACAGAAGGTGGAATGAAGAGGGACAGATAATAGAATGAAATGGTTTCATTAGTCTGAACTTTTGTCCCTCCTTTTCTTGGAACTAGAGATTCATTTTTAGAGACTTGAGGAGAATATTAAGAACCTGGATGCCAGGCAGTGGGGGAATTATCTAAAGCCATAAGCCTTCCAATGCAAGTCAAACACAGATCTTCTGGCCACAGAGGCAGGTGGAGAAGGTGAGGATTTTTAGTATTACACACACATTTCCAGAGGGCGAATTCCTTGTTGCAGTAACACTTTATATGCCTGTGGCACCCTAAGCAAAAGCCAATTTTATTGCGGCGTAAGCTTTCTGGGATTCAAATCCACTTTCTTCCCATATGCCATATATATTATATACGGTCTCCAGCCTGTGAAAGATTATGCCTCAGCAAGGCTGCAACCCCTAACCACACTTACTAGGGAGTAAGTCCCGTTGGCCACAATGGAACTTACTCCTGAGTAAACAATGTACGAGATGGCGTTGCAAATGCGCTCGCCTTCAAGGAGCCACGAGAGTCTTTGTTGTTTGCTTGGTGCAACGCGACTGATACCAGCTACCCTTCTGGGAAAGCATGTGCACAGATGCGCACGCAATACGCACACACACATGAAACGCCGAGGGGCTCACATACAAGCCAGTTTCTCCCAGCCCTCCATCACACACGCCAGCCATTCCCCAGAAGAAAAGCCGTTATCTCCCTGCAGGAGAAGCGAAGAGATTCTCTGGCAATGTCACCTTTCCCATGTCTGGCTGCAGCCCAAGCGCTCATCCACATTTTATAAAGGACTTTTGAGGCAAAACCAACCAGTCCTCCCCAAATCCCAACCTCGAGTCGCCTACCTGGGATCGCCAGATTCGTCAGGGGCACGCTGTGGATGCTCTCGGGCAAACTTGCCATCCAGTCCGCGAATTTCAGCTCCAGCTTGCCTTGCGACGAAGCCATGCTTGCAGGTCGGAGAGGGGCGCAAAAACGCACTCGCTCACTCAACCCCGCAAGCTGCGGCTGCGGCTGCGGCTACTCGCTGGTCCCAGCCGGCGGCGGCAGCGGTACCAAGAACAGCGACCTCCTCCTTCTCCTTCTCCTCCACCTGACTCCCTGAATCCCAGACTGTTCGCTCTTCTCCAGCCTCCGCTGCGCTCGGGAGTTTACGCGCCACGCTGCGCCACACCCACCCGATGATGGCGCAGGCACAGGCGAATTCGAATCGGGCTGCGCGCAACAAGAGAAACAAGCCGCGGGCTAGCGCGCTACTGCTGCTAAGCGCTCTCTCTCTCTCTACTCCAGTCAGCCTGTTTCCCTGCCACCCCCACCCCCACCCCCGGGCCAAATCACAGCCCCGGAGTGGGAATTCCAACGAGATCATTAAGAAAGGTTGGAGGACATCTATCTCAACCCCCTTTTCTCAGTGAGGGGACTGATGTGCAGTGCAACTCCCATATCCCTGACGTGACATTTATTTCTAGCCCGCTTAATATGTATATTAAAAAATCCATGTGGCTTAGTATTTAATGGAGGATAAATCTATCAGCAGCTACTAGCCACAGTGGCTATGCAGCCTGTGTGCCTTTGAATACCCCATGTTGGGAGCTGCTGGTGGAAAGAGCGATTTTGTGCTCAGGTCCTGCTCATGGGCTTCCCTTGGGCATCTGTGAGCTTCATGGCTGAGCTAGACGACTGATGGCAGCAGATAGTCACAAATGTGTGACACAATTGTTTCAGCATCTGCATTAACTTCCCAGCTATGACTGAGCCAGGTCTAAGGTCCTTGCCCTCAGCAACTCAGGTAAAAGATACCTTAGGGACCTCCTGAACCCTTATATCTCAGCTGAGTCACTGAGATCATCTGTAGGAGCATCTCTGGTTGTCCCTTGAGTTGGCAATGCTCATCTGACATCAACACCAGACCGAGCCTTCAGCTCGGTATATATACTGTACAAGAAGAGTCCTGCTGAATCGGGCCAAATGCCCATCTAGTCCAAGTTCCTGTTCTCACAACCAGGTGCCTCTGGGAATCGCACAAGCAGAATTACCATCCAACCACATTCTCCCCTCTTGTGATCCCCTGATATTCAGAGTATATGGCCTTCAATAATGGAGGAAGGACGTATTCATTGCATCCAGTAGCTACTGATAGCCTTATCCTTCATGAATTTGTCACTCCAGTTCCATAGTTTAACTAAGTGCTCCTTGATGAAGTACTTTCTTTTGCCTGTTCTGAGTCTTTGAGCATCCAGCTTCTTTTGATAGCACCCAGTTTATTATTTATTTTATTGCACTTATATCCTACCTTTTTTTTTTTACTCCAAAGAGCTCAAGGCAGCATACATGGTTCTACCCCCCTCATTGAATCCACACAACAACCCTGAGAGGTAGGTTAGGCTGAGAGGCAGTGAGTGGCTCAAGGTTACCCAGTGAGCTTCATGGCTGAGTATGGATATGAACCCTGGTCTCCCAGGTGCTGCTCCCAACACTCTAACTACGACACCACACCAGTTCTCAAAGTCTAAACTCTTACACTGTCCATAGTTCTCCTCTGAATCACATCAAACACCTCAACTTTTAAACATTTATACCCCACTTTTCTTCCATGATGGAATTCTGGGTGATATATATGGGGTATCCAGAAGGTCTAGCATCATCCAGGCCCTGACTAGACCCACACCTGCTTTGTCTCAGCAATTGTTGCTGCATCCTGCGCTTAGAACCACTGCCTTCTTGCTCCTGTCGAGAAGATGCTATGGATCTCAGCAAAGTGCGACTCTGACAAAAACACCAGTGCTTGCTAGTCTTCATTGCCATTTGGGGGCAAAGTCAAACCTCATTTGGGTGTTACTAAACAATGAGCTGAATTCTTCTTCTTTTTTTCTCTCTCTCTCTCTTCTTCTTTTTTTCAAAGCTGTGTTGTTCAGCACAGCTAAAAGGAACCCAATGAAGTATTTTTATCTCCAAAGTGTTCAGTTAAACATGAAGGTGTCACATTTAAACAGTCACCAAGAGGATGTGTGAGATGGGACTTGGAGGAGGTTGTGTGTGTTTTTTCTCTCCACTGTCTGTTTCACATTTCACTTTAACTCTGATATCAATACTTCAGGTAGGTTTGCAACACTTGGCTCACTCCAGATTTCTTTTAAAATAATAATAATAATGTGTGTTTATTAAGTGAAGCAGCAGAAGGAAGCCATGAAGAGGAGAATGGGTGGCAACTAAAGCAATCACCTAAATATTCCAAACCAGATCTAAGCCTATTTGCTTACTTGGAATACCAGATCTGCTCATTCTTCCATAAGCATGCTTAGCATTGTAGTCTGAGGGCCAAACTACATCAGACGAGAAATATGTGACTCCATTTCTGTCTTTTTAGACTTCTAAATATATGTATATATCAGCTAGAGGGGACCTGGGACCATGGCACAGCTAGAAGGAAGATTTCACATTTCCTCCCTCACTTTCCCCCCATCAAGTCCCCATCCCCCCATCCACACACCCCCAACTCTTAATTGCCATTTACCTTGGAAGGAAAGACATAAATGGGATGGGATTTACCTAGCGAACCACATCAGTGGAAGCCATTCACAAGGGCTTCTATCTGTGCAATGAGGCTTTATTTCTCTCTCCTTCCCTCATGTTCCCCTTTAACCACCACCCCCAAAATGGCTGCCACCTTATCTGCTTTTCTTGACCTTGGGCTGAGTGGATTAATGCTTCCCAGTGGCAGTGAGTCTGTTAACTCTCTCTCCTCCAGTTCTTCTCCTCCTAGCTGTTCCCCATTCAGTTCTTCCCAGCTTCTGCCTTCTGAACTATGTCCCTCTTCAAACCACTGTTCCAAATATATACTGTCCTCCTGCTCCTGGGAAGATTCAGGATCCTGACTAGGAGCAGGGGGAGGGGGAGGTTCCCACCATTCCTCCTCAGTGCAGCCCTCCTCAGCCCGGTCCCTGACACCAGGAGACTAAGAGGGAGACCCTGGCCATTTCCTCCCTAGGGGTGGATGGAGAGCAGCAGCATCTCCCATTCGTCAAGAGGCCATTGTGAAGGGGCTTCTGAGAAGGAGGCAGACCTGGCCTCAAGGAGTGTGCTTCAGACACCACTGCCACTGTGGCAGCAGTGGTGGACGATGTGTTCCTTGGAGGCCAGATCTGCCACCATTGTGGCTCTGTTGCCTGAGAGGATCATCTCACCTTGCCTCATGGATGGGCTGGCCCTGCCTGCCATGCAGTAAAGAGATGTGCTTTAGGCTGCACCATGAATAGATGAAAACAGGAATTGGTGCCTACAATTATTTTTTAAAAGAGTTGGTCTAGGTAAGGGTTGGGCAGGTGCCATCTGGGGTCTGCTTCAGGCAGCAAAACGTCCTGGGTTGGCAGCAACAGGCAAATGGAAATACCCTAAGTCTGTGTTCAGGTGCCCTAAGTCTATGCTCTGATTGATCCACTGGGCCGCTTTTCCCAGAGCTGTAATCTATAGCATTAAAGCTTAAGTGACAAAAGTCCTTTAAGAAGAGACTTTGCTTTGGACAGAGGATTTCTCTCCTCCTAAATAAACCTATTAAATTAAGCTCAAAATTGATATGTTCTCCATATTTATGGAAGTGGCACTCTTGATATACGAGAGCCGTTGTGGGTTTTATCTCAAAATGTTTGCTGCCACACTTTGTAATTTATCTTAATTAAGGCTGAATGCTGCTTAAGCAGTGATTATTTATGCATTTCTGATTGCTTTATTGGAGGGTCATTGGAAAGGCAGTTCCAAACCTCCAGAGAAATCCTTGTTTTATTACCTTAGTTGTGAAATTGGGGAGGGAGGGAGGCTTAGCCAGATGGAGCCTCAGCGCTGCCTATAAAAGACACTTGACATGGGATTCACATATACGTACTAAATGTTATTGAACGAAATGGCGGACCCAAAGGCCGCTTAATTAATAACAAAATGGATTGTTCTTTCTTCTTGGTCTTTTGAGGCAGGATTGAATGTCCATTAATGAAAAGGCTGCCTTGTACTTTTCGGAGTAGTGAAGATCAACTCTCTGGTAAAAATAGATGCAGACCATTACAGGCAGCTGCACATGCTCAACAAAAGCTGGAAAGCTCTCACTGCAGATGACAATTGATTGGGGAAGGGTCATAGCCCACTGGGGAAAGGGCAATAGCGCAGTGGAAGTGCACATGGTTTGCATGCAGAAGGTTCCAGGTTCAATCCGCAGCATCTCCAGGTAAAAAAAGCCAGGAAGTGGGGATGTGGTACCCTGGAAAATGTCAGCCAGTGCAGACAATACTGAGGTAGAGGCAGCAATACTCTCAACTATGCATAAGGTATAGGAGCCTTAAAGGCTTGAGGAGCGATGCCATTACTTGGCCTTGATGTTGCTGTTTTGGGACTATCATTGCTTGTTCATCCTTGCTCAACCTGTATGTTGGCAACTACTGCAGACAGACATTACAGAACCAGGAAATGCGGCCTATTCCCCACTCCACCAACCAGTTGGTGTAAAAAAAGAAAAAAAGAAAGAAAGGAGAATTCCTAGATGCCAAATTCCAAGTTTGGGGCAAGTACTCTTTGGTGAGAAAGCCCCAGCAGAGAGTTAAAGTCACAAAGTATACAGCAAAGTAGAGCATGGAAATATAGGCTTTAGACCTAAAAATTTAAGTTCCAAAATTTCCCTCCCAGCATAGGAAAAGACCACACCTTTGGTTAAAAATTATTTACTTACAAACTCTCCAAAGGTCAGATTCATGTGCTTTTCCACACCTTAGTCAAAAAAAGTTGCACAGGCAGTAAAACATAGCTTAGTTACAAAGTGGTAAAAAAATCCTAGATTATTGGTATAGGAACTCAAGAGTGGCGGGTGAGAGCCATGTGACTGAGCTGGAGCAAGCAGCTCAAGTCTCTTCACATGCTGTGTTTCTCGGTAAGCAATAGACCTGATTACCTAATTCCTCCCAAGGTAAGAGGAAGTGGCATAGCTAAGCCTGGCAGGACAGCTTACTCTATGATTTTAACTCCTTCATGCATTAATTAGACTTAAACATGTTGCTTATATGAGACTGGTTATCTGACACAACCACCTTGTCAACCCCTCTCCCTTTATATCTCAACCCATTATCACCTCACAGCTCCTTTAACCACCCCCCATTCCTGCTACACTTCCTTCTGTTGGTGGCACAGAGCAAAGGGAAGAAAGACTTTCTCATCTTCATTCAGGGAAGTGGGAAAGCTTGCCTGGGCCATTCAATTGCCTGCTCACACTGCTGGCCTGCTCACTCATGCCACCCGCCTGCTTGCTTCACTCTCTCGCTCCAGCCGCATGACAACTCTTCTTCTTACAAACATATCATATAATAAGACAAGTCCCTGTTGTTCTCTCCTCCAAAAGGAAACTGACCCCTGAGGATCTTCCCTGGAAGATCTCACCCACGTGTATCAAACATTACAGAGACAGCTCCTTCTTATCTCTTCTGAAACAACGTAAAGATTGTAAAGAGTTTGGGGAATTCAAAATGCAACACATGCAGATGCTGGGAAGCACAGATTGCTGCAATAAATCTCATTTTGGTTTATTGGTACCTTTCCACAGAAGCTTTCCTTCTCGCCTGACGAGCTTCCCCTGTTTCTTAATTTTGGAAGCCCAAAGGACCTATCTCTATTTACATGGTAATGAAGCACTCCCCAAAGGTGTAGAGAGCCGTCAATGAGCCTAATGAGATTTTATGAAAATTACTTAAATCAATATGCTGGTTTCGGTCCACAGCACAGTTTGCGGGTTATGTTACCATCTACAATGCACATCTTGCAGGCCTGAAAACCAGAGGGACCTAATCAAGTTGATTATGCAAGATTGTAGTTCGTTGTGGTGGTGATGGTTAATATATGCATCTATCCAACTCCTGGAAATGGGGAACCTGACTTCTGTAGTCCGTGCTTTGGCACAGAAGCTTCAGCTGGGGCTGAGTGCAGAGACTAGACTACTGAACCCTTATGCCAGAAGCTCAGCTCTGCCCTCGCCAGTCCTGGAAGGATCCTTTTAAAAATTCCCATATGCTCAGAGACTTTGCGCTTGTTCATTGGGGGAGATAGGAAGCTCAGAGCACTTGTTCTTTAGATGTCCCTTTTATGAAGAGGCACGTAGTGAGACCATTGATCCCCTGCTGGTGAGGCTCGCTGACCTCCCAGTAAAGCAAAAATTTGACCTTTTGACCCTTTCCTGTTAGGCAAAGATCATAAGACGACCCAGATGGTCACCAGATTATGTGTACAGATCTGTAGGCACAGACTATCCCTCAACCTAAACTAGTTTGTTAAGAAAATCCCCAAACTCGGTTCCATGGGTTTTAAGTGTCTATACTCTTCTCGCATTTATAAATTATAAATTTATTGTTGTACATTGTTTTAAATGTTTGTTTTCCTTCTGGGGTTGTACCCCCAAGTGTGTTTTATAAGCTGGTCTACTGAACCCTCATATCTCAGCTGAGTCACTGAGATCATCTGTAGGAGCATCTCTGGTTGTCCCCTGAGTTTATTATTTTTATTTATTTTCTAAGAAAAAAATTATTCGATTTTACAAATTATTGTTTACATTCACAATCATAAATAAGAACAAATAAACAAGATTCTTCTGAATCTTTAGACTTCCCTCCACCCTTCCATAGGTTTAGACTTCCCTCCACCCTTCCAACCTTTTCTACTGCATATCGTGTGTCGCTCCAATTTTCCAGTTTTCCATTGTATCCAAAGTCCTTGTTACCTTACAATAGTTATTTTAGACCTGCTAAAGAGTTCAAATGTTTACAGTGGTATTCAACTTTACTGAAATTTTGATCTTCCTGATTTCTGATTTTCCTGGTCATTTTTGCCATTTCTGCATAACCCAAGCATTTAGTCTGCCATTCCACTCTGGTAGGGACTGTTAGGATATAGTTCCGTTCCTCCTTAAAAGAGTCAGGCATGATTGTTGTGTGTCACATGCCTGTTTACTCCCAGCACTGTTCTCGCTGGGAACTTCCGTTTTGTATACAGTGGTACCTCGCAAGACGAATGCCTCGTAAGACAAAAAACTCGCAAAACAAAAGAGTTTTTCGTTTTTTGAGTTGCTTCGCAAGACGGATTTCCCTATGGGCTTGCTTCACAAGATGAAAACGTCTTGCAAGTTTGTTTCCTTTGTCTTGCAAGTTTGTTTCCTTTTTCTTAAAACCGTGCATTCACTTCGAGGAGCAGCTCATAGCACGCGGTGTGGTAGCCTTTTTTGAGGTTTTTGAAGACTTTGGTGATTTTTGAAGCTTTTCCAAAGTCCATGCTTCGCAAGATGAAAAAATCGCAAGACGAAAAAACTTGCGGAACGAATTAATTTCGTCTTGCGAGGCACCACTGTATATCTTTTATTCTGGCTGTTTCCTTGACACAGATGCAAGCAGTCATATTTTCCCTTTGTTCTGACCTACGTTGAATAAAGCTGTAAATATGCTCTTCTGCCTGAATCTTCCATTGCGGAGACTGCTGAAAAGGGCGTGCATGAGTCTTGGAATGTGTCTGAGGCTCGTGTCACTAATTGACTGATGCTGTTTCCACGGGAGACCAGTGATCGTCTGGAGATGGTGTGGAGACCTGATACCTCTGTCTCCCTGGCAGTATCCCAAGAGGGACCTTGTCGTCTTTCTAGCTCTGGGCTACCCAGCATCCTGGTGGCAGTCGTTGCATACATGAATAGTTTTTTCTGCTCTGTCGGTAATTCTGCACCTACAATTCCTAACAAAAATGCTTCTGGTTTTTTTTAACAAATGTTATTTTATCTTTTTTTCTAATTCATTATATATCATTTCCCAGAATTCTTTTATTACCTTACAATTCCACCACATTTAACATATGTGGTGCATTCCTTTTCTTTACATTTCTAGCAGATATTTTAACTAGTCCTATACATTTTTGCTAATTTACTCAGAGTTAAGTACCAGCAATACATCATTTTCTTGGTTTTGTTTGTTTGTTTGTTTGTTTTAAAAAAATTGCTTTATTGAAATAAACAAAAGAAACATTCTTCACCATCCATTAATACAAAAAGCTAAAACAAATCAACTAAAAGAAAGAAAAAGTATCTAATAGAATAGAATAAAGAATATCTTCTTACTTTACATACAACTTCCCATCCACTCCATATTTCACATATTCATTATTAACTTATTGCCAAAACTTGTCAAATTGTTATCAAAGCCAAAAGTATAAATAAATATTTACTTATCTGTGGTCTTGATTCTTACTACCAACTACTACAGATGTTATTCAAATGCTACAACAGAGTTTAGACTGCGACAATCATTTTTCAAATATATTTAAACTACTTCCCACTTAGAAATGAATACATGTTTTGGTTTATTTTTCATTTTTCCTGATAAATTGTCCAACTCTGCATATTCAACCAGTTTTTTAATCCATTCTGTCCTAGAAGGAACTTTGTCACTTTTCCAATTTGATGCAATACGCATCCTGGCGGCAACTGTGGCATAAAGAAAGATCTCTCTAACATTTTTGGGAATATCCATATCTATGATTCCCAGTAGGAAGGCTTCTGGTTGTTGTTTTTTAAAGCAAAATTTAGCATTCTTTTAAGCTCGGAATAAATGTCCTCCCAGGACACCTCTATTTTCCTACACTGCCACCACACGTGAAACATTGTGCCTATTTCTTCTTTACATCTCCAGCATGTGCTAGAGACATTTTGTACATCATTTTCATGTAATTTCTTTTAATGTATAACATGCCATAAATTTTAAATCCTCTCTCCATAGTTTTTCCCATGCTGACAGATGTATATTATATCCAAAATACCTCGCCCATTGGATCATTACCGAGTTAACTTCTTCATCTTTAGTATACCATTCCAATAAAAAATTGTACATTTTAGAAAGTAATTTCACATTATTTCCCAACAATTCCTTCTGAAACCTTTAAAATTCCTTTAAATTCCTAGGAGTTTATCTCAATGAAGACCTTCCTTGGAAAATAAATACAACCCAGGTGGTTAAGAAAGCCCAACAGAGACTTCATCTCCTCAGAGTATTGCAGAAGAACAATGTCAATCAACATTTGATGATCTCCTTCTACCGGTCAGCAATAGAAAGTGTCCTTTCATACTACATCATGGTGTGGTACGCTGGTTTGACATCATCTGATAGTGCCTACAGAGGGTGGTGAATACAGCACAAGATATTATGGGCTGTCCCGTGAATCCGCTGGATGAAATAGTGGAAGAACGTTGCCTCAGGAGAGTGAGGAAAATCCTCAGGGATGATTCACACCCTGGCCGGCACTTTCTTGATCTCCTGCCCTCAGGCAGAAGATATAGAAGCACCAACAAGGTAAAGAACAGCTTCTATCCGTGGGCTGTTAGGCTGCTGAATGAAAAGATTACAACAGGGCAACTGACTTTCGGGTTTGGTGGGTGTGCGTCAGTAAACAAGGGGAATTAAGACTAAGAGAGCTGAGGGGGGGTGCTTGTGTAATCTCACTGTATACAAGTTGTACAAGTGACAATAAAGTATTTCAAATTCAAAAAAAGAAAGGGATTTACTAATGAAATATTGAGGTGTTGTTTTTATTTATTTTATTGTGCTTATATTCTACTTTTTTTGCTCCAAGGAGCTCAAGGCAGCATACATGGTTCTACCCCCTCCTCATTTAATCCCCATAATAACCCTGAGAGGTAGGTTAGGCTGAGAGGCAGTGAGTGGCTCATGGTTACCCAGTGAGCTTCACAGCCAAGTGGGGATTTGAATCCTGGTCTCTCAGGTCCTGGTTAAGCAGTTAAACCCAGACACTACACTGGCATCTGTGTGGTTGTCATCATATCTCTTGTGCTGCACAAATTGGACCAACCACACCAATGCACACACACCAGATCTAGCTTCTGCTTCTTAGCATCAGCAGAAATTTCCATGTTCCCTGTTTCCTGAACCATGGTTGATGATAAAGTTACGTGCATCTGACTCTTTTAATTTTAAATCCTGCTTCCTTAAAAACCGGCTATTTATTTTCTGTAATAACATTTGCCTATTCATCCTAAAAATAATTTATGTGCACGTTTCATACTGAACTTTGCCTTTCTCAAAAAAAGTGGGGGGATGTTGTCATTATATGCAAAAGCTCTGATGAATATGTTAAAATATTTTCATTACATGCAGAATAGTTTTGGATTATACAGATAATTAGGTTTGAAACTGTAATAACATTGTACAAAATAAGGGATGAATTGCTAATAAAGAGCTCAGACCCCATGGGATTGGATCTCATTATTGTTTCTCAGTTTGAGCTACAAATTGCAGCTATCGGTTCCTGCAAAGTAAACTTACTGCTATTAGCAGGCATGGATTAAATAAGAAGTTAACCTTTGGAGACATCTTCAGCTTTCCCCTGGAAGCGTAAGAATCTTGTTTGGAATTTTAAAATAAAAGAAGGAGAACAATAGAACTCAGCAGCTACATGATGAATAATACAGCACTGGTCAACTAAGAACCCGTATCTTAAGCTAACAGCAAACTCATTCTCCAGTTGTGGATACCTAAATGATCAGTACAGCACCATTTATGCCAAAAAGGAGGTATCAGCAGGCTTTGAGAAGCCTCAAAGTTTGTAAAAGTAGAGAGAGCGTTTGTCACTCGGGTTAGTGATTTTCGGCATCCCCCCCCCCCAAAAAAAGCAAAAGCTCAACAACTCTAGGGCATCTCCCCCCATTTTCTTAAATTTGAATCCCCAAAAATAATAGGGGTCGTGTTATAAATGGGGGGGGCGTATACACAGAAAAATACGGTATTTATTTCAGAGTAAAAAATGTTAGACTGCTCTCCCCTGCCCCCGCATCACGATGATGTAAGATCTATTCAGTTTTGTAGAGAAAGTTCTATCTTTATGGCTCGTGGTAAGTTCGGAACAATTCAAATGAAGAATCCTGTTATTTCTGATAGTTGTAATAAGAACTTGTACAATGACAAGAGCATCGTCCTTGATGGTTTGCAGACTCTATTTTTTTTTTTTAATAATATTTATTAAAGATTTTCAAATATAACAAAAAAAAGAAAAACATCCAAATTTAAGGCCTTATTTTCAATATCATCTTTCCAGGACTTCCCCCTCCCCACCCCCTCTTGTATTCCAATTCTTTCAAATAGATTCAACAAATTCTTACCCCAAATTTTAAAATTATTATCATTAACCCAATTTAAAAAATATTTTCCCATCCCCTAAAATCGACCTGTTCCCTTCCACGAGTTCCCCTCTTTAATATAAGATACAGATTAACATAAAAGAATTAAAAAAAGAATAAAATATAATTTAACACCCTTTGGATTCCAAATTTCCCTCCCCCCTTTCCCGGTTGCGTTCCCAATGTACGATGGTTTGCAGACTCTAAACCACTCTTCTAACACACTGTTTTGAAAGCTCAGGTCCTCTCTGTAGCAATCATCAGAAAATAAAAGGCTTGTCTTTACAATGACACTCCATAGCACCTTCATTTAATTAGCCACATTGTTTGGCATTCAGTTTCTTAAGTGCATGTTAACGCTGAATGTCTCTATATTGCCCATGTCATCTCCACCATAGAGTTCAAGTATATAATGGAAGCATGTGCAAAAAGAGGCACTGGGTGTTTTTAGAGAGCGGCCATCCAAAGGTTACTTGTAAAACTTGTTTGGATACAGTGGATAATGTAAAGTGGATAATGGCCTGAGCCATTTGTGGGGCTGCCTCTGAAGATGGTCTGGAGGCTACAGGTGGTGTAGAACATGGCTGCTGCTGGACTTAACTTTTCAAAGCTCTAAATCAGAGAGTCTTGAACCTCAGACCAAGGGGACAAAAGTGGCTCTGCAAATCTCTTTTTCTGTCCCTCAGGACCAGACCCTCCGAGATACAATTTTCCAGGGACATCCCTGATTTAGAGAAGCCATCCCGGTCTCTGATTTGATCCAGGAATGTCCCACTTTTCCTTAGGATGTCACTATTTTCACTGGAGAAAAGTTGGAAGGTATGGAGTTATCTGACTCCCAAGCCGTCTGAAGGCAATCCTGTATAGGGAAGTTTAAAAAAATATATATTAATGTTTTATTATGTTTTATATATGTTGGAAACTGCCCAGAGTGGCTGGGGAAACTCAGTAAGATGTGTGGGGTATAAATAGTAAAAGTATCATTGTGAAATGGAACCTCCCTATTTTCATCTGAGAAATGTTGGAGGGTATACAAGCCACACCCTTCACTGGTCTAAATATGCAGCCTCCTTGAGAGTTTTTGCTGGAACCTCCATAACAGGGTGCAGGTTGCATGAGAGGGAAGATTGCACCATCAGGCAAACAGAACTATTTTCACTAATGGAGTGGTCTCCTTAGTGCTGCATTGAATTTCCCCCCTGTCTTTCATGTCTTTGTAGTTTGCTTAGTTAAAGTGTAGCTCTAAAGAGAAGTGTCAGACATGTTATATCAATAAATATACTCTGCAGAATTTTGAGACATCAGAAATTCCAACAGATGTTCGGGAACCAATTTGGCAAGGCAAGTTCAGATGCAGGTTTCACTCCCAGCCTTCCCTGCACTAAGGGAAAATGGAAAGGCAGAATGCAGTGCAGTTGAATGCTGTCTCAGTCCAAACTGAGATGGCAGATTGAATCTGTGTGTGTACATGCAGCCTAAGAATGAACCCCAATGCTATGTCTAGTTTAGTCCTCTGTCAATCAATCAAACCTTTGTAATGAAGGGAGAGGTAAAGACTATATCTAAGTGATGGGGGGGCACTGAGGGCAACTGTGCTCATATCCTGCTTGTGAGCTCCCAATCAACATTTGGCTGGCCACCATGGGCACAGAATGCTAAACTAGATAGGCTTTTGTTTGACCCTGCATAATTTTTTTGGTCTTATTTATCTTGGTATGCAGAAGATCTGAAGTTCCACCTTGGCTACCACAAGTTACTAGGACCAGGTGATGGGCAAAAGACTGCCTGAGACCCTGGAAAGCTGCTGCAGTCAGAGCAGACGTTACTGGGCTATATGAACAAATCATTTGACTTACCTATCTTGCGGTGTCCTGAAACGGCTGCATTGAAGAGAGCGCCCTTGCTTCAGGACCATTGCTCAGTGGTGGAGCATTTGTGTCGGATGCAGAAAGTCCCAGGTTCAAAATTTGGCATCCACAAGTAATGCTGGAAATGCATCCCATCTGTGTGGGAATGTTCAGGAATGCAGGAGAGGATATATTGTCTGATTATATCCTTATCCAACTTGTGTTAACAAGTTCCACAATTTCAGCAGAGTAACATTCCCCTTATTTTAAACTTTGCCACGGATACGTTTGCTCAGGCTCGCTAAAGCCTCTATAATAACTGTTCTGGTATTTTCCCCTTATTCCCTCATAAAATATAAGAGATGACACAGTCTTTTACAAAAGTATAAAAAGAGTTTACTCACATTCTGTTCACAATCAGATCCCAGAAGGCAGACTTAGCTTAATGAAGTAACATACACTTGGAATCTATCTCATAAGAAGACAGTCCCTTTTGTCCTCTCTTGGCTGGAAGCCAAGAGGGCATCTTTGGCTCAGTAGATGTTGTTTCTTCGATGCATGTGGTGAAAGAGAGAGAGAGAGAGAGAGATGGCTGCCCTGCCTTGTGCTTTTTGTCATTACCTGCACAGGTGAGGCCACACCCACCTCCAGTCACATGCAGAGGAAGTCTGTCCCAGCCCAGAAGGAAACAGGAAGTTTCCTGCTGGCTGGACAAACATTCCTCCCCATGTGTAAACATGCTGTACTTGACTGCTCTTGTGTTTCACATCCCACAATCTGAAGCCCTGGTGAGCAGCTACCAGTTATTGTAGTCACAGTAGTGGGCTACATGGACCAGCGGTCTGACTCAGTATAAGAGAAATTCCTGTGTTCATGTTCCTAATGTCTCTGAGGCGCTTTAAAAGTCTATTCCCAATCAGAAGGTCAGTAATGGCAGAGAAGCTAATGGCAGAGAAGTAATGGCAGAAGAGAGCAACCTTGCCTCAGGACCACGGCTCAGACCTCAGCGTCTTCATGTAGGGTTAGGAATCTCTGCTGAGTCTAAAACCCTGGAGAGCCACAGCCATTACTGAGCTAGATGGACTTGAAACAAGGCCGTTTCCTGCATTCCTTCTTTCACTTGGCCTTTGTATTTCCCTTTTCTCATTTCTGCATTTCCTTATCTAAGAATTGTGTGTTCAAGTTTTCTCATTTGTTCCTTCATAAATTCTTAATGTTGCCTTTGCATTGAATAAATGCGATGCAGTTGGAAATGAGAAAAGTGGAAGGGAGAATACAACAGCTCTCTTCTCCCTGTATAGCTCCCAGCAGAGGTCATCTACCAGGATGGCTGAAGTTGCCTCTTTCCCCAAAAAATCATTCCTGAAGCTGGACTGGAATGTGCATCTGCTTCATCTGAGAACCTTTGAAGCTGACTTGCTACCACATAGCCAGACACCTAGTCCAAAAATGGAATACTCAACACTGGCAGGGAATTCTTCAAAATGGAGAGTCTACACAATAAAGATCTAACCAGAGGCACTTTAAGGCTTGATGGAACTAGAGTTTCCTCAAGGGAGAGGCATTAGCTGCTCTTCTGACCCAAACTTCCTTTGGCTGTCTTATGTAGCCAAGACAGGGAAAGATACTTCCCCGGTGCTGTGCTGAAACCTGTCCTAAAAAATTTCTGCCCTCCTGTGGCCTTGGACCCATTGCAGAAGTTGGGCTAATAATACGTAGAAGGTATGAGTGAAAGTCAGGAGTAATAAGCAAGAGTGAAAGTTGGAGTGAGTCTTTGCAGCTGTGCTAGAGAATCAGTGGTTTCCTGATGTATAATGTGCCTTTATCTTAAAGCAACCATTCATGGTATTGGCCCATTAAAGTGGCAAATTGCAAGCATTTTTTCAAATGCTCTTGGATCGAAACTTACAGCAACAATTCAATCAGCAAGGCAGACTGATATGGTTTAGTGGCATCTTTCATGGAACACATGGTCCTTGAAAAATGCCACAGCACTTCGTTATTAATCCAGCTGGCAGATGTAAAAAAATACAACACAGTTTCTCTCCATGTTCAGAACCTTTCTCTTCTTGTTTGGTAAAGGACAGTTCCCCAAACTGAAACAGAGGCTTACAGAGCGTGCTTTGAAGGATTACCGCTTTTAGATGTTCCGAGTTTTGGAAGGAGTGATATAGTGGAAAGAGACAGTTAAGGGGATTTTGCTATGATGAGAGTGAAATATTTATAAAAACAGATTTGTACCTAAACTACAAGAAAGCCGCAGGAGGGAGTTATAAATCGATGCTTGAAGCATGCGCAGTGAACTCCACGGATACTGGGCCTGATGTAGAGCTCAATCCAGATCAGACAAAAGCCCCTTTTCAGACATTAAGGTTCCAGAGAGAGAAAACGAACAGGGCAGCCTCTCCCACTGGCATCAGTATGCCCAGAGCAAATGTCTGAAGCAGGGACAGAGGACCTTGGACTCAGTAACTCTCCATAGGTCACCCCCCTCAAGTGCTTTTGCTGGTTGCTGAGCTGCAATAATGCCTCTTGCCTGTCCGGATGGAGAAATGTGCGTCTGTAGAAAACATATTGCTTTTGCATGGCTAGGAGGTAGCCTAGTCTTCAAAGGTAAGAGTCTCATCTGTTGTTCCATCCACTTTCACCTCTAGCCCTCCACACTGTTGAGAGTTTGGTATAAAGACTGCTGGTTGAAAGGATGAAGTGTCTTAAGGTTTTTTCCCACTCCTGGCAAAGAAAGCCAGTCCAAGCGCAAGCTTCCTTCTGGCCATATCATGGAGTCAATGAGGGGAACAAAAGGAAGACTCAACACTAACACTGATGAAGAAAGGAAGGAGGGAGGCCTGGGCGCAAAGAGCAGGTTGCTTTTCTGTCTGTTGCCCCCAACTGGTCCGGGTAACTCATTGCAATATGGTTTCTTCGCTTCCATGTGTTCTGTTACTTGGAGTCCCTGACAGAGAAAAAGGTGGGGTAAAATAAATATATTATTAATACAGTGGACACTCGGGTTGTGAACGTGATCCATGCGGGATTCACATTCGCAACCTGCAGCACTCGCAACCCACGTCTCCACGTCTGTGCACACACGGGTTGCGATTTGGCACTTCTGCACATGCGAAACCACCGAAACCTAGAAGTAACCTGTTCTGGTACTTCCAGGTTTTGGTGGTCCGCAACCTGAAAAGATGCAACTTGAAGAGGCTGTAAACCAAGGTATGACTGTATTATAATCTGGCAGGGTTCTTACAATATTACGGTCTGATTCAGTAATGTGGTAGTAGCTGCTGTGTTGTTGTTGTTGTTTAGAATTTATTGCTGATTTTTTCACAATGCGAGTGAAAGATCAAACTAATCTACAAGAAATGAAGAAAAGAAAGAAACCAAAGAAAGAAAAAAAAGAAACTACAAGATCCTATCTCATTACTTTCATCCTCTCCAGAGGAAGGTACCCCATTCCATCTTTCACCTGGGCTCAGCCCTCTGTTTTCACAGCCTCTCAACCTGTGAGATCTCCCCTTACCCGCCTCTCACATGGGGTCCTCTTATCTGTGTGTTGTTGTTGTTGTTTGTGCACTGACTGTGAATTGCTTTTGGGTTTTCTCATCAAGGTTTGACTCCTGTGCCTGAATAAACAGTGACTTTCATAACAACAGCGACAGATTTTAAGCCATATGCATTTTGTCAATTCATCCATCAGCTACAGCTTTCTGCAATCAGATCCTACCTAGTTTTCTTGTCCCCTAGTGATAGTAAGAACAAGGACCTGTAGCAGAACTTTAGCCAATAAAAGGCCATGGAGGCTCTGCTTAAAATATCCCTGGGCAGCACTAAAGCATCCTTCTTTGCCTTCTTTGTAATTCTATGCATCTAATTAACAGCCTTCATAAATGCACCGAACTGGCCCATTTATCTGTGCTTTTAACACAAGAGAGGAATAATTTCCTTTCTGATCCTCTCGTCAAAAGGCACAGAGCTGTGCACAGCTGCCTCTTATTAGTCTTAGCCCCAGTAGTCAATAACATTGTATTCTTTTACCAAGCTAATATTTTACCTTCTCTGTTACGCACATCCTCATTTAGCAAATCAAATCAGTGGATGCCCATTATTGATTGATGCCATTGCTGTATTTAGATGTCTCCCGCAAGAGACATTCAAACGATACCCCATGGAATCACAAGGTATCTTGTTTTATTAAGGGTGAAAAGGCCAGAGAAAGGTCTATTTTTTGGCAGATGCTGTTTCACAGCCTGTCTTCATCAAATGTTTCTAATCGTGCTGCATGGTTATTAAGAGCTGCTATGGATCTGTGGTCAGCTGGTAACAGCATGAAACTCTCAATCTCAAGGTCCTGGGTTTGAGCCCCACGATGGGCGAAAAGATTCCTGCATTGCAGGGGCTGGACTAGATGATCCTCATGGTTCCTCCCAGCTCTAAAATTCTATAAAATTGAGTCTGCATCATGAGCAGCTAGTGTGTACTGAGTAACTGACCAATAAGCAAATCATGATTGCCCGGCCTCATTTCCTATGCTTAAAATAAGTTATTCCAATCCACAGAACTGGTGTCAGGATGAACTAAATAAACATAGTTATTTAGGATGCAGTCAGACCACCAGAAACTAGAGGTAATGTCAGCATTAATCTCTTGTGGGGTGTCTACCATCCAGGAGTGTACAAGCAGTGCACACAAATGGCTAAACACTTGTACCCTTGTACTTTTACATGTCACGTTCAAAAAAAGTACAGCGTCTGCACACCATAGTTGAGCTGTACAAATGAACAAGTGTACACCCTTTCACACAAATGCTTGTACACGTGTCACGACAGTTTGTGCTTGTGTTCAGTGTAATGTCTGGACAATCCTCAAGTCAAGATATCCAAGGGCTAAAATAAAGGTAAAGGTAAAGGGAACCCTGACCATTAGGTCCAGTCATGACCAACTCTGGGGTTGCGGCACTCATCTCGCTTTACTGGCTGAGGGAGCCGGTGTACAGCTTCCGGGTCATGTGGCCAGCATGACTAAGCCGCTTCTGGTGAACCAGAGCAGCGTGCGGAAACGCTGTTTACTTTCCCGCTGGAGCGGTACCTATTTATCTACTTGCACTTTGATGTGCTTTCGAACTGCTAGGTTGGCAGGAGCGGAGACCGAGCAATGGGAGCTCACCCTGTCATGGGGATTCGAACCACCGACCTTCTGATTGGCAAGTCCTAAGCTCTGTGGTTTAACCCACAGCGCCACCTGCATCCCAAGGGCTAAAATAGAAGAGTTTTAATCCAAAGAAGTGAGAGATGGGGCAGAATCTCATGCATAGCCAGAGTTTTGTTGACACTGGTGACAGAGCCATCCCCGCAGCTGAAGAGGCAAGCCACAGAAGAGTGTAAATAGGGCTTGTCCCTTCGGCTGTAGGAAGTACCACAGTACAAATCGCATATATAAGAGCCAGGGTTCTTTCTTGTTTTGTTTTGTTTAAACCTGTTTTGTCAATCTAGCATGGAGAGGGAAGTCACCTTTCAAGTGGCAAGCCTAATGCAACTCATAAAGGTAATTTCAGTGCTCTGGATGCCCTCTGCAATTTCCCTTAAGTGTGGTTTAAAAAACATTTAATAATAATACAAGAAACATACTTGTCCTTGGGGACTGCTCTTTGAAAACATTTCCCTGGGCTCAAACACAAAAGCAAAATCGGGACATTTGCCATTCTTTAGAGGTGTCACTTTAGAATTTACCCCACGATTCTCTATACCCTGCTGACAGTGATGAATAACAAGCAGTCTCTCCATTCAGGTAGAATGTGTTTCAGCTGGGTGAGGGAGCATTTAGCATCAACAAAGAAAGACAGCACGAAGCTGTTGTCATGTTGTGCTATTGTGGTCTGTGAATACATGATCCTTTAAATTTCTACTAGCAAGAGTGGGAAAAATATCATTCACACAAATATCTTTCTTCATTTCATGGCATTGTCTACTCGGATGGTCACTATCTTGGAACTGCCTTTGCCTTCTATTTTTGACAAAAATATTTTCAGTCATTCATTCATTCAGTATACCACCCTATACCCATAGATCTTAGGGTGGTTCCCAACATAAAATCACAGTATACAAAACACAAAACACATTATAAAAACAAAGACAACCCAATAATCTGCATTCCCACCACACATTTTAAAAGGACAAATATAGATTTGTCCGTGCTGAGTAGCTAAATTGGACATCTCCATTCCAGAGCATCAGGATCTTAGAATTAGAGACATCATGGGAATTTGCCTGAAGAAGAACCCTGGGAGTTTGGAAAGCCTGCCCCAAAGGGAGTGGGCAAACTCCCAACCCCTGGTACTGCTCCCCTGCTCAGATCTAAAACTGTAGCACTGAGGGATGAATCCCTGTCTTCACTCCTTCTGCACACCACCAAATGACCCATCCCTGCAGTGCTTCCAGGTCCACAGAATTGTCTCCCCTCACGCATTGTATTGTCCTTGTCAGTGGCAGAGAAGCAGTGGTGGCAGCAACTGAGGAATTAAAAGGAGAAGGGTCTTTTCATTCCCTCAATCACACAGACAAAGGAGAGTGCTAAGGAACTACAGGTCCCACAATTCACCAGTCCTCTGCCCTTTTTTTTTCTGGGCCAAGGGTGGAACTCTTTACGGAATAAGATGGTACCCAGACACACACACACACACACACACAGAGAGAGAGAGAGAGAGAGAGAGAGAGAGAGAGAGAGAGAGAGAGAATGTGAGGCACAAATTATATGATATTGCGGCTCCTTGAGGGGATGTCGTTCAGTGTTAAGCATCTTAGCCAAAAGATAAGCCAGACAAACATATGAACAACAAAAAAACTCTCTGCAGTCTGCATAATGGTATGTGTGCCTATCAATCTATTTTAAGGATTTATAAACTTCTTCCCAACAAGTGTTTCTGAACAACAACAGAAATATCCCAAAAACAACAAGTATACACACACATACACACAAAAGAGAAAGAATGTGAAATACATGCAACAGTCTAAAACACAGATCTTAAAAAGCATCAACTTACAAAATTATCTATCATATACAATACAAAATGGCTGAGTTTCTTCAGGGGAAGCCCTTTAAAAAAACAAAAATAAAAATTGTTAATCACTGTCTAAAAGCTGTGGTTCTCTATGTTCATCCAGAAGCTGATTCCATCGAGATGGAGTGCAAGCCTAAAGGTTTGGTTTCTAGCTGATGTCAGTTGTACCTCTGGGGCATAAAGAACTCCTAATATACCCCATCAGGTTGGGGTACACAGAGCAAAGGTACTCCCTCAGGTAGCCTGTCAAGTAACCTGTCCCCAAGATGTAAAGGGCTAAAAGGAAAACCTTGAACTGAGCCCAGGAGCATCTTGGCAGCCAGTGCAATTCTCCCACCAGAGGTGTCCTATTCTGTCCTAGCCTATTCTGTCTGGGAGACATCCCAGCCGGCAGCTGGGGTTCTTCACCAGCTGCAGCTTCCAGGCTGCACCCAACGGAGGAATATAACTGAAAGGGACTTTTCTAAGTACAGTGGTACCTCTGGTTGCGAACGGGAGCCATTCCAGAGGCCTGTTCGCAACATGAGCAGAACACAACCTGCGTCTGCGCGTGAGCGGGTCGCGATTCGCCGCTTCTGCGCATGTGCGTGATGTCATTTTGCACATCTGCACATGCACGAGCGGCGAAACCTGGAAGTAACCCTTTCCGGTACTTCTGGGTCGCTGCGGGACGCAACCTGAAAACGCTCAACCTGAAGCAAGCGCAACACGAGGTATGACTGTATTTCACTTGCCTTCCACAAGAGACAGTGGTGGCCACCCTAGTTGAATGGCTTTAAAAGAGGATTGGACAAAATCATGGAGGATAAGCTCCTAGCTATGATGAAGGTTTCTGAGTACCAGTTGTTTTAAAACCACAGGAAGGGAGACTGCCTAGGTCCTGCTTGAAGGCTTCCCATATGCATCTGGTTGGCCACTGTGAGGAGAAGAAGAAGAGGAGGAGGAGTTTGGATTTGATTTCCCGCTTTATCACTACCCGAAGGAGTCTCAAAGCGGCTAACATTCTCCTTTCCCTTCTTCCTCCCCCACAACAAACACCCTGTGAGGTGAGTGGGGCTGAGAGACTTCAGAGAAGTGTGACTAGCCCAAGGTCACCCAGCAGCTGCATGTGGAGGAGCAGAGATGCGAACCCGGTTCACCAGATTACGAGTCCACCACTCTTAACCACTACACCACACAGAATGCTGGACTAGATTGGCCAAAGGCCTGATCCAGAAGGCATTTCTTATGTTCAGAAAGTAATATTACTCTTCTCTAGTTCTGAAAATGTACAAACACACCCACCCACAATGATAAAATATGTTTTTTAGAAAAATTGTTTTTTATTCCATTTGATCCAATGGCAATAGGATAACTTAGCATCTCAGCTAAAATAGGCAGCAATCCTTAATGCCAAGACCCTATTAAATCCAATAAGCATTACTTTTGACACGGTTTGGATTGTGCTGTTAGTCTGTCAATCTAAAGCTGCAGCAAAGTTGTCATGACCACTTTTAATACCAAAGCCTTGCTCCGTTTTAATTCCCTCGCCTCTCTTCTCATTTTTTGTCCTGTATAGTCAAAGCTGCAACTGAATACTAAATAAGTCTTTTCAGTTTTTGAATGAAAACATGTTTAAAACTGTTGTTATTCATGCAAAGCAGCTGCTATTTCTTCTTTGATCTGCTGAACATCACACCTTCCTGGCAGAGAGGAACGTGTTAGGACTAGAATATTAACGCAGGGCCCAATCCACTGGGGAACTCCCCTGCTGCAAGCCCATTTCCAAAGGGTTTTGCAGCACATTTCAAAACTATTTTTCATTAGGGTTGCATAAGAGCCCATCTTAAAGGCTGAGAGCTATGGATACTTCCCACACGTATTATTACCCTTGTGTTTGCAATGGATTAAATACATCCACTTATTATTTTTCCTTTCCATTAGCTAGCTTCATTCCTGGCTGCCAAAGCTCTTGTAATTAAAGACTATAGCACTAGTCCTATTTTGTAAAATAATGGCCAAATCTTTCTGCAGCTCAGCTAGAAATAATATAATTATTACAGGAATCCCTCATTATTACCAGTTCTAAACTTGCTCCTTTTTAGGTCAAATATATTATCAAGAGCATACTTTCCCTTTTTTTAATTTAATGAAAACACCCAGTTGCATAGCAACCTCTCTTGATCCCTCTTTTACTTCATTTCCATAAATGAAGCCCAAGTTTGCATATTTCATTTTGTTCATTTATGATGTGCTTTTCCACTAGCCATAAGAACATAAGAAGAGGCTGCTGGATCAGGCCAGTGGCCAGTCTAGTCCAGTGTCACAGTGGTCAACCGGATGCCTGTAGGAAAACGGCAAGAAATAGCTCTGCAAATACTTTACTCACATGTGTAAATAGCTACTTCCCCGCTCCTAAGGGTAGCAATAAAGTGGGATATCAAATCCAAACTCCTCCCCCTCTTCTTCTACTTTGATAACATGCAGCACCTTCCTTCACTTGCTCACCTACCTGGAGAGAAGCACCAGAAATTCATGCCAAAAACCAACTTGCCGTTAGTGTTGGGAGTACATCTCTTGGCTCAGCTTGAATGAATTGGACCAACTATTCTGAGCTTCCTGAATGAACATTGATAGGTGGTAGTTCTGTTTTCAGAGGACCATAGGAAGGACCATTGGTTTAACTTAGCTTGAGATTATCTGCTCTGACCAGCAGTTTCTGCTACCACCATCCCCTTGAAGGTGCTGCTATTGCCCCCAGAGGGCAAGAAACAGTCAAGGGGAATTCTGCAAGCAACCAATGCTGAGCCCCAATGAAGATCAGGAACACATCAGTTTAGGTGCTCTACACCTGCAATTTTTTTCCAGAATGAAAATGGCCAATTTAAGCACACCTTTTTAAAAGGCGTGCAGTGGTACCTCGGTTTAAGAACAGCCCTGTTTACGAACTATTCGGTTTACAAACTCCGCAAAACCGGAAGCAGTGTCCCGGTTTGCGGACTTTACCTCAGTCTAAGAATGGAAGCCGAATGGTGGAAGGGCACCAGCGGCGGGAGGCCTCATTGGGGAAAGCGCTCCTTGGTTTAAGAACGGTTTCGGTTTAAGAACAGACTTCCAGAGCGGAGTAAGTTCGTAAACCGAGGTACCACTGTATTTACCATAACAAGTTGCTGACCCAGGTGCTGAATCCACTCGCCCTCCTGTTTTCCAAGTGCTTTGCTAAAATCTGTCCTCCGGTTTTTCAAAAGTTTTCTTCTTCTTCATTTTCTTCTTCATTATTTTCAGGGCAGGAGTCAGCTAATGAGATGCATCAGCAGGAACCCTATGCAAGGGCTGCCACTGGTGCAACAGGGCTTTCCTCCTCTCTTCACCCTATGCTCCCCTGCAACCCACAAAATTGGCTCAGGCTGGTCAGGAGAACCCCTAAAAGAGTTTGCAGAGGAAGGAGAGGACGGGTTCTTCTGTTTGGTAAGCTGGAATGTTTGCCCAGATGGAATTATCACTTTGAAATTATTTGCAACATTGAAATCATCCCTGGTTCATTTCTTTGGAATTGGATTGATGCGAGGTTTACCTTATTGTTGCAAGGTGGCCAAGGTTGGTGTGTGTGTGTGTATTTGTGTGTGTGTGTTTCTTTCCAGTAAAGACCTCTTCAACATTCTGCATCCTGCCCAGCTGCCCTGATCTGTCTCCTGATCTGGAAAAAAAAAAGCCCCATGGGAGGAATTATTCACATGCTCCAAATAAATCTCCATGCTAGATTGGCACTCTCTCTATATGTTAACGCAGACGTCCACAGCCCTTTTTGGGCCCAAGTCGTATCTGGAAATCTAAGAAATTGATGTGGGCACCACAAAATGCTCATTTCACTGAAGAAAAACTGGCAATGCTCTGTTGTTGTTGTTGCTTTCTAATTAGCAAGCAAAGCCCCTACACACACACAAACACACACACACACACACACACAGAGAGAGAGAGAGAGAGAGAGAGAGAGAGAGAGAGAGTAAAGTATAGACAAAAAAGTAGGCAACACTCCCCCCCCCATACACAAAACAGACACTTTCCCTGTCAGACAACTGAAAAGCTATTTTAAAAAACACTCCAAGTTTTAAAGTTTTATAAGATGCTAGAATTTAACCCATTGAACTCAAAAGTTTGCTCATTTCTTGGGCGGTTTTTAGCTGGCCCTTTAAAAAGCATTGGTCTATTGTCACTTTTGCACAAAATCTGTGGAGCCTCAAGGTGTGATTGAGCTTCCATCAGCCCATGTCAGAATACCTAAAAGCCAAGGATGGTGGGATTTATAGTCCTGCAACATCAGAAGTGTATTTTAGTATTTAGCATTCTTATTTGTGAGCTTTGTTTGTTTAGATATTTGTGAGGCTGAGGCTGCTTTTTTTTAATGAGTGGAATGAAACAGCTTTTTAAAGTCTCAAGCATTGACTTGACCCAGCTTCTGGACCAACCCTACTTTCTCCTCATTAAATCATTCATACATTCCATCCACACTCTATTTATAGCACCTTCCTACAATAAATGATTGCACACACAAAGCGAAAAAAGCAACAGCGGCTCTCTTGCATTCCCTCCAGGAGTCAGCAGTATGTTAATTGGCACAGCAAATTATAGACCTGGCTCTATCTATCTATGTATGCTTTTCAACCTAGCTTGTTTCCTTATTTATTTGCTCATGAGAAAATAGCAGCAGCCAGGGATTTGCAAAGGTAAGTGCCAGATCTCACGGGGAACACCTTGTGTTCCATGAGCTGCGGAAGAAATACAGTTTGTGGCAAGTGACCTTTTTCTTTCAGCAGCCTAGGAATGTGGAAACTTCAACGGGGATTTAAAATAGCTTAAAGAAAAGTATCCTCTTGGTGAGCTGTACTGAGATAGATGACAACTTTGACAATACACACACACACATATTCGTACAGAAGGCTTGACCTATTGCCAAATAAAATCCCCTTACAGTCAAGGACCGTAGCTTGGTTTAAAACCAAGAGCTAATATCAGGTGCTCTTCATATTTTGTGTGTGGTCCAAATTCCCCAAATACTGAAATGTTCAAAAGCTTTCAACAGCAGGTCTGTCACCCCGTTGACAGAATTATAGCCAATAAATCATAACAAGCTCACACCAACTAATTGTGTACATTTGCAATTTCTGCTTTGCTCTTACCTAAGAAGAACATAAGAGCTCTGCAGGATCAGACCAAAGGCCCATTTCATTTAGCATCCTCTTCTCCCAGTCGCCCACCCATAGGTGCCATTGTGGAGGCGGCCAGACCTCCTGGGAAAGAAACAAAAATAGTGGGTCTTTTTTAATGTGACATGTTAAAATTTGGCATGCTCTTCTTGCAAGAAGCATTTTTTAAAAAAAGTTGCATGAAACAGTATGTTGGATTAATAGTTTCCAACAAACGTGCTGAGACTAAGGGCCAAGTCCCTTCAATGTGTGCTTGTGAAATGAAAACATCTGAATCTCTACATCATGTTATGTTTATCTGCCCTTTGTACAGTTCAGCCTGTGCTAGCATACTATACTCCTTAATCCAGCCAATGGCTGGCAAACCAGTAGACCTACAGCTTGCCTGCGTTCTTCAAGATGTGGATCCTTATATTACCCTACAGGTTGCTAAATTCCTAACAGCCGTCCTCTCGTACAAGAGACGGAATGGAATGTTAGCTGATTATTGATAGTTATAAGAATTTTCTATAACGATATCAGATATTGATTTTAGTGTAGTGCAAAAAATTTTTAATTTTAATCTTAATCTTAATCTTAAACTTTTCTTATGAATGGCTAATATTTGTCCTTGTGAGTTGTGAACTGTGTTATACTACTTGTGGCTTGTACGAGTCCGCTGTTTTATTTGATTTGTTTTGTTGTGTTGTGTTTCATGATGGGCGTAAAGCCGAATAAACATTTTGATGATGATGATGATGATGAGTATGTTGGATTAGACAGGTCCTTTGTCTAATTCGGAAGAGCTCTTATTCTGTTCCCTTGCAAACTGCGCATACTCCCAAGCGTGGATTCCCAAAACCTAGAATACATGCCTGCATTATTCATTTCCATATTATGTTTTTAAAGAAGCCAAGAAACAGGAATCAAAAGGCATAACCCGTGAATTCCTCCCCCCCCCCCCTTACTCATCACCTCAGCTTCCCCTCCTGCCTTTTTATACCTGCTTCTTATTTCTCACTCCAAAATTGGCTCCGGTGCCCCCCCCTTCCTTTCACCCTTCAGAAAGGTGAGGAGAAAATATGATTCAGAGTATAAATACAAATTGTGCTATTGCTGTGAAGAGAGAAAATAGAAACATAAGCGCTGCAGTAACATAACAAACCCTTCTCTAATCTGGGAAATGGTATGACACATTGTACAAACACAGTGACTAATATGTTTCTTTGGTCCCCAGATATATTTCTTTTGTCCCCACAGGGAAGGAGCTTCACTGTCTGTGGGGACCACCTTTTCCCAAAATAAAAATAAAAATGCAAGGTGATGTCCCCAAGGAGAGAGAAAAGAGTTGATTCTTCTTTCTAAAGCTCATGGCCTGTTGACCTTAACTAGTCACTCACCCACATCCCTCTGAACCCATGTTAGATCATAATGTATTTATCGCCTTGCATTTCCACTTAGATTTAGGAGCAGGCCAGAAAAAGTAGTGTGTAGATACTGTAGCTCTTGGGGATCTGTCCAGGGTGCTGAAGGACCTGTCCCTGACAGCTGCCCTCATTCTCCAGGCCATGGCTTCTGAATCTACATGCAGCCCTTGACCGCTTTTGCCATCTCCTCTTCATTTGTCACTATTCTTTTTTTTTATGGCCTCTCTATTTTTCTTTGCAAAATGAAGTTTGAGTCACACCCCACATCTGTGTGCATGGTGCGCAGAGCGCTGGTCGCAGTTTACAGAACGGCCTTCAAAATACGAGCCCAGCATTTCCCTGAAACTGATTAGCACCACCTCTGGCAAAGTGCCTCTGCCATCTCTCCCCTCCAATACCACCAACAGTCTGCAATATGAAGATAAGAATAACGTTTGTGGAAACGGTTCCTGTTTACTAGGACTGTCCCTGTCATTCCCCCCCCCCCCGCCACATTGTCCTAGGGATCTTCAAGGGATCCAAGCAGTTGTCGCCATCCTAGAGCCTTACTAACTGAAACTCATCCAGCATAACAGGACTACGCAGTGCTCTGGACACTAGTTAAAACTATAAATTTTCTCTAATTAAAATGCCTGTAAGAAGGAGGAGGAGGAGGAGGAGGAAGGGGAGAAGAAGAGGAAGAGGAAGAGGAAGAAGAAGAAGAAGTCATCTTCAGTAGGCAATGGAAATTCAGCAGGGTGGGACCCTGTCTGACCGCAGCTGGAAGGCAGTTCCACAAAACTGGTTAGTGGCTACTGGCAGCAGCAGAGCTGATTTTGTCAGATACCATTTTATTTCCCCATAATATCCCTTACTGACCAATTTTTTCCCCTGTCTAACACCCCAAGAATGAAGAAATATTCAAAGCAATCTGGGAAAATAAAATAGCATGCACCAAAATCGGTTGTTCCGCTTGCCATAAAAAGTAACCCAGATATATAGATAAGATAGATGCACACACAAACACGGCATTGAATGAGTGGCAAATGAATACAAAAGGGATAATAACAAAATAAGAGTGCATGAAAAGATGAGCTCAGTGGGCTTCACTTGAGCCAACCTTTATTTGTTGTGAAATGGAAGGGGCATAAACCCTGAAGGCACCCCGATATTGATCCTGTGCAGTATTGTAAGAATTACTGGCGTAAATTATTACAACACAACAGAGGCTGGGAATAATTCCACCACCCACCAAGGATTGGTGGTTGGGGGGGAAAGGAAAGGGACATTGTTCACAGTGATGTGTAACTACTGGCCTTGGGCATATAGCCAGCCATTTTAGAGGGTAGTTATTCTTGACAACTGAGGAACGAAGAGAAGGCAGGGGAATAATATAAGTGGCTGTTCTGTGTTAGGTAGGGATGATTCATCATTAGCAAATAACCTTTAAAATTAAAAAACCTGTATGATATTAAAAGCTTCACCCACACTAAGGTATCTGTATCAGGATAGTCGGGCTCACACCCCTGGCAGGCATGGTAAAGGTCTGAAAAAATAACATTTAGTGGTAGTCTTTACAAGATCTGCTGACCTGTGCAAGGTGATGGTGGGCTTGAACCAGGGAATCTGACAGCAGGGACCAGGTGTGTTCCTGTTCTGTGCCACCAGAACAGCTTGTAGGCAGACAGAATGTTTGGCCTGGGCTTTGCTGCTCCTCAACATCACCTTGATACTGGCAGAAAAGGAGATGGCAGCTGGTAAGCTCAGAGGGATCAGGTGACCTGCAGAGCCAATCACGGCCCTTCTGACCTTATATAACAGGCATGTACAACCTATTGATTGTGATACACCTGTTGATCGCAGGGTGTCAGTGGTCGATTGTGGAATCCTGATCAATCGCCTCCCCCCCCCCATAAAAAAACTGGGGGGGGGAGCTCAACAACTTTGGTTCACCCTCCCCATAAAAATCTCAACAGCTTTTTTGCTCATCCTCCCCCAAAAAAGCTGAACAACTCTGGTCAATCCAATGGGTAGATCACTGCCAGTTTATTTATGGTGGGAGTAGATCACAGTCTCTTTGAAGTTGGATGTGCCTGTTATATAAGAATGACATTAGGCTTGGCCTAGCTCCTTAGCTGCCAGAGTAGCCAGGCTCTTGTGGGTAATCTCCACCTGCCTCACCTCTGCAGCCTTCCGAAATCTAGCCTTCTGAAATCTTGGGCTTCTTTGCTTCACACCCTAAAATAAATCTGGCCCTTGGGTTATACATGCCTGACTCTGGCCTTCCAGACTCTCGGTTGCTGCTTTTAACCTGTGCCTGCAGTCGATCTTGCAGCTTGCCTCCCCCAACCCCACAACCTCACTTGGTCCTCTCACTTCCGTAACGGCAAAGGACAGTTTGCATGTTTATTTTATTTATTTCATTTAAATCCCACCTTTCCTCCAAGGAGCTCGAGGTAGAGAACATGTTTTCCTCTTTCTTTCCATTTATACTCACAACAATCCTGTGAGGTAGGATAGGCTGACAGGCACTGTGAATGGCCCAATTCTCTTTGTAAACTGTTTTGGTTCTCTTCATGGACTGCTTTGAGGTGTTTTTTTAAGCATTCAGGCAGTGTATAGATTTTGTGAAATAACATAAATACAGTGGTACCTCAGGTTAAGAACTTAATTCGTTCTGGAGGTCTGTTCTTAACCTGAAACTGTTCTTAACCTGAAGCACCACTTTAGCTAATGGGGCCTCTCACTGCCACCGCACAATTTCTGTTCTCATCCTGAAGCAAAGTTCTTAACCCGAGGTAATATTTCTGGGTTAGCAGAGTCTGTAACCTGAAGTGTATGTAACCCGAGGTACCACTGTAAAGTCACCCACGGCTGAGTGGAGATTTGAACCCTGGTCTCCCAGGTCTTAGTCCAACACTCTAATTCATGGGTAGGCAAACTAAGGCCTGGGGGCTGGATCCAGCCCAATTGTCCTCTAAATCCGGCCCACAGACAGTCCAGGAATCAGCGTGTTTTTACATGATTAGAATGTGTCCTTTTATTTAAAATGCATCTCTGGGTTATTTGTGGGGCATAGGAATTGGTACATTTCCCCCCCAAAATAATAATAATAATAATAATAATCCGGCTCCCCACAAGCTCTGAGGGACAGTGGACCGGCCCCCTGCTGAATAAGTTTGCTGACCCCTGCTCTAACTACTAAAGCACACTGGCTCTCTAAGTATATATGTTGCATTTAAACCACTTCAGCTGCACAAACCTAAATTTCCAGTACGTGCTTGAATCCCTCCCACAAAATACTGACAGTTTGGAGTTGCCCCTGCTCTCTTTGAGATCTGTCATATTTGTTGAAACTAGAGCTTATCAGGCATGTATTTCTTACCAAGAGAAATAACCCACCATTCATCACCACTGTGATTGGCATGTTTCAGAACTGTTGGTATACACTGAAGTCTCGCTACATGAACATAATACGTTCTGAAGAAATTGTTTGTTAGGTGAATATTTGCATAATGAGTCAACGATTATCAACAATTCCCACAGGAAAATTTCCAATAAGTTCTATACCACAGAATTTTGAAACCAAAATGATGGGGGTGGGGAGAGAACCAGGAAAACTCTTTGAAACTTTGCAAAAGGCAAACAAGGAAAGAAAAAATGCTGCCTCTGTACTCACTCACACCATGGTTTCTGGCAAAACAGCTGCTTCAGACCAGCAATACACAAAAATGTAATGCTTGTTTAAGGTTTCTTATTTGTTTACAGTATTACTTGCAGGTCTGGCTGTTTGGGGTATCTGTGGTGTGTATGTATAATGCATAATGATTTTTTGTCTAATGAGCGTTTGGATATACTTTCATTTGACTCTACTGATCTGATTTTTGCCCTAATAGCATGCTGAGAAACAGAACTGGCCGGGTGTTTGGGAGCAGAGGTAGCACACACTTGAACAGAGGAAGCAGGATACCAATTAGAAGCAGAAGCCCACAGGTGAGCAGCAGACACACTCCATGTCGGCCTCTGGTAAACAGGTTTTGCAGGGGTGTTGTATCTTTTCAAAATCCCCCAGAAGCTTTTGGACTTGCAGGTGCCTGGGGGGCCAAAAAAATAAGTGTACACAACATGGAAGGCAATGCTTCTCCCAAACCATCTTCAATTTTATCTCTTAAAAACAACTGCCTTTCTCCAGCCAGAGAGATTGCTCCTGGCGACAGACTGCTGGACTTAGGAGACACGTGTAAGACCATTCTTTGAAAGGGTTGCAGAAATCCAAATCAACACGGCCCGGTGCCAATTAAAAAGACCGGCTAGCCGAGTGCCTTCTTTTAGATAAGCTGAATCTAACACAAAAGGAGACCTGGCTAAGGATCTTCTTTGCCAAATATCGCTCCAGCTGCTGACAGGAGACCATGCCTGAAACATAGTGGTCGAGGACAGTTCCTGATGTTAAAGGATATAAAGAGAAAATGATGAATAGCTAGGTTTGGGGACGGGGTGGAGGGGGCAGGAGGCCCAAGCCGGTGGCTTCTGTAAGGAAAATGAGGTTGTCTCGGAATGACTGGGAATTCAACTTCTCAAGTGCAACTTAGGTAGCAGTAGCTGCATTTTAATGAATTGGCAAGTGGGGAGGAAGGGGCGGTCAAGGATGAGCCATCAAGGCATGTCAGCTAAGACTGTTAGAGCTAGGCTGTTCTGTTATGCAAGGTGAAAAGAAAGAGACTTCTCTATTGGGTTGATATAGGCACCAGGTTGGGGACGCGGGTGGCGCTGTGGCTTAAACCACAGAGACTAGGACTTGCTGATCAGAAGGTCGGCGGTTCGAATCCCCATGATGGGGTGAGCTCCCGTTGCTCGGTCCCTGCTCCTGCCAACCTAGCAGTTCGAAAGCACGTCAAAGTGCAAGTAGATAAATAGGCACCACTCCAGCGGGAAGGTAAACGGTGTTTCCGTGCGCTGCTCTGGTTCGCCAGAAGCGGCTTAGTCATGTTGGCCACATGACCCGGAAACTGTATGCCGGCTCCCTCGGCCAATAAAGTGAGATGAGTGCCGCAACCCCACAGGTGGTCATTGCCTTTACCTTTAGGCACCAGGTTGCCTCCAGTATTGAGGGGGCCCAGTACGTGTCACATGCATGTGACAGATGTCACATGCACAATGCATGTGCAACAGTGGAGGCCGAGCACTCTAGAGGAGCTGGCCGCTGTACCTGCAACGTGAAATGCACACCACACACATGACATCACACACACCAGGTCCTCTCAACACTGAGGGAGCCCAGCCCCCTTCGAACAAATATTGACAGGGACGAGCTGTCTTCAGCCCCCTAGAGCTGATGGATCATCAGTGTTTGTCTTACAGGGGCAATATAGTGACAGAAATGAAATCCTGGCCCTAATGTAAATGGAAATTGAAATCAAGTTCTATTTACAGTATTCAAATGGGACTTTAAGTAACTGTGGGTGGCATTCAGCTATGTTTTATCCAGAGTGAACCCACTGGAATTAATGGACCTAATCTAGTCATGTTCATTAATTTCAGTGGGCCTTCTCTGAGTAAAACTTAGCTGAATTCCACCCTATGTGCAGGATCAAGTTGCAAGTCCCATCAAAAGCACCTGGATTTCTGTTGTGGTGAGCTTGTTCCATTGGTTTCTATGGGACTAATTGTACAGTGCAATCCAATGCCTGTTTCATAGAATAATATAATGGTAGAGTTGTGACCCTGAGGGAACTCAACTACAGCATCCATGACAGATGGCCATCCAACCTCTGCTTAAAATGTCCAATAAAAGAGAGTCTACCACCTTCTGAGAGGGACGCGGGTGGCACTGTGGGTTAAACCACAGAGCCTAGGATTTCCCAATCAGAAGGTCAGCGGTTCAAATCCCTGTGAAGGGGTGCGCTCCTGTTGCTTGGTCCCTGCTCCTGCCAACCTAGCAGTTCAAAAGCACATCAAAGTGCAAGTAGATAAATAGGTACCGCTCCGGCGGGAAGGTAAACGGCATTTCCGTGCGCTGCTCTGTTTCGCCAGAAGTGGCTTAGTCATGCTGGCCACATGACCCGGAAGCTGTACGCTGGCTCCCTCAGCCAATAAAGTGAGATGAGCACCGCAACCCCAGAGTCAGCCACGACTGGACCTAATGGTCAAGGTTCCCTTTACCACCTTCTGAGGGACTCAGTTCCACGGTGGAACAGCTCCTACCAGAAAATTCTTCCTGAAGTTTAGTCAGAATCTCCTTTCTTGTAACTTGAATCCATTGGTTCAGGTCCTGCAGGAGAAAACAAGCTTGCTCCCTCCTCCATGTGACAGCCCTTTCGAGATTTGAAGATGGCTATAATATCTTCTCTCAGCCTCCTTTGATCTAGGCCAAACAGTTTGTAGGTTTGTTTCAATTTTTTTAAAAAAATGTATAAACTGCTTGTTCACAAAATAACCCAAGTAGTGTGCAAGTCAAGTTATATACAGTGCATAAAACATGACTAAAATCCACCAGCCAATTAAAAACAAATACACATGAAACCATCATTAACAATAAAAGATGAAATCAATTACACACACAAAACTAGCTAAAGATTAGGCGATGTGTGAGTATGAGTCTTTTCATCTCATTGAAAGCTGTGTCTTGTTTACTAGCTAGTATGTGTTATGTATTAGCTTATTTTTATTTCATTTCTTATCTTACACCCTTTCCCCCCCACTTCTTTGGTGCTTTTTTCGTCACTTTTTTCTGTTATTTGATTTAATAAGTACTGGATTTAATGAGTACTTGTAATTCTTTCTTTTTTCTTTCTTAGTTGTTGCTTTAAATGGTTCTGTTTTTCCTTTGAGTGTGTGTGATAAATGAAATTTAATAAAAAGAATATTAAAAAAGAAAGAAAGAAAGAAAGCTGTGTCTTGTTTGATATACACAGGTGGATACCAGTTTTGTGTCAAAATGCAATTAATGAATAACTTATTCAGTAAAAGGATGAGCGCTTTAGGACTGTGCCCCGTCATGCACCCAGCCTGATCAAAATCAGATTTCTGGTCTCAGTCACTGGCTACTTTCTTCCTCACAACTATTTCTCTCTACATCCTTTCCAGGAACATAGGGGTTTGTCATAACCAGAAACGACCAAGGCTCATTAAAAGCTCATCTTCAAACTAGGAAAAACCACTGAAGAAGAATCCTTAGCTATTTTGAGGAACATCAACTGACCATCAGAGCCCATTAGAAAGCAATCAAAGAGGCAAATAATGGCCCCTCTTTACTTTATTCCACACAATAGCTCTTTTGCTACAATATTACTTTATATTTCATCCGTGTGCACCATCTATTCTTTTCAGTGTTGTTCGTTCTTAACAGCTTGTTTCAACACGGCCGTTTTTTCCTCCATGGAGTAAATGAGGAGCAAAAGACCCATTTTTATTTCCAGCAGCAGGCACACACAAAAAAGACGACTCCATAGGTTGGGATTCTAAACGGAGCGCTTGTGAAAAGCTGGGTGGCAACTTGTCAGCTGTGATTCGTGCATTGCAAGGGGTTGGACTAGATGGCCCTTGGTGTCCCTTCTGTGATTCTGTGTGACAAATAATGTGTGTCAAGAACATAAAATCCACATCCATTTTGCAGAACTTGTTAGCACAAGCAGGCAGAAAACTAAAGGGCAAACTGCAGAGATCTAGAGATATATTTTTCTCCCAAAAAGTAGCCCCAGAGGAAAGGTGATTAATACTGAAGCCGCAGCGTGAAGAGGCAGTGTGGTGTAGTGGTTATAGTGTTGGAGTATGACCTGGGAGACCAGGGTTCAAATCCCCACTCATCCTTTATTGTCCACAATGCAATGAGGGATTAATTAATTAAAATTAAGAAGAAGAAGATGATGATGATGATGATGACACCACACAGAGAGAAAGGAAATACAGAGGCAACTGGCCTGTACAGCTGAAAACACAGCGTCTTAGGAAACATTTCTAAGCGATTAGGAATGAGATGGAAAGAAGAAGCTGTCCTGACCAAAGAAGATTGGCAAACCAAGTTAATGGACTATGCTGAAATGGTGAGAAACTAACTGGAAAGCTGAGAAATCAAGATGATAAGAAGTTTAAAAAAGAATGGGAAATGTTTATTATGTGTTTGCAAAAGTATTGTAAACAGGTTAATACAGTGGCAGGATTTTAAGAACACTTGTAATTTTAGAATTCATATAGGATATTTGAGGTAGAAAAAAATAATTTGGAATAGAAATGACATGCAATTGAAAAGGGAATTTAAGGAACGGGGGGAAGTCATGGGATTCAGAGAATCCCATTTTATCGATTTGATATTGTTGTTGTGTATAATTTTCTTTGTTTGTGGTTGTTGTGGTGGTGGTTGTTTGTTTTTTATTTGTTATTTTTTGTTGAAATTTTAATTCTAAAAAATAATAAAAAGGAATGAAGGTGATTTGCACTATGACATCACTATGCAGAGGCAAAGGGTTGAATGCAATTCACATCCCTCCTCCCCCACCGCACCCCAAAACCATGTGTTGTTTGTCCATGATACCCTTGAAGATTTTGAATGCAGATATACTGTTGTTTCGTGGATATTTCTCCATGGAAGGAAAGCATCTGCCCTGGAATCTTTTTCAGCAAAGACCTCTGTGGTGGAGGTTCTGCAGTGAGAAACACGGCGTTCCCAACAGCTAAAAAATCTATACCACAGCTAGATTATCCGAAAGTGCAGGATTATTTTTGAACGGTCTGTAGAGGTAGCGTAGTCCCTAAAGTATCTTGGTTTCAATCCATTAAGAACCATGCAAACTGGGATCGGGCCAAGCTTATTTTTAGACCTGCAAGTGTGTACATCCCTGATTGTTTCAAGGCTGAATCCATTGCTAAAAGCCCCTTTTTTGCCCTGGCTGTTTATTCTGCATCAATCGGTTCGAGACTGAAGCTTTGGCCTGTGGTTGTACGAACCATTTACTGCAAAATACTTCTGTGTTTTTGCCAGCAGTTGGTGTGCTACCGAAAAACACCTTTTAAAAGGATGAAGCCTCTTGCCATAGAACAAGACTAGAACAGGAGCTTTGCGAGCAAAACATCCCTGGTTCATTTGTAGGGCCAGCCCTAAGGTAGAGAATGAGGTGGCCACTTCCGGCAGCTGATGCTGGGAGGTGATTGTGACTGGCTTTGAACCATTCATCATCTCTCTTGCCCAGCCATTCCTCCTGAGGCTCCGCAGCTACTCCCATTCTCCTGAGGTTGGAGTGAGGCTTTCTTGTTACAGGACAAGGCTTGCTGTCTGTCTCACCTAGTCATCTTCTCCCAAAGTCTCACAGATACTGTTGGAAAATTCCATTCCACCTTTAGTTGCAGACATAGAACTGTTGCATGTCACATGTCTGTTTACATACCAGCACAGCTTGCTGGGAACTTCCGTTGTGTGTATAGCTTTTGCTTTTCCCTGTCTCCCTGAGAAGACGGAGAGAGAGATGACATGTTTCTTTGTCCTGATTTATGATTAATAAATCCATAGTTGTAGTATGCTCCACAAGCCTCAAGTCTATTCTGTGTGTGCAGTTCGCTCTGCTGACATAGTGTGCCCTGGCGTTGAAGCCTGGGTTGCTGATTTATGTCGCAGCAGAGGCGGATGGGTCTTCGCAGCAGGACGGCAGGGGCTAGCCAGCTGGCCTTGCAACCCTCTGCATGCCAACAACAGATACCACCCTTGGCTCAAGAGCAGAAGGGGGCATCTATCCCACATCCCTGAGCCAGATCATCGCAAGGGCTTGGATGCCTGGCTGCAACACCACCCACCAAGATAGGTGAGTGTGCTGCCAAATACATCAGTTCTTTCCAAGGATATCAGGACAAAAGGAATGAGGAGGTGGAAGGGGAACCAAAACAGTTTTATTAACTAATAAACAGCAGGCATGCAAAGCATAAAATAAAACATACCCAACAGGGGCTACCCAATCTCCTCTTCAGCTGCCCAGAGCCCCAGGTAGAGCAGCAGGAGAAAGACCCTGACCATCAGTCTCCCAGCATCAGGTCCTTTGATCTGGGTAGAAGCTCCCTGGGCCCCTCCCACCTATGGCTTTTATAGCCTGCCTTGATGTAATCAAGTGGACCTGACATTACTCATGATTAGCCAAGGACCCTGAGATGGGATTAATACAAAGCGGCTGAGAGTCTCCCACTAGCTGCAGCCGGGCATCCAGCCAGCACTTGCAACACAGAAGAACCCAAGAAACTCGCGACAGGTGTGTGAAACAAAAGAATCCAGCAGACCTCAAACTGGGGATGTTAAAGGGAAAGGGACATGCCATCTAACTCCTCGAAATACAATTGTCTTCTGCATTTCCACTACAGTGAGCGGTCCTATAGGAAGGTATGCTTTAGAGCAGCGGTTGGGAGCCTTTTTCAGCTGAGGGCCACATTCCATTCCGGGCAGCTTTCTGAGAGCCACATCCCAGAAGAAAGGTAAAAGTAAAGGGACCCCTTACCATTAGGTCCAGTCGTGGCCAACTCTGGGGTTGCGACGCTCATCTCACTTTATTGGCCGAGGGAGCCAGCGTACAGCTTCCGGGTCATGTGGCCAGCATGAACCAGAGCAGCGCACGGGAACGCCGTTTACCTTTCCGCCGGAGCGGTACCTGTTTATCTACTTGCACTTTGACGTGCTTTCAAACTGCTAGGTTGGCAGGAGCAGGGACCGAGCAACGGGAGCTCACCCTGTCGCGGGGATTCAAACCGCCGACCTTCTGATTGGCAAGCCCTAGTCTCCGTGGCTTAACCCACAGTGCCACCCGCGTCCCTACATGCCAGAAGTAGGCAGGGGCAAAGGCAAACATGGCTGGACAAATCAATGTGCCTTTTACATTTCTACAGCGAGCTAGTTTCTACACCCCTCTGAGTCCTTCATCCAGACAAGCAAGAGGCACTATATCCAAGTTCAGGGACCCATCCCAGCTAAGCAAACATGCTCCAGGTTAGAATCAGGGCCAGTGAGAGGGAAGCCTAGATAGGGAAGCCTAGAAAAACACAGACTTGTAGAGTCAGAAGGGACCAAAAGGGTCGTCTGGTCCAACCTGCTGCAACGCAGGAATCTTTTGCCCAACGTGGGGTTCGAACCCACAACCATGAGATGAAGAGTCTCATGCTGTACCAGCTGAGCTATCCCAGGGCTGCAGTTGTCCCCTGGGTCTGAGATTCCCCCACTCCTAATTTGCAGAGAAAGAGAGAGGAATCCGTTTCTCTGAGATGGCAGGCATTCGTGGCAAGGAGCATGCCAAGCAGCCCTCTGTCATGATTAGACAAGAGCTCAGCACTGAAGGGTGTCAAACGATGGAGCATCCAAAACTCCACGGCTCTGGAGTTCAGTCCATTGCCATCGCATGCCCCCCCTCTCTTCCAACTCTGCTGGCGCTGACATTTCCGAAAGGTTGCTTGGGCAGCTGAGCAGGCTCGGTTTCATGCTGTCCGTTGCGCGTGAGATCCGTTGTGCTTAATGCTTCTGATTTATCATTTTAAATAGAAGCTGTGAGATCTGAGCGCCCCAGCTTCCAAGGGAAGGTATCAGAGCAGAATAATGAAAAGAGCACTCACTTGCGGGCATGTCTCCCCCCCTCCTCTCTCCCATATCTGATGCAGCTTGGACGTACATTTGTTTTGTCACTGCTGTTTATTGTTTGAAAAGATCAAGTGGCGAATATCAAGACCAGAGCAATGAAAGGACCAAATGAGGCTTTTATAGAAGAATCCACATTGGATCTTTGCAAAACAAGTAGCCGTTGCTTTAAGCATCTTCTGGACCATGAAGGGGGAACCAGAAGCCAGGTGGTGCTGAACTTCAGCTTCTGACAATACTGGTTGGGGGCTGATGGGAGTATCTGCCAATATGGTGGGAATCAAAATGCAATGGGCAGGAAAGGGCCTTTATTTTTGCTCCAGGCCAACATCTTCCGATTGCCACTCCATCACGTCCAAGGGTCCTTCCATTACAGCACTGTTTCTCAAACTTGGGTCAACAGCCATTGTTGGACTACAACTCTCATCATCCCTGACCACTAGTCCTGCTAGCTCGGGATGATGGGAGTTGTAGTCCAACAACAGCTGGAGACCCAAATTTGAGAAATAATGCACTGCACCATTCTTCACCAATGTGATGCCCTTCGGATGTTTTGGACTACAACTCCCATCAGCTGTATGCATAACCATGTTGGCTGGGGCTGATGGGAATTGCGGTCCGAAACACAAGTGAAACCACTAAATCAGGCATAGGCAAACTCCGGCCCTCCAGATGTTTTGGGACTACAACTCCCATCATCCCTGACCACTGGTCCTGTTAACTAGGAATGATGGGAATTATAGTCCCAAACATCTGGAGGGCCGGAGTTTGCCTATGCCTGCACTAAATGCATCTGCTCCTGCATCAGATCCTGTGAGCTGCTGCTGTAAGTGGAGAAGCCCCCAGAAACAAGATCTTGGTTCTAATGAGAGCAAGCTGGCTTAAGTGGAAGTAATCCATTGTCAAGGGCACTCCCTAGCACACAGCAGATAGTTAATGCTTTATTGTCAAAGATGACACAGTCATTTCTATGGCTCTGAATACCTCCCCACACCAGTCTAGGTAGCTGTTGCCAGGTCTGTGCTCTATGGAGCAGGTTGCAGTGACAGGGAGCTACTCCCACTCCACCAATTTATGTACCTCCCCACCCCCCGACAGTCTGCACACATGATGCAGGAGACTTTGCCTGTGTGGAAACGTCCTCTGCTCATCCCTCTTCAACCCCCTCCTGGTACTAGGAGACAGTGGTGCAGGAGAGGATAAGGAAGCACCCAGCCCATCACTCACTCAACCTGCCTCTTCAGCCAATGTTCCACCTTCCCTCCATCTCTGAAGCTTCCTCTGCCTCTGACTCTGGCCTCCTGGCTGATGCAGTTCCCCCACAACTCAGTGGCCCCCTCTCCCAAGTCAGACTCCAGCCCCCCTTCCCCAAGTCCACACTCGTCAGCGTCCTGCCATTCCCTGACATCCGTGCTGATAATTGTGGTCCACAAATTGTTTGTTTCCTGGCATGAATTAAGACAGTTCTTGTTGAGCTCCAGATGTGACATAATCAAATTGCTGAGATAGGGAAAGAAACCATTCAGCCTCTTTGCTTTTCTTTTAGAAATCCAGAATGTGGGTTTGCTTTGGCAATTCCTTAACTTCAATGGATCTTTACAAATTTCCTCTCCTTGCCTATGTCTCCCCCCACCCCAACCCAACCCGGAAGATTGCTTAAACCCGCTGCCAATCAAAAAACCCAGGTGTTGTGTACATTAGTGATCATGATGGAGTCAGAACGCTTGCTGTGCAGTGGGAAGATCATTTGACAGGTTATTACTAAATTTATTTTGCACTGACACATAATGTCAGACCTCCTTGGCTATATTTTCAATCACTCTTGCTCGTACGCTCTTTGAGGAAATTGAAATACCCCCTTTTTCCCTACTCCTAAGTTTTCAAGTAAGTTATGACTGAGATATCAATATATCTTCCTGCAGTTCATGAGGAAGCTGGAGTTTTCCACTGTGGATGGCTCTACAAAGTGAGTTGTCGAACATGGCCTGTTTCCTAGGAAGCACTGGTCTTATTGCAAAACAGACCCCCTGGCTGAAATCCTGGATAAAGGTAAAGGTAAAGAGGCCCCTGACCATTAGGTCCAGTTGTGGCCGACTCTGGAGTTGCGGCGCTCATCTCGCTTTATTGGCCGAGGGAGCCAGCGTACAGCTTCTGGGTCATGTGGCCAGCATGACTAAGCCACTTCTGGCGAACCAGAACAGCACACGGAAACACCGTTTACATTCCCACCGGAGCGGTACCTATTTATCTACTTGCACTTTGACGTGCTTTCGAACTGCTAGGTGGGCAGGAGCTGGGACCAAGCAACAGGAGCTCACCCCGTCGCAGGGATTTGAACCGCCAACCTTCTGATCGGCAAGGCCTAGGCTCTGTGGTTTAACCCACAGCGCCACCCACGTCCCTTGAAATCCTGGATAGGTGCTGCCAATTAGTGTCCATTGTTTTTCAACCTGAGGTTCCCAAATGCTGTTAGACTACAACTCCCACTATCCTTAGCCATTGGCTTAGCTGGCTGGGGGTGATGGGAGTTGTAGTCCAAGAACAACCTTTGTCGACATAGTGCTGTCTAGACATTTTGGATTTCAGTCTTATCAGCCCCAGCCTGTACATGGGGGGGGGGGACGGGACAGGTTAGCAAAGGCTGCTATGGGGGTAACGTCTGTTGCCACCTTCAGAACGACAGCTTAATAGGATCAGAGACTGAGTTAACACGACAGCTGCATCTGCAGAACATTGGAGAAGGTAAGGAGAGGTTTAATGAGGCTAGAGAATGCCAAGGCAATGAAACGCCTGCGCAAGTTTTTGTCTCCGCAGGTGGTATGTGTAAATGGCAAGGCAGTTACGAGGAGCATTACACACTGACATGGACACCTTTATTTTTCGATATATCAAGCGACAGACATTGATGCAAATGCCACCATGTGGCTAGTATATGTGCTGCCGAAGCGAGCACCAAATGCCACCATGTGGCTAAGGGACTCTGGTATCAGAAAAAAAGGCAACTGATATGCGATAGTTATAATGAGTCACGATCTCTGTTGCTTCTTGTCCTGGGAAGAAACTTGCAGTCCAGAGGCGAGGACCCTTTTTCAGACTGAGGGCATTCCCTTCTGGTCAGCCTCCCAGGGGTTGTCTGCAGGTGGGCAGCACTAGAAGCAAAAGTGACTCAAAAAAGGAGAATTTTTTCCCTTTGTACAGTAGGCTGTGCACAGTCACACACCCCTTTCTATCCTCCCCCCAGGCAACCAAGAATTCAAGGACACACTCCAGCTAGGCCAAAACACTCAAGGAGGATATGAAGTAGGGCTGGTGAGAGGTGTAGCTGTGGAGAGTTCTGAGGGCCAGGTAGAGAAGTCTTGAGGGCCACATTTGCCCCCTGGGTTTGAGGTTCCTCGCCCCTGCTGCCATCCATCCAGACAATAGCCTTGTTAGGCCAGTATTCTCTCCGCATCCTTAGGACTGCAATGAGAGAGAATAGGGCTGTGCGTACAGGCTGCTCCCCTCCGTTATATCCCTTGCCAATCCTGCCCACCTCACTGTCTACACATTGGGGGCTGAATGCAAACAGGTACTCCCTGTGATTGGCAACCGTGATCATGCAGTGCCTGTAAAGGAATCTTGCATGGTGTCTGACAACGGAGCATCTTTAGATTTGGACTTGACTGAAATTTGGCTGAGCACACCTAGCTCCTCCCACATGATTATACATGCTTGTCATGCTCAGGGCTGGTTGTCATGCCACTTCTTGTCACTTAAAGATCAATGCATCCGTTCTAACCTTCTTCTTCTTCACTTCTATTTAGAAACCATCCAACTTCCTCTAAACCAATGGTTCCCAACCTTTTTTTGGCCATGCCCCACCTAAAGGTAAAGGTCCTCCCCCCCAATCAGGTCCAGTCATGGACGACTCTGGGGTTGCGCACTCATCTCGTTCTATAGGCCGAGGGAGCCGGCATTTGTCCTCAGACAGCTTCCGTGTCATGTGGCCAGCATGACTAAGCCGCTTCTGGTGAAACACAGCAGCGTACGGAAACACCGTTTACCTTCCCGCCAGAGTGGTACCTATTTATCTACTTGCACTTGATGTGCTTTCGAACTGCTAGGTGGGCAGGAGCTGGGACAGAACAACGGGCGCTCACCCCGTCACGGGGATTCGAACCGCCGACCTTCTGAACGGCAAGCCCTAGGCTCTGTGGTTTAGACCACAGCGTCACCAGTGTCCCTATGCCCCACCTAAGCATCTTAAAATCCTGGTGCCCTCCCTCCCCGGTGACATATAATTCTTATTATTCAAAAAGCAAACTATTCATGTGTTAATAATTCATTCTCAAATTGCCCCCTTTAAAAATCAAATTTCCCCCCTGTGGGGCGTGTGCCCCATGTTGGGAACCATGGCTCTAAACCCATCTTGCTTCCTTTTCTCTCTCACTTTGGTCTTTGAATATATGCATTTTCTTCTCTTGACATTATTTCGCTACAAAATTTTAAACCGGCAATGGTCCAACATCATCTGAAGGGCCAAGGGTTCCCCATCCATCTTGTTTAAACTATGCTATATCAAATATTCATATTATGGAAGATCATATTATCTGGGGGAAGTGATGTGCGTCACATGGATTAAATGTGGAGAACATGTTATTTTAAATAGCAGATAAGTGATTCTATATCTGAAATCATCATTTGACTTGGAAAAACATCAACAATCTCTGAAAGGTGATAGCCAACTCTTCCTTCCAGACATTTATGACATTCAGTCCTCCAACAAAATATTTCCAGCAGAGCACAATGTGGTGAGTTTGTCTTGCAAGCATTTACTTTTATAGATGAGATGTGCCATGCTCATGTTGCATGCCACCCTAATCTCGAGCTGTGTGAGAATCCAGGGGTTCCAGGTGTGTTTCCTTTTGAAATGAGGCACAGCAGAGACTGTGGTGTCTTTATGATATATGCTTTATTATTTACACAATACGTCATCTCTGGTTGTGATGTTGCACCAGTGCCCCGCATCAGAGTGTTGCACCTCTGCAACATATCTATGTGATGCGTGAGCAGCAAAATGGCAGGTCCAGTGTGGATGTTATGGTAGCCAGATTGTGGCTGTGCCCAGGAATGCTAAGGCATACTGCTCTGGCTATTGTTCCAGGTGTGGCCCTCCCTAGAGAAGGCCAACCTAGACACATGGCTTGGTCACGTCCAGGATAAAGTATTGAGACATGCTCCACATGGGGCTGTCTTTGAAGAGCATTTGGCGATTATAGCTAGTGCATAATGCTGCCGCTGGGTGTTATTGGAAGCTTTCTTTGGAAATTATTACTCTGAGATCAGTATTGGCTGATGGACTAAGTGTATGGAAGTTGGAAGTCCAACTATGAGGAACAACAAGGTGGGGATGTGCAAGAAATTTGATTCAGTTTGCACTTAAAGGAAAATCTTTCTAATTCACACTTTACAAAATGGGAACCAAAATGCAATCCTTCCCCAATTTCACAGCAAGGTTCCCCATCAAAGCAATGTAGGCAAAGGTCCATATACTATATATTTATATTTATATAATTTATTGCATTTATATCCCACCTTTTTTCTCCAAGGAGCTGAAGGTGGCATGCATGATTCTACCCTCCTGACTTTATCCCCACAACAAGTCTATGAGGTAGGTTAGGTTGAGAGGCAGTGACTGGTCGAAGGTCACCCAGTGAGCTATGTGGCTGAGTGGGGATTATGAACTCTGGTCTTCCAGGTCTTGGTCTAACACTCTAACCACTACACCCCACTGTTGTGATGACAATAACATACAAAATATGCATTTTGCTTAGCAAAAGGCTTCTATTAGGCAAAATTGCATACAAATATGTATATTAGGATAAATGCAACAAAAATGCCAGTGAATTTTTGGGAGGACTTTAAGAAAACCTTTGCAGACTGGCTTGGAAATGTACAGAACTGAGTTTAAGCTTGGATAAATGAAAAACTGAGAGAAACTGGCACTGACTGATTTGGCCATCCTTAACCACAGTTTCCCTAACCCTCCCCTGGAACGACTCACTTCTTCAATGTAGGGAGTGCATAACAAAATAAGAACATTTGAGTGGGCTAAATGATTTATCAATAAACATCCTGGACTTTATTATCGGAGTCACTTGTGATGGACTGCTCATATCAGTCACTTGTGTGCTACCAGATGAATGCAGTTTTGTTTATATTGACTTCATTAAATTTTGTGAATCATGCCGTCATTGGCCTGACTTTCCCATTGCAATCTCCTTTATTTATTGAATCTACCTCCATAAATATGTAGATATGTCACCCCAATCTCCACAGCGGCGCAAGATTCCAGGGATTCCAAGCACACTTATCCAGGGTCTGTGTTTCCTTTTGGAAAGTAAGGCACAGCGTAGACTGTGGTGTCTTTATGATATATGGGAGGGACACAAATTATCCTAATAAAACAATGAAGGAACACACCATGCATAATTGCTGGTAAAACTGCAAGTAAAAGGGGTGCAAGTTATGAGACAACTGCCAACACTCTGAGCTGTGAGAATCCGGCCAATAGGGAGAACAGCCTGCTTGGTTAAAATGCACCAAAGTGGGTATTGCAAAAGATGCAATAATTCATAAGTAAGATGCCTGTCAACAGATAAGTCCGGCAGCTGCTATTCCTGGCAACCTTATGCTCTCGCAATTATAGCAGCTTGAATTGGATTCTTGTATTCCAGAAAGTTGATACGAGGCGACAATCTGACAATCTGCGCTCCAGATATGGAATGCCATGTTTCTTGCAATGCACATCTATCGGAGAACACAAGAAACATTAATTTGAACCTAACACATGCTCATAATCAAAATACCCCTTTTTGGGTGGGGTGGGGAATATAGCTCTCAAGTAGAGAGAGTACAAAAGAGCAGATAAGAATATGAAACAAGCAACAAGGCGAATCCATTCAAACATGTGTTTCTTCTATATATTTACGAAAGGGGAAAGGGGAATTGAGCAGTCATGGCTGCCTTCAGCTGATCGCTGAAGAATTGATGCTTTTGAATTATGGTGCTGGAGGAGACTCTTGAGAGTCCCATGGACTGCAAGAAGATCAAACCGATCCATTCTTAAGGAAATCAGCCCTGAGTGCTCACTGGAAGGACAGATCCTGAAGCTGAGGCTCCAATACTTTGGCCACCTCATGAGAAGAAAAGACTCCCTGGAAAAGACCCTGATGTTGGGAAAGATGGAGGTCACAAGGAGAACGGGACGACAGAGGACGAGATGGTTGGACAGTGTTCTTGAAGCTACAGACATGAGTTTGACCAAACTGCGGGAGGCAGTAGAAGACAGGAGTGCCTGGCATGCTCTGGTCCATGGGGTCACGAAGAGTTGGACACGACTAAATGACTAAACAACAAAGCTGCTTCTCACATCAGACCATTGGTTCATGTAACTCAGGACTGTCTACACTCACTGGCAGTGGCTCTTCAGTCTTTCCCCAGCCTTACCAGGAGATGTGGGGGGTTGAGTGTGCTATTCCTAATCTTAAACAGGAGCACACCAATAGACACCTTCCAGCAGCAAAGGTCGTTTTCTTCTGCATTGTTGTCATCTGAATGGTGGCCTGCCAACCAGCTCTAATGGGTAAGATGGATGGTTCACGTATAGGAAAAGCATTTTTGAGCCATTGTACCGTTCAGCTCAATATCAGTCTGCTGTATTGACTTCCAGTGGTTGTCCAGGGTTTCAGAGACAGGACCACAACAGATCCTGCCTGAGAACTGCAGTTTCTAAGGACAGTCAGAGGGGCGCCATTTGGATGAGCTAATGATCAGAGCAGATCTCATGGGGATACCTGAGGAATGCCAAGTCTGAGTGTTATTTTAGCACCTGTTGTAGAAATGGTGGGAGATCTGCATTCAAACCTAACAATGCTAGTTAGTAAGGGAAGGGGTTAAGGACCACAGAGTTCTAAATTTCTAGAGTGGGCTCAGCGATGCTATGCCCCCTTTTCTCCTGAGAGGAAGTAAGGCTCGTTTCCTTTTCTATCCCCCCCCCCTTTCTCTCTGCATATAATGGAGGCAGACATGCCTCAATTTAGCTCCCTGCCTCAAACATGTATCTGAGGCTGCCTTTGTATTTTTATACCCAATAATAATAATAATAATAATAATAATAATAATAATTTATTATTTATACCCCGCCCATCTGGCTGGGCTTCCCCAGCCACTCTGGGTGGCTTCCCAAAAAATATTAAAATACTGTAATACAGTGGTGCCCCGCAAGACGAATGCCTCACAAGATGGAAAACCCGCTAGACGAAAGGGTTTTCTGTTTTGTAGGTGCTTCGCAAAACAAATTTCCTATCGGCTTGCTTCGCAAGACGAAAATGTCTTGCGAGTTCTTGCGGGGTTTTTTTTCCTCCCCCCCTTTTCTAAGCCGCTAAGCCGCTTATCAGCTGATCCGCTAAGCCGCTAAACCGCTTATCAGCTGATCCGCTAAGCCGCTAAGCCGCTTATCAGCTGATCCGCTAAGCCGCTTATCAGCTGATCCGCTAAGCCGCTTATCAGCTGATCCGCTAAGCCGCTAATAGCGCTAAGCCGCTAAGCCGCTAATGGGCTTGCTTCGCAAGACGAAAAAACCGCAAGACGAAGAGACTCGCGGAACGGATTCTTTTCATCTTGCGAGGCACCACTGTACATCAAACATTAAAAGCTTCCCTAAACAGCAGCATTTACCTACATATTTACCTACATATTCATATTGCTGCAGAAAGGATAATGCATGACTGTGACCTTGGATTAAGTAAGTAAAACAATTTTAAACTTACTTCGAAGTGTAGTCTGTTTCATTGCATAAGGGTAGAGAGGGGGCCAGTTGCCTCAAGCAGATGGAACATCATGGAGGTTTGATGATCTATTCCTATGCTTCATTAATCTCCCTAACGATGGGATTTAAACTCTGCTACTGGGGATCGTTATGTGCTAGTCCCATAGTTTTAAACCAGGCACCAGCCATTCCCCCCCCCCTTTGTTAGTTAACCCACACATGTGGGTCTGTAGAGGATTAAATATAATTCGTATATGTCCTCTTACCCATTAGAAAACCACCAACCTTTCCTGACAGGTTTGAGTTCCTGGCTGAGAGAAGTAACCAAGTAACCCTGAGTTCTCCATGCAGTCAGGGCAGGGTGGGGGTGGGAAGGGAAGGTTTTTAAAATAAGTGAGTGACAGATGAATCTGACACATGTGCATATCACTGCTCTGCAGATCTGCCTGCCTGCTTTAAGATTAAGATGCTGGGACTTTGACAGAAGAGGGGCATCTAATTCATTAATTATATTTGGTTTGATGGTGGACTTGGTTAATCCAGCCTTCCTCTTGCTCCATCCTGTTTCATTAATAGATGAGGAATATATATAGATCCCTAATAAAAAGGCTAACAAAGTGTATTTCATTGTCTATGCAATCTTCATTTATTTATAGAGCTAGCCTACTTGAGATAGATTATGGCTTTCATGAACCCCGGGGACCTGGAGGCTCATAAAACTGCTGGAATCCCACCTTCTAAGAAAAGACTTTTAGTCAGTTGGGTAGTGTCAGTTTCTGATGGGACCTTCTGCATGCAGAGCATGTGTCCTGCTGTTGAACTATGGCCTGTCCCCCAAACACGCTCGTTGGTATTTCTCTGTTGATCTTATTGTGTTTATTGTACTTCTACTGATATTCTGTTAGCCATCCTGTGAATATAACATGTACTGAATATAATGTGAATGCAGAAATATATAAATAAGCAAACAAGCAAATAATGCCGTTAGCCGCTTGAAAAACAACATCATGTCACAAGATGGGGTAAGTAATCCTAACATTGTAGGAAAAAGAATGGAATTTCATGTGTGGAGTGCCATTTTGATCCACAGCACTATAACCTAACAGGGAGTAGCACTTTGAGGTATATTCAAGTACTAACTGAATGGTGAAAATAACTGTTGGGGGGAAATAATAATTTTTTTAACTGTATCATTTTGATGATTCCCTTTTCTTTTAAGCCTATGGCCTAGCTAAACTAAACAGGCCCCTCTGCCTGCCTTTTTTGTAGTACAAACCAGTTGCTTTTAGGTACTGTACATAGTGAATGTCCGTTCCAGGACACAATCGTGATTAATGTTGAATTGTTTTGTACACAGATGAAAGAGGATATTGGGAGACATTTAATGAACAGGAAAATTAGTCAAAGTCTTCATAAGGAAAGGCACTGAAAAATGGTTATGTGTAATCACATGATATTATGACGAGGGCTGATCAATGATTTTGATTGGTTCAGGATGATGCCATTGGGTTGCAGCTATTAAGGTTGCTGTGATCCTTTTATGGGTGGGTAGAAATCATGTGTGTAATCTGGAAGTGTATAAAAAACATTGCTTTGGATGTGGTTCTTTGCAGCCTCCTCTTTATTTTTGAGGCCGTCACTATGTGCATTTGTGTTTCAGCAAAGGCCTATATTTTCACTTGAAGCCTGCATTCTTTTCTTTTGTGTTTCAGGGAGGGATACCTCCAGTCTATGAACCCCCTTTTAAATTTATCCAACATAACAACTCCCATCAGATGTGAGGGTGTTTAAATAATACTACAAGCCCTTTTCCTGGCATTTTCTCATTCGGGTAATAGAGTTCAGTGGTCTGGGCTCTTTGTATGATGCAAATGAATTCAGGATTTGCAATCTAATAATCACTTCTGGAAAGAAAGAGAAAACCCATTATGGTTAATCCATTAAAAAATAGTAATAGCAACATAATAGACAAAGGAGCATAGGGTGACATTTTATTTGTACTCAAGAGCCTTTTGGAAAATTACACTGATATTATTAAGGAAACAATTCCCCACAGAGGGCGTGTTAATGAACCAAAACAGTCACTAGTTACCCCAAACAGGAATGAAGTATTCGGATTTAGATCCAAAGTCCTGAAGAACATCAGACTTGCTTCTCAAAGAGCAGCTTCTAGTGGCCCTTCAGATGTTGTTGGGACTACAAGTCCCTTCATCCCTGACCATTAGCCATGCTGGCTGGAGCTGCTGAGAGTTGTGGTGCAACAACATATTGAGAGTGGTAGATTGTCCCCACCCCTGTCATATGCAATATAGCAATCTCCCCCAACATGGCGTCATCCAGGTATTTTAGAAATGCAACTTCCAGAAGCTCCAGCCAGCATGGTCAACAACATCTGGAGGGCACTAGTATGTACACGTTTCTATATGACAAATCTCTTTGGAAACTGAGAGGTGTTTCAGAGCCAATTACAACGTAGCCCTGGGGCATGCCAGACTACAAGAAAATGTCAAGTTCCACCAAGCACAGCAAGGGCATGGGCATACCTTAGAAGGGTCTTTGGCTCTTAGCCTACAACTACAAAAAAAAGTGCGCACACAGCAGAATGGTGCCATATTTCAAAGTCTGGTGCTAGAAACACTGCCTAGTATAGGTGGTGTGCTGGTCCCGGGGGGAGGTTACCGTGAGGCGTGGTCAGAGTCCAGTCCTGGGTCGAGGGTCTGGAGACTGTTTACCAAGGGCGAAGCGGGGTCCAAAGCGAGGAGCCGGGCAAGGTTGGGAACTCTGGAAGAACAGGTCTGGGTGCTGGCAGAAACAGGTTTCCAACGTTGCTTCCACAACCTGGGACTGGGCTGACTGGCCTTTATCTTCTCTGAGGCCAAGGGCTGTCCCGGCCCACAGGTGACCCACCTCTCCTGGCCTTAAGGCGAGCACTCCTCCTGGGAGAAACCAGTTCCCTCCGCCTCTCTGCCCTGAGCCTCTGCAGCTCAGGAGAGGCTGGAGGGTTACTGGACCCAGGGGGAGACTCACCTTCCCCTGACAGGGCTGGGAGAGGCGCACCTGTAGGCAATGGGTCCTCAATCACCTCCGGAGCCAGAGCGGATTCATATGGTGTCTGCTCCTGAGGATCCGGCACAGGTACAGGCACTTCAGATTCAAGGCCCTGCCCCAGCTCAGCCGGCCCTGGAGGCGGGGACTCCTGTGCAGGCTGGGATTCCTCCGGTTCAGCCTCTGAATCAGATTCCCAGGCCATCACAAGTGGAGAGCTGCCAAGTAAGGTAACAAAATTTGCATTTGATATCAAATGCTTGTGGTAATCAAAGCTTAGCTCTGCTGAGAAACTGCTGGATGATGGATTGTATTTCAGCCTGCTGCTTTTTTGTGGAAGTTTGTTAAGGTCACTATTGAACCCTGCAAGATAATGGCAAGTGAATTGAATGATTCAAAATTACTTGTTCGCATTACTGGGTTAGAAATTAAATTGCAGATTTGTTCAGGAGAGACACGGGGAATCCTACAACTTGCTAATAGTACATGCATGCATAAGCTGGGAATGCAATGTTCTTATTTAGGGAAGGGTCACAGCTAGTAGGGAACCTGTTTTGCTTGGAGACGGTTCCAGGTTCAATTCCAGGCTTTTTCCATCTAGGTCACATCACTGAAACTCAGCTCCAAACTCTGGCTTCGTCCTTCTAACTAACCACCCATTTGCCATCTCCCACAGAGCTCCTTTCCTTTGTTTCCCTTAATGGCCCATCGCCCAGGCTATCGCCTCAACGTGGAAAGCTAGAAGAATCTTGCACACAGCCTACTTCCGCCCCCGCACCAAACTCAGAAACACACACACACACACACACACAAATAGTGTTGCAGTAGATGTTCCTGCTCACAAATATTAAACTATAAAGAGTTTGGGCACAGTGCTGAGTCCAATGGAATCCTCTGGATGCTTTTGCGACAGAATAATACCTAACAATGTGATTAGCAGTTGAGTAAGCTACAGGAAACATGCCTCTTTGTGTTTTATCATTCCTCACCTTGCTGGCTCACTTTTCCCAATGAAAATCAACCAGCATTCATGTCTGTGTGTTCACAGCTTGCTGAGCAGCGTGCGTTTGAGAATCCGAACTTGCATCATCAGGCTCCTGGTAATTATGCAGATGAGGCTGCATTTTAAACTGCTTGAGAGCTACTCAAACTGGGCGCAGCCAAAGCAAGCTACAAATGGTGCTGAATGCTAAAACAAGGCAGGCGGGAAAAGGAAACTGTTTTCTGTTTTTACTTGCCAGAGAGGCGCGGCTGTTACCTGCAGGCATCAGAAACACTGGCCAGAAAGCAGAATTTTGAGGGCAGAATTGCCTTTTTCCTTGCTGTACCTGCAGCAGTTGCCAGGCTGCCCCTTAGCTCAGTGGTAGAGCATCTGCCTAGCCCAGGTTCAGTCCCCATCATCTCCAGGTAGGACTGGAAGAGATCTTAATCTGAAACCACAGAGAGCCACTGCCTCTCCTTGAGAGCCAGTGTGGTGTAGTGGTTAAGAGCGATAGACTCGTAATCTGGGGAACCGGGTTCGCGTCTCCGCTCCTCCACTTGCAGCTGCTGGGTGACCTTGGGCTAGTCACACTTCTCTGAAGTCTCTCAGCCCCACTCACCTCACAGAGTGTTTGTTATGGGGGAGGAAGGGAAAGGAGAATGTTAGCCGCTTTGAGACTCCTTCAGGTAGTGATAAAGCGGGAAATCAAATCCAAACTCTCCTTGTATACAGTACTGAGCTAGATCAGCCAACAGAATATGCTCTTAATTCGCTTGCCATCAAGGCAACTGCAGCCTACCAGCCGAAGATGCTCAGCACTACCTCCCTCGCCCTATGCTTGCAATGGCAGGCAAGCAACTTCCACCCACTGACTTGGATTAGGACTAACTTACAGTTTGCTCAGACTCTCTTCAGCTGCAATTAGAATATGTATGTATGCACAAGGTATGGGATCCTCATCAGTGCCTACCAAATATGGCCAACACTCAGGGAAGACGAGAGCTGTGATTTAACAGGCAGAGGGCACCATGTTGGCCTTTTCCTGGTGTGGACAACACTGGCCTAGGTGGACAATGCTCTGATTAAGTTTTTTTCCTGAGATCCTGCTTCATTGCACAAGTCGGATTAAATGTGGGTTCTCCTGGCTCCCTATTTCTACACTGGGGTGGGGAAGGTGGTGCGTCACCTCTCATCGCTGTTGGGTAGAGGCTGTTATGAGTCTAGCAAGAAGCACAGGTTTCACAGCCCTGCTGCAGAGGGAGAGGCTGCAATTTCTATAACAACCACCACCATTTCTCCTTGTAACATTTTAGAGCCGTTCTCTACATAGCTTCCACCGAAGACACCATCTCACCTATGAAGACAACCAACTGCTTATTTTTGATATTAACACTACCAAGCCTTTCATTTTCAGGGGGTGGTAGACAATACAGTGCTTAGTAACTTGTTCCATTAGTGCAAGCATGTACACCTTCCCCTGACATTTGTTAGGGGGGGCGGTTCACACAACTCTCCAGAGCCAATTTGGGGAGCGCATGGAGGCGCACAGGGAAAGTACCATTGCTCAAGCGTAAATCCTTGCACTAATGGAACAAGTGCATTAGATACCTCCTACTAACTCAAATAGCCACTTTCAAGCACAAAGGAGATTCCGCCTACATTCCACTAGGAAGCAGGTGGCTCCGCCTCCTAATATTAACCCTCACCTCACTGCAGTTCTGTTTCTATACTTTTTACTGCTCTGTTTTCCAAGCAGAAGGTGTTAGAAATCTTCATTTCCCCCCTTATTTGAAATGTCAAATTCTGCTGGCGGTAGAACTTTCTGCGTTTTGTTTGGGTTTTTTTAAAAAAAGAAAGAACTCATCTCACTTGTTTTTCTCTATAACCCCCCTCCCCCCCAAAAAAAACCCAACAACAAATGTCACTCCACATCCTTATGGAGATTTAGAGAAAAATAAAGCTGCGTTGTGAAATCATCTGCGTTGTGAAATGTGAAGCAGGACGATAACAAAATACAAAGTGTTTCATGATTGCCCCGGTTCTCACAAAGCATGGATTACACGTTGACAAGATGATCAATAGCGCAGCAAAACAAAGGTTCCTTTAGCATTATTGCTTGACAAAGATTCTCCCTCATGGTAGCCCTTACATTTTTATTGCGGTCTGAATTCATCTCCCCGGATTACAAGCCTTGAACGCATTCTACCACAAATTTCACCTGCTTGAGTAAACAGAGGGCAAAAGGAGAAGAGGATTAGCCACAGAACCTACTTGAATAATATATAACACAGGAAAAGGAAGGGGTTCTTCAGCAACATCATGGGTCTCCTGGAAGAGTACAGGGAGGAACTATGGCAGCGAATTCCTGGAGGCAATGCTGCATTTTTCCTAGGCCACATTCACACTGTGGATTGTATTCAAAGTAGCACTAAGGGTTCCATTGTGCAATTGGACTTCTCCCCCTAAATATGTTCTACAGGTTCCCCCAACCTTCCGTACCAGATTTGGGGAGGCCCTGTTGCCCTAGTGCAGTGTTTTCCAAACTTGGGACTTCAACTGTTGTTGGGACTACAAATCCCATCGTCCCAAGCCAGCGGGACCAGTAGCCAGGGATGATGGGAGTTGTAGTCCAACAACAGCTGGAGACTGTTGGGTTTGGGAAACACTGTCCTAGTGGTAATCAATGTGCTATTGCGATGAGTTGGTTGAATACCGTCCTCTAAACATTATGATACCATTTTAACAGTCATGGTCGCCCCCCCCCAAAGAATCCTGCGAACTGTAGTTTGTGAAGGGTGCTTAGAGCTGTTAGGAAACCCCCTGTGCCACTTGAAGCTACAATTCCCACTTTCCTGGGAAGAGGTGTTATTAAACCACTATGGGAACTGTAGCTCTTTGAAGGGGATAGGAGTCTCCTTACAACTCTCAGCACTCTTCACGAACTACAGTTCCCAGGATTATTTGGGGGGAAGTCATGACTGTTTAAAGTGTTGTAGTATTGCTTTAAATGCATAGTGTGGCTGTGAACCAAAACATGGAAAATATGAGCTGATGGATAGGTTAGGGCTGTTTAGAGATGGAAACAGCCACCTTGTACTTGCATTTCCAGCAGTAGAAATTCAACTGATGTAGCATTGCCAAGCACAGATGTCCAGTGACCGACAATGCACCCTCATCTAGAAGTGAGTGCCATTGAACTTACTGCATGGAAATGCATAGGATTGCATTGCATAGGATTGCATTGCAACTCACTGGATCCTCACAGCCTGCTGTCCTTTGATAACTGTGTTGATCAGGAAGAATTTTGACAGTTGCCAAGTTGTCGGGCTGGAGTAAGAAAGAGCATACATACAACGGCGGAATACAAGACGGTTAAAAATAAAGAAGCACAGAAGCTGGGTATCCTGGGCTTATGAAGAGGTTAAATAGTATCTTTGGAGACAATAGCATCAACCTTGGACTGCTCTTAGATAAGTGACATTAAGTTCAAAGCAAGGAAATGCACTTTCTGCCCATCTCACCTCGAGCATTTTGTGCCCTTTTATTTTTTAAAAAAGGCTTTCTAAATCACTCAGTCCAAGTCGCATAATCACAGGAGAATAATGCAAAATGGGCCTTTTTTATGTGATAATGGCAGCCATCAATTGTTTGCTAGAACACGAGAAATGGTGCCTGTAAAATGAGTTCTTCACAGTTCTGTTCTTAACCAACAAATTGAATAATGGGGCAGCAGACTTATCTTCACACAGATACCCAGGCATAAAATTGCTCTCAGTCATTTCAACAGGATAGGAGAGTTCTCCCTATCCACACACACCCAGTACAGATCTATTAATACTGATAGCAACAAGGCATTTGTCTTTATTGTTGCCAAGAGTCCACTTGGTATCTCTTTCCTCTGGAAAGAGGTATATCTGCTGTATAGCCTTTCTCTATGTATTTAGAGAACAGCCATATTTCTCTCAGTGATTTTCTATTAGGCATTGACTTGTAGCTGGAATGGCTTTGTTGTGTTGGTAACCCTGCATGACAAACCTTTACCAGGGAGCTATTGGAACTGAAAATGCTAAATTTTTATGCCTCGTGAAATTTCTTGTTCCCAAGGATCTTTGCGGTGTGTCACCAGTTCTTTTTACACTCAGTAAAAAAGAAATTGGATCCAAATGAGCCCCTTGTGCAAGGCCATCAGAAGGCATTTCTGCACACATAAGCGAGGAAGGGGGGCTGCGTTTGCTGCGCATGCATGGGTCGCGATTCGGCGCTTCTGCACATGTGCAAAGCGTGATTTAGTGCTTCTGCGCATGTGCGAGCACAGAAACCCGGAAATAACCCATTTCGGTACTTCCGGGTTCAGCATGGTGCGAAATCCAAAAACGCACAACCTGTAGTGTCTGTAGCCCAAGGTATGACTGCAGTTGGGCTTTCATTATTATTCTTTTGGGGCAAATACCTAAACTCTGTAGGATTGCAGGGCCCTAGGGTGTTGATTCTGGAAGAAGTGGTGGCTTCTGGCAATGGTGATTAGAGATTGCCAGATTAGAGATTTTTTCTGGGGGTATGCATACCCCTAAACATTTTCTTAATCTAACGGGAGAAGAAACTAAAAAAAATTAAAATTTCCGTTTCTTCTCTAGCACAGTGAATCACCAGTTCCTTTGCTACCCCCGATGGCGGCCTCATTTCCTGTCGCTGTGTTTCCCAAGTCTCAGACGGAAGCGAGTGTTTAATATGTGAAGTAGGAGTCGGAATCTAGCATGGTGATTTGTCATTTTCGTTGTTACCACCTCCAATGGCAGCTTCATTTCCTTTCCCGGTGATTTTCTTGAATCAAAACGAGAGTACCCCCAAACATTTATTTTTTAAAGAAAAAAAAAAGCACAGGATATTTGGGAAGGAAGGAGGTCGACATGGATCAAGGCATGGAAGTCTGAACTCACGCAGTAAACTTAGGGAGTTAGGACACCATTGTACTTGATGTAACCTTTATGAGAAAAAAGGAGGGGACCATTAATAAAGGACACCACCCATGGCACTTTTGTGATTCCCCACCACTGCCAAAGTTTGAGCAAGATGAGATGGGGTGGTGATTGAGCCTTACTGAGGAAACGTGTGTGTGTGTGTGTGTGTGTGTGTGTGAGAGAGAGAGAGAGAGAGAGAGAGAGAGAGAGAAATAACACAACCAACGTCTTCAGAGAAGGAGCCAAACACCAGCACATCAGAGCCCCATCAATGTTCCTCCAGGAATGGCACCTTAGCCCACAGCCACCCTTAAGGTAGGTTAAGCTGAGAATGTCTTATCCAAGGCCACCCACTGAGCTTAATCACTAAACAGGGACTTGAAACTAAGTCTTCCACGTTGAAAACCACAGGCACAGGCAAACTCGGCCCTCCAGACGTTTTGGGACTCCAACTCCCATCATCCCTGGCCACTGGTCCTGTTAGCTAGGGATCATGGGAGTTGTAGTCCCAAACATCTGGATGGCCCAGTTTGCCTATGCCTGCTATACGACATTGGTTCTCAGTTGCCCCAGTTCTAATATGTAGCTTTCATCCAGTAATTTCTTTTTCTTTTAGGAATCTTTATTAATCAAGTATTAGATAAGATCTTTACAATCCAATTCGTACATTTCCACCATCTTTGGAACTGCTAAGGGCAAAAAGAGAGAAATGTGACCTGCTACCATTTTAAAGTATGGAGGGAAAGGTCCACTTTCGGGTGGCATAGTTACTATACAAACAGATAAATGGCACAGCAACTGCCGTAAAAAGGCCCTACCTTGCTCCCACTGTGTCGCTAGATATTTGTGCGAATGATTTGTTGATATCAAGGGGAAGGCAGAATCCAGACACTAACTGTAAACATGCAACTCTGTATGCATTTATTAAGAAGTCAGTTTTTTAAAAAAATTAACCATGAGAGCAGGACAATGGCTTCCATTTCAACAAACTTCCATTATCTGAAAGCTTATCAACTCACTGTATGTTTCCTATGCAACCTAGGGATGTCTATAGAACTTAAATAATGAAAATCCTATGCCGAGGTAACCCAAATTTTGTATAAAGTACAGCTGCATTCTGTGGCCTGCATAATTTATGCAAATTAAATTTGCATCCCTTTGTTTATTTTGCATACCTCATTCTGCTAGCATTTCATTTACTGCTACTCTGAAAATTCAACACAAAAGTGTCCTAAGTGCTATTTATGAAGAAGGGGAAGGAGTTAGTTAACGCAGAGCACAAAGCCCAATTCCCTTACTGCTGGAAATCTCAAAAGCAAATGTCTCTCCTTGGTTTCTGAGGTTTCAGCAGGAAGAGCCCACAGACTTTCAAGCCTGTCTTTGCAGCCCTGAAGACCAGAAACATGGTGGTTTAACAAAACACGGACTTTCAATTACAGAATATAAACAGCTCTCCCTGCCCAGGTTTTTAGCTATGCAAACTTCTGTAAGTAGAACTCCTGAATATCCAAACATCTGATTATTTACATGTTTGAAAACCAACAACTTGTCCTGTACCTCTTTCTTTGTGTGTGTGCAGTTGCAGCCTACCATACAGGCACTTGCAAATTAGCATGTTCTGTGCGTGGAAGTGACCTCTGCCTCCATACAGAGTTACAGTATTAACGTTCACATCTACAAGGGATTGGATGTGTTTGATCCTATCTTGGCTTAAGCAGAGATATGCATGAGCCTGTTGCCCACACCTGCAGCCCATGTGCGCAGCAAAGAATGGAGCTTCTATTGAACCACAGTCACCTGTTTCATCCAAACCAGAAAACTATGGCTACCAGCTTTGGAACAACTCAAGGTCTTAAGCCATGCTGTGGCTGAAGATCCTGGCTTGCTCACACCCACACAAAGGAAACTTTGGCTAACTAAAGACTTTCTGGGTGATTTGTGGCTTGCGCATGCTCCAAGAAAAGGCTCATGTGTTTCTCCGCTTCATAAACCAAGATAGGATCATCCAAAACAGGCTATTGTCTCTTGCCAGCGTTTATTTGCAGTCAAACCTATAGTGTGGCAATTATAAATATCTAGGTACCAGCTAGGATTTATTTTTGGAAACTGCACTGTTGCTTGCGAATAAACATTTACATAGTTCTAGTTACATAGTCAGCCTGAACGCTAACTACCAAAGAAACTACTTTACAAAGACCTCTTTAAAATGCATAATTGCAAAACAGACATTTGATTCCCCTTCGCTGGAAGCGTGGATGTTAAGCCCAGTCTACTTTTCAAGTTGAAATCTGCTTCATTGGCGAGAGCTTTGGCGAAACCTAGTGATGAAAGAAAAGAAAAATCAACAGACGAATAATGCAGTTTGGTGCCATATGCAGTATACCTTCTAGCTGAGCACCTAGAATGTATTTTGGAGAGATATGACCCTCTCCATTTTGCCTTTCAGCTTCCTTTTTAATCATTCCCCTCCTTTTTGGAAGTTTCTTCTTTCGAAATCAAAATGTGACCATGCTGGATTTTCTTGGCAATTATCCATTTATATAGATGCTGAATTTGACAGCGCCATGATCCCTGTTCCCAATGAGATATCAGAGTATCATGGGCAGGAATGGTGAATATGTTATTTCCAGGTGTTGCTGGGCAACTTCCCAAGTCCTTTAGCAATGACTATGCAGAAACCAAGGAGAGACCATGCTGGGTGAAGTTGATGGAAGCTGAAGGCTATCAAGATCTGGACTGAGATGGTTCCCTGTCTCCTGATTAATACCATACATCACTTATGTCTACCAGAATACTCATGTAATGATTTACAGGAGAAATCCATGCACACTTTGTGGTCTCACAGTGAGCTCAGGATTGGACAACGTGACATCCTATGTCTACAGAGAACACACACGCAGAAGATCACAGGTTCAAGCCCCGGTGTCTCCAGGCTGAGGGAGACCCCTGACCTGAAATCCAGGAAAGCTGTTGCTACCCTGCGTAAAAAAGTTAAAGGTAAAGGACCCTTGGATGGTTAAGTCCAGTCAAAGGTGACTATGAGGTGTGGCACTCATTTCACTTTCAGGCCAAGGGAGCCGGCGTTTGTCCACAGACAGCTTTCCGATGTGGCCAACATGACTAAACTGCTTCTGGCACAAAAGAACACTGTGAGGGAAGCCAGAGCGCATGGAAACGCCGTTTATCTGTTTATCTTCCCACTGCAGCGGTACCTATTTATCTACTTGCACTGGCGTGCTTTCAAAATGCTAGGTTGGCAGGAGCTGGGACAGAGCAACAGGAACTCGCCCCATCGCGAAGATTTGAACTGCCGACCTTCTGATCAGCAAGTCCAAGAGGCTCAGTGGTTTAGACCACAGCGCCACCGGTGTGCTAGTTGGATCATTTTTCTGACTCGATATAAGGCATCTTCCTAGGTTCCGTCCTGCCCCTTTTGATTTGTACCAGGGGTGAGAAAGACTTTTTTTTTTACAGATTCAGTTTCCATTTGCCATTTTGCCCCTACATCAATGTAGCCATGTCAAATGCCATTTCCAACTCTCTGAAATAATCATCTTTTCTGTCTCCTACTATGGCTGATCTATGAGCCACAGGTGCGCTAATGACAGATGATCGATGCCAGCAATTGCAAAGAAGAATGTGATGATTACATGAGAAAGAGAACAGCTGGAGGAACTAAGGATTCTACAGCACACACCAAACTTCTCCATCTATCTTCTGGAAGCCAGTGTATTTGGCCTTGCAGTGCAATCCTATACACCTACTCGGGAGTAAGCCCCACTGAGGTTAATGGGGACTGCTCCCACAAAGTGAGTATAGGCCTGCAGCCTTAATGCTTTTTTGTGTCCCCTGACAGAGAACCAAGATTCCACGGGAAGATAAAGCAGTTGAATCTTGATGTTTGTGGACTTGCTCACTTTAAAAACAAACAAAACATATCCGATTTATCCAGGTACAGCTTTCCATTCTGGTTGATTTTTTCCCCCATGGTGGCGTTGTAATTCAGATGATAAATTTGACACGTACAAATGAAAATCGTCCTGGTGGGACAATCTGTCTTGAAGCCAAGCTGTAGCAGATCTGATTTAAGGGCACAGGGAAAGTCAAAGTTTTGTCTTTGGGGCCCAACAAAATCCCAAGCGGACTGCTTATAATATCAGCTTCATAAAAAAGACAGGAGGCTGTAAATCACTCCTCCCTTGTTATGCGGCTGCTGTGCATGCTGCCTAGAGGGTGCTCTTTCTAATAAAGCTGTGAAAATCAGAAAGTTCAGTCACAGCCTTCCAAAGAAGCCACAGTGCTGCTGCGTGGTTTCTCTTCTTTTGAGGGGAGCCATTTTGGTGCAAAGTGTACAGGCCCTGCTTTAAACAAGACATATAAATTAAGTTTCACACGGTTCTAGCAGCAAGCTAACTTTCCAGGACTTCCCTGAGGCTTCTCTCTTTGAAGCAGTCCCTGAAGTGAGCAAATTGCTGGTTGGGAACCGAACGCTCCCAGCTAAAAGCAAGATATTCACTTCATTCCACATTCAATCTATGCGTGAATACAGATACACAGAGCAGGCCTGAAGCAAAGCAGAAGGTGGCGTCCCCTCCATTCAATGTACAGTAGGAGTAGGAAAGTAAACGTAGCTCAGGAGGTAAATGTGGTACCCACTCTGAGCTTTCCCCAGGCCACAGTCCTCACTGGAACTGATTTTGCATCCTGGGTGTTTTCGGCTGGATGGAACGTATCCTCAAATTCCATCCACTCATGCAAGAATCAGTCGGGATATGTGAGTGTGTGAAGAAACTAAGAAAGGTAAAAATTACACTCACTGTTCCACCCACTTTCAATTCTCTGTTCAGATCTACAGGACCGCCTCTCCCGGTATGCCCCACGGAGAGCCTCAAGCTCCATAAATAGCAACACCTAGTGGTCCCAGGCCCTAAGGAAGTTAGATTAGCTTCAACCAGAGCCAGGGCCTTTTCAACTCTGGCTCCGACCCGGTGGAACGCTCTGCCTCATGAGACCAGGGCCCTGCAGGATCTGATTTCTTTCCGCAGGGCCTGTAAGACAGAGTTGTTCCGCCTGGCCTTTGGCTTGGAGCCAATTTGATTCCCTCCCCCTCTTTCTTTTTCCTTTTTCCTTTCTCCTCCTGTGATGAGGCTGCATTTTAATATTTTAATGTTTCAATATTTTAATTGCTGTATTTTAATCTTGTTTTTAAGTTGTATTCATTCAACTTGTTTTTATTATTGCTTGTTAGCCGCCCTGAGCCCGGCCTTGGCTGGGGAGGGCGGGGTATAAATAAAAATTATTATTATTATTATTATTATCTAAGAAATAAAATCCTACCAAACAAATGGAACCTGGTGTGTGTGTGTGTGTGTGTGTGTGTGTGTGTGTGTTTGAACCTTTTTTTATACTTCCCAGAAACCTCTCCAGAACAAACTCCTGCAGCAGTCTTTTGCACCTGCAGCATGAACAAGCGGCATAAATAAACCTTCATTTGGGCTGATCTTTGCTTCCTTACCAAGCTCCCTCAGAGCCAAGAAACGCAACTGCAATGTTAGCCAGACTATGACTTACTGTGAACTCAGCACCAGTGCTTTTCTTGATGTCATCCACAGACAGCCCTTCCCAGATTTCAATCAGCGTCAGTCCCTTTTTCTTGTCGACATCAAACACAGCCTGCAGGTTCGGAAAGAAATGCAAAATGTTTCGGTCTAAGAAAAGGAAAGGAAGGGAGCCTTGCTAGCTGAATGAAGCCAATGCTTCAAGTTGATAAATACCAATTCCCTCCACCTTAGCACTGATTTTCGGGAGCACTTTTGGCTGGATGGGGTTATAAATGCCTTAAATAAAATGAAGTAAGGACTTAAGATTGCTATGCAAACTGTAGTATTTGGGAAATATGGCTTGACTGCTGCACGGTTACAAGAGCTGATAGCATGTGAGAGACATCTGCATCTTCTTCCTGGGCCAGGTTTGCAACACCCCTTCTCATCAAGGGAGCCAGGATATTAAAATTCAAGAGTTAGTCATGGGCAACTCAAACCCTCATTACAGGATTATCGAGAAGATAAAAATGCCCCTCCCAAGCCGCTCAGCAAAAAAGATGGATCAGAAATGCAACAAACGTAAGATAACCTACCTTTTCTGTTATGATGCGGTTCACACACTGTTTTCCCGTAATTGGCAAAGTGCATTTCTCCAAAATCTTGTGGGCATTGCCCTACAGTGAACACACACACACACATACAAATGAATGATCAGCTTGTCAGAGCAAACTAGTTGCTTGAAATTCAAAAGGACTTGCAGTCAGTAACTTCAGACTGAGACAAATATATGCTACCTCCAGCTCAGAAGCTTCCACTGTGTTTGGACCTGTTGTGGAAGACTCACGAATTCATTGCTGAAATATTCCGAGGTCCTTAGTGACATGGGTAACAATGACTTACTCAAGAAGGCATACACAACAGGACTGGCATACACTCAAGTTCACTTGGAGCCTTCGTTATACATATTTAAGCACCAGGGGAAAACGTTCCTCTTCAACCAGTTTGCAACATCCTATATCCTTTCAAATGTGTTTGTGGAAGGGGGTGGGAGTTACTGGTTTGTTTTGCTTTTGTTCTTGTTTTCCTTACGAATTTTGTGTTTTTGTCTTGTATTTTTATGCTGTGAACTGCCCTGAGATCTACAGATGAAGGGCGGGGTGCAAATTTTATAGATAAAAATAGCAATACGATAATAACTTCCGCACTCCCTGTTCCTGCTCACTTCTGGGACACCATGAAACACAGACATAGGAACCACATGGGTTCGGCATGTCACTGAATCAAAGAATTATAGAGTTGGAAGAGACCCAGAGGGTCATCTAGTCCAACCCCCAGCAATGCAAATATCACAGCTAGACCATATAGTTCCTTTCCATGCTTGTGATGTCCCTTCGCAAGGGAGGAAGCAGACAGCAACATTGGTGTTAAAAGGAATCATGTTGGCTGCCTGGCCAGAAATTATTGGTGCATTCTGGGATTCACCACACCGAAGCAGGTTCTAATACTATCAGTATATTTCAAAAATAGCTGTTAATGCCTCTTCACTTTATGAGTAAAAACGGCATTTCCCCCAGTAGTAGTAGTAATAAAATAAATAAATAAATACATAAAATAATAATAATAATAATAATAATAATAATAATAATAATAATAATAATATTTATACCCCGCCCATCTGACTGGGCTTCCCGAGCCACTCCGGGCGGCTTCCAAAAAAAATATTAAAATACTGTAAACATCAAACATTAAAAGCTTCCCTAAACAGGGCTGCCTTCAGATATCTTCTAAAAGTCTGGTGGTAGTTGTTCTCGTTGACATCTGGTGGGAGGGCCTTCCACAGGGAGGGCGCCACTACTGAGAAGGCCCTCTGCCTGGTTCCCTGTAACTTGGCTTCTCGCAGTGAGGAAACCGCCAGAAGGCCCTCGGTGCTGGACCTCAGTGTCCGGGTAGAACGATGGGGGTGGAGACGCTCCTTCAGATATACTGGACCGAGGCCGTTTAGGGCTTTAAAGGTCAGCACCAACACTTTGAATTGTGCCCGGAAATTGTGCCCCAGGAATATTGAAGTTTCCTAGTAGCATTGCCTAGAACGATACACAGCTATTCTCTGCTCATATTTTGTGATAACAATTTTAAAAATTGTCCCAATATACTGCTGCAATGGTATGTCCTCCTTTATATGCAGGAACAGGCAACACTGTAAAGGACAGGGGCATCTGGGATTATCTTAAAATCTTTCCTACTCTTGCCCTGTTGTTCTCTTATGATTGGCACATAAAAAAACAAAAAAAACCCTGTTGCCTATAATGTTTTTCGCAAAATCGAGCCCTCTCTCCAACTCCTTGCAGGTTGCCCCAATTGCAAAAAAATAAAATAAAACTGCTTTCCTGGGTAGTCAAGCATTGTCCCTTTAAACTGTGATGATTTTACAAATTTTACAGTGGTGTCGACTCTGCCTACCAAAATGGGTTTTTAATTTATTCTCCCCCCTCCCCACTTTATGTCAAGGAACAATTGCTTCACTCCAATTCCTACCAGTTAACATCTGTTTCTGCATTCAAGGCAGCTAGCCCCCCCTGAGTGAAATTGACAGGTATTTAAGGGGAAATGACAATGCTTAATTCAAGGACCTTCCAAGTTCTGTTCCCGGGAAAGGAACAATTCATCTGTGCTATTTTTATAGAAAAGTGTTCATCAACCCATCAGGTATACCTTTAAGGTCATGCAATATCTCCTTCTAAGCATCCCGGGGAGATTGAAATGCTCAGGCTTGAGGAAAGAAGACTGCTTTCCAGGCAGCCGCTGTGACCCCAAGCATTGCAGAATGCTGCAGTTAAATATGATCTTGCTTAACTGCAGTTAAATATGATCTTACTGTCACTGGTTAAAACCTTTCTGAAGCCGCATCTACAGAAAAATAGCCGCCAGAATGGGAATAGAAGAACAGAGAATTTGGCCCAGCCTTTGTAACATCGTCCTATCAAATCTCCCCACAAGCAATTAATAAGCAAAGACTCATGCTTAGCCCAAAGGTTGAAGGTCAAGGGTCAAAGCATTATTATTTCTAAAATGTGTATTACACAGTCCCATTCTGCAGCATATTCCCATTGGTCCATTTGCACAAACACCAACACACCCCTCAACTGTGAAGCATTAAAGGCAAAGGGACACCTAACCATTAGGTCCAGTTGTGTCCGACTCTGGGGTTGCGGCACTCATCTCGCTTTATTGGCCGAGGGAGCTGGCGTACAGCTTCCGGGTCATGTGGCCAGCATGACTAAACCGCTTCTGGCGAACCAGAGCAACGCATGGAAACACCATTTACCTTCCCGCCAGAGCAGTACCTATTTATCGACTTGCACTTTGACGTGCTTTCGAACTGCTAGGTTGGCAGGAGCAGGGACCGAGCAACGGGAGCTCACCCCGTCGCCGGGATTGGAACTGCCGACCTTCTAATCAGCAAGCCCAAGAAGCTCAGTGGTTTAGACCACAGCGCTACCCGTGTCCCTTTTGACTGTAGAGGCAGAGCACAGCCATCATGGCTAGTAGCCACGGGCTTTTAAATCTGCTCTTCCACTCGTGCAGCAAAATTTTCTCCTCCTCCCCACAACCCGTGCACCCTGAAAACCTGCTCCAGAAAGTTGGAGGAAAACACAAGAGAAGAAGACCCATTGTGTGACTGGAACTCTGTGCACACAGAATTGGACAGAACCTAGGGTATGTTTTCAGTCTAAGGAGAAATCCACAAGAAGAGAATATTTATAAAAAGATTACCTTTGCAGAGTGCTCCATAGTGACGACCACTTTAGTTCTTGAGCTGGACACCAAATCCATGGCGCCTCCCATGCCTTTCACCATCTTACCCTAAAAACACAAGATTTCACACAAGAAGAAAAAGAAGAACAGGTGTCAACAGCACAGCTCAATATACCAACACTCTTTGCTTTGATGCATTAAATCTACAGATTTTGGAAAACAAGCATCAAACCCGCACAAAATTCAAAATTATGCCAACGGTCCCTTTAGTTTCTCTCTGAATAAATTATTCTTCATAACATCTCCAAGTCTCTACATATCACAAGCATACCATTTTGAGAGTGTTACCATATTATTTATGGGGAAAGAAGATTGATGGGCAAAACGAGGAACTGCGTCTTGTCTCCAAATAACTATAATTCTTCAGCACACATGGGTTGTGTGACCAAAAGATTTGGATTATATTGCTAGGCCACTGAAGACTCTATTTAGTTGCAAACCTGATGGCAACCACTTAGCGTGCATGGTTGTTTGGGAAATGCAGTCATTTCAAAATGGCAAACTCGAATTTAATTTAATTCACTTTATTTCCCAGGATCTTTCAGGAGGAAGGACTGAGTGCTTTCCCAACATGTAGGTGACAACTGCACACATTCACCTGAAGGGTAATTCCCATTTGTTTTATGTGAAGCAGAAGACCGCCAAGCAAGCGCTGCTGCCAAAAGCCTTGTGTGACTGCCCTGACGTATCTAAACAGCTGGTTCTTTGGATTGGCCCAACTGTTTGAAAATTCAGCAGGGACAGGATCAGCATTGGTCCATCAAGCTCAATAATGTCTAACCTGCCTGGCAGCAGCTCTCCAAGGTTTGCGGCAAGGATCTCTCCCAGTCCTACCTGGAGATACCAGGGTTCTTGTTCATGCAAGTAGATGCACTACCATTGAGCCAAGACCCTTACCCAATGAACAGGTCCACACCCAAATAAACCTGTTTAGAACTGAGGCAGCAGCTAACCAGAGCTGGCTCTGCATCGTATAAGGCAGAGGTTTTCAACCTTTTTGAGTCCACGGCTCCCTTGACCAACTACATTCTTTCTGCAGCTCCCCTGTGGGGCTCAGGAGCCCTGTTATGTCACCCTTTGCCTGCAGATCTGGCAGCCTCTTGTTTGTTGTTGTTTAGTCATTTAGTCGTGTCTGACTCTTCGTGACCCCATGGACCAGAGCACGCCAGGCACTCCTGTCTTCCACTGCCTCCCGCAGTTTGGTCAAACTCATGCTGGTAGCTTCGAGAACACTGTCCAACCATCTCGTCCTCTGTCGTCTCTCTTACCAGCCCCTTACCCTTCTTCAAACACCCTCCCTTGTGGAGAGTTCCTTCAGCCTCCTCTCCCCTCGCCTTGGAAGTCCTCTGGGCAGCCGCAGCTGCAGCCCCTGGTCTCTGAGCTGCCCCACTGCCCCACAGGGACTTGGGAAGCACCCCCTGGCCAGCCCCAGAGGCACCATTCGCCTGGGGAGCTTGTAGCCAAAGCTGCTGCAATAAACAGCTGTGCAAGCCTTTGGGAGGAAGACGTGAGAGGGCATCAGAGGAAGGAGAGAAGGAAGGAAAGAGGGACAGAGGCCAGTGTTGCTCGCAGCATCCCTGACCATCATTCAAGGCACCCCAGGGAGCCACAGCACACTGGTTGAAAACTACTGGGGTAAGGTGTTAAAGCTAGTTTCTACTCATACTCTCCTTCCATGGAAGAAATTGCAAAGATTTAAAAATAGCAGCACAAAAACAAGTGTTCGGCAATATGTTATTTTTTGCAGTTACAGATAGGTAGCCGTGTTGGTCTGCCATAGTCAAAACAAAATAAAAAAATTCCTTCCAGTAGCACCTTAAAGACCAACTAAGTTAGTTCTTGGTATGAGCTTTCGTGTGCATGCACACTTCTTCAGATACACTGAAACAGAAGTCACCAGACCCTTCTATATAGTGAGAAGGATGAGAAGGCTCATCATAGCTATCTGCCAATCACCCAACCCCACCACCCTTCTGAGTAATACCCCTCTCCACCTTCTCACTATATAGAAGGGTCTGGTGACTTCTGTTTCAGTGTATCTGAAGAAGTGTGCATGCACACGAAAGCTCATACCAAGAACTAACTTAGTTGGTCTTTAAGGTGCTACTGGAAGGAATTTTTTTATTTTATTTTTTGCAGTTTTAGAAATCGTTGAAAGTCATGAAAAACTAACCATAAGGACGCCTTGAACAAAATTTCCTTCTTCCCCAAGTCAGTATGTTTGAAATATATATATATTGTATATATTTGTATTGTATGTAAAGTACTGTGTGTAAAATGTAAACAATCTTAATATCCACTACCTGCTACTGCAGCTTGAGTTATTTTTAAAAAAACAACAAAAGCAACCCCCTTGTGCTTGAATACTTTGTTTTCCCATTTCCTCAATAAAAAAAGTACATGACTGGAAAGAACCAAAGATGAATTGCCCTGAAATATATTTACTGTGTCATTTTTTCCCCAAGTGACTACCAGCCTCAGAATGGTACAATTACAGAACTATTGTCATCATATTGCTATCTCCGACAGATAGATTAGATCTGGAGGAATGCAGAGGAGGAAAGAAGAGCCCAATGAACTTTACCAAGAAATGCAAGGAAATTACTATGCTGACATCCCCCCCCCCGCCCCCCGGCAGTACAAGGAATAAAAGCATAAAGCTGGTTCAAAAATCCTTCAAGCGCAATGCAGAAAGATATACAAATGCCAATCTGAGCACATACACACTCAAAGCTTCCAAAAGATGGGTATACACCGTATTTTTCGCTCCATAAGACGCACCTGACCATAAGACGCACCTAGTTTTAGAGGGGGAATGCAAGGGGCGGGGAATTATTTAAAGGGAGCGCTGAGCAGAGCCTGTATGCATCCCTTTCATGAGCCGCATGGAGCGTGTGTGTGGCGCTTGGAGGCTTTTCCCTGAGGAGGGAGAAGGGCAGGGTTCAGTCCCTTCCCCCAACTTCCGCAAAAGCCTGCAAGAGCTGTGCTCCCTTTAAAGAGCCGCATGGAGCGTCTGTGCAGCTCTTGGGGGCTTTTCCATAGGAAGGATAAGGGACTGACGGGGGAAAGCCCCCAAGAGCCACACGCACGCTCCAAGTGGCTCTTTAAAGTGAGTGCTGAGCAGAGCCTCCCGCCTGCATCCGCCCCATAAGACGCACACACATTTCCCCTTACTTTTTAGGAGGGGAAAAGTGCGTCTTATGGAGCGAAAAATACAGTATCCTATATCCACAATGTGACACCCTCCCTTTGTCGCAGTGCTGTCTGAGCAATCCTGCTTTTGAACCAACCATTATTTACAGAGGCAAAGATATAACTTTAGATCTACAGGACCGCCTCTCCCGGTATGCCCCACGGAGAGCCTCAAGCTCCATAAATAGCAACACCTAGTGGTCCCAGGCCCTAAGGAAGTTAGATTAGCTTCAACCAGAGCCAGGGCCTTTTCAACTCTGGCTCCGGCCTGGTGGAACGCTCTGCCTCATGAGACCAGGGCCCTGCAGGATCTGATTTCTTTCCGCAGGGCCTGTAAGACAGAGTTGTTCCGCCTGGCCTTTGGCTTGGAGCCAATTTGATTCCCTCCCTCCCTCTCTCTTTTTTTTTATTTTCCTTCTCCTCCTGCGATGAGGCTACATTTTAATATTTTAATGTTCCATTATTTTAATGCTGTATTTTATTTTTGTTTTTAAGTTGTAATCATTCATTTTGTTTTTATTATTGCTTGTAAGCCGCTCTGAGCCCAGCCTTGGCTGGGGAGGGCGGGGTATAAATAAAAAATTATTATTATTATTATTATTATTATTATTATTATTATTAATGTATACGCCGCTCTTTATCCAAGGATCACAGGACAGTTTGCAGCATAGAACCACACAAATGCATAACATAATAGCAAACAAAACAGTAATGCCTCCCCCCTCCAAAACACACACAGAGAGAGTGAGAGGGCGCATCCCTTTTAGGTAATTGGTTCCACTGAGGAATTGCTCTTTCTTTCATGCCAATTTGGGAAATTAATTCCTCCTTAAAGCTTCATAGCCCAGTAGGAAAGCTGAAAATAATGCCAATATATTTCACATCTGGCAAACCATGCGCCCCTTAGGCTTCAGATAGTACATAGGGAGACGATTCTAACAAGCCCGGGACACAAATTTTCGCGGCCCTCTGCTGGCCCATTTACCAGAAGCAATGTATTTAGCGTTAGATCTGGAAGTGTATACTAGATTCTGACCAAACTAAGCCTCCTAGAGCAAAATATACATAGGAGGCCTAGTTTGGTCAGAATTGGGTATACACTTCCAGAGTTAAATCTAAATACATCACTTCTGGTAAATGAGCCGCCATAGCTGCTAGAGGGCTGTGGAAATTTGGGTCCTGGGCTTTTTAGACCCTTCTCCCCATGTACTACCTGAAACCAAAGGGGCGCAATGGTTGGCAAATGTGAAATTCTTTTCAGCTCTTCTACCCCCTATTTAGGGTCTTGGCTTACACTGACCTCTAAAGATACAGTGGTACCTCGGGTTACAGATGCTTCAGGTTACAGACTCCGCTAACCCAGAAATAGTACCTCGGATTAAGAACTTTGCTTCAGGATGAGAACAGAAATCGTGAGGCGGCGGCGGTAGGCCCCATTAGCTAAAGTGGTATCTCAGGTTAAGAACGGACCTCCGGAACGAATTAAGTTCTTAACCTGAGGTACCACTGTAATAAATTGATGCATTCATTAATGTATCTGACTTTGCTTGTTTTGTAGCATCTATGGAAAACCAAATGCAAATACACACCCTGGAAAGGAGCAACATTTTTTTACCACATCTGTGTCTTCTGGTAAGCCGCACCATGCATTCTTTCTTCTGACTCTGATAATAACTCTTAAGATAAGTAATCTTTAAAAGAGTTCCTGATACCCTCTTCCTCTCCATTCTTTAAGGTGGTATTGGAATACAACTTCCATCACTGTACCCATCCCACACAAATGGGAGGCTCTCAACACCTGAAAAATACCATGTATAATGTAACCCTATTTCTAGTTACTTGGGATGTAAGTTTTGTTGTTGTTGTTTAGTCGTTTAGTCGTGTCTGACTCTTCGTGACCCCATGGACCAGAGCACGCCAGGCACTCCTGTCTTCCACTGCCTCCCGCAGTTTGGTCAAACTCATGCTGGTAGCTTCGAGAACACTGTCCAACCATCTAATCCTCTGTTGTCCACTTCTCCTTGTGCCCTCCATCTTTCCCAACATCAGGGTCTTTTCCAGAGAGTCTTCTCTTCTCATGAGGTGGCCAAAGTATTGGAGCCTCAGCTTCAGAATCTGTCCTTCCAGTGAGCACTCAGGGCTGATTTCCTGAAGAATGGAGAGGTTTGATCTTCTTGCAGTCCATGGGACTCTCAAGAGTCTTCTCCAGCACCATAATTCAAAAGCATCAATTCTTTGGCGATCAGCCTTCTTTATGGTCCAGCTCTCACTTCTATACATCACTACTGGGAAAACCATAGCTTTAACTACCAGTATATAGACCTTTGTCGGCAAGGTGATGTCTCTGCTTTTTAAGATGCTGTCTAGGTTTGTCATTGTAAGTTAGTCTACCATTTCTGAAGCGGAAGAGTCACGATGAGGTGACTTTCCCCCCACCCTGCAATATTTACTGCCCCGTGGGGTTGCTGTGGAGATAAACAGGAAAGCAACTTTAAGGGCCTTTGCGAACAAGCACTACAAAGAAGCATTCAAGGAGGCTAGAAATGGCTCTGCCTGCTTCCTTGGGGAGCCTGCTACCATGGTAGCCTCGTCATAAGGCATATTCAGTAATATGGTTTTGCCCAGGAGACAGCTGCCAGGAGCAGTCATTTTGCAAGAACCCCTTTCTGAATACAAGGAGAGCTGATAAAAGTTGGCAGAAAGTTTCGAAGCGTTTGCATGCCGACTGTAGAACTTTCCCCAAATTTATTCTTCAGGATTCATCAACAGTTAGCCTCAGGGCATCTGTCACCGGTTCAGTGGTTTATTTGCTGTTGCATCAGAGCAGCAGCATCAGTATTTATGGTATTAATATTAATAAATCCCTAAGAGACCTCATCCATCACTTTTAATCTCTCCTCCAACTCCTATCCCATTGCTCTTAAAGTGTGATCTTCAATGGCTCAGGGCTATTTTACCAATATAAAAGCATCATTAGTCAAAGAAACTACAGCCTCATATTCAACATTTCTGTCGGGGGGGGGGGGAGGTTTTCACCCAGAAGAGCAACATAATTCATCGCCAAATGTACTTCTTGATGCAGCCGTTGCAGATAACTCATCACAAAAGAACCAGTTTAAAATTGTGCTTTCTGTTTGTTTGTTTTTACAAGATAGAACCAGCTAAAACCCAAAAAATGAATCCACAGTAATTAGTGCTTCAAATACTATTAAGGAAAATTTGCTACTGAACGTCAAGCCTTTTCAAAATGGACACACTACAGGGTTGGCAACACCTCCTGCAAATCGTACAAATGATGACTTGTGCACGTTTTATGTCAGAACGTATTATTTTCCTCCTATTTCAAATGAAGGTGTATGTCGTCTGAAAAGAGAGCTCCTTCAGATGCACAAATGGGCTCAATTATAGGGAAGCAGAGTTTTGACTATTCTCTTTCAAATGGAAGCCCCTGGTCTGCTGTGTTGCAAAATGGTTTGGTCTTTCAAATCTGGGGGGTGAGGGTATAGGGGTAGGCTGGGGTCCCCCCCCATTCTTTCAAAAATAATAGCCCCACTGTTCACATGGAGCTTAGTAGAGTATGAAAAGAATAATTTCATTCATACCTACATGCTTAGTCAGAAGTAAGCATCATTGAGTTCAATGGGACATACTCCCAGAGGTTGTGCAATTGTGCATAGGACTCCAGCCCAAGGCAGACTTTCTTTTAAGAAACTAGACTATAGTGAGGATCTTAAAGACTAACAACACATTTACAGCAGGAAGAAATGATGGCCATTCAGATCTTGTTGGACTCCAAGTCTAATCATCTCTGACCACTGGCCATGCTTGCTGGGGCTAATAGGAGTTGGACTGAGCACATTGAAAGGACAGGTTAACTCTTAAGAAGCCATTGCTCTTTCGGATTCCAAGCAAAGCAAAGAGGGCCTAAATATTCTGTTAGATTCATCTTTCGTTGGTCAAGCCTCAAGAGTGAACCAGACTATTTTTTCCAGGATCCCTAAATTGGTGTCAGGCGAGGCTGCATGAAAAGGCTTAACTGCTGAGAGTGAAATATCACAAGCTGCAAGTTCTCAGTGGGAGGTGAATAGACTCTGAACTACAGTCATACACACTAAGAAAAGGAAATCCTTGCAATAAGGGGAAAAAACAGTTTTTTAAACAGCCCATATTATGGTGATGATGATGGTGACTACATTACATGTGTGTTTACTTCTGGAAATTGATTTAATTCATTCTGTCACCTACATTTTAGGCTTTTGCCAATTTCTCTAATGGACAGCTGGATTCCTTGCTGGAAAAGCCAACGTGCCTAGGAATGGCTAGATTACAAAGTGGAGAACCAAAGATGTTTAGGGAAGGGCTGTGGCTCAATGGTGAAGCATCTGTCTTGCATGCAAAGGGTCTCAGGTTTGATCCCCAGCTCCTCCAGGTAAGGCCATCTGAACTCAGGAAGAACTACTGCCAGTCATTTTAGACAATACTGAGCTAAATGGGCCAATTATAAGGCAGCTTCTGATGCTCAATTGGTAGGTGAAGATTACTAGCCCGTTCTCTACTTTGATTACACAATAAAATGTTTTGTTAGAAGGAGTCGTGAGCACCCACCCTGCTCTTGCGAGAACTTATGAACTGATGCTGGATTTTTTTATATGTAAAAAAAAGAGAGAAGTTCTTCAATTACAGAAGAAAAACAAAGCATTGGGATCACTGCATGCATCCAAAAGGAGTCATTTTTACTATTATTGAGAACACATCATTTCAGTGAAATGGAAAGACGCTTCTAAACGCTTCGAATAAAATGCGTGATGCAAATGCATAACACTTCTCCATCTACTTACAGGAATCATCCAGTTGGCTAGATCACCATATTTAGACACCTGCATCGCTCCAAGCATTGTCAGATTAACATGTCCCCTGATAAAAGGAACAAAGAAAGAAACGAGCACGCTTTTGGCATCAGAAATTCTGGCACAGTTTTTGTTTGTTCTGTCTACAAGCCCTCTAACCATTCCTGAACAGTAAAAAGGTAAAGGGACCCCTGACCATTAGGTCCAGTCGTGGCCGACTCTGGGGTTGCGGCACTCATCTTGCTTTACTGGCCAAGGGAGCTGGCGTACAGCTTCCGGGTCATGTGTCCAGCATGACTAAGCCGCTTCTGGCGAACCAGAGCAGCGCACGGAAACACCGTTTACCTTCCCACCGGAGCGGTACCTATTTATCTACTTGTACTGGGACATGCTTTCGAACTGCTAGGTTGGCAGGAGCAGGGACTGAGCAACGGGAGCTCACCCCGTCGCGGGGATTCGAACCGCCGACCTTCTGATCAGCAAGTCCTAGGCTCTGTGGTTTAACCCACAGCACAACCCGCATACCAACAGTATTTCTCTATAAAAGCAAGGGCAGAAAAATAGCTTAAAAATCAAGCGCCGCTGGATAGCTGCGAGACTAAAATCCCATGCACGTTGAGGCTGCCATCTTATGCCCACTTACTGAGGAGTAAGATCCATTGAATTCTAAGGCAGATATAAGGGTAGTGTCATTACCTGGGATTATGTCCCACTGAACTCAGCGGCCTGGGATAATTATCTACATGTCAAACTTGGTACCATTCGTCATTTGCTAAACAACACACCAAGGCGGTAACGGTAAAAACAAAACATAACTGCACAGCCTGTACCACAAAATCACCCTTAATACTCTGTTCATACAACACAAAAGATTAGTACAAAAAAAGTGTTGGCCTGACAACTGACAGCACCAGCTGAGTTGACTATTTTGAGTTTGATGCCCAGCTGCTAAATCTATTGAGTTCCAACACCCAGCTACTAATTATTTTGCTGTTTCGCAGAAGACTGACGGATAGTCACTTTGGTGTGGGTTACTAATAAGTTCAGGCACCAGCTGGGCCTGTGCTCTTGACATTTAGCAAATTAGGTTTTTTTCATTACATACCCTCGAATCATTGCAAAAGATTCATCACTAGAGAAGTAGGAAGCCCCTGGAAGCACGGTGACCGTCTCTTTGCCTGTAGAAGAAACTTGGTGTTAAGTTTGCTATGGCCAACAAGCAAAATCCCTGTTGGGGTGCTGGGAATCAATGCTGTCTGTGTCACGCAACAGGGCTTCACAAAGCTTCTACAGTGGTACCTCTGGTTGCGAACGGGATCCGTTCCAGAGGCCCATTCGCAACATGAGCAGAATGCAACCCGTGTCTGCGCGTGCCGCGATTCGCCGCTTCTGCACATGCGCATGACTCATTTTGCACGCCTGCGCAGGCACGAGCAGCAAAACCCCGAAGCAACCCTTTCCGGTACTTCCGGGTCGCCGCAGGACGCAACCTGAAAACGCACAACCCGAGCAAACATAACATGAGGTATGATTGTACTCTTTTTTCGGGGGGGGGGGGGTGAGGAAAACAGAAAGACAAAAGCAATACAACACAAATGACAAGAGTCCTTCCAAACTTCAAGTAGACTCTTCCAAGGGAGAATGCTTGCGAACAAAGATCCTTGCCAGTGACTCTGATAAAATTTTGTGACATTCCTTTAGACACAGATTTTTAAATATGTATATATGAATGTCTCTGGCGTGCTGGCTCTTAAGTAAGCTTTAATTTCTCTGCAACCTTTTAAATATATTTATATAAAGGTTGCAGAGTAATTAAAGCTTACTTAAGAGTCAGTATACCAGAGACATTCAAATGCTGCACAGTCGTACCTTGGATCTCAAATGCCTTGGCTCCCAAACAAATCAGATCCCAAACGATTGAAACCCGGAAGCGAGTGTTCCGGTTTTCAAATGATTTTCGGAAGCCGAACGACCGGCACGGCTTCCGAATGGCTGCAGGAACTTCCTGCAGCCAATCAGAAGCTGTGCTTTGGTTTTCAAACATTTTGGGAGTCGAACGGACTTCCAGAAAAGATTCCATTTGACTTCCAAGTTACGACTATATTTGAATTGTATCAGGAAATCAAGCTTGCTGAATGACCATGGGGCACTTATTCTACCTACCTCTGGGGGTTGTGGAGAAGATAAAGGAGAACACTGTACATGACATGACGAAGGATTTAGAGAATCCAAGAAAGATGGGCATGGGGATCGCCCTCAGAGACTCCACTCAATCAGAGACCTTGGTGTAGGGGAATTCCAGAAAACACCACTGCCCCCAGTTCTCCTATCTGAGAACATCTGGCCTCCTCCTCTGATGGCTCTGCTTCTAAAGGAGATCACCACCACCCGTTGTTCTACCATGCTAGTTCATACCTGAAGAACTGAGTGCAGCCCCTTTGAGAGACTGATAGCTTTCCCAGAAAGGCTTGAGCAAGAAACTCTAACCTACCTGCAGACTTGCTTAAACCCTCAGTTGGCTCCAGACCTTTGCTGGAGCAATATCCCAGGCCACACTTCTCAACTTCGAGTTCCCAGATATTGTTGGACTACAAGTCCCATCATCCATAGTCAATAGGGGCAGCGGTCAGGAATGACGGGAGTGGTGGTCCAACAACATCTGGGGAACCCAAGGTTGAGAAAGGAGACTGTTGCTCTTGAATGCCTGTATCAAACTTGAATTCCGCCTGGCTCTATCTGAAGCTGCCCACGGTTCTGTTTCTCTGGCTTTCCTCTCCCACTTCCCCATTAACTTCTTGAAGGAAGGGCAGTATAAATATGTGAAAGGAAGACAAAAATCGGGTTTAACCTGCATTGATGAGGTCAGGGTCAACTTCGCTTTCAGATGGGTAAGGTCCCTAGTTAAAACACAAAACAAACACTTGCATTAACTTTCCAGTCAAATGGTTGTGTTGTCTATTGATTCCCACTGCCTGTGTCCCATTCTTACCAAGCCAAGGACTCCATTTTCACTCTGTAGATGAACAGTTATGTCTGGACTGATGAAGTTGCTGGCAAGCAGTGGGATTCCAATACCCAGGTTAGCTTAAACGGTTCGGTCAAGGTTAAACGGATCCAAGTTCTTTATTCTGTACACGAATTTATTGAATTCCAATGCGCCTTGAAAATAATTTTTTAAAAAGCGACTGCATTCCACACAGCCAAAGGATACCGTACATGCCATCCTCGAATTCAAGGGCTGCTCGCCTGATGATCCTCTCTCTTACGTTATCGCCATCTTTCTTCTGCTTGCCTTTGCTATCTTCAGCTTTGCGTAGCGACAACCTCTAGAAAAGCAAGCAGAGCGAAAAGGGTGGTGACGGCTGCACTCTTTCGTGGAACATTAAGAACCAGCATATTTTATATCACAGTTGGTAAAGGCAGGCCTCAGGCACCCTGAAGCAGTAAGAAACATTTTTAAGATGGCCTGGGTTGGTTTATGCTAAACACTGGCCTGATCTGCACATAACGTAAACGAAGAGAAACGTATGCAGTAAATAAGAGAGGCGACCTCGAGGTCCTATATTTACAGTAGGCTCTCTGCTGGTGTCCCTTTGCCTGTTTGCACTCAGAGTCAAACCAGGTGGCAAATTCCGTTAACCTTTTTGTGGCACTATTTTGGATCACAGTTGTTAAGTGTAGTTTCAGCCTTTCTGTGAGTGTCTTGAATAGTTTCATGGCCTCAGCAGCAGAGTTAGCTGACATAATCGCAGTATGGATGTCCTTTAGCTCAGCTGTTTGAAGAAGGCGAGTCAGGGCTGTGTTCAGTAGGGGGGACCATTTGATTCTTTTAGCTGCAGATATGCCAAGATTTGGGATGTGGGTGGCGCTGTGGGTTAAACCACAGAGCCTAGGACTTGCCAATCAGAAGGTTGGTGGTTTGAATCCCCGCGACGGGGTGAGCTCCCGTTGCTCGGTCCCTGCTCCTGCCAACCTAGCAGTTCGAAAGCATGTCAAAGTGCAAGTAGATAAATAGAGAGAGGGAGAAATTACGCATCTTTACATTCTCCCTCCAGGAAGACAAGAATCCTGCAGACAGAGGCCAGGGGCACTCCTGCATGCATTTCAGAACTGGAAGTGGAAGCCTGGAAGCAGCAAGACTGCTAGGTAAAGGTAAAGGGACCCCTGACCATTAGGTCCAATCATGGCCGACTCTGGAGTTGTGGCGCTCATCTCGCTTTATTGGCCGAGGGAGCCGGTGTATAGCTTCCGGGTCATGTAGCCAGCATGACTAAGCCGCTTCTGGCGAACCAGAGCAGCGCACGGAAATGCCGTTTACCTTCCCGCTGGAGCGGTACCTATTTATCTACTTGCGCCTGACGTGCTTTCGAACTGCTAGGTTGGCAGGAGCAGGGACTGAGCAACGGGAGCTCACCCCGTCGCGGGGATTCGAACCGTCGACCTTCTGATCGGCAAGTCCTAGGCTCTGTGGTTTAACCCACAGCACTACCCGCGTCCCTACCAGGATGCTACCAAGACTGCTACCAGGATGCTTATACAGTTGTACCTTAGTTCTTGAACAGAATCCGTTGCAGAAGACCATTTGACTTCCGAAAATGTTCGAAAACGAAGGCACAGCTTCTGATTGGCTGCAGGAGCTTCCTGCACTCAATTGGAAGCCATGGAAGCTGCGTCCCAAAATAGTTTGAAAACCGGAACACCTATGTCCGGATTTGTGGTGTCCGGGAGACAAAACATTTGAGTCACAAGGTGTTCGAGAACCAAGGTACGACTGTATACTGTATCCATGCATTCGAAGCACCAAGAAGGAACTTTTTTTCATATGTGGTGGGAGTGTAAGAAAGTGAGAGGTTTCTGGGAAATGATATATAATGAATTGAAGAAGATGTTGAAATATACATTTGTAAAGAAACCAGAAGCCTTTCTGTTAGGAATAATAGGAAGTGAAATAAATAGAAAGGACAATAAACTCTTTCAATACGCAGTAACAGCAGCAAGAATATTAATGGCCCAAAAATGGAAACAGGAAGAAATACCGACTCTTGAAGAATGGAGAATGAAACTTATAGACTATGCTGAATTGGACAAACTAACTGGGAAGATCAGATATCAACAGGACCACAAGTTCATCGAGGACTGGGGAAAATTTACAGAATATCTGAAAAGTATATGTGATGAACAAACAACGCTAGTGGGATTTAAAGAGGCTTTGTGAAAGGCAGAGGAGTATTGTTAAACAGAAAGAGGATTGTAAAAGTAATATTAAAATGCAATATTAAATTTAGAAAATGTGTAAAAATGGGTAAACATGGATGATTGACAGAGAAGCTGATGGAAGTCTAAAAATTGAAATTTGTGAAAATTGTTTGATATTGGAATTGATATAATGGAAAATTTTAATAAAAATTATATACAAAAAAAAGGAAGAAAGAAAGAAAGAAAAGAAAACCGGAACACCTACTTCCAGATTTGCAGTGTCCGGGAGACAAAACATTTGAGTCACAAGGTGTTCGAGAACCAAGGTACGACTGTGTACTGTATCCTAGCATTCGAAGCACCAAGGCTTCTGAATCTAAAACTCTGACTTGCATCTTGGCCCAAGTCTCTGCTTCTTCTCACTTTTGAAACTGAGACATAAAGAAAACGCGAAGATATGTTTAATAGCAGCTTAAATCGGAATTAGGCTTCCCTTGGGATGTTTTGCTCTCCCAGCCAGAGCCAGGCTAGATATTACAGCCATAATTATTCCTCTCCTAATATGATAAACTATCTTCCTTTTCCAGACACTCTAAGCTAAATCTGCTTTATACTGGAACCCTCACTCAGCACTCGGGTGGATAACCGCATTCCGTCCAAGACCAATTTACGTTTAAAGAAGCACGCCAAGAGCCTCCAAGGTAGATGCAATTTTTATAGGCACTCTCACTCTTAAGACAGTAAACAGAGGAGCTTGCCGTTTCATCGCCTGTTTTGACAAGGCAGATCCCTAGAAGAATTACAAAACTCAGCAGACCAAAATTAATCCCTGCTGTAACTTTGGTCTAGACGATATAAAACACTTAAAAACGAGGTTGGGGGGGGAGTGGCGTCGTAGGGAGGGTGGGGAGAAGCCGGTCTGGAGAACAGGAGAAAAACTGAAAACAATCATGGCTTGGCTATGCAGTAACGAAGATTTATACCCAGCCTCCTATCGGGCTGAAGAAGAATCAGGAATATTTGATGCTTAGACTCAAAAGGAAAAGGTAACCAGTGCTATCGTTCAGCACACGTAAGATGCATTTAATTATTTATTATCTCTCTCTCTCCCTTCCTTCCTTCCTTCCTGGAGCTCAAAGTGACATATACGGAGGTTCCAAAATGGTCTCCTGTCCAGGTACCGGTCAGACCCTGATCTGCTTATCTTCAGCAAGGTGGCTGCATCATATGCCCTTAGGACCTTGCCTTGGAACCAAAGCACTAAAACAAGAGTTTTATCACAAGGGTCGGTTTTTCAAGTTTTCTATGTTCAGGTATCCATTCTGAAGGAAATCAGCCCTGAGTGCTCACTGGAAGGACAGATCCTGAAGCTGAGGCTCCAAGACTTTGGCCACCTCATGAGAAGAGAAGACTCCCTGGAAAAGACCCTGATGTTGAGAATGATTGAGGGCACAAGGAGAAGGGGACGACAGAGGGCAAGATGGTTGGACAGTGTTTTCGAAGCTACCAGCATGAGTTTGACCAAACTGCGGGAGGCGGTGGAAGACAGGAGTGCCTGGCAAGCTCTGGTCCATGGGGTCACGAAGAGTCGGACACGACTAAACAACAACAAATGTTCAGGCAAAGCTTTCCCTATGGATATGCCTGCTGAGGAACGGTTCCGTATCTGCCACAGACCCCTTGTGCTCTGCAAAGAGTTCTGAGGCAGGTTATATAGAGGGTGTGCAAATTGATGTGAGACACTGCCCTGGTGTTCTTTCCCAATTCAAGCTTTTTTTTTTTTTGCCTCAAACTATCCATGGAGCTGCCTTATACAGGGAGTCACAACATGGGTCCGTTTATTTTTTAATTATTTTACGTTATTTATTTCCACCAGGTAGGTCTCAAAGCGGCTGCCAACAATAAAAATAGACACTGTGCAAAATTTTAAACATAACTTAAACCTCCAAAACACAGTTAATACTGGCTGGCAGGGGCTTTCCAGAGTTTCAGCCAGGGGTCTCTCTCTCTCTACAGTTGCTGGAGATTGCCATGGACTGAACCTTTTTGCATGTAACTCATGAGCGCCAGTTCTGAATCACAGCTCTTGCCTAATCTCAGCGTTCCTCGCAAAACAGTATGGAAACCACTTCTAATAACAGAATCGTAAGAAATGAAAGCCACCTGGCCCTACCACCAGCAACATGAAACACAATTATCTGCTCAACAGGCTTCCAAAGGATCCCTTCTTGGCATGAGGTAGTCAGGATGGTACCCTCCAAAATATCCTGTCATTCCTGACCATTTGTCATGCTGGCTGGAAGACCTGAAGTTGGCTACCCTGCCCCCAAAGGTCACTCAACTGACACCCATTCTCCAGAGAAGAGGCGTGCACTTGCAGAGACAAGAGCTCTAGCTGGCTTAAGTAAAGGTAAAGGTAAAGGGACCCCTGACCATTAGGTCCAGTCGTGACCGACTCTGGGGTTGCAGCGCTCATCTCGCTCTATAGGCCAAGGCAGCCAGCGTTTGTCCGCAGACATCTTCCAGGTCATGTGGCCAGCATGACTAAGCCGTTTCTGGAGAACCAGAGCAGCACACAGAAACACCGTTTACCTTCCCGCTGGAGCGGTACCTATTTTTCTACTTGCACTTTGACGTGCTTTGGAACTGCTAGGTTGGCAGGAGCAGGGACTGAGAAACGGGAGCTCACTCCATCGCGGGGATTCGAACTGCCGACCTTCTGATTGGCAAGCCCTAGGCTCTGTGGTTTAACCCACAGCGCTACCCACGTCCCAGCTGACTTAAATAAGCCAAGCTAAAAGGCTGAGGGATGCTTGGGCACACATGCCATACACACAACATACCAGCCAAGCATCTTCGCACCCCCAGATCCTAGGGCGGCAGGTCAGGTTTCTTGCCAAAGCAAAAATATGGTAATAACCGGATCCTAAACATGAGCTCAGAATTCATCCACTATTTCTCACCAAAGGATGTTGGACACAGCTGCAGTTTGGGGGGCTATTTAGTGAAATTCAGATGTAATTAATGAAGTGCTGAGGATGCGTTCTGTTAAGTGGGTCGCATTGGGATTCAACCTTCATTTATAATTGGATATGGAAACGGCATGGTGTCTGCTGAGGTCCACAGAGGCACAAAAATGTTTTACTGCTTATACATTCAAGCTCCGATGAGATTATCAGCTTTTGTTTTTTCAAAAAGAGAGAGGAAAAAACAAGTTTCCAGCCCCTCAGGATGAAGATATGCTTGGGTGGGGGTGGGGGTGTTGAATTTTTTTAGAAGTCAGAGAGGTGGCTAAGCAGTATTACCCATGCTTGGGAGGCATCACTCCTTGTAACTAGAGAAGCCCATAATTATGCAAAATAAGAGAAGCAACACTAATGTGCCCAGGCTGCATGGGCAAACACACAGGATGGCCCCAAACTCGTTAAAACTTACCTCAATTCTTTTTTCATACTTTCCCCCTTTGATGAGACGATGGACGTAGATCTTGGGGACATGAATATCTTCTGGGGCAAAGGAACCAACGTCCACAATTTCTTCTACCTGAGCAGATGTGAAAAACAAAAAAGGGTAAAAATCAGAGAGTGCACACAGTACACAAAGATTAGCAGATGGCAACATGCAGGGCCCTTCAGTTCCTTTTGAAGAGGTAAGTCCCTGGGTCCTTTTTTGAAGCAACAATGAGTTACATAGCTCCAAGCTCTCTCAATTTATGAGGTGAGGTGAGGGCTTGGGAGAGCCAGCATGGTGTAGTGGTTAAGAGCGGTGGACTCGTAATCTGGTGAACCGGGTTCGCTTCCCCACCCCTCCACATGCAGCTGTTGGGTGACCTTGGGCCAGTCACACTTCTCTGAAGTCTCTCAGCCTCACTCACCTCACAGAGTGTTTGTTGTGGGGGAGGAAAGGAAAGGAGATTGTTAGTCGCTTTGAGACTACTTAAGGGGAGTGAAAGGCGGGATATCAAGTCCAAACTCTTCTTCTTCTTCTTAGATCCTTTAACTGGAAGTTTGACTTTCTCTACTACCCACTTCCTGGTTCTGCAAGTAAGCGTTGCACAGATTGTGTCTAAACACACTGAGTGCCATGTGCACAGCATGCTTTTAAGTCAAGAGCGTCAGGTGGTTCCCAAGAACAACCGTGGCAAAATACTTTATGCCACCCATTCCCCAAGATAGTTTGCTGTCCCAAGATCACCCACTGAGCTTCACTGCAGAGTGGGGAGTTAAAATCCAGTCTCTCCTGCCCTAGTCTAGCAGGCCAACCACTATACTATACCGACTCCTGACACCCCACCAAAGCTTCCACACTGAATATTCTAGAATAAAAGAGCCTGAAGCCAAGCAGGTAATGTTTGCATGTTTACGCTAGAGGAGAAAGCCACCTCGGCTGCCTATTCACACTCTCAGCACTGCAAGATCTTGCTATTAATTGCCAGATGGGAACAGGAAGTCCCCTGCCAGTATTTAACTTTCTTGTTCTCTCCAGCAAAACAGTGAGGTACTGTGCAATGGTCCTCTCTTTAACCAAAGATGTAGCCAAGGCGATGGCTTAGAAGTGCGACCTGAAGGTGCAACTGTGCCTGTAGCTGCTTTGAGAACTAGCAGCTACTACAGTCACTAGGAGGCATCTCTCCATACGACGCCTTTCCAAGAGGAAAATATTTGAGAAGAAACTATTTTCCCTCTCTCTTCATATATCCATGATCTTTCACTTTACTTCTTGGAAGCAAGGAGCATTTTACAAAGCAAAAAATATATATGAGCACGCATTTATTCTGAGTGTATAGTTTGGGACACTTCAATTCATAACATGTGCAGAATGCACATGTTGCCACCCCATGTGCTAAGAACACCAAAGACATTTATTTAAGCAGGTGGGTTGTCCCCATGGGCTTATAAAAGAATAAGCGTTTTGAAATGCCAGTTGGAGAAACTCATCATAACTCAAGATGCGCACTGCAACATAATAGCTGAAGCACAGCAAGACTCTTCCCCACAGAAACTCCAAATAGGATTGAGGAGCACTGTGGGGGTGGGGGAAGCAACAAAACGCACCATTTTCCAATTTGACAGAAGCAAGCAAACAGCCAAGCCTCTCTCCATCCTGCCTTACTTTGCAAAACAGCAGTAGGTACCCAGCAGAACACCAAAGGAAAAATGTCTTTCTATTCTAGCCTTCTAATAAACCTTTCAAACCATTAATTCTACCCCCCACCTTAAACTATGAAAGAGGAAAAACAGAACCAGAGCTCTAAAAACAGTAACTAGATGGATTCCTAAGGCTGAAATGTGGAAGACCAAGATGGCATCATGGCCAAATACGTTGTTGTTGTTGTTGTCGTATGTATGTATTGATATCCTACTTTTCTCCCAAGTTGCATGAAGCACTGCAGCCTGGTGTATCTGGGAATCTTGGGTACAAACCTTTGCTCTTGGCAGGAAAGTGTGCAAAGATTCACTACTAGTGACAATTGCCATGGGAATTTCCTGGACACAAAAGGCTAATTCTTGGATCCTTGCAGCTGGGAAGCCGCTAAAGACGGATGCCCAAGTTCATCCATTCAGCAGGTGCAGATTCATATCTTACACCAGTATATAAAAGCATTTTTGAGTGGCCAACGCTGTAATGTTGGATGTGGAAAAGTAATTGTGTGGAAGCTTGGACACGATCCAAGAAGCAACCCTTGACCCTCCAGATGTTGTTGGAGAGGATCCAGCTCTCATCGTTCCCGACCTTTGGCCATGCTACCTACGGCTAATAGGAGATGGATTTCAACACCATCTGGAGGGTCTTAGGTTAGCTACCCCTGAATTAGAAAAAAGGGGCAAGATAATAATAATATTATAATAATTTATTATTTATACCCCGCCCATCTGGCTGGGTTTCCCCAGCTACTCTGGCCGGCTTCCAAGAGAATATTAAAACACAATAAAACATCAGTCAGTCATTAAAAACTTCCCTAAATAGGGCTGCCTTCAAATGTCTTCTAAAAGTCAGATAGTTGTTTATTTCCTTGACATCTGATGGGAGGGCATTCCATAGGGCAGGCACCAATACCGAGAAGGCCCTCTGCCTGGTTCCCTGTAACCTCACTTCTTGCACTGAGGGAACTGCCAGAAGTTCCTCGGAGCTGGACCTCAGTGTCCGGGCTGAACGATGGGGGTAGAACAACGCTCCTTCAGGTATACTGGGCCGAGGCCGTTTAGGGCTTTAAAGGTCAGCACCAACACTTTGAATTGTGTTTGAAGAAACTCACTGGTAGGCCAAAGCCCCTATTGCAGCTTCCTGGCTGATGCGTAGTCAGTGTGGCGCATCTCGGAATTCAAATTTGCGAGGTAGAATTAGAATTAAGCAGAGTTTCTGGGACGCAAGAGCCAGGACTGTTATCAGCAATATAAGAGTGTGCATTTATAAGCATGGCCATTTCTCAGCATCTCATCGTTAACAATGAAAGCAACACCACAATTTTTGGTGACTAATGGAGCTATTCATTCCTGTCCCACAATGTAATGAAAGTCCATTGTACCTGCGATAGCAGAATTCTAATGGCGTTGCTAAGTAACCAAAGATACATTGCAGGGTTTTTAATTACATTTCCTTAATTAGTTGTGGGTGAAAGAGCATTTCTGCACTCAGATCTGAGCCCCACCCCCCACCCCTTTGTTCCTCTTCAATGCTAAATCAAACCTCATCTTCCAGTCTCCCAACTATTCCATAATGAATGAGGATCTCAAAAATCAGGAGGAAAACTAGGCTTCTGTTATCCTAGCTTTTGCTTTTCCCTTTGGTTAGGAACTGTAATGGTTACAGGTGGGTTACTCGTGTGTAAACTGCCTCCACTTCAGTTAGATCATTTGCTCAATCATGTTTAGGGTTAGAGCTCACCCTCCGTGACCTGTTAGTCACTTGCAGAATCCGTCAATGGGCGTTTCTTGAATCTCTTCCAGCATAAAAGCTGTTTGACCCCAAGTCTCCTCCTATGTTCTCTGCGCGGAACACGTCTGCGCAAGTAAGGGGAAGGCAGGGGCGTGCCAGCACTCTCTCCACTAGTTTCGCTTGAAGGGTCTTGGAGCCCTGACACCACCTCCTCCATCTCCCTATCCTCTCTATTGGTGTCACGCTGAAATCCTTCCCCTCTGCTGGTTTCCTCCCCGGCATCGCTCTGGTGCCCTGCCTCCGTTTCTCCCTTTGATGTCAGTTCCCTGACAGGAACCATTCCACTTACAAAGTATTCTACAAATGGGATACAAAAAGAAAATAATGGCATGTGAAAACAGCATGCTCAATCTTCCCTGGACTGCATTGGAATTTTTATCTCCATTTGCTGTTTATATCCTGCATTGGGGTTTGTCTCTTCGTTTGAGGCGGGATGGGTATGTTGTTGTTTAGTCATTTAGTCGTGTCCGACTCTTCGTGACCCCATGGACCAGAGCACACCAGGCACTCCTGTCTTCCACTGCCTCCCGCAGTTTGGTCAAACTCATGCTGGTAGCTTCGAGAACACTATCCAACCATCTCGTCCTCGGTCGTCCCCTTCTCCTTGTGCCCTCCATCTTTCCCAACATCAGGGTCTTTTCCAGGGAGTTTTGTCTTCTCATGAGGTGGCCAAAGTATTGGAGCCTCAGCTTCACAATCTGTCCTTCGAGTGAATACTCAGGGCTGATTTCCTGAAGAATGGAGAGGTTTGATCTTCTTGCAGTCCATGGGACTCTCAAGAGTCTCCTCCAGCAGCATAATTCAAAAGCATCAATTCTTCGGCGATCAGCCTTCTTTATAGTTCAGCTCTCACTTCCATACATCACTACTGGGAAAACCATAGCTTTTAACTATACAGACCTTTGTTGGCAAAGTGATCCCTTCATGGATCACTGCCTTGCCGTGGCGAAGGGGCTTGAGTAACTCAGAGAAGCTATGAGCTATGCTGTGCAGGGCCACCCAAGATGGACAGGTCATAGTGGAGAGTTTTGACCAAACGTGATCCACCTGGAGCAGGAACCGGCAAGCCACTCCAGTATCCCTGCCAAGAAAACTCCATGGGATGGGTATACTTGTGCCCAATCCTAGCTACACAAAATTCTTCAACTTCTCTCTAGATGCGTAAGGGCAGCTTTCTCTTCCATCCCTGGGGACAATCAAATAATTGATTGGCCTTCAGAACACCCATTGTTTTGCAGAAGAGTTAACAAGCACACACTGGAAACTCAGGTTTGTGAAATTAAAAGTGCCTCAAAGTTGCTCTGCTTGCCCTGGCTCAACAAATCTGTTTTAAAAAACCACCACCACAGAATCTTTTGGGGCTAGGAGAGTAACCAGAAAATCAGGATGAATGCTGACAGTCATAAATCTTCCCTGCAAACAAATCTGATTGAAAGCTCAAGTGAAAAATTGGACATATACCACCCTGGGCTCATTTGGGAGAAAGGGTGAGAAACAAATTTTATTTATAAAATAACCTCTGAGTAAGTTTTGGACAAGCAGATCGGAGTGAAAGCTCAATAAACAGGCTGTCTGGCGGAGTCCAAAAATAGCTTCTCAGTGTGAACCAGGAACTGATATCCAGAAAACAAGATGGTTATATAGCTCTCTATATAATCTATATATTCACATAAACCTGTTCCACCCAGTCTATTCTATTCCCTTCTGCTACCTAGTTCTCAGTTTCCCCATTTCCCCATTTTTCAGTCTGTCAGGTTATATTTTATAGCTACAGATTTGCTTTTCTGCCTGCGTATAATTATTACCTCAAGTCTGCTGGGTACTTCTTGAGTGTCAGCGAGGTTTTGGCTACATAAGCACAAGAACGGGAAGACTGGTATGCCAGAATACAGCTGAAGATCTCATCTGCACTATACCTGAAAGTGGTATGATGCTGTTTTAAACAGCCATGGCTTACCCCCAAAGAATCCTGGGAAATGTAGTGTGCTGGGGGTACTGAGTTGTGAGGAGATCCCTATTCCCCCTCACAGAGCTACAATTCCCATAGTTCCCTGGGAAGAGGGACAGACTGTTAAACCACTCTGAGATCCTCCCTGCTGATATTGCTTTCTATGCAATGGAATTTTAATATAATTTAGTTTAGTTTAGTTGGTGGAGGAACATTAAATCTTGGGGGTCTCCACCTTCAGGCTGCAGGCCTCAGGTGAGCCCTAGGCCTTTCATAGTTGTTTACCAGAAACAGGTGTTCAGGTTTTACGTTTACGCAAATGATACCACAGCTTGTCATCATTTGGGCTTTTCCAAAATCCTTCCCTCTTCCATCCCTGCTGCAGGTAAAGGCATATCATCTTCAACTGGAGCAGAACATCACGCCTGGTTTCAGTTCTGCATGTATACAGTATCTGTCAACTTCATCTGAGCAATTCGCAAAGATCTGTAAGGAGTCCTTGCAAGCTTTGAAGTACAAGTAAAAATTATTTGACCTTACCTCTACTACAGTTGTTCTGGCAGCTTTACACATGGGCTGGTTAAAGTTTCTTGCAGTTTTCCTATTTGAGGCAGAGAAAAGGGGAAGGTAAAGTAACTGAAAGCAAAAGATAGGAGAGTATTTTTCTGCTCACATTCAGGCTGTTATATTACTGTAATATCAGGGAAAGCACTGGGTCAACCTAAATTTAAAGGAATTAGGAAGGAGGGAGAAGATAGCAGTAAGGTGGTAACATATAGATCTTTGCATACATAGGATATGTTTAAGAACACATTTAAAATTGCAGGCTTGTTTACCATGCAGTGTGTGTTTGTGTGCATGTGTGCTACTGTTTAAAGGGGGGGTACTTTGCAATGCGCTCCTTTTAAGTGTCAACTGGGAAGTAGGTTCCACTGAGTTCAGCAGTGTTTAAAGGTAAAGGTAAAGGTACCCCTGCCCGTACGGGCCAGTCTTGACAGACTCTGGGGTTGTGCGCCCATCTCACTTAAGAGGCCAGGGGCCAGCGCTGTCCGGAGACACTTCCGGGTCACGTGGCCAGCGTGACATCGCTGCTCTGGCGAGCCAGAGCCGCACACGGAAACGCCGTTTACCTTCCCGCTGGTAAGCGGTTCCTATTTATCTACTTGCACCCGGAGGTGCTTTCGAACTGCTAGGTTGGCAGGCGCTGGGACCGAACAGCGGGAGCGCACCCCGCCGCAGGGATTCGAACCGCCGACCTTTCGATCGGCAAGCCCTAGGCGCTGAGGCTTTAACCCACAGCGCCACCTGCGTCCCACTCAGCAGTGTTTACTCCCAGATAAATAAACTGGGCAACAGGATGCACATCCAGGGCACATTTTGAAACGTGGAGGGGAGAAAGGAGATAATCCAAGTTGCACATCATTTGTGACACCTATTTGACCATTGAATGGGGGAAGAGAAAGACTTGACTGCAGAAATACTTCATTGCCTTCTACCCAGAAGATTCCCACTAGCAAACCAAGGCCCATGGCAACACAATATTGGTTGGGGTTTTTTTGGGGGGGTGTTATATAAAAATCAGACATATGCTTAAGAATATAAAAACGTAAGAAGAGCCTGCAGGATCAGGCCAATGGCCTATCTAGTCCAGCATCCTGTTCTCACAGTGGCCGACCAGATGCTATGGGAAACCAGCAAGGAGGATTTGAGTGCAAGAGCAGCTCTCCGTTCCTGGAAATGAGCTGTCTTTGTTTGCATGTGTTGTACATGGAGGAAGAAGGGGGAAGGGAATGGGGGGGGGGAGGGTTAGTGACCAGAGCAAACAGGGGGGTCAATCCCATCGTTATACAGATGTCAAGTTATTCTGATAATGCGTCTCAAATGATGCTCTAAGGCACAGACTCTAAGCCTTGGTAGAGCAGCCTCAAAACTGAATCAAAGGATCCTATTTTCTAGATATTTCTCTCTATCTTGAGCTTATCATACAACATAAAAAATGTTTGGGCTTCTACTGCCCCCTCCTGGACACCTTTGCTTTATTAAATGCTAAACGAGTCGCTGCACTCACCAAATTTGGGTGAATAATAATAATAATAATAATAATAATAATAATAATAATTTATTTATTTATTTATACCCCGCCCTCCCCGGCCAGAGCCGGGCTCAGGGTGGCTAACACCAATAAAATCACAGTAAAAACATAATAGGGGGGAAATAGAGGGGTGGGGCCAATTTAAAATACAGGTTAAAGTGCAATTTAAAATGCAGCCTCATTTAAAGTAGCCAATAAATCAAGACCATAAGGGGAGGGAAACATAAGGGTCAGAACGAGTTGCACCGAGCAAGAATAGATACAAGAAATGCAGATTTCTTTTTTAAAAAATTCAGATCGACCCTATTTTTTTTTATAGCATTATAAATTCATTCTCCATCTATTCAATGCTTATATTTCCTAAATCTCCACTTTTCACAGGTTATAAGAAACAGAGTCAGACCATTGGTCCCTCTGGGTGAAAACTGTCTGCATTAACACACTCAAAACCTAAACATAACCAAAAAAACCCAACCCTGAAGAGTGGGCTAAACAACTTTTAAATTAAATTTAAATTATTATACAAGTGAGCATAATGTGCCCCATGTGAGCTGCAGGTGTATCCCAACACAAGGGGGGGGGAAGCCCCTTGGAGCTGCGTATTACAGGGGAAGAACATTTGCACACTGACGGGTCAGCTTTCTCGTTCAGGATACTCTGGTGAGCTTCCAAAGGAAGTCCAAGATTTCCTGGCGAACCCTTTGAAAACTGCTGCTTTGGAGAAAAGCACATTTGCTCTGTGTGCAATACTGTACCTGAAGATAATGTTCCCGGCGCGATCAGATTTCCACGCCTTCACTAGCGCAAAATCCCCCGTTATCGACTTTTCCATAATATAGTGTCGCCCATCAAACTCTCTCACCTGTGAGAAACAGGAGCGGGAGGAAATATTTGAAAAGTTATTCATCTTGAAAACTGTTCCTTCCCATGTTGGCATTTTAAATTATTCCTTTGCAGAATGCCAAGCAATAGGGGTGGGGGCATGGCTGATGCTAACTGGTCAAAAGCCTCACATGGCTTTAATACTAATAAAATACTAATAATACTACTAATACTACTAATACTACACTACTACTACTACTACTACTAATAATAATAATAATAATAATTTATTATTGATACCCCGCCCATCTGGCTGAGTTTCCCCAGCCACTCTGGGCGGCTCCCAATCAAGTGTTAAAAACAATACAGCATTAAATATTAAAAACGTCCCTAAACAGGGCTGCCTTCAGATGTCTTTAAAAAATAAGATAGCTGCTTATTTCCTTGACATCTGATCGGAGGGCGTTCCACTGGCTGGGCGCCACCACCGAGAAGGCCCTCTGTCTGTTATGGACTCTCTCTTCCCAAGAATGATGGTCCCCTACCGCTGCCCTAGTTCCACCATTAAAACACACAAGCATGATCTTTTACCTCTCTGGGCTCGCTGGCAAGGGCAACAGTACCGTCTGTGTTGTATTTGATCGGAGCCCCTCCTTCTTGCACTAAAGTCCCGTACCCCGTGCTGGTGAAGAAAGCTGGGATGCCCGCTCCTCCTGCTCGAATGCGCTCAGCCAGGGTGCCCTAGAAGGAAAGAAACTGGTAAGTACAGAGACGGATAACAAGAGAGATTCCCAGGTTGTTCAGGACATAAGTGGAGCCTGCAGGATCAGGCCAATGGCCCTTCTAGTCCAGCATCCTGTTCTCAAACTCCCTACTTCTCCTGCTTTCTCTCCTTTGACTTCTTCTGCCTGCTGTCCACCAAACAGCTCCAATTTCCCTCAAACGGCATGTACTGCCATCTGAATGCAAAAGTATGCAGAACAGCACTCATCAAGGGATTTGGTTTCACGGAAGGTGCACATGGTTTCGAGATTTCGAATCTCATTGGCTGGCCTGCTCTGATGTCACAGGCTCTCTTAGCACTCTGCTGCCTGGCCTGGAGAACCACACCTGCCTATCCCAAGGTGACATGAAAGCTGATCACCCAAAGACAACAGAGAAAGGCAGAAGGGTCCATGGAAATATTTTATGGGAAAACATCCTGCCAGAGCGACAGACAACTGCTAATCTGGCTAGAACCTGCTTTATTCCACCTTTGCCTATTTTATGGATAAGATACAGTACTTTTTATTGCTAGGAAATTCAACATGCCAGCAAACCTGCAAACCTTACCAAAAAAAATTGCTTGATCTCAGAAAGGTCTGAATACCGTACTTTTCTCTCTATAAAACACAGATTTTTTCTCCAAAAAAGTAAGGGGAAATGTCTGTGCATGTTACTGAGCGAATGTGTGGTCCCTCGAGCCAACTGGGCCGAGTGCAGGGGCAAAAATCAGGCAAAAATTAGATTGTGCCGTCACAGGAGGAGGGAAGCCTGAAAAGAGGAAGCTGCTGCTTTCCTGCATTCTGCCTCAGGCAGAATTCTGCCTCATTCTGCCCACCCGCTTCTGTTTCGGTTCCTGTGTTTGCTAAAACGGAACAAAGAGCAGGGAAATCCCCTCCCCTCCCCTCCTGGCAAGCAGAGGGGAAAGGAAAAGATCGCATCCTTCCTTCCAATTCCTCTCCGTGCTCCGGTGCTGCGTCCAGGGAAGCATTCTAGGAGCTCACAGGCAGCCAGAAAACATGCAGGTGGGAGAGAGAAAGAGAGAGGGGTGGCTTGGGGGGGGGGCTTTTGCCTTCCTTTCCTCCCTCCCGTTAAACCCCTCTCCTGCATTCTTAGCCAGCTGCTTCTCTGCACACCTCTCTCATGCTCCTTGTCCCTTCTGTGTTTTTCCTTCCCTCCCCACTTAAAACGTAGTTACAAAGCACGGATCCACATGGATCCTCAGGATCTTTGCATTGGGTCGCCCCAAATTCACCATCAGATCACATAGCATGTCCATGGCTACAGCCTGCACCAAAAAAATCACACACTCACTGTTGCCTTGGGCTGCAATGGTGCAAAAACGTGGTTACAAAGCATGGATCCACATGGATCCTCAGGATCTTTGCATTGGGTCACCCCAAATTCACCATCAGATCACATGTCTGTGGCCACAGCATGAAGCACAAAAATGATACACCCACTGTTTCATTCAGAATTTTTTCCCCCTTGTTTTCCTCCTCTAAAAACGATGTGCGTGTTATGGTCAGGTGTGTGTTATAGAGCGAAAAATACGGTAAATTCGTTCCATACTTAAGTTTTATCCACAAGATGGCAGCATCTGTACTTTAAAAACATGTCTCTGACAATTCTTATCTACCCACCCAATACCTATTGGTAAAAGTGTGCCTTATGGATTATCTGCTCTCTATTTACTGTAACTTTCCTCATGATTAGTTTTGAACATTTGACTCTTCCAAAAAGACCCGCAAGTGGCAGTAACGTTTCTGTCCAGCCAGTTAGAACTGTCAGCCCTAAGAACTCCCACAAATAAGACTTAGGCTTAGAATCGCAGAATTGGAAGGGACCACGAGGGTCATCCAGTCCAACCCCCTGCCATGTGGGAATATTTTGCCCAATGTGGGGCTCAAGCCCACGACCCTGAGATTAAGAGTCTCATGCTCTGCTAACTGAGCTACCCCAGCTTATGATTTCTTAGCCGCCCTTCGCCAGAAGGTTTCAGAATACAATATGAAGAACCGTTTAAACCAAATTAGTTAAGAGAATGGGGTGTCTCAGGTGTCAAAGACCAGGGTAAAGACATCTCTGCACTTCTGTGATGCTGCGATTCTTAGGTAAATAATGGAAGTGCCAAATACACCTCTATGGGGAGGGAATTTCACAGCTAAGGGACTGCTGTGGAGAATGTCCTCTGAGCCTCCAAGGGTGGTGGAACACCAAGAGGGGCCCCTTCTGTCAACCTCAACCCCTACGAGGGTCTGTGGGGAAGGAGGTGGTCTTTCAGATATGATGGCCTAAGCCTTCTTCTTTGGCGATAACTTGTAGCCGAGTAAGATTGTCTTCCATAAACACGGTTTTCACAGTGAGTCTGTAAATAACTGTGGAGGCCAATTCTGGACCCACACGTCCTTCCACAGTGGGGACATTGGTTTCAGGGCAGGAGTTGGTCATGGTGAGGGTTTGCCAAGCGTGCCTTCCTCTTAGCACGTTTCTCCCTTTCGTCCTGAGTTCGAGTGTCTTCAAAGCCCATGACACCTTTGGTAAAGGCTGTTCTCCAATTGGAGCACTTGCAGGTCAGTGTTTCCCAGTTGTCGGTGTTTATACTACATTTTTTTTAGATTTGCCTTGAGAGAGTCTCTAAACCTCTTTTGTTGACCACCAGCATTACGCTTTCCATTTTTAAGTTTGGAATAGAGTAGTTGCTTTGGAAGACGATAATCAGGCAACGTGAACAGTCCAACGAAGTTGATGTTGAAGAATCATTGCTTCAACACTGGTGGTCTTTGCTTCTTCCAGTACACTGGCATAGTTCGCCTGTCTTCCCAAGTGGTGTGTAACATTTTTCAGAGACACCTTGGATGGAATCTTTCGATGAGTTGTAGATGGTCTTTATAAGTGGTCCATGTCACAAGCCTTAGTCATTCAGGGCTTCAAACACTAGTGTTGGGCCTGGAAATAAACTGGAAACCTACACAGCTATTTTGGAGCAGGGGCTATGCAAGTTCCAAGAGGAGCTCCCTTAAGTTCATTGGAAGCCACGTGTTGGACCAGGTGGAAGTTCCAAGTTGTCTTCAAGGGTCGCCCCACATGAAACACATTGAATCATCTAGTCTGGAGTAGTAGAGTGGCCAACTCATTTCTGTCCAAAAGGGGCTGGTGAACCAGCAGGATCTGAAAACAGATGTTCCGAGCTGAGGCCACTTGAGCCTCTGGTGAAAATGTTGGATCCAGGATAAACCTCAAGCTACAACTTCCAGGGGAGTCTAACCCCACCCAGAACAGGTCAAGAAGCCCAAGGTTCACTCTATTAGGTATATTTAAATGGCCACAGCTAGCAGGCTGACATCTGGTGACAAAGCAGAAGCAGTCTCTTTCCAAAGCGGCGATTCTCTGTAAAACCTTCTCCTGCCAAATCCAAGAGGAGTGAGCTGTGATGTGTTCTACAGGCCTGTTAAATAATGTATTTATTTGTTCAGGCATTTCCTGTTGTTAATTTTTAGATGGCACTGCTCAGTGTCTTGTTTTAGTGCTCCATTTTTGTTTATATATGTGTGTGTGTGTGCATGTGTGTGTTGCGTGCGTGTCTATAAATTTATCAGCTAAATAATGAAACATATTTTCTTAAAAAATATTTAGCCCCTTAAGAAAGGTGTTCTACCTGTGGCGTAAGCTCAACCTCCAGTTCTCCAGATAAATACTGCCGCTCAAACTCTGCATTCTCCCCAACATAGGACGACACCATGCGCTTGATTTGCTTCGTTTGGAGTAAGAGTCCCAGCCCAAAATTGTCTACCCTGCACAGAAAAAATTGTTGGGCGACAGTTACAACGAAACGAATGCCACAGAATATCATGAAAATTCCACCCTGGGGCACCCACCCGCCTTCCAAAAGGGAGAATAAGATAGATATGCCATACTTGGCATCACCCTTTGAGTTTTGTATGTAATAACCTGCACAAGTGCCTCTGTGTCAGAATTGCAAAGGCCCATCACTAGGTGGCACTAATTGTATCGCACAGCTGGACCAGCCATGAGGCAAGCAGTTTGTGCTTACATGTTGCCAGTAACAAAAAGAAGCTGACAGAACATTCATGCACCTAATTCATTTGTCTATACAGTCGTACCTCAAAAGTCAAACAGAATCCCTTCTGGAAGTCGGTTCAACTTCCAAAACGTTTGGAAACCACAGCATGGCTTCTGATTGGCTGCAGGAAGCTCCTACAGCCAATCGGAAGCCGCAGAAGCCCCATCAGACGTTCGGCTTCCAAAAATAGTTCGCAAACCAGAACACTCACTTCCAGGTTTACAGCATTCGGGAGACAAAACATTTGAGAACTAAAGCTGTTTGAAAACCAAGGTATGACTGTACTAGGAGTGGGGGACCATTTTTTGCCTCCTCCCCTTCTGACAACCTTCCAAGGGCCACTTGCTAGAGATGGGCAGCGCCAGGGTCAACAGCGGGTGGAGAATGAATGTAAATATCACTTTCATTAAGCTAGTTTCTCCCCTCACTGTCCTCTACCCAGGAGACCCAGAGTTCATGATCAGAGTTCAAGGCAAAGAACATCAAGGAGAGGATGAAGCAAAGACAGTAATTGGTGTCAAGTTGCAAGAGAAGGTGTGCCCTGGTGAGAGTCCTGAGGTCCAGTTAAGGAGGGCTGGAAGGTCACATTTTCCACCGTCCCACCCCAGCCCTGAGGCTCCTTACTTTGGGTCTATACCAGTGTTTCCCAAACTTGGGTCTCCAACCATTTTTGGACTACAACTCCCATCATCTCTAGTGAGCAGGACCAGTGGTCAAGGATGATGGGAACTGTAGTTCAAAAAAAATTAGCTGGAGACCCAAGTTTGGGAAACACTGGTCTTCACCAACTGACATTATTTCCCCCACCTAAATCTGGGGGTGCCAGGAATGGAAATTGTGAGTGTATTATCTTCTTCAGCATTGGGACAACAGTTTGGATAGAGGACACACTGTAATTCAGAATCAATGATTATATGGAATTTTTCAGTTTGCTCTCTTGCTCTACCTAGGTTATAGGACTGGCCCATCTGGCAAAATATCCTGCAAGGCTGGCTCCTGCATGCCTAACTCCAAGCCATAAAGTCATAAAAGTCACCATAAGCCACTTGCCATCGTGAAACGGACTTGGTGAACGATGGCAGGAACAGGAGTGGGTAGGATAGGCAAGATTTAATGCTGCCCCAAGGCTTTTAAACTGCCGGATGTGAACTACAGGGAAATATATCTCCCATTATCATCCACTAATTATCAGATAGGAAACGGGGCTAGAAGGGGTCATCAGACAACGCTGCAAAGCTGAGCTTATGGAAGCCGATAGGATTACAGAATCATGTTCCTAAAGAGTTGTCGGTGCCCCTAAGCAAAGCCATGCCTCCATCCGCAGAAACACACACACACAGAGATGAACCACTTTAACTCACAGCCAGGGAGCTAGAGCAAACAGCCTGCATTACTTACTTTGATCTCAGCATCACTAATTCAGATACAGTGGTACCTCGGGTTCTCATCCTGAAGCAAAGTTCTTAACCTGAAGCACTATTTCTGGGTTAGCGGAGTCTGTAACCTGAAGCGTATGTAACTTGAGGTACCACTGCATACATATGGAAATACAGTGGTACCTCGGGTTAAGTACTTAATTCATTCAGGAGGTCCGTTCTTAACCTGAAACTGTTCTTAACCTGAAGCACCACTTTAGCTAATGGGGCCTCCCACTGCCACCGCGCCGCCAGAGCACAATTTCTGTTCTCATCCTGAAGCAAAGTTCTTAACCCGAGGTACTATTTCTGGGTTAGCGGAGCCTGTAACCTGAAGCATCTATAACCTGAAGCGTCTGTAACCCGAGGTACCACTGTAGCAGCAAACAGCAGTAAGGATAATTGTAGTGGATACTACTGCAGCACACAATGCAGCTGTAACTTTGGCATCTGCACATAACAGGGGTATTAAAACTCCCTGCAATGCTGCCGTAGGGCCACAAATACATGTTTTGTTCAGTATTAGCCGAGGGCCATGTTCCCTTGCAGGGGACGCAGGTGGCGCTGTGGGTTAAAGCCTCAGCGCCTAGGGCTTGCCGATCGAAAGGTCGGCGGTTCGAATCCCTGCGGCGGGGTGCGCTCCCGCTGCTCGGTCCCAGCGCCTGCCAACCTAGCAGTTTGAAAGCACCTCCGGGTGCAAGTAGATAAATAGGGACCGCTTACCAGCGGGAAGGTAAACGGCGTTTCCGTGTGCGGCTCTGGCTCGCCAGAGCAGCGATGTCACGCTGGCCACGTGACCCGGAAGTGTCTCCGGACAGCGCTGGCCCCTGGCCTCTTAAGTGAGATGGGCGCACAACCCCAGAGTCTGTCAAGACTGGCCCGTACGGGCAGGGGTACCTTTACCTTTACCTTTATGTTCCCTTGCACACAACCTTCTGGGGGCTATGTGCCAAGAGTAGGTGGGGCCAGAGGCAAAAATGGGGGGAGCAAAAGATGCAGCTCCAAACTTTTGTGCACTCCAGCCATGCAGAGGGAGCCGGTGGGTGTTGTTGGTATTTTAAGACCTATATCTCCATACAGCAAGAAGCATCACCACAGTTCAAGGACACATTCCTGCCAGGCAAAGGGTGCTTAAAAGGGGGTGCAGAGCAGGGCTGGTGAGAGGTGCAGCCTAGAGAGAGTCCCGAGGGCCAGGTGGAAAGGTCTGGTAGAGGACACATTTAGCCCCCAGGTTGCCTGGCCCTAGCCTTATAATACAGTGGTACCTCGGGTTACAAACACCTTGGGTTACAAACACTCCACTAACCCGGAAGTAGTACCTCGGGTTAAGAACTTTACCTCAGGATGAGAAGAGAAATCGCACACCAGCAGCATGGCGGCAGCAGGAGGCCCCATTAGCTAAAGTGGTACCTCAGGTTAAGAACAATTTCAGGTTAGGAATGGACCTCCAGAACGAATTAAGTTCATAACCAGAGGTACCACTGTACTTACATGCTGGCAGTGCTCCTGCTGAGACCCAAGTGGGATTAGTAGTGGATCCTGGACCCACCAGTTGAAGATCAGTGCTCTAGGCCAGGATTTCCCAAACTTGGGTCTCCAGCTGTTTTTTTGGACTACAGTTCCCATCGTCCCAGACCACTGGCTGCTAGCTAGGGATGATGGGAGTTGTGGTCCAACCAATTGTCTCTACCCAAGTTTGGAAAGCCCTCCTCTGGGCCAAGGATGGGGACCCAGTAGCTTTCCAGGTGTTGCTGGACTACAGCTCCCATCATCCCTGGCTACCACCATGCTGGCTGGGGCTCTCTTGGGAGTTGAAAGCCAACCACAACTGAATGGCCAATGGTTCTCCACCCCAGCTCAGTTCAGTTCATTTGTGTGCTCTCTTTTTCCTAGAACAGCTTCTGTTTCTTGGTCACTCCGAGGGTGAAGGAAATAGAAGTACAACAGAAAAGGAAACCTCAAGTTTTTAGGGGTCCCCTCCTTCATGTTATACATTACGGCTATCATGCAGTCAGTCACAATACTCACAACACAAGCCTAGCAAATGACATCTAATAGGGCCTGGGAAGAAGATAAAGTCCCAACCGGAGAAGAATGGCAGAATAAGTTGATGGATTATGCCAAAATGGCAAAAATGACCGGAAGAATCAGAAATCAGGAAGACCAAAATTTTAATAAAGAATGGGAGAAATTTATAACTTATCTTAAAAACCATTGTAAACAGTTAAAATTGTTAGTAGGATTGGAATAGCACTTGTAGTTTAATGGTGACTTTTGGATTTAATGGAGATGGATTACTATAAAAGATTCAGGAAGGAATGACCCACAAAGGAGAGGAGGGAAGTCCAGGAGATTCTTTGGAATCTTGTTTTTATGTTGCATGTTGGATATGTGATTGTAAAACTGTAGTTCAAAGAACCAAATAAATAAATAAATAAATTTTAAATGACATCTAATAGGGGCTGCAAGCCAAGGTTAATCTTTTTGTCTCTCCTGCATGACAGACTGTTCTAATGCAGTGGCTGACTTCAGGGTTGGAAAGCCTCCCGTGTTTCCATTCCTAGTTTGTCGCCTGAATAGCAAACAACCCTGTTGACAGTGTGTGTGAATATTCAGAGCCTCCATATGTTAGGAATTATTACCGGGACTGTCTGACCAGCCAGAATGCTGAAGTAACCTTCCCCCTATAAAAAGAAAGTTCTGTTCTGAAGTGTGTAGGGTTGAAACTGTCAGTTCAAATATAAACACAGTTAACATCTGGTGAAATATGCTAAAATAATTTAGGACCAGTTGGGCTGCTCCGAATATGTATTTCCATTTATTTCAAGGTGAGAATTGGGTGCCGTTGTGAGATGAAATGAAAGCAAACAAATCCATAGGCAATCCAGTGTTGCATAGAAAGAGGCTGCAAACCAACATGCAGCCTTATTTTTTGGAGGTGGGGGAAAGAAGAAGAAGAAGAAGAAGAAGAAGAAGAAGAAGAAGAAGAAAGAGAGAGACAGAGAGAGAGAGAAAAGAGATTGTGTGTGTGGTTGTAGCACCTGTGCTTTCTGATTTCACTCATTTGCAAATGTGCCCACAAGCCCAAAGAAGTTGCCAACCAGTATACAAATTTAATTAACAACAAGAACCCCCACACAAAAAGCAGGAACCCAATCAGCCATGATAAAATGGGCTCAGGATATTGGGTATAACATTATGTTTGAGGACTGGGAAAGGTTATGGACCACCGGAATAAAATTCACGGCATGTAATGCCTTGAAGGAGAATATTATGAAAATGATATATAGGTGGTACATGACCCCAGTCAAGCTTGCAAAAGTATATCACCTGTCTGATAATAAATGTTGGAAATGTAGAGAGGCTGAGGGGACATTCTTTCACCTCTGGTGGACATGCCCTAAAGTGAGGGTCTTCTGGGAAATGATCTATAATGAACTAAAAAAGGTATTTAAATATACCTTTGTTAAGAAACCGGAGGCCTTCCTCTTGGGCACTGTCGGCCAGAAAGTGTCAAAGAAGGACAGAAATTTCTTTATGTATGCGACAACAGCAGCAAGAATACTTATTGCAAAGTATTGGAAGACACAAGACTTGCCCACACTGGAAGAGTGGCAGACGCAATTGATGGATTATATGGAATTGGCTGAAATGACTGACAGAATCCGAGACTTGGGAGAAGAAACAACGGAAGAGGACTGGAAGAAGTTTAAGGACTATTTACAAAAACAATATAAGTTGTATGAATGTTAAGTATCTGCACGATTTAGAAAATCTCAGTTCCAGCAAATAGATTTTGTAAAATAGAAAATTAAGTTATAAGTAAGAAAGGGTCGAAATTTAACGCAACAATATGTTTAAATTTAAGGTATGAGTAAATGATAAAAATTATCTTAAATTTAGAAGTATAATATTTGGAAAGTACAAAATAAGGTATGAAACAAGGTAATAATTTGCTGATATTTTTAATATAAATAATGCAGGGTAAAGGAGATGTGAGGAAGTCCAGTTAGTTATATATATAAAAAAAATTGTATTGAATGGTTGGTTTTTTTCTTTTTCTTTTTTTATTTTTTATTTCTTTTTTTCTATATGGTTTTTTGGTGTATTTGTTTTGGCTTTTTTGTGTATTATTTTTTGGTGAAGGGATCTTGTATGAAAATTTAATAAAATATTTTTTAAAAAACAAAAAAACAAAAAGCAGGAACCCAAGCCCTGGGAAAATGCCTCAATGAGCTTCTTCACAGGTGTAGCGTAGGGCAGCAGAGCAACTGGTTGAGCCAGGCACTCGGGAATGCTGAAACTGCTGCCAGCATCAAGGGATGCAGAATTTAAAATAGGTCGCCCAGGAACTTAGCCAATATTGGTCACCGTGACCCCATATACCCTTTGTCCCCTTTTGACACGCATTAAGAAAATATATGACTGAAGTCAAAAGAAAAGTAATAGATCTGAAACACAACTGGGGGAATATGTAAAGGACTGCAGAAGATTAACACTGGGTGCAACAAGCATAATTTTCTTTGTTTCCACAATTTGCATGACGTCCCATAACAAAAAGTTATCTGGACGGTATGCATAGCTATAGATATATAAAGGTAAAGGTAAAGGTACCCCTGCCCGTACGGGCCAGTCGTGTCCGACTCTAGGGTTGTGCACCCATCTCACTTAAGAGGCCGGGGGCCAGCGCTGTCCGGAGACACTTCCGGGTCACGTGGCCAGCGTGACGAAGCTTCTCTGGCGAGCCTGCACCAGCGCAGCACACGGAAATGCCGTTACCTTCCCGCTATATTTTTATATATATATATATATATATATATATATATATATATATAAATGTTTATTAAAATTTTTGAGTACAAATGCAAAAATAATAGACAATGTAACATGTATCATAACATAGTTTCATAGCTTCTTTGGACTCCCTCACATCTCCCGCTCCCACTTACATCATTGTAAATTTTTACCAGCAATTTATCATCTTGTTTACGTTCTTATGCCCCACTCATTTAAATATAGTCTAATAATTCTCAAGGGACGCAGGTGGCGCTGTGGGTTAAAGCCTCAGCGCCTAGGGCTTGCCGATCGAAAGGTCGGCGGTTCGAATCCCTGCGGCGGGGTGCGCTCCCGCTGCTCGGTCCCAGCGCCTGCCAACCTAGCAGTTCGAAAGCACCTCCGGGTGCAAGTAGATAAATAGGGACCGCTTACCAGCGGGAAGGTAAACGGCGTTTCCGTGTGCGGCTCTGGCTCGCCAGAGCAGCGATGTCACGCTGGCCACGTGACCCGGAAGTGTCTCCGGACAGCGCTGGCCCCTGGCCTCTTAAGTGAGATGGGCGCACAACCCCAGAGTCTGTCAAGACTGGCCCGTACGGGCAGGGGTACCTTTACCTTTTACCTTAATAATTCTCAAAAAAAAATTATATTTTCCTCAATTTCACTTATCATCCTAATTCCATCTATTTTAGTGATGGTCAGTTATTTATAATCTAGCATCCTTCTTAACATTCAACCAGATTACAATATTTTTGTAAATAAATCTTAAATTTCTTCCAGTCTTCTTCAACCTTCTCCTCTCCCAGGTCTCGGATTCTGCCGGTCATCTCAGTCAGTTCCATATAGTCTATCAGTTGCATCTGCCATTCTTCCAGTGTGGGTAGATCTTGAGTTTTCCAATGCTTAGCGATGAGTATCCTTGCTGCCGTTGTAGCATACAGGAAAAAAGTTCTGTCCTTCTTTATCACCCTCTGGCCGACAATACCCAGGAGGAAGGCCTCTGGTTTCTTAAGGAAGGTATACTTAAATACCTTTTTCAACTCATTATACGTTAAAGGTAAAGGTAAAGGTACCCCTGCCCGTACGGGCCAGTCTTGACAGACTCTGGGGTTGTGCGCCCATCTCACTTAATAGGCCAGGGGCCAGCGCTGTCCGGAGACACTTCCGGGTCACGTGGCCAGCGTGACATTGCTGCTCTGGCCAGAGCCAGAGCCGCACACGGAAACGCCGTTTACCTTCCCGCTGGTAAGCGGTCCCTATTTATCTACTTGCACCCAGAGGTGCTTTCGAACTGCTAGGTTGGCAGGCGCTGGGACCGAGCAGCGGGAGCGCACCCCGCCGCAGGGATTCGAACCGCCGACCTTTCGATCGGCAAGCCCTAGGCGCTGAGGCTTTAACCTTTAGCGCCACCTGCGTCCCCATTATACGTTACCTTCCCGCTATAAAGCGTTACCTATTTATCTACTTGCACTTAAGGGTGCTTTCGAACTGCTAAGTGGGCAGAAGCTGGGACCGAAAGATGGGAGCTCACCCCGCCGCGGGGATTCAAACCACCGACCATGCGATCGGCAAGTCCTAGGCGCTGAGGTTTTACCCACAGTGCCACCCGCGTCCCTTTATAGATATAGATATATGTATATCTTGTGCATATATATTCTTCAGCATCACCAAAAAAACCTTGAGCATTTCATGTATTCCAAGTACTGTGTCAAGTTTCCAGCAATGACATTCAAATTGGGTAATGAAAAAAGACTAAAAGTGTTTTGATTATAGAGGATATCAGCATGATCTTATCATTTAGCTACACTGTAAATAGCAGTATCAGGGAAAACCTTATTTATTAATTAATGTTTAACCAGATTCAGGTCTTTTGCACCAAGCATCCAAATCCCTCTGGTGTTTTGTAAACACTTGTTAACACTGGTAACATGGCACAAAGTTAATTTAAATGAAAATGCAGCTCTCGGTGCTCTGCTTATGTGAATGTAATCAGGCACAGCAGCCACTGGCAGCTCAGCCCTCATTGCACTTGTATATAATGCATTTAGCGTAGTACCAGCCTCATCATTTCAAGTTATCATTAATTACAGTGGTAACTTGGTTGTCAAATGCCTTGGTACTCAAACAACTTGGAACCCAAACACTGCAAACCTGGAAGTAAGTGTTCCGGTTTGCGAACTTTTTTCGGAAGATGAACGTGCTCCGTTTCAGGTGTTACGCTTCCATTTTGAGTGCAACACTTCTGTTTTGAGTGTTACGCTGAAGTCTGTCTGTTTTTGCTATTTATTTTGTGGCCCTTTTTGTTTTGTTTTTGTGACTGTGTGGAACCCAGTTCAGCTACCTACTGACTGATTGTGTGACTGAAGTACATTGTTTATTGCTTTCATTTTATGGATCAATGGTTTCATTAGATAGTAAAATCCATATTAAATTCATGTTTTAGGGGTTGTTTTTAAAAGTCTGGAACGGATTAATCCAAGTGTGCCTTGGTTTTGGAACATTTTGGTTTTGGAACGGACTTCCGGAACGGATTAAATTTGAGAACCAAGGCACCACTGTATAAATGTATATATCGCTTTATGCCAAAACAGTCTTCTATTTTGAAATGTGGGTTCCTCCAGAGGGAAACCAGGGTGCTTCCTCACACATACACAGGCTCGGGTCCATCACCAGTTGCAAAAAGAGAATCCCAATTAGATTTTGTACAAAATCTATTCCAAGAACAGATGCACACGTACCCTGCATTGTTACTGACAGCGGTTATCCCTTTTACACCAGTCTTCAACAGTGCTCCTATGAGGTTCTCAGGGATGCCACAGAGCCCAAAACCTATGCAACACAAATTATTCAGCAGTGAACATCTCCATTGCAAAAATGACCCACCATCAACCATTCGTTCACCTCAAGCAGGGACTTTCTTCAGCAGCACATGATGGACCCTGCCTTCCAACCCAGAAGAAGGGGTCTCTCCCATATTATGCTGGTCTTCAAAGCCAACACAACCCCCCATTTTTGTTTGCATACCCAGAAGATATGGGGAATGGGAAGGGCCAATGGAGACCACAAATTTCAGCCCACTAGTAAGCCGACCCAAAACACACGGATCCTATTAAATCTAAATGTTGTGATCAAATGATGTGGTTTGCCAAGCGGCAAAAAACCCAACTAGCACCTGAAACCATGGGTGGAAACACTCAAACCTGCAGAAAGCAGCAGTTCAATTCTCCCTCACCTCTGCGGACTAACTTTGACAGGTGGACAGGACCAACGCCGTTTCCTTCTTAACTGAACTCTGCACTGGTCTCCCCTTTGTGAAATTACTGGCCTATATAACGACTCTCCCTCCACAACAATAAAACAACGTACACAATGCTTCCTTTACTTATCTTTCTATTGCCCTGGGCTGTTCAACTTCTAGAGCAATTCTCTTGGTGATAAAGGTACAGTTCTGAAGTCAGCAGAGACCAAACCACAGCCCTTTATAGTCTTAAGAGCTCTCAGCTTTAAGTATTTTTAATGCCCTGACGTGAGAACTCTGCATTTTGAAGCCTTCACCCTGCTCTAGAAACGTTACTCGTAAAAAGTGTTTTATGCTTGCTTCCCCATCATTTTAACACCATCCCTGAAAAGCCCATAGATACACAAAGCCACTGAAGACAATAAGTCTGAGTAGGCGCAGGTGTTTTTTGCAGCTCTAAAAGCACTAGGTGTGTCTCCTAGGCTGGTTCCTTGAAGCCAATGACGGTAGCAGCTCCTGTTCAGAGGCAGAAGCCCAACTTCCTGGTCCAATCAAAATGGAAGCCCCTTTTCTCATCTTCTAAATCACATGCATACTGAATGCGCGGAGGGGAAGCAGTTCCACACCCACTGTCTCTACCCCATGACCTTCACACAATTGGCAGAAGGTCTGAAAAGGGCCTCTGTTGACATACAGGTGTAGGCATGTAGCCGTTCCACAAGCTCAGAACCCGGTTTAATCGGGATTCCAAGTTGTGCAGAGAACCCGTGTACGCAGAGGTTCCTTCGAGACCTTTGACCAAATACATATGGGGCAGAACCCCAAGGCACCCAAAGGTTGGGAATGGGGCTGGGAAGCCCAGCTCTACTCCTCGCTCCCTGCATGCAGAGGAAGTATAAACAAACCTGTAGAACAGCCTTGTCCAACCTTGAGTGCCCAGATGGCTGTTGGCCTCCAATCATCCTTGCCCAATCTGGCTAGGGATGATGAGGATTGTAGTCCAACAATTTGTGGAGACCCAAGTTTGGAGAAGGCTTCTATAGAAGAATGCAAGGGAAAAAGAATCAGGTTAAATCTGATTATACAGGAACACAGGAAGCTGTATGGTATTACCAGCACTGACTGGCAGAGGCTCTCCAGGGTTTGAACCATGGTTTTCTGCATGCAAACCAGCTGTTCTACCACTGACCTACAGCCTTTCTCCCATTTTACCAACTGCCTAGAAATCCTTTACAGTGGTACCTTGGGTCCCGAATGGCTTGGCTCCTGAACAAATCGGCTCCCGAACATCGCAAACCCAGAAGTAAGTGTTCTGGTTTGCAAACATTTTATGGAAGCCAAATGTCCGTTTTGGCTGTCAGCATTGTTTCTGGCGCCAATCAGAAGCCACGCCTTGGTTTGCAAATGTTTTGGTAGTCAAATGGACTTCCAGAATGGATTGAGTTTGGGAACCAAGGTACTGCTGTATTACCGTATTTTTCGCTCTATAGGACGCACCTTGTTTTAGAGAGGGAGAACAAGAAAAAAAAATTCTCCCCCGCTCTGCGCAGCACCCCTTCAGCGAAGTGGCGGGAGAAACGGAGTCCCTTCCATTTCTCCTCCCCCTTAGCTGAAGGGGCGCTGTGCCTTAGCTGAAGGATACCTACCCTTCAGCAAAAGGAACCTGAAGCCTCCGGAGCACAGCGGGAGCTCCCGCTGCGCTCCGGAGGCTTCAGGTGGCTATCTTTGGAGCCTGTAGAGCGGGAGGGGCCGGTGCGCACCGACCCCTCTTGCTCTCCAGGCTTCAGTGAAAGCAATGTGAAGCCTCCGGAGTGCAGCAGGAGCGTTCCCACTGCGCTTCAGAGGTTTCGCATTGCTATCGCTGAAGCCAAGGAGCCTGCATTTGCTCCATAAGACGCAAACACATTTCCTCTTCATTTTTGGAGGGGGAAATGTGTGTCTTATAGAGCGAAAAATACAGTATGTTTTGTCTGAAGTACTGAAAATCTAAAGCCTATCATTTATGTTCATGGAGTAGCAGAAATGTTTCCAATTTATAAAACTGAGCAAGTAGATTCCTAAGTACTTACCACCAACGAGGAGAGTAGCCCCATTGGGTATGTCTTTTACTGCTTCCACCGGATCATTATAAAACTGGGTGTTGTGGTGGCTGCTTGTTGAAAAATAGCAGCCACAGCTCTAGAAAGAGTAGAAGAAACAAAGGGGAGAAAGCGTCATGGTACAACCTTAGGTGCTCATTCGCAGTAACAAAGGATATCCCGCCAGCAGTTTTTAGAAAGACATGCACAAGAAATTTGTGCTGATCAAAAAGTGCAAAGAATGCATGCTAGAGGCTCATGGGTAACACTAGATTTGAAGGGTGTACGTCACTATGGTCAAAACGACATGTATGCTGCCATTTTATACAACAATACAACCAATAAAATGAATGTGATGTTGAATTTCCCAATAATCTCTGCTTGCTTTCCTTCCTTTTTAAAAGGGCAAATTTCTAGCTACTGTGCTTGAAGGTTTTCAGGCAATGCACCCTGAAACATCAGAAGGAGCTGCGGTTCCAGCCATGTTCTGCATAATATGAGCTCTGAATCACTTTAGCAAATACTGTATTTAGGTGAAGGACAGTAGGGGAAAGATTTAAATTCTTTGTTTATTCTTTGCAGCTTGGAAGTAAGGGTATTATTACAAATACCGATACTCTTAAGCAATAAACATATTGTAAACTTGAATTTCCAAAACCACATTTAGGGGTCTGTCCTCGATATGTCTGGCCACATTTTTAATTAAAGAAAACAGTGTCTGAACAGACAGTACTACTATCTTAAGCAACTCCTAGGAAATATATTTTCTCTAGACATGCAACTAGGGCAAGGGTGAGTATATGTCAGATTTCAACAAAATGCCTGAGCTTCACAAGCTTGCAGAATCAGAGTTAATATTCTAAAAAGACTAACTTAGAAGCAATTGCCACAGATCACAGGCTAAAATCCTGTAGGAAGTAAATTCCATTGAAGCCATTAAATTTCATTCTGATTCTGCAGACATGGATACTTATGGATTTTATTTTATTTTATTTTATTTTGTTTTAAAAATTCCATTCATATCCTATCTTTCTTCCAAGGAGCTCAAGGTGTCATACTTTGTTCTCCCCCTCCCCATTTTATCCTCATAGAATAACAACCCTGGGGGGGGGGGTAGGTTAGTGACTGGCCCAAGGTGACCCAGTAAACTTCAAGGCTGAGTGTTTTATTTTAATTAGTAAAACTAATGTGGTTTATCTTATAAAGAACAATATATAAATATTTTTTAAATAAACAAGGATCTGTCTAGTCATACTAACATATACTTTATTGTAAAATGACATACAATTGAGTTATGTTCCTATTTAAAATTTATTTACAATTCTTTATTATTTTTGAAAATGTTTTGCCATCTGAGTAAACAACACAAAGTCTTAAGTTATCCAAGGTTCTAAGGCTGCAATCATAACCCTACTTACCTGGAAGTAAGCTCCATTCAATTCAACAGGACTTACAGCACTTCTGAGTAGACATAGCTAGGGCAACACAGTAAAATGTTGATTCTATTGTAGTGAAAACCATTTCTATTGAAATTTCAACTACGTGTCAGTCACCTTGTGGGTGTTTCTAAATGGCAACGCCAGGTAAACCTCTTAATAAACCTGGCAATGCAAGTATATTTAGTCAGCAGCAAGTTCTACTGAATTCTATGAAACATACAGTACTCCCTAATAAATGATCTTAGAAATGTAGTCTCAGGATGCATTCTGATACAGCAAGGTGGGGAACTTCCAATCCATGGGCCAGTTCCATTTTGGGCTCTGAAGCCATTTTTGATGGTCACCTGTCAATCAAGAAACATCACCCAATGAGCAGGTGACATCAACTGATTGGCAGGACTTTAATCCAGCTTGGTTTGGCTCTACGTGTTACTTTCTTCCAAGAAGTGGTTGGCCCAGAGGGTTCAATCCTGTTTTGTAATATAATCATAAATAATAAATTTTTATTTATACCCTGCCCTTCCCAGTTCAGAAAACCGGGCTCAGGGCGGTTAACAACAAATTTAAAACACTTAATTGATGCAACAAAAAACAGCTTAAAATACAGTATAAAACGTGAATAACAATAAATTCAGAATTCAAAAATCAATTTAAGGGGGAAATCCATCCAACAGTGTATACTTTACTGCAGGCACCCCCAAACTTGGCCCTCCAGATGTTTGGGGACTACAATTCCCATCATCCCTGACCACTGGTCCTGTTAGCTAGGGATGATGGGAGCTGTAGTGCCAAAACATCTGGAGGGCTGAGTTTGGGGGTGCCTGCTATACTGTATACCCATTTACCTAGGAGTAAGTTTGATTAATAGCAACACATCCTCCATGTAATCCTATGACATCTGAACTACTTCTTACCTATTTACAAAAATCTGAGATGTCTCCTGTCCTGACCAAATATGTAAAATTATGCCATATTTGTAGACAAATTACCGGTATTAAGCATACATTAAGCAGATAAACAGAGACAGGGATAGGAAATAGGAGGGGGGGAGGAACTCATTTTCCTTACTAATAAACCCCAGAAATAATGAGCAATGGAGCACTCAGGATTTCTTAACCAGAAGCTTCTGGCTGCCTTCTGCACAAGATACTTTAAGAAGAACCAGCCAACAATTCTCCCCGGCATGGAAAGTCACATGCTATGCTTCGTCAACACTGGCACAACAACAGAAACACCAAGCAACCAGTTCATCCCCTTTCTCCAACAAGGACACATCTCTCAGCCAGTCAAAAGTGTGCCGACTAGGTCAAAGTCATTTATCCTTTGACACAGAGCTACAGCTAGCCTCCAATTTATACTGCAGTGCAGCAGTTCAAATTTCTGCATATGGAAACTTTGTGAGCCAATATTATTATGCACATTGACAAAAGTTGTGTCCAGCATGTTAAAAGCACTGGGTGACACTGAATTCCTCTGGGGAATCCTCCAAGAGCAGAATGAGGAGGGAGGGAGGGGAATTCTGTGGCATCTACTGGTGTGACATTAAATCTGGCCTACAAGGTTTCCATTGCCTTGTCAGGAAATGTAGTCAGGAAATCTTGTCAGGAAATCTAGAACACACCTGAAGCAGTGTCCCAATAAACAAGAGATTGCTGGGTACCAGCACAGGATTACATGCTCACTTGCAGAACAGAAATGGCCAACCTCTAGGGCAGACAGCTGAAAGTTGTGGCACTTCTAGACAAGAGCAGAAGAGCCCAGAGGGCCTGAGTCTATGGCACAACACAGCTAAGCCTATGCTATTGCTTCCCTCTCCAGTGACACACCCTGTCTTCCTTCCCAAAGCAGGAGACGAGAAGCAGAGCCATGGAACTTGCTCCCGTAAAAGGCAATGGCAGCCACCAAGTTGGATGGCTTTAGAAGAGGATCAGACCAGGGGCGGACTTTGGTAATAAATATGGTGCCCTGAGCAAGGACAAAATTTGCCACCGCATTGCTTATTTTCACAATACAGTGGTACCTCGGGTTAAGAACTTAATTCGTTCTGGAGGTCTGTTCTTAACCTGAAACTGTTTTTAACCTGAAGCACCACTTTAGCTAATGGGGACTCCTGCTGCCGCCACACGATTTCTGTTCTCATCCTGAAGCAAAGTTCTTAACCCGAGGTAATATTTCTGGGTTAGCGGAGTCTGTAACCTGAAGTGTATGTAACCCGAGGTACCACTGTAATGTCTTTAGTACAGTTGCTTTCTTATGGATCTTCTCAGTAGGTACCCACATAAATATAGGGTTGTGGTGGTTGTTTTGCGCCCCCTCGTCCTGGCACCCTGGGCAGGGGAACTACCTGCATCCCACTAATTCTGGCACTGGTTAGACAAGTCAAGGCTATATTTTGTTCTGCCTCTGCTGCGAGAGGAATCGGGCCTCTGAATACCACTTATTCTGCTCATGTCCCACTGGCATCTGGTCAGTGAGAAGAGGATGCTGGACTGAATGGGCCTGATCCAGCAGGCTTGTCTTCTTATTCAAAAGGTAGCAACTGTTTTGCATGCAAAAAGTACCAGATTCAGTCTCTAGGTAGGGCTGGCACAGTCCAGACCAGAAGCACGGCCTAGACTAGCGTTTGCCAACCAGGTAAACCAGATTCCCTTTGGGGGGTTAAAGGAGGAGAGAGTACCATATACAACACCCTGAGCTCCTTGCAGAAAAGGCAGGATATAAATGCAACAAATAAACAAATGTTTAGGACTTCAATTCCCATCAGCCCCGGGGAGCAAATGTTCTAAAAACAACAACAAAAACTTTAGAATTTCGCGGCTTTCTGCATGCTATTTGGCTCTTTAAAACTTTTTAAATTTGGTTTTTTTCCAGTTTATTTAGGGGGACTTTCCTTGGAGGGCGTAGAAGGGAGGGGAGAAACAATCACACTGTGCAACCGCACTCACGGGCGTAGCCAAGGAAATAAAATAAATAAAAATACTTAACTAAAAGCAGAAATTGTAGAAAGATTTTGACAGGAGTCCCCCCCCCCCCAGCACTTGGGGTCAAAAGAAAGTATTTTAAAACAACTGTTGTTGAGACATTTCATTCCCAATCGGCTAGGCAGTCAGACAGAGGGGGATGTCAGGTGGGTCTCCTGCCCTCACCTGGCTCCCCAACATAAATCCTGACCCCACCTGACTATACCAGTTCTATTTGGAACGTACCTGTTTCTGTGTTTCCACATCTTCCAAGAGGCGTAAGGGAACGCCTTAATGAAAGATGCAAGACCTCTGGCTAGGCCTGTCTTACCGCCAGCCAGCCTGCTCCTATCCTAAGTCACTTAGCCAGCCAGGCCCCTGGGGATGGGGACAGAAAGGGACAGAGCGCGGGCCTGCAAGCAAAGCTCGCTCCCTTCCTTCTTCCTCAAGGTCAGCTAAACAAACAGGCGCCTCTGTTCCGCTGAAGGACGCGCGCCCAGCAGGTAGGGATCCCCTCCGGCCTGGTCAGCCCAGGGGCGCAAGGAGAGAGGCGCGCCGCTCCTTCCGCCGCGCGTCGCGGGGGAATCTTTGCGCCTTTGCAAGGAAACCTTCGCGCGCAACGAGCCTTGAAGGGAAAGGCGAGCAGGAGGTTCATCCACGGCTCAGAGCCGGCCAGGGGCCAAAGGGAAGGGAGCCAGGAGGCCGGCGAGCGGATTAGAGAGCAAGAGGGCATGGAAATGTCAGTGGGACGCGTTACTGTTTAGGGGGGAAGGGGGCGAAAGGTTGCCCAGTGGCCCGGAGAAAAAAGTGGGGCAGGTGGCGGAGAGAAGCAGCCTGGCCTGCTCTTGCGCCTTCGTAGGGGAGGATTTTTGCATCACATGGAGCGAAACCCGATCTCCTGCTAAGGCTCAAGCTGCGCCGGCGAGCCGGTCCAAGTTGCAGAGGCTGCAAAGGCTTCCTTGCGAGAAGGGTCCTCTGCCACCATCGCCGCGCGCTTGCTTACCTTGGCCGGGGCTCGACGGAGGAGCTGCGCCGTGCCAGAGCCGGGCAGGCAGCGAGCAAAGCGGGCCAGGAGGCTCTGAGCCGCCATCTTCGTGCGCTTCGCGGCGTGCAAGGCGAGCAGGAAGGAGCCGGGGCGAGCAGCGGCCTTGGAGAAGGAGAAGAGGAGGAGGAAGCGGTGGCGGCGGCTGATGCCCAACCCCCTCGGCGCGAGGCTGCCGGAAAAAAAAGAGAGAGCAGGGCGCGCCTGTCAAATGGGATGCGAAGCTGGGGGAGGGTTAGGGGGCTCGACGTCTGACGTCGTTTTTAACCCCTTGTAAAAGCAGGCTGGAGGCTGGAGCACCGGCTCCTTGGAGGAGGCGCAGAGGCGCCTCTTGGCCTGGGAGTTGGAGATGCAACAGGGCGCGCTCTGTGTTCCGTGGCGCTTGCTCCCTGGAACGGCGCCCTTACAGATTAGCAGACTGTGTCCTTTTAAACGTGTTTCTAGGATGGTTTGGTTTGGTTTTCCTCTTGTTTTCGTTATGTACTTTGTGGTTTTATTCCGAGATCTTCGGACGAAGGATGGTATACAAATTTAATAAATATACAATTGTGCTAATGATGCCCCCGACCGAGCCGAATGTTTTGGTTGTTTAGTTGATTTGACTTATCCGCCGCTTTTCCACAGGGAGCAGCTCGCAGCAAACTTTCGGAACGGCGCAACGGAGCACCCTGGGAATACAAAATGCAGATCATGTCAGTAAATTAGAAATAACGAAAACCATCCATTTAGCAAACACAGAATGAATTCAGTAATACAAAGAAAAAACTTAATATAGACTTAAATACTGCAGAGCAAAAACGAATGGAGCTTTCACTCAGTAAAGCGGGGTAAGGACGACTAGGGATGCAAAAGGTTAGACATAGTTTACTTGGGAGGGAGTAAGCCATATTGGGCTCAGTAAGGCTTCCGAGTACACACTGCAATGACGAGTGTAAGATCCAATGAAATCAATAGCGCTGATTTTTGAGTAAATTGGTTGTAAAGTGATAGGACGAACTTCCAAAGACAAAATAAAATTAAGGAGTGGATTTTAATGGATCCTTGTGGTTTGGTTTTTTGGGGTTGCCTGCTTGTGAACTGGCCCCTGTAGCTGCTCCCTGTAGCAGCACTTTTATTTCTGCAGAGATTAGCAGGTTTTCATTTTACCTGCATCGCATGAAAATTTTTACTCCTGATTTCTGCATATCAAACCTCAGCCAAAAGCAGTGAAGTTTTCGGCTTTTCCTGTACAGTTGGCTTTGTTCCGCTTTGTCATGCAAACTCAGCAAAATCTGCTCTCAGAAATCATAACTTCCATTTGTTCCTGCAGATTGCATTAAAACAACAAATAAATCAGACCTTTATGTAACTATTCTGCCCTGGAATATGCTTCCTAGTGAGGTTGTGAAATAAGAACATGTCTCCTTTTGCACCATACATTGAAAGCACAATGGTACCACTTTAAGAGTCTCTGCTCCCCAGAATTCTGGGAACTGTAGTTTGTTCAGAATTAGAGCCTCACAGAGCTACACTGTCAGAGTAGTGCAACAATCCCTGCCCTTTAGCTTGTTGATGTTTGGGGGGTTTCAAGGGGCTAATCTCCCTTTTGGGGTAGGTGTTTCACCCCTTTCCACCCCTTGATTAAAGTAACCTAGTGATGGGTCTGTCCTCTGAGAATCTCTTGAAGTTTGGCCTGCCAGAAGTTGTATGTGCAAAAGACCTCTTTTGTTCAGTTTTACATTGGATTTCTCTGTGTTTAATGTCCCTGCTATGTCCAAATAAATGTGTTCAATTACTGTGAAGCACCCCTAGAGTTGGGGAGCACATATTTTGTTTGCTGGCCCAGGGTAAGAACTTCAGTACATAACATATTTTATCACGGAGTCCGATCAGCTTTGCAGCAGAATACCCTTCTGTCACTCAGGCTACTGTCTGCAGAACAGAACAGGGCCCAAAAATAAAAGATGTGTCTGTCCCCGGCTTAGAGCAGTCAGCTTCTAAGTCAGCAACAGACATCTGACAGCCTGAAGTTAGCATTTGAACCCTGCAGTCATATGTCATGGTGTCATTTTTTAGGAAAAGCAGGAGTCAAATGAATATTAGGGTTTGGGTTTCAGAGTTTAAATATGCCAGTGCAATGAAGCAATTGAATTAATGCGCGTTATGCATAGTCATTGCATGGCTCCTTCTAATGGTACTTTTTATGGCTAAACAACAATACGCACAAATGAAACATGAGAGCAAGCATCTACATTGGCTGATAAAACTGTTTCCCAAATATCAGGCATGCCGTAGTTGTGGCACCTTTCAGTTTTTTAGTCAGATCAGTGCAGTTTAGCGGCTAAGAGTTATGAATCAGGAAGCCCCTAGTTTGAATTCAGCCTCTGGCATGAATTTCCTTAGCAAGCCCCTCTTTTGCAGCTTCAGTATGGCTATTGGGAGGCTTGGGCAGAGGAAGGGGAGTGTGGTGGGGGCGGGTCACCCCAGGTGTCACTACCGAGGGGGGTGACAAAATGCCGGGCGGCACTCATCATCATCATCATCAACAACAACAACTTTATTGCACTGGCCAAAGGCCATGGCATCATTCACAAAGGGAACAAAAAGAAAAGCAACAATAACCATAGGTACTGCAGATGCAATAAACCACGATCACGTCTCCTAAGAATTATTTGTTGCATACGATAGAATAGCAAGGGGTTCTCAGGTAGAATGTGCCAGGTTAAATGTCCGAATCACCTTTGCAATTGACTACTATTTTATCTAAGGGACGCAGGTGGCGCTGTGGGTTAAAGCCTCAGCGCCTAGGACTTGCCGATCGAAAGGTCGGCGGTTCGAATCCCTGCGGCGGGGTGCGCTCCTGCTGCTCGGTCCCAGCGCCTGCCAACCTAGCAGTTCGAAAGCACCTCCGGGTGCAAGTAGATAAATAGGGACCGCTTACCAGCGGGAAGGTAAACGGCGTTTCCGTGTGCGGCTCTGGCTTGCCAGAGCAGCGATGTCACGCTGGCCACGTGACCCGGAAGTGTCTCCGGACAGCGCTGGCCCCTGGCCTCTTAAGTGAGATGGGCGCACAACCCCAGAGTCTGTCAAGACTGGCCCGTACGGGCAGGGGTACCTTTACCTTTACTATTTTATCTAGTTCTTTTCTCCTGATCTTCTTAGCTGCCAATGCATATTGTTGTTGTTGTTGTTTAGTCATGTCCAGCTCTTCGTGACCCCATGAACCAGAGAACGCCAGGCACTCCTGTCTTCCACTGCCTCCTGCAGTTTGGTCAAACTCATGCTGGTAGCTTCAAGAACACTATCCAACCATCTTGTCCTCTGTCGTCTCCTTCTCCTCGTGCCCTCAATCTTCCCCAACATCAGGGTCTTTTTCAGGGAGTCTTCTCTTCTCATGAGGTGGCCAAAGTATTGGAGCCTCAGCTTCAGGATCTGTCCTTCCAGTGAGCACTCAGGGCTGATTTCTAAGTTACAATCACCACGGGGCCTGCAGCGCGCTCGACCCATGCGTCTCTCCTGGGAGTGACGCGGTGGCTTGGGCACGCACAGGCTCCCTGCTGCCCAAAAATTTGCCCGCTGACTTCCCCAGCTGTAAGGTGGCTGAGAGGGAGGAGACAGCCAGACTCCTTGGAGGCCCCATGGAGCATCCTGCCCTGGCTGGCCCCCGCCCCTGGGCGCAGGGCATGCGCACAACCCCAGTCGCCCGATCAGTTTGCTCCGCCGCTGATTGGAGGTGGGCATTATGCATACTGTAACTCTGAAACACTGGGAAAATGAATATTGACTTACCTAAGCTGGGGATAGCTCACTTGGTTAGAGCGTGGTGCTGGTAACACCAAGGTTGCAGGTTTGATGCCCATAACGGATAGCTGCATATTCCTGCATTTCAGCAGGTTGGAATGGATGATCCTCAGGGTCCTATGAGTTTGTGATTACAACCAGCTAATGTAGGATAAGAACCTTGAGCCTGTTACACAGTGGACCTGGTTATCAATTTAAAATCTTCCTTATAGTTGACTGCATAGTTATCCACTCACACATCTGATTCTGTGCTGCTCAGCAGTCTGACCAGCTTTTGTAGACTGATATTGCTTTTAAATTTGATCCTATATTCTAACATTTTTGAACTTCTTCCTAGTTTTTTTTATTATCCATGGAAATACCCTATCTACCCATCTATGTTCTTAATGTTTGCTGGCAGTGGAGATTAAGTGATGCAATACATTGGAAGCAAAATAGAAATCATAGAGATGGAGAATGAATACGTAATGTTATAAAAATAATTGGGATATAGATGATGAACTGATTTTTTTACTTTAAAAAAATCAAATTAGTCAATTTTTCTAGCTTTCTTTTTCTACATACAGCTGCAAATTAAATTAGATGTAGATATATTTGCCTTTTAAAAATTAAGTGCATACTGTACTGAACACGCATACTCCCATCCTTGCCATTCCAGAATGTACAGTACGTTTGACATGGATTTTCCACTACCATTTTGAGTTCTATTTGAGTAACACTGGCCAGCAAAAACAAACCAAAAATCATACATTTTGCAGGGAACAGTAGCTGGAGTTTGGAACTTCTTATGCTGAACAGGGATAATTTGCCAGAGTTAATGTGATGGAAGGAACTGAGTTAAACCTGTTGTAAGTTAATCATTACAGACACTAGTCTTAATTTTCTTAAACCTTAATCAAAACCACTAGAAAACTAACTTGGTCATAGCAGTATTGGAAACAATCCAAGGAAAACATGGTGTTAAAGGAATGAATAGTCATGAGAATTTTCCCGAATTCATCTCCTCGGATGGAGCACACATTTTGTTTTTATTCCTACTTTTCTTTTCCTGCCATGTTGCAATAATGAATTGCAGTGTATGTTCAATTCATTTTATTTGAACTACCACCACCCAATTCGGTTGCTTAGGCAAAGAAATCATTAGTTACACAAGGTCACCCATGGAGAATCATGGCTCAAAAGGGATTCCAAGTAGAGTAGGAGGAATAAGTTGATTTTGTTTGTTTTTTTAATAAGAAGCTACCTGATCTGCACTTCTTGAACCGGAACACAGCTACCCTTTGAAACTCTTATTGATCCCAGTTTTGTGACACAGCCTTCCAACCAAAGAATACGCACAAAAGTCAATAGAATGGGGAAAATAACAAATTAAATTCATTATATATGCTACCCTACTAGCTGCACTTTCTGAAAACAATGGAAGAGGTTTTTGTGCCCAGTTGCATGAATGTGTCTCTGTCATGTTGCATATATTTTGTATTGCATTGTCCAGGACAGCCTTTCATTTGGTTAGTGCTGGGTTACGGGAGATTCACATTCACAACTCCATTTAGCTGTGATCTTAATTGGGTGATCATGGGTCAGACACCATCTCTCAGCACAACCTACCTCACAAGGTTGTTGTGAAGATAAAGGAAAGGGGAGATAGCCATGTGTACAGCCTTATGCTCCTTGGATGACAGCCAGGATATAAATATAACTACAGTGGTACCTTGGTTTACGAACTTAATCCGTTCCGGAAGTCCGTTCTTAAACCAAAGCATTCTTAAACCAAGGCATGCGTTCCCATAGCAGCGGGGGACTCGATTTACAAATGGAACACACTCAACAGGAAGTGAAACGTGTTCTTCCAAGACAAAGTTCGCAAACCGAAACACCTACTTCTGGGTTTGCAGCGTTCTTAATCCAAGCTGTTCATAAACTAAGCTGTTCTTAAACCAAGGTACCACTGCACTCTGCTCCTTGCAGTGCTAGTCACAGATGATCTGGGACAACAGCCATATCCGATCATCCCTGGTTTCTTTACTATTAGCAGGGGAAATCGCTACATGAAGAGTACATAACAAGATGATGAGATTGAAGCTAAGACAGTAGCACTGTTATAAGCAGAATCCTCTTAGCAGCTGACAACCAACATGCCAATTCATGTCTGATAAAACCTTCAAGAACAGGATTTTCTGGACTGTAATACAATATTCAAAGGATTATTTCTACTCTGTTCATGTAACACACTGTACGTGTTACACTCTATATATAAGCTGCATGGTGATATTGTCCTTAAGGATTCTCAGGGAAAGGCAGGAAAGTGCTTCAGGCAGAAAAATGCCTTGATCCAGTCCTGCCTTGCTCAATACAGCAATCTCTGCAACAAACTCTAGATCTGCTGAACACATTGCAGTACTATAACTGCAGTCACAAAACCTTTTGCCAGTTCTAAAGCCTTCAACAGATATGTTCCCAGCCTTGTTCTCCTGACATCAATCAAGAGCTTGACTGGCAAAGGAGCTGCTATATGTGAATGATTAAGCTGGTTGGATTGAGGTACGTCTAGAGGGCTTGTCATAAAGACTAGGGCTAAACATAGACCTCAACTAGACACAGGCAGGAGAGTTTGGAGCTGACTTGTAGGAACAGACTCTTCAGTCTGTTGCATTATCAGCTTACAACACTTTTTAGTGATACCTGATCCATGGCCATCTGATGTACCTTTGGGGACTATTAATTTGGTGTATATTTATTATTGGTTGGTTAACATGCAGGCCTGTCATTTCTTTCACTGGACTGTATTTGAATGTAATGGTTTTCATTTCATATTATTGTTAGCTGTTACAGTCATACCTCATGTTATGTCCGTTTCATGTTACGTTCTTTCAGGTTACGTCCCGCGGTAACCCAGAAGTACCAGAAAGGGTTACTTCCGGGTTTCGCCGCTCGCGCATGCACAGAAGTGCAAAATGACGTAACCCGCATGCGCAGAAGCGGCGAATTGCAACCTGCGCATGTGCAGATGCACGGCTGTGGTTGCGCTCTTTTCATGTTGCAAACGGGCCTTTAGAATGGATCCCGTTCGCAGCCAGAGGTACCACTGTATCAGTTCATTATCCTGGAAGAACTGTACTGTCTGCTGCTGTGCTCGGAGCACCCTATTGCAATGTTTGGAGCACCCATTATCTCATGTTTGTAGGATATTGTCTGTGGAAAGGCATTCTGCCTCCATTTCAGTAATCTTTGACTTACCACTCCTACCATTCATGGAACATTTATTTGATTCTTATTCGTTTGTGACTCCATGCACATATTACATGTCTTCTGCTTATGAATTTTGAAACAGCATAGCGTAATAATAATAATAATAATATTTTATTATTTATACCCTGCCCATCTAGTTGGGTTTCCCCAGCCACTCTGGGCAGCTTCCAACCAAATATTAAAAACAATACAGCGTCAGACATTAAAAACTTCCCTAAACAAGGCTGCCTGTTATAAAAAATATTATCAGTATATTATCAGTATGTTGATGACACACAGCTCTGTTTTCCCATTCCCTCTGAACTGGGTGTGCTTTTCTGCCTGCGAAGGTGTTGGACCTGGAAGCTATGGTGGACTGTATGGGGCCAGTAAAGTGAAGTTGAATCCCAATTCAATAGAGTTGTTGTAGTGGGGGATTCTTATGTCTGAGTATTAGGTCTGGGTATTCATTTACCAAGTGGTAACTTATCAGAGTAGATAAACATCAGTGGAAGAAACTGTGAACACACACATGTGCCAGGGAGAAATTTATCCACCCATTCATGCCCAAGGACATAGTGACATTCTCCTTTGCCACAAGTGGGCATGCAGTAATGTATATGTGAATGAATGTAAACAAGCCTGGTTACTGGGCATTTTTACATTTGATTTGTTCCAGTAGCCACTGAATTCCATCTACCAGTCCATCCAAGGTGGAAGTTTCAGTGTCCTGAACCTGTGAAATGCAGGAATAAGCAAATGTTAGTATCTTTTACAAAACAAAAGTGCTTGAGGCTTCAGCTTGATTGGCAAAGATGAAGGCCTGTTTTCTGCAGGCATTGCCTCTATGAGCGAATTTCCTGTGGGGTGAACGGGTTCACACTGCTGATCCAGCAAGTGTTGGAAACCCACTTTCTCTTGGCAATGGTGGTGCACCTTACGGCTCCCAATTGGGTGCTGGTAGCTGCATCTCTACCTGTTCCTGATGGTGTCAGGTGAGGGCAGGTAAGCCCGGTGTAGGGAAAATGGCCTTGTGGGCCAAATCTGGCCTGTGGGCTGCTATAGACATAATCTCAATGAATTTGACCAACCCTTAAAAAAAGAATAAGGCATCAAAGGTATAGGCCAGTTCTGTAACCTACAGTGGAATTCTAAGCATGTATACTCAGAAGGCAGTCCCATTGGTTTAACAGGCATTACTCCCATATAACTGAGAATAGGATGGCAGCCTCAATTACACGATGTGGAATGGTGCTTCTAGAGCCTGTTGTCAATTAGTTTCATGATCCCAGATACTTAAACAAATGAAAGGGGGGAAATGCTACCATCCATGGCCGTGTGCCAAGCAGGTTCAGCTGCAGCTGATGCGCCATATAAACACAAGGAATTCTTTTGATCCCAGCACAGGAAGCGCAGGACAGGACAAGCAGAGGTCTATCTGTAGGGCCAAGGACTGGGTCAAGCATGGCTGCCAGCCAGTCAAATTCAAGTTGACGCTTGTGTCCTGCAAAAAGAGAGTGAGGGAGATAAAGGATTTGCCACCCTCTGCCAGCTGTACGCTAAAAGCTATGTTGGCATCATTCAGAAGCCCTTACATTTATTTATTTTAATTTTAAAAAGGTTTTTGTTGGTATAAATCACATGCACACAGAAAACAATAGAAAATACAACAGATCCCCCATTCTTAGACCCTACTGGGTTGTATAGCCACATAATTATTCCCTTTTGACCCATATGGCGCAAAGGTCCTTACTTTTATGAGTGTCAGCATATGCAAGATAGATGAACCCATCCATTAGTCTGCACACGTTTTTTAAATGTTTGTTCAGACTGTAATGCATTTTCCCATCAACACCGGACTCCGCAGAGTACACCTTGTTGACGGGACTGGTGTTCTCTTCCTTTTCTCTGAGACTTTCCTCACTGGAAAGAGAGGAGAGAAACCAGTTGGTTTTCCCCCCAGATACTGTGCAGCAAGGAAGGGAGAAACTATGCAGAACTGAAGGTGTTGAGGACTAGTGTCTTAATAAAGAACAGTGTGGTCTTTTGTACACATCTAGGCCAGGCAGGTAAGCAAATGAACAATTCACAGGTCTATTCTGGCTCCTAGTAATCTTAAGTCCCCCAATTCCTTAGTGAACTGTGGCCAAAGGTTTCCTTGGAAGAAACATGCACAAAATGAGCACTTCTTGAAACGGGCTTGCTCTCCTCTTCAGACAATCCTATTACTATTAGAAAATTCCCATATGCATCGGCATGATGATGGACATCTAGAATTTTCTTCTTTTGGGACAATCTTATCCCTGCTGGAATACTGTTACTTGAAGGGGTAGGGAAGCAAGCAAGCAAAAAACAACACCTCAGATAACACTTACATGGTTTCTGTACACAGTGTAATATTGAATTTCTGGCCATTCAAATGATATGTGACTACTAATTCTATCCCTGTTTGAGACGAAGAAAGAAGAAAAGAAAGGTGAAGAATTTGACACCTGTTTAAAACTGATAAGTTCTTAAAAAGGTAAAGGACCCCTGACAGTTAAGTCCAGTCGCGAACAACTCTGTGGTGGCAGCGCTCATATCGCTTTACTGGCCGAGGAAGTCGAAGTTTTGTCCGCAGACAGTTTTTCCGGGTCATGTGGCCAGCATGACTAAGCCTCTTCACGGAAACACCGTTTACCTTCCCGCCGGAGCAGTACCTATTTATCTACTTGCACTGGCTTGCTTTCAAACTGCTAGGTTGGCAGGAGCTGGGTCCAAGGAATGGGAGCTCACCCCATCGCAGGGATTCGAACCACTGACCTTCCGATCGGCAAGCCCTAGACTCAGTGGTTTAGACCACAGCGCCACTCGCGTCCCACATCCTTCTAAGTTCTTAGAAGATTATAAATGGCAGCTAACAGATTGAGGTTGAATCCTGACAAGACAGAAATACTGTTTTGGGGGGACAGGGGGCGGGCAGGTGGGGGGACTCCCTGGTCCTGAATGGGGCAACTATGCCCCTGAAGGAGCAGGTGCGCAGCCTGGGAGTCATTTTGGACTCACTGCTGTCCATGGAGGTGCAGGTCAATTCTGTGTCCAGGGCAGCTGTCTACCAGCTCCATCTGGTATGCAGGCTGAGACCCTACCTGCCTGCGGACTGTCTTGCCAGAGTGGTACATGCTCTAGTTATCTCCTGCTTGGACTACTGCAACACGCTCTATGTGGGGCCACCTTTGAAGGTGACCCGGAAACTGCAACTAATCCAGAATGCAGCTGCTAGACTGGTGACTGGGAGTGGCCACCGAGACCATATAACACCAGTCCTGAAAACCTACATTGGCTCCCAGTACATTTCCAAGCACAATTCAAAGTGTTGGTGCTGACCTTTAAAGCCCTAAACGGCATCAGCCCAGTATACATGAAGGAACGTCTCCACCCCCATCATTCAGCCCGGACACTGAGGTCCAGCGCCGGGGCCTTCTGGCAGTTCCCTCACTGTGAGAAGTGAGATTACAGGGCCTTCTTGGTAGTGGCGCCCGCCCTGTGGAATGCCCTCCCACCAGATGTCAAGGAAATAAACAACTATCTGACGTTTAGAAGACATCTGAAGGGAAGTTTAGGGAAGTTTTTAATGTTTGAAATTTTATTCTGTTTTTACTGTTCTGTTGAAAGCCGCCCAGAGTGGCTGGGAAAACCTAGCCAGATGGGCAGGGTAGAAATAATAAATTATTATTATTATTATTATTATTATTATTATTATTATTATTGGAATACACAGAGCCTCTGTTCTGCCACTGACTCATTGTCCCCCATAAACAATATAGTACTACTAGATAAGTACTATATATTTTTGAAAAGCTGTTTCTTCTCTTTCTGTCTAATGGTAGGGCTGGCCCCACTCTGCCTCCAGTTAAACTACGTTCTGTAGCTGGGTTAGAAAACATCCCACTCAGAATAAGGATGCTTCAAATGTTCACCATTGCCCTTTCCGTTTGCTTGCTTAAGATAAAGAAATCATGTTACCATTCAATTGTCCAGAAGGAAAACCAGCCAGTGGCCAGATCTCTGGACACACCGCCATTCTGTACAGCAAAGAGTCACCCAGCTCTTCCAACACAGGCCCAAACATTGCAAAGCGAGGCTCTGTCTGTGTGATCAGCGACTGTAACATGGAAGTGACAGATCCAGAAGTAGGTTGGCTGGGTTTTGGACATCTTTTACGCCAGGAGCAACACTTTCTGTACCTGTGTGTATATAGAATGTGTGTGTGTGTGTGTGTGTGTGTGTGTGTATACACAGAGAGAAAAAAACCACACACACCATAATAATGAAAACTGATTGTAAAACCTTAAAAGGAGTGAGACAAGTTTTTCAGCATGAGCTGCAAGGTCCCACAAATAACAAAAAAAAAATGCTCAGCGCTGTTAACGCAGCTGAATCTAACCAGGTGGAACAATTCTGCGAGCCCAAAGGAAGCTGCTCAGAGCTTTCCAAGGAAGAATGAGGTGCACATTTGTTAGCTTTGAAAGTACTCAAACTTACTGTGACACTTACTGTTAACAACTTCATGGTGAGTACCAGCACCTATTTTTCCTAGAAAAAAAAGCACTGCCTAAAACCAACACTTGGAATATATGCTAATAGCAAACTCAGTTCTCTGAGCGTGGATCCTTATGCCATCAAAACATCGCCATCTATGGTCAAGAGGGAAGCAACAAAGAACCCTTAAGCAAAGGCTGTGTTGTAAACAATGGAGGTACAGTGGTACCTCGGGTTAAGAACTTAATTCGTTCTGGAGGTCTGTTCTTAACCTGAAACTGTTCTTAACCTGAAGTACCACTTTAGCTAATGGGACCTCCTGCTCCCGCCAGGCTGCTGCCACCCGATTTCTGTTCTCACCCTGAAGCAAAGTTTTTAACCCAAGGTACTATTTCTGGGATAGCAGAATCTGTAACCTGAAGCGTCTGTAACCCGAGGTACCACTGTAATATGATTCTATGATAGCATATACTAACTGTCGAAGGCAATCTGCTAACACACAAAGTAAATCTGGGACGGCATAAAATTTAATGTTATTTAGTGGGAAGTGTTTTATGAAGCCAAATGTTATATAATGTTTACAAAAAGAGGAGTAATTGTAGAATCAGGTTTTAGTATTACTAAATGTTTATAGCTGTTCATCAATTTATGCTATTTTAAATCCTGTTATGTTTTTGTTTAAAAAGAAGATGAGGAGACATACAGCACAAAACTTTGTATGTCTATAAAGATGTACGTTACCTATATGGAATTTTAGAGGATACTTACGCAGCTGTGTAGTCACATGAGGCACTATTATGCAGCTCAGAAAAGGATTTATTAAATATGTTTGCATCAGGGACTGACTCCCAATCAACAGAACGACAGGAAGGAAGATTGCAGATGAGAAAATAACGCCATAGTAAGGGATCCTGGATTGTTAGACTCCAGTAGCAATTGGTGCTTCCCAAATTACTCAGATCTTTGGGTGTGAGGAAGGACATAATGTATAACTTCAAATCTATCTGGGGGAAAAAGTTTAAATATTTATAAATGAATCATTTAGGAAACATTAAAACATAACAACAGCCCCTATCATTCATATATATATATATATATATATATATATATATATGAGAATGACCTCGGGGAGTCCCTTCCAAATTTACCATTCTATGCTTCTATGAGATGCTCCAGCAATGGCCTGGAGCCTTGTCCCAAACAGCCTGACAGAGTCACATATATATTTTTGTTTTCATGCAATCAATTTGTGCATCTTGTTGACTTTTTGCAGGTGGTATTCTTAAAATTTAATAAACTTAGTGTTAGGAGTTTGTGGGTGCTAGACCTCTTCAATCTCTGGATCTAGCAAGTGCTAGAATTTAATCAAGGCTTGCGGTGTTAAAACTATGTGCCAGACTTCTAATCCCTGAATCCAGCAAGGGTTAAAAGCTCATCAAGCCAGGAAATCACCTGGGTGATGGGCCATTAAGAAGGAAAAAGGAAATGGGATGTGCCATCAAAAGAGAAAGGAGAGGGGGCTCTGTGCCCCTCCTCCAGCTCTCAGGTAGTTAGAAGGACAAAAGTCTGAGTCTTAGAGCACCTTTTGCTGTGATGTGACCCGGAGGAAAAAGCTGTCAGCTGGAAAGGCAGAAAAAAACCATGCCTGATTTCTGCTGGAATCCAAGGCTGCAGCTATGGGAGAAACAAGACCCTTTTGGGGTGTTAATGCTGTGAACCCCTCCATCATATGCTCAGGTTGTATATATGAGTTAATAAATTATATGTCATAAAGACACCAGAGTTTCAACTGTGCCTCATTGCCAAAAGGAAACACGGACCCTGGGTAAATGCCTGGAAACCCTGAAATGGGGGTGGTGCACAGCAATATATTAAAATAAAATAAAATAAAATAAAATAAAATAAAGAGTGCAAGTGCCTGGCGTCAAAGGGGCGGGGCGTCAAAGGGGCGGGGCCGTGAAGGGACCAATGGGAAGCCCAGCGAACAGGAAGTTCCATCGGAGAACTTTCGGCAACATTGCTGGAAGCGGCGTCCGTTCCCCTCGCTGGGATGCGCCAGGCGGGCTCCGGGGCGGCGGCGCTCTTACCGGCAGGGCCTCCAAGGCGCTGGTCGTCGTCGTCTGCTGCTTCTCCTCCTCCTCTTCCCCAGCGCGATCGTCGCTCTTCGGGAGCCTCCCCGGCTGCTGCTGCTGCCCCCACTTGCCGCGCAGGACGCGCAGGCTGCTTCGCAGGAGCGTCTCCAAGCTCTGCCACTCCCCGCCGCCCTGCGCCATCGCTCCGGGGCGCACCGGCAACCCTCCCCGTCTCTTACTTAGCTGCTTCTTACTTAGCTGCGATTCAGCATCCCCGGCACTGCAGCAGCTGGAATCCTGCGCCACTTGGCGTCGGAGCCCGGATCCCACCTGGAGGTGGGTCTCAGGAGGAGGAAAGCAGCGTCCGCGCAAAGGCGAAGCTGCTTGCGCGCAAGTAAGAAGGGGAAGTTTGGCGAAGAAGAAGCCGCGCCCCCCACCGGGATTCCGCCTCCGGTTTGTTCCGGAGGCGTGGGAGGCATTCGGGACGCCTCCCCCGCAGTCCTGCTGCGCGCTGCTGCTCCGGATTCTAGTTCTGGGTTAGAGCGCGAGCATCGCAAAAGCCAAACCCCCGCGATTAAGCGTTCGCGGCCGCGTGGAAGTTCCAGAAGTCGTGGTGCAATAAAAATATGGTCCCCACATCCCGCTACAAAATACAGTACACATAAAACCTTCTAGAAATTTTAATTATTATATTTCTAATTTTTAACGATTATTGTTACATCAACTATATTCCTTTGCTTTTCTGTTAGGATCATATGACGTTTAAGATGATAAGATACACGTCCTTTACTTGTTCCTCTATGGTTTCTTAATCAGTTGAGAATGCTTCCTTCCTACTTAACAACCATCTCTTAAGGTTTACTTTGATGCAAGTCCCCTGTATGTTGAAATGGCCTTACTCTCTAGTAATACGTTTAAAACTTCACCCTCAATAAAAAACAACCGAACACCTTAAACACTATTAGTCAATAAATTGTGGCATCAGCTTTCAGTTTGTCAGATTTGTGTTTACTGGCTGAAATTCATTCTCATTCATTTAATTTGCAAGAGCAGATATACCAGAATGTCCCGTTCTGCAATGTGAATGTTACTAGCACTGGTTGTAAAATGGGGTCAGGGGGTCAGCTCAAATTAATAGCATGTCTACTTCTAATCCCAAAAGCAAACCAACAGTCTTTTGAAAGAGGGGCTATAAAGTGAAACTTCTTATGGACCCAAGTGAAGGCCAGCCTGGGACTACAACTCCCATCAGCCTCAGACAGCACATCTGTGTGCATAGCATCTGGAGGAACCTAGATTGGGGAAGGCTAAGCAGATACCAGTAACACTGGGCAGATTGTGGTAGGCTAAGTAGACAAATAGCCTGAGCTGCTTATAAGGCAACTTCCTGTGTGCTTTTTAAAGAATTGGATTACCGTACACTGTGGACTAACATCATGCATGTAGTAAATCTGGAGTAAAAAGTATGGCTTTGTAGGCACATTGTGGGACGTGGAATCCTTTAAAAAATGTAATATAATCTTTTGGTACAGCAAATGTCAACATTTTAATCAACTCTGTGAATGAGGCTGGTTACATTTATTCACGTTTGCTGCATCTCTGTGTTGAGCTTTTTCTGATTAACAGAAGCTATTCAACCTGCTGCAAGATCTACTTAAAACTCACTTCTGAAACACTTCATTATATTAAAATTGCACGTGTGCCACAAGATAGCATTCATCTAAGTTTCTTATAACTTTGAGTATCCGTTCAGGTATACAGAACACCTTATTTGGCAGTTACTTTCAAGCCACCTCACATAGTCTGCATTTCATGTGCTACATTCATGCATAAGTAATCCAATGCAGAATGAAAAAGCAACAAAGGTTGCCTCTAGATGAGCTGTTTATTGAGCATTCATCCAGATTTGCTGGCCCAAGGTTATGCAAAGGTTAGACTGTTTTACTGTGCATTTGTTCCCATTTGTTTGTGTGGAAGTCATATGACAGCAGAGTATTTTTCTGCTTCAGAAACGTGTGAAGAAGCACAATGGCTTAGAGCAGGGACCGATCCACTGTCCTTCAGAGCCTGTGGGGGCCAGACTATATTTTTGGGAGGAAAATGAATGAATTATTTTGCCCCACAAATAACCCACAGATGCATTTTGAATAAAAGGACATATTCTACTCATGTAAAAACATGCTGATTCCCAGACCGTCCGCAGGCCGGATCCGATCCCCAGGCCTTAGTTTGCCTACCCATTTTTTAATTTAGAGGATCTCAGAATGCCAGATTCTAAGCTCATTAAGGTTATGGAAGACAATCAGGGTTGTCTGAAATTGGTGCGGTCAGAGAAGGTAAATACACGTACTAAGCACATAGACCTAAAATGTTATACAATAAGAGATTTGAGCCAGAATGGGTTTATTGAAATGCAGTATCGTCCAGCAATGGAAATGACAGCTGATATTTTAGCAAAGCCTTTGTTGAAATGAAAGTTTTGAGAAGTTATGTGCTAAACTAAATTTTATTAATTCAAATTAGGCACAGTGAAGAGATTGTAACATTTGTGACATTTATTAGGATGTCTGGCATCAGGTGGGCAGGGCTTATGTGTTGTGCTCTGGAATCGGGCCCTCCTTTTGGGTGTTCGGTTAAGTTCAAATGGACAGGCCAACTGTCATTCTTGCCTCATGATGCTGTTTTAGTTTCTCTCAGACAGTATGTTATGTTACAATTTTCTTTATTATTAAAGCTTTGTTTGACATATACAGTACTTGTATTGAACAAATTCCTAAAAGAAAAGAAACATTGCTAAAAGAAACTCTGCTAAAGAATGGTGGAATATCCTAAACTGGGTGGGGGGATATTCCCAGACTCGCCAGCTTGCCCCATCCAGAGTGTCACTGAGGCTAGCTGTGCCCTGCAGGTGGCTTGGGTGCCTTGCAGGTCCTGCGCTGCCTGAAAAAGCAGTGTGAGGCTGGCATCCGCCTGCCGCCTCCCCCTCAGCTGCCCTCTGGGTGGAGGGTGCCTGGGAGGGATGCAGCAGCTTGGGCGCAAGCCCCACGCTTCTTTGCAGGCAACATGGGACGGACACAGCTCCAGCAGCACACAATCCTGAGGTCTGTGGACCACGCAGTGTCTCTGAGGAAGGCATCAGGGTGGCACCTTTCTCCATCAAAATGGCTATGCTAAGTAGCATCTGTGCCACCTGTCTTTTGGGGGTTTTTTGACCTCCATTACCTGAATGAAATGAAGGACTGGTGCAGCCAGGGGCTGGAAGGCGGAAACATGAAATTCTTTAGAAGGTAAAAAGAACCTACTTGTCTTCCTACCTACCCAGGGGCCTAGAATGGGGGGGGCATTGCCCTGGGCATTTTTTTCTTGGGGGGTGGGGTGGTGGTACATCAAGGCACCCTGCCCCGTTGTGAGTTGGAGGGCGCCTGGGAGGGACACAGTGGCTCGGGCGCTGCCCCCCACGCTGCTTTTGCAGCCAGCGCAGGGCCTGCAGGGCACCTGAGCTGCTGCATCCCTCCCAGGCACCCTTCTGCTGGAGGCCAGCTGAGGGGGAGGTGGCAGGCAGATGCCAGCCACTAGGGCTCTCTATGCCACTGCCTTAGGGGCCCAGGAAATCTTCGTCTACTCCAGAAGATCAGCCAGTGGGAGTTCTGGAGAACCTTGGGCTGGTGAACTCACAATGGGGGCCATGCATGGTCAGGGAAATTCCAGAATTCCTTCAGTTGGCTTTGGAGTCAACTGCCACCTAGCTGAGTTCATGGCTGCTCCAAGTGCACTTTGGGACTTAGTAAAATACGCTGCTGAGCTGGCTGATTCTGAGGGTCCCATGAGCCGCCATGACTGTATCCTGAGAATGTCACTGAGTTATTTGAAAGGGGAGGGGAATCTACCTGTCTTCCTACCCACCTACCTACCCATCCACCCCATTTATCTTCATCTCTTCCTCCAAAGAGTTAAGACAGCAAATTTACTTCTCCTCTCCCCCATCGTATCCCCACAACAACCCTGTGAGGTAGGTAAGGCTGAGAGACAGTGACTGGCCCCCAAGGTCACATCCTCTTTTTCAGTGTTAAAAATGGTGTCCAGGCGGATTTTTAGGATTTGGCAAAGCATCCAGTTGTTTGGTTTGGTTTTGTATGGCTGCTGTCGGCAACGAACTCTCACAAGCCTTGGGCACGCAGGGCATCACTGCTGCAGCTTGGGGTGGCGCCATTTCTTCTTCTTTCTCAGCTGCTTTATTCTGGGACTAAGAGGGATCCTAGCAAATAATAATAATAATAATTTATTATTTGTACCCGCCCATCTGGCTGGGTTTCCCCAGTCACTCTGGGCGGCTTCTAACAAAGATTAAAAATACATTAAAATGTCACACATTAAAAACTTCCCTGAACAGGGAAAAGAAGGAGGGGGTCCCGCAAAAGGCAGGTCAGGTCATCGTGGAGAGTTAGCCATCTGGTTTCCAGGATATAGGCCTCGAAACCCGCAACGCGGGTGAAGGCAGTGGGTTTCTTTAGGGTATTGTAACTGTTATGGCAAAAATCTGGGTGCGAGGCTGCTCTGCCACCCAGCTCATCGGACTAAGTCCGTGGGTCCCTGCGGAGGAAAATGAGCTCAGCCGGAGACAGGAGCAAACAGCAGAAGATCCAAGTTTATTGCGCAACAGGTTCAAGGCAAGATTGAACCGTGAGAAAGGGGTGACATGAGTTTTTGAAACTCCCTCCATGTCCCAGAATACAGTGCAAAACACGTCATGAATATATTAAAGAGAGGTTTGGTTACACAGATTACATCATGAATATATTAAAGGGAGGTTGGGTTACACAGATTACATCATGAATATATTAAAGGGAGGTTTGGTTACACAGATTAACATATGGAGGAGGGAGGGGGGAATATGCAGAGCTGGAGATATGCGCAGATAAACACTTCCTGGGGATGAGAAAACAATGGTCCCAAATATGCATAGTCTGCTACCTGACATTGCCTGGAGGAAAGGCTGATCAGAGCGATTTGACAGGATTAGGGTCTTAACACCTTGCTTGAGGGATTATGCTGGACAGGGGAGGTGTGATGGAGTCCTAGAGAAATTGAGCAAACTGGCACGTTGATTTTCTATGAATTTTCTAGATTTTAGTCCCTTTTGACATTGACAATTGGAAATAAATTGATATATTGTAGCGAAGAAGAAGGTGAAGAAGACATGCCCCCCCTTCCGTATCAGTAACCCAGGGGGACGACGAAGCTGGCAATGCCGTGGGCCTCCCATCTCCTCCGTCGGCAGCCTTGCAGTTTATGGGGACGCCAGTCACCTCGCAGCCGGCCGGCGCGAATGTCCCCTCCGGCAAATATAATGTTCTGCCGCCGGCACAGATCAGATCAGACACCCGGAGCAGAAGGAGAGCCGAGGCAGCGGGGGCCGGCGGGGTGGCTGCTGCTGTGGTGGCGGCGGCGGCGGCGGCGGCGACGACATCTCTTGCCCGCTCGCCCTAGCTTTGTCTCCCTCAGCGCCGGGGCTGGCCTGAGACAGGCCCCGCCGGGCCTCCATTCCCTCGCCCTGACAGGACGTGGCGAGCGGGGCAGAGGGCGGCCGAAAGGGCGACGAGGGTAAACCCCGCCCGCTAACGACAGGAAAGTGACGGTTGCTGAGCGGTGGGAGGGGCAGCGTTCCGTGCGCGGCTTTGAATTCAAAGTCAGTTCCAAGCGGCGCGAGGGCGGGCAGGCGGGGCGGGGCGGCTCTTCCCTTGCCCTACGGTGGCTCCTTTGGGACATACTGCGCAACGGCGGAGCGCGCCCCGCCTCCCCCCGTGACTCCGCCTCTAGATTCGCGGCCAAGCGCCGCGTAGTCTTGGCTTAGCGCGCGCATTGCAGGATCCCCACGATGGGCGATGCAATTGCGGCCGCGTGGAAGTTCGAGAAGTCGTGGTGTAATAAAAATATGGTTCCCACCCCCTGCTCCAAAATACAAATAAAATCCCCTAGAAATTTTAACGGTTATGTTTTTACTTTTGATGATTATTGCCCTATCAACTCTTGCTTTCCTGTGATGGTCATTTAATCTGGAAGATGGTAAGACACAGGTAGAAATACACGTCCTTTACTTGTTCCTGTTCGGTTTCTTAATCAGTCGAGAATGCTTCCTTCCTACTTAACCACCACCGCATAAGGTAGGCAAAAAAAAATATAATCGAAATTATAGATGGGGCCTTTGGAGGCAGAGATAATGGGTGGCTTAAGCTAGTTTATATTCAAGATAGCTTTGGTTTATCGTTCTTCTAAACAGCTCCTCTGAAAGAAGAGGGGAGGAAATACAGTATTTATCTTCATCATTAATTAATCTAGCCTTGTCTGTGTCTGTGTCCTCGATGGGGTGGTGAGTACGTTTGACTGAGCTCAAGCATCTTAAAGAAACCGAAGGGGGGGAGGGAATTAAGTGCTGCTCATTTTATATATTTAGGCTGTGAACGTCATTCCCCCATTTTGAAAGAGCGTTCAAGTTTGTTTGTTTTTCTGACTTCCAAACTCAAAGCTCAAAAAACAAACAGGACCCTGTCCTGGCCCCAGAGCTGATGGGTGCAAATGAGCTGCTGACTTTACAACAACCGCCCCCCCCCCAAAGGCGGTGTATAGTCCTTTAGACCTACAGTCAGCTCGCCTTTCAAACCGATCTTGTAAAGAAAAAGAGACAAATGCTCCACTGTGAATTAAATCCGGACCAAGATCTGCGGTATCGATGGCTGGGGGGTGTGCGCGTGCGTGTCGCAAAACCCGGAAGTGGCCTCAGCGGTTTTAAAACCCAGGAATCCAGGCAGGTTGCCCCCTTCTATACTTTTCCTATCTCTCGTGGCTACAAAGCCTCCGCGGCGCGACCCTCCTCCCCCCCTCCCCTCCTTTGGGCTGGAGCATATCACGTGACGAGGAAAAGAAAGAAAGAGGCGTGGTCTGCGCAGCAGCTGCCAGCCCGGACCTGGGAGGCGAGCTCCGCGCGTTCCAGATGGCCGGGGCCGGTTTCGCTGCCGAGCTGCGGCTGCGGCTTGCGGCGCTCAAAGGCAGGCTGCAGCGCTCGAGCCAAAGCGAAGAAGCCTCCGAGGGTAAGAGCGGGGTGGTTAAAACTGCGAAACCCGCTGCGGGGAGAAGCGCTTCCTGTTTGCATTGAACCTCCCACTCTCCCCTTTAAGCTTAATTGGGCGGTCCTTGGTTTTAGGGTTTGTTTTTTCTTAATTAAAAACCTCCCATTTCTTGGGTATTTTTCACCGGCGGCGGCATTTGTAGGGTATGTGCCCAGTGCAACATTTACGTATAAGCTAAACAAGCTATAGCTTAGGGCCCCACTCTCTTGGGGGCGTGCAAAAAAAGGGAAAAAACTGGATGTAGATTTCCAAAACATGAGAAAAAACACACAAATAAAATAAAACCTACATACAGCAACCGTGTTTTGTGTTGTGTAGGCTCCTATGATATAAGTAATGGGCCCTGTCTGCTTCCTAAAATATCACTGATTTGCTAGGACTTGCCGATCGAAAGGTCGGCGGTTCGAATCCCTGCGGCGGGGTGCGCTCCCGCTGCTCGGTCCCAGCGCCTGCCAACCTAGCAGTTCGAAAGCACCTCCGGGTGCAAGTAGATAAATAGGGACCGCTTACCAGCGGGAAGGTAAACAGCGTTTCCGTGTGCGGCTCTGGCTCGCCAGAGCAGCGATGTCACGCTGGCCACGTGACCCGGAAGTGTCTCAGGACAGCGCTGGCCCCTGGCCTCTTAAGTGAGATGGGCGCACAACCCCAGAGTCTGTCAAGACTGGCCCGTACGGGCAGGGGTACCTTTACCTTTACCTTTATATATAGGGTGCCTACATTCTGCATGAATTGGCTGCATGGCAACATGTGCAAATGGCTTTAGATACCTATTAGATCCATAAATTACCATATAGTATATATTCAACACAAAAAAACAGCGACAATTTGTTGTTGACAAAGGACAGCTGGACATATAAAGGGCCCCATTACTTTCAGTAGCTTACAGCCTTATCAAACCTAAATCCGGCCCTGTATATGCCCATGGAGGTGCAACCAGAAGCAAGGCCTTTCCCCCAGATTAGATGTCTAGGTCTGCATAGGATTGCAAACCTAAGGACGTAGGAAACTGCCTGATCCACACCATGGGCGCATATGGTTTATTGTTGCCAACACTGGCTGGCAGCGGCTCTCCGATGGATTCAGTCGAAGGCACCTTGCCAGCCTTACCTGGATGAACCTGAGGCCTTGGCATGCAAAGGAGGTTCTCTGCTCCTAAGAGCAGTTGCGTTCTCCTGGATTTGTAAAGGGTTTCTCATTCATTATCTATGTTGTGAGGGTTTTGGGGTTTGGGGTTCTGTATCACACTTGAGCCCCTTCTAATTTCTTGGGGGTCATGGATCCAGAAAGGGTTAAAAAATACAATGGATTGATGTACTAGTCAGGCATGTTTTTGTGGCACCTTTGTAGCTCAGTATGAGACTTTTGCTTCGAACCCCACATTGGGTTGTGCAGAAGCTTTTGCATGAGCCGCTCATGTTTTACAGGTTCTGAATACTGATGTTTGTGGGGGAAATACTGTCTTATATGGATTGTGTTTTGAAAAGGTCTTTGTCTCTTTTCATCAACAGATCCCTTCTTAATGCAAGCTTCTGCTACACTGGAAAACTTGACGGACCTTTGTAACCAGCCTGGAGAAAATGGCACACTTTCCAAACTCTTGCAACTTTATACGCAGGTACTTTGCAGTGATGAATTTTCAGCTTTTTAGGCTGCAATTTTAAGCATGCATGCTTGGACAATAGGATTCATAGTATGTGAACTATAATATGGTTTGTACTGGCAAATAAGAGAATTTCCCAGTGAAAGAGTCACTATGAAATAAATGCTTTGTTTGTGGTTAAACTGGAATGAGGTTAAAATTAATAGCACTGTGAATCCATCTTAGAGTTGTATGTTTAAAGGAACAGACCATGGGCAGTCCATGAACCAGTTTATGGGCGTGGTATAAATATTATTTTTATTGATTTATTTACCCTATTTTGTATGTATAAACTGAGGTGCTGTTGTCAAATTTCAGTGACACAAATAAAAAACTAGCTTAATGGTGATTAAGATAAGCTTACGTTTGTGATTCCATTGACTTATTAAATTTGCTTAAATGCAGTTTTCTGCCTTGATCTTTCTGTGGCTTAAACTGTAGAGCAGTTATATATTCTAGTTACTGTTACTGTTTCTGTTTCATTTTCTAAGTGAGATGACTTAAGACAGTGGTTGATAAACACAGCAATACTTGCTACCACAAATTCTTGCCAGCGTAGAGCAGGCACATAGGAAACTGCCTTATCAGGCTTTTATTGATAAAGTCAAGCTTTGCCCACTCCGATTGACAGCAACATTACAAGGTCTTTCTTACCACCCGGAACCTAATCCCTTTTTAACTGGAAATGCCAAAGACTGAAGCTGGAACCTTCTGCTTGTAAAACATGTCTTATACCACTGAAGTCGACCCCTTCCAGAACAGCCTTAAAACTGAGGTACTGAGCTGATTCATTGCATCAGTATATTTGTCAAGGCAGAGAATAGCAGACCTATTATGCTAATATCCACCACAGGATGCTTAATTTTCAAATTCTGAGGTTACAGAGAAGGTATTGGTGACCTGGAAGTGTTGAAGGTAAATGTGGTCTTGCAATGATTAGTGATACATGTCCCCCCCCCCCCCCGGTTTGTATATTCTAACATGCTATCCTGATCTTGGGAAAGGGATTCCAGGATACAGCAATGAAAATACTTGTACAGGTTGAATCCAGCCCAATGCTGGCATTAGCAAATCCATCCTTTGCACTGTGGTTTGTAAACTTATGGTTTAGAAATCCTTGCAGCCTGGTCAGGGGAGAGGGGGGAGTGTAGAAGGGATTTGCTTTAAATCCCCTTCTTAGAAAGTTGACTTAACATAGTACTTTGCTTAGTTGTTTAGTCGTGTCCGACTCTTCGTGACCTACTAGTAACATAGCGTGTGGTCTGTGTGTGTGGTTTGGGAGCTGCACGGCCTGGGGAAAAACAATGCTATCCAGGGTTGCAAAGACTGCAGAGAGAATAATTGGGTGTACTCTTCCCACCTTAGATAAAATCTATGCTGCCAGGTGCCATAAGAAAGCGGCAGAGACAGCACAAGATAGTACGCACCCCGGAAATGATTTCTTTCAGCTTCTGCCTTCTGGAAGAAGGTATAGGGTTATAAAGGCCAGGACTAGCCGCCTGAGAAACAGTTTCTATGCAAATGCAATTCTGGTTCTAAACGCAGCATAAGGGGTTTCTACAGTATAGTGTATTTTAAAATAGGGTTTTAGAGTTTTTAGGGGTTTTTAAATGTTTTATGTAGTTTTGTAGTAGTTTTATGTAATTTTGTGGTAGTTTTATATAGTTTTTATGTAGTTTTGTGGTAGTTTTATGTAGTTTTTATGTAGTTTTATGTAGTTTTTACGTAGTTTTATGTAGTTTTTCAATTTCATTGTCCTGCATGGGACAATGACAATAAAGATATATCGTACTACTCAGAGCTTACTTGGACAGGGTGAACGGTCAGCTAGGAAGGACGGAACAGGTTGCAGATTGTGGTGCTGATATTCTTCCACCTTTTTAAAGGCCGTCCTGGATATCACATATTTTGAGGAGAACCAGCTTGTCGATGAAGACTTTCCAGAGGAGTCCTCTTTGCAGAAAGTTGAGGAACTAATCAACGCACTTTCAGAGCCAGAGATCTTGATCGATGAAAGCGGTACCTCTCAAGAAGTGAGTACTAAGTGTTAAGTCTAATTCGCCTATATTTCTTTAAATTTCATGTAACACACAAAAACAACCTCTAAGCCCTCTTACCTTCAGTGTCTCTGCTCAGATTGTATTCCCATTTTCTTTGTTTTGAATTTTTCAGCCTATAGCATTCAGTGGTATTATCAGCAATAAGTACTGACTTGACACCCGATGGTTGTGTTGAACTGTGTTAACTTTTATTTAGGGAAATTCACTGTTGTCAGGCCTCAAGCTAGAATTTTTGTGTTGGTGGTGGGGTCCCTAAGATGTGAGAGGATAATGCCATACAGTGGCCTGCATCTAAATAAAGGCAACATAACTTAATTCAAAGTTTTTAGGTGCTATTTAGTTAAGTTTTATTCCAGGTAATTTCCTGCTGAAATTAATGGAACTCACCTGGTTATGTTCATGAATTTCAGTGGCTCTACTCTGAGTAAAAGTTAGTTAAATACCACCCATTGAGTTGCCTTAAGATTGCATTATAATAAAAGAAAATGAAATTATATATTTAAAATAAGCACCTGTTGCTTATAATTTTACCTCAGTGCATTTCTACTCATTAGCTAGATTACTGGAAGACAGTGTGACACAAATCCTATGCATGTTTCATGCAGAAGTAAGTTTCACTGTAGTAAGATTTGCTCAAGGATACATTGGATTGCACCCATTCTGATAGGACCCTGCCTGCCTGTTTTGTTTTATTTTGCCACAGTAAAAGCGCAGTCTGTAACCCAAAGTGTTTGTAACCTGAGGTGTTTGTAACCCGAGGTAATACTGTAATTGAATATAATGGAGATAATGCAATGAGGGAAGTACAGGGGGGAAATAAATTGAGACAGGCTTTGCATGTAGAAGTTTTAGTTGTGCACCCAGTCAGCTCTGTTCAGTATATGTAGTTCTACAAACAACTGGGTTTCCTGTGTCTTGTGAATCTGAATCCCTGAGAGTGTGGATACAGTATACAAATCTGATTTGTTTCATGCCGTTGGGAGACATTCATATTAAAAGATATGAAACACTATTTTTTAAAAAAACTTCAAACTCATTCCACCAACTCATTTCCAAATATGCTATGTTTGCCCTTTTTATTCAAGGTTTAGGCATCTTAATCAATGTGGATATCTGATTTATTTATTCATTTCCAGCCACTCGCAGTGCTTGGTGTAGAACTGCTGGAATGTCTTTACTGGAGGAGAGGAGCCTTACTCTACATGTTTTGCCACACGGTGAAAGGAAGGAAGGAGAGGTTGATGAATAAGACCGATTTGTTCAAAAAGGTAAATCCCTTTCTGCTTAAAAAGTTGTTGTTGGCACCCTTCTGTTTTGAGACAACGGCGGAGAGAGCAGGGTTTTGCCTTCAGTCCTGCCCAGCAGAGCAGCAGGACTGCTGATACAGCCGTGGCTACAACACTCCATCATGCTTTGTTGCTGCCCAGCCAGGGTTAAGATTGCTCTGTTAGTTGACATCGTGCAAACTTGGTAAATAAAGCCCAGCATGTTTAGGATTGCACAGATCCTGCCAATCTTTGTCCAGATTTACTTTACAAATTAATGTTTGTCTCTTTTCCTTAGTATATTTGAAAGGTTAGAAAGGTTACCTGACTGTAGGTAAAGGACTGTACCACAGTGGTAGACCCTGTGTTTTGCATTCAGAAGGTCCAGGTTCAATATTTGCCATTGACAGGAGTCTTGCCCAGCCCTGAGACACCAGACAGCTACTGCGAATCAGTGTAGACAATGCTGAGCTGTAAAGTCCAGTCACCTGGCTCAGTATTAAAGCAACAGCTTGTGTTTGCCTTCTTTAGGAGTTGTGTAAATTAAGCGGTACTTTTGCACCTGACGGCTCTCATGCCATGACTGAGTCCTGTTTGTCATATTTAGTACTGTTTTTTCAGCTTTGTGACTAGAAGGGGGGGCACTCTTTCAGAATGAGGAAATGAAGTTTGAGACTAAATACATAAAATGCAGTGCTTATATTTTCTCTTTCAGTTTCTTAATGAAGGAATCCAGTACTTGGTGAAGATGCTTGAGTTCAGGTGTTCTGATCACCCCATTGAAGACTTTGTGTTTCAAGACACGGACACGGCTAGATTAATACATGAAGGTAAATATTCCGTATGGTGCTTTTTTGGTCTACTTTTCTTTTAGAGAAGTTGTTTAAAAGAACACAAATCAAAGATAATCTTGGATATAAGCTATTTTAAGCCACCCATTATCTCTCCCTCTGTAGGCCCCATCTATAATTTTGATTATTTTTTGCCTACCTTAGGAGGTGGCTGGTTAAGTAGGAAGAAAGCATTCTCAACTGATTGAGAAACCAAATAGGAACAAGTAAAGGATATATATTATTAGCTGCCTTATCTTCTACATTAAATGATCCTAACAGGAAAGCAAAAGAACACAGTTGATGCGACAATAAGCTTATTTTTGTTTTTATTATCACAGTCTAAAAAAGTATCACCCTTGAGTAAATTGTGAGATTTTTGTCAATGGACCTCTTACACCCACACTTGAGCCCAGGTCAGGCACAATGCTAAACTATGGTTTACTGTTCCATGCATGGGCCACTGGCTTGCACACTCCCCTATCCACAAGGACTACATTGGTATCCCAATTGGAATAAACCACCTGTGACCAGTATCTTGGGAACTTTATGCTGCACACTACAGAACTTGTAGAGACGCGGGTGGTGCTGTGGGTTAAACCACAGAGCCTAGGGCTTGCCGATCAGAAGGTTGGCATTTCGAATCCCCGCAATGGGGTGAGCTCCCATTGCTCGGTCCCAGCTTCTGCCAACCTAGCAGTTCAAAAGCATGCCAAAGTGCAAGTAGATAAATAAGTACCGCTCCAGCGGGAAGGTAAACGGCGTTTCTGTGCGCTGCTCTGGTTCGCCAGAAGCAGCTTAGTCATGCTGGCCACATGACCTGGAAGCTGTACGCCAGCTCCCTTGGCCAATAAAGCGAGATGAGCGCTGCAACCCCAGAGTCGGCCACGACTGGACCTAATGGGCAGGGGTCCCTTTACCTTACAGAACTTGTGAAGAGGAACAGGTGCAATTTTAGGGATTTCTCTTATATGTTTGTCGCTCACAAATTGCAGCCTTGTCATTTGCAAAATGTAGCTATTAGATAGAAGTTGTACCTATTCAGAACCGCTGCTCGCCTTCAGCTGCTTCTCTCCCCTACCTTTGGCAGGCATATTTAGTGACACCCACCTGCTGGCTATGATGTACTGCGGAGAAATGTGCTACTGGGGGCTGAAGTACTGCAGAGAAGTTAAGGAACGAAGTCGAAGCGTAGAGGCAGGATCAAGCAGGGAGCAACCTGGAAGCTCACAGAGCGAAGTTCTGGACCATCGAGAGACGGGAGAGAAAGTGCTCCTGAAATACATAACTGTGTGCGAAGGACCGTTGAGACTGCATGACTGGGATACCAAAAATGCAAAGCTCATACTGGACTATTTTAAGCAGTTTTCTGCCTAATTGACTTAAGGCCACTGAGAAATTGGGGGCACACATTATTTTTCCTTTTAGAGGCTACATTCCCTTGCAAATAATCCATTGGGGACCACATGACACGGGTGGTTAGAGCACTGCTTTTTTTTCCTTCTCCCCACAAATTACTTTTCCCTCTTCCTCCAAATCTTCACTTAACCACGGTTGGCCTTGGAAGTTCTGAAGCGACAGGAATGTTTGTTGGGTTAGGTGCCAAGGATCCTTCCCCTAGCTATTCCCAGTGTCTTGTCTGGCTCATTCTCCTTGCAGAAGCTTCCACTTTTGCGGGAGAGAATTGAGAGTCAGGAAAACACCAGGGAGCTCGGAGGCCTGACTACAAAGAATGGCAACTAGAGCTTCCCAACTCTCCTTCTCCCAGCAGCCATCGCTTTTGCTGAGCGGAATGAGGGAGGGACTGGGAAGCAGGGGGCTGGCTTGCAGCAGAGGAGATGGGGGGAGTTGCAGAGGAGGGGGTTGGGGCTTAGGTGGAGGCACCTGAGGCCAGGTAGAAAGCTGGGGTCAGCAGAGACGCTGGCAGTTCCTTTCCCTGATTTAAGTGGATGGTTTGTGTTCCCAGAACAAAACTGGGGCAACCTTGTATAGCTCCTTGCGAACCTGAAGGTGTAGTTTGTGCCTTTAAACACACAACATTTAAATACACAACATTTCAGAGCATATCTTGACTTAATTTCTGTACTGTTTACGAAACTGCCGTGCAAGTTATTTTACAGTAATCCTTCTGAAGCTGCTCCAGTTGCCGACAGAGTATAGGTCTCCAGGTAGAGTTTCAGGTAAACCTAAGTTGTTGGCATCCATCTAGAGACAATGGAGTGTGCCGGGGCGGGGAGTGAAGTCAAACTGCTGTGTTAACAGCACCAAAGAAAGATGTTCTGGTTAAAATCCATATAATTTAGCTTTGCTTGGTACATAAAACACATGCGAAATTGCATAGAAATAACTAAAAATGATTACCAAGTAGCTGCAATTACATTACATATTTTTATTATTGCTGTTATTAATAATTATTATTATTTTACCCATTGAAGACTTTGGAGGAAACCCAGTTTGGCATCAACCCTGTGCACAGAGATAAGCAGCAAACAAGGATGCAAAATAAAAATGAGATGTCATTTCCATGTTTGCAGGAGTTCTAGGGTTGCTACTACTTCTGGAGTGACTTTGATGTTGCTGAATTTCTGCTCCCCAGCAGAGAAGTGAAAACTGCAGCAATGTCTCAGTAAAGTGCTCTGTTTCTGGGTGTCTTCCTTTTCTAGAATATTTCATTCTCCCAGCCACTCAGCACCATGTGGCCACTGAATGCACTCAGTCCTTCCTGGGCTGCTCTGGCAATGTTTTGTTCTTTGACAGCCCTTTTTGCATTTTGCTGCCTGTTCATACTTCCCTCTTCTATGTGGATTAGGTGGAAGAGAACAGAATAACCTTTCCATTTAATACTTATTCATTAGCATGGTTTAATTCCCACCTTGGAACTGTTGCATGCTGCAGGGCAGGGCTAACAATAAATATATGCTTGCATCCTACATCAGGTTTTTAAAGGGCCTAATTGGCACAGGAGGGACAATTTGGGATGACAGCAGGGCAGACAGCTCCTCCTCGAAAATCACTGTCCTCCACTTGCAACATTTAGGCTTTTTAAAAAAGGTTGGTGTGCAATGGAAGCTTCTTTTTATTTATTTTTTAAGTTTGTATAAATAAAAATGTATCATTGCAAAAGAAAACCCAACTAATAACATTTCAATAAATTGAAAACAACGTAAGGTTGTCATTGTACTTACCGTATTATTCCAGTATATCAGGAACACTCCTTTCTCCATAATTTTAGTGGGTCAGTTTGCATTCTCCTATAGTAGGTTAATTTAGCCATTGCCACAAGAGACAAGACCTTTTTGAGCCTTTCAAAAATAATAGGATGTAAGCTCTTTTTCCAGGTTTGGTTTTTTTCAATTGTAATTTTTGTAGTCATAATTAGGTCAGATACCATTTCTGTATCATTTTGAAACAATGTTCAAAGCCAAGTCTGCTGGTTCTTTTTTAAGATGGAGAGCTGCATAGGGTGGTGGGGCTGAGGAACAGAGCTGATGGGGGGAGGCAAAAAATGGAAGGGGGAAAAGTTGGGAGGATGGGATGGGTTAATGTGTTTTGAAACAGATGGGAGATAATGAATGGAATGGATTTGTGGAAGTGTTGGTGACTCCTGCCATGTCATAGAATACTGTAGAGTTTGAAGGGAGGACAAGGGTGAACCAGTCCAACCCCCTGCAATGAATTTTCTGCCCAACGTGGAGCCTGAAACCACATTTCTGAGCCTGAGTCTCATGCTCTGCCGATTGAGCTAAGTCCTTTCTTGCAACTTTAAGCCATTGGTTCGTGTCCTACCCTTTAAAGGTAAAGGTAAAGGTACCCCTGCCCGTACGGGCCAGTCTTGACAGACTCTGGGGTTGTGCGCCCATCTCACTTAAGAGGCCAGGGGCCAGCGCTGTCCGGAGACACTTCTGGGTCACGTGGCCAGCGTGACATCGCTGCTCTGGCGAGCCAGAGCCGCACACGGAAACGCCGTTTACCTTCCCGCTGGTAAGCGGTCCCTATTTATCTACTTGCACCCGGAGGTGCTTTCGAACTGCTAGGTTGGCAGGCGCTGGGACCGAGCAGCGGGAGCGCACCCCGCCGCAGGGATTCGAACCGCCGACCTTTCGATCGGCAAGTCCTAGGCGCTGAGGCTTTAACCCACAGCGCCACCTGCGTCCCATGCTCTGCCGATTGAGCTAAGTCCTTTCTTGCAACTTTAAGCCATTGGTTCGTGTCCTACCCTTTAGAGCAGCAGAAAACGAAGCTTGCTCCATGTCCACTGTAGCCAACCAGCGGATGTTACTGACTACAACTCCCATCACCCCTGACCACTATTCGTGCGTACTTTGGAGCGTATTTTTATTGCACCACGACTTCTGGAACTTCCACGCGGCTGCGAATGCTTAATCGTAGGGGTTTGGCTTCTTGCGATGCTCGCGCGCTAACCCAGGACTATGTGGCGCTGGCCACGAATCCGGAGCAGCAGCGCGCAGTTGCCAGCAGGGCTGGAGGGGAGGTGGCCCGAGTGCCTCCCACGCCTCCGGAACAAACCGGAGGTGGAATCCCGGTGGGGGGCGCGGCTTCTTCGCCAGACTTTACTTGCGCGCAAGCAGCCGGGAGCCACCGCGCGCTTTGCCTTTGCGCGGACGCTGCTTTCCTCCTCCTGAGACCCACCTCCAGGTGGGATCCGGGCTCCGACGCCAAGGGGCGCAGGATTCCAGCTGCTGCAGTGCCGGGGGTGCTAAATCGCAGCTGAGTAAGAAGCAGCTGAGTAAGAGACGGGGAGGGTTGCCGGTGCGCCCCGGAGCGATGGCGCAGGGCGGCGGGGAGTGGCAGAGCTTGGAGACGCTCCTGCGAAGCAGCCTGCGCGGCAAGTGGGGGCAGCAGCCGCCGGGGAGGCTCCCGAAGAGCGACGATCGCGCTGGGGAAGAGGAGGAGGAGAAGCAGCAGACGACGACGACGCCCAGCGCCTTGGAGGCCCTGCCGGTAAGCGCGCCACCGCCCCCGAGCCCGCCTGGCGCATCCCAGCGAGGGGAACGGCCGCCGCTTCCAGCAGCGTTGCCGAAAGTTCCCCGTTGGAGCTTCCTGTTCGCTGGGCTTCCCATTGGTCCCTTCACGGCCCCGCCCCTTTGACGCCAGGCACTTGCACTTTCCAATTTTTATTTTATTTTAATATTATAAAGATCGGTGGTGCTCAATGTTTAGGCTTAGTGAATATTAGTTTTTAAGTAAAATTTCTGTGTTATAACTGGAATATGTTATAAGACAATCTCTATGTATTAGAAAGGGAGTTATGCAAGGAGGTTGAGGTGTTTATGTGTAATGACTGTATCTTGACAATGTCATCAGGATCCAAGAGTATTGGAATCTGTGGACTTATGAGCATCAGCAATTAGCATGTGAAGAGGTAAAGGTAAAGGGACCCCTGACCATGAGGTCCAGTCGTGACCGACTCTGGGGTTGCGGCGCTCATCTCGCTTTATTGGCCAAGGGAGTCAGCGTACAGCTTCTGGGTCATGTGGCCAGCATGACTAAGCCGCTTCTGGCGAACCAGAGCAGCGCATGGAAACGCTGTTTACCTTCCCGCCAGAGTGGTACCTATTTATCTACTTGCACTTTGACGTACTTTCGAACTGCTAGGTTGGCAGGAGCAGGGACCGAGCAATGGGAGCTCACCCCATCGCGGGGATTCGAACCGCCAACCTTCTGATTGGCAAGTCTTAGGCTCTGTGGTTTAACCCACAGCGCCACCCACGTACCCAGAGTAAACCTGGGTAAATGTCCTAAGTGTGTACCAGTCTTTAATCCCAGTCAATCTACAGGTGCTGATGAAGTAAGGGGAACCCCTTTGTTAGATGACACCTGGCGGGGGGGAGAGATTAACCATTAGTACTTCAAAGCACCAAAAGAGCTGGCCATTAGAATGCAACTGAATAAAGGATGCTTAGTTGTTAGGAACAGCAGAATTAGGATAAATGCCTTGGACTCCATGGCTCAGAGAACAAGCCCCTCTTGAAATGACCATGCTGTAAGATCTGGGTTCCCTCCATGCGCACTTGAAGGTGTAAACAGGTGAATAAACCATATTTCTCAAAGCTACGACAGGCTCGGCCACGACTTCAATTCTCCAAAGGAACACAGATCCTGGGTGAGTGCCTGGAACCCGCTGGAATCATGCAGAGAGTGGGAGTGGCACCCAACTTTTGTAACAATATTTTGCTGCATGCCATTCCAGTCTTTGAGGGCTGTGAGACTCCAGGGGTCCCAGTGCCTATTCACCCAGGGTCTGTGTTTCCTTTTGGGAATGAGGCACAGCTGAGATTGCGGTGTCCTTATGATATCGGGTTTATTTACACATATATACAACCTGAGCCTACGATGGAGGAGTTCACAGAACAAAAGGGTCTTGTTTTCCCCATAACCACAACCTTGGATTGCAGCAAAAATCTTCCATGGGTTTTCTTCTGCCTTTCCAGACTTCAGCTTTTTCCTCTAGGTTGAATCACAGCGAAAGGTGCTCTCAAACTTAGGATTTTGTCCTCATCTGAGAGCTGAAGAAGGGGCCCCACAAATTTGACATCTTGCATAGAGACCCCTTTCCTTTGCTCTCTTAATGGTCCATCACCCAGGCGATTACTTGGCTTGATGTGTTTTTCACGCTTGCTGGACCCAAGGATTAAATGTCTGGCACCCTGTTTAGCACCCCTAGCCTTGCTTAAATTCTAATACTTGCTGGATCCAGTGATTAAAGATGTCTGGCTGTTATGAGACATTATAGTGGTACCTCGGATTAAGTACTTAATTCGTTCCGGAGGTCCGTTCTTAACCTGAAACTGTTCTTAACCTGAAGCATCACTTTAGCTAATGGGGCCTCCTGCTGTTGCCGCGCTGCCGGAGCACAATTTCTGTTCTCGTCCTGAAGCAAAGTTCTTAACCTGAAGCACAATTTCTGGGTTAGCGGAGTCTGTAACCTGAAGCGTATGTAACCTGAGGTACCACTGTATTAGGTAGATCAGGGGATTATTTGTATATATTAGTATGCTATTATTATTTTTATTTGGAGGTCCATTGCTGGGCATATTCACACCATAAATTTAAAGCATATGACTTCCCCCAAAGAATCCTGGGAACTCCAGTTTGTTCAGGGTGCTGGGAGTTATAGCTCTGTAAGGGGAAAACTACCATTCCCAAGATTCTTTCAGGGAATTCATGGGTTCTATATGCATGGTGTAAAGCTGCCTGGTTCTGATACCGTTAGCATATATTTTGCAGTAAACCTTGTTTTAAAAATATGCATTCTTATATATGTGAAGAGGAAATTTTGTCAGGGGCTGCTGTTAAGTTTTTATGTTTCCTAAATTATTTATGCATAAATATTTAAATTTTATTTTCCAGATAGATGTGAAGTTATACATTATGTCCTACCTCACACCCAAAGATCTGAGTAATTTGGGAAGCACCAACCACTACTGGAAGCTAACAATCCAGGATCCCTTGCTATGGCGTTATTTTCTCATCCGCGATCTTCCTTCCTGTCATTCTATTGATTGGGAGTCAGTTCCTGATGCAAACATATTTAATAAATCCATTTTTGAACTTCATAATAGTGCCTCATGTGACTACATGGCTGCGTAAGTATCCTCTAAAATTCCATATAGGTAATGTACATCTTTATAGGCATATGAAGGATTGTGCTGAATGCCTCCATATTATATATATATATATATATATATATATATATATAAACAAAAAAAGGAAAAGGATTTATGATAGCATAAATTAATGGACTACTCTTCAGTAATAAGTAATTTAAAGGTACAATTTCATGCTAAAGCCTGATTCTAAAATTACTCCTCTTTTTGTAAACATTCTTTAACTCTTGGCATCAATTATATACTTGCCCATTCGTATATCATTAAATTCTGTTGGGCTCTCCGAGTTCTCAGCACTGAGCATTTTCTTGTGTTTCTTGTGTGGGGCCCTTCATAGAATCATAGAATCATAGAATAGAATCATAGAATCATAGAGTTGGAAGAGACCACAAGGGCCATCGAGTCCAACCCCCTGCCAAGCAGGAAACACCATCAGAGCACTCCTGACATATGGTTGTCAAGCCTCTGCTTAAAGACCTCCAAAGAAGGAGCCTCCACCACACTCCTTGGCAGCAAATTCCACTGTCGAACAGCTCTTACTGTCAGGAAGTTCTTCCTAATGTTTAGGTGGAATCTTCTTTCTTGTAGTTTGGATCCATTGCTCCGTGTCCGCTTCTCTGGAGCAGCAGAAAACAACCTTTCTCCCTCCTCTATGTGACATCCTTTTATATATTTGAACATGGCTATCATATCACCCCTTAACCTCCTCTTCTCCAGGCTAAACATGCCCAGCTCCCTTAGCCGTTCCTCATAAGGCATCGTTTCCAGGCCTTTGACCATTTTGGTTGCCCTCCTCTGGACACGTTCCAGTTTGTCAGTATCCTTCTTGAACTGTGGTGCCCAGAACTGGACACAGTACTCCAGGTGAGGTCCGACCAGAGCAGAATACAGTGGCACTATTACTTCCCTTGATCTAGATGCTATTGATGCAGCCCAGAATTGCATTGGCTTTTTTAGCTGCTGCGTCACACTGTTGGCTCATGTCAAGTTTGTGGTCAACCAAGACTCTTAGATCCTTTTCACATGTACTGCTCTCAAGCCAGGTGTCACCCATCTTGTATTTGTGCCTCTCATTTTTTTTGCCCAAGTGCAATACTTTACATTTCTCCCTGTTAAAATTCATCCTTTTTGTTTTGGCCCAGTTCTCTAATCTGTCAAGGTCGTTTTGAAGTGTGATCCTGTCCTCTGGGGTGTTAGCCACCCCTCCCAGTTTGGTGTCATCTGCAAATTTGATCAGGATGCCCTAGAGTCAGTGGCGTAGCGTGGGTTGTCAGCACCCGGGGCAAGGCAAGTAATTTGCACCCCCTAACCCGTGGATTCGCGCCCCCTAACCCGTGGATTTGCGCACCCTAACCCTAACCCCCAGATGTTGCGCCCGGTGCGGCCGGCCCCCCCTGCACCCCCCACGCTACGCCACTGCCTTGAGTCCATCATCCAAGTCATTGATAAAGATGTTGAATAAGACCGGGCCCAAGACAGAACCCTGTGGCACCCCACTAGTCACTCTTCTCCAGGATGAAGAGGAACCATTGATGAGCACCCTTTGGGTTCGGTCAGTCAGCCAGTTACAAATCCACTGAGTGGTAGCATAGTCAAGTCCGCATTTTACCAGCTTCTTTACAAGAATATCATGGGGCACCTTGTCAAATGCCTTGCTGAAATCAAGGTAGGCTACATCCACTGCATTCCCTTCATCTACCAGGCTTGTAATTCTGTCAAAAAACGAGATCAGGTTAGTCTGACATGACTTATTTTTCAGAAATCCATGCTGACTATTGGTGATCACAGTATTCCTTTCTAGGTGCTCACAGACTGTTTGCTTAATGATCTGCTCCAGAATCTTCCCTGGTATTGATGTCAGACTGACTGGGCAGTAATTATTTGGGTCCTCTCTTTTCCCCTTTTTGAAAATAGGGACATTTGCCAGTCTGCCGGGACTTCGCCTGTTCTCCAGGAATTCTCAAAGATGGCTGCCAGTGGTTCTGAGATCACATCTGCCAGTTCTTTTAATACTCTTGGATGCAGTTCATCTGGCCCTGGAGACTTGAATACATCTAAACTAGCCAAGTATTCTTGTACTATCTCCTTAGTTATTCTGGGCTGTGTTTCCTCTGCTGAATCATTTGCTCCAAATTCTTCAGGTTGGGCATTGTTTTCTTTATTGGAGAAGACTGAGGCAAAGAAGGCATTGAGGAGTTCAGCCCTTTCTGTGTCCCCTGTTTGCATTTCACCATCTTCTCCTCTGAGTGACCCCACTGTTTCTTTGTTCTTCCTTTTGCTACGGACATACCCATAAAAGCCTTTTTTGTTGCTTTTAACCTCTCTAGCAAGCCTGAGTTCATTCTGTGCTTTAGCTTTTCTGACTTTGTGTCTACACGTGCTGACTATTTGTTTGAATTCCTCTTTGGTGGTTTCCCCCCTTTTCCATTTTTTGTACACATCCTTTTTTAATCTTAACTCAGTTAAAAGTTCTTTAGATAGCCACCCTGGCTTCTTTAGGCACCTTCCATGTTTCCGTCTCATTGGTATTGCCTGAAGTTGTGCTTTTACTATCTCCCTCTTAACAAACTCCCAGCCATCATGAACTCCCTTTCCTTTTAGTATTATTGTCCATGGGATCTCACCCAGCACTTCCCTAAGTTTTATGAAGTCGGCTTTCTTAAAGTCAAGAAATTGAGTCCTAGTATGCTTGGCTGCTCCTTTCCACTGTATAGTAAACTTCAGAAGAGCATGATCACTCACGCCTAATGATCCTTCCACTTCTACCCCACTAACCAGGTCAACTCATGCTGAGTCTTGCCTTACTCCTCCTAAGACTTGGCAATCAGTTTTCATTATTATGGGGTGGGTTGTTGCTTTTTAATTTTTACACAGGTACAAGAAGTGTTACTCCAGGCGTAAAAGATGTCCGAAAGCCGGCCGGCCCCATTACGGATCCGTCACTTCCTTTCTGCAGTCGCTGATCACGCAGGCAGAGCCTCGCTTTGCAATGTTTGGGCCGGGCTTGGAAAATCTGGACGAGTCTTTGGTGCACAGAATGATGGCGAGCCCACATATTTTGCCGCTGGCCGGTAGACCTTCTAGACAAATGCACGGTAACGTCATTTTCTTTTCTTTTAAACAAGCAAACGAAAAGGGCCATGGTGAACATTTGAAGCCTTCTTATACTGTGTGGGATGTTTTCTGACCCTGCTACAGAACGTGGTTCAGCTGGAGGCAGAGTGGGACCAGCCCTACCCGTTAGGCAGAGAGAGGCAGGGGCTTCAGGTGGCAAATGCTGGTGGGGAGGTAGAGATTGGATGTTTGTGTGTGTGTTATGCAGCCTGCCCCCTGTAGGCCCCAAGCTACCCTTTGAAGAAGTAAGATTCAGCTGATGGCCCAGTGAGTTGTCTTGCTGTCTTAGGGAGCATCATGTCTTGGGCGGGTCTGACAGAAGGTGCCAAGTATTGTGCCTTGCCACTGACCCATTGGGGACGCAGGGGGCGCTGTGGGTAAAAGCCTCAGTGCCTAGGGCTTGCCGATCGAAAGGTTGGCGGTTCGAATCCCTGCGGCGGGGTGCGCTCCCGTCCTTCGGTCCCAGCGCCTGCCAACCTAGCAGTTCGAAAGCACCTCCGGGTGCAAGTAGATAAATAGGGACCGCTTACCAGCGGGAAGGTAAACGGCGTTTCCGTGTGCGGCTCTGGCTCGCCAGAGCAGCGATGTCACGCTGGCCACGTGACCCGGAAGTGTCTGCGGACAGCGCTGGCCCCCGGCCTCTTGAGTGAGATGGGCGCACCAACCCCAGAGTCTGGCAAGACTGGCCCGTACGGGCAGGGGTACCTTTACCTTTACTTACTGACCCATTGTCTCTCCTAAAGCATGCTGGCCAGGGTGGTGGTTCTGTGAATTAATGGAGGACTAAGATTTGACAAGGGGACGCGGGTGGCGCTGTGGGTTAAACCACAGAGCCTAGGACTTGCCGATCAGAAGGTTGGCAGTTTGAATCCCTGCAACGGGGTGAGCTCCTGTTGCTGGGTCCCTGCTCCTGCCAACCTAGCAGTTCGAAAGCACGTCAAAGTGCAAGTAGATAAATAGGTGCTGCTCCAGCGGGAAGGTAAACGGTGTTTCCATGCGCTGCTGTGGTTCGCCAGAAGCGGCTTAATCATGCCGGCTATCGGTACGCTGGCTCCCTCGGCCAATAAAGCGAGATGAGCGCCGCAACCCCAGAGTCGGCCACAACTGGACTTCACTGGATTTGACAGGACCAAGCCATGGCTTTTTGCTGCCTAAAGTAGAGGATCAAGTTGGCCTGTTTGTCCACATGCCCAACGCCAGGGTTGGTCAAGTTATTTTGGCACCTGTATTAGAAAATTCACACAAGCCCTTCTGTCCCTCCCTGGAGCAGAGCCTAAATAATTTATTACACAATTTAAAAACAAAACAAAAAAAACCCACTCTGTTGTCCATGACGCTTAAAACAGCAGCTGCTTCAGTTTGCCTAATATCAGTGCCAGTCTATTATATCTGTGGAATTTCCAGTTCATGTTTCAAATGACACACTAGGCTGCCTCTGAAGGAACCGGGCAGAGGGCCTTCTTGGTAGTGGAATGCCCTCCCTTCAGATGTCAAGGAAATAAATAACCATACAACTTTTAGAATACATCAGAAGGCAGCCCTGTATGGGGCCATTTTTAATGTTTGATGTTTTATTATGCTTTTATACTTATTGGAAGCTGCCTGACCAGAGTGCAGAGTCAGATGGACAGGATTCAAATAATAAAATTATTATTATTATTATTATTATTATTATTATTATTCATATATGATCTTCTGAAAACCTACTAGCTCTCAGATTCTTTGCCTTTCATTTCTTCTTTCTTTGTTTCAAACAGGGATAGGATCAGGGGTCACATTTCGTTTGAATGGCCAGAAATTCACCATTTTGACATTGTATACAAAAACTAGGTAAGTTGTTATCCATTTGCTGTTTTTCGCTTGCTTGCTTTTTTCTTCTCGAGTAACGGTATTCCAGCAGGGATAGGATTGTCCCAAAAGAAGAAAATTCTAGATTCTATCATCGTGTAGATTCACACAGGAATTTTCAAACACTAATTGGATTGTCTCAAGAGGAGAGCAAGCCCATTGCAAGAAGTGCTTATTCTGTGCAGGTTTATTCCAAGGAAACCTTTGGCCACAATCTGGGACGTGGCCTCATTTGCTCTGTTCACTCAGCAGGAATGTGGAAACTTGGATCCCCAAGAGCCAGAGTAGACCTGTGAATTGTTAGTCTGCTTGAACTGCCTGGCCTAGATGTGTACAAAAGACTACACTGTTCTTTCTTAAGGCACTAGTCCTTAGCATCTTCAGTTTTGCGTAGTTTCTCCCTTCCTTCCTTCGTGCATAGTATCTGAAGAAACTGGTTTCTCTCCTCTCTGTCCAGCAAGGAAAGACTCAGAGCGAAGGAAGAGGACACTGATCCTGTCAACAAGATGTTCTCTACAGAGTCCAGTATTGATGGGAAAACACATTACAATCTGATCGAGCCTGTTAAAAACATGTGCAGACAAATCGATGGGTTCATCTATGCTGCAGATGCCGAGGTTGATAAAAGTAAGGAGCTTTGCTCTGTGTGGGTCAAAAAGGAATAATTATGTTATACCACCCAATCTGTTGGGGGATCTGTTGTATTCTGTATAGTTAGTTGTGTGTATATGCTTTATACCAATGAAAACCTTTACAAACTAAATAAACGTAAAGGCTTCTGAATGATGCCAACATAGCTTTTAGGGTACAGCTGGCAGAGGGTGGCAAAGCCTTTATCTTCCTCATTCTCTTTTTGCAGGAAACAACCGTCAACTTGAATTTGACTGGCTGGCAGCCATGCTTGACCCAGTCCTTGGCCCTACAGATAGGCCACTGCTTGTCCTGTCCTGCGTTTCCTGTGCTGAGATCGAAAGGATTCCTTGTGTTTACATGGCGCATCAGCTGCAGCTGAACCTGCTTGGCCCGCGGCCATGGATGGTAGCATTTATTATTATCATTATTTTGCTCTTGTTTGTTTTGTTTAAGTGTCTGCCCCAGCCTGCATTCCACTTTTGGAATTATGAAACAGATTGACAATAGGTTCTGGAAGCACTGTTACTCCACTTGGTGTAAATTGAGGCTGCCAATCTATTCTCAGTTATATGGGAGTAATCCCTGTTAAACCCAATGTGACTGACTTCTGAGTAGATCTGTATAGAATTTAACTGTAGGTTAAAGAACTGGCCTGTACCTAGGATGGCTTTTTAAAAAAAAAAACCCAAAGGATTACAGTGGTACCTTGGGTTACAGACGCTTCAGGTTACATACACTTCAGGTTACAGACTCTGCTAACCCAGAAATAGTACCTCGGGTTAAGAATTTTGCTTCAGGATAAGAACAGAAATTGTGCAGTGGCGGCGTAGCGGCAGCAGGAGGCCCCATTAGCTAAAGTGGTACCTCAGGTTAAGAATGGACCTCCAGAACGAATTAAGTTCTTAACCTGAGGTACCACTGTACAGTCGTATCTTGGATTCTGAACACCCTGGAACTCGGACGTTTTGGCTCCCGAACGCCGCAAACCCGAAAGTGAGTGTTCTGGTTTGCAAACGTTCTTTTGGAACCCGAACGTCCGACAGGGCTCCTGCAGCTTCTGCTTAGCTGCCGGAGCTTCTTGCAGCCAATTAGAAGCCACGTTTTGGAACTGAATGTTTTGGAACTCAAATGGACTTCCAGAACAGATTCCGTTCAACTTCCAAGGTACGACTGTATGTCTATAGCAGCCTGCAGGCCAGACTTACCGTATTTTTCGCTCTATAACACGCATCTGACCATAACACGCACGTAGTTTTTAGAGGAGGAAAACAAGAAAAAAATATTCTGAACGAAACAGTGGGTGCATGATTTTTATGGTTCATGCTGTGGCCACAGACATGTGATCTGATGGTGAGTTTGGGGTAGCCCAATGCAAAAATCCTGAGGATCCATGTGGATCCGTGCTTTGTAACCACGTTTTAAGTGGGGAGGGAAGGAAAAGCACTCAAGGGAGCACGCGTGGGGAAGGAACTTTTTGGTGAGCTGAGCGGGGAGAAGGGAGGGAAAGAGCACTGTTGCTTTAAAGGTATACTTAAGGTACTTGCCCTGTGCCTGGGTTTTTTTCCATTTAACAGTTTGCAGCCTTTTCCTTCCGCTCCTTGTTTTGAGGCAGAATAGATTTGAGCAAGTGAGGAGGACTTGGATTGCAGGGGATTCACCATTAGCTGTGTAAAAGCGCTCCTCCTTGCAGCCTGAGTGATAAGCAGCCACCAGCAGCAATAGAATGGAGCACAAAAAAGTGGTAGGGGCACTAGGACCCAGACAATGCTCGAATCTATCCTGCCCGAAAACAAGCTGCTCCCTCCCAGCGGATCAGCTGAGACGTGGGGATTTGCGAAGTTTTCCCCTCTCCCTCATCCCCAGCCTTTTTTCTTTAACTTCCTGGTTTTCACTGCGTGGCTCAGAGCTCGAGGTTGGTTTTATTTTGCTGCTGGTTGCTTAAATTTTATCTTTCCTGCCATTCCTCTGCAGCCTCATTGCTCTGTTTAGAGAGCGCACGGACCTTTGCTAGCGTCTGTCCCTCCTCCCGTGTAAGCGGCTGCTGCCCGCTTTGCTGCCATGGCTCTCCTTCCCTCCCTCCTCCCCGGCTCCAGGTCGCTTTAAAGCAAGCAAAGCGAGAGCCTCGTAGAGTGTGTAAGCACTCCCGCTTTGCTTGACTGACGGCAGCCATGGCTCCGATCCGTGCATTCGCTCCTTAACACGCACAGGCATTTTCCCTTACTTTCTAGGAGCAAAAAAGTGCACGTTTTTGGAGCGAAAACTACGGTAGTCCACAAGGGCATTTTCCCTGCACTGTGCTCACCTGCTCACATGTCATATGTGATACCAGGTGTGGGACAGGCAGAGATGCAGCTGCCAATTGGCAGCCTTAAGGTGCATCGCGAGTTGTGCATTGCCAAGGGAAAGCAGGCTTTAGCTGATGACTGGTGGAGCCAATGCCTGCCAGATAAATGGTGTAAAACAGTTCACTCCACAGGAAGTTCGCTCACAGAGGCAATGCCTGCAGAAAGCAGGCCAGTGTGGTGTAGTGGTTAAGAGCGGTGGACTCGTAATCTGGTGAACCGGGTTCGATTCCCCGCTCCTCCACATGCAGCTGCTGGGTGACCTTGGGCTAGTCACACTTCTTTGAAGTCTCTCAGCCCCACTCACCTCACAGAGTGTTTGTCGTGGGGGAGGAAGGGAAAGGAGAATGTCAGCCGCTTTGAGATTCCTTCGGGTAGTGATACAGCGGGATATCAAATCCAAACTCTTGTTTCAGCTCCATGCCGATCAAGCTGAAACCTCAAGCACCTAAGCTTTGTGTAAGATACTGACATTTGCTTCTTTCTTGGCTTTTACAGGTTCAGGATACTGAAGTTTCCACCTTGGATGGACTGGTAGATGGAATTCAGTGGCTACTGGAAGAAACCGAATGTAAAAATGCCCAGTAAATCAGGCATGCTTACAAATGCCAGTGTGATTTAAAAGAAAAGAAAACAAATGCCTTATTTACAAGCAAGACTTGAGGCGGGCACAATTTCTCCCTAATTTGACACGAGCTGAGAAGAGGTTTTTGTGCATAACACAGACCAACATTGCCCTAAACCTGTTGCTATTTAAAATGCAGACTGGATAATACAGAAAAGGGAGGGATTATACCTTAAGGGGGGGGGGGCATTGGCATAGTGGTGGCGCTCCTCTTATGCTAGTGCCCCTCCCCATTGGCAAGTTTATCCCGTAGTAAATCTCCTCTGAGAGGTGCCAGGCTGCTGCCATTTAAATTTCCCACAATGACTTCAATGTAACATTGCTTTGGGGCAGCACCAGAGAATTACGATGGTAGGCACTCAATCCTGAGCACCAGATTTATTTATTTAAAATGTAAGGTGGGGGCGGGGACTGGCAGCTGCCCAAAGATGCCATGTGGTGATGCCAGGCTTGCTGGATTCTAGTTGTGTTAGGCTGTTGATGGTGCTGACAGTATCCAATGCAAGTTGGAATGTCAAGCTTTTAATCAGGTAATTCTGGACCATAATGCACACGTTTAGTGGAATAGACGGGTAACTGATGGACATTTCTTGGAGTGGAGAATATGAATGACCATTTTATCAAGTGCACATAAGAGAAAAGTTGGCCATGTGCCCCCACCCAAGTTTATTGTTAATGCCCAACATGTTTCCGAAAATGATTTTCCTTCAGGGGTCAATCTAAAACCCATACAAAAACTTAGTTTCTTTCTTTCTTTCTTTCTTCTTTCTTTCTTTCTTTCTTTCTTTCTTTCTTTCTTTCTTTCTTTCTCTCACTCTCTCGCTCTTACCGTATGTCTCAGAAAACCACTTAAAACATCTTAACAAAGAAACTTGCTCTGGTCAAATTCATTGGGAACAATCAATCAAACCTTACCTCTTGTTCTCTAACTCACACCTGCAAAACAGAAAACTGTTGCTGGTATAAACCAAACACAATAACTTGAAATACAATGCAGTGTCTTTCTGAACCCAGTTCTACTGGAAACTACAAATACTGCTTTCTCAGAAGGAAAAAAAGGAGGGCATTGGTGAAAGAGAACAAATAAAACAATATCAGAGCACTTTCTATTTACGCTTTTTGTTGGAACATTGCAGGAAGAAAAAAAAAATACTATGGAGGTTTCTTCCCTTGGCCATATGAAGCTATGAGGTTGAATGCCCTACTAAATGTTCGCTTATACAGAGGGGGTATTTTGAAGGTTGTTGAGTTTGGCCGACTGTAGAAAAGGTTTTCTTTTTACAAACACATTCAATCGCATACACATTACTGCATGCCCACTTGGGGCAAGGAGAATTTCACCGTGTCTTTGGATGGATAAAGTTCTTCGTGTGTGTCTACTGTTTCTCACAGTGATGTGTGTTTACTGTGATAAGTTGCCAGTTGTTAAACGAAAACCAGAACAAGGGAGGCATGGCAAAACAAAGGAGAAAAACTCAAAATATTCCTCCAAAAGTTAGCTGTAGTTAATAATACTGCCTCCAGCAGTGGCTGGAGAGCATCGCCATCGTGGCCAGCAGTAATCAGTAACCTTATCCTCCATGAATTTGTCTAAACCAGGGTTTCCCAAAATTAGGTCTCCCGCTGTTTTCTTAGACTACAACTCCCATCATCCCTAGCCAGCAGGACGAGTGGTTGGGGATGATGGGAATTGTAGTCCCAAAACAGCGGGAGACTCAAGTTTAGGAAACCTTGGTCTTAACCTTTTTTTAAAGACATGCTGGCCATTACTACCTCTTGTAGTATTCCATAGTTTTAACTATGCATGGCATCAACAAGGGCTTTATTTTGACCTAAATGTGCCTGCATTCAGCTTCATTGGCCATCCCGAAGTTCTGGTATTATGAAAGAGGAAGAACAACCTTTTTCCATCCATTTTCTTCCTCCACGCCGTGTCTGCCCACTCTTCGTTGCCTTTCCTATTAACTGAAGGTAAAGGGACCCCTGACCATTAGGTCCAGTCGTGAGCGACTCTGAGGTTGCAGCACTCATCTCGCTTTATTGGCCGAGGGAGCCGGCAAACAGCCGCTTCTGGCGAACCAGAGCAGCGCACGGAAATGCCGTTTACCTTCCCGCCGGAACAGTACCTATTTATCTACTTGCACCTTGATGTGCTTTCAAACTGCTAGTTTGGCAGGAGCAGGGACCGAGCAACGGGAGCTCACCCCGTCACGGGGATTCGAACCGCCAACCTTCTGATCGGCAAGCCCTAGGCTCTGTGGTTTAACCCACAGCGCCACCTGCGTCCCTCCTATTAACTAAAAGGTCCCAAATTCACAAGCCGCTTCCTTTTGAGTACGTGCCTACAGCATAATCTACAGCCTAATACATATATATAGCTAAGCAAGCTCTACCACAGCCTTGCATTGCTATGCCCATTCCCTTGAAGTAGGAAGTCTTCCTGTACAAGTTGGAGCCAGTGTGGAATAGTGGTTGGCATGCTGGACTAGGACCTGGGAGATGAGAGTTTGAATCCTGACTCGGCCATGAGTCTCACTTGGACCAGTGGCTCTCTCTCGCCTTAACCTACCGTGTAAGACTGTAGTGAGATTGGCGGAGGCATGGACACCACCTTGAGCATCTTAGCGGAAAGATGGGGTATAAATGTAAAAAAATAAATGTAGACTTCACTAGTGGAGGGCAATAGACAAAGCAGCCCAGAGGAAGGAGGGGGGAGTTGTAACAGTTGTAGATACAGACGTGTTTTAACTTACTGCTAATTGTCTTTAAATGATTTAAAATTGATTATTCTAATATTTCTTTTAAACTGCCTGAAGGTTTTGCTACAGTCAAATTATATTACTATGTTTTGTTAAATAAAAAAAATTAAAATGTATGAATCGCCTTCCCCTTAAGACTAAGGTGACTTATGTTTAAAAAAAAATGTAAAGATAAATAAAGCTAGGTTTTTAAACTATACAGAATGAACACCTTTTGGGCCAGCTGGAAAAACCTATCGGAACAAATATGTCTTTAGTTGTGTCTCAAAAGTAGAAACTGGCTGGCGCTGTGGGTTAAACCACAGAGCCTAGGACTTGCCGATCAGAAGGTTGGCAGTTCAAATCTCCGCGATGGTGAGCTCCCGTTGCTCGGTCCCTGCTCCTGCCAACCTAGCAGTTCAAAAGCACGTCAAAGTGCAAGTAGATAAATAGGTACCGCTCCGGCAGGAAGGTAAACGGCGTTTCTGTGTGCTGCTCTGGTTCGCCAGAAGTGGCTTAGTCATGCTGGCCACATGACCCGGAAGCTGTACGCCGGCTCCCTCGGCCAATAAAGCGAGATGAGCGCCGCAACCCCAGAGTCAGTCATGACTGGACCTAATGGTCAGGGGTCCCTTTACCTTTTTTACTGAGTCTCAGCAGGGATGCTGCCCCCTGGAACCAGCCCTGCCGCACGGAAAGCCATGCTCCTAAGTTGTTACAGAGTTGGCTCCTGATATTTTAGGAGCTTCCAAACGAAACTCCACTGTACAAAAGAGTAATCTATGTTTACTCAGAAGTATGTTTACTATGCAGTTCAGGCTTTACCTGCAAGCAAGTGTTCAAACTATTGCACCTCCTTCCCAGCCACCAGGTGTCACCTATGTTACACAGGAGAGAAGAACAGAATTTAGAAAAAAAATAAATCTAGCTCCTTTTTATCTTATCTGCATTTTGCATTCAGGTGTAAATGTTTGTGTGAAAGAGTTGTTGAGCTTTTTGGGAGGGGGGCAAACTTCTGAAATTTTAAAGCACTTTTTCTGCAAAAACAACAATTTCGGAATGAGTTGCCATTTGTCTGGGTTTTCCCAGATGTTTTGCCGATTGCTGAGAATTCGAGGGTCAAATCCTGTATACGTCTGGGGCGTTTGGCAGCCCTAGTGTAGCTCAGCTGTTGTGTGTGCATATGGGGATACTGTAGACTCATTGACTTTGTGCATAACTATGAGTTTGACTTCCAAAACATTTGGAAACCAAAGTGCGGCTTCTGGTTGGTTGCAGGAAGCGGAAGCCCCGTTAGACATTCGGCTTCCAAAAATAGTTCGCAAACTGGAGTAGCCAAAACGTTCCAGAACTCAGCTGTTTGAAAACCAAGGTACAACTGTACTGCTCATCTGTGTACATAAGTACACAGATTGTTCCCTCACTGAGTGTAACGTGGAGTTCCCTACAAAGGAGAAAGATTGAGGAAACGGCAACCAAGAAGAAACGGAAATTGCACTTGGAATAGGGGCAGAGTAGAGAAAGTTGAGCAGGCTTGTTCTGTAAAAACCAAAAGTCTGATTTTAGATCCCTTTTGACTGACTTTTTGTACAATAGACTCATCCTCTGAACTGACCAAAAAATACCAGGTCCTGACTCTGTCTCCTGTCTAAGGGAGCTTCATATTGTAAGTTGTCATTCAGATCTCAAAATGGGGGACTGGCAACAGTCTACTTTTTTACAAAAAGCTTACAGGATTCCTACCACCACCACCCTACCCCAGAAGGATAAAACTGCATTAATTTGTGTGGATGCTCCAAAAAAAATTGATGAAATGCTTGTCTGAGCACCCACCCCACAATAAATCCTTCTCTGAAAACATTGCAAGATCTGTTCAGGGTTGACTTTGCAGTATAACTCATAGGCATCCCATCCAAGGCTCTGCCTAGGGACCAGAATCTGTTATTTCCAGATTTGGCATCCCTGGGAATGACTATCCCTCTCATAGACCAAACCTACCAGAAAGCCTGTAATAATTGTAGACGTTCCAGTGTGCTGTTTTGCTAGCAGATGATTCCCTCTGCTTGTGATTTAGTCTCCCAAAGGATCAACATACCAAACAAATGTAACAACGATATTCTAAATAAGTGCCATTAGCAAGTCTGTGAAGCAGCATCAAACTGCCAGTGTTTATTCCTGTGGGTCATTTTTGCTGAAAGTTGAATTAGCGTATGAGGTAACTGAACCAAAACAAGTGCTTTTAGCTTTGGAAACTGTGGAAGGTAGGGCTTGCATATTACTTGACAAGTGCTAACATCAAACTAAATTGAAGCCATTTAGAGGAACAAACCCAAAGATGAATTTCCCCATGGGAGAATAGCAGCTTGGTGATGTTCCTGTTTAAAAGTCTGCTGACTCATTTGCGAAGTTGGGCTGAGGGAATCCAGATTGGAAGGGTTTGGAATATGTACTCTCAGCAGCCAGAAACATCATAGCCAGACACTGGAGAGACCTGTCAGGAAATAGACCGATGGTATCAAATAGTATGGGAAACAGCCTTATGAGAAAAACGAACGAACAAACTGAAACTGACATGGGGGCAAATAGAAGAAGATGCCCTTCCTCTTTATCACATACTTACTTGGAAAATCAATACAACCCAGGTGGTTAAGAAAGCCCAACAGACACTCCATCTCCTCAGAGTATTGTGAAAGAACGACGTCAATCAGCATTTGATTATCTCCTTCTACCGGTCCACAATAGAAAGTGTTCTTTCATACTACATCACGGTGTGGTACGCTGGGTTGACATCAACTGATAGGAAGTGCCTACAGAGGGTGGTGAATACAGCACAAGATATTATGGGCTGTCCCGTGAATCCGCTGGATGACATCGTGGAAGAACGTTGCCTCAGAAGAGTGAGGAAAATTATCAGGGATGATTCACACCCTGGCCGGCACTTTCTTGATCACCTGCCCTCGGGCAGAAGATATAGATATGATTAGTTGCACCAACAGGGTAAAGAACAGCTTCTATCCGTGGGCTGTTAGGCTGATGAATGAAAAGATAACAACAGGGCAACTGACTTTCGGGTTTGGTGTGTGTGTGTCAGTAAACGGGTATTAAGACTAAGAGAGCTGAGTGGGGGGTGCTCGTGTAATCTCACTGTATACAAGTTGTGCAAGTGACAATAAAGTATTTCAATTCAATACATAGCCCAACAAGACAACAAGGACCCACCAATAGCATTTGAATCAATCTGGTTAACCTGATCCAAACACACACACACCACTCACACATGAAAAAAAAAATCACTACAGCCAATCAAAGACAACCAACCACACCTTAGGGCAGTGATGGTCAAACTTGGCCCTCCAGCTGTTTTGGGACTACAACTCCTATAATCCCTAGCTAACAGGGATGATGGGAACTGTAGTCCCAAAATAGCTAGAGGGCCAAGTTTGGCCATCACTGCCCTAGGCCAACCCCAACCTCTCTCACCACCAAAGGAATGCAAGCGAATAGTAAAGAGAACCCGCACAAACGACACTGACACAAAACCCCACACATGCACTAAGTAGAAGAATAGAAGCACTGATACCCGACCCCACCCCACTCACCATTCCCCCCTCCACCTCTTTCCCCCTTTTCTTCCTAATGTAACACTAATGTCTCAACAAATGAAACTGATCTGTGGAAAATGTAACTCGAAAAAAGAGACATAGATTTCCTGTTTTACAGAAGTATGTGCAATATCTATCTATCTATCTATCTATCTATCTATCTATCTATCTATCTGCTGGCTCTCCTCAGGGTGCTTTCATATTTTTAAAAGTGGTTTCGTGCATCCCTCAGGCCCAACACATTAGTAAGTTAACTTTTTTAAAAATACGTATTTTTTAATTGATTTTTCAATATTCCAATAACAGCCTCATTGTAACAATACCAATTCTATCCAATTAATACAATTATTAATCCCAATTATTCAAACGCCAAAATTATACAATTTAATTAAACTGGCCCCCTTGCATGCTAGAGTTGATGAGTTCATTCTTCTACATTTTTTCTGCGTTCCAAAATTTTAATAATTTCCATTACATTCTATTCATATATAATAATCCCTTATATAACAGCTACAATCTTGTAATTTCAACTCGTGTTGGCATAATAGGTAATTTATAACGTTTCTTTTTTTTATAATAATTTTTATTCGTTTTTCAAACAGATAACAAAAGCAACACAAAACAACACAATTTCCAACTCATCGTTTCATACCCTTCTTTCTTTTGACTTCCCCATACCTCCCCATCCCTGCATCCTTGTTTAATGGTTCTTTAGCAACCCTTAGGTCCATTATCTTAATTCCCTTTCATAAAAGTTCCTTTAGTTTTTTTGATTACTGCTGCAATTTCTTTACCTCTTATCCCCTGACATCTCAACATTCATCAATTTTACAATTGTTCTTAAGATATATTTTAAATTTCTTCCAGTCCTCTTCCACTGTCTCTTTCCCCTGGTCACGGATTCTGCCCGTCATCTCGGCCAGTCCCATAAAGTCAATCACCTTTGTTTGCCATTCTTCCAGAGTAGGTAGTTCTTGCGTCTTCCAATACTTTGCCAGTAGAATTCTTGCTGCTGTTGTGGCGTACATAAAAAAAGTCCTATCCTTTCTTAACACCACTTGGCCAACCATGCCCAAAAGGAAAGCCTCTGGTTTCTTAGGAAAAGTCCACTTAAGGACCTTCTTAATTTCATTATAGATCATTTCCCAGAAAGCTTTAACCTTTGGGCAGGTCCACCAAAGATGGTAGAAGGTGCCTTCAGTCTCATTACATTTCCAACACTTATTATTAGGCAAATGGTAAATTTTTGCAAGCTTGACTGGGGTCATGTACCACCGATAGATCATTTTCATAATATTTTCTTTTAAAGCATTACATGCAGTAAATTTGATACCGGTGGTCCATAACTGTTCCCAGTCAGCAAACATAATATCATGACCAATATCTTGTGCCCATTTAATCATTGCTGATTTCACCGTTTCATCCTGTGTATTCCATTTCAACAGCAAGTTGTACATTTTTGATAAGTTCTTAGTATTGGATTCCAACAGTTCTGTTTCTAATTTTGACTTCTCTTTCTGAAATCCTATTTTCCTGTCCTGTTTAAATGTTTCATTTATCTGATGGTAATGCAACCAATCTCGAACCTTAGGCTTTAATTTCTCATAACTCTGCAGTTTCACCCTTTCACCATCATATTCTAAAATCTCATAATATTTTGGCCATTTAGAGTCCATATTAAGCTTTTTAACTTCCCTAGCTTCCATTGGTGACACCCACCTGGGGGTTTTACTTTCCAGCAGATCTTTATATCTAATCCAAACATTATACAATGCTTTCCTTACAATATGGTTTTTAAAACTTTTATACACCTTTACCTTGTCATACCATAAGTATGCATGCCAACCAAAGTTATTGTCATATCCTTCCAGGTCCAAAATGTCAGTGTTCTCAAGAAGTAGCCAGTGTTTTAACCAGCAGAAAGCTGCCGATTCATAATAGAGTCTTAAGTCCGGCAGGGCAAACCCCCCTGGTAATTTATAACGTTTCAAGTGAGGAACTTTAGCTGTAATCCTTATTCTTTCCTGTGTGTGGCAATTTCCCCCATGGTGTTTTCCCATTCATATATGGTGTATCTTATAATCCTGCAACTGTTGATGGTTCCTGTCATGTCTCAGGAGAAGCTGTTATCTCACAGTTTCCAAAAGTCACAGCATCACTTCGTCCAGTGATTCAGCTTCCAGTAAACAAGCCGTCTTTGCCATTTTTCCAGCCTAGGAAGAACGGTCTGAATCCAGACTGCAGATAGTTAATCCAAAAACTTCTATTCTCCCAGCTAGTCGACTCCTTTCCTCCTTGCCGCTGATTTATGGCCATTTATCCTTATCTAAAACACATTCCTTTGGGGATAATGGAGGTTAGGGAGGATTTTGCTCTATATTTTAAAAGCACAGCATTTCTTTTCTTTTTTTTAATGAATGTTTATTAAGGTTTTACATAATAAAACAAATATCACAATCAGAGAAAAAAGAAAAGAAAAAGACAATCAAAAATAGCACAAACCAAAAATGGCAAAAACAACAAAGAAAACAGAAAAAAAATATTCCTTACTTACTATCTTTATAACCCTCTTTCCTGACTTCCTCTCATCTCCCTTTTCTGTGTTCCCCTTTACACAATCAAATTCAGCAATTTCCTACCCTCTTTCCAATCTTTATGCCCTATTATACATTTCAACCTATTATGCCTTTGGTTTCTTTTCCTTTTTTAAAGCCACTTGTCACATGTTCTTTATAACTTAATCCCTTGTATCATTTGTTTAGCCTCGATATAATAATACTCTGGTCTTACCCCTTTTTTCTCAAATCATTTTTACATATTTCTTTTTACCATGTCACTGATGCCATATTATCTTTATATCCAACATCATTTTAACATTCAAACATTTTACAATGTTTTTGAAGATATTCTTTGAACTTCTTCCAGTCCTCTTCCACCGACTCTTTTCCCCGGTCTCGGATTCTGCCAGTCATTTCTGCCAATTCCATGTAGTCGATCACTTGCATCTGCCATTCTTCCAAAGTGGGCAAATCTTGTGTCTTCCAATACTTTGTGATGAGTATTCTTGCTGCAGTTGTTGCACACATAAAAAAAGTTCTATCTTTCTTTGGCACCAATTGGCCGACAATGCCCAAAAGGAAGGCCTCTGGTTTCTTAGGAAAGGTATGCTTAAATACCTTTTTTAGTTCATTATATATCATTTCCCAGAAGGCCTTAACCCTTGGACATGTCCACCAGAGGTGAAAGAATGTTCCCTCAGTTTCTTTACATTTCCAGCATTTGTTATCAGGCAGGTGATAAATTTTTGCAAGCTTGACTGGGGTCATGTACCACCTATAGATCATTTTCATAATATTTTCTCTTAAGGCATCACATGCCGTGAACTTCATGTCAGTGGTCCACAACTTTTCCCAGTCAGCAAACATAATGTTATGACCAATGTCCTGTGCCCATTTAATCATAGCTGATTTAACTGTTTCATCCTGGGTGTTCCATTTTAACAGCAAGTTGTACATTCTCGAAAGTATCTTAGTTTTAGGTTCTAGCAATTCTGTTTCTAATTTCGATTTTTCCACCTGGAAGCCAATTTTTTTATCCAAGTTAAAGGCCTCTCTAATTTGATGATAATGTAACCATTCTCGCACTTTATCTTTTAATTTCTCAAAACTCTGCAATCTCAATGTGTCTCGATCTTGTTCTAGTATCTCCCAATATTTCGGCCACTTGGCCTCCATATTGAGTTTTTTCAAAGCCTTAGCCTCCATAGGTGATAACCACCTTGGAGTCTTGTTTTCCAATATGTCTTTATATCTTGTCCAGACATTAAACAGAGCTTTCCTGACAATATGGCTTTTGTATGCTCTATTAGCTTTTACCTTGTCGTACCACAAATATGCATGCCACCCAAAGGTATTGTTGAACCCTTCCAAGTCCAAAATGTCAGTGTTCTCAAGAAGTAGCCAATCTTTCAACCAGCAAAATGCTGCTGATTCATAATACAACTTCATGTCTGGCAGGGCAAACCCCCCTCTTTCTTTAGCATCAGTCAATATTTTAAATTTTATTCTGGGCTTTTTGCCCTGCCAGACAAATTTAGAAATATCTCTTTGCCACCTCTTGAAACAGTCCATCTTGTCCACAATCTGTAAAGTTTGAAACAAAAACAGCATTTTTGGCAATACATTCATCTTTATAACAGCAATTCGACCCAACAAGGAAAGCTTCAATTTTGACCAAATTTCTAGATCTTTTTAAACTTCTGACCAGCATTTCTCATAGTTATCTTTAAATAAATTCAAGTTTTTAGCCGTCATATTGATCCCTAGGTATTTCACTTTGTTAACCACATTTAAGTCTGTCTCCTTCTGAAACCTTTCTTTTTCCATTGTTGTCAAATTTTTCTCTAAAACCTTAGTTTTTTGCTTGTTCAGTTTAAATCCTGCCACATGACCAAATTCTTGAATCAATTCTAACACCCTTTTCGTACTAGATTCTGGCTCCTGTAATGTCAAAACCAAGTCATCTGCAAAAGCCTTAAGTTTATATTGTTTAGCTCCGACCCTAATTCCTTGAATCAACCAGTCCCCTCTAATCATGTTCAAGAGCACCTCCAGGACCGAAATAAATAGCAATGGAGAGATAGGGCAGCCCTGTCGTGTTCCTTTTCCTATTCTAAACTCTTCTGACACCACATTATTAACTATCAATTTTGCTTTTTGTTCTGAATAAATTGCTTCTATACCATTTTCAAACCCCCGTCCCACTCCCATTCCCTTAAGATTTTTCTTCATGAAATTCCAAGAAATATTATCAAAGGCCTTCTCCGCATCAATAAAGATTAAAACTGCTTTTGTATTAATATTCATTTGCAGTAACTCCAAAATGTCAATAATGTTCCTTGTATTATCAGAAAGATGTCTGCCTGGGAGAAAGCCTGCCTGATCTTTATGTATCACTTCATTTAAAACTCTTTTTAATCTGTTAGCTAAAATATCTGCGAAAATTTTGTAATCCACATTTAAAAGGGATATGGGACGGTAGTTCTTGAGTTGTGTCTTTTCAGATTCAGATTTTGGTATTAATGTGATAAAAGCTTCTTTCCACGACTCCGGCGCCTTCTTTCCCTCCAGAATCTCATTGCACACCTCCTTTAATGGTTGGATTAAATAGTCTTTCAAAGTCTTGTAATACTTGGAGGTTAATCCGTCCGGTCCTGGAGATTTGCCTAATTGCATGTTTTGAATGGCACCTTCAACCTCCTGTTCTGTTATTTTATAGTTCAATATTGTCTTATTTTCTTGAGATATTTTTTGTAATCCATTAGTTATTAAAAATTGATCTATCTTAAAAGCACAGCATTTCTTCCCCCCTTCCCTCTCATTTCCTTTCTCTCAAACACGAAGTTCCAATTTTGTTAAATTCCATATTATATTCCAATTTCTTCCATCCTCACTTGTGCAGATATTTTAAAATAAAACTTGCATTCGGGGTGTGTGTGTGTGTGTGTGTGTGTGTGTTGCCATATCATAAATGTAGAGAAAAACCTTAAGTAAGCAAACTGTGGGCTCCCCTCCCCTCATCATCTCTTCACTGAATGAAATCCGCTCTCAATCCAAACCATTCACATCCTTGTAGTTGGGTTGTTTTTGCAGTTTCTGACCTCGTTGTCTCTGGCATGCACCTGTAGTTTACTCCAATTAAAATCCAATTAACCTGTGCTTCCAGGAACTGGATTGGGGCGAGGGTCGCAGCAGCTGGAGTGCTCCATGCACCCAGTGCCTTTGCCTGCCCTCACATTCCATGGGGAAGCGAGTGCCAGACCGCGATGGCAAACTGCGGATGAGAGCCTGATTCCTCTTCCAACCGAAGAGGAATCCAGAAAATGAAATTCCCCCATCATTATCTGATTATCTCTCTCTGTGTGTGTGTGTCTCTCTCTCGCGGTGTTGGAAGCGGCTTCATTCCTGTCGCACCGGAAACAGGAAACCCATTAGTAAGTTAGCTTAGCAGTGGACACCCTGAATTCTCAGACTGCCTTAGTACATTATCACACAGCAATGCTCCTATACAGACAACCACAGAGTTAACAATTCGCAGAGTGGTTTAACAACTGATTCTCCTTCACAGGGAACTCTGGGAATTGTAGCTCTGCCAGGGGAACAGGGAATTCCTAACAACTTTCAGTACCCTTAAGAAACTACAGCTCCCAGAATTCTTTGGGGGAAGCCATGACTATTTAAATTGGTTTCATAGTGCTTTAAACACAGTGTTTTTCCTTCAAAAAAACTGTTTAGGGGTACTCTCATTTCTCTACTCATATTGAAATACTGCCCCTCAATGAGGCCAAAATTAGACTCACAAAATGTTTAGGGGTATGCGTACCCCTGCGTACCCCCAGAAAAAAGCACTGTTTAAACGTATGGTTTAAACGTATGGTGTTAATGTATAAAAAAGTGGCAGATCCTCTCAGTTTCCCAATTCACACACACACAAAAGTTTACTAGGTGTGCATGTGAAGAGGGTCCTGTATCAGCATAAACACAATGCTAAATTTTAACACCACCTCCTGTAATTGGCATGCGAGGCTACAAGATTTAGACCAAATAATTTATCACAGAACTCGTAAATCAGATTTATGTTTTGAGGAGTAAGTAGGCCCTTCAGCAACACTGGATTTAGGGTGCTGCAGGCAGTTCCCCTACACAGGGCGCTAAGCTGAGGGGGCGCAAAATTATAATAATAATTTTTAAAATTTATATTTATTTGGGTACTTACTGGGAAGAGCCATTAAAAACGCAACTGTACCAAAAGGAATTATTGTGATAACAAGAAATATTTGTTGGGAGGGCACCAGATTTTGTGCCATATTACTGAGGCATCTAATCATAGCCTGCATTTTTATTAAGGCTTGATCAGGGCCTGTATTTTAAAATGAGCTTAAAGATTTTCAAATGTTCATGCCAGGCAGAAGACCAGCTGCCTAAGAACCTTGGCAAGATGTTTATTCTCCTGGACAAGGGGGCCCCCTGATTTATAGCAGAAAACAATTCTCAAAGTCGTAAAAAGGGAATTACAGGCTGACAGCCAAGGTTACACTGACCCTACATATTACAGAAGATATAAGAAGGCTGAGAAAACATAATTAAGAGTGGGTAAATAGTAAAATAAAACCATGTGCCTCCCATTAAACTTGAGCCATATTTTCCTAAGGTTGAAAGGTCAAGAGCAGTGAAAAAGGCAACTGGCTTGGCTGGAGAAGAGAGGTTTTCTTTCTATTTTATTTTGAGGCTGTAAAATGTTCCTTCCTTTTTTACTTTGAAAAGGTTTATTCTTCTAAAAAGCTATCTATGTTATGTATTAAATATATTGGCTTAAATGTAATTATGCAAAGGAATTAGAAGCTAAGAAATGTTAAATCCTTATGCTAGATTCTTATTTCATATAGTTGGAAGAGATCACAGGGGCCATCAGCCATCAGCCCAGCCCCCCTGCCAAGCAGGAAACATCATTAGAGCACACATATGGTTGTCAGGCCTTTGTTTAAAAGACCTTCAAGAGAAGGAGATCTTTCAATGATGATGTGAACTCAAGATCCTTGACATCTGTTTAAGATAAAAATTTGAGATTAAACCATTTGTTTTGGAGGGCAATAGGGCGAGGTGAGCTGGTAATTAAGGTTCCTTGTTGAGACACATGTAAGATATATTACTACTTATTTGTCATTTATAGATAGAAGAATATATAGCTTTTTGTTTCCCATAAAAGGGCAAAAGGAAATGGGTGTATCTTTTGTGATTGGTTCTAGCAAACAGCCAATAGGAATTTCAACCAGGCTGATTGGACAGAGGCAGCCACAGGAGGAGCAAGGGGGCTGGATTAAGGAAATATAAGTGCTGGCCAGAATGGCAGGAGGCCAGGCCAGAGCTTGGTAACCATATACCACTGTGCCTCATATTTATTTGTCTGACAAATAAATTATTATTTTAATTTCTCTATTGCTGCGTTGAATATTTCATTCCAGCTAAGCGTTAACCACAAGCAGGGTGCTACATTACCACCCTTGCCCTTGAATTCTTCTGGTTAAACAACGTATTGCCTATATGAGATAGCAGAGGAAAGATGATATTAAATATAAAAAACACATCTATTTCTGAGCGAGCTACTGGGTAATTGTGTTCATGGAAATCATTAGCCAGGTGCATAATGACAGTAAGAGCACTCACATAACGTACCTGGCATGCACCAGCCTCTACACAAAGTCATACCAAATGCAAATGGTAAATTGCACTGGAAACAAATTATTTGGTTTCCATAATTATGGTTGATGGTTGGTGTGATTCTCTCATCTCATTTCAGGAAGTGATAATTTCCAGGGAATGTAAGTGTGCGTGCATGCGCACAGACATATATAGAAACCTAATATATAGCAAGGACTAGTATGAAGTAAACAAGCTGATATTTCTCCGAAGTCTGCAGGGAACCAGGAAATAAGCAGATTTACACACAGGGCTCTAGGTGTGTGGGTGCTCATAGTCACAGCTATGCACAAGCTGTTGGGGCTTTTAGCACTTTACTTGTGTCTCTCTGGATCCCCTTACAGCATGGCTCCTTCCTGCTTCACAGAAGTAAAATCAAAAGCTCTGGAAAATTTGGGTTTTGCCAAAGACTTGGGGGGAGGGAAATGGAGTCACTGGAGAGCAGGGGAGGGAGAAGCTAAGAGTGGAGTGTGTGTGTGTGTGTGTGTGTGTGTGTGTGTGTTTGAATACTGGAGTGTTAGAGAATGAGTGTGAGACACAGGGCCCTTTTAGATGTCCTTTTTAATGTGTGTGTGTGTGTGTGTGTGTACACACTGTACACACCCACACCCACACCCCGTTCCTCTGAATGGGTTGTACATTCATGATAAATGCTTTTGACAGTAGAAGTGCAATTCTGTTATTCTTATTCGATCTCTCTGTGGACACTTAATGACTATGGTATCCTTCTGAGCCAAATTAGTGGGATGGTTTAATATATAGAATAAGAGAACAAGAAGAACATACGTTTAGAGTGGATTGGAAAATGGTTATTGAATATAAGGGAAATAACTGTGTACAGCTGAAAATGCTGACAGCATTAAGATAAATTCAACAGTGTAAACAAGTTATGATGGATGTAATAATGGAATACTGAATGGTATAGTTTCTGTAAAGTATGCAGGGATTTATGATTTGTAAAATGAACCATGGAAAGAAGGGAAGTCACTGATATCTTAAGGATGTATAAATGAGTACTTTAAACTGTAAAACAGAAAATGTAATTATATATATAAAAACAAATTACAGTGGTACCTTGGGTTACATATGGTTCAGGTTACAGACTCCGCTAACCCAGAAATAGTACCTCGGGTTAAGAACTTTGCTTCAGGATGAGAACAGAAATCGTGCTCCGACGGCGCAACGGCAGCAGGAGGCCCCATTAGCTAAAGTGGTGCTTCAGGTTAAGAATGGACCTCCGGAACAAATTAGGTACTTAACCCGAGGTAGCACTGTAGTGGGAAGGATATTGGAGGTACTGTTCTACAGTTCCTCTAAGCCTGTCTCCAAGGTTGGTTTCAGAGAATAGCATTGGGCTCTTGTCTTTTAGCCCTCTGGCTGTGCTAACCTGTGAGGTGTTTCAGGGTTCCATCTTGTCCCCAATGCTGTTTAACAGCTATCTGAAGTTTCTGGGAGCAGTCATTAGGAGATGTGGTGAGGTGTCATTAGTGCACTGATGATATCCAGCTCTGTTTCTCTGTAACGTCTGAACCAGGAGAGGTTGTGCAAGCCCTGGGCTAATGCCTGGACTCCATGGTGGGCTGGATGAGAGTCAAGAAACTCAGTCCCGGCAAGATGGGGCACTGTGGGTGGATGGTTCCTGTTATGTTCTGAAGTTCTCACCCTGGGCCAGCAGGGGGATACTGTAGATAGTTATGCAAATGAAGGGTTGAAAGTGACGTTCAGTGATTGGATAGTTTGTATGCAAATGAAGGATCGAAAGTGACGTTCAGTGATTGGATAGTTTTAGAAAGTTGCAACAGTTACCTTGTTCTGGAGCCTTATATAAGCAGGCTGACTGAGCTCTTCAGTTCAGTTCTGTTCTGGTATCTGAATAAAGAAGAGCTGTTTGAAGAATCGCTGTGTCGTCTGATATGTTCACCCACAACTTAACAGTTCCCAAGTCTGCACTCATGCACCCATCCAAAGGTTTGTAGTTGCAGGGGGTTATCTGGGATCTATCTTTGTTGATAGATGCCCAGGCAACCTCAGGAACTAGGAGTGGAGTGCCTTCTACCAGCATCAGCTGGTTCAACAGCTACAGCTGTTTCTGAACCAGGATATCCTGACTGCTGCTGTGCTGGTAACTTCCAGGCTGGATTGCTGCAATGCAGTCTTGCCATAGAGATTGGTCTGGAAGCTGCAACTTGTGCAATATGTGGTGGCGCATTGGGGTAGGATAGTACCAACATGATATCCAGCTGTTGAAAAAACTGCACTGACTGCCATTTAGGTACCAGGTGCTAGTTTGGGTGCATAAAGCCCTATACATCTTTGGAACGGGATACCTGAAAGATCACCTTACCTATTATACACACCTGTGCTGCAGGTGAGGGCCTCCTGAAGAAACCATCTTACCAATAGGTCTTTTCCACACAAAATAGGAATTGAATATTTAGTCTTGTGGCACCTACCCTTTGGAATCCCCTACCCTTAAATACTGGATAGACACTGTCTCTTTTATCTTTTCAGCACCTATTGAAATCCTTCCTTAGGGTAATTTATTGTGGGGACAGGCTCTTTCCCAATGGTGGGTGGGGCTATTTGTCAAAAGTGGATGAGGTTGAAACATTAACATGGGGTTATGATTTATTCAGAGTCTGGGAAACCCAAACTCCCAGTGCGACAGCAGGTGTGAGGAGCTGAGGAAGATGTAGTGATCTAGCAGTAAAAATCTGTGCTGCGCAATTATTTCTAGAGCAAGGTCAATATATGTACTTTTGAAAGGAAAGACAAAGATAAAGAATTCATGAGGCATTCAAACAAAGCCCAACCACCCAAGTGAATAGAAGCCAGTATTATTATAAAAAATAAAATGTAAATGGATAGGAGCACCTTAAAATAAAAAGCAACCTCACTATTATATAATTATAATGGAAATCAGCGACATGAAGGCATTTGGGGATCAACAGTTGTGTAAAATGCTTCACTAACTGTACTGATTACATAGTCAAGACCTTGAGGAGTTTCTCTGTTACCAACAAACAGTGTCCTTGAACCTCTCATACAAAATTAAATCTAAGCCACAGCCTTGTCTAAATGAATAAGCTCAAGGTACAATTCTCAGGCAACCAGAAGCGTTTGGATGTTTCCCCCTAGTACTTCTTTGTTCCTGAAGTGCCTTAGCAGCTTCTCTTCAGACAGCAGTCAAGGGTCTCCCACTGCTGGAAATGTGTCTGTATAAAAACCTTCTCTGCACAACAAAAGCTAGAAACCAGGAAGGCGTTGTCTAGCCATTGTCTCAGATTTCATACCCATAGTCCTTGGCATGCTTCATCAACAGTGGAAATTGAAAATGAAATTGCAGGACCAGTAATCCCTTCAGATCTTTGCATTTGAGCCACCCATCGCTGGCTTCCATGGAGGGATCTGCTATACTAGGCATAGGCAAACTCAGCCTTCCAGATGTTTTGGGACTGCAACTCCCATCAGCCATGACCACTGGTCCTGTTAGCTAGGGATGATGGGAGCTGCAGTCCCAAACCATCTGGAGGGCCGAGTTTGCCTATTCCTGTGCTATACTGTTTAACCTGCAAGTGTGATCAGCATATAGGCAGGCCCTCCAAATGTGGTTGGACATCCTCAACCATTGGCCATGCTGGCTTGAGATGATGGTAGTTGGAGCTCAACAACACCTGGATGGCCACAGACCATAAGCCTCCCCAATAATAGAACATATGCTTCTTTCCTCTGCCTCTTCCCCATATTCCTGGGCTGATTGATAGCCCCCTGGCTGGAGGGAAGGACAACAGAGCCATCACCCTAATCAATAACAGCAAGGAAAGCATACTAGTTTAAACCTCCCTTTCCCAACTGCAAACATGGTAACTATTAAGTAGTGGGTTGACAAAGCAGACGACACAGAGATGTCTCCAAATGGTTCTTTATAGTAAGCTGGAACTGAACTGAACTGAACAGCTCAGCCGGCCTGCTTTTATAGGCAGCTGGCTGTCAACATTGTAGCAACAACAACCCAGGGTTTCATGCCTAAATTAACTGACGTGGACCTGAGTGAAAACTATATACACAATACCCCTGGTGGCCAGGGTGAGCACTTCAATACATAACATTAACTACTACCACCCAGTGGTGGAGGAACCCTCTCCGGCACCTGGGGCGGGACGCCGAGGGGCAGGGCAAACGGCCTGGTGGCGCACGCACGGCAGCCCGTATGGACATCGCGCGAGCAGGGCCCATACTGACTGCGTGCGCACCCTCAACCACTTCTACAGCTGGGGGGAGACAGTGGGCCAACTTGTCACCCCCCGAGTGGTACACAAGGTGACCCACCCCCTCCACTCCCCCTTCGTACGCCCCTGCCACCAGCACCCCAACGTGGCAATTACCATCAAGTAAACCCCCCCCCCCTTGAGCAACAATGGGAGTTTGGTTCTCTAATGTTAAGGAGGGATGTTTTTTGTTTCTTACCAAGATTTTGGCTGCTGAGAGAAGACTAAAACCATCTCTCTGTGCTGCAGTGCCCCCTCGCCCCCTGCACACCTGGTATTTTGTTTTTTAGGACTCACGCGGTTGCTAAACTTGTCATTAACATAACTTGTAGTTAGCTTCTTTTCAGAGCTTCTGAAAACATGGAGATTCAGGGTCTATTTTGTCCCCAGTTTTAAGTGGCCCCACACACACCATCTGCCACCTGCTTCTTAAATTGAGGGGTACGTAAGCAACAGCTTGAGATTTTTCTTTGGCGCAGCTCCTGTGCCTTCAACAGCACAAATTCAAAAGGCAAAGTATTTCCTCAGCACAGAGAGACCTACATAAAATGGTTGGCAGGGACATAGCTTGGCAATAGAGCAACTGCCTTGCAAGCAGACCGGGGTGCCAACTAAAATTGTTGGGGAGGGCCTAGGTAAGTCCCGCCCCACATAATCAATCACATGATGCACTGCACGCACAACATTTGAATAGCAACACCCATCAACTTTGTGGGGGGGGGCAACCCCCTCAAATAATTTATTGTGGGGGCTGAAGTTCCCATGGCCTCTAGGACATGGCACAAACATACAAAGAATCATGCTAAATGATGCTTTCATTTAGATTTGCTGCTGCTGCTGTGTTTTTCATCCTTTTTCAATTGTGGTGGAGTGGGCTTTGGGGCACAATAACCTTCTGTGTATTCCTCTTGTTTAAACTTTCTTGTAAACTAGTGCTGTGTTAATTCCCTTTTGTTTAATTCTTTCGAGGCTTGCTATGACCTTTGCTCCTCCACAGTGAAATAATCCTGAACTTTAACTATGCGACATTTGTCTTTGATATGTAAGAAAGTGTATTTGTTCACCTCTTGGAGGAAGGAGAGACAGAGAGACAGAGACAGAGAGAGAGAAATGCTGGGATTGGACTAGTCTATATATATGATTTATTTACTCAGTGGTGTGTGGGTGGTTTTTTTTTGGGGGGGGGAGAATGTCTAGAATGCCGAGACTGCTTGACACCATCACACTCGGAATAAAATGTTCCGGAGTCACAAATTACTTAAATTCAGCCTTTTGGAAGTAAACACATTTCCATTTAACTGGGAAGAACAAAATAAAATGAAGTGGTTTGTTTACCTTCGCTCAGCACGAGAAAGAGAAGATTGATGTTCAATAAAAGCAGAGATGTAATTGCTCGGGAGTATTGATGGGGGGGAGGGAATCCACTTCCTTTTGTTATTAGTGTGCTTAATCCAAATTGAACGGAACTGTCCAAAAGTAATATTTTTGTATTGCTATAGCGACACCTGACTAGATAAATGTTTTACTAGTTGCCTACCAAATGCCACTAATCATTGCATGGAATTACAAGTACCTATTATTGTCCCCTCCAAAACTGTGGTGATGTCTGTTACTTGGAGTTAGATGGCCTTTCAACGGCCTTCAGATGTCTTCTAATGCTTGTATAGTTACTTATCTCCTTGGTTTGGGGGGGTCACATAACTCCATACCCTTCAACATTTCTCCGATGAAAATAGGGATGTCCTAAGGAAAAGTGAGGGATGCGGGTGGTGCTGTGGGTTAAACCACAGAGCTTAGGACTTGCCAATCAGAAGGTTGGCGGTTCGAATCCCCATGACGAGGTGAGCTCCCATTGCTCGGTCCCTGCTCCTGCCAACCTAGCAGTTCGAAAGCACGTCAAAGAGCAAGTAGATAAATAGGTACCACTCCAGCGGGAAGGTAAACGGTGTTTCCGTGCGCTGCTCTGGTTCGCCAGAAACGGCTTAGTCATGCTGGCCACATAACCCGGAAGCTGTATGCTGGCTCTCTCGGCCAATAAAGCAAGATGAGGGCCGCAACCCCAGAGTCGGCCACAACTGGACCTAATGGTCAGGGGTCCCTTTACCTTTAAGGAAAAGTGGGGCATTCCAGGATCAAATCAGAAACCAGGACAGCTTCTGTGAATCCAGGCTTGTCCCTGGAAAATGGGGATACTTGGAAGGTCTGGGGTTGCAATCCCATGCATTTTTAGCCACTGAAAACAATGGGGCTGACTTTTAAGTAGACATGTATTGGATTTCATTCTATGTTACCTGGAATTTGGTGTGATTAGCTTTCACGTAAACATGCATACATTGTACAGCAGACTAGGACCAGGCAGAACTTAAAGGGCTGAATTTGGTTCAGAGGAAAGTGTTGCAATTCTGGCCAGACAAAATCTGCACAACTAAATGAATGTTGCCTCGCAAGGGGTTTCCCCAAGCTTATTTATGTTGTAAAATCTGTTGGTAAGTTAGAATGCCAGCAGGTTACACGCTTCCTGCAATCCTAGTGTAGACTGCACTAAACATCTTCACTGATGTGTAATAAACCTCCTACGTATAACAGGCAGGTGTTTTGGTGTTGATTTTAGTTCCTACACATTTCAAATGCTTGAGGTTGAAGTTTAAGCCCTGCTGTCTATCCAACATACTATAGTGGGGTGGGAGTGCTGAAAATAATGCTGAAATATTTCACACCTAGCAACCAATGTGCCACCTTGGTTTCAGATAGTACATGTGTAGATGAATCTAAAAAGCCCGGCATTCAAAATTTCAGGACCCTCTAGAAGCTATGGTGGCTCATTTAACAAAAGTAATGTATTGCGTGATGATGCGGTGACAGCTGCAACCCCCAGGCATCATAAGGAAGGAATAAAGACTCTGACAACATATATGCAATTAAAATTAGGCCACAACTTTATTAAACTTCCAAATGTAGGGAGACCTTGGCTTAGGTCTTGGGCATGTATCCCTCCCAGCCCCTCAGCCGGGGGGAACTGGGGCTCATCAGAGTAAATGGGATATAGGGGTGCTCTGTGAGACGTAAGTATAGCAAGCAGCCCACCCCATGTCCCCGCAAGCAGGGTAGTTCACTGACGACCTTTCAGTGTATGGACAGTGACACCCAAAATACAACCGCTTTAAGAGAGAGACCCTGGAATTGCTGATGCAGGGGGTTGATCACCACTTCACGCTCCCCCCCCCCCCGGATATAGGGAAGAAAAGACTAAAGGATTCCACCCAAGGCCATAAACCGCCAAAGTTGTGACGAATTGCTATGGGGAAGACAAAACCTGCCAATGCAGGAAAATTTATTCCCGGTCCTTCAACAGCAGCCGGTCAAAGACTGCAGCAGCGCCAGCGAAACAGGAACAAAAAGTTAGCCTGCAAACAAGAAACATTAAACAAAGGGAGGGGAGGGAGCGTGAATCTCCAGAGCCGACTGCCTGGCCATTGCCTGCTCCACCCCCTATTTATAAATGGGGCTGGCCCCACCTCCCAGCAAGAAACTTGATTACTGAAGCTGGGCGTGAACCTCCAAAAATTAACACAGAGAGGCAAGCCAGCCCCTGATTACCAGTAAGCTCCCTGGGAACTGGAGTACCGCGCGTGATCCCGCAAAGGGCACCAACGATGTAAAGTGTGAGTGCTCATTTTGCATTAACTCGGGAAGTTTATCCTCGATTCTGAAACTAACTGAGCTCCCAAGAGCAAAATAAACGCCAGGATTACCTCCCCTCCCCCAAATATCATAGAACCACAGAATTGTAGAGTTAGAAGGGACCCCCAAAGGTAATCTAGTTCAACCGCCTGCAAATATGACCATAAAACCTTCAGTCCCCCCCTTATTTGATTTAACAGCATCAAACATGAAAGAAAAGAAAATACTTGCCAAGTGTACTTCATGTTTCAGAGAGAGAAACGTCCACCCCACTGTATATAGATAGCTCTCACAATTCACACTGTCACTGAAAAGAAATAATATATAAACAGTCTCATCTGGGCCTGAGAGTTACATATAATCAAGTGCAAGAAGTATCAGCCATGGTAACAAATGTACAGTGGTACTTCAGGTTACATAAACTTCAGGTTACATACGCTTCAGGTTACAGACTCCACCAACCCAGAAATAGTACCTCGGGTTAAGAACTTTGCTTCAGGATAAGAACAGAAATCGTGCAGCAGCAGTGCAGCGGCAGTGGGAGGCCCCATTAGCTAAAGTGGTGCTTCAGGTTAAGAACAGTTTCAGGTTAAGAACAGACCTCCAGAACGAATTAAGTACTTAACCCGAGGTACCACTGTACTGTGTGAACAATACAGGGGAAATGGTGTGTGCCCACCCAAGCTGTGTCCTAATAATAATAATAACAATAATAATAATAATTTTGTTATTTTTGCCCCAGCCACCCAGGTAGCAAGAGGCCAGGGGAAATATTAGAAAAGAAATGTGTGGGATGGAAAACACATTAACATCCCAGAAGCAAACCAGCACCAATATTCATGGTCGTATGATCTCCACACAAATGAATGGGAACAAATGATTAGTAAATCTCACAGTATAACGTGTTCATAACCTTGACCCAGCAAATTTGGATGAATACTCAATAAACAGCTCATCTAAAGGAGGCCTTTGTTGCTTTTTCATTCTGCATTGGATTACTTGCACATGAATGCATGGATGGAGCACATGAAATGCAGCATGAAAGTAACTGCCAAATAAGGTGTTCTGTATACTGTACCTGAATGGATACTCAAAGTGATCATCGTAAGAAACCTAGATGAATGCTATCTTGTGGCACACGTGCAATTTTGATATAATGAAGTGTTTCAGAAGTGAGTTTTACGTAGCAGATCTTGCAGCAGGTTGAATAGCATCTGCTAGTCAGAAAAAGCTCAACACAGAGATGCAGCAAACGTGAATAAATGCAATCAGTCTCAATCACAGAGTTGATTAAAATGTTGACATTTGCTGTACCAAAAGATTATATTACTTGTAATGTCAATCACATTCTTGATTCCACTGAACTGAAGGCTCATTAGGGAAGTTTGTAACGACTGATGTTTTAATGTATTTTTAATGTTTTGTTGGAAGCTGCCCAGAGTGGCTGGGGAAACCCAGCCAGATGGGTGGGGTATAAATAAATTATGATGATGGTGATGATCAGTGGGATTAATCCTACATTTAAGTTAATGTTTTTAAAGAATGGAATCCTCCTTTTAAACACATTCAAACATCCAGAGTGGAGCAAAGCATTTATTTCTGAAATACGAAACATTTCCTAAAAGATCCCATGTCCCACAATATGCCTACAAAGACGGACTTTTTATTCCATAATTACTACATGCATGATGTTGGTCCACAGTGTAATCCAATTCTTTAAAAAGCACACAGGTTAGCCTTCCCCAATCTAGGTTCCTCCAGATGTTATGCATACAGATGTGCTGTCTGAGGCTGATGGTAGTTGTAGTCCCAGGCTGGCCTTCACTTGGTCCGTAAGAAGTTTCACTTTACAGCCCCCTTTCAAAAGGCACACTGTTCGTTTGCTTTGGGATTAGAGGTAGACATGCTATTAATTTGACCTGACCCCATTTTATCAGCAGTACTAGGACATTCGCATTGCAGAACGGGACATTCCGGTATATCTGCTCTTGCAAATTAAACTGGTGAGAATGAATTTCAGCCAACAAACACAAATCTGCCAAACTGTGAAATCTGATGCCACAATTCATTGACTGATAACCTTTAATGTGGTTGGTTGTTTTTTATTGAGGCTGAAGTTCTAAAAGTATTTCCCAGAGAGTAAGGCCCATTAAACATACAGTGGGCTTGCCTCAAAGTAAACAAGCAAAGGCTTGCACTGTTATGAACACTTTCAGTTTTTATTCATTTGTGTAAGCAGTGGATGGGGAACCCTTTTTAGCCTAAGGAACAGAATATGGGCACAGGAGGTGATGCTTTCTAGCTACAGGTGAACATGGGCACTATTTAAATGTAAGAGAGCCTTGTGCAGGGAAAGAGAAACATTTCTGCCCTTTCAAAACTGAGGCAACATGAATTCTTCACATCACCATATGCAGCTCTGTAGTGGAGGCTCAGTGAAATGTCAAAATTCCATTTGAAAGTGTACTGTAGCTGTAATTGCACATCACAGCCAGCTGTTTTGCCTGCGCTCAAAGCTGGCAGTTGTTAATGTCGGCCTTACAGCTGCTCAAACCAAACAGCATCCAAGCTCACTATTATAATGGAGATTGGCTCTGATGATAACGATTACTCACATGGAATTTAGCCAGGACTAATTAATTGTCTACATATGTGCTAACTGGAAGATTATTATTTTTGTTTTGCAAAGGATTGACCATAAGCTTGGCATAAACAATACTGCCACCATCAAACAGAAACTTTCCATCAATGGCTTCGTTAGCTGTGTGTGGCAAGCTCATGTTACAAATTGGCAAATTCTACCTGATCAAGTGAGTGAAGCATAAATCAATGTCTTTGGATTTAACATGATAATTTGACATCCAGCATACTTCCTCAGTGCCGTGCAGCTGATTCCCTTCCCTTTTTGAAATCAATACTATATCAGGGTGCTTCCATATCCTTAAAGTGCACAGGAATGTTATGGACCACCATTTAAGAAAGACAGGATGCAAAGGTAATAAATGAATGCTGTCAGGGAACTTCCATTGGAGCTTAAGGTGGTGGAGAGGCTCTCGGATGCTGGGAGACCCTCTGATGCTGAGGAGGGAACCAGCAGGGGGAGAGGGAGAGCTTCCGCGGAAGCAGGAGGGGAGGCGGAGGAGACAGAGTCGGAGGTGAGGCTCAGAGACGCTTCCAGCGAGACCAGTGGGGAGAGCTCAGGACCTCCCCTTGGAATGCCCACTCTGCACAGAAAGCTGTTGCGTAGGGAATCAAGGAGGAGACTTTCTGTCAAATAACTTTTATGCTGGAAGAAATTCAGGAAACGCCCACTGACGGATTCTGCCAGCGATTAAGGCAGCCATGCACTGATGGCTGCGCGGAGAGGGAGAGTTTTAGCGCTCACGCACAAGCAGCCCCTTATCCCATTACAGCAATCCGTCAGTCTTCGACGCTGCCTGTGCAAAGGAAGGGCATCATGTGCAACCCAACCGGAGTCGGAGGAGCGGGGGGGAGCTGGAGGAGGACCAACTCTGGAGGAGAGAAACAGAGATTTGGAACACCAGCTGGCTCTGCTAACGGCACGGCTCGATGAAAGGAGAGCTCAGGATGCACAGGGGAAACCCACCCCCATTGCAAGGAAGGTACCGGGACTGGTGCATAAATTCGGGGGTGACCCAAGGGACTACCAAGCCTTTAAGACAGAGATGCAGTATGCCCTGAACCTGCAGTACGATGACTTTGCCGACGAGGAGGCGAGAGTAGCCTTTGTGATCGGACACCTAGAGGGAGGGGCTAGAGAATGGGTTAGACCCCTGATGGCATCGAATAATGACGCCTTGAAAGACTTGAGGAAATTTTTTCTAGCTATGGACTTGATGTTTTCCAGCCAAATTGAACAGGGCATGGTACGCAGGCAGTTGATGGCGTGCAAACAGGGGAATCAATCAGTCCGAGAGTATTGGGTGCAATTTGCCATGCTCATACACAGACTGGGGTGGGATCTGGCTTCGGACCCGATACAAATGTTATTTGAAGAAGGCCTAGCCCCAGCGGTGAAAGATGAACTTTCCCGCGCGCCCCGCCCGGAGTCCATGGATCAGCTGACCAAGGCTGCACTTGTGATTGGCGCGTGCCAGGAGGCGAGGGCTCTGGAGAAGCGGGAAGGCAGAGGAGAGCGTTGGAATGATTTCCGCATTCCTGAGATGCCAGAACAACCTTCCTAGCCAGTGGAGCCAATGGAAATTGGAGGCGCGCGTGCGCGGGGGACTTCAAATTCCAACGAAGGGCGGAAGAAGGAGGGGAAAGGCACCAAAAAGTGTTTCCTCTGCCAACAGCCAGGACATTTTGCCAGGGTCTGCCCTCAAAGAAAGGCATGGCAAGGAATGGTGGGGGCTGTTGGGAGTGAGGAGGAGGGGATTAAGGAGCAAGTAAAAGCCAATGCCTGGCTGCCGACGACAGGGCACAGCAGCCAGGCCAAGGATCAGTGAACATGCCCAAGCCTGAACCCCCCCCCCCGAGCAGCCATCGCCGTAGGGGTGGTGCTAGAGCTACCCAACGGACATCCACTCACGATAAAAGCTCTGTTAGACTCAGGCAGCTCTTGCAATTTCATGAGTAAGGAATTTGCATCAGAGCATCAGATACAGACTCTGCCCATAAGTAGTCCTTTGCAAGTCACCACGATTGATGGGAGGGAACTTCTGGGAGGAGAAGGAACCCAACAGACGGTCCCCATGACAATGAGGGTGGCAAGGCACACGGAAGTCATTGCCTTTCATGTAGCCACCCTGGCGGGACCACCCATCATATTGGGAATGAGCTGGCTGGCGCTACATGACCTGTTAGTGGGATGGCACCAGCGGACGGTCTCTTTCGGGTCAGCTCATTGCTTGGAACACTGCAATGGGAGGGGAAACCCGGGGATGGCAATGGCAAGTTTGGCAGGGCTGGCGGTGGGGGGAAAGGGAGAGATACCACCGCAATACGCCAATCTGAGTGACGTCTTCAGTGAGAAGGAAGCAGATAGACTACCCCCTCATAGACCCTTTGACTGTCAAATCAACCTACTCCCGGGAGCTCAGCTGCCAGTGGGCAAACTGTACGCCATGTCGGACAGAGAGATGCAGGAGTTAAGGGAATTTATAGACAAGAACCTAAAGAGAGGTTTCATAAGGGAGTCGAGAGCGGTGGGGGGCAGTCCAGTGTTTTTTGTGGACAAAAAAGACACAAATAAGCCCAGGTTGGTAGTGGACTTTCAGGCCGTCAACTCAGTGTCAGAACCAGTAGCCTTCCCCATGCCCAGGATTGACGACGTTTTGACCAGGGTTAGGAAGGGAAAGATTTTTACTAAGCTGGACCTAAGGGGGGGTGTACAACCTGATCAGAATGAGGGAAGGGGATGAATGGAAAACCACCATGTTTACCCCCCTGGGGGCCTTCGAGTACCTCGTTATGCCTTTTGGATTACAGGCGGGCTCAGCATGTTTTCAATCCTTCATGCATCACGTTCTAGGACCCTTGCAGTACAAGAACTGTGTAGCCTTCTTAGATGACGTGCTGATCTACTCAGAGGACGAGGAGCAGCATGTCAGAGATGTCCGGGAAGTACTAAGCAGGTTACAAGCGAACCAGCTATGGGTCAAACTGGAGAAGTGCCAGTTCCATACAAGAGAGATGGAATTCCTGGGGTACCGGTTGTCCGACAAGGGATTATCAATGGATCCGAGCAAGGTACAGGCGGTACTGGAATGGAAGACACCTAAAACCAGGAAGGACGTGCAGAGATTCCTGGGGATTGGAAATTTCTATCGGAAGTTCACCAAAAACTTTGCCCACTTAACGGCACCCATCACTGATTGCCTCAGTAGCAAGAAGAAGTTCGTATGGACGGAAGAGGCGCAGCAAGCGTTTGACCGACTAAAGAAGGCGTTCGCTTCAGAAGAACAGCTCTTGCACGTGGATCTGCAGAAACCAATGAGGGTGGAGACCGATGCATCAGACCGAGCGGTAGGGGCAGTACTGCTCCAGCCGGGAAGGGATCCATCCGACTGGAGACCATGTGCCTTCTTCTCGCGGAAGTTGAATAAGTCGGAAAGGAATTACACAGTGTACGACAGGGAACTGCTGGCCATTTATGAAGCGTTTCGACGCTGGCGACATCTACTAATAGGGGCACAACACAAGATCCAGGTGTGCACAGACCATAAGAACCTGGAATACTGGAGAACGGCAAGGATACTAAACCAGAGACAAGTGTGATGGGCACAGGAGTTTTCCAAGTTCCATTTTGAAATTCGCTACGTACCGGGGGAAGAAAACGTAAGGGCGGACACTCTCTCCCGGAAACCAGAATATATGGAGGGGGAGGGAGCACCGGAAGAAAGACATGTGATACCCGAGGACCACTGGGTGTGTGGGGCAGCATTGGTTGGACAACGAGAACTGGTAGAGGGGACCGAGGGCGACGAATACGCCCAAAACAAGCTCAGAGAGCTCAGAGGAGCAGGGGAAAACCCGGGGGGGGGGTTGAGGAAAGAAATGGGGCGCTGTACTACAGGGGGGCTTTGTATATACCAGAGGGGCAATTGAGGAGTAGAGTACTCAAACAACTGCACGACAGCCCCACGGCTGGGCATTTTGGGCAACACAAAACCATGTTGTTAGTCACCAGGCAGTTCTGGTGGCCAAAGGTGAGGGAAGACGTACGAGAATATATAAGGGGGTGCGACCGCTGCCAGAGAGCCAAAGGGGAGAGGGCGGCACCGGCAGTGTCCATCGATTTTATGACAGATTTGCCCAAATCCAGGGGGAAAATGGTGGTCATGGTGGTAGTAGACTTGTTAACCAAGATGTGTCATTTTATAGCTTGCTCACATGCTGTAACGGCAGAGGAAACCGCCAGGTTGTTTGTAAAACACATTTTTAGGTTGCATGGCGCCCCCTTGAGGGTGGTCTCTGACAGAGGAAAACAATTCACGTCCAGGTTCTGGAGGAAGCTCATGAGCCTACTGCACGTGGAGGTCAATTTCTCGACAGCCAGACACCCAGAAACCAACGGGCAAGCGGAAAGGGCAAACAGTATTTTGCAACAATACTTGAGATGCTATGTAAATGAGAGAGAGAGAGACTGGGTAGAGAAATTAGCCCTGGCCGAATTTGCTTACAATAACGCCGAACATGTGTCCACGGGCATGAGTCCATTTATGGCCAATTATGGGTGTCACCCTAGGGCCTTTCCAGGGGGAGGGGAGGAAAGATGGAGTGTACCGGCGGCGGAACATTTCGTAGAAGAAATGGAAGCAATACATCAACAGCTTAAGTTGAATTTAGACAGGGCCAAGGAAGCATACAAAAGGCAGGCAGATAGGAGCAGAAGGGAAGGAGAGACTATAAGGGTTGGGGACTGGGTGTGGTTGTCAACACAAGGTTTACCGTTCAAGGGAGGTTGCAAGAAATTGAGACCGAGACGACTGGGACCTTTCGAGGTTACACAACAAGTCAATCCGGTGGCCTTCAGGCTCAAACTGCCGGACAACATGAAACTACATCCAGTATTTCATAGGTCATTACTATCACCATACAGGGAAGGGCGGGGATTTCAGGGACGAGAAGGAGAGGTTCCCGCGGCACCACAAGTAGTAGAGAGGGAGCGCAGCAGTCATGTAGCAGAAATACTCGACTCAAGGTGGAAGTGTAAACAGGTGGAGTACCTAGTGGCGTGGGTAGGGGAACCGGAGTCAGAAAATGCTTGGGTACCAGCAGAAACCGTCAAGGATGAGTTTCTCTTGGGAGAGTTTCACCGTAGGTTCCCAAGGAGGCCCAAGCCCTTAGCTAGGTTCTGGGAGGAGCAATTTGGCACCACTGACGAGGAAGAGGAGTTTGAGGGATTTCCGGACTCAGGACAGGAAGAGGAAGAAGAATATGAAGAGGGGGAATCAGATTGGGAAGATTATTCAGGAAGACGGGATAGTAGTAGGTGGAGAGCAGTTTTCGAGTCATCCGAAGATGGGGGAGATTCTTTCCGGGGGTTCCCAGCCTCACCGCCCAAAGAAAGGGGGTGAACAGGGGTGAGGGGGGTCCTGGAGGGGAGGTGGATGTCAGGGAACTGCCATCGGAGCTTAAGGTGGTGGAGAGGCTCTCGGATGCTGGGAGACCCTCTGATGCTGAGGAGGGAACCAGCAGGGGGAGAGGGAGAGCTTCCGCGGAAGCAGGAGGGGAGGCGGAGGAGACAGAGTCGGAGGTGAGGCTCAGAGACGCTTCCAGCGAGACCAGTGGGGAGAGCTCAGGACCTCCCCTTGGAACGCCCACTCTGCGCAGAAAGCTGTCGCGTAGGGAATCAAGGAGGAGACTTTCTGTCAAAGAACTTTTATGCTGGAAGAAATTCAGGAAACGCCCACTGACGGATTCTGCCAGCGATTAAGGCAGCCATGCACTGATGGCTGCGCGGAGAGGGAGAGTTTTAAAACTAACTACAAAACTGTGAGAGTTTTAGCGCTCACGCACAAGCAGCCCCTTATCCCATTACAAATGCATTACATTGATTTATAATGCTTTATGCAAACAAGTGTTTGCAAGCACACCTATCATATGGGTAAGGTGGTGGGAGATGAATTGCATGCCCTATCTCTTCCATGTTAAGCAGTTCCTTAGAGGATGCCTTGTCTGAGAGCCTCCAAAATCTTAAATAGAGGACCATCCAATCTCTATTTAAAAACCTCCATTGAAGGAGTCTACCACCTTCCAAGGCAGTCCATTTCATTTTGAGACTGGCGTTTGCTACACCTTCTCAAAATTCCAAATAGCCCAGAAAAAAATGGGTGACACCTGGTCCACCATATAGATATATGAAATACTCTCTAATGCTGTAAATATTCTTGCATGCCAATCTTTGCGCTACATGTTTTTTGTGATGCCCCTTCTAAACTTCCCAGCATCTTCCAGCTGAGATGGCTGCCCCAATCTACCCAATGGCAGGGCCAGACCTGTGATTCTGGACTGGCCCCAGAGAAATGATGATTAGGCACAAGAAAACACATGTTGACCAGAATTTTGCATTTTAGTGTACTAAGCAAACTCTTCCTTTAAACAAACTCTCGGCACTTTGACGTGGCACTTTGACGTGGTAGACTTTTAAGTCTTTTCATCCTATTCCATATCAGCCTTTGCGATCCTTTAAATGTCAGCTTAACTTATGATGCGTTAGCTAGGGAGAAAAAAGAGCTAGCTGGTTCACGTCTGGTCACATTTACCTTTGGATGAGTCATCACTGTTCCATTCCCAGACAGTTTTCTTTGGTTTTTGTCTGATCCAATTGGTTTAATAAATCACTCACTTAAAAAAAAAAAGAGCAAACAGAACCTTTGGCCGTGCTTGTCCAAGTCACTGGTAATCAAGACTGTGTCTCTGCCAAAGGAAAACACGTGGTTTGAAAAAGTTCTTGTTGGTGTTCCAGAAAAATATCAGGATCTTTAATCCTGTGATACATGCACGTATTGCAGTAACCTGCTTCGGCTTATCACTGCCAGTATGTTCCCCTTCCATGTGGAAGAATTGCACAGAATGCCCGTTAGCTTGTGGGCTAAGTTCAAGGTGCTGGATTTGGTGTCTAAAGCCCTATATAGGTTGGGAGCAAGATACCTGAAAGATCATCTCACCCATTGTATATACAGCCAGTCACTGTGCTCTGCAGATGTGGGCCTCCTACAGAAACCATCTTACCATCGGCCTTACAATAAAAGTTGCTTAAATTTTGCAGTATGTGTATGCTTATACTCTTCCTCTGCCTTCAGAAGCAGCCATAACTGTACGATAATGGTTGACGTGGACTGGCCCTCTTCTTAATACTGGCTGGCTCACTTTTTATATACCGTATTTTTTGCACCATAACACTCACTTTTTTCCTCCTAGAAAGTAAGGGGAAATGTCTGTGCGTGTTATGGAGGAAATGCCTACGGGTGGCATGCCTACGGATTTTCCTCCTCTAAAAACTACGTGCGTGTTATGGTCAGGTGCGTGTTATAGAGCGAAAAATACGGTAACTAGTCAATCACTGCCCTCTGCAGATGAGGTCCTCCTGCACATACCATCTTATCATAGGGTTAAAAAGGTAAAGGTAAAGGACCCCGACAGTTTTATTCAATTTCCCCAATTCCCCCCTAACTTTTAATTTCTGCATTATATTTCAGCTTTTGTGTGATTTAAAAGCCTCTTCTAGAAAACGAATGCAACATAGTGCATGTCTAGTGCTCAGTTCTGTGTTATTTTATTCCAGAATGGTTTAACAATCCAGTCTTCTTCTCGGGAGCACTGTGAGGAGAATAGGGGTCTCCTAGCAACTCTCCACGCCATTAACAAACCACAGTTCCCAGGATTCTCTAGTGGAAACCATGACTGTTTGAAGTGGTATGATACTGCTTTAAATGTTTAGCGCTGATAGATCCAAGGCTAGGACTTCAGTTTGTGTTGAAATTTACATTTAAGGCTACAATCCTTTGCACATTCACTCGTGGAATAATCTCTATTGAACACAGTGGGACTTATTTCAACATTTTTAGATGAATGGGCATCCCATCATCTTCTCCAGCTTCTCAAATCTGCAGCTCAGGAAGAAGCAACCTCTGGCAAATTGTCCAGTGTTTAAAACGATCACCCCAGTATCTTCATGGGACGTGATAGCATTTGTATGTCTGCCAGTTCTCTAATTTTCTCCAAAAGTGTTTTAAGGTTATGGAAGCTTGTTTATGTTTTATACCTCGAGCTTGCAAGGTCTAAGATTTACTTGCCTGCTAACTGATAAAATGTTTTCGGTTCAGGGTGCTGGTCTGCGGAAGAAGAGATAAGAAAGAAAACCACATCAGCCTTCAGACTGTGACAAAGGTTTGGGTGGAATTCTGTTGTCGCACTCCTGGCATAAACCAGTAGAATAACCAGTATTCACATAATACATAATCAAACAAGAGTTTCCAGCGCTGGAGATAGCTGTGTCTGTTGCTGCTGCAATAAAGGTAAAGGTAAAGGTAAAGGGACCCCTGACCATTAGGTCCAGTCGTGACCGACTCTGGGGTTGCGACGCTCATCTCGCTTTATTGGCCGAGGGAGCCGGTGTACAGCTTCCAGGTCATGTGGCCAGCATGACTAAGCCGCTTCTGGTGAACCAGAGCAGCACACAGATACACCGTTTACCTTCCCGCTGGAGCGGTACCTATTTATCTACTTGCACTTTGACGTGCTTTCGAACTGCTAGGCAGACAGGAGCAGGGACCGAGCAACGGGAGCTCACCCCGTCATGGGGATTCAAACCGCCGACCTTCTGATCAGCAAGTCCTAGGCTCTGTGGTTTAGACCACAGCACCACTGGCGTCCCTTTGCTTCTGCAATACTTGTTGCTAATAAACCAAATGTGCTTTCAGGAGACGACAGTGTTGCTCTGCATTAAATGTGCTTTGTGTATTTTTTTAAAGGATCCAAACTGGCAGAGCAATCCAGAACCCCCTTTCTCTGGGCCTGAAGTAGATGGGGGATTTAGTGGAGGTATCCATCTGTCCAAACCTCCCTCCACCCAGCTTCGCTGGCTGTGCCAGCCTCCCACCAGCTGCTGGTCTCGAATTGATGCTTCTCTCTGTCAGGGCAGTATTCAACCTTTCACCCATTGAACAGGTGGGTGGGATAGCAGCCAGGCTGCCTACCGACAGCAGCTAGCAGAAGGCTCCCAAATGCAGTGGCATAGCATGCATTGGCATCGCCTGGGGCAAGGCAAGGATTGCGCCCCCATACCACCTTGCAGGCATCATGTGGGAGTTTGCTGTGCCCCTGTTGCTGGTTGCTACTCACGGAGGTCGCTTGCTGGTCGCTGCATTCGTCCTCTCAGCTCTACGATCTCCCGGAGGAGAAACTGTGTAGTTATGGGAGATGCATTGGGCTGTCAGTGGGAAGAGGGCATAGGGACAGAGCAGCTAAGGCCTAGGGAAGGGTGGATTAAGGTCGTTGGGGGCCCTGGTGAAGTTTCCAAAACATGCCCCCTTCTCCTGGGAAGCAGGGCTTTTTACCAGTCAGAACTCACCAGAACTCAGTTCCAGCACCTCTCATGTGGGTGCAATTGCCATTTTAAGAGAATAAGGGACAAGTACGTAGTGAGTTCTGTCACCTCTTTTTCCAGAAAAATAGCACTGGGTAACCCAAAACAAGCCTTGTGCTATCTTCAAGACTAACAAATTTATCATGGCATATGTTTTTGTGGGCTACAGAAAAAAATATCAGCATCATGTGTGCTTCAGAATAATTTCCTCAGAGAGGAATTCCTAAAGCCTGGTGCCCAAAAAAACTGTACTCATCAATCACAGCTTTGACTTCACGTGCTAGCTTTTTGGCAGCCAAGCTGGTTCGTGTCACAATAATGACTTAAAATGATGGTTGCCAACTTTTTTGAGCCCAGGAGCACGTTCAGGTTTTTTGAAAGAGTGCCACAGACACCATTCACACAACTACCGCCACAGGGTGTGGCCTAACACAAAATGGCTGCTGACAGGTCTCTCTTTTTCTCTTTCTCTTTCTCTTTCTCTCTCTTTCTCTATTACACACACACACACACACACACACACACAACCTCTCCCACTTGACTGCCTAGAAATGATGTGGTTTTAGTAAAAACCAATCAGGATTCAGATGCAGCAGAGAGGATGCAAGAGGCAAGATCTGGCATGCTTAAACTTTACACATAGGACAACACTGCAAACCTCACTGATGCAGAGATCTTAAAAGTCATCTGCTTACAGTGCAGTCCTAACCATGTCTACTCTGAAAATCTTTTTGCATGTGTGTGTTTTCCATTTCATTCTCATGGTGACTTGTTGCCTCTATTCTATGGAAAGACAAATCCCTAAAACTTTTCCCAAACTACTTCAAAAAAAAAAAAAAAAAAAGGATCAGTACTTGGCTTCCTTTAATTTCCATCCACCAAAAATGTGTGATCAATAAAAGAACTGTTGCAACAAATATGACTTGAAATAGTAAGCTGGTTAAAATGTACTAATTTTGTACCCTCAAAGAGCACACTTACCCAACAGGCACATTAAAACCCAGTGAAAAGAAAGAATGCTAACTTTAAAAACTTTAAAATAATAAATTAAAATTCCTAACACTTGATGGTTGTGAATCATATGCTTTTGTTCCAGGTGTCATACTTAAGAGAAATTAATTTCCGGAAATACTTCAGATTTAGTTATGAAGGCTAGATCCATCTACCCTCAAAATGTGTGAGCTGTCTGGTCTGAATAGCTGTGATTATAATTAGGTAATTGCTACAGCAATGTTGTACTCTTGTGCAAAATGAAGAGATGACCCTCTTGCTCGCTAGCTGGTTGCACAGCCTGGTGTTTGGTAGCGCTGTCTCAAAAGATGTCCATCAGTTTCCCCCCCCCCCTGAAAGTTTTATTTCCCTGCGAACAAGTCTTCCGTCATTCACAGAGCGCTTTTGAACTGCTGAAGAATTTCAGTGGTCGCAGGGCTAAGCTTACTCTCACAAGGCGGCTAGTAAAAGGTAAAGGTACCCCTGCCCGTACGGGCCAGTCTTGACAGACTCTGGGGTTGTGCGCCCATCTCACTTAAGAGGCCAGGGGCCAGCGCTGTCCGGAGACACTTCCGGGTCACGTGGCCAGCGTGACATCGCTGCTCTGGCGAGCCAGAGCCGCACACGGAAACGCCGTTTACCTTCCCGCTGGTAAGCGGTCCCTATTTATCTACTTGCACCCGGAGGTGCTTTCGAACTGCTAGGTTGGCAGGCGCTGGGACCGAGCAGCGGGAGCGTACCCCGCCGCAGGGATTCGAACCGCCGACCTTTCGATCGGCAAGTCCTAGGCGCTGAGGCTTTAACCCACAGCGCCACCTGCGTCCCCACAAGGCGGCTAGGAATGGACAAATCCGTCAACTTCATTTTCTCTCTGTGTCTCATTTTTCAAATCTCAATTGCGGTTCTCCACTTTTTGTAAGGAAAATAAAATATTCATGAAAATTCATCAGCATCTTGGTGTGAATTTCTCCTAATGAAAACGCTTTATTGTAACACAGTTTTGATTAATATATATGTTTTTGCAATAAGTTTTCCCAAATACAAGGCATTTTTGCACATCCTTTTCTTGTGTAGCTAGGTGGGCAAGGTGTCCCCATTGTGCAGGCCCTGAGGTCCTTGGACATAGTCCCCTTCGTGGACCTCCTCCTTCTCCTCCTCTTTGTCCCAGAGATCAAACACTTAAGCAGCAGGCAGAGAACGCCAGAGATGATGGATTCCACAAAGTCTTGTTTAATAAGAATGAAGTTCTCAACTACAATGACATTTAAAAGGTTAAGCAGGAGGAGCTTGAAGACAGATGACAGCCATCTGAAAATGGAGATGATGTATGTACTTTGGGAACCCAAGAAAATCTTTAATAAAAGCATTTTTTAAAAAAGATTATAGCCTAAATGCATGACTCACTATTTTCCCCAATACAATGCAAGCATCTTCATCAGGGTGGGAGGAGAGACACTGTTCCTTATGATATCAAATCCTTGCCAATAAATGCTACGTTGAGGTGAAAGACAGATGATTTGTCTCACGCTAGTTTCCAGAACTTGGAACTCCTGCACTCCCTTCCATTAACTCCGGATGCATTTTGAAGTAAACCGTATCATGTCTTCTGTATGTGGGAATGTTCAGGGATGCAGGAGAGGATATATTGTCTGATTATATCCTTATCCACCTTGTATTAACAAGTTCCCCAATATCAGCAGAGTAAAACATTCCCCTTTATTTTAAGTTTGCAACGGCAGCGTTTGCTCAGGCTCACTCTATAATAACTATTCTGGTAATTTCCCCTTATTCCCTCATAAAACAGAAGAGACGACACAGTCTTTTACAAAAGTATAAAAAAGAGTTTACTCACATTCTGTTCACAATCAGATCCCAGAAGCAGACTTAAGCTTAAAGAAGTAACATGCACTTGGAATCTATCTTTTAAGAAGACAGTCCCTTTGTCCTCTCTTGGCTGGAAGCCAAGAGTGCATCTTTCACTCAGTAGATGTTGCTTCTTGGATGCATGTGGTGAAAGATGGCTGCCTTGCCCTGTGCTTTTGTCATTACCTGCACAGGTGAGGCCACACCCACCTCTAGTCACATGCAGAGGAAGTCTGTCCCAGCCCAGAGGGAAACAGGAAGTTTACCTGCTGGCTGGACAAACATCCCTCCCCATGTCTAAACATGTTCACTCTAGGAATGTTGTACTTGACTGCTCTTGTGTTTCACATCTCACACTGTATAGCTGTATAATTAATGGTAATAATAAACTGCTTGCCTTCAATCAAGTTTTGATGCCCCAATCTAACTGCACAGGGGCTCTCCAATGTGCTCACAGAGGGTTGCAGCCAATTAAAGTCCAACTCAGAGTAGACCCATTTAAATTAATGAACCTAAGTTAGCCATGTCCATTAACTTTAATGGATCTCCTCTAAATACACCCCAGAGTGTCTTTCACACCATACGCTAAAGAACTATGACACCACTTTAAACAGTCATGGCTTCCCCCAAAGAATTCTGGGAGCAGTAGTTTGTTAAGGGTGCTGAGAGTTGTTAGTCCCATCATAAAGCTACAATTCCCAGAGCGGTTTAATCATCAATCCTTCCACCAAGGGAGCTCCAAGAATTGTAGCTTTGTGAGGGGGAATAGGCATCTTCTGACAACTCTCAGCAACCATGACTACTGTAACTACAGTTCCCATAATTCATTGGGGAAAGCCATGACTCTTTAAAGTGCTCTCATGGTGCTTTAAATGCCCGGTATGTGACTGTAATTTATCTCATGGTTGGTATTGAACCTTGATTAGTCACTCAGGTCCTAAATGCATGTTGGCAAAGTAACAAGTTCATTTTGCTTGCTTAAAATATTCTTCGGGGTGGGGGGCGAGATTATCTTATTGTTGTAACTGAATCACCCATCCTCCTGTGAGCTTAGGCACACAAGAGAAATGAACCAAATACGTCACTGAATAAAACATAAAAACTAAAATATTTATAAAGTAATGATCATTAAAAACGCAAATCCTCAAGCTGCTTTTAGATATAACATCGCTATATCAAACTGGAAAGACCTCAGAGAACAGAAAACATCTTCAATGGACATCTAGCAACAAAGCAATACAGTGGTACTTCGGGTTACATACGCTTCAGGTTACATACGCTTCAGGTTACAGAGTCTGCTAACCCAGAAATAGTACCTCGGGTTAAGAACTTTGCTTCAGGATGTGAACAGAAATCGTGCTCTGGTGGTGCAGCGGCAGCAGGAGGCCCCATTAGCTAAAGTGGTGCTTCAGGTTAAGAACAGTTTCAGGTTAAGAACAGACCTCCAGAATGAATTAAGTTCTTAACCCAAGGTACCACTGTAGTTGTAACCCCAGTGAGAGGTCAAAGATGAGGACTCGCAATGAAAAACACACTTTTACATGTCTCTTATACAAAACTGCTTGGGACGCAGGTGGCACTGTGGGTTAAACCACAGAGCCTAGGACTTGCCGATCAGAAGGTCGGCGATTCGAATCCCTGCGACTGGGTGAGCTCCCGTTGCTCGGTCCCTGCTCCTGCCAACCTAGCAGTTCCAAAGCACGTCAAAGTACAAGTAGATAAATAGGTACCACTCCAGCGGGAAGGTAAACGGCGTTTCCGTGCGCTGCTCTGGTTCGCCAGAAGCGGCTTAGTCATGCTGGCCACATGACCCGGAAGCTGTACGCCGCAACCCCAGAGTCGGTCATGACTGGACCTAATGGTTAGGGGTCCCTTTACCTTTACCTATACAAAACTATCCCCCAAAACGTCTTGAGTGGACCACAAGCAGAGCACACACATTCACAAACATACTCAAACCTGATCTTAGGGATAGAGTCAGATAGTACTGCAGGAGGCACTGGAGCAATTTAGGGCTTTATAAAGCATCACCCACACTTTGAATCAGGCCCAGTAGTTCACAGGCAGAAAACACAGTTCTTTTGGGATTGATGTTACAATCTCCCATCTCTGCCTTTGCTAATAACCTGGCAGCCACATTCTTCACTAACTGCCACTTCTGGACCATTCTTCAAAGGCAGCGCCACATCATGGGCTTTGCAATAATCCAAATGTGAACTTGCCAGAGCAAGAATTACTGATGCCAGACCGTCTTGGTCCAGGAATGGTTGTAGCTGGTCAACCAGCCATAGCTGGAAATGGGCACTGAATTTCATAATCTGCCTCAAGTTGTTTTCTTCAAGTGATGCCTGGAATGCTGCTACTATTTCAAGAGCTGTGTCTGTTTTCATTTCTTCCAGAACCCTTTAATTGAGACAATCCTTCTGCTTGACGCTTTTAAGCCAGAACTCTAGTTGGGACATTTGTTATGCGCTTGTCAGCTGCCCTTTTTAAGAGCTGCTACGGTCAGGGTTGGCTCCTGGTTTAGAGAGGCCCTGGGACAAGATGGCCTGAGTGGGTCCATGTCCTTCTTCCCGGGTTTGCCACTGCCCATGCATAGTTTCCTCATTTGGGCCCAATCCATGCAGCCACCCAGAGGGGCTACTGTTCCTCCTCCTCCTCCTTGCTCTCATTGCTGCTTGTTATGTATTCAGTGATCTGTGTTTGCCTGAGCTTGAGTCTGGACTAAAGATTCTGAGCCCCTGTATTCTGAATCAATACATGATATCCAATCACAGAACATATCAGGATATGGGCCTCTGCCCTTAAACTCTTGAGTCATGATTCGTAGCTTGGAAGTTTAGACAGCCAATCATGTTGGGTGTGGGAGTGGCCCAGGCCTTCAGAAATGTATATAAGCAGTTGCTTTGCCCCTGTTGTCCAGTTCTCTTAGTTCAGGCATGTCCAAAGGCTGTTCCCTATGGCAGTCTATCTCCTGGGGTAAAATCTTTAAAAAAGCTCAACAGCTTAAATCTTAAAAAGGTCAACAACTTTGGTCAGCCCTCACGCATGTTCACTTCATCAAATCTGGCCCTCTTTGAAAAAGGTTTGGGCACCCTTGTTTCAATAAAGGTTCTTGCTGTTATCACTGTGTCTTGCTTCATGGGAACCCACCTACATTTCACTGCTCACTTGCTTAGAGCAAGTATGTGAACAGGCAAGGACAGCAAGGAGGAGGGGGGGGGAGAATTACTGATTCCCCACTCCACCTTATATATCTCCCCTCTTTTCTGGAGATGCCTGGTTCCAAAATAGATTGAGGGTGTGTTCAAGGAGCTGCCAGGTATTTGAGGAAGGGTTATAGCTCAGTGGTAGAGGACCTACTTGTTCTGGAGAAATGAAATTGCAAGCTAGCCTATCCCTCTTTCCCAATAGCTGCACCCAGATTATGAAACACTTTCAGGGTGCTCCCCTCACTCACTCCCCCCACCCTTAAAAAAGAAAATCTCAACAGGCTTCAAGTTTAGAAGTCAGATGATGTTTGCATGGTTTTTGAAACTACTGGCCCCGTCAGTATCTTTTTGCAACTGTTTTATATTTTGTTTCATGGAATTGCAATGTTCTGCCTTCTAAGCTGCCCCAAGTGGTGAGTTTGCACTACAGTGCTGGGATAGAAATGTTTTAATAAAATAAAAGGTAAACAGCAACATTCAGCTCCTGAAAACAATGATAATTTGGACAGGCTGCGTGTTCTTTCCCATAAAGCAATATTGTCCAACTGAACAAATTTCCACCCTAACTGAATTATGTCAGGCAAGTTGCAACAAGGCTGATTTAATAGCTTCATTTTTATCTCAAGCACAAGCCTATTAAGTGCCGCCAAACCCCCTGGACAGCGTTTAGCATTTTCACCGCACAGCATTACGGCATTCCAATTAGCAGCATGAGATTCAGATAGCCTTCTTAACTTGTTTTGCAAAAATTCTCAAAGGGGCATTTCAGTGAACCTGTTCTTTTGAAATGGGTTTGACAAAAAAATTAATGTCTCGTGTGGGATAGATGTGAAGAAAGCAAACCAACAAACCAACAAACCAACACAACATGGAGACCAAATTGGATGGAAATGTTTCACATTTTTTCTGAGCTTCAGTGTGCAGGATACTCCTTACTCATCCAAAACTTAGCATTCACGTACCTGGTGCTACTTGGGAATTTCAAGGAAATTCCAGAAATCCATGCTGTTGTGAAAGGTTCAGTCCATCATCTTGCTGCAAGACTACATTCAGTTGTATCCAAATGTAGATGAAAATCTGCACCTTGATTTCAGGAACCACCATGTAAAATATGGTTTTTCTGTGGAGTGTGGGGTGGGAGACAGTCTCTATAGCAAGTTCTCCACTTCTGCCATGTGTGGTAAAACACCAGGACTCTGTGTTCTGCTGGTGCATTTGCTGCCCCCACAAAATGTGAAAAGGCAAAGTTAAGCATCAGGAAAAGTTTGTCCTCCTTTATCTGGACCTTTGACTGTTAATTTAATTCGCTGACATCTGGCTTTTGCTTCATTAGCCTTGCCTGCCCAATTTGCCTTATGTAGTTTATTGACTGTGGACTTAGAGCATTCTTCCATTCAGTTTTTTATGATGTCAGTTCTTGCTATTCTGCTTTGTGCTTCTATGATTTTTCTGAAATTTTGTGAAGCTTCCTTGAATGCCATTTACAGTCAGAGAAAGGTGGGGTGTGCTTTTAAAAATAAATAAACAAAGCAGGTTTGCTACACATCGGGAAGCAGGCACAGAGAAATACACCCACAGGTGTCATTTTTAGAAATATATTTTCAATATTTTTATTACCCTATGTATATATAAACATACAATCATAAAATGAAGGCATAGTAAACAATAGCAACATATAAAAAGGGGGTCACTTAGAACATGCAGTTGTGTCTCTGCACCATTAATTCTCAAACAACAGGTGTGCTCTCCCAAGCCCATATTCCCAGCTTGTTCACAATCCTGTCTCAGTGACGTCTACACTGGCTTAGTCATGGCCACAGAATGGAAGATGGCAGGATTCCCAAGGGTGTTCTCTACGGGGAGATGGCTTAAATCATTTGACCCTATAGCAGACGAGCTCTGCATAACAAGGTAAAGGTAAAGGGACCCCTGACCATTAGGTCCAGTCGTTACCGACTCTGGGGTTGCGGCGCTCATCTCGCTTTATTGGCCGAGGGAGCCGGCATACAGCTCATGTGTCCAGCATGACTAAGCCACTTCTGGAGAACCAGAGCAGTGCACGGAAACGCCGTTTACCTTCCCACCTTGCACTTTGACGTGCTTTTGAACTGCTAGGTTGGCAGGAGCAGGGACCGAGCAACGGGAGCTCACCCCGTCGCGGGGATTTGAACCACCAACCTTCTGATCGGCAAGTCCTAGGCTCTGTGGTTTAACCCACAGTGCCACCCATGTCCCACCTGCATAACAAAGATGTCTGCAAACATGACATGAAGGTTGTCAGCAGTAAACCCATCCTTGCAGAAACTGCAGTGCCTGAAGACAGGCAGTCAGGTCATGCAGCTATAGCAGTGACCAGAGGAGGAATGGCCACTGGGAGGAGCACAGTGAGAAGAAATGTCATGGTGCATCTGTAGTAGTGCAACCGGGTGCCTTCATCTGCCCCAGCTGCAACAAAACATGGCTCTCCCACAACAGTCTCTACAGCCACAGCTGGCGTGGTAACCTTCAAACCGTTTTACTTCACCCGCATTGTCTCCTGAGAACAGACTGATGCCAACAAGAACTAATTTCGCCTTTAGTGGTTACTTACTGCTTGAACCAGCCACAAGTCATCGGGTAACATAGCTTTCTTGGTAGAACACTAGCAACAATACAATTCCATTGTGATTCTTGGTGTATTTGATAAACACCTTGTTTATTTCTGCCTACATCCCCAGGGATTTATTTTTAAAGGAAACGTTCACATTACGCTGTCAAAATACCTAGAGAGAGCTCAATCATTTGTGTGCCAGCTTGACGGTATAAAAAGATTTGGGGGGAAATGTTTTAATCTATTTTTCACACCACTGACAAGGAATGGCCCATGACATCTAGAAAACAAACCAGAAGAAATGGAACATAAAGTCTGTATTTCACAAACCAACCTCCTTCGTAGTTTGACTGCTGTGCCACTAACGTCTGTGGGAGTACATTTGCTCTGCTTGAATTGAGAGCAATTTGTGGTTTGAAGGCTAGCAAGAGAACAAAATCCAGTCAAGGAGGGCCGGACCAATTCTGAAGTTCTGGTGAAGAGTTCAAGGTACATGCTTTAAAGCATGATTGGTGCGATCAATGCAAACATTAACACAAACATATACATTTCAACAAGTTTTTGTTTAATGCATCTGATCCAATGGTACCACTAAAGCAGGACGTAGTGGGCTAATGCCCAGGACCACATTCACCAGGATAAGCAGGAGATTCTTCCCCCCTCCCCCCGCCTAATATGCAGCTGCCTTACCACACTACAAAGTAAATGAAGTAATACAATTACCATCTAAAGAGCAGGCTGCCCTAAACCATTCAGCCCAGAGACTAAAATTACCTACATCCACCATTACTGATCATAGCTGTCAACTTTTCCCTTTTCTTGTGAGGAATCCTATTCGGAATAAGGGAATTTCCCTTTAAAAAGGGGGGAAGTTGACAGCTATGTTACTGATAGATCCATCTTGTCCAGAATTTTGTTTCATACAGCAGCCAGTCTCCACTAAATGCGTTTTCAGAAGCTCACCTGCAGGGTTTGAAGATGATGACCAACCCTATCATTGGGTACCGAAGCTCTGAATACTGGGGTTCAATTTCACTATAAAAGCAAATAGCAAGGTCCATTTCTGCATATTGTGGCATTTCACCAGGTGCTAGAGCCTACAGACTGCCTTAGCTGATTTAATGAAAGTGAATGATAAAAAAAGGTTAGTGTAGAGGTTAATTTCATCCACAGCGATGCAAAGATGAAGGTAGCACCAGCCTCCAATTACTTCACAGATGCATTATGTAATATTTGCTAAAGAAATACGGATAAATGCTAGAAGCTTCCCTTTGCCTCTCAAAAACTACTCCCCCCCCCCATTTATCAACCAGATAACAGGAAAAAAGGGAGAGAGAGTGGCCTTCCATATTATATATTGAAGTATACGGTAGGTGAGGGTGTTGCTTGTGTTAGTTTTCCTGATTAGAATGCCAGCACTTCTGCCCGTTTTCTAATATTCCTTTCACACCACAATACTTGTTGTGTTATGGAACTGTGGCTTTTTGACCGAAGTACCACCATGCAGTGCTAAATTTCATTCACACCAATTTCATTCACAACAGTGGGCATGGTAATCCATTACAAAAAACATCCTTGGACAACTGTTCCCTGACTCTTTCCACACACGCGTGCTTCTGTTCCTCCAGGATTCGACACCGGAAACTGCAGGAAAGAACCCCAAATTCCATAATTTTACTCCAATGATTTTCCAAGTTAAGGGAGCTTCAAGCGGATTTTTTTCTGGAACGAAATAACACGGAAATGAGCACCGAACGTGTGCTATATTCTGTTAGTTTTCCAGGAACGGCTTTTACATAACATGAAAGCTCAAATATAATATGGAAATTAACAGCTAGACAAATGTTGGGGAAATGGAATGAACAGGTGCATGCATGCAGACTCGATAATTTACTGTTCAAACCCTTCAGTGTTTCTTAACACAATAAATTCAGCAAAACGCTCACAATAGTCTTTATTTTACTTCGTCCCCAGTCCCTGAGTGAAATACGCTGCTGGAGATCATTCACTTAGCAGAGTTCTTTGTGCTTGCCTTCTTGCTCAGATTAATCAGCCATATTCCCACGTGCTGCGTTGTAGCGGAGATTGCATCTTCCGAGGCATAAATACACAATAGATGATATGCACAAGATAAAATCTTCTATAATTTAATGATGACTCAGTGATGCCAAAAGATTGATTTTTCCAGTCTGAAAGAAATCCACGCTGAGAGTGAAGAGCTGCATGGCAGCAGCTGTATTTCTGTTGGGTAAATAGTAATTTTGCTTACTGCTTGATAGTGCAATAGGACCTAGGGTCAGCGGGTTTCTAGCTATCAGCTTTCTCATAAGAACATAAGATGAGCCTGCTGGATCAGGCCCATGGCCCATCTTGTCCAGCACCCTGTGGCCTATGGGAAACCAGCAAGCAGGATTTGAGAATAAAAAGGCCAGCAAGTGTTGGACAAAAGGACCACACAACACAATCCCTTCACACTTCTTTTTCAGGGCATGAGGAGGTTCAGGTGAAATCCCGTTTGATGTTGCTGTGATCATGAATGTAACAAAACCAGGGATGGAGAAACTGTGGCTCTGCAGATGCTATCAGACTACAATTCCCATCATGCCTGACCACCGATGAGGAGTTAGAATCCAACAACATCTGGCAGGTCTCATCCTTGTCTAAATACTAATTTTAGAATTTGCCCTTGTGGAAGGGGACAACAACTACTGACCTAGTCACCAGCTTTTCTGTGGTCTTTTTAAAGGTGACTTCCCAGCTATGTTCTGGGTAGAATCAGATACTTATTTATTATACTATATTATACTATATTTATTATACTATTTATTGTATTATATATATGAATTGATTCTAGAATGTATTTTAATTAATTGACTGTGCGATTTTATGTAAATAGTGCTATTTTTACCTATTGTTAGCCACTCTGAGCCCGGCTTTGGCCGGGGAGAGTGGGATACAAATAAAAATTTGTTGTTGTTGTTGTTGTTGTTGTTGTTGTTGTTACACTTTATGCATCACTTTTTCACTCCACAACTGCTTAACTTCAGCTACCACACATCATTGAGTGTTCCTGTGCCATTTGCTAGACTCCCATGAATAGCCTGCAACTGAGGTACACCTATCCAAGGCTCATTCCATTTGAATTAGCTAAATCATAGGTTACCTCTCTCCATTGCATACAGGTATGAATGGAACGAGGTCTAAGGGCAGAGGGAGCCAAATGAGATCTGGAGACTCAGGGGGATCAGTAGCTGAGGTCTGCCCTGAGGATAAAAGGCAATAAAGACAAGCTGCATGGAAGTTAATGAATGAATTTGCACCTGTAGGATGCTGAGAGACTCTGAGAGAATTCTTGCTGCAAAAACGGCTAACCAAATGTATGATGTAATTAAGGCTTTTTCTCATTTTCTTTCCAGAGTAACAGATTAATTCAGTGCTCATTTTCAGTGCTGACACCCACATGTAATAGGTTCCCGCTGAGCCATTTGAAAACCCATTAGCCAGCTTCGTATAAATGAACACCGCATGGGACCCACGAAAAATGATAAAACTGCATGCGAGCTTCCAAACAGACTGAGCAATTTTTGAATATTCCGTCATGTGGGTAGTAATGAAAGATTAACATGGCCAACATACATAGACTGAAAGGTGAGATTAATCCAGCCCATTATGCAATCTGTGTGTGGGTATGCGTTTTTTGAGAGAAGCCCCCAACTGTGCTGAAAGAATATGATTCAAAGGAACACAAACAGCCTAATTAATTAATTGAACAGCACTGTTGGAGAATTGCAAATGTATAGCAATTAAAGGCTTTACAGTAAAGTCTGGTTGGCTGCACATACCCTCTCATTCGTGCAGGATATTGTCCTTTTAAGTGAGATAGGAGAAAAGTAACTAGCCCTTGGGGTACCATCAACAGCAATGTGAAATGTATCTCATCTTGGGAATAAAAAATACTTCTGGCTGATGATGAGGGGAGAAATTTGATTCATATCCTTTTGAAATTTGCACTTCTCCAGATTTTGCTGTGTATCTCTCCAGCCAAGTGACGAGCACAAAAAACGGTGTATATTTGTGAAAATAACAAGAAATGCCTTGTATATGGGGAAATTGCTTTGCCTTAATGTGTAGAATTAGGCAAAACTGCATTCATAAATATGCGTATTGGAGCAAATTGGCAATCGAATGCTTGTGAATATTCATGAAGGCTTGAAAAAGAGCAGCAACAACATCTGGAAACTGATGTGGAAATCAGAGAGCAGATCTTAAGGTTGGGAAAATGAGATACTAAAAGTAACTGAAAGTGACAGATTCATCCATTTCTAGTTCCATCACAGTCTTTATTGATGGCGCTGTTCTCCCCTCTAATCCTAGTACACAACTTCCACTCCATATGAATTCCAGTCACATTTAAACAGAAAAATTTCTTCAAAGCTTTCGGGTGGAGAGAGAGACCATCTGATGCCTGTTTTAATGCTTGCCCCCTTTGCAGAGTCTCAATCATCAAGACTTTCATTGTGAACATGTATGGTTCAGCGTGGGCAAGTCAACAAGCCAGCATGCTGAAAAATCAGGCCTTGGACACATTGCCCCTCAAATCTTAGACTGTTGTGCGTAAGTCATTAGAGTTTCATTAGTTCAAGATGACCGAATCTAATTTCCGCCTGCGACCCATCTCTTCAAGTGACTCAGTATTATCTGTCAGGAGAACTGCTGAGATTGAAAAGCTTCAATATATATCTCCTCAGCCCACGGTTAATAGGAAAATGCCCTCATATGGCCTAACAATTTAGCCTGAGGCAAAAACTGATCAAGTTGGAGAATGCAAAGAAGAAGAAGAAGAAAGGCCCCTGAAAGCCAAGATGAAAAGGCCTTTCTATCCCTTGTAGGAAGGGAAAGAGGGTAGCTAGTTGCCTGTTTTGCTGTAGATTGGTTGCCATGCCAACCAGTGGCAAGGTACACGAACGGCTAACAAACATCCAGAAGCATATAGAAAGGTAGCATCCTTCCAACTCTACAATTCGATGATTCAATGAGCCATTGGCTGTAGAACAGATGCTTGCAACTGGTCAGAGATCCTTGGGAAATTGGGGGGTGGACAACTTGGGGCTGTTCCCAAAGTTCCCAAAGATCACAGTTGCATATAGCCATAGGGTAGAAGTTCAACTGCGTTTGCAGCTTAATGAGAAATGACCTAATTTGCATTACTTGAACCAAAGCACAGCGAGAACCAAAATGCAGCTACCCATCATAATTGTGATATCATTCTCCAGTCAAAAAATATGTACAAAAAAACCCACGTACCTATCAGGGGAAAGTGCATAGGATGCCTATATTAATGAATATAGATAATATTGTGTAAGATTGCTTGCAAAATGTGTATACTAGTCCAAACTACATACAAAACTGTGTGTATTAGATAAGATCCGCACTCAAGCACTGACAAATTTTAATAAGGATTTATTTTGTTTAAAAAAATCACAGATTGTTGAGGAAATGTGGAGAACTGAATTTAAGATTGGGGGTGGAGAGAACGAGAGAAATGAAATTACATGAAAGCAGTTCTTCCAACTGACAGGTTTTAAATTATAGTCTTAAATTCGGAAGTAAAACAATAAATAAAAATAGATTTTCCGTGGGAATGATGAAGAGATGACCTGCTTAGCCTAGAACTTTTACCGTTCCTGCTAAATTTCTCTAATAAAGCTTGCATTTAAAAACAAAACAATAGTTCTGGTATTTTTATCAGGACCTTAGGAAGTAACATTGTTTTCAGATCCAAAGTTTGGCCAAGCCAAGTTAATTTCAAGGTTTCCCACTCTGCTGTTTCTTTTCCATTAGATTTAAGGAGGAGGACATAGCTTCTTCTCTGCAACAGACACAAGATATTAGTAATACCGACACCCAGGTAGCAAAAGCTACCAGATAGTAATGAAAGGTCCAACACAGATTATAACTGAGCTTGTTCAGGCAGTGGAATATTGAAGCAAGGAATCTCCAACTCCCAAGACCAGTATGTTTTTATGTGTGTTGCTGTGATAGACCACATTCAAGATACGTCAAATTGCATCTGGAAGTTGCTGCTGCAGCAATCTCATCACCCAATCTGATAAAATATCAATTGTATTGCAGCAGATAAAATATGAGGAGCCAAGCCTGGAGAAGATGTTGCACAAATAATTTTTACATAATTTCCAATGTACACCATTATCTGGGTCACGTTTGAGATGAACAGGAGAAGAGTATGGCATCATTGGAGTCTTCTGAGCTGGTGTTTGAGTAATATTCCAAACATTTGTTTCAAATTACCACATTCAGTACATTCCTTTAGAGCTGTAGGGCTATTAATTCTGCTGAACTATGGAAGCAATAAAGCAACAAAATTGATTGCAGCATGTCTCTCCATGTTTGGAGCACACCCCGTGAATATAATACAGATGCGCGCATAGTCTATTTTGCATTGTGAAAGTGTGGTCTGATCTAGAGATCAGTGTTGGGTAAACACTTAGGTAAGGCAGCAAGAAATCTCAAGAATATGAAGTGTCCACTCCAAGCACCGTGACTGATTGTTGCTTTGAGGGAGAAGGTGGAAGAGAGACAGTATACAACCTCTAGCTGTGCTCAGGCTCAGTTCTTTGCTGTAAAACCAAACCATGGTTTAGCATTAAGTCTGAACATATCCAGCAAGTGTGGGACCAAATAATTCTGTGCAAAGTTCACATTCAGAATGATAGCGCCTGCAACAGCAGAAGTGGGGGAGGGGTTACATGTACACACAGCTGCTCACACACCAGTGCACTGGTTTGAAGTGAGGGACAGGCAAAAAACATCCTTTCCATGAACACCATTAACTCGGGATATTTTGCTTTGTATCAACAGCGCCCTGCTTTTCAAAGTGGCAGTAAGTTCCAAGATAGACTCTTTACAGGGCCTGTTTTCTTGCGATGAAGGAGCACCAAAGACTTACATAGTCTTTGTAACGCCTGTTTACAGTGGTACCTTGGTTCTCAAACGCCAGGTTTTTGAATGTTTTTTGGAAGCCGAATGTCCGATGCAGCTGTTGGCTATTGTTTCCGGGGCATCTGCACCAATCAGAAGCTGTGCCTTGGTTTTCAAACATTTCTGAAGTCAAATGGACTTCCGGAATGGATTAAATTTGGCGCTTTTGTTTCTGCTATTTATTTTGCGTTTTTGTTTTTGAAGATTTTCCGGTTAATTTGTTTTTGTGACTGTGTGAAATCCAGTTCAGCTATTGATTGATTGAGACTGCGGAAATGGATAAAAGCCCCCCACCCAAAAAATGACTATCATCAGTGCAGGTAAGAGAAAAATAATAATTTTTATCATCTATAATTCTGTCTTATTTATTTTATAGTACAGTACATTGATTATTGCTTTAATTTAATGGATCAATGGTCTCGTTAGATAGGAAAAGTCACGTTAAATTGCTGTTTTAGGGGTTGTTTTTAAAAGTCTGGAACGGATTAATCCATTTTGCATTACTTTCTATGGGAAAGCGCGCCTTGGTTTTGGAACGCTTTGGTTTTGGAACAGACTTCCGGAACAGATTAAGTTTGAGAACCAAGGTACCACTGTATTTATAAATATTCAAGCAGAGCATATTGGAAGCAAAAAGTCTCCTGAACCAGGCAGCACAACTACTAAGCCTGTGTTAAATTCCCAGATCAAACTAAGTGCCCTTGAAGGTCCCAGATACTGTTGTACTGTATCTTCTTGCAAGCCAGCTGTAAATAAATATAGATAAAAATCACAGGAAGCTGCCAGATGTCAAGTCAGACCACTGGCCTATCGAGCTCAGTATTGTCGAAACTTATCAACAGGAATCTTCCTACCCGTACCAGAGATGCCAGAGTTTGAACTTGGACCTTTTGCACACAACACATGTGCTTGCTACAAAGTTGGAGCCCGTTCCCAATCAGACCCAGCACTCCTACTGGCTCAATTCCACCTCTAGAAATCTTTTAGTGTCTCAAGAGGACCATAGTACACTGATAAGCAATCAAACTCCCAAGGTCCAAACGCTCAGCTAAAATCGAAGCAGGAGCGTGAGAGATGCCAAGACAAACAGGATGCCAAGACAAAATCAATCCTGGCCGTGTTGCTTGATTGCTTTGCCAGCTGTAGGGTTTTGAAAAGAGGCATCATGTTTGAAATGGGCAGTATTCACACTCTCCTTGAGAAGTTCAAATGGCCAGGCTAATAGAACTCTTAAACCAATTACCCTGGGCTGTGACAACTGGAGCTTGCCTGAATTGTGGATTTCTGCCTACTTTTATCCCAAGTGCTAAATATATATATATCTGTCTGTTGCCTTCAAATCAATAAAGAAAATGCTGAAATTCTGAAATGGTCCTTCCCGCAAGGACTTTTTGTACTACCTAAGCCCTTTTAGTAACTTGCACTTCGATTATATGCATTAAAGTTGTCGTGGTCATGCAGTGATAATGCCTAAACATTTCTTGGTATGCATCTACTCCTATTTTAAACTAAACAAGTTTTAATTTTGCACCTTTTGCTTATAAATATGCTCTCAAGTGAATGTTCCCAATGGAAGGTCCTGAAGGAATTAGAACCACAATAATTGAATGGATATGCATAAAAAATAAACACAGAACAAGATGTGCTTTATGTTCACATTCTTCACATGATATGAATATGATAAATGGAAGAGCATGTCTGTGGGAAATGATTTTTTTAATCACCACTGAGCTAATATTATTATTTAAGATAAATTAACGTCAAGCATTCATAACTGAAAAACAAACTTGCAAATTTATTGGTCATGGCTCAGGACTGTAAAACCTCAAGGACTGCTTCCATATTAACCTACCTGGACCCTGGGATTATCCTCTGAGGCCCTTCTTCATATGCCTCCTCTATAATAATAATAATAATAATAATAATAATAATAATAATTTATACCCCGCCCATCTGGCTGAGTTTCCCCAGCTACTCTGGGCGGCTCCCAATCAAGTGTTAAAAACAGTACAGCGTTAAATATTAAAAACTTCCCTGAACAGGGCTGCCTTAAGATGTCTTCTGAATGTCAGGTAGTTATTTATCTCTTTGACATCTGATGGGAGGGCGTTCCACAGGGCGGGCGCCACCACTGAGAAGGCCCTATAAGTGGCAACATGAAAATGAGCTTTTCCTGCAGCAGCTCTCAGTTTGTGGAATGTTCTCCCTGGGGAGACTCACCAGTTGCTTTCATTATACACCTTTAGGCGCTGGATGAAAATGTTCTTCTTCAAGCAATTAGCTGCTTGACATCTGATACACTTTTAAGAATAATAATAATAATAATAATAATAATAATAATTTATTATTTATACCCCGCCCATCTGGCTGGGCCTCCCCAGCCACTCTGGGCGGCTTCCATAGAAAGCAAAAATACAGTAAAATATCACACGTTAAAAACTTCCCTGAACAGGGCTGCCTTAAGATGTCTTCTGAATGTCAGGTAGTTGTTTATTGCTTTGACATCTGCTGGAAGGGCGTTCCACAGGGAGGGCGCCACTACCGAGAAGGCCCTCTGCCTGGTTCCCTGTAGCTTTGCTTCTCGCAATGAGGGAACTGCCAGAAGGCCCTCGGCGCTGGACCTCAGCGTCCAGGCAGAATGATGGGGGTGGAGACGCTCCTTCAGGTATACTGGACCGAGGCCGTTTAGGGCTTTAAAGGTCAGCACCAACACTTTGAATTGTGCTCGGAAATGTACTGGGAGCCAATGTAGGTCTTTCAAGACCGGTGTTATATGGTCTCGGCGGCCCCCAGTCACCAGTCTAGCTGCCGCATTCTGGATTAGTTGTAGTTTCCGAGTCACCTTCAAAGGTAGCCCCACGTAGAGTGCATTGCAGTAGTCCAAGCGGGAGATAACCAGAGCATGCACCACTCTGGCACATCTTTTAGATGTGTTTGTGGGCATGGGGGTTCCTGTTTTGTTTCATTCCTGTCTTCATTATGCATTTTGTTTTTTTAATCTTGTGAACCGCTCTGAGATCTAGTATGAAGGCTAGTATTCAAATTTAATTTATCATTATTATTGATTCTATATTACGGGATATAAATATAATTATGGTTATTATGCCCCATGTTTCTGCTGTCTGGCTATAACCACATGATTATGGTCACCTACTGTACTAATTTTATAGATCAACTGGAAAGCTAGAAACTTGGTTCTGTTTACAGCATATATTCATTGTGATGAGCTTTGTCCTCCCTGACAGATTGCACACATTGTGTGCTGTTTGAGAGCTACCTGCATTGGAGAAATATTCCCAAGGGATTGCGCCTTGCTTCCTTAACTTTGCACAGTACATTTCCAAGCACAATTCAAAGTGTTGGTGCTGACCTTTAAAGCCCTAAACAGCCTCAGCCCAGTATACCTGAAGAAGCGTCTCCACCCCCATCATTCAGCCTGGACACTGAGGTCCAGCTCTGAGGGCCTTCTGGCGGTTCCCTCACTGCGAGAAGCGAGGTTACAGGGAACCAGGCAGAGGGCCTTCTCGGTGGTGGCGCCCGCCTTGTGGAGCACCCCCCCATCAGATGTCAAGGAAATAAGCAACTATCTGACTTTTAGAAGACATCTGAAAGCATCTCTGAAACCAAGTTTCTAATGTTTGATGTTTTATCATGTTTTTAATATTCTGTTGGGAACCGCCTAGAGTGCCTGGGGAAACCCAGCCAGATGGGCGGGGTATAAATAAATAATAATATTTTTTATTACAATCTACTGGTTCTGTTTACAGAAATACTACAAACCTTTCAGGTAGCGCCATATGTGTGTTTGGATTTTGCCTGTGTCAGAAATGCACCTGTGAGATCTGGAAATGTGTTCCAAGCTGACTTTTTAACCTTTCCCAGAAAAGAATGAGATCACATCACACCCAGTGAATGCATTGGGCCCAAAATGTCAGCGATCGCATGCCCTGCAATATGCCTGAGGTTCTTTGCTCACCCCAAACCCCAGTCACTGGAACGTGCTACAGATTGAATACAGCAATGACAACCACAACTGAGATTGATCTGGAAAGACGCAGAAGTCCCAGTAAAGGAAAAACGGATACAAAAACATAGAATATTCAGAAATGGCGAAACTTACCGGAAGAATAAGAAATCAAGATACAATAACAAACTTTTTATAAAAGAATGGAAATGGTTTATTGAATATTTACAGATAAATTGTAAACAGATAAAAACATTAGCAGGATTATTGTAACAACCTGCAGTTTTATAAGAGTATATATTTACAGTAGATAATTAAATGAGCAAGTTACGGTAAATGAATTTGGATATGCAGAAGATAAGAAAAAATAAATTTAAGGAAAGAGGAGGATGGAAGTCAAATTTTGAAATGTTAAATGGATTGTAAAATTAATGAAATGTATAAATTTGAAAAGTATAAATAAAAAACTAAAAGAGAGAGAGAGAGAGAGAGAGAGAGAGAGAGAGAGAGAGAGAGAAAGAGAGAGATCTGGCCACGATCCTTTGCTGCCCACATTGTGCTTCATCTGCATTTATAGAAATCTCCAAGCCAGTTTACATAAAATCAGCCCAATGGAAAATATGATTCATTAAACAATGACAAAAGTCTGAACAAAAAAAGAAAACACAACCTGAAAACAAAGCTGTCCAAAGCTTTTTAAAATATTGTTTGTCACAATAACTGCTGACAGCTCTTAACTGAACAGCATTTCTTCCTCGATCTCTTCTTCCCACATACATACCGTATTTTTCGCTCGATAACACGCACCTGATCATAACATACACATAGTTTTTAGAGGAGGAAAACAAGAAAAAAAAATTCTGAATGAAGCAGTGGATGTATCATTTTTGTGCTTCATGCTGTGGCCACAGACATGTGATTTGACGGTGAGTTTGGGGTAGCCCAATGCAAAAATCCTGAGGATCCTGTGGATCCATGCTTTGTAACCACGTTTTTGCACCATTGCAGCCCCAGGCAACAGTGGGTGCATGATTTTTTTGGTGCAGGCTGTAGCCATGGACATGCTATGTGATCTGATGGTGAATTTGGGGTGACCCAATGCAAAGATCCTGAGGATCCATGTGGATCCGTGCTTTGAAACCATGTTTTCGCACCATTGCAGCCCTGTTTTTGCATCAGATCATTGCTATGTGATCTGATGGTGAATTTGGGGTGACCCAATGCAAAGATCCTGAGGATCCATGCTTTGTAACCACATTTTAAGTGGGGAGGGAAGGAAAAATATAGAAGGGACAAGGAGCATGAGAGAGGTGTGCGGAGAAGCAGCTGGCTAAGAATGCAGGAGAGGGGTTTAACGGGAGGGAGGAAAGGAAGGCAAAAGGCCCACCCACCCACCCAAGCCAGCCCTCTCTCTCTTCTCTCTCTCTCTCTCTCTCTCCCCCCCCCCAATCTGCATGTTTTCCGGCTGCCTGGAATGCTTCCCTGGACGCAGCAGCAGCAGCACCAGAGCACGGGGAGGAATTAGAAGGAAGGACCCAATCCTTTCCTTTACCCTCTGCTTGCCAGGAGGGGAGGGGAGGGGATTTCCCTGCTCTTTCTCCGTTTGAGCAAACAGCAACCGAAACAGAACAGGGTGGGCAGTAAGACCCTGAGGCAGAATGCAGGAAAGCAGCAGCTTCCTCTTTTCAGGTTTCCCTCCTCCCGTGACGGCGCGATATGATTTTTGCCTGATTTTTGCCTCTGCACTCGGGACAGTCGGCTCCAGGGACCACACATTCGCTCAATAACATGCACAGACATTTCCCCTTACTTTTTAGGAGAAAAAAATCTGCGTGTTATAGAGGGGAAAATACGGTACTTCACATATTCAAGAAGAACGGCACACTTTGAGACGTCTGTTGACTCATCTAATTGCACTGCAAAATGCGTGTTTTTGTTTTCTGTAGCAAACTACTGGTATTCTTAAATACCAGTATATTAAGATGCCTGTAAGCTGCCTTTCGTCAAAACTATCAAGGTGACAAATGAGAATTATAACCAAAAGCAGTCATACCACCTTAAAACATTAAAATGCAATCATAAAGTAGGACTGAAAGGCAGAATAAAAAGACAACAGGGCAAACTGAACAGCTTAAAAGACTCCGGCAACAGAAAAGCTTTAACCTGCTACTGAAAGCATTGCAGGGTCAGTGCTAATTAGGCCTCAAATGGGAGCATGTTCCAGAGCCAGCAACACAACCAGGAGGGACACCAGTTATTTCACTATATCTGAATTCAGACATAAGGCTTGTTTACTGACAGGCATGCCAACTCTAGGGAAGTGAAGGCCCTTTGGCCCCCTCAATATTTGTTTTAGGCCTCCTCAGTCGTGTGGGGACCCTCATTCATCACCCCCTGAGGTAAGCCCTTGTTTGCTTCTGTGCCTTTTCCCCACCAGGTATGGGCATATTATTTATCTTCCATTGCTGCCCTATTTTAACATCAAAGCAAGAGTGTGCGCACACAGCTGTTGCCCTTACAGGAAAGAAACGAAGAGGGCAGATGGCCCTGCTATGTGATCTCCTTGCAGAGTTGCCGACCAGCCAGATTTTTACGGGCCAGAATTTTATCCTTTGGGCTGATCGCCAAGATGAGAGCATGGAAAGCCAAAAATAAAGGTCAAGAGAGGGGTTTCTTGATGCACAGTGTCTGAGCAACCAACATATGCTGACATAGTATGTGTGGTGTGATGCTTCCTTTTGCAGCACACTTTGAACACTGTACAGTGGTACCTCGGGTTAAGTACTTAATTCGTTCGTACTTAGTCCGTACTTAACCTGAAACTGTTCTTAACCTGAAACACCACTTTAGCTAATGGCGCCTCCTGCTGTTGCCCCGCCGCCAGAGCACGATTTCTGTTCTCATCCTGAAGCAAAGTTCTTAACCTGAAGCACTATTTCTGGGTTAGTGGAGTCTGTAACCTGAAGCGTATGTAACCCAAGGTACCACTGTATATGCTATGCATACATTGCATATTGCACGCTTTCCCCCTAATGCATGCTTCCAGAAACAGTGTGCATGCCAGAACACAGAACTGCATGGAATTTTCTCTGAATTTTGCGATGCAGTTCTCTAATGAGAAAATGTGTACCAGAAATGTGTATATTTTAAGGAAAAGTGAGCACAAAAATGCACCCATTGGTGAAAATAGCATATTCTCTTCATCTGTTTTTAGTTTCTCATTAGTTTAATTTTTCGAAAGATTTAAATTGTAGTTGGTAATTTTTCACAGTGATATTCTTATAATCTTATCTTTTTTGTAAACCACTCAGGGTTTGTTTTTTGGGGGGGTATTTTTACAACCAAGTGGTATATAAATTTTGTGAAATACATACATACATACATACATACATACATACATACATACAGCTTGGGCAAAACTGCAAGCAAGCATATGTCTATTAGGAGAAATGGACACTAAAATGCTTGTGAATTTTCAAACTCACATGACAAATTTCAGCTTCAGCCTGCAGGTTCCCTACCCTTGTCTAAGCTTGCAGTGCAATGGAGTAAAAGTTCAATAGGACTCTTTAAAAATTACCTCATTCCCAAGCATCTCTTTATCAGCTCATCTTATATTTCTTGAAAGAGGTTATTTGATCAACCAACTACAGATTCATGCAAGAAAACAGAAACATTGCATCCATGTGATTCCTTGCTGTGCTCCAAATATGAATAAAAGGGGAATATATTTGTTGCGCAACAGCCTGGAGCAATATCCAAACATTATTTTTATTATTATTTTGAATGTGAAAAAATGTAACCCAGCAATTGCAACACCTCAGCTTACTAGGCAATGAATAATACATTCAGCTCACTAGCCAAACTGAATCCAATTGAGAAACGAAAGCAGAGAAATAAAGGGGGACAAGCCAAACCTCACCCTGCTAACCTGGGAGTAAGCCCCATTGAACACTTCAGGACTTATAACTGAGTAAACATGGTGTGCTGTTAATATAAAATCAGCACTTTGCAACCTGATCCTATGCATGTTTGCTTAGATGTCTCTCTGAATTAAATGGGACTTACCTCCAAGTAATAGGGCACAGGATTACTGCTTTAATGCCCCACTGATTTCAGTGGGATCAATTTAGCCTGCAATTCTATGCACATTTAGTTGGGAGTAAGTGCCTCTGATCTTAAGTTATGTACTTTCAATGAAACATATAACTCCAAAACTGTGAGAATGTAAGAAAATGTATTTTGTGTGTTACACACCATTAATCATAAGATGGTGTTTTAGTTTGGTGATCTAAACTGCATTTGAATCTGCACTTTAGTGATGCAGTAAGTCAAGGGAGAAAAGCATGTTGTTGTTGAGTCGTTTAGTCGTGTCCGACTCTTCGTGACCCCATGGACCAGAGCACGCCAGGCACTCCTGTCTTCCACTGCCTCCCGCAGTTTGGTCAAACTCATGCTGGTAGCTTCGAGAACACTGTTCAACCATCTCCTCCTCTGTCGTCCCCTTCTCCTTGTGCCCTCCATCTTTCCCAACATCAGGGTCTTTTCCAGGGAGTCTTCTCTTCTCATGAGGTGGCCAAAGTACTGGAGCCTCAGCTTCACGATCTGTCCTTCCAGTGAGTACTCAGGGTTGATTTCCTTAAGAATGGATAGGTTTGATCTTCTTGCAGTCCATGGGACTCTCAAGAGTCTCCTCCAGCACCATAATTCAAAGGCATCAATTCTTCAGCGATCAGCCTTCTTTATGGTCCAGCTCTCACTTCCATACATCACTACTGGGAAAACCATAGCTTTGACTATATGGGCCTTTGTTGGCAAGGTGATGTCTCTGCTTTTTAAGATGCTGTCTACGTTTTTCATTGCTTTTCTCCCAAGAACGAGAAAAGGATAACAAGTACTAAAGATTGCAGACTCAAGAAGCATTGTGTATCAGTAAACAAAGCACTCCTGAGTATGTGGTCTTTCCCACCAGTTATGCTTCTCTTCAGCCTTTGTCAACCAGCTGCCCTCCAGATGTGCCAATGAGAAGCTGAACATCTGGAGGCCACCAGCTTGGGGAAGGCTTCCTTACACTTTGATCCACGGGACTGCTGAATTTGAACTCAAGTTAGACCACCAGATTAACTTAACAAATCTTACACAGTAAACACAGGACAGGTCTGTGTACTACAGATGCTCAACTCTACCACTCAGAACAACATGACAGGATCATCCACATGGGCTAGTTTCTACAGCCTCTTTGTTAGGTGCTACTAGAAGCAGTTGGTTTTTCCTTTTCCGATTTATAAGCATGTTTTCTCTGTGCGGAATTGTGCGCCAGCAATTACTGTCCTTGCCCTTGCATTGCAAGTTCTCAGAGAAAATAATAATACTTGAGTCCATCAAGTTCCTTCTTATGCCCACTGAAGATTGCTTCTTGTAAGAGTTTTGTTTCTTCCATTTCCACTCAAGCTTTAAATGCTTTCGTGAACACAAAACACGAACCTTCAAGCTTTCCCACAATTTATTCACAGAATCATAGAACTGTGGAGTTGGAAGGGACCCGACGGTTATCTAGCCCAACCGCCTTGCAGTGTAGGAATCACGGCTGGGAATCTCTCCCGAGAATAGCAGCTCTGCAGCCAGGTTCCTTATCCCTGAGCCTTAGCCATGTGTGTCTTAATTCACAAAAGCCTGATGGCACATCAAGGACATGCTCAGCCTCATCAGCTATCACTGTTGTAAATGGACACATTGCTTATCTTGAGCTTTACATAAAATTCTCAGAGACTATATTTTTTGCATATCATGGCTATATCAATCTCACAGTTTGCATTTCCCCCTCTACATCCATGCCCGAGGGCAAGTGAAGCAGGGAAGAATTTGGCCTGTGCCTGGATGGGGTCGGGGGCACTTAGGAACCCCATTTGAGTTCTACAATGGAGGAAAGGAGAAGAGAACTTTATTTAACAAGCCAACAAACAAGCCAGCCAACTGAAAAGAACACCAGGCAAATCTAATGAAGTGGAATCTAGGTTACAATAGCATGTATGCCGTAATAAAACTGCTGGTCACAAGCCTCTTGTCTTGTTGTTGTTACACGCCACATCTCTGCAAACATGGTGTCTGCCAGATGTTGTCGGACTCCACACCAAAAGCCCCAGACAGCTTGGCTATTGGCCAGGGATGATGGGAGTTGTAGTCCCAACATCTAGGGGGGCACCAAGTTGGGGGAAGCTGCTGCAGAGCAATGTTGAGCAGTCCTGCTTTTGCTTTGATTTTTTTTCTTACATTAGGAAATTCCATTATTAATACAATGCTGTAGGCAAAGCACAAGCTGGGGAGCGCAGAGGTTATTTCCTTTTAAAAAAATAGTTAGATAATGGAAGCTGGAAAATAAAATCCAAAGTCGCTCTTGGAAGCTCTTTGTGTGTCGGCGGGGGGTTGGGGGGTTGGGTTGGAATGGCAGGAAAAGAAACTCTCAAGAAAGCAAGGCAGGCTGAGAAAGCCAAAGGGACAAGGCTTAATATTCAGTTTCCCAACAGCGGTGATTTGGCCTAGCTGTGTCTGTGTTGCTCTTCCAGAATGTGTATAAGCACAACAGCATGGGAAGTGTTTTTCTCTGTGATCTGATGCTGTTCCATAATTGCACATCAGTCTTACATTATCAGCATGACTTCATTCTCAGCCTCTACGGAAATTCTGAACCGCTGACAATTTTTGAAAGAAGATGCACTGCTGGTATTCATAACATGCAGTGGAGAGAGAGAGAGAGAGAACTGGAGGGTCTTTGTACCAGTTTATAAAACTGCAAAGTGTGAACAATTTGGACAGAGAGGAAGCTCGGATTCTCCAGCCTTCTAAACTGTGTGGGGAACCTCTGTAACTATAGGAGACTCGCCACTTCACAGTTGCTCAATGGAGGGCAACAGGAAAGTTGCAGAATCATAGAATCGTAGTAGAGCTGTAAGAGACCCGTGGGACATCTAGCCCAACCCCCTGCAATGCAGAAAACTCAACTAAAGCATCCCAAAAAAGTCAACAGGGAACAGCTTGCATACTCATCTTAACGCTTTCATATTTCTTTATTGAACAGTTAATAGGAATGTCTCAAGATAGGTCATATAAATGCAGGAAGCTGGTAATACTACTCTGAGCCCCTCCATGCATGATGATTTGTGCTCATGCTGGCACTGGGGCAGCTATGCAGCTATGCAGGAGTCCACTTTCAAAGGTTTTTGGGTAGACATCCCTCTTCGTACCCTGTTGGTGCATGCCCATTGTATCCTGCTGAAAAATATTCTGCAGCACATTGTCCATTATTTCACTTATTATAGTTGAATTTTTTAATGCCAGAGGAGAGGTGTGGAGTTTTCAGTCTCGTGTGCAAAAAAATAACTTTGCTGGCCTTGGGTATGCTACATCTTGCCTTGGGAAGGGGTGGAGAGGGTGCAGTTTGCTGCCCTGACAAACTGGGCCTTTGGAGTGAAATAAAGCCTAGTTTGGCCCTCTGGGCCATAGAAAGGACTGTGAGTGTGTAGCAGCAGCAGCAGCAGGTGGTGGGTCTTCCCCAAACTGTTAATATTCAACTCAATTCCTAGCCAGAGTGCAAAATGAGATCTTCTGTCCAATATATTCCCCATGTGTTCATTTCAAATGCACAAAGGAGAATTCAGGGTTATGAGGTTGGCAAAACACTAGAAGATCTGGATTGTTGTTTTCAAGTCTGCCTCCTAAATCTGTAAAGGCTTGAAAGGCCTTATGACCCAGTAGAGCAGGAGTCAGCAAACTTGTTCAGCAGGGGGCTGGTCCACTGTCCCTCAGACCTTGTGGGTGGCCAAACTATATTTTTTTTTTGGGGGGGGGGATGAACAAACTCCTATGTCCCACAAATAACCCAGAGATGCATTTTAAATAAAAGCACACATTCTACTCATGTAAAAACACCAGGCAGGCCCCACAAATAATCCCGAGATGCATTTTAAATAAAAGGACACATTCCACTCATGTAAAAACACGCTGATTCCTGGACCGTCTGTGGGTCAGATTGAGAAGGCGATTGGGCTGGATCCGGCCTCCAGGCCTTAGTTTGCCCACCCATGCAGTAGAGGGACTCTCTAGCAGACCATTCTATGCAGTCCTCCACAAGCAGAGGAGAACAGCGGCACTGCAAAGGCTGCCTCTACACAGCAGTGGCTCAAAGCAACTCAGACACAGGCTCAACAAATCAGGAAGAGCGTTTGCATATAAAAACAACTCCCAGTCCTTTTGGGACCAAAAGTCAGCAACATTTAGGTGTCTGCTCGGTGCCATACAACCAGCAAGGAGACTACCCCCCCCCCGCCCCGCCCATGGAAGCTCCACAATCAACACCTTAACTTTTAAAATACATTTTTGAATGTATAATTTTAGGAGGTTTGCATGCCTGCAAGGGGAAATGTGTTTTCATTGCTGCAGCTATGGTGGGGAAGGGGGTCTGGATCCAAGCCAGCTAAGTGCACAAACTCTGTTGTTTGGATAAACACTTCCTTTCCAAGCTGGCTGGCTGGCTGACTTTTCCTGAATCCGCTCGCAGGGTCAGCCAGCTGCAACATCTGAGGTTAACTCAGTCAGTCCTGGGCTACACCATACATTTAAAGCACAATGACACCACTTTGAACAGTTAAGGCTCCCCCATAAAAATCCTGGGAGCTGTGGTGTTCAGAGTTCTTAGGAGACCCCATTCATTCCCCCCATGGTATGACTATTTTTTCACCTTCCCATTTCGACTCTCTGGCACCCTATCTGCATAACCTAGCAATTCCAAAATATAGGGGCGCTTTTACTCTTGCAAGATGAATGTATTGCCCTCGGCTGTACCTGAGGGACGATTCCAACAGATTCCACACGAAAAACGCTTATGTCCCTGTGGAGATGGCAGTACTGAATCAGTGGCACATGCCCTTCTGGCTTTATAAAGACTTGAGGAATGAGATTATCACCCCTCTTTTATTGTCCATTCCGGGTCACCCAACCACTGCCACAGTGTCCTTTCTCTTGGCAGATCAAGATGAGCAGGTGACAGCAAAGGTTGCAAGCTTTTTAGCTGGGGCAATCAGAATAAGATCCACTATTGGACTATTGATTCAAAACCCTAAAATACTTTTTATATAATTGACTTTTTATTTCTATTCTTTGTATATCATATTGCTGTTTTATTGGTATGGCCGATGGCTGACGCAAATAAAAATTCACTCATTTGTTCATTCCCCTCACCGAGTTACGATTCCCAGAGTTCCCTGGGGCGAGGGATTGGTTGCCTCAGGGAACTCAGGGAATTGTAACGCTGCGAGGAAGGAATTGTAAGACCTCTCACCACCCTGAACAAACTATGCTTTCCTGAATTCTTTGAAGGAAGGCACGGCTGTTTCAAGTCCTATGATACTGTTTCAAATGTAAGGTACAGAAGGGGCCCGAGTCAGGTTCAAAACTAAAGAGCCACAGAAAAGCAAAACAAGAGGGGTCATGAACTGCCCATCTACAGCAGCTGGCAAGCAGGTTGCTGCCTTCCCCAAGAAGGTGAGTTGTACTTTATTTCTATTTTACTAGCAGCAGTTGTTTCTAAATCTAAATTTATACATATAAATCAGCACATGAAAATTTTATACAAATATTTACCCTTGTCCCCCATTTTGTTGATACATTTCCTCTCTCTCTCTCTCTCTTGGTGAAGTGGGGACTGCTATTGCTTTTTTTCCAGAGATTTATTTAATTAGAATATTTTTTATATTTCCTGTAACAAGAAGTTCTCAAAGCAGTTTACATAGGAAAAGGTAGCTGAATAGTGAAGTTGCTCACAGTCTTGGTAAGGGTGTGTGTGTGTGTGTGTGTGAGAGAGAGAGAGAGAGAGAGAGAGAGAGAGAGACTTTCCCTTCCTTCTCCCCCCCATTTAATATTAAAAGTAGAACACCACTCACCCCAATCTACAGCCAAAGGTCCATTTAGAAGGCTTCTTTAGTTCGAAACCTTTCAGTGATATGATTCTTAAGATGGCTTGCACAGGTTGCAATTGTTTAATACAACTTCCTAAATAAATTGTCACTCAGGGTGTGCATGTTTAAACCCTCTAAGTGGCATATATAAAACAACTAACAATGTGTGGAAGGGTGAATCTGTCAATTTCAGCTACTCTTTCATTCCAGTATTCAGTACTTGACATTTCGCAAATCAGTTTGTGGATATTTTTTAAGTCCTCATGAAAATTCACCAGCACCTCTGTGCAAATTTCTCCTGCTATGCAATTTTACCTCAGAGCACATTTTGACAAAGCACATTTCCCCTGATATTTACTTTCCCTAGCAGAATGCATTTTTCTATTTTATTTCACTGCTATTTGCATTTTTATGCCCACTTCAGCAGAGTAAATACATATTTATATAAATTACTTGGCTGGAGAACTGCATTTGCAAAAACTGAAGAAGTTCCAGTTTTGAAGGATGGCTGTACTTCAGTTCATATATTGTTTCAGAAAGTGGAAATTAGGTCTGTTTGCTTTTCAGTGCAAACCGAATAAAACGTATCTCCCATCCCTATCAATAATACACAGATAAAACCAGCAAATTTTAAAAATATGTTATCTCGGCTCGTAAATAACTAAATTATGTGTCTGGACAGAACTGCTGAAATAAAATAGTTTTTAGCAGGCAGGTAGAACATTATAGCATAGTGAAGGTCCCTTCCAAATGTTAGTAGACAGTTTCAATGCGTAGTTTCTCCTGCACTAAAAGATCAGCTTCCAATGCATTAAATCCACACACAACTCGGCAGGTCCTCCAGCTGATGGCAAAGGCTAGTATATGTTTCCCTTTGATTCTATAACCCTAGGGCTACTGGCAATTGGAGTCAAGTGTCCTTTCTGGCAAGATGAGCTGGGGAAAAAGCACCCTATAGCTGTTCCTTCTAAATGGCTGATGAACAGAGTATTCCCCTTGCTATTACAATGTTCTTGAGAAGCAAGGAAGGCAGACTCCCAGGGACCTTTCGGCCATCTGACCGATGGATGGGGCCGGAGTGTCCCCCCCCCCCTTCTGCTTTGCAGTCTCAGGGCAACTGGCAGATGGCTCCCAGTTCTGTACTGCATTCACTTCTGGCTTGACTTAAACGAGGCTTTAAATCAATTAATGTAACCCACGGCAATCAAAACCTTTTGGGGGCAATGGCACATTTGGAATTTCGAAAAAGTTCTGTGGGCACTAGTCAAAAAATGGCTGCCACAGGTATGTGGCATAACACAAAATGGCGGCCATATATAAAAGAGCAAAAAAAAAAAAAGGATACAGGATTTTGTGAAATGGTGCAGGCATCCCCTCTACTGATGGGAAAAAGCGCTTGTATCAGCCATTGTCACACTCGTTCACAGAGAGAAGCAACACAGGCCAGCTATTAATATCATGTCATAAAAGCAGCATGTGAGTCTTGAACTCTACATCACAAAGTCCCTAGGGGACAATTCCTTACCCCATATCTTGTACACAGAATTGGAATACTTTTTTAACTGTTTTCCTGAGACGTTGAAGACTGCAAATATAAGATGAGGAGAAAGAATAGCTAGTCTGTAGCACTGCATCATAGCTAAGTGTATTCTTCTAAATTTGTAGGTGTCAGACTCCCCTAAATTCCTGGGTCCAGTAGTTTGTGTGCATTTAACCAAGTCTTTGAGAGTTAAACTGGATGCCAAACTCCTAATTCCTGTGTTCAGGAAATCGCCTGGGGTGATGGGCCATTAGGAGAACATAATTAAGGCGATGAGCTATTAGGAAGGCCAACGAGAGGGGGCTGTGTGCCAGATGGCAAACTCAGAGTTCATTAGAAGAAAAAGGCAGAGTGTGAAGTAGTCTGAGAGTTGGCTGGGATGGGACCTAGAAGGATAAGGTTGCAGGCTGGTAAAGATGGCAAGCTGGATAAGGTTGCAGGCTGGTAAAGATGGCAAGCTGGAAAGAAGGTCAGGACATGGTGGTTGATTTCTTGTGGGATCTAAGGCTGCAGCTGTGGGAGAAACAAAACCCCTCCACCGAAGACTCAGGTTGTATATAATAATAATAGTAATAATAATAATAATAATAATAATAATAATAATAATTTATTATTTATACCCCACCCATCTGGCTGGGTTTCCCCAGCCACTCTGGGCGGCTTCCAACTGAATATTAAAAACAATACAGCATTAGACATTAAAAACTTCCCTAAAGAGGGCTGCCTTCAGTTGTCTTTTAAAAGTAAAATAGTTGTTTATTGCCTTGACATCTGCTGGGAGGGCGTTCCACAGGGCAGGCGCCACTACCGAGAAGGCCCTCTGCCTGGTTCCCTGTAACCTTACGTCTCGCAATGAGGGAACCGGCAGAAGGCCCACGGCGCTGGATCTCAGTTTCTGGGCTGAATGATGGCGGTGGAGACGCTCCTTCAGGTATACAGGACCAAAGACACCACAGTCTCTGCTGTGGCTCATTTCTAAAAGGAAACACGGACCCTGGGCGAGTGCCTGGAACCCCTGGAATCTCGTACAGCTTTGAAATTGGGGTGGTGTGCAACGGTGATCAAATATACTCTAGTACTGAAGTATCTATGGAGTCTCTGTGAATACTGGACTCAAAGTTGTTCCAGACACTGTCCTATGTTTCAAGTTCAAAGCAGAAAGTGGAATGGAATGCTCGGTTCACTTCCAGTATATTTGGCCTACAGACCATAAACAAGTGATGATATGGAAGCCTCTTGAAAGGAGGGATTGCTGCCTGGCTGGAGCCCTGAACTGGAACATTCCATGCTGCAATATTTTTTGCAAGTCTCTCTTGTCGTGGCTAATAGCTATTGACGGAAGTGCCCTCCATGGATGTGCCTAATCCTTAATTTATTTATTTTAAAAAAAATAAAGCTCCAAATAAGGGGTTAGGCTTTTTTTTTTTGCAAGAGATAAATTGCTATGTTGTGGCTACGCAAAGTTATTCCAAAATACGCATTACACATCGGGACAAAACAAAACATTTGGTAAGATAAAGGATTGCTCCTGTGGTTCTGTATTCTGCTCGATAAAGGACCAAGGCCAGGCAAGGAGACTGGAAGATGCAGCCAATAAACACGTGATCTTCTGGATGAGTCTGTGGGGGGAAAAGACGGAATGGACATCTTTAGCGTGTCCCTGCTTCTGATGTTCCAGAGACCTGTTCGGACTTTGGAGTTAACAGTTTTACGGGGTATGGGGTGGGTTTTTCAGATAGGAATGTGTATTAATTCACATATTTCAAAATGTGGTAACCAACCCTGGCTGTATTTGCTCCCCCTCACAGTGGGTTAAGTACTTAATTCGTTCCGGAGGTCCGTTCTTAACCTGAAACTGTTCTTAACCTGAAGCACCACTTTAGCTAATGGAACCTCCTGCTGCCGCCGCGCCGCCGGAGCCCGATTTCTGTTCTCATCCTGAAGCAAAGTTCTTAACCCGAGGTACTATTTCTGGGTTAGCGGAGTCTGTAACCTGAAGCATATGTAACCTGAAGTGTATGTAACTCGAGGTACCACTGTATTCCTCCGAATGAGACTCTGGGCATCTTCCTTCCCCAATGGTACCACTGCCAGAGTTATCTTTTGTTTCAGACAGCAAACATCCACTTGCCTGCTGCTGGGTACAAAATCCCGTGATTTGATAGGCCTTGGTCTGATTCAACAAGGCCATTCTTTTGTTACTATGTCATTTTTATACTTGGCCCTGGGAACGCGAAATTATTGCTTTTTTCGCTCCTGGAAGTGAATGCAGTCCTTCAGCAGCTTGGGCTGAACGGGGGCTGGGGGGGGGATTTGCACACAAAGATTGCACAGAACAGAGATGAAATAGCCCCCATTGATTGGTTCTCTCTGGGACCAAGATACTGAGAACAACTGGAATAATGAGTGCTAGCTAGCATTAAACCTTTTGTGGAGTAATTGCTGTAATTTGAAACAAAATGGGAGATAGGAATGAAGGGCGGTGGTGGTGGGAAGCTGGCATAAGTGCTGCTAATATAATTGGCCTGGTGGTATTAGTGCATCCTAGCAACTCCTGTCATTCTGGGGAGCCAAAAGGGAGAGAAAGGGGGCTGATGTTCCGTGTTGTCGTTCAATCGAGCATTTGCTTCTGCCTAGCAAATACTCTCAGATACGGTAATTGAAAAGGCTTTTTTAAAAACACACACAACCTAGCTAGACTTTAACTGAAGAATTCAGAAGAGCGTTTGGTGATGGAAAATTCATCTACAGTCATACCTCATGTTACGTTTGCTTCATGTTACATTCTTTCAGGTTACGTCCCACGGCAACCCAGAAGTACTGGAAAGGGTTACTTCCAGGTTTCGCCGCTCGCACATGCGCAGAAGCGCTAAATTGCGCTCTGTGCATGCGCACAAGTGCCAAATCGCACCGTGCACCTGCGCAGATATGGCACTTCAGGTTGCACTCTTTTCATGTTGCAAATGGGCCTCCGGAAGAGATCCCATTCGCAACCAGAGGTAGGTACCACTGTACTAGGGACCCACCATTTCAGCTTGAGGATTGTAGCTGTTGGGGACGGATGCCTTTGGGGTAACCAAGTTGTGTACTGGCAGAAGACCAAAGTGTTAGGTTGCTTCCATATAGCCTAATTTGTATGCATGTGTCCTGATTTGTATGTAAAAGGTAAAGGACCCTTTTTTACCTTACCTTTGATTTGTATGTATGACATGCGTAGGGATGTTAGAACACATTGGCTCTTTCCTGAGCATGCCTTCTGATTTGTTTACTGGGAGACGAGTGGTACATTTAGACGTGGGGAACATTGCATCAGTTTTCTGGACTATAATGCTAGTGCTTCTGTTTTCCAATGTTCCTTTCACACCTGCTGTGTTATAGAACTGGGGCTTTCTAACTGATATACCAGCATGTCACACTAAATTTCATTCACTCCAGTGAGTGTTGCATGACACAAGGAACATCATCGGACAAGTCCCATCCGCCGCCCTGAGCCCGGTCTTGGCTGGGGAGGGCGGGGTATAAATAAAAATTTCTTCTTCTTCTTCTTCTTCTTCTTCTTCTTCTTCTTCTTCTTCTTCTTCTTCTTCTTCTTCTTCTTCTTCCTGCACATGCATGGTTCTCTTCCTCCATGAATCATCCAGGACAACAGCAGGAAAGGACTGTATGCTGGTATACTGCCCCAAATTTTGTCTTTTTCTGAGTTCCTGGGGGCTGCAAATGGAAATTTTCTGGAATCAAATAATACAAAAGCAAGCGCTAAATACGGACTATATGCCATTAGTTTCCCAGAAGTGGCTTTTATGACATGGAAAAGCTAAAATATAATGTGGAATAGAATGCTATCAGTGTACCACACTTGTCGAGGAACAGGTATTACGATCCTGTTTGTTCCTTCACTGCTGTGTCTTCACAGCTGGTGTCACAAGGTGTAGGGCAATTAGGCATGGTTTACGAAAAATCAGAAGCACTGCAGGGCTAAAAAAGGCCTGCTGGCCAGAGTTTCCTCACCAGTTCATTACACCATGACAGTTAAAGTGAGATGTCAGTTTGCAGGAGACCCTTGTGAACTGGCCTATTGCAGGCTGGATTGTCCTCCTGCCACTGAATTGGCCAATGACGGCAGGAATTTAGGGGGCGTTCTCCTGGGTGCGGTGCCAACTGACCAGTAGCAGTGCTTGGCACTGCGCCCATAGCAAGAATAAATGCCCAGCCTGCAGGGCCTTTTGGCCTCTCACCATGCTGGTTCTCCCACCTGCCCACCCTCAGATTAGGGTTTTTGTGGATGGAAGCCAGATTTAGGGGTCGGGCAGGAATTCCCCCCCCCCCATCTGGCAAACTGGCTCTGCCATGTGGGTTTTCGCCTACCTCATAGCAATTGTCACAACTTTGTAAAGAGTATAGGCATTGGGTAAGCCTTGTTTTGGTTGGGGGGAAGGTTGTAGCCTCTGCCTGCCCCTCTACGGGTTAGGGTATCCTGTTAAAAGGATCTGGGAAGAGTGGCTCCTGTCCAATGCCCAGATGGGGACTAGAGCCATACCACTCCTCCAACAGGGACCACTTAGGAGATGCCCTGATTTGACGTAGGTCATAGACAGTGTGCCCCCCCCCCCAAGCTGGCTTCACCCTTAGAAACACTCCCAGCGGACAGACAGAGGAGTGACATACACAGTTGCTTACCTCATTGCCTATGGCCAAACCTCCACATCTGTAACCCATAAAGTTGTGTCCTTATTTGATCCCAAGCCAATATGCTGTGTGTTGTCTAGTTATTTGCACCTTGGGGAACAGGGTGGTCACAGGGCCTCGCCACGCAAGCAGATGATGTCAGAACAATATAACCAAGAGTGTGAATTCACTTGATCTCAAAGATGGCTGTCTGCGAGGCTATCCCTATGTTACTTTTCTTTTTGTCCAGGACATGGTCATTTATTTATTTTTTTGCTGGGGAACTGAAAATCAGAAGAGCAACTCCTCCGCTGAAGATTTTCTAATATATAGTGGGGATTTTGGTGTACATACTTTGTTTGCAGGTGCTGTGAGAACCTGGCACTCAATAAAGCATAAACCTTACCCTTTATCATAAAACAAATATTGTCCTCCTACTTAGTTTTATTTCAGCAGCAGGCTTTTCTTCCACTGCTCAAACATATATCTGAGTTCATGCAACACTAGCTGTGTGATTCTTTTAGTTTCTCAAAAAGCATGGGAGCCATTTATTAATTTGCAGGAAAACTAGGATGCTTTGAAACAGCGAGATCTAGCAGGCAGTAATTTCTGCCCATTAGACACTGGTGTAGTTGTGAGCTTTCTGCATCTATGTTAGTATGAGGACTATTCAGCTCCTAACTGCGAAGTGCAATGCTGCAGAGGAAAAATATTTTCAGAGCTGGGAGGAAAATGCTGGGCGTTCCATTGAAAAATACAAATATATTGGCATTTGGATCTTTAGCTACATGATCACTAAGGAACTCTAAAAGATGGTATATCCATAAGGATTGCAGTGACAGAAAAACAGATCTCTTCTGTCTTCCTCAACCTGGTGCCCTCCATATGTTTTGGACTTCAACCCTCAATATACCATTGGCCATGTTGTGTGGGGCTGATGGGAGTGGTAGTCCAAAATTTCAGGAATGAACCAGGTTGGGGGAGGCTGCACAAGTAACAGAATAACATAAAAGAGATATGCTAGATCAAAGGGCTGTGTACACACTATAACTTTAGAACACATTTAAAGCACATTCCTTCCCTCAAAGAATTCTGGGCACTGGAGTTTACCCCTCACAGAGTTACAATTACCAGCATTCCTAAACAAAAAAATTCCTTCCAGTAGCACCTTAGAGACCAACTCAGTTTGTTATTGGTATGAGCTTTCGTGTGCATGCACACTTCTTCAGATACACTGAAACAGAAGTCACCAGACCCATATATATATATATATATATATATATGAAGGTAAAGGTAAAGGGACCCCTGACCATTAGGTCCAGTCATGGCCGACTCTGGGGTTGCGGCGCTCATCTCGCTTTATTGGCCGAGGGAGCCAGCATACAGCTTTCGGGTCATGTGGCCAGCATGACTAAGCCACTTCTGGCGAACCAGCGCAGTACACGGAAACGCCGTTTACCTTCCCGCCAGAGTGGTACCTATTTATCTACTTGCACTTTGATGCGCTTTCAAACTGCTAGGTGGGCAGGAGCAGGGACTGAGCAGAGAGAGCTCACCCTGTTGCGGGGATTCAAACCGCTGACCTTCTGATCGGCAAGTCCTAGGCTCTGTGGTTTAACCCACAGCGCCACCCGCATCCCTTTTAAATATATATATATAGTGTGAGGGTAACCAGTATTCCTAAAAATACTACAGTGCTCAGAATTCTTTGAGGGGGAAATTTGCCTCAAATGTGCTGTAAAGGTAACCATTGAGTCTAGCATCCTGCTTCCCACAGTGGTCGACCAAGAGCCCTTCAACAAGGATGACCCTCCAGATGTTGTTGGACTCCAACTTCCATCAGCCACAGCTAATCATCTGGGATGATGGGCATTGCAGCATACTGTCAGGAGCTGGAGCCAGACGTAGGTCGGCAATAAAAAAACCACAGTGACCGTGAAGTTTGCTCTTTATTAGAAGAAACCAAAACAGTGGAGGCCCAGTGATCTCAGGAACTCTTCCCACAGGTCTTGCTCCAATGAGGCAGTTGCAAGGACTGACTTAACTGGCTTGGCCTGATGACAACTGAAATCCAAGAACAGCTGGAAGGTGAAAGATTCCCCCACCCTGTTGTATAGAAAACCAATGCTACAAATGTTGTGCTGAATGTGATTATGGCCATAAAGCTAACAGCCCAGTTATTTGGTATATTGGTTAGAGTGCTGAACCAGGGAGAGCATCAATTCAAATCCCCACTCAGCTCACTGGAGAGCTTGGGCAGGTCTCCATCTTTCAGCCTAACCATCTTGTTCTTTCCCTTCAGGTATCAAAATGTCTTCAGCCAGCCCTGAACCAATCTCATCCACACCATACATTAAAAGCACTATTATACCACTTTGCTAGTCATGGAGAATCCAGGAACTGCAGTTTTCTAAGGGCGCTGGTAGTCGCAGCTCTATGGGGCCATTGCCCTTAACAAACTACAGTTCCCTGGGTTCTCCATGACTGTTAAAGTGGCATCACAGTGCTTTAAATGTATCATGTGTTGTGACTTCACTTCTTTCCCTGGTGCAGTGGGTGAAATTTGAAGCCCCACCCCTGTGTTGAGAAGTGAGGTGGCTTCACAGCCCGTAAATGAGGAGGTAAGGTTGGTGTTTTGATTAAGGCCGCATTAAAACCATACCTTTAAACCACTGTGATGCCACTTTAAACAGCCATGGCTTTTCCAAAAGAATTCTGGGAACTGCAGCTTGCTGAAAGTTGTTAGGAGGCTCTCTTCATAAGATACTGTAGCTCTGTGAAAGGAACAGGACCCTCCTAACAACTGTCATTGCTTTAGATGTAGCCTTGATTATCCAATAAGTAACTCCTGAAATCTACCTTGTTACACTGCCAAATACATAGACTTCCCTCTTCCATCTCCACTGAATACTGAAATCTAAGATGGCACCCATATTCGTATGAGGACTATGGGTAAAAAGCGGGTGAGATAGGAAAGATATATTCAAGAGCACCCTCTGAACTGATCTCAAAGACTGCAGTAAACGTTTGCTGGTTGCTAAAGCCCAAACTTTGGAAGTAATTCATTGGCCAGCACCGGGGTGGGGTGATGACTTCTAATCTCGGGTTTTGCCCTAGAAGAACTTAAACCCTTGCCGAATGCTTTTGTTGAGTTAGCGCTTTCATTTGTCGTTGAAACAACTGGTTTTCTATGGTATCTCCAAGATAATAATTCACCCTCATGGTCACTTGGCACAACTATGGATGGTAAATAGTAGAGAATGGTCAAGGAGACCATGCTCAGGGTGACTCCTGATTAGAATTCAGTTCAAAGCCAAGAACGAATTGGGCTCACAGTAGAAATCTTAGATTACATTTTTACTAGAGAAGGCCATATTGTAGGCTGGGGGTGGGCATGGGGGTCACTTGATTTTCCACCAGGTAGCTCAAGTCCCTTAGGCCATCTGCCACTATGTGCAAGTCCTTAGCATGGTGCATTTCTCTCTGTTTGTTCTGGGCAGCGTTCCGGATTGTTAGGAACATTGTACCCCTAATCAGGCATTTACCGTGAAAGCACGAGGACACAGTAAGTTGCTACCAGACTACTATGTCATTCAGCTATTCTCTTATTAAGAACTTCATAAAATCAGAAGAGCCAAAGGCCCATCTAGTGCAGCTTCCTGGTCTCATATTGGTCACCTTCCGGACTTGAGCTGCCATATTTGCAAAATATGAAAGTTGCTGATACCTTTTAGAGTTGCTACTGAATTTTCCCCAGTACAAACTTTGGAGCAAAACTACAGGCTCCTCCTCTTGATGAAACACCTGTTATGGATTTGGACAGAAGACGAAACAGTATGAGGATTTCTTCTTTAATTAGCTGTTTCAAGTGCAGAATAATCAGAAGCGGAATGTCAATCTGGGATAGCTCTTGGGTCAGAACAAAGTGCACTAACTTCTGTCTTCTGCATTTGAAACATACGTATGGAAAAGCAGTAGGTGCTGGCTCAGCCTAAGATAGTTATTCTTCCTGTTAGATTGTCACATTTGGTCCTTCTTTATATTTTTTTCCCTTGGTCTCTAACAGAAAAAATACTAATAGAAATGTAGGAGGAGGTTTTGACTTTATGGGGTGTACCTAGATTTGGAATTAAAATCTTCTCCCCTAAAGCGCTTGCAGTCTCATTCAGTTTTGTGTTGCCTTGCATTTGCACCATCCATTTTTAATGCTTTTCCTCATCCGTCATAAAATGGCCTCTAGGCTCTGCTGTTCCAAGAGAACAGCCGTATAATGTCATCCTGGCAGTATATGTGGTCCGAGAATACAATCAATACTTTAGCTTGGAGGCAGGGGGCGGGGAAATAAAATAAACATATAAAAATCATTTCCAGAAACCTTCCTATGGGGAGACTTACAGCAAACAGAGACCTGAACTTCATTGACTCCAGGATAGCTGCAACGTATAGATTAGAAATAGGGACGCAGGTGGCGCTGTGGGTTAAAGCCTCAGCGCCTAGGGCTTGCCGATCGAAAGGTCGGCGGTTCGAATCCCTGCGGCGGGGTGCGCTCCCGCTGCTCGGTCCCAGCGCCTGCCAACCTAGCAGTTCGAAAGCACCTCCGGGTGCAAGTAGATAAATAGGGACCGCTTACCAGCGGGAAGGTAAACGGCCAGAGCAGCGATGTCACGCTGGCCACGTGACCCGGAAGTGTCTCCGGACAGCGCTGGCCCCTGGCCTCTTAAGTGAGATGGGCGCACAACCCCAGAGTCTGTCAAGACTGGCCCGTACGGGCAGGGGTACCTTTACCTTTACCTTATAGATTAGAAATAGCTCCCTGAGTAACAACAAGAAAATCAGACACTTCCCCAGCATCTATCTACCGTCTTAAGCATTGATTTTCCTGTTTTTGATGCTATTACTTTTGCCCATTTTTGAACATTTATTTCACACTACAGTATCTGTTGCACCATGAAACTGTAGCTTTATGACCAATTTACCAGCAGGTCATGCTTAATTTCATTCACACTAGTGTGACACAATGAACATCATTGGACACATCATTACCTCCCACTGTTTACATGCATACATGTTTCTGTTCCCCCCTGATTCATCCATGAAAACAACAGGAAAAAATGGTATGCTGCCCAAAAAATGGTATGCTGTCATTTTAAATGGGTGAAACTTAATTTTTGCAAATTTCTTCAGTGAGGGGTCTTAAAAATATGTTTTTGGGTGTGAGGAATTCAAATCTGTTATTATTTTTGTGGTTGTACAACATTTAGCTTGGAAGTTTATGGTTGATAAAGAAGCACATAAACTGCTTTCAGTAAATGAAAGAATTTTAATTTTACCCTCTGAAAATGTCAGGCAATGCTTAATAATAATAATAAAAAGCACAAGTACTTGGCAATAATTTTTAACGATTTCTATTCAATTTTACACACATTTTACTTATCAAATTAATTTAACAAAAACATCTTTTGAATTCCCAAGTCATGTTACAACTTTGGAGCACCCCTCACTTTGGGAATTTGAAAGTTGAAAAACTCAACATGCCCTTGACACACACCAAATTTTGTCACTTTATTCCTGCAATTTTCTGGATTAATGGGGTTGCAAATGGATTATTCCTGGAAACAATTTCATGGAAATGAGTGCTAGATGCCCACTAGATTCTGCTATGTTTCCATGACTGGCTTTCACCTTATGTGAAAACTCCGATATAATACAGAAATTAACAGTTAGGGAAACAGAATAAACCGCTGTATGAATGCAGCATTTAGCTATGCTGTCTTCTATAACCAAGCACTCTAGCTCACTCATCTTGGCTCAGAGGCTTCTAGCCTAAACACTTATACATGTTTTCCTAGAGCACTGAAAACCTGTCAGATAGAAAACTCAGCTAAAGCTCTCACTGATGAATCAAAGCCCTTTTTTGCCAGCCACGGTATGCAGCCACCATGACAACAGATGCTACTCAGTAATTGCTTGCAGTTTTTGTAGTTCATGGGCCAGGATCCAAAGAAACAGGAAACTAATTCCATGAATCTTAAGGGTCTACTTTTATGAAACAGCGGCTTCCCACAACATGGGGCAAATTGATTTTAAAACAAAAGTGGAAAACGTCGAACAAATTCCACACAGGCTAATTCAGGATTTTATAGAAGCCCAAATTATGGCTGAAACATTTGCTCCTAAAATGTTTCCTAAGATCTCTCTTGCTGTTGTGTCTGGGTGGGAGAATATTCACCAAACTTTCTCTGAATATTTGTTGCCTGTGTCTGAAACCCAATTACCGTCCCCTCCAGATTCATCCTGATATGTTTGCACATATTTGCAAGTTGGGCAGGGGGAGTTATGGCTTTGCCACTGCTTATTCACCATTCATTCTGGGGTTTGCTGGGCGGCTATATGACATCACATCCAGCAACTGTTATCCTTTTCCTGTTCATTTCCCCAACACTTTCCTTGCTGCAAAAAGCACAGGGTTTTTAAAAAGTGTGCTTGATGTGCAGGAGCAACAAATCTACTTTAATTGCACACCCCAAATTTGCCGCATCTGCAAAATAGCACAAATTTCCCACCTGCAAAATAGCAGCAGTTTGTTTGATATCTATTTGTTGACTTTGCAAACTTCTGCCAGACTTTAAAATTGGTTTTGCAATCAGGTCATTCTGCTCCGAGGCAACCTCTCCATTTACGGCTGCTTATTCCACACAAAGGCAAGTGTGGCAGGGTGGCACGATTTTGATCCAAAAGTCCTTTTTCAATATTTACTTGCGTTCTTTAACTTCTAAAGAATAACTAGAAGAGCTACCAGTTGCATGTGACCTTGAAATGGATTAGCAATTTTGTCTCTGAAAGTCGGGCTTCAAGCAGCAACGATATGAAAAGAAGCAGGCAGCAGTGTGGGTGGGTTACACAACACTGATTACAATGTCACCTTCTCATGTCCGGGAGAAGAGTTTTAGCCCAGTCCTCTCTTTGACAGGTTCTCTATTCTCTTAGGAATGTATCTGTGTAGCATTTTTGGGTAAGGAGCAGCATCAAACCCTCCATAGCAGGCGTCAGCAAACTTTTTCAGGCTGGTCCACTGTCCCTCAGACCTTGTGGAGGGCCGGACTATATTTTTTTTTGGGGGGGGAATGAACAAATTCCTATGCCCCACAAATAACCCAGAGATGCATTTTAAATAAAAGGACACTTTCTACTCAAGTAAAAACATGCTGATTCCCGGACCGTACACGGGCTGGATTTAGAAGGCAATTGGGCCGGATCCGGCCCCCGGGCCTTAGTTTGCCCATCCATGCTCTACAGTCTTAAGTGGTAGAGTCTAGTCACAGGCAACCTCACCTACTGATACCACATTAGGGTATCATTTTGATTCCCCTAACTGAGGCTCTGAAAGTAGTACAGTATTGTCCTCATACTTACTCTGTTTTAGCTAAAGAATCCTTGTTTGTTTTTATGCTCATTTTGTGCCCTGCTCCTCAATACAAAGACATTATCAACTATCAATAAAGATGGAGTACAACACAGCAGCTACTAATCCAGATCTTTTAAAAATGCCATTCAAAATTTGCAATGACAATTTATTTATTTCAGTGGATCCCAACCTTTTTTTGGCCATGCCCCACCTAAGCATCTCTAAAATCCTGATGTCCCACCCCCTTGTGACATATAATTCTTATTACAGTAGTACCTCTGGTTATGAACGGAATCCATTCTGGAGGTCCCTTCGTAACCTGTGCCCAACGTTGGGAACCATGGATTTATTTGCTTAAGAATTTATAAACCACTTTGCAAAAATAAACATATCTATTTCCCCGGCATGTTGGAAAGGCTGTAGAGGGATGGACTCCTTTTTTCAAGCTTGGTAGGGCTGTAAGATAGTCTATTCAGTCTGGGATAAGATCTTCCATCCAATCATCAATATTATGGAATATTATGCCCAATTGAGCCCTGGCACTGTTATCACTAGATAAATGTTAATCTTAAATCTAAGAACCTAGTTTGTTTTCTGCTAAAAGTAACAAAACAAACCCCTGTGTTGCAAAGAGAATGTCAGCAATGTCTAGGCAACACGATGACCATGCACATACGCAATAAACAATCTTTATAGAATTCCTTCAAACCATAACAAGTACAAAATGAAATCTTTAGTTGAGATTGGTTATTGAGTATGTACATGGTCATCATGTTGTATAGACATTTCTGATGTTTTCTGCTAATGGCGGCTTGCTCAGCAATTGCCCAGCAATGGGGAAATACTACTGTAGTCCCAGTTGAAATCTCGATAAACAATATATGAGGGACATTGCGCTTTCAGAACACCTCACCTGCCATAAGAAGGTAACCAAAGGTACCTCAGAGAAGGATAATTTTGGTGAAATGGATTCCCTTTCTTTCTCTTTGATAAATGAAAAGGAAAATACCCTTCGTCCACCCTCCACACAGGAAGGTTTATGCAGAAGATATAATACTTTACAATGGAGTATATTATCAGATAAGTGCTGTCTGAATGCTTTACGAGATTAGCTCTTCCGGGTTGGCGCCATCGCCGAATGGCGGACTCCCTCCGAGCTTCGGAGGGAGCCTGCTCGGCAGGGGCTGGGTTCTACCGCGACGGCGACGCGGGGACCCTCAAAAACCATGGGCGCTGAAACCCATGGGCATGGTGACTCGGCGGGCACCGTTTGCGTCCCCCCCCGACCCACGAAGGAGCCTTTTTAAAGGCTGCGGAGCGGGTGACGGGGGTGGTGGTGCTGTGAGTCCTCCGCTTCCCCTGCCGAGCGAAGCCGCATGCCATTCGACGGAGAGCGCTGACTTCTTCCATTGAAAATTTGGACTTTAAAAGAATAACCCGTGAGTAATTGGAACTTGGATTAAAAAAGGGGAAAAATTCTTTTTAAATTCGGAGCGAGCGGGGGAGGTGCAAAAAGGAAGTCAGCCTCCCCCCTGTTGTAGAGGAGCTAAAGCAAAGGATTTGACAACTAAGATCGAGTGCAACCTTTTTTTGATAAAATTATTAACTTCGCGATGGAAAATTATAAGACTGGGCTGGAGGAGAAAAGTGGAATGTGAATTAAAAGGCAACCCCCCCGGAAACCCCGGGAGCGATCCGTAAGAGCGCCGGGAGAGGAAAAATAGAGGTTTTGACAGCTGTCAAAGGAGCTGTCAAAGCGGAAGAACAAAAAGAGAACTTTGTTACGAGGACTTTGCTGGTCACATTTGTTACAAATTGGATATAAATTGTTTAAAACAAGGAATAATAAGTTACTTTGACTGTTGGGTGTGATCGGGAAGGAAACTGAGCTACTATAATCCCTCTAGAGGAGCTGTGGGACACTACAAGTATTGTTGGCATCGAATTTGAATAGGACTTTTTATCTCCTGGGAAACTGCAGAAATGGAACACTATTTTGTCTACAGAGGTCTACACACTAAAGGAGACAATAGATTTATCTATTGAAGAATGGAAGGGACTTGACGTAATGTTTTGTTCCTGAATAACAAAGCCTCTGCAGAGGAATTAGAAGCTTTTTGGAATTAGAACATTTGTGCAGGAGAGCAGGAAAAAAAAAAAGAGGAGGAGAGAGAACAACAAGAACAACAAGAATAACAAGAACTGGACAAAGTTGGAAGATAGACTCCTTCCAAGATTGGACATGTGAAATCAAAGATGACCAAAAGACGGCAAAGACTAATAAAAAGACGGCAAAGCGGACTGGTGAAGGACTGTGGTTTAGATGTGGGAGCTCCAGGATGACAGTAGATATTGACGGACATTGGGAACGCAACCGGGAAAGGGGGGAGGGAAATTTGGAATCCAAAGGGTGTTAAATTACATTTTATTCTTTTTTCTATTTTTCTGTTTATTTTAATCTGTATTGCATATTAAAGAGGGGAACTCGTGGAAGGGAACAGGTCGATTTTAGGGGATGGGAAAATATTTTTTAAATTGGGTCAATGATAAATAATTTTAAAATTTGGGGTAAGAATTTGTTGAATCTATTTGAAAGAATTGGAATACAAGAGGGGGAGGGGAGGGGAAGTCCTGGAAGGATGCCAATGAAAATTAGGTTTTAAATTTGGATGTTTTTCTTTTTCTGTTATATTTGAAAATCTTTAATAAATATTATTTTTTTTTTAAAAAAATGAATGCTTTACGAGATTATCCTACTGGACATATTTTTTGCTACCGATGCTTTTTTATTGCAATTGTTAAAATGACAATAAAATTTTATTTGGGAGGGAGGGAAATATCTTGCCTTGGGTGTCTCCTGCTGGGTCCCTGACAAGGGGGGGGGGAGACTCCTAGCAGCCATTGACTGTTGCTAGGGTATTAAATAGGGCCTTCCGGTAATACATTAGAAAGATAAGACTTGCCCAGCAGGAAGAAAGCCACCTTTATTGACTGAGAGAGCCACAGCACACAGGAGAGGAGATTGGTGAAGCCTGTGTAACAAAGAGCGATTCTTTTCACTCAGATAACAGCTTCCTACTTGGATGTTTTCATGGTGTTCCCTCCACAACCACCCAATTTGCTTGTGATTTCACCTGCCTCCGCTTATGTTTTTCAGGTACTGCTATGCCGCCTGGGAGGCTGGCATTTGCAGAAGGAGCGCTGAGAGCAGGATGTGCAGTGAATTGTTGACATTCTGCTGCAAATGTCCCTTTGCCCACCCCGCACCCCCTCCGACACACGCATCCTGCACATAATCAAACTAGTCGCAGGCTGGGAGCCAACTCATGCAGACTTTTTGAGCGCTCTTGCTACAGCTGCCACGTCCTCAGTGATCATGTGAGAAGACCTTCTATATTCATTTCGGTCCGACCGTCACTTGCTTTCACAGTCAGCATTCAAAATGGAAAGGCCACACTGCATATGCTCAGATACACTCTCCTCGGGCCACAACCCTCATTAACCACGCTCCGAGGGCACATCCCACACCAGCATTCCCCGAGTGCTGTTGCCTGGGTAGAATGTGTCCCTGAACTCTCTTAATATTTTGTTGTTGTTGTTTAGTCGTTTAGTCGTGTCCGACTCTTTGTGACCCCATGGACCAGAGCACGCCAGGCACTCCTGTCTTCCACTGCCCCCCGCAGTTTGGTCAAACTCATTCTGGTAGCTTCGAGAACACTGTCCAGCCATCTCCTCCTCTGTCGTCCCCTTCTTCTTGTGCCCTCAATCTTTCCCAACATCAGGGTCTTTTCCAGGGAGTCTTCTCTTCCCATGAGGTGGCCAAAGTATTGGAGTCTCAGCTTCACGATCTGTCCTTCCAGTGAGCACTCAGGGCTGATTTCCTTCAGAATGGATAGGTTTGTTCTTCTTGCAGTCCATGGGACTCTCAAGAGTCTCCTCCAGCACCATAATTCAAAAGCATCAATTCTTTGGCGATCCTTTTAATATTACAAAGACAATATTTACATTTGTTGATAGGCCCACTTTTGTCTCTGGCCTCAACCATCACTGGCATTGGTCCCCCAAATGTTTCCCAGATGGGAATAGAATGGGTTCCCCATCTCTGCTGTAAGCCACTTCAGAACCTTTATAATATAATTAAATTGGCACTGACATGCAACAATACATTATTAGATTAAACGTCCTGCCAGCTAGCTAGCTGGCTTTACATATTCTCGGTAGTATTGCTCGATTCCCAAATTGCAAGAAAGACAATATTCCATTGGGCCTGCTATGGGAATGTTGAGGGTGGCAGGAGAGGATATATTGTTTATTAATATCCTTCCTAACTTGCACTAGCAAGTTTCTTCACTTAGCAGAGTGCATTCCCCTTCTTACGCTGCAGAAAGCTGGTTGCAAACTCGTGTGAGCTTCTTAAGACAATAAGCAATTCAATCTGGCTTGTCCAGATTGAGGTATGTTCTAATATTCCTGGTAAGACCCCTTTGGAACCCCTCCTAAAAGAATAGACACCATAGTCTTATTCACAAGTAACAAATAGTAGTTTTACTCGCGATCAGGCAGAGCACAGTGTGATCAATCCCTCAAGGCAGGCTTTAGGCTTAAAGTTACAAACATGTACAAACAGGTTTACCCCATATGGGAGATTACCTGGGGAACTGCTTGTGGCAGCCAGCAGTCCAGTCCAGGTGATGCAGGAAGCAGACAGGGCGAACAGGAAGGTCGAAAAGAGGAAGGTAGCAGCGTGACTTGGCCTTTTACCAGGTCTGGAAAGGTCACACCCACCTGCTAGTCCCATGCAAGGAAGGATGCTCCAGGCCAGGAGGAACAGGAAGTTTCGACTGCCTGGACCAAACATTCCCTTGCATGTCCACTCTAGCAAAACAAGGAATGTTGTACTTGACTGCTTCCAGCGGATTACATCCCACACCTGCTTTAGAACCTCAGACATAGTACGAAGTCGTAAATTGCTTCTCCAGAAACTAAAGTATAAGTTGTTAGAAACAGCAAGATGAGAAACTTAATAAACACTCAGCTGGAGAAGCAGAAACTTCTTCCTTCATTTACAAAACCATCATAGGGCTCTTTCAAGATTTACAGAGGAGGAACCCAGTTCTGAGCAATATTTTTAAGAACTGCATGTAGATCACTCATGTGTAATAAAAACATACAACTGATTCCCTTTATGGGCAGTGCCTCCCTCCCACAAAATATGCTTTTGCTAACATGGAAGTGTGATAATGGGGAAAAACTACATCTGCTGAGGTTCTTGTATTAGAAGAACAATGCTATCTTTTAAAAGATGATGCATACACTATGTATTGTTGGATCCATTTTACCTAGATGGCAGGAAACAGTCAGTTGCTCCTTTAATCAATCAGGTGCACATTCTTCATTGAATAAAAGTGTTTTAAACAGATTAATTGACTTTAATCCAAGATATACTGACCACTCCTCTTCCCTCAAAGAAGTTGGAATACAAATATTCTCATGAATTTGTTGTCTGAGCGCTCAGGTTACTCATATATTCCATGATGTCACAACAACTCAGCCAATCAGCGACAGAGGCTTTACACAACATAGATAAATGAGTAGGTGGAATGGCCACAGATGGACTCTCTTCTGGGGGGAACAACTGGTCCTAAGCCCACCTAGGCCAAAGTTTCTATAAGTTTCCCAGAGCAATAGCCACTGGGATAAATTTGAACTTCGCAGACACAGAACTATGGCTGCTATCCTATGCAAAGTTATTTAGAAGTGAATCTCACTAAACTGAAGCCCTCTTTGTGTGTTCAGAAGAAAAGGCTTAAAGTGAAGCTCATCCCATTGCCCCTGTGCGCTCTGGCTACTTTCCTGACCTTTGCACACTGGGCAGTGCACTGAAGGGGATTTCAGTTGAGCAATGTTAGAATTTGGAACCCAGAGCACTAAGGTTTACTGACTGAAGGGGCAGCATGCTTAGAATCTCCCTGGAGATGTCTGAATAAATGCCACAGGGCAGCACCCATAGAGACTATCAGGGGTAGGGGGTGAGAATGTCACACTGCATCCCCTCCGTATATTCAGCCCTCATGCAATATTTTGAATGCTGGAAGAGAGTTTTAGTGGGACTTGCTGCTGAGTTAACCAATGAAGGATTGGGTGGCTAGTCAATTTATTTTCTCTCTGTTTCATAGTAATGATTTTTAAAATGTATTATTCATACCCTGCCCATCTGGCTGGGTTTCCCCCAGCCACTCTTGGTGGCTTCCAGCACATATAAAAGCATAATAAAACGTCAAACATTTTAAATTTCCCAATACTTCTCATTCTTCCAGTGTTAGATTCAGCTCTCCAGATTTCTGCAGCCATTTGCATAAAAAAAATCCTCATCAATATTCTTCAGCATTTTAGTGTGGATAAACACATTTTTAGATGCACTTTCGATTAATGTGTTGTGACGTGGGGTTTGTGATTTCAGCTCTCTTGACATAATATGCTGGAGACAGTTCTCTAGTAACACTTCTTTATTAACGCAACAAGACTGAAACTTGAGGAGGGGAGAGCTACATTTATAGGGACAGGGAACAAGCTAGAAAGGATACATTTTGGAGGGAACAATATCAGACAATCACAGTCCTGCCTTTTGGAGGCAACCAATAAGACAGAGGATCCAAATACAGCAGCTTAAATGAACCAATAGTAGCTGTACCCTCTGGAACCAAAAGGCAGTTACTTTACCCTAATGCAAATACAGACAATAATAATACAGATAAAAAATCCTTTGACTCAATACACAACATAATGTACACATTTTTGTAACCAATTTTTCTTATGATAACTCATTTTAGTATCCTACATTCATTTTAGGCACATTTTCTAGAATACCGTATATGCATTTTTATAAACATTGTTGGTTGGAGAACGACACTGCAAGTGTGAATTTTGAAGGAAGGGTTTGGTTTGGTTCTCATATTGTTTCAGAAAGTGCAAGTTTGACAGATTCAGTTTCAAATGCAAACTGAATTGGATCTCTTCCCCTACCCTTAGTGATCAATAATCTAAAGCATGGATGTTCCAATCCTTTCCAATCCTGTGCCTCTAGTAGTAGCGCTAATGCTAAAAGGAAAGCAATTACTAAAATATAAAAGTTTTAAAAAAGGAAAAGGAAATACAGTGGTACCTCGGGTTAAATACCTAATTCGTTCCGGAGGTCCATTCTTAACCTGAAACGGTTCTTAACCTGAAGCACCACTTTAGCTAATGGGGCCTCCTGCTGCTGCTGCACGATTTCTGTTCTCATCCTGAAGCCAAGTTCTTAACCCGAGGTACTATTTCTGGGTTAGCGGAGTCTGTAATCTGAAGCGTATGTAACCTGAAGCGTATGGAACCCGAGGTACCACTGTACATTGGTGTATCTCTCATTGGACACAGAATGTATGGCCTATTCCTGTATCAGAAAAATTAACAGAAAGATTACATGCATTGAATAAAAGAAATGATGTAGACGATTTTGTTGAAATTTGGCATCTTTTTATAAAATAGTTTACTGATAATCCTGAAGAATGGCAACTACTGAAATCACAAACTAGACTTTAGCAAACTTAACTAGATTGATCTGTCCTGGAGTGGAAAGTGGGGGGGGGGGCGAATTGGGATTTCAGTTTTGTATCCTTTTCTCTCTTTTGTGAAGGAAAATCAATAAAACTATATATTAAAGAGAGGGAGAGAATATTCTAAAGCATGCCCCTCGAAGTGATTATTTTAATCCATGCAGGATTGCAACAAGCAAAGCTGGGGCTGGTATTCCTTCTGTATTAATGACACTGAAAGAAAATTATGTCCTTGTAAGCATTGTTTTCGCTTCTCTGTCCCTGACCATTGCAAAATAACGTGGTGGCTCTCAGGAATACGCTTTTTTAAAGTACTTGCTTTGTCTGTGTCTTTTTCTTTCTTTCTTTTTAATCTACAGTGTTCCAGTTTTGAAGGACACTTTTTTCAGATACCTCATACCTCTTAACAGTTTCTATACATTCCCACAATAATCATGTTTTTCTTCCTTCCTTTAAAAACAAAGCACCGTTTTACATGCGTAATGTACATCCTCCAGCACGTACTACTAGTCAAAATGTGGTCAGGATGTGCATCTTATACGTGAATCTAGAGAGTGCCAAAGCAAGATAATTCCAAGGGCATTTCGGTCCCTAATCAATGTGCGGCAGAACTGAGACGAAGGAATGTTTCTGTTTTTCTATCTTCACCTTGCAATGGATAAGAGAATTTTACTGCAAAGCTTTATTGGGTCAATTAACCCTTTGGAAACCTCACAGCAGATTACTTTTTTTTCTAACACTGTTTTTAAAAGGGTTGCTCATCTGCAGTACAGTTACACAAGGGATGGAGAATCTGTGGCCCGGCAGATGTTGTTGGACTACAGTTTCCATTATCCCTAACCATTGACTATGCTGACTGAAGCTGCTAAGAGTCCCAACAACTTTTACAGGCCACAGGTTGCTTGCTCTGGGATGCAACATACTGTATTTTATTTAGCTGCATTATTAAATGCATTGTGAGAGGAGTGGAAGAGCAAACATCTGGGTTTCCCCAAGCCAGCTGTTGTGCCTGGATGGCTGCATAAGGACCTGCTTTCAGAGAGTCAGTTTGCTATCTTTAAAGGTAAAGGTAAAGGGACCCCTGACCATAAGGTGCAGTTGTGGCCGACTCTGGGGTTGTGGCGCTCATCTCGCTTTATTGGCCAAGGGAGCCGGCGTACAGCTTCCGGGTCATGTGGCCAGCATGACTAAGCCGCTTCTGGCGAACCAGAGAAGCGCACGGAAACGCCGTTTACCTTCCTGCCAGAGCGGTACCTATTTATCTACTTGCACTTTGACATGCTTTCGAACTGCTAGGTTGGCATGAGTAGGGACCAAGCAACGGGAGCTCACTCCGTCGCGGGGATTTGAACCACCGACCTTCTGATCGGCAAGTCCTAGGCTCTGTGGTTTAACCCACAGCACCACCCACGTCCCTTGCTATCTTTACTTAGTCCCAAAGCAGAATCTGAGTGCAAGAACACTCTCCCTGGTACATAGCCCTATGTCCATTTGTATAATTTAATAACCTAGTTTACGGCTACTTGTGGTGGTGCCTGGTGTTCTTTGGGCTGGAAGGCAGGGAGGCCAACAGTAGGTGGAGCCAGAGCTAATGACAGACTGCGCCAGCTAACCCCACACTGCTTCTCTGTTTATTCCTGCCTCTCCTCCCCCTGTTATTTCCCCCATGCCTTGGTCTAGATTGCAAGCCACTCAATAAATAGTGCAGAGATCTCTCCTCTTTTGTAAAGCTGTTGGTGCAAAATGAATACAATGAAAGGACTGCATTTCTTACAACTCTTGGCACTGACGATGTGGTACCAGTGAAGCTGGCCACAGGTAAAGGTGCTTCTGAGGAATAACTGGTTCCTGCAATATTGAAATCAGACTAGACACCTGTGTTTTCCAAAATTAACAAAAGCCAAGAATGGCATGAGTACAGAAATGTCCTGGAGTTTTCCCCTCCCTGATCTTTATACCTAGCAATCAGAGCAATGGTGTAATGGTTATGGTGCAGGACCTGGGGGTAAAGGTAAAGGTAAAGGGACCCCTGACCATTAGGCTGACTCTGGGGTTGTGGAGCTCATCTCGCTTTATTGGCTGAGGGCGTACAGCTTCCGGGTCATGTGGCCAGCATGACTAAGCCGCTTCTGGCGAACCAGAGCAGCGCATGGAAACGCCGTTTACCTTCCTGCCGGAGCGGTACCTATTTATCTACTTGCACTTTGACATGCTTTCGAACTGCTAGGTTGGCATGAGTAGGGACCAAGCAACGGGAGCTCACTCCGTCGCGGGGATTTGAACCACCGACCTTCTGATCGGCAAGTCCTAGGCTCTGTGGTTTAACCCACAGCACCACCCACGTCCCTTGCTATCTTTACTTAGTCCCAAAGCAGAATCTGAGTGCAAGAACACTCTCCCTGGTACATAGCCCTATGTCCATTTGTATAATTTAATAACCTAGTTTACGGCTACTTGTGGTGGTGCCTGGTGTTCTTTGGGCTGGAAGGCAGGGAGGCCAACAGTAGGTGGAGCCAGAGCTAATGACAGACTGCGCCAGCTAACCCCACACTGCTTCTCTGTTTATTCCTGCCTCTCCTCCCCCTGTTATTTCCCCCATGCCTTGGTCTAGATTGCAAGCCACTCAATAAATAGTGCAGAGATCTCTCCTCTTTTGTAAAGCTGTTGGTGCAAAATGAATACAATGAAAGGACTGCATTTCTTACAACTCTTGGCACTGACGATGTGGTACCAGTGAAGCTGGCCACAGGTAAAGGTGCTTCTGAGGAATAACTGGTTCCTGCAATATTGAAATCAGACTAGACACCTGTGTTTTCCAAAATTAACAAAAGCCAAGAATGGCATGAGTACAGAAATGTCCTGGAGTTTTCCCCTCCCTGATCTTTATACCTAGCAATCAGAGCAATGGTGTAATGGTTATGGTGCAGGACCTGGGGGTAAAGGTAAAGGTAAAGGGACCCCTGACCATTAGGCTGACTCTGGGGTTGTGGAGCTCATCTCGCTTTATTGGCTGAGGGCGTACAGCTTCCGGGTCATGTGGCCAGCATGACTAAGCCGCTTCTGGCGAACCAGAGCAGCGCATGGAAACGCCGTTTACCTTCCTGCCGGAGCGGTACCTATTTATCTACTTGCACTTTGACGTGCTTTTGAACTGCTAGGTTGGCAGGAGCAGGGACCAAACAACGGGAGCTTACCCCGTCGCGGGGATTCGAACCTCTGACCTTCTGATCGGCAATTCCTAGGCTCCATGGTTTAACCCACAGTGTCATCCGCATCCCAGGACCTGGGGGTAAGGTAAAGGTAAAGGTAAAGATACCCCTGCCCATACGGGCCAGTCGTGTCCGACTCTGGAGTTGTGCGCCCATCTCACTTAAGAGGCCAGGGGCCAGCGCTGTCCGAAGACACTTCTGGGTCACGTGGCCAGTGTGACAAGCTGCATCTGGCGAGCCAGCGCAGCACACGGAAACGCCGTTTACCTTCCCGCTAGTAAGCGGTCCCTATTTATCTACTTGCACCCGGGGGTGCTTTTGAACTGCTAGGTTGGCAGGTGCTGCGACCGAGCAACGGGAGCGCACCCCGTCGCGGGGATTCGAACCGCCGACCATACGATTGGCAAGTCCTAGGCGCTGAGGTTTTACCCACAGCGCCACCCGCGTCCCTTAGTTCCTGGGGGACCCGGGTTCAAATCCTCACTTGGCCATGAAGCTCACTCGGTGACTCTGGGTGACTGGGCTGGTTGCTACCTCTTAGCCTAACCTGCACAGTTTCTGCATCGCAGTGGTTTCTCATGCTTGCTTCACATGCAAAGGTCACTGGTTCATAAGTGGGGAGAAACCTACGGAAAGGGACATAGCTCAGTGGCAGAGTATTTTCTGTGCATGCAGAAGGCACCAGGTTTGATGCCGGGAACCCTCGGGTAGGGCTGGGAGAGTCCCTGCCTGAAATCCTGGGCAGCCGCTGCCAGACAGTGTGGACAAGTCTGCGCTAGATGGGCCAGCAGCCTGACTCTGTATGAGGCAGCTTCGTATGTATGTGCCTACCTCACAGGGTTGCTGTGGGGATTCAATGCGGAGGGGGAAAACTATGTATACCACCTCGAGCTCCTTGCGGGATACAATGCAATAAATAAATAGTGCTATATCGGTGGCCCAAATGAAATGTAAAGAAACGGAGGTGGGCAGGTGCTGCTTTCATTCTGCCCCACATGGGACCAAAGATTCCTGCCTTGCAGGGGTTGGACTAGTTGACTCTCGGCATCCCTTCCAACTCTGCAATTCTACGGCATCGTAGAATTATCACCCCCCCCCCCTTTCTTACCCCTCTTAAAAAAAACCAACAACTGTAAAACAAACTTGAATGTCCACCATGGAGACCCTTCCTCGGTTCGGAATGGGAAAATACAGGCCCTGCAGTCGCGAAGTTCTCTCTCTAGGTGGAGCCCCGAAAAAAGAAAGGGGGGAGAAATTATTTTGGACCGGGGGGGGCGGGGATCCAGGCAAAAAAGAGACGCGCGCTAAGGCGCACCTCCTCCCGGGCTGGGCAGCAACCCGAGCTTGCCAGAACGCAGCGCTTGCCTCCTCCCTGCCTCGCAGCCCCCCCCCCTCCGCTTCGCCCCTCCGCCCGGAGCAGAAAGTGCCGAGCAGATCCCTTCTTAAAAGAAGCCGCTCCCCTCGGCGGACATAAAGCCCGCCTCTCCCTCCAGGCGCAACTCTCTCCGACGCTTTCCAACTCTCCAACAGCAGCGGCGGCTACGGCCATGGGAAGAAGGAGAGGCAGCGGCGGCGGAAAAAGAGGAGGGTGCCTTGGGGGCGACAAGTGAGATCTCGGCAGCCTGGGTCGGGGTACGCGCAGCCAGGGGCGTAGCTGTTTGTCTGCCCTGGCGAGAGCGCAGCGTCCACGGAGACAAGGGAGCGCGCTGGACTTCTGCGCCTCGTTGGCAAGGCAGGTAAAGGAGGGCGCACGAGGGGCGCATTCTTATTCTGGGGTTTCCTTCGCGTCTCCCCCTGTAGGGGGTCGACTTTCCCCGTCCTCCCTCCGCCCCCACGGGAGGCAAGTGGTAATCTGATCTCCGTCGTGGAGGCTTGGAGGTTGGAGAGACTCTTTTCCTCTGCGCTCTCCGCCTCCGACGATCCCTGCGTTTCCAATCGCGCTCGCTCGCTGGAAGGCAAAGTTTCTTGAGTGCGCAGCGACTTCGCCTTGTCCCAGGTGAACGTGCAAACGAACGCCTGTTGATTGCAAACTTCGAGGAAGTTGGGGAGAGCGAAGGAACTGGTGGGCAGGATTCGCTTCCTCGGGCAATGGGAAGTTGGGAGTGTGTGTGTGTGTGTGTGTGTGCAAGGCCAGCTACTATAGGGAGAGGCACGGGTTGTTGTTTTTTGAGGGGGCGGTTGTTCTCAGTAGTTGAGAATTCTAGCAAGCGCCCCCTCCTTCTGAAAGAAAGAGGCGTCCTTTTCCTCCCAACTTTGACAGCTTGAAGCGAGATCGATGCCGCTTGTTAGGTGGAAATAGAGGTTTCTTTCTGGTGGAACACCCCCCCCCCCCGAAAGCCGTGTCACGTCTGTTGCAACAGGAACAACAAAGGTCTCGTGGCACCTCTTAAGACATAACACATTTCTGACGGCGGAATCCTTTGTGGACTACAGCTTGTCTCAGGACTCTTTGATAGTCCACGGAAGTTTATACCGTCATAAATGCGGTAGTAGTCCTTAAAGTGCCACAAGTCTCTTCGTGGTGGATGTTTGGTTTTTCTCCTGAGTTCTACTTTTGTTTGTTTGCTTGCTTGTTTAGGGTTCGGGGTGTTGCTTGCTGTTGTAAGCCAGAAGAGCTATTGCAACAAAGGTAGATTTCGATGGGGATGCTTAGTTGCATGGCTAACGAGGGCTTTTTCACTTTTAGACCAGTTTTTGACAAACTAGCTCACTTCACCTGTTGTTCTGGATGAGGCGGCATTTATTGCACCTGATATGAAACTGGCGTCCCTCCGCCAACTTTATATGAATTCTTGTCCACTCTCATCTCCCCCAAATTCAACACACTCTTGTCTTGTCCCAGCTCTCCATAAGAACACAGAATGCCCAGCCTAGCAGAACAGCACCGTTGCAGAATAGCACCCAAGGAGCAAATATCCTTGCAGCTCAACCCAATCCATGTTTTCTTGGATATAATAGAGTTGGGAGGAACACAGAAGGCCATCTAGTCTAAGCTCCTGCAATGCATGACTCTCTTGCACAGCATGGGACTCAAATCCACGACGTTGAGATGAAGAGTCTCATGCTGTAAGAGGCTGAGCTATCTGCTCCACTGTGTTCAGTGAGGCTAAGTAAAAGTGCATAGAATCACAGCTTTAATGTCCCCTGTCGGCACCAATAAAATGTTGAATACTGATGTTAGCTAGAATGGTATAGCTGCCTGCTTAATTACAGTCTTTCTATCCAGGCATTGTGCCGTTAAGGGTATTCATTTACTCAGCGCTATTAAAGATTCCCCAGGTAAACTCAAATTAAGTTTCATTGACGGGCTTACAGATTGCATTGATAGGTAATTGATATGCAGTTGCACTTTACCCACAATTACAATAATTACTCTTGTCTGCTTTCGCACAAATAAAGCCGGGAGGTCACAATCCGGCTAAAGTTCAGCACCGCTGAGCCTGCAAGCCTGTGCACACTTACCTAGGAGTTAATGCCATTGAGCACAAGTGGGATTTGTTTCTGAAGAAATGCAAATGCGATTGTGCTGTTGTCTAGTAGATTTCAATGGGATGGAGCGAACTAAGCATATGATTAAGAACACAATTATGCACATTGAACGCAGTTCGACTGAATGCGGTGGTAACTACTTCCACACAAATACACAACGCTTTGTGGTCCACACAAATACCCATAGGTTTGTGGTCCATCAGCAACAGTGGGGTTTTTGAAGTGCCTACCTTTGGTAGAATCGTGCCCATGAAGTCTTTTTAGACCACTGAGAAGGTGGATTTCCCCCCTCTACTCGAGATGGTTTATATAAAATGGAAGATCAAGCCTCTTAAGTCAGCCTTTTCAGCCCCCCCCCCCCCCCCCGCTCCTGCCCTCTGCAGACATTCCGTCCCCTGCACAGGGGGCTGTGTGAATAACAAAAGGGGTTTCAGGATGGGGGATGGGGGGCAACAGGCTTTCCCCCTTGTGCAGTGTGTAATTGTGTAGTGAATAATCACAAAGGGAACCTTCGCACAGAGTGATGGTGAGATAAGGAATGGAAGGTTAAGTTACACAGATTTCTGAACCTGGATTCGAAAAGATTTTCTGTGAGTGCACCAATATTTTGATCTGTGTACACACATTCCTGTTTACTCTGGCTCCAGTGCACTCCCACTGCTGGTGTTCAAAGAAGAGCACATGTTAGATTAGGGCGTGTTGAATTTTCCAGCTCTCAGCCTCCCAAAATGAAGGGGTGGGTGGGCTCAAAAGTTGTGACATTAGTTGGGAATTCAAAAGATGTTTTGGTGAAATTAAAAAATAATTTAGTTTTACTTGGTAGGTAAAACCTGTGTACGATTTCATAGAAATCATTAAAAATGATTGTTGAAGTACTTGCAGTTCTGTATCTATATTATTTATTTATCTGCTTACTATTTAGCATTATAGTATTTAGCATTATGACATTTTCAGACGGTAAAATTAAAATGTGTTGGTTTTTCCGAAAGCATCTTCCCTGCTTCTTCATCAGGTGTAGACTTAGCAAGCTAAACGTTGTCCAGTCACAAAAATAGAAGCAGATTTGAATTCCTCACACCCAAAAACATATTTTTAAGACCCCCTCACTGAAGAATTTTGCAAACATTACGGTAACTTTCACCCCCTAAAATGGAATGCCAATCCATATGTATCCTGTTGTTCCTTGAGAAATACTGCTGTTCGATGAGTTTTCCTGCAAACCAGCTTCTATCTGATTTGAAAATGTCAGCGGAAGTGTATACATTTGAGATACCTGCTGCACTGCACATAGGATAGCGCATTGGAGAAGCACCTATATTAATCTACCAAATGCCCTGCTTTGTTTAGAATTATACATATATTTCTAGACGGCTTCCCTCCCACCAGAAAGGACTTGCATGTTACAAATGTACCGTAGAATATAAAAAAATCCAGAAGTAGAAAAATATATGTATACAAGCAGTTACCGTATTTTTCGCTCTATAAGATGCACTTCTTCCCTCCTGAAAAGTAAGGGGAAATGTGTGTGCATCTTATGGAGCGAATGCAGGCTGCACAGCTATCTCAGAAGCCAGAACAGTGAGAGGGATCACTGCGCAGCACTCCCTATTGCTGTTCTAGCTTCTGGGATAGCCGTGCGAAGCCTCTTCAGGGCAGCGGGATGAAGGCTCCCCCTGCCCTGAAGAGGCTTCGCACGGCTATCCCAGAAGCCAGAACAGCGAGAGGGATCGCTGTGTAGTGATCCCTCTTTCTGTTCTGGCTTCTGGGATTCAGAATATTTTTTTCTTGTTTTCCTCCTCTAAAAACTAGGTGCTTCTTATGGTCTGGTGCATCTTATAGAGCGAAAAATACGGTAAATGTTACCTATTCATTAATCAACCAAGGAGGAAAGATGTACACTGTGGTATAAAAAGTAAATGACCAAGCAGGAAAACAAAAGCAGAGCAAGAAAAAATTAACTGCACATCAGGGGTAACAGAACAGCACCCTGTGTGGCTGTGTAGACACTGTGCCTTTTAAGCACATTTGAAACACATTTCCCTCTCAAAGAATTCTGGGCACTGTAGTTTACTAAAGGTTGCTGGGAATTCTGACTCCGTGAGGGTTAAAATGCACTGCTCAGAATTCTTTGAGGGAAGTAATGTGCTTTGAATGCACTTTAAAATTATGGCGTGGGCACAGCCTTTGGCCAAAGGCCCGCTGAAACAGGCTGGCTTTTAATAAGTGGTGAAGTGGAGGTTTCTTTGATATGCTCCTTTTAAAAAGCGAATATTTATTTATTTACTAAATTTATATCCCACAGGAGGCAAACAAGCACTGAAACAATAAAAATTTCTATAAAACAATTGCGATGACTGGGGAAAATCTTGGGTTAAAAGGCTTGTTGACAGAAGGCCTTCTTCAGTAGGTGCTGAAAAGATGGCGCCCGTCTAGTATTCAAGGGGAGGGAAATCTCAAGGATAGGTGCCACCATAGTAAAGGGGCAATTCCTACATTATGCACAAGAAACCTCCTGATAAGATGGTATCAGCAGGAGGTCCTCGCCTGCAGAGCACAGGCATAGATTGGGAACATAAGGCATGGTGGGAATTGTAGGCGACAATATCAAGATGACCACAGATTCCCTGTCACATGTAACAAGCATAACTGTCAACTTTTCCCTTTTCTTGCGAGGAATCCTATTCGGAATAAGGGAATTTCCCTTAAAAAAAGGGAAACGTTGACAGCTATGGTAACAAGCTCCCCAAAGATCTCAGTTCGTGTTCAGAACGCCAGGTTTCATAATCTTCTGTTTACAGAGTTCGGGTAAATTAGTACATGAAAGAAGAGAGAAGAAGGCATCTTCTGTTGAAACTTAAAATTTTAAAAGCTGCCCCACTGCCAAGATGTGTTGAAAATGTGATGTGTGCCAACTCCGGGCATCCTTGTCTCTTCTAAATGTGAGGCTCTCTGAAATGAGTAAAACAACATATTCCTTGTAGCTGCAACTAGGCTTTCAAAGCTTCGTTTTGCTCCAGGAGATCTACACAAAGCACATTTTCAACCTGGGAGGGAGTATGAAACACCCACAGTTGTGAGCGGCAATCTAGCCAGAGAGCTCCTGACCACCTGGTGCTCAATGTCATAAAGAAATGTGGAGAAAGGGGTTTCTTGAAACCTCATTATTAAAAAAAACAAATTCCACCAAATCTATTCATTTATTCATTTTCTGCATTTATATCCCATGTGCAGAAACCGCCTTCTTGACCGTTGGGCCCTCTATTGGTCCATTCACCTCTTTCTTTCTTTTTTCGATACAATTTATTAATTTTATAATAACAAAAAAAAAAACCCATCACAATCAAGAATTTAATTCATACATCTTAATTGACTCCCCTCCACTCCCCCTCCTGGTTCCATTATTTTATACTTATTCATGCATGTCCATACAGTGGTGTAGCGTGGGTTGTCAGCACCCGGGGCAAGGCAAGTAATATGCGCCCCCTAACCCATGGATTTGCGCCCCCTAACCCGCGGATTTGCGCCCCCTAACCCTAACCCCCAGATGTTGCGCCCGGTGCGGCCGGGCCCCCCTGCACCCCCCACGCTACGCCACTGTGTCCATAAGGTCTTATATTCTTAGCAGTTCATTTTTAAAACCTTATTCATGTTGTTACAAGTGCCCTTTAAAGTTCAGATAATGTAAAACCTATACACAAAGCTTGCAAGATATGCATTAAACCAGGTTTCCTCCACCTTGGCCCTCCAGATGTTTTGAGACTACAATTCCCATCATCCCTGACCACTGGTCTTGCTAGCTAGGGATCATGGGAGTTGTAGGCCAAAAACATCTGGAGGGCCAAGGTTGAGGAATTAAACATTTTTAAAAAGAAAAAACAAACAAAAAGGAGAGAGAGAAAAAAATCAATGTCCTTTCTTTCTTGGGTTTCAAATTATCCAGTATGTCCTGCAAAGTTCATTAGTTTGTTTTGCCAATCTTCCTTATCTTCTTTGGCGGTGGCTTCTTCCTTCTATGGGGATTGGCTGGTCTTGGCCTGGCATCCACTCTCAGATTCAAGAACAAAGTCCTTTGCACAGTAAATCCATTAACTCCTGTACCTTTCAAAACAATAGCTTCTATTTTTTTTAAAAAAAGTAATTTTCAATATTCTATTCAAATCTTTATATATCACTTCCCAGGCCTGGTTGCATCAGCTCAATCCGCCGGGGCCTATCTTCATGTGCAAGGAAAGTCCAAGTGTTAAGTTGTGGGTTGACATAGCAGACGACACAGCGATTTCTCCAAGCAGCTCTTTATTTTGTAAGCTGGAATAGAAACTGAACAGCAAACAGCTCAGCCGGCCTGCTTTTATAGGCAGCTGGCTGTCAAACATTGTAGCAAGAACAACCCAGGGTTTCCCGCCTAAAATAACTGACGTGGACCTGAGTGAAAACTACATACACAATACTCCTGGTGGCCTGAGTGAGAACTTCAATACATAACACCCCTCCCCACCGAGATAAGGCGTTAGTTACAATCGTAATTGTTTCCTTATATACAGCACTACACGTAATGGTTCAATTAGGCACAAAGCATATCGGTTACATTTCACATTACTTCCATTAGACCAACAGTGTTACATGTCCAACAACATAGTCCTTTAAATACGGTCTACTGGCCTTGCGGATCTCCTGGGCGGAGAGTTCAACAGCTTCTGAGGCCACGGCCTCCTCAGTGGCTTTCTGCAGCGTGATGTCTGGCATGGCGAGGAGATGCCGTTGCAGACGAATGTCCCGGACCCCACAGATGATTTGATCCATCAGGGCATCATCTAAGTCTCGGAACTCGCAGTGCATTGCAGCCTGTCAGAGGGTGGTGGTGTAGTTGTTGATTGACTCCTCCTCTGCCTGGTTCCAGTGGTAGAACGCATGGCGGGCAGCAATCTTGGACGGCTTTGGTGTGTAGTGGTTGCGGAGCTTCTCTTGAATCGTGTCTCAAGGTGCTGCCTGGACTGGTAGAGGCGCAACCAATGCTCGGGCCGTCGCGAACACTTCGGGGCCACAAAGGCTGAGGAGAGGCCCCGCTTCTGCTCTACAGACCCTCTTGTCAGCTCATTTGCTTGGAGGTAGCAGTCAAACCGAGCGAGGTAGGAGTCCCAGGATTCAGAGGCTGGGTCAAACGGCGGTAGAGGCACGAGTGAAGCCATGGTTCCGATGCCGACGTGGAGGCGATGGATGGTACACTGTGCTCTAGCCAGAACGGTCAGCTCTGAATTGGTTCTGCTCCGTGATTTCGCTCAGTGTTTCAGCTCCGTGATTCAGCTCATCTCAGAGGGTGGCCGCGTCTGGCTGTGCTCTGATGTCCATCGATCCCATCCTCGTCGCCAGTGTTAAGTTGTGGGTTGACATAGCAGACGACACAGCGATTTCTCCAAGCAGCTCTTTATTTTGTAAGCTGGAATAGAAACTGAACAGCAAACAGCTCAGCCGGCCTGCTTTTATAGGCAGCTGGCTGTCAAACATTGTAGCAAGAACAACCCAGGGTTTCCCGCCTAAAATAACTGACGTGGACCTGAGTGAAAACTACATACACAATACTCCTGGTGGCCTGAGTGAGAACTTCAATACATAACACTTTCTTTCTTGGGTTTCAAATTATCCAGTATGTCCTGCAAAGTTCATTAGTTTGTTTTGCCAATCTTCCTTATCTTCTTTGGCGGTGGCTTCTTCCTTCTATGGGGATTGGCTGGTCTTGGCCTGGCATCCACTCTCAGATTCAAGAACAAAGTCCTTTGCACAGTAAATCCATTAACTCCTGTACCTTTCAAAACCATAGCTTCTATTTTTTTAAAAAAAAGTAATTTTCAATATTCTATTCAAATCTTTATATATCACTTCCCAGGCCTGGTTGCATCAGCTCAATCCGCCGGGGCCTATCTTCATGTGCAAGGAAAGTCCCTGACTCACCGAGGGTTTGAGACCCATCGGCTACCCTTACCTGGTTTAGCCAGCCATTCCCAGAATGTGGAGTAACGCGGGTGGCGCTGTGGGTTAAACCACAGAGCCTAGGGCTTGCCGATCGGAAGGTCAGCGGTTCGAATCCCTGCGACGGGGTGAGCTCCTGTTGCTCGGTCCCTGCTCCTGCCAACCTAGCAGTTGGAAAGCACGTCAAAGTGCAAGTAGATAAATAGGTACCGCTCCGGCGGGAAGGTAAACGGCGTTTCCGTGCGCTGCTCTGGTTTGCCAGAAGCGGCTTAGTCATGCTGGCTACATGACCCGGAAGCTGTCTGCGGACAAACGCTGGCTCCATCAGCCAATAAAGCGAGATGAGCGCCGCAACCCCAGAGTCGTCTGTGACTGGACCTAATGGTCAGGGGTCCCTTTACCTTTACCTTTACCCAGAATGTGGCTGCTATTGCCTGCTGACAGCTTCTAGGAGCCACAGGTGAGAGCTGAGTGCAGGGTGTGGACCAAAGTTGGACAAACGACCCCAGAAGGAGCACGACATGCCCCCACCAAAGGTTTTACCCCTCCCCTAACTAGTGGCTAATAATAATAAGACACAACAGGTGTTGTTTTCTTTGTATGACTCGCTGCACTGTTAGTTGCACCTTACTACTGTCTGGAAGTGCCAGAAAATAATTGCAATCCTGCTCCAAAGAACTGGCAGGCTGTTCAGGCATGTTACAAGGATATCTTATGTTTACTATACAATATAAACATACCTGTGCCTGCCTGCCTTCTGCCTCCTCCTGTCATTTCTTTCAGTAAATATTTATTGGATGAAAAACAATGCCTTCTGAAATGGCACACAGTAGGACCCCTATACATTTAAAACAGTATCATACCACTTTAAACAGCCATGGCTTCCCCCAAAGGATCCTGGGAACTGTAGTTTTCTAAGGGTGCTGAGAGTTGTTAGGAAGCCCCTATTCCCCACTGTTTTAGATCATTTTAAGGCGCTTTGTTGTTTTACTGTGTTAATGCATTTTGTGTTGTTTTAAGTTGCCTTGAGGGAAGGCTGCAATAACAAAAACTATAAATGGCTGTTGTTGTTGGTTTTTAAATAGTAATTTATGTTTGGGTGCTGGCTGGATTGCTTCATCGCAGCCACTTTTGATACTTTTGATAAACAATCATCCTGCCTGAATGGCAAGCCCCCAAAGGGGTAATTTAAACATGATCTTGTTTAGGCCTCAATTTTCTCATGCTTTCTGGCAAATAACTGTGTTTAGAATTGCAGGCTATGCCTGTTTACTGCTTTAAATGCAGCAAAATAAAAGATTTTTGTGGAATCTAGCACTGCTATTTTGTAGGAAACCTGCTGCGATAAATACATGGGTGAGCAGTTTATTCCAAAATTTAACTTTATTTTGATAATGGTGATTGAGAATTTTAAATTCCTTCTTAGGCTTCCCACCGCAACATTCAGCATTGCAGAGGATGCAAGTCTCGTCCAGCCCACAGCTAAGTGATGGTGCTGAATTAACTGTTGTGACAATGCACAATCCCACCAAACAGCCCCCATGATTATTTAATTACCTGTGGGGGGTGGTTTATTTATAGTGAAGAAACTCAGGTTGCAATACTGGAAGTAAGCCCTATTAAACACAGTGGGACTTGTTTCTAAGTACTGTAAAACTTGCATCAGAATATTACTGGTACTCAACATTCCTTCTTTGGTCACTGCCATGGGCTCCTTTAAATTTAATTTTGTCATGGCTGGTAGACAAGTACAAAGTTGTGAGCAAACTACAGATGATGGACACACAAAAAGTTCAAATCAGTGTTTGAAATTCCCAAGGCACTAGGCATGTTCAGTTGTGACCACATGGAGATTTCTGGATGTCAGGTTGGTGCTTGACATCTCCATCTGGCTGGTCCCTTCAGCTTTCTTCAGCAGGTGAGCAGAAGAGCTTATTTATTGCACGTATATCCCATTTTTTCCTCCAAGGAGTACATTGTTCACCCCTGTCCTCAATTAATCTCTCCAACAACCCTGCAAAGTAGGGTACGAGGCTGTGACTGGCCCAAGGTCACCTAGTGAGTGGGGATTTGAACCCTGATCTCCCAGGTCCTAGTCCAATGCTACACCACACCGGCTTCCTGGAGAACTTATGCTATAGGACAGTTATATTAATTAAGTAGGTAAATAAATATGGGGAAAACAACATGTCAATAAAAGAAGGATCCGAACTACTTTCCTTGAAGCTTGAATGTGGGTTTTATTATGGATTGTATAGTTGATGTTTCAATGTGTTGTAAACTACTTTGAGATTTTTTCTTTAAAATATAAATAGTTAATAAATAGTAATAAATAATAACAATAGTAATAATAATAGTTTTTTTAAAAAAATTGGAAAACGGTGCCTAGACATTCTGTTGTGGCAACTGTAACCTAGGTTTAAGGTGCCACTGGTCGATTAGCTTTATATATGAATTTCTAACACTGTTTCACATTCACGAAAAGAAAAGAACTGCTCCGTTTATATATACGAAGTATTTATCAAGATAGAATCCATAATATGTAAAAATGCATCTGTGGTGGAAGAAAGAATAGGAGGAAGAAAAGGGTGGAAGAAACAATAGTACTCTTATCAGCAGAGCTTTTTTTTCCTTTAAAGAACTTATCCACATGATGCTGACACAGAATTCCACATATATACTCTGCAAAAGAAGGAAAGAACGCTACCCCCTTCTCACCCCCCCACCTCTCTCCCCCCAACTCGAAATGCCTACAATAGCAATATCTCACTCCAAATGTAACTGACCTGTAGAAAAGACAATGTGAACTGAAAAAAGAGGTGCCACATGTATCTTTGTTGTCCGTGAAAAGCTTTCAATACAAAACTTTTTTTTAAAAAAAAAAGAAGAAGTCTGAAATATGTCAGGAAAAAGCTTTCTGCTAATCAAGCAGAGTCCAAAGTATGCAGGCAAGATTAGCTTCCACCCAGTAATTGCATCATGCGGCTACCAGGCTCTCCTGCTTAGGAGCTGGAAAGCTGCACCGTAAGAGGTTACTGGTACCAAACATCACGTAGGGTTCCCACTGCCTTCCTTCCTCCCTCTGCCTAGTGTCAGCTGTTTCCACCCTCTTAAGCTTTGCACAGTGCACTGTAGATGTATCTCTGACCCAATAATAAGCTTCGCGTTCTTTGCATGGAAGATAAAATAGCAAAGATTTAAAGCTGAACTGGGAATGTGATTGGTTTGATGATCTGGAGGATGTGGAGAGAGAAGGAAGGGAGCCTCACCTTCTTTGCTGTATTCAACAGGAGTCTGAACTCTAGGAGGTTTTAGTGCAGCCGACTCCCAACTAAGTTAGCTTACTTCGGGCTGCAGGACACTAGAGTCAGCTGCAGATGCTCACTACTTTGGGATTCATCGTAGAAAGCATCAGAAAGAAGCTTCTTAGCATAGAATATGAAGCTTCCCCCAGGCAGGGGAACCTTGTTAGGGTGCCAGGGGTAGAGCATCTGAAGGTTCTGGGTTCAATCCCTAGTATGTCCAGGGAGAGCCGCTGCCAGATAGTCTGCATAGAATCTGTAAAGTAAAGGTAAAGGGACCCCTGTCCGACTCTGGGGTTGCGGGGCTCATCTTGCTTTATTGGCCGAGGGAGCCGGCGTACAGCATGACTAAGCCGCTTCTGGCGAACCAGAGCAGCTCACAGAAACACTGTTTACCTTCCCGCCAGAGCGGTATCTATTTATTTACTTGCACTTTGACGTGCTTTCGAACTGCTAAGTTGGCAGTAATAGAATCTGTAGACAGAAGCTAATACTGAGCTAGATGTGTCGTGGTTTTTAATGAGTGGTTTGTAAGGAGTTATCCCAAAAGGCAGCTTTAATAAAACAAACAAACAAACGCTTTGATTCAGCATAGGATAGCTTCCTAAGCCTGAGCCTGCCTCTGGCTGGCATGGATTGTAAAATCTGTATGCAAAAACTTGCGCAAGTGCGCCACAATCGAAACAGCAGGTAGCACTAGCTGCATGATTAGCAATCACATCGTATTCTTTTAACAAAATGAAATACCAGTTGCTTGGTATCGTCTGCACTGCAGCGCTCAGTGAAGTTTAAGCTTTGTCTTGCTGACTGTGATTTCAGTAAGAATTATCCTTCCACCTGGTGTGACAGTTACCGTTTAGATAAGGAGGGGAAAGCACTCTCTTTCCCCAGTTGTGTGTAATTAGCAGAGGAGGTCTAAGGATGAGGAATTTTGCCTGCTTGGCCAGAACAGAAGCATCTCACTGCCCACAATGGCTAACCAGAGCCAGTGTTTATATCTGGTATGCAGGAATACCGCATTCAGCTTTTTAGCCTACGATGCAGGGACTGTAATCAGCATGGACAGAGTGCACCTGCAGCATAGCAAAATGTAGTTGTGCCTGTCCTTCGAGAGATCTTTCATGTATGTGTGTGTGTTTTAATCATCCCAGAGCAAACACAGTGTTACAAAGTTTTTGTGTGTGTGGTGTGGGTAAGTACGGTAGGCTGTATGCAGAGACCCTCCTAAACTCTGGATCCATCAAGTCTTAAAAAAATAAGCCAGGCTAGCTTCCTGATGAGATGATCGCCTGGGTGATGGGCCATTAAGGGAAACAAAGGAAAGGTGCTCTGTGTGAGATGGCAAATGGGTGGGGTTTGGTAGAAGAAAAGGCCAGAGTTGAGCTTAGAAGCTGGATGCCAAAGCTGAAGGGTGGACTGGAAGAGAGGGTGAGCCATTCCTGGAATACTAGGCTGTGGCTATGGGAGAAGCAGGACTTTCTTGGGATGTGGATGCTGTGAGTCCCCCCCCCCCCACATCATAGGCTCAGATTGTATATATGTGTAAATAAACCATATATCATAAAAGCACCACAGTCACTGCTGTGCCTCATTCCTGAAAGGAAACATGAACCCTGGGCAAGCATTTGGAACCCCTGGAATCTCACACCGCTCAGAGATTGGGGTCGTGTGCAGCAATGTTTTAGGAAATGCATGAAAGCCAGAGAGACAGAAATCTGACTTTTATCTCCAGGCAAGTGACAAAACACTCAGTATTTCAGAGGATTCTGGGCAGGTTCCAGCAGCGAGATTAGAATGGCACTGCAGAGTTGCCTGTGGCAATCAGTCTTGCTGATTCACATCAAGACTGCAAACTAAGGCTTTGCTTGGCTCTCAGTCAGTAAAGTGTCCCCATGGTGCTTACCAGGGGATTAGGGTAATAACTGTGAGGTCTGGGCTAAGCTGTTCACTGCACCCCACCTTCAGTCCTAACTGTTGTTTATAAGACTTAGCAAAGATAAATATGATCCGGTCCAGAGTTCTGATTGGGCAACTGTGGGGATGGTCCCTGCGGTCTGTTGCAAAACGTTCTCTCCCCAGTCTCTGACATTGTCAAATTAGCAAACCCTGCCAATACGAGCAATAATGAATCCAGTTTCTGAAATACTTGGAAAAGGATATTGACATTTGGGTACATGGGGTCATTGTTCTCATTAAGTGCAATCATGTTGCAGAGCTGCCCAGCTGCCTCTGTGCTTCACATTGGCCATTTGTTCTCTTTTCTGTCAGAGGAACGTTGTTGGGTTTTGCCTTGCTTCCCCCCCCCCCCCGGAAAAGCGGTTCTAATCTAAACGGGGCAAAAGGGTGAGCAGCCTCTTTGGGTGGAAGGCAGTGGAGGCATAGGGAAGGATGGGTGGCCTAGGACTTTTAAAAGTGGTTTCTAGAACAGGTTGGGAGCTGTGGCCAGATCCGGGCCTGGACATTGTGCTGTATTGTGCCAGGTTAGACCATGGGCCAGTATTGTCTGCTATGAGGCCCCACATTCACCATACATTTAAAGCTGCATCACATCACTTCAAACAATCATGGCTTCCCTCAGAGAATCCTGGTTTGTTTAGAGTACTGAGAGTTGTTAGGAGACCCTTATTCCCCTCACAAAGCTACAGTTTTCAAGAGTTTCCTGGGAAAGGGAACAATTGTTAACCCACTCTGTGAATTGTATCTCTGTGAGGGGAATAGGGGTCTTCTAACATCTCTCAGCACTCTTAACAAACTACAGTTCCCAGCATTCTTTGGGAGTGACACCATGACTGTTCAAAGCAATTTGACAGTGTGGCCTGAATGACAGAGCTGCTTTCCAGAGTCTCAGGCAGAGATACTGTATTTCCCATCACCTTCCATCTGGTCTTTCTGGATATGCATTGAACCAAGGCTCTTCTGTTTCCAGGGCATGTGCTATACCACTGGCCTATGGTCGTTCTCAAGCATTTGACTCCAACCCCAGGTTTCTCCTATGAGATGCTAGAGCTGGAGAAGCTGAAACTGCTGCCAGAAAAGTTCTTCTCTGTTGACAAGACAGGGGCAGAAGTCTAGTCATAGATAGTGATGTGGATTTTCCAGGAAAATTTGGGATTGGCTTGATTTGCATAGGGAAAGGTCAAGTTTGTATCTGAAAATGTCTTGGTGCCCTAATTTAGCATGTTTGCTTGACTTATTTTTTAGTAAACAAAGCCAAAAGCTTTGGAGCTGTCAAGCTTAACTAATATGTTCAATTGACATCCATTTATCGCTACTAATGAAAGTTGGTGACTGAATTCCCCCCCCCCCAAAAAAAAAAACTCCCCAGTACTGCAGCCATTTCTATCCCATATCACTCTTTGTGATCAGAGTTGTGGTTAACCTGTTTACACGCTGGTGGCATTTTACACCAATACATTTGTGCTCGAAGTGGTATGCAGAATATAGCCTAAAGAAAATAATATCACAATGACCATAATGTAACAATATTGAATGCCAGACCCAACAATAAACATTCCATTTAACATTGGGTTTTGTTGCATTTTGATTTCCTTGACTGCTAGAATGGCAGCGTTGCATGGCCCCTGGAGAAACTAAGGGCCAAAATGGACATCTCTGGGTTTCTGAATGTGTAAGGCTGCAGCCTACTCATTATCATAGGTTGCTGTCAAATTTTAATAGCTGTATTCAGTTTGCAGTCATGTAGAGTCTGAAGATTATTTTCGTGAGTGCTGCTATTTCCTAGTGTGGAAGAGATGAAAAGAAGAAAACATTGTTGTTGCCTTCCCTTAGCAGGATTCTGTTTTTGATGATCAATCACCTCATCCAATGCCTGTGGCGGACATAAAGGTCATTTCTTAATGGAATTTTACCAGACAAACCTTACAGGAAGTGTGTGTGTGTGTGTGTGTGTGTGTGTGTGAGAGAGAGAGAGAGAGAGAGAGAGACTGTTTATGAACCTATAAACAAATGGCCAAATTAAATATCAGGCCGAAGTGGTCAGAAAGCAAAACCAGCAAGACCGATGAGAACAGAAAGGCAAAGAAGTGCTTGAGCGAGTTTCAAAAGCACCAAGAGGGTATGTTGAAGGTTCTGAAGACGTACAGCTGCTACACCCACTCGAAATGCACTTGCATGAAAAGCCACTCAGATCTGGCTGGAAGATGAAAGGTATACAAAATCATATCCCTCTAATAGCAAACTCAAGTAGTGAGCAGTGACAGTATTGGAGCCAAGATAGGGCTACTGAGGGTGGTGGCATCAAGCATGTGAGCTGGCAGCATGTTCTGGATCAGGGCCCCACAGCCGCTTTGTCTTCAAAGTAGAAGTGGCCATTTTTAAGCCCACTACAGATCAAAGAAAGCCTGAGGGATGCCTTTGCCAAGCAGATGCCCTCAAGATGTTGTGTGGCAGCAGTTTCCATCACCACCCACAACTCTTCTAGCTGGGGCTGGTGGGGGCTGTAGTCCAACAACATCTTGAGGGCACCTGTTTGGCAAAGGCTGCTTTAAAGGATCAGGTTTGCTCTTCAAGCCTGGCGTCCTGGCTCTGGCACGATTGATACATGGTTGCTGAGGAGAAAAAGCATTTCCTAACCAGAATTGCAATGCTAAGCATTTTTATATCTCCAGAGCCTTGTGCAAACATCAAATAATGAGTTGCTAGTGAATTCTTACCTAGTCACCTCCTCTGTTCTGGGAATGGGCTATGTGAATGCTCTTCCCAACCCTCTTGTAGTCAATAAACTTTTGGAAGCTGGCATCTCTGTGAATTTATTCTGCTGTCAGCTTGCTTGATGGATGGAGCCTTGCTCGCCCTGGGTTCTTTCCCTTTTCAGACTCTTAATTGTAGTGATCTTGGAGCAGCAAAAGCTGTTGAGAAGAACGTTGGATCCATTACAGAAAGAGAGGGACACGCGTCACTTTTCTATCCTAGTTTTCCTCCAAGGACCTCAGAGCAGCATGGATGTATTTATTTACAGTGGTACCTTGGTTCTCAAACTTAATCCGTTCTGAAAGTCCCTTCCAAAACCAAAGCGTTCCAAAACCGAGGCACACTTTCCCATAGAAAGTAATGCAAAATGGATTAATCTGTTCTAGACTTTTAAAATCAACCCCTAAAACAGCAATTTAACATCAGTTTTAGTATCTAATGAGACCATTGATCCATAAAATGAAAGCAATAAACAATGTACTGCAGTCACACAGTCAATCAATCAGTAGCTGAACTGGGTTACACACAGTCACAAAAACAAAACAAAAAGAGCCACAAAAACAAAAACGCAAAATAAATAGCAAAAACAGACAGACCTCAGCGTAACACTCAAGACGGAAGTGTGGCCCTCAAAACGGAAGCGTAACACTCAAAACGGAGCATGTTTGGCTTCCGAATAAAGTTTGCAAACCAGAACACTTACTTCCGGGTTTGCAGTTCCAAGTTATTTGAGTACCAAGGTGTTTTGTATTGCCTAAGTGGAGATGTGACCCTTGATCTACTCCTGAAATAAACCCAACAATAAATGGAGCCAGAACCAACGGCAGGCAGAGCCCATTACAGTGGTACCTCGGTTTCATACGCTTCAGGTTACAGACTCCACTAACCCAGAAATAGTACCTCGGGTTAAGAACTTTGCTTCAGGATGAGAACAGAAATCGTGCAGCAGCGGCGCGGCGGCAGCGGGAGGCCCCATTAGCTAAAGTGGTGCTTCAGGTTAAGAACAGTTTCAGGTTAAGAATGGACCTCTGGAATGAATTAAGTTCTTAACCCGAGGTACCACTGTATTACTCCCTTAGCTCACACTCACCTCCCTGCTATGTTCTGCAAGGGCAATACTGAGCTTAAGGGGGAAGAAGCTCGATGGGCAGTGCCACCCTCTCGACTGGTTGTAAGTAAGAAGGCTGGCAGACTGAAGACTGAGGTTGGTGGGGCAATGCCCCATTTGCCCAAATAGGTCCGCCTCTGCTGAAATCCTCTTCTGTTTCCAAAATGCAAAAGGAAAAAAACAATACCAAGAACCACTTGGAAGAAGCATCTTCCAAGCCCCTGCATGTTCAAAATCCATTGGGAATTATTGCTGGGCAATAAAATATTAGGAAGGAACGTAGGTTATACAAGGGGTCACCAATGTTGTGCCAGCCAGATGTTGGTAAGACAACACCTCCCATCACCTCTGACCTTTGGCACTGCTGGCTGGGGCTGATGAAAGGTGAAGTCTCCCAACTACTGTGTTTGCTACCTGTGGCAGGGCAAAGTACTCACATGATGTCCGTGATGTGCTTAAATTGGCTTCTTTTCTATTTTGGAGAAAGGGTGGCTGCGGAATTCTAGCTGGGAATGTGCTTCAAGTCTGAATCATAGACACGTAGAGTGGGAAGAGGCCGTAGAAATTGTCTAGTCCAACTCCCCCTGAAGTCTGAATTTTGAACTGATCAGTGCAGGATGCAGCTGCAGCATCGCTGATGAACGGTTGCTTCCATACCTTCAGAGGGTGCAGCACTTGCAAGCCCCTGGCCATGCTATTACAGGACCAGGAAGTCTGGGGCATTGAAGCAGGAAGCAATTGCCCTGCCTTTATTAATCTGTGGCAGACATGTTAGCAACTCCTGGAGGGATAGATCTGTATCTATACTTATCTATCCGTTGAGAAAGGAAATCTCTACAACCCATTTGGACCATGCCTTTTCAAAGTCTGGAAAGTAACTGGAAAGAATCATTCCCAGCAGAAGGGATTTAAAAAATAATAATACTTTTAATGATCAGATCCATATATGTGTGGGAGATTTTAGCACAACACCGTGGCATTCTGGCACGTTAATGGTTTTTCTCATTTTCCAGAGGTGTGGGCATGTGTGTGGTTATTTAAAAAAATAAACAAGTAAATGAAAAACTTGAGTATATTACATTTCTGCTGATGTCTTGTAGGTATTAAACCATTCTGAAATGCTTAAATGGAGCGTGTAATTAATCCCTCCTGTTGAACTCAAGCATAGCCATGCATCTCCTCTGCCTTAACAGCACAGGATTTGGGGCCATGCGCAATACATGAATCCCCTCATGCTTTGGATTCCAAGGCATTTGCAGGCTGGAAAAGCTACCCCAAAGCACATTGCTGCTGTTATTATGGTTTTGGTGGCTGATGTGATTTGCACATGAACAAGGATATATATTCTTCCTAATCTCCTTATAAAATCAGCCTGCCTCATAAATAAGCCCATAACAGTTACTAGCCTACAATGTTGGAGCAGCATGCTAAGAAGTCTGGGCAGTGCTTGACAAACTCAGCTCAAGCATTTCGGCTTGTGCAATGGAACTTTTTCTCACGACCCTCCTAAAAGACGCTAAAGACATCCTACGCTTGTAGAGATTGTGCTACCCTTCCGTTCTTCTGGAGAAAGTAATGCTTTCACAGAAGCTTTTGAGAAAAGATGGAGGTACCACAGGAAACAATGCAGAAGGGTGACGGTGGGAAGTCGAGTCACTTGCGGACTGAACTCGCAGTGTGCCCACCCCAGTGCCCAACCCGAACTGGGCAAGCCCCACGTCCGCATCACACATTTAGCACACATGGCTTCCACTAAAGAATCCCGGAATCTGAAGCTCAAGGGTCCTGGGAATTGTACCTTACAGTCCCCAGGATTTGTTGGGGGCAGATGTGACCTTTAGAAGTGTGTTGCAGTGGGGAGTGCTCTCTGGTAAGGATCCTGGCTACTCCATTCCTTCCACCTTTCTCTCAGTTTTCCTCTTCCCCTTGCCTTCCAGCAAGCAGTTAGCATTCCACGGATACTGAACATGCTCAGTCACCATTGGGCTATTTTTGGGTTCTCACCCACCCAGCCATTTTAAGCTTCCTGCGCCCCAGATTTGTTACACTTTAGTGAAAGCTCGGAGGTTCGTTGATGGGAAAGAAAGCAGTACTTTTTTGTGGGAGTGGTGTCATGAAGGCTAAATAAGCAATGGCGCTTGCAGCCTGAGCATCGCAAATAAAGGGAACGATAGCAGCAGAGAAGGACAGCATTGTTAGTCTTTCATCATCTTCTCCTGTTCCCTGTCAGATCATCGCACTGGTACACGGGATGCAGTTTCCAATTACGAAACATTGAGTGGCTAATAGGTGTCCCAAATTGTCCCGGGTGCCTGGATTGACAGGCTATTAGACAAGCTGATGTTAGAGACAAGAGAGTGCATCAGGCTTCGACTAATGAACAGACTGCTACAGATCAGTGTGACAGTGTTCTACTAAAATACATTTCAGATGTTGTTTTTTGACCTCATGGGTTCTGAGATATGTGTCAATGGCACTTTGGAGTTATTAGATGCCTGTCTCTTGTGTCAATCTCCACGATGGAGGCGCAGGTGGACTGGCTTCCGTGTGGTTTTTGTTTTGTTCCGGGGATTGAGCTGCAGAGTGAAACTGCATGGTGGATCTAAACATCTTTTCATGTCATTGTGGGTTTAAGGCCACATCCGTTTAAAGGCACTTTTAACAGTCATGTTTCTCCCCCCAAAAAAGAATATTGGGGACTGTATTTAAGGGTTCTGAGAGTTGCTAAGAGACCCCTGCTCCTCTCACAAAGTTATAGTTCCCAGTGTGATTTCACAGCCAAACCCTTTTCCCAGAGATTTTGGGGAATTGCAGCTTTGTGACGGAAATAAGGGTCTCTTGACAACTTTGCTGAGCAAGTGGAAGTCCTTGCACAGAACTTCCCACTAGTGGGACTCATTAGTTGAATGATCCTACCTTTTGTCTAGGGTTGCGGGTGGTGCTGTGGTCTAAATCACTGAGCCTCTTGGGCTTTCTGATCAGAAGGTCGGCAGTTTGAATCTGCACAACGAGGTGAGCTCCTGTTGCTCTGTCCCAGCTCCTGCCTACCTAGCAGTTCGAAAGCCTGCCAGTCAAGTAGATAAATAGGTACCACTGTGGTGGGAAGGTAAATGGCATTTCTGTGCGCTCTGGTTTCTGTCCCGGTGTTCCGTTGTGCCAGAAGCGGTTTAGTCCTGTTGGCCACATGACCTCGAAAGTTGTCTGTGGACAAACGCCGGCTCCCTCGGCCTGGAAGCAAGATGAGGGCCGCAACCCCATAGTCGCCTTTGACTGGACTTAACCGTCCGGGGGTCCTTTACCTTTACCTACCTTTTGTCTCTACCTTCCCTCCCCCCAAAAAATGTTTGCATCAGATTGTGTTGGTGCAAAAAGAAAGTGCTTGCTGTTGATGAATCCTGTGTCTTGCTTAAAGTCTGGATCACCGCTAAGATACATCCGTTCATAAATATCCTGCCACGTTGCTTCCACAGCAGCAAGCAAATCCAGCCTACCCAGGAAGCAGGATTCACAGGGGCGGTAGAATGCATCACCTGCTGCCACCGCTGCCTCTAACACAGTGGCAGCTGCAGCTGCGGCGCAGTCCTTGGAAGCTGGATCTTCTGCCTCCTCAGCAGCCACGTCCTGCCCACATGCTGCCTCTACAATGTCCTCTTGGCAAGTCGAGGGAGCTACTTGTCTTCTCCCACCCTTGTTCCCAATGTAGATCTTTATTCCCCCCCTGCTTGGAGAGACTGGACATGCCATTTTGTGTTTGCCTCAGGTGTCAAAATGTCTGGGGCCGGCCCTGGCAGTAAACGTGTCAATGTTCATATTGTGCTCTCATCAGCTTTCTGCCAGGCAGAACAGCTCCAATGTCCTTTCCAGAAGGATGGCGTTATTGCGTTAGTATGGTGGTTTGACGTCGCCATGTTCCTGTGCGTACACCGTTTTAAGGGAATTCTTAAGAGCTGGAGGTGGGGGCCCATTCGAGGGGGGGTGCGGGTTGTTGGTCTGTGTGGCAGAAGGGAACATACCATACAGAAATAGCAAGGTTGTTGATGCTCTGCAAGTAATGGCCTGTCCACACTATAAATACAAGGATACCAGAGAATCCAGTTACACGCTGTCGCCATAACTAGTCACAATATACTACTAAACGGTATGCAAGGAGGATGACATTCGGTAACATAAAGTGCCAAGTGCAATAGATAACGTTTGCAATGAGCTGGGACTTGGGGAGTGATTTGTGTGAAACCGACCATGGCTCCGTGCAAATTCGCTTTTAAAAAAGGGTGGAATTGGAGCACAAGAAGAGGCCTGCTATGTTTCCCAAACTTGGGTCTTCAGCTGTTGTACGACTACAACTCCCATCATCCCTAGCTAGCAAGACCTGCGGTTAGGGATGATGGGAGTTGTAGTCCAACAAACACATCGGGACCCAAGTTTGGGAAACCCCGATCTTGTTCTCTTGCCTCTGGGAACCCCACAAGCAGGACCTAGTGTTAGAAACTGAGATATGGATGCTAGGAGCTAAATGGCACCTTAAACTTAGATTATGGGCACAACAATGGAATGTCTAGGCACACTTTTTTATAACAAGAATACAAAGTTGAAAATGAGTGAACTGCAGCTAAAATCTTACATTCATTTTTCACATGGTCTAGTCCTCATCTGAAGACAACAAAAACAAAACCACGCTTCACTTACCCACCTCCCCTAATATTCTTAAGGGGGTCTCTTCTCCAGTCTTCAGAGGGTGGTTAGAAGTCGAGAGGCAGAAAAAGGTCCTCCTTTCCTTCCACTGTGCAGTTTTAATCTGAAATCTTAGGTGCAGTACTGCGCTCAGAGCTCAGAAACTGCTTTCACTAATGAATTTCCTTGTTGCAAAATGTGCCTAGAGTTTCGAGCGCTGGCATAACCTGGATGCAACAGCCCTTTCCTCACTCGTGATTCCAAGCAGCTGTTCTTCTGGAGATAGAGCAAAGCCATTGTAGCTAGAACACTTCTTAAAACACCAAATGCAAACAGCCCATAGAATAAACCTCACATCTAACCATGCCAGTGGTTTCTTCTCTGTATTTGGAACAGAAAGTGCCTTCACCTTTTGCCTCCCAACCTGATTTTCGTCTCTCTCTTTGCAATCTTTATTTACTCCTTATTTATAATCTTCCTTCCCTTCCCTCGCTTGCCACCCGTGGTGTTTCTCTGTACCTTCTGCTCTCCTCTGTCAGTTCCTTCTCTCACTCTTTGGCATTTTGGTTGTAGAAATAGCCTTGAAGCATGTGTTAATTATTCCTCAAACAGTCTGATTATCATGCGCTGTGCTGCAGCTGTTGCCCAGCTAGGGAAGTCGCTTGCTAAAGGCACAGCGGTGTGAGCCACTTAGTAAGAAGATTATCTCAGTAAAAGGCAGTCATTCGTAGATAGGGGTGTATGTTGGGAGGTGGGGAAATGAGGAAAGGAGTTTTTATGTTCTGTTTGAACTTCTCTGCAAGAAATGTTCAGAGCCGAATTGCCCTGCAATTCAAAAGCTTCCCTTGTGCTTTGGTTGCCAGTTGACAAAGACTGGGCTGACCAGCTGTTATGCCTTTAAAAACAACATCTTATATCTTTCCCCCCTTACACCTATCTTTCTTCCATCATGGAACCCATAGGTGTTCACTCAGCTTGGCACTGACCAGACATCCAGGCCAAACCGTCCAACATTTCTCCGATGAAAATAGGGACGTCCTAAGGAAAAGTGGGACTTTGTAGGATCAAATCAGAAACTTGGACGGCTTCCGTAAATCTGAGACTGTCTCTGGAAAATAGGGACAGTGGGAGGGTCTGCAAGGCTTGCTTAGCTCCAACAAGGTGGTGATCTCCTGTATCTTTGCACCATGCCCTGGGACATGACTGGCACAGATTAGCAGGGTATGCTTTTCACAGCATTATTGCCTGCTAATATGGTGTACCATGCTGCTGTTAGATATGTAGTCACAGGGGCAGGCTGAAAGGCTGGCAGCTCTCAGCCCCTATTATTTATCCGAATTTACCACGCTTATCCTCCTACTCTTTCTCCAAAGACTTCACAGCAGTTTAACATATAGTTCACAGGCAGTATCTCATTGAGGTAACTCTCAGGGACAGACCTGCTTAGCCTTGGAAGTAGATTTTGCACTGTTGACGTTATTCTTCTGGGCATATAGCAAAAGCAGGTACTCCGTGGGTACGTTGAGGCCCATTCAAAAATGGCTCTAAATCTGCCCCCCTCATTGGCATTCTCAAATAGCACAAGCCGCTCTTGTCACCTCATTTTCCTGCCTGGGTGAGCCAGGCCTATGACCTTGATGGTGTTCCAGGGGAAGGTTATTGCACAATCCAGTGTTGCGTATTGGATTACTGCAGTGCACTTTATGTGGGGCCTGCCCTTATAGCTGGTCCAAAAGCTGCCACTGTTACAGAATGCAACAGCTCATTAATGGAGTGGAGTTTATTTCTACCAGCATGCAACACCTCTGCTGCATTTATGAATTATCAAATGGTACCCAAATTTTCAAGGTGATTAAAGCAAAAAAGGGGGATTCTGAGGATCTTGGAAAGGATCTTTGCAAACTAAGGGAATGGGCAGTAAAATGGCAAATTAAGTTAGGGTGCAGATATATCATGCACATTCCACCCCTCAAAAAATAAAAAGGAACTGTACTTTATACCTCCCAGAGCTGCAATTCCCAACACCCTTAAACTTCAGTTCCCATGATTCTTTGGGGAGGAGGGAATATGCTTTAAATGTATGGTGTATGCACCATACATGTAAGCACATGTAAAGTGTTCCAAACACCCTCACCCCTTATTTTTACATATATGATCATAGGACCTGAACTGGCAGTATTGACCAGGAATGAGACCTTGGCATTGTAGCGGGTTAATTCTATCATAGAGATCATGAGGTGAGGGATTGAAAATGAAACTGCCAGTATCCTAATGCCCTTTTACGAATGCATGGTTCTACTGCACTTTGGGTACTGTGCACAGTTCTGGTTTATTGTTGAGCTGGAAACGCTTTTGAGAAAGATACAGTCAGAGCACCAAGCTCAGTTGATGCTAAGAGAGAGGAAGCGGGATGGAGGCAAGGAGAAGTGTTATGTACTGAGTTGAATAGGATCCAAAATGCAGCAGTTTGATTGGTCCTAGAACAATAGGATCCAGAATGCAGCAGTCTGATTGGTCCACAGGAGCCACCCAATCCAGCTCCAGGTGGAAGTGATTCCACAACCTGATTGGCCTACAGGAGAATCCTGGAATTAGCCATTCACGTGGGGCCCATTGTGTAAATAATGCATATAAAGCAGACATTCTGGGGGAACTTCCATTCCTCCTCACCACTATGAGCTGAATAAAGAGCATGAAATCCACGCTCGACTCTGAGTATATTTCAAGAAGAGATATCTTTTGTGTTTTCAAGTGACCAGTTGGCTTAATTGATCTTGGGAGGACAAGTACAGTACTGGCTTACACTACCCATTACGTGACAAATTGCAGCACAAAATTGCAGTAATGAGACTTCTGTTGGAAGAGGGGCTTAAACAGCCACAGAGCCTATTAATGACCAGGCATTATTGTTGTGTTTTTTTGTAGGCAAGCCTCTTCCTGCCCAGTTTCCAGGATCAGATTAAGCACCTTCCTGGGCTATAATCAGTGAAACACCTCAACTTCCTATAATCCTGGGATCTGTTGAAAGAGGGACTGAATTTGATGTCAGTCCCTGGGCTATTAAGGAACCAGGGTGGACAATGAAGGCCAAAGTCTCCAGGGAGAGCCTCTATCTGTAGCCAGATACAGTACACTTAGTAGTGTACTAGTTGTTTGTGCAAGAGGAAGCGCAGGAAAGCAGCATGGCTCCCATGGCTGGTTGCGCATCAGATTGCTGTAGCTCTGATACTTCCTGTTACACAACTGGCAGTGTTGGGTTTCATATTGCGCGACGATTATGTTAGCCCGTACACTGGTGCAATAGCCTGTGCACTGGCGGTCAGAGAATGCTGGATCCGGGCCTGTGGTACGATCGACGGAATAAGCAGAATGCAGCAGTACTGGCTTATTCCATTTTGCACACATTGCCATCTAAAGAGGGGGCTCCCAGCCTCTGCAACTGGTCAGGTGAAGTTGCGTCTGTGCGCAAATAGTACCACAGTTCCACAGACATACAGGAGGTGTGATCCAGTAGCTGTTGAGGAAACCGTGTCATCTTACGCGAGATGAATCAGTCACTGTGCTACACTCTCTACCAGTGGCAATCCGATTATGTGTTTACTCACTTGAAGCATTCAAACCAGCTGTATCCCTAAAGGCTTGGGATGGTTCACAAGGCTCAAGGTCCTTCCAGTCAGCCTTCTTACATCACAACAGATGCAACATTGGTGCTCGGGGGTTATGCCGGAAGCATTCAAGGAAAGGTTTCCTTATGGGGGATTTCAGATTTCCCCCCGGTTCAATGCCCTATATTGTTCATTGGGCAAATGGAGGTAATAGGCCAAGTAGCAGGGCCATTGGAATCTGGAGTGCTATCTAGAATCCAGTTGCTTCAGTGTTACAGATATCTATTGGGTAGCACCTGTGCTTTGCCACTGATGGAGTGCAATATGACTCCTGCCCCATCCATTTTCCAGATTGTTGTGGTCCAGAGAGCAGATCTTAGTCTCCAGTTGTTTGAAATCAGGGGGGCATTTGCTCCCCAACTTGGATTTTCAATTATCTCTGTTTATTTTATTTTAAATTTTTTGATGTACTGCTGTTTCATAGAAAAATATCTGTGTGTCTTACAATAACACATAAAACCGTGCAGTAAAAGCCATTTTAAAAACTAAAATCATACATTAAAGGTAAAGGTAAAGGGACCCAAGACCATTAGGTCCAGTCGTGGCCGACTCTGGGGTTGCGGTGCTCATCTCGCTTTATTGGCTGAGGGAGCCAGTGTACAGCTTCCGGGTCATGTGGCCAGCATGACTAAGCCGCTTCTGGCGAACCAGAGCAGCACACAGAAACGCCGTTTACCTTCCCGCCGGAGTGGTACCTATTTATCTACTTGCACTTTGACATGCTTTCGAACTGCTAGGTTAGCAGGAGCAGGGACCAAGCAACGGGAGCTCACCCCGTTGCGGGGATTCGAACCACCGACCTTCTGATCGGCAAGTCCTAGGCTCTGTGGCTTAACCCACAGCGCCACTTAACAATTAATTGCCTGCATAGGCCAGGCAGAATAGAATAGTTTCCAAAAGGCATTTAGAAGCTAAAACAAAAGGTGCCTGCTGAATCTCCGTTGGCAGAGTATTCCACAATAGGGGGCCAGTGACACTAAGGCTCAGTTTTGTCATGTTGTCAGGTGAGCCACGCGAGGCCAGGGAAGAACCAGTGGTGCTCCTGCAGATATTTATGTAAGAAATGAAACTTCCAGCCCTATGGAACAATTTCTAGGTGTGTTAAAATAAGTTCCACCGATGCGTTCATTGCATGTGTGTTTGTTGTTATGTTATTGTTAGTAGATTTCCTAATCCTAATGTGCAAAGCTTCCCTGTCCTCCTCCCACCCAAGAGGTGGGTTTTCCAGAAAGTGGTGAATTGGAAATTCCATTTTCCTATGCAAATTACACTATACAAACTAGCCTTGGGAAATCGACACTTTGCACTGGAAAACTGTTGCCCTAGAGAATTATCAAATTTAGCATGCATATTTTAGTTGAATTTTGGGAGGTTCCAGATGATTTGCTTATTGAGATAGATTTGCTTGCACAAAGCTTATCCAAAGGCTAGATTTTATCAAGTCCTTATTGAGCATTCATTCTGATTTGTTTGTGGGAAGGTTATGTAACAACGAACATTCATCCAGATTCGCTTGTGGGTAGTTTGCACGTCTTTCTGTTAGTAATTGGTTCACCTCACACTTCTCGATGTGTTTCCCCATCACTTTCCTAACTGAAAAAAGTCCATTTCTTTCTTTAAAGTGGGTTTGATGGTGTGCTTTAACCCACTTTAATTGTGCAAACCTAAATATCCCAGTACGGACATTCATCCCTTCTGCAAAATGCAGAGAGTCTGGAGGTGACCTTTGGTAAACAAAGCTCAGAACTTCGAAACTGCCAGGCCTGCCTAATATTGTATCTGCAATTGGTATCTTTTCATTGTCAACAGTGCATTTATGAAATAGACAGAAAACAAAAGCATTGGAAAAGTTTAAAGCACTGGAGAAATCATCTTGGAAAGTTTTCCACAGCACAGCACAGCCCCCCACGCTGCTTTCTGCTGTTCCTGCGGATATGAAGTTATATATTGCAAATCCTTTGGCCGGGGGCTTTTATCAGTGGTGTCCAGTTGATTTTTTAAAATATTGGCTTCTTTTGTATTGTTGCTTTCTTGTGGGAATGCTGTCTTTTAATTGTGGTAGCCTACTCTGAGTAGTGTTAAAGCACTTGTAGGGGAGGGGATAAATTTCTTCAATAAGTCCCTGGCTTTGCTACAAAAGCCCTTTAAGTGCAAAAAATCAAAATGAATAAATCTTGTGTGGGTAGACGCTCAAGCTGCCTTTCTCATACTATGGTGCCAATCAGAAGACGCCAATCTCTAGGCTCATTCACCAGTCAGAACAATACATACTCGGCTTGCACATCTTCCTCCTTAAAGATGCACTTTAGTTGTTTGATCTTGAAGACGGTGATTGGGATTCTTAATGACGCTTTCCATTGACTCCTACACTTTCTCTTGAATCAATGATGTTTTTGCTCCATCTAACAGCTTTATAATGTGTTTCAAGCTATTGCCTGTGGGAGTTAATTGGATTTGTCAGCAATATAGTAGGGAAAGAAATGAGATGTTGCTGCAGCTTATTTTCTACAAGGGGGAAAAAAACACACATGACTTTCGGTCATTTATGATGGAGCTTTTAAAGGTCAGCTTTTAACTCTCTCCATAGGAGGCCAGCTCATCTCACTGCACCGTTTTTCGTTTGTTGTTGTCTTGGCTGTGTACCTTCAACCAGTTCTGTGTTTTGAACATTTGCAATACAGCCCTGTTCACGCTTACTGAGAAAGAAGACCCCCCCCCTCTCTCTCTCTCTCTCTCTCTGTGTGTGTGTGTGTGTGTGTGTGTTTAAGTTATGATATTCACCTTATAGGGCTATTGTAAGAATTACTGATAAGAAGTTGCTGCAGCACTCGAAAGCACTATATATAGAAACATAAGAAGAAACTGTCTTTTACCAAGTCAGACCAATTGTCCATCTAGCTCAGTATGGTCTACAGCAGTGTTAGAAATTTGCCAGGCGCATTTTGCAAATGGTAAGGGTCCAATTGCGACCACGTGGAGATCTCTGGATGCTAGGTTGGTGACAGACATCTCCATCTGGCTGGCCCCTTCAGCTTTCTTAAGCAGGTCAGCAGAAGAGCTTATTTATTGCATTTCTGTCCTACCCTTTTCCTGCAAGGAATACATGGTTCACTCTCCTCCTCAGTTAATCCTGACAACGACCCTGTGAGGTGGGTTAAGAGGCTGTGACTGGCCCAAGGTCACCCAGTGAGCTTTCAGTGTTTCCCAACCTTGGGCCTCCAGCTATTTTTGGACTACAACTCCCATCAACCTTAGCTAGTAAGACCAGTGGTCAGGGATGATGGGAATTGTAGTCCGAAAACAGCTGGAGGCCCAAGGTTGGGAAACACTGACTGACTGAGTGGGGATTTAAACCCTGATCGCCCAGGTCCTGGCTGACACTCTTTTTTTTTTTTATAATAATTTTTATTCGTTTTTCAAACAGATAACAAAAGCAACACAAAACAACACAGTTTCCAACTCATCGTTTCATACCCTTCTTTCTTTTGACTTCCCCATACCTCCCCATCCCTGCATCCTTGTTTAATGGTTCTTTAGCAACCCTTAGGTCCATTATCTTAATTCCCTTTCATAAAAGTTCCTTTAGTTTTTTTTTTATTACTGCTGCAATTTCTTTACCTCTTACCCCCTGACATCTTAACATTCATCAATTTTGCAATTGTTCCCTGGCTGACACTCTTGACCACACTGGCCTCACAGAGTACTTCTGCTATGGGGCAGCTCTATAAATTAAGTAGGTAGATAAATATGGGGAAAGCAAAATGTCACTTAGAGGAGGATCTCAACTGTTTTCCTTGAAGCTTGAATTTCTTTTATTCTGGATTGTTGTATTTGATGTTTTCATGTGTTGTAAACCGCTAAGATTCTCCCCCCCCTTTAAAATATGTAACGTTATAGAAACAAAATGAATAACGACAACTGCTACTACAGTGGTACCTCGGTTTAAGAACAGCCCTGTTTATGAACGATTCGGTTTTCGAACTCCACAAAACCGGAAGTAGTGTCCCAGTTTGCGAACTTTACCTCAGACTAAGAGCGGAAGTCGAACGGTGGAAGGGCACAGGCAGCAGGAGGCCTTATTAGGGAAAGTGCACCTCTGTTTAAGAACGGTTTGGTTTAAGAACGGATTTCCAGAACGGATTAAGTTCGTAAACCGAGGTACCACTGTACTACTACAAATTTCATTGGGGGGAAATGGCAGCTAGACATTCTGTTGTGGCAACCGTAACCTAGGTTTAAGGGGCCCTGACTGGCTTATATGTCTGAGTTCCTAACACTGGTCTACACTGGCTGCCAGTAGCTCTCTGGGTTTTCAGGCTGGGTTTTCTCCCAAGTATATACACAAAGTATCAAATGTGGTGACAGTAATAATAATGCAACAAAACAACAACACCACAAACTGGCTTATAAATATAAAACCAAATTTACTAGAATAGAGATAGACTTGTAACCATTCTAGCAACAAACATACTAACGTGCCATGTGCAAAACAAAGCCTAGAGATACTGTAAACATGGAGTGGATAAATGTACAACTGTATCTTAACAAGTGACATGGCCATTGTGGCGGCACGGGGTTGCCGTTCTGTGATTGGACTTGCGCTACTTGTTGAACGGTTCATTTATCCAGTCTGTATAACATTTATTGCACGTGTAATTGTTAAGATACAGTTGTACATTTATCCACTCCATGTTTGCAGTATCTCCAGGCTTTGTTTTCACTCCATGTTTGCAGTATCTCCAGGCTTTGTTTTGCACATGGCACCTTAGTATGTTTGTTGCTTGAATGGTTACAAGTCTATCTCTATTCTAGTAAATTTGGTTGTATACTTATAAGCCAGTTTGTAGTGTTGTTTTGTTGGGTTTTCTCCCAAGCCTCCTTGGAGAAGCTGAAAATGGAACCTGCGACCTTCTGCACGCAAAGCTATGGCCCTTCCTCTAAAATGCAAACATAAATGCTAGGTATTATTTATGCATGGTCTTGTAAAACCCTTTTCTGCATGGTTACCTATTACACAAGCTATTGCCATGCAATCTTATACCTGCAGGAATTCTCTCCTCTGCGCTATCAATGGTGAAGAAGCCCTGCCCTCTACTGTGTTGTCTGCTGAAACTTTGCTGCTGATTAACAATGCAGTCCAATGCTTGTCTGCTCAGAAGTAATCCTGGCTGAAGTCAGTGTGACTTACACCCAGGCAAATGTGCATAGGATTGCAGCTGTAATGGCTGCACATGTGTTAGCTAACAGTACAGATTTTCGTTTTTGGTGCTTGTTATAAATTCCCACTTTGTCTTGTGTATATTTTGATGTTTGTGCTTGAATAACAAGGAGAATTTGAAGTCATAAACAAAACATTATTTTTAGAAAAGAAAATTGTTAGCAATTATCTTATTTGACATATTGTGTAATGGCTGTGATGGCAGATCTTGGAATTGTTAAATGCTAAATGGTCTATGTAAAGGGGTTGTTGTTGTTGTTGTTGTTGTTGGGTTTTTCCCCCCGTAACTGTTGCTTGATTTGTCAATAACCCCCCTGCTGAAACACACATACACTAAACTTGATAATATTTTGCTTGTTTGCAACGTCAAAATTCAAGCTGAGCATTTTGTTCTGAGTTTTTTTATATACACCAAATTTTAGATTGATTTAATTACAGCTTTCTATTTTGAAATCCATGGATATCTTGAAAAAGCATACCGGTTGCTACTAGTTTGCAACCAAATAAAGAATTTATAACAATCTAGGGAAAATAATTCAAAACCTCTGGTCCTCTGGCCTAAATGCAAGGATACTGAGCATTATCATTTACTTGGCTTAGCGTCCAAACTTTTGCATAAACGAGGCTACTTTAAGTGTTAAATCTCTTTGGTATTACTTACTGAACATTTTGCATACCACTATAAATTATCTGCAGCACTGTAAAACTGTTATTACTATAAAAATGAAAAAAAGGAATGAAGTGTGTATGTATAATGTTCTTTAAACATTCAAAATCTGGTTGTAAAAAAGATATAGCAGATTAACTCACCCTGCCTGAGGAAAGGTGCTTTCTTGAGTTCATTTAGAATGCTGTTACTTTAATTTCATAATTTAAACAGATGAGGAGAGCAAATAAGTCTACATTGGCAGAGATCTAATAGGCTGTAGATGAGCATCGCTCAGCCTTTAAATTAATGCTTCTTCTGTGTTTACCTTGTGAGATACAGAAAAAGTGTATGCTTAAGAAATACTGAGACCCAGTATTTAAAGTCGGCTCTAGGAGGGAGAGAAGCAGGGGGAGACTCGCTCAAAAGCACTGACTGTCTTGCATGCCAGCGTAATGAAAAGCTGCATTTTCCGTGGCCCAACCACGTTGCCCTGAAACAGATGGTGATGTTTATGGAGACTGAAGCAGGCTCTGGAAGAATTATTCAGAAAAAAATGCTTAGCGCTTCATCCTCAAACCGCTCTCTGAGGTTAATGAGACAACTCAGGTGGCCTCGGTGGCACAGATTGAGTGTCTTCCATCAGCTTCGGCTGGTGCCCCAGCTGCACCCTTACTTGGACAGAGACAGCCTAACTACTGTTGTCTGTGCTCTGGTAACCTCTAGGTTAGATAACTGCAACACGTAGAGCTGCCTCTGAAGATGGATTGGAAACCTCAGCTAGTACACTGGGGCATGATGGCTTGAGCATATTATACCGATCCTAGGCTGGCTGCATTGGCTGCCAATTAGTTTCCAGGCCCAATTCAAAGTGCTGGTTTTGACCTCTAAAGCCTTAAGCAGCTCAGGACCACAATACCTCAAGAACCACCTTTCCCCATATGAACCTACTCGGACCCTGGGATCATCTTCTGAGGCTCTTCTTCATGTGCCTCCTCTGTGTGAGGTCCACCGAAGAAGAAGAGTTTGGATTTGATATCCCATTTTATCACTACCCGAAGGAGTCTCAAAGCGGCTAACATTCTCCTTTCCCTTCCTCCCCCACAACAAACACTCTGTGAGGTGCGTGAGGCTGAGAGACTTCAGAGAAGTGTAACTGGCCCAAAGTCACCCAGCAGCTGCATGTGGAGGAGCGGAGACGCGAACCTGGTTCCCCAGATTACGAGTCTACCGCTCTTAATCATTACATCACACTGCCTCTATTGTCGAGTCAAGAACATCTTACAGAATGCACCCACAATAAATGCTGGTCTAGAGAGGCCCCTGATACACAAAAGATCAATCCAAATGCCTTACTCAAAGCCATGGGTTGTCCTAGTATGAAGCGATATTAGACATTGCAACTGTCTTGAGCATTGCCCGGCATTAAGCATACCAAAGTGATTATATAATCATCTGTGTGTATTTCATGCAGCAGGGAGTGGGGAGAAAAAGCAGAGCCAATTTAATAAAGTTTCTGCGGCGGGAAGCAAATTGAATATTTGCCCTATCAACCCAATCAGTGACGATAGCCTCTGCCAAGCACGACTGTCTTTTTCTGTAGTACAAATGAACCTTAAGCTCAGTGAGTGTAAACCATCTGTGACCATTCAAAGCCTTCTTTCTATAAATAAGATTTTCATGGGACAGCATGAAACCATAACCCTGCAGGCACAAAGCAGATTTGCCTGATTGGCAAGGAATCAACTGCATTTCCTTTTCCTGAAAGGGTAATTTGAGAAGCACAGTGATGGACTCTGGTTTCTTTGATGTGCCATTGGCCCCAAGCAGGAGTTCCTAGACTGGTGGTTTTGGTTTTTGGTTTTGTTTTGTTTTACCAGACATTCCTTTCTCTCCAATAAATGAAACCCAGCAAATATGGATATTCTTCTAGAGATGTGAAGGCTTTTTTCTGTAGGAGGGAACCAAAAACTGGGGGGGCAAACAGATTCCCCCCCCCCAGGCCTTAACATCTCCATTTTGAAAACCCAAATAGACCTGTTTTGGAACAATTCATATGTTAGAGAAAGAGCCCAGTAGTAGACTATTCCAGGCGTCTTCAAGCTGGACCAAGAATGATCCCTTTGAGAACCATTGATAATCAATGGGGTTAGTACTGAGCTAGATGAGCCAAAGGAGAATAAGGCAGCAGGTTGAGGCTGATGGGAATTGTAGTCCAAAACCTCTGGAGGGCACCAGATTGTGAAGACAAGTCTAGATGGGCCGATGTGCGAACTCAAGGAAGTATGTCCTTTCCTTTCGCCAGTGCAGCAGGGCGGCAGACCACTTGAGGAGTTTAGATTTGATATCCCGCTTTATCACTACCCGAAGGAGTCTCAAAGCGGCTAACAATCTCCTTTCCCTTACTCCCAACAAACACTCTGTGAGGTGAGTGGGGCTGAGAGACTTCAAAGAAGTGTGACTAGCCCAAGGTCACCCAGCAGCTGCATGTGGAGGAGCGGAGACGCAAACCCGGTTCCCCAGATTACGAGTCTACCGCTCTTAACCACTACACCACACTGGCTCTCTGTCTGTCCACTGACTGTCCACCTGACATGCTTCAGATAACTTTATGACCACTACTCCATAGCAATTGTTGTTATACAATTCCATTCACCATATAGATGGGTTTATGAAGCATTCCTGTATCCTTCTGCTGTGCTGAAGAAGAATTCCAAGAAACAGTGGGTATATCCGGAATCACTGTTCACTACGTCTGTTTGCGGACTACTTCGGCAGCGTTGGACGTCATAAAACAAAGCTTTACGGCTTGTTTTCACCAGATAGGAATCTGACCCTATGCTTCTTGCATAGTCTACAAAGACTTTCAGAGACTTATAAGACTTTCATTTGGTTCTATGTTTTCAAGAGAATCCATCAAGAGTGCATATTTTGTGACTTTCAGAGATTTATAAGATTTCTGTTGATTTGGTTTTGCAGAGAGTGCATATAATATATTTCATACTGTTCAATGTTCTGTATAGATCATATAAAGAGTTTATATTGACATTGCATTGTTGTACTTGGTCAACGTGTTGCTTTGGATATTACTTGATCCCTCAGAACCTGACATGGGCTTGAGCCAATGCAAGACTTGAGTTTTTCAAGGAGCAGAGGTCCCTGCCCAGTGCTTGTTAAAAGCAGAGTGGGATCTAAAATAGAATTTGTGAATAAATCTCTTGAAGCCCCTTCTTAAGGGTGTCTCCAGATGATCAGCATTTTGCTGCAGGGATTGAAGCTCATACCAGATTTTTAAGTTTGTGCATTTCAAGTGAATTAAAGCTCTTGCCTTGCTCCAGCACAACGAAAACCCAGACTTTTGCAATGATGGGGAAACGCACCGAAAACTGTGAGATGAGCAAATGATTAGAGGGAAGACCTGTAAACAATTCTGGATGGATGGTTGTTGTGAGCGAACCTTCCTCTAAGCAAATCAGGAGAATGCTCAGTAAAGACCATACATAATCTAACCTCTAAATGAGCTTTGTGCAAACAAATCAGAATAAATGCTGAATAAAAGTTTGCCTGTCAGCATTTAAGCTTACCATCCCGTCATTAAACCAAAGTAACAGGGTTTTAAGAGAAAGAGAGGGAGATATGTTTGTATTTTACTGGTTGGTTCCAAGGTTGGCTCTCCAAGGTGCATGCTGCTGTTGAATTTACCGTATTTTTCACTCTATAAGACGCACCAGACCACAAGACGCACCTAGTTTTTGGAGGAGGAAAACAAGAAAAAAATATTCTGAATCTCAGAAGCCAGAACAGCAAGAGCCAACAACAGCAGGCTGCGCAGTGAAAGCAGCAATCCCTCTTGCTGTTCTGGCTTCTGGGATAGCTGCGCAGCCTGCATTCGCTCCATAAGACGCACACACATTTCCCCTTACTTATAGAGTCTTATAGAGCAAAAAATACGGTATTAAGAAAATCAATTGTGCCAAGACACCTCACCATCCCTAATCGGTTTACGGTTGCAGAAATTAACTCCTCGGGCAATAAATGAGATCATCACACGCCTGCAAGTTTCCTGGCTGTGAAACATAAAAAATCAATTGACCACTGTAGAATGAAACGAACTCTTTTTGTTCTTGTTTTTTTTTAAAGTATAAGATGCAAAGTAGTTTTATTATGTCACCTGCAGCCTTTCCTTTATTTGACTTAGTGTATCTTAATTACATTTACTCCAAGGTAAGATCCCTTGAGTTCATGGGGACTCAACTCACCCCCCCCCCACAACCAAAAGGAACATAAGGAGCTGTCTTATACTGAGTGATTTAGCACATTGGTCCATCTCACTCTGTATTGCCAACAGTGATGGGCATTGGCAGTCTGTGCTTTCAGACAACTGTTTCTAATAGTCTATCTGGAGACACAGGAGATGGAACATGGACCTTTTGAATGCAAAGCATATTCCTCAAAAATCGATCTGCACATCTGCCAAGTTTGTAACTGCCACTTCCCATTATTCAGCCCAGGAGCAGCCTTAAGGGGGGTTACTCTCTACATGTTGTTTGACTTACATTGTCCCTGACAGTGTGGCAGATGGTCAGGAATGCTGGCAGCAGCTAGAGAGAGGACCAAGTTGTCTACCCAGCTTCAGGCTTTACTGCTGCACACTTTAGATGAGGGCAGAAGACACCAAGCACTGAGCTGTGACTCTTAATCAGATTCTGGCAGTAACCGGTCATGCCAGATCATTAGTCTGCCTTCTAGCTTAAGATGCACATGGCTGGTTGTATGTTACAGAATCACAGAATTGTAGAGTTGGAAGGGACCACAAGCACCATCTAGTCCATGGGTAGGCAAACTAAGGCCTGGGGGCTGGATCCGGCCCAATCGCCTTCTAAATCTGGCCCACGGACGGTCCGGGAATCTGTGTGTTTTTACATGTATAGAATGTGCCATTATACAGTGGTACCTCGGGTTATATACTCTTCAGGTTACAGACTCCACTAACCCAGAAATAGTACCTCGGGTTAAGAATTTTGCTTCAGGATGAGAACAGAAATCATGCAACAGCAGTGGGAGGCCCCATTAGCTAAAGTGGTGCTTCAGGTTAAGAACAGTTTCAGGTTAGGAATGGACCTCCAGAACGAATTAAGTACTTAACTCGAGGTACCACTGTATTTAAAATGCATCTCTGGGTTATTTGTGGGGCCTGCCTGGTGTTTTTACATGAGTAGAATGTGTGCTTTTATTTAAAATGCATCTCTGGGTTATTTGTGGGGCATAGGAATTCGTTCATCTTTCCCCCCCCCCAAAAAAAAAAAGTATAGTCCGGCCCCCCACAAGGTCTGAGGGTCAATGGACCGGCCCCCTACTGAAAAAGTTTCCTGACCCCTGATCTAGTCCAACCCCTGCAATACAGGAATCTTTTTGCCCAGCTTGAGGCTCAAACCCACGACCCTGAGATTTAGCATCTCATGCTCTACCAAACTGAGTTGCTGGCCCACTATTTTGGCAGAGTTTCCCCCGCCCTGCCTTTTGCTCTGCCTTTTGACTGTTGCTGAATGTTTGAAGATTCTGGACAGATTAAAATAAAGTACTTCTTCACACAGCTCATAGTTAAACTATGGAACTCCCTCCTGCAGGACGCAGTGATGGGGCCATCAACTTGAATGGCCTTAAAATAGGATTGGACAAATTCATGGAGGATAAAGCTACCAATGGGCACTAGCCGTGATTGTTATGCTCTGTCTTCATGATTGGAGGCAGTAAATGCTTCTGAATACCAGTTGCTCAGAAGCACAAGAGGTATTCTGCTTCAGTGTTTCCCATCTGGGTGGTCACTGTGAGAACAAGGTGCTGGTCCGGCAGGCTCTGCTTACGTTTTTTATGACTGCAAGTGGCACGCAGGTTCCACAGTGTGCAAAACTGGTGGTGGCAAAATGAGTCAGAAATCCTTACTCCGCGATCTGATCCAGCGCGGTAGTTCTCATGCTCTTACGGCCTCTGTCTGCAGCCGAGCCAGGATTTGTTCAAGGCAATCTATTCACCAGACTCTGCTGGCTCGCTGGTTTGCAGACATCCAGGGGCCTGTTAATCAGTGCATTCATTAAGCTGCACTTAATTGCCCAGCAAAGATGCATCCTGTTCTACACAGAACATAGTAGCTCTTTCTGTTTACATGGAAATCGAAAGGAAGCATTAATTTGGGGGTTATGAAATAGTCAAAGACCATTCTTTAAAACAAAATAAGAAATGTAAGAGTATAAGAAGAGCCTGCTGGATCAGGCCAGCGGCCCATCTACTGTGGCGGGGAGTTCCATAGCTTAATTATGTGCTGGGTACTTTTTTTATTCATCCCGAATCTTCCAACATTCAGATTTCATTGGATGTACAGTACACAAATTCTAGCATTATAAGTGAGGGAGAAGAAGTTTTCCCTGTCCATTTTCTTCATCCCATGCATGGTACTTTCCTTTTCTCTAAACTAAAAAGTCCCAAGTAGTGCAAGCTTTCCTCAAAGGGGAGTCGCTCCTTACTGTTGATCATTTTCGCTGCTCTTTTCTACAGCAATGTGTATTTATTAGTAAAGCAAAACACAGGCACTGGGAAGCTCTTAAAACGGGATTGTTATAAATCTAGTGTCGGCAATTATGCTGAAAAAGCTGCTCCGTTTTTTGGCAGAGTTTTCATTTGTTTACTAACCGTATTTCTATGCCATCTTCGTAGAGTGGTACCTCAGGTTACATACGCTTCAGTTTAAATACGCTTCAGGTTACAGACTCCACTAACCCAGAAATAGTGCTTCAGGTTAAGAACTTTGCTTCAGGATAAGAACAGAAATTGGGCTCTGGCGGCAGCAGGAGGCCCCATTAGCTAAAGTGGTGCTTTAGGTTAAGAACAGTTTCAGGTTAAGAACGGACCTCTGGAATGAATTAAGTACTTAACCTGAGGCACCACTGTAGTTTTCCCAGACCCCGGTAAGCAAGCCCTCCGCCTCGCAGGATGGCAATTCAGGGGGCTCCTGACTTTGCACAATTTTCACCTTTGTGCGTGGACCCCCAGAACCAAACCCTCGCCAAAGTGGTGGGTCTACTGTACACCTTTAATTGTTCAGTGCATGCAAGCCTGGCTTGGCTCTTCGACGGCTTGTAAGGCATTCCAGCTAAACTGGTCTGGGCGCCTTTAACACTTTCAGCTACTTCAGATCATGCTCTGCACCTCTTCTTCACCCACTCAAATTGTGATTCCCTAGAGTGGTTGCTGACAACACACAATATGTAAAGCAGGAGGTCCCTGTGAGTCTGAGGAAGAGGCCACTGAGGAGTTTAATAGTATATAATTGGGGGGACGGAACAGATATAGAAAAGGCAACCTGTACACGAAGAAATATGGCTTTTCACTTGAGGCCTTTGTGTGTGTGGCTCAGCTGAAAGGAGAAAAGGTCTCCTTGTTGCCCGTATCATCTCATCCTCCGAAGAAGTATTTGATAGCTCCTCCATGGTGTGTTTCCTTATCGGGTTTCACAAAAGCTACCTAGCTCCATCGCAGCAGCTTCTGGTAGTGACAGAATGTTATCAGATCATGTGAGGTTCAGCTGGGGCTGTTATTGAAGCTGACATCTGCAGTGCCTGGTTCTTCCTGGAAAGCGAGGCTCTGATTGCAGGCTGTGTTCAATAAACTACGTACTTGAAAGGTCATTGAAGTGGCAGGGTGAGAATTTCTTGCTTCACAGAAACTGTTGCTGTTGCGTGCGCCCATTTCAGTGGCCCTCCCGTAGGTGGCAAGGATTCCTTATGGTCCTTATTTGTATTGGAGGCGGCTTCCCGTCCCGCTTGAGACTCGCTGGAGAACAACAGAGAGTGCAAAAGAAAACAAGAATTCCCTTGCTGGCTTGGAGCAAAGTTCCGTCACATCCAGAATTCTAGGCTTGGGTTTTGTTTTGGTTTTTTGAAGCAGCCAAGCTGATGCTTCTGGGCACATATGCAAGCTGGACATTAAGGTGAGAGCTGCCTGGTGTTTGTCTCCAGTATCTAGTACTCAAGAGGTAAACTGCTTCTGACTATGGAGGTTCATTTATCTATCATACCAAATAGCCTCTAAGAGATCTATTCCCCCTTTGAATTCGTTGAATCCTTTTTTTAAAGCCATCATAGAATAGGTAAAGGGTAAAGGGACCCCTGACCATTAGGTCCAGTTGTGACCGACTCTGGGGTTGTGCCGCTCATCTCGCTTTATTGGCCAAGGGAGCCGGCGTACAGCTTCCTGGTCATGGGGCCAGCATGACTAAGCCGCTTCTGGCGAACCAGAGCAGCACACGGAAACGCCGTTTACCTTCCCACCGGAGGGAAGGTAAACTTGCTACGTGCTTTCGAACTGCTAGGTTGGCAGGAGCAGGGACCGAGCAACGGGAGCTCACCCCGTCACGGGGATTCGAACCGCCAACCTTCTGATCAGCAAGTCCTAGGCTCTGTGGTTTAACCCACAGCGCCACCCGTGTCCCTGATCATCATAGAATAGAACCATAGAATTGTAGAATTAGAAGGGACCCTGTAGGGTTGTTTAGTGCCGCTTCTGAAATGGGGCTCAAACCCACAGCCCTGAGATTAAGAGTCTCGTGCTCTACTGACTGAGCTATTCCAACAACCCATCAAAGGGCTTTAAAAAGCTCTTTGGGGATTCCTTAAGATACTTGTGTGCAGAAATAAGACACAGAAGTTTCATAGAGTTGGAAGGGATCCCGAGGGTCATCTAGTTCAACCCCCTGCAATGCAGGAATTGTCTGCCCAATGTGGGCAAATGCTTCTGGATTGGTTAAACACCACCTGACTTGCTTGGTCATCAGCTGTAGTGCACAAGATCACTCATGTAAAAAAAGAAAGAAAGAAAGAAAGAAAGAAAGAGGACTGCAGTTGACTATCAAGGGTAATTAGTAAGTAATCCAGTGATTAAGAGTGATATAGATGGGGGCAGAGTTGTCATATATCTCAGTATCAACACTAGGCGTATGGGGTTTGGCCAGCTCCCAAAATCTATGAATAGAATCTATAAATAGAAGGAAAAAGCAACAGAACACTTAGCTCTCATCCAGAACTAATGAAAGTCTTCTCTTTCTCCATGCCCAGTCTTTCATTTGAAATTGCATTGTGTGAACGACTGAATGCTTTGTCAGGAGGGGGAAATCAATGTGAACCACTTACTAGTAGGAGCAGTTCTGCCTTGTGGAATAGAAGTGTCACTGGGCATGAGAAGACCCTGTTCCCACCTGAACTGGTGTTTGGGCAAACCTCAAGCCTGATGATGCCCCCTTTTTGTATCCTGTTTTGTTTACAGTCCTGTCAGCACTAACCAATGGAGTTTGCTGTTTTAGCGTTTAAAATACCCTATGAGGTATGAGCAACCCTATGTAAAAGACACATGCAATGTCCACTACATACAGAAGGAAGAAATCAATTTATAAAACCTCTGTTCATGAAGGAAATCAATTTAACCAAAGCTGGGAGAGGTTGAAATGGCTGCTGAGTGATGCCGATGACTTTGTAACTTAGAAAATAGCTCTCCATGCCTTGGCAGCTAGGAAATTAGGGCAAAATAACTGGCAGTAAATTGCAAAGGGGATTTGTGGATTTAATTTGTACATTTTATATGAGATCTGCCCTTTATTCTATGCAACGAAGAATATTAGTAGATCTGGATGTGGTTTTACAGTATATTTAGTGACTGTTGAATGTATTAGATGTTTTAGGCTACTGCAGTAAAAGTTTATGATGATGTAGAGTTATTTAATAGTAAGGGACCAAAGGCGTGCCTCATCCTTATCTCTGCCTGAAGACAGAACTACTCACTCATCAGTCTTCACTAGGGATGGGCAATTGGTCACCATAGCATCTGATGTGAAGGACCCATGCGCTCCCACAAGAGGCAAAGAGGTTCTTTAGAAATGCCCCAGTAGGAACAGCCATTGATGTTCCCTGCCAGAGAACATTATCCCCTCCTCCTGCAGCTCTGCTGCTCCTCCTGTGTGAGAGCCCAGAGACAACCAAAAGACAGGCAAGGAAGAATTTCTGGTGGACCTCTAGTTATGGTTCATATTGCGGGAGGAAAGGTCTTGAAGAGAGCTAACCCTGGGCTTTAACTAGTGCAGGAGTGAGTCAGTGTGCAAAACCAAGGTTGTTGAGCCTTCAGCCTTTGCTCAAGGCCAAACAGGACCCTGCCAGAAAGGGGGGGGGGAGTACTGGCTGGTTGATTGGCAAGCAATGGCAGCAACTAGGAGGAGCCTGGCAGGATCATTCTTGGGTGGGCAGCTCTCTCTCCCAAGATGGTCCTAGCGCTGTTTTGAGTGAGAAGGAAAAGAGGGTCTGCAGCAAAGAGGAACCTGGAGCCAAACCTATTAGCTGGCTTTGGTCAGCTGCGGCACTAACTCTGTACCATAGCTGTCAACATTTCCCTTTTTTAAAAGGGAAATTCCCTTATTCTGAATAGGATTCCTCGCAAGAAAAGGGAAAAGTTGACAACTATGCTCTGTACCCTCGTGGGGGGCTTTTGCCTGGCTGGAATGTGTCCTTGAAGATACAAGTCTCATCCATTGCTCCACCCACTATTGTCTCTGGTCCTGCCCACCACAAATGGCACCTGGAAGCCTTCTCCATAAAGGAAGGTGGCTCTCTGGGATGATGGTGATGATGATGATCCTCATCCTTGCCTCATATGGACAAATCATTTCCAGTAGGCTCCACTCCAGCTTTTGCCTGGGCACTGGCATTTTCATTTCTTTATTTCGGGGGTTGGCAGCCCTGCACCGAGATTGTGCGTCTTAAGTGAGACTTCAAGCTTTGCTTCTTCGGGCTTTAGCTGTGCCCCTGGCTGGAGTCCAGCCCAGGCACGGCGCCAGTCCCAGGCACAGCTGAGCTGCTTTGGCCCAGCCAGTACTCAGACACGCCTAGGGTGTAAATAAACCCTTTCCCTGACAGGCCCAAGGATCTCTGCAGCCTCTCCCGGAGAAAAATAATAATATTCTGGAGCCCATTCCTTGTTTTATTATGTAGATCCTTTTAACACGCAGGCCAATTTTCCCCTTTAAAAATGAGCCTTTCCTAAAACGGAGGTAGCATAAAATACAGTGCGCTGGCCAAATACAAAAGAGGACCAGGGTTCCTACACCTTTAAACAGAATTGCAAACCAGAAAAAGTACCAGATGGGTCAGGCAAAGAAAAGAAGATGGGGTGTTGTTTTAAAATCAAAACAATGACTTGCGTGGCTTATTCCAAGGATTCTACCAATTCCCTAGTGAGGTACAAGGAACTGTTAAGCTTTCAAGAAGTGTAGCACAGTGCCTCAAGTTGCTTCCAGACAACCTGTTTATTGAGCATTTATCCTGATTTGTTTGCAGAGAGGTCGATCAATTAATCACATGCCTTGAGACACACATGTCTCAAGACGATGTACGTAATGCAATAAAAACAGCACGGAAAATAGCAACAGATACATTTTAAATCTGTACAAAGTAGACACCCCTGGCAGAGACCCCTGCGTCCAGCTGGGAAGTCGGGTCAAAAAAAAAAATGTCCTCAATTGTTTGTTTGAGAGCCTGTCGTATTTCGACAGGAATGTTGTTCCACAGTACAGGGAAAGCCACACTTTAAAAGCCCAGCTCCAAGTTACTGTGGTTTGACAGTGTTGTACCAAGCAAATGTTAATCAACACTTTCCAGTGCATTTCTTCCTCACTTTTCTTAGTGCAGAAAATCCAATTTTGGGGGTGAGGGTGAGGAGAGAGAGTGGGTTTGTTGCACAAGAACACTAAATCAGCTGTAATTGCACCACCCGAATTTGCTTGTAGGCGATTGAGTCCCGTCCAAAAATGGCAACGGTCTAGAAGCACCCTAGAATGGAACTTCATGTTGTCTTGGCAGACCCAGGTCTGCTGAGATCACGAATGTGTGGCTGTCGGTAGGGGGCCATTGTAGAAGAAAGTTCGTGAGCAGGAAGGAATGAGTGCTTAACGCCTGCTGATTCTAAAAATTCCTCCAAAGGCTGTTCATCGTCCTGGCCAGGCTTACCTCTGGAATTAGAGTCCAGCTTGGTAGTGCTGTGCTGTGAGCTTTCTGCAGATTGGGGGGGGGGTCATGATGTTAGGTGACCTAAGCATCTGGCCGTCTTTCAGTCTGCTCAAAAAAGGGGTCATCCTATTTATAATGCAGCGAGGTTGGTGCCACTGTTCTTTGAAACGGTATCATGAGAGGCATCCCATAGATTCTCTAAAAATAACCGTGTGATTGGCTTGCTAATGTACTGATCTTTGCCACTCGAGTAATCTCAAATTTGCCCCCTTTCTGCCTCACTGAATAAAAAGAGCACTTTGGCTGCAATTGCAGCCGCTGAAACTCAGGAGATATCTTGCACTACATTCCTGAGCGTGTGGACTGACTCAGAAGTAAGTTCTACTGAGTTCTGTTGGGATTGCTCCCAATAGAACTGCAGCCTTAATTTATTTTTATTTTTCCTAAAGTTATGTTCAGCAGAACCCATTTGATAATTCAGAAGCTATTATGGATAGTTTGTAGGGAACACCATAAAAGTCACCCATTGCATTAAGACTCGCATCTCCTCCAAACAACCTGCTTATTGCGCATTCCTCTGCTTGCACAGAACTTATGTGGAGGTTGGATTATAGTTGGTCTTCGCTGATTATTTGTTCCAATTTGTTTGCGGGGAGGTCATACCGCAATAGGCATTCCTCCTGATTTGCTTGTGGAATGTTCATCGGCTCACCCCACACTTTCAGTGCATTTCCCCATCGCTCTCTTAACTGGAAAAAGTCGATTTCTTTTCTTTTCAAGTGGATTTGTTGCATTAGGGCAACAGAGCCCTTTAATCTGCTTCATCTGTGCAAACTTAACTTTCCTGGCATGTGCTTGAATCTTTCCCACTAAATACTGATGATCTGGAAGCACCCTTGAAATCCAGTGTTCCAGCACTGCAAACTATACCTGTTAAAATTGCCTTTTTTTACATAGCTTTTAAAGATGCATGAGCCTTGACCTCTTTTTCACATGATCAACCTAGGGAGAGCCTGGATCAGAATTGGGGGGGGGGGAGGTTTTATTTAACCGTTTGTCCTCATGCTGCAACAGGGGTGGCGAGGGCAAAATAGGACTGGGCACCTTAATAAAAACATAGAATTGCAGAGTTAGAAGGGATCCTGAGCGGCATCTAGTCCAACCCCCCCCCCCCCCGCAATTAGGAACCTCCCCACAGCCATCCCTGGATGGGCTCAAACCACCAACCCTCTGGTTAACAGCCAGATGCGCTGACCCTTTGTGCCACTGGAGGAAACTGCACCTTGGATAGTTGTTCAGAATAGGTAATTTCAGCAGGTGTAGCTTATGTGGCAAGTATACCACCCTACAAAGGCATAGGACAAAAGAGGTGGAGGGGCACAGAAATTTCCACCCGGAAATGTCCTGTTTCATCACATGATCTTCTGTCTTTCCTATAAAAAAAGTTCATTAAAATAGTTATTCCAGTTATTTCATTATTATTATTATTTTGCATGCCTTGAATCTGATGAGTAAGTAGCATTTCCACAGCACTGTGTAGCTACAACGGGCCCGATCCGATCGCCATCTGCATTCATCCTGCCCCTTCTTACTTGCATTGCTCTGTTTTCTACTGCCAACACCCTTTCTTATTGAAGACTTGTGTGTCTCTAAATGTGCACATGAGACTCCAGCTCAGCACTGAGGCTCCTCAGGGCACCGTTTATATTGTGCCCACTTTCAATACTGCTTGTGCCTGCAAAAGTTTGGGGGCAGGCATGTTGCTTTGTTGCTAATCCTGGAATTTTGCATATCACAAATATTTGAGGGTGTGGGTTTTTGGTCCTGTGTTAGTTGCACTATAAAGCAAGAACACCGCTTCAGATGGCTATTATGCTTAAAGTTGGGGAAAGCATTGCAGAACAACTCATAGATGTGCGGATGATGTATGGATGGTCTGGTATCAATCCACTATTACTGTGTTAAAGACATCTTGCAGAACATACCACAAACCCCCACTGCCACTGTTTGGAGGGGTCCATTTATCATCCATTTGCTCTGTTTTAATGCACCATGAAGCAGGTTCCTTAGTCCATCGGTAACTATAAACCTCCCTTCATGTTCCTTTGTCTCATCCTTGCTTTGCTCTCAAAACATATGCATGTATAAAGGCTATGCAGAAATGTGTCCCTATGATGAGATTCTTGACAAACTGCATTTGCTTTTAAAAAAGGAATCTTTGTATGTTTGAGGAGGAAAGGGAGATGACTTGCAGCACATTCCTAATGGCCAAGCCATGCTTTGGCTATGCTGTTGAAATGGACCAGCTTTTCCTAACCTGGTGCCCTCCAGATATTATGGACTACAACTTCCCATCAGCTGCAGCCAGCATAGTCAGCGCTCAAGGGATGATGGGACTTGTAGTTCAGCCACATCTGGAAGCCACCAGGGTAGGGAAGGCTAAATTGGGTCAGTATGTACTCCTCGTTTTAGAAGTTATCCATTATGTGACCATAATCGCTGTCTAAAAGCTAGCCAGGAATTCAGTATATGCAGCGAGGTCCAGAGCAATTTGATTTTGAATGCAAAAAAAGAACAGGAAAAAAGTTTTGTCCATCTGTTTTAAGCATAGCGGAGCTTGATCTAATGAGGAGAATTCTGACATTGCTGGCATTTAGCCACTTACCATTGGCCTCTGCTGTCAGCTGTGGGAGAGGAATAGCTGTGAGGCCTGAGGGCTTTTGCAACTGTGGAAGTTTGTGGAGGGATTTAATTCCTTCCAGCTGGCAAAGAGTTCTGTCTCGTTTCCATTGGGCAAGGGAAAGCCTTCAAAATCGGTCCCATTATGTGGAAATCTGTGTGCATTTCATTTTTCAAGGGCAAGAACTGAGACGCGCTTTCTTCTATTTTCTTTTTTGCTGTTGCAAGTCTTGCCATGAGTTGTTTGGGGAGAATGCATAAATATATTTGCAAAGGACAGCACAAACGTCTTTTCTCTAGGGAAAAAAGTGCAAAATGATATAAGTTCTTAGCTCTTCTTTTACACTATATAATAATGGATACCCACAAACATTATTCATGACTTTATTTGGAATAGCTTATGACTTTATGCTCATTCGTCAGTTTCACTGTACACTCTGGAAACTTTCTGGATCGACGGTTGCCGTGCATTCTCCGTGTGACTGCCCTTGAAGGCAATTTGGAAGCTTCAGCTAATGCAGACCATAGCTGCCAAAACAGTAAAGCCAGATAGGATCACATAATACTGATTCTGAAAGATCTAGCTTGACTGCCCGTTCAGCTCCCAAGCCCAATTCAAGGTGGTGGAACTTAAATGGGTTGGGACCAAAATACCTGAAGGACTGCCTCTCCCTATCCTAATCTGCCTGTGTCTTAAGAGCTTCAGGGAAGGTTTTTCCTCCAAGTCTCATTGCCATGAGGAGTTTCTTAAATGGCAAGGAGGGACAGAGCCTTCTCTGCAGTGTCACCCCATCTGTGGAAAGCTCTGCAAAGGGACTGTAACGGTTGCATTCACCTTGTTTTTATATGGTTCTTTGCTGACCTTTTTTCACGGGCATTATATTCCGTTTTAATGTTGTTGTTTATTATTACTATGTTGTACACTAAGTGATTTTTTAAAAATAAAGTATTACGTGGTATATAAATGCTTATACATAAATAAATTGTAAGATGAATTAAAACATTGCTAAAGTCCATTGATTTCACCAGGAAATGCTGGGTGTTCTCTCTGAAACCAGCAGGACATAAAAGTGTTTAATTTTTGCTGGATCATGTCCACTCTATTCTTATTCTCTGAAATTGTCTAGACTGACGCCACATATCTGTACTGGTTTAATACTCCCCTCCCACCCCTTGCCAGGAAACAATAGTTATATGGGTAGGTCAGATGGATCACTAATGGAATTGGGTCCATCTTCACCCAGCTACAATCCCTGGACTTCTTTGTTGATGGTTATACCATTATTAAACCGATATAGCTCATGGAAATTGTTCATTGCCTGCAGTAATTCCTGGCCCAGTAGCCTCCCTCCAAGAGTGGGATTTACGGTCTTGTACAGTGTATAATAGGCAGTAATATTTTACAAGGCAATAACGTTTATTATAATCTCCTCCTCAACTCCATCCAGCCACCCAATAAACTAGGAGACGGGTGAAACAGAATTTTACATCTTACAAGTGGTTAATGTAATGAGCTTGACATTATTGTCTCTTTTCACAGTTGTAGAATCCAGAGGCATGGATCTTCGTCTCTTGCTTTTTATTCTGGCACTGGTGTCTGCGAGCGATTCCTCCTCCACGGACAAGGGTGAGTGTTGGTGAAGAAAAGCTTTTGATGCACTGTTGCTGAGCTCTGTGTGATGTACTTGACACTAGATACTTGCTCACCATAGTTTTCATGCTAGGGCTACTGTTTTTACCTTGGTTGGTTCAATGATTTAACACTGAACCGTACTTCAGAGAGCACTTCTCCTCATATGAACCTGAACTTATTGGTTGAGGTCATCATCAAGGGACACGGCCAGTGTCCTAGAGGACAGGAATTGGAAACCATCTGAACTGAGGATTAGGCCTTTTCAGTTGTGACTCCAGGGTTACGGACTGACCTTAAAGATTGTGTACTTCCCTGCCCGTCTTTTAAGTGATATTGTAAAGCTCACTTATCGGTAAAGCCTGGTGGTATTAAGACCTACTAGTTGTTTTGTTTTCATTTTTGTGCTTTTCATTTTGAGAGCTAAGGTGATGTTTCTGGTAATGATAGCATTGTTGCCTGTATATACTGTATTAAGTTCTGATATATTGTGAGGAGCCTGCCTTATCCTCTAATCCTCTCAGACGTTTCCCTAACCAAAAGCTTCTTTTCAGCACAGGAATTCTTTCTTCTTTTAATGGGTAGCCAGACTGCAAAAGGGGGAGTTATAGGAGGGAAATGGGCAGTTCAAAAATTCAAGTCATGGCGATGTAATAAGTGATAACATTGTGAAAAGTGCTTCCCTGCAGACTCCATTGCTACCCTCCACAGAGTGGTACAATTTGAGTATACGTTTTACAAACAGTAGCTGTGGAGATGCGTTAAATACATGTATCTGTGTGTGACATTTAGTTGGGACTTTGGTTGACTAACATGGAATATATTTGTGGAATAGGTAACTTTCTTCCTTACAGTTCCTAGATTCAGGGTTTTGGGGCAAAATTGGGGCAATGATCTCATGGGGACTATTTCCAGAGGGGTAGCCATATTGTAGTGCTATCATAAGTAAGTTCCACTGTTTCGAGCGGAACTTACTTTTGAGTAAACATGTTGAGGATTACCTGAGAGTGAGTGGGACATACTTTTGATCAAGACTTCTACTCTTAGTGCTTCTTTCGTAAAGCACGTTGCCCCTCCCAAATAATCCTGGGAAACGTATTTTACCCGTTCTAGAGCTACAATTCCCAGCACCCTTAACAAACTGTAGCGCCCAGAAATTCATTGGGAGTGGTAGGGGCGAACAAAGTGGGGGGCAGAGGGGGTGGCTCTCCCTGGGTGCCACTCTGGGGTGGTGGTGTGTGTGACAAGATGGGCCCTGCCCCTCCCCAGCTGTGGAGAGGCCGAGGGCACGCGCAGTCCATTCAAGATCCTCGAGAGCCTAAGAGGTTTGGGGGATTAGGAAAAACAGATAAATAATTTTTCTCCAAGGGAGGTACAATCCTGAAAGCACTCGATGCTGAGAGGTCTGGAGAGGGGAGTATTAGGTGGAGTTATTTGTGTACAACTAACTATAATGGGGACGCAGGTGGCGCTGTGGGCTAAAGCCTCAGCGCCTAGGACTTGCCGATCGAAAGGTCGGCGGTTCGAATCCCTGCGGCGGGGTGCGCTCCCGCTGCTCGGTCCCAGCGCCTGCCAACCTAGCAGTTCGAAAGCACCTCCGGGTGCAAGTAGATAAATAGGGACCGCTTACCAGCGGGAAGGTAAACGGCGTTTCCGTGTGCGGCTCTGGCTCGCCAGAGCAGCGATGTCACGCTGGCCACGTGACCCGGAAGTGTCTCCGGACAGCGCTGGCCCCTGGCCTCTTAAGTGAGATGGGCGCACAACCCCAGAGTCTGTCAAGACTGGCCCGTACGGGCAGGGGTACCTTTACCTTTAACTATAATGGGTTTCCGCATATCGAGTTGCCCGAAAGAGTACTTGTGTCTTGTCTGATTTATAAAGCTGCATGCTAATTTTTGTTTTTTAACGTGGGGGCTGTGTTTGCCAGGCAGCTGGAATGCCTCTCGACTGCCAAAACTGTGGAGAGGCCTCTTAGATGTGGAACCAAGCAAAGGAGCGCAGTCTATTTGTTCCAGTATGCTGCACTGAAAGGAAGATATTTTCTGGCCTGTCTTACATGGGACATTTTTAAAGCTATTCTTAACAGTGTTCACATGTGTTTTAAGAATGGATGAACAGTACTCTTCAGATCGCTTAATGTTCCTTGGGGGCTAAAAAGGCTGGGGGGGGGGAACGACCCCTTTTATCAACCTTCACAGGAATTTGCCCAAGCCAAGGAGCTGTAGGGAATCTTTTACTACTGTTGTTAGCATAGCTGCGGTTTTTAATGGGCACTAAAAAGAAATAGGCATTGCACCTTTTCGTTTCCCTCCTTCTGTTACAAATAGTAAAATTCGAGTTGTTCACAAGGAAAGAAAGTGCTGGAATGTGCCACACATTTGCTCCAGATTCAGAGCCATATTCTGTGACCTTGGGGTGTTGGGGGTGGGGAACAAACCTGAACTCTACTAAGATATTTATCTGAACCATTCTCAACTCTGTGTCACATTTATGCAATAGATAAGAGGCCAGCCTGAAGCCAAAGTGCTACAAGAAGCACAGGCAATGGGTGGCCAAGACAAAAGCAAAACCTGGAATACTGTGTCCAGTTCTGGGTGCCACAATTTAAAAAGGATATTGACAAGCTTGAGGGCAAAGGACGGCAACCAAGATGATCAAGGGTCTGGAAACTAAGCCCTACGAGGAACAATTGAAGGAGCTGGGTTATGTTTAGCCTGGAAAAGAGGAGACTTGAGAAGATATATGATAGCCATCTTCAAAACTTAAGGGCTGTCACATGGAGGACGGAATAAGGTTGTTTTCTTCTGCTTTGGAGGGTAGGTCTTGAACCAATGGCTTCAAGTTACAAGAAAGGAGATTCCGACTAAAGATCAGGAGGAACTTTCTGACAATAAGAGCTGATCGACAGTGGAACAGACTCCCTTGGGAGGTTGTGCTCTCCTTCATGGGCGGTTTTTAAGCAGAAATTGGATGGCCATCTGTCATGGGTGCTTTAGCTGAGATTCCTGCATTACAGGACAGTTGGATCAGATGACCCTCAAGGTCTATGGGAAAGCCCATAGTACAGAGGTAGAGGGGCCACTTTGCATGCCGGAGGTCTCAAGTTCATTCCCCAGCATCTTCCCATTTTGTTGCTTGAGGTGAAATGGGATGTGCCAGCATGCCACCACCTCACCCCTCTCCCTGCTAAAGCATCATGTACCTACATTGTGTGGTGGCGACTTCTGGCAAGATCTTGCTGAAATCTCATGAGCCCTGATTTCTTCCTTCACATGATGATAAGACTCGGAACATCTGAAAAGGGATTTTGCCTGAACTTAATCAGCTTATCTGGTTTGTATAAGAAACCAGTATGGTATCAGCTGAGGGTTAGAAGCCTACAGAGTGATTTCGTGTAGGTTTCAGAGGGGGAATCCCAGAGGGAAAGGGGGGGAGAGGACCAAAATTGAAAGAGTCAGAGGTAGGCTTCCATAAGGGAGCAGGTCAAACATCTATCAAGAGTGAACTGTCAAGGTGACCAGTTGGGCAGAGGCGGAGAGATAGCTTGAAAGAAAAAGGGGTGACAAAATGGAGAGAAAAATGAGAGGCGGTAACCCTGCTCTCGACAAAATAAGGTTTTCCGTTCCTGCATTTAAGGCAGGGGAAATAAGAGCTTGGGAATGAGTCCCAGCTCATGGAACTATATGCAAGCAAGGATAGGCCCTTTTGAAACATGATCTCTTGCCAGTGGAAGAAGCTGGACACATCCTCTTTTGTTTTGCTTCTGTAATAAACTTTGGTCCATTTAAAACCTCTGTTGTGCTGCCCTTAGGAGAGTAATAATTCATCACTCTGGAGGAGAAATGTTTTGCAAGAGCTCATGATAAAGGGAAGAGCACATGATAAAGGAAAACAAAGCAGCATTTGGACAAGATGATCCTTGCAAAAAAAAAAAAAAGCTTTTGGTGTGCTACATCTCCACAAATCATTATCTGCTGTAGGTTTCCTCCCCTCCTACTGCATACCTGCCTTTGCTGCCATAACAATCTATCTCTTAGATTTGTGATGAAATGATGCAGCTGCCTTAAAGGCTCAGTGGTAGAGCACGTGATTTGCAGGCTCTAGACTCCCCAAGTTCAGTCATTGGCGTCTCCAGGTAGCACTGGGCAAAAGGCCTTGTCTGAAAGTCTGGAGAGCTGCTGTCTAGTCAGTGGAAACAATACTGAGCTTGGTAGGCCAGTGTTCTGACTTGGTGCAAGACAGCTTCTCTTTGCTTTTGTGTTTCTCAGCGCTAGCTGTTCGAAGACAAGTCAGGACTTGACAACTAGCCATGCTGTGCCTCCACAATTGGAGGCAGTAATGTTTCTGAACACCAGTTGTTAGAAACCACAGGAGGGGATAAGTGTTCTTCTGACCGAGTCCTGCTTGCAGACTTCCCACAGGTTTCTAGTTGGGCACAGTGAGCACAGAATGCTGGCCTAGAGGGGCCACTGTCTTGATCCATCAGGCTCTTAGGTTCTAGTGGCTTCTTCTCCTCCTAGTGCTCCTCTATGACTGTTTCTTCAAGGTCTAATCAAGATTACTTGCTTAGAATTCCACCCATGAGGCTGGGCTGCTGAGGGCTCACATTAGGACCTTCCTTGCTGTAGCTCAAATCCCCTAGAATTGCTTATCCACCAGCATCTATCTTATCTTGTTCCTTCGGGAGAGAAGCCAGTGGAATGTTCGGCATTCGATAGCATCTCTTCTGTTTTCTGTTCCGTTTAGTTTTGTTAGCCTTATTGGCTGACATCTTCTAAGTTTTATGTGGAACTTATTGGAAGGTGGATAGGATTCTTGTAATTTATGTTGGGTAGACGTTACTGGTGTCAGCTGAAGAAAAAGGCAAGAGAAATAATTTTCCTCCACTAAATTGGTTGCTGCCGTTCCTTCCCCTGCAAGATGGAAGATATTCTGAGGGTCACTCCAAATTTCTCATCAGAGCTTGTTAACAAAAACTTGTCCCTTAGACTTCTTCTCCTCTTCCCTCCCAATCTATTTTTCTTTCGTATCATGTCTTTCTTTCTTTTTAAGCCTTTTAAATTATCCATAAGCTTCTCTAGGAGGAGTTTTGGACCATGTATTAGGATTAAAAAATATTTAGAGAAATAAGAAAATAAAATGTAACAGTTCTGATCCTGGTTCTTGACTTATTCCTTGATTTGTCATGCTGGTTAGCTCTTCAATCCTAACTTACCCTTTTGTTCCGAGTTCTGGCTTTCTCCTCTGTCCTATGTCCTGGTTGCTTTCCAGTCCTGGCTACTGAATTCATCCAATGCATACTGATTCCCAGCTCAGCTCAGACCACTGCTTATAGCCCACACTCATCAGCAACCACTTCTTGTGAGTTCTCTGAGGGAATGTCCCAGTGGCTCTTTTGGCAAACAACCACTGGCTTGTTTGTTGGAAGAGTACTGGTTTCCACATGGGCTCCTCACTGAGGCAGTTTGTCTCTTTCATACAATATTACGATGTTCTCTTTAACACTTCTTCAGAGTAAGGTAAAAATAAAGTTGCCCTGCAAAACAACAATCCTTTAGACTGCAAACTTTCCCATCCATTTCTGACACTATTGTTGACAGAATAACTCCCTCTCTCTCTTTAACTAGATGGCAATGATACATTGCTTCTTCTGCGTTTGTTTTCTGTTCATATTTGATTGTGCTTGATTTTCAGAGGTTCTCCTGTAAGCCATTATAACCCGCCCCCCATTCATTATGAAGGTAGAAAGGATTTAATTGCACCTTGGTCAATTTTGTTGCACCTCTTAGATCAGAAGGCAGGTTAACATTATTAAACCCCTATTGCTGATTCATTTTAGCAGACTTTAGCAAAGTTAAGGCCTTTCAGATTCTTACTGCAGGTGTCTTTTCAATAAGCATGGAATAGCTTTCGATCTGTGACTCCTATTCTGCAGTTGGGAAACTAAGATTGCTAACATACAGTAGTGGGCTGCTAGGGCTTGGAAGTGAGGCGTTAGTTAGACTTATTGGAGTCGATCTAGGGCCATTGATCCACGCCTAAGTGCACACCTGTTGCGTGTTCCCTGATCTCAGCTGCAGGGGTCTGGACTGCAGTGGTAAGAAGGTCTTCTTCTTCTTCTTTGGTGATCACCCATAGCCAAGTAAGATTGTCTTCCATAAACATGGTTTCAACAGTGAGCCCATAAGTGACTGTGGAGGCCAGTTCTGGATCCACACATCCTTCCACAGTGGGGACATTGGTTTCTGGGCGGGAGTTAATCACGGTGTGGATTTGCCAAGCGTGCCTTCCTCTTAGCACATTTCTCCCTTGTGTCCTGAGTTTGAGTGTCTTCAAAGCCCATGACACCTTTGGTAAAGGCTGTTCTCCAATTGGAGCACTCACAGGCGAGTGTTTCCCAATTGTTGGCATTTATACTACAATTTTTAAGATTTGCCTTGAGACAGTCTTTAAACCTCTTTTGTTGATCACTTCCGACCACTTACTGCTCTTTCGACAAGTAAGGGTAGAAATCTTGGTCAGTTGAGAAGGTTCACACTTGGATGAGCTGCTGGGAAGGAACGGGAGCTTGTGAAAAGGGTTCCAAGTCAATGCTCACCCCCAGTACCTCAGTAGACTGGGTAGAGAAATCACAGTCCCCGATGAGATGGCTGAAGACAATAAGAAATTCTTGTGTGTGATGTGCATACACTGTTTATTACATAGTGCCCTTGGAGTCTTACGTTTGAAGTGTGGCGTATATACTTATTAGGTGGATAATTATTAGATAAGCAGTCTTGTTGTCCAGGTTTTTTCCTCCAGTATTTAAAAAATAATAATCCTGCAAGATTTTGTTGATCGCAGACAATAGCTGGAGAAAAGAACTGACCATGCACTCATTGGAAAAGATGCCACTGTTATGGCAACCTTCCGATTGCTTCTGCTGTGGTCAGCACCCTAAACTGTTACCGTATTTTTCGCTCTATAACACGCACCCGACCATAACACGCACATAGTTTTTAGAGGAGGAAAAGAAGAAAAATTCTAAACGAAACAGTGAATGTATGATTTTTGTGGTTCATGCTGTGGCCACAGACATGTGATCTGACGGTGAATTTGGGATGACCCAGTGCAAAAATCCTGAGGATCCATGTGGATCCGTGCTTTCTAACCAGATTTTAAGTGGGGAGGGAAGGAAAAACACTGAAGGGACAAGGAGCACACATGGGGAGTGTGGAGAAGGTTGCTGCTAATAATGCAGAAGAGTGGTATAAGGGGAGAAGGCTCCTCTCCTCTCCCGCTTTGCTCCTTCTCTCCCACCTCCCCGGCTTAGCGAGCTGAAAAACTTTGCTGCTATTTAGCGAGCTGAGTGGGGAGGAGAGAGGGACAGAGAGCACTGTTGCTTTAAAGGAGCCAACCAGACAGGAGCCGCTTACATTAGTGTAAGCGGCTCCTCTCCTCTCCTGCCTTGCTCCTTTAAAGCAAGCCGGCTCTCTGTCCCTCTCTCCTCCCCACTCAGTGGCTCTTCTCCCACTTTGCTGTTTCAAAGCAAGCCACCGAGGAGGGAAGGAAGGGGAACCATGGATCCTCTGCTCACGACTGCAGCAGATCCCCCCACCATCTGTAGGCATTCGCTCCATAACACACACAGACATTTCCCCTTACTTTCTAGGAGGAAAAAAGTGAGTGTTATGGAGCAAAAAATACGGTAATTGTCACTGACGCTGCCAACCGCTCCACAGAATATTACTCAAGACCTGAAGTCTGTCAGACTTGACCAACAAACTTCCTCCACTCAGGTTAGCCTTGGGCTCTTGTGGTGTGACAAGTCTTCATAGAGGTCAGCTTTCCAACTAACTACGCCATGGCCATTTCCCCCAAAGTCATATTTTAAATAGCAATCAGATTTTTATGTTTCTCTCTTCTTTTTTTTAGCAAAATTCACTAGCAATTGCCAGGCATTTAATACATATGGCTGTGGTGATGAAGTAAAAAAGGCAGCTGAAGAGCATTTTTGAAAGCATCTAATCTCTTCTGCAGAGATGGATCCATTATATGCAAATATACCCTGTAAATGTGCTCCCACTGCGGCCAGCACTCCTGCTATTTACAAGGTTATGCTTGCTCGGAGCCAACTGCTGTACCACCCATGGCAACCAATGACGTTTGACTTTACTCCCCATGCAGAATATTTTGTGGCACATAAATTATTATACAACTCTCTGATAGGGAGATGGGCTGTTGCCAGGGCTCGTTCCTAGGTCTCAGTCCTAGCAGACTTTGCAATAGCTGTGTTTTGAAATGCTTGTGAGCTGACTGAGCCTGCGGCTTGACCTTATGTAGACATAACGGCTTACGTCCAAGCTATCTGAAAGGCCGTATTTCCTCATACAATCCTGCCTGGGTTTTGATATCTTTGGGGACGCCCTTCTCTCAGTCCCACAGCCCTCAAAGGAACTCTTGGCGGGGATACAGGAGAAGGCCTCTCGGTGGCTTCTCCCAGACTTTGAAACTCCCTCCATAGAGAATTTAGACTGGCTCCCTCCTTGCTGTCCTTCCACTGGCAGGTGAAGACTTTTTTGTTGCAACAGGCTTTTTAGGAACCAACTGCTTTTAATGAGAGGGCTGGTGCTGTGCCGTTTTTATTGTAATTCATAGAATTGTAGAGTTGTAAGGGACCCTGAGGATGGTCTAAGTCCAATCCCCAGCAATGCACAAATATGCAGCTTCCCCATATGGAGATTGAATCTGCAACCTTGGCATTATCAGACCATGCTCTAACCATATTGTTTTAATAGATTTATATAGGTGTATGGTTTTACTTCAAGCAATCTTTAATTGTTTTTAATTATTGGGGTTTTTTCTGTTCTTTTTTTGCGGCACTCATTTTTAACTGTAAACTGCCTTGAGTTCCATTAGGGTAAAAGTGGGGGATGAATGAATGGATGAATGTTTGATAATGATCATCATCATGATGTATTAGATTACTTACCCATTAATCACCATAGAGTCCAGGGCAAGTTACAACAATATTTTAAAAATGCAACATTAAAATCTGTTAAAACAATTTGCAATCAGAATAGTAGGGTGGGTCCTATATGTGTGTCTGTGTGTGTATACAGGTGTCACAAGCTAAGGTAAACAGTAATAGTAGTAGTAGTAGTAGTAGTAGTAGTAATGTATTTATACCCCGCCCATCTGCTGGGTTTCTCCAGCCACTCTGGCCGCCTCCCAACAGTTACATGTTGAGTATACGATGCTTTTCCCAGAGAGATGTGCGTGGCATAACCTTTTAGTTTTTAATTGCCAGGCCATGGCTTTTATGTTTAACCAGGCCTTTGTTTTATTCACGTTGCCTCCTGGTGGTGCTCCGCTTTTAGTGGGAGTAGGTAGGACTTGTGCAACACAGTGAAAGCCATGCAGCACATTGTGAAACTCTGTGGCAGAAGCTGGGTATTATTTATTGAGCTTCACAAACAAAATGCTGGAACAAACATTGCAACAGTGATTTCTATAATATTTTATAGTGGGGGTTTCTTGTGTGTGTTTTTAAAGGTCAAGTTAGCTATCACGATTTAAAGTAACATGAAATCTTTTTAAAAAGCCTTTATTTGTTGTTCATTTTCATTCTTAAAGAAAACAATAATAGTTGGAGAAAATATTGTTTGGAATTTTGCTACCATGGCATGACCACTGGTTAAGATGGCTTTAGAACAGGCATAGGCAAACTCAGCCCTCCAGATGTTTTGTGACTACAACTCCCATCATTCCTAGCTAACAGGACCAGTGGTCAGGGATGATGGGAGTTGTAGCTCCAAAACATCTGGAGGGCCAAGTTTGCCTATGCCTGCTTTAAAAGGTATTGAGACAAATTCATGGAGGTCTTGCCTGTCAATTTCCAGTCAGTGTTAACCATGGTTTATTGTTACTTTCAAATACCAAACTGTGGCTAGTCTTACCTATGTCAATAGACAAACAAGGCAGAGTCATCATCAAAGTTTGAAGTTGGCTTGTCTACCTGAAACATAATTAAGGCTAGCTACAGTTTTTTCTATGCGCCCTAATGGTGGCCAAGAGATTGATATTGATGAACTGGAAGAACAGAGATATGATACCCTATAATCAGCGGATTGACAATATGACATCACTTGCAACTTATGAATGGACTGCTTATGCACAGACTTTGTCTGAATAAATGCGATAGCATTTGGAGTGAGTTTATACAGAATGTAGTAGGCAATTGACATTAGGATTATTAGGATAGTAACACTATATAGGTTTATATAAGAATGTATGGGAGTATCCTCCAACATTCAGTTTCAACGAAGGTCCACAAATTCTAGTACTATGTCCACTTTTTCCATGCCATAAATGATTTTATAAAATTCTGTTACCTCTCACTCGCTTAAATTAAAAAGTCTTTTGCTCTTCTTTATTTTGTTGCTTGTGTTTTTGACATTGTTTCAAAATCCCATGATAGAAAGAGGCTGAGCAATGAATCAGGAAATCCCCTTGAATCCTACCTCTTCCATCATCTAACTTTGAGCGTGCAAAATCACTTGGCAAAAGGCTGCTATGATGACCTCCTGGATTTTCCGCTTAGTGGCTTACAGGGGTAGACAGTTGAATATTTTGAACCAATCTTTTTATGTTGTGCATAGAAGGTGTTTTACGCATACATTTTTAAGAAACACATGTTGGTGGCTCTAAAGTTCATTTACTTTATTTACCAAAGACAAGCTAAGACAGCAATCCCCCTTGCTGAATTTTCACTTACACTGAATATAAGGAGGCTAATTTGTTCCTCAACATGCTGCCTGTATTAATTCATTCACTGGCTCAGATGCCTTGCATCCATAATTAAACATGAGGCAAGGGCTTTTGATTCACCTCCCCTGCTGTACATGTACATCCTTAATATTACTATTTTTGTCTAATGCAGAAAAATAAAACTGCCAGGCAAAAAGAAACATGTCTAGACATTCTAATTTGTTTTTGAAATATAATGGGTGGTTTCAAATTGGTCCAGTCAGTATGCATGTTAGTATTATTCCTTTGTAGCTAGTGCGCAAATAATGGCAGTGTTTGAGCACATAGAATATATGGTCAGAATGCAGAATGAAACAACTTGCTAGAGAGATGCGTAGCACTTAGTCATTAGGAAGAGGTTTGTTGTTTCAAGGAAAAAGCTTCCCAATTAGTTGTTAGGGATGGAGAGAGAAAATGTGAAGCCTTTCTGCTACCAGGAGCTGGTGAAGCCCAATGCTACCAGATTTGTTGGCAGTGGCAGCTGAGGCTACTGGTGGGGATTTTACCAATATCACTTTGCATCAGTGGTAATTTGGGATCTGGATACAAAATGAAGTATTTACATAGGAAGCTCTTTGTACGTGGTGTTTTGTGTTTTACAAGAGGACATGGGGTGGCTCCAGGAGATATTTGATTTGGCTCACATTCAAAGGTGAGCTTACATAATTTGCAGTTTCCCAAACAATATGCAAACCGAAACACGGCTATCTTTGCAAATTCTCACTCCGGTGAATTTTTCAATGCAGTTGTCTAGCCATGTAATGTGTGTGTGTGTGTTTAGATAGATAGATTGGTAATGTGCATGTAAATTAATAGTAAAAATGCATTAAACTGGGGAAATTGCCTTGCAGAGATGTGTATCGTGGGAGAAATTTGCGCAGATATGCTTATGAATTTTCATGAGAACTTCCTGAATAAATCACAAACCAATGGAGAGAACTAAACTTAATGTTTAGGAAAAATGAGAAACTGAAGTTGACATATTTTTCCATCCTTAAAGAGGACTGATTCCCTGCCTCAATGAGCTTACTGTGTGCTACTGGGGGGGGGGGGGCAACAGAGGAAGGAGAAGGGAGACAGGAAAGTATATGTATTTGTTTCAGATACTTGTAGACAATGGGCTGTGGATAGTAAGAGATTCACAGGGAAAAGGAGGGTTATGAGAATGGTTTCAAAGGAAGAGAGCAAGAGGGAGGCATACTATAGATGTTAAAGGTACTCCCGGGCATAAGAACAGCTAACGTGGTGGAGCTTGAGGAGTGAAGAAACTCTGCAAATCCCTGGGCTGCAAATCCACTGAAAAATCCTATGCAGTTAGGTTTTTGTACAGTTAACTGGAAGGACTGGAATAGCATTCAGTAGCCTAGAGTTTGGCAGTACCTTTCAGCCCAAGCAGGGGCAGACCTTGGTGGTGTGGCAACTTGTGTGAAGCCAAAATTTGACGCCTCCTTCCCAAAGCCCTGGTAAGCACTTGGCTGGCTTTGGGGAGGCGGAAGGAGGACTCTAGGACCCTGTCAGAGCCCTCACGCCTCCATCCTGAAGATGGAACAACTGTGCTTGTGTCCACCCTATGTTTCCGCATTATTTCTTGCATGGTGCATACCTCCAGACAGATTTGTCTCTTCGTACAAATTTGACCACTATTTGCCCTTTCCTGTGTATGAATGTTTCATTATTAACTTGTGTTTGAGTTGAACAAAACGCACGCGCACACACACACACTAAGTTTAGGGGGGCGGTATGAGGCTGTGTAAGGGAAGAAAGTTCTAGAAGGGATGCCTGTAAAAACAGTGGACAATCTTAGCTCTGTTTGATGCTTGGAAGCTTCAAGAAAACCTCTTTAATTTGATACAAGACATCAGGCAATGTGACGTTGCTATGGCTATGGAGAACATCGTGACATTTATCTTGAAGTCAGAATAGTATCACCCCAGATCTCAAGAGTGCCACAAGCAGTGTCTGGTCAGAGTGCTCATCTTAGACCAGATAAATAGATGCCTTTGAAAATCATAATGACAGAGCTCTCTTGGGGGGGGGGCATTAGACTTCTCAGGTGGGTCGACGGATTGGAATGCACTCCTCCAATCTCTCCATGAGACTTTTTAGCTTAGTCTCAAACCTTTATTTAAGATGTCTGGTTGGAGGAGACATTTGCAACTGCTGTTGCTGTATGAATATGAATTAAAACATTTGCAAATGAGGCTATGTGTGCTTGAGATTGTCCGGGGAGGCTCTCTTGAATGTTCTTTCAGTGGGGACAATCTTGTTCGGTGGGGACACGGAGTCAGCCCTGTTCTGTGCCCCTGCCCCCAAGCTGTATAAATCCCTGCTCTCTGAAATTCACCTGGCAACAGTGCTAACTTTCAATGGCCAGATGATTACTGTATTTCTAAAATTGCATCTATACAAATTACTGTGTGCACATAGTATGAAAATTGGTGTCCTCTCTTGTCCCCCTTTTTTGATCATCTATTTCTTCTTCTTTTTTGCGGGGGGAATCACTTATGTGTGAGTGGCCACCCAGCAGTCAGACTGGCATAGGTTGAAATGACTGCAGTTTCTCAATGGCTACATCTCCTCTCCGAGCCAGAACCTTCACTGGCCTTGCGCCATGCCTTCCTTGCAAGCTTTTGCTAGGCTAGAATGTTTTCTTGAACTTTGATAATCCACTGTTTGACTTTTGCATAGCCTACCATACCAAAAGGGACGCAGGTGGCGCTGTGGGTTAAACCACAGAGCCTAGGACTTGATGGTCAGAAGGTCGGCGGTTCGAATCCCCGCGACGGGGTGAGCTCCTGTTGCTCAGTCCCTGCTCCTGCCAACCCAGCAGTTCGAAAGCACGTCAAAGTGCAAGTAGATAAATAGGTACCGCTCCAGCGGGAAGGTAAACGGCGTTTCCATGCGCTGCTCTGGTTCGCCAGAAGTGGCTTAGACATGCTGGCCGCATGACCCGGAAGCTGTACACCGGCTCCCTCTGCCAATAAAGCGAGATGAGCACCGCAATCCCAGAGTTGGCCACGACTGGACTTAATGGTCAGGGGTCCCTTTACCTTTACTTTTTCCATACCAAAGCTAAGAATGACACACAGTTGTACTTTGGAACTTGAATGGAATCCATTCTGGAAGTCCATTAGACTTCCAAAACGTTCAGAAAACAAAGCGTGGCTTCTGATTGGCTGCAGGAAGCTCCTGCAGCCAATCAAAAGTTGCGCCGGACATTTGGCTTTTGAAATTCATTTGGAAACTGGAACTCTCACTTCTGGGTTTCGATTGTTCGGGAGCCAATTTGTTCGGGGGCTAAGGTGTTTGAGATCCAAGGTACGGCTATATTTTGCTCTTTTACCATAACCTTGCAGCACCCAAAATTGAATGCTCAGTTATCTGTAATTTGAATCTATTTGTATCTGTTAGGGGCCTCTGGCACCACCTGCCCCTAGAACGTGGCCATCAGACAGTTGCCCACACAATAATGCTCTGTGGGCAGCGATCCTCCTTGAAGACTCATAAATCCTGCTGAAGCAAACAGAGCTCATCAATTCATCATTCATCAGTCCTGAAGCTGCTTTGGGATTAATGCTGCAGTTTTAATGGTTAGATTATTTGGGAAAGAGAGGTTAGCTGGTTGGCATTTTGGATAAAGTGTGGAAGTAAGGGGATTGGCAGTCACCTGGCCATTACAGAGATCCTTTAACCAAAGGAGGGAAACATTGGCCCCTTTACTAAGCTGCCCAAACATATTCCTGGCAGAAAAAGTTGTACACCTATTGTCAGGGGTTCAGGAGCAGAGGCACAGGGAAGAGAGGAGATGGAGAGCGAAGGGGAAGAATCCGAGGGGAGCGTAGGAGAAGAGGACAGTGGACCGAGGGATTCCATGAGCCTCTCCAGCGAATCGGAAGATTCACAGAAGGGGGCGCCAGTGGCCAGGGGTAGGGGGTTCCCAAGGGGAACGCCCCAGGAGCAAGGGGGCAGCAGGGACTCCCAGAGCAGTAGTTGGAAATCAGGACCAGCTTCCCCACCAGAGCAGAGTGGGGGGGAAGAGTCCCAAGGATCGGGGCCAGTGCATTCCCCACCAGGGAGAGAAGATAAGGCAGGGCTGACCACACCTCCATCGGAGAGTCAGACAACGGAGGGGAGGTCAGATCCGGCCAGTATCCCGGAAGAGGGAAGCAGTGACAGAAGTAGTGTAACGGTCAGGAGGAAGGTCACTGGGTTGGCGCGAGAGGCAAGTTCAAATGTACAGGAGCGCGGGACAGCAGAGAATGAGGATTGGGAACCGGGTCCTAAAGCCCGCCGGAGGCAGGGGGAGGAGTTAAGCGACTCAGCGTCAGAAGAGTCCAGAAAGGGGGATGCCCCAGCGGGCAGGAGGACCCAGAGGAGGAGAAAGCAGCGGAAAAGGTGGAGCAGGGCTAGGATCTTAAACTGGTGTCAGAGGGGAGGAGATTCAGACGGGACTTCGCCGGTCTAGGGTTTAAGACGTAGAGCTGCGCGCTGCGGCTTGGAAATGGAAACTGGACCTCAATAAAGACTTTTGTACATAACGACAGACTCGCGTTGGTCCTCTGTGAGCTGGGACCTAGGGGCAGCTCTGACACCTATGTTCTTTCAAAAATCTGCCTTTTGCCAGAGAAAGCAAAGCCAGGGGCCTAACTGAAGAAATGGTCTCTTGATGCCCAACATAGACAAAGATTATAACTTGCCCCCATACAAAAAAAAAAAAAAAAAAGCACTTATCAAATTGTCAACAAACATGTGCAGAAGATGTGTGGCAGCCGCTTCAGAAAAGAAAGAGATTAATTTTAAAAGGCTCTGCAATCATGTCAACACATTAGGATGACAGGCTGAGGAAACTGTTCAGGACCAGTTCCATAGTAGTTAAAGGATATTATGCTGTGCCTTATGCAGTGGCTGCAAAAATATTAAGTTCTGCCCTCGCTCTGAAGCCACGTTCATTCCACTTGAATGATTTGAAGTGGTTGTTACAGTCCTCCTTTCAAAGTGCTTGTTTTCCTCGATGATGACGATGAAGAAGAAGAAGAAGAATTTGAGTTAGTTGTATGCAGTGTTGCATAAGCAAAGGGTGGGATACAGGATGATAATTTCACAAACCCTCCCAGAGCCTTGTTGCTTTGCCTCACTGTGTCCAACTTTATCAGGATAGAAGAGGACTTGGGAAATTTCACAAAGACTTTCGGCGTTTTATTTTTGCTTGCCACCATTACTACCTCTTTTTTAAAACAAATTACTTTTTATTGATTTTTTCCATGTATACTTCTTATAACAATATATCTTTAACAATTTTTCATATTTCGACCCTCCTCCCCTGGATTTCCCCCATACTCCCGTTTTGTTTTATTTCCATATTGTTCACTCGGCGTATCGTTTCCCCAAAATTTCCTCAATACATATAGTCTTATTTTTTTGTTGTATACAGTTGTGATTGTTTACTCAAACCCTGCCAGTGAGTCCATTTCTTTATGTTGCCTCTTCATATATGTTGTAAATGGTTCCCATTCTCTTTTAAAGCCTTTGTCGTCCTTTTCTGTTAGTTTTGTCAGTTCTGCACATTCCATAGGTTTCCCTTGCCATTGTTCTTTCATTGGTATTTCATCGCCATTACTACCTCTTTTATTATTGTGGCAGCAGTATAAATAATTGCACTCCTGGGACTGCTATGAGTACCATTTTGTCCTCCATGTCATGACTCCCATCTCTTGCATCGATCTGGACATGGAGCTGGAGGCTGCAGAGGCACCCAGTGGGGAGCCAAGTCTGGTTCAGTGGTCAGAGCTGACTGCTGGACATAGAGAGACCATTGTGCCTGAGGCTGTTGGACAGGAGCTCCCAAAGGAAACTCCCAGACCACCAGGGTCTGGACCTTCCATTTGCCCTGGCTCTGAAGAACCAGATGTCTCCCACCACACAGCACCAGTCTGGTGGCACAGGGAGCACACCAGAATGGAAGCTATGAGATGCAGGAGGAGTGCTCAGAGGGTTGGTCCTTGAAGGCTCTGCAGTTCTCTACAGAGAGGTGGAGTCTGGAGGAGGTATGTACCGGTAGTTCTTAAGATGGAGGCTTCAATCTGTCCCCAACCTTTGTTGGAGCAAGGTGCTCATTCAGAATTGGCTGTGGTCCAGTGGCCTTGGCACTTTCTTGATTGGATCAGTCATTGGACTAGAACCCAGCATTCAGTCTTGCTTGGCTTTACGATGACACCATGTCATCGCATGGTGCCATCATGAAGAAGCAAGGGTCCCTAGGAGTGTGGGTGTCCATTGCCAGGAAGTTTAGACCACACTTCAGCCCTGTTCATTCTCCATTCATTCTCCATTCTCAAAAGGCCTACCAACTTTACCACTTGCAAACATGGTGACAAAATTGTGGGTGGGCTGGGGGGGGAATTCAACTGAGCACTATCCTAAATGAAGGATGTTTATTTTCTGGCACTTAACCAAGCCCTACTCCTTATGAACATTCATTTCCCTCCCTCCCCTCCCCCCATAAATATTTCTGATGGCTGAACAAATATTTTGAAATGTGTGGCTACTCTTTTCTTTTAAGCTCGATGTCATGTGGTCTTTTGTTTGCTTCTCTGTTTTCTTTTGCTGGTGTTTCTTTTCAGGATAACACCTACTCTTTACTTGAGAGCGATTTTTTTATTTATGCGTTTTAATTTAGTTCAATTTATTTGTCTAAGCACAAAGGTCAGTTTCACCAAGAGACCTTGAGCATAAATCGTAGCGTCATAAACTAAGTGGTGTGCACACTCCTATGCTTCATCTTTTGGTGGTGCAGCAGCAGATAAAAAAGATTTGACAGATCAATAAATGCTGCAGATAGAAAAAAAGACCTGCCTTGGTCCAGTATACCTAAAGGAGCATCTTCACCCCCATCGTTCTGTCTGGACATTGAGGTCCAGCGCTGAGGGCCTTCTGGCGGTTCTCTCACTGCGAGAAGCCCAGTTACAGGGAACCAGGCAGAGGGCCTTCTCGGTAGTGGCACCCGCCCTGTGGAACGCCCTCCCACCAGATGTCAAAGAGAAGAACAACTACCAGACTTTTAGAAGACATCTGAAGGCAGCCCTGTTTAGGGAAGCTTTTAATGTTTAACAGACCACTGTATTTTAATACTTTGTTGGAAGCCGCCCAGAGTGGCTGGGGAAACCCAGCCAGATGGGTGGGGTATAAATAATAATTATTATTATTAATAATAATAATAATTAAAAGCTGGACAGGTGCACAAATCAAACCAAAATAAACAAAAGGGCCTTTTCTTGGCTAAGCCTCAGCTCCAAGAACACTGACTGAATGTGCCTTTCTTCCTCTGGCAAGAGAAATGGACGAGTTGCACAGATGTGTGCTGGTTTCCTGGCCAGAAATTACATGCTTCCCATCTGCTTGCCTCTTGTTCATGAACACATAAAAGAAAGGAAGGAAGGACTTCAAATGCCCCTTCAGTTTTATTAGCTGAAGCCCAGAATTTGGAAAAAGCAAGAGACAGTAGCTCCCATTAATTGGTAACATGATGCCCTCTACATGCCGCAGGATGTGTCAAAGCATTTAAGAGAACATACCAGAAAGATCCGTGCCAGACTGGAGGGGGAGCACATGATGCCAGGCAGGCAGGGGGGAGAGAGCGAAGAGGAGACATTTTAAAGAGGAGTGGTTAAGTAGCCCTACAGACCAGACTTTTCCATGTGAAGGAATGACTCTGCTGGTTTTCGCTTCACGGTGTTTGCTTTTAAACCATGGGGCTCTCCAAACTGGTTTTTACTTCTTCTCCACCGCCTCCACAGAGGCGAGGGACCATTCAATATTCCCCAATATGAGCCGCTCTATATTTTTTGGACTGCAGTTCCCAGCAGCCTCAGCCAGCACAGCTGTTCCAAGCTGGGGCTGATGGGAATTGTAGTCCAAAACATCTGAACATTCAGCATACGTTATTTGCAAGTGGGGAATTAGTATCAACTGTACTAGAGAGATCTTCAATACTTTTGTTTTTTTAGACCCAGAATTCAGAATCTAGGCACAACCTGCAACTTTTTTGTTTGTTTGTTTCTTTTTAAACAACTTCTCTTTTTTTTCTTTTCCATCTCTGCATACAGACAACCCCTTATTTGCACTGGGGTTGAGCTCTTGCGCGAAATTGCATGGAATCGAAACCTCCCTGCCCTGCCCACCCCTGTTCCACTGTTTGAGTGACGTCTTTTATGACGCTTCCAGATCACTTCTGGGTCCAGCGTTATGCGCAGGTGTGCAATTGCGCACATATTGGTTGCCCCTAAAACGGGTGTGTGGCGTTTGCCCCCTAGGTGTGTGACATCATATTGGGTCATAAGGAAAGGGTTAACTAAGTGTAAAATGATTAACCAATAGGAACCCAAGGGGAGGAGCTAGAGTTAGAGTGGTTAAAAAGTCAGTCTGGAGTTAGAGAAGGGAGAGGGAGGATAAGTCTGTGGGTTGGGCTAGTTTGATGTGAGAGAGTGAGAGAATCTGTTAAGAGGAGTCAGTTAAACAGTTGGGATAATCAGTTAGAAGGTATAGGCCGGTAAAGAAACTAAGGATAAGAAACTGACAAGAAAAATTATCTGAAACCATCAACTTGTTAATGCTTATAAAATAAACTTGTTTATTTGATTTAATTTTAACAACTGTCTGGACTCTGTGTGTACCCGAGAGAAACGGGTCGGTGGCAGCAGGGAAGCGATCACAGTGGTGGCACAGGGATCAATAGACCGTCAAGCATCCAGGGACCCTGTGTGATCGCCACAGGGGGTTGCAGGTATCTTTCTCCCTCTTCTTCTTTTTCCTTTATTAGAAACAGCCCTAAATAACAAAAGGAAGAAGTGGTGATACCACAGTCCTTTAACTGAGATGTGCATAGCAAACAGCCTAAACCTGAGGCAGACATGTTACCTTTTGCATCCAAAGCATGTTCTCTGCCTCTGAGCTACAGCCCTTCTCTAATCAAATGTCAAGCCACCAGCTGAAGAGCAATGCCCTAAAATAGCCTTCCCCAACCTGGTGCTCTCCAGATGTTTTGGACTACAAGTCCCATCAGCCCCTGTCAGAATATCCAGTTATCTCTCCTTCAAAATGCTATTCCTCAGCGCTTCATAGTTATATTCAGGTAGCGTCCTCATAGTGTCTTCACAGCCAGGATTTCAAGTTCATTCATAAATAGCGTACTCTTGAGCGGGAAAGAAACTCGTTGCTCTGGAAACCACATAATAATCCATGGTTTTTCATGGACCTTGCCCACCTGCTTCATTTATGTTTAGTTTAATTACAAGCTGTTCAGTTGCCTGTTTTGTATAGATCCTGAAGAGTGGAACATGTGGTCAGTTATTCAGGTGCTGTTACAGAGATGTTTATAAAGGGGATAAATGACAAAGATTTTCCGAGCCTGAAAAATAATCAATTTTGTATATTGATAGAGTGTTCCCGCTGCCCCAGTCTTAAGGAAGATGTTCATTTAAAAAGTGGAATGAAATAATGCTAGCGTTGAGGAATTTCTCTCCTGATGACAAATTGCTTCTTTGCAAAATGGCCCCAGGTGGCATGTAACTCTTATCTGAACCGATTTCAGTCACTGGATATCAATAGCATATTAAACTACATAACCATGCGCTGACCAGTGTAAACAAATGGTTGAACTGAAACAAAAAACATTCCCTGCATCAGACCTGATGCGGCCCCTCCTGCAAACAGGAAGAAGCATGGTGGTGGTGCCAGCAAGAGTGAAGGAGGCACTTTCCCACCGCTTTGCTCTGCATCCGCCTCTCATAGCTATCAATTGTCCCTTATTTGGTGGGAAAGTCCCTTATCCCAGCGCCGTGTCCCGCTGCTGTACCTTATTGATGATGTCCCTTAAATTTCCCAGGTTTCAAAGGAAGCAGCTCCTCTCCCTCCCTCCCTGCCGGCCAAGGAGGAGGGAGGCTCCAACTGTGTTGCTTGGCTGCATTGTTCACCCAATAAGGAGTCTAAGAACGACTGGGGGAGTGGAGCTTGCATGCCTTGCGTCGATCAAATCAGTCACGTTGCCTGGGGACTCGCCTTTGCTCAGCGCTTCCCAGCGGAGAGGTGATGTGGTTTTCCTTGCTGCATCCCCTTTGCCGGGTTGCTGCGCTGTGGGAACCACCGCTTGAGGCTTCGTTTGGCTGCTGGCTGGGTCTTCTGCCTTTGGCTCGGAGGGGCTCAGAAGTTGAACATACCTGTCTTCGGAAAATCCCTTATTTTGGCTGCTGATCCCTTATTTTTGAGGCTGCTGGTCCCTTATTTTCAAATCTGTAAGTTGACAGCTATGCCACCTCTCCAATTTGAAAATACGGAGGTGTGTCTTTTGGTCCCACCCTCTTGTGGGAGTCGGCTGACTCTCGCAAGAGCACAGGACCAAAAAAATGGGACATTCCAGAATACAATCAGAAGCCAGGATAGCTTCTGTAATTCTGGGATGTTCTGGTCAAAATGGGATGGTTGGGCGATATGTTTTCGCCTGATCCAGCAGATCTGCTCTTATGTTCCCAGTTACTTAAGACACGATTAAAATTGTTGTTTGGGTTCAACCTTTAAACTTTGAAGCAGCCCATTTTATCATGAGTTCCCATCCTCCTGTATTGTCAGGTCATCTGAAGAGTCCTTGTTTTAAATCCCATCTTGATTGGCTGTTAGAATAATCACAACAAGACACACAGTACAGTCGTACCTCGGAAGTTGAACAGAATCCGTTCCAGAGGTTCGTTTGACTTCCAAAATGTTCGGAAGTCGCGGAAGCCACATCGGATGTTCGGGTTCCAAAGAAAGATCACAGACCGGAATCACTTTCAGGTTTGTGGCGTTCGGAAGCCAAAACGTTCAACTCGCAAGGTCTTTGGGATCCAAGGTACCATTGTAATTAGAGGAGGTGATAAGCCTCTTTCTAGGCTGTACTATATTAGATTGCAGGTAGAAACTTGCAGAACTGAAAGTTCCTCCGTGAAAAAAACATAGCCTGTTTATAGGAAACTAGATGTCAGAACTCTGTTTCTCCTTGACGTGATGGGTTTTTTCTGTGTGCTTGGTTTTTGTACTGCATAATTTCCATCTTGAACCCTCACATGCAGTTAACCACTAAAGTTATCCACTTCCTTTTGCAATCAACTTTAGTGAATACTGGTTTGAGCACAGATCCATTCTTCTTTTCTGCCTGATGAAAATCTTGCATTTTGCTAGGGATAAAATCGCTTGGGAGCTTAAGTTAACCATTTAAATTGTCTCTACAGGATGGAAAGGAAATCAGATTCTGACTATATTCTCCAGTGTTTGTATGAAAGGCTTTGTGTTGAGCAACTGAATTGGACTGTGCAGTATGTTTCGCCAGCTGCCTCATCAAAGGAAAAGTCTTCTAGTAGCACCGAATGTGTGTGATCTACATAACAAATGGCCTTAAAGAACTTTTTTGCCTTGCAAAGGCTGCATTCTACAAGTTGTTTAAAGCAAAGATGAAATCCTTGCTTCTGAGGATTCTGTAGCCTTGGAGCAGTGTGGTACATTTATTCGGTGATATTTAAGCAGCAGTATATAAGCAGTATTGTTGTTGCAGCATTAAAAACTAGCATGTATCCCTGTGTATCAGTTGGATGCTAACACACACATATCAGTGGTCCTTAAGGTGTCATTTAGGGCTGTTGCAAGAGGGCTGTTTTCCAGGGAGATACAACTTTGTTCTTCATCACTCCTGTGCATCTGGGCTATTCACATTTTCTCATTCAGCATAATTTTATACAAACACAATGCCATGTTATGTTAGGACTGGAGTAGCCAATGTTTTGTCCTCTATAAACTGCTGTTCAACCCAAAAAAAAAACACCCCCTGTGCTAATTGACCCCTGTATGATGACTTTATTTTGGGCCCAACCTAGCTATCACTTAGTGAGCTATGTATCACAACTATCATTATACATATCTTAGCAACTTCCAGTCGGGACTACTGCAGCATATTCTACATGGGACTTCCTTTGAAGATTGTTTGAAAAATTCTGTTCCATCAAACTCCCAAAAGCTCTGACCATTAGCTGTGCAGGGTTATAGCTGATGGGAGTTGTAGTCCAGTAGTTTCTGCAGGACAGTATCTTGATTAGGGTGTTGGAGCAGGACTGGGGAGACCTGAACCCAACTCCCTACTCACACTTGTCACTTTGGAACAGTCATCACGACTCAGCCTAGCTCACCTCACAGGGTTGTTGTGAGAATAAGAGGAAGGATGAACCTTGTTAGCTGTCCTGAGCTCCCTGGAGAAATTATGAAATGGAAATGTTCAAAAGCAGCCACGTTTCTTTTAAAGGCTTTGCTTCCCCGGGACAACTTAAAGCTTGCTGTGAAGCAATCAGGCTCTAATTTTGAACACTTTCTTAAAGCATGCCTCAAGTACAGTGGAACCTCAGGTTACATACGCTTCAGGTTACAGACTCCGCTAAACCAGAAATAGTACCTCAGGTTAAGAACTTTGCTTCAGGATGAGAACAGAAATCATGCTCTGGCTGCGCAGCAGCAGCAGGAGGCCCCATTAGCTAAAGTGGTGCTTCAGGTTAAGAACAGACCTCCAGAACGAATTAAGTACTTAACCCGAGGTACCACTGTAGCATGGGACGCAGGTGGCGCTGTGGGTTAAAGCCTCAGCGCCTAGGACTTGCCGATCGAAAGGTCGGCGGTTCGAATCCCTGCGGCGGGGTGCGCTCCCGCTGCTCGGTCCCAGCGCCTGCCAACCTAGCAGTTCGAAAGCACCTCCGGGTGCAAGTAGATAAATAGGGACCGCTTACCAGCGGGAAGGTAAACGGCGTTTCCGTGTGCGGCTCTGGCTCGCCAGAGCAGCGATGTCACGCTGGCCACATGACCCGGACAGCGCTGGCCCCTGGCCTCTTAAGTGAGATGGGCGCACAACCCCAGAGTCTGTCAAGACTGGCCCGTATGGGCAGGGGTACCTTTACCTTTACCTTTTACCACTGTAGCACCTGCCTGGCTGTTCTTCTGCTGAAGAAACAGGTTCTGTTGTGATCTATGAAAGCTTATACAGTACAGTGATACCTTGGTTTTTGAATGGCTTGGCTCCCAAACAAATCAGCTCCCGAACGCCGCAAATCCGGAAGCAAGCGTTCCGGTTTGCGAATGTTTTTCGGAAGCCAAATGTCCAACAGGGGCTTCCACGGCTTCCAATTGAGTGCAGGAAGCTCCTACAGTCGACTGGATGCTGCACCCTTGGTTTTCAAATGGTTCTGGGAGTCAAACAGACTCCTGGAATGGATTAAGTACCAAGATACCACTGTATTGGGAACAGGAAAGAGCTGGTCTAAAAAGGTGCTGTTGGGCTCATACTTCCAATAACCATAATGTAAGACTTGCCTGGCTTTCCAAAGAGTTTTGAACTGGGACCATATGTTGCATTGAGCAAGGACAGAAAGTCCAGCAAAACTGGCTGCAGCCACTATTTCACTTCTACACTGGAGCAAAAGAGACAACTTGGCGAGGAAAATAGCAATCATTAATGAAACAGTAAATTACCCAACCCATTTTGGTGGGAACCTCGTTTAGGGGCACAGCGATTTGGTTTCTATGTGCCCCAGGAAAGGTCTTTACTAAAACACACTGAGCAATTTACTAGTTCATTAAAGCTCTTCAGTATTTTTCAGCACTGTTTGCCACTTCTTTTGCTCTTTTGTATTTGGTGTTGCCCACTTCCCCATCGCTTCAAACACACTTAGCGTACGAGCCAAGCAAAGGCTGATCGATCCTCAGGAGCGTGAGGAGGAACCACCACAAATGCCCCATCAGAAGATCCCAGTGACTGAGGTGGAGCATAAGAAACCAGGCAATCCTTAAGGGCTCAAGTTGTTTAGGGCTTTATGAATTTCCTGTGGTTGTGGCCTGATTATGGATCTCTCCCCCTAAGAATGTCTGCTCATCAGGCACCATCTCTTTTTGCGTTTTTCTCACAGGCTTTGAAGGGTCAGCAGCAGTGATGCTCACTTCTTGTTGTGTTTTGTTGGTTGACTATTGTACACCTGGGCCATAATTTTTCTTATCTGACTGCTCTGTATAATTAAAATTGGTGGTTCCAATGGCTTTTATCTCCTGATTAAGTTTCTGGCAGAGTTTCTGCTGTTGGTTTTATCACTCTGTTTTTATGAGTCTTGTAATCTACCCTGAATAATAATTGGTGGAAGGGCAGAGTTAAATATTTTTATTTTTTTAAATGCATACTATTCAAGAATAGCATTTCACAGTCCAAACCATCTTCTGTTCTGATGTTTTTTTACACAGGTTATATTGCAAGGTTTTGAGACCACCCAGCTGTTTAAACTACAAAAAGTTGATTCTATTCCTCCAAGTATGGATCCAGGGACTTTGCTGGCTGTTTTCCAGACTAAAACACAATTTGATGAACCCTTTTGCAACAGTCAACATGCCATGGATAACTCTGAGGAATGTACCTGAAAGTTGGCCACTGAAGCATCAGTAACACAGTGGTACCTCGGGTTACAGACTCTTCAGGTTACATATGCTTCAGGTTACAGACTCCGCTAACCCAGAAATAGTACCTCAGGTTAAGAACTTTGCTTCAGGATGAGAACAGAAATCATGCAGCAGCAGCGGGAGGCCCCATTAGCTAAAGTGGTGCTTCAGGTTAAGAACAGTTTCAGGTTAAGAACGGACCTCCAGAACAAATTAAGTACTTAACCTGAGGTACCACTGTACCTTAAAAAAACAGACAATGCATTTAGCCGCTGTTATCATGAACAGCTTGCAAAATATAATTCTTAAAATGGATCTCTAGGGATGTTTTCTGTCACTGCATCATCTTCTTTTTGATAGCTTGGATAAATGACTGTTGATTTGTCATTTAATGATATTGTTATCAATATTGTTGCCTGTTCCAGTAAAGTGCATAGGTAGAAACTGGCTATTACCTTTTTTATTATTATTACTGAAATTGGCTAGTTTGTGGTTTTTTGCTACCTTTGATTAGTTATTAGTAGGGCTGGCCAGTGTCTGGTTTTCAACATCGCAATATATCACCAGCTAAATATCACAATAAATTGATATATCACAGTGTCTGAAATAAGGATGGAGCTATGTTGACACATTGGCTTCATAATTTTCCCTGCATCGTGATTTCTGCCGGTCTCTGCTCTTGTGATTCACTGCCCCCCTGTGAGAAAGCTGTGCAGGCAGAGTTAACAGGGGCTGCAGGAACCAAGAGAAGCATTGGCTGGTTTCACGGTTTTCCCCACATGGTTATTCTTGCTTAGCGCGCGCACACACACACACACACATCATGATTCACAATATATTTCCAGGTCAAAAATTATGAAACCAATATCACGAGATGGACTTCAACCCAGTTTTGGACAATACAGTGGTACCTCGGGTTAAGTACTTAATTCGTTCCGGAAGTCCGTTCTTAACCTGAAACTGTTCTTAACATGAAGCACCACTTTAGCTAATGGGGCCTCCTGCTGCTGCCGCACCGCCGGAGCGCAATTTCTGTTCTCATCCTGAAGCAAAGTTCTTAACCTGAGGTACTATTTCTGGGTTAGCGGAGTCTGTTACCTGAAGCGTATGTAACCTGAAGCGTATGTAATCCGAGGTACCAATGTATATTGATATATCGCCCAGCCTGAGTTATTAGTATGTTGCAATTGACTTGATTGAATGTTGATAGTAGTGATGTCGTCACTACCATATTTGCCACCGGCTGCAAATCACTTTGAGTGTGGTATATGCAAAAAAAGGGGGGGTAGACAAATAACCCTGACAACTTCACTTCTTTTTCTGACTTCTTTTTCAATGAGGCAAAAGTATAAGCTTCAGTGTGTTGTGAAGGCTGTTCAAAATACTTTCTGGCTGTATTCCCTTGGACTGCATTCACGTAGACTTGGCAGAAAGCCTTCCTCATGTTTAGGATGGCTTTTTCCAGAAGTCACGTAAGACTTCTTTTCCTTTAAGCGAGCTTTCAGTGAGAAAAACTGAGCAACAGAGCATCTGCTTTGTATGCAGAAGGTTCCGGGTTCAAGCCTTGTCATCTCCATCCTAAGGGCTAGCCATGTGCATAGTCTGAAACCCTGGAGAGCTGCTGCCAGTCCGTGTAGACAGCACTGAGCTGACTTGCTAGACGGCAACTTCCTGTGTTCCTATGACTGAGGAAACAGACTGGTAATACTTTGGCCGTGTTTCCATTTTACAGGGGCGCTGTGTTATGAAGGGGCTGTTAACTACTTCTGGCCTCTCTGAGCTTAATTTATAAGGTGCAGGGAAATGTTAATAAGTAAACGCATTTACCAGGTTTGGGGAATCAACTTCTGCGGCATCCTAACAACCTCACTCAGAGACGGACCTCGCAGAAAGCGAATGTGAGGCGCTGTTTGTTCCCTTCCTTCCCTCAAGTGGGGTTTTGCCAATTACGGTTTTATGAGCTGAAAGCTAGATGCTTGGAAACTGGCAAGGGAAAAGAAGAGGAAACAGGCCAGCTGGAGAGAATTTCTTTCATAAATCCTCACAGTTTCGCTTCCAACATGCATATCTCGTTATTTATGAAGTATAAGCATAACACAGGATTCTGGTGCCTTTACGTTGTGTGACTAAGCAGTACTGTTTGGAGGCAGTCTTGTGAAAACAGCCTGAGAATCAGCTTAAAATCCTTTGCATGGTAACTGGTGTTTTCTATAAACTCATTTTAAAAAAAGAAAGAATTAGAATTAGAACTAAAAATAGAACGTCCAGTTCAGCATATCCATCTTCAAATATCTATAGGGCTGTCAAATATCTATAGGGCTGTCACATGGAAGATGCAGCAAGCTTTTTTTCCTCCCCTGCTCTGGAGGGCAGGACCTGAAGCAACCCAAGAAAGGAGATTCTGACTAAACATCAGGAAGAACTTACTGACAGTAAGAGCTGTTTGACAGTGAACAAACTCCTCTTTCCTTGGTGGTTTTTAAGGTAGAAGCTGGATGGCCATCTGCCATGGATGTTTTAGTTGAGATTCCTGCATTGCAGGGGGTTGAACTAACTTATCCTCAGGGTCCCTTCCAACACTACAATTCTATGATTCTGTTTTGTTTTTTAAATTGTATATATAATAAAATCCCCACAAGCTACAGGCCAAAAGGAGGTGGTTGTAAAAAAATTTCAAAATGGTATAACTGAGATTCCTGACATTAAGATCATCCCTGTTTTGTTTTTATACTAGTTCCCTTTGCACATTGTAAGGAGAGTGTCAAGTGCTTTGGAGGTAGTTTACAGGACGAGTGACTAGACCACGGTTGGACAACCTGTGACCCTCCAGATGTTGTTGAACCACGGCTCCCATCACCCCCGATTATTGATCCCAATGTCTGGGACTGATGGGAGTTGTTTGCCATACCTGGACTATAAGTATAGGTATCCAGATGGTGGCTAAGAGCATATTTACTCTCCAGATTTTATTTGCTCTCACCAGGAACCCCTGGGAACTATAGTTCACTGATATCTCTCTCTCTCTCTCTCTCTCTCTCTCTCTCTCTCTCTCTCTGTCTGTCTGTCTCTCATTCTTTGTGTGTGTGTGTGTGTGTGTGTGTGTGTGTATCTCTGGCAGAGAATTCCCAACACCATCACCAAATCACAATTCCATAAATTATTTGAGGGAAACCATGACATATGTCCCAAGCCAATCGCTGATTTAAGTTGGGGAGATCAAATCTGTTGCTCCACCTGCTTTTCACCTCTTGCCACACCTGCCATTGGCATGTGGCCCCCAGAAAATGCCCCACAAAGAAATGCGGCCCTTAGGTTGGCAGACATTCTCCTCTCCCGCTGTCCATGATTTGGGCAGCTCCGTGTTTAAACATGGTGGAACTGGCGCCATTTGCATCTTGCTGCAGCCTCAGCATGGAAGATACATCTGACATCTCTTCTATTCCAGTCATAGTGCTAGAGAGTTTTGCTGAGCTTTGTCGGGGAGGGAGGGAGATGCTTTGCAGACGGACAGTGCTTGGAAATTGCTTGCTCAGCAATATCTAAAAGAAGACGGGGCACTGGGAGCAGGCGCACACCTTGTGGCTGCTTTCTGCAGCCAGGTGAAGATCAATCTGTCAGCATTTCCCTGCTGTTCTAAGAATGTTACATCGTGTGCCCTTCGGCCTGTGCTGCTGGGACTTCATCCAGGTTTACTCCCCGATTCAGTTTCCTAGCTCATATAACAAAGTGTGGGCCTTGCCAATATCCTAGGACCTACAGTAACCTAGAGCATCATTATATAAGCTGTTGTAATAATAGAAATTATTAGACGCAGGTGGCGCTGTGGGTTAAAGCCTCAGCGCCTAGGGCTTGCCGATCGAAAGGTCGGCGGTTCGAATCCCTGCGGCGGGGTGCGCTCCCGCTGCTCGGTCCCAGCGCCTGCCAACCTAGCAGTTCGAAAGCACCTCCGGGTGCAAGTAGATAAATAGGGACCGCTTACCAGCGGGAAGGTAAACGGCGTTTCCGTGTGCGGCTCTGGCTCTGGCTCTGGCCAGAGCAGCGATGTCACGCTGGCCACATGACCCGGAAGTGTCTCCGGACAGCGCTGGCCCCTGGCCTCTTAAGTGAGATGGGCGCACAACCCCAGAGTCTGTCAAGACTGGCCCGTACGGGCAGGGGTACCTTTACCTTTACCTTTACCTTTAATAATAGAAATAATGTCACAAGGGTGATTCCACACCCCGGCCCCTCTGTGTATAAACACTAGGAATAAAAACTGTATGGTGACAAAAATTTTGGAAGTGATTTTTTTATTTTATTTTTTTGCATCTGGGGAAAATCTCTTTCTAGCCTTAATAGTTCAAACTCTGAGAAAGAAAGATGCAGACTGCAGCACATGTGACAATTACACCATAAAGGTAGAAAGATGTTGAACCATACATAGGGAATGTAAGAAAGCAGCAATTTTGATTCCGACCTGTGTTTGACGCAATCAGCGCCGTTTCTCTTCCGCTGCAATTCGGTTCCTGCAAAATACTATATGATTCGTATCTCTCTGCCCACTATGTCTTTGTCCCTGTGTGTTCCACTCATGCCTGCCAGCCTTCACACATTCATAGAATTCATAGAATCATAGAGTTGGAGGAGGCTTCTTTATCCCAGAACGTGTGGAAATAAATGCCAGAGCAAAATAAATGCTGAACATCTTTGCAATCTAAAATAACTCAAAAGCAATTTGTAATATCTGGAAGTAAAGTTTCACAGAAAAAACATAATTGCAGTAAGTGCTGCAAAATTGTTTAGATGATTTCTAAACCATTTTCAGCCATTTTTGTAGTGCCATTGTTCCCTGTTAAGCACTGATAATGTTCATTCCTTTGACAGATTGCTTAGAATTGTGGCCTAATGTTCCTGAGCTGATTCAGAGCTATGCGAGATGTGGTAATTTCAAGTTGGGTTTAGATACTGTCTCATGCTGGCATCTGGCTTACTGCCATAGAAGTGCCAAGTGCCAGGTGCCAGGCCCTGAGGAAAGCGAAAGAGAAGCATCTGGCTTCCGCTGTCAGCGACAGGGGAGGAGATTGAAGGCTCATGGGTAGGAGGGAAGGGGTTTAGTGCAGAATTGTGTGCCAGCTGAGATTAGAAGAAGGCCCATAGCTCAGTGGTAGAACATCTGCTTTGAATGCTGGAGGTTCCAGGTTCAACCCTAGGCATCTCTCGGTAAAACTTGGAATCTTGCAGAGCGGCTTCCTGTCAGAGTAGACAATACTGAGACAGATGGACCCAATGGTCTGAATCAGTATGACAGCTTCCCAGGTTCCTAAAATCCAAGCCGCAGAAGAATACATGTGCCGCCTTGTATTTGAGGTGAGCATCATATGTGTGGCAGTAAACAGTTTTGAACTGTTTACCATTTGAATGGTATTACAGTGGTACCTCGGGTTACATATGCTTCAGGTTACATACGCTTCAGGTTACAGACTCCACTAGCCCAGAAATAGTACCTCAGGTTAAGAACTTTGCTTCAGGATGAGAACAGAAATCGTGCAGCAGCGGCGCAGCAGCAGGATTTGCGACAAAGCAGGGCAGAGGTTGCACATGTGAACTCTGCACTGCAACATAAAAAAAGCCTGTGAGAGCTTCAGATGTTGAAGAAATGTGTGCATCTCACATCCACAAGTGCCTTTTCCTTTCTTAATTGAAGAGGAGCAGTAAGTGGAAGTGCAAATGAGTATTGGTGGTGGTCGTATATGACAAGACCATCCCGTATTACTGATGGGCTGGTATTTCTTAAACCAGGGTTTCCCTAGCACTGTATAGATCAGGGTTTCCCAAACTAGGGTCTCCAGCTATTGTTGGACTACAACTCCCATCACCCCTAGCTAGCAGGACCAGTGGTTGGGGATGATGGGAACTGTAGTCCAAAAAAAGCCGGCGACTCAAGTTTGAGAGTAGATCGTAGGAGACAGGCAAAACCAGCAGTAAAAACATAGGAAGCTGCCTTATCCTGACTCAGACCATTGGCCTACAGTAGCTATCTCAGTATGGTCTACATTGACTGGCAGAGGTTCTCCAGGGTTTCAGAAAAGGGGACTCTAGCAACTTTAGCTGGAGGTGCCATGGGTTTAACCTGGGACATGCAAAGCCATATCTCTACCGCTGAACTGCATATGGACCTTTCCCACCAATAAATCACTTGTTTACTCCTTGGTTTACAAACCAGGATGAAGGCTTAAGCTCACAGCATTCATTATCCCACATTGTACGTGCTGTTCCTTCCGGTTAATTAAATTACTGGCTAATGTGATGCTCTGTTTAATCTGAAAACTTTGCAGTCTTTTGTGCTAATAAGACCATCGCTTCTCTGTTGATGCTGCCTGCAACATCGGGCGGATGCCATACAGGAGGGCAGCCTTGGCCAGCCTTGCATTCTCTGGGTGTTTTGGACTACAGCTTGGGCTGAAGCGAGTTGTGCTCCAGAGCAACAGGTTTGCTGCTCTATCATATGTTTTCTTCTCAAGGCTGTCTTCCAAGGCCAAAAAGTGATAGAATGAATCCAAGCCAACAAGAGAAGCAGCAAGAAAAGGTCCTTAAAACTAAAATGCAAAGAGAAAGCAAGGAAGTGTGTGTCAGGGGAGAGAACAACGCAGTTAGAAAGATCAATACAGGATAGGCTACAATTGCAGCTCATTTCTGCTCCCACAAATTGCTTCTGGCTGCAAAACGGTGCAAAGTGGATTGCATCTGGCACCTTGTTTGAAAAAGCCCAAACCTTAGCACAAAATACCCTCTTGAAGGTGCTTACCAAAGGAAGGTTAACAAAGTGAATGCAGCTCATTATGCCATGGACATTTTTTGTTTCCTGGGAATTGTTGGGCATGAAGTTGCCCTTTTGACAGTACGTTCTAACAGCACACACACACATCCCTACAAAGGCCTGGTACAGACAGCCATCCATAAAGAACTGGAAGCCAACAGACTGGAACTGAACTTCGCAAACTCTAAAGTTTCTCAAGATCTTGGAATCCTCATAGGTGGGAGATCAGTGGAAACCCGTTGGAACAGGTTAAAAACTTCAAATACCTAGGCATCCATTTCCAATATAACGCTTCTTGAAAATACCATTGTAAGCTCGCATTTAACGGAGCAGATGCTCTAGCTCTGGCTATCAACCATTTCTTCTTTAACAGAGGGAAGCCGTTTGTCCCAGCTGCGCTAACGGTCTTTAATGCCAAAGTAACCCCAAAACTCCTGTATCACACCCCATTATGGATTGGTGCAGTTCACCTATCGTCAGAACGCATCCAATCCAAATTTCTGTGCAAAATCCTGAGGCTGCCAGATTGTGTGCCATATGCAGCCATGTGTCTGGAAACTGGTCAAGGGCTGCTGGAAACCAAAGCGTGGCTCACCACTGTAAAATTCTGGTTCCACCTACATTTAATGTCCGATAGGTCTTCTTTAACTTTCCACGTGCTGGCAGAATCGCACCACTCCAAATGGCTAGCTTGCATTGAGAGCAAAATCAGAACCTGTGGCCTATCACTCGAGTCGCTGCTTATGCTCCCAGAATTGGAAGCATTCCCGACAATCAAGTGCAGAATCCTTGAGACTGAATTCCAAGCCCTTTGCAGTGCAGCCAATAAAACCTGTTCCCCATTGGAATTGGGAATTCCACCCTTGTTTGGCCAGGACACTCCATATTTACACCAGCTTTATGATCGCCACCTACGCAGAGCTCTTTCCCTCGCAAGATTTAACATCTTACCGTCTGCAGTTTTGCAAGAGTTTTTGATTCTTGGAAATCCCATACTCTGAAAGATACTGCCCTTGTGGCACAAAACAGGTCAAATCCATCACACACATTTTAATTTATTGCCCATTTTATGTAAATGAAGGAGGGGATTTATTGCACTGACTATTCCAGGGTGTCTTATCTGCTGAACAATTGTAGTAACGACATTGTGGAAAATGTGGCAAGATTTTTGAGCGATGCTATGAAATTACATCCCCATAGATCCTAAGAGCCATTTTCATACCTCACGATTTCTGGACAGTTTTATCCTAAAGTATCTCCTACTATGTTTCGTTAACCGTGTCGTGTTCTGACCCATGTATATGATGCACTTTTTCTGTGCCAATAAAGGAGATTGATTGATTGAAGCTGATTGAATTAGAAGCAATTTCCCCCTTTGAAGCTCCATCCATGCCACTAAAATCTCATCTAGCAATGGTAGATTGATAGCTGTGCAAATAATCGGAGGTGGCTGTGGGGAGAGATTTGTTGAATGAGATCAGACCTTTTCAAATTGCAGCCCTAGGCCTGCACAGGTTGTGTGAGACATCCAGACAAACAAAGCCCATCAGCTGTGCAAGGTGACATTTTGAGCCACAAATAAGCTTCCTAATTTTATTCCCTGTATGAGGCAATCATTTGGTGAGCCACAATGCATGGCTGGTGGACGGCATTCAGCTTGGGGAGTCACAAATCGTGCATATCTGCCTTCACCGTACACCAGTTAACAGAGCGTTGATACTGACAAGAAAGGATCATAAGCAGCTCCTGGTTTGGTCAATACGCTCCTGGTGTGGGGTTGTGAGGGGTGCTCAAGTACGCTCTGTGTGTGTGGTGGAGAGAGATGCACTTGGACAGAAAGAAGGGGAGAGATGTATGTGTGGTCTGTGTGAGAGAGGGGGAGATGCGTTTGGGCAAAGGACAGTGATACATGTGAGGAAGATAAAGGAGAAGGAAATATATTTGTGGGTGGGTGGTCTCTGCGAGTAGACGGTGAGAAAGAGGGAGCAATGCACATGTTCAGAGAGAGAGGGGACAGATGTGTGGCTGTGTGTAAGTGCAGTGTATGAGCATGTATGAGAGAGAGATGCATGTCTCGTATATGCGCAGGGCATACATGAGCGTGCTGTGTGTGCAAGGGACAGTAAGTATGATGTGGCCACCTTGTGCCTTTTTTTCCAGTGGGGGAATGCTCCCTGTCACTACTAGACAGTAACTGCATTGTTGTGTGTGAGAGAGAGAAACAGAGACAGAGAGGAATCAATATTGGGTGATCTTCATAATCAGGACCAGCATGGTCCTGAATAATCACTGTAAGCATCAGGTTGTCTGTTGAGAGGTGGGGAGAGCAGCAATGACTCTCTCTCTTTCTCTCTAATTCTGGGTTATGGCATGCCCCCCCCAGCAGTTATGTCATATGATGCCACACCGCCATGGCAGCCATTTTGTGACTGGTGCCTGCAGCACTTCCTTACCATTCAAAATGTGCTTGCTGCTCCAAAAAGGTTGCTAACCCCTGAGTCTGAAACCAAACAAGGAAATTCTGCCAGCTGTGTGGCTTCAGCAGTCATTGTAATACTGTGACCCTCAAGGGGAGCAACAAAGCTCAAGAAAAACAGCTGGAAGTGAGGCTGGCCTGAATTTTGTATACTCGTTTGAATTAGGCAGCCTGTTCTTTGGCTGTTGGCTTCCACTCTTGCCTCTGACATTGTTGTCCAAAGCTCCCATTATCTGAGAACGTTGATCATCCTTCTGATTGTTCTAAACAAAATCATGCTAGAAGAGGTCAGCATGACCCAGTTAATTACGTATATGGATTTCCCCCCCTTAAATGACTGTGATAACAGATTCCAATCCCAGCCTTTTCCTGTGTATAAAACTTATCTTCGGTTTTCAGTCTTCCCTTTCACATAACTAGTTCGTGCCAGGGACAAAGAAACAAGGGGATCCATGCCAAAGAAATAATATATCTATGTGCTCATAATAACTGGAAATATCATGAGTAGGCTTGGTTCAGAGAAATCTTGAAGTTAAGTGGTTTGTGTCCGCAGTTTCCCCCTTACCCTGGTTACACCATATACAGCACGGAACAGAGGAAGCTGCCTTATTTGAAGTCAGGTCATCGATTTATCCATCCCTATACCAACTTCTCAGACTGCTGACAACTTTCCAAGGTCCTTCCCAATCCAGCTACCTACAATTTTTTAAATTGGAGATTCAAGCTGTCTTCTGCACCGAGGTTTCATCTCCCCATGATGTAAAAGTTGGGGTTTCCAAACCCTTTGAGCCTTGTGCTATTTAAACCCTGGCAGACCTCAACAAATGATCCACAGCCTCAGTCTCTTGTCTAGGGTCAATATCTTTTAAGAAATCCTGACAACAGCAACTCTGGTATCATGTGGTACCTGCTTATCTGGCTTATCAGCTTAATCCTGCCTAGGTTCTGGCTCAAGAATTCTTGAACTTACATCAGATCTGGTTTACCGTAACCACACCCATCACTGGGAATAAGGCAGAGGGTTTTCTGTAGCCTCCATAGCTGCTTGTATTTTTAACGGCCGGGTTTCTTGTGCCTTTTTGCTCACCAGTTTGAACGTTCATTTTGCTCACTGTTTTGGATTGCTTGCAATTCAGGGTTCCCTTCTCTTTGTAAAGCGCTTTTAAAGTTTTATCTTTTTGCAAATCGCTTTGAGATTTTATTACAACCAAATAAACCAATTCACAATGTCACTTTGAACTGTTTGCTTGGCTTTCATTTGATACGTCTATATAATCACAGTAAGAAAGCCATTTGCATTAACAAATATTTAAAAGGTAAAGGTAAAGGTACCCCTGCCCGTACGGGCCAGTCTTGACAGACTCTGGGGTTGTGCGCCCATCTCACTCAAGAGGCCGGGGGCCAGCGCTGTCCGGAGACACTTCCGGGTCACGTGGCCAGCGTGACATCGCTGCTCTGGCGAGCCAGAGCCGCACACGGAAACGCCGTTTACCTTCCCGCTGGTAAGCGGTTCCTATTTATCTACTTGCACCCGGAGGTGCTTTCGAACTGCTAGGTTGGCAGGCGAACAAATATTTACCTTAGATTAAATCTTTTTGGGGCTGGGAGGGTGACTTAAAGTTTCTCTTTCGTGTGTGCACTTGTGAGATTTGTTGTCATCTGGGTCCCCAAAATATGAGGCAGGAGATTTGTTGCTGGTTGCTGCACTAGTTTTGTTGATACGCTCAAATCTTCCAAGGCAAAATAGAACAAATTGGAACTACAGTGGTACCTCTGGTTACGTACTTAATTCGTTCCGGAGGTCTGTTCTTAACCTGAAACTGTTCTTAACCTGAAGCACCACTTTAGCTAACGGGGCCTCCTGCTGCACGATTTCTGTTCTCATCCTGAAGCAAAGTTCTTAACCCGAGGTACTATTTCTGGGTTAGCAGAGTCTGTAACCTGAAGCATATGTAACCTGAGGTACCACTGTAAGTAACTACCGGCCAGTTGCCAATCTCTCCTTCTTGGGCAAGGTTCTTGAATGGGTAGTCACGAACCAGATCTAGGCACTCTGGGAGGAAACTTATTTTCTAGATCCATTTCAGTTGGGGTTCAGGCCCAGTTTTGGCACAGAAATTGCTTTGATGATGTCCTTGGAAATTAGTGAGCCTAAATATTTAGCTTGGAGAAAACAGAATAAATCGGAACTGCTTTGTTGAAAAAAGTTGTGCAATCAATCCAAGATCTGGAGAGGAACTCTAAGCAGATTTGGTATCATCATATTACCATTGAAGCATTTTCCAAGTCTCTAAGTGGGTATGGGTGTGGGTGTGGGTGTTCGTGTTAAAAATTCCAGATGTTTGCCAAAGCTCAAAACCATGGGGTTTGGCCCATGACTTCCTGATCCACCTTGACAAAATGAGGACAAAATATATTATTATTATATTATATTATATTATATTATATTATATTATATTATATTATATTATATTATATTTTAGCTGCCCTTGGGCGAATGGCCCAGCTAACATACCACAGCAAGTGATTTAATCTATACAAGGCTGCCCTTGTGGCAGGAAGGCCACTGACACCGATTGGCTGGCTGGCCTAGAATGTTCAGTTGTCTGGTTTGAAGTTAAGAAAGACTGTGATGAAAACCAGTTGCATCATGAAAGAGCCACTTGGTTTGGTGAACGTACCATACCTGTGCTAAACAATTATTAATCCCCGATGCATGCCTCTGCTGCTGCTTGTCATCTCCCTCTCCACAAGGCATATATGTGTCCCCTGCCCCATTTTATGGCAACCACTGCAAATATTTACTGCCACCTAGTGTAGCTGGGTATAATACTGTAGCATCGATTAACATGCATAGGGACATAAGAAGCTGCCTGATACCAAAAAATCAGGGCATTTCTCCATCTAGTTCACAGTGGCTCTGTGAGAGCAGTGGCTCTCCTTCAGGCAGAATTCTCTCCCAGCCTTACCTGCAGGTTGTTGTTTAGTCGTTTAGTTGTGTCCGACTCTTCGTGACCCCATGGACCAGAGCACACCAGGCACTCCTGTCTTCCACTGCCCCCCCGCAGTTTGGTCAAACGCATGCTGGTAGCTTCAAAAACACTATCCAACCATCTCATCCTCTGTCGCCCCCTTCTCCTTGTGCCCTCCATCTTTCCCAACATCAGGGTCTTTTCCAGGGAGTCTTCTCTTCTCATGAGGTGGCCAAAGTATTGGAGCCTCAGCTTCACGATCTGTCCTTCCAGTGAGCACTCAGGGCTGATTTCCTTAAGAATGGATAGGTTTGATCTTCTTGCAGTCCATGGGACTCTCAAGAGTCTCCTCCAGCACCATAATTCAAAAGCATCAATTCTTCGGTGATCAGCCTTCTTTATGGTCCAGCTCTCACTTCCATACATCACTACTGGGAAAACCATAGCTTTAACTATACGGACTAAACCTGGGACTTTTGGCACGCATTGCAAATACTCTACAACTGAGCAGTGGCCTCTTAGTTTCAAACCTGCCTGCTGCCACTCCAAGGTTGGTTGTTTGGTTGGTGTTTTTACTACCCTCGGTGAATTAAAATTTCCTTGATAAATTCACACACGTGCACTTAAGTGCATGCTAAACTCCAGCAGAATAACAATAGGATATCAAAAAGGAGACTCCTCATTTACGCAGGGGTTGTGTGGAGCCCTGCGTACACAAGTGAAATGTGCTTAAATGGGGAGAGTCCCTCTGCACCTCCAGCTTGTGGGGCCTTCCCCAGAGCCCAAAGAGGACATCCTCTTTTGGCTCCAGAGGGTCTCCTCGTGAGCAGGAGGCTGAACGCTTGTATTAAGAGTTGACCAGGGTAGTATGCAGACCAATTCTCTACCCCTCTTTGGGTCAAACTACACTATTAATACTATTCACAATACTATTAATACATAATTAGCAACTACATCTGTTTTTTTAAAACTGAGGTCCATGATTCGCAGTTGAATAACTGATGCAGAAAGAAAGGCTTTGGAAAACAGGGCTACAGGAAACAGCTGTGTTTTTCTATCCATATTCTTTTCTTTTTACCATTTTCTTGCCATTTCTCTTGTTTGTATCACAAAATGGTGGAGGACCATAGGCCCTCCAGATGTGATTGGTTTACAGCTCCCTGCAACCAACAAGAGCAATGGTCAGGGATGGCAGAAGTTGTGTTCCAGCAAATATTCTGGCCGTCTGCAGATTAACTGCCAATGGCCTGGACTACTGGTCTTCAACTGGTGGATCCCCCTGAACCAAGGAAGGTTGCAACAGGAGCACTTCCATGAGGCAAATGTACAGTAAAGAGTTAAGAAATACGTCACCAAATGCATGTTTGGGTCTGAGAAGGTTGACGATACCTGCTCTAGAGGTAACAGGAGGGTTAATTGGTCGACTGCACTATGTGAAGACTTAAGAGGCAACCTGCATTGGGGTGTGGGAATCAAAAGTGAAATAAGGCTTTACAGTGGTACCTCTGGTTACGAACTTAATTTGTTCCGGAGGTCCATTCTTAAACTGAAACTGTTCTTAGCCTGAAGCGTGCTTTCGCTAATGGGGCTTCCTGCTGTGCGTGCGCCTCCGGCACACGATTTCCGCTCGCATCCCGGGGCAAAGTTCACAACCAGAAGCAGCTACTTCCGGGTTAGTGGAGCTCGTAACCCGAAGCGTGCGTAACCAGAAAGAAGTGTTCATATCCAGGGGTACCACTGTATTTACCAAGTGCCATCTAATGGCACCACCATTTCATAGGAAATACAGAATGCAACAGCATTCCAGTTGGGAAGGGTTAAAAAGATGTTAATGAATAAATAAAAATAGTCTGGGAAAAGCAAAGCAAAAGGACAGCTTTTTCCAGGACCTCTCTGGTGTGCTGCCACTTGCAAATTAAGGCTGCTTAGAATGTCCCCGGGGGATTAGCGGCTTATGTAGCCATTGTGATCCCAAGGACAGAATCCCGGCAAAAACCATCAGAGCCTGTTTCTTTGTTGTTGTTCTTGTTTTATTATGGCCATGGGTTTTAGCTGCGGCCTGCACTCTGGACAAGCTGCAAAGCAGCTGGTGCCAGTTCAGTAGCACCGAATAATTGTGCATTTAGCCAACATAATTCAGAAAGCAAGTGTGTCACCTTCTCTCTGAAGGTTATCTTGGGATCATCGCTGTGTTCTTTTCCACTCCTTGGCAATTATGGCACAGCCAACCCTAATATAACACTATAAAACCGTGACACTGCAGCTCTGTGAAACCAGGCCAGCACAGCATGAAACTTGGGAAGCCAAACGCAACTCTACAGTACAGAAGTTGACAGCAGGAGTCCTAAACTTCCTCTACAGTAGAGGCTGATTGAATATTACTTGAGAGGGAGCTTCATAGCTGAGGTGACACCAGTGAGAATGCCCTGTCTCATGTCACCACCCAGGACCCCCCCAGATGTCCTTTCCTTGGCCATTTGTGATGATTTGTGCTCATGCTGCTTCTGGAGTAGGCATACATGATCCCACTTTCAATACCGTTTTGTGCCTGCAAAAGCTTCCAGGGGGACGTGTTGTTGCATGTCCTGTAACTTTCTGCTGATATCCTGTAACTTTTCATGCCACAAATGTTTGGGGGTGGGAGGTTGCCCCACTTTTGTTGCGCTGTAGCCCCTTCAGACAGTAATAAGGTGGTGGCATTTGTAAAAGCTTCGCAGAATAAATCTACCACTAATGTACTATTGTTGTGTTAAGTACACAATAAACCTAAAATAAAAAATAAGTCTGGAGGGTGGGTCTGACAAGAAAGCCCTGAATGGGGAAAGGCAATAAAAGGTTGAGAAACTCTTCACTGCAAATACTAGGCTGTGAATTTTTTTAGGGTGCTGGTTTATTTAAATATAGCATTGTATGTTATAGTTCTTCCCATGTGAGCTGTCTGGTGAGGGCTTTGTCCTGAAAGCCAGCCTAGAAATATTTAAACTCAGGGGTGGCATTGTATAGAACATCATCCCACAACCTGGTTGCCTCCAGATATTGTTGGACTGCATCTCTCGACAGCCTCAGCCAATATGGCTAACGGTCAGGCATGATGAGAACTAGAGTCAAAGCATATGGAGGAAACCTCGTGGGGGCAGCTGGTATGAGAGGTGGAATGTTTTGAGCAAGGGTGGGCAACGTTTTTTGAGGCCCAGCCGGTCCACTACCCGGCAGACCTCTTGGTGGGCCGGAGCATGCGCACCCGTGTGTGCACTCAAGCTATTTCTAGCACTCTTCTGGGTTGGAAGAGCACCGGAAATAGCGTATGCGCACAGGCGCTCCTCCATCCCGGAAGTGTGCCGGAAATAGGGTGAGGAGCGCCCGTGTGCATGCGCACATGCTATTTCCAGCGCTCTTCTGACCTGGAAGTCAGTCCCCGCAGCAAGAATAAAAATGAATCATAGAATCATAGAATCATAGAGTTGGAAGAGACCACAAGGGCCATCGAGTCCAACCCCCTGCCAAGCAGGAAACACCATCAGAGTACTCCTGACATATGGTTGTCAAACCTCTGCTTAAAGACCTCCAAAGAAGGAGACTCCACCACACTCCTTGGCAGCAAATTCCACTGTCGAACAGCTCTTACTGTCAGGAAGTTCTTCCTAATGTTTAGGTGGAATCTTTTTTCTTGTAGTTTGGAACCATTGCTCCGTGTCCGCTTCTCTGGAGCAGCAGAAAACAACCTTTCTCCCTCCTCTATGTGACATCCTTTTATATATTTGAACATGGCTATCATATCACCCCTTAACCTCCTCTTCTCCAGGCTAAACATGCCCAGCTCCCTTAGCCGTTCTTCATAAGGCATCGTTTCCAGGCTTTTGACCATTTTGGTTGCCCTCCTCTGGACACGTTCCAGTTTGTCAGTGTCCTTCTTGAACTGTGGTGCCCAGAACTGGACACAGTACTCCAGGTGAGGTCTGACCAGAGCAGAATACAGTGGCACTATTACTTCCCTTGATCTAGATGCAATACTCCTATTGATGCAGCCCAGAATTGCATTGGCTTTTTTAGCTGCCGCGTCACACTGTTGGCTCATGTCAAGTTTGTGGTCAACCAAGACTCCTAGATCCTTTTCACATGTACTACTCTCAAGCCAGGTGTTACCCATCTTGTATTTGTGCCTCTCATTTTTTTTGCCCAAGTGCAATACTTTACATTTCTCCCTGTTAAAATTCATCTTGTTTGTTTTGGCCCAGTTCTCTAATCTGTCAAGGTCGTTTTGAAGTGTGATCCTGTCCTCTGGGGTGTTAGCCACCCCTCCCAGTTTGGTGTCATCTGCAAATTTGATCAGGATGCCCTTGAGTCCATCATCCAGTCGTTGATAAAGATGTTGAATAAGACCGTGACGCCGTGAAAAAAAAGCACAGAACCCCCACACTGATCCACGGAAAGGCCATGGGCTGGTTCCAAGAAGCTCATGGGCCGGAACCAGCTCATGGGCCTTAGGTTGCCAAACTCTGGTTTTGAGCATCTGCAAATGTCACAGTCAATATGCTGCAAAGCAGGTATATTTGTGGCTATGCCTGTTTGTGGTGCCAATATGTGAGGGGAATGACATGGCACTGGGACATAAATTTTAGTTTGCGTTGCTATTTTAATCCCTCAATTGCTGTATTTGATCTCTTTGAAAACATGCTCACTCTTTCCTTTTCTTTCTCCCTCTCCACTTTTTACATACAGCTTCGTCAGGAAAACCACACTTCATTAAGTGCCGGTCACCTGAACTGGAAACCTTTTCATGTTACTGGAAGAATGGCAACTTTTCCCATTTAACAGCTGCTGGAGCCGTGAAATTGGTGTATGCAAAAAGGAACCTAGAAAAGTACGGAGGAATTGCTGTCTAAAATGTGTGTTCTGTGTTATAGCACCAGAAATGAGTATCTGGATGAAGGTTATGAAACTGTTGGGTGGGGGCGGGAGAGTTCCTCACACCATAACCTATGCCATTCATAGATCTCCAAGACCCTGAATCTCATGAGGTCAGTATTGAAAAGTACAGACGACAATAATTACAGTATTAACAATGACCATTCACAAAAAACAGGCACATTGATAACAGGGACCCTGTCATCAGTAAGCAAATTAATACCTATAGCTGTAATGTGAAAACACGGAATTATCAATACATCCACTACATGTGTTAATAAGGTTTCAAGGGCTTGGTGTTGTTGCTGGTTTTTTGTGGTTGCTATTTTTGCAAAGTCACATACAGGTGGTCTTCTGCTTTATAACCTTTTATCAATCAATCATTCTGCTCCAAACCCTACGTAGCCACTCTTTTCCCTAAAAGGGGTGGGAGGAGAGGATGCTCATAATATCCTTATTTTTTCACAGTTCTTTCTTCCTATCCTTCTAGGCTGGGCGAATGGAAAGAATGTCCCGATTATGTAACCGCCGGTGAAAACAGCTGTTATTTCAACAAAACCTACACCTCCATTTGGGTTCCTTATTGTGTCAGGCTGGTTAATGGAAGCAAGATGTATGACGAATTATGTTTCCGTGTGGAGGACCTAGGTATGTTTCCGCTACGTGCTTACATTGCAGCCTTGTAACCAAAGGTTAATTTGCATATTAGTTTGAAGCAGCTCCTGGCCCTACAATTAGGCAGAAGTAGGCATGTTGCCTCAGGAAGCTGATTTTGAGCATCGCATAAGGGGAGCTGTTTTATTGAATTTCTTGTTATTTTATTTATTGGAACTCTGGGATCTGGGGATGGGAGTCATACTCCAAAACATCTAGAGGGCACCAGTTTGTCACAGTACTCCAGATGAGATACAATTGCAGCATACGTCACCATGGCCAGATCCAGCACGGTTTGCTACGGTGGCCTTAGTTAAGCAAAAGTACACCTGGGAATCCAGATCCAGGCCTTCTCTCAAACCCTAAACCTGAGTCTTTCGGGGTTGTACAGTCCGGTTCAAGACTAGTTGTACTCTTGTTCCCAGATACGTCTTTCTACTGACCAGGAGCTCCTTGGGCTTGTCCAGGAAGTTCAAATGATCCCTTTGCACATTCATTGAACACCTGGAAACAGGGGTTAGGGTTTAGTCCAGGGGTCAGCAAACTTTTTCAGCAGGGGACCGGTCCACTGTCCCTCAGACCTTGTGGGAGGCGGATTATATTGGGGGGGAATGAACGAATTCCTATGCCCCACAAATAACCCAGAGATGCATTTTATATAAAAGCACACATCCTACTCATGTAAAAACACCAGGCAGGCCCCACAAATAACCCAGAGATGCATTTTAATCAAAAGGGCACATTCTATTCATGTAAAAACATGCTGATTCCTGGACTGTCCATTGGCCTGATTTAGAAATCGATTAGCTCGCATCCGGCCCCCGGGCCTTAGTTTGCCTACCCATGGTTTAGTCCATTGGCCACATCCATAAATATGTACCTGCGTAGGCAGTCTCTTTTTAAGATCCCACTTGCAAGAAGGAGATCCTGTGTACAGGCATCTGTACTTACATAGGGTCCAGTGTTTGAAATTAGCCAGATCCCAGGTGCATTACGCACCTGGATATTGACCACTTGTGACCAAGTGAAGATGCCTGGGTACCAGGAGGTGCATGCCTGGGGATCATTGGATCTTGACTGTTTTCACACCCTGGTACCACTTCCTGTAGAATTCTATCAGTTATCTGCACAACTGGAAAGAAAGTGCTTCTTTTGTGCAGAAGCAGTGAACGACGTTATAGTTAATTGTTATAGCTTGGCTTCACTTGCCCCACCCCACTGCCCCTCTCGCAGTTGTGAAAAATATTCCTACATTATTGAATGGTCCGTGTCACCATTAAGAAACAGAGGTAGGAATAGGCCAATATATATGTGGACTGTCCCTGTATAAAGTGGCTTTTCTTCTTTAGGTTCTCAAATTTCTTAACTTAGGTTGTCATCTGAACTAGCCAGATTTTTAACATGAGAATCAATCGCTGTCAGTCCATCATCTGAAAAATAAAACTTCAGCACCATCTTTCCCCCAAATGGCAACTAGACATCCTGTTTTGGCGACTGCAACATTGGTTTAAGGAGCCATTTGGTTCCTAGTTTAAATATCTTAAGTTTCTAACACTGAACAAGTGTCCATTGGGGGGAAAGGGCCAGCAGCCACATCAGCATTGGGCTAGCAGTCACAGGAATGGTCCTACTCACTAATACATGCATTCTGTGGACCTACTGGGAATGCTTTGTTGTTGTTTTTTTAAAAAAGCACTCCTTTCTGTCATTGGATATTGGGAAATTTCAAAAAGTGATATTTGCTCATTGGGGTAAAAATGTGTTTTAATTCACAGTCATACCAGACCCTCCCATCGAACTCAACTGGACTGTTCTGAACACCAGCCCAATAGGCATCTATACCGATATCCAGGTCACCTGGAAGCCTCCACCTTCCGCAGACGTTCAGAATGGATGGATCACCCTCCACTACCAGCTGCAGTACAAAGAAGTCAATGAGACAGAGTGGAAGAAGGTATGTGTACTAGGAGCAAGCCCCAGAGAATGTCAAGTTTTGGGGTTGGCTAACCCCTGATCCAAGGGACGCGGGTGGCGCTGTGGGTTAAACCACAGAGCCTAGGACTTGCCAATCAGAAGGTCGGTGGTTCGAATGCCCGCGACGGGGTGAGCTCCCGTTTCTCGGTCCCAGCTCCTGCCAACCTAGCAGTTTGAAAGCACGTCAAAGTGCAAGTAGATAAATAGGTACCACTCTGGCAGGAAGGTAAACAGCATTTCTGTGCGCTGCTCTGGTTTACCAGAAGCAGCTTAGTTGTGCTGGCCACATGACCCAGAAGCTGTCTGCGGACAAACGCCGGCCCTTGGATTGCAGTGTGGCCCCTGGACCGAAAAAGGTTAACCACCGTAGCCAGCTGTGGATCAGTGTCACCCCTTGATCCAAGGACAGCACAGCACTAACTGGAGTTTTCAACAGCGTCTAGTTTCTGCAGATTTGACGTCGTTCATTTACTTGGTTATGGCAAAGGACGCAGACAATGGTGCTGCCTGTCAGAGCAGAATGAAAGGCACACACATAAAGAATAAATAAACCCAACACTTGTTAAGGAAAGCTCATTTAAACCCTAAGGCTGCAATCCAGGCCTAACACACCTTGGAATAAGCCTCGTTGAGTTCAGTAGGGCTTACTTCTGAGTAGATGTGATTAAGATTGCGCTGCAAATGTTGGCACGTCTTATCTACATTGAACTTTCAGTGAAATAGGTAAGTTTCCCTTAATTGTTTTGTCCCAACAGCTTTCCTATATTATTGATTCTCCGTGTTGTTGTTAATATTTTCTCCTTTGTGTTGCAATAATTGCTCATCTACTCCCTGCGTTGCCTCTTATTTTAAACCGTCGTGGGTGGTTTTAATTGCAGCCGCTTCAATCTCAGTTGGGCTTTAATGCGTTTCTAATGCATTATTCAAGAAAACATTTGACTTTAAAATTATTAACGATTTGTTTTGAGATGTAAATTTATTTCAGTCCATTGTCTCCTTTTTTAATTGCAGCATATTAACTGAATATTATGGCCCTTATTAATTCTTTAAATCAGATTCAAGTTGTGTACCATTCAATGCCTTTTCAAACCCAGTCCATAATAATAATAATAATAATAATAATAATAATAATAATAATAGCCATTACTGGAATGAGCTCCCCTCAGTTTAGGGCTGCTTACACCTGACTGCCAAACTCCCTCAGGAGGTTGTGGACTCTGCTTCAAGCAGAGGTTGGATGGCCATCTTTTCATGGATGCTTTACCTGAGATTCCTGCATTGCAGGGGGTTGAACTAGATGACCCTAGGGGTCCCTTCCACCTCTACAGTTCTGTGAATCTGTAATTCTAAGACCCCCCTCCCCCCATAAGTGTTTTGCTTATGAGCAAAGAGCAGCCTTTCTCGTAAGACTGCTCAGAAAACCACTCCGTTTATTTTTCCAGCTGGAGCCAAAGGCCGCCACGATGTTTCCTGTATATTCTTTGAAAACGTGCCGCGATTACGAGATACGAGTCCGGGCACAAGGGGTTTCTGAATTGTATGGGGACTTCAGTGACACCCTCTACATATCTTTTGACTCCGCAGGCCAGGTGCTATGCGATGACGAAGGTAAGTGGGGTGGAAAAGAGATCTTATTTGGAATATCTCCACTTCATGCCCGACTTCTATCTCCTGGCCTCACTGCAGACATGATATGCGCGCCAGGGTGGGCTTCTGCAGCACCCCTCAGGCTCCAAAGTCTGCCACACACCCCAGAACAAATACCGTACTTTTCTGTGTATAAGACTGGGGTTTTTTCTTTAAAAATTACGCTAAAATGTGGGGGTCGTGGGGGGCCACTAGGGGGCACATTGGAAGATGGCCGACAATACCATCTCTCCGACCCACACGGGGTAATTAAGAGGCTGTTATGGGAGTAGGCAGCCTCCCTTGTTGCCCCAAGGAAATGGGGAACACTGCCCTTGCCTGCTGTGCCCATAAATCACCCCCTAATTCAAAAGAAGGGGGTGAGGGCCCTAGGCAGAATGCCCCCATGTGGACATCGGCTCTCCTGGACGCTGTCTCTGATCGTGCACTAGTTGCAGCAATTTGGAATAATTAATTACAAAAGAAGCAAATGCACATATTTCAAGTGAAGAAGGGGAGTGAAGTCTGCTAATTTAAGTGACCTCTGTGAAAGAAGACGACGGGCTGGAGAAACAGGAATATTTTACGATGAAGATACACCAAAGGCGGGGTATGTTGACAACGGGGCTGAATGGGGGGACGGGACCTTTTTTACTTTCCTTCTATGTGATTTACAAGAACCCCTCCTCATTAGAACCATCGGTTGAACTGACCCAAGCAGGATGATTAAGGTCTGTGTGGAGATAAACTTTAACCAAAAGTATGCTTTATAGAGACCGAGAAGCAATAAGAGCTTTTGGGAATTAATTCAGAGTCGCCATCTTGCCAAAGGATTTATAGCCGGGAAGAAGAAAGGATTTGTTTTCAGACTGCATTCCTAGTGAATCTCCTCAGAGGTTTTGAGAAAGGAGGCAGATTGGTGAAGATTAATGACGCTAAGACTGTTTTGATGTATGGAAGTGATGTTATATGGAAAACGTCTGGATATGGTTACTGGATAAAAATAACAACAAGAGATGTGGAAAAATAATAAGAAAGGACTGGATAGTACTGTGAACATCATAAGGTTAGATTTGTGGACATTAAAACAGCAGTAAGAAGTAAGAAGTTGATTGGATCCCTTCGGAACTTGAAATATGGGCACCCCCAACAAAAATTTAAAATTCGGCTGTGTAATTTGGAATTTATGTAATTTGGTTTGATTTGATGTGATTGGTCGGTTAATAAAAATTATTCTTTAAAAAAAGTGGGGGTCGTGTTATACATGGATAGTGCATAGGGTGGACATATGATTGGTTGCTGCCACTGCTGTCAGCAGCTATTGGGCGTGTTATTGGTTGCTGCGTCAGTGGCTGGTGTTGATTGGCTGACACTGCGGCAATTGGGTGGGCGATTGGCAGCTTCTGCCGGAGAGAGAACAGAGGCACATTTAGTGACGCATGCGGGTGACTGATTTTTGGCAATCCCTCTTTAGGGAAAAAAGCTCAACAACTCTGTGCCGCCGCCCCCCCCCCATTTTCTTAAATTTGAGTCCCCAAAAATAGGGGGCGTCTTATACATGGAAAATACAGTATATGTGGGTTTCTCGCTCTCCTTCTCTTTCTCTTTCTCTTTCTCTCTCTCTCTCTCTCTCTCTCTCTGTGTGTGTGTGTGTGTGTGTGTGTGTATCAGCATGAGATCATCAAAGAATACTAAAGAGTACCCAAATAACTGAAACAACTCACAGTTCTTGCTTCTTTCTTGTTTCAGAATTCTCATTTCCTTGGCCTATGGTGTTTGCCTTTGGTACGCTTGGCGTAATGGTGATGTTAACTATGGTGGTCTTTTCTAAGCAGAAGAAGTAAGTTATTTGCTAGATTGCACGTGACAATGTGTCACGCTTTGAACAACCAGTTGTCCTAAACCTTCTCCCATACTTCAGTAAAAATGGATCCAATGTTGGTCCTCTTCAACGTAGTAGACCCACTAAAATGAATGGACATGAGTAACATAGGTCCATTCATTCCAGTGAGCCTACTCTGGACCACATTCAGCCCCTCAGGGCTAAGGATCCCTGCCGCTGGATTCGACTGCTAGTTGTCTGTTTTGCACTGACAGAAAGCTCATGTGAACATTCTGTTCATGTTACATCCTATAACGTTGGAGCCACAACCTCATGTCAGTCATAGCTCGTGCATCTCATGTGAATTCATGACTGATGTCACGCAAACTGCCTGCTCACATCAGCTTTGGCCAATGGCTCACTGTTGTATTAAACTGTTAATACAGACAGACCAGTGAGAAAATCCATTCCCAGTTTCTATAACGTTCCGTGACACGGGTACACAAAACTCCTCAAGGCAACAGTTTAAAAAGCAGTGGTTCCAGAAAAAGCAAGAGGAAGCATGGCTCAAGCCATACTGAAGGAGAGAACCTTTTCATGTTAGTATGGTTTTTTTTAAAAAAAGGGAGCAGTTGCTTCCAGATTTGGCTTTACTCCAAAGCGACCTCAGCAATGAAATCAGCATTAGTGGGGATAAAAAGGCTTGCAGTCTAATTCTCTGGATGCAGCGATCCCAGTACAGAGCATAGCCCAAACTACACATGATGTTAAAGGCATCTTTGAATTTCATATGTAGGGGGTGGGGCTTTTAAACTGCATATATCATCAGCTGGGAGGCTGATAGTTATTCGGATTGCAGCAGGCATGGAAGCGTGGTATGGCACTATGAGGAGATACCCTTCCAATGCAGATATTAACTTCCATGGAGGGATTTTCCCCAGGATCACTGCAGGGGAGAAAGAGTTAAATTCCTCCTTCTTCCTTCCTCCTCCCCCATTTATTTATTTCAGTTAATAACCAGTTGAGATTGAGTGGGGAAAACCAAAATCATAAGACACAGCATGGTACATTAAGCTCTGATCTGCATGATTATCATACACACACACACACACACACACACAAACACTCTAGATGGTATTTGCAATTTCTAAAAACTGCATGCTAAATGCATTTAACATTGACATGTGCTTTGGGTTTTCACTGCACAGGCATTATATGAAGAAGTGAATATGCCCATTGCACAGGTCTCCTTTTTTTACAAGGCCAATCAACTGATTTTGGAATTGTAATTTAATAATTAAATGTCTTTCCTCCAATTATTTTATTGCTTTGCATTCATATCCATTTGCATGCATCCATATCTAAATATCAGTACCTCTGTGAAATACTGAAGGAAGATAACCTCTTTCACACTTGTCCATGATCAAAAGATACCACTGAGGTGTCAGAAAGAAGGCCATCCCTCTGATGATTTCTTTCTTTCTTATTCCTTATTACAATAACACACCAGTACCAAAACAGCCTTAAATTATAAATGTGAGCCTTTGACAATCCTACCACCTCACTGATCACCTTCACCACTCAGCCCATGAGCTGTCCAAATTTAGATTTGATCCCATCCCTTAAAAGTGTTGGGAAAGAATTATCAGTTAAAGCTTTGGTCCACTCATCTAATTGATCAATGCTTGCAGTGTTCTGTCTGCACTGTTAATACAGCCTTCCTAAACAGCAGGATATGAAGCTGTTTGCAGGATCTGCTAGCACACAGAGCTAATTCTGGGGGAGGAAATTGAACAGCTCATGGGTTGAGTGGCAAAGATGACGTGCAATTACTTCACCCTACAGTTTGTAACTCAACACACATTGCCCATGCTACTGGAAAGCTGCCAAAAGCAGAAGGACCAGAAGTATTTGTAAGGTGGATTGCACTCAGGGCTAGTAGTGTGTAGAGGCAATTGCCTTGTAGTTTCTGCCTATGCTTAATGCAACCCACATTCTCCATCCAACCTGCTTACTTAACTGTGCGTAGTTGATGGTGTGAATTGGTCTTTAGTCAAGTTTATTGCAGGGTTGGCATGGTTCTTGCCCTAGAGCAGAGGCAACCAACATGGCGCCCTCCAGATCTTGCTGAACTACAACTCCCATAATCCCTGATCATTGGCCATGCCAGCTAGGATCTATGGGAATTGGGATCCAACAACATCTGGAAGGGACGACATTGACCAGACTTTAAATCCCTGCTTAGCCATGAACTTAGTGTGTCACCCTGGCAACTCATCCTCAGTTTCTCATCTGTACAAAGGAACTGTTACTTGATGACAGAGTATTTATATCTGAGGGTTATCGGGCAATAAATCTGTCTGTGGTGTTACATCTGTGATAGCTGTGTTACCCATACATGTTGCCAGGTGATTGAATGGATGAATCATAGAAATAACAGGAACTTCCAAGGGCCTCCATATTTAACCTCCCAGTGAGGATTTTATCCCCATTGGTTATATATAGTAGACAGGTGTTCAAAACAGAACAAAAACAAGAGAAGGAAATTTACCTATCCTTTGACATCAGTTACTTGATTCAGAAAGTACTAAAGATGGCTTTTGAAATTCTCATATGCTGCAAATCACCCTTTGCTAAAGACCAGAATTCATGCTGACTTAATTCCCAATGATTTGTGCATGCCATTTTTTTGCTGGCTTTCACTGAAGGCCAATGTCACTAGTGAGAAGAATTATATCCTCAACAGCAACCAACCCTTTATTTATAGAACTGGATGACCTCCCTTCCATTTCTCTCCAACATGTCTTTCGACTTTTGTAAGAAAGGCACTCTGCACAATATTGAGTAATCCCATCCTGGCCACATACCCAAATGCACATTGTTTTCCTAAAACGTTGCTAGTTATGACATTTATTATTTCAGTCTCCCAGTTTCAAGATAAGAATCTTGCAGCCATTCATTCTCAAGTTATGCAAAATGAAAGGGCTGTATCATTTCAAACTGGGAGTGTGGGGGTTCCATAATAATTGTGAATGCTTTCCCACTTAAGGCTCCTTGCCTTTAGTAAACAGTATATCACTGAGAGGACTACACTGAGCCTTTCTCTTTGCTATTTTAGTTTTACACATGAAGGGTGCTTTATTTTGAAATACAGTTTAGAATGCAAACCACAAAACATGTGCATGCACACACATACAAAAATGCAACAAGATCACTAAAGGAATAAATAAATGAATTGATTACAATTCTTAGCATACCATGCTTATGGGACAACTTGCTCACTAGATACACAGACAGATGTGCGCACACATCTGTACTTGATTGGAATTTGATCAGAAATTTAAGGGGCTTCCACACAGGAAACCATAGTACCATTTTGTTTGCTTGCTTATTTAGTAAAATGTATACACTCCTTGGTTGTTGGTTTTGTTTTTTCTCAAGGCAGAGGAAAAGTGGAATATAAATGTAAGAAATAAAATAAAGAAGCATGGTTCTGGAGACTTAATTCTGGTCTAATGTGGAAAAATTCCTGGCAGTAATCAGCAACCATATTCCAAAATTCTTCCCTATTAGACACTCCCACCAAATGCAGGGATCTTTTTACCCAAGGGAAAGGCCAAAAATATAGCCCCCTATCGACAGACCGAAGTGGCGCAGTCCAGAATTCTGCAACTTCAGAATTCTATATAACTTGCAGAAAAGCTCCTACAAAAGAAGTAAAAATGTCCTTCAAACCCCAGTTTGGAATATTGTCTGGTTTGTGCAAATGCTACCCAAGTATTCAACAACATGTTACCAAAACACACATTTTTGTTTTTATTATTCATGATATACGTTTCTGTGTTTCTTCTGTAGCCACAAAAGGTTTCTTTCTGTTAAAAGTTGCTATTTCTTTTCAAGGTTAAAGATACTGATTCTTCCTCCTGTTCCAGTTCCCAAAATTAAAGGAATCGATCCAGACCTCTTTAAGGTAATTTGTTGTGGGGAAGCTATGGAAGAGTGTTCAGAATGATCAGAGTAACTGACTGTAGTGACACTAAACAGTCTAAAATGGTGTACTACCTAAGAAATTTGGCTGTGTGACGGCTTTCTTGAGGATTGTGAGATCATGTCTTCCACTCTTGGCACAAGCACCAGTGCTGTGGGGAGAATACTATAAATACTATGGAAATCAAATAGCAATACAATAAAATTTAGCATATATGAAATAAAAGAAGCAATGAAGTCACAATTACAAATCATACAGCATATGGCACAGCACATTACAATTGCTACAACAGGCAGAACAATGGTCCACCAAGACCCTAAGCAATTTGATGTGAGGAAGAGTTTGGGAATCAGTTGTCTAGGGCAGTGATGGCCAAACTTGGCCCTCCAGCTGTTTTGAGACTACAATTCCCATCATCCCTGACCACTGGTCCTGTTAGCTAGGGATGATGGGAGTTGTAGTCCCAAAGCAGCTGGATGGCCAAGTTTGGCTATCCCTTGTCTAGGGCAATGGCACTCAGGAGCCTTCAATTATGAACCTGATCTCTTTTTCACAGCACACTAGCAGTTCTCTCCCAGCCATCTAGTGTGCTCTAACACACAGTTCGGACATAGCTGTCAATGTTTCCCTTTTTTAAAGAGAAATTCCCTTATTCCGAATACGATTCCTCGCAAGAAAAGGGAAAAGTTGACAGCTATGAGTTTGGGACTTCAGCTGGCCTTTCTATTGAACACATATAATACTGGCATATTTAATCATTCAGATAACTGTTGCTCCTCTCTTGCAATTTGTCATTTTTTATTTTTTTTAATTGGCACTATAGAAAGGAAAACTTGACGAAGTCAACTCCATCTTAGCCAGTCATGGGAGCTGCATGCCACCACTGTACGGAGACGACTCTTGGGTGGAATTCATTGAGCTGGATATAGACGAGGCAGAAGAGAGGAACGAAGGATTGGATACTGACAGGCTCCTCAGCGATGACAGCTTGAAGTCTCAAGGCTGCCTTGGCGTAAGGGATGACGATTCTGGGAGAGCCAGCTGCTGTGAGCCGGATATCCCAGAGACCGACTTCAGCGCTAGCGACACCTGCGACGGAACCTCAGACATCGACCACTCCAAGAAGGCAAACCACAAAGAGGAGGATCTCTTGGGCCTTGACCAGAAAGACAACGAGAAGCCAGCGTCAGGTCTTGAGGGGGTGCCTGATCGCCCAGGAGAAGACGAGCAGCCCAAAGCCCATGTCTCTGTCGCTGACACTATCGAGACGACCAGCCCGCCTGTCAAGACCCAGCTGAGCAACCAGAATTCAATGGCCAACATTGACTTTTACACGCTGGTCAGCGACATTACTCCGGGAGGGAGGGTTGTGCTTTCCCCAGGGCAAAAGGTTAAGATGGGGAGAGATCCGAGCGAGACTCCGAAAGAACCAGTTGCCCAGTGCCAACCCAGCTTCGACATGGACAGTGCCTATTTCTGTGAGCTGGATGTGAAAAAATGTGTCCCCGCCACGCTTCACAAAGAGGCCGAGCCAGAAGTTCAAGACCAGAGCTTTCCTGAAAACGCTTACTTCACCGCCGAGAGCCTTACCCCTACAGCTGTGAATCCTGCGAGGGCAGCAGTTCAGGAAGAGCCAGGAAGTGCCGAGGTGCTCGTGGCAGACTATACCTCCATCCATGTAGTGCAATCTCCGCAAGGCCTTGTGCTCAACGCCACCGCTCTCCCAGTGCCAGACAAGGAATTCATCGCATCCTGTGGTTACGTGAGCACAGACCAACTAAACAAAATGCTGCCCTAGTTTTCCTTGGACTGAGTAGGAAGTGGCACCATCCCCCCCCTTCCCCACTCCTCAGTCCATGCCTCTGTGAGGCTCTGAAACACATGCAGAGCTCCCTGTGAGCAGAGGTTTCAATGCTCACTTTGGTGTGGAGCTCCGTGTTCACATTGGAGGCCGTCCATGCTCACCTAGAGCCTTTGAATTGGGGAGTGTATATATTTCAATGGGAGGGAGTTGGCTTGGGGAGTGTGTATGCTTCAACCAAAACAAACGCATTCAGTATTTTCAGAGGGGTGTTGGCTAGTGCAGTCCCTTCTCCGTTTACCTGAGATGTTGAATCAATCACAGTATTGCTGTCGTGTCTTGTAAATATTGTCTTATGAAACGTCGGTGGGGTTGGTTCAGTAGCAGTGAGTGTCTTTTGTTATTTGTAGGTGTTGATTTGGGGTCATTCTTAATGCATTGGACGGCAGTGTAATGTTACGTAAATCATCTTTATTCGAAAAGCTAATGTCAGATGTTTTCTGCAGTTTGAGCAAGTTTATGTTAAAATTCTACCATATGCAGAGATGTTGATACTGGGAATTGAAGAATGAAATACTGGGAAGGACAGGGGGGGAATTGTTGGGCTAAATAATACATTTATTTTGATTTATATAAATATACATATTTTAATACTTTAGACAAGCAGACATGGATATTTTATATTTACACTGCACACTGTAGTTTAATTATAATTATCTGTCTATGGAATGTATCTGCTGCAATCATTGTAGCAACTTTAAAAGAAGAAAAGAATATAAGGAGAATATTATTTTTTACAGAAAATTTTTATACCTCCACAAAAGCTATAGAGAACTAGTTGCTACACTAGTTTGTTGAGGCCTATTCGTTTCTTAAAAGTGCTATTCATGCTTCTGTATTTTACATGTAGCAAATCAGAACATGTACAAACCATAAAAGATCTGTCACAAGAGTCTGTTGTTGTAACAAGACATAACACAGTTTGTATAGCAGTAAAAACTACAATGGGTTTGGATTTTTCAGGGCCTTTCAAGAACACTATCCACTTTTATGGGACGTTTAGAAATACACACTGGCGAATAAGCGCCAGTGACTTGACAACACTATGCTTCACAATATATCCTGAAGTCCTTTCCTCAGAAAACTGTTGAGGACCTCTCAGCGCTAATATTCTCAGTGGAAGCTGAGCAGGGGGCTCCAGGCTGTTTGTAAAGCTCAGACTCCAAATCAAATGAAGCTACAGAACTCAGTACAGTATTGTTAACAGTGTAGTTTGTTTGTGTGTTTGTGTTTGGCATATTCTGCACGTCAGTTGTTCAGAGGCTTTAAAGAAGTCACTTACGCCTCATTTACAATTTACCTGTGTTTCTCTCTCAAGGTACGCCTCAACATACTTCAATCTCAAATTTTGTTTACATAATCAGGGGCTAAATTCAAAGACCCTGCAAACACGCCCCCCACCCCCTGCTTACTTTCTCCATGCTGCCCCTATACGCAGCTGTTTTTGGACCCAAAGCGTCTCCAACTCAGAATTTCTGGAGTCCAGTGTTCTGAGCTGTGGGGCGCAGGACACAGGGCCCACTTCAAGCCAGGGGAATCATACACATCTGCCTTAACTGAGCCCACATCCTGGATGCATCTAGTTCAATATTGCCTACTCTTGAGTAGCAGCAGCTCTCCGGGAGTTTAGGCAAAGAACTTTAGCATAACCTACTACCTAATTGTTTCTTTTAAAAAGTGGAGATAAGAGAGATCAAACCTGGAGCCTTCTGCCACTGAGCTGTGGGTACAAATCCGTACCATACCGAAACATTGCTGTGAACTAGGCAGAACTCAAGAGCCTGCTACTGCTCTTCCTTGATCACAGGTCGCACATTCAACCAATAAAACGGTTGCTGGCTGTTGCATTGCCATCTCCACACTAATGCGCAGCCGAGTGGAGGAAATAAGCAGGACTCTCATTGGTGAATCATGTCCCATTATGTTTGATGTGTTAAAATGTATTTCAAGATTGCAGCACTGGCCCCACAGAACTCTGTGGGACTTGCTTCTGAATAAACTTGCTTAGGATCACACTGAAGCAGCAGCAGCATGGTTACTTGTGGCTCATTGATGATTTAGGGTATCAAAAGCTCTGTCCCAAGTTGTCAAGGAAAGCCATGAAGTCATCCTGAGCAGGAAAGAGGAGATGCTGCTGGACCTTATGTTATTGGTAGCTTTCTTAAAGGTAAAGGTAAAGGGACCCCTGACCATTAGGTCCAGTCGCAGATGACTCTGGGGTTGCGGCGCTCATCTCGCTTTATTGGCCGAGGGAGCTGGCGTTTGTCCACAGACAGCTTCTGGATCATGTGGCCAGCATGACTAAGCTGCTTCTGGCAATCCAGAGCAGCGCACAAAAACACCATTTACCTTCCCGCCGGAGTGGTAGCCATTTATCTACTTGCACTTTCACATGCTTTCAAGCTGCTAGGTTGGCAGGAGCAGGGACCGAGCAACAGGAGCTCACCCTGTCGCGTGGATTTGAACCGCCAACCTTCTGATCAGCAAGCCCTAGACTCTGTGGTTTAACCCACAGTGCCACCCACGTCCCTGGTAGCTTTCTTACTAGTCTCCTTTAGCAGTTGAGATGGGGAAGAGGAGGGGAGATTAGCTGGAGGTAGAAGATGGGGTAAACCAGAAGTATCCCTTTCTCATATCATCTGGTTGCCTTCCAGGCTGTGATTATACATTATATTATCCAAAGGACCGTGTCAACAGTAACAGCCTTTGTCTCACGTGAGTAGAGCTCTGTGAAAGCAGATCACAGCAAGCTGCAGTACGTGGCCTGAAACCACGTGTAAATGAAAACAAAAAACTGAGTTTTATTATAGACCACAGTTGTGAATTTTAAAATCCAAGCATCTTGGATCATGTAAGCAAGCTTTGAGAAGCAAAACAAATTCGAGGGGGAGGCTCTGCAGAAACAAATCATAATTTGCTTCAGAAGTCAACGTTTTTTATGTACTTGCTATTTTAACAAATATAAATATTTTAAGCCACAAATAAGAGCAAGGGTGTGTTGCCTTCCAAATGTTTGAAACTGGGAAATTCTGCATTTGGCTCATACTTTTAAGCTGATGTTTATTAGATACTCTGCTAATTTGCTGTTAAATTTTTCTAACAGCTGCCTTCTTTAGTTCTAGGCCCTAATGCCATTGAAGCTATGTGAGTCTCTCTTGGGGGCAAGCAAGTCTTATTGACAAGAGTGTTTCTATCACCAAAAACTAGTTAAATACCTCAATCAATCTCAGAATGTCATTTTGGTACTCTGCTGGTTACACAAGCCATTATACCCCAGTATAAAGATTTGTGTCCTTCTGTTTATATTTAACTTGCCTTCTGTCAGTGTTCCTTATTTCAATAAATTTATTTTCTTCAATCCATTATGACATCATTGCATATTTTATTGCACAAACTTTACAGAGGGTGAAAACACATTTAATATTTTATTCTTTGACCATCACAATGCCACAGGTGTCATTCCTGTCCTGTAATCCTCAAGTATGTAAGTGGGGCTTAGGGAGGGCATGACTGACAGCCACGATCTGAGAAAATTCAAGCGGCACAAGCTCTTCCGCCTACTTTGAAAAGTTGTGGAGAAGAGATGCACCCTGTCCCACTCCAGCCCTCCACTCTCATCCCTGGGGAAACTTTTAGTGTACATTTTAGTGTACTTTTCATCTTTGTTGGAAGCCGCCCAGAGTGGCTGGGGAAACCCAGCCGGATGGGCGGGGTACAAATAATAAATTATTATTATTATTATTAAACTGCAGCCTCAGCCAGTAAAACTTCATTGGAGACATTTCAGGGCCAAACTAGTTGCAAGCCAATTGTGTTGATACAATGAGTATGCACTTTTAAAACTTATTTAAATAGTCTTGGGGAAACCTAAGCAATGATTTTACTCTGCCACCATCTCAAGAAAAATTGCCCCTTCTAAACTGCTACTTGTATTTAATGAGAAGCCTCCACTGGTGCCTATGACAGCTGCCCTTGAAATGCAAATAGCAGCTTTGGGGAGGATTTTTGTTTTCGTTGGGACTCTGGCAGGGAGAGAAAGAGTTAAGCTTCCTTTTACCACTGCGATCCCAAGGCAGCTGAAGCTTTCAATACACTGTTACTGTGTTGGGTGCTCCTTTGCCTACAGTCTACAAGTAACAAGGATTTTGCTTAAAAAACAAAGTAGAGTTCAGGAGGACACAGCCTACGCAATGCCAACATTTCCTAATGTTGCACAGAAGGACGAGGGTTGACACTGAAAGCACACTTTGTTCTTGCATTTCTCAAAGCTTCATTTTTACTGCAACAGTGTACTATACTGGCCACCCTCTGAGGAGCACATCATCTCCCTTGTGTCCATGTGTGAGTCACAGTGGTGAAGCACACACGCTAGCGCGCACAATGAGCAAACACATGAGGGGTTCACGGGACTCTGCAGACTCTTCCTGCCTCTCCTGCCAACATGCACAACAGCCATGCGCCACCACCATCATAATCCATACATTTGGCCATTGTGTGTGAAGACAGAGGTGTTGATATAAGGGTATAGAGCTACTACATGCAAGGGGGAGGGGGGAATCCTGCCACAATCAGTTCCCCCTCTTGCATGGAACAGGCATATATTTAAACCTTCATAGACCGGCCACTGCAGTGCACAGGGCTCACAACCCTCCTGGTGTATTATTTCAACCCCTGGGGAGGGATCGCCTGAAACCCACCCCCCTCAGGTACCTCTGGGTAACACATTGCTGTAGGCTCTATCCTTTCTGCTGTACATGGTATTCATTGACTCTTACTGTTCTAAAAGTCAAGAGAACCCTCCTTCAAGCATCCTGATAAATGATCGTATGGAGATAAACAATCATTGAGGGGGGACGGGGACATATAGCAGGGTCGTGTCACATCTGCAGTGTCTCTGCCCCTCAGCTGCCCACATGCTGGAGTGATGTTTGCAAACAGGGAAGCCTGCCCGAAGCATATGGGTGCTTTCTGTCATCTGAATAGGGTGGTCATGGGTCTCAGACTGTGTTCAGACTAATGTAGTACACAACTGTAGTTTTTCTCAATCCATGATAATTCGTCCTCAACACACTGCTTTTGATCTAGATTTGTTCTAGATCCTGCCGTCCACAAGAGTGGATGTGGTTACTTGATACCATTTGAAACTCCCTGGCTTGATTATCAACCACGTCTGTTCCTGCGCGTGCCCCAGCTGAGTGAAGAAGGAAGTATATGCCCACTCACAACATCATTGGACAGGCCTGCATCTGTATTCAGATGGACACATTGCACATAATGCAGAATCAATCTGCAACGAACTGTTGTTTTTCGGAATGAAACCAGTTTCTCCAGAAGGAGCCAAAAATATGCAATAGAATTAGACTGTGTATGGACTGTACAGGGCAGGGGGACAATCAGGCTACATTGATTCTAGAAAAAAATGTGTATTACACAGCCTTGCTTTACAGAGAGCAGTATTCCATACTGAAGGGCTGTCAGTGAAGGGGTCCTTGGTTTAAAGATAAGGAACCGTAAAAGGAACGAACAGGAGGGGTCTTTAAGGTGCTCATCAGCACTGAGTGGCACCTGGCTAGCAGACTGAGCTAAGACACAAGTGTTGAATTTCTATTTAAATAAATTACAGTGGTACCTCAAGTTACATACGCTTCAGGTTACATACACTTCAGGTTACAGACTCCGCTAACCCAGAAATAGTGCTTCAGGTTAAGAACTTTGCTTCAGATGAGAACAGAAATTGTGCTCCGGCAGCGCGGCAGCAGCAGGAGACCCCACTAGCTAAAGTGGTGCTTCAGGTTAAGAACAGTTTCAGGCTAAGAATGGACCTCCGGAACGAATTAAGTACTTAACCCGAGGTACCACTGTATTTACAGATTTGTGTCTGCATGTAAATCACCATATACAAATTGGATCGCATTTCGGGGGGAGATGCAAAGTTTCTTTGGGGACAATGTCTAACTGGCCACCCTAAATCTAGAAGACTTATCACACAGGCTTCCCCATCTATGAGGGTCATCTGAGCCTCCCTATGGTCAGTGATCTTTTGTACGAGAAGAGGGTGGTTAAACGTTCCTTTAATTTTATATGTGATATACTAGTTTGTGTTAGGATATTTCCGTTGCACCTTAAAAGGGAACAGGATGTTTGTGTCACAGCCTGTGTATTTCCTGTTCACAGGATGTTTCTGTTGTGTCTATGCTTTCGTTTTCTCTCTGTGCCTGAACACGCAAGCAGGCAGTCATGTTTTTTCTTTGTTCTGACCAACGCGGAATAAACTTCTAAATAATGTTCTCCTGCGTGCATCTTTCTCTGTACGAATTATGCTGATAGAGCGTGCATCAGCTCTGGAATGTGGCAAGCTATTTTCTGGAGCTCGTGTCACTAATTGCTGATACTGTATCTACGGGAGATCAATGGATCGTCCGGTGGCGACGTGGGGGCCATGATGGGCTTTATCTCCCTGGCAGTATCCCAACAGTTTGATGGTGTGCTCTAAACAGCATCCTGGAAGCCTTCCCACTGCTGGACTTAACTCCCAATTACTTGGCCTGCCATTTTACAGGGTCATTGGCTAACAGTTTCTGACAACAAAGGCCAAAATAAAGTTATGTCCACAACACAAGCAGAATAACAAATGTGTTTGCTTTTTTCTTTTGCTTTTTTGTCCCTAGAATCTCTGGCTAGCAACAATTAAGCTGGTTCCCTGCAATTTGTTCAATTAAGCAACCTTGAAAGGTGCCATTTAGCATTTGCAAACATTAAAATATGCAGTCACTTGCAAGCAGGTGTTCTAATGAGCATAATTAGTGTTCCCTGAGCTTAGAAAACAAACTGTTGGGGTTGTGGAGTTTGCCGCTTGTGAACATGCATATACAGACTTAATTATAAAATGACATTATTGACCGTTTTAGAAAACAAGGCTTCCGTTGCCAGTAAGGAAGCCACTTGCAAAGGAACAGTAAGTGGTGACACACAAGATTAGTTTCTCTTGCTTAACAGCTGTTCAGAGGGAGGATCCAATCTTTTGCAGTGCCAGTGCACCCCTCGACCTTTTCAAAACCTTACTTTAAGGGTTTCCTTTCAAATGCAGCTTTGATAAATCACTTTCTCCAAGGAGAAGTGCTAGCTTCCAAACACGTGCGCAAGGTACTGCTTTCCATTCTAGAAATATGTGTGAAAATTAACAACGTTATTAATTTTATCCAAACCAGTACTGTCTTAAAAACAAGATCTATGCAAAGAAATGGGTTCTGAACAACAACAACAAAAATCTATCATGGGAACTGGGTGATGGGAATTATAGCTCTATGAGGGACAAACTACAGTTCCCAGAATTCTTAGGAACAGCATGTGCTTTAAATGTATGGTGTGCAGGCAGCTCTCTTCTAGAAAAGTTTCTTTCGGGCGCAGCTCAAAACCCGGGCAGGGGGTGTCCATATTCCTTTCCCAACAACTTGGAATGTGTGGATGAACCTATTATCAGGCTAGCACAGGGGAAATGCCCCTCTCGTTCTATTTAAGCCATGAGTGGTATGCTCCATCCGTTGGTTCCTGAGGCAGAGATTTTTCCCGCCTTTTCTGAGCAGCAAGCTATGTGGGTTTTCTGTTGAGAGGGAAGCAACTGTCACTCTGAGGGAAACGTTCTCAGAAGCAGTTTTGTGGGAATTCTCTTTGTAAAGGGGAACCTGTCTCAGAATATATATATATATATATATATATATATATATATATATATATATATGTATGTATGTAGTGGCTTAGTTTTGCCCTAGTTTTCGAGCCAACTCTGCTTCCTATTTCCGACAAGTCACTTCAGGATGCCGAAGTTCCTCATGGCCCAAACACCAACCTCCCCTCAAACTTGTGTCTCTGAGTCCTCAGTCAATGCACTTCCTCCCTGTTCCCTATACAATTTGTCACTCAATACTAACACATTCACTGACTCCGAAATGTATTCTGAATGAGTGTATCCTTTTGAATATTGCCAGCTGAGCGGGAAAACACCAGGCCAGCATGCTCTTCTGCCTTTTAAGATACTTTTGATATATAGAAATAAGGTGGTGGTAAAGCATCCATTTATTCCTTTCTTTTTTATGTAGTTACTACCTTTCCTCAAAAAAAAACCAACAACTCAAGTTCTTACATGGTTCTTACCTCACAATTTTGTGAGGTAGGTTAAGAAAATAGGGATTAGGCTAAGGTCACCCAGTGAACTTTCTGGCTGACTATGGCTAAACATGATCACCAGCTCATTGCCACAAGCAAGTCCAAACAACCTGCTTCTAAAAGAACCAGTTCAAAATTTGTCAGCCTCACTCACAATGCATGATGGTCCTTTCTCATAAAAATAATGCATCCATCTTATTGTTCCTTGGTTAAACTGAGCCATGCTTTTAGTGGGAGGATGAACAGGCATTCCTAGTGATTGACCAGTGAGGAATGTTTTGCTTATTTGGTTTAGGATTTTGAGTAACCTTGCTGTTGCTCTGGAGGGATAGTTCGTTCCAGAAAGAAATGCCTTACGCATCTAGACAAAAATTTCAAGAAGAAAATCTACAAATGCTAGCGATCAGCCTGGCAGGGAATATCTTTGGCTTCCCTTGGGGCAGCTTTGGCTGGTGTTGAAGTGTTTGCTGCCGCCATGAAGATAACAAGGCATTTAAGTGAGACGAGAATTACAGGGTGTTTTGTAAATTGCAATGCCATGTAGAAAAATATAATAGTAAATAACAAGATTCTGCAATAGAAACACAGTTCTCTGGTTCCCGTAAAAACTAATACACTTGTTGCGGTGTATAAAGCTTATTTGTGGCCATGAAAGCTGGATGCTACTATAGATTATAGCACTTTATACTTTTCATACTCCAGAAAACCCTGCTGTCGTGACTGGCCCAAGGCCTTTTTATTACCTGAGGTGAACTACAAAATGGCACACACAAACCCCGCCAGGCAAGAAGCAGGGAGTGGAGATCTGCATCCAGAAAAGGGACAGGGAATCAAATCAACCTTACCCTGTGGTTGAACTGGGAATCAATGGTCATTGTGGGGGGGGGAGCGCTCTGAATCACACTGGGCTTAGCAGAGTTTACGGACCCCAGAAGGCAGCCCCCACCATTTTACAGGGTCACCATGTTATAAAGGGGCTGTTAAGTACTTCTGGCCTCTCTGAGCATAATTTATAAGGTGCAGGAAAATGTTAATAAGTAAACACATTTCCCGGAGTTGGGGAATCAACTTCTGCGGCATCCTAACAACCTCACTCAGAGATAGACTTGAGGAGCTGTTTGTTCCCTTCCCTCCGTTCTTATCGTCAGATAGTTCTTCCTGATGTTTGGTTGGAATCTCCTTTCTTGTAACCTGAAGCCACTGGTTTGAGTCCTACCCTCCAGAGTAGGAGAAAACAAGCTTGCTCTATCTTCCATGTGACAGCTCTTTAGATATTGGAAGAGGGCTATCATATCTTCTCTCAAATCATCATGAAGCAATCACTTATTTTTTAACTAGGGCAGTGGCGTAGCATGGGGGGTGCAGGGGGGGCCGGCCGCACCGGGCGCAACATCGGGGGGGCGCTCGCACTCGCAGCTCTCTGCCCCTACCTGGCAGGGGCGCAAATTACTTGCCTTGCCCCAGGTGCTGACAACCCACGCTACGCCACTGAACTAGGGCACATCGTTATTTTGTATTAATGGAGTGGAGAATCTTCTTCATTGTGGAGGCTGAACTTACATCTAGGCAACCTTCAGAGGGCCACATGTCAGTCATGAGCTGGTTAAGAGGGCAGAACATTTAATATAAAATTTCCCTTTGTACAGGCTAGTTTCCGTGCACTCAAACACCCCTCTCTAGCCTCTAGCCAGGCAAGCAAGAAGCATTATCAGAGTTCAAGGACACTCAGGCAAAAGCACTTAAGGAGCTTGTAAAGAAGGGCCAGTGAAGAGTTGGGCTAGGGAGAGTTCCAAGGGCCAAACAGAAGCCTGAATAGCCCCATTTGCCCCCCGAACCTGAGATTCCCCATCTCTGTTGTATGATACGGTTGATATAAAATAGTGTGATTTGTCAAGGGAAGGAACGTAACTCAGTAGTACATCTGCTTTGCATGCAGAAAGCCCCGGGTTCAATTTCCCAGGCCTCTCCAGGCAGAGCTGCCTAGTCAGTAAGCTAGTCAGTAAACATTACTGAGGTAGGTGGACCAATGGTGTGACTTGATCAAAGATAGCTTCCTATGTTCCTGTGCCATCCAATGAGTTCATAGCTGAGAAGGCCTTACAATGCAGCAAATGCAATCCTGTAAATGTTTGCTCAGACGTTTTTGCTATCCGTTGTTGTTTTCTTCTCTTTAAATGCACTGTATATTACACAGGAGACAGCTGGGCAATTGTGCAGCTAAGCAGTCATGAAGAAAATCAGTGTGGTGAATCTTGATGCACTTTTAGAGGGCTTTTTAAATATAGAAAAGGTAAGAAGAGTATAGATCCTTTAATTGTTATGCCAATGTGTACACACACACACACAGTGCTTTTTTTCTGGGGGAACGCAGGGGTACGCATACCCCTAAACATTTTGTGAATCTTTGTACTTTTGTCCATTTACTATATTTATTTTTCCTGATTTGAACTATAAAATGGTGATTTTCTTGAGTCAAAATGAGAGTACCCCTAAACATTTTTTTAGAAAAAAGCACTGTATATGTGTGTGTGTTTAATTGTTTTATATATGCAGTTGTTATACACACACACCACACCACACCACACATATACATATACATATACATATACATATACATATACATATATGTATATGTATTGTGAATCGCTTTAGGGTGCCTCATGGGAAGTGATTTATAAATGAAATAAATAAATAAAACAATAAATAATTGCAAAATGAAAAACAGCTTAAAAAAAAAGAGTAAAGTACAAAAGTCAGCAGATGAATTCAGACATCACCCAAAACACAGCTGTATGTCCTCTATGAAACCTTTCCATAATTGCTCTGTGGTTAACTTTTTGTGGTTAATGCTCTCAGGTCTCTAATTAATTGTTGCCTAAACAGCACATGGCTAGACTTTATTGCCCAGGCCTTAGAGCGACTGTGAAGATGGGAAGGTAATGTTAAACAATTTGTTAAATTTTGAATTCTCAACTTTTCTTACAGAAAATATCAGGGCTTCATGGAAAAAATAATATTCTTAGTCTTCAGTTAGATGAAACAAACAAGTTACTGACAGCAAGCCAAATGAAGGAAGAATCAGCTAAAGAAGGTAAGCATTCCTTGGCACTGTTTTTATAACCACAGATTTGATGAGGTGGACTTGTGCCCATTAAAGTTTATTGCATAATAAATTTGTTAGCCTCCACATTGCTGTATTAAGCTGTATTAACTGTATTAAGATAACCAAGCTCTCCAGAACACATCATCGGGTTAGACAGTAAAGAAAGGGGGTAGGCAGAAGATGTGGCTGATGATAATGCCGTGAGTCTGCATCTGGAGAACACAGCATAACCTCCAACATTTCTCCAATGAAAATAGGGACGTCCCATTCCATAATGCTCATTTTACTATTTATACCCCACACATCTTACTTGATTGCCCCAGGCACTCTGGGAGCTTCCAACATATATAAAAACATAATAAAACATTAAACATTAAAAAAACCCTTCCCTATACAAGATTGCCTTCAGATGGCTCAGGTGTTGGATAATTCTATACCCTCCAATATTTCTCCAATGAAAATAGGGACATCCTAAGGAAAAGTGGGACATTCCGGGATCAAATCAGAAACCGGGATGGCTTATCTAAATCAGGGAGGTCCCTGGAAAATGCGGACACCTGGAGGGTCTGAGGCAGCTGGCACTCAAATGAGACTCTTTAAAGTGCTGTGCAGGTATCATGTTGGTACCTGCAACAGGTTGTATGCTAGGAAGAAAAATGATTCCACATATCTGGATATATGAAAACTGAGTGCTGTCCAGGTCTATTAGCATACTTAGGTAAAACACTAGGAAGTTTTAATATTAACAAATGTGAAAATTAATTTATATACTATGGCAGGTAAAAAAAAAGTCTATAGAAGTAAAACTGTAACTTAGCAGTTGTGGAGATGTTTCTTCTAAGAATAAAGCCCCTTTTCTATTCAAAGCAGTTTGTGTAATATATCACAGGAATAATAGGTTGCCTGTCTTTACTGCAAGAATTCATTTCACAATACAAAATGTACTAAAAGTGTGAAGCATTTTAGGCTGAATGCTTAAAATCGATTATATTTTTCTGTGAAGGGCTATGTCTGGATTATAGCTTTTGTAAAATAAATGTTCTTTCAGTGTGTCTGATCTTAGTGATCTGCAAATCTGCAGATGAGCTGAGAAGGACTGTCACGTGGGGGGGCATGGAACAATTTACAGCCTATGAAGCATGCTTCAAATGCTACAGCAGACTGGGGGGAAACTGCCTTTAATCATAGATATTTTGACAGGGCAAATGATATATTTGACCAACCATTCCAACTTCTGCTAATACAAAGGCTTTTCTTGCGAAGAAAGGGAATGATATAAAAACACAATGACAGCTTTTGACTTATTAAGGCCTGGTTTTTTACATTCCTGGTTTAGACAGGGACTAGCAAGTCACTGGAGTCCTCCAATAAATCATGTGATGGAAGCAAGCAATGCAGATATTAATGGAATCTTCTCCATAAATTAGGGCTGCTGTAGGTCTGAGGAGTCCCTAGGTAATAAGCTCCATATTTCAAAAAGCTCTGTCCATTATACACTTGATCCCCCAGCTTTGCCCATGAGTCTCCAAATTCTGCCTTGGCTTTGCCTGCCCTTGTTCCAGGGCTAGCTAGCATTTTAAACAATATTAAAAGTTTGCAATAGGATATTAACATAAGATAGGTATCTGATTATGGAACAGTGCTTCCTGACTTGGTTGCACTACATTTGATGCATTCCAGATTTAAGACCAAAATATGTGCCTTATTTTGCAAAATGGTATTGTGAATTGGCATGCTATGCTGACATGTTTTCCTTTGACTTTATTGTTTTTGCTACTTGTATTGTTATGGAAAAAATAAAAAACAAATAAAGGCAAAGGACCCCTGACATTTAAGTCCAGTCACGAATAACTCTGGGGTTGCGGTGCTCATCTCACTTTACGGGTCGAGGGAGCCGATGTTTTTCCAGGTCATGTGGCCAGCATGACTAAGCCGCTTCTGGCGAAACCAGAACAGCGCACGGAAACGCCGTTTACCTTCCCGCTGGAGCAGTACCTATTTATCTACTTGCACTTTGACGTGCTTTCGAACTGCTAGGTTGGCAGGAGCTGGGACCAAGCAGACATTAGCAAGATGACTTTGCTGGTGAAAAGTGCTGGATAGTCTTCCTAAAGTAATGCTATCACATGATTTATTGATCTGTTTAAAAATCAACTAAAATTTCTTATCCATTAAGTCTCTGTGTTAATAAAACAATAGCAATGAAGGCAGAATGTTTTTAATGTAATGCATGTGTGCACTACATCAGCCATAATTGTGGGGGCCGGGCACCCACAAAGTCAATGAGAAAAGCCAGCAGGTGGAGGGGTTCTGGGATGCTGAGGCAGGGTCTCTCTGTCTGTCTCTGTGTCTGAGTCCCTCCTCCTGGAAAAGGGTGCTTCGCTGGCTGCGGAGAGGAGGAGGAAGAGGAGCCGCTGCCACCAGCCACTGCAATGCGGACATGTAATGTCACACGCACATGTCTGCACATAGTGCGTGTGACATCACACGCACTACGCTCAGGATGTGACACATCTGCATTGCGGAGGCAAGCACCCACAATCCTGAGGGCCAGTTGGCACCCCTGCAATGGGGTGCTCTTTTTTAAAATAAAAAAGTCAAAACAAGGAATCAATATCAGTTAATAATCTCCAAGGTGTGTTTTTCCAATATGTTCCATCTAGGAGATGGTTTGGAAATTAGAACAGGTGCAAAGGCATTGGCTGTTCTCATCTAGACAATTTTGCAGGGGGTGGGATTAGGAAGAGCAAGGCCACTGGAGCTTTTCCTATGAGGTACAGAAAAGATATCACTTTAATATGAGTTGTCGCATACGTTGTTATGTGGCAAGTAAGGGAAAAGGAAAGAGAATGAGTCTATAATGCTACGTGGAGATGTTCCTCTGTACATGCATTTCAATATAAAGCAGTGCTTTGTATTTTTATAAGTATAGAAGCCATGAACGATATGGGGATGCCAGAGGTCCATCTTGTGTTCACTTCTTGAAACTGCAAGAAGCCCTATGAAACTTGAGAACACCTCTTTAAATGCAATTATTTTGCTGATTCTTAAATAGCGGGCAAACTTGTAAAATTTCATTGATGTCTACAAAGATGTATGATTTAGAAAGACAGCATCCTGTATAATTTTTCTTCATTACACCAGAACAAGGAAGTATTTATTGCTGATGACTAAGATAACTTTGTGGGTGGCGCTGTGGTCTAAACCACTGAGCCTAGGGCTTGCCGATCGGAAGGTCAGTGGTTTGAATCCCTGCAAGGGGTGAGCTCCTGTTGTTCGGTTCCAGCTCCTGCCCACCTAGCAGTTCGAAAGCATACCAGTACAAGTAGATAAATAGGTACCAAGATGAGCGCCGCAACCCCAGAGTCGTCCACGACTGGACCTAATGGTCAGGGGTACCTTTACCTTTACCTTAAGATAACTTTGAATGTTATGATGCAGTTTAATAATTATTAATTTTTTGCAGTAATTCAAGTGTACCAATTTCTCTTTTTTTTCTTTTTAAAAGAATGTGCTACACTCCAAAATGTGATTAAAGGTCTCCAACAAACTATAGAAAACCAGTATAATTTGAGAGGTAAAAAAAAGCTAGCTGCAGTGTTGATGTTGTTCTTAATGTGCTTATAGACTGCTCTTGTGTGGACACAGTATTTGGAATAGAGCTTCCAACAAGGGTTGACTACAGTATGCATATAGATATGCATCAGCAAAAGTAGTTGTATTTAGGCATCTCTGTTAAACTTCTTCAATACAAGTTGCATACAGCTCAGTCTTGTGTGTCTGGCATAGGATTCTGCTTTGGTTGAAAACCTCTGCTTGTGTGTCATTGGCAGATGTTGCACAAGGTTATTTCCATGTCTTTATCCATTTTTTTGCTGGCATAGTCACCTGGGTGGTTGGGGAGATAATCCAGCACAATGCTGGTGAGTGCATAGGTCTGGAAAATGACAAGGTGTTCATAAAGTTCCTGACTCTCTCACTTCTTACCTCTTTTGCTTACTTGCATAGACATTTATTTACGGTAGTTATTCAGTCTGTTAGTTGCTTTATATCAAAGCGACTCAACAAGATAAAGTGCAAACAGGTAAAATCAATAAAAAGCCAAAGAAAAATGAATATATATATACCATACAAAATTCCTAAAATGATCATCCAACAATAGAATAAGAAGGGGAAGTTATCTTAACTTTTTTAAAGCCCCATACATCACTCTAGCGAGCATTCAAGATGTCAAGGGCTGTTATTCATTCCATATACACTTCTTTCTTTCTTTCTTTCTTTCTTTCTTTCTTTCTTTCTTTCTTCCTTCGTACAGAACCTGTACAAAATTTCTCTTCCAGTCTGACTGTCAATAATTCCCTTACACAGATGAAAGTGAGAGACTGAAGAACACAGCTCATAATTTAGAAGAGAAACTAAAATCCCATGAACAGGTGAGAGCATCTATCTTCAAAACCTTAGGTTTCTTTCTATGGAAGACTGTATGGCGAATCAGCCTACTTTCCAGAGAGAGGAGTTGTTGTTTGACCATTTCTCATTTTGATCCCCCCCCCCCTCCGCCTTATATCGGCATTGTCATCTTCATTGTTATGAGCTACTTGACAATAATCAGATTAGAGTGTTGGTTTCAAATACTTGGTCTTAATTTGTTTCTGGCTCGTCTTCTGACATCACAAACAAACCCATGTATCTATCCAAAAGAGCAGGGTAGTATATTAACTGCTTCATTTCGCGTGCATTATACAATCATGGTGGAAGTCACAACCATTTCAATATGTATAATCCTGCATAGCAACAATAAATTGCAAGTGTGTAATCTCCTTCGTTTTGGAAAGGAAGGACTACAGTCACAGTCACATGGTATGCTTTGAATGCAAACCCAGGTTCATCCCCTATTAAAAGGGCTTGGAAAGACACCTGACCAAGAAGTCCGTCTAGTAGTCTGATGTGGCATATAGCGGTTTTACATTTTCTAAGTCTTTTTTTCAAGTTTCATTTAAAGTTGTAAGTTGCAAACAAGTTCAGCCAAAGTAATTTTGTTCCACTGACAACTGGAGTAAGGCTGCAATCAGTCAGAAAAGTTGCACAGGCAGTAAAACATGGCTTAGTTACAAAATGGTAGAAGTTCCCAAATGGTTGGTAAAGGAACACAAGAGAGGCTTGTGAAAGCCATGCAGCTGAATTGGAGCAACCACCTCAGACTTCCTCACACATCAAGTTCACAGGTAGACTGGGTGGTAACAAAGGCTTGGTTACCAATATTCTTCCCAAGGAGAAGTGACATAGCTAAGCCTGGTGGGACAACTTACTTTATGGTATTAACACCTTCGTGCATTAATTATACTTAAGATTGCTGGTTATATGAGGCTCGTTATCCCATAGATCCCTTGCTGGTGATCTTGCTTGGATAGAGGTGCTGCAACTGATCCAGCAGCCTCATATTCTCAGGCTGTTATGATTCCTTCACTTCTGCAATCTGAAGGCAACTGGTAGTTGGAATCAAGTGTTTTTCCAGCTGACAGCCCAGAGTAAACTCCTGTTTGGCTACTCCTCTCTGACCAGTGGATAGGTCCAGGCAGGTCTTCACCTTGGCATGATATTCCTGGGAGGTACAAGTCCAACCAACAATCTCCCAGCAGCCCTCTAGCCAATGGATGGATTAACCATAGTGAATGAGACCATAGTGTGCCTTCCTCCTGTTCTGCAATCCCACAGGCACTGGTAGTTGGTATTTTTCCAGAAGGAGTGGGAAAGCAAACAAGCTTTGTGGTGTGTGAATTGGCCCCATAATCTGGGGGTTAAATTAACTTAAATCCACTTGTTGCCACTAAAGTTGTGATCTTATGTGCTCTTAAAGTAAGACTTATTGAGCTAAAAAGGACTGGTTTTTTTAAAGGATTGTCACTGTAAACTAGGTGATGGGAGAGGCTGCATTATTCCTGTTCTATAAGTGGAAATCAGACCTTGGATTCTCTGGCCTCTGAATGAATTCATTACTTCCAAAGTTAATTCCGAAAGGAGTGTTGGTAGTTCAAATACATGTCAAAAAGAGGATTCAGGGAATTTTGTGGCAACTGAAATCTGTTTAGACAGATCAGTTGCTTATTGTTTTATAATCTCTGCTGCTGGAAAGCTTTATGCTACATTGTATAGTCTCGTGATTTTAATTGTATTGTTATTTTAAACTAACTAGAGAATTTGGCTGTTGGGTGTTTTGTTTTAAAAGATTGCTTAAATCAATTTATAGGAACATAAAAATATGGTTGATAGACTCATGAGAGAAATTGAAAAGAAGGAGGAGGAACACAAGCTTGAACAATGGAAGCTGCACTGTGACATGAATAAAAAATGTAAGCATAAATTGTGTACACTATATGTGAGTGATGCTGAGATTTCTCACACTTTAAAGCAAAATATTTGGTACTACACAGTTCTTTTTCACTAATGAACAGTAGTCTGGGAATTAACTATGGTAGATAAATTCCAGCTTATCTGGATCCCCTAAAATTGTTGTTTATTAACCAGCATCATCTTTGATGAATCTGCTCCTCTGAGGTTTTTTTTAATAATGTTTACAGATTGATTTTTTTGTATCTAAAATTAAAAGGTTTCTTATTTATTATCCCAGCTTTTCTTGCAAATGTTTTGAGTAACATTTTCTAATGTACCACTTCTCATCACTTTAAAGCCATTTGATTAAATGTAATGAATTTTTACATTACTTTAATTTTGTTTAAGTTGAAGACATGGAGAAAGAGCACAAACTACTAATAGAGAAAAAAGATATGGAGATTTTAGAATTAACAAAACAACTCAGAGCACAAGAAAAAGAAAAACAGGATGAGATAATCAAATTGCAAATAGAGGTACAGTATGCACTAGAAACTCAAGATAGAAGCCAGAAGATAAAAGGTTGGGTCTGTTTTATAAAGAAGTATATGCAAATACAAGTCGTAACTTGTGAATAGGAAGTATAACTTTTTAGGAAGAGCCTAGCTTGTTGTTTTACTGGATAAATTATAAGAGCCTTATAGCAGGCTGTTATTCTGCCATAACTGAGAATAATTTCCACTGAAATTAATTAGATGTAATCTAAATAAATGAGTTTCAGATTGAGTTATTAGAATTATGTTGCTTATAATTTTTGTTTCCTTGTTATACTTCTGAAAAAGCAGTGGGAGCAAGAAAAATATTTTGAGGTGGTTTGTTTGTTTTTGTTTTGCTCCTAGCAGCACTGAAAATGTACTCATACTTTGAATGTTTTAATATCTACCTTACCCTCTTTTGTCACATGGTTGCAAATTTCCCCACTGCTGCCTTTGAATTTAATTATAAACTTCAAAACACGCATGACCCAGCCAATAAATTTATATTACATTTAACAACATAAGAAGTACCCGGCTGGATTAGACCAAAAGTCTATCTAGTCCAGCATTCTGATCCTACAGGAGCCAACCACATGCTTATGGGATGTCCACAAGCGGGATTGGAGTATAGCAATGCTCTCCCACTCCTGTCCCCTAGCAACTGGGGTGCTGAGATGCACCATCTCTGATACGTAGGCAGTACAGCCATCTTGGTTAGTATCCATTACTGGCTTTATCCTCCATGAGTTTAATTCCCTTTAAAGCCATCCAAGTTGGTAGCCTTTACTATCTCTCATGGTAACAACGTCCAGAATTTAACTATGCACTGTATAATAATCTTCTCAACACCATGCATAATTTTTGCACCTCTCTCTTATCCCTTTGGAAGCCCCCCCCCCCCCAGTCCAATAGCTCCAAGTAGCCTTTTCTCATGCAAGTTTCTCCATTTTGGTCACCCTTTTGTAGCTGCAGTATCCTCCTTGCATTATGGTGAACAAAACTGTAGAGTTTTCCAAACAACCCTCTTAGGTAGATTATGCCCAAGGGGGTGCTTGGCCCAAGGTAACCCACTGAGCTTCATGGCTAAGTGGGGATTAAACCTGGAGTTCATCCATCCTAGTCCAGTACACCACACTGGCTCAAGAATAGTTAAAGTAGAAATATTTGTATAGGTTTTTCCCCATTATCAACATACTAACATGTGTTTTTGTTTCAGTTCAATGCTGAATTGGTAAAGCTTCAGACCAAAATGCCCAAGTCCTATCCAAATCCCACTTCACTGCCTCAAAACATTTACAGAAGGGTATGTTTTCCAGCACTTTCTAATATCTTAAATGTCTGGGTTTCATTAAATACTTGGATGGCGCACAGTATTTCTGACAATGAGATTTGACTTTAAATGTTGTGTCTTGCCCTCATCCCTATATATTAACATCTCTGAAAGTGTAACTCATTGGGCCCAGTTCTCCTATTCCTCTGAGGAGTGCCAACCGTTGGGAAAATCCCCTATCTAAAATGGCTTCTCTGTTCATTTTTAAGACTGACCTGATCTATATCACTCCCCCATTTTTAATGACATGTAAGCACTGTGTACACATGCATCAGGGTGACATTGTCTGCAACTCCCATCCATTTCTGTAACACTGAAAAATATGCAATAATTAATGTACCCTGGTTGTGGTATTTTTAATTTCAGGCTTTGCAGAATTATTAAATGAACCTTTTAAAATCCCTTTGGCTGTAGAATAGAAGTGGCAAGATGGGTACAAAAAGAAATGTAGCAACTTTTGAGCATCAGGAGGTGCTTATCATAGGTCTCGTCCTCATTGTTTGTGCTATGTTTTAGGCAAAAACTATGGAGTTAATTAAGTGCTCTAACTTCCAGTGGGACCACCAAGCTGACTCAGTGCCTGGATGTCATATAATACATACAAACTTTTGAAAAGTATTTGTAGATTTTTTTCAAAAGCAATGACACCTTTGTTTATATACACTATCTTGGAACCAAGTTCTAATGGGAAATAAAGCATTTGCTTTAATCTCTGCAGAAGCTTCAGCATCTTCAAGAAGAGAAGAATAAGGAAATTGAAGTTCTCCGTAATACCATCAGAAACTTGGAACAGAGGCTTGGCAAAGGTGAAGGTGTCCATTTCAAATGTTGACAGTTTTGAGAATTACATGAAAACACAAGTTGTCTGTTTAGGAAGTGTAACTGACAAGTATCACAAGAGTTTAATTGCTTGTTTTGGTTTATTAAAAGTTCTCTTATCCATCATCAACAAAACATGCTTTCCAGTTATATTCATAACTACTTTCATGCTTAACAAGTGTTCACCATAAAAAAAATTCAAGTTTGTAGGGCAGTGACTTTCCCTATGAAACCATCATGAACTATAGCAAGCACCATCTAAGCAGTTTCTGTGTTGAACATTTTCTTTCATGCCTAAATCCTCCACACACAAACACTCAAAAATTCATTTCAGAAAGACAAGGTGTTAACAATGAGATATACTATTTAGCTAAAGAGAAACATACAAGCTTCATTAATCTGTTATAAAAGTAACCAAAACCAGCACAAGAATGACAAACCAACAGGAACTATGAGATAGATTGTTCAAGACTTAAATCTGATCAACAGATGTTTTTGACCCTGTTCCATGTTTCATTCTATCACAGCTTCACCTTGCACCCCAAACAGCTGTGATACTTAGCTTTGGTGAGATTTTCACAAAAACACAAAAAGATTCATGGTCTATTCTAATCTTCTTGCCACAGGATCTTAAATGTGCCTGTCCAAAATCTATTACTTGGGTGTTAGAAATTCTGGCAAATCCCTTTGTTTGGAATATCAGCCATCGCACACAAACTTTAAAAGTACATAAACTTCTACAATAAGGTTTGATCATTAAGTGGCTCTAAAGTTTTAGTGGGGGGAAATTCACATTTTTATATATTTACTTGGTTTTCAAAAAAAACAACAACCCAGAGTTGTTTTTAAGTAGTTAACACATCTTTATTCTCCTCCCCTGTTCTTGGTTGCTATATATCAAACAGAAGCCCCTAGGTTATAGTTTATGCTTCTGTCTTCACAAATGCAAACAGAATGGTAGAAGAGGAAACCAGAAAGATGAGGTAACTAAATGTAGCAAACACTTTAAATGGGCACTGAAAAACAAAAATCTATATACCATTATGAGAATTTCATTGTTGTTTTTTTAAAGGCAAATCAGCTTACCCAAACAACTCAGTACAAAGCCAATTAAGCAATAGCACTCAACTACAGTTGCAAAACATGAAACTCAAGTACTCCGGCTTAATTGGTTCATGGACTAAGCTGCGTAAGTTGCCTTCTTTCAGACATTCACATAACGGTACCAGATGGGAAGCTCACTGATGTAATAGTCACTCAATGTATTTTAACTCTCTTTGGCTCTTGCCAATAAGTGCTTCCAATCAACTTGGAAAAATCTGATGATACCAATGCCTGCATTATGAATGAATGCATTCTACATTGAGGACTCTTCCTTAGTGTCTTAAGATGCTTAGTTTGTTTTTCAGGCTCAGTTTTCTGCCCTTTCTACTCACTGTCAGGCATCTGAAGTTGCAAGCTCACCTGCTGCTGCTGGCTGTCAAGCAGCCGTTGGCAATCGTCACTGGCAAGACTCAATGACATTCTCTGCCAACAGCTGCCCACGTCACCTGCAGGAAGATGGGAGCTCACCACGACAGTGTCAGGAGGCTATGCTATTTAGATCTTCAAACAGCAAGTGCCGACAATGTCAACATCAGTTACCTGTAGTGGGCCTTGTCATCTCCTGCCAGTTTCAGCTCAACTGCCTCTGGCAAATAGCATTCCCCTTTCGTCAAAGCCTCTTTCTCTGGGGGGAATCCTCCACAGCTGGTTGCTGTGAGGCAGCTTCTACAACATCCTCACTACCTGCCTGACCGCCTCTATTTTGATGGCGCCGGTTGTTATGCCGATGCCCATGTCTATGGTGATGGGGTTTCTGGCCTTGATGGCCAAGGGGAGGTGACTGGTCGTGCTGAGAGGGAGGAGGTTCTGCCTCTTCTGGCTTTTCATCTGGCTTTTTTGAAATGTTCCTGCATATTTCTTCTATCTCTGGTGTCTGGAAGGAAAAAGTGCAGACAACATAAATGCACCGTTTCGGTAGACAGGTATGTGGCTCTTTAAATACATATGCAAAATATTAGCTGATTCTTATATACCTGCTGTGTAAAATTACAACCTTAAAATTAATGCACTTATATTGAATGGTGGTAAAGCATTTAACAATTTTCTCTCTCCATAGCAACTTGTAAAATTTCACAATACTACGATCAACACAAAACTCGTTAAGAAAATGCAGGTTTCGGCTCTTTGGTATCATGCGGGAGGCATTAAGAAGAAGAGACTTTCTATTTGCATGATGGCTGTAGAGCCAAAGTGTTGTACCCCATGCTAGCCCTAGTATGAGTAGACAAACTGAAGTCAATGGACAGGACTAAATTAGGTTCATGAATTTAAGTGAGTCTACTGTGAGTAGGATTTCATTGGCTACAACCCATTCGTTTTATTTATTTATTCAGTTATCCTGGCTTTCCAATGAGCTTCCAAATGGGTTTCAGGAGGGCTCCCATACTTAGCTCCAGAGAAGGAGCTACAAAGTGCTTTCCGGTACAAAGTTTGTCAAGACGTGCCTGCACAATGGTTCAGCAGTAGGGAATATGTAAGTCAGAATCCAGTGATGTGGGAGTACTTCAGCTGTATGCATTATAGCAGGTTTCCACCACAAATTAAGCCCATAGCAGCCAAGGACCTTTCAAAATTTTCAAAAATCACGTCCAGAATATAAGCTAAAACATGCTTGATTAGGTTTCTGTTTATTCAATTAAATGCACACACAATGGGAAAAGAATATTGTTAAAAAAAAAAAAGTACCAGATACGAGCAGTTTCCACACTTGGATTCACAGTATGTGATCTGAATGGCTTCTTCCACATACGGAAAACTCAGAAAAGAGTAAGGCAAACCAAGATGATACACTAGACGGCCACACCTAGAAAGAAAGTTACCTGGGTTTTAATATCAATGTGAAATAAATTCATGGGGTGGTACTGTATTCAACTATTAGTCATATTCATTAATTTCAATGCATCTACTTGGAATAAAACTTAAGTTTATTATCACCCATTACGTGGAGCTTTTTGGAAATGAGAAATGAATTTCTGTTGTGCTAGATGTCCTGTGTTCTGTTATAATCCATAAAAAATCTACTGCAAGCATTTCACAGCTGCCCCAATCCTATATAGCTAGGTTGCAGGGGTGGAAATGGCATTTGCACGGGCTCTTACAACAGCAAATCATGACACTTTTTCTCCCTGTGAGCATGTTTCTGCTCCCTCCAGGCACCCTCTTACTTCTCAAGCCTCTTTTAAGAGTACAGGGAGCTCTCTGCCAAGAAAAACCTTCAAGAGCAGCAAAGTTTGTCCCAAGGCAATAAACCCATGTCTGGGGTTCTCACAGATGGGGACTCACATAAATGAATGTGCTTCCTTATTTTCAAAAGCAATACACATACCTATAGATTAAAAAGGGACAGCTAAGCTACTAGAATTCTTCTGCCTAACATACAGCTATCTATGTGCCTGTTGGTGACAACCTAGTATCCTATTTATGGTGGAAAGAAGGTTGATATGGATGGGAAGCAGGGCCTTCTCAGCCCTATTCTCAGTGCTATGGAAAACCTTGCCCAATGAGGTTCGTTTAGATCTCTTAGCTTTTCCTTTATATACAGACCTGTCATAGATGAGGAAGTCATCCTTTTTTCCACTTAGTGTAGTCCAGACATCAGGTTGTTTTGCATCCTGCTGGTATACAGGAATGTGCTCCGAAACCTTCTCTCTTAGATGGTTATACTTCAGTTGGGAATGGTGTCCTTGGTGATTGATCACAATAAATGAAACATTTACCAAGCCATCACTTTCAAGCTTCAGTTGCAAATCTTCCAATCTAAAAGGAGACACACAGAGAGAAAAATGAATATTTTAAGTGCACTATCCTCCTTCAGGACAGTTTATATTGTTTGTTAAGATGAAATGGTGGCTTCTCAGAATCTATAAACTTCCACTGTTATTACTGGATTTATTTGTCTCTGGACAACTTATAAAACAAGCGATCAGCATACAACAACATAACTGTAAAATATTAGTCGTGTATGCTATCTTCTAGGGTGTACTGACCTTTTATGGATACTTCAAATTACCACATACCGTATGTGGCTCTGGAGGTATTTGCAAAGGAGTTTGCTTGCTTGTTGTGATTAGAAAACAGAACATTTGGCCAAGTGGTATTAATATTATTGCATGTGAATATTTTAATGCCATATGGGACAAACGTGGTTCTTGCCTACTCAAATAATTTAGGATTTTAAAATATATCCTTGGCAAATCGCTTTACTGTTTAACTGGTTGTGTTAAAAGTAAAAACAAAAGCAATTGCCATTCTAAAAGCTTTTTCATATGTCTGCCAAAAAAGCCTTTGATCCATCCCCTACTCAAAAAGCACTGTACTAATGCTTGAAAATTAGTGCAATATGCTGCTTTTTTAAAAGTGGAAATAATGTGGAAATGGATCAGTCATTTTCCTCCTCCTTTCTGTAACTGTCACAGAAGCTGCAAATTGTATGCCCTTGGAGGACAATAAACTGGAAAAGCAGAAGTTAATTTGGCAACTCAGGTTTTCCTTGCTCACTACAGCCTGAACAATCTGGGTCTCTTTTGCAAGGCATCAGCAGTTCTGTCTCCCACCGCCCCCTCATACAGTATAAGGCTTTGGAGGTCATTCACCCCAATCTGAAGAATGCAGGGCACTGTGGACTTTCACACTGCTAATATCTGAACAGCTGTATTTTATTTACTAAAGAAACAATACATATGAGAAGTGGAATGGTTTGATGTCCCCCTGAAGGGGAGTTTATAATGGGACAGTGCAAGAGAACTATGAAGTCATGAAAGCACTAATGACCTCTGCTATATAATCCCTATGAAACATGTGGTGCTGTGGTGCTTGAGCACTTTCTGGTTTGCTTTTGTTTCATCCAAGCTCTGGATGAAATCCAAAAGTGAAGAATGAAGCTTATAGGAGGAGTTTTGTTATTACAAACAGCAGTACAGAATCCAAGCAGTGAAGCCAGAAGTTTCAGTTTGCGAGCCAAAAATAACTTTTATAACTGAAACATTTTTGGGAGTCATGGAAAAGTAGAGACACCATAAATCTGAATGAAAATAAGGAGAAAACGTGTATAAACGTGCCTCTTATTTTTGACAACAAGATCTGATCTCCCCCACAAAAATCCAGATGCAAACACAGGCTGTCCTTACCTAGAAGCCTGCAACAGGCACAAGAATCAGCTGGCTTGAAGAAGGGCTACCACCGTGACGGTACCCCTGGAATCCAGCATAGGATCTTCTTCCCCGATTCGCCATTCTGGAGCCTCTCTGCAACGGCTGCTGGTACCCTGGCTCTCCGTCCCTCCTCCTGGGAGGAGACAGAGAGCCAGGGCAAGTCCCAGGCCAACCCACATGGCAGGACTTTGGCAGAAAAGAAAAGAAAACAAGTTGAATGCTCCACCCACAACCCCACCGATCACAGAACATGCCTCCTGCCCCTGGCTCCTCCAGAGCAGCAGAATAAACAGACTCCCAATAAATCTGTCCCACTTCTTGTTTTTAAGGATTCCAACCCCACCCCACCCCACCCCTCGCCTTTCCCTTTCTTTGGGAACCACTGCAGTTATAGCACACAGCTGTTTAAGTTTACTATATTCAATTTAATTAAGACAAATGTCAAAATTCAAAGTGTGCAATCATTCCCTGTTCGTATTTATTTCAAAGATACAAGGTTGTGTTCAACTAACTTTTACTCTGGTCTATTAAATCCAGTGGGTGTGGTCTAAGTTAGCTGTCACCATTAGTTTTAATGGGTCTACTCTGTGTAAAAGCCAGTTGATGTCAACCCCCACTAAAACTACAGTGTGTTTGGAAACAACGGGACTCGCACAACAGCCTGATCCTATGCATATTTACTTGTGAGTAAGGCTGCACGAGAGGGGATGCCCATCGCGTAGACTTCTTAAACTGCAATCCTGTAAACACTTTCATGGGAGCAAAGTGGACTCGACTGTGCTTACTTCTGAGTAACCATGCATAGGATTGCACTGTTAATGTCAAGCTTTAACTGATTTTCCCCCTTTCCCCCTCTGTTCCGGCACCTCTGAACCCGATACATTCTGGAAGAATATATATATATATATATATACTGTATTCTTTTCCAAAAAAACCTTTATGAAAACAAATAACAAAAGCCTGACAACTCAGCCTCTCAGGAGGCAAACTTTGGGAATCACACTTTGTAGACTAAAGTATCGCTTTGCGCGCGCAAAATATATATAAAACCGATTCCCGATTCAACACACAAAAAGACAAAAAACGACTTTTGCAGAAATCGGAAAAGCGAATTTGACAAGGAAACAACAGACTTACCCGGGCCCCACCCTTCGCTTGGCTGCTCCTCGACTTCGCTTGTGCTCTCTCCAGCTACACCATGCAAGGAAAACAAATCTAGCTATCTAGTTAGCAGCTGCAGTTCTCTGATATTTATACTCCGCCTGTTTATCGCTTGCATGCGCGGTTCAAAGTTCAGGGGACTCTTTTGCAATGTCCTTGCAAGCTCCCTGGAGCGAAACCTAGCCAAACGTTTGTTTTCGTTAACTAACTGGAAGTAACAAGAGTTTTTCCTGCCGTCCTGGGAAAAAGAAACGTGCAGGAAAAGTGGTTTTTTTGGTTGGCGCAGTGTCCAATCTCCCCCTAGTAACTCCGAGCTGGTGGTAGAGTCAAAACGTGTGGGGGGAGGATATTAATTCCAAGAAATTTACTACTTGTTTTTAAGGAAAGGAGCATCTGCTGAGCCCGCAAGTTTCGTTGTGTCCTTGCCTTGGCCCGATGCACACCCTTTCCTGATATGGGAGCCTGAGCAAATTTCCCTGCCCAACAGCTGGTTTTTGTTTGTATTAGCCTACTTTGAAACCGATTGGCAATACTGATCCAAAGGTTCAAAGCCTTGGGTGCAGGAGAGGGAGACCCAAACACTCCCCAGGGAGGTCTCCATTGGCTGCTTTGTTGTTGTTAAAGTGTGATCTGCAACAAAATATTGCAGTATGAAATTGCCATCCCTTCTCCAGAATACACCTTTGTGTTCTCCTAGCCCAGAGACTGTTTCATGTGCACTGACCATCTTCAGTCCTAAGGATAGGCACTCACAGAATGAGTTAGCTGGGTTTTTATTATTGATTTTTATGTTGCTTTTCACAACCAAGGAAACTCACTGCAAAAAATTGAAATGCAAAAAAGAAAGAAGAAACAATGCATAGCAAGCATATCCATTAAAACAAGGTTACTTCAGGTGCCAAAATGTATTGAGCCGGCCCTAATACTCATAATAATAACATTGGGATTTATTTATTTTTTCATCAGGAACAAGGGCGGGCAACTACAAAGCACCACAACTTATTTCACAGAAGTAATGATGTCATATCCTGGGCACAATTTGCCATCCCTTGCATTCCAGGTAGCTAACATTTTTCTCAGATAAACTCACCAAAGAAGGTAAGTTGAGGAAGAGGTAGGTACATTAGCACACCTGGCTAACAGTCCAAATGGCCAGTTTTTATTTTTAAAAAGTTTGAAGCCTCTTTTTTAATGACAAAAAAAAGTCCCAAAATAACGAGCAAGCTTTTGAGTCCACCAGATCACTGCTTCAGGATGGATGTTAAACAAAATAGGAGGGATGGCGAGAAAAAAAGGCCATCTTGATACTGATGACATAATGCCTGCATAATGAAGTGCATTTTTGTATTGGAAGGGGCATAGTTCTGGTGATTGCCATGATGAGTGCCTACCCTTCGGAATGTACCACTACACCACTCTTTTTCATACATGACAATCAGGCTCTCTGGGCCTCTCTTGTGCTATTTGTGTACATGTGGGGCAGAAAGTGGGTGGCGTGGGTGGCGCTGTGGGTTAAACCACAGAACTTAGGACTAGAAGGTCAACGGTTTGAATCCCCACGACGGGGTGAGCTCCTGTTGCTTGGTCCCTGCTCCTGCCCACCTAGCAGTTCGAAAGCACAAAGTGCAAGTCGATAAATAGGTACCACTCCAGCGGGAAGGTAAACGGCGCAGCCACATGACCTGGAAGCTCCCTCGACCAATAAAGCAAGATGAGCGCTGCAACCCCAGAGTCAGCCACGACTGGACCTAATGGTCAGGGGTCCCTTTACCCTTTTTTTACGGTGCAGAAAGTAGCTTAAAAGCAAATGCACATTTTAGCCACTAAAGATAAAATAGACAGGCAGACAGAAAAAATTAAATGCCAAACTAATGTTATAATTAGGGGAGAGAGAGAGAAAGATGATTCTTAAATGAGCAATTTTTAGTCTGAAGGCAAAGCGCCCACAGGTCCCTGATCTGGAATGTGCCTCTGATCTGTACTGGGAGCACTGAAATGGCTGGTTTAAACATGCTTTTTAAATATATATATATATCCTTGTGTGTGTGTCAGGTGTGAACTGAAAGTATCCTCTTCCTTCCATGATTTGCTTTCAGAGACAATCATCAAATGAAAGCAAATGAAATCTCAGAGAGAGAGAGAGAGAGAGAGAGAGAGAGAGAGAGAGAAAGAGAGCACTTCAGACAACTAATGCCACTAATGTTTGATATTCACAGCCATTTCTCATTACATAAGTTTTCCATTGGTTGTCTGTCATCTGGAAGTGACCCTCTCTCTGAGTGCTCCAACACACTGTGAGGTCACACAGTTGGGAGCACCATGTCCTATTGTAACTTGACTCTTTAAAGGGATTCTAGGAACGTCACATCCTTGTGCCAAAATTAAGAGGAAAGTAAACTCACGGTGAATTTGCCTGGACAAAAATGTGCATTTTTGTTTCAAAGTCTATAAGCCATTGCTTTTCTCCAAGGGCACGTTCAGACATCCTGTTTATTGTGCATTCATCCTGATTTTGTCTGCAGGGATATTAGATGCTGGCTGTTTAATGAGCACTGCAGGTCAGTCAAAGTGAGTGTTATCCCACACTTCCCACTGCATTTTCCCATCACTTTTCTTACCACAAAGTCTGATATTTGGGGGCAAAGCAGGTTTGTTGCACAAGACCTCCCAATTGCACAGCCTGGATTTGCCAGTAAGCGATTGAATACTACGCAAACATAGGTTGGAAATGCCTCCAATCTTAAACCCTAACTCCTTTTTCTGTTCTAAGGCAATGTACACACTAGCAGCTTAAAATGCAGCAAGGCTGTGTTTCAAGTCACATTCTTACATTGCTGTGCACACCAGAGAAGGGGTGGGGGTGTCTTCACCCAAAGCACATTGCCTGTTTGGTTCCCCCATGCGTACACTCCTGCAACTCCTATTCATGAAACTGCATTCACAAAGGTGATCTCAAGTACACACACCTCAGCTTAACTGCGAAATGAATGTGACTTATGTTTGCAAATCAGATGGAAGATGATTTGAGAGGGAGCACACCAAACAACAGTATTTCTCAGGAAACTACAGCACATATATGGCTTGTGGCATACACCACATGTACACAGCTTCAAACACCAGCAGTGGGAGCGCAATGGAGCTTGAGTAAACAGCAATGTGTACACAGCCTATGACCACCAGCTCATCCTAGAGGGTCAAGGGTGAGCTCAATATTTCCCATCCTCCCCTCTCTCTCTTGCACAGGTGATTTGCTGGGAGGAATAAAACCCAAAGGTCACATTGTAGAATCAGGCACTGCTTGCGTCCCTGGTAAATGAACAAAAAGTGAGCAAACAGCCTCCAACCTGTATCGTTTATTTCTCTTTTCCTCCCTGAATGTTAACAATGTAGGCTGTGATTTGGCTCAGGGCTGCTCGGCTTAGCTGTGCTTAGCATAATGGCTTGACAGCCTTGAGAAAATTAAAAGCCGGAACTCAGATTAAATTGGCAACAATTGCTCCTTTACATCTCTCTGTTTAGGGGACAAAAGCTTAACTGAATCAGTAGACTGTTAAATTGCAGGAACCTATTCCAGCTGTTTCATGCTTCTCTGCCTGTGATCCCTACGCTGCCTTGAGAGTATGGCTGGGACCCAAAGAGCAAATTCAAGTATGCTGCAAGTCCTTGTGTGCCCAGTTGTGTTCCAGTGGGGCAGTTAGGAAGCTGTGGCACTTACAGAGTAGATTCCCAGGGTTTCCCAACAGTTTGCCATGTAGCTGGGGTGTGGGTAAAAGGCAGGGCAGGCCCACCATTGAGGCAGAATGAACCATCTTTCCTTGGGGGCAGAACCATAGAATCATAGAATTGTAGAGTTGGAAGGCACCCTGATTGTCTTCTAGTTCAACCCCCTGCAATGAAGGAATCTCAACTAGCACATCCATGACAGCTGGCCATTCAACCTCTGCCTAAAAAAACTCCAATGAAAGAGAGTACACCACCTTCCGAAGGAGACTGTTCCACTGTCAAATAGCTCTTACTGTCAGAAAATCATTCTTGTTTAGTCAAAATCTCCTTTCTTGTAACTTGATTTGGGTCCTACACTCTGCAGCAACAGAAAACGAGCTTGCTCCATCTCCCATGTGACAGCCCTTAAGATATTTGAAGATGACTATCCTATCTCCTCTCAGTCTTCTTTCACCCAGGCTAAACATACCCAATTCCCTCAACTGTCCCTCCTAAGGCTTGGTTTCCCTCCTCTGCACATGTTCCAGATTGTTAATATCCTTCTTAAACTGTGGCATCCAGAACGGGACATAGTACTCCAGGTGTGGACCCTTGATCATCTTGGTTTCCATCCTCTGCACACATTCCAGCTTGTCAACATCCTTCTTAAATTATGTTTTATAGGTGACTGTACGACATGCTGCTGAAATCACAATAGCTTCGCTCCTCCCTGCTACGCCATGGTTTGGAATAGTGTTGTTTCTGAATGTAGCCTTGCGGTTTGTTTCCTTCCAAATGAACTATGAGCTGTGTCCACGCTTTGTTCTTGGCTTACTGCTTGAGATTTCTTTGGGGAAGACAAACCATGAACCCAGGATCAGACATAACAAGACCATGGCCTAGATCCTGGCAGCACTGCAGTACCCAGAGTTGGGGGGGGGGGGGCAAAGTGCATGTGCCTTCATTTCTCAACCATAGTTTAGTTTAAGTGGTTTAGAGTAGCCTGTGAATGTGGAATTTTGGAATAATTTTCAAATGTGCCTTATTTTCAAACCCAACAGAATTCAGAGTATGGTACAACCACTTTCACATTCTGCCCCAGCGAAAAGCACAAAGGTGCTTTTTAAAATGGAGTCTCAAAATAGAAGATTGGAAGAAAGATACATTTCTTAACATTGCAAAGGTTTCCCCAGATAAGCCCTTGAGCCAATAAAGATTTATGCCAGTGTGATATAGATAAGGTGGATAATCCCAGATGGTCCTCTTTGATAGCTGCATTTGCTAGACATAAAATAGGACAATGTTCAGACAATTCATCAGGGCAAGTATTAATCTTAATTTCTTATCATTCTGGAGGACGTGCAATGAGTAACTCTTCATGAAATACAGAGGTTAAAACTGGCTAGTTAACAGCTGACTCACCAAGATGAGTTTAGCCTATCAATCATGTACAGCAGCCCAATAAACCTTTCCCCACCACCACCACTTGAGGGGAAAAAACACTGATTGTCAAGCACCTCCTAGAATGGTTGAAGGGTTACAGTTGGTTTGGTGGGCCACAAGTTGTTTTCAGAAACAGTTCCAAGTCCATATCTGAATTTACTAGCTTCCTTTGCTGACTTAAGGGACGCAGGTGGCGCTGTGGGTTAAAGCCTCAGCGCCTAGGGCTTGCCGATCGAAAGGTCGGTGGTTCGAATCCCTGCGGCGGGGTGCGCTCCCGCTGCTCGGTCCCAGCGCCTGCCAACCTAGCAGTTCGAAAGCACCTCCGGGTGCAAGTAGATAAATAGGGACCGCTTACCAGCGGGAAGGTAAACGGTGTTTCCGTGTGCGGCTCTGACTCGCCAGAGCAGCGATGTCACGCTGGCCACGTGACCCGGAAGTGTCTCCGGACAGCGCTGGCCCCTGGCCTCTTAAGTGAGATGGGCGCACAACCCCAGAGTCTGTCAAGACTGGCCCGTACGGGCAGGGGTACCTTTACCTTTACCTTTGCTGACTTGAGATTCTGAGAAGTCTGACTCTGAGGAATATCACATGATATTCTGAATCTCACAGACTTTGCCCCAAGCAAAGTTCTGTCTTATGCTTTCAGTGTCTGAAACTATCTTACCCACTCTCTTCTCCTTTTGTGGGTACTTCCAAACAAGGCCTTAATTTGGAAATGTGGCAACAGAGGTTTACTTCTTGTTGCTGTTGTTGTTGTTGTTGTTTTTGTTTTTGTTGTTTTGTTTGTACCCCAACATCTGACAGAGCTGCCCCAGCCACTCTGGGCAGCTTCCAGCATATACAAAAGCATGAAACATTAAAAAAGCCTTCCCTATAGAGGGCTGCCTTCAGATATCTTCCAAAGGTTGTATAGTTACTTATTCCCTTAATAGCTGATGGGAGGGCATTCCACTTCCCTTAACACACACAAACTGTTTTGGCATACGGGATGGATAGGAATAGGTTTGACACACAACAGCTCCAAATTGACTTGAATTACACAACCTGAATTTGCCAGGATGTGATTGAAAATAGTCACCTGAAAATAGTGACCAGCACCATTGTCTTCTAGATGGTAAGCCTGAGGGCAGGGTCAGTCTTCTTGATGGTTCTAAGCCAACTCAAGTGTGTGTGTGTAAAAATGCTTCAAATAAACAAATGAATCGGGCAGTAAAGGCTGCAATCCTTTGCACACATTTGGAAACAAGTCCTACTGAAGAAATCAACATACAACAGGAAAGGTAATAAAGGAAAATTCATAGCCCCCAATATCACCTGCCAGAGCGAGTCTGATCTAGTAGAAGACTGGTTCCTTTACAGATCACTGAGCATGGGAAAAATATAACAGGTCATTTTTTTCCCTCTGAGAGGTAAAGGAGCAGGTGACCTAAAATGGCATTTGCCAGACCAAGACCTTGTTAATAATTTATTTCCAAGGGATAGTGTGCCTGGATCCACAACCAAAGAATGTGAAAAGGAAGCACAGAGAGAAATGGTGCAGGTATGCATTCTCCCTCTTTCCCCATCCTCACCATTACAGATAAGCTAGCAAAACACCTGAGCAAAGTGCAGGTAGATGTTCACATTTATAAGTCACAGAGCACAAGTTTTGCATGCGGAAGGTTTGAGGTTCAATCCCTGGCATCTGCAGGTAAGGCTTGGAAAAACCGGAGAGCTGCAGCTCATAAGTGTAGGCCAGTGATGAGGAACCTGTGTTGAGATTTCCATTCCACCTTAAGCAGCAGACGTGTGGAACTGTTGCGTCACATGTCTGTTTACATTCTAGCACAGCTTGCTGGGTACTTCCATTGTGTATAGCTTTTGCTTTTCCTGTTCTCTCTGAGAAGACGAGAGAGAGAGACGACATGTTTCTTTGTCCTGATTTATGATTAATAAATCTGTAGTTGTAGTATGCTTCCACAAGCCTCACACCTATTCTGTTGATAGTGTGCCCTGGCTTTGAAGCCCGGGTTGCTGATTTACGTCAGGGCAGAGGCTGTTGGGCTACGCAGTGGGACTGCTGTAAGGGGACAGCTCGGCTGGGGCTAGCCAGCTGGCCTCCCAGCCCTCTGCATGTCAACAACCTGTGGCCCTCCAGATATGTTGGGCTACAGCTTCCATCATCCCTCACTGGCTGGGGCTGATGGATAATGAAGGCCAGCATTATCTGGAGGTCCACAAATTCATGGAGGATAAGGCTGTCGGTGGTTATTAACCACAATGGCTATGTTCCATCTTCACTGTTGGATGTAGTGTAAGTCTGCTTTCAGGCTTCCCACAGGTATCAGATTGGCCACCATGATGTAGACAGTACTGAGTACATTTTATTGCATCACTCATTATTTGTTCATTTGATGGACATCAAGAATCTTACCTGTGAGACACATTACATGTTTGCACAATCAATCAATCAATCAAACCTTTATTGCATTAGCATACAGCCATAGCAGGATAAAAAAAATAAAATAAAATAAAAAAATGCTAGAGACAAACAACCAAACAAAATTCAAAGCGATATTACTGCGAATGTATATAAAGCATATAATGGCCCCAAAATAGGCTCGGGACATTAGGTTAAAAAGGTAATAAAAGAATTAAGACAGGTCCAGGTCTAGGACACACTACCCCGTCAGAGTAGCCCTGAGTTTCAAGGCCTGCACTATAAAGATTGCCACCCCACGTGTAACTTGGGGATTTGCGTCCACAAGAAGCGATTTCAAACAGTCTTCCTTAGATGTGATGGTGGACGGGATCAAGAGGAGGAGCTTAGTTCTTATTAGCTCATTAATAGGGCAGTAGAAAAAGAAATGTATGAAGTCCTCTACTTCATTCATTGTGCATGGACATAGACGCTGAGTAATAGGGGTCTTAGAGTAAATCCCCTGCAGGAAGGCCGTGGGTATAGAATGGAAACGGGCCATGGTAAATGCTCTTCTCAAATTGGGCTCCGTCAGGTCTATCAAGTAGTTGGCAAGTGATCTTACCACTTTCACTTTAGGGAGCCACATGGAGAGGCGAGCTGTGGTGGACTGTGCCCGGTCCATGGCCTCGTCTCTAGTAAGAATCCAGGCCCGGATTTTATGTTGATCCCAAGCTGACAGCGTGTCCAGATCTGGGAGGGAGTAGCGTGCAGTAATAGTCTCCATGGCCTTGGACCATTTATTGCTATGAGAACTAGTTAAAAAGGCTTGCCTGGCTAAAAGGGAACCTGGGGCTTTAATTAATTTACAATAAAAACTAATAATTCTAATGTGGGCTCTCGCAACAATGGAGGGGAGGCCCAGTTCTGTTCTTAACTGTGCAGCAACTGAGCCCTTGGGGAGACCCAGTACCTTTCGTGCAAAGGAGTTTTGTAGAATCTCGAGCCGTTGTAGGGTTTTTAAATTCCACCCCCAGATTTCAACCCCATACAGTAGCATCGGGAGGACTTTGCTGATAAATGCTTTTCTGATTGGTGGAACCAACTGGCCGCCTTTTGCATAGAAGAATTTCTCCAAAGCTTTGATGGTTCTATGGGCAGCCAGGATGGACATATTTAGGTGAGCTGTCCAGCTAAGCCCATACTGAAAAGTGATACCCAAATACTTGAATGCTGAACAATATTCAATAGAGTGGCCCTCAAAATTCCAAAATGGCTTCCGAGTTTTCGTGCCAAAAGTAAGAATTTTGGTTTTGGCGAAATTGATTTTGAGGGAGTTGGTATCACAATATGTCATGAACCCTCTGAGCATGTTGTTTAAGCCCTGCTTGGTTAAAGACAGTATCACCATGTCGTCCGCGTAGAGTAATATGGGGATCTTGAGCTGTTGTAAAGAGGGCTCAATATTCAGTGTGAGCAATTACCTACTAATACCCAACGAAAGGAGGCAGGTGTATGTTAAATGTTAGGAAGGATAACTGCTTAACTGACTGGACACCCACACGTCATCCCTCAGGAGTATGCAATTGCATTTCATTGAGACTTTTAAAACGTTACAATTTAGATGTTATATTTTCAGATCAGCCACAAGGACAGAAAGGACAAAATATACATTAAAGATGGTGAGGGATGAAGCTGATTTCTTTGCCTCCAAAGGCATTTGCAGAGGAGAATTGGCTTTAAGAAGCACCCCCACACACACACACACTGCACTTCCCACAACAACAACAAAAGCATGATTCCAGTATTGCAACAAGGTGATTTTATGTTATTTTTGAATTATTGTTTTTTTGTTTTCATAACTATAAAATGCAATAAATGTTACAAATCTAATACATCATTAGTTAAAAGTTCTGTCCATTGCAAATTCACATGTTTATCTTTTTAATCTTTTTCAGGCATTTCTAGATTGACCAAATATATTGGTCCTGTTTCAACACAAACAAGCAGTGAAAAGTACCAGATCAGGTGGCACTCCATCATTGTCCTTTTTTAAAGCTACATAATAAAATCAAACAGCCAGGTAATTTTAGTTGGTGGATCTTGGGGTGGGGGCACGGCAGGAGGGTGGAGAGCTTTAGATAGCTATGTACTTTAGTTATGAAGCACACAATTAACATTCCTTCACGTGCCTTCACTGTGTTAGAGAAAATTACCTAATAATAATAATAATAATAATTTTAAAAAATTGGGCAGTCCTGATTTTAAAAAGAAAAGAAATACTTTGAGACAGAGGTGCAGCTTGGACCCAACATTGGGGGATCTCAGCACCTGTGATGTCACACAAACACACAACACTGGGAGGAGGCCAAGCACCTAGCCCAGCACACCAAACCTGGTGGTGGGCTGGGCAAGAATAGACAAACGTGAGAAGGACCCTGCTGGATGAGGTCAAAGGTCCATCTAGTCAAGCGTTGCATTGACCAGATGCCTATGGGAAGTCCACAAACAGGATCTGACCTGCTTGCGACTCCCAGAAACTAGCATTCCTTAAGAAGCATATGGCCTCCAATGTTGTAAGGAGAACATCCCCATCATGGCTAGATACAATAGATGGACTTATCCCCCATAAATGTGTCTAATCCTCTTCTAAAGCCATCCAACCTGATGGCCATCGCTGCATCTTGTGGGGTGGGATTCCACATGCTATGTACTTGGAGTACTTTTGCCAGTCCTGAATCTTCTAATCTGCCCTTTCATTGGAAGCAGTGGAGGCTGCTCTGCTTGGGCAAATGGGACAGTGCCCCACCACCAACTTCAGTCTGCTCACCTGCCTGTCTTCTTAATTACAACCAGTCATGGAGGGGTCAGCTTCCTCCTCCTTGATAAGGTTGCCCTTATTGAACTCAACAGGGAAAAGGAAGAGGAAGTGAAAGCTAGAATTGGTTAGGTGTGCCTGTGATTGGCTCTGACTCTTGTTGGTCTCCCTACCTTCTGCCCTGCCAGTCTCAATGGTCCCCAGCCACCATGGGGTGGATGGTCCCAACCAAGTTCTCATATACTCATATACCTCCCAACTCCTTCCCCAAGCCCCGTAAGTGCTTGCTGGCTTTGGGAAGGAGGCAGGAGGGCTCCAGGAGCCCATCATAGTCTTGTGCTTCCTTCACAAAGGCCGGCAACTGCTCCTTCACAATGCTGCTGCTGCTGCTGCTGCTACAAGAGCTGCTTCTGTGAGCCTCATCCACTGCTGGTGTGAAACTGGGGCACCTTGGAACGAAGGCAGAGCCCGGGGTGCCTTCAAGGAAAGTGTTGCTGTCCTGGTTAAATCAGGGCACTTGGGAGGTATGAGTTCTAGTGATGGGAATCCATGTGCAGAAGGCAACCCTTTGGATCGGGCCCATTTTTTTTAATCCCATCCGGTGTTCCTCACCCGATGTGATCAAAACAATGCAACCCCCCAGCATGTCACAAAGCAAAACAGCTGTCTTTAATTAATGCTAATTGCATGGTTGCTAAAGGTTTTGACAAGAAATCGCTGAAGAACATAACTGTGTGCTTTTTGAGCTAGTTTAAAGTTGCACTTCTCTGAACTTTTGCCAGTTGGAAGCAGAAAAACAGGATAAGGTTTCTGCTGACACTGCAGCCCAGAACCAGTGCCAAACTTCCTCTGAGCGCATAGAAGAATGAAGCAAAATGTATCTTAGATTTTATTTCATTATTTCACTTTGTTTTTTTTTTTTTTTATAAATATTTATTGAGATTTTTTTTTAAAATACAAAATGCAAAAATAATAAACAATATAACATGGATCATAACACATTTTTCAGAACTTCTTTGGACTCCCTCGCGTCTCCCACTCCCACTTACATCGTTATAAATTTTTTCCAGCAATTTATCATCTTGTTTATATTCTTAAATTTTATTCAGTTAATTTAATCTATTCTCCACAAATTTTATGTTTCCCTCAATCTCACTTATCGTCAAGTTCAATCTAATTCAGTGGTAGGCAATTATTTATGATCTAGCATCCTTCTTAGCATTCAACCAAATTACAATACTTTTGTAGATAAATCTTGAATTTCTTCCAGTCTTCTTCAACCCTCTCTTCTCCCAGGTCTCGGATTCTGCCAGTCATCTCGGCCAGTTGCATATAGTCCATCAGCTGCATCTGCCATTCTTCCAGTGTGGGTAGATCTTGAGTTTTCCAGCTCTTGGCAATGAGTATCCTTGCTGCCGTTGTTGCATACATAAAAAATGTTCGGTCCTTCTTTAACACCTTCTGGCCGACAATGCCCAGAAGGAAGGCCTCTGGTTTCTTAGTAAAGGTATACTTAAATACCTTTTTCAACTCATTATAAATCATTTCCCAGAAGGCCTTCACTCTAGGGCAAGTCCACCAGAGGTGAAAGAATGTTCCTTCATGTTCTTTACATTTCCAACATTTATTATCAGACAAATGGTATATTTTGGCAAGTTTAACTGGGGTCATGTACCATCTATATATCATTTTCATTACATTTTCCTTCAAAGCATTACATGCAGTGAAGTTCAGCCCAGTGGTCCACAACCTTTCCCAGTCCTCAAACATAATATTATGCCCAATATCCTGAGCCCACTTTATCATAACCGATTTAACCATTTCGTCTTGTGTATTCCATTTCAGCAGCAAGTTATACATTCTTGATAAAACCTTAGTTTTTGGCTCTAACAATTCTGTTTCCAACTTCGATTTCTCCACCTGGAACCCTAGCTTTTTGTCATTTTTAAAAACTTCTTTAATCTGAGCGTAATGTAACCAGTCTCGCACTTTATCCTTCATTTTCTCCAAACTCTGCAATTTCCAATTGTCTCCATCTTTTTCTAATATTTCCCAATATTTTGGCCAGTTGGCCTCCATATTGAGTCTTTTTCGGGCCTTAGCTTCCAGAGGTGAAAGCCACCTCGGAGTTTTATTTTCCAATAAGTCTTTGTATTTTGTCCAGACTTTAAAAACTGCTTTCCTGACAATATGGTTCTTAAAGACCTTATTAATCTTAACCTTATCGTACCATAGATATGCATGCCAACCAAAGGCATTATTAAACCCTTCCAAGTCCAATACGTCAGTGTCCTCAAGAAGTAGCCAGTCTTTTAGCCAGCAAAAGGCTGCGGCTTCATAATACAACTTTAGGTCTGGCAGGGCAAAGCCCCCTCTTTCTTTCGCATCAGTTAGTATCTTGAACTTAATTCTGGGCTTTTTGCCCTGCCAGACAAATCTAGATATATCTCTCTGCCACTTCCGGAAACACTCTGTCTTGTCCACAATCTGCAATGTTTGAAACAAAAACAACATCTTTGGCAATACATTCATCTTAACAGCAGCGATTCGGCCTAACAGAGAAAGCTTCAATTTTGTCCAACTATCCAAATCTCTCTTAATTTCGGACCAACATTTTTCGTAATTATCCTTAAATAGACTCAGATTTTTTGCTGTTATGTTTACCCCTAGGTACTTTACTTTTTTAACCACAGTTAGTTCCGTTTCTCTCTGAAACTGTTCCGACTCTACATCTGTCAGATTTTTCCCCAACACCTTAGTTTTCTGTTTATTTAGTTTAAATCCTGCCACCCGACCAAAATCTTGAATCAGTTGTAATACTCTTTTTGTACTAGATTCTGGCTCCTGCAGGGTCAAAACTAGGTCATCTGCAAAAGCTTTAAGTTTATATTGTTTCGCTCCGACCTGAATCCCTTCCACCAACCGGTCCCCTCTAATCATATTCAAGAGCACCTCCAGAACTGATATAAATAACAAAGGGGAAATCGGGCAGCCTTGTCGTGTTCCTTTTTCAATTTTAAACTCTTCAGTGACCACATTGTTTACTATCAATTTAGCCTTTTGTTCTGAATATATTGCATCAATCCCATTCTCAAAACCCCGACCCACTCCCATTTCTTTTAAATTTCCCTTCATAAATTTCCAAGAGATATTATCAAAGGCCTTCTCCGCATCTATAAAGATTAACACTGCTTTTGTATTTATATCAGTTTGCAAAAGTTCCAAAATGTCAATAATGTTCCTTGTATTAGCAAACATGTGTCTACCTGGGAGAAAGCCTGCCTGGTCTTTATGAATTACTTCATTTAGAACTTTTTTAAATCTACTTGCCAAAACATCTGCAAAGATTTTGTAATCCACATTTAAAAGGGAGATGGGACGGTAGTTCTTAAGTTGTGTCTTTTCAGCTTCCGATTTTGGTATCAATGTGATGAAAGCTTCCTTCCACGATTCCGGCGCCCTCCTCCCCTCCATAATTTCATTGCTAACCTCCATCAGTGGTTGAATCAAATGGTCTTTTAATATCTTATAATACTTGGAGGTTAGCCCGTCTCATTATTTCACTTTGTTTTCTTGAGAAGCAAGGATGGTCGGGGCAGAAGGGTCATCGGCTGTGTATTCAAGGCAGATAACATTTAAACCTGACACCAAAAGGAAAGGAAGCTCTCTTGTTCCGCAAGAAAAGTTCAGAAATCCCCAGTCACACAATACATCTATTGGGAGCAAACTTTCACAGATCAGCAAGCCAGCTTTTATAATATGATTGTAAGGATACTGAGTTGATTGGGGGGGGGGGAGAGGAAACTCCATAGGTGAAAAACAGCTCCTATTTGCTTGATCTATTTTTACCTCTATTAGGTGGACTCCTCTACGGGTGTCCAAAAATTTGCTTTAGGTTTCTGGAACTTGGTAGGTAGGGGAGGGAAATAAAGCTGTGTTTGTGGAGCAAGTCCAGAGATCAAGTCCTCCATCACAGTGAGTTGCTTTTCAGTTCAAAGAGCCCTTGTGGTGCAGCCATTATGTGGAGGATAGGAGAGCACATATTGACTTGAACCAGGGTCACAACGGAGAACAATACGCCTCTGCTTTAAATGATAATATTAGTGAACAAGTATATTCTGGCACAAACTTTCAGGAAATCTTACTCTCCCTGTATTAGACTGCAACCTCTACACATTTATTGTGGGATTTTTCCCCCTGAGCAGGCATGCAGGGGGTTGTGCTGTTAGTCTTTGAAGCACTACAAGGCACTGTGTCCTTTCCTTTAATAAATCTGATATAAAAAGACACTCTGTTCTTTTGATAGCTCTGTAGATGAGTCGCTGTCCTATCAAGCCAGACTATTAGTTAGCTAGCTCAGTGTTGTTGGCACTGGCTGGCAGCAGCTCTCCTGGATTTCAGACTAGAATCATGACATGGGAGTGGTGGGAGGCACCAGCTGGGGAACCCCCAAGGGAAGAAGACTCTGAGCTAGGGGATGGGTGGTGGGTTGAAGATGAGTGGTCAGAAGGAAAAGAGGGAGCAGAGTGGGAAGAGGTAGTGTTGGAAGCTGAAGAGGCAACCAGGTTTAGAGAGCAGGAAGAGGCTGGGGCAGAGCACAGTGCAGACTTGGAGGCAGGAGAGGAGGGGGGCCAGGAGACAGAGATGAGGCAGGTTGCTGAAGAATCCAGGGAGTCTCCCCCTCCTGCTGCGACCTGCTCGCCTCCACCTGGTCTCCCAGAACATGCAGAGAAATGAAGGAGGAGCAAAGAGAGGCAAGGCAATGGAGCCTTAGGCTGCTGGGGAATAAACTGGGGAAAGCGCCTTAGAGAGTGGTAGGAAGGCAGGGACCTTCAGTCCTTGCAACTGCCTGACTGGGGCAAGACCTACTGGGAAGGGTTGCTGCAACCAACTAGGACTGAACTGTTTTGTTTCTTTGAAAAAGAGTTCGCTGACATCGGGTGCTTTATTATTTTATTGCTGACCTGCGCCTGACACCAGCTCCTGACAAACCATTCCTAGCCCTAGGTGGAGATAGAGCATGAGACTTTCTGCAAGGAAAGCACACGCTCCATCACCGAGCTACATACACCCCTTTTAATTGCAGTGCATTATCGGAGCATATCTACACTAATAATTTATAACGTTAAAAATGCATTATTAAAATTTGACTCCAGCGGCTGCTGTAGAGCAGCGAGCCACTGGCAATGGAAAAAACTGCCATTAAGTGTTCGAAACGCTATTAAATACAATGTTCTATAAGATCAATGTAGATCCAGCCTTGCTCTTCTCTGCTTTGTGGCATTGTGCAGAATCATGCGATGCAAGATTGCATCCAGACTGTCACTGTTTTGTGGGATGGATTCAATCACATACAGACAATCATAAATTTGTGCAAGTATAGAAATTTCGTAATATTGTTAAAATAAACCTTAGTACTGTGAGAAACTAGTCTACCAACAATTTGTGGGTGCCAAGACCAGAGCGTGTTTCTTCAAGCAGGCTGTGGCATGCTGATGAAGCACCTATATTTAGAGTACAATGAGTGTTTCAAACCAGTAGTGGCTATTGAGCCCAGTTTGCTGTGAATGTTTTCCAAAAGGCTTTGGTTTCAGGTCAGTGAGGGTCAGGATAGTCTGAAAGCAACCTTGGCTGCCCATGTGAGATCAACATAATGGTACAACCATCAGAATGTATTAGGAAGAAGATCCGTATGTTTCTGGACAGTTCCTTGCCTGCCTCCACTCTCATTAAAATAATTAGACTCTTCAGTAGTGGAATTAATCCGTCATATGCTTCCCAGGATAAAAGGAAGTTGAGTAAATTAGAAGAAGAAAAAACACTTTTTTGCTGTGCTAGGAAATCCACTGTGGTAAAAGAGTAAACAAGGACTCTCAGATCACTGCGGGCAGTTAGGATCGGGGCTTCATAAACAAGGCTGGAATCAGTTCTTGCTAACCGTTGAACCTTGTAAACCAGGTTTTTCCAGACTTCTGAGTTCATTGGCCCCTTGATGAGCTTTTAAAATTGTCATGGAGCCCAACCCCAATTCTTAGAAATGCAAATGAAATAAAGTCAACATTTATTAATCATCCATCACCATTACTTGGTTGGCATCTGTCTGTCTTGGGGGACAATGGAAGAGTACACTTACGGGAGTGAAGTCAAACCACTGGAAGGTTACAGTGCCTGCTGTGGCTGAATACGAGAGAGACATGTTTTGTTGCAGCGGAGCAGATAAAGGCATCCTAGGAATCATAAAATGTAAAAAATAAGGAATACTATTATTGTATTGTGGAATCTTCTTATTAAATACAGAGGTTCCCCACTGACAAGGGAGGTGTACTCTGTATATGCCCATGACATTTATTTCTGAGGCTTATAGTTCCTAATTAAATGCTTTGCACTATATCCTCTATATACAAACTTATTTTCTGCCCCTAGGCTCATTTAAACCTCATTTCAACCCCTAGGTCTTTATTCACCCCTTGCAGTCTTATAGACCCAAAGGGGTCAATATGAATCACTATGGGAAAACCTGTTCTAAATGGAGAAAATCCAAATAAATGTGCTCTTCTTTCTTAAGTATACAGAGTAAATCAGGAGTGAGGAACCTTTCCAAATGCTGCTGTATTAAAACTCCCATCAGCCACAGCCAACGTTCCTGGCAACCTCATTTACCTGTTTTACGTTTAAAATGGCAAAAAGGGGCTATCAAAATATATTGGGATGAATGAAATCAAGTTGTATACTCTTGAGAGGTATGTAAAAAAGAAATGCATACCAAAGCACTTTCCAAGAGAAGAGCTTGAGCCACAGTAAAATATTCCAGGCACTCATTTTGCTGAAGTACACATTTCATCAAAACTACAAAACCAAGTTAAAGAGTGTTCCTGTTTCGCATAAGTTGTTCAGTGCCAAAGGACCTTGACCTAGAACAGGGAGGCTCACCCAGTGGTTGGAAAAGGCGATGTAAGTGAGTACATGAATCCAAGCACACTGAAAAGACAAACTGTTTTAGCCAAGGAGATACAAATTATTTCCTAGCCTGGAGATACATTTGCTTCTGTAAACAGTTTTGCAATCATTTGGCATATTTCCTAGGTTGAAAAGCTGATAGAAAAAAAAACCTTTTGAATATACTCAGATTTAATATATTCAGAGGAACCCTATTTTCCAGACTATCTGCTGCATAATGAATATTTGGTGGGTGTGGGGGATATATGTTAATAAATAGTAATGAAGGAGATTTCCCATTCTGCATTTTGGTAACTGAAAGACTTACATCTTAGGGATCCTTTTCACAGTATGGGAGAAACTTAAGAGTAGATCTGCGGGATCAGATCAAAGGCCTGTCTAGCTCAGCCTTCTGTTTCCCAAAGGAGCCAAACACAAAATGTATTTGGGACCCCTATGAACAAGACATGAGTACAACAGTCCTCTATGGTTATTGTTCACCAGAAATTGGTTTGAAAGCACGCCAGTGCAAGTAGATAAATAGGTACCACTCCGGTGGGAAGGTAAATGGCGTTTCTGTGCGCTGCTCTGGTTTCAGTGTTCCGTTGCGCCAGCAGCGGCTTAGTCATGCTGGTCACACGACCTGGAAAAACTGTCTGCAACAAACGCCAGCTTCCTCAGACTGTAAAGCGAGATGAGCGCCGCAACCCCAGAGTCGTCTGCGACTGGACTTAATTGTCAGGGGTCCTTTTCCTTTTTTAATACCCATTGTTTAGTCTTATCCCCTATGAATTTCTCTAACAATCCCCTTTCAAAGCTTTCTAACTTGGTAACCATCAAATCTTGAGGCAGGGAGTTCCATAGTTTAACTGTCCACAATATACACCAATAATGCAGAAACATCTAACTGTGCTTCCTTCATAAGGCACATTAACAGAGGAAGCTGTGTTATATATATCATTGGTTCACCTAGCTCAGTACTGTCCACACTTAACTCGCAGCGTCTCTCCCAGGTTCAGGAAGGTTTCAGTCCTTGCTCTACCTGGAGATGCCAGGGATTGAAAAGCAGGTGTTCTGCCACTGTGCTGTGGCTTGCTCCCAAAATGTGACCGTAAGGATGGTTGGCACCTGCAGCAAGGTACATAAGGATTCATCTCCCTCCCCACAAACCCCAACTTTCATTACTAGCCAGGTGAGGGAGGGTCACAGAGCAACTTCCTTGCTTATACTAATTGACCCATACTTAGGGGCCATTATGGCCCTTGCCTGGCTAATTCAACAATGGGCTCCTCCATTAGATTTTAACTCTTGCCGGATCCAGGAATTAGAAGGGACTCACACGTCATACAATGTAACCCACCCCCCTCAAATAACTATGCTTGGAACAGGTTACAGTGGTACCTTGGGTTACATATGCTTCAGGTTACAGACTCCGCTAACCCAGAAATAGTGCTTCAGGTTAAGAACTTTGCTTCAGGATGAGAACAGAAATCGTGCTCCGGCGGCGCGGCAGCAGCAGGAGCCCCATTAGCTAAAGTGATGCTTCAGGTTAAGTACAGTTTCAGGTTAACAACGGACCTCCAGAACGAATTAAGTACTTAACCTGAGGTACCACTGTACTTAGAACATGGTTATATATCCAATACTTTCTGAGGATTGCACTATCAGGGCAAAAGTAAAACATGAAGAAGTAATCTTCAGACATGTTGAAAGGTTCTTGACATTTTAAGAAATGATTTTTTTAAAGCGACAAGTTACAAAGACATTGAACATGCTTATAAATACGTTCTGTGACTTTATTATGTAAAGCTTGCATAAAATAGCCCTAAACGGCCTCAGCCCAGTATACCTGAAGGAGCGTCTCCACCCCCATCGTTCAACCTGGACACTGAGGTCCAGCACTGAAGGCCTTCTGGCGGTTCCCTCCCTGCGATAAGTGAGGTTACAAGGAACCAGGCAGAGGGCCTTCTTGGTGGTGGCACCCGCCCTGTGGAACACCCTTCCATCAGATGTCAAGGAAATAAGCAACTATCTGACTTTTAGACGACCTCTGAAAGCAGCCTTGTTTAGGGGAGTTTTTAATGTTTGATGTTTTATTCTGTTTAATATTCTGTTGGGAGCCGCCCAGAGTGATTGGGAAACCCAGCCAGATGGGTGGGGTATAAATAAATTATTATTATTATTATTACTGGAAAGAAAACCTTTTGAGATTAGAAACTAGCAATATTCATCACAAAAACATTGGAGCTTGATTAAAAGGAGATCTTGAGCACATGCTTGGTTGTGTACTTTTTGAAGTGTTTTGTTTATTGTTTTATGGCTTTTGTTGTTTGTAATTATGTAAATCTTTTCATACTGTAAGCCATCTTGAGCATGGTTTTAACTACGGAAAGGCGGCACACCGAATAAAATTGTGGTAAAGACATGTTTGCCAAACAGGACACGTCTCTTTGTCGAATTTTCTGTTGAAGAGAGAACGTTTTATAATAAATGTGATTTCTTCTTCCAATAACTCTCCCAGTATGTCCAGGTGTTGTTTTGCATCCATTAGAATTAGATAATACGTATTCACAAATAGCAAAATGATGCCAAATATTAAGCAGAGTGCTTTTACTAACAGAAAGCAAGCAAGCAAGTTGCCACCTGCAACAGAGGCAGCAGCAGAAACAGCAGCGCGGCTCCTACTACGACTACCGGCATGCATCTCGCGGCACAGCGAATGGGACTCGGGCAGCCGCTCAAAGCAGGCACCTCAAAACTCCCATCATGCACTTGGGCCCGCCAATTTCCCTAGAGCGCCCCGGCAGGTAAAGGAGGTCAACGAGCTCGCCATTTCCGGCGCGCGGTGCAGGACGGGAATGCGAGTAGCGCTATTGGCCGGCGCTTGCCCCGCTTTTCGGCAAGCAGGAAGCGATAGCGGCGGCTGAGGCGGCTCGGCGGGGCGGGAGGCTCCTCCGGGTGAGTGTTTCTCGGACCCTTCCGATTTTCTCGAGGTCGGCGCTCGCCTCTGGCCGAGGCTGGCGTCGAGAAGGGATCGATTTAATGCGCGATTTGATGACGTAATAACGGCTCTGGAGACAGGGCCGCCGCCGGGGTTGCGCCGGTCTGTGCGCCGGCTGCCTTATGGCGTCTTTCCGCCCGCGCCGGCCAGTGCGGGGACCTCCCGCTCCGTTCTCATTTTTCCCCTTCAGGGAGGCCCTTTCGCTTCTCGTCGCCCCTCGACGGTTAGGCCTTCCGCTTAGCCCGCTTTAGCAGCTCATTGGCCCGCTTCTCTACCTTCCAGTGCTGCGATTGGCTGGCTGGCCGATGATTGACGTGCGTGCCCCCAGTGGACTCCAGTGCCGTGTGGCTCTCCTAAGGAGAGATGCTTCTGAGCCTGTTTGAGGGGCACGTTCTGCTCCTGGGGTCTCCTGGCTTCTAAGCTAGGAAAGCAGCAGGGCTTTTATTGCAGCTTAAGAGGTGTTATCATTTCTTGCCGGAAATAAGAGCTGCCTTTTCATTTAAGAAACTCAAGGTAGCTGACAGCAGCATCAAACCATAATTTAGTAGTGGTTAAGATTCAAAAGAAGCTTTTTTTTTTTTTAAAGGAACCTGGCCCTTGTCAAAAAGCAGTTTTGTCTTCAAGACAGGACTGAGAGCAGAGAATCGCAGCTCTTCCAAAGCCTTCCCATCGACCTCCTGAATGGAGCTTGCAGAGTACAGTTTGAGAAACTTTGCATTAGAGTCCAGTGGATGTAGCATGTGATACTTATTTGACAGAGAGAAATAAGCCTGCGGCACGTGGTTGCAGACCTCATCACACACATGACTACAGAGAGAATCCATGGTAAACAGCTGTGAAGTGCAGCACAGCAGTGACATTTCGATGCAAAATCAAATGTACGCAATGATGCATGAGACAGTTGGGTTCCCTGGGTGATGAAATACAGGAAACCTGTATTCTGATTTTTTTTAAAACACAGCAATCCTAATGGGGCAGAAGCCTGACACATCCAAAGTCCTGCCCTGTACTGTGGCCCCCTCTCCCCACTCTTATTTTTCATTTTCTGTTCCATTGGTTCCTGGAGTTGGTGTACTTCTGTTTCCCCCGTTTGCTAGCAGGGGGTGGCCAATGAAGGAGACTGCATCAAATTCCCCCAACATGCCCTGATATGCCCCATACCTCCTTTGAGCTCAACATCTCTTGAGTACCAACAGCACTGGAATACTATTTTTACCTCAGGATCTTCAAATTGGTGTTTGTTATCCTGGCTATTACAAATTTGAAATAATCTCTCATTTGGATGATCCCAGGCCCTGCTGAAGCAAGAGACCTGGCTTGAGTCCGTGCCTGGATGGCACTGAGAACTTAGTACAGTGGTGCCTCGCAAGACGAAATTAATCTGTTCTGTGAGGCTCTTCGTATAGCGGTTTTATCGTCTTGCGAAGCGAGCCCATTGACAGCTTAGCGGATTAGCGCTATTAGCGGTTTAGCGGCTTTTAGCGATCAGCTGTTAAGCGGCTTATCAGCGGATCAGCTAATAAGCGGCTTAGCGGCTTAGGAAAAGGGGGGGGGAAAGGGGGGAAAACCTGCAGGAACTCGCAAGACATTTTCGTCTTGCGAAGCAAGCCCATAGGGAAATTTGTTTTGCGAAGCGCCTCCAAAACGGAAAACCCTTTCGTCTAGCGGGTTTTCCGTCTTGCGAGGCGTTCGTCTTGCGGGGCACCACTGTATACATACGGCACCTTGAATTCCATGATGGAGGAACAGGGGGATATAAACATAATGAACATTCCTAAATACTTCCTAGCTGTATGGAATTGAGCCATAGAAAAGTGGCAATCGTACCACCATGCACAGTGGTACCTTAATTCGTTCCGGCAGTGCGTTCTTAACCTGAAACTGTTCTTAACCTGAAGCACCACTTTAGCTAATGGGGTCTCCTGTCGCCACACCGCCGGAGCCCGATTTCTGTTCTTATCCTGAAGCAAAATTCTTAGCCTGAAGCACTATTTCTGGGTTAGCGGAGTGTGTAGCCTGAAGCGTATGTAACCCAAGATACCACTGTATGTGGGTGTATAGTTTATCTGTATGTATGTACATACTGTCTATGTACTGTGTGTGCTTGTACAGAATCTGATCCCATTTTAGTTTTAACTTCCAGTAATCCATCATCTTAGTGCATTATGTACAGCTTGCAACCCTAAAACCTGTTTAGCTACTCTCTGGGCTCCTGTGGCCACACAAGCTCCAAATGCATAATTTCTTTTCTTTCTATGCCTCTGCTCTCTTGTCTGTAGCATTGGCAATATAAATGCATGTTGCCCATGATTCGGATGAATGAAACACTTAGTTAAAGGAGGTAATGAAAACCTAGCCTGTTCTGTTTTTAAAAAGAAAACCTTAAAAGTTAAGAAATGCAGGTGCTTCACGTTCCTATGGCTGGAAACCAAAATCTCCTGCCATACAACAGTGTTTTTCTCTCCAATAATCCACACCTTTTCTTACTGCCATCACTTCCTTTCTCCTCAACTGATAGTGTTTCTCTGCTGCTGTTGGCTTCCTTGGTTCTATTGTGACTGGGGTTCTTCATCTCCCCTTGTACCATGGGCTTCATAATGTCGTTCAGCTATCTATGCACTGTGTTTTTATATACTGAGTCTTGTATTTGCTATAGCTTCTCCAGATGTGGTAGGTGTAATACTGTGTGCTTCTAACTTTACTCATCGTTTTATAGGACCCGCTTCTGAGTCTGGATACCTATTGCTGATGAATATCCTTGCTTACTGTAACCATTTATGGCTATGGACTGTGGAGTTCTCATTACGACTGATGATCTTTCCTAGACAAATCTATTAGCCATGGAAGCTGAAGAGACGATGGAATGCATTCAGGAATTTCCAGAACATTACAAAGTAATGTTGGACAGACTGAATGAACAGCGGGAGCAGGATCAATTCACAGACATCACTTTGATTGTGGATGGTATGTCGTGACGCAAACTGGGTCTCTCACAAACATATTGTCCATAATTTGAATTAAGGCACAAGGCATCTGGACTTAAGCCACTTCAGTTTCATTGAAGCTGAGTGACGGTCAACTGAAATTCGAATACCATGGCTTGTTTCGTTTACAGCTTTAGGCCACTTACATATACACCTGCCTAGGTTGCAGTCCCATTCAGCTCAGGACTTAAAATTCCCAATTGACTGGCTTAAGATCAGGCTGCACAAATATTGTAGAAGGCAAAACATTTTTCTGCTTGTTTTATTATATGTATTACCACCACCTTTCACAATTTAAAATGATTTTTCTGATAATTGAATCTATTTTGCAAGAGTATGCAGCAAACTGAAATGCTGAATTCTTCCGTAAATCATTTGATAAAATAGATTTGTGCACTGTATTAGTTTGTGAAGAAACTGGATGCTGCATTCTCTTCCCTCTCACCCATCCAAAGTCCACATTCAGTGGCGTAGCTAGCTGCTTGGGCACCCGGGGCGGCACAAATGCCCTGCACCCGGGGCTGGGGCAGAGCATGCTGCGCGGAACCTCCACGTAGCCTGCAAGCCCCACATTGCTGTTTCGGGCAGCGCGGAGCCTGCAGCTGCCTGAGTCACCATGTCACTCCCCAAGAGAGACATGTGGCTTGGGCTCGCTGCAGGGCAGGCTCCGCAGTCACCCCCCTCAGTGATGACACCCGGAGCAGCCTACTGCACCCCCCTTCCTAAGCCACCATCCACATCCCATCCTGATGTGCTTTTTCATAACATTCAGTACAGTCGTACCTTGGGTTGAAGTAGCTTCGGGTTGAGCATTTTCACAGTGACCCAGAAGTAACCGAGCGCGTTACTTCTGGGTTTCGCCGCTCGTGCATGTGCAGACGCTCAAAATGACGTCATGCATGTGTGGAAGCAGCGAATCGTGACGCGCAGATGCGGGTTGTGTTCGCTTCAGGATGTGAATGGGGCTCTGGAACGGATCCCATTCGCATCCAGAGGTACTACTGTACGTGCAATCCTCATTTTGCACAGGAGTTAGGTTCTGGGGTCCCACGCATTTCGGTGGGCCCACGTAAAGTGTTGCACCCTGCCCCCATTCCAACCTTTTAGGGTCACTTCTAGGTTCAGCACTGTGCGTGCCTCCACGATCACACACCAGTCAGACGTGCATAAAACAGTTGTTGCCTGTGTTGTTAAATCACCATGTCCAAATGAGACCTCCACTAAAGAGGTCTAAATACCTAGTGTGTTTAGATCTACTGTTTGGCATGAAATTTGGAGACACATACTCTGTGGGAAGACTTGACACTGCAGTGTTCTTGGTCTTGTTAATATAGAAGGCTGTATATTAAAATGTTTTCCTCTCCACTATCACCATCTAACATATATTTATATCCAGTTCTTTCTCTCCTCCTAGGTCACCATTTTAAAGCTCATAAAGCTGTTCTTGCTGCCTGTAGCCAGTTTTTCTACAAATTCTTCCAAGACTTCACTCAGGAACCTCTAGTAGAGATAGAAGGTAACTTGCTGATTCTGTTAGATCCAGAACTCTTGCATGAAAAGAACTAAGAAAACAAAAACCCTGCTATGTCTCTTTCACTTGTCTTCCCATTCTCATAGGCATACTTTCAGTTTAGGACTAAGAGATATTTTCCTGGGAAGTGTTTCATTCTAGTCATATCCCACCAGTTCTTAGGTCTAGATCATATAACAAAGTGGAATGGGGTTAATACATGTACACATTACGTTCAATTATTGAATGCTGAGAGCAGACAGCAGGAAGTGGCCATAAAACATAGCCCGGCTAGTTGTTGAAAATGATGCTTCAATGCTTTTAATGCTGTGAACCGCCCTGAGATCTTTGGATGAAGGGCAGTATACAAATTTAATTAATAATAATAAGGCAGTTGTTTAGGTATTTACTAGCAAAGCCTCTTTGCAAAGCCTAGGTTTCATTTTGTTCTTTGCTATCATTAGGTGTAAGTAACATGGCATTTCGTCACTTAATTGAGTTCACGTACACCGCCAAGCTGATGGTGCAAGGGGAAGAGGAAGCAAGTGATGTCTGGAAAGCAGCGGAGTATCTTCAGATGCTGGAAGCCATTAAAGCACTCGAAATCAGGTGAGTGTGGTTTCTCAGAGGACTGTGCCTTGGGAAGGCATGTTAGAACTATCTTTACCCGATTTACTTGATGCACTGGCCAGGTTCTCTTCTTGTTGGCTTTCCATGATCATGACTACTGCATCATCCTGTGGTCTTCATGATAAATAAGTGGGTCTGTTCTGGAAGCTTCAGCCACTGCAGAATGCTACAGCCAGACTCATGATAGAAATTGCTGCAAGCAAAGGTTGCTGCTGTTAAAAGACCTGGTTCAAGGTTCTTTTACTAGGGTACAAAGTGCTGAACAACTTAGGCCCAGGATGATTTAAGTACCGCCTTACCCCCTATGTCCCAGGGCACAGGATCATGCTCTCCTTCCCTTTAGGAGCATAAATTCCTGCCACTAGGTCTAACTTACATCTTCAGCAACAGTGAACTGTATTTGGAATAGCCAGTTTTCTCATTTAAAGCTGGCTACGGATTCTGAATTAAAATGAGAAGCCTGGTTAGCCTTAAGTGCAACAGAACTGCCCTTTGGATGTTATGCACTGTGTTGTGTATAATTTTTCTAGGAACAAAGAAAATTCATTACCGCCCGAATCGGATCAGGCAGAAGATAAGAGTGTAGCCAAAAAGAGGAAGATAGCAGAGACCTCCAATGTTATTACTGAAACACTGCCCTGCGCAGAATCTGAGCCTGTTGAAATTGAGGTGGAGATTACAGAAGGGGCTATCGATGTGGAAGAAAATAACGTTGAAGCACTTGAGGAGGTCGCTTCTGCTGAACAGTCGATAAAGTACATACAAACCACGGGTACATCAGATGAGTCTGCTCTGGCTCTCCTGGCAGATATTACAAGCAAGTTCCGCCATGGGGAGAGGAAAAGTGAAATTCAGGAAGAGTGTGACGACGGATCTGATCCAACAGGCAAGCAGGTGGAAGGCATTGAGATAATGGAACTTCAGTTGTCGCACGTCAACAATCTTTTCCACTGTGAAAAGTGCAACCGTACATTTAAGTTGTTTTACCACTTTAAGGAGCACATGAAAACGCACTCCACAGAAACTTACAAGTGTGACCTATGCAACAAAAGGTACCTGCGTGAGAGTGCATTGAAGCAGCACCTTACCTGTTACCACCTTGATGAAGGTGGTGCTAACAAGAAGCAGAGACCTGGCAAAAAAATACATGTCTGTCAGTACTGCGATAAGCAGTTTGACCACTTTGGACATTTCAAAGAGCACCTTCGGAAGCACACAGGTAACTGCAGTTCCCTTCCCCCTTCCAGTTGCAGACAATTCACACCACTTTCTGTGGTTCTCGCCTCCCCACAGTGATTCTGACCGTAACATTTTGTACAGCCTTCATTGGTAGTGGAATAAGAATGGTGTAAATGTTGATTAAAGCCTTTATAAATGGAAGGTAATCTAGGAACCATTTAAGGCTGGCCTGCATAACTTGCCACCCACCCAAATGTCAGTTGATTCTATTATTATTATTATTATTATTATTATTATTATTATTATTTAAAGCTCTTTGTAGAGGAAACTCTGTTCCAAGGCCTCTGGCAAGCACAGAGAACTTTTCAAGATAGGCTGAGGCTTGCCTTGCTTGCACAGAGATCTGGATAAGGATAAAAATAGCCCAGCTTCTTTTTTTTACTCAAACCGCTGCATGTATCAGGGACTGCTCCGAGGCCTTAGAGGACACTATTAGTTGCTTAGCTGTGCTTTTTGATCCTGGGATTTTAGCATGTTTCTCCCAATCAGAAAGCAGCAAGATAGCACCCAAGTTTTGTTGTGTGTCTGTGGTTGTTAGAGGATGGGAATCAATCATCTCTTGCATATTGCTCCTTCATCAAAATGACACTGTCTCTTGGAAGGGTCTCCCTGTCCCTCAACCAATTTCAATAGGTACAGTACACATTGGCGAATACAAAGTGAAAATGGTGGAAGGAAAATGTGCCTTTTTGTGTCTTCAGTGTTGGATCAGAAGTACTGGGGATGTGGCTTTTTCAACCCATTGTCAAATTTATTTGTTTATTGGTCAGTTGTACAGTTTTGCATAATAATGTTCTACTTTGATAGAAAATATACTGCATGATGACATCAGACTTGGTATCTATGGATTTGGGAACACATAATGGACATGGATCTGGAAAAACTCTGGCCCGGTCAAGTTTGAGCTGCCTCCCCCAGGCCTATATCTGGCTTCGTTACTAGTTTGTGTTTAGCCATCCTCAACTTGGTGCCCCCTCCTGAGAGATTTGGACTACAGCTTCCATTATTCTTGACTAATAGACATGTTGGTTGAGGCTGATGGGAGTTTGTAATCCAAAGCCTCTGGAGGGCTCTAGGTTGGAGAAGGCTAACTCAGTTCTAATTTTTCATTGAAATGCCCCCTTTATAGGACTGCGTGTATTCACAAATTCATCACACAAGCATAGTAAAGGTAAAGGGACCCCTGACCATTAGGTCCAGTCGTGACCGACTCTGGGGTTGCAGCGCTCATCTCGCTTTATTGGCCAAGGAAGCCGGCGTACAGCTTCCAGGTCATGTGGCCAGCATGACTAAGCCGCTTCTGGCAAACCAGAGCAGTGCACGGAAACGCCGTTTATCTTCCCGCCGGAGTGGTACCTATTTATCTACTTGCACTTTGACGTGCTTTCGAACTGCTAGGTTGGCAGGAGTCACACAAGCATAGCATTTGTTAAAGAAGGAGAAACTAGTTGGATAGCCTTGGATTGTGCGGAGAAGGGAGAATTTGTTGTGACAGAAGAGATGGAGAAGGATGAACGGGTGGATATTTTGAGTGTACTGAATTGGGAAGAAGAGTTAGGAGGATAATGTGGGTTTTCCTTTGGCTTTAATGCTAGTTAGTGAGTTAGAATGAGCAAAGAATATATTAGGAATTATTTGTGAAGTGCTTCTTAAGTGCATTTTACAGATGGATAATCTCAGGCTGCACTTGAAATGATGACGTATATAGTGTTAAAGTTGCATGAGCAACCGATCGGAGAGGAAGAGGAGTGCAATAAAACCAATTGCCTAGGCTTGGTCAATGCTCCTAGCCCTAGGTGTATCGCCACCCAGTTATGCTTTATAACGTGAGCAGAGCTTGCTGACATAAATGAATGTGGTTGTGCCTGCAGAACTCAACCCCCCACCTTTGACAGCAATGCTCTGCACAGCAAGGCTTTCACTGGCTTTCGAAACACCACCTGTGTTTGTAAAACAGCTCCATTCATGTTGCGTGCTGCTCTTGCATCCCGGTACGCAGAGCCACAATTGGGAAAAATACAGAAGCTTAGGTGGTAGATTGTTCAGTACAGTACAGGCAGCCCCCATTTACGTGAGAGTTACATTCCAAGGCACTGTGCGCATCAGTGAAATTGTGTGCATTTGAAACACCACTGGAAAAGCCTGCAAACAGCCCGTCCTGTTCTGCCCCTTTTTGTGACACTTTTGGGTCACTTCCGGGTTTGGTGTGATATGCAGGCCCGTGGTCACAAACATATTGAATGTGTGTAAATGGAGGGTTGCCTGTAATTCAATTTGCAGTGCCCTTATTGCCGGGAACGGCTGGATTATGTATTCAAGAGACGTTTTGATTTGCAGATCTTCAGTGCCTGCATAGGTTTCTCTCTATACCACGAAAACGTGAACTTTGCTTCCTCCATAAAAATGATAGCTGAGATCAATCTGAAGTTAACAATCTTCTTTACCAGCAGTCAGACGTTGTGCAAAGCTCTGCTTAATGCGTTAAGGAAAGTATGCTTTCCCCCTAAGAAAGTTACATAAATAGCTTTAACCTATCTGTTCTTTTTGTGTATCAAGATCTACAATGTGCACTGACTGCAGTGTGCATTATATTTCATTTGGTGTCTAACCTTAGACTAGGTACTAGTGTGAGTTGTTTCTCCACAGCACTGCTGAATGGTTTAGGAGATAATGCAATAGATGAATGGGAAACCCTTCACAATTTGCAAGGGGTATTATTATTATTATTATTATTATTAAACACTTCAGTAAGATGTAAGTTATAAATCCTGCTCAGTGTCACTTAGAAAGGGAAAGCGTTCAGCTTCTATATCCAGGAATGTTGAGCCCTCCAATGGCTCCAGTGGGAGACAAGCATGCTGCGCACATAATAAAAAATTTAAATGATGCATAACGAATCCATGATTATCAGGGCAGAATTGCATGTCATGAAGCAGCACACAGTTATCAAATAGTGATTTCCCTATAAGGTGAATAGTGTGAATGGGAAAATTATGCAGGAGAGAATTGCCAAATGCAGATGTGCACTGAATGAGCCTGTTCCTCACTTGTGCCAGTTCTCTGCTGCAAATGCATCTCTGGTGGGCTCTGAAGCTTGACATAAACCTGACTGTGTGGGGAGTGGCCTGGGGTGTGTGTCTGTGTCAGCATTTGCAAGGGAAGATTGGAGACATTCAACATCCCTCTCCCAAATGCCACACTTGTATTACTTTCACAAACAGTATTTGGGGAAAACTTCTTGCCAAGGTAGCATGTAATTCCACCTTATAGCCTTACCTGCTTTTACCTGTGAATGAGCCACATTGGGCACGGCGGTGATTGTTTCCTGTGCCATCTTATTTGCTGTGCTCTTAAGGGTGGGCTATAAAAGGGAATAGATGAATCTATGAGGGGATAGGAATGTTCTTGGCTAATAGCCGCAGCAGATCATCTGTTTTCAGAGATGGACGGATAATCAGGGATGTTGCTCCGTTTATGAACACAGCAACCTAGACGGCTAATATCACAAGATAGAAAGATGGCCCTGCTTAGTAGTCTAATATCACTGATCTAACCCTACTTAGCAGGTGGCGCTGTGGGTAAAAGCCTCAGCGCCTAGGGCTTACCGATCGAAAGGTCGGCGGTTCGAATCCCTGCGGCGGGGTGCGCTCCCGTCGTTCGGTCCCAGCGCCTGCCAACCTAGCAGTTCGAAAGCACCCTCGGGTGCAAGTAGATAAATAGGGACCGCTTACTAGCGGGAAGGTAAACGGCGTTTCCGTGTGCGGCTCTGGCTCTGGCTCTGGCTCTGGCCAGAGCAGCGATGTCACGCTGGCCACGTGACCCGGAAGTGTCTCCGGACAGCGCTGGCCCCTGGCCTCTTAAGTGAGATGGGCGCACAACCCCAGAGTCTGTCAAGACTGGCCCGTACGGGCAGGGGTACCTTTACCTTTACCTTTTTAACCCTACTTAGTAGTCCCTAAACTCTTTATTCTTGTACTTCTACTCCTCTTGGATACCTGACGTTCGGGAATGGGAAACTGGCAAAATCCCACCTAATTACGGGGGTGGGGAGGTGAGTTTGTAACAGTGAAAAAGCTGAACCTGAGGCAACCTGATTTTCATTTTTTGGTCATGCCTTGATATTTGCCTTGATAGGTGAAAAACCATTTGAGTGTCCAAACTGCCGTGAACGTTTTGCTCGAAACAGCACACTCAAATGCCACCTGACAGCATGCCAGTCCAGCGCTGGTGCTAAAAAGGGACGGAAGAAACTTTATGAATGTCAGGTATGTAATTTTGCCCATTGTGATTCTGGTCTAGCGAATTTGATCATGTAGACAGCCTGTGTTGTCGACAAGGTGGCCGGGGCGGGGTTGTGGGAGCTGATCTCCAGTTTGGGTTTGCTGCAGAACACTTAGGACTGGGTTGTTGCAGCAACATGTGGTGCTAAGCTACACAGGACCCTGTAGTAATAGTTAGAAGCCTGGAGCCCTTAAAGTGTCAGAAGAGAAGAGAGATGTGTCAAAGCCATTCTCCCTGTTTTCAGAGTTTATCTTAAAGTTGTTTGTGTAAAGCCCATGCTGATAGCTGAATTGGTTTTAACTGAAATAGTACTCTTTCTTCTCAGTGCTTTAATATAATAGTTTGTTGTTTCTCCAAAATTTAATGCTGGGGTGTGAGTGAAGATCCACTTGGACTAATTGCAATGGGGATGTTTTTGGACCTAGTATCTGCTTGTTTTTATACCATATCTAGAATTTGGTAGATAGTAAGAAATTATTCTTAGCTGCTGTAACTTTATTAAGTTCTATCTCCCCACAGTATTTTATGCAATGATGATTTATGGAGTGATGATGTTAGTAACGTCTCTTCAAATTGTGAGATTAAAGTTGGATTCTAATATACAGTCCACCAGAGAATCTTTACAGCTTATTGTATAGTATACTTTCAAATTTGGTATGAAAAAACCCTCTTGTTTTCTCATGTAGAATTGTATATTTGCTTTAATTCTTGGAGTTTTTTTTATTACAACAAATAAATTTGAGTAGAATATCTTGCGATTTTGCAAATTCAGATATGCGAGTTTGAAATGGGAAATTGATTTTTGGTAACACTGCTATTTTCAAAGTGGAGATTGTTCCAGAAAAGACTAAGTTTAATTTTCCCCACTGATACTTTGTCTTTAGCACTATGTTCATTTTTGTTGTTGTTGTTGTTGTTGTTGTTAAAGATGGGCACAGAAGCAGTTTTCCCCCCTTTATTTTATTGCTATTGCAGAAGACTAATCAATGTTATTCTTCTGGCTTTCCTTCACTTGCTTGGCAAGAGATCCTGCTTCCTCTCTTTCTGGCATGTGCTCCAGTGACAGCACCCTTAGGGGATGGCTGTTAGGTTAGGATGCCCTGCCTTTTGTGTAGCACACTTGCAGCAAAATTCTTGCAAAATGTTTGTCTGGTCATGATTAAAAAAATGTCGTTACTCTGCAGTTCACCACTTTACTACTCAATGAGCATGGGGAGCACCCACAGTCCTCCCTTGTTGGTCCTCAGACCACAGGCAGATTGCACCACAGAGATGTAATGTTTTTAAGCATTGATCTCTATAGTAAACTCTATATAAACAATTTTCCATGTTGAGTTTATATTTATTTTCTTTAAAATATTTATATACTAGATTTTGTTTCAGAGTAATTTGCAACTTTAAAAAGCAATAAAACCAAATATTAAAGATATAAGCACAGGGAGTTGGCAATGTATTAAATACCTTGAATACTGGGAGAAAGGGCTTTGTCTGGTACAGCACCTGAAAGAAACAGTTGGAACCAGGCAAAACCTTCTTGGGGAGGGAATGCCATGGAGGAAGGCCAAAAAACCAAACTTTGAGTGAATGGCTGTCAGACTAAAAGAAGCTGAGTTGCTTAGTGATAGCGCATTTGAAGATGGACAGAAGAACCTATTAAACAGCCTTGCAAAAAGCCCACAAAAGTTACAAGCATGCAGTATTTTTGCTAGCCTGCTGGGAGCTATCCCAGAAGGGATGAGAGTCCCCTCCCTCCTGCAGTAACTTGCTGCATTTCTGTGATGGGCGTGGAGAAGAAGGCTTCCCTTCTAGGACAGCCCACTTGCCCGTATTTTTCGCTCTATTGGACGCACCGGACCACAGAACGCACCTAGTTTTTAGAGGGGGAAATCAAGGGAAAAAATATTATCCCCCCCCCAGCCCCAAAGAGCAACGGACAGGCTGCGCGCTTCCTCTTTAGCCTTGAGCAGCATCTTTAGCCTTGCACAACGGGATGGATCGTGCCCGCTGTCCACTGGGGCTGGACTAGATGACTCCTGGGGTTCCCTTCCAACCCTGCAGTTCTGTGACCTCGGAAGTTGTTGGGGGTCTCCACCACTGGAGGCTTTATCTGCCTGGCGTTCTTTAGCTGTGATTCCTACATTGTGAGGGGCCTGGGCTAGATGACCCTCGGGTGGCCCTCGCAACTCTATACAGTCCTACACTTCTGCGGCAGGAGATCCACAGCCGCTTCACACAATGCCCACTCCCAGTTTTCATTGGAGAGTCATGTGGCTTCACTGTCTAGGTAGGTACCCCCCTACCTGCCACTCTTCCCTCACCCCACTTAAGCCGAGGGAATTCCTGCCCAGAGAAGCTCCCAGGTGAGGCAAGGGTTAAGATCTACCTCTGGTAAATGGCTTTGTATCCTCCCTCTTTCCCGTTTCTCTTCTTCTTCTATGCTAGTTCCTTCTCTTGTGTTTTGTTTAATCTGTTTTTATTGTATACTAAAATAAAAGCTGCAAAGTTTCCTTTTTTATAATATTCCCCCCCTCCAAACTAAAACGTTAATCTAGATAAAAACACTGATCCAGAGGAAAATAAGGGGGTGGAGAAAGGACGAAAAAAGAAAAAGAGGTAGAGATAGAGAGATTTTCAAAAAGTTAGCTTCTTTAGCCTTGTGCAGTCTCCCGCTGGAGAGGCGCGCACGGCTAAAGAGGAAGCCCGGGCAGCGAGCGGGATGGATCGCGCTCGCTGCCCGGGCTTCCTCTTTAGCCTTGCACAGCCTCCCACGGCTGGAGAGGCGCACACGGCTAAAGAGGAAGCCCGGGCAGCAAGCGCGATCCATCCCGCTCGCTGCCCGGGCTTCCTCTTTAGCCTTGCACAGCCTCCCACGACTAGAGAGATTGCGCAAGGCTTTTCTAGAGGAGGGAGAAGGGACTGACTGGCCGCGTCAGTCCCTTCTCCCTCCTGGGGAAAAGCCCGCAAGAGCCGCGCGAAGCTTGTGTGTGGCTCTTGGGGGCTTTTCCTGCTTGCCTCCCCCCCTGCATTCGCTTCATAGGACCCACTGACTTTTCCCCTTAGTTTTTAAGACGGAAAAACTGCGTCCTATGGTGCGAAAAATACGGTAGATTCTGTGCTGGCCATAGAGGAGGGATTCAGTTTTTCTCTCCTCTGCTTATCCATCCAGTCACCTGCTTCCAATTCCTTGTTACCTATAGCTGCCAGGCGAGTGCTTCAAGGCAAGGTGCATTACTATAACTTTTTTTAGAAGAGAGAAGTGTAATGATTTTACTAATGATAAAAATGTTTAAGGTGCTAAATAAGTCTTATTGCAATAGCTTTCCAAAAGACTAGATGCACATGCAGGCAGTCATTGGTTGTGTCATTCTATGGAGCTAATCCAGTGTAAGGACTGTGCAGTTCTGCATAATGCCTTTGGAGGTTCCCTTAACTATTATTTAGTTAGTTAGCGGGTTGCTTGTAACTGTGAACTGATTTATAGTTAGCCCAATTGGCTGACGCAGGGAAAGTTAGGTCCTAAGCAGTGGAATTGTTTTGTTGCCACCTGGGGTTTTAAAGAAATAAACTGAATTGAAAAGAATGGTCTGAAGACATACAATGAACTTTGGTTAGCATTACTACAGCTGTTGTGTTTTGTTCTTTCAGGTCTGCAACAGTATATTTAACAGCTGGGATCAATTCAAGGATCACTTGGTAATACACACAGGTGACAAGCCCAACCACTGTACCTTATGTGACGTGTGGTTTATGCAAGGCAGTGAACTGCGGAGGCACCTGCAAGAAATGCATAACATCACAGAACGGCTTGTGACCGAGGACATTCTTCCAGTGGACAGCAACCCAGTGGCTTCCATGACTATCATAGAGCAAGTGGAACAAGTCCATGTCCTGCCCGTAATCCAGGTCCAGGTGGATCCAGCACAAGTGACTGTAGAGCAGGTGCATCCGGATTTGATACAGAATAATCAAGTGAAAGGTGAACAAATAGCGGAGCTACAAGAGCAGGTGGAGATAAGCTACTTAGAAGTGGAGCACATTCAGACTGAGCAAAGTGCTGAAGTGCACATGGAGGAGCTAGACGTGGAGCATGTGAACCAGTTACAAATGGAAGAGGTTCAGGCGCAGCTTATAGAGGAAACTGATATAGAGCAAGTAGAATCGGGACATGTGGATCAAGGAGAGCTGGAAGCAAACCCGCCTGTTCAGGCAGAGGAGGTGGAAGCACACACAGCAGATCATGAAGAATCTGATGATTTAAAAACTCAGCCAATAGTGGATATGCAAGAGGAAAAGGTGGAAACCTAGGAAATGTTGACTGCAGTACCTGTGATTTGGAGGGTGGGGTGGGAAATGTAATACCAAACTATTTTTGTTAATTTACTTGTATGACTTTTGCACCACCAATGGATGGCTTTCTTGTATCGATGCTGTTGGGGAAGTGGACAGGTGGACCAAAGTTAGGATATTTGATTAAACTGCCCTTCTTGAGTTTTTTTTTTGGGGGGGGGATGGGGGATAACCCCCCTTTCCTAACAAACAACAAACAAAAAACAAAAAAACCACGGAACAAAGCCTATTCTAGAGATGAACAAGCTTTGTGTGAAGTTTAATAGTAGAGTTTTGCTAGATTGTACCATTTAGGTCATACTGTTGTCATTGGGAGAGTCTTCCGGAGCAAGTTCTGTTTTCTTTTCTGAGTATGAGTTTAGTGTTAAAACAGCAAGGTTCCAACATTCAGATGGATTATATAAGGACTGCAGACAATTTATCCCCTTTCCCCCTCTAATATTAATTTTTGCAGTAGCTGCAGTCTTTGCTTTATTTATCTTCTTCAGGTTAGCCACAGATCCAATTCACGCATCACAGCAAATGCAGCAGTCTCTCCTGCTTCACGCTTCCAGCGAGAGCAAAAAACCACAGCCCCTGGTTAAATGCTATGTCTGAACTGGTTAACTATGGTTTACTGTGACATGTGAACACACTCCTTGTCTTTAAGCCTGGAAGTAGATTGGTATGGAAGTAGAGTGTGTTACAGGTTTTCTTTTTGTTTTTTTTTAAAAAGAACCCTTGTGCCTTCTCACAACTAAGGAATTAAACTTCCACAAAGCTTTTAGGACATTTACAAAGCTAATGCAGAAGAGACAGTGTAGATATTGCTGTACAGTGCTTTGTAATTTTGTTTACAATTGTCAGCTACCAGGGTTTTTTGCATTACAATAAACTTAAGATGGGGGGGGGGATTAGTTCAACACGGGCAGTTTTGTTTTGATTTAAAGGGCCAATTATAATAGGAATATTTTGGCTGCATCTGTAGCAAGGAATGAGTTGGCTGAAAGGTTGCACTGGCATCTTATCACCAGATTTTTATTTTTAGAAAAAAAAGGTACATTTTATATTTAAAGAAAATGCGTTTAAAAAAAATACAAAGTAAATGTGTCTGCTCAATGCATCAGGCTACTGTTTTATTATTTAAACTTTTTTGAACCTTTACAGAAAGATCTTGTGCTTAAAAGATTGGGGGGGGGATCAAAAGCCATAGGTATGAGTGTTTTAACTGTGGATTTATAAGAGTAGGAGTGTAAATATTTAATCAGTATTATTGGACAATAAAACAGTACCAACCACAAAATTCTCAGTTAATGTAGTATTTGTTCCTTCTTAGGGCCGTTTTGGATGTTATACAAAAAAGTTGGGCTGGTCCAGGAGTGTAAGCTTTTCAGGGAGCTGTGGCCAATCCTGTCCTTACAATATGTGCATTCAGTTTGTTGCCAGTGCCAGCACTAGACACTTTGCTGCCTTAAATGCCACCCTCCCTTCCCTCATTGGGCCAACACTTTAAAGTTTTGCTGCATCATTGAGACACCAATGCCTGCCTTCATCAGATGGGTCCCTCCTGATGCTGTTGAACTGCAGCTCCCATCAGTCCCAGCCAGCATACACAGTAGTTGGGTGTGATGGGATTCTGTGGTCCAACAGCATCTAGAGGACCACAGATGGATTGGGCTTCCTTAAGTGAGGGTTTTGACCTCCTTGGAGGTGTTTTACTGCACTTTTATCCTGTTTTCCCTCTAAGCAGCTCAAGCAAGCATCCATGTTTTTGCCCTCGCAGGCAAGTTAAGGTGACAGATGTTAATTAGTATAAGGTTACACAATGGGTCTCCTGACCTGAGTGGGGAATTGAACCCGGATCTCCTAATCCCTAGTCATGACACACTAACCACTACACTACACTACACTGCACTACATCCATGTATCTTGGGAAGCCTAGGCCTGTGGATCTCCTTTACCAGGAGAGGCTCAAACAGGGATTGTGTTGAAAATGTGAGCCATTGCCTAGCGAGCAGAATGCTCAGGAAAAGCAATGCAAATAAATTAAGGGCATCATAGAGATTGCGGGTTAGAGTGGCTGCATTCAAATGGAAAGGGGAAAAGAAGACTCCAGTTCTTGACATTCTTCTGTGGCCAGCATCAAGACACTCCCATGCTGGAGTTCAGAGTGATTGGAGATGTGCTTGTGCTTTCTCCACAAACTGCTTGCACCATCTTCTAAAGCTTTTATCTCCTACACTGAGCCATGGGTGATGTAAAAGTGCACCCCACCCCACCTGAGGGTGCTTATAAGGAAGGCACTTTTCACATACAAATTGTAAATTGAAGTATATGCTGCTGGGAGTTTCAATGTAATAATAATAATAATAATAATAATAATAATAATAATAATAATAATAAATTTTATTTATACCCTGCCCTCCCCTGCCAGAGCCAGGCTCAGGGTGGCTAACACCAGTAAAATTACAGTTAAAACATAATGGGGGGGACCAATTTAAAATACAGCTTAAAATGCAATTTAAAATGCAGCCTCATTTTAAAAGTAGCCCATAGATCAAAGCCCTAAGGGAAGGGAAACATAGGGGTCTGACTGAGTCCAAACCAAAGGCCAGGCGGAACAGCTCTGTCTTGCAGGCCCTGTGGAAGGATATCAAGTCCCGCAGGATCCTAGTCTCTTGTGACAGAGCATTCCCCCATGTAAGGCTTCTGTTCTAAGTATTCCTGGTTGGAACTTAACTCTTCTCACACTCCATAGGACTGACTTCAGAGAAGGTAAGTTAAGGATGGGGCTGTTACTGCGAAATACATTTTAACAAGTCTTAAAAATGGTCTTAATGGTCTTCCCAATACCTTTTTTCCACTGATGTCATCACTACAGTGATGGCTGTATGTCTAGAACCAAATACTCAAAGCTGGAGGTCGGTAACTGGAAATCTGCTCTGGAAAAAGATGGGAAGATAACGCAGAAGACACCGGAATGGAACAGGGAGGCAATGATATCTGAATTTTCTATTTTTAAAGTATGTGAACTTGGGGGAGTTCCAATGACTTGGTAGCATTGCAAACTGTATAACGAAGTGTACAAAATTAATGACAGGCTGTATCAAGTGCTGGATCTACAGTATAAGGAAAGGTGGTGTTTACACTTAAGTAGGCTAGAGGGCAGTACTGCGTGTTTTCAAGGAGGATCAGGAGCGACCTGTAAGCAAAGAAGTAGCTGCCTGTTGTACAAATCCAACATACTACCATTTTGGCTAGCTTTTTTTGTGTGGGGGGGTGTTGCTTTGCAGTACATCTTGGCTGCTGATTCCTTCCTGTTTACACATATTGGTTCATGGACAACAGTTTTCTTCCACACCTGGAAAGAAATGATATGCCATTGTGTGTGATAATGTACTGGCAGCCACTGCTCAGTGCTCTCATTGGGAAGAAGAGTACAAGCTAGAAGCACAAGGAAACGATGTACAGAATGTTGTTGCCGTTTTTCTTTTAATGACTGGGTTTACTTGCCATGATGTGAATTGCATTCTTTTGCCCCCTGCTGTTTCCTGCATTCAGATATGTTTAGAAACAATGTGTGCTTAGCAAGGGGTAGAAGTGGGAATGACAACACATATCATGAGTGGTGATCCCTCTTTCAAGCCACCCTCAGTTTTTAAAACTTCGTCTCCATCCGATTTGTGCAAGGTACTACCTGGTAGCTTAGTATCGCATCTGTACAGCAATTCTTTCTTAGGAAAGAATATTGTGTGTGGAGCTGTCCATGGTTTCTAGGAACAGTGATTCCTTGAATAGTAAGCAGAGTAGACACTTCAGCATCCACAGTGGGTTTGAACCTACCCAGGGACTGTATATTTTAAGGCAGTGACATCTCTGCCTATATATATATATATATATATTGTATTGCCCCACCTTGAGCGGGGGGTGGGGCGGTGAGGGCATTGCTGCTCCCAGTTTTCCAGCTTGCCTCTTTTCTCCCTTCACCCAGCTTAACAATACTAGTTGTTGTTTGTTGTTGTTGTTGTTAATAGATTTCGTGTACTTCTAATTGCTTTTTTAAATGAATGGTTCCCCCCACCCCCAATGTGGCATTTCTTGTTTTTATATGTGAGCTGCCTCCATCCCCTTCAGAGGTGAACAGGCGTGGTAATTAAAGCAAAGTATTATTATTAATAGCAATAATATCAATAACGAGGCAGGCAGAAACCCAACAGGTGAATCCTTTTCGCAGCCACGCTGTTGCGAACGCGCTGCTATAGAAACCAGCCCAAGGCGCGCGGCCGGCCACGCCCTCCCTCCCTGCGAGCCGATTGGTTCTCCCGTCGGCTCTCCCTCCCCCTTCCTGGGGCTCCCTCCGTTCTGCCCGCTCTCCCACGCCGCCGCCCCGCCTTTCCCCTCGGCCATGCGCGCACGCGCCTTCTCTCTTTGGCTTTCCCGGCGGCGGAGCAAGAGCCTTTCATTGGCTCCCGCGCGGCGGCTGCAATGAACCCCCTGCGGCGCGCGGCTGCCCGCCTGCTCCTCCTGGCTCCACCTGCCCGGCAGGTAAGAGGCGGGAAGGGCGCTGCGCGAAACCTCCAGAGCTCAGCAGGGCTTACCTGCAAGGAAGGGGACGCCGGCGGCATGCTGAGGGATGGAATGGAGCGGGAAGGACCGTGGGTGGAAGGTCCCGGGTTCAACCCCCGGCGTCTCCAGGTAGGATTTGGGGGCGGAGGGTGTCCCCTGCCTGCAACTGTGGATGGAGAGCAGCTGCAATGAGTCCTGGGTTCAAATCCCCACTCAGCCACCATGAAGCCCGTGGGTGACCTCAGTCCCGCCTACCTCACAGGGCTGTTGGGAGGAGAGCAAGGGGAGGGGGGGGGACCATAAACGCCACCTTGAGCTCCTTGGAGGAGACGTAAAAGGCAATACTGTGCAATACTGAATGGGCACATAAGGCAGCTTCCTCTCTCTGTCCTACACACCTGCAAATATTTGGGATGAAGGGCTCCAAAATTAGGAACCCCGAGGTACTGTATGCACACTTGAAATAATGGACTTTGTGGTCCGCCTACAATGCGTTCTATTTAAGTTGCTTTGGGCAGCTGTGATGCATCTTGCAAATTAACTGTGGAAGCAATCATGGGGATCAAGAACAGGTGGTGAACTGGGTGTTTGTGTGTACACATCTATACTTGCTGACTGAAGTGGATTCTAGTCTACAAAAGCTTTGCCGTAATCCATTCCTTGCTGTTCTTTCTCTCTCCTGGTGGTTACGGCACATAGTTTTATTATGCGGTGGATATGCAGCGTGTTCCCAGGACCATGTCACCCAGACAGAAACTCAGTTTTGCCTTGGTGCATATGTCATCTCTTTTGTTAGTTCTGCATCTTAATGTGGCAAATGTGATCTGCTCCGGGTAGTAGTTGTTACGAACCAGCTAAGGGTTGGCTATGGACATGCATCCTGCGACCCTGGCTCAATCAGGTTAGCTCACTATCACTACTTATACATGAGTGGGTATCTATGCCATCCCTTCAGCACAAGATTGTTTTGGACAATACTGTTGTGCATTCAGGAAACCTGTTGTGCATAGAATTGAGGACTGTATCTGTGTGGTGTATCTGTTTAACTTTCAAACACCTCAAAGTAAACACATCAACACATTATATTTTTAGGGCTATGTTGTTGTTGTTGTTGTTGTTTTAAAAAACACATTAGAACCTGTTGGATGAAGAGGAGGATGCACCTATGGTATTATTTTTTTGTACTGCCTCTATTATGATTCCACTGGCAGACCTGCTCCTCTAGGACTTCAATAGTCATCCATTTGGCCTCTGTGAGAATAGAGTTCACACTAGAGGGGCCACTGGACTGACCCTGTAGGTTCTTCTTAAGTTCTTATTCAAACCTGTCTCTCCCTTCTAGAGTTTACCATCGTGGGAAAAACTTCTCGTTATTATTTTTAATGGCTACAATTTTACAGCATGTGTTTTTACAGCTTAATGAACCTGGGCTCCCTTTGTTACACATGTACCCAATGAAAGCAACAAACGCACAATAATAAATTTCATTGGATTGACTTTGCTGGAAACATGTCCTGGGTGTTGTTGCTGTACTGGAAGCAGATATCTTCTGAGAGGATTAATAGGATGCAATTTCTATTTGTTGTCCTGACAACCATGACTCCACATCCCCGTTTGTTCATCCACGCAGGTTAATCTAATTTCAGGATTAGCTCATCAGTATCAAGCCGCAGCGGGGAAAACATCTGGGATCGATGCCATGGGATTAATTAAAAGGAGTAACACGCTCATATAGGGCTATTATACTCTGTAATCCAGGGAAGTATTAGCAATGGACTTTCAGTGTCCTCAAACTGTGTTTTGGGTATTAATAGGATTCCTTTGAAGCTTATCGGGGGGTGGGGGGGTCAGTATTTGTGTACTTTCTTTGTTTGATACACCACTCTTTTTAAAATCATCATAATCCCAGAGCAGCCTACATAATGAAACATTAAAATAGGATAAAAAACCATAATGTTATAAAAGTTGGGTGTCACCCCCACTCTCTGCCGAGATTCCAGGCACCCGCCCAGGGGCTCTGCTCGTTTGGAGAATTGAAGGCAAGTTAGCAAAGCTTACAGAGAAGCTCAGAGACAATGGCAGTGAGAAATTTAAAAAAGGTTAGGAAACATTTATTGTATATGTACAAAAATATGGTATACAAATAGAAACATTTGCAAGTGTTAAATAATGAGCCTAACATAGGCAATTTGAAATATTAATGTATGATGGTAGTTTGTTAAATATTGATAATATAAGAAAAATAAGAAAAAGAGGTTTTAGATAAGAAACCATACTTATTAAGAAAAACAAGAAAACATACTTATTTAATGAACCAGAAAAGGAGAAGGAGGGAAGTCAGGAAGCTAAAGAGAACCTCCAAAATATGTTTATATATACTGAAAATGTGTCATGATTAAGGTTTATTTATATTCTGTTTTATTTTTTGCTTTATTTTCCTTTTATTCCCCCCCCAAAAAATTGTATTATCTCTATGGAGAATACTTGGTGAAGTTAAAATTGTAAAATCAATAAAGATTATTTAATAATAATAAAAGATCAAAGATGTGGCAGAGACCATCATAGCTTTAAGAAATATGATTTATTCACATATTCTTCCCTCCCTGTGTGTGTGTGTGTAAGCACATGCACACACACCAAACACAAGGAATCTCATTCTGTAACTACCTAAAATTTCTCAGTTTGTGGGAACGGCAGCAGAAACCAGAGGTTTCTTTGCCTCTCAAGCACAGCAGAGTTGGGTAGCTTTGGACAGTCGGCTTCTCCTGTCAGAGGCAATATGCCTCTGGGTGGTACTGCTTGCTAGGAATCACAACTATGTGTATATGCTGTAGGGGGTACTGTTGTGCTCAGGTTCTGCTTGCAAGCATCTGGTTGACCACTGTGAGAACAGAATACTGGGCTAGATGGGCCTTTGGCCTGATTCAGTAGAATATTCTTATGTTCTTAGCTTTGTCCCTTTTGCCAAGTGCACGATGCAGATCTTAACCGCAGTTGCACATGAAGACCCTGCATGTGACTTTGCTGCATCTGAAGCAGCCTCCCAGTTTGGGGCAGCGAGGCAACTTCTTTCATTGCATTCAGCAGACTATGAATAAACTCCCCCCTGCCCCAGGGGGAACATGGAGTTGTAGAGGCTCATAAATGCCTATGACGGGAAAGTTAGCGCTATAGGGCTGATGGATTTGTGTGTCTCGTTCCCCTTTGTTCTCTCTTGAATAATATGGACTCAGGATGAGGCAGACAGCTAATCTCTGGAGCATTAAGTAATTGCTCTCAGAACTGCGCCTTTTGCTGCTGTGCCCACATGTGAAAAAACAGTGCCGGGTTGTGGGAATTCTGTAAGGGTTATGGGAACTTTTTAAAGCAGCTCTTTCAAACCGAGGACCCTTTGCTTGTAATCTCACAGAGGAGCCCAAACCTCGTAACTGAGGGGTAGGCAATTTGCATCTTAATGGGCTCGGTGCATGCCTGTAGCATTATACTTGAAGTTGTTGCCTCCTTCTCCTGCACGGCCACCCCGCAACGCACTCCAGATCAATGGGGCAGAATCTAATAAGGGGCTATAAGGCCAGTGAGAGCCCAGCTTCTTTTCTCTCACACACAGTGTGGATTCAGCAGCAGCTTACAAATGACTGCTTCTCCACCACCTCCTCTCCGTTTCTTGCTCCTTCTCTCTCTGGAACTCAGGACACCGTACTGGAGGTTGCCAAGCACCCTTTCGTTTTGGGAACCAGTGCTGCTGCACCCAATCCTGCTTAGCTTCAGAAATGTCACAAAGCAGGGTGCAATTCCAAGGGGGTAGTTTGAACATACGCAGCTGGTGTGCTTTGTTTTGCGGCCACAAGGCAACTGGCGCAGTTTGATAAAATGCACCCTATTTTAGGCCACCCCTGCTTCCCATCACTCCCTCCGCTGCACCTGATGGTGCAGCTACTGCCAAGTCGCATGTTAAACATGTCCTGTGGGAGCGCCTGGGGTTCTCTTATCCAGTTCCCTCCTCTGTATCTAGCCTCAGTTCTGGAGCCGTATTCAAGGGTTATAGAAACGGGAAAATTCCATTCACAAGGAGGCAGAGGAGGAATAGTTTATGGGGAAAGTGTGCTAGCCTTGGGTTGAAGAGTAGTGAGCATGTGAACTGGGCAGCCAACTTCTTCTTGCTTGGGCTCCTTGCACGATGTAGGGACCCTAATCTTCCGCAGCTTCTACCTTGCATGTGCAGCCACCATGAGTTCAGGAGGGTCTCTGCTTCAGACAGTGGTCCTCCAACTTGAGGAGGAGGGGGTGGAGGAGAAAGGGGGCTGGATTTAGCACACTCTGCTCCACAACAACCCCTCTTTTTCCGCGTGTAGCTCCCAAATTTCTACCATGCCCAAATATGGCTTGATTGATCATGCCATCTGTAAGCTTTATTCAGGTTCCTGAGACTTTTTGAAATATTGGGTGATGAAAGAATTCTCCTGGTCTTCAGGTAAGACTGGTGTGTGGCACAATGGGCCTAGCAGTCCCCATTTGCCACTTTTCTAATTTCCCCTCTGCTATGTTTTAGATCAGGGGTCGGCAATGTGCAGCCCATGGGCTGGATGCAGCCCACAAAGACAGTTTTACCGACCCACGAGCCGCCCCCCAAACCGAGCTGTCAGCTCAGTGAATCCCCCACACGCTGCACTATACCGGCTATGGGGTTGCGGCACTCATCTTGCTTTCAGGCCAAGAGAGCCGGTGTTTGTCCACAGACAGCTTTCTGGGTCATGTGGCCAGCATGACTAAACTGCTTCTGGTGCAACAGAATACCATGACGGAAGCCAGAGTGCATGAAAATGCCGTTTACCTTCCTGCCACAGTGTTACCTATTTATCTACTAGCATTGGTGTGCTTTTCAAACTGCTAGGTTTGCAGGAGCTGGGACAAAGTGATGGGGAGCTCACCCCATCACATGAATTCGAAGTGCCGACCTTCCGATCGGCAAGCCCAAGAGGCTCAGTGGTTTAGACCGCAGCGCCACCCGCATCCCTCTAATTAATTAATGCCCTTTGTAAGAGTAATTAATACCCTCTGAAATATGGCTTGCCTGATATGGAAAGTGCATGGATTTAAAATCCAAGTCAGTGGAGGATGGAGTGACATGCAGAACTGTCAATTTCACAAATACAGTGCAATACCACTAAGAAGATGTTAAGCTAGTTTTATAAAAAACATAAATATCCACAAGGATTGTGTCTTTGTAGTAATAGTTCTGCACAGCAGCCTTCTCCAGCTGTTTTTGTGCTCCAGGTGTTTTGGACTATAACTCCCACGAAGTTGCCATCGCTAAAGTTGCATAGTTGCCAAGGTGAAACAGGGGATATCTGCACCAGCTCACTGCAACAACTCTTAACTTTAAAACTTTTTGTTTGGGTTTCTTGTCTTGTAGAACATTGTGGGACGTTGGGACAAAAGACATCATGGCTTTGCAGGTCGGAGCGAAACAATACAAACTTAAAGCTTTTGCAGATGACCTAGTCTTGACCCTGCAGGAGCCAGAATCTAGTACGAAAAGAGTGTTACAATTGATTCAAGACTTTGGTCGGGTGGCGGGATTTAAATTAAACAAACAGAAAACTAAGGTGCTGGGAAAAAAATTGACAGATACAGAGTCAGAACGGTTTCAGAGAGAGACAGAACTAACTGTGGTTAAAAAAGTAAAGTACCTAGGGGTAAACATAACAGCAAAAAATCTGAGTCTTTTTATGAAAAATGTTGGTCTGAAATTAAAAGAGACTTAGACAGTTGGACAAAATTGAAACTTTCCTTGTTAGGCCGAATTGCTGCTATTAAGATGAATGTATTGCCAAAAATGTTGTTTTTGTTTCAAACACTACAGATTGTGGACAAGACGGAGTGCTTCTGGAAGTGGCAGAGAGACATCTCTAAGTTTGTCTGGCAGGGCAAAAAGCCCAGAATTAAGTTTAAGATATTAACTGATGCGAAAGAAAGAGGGGGCTTTGCCCTGCCAGACCTAAAGTTGTACTATGAGGCCGCAGCTTTCTGCTGGCTAAAAGACTGGCTACTTCTCGAGGACACTGACGTTCTGGATCTGGAAGGTTTTAACAATGCTTTTGGTTGGCATGCATACTTATGGTATGATAAGGTTAAGATCAGTAAGGCCTTTAAGAATCATATTGTCAGAAAAGCAGTGTTTAATGTCTGGACAAAATATAAAGACTTATTGGAAAATAAAACTCCAAGGTGGCTTTCACCGCTGGAAGCTAAGGCCCGAAAAAGACCCAATATGGAGGCCAAATGGCCAAAATATTGGGAAATACTAGAAAAAGATGGAGACAATTGGAAATTGCAGAATTTGGAGAAAATGAAGGATAAAGTGCGAGACTGGTTACACTACGCTCAGATTAAAGAAGTTTTTAAAAATGACAAAAAGTTAGGGTTCCAGGTGGAGAAATCGAAGTTGGAAACAGAACTGTTAGAGCCTAAGACTAAGGTACTCTCAAGAATGTATAACTTGCTGTTAAAATGGAATACACAAGACGAAATGGTTAAATCGGCTATGATAAAGTGGGCACAGGACATTGGGCACAACATTATGTTTGAGGACTGGGAAAGGTTGTGGACCATTGGGTTGAAAATGCTTTGAAGGAAAATGTAATGAAAATGATATATAGATGGTACATGACCCCAGTTAAACTTGCCAAAATATACCATTTGTCTGATAATAAATGTTGGAAATGTAAAGAAAATGAAGGAACATTCTTTCACCTCTGGTGGACTTGCCCTAGAGTGAAGGCTTTCTGGGAAATGATATATAATGAGCTGAAAAAGGTATTTAAGTATACCTTCACTAAGAAACCAGAGGCCTTCCTTTTGGGTATTGTCGGCCAGAAGGTGTTAAGGAAGGACCGAACATTTTTTATGTATGCAACAACAGCAGCAAGGATACTTATCGCTAAGCACTGGAAAACCCAAGATCTACCCACACTGGAAGAGTGGCAGATGCAGCTGATAGACTATATGGAACTAGCTGAGATGACCGGCAGAATCCGAGACCTGGGAGAAGAGAAAGTTGAAGAAGACTGGAAGAAATTTAAGATTTATTTAAAAAAGCATTGTAATTTGGTTGAATGTTAAGAAGGATGCTAGATCATAAATAATTGAGCACCACTAAACTAGATGGAATTAGGATGACAAGTGAGATTGAGGAAAAAACATAAACCTTTGGGAGAAATATTAGATTATATTTTAAATGAATGGGATACAAGAATGTAAACAAGATGATAAATTGCGGGTAAGAATTGACAATGATGCAAGTGGGAGCGGGAGACGTGAGGGAGTCCAATGAAGCTAAGAAAATATGTTATGATATATGTTTCATTGTTTTTTATTTCTGCATTTATGTTTAAAAACTTTAATAAATATATATATATATATAAAAAACAAAAGACATCATGGCTTTGACAGCAGAGGTAACCAGATAGATGTTCTGGCATACTGCTCAAGTGGGAAAATATTGGTTCTCGAAATGTTCCTGTGGATTGATGATAAGCCATGTACTTTAAAGGCTGTGCCAGAAGTTAAGAGGCTTGGTTATGTCTGCAGGCAGGTGAAGAAGAAGAAAATGGCCCCAATTCTGAATCCCGCATTTACAAATCTTAACAAACGTTGACCTTTGGAGTATGAATACCACGTGATGATTTTAAAAATGGATAAGATGGAATAGCAATACATCTTGACTCTAAAGATAGCATTTAAAAATAACAAGAGCCAGAACGACGTAACTTGAACAGCAGTAAGATCTCAAAGGGCTTAATGAGAAAGCATGGTTTTTCAGTGCTGCCAGAACACAAGCAAAGAGAGGGAGATAATCTAATCTCTCAGGGGCAAATAAGTTCCATGAATGTAATAGGAGGCTTTGTTCAATAAAAGGCACTCTTTGCATGTTGCTGCCAAACACACCTTTAAAAGCTGATATTGAAAGATAGGCGGGTTCACATGGGGGAAGATGGTTCTTCAGTATCTTGGCCGCAAGCTGTTTAGGCCTTTAAAGGTAATTAACAGCACTATGTGTATAAACTTTTTTTTTTTTTTAAAGTATTGCAGGGAGGATCCAGGAAAACACAAGCCAGTTTATTAAACATCTGTTCTGGGTGAATTGGTGGGCTCATTTATTAAACGCAACACTAAATGAAGCACACTGAAGAACAAGCCTTGCTGCAGAGGAATCGGCATGTCTTTTGCAAAAGAAAGTCCTGCCTCCTCAACCTTAACTGTTCTTGGGGTGTGTTGATAAGTACATGCGTAGGAATGGTCCAGTCAGGGCTGGATTTACATATAGGCTGAGTGGGTTGCACCCCATGGCCTCCTAGTCTAGGGAGTCCTTGGCCTCCTGCCATTTTTTAATTTTTTTTTAAATACAAGCAGATTTTACTGTCTGGGCCCAGTTGCTTAGTAACAGTAAAGAAGTACGAGGTTTTGTTTTCATGATCAAATGCTATTAAATTTGGACCTCCCCAGGTCTCCTAGTCGAGGGCCTTCCGTTGTTTTAATCCAAGCCTGAGTAAATTTAGCAGTCAAGGAGTAGGCAGATTAGTAACTGGTTAAAGAAGAGGAAGCAGGGAGCCAGTAGCAGAAAGCCAGGATTTTGTTTTTGTTTGGAGCTCCTTTCCAACTTGTATATTTTTCTTCATCCTTTATACTGATTCCCATTCTATCTCACACTCAGTTTTCCTTCACCTTCCTTAAAGAGGTAGGTGGAAAGTACCTTCCTGGGTAGTATAAGGTTGTCTTTATTAAAAGCAATGAAATGTACCTGTCAGCAAGGGCTCTCTTGTACTGTATGATAAATATAAGCTACATTTCCATTCATGAATTGTTTTTTGTCGGCTTCTGTTGTTATTTGAGATGTTCTGCTGAGTTTTTAAAAAGCTATATAAACAAATTGTAAGGACGTGGTCACGCTGCAATTTGTCTTGCTGCTGATAGGCAGCCTGGGCAGGCAAGCAGGCAGAGCAAGTGAGCGGGCACAGCATGGACCAGGTGAGCTGCAGAGGAATAGGCAGGGCAGGCTGGGGCAGCTCCCCAGCAATGGTCCTACTCTACTACCACTGCCTGCCTCACATCAACGCTGCTGTTTTGGCCTCAGCAGTGTTGGAGGCCAAGGAAGGAAGCCACTGCAAAGCAGGAAGGCTGCTGGGGAGCTGTCCTACTCTCTTCTTCATGTTCCTCTAGAGCTCACCTATGCCATGGTTTGGGATATCTGTAAGGGGAGGAGGGGTGGTACCCGCTGCTCAACTTATATTTAAAGTGCGCTGCAATGTTGTTAATGTTTTCCCACAAAATCACGGAAACAGAATTGTGGAGGTGGAAGGAACCCTAAGGTTCTTCAAACTCCTGTAATGCAGCAATCAGCTAGGGGTGGTTTGTGTCTATGTTTTATTTTTATTTTTTTAAATAATATTTATTTCGTGTCTATGTTTTAGGAGGCACTGAGTGGGGAAGCAATTTATTATTAGAACTGAATAAATGTGTTTACTAAATGGGATTGTCTTCACTGAGTTTTCGCACAAGGTTTTCCCCTCTGAGGTCTTGAGGTCCCTAAATATCCGAGACTACTAGACAGCTGCTTAGCCTGCCTCCTGGTATATCCAGCCCTCCTGCTGCTTCCCTATAATATTTGGAGGCTACCAAACAGGTGTCATTACTTGTGGCAGGCTGATATGGGAACAGCATTAAGCAAATCCAGGGTGGATTAGTCAGTGAATGAAATGCCAGAAGTACTGTATTAACATGGATGTAAAAATAGCTTTGGCTATTTCAGAGCTTCGGTTGCTCTGTATTAGCTTGCAGGCTCCGTTCCACGTTAGAGGCTGCCTGTCACTCTGATAATTTGGAACTCTGGGGGGCAGAGGATTCTGACTTGCTTTTTACAGAGGCTCCAAACATTTTTCATTTTGGATCAAATCTGTTTCTGGGTACAGAGAAATATAGTGAGTGCTTCACTCAGGATGCAGATTGGCGGACATTGACAGGTAAATGGAATGGGAATAGTGAGCTGTAGCTGGTGTGGATTAGGGCAGAGTTTGGGTATGTTCCTGTGTGTTCAGTGGATTCGATGAACAGAGAAGCTATTAATTTCTCATACCTTAATAGTGAATGATTTAGTGCCATTAACAGGTACATTTATTTATGTTATATCAAAAGCTTGTTTAATTTCACAGAAGCAATTAACTTCAGAGGTTTTTATCTCTTTAATTTCTGTGTGTGCAGTGGATGCGATGGAACGTAAGCAGAAAGAAAAGTGGTGCGTTTCTCAGACGCTAAATAATGAATGTTGACATTTTTAAATGCTGTTATTAAATCATGATAGGGTTAGGGTCTGCTCAGGATAACCTGTTTCTTGAGCACTCATCCTGGTTTGCTTTTGCAAAGCTCACATGGAGGTTAAATTATATCTGGTTTTTAGTGAGCATGCATTCAGATTTGTTTTCAGAGTGGTTATGCAACAATGAGCATTCATCCCAATTTGCCTGCTTCCCATTAATCATTCATCCATCCCACAGTTTTTGGTACATTTCATCACCACATTCCAAGCCGCAAAAGCTCTGCTTTTTAATAAGTGGCTTTGTTGCATTAGGATGTACAAACCTAAGGTTCTGATATGCACTTTAATGTCTCCAGCAAAATAGTGACAATCTGGAAGCACTGTTTGCATTGGATTAAAAATCTGCTTAATTTCACAGGAGAAATGGACCTCAGTGGCTTTTATCTCTTTCTTGCATTTGAGATTGCAATTGGACACCCAGGAAGAGATGCAACCCACCCTTTTTTAAGGCTCGGAGGTCCAAATTTGCCAACGTAGCGCATTCTTGGCTTTCGCAATAGTACCTTATTTTAGGCTGTTTCAAATGCCCACGTGCTGCATTTTGGGGAAGAAGGCCCACCCATTGCATCATGTGGAACAGTGTGAGACTGGGAGACGGGATCTTTTCACCTTTGTTCATTATCCCATTGAGCGTATTTAGGCACCAGGTTCAGAAGATCATGGTTCACCAGTCTTTTTATGGGAGGCTTGTGGATCTGCTTGCTCTTGGATTTTGGTCTCTTAATTGCTCTTCATTTTTGTGGTTGCTGCTGGCTATTTTCTTAGGTTTTTCTTTGGATCTTATCTTAATAATAATAATAAGTAATAAACGTTTATTGTCATTACACGACCTGTGTGCAGTGAAATTAAACGAGCCCCCCCGCCCCCATACACTTGCAGTAGTGCTGGGTTGGTTTTATTTTGATTTGTTAGCCACCCAGATGATCCCATTTGAGACGGAAGACTATAGGATACTAAACAAATGCTATGGTTGACAGCTCACTCCCATATAAGGACCAAGTGGTGGTGCTGGGGAGCCTTCTGACCTTGGGTAAGATCAACGTAATGCCATGCATTAGCTCAGTCAGCTATTTTTTCCCCTCTTTCCCATCCCTCTTTTGGCTTGAACACCCAACTGTATGAAAAGTTCTGTGCAATTTGCAAGCTTTCATCTTTTTACTTGGCTCATAGAAAAGGTATCGTCTTGCCCGTTAAATCACCTGGGGTATATTTTTTTATATTATGGTAAGTGGAGAAGAAAGATACCCCTCTACATATGGCAAATAACCCAGCAGATTGTAAGGGGAGGAGGTCATATCTGTCTCGTCCCTGGCCATGGAGGGAATTGCTGATCAAAAAGGCTGCTGATTTCTTTTCATTTCTTCCACCAGTAAGCAGCCAGGAAAGTTTCTTCTGACCTGTTGGGAGCTTCTTTGTTTTGCCCAGCTGTTTTCTCCCGTGATCTTTGGCTGAACTAAACATCCCATAGACTTTGGAGTGCTGAGGCTTCCCAATGCCCCGCTTCCAGCTATCTCCAGCCACCCAGAATGGCTGGGGCAACCCAGTCAGATGGGCGGGGTGTAAATCATCATCATCATATGGGTTGTCCAGGGCTTATTAGGCTCCCTATTATGACATTGGTGTGACATCAGAGCAGTTGAGTCGATGGGAGCCACATAGAGTGACAGTGACACATCAACAGACCATAGGCCCCAGCAGAGCTGAAATCTCTGAAAAAGCATTTTGACAGGTTTAATGGTTGCATTTGCAAGAGCACGAGCAAAGAAGGAAGGTAGCGAACTACTTCAGAGAGTGTTATTGTTGAAGAACTAGCTCAGTCGGTAGAGCATGAGACTCTTAATCTCAGGATCGTGGCTTTGAGCCCCATGTTGGGCACAAGACTCCTACATGGCAGGGGGTTGGGCTAGATCACCCTTGTGGTCCCTTCCAACTCTAGGTAAAGGGGTAAAGGGGACCCCTGACCATTAGGTCCAGTCGTGGCCGACTCTGGGGTTGCGGCACTCATCTTGCTTTATTGGCCAAAGGAGCCAGCGTACAGCTTCCGGGTCATGTGGATAGCATGACTAAGCAGCTTCTGGTGAACCAGAGCAGCGCACGGCAATGCTGTTTACCTTCCCGCAGGAGCGGTATCTATTAATCTACTTGCACTTTGACGTGCTTTCGAACTGCTAGGTTGGCAGGAGCAGGGACTGAGCAACGGGAGCTCACCCCGTCATTGCGGGGATTCGAACCTCCGACCTTCTGATCGGCAAGTCCTAGTCTCTGTGGTTTAACCCACAGCGCCACCCGCGTCCCAGCTCTACAGCTTCCAACTCTACAGCTCAATTATTCATGCAATGTGGTAAGCCAAACTATGGCTTACCGAGATGGCACAAACACATAGGCTGTTGGCTGCATCTTGTGGTTAGCACAGCAAGAGCTTAACTGTGAGACCCAGTTCAGATAACATGCTAAGCCAAGGCTTGGCTTAGCTTAGCTCAGCAGAGCACTGCAAGAGAAGGACCAGGGAGGAACAAAGCAGCTATGGAGAGCTTTTTTCCTGCATGTTAGCTCAGTCTCATGCAACCTATGTCTCAACTAGGTTTCAAACCTAAATAATTCTGCAGAAGAGGGACGTGTTTTCATTTGTTTCAGCCATAGTTTATAAGAAGACATAACCATGGAAATGCAAGTGAAAATAACATAAATATATTAATGGTTCATCATACTACTTGCTTGGCAGAGAAGTTTACATATCACTTTGAGAGTTTTTGCATGGTAGCTCTCCAAAGAGGGGTGGGGGAGTGTTCTAACAACTCTCAGCATTCTTAACAAGCTACAGTTCCCAGGATAATTTGGAGGAAGCCATGACTGTCTAAAATGGTGCAATGCTGCTTTAAATGCATAGTGCAGATGGGGCCAAACCCTCCAGTATTCCCTCTGCTAAATGAACCTTGTAAATACAGTGGACCCTCGAATTACATACTGCTCTGGATACGTACCTTTTGCGTTGCGAACATGGCAAACCCGGAAGTGTATACTTTTGGGTTTTGCCATGCGCAGAAGCGCTCTGCGCACCGCACACATGCACAGAAGCACTCTATTGTGCCACATGCATGCACAGAAGCAGCACCTCCAGTTACGGACTTTTCAGGTTAAGTACGGACCCCCGAAATGAATTTAATTCGTATCCAGAGGGTCCACTGTACAGAGCTGGGCTTTCTCACTACTGAGGAAGGCTGGCAAGCAGAGGGAGCAAAAAATTATATTTGCAATATTTCATGAGGATGATTAGCAAAAGTAATTTCAAAAGACTAAAGGCGATCTGAAGGGAGGCAATGTTAAGATGTATTCTGTTTTATTAGAACCCACACTGATGTGGGCGTGAACTCTGCATTTCAAAGGAATCGAATAAATCTCATCAAAGGCTTTGATAAACCAAAAATCTGGAAAAGTAATGAGATACAGTCATGAGAGGCTCAAATGCTAGGTAGGTCGCACCTGGTTGTTTTTTATCATGTAGAGTAGCTAAAATATTAAGACGAAAATAGGTCATAGTTTTGCAGACTTTCTGGGTTGTAGGCTTTGAAAATCAAATAAAATTCTCCCCTTTTTTAAAAAGCTAGCTTAGGATTTAACCTTTTTTAAAAAACAAAAAAACTATATCCTTTGTGGACTTTGTATGAATGGAAATTTTGCTTGGATCAGTGATTTAGCACCACACTGCGAGTTAGGGTAAAGTTAGCCTAGGGTAGGTTAGAGCTGGTATGGTTAGAGCAGGGATAGCCAATGGAGTGACCTCCAAATGCTCTTGGAACGTCTCCCATCATCCCTGACATCAAAAAGCTGGGGAAGCAGGGTTGCTTCGGGGATCCAACTTGGCTGAGTTCTCTTCCAAACAGAGCTACTGGTCCTCCAAACCTGTCTCCCCCAACCTGGTGCCCCACTCTCTTCCACATTTTGGACTGCAACCATCGCTGACTGCATGAAAGGCTACTTCAAAGGCTGCTCTGAACTTTATACCTCTTCAGCAGAGGAAGAAAAACACTCCTAGTAATTGCAGTTTCACTTTGTGTTAAAACACACACAGTTGCATCTTCTTGAGTTGAAAGCAGTGAAAGCTGGGATTACTGTAGCAGGCTGTTTAAAAGCCAGTCTTGCCAACTGCATTCAGAGATTTAAGAGCCTGTCAAAGGGTTGTCGCTGGTGCTTTGGTAATTGGTGTGCGGATTGCCCCACTGCTGACTATTTTTCTTTGGCGGTGTTTTTATCGTTGGGTGAGTTTAAAAATGAACGAGAGGCAAGCTCAGTTTTCTTGAGGTAGTCTGCATTATCTGTATGCAGTGATGGACCAATTCTGGGCTCCGAATAATTTTCCGTGTATATTTATTCATTTAGAAAACCAGTTCAATTTAAGCTGTTTTCTAAATACAGTGGTACCTTGGGTTAAGTACTTAATTCGTTCCGGAGGTCCGTTCTTAACCTGAAACTGTTCTTAACCTAAAGCACCACATTAGCTAATGGGGCCTCCTGCTGCCGCCGCGCCACCGGAGCACAATTTCTGTTCTCATCCTGAAGCACAGTTCTTAACCTGAAGCACTATTTCTGGATTAGCAGAGTCTGTAACCTGAAGCGTATGTAACCTGAAGTACCACTGTATGGAAATAAACAGGGAAAATTATTGTGAGCCCAAATCAAACCTCATTGGGATCCCAATGTTTCCAGAAGTGTGACCTGTTCCAAAAACTTCCCTAGTCTGCACCCATGAGACCCTCTGGCCTGTTTGACATCTTTCCCCTATCTGGTCCAGAAGCAGTGGCAGAGAAGTTGTTGGAAGCCAGCCTGCTAACTGCTGGAACATTGCTACAACCACTGCCTTAGTGTGCCAGGGAGCCTGGGAAATGTGATTTCCATGATGCCCAATGCCCCTATTGGGGACTTGGGCACCCTAAGAAAATCAAGCAAGGAGAGATAAGAAGGCCTTCTTAAATGAGCAATGCAAAGAAATAGAGGAAAACAACAGAATGGGAAGAACCAGAGATCTGTTCAAGAAAATTGGAGATATGAAAGGAACATTTCGTACAAAGATTTCCATAATAAAGGACAAAAGTGGTAAGGACCTAACAGAAGCAGAAGACATCAAGAAGAGGTGGCAAGAATACACAGAGGAATTATACCAGAAAGATATGGATGTCTCGTACACCCCAGGTAGTGGGGTTGCTGACCTTGAGCCAGACATCCTGGAGAGTGAAGTCAAATGGGCCTTAGAAAGCACTGCAAATAACAAGGCCAGTGGAAGTGATGGTATTCCAGCTGAACTATTTAAAATTTTAAAAGATGATGCTGTTAAGGTGCTACACTCAATATGCCAGCAAGTTTGGAAAACTCAGCAGTGGCCAGAGGATTGGAGAAGATCAGTCTACATCCCAATCCCAAAGAAGGGCAGTGCCAAAGAATGCTCCAACTACCGCACAATTTCACTCATTTCACATGCTAGCAAGGTTATGCTTAAAATTCTACAAGGAAGGCTCAAGCAGTATGTGGACCGAGAACTCCCAGAAGTGCAAGCTGGATTTAGAAGAGGCAGAGGAACCAGAGACCAAATTGCAAACATGCGCTGGATTATGGAGAAAGCTAGAGAGTTCCAGAAAGACATCTACTTCTGCTTCATTGACTATGCAAAAGCCTTTGACTGTGTCGACCACAGCAAACTATGGCAAGCTCTTAAAGAAATGGGAGTGCCTGATCACCTCATCTGTCTCCTGAGAAATCTCTATGTGGGACAAGAAGCTACAGTTAGAACTGGATATGGAACAACTGATTGGTTCCAAATTGGGAAAGGAGTACGACAAGGCTGTATATTGTCTCCCTGCTTATTTAACTTATATGCAGAATTCATCATGCGAAAGGCTGGGCTGGATGAATCCGAAGCCGGAATTAAGATTGCCGGAAGAAATATCAACAACCTCAGATATGCAGATGACACAACATTGATGGCAGAAAGTGAGGAGGAATTAAAGAACCTTTTGTTGAGAGTGAAAGAGGAGAGCGCAAAATATGGTCTGAAGCTTAACATCAAAAAAACGAAGATCATGGCCACTGGTCCCATCGCCTCCTGGCAAATAGAAGGAGAAGAAATGGAGGCAGTGAGAGATTTTACTTTCTTGGGCTCCATGATCACCGTAGATGGCGACAGCAGCCACGAAATTAAGAGACGCCTGCTTCTTGGGAGGAAAGCAATGACAAACCTAGATAGCATCTTAAAAAGTAGAGACATCACCTTGCCAACAAAGGTCCGTATAGTAAAAGCTATGGTTTTCCCAGTAGTGATGTATGGAAGTGAGAGCTGGACCATAAAGAAGGCAGATCGCCGAAGAATTGATTCTTTTGAATTATGGTGCTGGAGGAGACTCTTGAGAGTCCCATGGACTGCAAGAAGATCAAACCTATCCATTCTTAAGGAAATCAGCCCTGAGTGCTCACTGGAAGGACAGATCGTGAAGCTGAGGCTCCAATACCTTGGCCACCTCATGAGAAGAGAAGACTCCCTGGAAAAGACCCTGATGTTGGGAAAGATGGAGGGCACAAGGAGAAGGGGACGACAGAGGACGAGATGGTTGGATAGTGTTTTCGAAGCTACAAACATGAGTCTGACCAAACTGCGGGAGGCAGTGGAAGACAGAAGTGCCTGGCGTGCTCTGGTCCAGGGGGTCACGAAGAGTCGGACACGACTAAACGACTAAACAACAACAACAAAGAAAATCACATACCCAGGCTCCCTGGCACACTAGATTGCAGCAGTCACCAGGAAGGAGAGATGCTTCTAGTGAGAACGGTTAGAACAGGGGTCAGCAGGAGGCCATTCCACTGTCCCTCAGACCTTGTGGGAGGCCAGACTATATTTTGAAAAAAAGATGAATGAATTCCTATGCCCAAAAATAACCCAGAGATACATTTTAAATAAAAACACACATTCTACTCATGTAAAAACACCAGACAGGCCCCACAAATAACCCAGAGATGCATTTTAAATAAAAAGACACATTCTACTCATGTAAAAACACGCTGATTCCCAGACCATCTGCAGGCTGGAGTTAGAAGGTGATTGGGCTGGATTCGGCCCCCGGGCCCATGGGTTAGAAGCTGGGAAGGAAGCACGTCGGGAAGATTGCATTTCAAGCTGGAGAAGATATTGTAGAGCGTCAATACTCTCTTTGGACTGAAGGAGAGCATTAAAAGTTGTGGAGGTTCATATTCCGAACTAAAATATCACTCGCTTCTAGAAAAGAGAACTCTGTAAATATCAAACAAAAATGAACAAGGGCAAGAGCAACTTCCTTATGACAGAGAGAGGCTAAAACATTTGTGACTGTTTGGTTTAGAACAATTAAGAAAAGGGGGAACAAGAAAGAGTTTTGCGCATGGCGTGAAGAGGAGGGTGTTTTTTTCTCATAATGGTGGAACTTCGGAGTTACCCAGAGAAATTGGCTTAAATGAAACAAGTTTTGTTGTAGCACATTTAGGGATGTAAAGAGAACGCTAAGACAAGCCTGCTGGATCAGGCCAAAGGCCCATCTTGTCGAGCATCCTGTTCTCACAGTGGCCAACCAGATTCCTGTGAGGAACCTGAACTCAAGTGTGCTCTCCCCTCCTGTGGTTTCCAACAATGGGCATTTAGAAGTATTACAGAACCATTATGTCTAGCATGCAGCCATTGATGGGAGGCCCATGCAGAGGTAGGGGCAGCTTGGTAAACTTGCCCCAGGCCGCAGAGGGCTAAACGGGCTGGGGGAGCTGGCAGGGGCTTGCTGGATGTACTACCATGTCAAGAATACCCTGCACCTCTCAGTTGACTGGGTACGTAATGAGTGAAACTGCCTTGTTTGTCCATATGCACTGCAAGGCTACGACAATAAAATCTGGACCTGCGTTACAGTGGTGCCCCGCAAGACGAACGCCTCGCAAGACGGAAAACCCGCTAGACGAAAGGGTTTTCCGTTTTGGAGGTGCTTCGCAAAATGAATTTCCCTATGGGCTTGCTTCGCAATGTCTTGCGAGTTCCTGCGGGTTCCCCCCCCCTTTTTCCCCCTTTTCCTAAGCCGCTAAGTCGCTAAGCCGCTAAACCGCTTATCAGCTGATCCGCTGATAAGCCGCTTAACAGCTGATCGCTAAAAGCTGCTAAATCGCTAATAGCACTAATCCGCTAAGCTGTCAATGGGCTTGCTTCGCAAGACGAAAAAACCGCTATACGAAGAGCCTCACGGAACGGATTAATTTCGTCTTGCGAGGCACCACTGTACTGCTTACTAGTGTGTCGCGTCAGGTCAGATTAGGTCATGGGTAGGCAAACTAAGGCCCGGATTCAGCCCAGTCGCCCTCTAAATCCAGCCCGTGGATGGTCTGGGAATCAGCATGTTTTTACATGAGTAGAATGTACCCTTTTATTTAAAATGCATCTCTAGGTTATTTGTGGGGCATAGGAATTTGTTCAATATTTTTTCCAAAATATAGTCCGGCCGCCCACAAGGTCTGAGTGACAGTGGACTGGCCCCCTGCTGAAAAAGTTTGCTGACCCCTGGATTAGGTGGTGCATCTCATGGACAACACTCCCACCCCATTCATCAGACAAGGTCTGCACAGGCCTGATTGATGCCCTTATCCTCTGTGAAATTCTCTAATCTGTTTCAGAATCATCCAAGTTGGTAGTCATCACTGCCTCCTGTGGGGAGTGACTTCCATAGTTTAGCTTTGTGCTGCATGAAGAAGGGACACGCGCTGTGGTCTAAACCACTGGATCTCTTGGGCTTGCCGATCAGCGGTTCGAATCCCCGCAACAGGGTGAGCTCCCGTTGCTCTGTCCCAGCTCCTGCCAACCTGGCAGTTTGAAAGCACGCCAGTGCAAGTAGATAAATAGGTACTGCTGCAGCGGGAAGGTAAACAGCATTTCCGTGCGCTCTGCTTTCCGTCACGGTGTTCCGTTGTGCCAGAAGCAGTTTAGTCATGCTGGCCACATGACCTGGAAAGCTGCCTGTGAACAAACGCTGGCTCCCTCGGCCTGAAAGTGAGATGAGCGCCGCAAACCCATAGCCACCCTTGACTGGACTTAACCATCCAGGGGTCCTTTACCTTTTTTTTTACCCCATAACTTCTGTGCCTATGAGTTTGGCAGCATAGTAGCAGCAACCTACAACAGGAGCCCTACAAGTCAAAGGGCATGAATAATGTGCCAAGCTTCTGGTGCAGTCAGCTAAGGGATTTACTTGTAGCTCAGTGGCAGAGCTTTTGCAAAACATCTTGGGCTCAATCCCTTCCAGGCACAGCTGGGCAAGGCCCTCGTCCTGAGCTGTATATGAGGCTGCTTCCCATGCCTCCCTGCTTCAGATCTTAAACCAATGCAGCAGACAAAGCCCTAGGAGGCGAGCTGTGTCTGAAATCTCAGTCGCACAGCACGGCCTGCAATTTTAGAAGTTGCCATTGTCAAATAAACTGCTGCACCATCTTTTGTTAGGAGCTCAGGCGTGTGTTTGGGTTACGTAACGGTGAGAGCGAATGCTGCCCATGGCCATGTACAATTGTACATGGCGTGTGCAGCGGGATTAACATCAGTAGTGAAGCAGAAACACAAAAATAGAATCTGAATAATGAATGTGCCGGAGGGCAGAACCGTCTCCTCCTCTGCTATATCCATCTGCCACTGTTGTCCTAAGCTGCACTGCCTCTAAGCTGGTTCTGCTATTTCTGTCCCCTTCGCCACATATATAGAAAAGCCGGCGCTGAGTGTCTGGTTTTGCTTTGTCAGAAACCTTAGAGTCCCGAGCGTTTCAGAGTCTTAACAGTGATGTGGCAAATTTCATAAATAAAAGGCAGCAATAGTGGGATTGGCAGGACACATGATGCTGTCATAGCAGGCCTTACATAGCCTGGGGGTGAAGCAGGGATGGAGGGGAGAAGCAGATCGCCGATAAAGCCCTTACTTAGGCTGATTGTATTTGTCCGCATGCAGTGACTATTCGGTTGAGATTGAGGTTGAGATTGAGTCAGGGGATTTTCTGTCTGAATGCTGCTGTTCTGAAAATGGTCCCCAATTTGAAAAGAGTGTGTGTGTCTCTGTGCAAAACTCCACAAGGGTAAATCTGCTAGTGTTTCCAGATCTGTTTGTGCATCTGTTTGTGAATAAAATATTGGGGAGGGCAGGTAAGCCCTGTCCCACATAATCAATCACATGATGGGGCTCACCCCCTACCATTTGAATGGCAGTGCCCAAATATTTTATGGGAGGGCCTCAGCCCCTAGGAATTGGCTCCTATGATCTGTACACAGCTATATACACGAACCTTCCATGTGTGTTCACAGAAGAAGTATTGCTTCCTATGCAGGAGACGAGGAGCCTTCCAGACTTGCCATTATTTTTGCGGGCGAGATCTATGCACGATGAAAGTGGATTAAAGCGCTCTGTTGCCCTAGTGCAACAAATCCTCTTAAAAAAAACCCCAGACCTTTTGTGGTTAGGAAAGTGACAAGGAGATGCACTGAAAAGTGTGGGTAGGGAAAAATATTAACCGGAAGGCATGCAAGCACCCGAAAGCAAATGAGGACGTCTGCTCATTGGTCATATGACTGCCCTGTACACAATTAAGAACGAATGCTCAGTGAAGACTGGATCTATTTGAACCACTGTGTAAGCTTTGTGTGAACAATTCAGGATGAATGGTGAATAAACAGGTTGTCTGGAGAACTATGTCACAGTACAAGTGTTGGATACACCAAAGAGTAACAGGGGGGTTGGGAGGGGTCTTCCAATCCAAACTCTCAGGCTGGTGGCTGAGGTGTCTTGTGAAGCAAGGTGGATGTGGCGATCACACAGGGGCCCCGGACGTTTCACGGTCTATTGACCCTGTGCCACCACTGCGGTTGCTTTCTTCGCTGCCACCACCCCGCTTCTCACGGGGACACACGGAGTCCAGACAGTTGTTAACATAAACAAATATCAAGTTTATTTTTAAGTGCAGGAATAAGCGTATGGTTTCGGTTTATTTCTCTCTTGTCCGTTTCTTAAATCTTAGTTCCTACAATTTCAAACTGAATTATTCCCAACTATCTATCTAACTCCCTAACAATTCCTCTCACTCTTTCACAATACAACTCAACCAACCCACTGCCTATTCCACCCTCTTCCTTCTCCAACACCCAAGCCTCAACTCCCAACTGACAAACCTCAACTGGCTTTTCAAAACCTCCCACTCTATCTTTTACTCCCCCCTCGCATTCTCACTGGCCAATCACCTCACACCCATTTTAACCCTTTCCTTGACACATCCTAGGGCAACCGCCACAGTGGAGGTATTCCAGTTATCAGTGGGAGAAACTTTCTAGAAAATGCCTCATTTGTTACTCTCCCAGATTTAACTAAGGACCTCTACTTGCATTTGGTAGGGTAAGGGTTCTATGGAGTTAATTTAGCTCTTTGCACTTAGGGTAATCCAAAGGTTTATTCTGTAAATCAGTTCTTGAGCAGCAGGACGATTCCCAGTAAAACAGCTACTGTGGAGAGTATATTTAACAAGAATCACAGGAGCTTCCACTGTTGGAGAGATGCTTCCTTTGACCCACTGTGGCTTTCTCCTGAGCTTCTTGGTAAACATTAGATGAGCTGCTTGGTCTTTGAAGTGGAATATTTAAGATGCTTTGTTTAGATCTTTGCATTGCTGTTACCTTTGCTAACTGTAAGTGTAGGATTGATCTGGGCTCATATCATTGTCTCCTGGTGTGCTATTTACTATAGTCAAATATATATTAGCTTTGCTCAAAAAAACCCACCAAATGAGCTAAGCAGGCTACATTAGCATCCATGGCTAACCTAAGGGTTAAACTGCCAAGGGCTGCCCATGCCTAAGGGTAACACATTTTTACAAATAAACCCCAAACTAAAGCCCCACTAAAAAGGGAGAGGCTGGAAAGAAGAGAGAGAGGGAAAGAGATGGGTGGAACCCCATAACTGTTCTGGGAACACATTCTAGACTTGACAGTTGGCAGGGAGAGTGGTTCAAGTTCTTCAAGTAAGCAGAGGGTTTGGTGCTCATTCACAGACAAAACAAACAAGTAAAAATGAGCAGTTGGTCTGGAGGAGCGAAGGTCATGCTCAAGAGTGGGGAGACGGGACCTGTGGCCATCCAGATGTTGCTGAACTCCCAACTCCCATCCCCCTTAGCCATTGGCCATTACTTCCTGGGGCTGCTGGGAGTTGATGTTCAGGAACATCTGGCAGGCCAAAGATTCCTCACCCTGGGTCTAGTGCAAGAACTGGTTATGATCTGTGGTCCTCCAGATGTTGCTGGTAAAGGTAAAGGGACCCCTGACCATTAGGTCCAGTCATGACCGACTCTGGGGTTGCGGCGCTCATCTCACTTTATTGGCCGAGGGAGCCGGCGTACAGCTTCCAGGTCATGTGGCCAGCATGACTAAGCCGTATCTGGCGAACCAGAGCAGCGCACGGAAACGTCGTTTACCTTCCCGCTGGAGTGGTACCTATTTATCTACTTGCACTTTGATGTGCTTTCAAACTGCTAGGTTGGCAGGAGCAGGGACCGAGCAATGGGAGCTCACCCCGTGGCGGGGATTCGAACCGCTGACCTTCTGATCGGCAAGTCCTAGGCTCTGTGGTTTAACCCACAGTGCCACCCACGTCCCTAGATGTTGCTGGACTACAACTCTAATCATCCATGGCCATGCTGCCTGTGGCTGGTGGGTGTTGTGGTCTACAACAACTGGAGGGACACAGATTATAGCCACCCCTGGAATAGGAGCCTATTTTGGAAACGAGGCTTGAAAGATGCCATGGCGCAAGGCCACAGAGATTGTAACTCGGTAGGTAAGTGTCGGGGAAATAGGAATACTAAGATAGTTAAGAAGTTAAGCAAGCACAGCTGAAAGATTTCCAGGGCCAGGCTCTGTACACCTCTGGATCTCACGAAGAAGTGACTGAGCTGCTGAAAGGATTATTTAATGGGTTATGTAAAGCTATCTCCCTGCCCTTGTGAAAGGGAAGAGCACAGCAGCTCTGTTCCTCCAGCAGACGCTTGCTGATATGGGCTGGAGGATGCTGGTGATCCACAGATTAGCCTTGCAACCTCTTGATGCCTTGTTAAGAGGAGGAAACAGGAGAGAGTGAGCAAGTTCCCTGATTACTTGGAGTAGTGTTAAAGTGCAGGATGCAACTGGTGATGATTTCTAAAACAGCAGAGGGAGAAAAAGCGACTGTGCAGTGGGAACGCTTGGAACCAGTAAGCAAAGCCTTTAACTGATTTTTATTCTTTTGTACCTCCCTCCTCTTAGGAACACATTGCATCTGTGAGAAGGCTCAAGCCTTCAAAGAAGGAGGGGTGAAGTAACTGCAGTTCGTTAATCCTTCGCTGTGACTTCCATGCTACTGAAGAAAGGGTGGTGTTTTCATCGCCCGTCTTCCTCTTCTGTCAGCATACAGCCTTTGCCTTCACCCTCCAGTGCCAGCCTTCTACCAATAATGGCAGCACCAAAGAGCACAGGTGTGTTATTTGCAGCAGGGATCCGAGGAAGCACCCCGACACTTCAAAGCCGCAGCAGAAGTGTTGCCGGCTAAAGAACATAGCGATGAAAGAATCGCAGCTTTCGGCTCTTGAACTGGGACCTGAATCAAGGAGGGAGGATCTGGTCATCTCCTGCCTGATGAGGTCAGCTGTTCAAAGGGACCTGGACATATTCAAAGCAGCAGCAGCAGACGCTGAGTCAAGCACTTTGTTTGTATGCCTGGAGAGAGAGTGTGAGAAAAGGATGCCCTTGTATTTTGCACAGCCCTCCTTGCTTTTGTGATGTAGAGTTTACACTTTTAATTGCAAATCTTCCATTAAGCCTGCAGATTGCGACCCTTGTTGAAGTGGCTGCTTAAATGTGGATACAAGTTGGGTCTTCGCTTCCTAAGTTTTATTTGGACGAAACGGAGTGATGCATTTGCTGGAAGATAACGCCGCGAATAAGACTTAGTCCCGAGCCCGATGTTTTGGAGCCCTCTCTAGCTTTCTGTTTTAAATGGTCACGGGCTTTGTCATGTCTGCATCCGTGTCACCAAGGTCTTCCCGCAGAGCAGCTCGCTAAAGCCGATGGATACGTGATCGCCCCCTGGACTATGACCACAGGATATGCGAATGGCGGTCTAGGGAGCCACCGGTATGTTAGATGGAACCGGGAAGACAGTGCGGAGGACTATACAAAGAGCGAGGTCTACGCAGAGGATGAGCAGGGCAGGCAGCGCCGGTTGACGCCTTTGGAGAAACTGACTCTGGATATGTCCCAGGATGAAAAGGTGGTTAAAGAGTTAACTCTGGGGAAGAGGATTGGGTTTTACCGCATCAGAGGGGAAATAGGGAGTGGGAACTTCTCCCAAGTGAAGCTTGGAATCCATGCTCTGACCAAAGGTAGGCTCTGCGGTGTGTGGAACAAGCGGTTGTGTGGGGTTGTGTAGAGATATATATACAAGGTGTTTCCAGATGGGTGTTTGTGGGATTGGTGCAACAGACACATGTAAGGTTTTTTGTTCCTACAGCATCCACGTGTCATTGGCATCCAAATGCCAGGCTATATATCTTCCCCTCCCTTCCAATTTCATCCAGATTTATCCTTTCCTGAGGAAAATCCAGTAAGTTTTTTTTTTTTTTTTTTTTTAAAGCAACCTGTTTGCAACATCTCATTGATCGGTTTGCAAATTCAGCTCCTGTCTGGAAGCACCCATAGAACAGATAACTAAGTGGGGCAGTGGGTGGATGCACAATGTAATACGCCATCCCTTGCATTAGCATTGAAGGCAATGTCCTGAGCTGGTCTCTCCTTGTTCAGGCTCCTGTACCATCTGCCTCACATGCCAAGACCAGAGAGTTAAAAGTGAGTTCGCTGCGCTTTTGAGCGTACTTCTGAACACCCTCTTGGGACAGAGAACAGCTAAGATGGGAGACTTCCCCTCCTCCTCTACCTGTTTTCCAGGACATGTTGTTTTTGTCAGGAATGACTATTCCATTCAGTATTCATGATAATACCAAGGGGCATTGGTTATTTTAGAAGAGGACTGGGCAGCCCCTTTAGAAGTTTATTCCAATTTCCCCTAGGTGGGTGGGTGGGAGAAATTAGGAGCTTTAAGCTGGTGGTGGACAAGGGCAGAGCCCAAAGTGAGCCGGGCTGAAGCCAGAAGTGGGTCAGAACAGCCCTCCTGTCCCCCTCTCCTTCCCCTTCATCATGCATTCATTCTCTCCTGCATACACAAATCCCATCCCCACTGCTCCCACAAACCTTTCTTTCCGTTCTAGATCACAGGCCAAGCATTATAGAAATGAGTACCATCTGCTGATGGTACTATAAATCTGGGTGGGAAACCTGTGGCCTTTCTGATGCTGTTGTTGGACTACAACTCTCATCATTCCCTGACCACCGGCCATGGTGACTGGGGATGATGGAAGCCAGAGTCCAACAACAACGTCAGGAAGGCCACATGTCCCTTCCATCTCTGTGATTTATAAGGTTTTTATCTGCATAAGTGCCTTCCTGCTCCCAGAATTTGGATGCGAGCACTATTATCAGTTGTTCTTTATCCAAAACGTGCCTGGGGGGGGGGCGGTCTTCTGACTCTGCTGTATTTGTTATCTCCCTTGCTGAGTTTAAGTCACACTGAAGCTCTTTAGTGTTTAAATTTTTGCCCGTGTGTGTGTGTGTGTGTGTGTGTCACTTTCTCTGTATTTGCAATTCCTGCTGATACCATGTTTGTGTGCCTGTAGAAAGTCTCTCCTTGCTCACATCAGATTAATTGAAACCCCCCCTCCCCCATCCCAGACCTTCACCTCCTGGGGGCTGGATTCATGGGGCAATGGCAACAGAAGGAAGAGTGCGGGTGTGCTTTATACAGCAGGGTGTGCTTTATACAGCAAGGATTAAAGAGAGCACTTGAGCATTTCAAAACGGGAGCCGAGGTGTTGCCTGCAGAAGAATGTAGCGATGGAAATTCCAGCTCAATTGCTGAATTATAATTAAATGAACTTGTAATTATTGCAGTGTTATTTCTTAGGAGCAGAGCGGGGGGGGGGTGTACTAACTTTGCAGTGTTAGCAGTTACAACAGTAGGATATACAGGGAAAATTTACCTGGTGAAAGGAACACTGAGCTTTGCAGCCTCTTGTCCTGTTGGAAATATGATAAATTATTTGCTGGTACAGCTGTACTTTGGAAGTCAAACGGAATCCATTCCGGAAGTCCGTTCGACTTCCAAAACGTTCGAAAACCAAATCACGGCTTCTGATTGGCTGCAGGAAGCTCCTGCAGCCAATCAGAAGCCGCAGAAGCCCCATCGGATGTTCTGGTTCCAAAAGAACGCTTGCAAACTGGAACAATCACTTCTGGGTTTGTGGAGCTTGGGAGCCAAAACGTCCGCGTTCCAGGGCATTCAAGATCCAAGGTATGACTGTATAGACTTCAGTCCTGTAAGTAATGCAGTTAATGACTTCCAACGGGCTACTCCAGAGAGTGTGTCTTTCAGATCTGGTTTCTTGGGGTTTCACATGACTCGTTATCCTTCCAAGATAAATATGGTGCATGAAACCACCAAGTGGGGTCATCCGGAACTTTGGAGTAATATGCTGATGACACACAGCTCTGCTTCTTCTTTACATCTAAAGGTGTAGCAGTGGATGTGCTGGACCGTTGTCTTGCCTTGGTAATGGACTGAGAGCCAACAAACTGAAGCTCAATCCAGATTAGACTGAGACACTGTTAGTGAATGGTTCCCTAGACCCATATGGATGGGAGGTTGCCTGATCTGGATGGGGTTACACTCCTTCTGAAGGAGCGGGTATGCAGCTTGGGGGTACTTCTGAATCTTTTGCTGTTGCTTGAGGGTCAGGTGGCCTCAGTGGCAAGGAGTGCCTTCCATCAGTTTCGGCTTGTGGCCCAGCTGTGCCCCTATCTGGACAGAGATAGACTAACTTACGTTGTCTGTGCTCTAGTAACCTCTGTGCTAGATTACTGCAATGTGTTATATGTAGGGCTGCTTCTGAAGATAGTTCGGAAACTTCAGCTGGTGTGGTTGGTTTGAGGGTATTACACTGGCTGCCAATAAGTTTCTGGGCCCAGTTCAAAGTGCTGGTTTTGATCTATAAATCTCGGGACTGCAGTACAGTGGTACCTCGGGTTACATACACTTCAGGTTACACACGCTTCAGGTTACACACTCCGCTAACCCAGAAATAGTACCTCAGGTTAAGAACTTTGCTTCAGGATGAGAACAGAAATCACACGGCAACGGCGCAGTGGCAGTGGGAGGCCCCATTAGCTAAAGTGGTGCTTCAGGTTAAGAACAGTTTCAGGTTAAGAACAGACCTTCGGAACGAATTAAGTACTTAACCCGAGGTACCACTGTACCTCAAAGACCACCTCTCCCCATATGAACTGACCCAGAACCTGCAATTATCACCTGAGGCCCTTCTTTGTGTGCCTCCTCCATGAGTGTTTTGGAGGGTGGCAACATGAGAACAGGCCTTTCTGCAGTGGCTCCCCATTTGTGGAATGGTCTCCCCGGGGAGGCTTGCCTGACGCTTTTTGTTACATATCTTTAGGTGCCAGGCAAAAACGTTTCTCTGTAACTAAGGCTTTGGCTGATTAACACTCTATGGCTTTTTAAATGTTTGTGGGAGGGAAGGAGTTATTGGTTTACTTTAGTTCTCGTTTGTATTTTTATGTCGTAAACTGCCCTGTGATCTTTGGATGAAAAGTGGCATGCTAATTTAACAAATAATAGTAATAAGAGGGAATCCTGTATCTCTCTGCTAAAAAACCGTATCAATAGCTGAAGCTCCACCCATGCGCGTGCCTGAATTCTGTGTTCCTGCATGTGCAACAAAAGAACATCCTAGTATTTGGCTCCTTTTCCAGATGATACCTGGCGTGCCAATTGCAAGCTGTGTTTCAAACGGTTGCATCAGCAGCTAGGATTAGAGAGACTCTTGTCACTGATGGCACAGACAAGGTTATAGCAACCTTTCATTCTAAAAGTGTCTGGCTAGCTGGATTCTCAGGATGACCTGATCTCTCCTCCCTAAACTTCTTAAAACAAAGTGCAGAACCAAGGCTGCAGAAGCAAAATGCGGTGAGGTGAAATCTGGGCCATGGATGAAGTGCAAAATCTGATTTGTTACTTCTTTTGGTCTTGCCTAGCCTTGGAACCTTTTTTCCTTCTACCCTCTTTTTTCTGTAAATATTGTGCTTGAAAAGAATGAGAAAAGGCCTTTTGTGTCCCACTGTGTTGCTTGGCCTTTGTTTTTTCTCTTATGTAGTTTGTGGTGAGGATAGTGTTTTAAATTTACAAAACACAAGAAACATATTGCAGTGCCTTTGAAGCTTTCTTAACAGCAGTTGCACTTGGGGGATATTTAATAATTTTGTGTTGCTGTTTTATTGTTTATTGGAGGGGAATAACGCCCTTATGTGCTACCCTGAGCTTCTTGGGAAAGGTGGGGGTGTAGCTCAGTCTCTCTTGTGGGGTGAAGATACTCACGGTCTCTCGGAAACGGGCTGTAGTCTGTTTCATTTGCAACAGTGATCATGTTTGCTGTAGTGGAAACCTGGTTCGCAATGCAATCCTATACATATTTACTTGAAAGTGAACACCACTGTGCTCAGTGGGTCCTGCTCGCCAGTAAGTGTGTGTTGGGTTGCAGCAACAATAGAGTTGAATACAGCCTTCGCCAACCTAGCGCCCTCCAGATATTTGGGGCTGTAACAGCCTTCAGCTGCAGCCAGCATAATTGCACAGATAGGAATGGTAGTCTGACTGCTGTGTATCAGAAAAACAACACAACACAGCTCAGTTCTGTTACAAACAATGTGGATTCTATATTCCATTCAAGTTCCTTTATTAAGTCATGTTTAAATACAGCTGCCTCATCACAGCAAAAAATAAAACAAATAGTGGAATGCAGATCCCTTTTGGCCTGTGACACAGAGAGGCTGCTTAGGGTCCCTTACAGTTGTGCATATGTGGAGTCCAAGGCCTGCTAGAGGATTTGATGGCTGCTCTGCATGGTTCTTGCCATACTGAGCAAAGTTTCAGTTTCAGTTTCAAAGCCTGGTTAGTATGCATAAATTTGCTCAATCATACGGCAATTCAGGTTTTCTCCAGATTGACATTTGCTCAGATTTAGAGCTAAAGAGTGGGTTTTCTTGGGGGAAAGGAGTGGGGCAAGGGGGAAAGGGCAAGTCAAAAAGGACAAGTGGAAGTGGGGACGAGCCCCTGAACTGAGCATGGAAGAAACCTAATTACAGTGGTACATCGAGTTAAGTACTTAATTCGTTCTGGAGGTCCGTTCTTAACCTGAAACTGTTCTCAACCTGAAGCACCACTTTAGCTAATGGGATCTTGCGCTGGCACCGCACAATTTGTTCTCATCCTGAAGCAAAGTTCTTAACCCGAGGTAATATTTCTGGGTTAGCGGCGTCTGTAACCTGAAGCGTATGTAACCTGAGGTACCACTGTATCTGCCAGCACAAACCACTTCACTGCATTGTAATGTGGTAATGTGAACATCCCCTTGGGCACTGAAGATGTTCTGCCAGTTAATTTACGGGGCTAGATGAACAACTGTGCTGACCGAGTATACTTCTATTTATTATCAACATTTCTAAAGCACCCTTCATCCAAACAGAACCCAGGGTGCTGTGCAATAACAAAACAGCTGCCTATGTTCCTCCTCTTTTAATAGGTGAGTACGTTACATCGATGCCAACTGTTATGGGAATTTTGTTTTAAGATGTAATTATACAAGATGGAGCAGAAGGAGGGGACATAGCTCAGTGGCAGAGCAGAACCTTCCAGAGCAGAACCAGTCCCAGATTTAGCTGGTGCTATTTCCAGTTAAAAGGATCTTAGGTAGCTCAATGGGAAGGCCATCTGCCTGAGGCTCTGACGATCTCCTGCAAGTTGCAACTGATAGTCTTGAGCTTGCTGGATCAAGGCTGTTCATATGACTTTTCTTCCTTTCTTAAGCATGTTATCAGCTGCCCTTGCTAACCCTATGAAATCAAACCACTGTCATTCCAGAAAAGGTAGCCATTAAGATTTTGGACAAGACGAAATTAGACCAGAAGACGCAGAGATTACTCTCTCGCGAGATTTCCAGCATGGAGAAGCTGCACCACCCAAACATCATCAGGCTTTATGAGGTCATGGAGACACTCTCCAAGCTGCACCTGGTGATGGAATATGCCAGTGGAGGGGAGCTATTTGCGAAAATCACGACAGAGGGGAAATTATTGGAAGTGGAGAGTAAGCACATCTTCTCCCAGATTGTGTCTGCTCTTAAGCACATGGTAAGTTCATTATTTTGGTCCCTTCAGCAGCTCTGCATTTCCCTGTGTGTGTCCCGCTTTAAAGAGAAGCAGGATTAGTTTGAGATATCCACCAGTCTGTTAGGAGCAATAAAAGAGCATTATGTCCACATGACAAGTGGCTCCAGCTTAGTGTGCCTGCGTATGAACAAACATTTGCTTTGGGTGCTTTTCTGCAGCTTGAGGTACGTTTTGTGTGGAATATCTTTTGCTGGAAACACGTGACCACCATGGGAGTGCAAGCAGTTTGTGTGTCTGTGTAAGCTCTGCTGTAATGTGTTCAGGGGCTATTTAACAGCTCTGATTTTTCAGGCCTATAGCCAGAAATGTTGTGATGAGGATCCTATGTGGGTGGGGATTCATTACAGAATAGGAAGAACATACAGGTAGCTTGATAAAGAGCTCATAACTGCTTAATTGTATTAATATTTAGAGGGCAACTGGGCAGAATGCTGCCTTTGTCCTTTTCTGCATGTCTCCACAAACAAAATGGCTATAAAATTACTGGGATGTGGGAGGCAGGGGAAGAAGGGTTAAATGAAAGCTAAACATTCAAGGTAGAGGCTTGGAATAGCTTTCAGTGGTCCATACCTACCTTCTCCTCATCTGCAGCTACAGCCCTGCTGGTGGTTTTGTACAAAAGACTAGCTAAAATATACTTTGCTTTTAAAAGACTAACCGCTCTTATTTTAAAAGACTTCCACGTTTCCATTTGCAGCACAGTGGAAAACATTTATGAAAGCTAAACATTAATTTTTATTCTTTGTTCTGCAGCATGAGAGCAACATAATTCACCGGGACCTAAAAGCTGAAAACGTATTTTACACCAGTAACACCTGTGTGAAAGTGGGGGATTTTGGATTCAGCACGATAAGTAAGAAAGAGGAAACACTGAACACTTTTTGCGGATCCCCTCCTTACGCTGCCCCAGAGCTCTTCAGGGACGAAAGCTACATTGGGGCATATGTGGATATCTGGGCACTCGGAATTCTTTTGTATTTTATGACGACGGGGATGATGCCTTTTCGAGCAGACACAGTGGGCAAACTGAAGAAGACTATCCTCGAGGGCATGTATGTCCTGCCGCCGTTCCTCTCGGAACCTTGCCAGAAGCTGATTCGGGGAATCCTGCAGCCAGTACCGTCGGAACGCTATTCCATTGAGTACATTATGAACAGCGAATGGATGAAAGGAGTGGAGTATCCGAAGCCCCTGGAACCTTTCAAACTGGATCCAAAGTACTTGTCGGGGAGTGGAACACTCGGAGAGGAAGACGCCGAAGTGAAAAAAATCTTGAACAATTTGGGGATCACGGAGGAGCACATTCAGAACAACCGCGGGAGAGCTTCCCACAGCTCAGTAACTGGGATCTACCGAATTATTTTGCACAGGGTGCAAAAGAAAAAGGCCGTGGAAGCGGTTCATATAATCAGCCAACCGGAATTCAGGGAGCAAGAGTCAAAGAAAGAGCAGTCTACCTATCGCGGCCTCAAACACTCATCTAAGCTCTGTTTGATTTTATAAAAAATGCAGCTGTCTTGGTGTTTGGCAAACTTTGCTGAGACCTCTTTGTCTGCTACCAGTCAGCTCTTGTTCTTAGCATTTTTGTAATTTTGAATTAAATAATAAAAAAAGATGCCTTAAAATTCCTCATGTAAGATGCACATTCTAGAGTAGACTAGTAAAGTGTATAGTTATCATGCAGCAAGTCCCAGTAGGACTTGAGAGTAAACATGCTTAGAAATTTGGCTCAGGCTGCTGTCTGGAACTAACACAGTGCATTTCACTTGGGTGAGTTTAGACAGCATGTTAAGGTCTGTTAATATAGGTGAACTCTTGCCTCACATGCATTGAGTAGTGTGGGAATCCTTTAGAAGGTCTTCCTGATTATGTTTGCATTATAAGTAATGATAATAGTTAACACTATTAAATTTATTACCTGCCCTTCACTAGTAGGTCCCAGGATAAGTTACAACTATTTAAATTTCAGCATTAAAAACAGTTAAAGGAATTTTCTGCCAGAGGAAGAAGGCAGGTCCTGAAAATATACATCTGCAGGCACCTAATGAATAGCACCCATAAATATTTTACCCACTGTTTTTCTCCTCCTCCCATGCCTGTAACATTGTGATCTGTGATTTTGCTTTTTTAAGGTTCAGCGAAGGGACTGCAAGGGTCATCTAAGTCCAACCCTCCCCCCCTGCAGTGCAGGAGATATTGAGGTTCACCCTGTTCCCTTCTAATTCCAGCAGGGTAAGTCTTGAACGTGGAGGCCACTGACAACTCATCTGCTTGATCAGATCTGCCCTCTAGGCAGCCACAATTCATCCTCCTTGGTTTGGATACAAAGCATAACTACACCAACATGGGCAGTTCAGATAGCTCAGTGTTTATTTTGCAAGCATCTGTTTCATTGCTTTTGAGGTTTATAAACCTTAGATTTGGTGCTGCTGTTTTTAGCCTGTCCATTGCCTGCAATGGACTTGATATATCACCAGCCTGTGAACAAAACCAAGCTTGGGATCCTCTCCTTTGTTTTATATAGCCACAGCACTTGGCACAAATGGACAAAAAAGTGGTGTAAATCAAACCGTTTTCCCCCAACAAGCTGTATCAAACCTAAGTAATTTGCTTCAAAAAACAAACAAACTACAGAGCCCCCAAACACCGCATCTTGTAACTTAGCACAGTATGCATTAGTTAAGTATTTCAAAGCAAAATAAAAACAGGACAAATTGTGTAAGTTTAGTGTAAACACAATGTATTTTACAAGCCAGGAGCTGTCTTTCCCTTTGCTTCCAGTTCATCCAGGCCCACCCAATATACTTGCAATGGCCAAAGCACTTACACTTCAGCAAGTGTATGATAATAAACAGGACCGTTCTAGAGCAGAACAACTTGCAGGCCAAAGGCACCCCTCACAAAGCCCTGTATATGCCCAGCCAGGTTCTCAACACATACATTTTTTTTCCAAGTCTCTGGCAGGCAGCCAACACAGGTCAGTTTTAGCAAGCACCCGACAAGCCATCACACATAGCTGGTGAGCAGTGTTCAACTCAATGGGTCACAAGTTGTTCATGCCTATTCTAAAGTAAGTGCTTTGAGGATTGCAGCCTTGAGTACTCCTTGCAGAAGTGAAATGGAGTTTTAAATATGTTTGAGATATGAAGCTATTTATACATGACCTCAGAGCTACAGCTTGCAGAACCCCACACCACACAGCTAAAACAATCGTGAGGAGCAAAAAGTTCAGGATCAAATCACGGCTCTTGGGCTGAGCTTTTGCATTTTTGTAGAAGCAGAGTATGGCAAAGCCTGCTCTTAAGCAACCTTTATAAAAGATTACATACAACAGGTTCAAAAGGAATTAACTTTCCAACTATTTCTAAGTAGCCACCAAGAGCACTTTGGGGCAAGAGAGTGTTCTCTCCCCAAATGCATGCACTTCTTAGCTTTGCAATATGATTTCTGGGAGGTGAGAGGAGCTTTTAATATTATAAGCATACAAATGGAAACCATGTCACAGACCTCCAACTTTCAAGATGGGTTTGAACCAATTAATAGCACCTTGAAAAACAAGCCAATTATCCCCTTTCAAATGCATAGCATGTTTTGAGGGGATGGAACAAGGCTTGTATTTAAAAGACTGGGTGCTTGTATTTAAAAGACTGGGTGCTTATACTGTTAAGGCACATAGGACCCTAACATTTAAGATAAAATGACTCACAAATAGCTTTAGGTCACATTAATTTTTCTCCATAATGGCTTTAAAAAGTCACCTCCACTCTGGATATTAATTCATTAAAATAGAGTAGGGCAAGCACAACTGAAGTCTTCCCAAGCTTAAACTTGTGGCACCTTAAAGATTAAGCTATATATTTTTACAGAATAAGCAACTGTAGACCTAAACTTAAGATGCCAAAAGGCTCTGCTGTCTTTTTTGCTGCAACAAACTAACATGGCTACCCCTCTGTAAATTTAAGTACCTATTCTTGAACCATTTGCTGTTGTTTTAAAACAGTTGTTTCTTAGAAAGAGCCCTTGGTCATTTCTGTTCCAAGAAGCTAGCAAACTTTTTTTAGTGTTATTTAACTACGTATCAACAAACTGCATCAAAAGACAGAGCCTCAAGATTAACAGTTTTTCATGCTCCCAACTAAGCAGTACTGTACAGCAAAACATGGGTATTAACAGTTACTCCCGTGTACATCCCCAGCCCTCCCCAACTTTTCCAACTCCCACCTCACAGAGGTCTCTTAATGTTCCCCATTGGAAAGGGAAACAGCAACGGCTTCTGAGTCTGTTTTTGCAGGAATTCTTGGTACTTTCTTGGCAGGGCTAGGGATATGCTGCAAGGGGTGGGGAGGGGGAGAAAAGCCACAGATTAGAACACATTATTAAAAAGCACAGCTGCCAATTATCTTACTTTGATTTTGTTTCAAGACTCATTGAGAAAGCCCAGGTATTAGGCAACAGTAACTTAGTTCCAAATACTTTGTCCAGACAATTCTCCATTGGAATCTATCCTGCACAATAAGAAGTTTTCAGAGTTGGACACAACATAGGTTATATTTAGATTTCTAGATCCAATTTGAGAACAGCAGCAGCATTCCCGTCTTAGAAGTTGTTCAAAGAATGTCAGGTTACACAGCAGCCTTCTCCAACCTGTCAGGGCTATTGGAAATTGTAGTTCCAAACACCTGGAAGGCATGAGCTGGAGAACGCTGGGTTGAAGATTTGTGTCAATATTATCAAATTTGGTATTCTGTAATGGGGTTGATTACAATAAAATGGACAAGTATCTGAAATGGAGGAATCACTGACAGAAGAAAATCCAAAGAATATCATATCCCAGATTTATAGTGTATCCATCAATTGCAATGATTTTGGTAACTTTCAACATCAGTATCATGAAATAGTTGGGCATGTTTTAGAACAGGGTAGAATTCTGCCATTATCCATGTCTAAATGTAATGAAAACCCAATCTACGAAGAGAGATGGAATATGAGGCTACAAAAACTAAGGCAGAATTTACAAAGTAAATAGTATAAGCAGAGGAATTGTGTCTTGCTTAGTGCCAAGTATTTTTCTTTTTGCATTTTTGGTGTGGCTTCCCTAAAGTTTCTAGATATTGGGAAAAGGACTGCTGAGGTTACTTGTGAAATTTCATATTACAGGCTTAAGAAAGGATTAAAAAAATATCTTGCTGGAACTGATAAAATATGTTAGTGTAAGGGAAATTACCTGTTATTTTATCAATGACAGCAAAATATTTTGTATGCCCGACAATGGAAGTTGGGCAGACTGCACAAGAGAGAAAGAAAGAGACTGACAGACTGCGGAGGTAAGTGGGAGAAGAACCATATAACGTAAGAGCAGGGAAAGGGAGGGGATGTGTGATCTGACAGGGTTTATAAATTACTGAAGATTGTAACTTACTGGAAGAGCAGTTACACATCCGCTACATGTGCTTAATAGTCTGTAATTTAGTTTGGGTAACAAAAAGAAATAAAAAAAGGAAAGGTTAGCAAAGAGCCACCCTTTGCTGTGGCTGCTCCACCCATAATGGAGCAGGGAATCATTTTTAAAGAGATTGGAAGCAGACCACATCTTTGAACATTCCCTCCTGGAAAGCATGTTCCCCTCCTCCTTCCCAGGCCCATGTGCACCTTAGCTTCAGTCCATAGGTATGCCAGCACCAACTTCAAACAATAGTTAAGGGTTACTGGTTTCCCTGCTTAACCAGAAACTGAAGAGGGCAGGCAGGGAAACAGGCAGAGGGCATTCCAGGTAGTGGTGGAACGCCTTCCCATCAGATGTCAATGTGATATATAACTATACAACTTTTAGAAGACCTCTGAAGGCAGCCCTGCATGGGCAAGTTTTTAATGCTTGATGTTTTATGATACTTTTATATCTGTTGGAAGCTGCCCACAGTGGCTGGGGTACTATTATTCCGCTCAAGCAAGGAAACTGGTAAGCCTAAACAACTGTTCATATCAGTACCAAGATATCTATGAATCACATTAAAGGCAGATTGGGGTGGGGGTAGTGTTCAATTCTGCGGTCTGCTCCTGATGTCTTTAACCCACAAATAAGGGATCAACACCATTAGGAGTGCACTAGCCCTTGGATGTTAAAAGGATGAATTAAAGAGACTTTTTACACTTACCTCATGAGCAAGGCCCATATGAACAACTTCCACTCCTGCTTCCAAGGGCCCATCACCCAGCACGGGGCGACGAGCATAGGTTCTTCTGTGTTTTTCATCCACTCGCACCAAATACCATGTTCCCTCATACAGATCATCCACTGAGCATTGTGGAATATAGTTGGCTATAAAAAGACAGAACGCAGAAGTCATGCTGGAAAAGTTCTGATTTCACTTATCTTGTGTGAGAGACAAACACCATGAAGGGATTAGTGCTACGTCACATGGAAGTGCAGAGAACTGAAGCTGTGCTTCATGTTCAGATGCTTCAAGGGTATTGGGAAGACAAGCGCCTTCTGTAAGAAGATGCACAGGAGGCTTGCAACGCTCCCAAAGAAGAATATGAAATGCCTCCACCCCTCCATTATCACACTCTGGTGGAACTGTGGAAATGGGGCACACAAGACACTTTTGTCAACTACTTCAGCGCTTACAGCACACTTAGATTTTCAGATCCACCATGAAGTTGTTAATCTGAAGACCTGAGAAGTTGAGAACCAGGTCCTGCTGTCCTCTTGATTGCAGTTTTAATTCATGGTTAATTTTTAAGCCCGTGTTTGGCATGAAAAGAAAAGCCTTTTGCCAGTTCAATATGGACAAAATTACCCAAATATTTCAAGTCAAAGCTGTAACCATCAAGTTGGTTAACATCTCTTACAACAACCAGAAGGCTTGGAAGCCAACCTCATCATTTTAAAAAAGGAAATAAGCTTTTGGGGTGTGCTTTATCATCAACAGTTGCCTAATAGAGGCCATCACTGAATTTATGGCAGAGATTTGCTGAACTTAATCCCACCATCACTTACCTAAGTGATGAGTATCTTGTCTAAGCATCATGTTTTCTGCAAACACCTCTGGCGAGATGCATTTCCTTGAATCGAGCCTTGCCTTCAGATCAGAGAGGCTTGCTGTTATTTTATCCAGAGAAGAGCCTGCAGTAGAAAGCAGTAACTTACGTTTTCTAAAAAGAATTATTAGTCCCTTCCAACTCGACAATTCCATGATCTGACAATGAAGAATACAAGTCAGAAACTGCAGCATCTTGATTTCTTAACTATACTGTGAAAAAGCGGGGGCTATTTTTCCAACATAATCCTCTTGTAATATAGCTAGCTGTAGTAGTACCGTAGTAAAAGTTCATTGATTGTTATATCAAGACATAGCACACCCTTTCCTAAGTTCTCAAAACCTCATAAGAGGCCAGAGATGAGGCCAGATCTGTTGTAGCCCAGCAACACCTGGGCATCAAATCCTTAACCACTGGCACCCAATAACCTGTGGAGGGCTAAGAACTTAAGAAGAGCCTGCTGGAACAGGCTACAGGTTCCACAACCCTGGGCTAGACTCTGTTCAGAAGCAGGAGTTCGGTTCCTGCCAAAATGGCTCACAAGCTACAGCCTGCCCAAAACCAGCCTGCCAACATCACACTAAACAATGCTACACTTTAACACTGCAATTAGATTCACCATTACAGTGGTACCTCTGGTTGCAATCGGGATCCGTTCCGGAGCCCCGTTCGCATCATGAGCAGAACACAACCCGCATCTGCGGGTCGCGATTCGCTGCTTCTGTGCATGCATGTAACATCATTCTGAGTGTCTGCACATGCGCAAGCAGCAAAACCCGGAAGTAACCCATTCCGTTACTTCCGGGTCGCCGCGGGACGCAACCTGAAAAGACGTAACCTGAACTGAACATAACAAGAGGTATGACTGTATTACCATAAGCAATGCATTCAAATTTATGCAAGATGTTACACAGCAAGGCACCTTTCTTAACCCAGCTATTTAGGTTTTAGAGGCAACTTCCTCTATTCTTAAAAATTGCCCAGAAATTGATATTTATTTATTTATTTATTTAAAAAAAAAATTATATACTGCTGTATCCAGAAGTGGTTTATAAGAATAAAAACACAAAATCGTACAAAAAAAAATGTTAAAGCTAGCATTTCCTAAACTGGATCATCTATCTATGTAGATTAATACCAGAGATTATTCAAGAAGTATAAAATATGTATTATAGCATTCCCTTATAACAGTATTTCTGCAATCATCACTGAGCATATAAATCATCCCCAATGTGCTATAACCCAAAGCTATATAGACTCAGTGCTTTTTGTTGCACACTCTTAATTGTGCACAACAAGCCATTCTTGTCATAAATTACTGCTAATGGGTTCTTCAGCATGTTGATTGTATGCACTCCCTACAAGAATTAAAATACTGGCTGGATACTATCAGTGACACACTAACTTTAGAAGTGGTTGTGTATAGGAAACCTTAGTGATTTTACTCACCAGGGGTTGCATCTTGGCTAACTTTGATGGAGTAGAGGGTAGCAGCAAACCCAGAGCCATAAGAGAAGACTCCAATCCTCTGTCCTGCCAGTTGCTGAGGAGAATACCTGCACGCCAGAGAACAAGGTGTTAGTGAAAAGCACATTAGAGAAGATTAATACACAAATACTAATAAGCTGTCTCCATCCTGTACTGCCTTCAAATCATTTCCTCTCTTTCTGCTAAAGCAAAACCACTGGCCATGTAATTATCTTCAAACATGTAGGAGTTTAGCTGAAGGCTATTGGTTCTGCCTCAAGTCAAAGATTGCCAGTGTTCAGACTCTTCCCTCTTTCTTCAGCTGCCCAGTCTGGACTTGCACAAGTGAGTTATGCCAAATAACTTCTGGTACATGTGAATACTAAGGAAATGCAGAATCTGGCTACAAAGATACACAGATGTTGATAAAACAGGTGTGCTAGTCTTGGTTTGTTTGAAGCAGCAACAGCAGCGTGGAGTGTGTATTATCAAAAGCACACAGATATTCTGCGAACTTAAGATTGTTCATGGAGCAGCTTAGTAGCCACAGTTCCTACTGCTGTCTGCCCAATATAGGTAGTTGCCACCTATATTGTTGGAGAAGTTTTAATCTACAATTAAGTCACCTTCGTGCTTTAAATTTTGTCATTCAGCTCAAATATACGGTTACAATTGTCACAGACTTTTCAACAACTTTGTACATCACCTTTAGATAGTGTTTAATTAGTTTCAAAAGGCAAGAAGCAGCAAGGTTCACCACTGCTTGGTAGTTGCACTCATATCTGGGAATTATTTCCTTCTGAAGTGTGGTGTTAAAGTTGGTCACTCAGTGAAGAAAGGAAGGCACCCTGTGCATGCTCAAAGGCACTCTGCTTTTTACTAATTCACAAGAAGAATGTGGGGCTGAGCCATTGCCTAAAGCAAGCCTGTCCTTTAGGAATCTGATACCCAACGTCAGTCAGATAATTATACAAACACCTCAAACCCAGCTTCAGATCCTTCCTTCATACTTACTGTGCTAGGATAGAAGCAAGACAGCCATAGACAGAAGGCGTGTACATATTTCCATTCTGATTGGATACAAGCAAGGAAGCTTTGGTTTTCTGATTGAAAATCTCAGCACTGGCCTTCATAAAAGCTTTTTCCACATCACGGTCAAAGTAGGTGTCTTCTAGTTTTACATCTCTGAAGATAGCAAGGGGAGCATTTAGAAGAAAAACTAATAACTTGAAAGACTACTAGAGCAGAAGGCTATGAAACCTATAAACATGCCTCATCTGCTCTATTTGATTTCTAAAGTTAGCCCAGGTTGGTTTTTTTTTTTAAGGCACCCAGATTGTGCTACCCAAGAGATCATTTTTCCTTCAGTCATGCCTATTTCAATTTGATATAGCCAATTTATTATACTGAAGAACATGCACAATTTTAACTTGAAGTCACACACTGCAATATTTAGTTCCAATACTAACTTTCACATTGGCCGTGTTCAGGCAATAGTGAAGAAGCTGCTTCTCTCCTTCTGTTCTCAATGTGCCTCAATGCAATGTAAAAGTCTATAAAACCATTGTTTCCATTTTTTTTTCTAAACCAGAAACTTTGGTTACAACCTTTGAACATTAAGAGACACCTACTGGATCAGGCTGATGGCCCATCTGATCCCGTATTCTGTTCTCAAATGGCCTGCCAGATGCCTTTGGGAAGCCTACAAAACAGGGCATGAGTGCAATAGCCCTCTTCTGTTCACAATCCCCAGCAACTGGTGTTCAGAGGCATATTGCTTCAGATCCTGAAGGTAACATAGCCACTGACAGCCTTGTCCTATCATCAGTTTGTCTAACCCCCTTTAAAGACTTCCAAGTTGGGAGCCATCACTAAATCTTCTATAATTTAACTATGTGCTACGTGAAGAGTTCTTCCTTCTGCTTGCCTTGTATCTTACAAACTTCAGGATCATTGTGTGTTATGAAAGCAGTATTTGCTTTCTCCATACCATACATAACTCTACACACCTCTTTCATGTTTGCCCCACCCTTACTGACCTTTTCCCTAAACTAAGAAGCTTTAAAGGTTGCATCTTTTCTTCATAGAAGAAATGTTTCAGTCCCTTGTTCAGTTTGGGTGACCCTTTCTAACACCTTTTCTAGCTCTTCAATATCCTTTGAGAAGAAGCTGGGATCTTAAACTTTAAACCAGGTTTTTAAAATGCTAGCTTGTCTTGAAGCCAGTATCCAGGAATTCCCCATGTTTGGTCCAAAATGGAAACACTGATTTTGCAGACTTTCCACAATGCATTCAGTCATATGGAGAAGGGGAGAGAGAAATAGTTGTGTGTGTAAATGAAAGCCTCATTCGCCTATCAGCTTATTATACAGCTTATCATCCAAACAAGGCCAAGAAATGTGTTAGCCTTGTTGGTGCGTTTGCTGCAACAGAATAAGATAGCAAAAGAGAGTCACTTACTAAAAAGTAAATTCCACACATGGACTTACTTCCAAGTAATGATGATTAGGATTAAGCTACACTGCAGAATAACCTTATCCTCTTTGGGTTCCCCAGGCTATCTTCACATATTAAAATCAAGCTAACTGCTCCCAGTTTGTTGACTATTGTTAAAAAATCAACCTAGTGATACATTCTTTTCCACCTATTTTTTTCCAAGAAGTCTTTGCTTAAGATGAACCTTATCAAGACAAAGTTTCAGGCAGCTATGAAAGGGCATTCCAGATCCACTCCCTTAAATTTTAAGAGCTGTATAAAAAAAATCATACATAAAATAGATCAATGTCAGCTATAGAACTACTTCCAGATACAAGTTTATGGATGCTTCGTAATGTCTCTTGTACTGAAGAATTTTCTTATTTACCTAAAAGCTTCCAGGCCACTATAGATGCCATTTTCTTTTGTGGGTGTCTGATCATTCAGAAAGTCATTCAGCAACAGACGAGCAACAGATTTCTGTACAAGTTTGCAGTATGGAGAGTGAAAGATCATGAAACCAAAGTCATTCAGGGTGAAGTCTTTGTCAACTCCCTCTGAAATAAAAAAAGAAACAGGACATGGATGCTATTCTGCCTAAGTCCTATGTACACTTACTTGGGAGAAAGAACTACTGAACGCAGCAAAGCTTATTTCCAAGTAAACAAGCAAAAGATCAGGCTACAAGTTTTAACATTTGTGTATTCTTACTTCTGCAATATGAAATTCGTTTTATACTACCTTTTATTTAAAATCCCAACTAAAATTGGGATCGGCTCAGATCTTTGCTTAGAGCAGGGATGGGGAATTTATGGCTCTCCAAAACTTGGACTACACGTTCCATCATTCCTGACCAGTGGCTATGCTGGGTGGGGCTGATGTGAGTTGCAGTTGAACAATTACTGAAAGGTCACAGGTTTCCCATTCTGGTATTGGAGATTAAGTACATTTTAATCCTCTGCTCCAACAACTTCTCACATCTTAATCACCTTTGCATTTCTACTGTGTGACACAACTCATTTACTTATGGCATCCTTGTCTACCTCCTACTCCCATGCTGTTGGATATGCTTGCAACCAACTCTTGTGTCTGTCAACCTGGCCTCAGAAGAGCCCTGGTGTATCAGACTACAACCCACCAAGCCTAGCATCCTGTGCTCTCACAGAGGCCCACTAGATGCCTGTGGGAAGCTTGCAAGCACAACCCAAGTACTGTCCCCATTTGTGAGTCCCAGCAACTACCACTAAGCAGCATGGTGCCTCCAACAGTAAAGGCAGAACGGAAGTCGGTGTGGCTAGTAACCATGGATAGCCCGAGCCTAGATCTTCCTGCCCATACCCCCCTCTTGAAACAAAAAGATTTCCTCCTAATCAACCTAGCTGTTTCTTATCTATTGCTCCACTACTGCACTACTCATCTATCCCATTCTCACCACTCATTGTCAATTCCTTTAAAAATCCACCCCAGCCAGAAAAGGCTGCTTGACTACCTTAAGAATATCATGACAAAGGGCAAGAGACCACTGTGGCTCAACCAAACAAGGAGCTTCCCTGCTAGAAATATTATAGCAATGAATGCCTGCCTAGGTTTCCTTTTTTCCTCCTCCTTAAAGCCAATCTCTTTTCTTTTTGTCTTCTCTATTTTAGATTGTAAGCCTAGAGCAGGGACCTTCTTATTACCGATCACCACAGGCCACCCCGGAAGCCTTTTGCAGCTGAAGAACAGGGTAAAAATACTTTTCAAAATGAAATCTAATATAGGGCATGTTCAGCAGTAACCCCACACTGCAGGGGCAGCTGTGTGAACAGTCTAAAGTGTGCTTGTGGTAGGCATTCAAACACAAGATACTCTGCTCTCCTGAACCAGCAGCAGAATTCTGTGCAGTTGTTTGCCATAACTGGCAGAATGGTTTTAAGTCTGTGACAGTTTTCCAAATTCTGTGGAAGAGGACAGGATCCGAGAAGATGGGAAAAAAAGAAACACCTTGATTCTGCAATGGTACATTCTAGCAAGACATACCTTTCTGCCACTGAGCATGGATTTTCTTGCGATAGACAGTGTAGCAGCGATCTAATGCACTGAGGTAGCATTGTATGGACAGTTTCCCATCAACCACAGGATACTCAGATACCATATCAGGCTTATAGAAATCATAGGCATGCTGCATGTGGGTCCCTCGCAATCCTAGGGAAAAGAAGCCAGACTTGAAAGAAATGCCACAGTGAAGTCCATTAATAAGGTACTCTTCTTACCTCAAAACATGACTGATATCCTATGCCCTTTTAAAATGTGTTTTTTTGGGGGGGGTATATTGGGGGTTTTTTTAATTATTATTTTATTCTGTGAACCACCCTGAGACCTCCGGGCATAGAGCAGTATATAAATTCAATAAATCATAATAATAATAAAAATAAGATACATTGTACAACCAAAGATTAATCTGGTGGGTGTGGGAGGTGGTGGTGAACAGAAAAGTTACACCACTTCCCAATGTGATCAGGAAAAAGAATGCTAGAATACTAAATGCCGAGCAGTACAGATAGCTATTTGTTAATATTTTAACAGGCTGATGTTCCAGGCAGCTCACTTGCAGAGATTACTGCTCACATAAGCAGTCTACTCATATGAGCTGCAGAGGAGTGAACACATGCAGGTTTATGGCTTTCATTCTGTGAACTGGAAAATTGCTTAATTTCCCTCATAAGGGCAAACCAGCATAGTTTGCAATCTAGGAAAAGGCAATCTAGCACTAGCTTGCTCTTGTGGCATTTCACAAGTGAAGAATGCTTGCACAAGCTATTCATTTGAACTAAAATACTGCTGGAATCTTCTCTATGAATAATATTTAGCCTGTCAGAGAAAACTAACCTCTCTCAAAAATAAGAGGTGCATTTGGTCCCACAAGCATAGCAACAGCACCGGCTCCTCCAGTTGGCCTAGCATTTCCAGTGGCATACACTGCTATGTCTCCAGCAACAACAAGTGCATAACGCCCTGAAAAACACAAACAAATGCTGTAAAAAAGCTGCAGAAAAGTCATTTTTAGCTGAGACAACTGCTGACTACATTGACTACAATGCTATATACACATGGAAGCAAATCCCTTAACGGTAAGCCCTACAGAATTCAAAGTAAATATGCAGAGAATTGGACTGCGTGGTCACTGGGGAAAAGATTACAAGAAGTCAATCTTAAACTCCCACAGCCACCAATTAACATGCACAATACTTAATGTGTACAAAGTTCTTCTCACACAATTCTAATTGTCATACAAACATCCTGTTAAGCAGATCATTTTTGAGCAAGGAACAAAATTGAGGGCAATTGCAGATGGGCAGCTTAGGAGTCACCAGAAAGTTTGGAAAGAGGGGGGGACAGGTTCAAATAAGCATAAGCATTGAATGCTACAGTCACTGATTCAAAGTATGTTATCCAACCTGATTCCACCAGCTAGTTTGCATTGCAACCAATAGTATGATCAGTACAGATGAGTGAAGTGCTGGCTCAGTACAAGAAACTATTAACAGGTTTAGTGGGATATGGGCTCATTTTCACAGGCCAATTGTATTCCTGCTAAATCTTACTGCCCTGCTTGGTATTTGCAAAGGATCACTGCCCTCTGCCTTTTTTTTTTTTTTTACTTCTGAACATTAATATAGTTTCCTCTTGTAATATGCACTAAGCATGAATGAGCATAGTAGACTAGGAATTAGCTTTTATCAAGCCCTCCTGAAATCACAAGAACATGACTGCTAGGACTTTATAGTCCTGAAGTGACTATTATTTACAGGATTACATTTAATAACATTTAAATTCCATATCTCTGTATGCCTTGTCTTTCTTTCTTTCCTTTTCTTTTTTTGGCAAATTCTAAAAAATACTGCTTGCTTGAGATGTCAAACTTACCATCCCAGGAACTGGATTCAACCCAGTTGATAGCATTGAAGAGTGCAGCAGTGCCACCATAGCATGCATTGGTTGTGTCAATGCCTTCCACGTCTGTGTTGCCAGATTCTTCAAAAAGCTGCATCAGGACAGTCTTTACCGATTTGGACTTGTCAATGATCGTCTCCGTTCCAACTTCAAGTCTCCCAATGCAGTTGTAGGAGAGACTGTTCCTTTCCATAAGCTTCTGGACTGCAGTGAGGCAAAGTGAATTGATATCCTCCCTATCCGAGCAGAAGCCCATCTTGGACTGACCCAAACCAATGGTGTATTTCCCTGCATCCACGCCATCAAACTTCTCTAACTCTGCCTGGTCAACATATTGGGAAGGGAAGTAGATCTCCAAAGCAACTATTCCCACATCTTTTGGCCAGCAGGCTTCAGCATTCACAGGAAGAGATCCAGGCATGGTGGTGCAGCTGAAAGAAGAGAAGTTAATAGTGCTTATTTGAATAGAGTGAGCAAAGCTTGATCCTGTGCACGCTTACTTAGATTCAAGTACCAATGCATTCATTGAGGCTTACTGAAAGCACAAGGGCTGGAGATTAAAAGTTTTGATAAAATATTTTGACTCACAAGCAGTCCAACAACTAATAGGGCAATGATCATAAAAGCAGGTACATAGAATAACAGAATTAGAAGTGAATCCAAAGGTCATCTAGTCCAACCCCTCAAAGCAGGAAAAACACCTGGCAGAGTGTTCAAAGTAAGAAAAGCTACTTGGGAGCAGGAGAGGAATCTCACAGTCTGCACAGCTGTAATTCTGCCCACACTAATCACTGATTTTAAAGAGACCAGGGGCTACAGCTGCTATCCCAAGCACATTTTAACAAATTGCCACGTATGTAGAACTGGAGCAGAGCTATTTTATTCCAACCTCTGCTGTCCAGCTGATATATAGGCCATTATTAGCTCACACTACAAGTCTGTACTTGCAACTGTACTATTCAGATTGAGAAGATCTCTTACGTCAGACACTCCCAAACCAATTTGGACAAGTAAGTAGTCTTCTAGTGAGGAACAACACTGTGTACAGCCCCATAACCACAGACATTCCAACCTGCAGCAAAGAGGCCATGCCTTTCTAGTCAGTGTTTTAAAAAACACTGCACCACCAGGGTCCTCTTGTCTCTGTGTTACATAGAATAGAATCTTGGTTAACCTCATTATACCATCTACTGGCAGTTAACCCCCCAAATGAAGAAAAAACAACAATCTGACTGTTGCAGAAAGGGGAGGGGAATAAAGGCTTGCAGCTGCTCCCTAAAAGTAATATAAACCCATCCCTTTGTAATGAACTGTGGAGCAGCCTTTCAGATTTGAACAGCAACTGAAAATCATATGGTATCTGCATGAGCATGTATTTCGTTCTTTCCCAACTGCGAAGCTTGGAGGCAGAGGAAAAATGCCAAGAATATTCCATATGAAGTTGCCCTAAACTGAGTGAGACCACTGTTCCATTTACCTAGATAAGTATACTCCAGGGATAGGGAACCCATGACCTTCCATGGGAGTTGTAATCCAACTTCAGTTAGTGGACCAGAGCTTCCCTATCCCTGGACCACTCCAACTGACAGAGGCTTTCCAAAGTCTCATACAGGGTTTCCCTACCCCCACCCCCAGTCCAACCACTGAAGAAAGTCATTCATTAACAGACTGGGGGTGAATTGGGGACATTCAGCATGTGCAGCTCTTTTTACTGGACACCAAAGAGATTCTGAAGGAGTAAAGCAGCATGTACCAGTAGTCTTGCGTAATTATTTTGAATGGCAAATCCAGACATGATCTTTATCTACAAACATGCAACATCCTGTATGAAATGCAAACTTCAAAGAACTGGATAGGAGACAAAAGGCGTATCATCCAATGCAGTATTGGAATGAAGAGCACTTTATTTCAAGTGGGTAGATCATATTGCCTTAGGGCAATAGAAATCCTAATAAAGATAAAGCGAAGAGGCAGGTAGGTAGCTGAAAGTGATGGGTAGAACTCTTTACCCTGCATGACTTCTGGGGCTCCCCTTCTGTGGACATTGATCGTTCTGCAGACTGGAACCCACAAGAGGAACACTAACTCTGTCCCAGTGCCCATCTGCCTCATCCAACATGCATACAATGGCGCAGAAATCTGTAGCGTGTGCTTGGAACATTCAAATGTGCTCCTTAGTTGTATGGGACCACCACACACAGCTCTCATCACTGTGCAAATGAAGTATGGAGACTTGGGAATAGGAAGGCCAGAAGGAAAAATCTGTGTTATTGAATTAATTCTTGCAGATTTGATAGTCTTATATTATTGTTTTGACTAGTTTTCAGATTTTTAGTATGTCTTTTAAAATATTGAATATTGGGGTAATATCATCTTTGTCATAGTAACTTTTTAATACTATTTGGAACTTAATAACTGTTAATTCCTACTGTTAATTCAAGACTGGCAGAAGGAAGAACTGATCCACGCAGTACATAACTTACAGAATTTGCTGCAACAAGATGTGGCCATGAGTTTTCTAAAAAAGAATCATGGTTAGAGCATGGTGCTGATAATGCCAAGGTTGTGGGTTTGATCCCCATACAGGCCACCTGCATATCCCTGCATTGCAAGGGGCTGGACTAGATGATTCCCAGGATCGCTTCCAATTCTACAATTCTATGGTTTTGATTTTAAATTCAGATATTACACAAATTTTATAGAGGTCAGTCTAATCAATGATTATTGGCCCAAACAGCTTGTTACTTGCTGATGGATCATGGGGATAAACATACCACATAAAGGTTTCTGTTTGCTTTCACAGCCCAATAGTTTATACAAAATTTCATTGCACTGGGTCCAGTGTGCTGGGGACCACTTATGCTACAATGAAGCTCAGGCTAGCTGTTTGAATTTTTGTGTTCAATAGTTTTTAGAAAATGAGTTTAACAGATGAACTGACAAAGCTAAGTAGAAGTATCTCTCTGAAAATTAATTGCTGGGAAACAAGAGCAGGGCAGGGCCTGCTACCTACACGTCAGCACCACACTCTAACCAGCTGAGTTATGTCAAGCCCTAGTTGTGGAACACGGAGTTGTTGAAAAAACAACCTTCATAATCAATGACAACTTAAGAAGAAAACAAAGTAATATGGAGTCATGACTCTGAACATCCTTAAAGACAGCAGACATTTGCCTGCAGTATCAGCTTCTTCTTGGCCAGTAGTTTGCCAAACCATTCCTCATATCCATTATGAAAATGTACCATTGTAGAATGGTTGAAATTAATGTCATCAAATCACCCCACCAGTAATAAAAAGGACCAATAATGCAGCAAAACCTGGTTTCTCTCTCCATCTGAAAAGAAGATTGAAACCCTTCCTGACTCATGCATTCTTTAACTAAAAACTAGTAATTTGAGAATGCCCAACATCCTGCAGAACAAAAACACAACACAGAAACCATCTCAGCCATCCAATCAGTTGCTCACCTACAACCATCAGTACTCCAAGACAGCCCTTTGCTACAGCCCTCCATTGGCACCAAACCCTGAGAAGATTGGTGATGGCTTTTAAATACAGCCCTTGCTAGGGAGGTGTATGCTCCTCCCAAGCAAGTCTCCATTGGGCAAAAGGCAGAATGATGCCTACTTAAATTTACCTGATTTGTGCTTGTCTTGGTTTGACATGGCCTTAATCTTACCAGCTCTCCATTCTTTTTGTGCTGCTTACCTCCAACCCAGAGAAAATAGCAACTATCAGACAAAACAATTTATCTACTCACTCTTAGAAAGTTTATACAATGCTTTGCTGACTAAGGACCCAAAACAACAGTTTGACAGCCTCTCCAGGAACAAGGATTGACAATAGGCAACTCCCAAATATCACACTGCCGAAGTTAACACTACATGATCCTCAGTGCTATATGGTCACTGAAAAAGTGTGTCTGAGTTTCAGCCTGGTAGTGTCACAGCAAATCTGCTTCACTGGTGTATCCTTCGGGGAAAAACAGTGAGTTGCACTCACTGCCTGCTTCAATATGTATACACAAGACTCCCTTTATCAATGGTTTGGGTCTCTTAGGGGGCAAACGACTGCACTGGAGCTATGTTGCCAAAAGATGAAACAAATCCCTTCATAAACCGAAAATCTAATTGGAAAACAACTGTTTATATCAATTATCTCTACTATCCTAAGTCACTTCAGATAATATTTTGTTACGAAACAAATATAAGAATAAAATGTAAAGCCCACACAAGCAGCAGATCATTCAAGTAGCCACAACGGGACTAATGTTCTGCACAACAATCATAGCCCTAAATACCAGAAGCCTGTCTGGATCATCCAGTTTCATATCCAGATATAACAAGCCCTGGCAACTCCACAATTCTTACAGAAAGCACAGAAGTGTGGCAGTCATTTGCCACGCATGTTATGTTTTAAAAAAGAAAAATGTGGCTATCTATGTTACTGGAAGGATACCTGTGCATACATGACAGAAATACAACCAGTGAACCCTTCTTCCACTGCTAAGGAAACCTCCTTCGGTCAAATGTCTTACGAGTCAGTTGGCTGCTAAAACCAGAGAAGGGCAGGAAACAGGCACAAAGAAAACATGAACACAGTGGGGATTGCTTCCAAGTAAACACATACACACATACAAGCACGCCGTGAGGCTTTTTTGTGGGGGATGGGGAGCAAATAGCTTGGCAGCATGCTTAAGGTCCCCAGTGCAGAGTTGGAAAGGACCGCAAGGATCATCTAGTCCAACCCTCTGCACCCAGCTGAACCCTTAGAGCGCTGTTGCCAGTCGGTGCAAGAAAACACTGAGCTGGACAGATCAATGGCCCAACTAGACAAGGCAGCTCCCTTGGCTCTTGTGAGGAAAAGTACAGTAGAAGAGAAAGGGGAATTGGGAAGAAAATAAGCCTCTTCCCACCTCTAATTATCTCAAGAGAGCTCTGTAACTCCACTTCCGTGGTAAGGGACCCTTTGCCTCAGTTTCCCTGTCAGGCACTCAGAGCACCCACCCACCCACATATATAACTGAAAGGGCGGTGGCAGGTCCCATTTTCCTTATGACCCCCACTCCACCTCACCCCTAGGCCTCAAGTAGCCAGATAATGGCTTCCATTCGAAACTGAGGCCTTTGCCTCAGTTTCCCTGTCAGGCAGAGCGGCCCCACGTCCTTCCCTCATATATAAGCCACCCAGATGAAAGTCCCCACCACCACCGCCACATCCCTCAGGAAACACCGGGGCTGAAGCTTCCGCGTCCTCATCGAGGTCAAGGCCGGAGCGGTTCCCCCCGCCCCTCCCCCCCCCCTAGCCGCGCTTCACTCACACGCAGTGAAACCCCATCACCGGCTCTGGACGACACCGGGTCGGCCCAGCGCGCATGCGCTCCTCATGGCGGGCCCTCTGGCTCCAGCCCGCCGCTGTCACCTTGAAAACGCGGCGCGCGGCCGCCCGCCCGCCCGCTCCCTCCCTCGGCCGCGCCCACTTCCCCCTTCATTCTGACGCGGCAGAGCAAGCCACGCCCCTCCCTGGCTCGAGGGCGTTCTGCGCTCGCGCGCCCCCTCACTCCGCCGCGCGAAGGCAACGGAGGAGCCCGAGTCGCCTCCGCCTTTTCCTGGGGCTACTACTACGCGTTCGCTTCTGAGAAGCGGCGCACGGGTGTGCAGGCGAGCGGCGGCTGCCGCCGAGGACGATACGAAACCAGGACACAGGGAACGCGTGGGAAGGAGGGAGGGGAAGTCCCTGTCTCCGAGGTCACGCACGGGGACCTTTCACACGTGACGCAGGGCAAACCCGGGTCGGCACCTCAAAATGTAGGCAATGCCTCCTCCGCGTGTACTGTACTGTACATAAAGAAATGGTGTCTTGTGAAAGACAGCCGCCTTTAGTTACTTGGCCATGAGCTGAGCTAGAACTCGTACTGTGTATTCAAACAAACAAGCAGGCACACAACCCCCTACCTCTATGTTTGCCGTATTCAGACGTATCACAAACACACCCCTGCCGCTGAAGTTTCTTGACCTCAGTATTAAGTAGGAGCATGGCATCAGAGCAGGGATGGGGAACCCGCGACTCCACTATTTATCTAGAATACTGTATGTCTTACTGGCCTTTCATCAAAAGGCCCTAGGGAGGGTTGCAACAGAACTATTTCGGCTTCCATCATTCATGAACCATGGGTGTTGGGAGTTGGAAGTCCCACAACTGGAGGCAGGGGCACAGGTTTCTCCCTGTAAATTTATATGAAAAATATTAAAATATCTTTTAAAATCTGATTTCCGTTTCACAGACCTAAAGGTTTATTACTTGAGCTGTGGCTGAAATTATAATTCCTGAGAGGTCACTTTATGAAATCAATGGGGCGTCTTTCAGGCTACATAGTTGGGTAAAGAGGGATGTATTTCAATAGGTGACCTATGTGCAGAGCTTTGTTTTGTAAGCTTGCTGCTTTGCTGAAAGATCCTACTTGTAGAAGGGTCACTTTAGAACACCTTTAAAAAAATGTATTACCATGAGCAATTAGAAGATTAAAACTGACATGAGCAACAGCCTGAATTTTGCAAATTTCCTTTCCAGGAAATCATTAAGCAATTGACTTAATCTACTTATACTATGCCAATCAGCACATCTAGTACATATTCTGTGGTTGGGGTTTTAAGGAAAGGGATATGTATGTGTAAAAGAATTATACATCTTCCCCTTCCCATCTTTGGCAAGAACCAAACATCGTTGTAGAAGCTTAATGCACTGTTTCATGTAAATAGCCTAGAGGTTTTTGATGATTCAGTAAGCATAGTAATCCTGTTAATAATTTAATTGATAAATTTTATTATTGCCTTTAATCATACGGTCTCAGGGCATGTTACAGCAATTTTAAAACACCATGTTCAGGCACGCGTCTTTTCCACAAAACGGTTTGGGGCTATGGGCCACCACCCTTGTATTCACTTTGTCTTCCAATCACAGCAACTTGTATTAAAAAGGTTGAGTGTGGCTCAGGCAGTGAATCCACTGCAATGGGAAGCAGTGCCCTAGCGACATCCTCACCAAGATACTATGGAAGAACTTTTAGCGAGTGGCTAAGGTTTATCCTTGCCCAGCCTGGTGCGTTCCATATATGCTTTGGACTACAACCCATCAATTCCAGCCAACACAACAGGTAGGTTGAGCTTTGGGCTGTGAATATTTCTTTTGTCTCCCCACCCCTCATCCGCCAGGAATTTCTTCTACAGGCTTGTTCTAATGATACCCAATTCATATGCCCATCAGACACATGGGAAAGCCTAAAGAAGTTTGTTCCCAAGCTGTAGTGTCCTGCCCCATCCCTCCACTGTCGAATGCAGCATTTTGCTTTTCTACTTATCCCATAAATGCTTAGAATGCATTATAGAGCCACTTCAAGCATCAGTTACACCAGGGAACATAGTTAAGAAAGGAAATGTTTAAAATAAATAAAAGGAATGGAAATAGAATAATCGCAAAAAAGCAAAACTAGCACATGACTTGAGATTGCCACAAGTTGGTAAACAGTATGCACAAGCTGTTGACATAGCTACCAAGTGCCCAGAAAATGCTCACATGCATCTTTCAAGTATGCTAAAGGCCTGGACAAGAGAGAGCAGACAAGTCCACTTCTGTTCACATAACCATAAAAATCATTAACAACTGTGAAGGGCCATTAGTCATCATTTGCTAACTTACTGTAAGCTCTGCTGCTCCAGAAGTACTTGGTGTTCAAAGACTTTGTACATCTCAAAATCTAGCACTAAAAACAGCCACAAGGCGTCACTGTCTCACAACTACAAGGGTCCACTATATATCTACGAGCAAACCTGGCAAGACCTTCTCTCCCCCAGATGTAGAATCTGAAAGCCTAAGCAGCCATCGTTTCCTTTTCTTCATGAGAGTCGGGAAAGCTCCACCCCAGCCTGGGGTAGTCACTGTCCACAATCTGCATTGCTATGTTGTCAGACTACATTGCTCATAGTTTGAGCCTGGCTTACAGCAGCAATGGCAGCCTCAGGCGAGTGGACATGTCCTGCAGCTTATTTTTTACTGGTTTCCCCCACTTCTTCACCTAGAGGCGTCAGGAGCCCACACAGGGAAATCCAACCCTATGAAAGTGAGGCTCTTACAAAACCTCCCTGCTGCCAGACCTGAAACAATTCAGAGAGGCATTTTCATTTACTTGCAGCTCACGTTTTTAGGCAGCAGCAGAATACTTCTGAGCCAAACAAGGAAGAACTGTATGCAGTCCAATTTCTCTAGTCATCTCAGGGAAAGGGGGGGGGGGGGGAGAAGAAGAGAATGAGGACACATTAAGATAAGCGTTTTCAGAAGAGAAACTTTCAATTTCTGAGCTGCCAGCTGCAGCAAAACACAAATTTTAGCAAGAAAAAAATTACATGGAAAGACACACAAAAAAGCATCATCCTCAAAGCTAGAAAGCCTCTTGAAGTTTCAGGTTTATGCCAGAATAAATCTACTAGGCACAACACAGCATCCATTTTCCTTCTTGTCCTACAGGCAGGCTACCCTCAGGGGAAAAATCTCAAGAGGCACTTGCTGTCCCAATGTACTTCAGAGGCTGATACAAGAATGCCTCAGCCTTTCAAAACAAAACAATAAAATGAAATCATGATGAAATACTAAGGCATGCTAGATGATCAGTCGAAAAACAGACTACATGGTACAGAAAGATTAAATGGGCAGGTACCTCCTGAAAACTGGAGGTACACTGAGCACAAAATCCATTTAAAAAATGACAATGACATCACCTACTCTGTCTAGTAAAGATCAGTGTCCAAAGAAGAAGAGCAACAGGGTGCATGACGCAACCACAACTACGCAGTCCCACTGATTTAATTGGTAGCGATAGAACTCTTTCTACTGTGATCAGAGACTTTGCTGTAACTAAGTGAAGCCAATCAATTTTTTTAAAAAACAGACAAGCCACACCTGATAAATGCTCTGTCCTTATTTTAAAATTCAGCGTAGCAGTGATCCTAGAAATTTAACAGCAGGCATCATATTGGCCTCCCTATGGCATTCTGTGGAAACAGGAGGTCACAATCCAACACAAAAGAGGAACACTTCACAAATTTGCATATCCTTGCGCACCAGTCTCCATGGAGAGCTCTTGGAAAGATCTGTTAAGATAGACCGTGGAATCATTAAGCAAGCTCTTTTAGTTTAAAGCCCAGCAAGTTCAATGGGACTTACTTTTTGAGTTGTGTGTAGAGGATTTTAGCCTTATACTTACGGTAGTCCTTACAAACAGTAGAGGGGGTATTCTGTGTCTGACTACTGTATTCCACTTTAGACTTGCAGGCAGCGACTTGTGAGATGGAACATGCCTAGAAGCAAAAAACCCCTGACATATCTGAAAGAGGACTCTGTGCTAGAAGTATTCTCCCCAAGATCAATTCCTCCCCACACCATATGCAGGGATTAAAAAAAACAAAACAATCCTAGGGAAGATAACTGCAGACAGAAGTGGGCAATTTAACACCAGCAGGCATACCTGCCAACGCCTAATCCAGTTCCGGTCCTTGGTCAATATGCACACTGAAGAAAGCACACATGGCCATTTTTAATGCTCTAGAAGAGAGGCATTCAGTGTGGCACCTGCCAGATCCTATGAACTACAATTCCCATCATCCCTGATGATGATGTCATGATGACTCAGCTGGAGTTGGAGTCCAAAACTTGTGGAAAGTACAATGTTTATGACCAGTACTGTAGAAGGACCTGATCCAGCCACTAAAACTGCACTTCTCTCTCTGCTAGAGTTCAGGGACTTCCCTATGGAACTGCTAGTCCCGAGGCTACACCCCCAGAGTAGGGTTGCCAAGGTAGATTTCAATGTCACCACAAAGCTCTAGCAACAGAGAGCTCATCCACCTTTGCTCCACATTTCTATGCAAAGGTCTGGGCTTTCCAGGTCTGTTTCAAGTGGGTTAGTTGGTTTTTTTTTCCTCCCCCTTTCCCCACAGAAACCTGCACTTTACTGCTGAATCAGAGCAAATAGGAATCTTGCTCCAATTCAGTGGCAAAGATTGGGTTTTCTTGGAGAAAGCTTCAGGCAAAAAAGAAAATGATTTAGCACAACCCGGGGAACCAGAAACCTGTGCCCAGAAAGTGTGAGTCAAAAATTAAGTGTGGATGAGCCCTTAATTGCTCTAGGCTTATATGTCTGACCAGACACAAGAAATACCCACTAGGTTCACAGAAACCATTTAGCTCTTAAGACAGCAAGATCTATCAGCTTTAGAATTGTTCTGTCTATCCTAGAATGAAAGCCAATCACTAAATCTCACTTGGTAGATGTACTCTACAGCAATTAACAAGTCAGCTGGGCAGATTTCTATTTTACAATTAAAATTACTCTGGTTTTAAATTTCTGGTTGATCAGAGGCTGCAGCTGGCTTGTAATGAAAGAAAGCAGGGTTCCTAAAGTAGAAATAATTATGGTTGGGTGGGACATTATAAGCTTCCAAACACAGATTTTAAAAAGCTGAGAGGTTCTGGTTTTTATTCCAGAGCTCACAAACTCTAGTGAGACACAAGTTCCCCACCACCCAACAAAGACATTGGTGGGTGGAGGGCTGTGAGATGAACTAGTATTCAGTTAATAGCAAACAAACAAACAAACAAAAAAAACCTCAGAAGATCTCCAGATCTAACAAGACAGCCTATCTGGATGATCGGGAAAAGAATTTCCTCGCAATTTTTTGGGTTTCCTATGGCTTCCTTGCAGAAGTCAACTGCAGTTGCCATTCCCAGATACTCACTTTTGGAGAGGCAAACCCCACTGAACTTAGTGGAAATAAAAATAATAACTGAGTAAATATGTTCCATAGGGCTGCACTGTTCAACAGCAAGCAATTCTTTGACTTGCCATGTCTTACTGACTTCTGTACTTTGGGTGTGTGCTGTTGTACTGGATCACTTTGGGCTAGTATGGGGGGGGGACTGGCCCAAGCCTCGCTCTCACATTAGTACAGACCCCCCACCCCCAAAAACTGTTGAAGTGCCACAGCCACCATTTTCAGTAGAGAGCTCCCTGGGAGACTTTCCTCCTTTGCTCTGTGCCACATGCAACACCAATGCCCCATCTTCTTGCCCAGAGAACAGCTGCCACTGGTTTGTCTGCAAAAATGGGCAAACTGAACAACAGATTTTGAGGGGTACCTGCCTGCCCCCTCCCTTTGGATCAGGGCTTGGATTTGTCATAGCATCCAGAGGAAGAGCAGAAAGTGGCTTCTTCTGCCTCTGCCACCTTACCTCCCTCTCTCTGGGCAATACAGTAGGGGAGAGGGAGAGTTAAGCACAATAAATACATTCAATCGTTTTTTTCCGCCAGTACAGCCTCCCTGTCTAGGTGCCATAAGGTGCCATATCTGTACTTCTTCAGAGGAAGGATGCAAGTGAGGGAGGGAGAGACTCCTGTTTCCTTTTGCTCACCCCCTTTCTCTCTGGGTGGAGCAGTGGAAAAAAAATTGGCTCAGCCCCACCCCATAAACACAGAGAGAGAGATCTGAGGGACAGCCCCAGAGAACCCTAGCAAGAGGCTTCCACACCTATGCTCTCCCATTAGGCAGGGTGGACAGGGTTCAGTAGAGAGAGGCCACCCAGAGAGAGTGAGTGAGCAAGCCAGAAGCAGCTGCTCCCAGCAGGGCAGCCACTGCCCCACCTAAAGTGGCGATAAGGCGTTCAAACTGGCAGAGCTGCTCTCTCTTGCTTACTGCCTCTCTCTGGGCAGCCTTGCTGGGTTAAATCCAGGCAAGTAGTCTCTTACCTGATAGAAGAGCCTCCTTAAGGGAATGGGCAGGTGAGGAATCAGAGGTAGCTGCTCCTTGCAATCACCACTTGCTCAATTCTACCACCACCACCACCCCTGGCAACTTAACTGCTCTTTCTCTTGAGGAACAGTGGCATGATAAGGAGGTCCCACCAGAGACATGTTGCCCAGCCTCCCTTCCCAAACAAGCCTGCTGAGTAGAAAATTATTCTCTTTAGCAGAAGCACTGGGCATGATGGCATCCTGGGTCCTATTTAGTACTAGAAAACAGGTGTGGGGGAACTTTGGCCCGCCAGGTGTTGCTGATCTGCAACTCCCATTATCCCTGCTGTTCATGAATATCTGGAAAGCTAAACGTTCCCCACCACCACCATCACAGAAAACAGTCAGCTCTAGAATTGCAAGTACCCCAAAACTTTGATCTGACCACCTTAAAAAAACCTAATGGTCTTTGGAAAAATCAAGGACCTAGTTTAGGTGGCAATCCTATTCAGGTCTACTCAGAAGTAAGATCCTCTGAATGCGATGGGGCTTACACCCAAGCTAAGCTCGTGCAGGATTCCAGCCTTCGCCTGCAACCCTAAGCACAATTTACCTGGTGACTTCTACGGGGCTTACTTCTGAGTAGACACAGGTGCGATTTCTGGGTTAGCACACCTGGTCCTAGAGGAGGCGGGGCGGGAGAGCTTCAATTTAACACCAAAAACCAGGCAGGTGCTCCCTATGCACCGGACGGAAATAAGATCCCACCCACCTGTGTGCGGCGATGGCTCGTTCTCTGCAGGGTCCGCGCGCTGTCTCTCAGCTCCTCGTCCTGAATGGGACGCAGCCGCGGCTGGAGATGCGCCTTTAAACCAGCCCCGCCGCCCAAGCTACCGCTTGAAACCGGTGACCGGCAGCTCTCCCTGCCCAATAGGAGGCCGGCGCGCCGGAGCCTGCCCCTCTTCCCGTTCCTGGCCAATGAGCGAGGCAAGGCGGGGAAAGGAGGCGAGGGGAGGGCGAGAGGAGTGGTGTGAGAAAATGACGCCGCGTGGCCAGAGGGAGGGCGCCCAATGGGCGCGCCGCTGAGGCCCGGACCGGCGAATGAAGCGCGTGACGCGGGTGCCCGGCGGCCAATGGGATCCCCGCTGCCGACTGCGCGGTGAGGGCAGTCGCTGCTGCAGGTCCTCTGGTGAGAAAGAGGAGATGGTCGCTTAGCAACGGGAGGAAGGCGCGCATCTCAGCGAGGCAGCATCGTGTTACCCGAAGAAGGGAGCGAAGGAGAGCCCTGGTGTCTGCGCTGGCTGCAAACTATATACGAACTTCATATAGGGTGGAAGGAGGCTCTTGCATATTATATTATGAACTGTTTGGGGGTTTTTTTAAGCCTTATTGATAGCCACATCAAGGAAAATGGCCCACCAGCTCCAGGTTCTCAGGGAAAGAGTTTGGTGGTTTTTCATACTTTATTTAACAACACACACGGATTACAAATGCTATCCAAATACAATGTTGTATGGTGCTGTCATTGGTTAAATGAGGCTTCTGATATGCCTTTATGGCTTGTAATGCTGCTAATATTGCCTGTTTTGTACAAGTTTCTTTTAACGTTTTTCTTTATGTCTTTCTTTTTCTTTATAAACCTGTGATCATCATCTGAGGCCTTTCTTCTTGGGGCCCCTTCCGTGAGAGGTCTGGAGCGCGGTAACATGAGAAAAGACTTTTTCTGCAGTGGCTTTCTGCCTGTGGAATGCTCTTCCCCATCTGCCCTACCGCTTTCCCCTGGAAAAGCTGCTCTTTAGGGCTGATATAAAATATTATAAAATATTAGGGTACACACACATAGCAGACACACACTCCACAGAAAACCAATCCTCCACCCTACAAAATATATGAACTATTCCCTGAGAAAATTACACATTATTTTAGCACACAGAACAATCCCCCCCAAAGCCATCTTGGCTCTCCTAATTACTCAGAATATTTCCTCTACGGAAGGAGATATCGTGGAGAAACCTTTCCCAGTACCGTAGTTCTTTTCACTTACAAATCCTTGCTTAAGGTCATATTTTGTGTATGAATAGGGTGGGCCTGTGACCTGGATTCAAGAACTAAAGTATTTACCATCTCTTTTTTTTAAAAAATTTTTATTAAATTTTGACATAAATATATTTTACAAAAGACAAAATGAAAAAGAAAAAACAGAAAAAGAGAAAAAAACAAACAAACAAAACATGAAATACATACAACTTTGATGACATTGATCGACTTCCCTTTATCTCGATTTCGGAAATTATTATCTTGTTTATCTATCTGCTGTGTCTATTCCTTAATAAAACTTTTTACGTAGTAAGCGTTATCTCATGCCTACTGTGATTTCTATAAGTACATATGTGTTTCTGATCAACATTTTAATTTTCCCCTTGTCTCTATTTCCATATATATCCTAAATTTATCCCATTCATTGTTAAATTTTGCACTTCTTTGATTTCTTATTTTCTGTGTCAATTTAGCCAGCTCCAAATAATCGGATAATTTAAGTTGCCACTCCTTTAGTGTTGGGATTTTTGGTGTTTTCCAGTACTGTGCTATGAGGGTTCTGGCGGCCACCGTTGCATATTGAAAAAAGGTTCTATCTTCTTCTTTGATATCCTTACCAATTATCCCCAGCAGGAAGGCTTCGGGTTTTTTAACAAACGTGTATTTAAGAATTTTTTTTAATTCATTATAGATGGATTCCCAAAATTTTTTGAGAATCTCGCACGTCCACCACATATGAATGAATTCGCCCTCCTTCCTCTTACATTTCCAACACAGTTTATCGCCCGTTTTATACATTTTATGTAGTTTTACCGGCGTTATGTACCATCTGTACATCATCTTATACATGTTTTCCTTTAGTGTCGTGCATGCTGAAAAATTCATATCTTTACACCACAATGCCTTCCATTTGTCAAACTCTATGTTGTACCCTAGGTCTACCGCCCACTTCACCATCACATCCTTTACTTCCTCGTCCTTGGTGTCCCACTCAAGTAACTGGTTGTATTTACCATCTCAAAAGAATGACTACACTGCCCAGGTAATGCAACCAGTAAAACATCAGATATCCTGGCAGACAGGAGAGAAGCCACACACTCAAATTTATTTGGGAGACCACCTCTGTGATGTATGTATGATGATTTTAGGGTGGTCTTTGGCTAAGGGGTTGGGCAATGTCTAAAGTCTTTAAAGCTTCCTGCACACTTTGTGCTTTTGGTCTCTCTCACTTCCTTGTGGTGGGGGCGGGGCTCTGTTGCAACAGAAAAATAAAAATCAGCCTAGCTTTCACTGGATCCTGCCTCCATCCATTCTTCTTTGACCAGTCGTGGACTTAGGGGACTCAGAGTCCCTTGGGGAGTTGGACAGCAAAAGCCAACCCCCAATTTTTCTACAACAGCGCTAATTAGAGCAGTTGGCAGAAAATCCACTTGACAATTTGCTCCGATTCAACAGTAAAGAGCAGGTTTTCCATTGGGGAAAGCAACAGTACAAACGGAAGTGTGGATGAGCCATCAATGCCAGCAGCAGCAACAACAACAACAAAAATGCCCTCCACTCACCTAGACTAGATGATCCTTGATTAGATCAAGTGGGTCTCCTATATATTTTTAACCTAAGTTTCCAACTAGGAAGTAACAATAATTAGCATGTACATAGTGAGGTTTAGAGTGATCAAAATCCTTTGCATACCTGTTCTCAGTAATAGCCCTGTAAAGTAGATCAGTGTTACTATCCCCTTATTTAATAGTATTTGCTTGTGTGTCCACCAGAGATGAGTAATAATAAGTGCTTTTTCCCTAGATAAATAGGTGGGAGTCAGTACTCACCATGAAGTTGTTACAGTAAATGCCACACTTTTTAATGTCAAAAAAGAGGTGCCAGTACTTTGTACTATTGAGAACCCCTGAAAAAAAGCACTGGTAAGGAGACCGGGCAAAGAAGTATTTTTAACTGGAAGAAAATTGTTTCAATTTGGATTCATCTACACTTCCGTTTCTTGGCACAGGTTGCGTTTCTTGGCACAGGTTAAGGCTTCCCAGGTCCACGTCCAAGTGGGGTCCCCCCCCAGCACTTTCCCTGAAAAGCTGTATTATCACTGAACCAGAGCAAATGGCAATTGGGTTTTCTGTGGATCGCTGTTTGCTCCAATTCAGCAGAAAAACGTGAGTTTTCCCAAGGAAAGCTCCAGGACAAAGCCCCCCACAAAACCACTCAGATAAAGACCTGGAAAGCTCAGACCTGTGCCTAGAAAGTGTGGATGAGTGTATAAGTCTATGAGTGGATAAGTGTAGATGAGCCATTTGTGTGCCAGGCGATTTATGTGCTACAGAGCCAGACATTTGCTAGTTCCTTTTATGAACTTATTTGCAAAGCTGCATTTGTCTTTAAGTGTACGTTTTCTTGTATATTATTCTGCAAACTTCCCTGAGATCTTTTGATGAAGGGTGGTATATAAATTTAATAAATAAAATAAATAAATACCATATTTTTCCATCTATAAGACTAGATTTTTTCCCTAAAAAATAATGTCCAAAATTTGGGGGTGTCTTATACATGGATAGATCTCCCCCCTATTTTCTTAAATCAGAGTCCCCCAAAATAGGGGGCGTCTTATACATGGCGGCGTCTTATAGATGGAAAAATACAGTAAATAAGTTTTAAGAGTCTTTTGTTGCTGCTGCTGTTTTTCTTAATTCTCTTCTGCTTTTTAAATTCAAACCTCAACTTACTGGAGGCTTTGCGTTATCTGAAAGCAAAAGACCCAACTTCCTAAAGGGGATCTGCAATTTGACCTGGCAGTTCAGCCCTGGCAAACCTTCTCTCACTTACCTTAGCCTATAGAGAAGGTGAAAGTTCCACTTTTATTTAGCAGCTCAGTGCTTGCAAAGTTTGTATGTTGTCATTTGAAAATGTTGTGTTTCTTAATCAATATTCAGTCACACCAATGATGAAAACTGACACTCCAGAACAAGAACAGCAGGATGCAGGTGGCATTTAAATCTGGTTCCTCATACATGACTTAAACTCGCCTTTCAGTAATCAATCTTGTCAACAAGTAATGTCACATTTTCCTTGACATTGTGAAAATGTGTCCTTGTCTTTCCGCCTCAGTAATGAACATGTTAGTTCATTTTATAGTCTAGTCTACAGATAGCCAACATGGTGCCCTTCAGACATTGCTAGACTATGATTCCCTCCCCCCCCCCCGCCGCTGCCCTTATATTGGCCATGGCTTCTGGGTCTGACAAGATTTGGAATCCAATAACATCTAGCTCAGTCAGTAGAGCATGAGACTTTTAATTAATTAAGTCGTCAATTGAAGTTGTCGACACAGAATGACATAGGCACAGCTTTGTCAATGCCATACATATAAAGAAGGTGTTGTGCCTGCATGACATCAAAAAAGCACCAGGAAGCACATTGCAGACACATGTGAACATGAGACCCCAATATCAGGTAGACAGTGTGTGTGAGACTGGTTAGGAAAGTAGTCATAACTGCCCCAAACTATGGTGCTCATTCTGGCCCCTGGAATATGTGGCATGAGTGCTGCAGCTTTCAGCCAGAGACTTTTGTTGAGTTCCACAACAAGGCCTATTGGGTTCAAGAGGCTGCCTGCCACCAGATTATCCAATAGTTCTAGGAACAAACAACTCTGACCTGTTTCTGTTACTAGTAGGTAGTTATGCAGGGCATTGCAAGAGTGGGTACCCATATTCATGCTCATTCCTGCCTTCTCAGTAGTGGTGCCTGCCCTGTGGAACCTCCTCCCATCAGATGGCAAAGAGATAAACAACTCCCTGACATTTAGAAGACATCTGAAGGCAGCCCTGTTCAGGGAAGTTTTTAATGTGTGACATTTTAATGTATTTTTAATCTTTGTTGGAGGCCGCCCAGGGTGGCTGGGAGACCCAGCCAGATGGGCAGGGTACAAATAAATTATTATTATTAATTATTATTATTATTATTATTATTCCAAGATGATAAATGAGCAGTGTCCAGTCAGTGTAGAGGATGACAGTGCTACCATCCATCTACCAATAAATTGGAGATTTAACTGTTCATGTAGGAGAAGAAAGCAGCCTTGTGGCACCATAAAGACTAAACCTACTTTAGCAGTCAAGAGATGGGATAGAAGTAGACAAAAGAACTTTCAGACTGGTCCATACAAGAATCCATAACATATGTAAGACAAAGTCAAGTGAATACATACATTGAGACCTTTGCTTACCTCTGTTTTTTCTCAGTTAGTGCCTTTTTATGGAAGGCACCTTACCAACAAAGGTCCGTATAGTTAAAGCCATGGTTTTCCCAGTGATGTATGGAAGTGAGAGCTGGACCATAAAGAAGGCTGATCACCGAAGAATGGATGCTTTTGAATTATGGTGCTGGAGGAGACTCTTGAGAGTCCCATGGACTGCAAGAAGATCAAATGTATCCATTCTTAAGGAAATCAGCCCTGAGTGCTCACTGGAAGGACAGATCGTGACGGTGAGGCTCCAGTACTTTGCCCACCTCATGAGAAGAGAAGACTCCCTGGAAAAGACCCTGATGCTGGGAAAGATGGAGGGCACAAGGAGAAGGGGACGACAGAGGACGAGATGGTTGGACAGTGTTCTCGAAGCTACAAACATGAGTCTGACCAAACTGCGGGAGGCAGTGGAAGACAGGAGTGCCTGGCATGCTCTGGTCCATGGGGTCACGAAGAGTCGGACATGACTAAACGACTAAACAACAACAAGATATTTTAGAAATGGTGGGTTTTTTGCCATACACTAATTATTTACCTCTGTCCTCCTCTGTTTGTTTCTTTTCTCTTTTTATGTTGTAGCATGCTATATTAATTAACTTCTTTATTGTATGGCGTTCATACCTTGCCTTTCTATGAGTCATATCACTGGAGTGGGGCACATCCAAAAACCAGTCATCAATACCTTCCCTGTTGCGTTTGGTGCAGGGTTGAGATGGCAGTGGTCTAGCGCCAAGTCCAATAAAGTTCCAGCCTGTCCCGAATCTGGCTGCTCTTAGCGGTACTTTCTTCCTCTTTGCCGTTGCTTCCTCTCAGTGTGCGATGGTCCCTCAGCACACCTTGCTCCTGCTGTCTCTGCTGTACCTTTGCCCAGAAAAGGTCATTCTACCCTCTGCACTCCAACATCACCCTCTTGGTCTTCACAATACTCCTCCTCCTCCTCCTCACCCCTGCCTTGGGTAGTTGTGCCAACGCTTGCAGCTTGACTCTTCTCTCCTTAATTAGGGCTGGTTCCAATCTGAGTCAGCTACAGGTGCAGGGATCATATGCTCTGTGCTCCCAGCCCCATCTTAGCCTGGTGAGGCACAGCTGTGAGCATAGCTGTCATTCCCTCCAGGTCCATGATGATGTGCACTCCTGGGCAAACAATGTTGTTCTTCTCTGCTTGCCCACCTACGGGCTCAAGGTGACGATGGCAGTGGGAAGCGGGGCGCTTGGGCTCCCTTCTTGCTTTGAGCAGGCCCCACTGGCAATCCTTCCACTTATTCCATGCTCACTCCCCTGAGAGCCAGCATGGTGTAGTGGTTAAGAGCAGTGGACTCAAAATCCGGTGAACCAGGTTTGATTCCCTGCTCCTCCACATGCAGCTGCTAGGTGACCTTGGGCCAGTCACACTTCTCTGAAGTCTCTCAGCCTCACCCACCTCACAGAGTGTTTGTTGTGCGGGAGGAAGGGAAAAGGAGATTGTTAGCCGCTTTGATACTCCTTAGGGTAGTGATAAAGTGGGATATCAAATCCAAACTCTTCTTCTTCTCTTCCGGGTCATCCTGACAACTCAGCGTAGGACGCTTTTCACCCTCGCTGTCACTTTCCCCTGAGTGAGCCACTTCTGGGGGATCCTTGCCCTCACTGCCAACGTCCTCCATCTCCCCTGCCTTTGCTGTCATCCTCCCTCTTCTGTGCCCTCTGTGTGTGGCCAGTTGTGGGGTGCAGGCTGATCGTTCACCTGGGAAGAAGGAGATTACATATGCATGTATTTAAAGTTGACTTGATTAGCTCACCTGTAAAGCGGTATCATAAAAAAAACCGTATGAACTGCAGCAGCCTAAAAACATACCCAAGCCTCATTTAAAAATTCCCGCTTTGAAGCAGACAAAAAAAAAAGCCTGTTTTAGGTCCTTACACACACACACACACACACACACACACACACACACACAAATAGGGCTAATCCACAATTCCACTTGTGCTGTGCCTAGGAAGCACAGGTCTGAGCAGTCTCTCGTTTGCCCCCAGGAAAACCTGCTCTTTAACCACTCAGTCGGAACCAACAGCAATATGTGGAAAACCCAGTTGCTCTTTTTTCCAAATCAGAAGCAAAGAGCGGGCTTCCCCAGGGGAAAGCAATGGGGGAAACAGAAGTGCGTAACAGCCCATAGTCTTCGCAGACCTGGGGTAGGAATTTCTGTTACCATTAGGACTAATTTATACAGGACTGGTCCTTAGTGAAGCCCTTACCAGTGTAAGTGTTTAAACACACTTACCTCTAGTACTGGAATAGGATGGGATATACCATTGACATGCAAACATTGCACCCAAATGGGCCTGCTCATGTTGTAAGTGCATTTAAATATTGTGGACATGCATAAAACTCCTGCACAGGCAAGAGAGTTGCCCATGGCCCATGTTCCCTAGAGATAAGTCCATCTCAGATTGAACTTGATAGAGGTTTTGTTGAGACAGGGCCATTGGCCACCTTCTCTTGGACATTTCTCTAAGTCTTCATTTATGCCTCTTTTAGTTAGTGTTCACCTTGCCACCTTGAAATCCAGCTAGGCCATCCTTTTTTCTTAATTCAAGTTGAAGCCAGTTTAGAAGAAAATGCATCAAAATGCAGTATTTCATAAGAAAATACAAGATAAATTTGGGTCGCAGCCTACATTGTGTGTGTACACCACTTCTCAAACTTCAGGTTTTCTCCAAGTTTGCTTCATACTTGCCTGTGATCAACGCTGAACGTTGCTGGGCTAGGCCCTTTCCAGTATGATAAAAGACCAGTAAGCCTGGTAACTTTACAAGCTGCAGGATGAAAGCATTTGTGGAGTAGGTGTCTAATTTGTATTTGTTACTACTGTGCCATTTGGCAAAGTTGCAGTTGGAGTTAATTGCTTCAGCTGATGGTTTTGGTGATGCTATTGCAAGAGGTGCCTGAACCTATAAAGAACGAGCGGCTCCTTTTCATAGCTGGCTCATTCTTGTTTTAGCATTTGCTTTGAGCTATCCACCCCGCCCCATGATCTCTTTCTGGATAAGTCTCTGTAAACTTAGACCACATCAGTGCATATGCTCTTTTATTTATTTACATTTTTTGCCCCACTGTGAATCAATTTTTTGCTTAGTTACAATAAATTTAATAAATAATAATAATAATAATAATAATAATAATATCATCTATGGCATTTTATATGTGTTTGTTTGGTTTTTGTTTAATTCTTTTTTTATTTTGCACTTTCATCCTGTATTTTTATACTGTGAACCGCCCTAAGATATTCAGATATATCAAGGGCGGTATATAAATTTAATAAATAATTAAAAAATTGAGAACAATGAATCTCATTTTTCCATTTTGCTGCCCATTCACCCAATTTGAAGAGCTCTTCTTTGGAGCTCTTTGCAGTCTGTTTGGGAGTTTACCGTCCTGATCATCTGCAAACTTAACTCTTTCGCTGCTCTCCTCAAATACTGATAAGTTATGAACAAGTTCATTAGCACTGGTCCCAATAGAAATGCTTCTCCACAATATGTAGTTGTCTCTAACTGGCAAGTCACTGGAACTGTGGCTGTTACCTCTCCGCTCCTCACATCATATTCCACAGCAGGACTTTTAAAGGTAAAGGTACCCCTGCCCGTACGGGCCAGTCTTGCCAGACTCTAGGGTTGAGCGCTCATCTCACTCTATAGGCGCTGTCCGCAGACACTTCCGGGTCATGTGGCCAGCGTGACGAAGCTGCTCCGGCGAACTGGCACCAGAGCAGCTCACGGAAACGCCGTTTACTTTTAAGGATTTTTAAGGGTCCAAAATAGTATGCTCTGGCATACTCCATGAACACCAAAGAATTCCAACTGGCCAGCTTCAGAAATAAAGGTCAGAACCTCCGAATCCTAGATGGCTGCAAAGTTGGATTCTGCCTTTCTGTGCAGTCTCTGCTTTATTTCGTAGATTTGATAGTGATAAATCATCCATAAAACCTCCCTGGGTGTTCTGCTCCGCAGTTCAGACGCTTTAAATTTGCCTCCCACAAAGGGGTTATAAAAGTCCTCATTCAGTACTGGTGGTGCAATGTATCTGTGGGCACAAATCTAATGAAAGATTGGAGGCCAATTTGTCTAATGACAGGGTACACTCTGTGTTATTTGATTGTTGCATCACTGTGTTGGTTTCCTTGGCTGGTGTGCTTATTTATATGATTTGCTGCTAGATGTTGGTTAGAACTTAGATGGTTGGATAAGGAGGCACATTTCGAATTTGGGGAAAGTGCTGCAGGTGCCAGTCACAAATTGAACGGAATAACAAAAACTTATGGAAAGGACAGTGCTGCAGCATGGAGTTCTCCTGTTCAGGATTCCAGCCAACCAGCAACATTCCTCTTTCAGGATGGGCCATTGCATCCTCCATTCCCTCTCCATTTGCTTTCTGCCTCCTCCTGCAGTTTGGATTCTGATCCACTGAGAGCTTCTCCAGCCCCCACTGCTGTCCTGAGCACTCTGGGAAAGGGTGGGATAAATGTGTAAGGGGTGGTGGTGGAGATTTGGATGGAGGGGGGAAACGATAGGAAATGTTAAAATTCCTCCCCCAGCGCCATGATCCTGATCTGACTCAGGGCCCCCTGTGGCTGCATTTACACCCTCCATGCATATAGCTGTCCAGGTTTTATGACCTCAGGGGTTGCACATTTTTTGATGCTGACACACCAAGGCCAGTATCAAAGGGAGAAGCTGTGAGCGTGACTCTCTTCTTCTCCATCATGCACCTGCTCTTTCTGGAGGGAGAGCAATGCTCGTGTGTACAGCCCCCTTTCCATTTATTCCATTTTTATTTTATACAGTAGAGAGATAATTGTATTTCCTTCTGAATGACCAATTTAGTTGACTCAAGGAGCAGTAGCCGACATTCTCGTTCCACTAGCTGAAGAAACATCTCCTTGCTAAACTGGAATTTCCTCAAAAATGGAAACAACAAGAAGTACCAACGAAAGAAGAGTGGCAGATGAAAATGATGGACTTTGCGAAATTGGTGAAGCTGACAGGAAAAATCCGAAGCCAGCGTGATCAAGTATTCCAAAAGGCTGGAGTACATTTATACGATATTTGAAAGATTACTGTAAGCAATTAACATCACTAGCAGGGTTGTCTGAAGACTTGTAATGAGAATTTTTCTCCCTTTCTATATTTATTTAAATTTTAAGGTGTTTTGTATGGAATGTAATTAGAATTGGAAAATGCAATGATATAAAGGTTAATTTTGAAAGCCATGAGGTGGGAGGGAAGGAAGTCGATGGGCTCTGAAGTGCCAGAGAGGTAAAGTGGTTAATAATGATGTGATTGCATATTACTAAATGGAAAATTATATATATTTCCCCTGTTCTCTTTGGGGGGGATTTTACAGATCAGATTATGGGGTGCATAGGAACGGGGGAGGAGAGGAAGGGGAAGTTCTGTTGTGTGAGCATAGTTCCATTCATGGAGCATTGATACAACCCAAAGACAGTGGGTGAAAAAGGGATGAATATAACCGCTCTAATACTTAGTCACTTTGTGCAATGCATTTGGGGAGAAAAGGGAAACCTGCTCTTTGCTCTGGAAAACTGATTAACTGAAGGTCTAGCCAGGTTGGATTGCCCAAGGTTAACTTAGTTCATCACAGAGAGTTCCCCCCGTGCTTGCTTCTTCTAGGAATTTACGTCAAAAAGTTGCATGCTGTTGTTTCTGTATGTGTTACGTCAAAATCCGATTCCGAGCCAGTGATTTCAAAGGGAAAAGTCATTAGATATTGAGGGTGGAGAGGGAACAGCTGGGATTTGGACAGACTTTGGCTGGTGTCCTAAATACACTGATAGAAAAGCAAACTTAATTGACTTCAAGGGACCTCAAAGCACACAAAACTCCCATCAGTTTATCAGAAGTCATTCTTTGTGGAAAGCTCTAGATCTGAGATGGGAAACCTGTGCCCCTCCAAATGTTTTTAAAGGTAAAGGGACCCCTGACCATTAGGTCTAGTCGTGGCCGACTGGAGTTGCGGTGCTCATCTCACTTTATTGGCCGAGGGAGCTGGCGTACAGCTTCTGGGTCATGTGGCCAGCGTGGCTAAGCTGCTTCTGGCGAACCATAGCAGCGCGCGGAAACGCTGTTTACCTTCCTGTTGCAGCGGTACCTACTTATCTACTTGCAATGGTGTGCTTTCTAAGTGCTAGGTTGGCAGGAGCAGGGACCGAGCAACGGGAGCTCACCTCGTCGTGGGGATTCGAACCGCCAACCTTCTGATCGGCAAGTCTAAGGCCTCAAAAATTCAGAAGACTTGCCTCCTTCCCTACAGACCCTCTTGGGTGTTAGGACTTTGGTAGTTCCCCCATCCTCAGAGGTTCAGGGTGTGGTGGCTTAGTAGAAGACATTCTCTGTAGTAGTCTGCAAGTTGTAGAATTCTATCCCCACAGAGGTGCAACTGGTCCCTCCATTATGTACTGTATTTTTCGCCCCATAGGGCACACCGGCCCATAGGGCGCACCTAGTTTTTTGGGGGGAAATAAAGAAAAAAATTATTTCCCCCCCAGGTGCGGGGCTGGGGCGGGGGAAGCCCGAGCTTCCCCCAACCCCAGCCCCCAGAACAGGCTGCTATTCGCAAGCCGTGGGAGAGCTGCGCGAAGCCCGAAGCCTGGGGTGTGCTGAGCTCAGCGCGCCCCAAGCTTCTGGGTGCAGGCAAGCTCTCCGCTAGCCGTGGGAGAGCTGCGCAACTTCGCACAGCTCTCCCACGGCTAGCGTATAGCTTCCTGAAGCCTGGAGAGCAAGAGGGGTCGGTGCGCAGCAACCCCCCTCGCTCTCCAGGCTTCAGCGAAAGCCTGCATTCGCCCCATAGGACGCACACATATTTCCCCTTCATTTATGGAGGGGAAAAACTGCGTCCTATAGGGCGAAAAATACGGTAGTTTTATGAAGACATACTGTACCTCTTTATCCAGGTCTCTGACAACTGAGAGATATATTGTATTTTAGGACCCACCTCTTCACTATGGCTTGTTTTAACTGATTTGAATATTTTATGGGTAAATTGTTCTAACTCACCTTGAGGCATCTAATCATAAGCCTGCATTTTTATCAAGCTTATATTTTGATCAGGGCCTGTATCTTAAAATGAGCTTAAAGATCTTCAAATGTTTCATGCCAGGCAGAAGAGCAGCTGCCTAAGAACCTTGGCAATGTTTTTCCTCCTAGACAAGGGGGGGGCCCTGATTTATAGCAGAAAACAATTCTCAAAGTCAAAAAGGGAATTACAGGCTGAGAGCGAGGACACTGACCCTACATATTACAGAAGATAAAAAAAGCAGAGATAAACATAATTAAAGGTAAAGGTAAAGGTACCCCTGCCCGTACGGGCCAGTCTTGACAGACTCTGGGGTTGTGCGCCCATCTCACTTAAGAGGCCAGGGGCCAGCGCTGTCCGGAGACACTTCCGGGTCACGTGGCCAGCGTGACATCGCTGCTCTGGCGAGCCAGAGCCGCACACGGAAACGCCGTTTACCTTCCCGCTGGTAAGCGGTCCCTATTTATCTACTTGCACCCGGAGGTGCTTTCGAACTGCTAGGTTGGCAGGCGCTGGGACCGAGCAGCGGGAGCGCACCCCGCCGCAGGGATTCGAACTGCCGACCTTTCGATCGGCAAGCCCTAGGCGCTGAGGCTTTAACCCACAGCGCCACCTGCGTCCCTATCTAAACATAATTAAGAGTGGGTAAATAGTAAAATAAAACCATGTGCCTCCCATTAAACTTGAGCCATATTTTCCTAAGGTTCAAAGGTCAAGAGCAATGGAAAAGCATCTAGCTGGCAGAAAGGAAGAGAGTATTTTGGGAAGTCTTTTTCTAAAGTTGTTTCTTTCTTAAACTGAGATCCTTTTAAGATTTCTTTTCCTTTTAAAAGGTTATTTATGTTATGTATTAAATATATTGGCTTAAATGTAATTATGCAAAGGAATTAGAAGCTAAGAAATGTTAAATCCTTATGCTAGATTCTTATTTCATATAGTTGGAAGAGATCACAGGGGCCATCAGCCACCAGCCCAGCCCCCCTTGCCAAGCAGGAAACATTAGAGCATACATATGGTTGTCAAGCTTTTGTTTAGAGACCTCCAAAGGAAGGAGATCTTTCAATGATGATCCTTGACATCTGTTTAAGATAAAAATTTAAGATTAACCATTTGTTTTGGAGGGCAATAGGGCAAGGAGGGCAAGAGGTGAGCTGGTAATTAAGGTTCCTTGTTGAGACACATGTAAGATATATTACTACTTATTTGTCATTTATAGATAGAAGAATATATAGCTTTTTGTTTCCCATAAAAGGACAAGAGGAAATGGGTGTATCTTTTGTGATTGGTTCTAGCAAACAGCCAATAGGAATTTCATCCAGGCTGATTGGACAGAGGCAGCCACAGGAGGAGCAAGGGGGCTGGATTAAGGAAATATAAGTGCTGGCCAGAATGGCAGGAGGCCAGGCCAGAGCTTGGTAACCATATACCACTGTGCCTCTCATTTATTTGTCTGACAAATAAATTATTATTTTAATTTCTCTATTGCTGCGTTGAATATTTCATTCCAGCTAAGCGTTAACCACAAGCAGGGTGCTACAACCTCATGGTGAAAGTCAGGGGAGAAATATTTTTAAAAACCCAGTAATATTTACTGTAATATTTATTACAATATTTTAATAGTGTATTTGGTAACATTATTATATTATAATAAATACTAAAACAATTGATAAAGTTATTGCTTTGATCCAGCAGAGCTCTTCTGATGCACTGTAACATATTTGTACAAAGGTGAATTTGTTCCCGTATTCTCATTTATTGAGCTGTTTGTCCAAGATTGGATTTTGCACTGTGTTTCAGCTTTTAACAAATTAATTGCTTGTGGCTTTTTAATTTTTTTTGCTGTATTTTAAAATATATACACATATCTATATATCTGTGAGACAACCAGAAAACCTCTACTTTGGGGAGGCTATATACCGTAATTTCTCTCCCTTCCCTCCCTCCCCCCCCCCCATTTTATACCCATCAAGAAACCAGTGTTTTTTACCTAAAGGAGGAGACAGACCTGTGTAAGCTTAAAAATTAAAAATCAAAAATCCAGAGGTGAGGAAATCAACCATTGTTATGATTCTATAATGCAAAGTGATACATAAAAAGGCCTCATTTGTGGCTATTTCCTGTCACATTCTGCCTTAAGAGACACCATGCTTTTTCCCAGGCTTCTAATAAAATTAAACTCTTAAGAAAAAACAACAGCAATGCGAAGCTTCTTAACTACTCCTGCTGGAAATTCGCCAAGTTATAAATGCTTTTATAATGAAGCAGTTATTCTCAATAAATGGATCGTTACATGTTCCTGTGGCTTTAAACTTGTAACTAATGGATTGCAAATACTTTTCATAGAGCTCCTTTAGTCTAGTTGCTTATTTCTTTTGTTCCAACCTGGTAGTTTAAGAATATTTATACATATTCAGTATAGCAGTTTTAATTAGGCAACAGAGGATTGATCATGCCTTGGGACATTTTTGGTAGACACATGGTGGATCTACACACGGGGGGAAAACGCTATAAATAAGTCAGAAATTAGATTATTTTAACAAAATAATTTAAAAACCCTATGGAAAAACATGTATAAAAAATTGGTGCTGTCTGGCGCTGCATGTTTACAGCGCATTCAAAATGCTGTTTCTTTACTCATGTAGCTGAGTCCACACCTACCCTGTTATAAGGTGGCCAAACTTGAGAGGGGACAAGCACTTCCAATTCTGTAACTGGAGGTAAAGTAGCTAGACAATCCCATAGTGCTGTGTTTGATGGGCTCTCCTCATCCTGTGTTTCTGCACATTGCTTACATCTATGTTGTTCCTTTCCCCTCCCCTTAGAGCAGACTTCCTCAAACTCGGCCCTCCAGATGTTTTGAGACTACAATTCCCATCATCCCTGATGTAGTAATGCTCCGATCACTCGCCCCCCCTCACCTGTCCTACCATCCAGCTGGATCAGGTTTCAAGGAACAGCGGCAGGAGGCATATACTTTTGACAGGACAAAATGCATCAAAAAGGTAGTTGCTGCCACCACTCCCCTGTACCAGGGCACCAGGAAACGTAACTCAAGGGAGAAAGTTACGCTTCCTAATTACCGGCTGCCCTGTCCTGCAAGTTACTTTCACAAAAGTGCAGGCAGAAATTCAACAGGTAGTGCGTAACTGATTGGTCAGGCTTCTGGACTCAGACTTCCCCCCAGAATGGCACACAGGACAAGAAAAGTTCTCTTTTTAAAATTTATTTAAAAAAACAGGGTTAAACATACTTTAAAAAGTAGGCACCTCTCTTATACATTTTGTTATGTACTGAAGTTCTCACCCTGGGCCAGCAGGGGGATACTGTAGATAGTTATGCAAATGAAGGATCGAAAGTGACGTTCAGTGATTGGCTAGTTACAGAAAATGGTTACTGTTGCATTCTAGTGGAGCTCTATATAAGCAGGCTGACTGAGCTCCTCAGTTCAGTTCTGTTCCAGCTTACAAATAAAGAGCTGCTTTGGAAGAATCGCTGTGTCATCTGATATGTTCGCCCACAACTTAACACATTTCACACAGAAAACAATAACATGGTACAGTATAGCTAGCTAACATACTTACAAATGAGAACAAAGGCAAAGTTAGTATGGTTTCAAAGTCCTCAATGAAATCTGCATCTCAAAGATAGAAAAGATCTTCATTACAAAGACCCACAAGCAGGACGACTATCAGCAAGGTGGTAAGCTGACAGACGGGCGGATTGCAGAGCGCGCCCATGGCTACTTTCTCAGGATCTTTATTTCTAAAACTCACGTGGAAACGGAACTCAGATCCAATCAAAATTCTTGATTATGTTTAAATTCACCAATGATCAGTTAGTTGACTAATAATTTAACTTGGGACAGCTGAACTTGTTAAATAGTTTCAGAGACTCACCAGATCCACACTCTCAAGAGTGATTAGGGTGGATAACTCATTCACACCCAGATAGCTTTGTTAAGTACCAGGTGCTAGAATCCCACTAATCACTTGGAGAGTTTCTTTTTTCAGATGCCTGGGATAAGGATTCTCACTCCCATAGACAGCAAGTCTCCACTTAAAGCAACAATAACGCATTCATCATAAATCCTTTGGCCCTTTTGGTCTTCCCACAATGCTTTGCTTCTTACCTGACCAAAGTTTTGTCTATTGAAATTTCCTAACTTCACTACACCTGACCACTGGTCCTGCTCGCTTAGGGATCATGGGAGCTGTAGGCCAAAAACATCTGGAGAGCCGAGTTTGAGGAAGCCTGCCATACAGCCACATGGCATTTTCACAACCAAGGTGCAGAATTCTGACCACCAGGATAGGGTGCAGCAGGAATGCTCCTGCTCATCACCTCGGTGGGGTCTCAGTGGTGATGGTTTCCACTTGAGGACTGGTAGGGTGGAAGGCCAGGTGATCAACAGTAGGTAGCACCAGAACCAATGGCAGGCAAAGCCACCCCTCCTCCTCCTCCACACACACAAGTCGTAAGAAGGCTCTCCTGACCCTGCCCCAATCCATCAGACTCCATTCTAAGAATTCAGGCAAGGCCAGGCTACCCATATTTACATTGCTGCTCCTCAGGGATGAGCAGATATCTTGCTGAAGTGCTACAGATCCACAACAGCCTCATTGCTGGTCAGTCATTGCCAGTTCAGACTCCACATCTGTACAGTGGTACCTCGGGTTACAGATGCTTCAGGTTACAGATGCTTCAGGTTACAGACTCCGCTAACCCAGAAATAGTACCTCGGGTTAAGAACTTTGCTTCAGGATGGGAACAGAAATCGCACGGCCGCAGTGGGAGGCCCCATTAGCTGAAGTGGTGCTTCAGGTTAAGAACAGTTTCAGGTTAACAACGGACCTCCAGAACGAATTAAGTTCTTAACCTGAGGTACCACTGTATATGTGAAATTAAGATTTGTTGTTTAGATTTATTACATTTGTATTACGTCGGGTTTTTATTTATTTATATTTATCGTTTTTATTTTCCTCAGATTTGTCTCACATCTTAATCCATTTTGCTGGGGACTGCTCTCATAATCCATCTTCATTGCCCTTCTTTTCTTGTTCATTAATTTGAATGTCTTCTCCTTGTGGAATCATAGAATTGTAAAGTTGGAAGGAACTGCAAGGGTCATTTAGCCCTTGCAAAGCGTGTTCTCCAATAAATGAGAGCACGTGTTGCGGTGTGGGCCACCAGGCCAGGCCTCTTGTTGCCAGGCAGGTTAATAATTGTTGCCTGGCATCATGATTGGGTAGCCAGGTTGTTGGGGCAAATTGTATGTTGCAAATTGGGTGGGTGGGACCATAGTCTTTAAATATTGGTGCACTCTGGTTTCTCTTTCTCTTTGCAGAGTGCATCGGATCACCCGCCCGCCCGTCCTCTTTCCGGTTGACCTTGCTTTGCCTGTCATGGGGTCATCTGCTTTGGAGCAGGGGCCTAGTAGGAATTTTGCCATTTGGTGATTGGCTGTGCCATTTGGTTTTTGCCTACTACTCAGCAATTCGTCACAACTTGTAAGGTTGCGGTTAGGCATTGGTTATAATATGCTGGTGGTGGAGGGGTCAGGCTGGGCCGGCCCCTCCTATTGCGCTGAAGGGAATTCTGTTAACGGAATCCTGGGGCTTGCCATGATTTCGTCCAATCCCTGTTAAGGGACCAGGGCCGCCCAATACCTGTTATGGGAATCCTTGTTATAGGACCGGGCAGGCAAGCTTTCGGGGAGCTGCTGGGGTGAGCGGCGTGGGTCCGACGCTTAGCTCAAATGACCCCCAGTTTGACTTTCTCTTCTACTGGCTACCGATCGGACCTCGGGATGTCAGTTCTGTCCCAGGCAGGGGGACAGATAGTCATAACCAATGTCTAAACAACCACTCACTGATTTTGTATTTTAATAAAGTTGTGGCCAAAATAGTGCCCAAAAACCAAAACTAAAATTACGTGTTATGTGTGAAGTTATTTGAGGGGTGGCCTGGGGACCTACACACGCAATGCAGAAATCTCAGCTGGAGCATCCATGACAGATGGCCATCCCACCACAGTCCAACTCAAACTTACTAGAACATGGTACAAAATCCTCTGTGGTGCTCCCTTTCTAAGTGAACAAGTGGGGTCTTCAGGTTTGAGGATCAAATGCAGCCTTCAGAATGCTCCCCAGGCTCCCTTCCTCATTGCCTCTACTTCTCACCCTGAATGTGTTTACCCTGGCTGGAATTTGTCCTTGAACTCTGCTAGCATCTCTTGGTTGCCCGGATGAAGGATAGAGAAGGGTGAGCAAGTGGGTGTAAACATCAAATCCACATTTACTGCCTGCACACTTTTGCCTCAGGCCTCGCTCGCCACTGGGATATGATCTTCAGAAGAACACACATAGATATCGATTACAAATATGATTTGCCACAACATGGATTAAGATATGAAGTAATGCTAGGAGAAACTGAATTAAGCAATGAAGCAACAGGAGGGAGAAATAAATCTTTTGCACAATGGCCCGGTTCACATGTCATGTTAAGTCAATCCATGATTTAGCACAAACATGCAACCTCCTGGAGGAGCAAGTATGGTACATCCCCTTCCCTCCTTGCTGGTCATTTTGATGCTGTGCTGCGATAAACTAAACCATGGTTTGTCACGGGCTCGTAGTTTGGCTCTAGACTTACCATGATATGTAACCAATCTTCGTCCTGCAGTTTATGGCTTGCAGTTTGCTCACAAAAAGCTAAACCACGAGACCGGGTTCAGATGACACACTAAGCCAAACTGGGCTCAGTCCCCTCGATTCCTCATGTTTGCTTGTTCGTGCTTAGTGATGGTTTGTGTGATCTGCAGACTAAGCCAAAAGGAACTACGAGGTGGAGTAATGGTGGCCACAACAAGTAGCAGAATTCCTTCTGGAAGCAGGGATATTTCATGGCAACTGGGCAGGTGCTAACCACAGAAGACCAAAGAATAGCAGGTTGCAAAATAAAAGCAGAACCAAAACATGTAAAACAACAAAATAATGAGACTAGAGAACCTTGAGAAATATCTTCAACCAAGTTTTAGGGCTTTCATGATTTTTATTTTGCAATTTCCAATCCAGTACCAGCTCAAAGCTTACCTCTGTTTGTTTGTGATTTTCAATGCTTGTTGGCACTACAGTTCCCATCAGGCCCTGCCAGCATGATGAGAGTTGTAGTCCAATAGCAACTGGAGGGGCTACAGGTTTCCCCATCTCTGGTTTTGGAAGGAAGGGAAAATTCAAAAGGTTTGGAAAACCCAAATTGTGGTCGGGTGTTTTCTGAGCATCAGCACAGATCGTTGTGAGATGCTTCCTGAATTTATTCCACAGGGCAACAGACTTCGCCAACCTGGTGCCCTCCAGGTGTTTCTCCATGTGGCCTTTGGCTGATGGGAACTGTAGTCCAAAACATCTGGAGGGCAGCAAGGTGACAAAGTCTGCAGTACAGATGGTTGCATCTCTATGGTTGCTTCAGCAGCTGAGACAGGGCTCTTTCCTCCCACTTTTCCTTCTCCTTTTGACTTTCTTTCTCTTCCTGGGGTGATGGCCAGTTCTCCAGCGACCCTTGGCCACCTGCTTCATCCACCTCTTCACATGTCTGTTCTCTGGGCTCACACACAGCTTTTTGTGCTTTGTGTGAATGCTATTGGGATAAGAAAATAAAGACCAGTTTTATTGTTGTTGTTGTTGTTGTTAGAAAAAGTAACCTTAAAAGCTTATACTTTGAAGCAACCAGTATGTATGAACAGAAGACTTAATCCAGCCAAATTTAAGCATTTTTGAGTCCATCCCTATCATACTGGAGAGGGACACAGGGGGCTCAGATAGAGGCTTCTGAGTGTTGTGATAGGGTGTTCTTCAATCTTAGGTTTAATATGGTTCCTTGAGAAGTAACAGAGCCTAGGGCTTGCCGATCAGAAGGTCGGCGGTTTGAATCCCCACAACGGGGTGAGCGCCCATTGCTCGGTCCCTGCTCCTGCCAACCTAGCAGTTCGAAAGCACGTCAAAGTACAAGTAGATAAATAGGTACCGCTCCGGCAGGAAGGTAAACAGCGTTTCTGTGCACTGCTCTGGTTTCGCCAGAAGTGGCTTAGTCATGCTGGCCACATGACCCGGAAGCTGTACGCGGCTCCCTTGGCCAGTAAAGCGAGATGAGCGCCACAACCCCAGAGTCATCCGTGACTGGACCTAATGGTCAGGGGTCCCTTTACCTTTAACTCCCTGGAAATAAATGAGTTTCCTTTCCTACTGAGAAAAAAAAGTGATATTGCAGCCCCCCTCCAATTTCCATGTCCCATGAAAGCTTATGGCATGATTATTATTATTTTTGGTTTCTAAGAGGCTGCAAGACTCTTCGTTGCTTCTGCCGCAAGAGATTTAACACAGCCAACACCCAGGAAATCCTATCCATGTTTACTCAGAATTAAATCATGCAATGTCCAGTGGAGCTTGCTCACAGGAAAGTATGCTTATGATTGCAGCCACACACTGACTACAACATTGAAATAAAAAGCTTCTAAATGGAAAGATTTGCAATGGATTTCAATTAATCTGATTTAAAACAGGTGATTAATCAAGCAAATACGATATCATCAGTTGTGTGTGCTAGTGTGCACACATCACATTGCTGGATCACAGCCTCATAGCACAATCATGATGGTGTTTACTCAAAAGTGACTCCCACTGAGTTCAGAAGAGCTTATGCCAAGTTTCTTGGAACAGGAATTCAGCCTTGAACTCCAGCTCCTTGTTAGCTTAACCTTCTTCTTTGAATTCCAATTAAAATAAAACTGTCTTTATCATCTACAGATCATTCTCACCATTCCAAAGTTGCACACAGACAACACACACACACATTTTTTTCTTTCCCACCGCTTACATCACAGCAGATATTTTGCATAAATCGCCACCATTCTGAATGTCAAACGTTGCCACTGTTCTTAGCCATCTTCTGGGAATATGATGGGCTACTTCTGTACAGCAGTCAAAAAGTACAGGAAACACAGCTGAAAGAAAAGAAAGAAAATAGCTTTTAGGCAGCAGTCCTAGTGTGCATCCACTTAGAAAGAAGTAAATAAACCTCATGGAATTTAATGAGACTTACTTCTGAACTGGCACGTAGCATTGTACTTAAACTTCCAGGATGCCTAGAACTGTATAGATTTGCAGTTGATTTGCAAACTAGACCACTGCACAGAGCAGCGGTAGTCAAGATTTTATGGACTGCAGCTCCCATCATCCTAAGCCAGCATGCCCAAAGGTCAGGGATGATGGGAGTTGTAGTTCAGCAACATTTGGAGGTCATTGCATTGCCAAACCCTGAGCTAGAAGATCTGAATCAGTATAAGGAAGCTGCTTATGCCCTACCATATGATGAGGGGGAATCTGACACACTTTTGCACCTAATCAGAATTCTGTAGGAACAGAGAAATAGTAAGAATATTTCCACTTTCACACCATGTTGTGCATGCCTTAGCTCAGGGGTCAGCAACCTTTTTCAGCCGTGGGCCGGTCCACCACCCCTCAGACCATGTGGTGGGCCAGACTATATTTTTTTTTTTGGGGGGGGGGAATGAACGAATTCCTATGCACCACAAATAACCCAGAAAAGCATTTTAAATAAAAGCACACATTCTACTTATGTAAAAACACGCTGATTCCCGGACCGTCCGCAGGTCGGATTGAGAAGGCGATTGGGCTGCATCTGGCCCACAGGCCTTAGGTTGCCTACCCCTGCCTTAGCTCCTCCACCCAGTGTCCTAACACTAAAAAGAAATTGCCCCTCATTGTCTCATTGTCCTCTCCCCATTCGCTGCTTAAAAGAAAGAAAGTTCCCAGAGTTATTACAGTCTGAAGTCCTTATTAAACAACTTTCTCTCCCTTGCTGGTATGTATGCTAGAATACAGCATCGAGGGCAAACTTTGGTTGCTGATGCCTAAGAGTTTTCACTTACTCTAATTTTCTGATCGGGTTATAAAATAACATGCAGGACAATCCCTAGGTGTGATGCATTGCAGGGGGCCAGATTAAATGACCCTTCACGGTACTTTCCCACTCTATAAGTTTGTGATTCGATGAAATGAACAAGGTTGGGCTAAACCATTTTGCTGATCCCATCAAGATGGCTGTGTTGTAGCACTGAGAGATCGCCAAGAATCTTTTGCAACAGCAGAGAGGGTGCGGGAGTTCAGTTCTTGGGTTAGCACAGCCCAGCGCAAACAGTTGTGCCCTAACACCCTCTACAACCTTGTAGGGGTTCCCAGGGTCCACCTCTCACTTTGATGACCACGCAGGTGGCGCTGTGGGTTAAAGCCTCAGCGCCTAGGACTTGCTGATCGAAAGGTCGGCGGTTCGAATCCCTGCGGCGGGGTGCGCTCCCACTGCTCGGTCCCAGCGCCTGCCAACCTAGCAGTTCGAAAGCACCTCCGGGTGCAAGTAGATAAATAGGGACCGCTTACCAGCGGGAAGGTAAACGTCGTTTCCGTGTGCGACTCTGGCTCGCCAGAGCAGCGATGTCACGCTGGCCACGTGACCCGGAAGTGTCTCCGGACAGCGCTGGCCCCTGGCCTCTTAAGTGAGATGGGCACACAACCCCAGAGTCTGTCAAGACTGGCCCGTACGGGCAGGGGTACCTTTACCTTTTACCTTTAGGCTTGCTTGTGCTGTTGCGCTGGCTTTGCATAGGAGGTAGAAGCAGCACTCCACTCCTTCTGTTTCCAGTGTTCAGAAGTGAGTGCCATTTCCCTTTTAGCAATAAATAAAAATACAAGCAGGTTTTTTTTTGTGGAACAGGGGACTGACTCACTTGTCAGCCTCACTTGTTCTTTACTACCAAAGCCCTCCAGCTGGGCCACTGTTAAGGTGAGGGACTGGTTTAAGGCAGGAGACATTTAGAAAGAAGGGTCAAAGGGTAGGCTTAAATGGTAAGGGTGAAACATGTCCTTCTTTGAGCTTTTGGCACCTGTATCGGTTATAGCCTCTAGGAAAGAAAAGAAGAGAAACAGGAACTAAAAGTCATTTTATCTGTGACCGTTGACCTCTGCACTGAGAAGCAAGCTCTTCATAAGGAGCGTTTCTTTCCCTTCAGATCTTGCCTCTTCATATCGCTGACCTACTTTTGGCCTGCCTACCTGAAAGTGCAGGTATTGTGGAAAACAACACATTATATTTTCAGGTAAGGGCCAAAGCTCAGTAGGAGAGCACCTGTTTTCCATACAGAAGGTCCCAAATTCAAACCCCAGCATCTCCAGGTAGCCCCATGTGGGAACTTTCATTGTCCCAACTATGGATCAGAGCCCCAGAAAGATCCTGGTGAAGTCTTCGTGCAGTTGCATTTAGAACCCTTCTCATCTTCAGGGCTCTTCTTCTGTTATTGACGCAGCCTCGCTTCCCTGTCCATCTCTCTGTCATCAGGTGCATAAGGAGCTGCTCCTTTCAGTTAAGCCTCTCCCTCCTTGACTTGCCACAAAAGTGGCTAGCCCCAGTATTGCTGCCTTTTCCTTCCTTCCACGCTGCGCTCTAAATGGCTGTGGCAAGGCTTGCATATCACCCAACTCTTTCCTCTTTTTCTGCTTGAAATATACTTGGAGTCCTGTAGTGATTTCATGCTCTTTATTGCAGCTTGTAAAACAGTGATTGGATTGCCCCCAAACCTCAGGGTTTTATATACATTATTTATACAATGAGTCCTGTCTGATTGGCTGATTCTGCTTCCCTCCTGGAGCCTGATTGGTCTTTTCCTGCAGGCCAATCAGTTGTTGCATTCTACGACTCTACCAGCCTAATAGGCTGATTAACTGCTTCCTGGAGCCTGATTGGTCTTCTCCTGCAAGCCAATCAGTTATTGCATTCTAGGATCCTACTTGCCTATTGTTCTAAGATCCAAGGTTAGTACATAACACTGCTGCTCCTTCATCCTTGCTTTGAACCCCCTCTAAATGTGCCACCCACCATGCCTTTGTCATCTAAGTGGTCGAGTGTCTCTCCTTCTCTGGCAAAGCCACCCTGCCCAGCCTCTTCTGGTAGAAGGCTGCTTCCTACATTGTCCTCTTATCCCCACCACTGCTATGGGGCGCTCAATAAAACCATTTCTGAGAGAGTGAAATCAGAACAACATGTAACGGCAAGAAGAGGCTGAGCCGCAAATCAAGACGTTCCTGGTTCCGCCTTGAATTCCCCAGGTGGCGTTACGCAAACCGCTCTGTCACTGCCTCATCATCTGCCCCATGGCAATATGAGGGTAATGACACTGACCTACTTTGTTTTTTTAAAAAAATAATATTTATTAAAGTTTTAAAAAGTTTTGAAAAATTACAGAAAGAAAAAGTAAAAATACCACATTAAACAAAGACAAAACAACACATCACAATATATTTAAAAAAAAAACAAAAACAGAAAAGTCAGACCCATTAAACAAAACAAAATAAAAAAAATTCCTTCCTTCCATTAAACAAAAACGCAGGGGGGGGGGGAAATACATCAGATCTCCTCATTACTAATCTTTCATTAGCTTATTTCCTTGACCTCCTCACACCTCCCTTTTTTGTATTCTAGGTCAATTATCCATTTCAGCAAATCCTTTCCCTCTTTAAAAATTTTTGTCCTGTAAATTGTCTTAATATAATGTAACTTTACTTTTCCTCCTTTCACCAATTAACAGTCAGTTATTCCCAAATCCTTTAAATCCTTCCTGCTAAAATCATTTAATATTATTCCAACATCCTTCTAACAGATATTAATTTTACAATGTTTCTGGAAATAATCTTTAAATTTCCTCCAATCTTCCTCCACCGACTCTTCTCCCTGGTCTCGGATTCTGCCAGTCATTTCCGCCAGTTCCATATAGTCCATCACCTTCATCTGCCATTCTTCCCGGGTGGGTAAATCTTGTGTCTTCCAATACTTTGCAATAAGTATTCTTGCTGCTGTTGTAGCATACATAAAATTCTGTTCTTCTTTGGCACCAATTGGCCGACCATGCCCAGGAGAAAGGCCTCTGGTTTCTTCAGAAAGGTATATTTAAATACCTTTTTCATTTCATTATAGATCATCTCCCAGAAGGTCTTAATCCTTGGGCACGTCCACCAAAGGTGAAAGAATGTACCTTCGGTCTCTTTACATTTCCAACATTTATTATCGGGCAAATGATAGATTTTTGCAAGCTTGACTGGTGTCATGTACCACCTGTATATCATTTTCATTATATTCTCTCTTAAGGCATTACATGCCGTAAATTTCATACCTGTGGTCCATAACTGTTCCCAGTCAGCCATCATGATATTATGTTCAACGTCTTGTGCCCATTTAATCATAACAGATTTCACCGTTTCATCCTGAGTATTCCATTTCAACAGCAAGTTGTACATTTTTGACAAATTCTCAATTTTAGGATCTAACAGTTCTATTTCCAATTTTGATTTTTCCACCTGGAAGCCAATTTTTTTGTCCAAATTATATGCCTCCATTATCTGGTAATAGTGAAGCCAATCTCGCACTCTATTTTTTAATTTTTCAAAACTCTGCAATTTTAGTCTGTCTCCGTCTTGTTCCAAAATTTCCCAATATTTCGGCCAATTGGCCTCCATATTGAGCTTTTTCTGAGCCTGCGCTTCCATTGGTGACAGCCACCTTGGGGTTTTATTTTCAAGCTAGTCCTTGTATCTTATCCAAACATTAAACAATGCTTTTCTGACAATATGGTTTTTAAATGCTTTATGTGCTTTGACCTTGTCATACCACAAATATGCATGCCACCCAAAAACATTGTTAAAACCTTCTAAATCCAACACATCAGTGTTCTCAAGAAGCATCCATTCTCTCAGCCACAAAATGCGGCTGATTCATAATAAAGTTTTAAGTCCGGCAGGGCAAATCCACCTCTTTCTTTAGCATCAGTTAATATCTTAAATTTTATTCGAGGCTTCTTGCCCTGCCAGACAAATCTAGAAATATCTCTCTGCCACTTCTTGAAACACTCCATTTTATCCAAAATTTGGAATGTTTGAAACAAAAACAACATCCTTGGCAATACATTCATCTTTATCGCAGCAATTCGGCCTAGCAATGATAGCTTCAGGTTTGACCATATTTCTAGATCCTTTTTCACTTCCATCCAACATTTTTCATAATTATCCTTAAATAGGTTCACATTCTTAGCAGTCATATTAACCCCTAGGTATTTCACTTTCTTAACCAGTGTTAATCCTGTCTCCTTCTGAAACCTCTCTCTCTCAATCACTGTTAGATTTTTCTCTAAAACCTTAGTTTTCAACTTATTCAACTTAAAACCCGCTACCTGGCCAAATTCTTGAATTAGTTCCAGTACTCTTTTAGTACTGGATTCTGGCTCCTGTAATGTCAATACCAAATCATCAGCAAATGCTTTCAGTTTGTACTGTTTGGCTCCAACTTGTATACCTTTAACTGTTTGGTCCCTTCTAATCATATTTAAAAGCACCTCCAGGACAGATATAAATTGCACCTATACCATTTTCGAACCCTTGACCGACCCCCATCCCCTGTATGTTTTTCTTCATAAAGCTCCAATAAATATTGTCAAAGGCTTTCTCCGCGTCTACAAATATCAAAACTGCTTTAGTGTTAATATTCACTTGTAACTTTTCTAAAATGTTAATTATATTCCTCGTGTTGTCAGACAAATGTCTGCCCGGGAGAAAGCCAGCTTGATCTTTATGAATTTCTTCTACTAATACCTTTTTTAATCTTTTGGCCATAATGTCTGCAAAAATTTTATAATCCACATTAAGCGACACTGACCTACTTTGCAGGATTGTTGGAAGTCTCCTTTGAAAACGCCACTACCAGACACACTTTGGATATGCTAAATAATAGCCACTCCCAGCATTATTCAAGCCACCAGGCCTATGCACACATCTCTGCAGAGTATTGCTCTATGCACACATACCGGTATCTGTGTTTTGGAAAGAAAGGTTTCATTCTTCCTGCATCCATATCTATGAAAACAAGGAAGTGAACACTTCCCAGAAAGGATTAGTTGATCTTTACAAACCCTGCAGCAGTGCCGTACAGCTAATCAACATGGCGGGCTGTTGAAAGAGCTCCCTTCGGAAGTCGACTGAAGGCCAACTGCAGAGGCAGCTCTGGCCTTTCTCGGATTTAGTTATTTATATATTACATTTATATTTATACCTCCTTTTTCCTCCAAGGATCTCAAGGTGGTGTGGGTTGTTCTCCCCTGCCCATTTTATGCTCACAACAACCCTGTGAGGTAGGTTAGGCTGAGAGATAATGCCTGTCCCAAGGTCATCCAGTGAGCAAAATGGTTGAGTGTGGATTTGAGCATCATGGCTGAGGTATATGTTGCATTGAAACTTGCATTCAGTTTAAAACATACAGTGGTACCTCAAGTTACATACACTTCAGGTTACATACGCTTCAGGTTACATACGCTTCAGGTTACAGACTCCACTACCCCAGAAATAGTGCTTCAGGTTAAGAACTTTGCTTCAGGATAAGAACAGAAATCGGGTTCCGGCAGCGCAGCGGCAGCAGGAGGCTCCATTAGCTAAAGTGGTGCTTCAGGTTAAGAACAGTTTCAGGTTAAGAACGGACCTCTTGAACGAATTAAGTACTTAACCCGAGGTACCACTGTACATAGAATTGGGTTGTTCATAATAGTTTTCTGTGTTCCTTTATTCTGAACCGGGATGAAATGTGAATCCACCTTGACAATCCATTCAGCGGATTAGATCTGAGCTTCCTTGTTAAGCTTTGTTAGAACTCTTCCTATTAATGACAAATTTCAAGCAGAACCTCTGCATGTTTATTCAGAAAATAAGCCACACTGTGTTCAAGGAGGTTTGCTCCCAAGTTGGAGCATTCAGGACTGCAAACCTCAGGGAAGTATGTTTATGCACCCAGGAGGTCTGAGCTTCCTTGTGGGGAAGAAACAAAAGAAGATTTCCTGGAAGAGAAACCACAAGATTTGCATACTAAGTGCTCTATATCCTTATCCTACTATTACAGCAGCTCGCTGAAGGCAATACTCTGCAGTGCCCAAAGACTTTACCCTCTGTGTTCTTTAAACTCTGTGTATTATTGATCAGCAATCCTGTTCATATTTACATCCAGAAATGTGTGCAGCTCTGCTGGTACATTTCAAGGGCTGACATCCTCAGCCACCTTATTGAAGGTGCACTCAGAATCTGCTCCAGAGAGTTGGAGGAAAATGCAAGAGGAGAGGAAGCCCCATTGTGCCTTTGACCGTGGATAGCCATCATGGCTAGTAGCCGTGTTCTGTTTTGCATCCTCAGTGCTACCCCTTCCGGAGGGGCTACAGTGCAACAAAAGCAAGACAAAAAAGCCCAAAAATATGTGCAGTATTAAAAGTTAGGGGGTTGCAGCTGGAAGCTATGCGCTGATTGGATATACAGTGGTACCTCTGGTTATGTACTTAATTCGTTCTGGAGGTCCGTTCTTAACCTGAAACTGTTCTTAACCTGAAGCACCACTTTAGCTAATGGGGCCTCCCGCTGCCGCCACTCCGCCGGAGCACGATTTCTGTTCTCATCCTGAAGCAAAGTTCTTAACCCAAGGTACTATTTCTGGGTTAGCGGAGTCTGTAACCTGAAGCATATGTAACCTGAAGCGTATGTAACCCGAGGTACCACTGTAGAACACTATGACCACCCCAAAACTTTAAAACGGTAGAGATAAAGGACCCCTGGAAGTTCAGTCCAGTCGCAAATGACTCCCTCGCTTTACTGGCTGAGGGAGCTGACGTTTGTCTGCAGTTAGTTTTTCCGCATCATGTGGCCAGCATGACTAAGCCACTTCTGGCAAAACCAGAGCAGCGCACAGAAACGCCGTTTACCTTCCCGCCGGAGCGGTACCTATTTATCTACTTGCACTTTGACGTGCCTTCAAACTGCTAGGTTGGCAGGAGCTGGGACCAAACTACAGGAGCTCACCCCGTCGCGGGGATTCGAACCGCCAACCTTCCGATCGGCAAGCCCAAGGCTCAGTGGTTTACACCACAGCACCACCTGCGACCCCAAAACGTACACAGGAACAAATAGCATTGAAAGTGGGGTCCCAAATGACCACCCACATAGCACCTTGAGCACAAAACATAATGAATAAAGGCAATAAAAGGGTATCTGGAGGGGGGGGTCTAATGTTTACGAATGGGCTAAGACCTAAAAGCTGTTCCTGTAAGCCGTCTTGACCCGTATGGCCGCACATATTGAAAGCTTCAATATGGCCTGGCTACTAAAGGGGTACATAAGGAGTACTAATGGACTGGCTTTTCCAGAAGGAAACACTGTAATCCAAGCATTTGGGATGTATCCTGAGCTGTGCCAACTTTTGACGATGAGAAGTAAAACCAGTTTTGTTTGACACAGCAGCACTGCCAGACTTAGATCTGTAGTTAAAAGTATGAAAAAACAAATACATAATTCAGGCAATGCTGCTTCCACCCCACCCCTGCAAACACACTCTGCTAACAAGAGCCAAGGTTTAAAATAACTTGGTGGGGGTGGTGGTGATGATGATGATGATGATGATGGAAACGAAGAACAGGTGGAGGGAAGAGCCTGAAGATCCTGGTTAGGTGGGCTGAGCTGGGAAAACTGCTCAGAGGAGAAAGGTCAACCCACCCACCCCTTTGCTGGAGATGGACAAACCTGTCAATTTCATTTTCTCTCTGTTTCTCATTTCCCCCAGGTCAAGTTTAGTCTTCCACCTTCACTTTGAGTTTTTTTGTTTGTTTTTGTTTTTGGGTAAATCATGAAAATCCATTAGCATTTTAGTGCAAATTTCTCATCATATGGACGCTTTAATGCAGCCTTGCCACATATACACATTTTTTGCAAAGCGATCCCCTCCCTGCAAATTTTGTATGTTATTTTTTGCTGATTTTTATGCATACTTTCCCCAAGTAGATGCATTCTTGTACAGTTTTATTGACTGGAGAACTGAATTGTGAAATTCAGAGAAGCACGGATTTTGCAGGATAGCTGTGCCTTGGTTAGCATAGTGTTTCTGAAAGTGCGAATTAGGAAGGTTTTCCTTTAAATGGAAACTCCTCCATCCTTGCCTTCTGCACCTTCTCTGAGACAACTCAGAAACATAGGAAACAGCCTTATATTGAGTCAGCCCAATGATCCCTCTAGCTCAGTATTCTCTACACTGAACTGATAGGCAGCTGCTTTTCAGGGTTTCAGGTAGAGCTCTCTTCCTCTCTCCCTGCGCTATCTGGGTTGTGCCTGGGATTGAACCTTCTGCATGCAAAGCAGATGTCCTCCCCCATTTTGCAGCTGTTGACAGTTGCTTTCTTTTTCCCTAAAGTTGTGCACTGTGACCCCCAAGCTCTCCTTCACAAGGCCAGCTCACCCAAGGTTTGCATGCCAAAGGATAATCAGAGAAGGCATATTTACTGGATTTTACAAAAAAATGATACAGATCACTTACAGAAGTGACCTTTGCCCAGATCATATTTCCTTGTTGAAACTGTCCATTTTCCACTTTGCCCTCCACCCCTAAAATGCGGAGGTTTTCTCAGTGTGGCTGTCTTGCAGTCTGTTTGTGCAAAAGGATCTCTCCACCAAAGCAAAGCAAAACCAAGATTCCTTGGTTTTCACACTGTGCAACTAGAGCAGAGCAGGCTGCTCTGAATTAGCTCCTTTCCTCACGTGCAAGAAGTACGCATTAAGGTTAGACCTGACTTACCGTCTGATATAGGGTGAACTATCACAATTCCAAATGTGGCAAGGACGATGGGCAGGTTCATGCTTCCAGATTCATGCTTCCTCTGTGCTGGAGGTTTGCGATCAGTCTGAAAGTGATAGGGATCTGGCTGTTAAGGCTATTGCCACCTCTTGGCTGTAGACGGACAAAAGAAGTTCAGAGCCCCACCCCTAGCAAAGTGCAAACACAAGACCCATTAAGGATTTGTGGACTCTCAGTACTCACCTCTCCTGTGGGATAAGAATCTCTCTCTTACTTTAGAACAGGAGTACAGACCTTTGCTTTATACTCAGAGCCCCTCCTGAGTGGCCTCTTTCTTACCTTGTGTATTCTGCAACATTGACGCAATGATGATGCATTAGTGATGGATTTATACTGGGCCGTCCACACAACATTCTGCTTTATTAGTTGTTCCCCAATATTCTTATGTTTACTGTCTGGAGAGGCACTCTTGCACTCTAGAGCAACAGAAGCAGGAATAATAGTAATAATATAAACTGTAACATTTGTGGTCTAAAAAGTTACAGGTTTTCTGCAGATTAAGAGATGTATGCAGATCGAATGTGAAGCAGTATATCTGCCATGAAACTTTTGCAGGTTTGAAGAGTATTGAAAGACACATTTTGAATAACTGCCATCGTGGCACAATTCATAAAAAATACCATACCTGGAAGGGCCCTGTGCTTATGTTGTAAAAGCAAAGGCAGCTGGTCTCAAACCCACCCAAGAATTACAAGTCCACATTTTCAAATCCTGGAAATAATAATAATAATAATAATAATAATAATAATGATAATGATAATAATTTATTTATACCCTGCCCATCTGGCTGGGTTTCCCCAGCCACTCTGGGCGGCTTCCAACAGAATATTAAAATACAATAGTCTATTAAACATTAAAAGCTTCCCTAAACAGGGCTGCCTTCAGATGCCTTCTAAAAATCTGGTAGTTATTTTTCTCTTTGACATCTGATGGGAGGGCATTCCATAGGGCAGGTGCCACTACCGAGAAGGCCCTCTGCCTGGTTCCCTCTAACTTGGCTTCTCGCAGTGAGGGAACTGCCAGATAGATGGCTTTGATCACTTGATGGCAATAAGCAACCTGCAGCCCAAAGTTGTGGACAACAAACACAGTCACTGTGAAAGTGGAGCATAAGGGATTCTGGCTTGGGGAGGGTCTCTTAAATTAAGTTAAGCACTGGTAACCTATTTTCAGGTCTTTGTGGCTGACTGCCACATTCTGATGTTAGGGAAATGGCAGAGGAGCCCAGTTGAAGTTCTTCTGCCTCAGCCAGGGGCGGTCTTTGGCGTAATATGGTGCCCTGTGTGAGGCCAAAGTTTGGTGCCCCCAAATGGATCTTCTCAGTTCTGGATCTTCTCTGTTTTGTGGCTCCTCAGCTTGGCATCCAATGGCAAGGGCTAATGGGAGTTGTAGTTCACCAACCTCTGGAGGATCAAAGGTTTTCCGCATCTGCTGTAATCTAGCTAAAACACAACCCAATTCGTCTGGTTTATCCCTTGTATTTAATATAGTTATACCCTTGGACTATCCATTCTTAAGGAAATCAGCCCTGAGTGCTCACTGGAAGGACAGATCGTGAAGCTGAGGCTCCAATACTTTAGCCACCTCATGAGAAGAGAAGACTCCCTGGAAGACCCTGATGTTGGGAAAGATTGAGGGCACAAGGAGAAGGGGACGACAGAGGACGAGATGGTTGGACAGTGTTCTTGAAGCTACAAACATGAGTCTGACCAAACTGCGGGAGGCAGTGGAAGACAGGAGTGCCTGGTGTGCTCTGGTCCATGGGGTCACCAAGAGTCGGACACGACTAAACGACTAAACAACTAAACAACAACAACCACCACCACCCTTGGACCAAATGGGCCTTTGGCCTGATCCAGGAGAGCTCTTGTGTTTTTCCCCTGTCGTTCCATCCAAGAGCACCCACAAAGCACCTTAACAATGTTATAAAGACAACCATAATCACAAGCCTTTTATATATATATATAATACATCTCATGCCTGGTCTACTCTTGTCCACGTATCTCCAAAACTCTAATGTCCTTCAGTTTGCTTTTAATGTCAGTGTGTGTTTCTAAAGAGGAGCAAGGATCAAATAACACTCCCTCTTTAACCTGAGCTTCAATGAAGTTTTTTAACATATTGGTAGACACTTATGTGTGCTAGCCAGCAAACTATTACAAAGGACGTTTGTTTCCTAGCACCAGATCTGCTAAAGTCTGGAGTCCTTCTTGAGCTGAGTTTGCAAACTACATTAGGTGTAGGATTTTGTACCAAATGCAGGTTTTCTAGTTTTGCCTTTTCACACAATAGACTACCACTTTGGCCTCTTATGCAAGCAAGTGCTACAGACAGAGCTGATTGTACATTGTGATTGAACAGAATGTAGAAATGGGATTAAACTTCCAGAGAACCCTAAAGGTAAAGGTAAAGGTACCCCTGCCCGTACGGGCCAGTCTTGACAGACTCTGGGGTTGTGCGCCCATCTCACTTAAGAGGCCAGGGGCCAGCGCTGTCCGGAGACACTTCCGGGTCACGTGGCCAGCGTGACATCGCTGCTCTGGCGAGCCAGAGCCGCACACGGAAACGCCATTTACCTTCCCGCTGGTAAGCGGTCCCTATTTATCTACTTGCACCCGGAGGTGCTTTCGAACTGCTAGGTTGGCAGGCGCTGGGACCGAGCAGCAGGAGCGCACCCCGCCGCAGGGATTCGAACCGCCAACCTTTCGATCGGCAAGCCCTAGGCGCTGAGGCTTTAACCCACAGCGCCACCTGCGTCCCCTAGCTTTCATTTAAATAAAAAACAAGCCACCTCAAATTTCTAGCTTCATGGCTATGAAGTGAAGCTTATGAATGTGTGTTAATAAGGCCTGCTGAAATCTCAGACGCTAGAGAGGGGGCTGAACAAAATATCCAATGACTGAAACAAAGATTGTCCTTGTTGTTTGCAACAAAGCCAGAAGAGACTGTGCAAACTAGCAAAAAATAAAAATGTTGAATAAATGCCTCAGTATAATAGGAATCATGCACATTTGTGAACATGTAAGATTTGGATGTTGCAGAAATCAGCTGATTTTGACGCAGCATTTGGAATTTGACGAGCAATTTGTTTTAGCACTACAAGAGTATACACACCAGAGGCTTCTTGAGTATTCACCTTTATTGCCTTGCACAAAGTTTATGTGGCGGTTAGACTCTGTCCAGTCTCTGTTGAGCATTTGTTCCGATTTGTTTGCAGGGAGATTATGTGACAATGAGCCTTTGTTCTTATTTCCTTGTGAATGTAAGAAGAGTCCCGTGGACCAGAACTGAGGTCAGCCTAGTGTGGCATCCATCCTATTTTGCCCCACAGCCAATGACATCTGAAATATACTCGGAGTTGTGTGAATTTCATGCTCTTTATTCAGCTCGTAGTAGCAATGAATGGAACTTTCCCCAAAACGTCTAGCTATATATACATTATTTACACAATGGGCCCCGTGTGATTGGCTAATTCCGGGCTGCTCCTGTAGGCCTAATCAGGTTGCAGATTCACTTCCTCCAGAAGCCTGATTGGCTGCTCCTGCAGGCCGATCAGGTTACTGATTCACTTCCACCTGGAGCTGGATTGGGTGGCTCCTGTGGACCAATCAGACTGCTGCATTCTGGATCCTATTGTTCTAGGATTCAGCTCAGTACTTGACAGCATCCCTCTGCCCGTCCACAAGCAGGTAATGATTAGCTTCTTCCTTGTTAACATTCAGCGGCGTACTGCCTCTGAACTCAGGTTGCCTCTAGACTTTCACCATTTTGTGGGAGGAATTCAAATGCGTACTGGAAATGTAGGTTTACACAATCAGAGTGGATTAAAGTGCCGTGCCGCCATTGTGCAACATACCCACTCTTTTAATAGGCTTTTTTTGGCAGTTGGGAAAGTGAAGGGGAGACGCACTAAAAGTGTGAGGTGAACAAATGGGAAGTTATATAAGCAACTCCGTCAACAAATCAGGATGAACGCTCAAGGAACATTGTCAGGTGCACCCACCAGAGTTTAGCATGATCAACAACCATTGGTAGACCTGTGCTCCGTGAATTAAAGCCATTAAAGCCAGTGGCCATCAAAAAGACTTGAGCAGTGAATTCCACGAGTCACATCTAATGGCACAATCACACATCCCAACTAGTGGAACTTCTATGACCAATCCTGGGGCTAGCCCACCCATGAGGCAATGAGTAGCAACCGCCTCAGGTGGCAGGATTCACAGGGGCAGCAGATCCCAATGTAGCTCTTTAGTCCACCCTTGCCTGTGATGTAGATCTCTGCTCACACCTTCTTCCCTGGTGGCGAGGGGTGGGGATGCTATTTTGTGGTTCGCCTCAGGTGCAAAAATGTATTGGGCCAGGCATGGCCCATCCCATTATCACCCTGCCCCATTCCTATCTAGAAGTAGTCACAATCATCTTGGGGGTCAACCAACATCTTGGAACAGCTTTCTTCATCTTCTGTTTTTCTGCTCTGGAGGCCCAAGTCAATGTCAAAATGCTTGTTTGCTCCCAAGTGCACAACCTTAACGTGTTGCACTGTTGCATTGTGAGTACCCACTTCTAACGACTGTCTAGAATGGTTGGCTGTGGAAGATCTTTTTCCAGTTCTTGCTGGAATGCAGTTTTCAGATGATTAAAGGTTTGACAAAAGATTTGAGATAAGTGAATTCCTTCGAGATGGCAAGCCAGGGGCCTGGACCTAAAGCAATATGGGTTAAGGTTTAGCTCTTTAGGGGGGAAACAAAGCTGCTGGGCCTCAAAGAGAAGAGAGAAGAATCTGAAATGGTTGCGGCAGGAGGGGGAAGGAATTATTAATTCATTTATTTAAAAACTGATATGCCATTTTCCTCCTCAGAAAGAAACACAAGCTGGACAAAATAGTCCTACGATAAAACCAGCTCCACTAAATGCATTAAGCAGCCACAGAGAAGGGACAGACAAGAGGTAACACACATATTTTTGCTTAGGCAAGCCTACCAAGACATGAAGAAGCTACACATGTTTCATTTTAGCCAGTGTTGATTTTAATCACCTTTGGAATATTTTTAAATACCCGTCCATTACCGGTAAAGGTAAAGGGACCCCTGACCATTAGGTCCAGTTGTGGCCGACTCTGGGGTTGCGGCGCTCATCTTGCTTTATTGGCCGAGGAAGCTGGCGTACAGCTTCCGGGTCATGTGGTCAGCATGACTAAGCCGCTTCTGGCGAACCAGAGCAGCGCATGGAAATGCCGTTTACCTTCCCGCCGGAGTGGTACCTATTTATCTACTTGCACTTTGACATGCTTTCGAACTGCTAGGTTGGCAGGAGCAGGGACCAAGCAATGGGAGCTCACTCCGTCGCGGGGATTTGAGCTGCTGACCTTCTGATTGGCAAGTCCTAGGCTCTGTGGTTTAACCCACAGTGCCACCTGCGTCCCTCGCCATTACCGATACTTTTTATAAATAATGGTTTTCTCACAATCAGCTGCTACATCAATTTTATTACATAAATAAAAAATAATCTTAAGCTCCATTCCCGACACTTTCCACATCAGTTTGCAATTACTGTCTTGTTACTTTTAAAAACGCTCATGAAAATATTTATGTGCACATTTTATCCTGGCTGGAGAACTGCATTGCAAAATTCAGAGAACTGCCCATTTCAAAGGCTGCCTGCATCTCGTGTTCTCATCTTGTTTTGGAAAGTATGAATTATGTAAGTTCACCTTTAAATGTGAATCAAATCAAATTTCTCCCCACCAGCTGCCAATGAGCCGGTGCAGGGAGTTTCCTATGTCCTTGCCTGCTAGAAAGAACTTCTTATTCTCTCTGCAGGTTGCCCTGGTGCAGCAGAACCAAAGAGAAAGGACACTGTTGTCAACTGTAGGCCAAAGAAACACGAGCGAACAACTGTCGTTCAAACAGAAGCACCAGCAAAGGATGATCACCTTAGCCCGTCTTTATATCTTGCTGCTTTCAACAACATCCCTCACCAAAGCCCCCCCCCCCCAAATAAGCTTAGGAGTCGTGGAATAAGCAGACAGGTCTTCTTGTGGCTCAGGAATTGGTTAAGGAGCAGGAAGCAGAGAGTAGAATCAATGGACAGATCTCTGAATGGAGAAATGCAAAAAGTGTGGTCCCTCAGGGACCTGCATTTTTTAACATTCTAGAGTTAGGGGTGAGAAGTTAGGTGATTTTAAAAAAAAATTGCATACCACTCTTCATCCAAAGATCACAGGGTGGTTCAAAACACAAACATACAAAACGAGAACACAGAATACACAATAAAATGAAAAGCGAAACAAACCAGTAATTCACCCTTTCCCATAAACACATTTAAAGGGCCCTAAAATGCTTAATCTGCCTAAAGCCTGGTTAGAGCCAGTGTGGTGTAGTGGTTAAGAGCGGTAGATTTGTAATCTGGGGAACCGGGTTCGCGTCTCCGCTCCTCCACATGCAGCTGCTGGGTGACCTTGGGCCAGTCACACTTCTTTGAAGTCTCTCAGCCCCACTCACCTCACAGAGTGTTTGTTGTGGGGGAGGAAGGGAAAGGAGAATGTGAGCCGCTTTGAGACTCCTTCGGGTTGTGATAAAGCGGGATATCAAATCCAAACTCTTCTATTGAGAAAGGTTTTTGTCTGATGCCTAAAGATCTGGAATGAAGGTACCAGGCAATCCTCGGAGTGGAGAGCAGTCTACAAACGAGGAGCCACCGCAGAAAAGGCCTGTTCTCATGTTGTCACCCTCTGGGCCTCTCTTGGAGGAAACACACGTGCCCTTTTATTATTATTTTAATTCAATTGCCTAGCTAAGATAAAATCGCCAATAGGTGTACTGAGAGAAAAAAGAAGACCAATATAAAAGGACAAATGTAGGATATGAATGTATGCTGCTCCTGATGATACTAAATTGTTCTGGGTTGTTAAAAGGGATTGTAAAGAGCTCCAACAAGACCTCTCCAAATTGGGGGAATGGGAAGTGATATGGAAAATGCAACGAAATGTAAACAAGTGTAAAGTTTGCCACTTCATTCTGGCCTTGTGTATGTTGTCTTTGTAAGGCTGATGGCAAGGCCCATCCCTCCCCCCCCCCTCTCTCTCTCTCTCTCCCTCCCTCTCTCTCTCTCTCTCTCATTGATGTGAGCCATTTTGGGAGGCATTGAGTCACAATCAACAAACTTCTACTCAGAGTAAGCCAACTGGAATTAATGGACCTACAGTAGCCATGGAGAAAGATGGTATATGGATGTAATAAATAAATAATGTCCATTAATTTCAGTGGGTCTTCTCTGAGCAGAACCAACATCGGAAACAACTCAATAACTGCCTGAAAGCGAGATAAAATATATAAGAAAGAAAGCACTCAGGAACCATTTTAACCTTCACCATTGTAAGAAAGCTGGAGAGAAATCTGACTCGCCCATCTCAGGAGTTACACCTGCCTGCGTCAAACCCAGCTGAAACTCCAAGGCGTTTTACAGCACCTCAAGGATATTTGCTCATTATGAATTCCTCCCTATGAAACATCTTGAAGTGATTTCACAATAAAGAATAGAGTCAAATGAGCATCCACAATAAAGCATGTATAAAGCAATTACATAGAGAAAAATAATTAAAGCGATTTACACCCAGTACAAATACTGATTGAGATTATTATTATTTAAAAAGCAACCCTCCACTTAGGCGACTTGTTAAAAAGGGAAGATTTTCAAGAGGCACTGAAAAGGGAGAAGACAGTGCTTGGCTGATTCTTAACAGGAAGCAGTCCCAAAGTGTAGGTACCACATTGGGCAACAGATATTAGTCATAACATAGAAATGGAAGCATGGGAACGGTTATGGAATACAGATATAAAATTTACAGCATGTTATGGTTTAAGAGAAAATTATATGAAAATGTTATATAGATGGTACCTAACACCTAGTAGATTGGCAAAAATGTATAAATCAAAATTGAAGAAGTGTTGGAAAGTTAAGGTACCTTTTTCCATATGTGTTGGTCTTGCAATAAGGTTAAAGCCTACTAGAAAAGATATATAATGAATTGAAAAAGATGTTTAAGATAACATTCGTAAAGAAGAAGAAGAAGAAGAAGAAGAAGAAGAAGAAGAAGAAGCATTTCACTTGGGAATTATGGGATCAGAACTACCTAAACAGTATAGAAATTTAGTTATGTATGCGACCACAGCTGCAAGAATGTTATTTGCCCCAAAGAGGAAGGATGAATTGGACGAGAGAAGAATGGTTACAGAAACTATGGAGTATGCAGAAATGGCGAAACTTACCGGAAGAATAAGAAATCAAGATATCAAACTTTTAAGAAAGGAATGGAAATGGTTTATTGAGTATTTACAAATAAACTGTAAACGGATCAAGACATTGGCAGGATTGTTGTAAAAACCTGCAGTTTCAAAAATATATGAGATATATATATGAGAATAGATGAAAATAAGAGTAAGTTAATTTGGAGTATGCACGAAAGGATGAAAATAAATGTAAAGAACCACAGAAAGAGGGGGAAGGGAGTCAAAGTTGGAAATGTTAAAATTATGGTTGAATAATTGTTGTAATGTACATAAATGAAAATTGTAAAAAAGTGTAAAAAAAGAGTAGGTACCTCCACACTTAAGACCCAATTTTTACATTGCACAAAACAGATCTGATGAGATGGAATCTGCAGGTATATAAGAATATTTTAGGGTGTGCACACACACTCACACACACATGCACATACACATATATCATCTTAAGGATCTAATATAATCCATACACACAAACACCCACAAATGCATGCACGCAAGGTTTCATGGGTTGAAATTGCTTGCCATATATTATCTCAGTCATTTTTACAATAACTTTCTTTGATACACCCATCTATTATTATTGCCGCTATTATTATTATTCCTGTGTGCAGATGAGAAGATGGGGAATAGCGAGTTCCCAAAGGTACTAACCAGATGTGATGGAGGCACACCTGTGTGTTAGAATGTGGGCGGAACTGCATGATGGATGGGGAAAAGGTGTGGACTCCTTTCTCTGCCTCTCCTTTCCCATGGAAATGGCTTTTCCCCAGCTTCTGGTTTCAAATCCCAACTAGAAATAAATCAGCAGGCAGTGGATGGGTTGTCAGAGAAGGATTCCTCCTCTCCACATTAAATTACCCTTCCAGGGACCCCTACAGAGCCCCGTGATAAATAAATTTATTTGCATTTCTGAATGTGTTCCTCGGAAACCTCTCAAAGCGATTTAACAATAAAAACACCAAACAATAAAGATATATATGAAACAAAGCAATGCCACATATAGAAACAATTTCACATCTAGTACAGATATATATATATATATATATATATATATATATATATATATATATCCCATATCCTTGTAAATGTGTTTCTGGCAGAGGAGAGTGATTGTTCTTTGTTTTTGTTATAGTTTTTATTGTGTATTTTGATCTTATATTTTTATACTGTGAACTGCCCTGAGATCTGCGGATGAAGGGTGGTATACAAATTTAATAAATAAAATAGTAATAATAATATTTTAAATGAAGTGAGGGCTTACCAGCTCATATTCTCAATCCAAGGGCTGCCAACACAGCATCCACAAGTTCTCATCTCCCTAGGTAAAGGGTAAAGGTAAAGGGACCCCTGATCGTTAAGTCCAGTCGTGGACGACTCTGGGGATGCGGCGCTCATCTCGCTTTATTGGCCGAGGAAGCCAGCATACAGCTTCCGGGTCATGTGGCCAGCATGACTAAGCCGCTTCTGGAGAACCAGAGCAGCACACGGAAACGCCGTTTCCCTACTATGCTTAAAAGAAGCGGGTGTGTGGGTGTGATGCCCACAGCAGTTTCTTCAGCTTGCAAATACACAATGCACCCACAGGACCAAAAAGGTTGACAAGTCTCGTTTAACAACTCCCTAGCTGCTCTATGTGTTAAGTTGTGGGCGAACATACCAGACGACACAGCAATTCTTCCAAAGCAGCTCTTTATTGGTAAGCTGGAACAGAACTAAGCTGAGGAGCTCAGTCAGCCTGCTTATATAGAGCTCCAGAACAATGTAACTGTTGCCATTTTCTAAAACTATCCAATCACTGAACGCCACTTTTCGATCCTTCATTTGCATACAAAACTATCTAATCACTGAACGTCCTTCATTTGCATAACTATCTACAGTATCCCCCTGCTGGCCCAGGGTGAAACTTCACTACATAACACCCCTCCCCACCGAGATAAGGCGTTAGTTACAATCGTAATGGTTTCCTTATATACAGCACTACACGTAATGGTTCAATTAGGCACAAAAGCATATTGATTACATTTCCCATACTTAGACCAACAGTGATACATGTCCAACAACATAGTCCTTTAAATAAGTTGGGCGCTTGGAAACTCTGCCAGACCGCCGGGGACTGGTAGCCAAGTCCGGGGGGCCACACAATTCTTGCTGAGGCTGTGGTGCGACCCTAGGTGGTGTTGAAACCAAATCCCCTGGATCCGCTGCTGTGGTTGGAGCCTCTGCAAGTGGAGTGGTCTGAGCCTGGGGTAAGTCTGGCAGACCCTCTGAAGTGGCTTGGTTCGACTCCACGCTGGCAGTTTGCGAGGGAGGTGTAGGTGGAGCCTCGCCATCTGTAAGTGTCTCTTCCGGAGCCACGAGCGCAGTTGGGGGTACCACGGTAGTGTCCAAGTTCCCAACCCTGCGCCTAAGCTGGTCTATGTGCCGGCGCCACAAGCGTCCGTCTTCGAGTGCCACCTGGTACGATCGAGGTCCAGTGACTCCCACTACTGTGGCTGGCACCCAAGGAATGTCCCCCACATAGTTCCGGGCAAAGACCTGGTTTCCTGGAACAAATGACCGTGGCGCGTTGGCACAGCCTGGGGGTTCAGCCACGGCAAAGTCCGGGTGCAGCCGGTCGAGCGGTGACCTGAGGCGGCAGCCCATAAGCAGTTCAGCAGGACTCCGCCCTGTGGCCGCATGAGGGGTGATGTGTTGCACGAACAAGTATTCGGTGACCTGCTTGTGCCAATCTCCCCGGTCCAGGCGCGCCAGTGCCTCTTTTGCCGAGCGCACCATTCTCTCCGCTTGCCCGTTGCAGGATGGATGAAATGGTGCCGTTAGGGCATGGCGGATGCCCAGTCCCAAAAGATACCACTCAAAAGTGCCTGACGCGAACTGTGGTCCGTTGTCGGAGACAAGGACATCAGGACACCCATGCGTCGCAAACAGGCCTCGCAGCACCCGGATGACGGCCTCGGTAGTGGTGGAGGGCATCAGGGCCACCTCTAGCCATTTGGAATAGGCATCCACCACTACCATAAAGGTCCGGCCGTGAAAGGGGCCGGCCAGATCGATGTGCAACCTTGACCAGGGTGTCTTTGGCGTCTCCCAGGTGTGTCCCTTAGCTGCCGGTGGTGCAGGCCTCGATTCTTGGCACGCTTGACAGGCGGACACCCAGGCAGTGATGGCATCCTCCATGTTAGGCCACCAGACGTAACACTGAGCCAACGCCTTCATTTTGACAATTCCTGGGTGGCCAACGTGCAGAGCCTCCAGGACGCGTTGACGGAGTCTTTGGGAAATCACGACACGGTCTCCCCACAGCAGACAGCCGTGATAAGCCGAGAGTTCATGTTGTCTGGTTGCGAAGGGCTGGAACTCTGATGCAAAAGGCCCTTGTGGCCACCCCCTCCACACCCAGTTGAGCACATGGCTGATGGTGCGATCCTGGGCAGATGCGGAGGCCACAGCGGCAGCCGATACAGGCGTTGCCGGAAGATCCTCAATCAGGAGGAGCGATGAAGCTGGAGCCGGGTCTTCCACAAACGCTGGAAGAGGGCAACGGAAGAGGGCCTCGGCATGGCCCATCGATTTCCCCGGGCGATGGACATGCCGGTAGTGGTAGGCAGCCAAGAAAACAGTCCATCGCAGCATGCGCAGCGAGAGGACCGGTGGAGTTGGATGATCACCGGTGAGGAGGCCCAGGAGCGGCTTGTGGTCAGTGATGAGGTCAGAAGTCCTGCCATAGAGGTATTCATGGAACCTCTTCACTCCAGCCACAAGTGCCAGTGCCTCCTTGTCGAGCTGGCTGTAATTCTGTTCCGTCAGAGATAGCGTCCTGGAAAAGTAGGTGAGCGGTGCTTCTCTTCCGTCTGGAAAACGGTGACTAAGGACAGCGCCGATGCCAAAAGGTGAGGCGTCGCAGGCAAGGACCAGCGGCCTGGCTTCGCTGTACCAGCACACTGTCTGATGAAAGGAGAGCCTTGACCGCGTTGAAGGCCGCCGTCTCCCGATGACCCCAGGACCAAGGCGTCTTTGTGCTGAGGAGTCGGTGAAGAGGCTCAGCCACTGTGGCTTTGTGGGGCAGGAACATGTTATAAAAGTTCAGCAGCCCCAGGAATGCCTGCAACTCCGTCTTTTTCTTTGGGATGGGGGCCTGCTGGATAGCGTGGATCTTGGATGTGGTCGGGTGAAGGCTGGAGGCATCGATAAGATAGCCCAGGAACTCTACCTGTGGAACGGCGATCTGGCACTTCTCCCTCTTTACCTTGAGCCCGGCCTCTTGGAACCTGGTCAGCACGGCACAGAGGCGCTCGAACAGCTGCTGGTGTGAGTCTGTGGACACCAAGACGTCGTCAAAATATGGTACCACGCCCGGAAGCCCTTGCAGGAGACGCGCCATAAGGCTTTGGAAGATGCCAGGAGCTACACTCACCCCGAACTGCAACCAACGGCAACGGAATGCCCCTCGGTGGGTGACGATCATCTGGGCTTCAGCAGTGGCATCATCGACGGGCAGTTGTTGATAGGCTTGGGCAAGGTCCAGCTTAGCGAAGACTTTACCCTCACCCAGGGAATGCAGCAGGTGTTGGACAACAGGAACCGGATAAGCGTGCTGCTGAAGTGCCTTGTTGATCGTGCACTTGTAGTCAGCGCAGATTCTCACCGACCCGTCTGACTTGACAGGCGTGACGATGGGGGTTTCCCACTGGGCGTGGTCAACCGGCTCCAAAACTCCTTGGGCGATCAGCTTGTCCAGTTGTTTGTCCACCTTAGCCTTGAGAGCAAAGGGAACCCGGCGAGGCTTTAGCTTGATGGGGGCAACTTGTGGATCAAGGCTAAAGGAGATGGGCGTACCTGTATATTGCCCCAAAGTGCCGTCAAAAACCTTGGCAAAGTCTTTGACCAGACCCTCAGTCTCTGGGTTAGAGATGCAGTTGATGCCGGTGACTTCCAGGCCGAGGGCATCAAACCAGTCTAGCCCTAGGAGGCTTGGCCACTGACCTTCGACCACCACCAGCCGGAGCAGTCCCGAAAAATCCTTGAAGGCGATCCGGAACCGGCCAAAGCCTACCACGGGAATGTCATTTCCCTGGTAGTCTCTCAGGTGTACGTGGTGAGAGTCGTGTTGCCTTTTGGACACTCTGGGTACCAGTCTTTTGATGGTGCTCCAAGACACGATGGACAGGGCAGACCCGGTGTCAATCTCCATGTCACATGGAGCTCCTTCAATGAGTACCGTGACGTTCAGCTTGCGTTGTGTAGGCGAGTCGGTTTGGCCAATCGTGGTTCCAGATGAGCAGCGGCAGTTGGTGAGAGCGAAACAGCTTTCCTTGGCAGACTGGAGTGAAGACTTGGACTTACGAGTCGATGAAGGGGGGGTGTCAGACGGAGCCGATCGGCAGACCTTAGAGATGTGGCCCCTTCTGGAACACTTCCTACAGATGGCGTCTCTGAATCGACACTTGGCACGGGAATGGTTGCCTCCGCAGCTGGCACATTCCGGTTGGCCCTTGGACTTCTGTTGGAACTTCCTGCGCTCCCCCACGTCATCGTCTTCACTGGAGGATGCCTCATCACTGCTGGCCTCTTCGTGATGCACTGGAACTGGCTTCCTAGCAAGACGCGGGCTGCTGGACTTGCGGATCTCCTGGGCGGAGCATTCAGCAGCTTGTGAGGCCAAAGCCTCCTCAATGGCTTTCTGTAGCGTGAGGTCTGGCTTGGCGAGGAGACGCCGTTGCAGATGGATGTCCCGGACGCCGCAGACGATTCGATCCATCAGGGCATCATCTAAGTCTCAGAACTCGCAGTGCATTGCAGCCTGTCGCAGGGCGGTGGTGTAGTTGTTGATTGACTCCCTCTCTGCCTGGTTCCGGTGGTAGAATGCATGGCGGACAGCAATCTTGGACGGCTTTGGCGCGTAGTGGTTGCGGAGCTTCTCTTGGATCGTGTCCCATGGTGTTGCCTGGACTGCTTCAGGCACAACCAATGCTTAGGCCATCTCAAACACCTCAGACCCACAGAGGCTGAGGAATAGGCCCCGCTTCCGTTCCTTTGATACTGCTGTCAGCTCGTTGGCTTGGAGGTAGCAGTCGAACCGAGCGAGGTAGGAGTCCCATGATTCAGAGGTGGGCAAACAGCGGTAAAGGCACAAGTGAAGCCATGATTCCGATGCCAGCGTGGAGGGCGATGGATGGAACACAGTGCTCTAGCCAGAACAGTCAGCTCTGAACTGGTTCTGTCCAGTGATTTCGCTCAGTGATTCAGCTCAGTGATTCAGCTCAGTTCATAGGATGGCCGCATCTGGCTGTGCTCTGATGTCCATTGATCCCACCTTCATCGCCAGTGTTAAGTTGTGGGCGAACATATCACACGACACAGCGATTCTTCCAAAGCAGCTCTTTATTTGTAAGCTGGAACAGAACTAAGCTAAGGAGCTCAGTCAGCCTGCTTATATAGAGCTCCAGAACAATGTAACTGTTGCCATTTTCTAAAACTATCCAATCACTGAACGTCACTTTTTGATCATTCATTTGCATACAAAACTATCCAATCACTGAATGTCACTTTTCGATCCTTCATTTGCATAACTATCTACAGTATCCCCCTGCTGGCCCAGGGTGAGAACTTCAGTACATAGACTTCCGGAGGCGGCGCGAACAGCAATGGCTGCCCTTTCCTAGCTGGGAGAGGGAAGCTCCGCCGAAAAAGGGTCTCCCGCTGCGGCGAAGCGGGGACCCAGTTTGGAAAACCACAGGCAGCAGAAGCCTGTGGTCTTGGGATCCGGCGGGCGCCAGGAGCAGCCCCCAAAACGTTGAAGGAACCCCGTAAGGGGCTCCGGATCGCGGAGGGGGTTGCGGCGCTGTGGATCGTTCCGCAATCGGCGGAGTAAAGCCGCGTTGCTGCTGTCGGTGAGCGCTGACCTTTCTTCCTAAACTTCAGACTCGGAAAACAACAACCCGTGAGTAAAAGGACTTTACAAAGTTTTGGGACTTAAAGTACTGAATTTGGCAGAAAGCGGAGTGACGAAAAATAGGAAGTCCGTCTTCCGCTGTCATTGAATCTCTAAGCAAAGAGCTGGAGGAGTGGAGGCAAAGAGTGAACTTTTAAACTAACTGATCTGGACACCCGTGGAAATTATTTTTAAGCAGAATAAGGACTTTAAGTAATTGATTATATGACTTTTATTTGGACTGTGATACCTTTCTTCTAATTGGATTACAATTTAAGCAAGAAACCCAGGTGCTGGAACTGCCTGAGCAACTGAGCAGTCAGCCTGCAGGGTTGGATACTTTGAACTTAAACTTTGAAACAATCTGAGGGAGTTTGAACTGGCTACTTTGAAGCACCTTTTGGAATACCAGTAAGCACTGTCTGAAACATTGTGGTTTTTTAAACACTAACTCTGCTAAAAGCTACCTTATTGAAGGTTCCTGGACATTAAATTGGATTTTATTATTTTTATTGGAATTGTCTTCTTCCCTAAAGACATTTTAAGCTCCCCCTAGAGGATTTGGGATTAATAGCAGTGACATTGTTTTACTTTCCTTTTCCCGGCCTCCTGCTTGACTATTGCCATCTGGGCCGTTGCTTTCTCATGGGAACAACTCAGCTTGACCTTGAATTTTAGATAACTCTGGAATGAGTGGTGCAAGAAAAAAGGGACCGAGAACCAGACAAACAACTTTAACCGCAGTCTCCCAGGCACGCAGATCATCTGTGCCTACTGTGCTTACTTTGCCTACTCTGACTTCTGAGAAAGAAGCTGCTTCTCTGCCACGGGCAGAAATTGAGGAATTACAACCGGAAGAGATGGCCTCAGGAGAAATTAGTTCTACTTTAGAGAAAATTCTGGAAAAACTGGAATCTTTGGATAAAAAAGTTGATCAGCAAACAGCTAAAATTGATCATAATACTGAATGTTTAAATAGACTAACTGGACAAGTTGCACAGAACGTGCAAGCAATTGGAGAACTAAAGGAGACTGCAGGCGAAAATCGGAAATTGGCTGAGGATACCAGCCAAAGACTGGGAAATCTAGAGAAAGAGGTAAGACCACTCAGCAAACAAGTAGGTGAACATCAGACTTATCTTTCTATGATAGAACTACAGAACAGACAGACCAATTTAAGGATAAGGTCGGTACCAGAAGTGGAAGAAGGTAACCTAGCTGAGTTCCTGACTAAAGAATTTTCCAAGTTTTGGAACTTAGAGGAAAAAGATTTTAAAATCGTATCAGCCTTCAGACTTGGAAGACTTATAAAGAGAGAGAAGCCCAGAGACTGTTTAATAATACTGAGATCAAAGGAGGAAAGGGACAAGATTTTGGGTCTACATTACGGAAAGTCACTGGATATTTTGGACAAAAGAATTGAAATTTTCAAGGATATTCCTAAACAACTGTTGGACCTTAGATCTGACTACTTGGAACTAGCAAGATTGTTAAGGAGCAACACAATTATCTTCAGGTGGGATTTTCCTCAAGGATTATCTTTCACTTTTAGAGGGAAGAAGATTAAAATCAGATCACTGGAAGAAAGAGACAAGTTTCTGACTGCGTACGGAGAGGACCTCCAAAAAGGACTTGAATTACTTTCGGGGCCTGCAGTACCAGGGGTGCCCGCACCCTCGGATCCTGAAGACCCAGCGAACAAGGTACCACCCCTAGAAAAATAACCAGATTTATCCAGGATGTCTCTGCAACTTTTGAGTTGGAATATAAATGGCTGTAACATTCCGGAAAAAAGAAGAAAATTTTTTCATATATTAAAAAAGGAACAACTGGACATTATTTGTTTACAAGAAACACATGTTTCTAGGCTCCACAGGAAAGTATTAATAAACAAAAGACTTGGTCAGGAATTTATATCTTCAGACAAAGTAAAGAAGAGAGGCGTGGTGATATATGCAAAAGAGAGCCTGTCACCTAAATTTTTATTTAAAGATGAACATGGAAGAATTTTGGCAATCGAAATACATCAAGGAGAAAAGATTCTGATATTAGGAATTTATGCACCAAATGAAGGGAAGTCGGAATTTTTCAAGAAGTTGCACGAGACTATGCTGGATTATCTGGATTATGACAACATCATCATGATGGGAGACATGAACGGGGTCGTATCAACCAACATGGATAAGTCACAAAGCCAGAATGTTACAAAAGATGGCAGACTACCAAAGACCTTTTTTGAACTGACTGACAATATGGAGTGGATTGATATTTGGAGAACGAAGAACCCCTTGGGAAAAGAAGGAACATTCTTCTGTGAAGCCCAGCTGACTTGGACAAGAATCGACCAAATATGGATAACTAGAGGTCTGGCACCCAAGGTCAGAAAGGTGGAAATCTGCCCAAAAACCTGCTCCGACCATAACACACTGAAAATGGACATGATACTATTACCAACTGGCTCCTTTAGATGGAAGATGAATGACAATTTGTTCAGAGATCAGGAGATTATTAAGAAGGCCCAGAAAGCATTGAAGGACTATTTCGAGATAAATTTGAACACTTCGGTGGAAAAAAGAATTATTTGGGATGCAAGTAAAGCTGTGATGAGGGGGTTCTTGATACAACAGAATGCTGCAAGGAAGAGGACACAAAACAACAGAAAAGATAAGATTTTGGAGAAAATAAAAGAATTAGAGAAGAAGCTAAGATCAAACCCGAAGTCCCTGCCGATCTTGAGAGAAATCAAACTCTATAAAGCACAATATTCTAAACTGATAAATCAGGAAATAGAGTGGAAGATTAAATTAATGAAACAAAAAACTTTTGAATCGGCAAATAAATGTGGGAAACTGCTAGCTTGGCAGTTGAAGAAGAGACAAAAATTAAATACAGTTACAAATTTGGAAATTGAAGGAAGAAACATTCAGAACCCCAAGGAGATTAGAAAGTGCTTTCAGAAATACTTCAAAAAATTATATACCCAAGGGCCGCAGAATGAGGTCGAGATTAAACAATTTTTGGAGAAAAATGGACTTAGAAAATTGTCACAAGAAAATAGATCTCTCCTGAACAGTAAAATAACATGTCAAGAAATTGAACAAGCCATTCAAAACATGAAACTGGGCAAATCTCCAGGGCCAGACGGGCTAACCTCCAAGTATTATAAGACATTAAAAGACCACTTGATACAACCACTGATGGAGGTTAGCAATGAAATTATGGAGGGGAGGAGGGCGCCAGAATCGTGGAAGGAAGCTTTCATCACATTGATACCAAAATCGGAAGCTTAAAAGACACAACTTAAGAACTACCGTCCCATCTCCCTTTTAAATGTGGATTACAAAATATTTGCAGATGTCCTGGCAAGTAGACTTAAAAAAGTTTTAAACGAAGTAATTCATAAAGACCAGGCAGGCTTTCTCCCAGGTAGACATATGTTTACTAACACAAGGAACATTATTGACATCTTGGAACTTTTGCAAACTGACATAAACACAAAAGCAGTGCTAATTTTCATAGATGCGGAGAAGGCCTTTGATAATATTTCTTGGAAATTTATGAAGGGAAACTTAAAAGAAATGGGAGTGGGTCGGGGTTTTGAGAATGGGATTGATGCAATATATTCAGAACAAAAGGCTAAATTGATAGTAAACAATGTGGTTACTGAAGAGTTTAAAATTGAAAAAGGAACACGACAAGGCTGCCCGATTTCCCCTTTGTTATTTATATCAGTTCTGGAGGTGCTCTTGAATATGATTAGAGGGGACCGGTTGGTGGAAGGGATTCAGGTCGGAACGAAACAATATAAACTTAAAGCCTATGCAGATGACCTAGTTCTGACCCTGCAGGAGCCAGAATCTAGTACAAAAAGAGTATTACAACTGATCCAAGAGTTTGGTCAGGTGGCGGGATTCAAACTAAATAAACAGAAAACTAAGGTGTTGGGGAAAAATCTGACAGATGCAGAGTCGGAACAGTTTCAGAGAGAAACAGAACTAATTGTGGTTAAAAAAGTAAAGTACCTAGGGGTAAACATGACAGCAAAAAATTTGAGTCTATTTAAGGATAATTATGAAAAATGTTGGTTTGAAATTAAGAGAGATTTGAATAGTTGGACAAAATTGAAGCTTTCTTTGTTAGGCCGAATTGCTGCTGTTAAGATGAATGTATTGCCAAAGATGTTGTTTTTGTTTCAAACATTGCAGATTGTGGACAAGACAGAGTGCTTCCGGAAGTGGCAGAGAGATATATCTAAATTTGTCTGGCAGGGCAAAAAGCCCAGAATTAAGTTTAAGATACTAACTGATGCGAAAGAAAGAGGGGGCTTTGCCCTGCCGGACTTAAAGTTGTACTATGAAGCCGCAGCTTTTTGCTGGCTAAAAGACTGGCTACTTCTTGAAGACACTGACGTATTGAATTTGGAAGGGTTTAACAATGCTTTTGGTTGGCATGCATACCTATGGTACGACAAGGTTAAGATCAATAAGGTCTTTAAGAACCATATTGTCAGGAAAGCAGTTTTTAATGTCTGGACAAAATACAAAGACTTATTGGAAAACAAAACTCCGAGGTGGCTTTCACCTCTGGAAGCTAAGGCCCGAAAAAGACCCAATATGGAGGCCAAATGGCCAAAATATTGGGAAATATTAGAAAAAGAAGGAGACAATTGGAAATTGCAGAGTTTGGAGAAAATGAAGGATAAAGTGCGAGACTGGTTACATTACGCTCAGATTAAAGAAGTTTTTAAAAATGACAAAAAGGTAGGGTTCCAGGTGGAGAAATCGAAGTTGGAAACAGAATTGTTAGAACCAAAAAATAAGGTACTATCAAAAATGTATAACTTGCTGTTGAAATGGAATACACAAGACGAAATGGTTAAATCGGTTATGATAAAGTGGGCTCAGGATATTGGGCATAATATCTTGTTCGAGGACTGGGAAAGGTTGTGGACCACAGGGTTGAACTTCACTGCATGTAATACTTTGAAGGAAAATGTAATGAAAATGATATATAGATGGTACATGACCCCAGTTAAACTTGCCAAAATATACCATTTGTCTGATAATAAATGTTGGAAATGTAAAGAACATGAAGGAACATTCTTTCACCTCTGGTGGACTTGCCCTAGAGTGAAGGCCTTCTGGGAGATGATATATAATGAGTTGAAAAAGGTATTTAAGTATACCTTTACTAAGAAACCAGAGGCCTTCCTTCTGGGCATTGTCGGCCAGAAGGTGTTAAAGAAGGACCGAACATTCTTTATGTATGCAACAACGGCAGCAAGGATACTCATCGCTAAGAGCTGGAAAACTCAAGATCTACCCACACTGGAAGAATGGCAGATGCAGCTGATGGACTATATGCAACTGGCCGAGATGACTGGTAGAATTCGAGACCTGGGAGAAGAGAGGGTTGAAGAAGACTGGAAGAAATTCAAGATTTATTTACAAAAGTATTGTAATTTGGCAGAAGACTAAGAAGGATGCTAGATCATAAATAACTGCCTACCATTGAATTAGATTTGAATTTGACGATAAGTGAGATTGAGGAAAATATAAAAATTCTGGAGAATTATTAGATTAAATTAATTGAACGAGATTTAAGAATGTAAACAAGATGATAAATTGCTGGAAAAAGGTTATAATGATGTAAGTGGGAGCGGGAGACGTGAGGGAGTCCAAAGAAGTTATGAAAAAACCTGTTATGATCCATGTTATATTGTTTATCATTTTTGCATTTTGTATTTATTTAAAAATTTCAATAAATATTTATAAAAAAAAGAGAACTTCAGTACATAACACTATGCATTTTTTAAAAAATTATTTTTTATTGAAGATTTTATTGTGTTACAAATAAAAAAGGGAAAGTACGTATAGCACCTCCACTTTCTTTTTTGCAGTTGGTTTACATTCATAATGAGACCCTATTGCCATATACATTGTGTAGTTGTGGGGGTGGGGGGAAGAGGGGAGAGAGCGATGGGGAGGAATAATGAGCTTTCCTTCTATTGCATAGTGTTTGTGAAGAAGGGCTTTCCTGACAGCCTCGTTTAAAGCAGTAGCACTCGGTGACGTAATGCATGACATTTCCAGCAGCGGGAGGATCCTTCTATTTGCCTAAAGGTGAAAATGTTGCAAGTGGTGTGCACTTTTGAACAACACCTCCCCCCCTTACAAAAGCCCGTATTATGATACGTATGGTTGCAACATAGGGAAGAAACATGGGGACAGGGACACACAGACACTCAGAGATGAGTCAACATTTGGTAGATGACAACTATGGTAACCTTTCCTATGCTGAAATCCAAAGATAAAAATCAATGTTTGTACCTCACAGAGAGCTTCATTGTGGGAGGATGTGGAGGTGTGTCACAGGTCACCATCGTTGACACAGCGGTGGCGGCATTAACATGGTAGGCAGACGGTTTCTTTAAACTTGGTGTGGTAGGGACGCGGGTGGCGCTGTGGTCTAAACCACTGAGCCTCTTGGGCTTGCCAATCAGAAGGTCAGCGGTTTGAATCCCTGCGACGGAGTGAGCTCCCGTTGCTCTGTCCCAGCTCCTGCCAACCTAGCAGTTCGAAAGCACACCAGTGCAAGTAGATAAATAGTTACCACTGTGGCAGGAAGGTAAACAGTGTTCCTGTGTTCTCTGGTTTCCGTCACAGTGTTCCATTGCGCCAGAAGCGGTTTAGTCATGCTGGCCACATGACCCAGAAAGCTGTCTGTGAACAAATGCTGGCTCCCTTGGCCTGAAAGAGAGATGAGCACCACAACCACATAATCACCTTTGACTGGACTTAACCGTCCAGGGGTCCTTTACCTTTTTTACCTTAAACTTGGTGCCTTTTTACCAGACCTCTGGGTCTTCCTACCTGTAATTATTATTGGGTTTCTGAGGCAACAGGGAAATCTGAAGGATTTGGATCTGGCCCAGACTCTTGGCATGCAGGTCCTATGCAATCAGCTCTGGAATGGGGGAGCAGCCCTTTGCAAGAGGGGCTGCCTGGTTCAAGATCAACGGAAAAATCAGTGAGCCAGAGAAGGGAGACCTGCAGAATCTCTGAGTTGGTTCCTTTGCTCTAACTGGCTTCTTAGCCTTCAAGATGGATATGTGAATGTGTTTCTGGCTTCATTTTGGGGGGGATCCCTAAAGGGTCATAAAACGAAGCTTTCAGTGGACAGGCTCACTTATTGAGATTGAAATGCAGCAACTAAAGCCATTCCAGCCATTTGTTGTAACCTGGCAGGAACAAGCCCCCTAAAAATCCCAGCAGCCAACTATTTCAAAATACTGTACTTAGTACAGGCAAACAAATGCCAGCAGCATCCAGAATGAGGAAACAGGACCACAGCAGGGGAAATAACTAACTCTCCCCCTTTCTTGTTCAACTTATTTGCCCCACGGCTGGCATGTAAAAAAAAAACAAGCCTGATTCTCACTAACTGAAATTGCACAAAACAATATTGAAGCAGTGACTTGGATCACTTTGCTATTTTTTTTTCTATTTTGTTTTACAAATGTAATCAACTAACAGCCTTATACTCAGCATTCCTCAAGAATTCTAAGAAACCCAAATAACAGAAAGTGCAATTTTGAAATCAGTGCCGTCCATAATCTAGATTCCAAATGGCATCCAATTATATCTGGAGTGCAAAAACTTGCTTCCTTTAACTCAGGAACCCTTGTGCAAAATTTGGTTACCAGGTGTCCAAATGCATAGCGAACATCTTTCCAAAAAAATATAGTAGATAAGCATAATCATTATTAAATATAAATTCAATGACAATATACATAATTATTTCATTGTTTAGAAAATGCTACATTCTTTGCCATTTCATTGGCGAAATTAGATCAATGGACAACAAAGATCACTTCGGCACGGCCTGTTTACTGAGCATTCATCCTAAGTTTGCAGGGAGGTTAGATGACACCAGCTGTTCACTGAGCATTCAATTTTTATCTGTGTGACGGTTATTCAACATGTCTAGTAATTGTTATCCCATACATATATATGTGGAAGCGGGTTTGTCGTGCAAGAGCACCAAAACCACTTTAATTGTTCAGCATTCCCGGGCATGTAGAACAGACTGTATATGCAAGGAAGCCCCTTTCAAAAGTTAGTCTGAGCATGTAGAATTTGGGTGGGTGAAAACTAGTAGGCTACATGGGGCGGTAGGTGGCCTGGCTAGTGGGCCAAGCCCTGCTTTCACCTTTGCACATTCATGGAGGGTTAACATCTGAAGATGGAACGCAGTATCATTGTACTTCAAGTTTCCCCACCCATTATTGGCTACCACTTGTGGGGTGCAGAAATCTCAGAGTGTGATGACATCACACCTTTTGCATGACAATCTGGTCCCTTCTAGAGTTTTCTGGACTCGAGTGCAGTTTTGGGTGGGAGCCCCAGCCATCTACTGTGAAGTTTATTTGATAGTCCCTTGATAACTTTGGCATTCCATTCCTATTCAGTTCAATGGGATTTGGGCATGAACTAATGTCCTCCAGATCAGCCTCTGTGTTTTATTTCAAGACCACACTTCCCAGAAAATAGCCTCTGTACATTTCAGCCTGCAAAAAAAGAAATGCTACTTTAAAAAACAAACAAACCCTTTGACTTGGCATTCATCCTCAGAGGGAACAAAATGTCAACAGGAGGCAGCATTGATGGTTATAAAGCAGCTGGCAGCCTAAATAAATGATCATCAATAAAGTGTGAAGTACCGGTATTTGACAAGCAGGGTAGCTGCTAAACTAGAACTGGATCTGCCAGATAATCCAGACTAGGTCGTCTCTGGGTCCATCAGCCATTTTGGCCCTAGAGAAATTATCAGGAAGAAATTGTCTTCAACCTTTCAACACAGTATTTACACAGTAGAGCTCTTGGGTTGTGCTTGAATGGTCCTGAAGCATAAACAGTGATGCAATAAAAATTGTAGGCTCATGTTCATCCATTGGGGGCGGGCGGGAATCCAAAACCTACAGTCTGGCAATATTTGTATTAGGACCAACTGAAGTGCCACAAAGTAGAAAGCAAAATGTTATGTTCTCTAGAATTCTTCCTCAGGCTTAAACCAAAAGAGGAGGACAGAAAATGGCTTGGGAGAAAGTAAAAAAAGAAAGGAGGACCCGATAAAAAAATCACAGGCTACTCCAAATGACTTATTTATTGTCCTGCTTTGCTTGCAGGGCATTTCTTTGTCTTCCTGTCATTTATTCCTCCCAAAGTTTTCCATGCATTTCCCCATCACTTTCCTAACTGCAAGAAGCCTGTTTCTTTTTTTATGTGCATTTGTAGTACTGTATTAGGGTGACAAAGTGCTATAATTTGCTTCAACTGTGCCAACCTGAATTTCCCTGCTGTGCACTTGAATCCTTCCCCCCAAATACTGATGCTCTGGAGATGGCCTCCTTACCTGCAGCTTATTTATCTCCTTTTATTATCTTGCACTTCCTCCCATTGGGAGCACAGAGCAGCTATCAGTTATACTCACCACCACAAGCACTAATTTGCACCACTGAAATGGATTTAGAACCAGCAGAACTGCACAGGTGAACCAATCAGAGTTGTTCCTTATCCTGTTTACCATCATTGCTGGCAATGGTACTTATGGGAGGATGCACTGTTAGAGGCAGTTAGGATGAAGAACCGGGAGCCCATCATCAGCCATTATCATTAGTAATCATCATCATCATCATCATCAAAGTTATTTATGAATCACTTCTTCAATTCAATATACAACAAAACCATTTATAAAATATATGCATATATAAAACAACTTAAACCTTTACACCTATATGAAAAAAATTAAGTAGCTCATATGAATATATTTAAACTTCTAAACAGCAGGTGTGAGGAAGAACCTTTGGCTCACCAAAAGTTGCTGACAACTCCTATTAGCATGAGCAATGGCCAGAGATGATGGGAGTTGCAGTTCAGCAACATCTGGAGGGCCAATAATTCTACAAAATAAGAAAGGTTAAGGGCAGATAGCTTCATGGAGACAAAAATGGGAGGGCTTGGCTATTCATTGCAATGGCTATGCTCTATGTCTGCTGTTAGAGGCAGTTTGCCTCTGAAAACCTGTTCCTGGGAAGGACAAGTGAGGAGAGTCCACTCAGGTCTTGCTTGTGGGTTTCCCACAGGCAGGTCACTGGGAGAATGGGATGCTGGACTAGATGGGTCTTTGGTCGTATCCAGCAAGGTGCATCTTAGATATTCAGTTGCAAGTAACTGTCAAAGAGTGGGGAACCTCAGAGCTATGGACCAAATGCGGCCCCTTTGGCCTCTCCATGCAGCCAACCAAGATTCTCCCAAACCTAGGCCAGCCTCTCTCCTCTCATTTAAAAATACATTAAGTGCTATAAAGGATATTGCTTTCATATGCAAGTTTATGCAGCATTTCACTGACTGATACACCTGCACCTGCCATAAGCTAATGACAAGTAGCAGGTTCTTGGATTTTTATCATTGCTCAAGTCATTTGACACCTGACAGGAAAGTGAAGCCAAAGTTCACAAAGCAAAACACAAATAGGTGATATGGTGTATGTGCTGCAGTGCAGGTAGCACCAAATTCTTTTAAGCTTCCAAGTGTTCTAAGGTTGAGGGTGATTAAACACTTAGAACAGAGGCAAACACCAATTAGATTGTGTCGGGTGCCAAAGGCCATTTGAGAAATTCACTGCGTGCAAGAAAGTTGTGCCAAGTGGGCATATTAACAGTCCATGCAATTAGCTTATTTTTTTTCAGGCAAGGGAGTTGGTGTCAAAACAGGTAAGTCAGAGATGAGGAGCCTCAGCCATCCCTTATTTCCCACCCACTCGCTACTTACTGGCCTGCTCAGCACCCTCCTTGAAGTCTGACAATGCTTCTCTCTTTCCTGTGTGTACAAATTCATATTTGTTGCTCTGCCTACTTTTGCCTCCATCCCTGCCCAAAACTGGCACAAGACCCTCAGAAGGGAATATGCCCCTCAAGCCTGAAAAGGGTTATCTAGCCCTGTGGCCATTGAACAGTTGTTACAATTAAGCACACAACTTAAACACAAGTTTGCTACTGTTATCCCGTCTGTGAAAAGAGGACTCCTCCTCCTTTCTCTTTCCCCAGTGCTTTAGCAAGCTCTTCCCAAATACACTTGCAAACATCTCTGCAACCCTGAGGACTAGTAAGCATTTTTTGCTAACTTTTGGATTATAGCAAGAACAGGCATTGACAAAGCAGTCTACCTTTTACACATTTTTGCTTCTGCAGCTGACACATGCAACCCTGCACAGTTCCACCGATAAGGATCCAGGTGAATATAGGAGTGCACTCTCAATCTCCAAACGTGCAATTTACAAGATGTGCTGATATTTAAGATGATGATGTGTGTGTGTGCGCAGTGGATGGGTCAGTTTCTTGTCTCCTTGACCCTAGCAGGGCATCACAGTGAGGATTGTCAGGACTTCAAAGCACCACACAGGGCTTGCAGAGAGTCCTGAATGGTGCTTCAAAGTGCATCTGATCAGCAGGCTGGCAGACAGCAGCCAACAGCCAGCCTTCCTGCAGGGATTGGCTGTGTGATCAAGTTACCCATAGGCAACTGCCCCATAGCAAATTCAGCAATATCTCTACCTACCCCTATGCCCAATGGCTTGATGGGGTGTAGTTTTGGGGGAAATGGCCTTCTGGACCAAATTGAGTCTCACGGCATGCCAGATTTGGCCTGCGGTTGCCCACCCATTTTAAACATTCTCTTGTAAAAAAGGTAAAGGACCCCTGACAGTTAAGTCCAGTCGCGAACGACTTTGGGGTTGCGGCGCTCATCTCACTTTACTGGCCGAGGGAGCAGATGTTTGTCCGCAGACAGTTTTTCTGGGTCATGTGGCCAGCATGATTAAGCTGCTTCTGGTGAAACCAGAGCAGCACACGGAAACACGGTTTACCTTCCCGCCTGAGCGGTACCTATTTATCTACTTGCACTTTGACATGCTTTCGAACTGCTAGGCTGGCAGGAGCAAGGACCGAGCAACGGGAGCTCACCTTGTTGCAGGGATTCAACCACTGACCTGATCGGAAAGCCCCAGGCTCAGTGGTTTAGACCACAGCGCCACTATCTCCACCATGTCTCACTTAAGCGAGCGTTACTTATGGCAACGGGCTTGTTAATTTTGGGAACAGATGGAAGTTTGGTGTAACCCATCAAAGTGAGTCATATATTCTTAACACATGCTTCACAGCCACCGGTATTTTGATAAAACATGACTTTAAATTATGCAAATCTAGTAAAGCATCTGGCAAGCTAAATTGTATGAACATGCCAATGGCCGTTGTGGAGGGAAGTATCACTTCCCTTTGTTTACTTATGTAAGCATTTAACAAATAAAAATAAGTTATGATAAAAAATTGCAATGGGAATCCTTTTGTCAAACATTTTTAATGCCACAGTAGTGTTAACTAGGAAAACGATACAGACAGACAGTAGTAGTCACAGTTGTGGTCCAGAAACAAGACAAAATACTTTGAAGATAACACAATACCAGTGTATTAAAAGGAAACACATCACTCTAGCCCCCTCCCCCCTGCAGCTTTAAGGAATGAAAATCAGCTAGGTAATAATTCTATGGGTGACAAGAAGTTGGAGTGAAAAGGATTGTGTACCACGTTAAAAAACAAACACATACCCAGTCCCAGTCAGATAAAGCATTTTAGGACTTCTGTTGTTCTTAATACAAGTTTTGAACACAATCACTGGATTTAGAGTTCCAAATTTGGCCTTTAGAACATACCAAGTTCATAGTAGTACTCCATTTAAGCAGCTGAACTTTTAGATACTCAGGGGAAATTCAAGTAACTGCTTCACAGGGTTATTGTGTGACACGCTTGCTGTATACTAGACTAATTCCATGGAATGGTCCTTCATTAATATGATATGAGCCGTTGATATATTGTATGGGTCATAAAATCAAGTTAAGTGGCAATTTTCAAGTAAACATTTTCTATCTGTCTTGCAAATGATAAGCCTGGTCCCTAAGCGACCAGAAAGTGATAACCTTACAGTGCTTCTTGCATAACTAGCTAACTTAGTTCTTCTACTTGGCCCCACAGAGACTGCTATACACACCCAATGGATCCTTATGCTTTAGGTCATACTTTATGACTGGTTTTAATTGTTGTAAGCTGCTTTTGGAAGTTAAGTTTGGTTGAAAAGCAGGTTATTTTAACATAAAATGCAGATAGTACTATTACAGTTTTGTAAAAATGCTAATGCAAGCAAGGAACGTACATAAACTGTGCTGTGGGATAACCATACCAGCCGGCTTTTCTCTTTTTTCCATTAATCACGTAACTACTGTATTGGCCTAAAATTGGCCACTTTTTTGCAGTCTCACTCTTACTTCAAAACAAAAGCAATTAAAATGTTACATTGTAACATGTTACATTTTTACACTGCTTTACTCACCAGCTGCCTTAAGACATGCCTCTTCAGGGGAGAGAAGAATCATCCATAGCAAGCTGAGTTCTACAAGGCTAATTTTCCCTACAAATCAGCATGGATTTTATTCTTTTATCTGCAACTTACATGGTTACTGCATAATTTGAAACAGAAGTCATATAGGTGAGAATTTCCCTTATCACAATGATTATATCTGGGAAAGTCTTTGTTAATTTTCTCCCCATAGTTAGTTGTGTACAGCATCTTCCTTCTCCTTCCATAAAATTGAAATGGCTTGCCTAACCCTACTATAGATAGTGGGGGGATGAGGAGGTAGTGTCCCAGAGAGCTCAGTCAGTAGAACATGAGACTCATAATCTCAGGGCTGTGGGTCTGAGCTCCACATTGGGAAAAAAGATTCCCACATTGCTGGGGGATGGACTAGATGACCCCGGTGGCCCCTTCCACCTCCACAATTCTATAAAACAGATATATTTCTTCTATGAAGATGAATGCCTGTGCTTCCATAACACAACCACTGCATAGCAATACACAATGTCTAAAAATGATGCACAGCAAAAGAAACAAAACATGGACTGATGCAATTGAACCCATGTGCTCCCATCCAGAAAAGCATGCCAAAAATTGTAAAAACCAAAGATGTATCCCAAAGGCAGGAAGCCAACAACAGACATAATTACACACACACACACACACACAAGTCCCCCATAAGGTTGCAATCACACAATTTATCAACAGATAAATCTTCCTAGAATTGTGTGCCACTGCTTGCAGGGCCGAATCCTAAAACAATTTAGCTCTAAAACTTGAACAAAATGCTTGCCAGTAAGTTGTGTGACATGTACTAAAAACCTTTAAGGCACCCAAACATGAGTAGATAGCAATTTATTTATATGTGAAAATTGTATCCATCTTTAGAACAACTGCATTTTTTTTTTTAAAAAAAGACACTCACAAAAACAGTATGATTTTTGTGTGGGGTTGCTGATTATTTTCTTATTAAGGCCATCAGAGAAATATAATAATTTTCATGTAATTAGTGTTTTGTGGCTAATTGCTTTCTAAAACCTCAGTCACTAAATTGAACACTGTTCTATTTGACACAGCGACAATTAACCTAACTGGGAAAAGCAGCACATTCCCAAAATACTTCATTTAGGAAAAATATATATATATATACCTCTTTATTAAAACAAAAATATTGAACTAGGATTTTTGGCACTGTGCTAAACAACTTCAAATAAGGCTCCTGCTCAACACAGAAAAAAATGGCTTAAAGCATTAGAGTAAGTTCCCTTGCATTATCTGCACTATTATCTGTGTGCAGTATTCCAACTAAATTATACTCACAGCAGACCTAATGAAATTAAAGGACCTTAGTCATGTTTAGTCATTTCAATGGGTCTACTCTGATTAAAACTGTGTTAAATTTTACCCTATAATATGATTCTCTGACCAATGCAGGGAATCAAAGTACTAACCCAGGCTTGATTGTCTGCGTAGATGATTGTGGAGATCACAGAAGCAAGTGACATAGCAGCCCGTTTAAGTCACAGTGCACCAGTACAGAGCTTGCTCCAAAGAACTGGGAAGTGGAACAGTGGTAAGAAAATGACCGCCAGGAAAACATTTGCAGGGAGTACTCCTGAAACCATGGCTGATATATCAGTCATAAGAGGAGCTGATTGCTGAGTATATGTTAAATTTCAGTAACCTGGACCTTTCTTCAAGAACTTTTAAGAAACAATGAAATTTTAGGATGATGGTTAATTGGCAAGTCTGGTCCCCTGGTATAAGTTTGTATACGGGGTTTTAAAAAATCTATAGAAGAGATTCCCAAAGGAATACATTTATGTATGCTGAATACATTTGTTCACACCAGGTGTCAGATGTTTTGCAATGAACCAAAAGTGTGTTAACTAGTTCCAAGTTTCTGTTGTTGACGTTTAAAGATCTAAAACAAAAATTACTCCCTGTCCCAGTACAGACCAAGTCATTATTTACAATCTTCTTAGCAAACCCTGCTGGTTGCGCTGATTGTTACTTGGTGATAACATCCACCCTCTTAAAAATGTCTCTTACAAATTTGTATGTTTACTCAAGTTTTCCTGGACTCTCAATTCAATCTTTATTTTGTTTTGTACACTGCTCAGTTTTATTTGTGGTGCTATTAATATGGAGAACTTTTTTGAAATCAAACCTGCACTTTCATACATGCAAAGTTTGCAAGAGTGTTCTACACTACAAATTTACCAGTAGTCCCTAAACTCATTAAGAAAAAGGCCCCCACAAGGGCTACTTCAGTGCAATCCTATGAATTTCTACTTAGTAGTCCCACTTAGCTCACTGAGTCTCTCTCCAGGCCTAGGATTGCAACCTAAGCCAGCTGCTTAAAGTCTCTTAATTTACAATGAACGGGTATGTAGTAAACAAAACACAATGCTATTACAGTACAAGTTAACAAAGCAAAGAGGTGCTGTCATTCACTAAAATAAATATAATAAAATAAGACAATAAATTAAAGCATTTCAGAAACACTGACCTTCGGGAATCTAGCTAAAGTTGAACTTATCCTGGAACCTAGCTAGGAAGGACAAGAGCCCAGACCATTTTAAGGTAGAGGATTTCAAATGATAACATTTGGTGTCCTATGTTTATAAAACATATATAAAATTAGACTTGAAGAGGCTATGATTTAACTCACCCAAATGGATTGTGGTGATATAAAATATATACAAACTGTGCCTTAGCAGCATTTTGTTTCTTTCAGGGTAGCACTAACCAAAAAAGCTGCATGCAAAACCATACTCCCCCCACAAAAAAATATATTGTGGCATGCTGTTCACATTAAGGCATAAAGGAATTTGCTGGCAGACTCAGGAAATCACAACATTCCCCACAAACCTGTCTGTTCAACACAATTGCCCTGCTTACACTTTTGCTGGCCAACTCACACATTACCATTTTTTAAGTGAACACCTAAAAATGTACATAGATAAGATTTCTTTAAGCAATATATCCCCCCTGGGACTGGCAAAGGGAGGGACATGGAAGTGAATAGCTGCTATTACGGATACTTTACAAAATACTTAAGTGATTTTGGAATAAAAAAAAATGTGCAGGAGACGCTAATGAGATTGCTTGGGTATGTTCATTACCTTGTGCAGCAGTGGTTTCAGAGAATCAACATTAAACCTAACACAGAAAACATGAGGCAATTACTTCAGTGATGCAAACACTACCATTCTAGATTATCATTAGACATCAATGCGCATCCCATGTTTGGTTGCCATCAGTTCTCTTGTTCCTGTTAAATACATAATAAAAGAACAGAGATGAGGTAACGATGCCGTGATTGCCACATAAAGCCAGTAAGGCAAGGGCGCAGTCTTTCCAAATGGGCAGATCCACAGGCCATGACGAATTCCATCTCGAACGTGATGCGAAGTCCAAGAGATAAACAGCATCCAGGGAAGAAAGCACCAGGAATCCTTCAGCTTGAAAAGATGCATAATAAACTTTAATGTCAAACACACAAGAGGGATCACAGTAGAACAGTGAAGGAATGGTCTTCGTGGGAGAGTCAGGGCAGCCTATGGGAAAGAAAAGCACAGTGTACAGTGGCAGCCAGAATTACAAGGAACAGTTTATGTGACTCTTGACAGCTAGAATCTTCTTCATTTATCTCCATTTTGAAAGAAATCAACACATAGCCCAGAAAGGACTCCATGATCAGATACTGTATATTTCATGCTTTGTGTGTGCTCTGTTATTCTATGTGTTGGTGTAATATATTCCATTCCGTTTGTTGCCTTCTCACTGTAAGCCATGGAATGTTTTCCGACCACCAATAGAGACTGGAGTCTAAACTATGTGGATATTTGCCTCTGTTCAGCAAAGCAGTTCTTAATGTTAAAGCAACTAATGAAGCTATGTTGCTTATTATCTTTTAAAAACTATTGTGTTCTTAGTTGATGGCAGTTGTAAGCTGCCTTGGGCAACTCATGTGAGTCAGAAAAATGGAATATAAATGATAAAACTGTTTGAAAATGTAAGAGAATAGTTTACTTTTTGTGCTACATTTTACTTTTCAGTCATTTGATTAATTCATCCAAACCAAACAAAAACATTCAGATACGGTCTTGAGGATGCTCAAGCACTTAAAGTGCATGGAACTAATATACATGGCATATTACAGTAAAAGTAAATGTTATAATACAGTAAAAGTAAATATTATCAGACATTTGTAAGCCATACTGGGAGTGTTTTTCTGCTGAAGAGCAGGAGAAAAATTCTTTAAATAAACAATAAAAGTGAAAACCAATTAAAAATAAAACAATTCTACCATATTAGTTAAGACAAATGGCAGTTGGGGAGGGAAGCAAAATAAAAAGTTTGAAAATAAGAATCCTACATGCACATGGCACATGAACTTCTTGTGAAGTGTGCCACCTACTGGGAAAAGGTATAGAAAAGCAATTTCAATGTGGTCCTCCAATGCATTCTATAAATATTAAACTGGCACACTAAAATATGTTATACTTAATATTTCTGATCTGAAGCAGTTCCAAATTACAGATACACTGGCTGGACAAGGCTAGCATCACAACCAAACCTCTTTATCCTGGTGGATAATTTACACCTGCATAGTGAATCCTAGTCACCGTGGCAAAGCTGTTGTGCTGCTATTAGTCTGGGTCAGCAGTTTAGGAACTTTCACCACTAAGCCCAAGTTTTACAGCCAGTGCAACTTTTTCTGAATGCTGTACAGAAAAGCCCCTGAACCTGACATTTGGAGAGTTTGTAAGTAAACAATTTTTAACTTACTCTATGCTGGGAGAAGGAGTTTAGAAGGGAAAATCTTAAAGGTCTAACAGCCTATTATTTCCATACTTTACTTTGATGCATATTTTAAATCTCTGATAGGGTTATCTCACCAAAGAGTATTTTAACCAAACCTGGACCTTGGCATCCAGGGAATTCTCCTTTTACACTATTTTTCCTTACGACCAACAGTTTTGCCCTAAAATTAAATGCAAAGTATTTCCTAGCTCTGGAGACTAATCAGCATAAAAAGCTATCCAACTCCCACCCCCATCAAATCCAAAACTGATAAGAGAAGAGGGATGGCACATCAGGATGGCTTGCACTGAAGTCTGCCCTTCAAACCTGAGCACAACCAAGGAATCAAATGGAAAATTTTAACATGAAATTAACATTAAAAATACTTCCAATGGTTTTGGTTCAAATTATGCATATATGGTTTTTTAAAAAAATCCAGGTAATTAAACTGGTTTTGCTTACCTGTAATGAAAGAGATCCAGCTAGAACAAAGTGATCCACATCAATGACAGATGAAAGAAAGCCAGCTAAAATGACTTCTGTAAAGTCACTTTTCTTCTTGAGTCCTATCACTATTGCCCAAGACCAAAATCCCACAACACCATGCACAGTGTTATCAGAGAGTGCTCGCAGCCAGTCATTCTGCTGAATGACGGAAAACTGCAGAAGTCTATCTGCTACAAAGCAGAAAAACCCCAATCCTAGGCTTGAAATTACAGAAGCTGTGCTGAATGACTGGAGAAGAGCATGGGCCTTTTCAGTCTCAGATGCCATAGCAAGCAACATGTCTCCATGCACAAAATGCCATCAGGATACATTCGGTCCATTGTCTGTTAAATCTTCAGTCATTCTGTAATTATCAGAGAAAGCTTAATGAGAGGACTTATCAGTACTAAAAATGTGTTTCCTTAAATGAGCAGAAAGATCACAAAACAGCACAGAAATCTAAGAGCCAAATAAGAATCTCTGTAAACACATTTTTCCGGTTCACTGTTCCATACAAAGCTAAATCTGTGCATATTACGTCAACCAGTGTCCTAGTTGAAACCTGCATTTCTTATAGCACTCATTTTTATGCACAGTACCTCTCCTCTGCCCTTCTGCTTGCCTACATTTTCAAAGCTCACAGCTAGTATCTGTTCTAGCTATTATTCCATCTCATCTGCCACATCTGCTTTGATATAGGCTTTCTTCATTCTTGCTTCTTCCTTGCACCCTGAAGCCTGCCCTGGGTCCAGAAGAAACACCTCAATGCATACGGCTGTGTGCTCTTTTTTGTTTTTCATAAAAATATCTTCAAAAAGACAAATATAACTTTGCAGCTCTTGCTGTTCTGAGAAAGGTGAAATCAGCACATGGCGTTCCAGGCTAGTTTTGCAGCACTAGCAACAAAAGAAATCATCCTTCACTAAGTTAATAAACGTATGAGTCATAATTAATGTTGCTTGTTAATTAACTAGTGATTTCTAATTAGTTTACTACTTCTTGCCAAACACATTCACTTTGCCCAGTTCTTGTCACAGACAGGGAAGATACTTTCTGAATGTTACATCCAAAGTGTACTACAGTGGTTGTGAAACTGGGTACAGAATTTATTCAAAATAATACCTGAACACTGGATGAGAATATGGATAAACTCCATAATCACAGCTCTGTAATGGAGAACTTTTTGGCATGCCCTTTTCTCAGCCACCATGAGAGAGTTCAAGCTGCAGCAGTTACAAAAAGGTAAAGCTAGAGAATGTGGTGGAAGCAAAATAAATTAGTGAGGAACTAGTGTTTCACCAGACCAAGAACTGCAATACCCGTAGGAGAGATATGTGAAGCCCAAGCTGGAAAAACAAACTTACCCATGTTAGTTAGGAGACTAAGTTACACCTGTGCTTAAACTTTGCAGGCAGTAGCAATAGGGAACAGGAAAGTGGAACTATACAGAGCTTAGTATCACAATGTTACATGCATAAAATCAGGGATGCCTAAAATCAACGCATGGCCCTCCAGCTACAGGTACACTGCAACTCCCAGTATTCCTGACCATTGGGCCATATAGGCTTGGGATAAAGGGAACCAGAGTCCAGCAATGTCTGAGTAGGCCAAAGGTTGCCCACTCCTGCCCTAAATCTTACATTAAGAGTGGAAGGAAGGAACTATCACACTATACATAATAACAAATACAGGCTTGCCACTATGCACACAATTTAGCAAGGGATATGGGCTGGGGAGAAGAGGGCAGCCAAATCTGCATTATTCTAAGAAGAGTACTTTATAATACATGACCTAAATATATGTACTGTTTTAACCTTCACATCCATACATCTAAAATGTTGCATGTAAAGTCACCCTTAGCATACATTTTAGCGACTAAGAGATGATCAGAATCGTATTTATATATTGTCTAGACATATGTTAGCCAGTAATAATCCAGTATGAACTACTGCCCATTTTTCAAGTTGTCTCATCTTCCCTATGTTATCAATCCAGTTTTCAGCAAGATTAGTCTGCAGCACATCAACCAGCTAGTTTGGATCTCTGTTGAGCACTTCAGAACTAACCTACTTTGACTACCTAACTAGCAATAAACACTGACCCAACCCAAGATCCTGCAACTCCCCTTTCTAGCTCAGGCTTGTAAAAAACCCACTCATCCAATGCATGCAAGAATCATAAATCAGGCAACAAGGCAGAAAAGTACTACAAAATCTGGCTCTTGCTTTATTTTATGTTATAATGACTAATATAGGAATGTGCAGGCCGATTATCAGTAAAGACTTTGTGGCATTCTTTGCAAGGCAATTTGAGCTCCTTTCCACTCCTGCCCCCTACCTTTCTTCCTAAAGGGAACGTTCCAGCTGTGTATGATTTCTGAGCTATTTTAATCCTAACACAACAAAGCCCAACCCTGTTCCTGCCCTTGCTTCAACAACACATTCAAAATTCCACCCCCACTTTCTATTGCCTCCATTTCTATACTTCAGTTCAGCTCAAATCTGGACATCCCCTTTGTCCTAGTGCCTATAAATACCCCCCCCCCAACCTTCACCATGGCTGCTTCAAGGCCTACTCTCAGATCTTATACCTCCATGGAGCATCCTCAGGCACTTCCTTCCCTCATCTTCTCCCCCTGTCGGGATTTTAACCTCTCATAGCCACCACTGTGAGTCTGAGTCACTCTACTCCCTTCTAATCTAATCCTCACCCTTACACCTTATAATAAGAATACTAATAGACTTGTATGAGCACACAATGGGGGCTTTGCAGAGCACAAGAGGGGAGTCCTTTGCCCTGAGGAGCTGTGTGTGTGTGTGTGTTATATATATATAAAGGTAAAGGTAAAGGTACCCCTGCCCGTACGGGCCAGTCTTGACAGACTCTGGGGTTGTGCGCCCATCTCACTCAAGAGGCCGGGGGCCAGCGCTGTCCGGAGACACTTCCGGGTCACGTGGCCAGCGTGACATCGCTGCTCTGGCGAGCCGTTTACCTTCCCGCTGGTAAGCGGTCCCTATTTATCTACTTGCACCTGGAGGTGCTTTCGAACTGCTAGGTTGGCAGGTGCTGGGACCGAGCAGTGGGAGCGCACCCCGCCGCGGGGATTCGAACCGCCGACCTTTCAATCGGCAAGCCCTAGGCGCTGAGGCTTTTACCCACAGCGCCACCCACGTCCCTGTTATATATATATACCCATCACGACTGGGTACCTGTTCCCCTAAGCAGCAAGCAGAAACTCAACGGGGGAAGCTGTACCTTCGCATGGAAAGGCAGTCATTTGTGGCTGTGAGGAAAAGAAGAGGATATATATCAATTTACCGTATTATTATTTATTGAATTTATATACCGCCCTATACCCAGAGGTCTCAGAGCGGTTTAACAGAGTGTCGATAGCCTGGGTTAGCTCAGTTGGTACAGCACGAGATTCTTAATATCTGGGTCGTGGGTTCGAGCCCCACGGTGGGCTGGGCTAGATGACCCTCGCGGGCCCTTCCAGTTCTGCGGTTCTGTCTGCCCCTGTCGCCTTCCCGGTACTTTCCAAGGCCCTGTCGAGCTTCTGCCCACCACGCCGGGGGCTGAATGCTCTCCCTCGGGACGCCGCACCGAGTGGCGACGGCGAGGAACCGGCTAGGCGCACCCCGGGCGACCCGCGCCATTCATTCCCTCCGCCGCCCTCGAGAGCAGCCACCGCTCCCTTCCTCTTCCTCCCCACAGCCAACCCCCGCCGGCCTCCAACCGCCCCCTCAGCGCCGCCCAGCGACCCTCTCGCCCTGCTCACCTCCTTCAGCAGCGCCAGAGGAATGGGTGGCTGCGCATGCGCCGCCCCGCCCACCGGCGCCTCTCTCTCTCTCGCGCGCGCGGCATCCTGGGAGAGCGGCAGGAGCGCCGCCCACCCGCCTTAGCGACGGCGCGTTCCTTCCTCTCGCTTCGCAGTCAAGAGATAGGGTTAAAATGTCGTTTATGCTACAAGCAAGGCAATTGACGAGAGCGGCTCTTCCTCTTCCTGAACGCAAATGTGTGTAGGGTAGGGGGGGGTGAGTGGCATGCAGGGGTTTCCATATGAGTGGTAGAGCAGATGCTCCAAATCTCCTCTGTACCTCCTGTAAGCAAATTAAAAGGGAATGGATATGGGAACCCGGTTGTTCCACTGGGCAGGGTACACGGTGTTCAGCAATTTAATTTTCCAAGGTTTTATTGGCACCACCGTTTTGAGGGCGTGGGAGGGGTACTTTTACAGTTATAAAATTTGAATCGGTCCAATTATTATTTTGAGACTATACATATACAGGAACAATAAAAGGATGATTTTTTTCTTGCTGTGGAAAGTATAATTTCTTTTTTCAAAAGGTGACAATGAAATTTCATTGTAACTTTATTAGAAAAACAGCCAACGTACTAGAAGACTTAGTTAACTATTACGCCTTGCTTAATTGACCTGTATGGCTTTATTCAAACATTCATAAACACAAACAGTGGTATAGATCTTCTCCCACCTCTACCAAAAAACTTCAAATATCAGAATAAAATGTTATAAAATATGACAGCTGAAATTTCAAAGCCAGTGATTTTCAAACATGTAGGAAATAACTAATTTTTAACTGTTAATTTGGTACAGGATTATACAGTGCAATTACATTTGGCATTATAACAAAATCCTCTCATCTCTGGCCTTTTATAACAACCCATAGTTTGTGTACACACAAACACACATATATATATATACAAACATTTATATTAAAATTTTCTATCCCACCTATCTCCAAAGAGAAACAAGGAAGCTATAAAATATAAACGAACAACCCCACAACATACACTCAAATTAATAAATTAACAATATCCTTAACTTATAATCCTGCCTTTAATTATCTATAAAGTCAGTGACTCAGAACAACTCTGTGGCCTGACCTTCGACGGTTGAATTTCATTTTCTACTTCAATCAGATTAATGAGGGACAGAATTACCGGAATTACTTTTGACCTCATTTCTCTTTACAGAGGAAGCTAAAAGAGAGTCAATATCACTGATAACCTTTGAAGTTTTTTCCAGAGTCTCAGCTATGTTCTTTTTACTAACATTCTCAACTAAAAAGATTTCCTCTGGTCTGTTCTGTCGGTCGGTGCTGCAGGATGGATTTCTTTTTGCAGCTGAAACCGTACTTGGAATATTGCTGTTCTCCACTAAAACTGTAGTTGTATAGTTAAGGAGGGAAAACAGCGAGACAAAAACCAAATCTCTTCTCTCAGGGGAACTGGGGAAATTCATAAGCTGTCTTGTGCTATATTTGTGATGGCATCACAGAGTTCAATACATGCTGCAATGCAAACCTGCTTTGTGTTGGGTTTGAAAGGGGTGGGGGTAGTTTGGGCAGAGTCCTGCTAGAGTCACTCTGCTGGTGTGAAACTCTGCCTGCCGAATGTGCAGAACAGCCCACAGAAAGCCTCAAAACAGGCAAGTGGTTATTAGTCATCCCTGCCGTTAGACTGTGGATGGAACAGTGGCCCCATTCCTTCCCGGCTGGGGTTTCAATTGCAGTGTAAGCCCGCAAACTTACAACACTTAGCTGGGAGTAGTAAGTCCCACTGAACATGTCTAAGATTGCACTGCAAGATTTAAAAGAAGTTCCAGAGGCTATTTCAATATGTCATTAAATAAGTACATAATGCATATCCCACCCCCACCCCAAGTAATAAAAAACCTTTCTCTTAAATAAAACTAAATTGCCACATGACAAAGTAATGTGAAGGACCTTTAACATTTTAATACTATTCGCAGACACCTTACTAGTACTTTGGCTAACAAACTGAACCAAAGTATAGAAAAGGTTTATTATCGCTTGCCTCAAGAAAAGAATGATCCAACCCTGCTAAGAACTTCTCTGTGGATTCAAAATGTGCTCGGAAAGGATACAGTTGAATCTTCTTATTTTTTCAAGTTCAGCAGCAACGGACCTATAAAATACCAATATAAAACTGAGAACACATTTCTCAAAATACCATTTTGCTTATTACCACAACAACATGTTTACCAGGAGTGATCTGACACTTAAGTTCCAGTGGAACAAAAGCAGTGTCATGGTCAGATCACTTCCTGGTGCCACTAGACTTCCCTAACCCTTCCCCTCCGCAGGTAGGAGAGACCAATTTGAATGGTCCACCGCCTGCCTCTTAATGGATCCAAATGGTTCCCAAAGAGAGGTAATAAATAAAATTGAATAAACTTGTGTTTAAAAATAAATACAGATGGCCCCTGAGAGCCATTTAAGATGCATACCAGGTCTCTTCAGGAATCGGCTGTGATGCGTCTGCACACACCTCTCCATCCTTGTTTAAGCTTCTGCACCACTTGACCACGGTTGTTACGTATCTGTGTTGGAGAAAAATAAGTTGTGTTACATCCACCATGAATGGGCAACACCAACTAAAGAACCAATGGCAGCTGGGGCATCCTGTCCCTAATAAGGAAAACAGACCCGCCTGTCTCTGATAGTGTTGGATTGCAAAAAATGAACACGAGGGAGTTGGGGGACAAGACTTTAGCATCTGATCCTACATGATGTTCTGCCAACAGCACACAGAAGTAGTGCAGGAAAACAGCTGCCTAATCAGAAACAGAGAAATGAAAGCTAGGAGCCAAATGGCACCTTAAACCTAGGTTATGGGCACAACAACTGAGTATCTAGGTGCGCTTTTTTTAATAACAAGGATGCAAAGCTGAAAATGAATGAACTGCAGCTAAAATATTATGTTCGTTTTTCACATGGTCTAGTCCAGGGGTTAGAAAACCTTTGCAGCAGGGGGCTGGTCCACTGTCCCTCAGAACTTGTGGGGGGCCAGACTATATTTTTTGGTGGGTAAGAACAAATTCCTATGCCCCACAAATAACCCAGAGATGCATTTTAAATAAAAGGACACATTCTACTCATGTAAAACACGCTCATTCCTGGACTGTCTGTGGGCCAGATTTAGAAGGTGATCGGGCTGGATCTGGCCCCCGGGCGTTAGTTTGCCAACCCATGGTCTATTCCTTCACATGCCCACCCCCGTAATATTCTTAAGAGGGTCTCTTCTCCAGTCTTCAGAGAGTAGCTGGAAGCGGGGAGGAAGAAAAGGGTCCTCCTTTTCTTCCATTCTGCACTTTTAATCTTAAGCGCAATACTGCGCCTGGAGCTCAGAAGCTGCTCGCACGAATGACATTCCCTGTCGTAAAACGTGCCTAGAACAATGGGAGTTTCGAACACAGTGTCTAATACTATCTCCCCATATGTTTATTAAAATGTTTGCTGCTGTAGTCAAAGGATTGATGACTTCTACCAAAATCTACAGCAAGAGGAGGAAGGAAAAATATTTCACCTGCATTTTTCTCTTTTGGGCAAATTAAATCATACTGAAATTCCTAAATTTATCCAAAAAACCTACAAATACCTTTCATAGAGCCCAGGATGATCTACATGGATAAGCTGCTGTGCTCCTGCAGGCGAAGTGAGTTTGCACCAACCCGTGTTAGCATCTTGAGGTCTCTTAGAAGAAAATTAGATAATCAGTAGAAGTACCCTACTTCATCCCTCCTTCCAAGTAACTTCTGCCTGTCTACTGTCATTTTTTTCAGGTAGGGACTTAGTTTTCTAGTTCCCCCTCCAGGTGGTTCCCTGCACGCTTCCAATTCTGAGCACTTCTTGTAGCCAAGTGGGTCAGTATAATTCTGAATGCTAATATATCCCTAGTTCTTCAACCCCAGAAGCAAACCGGCCGAACCCCCGAATCCCATACTCTCATAATAAATCTCATTCACTTTTACTGTTGTTTATAGCAGAGCCACTCTAAATAGGTTTTTGACTGCTGCCTGCTGGACAACCATACAATCAACAACCAGAGCTGTGTGCAAATGGCTTCTCAACTGCGCCCTGTTTGGGGCAAAGAAATTTTAAGAGGCACACTTCACCAAATTTCTACTGCAGCAGGGACAGGGTTGGGGGTTGGGGAGCAGACAAACAATTAGCAAGTGGTAGCCATTTTTTAAGGGAAAGAGTTGCCACAAAATAATTTCTCTATTTAAATGTTTGTGGAGTTATTTTATAAAAGGCCACCCATACGATGAAACTGAAAAGGCTGAAACAGGAAATAGTCAGGATGTCTTCTCTTGCACGGGTATCAGGAGGTAAAGGGACACGGGTGGTGCTGTGGTCTAAACCACTGAGCCTCTTGGGCTTGCCAATCTGAAGGTTGGCGGTTCGAATTCCTGCAACGGGGTGAGCTCCCGTTGCTCTGTCTCAGCTCCTGCCAACCTAGCAGTTCAAAAGCATGCCAGCGCAAGTAGATAAATAGGCACCGCTGCAGCGGGAAGGTAAACGGCGTTTCCGTGCGCTCTAGCACTTGTCACGGTCCTCCATGCAGCAGAAGTGGTTTAGTAATGCTGGCCACATGACTCGGAAAGCTGTCTGTGAACAAACGCTGGCTCCCTCGGCCTGAAAGCGAGGTGAGCGCTGCAACCCCATAGTCACCTTTGACTGGACTTAACCATCCAGGGGTCCTTTACCTTTACCTTTTACCAGGAGGTAAATGCTCCCAAGCACGGAATAAATTAAATCAACACCCTGTAAGGCTCACCTGTGATTTTCCATCTTGAGAAGTGAAATCCCACACCATGTTCAGGATCATTCCATCATAAAAAACGGCATGCACTTTATTATCTGAATATGCAAAGAGCCTTCCTACATTGGGAACAATTGTTTCAGCCAGGGGGACTGGCAGCATTTGTCCTCTACCCTTCTCAGGACACTGAAAGAAGCAATGTGGGACAAAAATAAATACTAATTTATAACATGGGGAAACTTGTCACGTTTGCATTTCTTAGTGCAGAAAGCATTGAACTGATGTGTAGAGATCTTTCCTATTCTGCTTAATTCAAGAGGGTTCTGGAAACTTCTCTGTGTGAAAGGAAACAAGCAGAAGGTTCATGATGTTTTGGTTTTACCTTCAGAGAAGCTGAGTACAGCTTGTTATCTCTTTCTGTCAAGGTCATGCTGACTATAAAAGTAAGGCCAGAAGGAACCTGGGTTTCACTCTCTGTCTATCTATTTTCCTTCTGGTGTGGTGTTCTGTACATAGTATGCTTAGTGTTAAGGTTTAGACTTATTATAAGTTATTGTAAGTTTAAGTCTGCTGCAACTGGATTTCTTATGGACAGTGCCAATCCTGAATGTATTGGATTTGTGACCATTATGCTCATTTGCCTTCAGTAGCAGTAAAGCTCTGCTGGATAAAATACAATTGCCTCTGGTCTATTTTTGGGAATCCTGCAACGAGTTTGTTACTCTGCTAACTATACATTGGAATCTGCTCTGGATCAATATTGAGTAGGATTTCAATGGCAAAAATATCTACTGGAAAGCCCTTTTGCTGTTTCTGATCCTTTTCTAGTTTCATTTATTTTCATACTCTCTAGTTTAGGGGAGAATAGGACCTAAAGAGCCTATATATAATTTGTAGCATTTCCTCAATAGGTCAATAAAGGTTTATTTTTTCTCATTAAAAATATACATCTTTATAAACAAAATCATCTGCTTTAAACTCTTCAAATTGGTTGGGAATGGAAATCTAAAATTTCCATGTGCCTAGATTTTTTTGACCCTGAAAATTGAGAAGTGCTGTGAGCACAGAGACCAGCATGATATTTTACAAGATGTCAACTGCCAGCACCTTCATTCTTACTTACCACCACCATCTTCCAGCAGCAGACAGAGTAATTATGGGTTAACGAAAGCATGCGCTCAAGATTATGTTGAAGAACTCTAGGTAGTTTACAAAAAGAAAAAGATAAAAGACTTTTCATAAGGACATACTGGCTTTATAAAAATAAGTCAGTTTATATTTACTTGTATATTTATTGTTGGGACCTTAGCCTCCCAGTAAAACAGCATTTCCTAAACTCAATACCCATTTCATGTCATGATGTAAATTGAGTCGGTTACTCAACACGCGCTTTATAAGACACAGAAAAAGGTAGTAAATGTTCCTTCAGCTCAGCTATACATGCCCTTGGCGTGTGGACTAACAAAAATGCAGAGCCAAAATATTTCACCTTACAGCTTGAGTGATAATGGTCCACACAGAGTAGAGACTTCCAGGTACATCAGGTGGTAGACTGCTTGCAGAATACATTGTTTCTTCTATCTTAAAAGATGCAAAAAGGAAAAGGAAATTGCTTTCTAATGAGCAAACCAAGAATCTCAGGCACATTCACACCATACATTTTAAAGCACTATGATAGTACTTTGAACAGTCATGGCTTCCCCCAAAGAATTCTGGGAGCTGCTGTTTCTTAAGGGTGCTGAGAGTTGTCAGGAGGCCTCTATTCCCCTCACAGATTTATAATTCTCAGAGTTCCCTGTGAAGAGGGATTGATTGTTAAGCCACTCTGAGAACTGTAGCTCTGTGAGGGGAATAGAGTATAAAAACACTGAGCACAAGCTGAAAAACCAGGCCATGTCTGCCAGTTTCAAACATCTCCACCTTTTGCTGGACATATCACTGTTAGCTCTAAAAATGCCTGGGTATTCCCTGTCATCTTTCAAGTGTCAAGGAAAACATAATGGAAACTGTAATTTATAAACATAGCATAATAGAAGACCTACAGCAACGTTCCTCAAATATTCTAGGATGGATCTGAAAGATAAAATGGCGTCATTTACCTCCCTCGTTCCTTCCTGGATATAATAGCGAGTGAAATATTTCCCCAAAAAGGAACCTTCCGATTTGAAAACTGAGCCATCACCGGGGTAGATTTCTATGTGTCTAGCTCCAAGAAGAAACCTAAGAGAAAGTACTGATTAGTCCTACTACCTTATGAGACTGTGTGGATTAATTACAGATAAAACAGTGGTGTTGGCTGAAGTCACATCATGTACAGGACTGCAGCCAGCCCAGTATACCCAAAGGAGCATCTCCACCCACATCATTCAGCCCGGACACTGAGGTCTAGCTCCGAGGGCCTTCTGGCGGTTCCCTCACTGTGAGAAGTGAGGTTACAGGGAACCAGGCAGAGGGCCTTCTTGGTAGTGGCGCCCTCCCTGTGGAACGCCCTCCCATCAGATGTCAAGGAAATAAACAACTATCCAACTTTTAGAAGACATCTGAAGTCAGCTCTGTTTAGGGAAGTTTTTAATGTTTGATGTATAATAAAAAATTATCATTATCACCATCATCATCATCTATGCTTCAGCTCCATTGGGGTCAACAAGACTTAAGTACATGAACTGTAGAAGTAGTAGCTGTGTACAATATTGTACACAGAGGCAGACACATACTCCCAGGTAAGTGTGCATAGGACTGTCCAATATTGTGGCACTGCTTTCAAGCCTCTCTTCTTCACTTAAATCATGTGGAGACTTCTTCTAAAAACTTAGTATATTTAAAAAAAACCAAACTTTCCTAATGTTAGGTAAGCAATATTAATTTGCTATTCATTAAATTTTGTGTTTTGTTTTTTGTTTTACTCACCTGTAAATGATCCCCTTACTCCATACTATTTTGACTGGCTGGGAGTACAAATACTGACCACTGTCCTCTTTCCTCAGTTGCAAGAAATCAGAGAAATCCCACCTGTGAAACAAATCAGCAGACACCGAACTTAACAAATCCTGCTGGAACCCTTGCTAACAGGGTGGATAAAAATCAATGATTTAAAAAAAATAAAAATCGGATTTTTTAAAATTTAAATTGGATTTTTAAAATAAAAATGCTTTTGGAGGAAAAATCTTTCTAAGGGTAGTTTTCTATTTAAATTACATTATGGTCCAACGGCTATTTATCAGGAAATGAGGATTTGTTTAAAGTTTTTCATGTGTGCTAAAACTCAGTCTAAGTTTCTTTTTTAAAAAAACAAAACCGTTTAACCACATCAGTTAACAAACATGGATACATATGCTATAATGTTATTGCTTTAGTTAAATAAATTGTTTAAATTTTTATGAAGGAAATAATTATTTTTCTCCTTCCAATAAAGTACAGCAGAAAAGTTGTCCAAATATAAACAGTTAACTTAATTAAACCTCACGATAATTTCATAATTATCTGTCTATGTATTTCTAACAGTATAACCAAATCAGTAATTTTTGATATAACTGTAAAAACTACTCTGAAAATTTATTATTCCAAAAATGAAACCTTCATCTGGTTGTAAATATTAAGATTATACCAGCAAGAATGAGTCTTTCTGTAAAAAAAAATGATTTAAATCAAGTCTCACTGACTAGTGATTTAAATCCACCCTGCTTGGTACCAATTGAAACAATCTAGAACAAGTATTGTAGGGCAAGACTGCGGATAATAGCTGTCAACGTTTTCCTTTTTTTAAGGGAAATTCCCTTATTCCTAATAGGATTCCTCGCAAGAAAAGGGAAAAGTTGACAGCTATGCTGGGGATCCTAGCCACTGACCACGCTGGCTGAGGCTCGTGGGAGTTGTGAGCCCAGCAGGGCTAGAAGTAAACCATCCCTTCTGTAGATATTGCTTTCAAGCCTAAAAGCAATCTGATATTTTATCTGTTTCTCAGATGAAATTCCACTATGTTCAGTCCCATCTGCACTACACATTTGAAGCAGTATCATACCGTTTTAAACAGCCCTCCCCCCCACCCCCAAACCCTGGCTGGATTGTAATTTGTTAAGCGTGTTGAAGCCCCTATTCCCCTCACAGAGTGACAATGGAAAATTCACTGCTGTTTTTAAGCAGATTTTTAGCCACCTTAGTTAGGGGAAGGGACTTAATAAAAGAAAACAGAAATAGAAATACTTTAGTAAATAAATAAATAAAAACAATTCACCTGTGCAAATAAGGAGCATGACAGCTGAGTGGTAAAGCCCAAGGCAAACGAGTGACTGCCTTAGAAGAGTGTAATATATTAAGCTCTGCAATCTCAACATCTGTGTTTCCTTCATCCGGTTCAGTTTCTTTGCCAGCGTGTAATTGATAAAACCTAAGTGCCAATGATAAAGGGTACCTCCATTCTTCGGAGCAGGAGGACACAGACAGATGTTGAGTAACCCAACAATATTCTGATGAGCAGTTCTGGAAAGACCAGCGACTCTCCTCTAATTTTTGCACAGATCCTGAGTTGCTGTCCTGCATATTCTGTGCCACAGACCTGCCAAAGTCACCCTCTCCTTCTTCCGCTCTCAGCTGCTGAGAAGACGGTTTCCCAGCAGAATTCTGGCCGGATCTTCCACACCGATCCCGGATTGATTCACCACACTTTTTATCTAATGGTGGTGCTGATAACTTCTGGCTGACTTTGCACAAAAACTCCACTGTGAATTCTTGCTGAAGGACAGGCAAGGTCAGACTAGCATGGCCATCTAGAGAAGAGATGGTCACAGCGCCATGGTGAAAACGGGCTGCTCCGTTCTTGGCACAAGAAGTGGGCCATTTGGCTTTAGAGATATCTGCGAAAAGAATCTGTTAAGAGGGGAAGAAAAATCACTTAAATCTCAAGCACAATGCCACCGAGGCTATTTATTATTTAACAGCTAAATATTAGCTGGATAGCTCGGTTGGTGAGAGCAAAGGTTGCAGGTTCAATCCCTGTATGGGATAGCTGCATATTCCAGTATTGCAGGGGGTTAGACTAATAATAATAATAATAATAATAATAATAATAATAATAATAATATATTTATACCCTGCCCATCTGGCTGGGTTTCCCCAACCACTCTGGGTGGCTCCCAACAGATTAAAAACACGCTAAAACACCAGACATTAAAAACTTCCCTAAACAGGGCTGCCTTCGGGTGTCTTCTAAAAGTCAGGTAGTTGTTTATTTCCGTGACATCTGATGGGAGGCGGTTCCACAGGCCAGGTGCCACTACCAAGAAGGCCCTCTGCCTGATTCCCTGTAACCTCGCAGGGAGGGAACAGCCAGAAGGCCCTCAGAGTAGGACCTCAGTGTCTGGCTGAACGATGGAGGTGGAGACGTTCCTTCAGGTAGTCTGGCCTGAGACCGTTTAGGGCTTTAAATAATAAATTATTATTTTTTAGAAGACATCTGAAGGCAGCGTTGTTTAGGGAAATTCTTAATGTGTTACATTTTAATGTATTTTTAATCTTTGTTGGAAGCTGCCCAATGTGGCTGGGGAAACTCAGCCAGATGGGCGGGGTACAAATAATAAATTATTATTGTTGTTGTTATCATTAAAAGATCAGCACCAACTCTTTGAATTGTGCTTGAAAATGTACTGGGAGTCAATGTAGGTCTTTCAGAACCAGTGTTATATGGTCCCTGAGGACTAGATGAATTTCAGGGTTCCTTCCAACTCTACAAGTTTATGATTCTGTGATTAATTAGTCTTCTCCAACCTGGTCCTTCTCCAGATGTTTTGGACTACAACTCCCATGAGCTACCACCCAGCAATTTAGTTTGGACCCACTTTGATCTGTCAAATCCCCACACCACCACAGATCTGAAACAGCTGGCCTTGACACTAGGCAGGGCGCTGAATCCCCAGGCAGGCAGGCAGGCAGGTCTCTGCTCTGCATTCCCACCAGCAACAAGAGAGGAGCAGTAGCCAGGACAACTGCTTAGGAGGTAAAACTTTTGCTACCATCTTCCTGCTTTGCTACTGCTCCCTCCCAAAGGGAGAAGAGAGACACCAGACCATCCCTGGAAGACACGGGATCCATCCAGCACTGATTTTTGCAACAGCTGACTTTGACACCAGACTTCTGGGTGAGGCAGGGTGGTTAAAGCGGGAAAATGGTTGGTTCTATGTGAATAGCTTTTGGACTAGGAAGGGGGCTAAGGTCTTCTTTATTTGCTAATTAGTGAGTGGGGATGTTGCTTCGTTTATTATTTGAGTGTTGTTAACATTGTTTGCTATTATTTATACGGCTGATATGTTGGTTTTTTGTTTTTCCATAAATGTTACATTATAGGAAATGTTAATGTATTATATGGCCTTCCCCTTTCTCCTATGGTATTGTGTATGTATTGCATATTTTCCTTTACAAGTAAGTCGCTTGGAGACATGCGGGCGACTAATAAGTTTAATAAATAAGAATAGTAAGCCTACAAAAAGCACTTACATTTTTCCTTTCAGGAGGTATAATACTTGAAGGTAAATAGGGACGATCAGAATATTGATTCCGGAAATCAATTGCCTGCAAAAGCTTCTCCTAAAAACACACACACAAAAAACAACAACAATATATATCATGGAATTTGTAAATTAACAAAAGCATAAATTTAATTCCCCCTTTCTTAAAGGAGAAGAATTGTAATTAAGAACCCATGTTTAGTTCCAACATCCTTATCGTCTGTATATACAGTGGTGCCTCGCAAGACGAAATTAATCCGTTCTGCGAGTCTCTTCGTCTTGCGGTTTTTTCGTCTTGCAAAGCACGGCTATTAGTGGCTTAGTGGCTATTAACGGCTTAGCGGCTTTAAGAAAAAGGAAACAAACTTGCAAGAACTCGCAAGACGTTTTGTCTTGCGAAGCAAGCCCATAGGGAAATTCGTCTTGCGAAGCACCTCAAAAAACAGAAAACTCTTTCGTCTAGCGAGTTTTTCGTCTTGCGAGGCATTCGTCTTGCGGGGCACCACTGTATTTAGAAACTAGGCTTCGGTACAAAAGTGAAATCCACTTTTCAGTCTGGCCTCACTCAGCATGGGCATTTAATAATAATAATAATAATTTTTTATTTATACCCCGCCCTCCCCGGCCAAGACTGGGCTCAGGGCGGCTAACACCAAATATAAAATACAGTTGTTGTTGTTGTTTTTTTAAAAAACTTTTTAGTCCCTAAAAAGTTGCCCAGAAGAGAATGAAACCTACAGGCTGAAAATGGTTGCCCATCTGTGTCTTAACGCATGGGCTGATTTATTATCCCACAATAACCCCTTCTCTCTCCTGGAACTCTGCTTAGGCAGAAAAATGTTCTAGTTTACCCTGTAGATGCTGATAGCAAATTGCGTCCTCTGGCGAATCCGTTCTGCTGGTTGTATAGGATGGGCAGAGGCAGGAATGGCTTTCTCAAATAAAAACTCAGACCCACAAGGAGAAAGCAGCAACCTGGATCCATCCTCATAGTGCACTTCTACAGAATTGTCCTCATAAAGGATCACGATGCTCTCTGACTCCATGGCGGCAGATGAAAGATGTTCATTCAAAGACAATCTATAAAGAAGAAGATCACAACTTAAGGGGCTGTGGACCGTTGGCAAAGTCACTTAAATACCACACCCCAAATCCAGAGCAAAAAGTTCTGATTTAACACTTTACAGAGCAAAAATAAGTGTATAATTTGAGGAGAAATAAGGTTTTGTCTCGCTCACCTCAGGCCTTCCACAGAGCAGGAATACATTCAGCCAAACATACAGAGAGAAAGCTCCCTCAGAACTACGCAGCCAATCAGAGCATTATACACATCTTTTCAGACCTCTAAGCAGTGCACAGCACTCTGAAGAATGGTGGGATAAATACTTTCTAGGGAAACAAGAATATTAGTCTAGTTCCACAGAGTTAAGAGTGGTCCACATGAAATTCAGTTTTAGGTTCACAAACCCACATTCACAGGCCCTGTGACCTGGGAGTTGGCAGTTACTGGCTTTTGAAATCAGTACAGTGGTACCTCAGTTTTCGAACAGCTTAGTTCCTGAACAACTTGGAAATCAAACACTGCAAACCCGGAAGTAGGTGTTCCGGTTTTCGAACTTTGCCTCGGAAGCCGAACGTGCTCCTGAGCTTCTGTTTTCACTGTTGCGCAGCTCATTTGAGTCCCCCGTATCGTAATTAAGCCTTTCCCCCTCCCCCTTCTGCCCTTGCGCCACTCATTTGAGTCCCCCCCCCCCATTGTAATTAAAGCCTTCCATTTCTGATTGCTGTGTTCTGAAGTGATATTTGATGCCTTTGTTTTTGCTTTTTTGCGTGTTTTTGTTTGTGTGGCTTTTTCATTTTTGTTACTGTGGCTTGTTTTTCGTTATATGATTGATTGATTATGTGACTGCGGAAACGGATAAAAGCTCCCCATCCAAACAATGACTATCATCAGTGCAAGTAAGAAAATGAATTAATTTTAATTTTTATCATCTACAATGCTGTCTTATTTATTTTATAGTAGAGAACACTGATGATTGCTTTCATTTTATGGAGCAATGGTCTTGTTAGATAGTAAAATTCGTGTCAAATTGCTGTTTTAGGGGTTGTTTTTAAAATTCTAGAACGGATTAATCCAATGAGAATAAAAATGCTCAATGATATTGGGACTTCAAGATGGCGCCGAGGTAAGACGCTCTTATCGGAGCTCAAAGAGATCTTTTAACTAAATGTTGCCGGCTCTCCTCCCTTTTGGATTCTATTTCCTTTCATTATTTCGCTGTGCGTTTGAACATTTTATCTTATCTTATCCTCCTCGGTGCCGGGACTTAATGAAGTTAAAGAAGTTTTAACGAAGGCTCTCAGACATTCCCTCTCGAGCACTAAGGCACTCCCTCCCAGTTACTCGTTACTTACCTCGCAGCAGTCCAGCTAGGACCGAATGAGAATTGAACAAGATTGTGACCAGAGAACTTTAGCATTTTATCATTCTATTTAGAAGTCTGATCTCATTGATTTAAGAATCTAGTAATGAGAAGAGGCAAAAGACCCAGGTGCCTTGATATAGAAACTGACACAGAGCCCTCTGGTTTTAAACAGAGTAATCTAGATAATTACCTGCTACCTCAAAAACAGCACGTATCTCCTCCCAAAACCTTCCTCAACTCCTTACATGGAAAGACAATTGAAGAGATATCCCTAGGAGTAAATGAGGACAAGGCTACTACTCCCATAACCGAGGCACAAGCACTAATTGATAGAAAGGTGGAGCTGCTGGAGGAATGCTGCCTATTGACTGCTCAAACAGTTCAAAAAATCTTTGAACAATTACAAAACATCTCCAAGAAGCTGGATAACCCAGATGAAAGGAGGCAACTCACTCCCTTTTTGCCATCCTTAACAACCCCTGGAAATAAACAGAACAAATACAAATTTATACCTCTAAATCAGTCAAAAATCAGAGGAAGCCCCCCTCACTCAATCAACCTGATACTGAGGCCATGTGAGATTGTTCTCCACATTTTTCCATATAGAGGACCCCTACCTTACTGGGAGTCATCTTTCTGGGCCAGACACCATCTAAATCTGCTCCTTGGTTCTGAGGGCGGAAGCATTGACTTAAAAGCAGTCAAGAGGCTCACTAACGACGGATATTCCAAAAAAGTACTACTAAGATTTGGTAGTCATAGAATCCCAACTAAAATCTTAAGGGTAAAGGCTCATTTAGCCCAGAAAGGAATTTTTCCGCGCCGACATTTTGAAGATATATCACCCAGACCATTGTTTGCATCTAAAAGACAGAATAAGATGAACAAGGCCATTCCACCAGAAGCCGACATCTCCCCTACCCCCGTGGAAGAACCCAGTAGATGGGAGAAACCGCAGTCAGCTACCCGGAAAATTACGCAAGAAAAATCCAAGCTCCCAAACCATGCGACTGCAGCATCAAATAACAACCTCGCCCTTGACACAATAGACTGGACAGTCCCAGAAGAAGAAGATCTGCTGAGTAATTTTGCCAAGCTACCAGATAAAGAACAAATAAACATACTCAGTAAATTGACGAAACTACAGGCCAGATTGACCGAAATTCACCGACAAGGTCAACAAAATGCAGTAGATACAATACACAATCAAACTTTACACTTGCCAGCCTTTCCCCCAAAATGCATAGTCAAAAAGAGAGCTGCAAATGGAACTTTCAAATGTATAGATGCAGAGCTACAAATCCAGCCGCCTTTAGAATATGAAACGGCAAGGAAAAACTCCAGTAATGAGACTACAAACTCTTGGCTGAGATATCAAATACTAGCTCCAAACGAAATAGGTACCCCTTATTTAAGTACCACAAAGGACTCTAACTTTGCCGAACAAAAGATGACCTCCAACAGACCTGACACACCGAGCTCAACACCTAATGAGGCCAAAGAAATGGAAGTAGAGACTAAAAACAGTCCTACTGTCCATAATAGCCCACCAACCACAGAAATCTCTCAGGAACAAGGAACAGTTAAGGAAGAAAATCAAGAAAGGGAGGAAATTCAAATTTCCCGCACTTTAAAAAAGAATCTAAAAGATCCACCATTACGTCCCCCACCGAAAGCAGCGACAAATGGCTGTATCTGCACAAGAAAAAATTCCTCGCTGGACTTAATGACAGAACTAGAATGACTAAATGCTGTCAACCAGCCACCAACCCAAAAACGGATCCTACGCCTGTTGTCCTGGAATATCGCAGGGTGGGGAAACAAAGACGGAGACCCAGACCTAATGAACTTCTTTAAGGATTTTGAACTAATACTCCTACAAGAAACATGGTCAACTAGAGATATTAAAATTAACGGATTCATCTCCTATACGAAACCCGCATTGAAAACAAACACGAAGGGCCGGCCGAAAGCAGGATTCTGTTGTATGATCAAAGACAACTTAGGGTTTGAAATCAAGCAACTAGAAATATGTTTACCACTTGCACAAGCTCTACTTTTAACCCAAAAAAAAGACTCTTTGCTACTTGTAAATGTCTATATCCCCCCAACCAAAAACAACATCAGTAGTGAAAATTGGTCACAACTAACCTTTTATATAGAAAATCTGTCCGATAAATACCCAAATGCCTCACTGATAATAGCAGGTGATTTTAATGCCAGAGTGGGAACCAACAATGAACAACTATGTAGCAAACTAAATTGGAATACTGATAATGATATCGCACATGCCCTGAAAATAGGACGATTCTCCAGAGACAGGGTTGTTAACAACGAAGGCTTACGCCTACTTGAATTATGTAACAACTTTAATTTGCAGATTGTGAACGGTTCAACAAATGGCGATAGAAGCGGGGAGTTTACATATTTCTCCCCCCGAGGATGCAGTGTCATCGACTATATTCTTGTCCCTTATAATATTATAAATTCGATCATGGACCTCAAAATTGGAACGCGCACTGAAAGCGATCATCAGCCATTATTGCTGTCTATTAGCTTAAAGGACGAAACCAAAATAACTAAGCACAATATCATAGAACCTTCTCAATACAAACAAATGACCCAATTAAAATGGTCCCAGGAAATGAGTGCAGAAGTGGGGCATAAACTTACAGCTAACCTGAGAAAACAAGTATTAGTCAACTTAAAGACCACTAATTCCTACTGTGATATTCCTAAAATTTATAATGAAATCTTCCAAATGCTTGTAGAGCTTAGTACTCCACCTAAAGTTTGGGAACTTAAATATAGCGCTAGCCCTTGGTTTGATGATGAATGTTTCCAGCTAAAAAGAAAACTGCGCCAAACATTTAAAAATAATCGCACTAAACTAGAGCCCTCTTATCTTGATGAAAAAAGAAAATACCATTATATTCTGGCCGAAAAGAAACAGAAATACGCAACTCAAAAATGGCTACAATTATTCGACTCAATTCAGAGTAAAAACAACAAAGCGTTCTGGAGCCTAGTGTACGGAGGACTGAAAGCCGAAAATCAACTAACTCTGCCACCAATTGCAGAATCCAAATGGTCCCAATACTTTACATCTGTATTTAACAATCTACACGGTGAACTTAAAGGAAATGAAACCATTAAAAATAAAATTAATAAACTCCAGGAGTGGCCAAGGGTAGAGGAAGAGGAAATTAGAGAGATAGTTAAAAACTTCAAATCGGGGAAATCTCCTGGGCCAGACGGTCTACCAATAGAACTATTTAAGACCTATATAGATTGGTGGGCAGAACCCTTAGCCCAATTGTTTACTCTTATAGATAAATATGGGACCATACCTGAGATATGGTTAAGATCAATAATTATTCCAATCTTTAAAAATGGCGACCCAAAAGAACCAAGGAATTATAGACCGATAAGCCTACTATCAGTGATAGGGAAAATCTACGCTAAGCACCTCTTATCTAAACTTCTTACCTGGATGAAAAATCTAAATTTACCAGGGAAAGAACAAATAGGTTTCTCCAAAGGTTGCTCTACTCTAGACCACTGTCTTACACTTATGCATCTGGTTGAAAAATACAGATCCCAAAGGCAATCTAAGATATACGCTGCTTTTGTAGATTTTCGTGGTGCATTCGACTCAATTGACCGCCCAAAGTTGTGGAGGAAACTCATAGAATTAAAAATTGATCAGCGCTTATTGATTCTAATGCAAAATCTACATTCTTCCAATACCTGTCAAGTCAAACTTAACACCAAAGGTCACCTCTCCTCAGACATCCCAAACTCGAAAGGGGTAAAACAAGGGTGTATTCTTGCCCCCTTTCTATTTAATTTATTTTTATCAGACTTGCCAGATTACCTTCAAAAAATAGAATCACATGCCCCTAAACTCAATCAGAAACCAGTTCCTCTCTTATTATACGCAGACGATGCTGTCTTACTATCACTAACGAGCTTGGGTCTGAAACGTCTTATATCTTCACTGATCCTTTACTGCGAATGTAACAAACTCTCTATAAATTATGAGAAGACAAAAATTTTGGTCTTCTCGAATGGTTGGAAATTAGAGAAATGGAAAATAAGAGGGCAAGAAATCCAACAAGTGAAAATCCATAGATATCTGGGAATCTTATTCCAGAGCAACTTAGGGTGGGCAACCCATCGCACAAATGCCATAAAACAGGCAAAGTGCATCTCATCAGCAGTTGCCCGTTTTTATTATCAGAAAGGTAATCAATTTATTCCTGCGGCCAATCAGATATTTCAAGCAAAAGTGCAATCCCAGATATTCTATGGTATCCCGCTATGGGTCCAAGCATATAACAGTGATATAAAAAAGATTCACTCCAGCTTTTTGAGACGTATTCTTGGACTCCCTCTTATGATCAAATATGAAACAATGTGTGCAGAAATAGGCATACACACAATGGAATACTGGGCATGGTCCACCTCAATAAAGTATTGGTTACGCTGCCATTTTCGCTGCCCTCCATCAAGTCTGCTCGCTGATTTGCTCAAAGACCCTTATAAATCAAGATGGTATCAGCACCTTGAAAAAAAAATTGAATCTTTAGGCATCGAGCTGGAGCTCCTGTACAATTCTAATGAGCAATATATTCTCCATAATATCCTAACTAGACTAAAGGATGTCGAGAGACAAAATATTATGGCAGCTGTAAACAAAATTTGCTCCCCCAGATTCTACGATTTAAATATCTTAGATTGCAGAGCCAATTACGTCTCTAAATTAATAATCCCAGCCCAACGTAGGGCTTTTATGCTGGCCCGTTTGAATGTTTTTCCCTCAGCATTTGTCTGGGGAAGATATCAAAACATTCCCAGAAGCAAGAGATTCTGCAGATGTTCTATGAATGTCCCGGACACTGTAGAGCATATCCTCTTTCATTGCCCATTGTACAGTACGCTCCGTCAACGCGTGCTGTCCCCCCTTTCGGGTGGTCTGGAACCCCAGCAAGCTGAATGTGTGGGATTCTACCTATCCGACGCTGACCAAAGGGTAACGGCGGGGGTAGCCGAGTTTTTGGCAGCAGTCCTCCAAGGAGCAGGTTAACAAGGAAAACCACTGATTCTATATGTATATATCTATATTTGTATGTAGCCAACTCCTGCCTTTTTATATATATCTCAAGGCTTTTATATGTTATTTTCCTTTTATGGTTTTACCTGCATAATGCCTAATAAAGGTTTGATAAGTAAGTAAGTAAGATTAATCCATTTTGCATTACTTTCTATGGGAAAGTGTGCCTTCGTTTTGGAACGGACTTCCGGAACAGATTAAGTTTGAGAACCAAGATACCACTATACTAAGTAAAATGGACACAGGTAGGCCACAGCATTAATTTTTCTAGTTTCCCCTCCTGAAAACAAAGCAGGGCACATAAGTTTTAGAGCAGGCACCACTGGTTGTTAGCTAGGGATGATGGGAGTTGTAGTCCCAAAACATCTGGAGGGCCAAGTTTGCTTGTGCCTGTTTTAGACGGAGTGTCAAGGGATGTGCTCTTTTTGACCTTTTATTTCTGCCCTTTTATTGCCACAAGGTAGACAAGAGGGCCAATGTCTGGACTGTGAATCTAAACTACCTCAACTGCCACTGTACCCGCTAGAGAGAAGCAGCCGCTCTCTCCAAGGATCTGGAAGAGCTTCGGTCAGTTGCTATATCTGAGTTTAACCTACCTTGCTGGGTTGTTATGAGGGAGGGGCAGAAGGCAGAACTGCTAGGTTGGCAGGAGCAGGGACTGAGCAACGGCAGCTCACCCCGTCATGGGGATTCAAGCTGTCCTAGGCTCTGTGGTTTAACCCACAGCGCCACCCACGTCCCTTAAGAAACGTCAAGGCAGAGGCAAATTTTGCAGTGGAGGAGCTCACCATGACAGCCCCCACAGCCAATACCCCAAAGAGGGTCCAAAAATGCAAGCAGCTGCGGTGATCCCTATACTGTACATACACCCCATACAGGAACAGTATCTAACATAAGAACCCAATTTCTTAAGCTCATAAGACACATATAGAATAGTGAGCTGGCAAAGAGTACATATGTTGTATTTTGCTCAGTTGCTAGAGCATCAGATTCTTAATCGCAGGGTTGTGGGTTCGAGCTCCACGTTGGGCAAGAAGTTTCCTGCATTGCAGGGGGTTGTGCTAGATGACCCTTGTGTCCCCTTCCAACTCTAAAATTCTCTCATTCTGTGTTCACATCCCTGATTGGCCTGGGGCCAGCCACTGCCTGAGTGTAGTCTACCTCACAGGGTTCTTGTGAGGATAAAGTGAGATGAGCCGTGGTCACTAGCCAACTTCTCTCTCCCTCTGAAGCCCAAACACTTGCACACCATGCTGTGTCGTCTTTGCTTGGCCTGGGGAAAGCATGACCCTAATATTCTGGATACCACCCTCCCCAAAAATGGGCCAGCCCTGAGGAATGTCCTGCTGAAGCTCCTTGAGGAAGAGCGCATGGCTTGTCCGGAAGGAACCGCAAATAGAAGTGCTCCTGCTAGAAGGGCGAGTATATACGAATAACATTTTGTCTCACTTGTGCATACCATTTCCAGGGCCGGATTTAGGTTTGATGAGCCCCTAAGTTACTGAAGGTAATGGGGCCCTTAGTATGTCCAGCTGTCCTTTGTCAACAACAAATTGTCGCTGCTTTTTGTGTTGAATATATGCTGTTTGGTAGTTTATGGGCCTAATAAGTATCTAAAGCCATTTGCACACAGCAAAATATGTATTTTATCAAAGTAATGCAACCAGTCCATGCAGAATGTGGGCACCCTATATATAGAAATGAGCAAACCAGTGATATTTTAGGGAGCAGGCTAGCAGGCGGGGCCCATTACTTACATCATAGGAGCCTAAGGTAAAGGGACCCCTGACCATTAGGTCCAGTCATGGCTGACTCTGGGGTCGTGGCGCTCATCTCGCTTTATTGGCCGAGGGAGCCGGCGTACAGCTTCCGAGTCATGTGGCCAGCATGACTAAGCCGCTTCTGGCGAACCAGAGCAGGGCACGGAAATGCCGTTTACCTTCCCGCCGGAGTGGTACCTATTTATCTACTTGCACTTTGACATGCTTTGGAACTGCTAGGTTGGCAGGAGCAGGGACCAAGCAACGGGAGCTCGCCCCGTCGCGAGGATTCGAACCGCCAACCTTCTGATCAGCAAGTCCTAGGCTCTGTGGTTTAACCCACAGTGCCACAACACAAAGCACTGTTGCCGTGTGTAGGTTTTATTTATTTATTTATTTTTATTTTTTGGAAATGTACATCCAGGTTTTGCCTTTAAATTTTTTGTGGGCCCCGCAAGAGAGTGCAGCCCTAAGCTGTAGCTTGTTTAGCTTATAGGTAAATCCGGCACTGTGACCACCCCGCTTCTGCCCCCTCGCCACCCCCCTACCTTAAAAGGGCAGAGTTTAGAGAGCCTTCCACTTCTGCACGGCCACGACGCGGAAAGAGGCAAAGATGCACCAAGAGAGTTGCAGAAAAAAGCTCAGCCCACCCGAAAGCGCAGCAGCAGCAGCAGCAACTCGCCTCCTTTCCTTTTCCAGACGGCGCGCCGAAAGGCGGGGAAACCAACCAGAAAGCGCGACGGGAGGAAGCCGAGCAGCAGCAGCAGCAGCAGGAGGAGGGGCTCGAGAGGAATATTGGGCGGATCATACGGACTAGCGGCGCCGGGGAGGAGGAGGCGGAGCTCTGCTTTCCCTGTTGAATACTGTATGAGCTTTCGAGGCTCGCGTCTCTGGCGATTTAGCGCACGAGTCCTCGGAAGGGTGTGCTGTGTAATTGCATAGTTTTTACAGTGCCAGATTTACTTATAAACTAAACGAGTTATAGCTTTTGGGGGACCCAAAAAATTTAAAGGGAAAAAACCTGGATGTACATTTCCCAAATATAAAACAAATAAAATAAAACCTACATATAGCAACAGTGTTTGGCGTTGTGTAGGCTCCTCTGATGTAAGTCATGGGTAGGTAAACTAAGGCCCGGGAGCCGGAGCCGGCCCAATCGCCTTCTAAATCAGTGGACAGTCTGGGAATCAGCGTGTTTTTACATGAGTAGAATATGTCCTTTTAATAAAAATGCATCTCTGGGTTATTTGTGGGGCATAGGAATTGGTTCATTTTCTCTCTCCAAAATATAGTCCAGCCCCCCCACAAGGTTTGAGGGACCGGACCCCTGCTGAAAAAGTTTGATATCCCCTGATGTAAGTAATGGGCCCTGCCTGCCAGCCTGCTCCCTAAAATATCACTGGTTTGCTCATTTCTATATCAATTACTTTGATAAAATACATATTTTGCTATGCGCAAATGGCTTTAGATACCTATTCGGTCCATAAATTACCATATGGCATATATTCAACACAAAAAACAGCAACAATACGTCTTTGATATATCACAAGTTTAGAAGGATATTGACAAGCTGGAATGTGTGCACAAGGAGAAGTGATCAAGATGATCTGGAAACCAATCCTTATGAGGACTGGTTGAGGGAGCTGGAGATGTTTAGCCTGGACAAGAGGAGACAGAGAGGCTATGTGATAGGCACCTTCAAGTATCTAAACGGGATGTCACAGGTGAAGCATGCATATTTGTTTTACTTCCACCTGTAGTTGTGAAAGGCTTTAAATCAGAAGATTTAAAGGGTGGTATAACATAACGCAGGTGGCGCTGTGGAGGGACGCAGGTGGCGCTGTGGGTTAAAGCCTCAGCGCCTAGGACTTGCCGATCGAAAGGTCGGCGGTTCGAATCCCTGCGGCGGGGTGGGCTCCCGCTGCTCGGTCCCAGCGCCTGCCAACCTAGCAGTTCGAAAGCACCTCCAGGTGCAAGTAGATAAATAGGGACCGCTTACCAGCGGGAAGGTAAACGGCGTTTCCGTGTGCGGCTCTGGCTCGCCAGAGCAGCGATGTCACGCTGGCCACGTGACCCGGAAGTGTCTCCGGACAGCGCTGGCCCCTGGCCTCTTAAGTGAGATGGGCGCACAACCCCAGAGTCTGTCAAGACTGGCCCGTACGGGCAGGGGTACCTTTACCTTTACCTTTACCTATAACATGAGCCATATTCATCGACCCATTGAAATACCTGTTACTTAAATCCGTTTATTTCCGTGGGTCTCCTTTGAGTATGACTAACGCTGGATATCACCACCAATTTTTGTGGGTTTATAAACTGTCTTAATTTAAAATCAATCCACTGTATTTGCTAGTCTCATCTTGCAGATGGTGCTTAACAAATTTAATTACTCAAGTATTTTGGGCACGGGTTCAACTGGAAGCACATAAAAGAAGCTGGCAACATGACATTATGTATCAGTAATCACAGATGAAACTATGTTGCTCATAGGCACCGGGTGGGGTGGGGGCTCCAGCCCCCACAACATTCCCCATGAAGGGGCTGGGCATCCATGTTTTTTTGCACCATGGGGGCCTGCGTACCCCATGACAGCATGCCCGCCAGTGTGTGCATCTGATGTCAGATGCCCACACACCCCGGGTATCCATGGTCCTGGGGTCAAGCCAGTGGGCCTGATGTTGCTGCATATTAATAATATTATTACCTGGAATATACTTTCTTAAAGGACAATGATAAATGATGGCCAGCAGCTACAGAGATGCTGCTTTGCAGACGAAAAGCAAGGAATACCGAATAAGAGCTCATGCTATGAAAATAAGGACATAAAAGGAAGACCAAAACCATACCCCAACAAAACAAAGGAGTTTATTTTCCAAAATAGGATGTTCATAAGCTAAACAAATTAACAGCCGAATGATGTAGGTGATGCTAACTTTGTTAACAGACACAAACTGTACCAAGTTATGACAGTGCAATATTAAACAGCACTATTTACATGCATATTTACAACCTCTGTTGTCTTTACATAAGTTATTTTACCTACTGCTTGGGAAATTTCACACACACATCTTGTGTTAAGAAATAGACTCTACTTAATCTATTCAATATAAAACGAGGAACCCCCAAAAAAGCCAGACATGTTCCTGGGCAACATTTCATAAAGACAAAAATAGATGCTTAAAAAGGGAAGGGACAATAACCAGCAAACATTTAGGGCTTAATTTCTGTAATAAAAAACTGTTTAGCTCTATACAAGTGATTGTATATGGTATCTAAATTACCAAATTGAGAAGTAACAGAAATGCCAATTTCTGAGCATCACAGTTCAAAGCAACACACATTATTGTGCAACACTGAACTAAAAACAGAATCATGTCAATTTTTTTTTGAAGAATATAGGGCAGGAAACAAATAGAATTCCTCAATTGAGACATCACTCTCTCTCGAAAGTAAATGATGAGATGGTGTGAGACTTCCATTTCCCTCTGTCACTGTGAAGTGGGATTGCAAACCATGATTTGTAAGCAATCCTGATTAGCACTAATCATAGTTTGCTCAATTTATGCATCATGACAAACTATGGCTAAGGTAAATCAGGAAAGGCAGAAGGAAGGAATCAAATGTGAGTTTGGGCTGAAGAGGTATAAATGCGGAAGACATGCCTGTTCCTCCAAACTCATTTACGCTAACCTGACATCTAAATTGAACCAGCATTTTGGGAGATCACCAACCTGACATTTTAACCAAGTGAATTTCATTTGAAAACCTTTATGAACTAAAATGCCTACCATATTTAGCTGTTTGAGAGCAATACTCTATGTGCAGATTTTCAGTTTCCCCCCAGGGTGGATGAGTAGTAGGAGTTTTCATGATTGTGAAACATTTGGCAGTTCATGACCCTAAAAAATATAGGATGACAGCCATATCCTATACGAAGGCGAGGAAGTACAATTGCAAAGTCATAGTGTATTTTATGATTCTAGGAATTTTCCTTTCTTAAAAAAGTGATAATGTACCACGACAACCCTTAGATTTGCAGATTAATGTGAAATGTTTGAAATAAAATTTGTTCCAGTCAAAACATTGTTTATTTAACTGTACATAAAATAAACTATGATATATATATACACATTGTTTAAGTTACAGGATTTAAGTTTACATTTTTTTTGGCAGATTCTGTTTAATAAAATGGAAATTGCATAACTTAACTGCTAGGAGAAACTTAATTTCCTTTGTTTGGTATGGATATTAAAGATTTTCCATCCCTTCTATTTGCTATTCATACCTATGCTGGTTTTTGTTTTTCTTCTTTAAAAAAAACACACCACTATTATTCACGTGTAGCATTTCACTGTTTCCTTTTGCGTTCTGATTCTAAGCAAAACTTTTCATATGCTTCTTCAATTTCTGGGTCCATCTCATCGTCATCATCATCATCATCAAAATACCTACAAAAGAATCCATATGTTAGATGACTATCTTTTCCAGTCACAGAAGACACCATCTTTAAGAGCAAGATAAACACCAGGATCAAAGCCCCATTTTTATACCTATATGTACCCTTGACAATAAACAGAACAGATTGCGCCAATTTGACATGGAAGTATTTTGCACAAGCTAAGTTCATCTGTCCAATCGCATTATAATTACAAAATGCTCAAGTGTTTGGAATAAGGTTGTGCAATATTTCAGAAAAGAAACTTACACAGCACTGGATTCAAAGAAGTGTGAAAGCAATGAGTTTACTCATTAGTGTGATTTTGCAAAATGCTGTGCAAGTGCTAGTGGAAGACTTTGCACAATAAAGTTTCTGGAGCTGTGGTACAGTGCGCCTGCAACTTGGATATACACAGGGTGCATTCCGTTTCCCACTGCAAGGTAAGCCCTAATGGTCAGATTGCATATGATTTAACTTTGGTATTATTCTTATTCTTATTATATTTATACCTTCATGCTCTCAAGTGCAAAGCAAGTCTTGCTTTCCTGTGAGCAACTGTCTGTGCTCCAATCACTAGGGCTTGCTCTACACATGTGTGGAAGACTCAAGCTATAAACAGTTAAATATATGGAGGAGTCCTCATAAGAAAAAGGAAAATGATCTTGTGCAAAAGGAAGAAACCCTATCACAATAATTCCATTTTTCTTGTGCAGTGCTCTTCTGTGAAGACAGGAATTCTGTAAGCAGAAGAGGCTTTCTGCTCAGAGCCAAGCTGTTTTTTTCCTGAATGTACAGAAATTTTATTTTCAAAAGCAACACTATTTTAGTAGAAAAAGATGTAATTTGATTGGTGCACCAGAGAATGCCAACAAAGCAAAATTACAAGGTGAGGCATATCCATTAGAAACTTTATTGTTTATAAGATGATTTTTTTAAAAGGTCAAGTTTTGATGAAAACACTCTTGAAAAGTGGTGCCCTAATTCAGGATTTCAGACAACAAACTGAAGCCAGGATACGTTTAGATTAAAATGTCAGACTGAAACAAGAACTTACGGATCTCCAGCTCCTGATAAGTCTGTTCCATTTTCCTCATACTCATGAAACAAATCTTGTCTATCAAGGAGTTCTTGGTATTTCTCTTGATAATCTATGATAGAATTTTTTTATTTAAAAAATTAAGCTGCATTTCAAAGTATAGTTCATTCACTATACCCATAACTAAAACTGCACAGTCAGTAATACACAAATAAATGTTTGGATGTATCTAAGTAACAGATGTGCAAAGCATGATCAGTGTAAATTTGATGCTGTTTCAAGTACCACTTACAAGATTTTCGGCACATCACTTTGTTGCACTCCATTCCATCAACATAAGGTTAAGAAGATTAGGTGAAATTAACAAGCTGCTTCAGCAAGCAAATACAATGATACAAATTCACACTCTCACAAAAGAAAAAGGTTGCAAGAACCAAGAAAGGGGTAGAATACCACAAGGCTTCAATTCACAGCAATCATAGAGGAAAAACTTTATTTCAATCCTATAATTTGTTGCTAATAATTCACTAAGAAGAAGAGTTTGGATTTGATATCCCGCTTTATCACTACCCGAAGGAGTCTCAAAGCGGCCAACATTCTCCTTTCCCTTCCTCCCCACAACAAACACTCTGTGAGGTGAGTGGGGCTGAGAGACTTCAGAGAAGTGGCACTAGCCCAAGGTCACCTAGCAGCTGCATGTGGAGGAGCAGAGATGCGAACCCGGTTCCCCAGATTATGAGTCTATCGCTCTTAACCACTACACCACACTGGCACACTAACAAATGAGAAAAGCCGTAATGGTTCTGCATTCCAGTTTGACTCCCAGCCTTCCCATGTTGAGCAGGAAGGTCTGCAGGGGGCTTCTAAGCAAGTCCAGTTGAACACTTAGTTGACCACTTTCAGACTTTCCTGTTCAACATGGGAAGGCTAGCGGTGGCACTTACATGGTTGAGGCTGGAGTGCACTAACGCTACTCAATTTGCCATTCCCTAGTCAGGTGTTAACACCTGAACAGGGCTACTGTTTAGGTGCCTGGCCAGAGTCAAGGGTTTCCTGTTGCTGTTCTGTTCTTGTTGGAGAGGGAGAGATAACAAAGTTCTTGTTTAGCTTCCTGGTGTGTCCTCTAATCCTTCCACAGCTAACATTAAAGCTATGGGTGGGATTCACTAAGAGAGCCCCATTAGTGGAAACCCTGTGCAAGGGCTTCTGCCTGAGCAACGGGACTCCCCCCCTGCCTTCTTAAACTGGCTCAGTTCTGTGTGTGTGTGTGTGAGAGAGAGAGAGGGGGGGGGGAGAACACCCAGAACAGTATGTGGGGAGAGGAAAGGATGGTTGTTCCATCTGCCAAGCGGCAAGCTTGTTCAATGTTGAATTCCACCTAACGTTAATACAGGAAACTTCCCATTTGTGCGGAGGTTTTGTTCTGGGTCATTGTGTGCTTGCATGAAACTGCAAACCCACTGAAAAGGCCTGCTAAAACCCCATCCCTTTAGTGATGTTTCAGTGAAGTCATTTCTGGGTTCAATGCTGTGCATGTGTGCAGGATGGTGCATATATTGGTCGCGCCTAAAACGGGAGTTGCCTGTACATTTTTACAGATGTTTTCTTTAATATCAGACTTCATGAGCTCCTCATATAATTTCTGCCTAACTGCCCCCTCCCAATCAAGTTGTTGACATACCTGGATCTGCTGCAGTGAAAGGCACACCTTCAGATGTGTAAAACGTTGGTTCATTCTGAAATCAAAATATGATTGTGTTTATCAGTAACTACTTCCACATTTTATCAGTACTTTATACATAGTCTGATAAATGCATCTGAAGCAAGAGGAAACACAAGTATTCATTACCATAAAGTAATTAGGGTCATTTTCTGGAGTTGCTTCCCTGTATGTTGAAGTTATATGCACCCTTCCCCAGTTACTTGACCGTAGTTCTACCAGTTTCAGAAGCATATGCTTTACATCTCTGTAAAAAGAAAGTACATAATAAAACTCACTGCATTTCCAACACGAGGGGGTAGTTTACTCACTGCTTGCAATCAGAACATAAGGGAGAAACAAAACAAAACTGATACCTGTTGCTCATTTAAACTGTTGCTCAGTTTAAAACAATGTTTTAACTAATTGCCAAAGACAATTTAATTTGAAAAGTAATCATTTACATTTATATATTTATTAAATTGTATATCACTCTTCATATGAAGATCTCAACTTTGAATTTGAAGTCAATACTCTCATTCAGTCAACACAAACATGACATTGGTGACCACACCCACACCCCTGAAGAAAAGGGAAGGCTATTTTTGCTGATGTCCTGTTCCTCTGGGGGTGCTTTTTTTGAGGGCTGCATGATGAAGGCAGCAGTGAGAATTGCCTAAAATCGCCTCCCCTCTCCTTCCATTAGTGAAGGCATCTACTGGATCAAAAGCGTATCAGTGAGCACAATGGCACCAGTTGGATTCCACCCATTGATTACCAAAGACTGGTCTATTTGAAAGCAGTATGACTTAAACCATGTCAGAAATTTCAGCACAAGTTGTATTAAAGATACCACAACAACAATTCTTAACTACAGTAATGATCAGAAAGCTTTAAAAGCTGTTCCACCTTAAGAGATGGCAAAGAACAGTAATCATCCCAAATGGAAAGCTAGGAAGCAATGATTTTCTCACTACCTGCTGCAATTTGCATCCAAGACAACATTTTCAATTTTCTGTATCATTTCATTCATATAAGTCTTTCCTTTTTCTTTCCATGCATCTTCTAGTACTGAGCCTGTCAACTAAAGAACACATACTATTAGCAGACATTTTCAAAATGTGAATTTAAGGTTAATGACATTTCTGCAATCACAGGATCTGTGCTGAAGGCCTTCATAGTACTTTCTAATTATTTAATTGATTAAATGCATTTCTAAACAGCTTAATATTTAAAACTCTTCAAGCAGCATAAAAATAAAAAAGCATAGAAACACCCCACCCTGCAAATCTAAGCTACTTGGATATCCTTCTATGGAAACAAGAAGCTGCTTGGATGTTCTTCCAGTATTTATTATGCCACACATATGTAACAGCCTCATGCATAGATCTCTTTATTCTTCTGTTAGAGTTGCCATAGTAGGGGAGATAATAAAACCACCAAGCTTTGCACACCACTGGTTGAATGCTCTTGAAACCTATTTTTATGATTAATCACATTCTTTATTCCAGTATACCTGAAGGAGCGTCTCTACCCCTATCGTTGTGCCCAGACACTGAGGTCCAGTGCCGAGGGCCTTCTGGCAGTTTCTTCACTGCGAGAAGCCAAGTTACAGGGAACCAGGCAGAAGGCCTTCTCGGTAGTGGCGCCCTCCCTGTGGAATGCCCTCCTACCAGATGTCAAAGAGAAGAACAACCACCAGACTTTTAGAAGACATCTGAAGGCAGCCCTGTTTAGGGAAGCCTTTAATGTTTAACAGACCACTGTATTTTAATATTTTGTTGAAAGCTGTGGAAACCCAGCCAGATGGGCGGGGTATAATCATCATCATCACCGTCATCAAATCTGGCTCTCTTTGAAAAAAGTTTGGGCACCCCGATTAGATCAAGTATGATGTAGAAAACAACTCTTAATAATGAAAACATCATACTTTCAGTAGTTTCACCGCACAGGTTAAATTGTTGTCCACAGGATTAGAGAAAAGGGTGTTCAGTAATTCATGAAGTCCAGTCTGAAGAATCTCTGCTCGGGTTAGCTGACCTTTAGTTCCTTTTACCTATAAAAATGCACATATGAATGTTTACATGCCATTAAAATTAGTGTAGTTTGGAACCACTGGTTTGATGACTTCAAAATTAAAAATATTGCAAGTCATTTAAACCCGAGTGTCTGGAATTGTATTTTCCTATATAAAACTAGCTGCTTACAGAACCATAAACCAAAAGCCCATGATCAGGGGTCTATACATTATATCTGGGATAGGAAGTAAAAAATACTTTTACTAGCCCAGAAGAATACAGTAAAAATGCCCTGAGCAGATGCAGACTGCCTTTGCTTTTTCAACAAACCACTCTGCTCCTCCCAAAGAACAAAGAAAGGCCAATAGCACAGACGGCACTATGCTAAACCACCTGTGGATCTCTTTCTGAAAATTTAGCATTGCACCTTCCTCCCTGTTAAGTATGTGGCTAAAGAACACACACCCTCCCCTTTCTTTTCTGGCTTTGGGGAGCCATTTCTCTATGTTTCTTTTCGGCATCAGTAAGTCTTCTCCCCTTTTAAAAATCAACAAGACTACTTTGTTCTGCAAATATATATATTCTGCCTGCTTGCTAAATCAGGAATAATGATTTTGTACACTTGAATAGCTAAGAGGAAATTTAAAGCCACCTTTTATAATAGTTTGTTGAAATCAATGCTACTTAACTACGCTAAATACTTTATTTGCCAATTGCACTACATTACTTAGGCTTAAGAAGCCTAATTCTAGGAAGCTGGCTGGCAGATAAAGTATTTAGAAATTGATACATTCATGCTAGCATTCCTAATCACCTAATAATTTTGGATTAACTTTACTGTCTGAATAAGCCTCAAGAATATTCTGGGCCCTTCCCTTAAACACTCAGTTTTGGTTAGAAAAGAAAGAAAATACTTCAGTCTACAATGAAACTATACTAAACCTTGTCATCTACACCAGCCATTCCATCAGGCTACAGGAGAGGGAAAGAGCTGGGAATGTAGGTCTCTCCATCAGTTCTGCTGAAGGACCCAACAACTTTTGACTCCTCTTGGCCTCAAACGCTTTCCATTCTAGATGGTCATTAGAAGAACTAACTAGGAAATATTGCTTGAAGCCCCTGCCCTTCCGATCCTTTTTTCTTCATGTATTTTATACTGTAAGCCTCAGAGCAGGGACCATCTTACCAATAGTGACTTGGTTATGGGAGCTCTTTCTAACCAGGATAAAATGCTTCATGTTAAGAATAAACGAGTGTATAGCAGTTTTGTTTAGGGAAATAAAGTGATAAAGGATAGTAGCAGAATTCTACTCAACTGCTCATTAAGGAATATATAGTTCACACCATCCAATGTTTTGTCAAGTAAGCAAAAAGGCACTTGGATGTTTCAACAAGGATTTGGACACTTTAAATAATAATTTTACTGAAATTATGCAATAAATAAGAGAACTCTACGCTAAAGGTATGATACTTATTTTTAGATTTTTACTGCTTTTGACTTATAGTCAAAATGTATGCTTAGATCCTTTTCTCACCACTGCTCTGATTTTTTTAAAACCAAATCCCTTTACCTCTAGATTTAGATAAAGCTCAGCTAAAAATAGCACAAATGCATGAAATCTTTTCCGTGCAGCTTCATCTCCTTTGGCAGCTTCATCTCTATTTTCATACTCTTTTCGACACCTAGAAAAGACATGTTTTAATCAGCAATATTCTCAACGTCAGTCAGTTCTAGTCATACAAAAAAATTGAAAACCTGCAGTTAAAAGCCAGTATTAATGGGGAATAATAGGCAAAGGATAGATTAAAATGGGATGGCGTATAATGGAAACAACTGCATATCCAGGGCTTCATTTCGTGAGTATGGTTGTTCACTACTCAAATAGATTGCTGCCATTAATTTAAATGCACCCTTCATATATTTAGCTATATATTTCTGGGTTCAGTTACACTCAGGTGTAATTAAGAAAGGGATATGCAGATAGCACTGACTCAACTGTCAATAGCTTCCACCGAGATCTATAATGCAATATAAAATGAGATGTTGTCCAAGATAAATTTGTGAAGAGGCAAAACTTCCCCAGATTACTAGAGACCCATCCCAGCTGTGTCCGTGAATGAATGCTGAAAAGCTTACACAGATGGAACGTTTGTAATAGGGTAACATTGAATTCCACCCAGAGAAAATATACCAGATGAATGTTCAAGCATATTCATCACTTTTCATTCGTTAGAATAAAAAAGCTGAACTTCAGCACTACCGGCACCCAGTTTTTTACCCACTAAGTTATACAAGTTGCAGTTAAGTTTATATATATGGTATTATTTATAAGCATGGGAACACTTAGAGATACACACACAAATGTATTCTTGGTTGGGTGGGGGAGGAAAACAACGGATTGTTTATCTAAAAAAAAAAATTCAGGTGGTCTGCTTTCTGCAATTATGCAGGCTAGAAATTTGCATTAAAAATGAAAGCTGGGACTCTTGGAAACATGGAGAGAATATAGAATATACACAGACTAAATTAAGGCTGGTTGACTGTCAGCAGCTTCTCCTTCATTACTATAAAATCTGTAAGTTTTACTTACTAGAACATGCCAGCCAAAATATTTGAAAAGAAGTGGAGATAAGAAATGAAGCAAAATGAAGCAAAAATCCCAAAATGCCTCTGATGTATAGGGGCAGAATATAATTATGCAACACATAAAATTGTTCTGGTAGTCCACTGGGCAATCTCTTGAATCAGATGTTTAAGTAGTGAAGAAACACAAGAAAATCAAGCCAATTTTGAGCATGACTGATTAGTGTCATAAAAATACAGATACTGACCTGTGAAGCAGTAATTGTCTAAAGTTGCCACTTTGCGGATTAATGGTGAGATTATGAGAAAGATAATTGCACAGCCTTGCTCCCATATAAGAAAAATTTGGAACAGATGTAGCCTTTCAAACAAAAGAATAACTGGAATTAAAATTACAAAATGCTGTGGATTTCTTGTACTTAAAATATTTTCCTTGACCCCTCCACAAGAACTTGAAAAGAATATTCAGCTAACCAGAAATCACTGTTTTTTAAAGGCCCCAACAACAACCCGCAGCTAGGCCTCCTCTAAGGCTCAGTTAACTCAGTTCTTATTTATTATAATGCATCCTTTCTTATACTCATGTGCCCCCTTGGTATAATTTTGGCGTTTGAAACACTTAGTTCCTTGCTTTTCCCTTAAGTCCCACAGCTGCAACACTGCTACCCCCCACTCACAGCCATCTCAGAAAACAGTTGTGAGTTATCTTTGTACCGAGTCCTCTAATTGATAAAAAGAGTTCAATTCAAGGTCTCTGTCCTCATTTTCAAAACTTCCGTGAGGTTTCAAATTCGCTTTTGGCAGAAAGACATCTTCTACATCCTCAACATTTGATAGTAAATATTATCTAACTGAATTTATACAATACCCGGAGCAGAAAAAGACGCAAAAACCAGTGCGTTGTGAAATATAAAAACAACTACAGGATACATTGTAATGTTAGCAAAGTGACAGATATCTCTCTCAAGTTATGGATGCTCTTTAAAGCACAGCTTTCCAAACTGTGTCGCGACATGTTAGTGTGTCGACTGCAGTGTGTAGGTGTCGTGCAAATGCTCCCTGCGCTCGACCCGTGGCTGGAAAGGGGTTAGTTTAACCTCCGATTTGCTAGTAAAACTGAATTACTGTGTTGCAAAATGATGCATGTCTAAAAAGTGTGTCACCAACATTAAAAGTTTGGAAAGCTCTGCTTTAAAGATTCAGCCTTTAAAATTAATTGGGTCATCTTCTGGTTTGGATGTATGGCTAGTAAGACAAAAGTACATAATGCCCATGGCTTGAACTGCATTTTTCAACGCTAAAAAAATGCCAACTAACAGAAGTGAGGAATGATATTGCAAAAATAACATTAAGTAGCCTCAGAAAGCAGTACGTATTTCCTTTGGAGTAGGCCATATTGAACATAGAAGGCCTTACATCTCAGTAAACAAACAATGGAGAAGGTTGCAAGTGAAAAAAGGGATCAAAGAGGTATTTTCCTATTTCGTATCTAAGAAGTCCTACTTAAACTTTGATTTCTGAATTGGCATTTGCACGTGCCCTGACCTTAGCTTATTATTCAGTGAACTATGACACTAAGAGCATTGAAACTGGAACTAATATTCTATTTTTAAATCATTTCCTAGAATTTTAAGTAGGCTACAGTAAGGTTTCATAAAGCAAATGAACTTCCCCCCAAAAGGAAAAAAATAATACTTTGGATATAAGAGTTTGTTATCTTTTTCCATTTGCTTTGTGTAGTAAAAGACATTCAGTGAAGATTAAACAATATTTCTAAGCTATAACGCAGAATGTAAGTTTCCTTCATGCCAAACTTTAAAAAACAGGGAGAGCGTCATCATTCTGCAGCCCATTACTCAAAGGTACACACCTTTCTGTCACTATTTTAAATTTGCATGGCAAAATTGCAAGGAGTTGGTCCTCACTATCAAGGAAGAGCTGACCAACGAAGTGAAAGTACTAGGAACCAGGGAAGGAAGTGATCACAGCCTCTTGGGTTTCATTGTACAGAGGGATGGGAAAGCTGAATGTAGCTAGACATGCACTCTGCACTTTAAGAAGCTAGATTCAAAAAATCCTTAAGGAACTACTGGGTGAAATTCCATGGTCAAAAAAATTCAAAGACGAATGGCAGTTTCTTAAAGGTGAAATACTGAAGGCACAAAACGCAGACAATGCCGACAAGAAAAGTGGGAAGCATCTAAAGAAACCAGTGGGGTTGCATAAGGAACTCACAGATGAGCTGAGATGTAAGAAGGGCATGTATAAGAAATGGAAGAAAGGGGAAATCACAAAGGAAGAGTATACATGAATAGGCAACAGTTGCAGGAAAGTTAGGAGGGTCAAAGATCAGAATGAACTCAGGCTTGCAAAAGAGGTTTATTCAGCTATGTTCAAAGCAAGAAGAAGAACAAGCAAGTAGTAGGTCCTTTGCATAGAGATGATTGACAAATGCTATTGGGTGACAGAGAAAAGATGGAACTGCTCAACACCTACTTTGCCTCTGTCTTTCCCAAAATGAAAGCAGTGTCCAGCCTGGTAATAACAGCATAAATGATGCAAGGAGAGAGCTGCAGCCCAATATAGGAAAAAGCAAGGGAATACCCAGCTACTTGAAATCTCCAGGGCCTGATGAGCTGCACTGAAGTATACTAAAGGAACTTGCAGGTGTAATCTCTGAGCCTTTGTCTTTAATCTTTGAGAAAACTTGGAGAATAGGTCAGGCACAGACAACTACCAACTACTGTCAGCTTGACATTGATAGCAAGAAAGGTCCTAGAACAGATAATTAAATGGTCAGTCTGTGAGCACTAAGAAGAGGATGCTGTGATAACTAAGACCCAACATGGGTTTCTCAATAATAAGCCATGTCTGATGAATCTCATTTCTTTTTCTGATAGGAGTTTCAAGCTTGGTGGATCAGGGGAATGCTGTGGATGTAGTCTTATCTTGATTTCAGAAAGGCTTTTCACAAAGTCCCCCATTATCTTCTTGTGGAGAAGCTGGTAAAATGTGTGCTGGACAAGGTAACTCTTAGGTGGATTTGTAGCTGGTTGACTGACCGAACCAAAGAGTGATCACAAATGGTTTCTCATCATCCTGGAAAAAAGTGACAAGTGAGGTCCTGCAGGGCCCATAATTGTTCAATGTCTTTATAAACGATTTGAATGAAGGAATCGAAGGGATGCTCATCAAATTTGCACATGGAACCAAACTAATGCTGCAGAAAATAGAATCAGAATTCAGAATGACTTTAACAGACTGGAGAACTGGGCCCAAACTAACAAAATGAATTTTTATAGGGACAAATGTAAGGTTTTACACTAAGGCAGGAATAATCAGATGCACAAACATAAGATGGAGGACACCTGGATTGCCAATAGTAAACATGAAAAGGATATAGAGGTCTTAGTTTACCACAAGCTTAACATGAGTCAACAGTGTGATGCAGCTGCAAAAAAGCAAACACTCTTCTAGGCTGCATGAAAAGAAGTATAGTGTCACAATCAAGGGAAGTCATAGTCCTGCTCTATTCTGCCCCTGTCAGTCCACACCTGGAATACTGTCCCCAGTTCTAGACACCACAGTTTAAGGTTACTGACCAAGCTGGAAAGTGTGCAGAAGAGGGCAACCCAGATGATCAAGGGTCTGGAAACCAAGCCCTATGAGGAACGGTTGAGAGAACTGGTTATATTTAGCCTGAACAAGAGGAGACAGAGAGGAGATATGATAGGCATCTTCAAGTATCTAAAGGGATGTGACATGGAAGATGGAGCAAGATTGTTTTCTCCTGCTCTGGAGGGCAGGACTTGAACCAATGGCTTCAAGTAGAAGATTCTGTCGGGTTTTACGATGTCTCTCCCACACAAGATGTGGCAGGCTGACAGGTTAATTACTCTTAGATTCATTTAGTAATTACACAGAAGCTGCAGTCCAAGCTCTCGTAGCTCAGTCTTCACTGGATAAACCAGCTGGCCCCAATGGATGACACTGTCTGCACCCGCAGGACACCCTCCACTTTTTGCCCCACCTCCTGCTGGGCTGACGTTGCCCCAGTACCCGGCTCTTCCTCCTGCTCCGAGGGGATTTGGGTGCAGCCAGTCCCTCCTCCTCTTGAACCTAGTCTAACAGAGGCTGTTCCCCTGCAGCCGGCTCTGTGGAACAGTCTCACTCGGGAGGTGGTGAAATTTACTTCATTTGAGGTTTTTAAGTAGAGGCTGGATAGTCATCTGTCATGGATGCTTTAGTTGAGATTCCTGCATTGTGGGGGGTTGGAGTAGCTGACCTTTGAGGTCCCTTCCAAATCTACAATTGTATGAAAAGCTTCATCTCTAGTGTAAATAATTAACATCCAGATCTTCAAAAGCTCCTAAAGGCTCAATCTTTTATTTTATTTTAATAAAAGTAAACTTGATGGGATACCATGTTAATGTGAGATTAGAAATTCATGTAGATATTTTATATATATTATGCAACCTGTCCATCAAACATGACATATATATACACACACTCTACCTGTTGGTATATGAGCTCAACAAGTTCTTGTAATGCTTCATCTGTAGTGACACAAGCATTTACAGTTTCTGAAAAATGTGCTCTTTCAGTTTCAAAACAAGCCGGCTGTTCTGCAAGGTGGTTGAGAAAGTCCTGCACATATTCTGTTAGAGTTGGAAATCCATCACAACCATCTTCCAAAGAAGATTCCTAAAAGCGATTATAGTCAGCTTTGGAATTAAACTTATTATCAGTTCTCATTCAAATGGCTTCAACAACTTATATTTACCAATAATAGCGGAAGGAAGGCAAAATAAATAAAGCAATCTGAAGTTTAAAAAACACACAACCCTGGAACAGTCTTAAACTGGGCATAAAGTTCTACTAGGGGGCCTTGTTAACAATCTTGTGGTGAGCCATGCTGTCCTGTCCACACACCATGAATACTTGCTGTTGGTGAATTACAGCTAAGTTATAGCTACTGTAAAATAATATATAACAACAAGACTGGGTGGTATGTCACAGGCACAGGATGCCCAATTCACTCAACAGGAGCTGTTTCAGCTAGGCAGTTGCAATGGCATTGGAATTTGTTTGTGTGTATGCGCACACTCTAATTAGCTATTTTTCCCTCAACTAAAATCTTCTACATTTATTCATTTTGTAATTATTATGTGCATATATAAAATGTAAACATTGTTGCTTTTTAGAGATGCTACTGCAAAAAAGCAAACAAGCTGATTTTTTCATACAGACCAGAAACAGTATATAAATGGACTTTCTGCCTCCCCTTCCAACTTATAGCCCTCCCCAAATCCACAATGGCAACCCATGTGTTACATTATAGCAAAAGATACTTAGTTTTATGGAAAGGTATTTGAAGTCAAGTATACTAGCACTCTTAATAATATTAATAATGTGCTGTGTGCAGTACTGGCACATAATCAAAAAAGAGGGAGAGGCTGTCCTCTCAGATCAGACAGCTAGATATTAGAGAAGTGTATACTTTTACATATACACACTACTAATACATATATTTTTAAATAGGCAGGGCCTATTAGAAGGCTTTATCCACAAAAGCCCATGTCATTCAAGAGCAAACTTTTTCAAGCAGTCCCTAAGGCATTCTAAAAATTTCAGCAATCTGAAAATGTTGTGTACAGATTGCCTAGGTGACCTAATATTAGACAAATCAAAAGTTGCAGACAAAAGTGTCTATGGGTGGCATATTTATTCATTTTAAACCATTTGGTGTTTAAGGATCTCTAAAACACCAAGAGAAATTAAGGGATGGAATTTTCAACTTCCAAGATCAAAGTCATTTCTTACAAAGAAGATTAACAAATCTAGCAGAATGTTCACATTGGCCTCACTTGCTTGGAAATGGAAGAGAGAGGAGGCTAAATACTTACTGTAAGATTAGGGGTATATCCTGAGGGGTAAAATTCAGGTGCATTCACAGAAAGCTTTGATATTACCACTGGAGCCACAACCACTTGAGGTTTAGCCATTCCTGATTTAGAACTATTTTTTTCTGGTAAAGATGTAGCTCTTGCCTGTTCTGAAAATTTAAAATATGAAGAAACTGAGTTTGCATGTTTCAACCAGAAGTCATTTAAAATACCCTCCCCCAACAGTGTACTGGGCTCCCAAAATCTTGTTGGCATCCCTGCTCTTCTGCTCATTGTTTCTCTTTCTCACTATTGACATTATACAACCACTAGCACTTAAATAAATCACTTTTGTCAGGGTCAACCATGGAAAAAGGAAACTAAGCTCAGCTTTAAAGCTAGGAAGAATTAAAAGACTTTACTATCATTGTAGTGCAGTCTCTTAAACACAAGGCAGTTCTATGACAGCTGAGAGATGGCTTTATTCCTTTACTAGAGAAGATACACAATTTAGACACAGTTCTTGCCACAGGCATATAGGTGGCTGTTAATATACATGGTGTTCATAAAGTTATAAAGAGCTGCATCATACCACATCAGGAAAACTCCAAATGTGAGAATAAAATTTATACCCTGCCCTTTAGCAGAAAAATGTCCCTGCCTACTGGCTCATCATCTAAAAAGACATGACATGAGGAAAAATGCAGGGGAGGGGGGAGAGTGAAATTCAGAGAAGATTTAATCTCAAAGAGAAAAAAGAAAGAAAAAGAACCCACTCAAAGTCCAATCAATCATTAATAGTTGAAGCCCGCAATCCTAAATGGTGTGTGAGAGACAGAGAGCTAAATTCAAAGGCAGTTCTATCATCTCATCCTATGCCCTTCTGGGCTCAAGTTGCAGGGCAGAACAGAGGGAGTGCCCTTCCACTCATTTCCAGCACAGGTCAGTGGGAAATGCATTTTAAAAAACTTTCCCCCCTCCCTCATTAGTAATAACAAGAGGATAAGGTGAGGGAGAGATCTGGACACCCTCAGTTCCAATTTGGGGCCAAGTTGTGGGGCCAAGAGGTCATTGGATTGAAGCAATTTCTTAGAATCACCTGGCACACACCTGTTTGATGCTAGCAATGTTGGGTTGAAGCTCCATTATCAGTTGGGCCAGGACTTCAGAGGAGCTTCTAGCACTGGAGAGCTAAACCCTTAACCTCAGATCTCCCTTTCTGACTTAAGCAAGAGGGATCCAATTCATCCTATGGCCGCTGGGATGCACTCCCAGGAACCACTGGATTGTACACTAAGAATCAAAAAGAGTGGTTCCCGAATATTTTATTGCACAGAGCATTTGAAAACTGCTGAGCATCTTGGCTGACCACTAAATATTTCCTGCCTGTTATAGCTATTGCAATACGCTGTGCTAGATAACTGCATTATTTATAATTGCTTTCTTAATTGCTTTTATTTCTTATATTAGATTTTATTGTATTACAGTTTGAACGACTTCAAACTGTAATACAATACTACACCATAAGAAATAAAAGAAGCAATAAAATACAAATACAAATCAATATGAATATTTAATGCTGACATAGTGCAGACCACCTGAATGAAGCTTGTGAATCACTGGTGGTCCACAGACCAGTCAGGAAACCCCTAGTGTAGGAAGTTTGTGAACAGAGAAACAAAATCAATGAACATTTGAGTCTACACTACTGATGATTGATTGTCTATTAAGTGGTACTGAAATGGGGATCTGAACAAGTCCCCCACTCAGTCAATCTGTTATTGCCTAGATTTTAGCTAGTTATTAAGACTGGAGTGTCATTATCTTGTAACCCACCATAGCTCTCTTGGATCACACAGAAGATATTACTATAACCTATGTATTCCCTAGCCACTAGAATGCATTTCAAAGAAGTTCTGGGATGCATTTTTTTAAAATAAAAACTTAATATAAAATAATCACATATATTTTTAAAAAGGTATAATTGGGGAATGTAACTGTTAAAAAAACCTGAATTAATTGGCATTAGATATCAAAGACATTAGGCTGTCCCCGTTCTTTCAATTCAAACAGAGCTTGAATCTGGAATCTTACACATAGCTTTGCCTCAGAACGTAAATAAAGATTCTTGTTTGTGTGTGTGTATATATTTATGTATCTCACACTCCTTAAGTCAACAGGTCTTACCATGACAGCTTCTTGTGCACCCCTTACAAATTACAAATAATTCCTATGCACTGAAGATTACACAGAATAAAGCAAAGTTTTGCATTACCAAAACATAAACCTTTTTCCTAGACATGTATAAGAGGAAAAATATTCAAAATTTAAGGTATTTATTAAGTATAAAGCCTTTTTGCCACATTTCAGACAAAATAGCAGACATGTGTCAGTCTTTCTGTTGGTGGAGAAATGTATTTAATTGTATTTAAGGCGGCATTTTAATTCATAGGGTAGAATCCAATTGGTCCTCCTGTTGCTGTTGCTCCAGCAAAGGTGTCAACAAACAGAGGAGATTTCAGCTCATTTTCCTGTCCCCTGCAATCTCCAGAAACATGTTCTGGAGTGTCCCCTAAACTCCCCCCCCCCCCGCAGCAGATTTTAAGGGTGTCAGAGACTCAAAAGGATATGACAGATCAGCAAAAATCACCTCCTCTCTGTTACCAGATAACTCCTGCTGAATCAAGGGCACCAACTGGATTAAACCCATACAGGTAATTAAGTATATCGTATCATCAATGTATATTCTATGTTATGGATGGCAGGCATAAGCAACTCTGTCTCAAGAAGTTTACAAACTAAGCTTTTTAATGAATATGTTGTCTGTCCTAAATTTTAGGGTTAAGGCAGGCGACGCACTTATTTACAGCTGATGACATATTCTGCTTTCCTAATTTACTGTGTAGCTGCTTCCTCAAAGGCAACAACTTCTTTTAAATGCAGTACACAAGATGTGGGAATCTTGCCACCTTGCTCAGTTTTAAAGTCTAAGCCCTATATAATCGCCCTGAACATTTTAAATTGAAGAGTGGTAAAAATAAAAATACACAAGAAACTTCCTTAGAAGCAACTACAGATTTCAGTCAAATTTACTGCTGAATCCTCATGTTTCAGGATGTCAGCCTTCTTGCATCTTCCCATATGATTAGTTGCTTTTTACATTTTGAATCAGTAATCAAAATTAACACTGCCTAAAATGTTGGTTGAGTTTCATGACAGCCCTTTTCCACATGGGCACAAAAGCTCCATGAAGAGTTCAAAGACATTTTTACCGTAATCTCCTAAACATGCCTACACTACAAGACGCACCTAGTTTTTGGAGGAGGAAAACAAGAAAAAAATATTCTGAATCCCAGAAGCCAGAACAGCAAGAGGGATCGTTGCACAGTGAAAGCAGTAATCTCTCTTGCTGTTCTGGCTTCTGGGATAGCTGTGCAGCCTGCATTCACTCCATAAGACGCACACACATTTCCCCTTACTTTTTAGGAGAGAAAAAGTGAGTCTTATAGGGCAAAAAATACGGTACTTTAATGCAAGTTTCACTGGGTTCAATGCAACCCTATGCACAACTAAACTGAACTAAGCAGAATTTACTCTAAATTATCATGTTTAGGACTGGGCTGCTATCTATCCCAATCCTGAGTGTATATACTTAAAAAGAATTTGTATTAATTCACAAGAACTTGCTTTCAAATTAGTGAGGTTAGACTTCAGATAGGAAAATGACCTTAAGAAAAACAACCACACACAAGCTCTTATTTTACCCTGCCCTATTCCTCACTATGGGACGTGGGTGGCGCTGTGGTCGGTGGTTCGAATTCCCACGATGGGGTGAGCTCCCATTGCTCGGTCCCAGCTCCTGCCAACCTAGCAGTTTGAAAGCACGTCAAACGTGCAAGTAGATAAATAGGTACCGCTCCAGCGGGAAGGTAAACGGCGTTTCCGCGCACTGCTCTTGTTTTGCCAGAAGCAGCTTAGTCATGCTGGCCACATGACCTGGAAAAACTGTCTGCAGACAAATGTTGGCTCCCTCGGCTAGTAAAGCAAGATGAGCGCTGCAACCCCAGAGTCACTTGCGACTGGACTTAACTGTCAGGGGTCAGGGGTCCTTTGCCTTTACCTTTTTATTCCTCTCTAATCAGCAGTACCATCTTACTACCCAGTGAGAAACATATATGGACCAGATTTCTAATTAATGGAATGGGAAGGTCAAATTATATATACTGCACTACACACTAGCAAACTTGCACAAATATAAATCGACACATTGTTTGTAACCATACATATCTATTTCAGACTGCATTTAAGGGCAGTCTACAGAGAGGATGGGGCATGCAGGGACACACCATCCCAATCTTTTTTAAAAAGTTCACCTAGCCCTTGGTACTGCAATAATCCTAATCCCATTCTTCGTCCCTGCCCAGAGAATTTAAATCAGGACAACAGAGGAGCCATTCCAATAACCAAAGAGACTTCAGGAAGTAAAATACTGGCTCTACCCTATGAGGGACCTAACTTCATCATGGCCAGTGGAGGTTTATTCCCAAAGAAAATCTGCAAAGGACTGCAGGCTTCAATTCCCGAAGTTCAAAGGGCCTTCTCTGCATCTATTCGGGATGAAATGGCAAAAACATTGGTGGAGGAATGGATGGGAGAGATAGAAACACCAGCAGGGTGCATTTCAACACAGCCCAGTGATATAATTACTACAGCAGGGCCGCCGACGCAAATAAATATAGTCACCCAGTATGCGGAGCCGGCCAGAAATAGAGGTGCTCTTGAGGAATAGCGGTGCATGACGCTAGACACCAAGATACAGGGATGAAGCGGGAGGAGCGACGATTTCTCGCCTCCCCCCCCCCAAGAAAACCACACACACACACACACACAATCTTCCTCCAAAGGCGCCCCTGCATAGCCCCAAATTCACCCGAGGGAGACTGGACGGAGTACAAGGGCTGTGGAGATGGAGGGGGGGAACCACACATTTTCCCCACCCCAGCCAGGTTTGCACACTTTCTACCAGGGGTGCCAACTTGAATAAAATATTGGGGGGGGGGAGGAGGGCAGGTAAGCCCCGCCCCGCATAATCGATGACATTACGCAGTGCACGCACACCCTTGGAATGGCAAAGCCCATAAATTTGGGGGGGGGGGCCCTCAAATATTTTATTGTTTGGGGAGGAGGGCAAAAGAGACCTCCCGGCCCCTAGGAGTTGGCTCCTATGTTCTCTTGCTCAGCTACGACTACGAGGAAGGAGGTTCCCGACGACGGGCCAAGGCTATGCGGGGAGGTCGGCCACCCCATTTCCACTTCCTAATAATAATAATAATAATAATAATAAATAATAAATCACCCAAAACACGAAAGTGGGAGGGAGGGCGTGAAGGGACAGCGCAGGAAGCGGCGCCGGGCCAAATACCTGCGGCGGCGCCGGCCCCCGGGGGCGCCGTCTTGGGCGGCCGGAGGGGTTCCTGGTGGTGCGCGAAGCCCTGCTTGAGGAGCTGCGACGGAGCCCCGAAGCCTCTTCCGCCGCCGCTGCTACCGCTGCTGGTGCCTCCTCCTCCTCCTCCGCCTCCTCCTCCGCTCATCCCCAAGCGGGCGCCGCTCTCCGGAGCCGTAGGAGCCCCACCCCCTCGGCCTCGACCCGCACCGGGAGCCCGGTCGAAGCCGTTGTCGGACATGTCGGCCTCCTCAGGCCCGCCTCTTCCTCATGAGGGAAACCACCCGAGTCCTCCTCGGCCCGCAAGCGGCCGGCGCCCGCCCCGATACCCGCTTCCTCCCCTTGCTCCGAAGCCCTTGCACTTTCGGTTCCTCCTCCTGCTGCTGCTGCCGCCGCCGCTCGCTCTTCCTCGTCAGGCGGAGCGGGGTGGGGGTGAAATCCCCACACACCGCCAGCCACCAAAGACGAACGACACACACACACACACACACACACACACACACACACACGCCCCCCTCTCGCGCTCAGTCAGGGACGCTTGTTGCGTTTCCCCGGTTCGGCTCACAGCGCCTCGCAGCGCCCCGGAGGCCTCCCCTCGCTCCCGCGTCGCCATGGCAACGCGCGGGGCCTAACGGGACCCCACTTGTGGAGAGACAGAGAGAGCCTCCAGGACCCCTAAATCGCCTTCCTATTGTGGTGGCATAAAGCTGTTGTGGGGTGCAGTCCGCCCCTGTCAGATGCACGAAGTGTTGTTACCTCCCAGACAGGCTTCCACCCCAAAGAGCGAAATCTGTTTATGTGTTTTGCTAGTGGATATAAAGCCGGGAACCTTATTGGGGATGTCCCCCCTCCCTAGATGTTGGACTACAACGCCCATAAGGCATAAGCATTGGCCATGCTGGCTGAGACTGATGGGAATTGTAGTCCAATATCTGGGACGCAGGTGGCGCTGTGGGTTAAAGCCTCAGTGCCTAGGACTTGCCGATCGAAAGGTCGGCGGTTCGAATCCCTGCGGCGGGGTGCGCTCCCGCTGCTCGGTCCCAGCGCCTGCCAACCTAGCAGTTCGAAAGCACCTCCGGGTGCAAGTAGATAAATAGGGACCGCTTACCAGCGGGAAGGTAAACGGCGTTTCCGTGTGCGGCTCTGGCTCGCCAGAGCAGCGATGTCACGCTGGCCACGTGACCCGGAAGTGTCTCCGGACAGCGCTGGCCCCTGGCCTCTTAAGTGAGATGGGCGCACAACCCCAGAGTCTGTCAAGACTGGCCCGTACGGGCAGGGGTACCTTTACCTTTACCTTTTATCTGGGGAAAGCTCCCTCCTAGGTTTCACATCCTTGATTTGGGCCTTGTCTCACACACACAAATAGGTGTGCTCTCGTTCACACAAATTCAGTGTGGAATGAAAATAATCCATTCAAGCGGCAGTATTTAATTGACTATACACTGTACCTGGCTAAACAAAGCCACTCTTTTTCATTTTTTTGTATTCTCGTTTTTTTAATACAGAATGGACACAAGCACATACCAAATGCAGTAATAGGCTTGCCATACGTCAGGAAAATTCCTGACGTGTCCTGGTTTTCAGGTGTAGAAATGGCGTGGGGGGCGGGTGGGTGGAGAATTATGCCGAATTGGCAAAAGGTCAGGGAAAACCCGGATGTACGGCAACATGATGGAAAAAGGAGCGGAAACCGCTCCAAAAGCTAAAAATAAATAAATCACTATTTTACTTTTTGAAATATGGCAACCCTATGCAGTAAGAATGATGAGTGCACCATGCTTTTCTCCCCAGCCAGAATTCACTGGAACTCAGTTATGGCACCTCTCAGGTGGGCACCATTTCTATTCTAAGAGAATGATAGAGGTGTTCATGGTGAGTTCCGGCACCCTTTTTTCTAGAAAAATAGCACTGCTCTTAACTATGTAAAAGGAAATGGCACCACCTTGGGACTGAATCCCACTTGGTTCAGTGGGCCCTACTCCCTGAAAAGCATGCATAGGATTGCAGCCAGTCAGCACGATTGTATTATTATGTTCCCTTATGTCAAGTCACACTATGCTAAATGCGGCTTTCTCCCAGAAAGTGTCCCAGGACTGCACTCCCTGTCATCTTGTAGGAAGCATTTACATGTACAACGGCTTGAGAATGGTGTCAACATGTATTCATATTGCAAAAATCAGGACTGGCTGATGGACAACTTGTGTAGGGTCACAGGCTTACAATCTAAAATACATGCCACAAAAGTGAGAAGGGAGGATGAAAAGAAACAAGCCTAGGTACCAGTTCTTAAAGTTTCAAAGTTCTCATATAAAAATAATTAGGAAGAGAAGGCTTCATTCCAATGCATGCTTGTTTGGAGTGATGACCCCCTGGCGTTGACAAGACTCATTAGGAAGAATGTATGCTTAGAAAATGTGGCAACTTGGGATTGCTTGCTCATCTGGCACAAGCAGGAGTTTCAACAGTACCCCTTGGCTCACCCTTTCAGAGCTGGCCATTATAAGATTCCAGAATAATAAGCCATTCTTTACAAAAGCAGCATAAGGGAGGACCAAACTCTTCCAGTATTTTATTAATCACTGTAATTTATGAATGCTAGAACTAGCAGCTTGGTAACTTCACATTTTTATTTCTCAAATGTTTATTTCTGGACTGAAGCTATGTAAACTATGGAAGGAATTAGGCCACTGCTTCCAGATGAGTTTTGTGCAGATTAGTAACTGGTTAAAGAGTAGGAAACTGGTTAAAGAGTAGCAATAATGATTTGACAATTGCCAGAACAGAGAGATCTAAGAAATTGCTTTCCCAGAGGATCTGTATTGGGACTGGTGCTTTTTCATTTTTATTTCCTTAATGAGAAAGATTATTTTGACAAGTGTCTATTATGTGTGTAAGGGCATACCTACCCCCCCTGCCAACTTGCAGGGAGAGGTATATTTTATTCAAGTGGGGGGGGTGTAGGTAAGCCCCCAACCCACATAATCGATCACAAGACACGGCTCACGCACCCTATTAGAATGGCAATGCCCACCAACTTTTTGGGGGAGTCTAGTCCCCTCAAATATTTTATTGGGGCGTTGAAGGGACTCAACCCCTAGGAGTTGGCTCCTATGGAGCCTACAGGAGTTGCCAGAAGGAGGAGTACAACACAAGGCGCCATCCAACTGTCTTAGGGACTCCACTGGGGAGGATTTCTGCGTAGGGTTTACTCCTCAGCCTTTCCGTCTCCCCAAGGTGTCCTGCTGAAGGAAACGACAAGCCGCCGGCGCAGTTAAACCCTCCATTGAAAGCAAGCCCGTCTCCGCGCGCTGCAAAAATAAAATGATATAAGCCCCAGGGGCGCGCGCGCCCATGCGCGCTCCAGGAGCGGCGTGACGCGTCGGAGAGAGACCCTCTGCCGCCCCCTCTCTTTCGCCAGAGGGGAGCGCGGCTCCCCGCCACGTGACCTCGCCTCTGCCCAGGCAGGGTCTCTCTCTTCTCTTCTCTTCTCTGCTCCCATCCCCGTCCACTTTCTGGGCTGCGGGCGGCTCGAGCCCCGCCCACTTGGCTGGGGCCTCGCGCCGGCTCTGCTGCTCTCCCGTCTCGCGCCGGCGGCTCCGGCGAGCCGGGAAGGTCAAGCGCAATATTGCATAGATTTGCAAAAAAAAAAGAGACAAGCGGGGCCGGAGCGGGCAGCAGGGCGCAAAGGGCGGGAGGTAGGTAGCGAGCTGTTGTCTCCTCTTCTTCCTTCTCTTCCTCCGCTCGGCGCTTCTTCCTCCTTTCTTCTCGGCGCGCCCTAGGGCTTGCTCGGTGTCTGTGTGGGTTTTTTTGGGGGCGGGGGCGGGGGCGGTTCATTCACGGTCGCCGCTCGCCGCGATTGCTTTTGGGGCGGGGGCTGAGGCTTGGAAACACTTTCTCCCCCGCGTCCCTGCCCCCGATCGCATCTCCCGCGCGGCTTGCTTGTTGTGCCACGCTTTTGGCGCTTCTGGCATCTGCCCTCCTCGTCATCCATCGCGGTTGGGGGAGAAAGAAAAGCGGAGACTGCGAGGAGGTGGGCATGACTGATATATATTGGTGTGCTTTAAAATGAAATGAGATCAGGCTTCCCCGCAAAGGGTTAAACCCGCCGCTTTCCCTCCACGCACAAAGCGCAACTTTGGCAACGAGGAGGAGCAGAACTGTTGCTATTCTAGGCCCGCTGAAGTTAAGGAGAAAAGAGGGAGGCGAGGGGGGTGAAAGCAGCAGTAGCAGCAGCAGCTGCTTCCCATTTTGCCCGTTATGGTTAAGAGTGGCACAGACAGGAGCAGAATAAGGCTGGTTTTTTTGGGGGGGCTGCTACTCGCGAGGAGGCGCCTCTGGGTTCGAGTTTCAATGGGTTTAGCACAGGATGGAAGGTCACCTTTGGTACGCTCCTCACGCCAAAAACCCCCCAAACCACTGAGTGAGCAATCTGTTGGTTTGACAGGCCTCCCCTGTCCTGTTTGTCCTGCAACAAAATGATTGAGAAAGAACATGCAGGTAAGGCATGTAGAAACCACATGCCTCCGAAGTGAAGGGAAGCTTTTTCTTTTGGGCTGGGGAAAGAGATTTAAAAGGAATGTGCTTTTTTGGCATCTTCCAGCTTAGCCAAAGCGTCTTTATTGTTATGCAGCAAAATTAAGTTGCTATAAAGGCGTGTGCGTTTGAGCCTCTGAGAGCTTTTTTCCCTTTCTTTTTCTAACTGTCAGAAGGGAACCGCAACAGTTGCCAAAGTCAACATCGCGGTTTGCCTGTTACGTGGAGGTCAAATGTAAGGTGGGAATGGAGGACGCGACCTTGTTTGAGTCTTGAAATGGGCACCGTTTGGGATTTGAGGAAGCTCCTTTCATATATAAAGGGCAGGAGAGAGGCTGTGCAGCGTGTGAGGGGGAAGGATTTGGGAAGAAGCGGTTTAAGTAATTATGGTTGCTTTCACATGACTTCAGAAGCCACAAGTGTTCTTGGGAGTCACGCCTTATCTTTTAAGATGTGAGAGCCAGGGCCAGAGGGCAATGCTTCATTATACTCCCCTTTTTAAAAATTAAAGCTCTGTTCTGGGACTTGCTTCAAAGGTACGGCTACACATTTAGGTTGCCATACCTTTGAAAGTGGATTGCCCTTTAAGGCAAGGGTGGCTAACCTGTGGCCTTTCAGATGTTGTCAGAATATGGCTCCCATCATCCCTGCCTGTTGGACAGGTTGTCTGGGCCTGATGGGAGCCAGATATCAGCAACCTCTGGAGGGCTGCAGGTCATCTACCTCTACTACTGAAGGTCCTGTGTGAGTGTCTGGAGGCGGTTGGAGGATGGATGGCAGCTAACAGATTGAGGTTGAATCCTGACAAGACAGAAGTACTGTTTTTGGGGGACAGGAGGCGGGCAGGTGTGGAGGATTCCCTGGTCCTGAATGGGGTAACTGTGCCCCTGAAGGACCAGGTGCGCAGCCTGGGAGTCATTTTGGACTCATAGCTGTCCATGGAGGCACAGGTCAAATCTGTGCCCAGGGCAGCTGTTCACCAGCTTCATGTGGTACGTAGGCTGAGACCCCATCTGCCTGCGGACTGCCTCGCCAGAGTGGTGCATGCTCTGGTTATCTCCCGCTTGGACTACTGCAATGTGCTCTACGTGGCAGCTAGACTGGTGACTGGGAGTGGCCGCCGAGAACATATAACACCGGTCTTGAAAGACCTACATTGGCTCCCAGTACGTTTCCAAGCACAATTCAGAGCGTTGGTGCTGACCTTTAAAGCCTTAAACGGCCTCGTTCCAGTATATCTGAAGGAGCGTCTCTACCCCCATCATACTGCCTGGACACTGAGGTCCATCACCGAGGGCCTTCTGGCGGTTCCCTCACTGCGAGAAGCCAAGTTACAGGGAAGCAGGCAGAGGGCCTTCTCGGTAGTGGCACCCTCCCTGTGGAACGCCCTCCCACCAGATGTCAAAGAGAACAACAACTACAGTACCAGACTTTTAGAAGACATCTGAAGGCAGCCCTGTTTAGGGAAGCTTTTAATGTTTGATGTATTACAGTATTTTAATATTTTTTTGGAAGCTGCCCAGAGTGGCTGGAGAAGCCCAGCCAAATGGGCGGGGTATAAATAATAAATTATTATTATTATTATTATTATTATTATTACTACTACTACTACTACTACTAGCGGAGGTGTGACTCTCTCAAGTCTCTGGCAGTACTGTTGACCTGCAGGTCTCGCGTCCGTATTTATCTGGAAGTAGGCCTCGTTGAGTATGTTAGGTAATGGGAGGCAATGCACTCTGCCTTGTCTTGCTGTGGCCTTCCAGGCATAATTCTAGAAACTGTCTGAGTCAAACACACTTCAGAGTTTATAGTTTTGCCATTGTGTACTTCAATAAAACATGAAAGGAGGGAGCACACGCCAGGGAATTGCAGTTGGCCTGCGGCACTCTGGCACTTTCCCACGGACTGCTTCCCAGATATCTGGATATGCAAATTACCAGCATTGCACACTTATAGATTGTCTCCTTCCCTATTTCATATTTGTCAAGCTGTTGCTCTCCAGTTGTTTTGGGCTGCATCTCCCCAGCAACCTCAGCCAGCACATGCTGACTGGGACTGGTGAAAGTTCTAGTCCAAAACATCTGGAAGACAACAGGTTGGCAAATCCTGTCTTGCTTTGATCTGCAGAAATGGTTAAGAGCCCTGTTTGAATATGCCAGCTATTTGCCTGGAATGTATAGCAAGGGCATGGATAAGGGAGAGAAATAGTTTCTCTTCTACAACCATAAAACTCAGTTCTTCTGAACAGTAGGATAATATTTCCACAAAATGCCACGAGACCTTATTTTTTGAGTTTGAGGTCCCATATTCAAGGTGATGGTGGGCAGTGGGATTTTGGCTGTGGAGCATGTGATTGTGCTGCTAATATTACTGCTAATATTACATTATATTAAATAAATTATCTAGTTATAATTTGAGTAAGTGTGTTTTAGTTACAGGCCCTGGATTCTCAGGAGCACATAGACATAGTCAAATACTGTACATATTTAAAAATTAATAAATAAACTCTCAGAGTTATCTATAAAGCACAGTTCTGACTTACAGTTTCAGGCACCAGTGAATTAAGACTTGTGGTTAACTTGCATGCCTGGGTAGATGATTGGACGCTGACAGCAGGCTGCATAAATTAAAAAGGCCGTGACTCTGAGAAGGCTTTCACAAGTCCTTCCCTCAATGAATGAACTTGACTCCTCTCAGAGACTGATAAAGAGTTGTATCCAATCATGTGCCTTTGGTGCAAATTATACACTGCATTGCTTTCAGAGAGCAGCCAATTGGAACTTGTTAATGAATGGGGATTCCAGCTTCATGCATTTCCTGCAGACGTGGTAAATGCTCTGGTAGTCGAGGCATTATTAATGTGGACTATTCATTTAAGGGGGTCACTTTTATCTGACAGCTGTTCACTTCCTTTGGCAAAGGGCTAACTGTACTTCTCTTGGAGTGAGTATATTTCTTACACATTTTGAATATCTTGGGTACGTGGCATCTATTCTCACAGTGTTCCTGTGTTTTCTATTTGTGGCATTTGCTTCGTAACTATGCTTGTTGGAAACTTTTTAAACTCGTACATCAAGCTGAGGAGGTAAGAGTTTTTCTTGAAATACTATAACTGTGTGCTTATTGGGCAGCTGTATAGTGGGTATCAATTTTCAATGTCTTTTGTTTCTTTTTCCAAGAGAGTAGCAAAAATGTTGCCTACAGTTTAACTTGATCTATGAATGGAGAGAGACGGTGTGCTTTGTTTCTTCAGTGCTGAAATAAACGTTTTCAGTTAACAGCAATTTTTTTATATACCTCTGCATGCTTTTTGTTACATGGTGTAGTTGTTGACGTATTAATCCTCCCTTAAAGTAGATTTTTTACTAGATCAATTTATGCTGGAATGATAATATGAGGACTTTCAAGTCACACAAACTCTTCAGACTGAGTTCCCCGATGTGTTGCTGCTGTTTTCAGTCTTTTACATGTTGTTATGGTTGCACTATAAATAGACTTCCAGCAGAAAAAAGAGAATTAATTCCTGGGCTACGCTTTATTGGCTGGCACCAGCATTATGAAATGCCTGTTATCTGCTGGTACGTAACCCCCCTTCAGCACGCTGTGTAGGCTAGCAAATCTATTCTGTAGGTTATCGCCTGTATATAATTTGGGCTTCTTACAGCTTGCCATCCTTTGTAGTCTTCATCCTTGAAAACAATACACTTAGTCTTACCGGCTTTGTTTTGAATGCAGAACATCATAAAACATACGTAGCTAGATTTAACCAGCTTGCTGGTAATGACGCTTAGATCCTAGTGACAACAATAGTAAAACCCTCATTAATTTTCAAGGCTGTTGGATTGTACCCAGTACTTTTTTTTTTTTGAAGTATAATCACTGGTGATAGTAATGATGCCCTTAAAAAGTTTACAGTTAGTATTGTTGCGATGGTGGCATAATTTTATATAAATTGCTGTTCAGCTTATTTTTGCATTTGAGATTCTGCTACATGAAGGCTCAAGGTACTGTAACTTAAACGTGAAGACTGTTTTGGAACTAACATAGGAAATAGGGAAGCTTCCATGCACCCCGGGTGTAACATGGAGGATGCCAGCAGGGCCAGGGCCCTGGGCATAGATTTTTGAGGGGGTGCAAAGCAGGGGTCCCAGCGCGGCCTGGCCTGGCACTCCTCTCCCAGTGTCGGAAGAACCAGCACTTATGGATAAGAGTACTGAACCAGGTCATGCTGGAGGTGCCAGTGCCTGGTTCGCGCCCACCAAGTGCCGTGTTGCTTGGCCGGGCTCCCCCTGTGTGGGTTGGCAGGCGGTTTAGTGTGGCCCTGCATGGCTCCACTACGGGGCTCTCCAGCAGCGTCTGCGGCGAGGGCTGGGGTGCTGCGTTGGGATCCTTCACCCTCTGCACTGTGTGCCCTGCCCTCTGTGCATGCATGCACCTGCCCCAGGAATCGGGAGCTCACACTACATGGCTGCATGCACAGAGTCATTCCTTCTTTTTTTTTTAGATAAATTTTTATTAAGATTTTAAAGATTACAGAAAAAAAGAGAGAAAATAATAACAATCAAAGAAAAAAGAAAAAACACTACATATAAAAAAACATCATCAAAAACCAGAAAACAGAAGAAAAAAGGTAAAAAACAAGTCAAACCTGTACATCACTTACTTGCATTCACTTATTTCCTTGACCTCCTCACGCCTCCCATTTTTGTATTCTAATTCAATTTGTTATTTCAGCAAATCCTTCCAACCTTATTTTTATCTTAATAATTTGTCTTAATATACTATAATTTTACATTCTCTCTTTCACCAACTCATTTTAACTTAATCCTTTATGTCATTTCTACTAAAACCACATAATTTTCTTTTCCCAACATCTTTCTAGCAATCCTTAATTTTGCAATATTTTTGAAGATAAACTTTGAATTTTTTCCAATCTTCTTCCACCGACTCTTCTCCTTGGTATGCACAGAACCATTCCAGCTTGATATTGCTTACATCAGGGGTAGCCAGTGTGATCCCCACCAGTGCTGTTGGACTCCATCATTTTGCCAATTGGCCATGCTGACTGGGACTGATAGGCATCAGTGTCCAACCGCACCATGTTGGTTACTCCAACCCTATATTGCCTGCAGTGGCTCTCTGGGATTTTAGACAAGTGTGTTTCCCCTGCCCTATCTGGAGATGGTAGGGATCAGATCTTGGACCTTCCGCATGTGAAGCCTGTTCTCTGTCCCTGAGCTATGGTCATTGTATTGAAATATGTAGTTATGTCTAGGCTGGAAGAGAGATAATTATTGCATCTGTACGAAATGAAATCTGTGTATTATACTTTGTTTAAATTACAGTGGTACCTCGGGTTAAGTACTTAATTCGTTCCGGAGGTCTGTTCTTAACCTGAAACTGTTCTTAACCTGAAGCACCACTTTAGCTAATGGGGCCTCCTGCTGCTGCCGCACCACCGGAGTCTGATTTCTGTACTTATCCTGAAGCAAAGTTCTTAACCTGAAGCACTATTTCTGGGTTAGCGGAGTGTGTAACCTGAAGCGTATGTAACCTGAGGTACCACTGTATTAAGATGCTGAAGGTTTTAAAACACTGTGAGATGGTACCAACATTGGATACAACACAGAGAAAGAATTGTGGACCTTGTTAGCCTCCCCTCCCCAAGTCTTGATGAATGCAAATCGCGATCTGAAGTGACACATGTTTTGAATATACTGCTTTGTAAGTCTCCGCTGCTATTATTTGCTGAAGGGCTGATGCTTTTGTATATGGCAGGGCATCTGTGTGGCTTCGTAACGGGGTGATCCTGCCTGCTGAATCTTGGACAACATGGCAAGTTTTATTCTACGTACAGTTTCGACAAGCTGCTCCAGTCCCCTTTTCAACAGTGCGCTGTCTCACAAGGCGAAGACTGTGAAGACACCATGCCTACGAGCCTTCCGCATGCACCGGGTGCTCTGGTGCCAGGCTCCTGTCAAACCAGGTATGTGAGTTCAGATAGGCAGTCATGATTTCAAACTAACAGGTCTGATTCTTGACACCTGTAGAAGCCAGTTCCCAACTTTCCATCCCCTCTTCCAACATTCTGTCACCCTCCTAATGTAATCCATAAAAGGAACCAGGGGCAGGCAGCAAGTTAAGTTTCGATTTTAATGTTGATTCTATTCCTCTTTCTCCCATTATAAGTGAATGGTTGCTAAGCTCCCTTTCAGGGTGAAAAGAAAGGTCTAAGCTCCTGGGTTAATTTGTGAGGGCAAAGCCTTCCCTCCACATTCAAACTAGGTCGCTCAGCCTTCACTGACAAGAGATCCCGCAGGAGGTCAAAATGCAACCCCAGGGTTTTCGTAAGGTTATCACTCCTTCTACATGCTCCCTGCCCATTATAATGATTAGCAATTTGCTGGTGAAGACGTGTGTTATATTTGGAGACACAATTGTGCCTTGGAAACGTGTGTATGTCAAGTTTGCCTACAAACATGCCAAGGGCAAGGAAAGTCCATGATGAAGTGCAAGATAATACTTCCGCAGCTAGCAAATATTTGTGGAACTCAGCTAATTAAATATATCAATATATCTAGATACTTTTTATCTTCAGGTTAAAGCTTAATCTGCAGTGGTTGCTTTCACAAAACATATTCTGTGAGACTCTTCTTTTTTTCTTTTCTTACTGGACCATACATATTTGGTGAAGCTTGGGAATTTGTTAACCAACCCTCTTACTTCCCCAAACCCTTCCCTATTACAGTGGTATCTTGGTAGTCAAATGGCTTCGCTCCTGAACAAATTGGCTCCCAAATGCTGCAAACCCGGAAGTGATTGTTCTGGTTTGTGAACGTTTTTAAGAAGCTGAACGTCCGACACTGCTTCCGATTGAGTGCAGGAAGCTCGTGCAGCCAATCGGAAGCCGTGCCTTGGTTTTTGAACCATTTCGAGAGTCGAACGGACTCCTGGAACAGATTAAATTCGAGAACCAAGGTACCACTGTACTTCTTGTCAGTCTCTGTCTTCTTTCCCCACTCCTCTTTTGTCCTAATTAGTGGTGTAGGAGAGCTGAAAATAACACCAATATATTTCACATCCGGCAACCAACGCGCCCTTTTGGTTTCAGATAGTACATGGGTAGATGAATCTAGAAATCCCGGGTCACAATTATTCACGGCCCTCTAGTGGCTTTGGTGGCTAATTTACCAGAAGTAATGTATTTATCATTAACTCTGGAAGTGTATACTCGATTCTGACCAAACTAAGCCTCCCAATGTCTGTTTTGTCACCTGACATCTCATCTGGTTTTTAATCATATACTTATTGGATGGGCAAATTCTAGTTCACAGAGCGGTGCAAGTAATCAAGAATGGATGAGAATAGAGCATCAGAAGATGATTATGGAATTTTAGCAAAGCATGAAATCCACTTTTCATGCTCAGTCCAAAATTCTGTAGGTAAAACAGTAGTTTGTATCATAGGAGGGTTCTTGCTCTGTAGAAGGAAGGTCAGCTTTCATTGACTATCTAAGGTCTGGGCAAAAATGGAATGGTTTTTCTCCTATTAAGTCACTGAAAGGCATGTTTACACTTGTGCCTCTTATGTTTACAGACAGTCTTTCATGTAGCTTGGCACACAGGCAGGAGGCAGAGTGGTAGCTCTGCATGACTAAGAGTAGCTAAAAACGTCTTTAAGGAATAAACTGAAACTGAAAATGGATGTCATATTAATGTTTTGAGTTGCTCTTTTGCTTCCTTTTTGTGTGTGTGTGTGTGGGGGGGAATATTCTGCAGTTCACTGGTGTAGCAAGCACTTTTAGTCTGACTTTGGCAGTAGCTATTATGCGATGCCATTATGAAGTGAGTGCCAATGGAAACAGCCTGCTTTGCTTTTTGAATGGACCAGTCTCTGCTCAGCCATTAAATAGGGCATGTTTGCATATCATGCTAAACCACGGTTTAGGACAAAGAACAGGAGCTGTCACAAAACCCAGGCTCACACACTTTCCTCTCCATCTGTAGGGCCCAGGAGCAGGACTTTGGTAGCTCTTAGCTTCATATTCCCAAAATCTTTGCTTATCATTGTCTGGATCAGGGATCTTTCATTTTTCTTAAAAAACAAAACAAAACGCAAAACCTAATCAGTTTCTAAACTAGCTAATTTCAAACTGGAACTTCTGTAGCTGGCTTGGTTAAGTGTTGTAAACCAGAATCCCTGGCCAGGATGACAAGAGATTATAGAAAATAGAAGCTAAAACTCTGCTGGGATCCTCCTAGCCATGTGGAAAGAGGAGAGGGGAACACAGGGCATGCAAACTCAAACCTCCCAGTTTTAATTTCTTTGCTCAAATTCTGGTTTAGTGTGACCTGCAAGTGTTTCCTCCCAGTATTAGATTAAGATCAGTTGAACTCATTTTTAAGACGATTAACATGTTGGCCTCTTCACTGGAGGATACATGAAACTTTCTGTTAACTTTACCACTTCCTTTGCTGGTCAGAACAAAGTAACAGGGTGCTTTTTACATAGCAATCAAGGTGAGTGGTGGTTGTGATTATCCTAGGAATTTGCTTAAGCTTGTTGCCGTCCCATCCTGTGTCTGATTGCCGGCTGCAGGTGGATCCTACCATTCATATCCTTCATTCGCTCCTTTCCTGTATTTCCTACCTACTCCCAGCCTACACAGTTTCTTAATGCAGTATAGTAGATATAGTATGGGACTTGAAGCTAGGCGACCTTAGTTCACTTCCCTGCTTGGCTATGGACTTAGCTGAGTGTAACAGAGCCAGTCAGCGCCTCATGGTCTTATTTATTGGTTTATGCCACCTTTTAAAGCAGGGCTGAGCGAACTTTGGTCCACCCAATGTTGCTGAGCCACAACTGCCACCCACCTTAGCCAGCATGGCCAGTAGTCAGGGATGATGGGAGTTGTAGTTCAGCATCGTCTGGAAGGTCAAAGGTTCCCCCCTTTGATTTAAAAGGTTAACACTCTTTTCAATGTGATTTACAGAACAAAAACCGAAACTATTTATATTTTCACACATGCAACGTTAAAATAACTCCATTGCAAAGCAAAATCATCAGCAACAGCCAAAGCCATAACTTTAAAATATTTCACCAGCAACAGTTTAAAGCTGATCCAGGTCTCTTTAGGCTTGTTTTTTAAGCCTTTTTAAAGGAGGGACCTCAGGAAATGCATTGCAGAGGGATGGGTCCACAATAGAAAAGTTCCTGCCTTAAATAGGATGAAATGAGATTATGGGTTTTTTTTTGGCACACTGCTCTGAGTTCCTTAGAGGGTAGGATATAAATGTAGTAGTAGAAGAAGCCATTGGGTTGTCCTTTTCCAGCTAGCATGATTGATGGTGAGTGATTGGTGCAGTACTTCGTTGGATTGCAGTGACAGTCAGTGCTGGGCTTATCATGTGAGGTGTGAAGGATGCCCCACTGAAAGCTGCTGATTTGCTGCCTTTCCAGTTTCACTGGAAGATGTCAATGTAGGTGTGCAATTTTACTGAGTCAATGTAAACGGAAACGTCTTGGTCTGCTTCCTCCACGCTATTCATTGTATCTTTTTTTTCTGTCTTCATTCTACCTCACTCCCTTCAGGCTGTCTCCTTGTCTTCCCGCAGAACTCTGAAAAAAGGTGAGCAGCTTCTTCGGAAGCTGTTGGTATAGTGAGTTGGTAAATAGGCACAAATTTTGTTTTTCCCCCTTCCCCATCTTAGCAGTAGTCTTTAAAAATAGTCTCTTGTCTAAAGAGGCTGCAGTCCTAAGCACACTTACTAGATAGTAAGCCCCATTGTGTTCATTGGGATTTGCTTCTGAATGGCTGTGCTTAGATTGCACTTTTGGTGTCTACTCTTGGGTTTTGTCTCTGTGGAAGGTCACTGAGGAGTCCATGAAGGCGACCAACACAGTGCTGCTCTCTTCCTCTCCGTAGTTCCCTGTAGATTTCCATTTTGTGAGATTTAAGCAAAATTGAGGTGATCCTCTGTGAATGGCGGAAGCTTACCAGGGATGATGTTGGGTCCTGTGGCTGGCCTTTTATGTCCGAGCGATGCTTATTCCATGCTTCATCTTTGTAGAAGCCATTGCTGTGAGCTGGTGAATGGGAGGTCATGACCGGGCATTTTATCAGCGCTTCCCAAAGCTACCTTGTTTCTTCACAGGGGAAAGGGGTGATACCTTAAAGAAGGGGTGAGCAACTATGGTATATTGTTAACTCATAGTTAATAAGTAACATTATTTTTAGTATTAGTATTATAATAAAGGGTTGGCCTGGCACTTCAGTTTTGGAGAAGACTTGCGCTCATACCAGTGGGAGCCAGTTTATTAGGAGGGGTGATTTTCATTGGGATGGCAGCTGAGGAGTAAAGCAGCAAACATCTACCTCCCCTGTGCACTAGGATGCCAATGAAAATCTCTCATGGTCCACCAGTTAGGCCTTGGGTGGAGTTTCCATTACTGCTGACAGGGTGGTGTAGTGGTTAAGAGCGGTAGACTTGTAATCTGGTGAACTGGGTTCAATTCCCTGCTCCTCCACATGCAGCTGCTGGGAGACCTTGGGCCAGTCACACTTCTTTGAAGTCTCTCAGCCTCACTCACCTCAGAGTGTTTGTTATGGGGGAGGAAGGGAAAAGGAGATTGTTAGCCGCTTTGAGACTCCTTAGGGTAGTGATAAAGCGGGATATCAAATCCAAACTCCTCTTCTTCTTCAGGAGCTTTTTCCCAATCCTAATTGCCACCGGTGTGTTTGTGTGTGGGGATTATTTTCCTTAGGATGGCAGCTGAGGGGGTAGAGAAGTATAAAAGAGAGAGAATGAGTTTGGTGGACGGGGAGGGGGGAGAGACAGAGAGAGGGGGGAATAGCACCACCCATGCCAGATAATGTGCTGCAAGCATATACGTCAGATCCTAGGGGCCAAGGCACTTCCACCCCCCCCAGTGTTTCTTTGGGGGCCCAGGCTCCCTCAATGTTCAGAGGGCCTTGGGCTCTGCCCCCCCGGCTCCTCACGACGTTGCGTGTGTGTGACATCAGGACACCACATGACGTCCCCTCAGTCATCTTGAGAAGATGGTGCCTCTGGTCCTGAGAACATAGTAAGTCCCTACTGGGTCAGGCCAATGGCCCATCTGGTCCAGCTTCCTGTTCTCACAGCGTCCAACCAGATGCCCGTGGGAATCCATCCCATAAGCAGTACCTGAGCAGAAGAGCCCTCTCCCCTCCTGTGGTTTCCAGCAACTGCTATTCAGAAGCTTATCACCATCAGGAATAAGAGCCATGGATAGCCTTTACCTCAGTGAATCTGTGTAAGCCACTTCTAAAGCCATCCATGTTGATGGGCTTCACTGCCTCATGTGGTAGCGAATGCCATAGTTTTAACTATGCACCAACAAGGACCCCTTTTTGTTTTTGTTTTGGTCTGCCTTGAATCCTCCATCATTCAGTTCTCAACACAAGTCCTAGGATTGTGAGAGAGGGAGACAACATTTTCTCTATCCACTTTCTCCGTGCCGTGCATAATTTTATAAACTTCTATCATGTCGCTTCTTCTCTAAACTAAAAAGCTGCAAATGCCTTTTTAGTTTTCCAAGAGATTACTCCTTAAGTAATGGAACAACAGTTTCTCCACTCCTGTTTTATGGCTGTTGGTGTTTCTGGTGTTACAGCATTTGAAGGAATGTTGGTCACATGTTTTGGAGGAACAGAAACATTGGAGCCTGGCCAAGTGGCATGTGGAACATGACCTTGTGAGAAATGGCTGCAGGACCAGTTCAGCCATAGACTTGCTAATTGGCCTTAGGCAAGTTGCTGGACTCTTAGCTGGAGTTTTTCACCTGTAAAATGAAAGAAGTCTATCCCAAGGTCGTCACCTTTGTAGTTAAAGAAGACTATAAAAAACATTGTACCCAAAGTGCAAAGGACTGTAGAATTTTTATAAAACCCAAACATTATGCATGCTAATAAGTTTTACACCTGAGAGAAGAAGATATTCTTAGACTTCTACCACTAAGTTCACACAACCGCTTTTCATAGAACTCAAGTGCTTACTGTTTTATTTAAATTGGACTTGGGCCACAATCCTGCACACTTATGTAGGAGTAAGGCTCATGGAGCTTCTTGGGATTTGCTTTCTGAGTGATTGGGCTTAATCATTTGAATGTGTTTATCTTTTCCAATACTATGAATAGTTAATGTTTTTTATTGAATTACTCCTGCCATATATGCACTGGTGAGTTGTTATAGACTGGTATCTAAAGGGATGATGGTTGTCCATCATATTTTCAGCCTGAAGCATTGTACAGTGGTACCTCGGGTTACATATGCTTCAGGTTACCGACTCCGCTAACCCAGAAATAGTACCTCGGGTTAAGAACTTTGCTTCAGGATGACAACAGGATGAGAACAGAAATCGCATGGTGGTGGGGGGAGGCCCCATTAGCTAAAGTGGTGCTTCAGGTTAAGAATGGACCTCTGGAACAAATTAAGTATGTAACCAGAGGTACCACTGTACATGCAAACGACTATTATCATTGGAGGTTGTTTTCTCTCTTTCTCTCTCCCCCCCCCCCTGCCCTTTGCAAACTACCAAAGGATTTGCTGTTTGCTTCTCTTCCATTTACAGGTATCCCATATAAGCAGCTGACTGTGGGTGTTCCCAAGGAGATATTTCAGAATGAGAAGAGAGTTGCCTTGTCGCCAGCAGGAGTTCAAGCCCTGGTTAAACAAGGGTTTAACGTTGTTGTGGAGTCGACTGCAGGAGAAGCTTCCAAATTCTCTGATGACCATTACAGAGAGGCAGGGGCACAGATCCAAGGGACGAAAGAAGTCTTGGCATCTGATTTAGTCGTCAAAGTAATTCTGGATTTTTTCCCCAATACTTCCCTATTGCAGGTGTGGGGAAACCATTTCAGCTTCCGGGGCCCGCTAGCCAGAGGTGGGTGGGGCCATAGGCACACGTGGGCATGCCTAGAGGCAAAAGTGGGCATCGCAATGGATGTGACTCCTGCCTTTGTACCAGAGGCTATGTTACAGCCAAGTAAAAAATTCCCACCCACCCACATCATTCCATCTAGACAGGCAAGAGCCATCAACATAGTTCCCAGGGACATATTCCAGCCAGGCAAAAACATTGAGCAAAGGGACATAGAAAATGGGTGTGTGGCTTGGGGAAGGGTTGTGGCTCAGTGATAGAAGGTCCCAAGTACAATCGCTGTCATCTCCTGGTATGGCTGGGGATGGTTCCCTGTCTGAAATCTTGAGGAATGGCTTCCAATAAGGGTAGATAATATTGCGCTAGATGGATCATTGATCAGGCTTGATATAGGCAGCTTCCTATGACAGTCCCAAGGGTAGGATAGAGAGGCCTGTGCGGCTGCATTTGGGCCCCTGGCCTGAGGTTCCTTACCCCTGCCCCATTCATCCTGTCATACAAATGCCCTATTTATGTGGTCGCTGCTGAGTAGAGAAATAATGCTGAGTTAACCTCGTAGGGTGGAGTCAGACTGCAGCAAAGGCACAGAGTGTCACAGATTCACTGCCAGATGGCAGCTTTGATGCAGGCTGCGATCTGGAGGTGTTGAGTTTGCACTTGCCCATGGAGTCTTCTTAGTTTCCCCACCAAATATAGACTCCCAGTACTTTATGTTTTGGAGGCCACTGAACTACATTTTAGCCTGTGCAGTGGTGGCTTTCCAACCTTTGCATTCCAGAGGATCCTGGTGTTTCCAGGAAGCTTACTGATGCCAGGGACGCAGGTGGCACTGTGGGTTAAACCACAGAGCCTAGGACTTGCCGATCAGAAGGTCGGTGGTTCGAATCCCTGCAACGGGGTGAGCTCCCATTGCTCAATCCCTGCTCCTGCCAACCTAGCAGTTCGAAAGCACGTCAAAGTGCAAGTAGATAAATAGGTACCGTTCCGGCGGGAAGGTAAATGGTGTTTCCGTGTGCTGCTCTGGTTCGCCAGAAGTGGCTTAGTCATGCTGGCCACATGACCCGGAAGCTGTACATCGGCTCCCTCGGCCAATAAAGCGAGATGAGCGCCGCAACCCCAGAGTCAGTCACGACTGGACCTAATGGTCAGGGGTCCCTTTACCTTTACCTTTACTGATGCCAGGTTCAGTAATATATGGGCCTACAGTTTCTGCAGGCAATCTAGCAAGGCCTCACATGCTTGCCCAGGTTCCCTTGCCATGTGAGAATGGCGAGAATCCTTGGATTCATTGGTGCGGTGTAAATGAATGTGTGTAGCAGACCATTTACCACTGGGGAGCTCTTCCTGTGCTAGGAAAGATCTGAAGGCAATTAGTAAACTGATATGAGTATTTGCTTGCATGAGCGAGTGATGGGAGAATTCCAGAAATGCAAAGCTAGATCTATGGAACTGGCCCATGGTGATCTGTGCATCAGGGCTGTTCACATATAAAGGAAGCCAGTGCCACATATTCATGAGTGTGCGATTTGTGTTGCCTACAGTCCTCCTTTGGCTCACTGCAGTTGCTGCAAAATAACCTCAATAAGTAGCCTCAGTGTAGTAGCTGCTATATATTATAAGGATTGTTAAGTACAGTAGCTCATTGCATAAGTCACTTGCACTGTCTGTAGAATTTCCATGCAACTAGATGCTAGGAAGATAAGTTAATTCCTTCCCCCGTTTGGCAACCACAGCTCATGCGTCTATCCTAACTCTCCAGATGTATTCAACAGATGGTGTGTGGGTGAGAGCTTTCTCAAAATATTGATTGCATATTTTTTATTTTGTATGTGCTTCGATATATTGTGATCATGAGCCACAGTTGCCATATTAAAAAAAAATTAAGTTTCCTCTGCTGGCTGCATCGGTGATCTTTAATCAGCCTGCAGGGATAGTGTTTTTTTTAAAAACACTATAAATGTGAGGAATGGGATTTCCCTGCCATGATATTTCTAAAACATGTGTGAGCAAATCCTCAAACAGAAAGGAAACCTCAGTCCTTGCAGTCCAAATGCACTTATCACAAGGCACGTTATCGATTGAGCAAAGTCCATTCCTGCAGCTGCTCTTGAATGGCAATGATGTGCTAAGTCTTGGCTCCTGTAGTCTAAACATTTCGAAATGCATCAGGAGCTGCCTTATACAAAATCAGACCATAGGTCAACATTATCTCTACACTGACTTGGGAGTGGCTTTCTAACATTTCAGGCAAGATTGTTTCTTTGCCATTCTAGGGATTTCAGAGTTTGAAAAGGGGAACCTTTTGCTTCCAAAGCATGTGCTTCACTGCTGAGCCATGGTCTGCCTAGAAACATATGGAATTATAAATTTTGTTCACAGCAGCTTATTCACCTCATGTTGCAGTAATGAAAGCACATCAGCTGGCAATTGAGATGTTCTTGGTTTAAATCTTGCTTCAGACTTGGAACGCAGAATTGGCCTTACTATATCTCACCCTCAATGCATTCTTCCCTTGTTACCATAATAATGATAATAATTACCCGACCCCACCCATCTTCCCCCCCTCCACCCCTTTTCTTCCTAATGTCTCAACAAATGAAACTGATTTGTAAAAATGTTACATGGAAAAAATACGAGAGACATTACACATACTTCTGTAAAACAAAAACAAACAAACAAAAAATAAAAAATAAAAAATAAAAATATTAGCCTGCACCACAGAGCTATTTGAGGATTGCTGAGATACTGTATTTGAGAGCTGTAGTGCTGCAGTGGCTGTTAGGCTGAGCTCGGAACCATGACTCCTCGTTTCAAAATCTTCCCAGGGCTATTAACTCAGAAGGTATTGTGAGGCAACCCACGTGCTCCCAGAGATGAAATTCTGGTGTAGATTTGGGCCCTGGCAGGTGCAATTGAGGGTATAACAATTTGCCTTCTGCCACAGTCCCAATCTGGAATGGGAAGGAAAGCTTCCAGTTACTGTTTCCCTAATGCAAATAGCAGATGTTGGACCCCTCATCTGGACTGAGACTGCAGCTGGAGGGGGCAAAGTGTTGAAGATCACTTACACTACTGCCAAGGGTCCGAGCTACATCAGTCTCCTACACCTACTGTTTGCACTTAAAAGCAATGTCAATGTACCTGTAAATGGTTTGAACGTTACCTATTTTAACACCAGTTCCTTTGCAACATTGGAATGAAAACTGCCCTTCTTTATATGCAGGTGTTTAGGATTATTAGGAGGATTCCCGAGAAGCATATTGAACAGTCTTTAGCACTATGAAAATGCTAAGTGATGCTTTATTAATTTTATTAATTTTTGCGCATTCTCAATTTCAGGTGAGAGCTCCTATGTTGAATCCAGCTCTTGGCATGCACGAGACAGATCTCTTTAAGTCATCCGGTACCCTAATCAGTTTTATCTACCCAGCTCAAAACCCAGACCTCCTGAACAAACTGTCAGAAAGAAGAACCACTGTCTTGGCTATGGATCAGGTCCCTCGCGTGACCATTGCTCAAGGATATGATGCTCTCAGCTCCATGGCCAACATCGCTGGGTATGAAAACACAGTGTTTTAACCAGCTGTGGTGATTACATCAATGAGCAGTTGGGTTTTGGTTGGGATTCATATCCCAAACAAAGGTTTGTTTTCGTTTGTGAACAAGGGCAGCCAGTGTGGTGCTCTCCACACCTTGTGGACCATAGCTTCTACCATCACTGGCATGCTGGCTGCGGCTGATGGAAGTTGTGGTCTGCAATATGGTGAGGGCACCATGTTGTCTATCCCTTGGATAAGCGATTATGTCCAGTTGTGGAGATATGCCTGGAGGTGTAGTCAAGGCAGATAGCCAAGCTATCCGGTTTGGAAAATATTTAAGAACTGGTATCTATTTGGGTTCAAATAATGTATAGGAATCTGAAGCCCACTAGGTTCCCTCTTATTACTGAGGGCAAGGATCCATTAGTTGGGAAAGGAATTAGGAAGGAATTACTTGCAGGTGAAGAATCTGAATACCGGGGGTGAATACTTGCACATAGAAAGGAGTTTTTAAGCTCCTGCAAATTTGACCCAAACTTTGTAAAGCCCAAAGAGCACGGGCCAGATCAGAGGGAGGTTGCCATCAACAGCTTGCGCATCTCCTTAGGAATGAGGAAATGAGAAGGCTATGTTTTGGACAAGCAAATTTGTCCAGTAAATACCTCTGCTATTTGTACCATCTTATAATAAACAACAATACCCTCTTCTAAATAAATAAAATAAATGTAAGGTTGGGAAATGATACGGATGCTTGTGTTCTCTTTTATTTCTGACAGCTATAAGGCAGTTGTGTTGGCAGCCAATCACTTTGGTCGTTTTTTTACGGGTCAGATCACGGCAGCTGGCAAAGTCCCTCCAGCAAAGGTAGGTAATGAAATAAGTGCAAGTGCTGTTATTTGCAGGCACAATCATCAGGTGATAGAAATGTGACGTGACTTTGCATTTCAACTGCAATAGATACTGGTTGGAATTTTGTTTCATAGGATGACTACCTCCCCCCCCCCTTTATTTAGCATCTCTCAGTGAGCCAAATATAGCTTCTTTTGCTGTTAGTAGGCATTTGTTTGGATGCAGCTGAGGCTGAATGGCTTATGAATTGGCATCCTTCAAAGTTTAAGATGTTCAAATTGTAGACATTTAATATAAAAATTGGCTTGCTGTTGCTGGAATACAAGGTCTTCATACGTAGCGTGATGTGTCTTATGAATTGCATTTTTGGTTAAAGAGATGCTGTGCTTTTTATCTAGACTACAACCTAAAGAACAATACTTTGCTTGATGTCTAGAATTCTAGGTTTAATTTTTGTTTTTACGGGCCCCCTTTTTGTTACAGGCTTGTAAAATAAAGTCCAAAGATCTGTACTGAGTCTAGTGCTGTTGTAACAAGTACAGTACAAAGTGTTAAAATAAAATAAAAAAATTCCTTCCAGTAGCACCTTAAAGACCAACTAAGTTAGTTCTTGGTATGAGCTTTCGTGTGCATGTATCTGAAGAAGTGTGCATGCACACGAAAGCTCATACCAAGAACTAACTTAGTTGGTCTTTAAGGTGCTACTGGAAGGAATTTTTTTATTTTGTTTTGACTATGGCAGACCAACACGGCTACCTACCTGTAACTAGTACAAAGTGTTGTGTGCAGATCCTAAAGTACAAAATACACACATAGTTCAATACACAGATATTTGTGTGTGTGATTTGCCACTTTCCCCTTTAAAAGTGGGAAAGCCCCAAACCTGACATGTTGGTGTGTTTTAATAACTTTTTTCTGCTGTTCATTTTAATTATCATTTAGATGGTTTAAATAATTAAACTTTTTAAAATATAATTTTAATATTAATTCTAGGTTTCATTAGAATCAAGGACTATATCAATTTTGATAAATAAAACAATATAAGGGTGGAGAAAATATTAGAGTATATCAAAGGGCAAGTAATATGTGCTTTATTTTGTTCCTGGAGTATTTCTGTACAAAATACTGCACCAGATACTGCTCTGGCAAGAGGATTAAATTCGGCTCTCCAGGAGCAATGTAGTAATCGCTTGGAAGCTTACTGACCAGACTGCGTTTATTCTGCGCTAACCAAATCAGATTTTTTAGTGGGGAAAGCTCTGTGGTCTCTTAATTTATGCAAATTAAGTATTCTTGCATATGTTTTCATTAGTCTGCATGCATAGAAGAAGATTCACCGTCCTGCACTGTAATTAGTGAGAGGGAATCAGTGGAATGTCAGTGGAATCTTTATCCCCTGTTACTAATTGTGTGTGATTTCCATGGAAATTGTGGCTGGAGAGAGAAGGCTAGAATTTTCCTTCCTCGTGAGCTGTGGTCCTGCTAAAAACTTCACTTTAGTTTACTATTAACAATTAATTATAAGTAATAATAATGGCAATTGCCTGACGTGATTGTTAGGCCTTCAGATTTGCCAGATGTTGAATGCAAATAATGCCTGGTTCCAAGGAACTGTGGGATATGCATGCAATCCTGCTTACTGTGCTGCTTATGTACTTAATGGAAAGGTGGTAGTCCCTGATTTAAGTTTAGTGCTATCACCCTGCTGCTCCCTCACATTCCCAAGGAGAAGCTGCACTGGATTTAGCTATTGTCTTCCTCCAGCTGCTTACAGATGGTGCATGGTTACTGTGCAGCTTTTGGTTTTCTAAATCTACCCCGAAAGAAGCCCTGGCTGCTCTTTTCCCAAATACTGTTGCACTGTTTAGAAAGATGCAAGGGATAATACAGATTAGATTAGTGCCGAGCTAGTTTAGCTATATCTTGGCATTGGGGGATTGTGGGAAGCCAGAACAAAAGTTTGGGAGTGTGGAGTATTAACCAGATGTAGAAGATGTTAATCCTCTTGGTCCCAAGGATGTGTCAGAGAAGTCAGAGAAGTCACACTGAAATGTGAGCAATGTGTTCATTTCTGCAGAGGACAAGAAGAATGTCCCAGAGTGAGAGAGCAAAGACTAGGAGGCCCCATGGCAAGGAAGGGGTCAGTTTGGTGTCCTTGACAAGCAGAAAATCTTTCTTGTGTAATAAACCAGAAGGATAAAACACTTTTTCTGTTTGGACTGTCAACAGAACAGCCAAACTGAGTTTTGTACTCTTAACCTAATGAGACTTCTTAACACTTTCAGAATATGGCTATGTCTGAACTGGGTTTTAAGACCTGAAATAGGGATTGTGAGAATGAGACCAAAGAACTGAGATATGTGCACAGTCACATTTAGTGTGGATATTTGGAATACTCCCATGTTTGCTCCTTTCCCAGCTTCCCGAATGTGCACAGGTGACCAGATATCCCATCAGAGGGAAAACTCACAATTGTGCCTAGGAGTAGTTCCTCTTGTTTACAAAATAGCTACCTGATGGCTGGGAAGTTGCAAAGGGTCCTTTTGATTGAAATATTATTCCGTTGACTGGCTGACTGCTTTGACTGAAGAAGCTGGGTTCTGCTTGAACTTGCTTGTAAAATATTCAGGCTCAGGAAACCATTTTCATTCCATATTCATTGACACTGAACCAATGCCAGTTGATTTGTGACTTAACTGCACTGTGTTTTGCGGACGCAGGTTCTGATCATTGGTGGTGGAGTCGCAGGCTTAGCATCTGCAGGAGCAGCTAAATCAATGGGAGCTGTGGTTCGTGGGTTTGATACCAGGTATGTGCATACCCATTGTAAATTATTGCTAGCGGCCTTACTATTTCATTTGTATCCATCTATTCTGCCAAGGAGGGGACGTGGGTGGCGCTGTGAGTTAAACGACAGAGCCTAGGACTTGCCGATCAGAAGGTCAGCGGTTCGAATCCCCGCGACGGGGTGAGCTCCCGTTGCTTGGTCCCTGCTCCTGCCAACCTAGCAGTTTGAAAGCATGTCAAAGTGCAAGTAGATAAATAGGTACCACTCTGGCGGGAAGGTAAACGGCGTTTCCGTGCGCTGCTCTGGTTCGCCAGAAGTGGCTTAGTCATGCTGTACGCTGGCTCCCTCGGCCAATAAAGTGAGATAAGCGCCGCAACCCCAGAGTCGGTCATGACTGGACCTAATGGTCAGGGGTCCCTTTACCTTTATTCTGCCAAGGAGTTTGGGCCAGCATGTCATATGTGGGGTCCCAGAGAAACATAGGAAATTCCCTTAAAAAGCTGGGCTTTGGTCCATCTAGACCACCCCTGTGGGCCTATTTGACCCAGTAAAAAGCCCTTCCTGGGTGGAGCCTTTGCTAACGCTGTCCTTTCGTTTCTCCCCAACTTTCCTGTTAATAGCTTATTTTTCTCTTCAAATATACAGAGCTGCAGCATTGGAGCAGTTCAAATCACTAGGTGCGGAGCCTTTGGAGGTTGACATAAAAGAATCTGGGGAAGGGCAGGGAGGCTATGCAAAAGAGATGTCTAAAGAGTTCATTGAAGCCGAGATGAAACTCTTTGCAAAACAGTGCCAAGATGTTGACATTATCATCACGACAGCTCTCATTCCCGGTAGGTGTCCTGTGGAGCAGGCAGCCCTTTTCCTGTTGAAATGAAAATAATGTGTTTACTTAAGCAGATTTGCAAAGATATTTGTTCTGACTTGGCGTCAAAACAGCACATGACTCGAAATTCGTCACTGGCTAGTACATCATGTTTTTAAAAACTTTGATAATAGGCACATGTGCACACAATGATTTTTATTGGGACCACAATGCATAGAGAGGGGAGATTGAATCCTTCCCTCCCCAGCCATGATCTTGCCAAAATTGCTTCTTCATTGTGTTGGTGTTTAGCTCATGGTGAAGGTGTTAAGGTTCATTCAATATTGGGTGGTCTTTTCTGAAGGCTATTAGCAGTGCAGGAGAGAGTGATTTTCGTCAGGATCATGACTGCGAGGGAAGTTTTCAACCTCTCCCTCTCTCTGCACACGGTGGTCCAAATGCAAGCTGTCGGTTAGTTGGCATTGTTCTTGCTTTTGCTTCGTGCCATTTGGAGCCCAAGATGTTAGCCCTGCAAAAGACATGAATAAATCTGCCATTGATACTAACTTCTGCTGACCTTCCAGCTGAAAGTAGTCACCACCTCAGAGCTGAGTTTGTGTGCAAGACTGCTAGGTTTCTTCCCATTACAGTGGTACCTCGGGTTAAGTACTTAATTTGTTCCGGAGGTCTGTTCTTAACCTGAAACTGTTCTTAACCTGAAGCACCACTTTAGCTAATGGAGTCTCCTGCTGCCGCCGCGCCGCAGGAGCACGATTTCTGTTCTCGTCCTGAAGCTCTTAACCTGAGGTACTATTTCTGGGTTAGCAGAGTCTGTAACCTGAAGTGTATGTAACCTGAAACATCTGTAACCCGAGGTACCACTGTACAGTACATTTCTGCCCATAACACTTTACTGCTGTCTCGTTTGGGATACAATTTGGAATACTCAGCACCAAGCCTCCCATGAGGTTGGCCACTCTTCAACTTCCCATGATGTTTTTGGTAGCGTCTTAGTGGAGGAGAGGGCTTCTTCCTATCTAGGGATGTATCTTGCTCCCATTGAATCTGGGATAATCTGGAAGTGAATCAGATTGTTGCGTATGGAAATGCATGCATGCAACTAAAATACTATGTTTACTGAATTACATGCAAATCAAGGGGAAAATTAAGAGAAATCATTTCTTCCTTTAGAGCACCCTTTCTCAACCTGTGGGTCCCCAGATGTTGTTGAACTACAACTCCCATCACCCCTAGCTAGCAAGGCCAGAGCTCAGGAATGATGGGAGTTGTAGTCCAACAACATCTGGGGACCCACAGGTTGAGAACTGCTGCTTTAGAGGAAAATGTGATCACTGGTTCTTCCTTATTTGGTGTACTTGATACAGTGCTTTCCTACTTTCCCCCCCAGGTAAAAAAGCTCCAATCCTCTTTCGGAAAGATATGATTGAATTGATGAAGGAAGGCTCAGTTGTTGTAGACCTAGCTGCTGAAGCTGGGGGAAACATTGAAACTACAAAGCCAGGAGAACTCTATATTCACAAGGTACTGGTTTCTTAATAGCCACCAGATATTCTTAGTAGCTGCTTTCAGCAGCAGCCTTTGTAAGTGGAGTAAGTCAGGGCCCCACCCACACATGCCAGTCTTGTCTACACTGACTGGCAGCAGCTCTCCGGGGTTTCTGATGGGACATTCCCAGCCGTACCTTGAGATGACCCCTAGGACCTATTGTATGCAAAGCAAATGGTATACCATTGAGCTGTGACCCTTCCTATTCGTTTGGCAAAATCAACATTTAGTACCATGTTCTTAGATGCTGATGTCTAGGAATGGTTCCCCCCCCCTAACTTTGACTTCAGGAGTTGTGCCTCAGCTTGCTTATTCATGAAGCCATATTTTTGGTATCTCCAGGGAATTACACACATAGGTTATACGGACCTTCCCAGCAGAATGGCCACCCAAGCCAGCACGTTATATTCCAATAACATCACCAAGCTCCTGAAGGCCATCAGCCCGGACAAGGAGAAGTTCTTCCTTGACATAAAGGATGAATTTGACTATGGTACCCTGGACCATGTTGTAAGAGGAACAGTGGTAATGAAGGTAAGCTAATCTATGTTATTTTTTAAATTGGGAGTCCAAGCCTCAGCCTGTTTTTCTTTTTTCTCTTCTACAACCTGAATTGAAGCACCTGTATGTTTTGAATGTTTTGAAATTCCCCTGGATAATCTGTCATCAATGTGCAAGGAGGGTAGTATTATTTGTGTTCAACTGCATTATACATGCATTACTTAATCCTGGGGGTACATCCATCAGTTTAGCCTTTTTTGGCTTCAAATGAACCAAGCATGTTGAATGGAACTAAACAGTGCATTCAGGTGCACACAATGTTATCCAGATATGATATCTGGCTATTCCTTTGTTAATTGTTAATTGTTGTTTGTTAAAAATGCTTGTGCATAGCTCCTTGCCAGTATAATATGCACACACACCAATCAGCAGATAAGATTTGCTTGAGAACCACTTTGTCAAGGCAGGAAAGGATCGTAGGTCCATACCTTTGTTGACACTTCCCGGAAGAGTGCTGCAAATCCCATAGTCACAGACACCTCTTACTCCTTTTGCCTCTGGATTTAAGAACTGGCAGGCTAAATCATGTCTCTGGGCAGTGGGGGGGGGGTCCACTTTAGCCCAGGAGATTGCAAATTCTCTGATCCGTTGGATAAAACCACAACTGCTTTTTCTCAGGACGGAAAAGTGATTTTTCCAGCACCACCTCCCAAGAACATTCCTCAGGCAGCGCCTGTGAAGCAGAAGACTGTGGCAGAGCTGGAAGCAGAAAAAGCAGCCACCATTACACCCTTCAGGAAAACAATGACGACTGCCTCTGCATACACAGCAGGTGAGAAAGCAGCTGCCGTACTCTGGCCACTCTGTGGAACCTGAATCCAAAGATGTCCCAGGGCCTAATAATGTCTAGAAGTAAAGATGGATCTTGCTGTCAAATTATAGGGAGCCAGGTAGCTATTCTTCCCTCTTCCACTCAGGTCATTCACCCTTGGCGAATCCTCTCAGGTGTGTGTGTATGTGTATGTGCATGTGCATATGCATATCAACTGTGGCTTGCATTCCTGCAGCCCCCATCTTCAGTTGATCCATACAGTGAGCTGAGAAGAAGGGGAGGCATTATTGTCCCCACTCCATTCAAATGATCAATTCTGTGACTTGGCGTGTGTGAATGATTTACATCCCTATTGGGTAAATGGGCTCTGCTCACCCCAGCACTCTTATTTTTTTGCCACTGCCAGAATTGGTGGAGGTAGAATAACTAACTTTGTGTGTGTGTGTGTGTGTATGTGCATACATATAGAGCTTTCCGAACCATCATGCTGTTTAATCCATTCTGGGCCTTTAAGCGGGAGAAGGAGAGAGATGAAATGTACATTGCCATAAAATATCAGAAGCAAGGTCTAGCTTTGCTAGTACTTCCCATGGATCATGTGCTATTTAGGCAGCCTGAAAATGCTAGAAAAATTACTTTGAGAAAAATGAATGACTTTGCCATCTTTGTAGGACTAGCTGTCTTAGCCACCTTGGACTCCTTTGGAGGAATGTGTGGGATACAAATTTAATAAATGAACACAACTGTAGAAACAAAGGGAGGCTGTATTTTGTCAGTGTTTAAAACTTAGCATGAAATCTACCATATGTTTTCATTCATTGCAGGACTTAATGCTCTCTTGTCTTGCAGGACTCAGTACCTTGCTCGGATTGGGTGTTGCCGCTCCAAATTCAGCTTTCACTCAGATGGTGACAACATTTGGCTTGGCTGGGATTGTTGGGTACCACACGGTGTGGGGTGTGACTCCTGCACTCCACTCGCCACTCATGTCTGTGACGAACGCCATCTCAGGTAATACAAATGACTGCTTTTTTTTTGTTTTGACCCTGACATTTCTCTGAGGGGTGATTTGTCACTTAAAAGTGTAAATGACACCAAACATACCTGTATCTGGAAATGTGTGTCATATAGGTGCCCTCAACTGACAGCCAGAGGATGGGTTGCAGCTCCCTCTTTGTGGGGTAAACGTTGCTGTCACATAATGTGTTCACAAGCCTAAAATGTGGGTTTTAGGTATGGTTACCAAAAAATAAGCCAACTAAAAGTATTGTTGGGACGCAAGGTATTACAGACTAGAGTCCTAGAGTCTATTTCATCACATGTACATTCTGCCTGGAAATTGGTAGGTTTATGCACAGTGGAGCCAGCTTTTACACAGTGATTAACAAAATGCAATATAATCAAATGGAATTAATTATGTTTTAGTTCTCTTGTCACCCAAGAATGGGCTAACGTTTGCAACATCAGCCATATAAAGCCCTGGCTTAGCCAAAAGGGTCTTGCAGAGTCCCCTTCAAAGTGCTGAACACTTTTGCAAAGTGCTCTGCATCAGGTGATTGATGAGATAACTATCTGGCCAAATCCAGTTTCCTGCCCTTATCTAGATACTTACCACTGTCATAATTTGGTAGGTAGTTTCTAGCTGTATTGCTGGTGACATTAAGTGTACATTTGGCAGGGTAGTCCAATGCAGATTTGAAAGTACTGTATTATCTAGTTAAGACACATTCAGACAGCACCTTATTCCATTTTCCCTGATAATTTTTGTGTTCTGTGTGATCTTTCACATAATATGAAATACACTTGTGGAAATCTAGTGAAAATTTAGCTCTCATTTCTATGTTAACTGCTTCCAGGAAAAAGACCCATTTGCAACCCCGCTAACCTGGAAAATTATGGCATACAGTCCTTTCCCACCATTTTCATGGGTGACTCATGGATGCAAAGAAGTACACATAAACACTAAAGGGTTTGTTTCTGGGTGGTGGTGAAATGTTCAATGATATTCGCTGCTGTGTCACACCAAACCTACTGGTGTGAATGAAATTTAGTGCAGTCTATCAGTCAAAAACTCACAGTTCCATAAGGCAACAGTTAATGCACAGTAGAAGGAATGTTAGAAACCAGAACAAGAGCATTGTAAACAGGATCACTAGCACAACAATCTCTGTTGGTGTTTGTCAATTCTTGAATAGGAGGCATATATAACAACTGGCATCAGTTCCCCCTATTGTACAGGAACTTAACTGCTGTTTTCCACCCCACAGGGTTGACAGCTGTTGGTGGATTGGCACTGATGGGGGGACAATATCTCCCTGATAATGTACCTCAAAGCCTTGCTGTTCTTGCTGCTTTTGTGTCCTCTATCAACATTGCAGGTATGGACTATCTTTTGGCTTTCTTGCTTATTGCCTTTAGGAATGTTGAACCAAAACAGTGATGTCACAAATTGCGGTGGCCAAGAGGTATGGTATGCTTGTGTATCCAAATTGAGAGAAACCAGTGAAATACGTTTCTGACCTCTAGTTATTTGTTCATGAGAAACCTGAGTCCTTAAGCTTATGCAGTGGCAACAAGATCCATCACTGGTCCTAATGTCACCATTATAGAGCAAGGACCATATAGCTCAGGGGCAGAATGTTTGCCTTACATGTTTGCCTTTCATGCAGGTCTTAGGTTCAGTCACTGATATCTCCAGGTAGGGCTGGGAGAGGCTTCCTGTCTGAAACTCTGGAGAGCCACTGACCGTCCATGTAGACAATACTGAGCTAAATGGACCAATGGGTATAACTCGGTATGGTATAAGCAACTTCCTCAGTGAGCTAAGGCCATGATGAGGATGACTTTGCCAGTGTTGGAGAGCTTTTCTATGAACTGCCTTAGCCTGAGCCAGACCACTGTAGCTCAGCATTGTCTACACTGATTGGCAGCAGATCTCGAAGGTTTCAGGTAGGAGTTTCTCCCAGCCATACCTGATGGGGATTGAACCTAGGACCTTCTGCATGCAAAGCAGATGCTCTGCCACTGAGCTATCACCTTTCCATTCCAGGCCTGGCTTGCTCTGCTGTTTATCCACAAGCTATCAGCAGCACTGTATTTCTCTCCTGATCCAACAGATATGCACTGGGGTCCTCTTGGACCTCTGGTTTTGGCATGTGTTGATACCATGCCACTCACATGGACCATGCCCCAGTCAGTAATAGCTAAACATTTGTTCTGGTTCTGGTTTCAGCCTCCCCCTCTTGCATGCATCATATAATAATTCACAATAGCATGAGGACGAACCTGTCAGGAACCACAGTCAAGCGTAGGTCAGTAATAAAAAACACAGTGCCGTTGAAGTTAGCTCTTCACTCAAGAGACCAAAACAGCTCAGGCCTTGTGATCCCAGCAACTCTTCCCAGTATGTCTTGCCCCAATGCAGCAGTTATGAGGACTGAAGGTCCCCGCCTTCCCACAGCTGCCTGACCCCTCCTCTCCAGGGTTTTCCCCAAGCAGTTGTAGACTGTGTCTGCGCACAACCAATCTCTCCTCTGCCCTTTCTCTCTGTGTTCTGGGTGAACAGAGGTTGAGGGAAGCTGGTCACAGCAAGAGGGGAGACTCCCTGGATTCTTCAGCAGCTGGCCTCTGTCCCCTGTGCCCGCTCCTGCCTCTGAGTCTGGTCTGCCCTCTGCTGCAGACTCTTCCTGCTCACTCAAGCCTGTTGCCTCCTCACCTTCCGACACCTCAACCCTCCTCCTCCCAGTCTGTCCCTTCTTCCCTCTCTGATCACTCATCATCATCCCACCACCAATCCCTGGGCTCTGAGCCGTCTTCCCTGGGGGGGGGGGGGAGTTCCTCAGCTGGTGCCTCTCCCCACTCCTCTGCATCCAGCCAGTCTACGCCAGCACCCTAGGAGAGGCTGAGAGTCTATTATTAAACAGAGGCTTAAACTTCAGAACAATTGCCCATTTTCCTAGCACTCAATAATACCATTATGCTGGTTTTGAAATCTAAATATTCTTTTCTTTTCTTTATGGGAAAGGTGGTTTCCTAGTCACACAGAGGATGCTGGATATGTTCAAGCGCCCCACTGATCCCCCTGAATACAATTACTTGTACCTGTTGCCTGCTGGCACTTTTATAGGAGGATATGCAGCAGCTCTCCATAGCGGGTATAACATTGAACAGGTAAGAAGATCTCTTGGGGACCCAGGGTACCATTTTCTTTCAGTGCATACAGAAAATGTAAATTGGCAGTTTTCGGGGGCATATTACAGACTGCACGCACACCCCTCCTGCCCCAATCAGCATCGAGGAACTGTAGTTTTTAAATGGTGCTGAGAATTGTATCTCTTTGAGAGGTGTAAACTACAGTTCCCAAGATTATTTCTGCATGTGTGTGCTTTAAATGCATGCTGTGTGAGACTGAATTCTATCTACCTAAGAGAGTCATCCCTCCCGCCCCCCCAATTTTTTGGCTGCAGCTTGCCCCAATTCTTCTGTGGTAAAAACACTGCAGAACCTTTGGGAATGGCACATGATAATGCAAACAAATTGCTAATGCAGAGAAGATGAGGGTTCTTAAACCCCCATTCTAAGTAAAGAATAGGACCCACATATTGGTTCGAATCCCCACGACGGGGTGAGCTCCCGTTGCTCGGTCCCTGCTCCTGTCAACCTAGCAGTTTGAAAGCACGTCAAAGTGCAAGTAGATAAATAGGTACCACTCCGGCGGGGAGGTAAACGGTGTTTCCGTGCGCTGCTCTGGTTCACCAGAAGCTGCTTAGTCATGCTGGCCACATGACCCGGAAGCTGTATGCCGGCTCCCTCGGCCAATAAAGCGAGATGAGTGCTGCAACCCCAGAGTTGGTCACGACTGGACCTAATGTCAGGGGCCCCTTTACCTTTACCTTTATTGGTTTGGCTTAGTAGGCAGTCAGGACTTTCTGTCTCCACCAAGTCCTCCTAAGAATTCTTTAGCTTGCAAAGTGGATATTTGTCACTTGGCTTCGGAGAGAGGCAGAAGCAAGCTGGAAAAACGTGCATTTCTTCTGCCTTCTCTGAGGCTCCCAGCCCAAAGCAAGAGCCGGAGGACTTCAAGGGAGATAAGATCTGTTCTTATACTTGGCACAGTGAAGAATGCCGTTCCCCAACCAAATTCATTGCAGCTCGTGCCAGAATGCCCCAGTTGTGTCAACGTATTTAGTAATCCGGCAGTTGTTCCATATAATTGCAGTGAGTGCAATATATCATTCTTTGCAGGAAATTAGGTGCTTTGGCATACAGCATTCCTGGTTCTGTTTGGTATACACAAACAGTCTTGGTTTACTCTCCTTTTACTCTCCTTCCGAGTATGTCTTTGGATTTGAAGTCTGTGGATGAGGCCTGTAGTACCCTCTCACCCTCTATTTTTTGGGGGTACGGTGTCTAGCAATTGCAGGTCCTTTATATGTTTTTTCAAAAACTCTTATTATTATTATTATTTATTATTTTCACTTCTTAAGATGATCTACCTGGGTTCAGGCTTGTGCTGTGTCGGTGCTCTGGCTGGCCTCTCCACCCAAGGAACAGCTCGGCTTGGCAATGCTTTGGGCATGATAGGTGTTGCTGGGGGCATGGCAGCTACTCTCGGAGGCCTAAAACCATCCCCTGAGCTGCTGGCGCAGATGTCGGGCGCAATGGCTCTTGGTGGCACCATAGGTGAGTGCAGAGCTAAAACACCACCTGGTTTTAGGAAAACCTCTGAACGCAGGACAGTGTCTTTTTTTTTGCAGTTGAGCCTAGTGCAGGTGATGACATTTTTCCCTGTCAGGTGTCTTCATGCTTCAGAGACGTGGGGAAACTTGTTTTCTTTTTAGCAGATAAAGCAGGGTGGAAAACTATTTTCAGCCCACAGTGGTGAGTGGGGGCCATGGGCAAAAGAGGGGGGAGGGAGCAAGAGATGTAAATTTTGTGATTATAGTGGTACCTTGGGTTACAGATGCTTCAGGTTACAGACGCTTCAGGTTACAGACTCCGCTAACCCAGAAATAGTACCTCAGGTTAAGAACTTTGCTTAAGGATGAGAACAGAATTGGCGCGGTGGCAGCATGAGGCCCCAATAGCTGAAGTGGTTCCTCAGGTTAAGAACAGTTTCAGGTTAAGAACAGACCTCCAGAATGAATTAAGTTCTTAACCTGAGGTACTACTGTACACATTAGGCAGCGGCTGTTTCTGGTTGTCCAGCAGGGCCCACCACCAGCAGAAGATATGGGGCCTACTAGAACCCCCTCATGCTTTGAGCTGGCGCCAACCTTCACAATACTTTGAGATGTGTTTCTTATATTTCTTTATAGTTCTTCAGCTCATTTTGAGCATATTACACTAATCCTGGCCTGACTGCACCAGCTGTCAGTTTTTGGAGCCAGTTGAAAGTGCTGGTTTTGACCTATAAAGCCTTAAATGGCTCAGGGCCACAATACATCAAGAACCTTCTTTCCCCATATGAACTGACTTGGACCCTGTGGTCATCATCTGAGGCCCTTCTTCATGCACCTCTTCCACAAGAGGTCCAGAGGGCAGCAACATGGGAACAGGCCTTTTCTGTGGTGGCTCCCCACTGGTGGAATGCACTCCCTAGGGAGACTTGCCTGGTGCCTTCATTAAATATTTCTTAGACACCAGGGGAAAACATTTCTCTACAACTAGGCCTTTGAAAAGTTGTGTAGTCTTTTAAATGTGCTTGTGGGAGGGGGTTATTAATTTGTTTTTACCATTTTATTATGTATTTTGTGTTCTCATTTTGTATTTTTATGTTGTGAACCGTGCAGTGATATTTGGATGAAGGTAGGCAGATCAAACCAACAACATGCTTTATATGCTCTGTCAAGACAAGCAAGAGCCATCATTAGAATTAAAGGACAGAGTCTATGAAATCATAGAGGTGTTTGAAGTCAGGAGTAGAAAGTAATTGGGGGGGGGGAAAGCTCCTTAGTTTCTTGGATAATAGGTGCTTAGATCAGGTGTGATGCCCTCCAGATGTTGTTGGACTACAGCTCCCATCCCTGACAATTGGCCACACTGGCTGAGGCTGATGGGACTTGCAGCCCAACATCTGGATGTGACCATGTTGGCTGTTGCTGGCCTTCTTGCAGTTGTGTCCAGCACTTCCTATATTATTCTTATTTTTAGGCTTGAAATGCAAACCAGAGACTGCACATTTGTGCTATTGCTGAAGAAACTTTTGTATTGTAGTGCATGCTGTCTCTAGCTTAGACGTTCCTGCATTGAGGGACAGCTTCCTCTTTACACACCACAGCATCGGATGGTTTACTACTTTTGTCTTGACAGGTCTGACAATTGCCAAACGTATCCAGATTTCGGATTTACCTCAGTTAGTGGCTGCTTTCCACAGCTTGGTTGGCCTGGCTGCTGTCCTCACCTGCATTGCTGAGTACATGATTGAGTATCCTCACTTTGATACTGATGCAGCTGCAAACCTCACCAAGATTGTGGCTTACCTTGGCACATATATTGGAGGTGTAACCTTCAGCGGCTCTCTCGTCGCTTATGGAAAGCTCCAAGGTAAATTGGCTTCTCTTCCTTTCCCTTCCCTTCCTGTCCCTTGGCATATCCTATCCATCTTTGTACACATGATTGCATACTCTTTGGTATGCATGTGTGCATGCCATTCCTCTTTGGTTTGGTTTTGGCTCAGGTGGTAAGCCTTTGTCCTGTATCCATATCAGACTGCAGGTGTGGACTCAAGTTGATCGAATACATTTTCACATATAAGAGATTCACTTGCAAATAGAAAGCTAACATGTATGGCTGTGATAGAGCCATTCTTCCTGACATCTAGGGCAGGGATGGGGAACCTGCAACCTTCCAGATGTTGTTGGACAATAACTCGCATCATTTCTGACCATTGTTTGTGCTTTCTGGAACAGATAGGAGTTGGCGCCTGGCAACATCTTGGGGGGAGGCACAGGTTCCCCAACCCTGTTGTAGAGATTTACCAGCTGCTGAATCAGGGCCTGGTTGTTGCCAGTCCAGCAATTCTTGGTTGACCCACACAGCAGCTTCTGATTCTCATGGGAACCTGGAATAATAATCTGCTGGGACATAACATCTGAAGTGGAAAGCCTGCTTTATACACAGAGCCTCCCTACACAATACATTTTCTCTGTGATCTGGGCTTTAAGTTTTGCAGAGAGCTTGTGTGTTTAGGGGATCCACCCTGCTTCAGACATTATGTCCCAACATTGCAATGGAGGGGGTGAGAGCAGCCTTAGATTTGGGGGGATGGGTCTAAAAAATTGGCACATTCTTGGCCCCTTCATGCAATTAACATGAGGGTTACCTGCGGTGTATCTTGTTTTCTGGGAGATGTACAGTGGGCTGTGGCTATTACTTCATGTCCCACCTATGAACTTTCCATGACACATAGCTGCCCATACTTGGAAGCAGAATGCCGTACTAGATGGACCATAGGTTTGATCAATCAAAGCATTTCTTATGCTCATTGTTTGAAGTATATAATTGGAAGATGTTATGGGCCAGGTTTGGAGAACCATTGGGCTTCTAGGTGTTTCTGAACTGCAACTCCCATCACCCCTGGCCATTGGCCATGCTTGCTGGGGCTGATGGGAGTTGTAGTTCAGCAATGTTATCCACATCCATTTCAGGACTACTATTTCATTGCTTCTGGAATCCTATTGATTCCTGTTGATGTTGCCCATGGAAGATGGAGTTGATATTGGGCCAAAAGTAGTGTAGAGCAGATGGAAATAGAAGAGGAACTTGATATTGGGTCTGTGGGCTTCTGCCTCCTCCTAAAGCTGCTGATTTTCTAAAGCTGCCAATTCTAGAAATTGAAAGATCTTCCTTCCTTCCTTATTTACTTACTGCAGGTATCCTGAATTCTGCCCCCCTCCTCTTACCAGGCCGGCACTTACTGAATGCCGGCTTACTCACTGCAAGTGTGGGAGGAATGATTCCCTACATGATCGATCCTAGTTACACAACTGGACTGACTTGTCTAGGGTCTGTGTCTGCTCTATCTGCTGTCATGGTGAGCATGGGATTTGAAGGGGGTGATTTGGAATGCTGTGCTAGTGAAAATGCCAAACTGTAAACTCTGATGCAGAAAAATCACATTTGTTACTAGGCATGCTGAACTCCTACAAAGCTGAAGTAAGGTAGCGGTTATAAACCAGCTAGTTGTATGGGTATGGAGAACCCTAAAGTTTCCAGACAGAGCAATGCAAAGAAATCAGTGTGGTATCTTTTTATTCCACAGTTTAGCCACCTGTTCTCCTTGACCTAATTTGATGTGAAGGTGGGAGAAATGAAACAGGGAAGGGAGGGAGTGGACCCACTCTGTTTGGGCTTTGCCCCCACCCACTGTGATGTGCGACCCCCAGGAGATTACCTCTGAGGGAATGCAGACCTTGACCCCCCCCCAAAAGGCTGTCCACCCATTCCTTTGTTGTTGTTTTTTTTGAAACAACATTTGTTGGCTTAAAGCATGGGTAGGCAAACTAAGGCCCGGGGGCTGGATCCTGCCAAATCGTCTTCTAAATCCGGCCTGCAGATGGTCTGGGAATCAGCGTGTTTTTACATGAGTAGAATGTGTCCTTTTATTTAAAATGCATCTCTGGGTTATTTGTGGGGCATAGGAATTCGTTCATATTTTTCCCCAAAATATAGTCCTGCCCCACACAAGGTCTGAGGGCCAGTGGACCGGCCCCCTGCTGAAAAAGTGTGCTTACCCCTGGCTTAAAGATGCACAAAGTTCTTGAGTTTGGTCCAGTTCTTTTTGTAAAGTCAGACTTGAAAGCAATGTTGGGTGAAATTCCAGTGGTTTAGGGAGGCTGCTTCATATATTATATATATAGAATTGCATAACAGTTACAAAAACAATGGTTTGGTCTTGGCATGGTATTTCAATGGTCTTGGTGAATAATTTAGATACACTTGAAAAGGAAAGGGCTGTGGAGATCATTCAGAATGGTTTTGAGCAGAAGTGATACACCAATCTGCTTTTCATTTATTGGTTTTATTTCCATTCCACAGGGTGTCACTTTAACAGCAGCCATAGGTGGGGCAGACATGCCCGTCGTCATTACTGTACTGAACAGTTATTCTGGCTGGGCACTCTGTGCTGAAGGATTCCTGCTCAACAACAACTTGCTAACAATTGTGGGCGCGCTTATTGGCTCTTCTGGTGCCATCTTGTCTTATATCATGTGTGTGGTAAGGAAAACGTAGACATGTGCTTTCTCCCGTCAATACGCTGAGAAGACTGAATCATTGTGTGTGTGTGTGTGTGTGTGTGTGGAAAAGTTTTGTGTTGTAACTTCAGTCTTTGTGTTTTTAACTTGTTCATTCATGTCATTTTCCACCCACCCTGGTTTCTCCCCATGGCTCTTTTTCTTTTGTAGCTGTTTGCCCAATTCAGAGTACAGTGGTACCTTGGGTTAAGTACTTAATTCGTTCCAGAGGTCCATTCTTAACCTGAAACTGTTCTTAACCTGATGCACCACTTTAGCTAATGGGGCCTCCTGCTGCCGCTGCACTGCCGGAGCACGATTTCTGTTCTTATCCTGAAGCAAAGTTCTTAACCTGAAGCACTATTTCTGGGTTATCAGAGTCTGTAATCTGAAGCGTATGTAACCCGAGGTACCACTGTACTGATTCTGTCTTTTAAATCCTTAAAGCACATTATATCCTAAAAGCTCTGAAACCAGGACTCATGAACATGGCATTTATACTGATGTAGTATACCATGCAGGGGACGCGGGTGGTGCTGTGGGTTAAACCTAGGGCCTAGGACTTGCCGATCAGAAGGTCGGCGGTTTGAATCCCCACAACGGGGTGAGTTCCCGTTGCTCGGTCCCTGCTCCTGCCAACCTAGCAGTTCGGAAGCACGTCAAAGTGCAAGTAGATAAATAGGTACCACTTCAGCGGGAAGGTAAACGGCGTTTCCGTGTGCTGCTCTGGTTCACCAGAAGCGGCTTAGTCATGCTTGCCACATGACCCAGAAGCTGTACGCCGGCTCCCTCGGTCAGTAAAGCGAGATGAGCTCTGCAACCCCAGAGTCGGTCATGACTGGACCTAATGGTCAGGGGTCCCTTTACATTTATAGTATACCATGCATTTGAAGCTGTTCCTTAGTTGCTAGGCATGCAGCCATGGTGGTTTCTCTTTATTTATTTTTGCTTGGCTAACTTTTCGTTACTTAAAATGTTACACATTGATGTACTGTTCACAGAAACTCCAAACATATTCTGTTTCGCTTAGGGAGAGAACTAAAATGACTCTGCTTGCAACCTGCAGGTTTTTATTTATTTTATTTTAAGTAACATTAAGGGTATAACTTGGATGGCCACTGCGTGGCAGCAAATCTGCATGAATGAATCACTAATGCATCTGGAACTTCTTGTAGACATTAAATTGTACTGGTGGCTTATACTGTACAGCAAGACTGTTAGCTCTTTCTCACCCCCCCCCCCGTTTCGTTTTTTTAAATTAATAGGAGGTTAGCATTGTTTCCAGTTCATCTCCAACTTTTTCATCTTTCCTAGTCCATGATGTTATTTGTCTCCTTGCATCTTCCAAGGACCTGAACTTTGTTACCGTCTGTTGCCTTTGGGAGAGACTCATGTTTGATATTGCATCATGGTGTCACCTTGAGGCTTAGACAACTCTTGGAAATAAAAACTTGGAGAAAGCCACAGAGGGAGAACTTATAATAATAATAATAATAAATGCTGAAGTTTTTCTTCACAAAACTGTATTCGTTGCATTTGCAACTTGTTTAAAGCATTCAGGGTTTTTGTTTTCGCCTCCCCTAGGCCATGAATCGGTCTCTTGCTAACGTGATCCTTGGTGGGTATGGCACTACTTCGACAGCTGGTGGGAAACCCATGGAAATAACCGGCACGCATACAGAAGTGAATGTGGACAGCGCTGTTGACATGATAAAGGAAGCCAACAACATCATCATCACTCCTGGTAAAACTGAAGCTGCTGCTCATGGCTATTGCTTTTGTAACCTGTGTCATGAGAACCAGATTCTATGTGATGAACAGTATCCGTAAATTAAGAACATTTGCTCTGCTATTGTAATACAAATTGTGGAAGACAATGGCCAAGCCAATACTGTTACCAACCTAACTTCATATCCACACCTAGTGCCTAGTGCCTTATTAAAATGAAATAACAATAACAACAATAAATATAATTTATTATTTATACCCCGCCCATCTGGCTGGGTTTCCCCAGCCACTTTGGGTGGCTTCCAACAGAATATTAAAAACATGATAAAACACCAATCCTTTAAAACTTCCCTAAACAGGGCTGCCTTCAGATGTCTTCTAAAAGTCAGATAGTTGCATTTCCATGAATAAATAATCTTAAGTGTTTGGGTTCTCTCCCTATCATTCCTTGTATTACTTGCTGCATTCAGGCAATACCCACACCATACATTTCAAGCACATGGCTTCCCTCAAAGAACCCAGGGAACTGTAGTTTGTCAAAAGTGTCAAAAGTGATGGGAATTTTAGCCTGGGTGTCATAAATTATACTTCCCAGTTAGCAGCAGTATCCACTGTTATTGGGGCCGATCATTTCATTATCACCTGTACTAAAACAAAAACCCTAACCATCACATAATAGAAGTTTCTCTGGTTGAAGACTGGTTACATGGGAAAGTAAAGACAGCCAGCATGGTTAATTTAGTTTGTGTGTTTCTCTCTGTGTCCATCAGTTAACCTGGCAAATACATGAGACATTGGTAAAGCACTTCACAGCATCTGGGCTTTTCTGCTTCTCTGCAGGTTATGGTCTTTGTGCAGCAAAGGCTCAATATCCAATTGCTGACTTAGTGAAAATGCTGAAGGAACAAGGCAAGCATGTCAGGTGAGTATTTTTTGACTGGGAAGGGAAATAATGCACAGTGGATCAGGTGGTTTTATTGTTTTGAAAACCACAAAGAGGTTTTGATGATTAAGCAGCCTCATTGAGACGATTGTATTTCCAGCTGAAGAACCCTTGCTGTTCTGCATACAGTTCCTTCACTTCTTCCTCACAGAAGCCAGGAAATGAGGCAATATTCAGTTAACCATAGTAAAGACTAAGCCGCTTCTGGCAAACCAGAACAGTGCACGGAAATGCCGTTTACCTTTCCACCGGAGTGGTACCTATTTATCTACTTGCACTTTTTGGTGTGCTTTCAAACTGCTAGGTGGGCAGGAGCAGGGACCGAGCAGCGGGAGCTTACCCCGTTGCGGGGATTCGAACCGCCGACCTTCTGATTGGCAAGCCCTAGCTCTGTGGTTTAACCCACAGTGCCACCTGCGTCCCTTAACAGGAACCAGAGAACTGTGGTCAGTGGCTTCCTGACAAGTGAAGGCATGAAGCTGAATTTACACCATGGTTTCATACTCTGTTTGGGAGCTGTTTATAGTTTGTTGAAGACTTCCTGGCTTATTTCCCATTCATGCAGGGTAGCATCAAAGCAGCTGCACTTGGGGCCATGAGACTTGTTCATATTTTGGCTTATTAAGCCAAGATGTAACCATCCCAATGTAGCTACTGTGTTAGGGGAACATCTCTCTCCTTCAGTATCTTATCTATACATAAACACACAGACACACATGAGCTTTTTTAGTGGTAGCATCTGCTCTGAGGTTTTGTTTTGCTGTTTACAAGCAAGTGGCATGGAAATTTTATGAAATAAATATATCCTAGAGCCCACTCTTTCGAAGTAAGAAAATCAGTTAAGGCTATTTTTTTCTACCCAATGTTTGTTTGTTTATAATATGAACATGTGCATCCTGTGTTGTAAATTGGGGTTTTAAGCCCAATTTGAGGTGCTGGTATTCACCTGTAGAACCAGCTCATTGTTTCCTGGGGGTACTCAGGGGTATGCAGTACCACCCCCAGCACTGGTTAAAAGTGTGGCACTTAACTGTAACAACTTCATGGTGAGTACCGGCACATTTTTTTCTAGAAGAAAAGCACTGTGTAGAACCAGAGACAACTTGGGACTAAGTTATCTAACTTCACCATTCAGCCTTGCAGCTCCTTGTATGCCTGCCCCCAAGTGCGATCAAATATATAGGCAAATGAGAGATTAACTTTCTGGTGGTGGGATGCAAATTCCTTTTTCTCTGCTGGCCTTTCTCATCTATGCTAGATGGTTTTCTCACAAATGATTATGTGGCCCTAAAGAGTTTTAAATTGGTGTATTTGAAATCTAAGGCTTAGCTGGCTTGAGCTTTGTTTGATTAGGTCTTCTGTTATTAAATTAGTTCCGTGGTTCTTAATTTCTGGAACAACACGATGGTTTTTGTAATCCTCTGCTTGATTGTGGTGTGTGTATTAATACCGCATGGACGCTGCCTTCCATAGATAATCATTCGGAATGGGGGGCATGATGGCATTATTGTTGACCACTTTTTCATTTGGGTGAACATGGATTGATGCTTAAAATGCCAGAACTGCTTGTGCTGCCCATTGAATTCCTTTGAAACATGGAGCTGCTGTTGGATCTTCCAACAATTAATACAAAATGGGTGTTGCCATCATTTAGGGATAATTCTGACATTTCAGGTGTAGCATGACCATGCTTGCTGCTGTGTTCTAAGCCACAATCACTTCTTTATAACACCAGGAGTGTGGCCCACCAATTTTTAACAAAACAAAGTGCTCGCTATTCTCTATCTCTCTCTCTCTTCCACCAACCTTTTCTTTCCCTTTGGCTCCTGTGTGAGCTAGTGTTTAAGTCCCCCCCCCCCTTTTAAAACCTCAAAGCACTAAAGACTTTCCTTTCTGCGTCAGCTCTGTACAGAATAAATGCAAATGGAGTAGATGCTAGAGCCCATTTTGGCAAGCGTTTGCCACAGCAGTTACCTGGAGGGATTTATATGAAAGAAGTCTGTATTTACTGTTTGCGGCATGTTGGGTCTTTCATCACGTTCTGGTGCACCCATGGTGTTCATTGAGTGCAGCTGCTTGCCCGGCGCTTCCTGCCGGCCCCACAGAGCCTCAGGACAGCGCTGCGTCCCAGATGCGGTGGCATTGCCTGCACATCTGTGACAAATAAATGCCAGCACAGTCATGCGATGGTCATCAATGTATAATACCTGTGCTGCGCCAAGAAAAAATTGCATCTGTCATCCTGATGGCACGCCTGATGTCTGTGATTCAGAGACGCTGTGATTTTGGTGAGCCTTGCGCATAGCCATAACATGTTCCAGAAAAGAAACAAAAAACCCTCAGAGATTGTGTAACATGTAATGTTAATACTGAGACTTGCGACTCAGAAGCGTAGGAGAGATTTTGGGAGGGAAACAGCATTTCCTAACATCACCATTGGACATAAGGTTTTCCTTTGCAGCAGGGTTGCATCTTTAACATATTACTAAAACCAGGCAAAAAAATAATAATATGTGCCTGTAACATAACTTCCTGCTGTTTTCTCCCTGTCTGTATCTTACTGCGTAATACAGTAAGTATCTTGGTGATGGATGTGCTGTGTTTCTTAAGGAAGCGTTTCCAAAGACATTTCCCCCCCTTGGGCTGATTTTTTGCCGGAAGCCTAATGGCTAAATAACTTGCAGGCAAATACAGGAGCAGGCTCTTTCAATAAGCACTGGGTTCAAAGTGAGGTGGTAGCAAACCTCTGCCTCTGCTTTTATTTTGAGATGGTTGTTGCACTAGATTCTGGTATTAATTGAACGATGAAAGCATAGCAGCAAGCAGCGACCATCCACCAAGGTTGTGATCTTAAGAGCACAGTTGCTTGCAACCAAGTCCCCTTGAAGTCACGGAAGTTTTTAACAAAGCAAAAGTGGAACTGGAATTGAAGCATCAGAAAATTACCCTTTAGTTGGGGAGGCATCATTTCCAGCCTTGCATTCCTGGAAGGGGAAGCAAATGGTATGTGACAAATAGAGAGCAGGTACACTGACTCCCAGAATCATCAGTCAAGGCAGCAACAAACACCCACTACTGCCATCGCCACCCATGGGCTAGGGACAAGAATCACACTAAACAAGGATGGGAAAGGGGGTCATAGCATGTCTCCAACAACAGAAAAGGGGGTTTTCAGGTCTATTTGTGAGTTCTTTTTTATATTTTTTTAAAATTAATTTTAACATATAAATTATAAAATATACCACAAAACTTATCACTTATACAATCTTTTTAGACTTCCATCAGCACCTCTGATGATCCACCATTTTAACCACTTCTTATGCATTTCTTAACTTTATATTGCCTTTACATCTCTTAACAAATCATCCTCCCCCTTGTCCATTTTTACAATACTTCTAATAATACTCCTCACAAAACTTCTTGCAACCCTACAAACGTCGTCTGTTCTTCACAATTACTTTTCAAATAATCCGTAAATTTACTCCAGTCTTCCGTGAATTTCTGGTCTCGCCGGTTTCGAATCCTTCCTGTTAGTTTATCTAATTCTGCATAGGTCTATTTGTGAGTTCTTAGAGGTGAACTGTTGAAGGCATTATACTGTGAATCCCAAGTAGGGAGAGCACTGTTGTGGTCATGTCCCATTTGCAGGCTTCACACAGGCATCTGCTTGGCCACAGTGAGAACATGATGCTGGACTAGATGAGCTTTTGACCCCATTCAGCAGGACTCTTCTGATGTATGTTGGCTACTGGGGTAAACAAGTTGCCCAACTAGATTGGCTTTTTGACCTGATTCAACAGGGCAGCTCTGGCATTTTTACAAAGGAAAGTGTGCTCTGCATCTGCTCCAAGTTGTTCATTCCCAGGGCCTATGTCGTTCTTCAAAACCAGATTCTGGATCTGATCTCAGGCTCTTATTGAGCTCTTGGTAGGGAGTAATATTTCATGCAATTCCCGGTTCTATAAGGCAGGTCACTGTTTCCATTTTTGCAGACTGGGAATTCTGGTGTGAGCAACACCATCATTCATCCGTTCCACTGCATGCATGGGAGTTGGGATTTGAACCCAAGTCTCTATGGAACCATGCTGACTTTTGTTGGCTCTGCACCATTAATATATTAGGGCCCAGAAAGCTCCTTTTTTAGTTTACGGTACCGTTTAGGATTCTTTTAAATAGTCTGTGTAAACTATTTTCACTCAATTTAATGTTCTTCATAATATGTTATATGTCTTGTTTGAAACACTGAAACGTTTCACTAATTCAGCCTACTAAATGCCACTTCTAGAATTTAGAATTCATGTAACATTGAGAGCAGGTGAACAAGTATTATCACAAACAGTATCCACCCCCCCGCCGAGTACTTAAACTGCCGAATGTAAATATGCCCCACTGAAGGCATAAGATAAACACCACAAACCTTGTAAGTCAAAGGTTTAGTGTCTCGCAGCTACAGAACACAGCTTAATTAACAACTGTTTGTACCACTCCACCATAGCCAAGCCCTGTACCCTAAAATACACATGACTATTTGGACATTGCGATGCAGTTCTACTCCAGGGATATCAGAAGCTTCCGGAGAGAGCTGTAAATCCTTTCACAGTTCTCCTTCTCCTGTGTCTACACATTGCATACAAGGAGTTGCAAAACTCTGTTGTTCAGTTATTTATTTATGGGAAACTTCTCCCTGACTTTTCTGCTATACACAGCACCCAAGGTGGCTTGGCAGTTAGGTCTAGCAGCTGTGATAAAGACTGTGCTTTGTTTTTTAATTTATTATTACACAGGGAATCCTGCCTTTCCTCCAGGGAATTCAGGGTAGGCCACACAGTGTGCCCTGGTGGTCCTTCTGCACAGGAAGTGCCTGGACCACAGACTGGACTTGCTTAATGTCTGAAAGGTTGCTGCACCATGCAGCCTCTGGACATGCCCTGCTTCCATCTTGGCCCATAAGTAGATGCACTAAAGATCTCTACTCACAAGTTCCGTTCCAGCATTCCTCACACTCCCCAAACTGTGTTTTTGCTGCGTTAGCAGCACTGAAGTGTTTCGACTGTTAGAGGAGGGGTAGTACCTCTGGCAGAGAACATGATGTGCTCCTTCTTGGGGTAGTTTGTGCTTTTAATGCATAGTATGGATGTGGCCAAAGACTCTGTTTCTAGCTTCACAAGGACAACTTCCTCAAAAAGTGGGGCCATTTCCAGCCTTTCTCTAAAATGTGCTTAAACTTAACCACAGTTCAAACTCTTATTTTGCTTAGCTTATCATTGGATGGGGCTCCAGTGCTGGCTACGAATTTGGCAGATGCACAGGACGTTCTTTAGGGGTGTTATTTATTTATTTATTTATTTATTTTTACAACTCGGCAGTGGAGAAGCCCCACTGGTGTGCGGTGAGGCTGCCCAACTGGAATACAGCCAGAGGTCCTTATTGTAAAAAGCTGGAAATAATAGGCTTTCACTGCCCTGACACAATGGAAGTTCATGCGTCCAACCCGTCACAGAATTTGTCTGCTGTAATTTAATTAATAATCTTATGTGCAAATAGCTTCTGCCAAAATTTCTGAGACATAAGTGATCCTAGTAAGCTACATCTGCTCGATGCGTATCTCTGCTTGCTCAATAGCATTTCTGAGCACTGCTAAGAGTTATAAATTTGCTGTGTAACATGCTCTGCTAGCCACTCTGCCTCTGATTATCCCGGTGCGTGCAATCTCTCTCTGTTCCCAGTATCCACTTGGTTGGCAGTTTTCCTAGAAACACGCTCTCTGTTTTCGTAAGAAATATGATATGAATGAGAGAACATACGAACATCCTTAGGAGTGTTGTGCTTGCTTGGAATACATGAGAATCAGAGTTTACAGAGGACAGGTCCCAGAGACCGGAACCTGTAAAGCGGAATGAGAGATTAAAAGTTTTGTAACCTGTAATGCATTCAACCCAGGCTTCTCTGCTTGCGGTGAAGCATCAGGGGTGTTTCTACATTGCATTCGATTCGTGTGCCATCTGTACAAAAATAGTTGAGCTCTAAACCCACAGTTTTCCACATGCAGTTTCAGGGGTGTTGTATATTCATTCAGCTATTCACACATAATGCTCAAAGAGTGTTCACTCTGTGTACACAATGGCTGAGCTGTTTAAATCAACAAGCACATACTGTTTTGCACAAACACTGAGAATAATATAATATATTGCGGCAGCTAGACTGGTGACTGGGAGCGGCCGCCGAGACCACATAACACCAGTCCTGAAAGACCTACATTGGCTCCCAGTACGTTTCCAAGCACAAATCAAAGTGTTGGTGCTGACCTTTAAAGCCCTAAATGGCCTTGGCCCAGTATACCTGAAGGAGCGTCTCCACCCCCATTGTTCAGCCTAGGCACTGAGGTCCAACGCTGAGGGCCTTCTGGCGGTTCCCTCACTGCGAGAGGCCAAGTTACAGGGAACCAGGCAGAGGGCCTTCTTGGTAGTGGCACCCGCCCTGTGGAACGCCCTCCCACCAGACGTCAAAGATAAAAACAACTACCAGACTTTTAGAAAACATCTGAAGGCAGCCCTGTTTAGGAAAGCTTTTAATGTTTAATTGACTATTGTATTTTAATATTCTGTTGAAAGCTGCCCGGATGGGCGGGGTATAAATAATAATAATAATAATAATAATAATAATAATAATAATAATTTTATTTTAGGGTTGGAAGGGACCTCAAGGGTCATCCAGTCCAACCCCCTGCAATGTTGGAACCACAGCTAAAGCATCCCCGACAGATGGTCACCCAACCTCTGCTTAAAAACCTCCAATGAAGGAGAGTCCACTATCTCCCAGGGGAGTCTGTTCCATGGTCAAACAGCTTTTACTGTCAGAAAGTTCTTCCTAATGTTGAGTCAGCATCTCATTTCTTGTAATTTGAATCTGTTGGTTTGGGTCCTACCCCTTGGAGCAATACAACAATGCAAATTGGTTTCCACTGCTGGTTCTTAACCAAGGAAGACATTGCCAACAAGACCTCAAATTTAAATTGTTACTGTTCATAACACACCAGACGAGAGAAAGACAAAATAAGATGTATGTTAGGGATGATTAGGAAAGTGACAGAAAATGTAACTCCAAATAATATAATGGTGCAACCACACTAGGAATAATAGGTAGAGTTCTGGTCACTCAAAAATGGAAGTCAGCCCTGAGTGCTCACTGGAAGGACAGATCCTAAAGCTGAGGCTCTAATACTTTGGCCACCTCATGAGAAGAGAAGACTCCCTGGAAAAGACCCTGATGTTGGGAAAGATTGAGGGCACAAGGAGAAGGGGATGACAGAGGACGAGATGGCTGGACAGTGTTCTCGAAGCTACTAACATGAGTTTGACCAAACTGCGGGAGGCAGTGGAAGACAGGAGTGCCTGGCGTGCTCTGGTCCATGGGGTCACGAAGAGTCGGACATGACTAAATGACTAAACAACAGCAACAAACAACAATTGTCCCTCCCAAACCTTGAGGGAGGGAGAAGAACCTTGAGGGAGGGAGATGAACCAAAAGATGCATTGTAATAAAAACTGCTTAGATATAACTTATTTTGGAAACACAGGGGAACTGCATCTCTTGCCTGAATTCTAACACAGACATCCACATTGGAGTTCTTCTAAAAATTATTGTGCTTCAGCAGGGTTTTGGTGTTTTTTTTTTGAAAGAGGAGAACTGTTTCACATGGCTTGAATTACTTAGTGGCTGACTGGCTGAACCTTTAAGCTTCTTAATATTTTGTCCTATTTGTTTTGCTGTTGTATATCTGATTCTACATCTGGTCTTTGCTAGAAGGACTGCAGTTATTTTCCCTCTAAAGTATCCTTGGGGCTGTGTGCCGTTTGCAAACATGCTTTGTGAGGAAAAAGCCTACTGTTTCTATCAGCCTTCCCTACCCCTTCCGTCTCCCAAGTTTCTAGCCCCTATGGTTTTTAAAAATAGGGCTGAATACTGATTGCTGCTTCCATGTTAGTTTAAAATTGCAGAAACATTTCCATGAGATGCTCAATTAAGGGGAAGTATATGTATATACGTTTATAAAAGGAAAAAAAGTATGCTACAAATCCAGAAGCAGCTTTATGAAATGTCCACTATCCTGGAAGTACTGTAGACATGTGAATACATACTTCCTGTGTTGATAATTTTAGGGCCAAATGAGACATGTCACAGGACATCTGAGAACAAGGTCTACTTTGATTTTTCTTTAGCTCAAGGCAAGGAAGCACTGCAGGTACTGGTTTTAGTTGCAAAACAGCAGAGGGCAAAGGAATGTCTCACTTAGTGTTTCCCTGTAGTTGCTTGTGATTTCTCTCTATTTTTTATCCCTTGAGGAGGTCCTGTTCATGAATCTCCTATATAACATGCCTTGTTTAGTCCCGAGATGCTCAAGTGGCTTGGCAATCATAACACAGCAAGTAATTAGCTTTGGTTAGTGCTAACACCAGCAGTACCTTAACCCTGCAGAATGATTCTTTCTAGAAATGTGAAGCAGGGCAGTGGGAGATACATGAGCCCTCAATAGCTGTCTGTCAGATAATATATGCTTACACCAGGCCTTCCATATCACTGCCATCTTTTCCAGGACCACCACTAAAATATGTGGTGCATGTTTTTCTTTAAGCAGAGGCTTGACAACCATATGTCAGGAGTGCTCTGATGGTGTTTCCTGCTTGGCAGGGGGTTGGACTCGATGGCCCTTGTGGTCTCTTCCGACTCTATGATTCTATGATTCTGTGTGCTTAAACACAACTCACCCAGTTCTCTGAACAACCAAAATCAAATATTGGAAGCAGGTTGTCATAGATAATTAGGTGATCTGGGCATGGGAAGAGTTCTCCTTAAAGAAAAAAGAAAATCTTAATTACACCTATGCTTCTGTGGCCTAATTTGACTGTACTCACACAAGATTGGTGTCCTTTGTTTTGTTTTCAACATTTCTGTAGAAAGCTTGATGAAAATATTTGGCCGGTGTGCTAAAATGGTGGAGAAATGTTCATATTAAGGATTAGGTATGATAATGAAACACTGTGCGTCATAATTGCCATTGTATTAGTTTTATGTTGAACCCTCTTTTAGACAGAGCAAATCAAATCTAGTGTGTCTGCGTTGACAAATTTCCTATACAGTGGTACAAATTATATAAGGTGGGGAGAAGCTTCTCTATACTTTCCTCACTCCTGCTCCAGAGCTCCTGCATGTTTCTCAAATACAGGCCAGGGTGTTCCAGGAATACAAAGCAAAGCTTCTGAAAAACATGTTTTTAATTCCCAAGTGGACTTAATTAAGCAGGTGGTCTTGCCCACCTCTTCTTGCCACAGGTTTAATCTCTTCAATAATTTCATGGCAACAATCACCCCCATTAACTTGATAAATTCAGCAGTTCAGTCCTTGTGTATTTGAGACTTGATCCAGAAGCAGCTAAATCTTCACTATTTGGGCCAGAATCTGGGCTCTAAAGAAAATCTCTATGTCATGTTGAATTGTTGTAGACTGAGGTTTTTCACACAAGGACTTTTTACCCTTGAGGTGTTTGTGAAAGGCTTTTCAAGTTCAGCTAAATTTTAAACCCATCGGTGGCTCCCAGATCTTAGTTCTTTGGTATAGTCCCAGGGCCAGCTTTGTGACATGATCTGGATTTTTTTTTTAAAAGGCAAAAATCCCCATCTTGCTTTGAACTGGTTTTATACATGAGGAATTTGGAGTGTTGAATTGGCTTGTGGCTTTTGTTGTAAAGTATGCAAATAAAATTAAAAGACCTAGCATTTTAAACTCAAATCTAAACTCGTTCAGGCAACAGCTTCACATTGACACTGTTAGTAGTAACCTGCATGATTAAAGCAATCACTCATTTATACAAAAGCATACAAGAAGAGGAGGGACGTGGGTGGCGCTGTGGTCTAAACCACTGAGCCTCTTGGGCTTGCCGATCAGAAGGTCGGCAGTTTGAATCCCTGCGACGGGTTGAGCTCCCATTGCTCTGTCCCAGCTCCTACCAACCTAGCAGTTCAAAAGCACCTCAAAGTGCAAGTAGATCAATAGGTACCACTCCAGCGGGAAAGTAAACGGCCTTTCCGTGCGCAGCTCTGGTACGCCAGAAGCGGCTTAGTCATGCTGGCCACATGACTTGGAAGCTGTACGCCGGCTCCCTTGGCCAGTAAAGCGAGATGAGCGCCGCAACCCCAGAGTCATCTGCGACTGGACCTAACGGTCAGGGGTCCCTTTACCTTATTACAAGAACAATCATAGAATTGTAGAGTTGGAAGGGACTTTGAGGGTCAGTTAGCCCCACCCCTTGCAATGCAGGAATCTTTAGCTCAACATGGGGCTTGAACCCACGACCCTGAGATGAAAAGCCTCATGCTTTATCCTGTTTCCCACAGTGGCCAGCCAAAGGCCCATGGGAAACCCATGGGCAGAATATGAGGGTAATGTTCAGCCCTTTCCTGCTGGTGCCTCCTAGCTACTGACATTCAGTGGCACACTGCCTGCCTCTGCTTCTGGAGCCATCATGAATAGTAGCCATTTATAGCCTCATTCAATGAAATTCAATAAAATTGTCTAATCCCTTTAAATCTGTCCACATCATGCATGTTGGCCACCACAACATCTTGTTGCAAATTCATCGTTTCAACTATGTACTTTGTGAAGAATTACTTCCTTTTGTCTTTCTCAAATCTTTCACCATTCTGCTTCATTGGAGGACATCAGGTTCTAGTATTTTACATATAAGAGAGGGGAGGAAAAAATCCCCTCACCCTATTTCTCTTTCCCATTTCATTCACAATTTCATATACTTCTATGTCTCCCTTACTCACCTTTTCCCCCCTAAACTAAATGAATGCTTTATTTGCTTTGTCATTAGGAAACCACGCCAACCCTTTTTTGTTGGTTTTTGCAAACCTTTCCTAGCTCTACAATATCCTTTTTGAGTGACCAGAACTCTACCTATTATTCCAAATGTGGTTGCACCGTCATATTATTTGGAGTTACATTTTCTGTCACTTTCCTCATCATCCCTAACATACAGGATAAAGCTATGGGTGTTTTCCAGTCCCAAAGATAGCAGGCCTCTGAATATCAGGTTGGAAGAATGCTGATCTGCTTCCAGGAGATTTTGGATGGGATTTTGGTCTGACCCATCAGGGTTCCTATGTTCTTAACTTACCCTCTCAGCCTTGGGGTTCCATATTTAACATGTGGGGTTGTACTCAAATAATGTGCTGTGATAATTAATAAGAGAAGAGTTGGGGAAGAGTTCAGTGGTAGAGCATCTGCTTTGCATGCAGAACCCAGGATTCAATCCTCAGCATCTCCAGGTAGGATGGAGAGAGACCCCTGTCTGAGAAACCTGGAGAGTCTCTGCTACTCAGTGTAGACCAGGGTTTCCCAAACCTGGGTTTCTATTTTTGGACTACAACTCCCACCATCCCTAGCTAGCAGGACCAGTGGTCAGGATGATTGTAACTGTAGTACAAAAACAGCTGGAGGCCCAAGTTTGGGGAATCCCTGCTGCAGACAATACTGAGCTACACGGACTCAATGTTCTAAAGCTTCTTCCTATTTTCTTTTTATTTATTTTATTATGTACCACATACATGATTTCATTGCCTCTTTCTCCCACTACCCTCAGGTTTGGTATTCATCCCGTCGCCGGACGCATGCCTGGGCAACTGAATGTGCTACTCGCAGAAGCCGGTGTGCCATATGACATTGTTCTAGAAATGGATGAGATCAATGAAGACTTCCCAGGTGAGAGGGCCACTCCCTGGTCCGTTTTTGCTTTCATCTCTGTGTGGTTTCTAAAATGCTAGCTCAGAATGCTTCACTTTGATTACAATATGGAAATTTGCAGTCTAAATTATGTCAGGTTCTTATCTGGCTCACTCTGTCATTGCTATCAGTTCCCTTACTAAATGCATGCATTGGAAATTAATATTTCCATGCTGCTCCTTATCATTTTAATCTAATTTTTTAAGCTTCCAGGAAAAACAATTTAACACTCTCCAATAATTAATTTGGGGAAGTCCACCTGTACTGGTTTTATATCTCCATGTGATAAATTGAAGTTTCTGCATCTTCATGCTACTATGATGCAAGCGGCTAACTGTTGGAATATTGAGTTCTGTTCATAATTTTGTGTGTTTGTATGTGGTCTCCCCCCCTTTATTCTTAATGCAGAAACTGATCTAGTCCTTGTCATTGGAGCTAATGACACAGTTAATTCAGCTGCTCAGGAAGATCCAAACTCCATCATTGCTGGAATGCCTGTTCTAGAAGTTTGGAAAGCAAAGCAGGTAGGCTCCAAAACATTGTGGCAGAAATTCCATGTTTTCTCAAACTCTTTAAAGCTGTCATCTTATTTAGAAACATAATACTAATTATGCCCCAAGCTACCACAAATTTTCTGCCTACTTTCTCCTGAACTCTTTTCCAATATGGACAGGCTAGAAGGCACTGTTGAGAGGGCAGGGAAAATTTGCAAACTTTCACCTGGAAGAATGTCTTCCAAATTATTCTGCCCATTGGGAATTACATAGTGGAATATTGTTGCTTTCTCCCACTGCAGGGAGCTATCAGTGCCTTGATTATATAGACTGCTGTTACTCTAGTCCCACAACTCCTCTTGGACCTACCGTATTTTTCATTCCATAAGTCACACTTTTTTCCTCCTAAAAAGTAGGGGGAAATGTCTGTGCGTCTTATGGAGCGAATATGCGGTCAATCACTGGGTCCCTTTCTGGCCCCGCCCCCTTGCCCAGGCCTCCATTGTTGAATGTTCTGCAGATGGAGGCTGTTTGTTTCCCCAGTGACATGTGACTGGCTGATTAGATTATCTGTCTAGAAACTGTAGAAACGACTCCCTTTCCTTTCCTAAAGAAGCTACAGAACTGTGAGTTGAACCCCATAAAAACAGATTTTTTCCCCTTTGCAAGTAAGCTTAACAACTTTGAGCTGATCCTCAAAAAAAGAAACTTTTCCCCTTTGCAAAAGAAGCTGCACAACTGTGAGCTGATCCCCCCCCCCAAATGGGGCTTTCTCCCTTTCCTCCTCTAAAAACTAAGTGCGTCTTATGGTCAGGTGCGTCTTATGGAGCGAAAAATACGGTGCTTGCCACACCTGTATTGAATAAACAAAAAGTGTTGCAGTTATCCCTTAACAGAGTATGGTCGGCTTTTCTGAAACGGGTGGGGGAAACCTTTAGCCCCAACCTGACAACAGAACAGTTAATGTGTATTGAAATATTTTTTTTTCCAATGGGGTTGCTCTATATAAACAACCACCTTCTTTTGTGTTGTTGCTGAGTATTTATACCTGTGCCATATCTAATACAAGTTCCTCATTTCAGGTCATTGTTATGAAGAGATCTCTAGGTGTTGGCTACGCAGCTGTGGACAATCCAATCTTTTACAAGCCCAACACTGCTATGCTGCTTGGGGATGCTAAGAAGACGTGTGATGCCCTGCAGGCCAAAGTGAGGGAGTCCTACCAGAAATAAACACCTCTTGTTTAAAAAGCTATCCTTTGGCCAGTATGAACAAAAAAATCTAAAATGTGTTATCTACGTCAAAAGTCGTAGGTTGTTCTTGAAACAGAGGTTCAGAAAAAAAGTGTTAAGGGTGAAAATTTAACTAACAGTATATAAGGGGGAGGGGGGGGGACCCAAAGTGAGCTCTCTTGTGGGGCTGGAACATGGATTTTTAGAATTCTTGAATGCAGTGCATTTCAGAGGAACACAATGACACTCAGGAATTTGGGGGTAAATCTCTTCATCTAGTGTGACATGAGATATAAGGGAAGCATTTATACATGCGGGGCAGCTGCTGCCATTTTTAAAATGGGTCATTTGGCTTCAGTTCTTGTTTATTGGTTCCAAGTGAACACAGAATTCAGCTGATTGGCTTTTTTCCAGATCTCAGACCCCTTTGCTGGATATCTTAGATTTTGGCTGGCTTCTTACTTACGACCTTCTAAAATCTATTTTGTGCTACTTTTGAAATGCATTTTGATACATTCACAACCGACGTGTTTGAGATGCTGGATATGGGTGGTTTCTTGTCCAACATACTTCAGATGCTGGGGTGTGGGTGGATAGTTACAATTCTAGACCACCTGAAATACATTTTTAATTAAAAAAATCATGTGGGCAGCATAGAAACCCAATAAGCTTCAGGGAGAAAAAAAGATTCTGATTACTGGTCTTCCTTTTTAATTTAATTAAGATTACCATTGAAGCTACAATTCAGTGGTATCGGGGGTTATTTGATTTCCAGTGCAGCCTTGATTTTATTTAGTGCACTTGAGTGGAACTCAAATGTTTGACTAATAAAATGAATTTGTCATGTTTGCATAATGATGTAGCAACCGTCCGTGGTGACAGAGGCAAAACAAATAGCTGTAATTGTGTTAGAAAGCCTTAACATCTGGGCAAGACAGACTACTATGAAGTGAGTTAAACTTAGCCCAACTTGACTGTTTATAAATCCTGATTTTTAACATTGTGCTTATGGTGACCTTCTAATTTAATAGCAGATGAAAATTATGTCCGTTTAGCTACCTCCTTTTCTTGGTTAGTTTCTTTTTTTTAATGGTGAGATTCCCATAAGTTAAACAGCAGTAGATAGCAGAGGACTGGATCCAGCTAGGATCTTCCAGGCCCAGTAAACCAGTAGAAGTGATCCTTCCTCTCAGCTCCCATTCATTTCAGTGGGGCTTTTCTTTTTTTAAAAAAACTTGTCATCTTTCCTTACTCAGTGTCATTCTGATGCATAAGAATATTTAAGCCTCAACATTCCAATGCAAAGTTTGGGCAGCTATGTTTTAGCAGGACCTGTTTGGGACCTTGATTGTGTTGCAGTTGTGCCATACATTTCTAAAGATACAAACCTGTACACCATCAGAGCCCCGCCCCCTACAATAATGCAAATGGCAAAAAGATCCAGAACTTTGTAAAACCATATAAAGTAAAACAACAACGACAACAATCGCGGGGATTCAAACCACCGACCTTCTGATCAGCAAGCCCAAGAGGCTCAGTGGTTTCGACCAGGCATAGGCAAACTCGGCCCTCCAGATGTTTTGGGACTACAACTCCCATCGTCCCTAGCTAACAGGACCTGTGGTCAGGGATGATGGGAATTGTAGTCTCAAAACATCTGGAGGGCCGAGTTTGCCTATGCCTGGTTTAGACCACAGCGACGCCCGCGTCCCATGTAAAACCATATATTCTCATAGGTGCATGCAAACAATAAATAACCGTACCAGTTACTACAGAATACCAGTTAAGACTCCATTCCAGCTGGTTTCAGGCTATGCACACATTAGTGGCTTCAAATGCAGCAAGTTTGTTTTCCATTTCTACGGCACATTAGCACTTTCTGTACACACCAGAGAGGGGGCAGCGGTGTCTTCACCCAACTCACATTGCCCGATTCATTCCCCTGTGCCTGCAACCCTCAGACTCCCATTCAAGGAAGCTGCCACCTGCACTTCCGCAAAGGCTGTCTGAGCTGCGCAAAACGCATCTTAACCGCAGCTTGCGTTTTCAAATCGGATGGCATCTGGTTTGAGGGAAGCACATAGGAGCATTTATCAAGAAACTACAAGATACACATAGATTGCGGTTAACATCATGTACGCTCAGCTTTCAATGCCAGCGGTGGGAACGCACTGGAGCCAGCGTAAATACGGTAATGTGTACACAGCTGCAATCTTCTATCAAGTTTGCATAACAAAGCAGTGTGTTAATTGGTATCGTTATTTATTGAATGCTGCATTGCAGCCATAAGGATTTAATGTGCATTTTTATAAGGTTCTGCGTCTTGCTATTGTCTTATTGCCCTCCCATTTCTGTACAACCTACACATTAACATAGTCAAAGAGAGGACCATCATCAGAGTTAGTTTTGCAATGCATAGTGATGCCTTTAAAGGCTGCAGTTTCCAACTTGCCTAAAATATTGTCTTTTAATTTGATGATATACAAGCAGTTCGTAAAGAGGACCAGAAGTACCAATGTTAACCTTCCTATTGTTTGTATTATGGAACACAAGAGGATTATTAAAATAAATAAATAAAGTGAACCAAATCTCACGTCCTTATTGCAGTATTTTGAAAAAAACCAGGTTTTCTTCATTTTGAAGTGTGTGTGTGTGTGTGTGTGTGTGTGTGTGTAAATTTACTGGGCACAAAATTGCTATTTTTCACATTTTAGCAGTCCCCTAGTTTGCGTAGCTCTTTAATGGCCAACAACTTGAACCAGTCCTTAAAAAATCCGTTACCTATTCACTTAGAAGTGCAAATGGCAAAGAAAAATAAATTCGAGCCTTTAAAATAATACTGCCTCATTTGTTTCAAACCCACCAGCATCTTCTGCCTCCACACTCTTTTACTGCCAGCTAAGGAGTCTTCTGCTTATTTATTGCATGTCAAACTTGATGCATGAGTGTTCATGATCCTTATACAGCAAGTGCAGTAATTAGTGAATCTCATTTCCAGAGGGCAATAACAGGAAGCGCCTGCTTTTCGCGACTCTCCATCATTTGTCTGCTTTTTCGTGGAAACATAAAATTCAATTTAGCCATTCCAGAAACCTGTCATCTATTAATAGGCTTTTATTTTAATGATTCTATTAATATTCCCCACCTTTCTTCCATGGAAGTCAGGAGTGAGAGAGAGAGTGGGGGTCTCATTCAGTCTTCCCATCCAGTCACTGATCCAGAATTTCAGCATTTTACTTCACTGTGTCCATTCAGACTGTGCTCTAGGATCCAGCCATTCATTAAAAGCAGAAAGTATTTGAGCAATCTTGTCCTGGATTTAAATCCACCAGAAATATGTGTGTGCATGCACACACACATGTAAAAGTAAAATCTGACACCAGGAAAACATATGGGATCTGCAGAAATTACGTATGTATATTAAGTATGCACAGTGCAGTACTGTCAACATTTATTTTTTTTAGAAGAAAAGAGCTGGTTAAAATGTGGCACTTACTGTGGCAACTTCATGATGAGTACTAGCACATTTTTTTTCTAGAACAAAAGCACCAAGGATGCAGCATATAATTTCTCATCTGAATCTTGGGAAGTTCATTTCAAAAACTAGTTCAGGCTGTCGGAAAAAGGAACTAATTGCATTTCGTGTTCATCCCTTTACAAAATGTGCTAGTTCATTTCAGTTCACAGCTATGAACCTGCCTTATATTGAATCAGATGGTTCATTCATCTCTAGCACAATACTGTCCTGCTATAGCTCTCTAGGGTTTTGGGCAGGATTCTCTGCTGACACCTGGATATTACAGGGGTTGAATTTGGGACCTTCTGCATGCAAAGCAGACGATCTGCCACTGGGCTATGGTCCTTCCTCTCAAAGAGGAACAGTCCATTCATTTTCGTCCAAATGATCATTGGCACAGTGGAGAGTAATTTCTTTTTTTGGGGGGGGTGGGGGAAACAATTACAATCTTTAAGCTCCAAAGGCCCAAAGAGTCTCTGACAAATGTAAGAGAACGAACTTGAAAGATGAACGATAAATCGTTCCAAGTTCTACCCCCAAATGCACTTCATTCCCATCCAGCAGTTATGGGACCTGCTTCCAGGTGTAGTTCAGAGAACTTCCTTTAATTGAACCGTCCATTTCAAGCACTGTCTTGCCCATTCCCTACCCACTTCCCAACCCTAGGATCCTTGGGAACTGTGTTTGTGTTAGGTGGACTCAGGACCTCTTAACAGAATCTGCTGCAGCTTCACTGTATTAAAAATCCCCAGGGTTCTTTGCAGGAGGCATCACAATGGTTAAATGGGCATCAAATGAATATGGATATAATAATATAATAATATTTATTTATACCCCGTCTTCCCCAGCCAAGGCTGGACTCAGGGTGGCTAATATACCCAGAGGATGTCTGTTATTCCATGCTAACCAAGCTGCTTTTTTTTTTTTTTTTTTTTTTACAACAACCACCTATTTTCCTTGGCAGAATGGGTCCCGTGTTTGAGCGGGTCATTGGCAAAGTGCCCTGTGTGGAATCTCTCCTGTCTCCTTCCTGCTGCTTGTTGGTTTATTGGGTGGTGGTTGCAGCAGGCAACTGAATTTCCTACAGTGCCTTGGAGTAATGCTGTGTCAGGGCTCCCAGGGCATGGTGGCATTTTTTTTAAAAGGGAAGCTCACACCTGCCCATTGAGGACAGGGCTTGCAAAGGCTCAGAGATGACAATGGGCCCCAAGGATGCCAGACCTCCTGTTCTTAATCTAGTTAACCACCCATGCATTTTGGTAGCATTTTAAAAAATGGAATCATAACACACAGTGTCTGTTCACTGTACTTGTTATGTGCTAATTGCCTCTGTGATGGAAATTTCTTAGAAGAATCAACAGGAGCTTAAAAAAATTCTTTCAATTCCACAAATCCAACCAAATTCGATGAGTTAAATTGAAATCTCCCTGCCTCTGCCATATGTATGCATGTAACAAGCAAACTTTCCAGACCCTTAGAAAACCTTTGCTTTGGAGAATTTGAATGATGAGAATGTTAGAGCTGCCCTCTTGTTTAAACATCCAGCTCCTTGAGAGCTGCTAGTTTTTACTGGCTGCTGTTCTAACAGCTGTAGACCAGGGACCAAAATTCTTCTGCGCTCATGGCAGTGACTTGTATAATCCAGCTGGCCTGAAGTCACTTAGGAGAAACAAATAATTCTATTAATTAGGGCTTCAGCCTGCAAGCATGTGATGCTTGCTAAATGAGAGGATCAGACTGCACCATCACAGCTGGGTATGGGGCTAATCACCATCCAGGTTATTTTACCACTCCATATACCCACAAATAATTAAATTGTGAAACTTATGCTTGTAACGAGAAACACCCCCCTGCAGATTTAGAGGGTGACCTTTTTTCTCTTGCCAACTATCACAAAATGTTTCTAAAGTGGCACATACCAATATATTCTCTGTGAGATGGATAATGAGGGAGATAAAGGCTTTAAAAATAAAGAAAACTTGTGGCCAATTATTTCTAGTAAGTTTGTGTCTACTTTCCCCCTTTAGACTTTCATTGCAGTTTCCCCCAGAGCAGTAATTTTGCAACCCTAGTACATGTTGGCTTGCAAGATATTTTCCCTGATTCAAAGTAACAATTGATTCTACAGGCTGAAGCTCTTAGTCTGGCCATGTGGGAGTTTTATTGCTTCTCGTTGAGGAAAAGGACGGGGCAAAACAGTAATCTACACAGTAACAAATTGGGCAGTTTGCTAAAATTTGGCTTAGGGGCATTGACACCAATGAATACATAGCCTTGTAGCATCTTAGAGGCAGATCTATTCTATACTCAACAGAAACTAAGAACATAAGAAGAGCCTGCTGGATCAAGCCAATGGCCCACCTATTCCCATATCCTGTTCTCACAGTGGTCAATGGGAAGCCAACAAGCAGGACCGAAGCGCAATAAGGACTCTCCTTACACGTGATTTCCAGTAAGAGGCAAAAATCTATATTGGTGTAGTCCACCCCAATCTCTGAGTAGTTCAAGATTCCAGGGGTTCCAGGAGCTTTTCCCAGGGTCCATGTTTCCTTTTGGAAATGAGGCACGGCGGAGACTGTGGTGTCTTCATGAATAATTGTTTATTTACATATATATAACCTGAGCCTCTTGCCAACAAAGGTCCATATAGTTAAAGCTATGGTTTCCCCAGTAGTGATGTATGGAAGTGAGAGCTGGACCATAAAGAAGGCTGATTGCTGAAGAATTGATGCTTTTGAATTATGGTGCTGGAGGAGACTCTTGAGAGTCCCATGGACTGCAAGAAGATCAAACCTCTCCATTCTGAAGGAAATCAGCCCTGAGTGCTCACTGGAAGGACAGATCCTGAAGCTGAGGCTCCAATATTTTGGCCACCTCATGAGAAGAGAAGACTCCCTGGAAAAGACTCTGATGTTGGGAAAGATGGAGGGCACAAAGAGAAGGGGACGACAGAGGAAGAGATGGTTGGACAGTGTTCTCGAAGCTACCAACTTGAGTTTGACCAAGCTGCGGGAGGCAGTGGAAGACAGGAGTGCCTGACGTGCTCTGGTCCAGGGGGTCACGAAGAGACGGACACGACTAAAGGACTAAACAACAACAACAAACCTGAGCCTACGTCAGAGGCGTTCACAGCATTAACCCTCCCCCGTAGTCCTTGTTTCTCCCCCACCACAGCCTCGGATTCAAATGGACACTAGCCATGTCCTTTTCCATCCTGCAACCTTCCCCCCTTCTAGGTCACACCACAGCAAATTCTGCTGAAAAGCGCTGGCATTGTCCCCCTCACTTTCTAAGAGCCGGAGGCCGAGTGCCCTCTTCATTGCTTTCTTAATGGCTCATTACCTCCCCTTTCTTCTCTTAATGGCCCCTCACCCAGGTGATTACATCATGAAGAAGTTAGCCTGGCTTATATCTTAACCCTTGCTGGATCCAGGCATTCAGGAAGCTTGATTAAATTCTAACAGTTACAGATAGGTAGCCGTGTTGGTCTGCCATAGTCAAAACAAAATAAAAAAATTCCTTCCAGTAGCACCTTAAAGACCAACTAAGTTAGTTCTTGGTATGAGCTTTCGTGTGCATGCACACGAAGAAGTGTGCATGCACACGAAAGCTCATACCAAGAACTAACTTAGTTGGTCTTTAAGGTGCTACTGGAAGGAATTTTTTTATTTTGTTTTAAATTCTAACACTTACTGGATCTGTAAATGAGCCACCATAGCTGCAAGAGGGGCATGGAAATTTGTGCCCTGGGCTTTTTAGACTCATCTACCCATGGACTGAAACCAAAGGGAAACATTGGTTGCCAGATGTGAAATATACTGGCATTATTTTCAGCTCTCCTACCCCACTATAAATCTTAGTCACTACAGTGTCTCCAGGGACGTGGGTGGCGCTGTGGGTTAAACCACAGAGCCTTTGGCTTGCCGATCAGAAGCTCGGCAGTTTGAATCCCTGCGACGGGGTGAGCTCCCGTTGCTCGGTCCCAGCTGTTGCCAACCTAGCAGTTCAAAAGCACGTCAAAGTGCAAGTAGATAAATAGGTACCACTCTAGCGGGAAAGTAAACGGCCTTTCCGTGCGCAGCTCTGGTTTGCCAGAAGTGGCTTAGTCATGCTGGCCACATGACTTGGAAGCTGTACGCCGGCTCCCTTGGCCAGTAAAGCGAGATGAGCGCCGCAACCCCAGAGTCATCTGCGACTGGACCTAACGGTCAGGGGTCCCTTTACCTTATTACAAGCTCGGTCCCAGCTCTTGCCAACCTAGCAGTTCAAAAGCACGTCAAAGTGCAAGTAGATAAATAGGTACTGCTCTGGTGGGAAGGTAAACGGTGTTTCCGTGCGCTGCTCTGGTTTGCCAGAAGTGGCTTAGTCATGCTGGCCACATGACCCGGAAGCTGAACGCCAGTTCCCTCGGCCAATAAAGTGAGATGAGCGCGGCAACCCCAGAGTCAGTCACAACTGGTCCTAATGGTCAGGGGTCCCTTTACCTTTACCTTTACAGTCTCTCCTGCGTCTTGATTCTCAATGGAAATGTGACCCTGGGTGAGAGCCTGGAACCCTCTGGAATATTATGCACCACTAAGCAGGGATTGGGGGGCTGACATACTTTGACATTAACCCCCTTTTAACGTGGTTTAGCTTCTGAGTGAACATTGCATAGGATTGCACTACAAAAGAAGCAAGGTAAGAAAGATCAAAGAAGTTAAATAAAACACCAGCCTGGGAATGCAAGAGGAAAAGGGAAGAGCTTAAAAATAATGACTTAGAATGGAACCATGGAGGACAAGCAAATGTTGAAATAGAGATAGTCACATATAAGCAGAAGGAAAAGAGAGTGAGAGAGAAAGAGATAAATGCAGAACAAAGGAGTGGGTGTTTTATAGGGACATTTGTGTTTGATGAATGGAGGGCCCAAGGATGAGACTATTTGGTAAAAACTGTAAGGTGGAGGTAGCCAACACCAGAGGTCGTTTTAGGGTAGCATGACCAGTGTGGCTGCACTGGACGCTGTGCTACAGGGGGCACCAAAACAACACTGTGGAATGGAGCATGGGAGATGGGGGGGGGGTGTGGCACCAAATTTTGGCATCACATAGGGAGCCGCTGAAATTTCAGAGCCCAAAGTCTGCCACTGCCCAGTGTGTTGTTGGGCAGAAGTCCCATCAACCCTAACCATTGGGCAGGCTGGCCAAAGTTGGTGAGAGATGAAGACCAACAAGATCCAGAGGGCAGGACATTGGTTACCCTTGGCATTAAGAGGCTAAATGAGGTTTATAGGAGTCACAGGTAGAATTTTCGTAGAGTGCTCCCAGCACTTCACTAAAGAGAGAGAGAGAAGAGTCCTTGCATTTTCCTCCATTTGGAATGCTGAACAACTTTGGCTTGGTCTGAAGACTGTTCAGTAAAAACATGCAAGAACTGAGCAATGAGCTTCAGTGACCACTGGATGTCAGTTGCTCTGCACAAATCTACTGAGGTTTTAACAGCCTGGTAGCAGCGGAGTGCTTGCTGCAGATGTTGCAATGGCTGAAATGGTTGTATGGTTTTTAGGATTTAAGACGTAGAAAAGTCCCGAGCAACCTCTAGTCATGTGTGTGTGTGTGTGTGTGTGTGTGTGTGTGTGTGTGTGAAGGCAGGGTGCTGAACTTTCCCAGTGTTCTAAGGTGTGTGTGACAAAAGTGCTGAAATGTTGCGAGTCCAAACCTACTGCCAGGTGCCTGAAAACTGCTTTTTTAAAACATCTTTGGAGCCATGTAAATAAAATAAAAAAATGCAGACAATGAAAAATTGAAGGGTAAGTCTGGCTGTAGGCAACCAATTTTGTTTAAAAATTAATGGAGCCTGAGTGGTCAGTCTTCCCCAACATGGCACCTTCCAAATGTGTTGGACTACAACACCCATGTCCCTGGCTATTGGGCATGCTCACTGAGGCTGGTGGGAGTTGAAGTCCAATAACGTTTGACAGCACCATGTTTGGAATGTCTGGGCTAGAGTGTTGCCCTTGGAAAGAAAAGACACGGGTTCAAACTCCACTCAGCCGTGAAATGCAATGGCTGGCTTTGGGTCAGTCACCTCCTCACAGTTTGGTGTGAGGTTAAAAGAGGAGTCTGCGTCTTGTGTCCCGAGCATTTAGAAGGTGAAAGGATAGGATAAAGATGTAGAAATACTACTGGCAAGAGATGTGTATCCTAGTGCTATAAATGAAGCAGGGATTGTCTGCATGGGTGTGTGTGTGTCTGTTTCAGAATTGCAAACATTCTCATTAGATTTAACTTCAAAAGTTTCAATTAAAATTAGCCACATTTGCCACCTTCTTGTTGCAATTCTGCACAACACTCTGAATAAACTTCTGGAATGCAACACATTCATGTTCAGATTTTTTTTGTGCATTGGATAGTTCCAGTCCTTCAGTTGATTGACTTACTTGTTCATTCACATGGTTATGTAGAAGGCAGCATGTTTCAGAACATATAATTCTATTCACTGATGAGAGAGAATGGTGCATTTAGAACTATCCTAAAACTATTCAGCACACAGGCCAGGAATCCCCAAACACAATGCATGTTCAGAAGGGCATTGCAGCAAAGAAATAATATTTAGGATGCTAGACTTACTTACAAGTAGATATGCATCAACTGGTGTATCAATCTTAATCAGTGTGGGGTAACCACTAACTGGGGCATGGGTTAAGATCACCTGTTAATTTTGTCAGGTTATTTTGGTTTGGGAATGTTACTGCAACATAACATATGGCTTTTCCTTCTAACATAGAGCGGTGGCTTTAATTGCTTTTTAGGCTGGCGCTTCCTTCAGTATTCTGAAATAGCTTATATTGCGAATGATACAAGTCAGAAGCAAGTCCCTTTAAGTTTAATGGGGCTCAGTGTGAGGTAAGTGTGAATAGCCGTCTTTCTTTGCTAGAACCGCTTACTAAGAATGTACTGTACGGCTTCATTGTGGTTGGGAGTTTCTGGTCTGTGTACCTGAGTAGTCTAAAGTTAAGGCAGTGGTAGCCAACATGTGCTCTCCAGATGTTTTGGACTACAATTCCCATCAGCCCCAACTAGCATGGGCAGTGAGCAGAGACGCTAGGCTATGTGTGGTCTAAGGCAATCCTCAATATGCCAGGAAGTAGAAATGGAGGCAGTGAGAGATTTTACTTTCTTGGGCTCCATGATCACTGCAGATGGTGACAGCAGCCACGAAATTAAAAGACACCTGCTTCTTGGGAGAAAAGCAATGACAAACCTAGACAGCATCTTAAAAAGCAGAGACATCACCTTGCCAACAAAGGTCCGTATAGTTAAAGCTATGGTTTTCCCAGTAGTGATGTATGGAAGTGAGAGCTGGACCATAAAGAAGGCTGATCACCGAAGAATTGATGCTTTTGAATTATGGTGCTGGAGGAGACTCTTGAGAGTCCCATGGATTGCAAGAAGACCAAACCTATCCATTCTGAAGGAAATTAGCCCTGAGTGCTCACTGGAAGGACAGATCCTGAAGCTGAGGCTCCAATACTTTGCCCACCTCATGAGAAGAGAAGACTCCCTGGGAAAGACCCTGATATTGGGAAAGATGGAGGGCACAAGGAGAAGGGGACGACAGAGGACAAGATGGTTGGACAGTGTTCTCGAAGCTACAAACATGAGTCTCACCAAACTGCGGGAGGCAGTGGAAGACAGGAGTGCCTGGCGTGCTCTGGTCCAGGGGGTCACGAAGAGTCGGACACGACTAAACGACTAAACAACAACAATGCTACTTTGCATGTAGGGTCTGGTCTGAAGACCCAAAATCTGGTCTTGTGGACACTTGAAGCAGGTCTGAGTCTAGTCAGTGCGTGGGTGGGAAGCTGCCTAGGAATAACACATATACTGCCTTGGGTTCCATGATGTAAAAAAGATGGGATATAAAAAACACACACAGTGGGATCAACCACGAGTAAGCAAGCATAGGAACACACAGCATGTGAACAAAGTGTATAAAGCCATAGAGGATGAAATCACTGGTACAGGCTGGGGTGTACCACAACAGTCAGCTGTGTTTGAACAGTGGTTAACCACACACAGCTGGAACAGGTGCCCCTTTAACTTGAGGGCTGTTCTCTTATTCTTGCTCCACACATACTAGCACATGTGCAGAGGGGAGAGTGAAACTACATGCTTGTGTATTTTACCTCTCATGTCCACACACTCAGCAGAAAGAAGATACTGCCTTGCAGATTCTGCGTCGAGTAGCAGGTCGGGCAATCCCAATGCTTTTGTAAGTCAAGCAAACAAGTGTGATGACAACAACCACCACTTTCTAGAGTGGACAGAATCTTTATGATTCATCTGCACTGGAGGCTACAGTTAGGGCAAGTTCTGTGGAAGTGTCCAGAGAAGTGTCTGCTTCATATGTGCTGGATCAGGGTTCAATGGTTGTGGCCTATGATTGTGGGCAAGCTGCTTGAATGGGCATGGCCAGCCACCTGCCCTCTTGACCCTTGCCCATATTGGCTTCCTGAAGGGGATTAACTGGGTGGACCCAGGGAATGATTCATGTGTAATTGGAGGAGGGAGAGGCGGTGGTGTGCCCCCTTCTTCAGAGGGCCTCCATGGACCCAGATGTGTTTATGAAAATGCTTGAGGGGTATTTGGCTCAGCTTCAGGCCTCCTTGGAAGATAATTATTTGGACCCAGCTCAGTCTGGTTTTAAGCACATTCATGGCACCGAAACTGTCTTGGTCAGCTTGGTTGAGGGTCAGGAGAGAGATGGATTTTAACACCATTGACAATGATATCATTCTGGAGTGACTCTGGAAGGTGCAGGTTGAGGATATTGTATTCGAGTGGTTCTAATCCTAGCTTTGAGGCCATTTCCATTAAGGAGTTGCCCCATGGCTTCCGGCAGGGTTACATCTTGCCCCCCATTTGAAGCTGATGCCATCAGGAGGTTTGGAATGATGTGTCACCACTATGCAGATGACACCCAGCTTTATCTCGTTGTTCTCTCTGTATCAACAGAGGCAGCTCAGGTGCTAGATGGTGCTATGGGCTGCATCATGCAGGCCAATAAATGGAAACATGATAAGACAGAAGTGCTATGTATTCAAAGAGGTGGGAAGATAGCTTGTTCTGCACAGATTTGTACTCACTTTGCTGGGGCAGGTCCATAAACTTGGGGGTACCCCTGGATCCAATGGTCATGAATGTCCAGGTGGTCTCAGCAGATATGTGCGTTTATTGCTGACTTTGGGTGGTTTGTCAGCTATGCTCCCTTTTGGACAGAGATCCGACTGCTGCTGGAAGCTCTGCTTAAGAAGGCTAAACCAACTAGTTCTCACCAGCGCCTTCTCCTCTGTGTCCTTGAAGTCTGATCAGCTGCAGGTGGAGTCACTCCACCTTCTTCCCCTTCAGGCTGCTGTTCAGCAGGTGAAGCTGACTCCTGACCCAGGACATTCAGGCATTTAATGAAAATGCTTATGTGTTTTTTTGGGGAGTGGCTGTTGCTGTTTTACAGTTAAGCTTGATGGCTTGCATGTAAGTCACCTAGAGACAGCTTGTGTTAGGTAATAAGTAAATAAATAGCACGATCAGTGATAATTAAATATTAATATCATTTATTTATTAATATTATAAATTAATATTTCCTAATATGCCTAGTGAATCCTTCCTGCACTTGGCTAATAGAAAGAACCCCTCTTCCTTTTTGGACTACCTCTCCCATTTTGTTTTATCCCCCCATGTCACTTCTCCCTTTATGTTTCTCGTTAATTTGTGCCCTGCGATCAGTGACCGCTGGGCTGAAGCAGCTGGCTGCATTAACAATGAGAGGCAATCTTAGCCACCAGTGGGAAAATGGAGCCCACAGATTTAATGATGTGCAATGGGTGCGGCATTAAATACAAACCTATGCTAATTTTGTTTTTTTTAATAGCCAAATGTGTTTGGCCAGATTTGAATAAATAATGCCTCACAGGATTTGTCAAAAAGTTTACAAGCAGTTTCCTCCCCACCTCCCCCCAAAATCTTTCTGGGTCTGCCTGTTTTAATTAGCCATGTGAGAAAAAGTATGCTAGTCAGACATACAAACTTGTGGTTTAGGATATTATCCATTTGGGGTCTCCCCCCGCCCTGGAGACATGGTGATGCCCTTCCTGTATTTGCCTAATGATGCGTTGAGGGATTTGATTCTTCTCATAGCTGTCAACTTTCAGATTTGAAAATAAGGAATAAGTAGCCTTGAAAATAAGTGATCAGCAGCCTCACCTGTCCCGGGGCCAGTCTACGGGATATCTAACAATCCAGGATAGCAGCGGAAAGCAGTGGGAAACGGTGCTGGAATAAGGGAATTTCCCGCAAAAAAAAGGGAAGGTTGACAGCTATGATTCTTCTGCATTCTAATATGAATGCACCTGACCTACATCTTCCAAATTTACAGATGCTATATCTCCATACTGAGGAACCATACCTCAGTTCTATCCAGAGCACCTCCTGTTTAATGTTGACAGCTCTGCTAACCCTGCTTACCAGTGTCTACACATTCATTGTTTACAAGGTCGTTCTCTGAAGCTCAGAGGCAGCAGTTTCTCTCTCCATCACAGTGCTGGGTTGGGAGGAAAAAAAGCTCTCTCTTCCTGACCTTGCCAAATTGGTGGTTCTTCTCCTTCTCCTTCTTCTCCTTCACCTTCTCCATCATTGTCTCCTTCTATGCCACCCTTGCCAGGGACCTGGGTGGTGCTGTGGGTTAAACCACAGAGCCTAGGACTTGCCGATCAGATGGTCGGCGGTTCGAATCCCCACGATGGGGTGAGCTCCTGTTGTTCGGTCCCTGCTCCTGGCAACCTGGTTCCCGCCAGACAAACACAGGCACCAGGCTTCTTGCATTTCTACCTGTGGAGTTTCAGGCCACCTACAGCTGGAGTTAAGGGACGTAGTTGGCACTGTAGGTTAAACCACAGAGCCTAGGGCTTCCCGATCAGAAGGTTGGTGGTTCGAATCCCCGTGACGGAGTGAGCTCCCATTGCTCGGTCCCTGCTCCTGCCAACCTAGCAGTTCGAAAGCACGTCAAAGTGCAAGTAGATGAATAGGTACCACTCCAGCGGGAAGGTAAACGGCGTTTCTGTGCACTACTCTGGTTCACCAGAAGCGGCTTAGTCATGCTGGCCACATGACCCAGAAGCTGTACGCCGGCTCCCTCAGCCAATAAAGAGAGATGAGCACTGCAACCCCAGAGTCGGTCACGACTGGACCTAATGGTCAGGGGTCCCTTTACCTTTACCTTTATGCCACCCTTGCTAGCAGCATGAGGTGCTCAGAAAAGCAGAAGGAGCACCTAGTGGCCATACTGTCCAACATTTCTCTGATAAAATAAGGGACAGCCTGTTCCATTATAAGATAAATATTCTTATTATTTATACTCCACCCCTTTGATTGGGTTGCACCAGCCGCTCTGGGTGGCTTCCAACATATTAAAGAAAAAAACATAATAAAACATTAAGGATTTAAAAACTTCTAAACAGGGCTGCCTTCAGATGTCTTCTAAAGATTCTACATTTACTTATCTCCTTGACTCAGGGGTCGCAAATTCCATACCCTCCAACATTTCTCTGATGAAAATAGGGACATCCTAAAGAAAAGCAGGGGACTCTGGGGGAACGCAGGTGGCGCTGTGGGTAAAAGCCTCAGTGCCTAGGGCTTGCCGATCGAAAGGTCGGTGGTTCGAATCCCTGCGGCGGGGTGTGCTCCCGTCGTTCAGTCCCAGCGCCTGCCAACCTAGCAGTTCGAAAGCACCCCTGGGTGCAAGTAGATAAATAAGGACCGCTTACCAGCGGGAAGGTAAACGGCATTTCCGTGTGCGGCTCTGGCTCGCCAGAGCAGCGATGTCACGCTGGCCACGTGACCCGGAAGTGTCTCCGGACAGCGCTGGCCCCCGGCCTCTTGAGTGAGATGGGCGCATCAACCCCAGAGTCTTGCAAGACTGGCCCGTACGGGCAGGGGTACCTTTACCTTAAAGAAAAGCGGGACACTCTGGGATCAAATCAGAAACTGGGATGGCTTCTGTAAATCTGGGACTGTCCCTGGAAAATAGAGACACCTGGAGGGTCTGCATGGCTCATGCCAGAGTGCTGTATTCTGCCAGCAATGGTGGGGCACCTGAGGACAACAGGTGCATTGGCAAAGTAAGGAAGAGACACCTTTACAACAGGGACAGCGGGCCACTTCAGGAAGCCTGGCAGGCCTGATCTAGGAAGCAAAGTGCAGCTTTGCCACCCCTTGCATAGTAACCCACATGATCGGCATGCCATCCATACGCAGATAACAGGACCCTAAAGTGTTTCATTGGAGATTATTGTTGAAAAGGAAGCAAAACCTGACACCCAACTCCACCTGTAAAGGTAAAGGGACCCCTGACCATTAGGTCCAGTCGTGGCCGACTCTGGGGTTGCGGCGCTCATCTCGCTTTATTGGCCGAGGGAGCCAGCGTGCAGCTTCCGGGTCATGTGGCCAGCATGACTAAGCTGCTTCTGGCGAACCAGAGCTGCACACGGAAACGCCGTTTACCTTCCCACTGGAGTGGTACCTATTCATCTACTTGCACTTTGACGTGCTTTCGAACTGCTAGGTTGGCAGGAGCAGGGACCGAGCAACCGGAGCTCACCCCGTCACGGGGATTCGAACCACCAACCTTCTGATCGGCAAGCCCTAGGCTCTGTGGTTTAACCTACAGCGCCAACTACGTCCCTTAACTCCACCTGTAGGTGGCCTGAAACTCCACAGGTAGAATGCAAGAAGCCTGGTGCCTGTGTTTGTCTGGTGGGAAGCTGCAGGGTGCTATGAGCCACCATTTAAAATTTGGTGGGCATTGCATGACAGCTCTGGGGCATTGTGGGGACTTTAAAATAGCAGCTTTCAGACCTGGCCGCTTTGACAGGGGCCCTGGGCACAGGACAGCGCAACTGGGCCCTGTTGGGATGTCAGGGGCCCTGGCAGCCACCAAAGGATGCTGAATGCTGATGCTGAGCTGTTTATTAAGCAACCAGCATCTTTTACAAGTCTGCCCGAAGCAGACTGAGAAGGGGCATTTGGCTAGCCAGTCGGTTCATACCTCATAAGCTGATGTCATTGTGGTACTGCATTATCCTAAGGGCAGCTATGGAACAATGGAAATGGTTATCCTATGGCTCAGCCAGTAGGGGATAATTCAGATGCAGGCATTTAAAAAATGACCAGGCATTTCGCCACATTGAGCAATTTTGCTGACCCAGAAACTGTTCCCTTATAAAACGAAGGATGGTTAGATTATGCTCATTTGATTTGACATTAAAAATAAAAATAAAAATCTGCTTCTGTGCAGATTGAGTACTTTTGCAGGAAACTGGAGAAAAGGAGCCGTTTTCCCACACTCTGGAGCAGAGAAAAGGACCTGAACAGGCAGTTATTTTTGTCCAACCTGTTTTCTCGCCACTGACATTCAACGCACTCCATCAGTTACACAATGAAAGCTGGGGCAGCTGAGGTCGAAAGTGTCAAGTGTGGATTTCCGGGGAAGAGGTGGATGTGCGTGCTGCAAAAAGCGAGTGAGAGTGTTCTAACCTTTAGAAAAGCCTGCTTGTTTTACTTCTAATTTTGCAGAAGAAAAAGAAAACGTTGTTTTGCACATTTTTCCAGCGTGTTTGGTCTGTTTTTCTGCCAAGGGGGAGTTTTGCACCATACTCATTCCAGCTACAGAAACAAACGGCTCCTTTCACAATACAAATATGCAACATTTGTGTGACTTTTGCATCCCCATGGAAAAACTATTGTAACCCTTGTATCTTTCCCTTCTGCTTTTGGCAAGTTCTGAGCTTCCTTTCAATTTCTACCACAATGGCTTAGCTTGAGCCTAAGTTTGTGATAACATATTTGAGATGCCACAAAAAGTGGACCTAACACAGGCATCCAGTTGGCCACAGTAGGAACACGATTCAGGACTATTAAATAGTCCACGATTCAGGACTATTAGATTGGTCTGATCCAGCTGCGATCTTGTTAGTTTCTTATCCTGACAGAAGCAAGCTCCTTTTCGCTTCTGTACTGGTAAGAACTTTCTCCTTGTTCCCACGTCTTCTCCCTTATTCTTTCAAATTCTCTTCCACTAGCTGAACTTGACCTTTATTGTTTGCTTGTGCCTTGAAATTAGGCTCGAATGAAGCATCTATTGCAGCCAATGGTGGTGTTGGTGTGTGGGTGCCCACAAACAGTTTCCCCAGCTTGCAGATGAGTCCGCAGGCCATTTGTGATGTCTGGTATAGACATTACTGAGCTGGCTGTACCAATGGTTTGACCCAGTATAATATGGCTTCCTATGTTCTTCAATCAATGCTAAAACATCACTTGGGTGTACTTTACATTTCATTGTTGCAAAGTTCTGGGTTTTGTTGGACAACTCACAGCAGAAAGGGGTGGGGGGAGATCCCTAACAAATTCTTGGGTAGTATCCAATTCTTGAGCTAAGACATGAACTCCATATTTGGCTTGAAATTAGGCATTTTCTCCTCAACAGCTGTCCCTGGAGTCAATAAAACTCAGCTATAATATTTAGTAACAATCTGATACTGTGAAACATATGAAAACAGAGAAAGACTTGGACATCACGGTGCATGTAATGACACATCACATAATGTTATATCCAAATATTGACACATTCATCATAGGATTGCTAACTTGGGTGGGTGAGGGTTAAGTCAAGGCAAGCAGAACTTGAACAGAAGCTGGAACACAGGTGTTGGTGGCAGTTGGATGGATCTGTATTACAGATCAAATTTTTAATCAGACCAGGATTGTAGTTAGAATGGAATCAAATGGGTACATTCCCAGGTGGAGGCTGAATCCAGGCTGGTTGGAACACAGAATGTATTAGATCTACTGGTCTCGTTAGGCTTGTTCACATGTCATATTGAATACAGGAGGTACAAACTGTCTCCACACATGTACAGGTATTTGAAAGCACTTGTTTATACAGCTCAACTACTATGTACACTGACTGTATGCTAATTGAATGGTAGATGTGAATAGCTGTGAGTGTACAGATCAGCTGTTTGTGTACCCAGATGGTATACTCATTGATTGTAACATGTGAACACTCCCAGTCTTGGTTACATATCAGAATATAACTTTTTGGCATAGTTAATAAAATACAAGGAGCAATATCCAACTGACTTGCTCTTCCGGTGCAAGTAGTTCCTTCCTCTTTCCCCTTCTGCACCTCTTAAATCTATGATGGGGGTTCTCCCAGCCCTCCAGAACAGATTTGGTGAAAATGTGGGGCACACTCAGGGGGTGGGTGGGACTTTTTGCTGCACAACAAAAAACCCTTGCGTGAGTTCGTTGACTACCACTCTATCTGGTTTGCAAGCTTAGACATACAGATGTACCCAAATGCTAGCAGGGATGCAAGTTTATGCTCACATGGGTCAGAATGTAAAAACTGTTGCCCTTGAGACCCTCTTGCTGTTCATAAAGTGCTATTTCCTAAGTCACTAGGATGCCAAGTGTTCATTTATTTTTAAAACCATGTATATTCTGCCTTATTTTTGGCCTTAACAAGGACAAAGTAGGCAGCTTACAACTCTAAAGCAAATTGCCTAGAATAAAGTCAGACCAGCATTGCAACAATGGAAGCGGGTTGGATGCATCAGCTAGCAGTGGAATTGCTGTTGTGGAAATGGAAGCTGAGAGCAGTGGAGGACTTTGGGCTTTAGAATTTCAGCTGCGCCCTATGTGATCCCAAAATTCGGTGCCCCGCCTCTCACCTTCCATTGTTTGCCATTGTTGTGGCACCCCCTGCACTGCCCTCTCAGTTCAGTGCCCAGTGCCGGCGAACTGGTCGCGCTCCCCTAAGTCAGCCTCTGGCTGAGTGTGCCAATATGCAGTACAGTGCGACCTCAGGTTAAGAACTTCATTCATTCTGGAGGTCTGTTCTTAACCTGAGGTACCACTTTTAGCTAATGGGGCCTTCCACTGCCACCATGCCGCCACTGCACAATTTTTGTTCTCATCCTGAAGCAAAGTTCTCAACCCAAGGTACTGTTTCTGGGTTAGCGGAGTCTGTAACCTGAAGCGTCTGTAACCTGAAGCGTCTGTAACCCAAGGTACCACTGTAGTGTGGCTCTCCTTCATGCAGGGCATAGTTGGAATGTGGTCCCACAGGAGACAGTGATGGCCACCAACCTGGATAGCCTTAAAAGAGGATTGAACAAATCCATGGAGAAGGCTCCTAGCCATGATAGATATGCACTGTTGGAGGCAGTGATGCTTCTGAATGCTACTTGCTGGAAACCTCAGGAGGATAGGGAGAGAGCTCTTGTGCTCAGGTCCTGCTTGCAGGTTTCCCATAGCCATCTGGTTGGCCACTGTGAGAACAGGCAGCTGGGCAAGATGAACCATTGGCCTGATCCAGCAGGCCCTTCCTATGTTCTTATTTTCAGTGCACATTTTAGCCTATAATTTTGGATGGCATGCAAAGATTTCAGCAGGTCAGAGTAAAGCTGCTGAAATCAATGACCATGACAAAGTCAGGTCCATTATTTTAACTCTGTCTAATCTGAGTAAAACTTAGATTAATATCACCCTTTGTGCCATTCTGATGCTGCCCCAGTTCACACTGGAATTAAGAGGACTCTGTTTTGGATTGAAGCGTAGGTGTCTAAAATTTATATTACTTGCTGAGCAGTCGTCTTACTGTATATTTCAGTGGCATTCTAAATGAAGCACGCACCAGGAGGAAATGTCAGTTAGATATAAAGCAGAAGCAGCTTGCAGAGAAGATCATAACAGAGCACTGTCTCTTACAGAAAACAGCACTATCTGCTAAAAGCATCGTATATTTTATTATTGCCATAGAAGATGACCAATCTTGAACTCCAGACCAGAGTACAAGAACTGAATACAATATTTAGAACAAAAAATTGGCCAAGGGCCAATTGACATGTTCAGGAGAACTGGGTGGTGGTATAACCTTTCTCTTGGCGCAAGATCAAAATGTCAACTGTCCCCCGTAAATACTCTTCGGATGTAAAAAACTTTTGTTGTTGTTTAGTCGTTTAGTTGTGTCTCCTTTCCCTATTTTGAACCAATCAGTTGTCCCATATCCAGTTCTTACTGTAGCTTCTTGTCCCATATAGAGATTTCTCAGGAGACAGATGAGATGATCAGGCACTCCCATTTCTTTAAGAACTTGCCATGGTTTGCTGTGGTCGACACAGTCAAAAGCTTTTGTGTAGTCAATCAAACAGAAGTAGATGTACAAAACTAGCATGCGCAAAACCAGTGGTTTCCGGCAACTGGTATTCAGAAGCATTTTTTCCTCCAACCAGGGGTGCCCAGTGCATGTGACATGATGTGATGTTGCGATGTGACATCATAATGTCACCTGTGCCGCCCAGCCTCAGAACCTGCCTTCTGATGCCACCGGAAGTCAGGTTCTGAGACCTCGTGAGACCTCAGAAGGCATCTCCAAGGTCTGGCGAGGCCTCAGAAACCAAGGGGGCACTGCAGTGTGGGTGTTGAGCACCCACAACAGAATTTTTGTGGGTGCTTGGTCACCCAGAGCCTCCAACTGTGGAGGCAGAGTATAGCCATCACAGCTAATAGCCATTGATAGCTCTCTTGTCCATGAATTTTTCTAATCCTCTTTGAAAGCCACCAGGGTTTCACTTCCTCTGGGAGTGAGTTCCATAGATTAACTATGTATAAAATGAAATTTCCCAACAGACCAGGCACATGACATGGCTGGGCAAATGCTTGGGCCCTGGTGCACACATAATACTAATACTAATACTAATACTAATATTAATACTAATACTAATACTGGACTAAGGGCTGAGAAGGGAAGTGCTGGGTTAGGCCTCTGGGACCTGTCCCCATCTTAGAATCTCTCTTCAACACTATATTCAGCCCCAGAAACATTCCAAGAAAATAAAGCAGGGGGAACGGGATCTGATTGGTGATCCAGATCAGTATCATCTCCCAGCCTGTGTGGGCCAGGTTTGACAGGTGTGTGTGTGGTACAATGGCATCGGGTGGCCCATTCTTGCCTGTCTACTTTTGTGTGGGCGAAAGGATAAGAAATTCCAACAGTGGAAGAATGGAGAAGGAAATTGACTGAATATGCATAATTGGATAAATTGACTGGGAAGATTCTATATCAGAAAGACCAAAAGTTTATCGAGGACTGGGGGAGATTTACAGAATATCTGAAAAACATATGTGATGTACAGACAATGCTTGTTGGTTTTGAAGAGACTCTGTGAGTTAGTAAGAAATATTGCAAAAAAGAGAGTAAGAGGAAAAGGAGTTCTAAAAGGCAATATTATGTTTAGAAATGCGTTAACAAATAGAAATTTTAAGAAAGATTGACAGAGAAACTGAGGGAAGTCGAAAACTGAAGAATGAGTGTTAAATAATGTGTTGACTGTATAAAATTGTTTGGAAAATGAATAAAAATTATTTACAAAAGAACCAGGTAGCTGGAGCTCTTTCTCTTTTCAGCACTGCCCCTCCCCACCCAGTCCCACAATGATGCTTTCTGCCACCTGTCCCCACCACACAGAAGTGCCAACTCCCTGGGGCCCTGGGTGCCAAGCACCCACAAAATTCCCCATGAAGGAGCCAGGCACCCACAAATTTCAGTGCCATGACCATGCATGCTGCATGGTACTGATGGCCCCAGGTACCCATGAACGCGGGGTCAAGTTGGCACTCCTGCCACCATGGCAGCAAGTCCCCTTCCCTAGCCCTGATTGATGCCACTTCTGCTACTTGTTTCCTTGTGCCATCCCCAACTCAGGGTATTCACCCAGGTGGGCTCTTAGCTTCTGAAATTTGCCAATTTCTCTCCCCCTCCCCCCACTGTGCAATCTGAAAGATAGCGGGGGGTGTGTGTGTGTTGAGGTGCGGAATTATACAGGCTCAAGAAAGTGCAATATTATATAACTATCGCTGAAACCTAGCCAAGGCAGCTCTCCTGGTTCCTCTCTGAAACTCTCATAGTTGTGAAATTGTGTCTCGGCTGCACCAGCTACTGTTGAGTTTACTACGAACGAGCAGACAAATCCCAGAGCACCTGCTATTAGTGCTTGGATAGCCCAGAGTCAACACATTCCATCTGAAATTCATAACCTCCAGTACCAGCGGCTATGAAAATACTGGGAAACGACTGACACAGGCATTTTTCCTCTTGGTTGCTGCTTCTGGGATTAGCATGGAGACATGTGGTTTATTGCAGGCGTCACTTTGAGTGCTCAGAGATGTCATTTCTGGAGTCCTTATGAAGAAGCTGGTTATCACGTCAGGAGGAGGAAGGCTGAGTCCCCTATGACTCAGGTCTGAACCAATGCCACCAGCTGTGCTTAGGGAAATGGCTTGCAATTCTGTTAGCTCTCTCACATGGAGACAGAGTGGAACCATAAACTGCAGCCCCGCCCCCACCAACATGTCACCCGACAGTCCCTCCCCCATGTGTGACAAGATGCTAGGGGGCTTGTCTGAGGAGGGGAAGCCTGTTGAACGTTTTGTCGGCTGTCCCTGTGGTCTAGTACCCAAAATGCCCAGGGTTCCAACTCAAGGAGACAGCATACATGCAGTCTGTAGGCTTCCCCTTTGCAGACATGTCCCCGTGGCTACTTACCCATTGCCAAAAAGAATGAAACAAATCAGAGGGGAACTTTCCAGAGTTGAAACACGATGTCAATAACCCTCCTTTCTGGATCAAGACCCCCACAAAGTCTTGGGTCACTCTGTTGTTTCTGCAAAGTTCTGTGCCTTATCACTCTATACTTACCTATATCTAGATGACTTTAGGTCCATGGGCTATGTAGAAAGTGAAGCTGTCCAAAATGCTGCCCGTGGAGCAATGAAAAGCTCTGGTTTTTTTGCTTTGCCAAATCACAGCAGCAGAGGAGGTGTTTTTGTTTTGTTTGTTTTTTAAAGAAGTCAACAGCTTACTTTATAGTTGTTGTTGTTTTTTAAAAAAGCCCTGATGAATAAAAAAAGACTTAGTCCCATGTAAGCAAATACAGTGGAACCTTGTTTCTCAAACTTTGGTTCTCCAAAAGTCCGTTCTACTCCCAAAATGTTTGAAAACCAAGGCGCGGTTTCTGATTGGTGCAGGCACCCCAGAAACAATAGCCGACAGCCACATCAGACGTTCAGCTTCTGGAAAATGTCTGAAAACTGGAACACTTACTTCCAGATTTTTGGCGTTCGGGAGCCAATTTGTTCATCAACTAAGCCATTCGAGAACCAAGGTTCCACTGTATAGGTTTGCAGCAAACGACACTGCAAACAATAGCTTAAGGTGCTCTGATACCACCAGTGAGACTCGGGAAAGATCTCTGGATAGGGCCGGGAATGCCCCCCCTCAACCATGAAAAGCCTCTGCCAGGGAGTATGGATGATACTGAGCTAGATAGACCAATAGTCTGACTCTGTCTAAGGCAGCAGCCTATTATTTTTCATTTATTGTACAGGTGCCCCACCCCCCTGTTTCCCCCAAATCTTTGTGAGTGTCAACACGTTGTCCTCATTTCAGGCAATTATATACCTCCCCAATAATTAATACAACCCTAATTTTGCTCGCCCAAAATGGAGTGTTTGCATTAGTATTGTTTAGTTTCTGTTTACATTTTCCCAGGCTCTTTTCGTGCCACAGGGACTCATTAAGGGCACTATAATAATGTATGCCATTATTAGACCCTGTAAATGACTCCCCGAGGCACCAGAAAGAGTGTGGGAAAACAGAAATACAAACAGCAACAAATACCTGGAGCAGAGACAATAAGAATAGGCAGAACCCTCCCTTCTGTGCTAAAGGCCTCAGGCTCCTATTGATGCTAATGAGACCATGCCGATTATCCTCAGCAGAAGCCAAAGAGGCCCCCAAATTGCCAGTTTGTGTAACGCTGGAGTCTTATTTGTGTTTGCATTTAATCAATCAGATGGCAGCCTCTAGTGATGAAAAGCGGTCATTTCTGACAACCCAAAGGTGTAGAAAGCAGTTTTGTTTTGTTCATTCTTTAAATTTCTCGCTTGCCTTTCTGCACTAGGCACCCAAGGTGGCTGACCAAAGGAAGCCTGACATTAGGATCAAAACACACTACAAGAGGGGCAGATGAAAGCAGCCACCAACAAAATCATGTATGTATCTATCTAGTTTTCTATGTTTAGAAAACAAAATCATGTATGTATCTATCTAGTTTTCTATGTTTAGAAAACAAAATCATGTATGTATCTATCTAGTTTTCTATGTTTATTGCCAGGCCTAGCTTTTTCCACCTAGATGTACTTGTGGGTCCCTGCTAGGCACCCTTTCAGCCATTGACAAGACCCAAACCTAAGATGTAAGATGGTGGCTTTATGTGCTTTTGGACAGCACACTGGGATCCTCCTTTGGAAAGAAGGGTGTGATATAAATCAAGGTATTAGTAGGAAGGTGGCGCTGTGGGTTAAACCACAGAGCCTAGGGCTTGCCGATCAGAAGGTCGGAGGTTCGAATCCCAGCGACGGGGTTTGCTCCGGTTGCTCGGTCCCTGCTCCTGCCAACCTAGCAGTTTGAAAGCACGTCAAAGTGCAAGTAGATAAATGGGTACTGCTCCGGTGGGAAGGTAAACGGCGTTTCCATGCGCTGCTCTGGTTCGCCAGAAGTGGCTTAGTCATGCTGGCCACATGACCCGGAAACTGTACGCCGGCTTCCTGGGGCAATAAAGCGAGATGAGCATCGCAACCCCAGAGTCATCCACGACTGGACCTAATGGTCAGGGGTTCCTTTACCTTTAAACAACCCAGCAGGTGAATGTAAAAGTCTTTGCCTGCTTGTGGATAACCATCAAAGAATGAGACAAGAGATGGGTGTCCCTGAGAAGAGAGTTCAGAACCCGGGTGTGGACAGAAAGCAAGCCCTCTCCCAAACAGCTGCTAAATGCACCTCAGATATTGATGGGGTGTTGGAGGAAGTATTCCTCATTATAACAGTTTCTGTGAATTACAAGTGGGGAGAGAGCACTCAGGTCTTGCTTGTGGGCCACTGTGAGAACTCGACGAGATGGACCTTTGGCTTAATGTAGCAGGATTCTTCTTATGTTCTTAGAGAGCTTTCTCAATGCCACCATATATTTTTCAGCAAGCATTGACCTATCTGGATATTATGGGAATACATGGCAGCACTATGCAGCAGCCCCAAATCAGAGTGCCCCCTCTCACTTGCAATATGCATTGAGAAAACAAGCTTCCAGTTGCACTAATTTGAGCTCTCCACCCCTAAGCAAATTACAGGTGTGGGAGGCCCAATCCAAACTGGGGCCGCAAGGAGTGGAAGAGGGTTAACACCCCCTAACCACAATACAGGGGTCCCAATCTCAATAGACCCCCATGCCTGCAATGTATGCCCCCCAAATCCTGCTTGCTGGGACTCACTGTGAGTAGTGTCCAGCAAAAGGACTTTCCCACCGCCACCCTCTGGAGCAGATCTGAGGGGAGGTCCAGATGGAGGAGAAGTTCAGTTGTCCAAGCAGAAGTCCTTCCATTTGTGCAATACTTTCAACATAACCCCATTTGACTAACATCACATCTAGTCTGGTCCTGAGTCACAGGGAACAATCAACATACAAAGGGATCCCTAATCAACCCTGAGCGTGGGTTTTTTTAAAATTTTATTTAAAAAGGCTTGCCAATTCTGAACCACTCACATTTTCAAGATGTGCTGTGAGAATATCCCCAAAGATTCACTACAAATATTTGCACGAAGCAGTCTTTAGGTATTTGGGCTTTAACCCCCTCCCCACAAATAGGAAATGGTGGTGCTTTTTAATCTGTATATTTATTACATCCTGAACTGAACCATAAATGACAAATTGGTATTGTATCCATTTATGTCCCAAGGTACCTTATTGATTCTTTCCTGTTTGAATAAATAGTGTAGAAATCCAGATGTGGAATAACCCAGTTGGCTTTTTAGGAAATGAATTACAAGTTTCTCTGAGTAAATACTTAATCCAGGTGAGCAACATTTACCCTGAGGATTCAAATAACGTTTTACATGAATCTGAAGATGTGTGCAGGTTTCTTCTGACGGAAGCACAAGTGGTTTTAATGACGATGTATGGTCCAGTCTTGTTTCATTATTCAAGGGGCTGTCCAGCTCTACCAAAACCAGTGGGACCTCTCCTTTTAACTTTAATGGGGTGTAGACTTGCAGACCTTCAAGGAGGGTCTAATGCAGAGAAAAGAATACAGCCAATGGGACAGACAGGTGATTCTGTCAATTAAGGTTTCTTTCAGATTCTTCTTCCTCCAACTGTAAGTTCAGTTCTCCACATTCCCACATCACTTTGCGATTTCTTTTGAAGTCCTCATGAAAACTCATTAGCATTTTGGTGCGAATGTCTCCTAACATACACATTTTTTATTAGCATATTTTGCAAATATGCACATTTTTTGCAAAGTGTCTTCCTATAATAAAATGCATTTATGTATGTTATTTTCAGCAATATGTACATTTTTATGCACACTTTATCCTAGAATATGAATTTTTGTAGACATTACTCAGATGATAAACTGTACTGCAGGATTCAGAAATGTGCTGAATTTCAGAAGATGGCAGTGTTTTTGTTCATACATTGTTTTGGAAAATGCAAGTTAGGCCTTATCCACATTTAGCTTTCCTCTGCTCTTTCCAGGTATGGTCCGCACTTTAAATCTCTGTGTCTGAGCACCCTTTTCTTTCCTCCATAGCTTGTCCTGTGAAAACCTGCTCTTTAAAGCTCAATTGGAGCAAATGGCAATCCACGGAAAAGCCACACTGACATTTGCTCAAATTGAGCAGTAAAGAGTGGATTTTTGTGCAGAAAGCTCTGGGGCAAAAAGGAAAAAGGAAAACAAAGGAGCTCAGACATGGAGTTTTTAAGTGTGGACTTGGGCCTGGATAAAAGGTAAAGGTAAAGGTACCCCTGCCCGTACGGGCCAGTCTTGACAGACTCTGGGGTTGTGCGCCCATCTCACTTAAGAGGCCAGGGGCCAGCGCTGTCCGGAGAAACTTCCGGGTCACGTGGCCAGCGTGACATCGCTGCTCTGGCGAGCCAGAGCCGCACACAGAAACGCCGTTTACCTTCCCGCTGGTAAGCGGTCCCTATTTATCTACTTGTACCCGGAGGTGCTTTCGAACTGCTAGGTTGGCAGGCGCTGGGACCGAGCAGCGGGAGCGCACCCCGCCGCAGGGATTCGAACCGCCGACCTTTCGATCGGCAAGTCCTAGGCGCTGAGGCTTTAACCCACAGCGCCACCTGCGCCTGGATAAAATAGGTCAAAAGGTAAGTGTGGGTAAGATCAGTTTGCCTTTAAATGCGAACTGAAGTGATTTTTTCCACATTCCTATCCATGGCATGGTTTTAGTGAAGCCTCTGGAGTTATGAAGGCTTTTTCTTGTGCTTTTTGGGAAATATATTAGGCTGAAATCCAGGGGATCTTCTTTCAAATGAATATGTCAAAAGCCACAATGTACACTTATCTGTGAACAGAAATCCAGTGAGATTGACTTTTGGGCGGGATGGGGGGAATTGAGACATAGGATTGGTCTGGATATCCCATATTACACCCCTTGGCTTGGGGCAGGGTGGGAACTTTACGCTGTGCAAACCATTTCTTTCCATCATGAAAAAGCCCTTAATCTTTGTATTGAGCTGCCCCACATGAAAGTTCATCGCATGATAACAGCTGCCGTGTGGAGCAATTTAAAGTCGCCACCAGGTGGCAGCTGTAACATAGGTTGGACCCAAGAGATCAGGTGAGATGAAAAATGGTGAGTAAATAGGAACAGGCTCTAACCAAAGGTTAGCATTCCACAAACGCAGCCTGATAGAATAATAGAAATATTGCAGTTTTGCAGGGTTGCCTAGGTTAGTCTGAAATTAGGAACATTATAACACTGATTAACCTTACACTGGATAAATGTCGCATTACATATATTGTTACATATCCTAACATATTACTTGTGAAACTCTGTTGAACAGCATGTCAGCAGCAATTGCCCCAGGTTCAGTCATAGGCATCTCTAGGTACGACTGGGAATGTACTCAGCCTGGAATCCTAGAAAGCGGCTGCCTGTCAGTGTAGACACTACTGAACTAGACGGACTGATTCAGTATCAGGCAGCTTCCTATGCAAAATGGTGTACCTACGGTATATTATGTAAGGTGTACAATGATAACGCTAGACCCAATCCTGTCGGAAGGGAAATCCTCATTTGAGATCCTCTTAAATTGCTTTTGAACCTTTTGTTTGTTTGTTTAAATGTTCATGCAGAATAATAATAATAATAATAATAATAATAATAATAATTATTATTATTTATACCCCGCCCATCTGGCTGAGTTTCCTCTGGGTGGCTCCCAATCAAGTGTTAAACAGGGCTGCCATCAGATGTCTTTTAAAGATAGGATAGCTGCTTATTTCCTTCACATCTGAAGGGAGGGTGTTCCACAGGGTGGGCGCCACTACTGAGAAGGCCCTCTGTCTGGTTCCCTGCAACCTCACTTCTCACAGGGAGGGAACCGCCAGAAGGCCCTCGGCGCTGGACCTCAGTGTCCAGGCTGAACAATAGGGGTGGAGACGCTCCTTCAGGTATACAGGATCGAGGCCGTTTACGACTTTAAAGGTCAGCACCAACACTTTGAATTGTCCTCGGAAACGTACTGGGAGCCAATGCAGATCTCTCAGGACCGGTGTTATGTGGTCCCAGTGGCCACTCCCAGTCACCAGTCTAGCTGCCGCATTCTGGATTAATTGCAGAGAGAAAGCCAAGAGAAAGCCAAGCAGAGGCATTTTTCAAAGCTTGCCCAATGTAGCTTTCTCATTCACATTACATTTTCCCATCACTTACCTTACCACAAAAGTCCAATTTCTTTTTTGGAAGTGCATTTATGGAACAAGAGAGCCAAAACCACTCAAGCAGGGCAATCTGAATTTGCCAGTAAGTGACTGAATCTTACACGCAAAAATATCGACAGTCTGGAAATGGCTCAAGTATATTGTGGTTATTAGTATTGCGTATATGGAAGCAAATTGGATGAATAAAGCCTGACTCTCCTTTGAAATAAAAATGATCCTGTCTGAAAATATGGGTAAAATGCTCCAAAACAACTTGAAACAAATAAGTTACATTCAGATAGATGCATAATATATTATGATGATTCTAGCACAGGTGAAATATATTAGATTATGAATATCTTCCATGAGAACTAAAAATCTAAGCTCTCTCTCTCTCTCTCTCTCTCTCTCTCTCTCTCCCAAACAGCCTCCATTTAGCCTGAGACTGTATTGCTAGAGAAGAGAAATTAGCAGGTCCATTCTCTTCAGTAGCTTCAGAACAAAGACTGACTCCACCCAAAATGAAGACCTACAGATTAGCATGTGCATAGACTTGTAACACTATATATTTCATGTGATTTAAACACTCACTTAATCATTAACCTCTCTTCACAACTCTTCTTTATTATTCCCCAAAGGATAGGTTTTTTTGAAATAGGTTCTTTGTATAGTTTCATTTTTGAACAACAGGGAGAAAAGCTATTATTTACTGGCTGGCAGTTGCATATAAAGTTTCTGTGTTTGCTCTTGCAGTCCAACGGATCAGACAAAATGTATTGCACAAAGTAGGATTCATTGTGCCAGGGGTCTCTCTCAGATGTATCTCTCAACTTGATTGTTCATAGTTTTTTGATGGTCAGTGATTTATTAGCAAACAAATTTGACTTAGTGATTGAGAAAAGGGATGGCCTCCACCCAGATGGCCTATTTATTGAGCATTATTCCTGGTTTACTTGAACAATGTGGAAATCAAGTTCCATCTGATTTTTCTTGAACATTTGTTCTGATTTTTGTGTGGAGAGGTTATGTGACGATGAGCATCCATCCTGCATCCATCCTGATTTGCTTTTAGGATCATTATTCATTCATTCATTCATTCATTCATTCATTCCACATTTTTCAATGTGTTTCCCTGCCACTTTCCTAACTGCAAAAAGTTTATTTTGACAGAGCATTTTAACCCACTTTAATTGCACAAAGCTAAATTCGCTGGAGCGGAATCACTCCTGGAAAACCTGAAGTTGCCCCAGCCTGATACTCCAAGCATTGCACTGGAGATGGGGGACCAATGGCCTTCCAGATGTTGTTGGACTCCAAATCTCATCACTCCTATTGACCATGCAGGCTGAGGCTGATGGGATTGGAAGTTCAACAACTTCTGGAGGGTCACAGGTTCTCCATCCATGCCCTACACCCTTCTGACTCTCATGTAAGGCTGACTAATGGCAAGATGAAGCAACAGGGGTGGGTGAGGCTCTTCTACAATGAAGGCTAGTAGAAGCATCACTGAGTGCCATCTGCAGAACATCCACTTTATTTGGAAAGAGCCTCAAACCTTCTGGTAGCACAGTCAGTTCTGGTTGGATGATGTTTGCCAACTGCGCCTGGTCATGTTTTCCACCAGTGAGGCTGGATATCTGTGTATAATTCCTGTGGGATCAGGGGATGGTAATGTATACACACAGGAAAAGTTCAATTTCAAGTAGCTGCTAACTTCCAGTAAACAATGAGTTCACAATTCTTTTCAAGTCTCAGAGCAAAAGGATAAATTTGGTTCAAGGCATTCACAGTTTTTTTGAAGGCCTGGGAGATGAGCTGTAAGTTACAAAAAGAGAAATCAGGAATGGAACGTCATACATTTTGGGTGACAAATCCAAGATCTGAGCAAGCTATAACCCAGGCATGGCCAAACTTGGCCCTCCAGCTTTTTTGGGACTACAACTCCCATCATCCCTAGCTAACAGGACCAGTGGTCAGGGATGATGGGAACTGTAGTCCCAAAACAGCTGGAGGGCCAAGTTTGGCCATGCCTACCAAGAATGGGGAACCTGTAGCCTTCCAGACGATGTTGGACTACAACTCCCATCATCCCAGACCATTGTCCAAGCTGGCTGGAGCAGATGAAAGTTTAACTCCAACAAAATGGAGGTTCCTCATCCCTGCTGTTTAGAATTGTAGTCATGCAGGGCAACCAGATCCATGTTCACTCAGAGGTAAGCTCCAACTGTATTTAATGGGACTTACTCCCTTGTAAATTATCTTCAGGACTGCAGCCTTAATCATCTTTGTTTTGGTTCCCCTCCCTCTTTCCCATTCATTTTGTGACCATTATTTTCACCAACTCTCAAGAGTCCTCCTTGCACTTCGTCTCTTTATTTCTGTAATATCAGGTTCTGTTGATTCTGCCACTTTTTCATTTTGTGCTATGTTTTCTCATACATTTGATACTCTCACTCCTGTTTCTTTTAGTCCTCTTTGTCAATCTCCTTGGCCATCGCTTTCTGCATCTTTCTGCTATTTTTGTCTCTGCAGCTGCAGCGCTTTGGTGCAAAATTCATTCTTACCCATACTTTCTTTCTTTCTTTCAACATTTTTTTTTTTGGTTTTCATCTTCTCTTTATCTGATCTTTCTTTCACTAAAATCCCCCCTCTCATTTCATTCATTCATCTTCTGTTTGCCTTCATAGTTTGCTTACAACTAAGCACTGTTGTGAAATGTTAACTTATTGCAAAGGGCCTAGTGAGCATTAAGCACTATAGTTGTATGACGATAGGCAGTAAATGGAAGAAGCTTTTAATTTGACACGTGTATTCTTGATTACATTTATAACCCATTTTTATAATCCAAGGAGCTCAAGGGGGCTTGCATAGTTTTCTCCCCTTTGCTATTTTATCCCCACAACAACCCTGCAAAGTAAACTGGGCTGCCCCAAGGTCACTCAGTGAGCTCCACTGCTGAGTGTGGATTTGAACTCCTGGGAAGCCCCAACTGAAAGGGACTTAAAGGTAAAGGTAAAAGTAAAGGTAAAGGTAAAATCATTAGGTCCAGTCATGGCCGACTCTGGAGTTGCGGCGCTCATCTTGCTTTATTGGCCGAGGGAGCCGGCGTACAGCTTCCGGGTCATGTGGCCAGCATGACTAAGATGCTTCTGGCAAACCAGAGCAGCGGACGGAAACGCCATTTACCTTCCCGCCGGAGTGGTACCTATTTATCTGCTTGCACTTTGACGTGCTTTCGAATTGCTAGGTTGGCAGGAGCAGGGACCGAGCAATGGGAGCTCACGCTGTCACGGGGATTCGAACCGCCAACCTTCTGATCAGCAAGTCCTTGGCTCAGTGGTTTAACCCACAGTGCCACCTGCGTCCCTCGAAAGAGACTTACTCCCTTGAAAATTATTTCCCTCCCACTTTGTGCTTCCTTCCTTTAGCCTCATTTTATCTGACTGATGGTGGCGACGTGTGTGATGTTGCAGATAGCACTGCAACGAAATCACCACAGCCAGAGTAGACAGCAGTGACGGTGCTGCCATTTTGGCTGCGGTAATGCAGAATGAGCACTCACACCTTACACTGTGGGTGTACTTTGCGGGATCACACACGATGCTTCGGACCCTGGGGAATTTACCAGTTTGTATGGGCTGGCCTGCCTCTCAGTGTTATTCTCTGGAGGCTCACGTCCAGCCTCAATAGTCAAGTTACACTGCTGGGAGATGGACCAGTCACATAAATAGGGGGTGGAGTCAGCAGCAGCTAGGCAGTCGGCTCAGGAGTTTCACCCACCGACCCCTCTCTTTGTTTAATGTTTCTTAACCTTTTTTCTTCCTGTTTAGCGGGTGCTGCTAAGGTCTTTTGACTGGTTACTCTTGAAGAACCAGGAAGAAATTTTCCTGCATTGGCAGGTTTTATCTTCCCCGTAGCAATTCGTCACAACTTTGGCGGTTTAAGGCCTTGGGTGGAATCCTTTATTCTTTTCTTCCCTAAAATGGGGGTGGGGGTGAAGTGGTGACTCACCCCCCCATGACGGTGATTCCAGGGTCCCCTCCTAAAGGGGTTGTAATATGGGTGTCACTGGCCATACACTGAAAGGTTGTCAGTGAATTACCCTGTATGCGGGGATATGGGGGTGGGCTGCCTGCATACACATACATCTTGCAGAGCACCCCCATAACCCATTTACCCCGAGGAGCCCCAGTTCCCTCAGCTGGGGGGCTGGGAGGGCTACACACCCAATGCCAAAGCCAAGGTCTTCTTACATTTGAAAGTTTAATAAAGTTGTGGCCAGATTTTAATCCATAACACATTGTCAAGAGTCATTATTACTTCCTGGTGGTCCCTGATCATTGGGGTTGTCACTGCCTGGTCACGCAATGATTTTTTTATCGATGGGACCACATGTCTGTTGCAACAATGGGGAGCAAAAATCAGTTACATGGATCACCACAACCAATCAGGTTAAAAGGCAGTGAGGGCAGATGAGGCTGAGAAATAGGAACATGAAATGGGAGGGAAATAAAATAGGGAAGGAACATGAGCAAAAGCAGGAGTGGTGTGTGTGTGTGATGTACAACAACAAGAAGAAGAGTTTGGATTTGATATCCCGCTTTATCACTACCCGAAGGAGTCTCAAAGCGGCTAACATTCTCCTTTCCCTCCCTCCCCCACAACAAACACTCTGTGAGGTGAGTGGGGCTGAGAGACTTCAGAGAAGTGTGACTGGCCCAAAGTCACCCAGCAGCTGCATGTGGAGGAGCGGAGACACGAGCCCAGTTCCCCAGATTACGAGTCTACCGCTCTTAACCACTACACCACACTGTCTCTCCAAACAGTGGGCTCCAAACAACATTAGCACAATGCAAACATTACACAAGTTGCCCATTCTTGAAGCAATTTCTTTGGCAATTTTGAATGTGCTCATTTCAAAGGACATGCCAAAACATCAAAATTAGAGAATACAGTATTTGGTTAGGTGTTAGTTTGCGTGAGACATGGATGTTCTACAAGACAAATCTCTGTTGCCGGCTTAATGCTATGAGATGTTACCCAATTGTTTCCCTTGATCTGCAAAGGAACTCCCAGCAGCGCACCCTAAGTTCAAACACGGACTATCCTCTTTTGTAAGTCCATGAAAAGGCGGCAGTGTCATCTCTGCTCTGAGACTTAACAAAATGATTTGATTCTGGTACCATTGTATGTAATATAGGGCAAGTCAATTGCACTTGATGTGGCTTTATAAGAGAGGGGGACCTTCAGCCAGTCAATTCCAGCTTATAGACATTAATGGTGCATTTTGTTTTGAGAGTGGGAGAGTCCCATCTTGGGAAAGTCAGTTGAGTATTCAGGCTGGGGATTTAAGGCCTTTGATGAGAATGGCGTGTTTGGTCTAAATCTCAACGTGACGGGTTTCTGTCATGAACAGACTACAGTTGGTACATTAATGGCCAGACTTATGCTCTGCTGGTTTTGTCTGACCTGTTATTTTTTTAAGGAAAAAAATTCTTCAGAGGCACTCAGAGATGAGAGAGAAATGTGTACACTGTACATGCAAATTCCATAAATATTTTCCTCATTCATCAGTCGTATAGAATTAGGCATGCCTAGGAGCCTGAGCAGCTGAAGAGCCCCATGAAACCAGAAAAAGAGACCACCCCTACCATCTGAGAATTAAATGCAGAGTTTTTAGCGTTTTAAGTCTGCAGGAATATTAAGAAGTGGCCCTAACATTCTCCAGCAGGTATCCTACTGCGCTGCTCAGAGATGCAAAACCGGGAATTGCAATGGAGTCTCCTCACTTTCCAAACTAAGGAGCGATAGTTCAGACAACTTCAAAGGATTTTAAAGATTTATTGCTTTACCGCTATAACAGAATTGATAGAATAAAAAAGAAGAAATAACTTACATAAGACAACAGAACACATACAAAGATTTCTTATGCTTCTCGGACCAGGTCCTTCCTCTGAGACTTCTGCTCTTACTTAGCTCCTCTGTGCCGGATCTTAGTGGTCTGTCTACCACTTGTTTCTATCAGACTATAGGCTTTCATCCTCCTTCCTTGTTTCCAAACCCATTTGGGGTGTCTTTTCCTAACTAAATCCCCAGGTGTTTGACTACTCCTCAATGATAGCCTCTCACCCAGTTCCTTGCCTTGTTGTTCCAGCCTGATCTGCAGATCTGGTCCACCAGTACACCATGTCCTGCCCTTAGATTCATAATTTAGACATTTGTCACATGGTCCTTACCAAAAACCTTGTGTTCATCAGCTTTCTATTTAAAACACTTGGCCAGGAGGGCTTTGCATGTAATGCTTTGCTTGTGCTTATGTTGGAAGTCCCTATCTGCTATGCTATGCTGTGAGTTTCGTGATTCCACGTTCCCCATAATCATTTACTCTTTTGATTTTCCCCTAATTAATCATATAATAATCTATCAGCTATCTACCTACATAAACATGCACATGTTATTTTAGTCCTACAAGTCTTACCAATTTCAGCGGGAACAATGTAAGTGTGTGCAACTCTTCCACTGAGATTATTAGAGAAAGCAACACGATTCTAGCTGTTTAAACTGGAAGAAAAGACTTTGGCTCATCATCCTGTTGTCCAGAAATGAAATCCCACCCACCTCCATACTGCTGAACCCCCCTTCTGCAAAATCAGGGGCTCAAATTCTGTCCAATAACATCTACAAAGTGTGACATTTATTTTCAATTCAGCCTCTTGCAGCACTGTAATTTAGATAACTGCTCAACAAGTTTCCCTAAATCAGTGCATACATGGTGCACTTCAAATGTTGTTGGACTACAACTCCCATCAGCCCCAGACAATATCGGGTGGGTTCCACATGAGCTATCCCAGGTGTACACACACATTTATTTTGTCCTAGTGCCATCTTGGGTAAATATAGTTTTTATAGAATGTGCAATGATGCTGTGAAAGGTCTCAGACTACTTTCATCATTCTTGAAAACAAAATTTTCTCTAGCATGTACCTAATTTTTGTGGTGATAATTCTGTTAAAGAGCTATCAGTGGTATAGAATCATAGAATCATAGAATCATAGAGTTGGAAGAGACCACAAGGGCCATCGAGTCCAACCCCCTGCCAAGCAGGAAACACCATCAGAGCACTCCTGACATATGGTTGTCAAGCCTCTGCTTAAAGACCTCCAAAGAAGGAGACTCCACCACACATCTTGGCAGCAAATTCCACTGTCGAACAGCTCTTACTGTCAGGAAGTTCTTCCTAATGTTTAGGTGGAATCTTTTTTCTTGTAGTTTGGAACCATTGCTCCGTGTCCGCTTCTCTGGAGCAGCAGAAAACAACCTTTCTCCCTCCTCTATGTGACATCCTTGAACATATTTGAACATGGCTATCATATCACCCCTTAACCTCCTCTTCTCCAGGCTAAACATGCCCAGCTCCCTTAGCCGTTCTTCATAAGTCATTGTTTCCAGGCCTTTGACCATTTTGGTTGCCCTCCTCTGGACACGTTCCAGTTTGTCAGTGTCCTTCTTGAACTGTGGTGCCCAGAACTGGACACAGTACTCCAGGTGAGGTCTGACCAGAGCAGAATACAGTGGCACTATTACTTCCCTTGATCTAGATGCAATACTCCTATTGATGCAGCCCAGAATTGCATTGGCTTTTTTAGCTGCCGCATCACACTGTTGGCTCATGTCAAGTTTGTGGTCAACCAAGACTCCTAGATCCTTTTCACATGTAGTGCTCTGAAGCCAGGTGTCACCCATCTTGTATTTGTGCCTCTCATTTTTTTTGCCCAAGTGCAATACTTTACATTTCTCCCTATTAAAATTCATCTTGTTTGTTTTGGCCCAGTTCTCTAATCTGTCAAGGTTGTTTTGAAGTGTGATCCTGTCCTCTGGGGTGTTAGCCACCCCTCCCAGTTTGGTGTCATCTGCAAATTTGATCAGGATGCCCTTGAGTCCATCATCCAAGTCGTTGATAAAGATGTTGAATAAGACTGGGCCCAAGACAGATCCCTGTGGCACCCCACTAGTCACTCTTCTCCAGGATGAAGAGGAACCATTGATGAGCACCCTTTGGGTTCGGTCAGTCAGCCAGTTACAAATCCACTGAGTGGTAGCATAGTCAAGACCGCATTTTACCAGCTTCTTTACAAGAATATCATGGGGCACCTTGTCAGATGCCTTGCTGAAATCAAGGTAGGCTACATCCACTGCGTTCCCTTCATCTACCAGGCTTGTAATTCTGTCAAAAAACGAGATCAGGTTAGTGTGACACGACTTATTTTTCAGAAATCCATGCTGACTATTGGTGATCACAGTAGTCCTTTCTAGGTGCTCACAGACTGTTTGCTTAATGATCTGCTCCAGAATCTCCCCTGGTATTGATGTCAGACTGACTGGGCGGTAATTATTTGGGTCCTCTCTTTTCCCCTTTTTGAAAATAGGGACAACATTTGCCCTCCTCCAGTCTGCCGGGACTTCGCCTGTTCTCCAGGAATTCTCATAGATGACTGCCAGTGGTTCTGAGATCACATCTGCCAGTTCTTTTAATACTCTTGGATGCAGTTCATCTGGCCCTGGAGACTTGAATACATCTAAACTAGCCAAGTATTCTTGTACTATCTCCTTAGTTATTCTGGGCTGTGTTTCCTCTGCTGAATCATTTGCTCCAAATTCTTCAGGTCGGGCATTGTTTTCTTTATCGGAGAAGACTGAGGCAAAGAAGGCATTGAGGAGTTCAGCCCTTTCTGTGTCCCCTGTTTGCATTTCACCATCTTCTCCTCTGAGTGACCCCACTGTTTCTTTGTTCTTCCTTTTGCTACGAACATACCCATAAAAGCCTTTTTTGTTGCTTTTAACCTCTCTAGCAAGCCTGAGTTCATTCTGTGCTTTAGCTTTTCTGACTTTGTGTCTACACGTGCTGGCTATTTGTTTGAATTCCTCTTTGGTGGTTTCCTACCTTTTCCATTTTTGTACACATCCTTTTTAAATCTTAACTCAGTTAAAAGTTCTTTAGATAGCCACCCTGGCTTCTTTAGGCACCTTCCATGTTTCCGTCTCATTGGTATTGCCTGAAGTTGTGCTTTTACTATCTCCCTCTTAACAAACTCCCAGCCATCATGAACTCCCTTTCCTTTTAGTATTACTGTCCATGGGATCTCACCCAGCACTTCCCTAAGTTTTATGAAGTCGGCTTTCTTAAAGTCAAGAAATTGAGTCCTAGTATGCTTGGCTGCTCCTTTCCGCTGTATAGTAAACTTCAGAAGAGCATGATCACTCGCGCCTAATGATCCTTCCACTTCTACCCCACTAACCAGGTCATCAACATTGGTTAGGACCAGATCTAAAATGGCTGTTCCTCTTGTTGCTTCTCCCACTTTCTGGACAATGAAGTTGTCTGCAAGGCCAGTGAGGAATCTGTTTGACCTTATGCTCTTGGCTGAGTTTGACATCCAGCAAATATCCGGGTAATTGAAGTCCCCCATTACTACTATCTCCCTTCCTTTTGCATGCTTGGCCATCTGTTCCAGGAAGGCATCATCTATGTCCTCCGTTTGGCTTGGGGATCTATAGTAAATTCCCACAATGAGGTCCCTGTTATTCATCTCTCCCTTAATTTTGACCCAAATGCTCTCACTTTGGCTTTGAGGTTCTAAATCTTGGATCTCTTCACAGGTATACACATCCCTGACATATAACGCCACTCCTCCTCCTTTCTTGTCTGGTCTGTTTCTCTGAAATAGATTGTAACCCTCCATTATTACATTCCAGTCGTGGGACTTATCCCACCAGGTTTCAGTGATGCCTATTATGTCATATTTAGTTTGCTGTACCAAGAGCTCAAGCTCATCTTGTTTATTACCCATGCTTTGCGCATTAGTGTACAGACATTGAAGTCCATTAATCATTCCCCCGTGTCTCTTATTTAAGGATTTTTTCCTCCCACCACTAGGTCTGCATGCTGTTTGCTCCATTTGGTCTATGACATTTGGATGATCATGTTCATCAATTGATAGACTCCTACCTTCAGGAGCACTGTCTTCCTCCCCCACATTAGTCAGTTTAAAGCCCTCCTGATGAGGTTTCTGAGATTTTTGGCAAAAACATTCCTCCCAACCATTGTGAGGTGCAGCCCATCGCTTGCCAGAAGTCCATCTTCAAGAAACTGCAGTCCGTGATCTAAGAATCCAAACCGTTCCTGTTTACACCATTTGCGAAGCCAGCTGTTCACTTCCACTATTTTTCTCTCTCTCCCTGGGCCATGTCGTTCAACTGGGAGGACAGATGAGATGACAATTTGTGCATTTAATTGCTTCAATTTCCTGCCCAGAGCCTCATAGTCTCTTTTGATCTTCTGGAGGTTATTGCTTGCAGTGTCATTGGTTCCCACATGAACCAAGAGGAAGGGGTATTTGTCAGTGGGTTTTATGATTCCTTGTAGTCGTTCAGTTACATCTTGGATCTTAGCCCCGGGGAGACAGCACACTTCCCGAGACATCTTGTCAGGCCCACAGATCACTGCTTCTGTTCCCCTCAGTAGGGAATCCCCTATCACCACTACACACCTCCTCTTAGGTTTGGTCGGGGTTCTTGCGTGATCTGTCCGTTCCAAGGTTGCCTGCACATTCCCTGAGGACTGACTTTGCTGCTCGTCTTCATATACCTGATCGACTGTAACGAGGGAGAGATCCTCAAATGGAGTCTGCTCTTCGTCTTCCATTCTAGGGGAGAGGACCTCAAAGCGATTGTGTATTTCTAAACAATCAGAGCGAACCCTGGGCCTCCTACTTCTTTGAGTCACGTTTCTCCATATATCTGGCTCCTGTGTTGGTGAACTAGCCTCCTTCTCAGGGGAGTCCCCTGTCTCCTCCTTGGTGGAGACGGTGTGCTCTGTTGCTTCCAAGAAGAGCTCCAGCTCTCTAATTCTTTGGAGCGTAGCCACACGTTCCTCCAGTTGCTGGACTTTGTCTTTTAAGAGGGCAATCAACATGCAATTGCTGCAGGTAAAGCTGCCTGCAACCTTTGGCAAGATGGCAAACATTGTGCAGGAACCGCAGGCGACTGCAGCTGTTCCCTCACTCTCCATCCTGAGAACGTGTCGTTGGGGCTGGCTACAGTGGTCCTCCATCATAAGAAGCGTGCAGACAGGACAAGTAACTCCCCCCCAAAAAAACCCTAGGTCTCCTCCAACAAGCGTTTGAGACTAGCTCCCCTAAATCTAAAGATAGATGAAATTGCGCGCGCCGTCAGGTGCGCGCTGCTGCCCTACAAGCTCTGATAAGAAACACACACAGGAGAAAACCCTTTTTGCTCCTTCTTCAGCCGCTGCCCTACAAGCTCTGATAAGCTCCTCCCACAGCTAATCACCTACCTCAACAGAAACCCTGCCCCCTCTGACCTTTGCACAGGGAGAACAGCTAATCAGCCACAAGAAACACACACAGGAGAAAACCCTTTTTGCTCCTTCTTCAGCCGCTGCCCTACAAGCGCTCTCTCTCTCTCTCTCTCTCTCTCTCTCTCTCTCTCTCTCATATTTATCTACCTATCTGTCTGGCATGAATGGTGCTTAGAAATTGGCATCTATTGGATCAAGATTGTCCCTGTCAATTTTAAAGTTGTGTGTTAACTTAGAAAGCTGACATGATTGATAGGTTCAAGAGTTTTATCACAAAAAAATGATGACCACAGCAGGCTAATACACACATTATTTCTCTCAAGTTTTTGTAGATTCAAGGGCTAACTCATCTAGGGTACAGTTTCTTCCAAATCCCTTACTGTCTTTATTACTCTTTTTAAAATTCTGACATGTTTGACACTTCCTAGTTGGATTAGACAAAAATACCCATTCTCTGTTCCTCTACCAGGTCTTCCAGACGACAAAGCTTAGCTTTGCTGGACTCCTGGACTTGCTTCTAAGGCAGTCCCTGTCACCTAGTCAGTCACTGCAAAACAACAATAGCAAAAACACCCAGTGTTCCTTAGAAGGGCACTGTCAGCTCCTCAAGGTGGGTGTGGTGAATAACAGGGCTAGTCTGGCCAGCCTACAGCTCAGAAGGCTGAGGAAGGCCTTTGTAACTGGCTGAAGCAAGAGTTCTCCTTAAGTCAACAACTTCCAGAGTGCTCTGTCCAGGGTTCTGATAGACTATGCCTTGCCCTGAATGTGACTCTGTTACTCTGCCATCCCAACTAAGAGCTGCCACAACCATAGCCTGCTTACCTGAGAGCACAACAGATTGAGATTGAATCCTGACAAGACAGAAGTACTGTTTTGGGGGGACAGGAGGCGGGCAGGTGTGGAGGATTCCCTGGTCCTGAATGGGGTAACTGTGCCCCTGAAGGACCAGGTGCGCAGCCTGGGAGTCATTTTGGACTCACAGCTGTCTATGGAGGCAGCACAAATTTCTTTGAACCACTTGGTGACTTTAGACTATTCCACTGGCTGACTGTGCCTATTGATAAAATGGACCCTTGCTCTTGCCTGCAGCTGTTTCCGGTTGTGGCAGTGAATAGGTCAAGCCTTCAGAAGGCAGACCATATATGTGAGTCTTATATGCTTGCCAGGATGCTTTCTACATTAGGTCTACAATGACTAGCAAAGGTCATGAGGGCAAGGCAGGAAGGTGGGATTACCATTTACATCTCAGGTCCCAAATCCCCCTTGCCTGCTTCACATACTCAGCTCTCTTTGGCAAACCTTGGTGCAACATTGAATTCCTTCCTCAGTGTATTTATGAATAGTATGTTACTTGCAAATATTCATTTACTCCCTTCCTTCCTTCCTTCCTTCCTTCCTTCCTTCCTTCCTTCCTTCCTCAGGAGGGCACTCTGGCATTAGTTTCTGTTCCTTAGGGCTTGGTGGCCACTCAACATCTCTTAAACTGCTCCTGTTAGGCAAATAGCACAGTGGCAGAGATTCCACTTTGCATGCAGAAGGTCTCAGGTTCAGAATCTTCAGATATGGCTGGAGGATGAAACCCTGGGGAGCCGTGGCCAGTCAGAGTAGACAATACTGAGCTAGATGGAGGATGGATGGCAGCTAACAGATTGAGATTGAATCCTGACAAGACAGAAGTACTGTTTTGGGGGGACAGGAGGCGGGCAGGTGTGGAGGATTCCCTGGTCCTGAATGGGGTAACTGTGCCCCTGAAGGACCAGGTGCGCAGCCTGGGAGTCATTTTGGACTCACAGCTGTCCATGGAGGCACAGGTCAAATCCATGTCCAGGGCAGCTGTTTGCCAGCTCCATCTGGTATGCAGGCTGAGAGTGGTGCATGCTCTGGTTGACTCCCGCTTGGACTACTGCAATGTGCTCTATGTGGGGCTACCTTTGAAGGTGACCTGGAAACTACAACTAATCCAGAACACGGCAGCCAGACTGGTGACTGGGAGCGGCCGCCGAGACCATATAACACCAGTCTTGAAAGACCTACAATGGCTCCTAATACGTTTCTGAGCACAATTCAAAGTGTTGGTACTGACCTTTAAAGCCCTAAACGGCCTCGGTCCAGTATATCTGAAGGAGCGCCTCCACCTTCATCATTCTATCCGGACACTGAGGTCCAGCACCGAGGGCCTTCTGGCGGTTCCCTCACTGCGAGAAGCCAAGTTACAGGGAACCAGGCAGAGGGCCTTCTTGGTAGTGGCGCCCTCCCTGTGAAATGCCCTCCCACCAGATGTCAAAGAGAACAACAACTACCAGACTTTTGGAAGACATCTGAAGGCAGCCCTGTTTAGGGAAGCTTTTAATGTTTGATGTATCACAGTATTTTAATATTTTTTTGGAAGCCGCCCAGAGTGGCTGGGGAAGCCCAGTCAGATGGGCAGGGTATAAATAAATAAATAAATAAATAAATAAATAAATAAAATAATAATAATTAGATGGACCAATAACGTGTTAAGGCAGCTTCCTATGCCTTTATGACTATGATTCTCATAATCCTTGATGGGGACTGGAATCCAGCATCACCAGAACGGCATGGTATTGGCTACCACACTAATATATTCTACTTTTTGCCTCTTCCCACACTCTGTTAAGACTGCTACCAGTGTAGACACTCTGCCTTGGGTTACCAAGCCATTTCTGTCTCTTCTTCTTGTCACCCATTGTTTAATACCCAACCTGATGGAGAACTTAAAGTTTGCTCTCTATTTGGTGACATTTTGATTTGCCTAATCAATAGGTTGTCCTATTATGGATTTTGGATTTTTCATATAGGCTCCCCCACAACTGCAAGTAAAAAAAAGATTGCAACTTTTGTTGCATTATAATGAAAGGCCTCCTCGTGTTTTCTGTCCTATGTGAAGATATTCTCTTGATATACAGCAAATGTGTGCGCCACACATGTTTGACGATGGTGCATGCCTATTTTGCTGCGATGACATGCGTTTGGAAGCCCAGCTGTCCTTAATGACAAAAGGATTACAACAGAGTCACAAGGCAGCCTTTTTCTGACCAGATGCAGTTCCAAATAGTAGATAAATTATTATCATTACATGATGGTTTTGCTGAAAGGCCTTATAGAATGCCAGGTGCCTGGGCACCAAAGCTCCCAGAAATTTGATGTTTTTGGCTATGAAAGCAAGCATTTTATGCAGGCCTGTGCAGAGCCCTTGTTCTGGCTTTCAAAACCTCTGTATCTGGTGTTTATGAACCTGAAGTATTTTCCGCAGTGCTGACTATTTGTATTTGTCTATCATGCAAAAGAGTCCAAGATTTGCAGAGAAAAATCTGCCTTGCATATGGATTAGTTTATGTTCCTGTGGTCCTATTGTGTTGCCTCATCCATCTATTGTCTCATCCACCTATTTAGGTATTTGTATGGATGGCCTGGTCCCAATGATGTGTAAGGTTCTGCATTCTTTCCGAGCCTGAGATTGCATTTGAAAGCCCTGGATAGTTTGGCTCAAGGTGATGATGATGGAGTAAACAAGGAGAATAGTTGTTTTCCTAATGTCTGTACATTCCAGTGTTGAGCAAGGAAAAAGAAAAGAAGTGTGGAGGAGGGTTGCACGTCAGGAGGGCTGTGAAGTAACACAGTGGCACATTCACACAAGGACATAAGGATATGAGAGAAGGATGGAGAACCTGTGGCCTTCCAGATGTCATTGGACAGCACCTCCCATCATCCCTGACCTTTGGCTAGACTGACTTAGGCTGATCCAGCAACATCTGTAGGGCCACACATTCCCCATTCCTATCTTGCTGGATCAGTCCAGCAGTCCAGCATTCTGTTGCCACTTACCAACCATTGCCAGCCGCATTCAGAGACCTGGCAGGCCAACTTAGGCCTGCAGCCCAGAGACCCTGCGATTTTTCTCAAATGTGGGACTACACAATTTGTGGTAGTTGGTGACTCCAATATGGCAGCATTCATTGTTTATAGTTTTGTATGCATTTGTAGAAAAGAAAAGAATGCATACTATTTGTATATACTTGAGTTTTTCTACAAATCCTCCAACATTTCTCTGCTGAAAATAAGGACGTTGTTGTTGTTGTTGTTGTTGTTGTTGTTGTTGTTGTTGTTATTATCATCATCATCATCATCATCATCTTCATATCTCACCCATCTGTCTGTGTTGCCCCAGCCACTCTGGGTGGCTTACAACAGATATACAGTGGTACCTCGGGTTACATACGTTTCAGGTTACATACGCTTTAGGTCACAGACTCCGCTTACCCAGAAATAGTGCTTCAGGTTAAGAACTTTGCTTAAGGATGAGAACAGAAATTGTTCTCCGGCAGTGCGGCAGCAGCAGGAGGCCCCATTAGCTAAAGTGGTGCTTCAGGTTAAGAACAGTTTCAGGTTAAGAACGGACCTCCGGAATGAATTAAGTACTTAACCCGAGGTACCACTGTAAAAGCATAATGAAACATTAAACATTAAAAGAAACTTCCCTATACAGGGCTGCCTTCAGATGTCTTCTAAAGGTTCTTTAGTTACTTATCTCCTTGGCTTGTGGGTCGCATAAGTCCATACTCCCAACATGTCTCTGATGAAAATAGGGATGTCTTGCCATACCCTCCAACATTTCTCTGATGAAAATAGGGGTTGAAGGCACCTTCCTTTACTGGCTAAACAGGTCCAAAGCTCAGAGAAGCCCAAGAAACCATAGTGGCTATGGAGGAGGTACATTAGAGGGATACATGTTTAAACGTGGATGTAAAACTGCAAGGTTACAGAATGCAGCTGACAGTGAAAAAGAAAGATAAAGAAGTGATCTGGGCAAGTAATATAAATATGGTGTGAGATTAAGTTCATACATCTCCCCCCACCCCCACCAAACAAGTCCATAAAGAATAATAGGCCACAGGAGGGAGAAGCAGGGCCCAAAGGCTGATTTACTGACAATAATGAGAGGCATCACTAAAAGCTACTTTAATTTGGAGCATGGCAAAAACTGATAAAGTTGAATGTGGGAGTGGAGGAGAGGCTGGAAATATTAAATAACTGATTAAGAATACGCTTGAGGATGAAGTAGACATAATATGGCTGTATTTCAGGGACAATTACCCATACTTTACAAAGATTATCCTGCAAATTCAGAAAGAATGGCAAGTTCATTGCCTCCACAAATACAGCTGTTTTGGGATACTGAATATAAACCTATGCGTGACTGGATAAAATTTATGTATGAGAAAAATTTATGTATAAGAAAAACTAACAACATATTTTTCTGTCTGTGGGAGACCAGTTAGTAATATGTAGTATTGTTTCCTTCTTTTTACTCCGTGTCATGTGCCCAGTATTGATACTATAATTAAACATGGGGGGAGAGAAAGATATGGTACCCTATGTCTCATCACACCCTTTGAGAACCACTGATAGAGAGGAACATGGAGTCCAGAAAATAATGTGTGGGCCTTAAGACATCTAATTTCCTTGCTGTAATCCAGACCCCTCAGATCAAATGTCTAGGAAGGGGTAGGGACCATTGGGTCTTCCAGATATCATTGGACTACAGCTCCATACCGCCCAACCTCCCACTGATCAAAATTGGGATGCTTATATTTTGGTCTTGCCCTGTCACAAGGCACTCAGGCAAAGGCCTACTGACTTGCACCAGAATTGGGATATTCTGGGATCCAATCAGAAGCTGGTATGGTTTCTGTAATTCAGGGATTCTGTAATTCAGTCCTGCTCAAATTGGAACTGTTGAATGGTCTGCAACTCCCTTGACTGTTGACTGCATTGGCTGAGGTTGACAGGAACCCCAAGATTTCTCAGGCTACAGTTGTAACACCTTGCATAAAATGTTTTCACGAACCAGTGACGTAGCGTGGGTTATCAGCACCCGGGGCAAGGCAAGTAATTTGCGCCCCCTAACCCATGGATCTGCGCCCCCTAACCCATGGATTTGCGCCCCCTAACTCGTGGATTTCCCTAACCCCCAGATGTTGCGCCCGGTGCGGCCGGCCCCCCCTGCACCCCCCACGCTACGCCACTGTCACGAACTGCAGTGTTCAAAACCAGTAGTGGCTGGTGCACATTGGAATGGGTGTGGTGGAAGGCAAGGAGACCAACAGCAGGTGGCACCAGAGCCAATGACAGGCAAAGCCAGCTGATTCTCGTTTTTGTCCCTATTGTTCTCCCTGTTGAGTTGTACAAGGCCAACAATTGTGAAACAGAGGAGGAGGAAGCTGACAGCTATTGCCATTCTCTGGACAGTATGAGGATAGGTAAAGCTAAAGGTAAAGGACCCCTGGACGGTTAAGTCCAGTCAAAGGCAACTATGGTGTTGTGGTGCTTATCTCGGTTTCAGGCCGAGGGAGCTGGCGTTTGTCCACAGACAGCTTTCTGGGTCATGTGGCCAGCATGACTAAACCAATTCTGGAGCAACACCATGATGGAAGCCAGAGCACATGGAAATGCTGTTTACCTTCCTGCCGCAGTGGTACCTCTTTATCTACTGGTATGCTTTCGATCTGCCAGGTTGACAGGAGCTGGGACAGAGCAATGGGAGCTCACCCCATCGCGGGGATTCAAACTGCTGACCTTCAGATCGGCAAGCCTAAGAGGCTCAGTGGTTTAGACCACAGCACAACCCATGTCCCAGTATGAGGATAGGCCGAGGTGGATGGGGCAGCACCCAGCTCACCTTCATGGGCTAGCCTCCATTAATTCAAACCAACTTCAGTGCCTGGCCAAATATACACAATATAGGGTAATGTTGTTGCTGCTGCAATGCTGCAGACATACTGGGCTATTGTGGCTGCTTGGGCAGGTCCTGACTCTCAAATCCCAGCCTATGGAAGTTTTCCTGGTGTTCCCTTTCTCCACTCCTGGCAGCACCATAGAAATGAAACCTTCGGTCAGATTCCTAAATTACCACCCATGAAAAGTGCAAATTTGAGCTTGTACTTTATCTGCCCCTTTCTCTCCTCCAAGCAAATTGAAATTTTGGACATTGGCTGTCACTGTGGAAAATGAACGAAGCAAGTGCAGAAGTGAGGAAAGAGGAGTTAGGGATCGACCAGAGGGAAATGTGAAATGAAGGAAATGTTAGCAGGCTGGTGTGTGAACTTGTGGCTCTGTGTGCGCAGAATAGTTAAAGTGTGTGTGTGTGTGTGTGTGTGTGTGAGAGAGAGAGAGAGAGAGAGAGAGAGAGAGAGAGAAAGTGTGTGTGTGGGGGGGGAGAGCTAAAGGTTAGGGTTACTGTGTGGTTCAGTTCTACATCTCTTGTACAGAAACTCCCTGGCAAAGAACATTGACACCTTTGTATCCTCTTCCAACTCACTTGCCAAAGTTTTCTTATCAGATTTATTCCAAGTGAGTGGATTCTTTGCTGGACTGATTACGAAAATCTCCAAGTGTTGTTATCATTTTTAACACTTCTAAGATACTTGGCTGGTTTTGGGCTGGTTTTGGGCTGAGTTCATAAAAAATGTTGGTGTCCCCCACCCCACCCCAGCTTGCCCACTGATTGCTATAATTGCAAAATTTGGTAAGGTTCAGAGCTTTCTTCAACAAACCACATAGTGATTTTTTATTACTGCCCTCTCCACATCGTCTGGTCCCTGCAGCAATTTTTACTGCCCACTGCCCCTAGTTTCTGACATTTTTTTTAATCAAGTGTGGTAAAAGGTTTGCCCACAATTCTTATTCGTAAGGAAAATATTTTTTTTTTTAAAAAAGTTATGAGATGTAGAGATATTCCATACGTCAGTGGTACATTTCTCATTTGGATTTTGTGTCAAGAAAGTACTCTGCCACTATATATATATATATATATATATATATATATGAATTTGTTGCTGCAGGATGGGATGATGGCCAATGGCTCTGTGGAACCTCCAGGTTTGGAGGCACTCTATCATGGGATGACTGCTGCTGGGGAGTAACAATGGGAGAAGCCTATTGCCTTCCTGCTTGAGAGCTTCCTAGAGGTGTTTAGTTGGCCACTTTGGGAAACCAGGTCCTTAATCAGATGATTATTTTGTCTGCTTTAGCATGGCTTATATGTTCTTGGGTATCAACTATTTAGACCTCTGAGCCTTCCCACCCTGCTCACTGCCTCATCACCATGAGTTAGTGAGGGTGGTTACCTTCTGCTCCCTGAAAAGAACCCAGAGCTGAAAGAGGAAATGGGAAGAGCAGCAGCAGAGGGAAATGTCCATTTTAGGGTAGCCAACCTATGATATTCTTTAGCAGGTGGCACCATGAGTAGAAATTCCCCAGATGATCTAAGTTATTTTACAGGTCTCTCCTGGGTGGGGATAATTCCATCAGAAAGAGAAATGGGAGTAGAAATTGCCACAATTCTCAGATTTATCTGAGTTTGGGAATGGAAATACGGGTGGTATCATTGGGTTATGCAAATCAAAAGTTATGCAAATCATTATGTTGTTTTCTGCATTGTTCCTGACATTTCCTTTCCATCGAAATGCGTCAAAATCAACTATGTTTGCTTTCGCCACAGCAGGTAGTGAGACAGACAATGTAGGTTTTAGCAAAAGCTGAACTGTAGCCAAACGGAAACAGCTCTGATTGTGACAAGCATGGGATAGGATGGAAATCTCTGTTTACATCCCTAATATAGAGGCAGGTAGTCTTACAAATATATTGTTCTGAGTTGTCCAGAATTTTATATGTTGACAACATGACCTTGAACATCTCCCCCTCCATTTGAAATCTCTCTTAAAGATGGCTCTGTTAATTGAATTATATCTCTCCCTTCACAAACCTTCACACCCCTTCTATTTTTCAAGAAAATGAAGCAATAAAATCTTCCCCCCTTTTCCATTTTCGTCTTTGGCTCTACAATGCTCCACAGTTTTTGAGACAGGGGATGTATATTTTCTTCCCCACTCTATATTTTTCTGCGGTTTGTGTTGTCATGTGATATACACATTATGACACATTATTTACTTCAGTATGCATGGGAACTGGGTGCAGCTTCTGTGCTCCAAGAATTTCAGAAATAAATCATTCACATCTTTAAAACGTTTACGTTCCCTTAATTTTTTTTTGGGGGGGGGGAGGGAAGAGGAAGGCGTGTATGTTCTCCTCCACCAAGAGCCTATATAAGGCATGAAGAGTGATACATTAAAACATGGAGCATGATTAAAATAAGATGTTCCCTGCCCCCAACCAACCTTGCACTAAGTTGCTCTTTGATTAATAGGCAAGTGCGAAAAGTCATAAGTAGTGGAGAACAGAGTAGGAAAGCAAATTGGAGCTTGGAGAACCGACTGTGGCTGCAAAATATTTCTGCAAAGTTGCTCCTGTTAATGAGGAGGGAGCCTTAGCTCAGAGTTGGGACACATGCTTAGTCTGCAGAAGGTCCTGTGTTCAGTCCTCTGTATTGCTGGGTATGTCTGGGAAACATTCCTGTCTGAGGCCTTCAGGTGCTGCTACCAGTCAATGTGGCAAATAATATTGAGCTACAGTGGTACCTCGGGTTACAAACACCTCGGGTTACAAACACTTCAGGTTACAGACTGCGCTAACCCAGATGTAGTACCTTGGGTTAAGAACTTTACCTCAGGGTGAGAACAGAAATCGTGCGGCAGCAGCGGGAGGTCCCATTAGCTAAAGTGGTACCTCAGGTTAAGAACGGTTTCAGGTTAAGAACGGACCTCTGGAACAAATTAAGTTCGTAACCCGAGGTACCATTGTATATGGACCGTTGATCTTATTTTGGATATGGCAGGAGGGGGTTCTGTAAAGCCATGTGCTAGGATGGTTGCATAAATACATTTATACCTAAGGGCCGGTTCTGTCATGTTCTGGTCCAATGCCAGATCCCAGGGACAAAGCAGTGAGCCTGGGCTTCCAGACCATGGATAGCTCCAAGTGAGCAACTTCACCAAGGTTGGGAGCAAACTGAGGCCTTTTAAGCCTCGGTCTCCAGACTACCTCTTCCAGGCTCCACTCGCTTGTATGGAATTTTGGTCTTAAAGAGTCAATCTTCTGGCCTGAAGATGGCCGCTCCTCCTCCATTTCTGGTGTGTTCCTTGTGTTGCTGGACTGGCAGTGTGTATTGGGTGGCACCTGGTTCTTTAGCAGAAGATGTTTGTGTGAGGGTTTGGGCTCTGGCCTTATAGGCCTTGGTGGTCTGGGATGTTCCTCTGGGAGCGCCTGTCCAATAATATCCCTATCTTCAGCAGTCAGCTCTGAGCCTTGAACCTGGCCTGGCTCTCCATTTGATGCCCCTGCAGCCTCTGACTCCCCTTCCAGTTCACTGCTATATTCAGGAGTCATGACATATCCCTCATGATAACGTATTGTAGTCCCATAGTAGTTGTTGGTTTTTTTTTATCACTTTCATTGCACTATAGAGTGGTACCTCTGGTTATGAACTTAATTCGTTCCGGAGGTCCGTTCTTAACCTGAAACTGTTCTTAACCTGAGGTACCACTTTAGCTAATGGGGCCGCCCCCTGCTGCCGTGCCACCAGCACACGATTTCTGTTCTCATCCTGAGGTAAAGTTCTTAACCAAAGGTACTACTTCCAGGTTAGTGGAGTCTGTAACCCAAAGTGTTTGTAACCTGAGGTGTTTGTAACCCAAGGTACCACTGTAATTCAATAATATTGGAGAAGAATCACCAAACAACTACACCCTCCTCTGCCCCACCCAATTTTACTTGCATTTTACTTGCATGCTGCCTTTCCACAGTTCAAACCATGCTCAAGGTGGCTTACAACATAAAAAAATGCAGCATAACAATGCCAGAGCCTGAGCCTTGTGCATAAACAGCATGACATTTCTTCCCTGAAATAGTAGTAGTAGTAGTAGTAGTAGTAGTAAATTTACACCCCACCCATCTGGCTGGGTCTCCACAGCCACTCTGGGCGGCTTCCAACAGATATAAAAACACAAACATCAAACATTAAAAACTTCCCTAAACAGGGCTACCATCAGATAGTTGTTTATTTCCTTGACATCTGATGGGAGGGCATTCCACAGGGCGGGTGCCACTACCGAGAAGGCCCTCTGCCTGGTTCCCTGTAACCTCACTTCTCACAGTGAGGGAACTGAGACTGCAGGACATAAACGAGAGAAAATGGATGAGGGCCTGAGCAAAGGACATTGGGAAAAGGAGCGTGCATTATAGTGCACAGCCAACGAAGCAGAATAAAGTTGCAGGGGGACACTGTGTGGGCCTGTCTGTTGATCGTGCTGCTTTGTTTTTTGACTTTGACTGCTGCCTTTGCCCTTTCTACCATGCTGCCGGGAGCATGTAGGATTGTGACTATATTATGCTGGGGGTTAGCCCCAGTGTAGCAGCTGCCACTGTATTAGGACTATGGGATTGATCTGCCCGACAAATGGAAACAGCAGCTATAGCGAAAGGATTAGGAGGAAAGGCATGATAATCGACTTCCTCGCTGCCAACCTCCCAACTGAAAGGCTGCCCGACCTGATAGGGTTGTATGTGAAATGTATGTGAAATGAGTGTGGTGGACTCAGGCCAGCAGCCACAGCTGGCACTAATTGGCACTGTGGTCGGCGGCCTCCACAGAGAGGCCAAGATGGGGATTAAATGAGCCTCTCATCCATACAGGTGGTCTTTATAGCTAGAGATGAGATACTTGGCAAGGCTAGGAATGTGAGGAAGTCTGCAGTATGGCACACACCATCTGCCGGAGGATATCTCCACAGCTGTTGACCTGTTATTCTTTTCAGACCCTGAATCTGCATGTGCGAGGGCGACGGCTCTTCTCAGATTTGCGGTCTGCTGCAGAGCAACCATGGGAATCGGGGATTTCCTGGGCTCAGGAATAAATAAACCAGCAAGGCACGTACAAGCAAAACCACCGACTGACTCAAAATGATCATGATCATTTGCATTTGGCGGAGCGTTTCCTCGATACAGGCAATTGCAGTCGATTTTCCACACTCTTGGGGACTTTGCATTTCCCCCTGTGTGTTCTTCCTGCACCAGCGGGTGTGACATGGTTGCTCTGGGGAGAAAAGGGAGAAGGTGTTTCAGTGGCCACTTGAATGAAAAAAGTTCTGAGGGATCAATGTACTTAGCATCCCCCAGCCTGCCTCAGAATGGCAGTTGCTGGAAATCTCAAGTAGGGTGTGATCATATGCTCCGGTCTTGCTTGTGGGCTTCCCAAGGTCATGTGGTTGGCCACTGTGGGGACACAGGATACTGGACTAGGTGGGTCACTGGTCGGATCCAGAAGGGCTCTTCTTGTGTTGTGTTGAAATTATTGTTCTAACAGGGATGGGGTTTTAACCTGGGCGGGTGCTGTTTTATCTGGAGGGTGGGGTTGCTTTAAATTGTTGTTAAATGTTCTATGTTAATTTGGATTTTTGTATTTGTGAGCTGGAATATTGTTCAGGGGCTTTTGCTGGGGAGTGAATTGTTTATTAGTGTGTATGCATTGGTATTGCTAATTGTTTTGACTGTTTTTTATTATGTTTTTATTATTTTTATTATATATTTTGTGCTTTGTATATGGCAACTTTGTTTTTTAAATTTATTTATTTTTTCAGATTAAAGTTTTGAAGTCACATATCCTACATACAACATACAAGAATCTCCTGGACTTCCCTCCTTCCCTCTGTGGGTCCTATGTTAATCATTTCCTCCTGCATCTTTTACATCTCCATTATGTCCAAAATTCACCATTAAACTACAAGTGTTATTCCAATCCTACTAACGATTTTAGCTGTTTACAATGCTTTTTAAGATAAATTATAAAGTTATATGGTAACTTTGTGTTATAAACCACTCTGAGACCTATGGGTATAGGGCAGTATACAAATTTCATCATCATCATCATCATCAACAACAACAACAGTTTGGGATACACAGCATATTCTATGAATAGCAAAGAAGAAGCTGGCAGAACCAAATCTCCCCTGCTTTCAAAACAAATTGTGCAGTTTTGTCCAGTATTTGAAAGGGATGGGCAGTGTCCCTTCTATTTTTTTTTTTTGCAAGCTACTTGCCATTATTTCATTTGAAATTATCACCCTTTTTATTTACCAAACTGTGTACACAGAGTTGAGAGTAAAACATCCCCTTGTTTTCTAAAGGCCCAGAGAGTGTTGAAAGCCGGGCTTTAATTAGCAATTTCATTACTTAACCCCAGTCACTCATCCTTGGTGTCTATCTGATACCACTCTAGCCCAGGCACTTTGGGACACTGGAGAAAGGCTGTCTTGTTGGCGTGTCAGTTGAGAGACCTTCTATGGGAGGAGTGGTGGGGGTGGGGAGAGGGAAGGGAAAATAGGTCTCAGAAAATGGAGGGCATTAAATGGAACATGATACAAACCCAAAGGAATTATCTCACCAAAGTAACCGAGAATAAGAGTGGATTCCTCTTGTATTTCTCTCTAATCCTCCATGGTATGTCACCCCACTGTAATAAAAAAAGGAAGTCAATGGTTCCTTACAGTGTGAAAATAGGGCTTGGAATGAGTGAAGATCCCTTGCCAAGGAAGTGCTGACTGAGCTGAAACTAAAACGTGCTGCACTCTCTCCAAAGCTCAGGCTGGTTCGGGCCAAGGTGGGCATTTTGCCAAAGCATTCATTAAGCACTTCTCCCACCAGCTGCAATGCCCAAGGAACAATGTGCAGCCCTTCTTTCATCTCACCCACTCCAAATTCTTTTGCTGTCTGGGAGGAAAGTGGTGCCTGGCCATCCCCCCCCCACTCCATACACCCCCCCCTTCCAACCTCTACTTGTTATTTTGCCCAGTTCTGTTTTGGATCACAGAAGGGATATTCGTGTTAACTGCAAATGCTGGCCCTGTGTGTGTGCGCACGCGCATGCACACACTGTGTTTTTATCCCCCCTAGAGATGTTTGTGCATATCTTTTCACAACAAACTACCATTTTAGATTTTCGGGAGTTTTTATAGAAGCAAGGCTCTGCAAGCTGCGAAGGACTGCATTTGGAAATAGATATGAGTGATTGAGTTGAATGTTCACTGGTGTACTTTTCAAGCTTGTAAAGAAGGCTTTTTTGGGTGTGTGTGGGTGTGTGTCAACACACTATTGTGCCTCTTGTTGCCTCCTATTCATGGTCTGGGTGGCAGCGATCAAGCTGGGAATCTTAAATTACTATTGCTATTTTTTAACCTGTGAGATAAAGATAAACAAAAGTTGTAGCATTTGGGACTTTTTAGTTTAGCTAAAAGGTGAGTAAGAGGTGACTTGATAGAAGTTTATAAATGGCATGGAGAGAGTAGATATAGGAAAGTTTGCTCCCTCTCTCTTAACATAAAAACTCGGGGCCATTGAATGAAGATTGGAAGAGTCATATCCTTCCTGCCCAGGTTGGCAGAGCCAGTGCAGGGCCTTAAGGTAACTTCACGGAGATGCCTGATGACTATAGTCCAGTAGTTCACCGTACAGGGTAGCTGCACACACAGATCCAGTGCAACAGTAACCTGGCCATTGAGACATCTTATTTGACAAGCATCCTCTGTATTTAGATCAGTTTCCTTCAATCTTTCTTGAGAACATGATTTGATTGATTATATTTCATTCCAATAAATCCCGAAGCAGCTTACAAACGATAACATGATAAAACATAATGAAACTTCACAAATATAGCATAATTCATGTAGGATAATTAGCAAATCATCAGTGAAACAATTAGAATCTGTAAAACTGTTAACAAATTAACAGCTAAAAAAATAAACTAAACATCACAATTAAACTAAACATCGCAATTAAAGCATTATTATATGATTAATAAATCAATACAATATAAACCAATATTAAGAACATTAACCAAACAGCAACCTCAAAATGAACTGCTATGTTCAGACACACACTCTCCACACTATCCATGACTCATCACCTTTCACTCCAGTCAGCTCATTAAAATACACATAATGCCTGTGGCAGCAACTCCCTTCTGAAAGTTCCTTGGGATGCAGATGGGACAGGACAAGTGAAACCAGCCATCCCCTGATGGCAGGCAAACAGAGTTTCTCTCACTTCACAGTTCTTTCTCTGGAAACAGCTCCCTTCTGAAGGCACCTAGGGTGGGGCAAGGCATCACTGGCTGGCCAACACACCATGTACTCCTTCCACGTCTAATACCCTCTCTTGGATGTATTTATTTTTTGGGATGGGACAGTTGCATTTCCAAATGGCTCTGTGTGATGGCCTATGCTGGGCCCTACACTTCCAGGGGGCGCATGGACCAGCAATCTGGACCAGGAGGCAACCTTTGGAAAACAAAGTCAAACGGTTTCCAAGAAAGCCCATAACCACGGAGCTGATTCCACATTGACCTGAAGAGAGTCCTTCCACTACAAATGGTCATGTGTGGCACACGCTGCCACAAAAATATTCTAAGACTTTCCAGGAATGAAGGATCTGCAGGAACTCTGAGGCCCAATTTGGAGAGGCTGTGGCTCTGGCAACCCTCTCTGTGTATGTATATATATATATATTCTATGTATGTAGCAAAAAAATGTGAACAATCACACAATGAGGCCAAAATCAATATAAGATTAATGTAGCTGGTGGAAGCAGCCAGGAAAAGCACAATTTTTTGACAGCACGAGACCGATTAAAGTGTATTTAATAAATATTTGGGTAAGCACTTGGGTTTTATTATATTATGCTGGAGACCTGCAGCCAAACATTTGGCCAGTAAGTTCAAATCAATATGTAAAATTCCACCCTCCCCCTCTTTGGCCTTTATTCTTTCTTGGCTTTCTGGCCTGCAGAGTCCACCATCCAAGCCTGCCTTACTAGTCTGATCCCTTTCCAGCACATAGCCCTGTTTATGCCATGCGTGAGGCTTCTCCACATGCTCACTTCCTTCTCCCGGGACTCTCATTCAACTCTGCTTTCCCCAAAGTATTCTTTCTTGCAGGCTCTCTCCTTCTCCTTCCATTTTTCTTTCAAGTCTTGCTTCCGAGATTGCTGTCTGTTCTGCTTCCCACTATGACTGCACCTTCGTCTCTTGGCCTCCCAATCCTGCGTCTCCTTGTCTTAATGATCTCCCGCCACCACCACAGGATTCCTCTCTTGGGCTATGTCAGGTGGTTGTTGCGGTTGCTCGAGAGTAAGCAGGCAGGACTCCAAACCCGTTTTACAGGTTTTATTTTGGTGCAAACTATTTACAGTTTGTCTGGCTCAATCACTAGCAGAATCCGGGAGTGGTCTATTTTTGGACCTCCCCCAACAGAAGAGTTTCGTTACCCCCAACCTTCTCCTTCCCTCTTTGCGCCTTAGGCTACTGCGCAGGATGGGCGATGGCAAGGGCATGTTTCCCTCCTGTCCGGCTTGCCCAGGAGTGGTGTTAAGGCTCCCACCCAGCATCCTCCGTTCCTTGCACCTCTTCCCCACTAGAGGTGGGGCTTTCCTCCTCCCCAGAAGAGGAACTGCTTTGCAAGATTTTCGGAGGCTCCCTGTAACACAGCTGCCCTTCTATTCCTCGCCTCTGAGCCAATGGCAGTTCCCTGACAGGCTATAATTCTCCATGAATGGCGATGCTCTGCCTCTATGGTTAGAGGTATTGATGCTTCTGAATACCAGTTGCTAGATGCAACGGTGGTTGTGGGGAAATGGCTCCATGGAGGCAGAGCATAGCCATTATGGCCATTATCCTTTGATAGCCTTATTCTCCATGAATATGTCCAATCCTTTTTTAAAGCCATTCACATTGGTAGCCATCCCTGCCTCCTGTGGAGGTGTGTTACAAAGTTTTACTATTACACTACATGGGCTTTGAGTTAAGCTGCCTCAGTTGGCTTTTATTTGAGAGATCCTTTGTCAACTGTGCATGTAGGAGCCAGGCCCTGTGACCAATAGGACTTTGCAGGACTGAGGCCTTCCTAAGCTTGTTCTGAAGAGGCAAGGCGTGGCCACACAGGTGAGGCCGATTGGTAACTCACTGCACCTGGTGGCAAGAGCTGGGAAGGGATATAAGGTCAGCATTTCCCTTCGGCTCTTTGCCACAGCAACACGCTTCCTGATCCTTGAACCTCGGCTTCTTGACTCTCTGCTTCTTGATCCTCAGACCCCTGGCTTTGTGACTCCTTGCTTCCTGACCCTCAGACCCTTGGCTTCTTGACTCCCGGCTCTCTGACCCTCGGACTCTTGGCTTCCTGGCTTCTGGACCCCTGTTCCTGCTCCCACCCTGCCATCTTGCCCCCGGTCCTGATGTCCCGGCAGGGGATTTTGATCGCCCGTGAACCGGACCATGACACCCTTATAGATCCTTATAGTCCCCATCCTTATCGATCTGACCTTATATGAAATGATTACATCTTCAAAGCCTGAGTTATGTAATGTAGTTTGATTCTGGAAGGAACACCAGCAAGATTTTGCTCCATGTCCCTACTTGTTTTGTGTTCTTTTGCATGCTGGCAATCATAGACAGTTTCATTCTTGTCCAACTGAGCTCCTATTTTTGCAGTCACCATGTCCTCTTTTCCTAACTTTTGTCTCAGTCCTCTTTCCCAAAGGCCTTTGTTACCTTCTTCCCTTTACCCTCAGATATACTGACCAATTTATCCTCTTGGCCCAGTTACCCTTGCACTTGACATCAGCTCCTCCTTGTTGAGTTCCCCTCCACCTTCTGAATCTCTCCCCCACTTAATTCCACATCTCTCAGCCTCTCTGCTGTGCAGGCAGCCTTGTACTACATTCAAGATACACAAAGAACATAGAGAAATGATTTGCAGCAAAAACAACGCAGGAGGCAACAGTTACGAGCTACCAGTCTCTGCAGCCACAGCCGGTGCTGTGATTCTCCACTGGCTCTTGAGACCAATGGATTCCAACAGTCTAGTTTTCCTGCTGGAACCTGCATGAACTCCTCCTCCCATTCCAAATTCACCTTTCACTTTCCTCACGGAAGTGACATTGTCAACATTCTATTGCTGATTGCTTCCCTTGGAGTACAGAGAATCTGTAGACCCCCTTTGACATCACAACACAGCAGCTGATGATCCTTCCTCACATGCCAAAGGTGGCGATTAGACAAAAGGTTGTATTTTCTGCTTCATTTGTGTTTGTAGTGCTGACATCCTTCCTTCATTCAGTTGATATTGACATGCATTGTCACTTGCATTTGATATTATAGGTATTCTGTGTTTTCTGCAAGCTGTCTGGTCAGCTAGAAGAAACCTGCCACCTTGCCTCACCGAAAAGAAGGCAATTCTAAGTATGTGAGTATGCACCCCCCCTCTCTATCTTAAGATGAATCCATAATTGTGCAGCTGATGAAAAAGAGGCTCCATTGGGGATGCAATGACTACCTGGTGCCAAGAATATATTTTATGCTTGCTTAAGCACTTCTGATGAGTTGATAGCTGAAATGTTTATGCTTTTATTTCACATAGATAGCAGAGTTTAAAAGTCTGTTTCTAAACAACAGATAATCTGAGTGGGACATTTCGTTTACGATGTAATCCTGGTTGTACTCCATGTTTGCCAAGGCCCGATTCCATTTGAACTGAAAATTCTATTTAGGAATTTCCTATTTTAAAAAATAAAATAAAATGAAATTGTACAGAGGTTTGGCAGCTATAAGCATATATGTGTGTTTGAATTGAGATACTGCTTGGGTAGGACTATATCTTTCTCATAACTATTTAAAGTTTCTTTGTTGTATCTGTGGGTTTTAAAAAAAATTGATTAAAAATCCACATTAAGTTTTAAGACTTGATAGATGGTTCTGTTTTAGAAACTTGACAGGAGCAGTTTGCAGCCACAGATAATATTTTTTTGAGCCTCAGCTGACATGCTACTACATTTTATTATTAAAAGACCGCTTGAATGGGGGCAAAATACAAGACTGCTCTTTGCCCAGGTAAACACTATTCATCTTGATGACCATCCAAGAAGCTCTTCAAAGGCATGTACTAACAGTCCTCCTAGAACTGTAGAAGGAGGACCTGACATTAGCCTAGTCTTCTCCATCAGATGCTATGTTCAGGCAGTCGGATTTCTTCTTAAAGCTGGCAAAGCACCCAAACATGTATTTCTGCACTGACACTGTGAAATAATACAGTCCCAGAAAGACAATACCACATGCCTTTTCAGAATGTCTGCTGTGACCCTCGGAGGAAGAGCAGGGTTAATGTTTAGGATGGGTGGGCAATCAGTGGCCTTCCAGATGTTGTCAGACTAGAACTCCCATCAGCCCTGACCATTGATCACGTTGGCTGGGTCTAACGGGAGTTCAACCACATCTGGAAGGCCACAGGTTTCCCATCTCTGCAAAGGGGTGTATTTTGAGATACTTGCTTTCTCAAGGTCAGCACTTTTGGGGAAGACTTTGAAAGGGCACTCATGCAATTAGGCATTCAGAAGCCTTGTCGTTGACTGCAAAAACTCAAGCGCTTGCCACTAAGGGGTCAATATTTGGCTTAAATGGCTGTAAGGTTAAATTGTGAGATAGAATCATAGAACTGGAGGGGACCACGAGGGTCATCTAGTCGAAATATATTTACTGCTTACATGGAGCACAACTTGGCAGGCCATTTAGCTTACAATGTCCATGCTTTTTGGTTTAGGAGTGAGTTTTTTAAGAGTTAATTTTCTTTAAAAGTCATTTTATACTTTTAACTGACATGGTTCCCCCCTCCCCAAAGTCGGTGGTGTAGATTGTTTTTTTTTTTTTTGTTTTTTGTTTTGCAATAAAGAAATAATAAGTAAAGGCATGTTGCAAAACCTGCCATAGGAAATGGCATCTGATTGGCCACTGTGAGAACAGGATGCTGGACTAGATGGGTCAGTGTTCTGGTCCCGTAGACTCTTCCTATGTTTACAATTTCTAGGCTCTCTCTATGGTTAGGAGCACAGCAAGGACTGGAATAGTATAGGCCTTAAGTCTTCCATGCCCCCTGATGATGAAATAGTATAGTTCTATTTCTTAACACCACCCGTATCTGATTCTCTTCTGTTATCACCAAAGCTGAGCAAATGAATGATCTGCAACTAGATCCTCAAGGCATCCAGGAGACACATAAATAGCTTACCTAGGGAACTAATCTTAAAACAGTTTCCCAAATCTACCACTGAGATTAATATACTCCTCTTCATTTCCTGGCAGAGGATGAGCTGTGCCCTCTCTATCTGTAGTTGACTTTCTGGTGCTATCACTCATGCGGTTCATTATTAGCAGCCAATTCCATTTCCCCTTGGCTGAAACTTATTCTGATTAGAGCTGATTAAATAAAGTTATACTTCAAATAATGCTCATGAAGTGGTATGGCTTTTTTTTTTTTAAAAAAAAAGAAAAAGATAATCTGGTTATTGTGGGCAGAGTTTTCCTGTGATGCTAATGGCCTTTGCACCCAGATGTCAAAAGCATGGCTGTTGTTGTACAGATGTAGTAAAACACTTAGAAGTAGGGGTGGGATTTTCTGGAAATCTTGATGCTCTGCTTTATTCATACATCTCTTTTCTAATTCCCATCTCACCTAATCCCAATGAGAAGCAGCCCCCTCTTCCGGGGTTCAGCTAAAAAATACGAACAATTCTCATATATTTTGTACAGTATTATTTGAATTATTATACATTGAATTTTATATATGTATAATTTTATACATATTATTACACATATAATGGCCAGCATGGGATGATGTGAGTCAGGGATGATGTGTGCTGGAGTCTAACAACATCTGGAGGACACGTCTGACATTGAGGCAACACTTGAAAAGTGTGTTTTTGATGTATTTTTTGAATATCCGGTACATTTATTAACATGGAGAGAGTGGCAGTTTTCAGCTTGGGTCAGGCATAGGAAAGCACTGTCATCTGAAAAGAAGGAAGCAGAGACCTTTAAAAACTCCCAAATCAATTGTGCAGCCCTCAATTCATGGTCTATTCGAGTCACACAATCAGTGAAAACTCAAGTGTTGGGATCTCCTGCAAGAGTGCAGCCCTTCTGTGAAAAAGAAACCCAACTACTTCCCCCTGACCCTGAAGGAACAGCCCAAAATGTCAGGTGATTTCACAGCTCCTATGCCTATTGAAACCCCCCTTTCACAATTTCTGGGTTATTCCTGTCCTTTTTTTTTAGCTATAGGTATTGTTCAGGCAGACCATTCTGAAGAGCCAGAGGCCTTCACAACATCACACTGTTCATGTGAATAGATTATCTGCGAATCCATGAGCAGTTTAAAGTTGACTTCTTGGCTGCATTGTGGGGGAACCCAGTAAAGCATTAGGTTATTAAGTTGCCTCATGTCAGGTTAAACGCTATGTTGATCTAGCCCTGTATTCAGGCTGGAAGTGGCATCTGTGGGTGGTTTTTCCAGCATGCAGTGGTTAGGCCCCAAAGTCTACAAGATATGTGGTTCTCCAGATGTTGTTGGACTATCTTTCCCATCTTCTCTGATTATTGACCACGCTGGCTCAGGGTGATAGGCACTGGAGTCCAACAACACGTGGTGGAACACAGGTTCCCCACCCCTTGTCTACATGTGTAATTGGATAAAGCTCCAGTTGGCAGGCTACTTTCTGCCTAATTTCTCTGTGAAATGCTCCATTGCTTCAGAATTACTATGTTCTACCTCCACTGTTAGAGGCAGTATGCTGGGGAACGCTGGAAAAAGTGTTGTCGTTCTCAGGTTCTTCTTGCAGGCATCTGGATGGCCATTGTGAGAACAAGATGTTGCACTAGGTGGTCCACTGGCCTGATCCAGAAGGCTTTTCTTAAGTGTTTATGCTCTTATTCCATATTGAGAAAATGCATATACTATAGCTAACACCACTAATGGAAATGAGATCCCCCCCCCCAAGTCTCTGTTTATAAGTAACTAGCATCTTATAGGGGAACACTGGATTATTTCCATGCACAATCCATTTGGGAGATCGTCAAAGCTGCACATGCTGGCTATTGAAATAAGAAAATGAGCTGTGTTGCAAGTTTATGGGGAGTCAACTGGCACCTCATTTACAAATATTAAAAATCCATAGAGGCTGGAAAAAAAAAAACTTTTTAAGAGTGCAAAGCAGCAAAGATGGATCACATAACCGGCCAAATATGTGACACATCTAAACATAAAGATTGAGTCACAGCCAACAGCTACTTCTGGAGCCTCCTGGGGAGTAAGTGCCAGGACAAGAAAATGGAACTTCCTCCATTTTTTGCATCTCAGGTTTACTAAGGTTTGAGATCAGTTATCTTGCAAGCGGTCAGGGGGGTATGATGCGGTGCAAGCCAAGGGAACTAATTCTTCACTCCCCCATCTCGTTCTCCCCCATTATCACAAATGAGTAAAAATGTGTCCCGAGCGCCAGGTTTTCATCTGGGCCTCCTTATCTGCAAGTAAACATTGCTGTGGGTGAAATCGTTGCCCTACAGAAGTCAATGGGAACTTTGCCATAGGCTACAAGTGAAGCCAAGAAGCGATTTCCTGCTGGGATCCTGGCTAGGCAAAAAGCACGGACAGTTTTAATGGATTTTAGCGGCTTGCTATTATTGAAGGATCTCAGCGGCTTCCATTCCCCACATGCATGAAGTGAAACATCTTTTGAGATAGTGAACAGTTCTGAGCGTAGCTTTCCAATGGAGGTGTTTGATTCTCCTTCCTCTCAAGTAGGTGTGTTGTGGCTGAGTTCAAAGCCATTAGGGTGCGATGGTGTTTCCAACAGGCCATTAACTTGGTTGAAAGCGTGGAGCTGGCTGGCATGTGCAACTAGGCCTGACCTGAAATGCCCCCTCCTTTCACCATCTTGTTCATAGGCTTTGATGAATGCTCCCTCCCTTTGAGTGATTTTTTAGGGGACTACTTGCTACTTTAGGCTGTCATTCTCTCCCCACCTCTCTCCACGTGATGGCGGATGGGGGGGGGAAGGGAACATTTCCCTCATTCTGATTTGGTTTCATGAACATGCTATATAGCTAATGAGGTTTGGCCAAATGATGATGTCTGAAGCCAAATCAGAGTGAGGGCATTGAACTGAATGGGCAAGACCAAGTAGCAGTATGTTGGATTTCCTGTGCCCGCAAGGTATGATTAGATGTGTACTTTTAAACAACCCTTTCAACTTAACAGATGCCCTTCCGAAACAGAAAAGGAATCATTTTGCCATTCTGCTTTGTGTTCATCATGATGATACTTGACCATGAGGTTCTGATACAGGATGAGGTATGAATCCAAATCAGAGTGAGGGCAATGCTTCTGCCTTCATTCTGTCACCATGTGGACAAGAACAGAAGACCAAATAACCTGCCCCGATGCAGCCGGAAAGCGCAATCAGATCCTGAGCCATTTGGATGTTCCAGAGGTTGGCCAGGGTTTTGACAGGAGTGCCAGTCATATCAGCCACCTGGAAATCTATTGGATCCATCAGCCTCTGAGGGCAGACCATCCTAATAGATCCCTCACCCGTGCAGAATGGGAAAAGTGCTGAAAGCCAAAATTCCACCAATCTATGTCAGTCCATGCATGTGATATGTAGCAGTATTAAGGCGGTCAATGGGATATTAAACGAGGGCCTGATTATGCTTTTACCATTTTCAAATAATAAGAGTAGCAGATACCTGCTGTTCACTTTGATACCATTTCCTGCAATTTCTTTTTTCTTTTTTGGTCAATGCTCTTTATTGTCCTGCAGTTTCTTAAACCATGGTGTGAGTCACTATTTTACATCACGTGCAGAAAATGGTTTGACAGTACATCCTTGTTCCCTTTTCTTTATATAATATTTTTATTTGATTTTAAATAATATAAACAAATTACTAACAACAATTCAAAGTCCAAATATCGAGATTACTTTGAATCTCCTGACTCCCCCCCATCCCTTCCATGGGTCCTAATGATAATATTTACAACTGCATATCAATATTTATCCAAATTTTTATCCTTCTAAATTATCCATACTTTCTGTTACAAGTGTTGTTAAAATCCTGCCAATGTTTTAACTTGCTTGCAGAGGTCTCTTAAGTAAATCATAAACCCCGACTAGAGAAGAATGGCAAACCAAGCTGATGGACTATGTTGAAATGGCAAGATTAACAGGGAAGCTCAGAAATCAAGAAGACAAGAACTTTAAAAAAAGAATGGGAAAAGTTTATGATTTACATCCTTGTCCTCCTTTGAAAGCGAGTCTTCCACATGCAGATCTGAATCACTGCTGTTCATTTTGTGCATTGTTAAGCTGCCACTTTTATTTTTTTATTTTTTGCAAAACAAGCAGAGTTCACAACTGCATGCAAGTGGGTTTCCCTTCAGGGGAAAAACCCCCACCACAGATTATCCCTGTGTTCCAATGTGGTTTCCCCCTTCATATTCTGCACTGTTCAAAGCTGCTTCTGATACTTTCTCTTTAGAAATCTTTAAACTTTCTGGCATTGAACGAATTTATGAGCAATGAGCCACCAAAGGCATTTGAAAGGTGCCTTATCTGAGCCTAAGCCTCCTACATTTTTCTCTTCAGTGCCATAATCCACAAGGAGCATACAACAACTATATCTGTTGCTGTGCTCTATTCATTCTTTTGTTTATCAAAGAAGGGTTTCCATCATTTGCAAGGTAAACTATGAAGAAGAAGGGGGGGTGGGGAAACCCACACAAATCTCCCAGCTAATGCTCTGCTGTGCCGTTTTTGAAAGTGATCCGTAATATTTCAGTAAAAAGGACCTCGGCTTTGTATGCTCCAAACTACTAAGGGTATCCTTACAAGGGCTGGGGAGGGAAAAAAGTAGTAGTTGACAATTCAAAGACATACCTTATCTGAATAGTGTTATTGTAAAGAGAATAGAGTGGGAGACAAAGGATGGGAACCGCAGAAAAAGGAATCGGATATCACAGGTCCAGTGCAAGAATGACTAATAGAATGTGGGGCAAAAGACTCAAAGCGTGAGTGACAGCTCAAAGACAAGATGGGATTTCATACCTTTTCCAAACATTGCTTCTGTGCTTCCTTCAAAGAAACTTTCAAATCCCAGCTGGGTTCCTTAATGAACTAACAAAGCACATTCTCCCTGGAAGATGAAAGTGGGGGAAAATGAAGGTAGTGGAACATATCTAATTTTTCCCCCCAAACAAAAAAAGAAGGAAATAGACCCAACTAAGTTTAGAGTTCTTTTCAGCACATAAAGAACATTCAGGGACACACACAAGCGCACGCGCGCACACACACACACATTGTCTAAGCCAAACAGTTGCATAGCCCTATGGACATCCAAAAAGAAGAAACCAATGTACGGTCTATATACATAGACGATGCTCTGTATGTATTTCTCTGGGTTTATGTTCTACCCTACTCTAGACTCATGTAGTCATTTTTTAAAATTAAAAATGGCAGCCTCCTCATTCAGGTGCTGATAGTTGCCCCAGTGATCACCCACAACTGTTGGGTGTCCCCACTCACTTCAATGGAAGTTACTTGGACATGTCCTCTTATGCACACAGAGCTATCCTCTCCACTGCAGTGAGCGGGGAAGTCCTTGTGCAAGGTAGCTCCACGTGCGTGACAGACTTCCAGTGACTGAGAGACATCCTTCAAACTGAACAAACGTCCTGTCAAATAGATAAGTCTTGGGCCCAGTTCACAAACATAGCAAGATCTATGATCCTGTGAAAAGTTTCAGTGCAGCTACAAGCACACAGGCTGGGAGTGCAGGATCTGGCCCTTGAAGTCACTTCCTGTGGCCCCAGCTGCCAAATCTTAATCAGTCTGACTATCTCTCCAAGATTTACCATTTGAATACCGTTATCTGGAAAAAATTGATTTACAAGTATGTTAATCTATAGCAGGAAGTCAAGAGATGTGAAATAAGGAGCCAAGCCGAAGCTGTTTAAAAAAGGCTTGAACTCCCTATGTAGAAGTTGATATGAAAATATTTATATTTTTCTTTTTTGAAATTTATCTATCTTTTTTTAATTCTTTGTTCTGTTTCTTCTTTCTTTTTATATTATCTATTTTTCTTTTTAGTTTTATTTATGTATATTTGATGTATTTACGTGTTTGCAATTCATAATAATAACAAAATCTTAATCAGTCTCTGGGAAAGTCTTATATAAAATGACTGGACTTAACTCTCAGGGGTCCTTTACCTTTTAATATTACTTAATAAGGGCATATATATGTGTGCTACTCTTTAGGGTATTGTTTGGTAAAATGCGTTCCTGGGCCCTGGATAGGCAGGTCTGGGCAACAGAACAGCCACAGAAAATATTCGAGTCAGTCATCTCCTGTCAAGCCCTTCTCAAAGGAACAAAATCAGGCATAATATAGATAAGTGCAATGAACATATTGTGCATGCACTTACATTATATATCAGCTTGCCATGCTACTACATACTTAACTAACTGTACTTTTGACTCAAGTGCTCCCAACCTTTTTTCTCTCTGTGGACTTCTTGAAAATTGCTGAGGTTCTTGGTGGTCCACTTAAAGATTCCCCCCCTCCATTGTAGCAATATGTTGCCTATGCTAAATACTTTATGATTTTTGATCACATTTTTATTGCTTCTTTTGTTTCTTATATAGGCGGCAACAATTTTGTCCTTGTCCAATTAGCATGTGACTGCCGACACGTGGGTCTTTTTGGACCTGGAGGATGGTGGAATGGGGTGGAATGGTGGTGAAGCAGGGCAGAGTGGGCTTAAGTGTGCTCCATCGACATGTGGGGGGGGGCGGGGAGGAATGGAACCCCCACACAAAATGGTCATTTTATTGCATTACAATTTGCATTCCATAGAATTCAAATTGCAACATCATAAAATACAATGCACAAGAATAATAGAATTACAGTGGTACCTCGGGTTAAGTACTTAATTCGTTCTGGAGGTCTGTTCTTAACCTGAAACTGTTCCTAACCTGAAGCACCACTTTAGCTAATGGGGCTTTCTGCTGCCGCCACGCCGACGGAGCATGATTTGTGTTCTCATCCTGAAGCAAAGTTCTTAACCCGAGGTACTATTTCTGGGTTAGCGGAGTCTGTAACCTGAAGCTAATGTAACCTGAAGCGTATGTAACCCAAGGTACCCCTGTATAGAGTTTGAAGGCCCCCCTTGCAATGCAAGAATAAAAGAAGCAATTAAAATGCAATTAAAATCAATACAAATATTTATTGCAATAGTCTACCATCTTCAACCAGAAACCCACAAACAGGCCATTGAACATCTGAATGAACCCCACAGACCACTGTTGGTCCACAAGCCACCGTTTGAGAACCCTTGCTGCACTGGAGTTAATTGCAGTGCTTACCTCTATATACCTTGCTAAAGTACCTCTAAGCAGTGACATAAGAGAACCGGCAGGAACTATGATAGAATTTGACCAGGGGGGTGGGGGTGCAGAGGTGACTGCAGCCTGTCTTTTGTGTAACATTTCATCAAAGTGAAAGCAGCAAACAATCTCAGCATGCGCCACAAATAGACTTGATGTGCGATTACCGAAGATAACCCCATAGGATCCCCTGAAATCCTGCATCGTCTTAATAGCAACCTTTGGGTCAGCGAGCAAAATATGATAATAGAATAAAGTCCAACTTTAGGCAATCTCCTTTGCATCAAAAAAAGAAAAAGAAAAGAGAAAGGTAGTGCATTGAGTGCCAAGGGCTTCTATTAGTACCATCCATTTTGTTAGCATTTCTCCAATTTATCTTGCATTACTAACCCCTCGGAGTACTATGCCTATTGTAAATATTTAAGCATTACTGTTGACATAAAGATAATACTGACAAATTGAGTTAACATTTCTGTGGAGGATTACTGACCATGTGTAGTGCTGATCAACTTTTAACACCCACCCCTAGCCCCTCGGCCCACGCCAAGCTCTGTTTAGTCTACAATATGGCCGTGCTCCTCAAATGAATTTTGAGCTGTGATTTACACAAAATGTGAAACAATCTTTCTTGGATCAATTAATTGTTTGGACTGCCTTAATATATTTCCATTTTAACGAGATTACGCCGGCATCAAAGGCACAGCGATGGGTGAAAGATGTCAGTGGCCTCGTGAGCAGGGGAGCTTCCTAGCTCAGGCCTCCTCAATTTGTGACTCATCAGACGTCCACATGGACCACCAGGGAATCAGTAAAGCTGCTGCTTGCTCTGTTGGTCTGGGACTGAGAAATAGGAAGGATGTCAAGCAGTTGTCAGCTGCATGGCTGGTGAGATGATGATGATGATAATAATAATAATTTTATTATTCGTACCATGCCCATATGACTGGGTTGCCCCAGCCACTCTGAGCAGCTTCCAACAGATATAAAAACATCATCAAACGTCAAACATTAAAAATTTCCCTTTACAGGGCTGCCTTCAGATGTCTTCTAAAAGTCAGATATAGTGGTACCTCGGTTTACGAACTTAATCTGTTCCAGAAGTCCGTTCTTAAACCAAAGCTGTTCTTAAACTGAGGCGTGCTTTCCTTAATGAGGCCTCCTGCCACCGGTGCCCTTCCACCGTTCGGCTTCCGTTTGGAGACCGAGGTAAAGTTCACTAACCGGAACAGTACTTCCAGTTCAGGTAGTTGAATAATTTCATTCCTCTCTGTTGTATTGTGTTTCATGTTTTATGTTATTTTAACATTCTGTTATAGATGTTAAATTTCTGTGCATACAGCCCTGAAATTCATTTTTGGCAAAAGGTTCAGTTTATGAATGAATGGATAAATAAATTTAATCAATGTTGCCAAACAAATCACTTTCTCGGGGTGTGGCAAATGCTCATTGGTTGCATCCAACGAAGTCATCTTGTTAGTGCAACAACAACAACAACACACACACACATGTGGAATCTACACACATATAAAAAAAGTTCTGAAAATGATTTATTTTAAAAAATACACTGAATTTTCCATAAGGCTTACCATCGCCATCTAGTGTCACATTGTATATTGCACTTAAAACACACTTGCAACTTTTTATTTGCACCTGTATAGCTGAGTCTTCTCTTCTATCCCAGTGTACCCCCTATGCCCCCCTAATTGGTGCTGGGTCTTCCCCCAATCCTCTGGAACAGATTTGGGTGAGGGGTGCAGGGAGAGGGTGTCCCATTGTGCAGGCAGAAGTCCTTGCACTATTGGGACAACTTAACTGGGTGTGCCTTTAAGGTCTCTCCAATACCCCTTTATTTTTATATATTTATTTATGAAAAATATTTATAAACTACCCGCTCATATAAAATACTGGGATGGTGTGCAGCAATGTATGCAAATACAATAGAGAAGATAAAATACCATAAAAAATATACAATAATTGCTAAAATGACTGGCTTGTCTTAGGAAAATTATGTCTCTGGGCATAGAAAGGTCTTCAACAGATGCCTGAAAGTCAGAAGCATGCCAAATCTCTGCTGAGAGATCTCTGTGGGAAGAGTGTTCCATAGCATGGGACCAGCAACACCAAATGTCTCTCTGGGTGTTCGCTACAGGCTTGCCCCGCGAGCCACAAAGAGCCACAGGAAAGTCCCGCCAGCAAATAAAGACAGTTCCTGTTACCAGCTGCCTGAATCTTTTGCTTCCACCATGCTATGCAGTCCTTACCCCCTCTCCCACATCTTCCTCTGGTGCTTTGTCTAGGAGAGAGAGAGAGAGAGAGAGAGAGATGTGGATGGGTGGAATATAGCATGCTGTAGAAAGGGAATGGTCACATCTGTTGCTCTGCCCACTTTTTTGCCACCCACAGTTTTCCTCTGGCTCCAGCCACCACTGTCCTGTAGCTCCTAGAGATTATTGCTACACCAAACATGGGTTTGATTCTAGCTATTCCTCTTTCACAATCCGCCAACTAACTATAGAAGCAACAGCACAGAGCGGCTTTCGGGCAAGTTTTATGAATGGTGAAAAAGTTACGTACATGGAGTAATTTATAAATTGTGGGGATCATTGCAGAGATCAAGTGAAATCACCTTTTTAGTAGTAGTAATAGTAATAGTAATAATAATAATAATATAACAAATCAATTAAACACAGCATCCTTAAGAGTTAATCTCTTGCTGCTATTAAATTGGGCTAGATTTTCTTTTTTTGTCCCATGTGTCATGAGAAACAACCCCTTTCCCAATCCAGCTTTGAAAATACCATTCCCTTATCTGTAGTGCTGAGATGATCATCTGAAGACATTTCCCCATGATGGCCTAGCCAAAACATTTAGGGGTTTATAAATCTGCTCCATTCTTCATGACGTTTTTCTTGCAGTTTCCCTTCTTTTACCCCTGAGTCTGTCACAGCAAGGAGTGTGGTTTGGGAAAAAAAATGCAGTTTCTTAACAGGAATTAACTAGCAGATGTTTTAGTAGTATTTTATGAGAACATTTTGGCCTATAATGAATAATTGCTAGGTGATGACTCTGATAATGCTAAACTTGTCCTGAAAGCAAAGGGAAAACTGCAATGTGAGTAAGCAAAAGGGGATGAGGGGACCACTATGTGCTCACTGAAGTTACAGCCGCACCCAAGCTATTCAGGGTGTTGTGTCATCTTCTCTGGCCATGATCCTCCATCCGGGTCACAGGCAGCCTCAAGAAGAAAAGGAGCATCATATGAGGTGATGACCTTCCTCCCCTCTTCTGGACTATACTGGTTAGAGGATGTGACCTTCTCTGACTCAGGCTTAGAGGACAGTGCTCCAGTGCAGCCTTCACCACCTCAACGCTGTAGGAAGCAGCAATTCCAGAATAGGCTTATGGTCCTTGAAATGAGGGTCCTCAGAGGGCTAATAAGGCCAGACAGCCTTCAAAAGGCCTTAGAAGGCCTCAACATATTGCCGTGGCAACAGCTCTCCCAATGTATGAGTGTGAGAGAGGTCTAGTGAATGCTGGCCACAAGAAGTGCTACTTATTTTATTTATTTCAAAAAAATTCATAAACCCAAGCTGTTTAAGGAAAAGATAAAACAATGAAAAAAAATTACAACTGTTATTTAAAACATACAGAAAGTTAGAACTGCAATAGATGGGCTAAAACAAATGAAAACTCCTACAAACTTTCAAAACATCTGGGTAGGCTTGTCTAAATTACAGAGCCTCTCCAGCCCTGGAATTCCCTACCGGGACTAAAAAAAATGATGTCATCTATCTAAAAAAATTGATGTCATCTGTATGATTTTAGAATGTTGTATTATTTTATTGTTGTTAGCCACCCTGAGCCCAGCTTCGGCTGCTGAGGGCAGGATATAAATAAAAAATCATTATTATTTATTATTATTCTGGCAGGCTGTTATGGGGGGGCAGCACTGGGTGGAGGGATAAAACAGCAAGTGACTCTTGAGGCATTGTTGATGAAGTTAGACACTTTTGATGGCCAGAATAAGGACATTTTACATCACCATTGATCTGACCGTCCTTAGTGGTGGCAGCACAGCAAGAAATTGTGTTACGTTGGAAAGCTAACCAACTTTCTTCCGTTGAATATTGATATCAAAGAGTGTGGACTTTGACACTAATGGAAAAGCCCAAAGAATAAAAGGTGATTAGACAATACATTGAGGTTAAGGTTATCAGTGCCCACTAATGTTGGCATTAGGAGTGGATGAATCTGCCAATTTGATCTTTTAAAAAACTTATTATTCCAATCACAAATTCAGTTCGCCACATTCTGCATCAGTTTGCAATTTGAAAAGAAAACACCTCATAAAAATTGGTCAGAATTTTAGTGTGAATTTTTCCTGATATATATTTTTTTGTAAGCTGTTTTCTCCGAAACAGTGCATTTTCATATTATTTTCACTAATATATGCACTTTCCACATTATTTTTTTTTCTGTTGGAAAGCCACACCACAAAATTCAGAGTAAGTGTAAATTTCAAAGGATAGCTGTGTTTTGGTTTGAGTATTGTCTGGGAAAGTGCACATTAGGGATCTAATGGAGCATCTTCTCCATTTGTTCCTTCACTATCAGAGGCAGAATGCCTCAGAATGTCAGTTGCTAGTCTTCGGTGACATAAATAATATGGTGTTCCTATTGGGCCAGAATTATTCAGATGGCATTTTCTGCCTTCATCCCTGGTCTTCCTTCATGCTACTTTCCATCTCCATGCACTATGCAGCAGAGTCCCCTGGTGTCCTCTGAGACAAGGAAGTTGGAGCTGAGCAGTTGGAACATGATGGAGACCAGTGTTCCCTTACTGGCAGGTGCCAGGAATAGCTCCTCTGGTATCCTATGAGGCAAGTTAACTCCAGCAGAAACTCTGAGCACTTTCCCCAGGCTGTTCCTTCTTCCCCAAGCCTGGCAGAAACTGCTATTTCTCCACACACACTCTGCCAAGCAAGCTTTTCAAGCCCTTAAGAAATATCAATAATAATTATTTTATTATTTATACCCTACCTATCTCACTGGGTTGCTCCAGCTGCTCTAGGCGGCTTCCAACAGATATAAAAACACAATAAAACATCAAAAATAATTTAAAAATAACTTCCCGGTGCCTTCAGATGAATTTTATAAGTTAAATAGTTGTTTGTCTGTTTGACATCTGATGGGAGGGCATTCTGTTACGATATGAGAGCAACGCAGCTGCAAACTGGTAGCTTGTTTACATCACATGATGTGACTAGCTGTGGGAAAGAATCTTCCCAGAAATTCACAGGCTTCAAAAGGCTTTGTTCTGTGTGTAATATGAGACCTTCCTGTTGCGTATGTGAAGGAAGTCTTAGTCACTTGCTTGCTGAACACTGAACTGTTCGGACATGTTTTTTGTAGAGTTGCACAGTCAGTAAATAAACAAGATGTAAAAGGCTTTCTATCTTCTTTCCCTTGGTGGGATGCAAGGAGGGAAGGGGGTGTGCATTTCCCACGCTGGGAAATGTCGCCTATCGAGATCTCCTGGACTGCGGGGATTGCAGCCAGGGCAGATCACCGGTAAACAAGCCAGGGAGCCTGGGAGAGTTGCCAGTCTCTCCCGATGGGGCTTGTTTTCCAACAGGGTGGGTGACCCTGCTGAGAAGGCCCTCTGTCTGGTTCCTGTAACTTCACTTCTCACAGTGAGGGAACTGCCAGAAGATCCTTGCAGCTGAATCTTGGAAAGTATTCAATTAAACAGTTGTGCAAGCACAAGGATTAGCACTGTCGTTATAGGATTGCTCCAGCCTTTTTTCCTGCACCTCCAAATCTGCTGTTTAGGAGTAAACCCAGAAGAGATGCAGAGGACAAGAGGAGGAGAACATTGTGTTGTGCTGACATAACTCTTGTGCTGATGGAACCTTCTCCTCAGCACTAATTTGAATTTTGTTCAATCCCAGATTCAGATCAGGCAAAATTAATGATAGTTGTTTTCATAGTATTTATTTACAACATCTCAGCAGCTCCTATTAACAGAAGTTCTCTGGCCACTCTCACAGAAGCAGTCTTTGGCTTCCGAATGTGTTAATATAATACTTGGATCTTCCATGCTATCACAATGATCGTCCCCACAATTTCTTCTGGGAACTTTGTCCATCCTTCAGCATTCTAAGAATTCTCACCTTGGTTGGCTCTCATGTCTCTTCTGGAATTTTAGTTGGCTGTCACCTCTCTGCCCAAGGCAACATCCAAAATACTTAACAAAATAATTTTATCCTTCTGTTTTGTCAGCTGCTTACAGATATCTGCCTGTCTCTCTGCTTCTATCTCCTGCATGTTTGAAGTAGTATTAGCTGTTTGGCAAATAAAGTAACTTGTCATGAAACCAAAATGGCCAAAACTGGCCTTCCCCGCCCCCCAACCTGGTGCCCTCAGGATGTTTTGGATTTCAATGGCTATCCTGGCTGTAGGCTGAAGGGAATTGTAGTCCCAAACAGCTGAAGGATACCAGGTTGGGGAAGACTGAACAAAATCAATTTCTTCTTCTTCTTCTTCTTCTTCTTCTTCTTCTTCTTCTTCTTCTTCTTCTTCTTCTCCTTCTCCTCCTCCTCCTCCTCCTCCTCCTCCTCCTCCTCCTCCTCCTTCTCCTGTGTCCTAAAAATATATTGATCCCCAAATGTCTGTTCTGAAACCTAAATGAAGATAAGGCAATATTTCTTTCCAACAAAATGATACTTTTGTGTGGCCTAGAGAAAGTTCTAGGCCCCACAGATTTTCTTCACTCACTGACTTGGTGAATGAAGCTGTAGGTTTAGTTTGCCTCCAGTATGTTGTTTCCTGGTTGTTATTCTGGCTCAAGTTAAACAGGAGTGTTCAAGAATCAGCGTTTGTTGACTTCAGTAGATATATCCCAGAATAGCTGAGTTGTGGATTGGAACAATAGGCATCTTGGCTTGCTGACCATATATTTCTGAGAGTATTGGATATGGGCTATCTTAACCAATCATCAAGTGAGGCCCTAGCCCAGTGATAGAGCACATTGCTTGGCAAGAATAAGGTCTCAGGTTGGAATAGACAGCATTGGTGGGCCAATGGACTGACATAGTAGAAGCCAGCTCTTTATATCCCTGTTAAAGTATCTTGCCATAATAGGACAACAGTTTCCTGGCAGAAACCCACAACACACAACCTCAGGTCATCTTAAATGCTAATGGACAGCTATTTCCAGTCAGTGTGGCTGAGGCGGTTTCCTAATGATTTTGTCCTGAATAAACAAGAAGGGGTAATCTTTGCAACACATCTTGGACTAAAGTCAAGGTTTACTGTAGTAAGCTTCAGCAGGGAATGTAAAGAAAATTCTGGTAAACAAAATATTTACACTCTTAATGTTCCTTCAGATTTATAACCCAAGTCCGTTTAAATGGGACTAACCTGTCTTGCTTACCTTCGTCTCCTAGCGCTGTTGCCTTTGGTTATCTCTGCTGCCATCTCATCCAATATGTTACTGCTCCTAACAAGCACCCGCCCAAACAAAAAACCCCGATGCAAGCAAAATGTGTACTACATTTGCTAAAGTTTCCTCTGCCATTAACGAAGGAAAAACTGATTGAGGTTGCAAGGAGCGCAAACCTGCTATTTGTGTAGCAAACATCCATGGGATGGAAGGAACCTTAATTGACCTTCCATAAGGAGGTTGAAGCCAGAGGTTTGGATCTGAAGAAAGAAAAGTTTAATGGTTCCTGTCTATCGTAAAATGATGTCAAGGAAATAAAGGAGAATATTTCATATTTTTGAGCCATGTGATATAATTTAATAGTGTGCATCTTGGTGATCAAAACAGATTGATTTTTAAATTATAAGTAAATGCCTAGGATGGAATGAACCAAAACACTTGCCCTTGTCAGAGGAGCAGTGATCAAACATTTGGGATGTGTATTTTAAATCTTGATATGCCTTGGATGTTTGTTTGTGTGACTCAAGTTCCTCTGCATGAACATAACCAGGATATCAGGAAGATTATCTGGAAACGTTCTACTCAGCTTGCTAATTTTGCACATGCAATAAGAGCCCTGTTGGATGAGTCTGAAAGCCGATCCTAGGCCAAACTGTCAACTATGTTGGCAACTTGACTACCATTTTGAATCCTCCACCGTGCCCCAGATCTAGTATTTTTCTAGCTCACTGAGGGAGGAAAATGATGGCCATCAGCAAAAAATGGAGAATATTTGGTGGTGGTGGGGAAGTCTCCACAGTGGTCTGGCCCCCCACCTGGTGTGTGTGGGTGAAGGAAAAGAAATTGTCTACGTTATATTTAGAATCTTCTGTCCAACAGGATCTGGTGCTCAGTGTGGGCATCTGGGAACAGTTCAGGACCCCAAAATACTAAGTTGGCCAGGCAGATGCATCAACCCATAGGTCATTCGCTCACCACATGGTGCAGCTGTGTGGAGATCTGAAGAGATCAAGGGAGAACCAAAAAGAGAGGCCCTTGCCTCCAGGAGCCTATGATATATATTTTGACAGGGATGGAGAGGAGACAAAGGAAAAAGAGGAAAGGATGAGGCATAGAAAAGAAATGGGGGACATAGTTTAATGACAGAGCATCTGTTTTCCATGCAGAAGGTCCCAAGTTGAATCCTTGGCATCTCCAGGTAGGTTTGGAACCTTGGGGAGCACTGTCAGACTGTGCGTAGACTGTACTGAGATGGATAGACCAATGGTCTGACTTGTTAGCTTCTATGTTCTTGTGGGTGTAAAGGGCAGAACCTGGGCAACTGAACACAAGCAGGAGGCTGTTATTGAGCTCATGTCCTGCTTGGGAGCTTCCTGTGGGCATCCGCTTGGCTGCTGCGAGAAGAGAATGCTGGACTAGATAGGCTTTTGTTTCGGTTCAGCAGAGCTTTGCTTTGTTGCTTATAGGTTACATATTATTGGGCTTCATTTCAGCCACAGATAATTAGGCTTTGTTTCAGCCGAGGAAAGAATAAGGAAGCAGGGTATGGAAATATATTAGTCAGATATTTCAGGCCAAAGGGGCAGTAAGGGAGATAAATAAAGGAGGAAGGGGTTTCAAGACAGCTCAGGAAAGTAGATTGGGAGAAATGGTCAGCTATGACCAGAAATAAGGGTAGAGCGTGCTGGAGGAGATCAAACCTATCCATTCTGAAGGAAATCAGCCCTGAGTGCTCACTGGAAGGACAGATACTGAAGCTGAGGCTCCAATACTTTGGCCACATCATGAGAAGAGAAGACTCCCTGGAAAAGACCCTGATGTTGGGAAATATGGAGGGCACAAGGAGAAGAGGACGACAGAGGATGAGATGGTTGGACAATGTTCTCGAAGCTACCAGCATGAGTTTGACCAAACTGCGGGAGGCAGTGGAAGACAGGAGTGCCTGGCGTGCTCTGGTCCATGGGATCACGAAGAGTCGGACACGACTAAACAATTAAACAACAACAACAACAAAGGGTAGAGCGACAGCGTGGCAGCAAGGTCATCCAGGACTTCAGAAGTTAGGTAGATGAAGAGCCAAAGAGATCTGAAGCTGGATTCTTTTAAATAACAGCAGCAGCAACTAAGATGAAGAAAAGCGGAGGGACAGTGCCATCACGAATAACTGCAATGCCCTAAAACTTCACCTTCAGCCAGTTCCTGAAGTCATTTGCTGCTGTGTCCGTTTTTATTCCTCATACATTCTCTTTCATTTCACTGTTCAGCATTTGGACATATTTGCCCTTCTTCCCACCCCATTTCTTTTCTGGAACTCCTTTTGAATTAGTAATCCAGGGGGCTAGAATGCTGAAAATGTTAGTCATTTGTTGGGCAAAGCTCTGAATGATGGTTGTACTTACGGTTTCTGAAATGTTTATGTTCACTGCATTTGTATTGTTTATTGCTGTTGTTGACACTAACACTATACGGTCCAGATGACAGAGTCAGATATGCAGCCGAGGGAAGGTTGCGTAGTGTAAACTGAACTTCCAGATGTACTTCTCGCTAATCAAAGACAGAAGATCGCCTTGGATTCCCAGGCTGGGGAAGCCAAGGTTAATGGACGTATTTCACGCAACACTTACAGGTCCAAATTAAGAAAGCGGACAGAGTGTCCACAATATTTGGAGAGGTAGTTAGGGCCATTTCTGAGGCCACGCAATGGCATCCATCTAATGCTAATCCTGGTGGCAAAACAGCGAGAATAACAACTTCAGGTTGTTTATTCATTGGCTAGCCAAGGGCCAATGGAATCCCATGGCTTGAACAGGGGCGGCTATGGTTCACGTTTTTGGGAGGCCCCTGAAGAAGGTGATGCTGTGGTTGTATGGAGAGGCAAGTCTGCCTATTTTGCTTTCTCTCAGTTTCTTAGTTCTTCAATCTTAAGTTCAGTTTTCCATGATTCCACTTCACCAGTATAAAATTTCTCCAGACATTCATAGTTTTGCAAGCAGATTCCCCTATTATAATGCACATTTCTGTGCTATTTTCACCAATATATGCATATTTCCACCAATATATGCATAGTTTCACTAATGTATGGGTTTTAGGCACACTTTCCCCTAATAGACACATTTTTGTACACATAACTGTAGTTGACAGGAAAATGGCATTGCACAATTCAGAAAAGTGAAAATTTCAAAGACCATAAAGAAGGCTGATCGCCGAAGAATTGATGCTTTTGAATTATGGTGCTGGAGGAGACTCTTGAGAGTCCCATGGACTGCAAGAAGATCAAACCTATCCATTCTGAAGGAAATCAGCCCTGAGTGCTCACTGGAAGGACAGATACTGAAGCTGAGGCTCCAATACTTTGGCCACCTCATGAGAAGAGAAGACTCCCTGGAAAAGACCCTGATGTTGGGAAAGATGGAGGGCACAAGGAGAAGGGGACGACAGAGGATGAGATGGTTGGACAGTGTTCTCAAAGCTACAAACATGAGTTTGATCAAACTGTGGGAGACAGTGGAAGACAGGAGTGCCTGGCGTGCTCTGGTCCATGGGGTCATGAAGAGTCGGACACGACTAAACGACTAAACAACAACAACAACAACAAAGCCACGTTTCGGTTCACGTATTGTTCCAGGATGGGCGAATTAAAAAGATTTGAAGTAAAAATGCAAACCAAAGCATCCCCCTCCACCCTTATCTGAGCGTGTCCCATTGCTGCTACTGTCCATTTACTTGCCTCTCATCTTGTTTTCATGCAAGTAAGGCACAAAGGAAGTCTGTGACTAGAAAGCAGCAGTGGGACCCTGCTAGTAGCACTACCTCTGCTGCTGTGTATGGCTCCGCTTGTCGCTCCCTGCATGTGTATTAAGATGTGCTAATCTAAGCCAGGGATTCCCACACTGTTGTTGGAAACCTCTAGTGTGCTGTCAGGAATCTCCTGGGGTGCTGCAAAAAGTGAAAAACAAAAAAATTATAGGTTCCTGTGAGCTCAGAGCTCCCCTTGCATTTTCTTATGATACGCTGTTCTAGGGGCTCTCCTTCCAATCAGAGTCTTCTGAGAGCCTTTTCAGTGATCCTGGTGGAGAGACACAGAAAGGACAGGTGATCCTCAGAGGAGGCTGCCCATTGTTCTATGCATGAGTCACTGCCACCAGGCTTGTCTCTTTCTAATCAGGAGATATGCTCAGAACAGTGACTCATGCAGACTCAAATCTGCTTTCAATTTTTAATTAAAAAAAGAAAGAAAGGAAAAACCTACTGTGCATCTGAAGTCCTCTGGGCATTTTGTCTCACATTGCCTGGACTGTAACTCCCCTCTCCTCAAAGCCCAAGCTTTTCTTTATGCTGGCTACTTCTAGGAAGTTATTAATGAGTCAATAGGAAGTCATCAGTGAGTCAACAGGTAATGAAAATTACTCCCATTCTGAAAGAGTTAGAGTTACAATTCCTTCCTGCTTCAAATGGCAGGAAACTTGTTCTATGTTCTCTCGGCAAAGAGATTTCTATGTGAATTTCTTCATTCTGTAAATTGTCCCCACAATGTACCTCCTGTCTCCTTTTCCAGATTGTTGAGATGAGTGCTGTGCACTGCAAGAGACATTAGCACTGTATTTTTCGTTAATGTTTATTCATGGAATCATCTTCCTCACATTTACATAACAAACTTTGCATTTCAATATTTAATGTATTTGGCCCTCGTAAGTGAATTAGAGAGGATAAACTTCCTTTGTTTTTTTCTAATTGTATTTCAGCTCCTACTTAATGTAGATATATAAGATTTTCATAGTTCCCCCCCCTTTTTTAATGAGCAAAGGCTGTTCCAATACAGACCTGAATTCCTCTACTTTGGTAATACTACAATCACTTTGCTTGTGATGTAATGCATATTTTAAAATAAACTACGTTGTTTTTCAATAAGTTACAAATGTGGTTTATGCAGAAATAAACCACAGCCTTAATTAACTTCAAATGCAGCATCACATGTGTTTCTTGTTTGGTTTTCGTTATTATTACTACACTGCTGATGAACTTTGGGAGACATAAAAACGTGAAGCCTCACAAATTCTAAGAGGAATCCGCTGCAGACGAGAAGATAGACCTCTGCAGCCCCGATTCCGTGAAAAGCAAGGGATGCAGTCATCGATGGGCAGAGCATCCTTTAGACCTGGTTCTATGCAGTGCCCATTGGGACTGAGAATGGAAGGCAGAGAGGCCAACAGTAGGTGGAGCTAAAGCCAGTGACAGACAGAGCCAACTAAATATAGTTTTGTTCCCATCCTCCTCCTTGCTGATTTTTAGAAGGGCAACACTGAGACTGAAGTAGAGAAAGCTGACAGGCAGGGCCATCCCCGCAGCTCACTGTTAAGTATAAAGGCAGGCAGATTGGGTTCACTGAGAGTAGACGGAGGCTAGTGAGATTGTGTCTTCCCTGCCCTAATAGATGAGCCTTCACTGCTTCCATGCTGTCATGAACTGGTTGGATAAAGAGAAGTGGTGGGAGGCACCAGCTGGGGAACCCCCAAGGGAACCCCCAGGGCAGGAGACTCAGAACCAGGGGATTGGTGGTGGGACAACGACGCATGAGAAGAGGGGGCGGATTGAGGAGAAGGTCTTAGAAGCTGAAGAGGCAACGGGGTTTAGGGAGCAGGAAGAGGCTGTGGCAGAGGGCATGTCAGAATCAGGGACAGAAGAGGAGGGAGGCCAGGAAACAGAGATGAGGCAGGCTGCTGAAGAAGCCAGGGAGTCTTCCCCTCCTGCTGAGACCAGCTCTCCTCCCCACTGGACTCCCAGAACACAGAGAGAAATGAAGAGGGTGGAGCAAAGAGAGACAAGATGATGGAACATCAGATTACTTGGAAAGGAACCGGGAAGGCAGGGACCTTTAATGCTTGCAACTCCTTCACTGGAGCAAGACCTACTAGGAAGGGTTGCTATGACCACTAAGGATGAGCTGTTTGGTTTCTTTGAATAAAGAATTAACTTCACTGGCATCGGGTGCTTTGTTGCGAATAACATCACATTGGGTCAATACATGCACCTGCCAAATATTGTATAGGTGAGGGATGTTATCAAAGTCATTTACGTTATGCCAATGGGAGTTCACTGAGAAAAGGAACCTGATAACTCCTTACTGGGTGAATTGAACGAAACCAGTGTATCATTGTGTATTATTAGAGAAAGGGTTTTGTCTTTTGTAGGACAAGCCTTATATATTCAATTATAAACATCCTTGGAGGAAAGGCAAAAATATGCATCCACGTGTAAACTGTGCGACAGAGGCTGATGTGATCAAGGACCCGGTTGGCAAGTTGGTTTTTTCACGAGTGGTGCTGAAGGCAGGAAGGCTAGCAGGCACTATCCCATCTTGGTGTGTTGATGATTCACAACATGTCACTGTGTACAGTCTCTTCTTGCCTCTCTCTGCTGGCCGGCTTGACAACTGGCCTGCTTACCAAACTCAACAGCTCTCTTTAGTTCTTTGCTCTACTGGGCTGAATTTTTCATCAGGGTACTCCAAAGCAGCCTTTGAGGCCCATTAATGAACCTCTTCCTCTGCTCCCTACTATTTGCTTTGTGCTCTGTTCGGCTGCATACATTTGCTCCTCGCAGGCAAATTTCAGCCTCCATATTTCCTGATGATGCTGTGATGTAAATGCGCTCTCTCTCTCTCTCTCTCTCTCTCACACACACACACACACACACACAGAGAAAGGGAATATTTTCTTTTCTTCTTTTTTACATGCATGAATCGCTGTTCTGCCTCAATGCAATTTACAACAAACAACTAAAAATTTAAAACATTTATTTAAAAAAAAACTTCCAAAAAATAATTAATAACAGCAGCAGCTTAAAAGCACAGAAAAAACGGCAGTCCTCCAATGAGGAATAACGAACGATGGACAAGCTCCTCGCTCCCCCACATTTGCTCTGGATTGGGGCCAGCAATGATTACTGACACTGGAGAACACCCAGGGGAAAGGTTTATCCCAGCCTAAATTTGCGAATAATTGCCAGCTCCTCCACTTGAGCCCCCTGTTATGTAGTGAAGTTTCACCCTGGGCCAGCAGGGGGATACTGTATATAGTTTTCACTCAGGTCTGTAGATAGTTTTCACTCAGGTCCACGTCAGTTATTTTAGGCGGGAAACGCTGGGCTGTTGTTGCTACAATGTTGACAGCCGGCTGCCTATAAAAGCAGGCCGGCTGAGCTGTTTGCAGTTAGTTCTATTCCAGCTTACGAAATAAAGAGCTACTTGGAGAAATCGCTGTGTCGTCTGCTATGTCAACCCACAACTTAACTCCCCCCAAATCTCTTACTTGTTCACTGCTGCTGTTCCATTTTACAGTGGTGCCCCGCAAGACGAATGCCTCGCAAGACGAAAAACTCGCTAGACGAAAGAGTTTTCCGGTTTTTGAGGTGCTTCGCAAGACGAATTTCCCTATGGGCTTGCTTCGCAAGACGAAACGTCTTGCGAGTTCTTGTGAGTTTGTTTCCTTTTTCTTAAAGCCACTAAGCCGTTAATAGCCGCTAAGCCGCTATAAGCCGCTAAGCCGTTAATAGCCGCTAAGCCGCTAATAGCCGTGCTTTGCAAGACGAAAAAACCGCAAGACGAAGAGACTTGCGGAACGGATTAATTTCGTCTTGCAAGGCACCACTGTATTGGCAGCACCCATACCAACCTCTAACTCATGAGTCACCTTTTCTAAGAGACTGTCACAATCCAGGGATGCAGTCCAGTGATAGGTAAAGGTAAGGGACCCCTGACCATTAGGTCCAGTTGTGACCAACTCTGGGTTTGCGGCGCTCATCTCGCTTTATTGGTCGAGGGAGCCGGCGTACAGCTTCCGGGTCATGTGGCCAGCATGACTAAGCCGCTTCTGGTGAACCAGAGCAGCGCACGGAAATGCTGTTTACCTTCCCGCCAGAGCGGTACCTATTTATCTACTTGCTTTCGAACTGCTAGGTTGGCAGGAGCAGGGACCGAGCAACGGGAGCTCACCCCGTCGCGGGGATTCGAACTGCCAACCTTCTGATCGGCAAGTCCTAGGCTCTGTGGTTTAACCCACAGTGCCACCCGCGTCCCACAGTCCAGTGATACCAGTTCTCAAACCCACCTGTGGTACTTTGATCGGGGGAAGTAAGTGGTTCTTCAGATGTCATCGCACTGCAATTCCCATCCTGCCTGGTCGTTGCCCATGCTGGCTGGGACTGATGGGATTTGGAGTCCAAAGCGATTTCCTATGCTCCTGTATCTGAAGCAGTCCTCTGTTTCAAGAGCTGTCTGGTCCAAGTCCAGATGGAAGATAAAGAACCCTCATAAGGGAGAGCAGGGAAGACCATGAAGTTGTCCATCAATACAGGAATAGGTCACTGGTCATAGTCTTCCACAGTACAATGGCTTCTATTTAAAACATAGTAACTATTTAGCAGCTGGGATAGCTCAGTCGGTAGAACATGAGACTCTTAATCTCAGGGTCATGGGTTTGAGCCCCACTGTGGGCAAAAAAATCCTGCATTGCAGGGATTTGGACTGGCATGGACCCTTCCAACTCTACGATTCTATTTCTGAATTTGCATCTATGCATATAAATTAGCAGATGCACATCTGTACCCTCATTAATTAAGAAAACTCTTAATTCTTAATCCTAGAGGAGGATTGTTGACAGTAGGAATAAACCTGCTTTAGAGTTCTACTTTCACTTTCACTACCTGCTGAAGCCCCTCCATCTGGTTATTTTATTTTTTAAAAAACCCTTCCAATTTCTTTTTTTAAGCCACTGAATGGGAAATAGTTTGAAAAATTCCAGCATATATAAGCTATTGCAAGCTCGTGTATCACACGTCTGGATCACAGCCATGGACTCCTCCTGTCTAGGGCGCAATGTTAGGCTGATTTATTTAGCTTCAGGGATTTTCTTTATTTCCTCATTTGACTTGTGTGTTTGTTTATATATATATTTTTATCTCCACCGCTTTGACACAATGGTTGCTAACATTTCTGGTGGCCGGGGCTGTGGACCTTTGAAGCTACACATTGTGAGGTTTGGGTATAATTTGTATTACTTAACTTTGTAAATAAGCTCTCTGCTGCTCCAACGCTCCTCACACTCTAAATTCAATTACTCATCTTCCTTTTCTTTAATTTATATCATTTATCCATCCACAAACCACAGGCTGTACACACACAGTACAGAAGTCAATCAGACAGAAAATAGACATCTCGTGATGCAATTCCCTTGGCAACCCAAAATTAATGCCCTCCTTCCATTCTTAAATTTTTTAAAAAGTGGATAGAGAAAGAGAAATGAATTTCCTTGTGTTCCTTAGGGAAATGCCACAGTTCCCGCTCTCAAAGCACGTAGGCCTCCAACTATTTGCAAACTTACAATTTGTAACTGGATGTCAATGGGTCACATGCTGAAGGACATGGTTTTTTGTTTTGTTTTTTTAAATGGATTGACTCACAATGGTGCAATTTCTGGATATTTTGGTTTTGCTCTGCTGACAACGAAGTAAACAAGTTAAATGAAAAGAAGGCAGAAAGCATTAGAGTCAATTAAATAACTTGTGAATCAGCTGCGGAATTCGCCAAGGCGATGCATCCAAATTTGGCTCTTCATTCACGTGAGAGTGATTTTTTGATTTGCAAAGGTTTTTGGGCTGAAAAGTCCTACCTCACTGCCTTCAACAGAACTCCCAGCTGCCCATGCAGATGATTTGCAGTGTCTTGCTGACAATAGAGTTAAGAAGGCATGCATTAGTACTGTTACATGATTAGATCCACCCAGGCAATAGATTTCAATTCTGTGCTCTTGGCACCAAGTGATTAAGGACAGCTGGTTGCAATGACAATCAGGCTACATGGCAGGACACTTAGTACAGCTACCAGGACATAGTTGGAGCTGGTAAAGGGTGCGTGCCAGTTCTGTGATGGTGAAACTCAGCAGTCCATGCAAAAAGGCTCATGATTGGCCCAGAGTGACCTGCTACCCGATTGGCTGAAATCATCAGAGATGTTCCTAGTCACTGTTATGCAACAACAGCCATCAGCCTCCTTGTAGTCACTTAAGCTCCTTGACTGAAACTTTCACTCTTTAAATCCTGAATTCTCGACCTCTTGCTCCTGGCCTTAATTCCTGCCTTGGCAATGTTTTTCGCTGCTTATTGGCTTTTTCCAGTCCATCACCTCTATTCTGCTGCCTCTTCCTTTATCCCTCTGGTAGCTCCCAGCCTTCGTTTGTCGCTTCATATAACAGATCAGAGTGCCGGTCATTCCCGCATGTGGATTTTTACACACACACACACACACACACACACACGACTTGCAGCTGCACTTAGCGGACATAATTCAGGCCAAAGAACAGTCTGGTGCCATATGATGCTGTTACATTGTTAAAGCACGTACCGTGTCATTGGTAAGGGATCTGCCCTCACTGCCATTTAGCCACCCAGACTGAGGTTGCAGCTTTTGGGGTTTATTTCAGGGCTCAATGGTGTGCAGAACATAGGCCGGTTAATTTATGTTTTTGGGGCAATTTAGTAGGCTATGCTATTCCCTCTGTGATGTGGCCCTGCACTGGACAGTGGGCTCCTCTTAGTCTTTTAGGCGGGGGGCCCTCAGGATCTGTGAGATGCTAGCACACTTTTGCCAAGACAAGTTTGGCCAGGCTCTTGCAGGTGTGGATATTCATTTCTAGGAAGGTCTGGTTACAGTGGAATGGTTTATTTTTATTTTAAACAGGGCATGTTCATGTTGGGAAGTATGCACAGTTGGAGAGACTTCAATGCCCAGCAGCCAAGGGTTCAGAATTTTTTTATTTAGGCATAAAGTCTTCTGTAACCCAATTTTTGTTCTGGACAGTAACAAAGGATCATAACCTGAATGTTTTGGTTCTTCATTCATTCCGGACTGGGGTGGCTATTGCCATTGCTCAAGGAGATCTGAGTCCTAATGTGATCAATGAGTGTTGACAGGTATCCATAACTGGCCATGGCACTCTACAATTTGGAAATGAGCGCAGCTGACTTAGCAGTGTGCACCATGGTTGTCTGTTTAGGATAGTATTGCATTGTGCAATATGCTTTCAGTTACACAGTGCAGATGGTTCTCGTTCTGTCTTAAGTCACAGATATTTGCAGATACCAACCAGGATTCTCATCTGTGGGCATTGCATTGTCTTCTGGGTCCAGAGGAGAGTGAATTGTTTTAGCTGCAGGCACTCAGCTGGAATTTTTCCAAGTGGTCCAGCATTCAGTGGGTAGGAAAGCAGAGTGCCCTGGGGGGTGGCCACCTTTTTGTGTTTTGGCATTTGGCTTCCACAGGTCTCACCCTACACATTCTGTTCGTTCACTCAGGTGAAAACTGCCTGGGTTAAGGTTTTATGTTTGGAGCTGAGCCACTGAATACAAAAAGAATGGCATAAATGCACAGGTTCCAGGTCTGTTGACGGTCTGGTCTGAAAAGTTGGTGGAGAGATGGGTGTGGAAACAGTGAGGTGAGGGCAGAAAATTTTCTACTGCTCTGTTTTTCCATAGGAAAAAATAAATCCATTGCATAAATTTATTAGGAATGATGAGCGGATGCCAGCTTCAAATAAAATATTAGGCAAGCTTGGCAGTGTCAGTGTTTTGAGCTTTGTTTACTACATGCCAGTAAAATGAGCATACTTAACTGAAAATTAACGGATGCAAATCATTTTCCAATTCGAAATTATCTGCAGAACTCGCATCATTATGTGGAAACTCTTTCTCCAATAAAACCAATAGAGCCCAGTGCAAGGTTAACTGAGAGGTTAAGAGATGATCGATGCCTGTCAGCGTGGCCATAGTTTATACAGTGGTACCTCAGGTTACATATGCTTCAAGTTACAGACTCCGCTAACCCAGAAATAGTGCTTCAGGTTAAGAACTTTGCCTCAGGATGAGAACAGAAATCGTGCTCCGGTGGTGCGACGGCAGCAGGAGGCCCCATTAGCTAAAGTGGTGCTTCAGGTTAAGAACAGTTTCAGGTTAAGAACGGACCTCCGGAATGAATTAAGTACTTAACCCGAGGTACCACTGTAATGCTATTAGGCATCTCCCCCCCTGCCCAGTTTGTACAGGGATGATACTGCCCAAGGGGTGTGATGCCCACAGGACCATTTCATCTTTTTCACTGGTAGGTCAGGAGAGGGTTTGCTTCACTTGTCTTTCAAAAGGAAACCCCCATGACCTTGCAAGTGGATGGCATTGCACCAATACAGTGATGTGGGTGCGGATATAAAAGCCAGCCCCGCCACAATGGTGGGCTCCATGTTTGCACGTGGGGCACCCCACACATCCATTCCCCCCCTTTTTTTTAGTTGCTTTTTTATATGACAAATTCCATTCTAGGGATCATTAGGAAAGGAGGTTTTTGGAAGAAGGTCATAAAAGGACAACTAAAATAACCAGGGGCATGGAACAAATGCCCTGTGCCAGGGGCGGACTTTGGTAATATGGTGGAACTTAGGAACATCCAATAAAGCTGAAAATTCAGGATAGACGAAAGCAAGTATTTATTCACACAACACATAGTTTGGAACTTTGGAACCCTCCTTCCTATGGGAGGCAGTGAGGGCCACCAAACTGGAAGGCTTTAAAAGAGGATTGGACTAATTTACGGAGGAGAGGGCTATCATTGGCTGTGGACCCTCATGGATTTGTTTCAACCTCTACAGCTGGAGGCAGTATGATTCTGAATGCCAGTTGCTGGAAACTGCAGGAGAAGAGAGTAGCGTTGCACTCAGATCCCTGCATGTGGCCTTCCCACAGGCATCTATGGAGTATAGGGTCAGGTTCAAGGTGCTGATCTTGACCTTTAAAGTCCTTTGTGGCTTAGGGCCCTCATATCTACGGGATCGCCTCTCCTGGTATGCCCCGCAGATGACCTTAAGGTCCATGAACAACCATAGTTTAGAGGTCCCGGGCCCTAAGGAAGTCAGACTATCCTCCACCAGGGCCAAGGCCTTTTCAGTGATGGCTCCGACCTGGTGGAATGCTCTGTCCCATGAGACTAGGGCCCTTCAGGATTTAACCTCCTTCCGTTGGGCCTGTAAGACAGAACTATTCCACCTGGCCTTTAATTTGAATTCAGCCTGATCTTTTATTTCCCTTTTCTTCCCTCCCTCTCCCCTTTTATGAAGATTATCCGCTCTGAGAGCCCACAGCTAATTCTCCCCTGGCCTCCTCGCTGGCCCAAGTAGGACCAATTCAGCTAGCTAGCCCTGGGGATTATCTAATGCTTATTTCCCCTAAATTGATTTTTCAATTTTATTGTTATTCATGTTTTTATACTGTGTTTTATGCTGCTTTTATAATTAAGTGTTTTAAATTTGTTGTTAGCCGCCCTGAGCCTGGTTTTTGAACTGGGAAGGGTGGGGTATAAATAAAAAAATTATCATCATCATCATCATCATCATCATCTGCTTGGCCACTGAGAGAACAGGATACTGAATTAGATGGGCCTCTGGCTTGTCCCAGGAGGCCCTTCTTATGTTCTTAGCCTCTGTTGGGTATAGAAAAGTGGTACAACAGGGCTTTTTTATGTCTGGTATGGATGTGAATGAAGGCAAAAGCCCTCTTCCAGTGCTGTGACCAGAAGCTGGCGTTTAGTGGCAGATGGCTTCTGACCCTGAAGAGAGCCTAGGAGACTTCTCCATGAATTTTGGCAATCCCCTTTTCAAACTGTCTCAGTTGGTGGCCATTGTCACATTGTGTGGTAGGACAAAGTGCTTCGCTCAGAAAAGAGAGAGAGAAATTATTCTCCGAAACTTTTAAGGGGTTTTGTGTTTTATTGCTGTCAGCATTGTTTTGCAGTTTCTACTGTTGCTTTTGATTTTAATAAAAACCTTTTATTGTTTTACTGTTCCACTGGCATTTTCATTGCTAGATGCATTGGAAGCTTCTGGTGACAGGCAGGGGACACACACACACACACACACACACACACACACACACGAGGAGTGCACCATTGGAGAGTTACAGCACCTTCTGCGGCTGTAGAGATCAATATGGGAGAGACATGTTTTATTGCAGCTGGGGTAGATGAAGGTGTATGATTTTGCTGATACAGATGCACATTTTTTCTTTCTGCATTCCTTCCAGGGGTCATTCCTCCTCTGGTCACAGCTATGGATACACAACCTGACTGTCTCCAGGCACTGTGGTCATCTGCTAGGGATTTCTACATGGCAGGGTTAATGTTGCCAGCCTTTGTGTCATCTTTTAATGCAGACTTGGTCTGCCAACAGGTCTGCAGTTGTTTGGCACTACACTTTCCCTGCCCATGCGATGTCCACCTGGTGGAAACTCCAGCTCACATGGCCGTTAAATGTAAAATGTATGGTGAACTCCACCAACAATTTTTAGACCATCTATGTATTCCAACATGGAAACCAGAGACAAAGGTTATACGCTTCTTATTACAGGGGAGAGACCAGTTGATCACCAAGAAAGTAGCTAAGTTCCTCTATTGGATTTTTTGTCACCAAAGTATGCTACAGGATCTTGCCCTTGCTGGAGACCCACAGAAATGAAATAGATTGCTCGCCTCTTCTTCCCATTTGCAAATGACTGTACTGTTGAAATGGCGATGAGATCGCACTGGCCTATTTATTCTGAATGTATTCTGAATGTTTCTATGTGATGCCAATAAAGGTTTGATGATGGCGATGACTACACTTTCCAGCAGTGCGAGCCCTTAAGCCAGTGGTAGCCAACACGATGGCCTCCAAATGTTGTAGACTAAACCTCTTAACATCTCTGACTCATGCTGGTTGATGAGACATGTTTGTTACCCCCTGGCTCAAGCTCTTCATGGCACTGATCAGCTTAGGTCACACTTGAAGGAGAACCTACTGACCTACCGGTAATTCACTTCCTGAAAAATATGTGAACTCAAAGTCACCCATCCTCTGAAATTCACACTTCTCTGAATTTTGCAATGCAGTTCTCTAGCCAAGCAATGGGTATAAAAACACATGCATTAGGGGAAAGTGTACATATTATATTCTGATTTGCAAAAAATTGTATATGGAGGCAAGACTGCAAACAAACGTGTATATTATGAGAAACATGCACTAAAATGTTGATAAATTTTCAAAGGGAATTTTTTTTTTTAAAAAAAAATTGCAAACTGTTGTGGAAAAACGAGAAACGGAGAGAACCTGAAATTGACAGATTCATCCAACCATGTGTGTGGAACATATCAAGCCCTAAATATGAGATAGTTCCGAATATATGTAGCATCCAAGCTTGGGGGTGCTTTTTTGCTTCTGGTGTTTGGAACAGGGGACAACACATCCATGCAATGGCTAAGCAGGACTGGAGCCTGGAACTGATTCTTAGCCATAGCCTTGCTTCTGTCCAAACAAGCCACAGCTCCTTAACATCTAGAGATGTTTTAGGGTTATCACCTATGAACCAGACCTCAGAACCTTGCTTTGATGGTGGACTTCTTCCATATCCCCACTATTAAGAGCCTGATTGTATCTTGCCACTGCTTGGTGGAGGATAGAGGGCTAATACGAGGCTATTTTTATATTTCATAGTCAATGGAAAATAATACAAATGCTACAGCCATGATTCTGCATAAACACAGTTGTTGGAATAAATAGAGTTGTGTGCTTCTAGCAATAGTTATGAGAGAAAAATGAATGCTGTTGGCATCAAGCATCTTGTTGGAGTAAACAGCTCATAATCATAAATTCTCCTTCTTCCCCAAATCTCTGTGGCCGATCAACTCCTCTATTCTCACTTTTAATTGTCCTAGGACTCAATATGACATCACTTGTACATTCATCAAAGCTCTGGGTCTGGCTCAGTGTATTCCGCCCCCCCCCCCAATTTTGGGGGGCTAAAATTTAGATGGGATGACTATTTTCCACTTTATAAAAGATAACTTGAAACACACAAACACAGAGAAAGAGAGAGAGAGAGAATGCGTTTTGTATTTGGAAGAGCTTGCGCAATGTAAAATACTTCATTATGAATTCTACGAGCAATTCTTAAAAACCTGTCTCTCTTGGCTCGTTAGGACCCAGAACACAGTTGGTCAGTCTAGATCTGGCTTGGCCTCTCTTTTCTCCATATAGGTCTCTTTTAGGATGTGAATGTTTCTCCAAGCAATGATCAAACAAAAACAACACAGCAAGTGAAAACCAAGGGGGAGAAATCCCTGAGAACAAGAGTGAAACCTGGAAAAACTTCATGTAGAAGATGGCAAGGACTGAACCTGGGAACCTCTGGCTTTATGACTGAGCAGTGGTTCCTTCCCCATGTTGTACTCAAGGCCAGTTTGCTGCTTTGCTTGTCCTTCTGCAGACCACTGCACGTTTTCACCCTTGAGCAAATCTGTACCTCAGGCCAAAACCAGTGAGGTGCTTGAGAATCCATCAAGATGGATGGATTATATACCCAACTGATTGCTGTGCTCCACAAATTTTAGTGTTGTGGCACCTACCCCCATTAAATATTAGACAGGCACCATTTCTTCCAAAAAGCCCTTTAAGTAGGGATCTTTCCCAGTCTTCCTCTGTATTGGAATTGCTTTAAAGATTTGAGTTTTTAAAAATAACATGCTGTAATGGTTCTAGGGGGTTGCTCGTGTGTAAGTTGGTGCCACACCTGGCTGGGTTACCTGGGTGAACCCTTTCTGTCTGGACAGCCACCCATCCGTGGCTGTCTCAATCGCTGGCAGAATCCGTCAGTGGGCGTTTCTTGAACTTCTTCCAGCAAAGAAGTTCTTTGACGCCCAGTCTCCTCCTACTCTCCCTGCGCGAAAGTCTTCTGTGCAGGGAGGGTGTGGGCAGCGGAGGACCCGTGCTCTCCCCGCTGGTCTCCGGCGAGGAGTCCGGGAGCCTTCTCTCCGATTCCCCCATCTGCCCCCTTTCTCCACTGGTGCTACGCTGATTTCCTTCCCCAGCGGATGGGCTGCCTCTCTCCCTACTGGGACCCCCTCCGGCATCCCTCTGGAGCCTTCCCTCCGCCTCTGGCTCCGGTGGCAGTTCCCTGACACACATATATATGTTTTTAATTGTTTGTGAGTTGGCTGCCCTGGACTCCTTTGGGAGGAAGGGCAGAATATAAATCTAATATATAAATACATGGATGAATGAATTAACAGTGGTAAATAAGATAGGTTTTATTGTGTGGTGCTATATAGGAGCTGTAAGGTGGAAGAGCAGAGAGATAAAACCTCATAGACTTTATGTTCTGCATAACTGGCAACCTTATGAAAAGCCGCGAATCAACTTGTGGGCAGAGTGTATATAGACATCTGATTGGCTACTGAGAAAACATGATACAGAACTAGATAGGTTACTGGCCTAATCTAGCAGGCTCTTCTTATGTTCTTATATATTGTACAGTTCACACAACCCACAGAATGCATCTGCAAGGATCTCACTTTCTGACTCACCTGTGTTCATGCATTGTCGGTATGTTGTATTATAAGAGCTGTTGTTTATTCCAGTCATGAGAGAAAGGGTGCTCTCCACATAGACCAAATGTTTGGGGCTTTGAATATATAGGCTCTTTGGGCAAAAGAAGAACTACTCTTTTGTTACAACTTGGCATGTCTACTTGGTTACTCTTGTTCTCCCTACTCCTTCTTTACTCTAGGTTTGCTCTACCCTGTTGATGGAGTAGAAGAATAATTGGCCCGTCTCCCTACGCTCCCTTTCCTGGCCAAGGGAAGAGTTGGCTGCTATAATTATTAGAAGCGAGCACCAAATAATTCCTTAACCAGAACAAACAAACACAGAGGCCGATTCTTTTGGGTGCCAATACGTCTTAGGCTGAAGGAGTCCAAACTCTGAAGCTCTGTTCCTATTTATAATTAGATAATAAATATGAGCACTTGGTCACACACATCATTCTTTGTTTATGTGCATTAAACTAATTAAGGAAGCCAGCTAGATTTAGGCAATCTTCATTCTTCTGAAACCAAGAAACTTGATAAGCTAATTAATTTCAAAGCAAGATTAGGCTGGATACAGGAGGTCATCATATTGTTCAAGCTAACTAAAATAATAGCACCCTTCCATATATCAATTCTGACAGGAGGTTAATCAGAGGGCTCCTCCACTTATTCCCCCCCCTCCCAGAGTTGCAATGATATTAAGCCACATCTGTGTCTCAATATAGATGCAAGAAATTATTAAGATTATATAAGCCACTTGACTGACTGAGATTTCTGCCTGATCTATCAGGAATCCAGAATTGACTCAATAGCTACCAGAGCAGCGTGGTTAACGCTTCCCTATATTTAGATCTTATGGGTCCCTTTACAGTGGTACCTCAGATTACATACGCTTCAGGTTACAGACTCTGCTGACCGAGAAATAGTACCTTGGGTTAATAACTTTGCTTCAGGATGAGAACAGAAATCATGCTCCGGCGGTGCGGCCACAGCGGGAGGCCCCATTAGCTAAAGTGGTGCTTCAGGTTAAGAACAGTTTCAGGTTAAGAACGGACCTCCGGAACGAATTAAGTACTTCACCTGAGGTACCAATGTATTTTAGGGACGCGGGTGGCGCTGTGGGTTAAACCACAGAGCCTAGGACTTGCTGATCAGAAGGTCAGCAATTCGAATCCCCATGATGGGGTGAGCTCCCATTGCTCGGTCCCTGCTCCTGCCAGCCTAGCTGTTCAAAAGCACGTCAAAGTGCAAGTAGATAAATAGGCACTGCTCCGGCGGGAAGGTAAACGGCGTTTCTGTGCGCTGCTCTGGTTCGCCAGCAGTGGCTTAGTCAATCTGACCACATGACCCAGAAGCTGTACGCCGGCTCCTTCAGCCAATAAAGCGAGATGAGCGCCGCAACCCCAGAGTCGGTCATGACTGGACCTAATGGTCAGGGGTCCCTTTACCTTATCAATGTATTTTATTTTTTCAAGAGCTTTGCTAGCTAAGTTAGGCTGAGTGAGGTTAGACAGTGAGCTCTGTTGCTGAAAGGAGATAAGGAATCTGGGTTTTGAAAGCTTTGGGGAAGGCCCTTCTCACACCTCCCCCCCCCCCCGGCATGCTTGCTGTATGAACAGGCCCAGACATTGCAGTCTGAAGCCTTTCTCCATGTTCCCCCACCATGGGACACCTAAAAGGTGGCAACTTAATAATGGGTGTTTTCGGCATTGTCTCCCTGCTTGTGGAGTGCTCTCCCTGGGGAGGCTCACCTGGAACCATCATTACTTATCTTTAGGCACCAGGCAAAACACCTCTCCTTTGCCAGGGCTTTGTCATTTAATTATCTGTGGCCTCCCTCAGTGGGTGGGATGTTTTCAGTCCTGCCTTTTAGAGACATAAATGAGCTCTAGATTTTTCTCTGTCTTGTTTTATGCTGCTTTTAATGTGGGTGCTGTTTATTTATTGTTGTTAAGTGGCTTTGAGTTACTTTTGTAAAAGAAAGAAAGAAAAGGGGAGCAAAAAGTTTAATAAATCATCATAATATTTATTATTCTAGCTATACACACTGAAAAATGATGCATTGCCCAAAGGAAAAAAAAAGAAAGGGGGGGGGGAGAGGAGGGATAATGAACTACCAGGGGTAGGTACCCCATAATAGAAACTTTTCCTTAAAAAAAGAGTTGGATTCACCAAACCTAGTCCCAGGACTTATGCATGGGAGTTGTTGACTCTGAGTATCGTGAAAGTGGGAGAGAAAACATTCTCAGCTAACAGAACAAAAATGGCGACTTTTGTTTTATCATAGAAATGTGAGAAGGTACGCTAATACCAGCAATTTAACATGCTGAACTCGACTGTCTGTGTAAAATGCCTTTGTAAGACATTTTCAGAAAATAAGCTTTACTGGCCTTTCATTTTATTACAATGATCATCGTTGTTTAAAACTTCTGCTGCACTTGGATGAGATTACTAAGGCTTTGCTAAGATGCCGCCTGTCAGATTTCTGGCTTACTAATCTTCACCATGTTCCACTACAACAAAATAATAACAAACAATTAAAACAACAACAGCAACTAAAGCTTACCGTCCTTTTATCAGGAAAGTGCAGGCAGTAAGCGAAGGGGATGGAGCCCAGTTGTCACACTAAATGGCAACAATGGGTGAAGCTACAAATTCAATTATGAAATGGGAAGTGTAAGGGAAAAATAAGAAAAAGGTGAAATGAACAATAGGAGTACAGAGGTAATTGGCATCTGGCAGTGCTTACTGCAGTGAAGGATAGGCCAAAGGAGGTCACTCAAAAAAGAGAAAGGAAAAAAGGAAATAAAGAAATAAAGCCCAAGATCCAAAGAAATGTACAACTGGTTCCATCTGCCCAAAGGGCACATGTTTCTCAAACAGCAGCTTTTCACTGTGTACACACACAACATAGTCCAATGAGGTATGACTGAAATCAGCATCCCAATTTAGATCCTCAGCCTGCCTCCCTGGCCCGCTATAGGCCACACAAATTTATATAACAGACAAACTCTTACTCCAACTCTGTGAAGCAAAAATGGAAGTAGAAACAAAACGTAACAGAGCAGACGAAATAAACAAAATAGATATTGACTGTTCCCACATGGGAATACAGTGGTACCTCAGGTTAAGTACTTAATTCGTTCCGGAGGTCCGTTCTTAACCTGAAACTGTTCTTAACCTGAAGCACCACTTTAGCTAATGGGGCCTCCAGCTGCCGTTGCGCCGCCGGAGCATGATTTCTGTTCTCATCCTGAAGCAAAGTTCTTAACCTGAAGCACTATTTCTGGGTTAGCGGAGTCTGTAACCTGAAGCGTATGTAACCTGAAGCATATGTAACCCAAGGTACCACTGTACCAGTCCTTCTCAGAGAAAATTCAGAGAAATAAAAGATCCAACATTTAGATGTATGGTCACTTCTTATGTAATCTAGCTTGCTGTTTACCTTGCTGCCAATGCTTGTATTACACAATCCCTCTCTGTTTGGCTCTGCTACAGTGGTACCTCTGGTTACGAACTTAATTTGTTCCGGAGGTCCGTTCTTAACCTGAAACTGTTCTTAACCTGAGGTACCACTTTAGCTAATGGGGCCTCTCGCTGCTGCTGCTGCACCACCACTGCCCAATTTCTGTTCTCATCCCGTGGCAAAGTTCTTAACCCGAGGTACTACTTCCGGGTTAGCAGAGTTTGTAACCCGAGGTGTTTGTAACCTGAGGTACCACTGTAATACAGAAGGAGCCATCAAAAATGCAGTATCAGTTTTCCTGTATATGTCCATTCAGAAGTAAGCCCCATTGAGTTTGATGGGAGCTACTTCCAGTTAAAGACAGTGTTGCTCTCCCTGCAGCTTGCATAGAGCAGACTGGTATATGAGCCCACATAGAACTCAAAAAATATTTATCTCTAAATCCTACAAGTGCTTTGTCTTAATGAAACAACTTGGTTTGTTGAATTCAGGTTCCATGCAAGTGCTGGTAATATAATTAGCTAACTAACTGGGTTTTTACACAGATCCCTGGCAAGATCCTTAATCTAGGCCTGCAGCCTCGGGCAGATGAGTTGGAGTGTCAGGCATCACTTTATCATTTAATTACTTTGACTTTCACTGCTAGAAAGGAAGGGAGGCACTTGTGAAATTTTCTGCCTTAGGTGCCGAAAAAGCTTGACTGGCCCTGGATACCACACACTTTGGCGGGGATGTGTGTGGCATGCACTGCTCTGGCTCAGGGAGCAAATGACTTGGGTTGCCCTTTGTTGGGCCTCAGTCCAGAGCAGAGGTAGACAGGTTTCAGGCTCGCAGGATCTACCAGAGAAGTGCAAAGGGGGTCACTGCCTTACCAACCTCAGCCTGCCCTCAACCAGCCCCCACCTGTCTGCCTCCTTATTTAACAACCAGTTGAAGGGATGACTTTGCCTGCCAGCTTCATCTTCCTTTGCCTCAGTGTGGCCCTTGAAGAACTCAGCTGGGGTGTGTGTGGATAGGCTCTGCTTGTCATTGACTCTGGCTCCACTTCCTGCTGGTTTCCCTGTCTTCTGCCCCACCAGCCCCTATGGACACCAGCTGCCACTCAACTTGTTTGTGCTGGAGCTTTAAGAGCCACCAACCAGTGCACTACACTGGCATTTGTTCTGAGTACCTGAACCAGATTGTTTTGAGTACCTGAACCAGCCACAACCAGGACCTTGGTGCTGAGAAGATTATGGTGTTCCCCCCAAGTAATTTAAAATAAAAAATGATGCTAAACTGTTACACACACATATTGCAGATATTAATATTGTGCAGTTTGAAGCAACTGAATGTGCAAAAGACTGTTCCTTTTGGAATAATGCATTGTCCAGATCCGTAAGTTATTGTTCAAAATTTTACCTGCAGGACTTTCTTTAAAACAGAAAACATCAAATGTACATCAAAGATATCCATACAATAGCTTGTGCTGTCCAGCACAGGCTCAGCATCTTAGAAAATATGAAATAATCCAAACAGACCTATAAGCAAAGGTCTCTCTCCTTCAGCATTCATTTTGCCTGGAGCTGTTTTCCTGGAAAGCTTCATTTTCATCCTCACTCCACAGAGTTTGAGAGAGAACAAAGACTAAGGGCAGCTCCCTTCAAAATGGTGATTTGCAACCAAATACCTTTGTCACCTGATCTAAGGTTAAAACACTCACGTGCTAGTTAGTTGCTAGAGAGCAACAATCAGTTAATTATCAACTAGTGAAAGCTCAGAGAGAGCCCTTCTTGCTGTTCGTTAGCTTCAATGAAATCTCCCCATGTTAAACCTCCCACCAATAAACATTTACCCATTCCCATTTCAGTGTAAATTAAACCAATTATACTTAACAACACACACACATGCATATATGGTACAAAATGTACATGTAATCAAAATTCAGGATAAGTTTATCAAAGCTGACTCAACAAAGCATGTTCGTAGGGTGCCCCCTAGTTTAGGTGGGGTAAGTAATAGAAGGAGAACAAAAAATAAATTTTAAAAAAATGGAGAAAGAGCATGTAGCATGTAAGTCTACCAAAATTCTGATCATTTCCACAATGTCTGCTTTGGTGCTTTTTTCAAAATATTAAATGTAAAATTAATTCCAAAAACAGTCTCCTTTTTTGGGGTGGTGCCCTAAGCACATGCTTAGTCTGCCTGTTGGATAACCCAGCACCCAACTGAGCTCATGCACACACTCTGGGTTACCCTCCGCACCCCAGCTTTCAATTGGTTCTGCTTCAGATCACCCAGAGACCTACCCAATAGATCTGCCTTTTGCCCTCTGCTGTTCTAGACCACCAAGACCCCCCTGGGAAACACTCAGAGACCCCAACAGGCAGGTGGGCAGGAAGGATGGATTAGGCTGCAAATGACTGGAGTCCCTTTCTGAGTTCCATACTGGGGGGGATTTTCATCAAACGCTGTGCCAGAAGGTAAGCCATTTCCTAGTCTGAGAAAGAGTTGTGTCTGGTTGAACACGCACGCTCTGGTTACGGGCTTCTAATGAAACCTGCCAAGACTGATTGGAAAAGCAACAGTTCAAGACGAGGTTGAGAAAGTAATTCTGACCAGGATGTCCTGTTTTACTGGTTTGGCTGTGCTGATTGAAACCGTCTGTGAAACAACAGGCTTTGCGTGATAGGCCCAGACACAAATTAATCGGCCGACAGTTTGTTGACCTACTAAACAGAAAGCACAACAGCTCGGTAACGACAAACAGACCCCAGTTCCTTTACTGCTTGGTTAAAAACTTCTCTCTGCAGAAGTGTTTCTTTTGTTAAAAAAAACCCCCAAAGCCCAACAACAACAACAATAACAACACTGTAACTTTTTGGGGGTTGAATGCAGAATTCTCTCGTAGTCGCACACACCCATCTAAAGCTTATGTTTTGTATGATGCAACACACCAGTCAACGCATTTCTTAAAGCACATGAAAGGATGAAAATATAATAATTGCTTTGCTGGAGAGAACCAAGGATCCATCTAATTGAGCACCGTGTTCCCAACCAGGGGCCAGCCAGATGCCTCTTGGAAGGCAAAAACAGCTCAGAGAGGCCAAAGCCTCTTTGTATTGTTTATCCACTTCATCTAGTTTCAGAGGTATACTGCCTTTGAATATGGCAGGTCCATTTAGAACTAACAGCCACAGATGGACCAGCGTATTGCCACCCCCCCCAGGGCAGACCCACACCATCCATTTAAAGCAAATCCAATGTACATTCAAAACACACGACCTCTTCCAAAGAATCCTGGGGACTATTGTTTGCTCAGGATTCCTGGGAATTGTAGCTCTGTGAAATGTAAACTATAGTTCCCAGGGTTCTTTGGGGGAAGCTATGGTCTTTGAATGCTATTTAAATGGGTGGAGTGGATCTAGTCTTAGGGCCAAGCCGCACCTGATAGCATCAGCCGAGGGTATGTGGGCTGATAATTAATGGGATCAGAGCAGACATGTAAAGGATATTTAAACATTCCTTCCCCTACTGCAATCCTCTTCTGCAGCTAGTGCTTTGGAAAAAGCTAGTGCTCTTAAAAAAACAACAACTATGCTCGTGTTCTGAGCAAACTGTATACAATGATATATACAAAAGGAGAGTGTTTCTACTAACACCTGACCAGTTGAAGACATTCAAAACCACTCTTTTACAGAGGAGGTTAACGTTTGTTAACTGTTTGGACGTGGAATCCAGTCCACCTCTGCCCTCCCCAGAAATCTGAAAAAAAACAACCCACCCTAGACTGAAGGAATAAAAACAAAAGGATGTCACAGATATGAGATGTTCCAAGTCCTGTTTTCATTTGTTATATGAGCGTTAGACAGGGAAGCAAATCAAAACTGTTTGGGGGTTTCAAATATTAATCTCATTGTCAAATAGCCTATTCAATTTATTGCTTCTCCTTCCAATTTCTAAATTCCAAATTCAATTGGCCTAATGATTTCCATATTGAAGGTCGTCTCGCAGCATGAACAAAGTATGGATTTTCCCATGAAAAGTACAGACAGCGGAGGCTAACAACAACATCCATCAGTTTATCACCAACATTCTGGCACGAGGAAAAGAGCATTATTTGGTCTTAGCATTCTTTGGTTTGTTTTCCTCTTGCCTTCATGCTACATCTTTCTGGGGTTAGTTTTATGTTGTAGCGAGAGTGATTGGAGAGTGGTGAAATGCTTATGCAGAAACATGCTAGAAAATGTGAACTGGTTCTGGATACCTAAGCCTTCGATATTATTGCATGCAATGCCACAAGCCAGGTGTTTTTAGAAGACTTCAACCGAGGGCTGTTTTCCACATTACCGGGTTTTGAGTTCACAAAGCTAGATTTGCCCACATTCATTTCTCCCTGCTCTTTTGTTATGTACTGAGTTGAATAGGATCCAAACTGCAGCAGTCTGATTGGTCCTAGAACAACAGGATCCAAATTGCAGCAGTCTGATTGGTCCTAGAACAATGCAGCAGTATGATTGGTTGGCAGGAACTACCCAATCATGCTCTAGATATAAGGGAATCCACAACCTGATTGGTTTACAGTAGAATTCCAGAATTAGCCAATCATGTGCAGCCCATTGTGTAAATAATGTATATAAAGCAGATACTTTGAGGGGACTTTCATTCATTCCTCCTCACCACTATGAGCTGAATAAAGAGCATGAAATCACTTTGCGACTCTGAGTATATTTCACTGGTGACGAAGGTGGGATCCCGCTGAGCTGACTGCCACACACAGCACCGCAGCACCGCCACCTGCCGCACCGCTGCTTCGCACCGTGTATCCAGGCTTCAGCTCCGGGACACAAGGATCTCAGAATGGCAACCGACAGCAGCTTCTCGCCGTTCAACCCAGCATCTGGAGACTGGGAAGCGTACGCCTCCCGTTTCACCTTCCTCCTAGAAGCCAAAGGGGTCACCGATGAAGAAGATGCCAAGAAGAGGGCGATATTCTTCAGCATCTGCAGAGAGGAGACGTTTGAAATCGCCTGGGCTCTCCTTGCACCTGAAGACGTCCCTACTGTTCCATACAAAACAATAATGGAACAGCTGAAGGGGCACTTTTCGCCGCAGCCCAAAGTGGTGGCTCGTCGAAATGCCTTCTACGCAAAGTGGCAAGCCCCTGGGGAAACCATAACTGGGTTTGTGACCTCTCTCCGCCAAGCCGCCCGGTTCTGCAACTTCTCAGAGCTGGAGAATATGCTTCGGGACCGCCTTGTCGGTGGCCTGAAGGATGAGAAGCTGCAACGACGCCTCTACGCTAAGAAGGACCTAACGTTCCAGGTTGCTCTGGAGGAGGCCCTGGCAATGGAAGCTGCCAAGAGGTCAACGCAAGAGGCACGGCCGAGCCTGTCATCCCAACCGAGGGTCCACCACGAAGACCTCACTGACGACTCAGGATCTGACAGGGAGGAGGTGCACCGAGTACAGCAGCGCACTCAAGCAGCCCACATACCATAGCTGCCTCGACAAGAAGGAGGGAACTGCGCAAGCTGCAGGGAAAGTCACGAGAGGAGGACCTGCCGTTTCCGCAACACAGAGTGCAGGCAGTGCAGAAAATCAGGGCACATCACCTGGGTGTGTCGAGCTCAGCCCACCCGACGCCAGGCATCAGATGACCAATCCAAGAGCCCCAGGTCCCGGGGCCCAACGCACCAAGGCAACTCGACGGAGCTCATGTACTTCCAGGTATACCAGTTGCCCCACCCCAACGTAGAGAAAATTTATGTAGAGGTACAGATAGAGGGGGCCCCATGCTGCATGGAGCTTGACACGGGTTCAACTCTATCCATAATCTTGGCAAGGACCTTAAGGAAACTGTGTCCTACTGGGGGTCCCAAACTCAGGCCGGCCCCATTCACCCTCCGGGACTTCCAGAAACATAAGGTCCCCACAATGGGGGTGGGGACCTTCAGGGTGCAATACCGAGGGCGGATGCGGCAACTGGACTTGCTTGTGGTCAAGGGCCCCTACATTAGCTTACTGGGATTGGCATGGTTTGGACCACTGGGGCTAGCCATCACCAGAGTGAACCACACTACCTTACAAGTGGACGCCATATGCAAGGAATTTCCAGGGGTTTTCGATGGAAAATTGGGACAGTATACGGGCTCCCCATTGCTCTACAGCTTGACCCCGCAGTACGACCGGTCAGGCTCAAGGCCCGCCGGGTCCCGTTTGCTCTGAAACCCCGTATAGACGAGGAATTGGACCGGCTCGTGGAGCAAGGAGTGCTGGAGCCGGTGCCTAATGCCTCCTGGGAAACCCCAATCGTCACACCCGTCAAGCCTAATGGTTCAGTCCGCATCTGCGCAGACTACAAATGTACCATAAACAAGGCCCTCACGGCCCATGCATACCCAGTGCCTGTGGTCAGCCATGTCCTTGCCACCCTGGCTGGGTCGAAAACTTTTGGCAAGCTGGACTTGGCCCAAGCATATCAACAGCTGCCAGTAGATGAGGCCATAGCAGAGGCACAGACAATTGTGACGCACAGAGGAGTGTTCAGGGTAAAGCGGCTGCAATTCGGTGTCAGTGTGGCACCAGGCACATTCCAGAATCTAATGGACTTGCTCCTTAAAGGGATTCCTGGCGTCACCCCCTTCTTTAATGATGTGTTGATTGCCGGGCCCACACCAGAGGAGTTTGAGGACCGCCTCCGCACTGTTCTGCACCGTTTCCAGACGGCGGGCCTCAAGGTGAAGCGGGAAAAATGTCTACTAGGAGTGCCTCAGGTGGACTTTCTGGGATTTATGGTGGACACAGAAGGGGTCCACCTGACTGGGGATAAGGTATGGGCCATTTGTGATACCTCAGCGCCCAAGAGCAAGACTGAACTTCAGGCCTTCTTGGGACTATTGAACTTTTACCATTCCTTCCTTCCCCACAAGGCGGCGGTAGCGGAGCCCCTACACAGACTCCTGGACAAGCAGGCCCCTTGGGTGTGAGGCCAGCGCCAGGAGGCTGCATTCCAGGCAGTCAAGGACTTGCTTGTCTCAAACTCGGTCTTGGCACACTTCGACGAGAGGCTGCCGGTGGTGCTAGCATGTGACGCCTCGCCCTATGGCATTGGCGCTGTCCTGGGACACCAACTCCCGGATGGAAGAGAGGTACCGGTAGCATACTTTTCCCAGACACTCAACGCAACTGAGCGGAACTACTCGCAAATAGACAAGGAGGGCCTGGCAATCGTGAAGGGAGTAAAAAAATTCCATGATTTCTTGTACGGGCGGCCCTTCACCGTGGTGACTGACCACAAGCCATTGCTTGGCTTGTTTGCCCCCGAAAAGCAGACCCCCCAAGTGCTGTCTCCTCGCATCCTCAGGTGGTCAATTTTCCTTGCCAGCTACCAGTATGCACTGATTCACCGCCCGGGGAAGGCGATGGGCCATGCGGACGCCCTCAGCAGGCTACCACTACCGGAAACAGGCCCCGACCCAGCACCTGCACAAGAGGTTATGAACCTGGAGCTGCTTCCCGACCGCCCCATTCAGGCACAAGAAATTGCACACCATTCCAAGAAAGATAGGGTCATCTCCCGGGTCCTGGACTGGGTGTGGAGGGGATGGCCCAGCAGCAGCCCTGGGCCAGAATTCGCTGGCTACACAACCCGCAAACATGAACTGTCGGCCCACAAGGGGTGCCTGTTATGGGGAAGCAGGGTCGTTGTTCCCCAGTCCCTCCGCAAAAGGGTCCTCACAGCCCTACATGAGACACACCCAGGGGGTAGTAAGAATGAAGGCCCTGGCCAGGAGTTATGTGTGGTGGCCGGGGACCGACGGAGAGATAGAGGCCTGGGTCAAACACTGCCAGGCCTGCCAAGAATCCCGCCCAGATCCCCCAAGGGTCCCAGTCCAGTCCTGGGAGTCCGCCCAAGCACCATGGTCACGCCTGCATGTGGACTTCGCTGGCCCCTTTCAGGGGAAAACATTCTTCATAGTGGTGGACTCCTACACCAAATGGCTGGAAGTCGCACTGGTAGCGTCCACTTCTACATCCACAGCCATCCGGGTACTATGCAGGCTGTTTGCAACCCACGGGCTCCCTGACACTCTCGTCTCAGACAACGGGACTGCATTTACGTCAGGGGAATTCCAAACCTTCACAGCGCAGAACGCCATCCGCCACATCCGTTCGGCACCATTCCACCCTGCCACCAATGGCCAAGCAGAACGCATGGTGCGGACCACCAAGGACACCCTTCGCTGCATGACGCAAGGGGATTGGGAGTACCTCCTTGCCACATTCCTCCTAGCACAGCACAGCACCCCCAGCTCAAGGACTGGCCGGAGCCCCACTGAACTACTAATGGGTCGGCACCTTGCAATCAGATTGGACCGCCTTCACCCCCATAGAGCTCAGGATGAGGTAGGGGTGGGGGAAGGCAGGAACCCCCGGACCTTCAAGGCCCAGGACCCAGTGTACGCAAATAATTTTGGGGCAGGCCCAGCATGGGTACCCGCCACAGTCACCAGGGTCACTGGCCCCATGTCGTACGAGGTGCTAACGGATGGGGGGCAATGCTGGCGCCGCCATTGCGACCAGATACGGTGACGATTCCCGGGAGAAAACCAGGAGGAGGAAAGGTCAGAGGAGTCCCAAGGGAACAGAGGGGCAGTGAGGCCCATAGAGCAGGAGGGGCCAGCAGGAGAGGCAGAATCAGTAAATACAGAGAGGACCTGCGAGGCCGAAAGGACACCGGAACCAGAACCACAACTGAGTGAGCCGGTTGTGCCAGACAATGCAATGTGTTATAGGCAGATTATTGCAATGTGTTATAGGCAGGGCTGCCTCTGAAGCCATTTCAGAAACTGCAGCTCGTGCAGAATGTGGTGGCCAGGCTGATCACTGGGGCAAGAGGGTTGGAACATATTACTTTGATCCTGGCCTGATTGCAGTGGCTGCCAATTAGTTTCAGGGCTCAATTCACAGTGTTTTGACCCATAAAGCCTTAAATGGCTCAGGACCGCAGTATCTCAAGGACTGCTTCTCCACATATGAACTGATCTGGACTCTATGATCATCACATGAGGCAGTTCCCAAAAGCCTGTCCCATAATGCCCTACTTAGCGGTAGCCAACGTGGTGCATTCTAAAGGACTACAACTGTTATTCATTTGTACAATGTACAAGAGGACTACATTGCTATGGGCTAAAACTCCCATCATCCCATTGACCATCCTGGCTGGGGCTGATGAGAGTTGTAGTAGAAAACATCTGGAGGGTGCAGGCAGATTTGCCAAATGTATATGAATATACAAAGCTGAGTGAGATTGCTGAGGCATCTACCTGAGTTTAGACTTCACTGTATCTGTCAGAAGCCTTCCAGAGTCATAGGCAGAGTTCCATCACAGCCTTGAAGATATAAGCTCCCAGGGGACTGATTGTTTGAAACATGTGCTCTACCACTGAGCTATGACTCCCGATTAAGGCATGTATCTAAGGCATTACAAATTTTCTAAAGCAACAGTGCTTCCCAACACATTTTAGTGTGTGGATTAGGACAAGTAACGTAGTTAGTGGTCGTAATAGCTGTTTTACCCAAGCAGTTTAATATAATGCAGCAAGCGCGATGACATTTTCAATGGATTTCAGACCACTGAGTTGGCTTTTGAGCACTCTTGTTTTGAGCGCTTATTTGAACACATATGTCAGAATATCCACAACCAGCCAATATCCACTCAGAGACCAAAGCTCGGTTGACCACAATGTAAACAAAATTTAACAAGCAAAATATTAGATCCCGAGAGCTGGTTCGCACATGCTCTGTTTGATGTGGTACAGTCCTGTGATGAGACTCAACCAACGCAGGATTCAGAAAGCATCATGGGATGACACCGAGATGGTTAAGAAATCTCTGGTGTCAGTTTTCTATGCTCTTGAACATAGTGATGAGACGGAAACAATTTACACATGTATTCCGAGACGCTATAAGCTCAAAGGAATGTACTATGACCCCTTTCTGAAAGCCAGGAGAAATGTACATTTACTATCAGGGCCAGCATAGTCAATGGACACATCTGAGGCTGTTGGGAACCGCTGAACAGGCAACTCCCATTTACGCAATAGTTAAGTTCCAAGGCACTGTGCATTTTAGTGAAATCACATATATTTGAAACGCCATTGAAAAAGCCTGCAAATACCCTCCCCTGCCCCATTTCACCCCTTTGGGTGATGTTTTTGTGACATTTTCAGTGTGATGCACATGGTCACAGTTGCGCGCCTATCAGACTCACCTAAAATGGTCGCTACCTGGGGCAGTGTAGATTGGCCAGAATGAAGCAGACTTTGAAGGCAAGTGGAAACCAAAACAGATAGTATCAAAGAAGTGAAGTGATTGATAGGAGAGGGGGCCGGGGAAAGCAGCTACAGCGTTTCTTCACCGCAAAAAAGGATGTTGTAGAGTTGGAAAAGGTTCGGCATAGGGCAACCAAGGTGATCAAGGGGCTGGAGCAACTCCCTTATGACAACATCTGGGGCTTTTTAGTTCAAAGAAAAAACAAGTCAGAGGCCACGTGATAGAAGTACAGTGGTACCTTGGTTTAAGAACAGCCCTGTTAACAAACTATTTGGGTTACGGACTCCACAAAACCGGAAGTATTGTTCCGGTTAGTGAACTTTACCTCAGTCTAAGAACGGAAGCCAGATGGTGGAAGGGCATTGGCAGCGGGAGGCCTCATTAGGGAAAGCGCACTTTGGTTTAAGAACGGTTTCAGTTTAAGAATGGATTTACGGAACGGATTAAGTTCATAGACCGAGCTACCACTGTATGTACAATTATGCCTGGTGTGGAGAAATTGAGCTGAGAGAACTTTTTCTCCCTCTCTTGTAATACTAGAACTCAGGGACATCCAATTAAGCTGAATGTTGAAACACATGCAAAAAAAGTGCTTCTCCATGCACTACATAATTAAACTGTTGGATTTACTTGGACAAGAGACAGTGATGGCAACCAGCGTGGAAGGCTTTGAAAGAGGATTAGACAAATTCATGCAGGGTAAGTGAAATATACTCGGAGTCGAGTGTGGATTTCATGCTCTTTATTCAGCTCATAGTAGTGAGGAATGCCAGTTCCCCCGAAATGTCTGCTTTATATACATTATTTACACAATGGGCCCCATGTGATTGGCTAATTCCGGGATTCTCCTGTAGGCCAATCAGGTTGTGGGTTCACTTCCACCTGGAGCTGGATTGGGTGGCTCCTGCGGACCAATCAGACTGTTGCATTCTGGATCCTATTGTTCTGGGACCAATCAGACTGCTGCCTTTTGGTTCCTATTCAGCTCAGTACATAACAGTAGGGCTTGCCAATGGCTACTAACCCTGAGGGATATGTTCTACCTCCACAGGAGGGGAGAAGGCTCTTGTGCTCTGGTTCTGCTTATGGGCTTTCCATGGGCATTTGGTTGGTCACTGTGAGAACAGGATGCTGGACAAGATGGGCGGCCAGCAGGCTCTTCTTGTGTTCTTAGGTGCTCATCTAGGGTGCCTGTCTATTGCAGGCTGACCCTGTTTGCATTTGACCTGCTTCTATGAGCATACGCTTAAAAACATTTTTACTTAAAGCAGAGATGAGGATCCCATGGGCAGTTAAAAGTGGACAATTAAAAGTGGGGAAATATTTGGGTTTCAGCCAGCTTACCGCTGCTTTTGGGAAAGAAGGGAGATGATGGTGAGATATTTGAATTATTTCCAACCTGCTATTTTCATTTATAGGGTGGTCGATTGTCTGCTTGCTTCCAAAGTAGCTGCTGCCCTGCAGGAAGAAAGGAATTTTCACCAGAATCCTTTTCTATAATATGGATCCAAATACTTTAACATCTGACATTTATGGTTCCAATATTATTCACTTTCTTTTGATTAGGTGTGGGTCCTGGAACAGGAGTTTTGGGAGGGAAATGTAACCATTCTGAGTTAGAATGTGAGCCTTCTTGCCTTCTGTTCTCTTGGAAATGAAACCTGGAAGTGGTTTCAGAATCTGACATTAACATCTAGGAACCCAAATCATCCTTATTACTAATTTACTAGGAATGCTTTCCTGCATGCCTACAAGTTGTGTGAATATCTCTGAGATATTATATGTATAATAATGTGCTTAATGATGTGCACATTATTTTTAGTGGACTGGAATTGGGGTGGGGGTGGGACACCTCATTTCTCATTGTGGTTATGATGTGAGATGGGAATTAGACAAAAATCCGTGTGGATAAGCTTGCCATCAAGTTTTTCAGAAAACCACACCCCTTTTCTCTTCTTCCATGACTTCCCGTGGCATGAACTTTTGTAGGCAGCGGAGTCTGCTTTGTGAGATGTACGTCGTAAACACAAGCAGCTCCCTTTTTGTGCCTCACTGGTTTCTCAGTCCCTGAATCTGGAACTGTGCATAGCCAAGGGTCTGCCTGCCTGCAAAGGCTCCTCTGGCAGAACTTGGACCATGGGGTTTAGTTCATGGGTTACACAGGCAATCTCTCCAGAAGGCAACACAGGGGACCAGAACGCCCAGGACTCTGGCCTGTGTTCTTGCAAAGACCACCCAGATTCTATTGGTAGCTCACTAGAATGCAGGCTGACCGACCTTTTGGCGCATGATGCAAGGCATGTCGTTGGAGTGAAATATTTGTTGGATTATGCAGCACTGGGATTTTTCCTATGATGTGCTGAGGTAATATAGGGAGGGGGCTGTTTATAATTGTCTCTTTTTTGGGGCCAGTTTCATACATTTATTGTTTCTCTTGTTTATAATGTCTTCTGTGCCCAGATGCTGTGGCATGCAAATATCATTACACTGAAATTAATAAGGACATGTGGCCAATAGGAGCCGTGAAGAATAGTTCATTTGCTTGTTTGTTTTGCTTTAAGGCAGGCTGATTCATCATGTCCCAAGCAGCTTGATCCTGCTACCAAAAGGAGTGGTCAGCTCAAGGCTTTGATCTAACAGTGTGAGATTCATGGCTTGATTCTATGGCCTCGTCAAACTGATTGATCTGAATTATCTCAGCTTGGAAAGTGTAGTAGCTATTTGTGCTGTTGTTCAGAGCTTGTCTCCTCTCTCTGGGGCAGTGTCAATGCCAGCAATGCTAAAACCAGAGTCCTTTGTTTTTGGTGCTCCCTGTAAGCAGGAGGCCAAACAGATCAGCCCCAAACATTTTTTCTGCTTGAGGTAGAGCAACAAATGTCTAAATTATTTTGGCACCTGAGACAACCCCTCCTCCCACAAGTCCTTTTCCCTGAGAGTAAAAATGCAACAATAATAAATCAAAACAACTGTGGGATAACCAGTCTCATAAAACCAGCTTGCTTACGTCTAATTAACACATGAAGGGGTTAAGATCATAGAGTAAGCTGTCCTGCCAGGCTTAGCATAGGTCCCTCACCCTCACCTTGAGAGGAAGGGAATCAAGCCTATTGTTGTACCTCAGTCTACCTGAGAAGCTCAGCATGTGAAGAGGTTCTGAGATGGTTGCTCCAGCTCAAACCACATGGTTCTCATCAGCCATCCTTGAGTTCCTATACCAATAATTTAGGAACTGCCTGTGCAACTTTTTCTGAATGCTGTATGGAAAAGCACATGAAACTGACCTCTGGAGAATTTGTAAATAAACCATTTTTCACTCATCAAGCATGTGGTCTTTTTCTATGCTAGGGGAAGAGGGAAGTTAAGGAACTCACAAGGGCATATTTTAAAGGTCTAACATCCTATATTTCCACACTTTACTTTGCTGCCTATTTTGTGATTTTTAATCTCTCACCAAAGTGTATTTGCCCCAAACTTGGATCTTGGCATCCAGGAATTCTCCTTTATATTTATATTTTTACCTTGAACCAAGAATAATGAGCAATTTGCTGCCCTTTCATGTCACCTCAGATCAGCTGTCTGTCAAAGCAGCTTCACTCTGTTTAATGGTAGGGCTGGGCCTGCAAATCCAAGTACTTCGCAGGTGGCTTCAGCTCAGCATCGGAGTTAAAGAGTGACACCAGTTACAAATAATATGCCAGGCTGCTGCAAGATTGTCATTTTGTGTTTCTTTATTTCTTATATCACCAAATCTCTGCATTGGGGTGCCAGGTTGATCTCCTCAGAGAGGTCCTGTGTCTCTAAAACAGGTTTGGGCAACTGGCAGACAATGGGCATGAACTGATGTACCAAGCCTTTCTGATTGTCCTGCCAGCCCCATCCCAGTCTATCAGTGGTTGCATTGTCACTGGAGTGGGGGTGGGGGGAAACCCCCAAGCATACTGAATAGAGGTCACAGCTTCCTCTGCTAAGGAGCACAATGAGAATCTTTGCTGAAGCACTTACAGAGTGCTTAAGAATCTTTATCCCCAACTCTCTAAGCACCTCAGTAAAGATTGCTGCATGCTCCAAAGAAGGAGGAAGCATGTCTTAAAAGAAGAAGTGGCATTAGTTGCATAGGTCTTCCAAGAAATCTCACAGTAGCAAAGCACTTTGTGCCTCCTCTGTTCCCTGTTCAGATGCTTTGTTTATTGCTAACTGTTGCTTTGGCAAAGAGGGTTGTTTGTGTGGCCATGGCCACAGTTGAATGTGTCCTCAAAAGGAGTGGCAAAGAGAGAAGGTGGCCCTCCACTGCTCTAAGAGTTGCACAGAGGGGAAATTCTGCCAGAATCCATTTCTGACCACGTAGTAATTTGATGCCTGAATAACGATCCCTTCTTTGCAACTCTTAAAGGCACAGGATCTTTTTATAGGTAGAATCTGCCAACAACATTGTTTAGTGCTTCTGCAGACTGACCTCCTGGTTTTGACTTTGGCTTGCCTCTGGATTCTGCTTCTTGCATGGTGGATGGATTCTTTGAACAACTGCTTTGCACCTGTCCAGATGGGTTTGTGTTACTGCTTCTCTGAGCCTTCAGAAGTGCCTAGGAAAGATCTCTGGGCTTCCAATGTTCTGGAACATGATAGCTGGTCACTGAGCAATTCAGCATCTCAGAATTCTGGCATGACCTGACTGAACCACATCTCTGATCAGGTTGGGCAGGCCCTGATCCTGCAGGTCTTACACTTGTCCAGATTTTGTTCTCAGCAGCAACCGCCACTAAAACACTGTAAAATTGGATTTGGTAAGATAAAAATGCATTTTGCAACATGCATGTTGAAAAAGAATATCTATCTTAATGCATGTTTTCTGATTTAAAAAATTACATATGTATTTAAAAAATGATTTTTCTTTTAAATTGCAGACTCATGTGGAAAGGTCTGGAACAAACTTATGAATGAGCACATGTGGAATTGACACGGACTGGGAATACACTGATCCATCATTACCTCAATGAAGCAGAGCAGGGGCCAAGAGGGGGCAAGGCTGGTAAAAGCCAACATAACCCAATTCTTAAAAATCCATGCCAGAAGCCCAGATACTGATGTAATCTGTTCCGTAGAAATGGAGTGTCTTAGCTAGTGGGACAGAGAGTGATGTGCCCAGTTAGCCAAGGGAGGCTTTTTAATGGGCTGTGATTCATAGCCTCTGACTCAAACTTCCTTTTGAGCCCTGAGAGCTAAAAATATTCTCAGAGGCAGATATGTCTGTGTGCTCCAGTTCATACATTCGTTCAGCAGAGATGCTGCAAAAGTGTGGCGAAAAAGCCATGTGTGTCCTTTTCCCCTTTGCCAGACAGTCAGGCCAAGCCAGGCCAGGCAGGCAACAAGCAGGCAATGTTGACACCATGGCACCAGCTCCTTAAATGTGAACTTTCCAAATTCATATTTTCGGAAACAATATGCAGAACAACACACAGACACCCTTCCAAATTCACACTTCTCTAAACTAGGCAATGCAGTTCTACCAGCCTAGCAAATTCATATACTAAGGTAAATTGTGCACAAAAAGGCATGTATTAGTGAAAGTAACATATATTAGAGAAAACTGGTTTGCAAAAAATGCACATGCTAGGCAAAATGACATCCTTAACTGTGTCTATTAGAAGACATTCTCACTAAAATGCAGATTAATTTTCATGAGGATTTTTTTAAGCAAGCAAAAAAATAAATTGCAAATCGTGGAGGATATGTGGAGAACTGGATTTAAGATGTGAAAAATGTGGGATCCTGAGGACTTCATGTAAGAATTTATTTTGGATTATATCCAATACAGAGGTGCCCCAAGTGGCTGCGTCATATAACAAGCAAGATAGCAACAAAACCATTTTTATTGTATTGTCTTTTTCAACTCCCAGTGACTGAGTAGATGAAATTTTAATTGCCTCAGAATGAGTGTGCCATAGAATATTTTCACAAAACGATTTTGTTTCATTGTTTTCTGATAATTTGTTGATATCACATAATACCGGCCTTCCACGACCTGGTTCTTTCCAGATGTTTTGGACCACAGCTTTCATCAGTTCTAATCAGTGTGGATATATGGTCAGAGATGATGGGAGCTGTGGTCCTAAACATCTGGAAGACACCAGGTTGGGGGAGGCTGTTCTAGGCAACATTGTAGCTGGAATAAGTGTTGCTGTTCTCTTGCATCTGCTGGATTCCTGAAGCTGAGTACAAATGTTTCAGGTTCTGTACTACGTGGGACCTGGGTGGTGCTGTGGTCTAAAACACTGAGCCTCTTGGGCTTGCCAATCAGAAGGTTGACGGTTCAAATCCTTACAATAGAGTGAGCTCCCATTGCTTTGTCCCAGCTCCTGCCAACCTAATAGTTCGAAAGCACGCCAGTGCAAGTAGATAAATAGGTACCGCTGCGGTGGGAAGGTAAACAGTGTTTCTGTGCTCTCTGGCTTCCATCACAGTGTTCCTTTGCATCAGAAGCAGTTTAGTCATGCTGGCCACATGACCCAGAAAGCTGTCAAGACAAAGGCTCAGCCTGAAAGTGAGATGAGTGCCGCAACCCCATAGTCACCTTTGACTGGACTTAAACAGTCCAGGGGTCCTTTACTCCCCCCCCACATATGAGTATATGACCCCTGAACCCATAAAAATAAGTATATCCATCAGTATGTTTTCAATTATGATTGATTTCAACCTGGAAATCCATAAGATAAGCCTTTGCTATGGTCAACACAGGGGGTTATTATTTTCTTTTTAACAATCAAATATACCAAATATCAAGTCTGCGACAGGCCTTGCAAAATACACTGTTCCTATAAGGAATGCGGAAGGAAAGCAAAGGTAAATGACAGGGGTAAATATTTTTCTTTCTTCTTGCAGCCTTTGGGACGCAGATCTTTGACATTCTGTTTATGGATCCCAAGTGTAATTCAGTCCGGAAGACAGAATAATTGCCTGGCAGCTGCTCATGAATGTAAAATTGGGTCAGTCCATTGTGAAAGATTTAAGCATTGCCATAGTGGATCAGCCCTAGTTTTAATTCATCCACATTGGCCAGGATCCAAAGAACTGTGAAACCAGTTCTATGGACCCAAGGGAACTTGAACTTGAGTTTCTCAAACAGCAGCAACAGCCTCCAACACCATGTGGCAAACGACTTTTGAAATTCAATTGAGTTTCAAAAGTTGTTTTTAATACACCACAGGAGTCATATCCTCAAAGAAAAATGGAGAGAGATTCCCACTAGACTACACTCCTTGTGGACCACCGCCATTGTCTTTCTTCTCTATCCCAGTATCTGGTGCAATATTGACCAAAGAAAATGTGTTATATAAATCAAGAATAAGAAACCCAAACTTTCCTAAAAGCACAACCCCATACATATCTACTCAGACGTCAGTCCCACTGAGTTCAACTGGGACGTTTCCCCCTTTAAATGTGTATGGGACTGCAGCCAAAGTAGGGATGGAAGAATCTATCAATTTTAGTTTCTATCAGTTTCTCTCTTTCCCCCTCAGTCTTGGCTTCAGTTTGCCCCAATTCTGAATTCACAAAAATTAGTTTGTGAAAATCTTCAGAAAACTCTGTATACACTTGAATGCACCTTTCTCCTAATCTTCTTCTTCTCCTTTGGCGATCACTTGCAGCCGAGTAAGATTGTCTTCCATAAACACGGTTTTGACAGTGAGTCCGTGACTGTGGAGGCTAATTCTGCATCCACACATCCTTCCACAGTGGGGACATAGGTTTCCGGGTGGGAGTTGATCACAGTGTGGATTTGCCAAGCGTGCCTTCCTCTCAGCATGTTTCTCCCTTGCGTCCCGAGTTTGAGTGTCTTCAAAGCCCATGACACCTTTGGTAAAGGCTGTTCTCCAATTGGAGCACTTGCAGGCCAGTGTTTCCCAATTGTTGGTGTTTATACTACATTTTTTTAAAAATTGCCTTGAGGCAGTCCCAATAGATACATTTTGGCAAATCATTTCCCCAATATAATGTATCTGCATGCTACTTTTAACAATAAAAACTTTTTTGTGTGTGCACACCTACCCTTAATATAAACATTTTTAATATGCATTTTTTTGGTTGGTGGACTGCATCACAAAATTCTGTGTTGTATTCAACCAAGTCATCCCATGAGTGCAAGGACATCTGCTTGTACTACAGAACTCTGCTTTCTCCTCTGGCTGCTGCTCTGGGGGTATTCCTAACTCTCTGGAACAAATTTTTATTGGGGTGGGGGTGGGGATGGAGGGTGCATGAGGAGAGGAGAGGCAGAGGAAGTTCCATTGTACAAGTGGGAGGTCCTTGTGCGAACAGGACAATTTCATTGGATACAACAGTCAGAGTATTATTACAATAAGTTAAATTTATTGGTTGCTTTTTCACCAAAGTAGCTCAAAGCAGCTTGCAATATATAAACGAACAAACCGATACATTAAAATCAGTACAAAAGCATCGATAAAATGCTAAAAGATTATTCTATTTTTTTAATTAAAAAAATATGAATTAAAATACCCCACCCACTCAAAGCTATAGAGAATTAAAAACCAAAACCCTGGTGCTTTTTTGATTCACATATTGGTTTGAGAGATGCAATTTAGGTGACTTTTCATTGAAAAGTGAAGCGAAACCAACTCCTTCTCCCCATTTCTAAACCTATATCAAGAAAGGGGCAGGGCTGCATAGAGGAGTATTCGAAAAAGTGGTGTCAATTGGCAACTTCCTTCACAGCATACATGGCAGCTTTGGAAGGGAGGGATATTTTTTCTTGGGACTGTGGCATGGGAGGGAAGTTTAAAGCCCACCTTCACTGCTGCTCTTCCAGCTGCTATCTTAAAAAAAAAAAAAAAGTTCAAGGCCAAACTATGCACTTAACTTAATGTGTAGTTTGGCCCATATGCACCTAATTTGGTATGGGATTGTGGCCCATGTAAACAATAATTTATTAAGCACCATTAAATGATCTTCCAGGATTATTATCTCTGGTGGGTAGAATTCCTAGTTCCAAAAAGATACACAGCGACCTCTCATCCTGCTGAGTCATCTGGGAGAAGTCCATTGCTGTTACAGGCTTATCATCCACCACTGATGAAAACCCCTAAGTATGTAGGCCTGAGCGCCCAGATGCTCATTGGTTTGTCCAGCACTGAGTGTGCAGGGGCAATGTGTTCTGCACCCTTTGCCAGGACTTAGCAAACCTGAGACGGCATCTTTCTTATTTTGGAAAGCGTATGCATTGCTTTGTGATTGACCAAGCGATCCTAGGCATCTCAACGCAGAACACTGGGTTCAGTGGAGTTACTTCCAGGTAAATGGGTGCAGGATTGCAGCTTTAGCAAAGGATAAAAAAAGGAGTGTACAAGGATTCTCCATAGCAGTGGAAGCTTGTGCTGGCTACATTCCAGATTGTCCAGTGCACCCGAATGTGGGGTGTTAATTACCCTAGTAGCCACAGAATGAGGCATCGGTGTGATTCATCAGAGTAGATAGGCAAAGGATGGATTAGTCATAGGGGGAAAAAAACCACACCCCGGCTCCCCAAATTTGAGAAGAAAGATTCTGGTTGGCTAATCTCATGATGTGGTTGACTTTTCACGGGATACACAAGAGTCAGGAGGATCACGTGGAGCCTAAATGTGTCTAAACTGTTTTGTACCAATGTCAGGGAATAATAAGAATGCCGTAAACAGTGCTCTCCTAAAGGACTTTTAGAATGATGGCCAGACTGCGTGCCAGAGGATGCCTCTCATTCCAAGGACATGGAAAGATGTTATTTCCACAGAGTGCTTGGCGCAGAGGGGAACAGGTGGTGAACAGACCGCAGAGAGGTCACGGAAGGGGGTGCCAATAGGAGGTAGCAGTTGGAAAGGATGCTCTGCTGTGTGTGAGGGCTAGCTGTCTTATGATGGGCTTGGAGAGCGCCGAGTGGATTAAATCAAATGCTTGGCTTTGCGAGCCAAAACCTTCCCACCCACACGTACCTTTCCAGCTATTGTCATGAGCCATGCTGAGATGTTCTTGAGTCAACGTCCGCTAATTTCAAAGGAACTTCCTCAGGAGATGTGCCACATGGATCTTAACGTCAACATGTCTCTCTCTCATGGCCCTGATTGTTTAAGAACCAACACCCCACCGAGGCCTCTTACTTCCTTTGCCAAGTTGCATTTGGGATTTTCATGGCTTTGGAGAACTAAGAGTTTGGGGAAATTTTCGCCACTGGTAGGTGATGGACTTTGACGTAATTATATATAGGCACCGGCAGTGGGGGAGGGAAAGGGCACCTAACATGTGGCGAAAAAGATGGCTTTTTTATTATAAATTTCATGCTCTTCTGAGTTTTGAGAAGTTTTATAACCTGTTCTATGTGTAGCGGTTTATAAACACAATGCTCAGTGATTACATGATACAGGGCAGCAGATGTGTTCTATAAACAATTTTAACACTTTGGAAGATGGTAAACTACTTTGTACAACATGGGGAACTCATCAGCCTTTGCAGAATCAAGCCAGTGGAACAAATTAATGTCATGGGGTCCAGAGTCAGACATAGACGGCTCAATCCCAATTTAGTTCATGGCAAGCAACTACTCTGACTTTTGCTGGCTTCCCAGGAAATCGCTCCTATTTCACAGAAATGTATAGCTTTAGATATATGACTGGACACCTACTAATGCAAAGTGGGTTTTTTTTTTTAAACCCACTTCAGTGACTTTGTGTGGATAGCACATATAGGATAATAAGAATGGTGGCGTGCCAAGTGAAATTTGGATGCCAAATGCCAGCTTTGGTCATGAAAGCCATAGCTCTGTTGTAGAGCATCAGCCTTTGATACAGAAAGTTCAAGGTCCAATTCTCAGCATATCCAGGGGGAGCTGGGAGAAACCCTTGCCTAAAATCCTCAATAGCCTTTTTACCAGTCAGTGTGGACAACAGTGAGCTACATGGACCAATGGTCTGACTCAATATAAGGCAGCTTCCTATGTTCCTAAGACATGGGTGATCAGTTCCTTGAAAAGTTAGTACTTAACCAGAAAGGACATAAAACAGAAATGCAGCTTGATTTGCAGTAAATCAAAGAGCCAGTTCATGTGTTTATTCTTTTTATTTAAAGCATTTGTACGTGAACCTTCAGTTTATCAAGACTCCCAGGCTTACAGTATTTCACTTGAGTGTATTGAGTGACCACATGGAAGCCATTTGTCAGGAGTACCCAAGGCTAGGACCTCATAACCCTGGGCATAGTTGCCCTCAGTGGTGATTCACCAGGGCTATTGTATGGAGCACCTCTACCCAGGCAGTGGAGTTATTCTGCCCACCAAGCCAGACTGCTGGCTGCATTTTGCTACTGACCTCATTTCCTGAGGGCAAATATGCATGCACGGTGAAGGTTATCACCTTAGAAGCCAAGAAATTCTGGCTCATGACTGAAGGAGGCCTGAATGCCTGTTTTGAGAGCAGATATATGTGAGAACTGGAAATGTTGATAAGGTTTTAGCCCAGCTAAGACAATGCACTTGTGTGAAGAATGTTCGAGATGTGTTACTCCATGACACTAGCAGAGCAGGTGACCTTCATGAGTCTCCCTTTACCCCAAAAAGACTTGGGATCATGTCAAACCCTAAAAAATAAAAAAGGAAAACTGTTTCTGGAGTGTTTGTCCCGAAACCTGTCATTTACCATACAGAACTGAATTTTTAGTGAGAGAACAAGAAAATTAAGAAAATTTGGGATGTCACTGGGATTAAAAAAGAGATTGAACTCAATGTTAGAACTGATCTCTCCCCCCCCCCCTGCACTTAGCTTCATGTTTTTCTAATGGATATTTGCTTGTTCTGAGCCATTTAGATTTATTTGCTTTCTCTTTAATAGAAGATTTTTTTTTTTGTTTGCTTAGAACATGTCCCTTCTTCAGTTTTGGGGCTGCTTTCATAGCCATTCTTCTTTAAGCCAGTCCTTTGGGACTGAGGCTTTGATCAATAAACAACTTTGAACAGATTTTGATTTTTGCTTGTTCCCAGGTGAGGTTTACGCTTCAGCATTTTATTTCTCCAAACTTTCTCCCCTTCATCTTGATGCCTCTGGATCCCATGCAAATGTTCATCCCTCAGCTCCTTGCTGAATCCACAGAAACTTTTATTTTAAAAATTCCTGCTCAGATTGGTAGCAATCGTATTATTTCTTTACCCTTTTCTTAATATTTACGATAACTTACTATAAGGCTGGAAAGCTTTTAACTACAGTAGTTTGGACTGGTGGAAGTTTTAGGAGGCAACAAAAGTAGAGTTGCATAATAGTTAAAATGTTATTAGTTTTGCATCCCTTAATAACTGTAAAAGTTAAGCTGCACATAGTTCTTCTGAATAGAGTTGCATATTCATATTCAATTTTGTTTTTTTCACATAATCATTCTTTGCAGAGATCATTCCTTATTCCTCCTTCCCCAAGATTTGCACATGCATAACGTGCTGTTGATTTCTCTTTGGTCGTATTCTCAAATCTCCCCTAAGCTGAAATGCATTCCCTGACCTTCTGCTGATGTATTTCAAATAAATATGTCCAAACAGATTCCAACCTCTTGGATCTTGTTCGGTCACCACCCTCTCATCCATTGGCGTAAATTAAGAACCTTGTTTTCACCTCCAGCAGAAAGGGCCATAAAGGGTTGCTGTTTAGACTGGGATTTTGCAAAGACAATGGCTGTCTTTCCTGCATATGCCTTGTTCCCTGGCTTGGCCCCCGTTGGCTTCAACCCTGGATGCATCTCCTGGCTCTGACTCGACAGCTGCTTTTGGCTCAACCTTGGCAACGCCCCCTTTCTGAATGTCTGGAATCCCAAACCCTTCCTCCAACTGGGTGGTCCAACATTCAGGGAAAGCTAGAGATGCTTGCCTGCCCCTCATTTTCCCCTGCGGTCGCAGGAAAAAGCCCAAGCCTCTGCGTGCTAATCCATGACAAGATGAAGTAGCTCCTTTTCAGAGTGAAGAGCTGGTGGTGATCAGGTTGTTTCTGGTACAGCTAATGTTTTCTAAGAGGTGAGGGTAATGGCCTAGTACAGATCCTTTCATACTTAGATGGAGGATGCATTCTACATGAATCCTTCACTTTTTAATGGAAATTTACAGGGCATGAAAGGAATGTAAGATGGGCCGTTCTGGATCAGGCCAAAGGATCATCTGGTCCAGCATTCTGCTCTCACAGTGGGTAACCAGGTGTCTCTTCTGGGAAGCCGAAAAGCAGGGCCAGAGAGCAGCAGCTGAACTGCTGAACACCTATGTACACAAAACTATAAAGGTCACAATCCATGACAGAAAAGTTCCATTTGACAAACTCCATTGAAAAAATGGATAGAAGCAGTTCAAGAGCACAGAAATGTTCTTTGGGTCGATGGAGAAATACTTCCTGGTGGATTGTGCCCAAAGTCTTGAATGCATTCAAATGTTCTGTTTTCAGCCAGAAATTCTGGACCTTAGTAGAAAGGCCTCTAGAGGAAAAGGATATTGGAGGCTACTTCTGCCCATTGTCCATGTCAATCCACACAGCTCCTTGAAGGCCAAGACTCTGGGCTGGATCCACAGAACAGTTTTTGTGCTTCTGCTTCCACAAGCAGAAGACCATGTTAGGAGTTAGTTTTACTTTGGGCTTATCCACCCTTACCTTTCCTCTGCTTCCCCCAGGCATGACCCACTTTTTAAAGCTCTGTATCCGAGCACCCCTGCCTGGCTTTTTGGGCTTTTTTTTGCTCCAGTGCTTTCGTCGTGTAAACCCATACTTTTACAGCTTGATCAGCACAAATGGCAATCTGCAGAAAACCCAACTGGACATTTGCTCTGGTTGAGCTGTTAAACGTGGACCTGCAGCTGCAAAGTATGGGACAAAAGGTAAGTGTAGATAAGTTGTAGCATGAGGTGTAACACAGCTCTTCAGTGAGTGAAAATGCTTAAAACACACCTTTGAATCCAACCCCCTGAATGCCAGTGCCCATCAAGGGAAGTGCTAATGCCCCAAGTTGAAGAAATTACCAGAAGGACATGCATTTATACTCCAATATGACCCCAAAGTTGCAAGTAATCTTGGGGTGTGTATCTCAGGTTGTGCTTTGCAGCCTCTTGAGATAGCATAATGCCTTTGGTCTAGTCATAGAATCATAGCACTGTAGAGTTGGAAGGGACTCCAAGTGTCATCTAGTCCAACCCCCCACAATGCAGGAATCTCAGCTGAAGCATCCATGGCAGATGGCCATCCAACCTCTGCTTAAAAACCTCCAAGGAAGGAGAACCCACAACCTCCCATTCTGCCTATAGCATTTATATTGCATGGACCTTTGCTTCAAAAGTCACCAGGTTGATGGTTCTTCCTGCAACATATATACAAAGAGTTAGTACTCGGCCTTCTCTTATAATTCTGCACTCATCTACACCTTCTGTCAGAGTTTTCGCCAGTAATAATACAACCAAACTGAACTATGCTGGGATTAAATTTGGCCGAAGTGTTTGCCCGCCTGAGCATCATCTTGTAATTAACAAGTGTCCCACGATTTCCAGAAAGTGGCAAATTATAGCTTGCGGCATACCAGTCCTGTCATTGTTTTTTGCCAGCGAGGAGAAGAACTATTTATATGCAGCTGCCATGAGCAAAACTGTAGTTGCGCACGTAATTTGCTGCAAACTTGGCCAAATAGTTGCACTTGAAAGCAAAAGGACCAAGAAGAAAAGACAGGGAAGAAATGGAGATGTTTACAACTAAGGGGAAAGAACAGAGAAAGATAGTCATAAGTCTTGTGGTGTTTGCCTCCTAGGATGGGTCATAAGGAAAGGGTTAAAATAGGTGTGATGTGATTGGCCAGTGAGAATGCAAGAGGGGAATAAAAGTTAGAGTGGGAGGTTTTGAAAGTCAGTTGAGTTGAGGTTTGGGAGTTGAAGTTGAGGTTTGGGAGTTGAAGAAGGAAGAGGGAGGTTTAGATGTGAGTTGGTAGAGTTGTATTGTGAGAGAGTGAGAGGAATTGTTAGGTGGAGTCAGATAGATAGTTGGAATAATCAGTTTGGAGTTGTTAGGAACTAAGAATAAGAAACTGACAAGAGAAAAATTAACTGAAACCATAAGCTTGTTCCTGCATTTAAAAATAAACTTGATTATTTGTTTATGTTAACAACTGACTGGACTCCGTGTGTCCCCATGAGATACAGGGTGGTGGCAGCGGAAAAAGCAATTGCAGTGGCGGCACAGGGTCAATAGACCGTCAAACGTCCGGGGCCCCTGTGTGTGATTGCCACAGTCACAGCCATTGATCATTCAGCAATGGCTTGAAATCTGTTCTAGAGTTGCTCAGTAGAATAAGACAGGTAAAAGAGACGGGCACAAGTAAGCCAAGTAAGTTCCTATAACATTCTGCTACATCATTTTACTTCACATTTTTCAATCTTGGAGGCTTTAAAGTGGCATTGGTCATTGCTACTGGAGGCACGGAATGAGCAAATGGGCCAATTTCAGTTTCTCATTTTTCCAATCTTACGTTCAATTCAGTTCAGCTCCACATCAGTTTAAATTTTCTAATCAGGAAATATTGCATTCATCATTTATTCGGCCTCCCATTTAACAGGATGGTTCTTGGAACTCCTTTTACACACTACTCTCTGCACAATCTCAAAGAGGCACAGCAATAAAACTTCATGCACAGTCTCGATTCTGCTCTAAAAACACATAGGCTCCGACTCTGGAATTTTTAAAAGGGGAGGGATGGTTGTATTCACTTGTAAACACAGTAAAGCTGACGTACCAAGATTTTGTGCTGCTGCTGATTTTGTGCTGATGATAGGCTTCTTCTTCTTCCTTTTGGTCTCTTGGAAGGGGATAGAAATGTTTAAGATTCTGAGAATAAATTCTCCTAACAGTGGGCAAGAGGTATGTAGTCAAATCCCTTCTCAAGAAATGGGATTTGTGCCTATGCTTCCTGCTTTGCAAGTTTGGCCTTTGGGGTTTGCAAGGTCAGTGATCTGAGATTTTAACTCAGTAATGCCTATCATCTCTTATTCATTGGCATCTAGTGACCTAATGAAACTGCATTCATAGATTTCTCTGTTAGAAAAATAAAGAAATACAGTCTTGTCTAGGAGGGGCTGGACTATATTTTGAAGAAAAAAAAATGAAGAAATTCCTATGCCCCACAAATAACCCAGAGATGCATTTTAAATAAAAGGACACATTCTACTCATGTAAAAACGCCAGGCAGGCCCCACAAATAACGCTGAGATGCATTTTAAATAAAAGGACACATTCTACTCACACAAAAACACGCTGATTCCTGGACTGTCCATGGGCCGGATTGAGAAGGTGATTGGGCCGGCTCCGGCCCCTGGGCCTTAGTTTGCTTACTTATGGGTTATAATGTAGCATTGGCTCATTTCAAAAACTTTTTGAAACCCACAGTAGGCATGTTTTTGGTCATTTTGGGTGGACCTTCCTTCCATGGGCAGTGAAAAAATATGTCTCTGAGTTAGTCCTAATTAGTGTTGATTATCATAGAAGTGGTTTGTGACATATTTCAAGTGAATCCAGATTGCTGTTGTTTTTTTTTAAATTAAAAAAATCTACTAAAGACAGTTTTACTATAGAGATGAATACAACAACACTGGTGTTAGCATCTTACTTCTTGCAGTAACAAGCAATTTTGATCATTCCAATTTATGTTAAGAAATTAAACTTCTGTAGTGTGTTAATAAATTTAATCCTAAAGACTCGCTTTCAGCAAAAGAAAGGGAGGGCGAGATTCAGCATGATTAAGAGTAGCGTAGGATGCTGGTCATTTTAGAAAAGCTGTCAGGGAATAGTTTTGGAATACATTTAGAATCCATGCTTCCAGGTTTACGGCAAAATATGCAACTTAGTAATTGGCTAATTCCTTCCAGTCTGCCTGGCTAAGCCCTCCCATGGCTGGGTATTGTACTAAGCCAGTCATAGCCTCAGGTTAGGTAGGTACTGATGATAGATCACCTCAAGATATTTTAAATCTGAAGATATGTAGACACATACACAATTACTTTCCCTTTCCCGACACAAATAGCATGAAAAAGAAAGGTCACATCCAGTAACCAAGGGATGGAATGCTTAGACGTCAGATTGTGTTAGGCAAACAGTGGAAACTAGGCTAATTGCAGGCATTTACTGGAAGTTTTGCTCCTGTGATTTACAATAGCCTTTTGCAGGGTGTGTGTGTGTCAAAAGTTCATGTGCTTGACATTTATACATTTTAGGAAGAAGGCCTCCCCCCCCCCAAAAAAAAAAACAATTTCCGTTTACACATCTTACATCACTAGAGATCATGAGCTAAGCCTTTTAATTGCGTATGCCTCTCCAACACAGTAGGATTTCAATTTTTTTTTGTATTGCACCATATATACAGGGAATCATGTGAGATGTTGGAATGGAGTGGGTGTTAACTGGAAGCAGCAGATGAACCGATGGGTTTCAGTTATGGGAAGTGAAGTGCAAAAAAATAGATGGGCGGTGGTCGAAGAGACTAGATCCTGGGGTTCAATTACTTTCCCCACTGCTGTCTTTGAAAAGAAGAGTTCTTGTCTGTGCCCACATGGCTTTGCCTTTTCAGCTGGAACTCTGTCGGCTCGTGGTTTTTGGCAGGAAGAAGCCAAGAAATGCACAGTCAGAATTTAACTTCCCAGAGCCAAGTAGTTGAAGTTAAGATGAAGCCGGAACGAAACAGCAACAAGTCAGGAGTAAAGCCAAGGACTGGCTGGTAGTGCAGAGTAGGAACCCTAGAAGTTTTATTCAGTTGTATGTGCATAGGATGATGGTGGTCAGGATAGCCTAATATTAAGAAATTAAATACTATAGCCATCCTAACAGGACTGCAAAAACAGTTCATAAATAGTCATTAAAATAACTAATGCACCACAGTCTAAGGGCCAGTTCACTCATTGGATAGGATGAACCTGGTTTTGCCATGGAATTAGGGCTGGCCCTACCATTAGGTAGAGTGAGGTGGCTGCCTCAGGTGGCAGATGATGCTGAGGGGCATGGAGCAAACAGAGCTGTGTGTGCAGCATGGTTTGTCTGGCACACCCTAAAGCAAGCCAGCTGCCCCAAGTGCAGTGGAATATGCTATCCTGTGATGTTAAAGTCAGATTCAACTGCTGGTCCAGTAAGCTGCTGTATGTGGAATGAGGAGCTGCTCCATCTTGTCCTTTGCCTCAGGCAGCAAAATGTCCTGGGCCAACACTGTGCAGAAGTGCACACTTGCCAGGAAGTCGTAGCCTCTCTTAGGTCACATCCACAACATACTTTCAAAGCAGTATTGTACCATTTTAACAGTCATGGTTTTCCCCAAAGAATCCTGGGAACTGTAGTTTATTAAGGGTGCTGGGAACTATAGCTCTGCAAGGGGTTTGTGTGTGTGTGTGGGGGGGGAGAGCCATGGTATAATAATGCTTTAAATGAAGTGCTATTTAGAAAAAGAGGTGCTGGAACTCTCATAAATGCCTCTTTTCTTCTCTTATAATGGCAATGGTTCCCACCTTGAGAGGTGCTAGAACTGAGTTCCAGTAAGTTCCAGCTAAAAAAAGCCCTGTTTAAATGGATGGTGGGTGGGACCTTATCTCCCTTATGCATGCATGTGTTTGACATTTTACATTTTTATATGTTCCCTTAAAATATCTTAGGTGATCACCTAGGAAAATGTTGTTTGGAGAGACCCTAACATTCATTCCAAAGTTCTGATTATTTCCATCATGTGTTCTAATGAACAGTTTCGATTCTGCCACCCTTGTCACTTTGCATTACTCTTTTTGCATAACAAGTTCAGATTCTCTCATCCAGCTGCTAGATATGTTTACTTCCCTATTATGTTTGATCACAGAATGACTTTTTCCAATGTTTCCTGCCTTCTAAAGAGTAAGCTGTAAGGGAGTAGGGTATGAATGAGAAGTGCTAGAAAGAACTGGCCAGTTAGTACCTTGAAGCAGCCACAGTCTGCAAGCTAGCTAGTGTTAATGGAAAGAATACAGTAAATGGGGAAATTAGAGAATGCAATGAAACTATAAAGCAAAAGATGAAACCAGATGGCTGGAGAAACACGACAAAACCAAACACAGGATTACACACACACACACACACACACACACACACACACACACAGAGAGAGAGAGAGAGAGAGAGAGAGAGAGAGAGAGAGAAAATAAGCATCTGAAATGCTGATGTGCCTATTGACCCTTGCTCCTGAAGATTTACTAGCAATAAAAGCTGGAATGAAGGAAAATGTGAGCGGAAAATGGAAATGGAAAACTGGGCAAAGACAGAACTCTGGATCAATTGCTACAGGCCCTCGGGCTTTTATGGCATTTGATACGTATACCGCCCATGGTGCATGAAACAAGGGCTCTAAAATGTATAGTCCTGCCTGCATTTGATACTTCATTTGCCAACTGCTAACAATGGATTGCCTTATGCTCCGTCAAAATGTAGACCGGCAGTGAAGTTCTCCTGCAGCCTACCGCAGGCTGATGCAGCCCACCAGCCACGCACCTTTAGTTATACTGCTGCTTGTCTTGCACAGTAGAAACAGCGAGGATTTCAGAGAGATGGAGTGTGCGGGGATGTGCATAGTTGCTCTGTGCATGACTTTTGCCCTGCAGAAGCCTCTCCCCAATGCTCTCCTTGCACTGGGTTCATGGCTGTGGGTAGGTAGTTTCTGAAGATACGGACGATGTCCCTGTGAGCTGGAACCATGAAAGCTCTGAATCCCAGCTTAAATGTGCTTAGCAGGCTACCACACTGCAGACATGACCTCAACGGACATACCCGCCAACATTTCTCCAATGAAAACAAGGATGTCCAATTCCATAATAATAATTTTATTTTTTATACCTTGCTCAACTTACTGGGCTGCCCCAGCCACTCTGGGTGGCTTCCAACATATGTAAAAACATAATAAATCATTAAACATTTAAAAACTTCCCTATGCAGGGCTGCCTTCAGATGTCTTCTAAAGGTTGTATAGTTCTTTATCTCATTGGCTCGGGGGCCACATGACTCCATACCCTCCAACATTTCTCCAGTGAAAATAGGGACATCCTCAGGAAAAGCGGGACATTCCAGGATCAAATAAAAAACTGGGGTGGCTTCTGTAATTCTGGGACTGTCCCTGGAAAAAAGGGACACTTGGAGGGTCTGATAGCACTGGGGCTGGGGTCAATGCAGGGAGCAGAGTGAATGTGTGTTGTCTTGCTGCATTGGATCAAGTGAATTACAGTGATGTGAGCCTGGACCCCCAAATAGGGCAGATATGGAAGTTCTACCTGTGATATGATGCCTGTAACAATGGCCTGTTCCCACCTCCATGACATTATTTGCTTTTTCAGCCAAACTTAAGTATCATGGGATGAGTCGTAGTTCAGTGACAGTGCATCTCTTTTGCATGCAGAAGGTACCAGGTTCAATTCCCGATGTTTCTGAGCACAATTCAGAGTGTTGGTGCTGACCTTTAAAGTCCTAAGCGGCCTCGGTCCAGTATATCTGAAGGAGCGTCTCCACCCCCATCGTTCTACCTGGACACTGAGGTCCAGCACCGAGGGCCTTCTGGCGGTTCCCTCACTGAAAGAAGCCAAGTTACAGGGAAAACCAGGCAGAGGGCTTTCTCCGTTGTGGCGCCCTCCCTGTGGAAGGCCCTCCCATCAGATGTCAAAGAGAACAACAACTACCAGACTTTTAGAAGACATCTGAAGGCAGCCCTGTTTAGGGAAGCTTTTAATGTTTGATGTATTACAGTATTTTAATATTTTTCTGGAAGCCGCCCAGAGTGGCTGGGGAAGCCCAGCCAGATGGGTGGAATATAAATCATAAATAATATTTCTTCTTCTTCTTCTTCTTCTTCTTCTTCTTCTTCTTCTTCTTCTTCTTCTTCTCCTCCTCCTCCTCCTCCTCCTCCTCCTCCTCCTCCTCCTCCTTCTTATCTCCAGGGAGTGGAGGAGAGACACCCCCTGTGCCTGAATTCCCAGAGAGTCACTGTCCATCATAGTAGATAATGAGCTGGATGGACCAATGGTTTGGCTTCAGTATAAGACTGTTTCCTATGCTCCTAAATGATGAATAATCTTATGTGAACCAAACCCATGGCCACAGAAGATAGATAGCAAATAGGGCAGAGTATCACCTCGGTATCAGCTATGAAGTGCAGTTTTCAGCTTCATTTCAAACACAGAACCACAGAAAAAAGGCTGGCTTTCCTTAGCAAGAGCACAGAGTCTCGCCTTGAAGGGTTCTCCTTCAAAAATTAAGAACTCTTTGTTTCCCCCCCTTAACCAGTTAAAGCCGTTTCAGAATTTGGATCTGCTGCTCTTGCTGGAAGGAAAATGTCATTGATTACAAATCATGTACAAGGTTATAGTGAAAAGTGCCTTCCTTCCTGGGTCTTTCTTTTAAAAACACATTTGCCTGCCTCTGCATCATGAGATGCTGGTTGGGACCACCCAGTATGGGAATGAAAAGGGCCATTGCAAATTGGAAAATGCTTCATGTTGAACCAATTTATGGACTATCCATTTTCAAGGCATACGAACGCAACAAATCCACTGAATTTTGTGCCTATGGCAATGCATCTATATGTGTATGTATATGTGTGTGCACATACACGAATACAGGAATTGTGAACGCATTCTCTGAGTGCTGATTGTTACGTAGTGCCCAAATCACAAAACAGTGCCATCCACAAACAAGAACGAGGTATCAGTAGCTCCAAGAACCCAAACATTTACAGAACTACAGAAAAACCCCCAACACCTCTGTAAAAATAGCCTGGGGCAGGGGGCAACCCCTTAAAAAAAGCGGAGTGGAAAATCCAGAAAATCAGGGAAGGGGGAAAGCAGTGGAGTATCATTGAAGTGGGCATGCCTGGATGTAACCCTGAAAAGGAACAATCCACACTGAAATGTGTTGCAGTTCCCACTTGTCTACTCTATTCCCAATGTTCAGCTGTGAGTGCCTATGTAGCATAAATAAAACCACCCAACAGCCCAAGAAGGAGGCGCCAGTGGACTTGGGGGAACCCTGATGCTTGCAGAAGGACAAAAAAATATTCACAGGGGGGGAAACCTCAAAAGGGAGGGACACAAGAAACAGCCCGATGAGGACGGAGCAGAATGAGAGGGCATGGACTGCTGGCTGAGAGGGAAGGAAGGAACACTGGGTGGGAGGAAGGGAGGGAGAACAGACTATCTTGAAGGATAGCTCAGCCTGTAGAGCATGAGACTCTTCATCTCAGGGTCGTGGGTTTGAACCCCATCTTGGGCAAAAGATTCCTGCATTGCAGGGTTGTTTTTTTTTTTTCCTTTTTCCTTCTGTGATGGAACTCCATACATCCCCTTCCCCCCTACCCATAGACTTCCCTCAACTTCCCCCTCCCGGTTCTTTCTAATATTTTCTCATTCTGCATATTCTAATCTAATCTTAATATCATTCTTCTTTACCTAAAAACTCTAATTTCTTCCAAAATCTTTTATATCAAACCATTTACATCCCATATTCTACTTACTTATTTCCACATCATTTTTCCACATCTACCATATTCTATTTTGTTAATTGTAAGGGTTTACTCAAAACCTGCTAGTGAGTCTAGTTCTTTACAATATTTCTGTATACAGTATATAAAATAAATACATTCCAATCTTTTGTAAAGTCTTTGCTGTCCTTCTCTTTTGATCTTGCTGTAAATTTCGCCATCTCTGCATATTCCATCAACTCTGCAATTCTATGATTCTATGTTGGAAGAGAGCATGTTGGATTGAGTTGAACCGTGAATAGCAGCAACTTTTTGTTTTCGGCATACTTCTCTCTCTCTCTTTCTCTCTCTCTCTCTCTCTCTCTCTCTCTCTGTGTGTGTGTGTGTTAATCTAGCCAGCTAAGTAACATTATGAAGCAATAGTGCTTACTCTATTGGTACACATCAGACTATTTTATAGTTGCTCTTTGTTGTTTCAGCTCAGTGAAACAGCACATGAAGCCAAAATTGGGTGTGTTTTAACTCACTGCTTTTTTCCCATTTTCAAGGCTACATAGAGCAGAATTCAAGAGAAAGCAGCCACCGACCTCTTCCCCAGTCCCAAATTTGTATCCAATAGGATTAGGAAATTCCTAACAGATGTTTAATTGCATTTTTGTTTCAGAATCTGGATCTGCATAATGTATGTGGCCATCTGCAAAACCCATAGAGATGCAAAATGATGACCTAAGAATAGAAGCTTTGACCAAATCCTGTCCAGTCCAGCACCCTGTTTTCTAGAGTGGCCAGTGGGATGGCTTGGGAAGCCTACAAGCAGATTAGTCCTCTCCTGCTGATCTTTCTCAGCAATGTGTCTGATCCTAGAGGTGGCATACATCCATCATCAAGACTAATTGCTATGGAGAGCTTTATCCTCTATAAATTTGTCTAATTCCTTTAAAAAAAACACCTCTAAGTTTGTGGCCATCACCACATCTTATAGCAGCAAATTTCAGAGGTGAGTGATGAGCTGTGTAAATAAGGACACATCGTTTTGTCTGTTTTGAACCTCCCACCCCTCAGCTTCATTGGATGATCCCAGTTCCTAATGCAGTGAGAGGCAAATGCAAACTTAGTTATTTAAAATGTTTCTGTATTTCTCCACATCATGCCTGGCTTTAATGAAAGCTGGTAAGTTTGATGAACTTCTATCACACCATCCCTTGTTTTCCTTCCTCCTCCTTCCTAACTAAAACCAAACCGAGTAACTGGCATGCTCTAGAAATACACTTTAGAGAGTGGAATGGAAGCTGGACTGATTGGGAACAGATAAAAATAAAATAAGAGCTTTACACAGAGTCAGACCATTGCTCCATGTAGCTCAGTACTGTTTACAGGGACTGGCAATGGCTGTCCAGGATTTCAGACCCTGTAATTGCTTGGGGGTTGAATCTGGGACCTTCTGTCTGCTCTACCACTGAACCAGTATCTTTCCCCATACTCTTGAAACAGCTAAAAGGCCAGGAGACTGTACCACAGGGTTCATTTTGATTCCTCATCTAGGGTGTATTGGAATTGTTGATGTATGTGCAGCATCTACTCTTGGGTTTTCTTCTTTTAATTGACTTGCAGCAGAATTTCCTTTTAATTGAGCTTCTTTATTGTTTACAAAAGGTTCCACTGGCCAAATACAAATACCATAGCACAATCTTTTCTTCTTCCAACCATTCAACCAGAGACCCAATACTGACTCGTGCTCATTTACACACTGACACTTTACTCTGACCCTTGTTGATCGCATGCCCTTAATAAAGGCACCTGTTGCTGGGTAGAATTTTCTGTTGCCTAGCAACCTGCTCAAGACCAATTCTCAAGTTCCTTGTAGAATATTCCAACAGGAACACAAAAGGAAAGCCACCCCAAAGTGCTGGTTTCAATTTGGCCTCACAAGTAAAGCAACCACATTTATCTTCCTGTGTGTTAGAACTTTCTGAAATACGAGTCTTGAGACTATGATGAAAGTGACAGGTTTTGATTTGCCATTAGAGTCCTCCAGAAACATAAGAAGAACCCTGCTAAATCAAACAGCATCTTTGTTCTGATACCTGATTATCTGTTGTTGTTCTTAGCTGTACTGGTTGTTCTCGCTGTATTTAATCCTGGCATTTAAAAAACTGTACTGCTTCCCTGGGATCCCTTGTTGATGAATGACGGGCTATAAATATTTTGAGTGGTAGCATTGCTCTGAGCAATGAACGCAACATCATTGCAAGGAATCAGAGGACACAGCAGTAGCCCGAGGTAAGTACCCACCACTACCAGGGAAACCCCAGTGGTTCCCACCCAATATACATCCCATAGTAGCTCTCCCTAACACTATGCATAATGGATCATGAAAGTGCAAACTTGAGGCATCTGGAACTTCCACCGTATCTGATGAAAGCAGACACACTCATTTAGCACTTTATTTATTTGTTCAACAAAATCTATATATAGCTTGATTGCAATGAAACCTCCAAACAATTTACAAAATGTAATTGACTCAAGGTAGTACTGAAGGCAGCCTCCACCAAGCTCATCCCCCTAGTAACTGGATGAAGTCTAAATTTCCATGTCCTCCACCTGCCCCCATGAGTGTGAATTCCGATTGGCCACTATCTCCCTGCCACTATGTGGGGGGAAACTTGTCCTGATATGTCTGTAACGATGCAGAACTTGAATTAAACAACATTTAATCTCCCTTCTGTACAGTCCAGAAGGAAAGTCTTTTCTATTTTTCAACCGTTGAGGGAGTTCCAAGGAGCACAGGGTGGAACCAGACTTTTGCTCACAGATGCCCTATGGAAGCTTGTCCAAGGCTGGTAACCCCTCCATACCAGGACACTATTTTAGATCCACCACCCAGCAACCTGGACCCAGCTATGACCATGGATCTGCAGGTCATGGTGAGACCAAGGAAAACATTTCTATTTGCCTTCCCTTCCTTAACACAGGTATTTATTGGGGTTTCACTTCTCATTTCCATCTCTGCCTCTCTTATTCCCTCAATTTCAAATTCTCTGAATCTCTGTGTTAGTCCAAACTGCAGTCATTTACAGCTGATCTAACCCCTAGGTGCTTAAGCTGATGGGTTTGAGTAGCCTGTGCAACTTACAACCACTAAGCATCTTGATATTTTCTATTTCCGTTGTGGGGCTTCAAGCTGTACAGCCATTCACTTACTGCCTGCAATTTTTTTGTAAATAAACTGTTATATTAATTTAGATAGCCATTTATTGAATTTTCCCCAGATAAGCAATACAAAATTCTAATAAGATAAGCAAGACAGTTTTAACAAATGTGCTCCACTCAGTTCATTGAAACGGGAATATTTTTTGTTAAATTATTTTCAGGTAATGGCTGTTATATGATTTGTTCAACTCACAACAGCTGCTGGCTGTATTTATTTTTCTTAAATGTCAGCTGTGTGATAAGTCTCTAGAATGCCTCTCAAACTTTTCATTTCTTTTCTCCTTTTATCACAATTCAAAGAAATATTCTGCAGGAGTTTTTGGGTTTTTGTTGTTGTTATGGTGTGTGTGTGTGTAGAGAGAGAGAGAGAGAGAGAGAGAGAGAGAGAGAATGGAAAAAAACAATTCTCAACTTGGAAGGTCTTACAGGCAAAGGAAGAAAGAGTAATCTGAAATTGGGGGTGGTGCTTCTCTTTGCTACGACAAAGTCAGTTATACAAGAAATCTATCCAAAATGGATTAAAGTCAGAGGGAATGGTTCCATTTACTCGGCTGAAAATTGGAGCAGGCCTGCAGTTTTTCTTCACAGTGACCTGAGGTAAATCCCACAAAAGAAGAGAAAAAAAGAGTGTATTGTTCATTGGCAGAAGAATGGGACACACAGAGACTTTTGCAGGCTTGTTTTTCATTAAGAGGGGAAAGTTGCAGTTTGCTATAAACGAGCTGCGTGCCCATTTCCTCTTTCTTGGCAAATTTTCCTTCTCCTTCCAGTATGGATGTATGGATGAATGCCGCATGTTGAACAATTTCAATCTTGGCTGTTACCCTTTTATAAAACTCTCTCTCTCTCTCTCTCTCTCTCTCTCTCTCTCTGTGTGTGTGTGTGTGTTTTTAAATGCTGTTACCCAAGAAATGCCCTAAAAGCATATGTGGAACAGCACCACCCAAGTTGCTGGAGCATACAGCCTTCGCAATTGCACCTACCATGTGTTTTAACGGAGAGTAGAAACACAAGGTCACTGTGTGGGCAGCAGCAATAGCGGATGTTGAGCAGCTTGCAATGTGATACCTGCTTATCTACCTGCCATGTTCTCATTTGTCCCACATGCCCATTGCACTTTCATTACTGAAGTCCATCGAATGTTGCATTCTCCATCACTGACTGCATGGGAGCAGAGCACTCATTATGTTACTTTTCTTGCTTCTGAACTGCGCTTTGCTTCGCACGAGCTTATAACTGAAATAATTCGGCATGGGTATGTTTGATGTTTGCAATGTTTGACAAAATTAATAAAATTTCTTTGTAAGAAACCACTGATTGCCTGATTCTCTATTTTCAATGCAATGTCTCAGATTTATAAATATTTGCCATATAAACTGACAGGAGTCGAGGTGAATTATCTTCCTTCTGATTCTTTCAAAAGTAACCAGGAGCTTGTAACTTGAAAACTGGATCAGGCCATAGGGAAGCAACTGTGAACATAAGAAGAACCCTGCTCTATCAGATCATCTAGTCCAGCAACCCTGTTTTCCACAATCACCAATTAGATCCCTATGGCAGGGGTGGGGAACCTCAGGACCATGAGCTGAATGTGACCCCCACCCCAGGATTCAAAATGCTGTCCTTGGTACTCTTCCCATTCTACACCCTCTCATATCCCTTACTCCGGACCTTTGTCTTGCTGGAATGTGACTCTGAACTGTGATTGTGCTTTTTGCTTTCCTGAATGGAGAGATGTGGAGGGACATAGATGTAGGAATGGATTTAGGCACTAGGAGAGAATATAGGAGAGCCAAAGATGAGCTTGATAAGCGTCTTGTTGGTCTTTTTAATTGTCTGACTGCAACTGCAAAAAATTGAGGGTAGGAAAAGGTTTTGTCATGTACTCAGGTGGCCACAGTGGATGACTAGATGACTACGTTAGATGTACAGGGTCACAGAGTCTGCAGGTGTGAACAGTACACACAAAAAAACCTGTCTCTCTCTGTATGAGTGTGTCTGGCTTTTAATTAAGCATTTTTTCCCGGAGTGGGGATGGCAAGAAACTACTTCATAAGTATATTCAATGTCTTTGAATTCTGTTATAAACCAGAAATTGACCACGAACTGGGCAACATCCAAAATACTTCCCCCTTAGTCAAAGATTATGTGTGTTTCTTGGTATGTGCAGCAAGGCTTTCTAGTTTCATTCCAGCTAGCCACAAATGTGCTTTTTAAAAAAACCCACTGGCTAATATATTTGCATGGAAATAATGATAAATGCTCATTTTCTACTATCTTATCTATTAGTATGAAAGTACATTCTCCCCTCAGATCATCAAGCCCCGAGAAAAGGTTTTACAAGTTGCTGTTTTGCTATTTGGACTTCCCAAGAATGCAAATGTTTTCTGGCAGAACTTGACTTCATGTTAGCTATTTACAAATTATAGCAATCTCTGGGGAAATTTGATTTAGTACAACAAGCCTGATCCACGATGCCTTCATCTCCCCTTCATGGCACAGCACAGAGAATTTTAAAATGGGTGGAGGATGAGCCAAGGAAGAGATTGTTGATCGGGGCTATTTATAAAAAAACATATGGCTCCCTTGCTAGAACAACTCCACTGGCTACTGGTCTGTTTCAGGGCACAATTCAAAGTGCTGGTTATCCCCTATAATGCCCTCCACAGCTTAAGTCCAGGCTATCTGAAAGACCGTAAAAACCTGCCTGGGTTTTGAGATCTTCAGGGGAGGGCCCTTCTCTCAGTCCTACCACCCTCCCAGGGACGCTTGGTGGGGACGCGGTACAGGACCTTTGTGGGAATGTTCAGGGATGCAGGAGAGGATATATTGTTTGATTATAGCCTTTCCAACTTGTGTTAACAAGTTCACAATTTAGCAGAGTAACATTCCCCTTTTTAAACTCACAGCGGATGTGTTTGCTCAGGCTCGCTAAAGCCTCTGTAATAACTGTTCTGGTATTTTCTCCATATTCCCTCATAAAAGATAAGACACGACACAGTCTTCTATAAAAGTATAAAAAGAGTTTACTCACATTCTGTTCACAATCGGATCGCAGAAGGCAGACTTAGCTTAATGAAGTAACATACACTTGGAAACTATCTCATAAGGAGACAGTCCCTTGTTCTCTCTTGACTGCTCTTGTGTTTCACATCCCACAACCTTCTCAGTGGCTGCTTCCAGACTTTGGAACTCCCTCCCTAGAAAATTTAGACTGGCCCCCTTCTTCCACTAGCAGGTGAATACATCCTTGTTCCAACAGGCTTCGGGGAATTGACTGCTTTTGTGGGGGCTGTCTCTCGGCAGCTGCCTGAGGGGATCCCACCAGCAGAACATTCAGCTGCTCACTTGCACATTTAGCAGGTGGAATCCGTGCCAGCGGGGTGACACTGTTAATCTCCTGTGGGCAGAGGTTGGATTGGGAGACGTCTACCTAGTCCAAATCCCCTCCACTCCAGTGTAATGGGAGTTTGGATTTCACCCTTATTCTGTCAAGTAAGTATGCTTTCGCCTCAAATACTACTTCACCAGTAGGGGGAGAAAAAAAAAAGCTCCAGTGGAAGGTTCCAGAATTTCTTCCCTCAAATGTTTCATGAGGGAAATTAATAGGACTCTTTTTAGGATTAGGATATCATATCTTGGAACCAGGCAAGGATTGGATTAGATAATCCACTGGACCCTGCCAGCTCTATGATTATCCTTCCGTGATTCCTGAGGAGAAAAATATAGCAGAAGACAGTAAATATGCAACTGTACAGTAAATCTTTCAAAATAGCTTTTGCAGCCCTTGGCCAAATGTACAGCTCAGCTTTATGACCCATTACCCCATCTCAAATTTATGAACCCCAAGACTGTTATTTGTTGACTTCAAACACTTATATCCTACTGTTGGTTAGCATGATGCAAACACACCAGTGGACCTAATCCAGTGGTTCCTGCCAGCACATTTGCACTGCACCAACCTTGCTTCCATAATTGTAAGCATCTTCAGCTGAATTCTGCATGATCTAGATTTCTGATAGTGGTGAGGATTGAACATTCAGCTGAACAAGGACTGCATACACTTGACGCCTTCCCAAAAAGAATGATGGGAACTGTAGTCTACTCCTCATGGAGCTATAATTCCCAGCAGTGTTAAACTACAGTTCCCAGGATTCTTTGGGTGTGTGGGTGTGCTTTAATTTATTTATTTATTGCATTTATACCTCACCTTTTTCTCCAAAGAGCTCAAGGTAGTGTACATGGTTCTACTCATTTAATCGCCCAACAACAATCCTGTGAAGAAGGTTAGGCTGACTAGCTAGTGACTGGCTCAAGATTACCCAGTGAGCTTCATGGCTGAGTAGGGATTTGAACCCTGGCCTCCCAGGTCCTAGTCTGATACTCTAACCACTATACCACACCGGTTCTTATATGTGCTTTAAGTAGTATGCAGTCAAAGCTTTCAGATCTTCCTGCTCTACAATGGAAGGGTGGAGGTGGAAAGAGTGTGGCTGTTGTACACAGCTCCCTATTCATTGTTTGAGCTTAAGTATTGCTGTGCCAATTGCTTTTTCCTACCTGCTTTGTTTTCACCGATTTTGTAACGATAAAAACAAAAGTCACTGTGAGAACCTGATTTTCCCATTTGATCATTTTCCGTTTGCCATAGAGACATCACAGTTTTGTCTACGATGAGAACGTGTGCTTCAAAGCTGCAATGTGAAATAAAAGGATGTTTGGCCCTCGTTCCAAATGGAGACAACAGCAAGTTGATTCGCAGATCTGTGAGGTAGGATGGACCAGCCTTTTGGCTATTTCCCTCAGGCTCTGGATATGGGCTTCCAGGAATAATTTGGCTGACCGATGTCGGAAAAAGGAGAGCTCATCTTCTTAGGACTTTCCACAAACCTGAGCGGTTTTCTAGCCTGGCTTTCTTTAAAACAAGCAGTTTGACTCTTCCCCTTCGGCCAATAATCAGGGAGGGGGGCACTCCTTTTGCTTTCCCAGAATTCTGTGAGTTGGACTTCGGCTCCTTTGAACTGACGGTTATGACATAGGGCCAGCTCCAAGCAGGCTTTCTGGTGCCATACCAATTGGTAGACCCTGAAGGACTTATCTGATGGCGTCAGCAACAGTGGGCCTTGGTGTGCAATCATGGGAAATATAAATGAAAACTTGACCTCGCCACCCAATGCTGCTTCGAGTGCCAGACTGGAAAAATTAAAAGGAGAACCCAAAGCAGGTGGCAGTGCTGGGGCTGCCAGCTACCTGAGAATATCAGGTGTGGATGTCATGACCGGAGAAAGGCCAGCTCAGAATGGGTGCTGTTTCTTCTTAACATGGCAGTTAAGCAAACATCGAAATGGCATTTCATGTGAGATCACACTTTTAAACAAAAATCTTGGCAGTTTCTTCCAGTCTGGCGTTCATTGGCACCAGACAAATGCGAATGGCAGCCTAAGTTTAAACCTATGTGTAAAATTACAGGAGACTGAACACTTACTGCCATAAGTTTATTCGATTTTGCTTCATATTTATTTTATTTTCACTGATTCATATATTCTGTGCTATTTTCTGGTAAAACATATTCAGAATGAATATATATATATATATATATATATATATATATATATATATATGCATTTGAATAACAATGAAAAACAACACCAACATAACTACATACATGAAACAGATAGGTAGCCGTGTTGGTCTGCCATAGTCAAAACAAAAAAAATTCCTTCCAGTAGCACCTTAAAGACCAAATAATCTTCCCAACAATAAATAATCAATAAATAATTATATAATCTTCCCAACAATACTATACTAGCTACTACTTAGTTGGTCTTTAAGGTGCTACTGGAAGGAATTTTTTTTGTTTTTACATACATGAAAAACATACTGGTGCATGTGTTTGTGTACACACATTGCTGGATATGAATTGGCCGTAAATGCAAGTAAATATCTGGTTATCATACCGCTTCTGATTTCATTTGGGTTGGGGTAAGTCCTCAGAAAGCTTTAAGGATACATTTCTGGATATATTCATAATTAAATGGGGGGAAAGCAAAGACTTACCTCTGAGCAAATATTCATAGAATTGTGCTACAAAATGTTTTAATTTGGCTGGATTGAGCCCTTAACAGGGTGGTTAACACACAATTTCTTCGTATTATTGTGTATATTTAAATCCAATTAGTAGAAATGTGTCTGCTTTCCTTATTTAAGTGGTATTTACGTCTGATTGTCAGACCACTTTGATTTGTCCACAGCCACTGTGGCTGTATTCTGTATTCTGTTTACAATATGCCCTCCTTTCTATACTTCTTGGGATACTTTTGCTTTTAATATTGAAGAGCATGATTCAAAATGTTTTCAGATCTGGTCCTCGCATAGAATCTGGTTTCTCAAAATATACTCCACTGGTCAGAACATTCCATTTCCTTAACCTACTTACCAGCTCCTTTTTACTCCTGAAGAAGGAGCTATTTGAATTGCTCAGGGCTACCATGTCACATTGTTTAATTAGGCTGATTTGTTTTATGGATGGTTAATAACCACATTCAGGCTCACAACCGAAGGTGTTTACATGGGAAGGCGTGTGGTGTGGTGAGGTAGTTTCTCTCAGATGTGATGGGCTGTTTCACAAGCAGATGAAAACACAGCAGCCCCGGCTAATTAACTTGCATCTTGCTGTCAAGGCACTTGAACCTGGTGACTAATTGAGCCTTTTTAAACCAAATGAGTTTCCTTCTGGATTCTCTCTCTCCCCCCCCCCCTTGGCTACCTATTCTAACATACAATACGTATAAAGGTGTATTAAAAGTCATTCTGTTGAGTGAAAGTTGGATTCTGGCAAAACCCTTTAGTCTAATCAAGGAGCAAAGTTGCTTCTTTTATAGTTTTGCTTCTCGGAGAATCTAACCCCTCAAGACAATTCTTTAAGAATCTGGAGAAAACATGCTTTTGTGAAGGGCCAAAATAACCCTAAGGGGTGCAATTTTACTCTTTCTGTAACCTGCATATTTACTTCGTAAAGGCCAGTTTTCAGTTGGAAGCAAAACAGAACATTAGGGACGAGTTCTCAAAAATTGCTCACAAACATTCGCGTTTCTACTTTGAGTGTTTTTCTCTTACATCAGAGTTTCCTGTTCCCTTCCCATTTATACTGCTCTCCCTGAGCCCCTTTTGCAATTAGTTTCAGAGACGGGCTCTTAGCAGACATTCCTAGAGAGGCTGCAGTTCTTGCAGACTTCAAAGCAATAGACGTGGCTTGTCACCCTGGGAAGATAGCCATCTAGGAGAAGAAAAACTCTGATCCTAAACCTCCATTGCCTTGTGGGATATCTTTGGGAGACGAAAAAGCTACGGAGTAAATCCTACACACTGGGACGCAGGTGGCGCTGTGGGTTAAAGCCTCAGCGCCTAGGGCTTGCCGATCGAAAGGTCGGCGGTTCGAATCCCTGCGGCGGGGTGCGCTCCCGCTGCTCGGTCCCAGCGCCTGCCAACCTAGCAGTTCGAAAGCACCTCCGGGTGCAAGTAGATAAATAGGGACCGCTTACCAGCGGGAAGGTAAATGGCGTTTCCGTGTGCGGCTCTGGCTCTGGCCAGAGCAGCGATGTCACGCTGGCCACGTGACCCGGAAGTGTCTCCGGACAGCGCTGGCCCCTGGCCTCTTAAGTGAGATGGGCGCACAACCCCAGAGTCTGTCAAGACTGGCCCGTACGGGCAGGGGTACCTTTACCTTTACCTTTAAATCCTACACAAAGCTGGAGCAGAGTCCCTAAGATGGTTGGATGGTGCCTCGTACGCCTCCTTCTGGCAACTCCTGCAGCCACATTGGTGCTAAATTTATTGCTCTGCTTTCCTTTGGACTACATCACTGAGGCTGAGAGTGGGGTCTCGTCATTTGGGAAGCCCAGGACCTCCCTACACACTGCCCTGGCTTGCACCCATGGTTGTCACTCTGGAGGTGCAAATGCAGCAATATGACTTCATACCCAGAGGTGCACTCCCTTCTTTCTTGAGACAGGTGGATGCCAATAACAGCAGCAAAGTTTTCCTGGAGTGAAGGCCTGGAGAACAGTTAGAAAAGGACCTAGCACTCAGCATGTTGAGTAAATAACAAATAGAACGTGCTGTTTTCATAAACTGGATCAGCATCTCCTCTGGAAAATAACCTGCTTGGCTAAACAGCTGGAGCAGGCAAAACAGCTTGCTGAGGGTGGTGAACCAGAGGGCAATGGAAGGGGAGGTAAAGAGAGGAAGAAGTCCATTTATCATCAGTTAACACAGCTTTTACCAAGGTAAAGTACCGCAGTGTTCATGTAACTATTTGGTAAGCAGGTTGGCCTAGTTCATAGCAGGGAAATATTCGACAATGCATGAAAACACCCTCAGAACAACACCGCCAACCACAGCACGTTATGTCAGCAATACTCATGCCGTTTTGCCAGGTTGCCAGATAATACCTCCACAACTAACTCTTGGTTGGCTGTCAACAGAATTAACCCTTAAGGTACTAACTGAATGACCCCTGCTGTTGCACTTCCAACAGATAGAGCAGAGACTGTTTTACCATAGCACAACTGGTTGGACCTCACTGGGCATCGCACTGCAGGAGGTGCCACAACAATGCTGTAGAACAGAGCTCAAGAGGCAGGGGGTGCCAAATTTTAGCACTGCACAGGGTGCTGTTGAAAGTTGAGAGCCCAAAGTCTGCCACTGGATATAGTTTAGGATTTGTTCAGGGGTTCCTAGAACCCCTGACACTCTTATTTGTGCTAGACCAGGGGTCAGCAACCTTTTTCAGCCATGGGCCAGTCCACCATCCCTCAGACCATGTGGTGGGCCGGACTATATTTTTTTGGGAAAAATGAACGAATTCCTATGCCCCACAAACAACCCAGAGATGCATTTTAAATAAAAGCACATATTCTACTCGTAAAAACACCAGGCAGGCCCCACAAATAACCCTGAGATGCATTTTAAATAAAAGGATACATTCTACTCATGTAAAAATACTCTGATTCCTGGACTGTCCATGGGCTGGATTGAGAAGGCAATTGGGCCGCATCCGGCCCACGGGCCTTAGGTTGCCTACCCCTGTGTTAGACCAACCTGGAATGCCACTATTTACTATCACTTTGCAATTCCTGCCAGAAAAGAACAGTCTTTTTTTCTGATTTGCCCTGGATCCATTGAAATGATACAGCACTGCTGTTTTGAGACTTGTCCATAAAATGCATCTTTTCTCCACAGCCACTCCCTGTTTCATCAGGCACATATCCATCCAGAAAGGCGGTTGTTCTGGACCTTGGACAAGACGGTTCATTTCTGTATTATCCAAGCCAATTTGGGGCATATGGAAACACTATGCAGCATTCCCACTGAAAGGCCAACAATCCTAGCTCGGAGGGTTGAAAGCAGTCGACAGAGACCTTTTCCTTCTATCGACTCTTCTCACCTACCTTGCCACTAATGCAGGGTCCCACTATTTGTCTGTTTGAAATATGGAGAGAAAGTGAGGTACGCACTGCTAAGGCAAGTGCACGGTGAACATTGGCTAATTAAAACAAAGCCCTCCTGACTGCGCACACTTGTCAGGAAATCTTTATTAGGATATTTATTCCTGTTGTGTCACAGATTGTTTGTATTAAGTTTCCCCTACCCTGTTTACTGTTCCAGGCGATTTTGGGTAGAATTGAAAGTGGAAGAGGTTGAGACAGGGAGCACGAGGCAGAGCAGCTGTCTCGTTCTTTCGATGTGTGTGTAGTATTTTAATGTGCTTCTAATTATTCATGTGTGGGAGTGTTGTCAAGAAAGGCAGGGTGTGTGGTTCCTCTTGTTCCTCTGCATCTATTGTGGTTTCAAAGTTTAAATGGGACACAAATGTGGTTTACAGTGCGTGGCAAGATGCAGTTAGAGAAAATTGGACTTTACAAGACAAACACAAGCAAGGAAGGAGAGTGTGTGCATGAACAGCGTGTTCCTGTTTGACGGGGGCAAGGGGGGAATACGCCAGGCTAACTTAGCAGGATAATAATCAACACACAAAAAGCCTGCACGTAGAAATGGCTTACTTCCATGTAGTCCTAAAAATATACACAGCTGAGAGAGATGGGGCTGTGGTAGATCACAGATAATGCTGCCTTTAAGACAGATGAGCCCGAAGTGTGAGATGGCTCAAGGGAAAGAGGGAAAGTGCTACATATTTTCATGGAGAGCAAATACATTAACACAGCCACAAGCTTCTCCTTATTGCTTTAAGGCTCCATCAGGAAGTTGGAAAGGACCTGCTGAGTCCTCACAGCATTTGTTCAATGTCTGCGTCAGAAGGTTTGTCCTTTAGAGTTTCTGTGCTCTGACCCTCAGGGGGAAGAAGAGGTGGCTCAAGACATTTTGCTGCCTGGTGCAAAGGTCAAGATGGCACTGCACCCACCCACCCACCCACCGCCATCCCATCCCACATACAGAAGGTGACTGGACAAGCAGCTGACTTTCACCTCAGCAATGCTGCTGTCGGCACAGCATCCTTCACTGCGCTTGGGGGCAGTAGGATAGCTTAGGAGGTGCAGAGCAGGCCATGTGACACACAGCTTTTTCCTCCAGAACCTCTTTTCTGCTTGCTCACTGCTCCCGCTGTTGTCCGCTGGTGCCCACGTGTTAGCAACACCCACATGTGGATGTGAGCAGAGGGACACCTCTGCAGTGACTGCTGAAGTGTATAGTCTGGGCATCATATCCAGGATGCATTTTTACCAGAACCAGGTGCTACTGTCTACTTTCTAGGTGCCACAGAAGTGATAACTCTGCAGAGATGGAGCAAAAGAAACATGTTCTTTTTCTATGCAACTTTTATAGTGAGGAGTGAAACAGATTGCATTAGGGTTGCCATATTTTAAAAAAAATAAAATTCATGAAACCCGCAAATGTGCTTTTTTTTAGAAAGACCCCAAAAATGTTGCGATTTTTTTGGGAGAAACTTCCCCACAAAATAGTGATTTTAAGCTTTTGGAGCTGTTTTCCCCCCATCGTGTTGCCATACATCCAGGTTTCCTCTGACATTTTGCCAATCTGGCAAAATTCCACCCTGACACCATTTTTACACCAGGACATGTCAAGAATTTTCCTAACGTATGGCAAGCCTAGATTGCTAATCCTAGTAAAATATCAAGGAAGGACATTTGAATGGTGTTTGGTTCACTTATTGGCTAGAACAAACAAAATAAGAACAGAAACCTTTGCTAGATTTCCCCTTTCTGCTGCTGCAAGGATCCAAAATAGGATTTTGCCTACTTAATCATATCTTAGTTTGCTTCTGTCTGTAGTACAATATGTTTTGTACATATGTTATAAATTGTATGATTTTGGTATTTTGATTGTTTGCTTAAGGAAAGAAAAATAATAAAAAGGACAACCCATGCTCAGACCACCCCATAAGTAATCTTTTTTAAAAACACAAAAACCCTTCACATCAAATGCAGAAATGGGACAAAATGGATGTGTTCATCCATAAATGCATTCTGTCCCATTTCAACATCAATCTATGCATTTTTGTGTTTTAAAAAATAAATAAATGAAAAGGAATGTTTAAATACACATATTAATAGGCATTTTAAATTGTATTTTCTTTCTACATTTTGAGTTCTATGCTGATATTTTTGAGCTGAAAATTGCACCTTTTTTGTGAAGCATGAAAACTTGTGGATAAGTAAGTTCCGGTCTGCACTTTTGTCCAGGAGGTGTGGATCAGGCCCATTTTCATCAAAATGGGAAAACATTAAATTCCTTAGCCATTTCTATTATGCTGCAGTAAAATCCAATTTATTGGGATTGTCATGATGTTGACAAATCACAGGATTCTTGCAGGTACACTTTTCTATGCTTACAAATGTTTCTCCATCCGCCTTCACCTCAAAAATGGCAAGGGATTTTCTGTAGCTACTCTTGCAGATCTCAAAAGCTGTTAGAAGCATTGGCTAACCATTAGCCTCAAGAAATGACTTTGCTTGAAAGAAGTACATGAAAATACACCAGAAACAAAGCAAACATAATTTATATCTCTCTCACATTTCATTTCTGTTTACCAGGGACATGGAACCTGTGGCCCTCCAGATGTTGTTGAACTCCCGCTCACATCTGCCCCAGTCAGCATAATAGAGTCCAACAACTTATGGTGGGACGCATACAAAAATCAAGCAAGAAATGTATCTCACATCATTAGAATCACTATCATTTGGTATCTTCCTGTGTCCATAGTCATAGAGCAATTTTCATATATGCCATATTGATTGTATCTTTTCCAGTATTGAAAGAAGCTGTCCGTTATCCTAACGTTTTTGTGTCTGACTCGTTGCCTTCTCAAATGCCCCTTAGTCAATCACATGAATGCGCGCGTAAAAATCAACAACCCCCCTCCTCTTTTGACTATGTTATAGCAAAGAAAACTACAAGTTTTTCTGCCTTAGGGCATGCATGTTTTCACTGTACTGGATTATATTGTTTCATTCCACTAGTCTCTTCCACTTACTTAAAATGGTTCACAAAACATTTGATTAATGCACAGTAATTCAAAACACACGCGACTAGATGTCACACACAGTTTTTCTCTCTCTGGATTTTTCAGGGTTCCCCCGCCCCTCCTGCTAGCGCTCATGGCGAGCCTGGTACTCAGACCTTTTGATTTCTGAGTACAAATGACGTTCAGGATTTTATTTATTTCATACAAAACGGCCAGGAAAAAGGCTTGCTATGACCTACTCGGCAAAGGGCTTCCAGAAGATGCTGCTTTCTTTTTTACAAGGGGAATCGCAAGCTACCTCCATTCCCCAAAGCCCACACCCTTTACCCTATGGAGCCCCAAGCCCAGGGGTGGGGTTTCTCAGTGGGGAACCAAAATAATTCCTGACCACTCAGCACGGAGACACCATGTATGGCAGTCAAAAGAATGGCAAGTTTTGCTCAATGCATTGTTGTACATTAGGGATGGGGAGACACACATTATCCCCAGCAAACATCCTTTCCTTCTCTTTAGCATACGCACAACCTTTCCATAGTTCCAAACTATAGGGATAATTCTTAATAGATGGCCATACAATGGTTCTAGACTATCTGGAAAGCTAAAACAACTGGGGGTGTGGGGGAGGGCAATTGTTGGAAGAAGATAACTGAAGATGACGTCCCCCCCATTTATGGTGGATGTGTGATCATAGAAACATAGAATTGTAAATTTGGAAGGGACCCCAAGGTCGTCTAGTCCAACCCCATGAGATTAAGAGTCTTATATACAGTCACGGGTGGCACTGTGGGTTAAACCACAGGGCCTAGGGCTTGCCGATCAGAAGGTCGGTGGTTCGAATCCCCGCAACAGGGTGAGCTCCCATTGCTTGGTCCCTGCTCCTGCCAACCTAGCAGTTTGAAAGCATGTCAAAATGCAAGTAGATAAATAGGTACCACTCCGACAGGAAGGTAAACGGCGTTTTCATGTGCTGCTCTGGTTCGCCAGAAGTGGCTTAGTCATGCTGGCCACATGACCGGAAGTGAGATTAGTGCCGCAACCCCAGAGTTGTCCACGACTGGACCTAATGGTCAGGGGTCCCTTTACCTTTACCTTTTATACAGTCATACCTTGGTTGTTGAACGCCCTGGAATTCAGAGGTTTGGGATGCTGAATGCCGCAAACCTGATTGTTCTGGTTTGTGAACGTTCTTTTGGAACCTGAACATCCGACGGGGCTTCCACGGTTTCCGAATGTTTTGGAAGTCGAACAGACTTCCAGAACGGATTCCATTCTACCTCCAAGTTACGACTGTAGTGCAAATTCTTTGGAAATTGGTAAAGAATGTAATAAATAAGACATTTCATGTACAAATCCCTATGCACCCTGTTGTTGTTGTTTGCCTGTTAAATTTAAGTGAGTATAGCAACATCACAGTGGTTCTGGGGGCTATACATTCTAAGAATAGTCATAATTTTGTATACCCAAGTATAGAAATAACAATTATACCCAGTAAAATAGACGTGAATAGAAAAAAATTCTGGGAACAAATGTAGATTATAAAACTTACAATGATATTAAATAATAAGGAAAGAATCTAGTAGTTTAATATGTCAGTAGAGAGTTCAGAGTATCAGGAAATGGTGTGGACTCTATATTAATGTAGAAGCATTGTAAAGGTAGAATAATCAGTAGTATGGGAACCTGCTTTTAGTATAGGAATAAGGCTAAATACTGGGTAAAGAATTTAAATCAAAGCTTGATAAATATTCATGTGTGATAGTTGTTTAAATGCACAATTCTGTATTATCTGTGTGATATATAGATGTTCTTGTTTTATGTTTATATATCATGTGGTTTTGTAAAAATTTCATATTTTCGTATATATACAGCGTGGACTGAAAAACAGAAGAGAATAACTAAACAACCTGATATGGATAAGCAACACTTTTGAGTTGCCAAGTGTATTTTGACCATATGGTCTTCTTCAGTGACAAATATTGATAAGTTGATTAGCTGCTCCAGAGTTGATCCAGAATACACACTATTTCAGGCTTGTTTGTAATCAACAGATTGCAGTGACTGTTCACACACTTGAATCATAGCAATTTTTTTCACACACCCCCACCAGTTTGGTGACTGGACAATTTTATTGCTCCGTTTTATTTTAATTACTGGTATATGGTGAGTTCCATCTGTAATGTGTTTTACAAAAAAAAAGGAGAGGAAATAAGTAAGAAGAAAATAGTAAATAATTCCACATCTTAGTTTTGCTAAGAGCTTGAGGCCTTATACATGATGGTACATGAATATTAAAATAGTCCATGAAGTCACTGCACTATAAGATTAGATGAATCTATTCTTCTTTCAAGGTTAGAATTAATTTCTTTTAATGAGGTGGAAATGCCTTAAATTAGCTTATCTAGACAGAACCTTTATTTTCTTTATTTCTTGTAAGGATTAACAACTGGTCGCCCAGAAGCCCAGTCAGCCCTCAGCGTAGTCATTGATCCAAAGACATCACTGCCTCTCAGCCTGATGTCTTTGGAGGAAGATCAAGATAAAAACAGCAAAATTATCATGTTATGTTCACCCACTTCCCTGAGAGGTGAGGAGTTTGGGAGTGCTGTGGTTACTCAGCTTTGATTTCTCTCAGAAGAAAGTCTTTGGAGGCTTTCTGGTGTTTTGTAATATAGTATATAGGTTGAACACAGGTGTGGCCTGCACACCTTAAACAGCAGTGGGTAGAAGTCTAGGGCTTCTTTATCAGGTCTCCAAAGAGGCAGCCTAAAAGCTCAATTATCTGTATCTATTACATCTTCTATCTCCAATTCCAGATTTGTTTCTCCCCACACAGAGACATCTAGGTCAGCCCAACCTTGGCTGGAGTGGAGGGAGAAACAGTTTCCAGCCATTCAGAAGACCAGCTATTGATGGCGATGAGCCAATCTTCCTTCTAAAAAGGAAGATTAAGTGGCAACTTTCCTGGGACTATTAAGAGAGTCGCCCACTCCCTTAACCTTCTCCTGTTGAAATACACACCCCTCAGTCTTTCAGCAGTACAGTGGTACCTCAGGTTAAGTACTTAATTCGTTCCGGAGGTCCGTACTTAACCTGAAACTGTTCTTAACCTGAAGACCACTTTAGCTAATGGGGCCTCCTGCTGCCGCCGCGCCACCGGAGCACGGTTTCTGTTCTCATCCTGAAGCAAAGTTCTAAACCCGAGGTACTATTTCTGGGTTAGCAGAGTCTGTAACCTGAAGCGTATGTAACCCGAGGTACCACTGTACTGTGGTTGTAGTAAGCCATTGGGGTGCGCCACTTGTTTGAATCATTGATGTGGCAACTGCAGTGTATCTCCCACTGGAGATTTTCAGGGGGAATTTAAAAGCATTCTTGTTTACCCAGGCATTTGGTGGTTGTAAGATGTTGTTCCTGGCAACCTAGAAGATAATATTTTTAACTGTTTAAAAATTTCTTTTAAAATAATAATAATATTGATGTGCTTGCTGCACTGGCTTCCTTTGGGTAGAAGGGCATGATATAAACGGAATAAATACATAAATGCAATGATATAAACAACTGCTCATCATTTGCTAGGTGAAATGGCAGCCACCCTGAGCACAGTTGGTTACTCTTATATGTGAGCAAATGGGAATGAGCAGTTGAGGTAGATGAAGGGAGCATTATTCCAAAGTCCCTGCTGTTCTCACTGAAGATAAGTCCATTTGTTGGGTCTTAGCTTGTGAAGGATAGTCAGTGGACAAAATGAGTGTTGAATAGCCTTCAATGTTTATTCAGAATATGGCCCCAGTTTGAAAAGAGCTAACAATTACCCAGTTTGGGGATAGGTAAGAAAAACAACTACCGATATGCAGTAAGTGTACTGGAAATTCACTGATTGCAGAAAATGTAGCTGCTATGAGGCAATTTGTCTTTGTAAGAAGATACGTCCATCAAGAATCCCAAGATGGAGCACACAATGTTGTTAGAAGATTTTTGCTTAATACTTTCCCCCAAGGTGCTTGACTGTATAAATTTACACAATTCATATAAATGGAGTCTATTGTTTGGTAATGGCACCAGAAAACAAATGGAACTGATGCATGCCCTGTTTTTTGTTGTTGTTGTTGTTTTTGTTTAAAAGCATCAACAGATTCCCCAGAAGACTTGGCAGGGTTTTCTTCTAGCTTTGCGTCTCTTCATCGCTTCCTGCACCACAAAATTGAAATGTGGTCAATTGTTTGTTTTCATAATTCCCAGCCTCCAGTTCTTTCTCATTCAATTGGAGTCATTTTTTATTAGAGTAAAGTTAGGCTGTCTTCCAGAAAATGATAGCTATTTTGCCCACAAGAAACTTTCAGAAGATGACATGCTTATTAATCCAGTTTTGTTTGTGTTCCAAAATCCTTGAGAATTCCGGTTTCTAGTTCTCTCTAAGGATGGGCTCAGAGTGCAAGGCAACATCCACAGTTAGCCAGTCTCTCTCTCTCTCTGCTGGGATCTGCTGCTGGACGCTTTGTTGGGAAGACTTGCATGGCTGAATACCTCAGTGAAGTTGGTCCCTGTTTATTGCTCAGCTTACTCCATCCTTTGCAAACCTAGTGCCCTCCAGATGTTCTGAACCACAATTCCCATTAGCTCCAGGCAGAACGTGGCTGATGAGAGTTGTATTCCAAAACAGATGGAGGTGTCCAGTTGGCGAAGGCTGATTTACAGAGTGCCTCTAAAAAACACATATACAAGGCTTCATTCAGGGTGGTGATAAAGTTTTGTCAGGGTCCAGGCAGAAGAAAGAAAGTACTTCTTCACACAACACATCATCAATTTATGGAATTCGCTGCCCCAGGATGTGGTGATAGCTGCTAGCTTACATGGCTTTAAAGGAGATCTGACAAATTCATGAAGTATTGGTGTCTCAAAGGTCTATTCACCGTGATGGCTATATGGAATCTCCAGATTCAGAGGCTGCAGGCTGTTAAATGCCAGTTGCTGGATGAGCAACAACAGGCCCACATCCAGTCTACGGGCTGTCCAGAGGCATGTTAGATGGCTGTAAAAGTGAATTAGACAAATTCATAGAGAATAAGGCTTTTGATGGCTATTAGCCACAATGTTTATGTTCTAATTCCCCCATTGGAGGCAGTGCCTCTGTGTCGGTTACTGGGAATCAAAAGAAGGTAGAGTGCTTTTGTGCTCAGATCCTGCTGTTAAGAACAATTTGAAAATAACCTGAAGAATTCTGATTTGAATAATACTCTGCTTAGCATATGTGTGAAATTCCTTATTGCTCAATGGTGCCAGATTTATCTTGCAAAAGAAACTGCCTGATATGTTGTTTTATATCACTTTGATTTTAACTGCTGCTCCATTTGTTTTGTTTTTAAAGATTTGTTATAATTTCTAATTATGTGTGCCTTCAGTTATTAGATTTTGATGTTGTTCTCCTGTATTTCTTCTTTATAATTTCTTGGTGATCAGTCACTTTAGGAGGACATTTTATTTGAAAAGCAGCATAAATATTGTGTACACACACACTCTTCTAATCCCTAGACTACTGTTTAGAGGCTAGGCTGGTTCTCAGATTGGCCAACCTTGCTGTAGACGAAACATGTTGCATCTGATATAATCCTAGATCTGCTAGAGCTTGCATAATATCTTACAATATTCTGTCTTGCTTTCTGCCAGATCGACTTTCCTATACAGTGGTACCTCAGGTTACATATGCTTCAGGTTACATACGCTTCAGGTTACAGACTGATAACCCAGAAATAGTGCTTCAGGTTAAGAACTTTGCTTCAGGATGAAAACAGAAATCATGCTCTGGCGGCGCAGCGGCAGCAGGAGGCCCCATTAGCTAAAGTGGTGCTTCAGGTTAAGAACACTTTCAGGTTAAGTACGGACCTCCTGACCGAATTAAGTACTTAACCCGAGGTACCACTGTACATGCTTTGATTATAGTGTTTGAGCTAAACGCCCCCCCCCGGGCCAAATGAAAACCACACATTATTGGAAAGTAGATATAGAAGGCAAGGTGGATGCTGTCATGAACAAAATTGTAGAATCCATACCTATAACCGCCTCTCTTTGTGTGTTCCATTTATTGAGCAAGACAAGCCCAATGACTCAGGCAACTTAGTTACCGGAAAGGAGCTTACGCATACTATGAGCCAAAGGGCGACTGACTAATAGAATCTGCGGAGCCTCAGATCTTGTGTATATGAGTGGGGAGCTATTATATAAATATACATGTTTATTTATTTATCCATCAAGATGCTTCCTGAACTGATAGCTCCAAGTCCTGTTTTCTTCTGAATTAAACTCGAAGGCACACTTCATTCACAGAATAAGACCTACCCAGTCCCATACATCCACCTGCCGGTAAGTCTCACTGAACTCAGTGGGGCTTGTATTTGAGTAGACATATCTAAGGATGCACCGTGAGTCACTTTTCTGGGCATACAGAAAGTAGGAAATTGCAAGCCTGGAGCAGTTAGTCACTGTGATGTCATAGAAGTTCATAATTTCCTGGACTGGAATGTTCAGTATATTTATGAATTGAGCAACCCCCCCCCCACAGTTCTAATGCTGCCCAAATTGTGACATGGGATTGCGTGCATGGTACAGTCATCATTTAGCATACCCTTTCTCTTCATTCTCACTGCAGCATCTAAGAACATAAGCTGAGGCTGCTGGATCAGGCCATGGCTCAGCTAACCCAGCATTCTGTTCTCAGTGGCCAACCAGATGCTTATGGGAAGCTTTAAAGCATTATATTCTATGAAGGTTATCCATACTCTGGACAAACCTTTGTGATCTAAGACCTTTAAGGTCTTAGTTATATATTAAATGTTCATAAATGTACCAACCAAGCACGTACATAGATCAGCACAGGAAGACCGACCTGAAACCATTTTTGGTTCCCAAACTGACCAAATGTTTTCTTTACAAGGAGGGAGGGGGACAGGGAGCCTTCCCATTGTCTCAGGAATTGAGTAATCAACATTTTAATGGGTGACAGACTATCAGAAAAGGCAATCAGATAACCCGGCAGACAGGAAAAACATTCAAATTTCTGTGTTAGACCACCTTTTCTGTGACGTAGTTATGTGGCGGGTGGTCTTGGGTTACACCCCTTCTGTGATGTATATATGATGTATGGAGGGGTGGTCTTGAGCTCCAGGGCAGGGAATTAAAAATGTCTATATAAGGGCAGGCACACCTTGGTTCTGGGTTCCTCCTCCTTTCCAGCATGTGAGGGGAGTACCCTGTTGCAACAGATCAATAAAGATCAGGCTTACTAGCCGCTTTGCTTCTCAATATTCTCTGGTTGGCCTCTGTTATTTTCTCCTACCAATAGGGACGTACGTAAGGACTCTATATGGGCTCTTGGATACCCCACGAGGGAAAAAGGGCAGATGTTTTGTTTACAATGCCTTCCATTGATTGCAGTGCACTCTAAGTCCAGACTACTTAGACATTCATAGAATCATTGAGTTGGAAGGGATCTCAAACCTCATCTACTCCAACCCCAGCTGATGCAGGAAACCTGCTGTTACATTTCCAATAGGAGGCCATTCAGCCTCTGCATAGAAACCTCTAAACACCTTCTGGGGCAACCTGTTCCATGCTGAACAGTTCATACCCAGTGGCGTAGGAAGGGGGGTGCGGTGGGTGCGGGTCGCCCTGGGTATCATCACTGAGGGGTGTGTGTGTGACAAAATGGCAAAAATATGTGTTTTTAAAATAATTTTTTTTGGGGGGGGCTCACAGTACATTTTTTTTGGGGGGGAAATAATATTATTTAAAATGAGTATAATAACTTCATCTGACAATTAATTAAACTCAACAAGTCAACATAATACGTATTGAAACTTTTTAGTTCAGTCAACATTGCCCCTCAGGGGCAATGCAGTGCCCCACTGCTACAACTGCAGTAGGATTCACTACTGTATGTGGAATGGGTGCATGTGTGCACCATTTTGCCCCTATGCCTCAGGCTGGAAAATGTCTTGGGCTGGCTTTGAAGGCAAATGCACTTAAAATTAAGCACACCTGAATACATGCTCAAAGAAAGAATTCACTTTCAGTAGAAGTGAGCTTGCAGTCCTTTCAGACAAAAATCCACTCCTCGTTCCTTCCCCCAAAGATTTTTTTTTTAATTTCACCAGCAATGAAAGGGTGTGGAGGGAGAGGTTTTATGGTTAATGCTAGAAGAATTGGGAGTAATATATTGTGAATCTTCTGAAAATCCATCAGAGATTTGCTGGTAGGTGGGGAGATCTATCTTCTGACTTCTTTTGGTTTAGAAGGTGCCCAATGGGATTATTTTTAAAAAATTAAAAAGAAGAACAAAATGTTGACTCAGGGACCTCTGCTTGCTTGGTAATGAAACCTGGCAGACTTGGATAAAAACTCGCAAGACAATTCTCTTTTACTATAGCCTATCCAACTATGCTCATAAACCACAGGCTATGTATCTAATAGGAGAACAATAGATCTAAATTTAGAATTTTCTGATCTGGTTTGCAAAAGACCAGTAAAAGCTAGCAATTGTTGTGATTGGCAAAAGTCCTCTTCACCTTTCCAGAGTCCTAGAGCAAATACCTGGATAACATGAAACATTTATTAGTCCTAAATGTTGCAAGATGGTTAAGCACTGTCACAGTCAAATCATCCAAGTTCTTTTTAAACACACGCAATGCGCGCGCGCACACACACACATGCTAGTTCTATCCAAAGCCAACATATACTTCCTAAGACCTGATCTGTGCTGAGGCAACAATTATACAATTTGTAAAGTGCCCAAGTTCAATAAGAGACATTCCTGTGAGTTCTCAAGTTTGAGACTAAGACGGGGAGTGGGGAGGAATCAACTTAGATTGACAGTGTTAGCACTTGTTTGAGTTGTGATGTCTATATTAGCACAATGGAGGGCAGCAGATGTAGACAGAAAGCTACAGGGTTAATCTGTTCCTCTACCTCAAAGGGACCAATATACTTTAGGTTCAACTTCTTGCTCAGTAGTAGAGCATCTGCTTTGTATGCAGAAGAACACAGGGATAGCGATAGGAGAGATGTTGCCATGTACAGTTACTGACTCACACTTGCATGCATGAAAGGGTTAACCTGAGCCTCAGCTCAAGTTAGCAGGATCTCAACAGCCTCCGCTCCCTGCTTCTCTTTGTCCTTCCTGAAACACGTGAAGAAGGAGCCATGTGGCTATGGCTCCCTGCAAGTGAACTGAATCTCTAAAATGAGATTTTACAGCCTGAATCTTTGCTAATCCAAAGATTGTGCGATCCTTTTTGTTAGGAAACCAAATACTTTTCTTTTTAAGTCAGTTAGAACCTTTTTCTTTTCCTTTCTTTTACTGCCAACAGATGGAAACTGCTTTGATGCAATTTCTGGAAACTCTGTGAGCAAAACATTCACTTATTTTCAAAGCTAGGTGTCTGTGGTTTATTCTAGCCTAAGTGTTTTTGGTGGGAACATTTGTTTAAAGGTGGATGAGGGCAGATGTAAATCTAACCAAGTTTTAACGTGTTTGGAGTAGTCACCCTTGTGCTTAAATCTGCTATAAGAGAGTAAGGATCTCTCTTTTCCCAAACTTCTCTTTTCAACAGGAGACCCCTGCCTGAAACTTTGGAGAGCTGCTGCCAGTCTTACATGGAGACTTACTTGTAGCCTTCCAGCCTTACAGAGAGGTAAGATAAGCTTCCCTGAAAGACAGCTTGCACACCACCAGTGTAGCCACGTGCCCTACTTTCCAGAGGACACTTCCAAGATAGAAAAGGAACCATAATAAGGGGAAAAACAAAATAAAAAAATTCCTTCCAGTAGCACCTTAAAGACCAACTAAGTTAGTTCTTGGTATGAGCTTTCGTGTGCATGCACACTTCTTCAGATACACTGAAACAGAAGTCACCAGACCCTTCTATATAGTGAGAAGGTGGGGAGGGGTATTACTCAGAAGGGTGGTGGGGTTGGGTGATTGGCAGATAGCTGTGATGAGCCTGTTGACGACTCTTAACGACTGCAATAGGTCTTACAGGAAAAAGCAAGGGGTGAGAAGGTGAAAAATGGCTTTGTCATGTATAATGAGATAAGATAGATAATATAGAAGGGTCTGGTGACTTCTGTTTCAGTGTATCTGAAGAAGTGTGCATGCACACGAAAGCTCATACCAAGAACTAACTTAGTTGGTCTTTAAGGTGCTACTGGAAGGAATTTTTTTATTTTGTTTTGACTATGGCAGACCAACACGGCTACCTATCTGTAACCATAATAAGGGGGTGCAGGGGCCTTAACGTTGCTGGTCAAGAATGATCTCCTGGACAGCAGACTGAACAGGTCACCTTGTCACTGTCTTCTCCTCTATGGCAAGATGTGCTGCCTTTCTAGTTAAATTGCAGATATAATTTCTAAATTAGCATGTATAATTTTTTTGTGCATGTTTGGATTTGGGGGTGGTGGTGGTGGTATGTCTTCTTCATTTTTGCTATGCAAAGTTGCCACCCTACTGAAATTCCTATGCAACATATATGGAGTGTTGGGTGCCCCCCAGAGAACATTCTCAGTTTATGCAGGTGAAAACAGGACTGGCCACCAGCTCTACAACAAGCTCAAAAACCCAATTTCCAAGTAATACAAGGATTCCTTGGAGAAAACCAGATAGGGACAGGGCTTTGAGAAGAAAGAAAATTTCTGATCTAAGCCATTTCTGGCTCTTCTGAAGCAGGCGTTTATGTACTTGCTGGTCTTCTCTGGTTGATTCCTCTACAGAATATATGTTCAAAAAGGATTTCAGTTTAATTCATAAACAGAAATGTAGGAAAGCCAGCTGTTGCTGCAGAGAGGGGGGAGCAACTAAAAAAAGAAAGAAAAAAGGAATGCACGACAGCTTGACTTGCTGTTGACTTCTTAAGTGACCAGTTCAAATAGCCAGGGGATATGTTAACTAAACCGACAACCAGATTCCAGCGGGTGGAGGTTATGACAACATTTGTCTTTCCAGCTGCGCGCTTGCCAAAATGGTCACAGGCAAATCTCTCCCGCTTCTGAAGCCAGCCTCTACCACACACTGTAGTTCTGTGTTTTTCATTCATTCAGCCGGTTGCTGAACTGTCACACAATTCAATCACTGGGTGAAAGACCAATTATGGAACAGTCCTAGTGCGCATTTTAAAGGCCAAATTAGATTTACTTATTATAACCAAGAATGTGTATCTGTGCCCTTTGGCAACTGTGGGGAGAAGTGTGGGGGAGAAGATTCAGATGTAAACTATCCATTGAACAAAAAGAAAAAGGAAAAAACAAACAAACACAGAAGGGACATACATATGAAGCTGCTTAATGCTGAATGGGACCATTTCCCCTTCCAGTCCAGGGACTGATTCTGACCAACAGCTGTTCTCCAAAATCACAAGTGGGGATCTTTTTTAGACTTTTGATTTTTTTTAGTGGCAGTACGAGGGACTGAATCTGGGATCTTCTGCCTAGAAGGCATGTGCCCATCCCCAACATTGCACTCACTGTTTTACACTAGCAATACTTAACTCGAGATGGGGCTTATGAGGCTTAGCTGCACCACCTGTTTTCAATGCCAGAGCACGAATCCATGGCACATGTGAAGCAATATGAAAGAAGGGAATAACTGAGTGTCTTCCTTCACTTTGATGTTTCTACATCTTGTTCCTCACATAGGAAGGATTTAGCGGGTCAATGGGGATGACTTCTACATGGCTTAGAGGCTTGATGCCCTTTTGTTTTGTAGCTCAGTAGTAACAATGTTCCTGGCTCACAACCAACCTTACGAAAGTGTCCATTGCAAAATAGTCCAGGCAACATTTGATACAAATGTCCCCATGTTCAGAGGTTAGGTGGGTAGCTGCTGGACAGAGGACCTTTTCTGTTGTTCCACCATCATTGTGGAACACCCTTTCCAGAAACACTTGTCTAGCATCATTTTTTAATAATTATTTACAAGTGCACTAGATCCATCTGGTTTCTCTTGGTTTTAATACTGAACATTGATCCAATGTTAACCTCCTCCTATTTTTTACTTTTTTGAACTGCTTGGGTTTTAGATCAGCTGGGATCAAGCTTCCATACCGTAAACCAGGGGTGGCTAATCTCTAGCCCTCCAGACTTTGTTGGATTACAATTCTCATCATCCATGGCCCTTAGCCATGTTGACAGGCTGGTAGGAGTTGGTCCTTCAACATCTAGAGGGCTACATCTGCTCTAAACAGATAATGGCATTTAGAAGACTCAATAGAGCCTTCAGCAACTTGTAAACAGAAAAGAAGGCTCAGGAAGTAATCCTTGGTATCATAAGTGGGGAGTTACAACCATCTCTGTGCTTTCATACATGAAATGATGGAGGGTTGAGACTGAGGCTAACACTTAAGGGAAGGGCCATCACTCAATGGTACATTGCTATGCAAAAGGCCATGGGCTCACTTCTTAGTATCTCCTAGTAGGGCTGGGAACGAGTCCCTATCCAAAACGCTGGAGACCTGATGCCAAATGGTGTTGAAAATACTGACCTAGAGGGGGGAAATGATATGACTTTGTATAAAGCAGCTTCCTAGGGACTGGAATCATTTTCTTATATGTCTTTCAGGGGAAAGCTTGTCTCACCCCTTATTTTAGCAGGGGCATAGTTGATGCTGATGCTAATAAGAAGAACAATACTCAAAACACATTGGGATTATGGCATTTCAATACTTATTTCTTCATATATTGTTCAGGCTTGATATTTTTAATCCCACACATGTGTTTTCCACCCCCCCTCTTTTTAAATGACTGTTGGTGCAGTCCTTTCTCTAGCTCAGTATAAGGCAGGTACCTATGAGCCACAGTTAGGCCTAGGAAGAAGACATTTCATAAACGGTGCAAGAATGTGGTGTTTTGGGTTATTGGGCCACTGTGTCTTTTGAATAGTCAAGTCTTGAACTGGAATACTCCTGTAAAAGCTCCCTGATGAAGGAGCAAGGCTGCATTCAGATTAGGGATGAGGGAGAACTTTGATTCCATTCTCATTCACCTAATTTGCACTTTCTGAAACAGCAAAGTAGTCCTCCAGGCAAGTAATGTGTACAAAAATGCACATGCTATGTAATGTTTGCATATAAATACATATATGAATGAAAACATATGCAATGCATATATTAGGAAGAATTGTGTATATTAGGAGAAACTGGCATTAAATGTAGGTGAATTTTCATGAGGACTAATGTGGAAATGTAGAGAAACTGAATTTAAGATTGGAAAAATCAAAACTGAGAGAAACCAAAATTGGTACATTTACCCATCCCTTATTCAAGTAAGATTACCTTCCCCCACTCTGAGCATCTCTGCAGATCCTAAAACACATTGCTGGTTTCTGAATTCCTTGACTTCAAGCTCCGCAATTGCCCCTTGAACCAATAACTTGCAGGTTAATTGCAGGATAGGAAGTGGAGGGGAAGTACAGTAATTTGCCAAATAAAGAATTGAGTTTTTCAGCAACAGAGCAATTACAGACCTCGCTCCATGGTTCAGTGGGAATAATAATAATCATCATCATCCATCATTAACATTTATAAAATAGTTTTTTTAAATCAGAAATACACAAAGCGCTGTACAATTTAGAAAGCAGAAAGATAAAATCAGCAGTCCAAATGCAAAGGGCACATGCATAATTTTTTATGAAATAAAAATAGCCTACTCAGATGCTTGTAAAGCTGAGGTAATTTTAATCTGTTCTGGTATATTAACTTTTGTATGTTTTAAATTATGGTTGTGAATTTACACAGTTTCACTGGGTTGTTTTTTTTCCGTAAACCGCTTCAATGTTGTTTTTTTGTAAACCGCTTCAATGTTGTTTTTTTAAACAATCAAGCCATGTATAAATCTTATGAAATAAGAAAATATGTAGATAAATGTCATAACTCAACACAGTCATAACAAAATATAACCTGCTCATCAGCCCCAAGGAAAGCTTTACCCAAGTATGAACGAGGCTACCTCTTAAGACAACATAGCCTCATTTTTCTTGATGGTTCCTGAGATCAAGGAGCTGGTATTTATGTATTTTGTATCAACGTTTGGATAAAATAAGATGCCATTTTGAATAAGCATGGTGGACCAAAGCTTTCAAAACTTCATTGATCTTAGCCACTGACTTCAAAATTTTGGTCCCTGAGAATTCCTGAGCAGCTCTGGGTACAAGGCTGTGAGTAAATGATAAAACCAATATTCTAAACAGGCCCATTTAAGTGAAACAATATTCACTTAAAAACAGGCAATGATAGAATCAGATGTACCTCTCTTGGGAGGCCATTCTACATCACAGGTGCCACAACTGAAAAGGCCCTGTTCCAAATACTCATTCACTCTATTATCTCAGATGGTAAGGTAAAAGGTAAAGGTACCCCTGCCCGTACGGGCCAGTCTTGACAGACTCTGGGGTTGTGCGCCCATCTCACTTAAGAGGCCAGGGGCCAGCGCTGTCCGGAGACACTTCCGGGTCACGTGGCCAGCGTGACATCGCTGCTCTGGTGAGCCAGAGCCGCACACGGAAACGCCGTTTACCTTCCCGCTGGTAAGCGGTCCCTATTTATCTACTTGCACCCGGAGGTGCTTTCGAACTGCTAGGTTGGCAGGCGCTGGGACCGAGCAGCGGAAGCGCACCCCGCCTCAGGGATTCGAACCGCCGACCTTTCGATCGGCAAGCCCTAGGCACTGAGGCTTTAACCCACAGCGCCACCTGCGTCACCATCTCAGATGGTGGTGGGTCCCAAATGAGAGTGTCCAAAATGGAAGGGCCAAAGACTGTATAAATCAGCCAAACTGTAGAATTGGAAGGTAACCCAAACGTCATCTAGTCCAACTCTCTGCAATGCAGGAATCTCAACTAAAGCATCCATGACAGATGGCCACCCAACCTCTCTTTATAAAACCTCAAAGAAAGGAGAGCCCACTGCCTTCTGAGCAAGTCCGTTCCACTGTTGAACAGCTCTTACCACCATAAAGTTCTGCCTCATGTTGAGTCAGAATCTCTTTTCTTGCAAGTCAGAAGCTCCTTGCCGCCTGCTCACAAAATGGATGCCCTCTGAGAAAGTGCTTGAAATTGCATTTGCACAGCACAGCCTTTTCTAACCTGGTGCCTTCCAGGTGTTTTGGACAACTACAACCATGCTGGGGGTGGCTAATGGGAGCTGTAGTCCAAATATCTGGAGGACCCCAAGCCAGATGAAGTTTGGCGTAGGAGGTTCTCCACACAATGAACTTCTAGCATGAGGCGTCTAGCCATATGTGCTGGCTGCCTGCAGTTGGCATGCAGTTTCCCTCCATGCTATTGTAAAGCACTGACAGAAATGTTCTGCAGCGATACAGAGAGTGCGGCATTGGCCGATCTAAGGTGACAGCAAATGCTAATCCTTAAAAGCTGACGACTGATAAAACAGTGAAAAGAACAGTAGCATCCCCAGTTCCCACAGAGCCTTCTCCACACAGCTGCTATCTCAAATGCCGTCTGTGCGAAGCAGATCTGAGTCCATATTCAATCACCAATTCATTCTCTTTTCTGAAGCTGATTTGCAAGGCTCTTGACATCTGTTTCTACTCAGAAGATGAGTAAAAGTATGTAGGATTTTGAAAACGAGGGATGAGATAATAAATTGTGATAGAATTAAAAGCAATGCAGACTTTTGACTGAAACGTACATGGAACCAGAGCTGAAATGTTTTGTTCAGGTTGGGGAAGAAGCTTAAGTTAAAAAGCAATAACAAAGTTAGTGTTTGCGTGCCTTTGCTTTCCCTGGTTCTGGCAGATATGGGCAGCTAGAACGCCAAAATCCTGCAAGGCAGACTGTTTTTACTGTGTTTCTGGCCTAGTACTAGAGACTCTAAAATGTTTTAAAGGGGTTGGATAAAGCTTGACAAACACCTAAAAGCTTGGATAGTTATCACAGCCAAACCTCGGAATCCTTTGAAGTCTGTGCATTCCCAGGGGGAGGAAAAAAATCATCTGAAAAATATTTATTGCGGTATCTATTTTTCATTATTTTATCTTCATTATTCTATCTTCCTTAAAGGTAAAAGAGCCTACCAAATCTTCATGGGGTTGGGGTACATACATGCAGTGGTTTCCATAAGGTTATATGGGCTCATGAAACAGGGGTCCTTAATTTACCCCAGTGGGAAACAGGGTTGTAACCAAACAGCTCCTGTTGAAAAGATTGATTTTAAATACACCAGCAGAAGAACAGCAAATGCATTTCAGCTTACAAAAGCTATAAGAATAATATAAAAGAGAAATCAATACCACATTGTACATGGATGAATCTTGGGGAATGGAAAAATAAGGAACAATCTATGCAACTAGGGATTACATGGGAAAAGATAGAATTTGCAGCTTAACAGTTTCCTCAGAGGAACAACATGCAACTTAGTTTACAAACAATGATTATGGCATGCAAAACTAACATTTTTAACTATTATGCAACTGTACTTTTATTGGTCCTCCAAAACACCCCACTTCTGAACTAGTTAAAAACCTTTGCTATGCTCCAGCTACATAGTAGGTAGCCCTGTTTAGGGAACTTTTTAATGTCTGAAGTTTTTTTTTTTTTTATTAATTTTTTAGAAAAATTTTCTTTTACAGATTTAAATAACACATTCACATCAACCATAATGCCAAATTCTTTTGGACTTCCCCCCGCTTCCTCCACAATCCTCATAATTTTATATTTATTTCACATTTCCTTTGTAATTGTATTGCCAGTTAATTAATCTTTAAAACTCTTATCCCTCCCACAATACCCTTTCTCATCACAAAGCCTCTTTAAATCCAACTAGCGTTGTCTGTTCATCACAAATATTTTCCAGATAAATCGTAAACTTTCTCCAGTCCTGTGTGAACTTGTGATCTTTCTGGTATCTAATTTTTCCTGTCAGTTTGTCTAGTTCAGCAAAGTCCATCAATTTCCGTCTCCATTCTTCCAATGTTGGTAATTCTTCTTGTTTCCATTTTTGAGCCATTAAAATTCTTGCCGCAGTCACTGCATATTGAAAAAGTTTATAATCACTTCTATTAATTTCTCTTCCTGTAATTCCTAACAAGAAAGCTTCTGGTTTCTTCACAAACGTGTATTTAAACATCCTTTTCAACTCATTATATATCATTTCCCAGAAGCCTTTTACTTTCTTACACTCCCACCACATATGGTAAAATGTCCCTTCCCTCTCTTTACACTTCCAACATTTGTTACATGTCTTATACATTTTTGCTAATTTTACAGGAGTGATATACCATCTGTATACCATTTTCATAATATTTTCCTTTATCGTCATGCATGCAGTGAATTTCATATTTTCCTTCCACACCTTCTCCCAGTCTGCTAACTGTATATTATAACCAAAATCCCTGGCCCAGTGTATCATAACTGACTTAACTTCTTCGTCCTTTGTTTGCCATTCCAGTAACATTTTGTACATTTTTGACAATACCTTATAGTCATTATTAATTATTTCCTTCTGAAATCTAGACTCTCCTTCAATATATTTCCTCTCTTTACAATCCTTCTTAAACATATCATTTGTTTGGAAGTAGTGCAACCAATCATATACATATTTTTTAACTTGTTCATATGGCTTCATTTTCCATTTCCCCCCTTCTTTAATTACAATATCTCCATAAGTCATCCAATCCTCTCTCATGTTTATCTTTTTAACACTCATGACCTCTAGTGGGGATAACCAATGTGGTACATTTGGTTCCAAAATATTTTGGTACCTGTCCCATATTTCTATAAGGGCACCTCTGAAAATGTGGTTGGCAAAACTTTTATGAGCTTTCTTCTTTCCTGCCCATAAATAGGCATGCCAGCCAAACCTATTATCAAACCCTTCCAAGTCCAGTAGCTTATTGTCTTTTAGTGTTATCCAATCCTTTATCCACCAGAGACAAGATGCTTCATAATAAAGTTTCAGGTCCGGCAGGGCGAAGCCACCTCTTTCTTTCGCATCAGTTAGTAGTTTAAATTGTATTCGTGGCTTTTTGCCCTGCCAGATATATTTTGAGATCGTTCTTTGCCAATCTCTGAAGATCTTTGTCCCCTTGATTATTGGGATCATTTGAAATAGAAACAACATCCTTGGAAGCACACTCATCTTGATTGAAGAAATTCTGCCCCAAAAGGATAACTTCATCCTACTCCACACTTCGAGGTCTCTCTTAATATTGTTCCAAATTGTCACGTAATTGTTTTGGAATAAGTCAATATTTTTTTGGGTTAACCATATTCCTAAATATTTTACCTTCTTCGCCACTTCCATCTCTGTTTCTCTTTGCACTTCTTCAATCGCACTTTGATCCAGATTCTTCACCATAAGTTTAGTTTTCCTTTTATTTAATACAAATCCGGCCACTCTTCCAAATTGATCAATTTCTTTTATGACTTCTTTTAAACTATTTGTCGGATCTTCCATCGTAATTACCAGATCATCGGCAAAGGCTTTAACTTTATATTGGTTTTGACCTACTGTTACCCCCTTTATTAATTCATTTTGTCTAATAGAACTCAGTAGGACCTCCAGAACCATGATGAATAACAGTGGTGAGAGAGGGCATCCCTGTCTTGTACCCTTCTTTATTTTCACTTCCTCTGTAATTACATTATTTACTATCAATTTAGCTCTTTGTTCTGAATATATCGCCTTTATACCATTATAAAAATCTTCTCCCACTTCCATCATTTCCAAATTTTTCAGCATAAATTCCCATGAAACATTATCAAACGCTTTCTCTGCATCCACAAACATTAAAACAGCTTGTCTCTCATTGCTGGCAGTCAAATATTCCAAAATATTTATTATATTTCTTACATTATCCTTCATATGTCTGCCAGGTAAGAAACCTGCTTGATCTTTATGGATATGCTGTTGCAATATCTTCTTAAATCTTGATGCTAAAATACCCGAAAAAATCTTATAATCTGTGTTTAGCAGAGATATCGGTCTATAATTCTTCACTTGTGTGAGATCAGAGTCTTGTTTAGGTATGAGTGTTATGAAGGCTTCTTTCCATGTTCCTGGTATGTCCTGTTGTTTCAAGATGTTGTTCATAACTTCTTTAAGTGGTACCGTCAAGGAGTCCCTCATTTCTTTATAATACGTTGCTGTAAATCCATCTGGTCCTGGTGCCTTTCCTTTTTTCATCTGTTTTATAATTTCTACTATCTCCTCATTCTCTATTGGGGCATTCAGTCTGTCTTTCATTTCTGTCGGGATCTTTTGCACCTTTTTTCCTTTCAAAAAGTTCTCTATCTTCTTTATGTTGTTTTTCTCTCGCTTTGCATATAGATGCTTGTAGAAATCCAAGAATCCTTTTATGATACCTTTTGGGTTCTCTATTTCCTCGCCATCCACAATAATTCTGTTAATTGTACCTTGCTCTTTCCTTTTTTTTATTTGCCATGCCAGCCATTTTCCAGGTTTATTTGCAAATTCAAAGTTCCTTTGTCTCAGCCTTTTAATGTTCCATTCAACTTCTTTGTTTATAATCATGGCGAATTGTGTCTGCAGAATTTTAATATTTTGTTTTATCTTGATGTTATTTGGCTTCTTAATTAACTTTTGTTCATTGTCCATTATTTGTTTTAGGATTTCCTTCTTCCCTTTCTCTCTGTTCTTATTTTTGATCGCATTCTGCTGGATGAAGAATCCCCTCATTACCGCTTTGCTTGCGTCCCAAACTGTACTAATCTTTGTGCCTTTATTCATGTTATCTGCAAAGTACTCCATCAGTTTTTTCCGAGCGTCTTGAATGATTCTTTCATCTTCCAAAAGGTAGTCTTTCAATCTCCATCTAAATGTTCTTTCTTCATACATCTTTATCTCCATTTTTATTGGATTGTGATCCGAAATTACTCTAGGTTGGATTTCTATTTGTTGAATTCTAGTAGTTAATTCATTCGAGATCCAGATTTGATCTATTCTTGACATGGACTGATTCGGTTCTGAATAAAATGTGAACTCTTTTTCTAATGGGTGTCTGAGTCTCCAGATGTCGATTAAATTGAGGTTTTGCACCAGTGTGAAAAAGGTCTTCGGTAGTTTCCCCTCTTTGCTGTCACTTTTTTCTCTTAATCTGTCCATTTCCGTTGAAACAACTCCATTCATATCTCCCATTATTATGATTTTTTGATCCATGTATTCGAACAGTCTTTCTTCCAGTTTCTTGTAAAAATCAGTCTTATTTCCATTAGGTGCATAGATCCCGACAATTATTAGTTTTTCGCCCTGCCAATTGATCTGTATTGCAATTATTCTTCCTTCTTCATCTTTGAAGATCTGTTGAGCTTCTATGTTTTTCCTAACATAAAGGACTATGCCTCTCTTCTTTTCTTTGTCTGAGGATATAAATTCATTGCCCAATCTGTTATTAATCAAGATTTTTTTGTGCTTTTTTGCCACATGTGTTTCTTGTAGACAGATGATATCCAAATTTTTTCTTTTTAAATATTGTTCAATACTGTTTCTTTTCTTCTTATCGTTCATCCCATTAATATTCCAATTCCATAATTTCAACGCCATGTCTTCCGATAATTAAAATATACAGTTTTATCAAATTTTCTCTTTATGATTCCTCTTTTTCTTCTTCCTCCTCCTCCTCTTCTTCTTCTTCATCCTTCTCCTCCTCCTCTTCATCTGTCTCTCTGTTCTTTTTAGATTTCCCCTTTAAAAATTTCCCTCCCATTGGGTCAGCTCCTCCTACTGCACCTTCTTCCTCCTCCTCTTCTGCCATCAGTTCTTTGTAACGTCTCTGAAACTTGCTTGTTTCTTCGGGACTTGTCAGTCTATGTCTCTTGGCTTTGTATATAAAGGAAATCCCCTGAGGGAATTCCCACTTAAATTCAATCTTGTTTTTCTTCAAAATTTGGACCAATGGTTTATAAGGGTCTCTCCGTTTCAACAATCTAACCGGTATATCTTTGAAAATAATTATGTAACTCCCATCAATATTCAATCGTTTCTCTCTGTTTTTTTGGAGTATTAAATTCCTCATGTCTTTATCTTTGAAAGTGATCAAGCAATCTCCTGTAACTTTCCTTGCCTTGGTTGTCCTTACTCTCATCCTGAATGCGTTTTGAACTCTCTTCTCTACGTCTTCTTTTTGTAATTCCAGCCATTGAGCAATTTCAGTTATTAATTTATCTTTTATATCTTCTCCTTGAACCTCTGGAACTGCTCTCAATCTTAGGTTCACCTCCCGTTGTCTCAATTCATTCATGGAGATTGCATCCCATAACTCCTCCTGTGTTTTAGTCATTTCTGAAATTCCCGCTTTCATCTTCTCCTCTTCTTTTTTAACTTCTTTTATCTCCACTTTTGTCTTTTTTAATCCTTCCTCAACCGATTGTGTTCTCTTACTAACTTCTTTTATTTGACCTTTCAGCTCTTTTACTGTATCATCAATCTTTTGGTCCATTTTACCTATTTTGTTATCCACCTGCTCAATTCTAGTATTTACATGTTCTAATTTATCCTCCAAATTCTTTTCACTTTGTCTAATTTCTGCAAACATTTTTAAAATTTCTGATTTGAAATCTGCCTCAGGTTTTGAACCCCTTCTTTCTCCCGGTGTTCCTCCTTCCCCAGCTTTCTTCTGTGGGTGAGACATTTTCTCCCTCTCCTTACTTTCTATCCGTTCCCTTTTTATATAAGGCAGTCCCACTATCCCCAATTCCGTTGGATCTAAACCTTAAATTATACTGTGTCCCTCCTCCAAACAATTCTTATCTCAAATATATGAATGACACTTTTTTCCAAAATTCAATTCAAGAAGAAAACAAAAACCATCCAGCCCAGTCCCAAGTCTCAATATAGTCAATATAATCAGATACAGTCCAATTTAAACTCCACAATTCAAATTGTCTATGAACGTCTTCTTGCCACCAATTTGGCTATTCCATCAATGCGGGTATTTGTTTAAATGTGACCCAACTTTTACCAATTTGCTGGAGTTAGAGGGAACCCAAAGAAGAAAAGTATCCAAAACGAAGCAAAAACAATCTTCTGCCACCAATTAGGCTAATCCTTAAAGTCAATATAAATGGGAAATCTTCTGCCACCAAATAGGCTAATCCAAATTTATGTATATCAGTAATCCCAAAGCCAAGAGGTTTATCAGAAAAAAAACAAGAAAAAAACCGAAAAAAATCCCGAAGAGAACCAAGCAAATAAAAAAACAAGTTGTTGTATATCTTCTGACCACTAGGGGCAAGGTCTCCAAACCGTGTTAAATTGCTCAAAATATTTAATTATTCAATAAAAAGAAATTGCCGTCCAAAAAAAAGAAAGAAAAAAAATCTTCAAAAGAGTGAGCCGAATTATGTTTAGTCCTAAGCGCCAGTCCAGATCAGTTTAAAACGAACCTTCTTTTCTCGGCAAACATCAGACAATCCTGTATAACTTTAACAATGGAGTCTGGAAATCCCCTTTTATTACGCAGTTTTTATTTCACCACCGCACCAAAGTCTAATTGCAATAAGTCAATTTCACAAGCCCCCCAAAGGACTTGAACAACTCCGTCTTGCTCCTCTGTCCCCCCTTTTCCTTTAAATCTTCTTTGATAACTAGTATCTTCCCAAAAAGGGTTATTTTTGTTCAGTTAAAAGGGGGGAAGAAACAGTAGCCGCGAGCGGTAACTTACTTTCACTTTTAAGCGCTTTGTTGTTTCTATGCGTCTAAACTGATTGCGGACGGAAAGCTGGTCTCGTAGCTTCCAATTTTTCCTCCGGTTACTTTCCTTAGTTTTCAATGATCTTCTTAATATCCAATTAAGTCCGAATTCCTTCCAAATCGAGAATTGAGAGCTCTCCTTGCAAGCTCGGGGCTTCGTTTCTCGGAGGTAGCTATGGCCTCCCTGCAACCCGCTCTCCCCCCCGCCGTTCTCGTCGCTCTTATTAAGAGCTACCTGACGGCCGGGAGGTTCGCGTTTCGGCTGCCTGCGGGAACCTGAGTGTCAGGACACCCTCCTGACACTACTTCAGGGGGTCACTGCGCCCTGTGACGCCCCCAATCCTCCGAAAAACTCGGGATTCCCCAGGAGGGAAAATCCCCGCTTGCGCTCGGATCACTGTCAACCGGAAGTCTGAATGTCTGAAGTTTTATTCTTGTTAAGTTGTGGGTGAGCATATCAGACGACACAGTGATTCTTCAAACAGCTCTTGTTTATTCACAGGCCAGAACAGAACAGAACTGAAGGGTTCAGCCAGCCTGCTTATATAGAGCTCCACTAGAACACAACAGTAACCATTTTCTGTAACTATCCAATCACTGAACGTCACTTTCAATCCCTTATTTGCATATGTGGACCTGAACTATCTACAGTATCCCCCTGCTGGCCCAGGATGAGAACTTCAGTACATAACAATTCTCTTTTTAGTCCTTTGTTGGGAGCTGCCCAAAGTGGCTGGGGAAACCCAGCCAGGTGGGCGGGGTATTATTATTATTATTATTATTATTAACAATAATAATAATCCTAAATGTTAAGGAAAGAGGAAAGAGAGACTATGTTGCCACCTACCCAAGCAGGGATTCAAAGGAACCAGTTTCTGTGGGTTCAGGCGCGAGCTGAGAGATGACTGTCAAGGTCCTTTGACGACCTTGTGGATTCCAGATGAAGGAAAAAAGGTTGGAAAAATAAAATGGTGAAGTATAAACCTCACCCAGGAACAAGGAAAAATCAAAATCTGTTCAAAATTGTTTATTGCCACAGCCAACTTCAAATCTGAAGATGGGACAAGTTCAAAGCAAGATATCCCTTCCTCTCTTAAAAAGAAGGCAAAAAGACAATCTGTCTCCCTGCAAAACAAAATGCATTTCTGTACTGGTAATCAAGAGGACATAGGAGTGCAAAAACACGTTTCCATTATTTCAGGGGTTGGCATGTTTCCAGGTCTTATTGGGGTACAGGGAGACTCTCAAAGGGACATTAATTGAGGAGGCATCCATAAACCAAGAGAAAGAGGGGTGAATTCTATTCTTGTAATGGTGAACCCTCCACAAGGGACTTAATTGCAAGCACAATGTAGTATAAAAATCTAAATTTGCAATAGGAGGCAGTTTGCCCGCTGAAAAATTATATTTGGATGTGTGAGAGCTTTCTCCTCTTTGCCTCAGATTGACCTGGAGATTATCAAGTTCTTTCTCCAAAACGAGAAGAACTCAAGATTGTTTTTCAAGCCAATCAGAGTCTTAGAAAATGATCCATTTGTCTGCCATGCCAACCCTCTCAAATTTTCTCTTCCTGTTACTTTTCTGGCCAACGGTGGTGGGAGAAGTGGCTGTGTGCCCAAGAGAGAAGATGTGAGGGCTGCCATTCCTCTCCTTTCCATCAAGGTTTAATGGCCTATGAGGCTTGTAGGCTTCCAAATAGCTATTGCAATTGTAATGAAGGCATTGGGCTGGATGTTTTTGATGGGTGTGTATGTGAGAGAATTTGATGGCCCCTTCCAAGTGTCCTTTCTATGGTGAATTCTTTGGTGCTCATGACAGTACAGTGGTACCTCGGGTTAAGTACTTAATTCGTTCCGGAGGTCCGTTCTTAACCTCAAATTGTTCTTAACCTGAAGCACCACTTTAGCTAATGGGGCCTCCTGCTGCCACCTTGCCGCCGGAGCATGATTTCTGTTCTCATCCTGAAGCAAAGTTCTTAACCCAAGGTAATATTTCTGGGTTAGTGGAGTCTGTAACCTGAAGTGTATGTAACCTGAAGCGTATGTAATCTGAGGTACCACTGTATCAGGGGAGTTAAATGCAATCTTGCTTTCAATACTGTTTGTGCACGCAAAACGTTTTGGGTGGACAGACAGCTTTATTTCCAGGTTGTGCATGTCTCATACCTTCCAGATGAAATCCCATAAAATTTCACAGCACAAATGTTCCAGGGCTGTTGTTCTTTTTGTTCTGCTTTTGCAGTGTTGCGGCATAAGGGTGCCCCTCGAGATGGCAATAATACCATATAATTTTAATGTGTGACATTTTGATGTATTTTTAATCTTTGTTGGAAGCTGCCCAGAGTGGCTGGGAAAACCCAGCCAGATGGGCGGGGTACAAATAATAAATTATTATTATTATTATTACACTGGGGGAAGTGTCACAGAACAACTAATAACGCAGAATGATATGTGTCTGGCCCAGCATAAACCCACCAGTAATCAATGACACATTGCAGAATACAGTTGCGAAAAGAAAATCCTCACCACTTTGAAACGTCCCTGAACCAATCTGATTCAATGTGGGGAACCCCACACACCATAGGCAACACTCACGCGGCAGCAGCAATGTGTGTCAGAATTAGGCAGAAGTGTAAGCCTGACAACCTCACTGCTGATCTCACGTACTTCCTCTTTCCATTCAGAATATATGCCACAAATTCCAAGTACCTGTGCCATTTGAGTGTGTTAGAACCTGTTCTTTTGGTGCTTCATTCCAGTTTCACCATACTATGGACCCACCTCATCTGATGCAGCTAGTACAGTTAGGATGATTAATTTTATTTATAGATAGATAAATCTCCCCCTTCCTTTCTGTCTCTGTCTTATGCATGCATCTCACCAACAAATAAAGTAATGAAAAAGAGGTGAATATTTATAGCTGTAGCTCTCAAGCAGGAAAAGAAAGAAAAAAGGATGATCCTGCACCATAAATTGTCACTACCTCTTCCTGCCCCTTTCATCTTTTCTTTCTTCCCCTTTGGTGTTTCTTAAAAGGATTATCACTGGTTCCCATTTGGGCCTCACAGGAAAACTCCCTTTTAAACTTCCAAGCCAAGTTGAAAACACTCTCTCTTGCACACACTTAACCATCAATCAAATTTGGAAGAGAGAGGGAAAAAAATCACAGGAAGGAACAGTTAAAAGATAGGATGTAACATTCTAGATAAGTTAAATCAATATTAAATCTCTCACAAAGAGTAAGTGTTGTGGACATTAATTGAAGAAGCCATAGATAGATGATAGATAGATAGATAGATAGACAGACAGATGATACATCAATAGAAAGATGATAGATAACAATATATATCAATCTATCTAAAAAAAAAAAATCTATACAGCCTTGGACACCCCAATCCAGAACATCTGTGTGAATGTATTTCCACTTTTAATGCTGGTATAACATCCTTCTAAGGTCAGTGTAATGCCATATTGTTTGATATTACACCAGCATAGCTAATGATACATCCCAACTAAACATTCAGAACTGGTCTGTAAGCATGTTAATGAAATAATATATTTGTCACTGGTTAAGAACGTACTTGATTTCCTCATTTTTTCATGTATCTGTTTCTTATTATAAAACCCTCATTGAAATAAATGAGGCTTAAATAGGCTTAATTTTGAATGACCACATATCTCCACCCACTACATTCATAATTTGTGTTGTGTTTTTTTTAAGATTCTGAGGGAGGGAATTGTCATTTCATTATATTTTTATGTGATGGGCCACGATGTGCTCAGGATAACAGAAGCCACCCCTCCATATGACCTGCACAAAGCTAATGTTGAAGTTAGATGATATCGGGTCTTTTTTGAGCATTCATCCTGGTTTGTGGGGAAATGTCATGACCATGAGTATTTATCCTGAATTCATCCCTGCTTGCTTGACAAACGATTTTAAGTCTTCCCATTAATCATTCGTTCATTTTACATAACTGCAAAAAGTCAATTTCATTTTTAAAGTGGCACCGTTACAAGAAGGCATCAGAGCAGTTTAATCCACTTTAATTTGCGCCTACACCTCCTTTCCCCCTCCCACAAAATGAGTGACAACCTAGAGGCAAAAGCAGAAAAGATCCAGAGAATTTGGAAGGCTTCTCCTTGACCAAAACATCTGAGAAATTTAAGCAGAGTTCCAGTAAAACCAGCAACATTTAGCAGGAATTGTGGGTGATGGTCGCACACCATGAGGTTCCCACCAAATTCCACCTACAGCTAAAACAGAGGCGTCAATCGGGTAAAAAATTATATGCTGTATAAAATGACACAGGGTGTGGAGAACGTGGGTAGAGGAGGACATTTTTCTCCCTCCCAGAACTCAGGGTCACCCAGTGCAGCTGAATGGTTTGGCAGTAGATTCAGAACAGACAAAAGAAAGTAGGTCACATAACACATACTTAAAATCTTCCTATGTTCCGAACATGTAAATGCATATGCAACCAGGGTGGTTAACCTGTGGCCCTCTCATCACCACTGACCATTGCCCATGTTGGCTGGGCCTTATGAGAGTTTAGACATCCCATAATATTTCAAAGTATATTTTAACATACAATGCACAATGTAATTGTGAGGCTATGCAATTTATATTGACGTGTAGGGGGCATCCAATGCTGTATGTCTGCCGATAGAAGGAATCTGTCAGTGGAACAGGGGAAGCAGGTAAGTGTGAGGTTCCCCCCGTTCTCAGGATAAGATTTGGGGTGTGGGGGGACAGCCCTGGACACAACTCATAGTTGATTTGTGATATTTGTGTTTTGTTGTTGAGGTAATTTTGGCATGTATATGTGTATGTATATATGTGTTTTAAATGTTGGACATGTTTTTGTTCAAAACAACAAAAAAATGAAAAATGAAAACAAAGGTGACATGCAAAAATAAATCACCAAATAAAAGCCACACATTTATAAAGGCAGCACAAAACGGTCAGCAGAATCCAAATGTATTTGCATGACACCAAAAGGGCAATAAAAGTTGTTTCTGAGTAGGGATGGCCACATTGTTCAGTTTCATTATCTCATTTATCAAATCTTTTATTCAGTTCTCCACATTTCCATATCAGTTTGCAATTCTTTAAAAATCAAAGTTCTCACAAAAGTTCTCTCTCTCACACACAGAAATCTCAAATATATTTATCAGGATTTTAGCATATTTTCCTCCCACATCCATACATTCACATTCAATGTTACCCAATATATACATTCCTGCAAACAATAATCTCTAATACAATGACTTTTTGCATGTTCTTTTCACTAATAAATGCATTTTTGAATACACATTCCACTAGCACATACACTTTTGTATGTGATGTTTGGTTAGAGGACCACATTGCAAAATTCAGAAAAAAGAAAAGAAAAAAGAATATTCAGAAAATTCAGAAAAGAAAATTCAAAGGGTAACTGCATTTCAGTTTGCTTATTGTTTCTGGAGACATGAATTGGACAGGTTCACAATATAATAATAATAATAATAATAATAATAATAATAATATTAATAATCCTGAATAAAATTTCTCACCCATCCCCAGTGTCAGGCAAACCTGTCTGGGGAGAGTGTTCCACAATCGGCCAACTGCACCTTCCGATGGCAGAGGCACCTGCAGAAGGTTAGGCATGGAGACAAGGAGTCATTTGAGTACCCGGTTCCTACTTTGTAAACTGGTTAAAAGATCAAAGTCTGCCCTTTGAGTTGGGCTCAGAAAAGATGGACTGGGAGCCAGTGAAGTTGGCACAGTCTAGGCAAGAAGCATGAAGACATTCAACTGCCTACTAATTTGCTGTTTAGAGATAAGCCACCAATAAGTCTTAACTAACCGTTTTATTTAGCGTCTCCCAGACATTGCACATTATAGACAAAATCCCCATCTTGCAAGGTGTTCAGATAACAGGGCTGTTCTGTATTGCCTGATAATATATAATTACCCCAACTGTTGTTTCAACAAAATTGACTCATACTTGATAATGTACAGTTTACATATAAAAAATATTTATCATATGAATACATGAGAAAGGACCCTGCCTGCCAGATGTGTTGACATTGCTAAATTGGTTACACATGGATCCCCCTCTTCTAACTCTGATTTACTTAATGGCTTTGTTTTGCTTACTTTTCTCTCTCATCTTGCTTCTATTTTCTCTTTAATCTATGGAAAAAATGCCCCTAGGATTTTGTCATGACACTCTCTAAATGGACTTGGGTTAATGTATCTATGATAGCATAGGGAACTCCAAAAGTGTATTTATGCTTATATGTTTACATGAGTATGCAGCAAATGTTTTACTGTATTAAGTTTCCAATAATAAATGAGAGCAATTAGCTCCCTGTGAGTTCAGCTCACTGATGGGGAAAAAAAAAGTTTAAAGAGGGTGTACCATCTTCCTCAAAATAAAAAAGTGCCATTTCCAAGCTGAGTTACCTTAAACTCTTGCAAAAGGTTCCCAGAGTATTTAATACTTTCTCTTTGAAAATAGAAAACAAATATATATATATATATATATAAAGTTAAGGGACCCATCTAAATTTTGGCTTCTCTCAGTTTCTCATTTTCCCACTTAATTTCAGTTCACATTTCCACATCAGTCTCTGATTTTTAAAAATATAAAAATCCTCTTGAAAAATTCACCGGCATTATAGTACAAATTCTTCTTAATATACACATTTCTGTATGTAATTTTGCATAACAGAAACATTTTTGCAAGGCAATTTCCCCAAATACAATGCACGCTTGTATGTTAGGTAACTTCATATTTAAATGAGAATTGAATCAATTTTCTTCCCCATCTCTAGCTGTCAATCATATGTTGTAGAATGAGGAAAGATTTAGACTCTCCCATGCAACCAAACAGGTGATATGTGCTGTCGAAAGGACTGATCTATCAATGCAGCTGGTACCATGTTCACAGGGCATCCTGGAGCATATTAGACTACAGGAACCGTCTGATTCAGCAGCCTGTTCTCCCAGTGGCCAGTCAGATACCTGTGGGAAGCTCACAAGCAGAACCTGAGCACCCTCCTCTCCTGAAGTCCCAACAACTGGTATTCAGAAGCACACTGCCTTCAACAGTGGAGGTAGAGCATAACTGTCAGGGTTAATAGCCACTGACAGCCTTATCCTCCCATGAATTTTTGTCTAATCCTCATTTAAAGTCATCCACGTTGGTGACCATGACTGTCTCTTATAGGAGTGCATTCCACAGCTTAGCTTTGTGCTATGCGTGGAAGTACAGTGGTACCTCGGGTTAAGAATTTAATTCGTTCCGGAGGTCCGTTCTTAACCTGAAACTGTTCTTAACCTGAGCTACCACTTTAGCTAATGGGGCCTCCCACTGCCACTGCTGCCGTGGCCACCGCGCGATATCTGTTCTCATCTTGAAGCAAAGTTCTTAACCCGAGGTTTCTGGGTTAAGTGGGTTAGCAGAGTCTGTAACCTGAAGCGTCTGTAACCTGAAGCGTCTGTAACCCGAGGTACCACTGTACTTCCTTTGTCCAACCTGAATCTTCCAACATTCAGCTTCATTGAATGTCTGAGGGAGAAAGTTCTCTCTGTCCATTTTCTCCACGCTGTGCATGCTTTCATCCACCTCTCATCATGTGCCCTCTTGCCTTTTCTCTACCCTAAAAACCTCCAGTTGTCACCTTTCCTCAGAGGGCAGCTGCTCCATCCTCTGGGTCATTTTGGTTGTCCTTTTTGAAGCTTTGCCAGATCCACAATATCCTTTTTGAGGTGAGCTGACCAGAACAGAACAGAACAGTATACAGTATTCAAAGTGCGGGCACATCATAAATTTGTATGACAACTTTATGGTATCAGCAGTTTTATTTTCAATTCCTTTCCTAATGATTCCTCCCATAACACACATCCAATTGACACACAACCAACTTTGTAAATTAATACAAGGACATTGAACATGAATTGGTAGTAGATGAGCAGCCATAATTGTTATTTATACTGGAGTTGTGTAGCTTTTACGCAGTTACACTTCAGCTTTGCTAAACCAACTTTGAAAGGGACATAGGAGCCTAGTGTAGAATAGGCCACAAGCTCTGCAGATATTATTGCTTCATGAGAAGAAGTCTGGATGAGAAATGAAGTGCTCTGTACTTTGATAGTTTCAAGATGTCTCCCTGAGGTTAAAATGTTGCTTAGTCGCATAGTATCGATGGGGTTAATTGGTGCTCTTGCCCTGTTCAACTGTTTGAGTGATTGGCCATGACTTTTGTCAAATTGCTGGTTGGTTCTTTCTGGGTTTAAAACACACTCAATCATTTAATGCCACAGACTGGGTTAAATTAAAAACTTTGTATCAGTAAATGGCTTTAACGGGTCATCAGCTTGCCCAGAAAAATCTAACATTAAAGCCAGAAATTATTTTCAAGTTTCCAAGACACAAATATCTGGTATTTAAGGTTTAATTTAATAAGAAACTATTAGCATACATGAAAGCCGAAACTCATCACATCTATGGTCCCTCTCCAGCCTTTGTGGGAGATTGGAGGTTTTTTTTGCACCAAAAAACATCATTAGTTATAATCTCTAATTAAGGATTTGCCTCTATTACTGTGCTTCCTATCTCCCAGAAAACAGTGAACCACAGACAGAAAATGGGGAACCAATTTGAAAAATGCCAAAAAAAGACATCTAACTTTGCCCACAGGAATGATGGAAACATTGTAGAGGGTAAACAAAGTAAGGTAACCATTATTCCATCTAGAGGCAGGCGCTATTCAGTGACCACTGAGAAGTCCTAATGTTTGAGAAAAGTCTGCATGGTGAAGGCAAATATTTAGCACAGTTCGCTGAAACTTTACAAAACTATGATGGTTTCAGCTGGATGGATGCTGGAGTAAGGGTGGGGCAGAAACAATGAACTGAAAATGAGCTACCCTTCAAAGTTCACACTTTTCTGAATTTTGCAATACTGTTTTCCAACCAAAAATAAAGTCAATAAAGATGCCCATAAAAACATCATTTGAAACATCAACAAAACCGATTGGATTTTTTTTTTAAAAAAAAGAAAATTCATATTACAAAGGCCTGTCTTAAACAAAAAAAGTTTTCAAAAGGTGTCTGAAAGAGAGAAGAAGCATAACAGAATTGAAGATGTATATTATTCTGTTTATTTTCATCTTTCTCTTTTCTTCTCTCTGTTGCCTTCACTGTGCAGCAGATTGTAAGATCCTCCTGTCTGCAAAGCACCACATATAATAATGACACTATATTCATCATCACCATCAAAAATTGTCCCTGACTCCAGTCTGCATAGAATGCCATGTAACTGAAAAACATATAGGAATGAATTCCACAGTCCCAAATATTCTGAAGGAAATGTTTTATGAAATGAAGTTTCAACTAAACTTTAGTGAATCCTAGGTACTCAGTGTCTCTGGCTAGTCATGAACACACTGGATTCAAAGTCCCATAGAAATCAGGAGAATTTATTCCCGAGTAAGGATTTTGTTGCATGGTCTCAAGATGCTAATGTGCAGTTATACTGTACATAATGTATAGTTATACTGAAGCCTGTTGGGTTACTTTGGAATAAATCATTTGAGTATCAGAACCACGCTCTCTGGTAGCATGACTGAATCCAAAATGGAAGCCAATCCCATAATGACTGCAGTCTAAGCTTTCTGTGGGGAAAAAAATAATCCACAAAAAGTGACTTGTTTGTGGAGAGGTTACCCTGCATATACACCAACAATAAAATCACGCTTTAACGTATTTTGGAACATGTTGTAAAAAGGTGGCTTTTCTATGATGGAGTAAAGAGAGATCCTTTTGGGTGGGATGGTATGAAAGCATTTCTTCCTGTTTCACCAGATCTAGATATATTTAGTGTGGACCTTTAAAGTTAGATCCTCCTTGACATGCTTTCCCTTAAGCTGAATCCTCCCTCAAATGCCTTCCTTTGACAACTCTGACCCAAGGCCCAAATTTGGGTTACCTATGCATCAAGAATAAAATGTGTTCCTTATTTTTGGATCTGGACTAGCCAGTATGGAATTGCTGTTGCTGCAACAACCTTCAACTCGCGGGGAGTGAATTGGGTGACGCACTTGTAAAGATGCAGTCAAGAGGCTGACGTTATGAACAGAAGCATTTAGCCTGACAGTGTATTTATTTTCATAAAAGTTTGAGAAGAGGAACCCATTCCGTCGAATGTGTGTGTGTGTCTATTTTTAAATTATAGGAGTGTAAGAAAGCAAACAAAATTGATAGGGGGGTGGGGGTAGAGGAAGTTACTACTTGCAGATGTCCCTCCACACTTCCATAACTCAAACAATGCTTTGTTTGCTCACACTGAAATCTTGCAGACACCCTTTTTCATAACATGGAGCTTGTAGACTGGTACTTTTGAGAAATAAACATCTACCATAGCTGAGCATATTTGTGGGGAACTGCCATGAAGTGACCCGTTTTTGCACTTGATTTCTTGCTGATGATCAGTGGAACTTTCTTCCCTGGGCATCTGGAAGATGGTTATTTAGATGGCCCATTAAAGTTGGAGGTTACTCCCAACAAGGGCACACTTCCCAGCCCGGGTAGGGTGGAGAATGATAAATGTTCTGAAGGTTTGTATGTATAGGTGCGCAAAGAATTAAAAATAAAAAGATTGGTTTTGGAGATGCAATTTGACCAAAAAGACACAGAGATCTGAGATTTGCAGCTGGCTAGAAGACACAGCCTTGGGTAAAGCAACAGGGGTGAGACCAGGTGGGTGCTGTTTGCAATTGAGGGAAGGGACATTTTTGTTTTTTTACCAGACTAGTGTATCCTGCCTTCTCCCCCTTGCTCAACTGGTGTATTGTACACACACACATGAAAAGGAGACAGATTTTGGGACCACAATAGCAATACATATTTACACTTAAAAGATCTGCCAACAGGTAACAACTGCTATGTGAACTGAATCAGAACAGTGCTGGATCTTATAAATCTGAAGCATGCAAACATTTTACCCATGCTTCAAGTTTTTGGGTGAACACCCTTGGCTCAGGGTCTCCAGGTAATTTCTGCTCCCCACTTTCCCCTGAAAGAGGCCTAACTGACTGAATGAAACATAGGACCAGAGCACTTCATGCTGCAAATTTTTGTTGCTACTCCCATTTTTGTCTATTGGATTAAATCATTGTTTTAAACCAGAAACCAGCAGAGTTGAATTGCTGTCAGAAAGTGGTAAATTGATGTGGTTAGAAAAAAAAAGCCATGACAGTCAAACTGGTATCAAAATGATACATGTCTGTAGTACAGGAATGTTCTAAGGACTGTGTTATTCTTCCCAATGTAAGGGCATCACTTAAGAAAGGAATGTAATTTGTATTATCAATACATTTTAATATAATAAAATACATAGCCGCTATGTCCATGACTCAGAAGGTACAATTCCACACTCTGTTCTAATGAAAGGCCCACATAGGAAGAGCTATTATTTCTTGGATATATAAAGCTCTTGTTAATTGCTTTCAATTTCCCCTCTTTGTTGAAAAGTTTGATTCTGCTGAGAAAGTATTAGTCTCTCTAGAAAAAGCTGGAAAATATGAATGCCTTTAAAATTCTTTTAAAAACCCACAGAGCCAAGTAATGGAAGATTCGTCTCAACCACAAATTATAGTTAGATTCCTTACTCAGCATATTCTGATTGTTTCATGGGGTCAGTGAATATTTGGAGACTGCGATTCATTGTTAGAACACGTGCATACACAAACAGATCTTAGGCCACTTGACCTGAGGGAATAATTGTACAACCGCTTTAGGATGTATTGCTCTAGTCTAGACACTGAATACAGTGGTACCTCGGTTTACGAACTTAATCCGTTCCAGAAGTCTGTTCTTAAACCAAATCCTTAAACCGAGGCTCACTTTCCCTAATGAGGCCTCCCGCCGCCAGTGCCCTTCCACCCTTCAGCTTCCATTCATAGACTGAGGTAAAGTTCACAAACCAGAGCACTACTTCCGGTTTTGCGGAGTTCGTAAACCAAGTAGTTTGTAAACAGGACTGTTCATAAACCGAGGTACCACTGTATAGGCGGTCATGTAATTGTGCTGAAATCCAATATCACATGCTATTGATCAGAGAAGCAATACAGTGTTGTGTAGTGGTTAGAATGTTGGTCTAGGACCTTGGAGACCAGGGTTCAAATCCTGAAAGGTAAGGTAGAAAAATAATGTAGGTTATGTAAATGCATATGAAGTGTTGAAAATACAAGGGGGGGGGGAGGTTTCCCAATAACATAGACACAGCTGGGCAGATAATTTCAATTTAGTCCCAACAATGGGACCTGGAACAAAAAAGTTGCAGTGCATCCTCCCTCCAGCAGGAGTGCTGTTCTAGTTTGCTGTTCCATCCATCCCCACCCACCCCAACTGATGCTCAACATTCTATGGCTACTTAGCATGCTCTGTGCTCATTGGGCTGTTTGCCTCCAGTTCCATCAGAATTCACCACCTGAGTTTGCTCTTAGAAGGCGTGACTAATGGTCAAACATTAAAATTATATCGCCACGCTTCATTCATGCTCTAGTTATCTCCCACTTGGACTACTGCAATGCACTCTACGTGGGGCTACCTTTGAAGGTGACCCAGAAACTACAAGTAATCCAGAATGCGGCAGCTAGACTGGTGACTGGGGACGGCCGCCGAGACCACATAACACCGCACTTGAAAGACCTACATTGGCTCCCAGTATGTTTCCGAGCACAGTTCAAAGTGTTGGTGCTGACCTTTAAAGCCCTAACCGGCCTCGGCCCAGTATACCTGAAGGAGCGTCTCCACCCCCATTGTTCTGCCCGGACGCTGAGGTCCAGTGCTGAGGGCCTTCTGGCAGTTCCCTCATTGCAAGAAGCAAAGCTACAGGGAACCAGGCAGAGGGCCTTCTCGGTAGTGGCACCTGCCCTGTGGAACGCCCTCCCATCAGATGTCAAAGAGATAAACAACTACCTGACATTCAGAAGACATCTTAAGGCAGCCCTGTTCAGGGAAGTTTTTAACGTATGACATAAACCCAGCCAGATGGGTGGGGTACAAATATTATTATTATTATTATTATTATTATTATTATTATTATTATTATCCACCATCACACACATGCTACTCTGCAGACCCACTGCCACCAGTCACATGAATGAAGCTCACAAAGCACTGATTTCTAGCATTCCTAGCCTTGCTCTTCAGCTGAAAAGGCTACCGCTAACAGGTTAAATGGTGGCACTTCTTTGCAAGTCTGCTTGCATTGCAGCTGGCTAAATATATTTTTGTTGAAGCTCAAAGTACGTTAAAATTTAAACCAGGGCTGTCAGAGGTAAGTCCCACTCAATTCAATGATACTTACTTCCAGGAAACTATGAAAAGAGTTTTTCACTCATGCTGACCCCAGTAAAATAGATGTTGTGGTATGTACTTGCTGCTCTTTGATGTGAGATGGGTCAACACAGTAGTTTGCATGCTGGGTTTCTACTTATGGGTGTGGCCACGGGGACTCTCGTGAGCTCCTGCCGCACTAGGGAGTGGAGGAACCAAGAACAGGTAATCTCTCAACATAGCAGATGGATTTCCCTTCTTCCCATCTCTCCTTCTTCTGCAGTCAGATGGAATGGCTCCTTCCTTGCCCTCTAAATCATACATACCAGGCCCTACTCCACCTCCTGTGATCATAACCGCTCACAGTATTGCTCCATAAATCACCTTAAAGCCAACTATCTGAACTCAGCTGGCTTGTGGATTGAAGTGGCAGTTTATATTGGCTATGAATCTGGGCTATTTTCCCCAGTTCCATTTATATAGCTGCTCAAAATAAAGCAGAGTTATTGTAAGAGATTGCATTGTATTGAGAAAATAAACTAGCTAAAAATGTCAGGAATTGTGGTCTTTCAACACTGCAAATTTTGAACTATTTTTAACCTTAGGGGGCAAACCCAGATTACTGTCAAGTGAATAATGTTCACTGAAACTTTGTTGTAAGGTTCTGAAAAGTGTATGGTAATTATTATTATTATTATGCCTAATGCTTTATCTTATTTCTCCTCCCAAGCCTAAATGCTGAATGGAATAATATTATTATCCACAAATGTTGTTAAGTGTGTCAGTTTGTTATATATGGTTCCAGAATAATATCAATATTTCAGCACGATATTTTACAGATAAATAAATTAATGTCTCTGCGTCACTGTCCGTTCCCAATAGTCCCTTTGTCACCTTGACTAAGGCTGTAGTCCTACATGCAGTTACCTGCATGCAAGCCCCAGTGAACTCAATAGGGTTTTCTTCTGAGTAGAAATACACAACCATGGAAGTAAGCCTCATTGAATTCAATGGGTCTTATTTTTGTGTAAATGTTTATAGGATTTGCCTGCACAGTAGAACCCCGGCGGGTCTCTGAAGGTAGGTGTGACCTTGATTGTTAGCAGTGGCATAGCGTGGGGTATCAGCACCCGGGGCAAGGCAAGTAATTTGCGCCCCCTAACCCATGGATTTGCGCCCCCTAACCCGTGGATTTCCCTAACCCCCAGTTGTTGCGCCCGGTGCGGCCGGCCCCCCCTGCACCCCCACGCTACGCCACTGATTGTTAGTTGCCTCTTATGGAGTTCTATGTGACAAAATAAGCTGACTGCAATTGGCAACACAGTTGGGGGAGGGCCTAAATGTCCCCCCCCCTCAAATTGGAGGCAATAGGGGCAGGAAGTTGGTAACATCAGGTGGGATGGATGAATCGTGTCAATTTCAGTTTCTTTCTCTTTTCTTTTATTCTTAATGAGTTCAGTTCTCTACATATCGACATCAGTTTGAAATACTGATCTGGCCCATGGAAAGGCTGATCTGCTCCCCTCAAGCAAATGTTTCTGCTTATCCTTCAAGACTCCAAAAATTTAGACAGGGATGGCAAAAAGAAAATAAAGAAGACACGGTGCTGGGGTGAGCAGTGGATTAAACGCCTCTATTCGACCCAGAACCCTGACTGGGGGAAGAAGAAGAAGAAGAAGAAGAAGAAGAGGAGGAGGAGGAGGAGCTTGGATTTGATATCCCGCTTTATCACTACCTGAAGGAGTCTCAAAGCGGCTAACATTCTCCTTTCCTTTCCCTTCCTCCCCCACGACAAACACTCTGTGAGGTGAGTGGGGCTGAGAGACTTCAGAGAAGTGTGACTAGCCCAAGGTCACCCAGCAGATGCATGTGGAGGAGCGGAGACGCGAACCCGGTTCCCCAGATTACGAGTCCACCGCTCTTAACCACTACACCACACTGGGAAGCAAATTGCCGCATCTCTGATAATCAGATCAATGATTCAATGAGCTGAGAGGAGACAATAATATTAGTATGGATCAGCTGAGGGTGGGGGGAGCTGTGAGGTGCACTTAAGAGTGATCATTCATGCCCACTACTGGCATCTGCCCCCCCGGAGGGTTATCCAAGCAATTATCCCAAAGGCTAATAAAATAAACCACTCCTGGTTCTGGGTAGTGCATGAAAAAAACACAATAATTCTGCAGTATGCTGAGGGATGTTTCACTCAAGCCATTCTGCCACTAGATGAAACGCCGTCTTGTCAACATCCCTGCCGTTTCACTTCCACACTTCCATGGCTCCTTCCCAGCCCTGTTTTGTTTTCAGATCTAGATGTTCTGCTGTCCAGCAGGAAATTCTCCAACTATGGTGTTGTTTAAAACTCACAAGCCCAAAATCAACATGGTAAATAAACTGGAATTACATCTGCCTGGAATTATAGTTCTCCCCCCCCCCTTTCTCTTTTGTAATGTGTCTCACATGAAACTACTTTTCAATCCAATTAATAATTGAAAAGGATTTAACATAAACGGAGAAGATAAACAAAGACGGATAATTCTATTAGTGATCGCAAAATACAAACCTGATAGGAGAACTTGGGATCTTGGGGAGGAGGGAGGTAGCTTGTTCCCTGATTCCAGAACTAGCATGACCCTGGTCCCAGCCCTAGTAAGACGTTGCCCAGAACACATCAGCCGTTACTGCTGGGATGGAGAACTTGTAGCACTCCAGATGTTTTGGGGCTCCAACTTTGATCAGTCCCAGCCAACCTGGCCAAACATCAGGGATAATGGTAGTTGTAGTCCAACAACATCTGGAGAGGAGTGCAAGTTTCCCTCCCCATCTCTACTGTAAATGGCAAGGAGAGTATACTGTAAGCGGCATGTTTTGCATGCAGAAGATCTCAGATTCAGTCCTCAGCATTTCCAGGAAGGAATCGGAAATACTCCTGTCTGAAAGCTTGGGTACTTGCTACCAGTCAGAGTAGACCAGGCATGTCCAAAGTCCATGCAGAATGCAGGCACCTTATATATAGAATCGAGCAAACCAGTGATATTTTAGGGAGCAGGCTAGCAGGCGAGACCCATTACTTACATCATAGGAGCCTTCACAACACAAGACACTGTTGCTATTTGTAGGTTTTATTTTATTTGTTTTTTATCTTATATTTTGGAAATGTACACCCAGTTGTTTTTTTTCCTTTAATTTTTTTGGGGCCCCCCAAGAGAGTGGGGCCCTAGGCTATAGCTTGTTTAGCTTTTACGTAAATCCAGCACTGGATTTCTCCTTTGCTCCAAATGTAATTAAGATCTACCCTTTCAAGCAGAAATTGGATAAGTTAAAAAAACAAAACAAAAAACACCGTTACCCATTTGTGATAGTGTCCTGTTTGCAAATTAAGCTCCTTCCATCTTGAAGCAACCAGGACTGATTAGCTTTGAACAAAGCTGACCTGAGAAGCAATGCCTTAAAAGAACCTCAAGAAATAAGCCATGGCTCAATTTGTCTTCTTGAAAATGTGGTTGAAAACCAAGGGTGCCATAATTAAGTGCCACTTGCCAATATTTTCCAGTTTGGGGTAGTTAAATGCACATATAAAACATATTGTCCCCTGTTGCTGGCTTTTTACTTTTTATGATCCTCCGTCTATAGTAAACCCTAGACTTCAGGATGTAATTTTGTTCAGGAAACCACAATAAGGTCTTGGAATAATTGAAACGAAACACAAAGATTGAAAGTAAGATTTTGGGGTGGGTGAAGGATGAAAATTCTACGTAAAAATAACTTGTTAAGGGCAGTCATCATAATGACCCATTTCTTTATGAAGACAAATTCTAGCAAGCAAATGGGCATTTATGGTTGCCACACACACACACACACACACACACACACACATGACTGCATACAATTTGACTTAGGCATGAATTCTCCCCACAGCAGGCTTAATTCTCAACCAGAAAAAGAAAACATTTTGCTATGATAGTTTACAATCTCTTGCAGCTGCAAACAGTCCCCCTAAACAAAACAGCCAGCCCAAAGACAATATTGGACACTGCTGAAAATATAGTCTATATTAAATACTTAGAATTAGAGTTGATTTTGTTCTGATACATAAAGGCAAGGGAAGGCTGGAGGAGAACAGAGGCAGTTTGCTCAGTGGCTTTTATGGCTAGGATTTGGAATGTTATGCAGAATCTTGTACTCTGGTGCTTTCCATGATATTTCATTATAAAGACCTCCATTAATTTGAGTCTTTATTTTTGCTGAACAATTCCAGATGACCTGTTTACTGAACATGCATCCTGATTTGCTTGCGCAAAGCTTACACAGAGGTTAGACAATGTCTGGTTTGGAGCATTTGTTCCAATTTGTTTTCAGGGAGGTTACACAGCAATGAACATTTGTGCTAATTTGCTCATGGGCTGTTTACACATCTTCTCATTAGTCATCCATCCCACATTTTTCAGTGCCGATTTAAAACCCTGTCACTTTCAAAACCTCGAAATATCTGGGCTTTTTAAAAAGTGGATTTGTTGGACGAGGGTGACACAAGCACTTGAAACATGCTAGATCTCCATAACATCTAAGTCAGGAGAGCCTGTGCATAATGTGGACTGTGCAATGGTGGAGTGGATAAAGGCCAAGAACCTGAGCTGTAACCCTGGAGTAACTGTGGGTTGGTGAACCCCATATCTGGAAGGTTGGTTAGTTGCTTGTTCTGGATGGGGTTGCCCTGCCTCTGAAGGAACAGGTTCAGAGTTTGGGGGGTACTCGTGAATCCATCTTGTTGCTGGAGGCTCAGGTGGCCTCAGTGGCTATGCGTCTTGGGTAAACTGGTCAAGGTTTTCTACATTCAATTTTGAGATTTATGAACTCAAAGCATGGCACCTATTAGCTCATTTATTTTGATGTAGTGCAATACACACCTATTTGTCACTCCTTAAGTTGGGCAAGGGCCATATCACATCTGCTTTGCATGCAGAAAGTCCCAGGTCCAACATCTGGCATCTCAAGGTAGGGCTGAAAGAGAACTTGTGCTGGAGAACTGTTGCCAGTCAGTGTAGATAGCACTGTGCTAGATGGACCAATGACCTGACTGCGTATAAACCAGCTTCCTTAGTTCTGTGTTACATTTCCCACCCCTTCTGGCCACACTGAGTTTGTTTTCGCAGACCAGGTTAGGGTTCACTTAAGGATGGAAAACTCTTGGGAGCCATTTCCCCCTTAACAAACATAGCTGAGTTCAAAGCAGCAGAGGCTTAGCAGTACAAACATTATGACAGATTATGCAAAATATGTCAATTATTGGAAAAATAATTGACTTAATGATAATAATCCTGGCTTGGGAGTGGAGCAAACCGAATACTCTGAGGTTTCCAGTTAGAAGAGGTTTCTATGACTGAGCTAGATCCAATGGATGCTAAAATATTCTCCGTGCTTGAATGCTCATGATAGTAACATGGTGAGGTGTAAGAGCTGCCTAGGGCTGAAAACTAGGAGCCTTGCAGTATCTGGTTCAAATCTTACCTGACTAAGACACCATTTTCCTTGCCACCTGCAGTATGGTTTTAATAAAGCTGACTTCCCCCTACAGGGATCTTACTAAGGTCTGATTTGAACATAGGTTTTCTCATACCACTGGGGGGGGGGGGGGAAGAGCCGTTTTCTGTATGAACCCCATAACACCCTGTGGGCAAATGTCTGGGGGCTGTTATGCCATGTGGTGGACAGGCCAAACCAAATATTTCTGTAATAATAATAATGATAAGAAAATAATAACAATGATAAGTTTTATTATTTGTATCCTGCCCATCTGACTGGGTTGCACTAGCCACTCTGGATGGCTTCCAACAAATATAAAAACAAAACAACACATCAAACATTTAAAACTTTCCTATATAGAGCTGCCTTCAGATGTCTTCTAAATGTTGTATAGTTACTTATCTCCTTGACATCTAATGGAAGGGCGTTCCACAAGGAGGGAGCCACTGCTGAGAAGGCCCTCTGCTTGGTTTCCTGTAACCTCGCTTCTCGCAGTGAGGGAATCGCCAGAAGGCCCTTGGAGCTGGACCTCAGTGTCTGGGCTGAACAATGGGGGTGGAGATGCTCCTTCAGGTATACAGGGCCAAGGCCATTTAGAGCTTTAAAGGTCAGACCAAAATCTGACTTGTGCTCAGAAACATACTGGGAGCCCATTTACCATAAGTCTTTCAGGACCAGTATTATATGGTCCCGACCGCTGTTCCCAGTCACCAGTGTAGCTGCTGCATTCTGGATTAGTTGTAGTTTCTGAGTCACCTTCGAAAGTAGCCCCATGTAGAGCACATTGCACTAGTCCAAGCTTTCTACATGCTATAGTTTTGCAAGGAAGGCAATTCAGTCCTATGAATCCCTACCCACAGTCTAATATGGTACAGAAGAGACATATGTTTAGCACCTCATTGAGGGCTAGGCCTGATGGCACCATGTAGAGAGGCAACTGCTCCTGGAAAATAGAGGTAAGTGTGGCTTACAAAGTGCTAGAAAGCCATGTCCCAAGAGCCTCTAACATTATGCAACGTGTGTGCGCTGGTTCTGAGTCTATGGGAACAATGAGATACAGAAGCATCCAAGAAATGATGTCATTGATGGTGACCTTTCAACAGACACAAGGCATTTCATAAGTGTTGATACATGCCATATGCACCAGTATACAGAGAGTGAGTGAGGGCCCCCCCTCCTATTATTGTTTTCCTAATTGGAATTAAGCCTGAAATCCCGAGCACAGTTACAAGAGAGAAAGTCCCACTGAACTATGTGGGGCTTACATCTGAGTAAACACGCTTTGGACCATTCTCTAAATTAAATACACAGCCGTTCTAGAGTTTCCCATGCAGCTTCAATTCCTACAAGTAAAACAAGGCCTCCTTTTGAAATCTTTTGTTTAATTAAGAAAACAACTAAGGCATCACGGAGCAGTGGAAATGCAATGACTTCACCGAGTTAACAAAGAGGAAGAAGCAACCGTTGCTAATATATTATAACTTCTTGGGGCTGCCCCTGCCCTGTTCGGTTCCCATAAAACATGTACCAATACGTGTAACTACAAAGGGATTTGCTCAAAGTACAGATGTGATCCATCCGGCACAGCACAGGTGCAGGGAACTACTGGGAAGCAAAACAGAGAACTTGATCCCCCACTCATGGAGGAGGCTGGGGAGGGGGATGAGACGACCCAACAACAAACTGCTGTTCAGCCACCGACTTTCTCATAATTACTCAGACAAAGGCAGAACAAAGGAAGAGAGCGGATTTGTAGTGGGGAAGCCTCATCTGTGGCTGCTCAGAAATTGATGGCCGAGCTGCCAGAGTTAGTGTCTACACAGAGGGGGTTTCAGTTTCTTCTGTGTTTGGGAGCATACCAACCCATTTTCCCCCTCCCCAGGACCCATGCAAATCAAAATCTAGATATGAAGATCACCCTGCATAATCTAAAAACTGATACACTCTACAGCCCAACAATTAGGGGTGGGGGAGAAATTTGATTCAGTTCAGATCTAAAGATGAACCTACTTAATTCAGACTTTTTTTTAAAAAAAAACAATATGCTATTCCAAACACAACTATCCTTCAAATTTGCACTTTTCTGAATTTTTCAGTGCATTTATCCGGCCAAGTAATGGGTAATGGGTAATTTTTAAGGCAAATCATCATTGTTCAGTGATGTCTAAGTGCAATTTCGCACTCATACGGCAGCTAATGAGGCCTGCTTGAAACGGTTCAACCAACAAATTATGAGACAATTTGTATCTAGGCTGTGGCCGCACCATTTTTTTTCTTGGTTGGCTAATTATATTGTGTTCATGGGCTATGTCTCTCCAAACCCCATCATAGCTACTTATCCAGATAGTGTGAGAAGAAATAAATAAAACAGGCATTTGGGCTACCACTATTCTGGAAGTACTATCACAGCCACTGTAAGATTAAACATTAAAGAAATGGAGAGTGTTGTAGTTTCTTTACTAGCACACCTGCTTCAAAAGCCAACACAGGACAGGTTATTGCAGGGTAAATGAATGCAGGCGGTAGAGGGGAGCATTTAGCACTGTGGATGGGAGAGAGATTAGGCAGTGGTTCTTGGTGGGAAGCTTGAGGTATTACAAATACACTATATTGTCACTTTGTTCATGTGTAAAACATTGGAAAATGGTGGATTTGATTATTGCCTCCGATATGAGAAGAAGGCAGAGTGCTAGAACATAGGGAGGTACCGTTGATCAGTGGGAGAGCCCATACTTTGAACTGATGAGGTCTCCAGCTCAGACCTCTTTATCTCCAGTTAAAGGGTCTCAGGTGTGATATGAATGACATGTATGGGATTGCTCACCTCCTCTCTGCTGACCATAGCTGAATGGAATTTCAAAATAATTTTGCAATTTGATGACCATAAGTTGATGCCTGCTATGATTGAATTTAAAGAAAATCAGATTTCGAGGATCAGAGCCCTACCTGAACTGGAGAAGGAAAGTTTGATAGATTTCCTTACACAGGAATTTGATGACTTTTGGGACCGGGACTTGGGTCAAGAAGAGATTAAAACTGTGAGGGCTCTCGGACTTGGAAGAGGAGGGAAAAAAGAGAAGAACAAAATAAGAGACTGTTGGAACTACCAGAGGAACTTAGAAGAACAACCGTCAAGAGTGGAAATTTTGAAAGATGTCCTGAAATACTTTTCGGATTTTAGATTCAACTACAGAGATTTGGTTGTCCTGTCGAGAAGGAATAAAATCATCTTTAGGTGGGAGTTTCCCCGAGATCTACTCTTTAGCCTCAAAGGAAGGAAAATGAAAATAAGATCAGTGGAAGGCAAAGTAAAGTTCATGTATAAATATGAAGAAGACTCGCAGAAGGGACTTGGAAAAGAGTTAAGAGCATCGGACAGAAGATCACCAGGATGATGGACTATAGGGAATTGGCGGATATGACTGGCAGAATCCGGGACCAGGGAGAAGAGTCAGTGGAAGAAGATTGGAAAAAGTTTAAAGACTATATAAAAATATTGTAAAATTAATGAGTGTTAGAAAAATGTTGGAAAGGAGCTATATGGCTTTAGTAGAAATGTTACAAGGAATTAAGTACAAATAGATTATTAGAGTATTAAAGGGAAAATAAAGTTAAAATATGTTAAGATAATTATATATTAAAGGGAAAAATAAGGTTAGAATATGTTAAGATAAATTACAGGACAGAAAACAGAGGAAGATGGAAAGGAATTGCTGAAACAGTTAATTAAAGTGGAAGACAAAAAGGGAGGTGTGAGGAGGTCGTAGAAACAAGTAAATGAAAGTTAAGATACTGAACTTATTAAATGTGTTTTAAATTGTGTTTGTTTGGTTTTGTTAATTTAATGTTTGGGGGTTGGTGTTGTGTGGTGTTTTTGTTTTTGTTTTGTTTTGTTTTGGGAGCCATTTTGGACTCACAGCTGTCCATGGAGGCACAGGTCAAATCTGTGTCCAGGGCAGCTGTTTACCAGCTCCATCTGGTACGTAGGCTGAGACCCTATCTGCCTGCGGACTGTCTCGCCAGAGTGGTGCATGCTCTGGTTATCTCCCGCTTGGACTACTGCAATGCACTCTACGTGGGGCTACCTTTGAAGGTGACTCGGAAACTACAACTAATCCAGAATGCGACAGCTAGACTGGTGACTGGGGGCGGCCGCCGAGACCATATAACACCAGTCTTGAAAGACCTACATTGGCTCCCAGTACGTTTCCGAGCACAATTCAAAGTGTTGGTGCTGACCTTTAAAGCCCTAAACGGCCTCGGTCCAGTATACCTGAAGGAGCATCTCCACCCCCATCATTCTGCCCGGACGCTGAGGTCCAGCGCCAAGGGCCTTCTGGCAGTTCCCTCATTGCGAGAAGCAAAGCTACAGGGAACCAGGCAGAGGGCCTTCTCGGTAGTGGCGCCTGCCCTGTGGAACGCCCTTCCAGCAGATGTCAAAGCGATAAACAACTACCTGACATTCAGAAGACATCTTCAGGCAGCCCTGTTCAGGGAAGTTTTTAACGTGTGATTTTACTGTATTTTTGGTTTCTATGGAAGCCGCCCAAAGTGGCTGGGTAGGCCCAGCCAGATGGGCGGGGTATAAATAATAAATTATTACTATTATTATTATTATTATTATTATTATTATTTAAATTCTTTGTCTTTCTTTTGCAGTTTTTAAAATGTTAATAAATATTATTTAAAAAAACCAAAAACAAAATAATTTTGAAAGACACTTCATGTATCCTGCACGTCACATCCAGTTTGGATTCCACATAGTAGGGTCGAAAATATGCTAATGATCGTTAGTGGTGCCAGCAGGGCAGGACTTGGGGTGTGTGTGTGCAGAAGTCCAGGGCCTCACCTAGCAGAATGAACAAGAGGACACCCCCCCCCCAAAATACATCAGGGTTGGCTCACCATATTTTAAAGTAAGTGCGGTAATGCACATGAACCATTTAAATAGCCCCTCCCCATTTATGACCATTAAGTCCTCCCTGCACCTCTGATGACTCTGCTGTTTTGTGACATCCTGCAGAGGTTGGTTAGTAGAGCTGGGCATTTACATTTTGCTACACAAGAACACAAGTGACAATAGTGTTTGATACATGGAAATTCCAGGAGGATGGAATTATTTGCGCCCCTTGATCTGAATTTATCACCCGCCATCTTTATTAGATGAAAGTGATTTCCTGGGAGCTCCTGCATATCAAGCAACACTTCTGTATAAAATGTGAGAACAGCTGCATTTAAGTTATCCTTTTCCTAAGGCACTGAGGGAGGAAAAAAGAACAATAATTTACAAGCTCTCCTGGTTCTGAATTGTCTTAACCAGCTGCTCATAACTTTTATGGACGTTACAGCCTCCCCCTACTTCAGCTCATGTAATTTTTGTGGGTAATTATCAGGAAAAGGTCATTACTGAAGACATCTAAGGCAGTTATTTCCAGCCCCTAACAATATAACTTTTGGTTCATGGGATCATACTTAATTGCTAGAGCAATAGGGAGCTGCTTGTTTGGATTGTTGCAATGCTTTGTGTGTGAGATTGCCTTAGAAAATGGCCTGGGATCTTTGGTTGGTCCTGAATAGATTTAAGTGCAGAACTGTTAGATTGGAGTAGGCAATTCAACCATATTATGCCAGGACTTCGCTGGATATCTTTAAAAGAGCATTAGACACATCAATGGCCATCAATAGCTACTAACCACAATGGCTTTATACCACCTCCAGTACTGGCTTCAAGTCTGTTTCCTGTGTGTGTCATTTGGCTTCCCCTGTGTTCCCCACCTAAGCTATCCTGCCACCCTTTGGTGCAGGATGCTGTTCCATTGCCAGTGTTGAAATAAGACTCAACTGCCAACCTGGTTGGCTTCTACCATCTTGTCATTTGCCTCTTAGAAGCCTTTGAAGAGGGATTATGCAAATTCATGGAGGACAGAGCCATGAATGGATTTGAGCCATGGAGCTCGCATCTCAAGAGGCTATATATACCCTTGAATACCAAACACTGGGGGCAAATGAGAAAGGAGGAATATTGGTGGACCTTCTAGAAGCATCTCCTGGCCTCTGTAGAAAACAGAATGCTGGATTAGATGGACCCCCCCCCCTTGATCCGGTATGGCTCTTCTTCATAGTCTTAAATGCATTGTAGTTTGCAAATGAAAAAAGAAAAGAAAAGAAAAGCAGATTACGTCTTGCCTCTGAGATGTGTCATCAGGGAAAGAGATGACATCAGGGAAAGCTACTGTTATTCCAAAAATCACATGCTGAAGATGTCTCTACAGTTAGTTTCATGGGGAAGCTTCTGAGAAACATGTCAGACTGACCTATCATCCTGGGACAAAAGACACCAATTGTTTAGTCAGAATTTAAATCATTTGTGGAGTTTGCAACCACGGGTATATCAAAATCTGGTGCCCTTGTTGATCCAGCAGAGCAGGAGAAGAAGAAGAAGAAGAAGAAGAAGAAGAAGAAGAAGAAGAAGAAGAAGAAGAAGAGTGAAATACATATTGAAAGCTCACCCTGAAGGGACACCTATGTTACACATCTTAAAACTTTTGAGACATAGCATATGATTGACAGTATTCCCTTGCTTATCCCATCACTGTTGCTGCACCATGAATGAGCTGTTCAGCGAAAGATCCATGATGTCACAGCCATGGAAAGAAGCACAAGAAGCTGCCTTATACTGACAGACCATTGGTCCTTCTGGTTCAGCATTGTCTACACTGCCTAGGCTTCAGACAGGTAATCTCTCCTATTCCTACCTGGAGATGCCAGTGATTCAGTTTGAGTAGTTTAGTCATCAGTTACTCTTCACAGGGAACTCTGAGAACTGTAGCTCTGTGAGGGTAATAGCGGCCTCCTAATATCTCTGAGCACCTTTAACATACTGCAGTTCCCATAATTCTTTGGGCAAAGCCATGGCTGTTTAAAATGGTGACCTTTAAATGTACACTTTAAATGTATGGTGTGAATGTGGCCCTCTACTTAAAAGCAGGCCTCCCCAACCACTCTAGAACAGCTTCTCTCTTCCTGTGCCAGCCTAGATTGCTGGAATGTTAATAAAATATTGCTTCGTTGAGGAATCTGACAACACTTACTAGCAAAAAAGAAACATTTCACCACCATATTGGCTTCACTATTAAGGCCCCATATTAATTCCATCAGAAAATACCCTTAACCACTCCTAAAACAATTAACTTCCTTTTGTTGTCTTAAAAAGGACCTCTTGTTGACGCTTTGATCTCAGGACATACAGTGGTACCTTGGGTTAAGTACTTAATTTGTTCCGGAGGTCCGTTCTTAACCTGAAACTGTTCTTAACCTGAAGCACCACTTTGGCTAATGGGGCCTCCCGCTGCTGCCACGCCACCAGAGCACGATTTCTGTTCTCATCCTGAAGCAAAGTTCTTAACCTGAAACACTATTTCTGGGTTAGCGGAGTCTGTAACCTGAAGCGTATGTAACCTGAAGTGTATGTAACCCAAGGTACCACTGTACCTGCAAATACCTCCAACAGCGGGCATATAAATTAGCAAAATTCCCAATACCTGAACAGCTGCTTCTCTCTTTTGGGGCCAGCCTGGATTTCGGGAATCTTCTCAATGTAGTCAGTCGCTTCTCCAAATGCTACCTACTGAGCATGTTCAAACAGCTAGATCTTGGAAGAGACGGGGTGGGGGAGAGGACAATTCTGTTGTACTGCATGCATGGATTCCTGCTGAATGGGCCCCAATGGGCCTTGTCTCCAAAGAGTGGAGGAGATGCTCTATATTACAACCTTTGCCCCACCTAATACCTTGATTTTTCTATTTCTTTGGTCACTGCTCTCAAAGAACTTGGGCTTTTCATGTGTTTGCTCCAAAAGCCTTGAAAGCACAATTTTTGAAATTTATTTTTGCTCAGCGTGTTTCCAAAAGACTCTACAAACGTGAAAGGGAATAGGGAAGTTGTATCTCGTTCAATTCTACCTAGGTGGCAAGAAATCTGTTATGTATTTCATGCTCAATAAAAAAAGAGCAAACCTCACAAGATTTCTGTGTATTATATGAGGACCGCCATCTGTCCTCTATTTAATTAGGGCTGCACTAGTTATACGGTGAAGTATTAAAGGCGATCTGGCTCGACTTAAGAAAATTCTTTGTATTTACATGAGGCACAGCAATGTTACTGGAGAAATGTTAACAACACAGAGAAACTGGGAAGGCCTCAAACAAACAAAGACAACATCAATAATTAAAACCAAAAAGTGGCTGCGTGTTGCAGACAGGAGAAGCCGTTGGGATAAAATGCAGTTTGGGTCCATTCTGAAACTTTGCTGAACCTGAAAAAGGTATGGCATGGGATATTTAAGCAACGAGGAAGTTAACTCTTAAACACCTCCTACCCCCACCCAGTACTGAGTCTCAGCCAGGAGTTTGAGGAGGGGGAGGAAGGAAACAACTTACTACTTGTGATGGTCTGTAAGCTCCAATTGTCACTATTTAAAGGTAAAGGGACCCCTGACCATGAGGTCCAGTCGTGACTCTGGAGTTGCGGCGCTCACCTCGCTTTATTGGCCGAGGGAGCCGGCATACAGCTTCTGGGTCATGTGGCCAGCATGACTAAGCCGCTTCTGGCGAACCAGAGCAGCGCATAGAAACGCCGTTTACCTTCCTGCTGGAGCAGTACCTATTTATCTACTTGCACTTTGACGTGCTTTCGAACTGCTAGGTTGGCAGGAGCAGGGACTGAGCAACAGGAGCTCACCCCGTCGCAGGGATTCGAACCGCCGACCTTCTGATCGGCAAGTCCTGGGCTCTGTGGTTTAACCCACAGCGCCACCTGCGTCCCTAGCTTTTTACTATTTACTAGTCACTATTTATGCCAGGACTTTTTTTTTTTTGGTTAAAGTTCCTGGTAAATTGCTGTCCCTAATTTGTCCCCACTTTTGCCTTTTGAGAATGCCTTGTTAAAGTTTTATTAGTTGCGAGTTGTAACTTGATCAGACTTTGGATTCCTCCAAAGATTCTCTAGAATAAAATCTCAGAATGAGGTTTTGTCTTCTGTGTAAACAGCATGCTTCCCCCCCCCCCACCTTTGGGGCAAATGGAATCCTTCCCAAACACAGAATATAAGGGTTCATCTTGATAGCCCATCAGGATGGAGAAGAGGTGATACGATAGCCGATTTCAAAAAGGACCCCAGTTAATGCTGCCATAGACACTTAGGAGCAGATGGATCTTCTGTTGCCCCAGAACAGGCTCTCTCAGCCTAGTGCCATCCAGATGTTTTCAGACTATAACACCCATCAGCTTAGCATGGCCAATGGTCAGCAGTGTTTCAAAATATCTGGAAGGCACCAGGCTTGGGGAAGGCAGCTTCAGAGGGCAGAAGCCATAACACCAGGTTCAAATGACAGGAAAGTGGATTTTGAAAGAAAAGTAGAAAGAACCTAAACGTTGTATGACAGTGGAACAGACTGTCTTGGAAGGTGATAAACTCTCCTTCATTGGAGGTTTGTTTGTTTGTTTGTTTGTTTGTTTGTTTATTTATTTAGCAGAGGCTGGATAGTCACCTTGTAGGCAGGCAGGCTGCATGGACAGAGGGTTGGACATGATAATCTTTGAGGGACCTTCCAACTCCATGATTCTATGGAGGGAGGTCCCAAACATTGCAAAGCACTTCCATTCTTCCTTGAATTGTCCCACCCTTTCATATGCATAGCCTATTTTAGGTTCTGTTTCCTGGACACACTTCCAATGTTCATGTTTCATGTCCAATAACATCTGGGTGGCACTACACGGACCACCCCAATTCAGGAAAAATGGAGTCCTCTCTGTGACCTCTCTCACTTCTAGGCTTCCTCTTCCTTGATCAACCATCCCATGGTCAAGTCATCTCATGATTGTCAGCAATAATCAAGAGAGATCTGGACAAAAAGCACTGGTGGGCTAGACATAGCTGCCTTGCATACTTTACCTACCATAACATGGTTGGTCTTGTTGCTCTCAAATTGCACCAGACATACATTTCACCACTTAGTCAGCAAAACAAAGAAACAAACACAAAACTGCCCCCAAACAGAGTTGGGTTGGCTTCCATATCTTTTAAGTTGCTAAGGCTTTAGCTGCTTATGTTTCCTAGTCTGTTCAACACTCTAAGCACACTTGTACACTTAATTCTGGGAGAATTAAGGATGGCTCAGGGGATTTGTAATAGGATATGGTGCACTTCCTTTCTAAGTTGTTGCCTTGCATTTGACCTCAGGTTGTTAATGATGGAAAACTATTACCAGTAATGGCTGTGTAGTGTTTTTACATAGGAGCACATGCCTGGTGGTCTCAGTCTTGTTCCCTGTGGACTGGTAAATGCACATTACATCACATAACAGCCACAACCACTGAAAATAACTAGCAGTTTTAACAGGCACTGAAGGCTAAATGAGAATTTGAAACACCTGCTGATATCCAGCTGATGGCCAGCTATGTCCCCAATACTTGTATAGATCAAGAAGCAAAACATAAATGCAGATAACTTCACAAATGGTACCTCTGTGATAATGCCACAAATACGTCTGGAATACTGGTTTGCCCTCAATTTGCATGTATAATAAGCTCCTGGAAGCAGTGGTGTATCACAACAGAGTTGCAATGTAATGTAATGGTAATTAGATTCCAACTGTCCAGAGGGCTGCCAGGATATACGTACAGAGGACTGCCAGGTACACTTTATGGAAAATATGTACACTGTATGGGGGAAAAAGTAGTATAAACACCAACAATTGGGAAACACGTGCCTGCAAGTGCTCCAATTGGAGAACAGCCTATACCAAAGGTGTCATGGGCTTTGAAGACACTCGAACTCAGGACGCAAAGAAACATGCTAAGAGGAAGGCACACTTGGCAAATCCACACCGTGATCAACTCCCACCCAGAAACCAATGTCCCCACTGTGGAAGGACATGTGGATCCAAAATTGGCCTCCACAGTCACCTATGGACTCAAAACCATGTTTATGGAAGACAATCTTACTTGGCTAACAGTAATCCCATATTTTCCTGAATTCAGGGAAGCCCTTGGAGCACCTCATTAAGTTTTTTGAAAGTGTGCAGATTTTTTTTCAAGGCATAGGGACGGAATGAAGTTGCTGATCTAATGTATAAAGGACATACACCAGATCAAGACCGTTTTGTTCACTGGTATGTGCAATACTCCTGAAAATGGGTGCAAATCATCCTGTCAGTTTCTTTCTTTCTTTCTTTCTTTTTATTTCAATGCAAAATTACAACAAAAATTACAAACATTGAATCCAAAATAAAGCTATACAAACAAGAAAGAAAAACAAAACACAAAAAATGAAAAAGGAAAAAGAAAAGAAAAGAAACAAAACAAAACCACACACACACGCAGGGTTAAAGAAAAAGAAAATTGATGTAAAAAGTATAAAGATAGAGGTAATCTACATTAGACACAACAATTTAAAAAGAGTAAAATTTTTGAGGTCTTAGAACAAAGGAAGGAAGTCAATATTTGTATATGTATGTAATGACTAGATTAGAATGTAGATACAGTTTTATTTGTAGCCATCCTGTCAGTTTCATAGTAATAGTCAAACAGGAAGAACTACATGTGCTCACACCATACCCTAAGAACCAATAGCAAAAACATCAACCAATACCGCTCCAATGGCACTGGACAGCCCTTTGCCTCCATAGAATTAACACATCACTTATTATCCCTCTACTGGAGAGGATGCCTGAAATTGGCACTATCATGTGGTAGACCTGTACAAAGATGACCAGCCTCTGGAGGGATATATTTGCCACCCAGTTCTCCATCTCTGGACACAGCACACTGCTCAGCCTAGTCACAGCCCTCCTGTCAATCATTGAAATAGACAATATACCCACCCATATTAAAACGCTCCTCTCTGTGCTATTGGTGGCAGCCAGATCAGAACGAGCATCACATTGAAAGGATGCAGCAGGCCTCCCATATGGCAAGTAGCTAAATAGAGTCTGGCAGGCAGGCCTGATAGAAAAACTGACTCACTATGCCTGGCTTGGAAGGGGCACCACCAAAACAAGGACTGGTCCCATGCTATATGCAGGGCCGTAGCTAGGGGGTGGTGAGGTAGGCCCCCACCAGGGGCGCAAGCGACGAAAGGTAGCAAAATTGGCTAAAAATATGTCCATAAATATAAATATTGATTATTGCATCATAAGAAAGGGTTTTAAAAAGAGGGTGGATTGAATGGGTGGAAGGGCAGGGGGCAGGATTTGAGGAGAGGCAGAAAGAAGAGCTAATTTGTCTGTGGCTGGGGGGCGCAATCTGGGTGGTTCTGCCAGGGGTGCAAGATCACCTAGCTACAGCTCTGGCTATATGGCAGCCATTTGTTGATTTTATCAACCATCAGCAGGACTTAGCTTCCACCCCATACAATCTTTTGGAGAGGTCTCGTCCTTAACAAAGCCAACTCTGTATGAAGTGACACGCTCACCGCAAATGTTATGTAACCATTTTTATGTTAAGAGTTTAATAAAAATATTTTAACGCACCCACAACAAGAGCAACCAATTACAATAAAGATTGTAATGCACTTTGCAGATTAAAAAGCTTTGTCTAAAAGATGGCAAGTACCTTTTTTTTTTTTTTTGCAAGACTGAAGGCTGTGGAAAGTGGGGTAAAGTAAAACAAGAAAGGGTGATGAGATTCATTCTGGAACTGACAGGGAAGCCAACAAAGAGAACTGAGAGATTGTAATGGCAAAGACTCTGTACTTTTATTTTCAAACAAATATGCTGATCTCAAGGCAAAGGATGCCAAAGGAGTCCTAAGAGCCTGGGAGGAAGGGAAAAAAAGCCAAATCAGCAAGAAGAGCTGAAAGAAATGGATGACAAAAATCACAGAAAATTGGCACCGTTCAGAAATAATAAATTGGTTTGTGTGTTAGTGATTGTATTTGCCTTGAGTCTTTAAAAGGAGCTGTCAGATATGAGTCATACTCCGTAGGCATGCCAAAGTCCTCCTCTCAATGGGGAGACAGCTGAGCAAATGATTTAACAGCCTACCTTCCACTGCATCAGTTCCTCTCCCCCCGCTAACATCTGGTTGCATTAATATGTTGTAGCATCCAACCCCATTGCACGACATTTTCACATGTAACAATGGGCTCCTTTACTACCTGTGGGATTCAAAGTTAGGAGATTCAACAAGAGTCCATTTCCAGTGCAATAATAAAGGTATGAGCTAGATAATGGCATCTGAATGAACTCAAAGAGAAGATACTCTTGGAAATAGGTTTGCAAAGGAGAAGGAGTAACCTATGAAAAAAGCTGCCCCGTTTCCTCGTGAGTAACATCAACTTGTACATAGAAGAAAGTAGAATATCAAAAGACATCAAAAATAAAATACATATAGACTCCACATAAAGTATACAATTTATATATTCATATATAAGTATACAATCCATATATCAGCATACAATTTTGCATTTGATTTTGCTAAATCAACTAGAATTTAAAACATTAAAAGTTAAATAGGGGAGGTGCATGTCCAATAGAATCTATATCCTTAGAACAAGATTCTCTCTCACAATGGTCTAAAATGGATTCCAACTAGCTTTCCCTATAACTGGAGATCCTTTACCACAAAAGAGAGCACCTTTGGGCTAAGATCAGGCTTTACGTGCATGCATGGGTACATAAGGTGATTTATAGGGTTCCTGGGCTCCTTCAGGAAGATATAAATTCTATAAACAGTAAAAAAGAAGTTGTTGCCGCAGCAGCAGTATGGGACAAGGCCACCTAGAAGAACACCCCTCTCTGCTTGTCCTGAACCCCTGGTCTACTTGGCAGCAAGTCAGTATGCCAAGTCCAAAGTTCAAAGTCCAGGGGTTAATCCACACAAGCAAAGTCCAAAGGTCAAGAGACACAGTACAGGGTTAACTCAAGGAGCCAAGTCGGAAGTCCAGCAGTCAGGATACGGTCCAGAGTCAAACACAAAGCACACTCCCATAAAGGTCCAGGAGCATCCAAGCCAAGATCTATCGTGGGCAGTTGAGTAGACACAGTATCTCAGTGCTGTTTCTCTTTTTTACTTTGCATGCTGATTGCAGCATCTGGACTTGATGAGACATGTGTCCCTCACCAGTTGTGAGCCTACTCCAGCTGAGGAATCACACACCTCCTTCCAGAGCTGGCCAGCTAGGGAGCTGGGCTGTGGGTACTTACCTGCCTCAGCCTCCTTGAACATCCCTCCCAATGCTCCCTCAGAGCCTGCTGTTGTGTTTGTGGAAACAGCGACCCCTCTGGCTCTGGTGATGGGTCCTGTTGCTCTGGTTCTTGTGCACCAACCCCCCATCCCCTTGCCATCCTCCATCACCTGTGAGTACTTCCTTCCCCATCCCCTGCTTGCCCCAGTGTATCCCAGTCCCAGCTATACCCTTCGCTATCCTCTTCCTCCTCTTCCTTCCCCTTTTCATCCTGCCGGTTCACAACATCACTCCAGTAATGTACAAAATGGGCTTCTATCTGTTGCCTTTCCCACATCCGAAACACCCATGGAAGGATATTCTTTCTTTGCTTTGGTGCAGCGCTGATGGAAATCCTGGCAAAGCAGAGCTGACTTTGATCCTGCTTCAGACCAGTGGGACTGGTGGGGACACTTTAGCAGAGAGAGAAATAAGTTGTTTCACGCTCCAGGATGAGAGTTTGCTGGTGTGGATATTGTTCCTCCCACCCCCTGGCTTGTAGGATTTCCTCCCTCTTTTTTACCTCCAGGCTCTGGTTATTACAATTTGGGGTTAATTGAGCATGTTGTTTCCTGGCTGGTAGGTTGTGGTGGGAGAGAGGAGAAGTTTCTGCCACAAGGAGAGAACCCGTTGGTGGAACAGGAGGGCAGTTTGTACCTGCCGACTTGTTGGGTGGTTTCTCTGTTTCTTGCCAGAGGGTTACGTGGCATTCCTAAGGCATATTCAGTGTGATTGATGGGTAGTTTGGGACTTTGCTATTGTTTTGAATGATTGGTTGTGCTTTTATTGCATATAGTGGTACCTCGGGTTACAGACGCTTCAGGTTACAGACTCCGCTAACCCAGAAATAGTACCTCGGGTTAAGAACTTTGCTTCAGGATGAGAACAGAAACCGTGTGGCAGCAGGAGGCCCCATTAGCTAAAGTGGTACCTCAGGTTAAGAACAGTTTCAGGTTAAGAACGGACCTCCAGAACGAATTAAGTTCTTAACCCGAGGTACCACTGTGTTTCTCTTGCATTAATATGCTGTTGACCAATGGGGGGGGGGGGCTTTGGTATATAAATAAACCCTTGAAGTTGATGGTTCTTGCACATTTGGGATTGTATTACTAGTGTTACCTGACCCGGAGGGGCACTCTTGTGCTATAGTATAGCGAAAGTGGACACCCTAACCATGCCAGGAACATTAGTGGTATAAAAAGCTACAGGAATTCAACGGGTAGTTGTGGGGCATGTGGTAGATGGGAATGAAGCCAAAGGTCCACCCTGGAACTTTTGCAGGCACTAACAATATGAACAAAAACCATACTGATTACATAATAAAAAGGACCATTGGAGGGCCCCTGCTGCAGTTCATCTTCCATGAAAAGTGATGTTTTGCAACCACCATCCACTGTGGTGAAATTACATCATTATATTATTAAAAAGGTAAAGGGACACCTGACCATTAGGTCCAGTTGCGACCGACTCTGGGGTTGTGGCGCTCATCTCGCTTTATTGGCCGAGGGAGCCGGCGTACAGCTTCTGGGTCATGTGGCCAGCATGACTAAGCCGCTTCTGGAGAACCAGAGCAGCGCATGGAAATGCCGTTTACCTTCCCACCGGAGCAGTACCTATTTATCTACTTGCACTTTAATGTGCTTTCGAACTGCTAGGTTGGCAGGAGCAGGGACCGAGCAACGGGAGCTCACCCCATCGCGGGGATTCGAACCACCAACCTTCTGATCAGCAAGTCCTAGGCTCTGTGGTTTAATCCACAGCACCACCCGCATCCCTTACGTTATTACCACCCCATTAATAATTACATTATTACCACCCCATTAATTTCAATGGAAAGAAAACACAATGCAAAAGGGGAAGAAACATAATCAATTACCACCTAGCATTTATGGACTGAAAGCAGCAACAGCAAATACCGATTGTATTCCTTGGTAATTTCTACTCCTGTTTCAATTTTTATCAAAATTCTCTGTACCCATCAATGGCCATGGACTATGACACTTCTTCCATGAAATTCAGCTAATTATTATTATTTTTTTTTTAGTGTAATGGAGTCAGTCAAGGTGACTGTTCCAACCTGTATTAAACGAGTATATTTTTTATTTGATTTCCCCCTTACCCAGTGTTTGTATGGAGGCTCTCAAACCCCACCCTTTGTGGCACAATGCTCTTTTCTTCCTTTGCATTCATCGGTTACAGTTCATGTTGTTTCAAAGTAGTAAAACAAAAACACACACATACAAAAACATTCTCTATTCCCAGAATTTTATTATTTTTTATTATTTAAATATACTATACATGTTCAATCTTTTTTTTAATAAAAAAAACACCATACAATAACCTTCTTTTTATCTTGTCTCATATTTATGACGGAGACAGAAAAATACTTAGGGCACGTCTACCTGGGAACTTTCCTGGCACAAGCCTCTTTGCAATGAATGAGAATCCTACTGATTCATTTCAATTAGATTTGTGCACAATTAAGTTCCTTGAGGATCATGCCGGTGTTCTGGCGGAACGGTATTACTCTGGGAAACCCAACTGCAGCACAGTGCTGCAACAGAGGGCACCAAAGCACGTCAGCTGAACAAAGGTTTTTGGCAGCTTTGGGGGCGGGGGGAGAAAGAAAATCTCCAGGAACCAGCAAAGTGGTTAAAAGCTTCCACTTAAAGAGGTATTCCCAAAATTTTGCTTAAAGCAAAATGCGAAGAGAATTTGGTGGGTCTTCCTCAAGTGAAATGCTACCTGGAGGATTTCAAAGTAAACCCCAGAGGAATTTCAATAAGAATAGCAGAATTTATCAGGGAATGAGTTTTACTTTCAGCACACCCCAGGATTGTCTCCCAAGTTCACTGAAAGCAAACTAAAAATCAAATATGGATGTTTGCTCCTCAGGTGAAACATCAGTGGGATTTTGAGGTGGGAGGGGTAGAACAAACAAATTTCTATAAGGCTATAAAAGAAAAATTCAGCTACTCCCACCCCAAAGAAAACACATATCCATACTCTTGTCTTTCGGCATGATGGGATGGGGACTATTGCTTCCAAGCTTCTGCAAGCAGCAGTATATCTTTTTTTCTTTTTGCAAGAAGCTTTTTTTTTTTTTTTTAAAAAAAAAAACTTTCCGAAATGCTATAATTATGAATGTTTACACACACCCCTCCCCCCCAGACCCCAAAGCAACGTTAATGGTTCTGTGACATGAGAACCTTGTTTGTACCCTAGATGCTGTTCAGAAAAGTGGTCATTCAATCCTTTATTTGCCAAACAAACATTTAATTTTTGTTGTGGGTGGTCCACGGTGCCTTGTCAGATGCAATTATCACTTTGAAAACAAAACAAAAGCAAATGTAACGCAAGGGAAGTGCTCTCCTGATATGACAACGAGCATTTCGTTATTCAGTCTGAGGTTACCAGATTTACCTCCAGCATCTCAAAACACCCACTGCCTGTAGCTTTACATATTTTTTTTTCCATCCACAAACGAAATTAAGAGTATGCATTAGCCCCAGGGTAGTCAGTGTGGTGCTCTCTATAAGTTGGTGGACCTCAGCTTCCATCAGCAAGGCCCAGTGGCGATGTGAGCTGTAGTCCAGCAAGATACGGAGCACACCATGTTAGCCACACGTCCTAAGGCTGCCTCGTCGGCTCAGGCCACATCAGGCTGGAATTGCCATGTGTTTCACTGGAGGGGGGGGGCGCCTTGTGTAGAAGAACTTCCTAGTGTATCCCATGTATAAGGGAAGCACTTTTTTAAAGGGAGACTTCAGGAAATACAGCTTGAACATTTCATACTTTGAGGAGAAAGCTGTAGGCACATTCCATCCTAGCACACATCTATGGTCCAAAGAGGAAAGAACTGGCTTTGGGCTCAATTGAATGTTCTGGCCCTTTTGGCCAAATGACACTGAGTAACTCGCAACCAGGTGCAAGGGAAAGCCGGATGAGGATAGTTTGATGCACTCTCCTTCCATGGCCCATATCACATGGCTCAGGTGACGCATTGCACATCTGCCCAAAATGGAGCGAACAGCAGCCAGGCTGTGTTTTCCCTATACCAATCCCTTCCACACTATAATGGATTGTGCATATAGATTTTCCCCTCATGCTGGTTTAACAGGGACTCGGGTAAGTAGCTAATAGATAATAACAGATTGCAATATCAACAGCCTTTGTAGAGGTTATACATTAGTTTGTTTTTTAAAAAAGGGACACAATTAACAAATCTCTGTATCAAAATTCTATTTCCAAACAAAATGAGAAACCAAACTGACTTCTTTCATGACGAGAAATATCAAAGTCACAGCATCGACATAGTCCCTTAAAGTATTTTGAACAAAATCAAAGTATTAACAAAACTACTTCTGTTTCCCGCTACAGACACTGCAAAGAAGACATACGCATTTATTCATTTATTTAGTGGAATACAATGTGAAGAGAGTGGTACATGTTGGCTTGATGTACAGTATTCTACTTAACTTGCTCTAACAAAATGAATCTCTTTATGGTTATATTGATGAACTATCCACAGCTTTCTAACGTTAAAGGAAAAAAAAAAGTAAAACAAAAAAATCATATAGGTGTTTTTTTTCAGATTGAACGAAGTTGATAATTATGTTTAACTGAAGATCGCATTTGCTCAGTGTAAGCTGTGAAAATAGGAGCACTTCATTTTAAAAATGTGCCCAATATTGCATTTCAGAGCCATTGTATATATTGCGATAAATGAAGAACATTTAAGATGTTGCTTTTAGACTGGCTCTCAGAAGTTATATACACATATGAATAATAGTGGCTGCAATCCTCAAGTCACTTACTTCAGAGTAGATCTGTTCACTTTAGTGTGGTTATTCTAGTCAGTGTTAAAGTGGGCAAGAATGGCAGTATCCACCTTGCCAGTGAGGGGTTATGAAACGTCTACCGCAAGAGGGCAAACAGCTTTATTCAGAATCATAGAGTTGGAAGGGAACTTGTAGGCCACACAGCCCATTCCCTGCTAAATGCAGGAAATCCTGGGCTCTAGAGTTAAAATCATAGAGTTGGAGGGGACCTTGTACGCCATGTTGCCCAATCCAGAGCTAAAGCATCCCCAACAGCTTGAAGACCTCCAGTCTCACGTCTAGTCTACACAAACAGCAGATCACATGGTCAAACTGTTTCCAGGCTCAGACCACTCTTTGAATATTCTCCCATGGAAAAGTCCCTACACATTTAAACAAAAAACAATATACCACCAGGAAGAATGCTAGAAAGGAATCTGCTATCTCCCTGGTACCTTCATTTCTCTACACTGAGTATATACAGTATATGTTGATGCCCTCCTTAACGGACTGAAATGGCAAAGTCCAGGAATAGTTTTATCACATGGTCTGCTCTTTGTATAAGCTATCAGTGATTCAGAGGCACTTCGCAGGGAGGGGGTTCCAGACATCCCTATTTGTCCGAGTTGGTTTGAGAAAGGACTATGCAGTTCTTCCATGTTAGGTCCCAGTCAGACAGAGACACAAGGGCCTGTCACCGGCTCTCGACACATTACCATGTGCATGGTGAGCAAAGCAAAGCTGGCTTGGGGTGCCTTATATGTCATTGGTTCTTTTCAGTGAAACAAAGAAAGGGATAAAATTAAAATGGCATAAAGCTGAAAGAATGCTCTCGCCCGCTCCTATCTCAGAGGTACAGCTAAATCTCCAAACTATCAGTGTTGACATGAGAGAAGCACGAGACAACTGCTCGGTCTTGCTTATCAGTCCCTGGTGTTTGTAGGGCCCCCTGCTGCCAGTTTTGCACAAAAAGTTGACCACCCCACTTACATGTTCCGCCATTTTGCACTCAGCCATTGTTCCTCAGGTTTTCAAAAGCAAGGGAATGAGAGCACAAGAGTTGATGCACAATGCTCTCATCAGATAGCAAATTAACATCCAACCCAACCCCATATCTTCAGTTAAGAACATATTCCCTGTTGTTTCCAAATGATTGTAATAGGGGCTACCACTAACTTTTGCTATTTCACACCAGTGGTATGCATGTTGTATCCAAAGCCAGTATGATGATGAAGAGCTGTAGGCCAGCTTCCAAATGTTACATAGGAGCAGCATGGGCCCACTCCTTGTTGGAATGTTAGTATCTTTCCCACAGATAGAGATATGAAGCACCTGCATCTCTCCAGAGGACCACAACCATTCACTCCTACATCTTCTCCCTCAGGTCTTATGTAACATCTGAAGCTACCCTATGTTAAAAAGGGAAGATTATTCAGATTGAGGCTGCAATTTTTCAACACCACATACATCCCGGCTCTTCTGAAATTGTTTGACTGCAGTCAAAAGATTTGACTCTTTTCTGTCTTACTTTTTTTCAGGGGGAGAAGGAGAAGGCAAATTTGTTCTGTCAGATGTTAGCAACTCCATAGACTTAATTCAGCTTTAGTCTGAAAACATATAATCCCACCAATATAAGATGCAGTTGGATGCATTTACGGTCTGTTCCACAAAACCTGCCGAAGAGCTCTGATTAAATTTCAGCATCTTTGGGACCAGGCATTTAACTGAAATATGTTGGAGAGAAATGTACATCTGGGTACCAGTTCAACTCAGCCCATTTCAAAACAGCAGCAAGACGCTTCAGATGATGCAGGATGAGAACTTTTGTTCCTGTGGCAGGGAAAGACTATCAGTGATGCTGACAAAAACCACACACACACACACACACACACACACACACACAACAAACGCACAGGTCACGTTGCAGTTCCCATGCATATCTGATCCTATTGATTTTAAGTGCAAAATTAAAAAAAAGAAAAAAGAAACCCAGTTTCAAGAGGAAAAACAAACAAACAAACAAACAAACAAGATCAAACAAAAAGCACAGCCCTAGCCTTATCTATTCTCTGCTCTTGGACACTTGCGTGAGCTTTTTGACATCTGACTTGGTCAATCTTGTATGAAACACAGAGAAGGAAAAAGAACAACAACGCAACAGGAAGCAACTGAGAAAATCCTTCAAACGAACAAACAAAAAAGAGAGAAGAAAGATATTTAACATCCTATTAAATAAATAACTTAGGGAGAAGTACAAAAGCATGGCATAAGCATACAAGGCGGGGGAACCATACTATTTATTTTGTTAGAACAGTTTTACTCTAATGTGCTTATATTTCTTAATCCTATTCATTTCTTTCACAAGACCATTCCAGAATCTTCTTTATCGCTGCATATGAGGATCCATGAATTTCCAGTAAATGCTTGCGTGCCTAACTGTTCATGGGATCATTAGGCTTGAATGAGCAATGAAGGTCTTTGATATGAGTTAGTATTCCATAAATAACTTTCCCCCAACATCATTCCATACATTGTCTCATGTCCTTTAAGTTCTATCGCAGAGATAAAAAATAATATTAATAATAATAATAATTTTGTTCACACTGGAAAGAGCTCCCATCCCATTTGATTCAGCTTGTGTCTTGATTATAAGATATGACACAGAACTAATTAGCAGTACTTCACGTGCCAGCAGAGAGCACAAAACCTTCAAAGGCTTCCCCCTCTTTTCAATCAAGCAGACGTCTGCACTGTTTCTGCCTTTCCTCTTCAAGAGGATTACCAAGTATTCCTGACAAATGATCTTTGGTTCAACTGCTATCAATAGAACAGGCCCTTCATCTGTTGCTCGACGACCATGGGGAGAAAATGAGCGGTTGTGTTTTTCCTCCTGGTTCTCTGTCCTTTCCTCGTGGCTCCCTTTCCATTCAAGGCTACAAACATTTGCCTCCCGTTGTTTCTCCAAAACAGTGACGCGTACGTATTGTATCCGTTTTCTTCTATTCTCTCCTTTAGTTTGCAGTCATTGTTAAACTCCCTCTGTTTCACATGAAAAAAAAAAGAAACACATGCACAGAGTGAAGGTTAGAATGCAAAGTGATGCAAGAAAGAAAGAACTGGTAAACTTTGCGCACATCTGCACTGTACATTCAAAGCCCTATTATACCACTTTAACAGTCATAGAGAAAGGTGTAAACTGCAGATTGTGTAGGGCAGGCTTCCTCAACCTCGGCCCTCCATTTGGTTTTGGCCTACAACTCCCATGATCCCTAGCTAGTGGTCAGGGATGATGGGAATTGTAGTCTCAAAACATCTGGAGGGCCGAGGTTGAGGAAGCCTAGTGTAGGGTGAGGACGTCAAAGAGCTGCAGTTCCCAGCACTCTTGACAAACTGCAGTTCCCAGGATTCTCCATAACTGTTAATGTCAGATAACAGTGCTTTAAATGCATGATTTCCAGCTGCACTGGCTCCCGGTGGAGTACAGGGTCAGATTTAAGGTGCTGGTTTTGACCTATAAAGCCCTTCACGGCCTAGGACCCTCGTACCTATGGGACCGCCTCTCCCAGTATGCCCCCTGGAGAACCTCAGGGTCCATAAATAGCAACACCCTAGTGGTCCCAGGCCCTAAGGAAGTTAGATTAGCCTCAACCAGAGCCAGGGCTTTCTCAACACTGGCTCCAGCCTGGTGGAACGCTCTGCCTCATGAGACCAGGGCCCTGCAGGATCTGATTTCTTTCCGCAGGGCCTGTAAGACAGAGTTGTTCTGCCTGGCCTTTGGCTTGGAGCCAATTTGATTCCCTCCCCCTCTTTCTTTTTCCTTTTCCCTTTCTCCTCCTGTGATGAGGCTGCATTCTAATATTTTAATGTTTCAATATTTTAATGTTGTATTTTAATCTTGTTTTTAAGTTGAATTCATTCAACTTGTTTTTATTATTGCTTGTTAGCCGCCCTGAGCCCGGCCCTGGCTGGGGAGAGTGGGGTATAAATAAAAATTATTATTATTATTATTATTATTATTATTAGGATATGAATTTGCATTTACTTTGGGGGACGACTGATTTTTGCATGACTTCTTTCACAGGGTTGTGCCCCACACTGCAGTATTCATGCCTAGAAGGGAAAAACTTCAGAGTGCAGCTTGGCTCGTGTGGAAAGCAATTGCACCATTCACCCAGCCACCTACCGAGTTGATTTCTCCCCCATCTCAAATATTAGAGGAGTGTGGCATGGGATCTGATCACACTGAAGCAGTATCCACCCATCAAAGACAGCATGATGAGCATATACTCAGGATAGTAGAGAAGATTCAGGCCACGTCTGCCTTGGGCACATTCTGGCATCTATCAGTACAGCCAATTTGCACAAGCCACACCACACTTGGTGTCTAGCTTGTCTCACACATTCTTAGCTGCACTGCTGTTCTTAAAGGAGAGGAGCTGTAGCTCTGGGGTGTAGCACTGGCTTAGCTTGCAGGTCCCAGGTCCAATCCCCAGCATTACCAGGTAGGGCTGAGGGAGCCTCCTCTCTGTAATCCTCGAAAGCCACTGTCAATCACAGCAGACAATACTGAGCAAATGATCTGAATATGGACCAGTGATCTGACTCTGTATAAGGCAGTCAGTATGAGGTAGTTTCCTGTGTGGTGGGTTTTTCTTTCTTCTTTTTTAAAAAGAAAGAAGCATAGGAAAGTATATTTAATCTAATTCATTTAACATGCCTTCCTCCTGCTTTCCAAGGAAGCTAACATAACAACAACAACAACAACAACAACAACAACAACAACAACAACAATGATATACCCCAGCCACTCTGGGTGGCTTCCAACGAAATATTAAAATACAGTAGTCCTTCAGATATTAAAAGCTTCCCTAAACAGGGCTGCCTTCAGATGTCTCCTAAAAGTCTGGTAGTTGTTTATGGGAGGGTGTTCCACAGGGTGGGCACCACTACAGATAAGGCCCTCCTCTGCCTGATTCCCTGTAACTTTGCTTCTCACATTGAGGGAACTGCCAGAAGGGCCTCAGCGCTGGACCTCAGTTTCTGGGCTGAACAATGGGGGTGGAGACGCTCCTTCAGGTATACTGGACCAAGGCCGTTTAGGGCTTTTAGGGCCTAAACAGTGGTACATACAGTGGTACCTTGATTTACGAACTTAATCCGTTCCTGAAGTCTGTTCTTTAACCAAATCTGTTCTTAAACTGAGGTGTGCTTTCCCTCCCACTGCCGGTGCCCTTCCACCATTCGGATTCTGTTCGTAGACCGAGGTAAAGTTCGCAAACTGGAACACTACTTCCAGTTTTGCAGAGTTTGTAAAACCGAATAGTTCGTAAACAGGACTGTTCGTAAACCGAGGTACCACTGTATGTGACTCAAACAAGAGGATAGGGACTGGCAAATTAGAGAATTTTGGTTTCTCTTTGTTTTTCATTTCCCCCACTCTTAATTTCTTCACATTTCCACATCAGTTTGTGATTTTTTTTAAAAAAGTTATCGTACCAGTTTATCAGTGTTATAGTGTGAATTTCTCCTGATATGCACACATTTGTTTGCATTTTTTGCCTAATACACATTTTTGAAAATTATTTTCCCCTTATAGAATGCATTTTTGCATTCTATTTGCACTAATATGTGCACTTTTATGCAAGCTTTACCCTAGTGAGTATATATTTTCATAGACACTACTTGCCAAGAGAACTGCATTGCAAAATTCAGAGAAGTGCAAATTTCAAAGTATGGCTGTATATGTGTGAAGTGAATAGTCTCTCTCCCTGCATGAGGATAGCTCCATGGAGGTTCTGTTGAGCATCAAGTCTATGAACTGATTTTGCCTTTGCTCTACACATGTTCTGCACATGCCTCATATCTTATTGAAAAAACTAGGCTTGAAATCTTTGAGAGCTTTCCCTAGGAAAAATTTATTGAGGCTATTTTTCATATCCATCTGCTTATAAAAGCCAAACATCTATGCCAGTCTGAATCCAGGCATAGGAGGTCTTGTTGGGAATAAAAGTTCTAACTAGAACATTCTGGAAAGGTTATAAAATAACCTGTTAATCATGGGTTTGGTGCTAAGGTACAAAACGTTCTGCATATCAGAGCTAATAGGGAACTTTCACTCTCGACCCTCTGGTATTTTGATCTCAATTCCGGACAGCCAAATCTGGGTCATAAGCATGTGGGTTCCATTGTTCTGACTATACGACGGCCTCTGGAAAAATATGCAATTTTTAAATACCTATTTTGCAGGCAGGCATTCCTTCTTTGACTTATGGGAGGAGGAAAGATCAATCTCCAACACCTTAATTTTTTTAAAATTAACATTAAATATTTGTGAATTTTAGATGTTTGGAGTTGAGACTGCAATCCTAATCACATTTACCTGGGAGTAAGCCTTCATGAACTGAGTAAGATTTACTTCTGAGAAGACATTGTCAGGATTGCGCTGTGACATAGGAAGTCAACAGGTGGGCATAAGTATGTTATGGATCAACGTCTAGCTTGGAAAACTGCAGCTTGATTAAATCAATCAATTAAATCATTTTTAAGAAGCCCAAAAGGCACACCTGATTTGTTGGGCAACAATATAAATTATTTTTAAAATAATAGTATTTTTAGAAATTGCAAGCGGCAGGCATTGTCCCTTTTTTTTGCAAACGGGGTGGGCTGATCTCAAATCCCACTTCTCAAATCCCACTGCTGCAGTCCTGCTTTCACATTAGGTGATGTTACAACACAGTTGTGAGAGACATATCAGGGGAAGTTTGTTTGGCGAAAATGGTGAAAAGAAAACTGAACACACACCTGAGAGTTACTTAAAAGCTTTTGATTATTTCTTTTAAAAAATAATGCAGCTGGGCTTCAGTTTTATTTGAGATTTCATAACATGGCTTTCAAACTGTGTAGCTACTGAATGGCAGGTGTTTATTTTCATAGGCAGCAATGAAGTTTAAATAGCATAATATTTCAGGGGCTATTTAATCCAGGAAGCAAATATAAGCATTTCTTGAAATAATTAACACCCAGCTTCTTAGGCGAAACGAGCTGATGAGAGAATTCTCTAGCTACTTGTTTGAGTCATGAGTGGAGCATTGCCCACTCAAGAGTGAAGAGGTAGTTTTACCTTGAAAGGATAGACAATAGCTCAGTGGTAGAAAGCATGATTGCCACGTTCTATCCCTGGCATCACCAGTTAAAGGGATCAAATAATAATAATAATAATAATAATAATAATAAATCATTTATACCCCGCTCATACAGCTGGGTTGCCACAGCCACCACGGGCAGCTTCCGACATGCATAAAAACATAATAAAACTTCCTGATACAGGGCTGCCTTCAGATGTCTTCTAAAAGCTATATTTATCTCCTTGACATCTGATGGGGGGCGGCATTCCACAGGGAGGGCGCCACTGCAGAGAAGGAAAATAGTTTGACCTAGTAGGAGGTGGCTTCATAGTTAGGGAAAGAGCCATAGCTCAGTGGAAGGGCCTATGTTTTGGATGCCAAAGGACCCTGTTCCAATCCCTGCCATCAGCAAAGACTTCTGTAGTTTTGAGAGTTCCCTGGACTGACGTGTAAACCACTCTCAGAATTGTAGCTCTGGGAGGAGAGCAGGATTCTCCTAACAACTCTCAGCACCCTTAACAAACTACAGCTTCCAGAAGTCTTTTGGGTAAGCCATGACAGTTTAAAGCGGTGTCAGAGAGCTTTAGAATGTATGGTGTGAAGTGATAAAGCAAGTTTCCTATAGTTCAGGAATCAGGCAGAGTGAATATGGAATATTGGAAGCTGCCTTAAGCCATTGGTCCATGTAGCTCAGTAATGTCTACATTGACTGGCAGTGGTTCTCTATGGTGTCAGGTAGGGGGAATCTCCTGGTCTTACATTGAGATTGAATCTGGGATCTTCTTCATGCAAAGCAGTTGGCTCTACTACTGAGCTACGGTCCTGTATCATTTAGCATCTGGTACAACCTAGCAATGTTCATTACATTGAAGAGGCAATATGGTTAAAACAGTTGGGCATGAGAGAAGTGGAAGAAACCAGTTGGGGATTCCAACAAATTATGGGGCTTGGCCAGACAGCCACAAATATCTATTTATGACATCTTCTTGGGCTGAGTTGTAGATCATCAGAAAATGATAGAGCTAATGATTCTAGAAAAGGGGAGGAGCTCTCAAACCACTATGTTTGAAACTATTTTAATGGTGGCTAAAAATAGAGCAAAAGGGTTGCTTTCTGAACTATAGGTAAAGGGTAAAGGGACCCCTGACCATTAGGTCCAGTCGTGACCAACTCTGGGGTTGCGGCGTACAACTTCCAGGTCATGTGGCCAGCATGACTAAGCCGCTTCTGGTGAACCAGAGCAGCGCATGGAAATGCCGTTTACCTTCCCGCCGGAGCAGTACCTATTTATCTACTTGCACTTTGATGTGCTTTCAAACTGCTAGGTTGGCAGGAGCAGGGACTGAGCAATGGGAGCTCACCCCATCGCGGGGATTCGAACCGCCGACCTTCTGATCGGCAAGTCCTAGGCTCTGTGGTTTAACCCACATACAGAGCATTAATAGACTGGGGAAATTTAATAGGGCTGCAAAGGGTTTGGGAAGATTGAGTTGAGATGATAAGAGGATCAATATTGGATATTTATATATTTTTTAAACCAATATTTTTCAAACCTTGGGTCCCCAGATGTTTTGGGACTACAACTCCCAACTTCCCTGGCCATTGGTACATTGACTTAGGATGATGGGAGTTGTAGTCCAACAATATCTGGAGACCAAAGGTTGAAGAAGAGTGGTCTAAAACTTCAGTAAACATGGCCTCAAATCAAATGCCATAATCTATGCCAAAACTTGTTCAGAGATTATATATTACTCTGGTATATATATATATATATATATATATATATATGCAAAAAACCAACTGCTTCTGAAACCAAGTTAGCAGACTCTCTTTCAGCCCAATTCCAAAAACAGTCCTGCTCAGTACAATGGGACCAACGTAGGAACAGTATACAACAGATTAAATAAATAAAGGCAGAGAAACATACTTACCGAACCATAGACTTTTCCATTCTTGTTCATGGCTAGATAATAGTTGCTGCTAATGGATTTAACTGCTACAACTCCAATTTCCACTGATGTTATCTCCAATATGCCTACAATCCAAGGAGAAAAGGAAAAGGAAAATGAGAATGGTTCAGGTCTAAGATTTGGAATCTCATCATTAAAGCAAGGAGAGAGAGGTGGGAGGGGGAAAAGGCGGATGTTTTGGATAACTATGATAAAGAGCTAGAATTAAAATGGATCTTTTCAAACCTCACTCAAATCCTGTTAATATCCAGAGCGACTGACAAACCCGCTTCAGAAACTTTCACGGCAAGAATATACACAAATGTTGTTTCAATTACCGTGTTTCCTTTCCTATTCCTCTATTTGAAACTCCATAAATATTGAAATAGCTCAACCCTTCTTAGTGTAGATTTTCACCAAAATTTATCAAAAGAGACATAGGAACCACAGCATTAAATTAAATCTATAGCATATGGCAATAGAGCGGCAGAGTCATCCCAAAACACAGAAACAGTGGTAAGCACTTTATTCCTTTTAGGACATTAAGATAAAACTAAATCTCCCAGCCATATAAAGCTGATACATCCACTCTTGGCAAGCGTGTCTGACATTCTGGAGTATAGTTAGGCTAACTCTGATGCCACACATTGTCTCGCTCAGTCAGATAACAGAAAAACCACTCCAGTCTGTTCATAATAAAATATGTTTAGCTTCCCTCACCCGCCTCCAACAACTATGGGCAGAGTTTCACAGGGATGGGCTGTGCGTACATGTCCAGCACTTCCAAATACATACTTAAAAAAGCAGATTAGCTTTATTGGCCATATACACGCAAACACAAAATATATCAACACTAATCTACATACTTCTTTGGTCTTAGTAGCTGTCTGAAAACTTGCATATTCATTTATTTATAAAATGTTTATACCACTTGATATAATCAAAATCTCTAAATGCTGGTAACATTTTCTAAAAGAGATGCATGGGTACAGATTTCAAGAGACCTTTGTGCTGCCCTAGACACTATGTGTGAATTAGGACAAGTACAGTGGCATGTCATATATGAGACCCTTCCTAAATCAGATTGTGCCCTTGAATCAATTTCAAAGCCAACTTTCCCATATAGTAAAGTCTTTTGTTAAGGGTGGAGGAAGGGCGGAGTGTGAATGTGAGAATGAAAATAAATACGACCAGTGCCGACTTCTCCAGTTAGAATCAAATGGAACTCAATCTTCAGAAAGGACTGGCTCCAAAAATGGACTCCAGAGCCACTGTTTGTTGGAAACGCTACAGTTATGTGGTTCAATGGTCATGGGGTATGGAGCCCATCACATGTTAAACGCCATACAGACAGACTGGTGCCGTCTGGTATCTGACTCACAGATGGCATGGCAGTCTCAAAAAGAAAGGGGCAAAAAAATTCTGTCCATTTTAATCTAGTTTTGTTAAATAGGAAGGAGAACATGGTCAGGCTGATTATGTGCACTCTGCTGCAATCCGCCGTTGGCAAATGGCAGGGCCGGCCTAGTTGTTTCCCACTGTCGCTTTAGCTGGCATCTTTTCCCTGTCGTGATTGATATGCTTTTGGTCCTTCACTTGTTAGACAGAAATGGGGAAGAACACAAGCTATTATTTCATAAGGACATGTTTGTTTGTTGTGGCTTCTGTTGCAATGCCAGGTTGGATTAATTCCTCACAGCATTAGCATTTTCAAGGAATTTTATTAGTTTATGCTCAAACAGTTTCAAAATTGAATTATATATTTTTATCATATTATAGTTGTAAGGATTGCAACACATTAAAACAAACTGCAGTTGGATCGACTAATAAAGTATCATTTTTCAAATGTTTGTGAAACTTCTGGGTGCTGTAGAGTGGGAAAGCAGATTGTTTAAATCTGAAACTGGCGAGCGTTGAGGACTGGAATGATCCAGCCATGTATTTTGCTTTGATACAGCCGCTTGGCTTGTGCAGTGCATTTTAATACAATATATCATAATGCAACACTTTTCTAGAAACACTTGGTCACATCCTCACATTTATCCTTTATAGCCTTATAGTTTTAGGTAACCTAGAAGAAGCTCATCAGAAGTGAAGTTATCACATTTATACTGTATGCCACAGGAATGAAATGTGAATGTGTTCCACTATGCTTGTTTAAATCAAACCAGATATGATGCTGTCACAGTCTAGCTGCATCAGCAACACTGCAAACCCTTTATGGACTGGGTTCACAATTCCCCAGAGTAAACAAAAGGCAGAGTTTTAATGAACTATGAAAACAAATCTGCAGTAAACTGAAATCTGGGGTGGATGCTATCAGGACCAGCAATCTACCAAACCAGGAATGGAGAACCTGAAGGCCAGCGGATGTTGTTGGACTACAACTCCCAATCATCCCAAATCATTGACCAAGTTGACTGGGGCTAAAGGGAGCTGAAATCCTACAACATCCAGAGGACCACAAGTTTCCCATCCCATTCCTGCTCTAAACCCATCTGCACCTGGCTAGTCCCCTGTACCTGCCTCTGTCTTCCTTTTCCAACTGTCCATTGACAAAATCCTTCCACACTCCCTTCAACTCTCCCCTCCTGCTTACCTTAACACTCCAAGTTATCTCCACCCTGTTCTACTCCAAACACAAGCCCTGACCTTGGGGTTTCATTGCATCAACTGTGTTGGTTTGTGGTCTAGACCTGCAAGGTGCACACTATGTACTGTTAGGCTACACTGCATTTGTAGCTTAATTGGCAAAAAGTGAGATGGATCAGGATTGTGGGCATTGTGGCTTCTGAGGCCAACTCTCAAAGAGTGGTAAAATTCAAAGGTTAGGTATCAGCATGGGAGAGCTGGACTCAAATCCCTCCCTATAACCTCGTAGGTTGCATAAGCTCGGTCAAAATTCTTGGGGGTAACAGGAAAAGGGTGTTGTGAAGGTGGTGGAGATAAAAGTAGAGTGAACAAAAGTGTGGTTCCATTTTCCCTATGTAATGTCAGACCTTTAACCAACAGGCATTACAAAGGCTTACAGAAAGTGGCAAACACTTTCTAACTTAGGAGTCATGCTTCAAAACTCTTACTCTTACAGTCTTCACTGGTTCTTAGAACCTTGACGAGAATTTCTGGGCTTACATGAATGATGTCTATATGGCTCAACCTGACAATCGTTGATATTTTCTGTTCAGTTTCACAATACCACAACATACATGAAACCCTAAAGCCTCTAGAATCTGCAGCAGTTTGTCAAATCACTCAAGAACTCTTCCCGGAGAATTTGTAATTCTTCACTAAGGCAGACCATACCTTAAACAGAACATCAGTATTCTTTCAAGAGATTATAAAATTTAGGATGCCGGACTAGTTGGATCTGAAAAGGAATCATCAGTCCATCTAGCATAATGCAGATACGACTCAAGAAAGAAAGAAAGATTCCAAGCAACAGTTGCCCTGGGACTGCAAACCAAAGAAAGGAAAGCTGTATTCATCAGCCAGAGCTGTACGGGCTGCTGCCCTGTTTATGTATGTGCAAATATTGGCTGCTGTTTTTTGTACTATTGCAATTTGTTGCAAGCCACCGTAAAAAGGCATTAGAATGAAAGACAGGATATAAATCATGAAAAGCAGCAAACAACTACATGCCTGACATATCTGAGTGTTTGAGCCATTTGCCTGCATGTTAAAGGAAAGTCAGGATCTGGGCCTTATCTTGTCAGTTTCCAAACCTGGAGGGCTGGATTGAAGAAGCATGTCTACAAAAGTACAAACTATAACAGAAAGCATGTGAGGACACTATTCTGTAAAAATGGAACATAAAAACACATCATTAGATTGCAGTAATATTGTATAAGCTATGGGTTTGGAAGACAGATCTTAAATAGTTTCACAATTTCCCACAAAGTTCCTATTGATTTTTTTTAAGTTGTCAGTTTACTATTTCTTTAATAGGGCTGGAGATATTGATGCCTGAAGTAACAATATCCACTCAAAACTTTATTTCTCTTAGTAATAATGCTGCAAAGCAGGTGTGAGGAACTTCAGGGCTTCCAGATGATGTTGAAGTACAATGTCCATCAGCCTCAGCAATCACAGCCAATGGGTAGGGATTATGGGAGTTGTAGTACGGCAACATCTGGAGGGTCAAAAGTTTCCCCAAACCCACAATAAAAGCTCCTAAGTCCAAGCTACAGATGACATTTGTCCTTCAATTTTTCTTTCACAAATTGGCAGGGTGGGGATGACCTAATCCAGATCAGAACCCTGATGTGGGTGATAGGGGGCATTAACCCTTTGCCTCCCCTGTAGCCTCAATACCTTTGCCTCCCCCCAACCCAGCCAATGAAAATATCAGATGCAGGGGTGAACTTACCTCCTAAGTCATGGCCCTGATCTAGATTGCCATTTTATGAAAGAAAAAGCTTGCACTCAAGAGAAAACCACGCAATTAATGTCACATATAGTGTGGTCCCAAATAGCTCTCTGAAAATAGCATAAAATATCAGATGTACAAGGCATTTCTCCTTCTTGCCTTTCGGTAGATCCAGACCTCAGCTGTTCTACATATTATGCAGAATAAAGTACTTGCCAGAGGTGATGAAATTCTGGGATCTACCGTTTCAGGTTGCATGTGTGTCTGTCTGTCTTATTTTTTCATGTTTCCCTACATAAAAACACACTTCCTGCACACAATAAACTAGCAGATTGGGCAGAGCACTATGGTAAACCTGTCAGTCTGGTTTGTTAGCTGGCTACATATGGATAATTTTGTTGTGGAAGAAGAAGAATTAGGGACATAATTGAAAAGTGTGTGATGTAGTGGTATACCAAACCTTCTCCTACCATAGGATCTCCCATCTCATTCTGTGTAATTTATAAACTAGCTCTCAATGGGAATAATAGGACCCAATGTAAAATATTAAAAATACTGGCTGGAATTCAATGTAGCACAAAGTGCGGTATGCACACAGGGAACAAGGTCTCTGTGTGCAACAAGACTGCCTCCTTGCATGCACCATGTGGACCCCCTAAACCTGTTCAGTTCGGCCTTTCAGGGAGTGGGAAGTGCCGTTGTGTGAATGGACCTCATTTTGCTCATGCAGCAACTGAGTTGAATCCCATGCATAGATGTTCAAAACAACACTGTGCTTGCTTAACCCAAACAACAAAATATTTGAAAAGTTTCACTTCTGGAAAATATTCAAGCCAAGCGAAAGTAACAGTGCAGAGTACAAATCCAGGGGCGCTTGGGTTCAAACCCCCTTTCAACCATGAATCTTAGTCACTAGATCTCTGTCCAGAATTCTTGCTTGCCGGGACGTTTCTTAGAGCATTCCATTGGACTTGCCTTTTAAAAAAACCCAACACCCTTGTGAAAGGACTTTTCTGCACTTATCATTTATAGTGGTATAGCTGCTGGGCTTTAAAAAAGATTCTCAAGATTTTCTGGCATGCTGCTGCACGACGTCACCCTTATTCAGCTAATATTCAGGAATGACATACTACCCCCACCTCCACTTTTTCCTTTTCTGTAAAAAAATATACAGCTTTTGTGAAAGATCTGTAAGGTCTGCTTAATATTTTAATTCACGTGGCATGTGTGCAAGCAACATCCCAGCTTCTGAGTGAAGGGGCTGGTGGGTGTATCATGGAAGACACCACTTCCCTCTGACCGGTGCAAGCTGTGAGCTCAGTTCAGAGGAGAGATTTGGTAGATAAGAGACAGTAAGTCGAAGTACTTCCCAATGACATCAGTCATTAGCTGCAGACAAAATGTCATTACAATAAGCTAGTTCACCATAGCTGAGGTGTACGCAGAGTTTCCCTTCTAATCTACAAGATTAGAATTTGAGAATGCTAGGCATCATTCACCCCCCCCCCACAAATGCCCTCTTGCATGTGTTCATTCTCTGACATTTGCTGGCTGGAGGAATAAGGGGTGTGACTACAGCCTATTCATTTTTCTCAGTTTAGGAACAACTCGCTTCTAGTATGGAAATGAAAGCCATTTACTCGCTCTGCAATAACAGTGACATGTGACCAAAGTAACAGACCATCAGCAACCCAGTGCCGGACTGGGACCTTGTATGAGTACCCCTGCCCTGAATTTAACCTTTCAACTTTCACCTTAACATATTATCATCATTATTATCATTATTTACTGGGGTGTATGGGGTGTTAGGGGAGGAGCAGTAGCTCTGGTAGGGGACACATCATACTCCTTCTGAGGTAGTTTGCCCACTTTTGGTCCTACCCTGCACTCAGTTCTCACCTGTGGCTCCTAGAAACTGCCAGCATGCAACAGTGGCCACATCCTGGGAAATGGCTTCGACTGGCTGGCTTAAGGAGGCAAGAGTAGTCAATTGTTCTCAAATCCTCAGTGACTTAGCAACTTCCCCTGCAGGCTCTGGTGGATGGAGAAGATGAGGCTAATAGTTGGTCCAATGGTCAAGAAGGCAGTTTCTGCATGCGCTGTAGAAAGTGAGAGGCAGGTGGGGCTCATCAGCCTAGGAAGGTAGCCCATCTAGGAGAAGGAAAACTCTGATCCTAAACGCTCTGCTGCCTTGCGGGATATCTTGAGAAGAAGAAAAGGCTAAGGAGTAAACCATATGCAAATCTAGAGTGGAATCTCTAAGAAGGTTGGATGTTGCCTTGTAGGCCTCCTTTCAGCCACTCCTGCAGCCAAGCTGGTGCCAAACATATTACTCTGTTTTCCTTTGGACCACATCAGTGAGGCTGAGAAAGGGGGGGAGGGTGTCTTGTCATCTGGGCAGCCCAGGACATCCATGCACACTGCCCAGGCTTGCACCCCAGGGAGATCACTTCAGTGCTGCTAACTCTACCCACAGAGGCACACTCCATTGTTTCTTGAGATATCTGGATGCCAACAATTTATTTACAGTACATCCCACCTTTTCTCCCCAGTCTGGGACTCAAGGGGGCTTGAGTCACCACAGCTTTATTTATTATTTATACTCCACCTTTCCTCCAAAGAGCTCAAGGTGCTGTACATTGTACCCTTCCTCCCTATTTTGTCTCCACAGCAACCCTGTGAGGTAAATTTGGCTGACAGGCTGGCTCAAGATTACCTAGTAAACTTCATGGTTGAGTAGGGATATGAACCCTGATCTGCCATACCCTTGGCCAACACTCTACCTGCTACTCCACAGTGGCTCTTATGGTAGTTGTATGCACACAACGGGCTTATTCCTGTTGAATGTCCTAAGCTCCTTGGATGAAAGCTGAGATACAAATGTGGTAAATGAATACAGTGGTACCTTGGGTTACAGACTCTTCAGGTTACAGACGCTTCAGGTTACAGACTCCGCTAACCCAGAAATAGTACCTCGGGTTAAGAACTTCGCTTCAGGATGAGAACAGAAATCGTGCTCTGGCGGCGTGGCTCATTAGCTAAAGTGGTACCTCAGGTTAAGAACAGTTTCAGGCTAAGAACGGACCTCCAGAACGAATTAAGTTCTTAACCCAAGGTACCACTGTAAATGATTCCAATGAACCTCCAATGCAAGGAAGTCTTATAACCACAAAGGTTACAGACTAGCATAGGTACAAAACAGGATTTATTAAAAAAAAAGAAAGAAAAGAAAAGGGAATCCCAAAATGCTTTGTGTACATCAGAGGGGAATTCTACTCCCGATCATCACTGATTCTGTTCTTTTGGATCCCTGCTAACTGGGTGCTCCACCTTCTTAGTTTTTCTACATCTGTGATGCTGCAACCAAGGAAGAAGGAGGGGGGAACGGACACATCTACTCAGGCTCTTGCCATTTGACCTGTGCAAGTGTGGTTGCATTAAGCTGGTGTTTCTGATTGATTTTAGTGATTGTGAAGGCTCACAGTCTCTAAGGCTCTGAGGTCCCCAGGAAGGTTCAGATAATAAAAGCTGGAAACAACGGTTTTAATGATAAAAAGCATTTACCTCTGCTAGATGTGTAAAACAGAAGGCGACATTGGCAACAAGCAAAAAAGCAATAAAACAATGTTACCGATTCTCGCCAGTAGTTGCTCAATTCATGTTTGCTCCCTGTGGAATTTTGGGAACACACACTTGTGGTCTCTATAATTGTTTTAAGACAGATAGCACACTGAGGGTTTTCTTTTGCAGTCGGAACTCTGTAAACTGCAACAATTATGGTAAATCCCACTTGACCACATCCACTGTAAAAGCATGGTTCTCAGTGCCCGAATCATTCCCAACTCATTATAATTAGAAACATTCCAAATATCAACATGAGATATGCCCTGTGGACATTACATGTGCTCGCTTTATAGGTCCCTGAAGTCTGAAGCATGTTCGCCGGAGGAGCCAAATATACTTACCTTAAAATCAACTGCCCTTTTATAGTTAAAGCAAGTACTCATTACACAAAATGACAAGGGAGAGAAAGAATGGCTGGTCATCTTGCCCCACAAAGGGGAATCATTAGCAAGAGCCCTGTGTGGTTGTGAGCATTGTTTCCTAACTTCTTTGCGCTCACATTTTTTCAAAAAATATTGACAAGCAAACTGAATGCATTTGGAAAAAAATCACAGGCAACTGTGGAAAGAGTCAAAGGCTGGTGATGAAACAGCAATTTGCTAAAACAGCAAATTACTACATAGGCTAGTACTACTGGTCTATCGACTGAATTTTCAGGAAATCTACATATTATAGCATTCAAGGAAGATCAGTTCCCAGATCCAGGAACAATTTGTTCATGGGTGGCACCAGGACTCTGGGAGTCCTTTGGCAAGAGTCCCTCAACTGGAAGTGGGGGATTCAGAAAGAGCTTTACAGGTCCTTGGTAGGTCCACACAAACACCCCCAGTCCACCTAGGTCCTTTCTCCTAGTACATCCTATTCTCAGTGGCATTCAAAAAGAACCACAGTTTCAGGACCTCTCCAGTCCTGCTTAGCATCCAGCTTCTTAACCCAAGACTGATTACGTGATTGGCCGTGCTGGCTGTGGCTTCAACTTCTGGAAAGTACCACGTTGATGAATCCTGATCTCTATAAAACAAAGTGTCACACTGCATTTTAATAATTTTGTCTGACAGGCAGAAGTAATTAAGATGCATTTGCTATTTTTCTCCTTACTAATAGGAGAGGATGCCCTTCCAAAATCATGAGTGCTTGGAGGATGCTATTCAGCAGATCCTACATTTATACATGACAAGAAAGGGAACCAAGTTCACATAAATAAATCCAGTTTTGTGTGGTGTCATTTCCCCCCCCTGCTAAAAAAAAAAAAGAAAACCAACAACTATCAGCTGTGGGTAAAATAAATGTTCTCTTGGAATATTTCTGAAAGCATTAACCATTTTTCAACTTTTCAGTAGATGCAATTCACATTATGAAGAGTTTGTTTTCATAGGTGGTCCCACTTCCTAATTTAAACCAATATTTGAAAATGTTACAGAGCCCATGGGAAAATGGTTATGCATTCATGATTTGAATACTGGTGAAACTTGCAAATAACTGGTTTCAATTTTAGTTCAGTTCCCATTTCAGATATTTGCAAAATTGGGAGTGCATTAGATATTATGGAACAGGCTTTCTGCTTCGCAGCATCAATTGAATATCATCAGGCTTGGAAACTTGTCCTAAAATGAACCAAGACTTGTCCTTTGTGCCCCAGGGAGGTCACTTTGGCACTGCTAACACAGCAGTTTGACTTCACCCCTGAAGGAACACTCTATTGTCTCTTGAGACAGATGGATGCCAACAACTTCATTAAAGGAAGTTTAGAACTTACCCACAGAAGGGAGGATGATTGATCAGAGTGCCTGTTTAGTTTAATATTGGAAAGTAAACACAGTGTTTGTCTGGCATGTAGCAAAAGATACACTTGTTTCCAACAGGAACATGCACAGGGTCACCCAGTAGTTATGGCAATAAGTGACTTTTGACTTCTAAAGAGTCATAGTTACGCCCACCAGTTTGCCCAGTGAGGATTGCAAGAGTGTGGAGAAATTTATTCACAGCTATACTTAATGCTCAGCTAGATCAGGGAGAGTAGCCCTCCAGATGTTGTTAGACTCCAAATCCCATCAGCCATAGCCAGCGAAGCCAATGGTCAGGGATGATGGGAGCTGCAGTCTTGGAACATATGGAGGACTAGAGGTTAGAGGCCGCCCAACCCTGCTCTAGAGACTTCAGACTTTGCATGTGAGGATATTCCGAAAGCACTGTGTTCTTCTGTTTGTTGGCTTTTGGTAGCTGAGGTTAAGCTAGTATTCAATATATGTGTTAAGTATTACTCTCTCCCTTGCAAGTGGCTTGCTTTGTAGTTTTTAAATGCATCGTTAGCTTTTGGGTATGAAGCAAGAGAGAGCTTCAAAAGCAAATAAGAAACAGAACCAACGATACTTGTCGGATATATTTGTTGTGTTCGCCTTCACAGCGGGAAAGCAGCAAGAGCGTATTCTGGGCCCAAAATTAGATGCACCTTTTTCGCAACAGTGTTGCCGCGTACTCTTCGCAGTCACTCTCATGGGTGGGCTCATTTGAGTAAGCAAGTGAATATTTCTTAAGTGACTCGGTCCAGTAGCGTTAGTCATTCCATGCTGGAATGACTGTCAGATGAAGAAGAATGAGCACTGCTTCCAGCTGAAACAAATCGACAAATCTGCCTTGGTTTACTTTTTAACTAATTCTCCATGCCATGTTTGGTACTTCTTGTTTGCTTTCTTCAGCAATAAGTACTAAGAGCTGCATTAGGGCAAGTAAGATCAGACCATGTTAAATTAGGCAGCCAGTAGCTTTGCCACCTCATGAATTCATGGGTCATGAATAACACAAGGGTACATCTGCACTGCAACTGGTATATATTGTCATAGCCTCCCCACAGTGCAATAAGCCTAGGAATTATAGTCTGGTGAGGATGCTGAGAATTCTCTCTTGAAGGTCCCCAACTCCTTCACAGAACTACTTTCCTTGGTTTAGCAGTAGCCAGCCCTTTTTTTTGGTGTATGCTGGGAAGTGTCCCATAATGCTAGTCAAAAGCACAAGAATGCGCCATCTAGTCTGACCTGCTGGGAGACCGAGGGCCCCATTCCTGCCTCTCTCCACCTGGCCCAGGGCGGGGCCTGACAGGCTTCATAAGAACTGCTGCTTCTGCTGCTGCCGCCCAGCAAGGACTGGGGTATTTTGAGGGAGGTTTTGTCGGGAGTTTTTGCTTTTATTGAAATTATTTTTTTGTATCTTTATTTTTATGTGGAAATTGTTCAGTTTGGTTATGTAGTTTTTGATGTGTTTTATTTATTTTTATTACTACTTTGCTATGTTTGTAACCATGTAAATCTTTTCATATTGTAAGCCGCCTTGAGCACTGTTTTAACTGTGGAAAGGTTGCATACAAATAAAATGATGATGATGATGATCTAGTGTACAGTATTGAATGTATGCAGCCCCAAACTGCCTGGGTGCGCTCCAAGTCTTCTGAGCCAGGAATCAGCACAGAATGGGACAGCCAGTTCCCAGGTGTGTGGTTCTTATTCAGATGTGACACATACTCCTGCCATGTATCACACATGCTGCACTCATACCACAAGTTGGGCATCATCCGTGCTTTGTTCCTTATCGGCAGCTCTGAGTCTGAGAGTTAAACAAGATGGAAAGTGATTTACATCTAGAGACATGTCCCCCGCAATCCACTTACAGATTTTTGAATTTTTCTTATGGAGCAACATTCACAAATGGTTCCAACTTTCAATTGTTCTCCTCCCTTTTTATCAGCTCACTTAAAACCCCTAAGGATTGCAAACATAAACATGCCTAACCCCAATGTATATTTTATTTGCATCACTGGCTGTAAAATTCCTGAAGCCCTCTCTATGAACCATTTGGTCGGTGGGCTAGCCCAACTTAATGGTAATCCAATTAGGAGTCTGACCAGAAACCCCCTTCCCCTCCCTTCCCTTCGGAGCAACTGGGTGACAAGCACCACTGATAAAACAGCTGTTGTGTTAAGAAGTCAAAAGACAGGCACAGGTTTGAGAGGGTGCAGGTTCCCTGTAGCAGAGCTACTTCAGGGAGGGCTTCTTATCAGTTCTCTTAGATCGCTACATACTTAGTCAAAACTATGTTATCTTACCAGATGGTCACCTACCAGTTAAATATTTCAGGAGCTCAAGGCAACGCTAAAAACTGAGGCCTTTGGGTTATTGGAACTTGCATTATTAATCCTCCGGCTGTGCCCCACTTAAAAGTTAATGATGCAAAATCATTCCAGTCCTCTGAATCACTTTTAGTGTATCCTTTGCCTATTGCTGCCTGTTGCTGCAAGACAGCCGTCTTTGCTGTCTTCTTTCCCTTGACCCACACAAGGCGCAGATCTCTCCTCTCTCCTTAAATTAGATCTCTCCTTAAACTAGATTGTGTTCTAGCATTTACAAGGCCTGGATAACTCACTATTGCCCAATTTGCTGTCACTTTCGCAAAATGAAGTCAGCCCACTACTCTCTTTTGCCTCTCTCTGTACAAATTCATCGGCTTGACTGACTGGTCATAAAAAAAGGTGATCAGAAATGAAACCATTTAGAAATAACTGAACTGAAACACTCCATTTCTGATGAGATGGGTTTTCATCCCCTAGTTGCACTGTCGATATCTTCTTGAAACTGCTAGGAAGTGCGGCTGTATGAGAAGGACTGTAGCTCAGTGGTACAGCACCTGCTTTGCACACAGAAGGCCCCATATTCAATTCCTAGGATCTCCAGCTAGAGCTGGAAACCTTGGCGAACCACTGTCAGTTAGTGTAGATAATATGAAGCAAGATGGAGCAACAGCCTGACTCAGTGTAAGGCAGGTAGCTTCCTAGGGTCTTATGTCTTGGGGGAAGGGCTGCAGCTCAATGGCTGTCAGGCTTCAGGGAATCAGCTTCCTCCCCGCTTTGGCAGTAGATAAGCAGAACAAAGGGAAAGGAGTCTTCTTACCAGTTAGAAACTTTAATGATCACAGCGAGAGAACAAAGAATCTATTCATAATAATAATAATAATAATAATAATAATAATAATATAATAATTTATTATTTATACCCCGCCCATCTGGCTGAGTTTCCCCAGCCACTCTGGGCGGCTCCCAATCAGTGTTAAAAACAATACAGCATTACATATTAAAAACTTCCCTGAACAGGGCTGCCTTAAGATGTCTTCTGAATGTCAGGTAATTCTTTATCTCTTTGACATCTGATGGGAGGGCGTTCCACAGGTCGGGCGCCACTACCGAGAAGGCCCTCTGCCTGGTTCCCTGTAGCCTCACTTCTCGCAATGAGGGAACCGCCAGAAGGCCCTCGGCGCTGGATCTCAGTGTCCGGGCTGAACGATGGGGGTGGAGATGCTCCTTCAGGTATACAGGACCGAGGCCGTTTAGGGCTTTAAAGGTCAGCACCAACACTTTGAATCGTGCTCAAAGGAATGAAGGTGCTCCCAATTAAGGGTTCCACCCGCTTCCTCCCTAGTCGCCCACGTCACTACCGCGTCTTGTAACCTGATCTCATAACCACTGTGCTTTCTGTGCTGCCACCTTAGCTGCTCTTTGACCTTGGGCTGAGCAGATGAACGCTTTCAGAGACAGTGTTAACCCTCTCTCTCCCAGTGCTTCTCCTAGCTGTTCCCCATCCAGTATTTCCCAGCTTCTGTCTTCTGAACTATGTCCCTCTGCAAACCGCTGTTCCAAATCTATACTGTCCTCCTGCTCCTGGGAAGATTCAGGATCCTGATCAGGAGCAGGGGGAGGCTCCTACCATTCCTCCTCACTGCAGCCCTCCTCAGCATGGTCCATGATAGTGGCAGAGCTTCTGCTTTGCTGGCCGAATGTCCCAGAATCTCCAGGTAGGCCTGCAAGAGAACCATTTCTGAAATCCTGGAAAGTCTCTGCCTGTCACTGCAGACAACACTGAGTTAGATGCACCAATGCTGTGACTCAATGTAAGGCAGCTTTCTTTATTCGGACAGGACACGCCTTCCAATAAAGTAAATATCCTTTATCTCAATCAGAATAAGAGGGTAATGAATTTCTACGGGTCATGGAGACATAGTGGACTTGGCTGTAGTTTTTATTGACTTCCTCTTCACCTTTGATGAGATCTCTGCACCCCAATGGCAACTTGCTGTGGTCCAAAAAAACTGCTCGTTGCTACGCTTTGGTTAACAAGGTGCCTTTCCACGCTCCCTATGCAATTGTAATAAAAACAACCCAAGACCGCTGACTCTCGGACACATATGTAAACAATTGCGCACTATACTGCATGCACCTGACATATGTCTTTCTCAGTATTTTCATCTTTTATACCCAACCGCTTGTCTGGATCATGTGGCTTGTCTCCCCGGAGCAAATGCTTTAACATTCACTCTGATGTAATAACAATAAGTACCATTTCCCTAAACATTCTTTCAACACCTCATTAAAACAAAACAAAACAAAAAAAAAAAAACCAGAACCGAAAGCAGGACGGCAAAGTTTCAAGTCTTGCTGGGAAATCTGGAAGGCCTGTCTGAAGAGCACAATTGTTTTGTGCCCCCTCCAGATCTCATTATGCGCCAGTCTACTTCTGTATCGCTTTACCAGCTTGCTTTCCAATAGCCTCAGATGATAGGCAGTCATTGCGTTCTGTGCAGTGGACCTCATGATCTGATTGCGCAAGCCTGTTGCCCCATGTCTCGGCTAGCCACAATAATTCTACTTCCTCCTTTCGGAAATAAGGTGAAGACCCTCTTCCTAATACAGAACCTTTTCACACAGATTTCAAGCATTTACATGGAAAACAAAGCCCAATTCTATCCACGATTACTTTGAGTATCATAGAACTTAAGCATGAACTTAATTTAGCTTAGCCTCAGTGAAAAAGGGTAATCCAATGTGCTTTACCAAATGTAAAAGGTAAAGGTAAAGGGACCCCTGACCATTAGATCCAGTCATGACCGACTCTGGGGTTGTGGCGCTCATCTCGCTTTATTGGTCGAGGGAGCTTCCGAGTCATGTGGCCAGCATGACTAAGCCGCTTCTGGCAAACCAGAGCAGCGCACGGAAATGCCGTTTACCTTCCCTATTTATCTACTTACACTTTGACGTGCTTTCGAACTGCTAGGTTGGCAGGAGCAGGGACCGAACAATGGGAGCTCACCCTGTCATGGGGATTCGAACCGCCGACCTTCTGATCAGCAAGTCCTAGGCTCTGTGGTTTAACCCACAGTGCCACCCGCGTCCCTTTACCAAATGTAGCTCTCCCCCAAGTCTGCTTTTCTTTCAGCAGTCAGAAGCAGTAATGCTTCTGAATACCAGTTGCTGAAAACTGCAGGAGAAGAGACTGCTCTTGTGTTTGGGTCCTGCCTTGAGGGTTTCCCAGAGGCATATGGAGAGAACAGGATGCTGGACCAGATGGGCTTTGAGCCTGATCCAGAAGATTTCTTCTTCTGTTCATTATCAACTATGATGGGACACTGCCATACTGGAATCTCTGAGTCAAAGTATCTCCACTGAATACTTCAGAGTAAACATTATCTTCTTGGATATAGAAGTGAGTGGTTTCACCCCAAGTCACTTTAAATCAATTTCAGCGCAAGATCCCTATTATGTCAACACTATGATTTGGAGAATATGATTTGTACCGAACGTATTTGGCTCTCTAGCAAATTTAGGGTGAACAATATGTTTTCTGCTGAAAGTCCCTGGCTAATGCCACGGGGACATTTTCAGTTCCAAACTCAAGTTTTGTTTACTTATTTAGGTTTTTAGCCTGCTGTATGCTAGGAGGCTCTACAGAAGTTGTTGGAACAGAACTGATAAAGTCCAACTGCACACAATGAACCAGACTTCTAATTTCAAACTTTAAAAACATTTCTGTAAGTGTGGTTTCATAGTGTTTCTGCCATTCTGGTGAAAGGTGCTAAAAAAGCGATTTTAAATATATATTAATGGGGGCTGGGTGCTTGGTTGGCACTGACCTGTGACAGGTCCTTTTCAGTGATGGCTCCCTATTCATGGAACTTTCTTTATGGTGAAATGTTTCTGTCTCCCACATTACTGACTTTCAGGAGGAAAATCAAAACATTCCTGTTTACTCAGGCTATTGATGGCTGAAAACTACAGTTCCCGGCAACCCTGGAAACATCAGTTGAGAAAATATTTGAAATTGTTTTTAGAATGCTTTAAAAAAAGTTGCACTGATGTATTTGCTGCCCTGGGCTCCTTCAGAAGCAAGAGCAGGATATAAATTAAATAAATAATACATGCACAGGAAACTTGTTTACTGCAAGCAAAATTGTCCGCATTCACAAATCTTTGCCATCCAGTTGGAAACAAGCCTTTTGTTTGTCCTCTACTATATACCTTAATTTTTTATTTACTTTTCCCAGCAATAGCTATTGTTCAGAATTGACTGGGTTCCGGCTGGCCCTCTGAGTTCAGTGGAATTTACTTCTAGGTAAGCTTGATTAGGACTGGATCATTTGGACATTTATTGAAAGATGCTGAGCTGAGCATATTCCAGAATCACACAGATCACAGAAGTTAATAGGGTCTTTGCAAGCCACTTTAGTGAGAGGAAGGAAAGGCCCTAAATCCAATAATATATGTGCATAGTTTAGCTCTCCCAAGACATCTTAGCTTGGAGAAGAGACTGGTTAAGGGGGCGCTATAAACTATGCAGACTGTGACAGCTGGTTCCTACATGTGGATTATGTTACCATGCACACAATCTTGAACCTTTCATCTCAAGCCATTGCAAAGGTGAAAGCTTGTCGGGGCTCATTCTTTAATTAAGCCTGACTTAAAATTCACCTAAGTTAGACTAACATCGATAGGAAGTCAGGTTCTGTTAGGTGTGCCACCTTTCAGTTTACCACACATCTGGGAAATATTCAGTTCAAGATCATAACCTTGAAGTTTGGCATTAACTGCCTAAAACGAACAAAACATTAAGATATCACCAACAACTTGCCTTTGACTGGGAAAATTAGAAGCATATTTAGGATGTAAACACTGGTGTGCCACTAATATTGCTGGTAATGATTAAAGGCTGTGAACTTTTATTATAGGAGAGTAAAGCAAAGCTGACATTCTTCGTTTCTTTCTTTTTGTTAAAGCAAGATAAGGAAATCCCAAAAGTGTGGGGGCGGGGGCATGAGAATGAAATGCTCATGGGGGGTGCAGTTATGAGTAGTTCTTGAACAGAAGGGCATTAAAAAAGAAAAAAAAGATTGTAGTCATAAAAAATCAGTGAAAGTGGAGTGGCGTAACCAATCTGTGGTGGTGGGGAAAAAAAGAAATGGAAGAAAAAACGACTTAGGTTTATAGAATTACAAAAGTTGATAAAATTATACTTGACCTGGTTCACATATTAGGCTAAGCCAAACCTTGGCTTAGTCTTAACAAGGAACATGCAGGTTTCTGGAGCATAGGATTGTGATTGTGGCTAATATCTCTTTGGTCCTCCTCCTGCAGCTGTACCACCTGTGGCTGAGTCATGAGTTGGCTTTGTGTCACATCTGAACCCAGGCTCATGGTTTATCTTGCTCCAGAAAAACCCCACAAGCTGTAGCCAAGGTTTGCTGCTGGTTTACCACTCCTGGTTTGTCTGTGGGAGAAAAACCACGAGCCTGGGTTCTTCTGACATAATGCTAAGCCAAAACCATGGAATAGCTTGGGGTACTGTGACAGCAGCATGACTGTGTGAGGAGTGCAGCACCTGTGATCTGCGCTCTGCCATGTTCACTCCTTCCTGCTAAGCCATGGTTTGTGAACTGCGAGAAAAGATATTTTGAAATCTTCTTTTCACATTCTTGCACAGGTTGAAAATATGTTTGAGAGGGATGCATGGATCCTGTCAGTGATGCCTGTGTTGGCCGTGGCTGCTTCTGGCCATCCATTTGACAACAGCATGAAAGGGCCCTGTGCACTTAGGGGTAGCGTGCACATGAAGCTTTGTACAGTAGGCCATTTTCGACATGCGCTCACACACCGCTTTCTGTCCTCCCCATTGAGACAAGCAAGAAGAGTGATCAGAGTGCAAGGAATGAGTCAACAAAGGCACCATTAAAGGAGTGTGGCCTGGCGAGAGCCCCAAAGGGCCAGAAGGAGAGGCTACAATTCCCAGAGTGGTTTAATAATCAACCCTTCTTCCCAGGGAAGTCTGTGAGGGGGATAGGATCCTTTGTGGGAAATCACAACTGCTTAGAGCAGTCTGATACCTACGGCTTTAAATGTACGGTGCAGATGGGACCTTAGCTAGGTCCATTAATTTCAATGAGTCTGCTTTGAGTAAAACCTAGTTGAATACCACCCTTTGTTTTATTCTAAACCCAGTGCTCTTCATACAGCCAGCACAATGGTGACATTTTAAAGTAGCCGTCAAGCAGCAGTTCTTTTCAGAGACTGGATGCCCTTACGTACCCTGGTCTTGGAAAGTTTACGATTCAAAAGGGAGAGACTCTTGAGTTTTTAACTGCCTGGATTTGACAGCACTGTGTTCATCCCCCAGTACATATGCATTTTATATTTGTTTCCACATAAAAAGAACCTCATGGTCCTCCTGGCTTCTCTCCTCTGGAAGAGGGCAATTGAGGCCCTGCTTGCAGAAAATAAGAGGTATTTTGGATGGTACTTTTAAAAGTTATTTATGAACTGCCCGTGTGTGGAAGTTTGGCAACAGGGAGAAGACAGTATTATATTCTACAGATGAGCAATTCCAAAAGAAAGTAATTTTTCAGTCTCCTCATTGTTCCCACAGACATGCCTCAGACAGATACTTTCAGTGCAAATGGTCAATTTCAGTAGAGCCTCTTGGTGAATAAAAGCAAGGATTTCTACTTTTGAATAGGGATGTGCCATACAGTCCTGTTCTTTGAATCAAGGTCGGATCCACACTGACGACTCTCCAGCCTGCAAGTCAACACTGTACTGGTATATCTTGCAAATACAATCACCACAACTGGTTCCCATTCATACTGTAGAATGCAACTCACATATTTATAATGTGATTCTATGTTATGAGGCAACTGGAAGTGCAATAAAAAGTGGGAGGATGTTCATTCGTTCTTTTTTTAAAGCCAGGTCATGCTAATAAAACAGAGTTACACGCACTTACACACACTGTTTTCTGTTTCTGCTTATGTATTAGTTACTTAGGAAACCTGGGACTCAGCTAGACTGGTTAAGAAAAAGCAATTTATATGCGTTGTATATGCGATATAACATTGTGCCACCAGATGGTGACATGGAACCCTCTTTTTCTCTGCCTGTTTTCCCTGTTTACATTTACGCTTTAAACTGAAACGTTTATTTGATGTGTCTAGATCCAGCCCCGGAGTTAAATATATGCATATAATATTGTATGTGTAATAATGAACATAAAATGTGAGAATTGTTCCAAAAAAGTAGCACAATCAGGGGTTGGGGGGTGGTAAGTTTGCTTAGGACTGCAGTCAGAAATTAGAAAATATATATGTGGAAGCCTGACATGAGGCTTTCAGAACATTCCATTTCTGGTAAATGCTCAGCACCACATATAAAGTGTTTAAATGCATTTACACAAGCAAATGAGAAAAAAACAAACCGATTTTCCCATGGGATCAAACTTAAAAACACATGATTAAAACCCTGCTGGATGAAACTAAAGACCTACAGTGGTACCTCGGGTTACAGACGCTTCAGGTTACAGTCTCCACTAACCCAGAAATAGTACCTTGGGTTAAGAACTTTGCTTCAGGATGAGAACAGAAAGCACGCGGCAGTGGTGTGGTGGCAGCAGGAGGCCCCATTAGCTAAAGTGGTAGCTCAGGTTAAGAACAGTTTCAGGTTAAGAACGGACCTCCAGAATGAATTAAGTTCTTAACCCGAGGCACGACTGTATTTGGTCCAGCGTCTCGCTCCTCACATAGATAAATGAGGTACTCATTGGAAGCCCATGGTATTCAGAGGCACGATGCCTTTGATCCTGAATGTAGCATATAGCCATTCCTGGGAGCATCAGAGCCAGAAGCACCAGCAAGCAGGTATCCCTTTATCATCATGCCTGAAGACAGTTCCATCAGAAAGCTCCCCGTTCTGCTAGCTACCAGCTGCCATTACTAGCTGCCATTACTGAAGCTGCCAGAGGGAGAATAAGAAGCAGCCCTTCTTCCACTGCGCTTGGATCCAGTTCCATGACCTGCTCAATTTCTGCCTGTCACACGGATGTGAAGGGCTTTGGAGATGAAGCCAAGATGGTCTAAACCATGCCTGACGGTCTAACCACGATGTTCAAATTCCAAAATCTTTCCAGCGTTATAACAAAAAATAAATCCACAGACAGAGGCACAGGTCTATCTGAGGTGGGGGCTGGAGCCAAAAGGGGAAGGTATAATAAGGGTTCGGACACAGAAGCATGCATTACAAGTGGGTGTGGGAAAGGAAGATACGTAACTAAGGGGTCTGGACCATTGCAAGTGAAATGTAATGCCACTTCCGACATCAGGAGGAGGGGGTTTTGCGGTTCTCACAACCCATTCACACTCTCGCGGGGCTGACTACAGCCCCGCGAGAACAGGGGAATCCCGGGATCATTAGTATGCATTATTCATCGCGCCAGCCAATCGGCTGGCGGCGGGGGCGGGGCGAGTAAGGGGCATTTAAGGTCGGGATAGCCCATACTCGCCCCTTTCTTTCCTTCCAGCAGCTGCGGTTTCCCTCCCTCCCACCCTTTAGGTTCTAAGCTGGACTTTGCTATGGACCTCGGCTGGTCGCTGCAAGGGGCCTGGTAGGAATTTTTCCATTTGGCTAATTGGCTATATTTTGGAAGCCACTTGGTTTTTTCGCCTACCTCGTAGCAAACGTCACAACTTCTTGGTTTTGGCAGTTAGGCATTGGCAGGGGTATTGTTATGCAAATGAGATGGGGGGGAGGAACGCCATCACCTCCCCAAAAATGCTGAAGGGTAGTTCGTTAAAGGACTCTGGGGGGCGTCGCCTCGTCCGAAATCTACGGAGGCTAGGGCCTAAAGTGCGCTCCCGAGTGGTAACCCCTCGGGGAGCGCCCAGGGATGTGCATCTCGGGGGCTCCCCCTGTTGGTGCTTAACCCTTCCCGGTTATACCGGTTAGTCTGATAGGGCCAATGCCTAAAGCCAATACCGCTCTTACCTGTAATCAATAAAGTTGTGGCCATTTTTCGCCCATTAACCTAAATTCCGTGTCCTGTGTCTTTATTTATTCCATTCAGTGGGAGGGGGCGGGAATAGACACGCAATGGGAATCATTTGGAAACACAATGTTTCTGCTATTAATTCGAAGCATATTTATCCTACTATGAATATCTGAAAATCTTTTTCTTTTGTTAGCTGTCTTGAGGGGGGGGGTTGTCCTGAAAACTCTACAATTCCATAGTTAAGTATTTAAGTACTTATGTATATAAATATAATGGCTGATGACCAGCGATAGCTTTACCCTCTGTGAGTTTGTCTGATCCTTTTTTAAAGCCATCTAAATTGATGGCATTCGCCACATCTTGCATAGTTTAACTATGCACTGTGTGGAGAAACAAGTCCCCTTGTTCTTCTAACACTCAGCTTCATCGGATGAGCTAATTCTAGTATCCCGAAAGAGAGAAACTTCTTTCTACACACTTTTCACCACACCCTGCAAAAGTTTACACACCCATTCCATTTTCCCCATTTAGAATCATAGAATCATAGAATCATAGAATCATAGAGTTGGAAGAGACCACAAGGGCCATCAAGTCCAACCCCCTGCCAAGCAGGAAACACCATCAGAGCACTCCTGACATATGGTTGTCAAGCCTCTGCTTAAAGACCTCCAAAGAAGGAGACTCCACCACACACCTTGGCAGCAAATTCCACTGTCGAACAGCTCTTACTGTCAGGAAGTTCTTCCTAATGTTTAGGTGGAATCTTCTTTCTTGTAGTTTGGATCCATTGCTCCGTGTCCGCTTCTCTGGAGCAGCAGAAAACAACCTTTCTCCATCCTCTATGTGACATCCTTTTATATATTTGAACATGGCTATCATATCACCCCTTAACCTCCTCTTCTGCAGGCTAAACATGTCCAGCTCCCTTAGCCGTTCCTCATAAGGCATCGTCTCCAAGCCTTTGACCATTTTGGTTGCCCTCCTCTGGACACGTTCCAGTTTGTCAGTGTCCTTCTTGAACTGTGGTGCCCAGAACTGGACACAGTACTCCAGGTGAGGTCTGACCAGAGCAGAATACAGTGGCACTATTACTTCCCTTGCTCACCATTTCTCTAAGTGAAAAAGCCCCAAACTTAATATTGGATGCTACGATTAAAATCAAAACAAATTTCATCATGGCTATCAAAAGGTTTAACTAAGCAGTCATTCATGTTAGCTCCCAAATAGTTTCACCAAGACAACTCACAAGCATCAGAAACTATATATACTTCTTTGGCTGGTGTCCTGTTGCACACCAAAACATACAAGCTATGCATCCTCTCAACTTGGAAGAGTGCCAATAATGTGATGTCATTGTGCTGTTCCAAGTTCATTTCTCCTGAGAGATGATTGGATGCACCCACCCAATCCATTGGAGAATGCCTGTTTTGTCAGAGTTTTGTCAAAAGGTCCTTGCAGTGACAACGCAGAGTTTAGCACGAGAAACAAACAAAGCAGTGCTATATATAAGCTCTCCCTCTGCCCATGTTAAATCCTGCATTGGGCTCAATTCCTGCATTCAGAAACTACCAAATCACAAGCAGTAGGTTTTGTTGGGGTGGGGGGTTGAGGACCACTTTATACATTGCTCGTCGGATAAGTTACCACGTGGAAAAGAAAAGAAAAGCAGAAGTATCCATGTTTCTGTAGTCTAGGGAAATGGCCAAAGTTTATCGGACACAGATCAACTGATGCACCTGTTCCTTGAAATGAGGTGAGCCAAAGCCTCGTTTCCCAGAAATAACAAATTCCTCTCCCCCCCCCAGCCCGCCCACCCTCCAGCTTTGGCCAGAAGCTTAAAACACATTCCATATGCCTCTCTGATCATGTTGTTTCGCTCCAGGGCTGCAGAGACAGGAAAGGAGAGCGCAAGATGCTGAAGCTGCGGAACAGAGGGCCAGCACTGTCACACGGAGGTAAAGTTCAGCCACAACCTCCTCTTCTCACCATTGTTTCAGCAGGTTTCTGTGGGGCATCATCACTTGAACTGGCAGATGCCACGATGGATATTGACTGAGGCCCTGTATTATTATCCTGGTGTTATGCTAGCACTCCCCCCTTCTTATTGGTAGGAAACGGGAACGATTGTGCTGCGGAAGATGGGAAGAGGAGATATTCGCCAGGTCGACAAAAGCATCTGTCCAACGTGTTTAGTTTCTTAAGCCTTTGATGTGCTTAGAATTTCAGGAAAACCCTTTTCTCATCTTTCCCCCTCATTGAGGTACAAGTTCAAAGAACTACAAGGAGGTTAAATGTAACCAAAGCTTCCTAGCAGCTTTGAACTGCTGCAACACCAAAGAAGCATCAGTATAACTTTATTTATCAGAAATGCCTCCACATCTGAGTCAAAGTCATGTAGCCTATTAATTTTAGTGAGCAGTGTAATGATTAGTATATTCCGTTTCATCTAGCACACTCTGAAAGAGTTGCTTAGACCTCCTCTCCCTCCCTCAGGTGCAGAGACAAAGATAGTATAAAAAAGTTTGATGTGCATGTGGGAGGTGTTTGAACCCAGGATATGCCCCCCCATTCACTTTTTAAGTCCAGTAAGATGTTTCCAAAGATTATAGCTGGAATGTTGTGAATAAAGGGAATCCAGTGATTCCCCCTATTGATTATTAAAACTGAAATTTAAAATATGAGGGGGGGGGAGCAAGTTGTAAAATAGGGTGGGAACTCCCTATAGCCTTCCAATCCCTGTGGCCTATCTGGCCCTCAGGAGTCCCTCTAAAGGCCACCCTCACTCTCTAGACTCACACCTGCCCAGCTTCACACCCTCCCGGAGTGTTTTTACCTGGCTGCAATGTGTCAAATCCTGATAGTGAAGTTATTACAGTCTTACTCAAAGCAGGGGACAAAGTCCCCATGGAGAATATTGGAGGGTCATGGGTTGTTGCCAACCATACTTGCCCTTGCAATATCTATATCTTAACCTGAAATCAACCTGCACATATAGGAACAATAATTAGACTAATACATGTTAATATAAACTGTGTGTTGTTTTAATTTGTGGATTTGTTTAAGGGAGAACTGGAGAATTCGCGGGCCATTTTATTTATGCATGCCAAAGTCAACCCATACAACTTTTTCAAGAAGAGCTGAATAGCCTGCACTGCTTTTTGAAGGAAGATGCACCGAGGACATATTGTTAAAGGCATTTCAATAAATGTTGCTATCGTTTTCCTGTAGACCAGTCCTACCGCTCCTTTGTTTCTTTTTCCCATTGCCAGGCACCTTGGTTGGAAAGTGTGCATGTGCTGTTGAAATGAAAGGGCCACTGCAGCTACAGGTGGTTGTTTCAAAGAAGGAACCATATAAGTGAAGAGGGAATTAAGGTCGTATGAAGAGCAGGAGCTGGAGATCTTAGAAAGAGAAGGCAGCTACAATAAAAAGTCACCTCTTCAAAATGGGACGATATGCATGCTGAGCCATTCAGCTCAGTAAAGTTCACCAAAGTCGGGAGTCACCAATGTTTTTCAGCCTGTGGGTACATTTGCAAACTGGAGAAATGGATGTGGGCACTCACACCTTTCCCAGCCAAGCAAACACCACAGCCTATTCCATTCAAGTCCAATTTCAGCAGCAGCAGGAGACCTTTTAAGTCCAACAGTGGGATAGAAATGCTTTGGATTAAAAAAAAAAAAAAAATAGCAGGGATATAAGCGGCAGTTCCCAGCTCCATCAACTTTTGCATACAGAAGCCGGCTGTAGAACTGAATGCCAAGACTCACTCTTGAGACTGGGTACACAATTACATCTGGTGATCCCCACCCCTAGACACCTACACATTGCAGACTGCATGAAGAAGGACTATGCATGAGACACAACACGTCAGTTGCAAGTTGAAGGACAGCTTAGGAATTCAAGAGTTGGTCAATAAAGGCGATCATTTTACTTGTGCTGAACTCTGTCAATAGCAATGTAATCTTAAGAACTAAATGTAAGTCAGAGATGAAGCTCAGCTACGGTCAAAGCACATTGGGCCAGATCAAACTAAATAGATGTGCTAGTGGGAGCCACTAGCACAATGAGACATTCTCTCCTCTCCTCTCCTCCCCACACATGCCCCCCCCCCAACAGCTTGGTAGGGGCAGGAGAACTCCCAGAATAGTGCATAGAGAGGAGAGAGGATATTGTTCTGTCTGGCAAGCAAGAATGCTTCCACTGATGGAACAATCAGTTCCATCCAAGCAATGTTGAATTCCTCCCAACTTCTCATTGGGAGGTATTCAACTAAGTTAGGGACGCAGGTGGCGCTGTGGGTTAAAGCCTCAGCGCCTAGGGCTTGCCGATCGAAAGGTCGGCGGTTCGAATCCCTGCGGCGGGGTGCGCTCCCGCTGCTCGGTCCCAGCGCCTGCCAACCTAGCAGTTCGAAAGCACCTCCGGGTGCAAGTAGATAAATAGGGACCGCTTACCAGCGGGAAGGTAAACAGCGTTTCCGTGTGCGGCTCTGGCTCGCCAGAGCAGCGATGTCACGCTGGCCACGTGACCCGGAAGTGTCTCCGGACAGCGCTGGCCCCTGGCCTCTTAAGTGAGATGGGCGCACAACCCCAGAGTCTGTCAAGACTGGCCCGTATGGGCAGGGGTACCTTTACCTTTTTATTCAACTAAGTCTTGCTCAGAGTAGACCTACTGAAATTAATGAACATGACTGAATTAGGGCCATTAATTTAAGTTGGGTCTACTCGGAGTAAAACTTAGTTGACTCTATCAATAATTTGGGGGAAGATTTTTCAGTATGGGTATCCAAGGACAAAAAAAAATCTCTGCATTGGATCTTGAACTTGAGCTACAGGTTCTGCTTGTTGCAAAACAATATTTTGAGCTCCCTGCACCAATTATAAATGGCTGTCCACAGGCCAGACAACTAACTCTAAAGCAAGAGCTGTGATCACAAGTATGTCACACACCATAAGCATAATGATCACCCGCTGACAGATTAAAGTGCCTCTGCTCTCAAGTGCCTTTGAGCATTTGACACCTTCTCTATCTGTCAGAGTTATGTGAGCTGCCAGGTACTACATCAACTGAAAAGGTTAACTCTAATGCAATAGATTTTTTGTGTGTGTCTAAGAGGGGAAGGGGAAGGGGAAGGAGAAATTTATGATGATAGGAGTCACAGTGTGTGGGGCCACACTACCCAGCACAGGATTATGACAAGCTCTCCTGGCAATTTCCTCTTCAGCAGCGGGGGGTTGGGGAAGGGGGGAGCTGGGAAAAATAACTTCTACAGTTTCATGGAATTCAGTAGGGAAGTGGGTGATGGAACATCTTTCTTCACAAAATCCCCCTGCTCTAAAAGACAGCTGTTTCTTGAGGTCCAACTGATTAATGTGTTCCTAAATATTTTCCTAGAGTGTTGCAAAAAAAAAAAAAAAGGCAAGATCATATTTTTTTTAAAAAAAATTAAAAGTACTATAAGAAATAGGATAACATGAATTTTTCGCAGTCCTTGCATGCTGCAGTACCAGTTTTACACCTCGTAGAAGACAACGTTGCAAAGTCATGTTATAAATGTAAAGAAAGATTCGAAGGATTGTTTCCATTGCTAGTCTGACTCAGATGGGACTCACTGAATTTAATGGATGTGGCCAATTTCAGTGGGTCTACTCAGAGCGCTCCTTAGTTTGATAGAAAAGGCAAGAGTCACACCAGTTGTTTCACCCACTTTTGCCCCTGGCCCTGCCACACTACTAGCATGTGGGGCGCAGAAGGTTGCCCACAAAGGACTGTGGCCCATTGGCTGGAAAAAGTTCCTCACCTTTGTGTTGCACAGTAAGCTGCCTTGTACTGAGCTGGATTTGCTAGAGCTAGAATTACTTGCTCCAACTGGCAGAGGCACTCCACAACTTAAGGCAGAGGTATTTTCTAGTTGCTGTATCTGAGATCTATTCAACTGGAGATACAAGGGATTGGACCTGGGACTCCCTGCATGTACGGGGACCTGTTGCATATCTGTGGTCTGCATGGTAATTAAAACAAACCCTCTTTTTTTACTAAGCTTTTGGAAATTGGTCCTTTTGGAACAAAGGCACTGGAAGCTAATTGTACGTGATAAAACCTGGTCAATAATGTGTGTTCTGCAGAATATGCACTCTGGCTGCGTTTAGGTGGCACTTTATTCCATCTTCATGGAATATCTGTTCATTTTCATGTTTTATGTGATTTTTTTTACGTTTTGTAAAAGGCCACTTCTGGAAATCTAGTGGAACCTAGTCGAAAATTAGCTCTCATTTCCCTGTTGTTTCCAGAAAAAAAATGTTTGCAACCCATCTTAACTTAGCAAATCACAGGAGTTTTAAGGCAGTATTCTGGCATACAGTTCTTTCCTGTCATTTAAAATGTAGCATGACGGGACAATATATAGGTGAAAAGGCCACAGGTCCATAATGCAAACAGCTACTGTGGTGTAAAATCAATGTTGGAAACCAGGACAGATGCCCTATTGTTATAACCAGCAAAACCAATGCAATAAACCCATGTCAGAATGCAGTCTCAGTCGTAACTCTGTTGGGCATGGAGAACTTGTGTAACCAAAGCTAACTCATGATTACTATCCCCCAAGCCCTGGAAAATTCAAGCCTAGAGGAATTATTGCAACTTTAGATTACTATCAATAACTCAGGTGAGATAGTATAATATTTGGGGAGGGACCACACCTTAGTGCCAAAGCACTAAGATTCCACGTTCAACCTCTTACTCTTCTAACTAAAAACATCAGGCAGCAGCACCTGAGACTCTGGAGAGCAACTACAGGGCTTGCCACACATAGTCTGACCTAGCAGCAGACAGCTTCCTATGTTCTTACACTCTTTGAAGGGATTCGACAATTGCTTTTTAATCCCAACAGGATTTCTGGGATGATTGAGACTGTGCTCAGGCGCAAACTATGTCACTGATTACTGAGACAGGGTCATGTGAAGTCTTCGAATGTTCAAATGCAGAACACTAATGCTGCAATGAAGGTGGCAATGAATAAGACTTCAGATAGTCGTTTTTGGTAAGCATTGCTACACACTTTTTGAAGGTCAAGAAGAAGAACCTCTCCACTTTGTCACTCCCATCCTAGATTCTTTGATTTCATATTCCAACCCTCCCCCCCCCGTATTAATCCATTTTTTGCCCGCTGATAAAAGTCTGGTCTGTATACTTTGGCCGAGGACTAATTATCTTAGTGCTGGATCAATATAAGATAAGCACTCAAATTGTTGGCAGATTTGCTCTAATGACCTGAATGATTTCAGTATTTATCGTGTTGGAGTTGAGTTAAATAATAGGTGGATTATGACCAAGAAATTCTGTGTCAAGGTTGATCCTGCTTTATCTATCCATCTATCACCATGAGATACAATTCATTATAGAGACTGGAGTGAGAAAGACCTAAGAAATGTGGAATATATGAGTAAAAAAAGGGTTTTTCTAGTGACCAGGCCTCAATATATCAGTAAAACCTACGTAATCCAAGTGGGGTCCAAGTGGTACCAAGGGTTAAGTACTTAATTCATTCTGGAGGTCCGTTCTTAACCTGAATCTGTTCTTAACCTGAAGCACCACTTTATCTAATGGGGCCTCCCGCTGCCGCCATCGCGTGATTTCTGTTCTCATCCTGAAGCAAAGTTCTTAACCCAAGGTACTATTTCTGGGTTAGCGGAGTCTATAACCTGAAGCGTATGTAACCCGAGGTACCACTGTAAGGGCTTTTGCTGAAATAAGGAAACAAGCTTTTCTGATTTGTCAAGGGCAAGTTCAGGGTCACGTTGAAAATACTACCCAGAATGGAATGTTTTGAGTCTTAGACATTATCTGCACTATACATTTTAAGCAGTATCATACAACTTTAAACCATTATGGCTTCTCTCAAAGAATCACAGCTAAGGGCTCTTCCAGGTGACATGTTTACTGAGCATTCATCTTGCTTGCACAAGGCTTACATGGTGGTTAAACTAAGACCCCACCTGCACCACACATTTAAATCAGTATCACACCACATTAAACAATCATGGCTCCCCCATGTTGCCAACAGTCAGCTGCTCTTCCCAGGGAACTCAGGGAATTGTAGCTCTATGGGAGGAATATGAGTCTCCTAACAACGATCAGCACCCTTTACAAACTACAGTTCCCAAGATTCTTTGTGGGAAGCCATGACTATTTATAGTGGTATGATACCGCTTTAATTGTAGAGTGCAGATGGGTCTTGTTATTTGTATTTTGTGGGCCTGGACTACTTGTGATCAGTTAAGGTCTACTCACCAATCATGGGCTCAATGACTATGTTTTTCATACCTGCTTGGGATTGCCCTCTAGTTTTTGTTGGACTACAATTCCCATCATCCCTAGCCAATAATTATGCTGGGTGAGGCTGAAGGAGTTGGAAGTCCAACAGCATTTGGAAGGCTGCAGGTTCACAATCCCTGATCTAAATCAACAAGCAGCAAGTGCAGGTTGTCGTGCAGTAGTTGCATAAGTGCAAAGCTAAAAATGTAAAACATGAATGTGACAAATGTGTATTATACTTTTGGGGAAACTGGATTGGGTGGCACTCTCTGTTGAGTGTGTAAAGGTAAAGGGACCCCTGACCATTAGGTCCAGTCATGACCGACTCTGGGGTTGCAGCGCACATCTCGCTTTATTGGCCGAGGGAGCTGGCGTACACCTTCTGGGTCATGTGGCCAGCATGACTAAGCCACTTCTGGCGAACCAGAGCAGCGCACGGAAACGCCGTTTACCTTCCTGCCAGAGTGGTACCTATTTATCTACTTGCACTTTGCTGTGCTTTCGAACTGCTAGGTTGGCAGGAGCAGGGACCGAGCAACGGGAGCTCACCCCATTGCGGGGATTCGTTGAGTGTGTATGCAGTGGCAAATTTGGCTTGCCTTGTGTAATGTGTGAAACAGCTCTTTAGAAGTTATTGAGTGTAGCAAATATATTTTTCAGCGTTCAACAGCAGGATTAGAATTAGCAGCAGATCCCAACCACGGAGCTCTGTTAAAACAAAAACAAAAACCCTGAATCCTTAGCTGAAAAAATTCCCATCTGCTGAAACATTTGTTTTTTATTTGGGCACCTCCCTATTTTGAATTGCACTTGGCACAATAATTTATCAGCAACTGTCTCACTCCGCAGCTCTCACTCATTCTTTTGGGACATAAATACTTACGAAGAGAGCAGGAGAACGTTTAGCAAGCAGCGAAGTTGGCAAAAGCTGACTGACAAGTACATACCACCTACTTTGAAACACTCCAATCAAATGAAGATGGAAGCACATCATCTAGCAATGGGATGCTTTCCTGCAACTAGCTCTTGCAGACCTCTGCTTCACCACACAATGCATTTAAAACACATTTAAAATGACAGTTCTTCGGTTTCTTGGGGAAGACAGGTCATGCACTTTGATTGTATGGTGTGTGACCCAGGATTAGTATTTCTTGAAGGGAAGGTGGGGGGGGAGACACTACTCTCACAGATTTCTTAGAGAATTATGCTATGTCATTAACAACATACACATACAGATAGGTAGCCGTGTTGGTCTGCCATAGTCAAAACAAAACAAAATTCCTTCCAGTAGCACCTTAAAGACCAACTAAGTTAGTTCTTGGTATGAGCTTTCGTGTGCATGCACACTTCTTCAGATACCACTGACAAGTACGTATGTACGTATCTGAAGAAGTGTGCATGCACACGAAAGCTCATACCAAGAACTAACTTAGTTGGTCTTTAAGGTGCTACTGGAAGGAATTTTTTTTTTGTTTTAACATACACATGTTAAATGTTCTTGGCCCAATTCTGTATGCCTCAGCAGCAGCCATGCATTGTGCTCTACCATGTGCTTGATAACAGCTGGGTGTCCCCCCCTCCCCCGCCCCAGTCACTGGCAGGCATCAAAAGCAGGCGGTTTAATGAGCTCTGCTGGCTGGGCTCATGTGCTGTCTTCAGCTTGGGACGGTCACACATTCAACAATCCTGGCAAGGACAGAAAACAGCAAGATCCAAAGAGGCAAAAGAAAGCATCCATCATATTGCAATACTAGCTGTGATGATTGTGAGTGACTGAATTACTAAGAATTCCAGGAGTCGGGCCCAGAGGCGGAGCTAGCTGCTCTGGCACCCAGAGCGGTGCACGTGCTGTGCATCTGGAGGTGGGGCTAGCAATGTCACCCCCCCCCAGGGATGACACCTGGGGTGGACCGCACCCACCGTACCCCCTTCCTCCACCAGTGGTCAAGCCTAGGACAAAATCTGAGATGCCTCGTGTGGGAAACAATAGGGGAGTACATGGTCCACCAATTTTCTGGCCGCATACGATGAAACCGTAGGACAGTATTGTTCAGTGATCGTTGGTCAGATGGTAGCCACCCAAAAGCCAGATCCTACCTGTGAGTTGCTACTTTTAGACACTGTATGGCACCACTACCATCCATATACCAAACTCACCCTGATTTCTTTCATGGCATACGAGCATAAGGCCAAAGGTCCATCAAGTCCAACATTCCTGTTCTCATAGTGGCCAACCAAATGACCCAAAATGAAGCTTGCAAGCAGGTTGTGAGTGCATCACCACTCTCCCCACAAGCGTTCACCAGCAAATGGAAACAGAACATAGCCATCATGTCTAGTTGCCATTGATCACCTTACCCTCCATTAATTTGTCTAATCCTTTTTTAAAGCCATCCAAGTCAGTGGGATCTTGAGATGAATTCCGTAGTTTAACTATGCACTGTGTGAAGAACTACTTTATTTTGTCTGTTCTGAATCTGTTCTGAACATTCAGCTTCACTGGGTGTTCCCAAGTGCTAGCGTTATGAGAGAGGAAGAAAATCTGTCCTCTATTCCTTTTCTTCACACCAGTGCATCATTTTATACATCTCTATCATGCCTCCTTTGACTCACCTTTTCTCCAAACTTTTCTCCCATGGATCTCAAACCACTGTGTAGAAATGTGCTGACTGCATGTGCGGTATGTGCGATTCTCAGTTGAAATGACAATATTTCTTGGAATTTTATGAAGAAAAATCTTAAGGGAATGGGAGTGGGACGGGGGTTTGAAAATGGGATAGAAGCAATTTATTCAGAACAAAGGCAAAATTGATAGTTAATAATGTGGTGTTAGAAGAGTTTAGGATTGAAAAAGCTACACGACAGGGCTGCCCTATCTCTCCATTGTTATTTATATCGGTCCTGGAGGTGCTTTTGAACATGATCAGAAAGGACCGGTTGATCCAGGGAATTAGGGTCGGAGCTAAACAATATAAACTTAAGGCTTTCGCAGATGACTTGGTTTTGACATTACAGGAGCCAGAATCTAGTATGAAAAGGGTGTTAGAATTGATTCAAGAATTTGGTCATGTGGCAGGATTTAAATTGAACAAACAAAAAACTAAGGTTTTAGAGAAAAATCTGACAACAATGGAAAAAGAAAGGTTTCAGAAAGAGACAGACTTAACTGTGGTTAAGAAAGTGAAGTACCTAGGGATCAATATGACGGCTAAAAATTTGAATTTATTTAAAGATAATTATGAGAAATGCTGGTCAGAAGTTAAAAAAGATCTAGAAATTTGGTCAAAATTGAAGCTTTCCTTGTTGGGTCGGATTGCTGCTATAAAGATGAATGTATTGCCAAAAATGTTGTTTTTGTTTCAAACTTTACAGATTGTGGACAAGATGGATTGTTTCAAGAGGTGGCAAAGAGATATTTCCAAATTTGTCTGGCAGGGCAAAAAGCCCAGAATAAAATTCAAAATATTGACTGATGCCAAAGAAAGAGGGAGGTTTGCCCTGCCAGACATGAAGCTGTACTATGAATCAGCAGCATTCTGCTGGTTGAAAGACTGGCTACTTCTTGAGAACACTGACATTTTGGATTTGGAAGGGTTCAATAATGCTTTTGGGTGACATGCATATTTGTGGTACGACAAGGTAAAAGTTAATAGAGCATTCAAAAACCATATTGTCAGGAAATCTTTGTTTAATGTCTGGACAAGATATAAAGACCTATTGGAAAATAAGACTCCAAGGTGGCTATCACCCATGGAGGCTAAGGCTCTGAAAAAACTCAATATGGAGGCCAAATGGCCAAAATATTGGGAGATACTAGAACAAGATCGAGACACATTGAAATTGCAGAGTTTTGAGAAACTAAAAGATAAAGTGCGAGATTGGCTACATTATTATCAAATAAGAGAAGCCTTTAATTTGGATAAAAAAATAGGCTTCCAGGTGGAAAAATCAAAATTAGAAACAGAATTGTTAGAACCTAAAACTAAGATACTTTCGAGAACGTACAACTTGCTGTTAAAATGGAATACTCAGGATGAAACAGTTAAATCAGCTATGATTAAATGGGCACAGGACATTGGTCATAACATTATGTTTGCTGACTGGGAAAAGTTGTGGACCACTGATATGAAGTTTACGGCATGTAATGCCTTAAGAGAAAATATTATGAAAATGATATATAGGTGGTACATGACCCCAGTCAAGCTTGCAAAAATTTACCACCTGCCCGATAATAAATGCTGGAAATGTAAAGAAACTGAGGGAACATTCTTTCACCTTTGGTGGACCTGCCCAAAGGTTAAGGCTTTCTGGGAAATGATATATAATGAATTAAAAAAGGTATTTAAATATACCTTCTCCAAGAAACCAGAGGCCCTCCTTTTGGGCATGGTCGGCCAATTGGTGCCAAAGAAAGACAGAACATTTTTTATGTACGCAACAGCTGCAGCAAGAATACTTATTGCAAAGTATTGGAAGACACAAGATTTGCCCACCTTGGAAGAATGGCAGATGCAAGTGATTGACTACATGGAATTGGCAGAAATGACTGGCAGAATCCGAGACCGGGGAGAAGAATCGGTGGAAGAGGATTGGAAGAAGTTCAAAGAATACCTTCAAAAACATTGTAAAATGTTTGAATGTTAAAATGATGTTGGATATAAAAATAATATGGCATTAGGGGTTTGGTAAAAAGAAATACACAAAAATGATGTGGAAAAGAAGGGGTAAGACCAGAGTACTATTATGTTGTGATTAAACAAATGATACTAAGGATTAAATTAAATTATAAAGAACATGCGATAAAAAAATTTTTTTCTTAAAAGAGAAGGAAAATAAATGCATAATAGGTTGAAATGTACAATATTGAATAAGATTGGAAAGAGGGTAGGAAACTGCTAAAATTGATTTGTGTAAAGGGGAACACAGAAAAGGGAGATGTGAGGAAGTCAGGAAAGAGGGTTATAAACATAGTAAGCAAGTAATAATTTTTTCTTTTTCGTTTTTGTTGTTTTTGTTGTGTTGTTTTTGATTGTTATTTTTGGTGTACTGGTTTTGATTTTGATTTGTTGTGAAAAACCTTAATAAATATTTATAAAAAAAAAAAAATGAAATGAGAACACATCGCCAGGCCAAGCCAAAGTTACTAAGTCTACATGAAAACAAATAATCTCTGCTTGACAGATGGAACAATCTTCCCTTTTCCTCCTCTGTTCTCGGGTGGTGGTGGTCGAAATGGGGTTCTTCCAACCTCCTTGAACCAATGGGGTGGGTTGCACAGAAATGAAAGTGGGGAAAGTCCCATTGCACAAGCAGAAGTCCTTGCACAAGCTTCTGGTAGCGGCACTGGTTAGTGGACTACAGATCCATGTGTCCAATAAGCAATAAAGTAGAAAGAAAGTTTATTTGCCCCATGGGGAAATTCTTTTGTACAATTAAGAGCTGTCATTGGCTGGATATATTTAGCTGGCACATAAAACTTTCCTCTAATGAGGCGTGTGTGTGGTGGAAATCATACAAATTTGAAAAGTTAAAAACTTTCTGGAAACTGTAGAGAAGATACTCGAAATGCTTATAATGAACCAATTCACGTTCCGAAAATAAACGTTCTGGCATATACCTGTTTGTCAACCTTCTTCAGCATGGGTGCACTTGTCAAATCCAAAGTATGAAAGAATGGCATTCTAGTGCTCAGCACACAGAGTACACTTACAGTCATCTTCACCCTGAGTTGAGTCCACTGTACAGGTGGTGCATGGACTCCATGGGCAGAAGACAAACAGCTTCTTTCAAGTTGCCATGATTTCAGAAATTGTGACAGTCACATGCCCAGCTTGTAAGTTCCATGCAATCTGCTCCTCTACACATGCAACGAGAGCCAACAAGCAGCCACCCTTGCTCCCAACTTGTGGGGGGCTGCCAAGTTTATAAACCCATTTTCAGCGTTAGCTTAAACTGGCTGTGCTCCCCCAACCCCACAGACGCGATCCCAATTTATATGCCTTTTTCCTTAATAAATAAGTATCTATGTTCTTATATCGGAACGCGGGTGGTGCTGTGGTCGAAACCACTGAGCCTCTTGGGCTTGCTGATCAGAAGGTCGGCGGTTTGACTCCCTGTGATGGGGTGAGCTCCCATTGCTCGGCCCCAGCTCCTGCCAACCTAGCAGTTCAAAAGCACGCCCCCCCAAAGTGCAAGTAGATAAATAGGTACTGCTCCTGTGGGAAGGTAAACGGTGTTTCCGTGTGCTGCTCTGGTTTTGGTGTTCTGTTGCACCAGAAGCGGCTTAGTCATGCTGGCCACATGACCCGGAAAAACTGTCTGCAGATAAATGCTAGCTCCCTTGGCCTGTAAAGTGAGATGAGCGCCGCAACCCCAGAGTCGTCTGCGACTGGACTTAACTGTCAGGGGTCCTTTACCTTTACCTTTTTATGTTCTTATATAATATACTGAAGTAGTAAGCTTGTAGTTTTGAGTGGTGCTATTCTTTATCTATTTATCTGGGAATTGGAACACATGAAGCTGCCGTAATAGTCAGGCTATTGGCGCATCTAGCTCAATATTGTCTACACTGACTGACAACAGTGGGTCATATCCAGTCTTACCCAGAGATGCCAGGGATAGCTCAATGGGACTTCAATTCCTAGTAGATTTGTATAGTACTGAGACACTGCTCTATGAATATACTACTTTGTGGACGTCCTAAGGCTAAACATGTTGATTGGTCACCTGAAAAAGCCAGGGCATATTTTTTGGGGTAAGAAGGACCCATGAAGGACTGTTGCACATAGCCAAGACTTCCAATTAGTTTTTGCTTCAGACACTGAGCTCCAACTAGCCCAATACCAGGGTGTTCAGCTGAGCCAATTTCCCGCTTAGTCCAACAGACTGATTAAAGCTGCACTGCTCCATTCCATGCTAAGCCCTACTAAAACTTTATTGCTTCCTGTGCTTCTGGAACATTAATTAGTTTACATTTTCAAAGCTTTTGCAAATGTAAAGTGCACATGCTTGATATAATTAGCCTGTTGAATGGATGTGCCTTGCCAGAAAGTCACACATTCTTAAGCACTTGACAGAGAGATCCTCCAAAGAAGGTTATAAATCGAGAGACGTTAGAAAAATATTACAGTGCAAGGGGAAGTTTTTTTTTGCATGGATGAGCAAATGATGAAAACGTCCCCTCGAAATGTGTATTTTGAGTCATTATAAAGTTTCCATATCTATTCCCCCATACCATTGCTGAACTATCAATGCACAAATGTGAAATAACAATCTGAATCTTTTAAAAACTTCCCACAGCAGGCAGTTTGTTTATCAAACTGCAGATCATCAAAACATTCAGTTCTCCACATTTCCAGCTTGCAAATTCCATTTTTAAAGAAGTCCTCATGAACATTTGTCAGCATTTTAGAGCAGATTCTCAATTTTTATAAGGAATTTTCCCTAACATGATGCATTGCTGTATGTCTATGCACACTTCCCTCTAATGTATGTATTTTTGCACAGGTTACTTCGTTGGAGAATTCAAAGTAATAGTTATATATAAAAATAAAAAAAAATAAGGTGATGGGAGCCAGGGAGCATGAACGCCCATATTGGAGGAGATGGCGGGCTGAAACTCTGTTAGGATATTTTTTGTCCCAAACCTGCAAGTCTAAAACTAACTAAGCCCTGACTGCCTGTCACTATCATTCTGACATTCCCTGTGCTGTTTCTAGTGTGCCCAACTCTTTGTCCCGATTCTAATCCATGTGGCATAAAAAGCACTAGAAATGTATGGAGAAACACTGGGAAAGGTCTTTCACTAATTCCAAATCCCCATAGGTTGTAGAGGCTAATTCCCAAATTGTGCATCACAAAAAGAGTCACTAGGGGCATATGGTCTATTTAGAGCAGGAACTGCCCTAGGCGCAAAGAGAGAAATGCTTCAATTTCCTGAGATTTGCAGTTTAGATAACGCTCTTATGATTTGTTTAAAAAATCAGTTTGACTCCAAAAGTTCAGCCCTTTGAGAATATGATGCACTGTGCGGAAAGAGTGTACAGAGAAGGATCCTGAATTTTCTGGAAGTGCAATAAGAAGACTTCCCACTTTTGACTGTCTTTCAATGGCTGTATTAAGCATATATGCTTATATATGTTTTCTGAGTTGTTTTCTCCTGAGTTTTTCTCCAGTGTTTTTTGAATTGTTTTCTGAGTTTTTATCCAGTGACTTGTATGAATCATAAATCAAAATGCTGAAAAATTAAATTTAATATGTCACATAAAGCATATTAGTATTTAACTCGTTATACACATTGTTTATTCTCAAAAATGATAAGATTGAAAAAAGAACAAGGTTTGAAGGAGCCAGGAAAATGAAATATGGGGTAAGGAGAAAAAGAAATAAGATAAGGCAATGTAGCTCAGTTGTCACTTTCAAATGTGTACCTCCTTTGCAGTCACACTGTTTTATACCTGGTTCTTTCCTTATTAAAAAAGATTGCTCTGATATAAGCAAGGCCAAGGATTTCAGAAGCCTGAGTGTGGGTGTTGGTATTCAGCAGCTTACATGTTGTTTATTAGCAGAATCAGCTCTTAAAATGCTGATCTGGAGGATTTTAAACTGCAGCATTCGCCAAGCCTATTTCAATTACTTTGAAAGAAATGCTTTTCCATGAATAGTCTGAGATGTACACTCGGTTTAAATCCATGCAGCCCAGGACAGTAAGATTAATTATTCAATCAGCTTAACTACCTAGTTCTCTTCTTACACAACACATTAAAATGTTATAAACATCACTTTTGGCACAGAGGATTTTAGAATGAGAACCAAGTTGGACAGCACAGCGCAACATTTGGCGACTGACCATCTTGGATTTCGCATGCAGTATTAATGTATAAACAAATGCAGACATTTACTGGCACCTGACACCAGCAAAATGTGTACCTCTTTTCCCCTCCCCAACCCCCCGCAACATCCTGCTGGCCTCTGCTATACATTTCTAAGCACATTTTGACAGCAAGAAATGTCTTGCGTTATATCTCCACACTTGCACATGCATTTTCGTTTCTAACTTTAAAATGAAATCCATTATTATTATTTTTTGTCAAGGAATGCTTTGGAGAAAAGATTTTAATTGTATGTGCCTTGGCACTCTTGGCCCACAAGCTATTTCAGTAAAGCTAATAGGGCCCCCTCTGCACTATAAATGTAAAGCAGTCTCAAACCACAGCCAGGAACCCTGGGAACTGTAGCTTGGTAAAGGTGCTGAAAGTTGAGGAAAATGCTGTTCACCTCACAGAACTACAATTCCCAGAAGGTGCTGGGAAGAGGCACTGATGGTTAAAACACTCTGAGAACTGTAGCTTTGTGAGGGGAATTATAATTCCCAGGATTCTTTGGGAGAATGCATATTGGTTTAAAGTGGTATGATACTGCTCTAAATGTAGAGTGAAGATGGGACCTATGCAAAATTGCACATTAACTATATCCGCTGTCCCCAGACAGTAACAACTGCACAGTGGCAGCCATGGCAGGTATCCTTGGGAGATGAGAGTTTATCCCATGGGGAAATGTGGCAAGGTAGGTGACCTCTGAGGCTTGGGATTCCTTTAGTAATTAGTTAAATTTATTTGAGAACATATAATATAGGCAGAGTTGGGTTGAGTGGAAGAAAAGAACTTGCAGGTACGTAGGCAACTCCAAGCTAAGGATGTAAGGGCTTAGGTATAGGGATGGGGGAGACATTTGGTGCAGTTTGCATTTATAGGTGAACCTTCTTAACTGGCATGTTCCAAAGCAACATGTGAACTGATACACAGTCATCCTTTGAAATGGACTCTTCTCTGAATTTTGCAATGCCAAGTAACATAGAAAAACGCATACGAAAATGGCATATGAAAAAACATAATGTAAGATAAAATTGCTTTGCAGAAATGTTCAGATTGAACAAAACTGCATACAAGGATGTCTATATAGGGAGAAATTCACACTAAAGAGTAGTTGAATTTTCACGAGGCCTTAAAACTATCACAAATTGATGGGGAAATGTAGAGAACTGAACTTAATATTGGAAAAATGAAAAACCAAGGGAAACTAGAATTTACAGATTTACCCACCCCTACACAGGAAATTGTCTTACAGTAGGTTACACTATTTCACTGTCTAGTCTAGAGCTATCTGCTGTGACTTACAATGAACCCTAGGCCTTAGGCAGAGGACTTTACCAACACCTGCTGCCTCATCCCTTTTTAATGTGAAATGTTGGAAACTAAGCCTAGGACCTTACCCATGTGAAGCACATACATACATACATAATTTTACAGTGGTGCCCCGCAAGACAAATGCCTTGCAAGACGGAAAACCCGCTAGACGAAAGGGTTTTCCGTTTTGGAGGTGCTTCGCAAAATGAATTTCCTATGGGCTTGCTTCGCAAAACGAAAATGTCTTGCGAGTTCCTGTGGTTTTCCCCCCCTTCCCCCCCTTTTTCTAAGCCGCTAAGCCGCTTATCAGCTGATCTGCTAAGCCGCTAAGCCGCTTAATAGCTTATCTGCTAAGCCGCTTAACAGCTGATCCGCTAAGCCGCTTATCAGCTGATCCGCTACGCCCCTAAGCCGCTAATAGCGCTAATCCGCTAAGCCGCTAATGGGCTTGCTTCGCAAGACGAAAAAACCGCAAGACGAAGAGACTCGCGGAACGGATTCTTTTCGTCTTGCGAGGCACCACTGTATTTGTATGCCACCTTTTCATAATTCAAACCATGCTCAAGGTGGCTAACAACACGACAAAAATACCTAACTGCTTTATCCCACTGTAGGCTCTGTAGGTTTTTGAAACAAGAGTAGCTTGCAGAAACCTGTCTGCCAGTAGAAAAGGGAAATGAGAATATACATGGTGAGCTGCGATCTCTCTTTCAAGCTGCTTTCAACTCTCTAGTGGGAAAACATACACACCATTTTCTCCATCTTCGGAGCAGCAACAGTCTACAGCATGACTCACAAACCAACTTCTTGCCAGCCTATAGCAAAAACTCAATCCAGCCCTCCTATGTCCAGAGAAGGCAGCGTACTGGCCTCAGTCTCCACCCTGGCAGGCAGGTATGAACTGTACTCCTGGTTCTAGACACATCAAGTGAACATCAGTGCTCACGTAGTAAGCAAATTCACTTATCCAGCTAATTAAATGCCTACGATCTCTTTCCTTTGCATGACTGAATGACATAGCTCATCAACAGTGCTCAAATTGCGGGAGGAACGGCAGGTCTCCCAACTCCTCCACCCTTCCTCCTCCTCCTCCTCCTCCTCCTCCTCCCAGTTTTAGCTGATTCATGCTCCCTACAGCTTTCTAAAAACAGTAATTAAGGGGGAGGCATCTCAAAAGGTAAGGAGGCAAGGGCAAACGGACTCTGGCCCTCTTGTAATCCGAGCATTGGACATGGGTCTTTCTGGATAGGTATCACGAGTAAACAAAAAGAGACTGAGCTGAAGACCAGACTGCCTGCCTTAGCCAAGAACAGAGCCACAGAGAGACATGTGGGATGTGTGCATGGGAAATCATTCCCCCAAGCACTCCAAAGTTTAGACTCTAAACCAGGGGTAGGCAACCTAAGGCTCGGGGGTCGGATGCGGCCCAATTGCCTTCTCAATCCGGCCCATGGACGGTCCGGGAAACAGTGTGTTTTTACATGAGTAGAATGTGTCCTTTTATTTAAAATGCATCTCTGGGTTATTTGTGGGGCATAGGAATTCGTTCATTCCCCCTCCCCCCAAAAAATATAGTCCAGCCCCCCACATGGTCTGAGGGATGGTGGATCGGCCCATGGCTGGAAAAGGTTGCTGACCCCTAATCTAAACCAATAGCTAAAGGGGGCCATTACAAAGGGGAAGAAGGGCACCGCCACCCTGTAATTTGCACACTGCCCATCACCCATGTTTTTAAAAGGTTGCTTTGCTGTGGTTGAAGATGGCATGGATGTTCATGCCCAAAGTGAAGTAAAGAGTATAGAGGTACCATGTAATCATCATGAGCAGTAGCTCACTTCCCGTAAAAGTCCTTAGTTTACTTTAATTGTTGGTACATGTGCACAGCACAGTAACTTTCTTTCCAGTGTTGTCAGATCAGTGCATTCTGATCCTGTAGCTAAACTATTTAAACATGTAAAGAGTATTGGTACGATACACTCGTTGGGCTAGTGTTAAGACTGAAAGAAAAGCCGAAGGGTGCGTGGACAGCCTTTCCCAACCTGGGGTCGGACCACAACCTCATCCAGCATGGCCAATGGTCAGGGATGATGGCAGTTGCAGTGCAAAATATCTGGAGAGCATCAGGTTTAGGAGGCCTGCATTACATCAATAAGAAGGGGAAAGGGAATCCTCCAGTGTCTGAACATTTCAGAAGAGCTCTAATTTTTCAAGCATCTGCCAAAGTGGTTTGAAACAGCTGCACTAATACGCTCAGCTCATCGATGTATATATACTAGCCTAGGGAACCTTTCTTCATCCATTCCTCATGGCAGGCTGAAAAATGAATATTTCAAATTCCTAAGGGCTATCCCTCAAGTTTGAAAAGATAGCAGCACTTCCCCCTCACCCCCTATCCCCACTAAAACTGTTCGTTTCCCCAAGTATCAGCATCAAGCAGCTGGGTTGGAGATTTTCAGTTTTCTCCCTTCATACCCATCTTTCCTGGCTGAATACAAATGGAGGAGAAAGTGTAGGCCAAAGAGGAAAGAAACAGAATAATGGGATGAATGGTAAGGTAAAGGGGGCAGGAATACATAGAAAAAAATGCCAAAGGGTAGAGATGAAAGTGGTGGTTTGGGGCAGGGGGATAATGGCAAGTTGATAAACACATAGTTATTTAATCGGGCAATGGCCAGGTCTGGATTCTCAAATATTCTCTAATGCAGGGGTGTCAAACTCAAATTCATCGGGGGCCACATCAGCAGTTTGGTCACCCTCAAAGGGCCGGTTGTATCTGTAGGACTTACAGTAAAGGAGAGAAGGGTTCAGGTAGCTGTTGGATCTGTCACATCACAGGATGGCATGCGCTCAATATAAAAACAAGTGGAGGTTTCCTGAATGCATGTAAAGTGGAGGTTTCCTGTGTAGAATGGCTGGCGCCGCTAGAGGGCAGACGTTCTCTGGCTTGTAGGCTGCCGCGCATGCGCTAAAGAGGCGGCTTTCTTGTGTCCAAAAAAAAAGCAAGAATAAAAGGTGAAGGCTGGTGGCCAGCGGCAGCTACATGGGCCACATGACGAGGTCTGGCGGGCTGGATTCGGCCCGCGGGCCTTGTGTTTGACACCTGTGCTCTAATGTATTTGGATATTTTAGATATTTTATAGCATCTCTCTTATGTAATTAATCCCATACTTTGCAGATACAGAGGACCTGAGCATATCTACTGTACATGACATTCCTTTAACCTTGCCTCCCTCAAAGAGACCAGGAGGGTTTCCATTCACTTTTTGAATGGAGTTGTACATGGAGTTTTGAAGCTGGTGAAACCTGGATTCAAATGCCCATCTATCCATGAGGCTCACAGGGAGGCCTTGGATTTTTATCCTAACCAACTTCACATGGCTGTTGTGAAGGCAAAATAGGGTGGGTGATCTATGTTGTCTTCAGTTCCTAGGCTGAAGGGTCTATGTTCCTCTTAAAATCACAAGTATCTGTTCTTAATTTCCTTAAACACGATTTACCATTTAACAGGGAGGAAAGACTGATAAACTTTTTAAATTACCAATCTCAACAAGTGAGATTGCAGAGAATCTCAGCCACGTCTCTCCAAGGAATCTGAAGTGGCAGTATATCGTTTTGGTTTACATACGCCTTAGTCATTCACCTGTGATCAGTTCAGATGCAGCCTAAGAAAATTCTCAATCCTGCCTCTTTCAGGATAGGTTCCCCAATAAGAGCAGGGTGGAGGGGAGACAGTGCTAAGGTAATATCTAGTGAATCATTTGTTAAAGTCTTTAAGTTTACATTCACTGTTTCACACTACACAATGAATTGATGTTTGCTATTGTGTGGACAGCCTTCTATGACAGTTATCACGAAGATCTCCCTCTGTAATAAAGTCCGCTAAGGAGACAGCATACCTGCCAACAAGACATGTCCCAAATCTGAAACACCATCTTCCAGGTGATTGTGGACTGGGAAAAGTGCTTTTTCAGGGTGAGAGCTCAGTCCCCAAGAGCAAGGTACCCAAAATGGCAGCCATGTTCCCACAGGAAAAAGCAACATGTCCCTTATTTTTGCAGGGCAGTTGATGTGTATGAAACACACCACGTGATGACACCAGCATGATGCCACATTATTTCCTCTCTGGATGACACACAGAGAGGATGAAGGAGATGCACGACTGCTGTTGATGGTACCTTAAATTGACCTTTATGCTTGAGTTTCTTAGCAAGTGTGAATTGGCCAGAAAAGAAGGCTGACATCTTCTCTTCTTTCAAATCCTAATAGCTTCAGCAGTAAGGGAAGGTACATGGCTCAGGGATAGAGCCAATGTTTTGCATACAGAAGGTCCCAGGTTCAGCCTTCAGTACTTCCTGTTGGGGATGGGAAAGACCCCTCTCAGAAACCCTGAAGAACTGCAGCCTGTTTGTAGAAAACAGCCTGTTTGTTTGTTTGGCCTGGGAGCCAGATGTGGTCCTCCAGACCTCTTCACCTGGTATTTGGAACTCTCCCTGGTCCACACCCCTCATTATCCCTGCTTTGAACTCTGATAATTACTCTTGCTCGTCCAGGTGGAAGACACAGAGTGGAGTACTTGAGTATGCTGAAACTAGCTTACTGTACAAAGGTAAAAATTACAATTGTTGCTCAGTCCACATTTGTCTCTGGTATGTGGCTCTTGGAAGGGTTCTGAGAAAGGCTGAAAAATGTCCCCATCCCCTATTCTAGGCAATACTAACCTAGATGGCTCAGAGGTCTGATTCCACTTCCTTATATTCCTAGCTGTAGTTTATTTATTTTTTCACATATAGAAATTTACATTTTCTACAGTTTGGCCTGATGACTTGGCCCCCGAGAATACTCCTTCCAAGAAAGGAAAGGGAGAGAGAAAAAAAGGAGGAAGACAGAGGGAGAAAGGGGGAAGGGGTTGTCGAAAGGGACATAATGAAAGAAACGGTGCCCAGCGTTGCCCTTGCCAGGAAAAATTAGAAAAGCGGCAGCTCACTGAGTCTCCCTTGTGGTCTCAGAGCCACTGGCAAAGGGGATAACCAGAGGGATGGAAGACCCATACGTCAGGAGGTGCAAATGACAGTGGGGGTGGGCTTTGTACAGTCAGAGGCAGAACTTCGGCAGCCCTCCCAAAGATATTGCCGCCAGTTAAGGAAAATGCTGGCTGATTTCTCCTTCCACTAATAACACCTCCCCAATTGTTTATATAGCTTTCCGAGAGCGTCAGCTGATGCAGATAGCACTGGAAACCTTCAGGCATAATTAACTCCTGTAGTCTCTTAATGCAGCTTCACCTATAATCCACAGTTATATTCTACAGAAGAGTGTAATGGCTCTTCCAATCCAAGATTGCAACATTTCATGGATTAGTCAATGATTAAAGCCAGACGCGAAGATGGATTCTTAAAGGAAAAAAAGAAAAAGCCCAACCAACCATGTGGTGTACATTATCTGCATACATCAGTTGTAATGGCGAACACTCTAGCCATGACATATTTTAAAAGTCAGTTTGCTGAGAATATCCCCTGTTGATACATCTGTCAGGAAAAGTGATGAACAGATAAAACAGCACTCACTGGCCCCAGGAAATATTATATTAGAAAGATCTGTCACAATAGGAAAACACATCTATCAAGGTTTCTATTCATTTGTTTATTTTAAACGCTCCTGAAACAGAGGTATTGGTGGATCATAGATAGGAGGTGTTTATAGAATGATCTTACTAAATTTTGCTAAAATGTGTTTTTTGTGCTTTACATACTCAAAGAGCCACATTACATACTAAAATAAAGGTACATTTTGGTATTGAATAAGGTTCTGGATCTTTCATATCTCACCTTTCAAAAGAGAGAGAAAGAAATGGCACTTTTTAGTGGATAAGTCGCTATCAGTGATTAAAAGTTAATTCATGCAAGTACCAGATATTAAATGCATTATGCTACTGTTTTTGAGTGGAGTAACAGTATAGAGCATGGACTATACTTTCACCACCAAATTAGCTACAGTATTATATCCATCCTCTCCTGGAATAAAAATCTGCCTGTTACTCATTTCCATATGTTTACATAGTGCAGATAATTGTAAATACTGTTATTTGCTTAAAATGTGGTTGTTGCTTTTTAGGAGTGATGGTGACTGATCAGCTTCAATCCTGGTTTGTAAATTCCAGGAGCTTTTTCATGACCTAAGGTGGATTTGTGTGGTACAAACAAGTTGTGCTTGGTGATTGCCCCAAACCCATGGGCTTCTGGCTAAGGAGCCAAGTAGCAATATTTGGGTCCCGATAGATTAAATGCTTAGATTAGGCTTTCGGAACACCAGATTTAATATTTTGGTCTGGCATCCTATTTCTGTTGCATAGTACTGGATGGAAAACTTCTAAAGGTTTCTGAGAACTTCTAGAGGTAAAACGATGCATGAAATATATAATAATGCAAACTTTGTGATCAGAACAGTGTGTAGCTCAGAGCTTCTGTCCATGTTCCACAAACTTCTAGATCTGTATCTTAAGATGCACCACACAGAGTTGGATCTCAGGAGCAAGCATGAGGCTTGCATGTGAATATTATTCAATGTTTAAGATTTCAAATACATAAAACATACAACATTATAAAATACAAAAAAAAACAGCTCACAATATATCAACAATCATAAAAGTAATAGCAGACCCAAAACCTCCCTCCCGCCAACCATCATCTTAACAGCTCTTGAGTGATTAGCAAGCTAGGGATTTCTTATACCATGTATCCATTCTTTTATGTATATTTATCATCTATCTAGGGGACGTGGGTGGCACTGTGGTCTAAACCACTGAGCCTCTTGGGCTTGCCGATCAGAAGGTCGGCGGTTTGCAACCCCGCAACGGGGTGAGCTCCCGTTGCTTGGTCCCAGCTCCTGCCAACCTAGCAGTTCAAAAGCACACCAAACAATGCAAGTAGATAAATAGGTACCGCTCCAGTGGGAAGGTAAACGGCGTTTCCGTGCGCTGCTCTGGTTTCACCAGAAGCGGTTTAGTCATGCTAGCCACATGACCCAGAAAAACTATCTGCAGACAAATGCCAGCTCCCTCGGCCTGTACAACCCCAGAGTCGTCTGCGACTGGACTTAACTGTCAGGGGTCCTTTACCTTTACCTTAATCATCTATCTATTGGTATTGCAGATAGGAGTCCCAAACATGAAGCAAAGTTACAAAAACAATTGTAGTTGTTGCAACCCTATACCAACTTTCTTGGGAGTGATTCCGACTGAACTCAGTGAGGCATGCTTTTAAATCATCTACTTGGTAAGCTGTTCCAAAATTGCATATCATTCCTGGAGCATTAAATGGTGAACTGTATGACTATATGTTTGAAGACGCTATCACTGATGCTATGATTACCCCACATCAACTCATTCAGTTTATTGTGAATGACACTAGTTCACACATTCAGCTGTAAATCAAGAGAGGCAATGAAAATGCAATTCAGTGCTGTGAAAATGCAGCAGCAAAGCTAATATGGCACTCCTGCTGGTTTGCTTGCACAGTGCCAATGTCCTCATTGCCTCACCCCACTGTCCTCCTCCTGCCCCAGTAAGCAGAAGTGACTCAGTTGTTGGGACGTCACTCCATCTGCCACTGCCACCAATTACCCTCTGAGGAAAATCACAATGACTTGTTATGTTTTGATATAGCTTACAATAATTTGATTAAACTGCCTTGACAAGATTTGGTCCTGAAACTTGGGATATAATAAATAACTAAAATAAATGACTAATAATAATAATAATAAAAGCATTGAGCAATAAGGTATGGGAGCCAGCCATCTCCCAGACCGTCTCATAAATGACAACAGTCTAGGATGCATCTGCACCTCATAGAATCTAGGGACAAGTGAAAATCGCCTCCCAAAATTCTCCATGCTCTTTGTGGTCAGCAAGAACGGGAAGAGGAATCTGCCAACAGTTTTTCTCAGAAAATTGTCATTTGAAAGATTTTGGCCCACTCAATATATGAAGGAGGTTTCGGTGCTGATGTTTGCTTTAGGGTGTTAGAATATTTCTATAATTCAGTTTTCATCTCTTCATTGGTGTGGGGCTCATCAACCTAGGAAGGTAGCACATCTAGGAGAAGGAAAACTTTGATACTAAACCCCCACTGCCTTGTGGGATATCCTCAGGAGAAGAAAAGGAAGGAAACCCTTCACAAATCTGGAGTTGAATGCCTAAGACAGTTGGATGGTGCCTTGTAGGTGTCATTTTGGCAACTTCTGCAACCAAGCTGGTGCCAAACATACTGCTATGCTTTCTTTTGTGCCACATGAGTGAGGCCAAGAGTGGGGGATCTTGTGTCTAGGCAGCTCAAGACCTCCATATACACTGTCCAGGCTTATGCCCCAGGAAGATCACTTCAATGCCGCTAACACAGTGGTTTAACTTCACCCCCGGAGGTGCACTCCACCGTCTTTCGAGACAGACAGAGGCCAAAAAGAAACCATTCTTGAGTTAAACTCTGTTGCTAGTTCATTCTAGTGGGTGAAGGATGCAATGCACTAGGAGAGGAAGGCAGGTAGGATTTGGGGACAAGTCCATTGCTTCCTTCAATACTATTAAAGTAACATTAATCAGTATTACACCTGAATACAAAATTAATGGATGGTGAAATTGGGGAGGCACTGAATATTGTCCAGGAAGGACTGAAGTTCTGAAGGAGTTTGAAAAAAGAAAAACCGAGGAAAGTTTAAATTTTTGTTGTTAAGAACCGTATGTTAAGAGCAGCTAAAAGGAATTACAGTTATGCACATATCATTTTAGGTTATTTGTGTAGATCTTCTGATCTTATTGCTTGCCATTTCCTCCTTTCTCTCTGCCCAAACCCTTTCTTTTGCTGGACTCAAAAGCTTAAGAAAAATATATATCCATCATTGGGTTTCAGGTTTGATTTGGAACAAAATAATGTTTCCAAACTCGGCGTCAGATGCTTGGAGGGGGTGCAGAAGAGACGAGGCAGGGAGGGAAGAGATGATTTTACGATGTCTGAGAAACTGCTTGAATATATTTTTGCAATCAATCTTTCTACAGAATATGTGCAGAGGCACAATATGTGGAGATGTTCCATTAAATCAATGATTTCCTGCCATGGATTCCATGCAGATCTCAGGAGATCTGTTATATTTGGGAAGAGATAATAAATTTCATCCTGTACCACCACTGCCACCAGTATGGGGTGTGCCAGAAAGTATTCCTTGTTTCTTGTTGATGCATTGCACATTTCAGATATAATATGTTCAGCAGACTGTCAAAGCAATTGCAGATGGAAGCAATGAGGCAAAAGGCATGGAACAACAAAGAAATGTATTCAATGAGCGCTCCATAGAGTTTGCTGCTTTTAATGCTGGACTTTAAAACTTTATTCAAAAAATGTGTGTGTGGCTGAACAAACACTGAATGCTCTGTCCAGGCATATCCAAAATACACATGAAAGACATAGTAATATAAGAAGAACCTACTAGGTCAGGCCAAAGGCTCATCTAGTCCAGCACTTTGTTCTCACAGTGGAGAACCAGGTGCCCATGGGGTCAAGTGCACCAACTCCATGGGGACAAGGTGCCACCTGAACGTTGGACTTCCTGACAATTTCAACGAGGCACGCCAGGGTGAAGTGTCTTCACTCTGCATGTCCCTTTGAAGATTGGGAAGGTGTGTTGGTGATCTCAAAGGGATGCACCAGGGCAGGTGCATCCTTGGGCCTTTTCACGTCAGGAAGTACAGGCAGCCAGAGAGGCTGCAGAGTGCAGGGAAAACATTTAATGGAAAACCCTAAAGAAATTCTAAGGTGCCCTGCGAATGACATAGAAAACCAAAAGCATAAGGAAACTTTATGAAAATTGCACAACTGGTTTGGGCACAGCACTAATTAGTAATAATTGCTGCAGGATAAGAGTTTATATACATCATTAATAAATCACCAAAGACTCTTTAACTTTAACTTCAAACGTACAGCATACCTTTCAGTAGTGTTTACACCTAAAAATTCATTTTCTAATGCATTACCTGGCACCTTTTTGATGTTCTTGGTTACAGCTCCAATCAGCCCTAGCCAGTAGAGTGAAGGGTGTTCTAGAAATGATAATTGTTAAAACTTCAGCTGTTTTCCAGAAAGGATTATACATGGCTTATGCTGAGTATTTTTGGAGTGTTTTGCTTTTCTCTCATGGCCTATCTCAACTCATCACCATCATCATCACCACAATATTTATACCCCATCTAACTTGGATATCTTCTATGAAACCATGCATTAATCATGCACTGTTGCATGTGTGAGTTCAATTCACAACCAGAAGATTAGCAGCGCCATGCAGCACCATTAACATAATGTCCCTGAACTCTGAAAAGCGGCCTGGAATCCCTCCACCTGGAAAACTTAATTTGCTTTTTTAGGAAAGGAAGCAGCTAGGCTGAAGTGATTTGGCTGAGCAGCTAGCAATGCCTGTGCCAGGGAGGCCATTTTCAGAGATCTCTGGAAGGGTCTTCCAATAGCGTTGGCCCAAACTACAAGAGGTCTCCAAGTGGGTGATTAGCTTTTGCATCTCTCACAAGATTTTCACCATTTTCTGGCTCTGTCCTTTGCCCTAGGCTTCCTGCCTTTGCTAGATCCCTTTGATCTGGGAGGAGGGCAAGGGAGAAGAGGGTGACCATGTTGCAGTTGTCAGGCAACCACCAAGCAATGGTGTCACCTCCATTCTCCTGGCCATGACAGAGTAACTATCCTGGAATTAATGGTGCTGTTGCTTGAATAGGCAGAGGGCACTGCTATATTATAGCCAACTTCATGCAGGTATGAAGATTATTCATTGAATCAAGGGTTGAGGAGAAGAAGGAAGGGAATCATCCTGTCTATCAAACAAGAGCATTTGCTACCTCTAGGTTATGCATACACTCCAACATTTCTCCGATAGAAATAGGGATGTCCTATTCCATAACAACAACAACAATTTTATTTTTTATACCCCGCAGTATAAATGCTCCGGCCATTTGGGGCGACTTACAACATATATAAAAACAAAATAAATCATTAAACACTAAAACTTCCCTATACAGGGATGCTTTCAGATGTTTTCTAAAAGCTGTATAGTTACTTATCTCCTTGGCTCAGGGGCTGCATAACTCCGCAACCTCCAACATTTCACTCACGAAAATAGGGACGTCCTACCATAACCTCCAACATTTCTCTCATGAAAATAGAGATGTCCTAAGGAAAAGCAGGACATTCTTCGATCAAATCAGAAACTGGGACAGCTTCTGTAAATCTTGGACTGTCCCTGGAAAATAGGGACCCTTGGAGGGTCTGGATTAGCTATGAAGTACCCAGTTCTTTACTTCCTCTTTCTTGAATGTAATTCCATGCCAACATGAAACTGGCTCTAACGCTATAGAAATTATGGCCACACAATCCGGTGCGGGGGAGCACAGGGACACAGAGGAGGACATTTTTTAAAGGCCACAATTGGCTTGGAGCTGCCAGATGTTGACCACGCCTGGACATTTTTGGGAAATACACATAAACATGATAGGCTGCTCCAAAGTACAGAACATTCCAGGGGCAGATAATTTGCAATACGCCATATCCCTTCTGGTCTTCCTTCCTTTCCCCTACATTGCCACATTACAACATGCTGTGCCATTACCTTTATTGCTGGCCACTCTGTTCTGTTACTCTTGGGATTTCAGAATGTTTCCCCCACCCATGTGTCAAATAGGGCCAAAGTATATTATCTTTCTTCCTAGAACTTTATGAAAACATGTTGGGTAGATGCTAGACTCACAGCACGAGCACTTTAGTTCCCTGGGTTTGCCAAGTGTAAAGTACAAAGGAATGATTTTTTTATTTATTTGTTTTTTTCTTTTTCATTTCTTGAAAAAAGAAAGATAGATTGAGATTTTGGCTTGCAAGACCGAAATTTGGGGCCAAGCCCACCCTCTCAGTTCAAAGCTGGAGTAATATTTAAGATTTTTTTTAACCTGAACATACCACACAGCCCAGTTTTTGTTTTCTACCCCTGGGGTCCTTTTATACCTGTTTTAATCCATCACTGGCGAAAACAGGAAATGCCATAAAGAATCGTCAAACTAATACAGCATCTAAGTTGTCAGTGTAACAGCCTAAGGTTTTGGAGTTCAGCATCCATAACCAAAAAAGATGTTAAGTAGAGAGAGATGGAATGCCCTGTATGCATGGAAAATTCCCCCTTTCCCTGACTTCTTATTTAGGAGCCATTTTGGAGTCTAAACATGAAGGAATTAATTCCTTCCAAATGTTTGATTTTGAAAAACGAGCACTAGCATATTATTATATTTCTGAAAGTGTACTAGGCATGTGCCTTCTTTATTCCTTTACACAATTCACTGAAACAAGATGAGGGGATGGTTGCTAGCCAACAAAGCATCTCAACCTCCCTTTATGGCAGGCTTATGGGGTTGGAATGGGTGGAAATGCCCCTGTCTCCTGCCCTGCCAGCCTTTGTTGGCGTTCGGTTGGCTGTTGCCTATGGAGTGACACAAGCTCATTCTGCCCACTGGACTTGTGAGCAGCCAGAACTGCAGTTGGTAGGATCCAAGTCGATGGCAGCTAGCCATTGGATCCCATGCTGGCTTAGGTGCTGTCATGTGACAGAATTTAGCCCAATCACTGTGGTAGCTCCAAGCTGGCACAGCAATCTGCCTGCCTGCCTACCTCTGCTCCCCTCCCTGGTGGGATTTAATCACATACCAGCAAACCAGGTTGCCCATTAAAACTGTTTGGAGAAAACCTGTTTCCCTGGGGGGGGGGGGAATCAAACTTTTTGCAATAAGGAAAGTGACAGTGAAATGTGCTGGAAAGTATAGGATGACAACCTGCCTTGACATCATACAGCAAACAAATCAGAATGAATGCTCATTAAATAGCCAATGTTATCAAATCTACATGCAAACAAATCAGGCTGAATGCTTGGTAAACACATCATCTGGAAGCACCCATAGATAGAGAAAAAGATAGGCAAACAGATGTGATTCTATTGCAAAGGAATATAGCTCTGTAGAAGCAGGACCTGCCTAATTCTCTTGACTGTATATGTGGAACATTCCCCACACTGAAAGAGATGTGCAGAGAGTCATTTGGAGCTTGGGATCTCAGCCAATGGGTCTATAGCACTGGCCACAGAAACTAGAATCAGTAATTCCCAAGGCATACCTAGGAAATTCTGAATAATGAGCAAAGATAATTGCTTTGCAACATATGCCATCTACGGAACAGGGTAATAAATGGCAAAATCGCTAAAATATTTAAAACAGATCAAACTGATTAGCCATCCAAAACTGAAAACAGAGTGTAAGGAACATGTTGACTGACGGATGAGAGATGCCTTAAAGATTTCAAGTTCAGTGTTTGCTGTCAACACCTTTGAAACAGAGGGGTGTCAGAATGAGCTACTGTAAAACAGAAGTGAAGTAACTGATCTGAGGTGATGTCAGGGACAGGCAGGAGTCCAAAGGGTGGGCAAAGGAGGCAGCAGAGGCAGCAGGAGGAGGATGCAGAGGAAGGGGCCACTGATTTGGGGGGTTCTGTGCTACCCATGAGGCAGGGAGGAAGGGAGTGGCTGGGGCAGAGAAGGGAGAAGAGAAGGGAGGAGCAGAGGTGGAAGATACAGTCCCAGAGAGAGTTGGACCATTAAAATCTCCCCCCTCCAACACTGTCCCCAAGGACAGCGATGGGTTTGAAGTGGCGGGGCAGCTGGGACTAATGCACAGGAGAAGTTTTTGGTTGCTTCCAGGGGTTTTAACTGTGGTTGTCTGGATTGGGGCCCAGGTCTGAAGAAGGTGATGCCTAGCTAGCTATTTAGCAGGAATGGTGCCTGCTGTTCTTGCACCTTAGGAGCTGATGTACTTTGCCAATAAAGAACTAAATTTCCAATTGTAGTATCATCAGTGGGGAGCTGGATATATTTGGGACGGGTCCACAGTTGAAATATCCTCTTTGCCATGAATATACTGGGTGGCCTTAGGTAAATATTTCTGTGCTTTCAGCTTTGGATTTTCCTAACTGTCCAGACTGCATTTAGGATTATTCTTTTTACATGGTGCAGATAATAGTTTAGAAGATAGCAGGAAGGTGAGGGTAGAAGGAAACCAGTTACAGAATGCCTATCTTTTTTCTTTTCTTTTTTGTATATGAACCCCCCCCCCTTCCAATAACTACAGATTCAATTTTTCCGCATGTGTGACATCTGAGAGACCACAGACAGAAAAACATCATAGTTCATGTTGAAATGGTTGAAGCCAGAAAAGGAGGAGGTGAAAAAAGAAGGCAGGACTTGTAAACGTTGACGCTGTTTAGAGGTTTCACCATTGAGGGCATGGCTTTCATTATATTTAAGTGAATTAGGCTGTTTCCTTGAAAGGAGAAGATATTAACAAGCCACCAAAAGCCTGCTGTGGGATTCTGACACTTTTAGTGGCTTCTGACATACGATTTGTGAGTACCAGCCGCCCCCCCATCCGCCCACTCAACACACGCCAGAAAAAACAAATCTACCATTTGTACACAGAATGCTAGCATTCAGTTGCAAATTACTGAAAACTGATATAAAGAGGGAAGGTCATTAAATAGGCGTTTGCTGAAACAGGAAAAGACTTTATCTGAATGAAATTTGGGATTAGTTTTAGACATCCTGTAAATCTGTGGAATATCTGTCAAACATGAAGCCATTCTACCATGACGGAGGGAAAACTCTACGTCAAAAAGGTGAACAAGGCTTCTATCATCACAGACGACATTTAGCCTCAAGGTGCAGCCATTTTCCAACCCTCTCCCAGTTGGTCCTGCTCATGATTAGTTTTACTTCACCCCAGACGATTTTTGCAAACGTGAGGTTTGATTTGGGATGTTAAGGTTGGGATGACATTCAGTGTATGGCTGCAATGTGCAAAGTATTTGTTTTGTGGGGAACCTTCTGCCAGTTTACAATTGTCCCAGAGAAAGAGATTTGTGAATTGGCGATGAAACTTAGGAGTCCGGTACTTGGGGAATTCAGACACAAACGGAAGTGGGAACAGAAATTGCGAGTGTTCGTTTATTTGTCCCATGTCTGGAATGGAAATCAATCCACCAAATACAACCACTATTGCTTTCAGTCTGCTAACAATATGCAACTGATTATAGCTTTTCAACATTTGCATTGCGTTTCTTCTGCATTGAAATGAAAGGGGTGGATTAACATAATGACAATGTAATTTACACAAATTACTTAAGTTGTGTATTTTCACCAAGGGCAGACAGCAAGAACCAATAATGTACCTTTTGGCAGAAGATGGATTGCAGTGGAACAGAAACAGAGCTGCATGCGACAAACACAGGATGGAATGAAAAACAATGCGTACTTACATCCTTATCTGTAGGAAAAGCTGTCAGACTTATAGGAGTAGGTGCTACAGACAAGGCTGTGTTTTGGTTGAGCACACAACTCTGTGGACTGAATACAATACACACACACATGAATTTTCTTCCTTCATGAGCTCTTTTTCAATTGTTGGGAAACTTCAGTCCTTGTCTGGAAAATTATTATTTTTTGCAACACAGCCTTCTGACTTTCACTACCCATGAATTTTGGGTGTAACTGCGGGTCCAGTTTTAATATTGTTTATATTAATATTCTTGAAGGAAGCAATGGGACTGTCTCCTAATCCTCCCAGTCCTCCACTTTCAGCTCATTAATTCCATTATTCATCAATATGAAATAGCAACAGAGTTTTAAACAGCATCAACTGAGCCAAAATCTCTCAGAGATTCTTTATTTCTTTCTTTGAAAAAAAAAAGTCTTGGAAAATTAACCCCACAAATGCTTGTTCCATGTTTACCACTCACGAATAGCACTCAGTTCTATTTATTTATTGCTGTTTCCCCTTTGCATCACTCTCTGTACATGTGCAGAGTGTGGTCAATAAGTGGTTCCATGAACAAAAGAGACTGCTTCCAAATGCAGCTTGCTGTTGCTGGATTGTGCCAAACTGTGGTGAAAAAAATCTCCTGCTTTTTGTCAATTTTATGAATTGGCTGCTAGGAAGTAACCCAAAATGGCATCATAGAGAGGCACTGTGCCAATTATAGCATTAGATGTAACTTCACAGGATATAACAAATTGTCTTCCCAAGCTCCATAACAAAAAACAAAAACACACACCAAAGAAAACTTTTAACATTCATGTGCCCAGCCACATTTAGTTTATTAGATTGATCACCCCACCACATCCCTTAATACTCTGCAGATTGTAGTTAACAGCAAGTGCTGTAAACAGCCAAAGGCCCTTAAGCATATCTGATTAATTTTATTGCGTAACTGGAGCTGTACAAAACAATATTTGCAAAAGAAAATTTCAACCTGCCTTCAAAGCGGGTAATAATATTACACAGCAAACAGGAATTATATAGTAACATTCTTATGGCTCACCTTTTACATTAAAAGCATAACATGAACAATTTTTGTGTGCACAATCAATCCAGTCTTGAAGAATTTTGGAGAGGATAATCTGCACCTGCTCAACAACACCGTCTCTCTAGCCCCAGATTATTTGACCACTGTTAGTCCAACACAAATCTAAGTTCCCAGATGGCCTCTTCGCAAGAGGTCCTGCAGCTGCTCATAATCATTGGCCAACTCAAGTTGCTGGATAGCCAGTTTGCTGAGATCAACTGAACCAGGATTGCAAAACTTTCCTTCAAACAAGACATCCTTCAGGCAGCAGTAAGGATCTGGCTGGCTGTGAGGCAAGCATGTCTGGTTTTCTTATATCCCATGTAGCCTTACAAAGTGAGCATGATTACTTGGCAAGAATATTTTGATACAAGCAAGGGGGAAAACACATTAGGGCTGGTAGTGACCATGTTTTGGGCAGTTTCACAAGCAGTGTATTTTCTGGTGCTGTGTTTTAAGTCAGGGTTGTGGCCCTCAGATTTTGAAGGATGCCAGCTCCCATCAGCTCCACCCAGCATGGCCATTGGTCAGAGATTATGGGAGCTGAAAGCCAGGAACATCTGAAAAGCCACAAGTTCCCAGCTCTGGTCAACATGATATTATATTTCGAATTCATCCCATGCACATGTATTTTGCTTCCCCTATAAACATACACACACTGGCTCCTACTTGCTGCCAGTTCTAGATCCTATACCCATTTGAAGGCTGAACAGGCATGCTTTGTTCTTTCTCTGGTGTATCTCTGCCCTCATTCGTGTTACGTTTTTAGTACGAAGGTTTGCTCAGAAAACAAGCGTCATCAGTACTGAATGATTGCAAGAAAGGTGGTGAGAGGCCATTTATGTCACCATCATGGTGTGGGACTGGAGGTCCTGGAGACTGACTTCTATAAGGTATGCCTGTGTATGTCTAGCCTGAATAAGGCTCCATTACAGGGTGATATGATGGCCATGTTCAAATATTTGAAGATCTGTCACAAAAAATGATGGAGCTAGTTTGTCTTCTGTAACTCTAAGACCTGAACAAAGGTTGAAATTGTGAGAGAGGGGATTAGGAGGAATGTCCTGACGGTATGGACTGTTTGACAATAGAACAGATTGCCTTGGAAGATGATGGACCATCCTCCTTTGGAGACTGTTAAGCAGAGCCCAGGGGGCTACCAATCAGAAATGCTGTAGCAGCAGATACACTATATCAGCAGAGGGTTGGACTAGATGAGCTCTGAGGTTGCTTCCAGCTCCAGGATTCACCATTGTGAATTGCTGTAATGCAGTGAACGAATGATGAATATGCTGACTTCTCATGTTAACAGCATGGCCTATGGCTTAGTATGAAAAAAGATTCTTAAGGTACACTGGAAATAGTTTGGAAACACATTCCTATTCAAACCCCTTTGCCACGTCAGAATGTTGTTTTTTATTATTATTACCCCAAGACAGGCCATCCTGTCTGAGTCTTATTCACCGTCATAACGCATGCACAGAACCGGTGGTGAAGGGAACATTGCCTTTTTCAAAATAATCTCTTTGTAGAAGCCCTCGTTCTCTTTCCTACTCCTCCTCCCTTTGTGAACCTTTTGCCATTGCAAAACACTTCCTGTTCCATAAGCAGAATCAGCTGTGAGGTCTGTCTGCAAGTGTATATGTGGCAAAATGTGAGAAGCAAAGCCAATACGGTAAATTCTGAGCAAAAATCAGGATGCTTCTTTCTGGGTGTGTGGTCTGAGGCGCAAAGCCACAGAATACCGTTTACTAACTGAAATGAATTTCACATATTCCCTTAAGTCAGGTCATGGAGAAGTGACCATACAGATAGGAGGGGCTCGTTACACATCTAATACCAGACTAGATCAATTCCTTTCTGAATTTTTGAACACTTCCAGATGCTGTTTTATTATATAATCAGGACTTCAGGATGGTGCAGTTGGTAATGGAATAAACCAGGGATAAGCAACCTGGTGCCCTCCACTGACCATGCTGACTGGGTCTGAAGAGAGAAGTATTCTGTAATATCTGTAGCTCATCCCAATGTCTATCTTTGGAATAACCAACTTCTCTCCAGGTTGGGAGAAGGAGGGGAAAAAACTGTCCCCTATAGGAGAGGTGATGGGAAAGTTGCCAAAAAAGCACTGAAGCTGCGTTATTTATTCCTTCAGGCTTTATCAGGCAGAACTGTTTAGTAAGCAATAGTTGTGTTATAAGGAGATACCACTTTGGTAGATAGTTCCAAACTCATGGCTGGCTAGATTACAAAATCAACCTAAGCCAGGCTTCCTCAACCTGGTGCCCTCCAGCGAAGTTGGGCTACAACTACCATTCTACCTGACCACTGGCTGTGCTGGTTGATGCAAACTTGGGGGTGGCTAATCAAAGTTGTTCCTTGATGCAGAAATCTTTTTAGGGGTGCCGATGAAGGCATCACATGATCTGAGAGGGATGCCTTCCTCGGGATCCCCTGTAAAAGATTCAGCTTAAAGTTGCACCCCAGAATCCAAAGCTACGTAGGAGAGCAAGCTATCCTGGGCTGCACCTGTCCAAATTGGCAGATCCCTTGCTAAGGTATGCTGTGCAGGTTAATCCAGTTTGCAGCTTGCCTGCTAAATAGCCTGTGGGATGATGAATGAGAACCTGCAAGGGAACATGGCAGCATCCGTCTGCTTACATTCTTTATTCTACCCCAGTGTTGATTTGATTTTGCTTTACTTTCTCTGATTTATGTGGGCACATGATAAAAAAAAAATGCTGGTCCTGGTATATGTCCGTTCGGCATATAAATGACCTTCAAGAAGTTTTACGCAGTTCCATTCTCAAACTAATGAGGTTCTTTGGCTTGCAGCACTGTTCTACGCAAACGATTCAGCTTTTATTTGATCTCCAAGTTAGATTTATTAATGAACCTTATATAACCTTACCATAGGGGCCTCACTGGTGAGTGAAATTTCTCCACTATGTTCTGTTGTATTCCTTGAGGTAATTATCCAATATAGATTACATCTCCACCCTTCACTCTCAGTGGTCTTTTGTTTCTCCTTTCCCCTTGTTGAACATACTTTTTTTTACATTCTTGAAATGCTTGTGCAGAAAAACAAATTGTAGCATCAAAAAAAAAATAAAAAAAAATTCAAAACCAGAAATATTATTCTCCTGATGAGTAAAGTGGGTCAAGTCTGAGTTAGCATTTATAGTAGGGATAGGGGACCTGTGTTGGTCCAGATGTCGATGGACTCCTCCAGCTCCTATCAGTCCTGGTCACTGGCCATGTTGGCTGAGGCTGATGTGATTTGGAGTTCAACAACATCTGGAGAGCTCTTCCCATCCCTGAATCATAGTGTCAGACTCAAACTGGGGAGTCCCAGATTCAAATCCCCACTCAGCCATGAAGGTTTCGGGGTGACTCTGGGCAAAGTCACTATCTCTCAGCTTAATCTAGTGTCCAAGGCTGTTTATGAGGAGGCAATGATCATAACTATGTATGCCACCTTGAGTTTCTTGGAGGCAAGGCAGGATAAAAGTGAAATTTAATAAATAAAAGTGCAGTATCAATGGGTGCCAAAACAGGCATCGAGTGAAAGGGAATAGGAAGAAGAAAGACAGAAAACCGAGGACAGGAATATTTGCTCAAAAATAAAAATAAATGTAACTCCAAGCTGGATCCAAAAAGGTTTAAAGCTATTGAACTATGTCATCATCGAACCCCTTAAACACATTTAAAACCCCACAAGTGCAGAAATACATGCAATTGTGTTGCTGCAGGTAAAAAAGACAACCGGGTGTGTAATGCCCCCTTTCCAAATCTATTACACGAGGTAGTGTACACACATTCTGCTGTCTTCTCCAGAAAGGAGGTGGGGTGAAATCAAGAAAGAAAAGAAGAATAAAAAACATATTTTTGAGAGAACGCATGGGAAGGGAGGAAAATCAGGGGCAAGTGGTGAAAACCCATATTCAGATGTTAAATGCAGATGTTATTTGATATGTTTCCCTCCTTCCTGCCAGAGAGAGAGACAGAGAGACAGGACTTTTAGGGCCAAGATAGGCTTTCCAAAGTACCACAATCAACTGCTGTTTATCTTGCAATTGCTGGTTTTGTGTGAAACCATATTCACAGAGGATTGCGTCTGCAGGAGAGAGAAACAATTATGATAATGTTCAAGGTTACAAATGGTGCCAAATATCAAACCACATTAACTCAAATCATACTGGAAATCTACCACTAGGAGCACTCGGTTTCCAACTGGTGCTTTTACTACGAAATGATTGATTTTCCTGCATTTTGCCAGAGTATATTGGGATCTTTTAATTTTGTGCTACAGTTATTGATTTGTGTATGATACAGATAGTAACTTAGATGCTTTAAGCATGGAGGTGAATTTCTTTCAGTCCATGTTTTTAAGGAAGTAACCTAACTCACAAGTCCCAGTCTAATGCATAGATGAGGATGCTATTATCCTTCAGATTTCACACTTATCTGAATTTTTCAACAGAGTTTTCAGCTCAAAGAAATGTATACATTAAGATAATATATCTATTTCAATATTATTCAGGTGTGTATCTAAATATTACTTTTCATGGTGGTTGGTTTTCTTTTTTTAAAAAAATGCAGGTTTATGCAGAAATGGGACTGAATGGATTTATGAATGTACATATGGTAAAATTGACATGGAGTACAAAAAGGACGCGGGTGGCACTGTGGTCTAAACCACTGAGCCTCTTGGGCTTGCCAATCAGAAGGTCAGTGGTTCGAATCCCCACAACAGGGTGAGCTCCCGTTGCTTGGTCCCAGCTCCTGCCAACCTAGCAGTTCAAAAGCATGCCAAAAAGTGCAAGTAGATAAATAGGTACCACTCTGGTGGGAATGTAAACAGCATTTCTGTGCACTGCTCTGGTTTCGGTGTTCCGTTGTACCAGAAGTGGCTTAGTCATGCCGGCCACATGATCTGGAAAAACTGTCTGCAGACAAATGCCAGCTCCCTCAGCCTGTAAAGCGAGATGAGGGCTGCAACCCCAGAGTCAACTGCAACTGGACTTAACTGTCAGGGGTCCTTTACCTTTACCTTTACAAAGAGACAAATCCACCCATCCATAAGAGGCATAGATTCTCAGTGCTTCAAGGGCTGCCTAATTTTGACAATGAAATGTTGCATAAAGAGAGCCAGCGTGGAGATTAAGAGTGGTGGACTCATAATCTGGTGAACTGGGTTCACTTCCCCACTCCTCTACATGCAGCTGCTGGGTGACCTTGGGCTACTCACACTTCTCTGAAGTCTCTCAGGCCCACTCACCTCACAGAGTGTTTGTTGTGAGGGAGGAAGGGAAAGGAGATTGTTAGCTGCTTTGAGACTCCTTAAGGGGAGTGAAAGGCGGGATATCAAGTCCAAACTCTTCTTCTTCTTCTGACTTAGTACCCAATACCTTGATGGTGGCATACAGGTCAGGTGTGCAGGTCGCTCACACATTGCTCCCAAGAAGATAAGGCGCTGCATGATCAGATTGCTACAGTCCACTCCCAGTCCTTTAACTGTGGTTAACAGGAAGCCTACACTACTTGGCACCTGGTCCAATACGTTGCATCTGGCTGCATGGCAAAACAATTTCTTCCACATACACACCACTGATCAGAACCCGAGCAAAAAAGGTTGTGATAGGATCAAGTCCACCATACGACATTGCCACAGATGACTGGCTCTCCAGATGAATGCATGTATACCAGTGGCTGCCAAACCTCCAGAAACATTTGGCTAAATGCATGCGTACGTGCCTAGAAAGATGCTTCCACGCCACAGCCAAAGAATATACTGGGCAGAACTGAATTTTATTTTATTTCTTTCTGATGACACAACATGACTTTGCAATATTCTCTCTGGAAAGCATAAAGAGAAAACAACAGCTGCCCAAGGGAAGGTAACTACCAGGAAGATGTTATTAATTCATTCCTTTTCTTGCATACCACACATTTTTGAACCAAAAACTCATGTGAAATAGGTATCTTAAAGGGCAGCACTTCACTTCTATGGACATTTGAAAAGGGGGGCTGGGGATTGTAAAGTTATTCAGGCACCTTTGTCAGATTGTTTAGCCCAGTAGTGGAGGCTATGTCTATATGATAGTTCTTCATGGAAGGGACACAGAAATTGCTGGTCATTGGAGCAGACCCCAGTCTGTTTTTCCTTATTTTTTATACAGTGGTACCTTGGGTTAGGGGACGCAGGTGGCGCTGTGGGTTAAAGCCTCAGCGCCTAGGGCTTGCCGATCGAAAGGTCGGCGGTTCGAATCCCTGCGGCGGGGTGCGCTCCCGCTGCTCGGTCCCAGCGCCTGCCAACCTAGCAGTTCGAAAGCACCTCCGGGTGCAAGTAGATAAATAGGGACCGCTTACCAGCGGGAAGGTAAACGGCGTTTCCGTGTGCGGCTCTGGCTCTGGCTCTGGCCAGAGCAGCAATGTCACGCTGGCCGCGTGACCCGGAAGTGTCTCCGGACAGCGCTGGCCCCTGGCCTCTTAAGTGAGATGGGCGCACAACCCCAGAGTCTGTCAAGACTGGCCCGTATGGGCAGGGGTACCTTTACCTTTACCTTTTACCTTGGGTTACATACGCTTCAGGTTACAGACGCTTCATGTTACAGACTCTGCTAACCCAGAAATAGTACCTCAGATTAAAAACTTTGCTTCAGGATGAGAACAGAAATTGCGCAGCGGCGGCAGGAGGCCCCATTAGCTAAAGTGGTGCTTCAGGTTAAGAACAGTTTCAGGTTAATAATAATAATAATAATAATAATAAATTTATTATTTATACCCCGCCCATCTGGCTGAGTTTCCCCAGCCACTCTGGGCAGCTTCCAATCAAGTGTTAAAAACAACACAGCATCAAATATTAAGAACTTCCCTAAACAGGGCTGCCTTCAGATGTCTTTTTAAGAGAAGATAGCTGCTTATTTCCTTCACATCTGAAGGGAGGGCATTCTACAGGGCAGGCGCCACTACCGAGAAGGCCCTCTGTCTGGTTCCCTGTAACCTCACTTCTCGCAATGAAGAGAAGGCCCTTGGCGCTGGATCTCAGTATCCGGGCTGAATGATGGGGGTGGAGATGCTCCTTCAGAACATTAAGAATGGACCTCTGGAACGAATTAAGTATGTAACCAGAGGTACCACTGTACTTGAATCTCATCTCAAATAATACTTTTCAATTGAGACAGTACCCACATTAACCGAGAGTCATCGGGCACTGAAGAATCAAGTAAAGGAAGAAATGCATTTGTGCACTAGCGCTCTCTCTCTCTCTCTCTCTCTCTCTCTCTGTGTTAAAAGTTGTAACTTAAATTAAAGGCATTCCTGATATCTTCAGTTGTGTCTTTATGTTTTACTTTAATTTTTGTAAGCTGTATTGAGAGCCAATAAAATAAGTAGGCCAACAGATTTTAAGCCTGTGCGACTTCCCCTAGCATGCTGCCTAAGAAAGGATTTAGCTGGGGGATGAACTGTGCCTGCCTTTCCCCTCAGCACAGTTTCCAGACCAATTCCAACCTACGCCATGCTGAAATATCATCACTTAGTGCCAGAACTGGACAAGGCTATGTCAAACATTGTTATTTTGGCATCTCACAGGCTTCTGTGTTTGGCAGGAGACACTGAAGTTTCTCTCTCTCAACTTGCCAATTACTATGCACAACACAAAAGTTGTGGATACTACTTTTGAACAAGTGTATATAATATCTTAATATTAACTAAAAGGCATAAGGTAATATTTCACCTCAGTATTTGAAATGTCTGAGTTTAATTGCAGGGTAGCTCAGGGAAGCATATAACATGCTGAATTATCATAACATTTCTTTCGTTTGCTTTACTTAATTCGTTTCTAGAAAGCAAAGGTAGTGAGCCTTAGAGTTCCAGATGTTCTTCAACTCCAACTACAAGCATGGTCAATTGTCAGGCATGAAGAAAGCCTAGTCTAGCAACTTCAGAGGGGTCACAGGTTCCCCAGCCCTGTTACAAAGTCTCACCATTTTTAAAAAGCTAACTTAACACATTCACAAAGTATATATTTCAAGTTGCAAGGCCAATTTGGACAATTTAACCAGAAGTAGCAACACATTCCGAGGTTCTTCTCAGCCATTTTAAATGGCTATGAATTGTAGTCTTCTTCACTGGGGATGGGTGGATCTGACAATTTTGATTTCTCTAAGTTTTTCATTTTTCTAACCTTGGGAAATGAAATTATGTGGTATTTTTTAGTCCTCATGAAAATTAACCAGCATTTTACTGCATGTTTCTCCTTATAGACACATTTTTGCCTAACACAGATAGGTTTGTAAAGCCATTTTCCTGAATATAATGCATTTTTAATATGTTAGTTTCACTAATATATACCTTTATGTGCTCACTTTAACCTATTACATGCATTTCGGTACTTATTGCTTGTCTGGATAAATTCTGCACTGCAAAATTTGGAGAAGTGTGAAGTTTGCATATTGTTGTGAAGAGTGTGACTTGTGTTAGGTTCGCCTTTAAATGCTGAATCAAAATTCTTCCTCATTCCCACTCTTCACACATGCATACACCTAAAAATGTAGCATTTGAATGTGAAAAATGCAAGTCATAACAAATTCATTAGAGCACTGGTTTTCAACTTGTGGGTCAGGGCCCACTAGTGGGCTGTGGTCTGATCCAATGTAGGTCACAAGAGGAGCACGAGCACCATGCAAATATATAGTAAATGGTTAAGAAATGGATCCCCAAGTGCATGTTTGGGTAAAAACTGTGTCCTGGCTCTGAAAAGGTTGAAGATGCCTGCATCAGTGGGGTGGTGATGATTGATGGTAACACTCAATTATTTTTTTTAAAAAGGGTTGTGATTAGCTCTAAAATGATTTCTCGAAACTGAGCGTTTATCTATATCCAAAGTGTTCATAGGCTTCTGTTACTTAAACTGTCATGGCCCAAGGATCCTGGGAAATAAAGTTTGAAGAGGTGCTGAAAATTCCCCAATCCCTATAGAAACTTCTATTGAGACAAGTAAGTGACAACAGTCTAATTATGTGGCCCCTTAAAAGGATGAAATAATGACTGCCAATCATCAGCCAAGAGTAAATGCCAGGAAACCTCAGAAAGAGAATTCTGGATAGGCTGAAGAAGAGAAGATAGATTAGAAAGTGAAGCGAAGAGGAAACAATGATATTTCCACCAGAAACCTGATGCATCTAAGATCTCAGCATGTGAACAGAACTTCTCTTTCCTATAACAAAAATTAAGTCCAAAAAGAAGCTTTCCAATATACTAATCACTGTAGATTAACTAAATATCCACAACAACTCCGAAGGAATTCACAGATTTATACCGTGACAATGTTCTGCCAACACCTATCATCAGAACATCTGAGAGGCGGGAATGTGAAAATAGGCTTCTTAACACAAACACCATGGCTACAACATGTAGTTTTCTTGGCCTATAGCTACTCAGTGACCCTATCCTAATCCATTGTCCCATGCTTTTGTTTCTGATTTACCACCCAACAGAGTGGTAAACAGAAAACGTTTCTATTTGCTGCTGCATGAACAGGGCTTGGAAAGCCATGCAAGGCTATGCAGCAAACATGTATCGATTTTACACCAGGGTAGACAAATATTTATTCATTACCTATTAAACACACTTATAAACCGCTTCATAGCATAAAAACATCAAGGCAGTGAAGCTGCACCTCCAGCACTAAAAGCCTGTTTTCTTTTATAGGCTAAGTCCACCTCTGGGTCTTGCACCACAACATCTGACATGTGAGGACAAATCTGCTCGCATTTCAGAATCCATTTGAGCAGCCTGATCTAAACGTGTATGCACACAGGAGTCAGTAAATTTTCCCATCCCCTCCTGCAGTCGTGTTACTTGATCAAAGCTAGTTTTCTAACCAAGCTATGTACGCTAGCTCCAGTAGTTGTATAGGGAGAAGAACCATCAAGTCCAACTAGGGTGTGCAGCTACCAATAAGAATTGCCCATATTTAACAAGCTTTCAACTCTGATTATGGAAAACACAGCTTTTCCAGGTGCAATCTGGAGCTGTTTCCACTTGGGGTGGGGGACAGAAGAAACACTCATTTCTCTGTCCAGATGTGTACAGTCAAATCCAATGCAGAATTCAGTCAGAAGTAATGCAAGTTGACTTCGATGTAACCTACTCCTAAATAGACGTACACTAGATTAAGAGGATTTGAATCATCTCATGGATTGAGGCAATAAAAGGGTAGGAATCAACACTACAAACTGAAAATAAATGGACTTGAATGTCATAGATTCAAATGGCTAGAAGAAGAACAATCAAAGGCTATTACTTTCCACCAGTGTGATTTGCCTATAAAGCAAACCCAGTTGATGAACGCACTCTGCCTTGGCCTGAATGCAAAACTCTGAGGTATGGACATGTTAGATATAGCTAGCTTCTGCACCATTTGCATATGTCATGTTCGTATATTAGAGTAATAACCAGAAGGATGTGAAGAATTTGGCTGTATTACAAATTTGCAATTCGCTTAGCTGAATTTTTTTTCCCCCTGGCTGGGTTGGGAGAACTGAAAAGCTGGAGAAAATTGAGATAGAATTAATAAACTACATTTAACAGTCTAGTCCTATTCATGCCTACTCAGTCATAAGCCCCACTGAGTTCAGTGAGAATTCTTCCCAGGTAAATAAGCATAGGACTGTGATATACCAAAAGGAAATACATTTTCTGAACAAGAAACCCAGAATGATACAGTGATCAATCAATGGAAGTGGAATAAAGAGAATCCTTTGCAGGTATGTATGGGATAGGTGAGTCATGACCTATGCAAAGGGATAAGGGAAAAATCTATTTGCTACTGTTTTTTGTTTTTGCTTTCGCAAATATCTAAGCTTGAGAACACAAATGCTTATCTGCAAGTGTGATATCTCTTATGTCATCTATGACCCTGATTTAACATATCTTAGGGCACCCTAAGCTCTTCTTCCAGCAAAAGGCATGTAGAAGGTATGCCTCAATTCATTAATTAACGTCAACTAAATGCAGGAGGAGATTGGCTTTAGCTGAACAATGAAACAAGGCAATGCTTTCATACTGACACCATGTCTCTTAACAGGCAATAACAGAATGCACTGCACATGTTAGGAGCAGTAATAAGGCACAGTCCAGTTGTCCACCTTAGAAGGGAATCTATTCTGCATATCGTCAATGATTTATTGTTCCAATTAGAACAGAGTGTTCAAAGAAAGAACACCAGTGACCTAATTTAAAAGCAAAGAATGCCTGTAAAGCTGTTATTTAAATGTGTGACCCAAGTCACATTTTAAAGGTCCTCATATCTCCTAGATCACATTTGAGTAAAAATAAAAATAAAAATCTGGACCAAATATAATTAACCTTGCTTTAATAACCAATCCACTGGAGAAGGAGAATACAGAATTCTGAGAAATAGTTTGTACTTTCTTTTTGTGTGTGCTTTAGAATGTATCCTGATTTATTCCAAAGAAGATTGGAGCATGATAAGTAAAAAAAAAAAAGGGGGGGGGAGTAAGTGTAAAAAGGTTTATGATTTTAAGATTTTGTAGTAAAAGTTATCCCTAAACAAATTAGATCCCAAAACTGAAGTAATCCAAAGCTGCCCTATCCATTTCACCATAGATTGAGAAGCAGGGGTGGGTGGGTGTCCAGTTCATGTACATGTGTGAATCCACACACATTTTGGGGGGTTAATAATTATGTTATTCATATTACAGTGGGGTACGTGTACAAGCTCTCATCACCCAGCTCTACTGTAGACTGTTGTGCCTTAAGTACAAGAGTGAAGGTAGACTATGGTCCCCATCAAACTTTTCACTGAAGCCAATGGAAAACTACACAGTATTTGTAGAGCTTGTTAAACTTGTTGTTTCAAAGGTTTAAAAAATGCAATTCCCTAACGTATTAACTCCCAAAGGCTTAAACAAGTCTCTAGTGGGAGTACTTTAGATGTGAGTGCTTTGCATACAAAAATATTTATTTCTAAGCTAAAGGTGCAACGTAAGACCGATACACACAAAGAGAGAGTCACATGTACACTTGGCTTCTCAACCCTTCAGTGGCTGAATGGGTGACTTGAAGTTCAGTGGCTGAATATGAAAGTTTTACCTGATGGCAATTTAATATCTGATGACTCAGATATGCAGATCTTCACGAAATGTTGAAGATATATTAACCATCCCTGATCATCACAGTATCACCGAGGGTCCACCTAAACCACCTGTAGAGAGGCCCTTTATCACTGAGCAGGTGGCACCATTTTTAAACCTTTGTCAGAGCTCTTAGACCAGCTGCAATTGTCAGTTTGTAGTTCTCCACTTTTTATAATCAGTTTTCTTGAGGTTGAGAACTTGTTCCAACACGGTGATGATGAGATTAAGGAGGGGGAAGCTGACAGGCAGTGTCACCCACCAAGCTGGTTGTAAGTATGAAGGCAGGTGACAGGAGCAAACCTGCAGTAAATTGCACCAAGCAAGTGGAGTTAGCAAAAACAGGATCTGCACAGGAGTGTCAGGCCTAATGGGCACAGCAACTCATCTTTGGTAAGTCTTTCCCCTATGAAGCAGTTGCTAAGACTGAAGGTCCCTGCCTCTCCACAGCTGCTTAAGTCCCCCTCTCTCCAAGGTTTTCCCAAAGCAATCTGAGACTGTGGCCGCATGAAACTACCTTCTCCTCTCACTAAGCCCTGTAACCTCTTCAGCTTCTGATACCTCCTCCTCCTCCCAGTCTTCTCCCTCTGACTACTCGTCATCATCCCACCACCTCTCCCTGGGCACTGAGCCTGCTTCCCTTGGGGGTTCCCCAGCTGGTTCCTCCAGCATTCCTTTGCGTCCATCCAGTTTCTGACAGCAGGTAAGGGGTGGTACTGGTGCTGGCTGAGGACAGATTGAGGTTGGTGGGGCCATGACCCATTTCCCCTACTTTATGTTCCTATGTGATGCTCCATCTCCCTGTGCAAAATCCCCACCAGAGCATGTGTTTTTTGCTTATGTAAGGCCGTAAGATTAGCCCTGTTGAAATAGCGTGGGACACTCAAGCTCCTTTGGCCTTTGTGTTGTACTCCTCTCAGGTTGTCAGGGTGATTCCTACCAAATGTTTTCATAGTCATCTTTAGCAGGTGGCTATAAATCAGATTTATGAAGACAAAGGCTCCTTGCAACTGTATATTTTTAATAGATTTATGATAAAGCTTTGGTGATGTGTGTGGAGGGTCTACCCTATGGGAATGTGGTAAAGGTAACAGGAGAGTGTCATGTAGACACTAAAGAATACAATCCCTTCCGCATTCATAAATCCTAAATGCCCACAGTTGTAAGTCACTGGTTATAAATTATGTAACCTGGGTCCAGGCTTAAATGAGAAAGCAGTTGGTATAATAAAAAGCAACAACTTCCCTACCTAGGAAACAGCAGTATCTATTAGAAGGCCGTATATAATTTTCTATTTTCTGGATGTCATGTTTGTTTGTTTGTTTGTTTTATCTATCAGCAACATGAACTAACCTTTATTAGAAAGTGAAAAACAGTAATATTGTGAAGACTTATTTCTAAGAAAAACCAATTTACTTGTTTAACATGTAAGACAAGACTTTGAAGGAACATTAAATGTGATTTTACAGAAGCATTTTCATTCAGTATAAAACAGCACACATTGCTAATTCTGCTTTTATTCTGTTTAAGGTTTTAGCTCTGAATTTAACGTGCCGTTATCTCACTTATTTTATAAAATTGTTGAAATGATTTAATTACTCTTGACAGCAAGTAAGATCTGTCTCTTAATGTGGAAACTACTGAAAGAAAATAACCAAATAGCAGTTTTGCCACATACATTTTTCAAAACATCATCTCATATATATATATATATATATATATATATATATGAAGTCCTCCTCCAAAATGAAAGAAAGTAAGCAGTTCCCCACGTCGCTCCGGATCCCCAAAACAGGGTTTCCCCACGAGTAGGGGAGGCGCAAAAGGTGCCATCCGAATCCCAGGTTCACAAGCTTCTTCCACCTGTGATTTCAATGGGTCTCCGCCTTCGCCGTGGCGGTTCAGACCCAACTTTCCACAGAGCAAGTTCCTCCCAATCGGAGGAGCTCCGCCATTGCCGGGGGCGCCAACCCGGAAGTCCATTTATTTAATAATTTTATCCCTCTCTTCATTCGAAGAAGGCTCCCAGAGCAGCTTAAAGACCAATAAAGGAAAAGATGGTCCCTGGCCTCAGGATTACAATCTAAAGATGCAACGCAAATGGAGAGTGGATTGGAAGGCAGAAGGATATTGAATTGGACATGCGTACTATTAAAAAACAAATAAATGCCTAATTTATTGCATTCAGGCTGCATTTAACATTTATTGCTTAGAGAATGTTAACTCGGGTCAACCCTAAATGATGCATCCCTGCGTCAGTGGTGTGTAATAACCTTCACAACGAATCCAGGAACAGAATGCTACTCTGGTGTAGGAAGCACCGTAACAGTATTTCAGCAAGTGGATTGACCTGTCCACTTATCCTTCTCCTATAAAGCATCCAAGAACTGCTGCCTAATCCAAAAGATTCATTCCTTCTCATGGTCACCTGTTGTTCGTCACATTCTTATTTCCATTTTAACCTTTCCAACAGTCCTTCAAGTTAATATAATGGCCAGCAAAGACTCAATGTTTTTATGTAACCAGACACTGCAAAGCCTCTTCAGCAAGTGCAAACTGGCCATACTATTGTTTGATGGTTTTAAAACTGAGGAGCTGGACTCAGGCTATGTTGGGAATAAACTCCCTGTGATAGGAATTATGCTACATAGCAGTAGCTTTCAAACTAAATACTAGGGATCTTCAGGAACCCATCAGAGTTTGTCAATGACAAGAGCAATGGCAGACAAACTTCCGAGAAAGACAGTTTGTGCAGCCATGTGGAGAACAATGGGTATGTTCTAGGGCGTAGGTGCAACAGAAGTCAACTTTGTTCAAAGCAGAAGAACAGGGATGAGGAATCAGTGGCTCTCCAGATGAGGTGGGACTTCCAATTCCCATCAGTCCCAACCAGCATGGCCAATGGCCAAGGGATGATGGGAAGTGCAGTACCGTGGGACTTCCGGGTTGGCACCTCCGACAATGGTGGAATTCCTCTGATCAGGAGGAATTTGCTCCGTGGAAATCAGGGTCTGGCTGCCACGGCGAAGGCGGAGACCCACTAAAAATCACAGACGGGAGAAGCCTGTGAATGTGGGATTCGGCTGGCACCTTTTGCGCCTCCCCTACTCGCAGGGAGACCCGGTTTCGGGGATCCGGAGCAACGTGGGGTGAGCGGCACGGTGCTTCAAATTGACTGCTTCTTTCACAGAGTGAAGCCGCACTGCTGTTGCCGGAGAGCGCTGACTTTTTCCTGTGGACAATTTGATCCTAAACAACCACCCGTGAGTAGAACAGAAAATTGGATTTTTAAACGTCTTAATTTGGCACCAAAACAGGGAGGTTTCAAACAGGAAGTCCGCCTTCCCCTTTTGTAAATAGGTTGAAGCAAAGAGCTTGCAAGCTAAAGTCTTGGAAAGTCCTCTGTAAAGGATTAAACCTCCATCGGCTAAAATCATTAAACCCGCCTTGGAAGCAGGAGAAGAGGGGGGAAATTTTGGATCGCGTAAGCCTGCAGGAGAGAGTGAAGAAAGTTAAGTTACCACCGCTCTGAACCTGGAAACGGGCTGCTAGTAAGACTGACTGTTGACAGCTAGTTAAATAAGAGAAATACATTGTTTCCATTGTCTCCTTCTGCGTTTAAAAAGGAGTAAAAGCAACTGAAAATTGAAACTAATTTTATTGTTTGAACTGTGCTTAAAAGGATTGATACAAATAGAAATTGTTTCCCTCTAGAGGGAGCCTTTGAAACTGTTACAAGAGTTGAGCTGGTGGAATCTCCAGCTGCAAGATAAAAAACCGTGAGAACCAGGTATTGACCTTGGATCAGTTAAGAATGTCGACAGAAGAAGCCTTAGTGATTGCATTATGTAAGATAAGTGATTCATTGGAACAGCTCCCCAAGAAGACGGATCTGATGACTATCAAAATTGATAACTTGGGACAAAAAGTGAACATCTATACAGAAACTATTCAGGAATCGATACAGGAATCTACTTTGACATGGCAAACTGAGGGGAAGATGAGGGAGAAAGTTGTTGTTGTTGAACCTAAAGTAATACAAGTGGAGAGGGAGAGAGCCCCAGCCTTACAGAGGCAATCTGATGACTATAAGTTGTTGCCTTCTATGATTGAATTCAGAGAAAGTCAGATTTTGAGGATTGGAGCCCTGCTTGGACTGGAGAAGGAAAGTTGGATAGATCACCTCATGCAGGGATTTACCGACCTTTGGGACCTGGACCTGGGTCAGGAGGAGATTGGAGCTGTGGGGACTTTCAGATTTGGAAGGATTTTGAAACACGTCCTGAAATATCTTTTGGATTTTAGTTTTAACTACGGAGATTTGGCTGACCTGTCAAGAAGGAATAAAAACATTGCTAGGTCGGAGCTTCCCCGAGATCTACTCTTCAGTATCAAAGGAAGGAAATTAAGAACAAGATCAGAAGAAGACAAAGTAAAGTGCATGTATAAATATGAAGAAGATCTGCAGAAGGGACTTGGAAAAGAGTTAAGAGCCTCGGACAGAAGATCACCAGGTTGATGGACTATATCAAATTGATGGAAATGACTGGCAGAATCCGAGACCAGGGAGAAGAGACGGTGGAAGAAGATTGGAAAAAGTTTAAAGTCTATTTATAGAAATACTGTAAAATTAATGAGTGTCAGAAAAATGTTGGAATGAAATTATATGGCTTTAGTAGAAATGTTATAAGGAGTTAAGCATAAATAAGTATTATAGTATTAATGGAAAATAAGGTTAAAATAAGTTAAGATAATCATATGACAGAAAATAGAGAAAGATGGAAAGGAATTGCTGAAACAATTAATAGAAGTGGAATACAAAAAGGAAGGTGAGAGGAGGTCGATGAATAAAGGGAATGGAAGATAAGGCATTGAAATGGTATGATGTATGTTTTTAAATTGTTTTTGCTCTGTGTTGTTTAGTCTAATGTGTTAATGTTGCGTTGTGTATTGTTTATATATTGTATTGTATTGTTTTTTTCTTTCTTTTGCTTCTTTTCTTTTCTTTTTCTTCTTTTTTGTAAGGTTTAAAAGTAATAAATATTATATTTGTTTTTTTAAAAAAGAGAAGTGCAGTACCACAGCAATGGAGGGCTGCAGGTTTCTTAGCCCTAGCCTACAATATGTCCCAGAATCCTCTGCAAGTAAACAGAGGGCTTCCACAGCAGGCAGGAAGCGTCTCTTCAGTAAACAGGCTGAAGTTGAAAGTGATTATTTAAGGAGAAGTTTGGAAACCGCTGTTCAACAGAGCTGTTAACTTTTCCCTTTTCTTGCGAGGAATCCTATTCAGAATAAGGGAATTTCCCTTTAAAAAAGGGAAAGGTTGACAGCTATGCTGTTCAATAGCCCATACCCCTGTGAATATGCAACCTCCTTTTTGTGAAATTATTTAATATTGTGTTTATGTTCCACATTTCCCCATGAGATGCATGGCTGAGTGAGGATTTGGATCCTGGTCTTAAAGAACCTTGTTAACACTGGTGAATCCATAATGTGTGCATGTGTGTGTTTAACCTTTTAGGTGGCTGTCATTTCTCCCACTGCAGCTCCTTCTCCCCTTGATGCTTTTCTTCCTAGGGGCTACAATTTAACTGGAACTCACAAGACTGGGTGTATGTATCAGCTTGGGAAAGGATAGCTGCAGGACAAAAGTGGCAAGAGGAAAAATCACTGAAGAAGAGCGGCAGGAGGAGAATGGCTTACGCACCCCTCCCCTGCACTTCTCTGCTCGAAACTGTCCCCTACCAAATTGGCTTTTCCCTAGGAAAAAGCAGCTGTCAAGGTTTATATGTAATGCATCCTTAGGCTATTGACTCGTTTTGCTCCCCAGTTTCAAATTGCTCAATGGCCCTTGTGGTCTCTTCCAACTCTATGATTCTATGATTCTATGATATTCCTAATGCAACCCCAAGATTGCAACTACAAAAACAAGCACCTATTCCCCCCCATCAGTAGCTTATCACTGTGAAATTCACATGGGTCTACATATCCCATCGTTAGACCAATACTGGGGTTGCAATCCTATACAAACTTATCCAGAATGAAAGTAAGACAGATTAAACTCTTTAGGGCTTAATTCTGAGTAATCATGTTTAGGACAGAATTGCAAACATCCCAAAATTTGGTCCTCTATTTTGCAATCTACTACAGATGAGAGAGACCCAATCCTCAAACTTTTCATGGGCCGTCTCTGGAGTGAAGTTGGAGTGCTTACTCCTAACTATTATTTCACACATGTTATAAGTCATCATCATCAGAGAGAGACTTACAGCTGCTTTGTTCATGCCTGGAAATCAGCTTCTCAAGAGCAGCTTTTCAGGGGGACTTTTGCAGCTGCAACACTGAGGTAAGAAGGAGTGCTGAGTGGTCAAGTTTCAGGGCAAAGCTCTAACTGCAAAGAAAATAAAACAAAACCCAAGCCATCCTACGCGTATCTAGTGACAGATATACTCCAGCAATGCTAAATTATGCAAGCTGTCCCAGACTTTTGACAGAACCACCATAATTCACCCCCAATTCCCATTATCCTAAAGGTATAGAAAAAGCTGAGGTAATAGCTCTGTGTAATCAAGTTGGAAAACATCTGCCAAAGTAAACCTTTATTTAGTGCTTAATATACAGTATTTATAGAGCGAACCTGCTATGGAAATGAATCTTGTTGAAGCTACTTTAATCAGCGGGTGCTGGTTACTCTCCCCAACTTTCTGTTTATTCTCCCCACCCCACCCCCTCAAACCCTAAGCATAACCTAGGAAATCAGGCCCAGTGAAGTCAGGACCCATTTAAATGCATGACTCCAGAATTGGCACGAAGAATTAGCCCAGGTGGCATTGCACATGCCCCATGCCTTGTCAAAACAGATACTTACCCACTATGTGCGCAAAAGCAGCAACTGATATAGCAGCCTGCCCTGAACTCTGCTGTGCTAGTGCTGCATACACAGACAAGGAAAATCAGTTTAAATAAGGCTCCAAGTTATGTCCTCCTTGTTCACCCACATCACTCTGAATTTTGCTCCCAAGCACCAATCTTTAAACTGCTGTCATTATGTTCATCTCCAGCATCTGCCCACGATAATGGCACCTGCAGTAGAAAGCTCAGATTGCAAACAAATGGACAACTGGCGATTTGCTGCCATTAGGTGCAGCCATTATCTGTCGCCTGAAGTCCTCTGCATCCCAGCTTACTCATGTGGCAAACGTTCCACGTGAATGCTACTTGCAAGAAATGCAAAAACTCAAAAACCTGAAGAGCATCCAAAATGAATCCCAAAACAAAAGAGAATGTGTCCCAAAGGGCTGAAAATAAAATGTGGGTTTTATTTTTGTGAATATCTGTTCAGAGGTCTTCTTCTGTGGCCACACTGAGAAATAGCCTGCAGGGTTTTCTGTTAGATACATCTCCTGTTAACATAAAGTCACAAATTAATTTTAATGGGAGATGTATCTAACAGATATCTTCCTATGAGAAGCATAGACTAATGGTGCATTCAGACTATTTGCACCCACATTGGTCATCAACTCATGAGTCGGGACCCACTCCTTCACCACAGCCAGATCTAAAGTGGGTTGCAACGACAGTACTACCACCCTACACACCTCTGTGTCAAGTTGTGGATCATGTTAAAAAGCTGCAGAGGCAGAGAGGCAGAGAGCCAGGTGGCAACCATATCACCATGTTATTTTCCAAGGTCAGAATTATGACCAAACAAAATTCTATTTCCAAAAGCAAAATGCATAGGAAGACAGAATGCACTGTGACTGAGAGGGCAGCAAATTCAGAATGGGAAAGAATGAGAATTGCCCTGTTGGATCTGACCCAAACACTATCCAGATGGCTATGGGAAGCTAATAGGCAGGGCATGAAACCAATAGCCTTCTCTAGCATGTTTGTCCAGCACCTGGTACTAAGGGGTATACTCTACTTGTTTGTGGAGGTTCCATTAAGCTATCATGGCTAATAGCTGTTGACAGACCTCCAGGAGTCTAATAATCCTTTTCAAAGCAGTTTAAGCTGTCAGCTATCACTATATCTTGCAGCGGTTGAATTCTGCAAGTTACGCAAAGAAGCCTGCCTTGAAAAGGGCTGTCCTGTCAGCTTCATTTGGTAAATCTTAATTCTAGGGTTGTGAGACAGAGAAGGAGCAGAGGGGAACTTCTGATCAGAATACATGCAGCCTACTTCTAACATAAGGTGACGACAGATGGCAACATCTCTAGGATAAAACTAATATACCCTAGAGAAAATCCTGCAAAGGCGAAAAAAGAAAAAAGAAAAGCACAAGCCCTAAGAACTGCACTTTCCGTAAACACAATGAGCCAGCTTTGTAAGAGGAGATGCCTACATGAATAAAGATAACAGCCAGTCGAAAACAAAGGTCTGCTTCATATGTCAACGCCGGCTTGACACAAGTACACAGTAAATATTTAGCATGCAGAATTTAATACTACCAACACATAAAACAGGGGCATCTGTATGTGCTCAGTTCCTCAAATGGCATACCCAGCACACACCTGGGGAGCAACTCTGGTGCCCTGCAATGTGCTTTCACGAACACAGCAGGACGAATATGCAGAGCTAAGGCTGTCTTTAGAGAATAGAGGCTCATGGCCTCAACCATACTGCATTCTCACTGTGCACAAAGCTCTCAAGGAGGTTTGGCTGGCTGTTCATACAGATCTGTGAAAGGGGTTCATGCCACCAGCTACTGACAGTCCGTATTTGTTTGGCATGACTGTGAATGCAAGGCTCTGAGCAGGAACCCTGGCCAATCCCATTCTAACATTTGCACATTCACTGAACACATGAAAACGGGTTTGTTGTCTGGACAGCTCTGTTCAGAGGCAGTATTAGAAAACTCCTGAGTTTGCTTGCTGCACCTTTGTCACAAGCATAACCACTTAAGCTGTCACCACTCCTAATGCTTTGAGCCTGTTGGATATTATTATTATATATTTGAAAACAAAACAATATTAATAATATCATTTCCATGGATCTCAAGGTGGTTGTCCAGTTTCTGTGTCACAACAGCCCTGCAAAGTAGGTGAAGCTGAGCGAAGATGACTGCTCTAGTCATTTGGACCCAGGTCTCCATTGTCTGAACTCCCAGTTTATCAGTGCACCAATACAATATGCTGCACTGTACAATATTTAATATGTACCTGCTTCTCCTGGAACTCATGAAGCAGTCCTCAGACATCCCAGAATGCTCTGTGTCATATGATTGCTTTCTGGCATTACTGTTTCACAAAGCCTGAACTAAACAATGTCTCTGGCATATACAGTGGTTCTTCAACGGAGCAAGCATTTCCCGCTGCACACATTGACACATGTGATAATAAATAACACAAGCCTGTGAAAGCAGACGGAAAGTCAAGTGTAGCCAGCCAGCAGGGGCCACAGCAGAGGAATGCATGAGTTGTTAAAAGCACAGCTGCTTTAACCAACTAAGCACAAATAAATGGGTTGGTGAGAGTTATATAGTAGTTATCTTCTGCAAGATGCAACATTGTCCACACTTCTCAAAACTGCACATTGCCTTCTGTTTAAAGAAGTCCCCCATTAGCTATGCTTCTTGTTTGGATTAAATTGGCACTGCTCTGTCCAGCTATAGCTGTGAGGCACAGAGTTAATCACACACTATTTATAGGCCGTGTGTGTGTGTGTGTGTAGAGCAGTGTACTTAAAAAGAAAAGAAGTGTACCTGTTTCTCCCTTGACTGTCTCCTGAAGCTAGTGTGGTAGACTGATTTGGCCAGGAAAGATCAGTATTCACACCTTCACACACTCCCTGAAACAAACCGGATCAACCTGCTCACACTCACCATGTCATCAGTAGGTCTAATCTAGGTTGTTGTGAGGATAAACCTGAGATGAGTGAGTGAGAAAGGGCCATGCGTGAACAAAACATTGAATAAAATGAATTTGCTGGATTCCCAACCAATATCAAGAGGCAATTTTTAATTATTATTTTTTAAAATCAGCTTATCTAGAGACATTTGTCTTGGCAGTTATTTATTTATCTAACCACCAGGACAGAGTCGTTTAAAACTATCCTGAAACAGGCTGGGAGAAACAACTAAAAAAATAACTACTTATATCCACTTCAGTCTGGAAAGAGATATATATGTGAGAATGACTTCTTTTTTTAAAAGACAAAAAAATGACAGCGAGATGTGTGTGAGGTCTGGATGACTTGATGCAGCCCCAGATGTTTACAAGGCTCTCTCAGGGATGCAACTTGAGACCGTTTAAAGCAGGGCGAGGAGGAGAAAGAAAGGACTGACAGGACGCCACCAAGCCACACATAGAATTTGACAACACAAAACACACACACACACACACACAAAACCCATGAGTGTCACGGTATAAACTCCATAGGGTACCAGCTTTTCCAGCTAATGAAATTTAGGGGGAAATTGAGAAGTGAAGGGGAGCCCTCAAGAACCCACTGGCCATATAAAAGAGTTTTATCTGCCAGTTGCCCTCCCCTCCCTTTGAAGAGATCGCCCCTCAATTTAAAAAGCACTGTCAAAAGAGAGCATTTGCTTCGTGTCAGGATACCGCCAGAGCTCCCTCCTCCCCAGCCCCTTCCTTCACTTCGCCGAGCCTTTTGATCTGCCGAGTCTGAGTGTGAGCAGACACACTAGCGCGCACCGGTTTTATTAGTTCATTTTTTACACTTTCTAAGTTGTGCTCGGAACTTTCCTGGCTCTTGCCGCCTTTCCCGAAGACCTCACACTTTCCTGCCCCGGCTGAGGCGCAGCAAAGGGCCGGCTGGTTATTCCAGTGACGAGGGAGAGACAGCGCTGACCTGAAAGGATGCTGAGAGAGGCAGGGGGAGAGAGAGAGAGAAAGCTACACGAGGAAAGCTTCTCTCTCTCTTCCCCACAGTGATTCCACCTCTGAGAGAGATGGAAAGGACGGTAACGGTAACGCTCTAAGCCATTTCAACAATGCCTGGGAAGTGGTTTGTGAAGAGAACTTCGCTCACACACATAAAACCAGGGCGCAATTCCGCTATTCCTCTCGCGCGCTCGGTTCCAAACCCCTCAGAAGGGCGAGGGCGCCTCTGAGCGCGCGCAGAGCGCCAACCTTCCTTGCGCGACGCCACCCTCCCCGCCCCACCATCCCCGCGTTTCGAGGGAAAGGCGAAGAGGAGGAAAAAAAGAAAAGAGAGAGAGACTTACTATAAGGGCAGTTCTCCCTCTTGGTGCCGCTGACGTTGCCGTTCTTCTCAATCCGGAGGAAGAACTTGTTGTAAGAGTAGAGCTTCCTCCAGCGCACGTCTCCTCGGAGATGGTTGTAGCTCCGCACGTGTCTCCCCGCGCTGGCGGGCGAGGAGGAGGAAGAGGAGGAGGAGGAGGATGGCGACGACGACGACGAAGAGTTGGTGGCCTTGAGGAGCAGCATGTCTTGGCCGTGCTCATGGCAGGGGGCAGCCAGGGACGACGACATCCAGAGCAGCAGCAGGAAGACGAAGCTGCGGCGGCGGCGGGAGGAGGAGGAGGAGGAAGAAGAGGAGGAGGAGGAAGGCAGGTGGGCGAAGGCTGAGGCACCCTGTATCAGTCTCCATTTGCACATTGTACTGAAGCTCTGGGCGCGGGGAGATGCCTCATGAAAAGAAACATACTGGAAGGGGGAACCCCGGGGAGAGGCGAGGGGACAGCTGATGGAGAGCCCTCCTGCTCACAGACCTCGGCGCGCTGATCTGGCCTGGAGGGAGGGCGCCGACTTCCATGCCTCAGGGGGCCAAGCGCTCCGCAGGAAACGGTGCCTTCGCTCCACTTTGGGTTCCCCCACTTCCACGCGCTCTCCTTGGTTCGGTTTCCTTCGCCCTCCTTTTATTAATCCTTCGAGTCCTTTCCAAAAACGCACAAGCGCGCACACGCACACACACAAAGTTGCCTTACAGTTTTCTGGGCGAGCTCAGGCGGTTGTTTGGCTTGCAGATTTTCTTGGCGATCTTTTCCTTTTTCTTTCTCCCTCCTTCTTTCTTTCTCTTCCCCCAGGCCTTTCAACCCCCCATCACCAAACTCCTGGGGGCTGGTTTGCCGCTTTGCTGCTGCTGCTGCTGTTGCTGCTGCGAGCGCGCGAGGCTATTTCGCCCTGTGCACCATCTCTCGCAGAGGCAAGGAGGGAAAGTCTGCAAAGAGAGAGAGAGATGACAAGGCGGGTGAGCGACGACACTTGCAGCGGAGCTGGTGGTGGACAAGGGGGAAAAAAATCCGGGAGAAAGCAAAAACGAAACGGGAGGGGGGTCAGCGCCCCCCCCCCACCCTGAACAACTTCTGCACCTTCCTCTCACCGAAGCCCAGAAACGCAGTCCTTCTCAGAAGCAGAAAACAGGGGCTTGCACCCCCCTCTCTTGAATCTTCCAGAAATAGATAGATATCTGTATCTCAAATATCTGCATATATATATTTCCTGAAAAAAGAAAAAGAAAAAAAGATTGCAAAACAAGTCCTTTCCCCCTCTCTCTCCGTAGGGTTGCCAACAGGTTGGAAGCTGTATCCTAAATGCTAGAGATTAGGAAGGAGAGAGGTGGGACGTGCCTCTGGTGGTCAAGTTTTATTTGCAGGGGGTCAAGCAGCGGTGCTGGGACATCTGAAACCCTTTTGCAAGTTGCAATGAGCAAGCGCCTACTGGGAGCGGGAGAGAGAGAGAGAGACTCCAACAGAATCTGCCCTTTTCCCTTTTCCTTTCCCTTTCTTTTTTTCTTTTTTGCTTCTTCTCCTATAGCAGCAGCAGCAGCAGCAAGCAGCAGCCTTCAGCTAATTGCTCCTCAAGCAGTCCTTCTGGCCACCAGCATGGCTTGAGAGACTCATGCTTTACTAATTTTCCTGTCTTCCCCTCTCAGCCAATCCCCTCTAGGGAGCCCTCCTCCTTCTCCCCCTCTTTTTAAAACTTGTTTTCTAGAGAAGGATTTTTATTTTATTTTTTTGGCAGTGTGTAGTTGAGAGCCACCTGGTGCTTGTTGCTTTGCTGACGGACTCTCTCTCTCCCTCCTCCCGCCCCAAGCACCCCTTCTATAAAGAAAGGAGGCCGTGTGGGTAAGATCTGGAAGAAAGGATATAAGTGCAGACAAATTCTAAGAAAGCAGTTTATAAGCTGGTCCGAGGGAAATACAGATATCCATAATTAGCTCCCCTTGCTTCCCCTCCTGCTAACTTCCCTGGAGGTCTCCAGCGCGCTCTCGCTCTCTCTTTTTCTTTCTTTCTTTCTCTCTTACTCCCTCTCCTATTTATTTTAACGAATCAATGATTTCTGGCTTCCGTTGCTGAAACAAAAAAAGGGGGGGACTGCACTTTTAAAGCTTACTCTTCCTTTTGAGCGTCTCAAGATTTATCACTCCCCAACTCACCGTGAAATAAGCCCCCCTTAAATGAGCCAATTTCTAATTGCTAACATGACTCGACTTACCAAATCACGCCTTGGACTTCAAAAGAAAATAAGAGGGGGAAATGGGGGGGGGGGACTTTTATTGGCATTGCAAAGGTTTGCCCATAAAATCTGTCTGTTTTTTTTATTATTAATGCAATTTCCTTTACCAGAAAGAAGCACATTTTCCATTTTGAAAACTTTTTTTTGGGTAACCATCTATTGTTTATGAAGGGCAAGTAGTGATTTATTTCCCACAGAAGGTGCTGTTATTATCCACCCCTCCCAGGGAATTTGTCATGTTCCACAAGGGCTATCATGACAGATATACTAGGCTTTTCCTGTGATGAACTCTGTTGTTGCCAACACTTAACAGGCTTCCAGTGGGATGTGCCAAATTTGTATACCTTCCTCGATGTTAAGGAATCAGAGACTGCCCCCCCCCTCTGGATAGTTCCTAAGGACCTGTGAGATTACTCTGCTGTTAGAGAGTTACATGCCATGACAGTGTTGTGCTGGCATACGCCAGCATAAAGTAATTATTGCAACATTAGCCTTCCAAATTAAAAGACAGAAAGAAGGAAATTCTCTCATATGTAAACATACGGATTACTTGGAAGAAAGCATGATCTGAATAAAATGCTGATCCATGGAATGCAATGGAAAAATAGCCAGGGCATTTATATTATATGCATTTGGAATCAATTTTTCCTTGACTAGCAGAACATATGTACAGAACAAATAGTTCTCAGATTGGATTGATTCATTAGCTTGGGCTTTCGAGTGTATTGGGAATGCTGCAGCAGAAAATTAGGAATTATTTTCTTTAATTATGATGTGCACTTTGTTACCAAAGACTCATTTCTGAAATTTATGGGCTATGATTCTGGGGGAAACATTTAAACAGCCTTCAAAATGAAAAAGAAAAAGAAAAGTCTAGTTCTGGAATTCATGTGTTTTATTACGTTGTTTGTGCCATTCTGAAATAGCTGTTCTTAATGTTTGATCCACGCGCTAAACGCTTTGGAAAGTTGTGGGGTAGCATTTGATTTAGGGAACGGTTGAGGTCTTTATTTACAGAGAAAAGGGGGGAAGCTATTGGGAACATACAGAAGCATAGCCATGTTTGTCTGTAAAAACAACAAAGAATTGTGCGGCACCTCTTCAATTTTATTATGGCATAAGTTTTCATGGACTACTACATCAGTTGCATAGTCCTCAATTGGCAAGTTTATATAATACAGGAGGGGGAATGTGTACATTGGGGAATTACATAGAGGCCCCAGAAATTATGGATATCTACTATAATCCAACTCACTCAGTGATATAACTAGCTGCTTAATAGGGTTATGAATGAAATGTCTGATAATCAGGCCAATGGCACATCTAGTTCTCACAGTGGCCAGTGCCGGATTTACGTATAAGCTAAACAAGCTTTAGTTTAGGGCCCCTCTCTCTTGGGGGCCCTCCAAAAATTCAAAGCAAAAAAACCCCCGATGTACATTTCCAAAATATAAGTTAAAAAACAAATAAAACCTACATACAGCAATAGTGTTGTGTATTGTGTAGGCTCCTATGATGTAAGTAATGGGCGCCGCCTGCTAGCCGGCTTCCTAAAATATCACTGGTTTGCTCGATTCTATATATATGGTGGCTACATTCTGCATGGACTGGTGGCATGGCAACATGTGCAAATGGCTTTAGATACCTATTAGGTCCATAAATTACCATGTAGCATATACAGTGGTACATACGCTTCAGGTTACATATGTTTCAGGTTACAGACTCCGCTAAACCAGAAATAATGCTTCAGGTTAAGAACTTTGCTTCAGGATGAGAACAGAAATCGTGCTCTGGCGGCGCGGAAGCAGCAGGAGGGACCATTAGCTAAAGTGGTGCTTCAGGTTAAGAACAGTTTCAGGTTAGGTACGGACCTCCGGAACAAATTAAGTACTTAACCCGAGGTACCACTGTATTCAACACAAAGAAACAGCAACAATTTGTTGTTGTCAAAGGACAGCTGGACATATAAAGGGCCCCATTACCTTTCGTAGCTTAGGACCTCATCCAACCTAAATCCGGCCCTGACAGTGGCCAACCAGATACACCTGCCTGTGATACATTTTGCCCTTGTAGAGGTAAATTTCAGCCCAATGGATAGGTTGACCCCCTTTACAAAGATACTTTTGCCCTAATCTAGAAAGAGAGCCACCCAAGGGACGCATGCTTCGGTTTATGTGCATGTACATGGTGGCATTTATCTGTGCCCATTGAACGGCTTGAATGTGATCTTTGATATGGACAATTACATAAGATGAGTCCTGTTGGATCAGGCCAATGGGCCCATCTGGTCCAGTATTTTGTTCTTACAGTGGCCAACCAGATGTCTATGGGAAGCCCACGAGAAGGACCTAAGTGCGACCGTACACTCCCCAGTTGTGATTTCAGCAAATGGTATTCAGAGGCATGCTGCCTCTGACTATGGTGGTAGAACACACACATCAGAGTTAGTAGCTGCTGATAGATTCATCCCTCATGATTTTGTCTAATCCAGGCTTCCTCAACCTCAGCCCTCCAGATGTTTTTGGCCTACAGCTCCCATGATCCCTAGCTAGCAGGACCAGTGGTGATGGGAATTGTAGTCTCAAAACATCTGGAGGGCCGAGGTTGAGGAAGCTTGGTCTGATCCCTCTTAAAGCCATCTAATTTGAATGTTTATCCTGATTCAGGCAACTAGAGATGATGTGTGTGTCTAGTTGCACATCAGTAGAGCTGGTCAGTGGCCTTTATCTAAACAAGATCTGTGATACAATAGTGATGAAAATTGCAAGCAGTGTTCCATTTTTCAGTAGTGCTAATTCGTTAACTGTTACTTCAGTAATTTTACAGGCAAATCCTATTTATCTTTTAAAAACAACAACAACTATGAAGCCCCATTGAGTTCAGTGAGGCTTACTCCTAATAAGTGCACATATAGGACTGCAGCCTTAATGTGCAATGCGCTTTCAGATTTTGGTTTTGTGGGTTTTTTTGAGGGAGGAGGGCAGTTATATTTTTAAGATATGTACAGTGTTCTTACATTTTTAAAAAAAGAAATAATAAAGGCTTTATTATATGCAGCAGTTGGGGGCATGGCTACGTACTCTAAGGGTCTGGGACACGTGCCCATGGTGCAAGTGTTTTGTTATGTTACATTGCATATAAATACTCTAATTTATCTGTATAGCTCCCCCTGGGAAATTAAGATGGGTGGCAGCGGCTGGGAACTCATGCACCCACTTGGTTATTACGTTGCCTCAATGTGGGTCTCCCCTTCCACCTGGTCTGGAAGCTCCACCTGGTGCAAAATGCTGTGGTTGGACTATTGATGGGGTCAGACTACCACCAGCACAGCACACCAGTGCTTAAAAGGTTGTACTAGCTATCCAGGTTCAAAGTTCTTGTAGTAATGTACAAGGCCCTTAGCAACCTGGGCCCAGGATAACGCGCAAGTACTCATTAGGGTATTTGGGTCTCTTCCTCCATGACATCTGAAGGAGGAGAGTTCCTGCAGGTCTTGGACTGGTGTCTAGATGAAGGCAAATAAGCTGAGCTTGAATCCCAGCAAGATAAAGGCTCTGTGGGTGAGTAGATTTTGTGTGTGTCAGGCTTCAGCTGGTTAGACAACTGCGGCTGTTCCTGGACCAGGGCTGCTTGTCCACAGTGATTTAGGAACCGGTAACTTCAGAACCGGACTACTCCAATGCACTCTGCATGGGGCTTCCCTTTTGCTTGATGTTAGTGCAAAATTCTACAGCATAATTGCTTACAGGAGTGTAAGCGTGTTGCACCTGTGCTCAAACATCTGCTCTGGCTGCCAGTTCAATACCAGGTTGAGTTAAAAGTGTTACGACTGGTATATACATCCCTGACTGGCTTGGGACCAGTTTACTTAAGGGATTGTCTTACCCTATATGTGCTGTCTCAATCAGTCTACAGAACTTGACTTCTACAAGTGTGGTGCAATGTCCATTCTGCAGTCATGGCCTTAGTCTAGCAGGACTTGCAGTTTGGGCAGGTGCCATCTTTGTGTTCTTCTAAATGTCTGTTGAAAACATTTCTGGTTGGGCGAGTATTCGGACACATGGTTAGTTACCTGTTTCCTTGTTTTTAGATGTTTTTAACAATTATATATATTAACTGTAACTCTGTACTGTTTTTAACACTTGATTGGGAGCCGCCCAGAGTGGCTGGGGAAACTCAGCCAGATGGGCGGGGTATAAATAATAAATTATTATTATTATTATTATTATTATTATTATTATTATTATTATTATTATTATTTCATTTTTTTAATAAATATTTATTGAGATTTTTTTTAAATACAAATTGCAAAAATAATAAACAATATAACATATATCATAACACATTTTTCAAAACTTCTTTGGGCTCCCTCACGTCTCCCACTCCCACTTACATCATTGTAAATTTTTTCCAGCAATTTATCATCTTATTTATATTCTTAAATCTTGTTCAATTAATTTAATCTAATCTCCAAAAGTTTTATGTTTTCCTCAATCTCACTTATCGTCAAATTCAAATCTAATTCAATGGTAGGCAATTATTTATGATCTAGCATCCTTCTTAGCATTCGACCAAATTACAATACTTTTGTAAATAAATCTTGAATTTCTTCCAGTCTTCTTCAACCCTCTCTTCTCCCAGGTCTCGAATTCTACCAGTCATCTCGGCCAGTTGCATATAGTCCATCAGCTGCATCTGCCACTCTTCCAGTGTGGGTAGATCTTGAGTTTTCCAACTCTTAGCGATAAGTATCCTTGATGCCGTTGTTGCATACATAAAAAATGTTCGGTCCTTCTTTAACACCTTCTGGCCGACAATGCCCAGAAGGAAGGCCTCTGGTTTCTTAGTGAAGGTATACTTAAATACCTTTTTCAACTCATTATATATCATTTCCCAGAAGGCCTTCACTCTAGGGCAAGTCCACCAGAGGTGAAAGAATGTTCCTTCATGTTCTTTACATTTCCAACATTTATTATCAGACAAATGGTATATTTTGGCAAGTTTAACTGGGGTCATGTACCATCTATATATCATTTTCATTACATTTTCCTTCAAAGCATTACATGCAGTGAAGTTCAGCCCAGTGGTCCACAACCTTTCCCAGTCCTCAAACATGATATTATGCCCAATATCCTGAGCCCACTTTATCATAACCGATTTAACCATTTCGTCTTGTGTATTCCATTTCAGCAGCAAGTTATACATTCTTGATAATACCTTAGTTTTTGGTTCTAACAATTCTGTTTCCAACTTCGATTTCTCCACCTGGAACCCTACCTTTTTATCATTTTTTTTATTATTATTATTTCAATTGCATTTTTTTACAGATATGTTTCCTGCCCTGGGCTGCTTTTGGGGGGGGGATAGTGGGGTATATATTTGATAAGGAACACCTGATCACTTGTAGATCAAAGAGAACTTTTGGGGGGTTTCTGTTGGTTTGGATGCATGGCTCATAACTCCTAGAATCTGTGCTTTCAGGCATTTTCAGGTAGTGGTTCAGGTTTCTGTTCAGTTTTATGATGATTCTTAATGTTCTATTCTGTATGGTTATTTTCGATTCAACTCTTCGAAATGCTAGTGGGCAAGTGGTATATAAATGCTTTAAATAAATAATGCGGCAAATTTATAAAGTTTAAAAAAGAGCAAAGGAAAGAGTAGGAGATCCAGGGCCATTTGCAAAAGACCTGGGTTAAAAGCCCCTTGGGCCACCCCACCCCCCAACAATGCTCCTGCTGTTAAAAGTTCTGCTTAGATCCTCTTTGCAGCTTTGGTTTGATTGCATGAACAAAATGTTTTATTTAAAAATAATCTTAGAAACTATCCTATTAAATCCAGCTACAGCAGGTGCAATATTTGGTGAAGAAACACTCATGGGCTCCTTTTTTCTGTATACTGTGTGATGACAGGATGGGCACTTACAAAACAGAGGCCCAATGAAAAGCTGACATAGCTTTTTAGATTATATCTCACTCCTTTTTTCCTACTTTCTGTATAGCCTTTCTTTTATAGCACAGTGGAATCCCTAAGTACCCTACTACTTTGTATTGTTAGGCCCCCTCTTAGGTTAGCCTGAAAAAGCCTGAGAAAAGTTCCAGAGGAAAGATGCACTATTTAACGGAATTCAATCTGCCCCAATAGATCTGAATCACTAACATAAATGTATGAATGTAGATTATATCTCTGTAATGAGGCCTGAATCATTCTCAGTTACTTCAAAGGACTGAAATTCAACCTTCCTTTTTAGCAGCAACAATCAGACCTTAATGGGTTCCTTTATTAATTGTTCCCCCTACTAGGTTTGAAAGGGAGCTATCTTCAGTACAGGTCCTAGGTTAGAAGAGGTACCTACTACCTCTAAAATTGTGTTTCATTCTCTCTCTCGCTCTCTCCCCTTCAAGACCTTTGCAAATTTGCAAATTATTCATCTTGATGTAGTCCTACAAACATTTGTGAACTCTGACACATCCGTGCTGCAACGGGCTCATGGTGCAATTCAAAAAACAGAAAAGAGGTGTCACAATTTCACTTTATCAACTCAGTGTTTTGTTTTGTTTTTCAGGGCAAAGAATAAACCCTGAGCTTTTCACATTGAAGCAATAGGCTACCCCAGCAGAGGATATATGCTCAATCCATTTTAAATGATTTTGTAACATGATGAAACTGTATTCCTATTGTCTACTTTGTTTTTCACTTGAAAGTATTACCTTTACCCAAAGTTTATAACAAAGCAGTAGCCAGCCCCTGCCATGTTATTTTAGCTATCAGACATAGGAAGCTGTCGTATACAACACACACATACACACACACACACACACACACAGAGAGAGAGAGAGAGAGAGAGAGATGGATAAACTGAGTCATGGCACCAATTTTTGCATTACAGCAGGAATGAGAAAACTTTGGTCAGAGATTATGGGAGTTTTAATCCCACAACTTCTGCAGGGCCACAGGTTTCCCATCCCTGCATTAGAGAGATCATGTGGTTTCTCTTATGGAAACCATTACACATAAAGATTATACTTTAAAAACTAAGGGTTGTATATGACCCAAAGGCCACACACCTATGTCACGGCATACCCATTAAAACCAGGCCAGATTCTGCCAGCGGAGGTCCCTGCAAGGACTTCCAAAAGTGCAATGGGGCATGCCCTGCCTCTCCTCTCCCTGCAAAACCCCCTATGCAAAATTGTCTTGGTGGAGTCAGGAGAGCCCCTGGAAAAGCAGATTGCTTAGGGGTACACTTGGGTAATAAGGCACCCTGAGCGATGACAAAATTTGGTCTCCCCCTCTACCTAAATATTTATTATTTTCACAATAATTCATTTTGGTACAGTTGCTTGTTTATGGATCTTCTCTGTATGTACCCGTATAAATAGAGGTTTTACTATTGTGTTATGCACCCCCTTGGCTCAGCATTCTGTGCGGGAACAGCCCACACCATGCTAAATCTGGCACTGTCGTTCCATCAGGGATGCACAAATGCTTGCACTGATGGAGTGATCTGCTTAGTGCTGTCATAGCATGGTAAAAAATGTGGTGCACTGGGAAGGAAGAAAAGTTAGCATATAGAAAATTGCAGTACAAAGGGAGGGCAGGTGGTTGTTCTTTAACCAACCACAGTCCCAAGATGAGGTACAGCTGGCCTTTATAGGCAGGGGGCAAACTGGAGTGAAGCCTGCTCCACTTCAGTCCTCTCCCAGGCCACACCCATCCAGTCTGCCTGGATTGGTTGGTTTGGAATTATGAATGATGGGAAAACCCAACATTCCAAGCGGCCAGCCAGGACTGGGTTAAGTGGTCACATCCTTCCCAATGGAATTAAATTAGACTACCTTAACTCTATTATTTAAATGAGTTGCTATGAATATTACTAAGTTGAATATAACCCATATTTACAGAGCGAATGGAAAGTCTTTTCATTTTCATATCATTGTCTAAGGTTGAATTGAATGAAGTCCAGTTGCCTAGACTATGTGACAAGTTGGACAGAATCCAGTGCCCAAACTTACGAAATTTTATGGACTAAACACAGCAAAGAATGAGCTAAAAGAGGCATAGGCAAACTCCGGCCCTCCAGATGTTTGGGATTACAGTTCCCATCATCCCTAGCTAACAGGACCAGTGGTCAGGGATCCTGGGAACTGTAGTCCCAAACATCTGGAGGGCCGGAGTTTGCCTATGCCTGAGCTAAAATATTTTCCCCCTCCATGTGAAACACAGGGGCAGTGTTTATATCAGTTCTCTTAATTATCTTGGAAAGTAACACTTAAAGCACACATCAGAATTGATATTCTCAGTGTGTGCATGCCAAGGGTGAGCATAGCTACCATACTTTTTTAGCTAATGATGCTAAGAGCTGCTTTCCCCCCTTGGGAATGAGGAAAGAAAGTAGAAAGCAAATGTCATCGAGCAATAGTTTTGCCGAAAACACCCCCTCCAATTTTCTGATTTGTCTGGTTTTCTTAGAGATGTATTAAGGTAAAGGTAAAGGGACCCCTGACCGACTCTGGGGTTGCGGCGCTCATCTTGCTTTATTGGCCGAGGGAGCTGACGTACAGTTTCCGGATCATGTGGCCAGCATGAATAAACCACTTCTGGCGAACCAGAGCAGAGCACGGAAACACCGTTTACCTTCCTGCTGGAGCGGTATCTATTTATCTACTTGCACTTTGACGTGCTTTTGAACTGCTAGGTTGGCAGGAGCAGGGAGCTCACCCCGTCGCAGGGATTCGAACCGCCGACCTTCTGATTCACAAGTCCTAGGCCCTGTGGTTTAACCCACAGTGCCACCTGCGTCCCACAAAGATGTATTAGCTAGCAGCATATTTGGCTTTTGTGCCTTAGGTACAAGGCATATCCTTCATATGTTTTGCTGATTCAGACATTTAACACTAGGTTATCTATGGGAAGGAAACAATCAGGATTGTTTGCGTAAAAAGTCATGTCTTCACCCAGGATTGGACTTGGGTATTTCAAATTTCAGTGGTGCCCTGTGGGAAGCCAAAATTTGGCGCCCTCTCACCTTCCATGCTGCATGTGCACTACAAAATAGTTGTGATAGCCTATGGTGCCTTTCCCCCCAACTTGGTGCCCAGAGCAGGGAAACTAATCACACTGCCTGAAAATCCACCTCTGTGGGCACTATAGGTAGCCATCTAATTCTGATTTGATTAAAATAAACCAAAGGTGGAAAACAAAATGCTAATCTAGAACAGCCACATAACAAACCGAAAGATGCTAGACCCATTCATAGTTTTGGGCAACAATGTTATTCAGTAGCCATACTTCAGTTTATGAGTTTTTAATAACTTAATTTGTTCTTCACAGTGTGTCTCAATGTAATTTCAGATTCTGAGTTAAGAGTTGTTTTAACTTCCTTTGAACCTTTAAATCTCAATGTTAAATCTTACCCACAGTTCATGTTGACTGTGCACCAGATCACTGTTACCCAACGATAGTGCATAATCAACTCAGTAGCATTTGATTTCATTATTTGAAACTTATTTGAAGATTGATGTTGACAGGATAGTTGACATGTAGTCGTGTTTCATATTTGACAGCTGTCAGCTGGTAATATTTTATACTCAATGCCTTCAAAAGCCAAAAATCTGGAGAATTTCAACATACAAACGTTGAAAATTGGACTAATATTGAATAACTGCAATAACTAATTTCATTTTTACTATGGAGGCCAGCTTTATATTTTGGGGTATTCCCTCAGAGCTATCCCAATGGATGAGAGAGATCAGGAGTTTGGGAGGGGAGGGCTGTAAGTTTCAGTATCTGTTCTATATCATTCATAGAGGAAGATTAGACCATGCTACAATGAGGAAAGGGAAAGAGAGAAAAACAGGTATCTGTGCATAAGGCACTCAGTTTTCTGTTCCTCAGTTCTGCACATGTATTGCAAGGTCATAGGTAATTGGCAATTGCATTCAGCAGTATGGAGACCATGCTGTTGCAGAATTGTGACCCATCTTGCTTCCCCAAGAAGGGCTCCTGAACAAGTGACCTCTGGAAATTGGTAACAGGTACCTGGTTGCTGGTTTGAGAAAAAAATGTTGAAATATGGTGCCTCATTTCCTAAAAAAAAACTGCTGGAGGCCAACTGGTCAGTCAGGTTCAGTCTTTCTTTTATGGACTCCCAAGCCAGCTTCAATTTGAAGGGGAGAGCTAAGGTGTATATAAAAGCCACTGCTCATTCCCAGCATTGCTATTGTCATTTTTCTTACTTTATTTTTTGTATCTTTGTGAAGCTAAATTACCTGCCAATTGCTGTAGGCCACATGGCTTGGGATGGACCGTACTTTTACAAGTTTGCTCTGGTTAGAATAATCTAATTAAATTGTGGGAAATGTCAGATTAAATCAGAACCTCTAAATACTGAAATGAATCAGGATTTAGAGCTATTAGCAAATTGCTTAGGCTTTCACAAACATCAGAGTGCATGAGCAAAAGCTTAATGATACGGTATCTTCTTTCGAGCATTATTTCAAATTCATCCAGCATGTTAGTTAGATTTAGTAAGCTGTCTGAAGTTTAGTCATTCTATCTTACAACCCTTTGAGAAATTGGCCACACAGATCCAAATCACTGCAGCCTCATGCTAAGCTCCCCCTAAACACGCCGCTAGGTTTGATGTGCACCTCATCCCAATGCAAACAATGGGATTTGAATTGCTTACGTTTCTATTTGCATGTGAAAAAATGGCATCTTCTTCTGAAAAATTGCAGCATATTAGAAAAGCCCAACGGGCGCTTTTCCAGAATCCACAGAGCAGCTAGCCACAGACTGTCCTAGCAAACCTACTTTGCCAACAGACAAGGCGTTTCTCCCATGTTTGTGAGCGTTGGAGCCACTTCTTACAAAAGTGGTCTCACTCTGGTCATTTCCCAGAAGCAAAGGGGTCGAACACATTACACCAAAACAGGCTGGGCTCCGGGAAAGAAATAAAGAAAGGAAATATCTGTGTTTCCTTGTCTTTGCTAGAACACGCACTGCCCCTCCCTGCTCTGCTCTTTACTATTTGCACGCCACCCTTCTATTATTGAGATCGTTTTTATGAAAGATGATTCACCCAATGTATTAGTTCAATGTCCTGTGTTTGACTGAGCTCCTGGTATGTCTCTGAGAAGCCAGCATACCTTCCCACCCAATCTCTGCCTCAGAGACTCTGGTGCTTCAATAGGGTGGTCATGTGTCCTACAGCACTGAGGACATTCTTTGTGTTCTATAGAATCTCAGTGGTCATTCTTATATTTTTTTGGGGGGAAATCCTTGTTTGAAGAGCTGTCTATTCCAAGTGCAATTTAAAGACAAAAGAATCATAAGAAAGGATAGCAGGGGTCCTCAGTTGCACACCAGCATTTAGTCCCTGGACGAAAGACTGAGAAGGGACACTCACCTGATCACCGTCTTGGGAATATAGGAAGCATTTACTTCTCTTTAAATTATAGTACTTAAAATTTAATATAAATTAGTATTTGCAAATTTTAAATATAAATTAGTATTTGCAAATTTTATGCAAACCACAAATAATACATACTGTATGTGGCCACTTTGATTTGAATTAGGAAACAGGCCATCATCTGTGTGCCAGCTAGAACTGAGCTCTAGGGCTGGACAATGTATCAATATATTATCCAAAATGGGTTTGAAGTCCACATCATGATAACGGTTTCATCATATTTGACATGGCAAAAATATATTTCAAATCACAATGAGCATGTGTGCTATGTAAATAATTGTGATATGGGGAAAATAGTGAAGCCTGTCACCACTTTTCTCGTGATTCTTGCTGCCCCTGTTCCTCTGTACAATAAAATAACAGTTGTAACAATATGTTAAAGGTACCATATTTCTCCATAAGATGCACTTTTTTCCTCCTAAAAAATAAGGGGAAATGTGAGTGCGTCTTATAGAGCGAATGGCGGTACGCAGAGAGGGAGAGCTGCGAAGCACCCCTTCAGTGAAGCGCCTCTCCTGCGAAGCGGGAGGAGGAACGGAGCACCGCTTGATGCCCTGGCTTCTGCCTTAGCCACACACAGCCTCTTCCAGGCAGGGGGGAACACACAGCCTCTTCCTTCATACTGCTGCCCTGAAGAGACTTCGCATGGCTATCCCAGAAGCCAGAACAGCAAGAGGCTATCCCAGAAGCCAGATTCCTCTTGCTGTTCTGGCTTCTGGGATTCAGAATATTTTTTTTTTCTTGTTTTCCTCTTCCAAAAACTAGGTGCGCCTTATGGTCTGGTGTGTCTTATAGAGCGAAAAATACGGTAAGTAAAAATGTATTGGTTTTAGGCCCCTAAGTAGTAGCCATTGCCAGGACATTACTCCATTCTTCTCTACACAGTTCCACCCTTATTTCAGACATCACGATATATCGGTGTGTCACAATGTTTAGCTGGTGATATAATGTTTTAAATCTTTCTCTTTGCATGGCAGCGCCACCCCCAGACCCAAATTTCTTATCACAAACTAATGTCGAACCTCCCTTCCATTTCAAAAACAACTGGCTCCGTGGCATGGGGGCAATTGTTTGTGATAAGGGCCACACCAAATGTCAAGACCTCTTGGGCTCACAGAATTAGTTCGACAGCTCTTTGGAGCTGCACCAGCATCAGGCGGCACTGTGCTGTGAGAGGCAGGGCCTTCCTGATCACAGGGGAAACCAGGGCCCTCCTGACCTCCGTAGGCTTGTTATGCAGAACACCTTCACATTTAGCCTGCCAAGATATCCTGGCCAGAACGAAAATCTTCTCCACCTATATTTATGTTCCTTTTATTGTTCTTCCTTTGACTGGGCAGGTATTGGCCTCAGTGCCTTGTTCAAAGACGACTGGAAATAAGGCTGGCAGTAAGATTGTGCACATGTTTTGACTGTGTGCACCGAATGCACATAGGGCAATGGTGGGAGAGTAGAGTCATGCCTGCCTGCCCCTGTTGCATGGTCAGCACAACTTCCGAAAAGGTCTACACTCATGTCAAAGCTGTAGGATCTTTCCAGAGTTATTCTAGAGATGCATGGGGTGGGCCAGGACAGGGGAACAATTCAGTTTTCACAATTATGACATGTACACAGTCCTGTTTTATTACAGCGATGCCACACATATATTCAGTCCAGGTTTCGTAATGTAAATGGCATATATGTATACAACAAAGTGTATATCTATTATGTATTAATATTAAAAAAATTATGCTGCAGAAATATAGCATTATATCCAACTTAATCATTGTGTGCATGGGACAACTGCAGCAATTTGTTAATTCTGTAATTCATGATATTTTTTTTGGCATTTTAGTGCAAATTTCTACTAATAAACACCTTTGGGTGTGCAGTTCTGATGAATGTATGCATTTTTGCAAGCACCCCTCCAATGTAATGCATTTTGATATGTTATTTTGATTAATAGGTGCATTTTTGTAAATGTTGGTTGGATAACTCCATTACAAAATTCAGGTAAGTTTGGATTTCAACAAATGGCTGTGTTTCAGTTCTCGTGCTGTTTTGAAAAGTGCAGATTTGATAGATTTGCCTTTAAATACAAACTGAATCAACCCCCCCAAATGCTAGATAAGACACATTCTGTTGCCCCCCCCAACCTGAAATGCATCAGGCTGCAGCAAACAACACTGGAATGAATCCAGAATTTTACTTTCATGAATCTTAATTTCATGAATCCAAAATCCTACTTTCCAAACATTTTGGATATATCTGGATCAATAAGCAAAGCTTTTCCGTGCATCCACACAATCATTTCAATCAAGCAACCTGATTCTTTTGACATTTCATGTTGCCAGACTAAAGGGAAATGTGTGACATTTTGTGCTACCAATAAGCCCGCAGAAATCCATCCATTTCATTGTGGCTAAAGGGCTCACCACAACTATCTCCCAGCCAGAGCCCAGCCCAAACCCCATCCGCTATGCTCGGGATAATTTTAGAGCTGGAGAAGGAAACCAGACAGTTTTGGGCCACAAATCCGTATCTTCTTTAAGTGGCTTAAACTCTTCTTTCATTTGAGGTTAGTAAAAAAATATGAATTTGTGGGATTTTGTGGTTGAGGCATTTGTCTTTATATGAAAACTTGAGGCTGATTTGGCTGCACGTTAGCAGTGATGGGTAAATGAACCCTCTGTGTTCTAAGGCAGCATACTTCTGAATACTACAACAAGGGAGGGATATTGTGTCGTCTTTATCAGCCAGCCCTACCATTGGGTAGAATGAGGAAGCCACATCAAGCAGCTGGTTTTGAGTGTCATGAAAGTGAAGCAAATTGTTGATGTATTATTGTTGTATTCTTACTGCCAGGAAAGAGAAGATATGCTTTGGGGGTTTTCTGCCGTAGGTGCTTATAAACCTTTATCGGCCTTGGATACTATGGACCGTGACTTGAGTGGGGAGAGTTTGATACTCTGACTCAGGCAGCAAAATGCCAGATCAATGTGCCTCACCCAGTGGTGGAGCAAGCTGATTGGGTGCCTGGGGCGGCATGCGTGCCCGTGCCCAGGGGCAGGGCCAGCCGCCCGTGGGGTGGGGGCCAGCTGGGGCAGGACGCTCCGCGGGGCCTCTGAGGAGTCTGCCTGCCTCCTCCCACTCAGCTGCCCTACAGCTGAGGGGGAGGCGGCGGGTGGACTGTTTGGGGCAACATGGAGCCTGTCCCAGGAGAGACGCATGGCTTGGGCGCGCTGCAGACCCCATGGTGAGTGCCGCCCAGCATTTTGTCACACCCCCCCCAAGGTGACATCTGGGGGAGCCTGTCTCCACCACACACACCCTCCCCCCTCCCCTGGCCTCATCATCACCACCATCTCTATATTTTTGCTGCTGCTTCAATAGCACCAACACAGGCAAAATATGGGCTCTCACCCCACAATGCCTCACTCTGAGGAAGGACCCTATGTCCAGACAGCCCTTCCTCAGACTGAATCATTAGGGTGACCAGAGCGAAATGGCCTTAGAGAGCCCCATAAGAGCAGCACCAGTCAGATTGCTGCAACAGCAAGTACTAAGATTGTAACAGTGTAAAAAAGAAGAAGAGGAGGAGGAGGAGGAGTTTGGATTTGATATCCCGCTTTATCACTACCCTAAGGAGTCTCAAAGCGGCTAACATTCTCCTTTCCCTTCCTCCCCCACAACAAACACTCTGTGAGGTGAGTGGGGCTGAGAGACCTCAGAGAAGTGTGACTAGCCCAAGGTCACCCAGCAGCTGCATGTGGAGGAGCGGGGAAGCGAACCCAGTTCACCAGATTACGAGTCTGCTGCTCTTAACCACTATACCACACTGGCTCTCAGTGTGAGCAGTATGGGAGCTCCCTGGGTCCATCTTGCCCCACAATACCTCAATCTAAAAACCACCCCTCCTAAAATTAAGGCATTGGGGTGGCAGGAAGTGGAGATGAGCCATGGGTGTAGGCCATGGGGGCGCCACTCTGCCACCCCACCCAGTCCACCACCTGAGAAAAATGTCATAGGTTGCCTCAGGTTGCTTAATGTGACGTCTACTCTGATCATTGAGGAAAAAGTTCTTGACTAGATGGCAGAGCAGTATTTTCCTTATGAGTAATAGGTGGTAGGATTGCAGCCTCTGTAATTTTGCTACTTTTCCTGCAATAGGAAAACACTTTTCATCAGTTTCACTGGCAGTGACAGCAAATTGATGCATCCACAAATGGCAAAGTTATTAGCTCAGTCTTCCTGCTCCATCGGCCTTATAGTAACATAGCTTCCAGCTAAGAAAAGAAGGAAACACCTTTTGTTTATTCTGTGGCACGTGAAAGACTTCTTCCTTTACAGCTCCAGTGGAAATACTGATTGCTTCATAAACTACATTTTGGGTTATTAGAGTTGCAAAAAAATGTCAGAGGTTGCCCGGACGAAGAGTGAAATTTCCCTGTAACAGGCATTCAGTTAGTCAGCACATATTTTTGCTTCCTTGAACTGGGAGGAAAAAAAATAAGAAACTTTAGAGTAAAAGCGGTATTGTGGTGCCACGTTCTTTCTGAAGGGATTGGGTTTCCGACAGTTGATTTTAATTATAAAAAGAAAGAAGAGATGTCTCAACGCATTGTATGTTTTGGAGTCCAAAGCCTAAAAGCTTAATATAACATATTACTTTTGGAAGATGTAATTTTCTCCCACAAAGAACACACAAAAAAGCAAGGCCAAAAACATGTCTTAAGTGCTCATGGCCTGTTAGGCAAAACAGACAGAACCAAGTGCAAAAAGCCCAGGACTTTGAAACACTAACCAGCTGGAATTTTACTGGTTTGAGCAGTAAACCTGCATTGTGCTGGTTTGCTAGTATTCAGGAGTGAAAACTCACACAATCCAGGTTTTACCAGGTTGTAGGGCACCATATTCTTCCATGCCCTACCACGTTCTTCCATGCTTTGCCCATAATCCACCAAGTTCCCCCCTCTCTCTGCCTCCTAGCTCCACCTAGAGGTCCAGTATCTTTTAAAACTTAGAACTGGCAAGCTGACTTCTAATAGTGGAACTTGGGTGAGTTGTGCTGTAGATGTATTTTGTACTGTGGCACAGTGCTTTGAAGTGTTGGATCGGGCCAGACAGTCACAGAAGTCCACAGTTTTCAGGCTTTGCTCATGGTAATTGTGTTTTCAGGGCTTCTGGCATCTAATCAGCTTCATAAGAGAGAATTTGTAGCGTGGCGGTGCCCCTCTTCCCTCCAGGGTTGTATGTTTTAATTTTTTTTTTAAGGTTTGCTTTCCACTGTTTATAAAAACACATAGAGACACACACAGTTAAATGGCTTTTGGCAAATGCACCTTCCTATCATGCTGTACACTGTGTCCAACGTGTGTGCTTGCTGATCTGTTCCTCTGATACGGTGAAGGCTGATAAACTTCCCTCGGGACATCTATGCTTTGGGTTTCTTTTGGAGAGATGGGGGCGTTGGCTGGATGCTTTCCCAACACAGATCTGACTGCTGTGGTCCAAGCAAAAGCATCCTTCTGAATGAGGGGCCCTTTGTCCTCCAGTATTGCCCAAAGAACCACCACTGGTGATAAGTGGGGTGGTGGGCATGACTGGCAGCAGGGGCAACATTGGTGCTTCTAACCCTGTGCCATATAGGGCAGGGGTGGCCAACTCCCAAGAGATGGCGATCTACTCACAGAATTAAAAGCTGGCATTGATCTACCCCTGTTTTTTGGGGGGTTCAGATCAAAGTTGTTGAGCTTTTTAGGCTAAGCTGTTGGCCATTCATAGGGTGAAACGGGAACAGCCACTCACCAACAGATCACAGGGGAAACAAACAGGTCTGGATTCTGTTTTGCCAACGCTAAGAAAAGGGACCCAGCGATCGACTGCGATCTACCAAAACCTTCCTGGGGACCTACCAGTAGATCACGATCGACCTGTTGGACATCCCTGATAAAGGAACTTAGGAAGCTGCAGTCTACTGAGTCAGACCATTAGGTCCATCCGTCTGCATTGGCTGGCAGCGGTTCGCCATGACTTCAGGCAGGGGTCTATCCCAACCCTGCCAGGAGATGCTAGTGGTTGAACCTGAGACCTTCTGCTCTAACACTGAGCTACGGCCCTTTCCTGTGAGACCTGCCTCAATGTCAAGAACAGCTAGATCTGTTTGTCGTTTACCTCATTTACTGAGCCTTTCAACTGTAGGTAGCAGCTTCACAGTGAAGCATTTTCAGGTCCTGAACGGACTCCTCCCACTCAGGCACCTGTTGGGCTGTGCCACTTAAGGTTGAAAACAGGGGACTGTTTGAGTCTTCATGTTGTAAGAGAAAGTGCTTGGTTGCTGATGAATTGGGGTAAAACTCTACTCTGGGCTCCACTGCTTATAAATTTGCAGTCACTTCCCTCCAAAGTGGACCTAAGTTCAGGACCTGGTCTACCACATTAAAAAGTGCCTAAGATGTACACAGAGCATTTTTATTTTATAATGACAGTAAATTATGAGAAGTTAAATTGCGCAGCCATGGGAGGCAGATGTTGATCATTAATATATTGGCATATTTTTTTGTGCTGCACTCCCCTGTGTTCATTTCACATTGGTATGGGCTCTTTAAAACAAAGCTGGGGGTGGGGGTGGGGGTGGGACACCCTAAAGACCTGCCATCCCTTATTTCTGTCTTTACAGCATTTTTGCTACATTGCAATACAACCTGAAGCTATTGAATGCAATCCTTTTCTTCTTTCCTATTTCTCTGCTCTCTTAAAGGATACATCAGACTCCAAGCTTTCTGACACATTAATTGCCGGTATGGTTTGTGTGTACAGATTTTTCACTGGGTAATTCACCGATTGTGAAAGCAAATCCTATTATGTATTCAAGGATGGCAAATAACTCCATAAATGCATCCATTACACCAAATGGCCGGTTTCATAAATGCTAACCCACCCATTCTGAACACTGCAGCATTTTGTAAAATGCTAGATGGCACTGCTAGTCAGGGATTTCTATGAAACAGCTGGATTTCATAAAGCTAATTCTGCAAGCTACAAAAGGGCATGTAAGGCATTATTTCAGCCTGACAGCTAGTGCTACAATGCACTTGTGGAAATGTTTCCGCTATGGCATTAGCAAATTTGGAATCCAGGACTATCAGTGCTAAGCAGAATTTGTCCTTATTGATTCTATCCCTTTAGCAGCATAACCTGGTCCTGGTCTCTCTCACTTGGTGTAGCATTGTAGTGGCTGTGACTCCGATACCTATTTTATAAATATTGGGATGCAGCCAATGCTAGTCCTACTTAGAGTAGACCCATTTATGTTAACAGGCATGACTAACTTGGATTCATTAATATCAAAAGGTCTACTCTGAGTAGAATTTATTTGGCTACAACCCATATGACTAAATTGAAAACCAAAATTGAAAATTGAAAAAATAATAATTTCCCACAATGTTCAGGGGCAAATTCGGGTTCCCAAAACTAGGGGTCTATTCTTTTTGTGGGGGTGGGAAGTATTTCAGTTGCAGGCAATAGGATAACTTACCGTATTTTTTGCTCTATAAGACTCTTCCCTTCCAAAAAGTAAGGGGAAATGTGTGTGCGTCTTATGGAGCGAATACAGGCTGCACAGCTATCCCAGAAGCCAGAACAGCAAGAGGGATCACTGCACAGTGATCCCTCTTGCTGTTCTGGCTTCTGAGATTCAGAATATTATTTTTTCTTGTTTTCCTCCTCCAAAAACTAGGTGCGTTGTATGGTCTGGTGCATCTTATAGAGCGAAAAATACGGCAATTCCTTCTGCACCACGTTCTGGCTTCTGAGATGCAGAATATTATTATTTCTTGTTTTCCTCCTCCAAAAACTAGGTGCGTCTTATGGTCTGGTGCGTCTTATAGAGCGAAAAACGCGGTACATGGCAACACAGGTAAGGGGTAGAGGATTAGCTCTTGGCACAATAATATCACCAAGCACATTCTTTTCATGTGTGTGTGTTTTAATTTGATTCTACACAAATTAATGCTCTTCACTACTATGGGAACTGTCAAGCGCTGCCCCTTTGAACTGTGATTTGATAGCTGTGATTGTCATTTTGCTGGTGTTGAATAAATGATGTATTGTAGTGAATTTGATGCTGAATACTGATTTCCTGTTCAGAGGTTATTTATCTTTAGCCAATGAACAAATAAGCACAGCTTTCCAGAAATTATATTTGTATATTGGTGTTTTGTGGACCTTTATTTTGAAGGCCTGGGCTTATTCTAAACGCAATAGATGCCTTTTGTTTCAGGACATGATCACTCAACATTGTCACTGATTTGCAGTTAATTTAAGGCAATCTGGGAGCAAATTTGCATGCTCACTACTGCAAATCATTATTATTTGAAATCATAAGGATGTGCTCAGCTGTCCTTCCAAAGCCATCTTTCATGCGCATCAGACATTAACTCAACTAATGTCTGTTCTTTTAAATCCATGAAGTTATATCAGTTTGGCTGTAATCAGTATATTTTGTGGATAATCATGAGCAAACAAATGTAATAATCTCAGACTGAATCGGTGTGGCTCCACTAATTCATTTGTCTGTTGTCCTTTAATTCTGCATAATTTATTTGCTGTAAACTGGAGAGGTGCTCATTAATCATAAATAATGTAGGTGTGGATTAGTTTCATAGAAGAGCAAGCTGAGTAAACAGAAATACTCAAAAGCATCCGCTCTATTATTAATTAGTGCAACAGAATAACTTATAATGGACACACATCATCATAAAGTTCCAAAAGCTTTAGATCTGGGACAAATGAATCTAATATTTAAACTCTCCTAACGTTGATAATGGGATTTCCCTAACAGAAGACAATCCGCTATGAAGGTACAATTAATAATGCAATGAAAAGTTCTTTCACAGTTTTCCCCACCGTCAATTAAAGAGAAAAGTAATTGCATTTGAGAATTATCAAGTGGGGAGAGATTTTGTTAGAGTCTTTTCTTCCATTCTCCAAGTTATCTCTCCAGTGGTCTGTATTCTGCCATCTTCCTGAGTGCTCCCATTTCCTGAAAACCTTGTGATATCTTTGGCTTGGCTTTATTCTAAGTGTGAGGTGGTAGGGAAGCTGCCTCCTAAGCACATGATACTTTTCTTTTCTTTTTCTGAAGTGAATGGTTTTTTTTTTATTTTGCTTTTAAAGAAATCAACGCATAAAGTGTTGTTGTTTTTAAGGTAATATTTTTTGTTCTTTCATTTAGTTTAAAACAAACAAACAAACCAAAAAACCACACAAACAAACCAAACCAGTGAATCACCACTCTTGGGCATTTAGTAGCCAGTCTTCCCAGCATGCAACAGCAGGTGAAAGCAGGGATGAAGTTCCAACCCTCTGTTATCATCCTTCTGCTCAGACTTTTAGTCTTTCAAATGCTCAGACTAGTACTAAAGCCCCCCTTTCTCACCACTTAAGTTCCAGAACCCACAGGTGGCTGGGACCATTTTTAAAGTTCTGCTCCTTTATGCATACCCTGCAAGAACCTATTCCAGATCCTTTCAAGCCCCACTTTTCACCTTTATTTTCATTGGAATGTCTTGTTTCCCTTTCCCTCTGGAATCCCCTTCCCCTCTATTCAGCACCAATATATGCTAGGGCTTTGTTCAGCTGCAATGCATTGGAGCTCAGTTCTGGCACCTCTCAGGTAGGCACCATTGCCCTTATAAGAGAACAAGGGAGGTGTTTGTGGTGAGTTCTGGCTTCTCTTTTTTTCTAGAAAAATAGCTCTGAATATATGCACTCTGCTCCCACCATCTCACCACTCCCATTTACTATATTTTTCAACCATCCCCATCTCTCTGTCCAATGGATGAGCCATCCGGAGGATATTCTGTAACTTCCTTCTAGAGCGACTGATCAGATTTCATTTGTTTGCACAAACATAGTAAATTCAAAGACATGCCAGGTGTTAGCTGACACCTACAGTGCTCTCTCTTAAAGGCAAAACTCCTTCATTATTTTTATTTTTAAAAGGACTAAGCAAATTAATGCAAGAGTGAGCATGATGTTTTTATACCCCTTTTAATATTCTCGTTGCAGAGTGGTACTTGCCTGAGGTCGAAGTGTTTTTGATTAACTCCCTGCGCTAATGAAAGCCATGAGAACGGCCGCATGCAGGAGTTCGCGCTTTCTGGTGTTACTTATAAAACTGCAGAAGTTTTACAGTCTTGAACATGGCAGGCTCCCCTTCTCCCACACACACTCATTCCTACTCTCAGCTTTCTCCAAGGCAGAGCTCTAGCTAATTATGGAAGTGTTTCAAACAATTTCATCCAAAAAATATGAGCCAAGAGTTCGGCCATATTGTCTGAAGTGGGAAGGGAAGGAGGGTCAAGATGTTAGGACATGTCAACAGGTGGAGACTCTGTCCTATTGAGTTACCATGCTAAATCACGATATGAAGTGAATCAGGCTACATTCACTCCACACGTTTAAAACACCACAATGGCACTTTAAACAGTCATAAAGGTAAAGGTAAAGGGACCCCTGAGGTTGCGGCGCTCATCTCGCTTTATTGGCCGAGGGAGCCGGCATACAGCTTCCGGGTCATGTGGCCAGCATGACTAAGCCGCTTCTGATGAACCAGAGCAGCACACGGAAATGCCGTTTACCTTCCCGCCAGAGCGGTACCTATTTATCTACTTGCACTTTGACGTGTGTCAGGGGCTCAGGAGCAGAGGCACAGGGGAGAGAGGAAATGGAGAGCGAAGGGGAAGAATCTGAGGGCAGCGTAGGGGAGTATGACAGTGGCACGAGAGATTCCATGAGCTTCTCCAGCGAATCAGAAGATTCCCAGAGGGGGGCGCCGAGGGCCAGGGCAAGGGGGGTCCCAGGGGAGATGCACCAGAAGCAAGGGGCCAGCGGGGACTCCCAAAGCAGCAGCGGGAGATCAGGACCAGCTCCCCCACCAGAGCGTAGTGGGGGGAAGAGTCCCATGTATCAGGGCCAGCGTCTCCTCCAGCAGGGAGAGAAGATGAGTCAGGACTGACCACGCCTCTATCGGAGAGTGAGGGAACGGAGGGGAAGTCAGGTCCAGCTAGCCTCCCCGAAGGGGGAAGCAGTGACAGGAGCAGTGTAACGGTCAGGAGAAAGGTTGCCGGCTGGGCGCGCGCGCCAAGTTTGAATGTACAGGCGCGCGGGACGGCAGAAAACCCGGATTGGGAACCAGGTCCTAAAGCCCGCCGGAGGGAGGGGGAAGACTCAGGGGACTCAGCGTCAGAAGAGTCTAGAAAGGGCAAGACCCCAGCGGACAGGCGGACCCAGAGGAGGAAAGAGCAAAGGAAGAGGTGGAGCAAGGCTAGAGTCTTAAACTGGTGTCTGGGGGGAGGAGATTCAGATGGAGCTTCAGCGGTCTAGAGTTTGAGATGTAGAGCTGCGCGCCGCGGCTTTTGAAATCGAAACTGAACTTAAATAAAGACTTTTGTATATAACAACGAACTGGCGTTGGTCCTTTGTGAGCTGGGACCTCGGGCAGCTCTGACAACGTGTTTTCGAACTGCTAGGTTGGCAGGAGCAGGGACCGAGCAACCAATTAAACTCCCACCCTTGAGATCCCTTTTGCAATTATATCCCAATAAGCAGGCCGCCCTTCTTCTAGGGGAAGGGTTTTCTTCAGGGTTCAGAATTCCGGTTGCATTCACTCCCAACTCTAGCTGCCCCCCTAACCAAAAATCAGTCTTAGAGAGACCAGGCATTGCTTTAAAAAAGATCCAGAAGGAAATCTTGGCGGGTAGGGTTGCTGGCCCATTCACAACCCCTCCCATAGATCAGCTCCATATTTCACCGCTGGGCATTGTTCCAAAAAAGGCTCCTGGCGAATTCCGGCTAATACACAACCTGTCCTTCCCCAAGGGCACCTCGGTTAATGATGCTATCCCTCAGGAGCTCTGCATGGTGAAGTACGCTTCTTTTGATCAAGCCGTGAAGTTGGTCAGGGGTTTTGGCAGGGGCGCCTTCATGGCGAAATGCGACATTGAATCTGCCTTTCGCCTCCTTCCAGTTCACCCGGAGGATTATCGCTGGCTGGGGTTTAAATTCCAGGGGTCCTATTTTATTGATAAAGCAATGCCCATGGGGTGCTCGATCGCTTGTGCTGCCTTTGAGACCTTCAGCACCTTCCTTGAATGGGCTCTAAAATTTAAAACTGGTTCCGAAGGGGTGGGGAATTATTTGGACGACTTTATTTTGGTAGCAAATAATGCACATGATTGTGACGCCTTGCTGCAGGCCTTTAAGTCCTTGGCCGACGAACTGGGTGTCCCGTTAGCTGAGGAGAAGACGGAGGGCCCGGTTACCACGATGACTTACCTGGGCATTGAACTTGACACTATCGCTCAAACTTCCCGCTTACCTGCCGAAAAGCTGATTGCCCTAAGAGAGCTCATCTCTCAGCTTCTGCCCCTAAAGAAGGTGACCCTAAGGCAAATCCAATCGCTCCTGGGTCACCTCAACTTCGCCTGTCGGGTAGTTTCCCCTGGCAGGCCTTTTTGTGGTCGTTTGGCTAAACTCTCCGCAGGTCTAAGGTCGCCACATCATAGGGTGTGCCTTTCAAGAGCAGTTAAATCCGATCTCCAAGTTTGGCTCCAATTTTTAAACGGTTACAATGGGATTTCACTATGGCAAGACAGTTTGGCCCTGCGTGCAGACTTCCAGGTACATTCGGATGCAGCTGGGTCTTTGGGCTTCGGCGTCTACTTCAGGGGTCAATGGTGCGCACAGCGCTGGCCTTCTTCATGGCAGGGAAAGCCCATTCTTCGCGACCTGACATTCTTAGAATTCTTCCCTATCGTGGTCGCAATCCATCTCTGGGCAGAGCAGTTTAAGGATCGGAGGATCTGCTTTTGGACAGACAACCAGGCCGTGGTGTCAGTATTAAATAAGCAATCCGCTCGCTCCCCTAGAGTGGCGTCACTCTTGCGATACTTTGTCCTCTCCTGTCTTCGCCTTAACTTACATGCTTCTGCTAAATTTGTACCGGGTATTGATAACAACATTGCGGATGCGCTGTCTCGTTTCCAGATGGAACGGTTTCGCTCATTGGTGCCGGATGCGCAGCAGCTGCCGCAGCCGTTTCCGGAACACCTCTGGAGTATTGGCAATGAGAAGCAATAAAGGGAGTATTGTCATCAGTTGCACCCTCTACACTAAGATCCTACAACAAGGCGTGGTTAGATTTCACTCTGTTTAGACAGAAAAAAGATTGGTTTAAACCGGGCAAGCCCCCGTCAAAGTCAGAGGTTATCGAGTACCTGGTGCGTCTTCACGACCTAGGCGGGGACCCCAAAACCCTTAACATTCACTCGGCAGCGATATCGTTCTTCTCCAAAGCCCTGTTCTCAGTCGACCCCTGTGCACACTTCATGGTGCGGAAAATGCTAGAGGGGTGGCGAAGATCCCACCCCCCTATTAGAGATAGCAGAAGACCCATAACTTTTGACATTCTCATGCAATTACGTTCTGAGCTCAGAGTCATCTGCTGGTCCAGATATGAGACCAGGTTATTCTCTTCAGCATTTTCCTTCGCTTTCTTCAGCGCACTACGCATAGGTGAGGTGGTTTGCGACAACCACCTGCTTACCGTCATTAGGGGGCTCCTCTTGGAGGATGTGTCATTGTCCAGTTCTGAGGTTGTACTAAAAATCCGCAGCTCAAAGACCGACCAACTTGGCAGAGGCGCTTTGGTCCGTCTGCAGGCTACTGGTAGGGCTGGTCCATGCCCTGTTAAGGACGCCAGGAAGTTCCTTAACCTAAGGCAAAAAACGCCTGGCTCCTTCTTCATACACGCTGATGGCTCCCCCCTTACAAAACACCAGTTCACGGGGGTGATGCGCAAGGCGATCGATGCCATCGGGCTCCCAGCGAGGGCTTATGCCGCGCACTCGTTCCGCATTGGGGCTGCTACCACGGCTGCTCATATGGGCTTACCGGCCGAAAGGATAATGGACATGAGGAGATGGAAGTCTAATGCCTACAAGGGCTACATAAGGAAATCACGTTAAACCCCGTTGTTTTCCTCCCCCATTTGCACCCCTCCCTGATCCGGCTCTCCTGCTTTCTTATCTTTCCAGGTGTTGGTGTGGTGCGCCTATGGATCCTCGGTCATAGCATCGTCTACTGGGCAAGACGGCGGGCGCTTAGCAGAGGTGGCTGTCATGATCTGCAGCTCCCTAATAATGTTAAAATCTCCTGGTTCGCTCGTCGCGGAATGCGCTGGGAGGAATTCCTCCCAACGTTATCGAATAAACTGGCAATACTGGGCCCACCCGAGGCGCTGGTCATCCAGCTGGGCGAGAATGACCTGGCCTACAGGAAGGGGGTGGACGTTATGTGGCATATTATCAATGACCTAGAGGCATTGCGGGTCGCCTGTCCAAAACTTACAATTATATGGTCATCTTTGCTGGTGAGGCACTGTTGGCGGGGTGCCACCAACCCTGTGGCGGTAAATAGAGCCAGGAGGATCCTTGAGCGCTCGGTGGCACGTAGAGTGACTGCGATGGGGGGGAGTGTCATCGAACACCCTGGCATCCATTATAGCAGCGTGGCACTCTACCGCGGGGATGGCGTGCATCTTTCTGATGATGGTAATGATGTGTGGCTGGCCGAAATTTTTAATGGGATCAGGGATTGGTTACAGGTTTGAGGGTATTGGCGGCGAGCCTGGATCGTGTGGCGGTTAGGCATTGGCAGGGGTATTGTTATGGAAATGAGGTTGGGGGGGAGGAACGCCATCACCTCCCCCAAAGCTTGAAGGGTAGTTCGTTAAAGGACTCCGGGGGGCGTTGCCTCGTCCGAAACCTACGGAGGCTAGGGCCTAAAGCGCGCTCCCAAGCGGTAACCCCCTGGGGAGCGCCCAGGGATGTGCATCTCGGGGGCTCTCCCGGCTGGTGCTTAACCCTTCCCGGTTAGACCGGATAGTCTGGTAGGGCCAATGCCTAAAGCCAATACCGCTCTTACCTGTAATCAATAAAGTTGTGGCCATTTTCGCCCATTAACCTTAAATTTGGTGTCCGGTGTCTTTATTTAGTTCTTCTTGGGATGGGGAGGGTATCGCCACGCAAAGCCACTCCCGATCTGGAGAGGGGGTGGGGTTGCGGGCTCACGACCCATCAGCAATCTCGCGGGGCTGGCGTCAGCCCCGCGAGTAGCAGGGATTCCCCTAAACTCAATCGGCTGCCGCTGGGGGCGGGACCTCAGGGATCATTTAAGGTCGGGGCAGCCCTGGCTCGCCCCTTTCGTCTCCGCAGCAGCAGCGGTTTCCCGCCCACCCGCCCTTTAGGCCTGCATTTGGACTTTGCTATGGGCTTCGGCTGGTCGCCGCATGGGGCCGGGTAGGAGTTTTTCCATTTGGCTTAATTGGCTGTATTTGATAGCCACTTGGTTTTTTCGCCTACCTTGTAGCAAAACGTCACAACTCCTGGTTTTGGCGGTTAGGCATTGGCAGGGGTATTGTTATGGAAATGAGGTTGGGGGGGGAGGAACGCTATCACCTCCCCCAAAGCTTGAAGGGTAGTTCGTTAAAGGACTCCGGGGGGCGTCGCCTGCTGCGGAGACGAAAGGGGCGAGCCAGGGCTGCCCCGACCTTAAATGATCCCTGAGGTCCCGCCCCCAGCGGCAGCCGATTGGCTGCCGCTGAGGGCGGTGAATACTAATGAGTTTAGGGGAATCCCTGCTACTCGCGGGGCTGATGCCAGCCCCACGAGATTGCTGATGGGTCGTGAGCCCGCAACCCCACCCCCTCTCCAGATCGGGAGTGGCTTTGGCAGGAGCAGGGACCGAGCAACGGGAGCTCACCCCGTCACAGGGATTCGAACCACCGACCTTCTGATCGGCAAGTCCTAGGCTCTGTGGTTTAACCCACAGCGCCACCTGTGTCCCATAAACAATCATTGCTTCCACCAAAGAATTCTGGGAGCTGTGGTTTGTTAAGCGTTCTGAGTTGTTAGGAGACCCCATAGTTCCCTATTCTGGGAACTGTAGCTCTGGGAAGCGAATAGGATTCCCTTAACAACTCTCCACACCCCCATTTTATTTTTTGTTTTATTAATTCAACTTATACACTTCCCTATACACAGAGGTCTCAGGACGGTTCACAACAAGACCACAACATACAAAATCAAACCAAAGGCAGTAACCCATTAATCCCTGCAAAAAACAACAACTCCCAGAATTCTTTAGAGGAAGCCATGACTCTTGGTATCACAGTGTTTTACATGTATGGAGTGAATGTGGCCTCCATTTGACCAGTACTGCACACAGAGTGGTAGTAGGAGAGCCATATTGGCTTAGGGTGCAATCCTTACCCCTGTCTGTCTGTGGCAGGAGTTAATGAAGTGGCACAGCCAGCACTGCATGCAGAGCACTAACACTTGCGCCATCCATGATGGAAGTTGTAGGGGCACGCATAGCAAAGAGGTCCGAATTGAGCCCAATGCCATCATTTTAGGGCAGCAGGATCTGTCCAGGATCCCGTGGATCTTACATTGGCGCAGCCCAATCCTGCCCCCCAGATGCCCTGTTATGAGGGTTTATTCTGCCTTTTGCTATGACTCTTCTTCAAGAAAAGTTTGCAGTAATGGGGACTTTTTAGTTCAGAGAAAAGGCAATAAGAGGTGACATGGTAGAAATTTATGAAATTATGCATGGCATGGAGAAAATAGATAGAGAAATGGCAAAATAGGTCAATTTGTCTTTAAATGTGAACTGAAGTTAATTTCTCCACTATCCTGTCTGTACTACAGAGCAATGATCCCTTGTCTGAAGAGTGCAGGCTTGACACTTCATAGATTCTCTTGCAATGGTTCTCGTGTCCTGTAATAACTCATTGCTGCCACTGCAGTTCCTTTGCCACATAGGAAGCCAGCCATATAGCTAGCTTGTCATTATTCATCAACTTTAGATGATATTCAGGTATTGTACTTGTGGTTACTAAATCTTGAAAGCTGGCCCTGAAGCATGTGAGACAGGTGATTATTATTATTTTTTAAAGACACACCAATAATCCACATGGGAATTAAATATAAAAGAATATATGGACTCCAAAAAGAAGAAGGTGACCACTAAATGAGTGTGAATCCCTCTTTAATTGTTGACATTAAGAAAGCAAACTCATAAAGACTACAAAGCCAATAAATTAGATAAAAATTGGTGCCATCTTAAAAGAAATCCATCCTGGCTCATTGAAGTCTAACATCTGAAACAACTAAGCTATCTGTTTCTTTAGACTGCTGTACTACAAAAGAGCTAAATTACAGGGATCAGCTTTAGTCTCTCTATATATTCAAGTTACGGTTTTTTGTTTTGTTTTGTTTTGTTTTTGTCTGCAGGTAACCCCTTCATGTTCAAAGCAGGCATATTTACTTGGGGGGGGGGGAGCTGAGTTAAATTTATGTTTTTAACACTGCAGCCCAAGTATAGTAAACAGATGCTCATTAACTTTTGACAGATACATTTGTGTCCTGCAGCCCTGTTGCCTGGAGTTTAACTATATGCAAATTTGACTGCACATTACCCTGTTGAGTCCAGACAAAAAGGAACATTAGATAAAACACTATTCCTGATAGTTGCATCAACAAAATCACTTTAGCTTTCCCAACCTAAAACAGAGAAGACTGTTAAGATCAGTGGTAGTCAACATAGTTGCCTTCAGATGCTGCTGAACTAAAACTCCCTTCACCCCTGACCATTGGCCATGCTGGCTGAGGCTGATGGGAGCTAGAGTCGAATAATACCTGGACACTTTCTATGTTGGTTTAGAGGTAGGTCTAGTGGAAACAGCCATCCCATGAATCGAAAGTGAACAACCTTGCACTTCTCTACTTGCTCTTAAAAAGCATGGTATAAAGCAGGCACAATTGACCAAAGATGCATACTTTTCATGTTAGATGGGTTTTCATGATAGGAATGCACATACTGGCTTGGTTCACGTGTCACAGTAAGCCAAACCAAGGTTTAGCACATGCACATGAGCAAGCGGGATCTGGAAGAGGAGCTACAATTCCCAGAGCTCCCTAGGAAGAGGGAATGATTAAGCCACTTGGTAAACTGTAGCTCTGTGTGCAAGATAGGGAACTCCAAGCAAGTGCAGTTTCCAGGATTCTTTGAGGGAAGCCATCACCTCCTGGCAAATAGAAGGGGAAGAAATGGAGGCAGTGAGAGATTTTACTTTCTTGGGCTCCATGATCACTGCAGATGGTGACAGCAGTCACGAAATTAAAAGACGCCTGCTTCTTGGGAGAAAAGCAATGACAAACCTAGACAGCATCTTAAAAAGCAGAGACATCACCTTGCCAACAAAGGTCTGTATAGTTAAAGCTATGGTTTTCCCAGTAGTGATGTATGGAAGTGAGAGCTGGACCATAAAGAAGGCTGATCGCCGAAGAATTGATGCTTTTGAATTATGGTGCTGAAGGAGACTCTTGAGAGTCCCATGGACTGCAAGAAGATCAAATCTATCCATTCTGAAGGAAATCAGCCCTGAGTGCTCACTCGAAGGACAGATCCTGAAGCTGAGGCTCCAATACTTTGGCCACCTCATGAGAAGAGAAGACTCCCTGGAAAAGACCCTGATGTTGGGAAAGATGGAGGGCACAAGGAGAAGGGGACGACAGAGGACGAGATGGTTGGACAGTGTTCTCGAAGCTACCAGCATGAGTCTGACCAAACTGCGGGAGGCAGTGGAAAATAGGAGTGCCTGGCATGCTCTTGTTCATGGGGTCACGAAGAGTCGGACACGACTAAATGACTAAACAACAACAAATGACTGTTAAAGTGGTATCAAAGTGCTTTAAATGGGAGCAAATGGGGTTTATGAACCTGGGAAGGTAGCCCATCTAAGGAGAAGGAAAACTGTGGTCCTAAACTTCAACTGCCTTGCGGAATATCTTCAGGAGAAGAAAAGGTTAAGGAGCAAACCCTACACAAATCCTTAGTGAGTTCCTAAGACAGTTGGATGGCACCTTGTATGCCTCCTTCTGGCAACTCCTGCAGCTAATCTGGTGTCAAACGTATTGCTCTGCTTTCCTTTGGACCACATCAGCTAGGCTGAGAGAGGGGCCTTATCATCTGGGCAGCCCAGGACGTCCACACACACTGTCCAGGCTTGTGCCCTGGGGAGGTCACTTTGATGCTGGCAATGCACTGGTTTGACTTCACACCCAGAGCAGCACTCCACTGTCTCTCAAAGCAGACAGATGCCAACAAGTGCTTTAAATGTATGGAGTGGCTATGGCCTCACTCATGGCTAACAGAGATTTGTATTCAGTTTCCTTATCAGAAGTCTCATACTTTCCACTACACTAGCTCTTTAAATGACCCATATATCATTTTGAAATATATTCCACCCTCACCAAAATAAAGCAGAAAGTTCCTTTGATTTTAATATTGTTAAGTAGGTAGTATGTCCATCCATTCTTTAAAGAGCCTCCCCTTCTATTGGGAAACATATAGGGGCACCAGAAGCTGCCTTATCATGAGTGAGGCCACTGGTCTTATCTATACCAAGAAAAAAGCACACCAAGAACTCAGGCCAATGTAGGTTTCAATAGTGAGAGTTGTCCCTACTCGCAAATCACTAGTCAATAGTAACAAAAACTAATCCATTCAAAAGTATGTATTCTGACAAGGATTACACACTCAAATAGAGTTTATAAACTCTAACAGAGATTATAAACTCAAACTCATAAAGATACGTATAACACAATAATTGGTTACAGAATTAGAAATACAGTGGTACCTCCGGTTACATACGCTTCAGGTTACATACACTTCAGGTTACAGACTCTGCTAACCCAGAAATAGTGCTTCAAGTTAAGAACTTTACTTCAGGATGAGAACAGAAATCGTGCTCCGGCGGCGCGGCAGCAGTTGGAGGCCCCATTAGCTAAAGTGGTGCTTCAGGTTAAGAACAGTTTCATGTTAAGTACGGACCTCAGGAATGAATTAAGTACTTAACCCGAGGTACCACTGTAAGAGTTTGTGAGTAGAGATAAGTTCATGCTATTCCATAGTCAGATTCGACGTGGAGGTCTTAGTTTCAATCATTAAGCAGAAGTCAGAAGTCAATTATGGAACAGAAACCAGTAGGTTCATGTTAGTCCATAGTCTATTGAAACTTACATTGGCCTGAGTTCTTGGTGTGCTTTTTTCTTGGAATATTTAATAACAAGAACTCTAACTTATTTAACACTGGTCTTATCTAGCGCAATTTGTTCTACCCTGACTGGCAGCAGCACTCCAAGGTTTCAGGCAGGGTTCTCTCCCAGACCTACACATGGAGATGTTGGGGATTGTACCTGAAGAAGAAGAAGAGTTTGGATTTGATATCCCGCTTTATCACTACCCGAAGGAGTCTCAAAGCAGCTAGCAATCTCCTTTTCCCTTCCTCCCCCACAACAAACACTCTGTGAGGTGAGTGGGGCTGAGAGACTTCAGAGAAATGTGACTAGCCCAAGGTCACCCAGCAGCTGCATGTGGAGGAGCGGGGAAGCGAACCCAGTTCACCAGATTACGAGTCTGCTGCTCTTAACCACTACACCACACTGGCTCTCAAGGAGACCTTCTGCATGCAAAACAGATTCTCTACCGCTGAGCTACAGCTCTTCCCTGAAGTATGTTTGTTGCAGAATGAATCTTGGACCCTAGTGCTCTACACAGAGATGCAATAGTTACATAACAAAATTCATTTTTTTGTCAATGATTGTCCATGTCTAGCATTATCGTCTTTCTTTGGTTAGGAAGATCCTTCCAGAAATGATTAAGCCTTTAATATACCCAAATAAATTATTCTGTAAATATTTAACTTTTTGATAGATCCATGTATCAGCTGTTCAATGCACAATATCTGTAACTCCTAAAACCTCATGCCTACTGTGCATTCCAGACTTTTATAGCTTAATCTGCTCTTTGTTTTGACAGCATCAATTTTTTTTTACTGAAGCAGGGAATAAAAAGATTTTAAAGACTTATCAGAGGTCCAAATCCTGCAACTCTTCATCACAGGGTTATAACTTATTTCCGAATGTAGTTAACAGTGTTGCAGCTAGTTTACATTTTTGTGTAGGATAGGAATATTGTGGAAGAGAAGATAAATATTGGTGGAGAAAATGCAAAGGTTGCACAGTCAATCAATCTGGGTTATTAAATAAAGTGAATGAGGAAATTGTTCAGTTTTAAAGGTGGGGTTCACAACTGCCTGCACCTGTTGACCTTGCTAGTAATTTCATTGGTGCTAGTGACTATCCAATGCCAAGTGTCACAGTCGGATGATTACTCCCTTGGGGGAGCATTCTACAAACATTGGATTAGATCAACCTTCCCCAACCTGGTGTCCTCCATCTTTAATAAACAGTTCTCTGCTCATTCATGTGGCACCTCACCCAAGTTGAACTACTTTTTAGGAATGAATAAACATTTCACTTTGATTGCATTTTGAAAGGGAACTGACTTGTTTTTCACCTCCCAGACTTATGTACAAGTCAGAATGTAATAGCCCTCTCTGAGTTTTGTGTTCTGGTTGTCAGCTCAAAGTATATCCCCAAAGGCATAGAAGTGTGTATATTAAATAAAATATATTTAGAAGTGTGTACATTCAGATGTCTGTACATTAATTAAACGTGTATTTAAGTACTTTAAAAAAATATCTATAGATTAATGAGGAAATTGTGACAGAATGAATTTGGGAAATTGACACAGTTCACAAATAGACTGATTTGTGTATTCCTAACTACTATATATGCAAAAACCAATTTCTCTGTATGTATGGAGACATCAAAACTTATAAATTATTAACTAAGTCCCTTAATTATGGAATTAAGTTTGCAGTACGGTGAATACTCATTTGTATATCAGCCCCACTGAACTCAGTGGAAGTTATGCTAGGATAAGCTAAGGATCAGACTGTTAGGTGTGGCTGTCTTTCATCCCATAGATCACATTAGAAAATAGATTTTGTTTCTAATTTTGCTAGCTACCGTAAACCCTACAACTTTCAGATTGAGATGCTGGTCTAGGAATGATAAACTGAATGATCATAACTGCAATAAACAAATAAATCTGAAACTTATATAAGTAAAATACAGTTTTCTGGTATAATATATAATCTCCTTCAGCTGTTTACCTTAATTGCACATCTAGTCTGGTGATATTCATCTGTTATAGTGGAATTTGGACATCAAATATAAAAGTCATAAAAATCCCAATTAAAAGCCTACTGAAGCAGGTGCAGCAGTTTAAGAAATTTACAGAAAAGGATATGATGTTAAGGGAGATGAAAGGTGAATTTCGTTTTGACGACAATAAATAAAGTTCAAAAGGGCTTTTCTTGACATTTCTGATGTGGTCTGAGCATCTAAGCTGTTTAAGAATCAGCATCTGTTGCCTGCAAGGATTTTATCTTCTTGATTGATGGGAAATGCTCATCAGGAGGATACAATCCTGAAGACATTGACTCAGCTTGGCAGAAAATATAGGATCACTAAGTTGCTTTACCCTTAACAGGACACTAGTTGCTGCAGATTAGGTAAAGGTAAAGGTAAAGGGACCCCTGACAATTATACGTTATGTATTTCACTGGATGTCCAAAATTTGGTGAATGTTGACATGCTGACAATCCCAGGGGAATTTTGTGAAGGACCCCAATTATCCCACTTTGGGGGCATTTGAAAGAGACAGTCACTATTAAATGAGGGTCTACAATATGTGCACCAGTGTATCCCTGACATTTCAGACATTTACAATTATTTATTTGGGATGCCTGGCATTCACCAGATTTCAGACCCTTCACCGTCACATGCATTGCCCTAAAGGAACCTGGCCACATAGTCATACAAGCTGAAACTTATTTTCAGCGTTGTATGTAAAAGAGTGGAGTGATTCATTAAGTTGCATATGTTTAAAATTAAAATAACTTGTGAAACAGTCCCTTTTATTAAATTGCTAGTAAACCTTTTTGGGGTGGGGGAACAAATCCAGGATTGCTTTCTCATAAGAGGAGCTGGGATGGGGATAGAGATAGCATTACATAATCACCCTGTTGCATCCATTTAACAGCCTTCATTTCACACACACAGAAAGAACCTTCCTAACATCCTGGTTATTAGAAAACATGCAGCTGCATTCCACATCCGGTGTAAGCAGACTTTTGAGCGGGGAGACATTTCTCCCAAAGTTTTTACTGAACATGCTGTGCCTCTGGATTTTACCACCTCAGAGCTTTAGTCCATCTTCTTTTATCTACAGAATCTACTACACCACTCCTTTCAAATGCCTGTTTATTACCCCCTCCCCCAATGATTCCTTGTAAGAATGATCCTACTTTAGCGGTTCTCATCAAGGTGACTATAAATACAGTGGTACCTCGGGTTACATATGCTTCAGGTTACATATGCTTCAGGTTACAGACTCCGCTAACCCAGAAATAGTGCTTCAGGTTAAGAACTTTGCTTCAGGATGAGAACAGAAATTGGGCTCCGGTGGCGCGGCAACAGCAGGAGGCCCCATTAGCTAAAGTGGTGCTTCAGGTTAAGAACAGTTTCAGGTTAAGTATGGACCTCCAGAACGAATTAAGTACTTAACCCGAGGTACCACTATAGAGACTGTAGAGGTACCACTGTAGGGACGCAGGTGGCGCTGTGGGTAAAACCTCAGCGCCTAGGACTTGCTGATCGCATGGTCGGCGGTTCGAATCCCCGCGGCGGGGTGCGCTCCCGTTGCTCGGTCCCAGCGCCTGCCAACCTAGCAGTTCGAAAGCACCCCCGGGTGCAAGTAGATAAATAGGGACCGCTTACTAGCGGGAAGGTAAATGGCGTTTCCGTGTGCTGCTCTGGTGCCGGTTCGCCGGAGCAGCTTCGTCACGCTGGCCACGTGACCCGGAAGTGTCTGCGGACAGCGCTGGCTCCCGGCCTCTAGAGTGAGATGAGCGCACAACCCTAGAGTCTGTCAAGACTGGCCCGTACGGGCAGGGGTACCTTTACCTTTTACCACTGTAGAGAGAATCTTGTTTAGATACATTTGTACCCACTGCTCTCGCATAGCTCACTAAGCGACGTGAGAATAGCAATTCTCAGCTCTCTTGTTATTCCAGCCTTCCCAGCCCCATTCATGCTGCAACAGTACGGGGCGAGGAATACTGTAAAGAAGATGATAAGCTTTAAAACACACTCACCCTGCAGGGCAGAGGATAAAGAAGATCACAGCTGTCCAATTCTTGGCTCTGGATCTTATTAATGTCACTGAGCACCGACTCCTCTGAAGCTGCAAGCTGGGATTTTCCTGCCTTCCACACACAGGCCTCTGAATGAACTGGAGCCAGCCAAACTTTATGCAGCTAAATAAACTCACTGTTACTCAAGAGATTTCCTCCAGAGCATAAAAGTACAACAAATCGGGTGGTATTAGGACAATGACCCCATGGAACCATGTGAACTCTGCAAATTGACTCCTCTATTAAAGTATATCATGATGTGGAGGGGGGTGGCAGTGTTCATCTGTCGCTCCTCCTGACTCTAAAATGTACTCTTCAGTGGAGTACAATATGAAGCCCCCTGCAGTGGGGTTGCAAAGAGACGCTGCTGTATTCCGGCATTGCCTTCTTGTAAACCTTCCCTGTGATCAGAACCATAGAAATCTCAGCCTACAGTATTCTTTGGCTTCCTCATTATGTTTCAAGTGGAAAAGCAAAAGACATGGTTTAAGAGGGGCGTTAAATACCATACCTGCAGGGTATAACACGCACATGAAGCAAGTGTTTGAACTTTTCCCTCTTTATGATACATTTCATTAACCAAAACTTTTTTTTTAAAGAGCTCCCTTTGAGGGAGTTAAGTTCACGGCAAACCTGATACCTTCCCTGTTGTCCCACTGTTAACAAATTCGAGGCTGCTTCAAATGACTGCTTGTAAAGTGGGATCAACACATATCATGTTCTGTGTGTGCCTTGCAGGTTGAATCTAACCAGAATCAAGGAAGGTGGATTGAAAAATCTAGCTGTTAACAGGACCATTGAGTGCGGCAGCGTGTGTGGACCGGAAAGCGAGCGATTGCCTAAGCTTTCCATTTCTTAAGAAGAGCCCTATATTTATATAATAAAATCAGCACTGTTCAGCAGTTGAGGCACTCCACTCATATACTACAATGTGTTTGCAAAAAAAAAAAAAAAAAAAAAAGGTCAAGTGTGGTGAGTAATAAAAGTGAAACGACTTCCCTTCTCCTGGGGATTGTCTGCCTCCAGGGTTCCTCCACCCTCAGTTTTTCTCTGCCCCACCCTGAGGTCAATTAAAAGGCTGAGAAGAAAGGGATATTGGAACCTAAAAGAGAATCTTGGGGGACTTTGATGAAATGTATCCATGGGTTAGATCCAATAATTCATAGTCAGAGTAGACCCATTGTGTGCGATTCATGTGTGCATGGAATAAGATTCACTTGCTCAAAGCATTACAGCCCCCTAAATTTGCTCTGGGGGGTTGGGAGAACACATTTAGGGGATACATGGTGGGCATGTGAGGGGAAGTAGAAGTTGAAAAAGTCACATTGCGTGAACAGATCTTATTCCATGTATACAGACCCCACTGTGTGCTACACTGAATTCCACCCACTGATGGTCTTATTCAAATGTTGTAGACCATCTAGTTCAAGAACCTGCTCAGTGCAGGAAATCCAGAGCTAGAGCACTCCTCGCCAAAACAAGACCTATCCAGATTCTGCTTGAGGCAGGACTCACCTACCACAGAGGAGGCTGGTCCATTAAAGTGAATGGGACACCAACTAACCAATCTCAGTCTGCCTTCAGCCATCCATCGCCCTGTTTGCCTTCTTATGTACAACCAGTCCAGCAGGCTGTGCTGCTGCCTGTCGGCTTCCTTCAGCTTAGTCTGAGTGTTGCCCTTGTAGAACTGAGGAAGGAGGATAGAGACAAAGCTAGAATTAGTTGGCTCTTCCTGTCCTTGGCTCTGGCACCACCAGTTGTTAAGCACCTTGACCAATGGGCACCGGCTGCCAATGCCCTACCATCCGGCAAAATGATTCAGCTGTGGTGGGGCAGTAGTGAGGCCTTGGAGGAAAGTGTGGTTTGTACAGTCTGCCATGTGCCCTCTTGGCTACCTTGCTGGCCACAGGTATGATGGTGCATGCATCCCCATTGTCAGTGTAGAAGTACGATTGAAGTGCCCCTTGAGTCAGTTACTGCATGTGAAATGGAGGGTGCTTGAGCTGTCCTTGGCTTAAAGACCACCAGTGAGCAAGACCCTTCCCATGCAATGGGTCCATTGTCGAACTGCCCTTACTATCAACAAGTTTATCCCATTGTTCAATTGAAATCTGCCCTATTAAGCTCATTAGATCTAGTCTTCCTCTCTAGGGCAGCAAAGAATCGGGTATTTTGTTTAAGCAGTGCTACCATGTCTCCCCAGAGCCTTCTCTTCTCCAGGCTAAAAATACTCGGCCTCTTCAACCTTTCCTCATGGGACTTATTTTTCAGACCCCTGACCATCTTTGTTGCTCTACTCTGGACGCTTTTGAATTTATCTGTAAGTGGAGCCAAAATTACTCTGGCATTTTAAAAGTATTTGGCTATTTGAATAGCAAGTATGTTAACAACAACAACAAAAATACTGGATGATCAGTAGGATTTATTTGAAGTAAACATGCTTAAGACTGGGATCCCAGAAGACTTACATAGAAAAGTGCTTTATGCTGAGCCAGGCCATCAATCCATCTAGCTAGTTCAGTACAGTCCTAGGGATAGGGGACCTATGGCCCACTTGATGTTTATGGACTTCAACTCCTATCAACCCCAGTCAGCATAGACAGCAGTCAGGGATGATGGGATTTGTAGTTCAGCAATATCTGGAAGGCCACAGGTTCCCCACGCCTGGTCTTCACTGATTGGCAGCATTCTCCAGGGATTCAGGCAAGAGACCTTTCCAGCCCTGCTTGGAGATTCTGGGGTCTAAACTGGGCCCTTTTGCAATCAAGGTGTGTGTTTTGCCTCTGTGGTATGTATGGTCCTTCTCTGGTGTGGAAGTCCCTTTGAACTCAATGGCATTCTGGGTAAAACATGATTAGGACTGCACTGCAAGTTCCTCTGAGTTCAGCAGGGTTTTCTTCTGAGCAAATATGTTTAGAATTAGGCTAAAAGGATAAGAAAATGACTTGTCCTTGTTGACTTGGCGCCAATGGCAGGTTTTACTGTATACGTCTCATTTTCTTGAGCAAGCGGCCCTCTCATTTACTGCCCCCTGACCATTAAACCATGTAGACCAGGTTATTGGTTCACACTAGTCTGGGGAATGATATGCAACCAATGGGACTAAAATGGGTTTGTGAAAATAGACTCTTGATCCTCTCTTGGATCGATTGCTTGAAGTCCATCGGCTGTTATCTTCAGAGAGTCGGCAGTTGATTATGGTGGGCCAAATATTTTCCCAGTATACAAAAGGAGTAAACATGGAACAAGGATAGTCACTGCTGTTGTGCTTTAACAAAAATACTCAAACATGATGATTAAAAGAAAGAAGTGCCAGCAGAAATCACACCAATTGGTTTGGTGCCATAGACCTTATCCGCACATCAGCGAAGCACAATCTTAAATTAATTAAGACACTACAATAGACTGTTGACTTTTGAAGAATTCTCCAAAAATGTTCTTTGACACAGGGTTTGTTGGAATTGGTTATGATTTAAGTTTCCCATAACTTGAGAGATAGCACTCCATCAGTTGCTTTTCAGAGGGTTGAATATTGTAAATAAGGATTGCCATTTGGCTTCTGGATCAAGTTCTATGTTCTGGTAGTACAAGGGCCAGCATAGCTCAGGAACAAGTTATTTAAGAAACTATCTAATCCCTTATATACCCACTAGGTCACTGCATTATGCAGGTGTTATTCACCTTAAAGCCCCCCAAATATCGGAATCCTACTTCAGAACAACTTGGAGCAACACTTTCAGTGTGCTTGCCTCTGTTTGTGGCTTGGCAGCCCTGTTGATACACGACAGGCACCCACTATTTGTAGTTTTTGCAAACATTGAAGACTTTTTGTTTTGATAAGGCTTTCCAGCATGCGGGTTGTTTTCTGGGTTTTTTTAATGTCTTGGCTATTTAATGATATGTTTAAAAACAGCACAAATAGTTGTTTTCTGTATTGTTTTTAAACCTATTTTTAGTTTCTTTATTATTATATGTTTGTACATTGCTTTGAGATTTATGTGAAGGCATAATAATAATTGGACGCAGGTGGCGCTGTGGGTTAAAGCCTCAGCGCCTAGGACTTGCCGATCGAAAGGTCGGCGGTTCGAATCCCTGCGGCGGGGTGCGCTCCCGCTGCTCGGTCCCAGCGCCTGCCAACCTAGCAGTTCGAAAGCACCTCCAGGTGCAAGTAGATAAATAGGGACCGCTTACCGGCGGGAAGGTAAACGGCGTTTCCGTGTGCGGCTCTGGCTCGCCAGAGCAGCGATGTCACGCTGGCCACGTGACCCGGAAGTGTCTCCGGACAGCGCTGGCCCCTGGCCTCTTAAGTGAGATGGGCGCACAACCCCAGAGTCTGTCAAGACTGGCCCGTACGGGCAGGGGTACCTTTACCTTTACCTTTATAATAATAATAATAATAATAATAATAAAAATAATAGAATCGTGTAAACATTTCATACATCAGTAGGACAATTCCAGGCAAATATATACAAAGACGAAAAATAATAGCTCTATTTCAAGTAATTTAAATGTTTTCCAGTTCCATCTTTCACATGTTACCATGTTAATGAGAGGAGATTTTTAATGAAGCCTCCAGCTGCCAGGGATATTACACCAGGCATGACTTGTATCTGTAGCTTTAGGAAAGCAGCCTGTCTTTCCAATTCAACCTGCTATTCCCCCCATAGAGCTACAATTCTTCCCTGGGAAGAGGGACTGATGATTACACAGCTGTGAGAATTGCAGCTTGGGGGGTGAGTGGGTGTGAATAGGGGGTCAGCTAACAACTCTCTGCACCCTTAACAAACTATAGTTCCCAGGATTCTTTGGGGGAAGCTATGGCTCTTTAAAGTGGTATGTTGCTGTCTTAAATGTATGATGCAGTTGGCTCAGTGAGCCAGCTGGAAATATGCAATGTTATAATATTAAAATCTGAACATTCTCCAACCCCATTGGCCTGCATCAGTTCCAGGGAGGACTGGCTACTCTGAGTACAGCAAACTGTTTGGTTACATGGTGCCCACACAACAAGAAAGTTTTCCTATTGTTTCTGACCTAGATCATGCCCCTCTTGTTTCTCTCTTCCTATGTTTTGTGGGGCTTGTTTTCCTCTTGAGCCTAGAATCTCCATTCAAAGTTCAGGTCTTCCCTTTGTACTTCCCTGCCTTTGAGGAGACCTCTTTGAACCACAGTCTGCCTCTTGATCTCCTGTTTGGCTTTACCACTGAAAGGCTGGTTTTCTATCTTTGATCTCTGGCTTGGCAGGTTTATTTTGCTGAGGCTATGTCTGATCTGACCAAGTTCCTTTCCCCCCTAAATCTGATCTGCTAAAGACAGCTCAATGTGCCCCATTCCCTCTCTTGCTTCTTCAATAACGAATGATGCCTGCTACTTTCCCCCCTCATTCTACAGTGCAATCCCCTGGTGTCTTTCTACACTGTAGTTTTTTGAGAAATAAGGTGTTATGTACTGAGCTGAATTCTAGAACAATAGGATCCAGAATGCAACAGTCTGATTGGTCTGCAGGAGCCACCCAGTCCAGCTCCTGATGGAAGTGAATCAGCAATCAGGCTTCTGGAGGAGGTGAATCCGCAACCTGATTGGCCTACAGGAGCAGCCTGGAATTAGCCAATCACGAGGGGCCCATTGTGTAAATAATGTATATATAGCCAGACGTTTTGGGGAAAGTTTCATTCATTGCTACTATGAGCTGAATAAAGAGCATGAAATTCACACTCAACTCCGAGTATATTTCATAAGGCAAAAAATAACTACCACTTTGATACCAATCAACAATAACCATGGAATTATCCATGGAATGGAAAACATGATTTAAAAGAATTTATTGACATACATCTATGTATCTTCTTTTGGTGAGAAATAATTTGCTTTCGTTTCTTGATTTGCTTGCAAAATGCAACTGCCAGCATCACCTCCCCCCACCCAAAGTCTGTACTCCAACAAATCCCATAGTATCCAACATCAATTACTTTTTCATTTTCTGGATCAGTGCTTCTCTGAGAATGGGGTGGCTTTTGGTACAACAGCTTCTGATAGATGAGTTGGGTTTCTTGAACCCCAGTCAGATGCTGATTTTATATGGTGCATGAACTTTGTTATTTCCAATGCCTTTCTCATTGAGCTACCAAAAGATCTGAAAACTGTAGTTATAATTACTGGTTTCCAGGCCCAAAGCCAAGTGCATCATTTTGCTTGATTTTGATGTAAGCTCTGTCCTTTGGGTAATAATAACAGGAATGTGCTTTATTGCTCACTCCTCATTTCTGGAATCAGATAGCTGTGACTTCCTTTGGATGGAGCCCTTCCGTGGTGTCTTTGAGATATTTCTGTTAGTTGCATTTGCTTCAATGTTGGCATCAACCCAATGAGGATCCAGGATAGAGGGAAGTGCTTGGGAATGGCCATAGCTCAGCAACAGACCATCTGTTTTCCATGCACGAGGTCTCATCATCAGTCCCCAGCAACTCCAGGTAGGACTGGGAGAGACTCTTGCCTGAAAATCTGGAGTGTCTCTGCCAGTCAGTGTAGACAATACTGAGCTGGATTCACTCATGGTCTGACCTGGTATAAGGTGGCTTCCTATGTTCTCATGTATTGTGGTCTGCAAACTGTCATGCACAACTTGCTGAGCCACATCTCCACTGGGCAGGTGGAAACAGTAAATCTTATGTACATTTACTTTGGATTAAGCATGTGCACCTTGCCAACAAAGGTCCGTATAGTAAAAGCTATGGTTTTCCCAGTAGTGATGTATGAAAGTGAGAGCTAGACCATAAAGAAGGCTGATTGCCAAAGAATTGATGCTTTTGAATTATGGTGCTGGAGGAGACTCTTGATAATCCCATGGACTGCAAGGAGATCAAACCTCTCCATTCTTAAGGAAATCATCCCTGAGTGCTCATTGGAAGGACAGATCCTGAAGCTGAGGCTCCAGTACTTTGGCCACCTCATGAGAAGAGAAGACTTCCTGGAAAAGACCCTGATGTTGGGAAAGATGGAGGGCACAAGGAGAAGGGGACGACAGAGGACGAGATGGTTGGACCGTGTTCTCGAAGCTACAAACATGAGTCTGACCAAACTGCGGGAGGCAGTGGAAGACAGGAGTGCCTGGTGTCCTCTGGTCCATGGGGTCACGAAGAGTCGGACACAACTAAACGGCTGAACAACAAACAAAGCATGTGCAGAGGTGAACTGCTAAAACTTCTAATAACTAGGGGTGCTGTGAAAAATCGAGGCGAGCTGCTAGCGTAAATTATTCAAAGGCTCCCAGATTTCCTTTCTCACGGAAGGGAGAACTGTCCTGCTCCATTTGACAGAGGACAAAAGTTGTCTTGCTGCAGTTACATTAAATATGAAAGCCAAATCCCATTTTAGATGCCGACCCGTTGGAGGAGCTTTGTTGTTATTTAACCAATCAAACCTCACTGATGACACAACATCTATATATATGAATCTCCATCCTAGTGTTTTTTCTAGATAGATTGATTACATGAATAAACCTGAATGGGTTACAGTTAACTCTAGAATACAACTACAAGGTTACTGGGTTAATGAGCATCTGCTGGTATCAAGTGACACAAGGAGAGAGAGAGAGAGAGGGAGAGAGAGAGAGAGTTGATCCTGGTAATAGGATCCTATGAAAGAAAAACAACCCACCAATCACGTGCAGTTAAAATATTTACAGCAATTATTTTTTTAAAGAGAATCTTTATGGGAAGGGAAATGTGGAGCTAATATTTCTTTAAAAAGAAACTACCATAAAAAAGCAAAAAAAAAAACAAAAAAAAAAACTTGTTAATTCTCACTGCAGTCCCTTACTACATACAGTTTTGGGTGGACAGTATAGACAAGCAATGTAGAATTCAGGTGATTTCCGTGTTTTAATGAAATATTGATTGTAAATGGAATGTACACTACTTACAGAGGGGACTTCATGGTAGGTTCATTGACTTCCCACAGAGGTTTGTGGGTCGGTGGCAGTGGCAAGGAAGTGGGCATTCTCTGTGGCAGCCCCCAAGTTGTGGGATTCCCTCCCCACAGAGGCATGTCTGGCACCTTCACTGTGCAGCATTTTCATGAATGCTAACAATGCACCTCTTTGCTACCTGAGCTGTGTGTGTTTCAGGACTCACCCTATTCCTGTGAATCTATTTTAACTGTTATTAATAGTGATTTTTAAATTCTTGCAACCCACCCTGACTCCCACTGGTGAAAGGTGGGTAATAAATTTAACACCAACACCAACAACAGAATAATTTTATTTTTTTTTAATATTAAGCAGTACATAAGTGCTTTTAAAAAAACAAAAATGTTAGAGCCGACCCAGAACATTTGGCCACCTGAAGCGAGTGGCCAGATAGCCTCTGCCACATTCTACATTCAGAAGCTGACTGAACTTGCAGCTGAATCATATCTCAGCCCTGGGTACAGGACAGCAAACCTGAGGGCATCAGGTCACCCTACAGAATGCAGAGCAGGAGGTACAGTGCACACACAACAACAACAACAACAACAACAACAGCAACCACCACCACCACCAGCACCTCACTGCTTGTTCCTCAGCAAAAGCTGCCAGAGGTTAACTCCCTCACTCTGCCTCAGTTTTCATTTATTTAATATTAGTATACCACTGACTCACATGAAGTATCAAGGCAGCGCACAGCAACACACAGACACACACAGACACAGACACCCTTCCCATAAAAACAACACAAAATAATAATTAAAATGACTGGCTACCAATGAGATCTACATCAGGATCTGCTGCCTCTGTAGATCCTGCCGCCCGAGAAGATCACCCTACTAAGCCTCATGAGTGGACTGGCTCTCTCTCTCTCTCTCTCTCTCTCTCTCTCTCTCTCTCACACACACACACACACACACACACACCCCTCCCACCCTGCAAGGATTAGGAAATGGTAAACAATCTGACACTTTGTACTAACACACATTCACAACGTCACCTCTCTTTTTATTGAGAGAGAGAGAGAGAGAGAGAGAGAGAGAGAGAGAGAAAATATGTTTTGGGGACTACTGTCCACAACCTCCCAGAAATATGTTTTTGCATGGACAGGCGGAGTCCCCAGATCCCGAGCGGTCCCCCCTGTCATGTGGAATAATGACTCAAGACAACGTGCTATGGGATTAAATTGGCCACAACTTTATTAAATTTCAAATGTGGGTAGACCTTGGCTCAGGCATTGGGCGTTCTCCCTCCCCAGCCCCCAGCCGGGGACCTAGGGAGCTTCAGGGTTATCCAGTGTGTGTGTGGGGGGATGGGCCGGCTCTGGAGAACATATGTTCAAGCAGAGATAGCCACCCCCGTTACGCCGCCGCAGGGGAGAGCAATGACGACCTTCCGGCGTACGGTCAGAAACCCCTTTAACGGGGAACCCTGGTATCGCCGCCGCAAAGAGGAAGATGGACTAAAGGATTCCGCCCAAGGCCTGATACCGCCAAAGTTGTGACGTTTTTGCTACGGGAAAGGCGAAACCTGCCAATGCAGGGAAATTCCTTTCCGGCCCTTTAACAGCGACCTTAACGTAGCAGCGCCTGCATACCTGTGAAGATAAGTTAACCTGCAAAACCTATGAAGAAAAGTTAACCTGCAAAAGAAGACATTAGCTGAGGGTGGGTAGGGTGGGAGAAGCTCTGGAGCCAAGTGAGGATTCCCAGGTAAGATCCTCCCTCTATTGTGTGGGCAGGTAATCCCTCCCCTACCTGGCCTGGTCTCCTTGGCAACGCTTCCCCCAGGTGGGATTGGACAACTGACTGAGGTAGGCGGAGACCTCCAGGCATCCCACCTGAGGGAAGGCAAAGCCAAGCCTATGCTGATGGGGCCGCTCCAGATCTAGGGCTGCGCGCGTCCACGCAAAAGCCGCCCCCCGTTTTAAGCGGGGAGCGGTCATTCCTCGCTGTTTCCCTGAAATGAATATGCTTCAAGAAAACAAACAAACATGGAATGCCAGTTCCTGTTCTGTCTTAGATAGAGAGATATGGTAGTTTTGGATGATGCGCTGGAATAACACGGCCCCAACTGCTCTGGGTGACTCTTTTAGCAAACTTTTACGGTGCATTTGGATGTTCTTACCACTCCATCTAATTCTCTACAGGTTCTTTCAAAAACATTATGTAATGCATATTTTACTTTTTATAGCTTTTCCCGAGGCTAATAGCTTTTATAGCTTTTCCCGCTAATGCAGTTCTGAAAACACGCTATTTATGCAACTGGACTATAATATCTTTATTTTTATGCAATTCTGAATGCAAAAGAGAGTGACATAATGGGCTCCTCCCTGTGTGCCTATTGAGACACTGGAGAGTTTCATCCGAAGCATTTTATTGTAAAGGCAATGTTATTCCCATCAATTTTAAAGGGTTTGGGGCCATTCCCATAACATGCAGCTTTCTATGCTTGTCCTGGTTGCAGGAAGCACACAGAGATCGGCCCAGCAATAATGGAAAGGCAGAAAACACATGATGCATTATTTGAAGCTGAAGACTAACAAGGAAGTTTATTCATAGGCTTTATCCAAGGGATTGAAACATTTGTGTGCCTTGCCTCTTTGGCTTTTCAGGATACAGAGAGGTAAGATTTGTTTGTCCATTGTGAATGTGGGTTCAGGCCGCAGGGCACCTTAGTAAAAATGAATATATATACTGTATATATACCCCTATATATATGTGTGTGTGTGTATACACACACACACACACACACACACATATATATACACATACACATACATATACATATATATATACACACACAAACCAGATTAAGCTTAATTTTTAATCAAAGGCAGGCATATTTACAGCCTTTGCGTTGCAGTTTTGCACAAGTCTGTTCAATGAACTCTTCGAATGCAGCACATTAAATTTCAGTCACTGCTTGTGCATTTGGGAGTTCCATTATTATGAACTAATAATCAAAAATAAAGGTGGTATCAAACTAACTGCTTCTGCTTGAGCAAAGATTTCCGCTTGTGCAGTGGAACCTCTCCCCCCTCTTCTCTCTCTGCATGCTTCCTAAACCCTCCCCAAATCTCTTGTCTATTACATTTATATCCCACCTTTTCTCCAAGGAGCTCAAGGCAGCATACAGCAGGAAGAGTACAGTGCACAAGTGGAGAAGCTTTTTCAGCCTGAGAATCACAGTTCCTTCTGAAGAACCTTCTGAGGGGCCCATGCCAGTGGTACTACTACTACTACTACTACTTCTACTAATACCCCACCCATCTGACTGGGTTGCCCCAGCCACTCTGGACTGTTTCCAACATACCGTATTTTTCGCTCTATAAAACGCACCAGACCACAAGGCGCACCTAGTTTTTGGAGGAGGAACACAAGAAAAGAAATATTCTGAATCTCAGAAGCCAGAACAGCAAGAGGGATCGCTGTGCAGTGAAAGCAGCAATCCCTCTTGCTGTTCTGGCTTCTGGGATAGCTGCGCAGCCTGCATTCGCTCCATAAGACGCACACACATTTCCCCTTACTTTTTAGGAGGGGAAAAGTGAGTCTTATAGAGCAAAAAATACAGTATATGAAAACATATGAAAACATTAAACATCAAAAAAAACTTCCCTATACAGGGCTGCCTTCAGATGTCTTCTAAAGGTTGTATAGTTACTTATCTTTTTGGCTTGGGGGTTGCATAACTGAACCTGGGACCTTTGCATAGAAAGCAGATACTCTACCACTGAGCTATGACCTTTCTCCATCAGGCAAAGAGGGGCCAGACAGAGCTCTCAAATGCATTGGGAATTGATATGGTAAGTGCAAAAGTCCGATTTATATCCCCAAGCAAGTTCTGATAGCTACCGTGGCCCTAGGAAAGTTAAGGGGCAGTGCTCTGACTTAGTTCCATACACGGTGATGAAACTGAATGACCTAGAATCACGCCATTTGGCTTTTCCTCTGGAGAAGATCGTGCTCAAGCAAAGCCAACAGCTTTCCATAAGCTTTATAATGCGCAAGCAATTAATAAGCATTATGTATTCAGAAGACAGTTTCAGGCAAATGTGTAACGTGAGCTGCTTTGGGATAGTTCATAAGGAGGCCTTGGACTTCAGGATATTATTTTAGCAGAGCCTGTCAGTGTAGGCCCAAATCCAGCACAACGTTAGTCATGCTTAAATCCCATTAAGAGCCATAGGACAAAGTTAGTTGTGAATCATTCACATCCTCCCAATTTCAATGGCCCTTTTTCTTTTCTTTTCTTTTTCTGGATTTGGGCCATCGTCAGTTTAAAACTTGCAAATATTAGAACGAGTGAATGAATGTATGTAAATGAGACACAGCTGACTGCCTCGTCTTTGGCAGCAACTCTATGCGGTCACCACCTCTCCCACCAGTCTCAATGTGGCATCACTTAACACCAAGCATGGTATGTGAATTTTCCTCTTAAAGCAGAAAAATATGGTTGAGAGGTCAGCATCAGTTTTGCTTCGTGATCAGCGTCTCTAGGCTGCCCCATGTTACTTTTCCCAACATGGGGAACAAGCTTTGGAAGAGCTCTCCTGCATAAGCTCCGCTGGAATGAATGGGAACTCTTTTGGGAGCTCTTGCAGGTGTCCTTTTTTATTGTGCATGCATGATTTCTGCTCACGATACTATCGGGGCAATCACATGTGATTCCACTTTCAACGCTACTTGCATACCCTCCAAGTGCCCCTATTTTCCAGGGACAGTCCTGGAATTATGAAAGCCATCCTGGCTTCTGATTTGATCCCAAAAGGTCCCTATTTCCCCTGCGCTCTTCCCACTTTGAATCAAATCTATGCTTCCAGGTGCCATAAGAAAGCTGCAGAAATAGTGCAGGATAGTACACACCCTGGAAATGATCACTTTCAGCTTCTGCCTTCTGCAAGAAGGTACAGGGTTATAAAGACTAGGACTAGCCACCTGAGAAACAGTTTTTATCCAAATGCGATTTGGATTTTAAACACAGTGTAAGGTAGTCTCTGTGGGCATATATTATATTTAATAATGGGGTATCAGAGTTTTTAGGGGGTTAACCAGGCTGGGATAGCTAGGATAGCAGGCTTGTTGGTTTTTGAATGTCTGATGTAGATTTTTTCAAGTTCATTGTTCTGTATGGGACAATGACAGTAAAGATTATCGTATCAAGCGCTGCCAATGCCAAGTTCATGGAGGAGGGTGAGCTGCTGCTTGTCCCAAGTGGCGGCAAGGGAGCATCCTGTTGCCACTCCATGGCCACTGCTGCCGGCCTCCTCCCTTGGGCAGCTCGTAGTGGCTGCTGGAGAGCGGGTGAGGAGGAGAGGCTAAAGCTTATGCTGCTGAAGCCCAGCCTGGTGTGACGTGCGGGCTCTGAGGTGCAAGCTGAGGGCAGGGCCACTCTGGGTGGGAAGAAAGGGGGAGTGGGGCGGAATGCAAGGAGTCTCCATTTTTTAAAAAATGCTTTGTGAGTCCACGTCGAATCTTGCCCACTTTCTAAAATTCATTTAATGATGTGTGCTTTTCTTTTTGTAAACCAACCAAAGAATAAAATAAAATTGGGGTTAAGGGGTTTTCTCAGGATGGTGGAGAGTGTGTGTCCCGTTGGTGTAGTGGTGGAAATGCTCTCGTGTGTGTGTGTGTGTGTGTGTGAAAAAATGGAGGGGCTCAAGGAGGGTCAGTTGTGGGTAGTGAGAAATACCCCTGATTTCAACTGAGGGATTTGGGGGGGGGGAGTATGTATTTGCACCTGCAAAGGTTTCGGAGTGGTCACACAGCTCCATTTCCAATCAGGGCCTACCTTGTAACTTCCTGTTGAAATCCCATGAAAGGAATCCAGCGTAGCACTAAGCAGAAATCCCATGAAAGGAATCCAGCATAGCACTAAGCAGATTGCTCTGTCAGTGCAAGTATTTCTGCTTGCCTGATGGAATGATCTGCTCTCTCATCCTCACCATGCACTGTTCTGGGATTCTACCAACACCTCCTCCCAGAGCTAATGGGGGGAGGGAGGGAGAAAGACCAATTGTGCTAGTGGATGTCCTTGCAAGGGCTTTCCATTGGCAGGGCTCATTAGATGAATCCTGCCCCGGGCCTGATGGAATAGAGCTTTCCATTTTGGGGTGAATAAAAAGAATACTCTCAGGATTCTGCTCCACTGTGCCCAGCCCTGCCTACCATAAGGTGCCAGCGAGTTGTGACCAAAGGCTAGTGTAATGCTGTTTCTAACAAAGCTTAAGTTTGTTGAAAACTGGAAACAATCAAGAGAGGACAAGTGTGTCCTTATTAATGCCACCTGTGCTGTTGAACATTTATTCAGAAATGATGCCAACATGGGTGATCATGAAGGTACCACACAAGGCTAGATTGATTGCCGGTCAGCTCCAGTAGATGCTTGTTCTTATTATGTTCTTTGTGTTGCTATCAAGGAAACCCTGCATATTTTCTGCTTGCGTTAAACCTCTGACACACTGCAGGCTACTTGCTAAACCACATTGAACAGCTGCATAAAACCTGGAGCCGCTGGCACTGCACTTTTGATTGCACATAATAAAGACAGTGTGCGTACGCATCACTTTGTGTTGTGCTTTGTTTACTTGCTTACATGGGGTTCAGCACAGGGCACTGTGTGTGTTCTCATTCAGCAGAAGGATCTAGGATTGCACGATACCAGAAGCAGCCAAATGCAGCTTAAAAGAAAAACAAAGCAAGGAGGATTGCTCTTAATTGCTATTGGCCTCCATATCTTCAGCGATGGACGAGAAGAAATCAGTCTCCATATAAGGGCCTTGGCAAACTGCTGCCCTCCAGATGTTTGGAACAACAACTGTCTGGGACCGATGGGAGTTGTTGTCCAAAACATCTGGAGGGCACCAGCTTGGCAAAGTCTACCATATAGAATCAGTCCCCAGAGAATCTGCCTCTGAAACACAGAGGAAACATACCATGTGTGTCAATGCATGACATTAAGAGAAGTTGCAGAAAAACCCATTTTCCTTCCAGGCCTTTCCAAAGCCCCATCTGCACTGTGCATTTAAAGCAGTATCATACCTCTTTAAATTAACATGGCTCCTCCCGACACCCCAAGAATTCTGGGAACTGCAGTTTGTTAAGGGTGCTGAGCAGAGTTAGGAAACTTCTATTCTCCCCACAGAGCTACAATTTTCAGAGTGGTTTAACAATAGATTCCTCTTCTCAGGGAACTCTGAGAATTGTAGCTTTCTGAGCTACAGCTGTCCTGTAGAAAGTTAGCCCTATCTTTTATCGCTCTCTTTTAGCACCATAGTAGTGAGCATCAAACCCATCAGATGCCTTTGTGTCTTCAAGGGGTTTTTTGTTTTCTTGTGTTGCATTTTCTCCACTGCAAATGGAATGCACTTCCAATTAACATCTGGAAGGTACTTGCAGTATCGATATTTAGGTGCCTGCTTAATCTTTGTCTCTTTACCTAGGCTTTCCAGAGTGAGGGAGGATCCAGCTATGTTGATGCATTAATCTCATCTCCTGGTTTGTATTTTGCATTTGCTTACATGTATGCCAATTTAATGTTGACTTTTATGTCATTTACCGCCATGTTATTTTGCTTAATATTGGCAGCACACTTTTTTTTTCCAAAGCAGGGAGAAAAAATATAATAAAATTAAGCAGTTTCAAACAAGTGGAACATTTTTCAGACAGAAGTGAATCTTGTGGGATACAATCACCTGATCACACACTTAAAAGTGCTCTGGCTTTGAGACAAAGGGTGGATCTAAACATGGGGGGGGCAGGGGCAACTATAAATAACTCAGAAATTAGACCATTTTAACAAAAGAAAAAAATCTCTATGGAAAATCAAGTTTTAAAGTGTCCTGCTCTCTGGCGCCATCCGGCATTGCATGTTTATAGCACATTCAAATCACTGTTTCTTTACTAATATAGCTGAGTCCAAAGACATCAGACAACTGTTTTGCCATGTAGTGCATCATGGTGCTTATTTTTCAGTCGTTAATTTGGATTCAGAAATGAAAGAAAGGGAGCTGCTCAACACATGGTCAACATTCAAACGTGACTCACACAAGCGTGTACATCATTTCCTGTCACAATTTGCTTACACCAGAAGCAGCTCACTGGGTGAGGCAGAGCCTCTAGGCTAGCTGTTGCTTACAATGATGGAGAGTTGAAATGAGTGAGGCGGCAGGGATATCAATGCACTGCAAACATGCGACCTTTTTGGAAATTAACAGGGAAGCTTTGAAGAAGTGGAATAAACTACCCTTACTTGCTTATACAGTGGCATGTAGTTATACACAGAATTCGCTGCAGCAATATGTGGTGGGGGCCAAGATGACCTTTAAAAAGTGCTTAGCCAGAGTCATGGAGGATAAGAATATCAATGGCTACTACTCACAATAGCTGCACTGAACATCTGGGATCGGAGGCTGCAGGCCTTGGAATACTGTTTACTGAGGAACATGCCCTGCCAGTGGGCTTCCTGTAGACATCTGACTGGCCACTATGGGAAACAGGGAACTGGCCTCGATTTAGTTGGGCACATCTCTTCCGACGCTCTTACACTCATTTTTAAGGAGTATATTTCAGATGACGCTGGCTCCTCCTCCTAAGAAGTAGCTGCTGAGGAATCCGTGCCTGACCCCCTACCCATGCACGGGGCGTTGGCTGCTGCCCAGCGAAACTGACCCCTTTCACACATTCGGGTCATCATTTGCTGAGTGCAAAAGTGATGGATAATGTAGAGCTGGACCTCAGCCCGCCTGATAAGAAGACTACTATCGTGGGAATCTGCTGACTTCACCTTCATTTTTCTCGCCGCATTATCAAACTGGTAAAACGTAATCGTTTCAAACTGGCTTGAGGTCAGCAAGCACACACACACACACACACACACAGAGAGAGAGAGAGAGAGAGAGAGAGAGAGATATTTTGCTGCCATTTTGTTAAGTGTGATTCATGCGGTGTTTGGCACAGGCCGAAGCGATCATATGGCTGATTCAGCACATACTCCCCTGTAACTCAATCCACACTTACCATAAAGTGGTTAGGCACCAGGGCTGAGTGCTGCCAAAGTCCGGTATCTGGACTAGAGAGCTGGCAAGGACCTGGAGCAGAGGGAGCCGCAGAATGTGGGGAGTGGGTCCCAGAGGCACAGCCAACCCCCCACCTCTAAAATACAAGAATAACTGCCCAGACTGAGCAAGAAATCTGGAAGCTATAGCAGGCTCACAGGAGGTGTTACTTGACTCCCAGTAGTAGGGAGATTCTGATCTATGGAGTCAGAATCCCAACTTGATTTGTCCATGGTTCCTTCTTCCAGCCAGTGCTCTAAGAACATGAGAGAATCACTGACTAACTCACACGATGCCTGGTTTCCTACTTCCTTACAATTACTTATGCCCCACCTTTCAGGATACCAGTTCTCCCGAGGCGTCTTCCAAGACGCAGCAAAATACATAAAGAAAACCACAGTAAGCAATATTAGAATCTAGTGCCAGGGTCCTTCCCACTGGTATATGGGCAGGGGCAGTAGCCGTGCGTGTGGTGGGGCTGCCCTCCTGATGCTCACTGGCAGAGCTGCCAACTTGCACACAAGACTGGGGAGCGATGACGTGCGCATGACGTCAGGATGTTGAGGAGCCAGAGGTGGAGCCAAACGCAGTGGCAGCGAGGCTTCAATGGCTGGTGGCTCCTCCTCTCTCATGTTCAGTCTCCTCTGACTCATATTGCGGCCAGGGGTTACTTCCCCCATCTTTTGCTTATGCAGCAGCAGGAGGTGCTGCTAGCCCCTGAAGCTGTGCCACACTCCACAATGAGCCTCTTCTTCTTCCTGCCATCAGCAGCAGCCAGGGGCTGCTTGCCCCCTCCTTCCCCTCCACAGCAGCAGCAGGGGGAGCCAGCAACTGAAGCTGTGCCTTGCTCAGCTCCCTGCTCAGCCTCCTCTGCCCCCTGATCTAAACATTGGTGGGCTGGCCCCCCAAAAATATTATTGGGGGCTCAAAAGACCTGGGCCCCTAGGAGCTGGCACCTATGCTCACTGACATCACTGCTACTACTAGTTGTACTACTACTAAAAATAATAATTTTGTGTACTCCACCCATCTGACTGGATTGCCCCAGCCATATAACACTGGTCCTGTATTTAAGTTATAATTAGAAAAATCGTAGTAATTATTCATAAAGGAAACAGTTTATAAAAAGTAAATAAGGAGGCCAGATACAGTATAAAGGAAGTCTTTTGTTTAGTTGTTTGTATTGTTGTATTTTATGCTCATTGTATGTTATGTTCACGTTTAATGAGGGTGGATTTGTGTATTCGGGGTGGGTGGGTGGGTTTATGTTATGTTGTAAATAAAATTCCAATAATAATAATAATAATAATAATAATAATAATAATAATAATAATAAACTGGTCCTGAAAGACCTACATTGGCTTCCAGTACGTTTCTGAGCACAATTCAGAGTGTTGGTGCTGACCTTTAAAGTCGTAAATGGCCTCAGTCCAGTATACCTAAAGGAGTGTTTCCACCCCCATCATTCAGCCTGGACACTGAGGTCCAGCTCTGAGGGTTCCCTCCCTGTGAGGAGTGAGGTTACGGGGAGCCAAGCAGAGGGCCTTCTCGGTAGTGGCACCCTCCCTGTGGACCGCCCTCCCATCAGATGTCAAGGAAATAAACAACTACCTGACTTTTAGAAGACATCTGAAGGCAGCCCTGTTTAGGGAAGTTTTTAATGTTTGATGTTTTATCATGTTTTTAATTTTCTGTTGGGAGCTGCCCAAAGTGGCTGGGGAAACCCAGCCAGATGGGCAGGGTGTTAAATAATAAATTATTAAACTATTATTACTCTGGGCAACTTAACTCAGGCCACATTCACACCATACATTTAAATCACTAGAATACCACAGTCATGACTTCCTCCAAAGAATCCTGTTAAGGGCATTACAATTTATAGAAAACCCTAGGAAGAGGCATTGGTTGTTAAAACCACTCTGGGAATTGTAGCTCTGGGAGGAGAGTAGGGGCCTCCTCAAAACTCTCAGCACCCTTAAACAAACTACAACTCCCAGACTTTTTAAGGGGAAGCCATCTGACTGTTTAAAGTGCTTCAAATGTGGGGTGTGAATGCCAGGAGGGCACGGGTGCTTACAATCCCTGACCTATTTTTTCCTCTGTAAATATTCAACAAAGCCTAAAGTCAATGAAGAATACGTCTGCATGACAAACGGATATCGCTTTTAGACCAGCTTCCTCATCCAAAAATGCTGGCAATTGCCATTGTGGGAATAGTTTCAGCGGATCCTTAGCTCTCCTCACAGCCATGCTGTTCCTCCACTTCCCTCTTTAAACCCCTTTAGATATGCCTGACAATACCGCTTGTTATTCTTGTGTCTATTTTTATGCATCACCAAATTCATTGCAATGCAGGAATTACAATTCAGCTGTTATTTTGGAAAATGTCAGTTTAGGGAGTTTTCTTCCCCTTACCCTCCGCCCAGTACCACCACCTAACCTCTCTCTCCCCCCCACTTGCATCCTGAAGAACTCGCAAATTATGTAAGAAACGAGATTCCCTTTTCACTTCGCAAGCACGGCTGTCCATTTCCCTACACCTGCCTGGCCCAGGAGAGACGCTTCTCCCCAGATGCCATTATGCTGGAGATGTTCCATGCAAGACACGTGAGTTCTTTTGTATTCCTGATCTTTTACAATAGTAAAACTAAAGGAAATTTATGAGTCACTGCAATCTTGGAATGCAATGCCAAACAAATGAGAAGCAGACTGCAAACAACCAAGCCAAGTACATCATTATAGAGTGAGTAATGCAGACAACTTACATAAACTTTGGCCGAAGCTCAGATTTTAGCAGAAGACCATAACCCTTTGATTGCATCAAGAACAGTTAAAAGGTCTTTAATCTGCATGTTGTCTTTCAGGAATGGCAGGCTCATCAATCCAAACCATCATATTTAAGACTTGTGATTTTTCAAGTCTGGTTTAACCCTTCCTCCCCCTCTCCCCCTGATTCTGTTGCACCCTTTTGCGTATAATCAGCCTCGCAGATGTCTTCCAGGAATTAATGACTCCTTTCCAATAAATTTCTCATTGAGATTCAGTGACAATGACATCTACATATCCCTACATCCAAGTACTTCTGAAAGCACAGCATCGATTTGTCCACACACACAACTCCATATAGTTGGAGCACTATGATACCAATTTAACCAGTTATGACTTCACCCAGAGATTTCTGGGAACTGTAGTTTTTAAAGGGTGCTGAGAGTTGTAAGGAGACTCCTATTCCTCTCACAGAGCTACAATTGTGCTTTAACAATCAGTGCCTCTTCACAGATATCTCTGAGAACTGTAGATTTGAGAGGAATAGGGTCTCTTAACAATTCTCAGTACCCGTAATAAAGCTCTAAGCAGTTTACACAAAACCTAAGAAGGGTTCTCCTTTATTATCTTGAGAGCCTATACCTAACTTATAAATTATTATTATTAGTATGTCAATTGGTATATAAATTTATTTTTATTCTTTTGCATGATTGGACCAATGAAATACATAATTGATATTGAGATGATTCGTACAACAGCTCTGCATTTGTATCTGTGTTTGTATTTGGGGCTATTATTTAATGTTATTATAGAAACTGAAATAAAATTCAAAAATAAGAATACTGTAAATAAATATCCAAGTGGACCGAGAAACACTTCCAAATAAGAATAAAATCATTAGTTGAAATTATAATGATCAAAAAAGAAAATTACCTCTTAAAATGCATGTCAGCTTTACATATCTGATTAAGCTTGTGAAGACAACAAAAAAGTGTGTGTGTTTTTTTTAAAGCAAGCTTTGGAAACTACGGCAGAGGCACCTGCCTGGTGTCAATGGACAGGGAGTTCCCTAGTGTCTATACAACCACAACTGGTTCTTTACAAGTGCAGAATGAACATTGTGTGGCACTTGAAAAATGCCCTGCAGCTCTGCAGATTGAAGTGGTCTAGTGGGCATGTATTGAGTAAGATGATCTTACTGTTTTCAAGCTGCTAAGGGCTTTATGTACTAAGAGTAACACCTTGAATCTGAGTCAGTAACAAATTAGCAGCCAGTGTAGATCTCTGAGGAGAGGTGTAATACGCTGGTGGGATTGCAGTCCTGTCAAACAATTGTGCTACAGCATTCTGCTCTAGATGCAGTTTCTGAATGAAGCACAGGGGAAGCCCACTACACAGGGCATAAAAATATATATACTTTAACGCCTTTCAGATATTAGAGCCAGAGTGGTATAGTGGTTAGAGCATGAGACTAGAACCCGGGAGACCAGGATCCAAATCCCCACTCGGTCATGAAACTCAATGGGTGACCTTGAGTCACTGCCCCTCAGCCTAACCTACCTCATAGGGCTGTTGTGGGGAAAGCCATGTATGCTGCCTTCAGCTCCTTGGATGAAAAGGGTGGGCTATAAATGCAAATAATTGAGTAAATAAAAATAGGAGGGAGGCAGTGAGACTGTGTACATACAACCTCCATAGGGTGAATAGCAGTTAAAGATTTTCAAAATATTAAGCAGTTTATAAATGGTCTTCAGAATAAGTGAATAAGGTCTGAAAACAGCTGCACATGTACAGCTGTATGTTTTTAGAACTGCTCCAAGTAATGGGAATCCTGGCTTTTTCACAGGAAGGCTAAAAGAATCTGAAATATGTTAACTATTGTTTGATAGTTCAGTCATTCTGATTTGTGGGGTGTTGCCACATCTTCCCATTAATCGTGCATTTCCACAACACTTTCCTAACTGCAAAAAATCCCTTTGCTTTAAAGTGGATTTGCTACACGAGCGCAATAGAATGCTTGAATCCACTTTAAGCAGGCAAGCCTAAATTTCTGGTTTCGGCTTGCCCAGTTAAATCGCTCCTACAAAATGATGGCAGTCTTGAGGCAGTCTCCTGAGTTAGAAACAATAAAGGCTAAAATATTATGACTCTGGTGGGTGTGTTTTTTCCTGCAACAGACTTAACAACCCTTCTGCTTTTTTTTATACAGTGGTACCTTGGTACACTGGAAGAACAGATCCTGAAGCTGAGGCTCCAATACTTTGGCCACCTCATGAGAAGAGAAGACTCCTTGGGAAACACCCTGATGTTGGGAATGATTGAGGGCACAAGGAGAAGGGGACAGCAGAGGACGAGATGGTTGGATTGTGTTCTTGAAGCTACCAGCATGAGTTTGACCAAACTGCCGGAGGCAGTGGAAGACAGGAGTGCCTGGCGTTCTTAAACCAAAGCGTTCTTAAACCAAGGCATGCTTTCCCATAGCAGCAGGGGACTCAATTTACAAATGGAACACACTCAACAGGAAGCGAATTATGTTCTTATTCCAAGGCAAAGTTCACAAACGAAAACACTAACTTCCAGATTTGTAGCGCTCTTCATCCAAGTTGTTCATAAACGAAACTGTTCTTAAACCAAGGTAAAGGTAAAGGGACCCCTGACCATTAGGTCCAGTCATGACCGACTCTGGGATTGCAGCGCTCATCTACCACTGTACAAATTTTCTATCTTGGTTTTTGTGTGTTCAGACCCAGAGACCTCCCTCCTAAATAAATTCACATAGGACTCAAATTTTAGTTTAGGTTTTTGGCAAAATTTAGGCCACAACTTTATTGATTACAGAAGGTGAGTGGTTGCATAGGCTCTGGTTTGACTAGCTCCCTGCACCCTTGCAGGCATCACTGACCCAGGGCACCAGCATAGAGCAACAATCATAATTGCCCAAAGTCACTTATTAAACAAAAGGCTGCTGCCTCAGCCGGAAAGACCAGCCGCTGCAATGCGAGCAAACGGGCAATAAACAGGCAGCGGCAAGCTCCACAACCAGAAGCACCAGGGGGCTGCAGCCCCAGAGGGGCAAATCCCTGCTAGAAGGAAGGGAAGGGGAAGGAAAGTGGAAGAGGGCAACTCAAAAAGGAACAATAAAAGGCAATAACAAAAAGGGAGAATAAAAAACGGTAAGTCTCTCAGCTGCACAGAGGACACACTGTCAGCTTGTTCCGAATGCATGAGCTGAAAGAGGAAGCTCTGGGTCACGTGCTTGGGTATATATAGGTCCCTCAATCCATTTGGACTGCGCCCCATTGGTCAGATTGAACCCAACATTGAGGGACCTACCAATCGGGTGTTGTGGCTGACCAATCCAACCCACCCACAACACAGGAGGTTGGTTTCCAGGTCTCACCACAACACATGCCCTCTTTTAGGGAGGACACGATTTACCAGCTTGGAAAACATCACCCTTATGGTTCAGTCAGCAGAAATGGACCCGAGGACTTAAAAAAAATAAAGAAATTCCTTCCTTTCCTCTATGCTGGCCACCTATCTGATGCTATCATCACTAAGCATGGTGTAGAAGCTTCATTTGACTGCCAGTGAGCAGGTGATCAGCAGTCATCTTTGCTGATCCCATTTATTTAGTCTCTGTGGAGTTCATCAGACCAACAGCAGCCCCCTCCCCCTTCAGCCGAAGGTCAAATATTAACAGCTGGTTTTGAGTACCATGAAATCATATGGCTCAAGTTTCAAATGGTACCTCATAAACTCTCTAAGGATCTATCTCTAGCCTAACCATGGAGCACACTAGCTGGTACAGTGTGTTTTGTAAACAGAATGATAGTGTTCAGGATTATGTAGATATTATTGTGCAGCGGTTTGGATCACCTCATTAAAAAAACACCACAGGATGTAGAAGGAGCAGCATAAATATAGGTAGGGTTCAGAGCTTGGACAGTTAATTTTTTTAAGGAGGTAGCAAAGGAACTAATTCTAGCTAACATTTATTCCTTTTACGAAATAAGCAAATTTTGCTCCCAGTTTGACGTCATCCAAATGATTCCTAGCAATTTCTCCTCAGCAGTCAGAATGTTACAAGATGCTGTATTGAAGTGCAGTATAAAATGTACCTAAGAAGACGAACAAAACAACAAAACATTAAGAATTTGCTGGATCAGGCCAGTGGCCCATTCTCACGGTGGCAATGGCACCAACTCTAGGGGGCATAAAAGTGGATTAGTGTTATGCTGCCCTGGTGCAACAAATCTGCAAAAAAACAAAAAAAACAGAAACTGTAAGTTTATGTGGTTTGGAAAGGGATGAGGAAATGCACTGAAAAATGTAGTGTAAAATAATTAATCGCAATGCATGCAAACACCTACAAACAAATCAGGAGAAATGCTTAGTGCTGCATTTGTATTAGAATAATAATTTCATTTATATACTGTTGTATTAGATAAGTATGTACAGTGGTACCTCGGGTTACATACGCTTCAGGTTACATATGCTTCAGGTTACAGATTCCGCTAACCCAGAAATAGTACCTCGGGTTAAGAACTTTGCTTCAGGATGAGAACAGAAATCATGATCTGGCGGCGCGGCGGCAGGAGGCCCCATTAGCTAAAGTGGTGCTTCAGGTTAAGAACAGTTTCAGGTTAAGAACGGACCTCCGGAATGAATTAAGTACTTAACCTGAGGTGCCACTGTATTGTTGTATAACCGCCCAACAAACAAATCAGAATGGATGCTCAGTAAAGATCAGATATAATCTAAACTCTACATAAACTTTGTGAAAACCAAGCATGATGAATGCTCAGTAAATAGTTCATCTGGAAGGATCCTCAGGTTTTGTTTTTGTTTTTTTTAAAAAATGGAAATAAAGAGGATGAGAATGTCTATAACAGCAATGTTTTCTTCCCCCAAAGCGTTATGAAATCTTTGTAGTCTAGGTATTTCAAAAAGCTTGGGAAACCTTAGCTTGTGTAAGCAGCACGTAGTCATCAAACCTCACTGACCTTGGCAACAAGACCATGGTCATATTTTTCTATGAAGAAAGTGTGTAGGAACAAAAACACCTGGAAATATCTGCTGTCTGTTAAAACAATTGGAATGAAATTATAACAATAAATCATAACAAGGCAAAGCAAAAAAAAGAAAAAGGAAGGAAGGACATCAGGGTGACAACTTGTTAAGAGCGCATAATGGAGGCATGTGAAGAAGGGGGAAAGAGCAACCAGAGTTATTTGGGTTGGAAGGGAGGAGAAAAAAACTGGAAATATATGTATACGAGATCCACTAACCATGTGTCAAGGCTGGTAGGACGTAAGAGCAGCCAGCTTTAATTTATAGCACACCTGATAATCCATCACTTGTCCCCTCAAAAAGGGAACGGTACCTTATTCTCTGCCAGACTCCCAGTGATCCATATGTTTGACGGGGCAAGGCTGTTCCAAATGTTGGAACAAGGCAACATCTGAAGTGCACAAATTATTGGACCAGCCTTTCCACAGGCTATTTCCTGCACCACAGAGCCAAACCAGGAGTGTAAGTTTGTCCATGTCTGTAGACTGACCAGCAGTGTTGGCTGAAGCTTATGAGAGTTGTACCACAAAACAGATGGAGGGCACCAACTTGATGAAAGCTGACGTAAGCCATAAAAGCAGCTGAAGAGGACAACCCATCCAGAAATTCCCTCCAGCGAGCCCTGCTAAAATGATGTCAATATCCATGGAAAACTCACATTTACATCAACAGGCAGTGCTTTTTTTTCTGGGGGTACACATACCCCTAAACATTTTGTGAAACTAAGTTTGGCCTCATTGAGAGACAGTATTTCAATATGAGTAGGAAAATGAGAGTACCCCTAAACATTATTTTTTTAATTTAAAAAAAGCACTTTCAACAGGGCTTGTGAATAAGGCCTTCCGTAAGGACTCTGCAAATGGGATCATCTTAATAGATGGTCCTGGTTGAGGGCAGGCTCTCAACCTGGTTCCCCCACCCTGGCGTGGGTGGAGTTATCACCCTCATGCCAGGGTGGCACCACAATCATCCAGGGCTATTGCCCAATCATGTCGAAGGGTGATTGTGGAGGAAAGTATAAAAGCGGCAGCGCGACGTGTGCCAAGCTCCTGCTTCGCGCTGCTGTTGCACAGGGCGAGCGCCACTACCGAGAAGGCCCTCTGCCTGGTTCCCTGTAGCTTTGCTTCTCACAGTGAGGGAACCGCCAGAAGGCCCTCAGCACTGGACCTCAGCATCTGGGCAGAACGATGGGGGTGGAGACCCAGTCCCATCCACACTTGCTGGCAGCTGCTCTCCAGGATTTCAGAACCTGGGACCCTCTGTTTCAAGGCAGATTCTCTACCACTAGGTTACAGCCTTGCGTTCATAGTTGTAGCAGCAGTGAGATGCACCAAGGTTCTTTCCCCTCTGCTTTTCTTCTCTCCCCTATGTTGTTTCTTCGTCCCTGGGCTAGAACTGAACTGGGCCAATAGATTGCTCTAGCAACTTCGTTTTTTAAAAATGCCCCCATGGCCTTATTAGGTTGCATATGCTAGCTCTTTTCACCTGCAGCACCAAACAACTAGTTTCCTGGAAAGGGAGCAGGAAAGTGAGTCAAGACAGAAGGCCTTTTTGCGGGGGAGTCAATTCCTTGATTCTCTTTAATCCCAACCACCTGCCCCCTCCCACACCCAGTGCGTTTCAGTCTTACAGTATCTGATATTTGGCAGAAGAGTCTTCCTTTTCCTAGGAGATCTGGGTCTTTCCAAAGTTTGCCTTTCCTCCCACCTCTCCAGTTTCATACCTGGTCAATATTAAACAGGGCACTCTGTTTACTGTATGTCAAGCTTTATCTCAACTTTGAATGCTCCTTTTACTGGCTCGTACACCTAAAGATAGGGTGTTGGTTGGCCTATACATTCAACATTCGACTCGAGACTACTTCCAAATTATATGTTTAAACAAAATGGGAGGCATACATTCCACAGACTCCAATAAAGCCCTAGAAAAGATAATGTTGTTTTATACAGATAAAAAAGAGGGCCGCAACTTAACCGCAGTAGCTCATTGCTGTGATTACTGGGGACAAGAAAGCAGACGTTTCTTGTCAAACAGACAAGCCGGGCTGTTGGAGGGGCTACTTTTGCATACCAGACGTAGTCCTAACAGCTTGATTTTGATCTTGCCTTCCCTGATGTAAATCAGGAGTAATTCAATCAAAGTCGGTGTGGTTTACGTCATTCAGAAGGCATGACGGCCGGCTGGAAATCAGTCGGCAAGTTTACCGCCTTGAGAACGTGGTGTTCATTTAAATCGACACCTCGCCTAAGTTTAAACTCGGTTCCAACTTTTGCCCTCTCCATTCGTCATTCCTTAGCTGCTCGGCTACAATATTTTTCAGCCACTGAGGAATTTGACTTGATTGCCATCTCTGTCTAAAGGTGAGAGCCTACAGAATGCTTGAGTAAAAACAGTTGGGTTCTTTGAGACTTGCTCCACCTTCACCCCATTTTACTAATACACACACATCTTTTTGAAGGTTTGTTTTAAAGATGTGCCATCATCAAGATGGGAACGTCAAATGTAAATCAGTGTTGGATAAGGGTGCTCTTCATGTCATGAAGAAGAAGGCCAAGACAACATAGTGTCCAGATCAAGGGAAGTAATAAAGGTAAAGGTAAAGGTAAAGGTACCCCTGCCCGTACGGGCCAGTCTTGACAGACTCTGGGGTTGTGCGCCCATCTCACTTAAGAGGCCAGGGGCCAGCGCTGTCCGGAGACACTTCCGGGTCACGTGGCCAGCGTGACATCGCTGCTCTGGCCAGAGCCAGAGCCGCACACGGAAACGCCGTTTACCTTCCCGCTGGTAAGCGGTCCCTATTTATCTACTTGCACCCGGAGGTGCTTTCGAACTGCTAGGTTGGCAGGCGCTGGGACCGAGCAGTGGGAGCGCACCCCGCCGCAGGGATTCGAACCGCCGACCTTTCAATCGGCAAGTCCTAGGCGCTGAGGCTTTAACCCACAGCGCCACCTGCGTCCCACTAGGGAAGTAATAGTATCACTCTATTCTGCCTTATACTACAACTGGAGTGCTCTATTCAGTCCTGGGCACCACAGTTTAAGAAGGGAATTGACAAGCTGGAACGTGTACAGAGGAGAGATACCAAGATAGACAAGGGTCTGGAAACCAAGCCTTATGAGGAACAGTTAAGGGAGTTGGGTATGTTTAGATATGATAGTCATCTTCAAGTACCAAAATTAAAGATGTAATTTGAGTGACAAGGCTGTGTGTTAGATAGGGAGTCATGCTGACTCTGTGGTGGAAGCCTAATTTGCCTGCCAAATAACCATGTCCAATTAAAGCCAGGAACTGCCCACCAAGCTACATGTCAGGGAGAAAAGGTCAATGTAAATTCTGAGCAACTACAATGGGAACTGATATTACATCTTCATAAAACAGTGGAGAGGAAGAAAAAGGCTACTATCCCCAAACAGGTCCCACTGAGTTGGGGATAAAATGGATCTTAGGTATTTTCATTTGCAATGCTCAAAATTCAGCAGAGGTGTAAGCATGGAGCTCACATCAGCAGCAGAGGAAACTGAACTAGTGATGGTATCTTCAAATTTAATCTGGTTGGCTCTAGGGAAGCATTGAACAGGGTTCAATAGTACAAAGTCTGAGAACATGCAACATAGAATGAATAGCAGGGAATCCAAGCTAGACCGTGAAAACTTCTGTTGCTGTGCCATTGCCTTCATCCAAGAATAGCTAAAGCCAGGAGACCATGGATGTTTTGCCATTGTCTTAAACGGGAATAGAATTGAGTTCAGGTCAGGAATATCCTGTTTGTATGTATTCTTTTGTAAAAATAAAAATGAAATTGCATAAGTCGGTCATTTAGAGGACTGGATGTAATGCAAAACGGGGCACTGAAATATAAAGAAGCCAAGTGACAAGTAATATGAAACATATTCATGATCTGCTCTGCAATGGCTGGCTACCCTGTACATGCTAACATGATGGTGGATGGCATTGCATCTGTTTCTCATTGGAATGTTTCCTGGGAGGACTCGTCCTCCAGGGCTCTGTTCTTACACTTGTGCATGCAAGGTTTTATTGCCACAAAGTAAAAGCAGTATAAATTTGAACAAGGGTATTGTATGCACTGAGTAGTAAAAAGGGCTAGTAATTGAAGCAAAGCCAATTTGAGGGAATGAGGTGCCTGGAGCTGAGATTGAGCTTCATGCTTTCTCCACCCAACTCTGAACATCATCCTTACACAGGACCCCAAACCCCAATCCATCCATTTTATAAAAACAACAGTATAATTACAACAGCAGTCAAAACTTCATGGGAAAGTATTATTTCCAGTGGCAAGCAGGCATCTAGCAAGCTGAGCAGGTATACCTTTTCGCAGTGTGAAGCAAAAAGTATAGCTGTTGGCTTATTTGTCCCATGCCCAAATTGGAAATCAATCCAGTGAATACGATCAGTAGTCAATGTTGTAGCTTCCGGGAGCAAATGATATGTACTTGATTACAGGCCTCGCCTCCAATGGCATTGTGTTTCCTCTGCATTGAAATGAACGGGATGAAATAGCATAATAACAACGTTACTCAAGTAATTTTAACTGTGTAAGTTACGTAGTTTCGCCACAGCAGACAGTGAGACAAATAATGTAGCTTTTAGCAGAAGACGGACTGCAGAGGAACAGAAACAGTGGTGCATGTGACAAACACAGGTTAGAACAGAAAATGATGCCTTCTTACCTCTCTATTTGCAGGTGATAGTAAATTAGCTTTTTTTTTTTTAACAGTAGGGAGGTGCAATGACCACTCTCACATGGCCTGCTCTTTTCTGCTTGCCTGGATATTGTAGGGGTGGGTCAGGGTGATGCTGAAGTTGGGGCCAATCCAGTATTCCCACCAGTGCACCAGTGCAGACTCAACCTTGCTGCCACACTTGGCCATCCAAGTTAGCTCCACAGCACTGCCCCACCACACTAGGTACTGCTGTCCTTTTCATCAGGAAACACCAGTGCTGACTGAGTCAGAGCTAATGCAAAAGGTACAGGGAAGGACTACCAACTTATCAGTAGTTAAGGGGGACATACTTTCCGTCTTCATCCGAAAGCATCTTACAATGGATCAAAATCTTGCATCACAGTAGGCTCCAGTTAGCCAATTGCATAGCAGTTGGGGCTGGCGAGACAGCTATAGTTATTTCTGGATGGTGATAGGTTGCACATAGTAGTCCATGTGCTGGGAGGGGAGGGGCTCCTCTTGGATATGGTCCAGAAGCTTCAGCTGGTGTTGAGTGGAACAGCTCAATTACTGATGGGAATAACCTCCCAACAGCATATAATACCTGCCCCACAGGGACTGTGCTAGCCTCCCATATGCTACCAGGCCAGTTTTAAGATTTTGGAACTAGTGAAAAACACTATAGATATTTGGGGACCAGGTATTTGGAAAGAGTGTCTCGCTGAGATTGTCCGGGTGTGCGTTTTCGTAGGTGTATCATGTCCCAAAAGTCAAATCTCTCTATACTAAGAAGAAGGCATCCTCTCAGTGGAAGTGAAGCAAAAACCAACATGGTCATGCCATGAAAAATTCCTACCCCAGCAAGCATTTCTGGAATGTTAAGTTTTATCTGGTCACTTTTAATACTCTGTGGATTTATCTATGATGTATGTTATTCTGTATAATTTTGTTGTAAAATTCTTAGATATCTCTGATTAAGAGCAATCTCTGATTAAGGGCAATTAATGGATATTTGTTAATATTATGAATTGTTGATTTCAGGTATACTTCAGGGACGAAATAATCAAATGCAATATCATAACTCCTAATTCAGAGATCAGGGATCTTGCCAGATTGGGGCTCTGAGTAGCCATATCCAAATCCAGACCTGCTCAGAATCTCCAATATCAATGAACTGAGGAGGTGACTCAAGGAAGTGTGACATACACAGGAAACACTATTTTGCTGACTAAGCAAAGGAAAAAGGTCACACCTGCCCAAACCAGGAATTTCAACCAGGATGCCATTTGCAAGAGGCTGGCATTACAAAGTCCTGTTCCCTTATGTCACAGGTGGGTTACATGTGGTCCCAACATCATTTTAGGCAGCTCTCAATGGTTCCTAAAGCTGTTCTTCCGCCCTGTTCTTCCATCACATCAGCACTCTCTGCTTGGAGCAAATTATACAGTTTGTGGAGCAGAATGCTCAGTGGATTATCTGCCAGCATCTTCTAGAGCAGTGTTTCCCAAGCTTGGGTCTCCAGCTGTTTTTGGACTACAGTTCCCATCATCTCTGACCATTGGTCCTGCCAGCTAGGGATGATGGGAGTTGTAGTCCAAAAACAGCTGGAGACCCAAGCTTGGGAAACACTGTTCTAGAGAATGAGGGGAGTTGGGTCATTTTAGCTGTATGTTTTATATGAGAATTTTTTTTATTGGGTTCTGCATTTTTATTGTTATCTGCTTTGGGCCAAATGAGACAGGGCAACCTGGAAAGTGAATCAGTAAATAAAATGATCAAGGACGTCATCAGCTAGACAGAAAAGGGAGATTTACATCCAAGCCTTTGCATCCAGTGACACTATTCTGCAACAGATGCCAAAAAAAGGGAAAGAACATGCCCGGGGCAGAGGAATAATGCGTAAATATCTCCAATGTCCTAATAACTCCTTTGTCTCAATTCATGCTTAAGGCTTCCTCAGGCTCCTACTATGGTCAGATATATCCTTCTAATCATTCTCCCCCCTCTTCCTGAAGATATACAAATTAAAAGTGACACTGGATTATGTCAGCTAAATACTAGTTGGGTTTATTTTTGTTATGACCTTCTAGGATCAGGATTATGTTTTGTTAGAAGTTCTTGTGTTGGAAGGATATCAATTGTAAGTCTTAGATTGTTGAGGAAATCGCTAGTTCAGCAACCTGAACTTCCTCCTTCATGTTGCTTGATTAAAAGACTCCAGGGCACACTTGAATGTACTGACCTATACATGCTTAGGGAAAGGAGCAATGAGGTGAGAGAGTTGCCTGTTTTCCAGCTTTCTGCTTGTGATATTGGAAACTTGGACTCCATATTCTAAAATTCTTGATTTGAAAGGGATATGGGATAAGGGTTGAGGAGTTAAAATTCTAATAAATTAAAGGTGCACAGTGACAAACAGGAAGAAGCATGAGAGTGAATTTTAAAGGACTTTGTAAAATCATACTTGTGATGGTGAGAAGATTTGTCAGGAATCCAATCCATAGCTCCTTGGTGGCAGCAGCAGTCAGTGTGATGCTCTCCAGCATGGCCAACGGGAGTTTCAATCCAACACCATATGGAAAGCACCACATTGGCTACTGCTGTCTTTGGGGATCCCAAGAGGACAGGGAACCCCAAAGCTCAATGCAATCGAAATCATTATTTCCTAATCAACTCTCAGTTGGCCAAGGGGTGCACATGATAGGTTTGCGTTATTAATATCCTCTTCCACCCAGTTTCTCGGTTTTTTCTGCTGCTCTGGGAGGGACCCCTCTGGAGTCTCAGGTGGGGATGGTCAACATCCCTTCCCCTGGTTGCTTAGCAACAGTGATTAAGCATCCTTAAGTGATGCTGCCTGCCAAGTGCTGAAGCATTAGAATTGTTTCCATGTTTTAAAAGCTTTATTTAGAAATGTCTATTTGTCCTGCTTAAAGCAAGCAAGCAAGCAGTTGCTCCATTTGAAATAGAAGAGGGAATGTGAGCATAGGAAAGGAGGGGAGCACATTGATGCCGGTGTTCCCTTTACAAGAGCCTATTGGGTCAGCATCCTGTTCTCACTGTGGCCAACCAGATGCCCGTGGGAAGACTAAGAGGGGAACCTGAGTGCAACAGCACTATTCTCACTTATGAATCCTAGCAACTGGAGAATAAAACCCCCTGAAAACCTGAGTCTCAGGTGTAAAGACTGAGATCTCACAACCATAGCCCCTGCCCACTCTAAAAATCTGCAGTAGTGCTTTGCATGGCAGAGCATAATGAATGGGACCAATCTTGCAAAAGTTTAGTGTGTGTACTCTGATTGAAATGAATGGAACCACAGCACACAGGGAAATGCTTCACACTTGCTGAATTATACCCCATGTATATTTTACAAAATAATACAAAGAAAAAGAAGAAGAAGGGGGGAGGAGGAGGAGGTGGAAAAGAAGTCGCCTCAAGCTTACTAGAACTTATAGGCATGGTTGCAGAGAAAGGATGGCTTATTTTTTAAAATATATAAATTGCCTTGAGAAAAAATAGCCTGATCCACAAGTCAGAGAAGCCAGGGAAATTAGTTTTAAACCAAACTAATCCTGCTTGCTTTTAAACGGCTATTCATCAGCATAAATCCATGTATTCCAGTAAGTTCATCTGGTTTGTGGTTCATGACAGGAGGAGTTTAGTAACTTCCAGAAGTGTTATATATCACAATTCTTCACCATGAGAGAGGCGATAGAGTTCTGAGGCTGCTTGCTCAATTGCAGATCATGTTTCTTATGTGAGTTCACAATTATATGATGACCTTCTTATGACTTGTGCAGATAAATCTCTTTGTGGGGGGAGACAATGGGGATTCCATTCTGCTTAGCACTACACTTCTGCTAGATAGCTCCAGTTGGGAAGTGATTGGAAAAGATCAATAAAAACATAAAAGGGAGGGTAGCCCCGATATAAGAACCAAAGCCTGTTTGGCCCCTCCAAACCCACAAAGAAATAGAAGGTTCCTACTCTACCATGGCAATGTGAACCATATAACTATCTAATGCAATTAAAAACTAGTAAGAAAATATTCTAAAAATGGCTATGTACCCCTGCATGTGCGACAATGTAAATATTATTTGTGCTTACCATTTTCATGCATTGTAAGATGGAGTTGCCAACTGACCCAGAAAAGAAAGACCATGGCCTGCTCCTGTGTGCTTAACTGCAGTTTCTTTGCTTCATCAATAGATGATGCTTTTATTAATATTATTACAGCATGGAGATGAACATCACCACCTGCTAAGTGCATCGGAACAAATTGCTCTCTGTGGTGCAGCTACAGGGATCAGCTCAAATGTTGGCAACCCTAGTGGGGGGGGGGAATCATTGTACTCCTAGAGTCCTGAAAGAACAAGTGTAGAAGCCATACAAATGAATGAGAAACACCTGGGCACTATTGTGACTTCAGCTGTGTTCCTAAAAGAGCCACAAACATCTGGGGTCAGGTCTGGAGTTTGAGGTTCCTGAAATGCTGTGTGTATATATACACACACACACACACACACACACACACACACACACACACACAAACATATATATATAGCATCATTGAAATATCGTCTAATTAATGACTAGAGTGTAAAGAATGCCGTTCACATGGGACGTTTGTACTATTAGAAGAATCGCTCACAATAAGGGTATTTTATGACAATGTTTCAACACTGGAATTATGCATTTGCTGAAACTCTATCCAGTCATCGGACCTTTACCCGCCTTCGTGTCCTAACAATTTTGAGTGATTAAATTTAAGCAGACAATGCTCCCTTCTGGTCATATAGAGGATTTAAAAAAATTCCCAGATGAATAATACGATGATGAATCTCCCAGCTTTGATCTGAAACCACTATACGGCCCTTTCAGTAGTAACATTTAAAAGGAAGTATTGCAACTGTAAATTGAGTTGCCTACCAGAAAGCAATTCTAATTATTGTTAATGTGATTCTAAAAGCAGTTTATTCACAACGACACACGGGCCAGCACATTCTAGTTGCTCAGCCATCATAACTCCCTTTGACAGTGGCTCTTCCTGTGACATACTACAAAATGTCGTGCTGAAGGGAAGTCACACAATGGTGCCCCAAGCATAGGCACCTTTCCAAGAACCATTAGGGATGCTTCATATAAGTGCTTTATAAGTGCTTTTAAATAAACATGGCAGTGCCACATCCATGGAATTATAAGACTCTAGGTCAGAGGTGTGGAACCTGTGGCCCTTGAGATGTTGTTAGACGCCAGCTCAAGAGTGAGGGGCTCTTGGGATGGGTGGTCACCAGTGCTTTAAACACACAAATGCATGTTCATTTCAAAGACTCAAATCCCCTTTTCCTTGAAAAAGAGAGAGAGAGAAGGGTGGTCATTTGACCTATGCTGATAACCTTGCTGTTATGACTTATAACTACATAACCACAACAAATGCGCTTTGAATGCATGGTGTGCTTCTAAACAATTTAACCTTGAATTTACCCAAGCATGGGCAATTGAACCTTGGTTGCAATAAATCTCTTTTGACACCTTGTACACACACACCAAATAAAAATCTGAAATACCACATCTGACATTGCCAGATTTAGGGCAGTACTAATGTTTTCCCCCTCCCCCACACAGGGTGTCAACATGAAGGCGCCAAATGAGAAGACCCATAATTGAGAGGATCCATTTGGGAGCATCAAATTTTGGCCTTGCAGAAGGAGAGCCATATTATGAAAGATTAGCAAAGTCCGGCCCTGCGCCTGGTGATGCACTGAATGCTGTTTTGCTGGTCCAAGATTAATTAATGAAATACGTACAGTCACATAACTGTTTTACCGCATATAAAACAAGAGCAAAACCACTCTCTCCTCCTGCAGCTTCCAGCAACTAGCATTCAGGAACATACTGCTTCCGACTATTGAGGGCGAAGCATTGCCATCAAGGTTAGGAGTCTTTGTTGTTGTTTAGTCGTTTCCGACTCTTCATGACCCCATGGACCAGAGCATGCCAGGCACTCCTGTCTTCCACTGCCTCCCGCAGTTTGGTCAAACTCATGCTGGTAGCTTAGAAAATACTGTCCAATTATCTTGTCCTCTGTCGTCCCCTTCTCCTTGTGCCCTCCATCTTTCCCAACATCAGGGTCTTTTCCAGGGAGTCTTCTCTTCTCATGAGGTGGCCAAAGCAGCCTTTACCTCCATGAATTTGTCTAATCTTTTAAAGCCATCCAACTTAGTGGCCGTCATTGCCTCTCTGGGAAATAAATGCCATAGTTTAACTACACACGGTGTGAAAATGTACTTTCTTTTGCCTATTCTGAATCTTCCAACTTTCAGCTTCATTGGATGCCCATGCTATGAAAGAGAGAGGGGAGCACACTCAGCCTTCATTAAACTGTTTTGGGGTTCCTCCCCTTAGGGCTTCCTCTTCAAAGTTCTTTTGTACTTCTGCAAAACTTGGGAGTTTCCCCAAAGCCTGTGGATGCCTCCATCTTGTGCACGGGTGTTGTTGTTTTGGTTACACGAGGGGTGGTGCTCAGAGAGCTGAGGTTGCTGTTAGTATATCTAGTTTTCTCATAGCCGTGAGTTAGCGCCAGTGACTACACCTCCATCTATTTCCCCCTATGCTCTAAGCGAGATTGTATCTGATGCTAAACAGCATGGAGGGTACTTATTTCCCCAGATGCAAGGGATAAAGGAGTCTGGATCCAATCACAGGTTTGATGTGAATGGTGTGTGGTGTGCACTTTCCCCTTGATACCTAAGCAGCTCCTAAATCCTGCTGTTCCTCCAATTAGCAGATGACAAGAAACAGGCATCCTCCTGCCTGCATGTGTCTGGTGGCAGATGGACCAAGCCACTAAATATCTGCGGCAGCTGAACTTTCATCTGTTTTGTTTGAAATGGGCCATATTGGCTGTTTCGCACCATGTCATTCCAAAAATAAAATTAAAGGGGGGAGGACCCCACCTGCAATGTATGAGACAAATGAGGGTGGTCATGACTGTAAAGATAAAACATGTGCATAATTAAAACAAATAGAAAGGGTGGAGGGGAAGGAAACAGCAGTCTGTAAATCCCAGGAAAATGAAAATTGCTGTCAATTGCCATTCTGAAAACCGTAAGAGTTATATCAGGGATGTGGAATTATTGTAGTTTCTCGCCTTGGGCGGCAGAATTACTGGATGCTGACAATGAGGAAATCAACCGCCATCTTGTTCAAAGAAACGACAACTCTGTGCTGATTGATGACTTATTATACAAAAACAGACGCCACAGTGAAACTGCAAGTATCCATCATTTAAACAGCCAAACTTTTATAAAAGCAGCAGCAGCCTCAAGGGCAAACGAAAAAAATCACAAAAAGCCCAAACTTGCAATAAATGAGTTAAATAATAAATTATTTTTGTCCCAATGCTTTCTGATGCTATTAAGGAGATGCTTTGTGTATTATTATTATTATTGTTAATTATTCAATGAATTGCATGTGCCTTCGTGTAAATGTGTTTATAACACATTTTGTACATCCGCTTTTAAAAATGTAAGTCACTTGGAGATCTGCAAGCCAACTCTTTTGTTTCAAAGCAAATGGCAGAGGTGGTAAGGCTGTGTCTCGGAGGGAGGAAAGTTTTGGTCTAGCCTGGGCTCCGATTGTGCTCTTGCTGTTGTGGCTGCTGCTGTTTTCTGCGCCAGGGCTTTTCAGGGAGGGTCCCTCCACAAGCTCATGGATTGGCCAGAGGTACCCAGAACCACAGGGATGCAGGTGGTGCTGTGGCCTAAACCACAGAGCCTAGGGCTTGCGGTTCGGAAGGTCGGTGGTTCGAATCCCCACAACGGGGTGAGCTCCCATTGTTCGGTCCCAGCTCCTGCCAACTTAGCAGTTCGAAAGCACGTCAAAGTGCAAGTAGATAAATAGGTACCGCTCCAGCGGGAAGGTAAACGGCGTTTCCGTGCACTGCTCTGGTTCACCAGAAGCGGCTTAGTCATGCTGGCCACATGACCCGGAAGCTGCCTGCGGACAAACGCTGGCTCCCTCAGCCTATAGAGTGAGATGAGTGCTACAACCCCGGAGTCGTCCGCGACTAGACCTAATGGTCAGGGGTACCTTTACCTTTACCTTACCCAGAACCACACAGATCGGGTGCTGCACACAGCCATACAGGCAACTGCCAGAATTTGTCTGTAGACTTCGTGGCTCAAGGTTTGAGTGGGGATTGCCACTCATTGTTGCTCTGTATAAAGGGGTTACCCAATCTCCTTGCAGGTAGAAAACTAGCACTCTGGGATGAAAGTTCTGAGCTCTTCATTGGGGTAGTGATCAGCCCACAGGGCACTGTACTGGGATGGGAGCCCTCAACCTGAACAGCAAGCTCAAGTGAAGCAGGGAGATGCAGGCATGGGAGCCCCTCAGTCGCATGGGGCTGTTTTCTGAGTACTGTGTGCCTAGCTATAAATCTGTCACTGTCACTGAGCCTTTATGGAAGGATTATGGAAGGATGTGTGGAACAGGAAAGAGTGTGGCTTTGGAACACTTAAAAACAATATCATTTACATTTCACTTGAAAGGGCTAAACCCTGGTTGCCCCAAGGAACCAGCCTCAGCTGATTTTAATCAGGGCATTAGAGAAATGCAATTAGGAAACCACAGAACAAGCTAAAATACTAGAATTCAATAATGGCAATTAATGGTTTGTAATCACTTTTCAAAGGTGTCGTCTCAGTTACCAGTGTATACAAATAACCTGGAGGGCCCTGCTAAGTAAAATTGTTTAACTGACACTGAAGTGGAAAACAACTCTCTATGGGTTTGAATGTGTATAGCTGAAGGTTTAATGTTGGAAAATTCCATTGGGCTATACTAAAGGAAAGAATAGCTCTCCGAGCACCTAAATGGGTTGATAATTAACTGTTGATGTTCTCTGCTGTGTCCTGTGAGAGGTTAAAGGTAAAGGTAAAGGTACCCCTGACCGTTAGGTCCAGTTGCAGAGGACTCTGGGGTTGCGCACTCATCTCACTCTATAGGCCGAGGGAGCCGGCATTTGTCCGTAGACAGCTTCCAGGTCATGTGGCCAGCATGACTAAGCCACTTCTGGTGATCCAGAGCAGCACACGGAAATGCCGTTTACCTTCCAGCTGGAGCAGTACCTATTTATCTACTTGCACTTTGACATGTTTTCGAACTGCTAGGTGGGCAGGAGCTGGGACCAAACAACGTGTGCTCACCCTGTTGCAGGGATTCAAACCACCGACCTTCTGATCAGCAAGCCCTAGGCTCTGTGGTTTAGGCCACAGCGTTATTCTGTTGCAAATCGCCATCTTGGGGAGTTGGTCTTGGAGTCTTTCTCTGGAAGCTACAGAGAACAAAAGATGAGATGATGAAGTCTCAAGTATCTCCTGAGCAGAAAACAGCTCCAGGCTAATGGGGACTGTGGGGAGAGACAGACCTCTGATTTTAGATCTGTTTGGAGCTTTTTTCAAATTTGAAAGAAGATAAACCTGTGCTGAACATGCATTTTATATTATACAACTATTTGGATATATCATTATTTCTCTTGTGTCTGTTATGAAGGAAGTTCTGTTAGTAAAACTTTGAGACCATATTTTGGGTCTGGACCATTTTTATTCCAAGAGGAGTAAAATATCTGCAGTAGGCCTTCCATCAGATGAGGCCTTAATTCTGCACATATATACAAAATCCACCTCAGCCCTAGGTTAAATCTTATTTCAGCTACAAGCTCACTAGGTGGTCTCAGGGAAAAAGTTGACATCATGTTAAGCCACTGAATATCTGATGTAAGTAAACTGCCCTCCCCATCACCACCACAATAGTAATGCTAACCTACCTTACAAGGTTGTGGTTGTTGTGAGAGTTACTAAGATCATGTGTGAAGTGAACGTGCTGAAGTTCTATATAAACAGAAAATATTATTATGAAGGACTGCATAATGGCACACTCTGTTAACTCCTCATTATTTGGGAGAAGGCATTTTCCTGCTTGGCAGAAAACTGTAGCCCAGCTGGAAAAAGGAGAATAAGTTCTTCAAGGAAAACAATACCAGAAAGAACAGTGAGAAACAGTGCAGTTGACAAAAAGGAAAAGGGGGGGAGAGGAGAAGTAATAATTACATAATTTGTATTGTTTACTCTAATTGCATGGTAATTTAAAGTGACAAGACAACCCTGTGATACATTTGTTAAGCAAACAGCCCATGTGGAAGCAATTTAATTTCTACTGCAGATGAAAATGCATCCACAAAATGTATCCTCATTGAAGTAACAATGCTCAATAGATGTCTAATTAAACTTAAAACCAGTCCATGATGTGACTGGTTTTGTGTGAATATGGGAAAAAGAATTGTGACCAGTGCAATCATCATCAACAACAACATCTTCATTTGTTTTTGCTGTTGTTGTCGTTGCTGCCGCTGTTACCCATCTGTCTTGGGAGGCAATGGGAGAGTGTACTTTTGGGGATAAAGTCAAACTGTTGGAGAGTTACAATGCCTGCTGTAGATATGGGAGAGGCATATTTTATCACAGGTGGGGCCGATGAAGACATCTGGTGGTGCTGCACCATGGTGTTTCTTCTCTCTGCACTCCTCCCAGCACTTATTCCTCCTCTGGTTACTGCTGTGGATACGCAACCTGACTGTCAAGCGTGATCATCTTTAACTGGGCCAGAACCAGACTGGCAGCCAATGCAGCTGCTTTAGAACAAGGGTTATAGGAATTATAAAGGCAACCCCAGCCACTGACCTGGGCTCTGCTTTTTGGACCAGTTGATATTTCCAGGTAGTTTTTGAGGGGAACTCCACATAGTGTGCATTGCAATAGTCCAGCCTGGAAGTTACAGAACCATGGAAGACCATGGCTAATTGATCTCTGCCCAAAAGGGGACTGTAGCTGGTGAACCATATGATTCTAGCACACCCTCCAAGTGTCCCTGCTTTCCAGGGATGTCCCAGATTTACAGAAGCTGCCCCGGTTTCTGGTTTGATTCCAAAATGTCCCGCTTTTCCTTAGGACAGCCTTTCTCAACCCGTGGGTCCCCAGATGTTGTTGGACTACAACTCCCATCACCCCTAGCTAGAAAGGCCAGAGCTCAGGGATGATGGGAGTTATAGTCCAACAACATCTGGGGACCCACAGGTTGAGAACTGCTGCCTTAGGACATCCCTATTATCATCAGAGCAACATGGGAGGGTATGGGGTTATCCGACCCACAAGCCATTTGAAGGCAGCCCTGTATAGGGAAGTTTTTAAATGCTTTATTATATATATATTATATGTTGGGATCCACCCAGAGTGGCAATCCAGTCAGATGAGTGGGGTGATAATAATAATAATAATAATAATAATAATAATAATAATAATAATAATAGAATAGGATGTCTCTATTTTTGTCAGAGAAATGTTGGAGGGTGTGTTCTAGGATTCTCTGAAAATTCAATTTAAGAGGACAGTGAAGCCATATCAGTTATTGCTCCTGGCACCCATGCTCCGTCACTGAAGCAATGAAGGACTTGTGGATAAAAGCTGGAGACTACAGAATTGCAAATCCTGGGCTTGGTGATTTGGATTAATATATCCATTTTTTTGTACTGCAGTTCTTTGTATGAAGAAAGGGGACTCTGGGACCCATCCCCTGGCTGTTTTTTTTTTACATCTGGAGGGCACAAGGCTGGCATAGGCTGCCCTAGTACAAATCCATCAGGATACACCATGATCCCAAAAAACTGAATGTGGCTGTTCTCTATTTTGGAAGATTACTAAACTTTTCCAAGAAGTTCTACTTTTTTGAGCAACATACTGTTGCTTTCACGGTTGGATATATTTTTGTGGATCATCACCTCCAATACAGATACATAATTCACTGCTGGTTGGTGACAATGCTATTAATTGAGCTATATTATGTCTCTGTTTGCACATATGAATTGTGTGGAAGTTGTTGAATGTCTCTGTTCACTCAGCTTAACAACCAGTGTATATCTGCGCTCTCCAGTGCAAACAATATTCTTTCATTTAAGTGTCATTCCCTCTACCTAGCAGCTCTACATTTTGGGCAGCTCTTAGATAAGTGACCGTCAGTTGGCAGTGTGTCCCTGAGTGCCAGTGTTTATCCCTAACCAGACATCAAACCTGACATCTCCATGCATATGGTGCAAGGGGAGCTGGACAAAAACACTCACCAACGAGGGCAGAAATCAGTCTCTGTTCCAAACGTGATAGGTCAATATCACATGGAGTTCAGGTGAAGCAAGGAAGGGACGCTAGTCTCAGGAGCAAGGAGGCAGAGATGTGTTTTGTTTTTAGCAACTAAAAGAATTAAGAGGAAGATGGTATGTACCCTGGCCTCCTAGGAGCAAAGGTGTTTCATGAAAAGGCCCATTATTCACATCCTGTCACGGTCCGGTCTACAGGCGAGCGAAGTCCCGGCTGAGGACGTCGGGACCGGGGGCAAGATGGTGGGGTGGGAGCAGGAACGAGAGTCCAGAAGCCAGGGGTCTGAGGGTCAGGAAGCAGGGAGTCACGAAGTCAAGGGTCCGAGGGTCGAGAAGCAAGAAGTCAAGAAGCTGAGGTCTGAAGATCAGGGAAGCAAGAAACTAAATGCAGTGAGGCAGGAAATGTGTTGCTGTGGCAAAGAGCTGAAGGGAAATGCTGACCTTATATCCCTTCCGGCTCTGGCCACCAGGTGCAGTGAGTTACCAAGCGGACTCACCTGTGCGGCCGTGCCTTGCCTCTCCAGAACAAACTTAGGAAGGCCCCAGTCCTGCGAAGCCCTACTGGTCACAGGGCCTGGCTCATGCATGCACTCCTGACACATGCCATGGGATGGCTCTGGGTCCACAGACTCATGTTATGTCACCGCTCTTTGACCTGGACCAGCGTTCTCCAGGACTGGAGGTGGCGGTGGTTCCACCTCCTCTTCTAACAGCTCCAGCTTCAGCAGGTCTCTCTTCGATGGACCTTTCAGCACTGGTTCGAAGGGACCCTGCCTATTCTTCAAGGTCCTCAACTTGTGTGGTAGGTCTGCTTTGTCCTCTGAGGACTCTGTCAGGTTAGGACTGGACACAGCACAGAGGTGGAGCACAGGGAAGTAAGTGGGTGGAAAGCATCAGCAGCAGGAACTCAAATACTCCAGTCAAAAATGCCCACGCCCCTACTGTGGCATAGCAATTATCAGGTCCAACCACACCAGGCAACCTCCAATCGTATGTTTGTCATATGTTCTCTTGTGTATACACTGCAACTTAGAGGGCTCATATTTTTCATCTTTGTTGAAAGCTGCCCAGAGTGGCTGGGGAAACCCAGCCAGATGGGCGGGGTACAAATAATAAATAATAATAATTATTATTATTATAGGCCTTTAGCAGCTGCATAATGAGGAAATAATAGAAAGATTTCCACTTTTCCCCTGCGCAAAGATGTAATGATAAGAGAAATGTTCACCTGTCTCTTTTCTGCCTGCCAATGATTGATTGATTGTATTGTTTCATTGAAATATTTATCTTCCCCTCTTCTTCATGAGATCTCAGGGTGGCAAATAACCAATTAAACTGCCACGTAGCTGTGGCCATGTGACCTGCTTTACAGAGAAGGGTCCTCTATCTAAAGAGCTGGGACTGGTTGTGTGTGTGTGTGTGTGGGGGAATACCCTATGAAGGGAGAGCAAGGGGGGCATCGAAGTTGCCTGCCAACAGTTATAAGACTGAGCAGTCACACAGGTCAGTCTTGCCCCACTACTGTGACATATAGCTCTGTTTACATTTTAATCTTTATTTCTAAATGCAGATCTCTCCATCTGCTTACTTTATTTATTTGACAAAATGTATATGCTGCTTAAGGGATGCGGGTGACGCTGTGGGTTAAACCACAGAGCCTAGGACTTGCCGATCAGAAGGTTGGCGGTTCGAATCCCCGCAATGGGGTGAGCTCCCATTGCTCGTTCCCTGCTCCTGCCAACCTAGCAGTTCAAAAGCACGCCAAAGTGCAAGTAGATAAATAGGTACCGTTCTGGCGGGAAGGTAAACAGCGTTTCCGTGTGCTGCTCTGGTTCGCCAGAAGCAGCTTAGTCATGCTGGCCACATGACCCGGAAGCTGTACACCGGCTCCCTTGGCCAGTAAAGCGAGATGAGTGCCGCAACCCCAGAGTTCACAGCTGGACCTAATGGTCAGGGGTCCCTTTATCTTTACCTTATATGCTGCTTATGGAAACAAAAGGCCTCTTAGCGTACATATAAATTAGCATGTTGAAAGTGTATGCAAATGTGTCCCTTTTGTTCTTTTTTTGGCAACATGTAAGCGGTCACCATATTTTTAGGTTCTCTATAGCATGGATGAAATTCTTGCCTCCCCTAATAACCTTCTTTCCCACCCCTCCCCTCCCCTAATGGACTTGCCCCTGTCTTCTTTGGAACTGGAGAAAACCTTAGAGTTCTGCCTCAAACATCAATCTATGTGAATGTTGGGTTGGGATTCAGCAACTGCCTTTAACAGATCTGGAAAGAGATAATGCAAGTTTTGGAACATTTCAAACACTAAAGAAAATACAGCCATGACATTTTAAAGAGTCCAGAGTCATGCTTTACCTTGCTCGGAATCCTTTTTTTTTATTTTGTTGTTTTAATCAGCTTGACTGATGTGCTACTATTATTTGAGAAGAGAGAGCAGCCAACTCGTCAGAAGGAATTGATCTCTGGGGAGAAGGAGGGAGTAATGTTTGTTTCCTTTTCTCAGAAGGCTAAGAAGCCTGGTGTCTGGCTCACTAAAACTGAGGTTCATTAACAGAAGGATTAAGTGAGAAACCCGCAGAGCAGAAGATAAGATAAATCAGGAGAAGCCAGCATGGATGATAAGAATGAAGCAGTGGAGCTAAATGGTTTCTTTTCATTTGCTTTTCCAAAGAAATACTCACCCTGGAACTCTATCTAGAGCTACAGAAATGGTACCGAGCCTGAACCCATCAAGTCTAACACCTTGTCCTAAGGGAAGATGTTGCACATTATCATTTCCTACCATGGTACCCTTTAGATATTTTGGGCTTCAACTTCCATCTGCCCCAGCCAGAACAAGGGAGCTGCTGTATGCATTGATCCTTCCAGTTGATGCTACATAAATCAAATTATAATTGCAAGTACCCCAAGCAGAAATAAGTTCTGTGTTTGGACCAGCCACTCCATTTCCATCACAGTTTCTGAACTTTTTCAATAAATAAAAATTCATATGCATTTTCATGTACATCTGAATATACTCATTTGTGTATGTTTACAATTTTAACCTAGTGGGACGTGGGTGGCGCTGTGGGTAAAACCTCAGCACCTAGGACTTGCCGATCGCATGGTCGGCAGTTCGAATCCCTGCGGCGGGGTGCGCTCCCATCGTTCGGTCCCAGCGCCTGCCAACCTAGCAGTTCGAAAGCACCCCCGGGTGCAAGTAGATAAATAGGGACCGCTTACCAGCGGGAAGGTAAACAGCATTTCCATGTGCTGCGCTGGCTCGCCAGATGCAGCTTGTCATGCTGGCCACGTGACCCGGAAGTGTCTGTGGACAGCGCTGGCTCCCGGCCTATAGAATGAGATGAGTGCACAACCCTAGAGTCTGGCAAGACTGGCCCGTACGGGCAGGGGTACCTTTACAATTTTAACCTAAGAGGCTCATTTTACAAGCATTTTGCCCACAAATACAGCATGCTATTTTCACTAATATATGCATTCCAGTGTATACTTTTATCTAATTAATATATGCTTCTGTCTATTCATATGTGAGCAGATTAATAGCTAGAGCTTGCTATGCAGGCAAGACTTAAGGTTCTAACTGGTTTCCAGTTAACTACAGAGGGAACCCAGTTTGGGGAGGAGAGTTTCTATTACATACCAGGCATGTCTCTTATAGGGCACGCTCACTACAGATTGGCTCCCCTTGAGATATAAATATGTCCAGAGAAGGTCTGGATCTTTGTTTTGTTGAATGCCAGACTTTCTGTGATCTCCTCATCTTGTCCCTAGTTAGAATGGTTGCCTGTCCATCTACCTGTTCGTCTATCTTCCTGCCAGCCTAGCAGCAAGCCCTACCTTGTATTATTAAGAGGTCAACCCTTTCTACTGTACACAAGTCTTCCCTGCAGTTCAATGTGACAGTGATGTTTCCCTGTAGCCTAACCCTGACTGCAGATTAGCCCCAGTGAAGCGCTTCCAAGCAGAGGAGGGCATGTTCTTCCTCCACCATTGCTTCCCCTTGTAGAAACTCAGATAAACTCCCGTGACCTCTGATGTCCACGCACATGTCTCCATGCTCAGGAAGCCTTCTCCAATCTCACCTGAGGCCTCAGGTGAACATCACTTTTAATGCATGTGGTAAATCGGGACCTGAAATGAAATAAGAAGACGGAATGGGAATATTGCGCCGAATACCATCTTCGCTTTGCTAGAGAAAATAATGGTCAGAGATCAACAGAAATAACTTTGTTCCCATTACCACGGGGCTGAGCCAATAAAATGCCACATTATAAGTTGAAGTCTGTGCCAGCGTGCTATATTGGCTTTATTAAATTTCCCAACAAGCCTTTAATGTTACAACAGGATATTGCTTTTCTCCAGATAAAATGTAAAATGGTCTGTTGAAAAGGAGTGAAAACATGCTGGAAGGTTATATGTGAAACTATTTCTGCACACTTCCAAGCCCCATAAGTTAATCTTATCTCAACCTGGTAGGAGCAGGCGTTCGCAGGATGTAAAATGTTTATACAAATCACAGCAAAAAGAATTTCGAGGCTCAGTTCAAGAGTTTAGACTTTCAAAGTCGTTCCACTGAAGCATTCATCACAACCCATAGAGCTGGTCTCTGCCCGAGTCATTTCATTCATTCACTCACCCTTAAAAGCACACCAGAAGTTTCCTTCCTTTCACAGACAGGGTCACAGATGAGGAGCTATAATTGCATCACTTTGCTGAGAAAGCAAGCTGGGATCAGCTGAAGCCTGGCTCCAGAAAGCAGAGAGCCAGTTGCGTCCTAACTCTGTCCTTGGAGACTGAGAAAGTGTCATGGCTGCCGGTGTACTGAGATAAATCGAAATCAAATTGTTTGACTTCTTAAATTTCTATACCTGCCTTTCATCCCAAAGAAACCCAAGGAAGCAAAAGTTACAGACACTCCTGGGTGTTAAGATCAGGGAGAGGGCCCCCTTGGTAGTTCTGCCACCTTCAGAATTTTGGGGTGGTGGCACCCCACTGGCATTCTGTATGGCAGCCCATAAGCTGTGGACTTTCCTCCCCACAGAGATACTTCTGGCTTCTTCACCATCAAGCTTTTGGTGAATGCTGAAGACACACCTCTTTACCCTGGCCTTTAACACCACACACGTATTTTCAGGACTCACCGTATTCCTGTATTTTTAGTCATTTTCTTCCTTTTCTCCGGGGGAGTGAGAATCCCCTTCTTCTTTTAACTATATCTCCCCTTCTTTTTCTACTCTACTTTCACTGGCATCTCTTAATTATTGTCCCCCCTTTTATTTTTTACTTTCATTTTCATTACCATTATTAAATATGTCAACACACCTTTTATCTTTTACTGCGCATACACTATTACTTCTACTTTTCTTCCTTCCCCCCTACCTGCCGGCCCACCTACAAATCCATCCTCTGTTTTGCTCCTTGGAATATGGCAACCCTAGGCAAGGAGTAAGACCCGCCTCCCAAGGAGACCTCTGGAGAGAAGGGAGTTGATAGGAGTCAACTCAGGTTGGGGTGTGGTTCCAGCAGCTCCAGCTCAAAACTCCCAGTGCTGAGCTGGAAGAGCTGCTGGAACAACATCTGTGTAGCAGCACTGGAACCTGCCCGCCTATGCCAAACCTGCTTTCACTGCCTCTCACCTGAGTCCACTTGTTGTGGACTCTGTTTGCTGATGTTGGATGGGACCTAGATACTGATTTGGTTTCTTCTTGCTTGAGGTTGCTGCTGGCAAGTACCCTGCGTACTCAAGAACGCAGTGAGAACAGGACAGTTGCATTATTCCACAGCAAATATTAAGGTCCTGCAGAAAGTGGCTTGTTGTTGTTCTTTAGTCATTTAGTGGTGTCCGACTCTTCATGACCCCATGGACCAGAGCATGCCAGGCACTCCCGTCTTCCACTGCCTCCCACAGTTTGGTCAAACTCATGCTGGTAGCTTCAAGAACACTGTCCAACCATCTCGTCCTCTGTCGTCCCCTTCTCCTTGTGCCCTCCATCTTTCCCAACATCAGGGTCTTTTCCAGAGAGTCTTCTCTTCTCATGAGGTGGCCAAAGTACCGGAGCCTCAGCTTCAGGATCTGTCCTTCCAGTGAGCACTCAGGGCTGATTTCCTTAAGAATGGAGAGGTTTGATCTTCTTGCAGTCCATGGGACTCTCAAGAGTCTCCTCCAGCACCATAATTCAAAAGCATCAATTCTTCGGTGATCAGCCTTCTTTACGGTCCAGCTCTCACTTCCATACATCACTACTGGGAAAACTATAGCTTTAACTATACGGACCTTAGAAACTGGCTTAGCAGAACCAAAAATTTTTTTAAAAAATATCAGAAGGAGTTTAGAATATGGAGACAGAGAGCTGGTTGTATGAAGCCAAGAATCCCAGGAAGTGTGGCTTAAGGATGAAATATCTGTGAATGTGAAGCTACAGTTTCCAGGATTCTGGTGTGTGTGTGTGTGGTGTCTGTGAACTAATGTGCACTGGATGTGTGCTGAATGTCCTTTAAATGTATGGTGTGGATCTGCCCAAAGTGGTTGAGTGAATCATGGCCATTTGTGCTGCAACCCTTTGCTTATATTCCTGATATTTAAAATCGCACCAAGCGATCCATGTGTGGTCCATAGTTATTCTGAGCTAGTAAAAAGGCCGCTTATCATATAGAATTTAAATTATTCCACAAATTGAATAAGCAAAAAACTAAGGTTTTGGTAAAAAATCTGACATCTTTGGAAGCAGAAAGGTTTCAGAATGAGACAGAGTTAAATGTGGTTAAAAAAGTGAAGTACCTAGGGGTTAATTTGACTGCTAAAAATTTGAATTTATTTAAAGATAATTATGATAAATGTTGGTCAGAAATTAAAAAGGATTTAGAAATTTGGTCAAGACTGAAACTTTCCTTGCTGGGTCGAATTGCAGCTATAAAGATGAATGTATTGCCAAAGATGTTGTTTTTGTTTCAAACGCTTTATTGAATGGTTGGTTATATTTTTCTCTTTTTTCTTTTCTATTATGTATTTTGAAAATTTAATAAAATATTTATAAAAAAAAAGAAAACAGAGGAAGATGGAAAGGAATTGCTGAAACAATTAACAGAAGTGGAATACAAAAAGGGAGGTGTGAGGAGGTCGCAGAAATAAGTGAATGAAAGATAAGATACTGAAATTATTTGATGTGTTTTAAACTGTTTTTGTTTTTGTTTTGTTGGTTTAATGTGTTGGTGTTGTGTAGTGTTTTTGTATTGTATTGTATTGTTTTTCTTTTTTGTAGTGTTTAAATTGTTGGAAAAGTAATAAATATTATTTTTTTAAAAAAGGAAAAAAAAATATTATTCCACATTACTTAAAATCATAGGGGATCCCCTTAAAATAGAGCATGGTGTGTTATTCTATACATAAAAATTGCATGTTCTTTGAAATCTACACTTTGATCAGTCACGGCACAGACACTGTTATTATCACATCAATAAAGGGTTTCAGGGAAATAAAACATGATTGCCATAGACTGCTAATTATAAGACTAAGAGGTTATAAAATTAAACACTCTTTTACTTAGTTAAAGGGAAGATAGCTATTAGATGTGCTATTGAGGGTTTCCATTCTTTTGGCCATGGAAACAATTTCCATTAAATTAAACCCAATTGAATTTTACCCTGCAGACCAGTAGAGGGATAACCTTTAATTACACTGTGGTTGGATTTAATTGGTTGAGTTGTGTTCTTGGATTAAAAGGTTGCATTCTGTTCTCACACCCACACAGCCTTGCTGAAGTCAACCTGGCTGCTTAGGCCTCTGATATTGAGGATGTATGTCAGGCTTCCTTAATCTTGGCCCTCCAGATGTTTTTGGCCTACAACTTCCATGATCCCTAGCTAGCAGGACCAGAGGTCAGGGATGGTGGGAATTGTAGTCTTGAAACATCTGGAGGGATGAGGTTGAGGAAGCCTGATGTATGTCCTAAGTTAATTATAACAATCAACCTGTGATGATTTACAGATTAATCAGGTAGCAGAGCCAACCAGCTGCTTCCAAAGGAGGAAGCGAGACAATTTTAGACCTTTCTAAATGAGGAGCTCATCCAACAAAGATTCAAGATATCACACCTAACCCTCCAACTTTCCAGAGACAAAAACAAGTCTATGCACATTCGTTTGAAATAGTTCTATTCCTACAAGTGAGCTGCTTCCATGATCCTCCATAGCTATGCCCTTCAAATTGCTACCTCTTCCACATTCTACAGTGGGTCCCTTTTCTCTCTCTTTTTACTTTTATTTGTCTGGCTGTTTATTTTTATTTAGTTATCTATTTCATACAATTTATATAAAACACATCAAAGTGGTCTTCAAAAATATGTGTGCTTTTGTGCACATAATGCTCGTGCCTGTGTGCGCATCTACACTAGAGACAGGGTAGTTATGTGTCCCACTTTACTGATATCATTACTCTTATAAAGGCCAGTCACAGGATAGTCCTCAAATGGTGTTCTCCATTTGAAGAGCTCCAAGCTATCCAATGTCTGCTGCTGAATGAAGGATGAGGAACATATGATCCTCAAGAGGTTGTTGGACTCCAACTCCCATCAGCCCCAGCCAACATGGCCATTGGTCAGGGATAATGGTAGTTGCACTCCAACAACATTTCATGTGCAACAGGTTCCATGTCCATGCTGTGGACCAACGAAGTATGGGAGAACTTATAGAGGTCAGACCTCCAATTTTGCATGGTTAAGAGAACAGTGCATTTCTCTAGCTGTAGTTCAGGCTCATTTCCAGGTTAAGCAACTGACCTTGGGTGTGGACGCCATGGCAAATCATGCAAAGAATTGCATTTCTCATATTAACCAATTCACTGAAACCTGCTCATCCGCCTCAGTTCCAGTAGACCAATTTAAGAGATGATGCTACTGTAACATTCTCAAGATTGCTTGCAAATTAAACACATTAGACAAAGAGGTGCAGATGTCAAACAGATGCCAGGGCTTAATTTAACGATGCAACATCAGTGCTTTCAGCATCTCACAAGGGACTCTTAAAATATTTTAAGAGGGTAACCGAAGTGGCTATTATATCCTATTTACTGGAAATCAAGACAAAGGGGTTTTCTTGAAATCCCTGGACCTACTAATGTTGTATAACTGTGCTTCCCAGACAGAGGTGACCCACCAGGATTATTCTGTTTTTGTGTAAGACCCACCACCTAATGAAAACATCTCCTCGTTTCTCACCCATCTCTTTGTCTCCAACTTCCACTGCTGATGGGTGTGGATTGGGGAGGGGGATAGGAATACAACTAAAAATGCATAATGTATTATTTAGTTTCCATTTCTTGTAAAAGAACAAAATAGTAGAGCTCAAAGTTTCTCAGGACTTGAACATATAAAAAAGGGTGGAATCAGACCACTGATTCTCAGCCCAATTCCCTTCATAGTCAGTAGTTTTTTTCATTCATTGCCTACACATGTTGAAAAGGCTCTCATAAAGATCAGAACCCACTGACATGTAGCAAGACAAGCACTGGGTTACGGTCAAACACTAACAATATAATAATAATGATACATCAGTAAAAATTAAAAACTTCCCTAAACAAGGCTGCCTTCAGATGTCTTTTAAAAGTAAGATAGTTGCTTATTGCCTTGACAACTGATGGGAGGGTGTTCCACAGGGCAGGCGCCACTACCGAGAAGGCCCTCTGCCTGGTTCACACAGTGAGGGAACTGCCAGAAGGCCCTCGGCGCTGGACCTCAGTGTCTGGGCTGAACGATGGGAGTGGAGACAGTCCTTCAGTCAGTTCCCTTGGCCTTGTGAAATAATGATGATAATAATAATAATAATAATAATAATAATAATAATAATGGGAAGTGTTTGCATAAACAAGCACCTGATATTTGATCCATTAGAGCTCTTTGTGTCCCTTAAAGTATAGAATATGGCACAGAAGGTTGCTGTGTGTGTGTGTGTGGTGTGGAAACTGGTGGAAACTGGATGCCCTACCTTGTATGAATGTAATCATTTCACCACTCATGTAAAACCACCAGTAGATACAACACAGTGCTTTTAAATATGTGCAGAGTGGGTTGCATCCAGAGTAAGGGCCCATCTGCACTGCACATTTAAAACAGTATCATGGCACTTTAAACAGTGGATATGCATAATCCTTGAGCTTAAAAACCACTAAAATCGGTGTCCATACCTATCAAAGAAATTGCTTTAAAATTACTGCATAGATGGTATTTAACACCATAGAGAGGCAGTCATAGTGAAAGGACTTTTCATCGTGCAACGCCATGGGAACTACATTGCACATGTGTTGGACATGCAATCAAATATAACCATTTTGGGAAAGGATATTCGAAGAAATTAGCCACATCACAAGATAGTATGTATAGTGTGCACCAAGATTAGCTTTATTGACTTTTTTTCTGGAAGAACCAGGAAATCTTCATCACAAAGAGGTAATAAGCTTCCCTTTGTAAGTGATATATAAGCTTATAACCCCAAATTACAAAAGACTGGAACTTTTATATATTTCCACATGGCAACAAAATGTATGCACAACAGTAAGTGAGAGCTTTAGAAAGCAAATGAGATCTAGATGATTTTTTAAAAATTGGCACCTTTTTATAGAATTTTTCAATTATGAATTCTGATCTTTGGCATCCTCTGGAATAATGTGTACAGCTTTGGCATGACATTTTCCCTTAAGGTTCTGTTCCATTGGGAGAAGGTGGTGGAGGGGAACTGTTTCTTGGATTTTGTGGTTAATTGAAAATCAATAAAACATTTAAAAAAAAAAACCAGAGAGAAAGGGTTGTGGTTCTCTGCTAAGACCACAGCATGATGACATACAGTCTTAAGGTTGGTGTGCTTCCCCGCCGGGGCCGGATGGCCTTCCGGCCAAATACTATAAAATACTAAGCAATCAAGTATCCCCAGTGCTAGGAGAAGTGATGAATAATATATTAAAAGAAGGAAGGATCCCGAATACCTGGAAGGAAGCATATATTACATTAATTCCTAAAAAAGATAGAGATACTTTGGATGTGAAGAATTACAGGCCAATTTCATTATTAAATAATGATTATAAGTTATTCGCAGATGTAATGGCAGAAAGATTAAAAAAGGTCTTGAATAATAAAATACATAAAGATCAAACGGGCTTCCTACCAGGGAGACAATTAAGGGACAATGTAAGGAATTTGATAGATATTATTGAATACCTGGATATGAGAATAGATAGACAAGCGGCCTTGGTGTTTATAGACGCCAAAAAGGCATTTGATAATATCTCGTGGGACTTTCTAAAGAAAAGTTTGGAAATGATGGGACTGGGAGAAAAGTTCAGAAAATGCATAGAAGCAATATATAAGGAACAGAAGGCAAAATTGGTAATAAATAATACCACAACAGAATACTTCAGTATACATAAAGGAACTAGACAGGGTTGCCCCCTGTCTCCTTTACTATTTATAACAGTATTAGAAATACTTAACGAGAGACTGAGAGGGGCAACAGAAGTCAAAGGAGTCAAGGTAGGAATGAGGGAATATAAAATCAAAGCTTTCGCAGATGACATCGTATTAACCCTAGAAGATCCAAAACATAGTGTAAAAGAAGCCTTACAAAAAATTGACGAATTTGGAGCTGTGGCAGGATTTAAGGTAAATAAAAATAAAACCAAAATGCTGGTTAAAAATCTAACTAAGGAAGAAGCGATAGATTTGGAACGAAGGGCGGAAATTACGGTAGTTAAGAAAGTGAAATATCTTGGAGTGTGGGTTACGGCTAAAAACTTAAATTTGTATAAGGATAATTATGAGGTCACCTGGAGGAATATAAAGAAAGACATGGAAATTTGGGGGAGGATGAAATTCTCCTTTTTGGGGAGGATAGCAGTTGTTAAAATGAATATTCTACCTAGAATGCTGTTTCTATTTCAAACTATCCCCATACTTAAAGGATTAAAACAGTGTAAAGAGTGGCAGAGAGACCTGGCGAAATATATCTGGCAGGGGAAAAGACCACGGATAAAAATGAAAATTTTGGCAGATAAAAAGGAAAGAGGGGGTTTTTCTTTTCCGGATTTGAGTTTGTATTATGAAGCGGTGTGCATACTTTGGTTAAAAGACTGGATAAAACTGGAGAATAAAGACTTACTGGACCTGGAGGGTTTTAATAATTGGTACGGATGGCATTCGTACCTTTGGTTTGGGAAAGTGAAGGTCCACAGGAGCTTTATGAACCATATTTTCAGGGGACCAATATACCAGGTATGGGAAAGGAATAAAAATCTCCTGGAAAAAAAGACCCCCTGGTGGATATCCCCAATAGAGGTCTTAACGATCAAGAAAACAAATTCAGAGGAGAAGAACGCCACCTATGAAGAACTTCTAAGAAAAACAGAACAAGGGCCTAAACTTAGACCCTATGAAGAGATAAAAAGTTCATTCACTGGTTGGTTGCAATATCACCAGGTGAATGATTTGTTAAAAGAGGATAAAAAGAACCTAGATTTTGAAGATAAAAAATCGAAATTTAACATAGAGATAATAGAAGGTAAAAACAAAATATTGTCCAGAATCTATGATATGTTACTAGAGTGGCATACAAAAGACGAGGAGGTGAAGGAGGCGATGATTAAATGGGCAATTGACTTTGGCTATAATATTGACTTTGAAAGGTGGTCGGAATTGTGGAATAGCAATATAAAGTTTACGGCCTGTATGACACTGAGAGAGAATGTTTGGAAGATGCTATACAGATGGTACCATACACCGGTGAAATTGGCCAAAATGTATAGATTAAAGGATAAGAAATGCTGGAAATGCGGTGAGGTGGAGGGTGACCTCTACCATATGTGGTGGACATGTAAAAAGGCGAAAGGCTTTTGGGAATCAATCTACAATGAGCTCAAAAAAATATTTAAATATGCCTTTCCCAAAAGACCTGAAGCCTTTTTGCTGGGAATGATGGGTAAAGAAATCAAAAAAGAAGACAGGACGATATTTCTTTATGCCACCACGGCAGCAAGAATTATGTGGGCACAATACTGGAAAGTGGAAACCATTCCCAGCATAAATGATTGGCAGATTAAAATGGTAAACTATGCTGAACTTGATAGACTAACAGGCAGAATACGAGATCAAGATGAACAGAAATTCCAGAAAAATTGGAGTAAATATTGGAATTATATTGGAACAAATTCATAAAGTGAACTGGCGGGGTTAGAACAATTCTATCAGCGAGTGAATTTAAGACTTAAAGATTAAAAATCAAGTACGTAACAGAGGAAAATATTTGATACTTACCAAAAGGGTGGAAGGGAGTCTAGGGCTCGGTTGAGCCCAAAACATTGTGGGGGTTTTTTTGTTTTTTCCTTTTTTCTCTTTTCTCTTTTTTCTTTTTTTCTTTCTTTTTTCCTTTTTGACGATTTCATTTTACTTTATTCTTTCTTATATATAGTTGGGAGAAAGGAAATGTTAGCCTATGTACCCATACTGTTATGACCTTTTGTGTATTTTTCCTTTTGATGTATATCTGTTTATGCAAAACTTTAATAAAAATGTATTTTTTTAAAAAAAAAATAAGGTTGGTGTGCTTCCCTTAAAAGCTATCAAGATAAGGCACTGGATAACCCCAGAGGCATCATTAATGAACAAGGTTAGCGAAGGAGTAATAAGCCTTCATCCTTAGCACTAACCGGTACCTTGAAGTCACCACCTGGCATTGCTGTCAACAACCAGAAGAGTAGAAATGTTTTTTTCTGACTTCATCTTGAGACTTTAAAAGTATAGAAACTAAGTAGTGTCCCTGCTTAGTTGAAGATCCCAGTGCCAGCCATAGACTGGAGTGGGAGTGCTCTGGAGGGAAAGGGGCATGGGTGGCGCTGTGGTCTAAACCACTGAGCCTCTTGGGTTTGCTGATCAGAAGGTCAGTGGTTTGAATCCCTGTGACGGAGTGAGCTCCCGTTGCTCTGTCCCAGATCCTGCCAACCTAGCAGGTGGAAAGCATGCCAGTGCAAGTAGATAAATAGGTACCACTGTGGCGGGAAGGTAAACGGCATTTCTGTGTGCTCTGGTTTCCGTCATGGTGTTCTGTTGCACCAGAAGCGGTTTAGTCATGCTGGCCACATGACCTGGAAAGCTGTCTGTGGACAAACGCCAGCTCCCTCAGCCTGAAAGTGAGATAAGCACCGCAACCCCATAGTCGCCTTTTACTGGACTTAACCATCCAGGGGTCCTTTATCTTTACCTTAGCTGCTCTGGAGGGGCTTTCTCAGTAACTGAAATATATCTGATTTTCTACGCATTGTTTAGTATTCTTGTCTAGCAAATAAACCCTGTAAAACTTGGTTGTAGAGCTGGGATGGGTTCAGAAAAGTGCAAACAAAATGATCAAAGAGATGGAGCAACTCCCTGGTGAGGAAACGTTACAGCGTTTGTGGCTTTTCAGGTCAGCAAAAAAGATAAGAGGAGACATGGTAGAGGTGTAACCTACTCTCACCTGTGACATTCATACATGTCGTCTGTCACATTAGTGGGATGACTACACCATATTCATTTCCTGAATGCTGACTCGGTATTCATGACAAGAGATGAAGTTGTCTGCTTATAAGCCCCCCCCCCCATTATGATTCATCTTAGTTCATGAAATGAAATAAAAGCATCAAACGATGTAAAAAAGCTATTACAACTGCGACACATGTCTAATTGTTTCTTGTAAGGGATGAAGATGTCTCTGCTGGTGATAAGATACTTCCTCTGAATCATTTGGAGAAGGGGCAATTGCACATCATATTTAAGAGGCTGAGGTGAAGCCGCAGGCCTCTCAGTCGCTGCCACCAAACCTCACACAACCATCCTGGTTTTTGGCAAACACTACGATTAGTGAGAATTAAATTAGGCTGCATGACATTAAGGAAGTTGGGATTTTTCCAGGGCATCAATTTAGCAACATGTGCTTTTAATCACTATACATTTAGTTCCCAGGGACAGATCTTTTTTTTTTTTTTTTTAAGCCAACCTAAAATTTATACAGTCCTTTTAAATATAAACTGGAGGATTCTCCGCTCCACGATGCCCAAGCCACTTCTTTTTTTTCGGACAGCCAAATTCTATCCTGGCATTTCAAGCAATATGTTATCAATTTCTCAAATTACTGTAAGTAGCATCAGGGTTTCATAAACAATTCCAGATTTCACACTGTATCCAGTTTTTTTATTTTATTTTAACGGACTTGTCAACAGAGGTGTATAAAAAGAATGGGGAGCAGGATTGTGTCAAAAAGATCCCACAGTCGCAGCAGTGAGCTTCCCAGTGGCAACTGATGAGCTGAAGGGTTGAATCTGACAATTTCAGTTATCTCTCACTTTCTGATTTTTACATTCTTAAGTTCAGTTCTCTACATTTCTGCATCAGTTTGTGATTTGTTTTTGCTTTTTAAAAAGTCCTTATGAAAATTCAACAATATTTTTGTATGAATTCCCCCTAATATACATATCTTCTTTTGCAAAAACAGTTATTTTCACTAATACAGCGTATGCATTTTAAGGCACAACCCTGCACATGAAGTTTTGTACACATTCCTTGGCTGGAGAACTGCATTGTATAATTCTGAGAAGTGCAAATTTTGAACAATGGGTTTGTTTATTGGTTCAGAAAGTGAAAATTAGGTAGGTTTGACTTGAAATGTGAACGGAATCAAATTCATTCCCACCCCACCCCCCCATCCCAAGCTTATGTTGGGGTCTCTCTATAAGATGAAGTTAAAGAGCCTGACAACGTTTTGCAGCAGGCAACCACAGGGATGTAAGTCCCTTTGGATTTATTTATTTAGGTATTTTGACACCACTTTTCAGGGCCCAAGGCTCTTCCAAGTCAGCTCAGATTTAAAGCATAACCCCCCACCCAAACTAGAAACATTGGGTGGAATTCAATGTCTTGCTGCCCCACATGTGCTGTTCAGTGTGTGTGTCTCCCAACCCTCCAATGTAGATATGGGGAGGGCATGGGGGTGCAAATCCTGTTGTGTCTCTATCTTCCATCCAGACAAGCAGGAAGCCTTATCAGAGTTCAAGGACATAGTCCAACCAAGTAAAAACAGGGCAAGTGATGAGTGTGACCTGAGGTCCAGATCGAGATGTTCTGAGGGCTGCATTTGTCCCCAGGACTGAGGTTCTCCACCCTTGTTCTCCTTGTTCCTGACCCTTCTGATTTTCAATTGCCAGCTATGGGACTTGACCCTTGCCTACCTTGGACTTTACTGCCTACCTCTGTCCACAGCAGCAATTTGCTGGATCGGCAGCAAATTACTTTCACCTGAGTCTGATACTGAGCTCACTCTAGGCTAGTTTGGTCATTTGATCTCTTACCGGGAGCTCATGGGTACATTGTATCATGTTCCCATACCTTTATCTGTAGAAGACAGATCAGCTGTAATTGCATACACATGTCTTAGCTCCATGGGATGTCCCAGACTGCTCATCTTCCTGAAAATTTAACATATGTTTGTAAGCAGAAGCGTATCTATGTGAAGTTTCTGGTTTTACATACTTGATAGGCTTTGGGTTTTATTTTTTTAACAATCACTATAAAAGTAGTTTTTTTGGTTTTTCTTTTTCTTTTTAAAAGGAACTTATTAATAGAAATCAGCTGTTGGGCTTGCATTCTGTTTTCTCTGCAGAACTGTTTCTGGAACCAAAATGCACTACAGTATAACTCCAGGGACAATTTTTGGAGCAGTTTTAGATTGTAAAGCTCTGAGGAAAGTTAGTTTCTGGCAGAGAGTGAATTTCCTCATAGATGTAACATTTTCTTCCCCATTCTGCCAACTGATCCTATTTAATATAGCTACAAAGCACTCACTTCATTCTAAAGACAATACCCCAATCTAGTCACACTTAATGGTAACTAATGCTGCAATCCTAGACACACTAACCAGAGAATAAGGTGCACCATACTAAAAAAGAACTTGCTTTTGAGTAGACATACATAGGGTTGCACTGGAAGTCCCAAAAAGCAATGTAATATTAGTTGCAACTACCTTGTTCCAGTGGGACTAAGGTCTAAAGTAACTGTAGTGTGGAAGAACTGTGCAACCAATCCTTCCCTCCTGTGTTGTCTGTATGACTTAGGGCATGGTCACTTTTTCAAATAAGAACAGCCTGCTAGATCTGGCCAATGGGCCCATCTATGGCAGCATCCTGTTCTCACAGTGGCCAATCAGATGCCTATGGGAAACCAGTGAGCAGAACATGAGCACAAGAGCACTCTTTGATCTTGTGGTTTCCAGCAACTGGTATTCGTAAGCATAACTGCCTCCAACTGTAGAGGTAGAGAGTATAGCCATCAAATACAGCATTTCCTGTTTGCCCAGAGTGGACACACAGGGGGATGTTACTCCAGCCAGGGGGACTTCCTGTCACGCCTGTTTGGAGCATCCACCCCCGGTGTGTGACCAGGTAGGTGGTTGTGGCCCTGGGAGACCTCATAAAAGGGCTGGTCACGCAGCCATCTTCCCTTCTCTTGATGCTGCTGTTGATGCTCTTTTGCTGTCTGCTGGCTCTCAGCCAGCAGTACATGAGCTCATTCCCCATATGGAATGAACCCACTCTCTCTTCTGTAACTACATGCTAAAGCCTGCCTTCAGAATCATACTGTGAACTGAATGTAAGTAAACTTCTTATTACTTTTAATAGAAGATTGTTGCATCTTTATTCTTTTAAAAAGGGAATTAAAGGGGAATTTACCAGGAACAATCCAATCTGGACAACCCAGACTGGATTGCTTAACTCAAGAGTTTCAAATGAATCTACCAACTAGCTTCCTGCAATATACAGGGGAATGTACTCTGCTACTAGCTCACTAGCGTGAATGAGGAAGGATAATATTTAATCAGTATATCTTTTCCTACTATCCACAACATTCCCACAGAGGGTTACCCTGATAGGCATCAAGTACCCATCTGAACATCTGCAGCCTGACTACTCTCTATGTGCCAGACTCTGAAGAGGCCTTTTCAGTTTGGTTTTGTTCACTGCCGTGATGACATTATCACTATAGAACAGCTGAAAAGGCAACTTTGGTAAAAGGCTTCACACCTTAGCTTGGTGTTACATGCCGATTATATCAAAATGTGCTCAGATTATTATTATTATTAATCCTTTGCGTCTTTTACACCTGCCGGTGGTTGGTAAATCTTGGAGGTCTAGTAAAAGAATGCAAAGCTTGAAGTCCGCATACATGTGCTGTGAAGGATAACCAAGCACCAGGAAATACTGAGTTAACTTTCCAATGCTTTTTAAAAAGTCGGTTCTTTGTGTGTTTATAGATAGAAGAAATGTGATGAAGCCAAAAATGGGTTACTGTCATACCTCGGGTTACAGACGCTTTGGGTTGCACATTTTTGAGTTACTTCCGGGTTTCAGCACTCGCATATGCACAGAAACGCTAAATCGCACTTTGCACATGTGCAGAAGTGCTGAATCGTGCCCTGCGCATGCGCAGACGCAGCGCTGCAAGTTGCGAATGCTGCGGGTTGCAAACATGCCTCCCGCACGGATCATATGTCCACTGTATAAGCAATCAACTGTTGGCCAGTTTCAAACATATAAGATCAGAAAATATGAGTATATGCAAAAACATGCATGATGGAAGGTGTGATTGAAAGCAGGGATTAATGCACATTGTCCATTATTTTAATTGAAAGACAATGAGATTGTAGGTATTTTTATTATATCAATTGTGGCTCCTTTCTCGCCCATCCCGTGAGAAAAGGATCTCAACCAAGCAGTTCTGCAGTCAGATTTTTTGCCAACACCCATGTTGACACAGCTAGGAGAATGCTTAAGATGAGACTGACAGGGCAATCCTCAGAAGTAAGCCTAAATTCAATGGGAGTACTGGATTTCAACCTGTCATGTTACAGAACAACAAATATACAATTGTTGCTTATTTGTTGCACTTTATCTTGAACCATTGGTCATGCTCACAAGGGCTGATGGGAGTTACAGTCCAGCAACATTTGGAGGGCCAAAAGTTCTCCATCCCTGCTCTAAATAGTTCAGTGTCGTGCTTCCAACACCAGGGAATTATCAACAACAAACTGGCTTTTATATGCAGTCCATCATATTTTTTGCATGTGACTTTGTTGTATGGTTGGGGTAGCTTGCAGGGAGTAAGCTAGCACATGGTGTCCATTTATACTAGTGGAAACCACTGATAAACAAGATATGAAGATGGCAAAGAGTTCTTCATTCAGTTGACCACCAGCCCCACCAGCCTAGTTTAGTATTCATTTATATGCCATGGTATATGGAAGTTGGGATGTGGGTGGCGCTGTGGGTTAAACCACAGAGCCTAGGACTTGCCAATCAGAAGGTCGGCAGTTCGAATCCCCGCGACGGGGTGAGCTCCTGTTGTTCGGTCCCTGCTCTTGCCCACCTAGCAGTTCGAAAGCACACCAAAGTGCAAGTAGATAAATAGGTACCGCTCCGGCGGGAAGGTTAAAGGCGTTTCCGTGTGCTGCTCTGGTTCACCAGAAGCGGCTTAGTCATGCTGGCCACATGACCAGAACTGTATGCCGGCTCCCTCGGCCAATAAAGCGAGATGAGCGCCGCAACCCCAGAGTCAGCCACAACTGGACCTAATGGTCAGGGGTCCCTTTACCTTTATATGGAAGTTGCATTTATCTGGCATGGTTGGTGGCTATTGATAGACCAGGTGCTGGGTAAATTTGCTTAGTGACTCTTGGCCCAAGCTAGTGGTTAACATTGGCTCTTTCATAGTGCATCTTGTTGTAGCACATTTGTGCCTGCACAGTAGGATAACTGCAGATTTGCTGGGAACATTATTCTGAACATGTGTGAAAGGCTTCAGCCTAGTACCTCATCTGCTCAGTCATGGAGGCTGCAGAGGACTGGAGGGCATTGTGGGCAGTGCAACTTCTGCAAAATAAGGAAACATGGCTTTATATTTTGTCACATAAATCATCAGTGAGCATAATCCATTGCCCATTGTCAGCGTCACAGTTATACACACACAGAGACACAAACGTAGGTAGCAACATAGAACCATAATGATAACTTATTTGCTATAAAATGGTAAGACAGTGACACCTAGTGCCTTAGATCTGCATATTTGTTTTCTGTTCTTTGCAATGGGTCAAAAAGTGTCTTCTTCTTTGGCAATCCCTCATAGCCGAGTAAGATTGTTTTCCATAAACACCGTTTTAGCAATGAGTCCGTAAGTGACTGTGGAGGCCAGTTCTGGATCCACACGTCCTTCCACAGTGGGGACATTGGTTTCCGGGTGGAAGTTGATCACGGTGTGGATTTGCCAAGCGTGCCTTCCTCTTAGCACGTTTCTCCCTTGCGTCCTGAGTTCTTCAAAGCCCATGACACCTTTGATAAAGGCTGTTCTCCAATTGGAGCGCTCGCAGGCCAGTGTTTCCCAGTTGTCAGTGTTTATACTACATTTTTAAAGATTTGCCTTGAGACTGTCTTTAAACCTCTTTTGTTGACCACCAGCATTATGCTTTTCATTTTTAAGTTCGGAATAGAGTAGTTGCTTTGGAAGATGATCAACAGGCATCTGCACAACATGACCGGTCCAACGAAGTTGATGTTGAAGAATCATTGCTTCAACACTGGTTAAACCATTTCCTGGTACAAAAGTGATCCTATATTTTTCCATGGACTTCTCCTTCTGATTAACTTCCTACAACAGTAGCCTGTTGTTTGGGGGGTTCTTGTTGTTATTTAGTTGTTTAGTTGTGTCCGACTCTTCGTGACCCCATGGACCAGAGCATGCCAGGCACCCCTGTCCTCCACCGCCTCCCGCAGCTTGGTCAAACTCATGCTGGTAGCCTTGAGAACACGGTCCAACCACCTCGTCCTCTGTTGTCCCCTTCTGCTTGTGCCCTCCATCTTTCCCAACATCAGGGTCTTTTCCAGAGAGTCTTCTCTTCTCTTGAGGTGGCCAAAGTATTGGAGCCTCAGCTTCACGATCTGTCCTTCCAGTGAGCACTCAGGGCTGATTTCCTTCAGAATGGATGCGTTTGAACTTCTTGCAGTCCAGGGGACTCTCAAGAGTCTCCTCCTGCACCATAATTCAAAAGCATCAATTCTTTAGCGATCAGCCTTCTTTATGATCCAGCTCTCACTTCCATACATCACTAGAGGGAAAACCATAGCTTTTACTATACGGACCTTTGTTGGCAAGGTGATGTCTCTGCTTTTTAAGATGATCTCTAGGTTTGTCATTGCTTTTCTTCCAAGAAGCAGGCATCTTTTAATTTCATGGGGGTTCTATTTACTTTTAAAGTTCTGCTTTGCCTCACCCAGTTCATCCTCAAGGAATGAGATGGGTTTCTACTCCCCAAATAAAGAAATTCCGCTGCTTGTGGGTATCCCACAGGCATCTGGCTGGCCACTTTGAGAACTCGACGGGCCATTGGCTTGATTCAGCCAGCTCTTATATTCTGCAGCCATCCTCCAGAAAGTGAGGTGCAGTAGAGACAAAGACAGGAAAATCCTCTTCCCCCAAGATTTCTTGCGCTCAGAATCCAAGCCAATGTCCTTGGCAACTGTGCATTTTCTGAGGGGGACATCAGCTTTGCAGCCCTCCCCACCCAAAATGAGCTAGTGATACTAGTTGCTAAACCATGGTAATGGTATATCTACCTGCAATGCCAAAGTAACATTCATTTGTGAAATTGCAGTGGGAGTGGCAAAGGGCACACCCAGTGCCTTTCTTTTTCTAGAAAAAGTGGTGCCCGAACTCACCATGAACAACTCCCTCATTCTCTTAGAATGGCAGAGGTGCCCACCTGAGAGGTGCTGGAACTGAGTTCCAGTGAGTTCTGGCTGAAAAAAACCCTGGGCATGTCACACATTTGCTGTCTAAGCAAGTCATAAAGGCAGGTTGTGGTTCGAGGACCCGACCACCGCGACGTGAAAAGAAGACACAGGGACACGTGATATAAGGTTAATGGGCTAGAAAAGGCCACAACTTTATTGATTACAGCAATGAAAAGGTATTGGCTTAGGCATTGGATCGCGAAACAAGTGGGTTTATTCACCAGGGGTTCATCACCTGTTAATGCTAATCCAACTATAGGCTCACCCCTGCTGTCACCGAGGGTCGTGCCATGGCCTCCCGCCAAGCAGGCATCGGACAGAATACACGACCGCCAGATTCCTTTAACGGAATACCCCTAAACATTGAAGGCATAGGCGATGGCCACACCTAGCACTTCGACACACCACAGCACATTATTCCAATGCCTAACCTACCCACCAATACCACAAAAGTTGTGACGATTGCTACGAGGTAGGCGAAAAAACCAAAAAGCCTAATGCTAAATGGAAAAACTCCTACCAGGCCCCCCGTGCAACCGGGGCGACCAACCTAAGGTCCATAGCAAGGCCAATGACCTAAGCCCTAACTCAATGGGAGTGGAGGGTGGGTGACTCGCACAGGACGACGAAGAGAAATGAGGCCGGGGAGAGGCTGACGCTGCAGCATCAAAGCTGCTGGACACGCCCCCCCCCATGGCACCTGGTTGGACGGCCACCGGGGGGGGGGGGCGTGAGCGCCAGCCAGGTGAGCTGGAGGCAGGGGGCTACGCCCCCTGCTAGGGGCGGTGTTCAGGCTCCCGCCCACAACCACTCCCCTCTCTTTCAGGGAGGAGAGTCTTTGCAGGAGCGCCTATTGGAACTCAACACACACACCAGAGCTAAATAAACAAATAAATCCCATCCGTTTCAGTGAAACTTGCTTCCAAATAAGTGTAATTAAAATTGCAGCTTGTCTGACTCCGTGATGCCTGGTCTCTATATAATAATACCACATGGAATGATTTTTCTTTTTCTTTTTTCTTGTTATAGTTTTGATATATGCTGTACGGGAATAGGAGCCTGTCAGACATGTTTTATATGCCTGTGAAATATATTTGGACAAGTGCAAGAAAATTGTGGGTTTTCCACATGGGTTTCATATGGCAAAGCCCCTTCTTGAGCAGATAATGAGTTTTCCCTGCTGAAAGGAGATACAATTCTAAATTATCGTCTGGAGGTTGACTTGCTGCTAAATTTGCAATAATTCAGTTTGGGAACGTGACAAACTGAAATGACAAAAAGGAAATGGCCCCCTGCCAGGCATATAAATTGATGGTGTTTCAGGTCACTGGTTTACAATCCATCTAAAATACTTTGGATGATCTCCAACTAAGTCATTCTCAGAGTAGGCCAATTGAAATCAATGGATTTAAGTTACAGTACTTAAATCCGTTGATTTTGAAAGATCTGCTCTGAGTATGACTGACAGTGTACATAAGTCTTTGCTTAGATTTCATTCATATATATGTGTGTGTGTTTAACAGCTCAGTCGGTAGAGCATGAGACTCTTAATCTCAAGGTCATGGGTTTGAATCCCACATTGAGCAAAAGATTCGTACATCACAGGGGGTTGGACTACATGATCACTGTGGTCCCTTCCAACTCTACAATTACATTATTATTACATTTATATTTTGCCTTTTCTCCAAAGAAGAGCTCAAGGTAATTCACCCCCCACCATTTTATCCTCACAGCTCTGTGAGATAGGTTAAGCTGAGAGTCATTTGTACCAAATCAGTTAGTGGGCTTCATGGCTTAGTGGGAATTTGAACCCTAATCTCTCATGTCCTGGTCCAGCACACTAAGCACTACTCCACATTAGATGACATATACTGTGTGTATATAAAATATAGACCAGTATTTCCAAACTATGGTCTGCAAGCTTTATTCAGGGGGTCCACAACACGGCTATAAATTTGTGATCAAGGATGGGAGATGGCATGTCTGCTGCATTCAACATCCATACAGTGGTACCTTCGTTTTCGAACAGCTTAGTTCACAAACAACTTGGAACCTGAACGCTGCAAAACTGGAAGTAGGTGTTCCGGTTTTGGAACTCTTTTTCGGAAGCAGTATGTGCTCCATTTTGAGTCCCCTTATGTTTCCTGTTGCACTGCTGATTTGCATCCCCGTGCTTCCCGTTGCACTGCTAATTTGCATCGCCCCCCCCCCCCTGTAATTCAAGCCTTCCATTTCCAATTGCAGTTCTCTGAGGTGATATTTGCAGCTTATATTTGGTGCTTTTGTTTTTGCTATTTCTTTTGAGTTTTTTGTTTTGAGGCTTTTTCAGTTTATTTGTTTTTGTGACTGTGTGGATCCCAGTTCAGCTGCTGATTGATTGATTGTGTGACTACGGAAATGGATAAAATCCCCCCATCCAAACAATGACTATCATCAGTGCAGGTAAGAGATTTTAATTTTTATCATCTACAATACTTTTAATTTATTTTATAGTACAGTACATTTTTTATTGTTTTCATTTTATGGATCAATGGTCTCGTAAGATAGTAAAATTCATGTTAAATTGCTGTTTTAGGGGTTGTTTTTAAAAGTCTGGAACGGATTAATCCATTTTGCATTACTTTCTATGGGAAAGCGCGCCCTGGTTTTGGAACGCATTGGTTTTGGAAAGACTTCCGGAACGGATTAAGTTTGAGAACTGTACTGATTTTTAATTGTCTTTCCATTGCTTCTTTTATTTATTATCCTGTATTTTATTGCACTACACTTTGAATTCAAATAGTGATGCAATAATATACCATATGTAACGCCTTTGGCAAATTTTCAAGAGGGGATAAAGTTGGATGCCACAGTGCTGGATACCACTGACACAGACCTAGCAAATGCAAAAACAAAACCGTTACCTGAATAGCTAACTTTGGAAATGATCGTAGCATCTAAAATCCTCAAGAAATGCAATGGGATTGGATCCTCTGGAGCAGAAACCTCAATTTACTTCAGCCCCTTGGCAGGATATTCTGAGTCACTTCATAGGCATGATCTATTAATCACTTTGTGAACTCAAGGATTGACCTTCCACTGGACAGATGGACACTTTGTCTGGATTCTACTTCTGCAGAAAATTGTGCAAAGCCTTCGGTGTCCTGTCTGGTGCTACTTCTAGTCACATAGCTGGTCTCGCCTCACCTGCACCCAACTCCTCCTACCAATTCTACGTATTTTCCTAGCACTTGCCTCTAGCTACTGGTAATGCCACAGCAACCACTGGTGCAGGTCTGGAGTGGGGCATTTTCCCTTTGTACATTTTTTTTAATGATTTACGTGGAAATCGGTTTGTTTTTCTTGCATACTCTTTTTGATGTGTTTTCTTTGTTTATGGCTAATTTTGTTACAGTTTGCAGCTGTGTAAATCGATGGTGGTGGTTGTTTTATTATTATTTGTTGTTGTTGTTGTTGCTTAGTCGTTTAGTCGTGTCCGACTCTTCGTGACCCCATGGACCAGAGAACGCCAGGCACTCCTGTCCTCCACTGCCCCCCACAGCTTGGTCAGACTCATGCTGGTAACCTCGAAAACACTATCCAACCATCTCGTCCTCTGTCGCCCCCTTCTCCTTGTGCCCTCCATCTTTCCCAACATCAGGGTCTTCTCCAGGGAGTCTTCTCTTCTCATGAGGTGGCCAAAGTACTGGAGCCTCAGCTTCACAATCTGTCCTTCCAGTGAGCACTCAGGGCTGATTTCCTTCAGAATGGAGAGGTTTGATCTTCTTGCAGTCCATGGGACTCTCAAGAGTCTCCTCCAGCACCATAATTCAAAAGCATCAATTCTTCGGCGATCAGCCTTCTTTATGGTCCAGCTCTCACTTCCATACATCACTACTGGGAAAACCATAGCTTTAACTATATGGACCTTTGTTGGCAAGGTGATGTCTCTACTTCTCAAGATGCTGTCTAGGCCTGTCATTGCCCTTCTCCCAAGAAGCAGGCGTCTTTTAATTTCGTGGCTGCTGTCACCATCTGCAGTGATCATGGAGCCCAAGAAAGTAAAATCTCTCACTGCCTCCATTTCTTCCATTTACAAATTTACAAATTTGCAAACTGCCCTTCCCCAGGAGACCACAGGGCGACCCACAACATAAAAATACAAAAACGAGGACACAGCATACATAATAAAAACAAGAGTAATACAATAAAAAACCCTCCCTTCTCCACAAACACATCTAAATAATGTATCGTTTATTAAATTTGATCAGTTTTTTAATGACATGCTGCAAGCCACCTCGAGCGTAGTCATAGAAATGGAAAATGCGGCATACAAGTATATCGCCGATGGAATTGCAAGGCGCCGCTAAGGCTCCAATCCCAGACGCTTCCGTATAAGGACAACGAGCATGCGCAGTTGCCGGACGTCGCTCCTCTCTCTCCCGCCGAGCCTCGGGGCAGCGCGCAGGTTGCCCTTTTCTTTGCGGATCACGTGAGGGGCGCTCAGCCAACGGCTGCTCCCGACGCGCCCGGAAGCGGCCCTCCCCGCTCCTTTCCCCTTTTCCGGTTTCTCGCGGGCAAGATGGCGGCGTCCAGGGGGCTGCGGTTTCTGCGCGACGGCCGGCCGCGGCGGTGGCTCCACGCGGGCCCCTCGGGGGCGTTGCCGGTGCCGAATCCTCTCCCAGCCGCCGCCGCCCCGTCGCTTTACCCTCCGGTGGTGGCGTCGCTGACGGCGAAGAGCAAGGCGGCCAAGCAGCGCCGCCGGGAGCGCTTCTACCAGGAGATCCACGACGCGCCCTCGGTGGAGGAGAAGCTGCGCATCTACGGGAAGCGGCAGCGGCGCAAGTACGTGGTCTACCCGCAGACGTGGGCCGTGAACGCGGACCGCTGGTACCAGGACTACACCAAGACCGTCTTCGTGCCGGGGCTGCCCGGCCCCGTGGCGGCGGCGGCGGCAGGAGGAGCAGAAGGGGAAGGAGGTGGCTGGGACCTGGCCGAGCTGCGCTCCGCGGTGTGCGACGCGCTGCTCCAGGAGCACTTCTACCAGCGCAAGCGGCGCCCCTTTCTCTTCCGCGCCATCGAGCAGGGGCCGGCGCCTTTCCTCACGCAGCTGGCGCTCGGCCTGACGACACGACTGGCCAGCGCCAACCCGGTGCTCGGCTCCTCCTCGGCCCTGGGTGCGTGTGTGTAAGCGCGAGGCGGTGGGCAGTGGGACACGTGTGCATGTGTGTGTGTGTGAGAGAGAGAGAGAGAGAGAGATAGAAAGAAAGAGGGGTGAGAGGAAGGTATTCGAGTAGTCTGAGCTGTTGGCTTCCAGGAATCAAAATAAAAGGAAGGGGGTTTCTGTCAATTTCTTTATATAGGTGCCAGGCAAAAACCTTTCCTATAGAACCAGGCCTTTTGCCTTTAACCATTTTTGTCCTTTTAGAAGTGGGAGAGATGTATTCAATGCATTTCTTTCCTTTTCCTTTTGACAATAATAATAAATAAATAAGAATAAGAATGTGCACCCCACCACCGAAACAATTCCATTGTAGCTATCCAACCTTCCAAAATTTTAACATCTCTTGTGATGGTTTGACCTCTTTCCATTCTACAAACACCTTCCATATCTCCACAAAGTCATTTCTCCTGCATATTCCCCGTCTTACCTTAATGGCACATGTTAATTTATCATTAATAGCTATTAAAGGTAAAAGGACCCCTGACCATTAGGTCCAGTCATGACCGACTGGGGTTGCGGCGCTCATCTCGCTTTATTGGCCGAGGGAGCCGGTTTACAGCTTCCGGGTATATCCCATCAATGTATTTCTTTCCCTCCTTGGTTTTAATGTACCCATGCAGGGTTTTATCATTTGTTTGGTTGTAAGTTGCATTGGGTAAGATAAAGTGACTCACAAATGTAATAATAATAATCTAGTCATGATCCCTAGCAATGTGTGCACTAAGGAGGAATGTGTGTTGGGGGGGGGGAGGTGTTATACTTTTAATCAGTTACACACATGCATAGCAAATAATTTGTGAAGCATAGAGATGCATAAAATCCCCTTCTTGTACAGATCAGAGATGGACGCCATACATAATTCCAAGTAGCTTCTGTTTCGTTGGCGACATTTATCTAGCATTGTCTAGTATAGGTGCTTCTAGTGTTGAAAGTACGTCTCCTACAGCTTACATCAGTTGTACTTGTTCCTCATTTAACTGATTTACTGTGATTTTTCACATATTAAGGTTCAGAAGTGTGCACAGATATTCAGCATGTATGTGTGCACAAAAATTGCTATGTCGTCATGCATACATCCTTGACTACAGGCATGTTTAATATCTCTGGTGGGCTCTTGACTGCAGGAGGCATTAAAGACACTCTTGTTATTTCAGACCTCAAACCAGAAGTAAATTTCTATTGGCTGCGTGGTGAGACAGTGGTTCCTCGTGGACATCGAAAGGGTAGAATTGACCCACTGAGATTTCAGATTGATGATAAGCCTCACTGTCAGATTCGTATACGAAAACAGCTTTCAGAGGTATGAAGTCCAATTTCATAAAGATTAATGGATTTGCTATTTCTGGTTACTTCAGGGGTGAGTATTGACCCCTAAATAGATCTCTTCTATTATATACCACATTTTGAAGTCTACAGTTTAATTAAATTGAATATGTATTGGTTGAAATAGCCCTTGTTATGAAGAAATTAGACTATAGCAGAGTTTTCCTGAAATGCTTGATAACTAAGGCACATTATTTTTCTGAATTTAAACTGGAAAGTGTATAGCAGTAATAACGACTTATCCTCAGAAAACCTCATCCCCTATGTTTTTTCATAACTCATTGATGTGGGTGTGTCATCTGAATAGAAGGAAATTGATGGCTCATGCAAAGATACATTGTGCAACCCCCCCCCCCCCGAGGGCTGGTACTTTGGCAACATTCAACATTATACAAGCGAACTCTCCCTTTCTCCCATGCACCTTCCTCATGCCTCCCAAATCTGCTGCAAAGCTTCCCCAACCCTCCAGAAAATATTTTATGGGTACTCAGAGGACTGCGAGAGAGAGGGGGAATCCAGAATGAATGAAATGTTGATAAACTATGGATAACCTCCCCTTGGGATTCATAGGAGCCTTTTTTATTTTCAAGCCATTGATTGGCTAGGTAGCGAAACCTGTTGTAAAGTGAGTTGAGTGGTATGAAGCAGTACAGTGTTCAAAACTCTCATTGGTCTAGGTGCATTTTGCGACAGGGAATGTCATTAGCACGAGCAGCTTCTGAACTCTGGGCACAGTACTGCAGCTAAGATTTCAGATTAAAACTCCAGAGTGGAAGAAAAGGAGGACTTTTTTCTGCCTCCCCACTTCCAGCTATTTTCTGAAGACTGGAGAAGAGACCTTCTTAAGAATATTAGGGGGGTGGGCATGGGAAGGACTAGACCATGTGAAAATGAGCCTAATATTTTAGCTGCAATTCATTCATTTTCAGTTTTGTATTCTTGTTATTAAAAAGTGCACCTAGATATTCTGTTGTTGCGTCCATAACCTATGTTTAAGGTGTCATTTAACTTCTAGCTTTCATATCTCAGTTTCTAACACTGAAGCAGTAGCAGCACCTCAGACAGGGAGAACAAGGGAATTAAAAGGTAGGGGAAAGCGTGGGTGAAGGTCTATGCCGTGGTTTGTCTCCCCTAAACAAGCTGTGAACGGTAGGCCAAGAACAAACCTTGGCTACAGTTCATGGTTGGTTTGGAGCAAGGCAAACCATGAGCCTGGTTTGGACACAGTAGTAACCCACTATGTCTCCTGTCGTCATAGCATTGTGAAATCATTTGGGAGAATTACATCTCCCGTTAGACAATCATGCTAGTGGTAAATTACAGATTGCATTGTAATTTAGGTCAAATATTTAAGAGGTCAATAGTGAGAGCACCCTCTTATCATTAATAATAATTATGTTATAATTGTTTTTTTAAAATAATGGTTTAATGTATGTTTTAAATTTTGTATGTTTTTATTTTTTGTAGGCAGAAGTGGTGTAAAGCAGGGCATTATTTTTTAAAATAAATGCATAATACTGGGTGATTGTATATCAGTTTATTGAATGGTTTTCTTTTTTCTCCCCTTAAGTTTGTGCCCCTGGACTATGTGGCTCCTGGAGATATTCCTGTTATTAATGTCTTGCCTGACAAGCTTCCAATGTTCAAACGACAGTATGATAATAAAATATTTATAGGTAAGACTGCCACATCAGAATGCTAATCTCTAAAGTCTCTACTCAATGAATTTGTAGACATATACTTCAGATGCAAAATACTTTAACATGTCTTGATGCTGTAATTCAGTATGAACAAAATATAATTCATGCCATTCTTCTCAGTGTTTTCATGTTTATTTTTTTAACAAAATAAATCACTTTGCAAGAGGACTTCAGCAACTCATTATATTAGCAACTCATGATATTAGGCATTTGCAGATAACCTTTCAAGTTGCTTTCCATATATTGTATTAAACCTTATGGTCAATCTCTCAAGTGGGCCACTGTTATCATGACATTATGCATTGGGGTTAACTGGCTGAAATAACTGGCTTTCTTAATACACATAGCAATGTTGAAGTTGAGTTGGCATTTAAACTATGAATTTTCCAGCATGCAGTTCATTGTGTAGTTCACTTTGCTACTATGGTAAAATACTTTCCTGATAAGTTTTATACTTTGTTGGATTAGGATGCCTAATCTTGTGGGTTTTTTTGGAACAAATTTATAGCTGTGACACTGTTATATTGGCATAGTGTGCTAAGCCAGTGCACTCCTGATTTCAGAATGGCCTATGCACTTTAAATTTACTCCTTGTTTGAAGTAGATGTTAGATATTTCTAAAGGTTCACAATCTTTATCTAAAAGGCTTGTTAGTTGGCATCAGTCTGTCTTGGGGAGACAATGGAGGAGTGCACCTTTGGGAGTGAAGTCAGACGGTTGGAAGGTTATAGCACCTGCTGTGGCTGTAGAGACTGATATGGGAGAGACCTGTTTTATTGCAGCTGGGGCAGATAAAGGCATCCTGTTGTGCTGTTGCAGATGCACCATGGAGTTTTGTCTCTGCGCTCCTTCCAGCTGTCATTCGTCCTCTGGTCTCGGCTATGGATGCATGACCTGACCATCTATACATACTGTATTTCTCTGCAAGGGATATAAAACAGTTGCATTTTGTATGGCATTGTGTTCATATTTAAATTAATTTTTTAAAAAACATACCTGTCAGCATCACTATATTGTTAAGAAATTTGAAGTTAAAACAGCTAAGAAATCTGTTATTGGATGAATTGGTACATTTATCTAAGCATTCTACATGCTAAAATCTAAAACAATTCTTTCTCTTGCGGGATTTAGGATCAAATGTAGCAGATCCATGTGCCTATGGACATACGCAGTTTCATTTAATTCCCGACAGGCTGAAAAGGGACAGGCTTATAAAAATGAATCTCTTCGATCAGGTTGAAGTTCCTTGCCGTGCTAACGCAATTGCAAGTCTTTTTGCTTGGACTGGAGCCCAAGCAATGTACCAAGGTAGGTCAATAGTTAAAGATGATAGCCAGTGTTGCAAGATAAGGTAAATAGCAAGCTCACAAATATAACTTTTAGAAGATGATACAGCCATGTGATTTATCTTAGCCTTATTAATGCATTCTAAAGAATATGTGAATGTGGAGTGAGTATGTGAGAATTAGGCATGTCCACTCTGCACTTGGCCTTCTCATCTTGAACTGGAAGATCTGAAAGAGGCTTGTAAATACTTCTGATGAACATGGTAGCAAGTCTCAGTGTAATTAGGACCTCTAATCATACATGGTTCATGCTTGCTTGGGATATTGTATATGTGCTTAGCTGAACATGTTTGCAAACTGCCTTCAGGCCTTTCCACTCAATACAGAAAGGCTGGGGTGGAACAGATAAACCCAGTGTGTGTGGGGAAGTGAGGTGGGACTAGTATCTGCACTTGAAATCCATGAAAATGTTGTTGGCATGGTCTTGTAGCTTGAGGAGGTAAAGGGTGTTGAACTGTGAGCAGCTATGACCCCTTGTAGAATGGGGAATATCTTGTATAGCGCTGTGGTTTAAACCAGTGAGCCTCTTAGGCTTGCCGATCAGAAGGTTGGCAGTTCGAATCCCTGTGACGGGGTGAGCTCCCATTGCTCTGTCCCAGCTCCTGCCAACCTAGCAGTTTGAAAGCATGCCAGTGCAAGTAGATAAATAGATACCACTGTGATGGGAAGGTAAACTGCGTTTCTTTGCATTCTGGCTTCCGTCACAGTGTTCTGTTGCACCAGAAGCAGTTTAGTCATGCTGGCCACATTACCTGGAAAGCTGTCTGAGGACAAACTCCAGCTCCCTTGGCCTAAAAGCGAGATAAGCACTGCACCCCATAGTCACCTTTGACTGGACTTAACCGTCCAGGGGTCCTTTACCTTTTCCTTACCTGTATAGCTCTTAGTTTGTGCTTTTGCCGCTGGCTGACTCTTAGTTCTTGCCAGACATAAGGTGTTTTATTCAGGCTATTTCCCCTCTAGGGGCCCTTCCTCTTTGTTGTAAGTTGCATGACTGACTGCAAAGTTGGAGCTCTAAACCAGCCTTCCTCAACCTGGTGCCCTCCAGATGTTTTGCACTGCAGTTCTCATCAGCCCCAGCCAGCAAAGACCAGTAGATGGCAGAAGCTGTCCAGGACATCCAGAAGGCACCAGGATGGGAAAAGCTAGTAAGCTATTAAAATATGCAACCTTTTACAATGTATCTGCAATGACTTGGCTTTTAAAGGCTTGCTGCTTTTTTTGTTGTTGTTGATAGGAAAATGCTTTTGTTTAGCTGCTGCTTTTTTCCTCCCCTCTCTCCCAGGATTCTGGAGTGAAGCAGATGTGACCCGGCCTTTTGTATCGCAGGCTGTGATTACCGACGGAAGATACTTCAGCTTCTTTTGTTACCAGTTGAATACCTTGGCTCTATCTGCTGATTCTGATAAAAATAACCCAAGAAAGAATATTTGCTGGGGAACTGAAAGTAGGCCGCTGTACGAAGCAATCGAAGAAAACAATGTGAAAGGATTTAATGATGAAATTCTAGTTCAACTGGTTAAATTTCTCTTAAACAGACCAAAGGAAGTATAACATGAAATTCAGGTACACCTGAATCCTCTCAAGATACTCCAATGCCTAAAGTGAAATTTTGTCTGGACTGTCAAAAGTGCAATCAATCGTAAGCGCTATTCCTATGTTTGGCTCTTTGGGTCAGTGAGAGCTGTACAAGAGCAATGCTGGTGCTTTTAAATGCTTTGGCTGATTTATTTGTATGGCAATAAACACATTTACGTTGCTATTTAAATGAAATAGCAAGACCGACTTCTTCTGTGTGTGTTGTGTTAAAATGTTCTGTCCTCAAAGGAGGACGCAGATTAAATCCACAACCATTAGAAACTAGCTGGAGATTTCACTCCAGATACTTTGTTACATTGTATCTTCTCTAGTTAAATAGCATTTTCAGAGAGTGCCATGGATATCACCCTCTTGTTGTTGTTCTCTTTGCTCTCCTGAGCCATACCCCTGCTCCCAGACAGAGCGATCACACACATGCATACAAACATATATATTTTCTTTGCTTTTCCATAGTCTTAGTCCTGCTTTTCCATGTTCCAGGTTATGCAATCTGCAGCCAGAGGTTACATTTTCCTAAGAATTTGTGTGCTAAAACTTGAGAATAAATATAAAAACAGAAAATTTATCAAAGCAGAGCAGTGCTACAGAGCTTTAATTGGTGTTTAAAAGGCAAAACCGTATACAAGTGTTTTAAAATACAGGCAGTATATTGCAGGTTGACCCCCACCCACCCCCCGATAAGTAATACAAGCACATACATACACAAATCTCTCATACGTTCTTGAATACAACCTCTAATAAGGCAAGGGCAATGTGTTTGAGTGAATTGCCTTGTTAGGGCGAGTCTTTTAAAAGAGGCCCCATAGAACATGTGTACTCTGTATCCACGAGGCCTCTTTTAAAGGACTCACCCTGTACTTGCATTAAGATACGAATTGACTGAAATGTTCCATATGTACTTGATCATTTGCCTTGCTCCCAAGTTTCTGCACAGTAGTTTCCCTGCAACAGACTTGGTCTGTTGTTCTTGTTGGTTTCTGCTCTCTTCACTGTGCAGCGAAAGGCTTGTCACAAGACAATGTTTACATTCCACAGAGTTACTGTTGGAGTTTTCCCACGGGAAAAGGAGACTGGATGTGACGTACACTGGTTTCCTGTTTTTCACTGTTCAGTGTGATTCTCTCTGTGCTTCAGAGGAGAGAGGATGCATTTTTCTGCTTCGGCAGAGACAAGATGGTTTTCTGTAATCTACCAGCTATGAAATGTAAATAAAGCAATACAGAGCATGTTGGCACGTATTCCTCATCATTCCGCTGTGCACTTGGATGCTACAAATCAACATTTTGGTTATGGGCCCAGAAGACGCAGTCATGCCGGCAAAAGGATCGGAATGCAGAGGGACGGATCGGACGGTATCTGCGCGTCAAGATGATTGATGAGGTATGTGCTACTGCTCCGGGCAGCCTGCCAGCATCTAATTAATGGCTTTATGGCTGGACTTTGAACTTTTATGTCCGTTTGCCGGTTACAGGCAGCGGCTATGCCTATGCTGGGGAAATCGAAAGTAACTTTTGGGCTGAAGCAGCTGCTGATAACTGTGACGCAGCTTGTTTTAAAGGCAGCAGAGAGAAAGCACTTTTGAACTTGCCTTTGGAATGAGGCTTGAAGCAGCAGAGATGCAGCTTGTATAAAGCAGCTTGTTTAAAGCAGCAGAGATGACGCAGAAGGCTAATGCCAGAGTCATGATGGCCCTTCAGGATGCTTGTGGGGTTCCCAAGCTCAATAAGAAAAATTATACGGACTGGGTTATCTATGCAGAGGCTATTCTGCGGAAAGAGGGTCTGTTTGAAGTTATTACAGACACCCCCCCCCAGCTCCAGTTACAGATGCATGGAAAGCTAAGGATTCCAAAGCAAGGGGAACTCTTACGTTGATAGTATCCCCAGAAGAGCTCTGTCTATTGCGTGATAAGACCTCAGCCAGAGAAATTTGGCACGCTTTGAGGGAGGCTCACATGAGGACAGAAGCTGGATCTACTATGTTTTATTTTAACAAGCTGCATAATATGGCTCTTGCTGAAGGTGGAGATGTGCGTACACATCTGATGGAGATGCAGAATCTGAGACATGAGCTGCAACAGAGAGGACTCAACTTTCCAGAGGCTGTGTATTCCTTCATGATACTACAATCTTTGGGTTCAGGTTGGGAGTCTGTTGCGACTCAGATTGCTGTACAGCCTACCGCTCAGCTGACAGTGGATTATGTTACTGCCGTGATTCAAAATGAAGCAGATCGCCGGGGTGCTGGCTGCATGGGAAAGGGGGAGTCTTCACAGACGTCATCCCAGAGTGCAGTGGAACCACCAGATGGCGCCAAAGCTTTGAAGGCAGTGAAATGCTACTCGTGTGGACGTCTAGGCCATATGAAGAGGGAATGCAAATATCCCAGGGCCAAGACAGAGCAGCGCAGCGAAAGCTCATCGCGTGGAAAAGGCCAAAGCAGAGGCAAAGGTCCGGTGTCCAGGACAACGCAGCCCAAAGCAATGGTCTCACGCTTCACTCCAAAAGTTGCAGAGGTCCAGAAGACGTCTAGATCTTTCTTCGTTGTTGATTCAGCGGCAACCCACCACATGTGCAACGATAAGCGACTGTTCGTGTCTTTTACACCGCAGGAAGGTGCGATTCACCAGGCGGATGACCACACAATTCCCAGTAAAGGCTACGGAACTGTTGTTCTTCACAGTTTGGACTTATCGATACAGAATGTACTTTATGTGCCAGATGCCAAACATAATTTGCTCAGCGTTGGACAGCTGAATGAGCGGAACATTGACGTTTCCTTTAAGAACAAAAGGTGCATCATCACAAAGAAAAATGATTATGTATTGTATGCTGAATATGTTGATCGTTTGTATGTTTTGTATTATGATGATGTTGTGCAGGATGACACTTGTTGCATTGCAGGTTCTAACAAATGTTTGCATGCAGAATGCATTCATGATTTTCATCGAAAATTTGGTCATTTGGGTTTTGAGGCAGTATCTAAAATGCCTGCCTTGGTTGAAGGTATGACTATTAAACCCTGCAGGTACCACATGAAGTGCAAGGCATGCGCAGCAAACAAGGTGAAAATGGCTGCGAAAGGTAAGGTGTCTAGTAGGCAAGCTACAGAACCATACCAAATTGTTCATGCTGATTTGGTTGGACCACTAGCGCCCTCTTTGGGAGGAAATAGGTACTTCATGGTTCTCATTGATGCATTTTCCAGGTATATTCATGTGTACAATCTCAAGCAGAAATCAGAGGCTTTTCCTAGGTTCAAGGAATTCTGTGCTTGGTTGGGAAATGTGCATGGTAAGAAGATAAAAATTCTTTTCACTGATCGCGGGGGAGAATTCACTTCTCAGCAGTTTGAAGCTTTTCTGACTGAGAAAGGAATTCAACACGATTTGTCTAGTCCTCGCTCGCCATGGCAGAATGGACTTGCGGAACGAGCAAATCAGACGTTGCTTCAAGGGTTAAAAACCTTGCTATATGATGCAAATCTTCCAGAGAGTTATTGGGCCGAAGCTCTCTCATGTTTCACTTACAGTTATAATCGCAGGTTATCTTCAGCGATTGGTTGTACCCCCTATGAGAAGATGTTTGGCAAGAAGCCATACATCAAACACATGAAAATTTTTGGTTCTGACATGTGGGTTCACTCACCACAAAACTCCAAGTTAGACAAGCGTGGTTTGCATGGTATCTTTCTAGGTTATGAGAAAGGTTCTTATAGAATAAGGATGACTGACTCTAAGACTATTAAGCTCACAAGAAGTGTTGAGTACAATGCCAAGTGGGGGGAGAATGTGGGAATTTTCCAATGTTATCCTGATGACAGTGATGAGACTGAGGATAGTCAAAAGCAACCACAACAACCCACACCCACTGATGAAAGTTCTGATTCTGATTCTGAAACTGAATCAGGTGATTCAGAGGATTTCAAGAGTGCGAAAGCCTCTATGCGACCCTCTGAAAGCTCTGATCAGGAATTGGAGGAACCATTGTTCACAATAGGTCGCTTTTCTCCTAAGAAGGAAGAGGAGAGTGTTGAAGACTTAAGGCTAATTCGCAGGTCACAGAGAGCAACAAAAGGCAGACCTCCAAAGAGATTTGCTGATGAGTTTGCTAAGATAGCAGTAACAACTGTTAAAAGCTCCAAGAAGGTATTTGAACCTTCAAGTTTCCAAGAAATCCAGGATTTGGATTCAAAGGAAGCTGAGCCATGGTTAAATGCCATGAAGGCTGAGCTTGATTCCTTGGAAAGGAACAAAACATGGGAACTTGTTCCAGTAGTTCCAGGAATGAAACTGCTTGGAAGCAAATGGGTCTTCAAAGCGAAGACTGATCAAAATGGCAAGATAGTCAGACACAAAGCCAGATTGGTAGCCAGAGGTTTTGCACAGGTACCAGGTGAAGACTATCACGAGACCTACTCACCCACAGTGAGGTATGAGAGCATTAGGCTTATGCTCAAGCTAGCTGCAGAGGAGAATCTACACATTAGTCACCATGATGTGAATACAGCTTTTCTGTACGGATCTCTAGATGAATCACTTTATATGCTTCCACCTGATGGCGTACAGGTAAAACAGGGATTTGTTTGTGCTCTGAAAAAGTCCCTTTATGGTCTCAAACAAAGTGCACGGTGTTGGCACACAAAACTCACTGAAGTATTGTTTTCTCTAGGTTTTAAGCAAGGGAAAGCTGATCCATGTGTATTTGTCAAAGAGGAGGGGCAAAAGAAACTGTATTGTTTGTTTTATGTTGATGATCTTTTATTCTTTTGGAAAGATGTCACAATGTACAATAACGCCCTAGCTCAACTGAAAGAACACTTTGACATGAAAGATCTTGGTGAGGTAAACAACTACCTGTCTCTGGAAATAGAGAGAGATCAAAATGGTAACATTCTAGTACACCAGTCGCGGAAAATTGCTGATGTGTTAGGCAAATTAAACCTGATGGATGCTAACCCTGTAGACACACCGATGACAACAGGTTATCAGGTAGATGACACTGAAGAAGCATTTTCTGACACTACACTGTACAGAAGTGTGCTAGGCAAGCTAAACTTCATTGCCAGATGTTCAAGACCTGACATTGCTGTTAGCTGTAATTTGCTAAGCAGACAAGTCAACAGTCCTACTGTTAAGGATTGGAAAGCTCTGAAACGCATAGCGCGGTATTTGAAAGGCACTATGCATTACAGACTGAGATTTAACAATCAGAAGTCTGGTGGTCTTGAGATATTTGCAGATGCAAGTTTTGGAAGTGACACTACAGACAGGAAAAGCACGTCTGGAGTTTGCTACATGTACAATCAGGGTCTATTTGATTGGTCATGCAAGAAGCAAACAACAGTTAGCTTAAGTACTTGTGAAGCTGAACTGAATGCACTGTCTTATTCACTTAAGGATTGTGAATGGTTGTTACAATTGTGCAAAGACATGAAAATTCCTGTCAAATGTCCAATCCAGGTTTACCAGGACAACAAAGCATGTTTGGCTTTGCTGAATTCTGAAGGTTGTAAGCAAAGCACGAAGCACTTGCAATTGAAGTTGCAACATGCTAGGGAACGCATTCAGAAGGGACTCGTAACGGTGTCCTATATGCCAGGTAATGAAATTCCTGCTGATGTATTGTCCAAGATTGTATCAAGGGATCAACACTGTACCTATGTGCAGAAGTTGGGTTTGTACTGATATTGTACGAACACGCTGCCCAGTGGTGTTCACAGAAAGGGGGAGGATGTTGGTTTCTGCTCTCTTCACTGTGCAGCGAAAGGCTTGTCACAAGACAATGTTTACATTCCACAGAGTTACTGTTGGAGTTTTCCCACGGGAAAAGGAGACTGGATGTGACGTACACTGGTTTCCTGTTTTTCACTGTTCAGTGTGATTCTCTCTGTGCTTCAGAGGAGAGAGGATGCATTTTTCTGCTTCGGCAGAGACAAGATGGTTTTCTGTAATCTACCAGCTATGAAATGTAAATAAAGCAATACAGAGCATGTTGGCACGTATTCCTCATCATTCCGCTGTGCACTTGGATGCTACAAATCAACAGTTCTGTGGCTGGGAAGCAGTGTTCAGGTGTTGCCAGTGTGGTATTTGCTTTCAGGTAAAGATGACTTACACTGGTTTGAGTTGTGATATGTTTATGCTGGGTGTTGTGGACAAACTGGCAAACTGGTTGTGGGTTTTTTTGTATGGGAGGCTCCCCTACCTACAATTTAAAGCAATACGTCTCAAGCATGTGCATTTTCGCTGTGGTACACAGATTGTGCTGCCACAATTATTGACCTCTACTCTCTTTAATTTGTCTTGGGAAAATTTCTAATGTATTGTAAGGCATTATTACAAGTTCACTGACACACAATGGACTACCAGAATGAAGGTGACTACAATTTTATGATTCCTTGTGGTCCATGAACCACAGTTTGGGAACCCCTGACTTGCAGATTAGGCATCTGTGAAGGGGGAAAGTAAAAAAATTCCACCATTGTAGTAAAAACCCCTTTCATTAACTTCAGGTGCTCTTTGGGTTCTGGCCACAAACATATTAAAACTTAATTTGATATCAGACATGATTTTGGTAGGTAGAAGATTAAACGAACGGAAAGGCTAACCAGCAGATGGCACTGTTTACAATTTTGTATGAAATACATCAGTGTGTCTGCCTGGTGTTAAAATGGCTTGCTTTTTAAAACTGCAAAATTACCATTCTGTTGTTTTCCATAGAAAAATGACTTCAAATTGAGAGCTCCCATGATAAATACTTTGTTTGGGAAATGGCGTTTAGGGAGGATTTCTGTTTATGCATATTTAACACTTATCTAATTAACTTGCAGTCTCTTCAGTATTTTCATTATGAAAATAGAATGGGTACTTCAGTTAATGCTTTTGTAGACTTATTATTATCATCTTCCATTATTTCTCCCACAGAAGAAAGCACATACTGCACACTGAAGCTCTGATGAAAATACACAGGGTTTTTTTAAAGCTGCACAGTGTATTTTTCAAAGAGTGAAAAGTCCTTCAGTGTGCATTGCCCTCCTTAATTTGCCACTTTTCATAGTGAGAACCAAAGCATGCTATAGTTCAGATGCCAACCCAGTTTGATAAATGCAGCAGCGCTATGATTCTCCTTGCAATGGTAAAGAGATGCTTAATGGCTGGTTGCGGTGCTCCTATAGTCTTAAAGAGTGAAAGATAAAGAGTACATGTGATTTGGGCAATTTTCAGTAGTTGACTCTTAATCTCATTAATATGACTAGGATCCAGCAAGCTACTTAAATCCCAAAGGTTTTGACACTTTGCACTTTGAACTGCAACTTGCCACTCCAAGAGCCATATAAGAAACTGTTCGGAACTCCCCTTTCAAAAGCCTTGCTACTTTGAGGTGGGCAATTGCCTTTCAACAAGCCATATAAACCAGCCTTCCTATGCCGGTTTGAGCTGTAGTCTCAAAACATCGAGAGCACTGGGTTAGGTTGGCAGGTATAAATGAATTGCTTTCAGTATAATCCTTGCTGCTGGTTCCCAATCATACACTGGGGAATAACAAAGGAGAATTGCAGCATTAAAACCCTCCAACTATTATGCAATTCTGTTAAATTGAGCTTCAAGTGAGGCCCTACATGCTTTAAACTTACTATCCTATGGGTAGTATTTCAGCCTTTCCTCTTCACACTGTATCTTCCATGGACTTCATCCGACAAGACATACTAGGGATAAAGTTGTGCCTTGCTACTAGTTGCAAGATGAACAAGAGTAAATATTTACTGCCTTATCCCTGAAGGGACTCTAACTTGAAACAGCATAACCTACTTGTAATACAGATGTGTGCACAAAGACAACCTGAATAGGCAATGGCCTCTTCATTTTGAGCCTGCAGCAGCTCATGACAATCTCTGCAAAGTAACTGCTTGCCACAGCACAGAATGCAGCACCTCCAGCCTCTGCTTAGGTGAGCTTGTGATGATGTGGGAACAGTGTACTTCTGCCTGAAGCAACCACCTTGCATGACTAGTTGGGAGATGCCTTATGGTTGGGTTCAGTCGGAATTGCCTCTGTACAACTTGTTCCGTGGTTGTATTGCAGAAATGGAAATATGAGGGCATCAAACACTACTCTGAAAGCGCTTCGGTATCAAGATTTACTTGCAGTGCTCACTTGCACATCTGTTTTGCCCTAGGTGCCTGCACTTAAGAGCAATATAGACATGATTTCCCACCGCTGCCACTGAAATACTTGTATTTCAAGAAACTTGTAGCAAAGTGACATTAGGGAAAGACTGTACCTTAGTGGTAGGACATCTGCCTTGCATGCAGAAAGGCCCCAATTTCAACCCCCTGGCATCTACAGATAGGCAGGGAGAGAACCTTGTCTGTAATCCTGGAAAGCCACTGCTAGTCAGTACTGGACTAGATGGATGGTAGCTCAGTTGGTTAGAGCGTGGTGCTGATAACACCAAGGTTGCAGTCTCAATCGCCATATTGGCGAGGCTGCCAGCTCTGCAGGCAAGGGGTGACATCACTGGGCTCCTGAGCCCCACAAGAGTGCCACAGGAAGAATGCAGTTGGTCAAGGGATACATAGACTCAAAAAGGTTGAAAAACTGGACTATATAATCCTCAGGGACCCTTCCAACTCTAGAATTCCATGATTCTGTGACCTGGGATAAGGCAACTTCTGATGTTCCTATGACATTAAACCAAAGAAATCTGTGTGGTTAAAAACTATGAGCATAAATTAAAAACCCAGTTCGTTCAAATAAAAGTATTTTTGCTTGGTGTTTGTAGAGACGTTCCAGTTTATGTTAGGACTTGTAAATGAAATCATGCTCTGGTCATGATCTTGCTGCCTTTAAGAAGATTTGGGTTGTTCACAAGTTTGGGACACAGTTTCAAGCCCAGTGATGCTGAAGTTGAGGTTGTTAACCCCCAAATTAACTGCATTTATGATTGGAATAAAGCCCAGGAACGTACTTATTTATTTTGAAGTGCCACCAAATTGCTTTTTTGAAAAGTACTTGAAATTGATTCTTTGGCAAAGCTACCAAAGATGCAAAGTGTTCGTTCAAAAACTTAAAGTGCTGAAATATCCAGAGCACTGAAATATTCTTCCTGTCCTCTCTGCCATGCTTTGCACAATGAGGCAAGCAGGGTTGCATTTCTGGCCACCTGACGATAGAAGTGGAAAATACTTGCGCAGCAGGAATGCACCTGCAGGGCTCTCATATATCAAGCAGTTATAATAAACAAAACAGGACAACAATGTACTGGTGGCCTCTTCTCCCAGAAGTCGTTTGACTAAGCAACATTTTCTTGTCTTGGGTTTTTAATTGAAAATTCATTAACGTTCTTCAAAGTCTAGCCACATGAAAAAGCATCAGGCTCTTTTCAGCTGATGCTTTAGTGCACTAGCTGAAAGGGGAAGTACCCTTGGGAAATAACAGATACCCCCACAGTTTCTTTTGTGTCAGCTTTTCCCCTTTCAAGTTCCCACACATATTCCTGATGCCTCCTACCACAACTCATTTGACCCAGACAAACTGGCTGCCCTGGCATTAACCCAATCATGGGGTAGAGATATAGGAACTGTGTACGTAGTACCTCAGTTTCTAGGGTCTAGAATCATAGAATCATAATTTCAACTAAAGCATACCTTACAGATTGCCATCCAGCCTCTGCTTAAAAACTTTCAAGGAAGGAGAGTTCACGGTCTCCTGAGGGAGACTGTTCCACTGTTGAACAGCTCTTACTGTCAGAAAGTTTTTCCTGATGTTTAGTCAGAATCTCCTTTCTTCTAACTTGAAGCCATTGATTCGAGTCCTACCCTCCAGAGCAGGAGAAAACAAGCTTGCTCAATCACGTGACAGCCCTTAAGATATTTGAAGATATCCTCTCAGTCTCCTCTTGTCCAGGCCTGTCATATTAGGACATATTAGGCCATATTAGGTCATATTAGTTTTCTCTCATTCTTCCTAACAGTAAAAAAAAAAAAAAAATTAAAAAATTGCTAAAATGATTTTTAAAATTCCAGCCTTCATAGCTAAAGAGCTATATGACAACTCCCAGGTTATCATTACAATAAGCTTGTGACATAGGTTTGGTCAAGAGAGAGCTTTTGTGGCTGATTAGAGTTTTGAACTCAGGACTTCCCAGGCTGCCTACAATGTCGACCACTCTACTCCACTGGTTTCCTCATGCCAGTGGCAACAAAGAAGTGCTTTAAGTTCTATGTGAGACTCCTATTTTTCCATCTTAGTTGATACATACCGCTTGTTCCAGCTTGCAACAGCACCATCAACATAATCAGAATCTTCTTCGTATCTGCTGCTTCCATCCTAGTATCACAGCTGACCCAAGACACTTTGCAGCCTCCAGAGCCAGGGCAGCAGAAGCGAATAGGAGTGGCTTTGAGAACATGATGGGGTGCAATGCTTGGACCACACTGAAGCAGCAATTGACTTGAGATATGTGCTTCCAGCATCCTCTGTGTATACACTAGAGTAGGCTTTGGGGCACATTTCTTACAAACTGCAGTGCTGGGTTCAGTGCCAATTCAGGCCTAGCTCGGACAGCTGAGTAAACAGTCTGGTCTATCTGAACTATTTCCAAATTGGACAAGGGGGAATTTGCTCATCTCTCTAACAAGAACATCATCTGACACTTGGCACAGCGCTATAGAAGCCCTCTGCAGAAGTCTTCATCATTAACTTCTTCCATTTCCTCTTTTCATCACCCTTACAGCTTTGGGTATGGCAATGGAGTTATGGGAGATTTAACTTGTGAAATCATAGGAAGTTCATGATACTTGGGCAAGTTTTTCCAGTGGCTTGGGCTGTAGCTTTTATCCCAAAATTTAACCCCCTTTCTGCTAGTAAAAAAACCCTCCCCCCACTTGTTTTTGGCTACCCATTTTCCAAGTTACTAATGTCTCTCTTTTTATCCCTTTTTACATTGATTGCCCTGACCCTTACCAATAAATTAATCTAACCCTCCCTTCATGTACTTGACTCTGAGCTCAGAATTTGGATTTCGTTACCGTAGACCCAGGATTTGCAGGAAAATGAGAATAAGCAGCATTGCCTTAAAACATGGATGCTTTAGCATTGCATTGCAAGGGGTTGGACCCTATGATTCTATGACAATGATGTGCCACTCTCCCAGTTTCCTGCTTAAAAGGGAAGCAGATGAAAAGTCAGCTGGATCAGACCAAAGGTCCATGTAATCACAGAATCACGGGATTGTAGAGGGACTCCAAGGGTCATCTAGTCCACTGCAATGCAAGAATCACAGCTAAAGAAACCCAGATAGATGGACACCCAACCTCTGCTTAAACCTCCAATGAAGAATAGTCCACCACCTTCCAAGGGAGTCTGTTCCACCATCAAACAACTCTTACTGCCAGAAAGTTATTCCTGATGTTTATTCAGAATCTCCTTTCTTGTAACTTGAATCCATTGGTTCAAGTTCTACCGACTGGAGCAGGAGAAAACATGCGACAGCCCTTGAGATATTTGAAGATGGCTATCATACCTCCTCGCAGTCTCCTCTTCACCAGGCTAAACATACCCAGCTCCTTCAACCTTTCCTCATAAGGCTTGGTTTCCAGACCTTTGATCATCTTGGTTTCCCTCCTTTCCACATACTCCAGCTTGTCAACACCCTTCTTAAACTGTGGTGCCCAGAGCTGTTTTCAGCATCCCAGAGTGGCCATCCAGGTTCTTCTAGGAAGCCCAGAATCAAAGCTCTCCCCTGCTGTTTCTTTCCCACAACTGCTTAGAAATGTTACCCTTCTGAAGCAGTGGCGTAGCGTGGGGGGTGCAGGGGGGGCCAGCCGCACTGGGCGCAACATCTGGGGGTTAGGGTTAGGGGGTGCAAATTCACAGGTTAGGGGGTGCAAATCCACGGGTTAGGGGGCGCAAATTACTTGCCTTGCCCCGGGTGCTGACAACCCACGCTACGCCACTGTTCTGAAGTGCCATATCCTTTGTTCTACCTGCGACCACAAAGAATGCTGATCGGCTTCATGCTCTCCTTTCGGGGTCTTTTGTTTTTGTTTTTTCGATGGGCAGGAAAGGATTCTAGGTTTGCCCTCCCATTTTCCAGCAGAAGATCCTTCTGGCCATTTTAGTGCAAAGCTGAATATTAAAAAGCCAGTTATGTACCACTTTCTCTCTCCCATGCAGCTCCAGGTAGACAAAAACACACACAGCACAAGAGAAGAGCAGAGGTCAGCTTTTGTCATCGTTGTTTTTGCCACAAATAGCTCTTCTTCTCAAACTCTAATAGACTGGCATCTTCATCCATGCAGTTAAAAATGGTTCGGTGGTGAAAAGCAACTGCTTTGACAACAGGCTGTGGCAGAGCAGACCCATTAGAGGGGGAACTGCTCTGTGTGTCTGTTATTTTCTGATACACTTTGCGTTTCTCTTTTTTGTTGTTGCCGGTTTCCAAATAGTTTGTGGTGGGTAGAATATAGTTACGGCCTGCTGTTTAAATACTGTAATTTCCAGCCGGGTGATGGATTTCAAGCAGCAAACCCAATTTGCTACTGCAGTTTGGTCCACTTAGAAGAGCAGCTGACTGAACTCCTGGCTGTATTGGCTGGAGTCTAATATACATGAAGACATAGCAGTTACTGTCTGTGTGTCTTGTGTCTGGCAAATGCTGACAAAGGCCATGTTTAACATATATAGACAACTCTTGTCAGCTAACAGTCCTGGCAGGTGGATTACAGTGAAAAAGGAATGGTGGGTAGTGGGTCAAGTCTCCAGTATCTACCCTCCTATTGGAGGGGTGGAGAATCTCAGGCCTAAGGACCAAATGTGACTATCTGGACATGGGCACCTCCCCACACCACATACCCTCTCCCCTTTACTGAGCTCACACCCTCCTTGAACATTTTCCCCCCCTGGAGTGAATGTGTCATTGAACTCTGATAATAACGCTTGGAGGGTTGTGAGGGTTGTGTGAGGGTGTGTAGAATGTAGCCTACTTTGCAAAAGTAAAATTCACATTCATGGCTTTGCTCACTTTTGCCTCCAACACTGGCATGTGGCACCCCAGGAAGCTTGCATAGGAGAAAATGTGGTCAGGATTTGACGGAGACCAGCCGTCATAAAAATGGTGCATAGCATAGAAAAAAGACACAGAAAGACAGCAACGTATCTTCAGGGGTGGAGAGCAGCTCATTTCTCCTTCTCCCCTCTCCGGTAACTTTTTTTATTATCCTTTGTCTCACAGCCAGCATGGTCATCATGCCAATGTCTCACGTTACATCGCCCGATCATGGTTTTACGACACCATCACCATAAAAGGTGATTACTTCCGAGAGGGAACACAACTCCATATATGGTCATACTGCTGCATCACTGAGCTCAGTGAGGGACTACCTAGCATTACAAGCTACTAGTGGCTGCATGGCTCCCACAAGGATTGACCAAGAGGACGGGGTGCTCTCTCTGTGTTCTCTCTAGTCCTTATGGATCAAGTGTCCGCAAAGTCCAGCATTATGACTTCAACAGTGGCTGGCTTGTTAACTCTGGAAGTTCACAAGGAGGGTGTGAAGGTGACAATCGCTCCCTTTTTAAAATCCCTACACTCTGGTAACTACATATACATTCGGCCCCTTTCACCTGGTAATGTGGCAACAGAAACCTGCCAATGAAATGAATGGACATGACTAATTTAGGCACATCAGTTTCCATTGTCTGCTCTGAGTAAACATTAGCTGGCTATAACTATTTTTTTTTATTTTAAACAAAGTAATAATAATACAAGTAAAAATAAAATAAAATAAGTGCACCCCACCTCCGAGACCACTATTCATTGTAACTATCCAGCCTCCCAAAATTTCAAACTCTTTGTTATTCACCTGTTTGATCCTTTGCATGCTTTATTGCCATTATTATTATTATTATTATTATTATTATTATTGACCACTTCAAATATTTGTTTAGGAACTCAACTCAAAAATCCATAAAGAATCTTAACAGTGACATTGCTCTCTTCTATCCTTTTTTATTCATTATGTGCGGCTAGCTTTTTAATGTTGATTTGCAAAGCCCACAAAAACATAGGAAGTATCAATTTCAGGAAAGGTGGCATAATATGATAACTCGCTTTCCTCTCTTATAAAATGAATATTTCATTTTGGATATGCATTACAAATGTAGGAGAAGCACATGATGTGGTCACTGGATTTTAGTTGCAACCCTGTATTGCAGACCCTGATGTGGACATTTTGGTCAAATGTGGACACAGATCAACTCTCCATGCACTTTACACAACATTGGAGCATACAAGTTGCATTATACTAAGACCATTGGTCCATCCAGCTCAGCACTGTCTACAATGAGTAGCAGTACCTCTTCAGAGTTTCAGAGATGGGCCTCTCCCAGCCCTGCCTTGGGATGCCAGGGACTGAACCTGGGACCTTCTGAATGCAAACCATCTGCTTTCCCACATGCAAGCTTTGTGTACACATATGTGCTGGTCCCGGGGGGGGGGGGGGGGGTTACCGCCCGGCGTGGTCTGAGTCCGGTCCTGGGTCGAGGGTCTGGAGGCTGTCTGTCAAGGGCGAAGCGGGGTCCAAGGCAAGGAGCTGGGCGTGGTCAGGAACTCCGGAAGAGCAGGTCTGGGTGCTGGCAGGAACAGGTTTCCAGCGATGTTGCTCCTGCAACCTGGGACTGGGCTGACTGGCCTTTATCTCCTCTGGGGCCTAGGGTGGTCCCGGCCCACAGGTGATTCGCCTCTCCTGGCCTTAAGGTGAGCACTCCTCCTGAGAGAACTTAGTTCCCCCCGCTTCTCTGCCCTGAGCTTCTGCAGCTCAGGAGAGGCTGGAGGGTTACTGGACCCAGAGGCAGCCTCACCTTCCCCTGACAGGGCTGGGAGAAGAGCACCTGCAGGCAACGGGTTCTCAATCACCTCCGGAGCCAGAGTGGATTCATCTGGTGTCTGCTCCTGAAGATCCGGCATAGGTGCGGGCCCTTCAGATTCAAGCCCCTGCCCTGGCTCAACTGGCCCTGGAGGCGGAGACTCCTGTGCAGGCTGGGATTCTTCAGGTTCAGCCTCTGAATCAGATTCCCAGGCCATCACAACATAGCTCAAATATGCAAAGCGAAGGCAAAACCTGTTCTAGAAGGAAGCATTTGCGTCATCTTTGTTTTGGTTTTATTTTTATTTTTTTGCATTCTCAAAATCTTTTAATTGCGTCCCACTTTGGGAATCTGACAGGATTGAACAGGGGGCTAAAAATACCCTAAATACATGAATTGATTAGGATATCACTTCTAAGCACCTTGTGCTGTCCAGGTGTAAAGACGTGTTCAAGGTCAGGGAAAAGTCAGGTGTGTACTCATAAGCCTTCCCTCCCTCCCTTTTCATTCCCTTAATAATTAGGCCAGAAAAAAGCAACACAAACTGCACATTGCTTTCCTCACGTGAAATTGTTGATGTCGCAGTTTGAGGAAGCCGGTTCTGTTATTAAACCCTGTAACTCTTTCAAAGTTGGCATTAGGAACAAGTGTCCCCAAGTCTAACTGGTAGGGAGGGTTCACCCTCCCGAGTCTTCTGGCTCAGAGGCACTCAGCGCACCTTCCAGTCTCACTCATCTGGAGCTTCATACTGTTTGAAGTGAATCCATAAGTGAAAGGCAAGTCCAGCCTTACACTTGTTCATTCAAAAGCAGGGAGGGCCAGTCTGTCAGCTTTGGCGTCTGTCAGAGACTGGGCAGAGGAAAAATGGTGGAGACTGCTGTGGTGATCACACAGGGTCCCTGGACGTTTCACCGTCTATTGATCCCTGTGCCACCACTTTATTTCTCGCTGCCACCACCCAGGCCCAGTGAATCATCCCCAAATTTTTCCTGTTTGTCACTTCAGAGTGCAGTTCCCCAGATATGGACTGATCTAACACATGGCCAGAACAGTTCATCTTTTTCTTCAAGCAAAATGACAGGGCTAGTGGACTTTTGCCTTCCAAAAAGATTCTTCTGTCAGACTTTTTAAAAAAGGAAATGTCATCAGGAGTGCAGACAGTAAGAACTTGGAATATCCCAGCTCAGATAGTCTTCTTGGGGTTTGTTTGTTTTTTAGTTCTTCTCTCTCCACTCTCTCTCCCCCCCCCCATCATTTTCAAATGGCTGGAAGCAGTTGGAGCAGAAGGTTTAAATGTCAAGAGTATGATGGTGACATTTTGCCTTTGTGCATGCAATCACTATGACCGGAGGATGAACAGGACAAGGAGAAGCAGAAACACCTCGGCAAACACCCCGACAGCAGATTGGTTTAAGGGAACAGCGGTGAAGGGGGCAGCGGAAGTCACAACCATTCATCTCAGGAAAGGAAATCAAGTGCAAGATTTTACAAGGCTGAGGGAGGAAGAATTGTTAAGCTTAAACTTCAGCATAAGGTGACCAAAGTCATCACAGCATATAGAAAGTTGCTTTGATTTGACCGATTGACTCATTTACTCACAGAAGTAAACCAATGCTTAGAAGTCACCCCAGAACTGGCCCTATTAAACATATTCCAAGATAATAATGCCCACTCACATCACAAATTACTCATAAGCAGCCTACTCTTAGCAGTCAGAAACATCATAGGCATACACTGGAGAGACCTGTCAGGAGTAGGCATGGACCAGTGGTACCAAATAGTATGGGAAACAGCCCTATTAGAAAAATTAACCAATAAACTGAAACTGTAAAGGTAAAGGGACCCCTGACCATTAGGTCCGGTCGTGACCGACTCTGGGGTTGTGGCGCTCATCTCGCTTTATTGGCCAAGGGAGCCGGTGTACAGCTTCCGGGTCATGTGGCCAGCATAACTAAGCAGCTTCTGGCGAACCAGAGCAGCACATGGAAACGCCGTTTATCTTCCCACCGGAGTGGTACCTATTTATCTACTTGTACTTTGATGTGCTTTCGAACTGCTAGGTTGGCAGGAGCAGGAACCGAGCAACGGGGGCTCACCCCTTCGCGGGGATTCGAACCACCGACCTTCTGATCAGCAAGTCCTAGGCTCTGTGGTTTAACCCACAGCACCACCCATGTCCCATGAAACTGACACGGGGGCAAATAGAAGAAGATGCCTTCGCCCCTGTATAGCTCCCCTTTATCACATATAAAGCCCAACAAGACAACGACAAGAATCCACCAACAGCATACAAATCAATATGGCTAACCTGATTCAAAAACACCCACCCACGCCACTCACACATATAAACAAAGTTTGCCACAGCCAATCACAAACTAACCACCACACCCTAAGCCAACCCCAACCTCTCTCATCACCAAAGGATCACAAGCGAATAACAAAGAGAACCTGCACAAATGACGCTAACACAAAACCTCACACATACATTAAGTAAAATAGAAACATCGCCACCCGAACCCACCCCCCCACTCACCATGGCCCCCTCCACCTCTTCCCCCCTTTTCTTCCTAATGTATCATTAATGTCTCAACAAATGAAACTGATCTGTAGAAAATGTAACTTGATAAAAGAGACACTGCACATACTTTTGTAAACCAGGAAATCTTTAATAAAAAATACGTTAAAAAGAAGAAGTAAACCAAGGGTAAAGGAAATAGACAAAGAGCTGAAATTCACTACACATGCATTCCAAAGCACTTTGATTACTAAAATGGGACATTTTTACAATTGTTAAAGCCATAACCAGAAGATCTACCTGGAAAATATTGGAATGGAAGCCCTTGAAGTCATACAAGAAAACAAGTGCTATGATTATAGCCAAACCCAGTTGAAATATCACAAGTATACGGTGGTACCTCTGGTTATGAACTTAATTTGTTCCGGAGGTCCATTCTCAACTTGAAACCATTCTTAACCTGAGGCGCGCTTTCGCTAATGGAGTTTCCTACTGCGCGTGCACCTCTGCTCGCATCCTGGGGCAAAGTTCGCAACCAGGAGACCTACTTCTGGGTTAGCAGAGCTCATAACCCAAAGCGTTCGCAAGGAGGATGGTTCATAACCAGAGGTATTACTGTATGTATATTCTCTATGAAACTGGGCTGCAGGTTCCCGTTTTTTGCTGTACAGAGATAGTCTGGGAGAGGGTAGACTTGAGAAGTCTGATCAAGGAAAGTCTTGCTGTTACCACACTTTGTTGGAACAAGCGCATCTCAACCAGTGACATGGGGGCTTTGGTTAAAATGTGGCAAGCATACACGAGAACCCTCAAAGCACAGGGCTTGGGACAAGAGTCTTCTGTTATAGGTGCAGGAGCCAAAACAACAGCATTGCAGTGTATCCCAGTGGAGGAAATGGACCATCTACAGCCTTGCCTTCCTCTCAAAGAGCACCATCCATGTGATGTAGTCCGTAATGAGAATTTAATGAACATGAATGAAGCAGTAGGGAATTCAACAGCACAGCCATGTGGAATGCAAGACATTATGATATCTGCAGCCAAGTCATGAAAAAGTCATTTTGATAATGAAAGAAACATGCAATGAAACAATGGGTAGGAGCCACCTATAATTTATTTATCTTTCAGGGAACTCATAAAGACAGCATTTAGACTCATTCTGTACTGCTGAGGCAGAAGGGCTTCGTGCCTATTGCTTTGTGATGCTCAAATCAGATAAGTGAAAATACTTGGATTTTAAACTGGTTTGCAATTTGATCGTAAACACACCAGTCGGTAGAGCATGAGACTCTTAATCTCAGGGTCGCTGGGCAAAAGATTCCTGCAGTGTATTGCAGGGGGTTGTATGAGATTATCCTTGTGGTCCCTTCCAACGCTATTCTGTTCTGGAACCAATTCTATGACCCTATGTTGCTATGTTCAATTCTAAGTATGGAACTGAATCCCATGAAATGTGACTAGGATTAGGTACTTGAGACACTGTAGTAGACTAAGGATGGGAAGCGACTCTCATTTCTTTCACCCACTAGGATCAAATACATTCCAGATATATTTTCAATGCCTCTGTAATGAGGTTAACCATAAAACAAATATTTATCCTTTATTTCAATCCCACTATTTTGCCAAGGAGCTCAGGTTAACGTACATGAGACGACCACATATTCTATGTAGAGTATGGCAACTGAGAAATTGTGAATTAGATAGACTCACCCTGATCGAAAGCGGTCAGAAGTGCAATTCAAAGGAACCGTTTGCAAATGGCTAATTTAGTAGTATTTATTTGCATAAAGAAGATAGGATATGCCATACTTGTTTGTACGAAAATAAACATGGATGGAGAATCAGAACAGAAACTGCATTATTTAAATTAGATATTTAGGTTTCCCTCCTCATCGCCACCACCAGTCTTTTAGAATCTCCTTTTGTCATGGTCTGGCACAGATTACAACAATTATGGGATGCACAGCAAAACTCTCCCCTTTTGCTAAATGAGAAGAAATAAGCTTCTGATGGGTGTCTGTGCACCGTGCTAAGAGATTATAAAAGATTAGAAGGAAATTGTAATGAAGTGAAAAGCAACCTTTGCACCCTCTAAACCTCTTGATTAGAAGAGCAGAAGCAAAGGGATTTATCAGGTTTTAGCAAGATGAGATTGATAGAGTAGGAGATTAGTGCTTCCATTTGGCACTGGTGCTTTCTCCAAGTCACATCTCCTAAGCTAATATACATTTTTATGCGCCCATTTCCTCAGGAGCATACAATGTGGAAAGGGTGTCAGGGACAAACTTCAAAGTGCATATTATTATTATTATTATTATTATTATTATTATTAAAAGATGCTTAGAGTACACTGACCATAGAACACACACAGAGAGGAGCTTGTCTGCACATATGGGGCAAACATTCTGAGGGTGACGCTTCAGGCTCGTGACAAAAGCAGGTACACCTTTGAACATGTTACAATACCTGTAGCACACGTGAAAAAGGGAAAGTCAGGGCTGGCTAGTCTGAGACATTTTGGTTCCTGGAGCAGAAAATTTGCACGGTATCCTCCACATGTGCACATGCTAAGCAAGATGGGACATGGTTTCCCAGGATGTTATCCTGCGTAAGGCTCTTTGAAATAAGTGGAAGCTGCTCGAGAACACACTGCTGCTCTGGCACAGTTTCCTGTTACAGTGGTACCTTGGGTTAAGTACTTAATTTGTTCTGGAGGTCCGTTCTTAACCTGAAACTGTTCTTAGCCTGAAGCATCACTTTAGCTAATGGGGCCTCCAGCTGCTGCTGCGCCACCGGAGCATGATTTCTGTTCTCATCCTGAAGCAAAGTTCTTAACCCGAGGTACTATTTCTGGGTTAGCGGAGTCTGTAACCTGAAGCGTCTGTAACCTGAAGTGTATGTAACCCAAAGTACCACTGTATTTCAATGAGGCTTATAAAAGAGAACTTCCTAGTGGACACAAATTTGTCACCTGAGGCACCCCAAGTTCATCCCATATGGCAAGATCCTCCAAAGCAAGTTTCAGATTTTTAAAGCAAACTTTCTCATACTGTGGGGACAGGAGTAGAAAAACACCACTGTCCACCAATCACAGATCCACTCCGTGGAGGAGTAGAGACTAGAGGTGCATGAGAAGATGCCATTATGACTGCAGCTCACCTAATGATTAAGGAGCTCTCCTGGCTCAGGTCATAGAGCTCATTTGGGGCTATTGTTTTTGTTTGTTACTATGGTATGTATTTTTGTGTTTTTATATTGTAAACCGTCCTGTGATCCTTGACAGTGTTAGAAACTGAGATATGAAAGCTAGGAGCCTAATGGCACCTTAAATCTAGGTTATGGGCACAACAATGGAGTGTCTAGGCGCACATTTTTATAACAAAGCTGAAAATGAATGAACTGCAGCTAAAATATTATGTTCATTTTTCACATGGTCTAGTCCTTCCCCTGCCCACCACCCTAATATTCTTAAGAGGGTCTCTTCAGACCCTGTCTTCAGAGAGTAGCTGGAAGTGGGGAGACAGAAAAAGGTCCTCCTTTCCTTTCACTCTGCAGTTTTAATCTGAAATCTTAGGAGTAAATACTGCACCCAGAGCTCAGAAACTGCTCACACTAATGACATTCCCTGTCGCAAAATGCGCCTGGAACAATGGGAGTTTCGAACGTGGATCCTCGCATGAAGGGGGGTACAGTGGTACCTCAGGTTACAGACGCTTCAGGTTACAGACTCTACTAACCCAGAAATAGTACCTCAGGTTAAGAACTTTACCTCAGGATAAGAACAGAAATTGTCTGCCGGCGGCGCGACGGCAGCGGGAGGCCCCATTAGCGAAAGTGGTAACTCAGGTTAAGAACGGGCCTCCAGAACGAATTAAGTTCTTAACCTGAGGTACCACTGTATAGAAATTTAACAAATAATATGAAAATAATAGTCTATCATCCTGTTCTCAAAGTGGCCATCCAGATGTCCATAGGAAGCCTGCAAGCACAACAGCACTCACTCCACCTGTGGATTTCTAGCAACTGGTGTTTGGAGGCACACGGCCTCAGGTGATGGAGGAAGAACATAGTCTTTGTCTCTGGTAGACATTGGCAGTCTTATCCTCCATTAATATGTCTATGTCTCTGTGAAAGCCATCTAAGTTGGGGGTCATCACCACCCTCTTCCACATTACTATGAAGAATTTCAGTTCAGATCCAGTTTTCCCTCCCGTCAGCTCAGGTCCAGGTTGCTTTGATGTTCCTTGTCCAACAAGTTCTCCCTGATAACCGCAGTTACACGTTTCAGTGGCAACCAGCAGACTTTCGGGATGTGTCACAATATTTTTATTTTTTTTATGTGCTGACAGACAAACATAGCATACAGACATACATTTTATGACAAATAAAAAAAGGAAAGGAACAAAAAAGGAATAACAATATTAACAAAAAGAACCAAAGCAAAAATAAAAACATACCTCAAAAATACTCTAATGGGCAATATATTTTAACCAAATTTCAAATCCATTTTCTTTGTTGACTTCCCTCATCCTCTACTCGGGTCTAATAACAACCATAGCAATCTGCTTCCTTTTATCGTCTTTTTAACTCCCTTTATATTTCTTTTTGGTTATTTTGTTCTAACTATAAATCAGTTTGCAAAAGTTAATTAAAACAAGTCCAAGTAGTAATATGTGGACATTGCTTTTTCTGGTAATCACTGTATTTTTTCCAGTCTTTTTGAAACTTTTGTTTGCTGTGGCCTCTGATCGGATCTGTCAATCTTGCCAATCCAACATAACTAAATATTTTATCTTGCCATTCTTGTTTTGTTGGAATGTTTTCTTTTTTCCAATTTTTGCAATCAGGGTTCTAGCTGCCACCACAGCATACAAGAATAATTTCTTATCTTCTCTGGCTGTATCTGTATCAATTATTCCCAACAAAAAGGCTTCTGTTTCCCCCCAAATTTAATTTTTTAATATTTATTTTTTTTCATCTCTTCAAAAACCAAATCGCAGAAGCCCTTAATTTTTTCACATTGCCACCACATGTGTAGAAGCATACCCTCCAATTGATTGCACCTTCAACATAAATTTGATTTAGTTTTGTACATTTTACAAATTTTAGTAGGTGTTAAATACCACCTAAAAAATATCTTTATCATGTTTTCTTTTATTGCTTCGCATGCTGTGTATTTCCAATTTTCCCTCCAAAGCTTTTCCCATTGTGTTATTTGAATATTTTACCCAGATTCCATTCTAATAATGATCCATACATTTTAGAATTTACCTTTACTTTACTTTGTAATAATTTTTTGTCTAATAGTGAGACTTTTGTCGCAAATCCTTTGTTTGTTTGTTTTTGTCTTCATTAAATTTACCTTATAACTCTCGTTCTGAACAAGCGCTCTGGCATGGAAGTTAACTGACGTGTATGACACAACAGTGCTGTCATCTGTAGAGTTTTTTTCAAGTAGACATTCACTCTAGTCTCTCCCTGATCTGCCTGATCTCCCACTCATAGCATTTGAAACTCAGAAATACATGAAATACAGCTCAGATGCTTGTGAGCTTCAGGGGCATCTAGAAACATGATTCCAGGTGAGATGGATAACAGTCTGCTCCCAGTGAGCAATTCTTAAATTCAAGTGGAGAGGGATGGAGCTCAGTGGTTCTGTATCTGCATGCAGAATAATTCATGTTCAGTCTCCAGCATCTTCATGGCAGGCTAGGAAAGGCTTCCCAGCCTAAACCCTTGAGTGCTCCTGGCAGCCAGTGCTGACAGCATTGAGTTAGACAGACCAATGGTCTGGCTTGATATAAGCTACCTTCTGATGCTACATGCAAGGGCAAATTCTGCCCCAGACAATTTTCAACGTACTTGGCCTGTGTGAAAGGAGCAGTGTTTCCTTTCTGCCACCAGAGGTCTTTGCAGGATGCAAGATGTCTCAGTGTGAACTCCAAACCAGGCAGACATCTCGGCAGCCCCAGCTGACAGAAATGGTTAGGAAGTAATTTACTCAAGTATTTCAAGTAATTATTAGAGCTGTGCCGATCTCAGACAAAACACTTCTGCCAGATGGAGCTTTCTGCCACAAAGTCAGAAAAAAACTGTGGATTCTTTTTTTTTGTCACGTTCTCTTGTATGCTTCCATTTCCTCTGCTTGGGGATGCATAGAATTTTTTTAAAATTTATTTTCTTAGGTATAGTAATGTCATGGTGGGGGGACGCAGGTGGCGCTGTGGGTTAAAGCCTCAGCGCCTAGGGCTTGCCGATCGAAAGGTCGGCGGTTCGAATCCCTGCGGCGGGGTGCGCTCCCGCTGCTCGGTCCCAGCGCCTGCCAACCTAGCAGTTCGAAAGCACCTCCGGGTGCAAGTAGATAAATAGGGACCGCTTACCAGCGGGAAGGTAAACGGCGTTTCCGTGTGCGGCTCTGGCTCTGGCTCTGGCTCTGGCCAGAGCAGCGATGTCACGCTGGCCACGTGACCCGGAAGTGTCTTCGGACAGCGCTGGCCCCTGGCCTCTTAAGTGAGATGGGCGCACAACCCCAGAGTCTGTCAAGACTGGCTCGTACGGGCAGGGGTACCTTTACCTTTACCTTTAATGTCATGGTGACCAATTATTAAATCTGAATTGCCCTTGCCCACCCAAGTGGAACTTGTTAAGTAAGGTTCCATGACCAAGGTTGCAGGTTCAATTCTATGATTCTATGAAAATTGCTTATTTTACTCTACTGCCCTTATGCTTAGAACTCAGCTCCAGAATGCCTCTGCTCAACCACCTCCTTTTATTTCAAAGAAGCTTTCGGCTCATACCCCTAGCATTGGCTGCCCAGTTGTATCTAAGCCAGTGTATACGTAATAATATTTCAAAGTATATGTATATGTATATATGTAATAATATTTCGAAGTAATAATATTTCAGGGATGTTCAATGAACACAAGGTTCACCTTATATCTGTATCTGTAACATCTGGAACACTCTGATTAGTTTTGGATCTGCTCTGCAGCATTCTAGTTTTCTCTCCCCCCCAAAAAAAAATCTGATCTGTTTAATACAAAACTCTTCTCCACCCACTTAAGCTATAATGGGGAAAGTAAAAACAGCTGAAGCTTAATTTCATGTGCATGTAAGTGGATGAAATTTGCAGGTAAAGGAGTCCCTCCAGATTGGGTTGGGCCTGATGAATTTCCAGATCCAGTGGTTTGCATGCAGGGAACTTTTTTTATTAAAGAAGAAATACAAGAAATTTAAAAGCAAATTTCATGCATAGCAACCTTTTCTGAGGGGATGACCCTCTGTCAAACTTCAGATAGACAGGTGCTGTGGTTCTCCTGCAAAAGCAGACTTGGACATTTTGGGTTGGAAAAGTAGAAATAATGTTCCATTTCCTCATTTTTTTTTTTTTTTGTGGGCAGCTTGAGAAATGGGGACATGGGGGAGGTGCCCAAGGTTCAGAAAAAGAAGTCCAGCTGAATCAACTAGGATTGATGTTGCTAAGTGACTTTATCTTCATTATATATAAAAAAGGAAGTCACAGGATTTTCTTGTTTCCTCACTACCGTCCAACTTCCTGGAAGTACTCCAATGAAAAAAAATCTATTTTAAATTATTTGTTGGGGGAAAGAACACTTGGGAAAGAAGCAGGCCCTGCTCTCAAAGGCAAAACTGAGAAGAGATCGATGACCTGCATGAAGAACCCTATGGACTTCACCAACTGTGTGTCCTCATAAAATAATTCATTATGATTAAAAGCTAAGCCTCTTGGCCAAAACAAAAGTACCCAATCTGTGACTATCTAAGTATGATTGTGTGATAGTTGTGTGCAATAAACTCTTTGCGGCACTACTCTTCAGGTTTGGACCACTGACATGTTGAATCGCTAAAACCAACCTCTTCACTAAGGGGAGGACACTGTGCAGTTGCCACAGTTTCTGTAATCACAGAAGCTCCTTGAGCTATCAAGTACAGCTGCCATGTCCAAACCTCTCCCCATGCTGATACATGGAGATGCTGCTTTGTACTATCAGCTCTTCCACTCAATCCCAGCCAGGTTATCTACCTGTCAACTAGAGGTCCAACACCAAAGATCATCATCTTCAGTTTTTCTTGTATGCCACTTTTCCTCAATGGTGCTCAAAGTGGCTTACAAATGAACAATAAGAAATATAACAATAAAAAATCCATATTAAGAACAATTAAAAATAACCATTATGCCAATAAATACAGAAAGTACAGAAAATTAATCCATACATAAATCCAGGCCCCAAATGTGGTGCTGTAAACCTCTCTATGAAGCCTTCAGGACTCTCCCTAAGCTACCACCCACCTCTTCTCAGGTCATATCCCCTCACTAGCCCTCTTCAAGTGCTTTTCCCTGGATGGAATGTGTCCTTGAACTTTGAAAATTGTAGGGTTGGATGGGACCCCAAGGATCATCTAGTCCAACCCCCTGCATGTATGGGATAATTATTCCGGAAGATTGTTGCAATTTCAATGAGATAGTGATCTGACATGGTCAACTCTTCCTGTCTACCTCTTCCTGGCTCTGGTTATCTATGTTTTATTGCTTTCTCTATCCCTTGTAAAAAGGTCTTTGATGTATGGCCTGCCTTTTTGTCTTTGATGTAAAGTAGCTCGTAGAACCTACACTGGCCCTAACAGGGGACAGCATCTATAAAATGCCTAGTTTTTGAATATAGCACTTGGGAGTTTGCGCACAGGCTGTTGGCCACAGAGCTGTGCAAAAGAAGGCTACCTGGGGAGTCACTTTGCCATGTCTTTGGTGCTTCCCCGTGGCAGATTGAAGTGTTTGCTTGGTAATGTATATACTGCTTGCTGTTTGGAATAAAATCTATCATCTTCTCACCCACTTGCGTTTTGTATTGCTTCTGAGATTAATTTTAAAAGAACCATCTTGCATTTGGCAAGACACTGCAATGCAGAAATATGCAGCTGTCCATATGGGAATTGAACCTGCAACCTTGGCATTATCAGCACCATGCTCTAAACAAACTGAGTTATCCATGCCTCTTACTTGCTGCATGAAGGATGGAAGGATGTATAGCGTGTTTATGTGGAAACCTATGACTTCTGCAAGGAATGTGTGTCTTGCACTGGAAAATGTCCTTACCCCTGCCCAATACATTCCAGATGACTATCGTGTGTGGACTGCAGGCTATCTGAACTGGCTTTGTACGTCCAAATAGGTTTATTTAATATTTAAGTTAACATTTACATCTTGGGCGATCAATGCAAAATGGCCACTTTAATTCTCTGCTCTCTGCTATTCCACGTAACTTCATGCCTTTGCAGTTTCAAATTCTGACTTCTGTAATTAATGCCTCTCTGAAAAGCAGAAATGTTCTCATGGTTTGTATTACTGGCTCATTAAAAATAATTATGAGCTTAGAAAAAGACAGAGCAGGTTTCTGTTCCCTGGATCCCTTGGGTTTCCACCTTTAAAAGCATTCTTGGAAGCCATTTCCGATATTGGCCAAAGGAGGGAAGGGTTTTCCCTCCAGGGTTTTGTTTTGTTGCCAGAGCAGACAGTTTATGAAAATAGCTAGTCAGCTTCAACATATTTCATAACCGTCAGTGACTTCCTTTGAGGGAGTAAAACATTTTAAAAAGCAGCACTTCCCATTTGGACCTTCAGAGACGACGACTTGATATACACGGACACAATTTATTTGGTTTGTACATTGATATTGTAAAATACACAGCAATAGTGGCAGTGAGCAAAAACACCCCCTTTTTCTGAATATTTTATCTATTCTTAAATAAAAAGAATAATTCTTAAAATAGTAGTAATACAGTGGTACCTCGGGTTAAGAACTTAATTTGTTCTGGAGGTCCATTCTTAACCTGAAACTGTTCTTAATGTGAAGCACCACTTTAGCTAATGGGGCCTCCTGCTGCTGCCGTGCCACCAGAGCATGATTCTTGTTCTCATCCTTAAGCAAAGTTCTTAACCCAAGGTACTATTTCTGGGTTACCGGAGTCTGTAACCTGAAGTGTCTGTAACCTGATGCCTCTGTAACCCGAGGTACCACTGTAATAATAATTGCAATATTATGGTTAAATATGATTATTATTAAATAGTGGTGGGTTTTTGTTTGTTATTCTGCTCTGCAGAGTGTTTCATTTATTTTGTAATTGTAAGTAATTATTTTGGTTGTGTTGTGTTTAGTTGTAGTTAATCATGTATGTGAATTTCCTTGGGGACAATGGGGGTTGATATGAAAGGCAGCATCAAAATTTATTGACAATAAATTGTTAAGTGGTAACAAAACTGTTGTTGTCCAATGAGAGTAACATGATGAAAAAGACATTCTCTTCCCTCCAAAGGACTCTGCATCAGCACCCAAAGCCCAAATGCACACAAGCTGGACATGGGCAGCCACTGCCCATGGCATCTGCATCTTGCATTTTTGCAGGATGCAGACTGGGCAGGCAGAGCATATACATGTACAGCCTGAAAAAATGCACACATTCCAGTGCACAGACACACTAACACAGAGAAGCTTTGGGGAGAAGCCTCACAGAAGCTTAATTTCTACCTACATTACGGTGCTCTGTCGGCTAGGGGAAAACATTACAATGCCCTGTTTGTTATTCTCCTTTCTTATGCTGTGATCAAGTGCTGAACCCAGGCAGGAACTAGGCTTCATCTATGGGTGATTTTGCACCCTCACCAGTCCATTATTTGAGGACCATATAAACAAACTGCAGAAATAGGTGCAAATCTGTTGACTGGAGTCCAGAAACAAGCCAGGAGCTGTCCATGAGGCATGATCAAGAGGCCTGGGTTACTGAAAAAGCAGGGAGCTGCCCAGGTAATTTCTGAGGGCTAATGCACATAATGGATAGCTCAGCAAGAGTTGTATTGCCAAATGAAATTAGGATGAAGAAAATTTCTGAAGCTTCATTCCACCCACTAGCATCTGTGAGTTCTTCCTCATGGACCACAGACTCGGCCCAGTATACCTGAAGGAGCATCTCCACCCCCATTGTTCAGCCCGGACACTGAGGTCCAGCTCCGAGGGCCTTCTGGCGGTTCCCTCCCTGAGAGAAGTGAGGTTACAGGGAACCAGGCAGAGGGCCTTCTCGGTAGTGGCGCCCTCCCTGTGGAACACTCTCCCATCAGATGTCAAGGAAGTAAACAACTACCTGACTTTTAGAAGACATCTGAAGGCAGCCATGTTCAGGGAAGCTTTTAATGTTTGGTGTTTTATTGTGTTTTTAATACTCTGTTGGGAGCTGCCCAGAGTGGCTGGGGAAACCTAGCCAGATGGGTGGGCTATGTATGTATGTATGTATGAATAAATACACCAAACAATAACACCAAAGCCTGCAGTCTCTGGAGTTCTGAGGCAGACAGCTATTTACTCTTTCATAAAATTCAATGAATCCAGAAGGTATCACCAAATGAATACTTAAGAGAGCAAGCACCTGTGTTGCAGGAGGAAGGTCCTACTTTTGATTTCTGAGATCGCCAGCTAAAATGATCCAATAGCAGGTAATGAAACCAGCACTGGACTGTGACCCGGGAGAGCTGGTGGCAGGGAGAGTAGGCAATTCTGGGCTGGAAGAATAAATCATCTGACCTGGTAAAAGCATTCCAAAGGATGTTCTATCTTCCTTGCTGGAAGTCTGAAACAAACAGGGGCAACACTGCACAGTATTCTTTCTGCAAAGTATTCCTTTGAAGCACCTTTCTGGCCATTGTCCAAGTTGGTATCCTTGACTAAGAGGGCTTTATTTTTGGTGTTCTTCTTCCCTCCACTTCTAAATATTTCTAAATGTTAAAGGCCTCCTTGAAACTTCACTCAATGTCTCTGCAGGTCAGGCCCATTCTTAGCTCTGCACAGTCACTTTTCCTTCCTCTCATCCTTGAAAGACTCACACATCCAAGATTTCATCTTAGGCACGCATCTAAGGGGACGCAGGTGGCGCTAAAGGTTAAAGCCTCAGCGCCTAGGACTTGCCGATCGAAAGGTCGGCGGTTCGAATCCCTGCGGCAGGGTGCGCTCCCGCTGCTCGGTCCCAGCGCCTGCCAACCTAGCAGTTCGAAAGCACCTCCGGGTGCAAGTAGATAAATAGGGACCGCTTACCAGCGGGAAGGTAAACGGCGTTTCCGTGTGCGGCTCTGGCTCGCCAGAGCAGCGATGTCACGCTGGCCACGTGACCCGGAAGTGTCTCCGGACAGCGCTGGCCCCTGGCCTCTTAAGTGAGATGGGCGCACAACCCCAGAGTCTGTCAAGACTGGCCCGTACGGGCAGGGGTACCTTTACCTTTACCTTTTACCCTGCTGTTTTTTAGACTCTGTGCCACAAATGAAAAGCTGCTGGATATATATCCCTTTTTTACACAACTGCACCCCAACCCCAGTCAAAACCGCTCGGTTCTCTATTCTTAATGATACCGTAGCTACCTTCTCATCCATTCCTTGTGAGAAAGTGCTGATAATTCTTGTAAGGAATCTCAGGTAAGGAAAGTTCCCTCTCCTCTTCTCCCCAACCAGCCCTCCCATGGCTCTATTATTCAGGAAGCCAGACCCACCCTCCAATAATAATAATAATAATAATAATAATAATAATAATAATTTATTATTTGTACCCCGCCCATCTGGCTGGGTTTCCCCAGCCACTCTGGGCGGCTTCCAACAGAGATGAAAAATACACTAAAATGTCACATATTAAAAACTTCCCTGAACAGGGCTGCCTTCAGATGTTTTCTGAATGTCAGGTAGTTGTCCATCGCCTTGACATCCGATGGGAGGGCATTCCACAGGGCGGGCGCCACCACCGAGAAGGCCCTCTGCCTGGTTCCCTGCAACTTGGCCTCTCGCAGTGAGGGAACCGCCAGAAGGCCCTCGGAGCTGGACCTCAGTGTCCGGGCAGACCGATGGGGGAGGAGACGCTCCTTCAGATATACTGGACCGAGGCCACTTAGGGCTTTAAAGGTCAGCACCAACACTTTGAATTGTGCTCGGAAACGTACTGGGAGCCAATGTAGGTCTTTCAAGACCGGTGTTATATGGTCTCGGCGGCCGCTCCCAGTCACCAGTCTAGCTGCCGCATTCTGGATTAGTTGTAGTTTCCGGGTCACCTTCAAAGGTAGCCCCACGTAGAGCGCAGTAGTCCAAGCGGGAGATAACCAGAGCATGTACCACTCTGGCGAGACAGTCTGCAGGCACATAGGGTCTCAGCCTACGTACCAGATGGAGCTGGTAAACAGCTGCCCTGGATACAGATTTGACCTGTGCCTCCATGGACAGCTGTGAGTCCAAAATGACTCCCAGGCTGCGCACCTGGTCCTTCAGGGGCACAGTTACCCCATTCAGGACCAGGGAATCCTCCACACCTGCCCGCCTCCTGTCCCCCAAAAACAGTACTTCTGTCTTGTCAGGATTCAACCTCAAAAAGGCTTTATGGAGCTGGTTGTAAGGGGAAAGAGGAAACAGTAAACTTTCCTTTATCTGGGATCCAAGCCATTATTTATTGGAGTATTCTGCTTTATACTTCATTCCCCTTCTCTATAGAACAAGGGGAGCTAATGTGCTGCTACTCAGGTGTTGTGTACTACAGATCCCACCTAGACCATTAGTCTTGCTTGTTGAGGTTGATGGGAGTTGTAGCCCACAACATCTGAATAGCACCAAATTGTATACCCCAGATAGATAGCCATAGGTAAATGGATGGATGCTAGATAGATCTTATTAGAGGAACATTTCAGAAACACAAATGACTGTCCATTATCTATGATTTTCAGAATCCACTTTTACTGTTGTATGGCTGTCCTTTACTTATGTTTTGCCTGGACCTATCCCCCACCCTTCTGTACAACTGCCAAGGATATAGTGCCAGCTTGATGTACATGGCCAAAGGTAATGTGTGCCCTCTGTTCTCCTATCACAGCCCTTGGCCTGAGCCATTTAGCAGCTGTCTCATGTTGTTTCTCATTTCCTATTTAGAGATAACCTCCATGTTCAATCTGTATTCGACTGGTTTGCTTCCCAACAACTATACGTCCTATCTGTAGCAATTACGGTAACCCTGGAAGTACTTCAAACAGCATGGATCAGAGTAAGCTTCCGTTATATATATATATATATATATATATATATATATATCACTCTGGCTTTTTCCTAAGGTGCTCAGAACAGTGCCAAAAGTTCTCTTTCACCCTGATTCTCTTCAGAACAAGTTTGTAAGTGGGTCAGGCTGAGATAAAGAACCACTAAGACCTAAGGTCATCCAGTGGGCTTCATGAATGAGTGGGAATTGGAGCTCTGGTCTCTCTGATCCTAGTCAAGATACTTTAATCACTTCACAATGCTGGCTCTCTTAAGTTTATGTAAGAAGTGGGTAATTTTCTATTCCTGCAAACATCTCCCCCCTCCTTCCCCCTCTCATAATACAGTGAGCCACATTTGAGATCCCACAAAACTGCAAGCCAAGGCTGCAGGGAATAGTGTTACAGTCTTTGCCATCATTTCAGCTCACAAGCAAAATTTGCTGGTGTACTGGACTGTTAAAGGCAGCAGATCTATGGTCCTGCAGGTTTGGCACTGCAGCTTCCTATTGGCTAGGTGACCATGTCAGTGAAACAAGCTTGGAAACACATCAGCTGAACACACAGCTGAATCAAACTCAGATTAATTTTGTCAGATGGATGTTTTCGTCCACTAACAGATCACCTTCTCAGACTAGTATCTGGAATGAATTACAGTGACAGCTGCTGTGGTTATGTCGCAGTCTTTCAGGCTATTAACAAGCCCTTGACAGATGTTATAATCTCGCTGCTAGTTAAGCAATTATTTGGGTTGAAATAGTTATTTGATAAATATCAGCTTTGCTGTCCCACACAAAAACAAGGCAATTGAGTGCCCGAGAATGTGCAGTATACTGGATAGGGTTTTGGACTGGGAAGAGGGAGGTGACTTTGAACAAGTCTAGTCAATCTCTCACAGGGTTCTGCATAAAATGGGATGGCCCCATTGTGTCCAAAGCTTCTAGGAAGAAGCATAGGATGCAAATTTGCTGTTAGGAATCTGTGGCATTCGAGATGACACTGGACTCTAAGGCTGCATACGCATGGTACCTTTAAAGCACATTCACAATACATCTCACCCCCTCAAAGAATTATGGGCACTGTAGTTCACTCCTTACGGAATTGCAGTTCCCAGCACCCTCAACAAACTACAGTGCCCAGAATTCTTTGAGGGTGGAAATGCACTTTGAATGTGCTTTAATGGTACCGTGTTTATGAGCCTCATTCCCATCAGCCCCAGATTGCATGCCCAGTGAAGGCCACAAGCTCCCCACCCCTTTAGTAAATAAATACAGTATCACAGAAGAGATTTGATCTTCCCCTGCAGTATGTGTAGAGCCTTTAATTGCTCTGTACCTATTAACAAAAGCTCACTGCTTGAAGCTTATATATATTTTAGTAAACAGCTAAAACAGCCTGGGCACCTTACAGAGATTAAACGAACCAAACAATTCTTCCCTCCGTGCTTATTACAATTGAAGGAAAGGCACAGCAATTGGCCCAGTGACAGAAGAGGGTGCAGGGAGCAAGTGGAATAGAGACCAGACTTTGGAAAAGAGAGGAATCTTTCAATGCTTCTTGAAGAAGAAGAAGAAGAAGAGTTTGGATTTGATATCCCGCTTTATCACTACCCGAAGGAGTCTCAAAGCGGCTAACATTCTCTTTTCCCTTCCTTCCCCACAACAAATACTCTGTGAGGTGAGTGGGGCTGAGAGACTAACTAGCCCAAGGTGGTGATGGACATATGAGGTGGGTGTTAGTGTGCTTCAGTATTTCCATAACAAGTGATAGCACAGACCATAGATAAGAGGTGAAACTCCTGGGCATTTAAAGATCTTGGTATCAGACAAAGACTGCATATGCACCATACATGCAAAGTACCTTCAAAGCACCTGACTTCCTCACCCCAAAATCCTGGGAATTGCAGTTTGTTATGGGTCCTGGGGATAAACTACAGTTCCCAGGCATCTTTGGGGGAAGCAATGCGCTTGAAATGTGTGTTGTGTATGCAGCCCAAAACAACAAGGAAGGAAGGGAAAGAAAGAATAAAAACATGAGATAAGTGAATGGGACTTGATAAGAAAGAGGTAGCTAGTGCAAAGAACTGCAAACAGTGTAGTGATTAACTGCAGAAAATGTGTTGATTTCGATGCAGTTCATGATTCTGATTTGTGAATGGGCTGGTTTTAAACAGACAGCATGTTCAGCACCAATGATCCCATTGAAAACCATCTCATCCTGCAGTTTAATTTGCAAAACAATCATCAAAGATGCATTATTATAGTCATTATTATTAGCAAGTGAGGTCAGTGGAGTTGTTCCCACTCCCATTTTCCCATCAAGCTATTAAAAAGGTAAACATTTGCTCTAAGCCTTGCAGTTATTTCAAGGGATACATAATTCCACAATACAAGCACGATGCCTGCATAGGAACTAACATGAAATCTGCATGCAGAACCTAACATTTGATGGTTACAAACATAGAATGGGTTTGTGTGGAGATCTTGCTGCATGTACACATTTCTGAATGCCACAACCAAGCTGCATAAGTTGGCAGGATATCAATGCTGTGAGAATGTAGATTTGCTATTAGAGATAATCATAGAGATACTTTTAAATGCTTTGTTTTATAAAGTGATGTAAGTAGGTTTCAGTGCTAGGATGCGGCGGGGGGGGGGATTCAAATGCACAATGAATCATCAATGTAGGAAGGAAATGTCTGGTGTTTTCTTTTTCAATGCTTTGGGTTTTTTTTTTTTAAAAAAACAGAATTTTATTACCATTACTAACAACCCAAAAGTTCAGTAGCAGGGTATTGTCAGTCTACATAGTCAGTACTGACATTTGCAGAGAGTACTGAACAGGCAATTTAATTATTTCAGATCATTTTTTATAGACTTGAGACCAGAATAATGAAACCCAAGGGCATTCCCACCCAATATGGTATTGTTAGGAGACCTTCTCCATTTCGCCCAAAGCTACAATTCCCAAAGTTCCCTGTGCAGAAGGATTGATTGCTAAACCACTCTGGGAATTGTAGCTCTGTGAGGGGAACATATGCTTCATAACAACTCTCAGCACCCTTAACAGGCTACAGCTCCCAGGATTCTTTGGGGGAAAGCAGGAAGTGGTTTTAATGTAGAGTGGTACCTCTGGTTAAGAACTTAATTCATTCCGGAGGTCTGTTCTTAACCTGAAACTGTTCTTAACCTGAGATACCACTTTAGCTAATGGGGCCTCCCACTGCTGCCATGCTGCCACCGTACGATTTCTGTTCTCATCCTGAAGCAAAGTTCTTAACTCAAGGTACTATTTCAGGGTTAAAGGAGTCTGAAACCTGAAGCGTCTGTAATCCGAGGTACCACTGTATGGTGTGAAGTTTGTTACTGGCTCTGTTGTCCACTGCTGTGATTAGCCAGCAGAGCAGATGGGCAGCAAAGATTCCAGGGGGGTCTCTGGGTGATTGGAAATTTGGAAATATGGCTCTGAAGGACACAGAACATTTGGGCTACAGCTTTGGATATTGGGGAGCAGAAAAAGAAATATTAGTAGGGTTGTGCCCAACCTTGCCCTAGTGATCAGCCTCCTGTGTTCCTATCCCTACCTGGAGATGCTAGGGATTAAACCTGGAACCTTCTGCATGCAAGGCCGATGCTCTGTCACTGAGCTATTCCCCCTCCTTTTCCTTTTCCTTATCGGGAGCCAGTGTGGTGTAGTGGTTAAGAGCGGTAGTCTCCTAATCTGGGGAACCGGGTTCGCGTCTCCGCTCCTCCACATGCAGCTGCTGGGTGACCTTGGGCCAGTCACACTTCTGTGAAGTATCTCAGCCCCACTCACCTCACAGAGTGTTTGTTGTGGGGGAGGAAGGGAAAGGAGAATGTTAGCCGCTTTGAGACTCCTGAAGGGGAGTGAAAGGCGGGATATCAAATCCAAACTCCTCCTCCTCCTCCTCTTCTTCTTCTTCTTCTTCTTCTTCTTCTTCTTCTTCTTCTTCTTCTTCTTCTTACTGCAGTTTTGTGGAATGCAGGGACTTCTCAAGACCTATTCCTTCTGACTCTCATTTTCTCATTTGTACAAGGTGCCTCTGCCTCAGAATCATTGCCCAAGGATTGGGTCACAACATGGAATTTCCCCACATGGTTTCATGCGGCCTAGAATGAACTTACATGCACCTACCCAGTGGCATTGTGTCCTTGTGAAACCATGGCCGGGCAATCTCTTGCAACGCTTTCCTAAGCACTTTATTTGCCACCTCGGCAAATCTTATGAGCAGGCCATTAGTCACGGCATTGTTTTGTTTTTACCCGAGTAAGCAGCTAATTATCAGATGCAAATGACGGCTGTTGTGTCTCAGTGCCGATTATATTTTGGGGATATTATCTAATGAAGAGCAATCAATCTGAAGTATATCAAAGAGAAAAATCTGTTATTTGTTTGGGAAACTGCCTTATATATGTTTGCTTTTGTGCATAAGTACCATTATGGGAAATGTTGATGATGATGTTATGAGTTTGCTGTGGTTGAGTCAATTGCTAAATAACTCTGGAAGTGCCAGCTCCAGGTTTTAGGGGACTCTTGCTCAAGATACCTTCAGCTGGGTTCCCTCTCTGAGTGTCTCCACTTCCTTCTCACTGTTGCTACTGCCCATTTGCCTTGTTTCTCTGGGCTACCTCATGTCTCAACTTGGCTACAGTCTTTAGGGGAAGCTGACTGCAGCAAGAGCACCTACTGCTAGGGCTTAGTCATGTCAGGCAAGGCAGGTTTTCAAGAACAAGGCAGGGTGTTTCAGGACCCTGGACAGAGCACTGTAGAAGCTGCAGGGAGAAGGAGGCCTGGAGCATCTCACAGCCTTTCTCAACCTGTGGGTCCCCAGATGTTGTTGAACTACAACTCCCATCACCCTTAGCTAGCAAGGCCAGAGCTCAGGGATGATGGGAGTTGTAGTCCAACAGCATCTGGGGACCCACAGGTTGAGAACCGCTGAAAGGAGTGTTCTAAGTTTTTGTCCATTATTGTCCATTATTGCAGCCATTGCTTTCTATGGCATAGGGTTATGTGAGGGCTGCACTGGGTCTCTGTTTTCCAGATCCAAAAATTCTGGCAAAGCTACATCTTCCCACCTGGAAGGGGAGATGGGGCTCCATTACTGGTGCACCTCCCCCCAATGTCTTATTCTGAGCTTGACTAGAGATCAAGGCTGGAGAACTGGACATGCAGTTTGGTCCAATCTGCATGGCCACAAAGAGGGAGAGGGTAGGGCAGTGGTTTGCTGCTACTCCTTTCCCCCATCACTAATAAATTTTCCACCAGGAACTGTCTAGTGCAGCCAAGGGAGCTTATGGTGATCAGCATTTACAGTGAGTCCCTTTGAAGTATGTTTGTAGGTGCAGGTTGGATCTAAACCACATCTGCAAATGGCTATTTATTTACTTTTAGGCTCCAAAGCATTCTTTAAGCAACAGTGAATCTTATGGATGCTGAGAGTGGCAGAAGTCACTCTTACTTGGGCATTTGGGTATTTGAAACCCACAGAGTTGCCTGTTTAATTTGCAGGCACATCTTTTGATGAGGAGGACCAACAAGTTAGGTGGTAGTGGCAATATTGAGAATGGCTTTAGTTCACCCCTGATTGATGCATTGTTCTTCTTCCATATCCTCCCCCTCCTTGATTTTTACTGGTTGGTTTGCTTCCTCTGCCTTCTGTTTCACTTCTTTTGTGGAAAGCTGGGCTTTTAAACTCAGCACTGCATTTATGGAAAACAGTTCTGAGAAGAGATGAAACGGGGGCATCCAGAAAGGCACTTTTCTCTCTACAGAGTGGGACCACAGCAGGTTGTATCGCTGAGATGAAATGTGGAATTCGGTGACACACACACAGAGATGGAGGGAAGGTTGCTTCCCTGCTTCTCTGTGTTTTATAGCAGAATCCTAGGCATATGTACCAGAAATAAGTCTCACTGCATTCAGTAGGGCTTCTCCACTCCTAGTTGTTGTTTTTAAATTAAAAGGATACATATTTTTTTTTTAATGGGGACTGGCCCTAACAGTATCTATGCATGGAACAGCTAATCTAGTGACTTCCAGATGTTGTTTGACTACAGCTCCCATCATCCCAGACCATTGGCTGTTCCAGCCAGAGTGGTGTAGTGGTTAGAGTGTTGGACTAAGGCCTGGGTGACTGGGATTCCAATCCCCTCTCAGCCTTGGGTCAGTCACTGTCTCTCAGCCTAACCTACCTTCAGAATGCGGCAACTAGACTGGTGACCGGCCGCTGAGACCACATTAACACTGGTCTTGAAAGACCTACACTGGCTCCCAGTACTTTTCTAAACACAATTCAAAGTGTTGGTGCTGACCTTTAAAGCCCTAAACAGCCTCGGTCCAGTATACCTGAAGGAGTGTCTCCACCCCCATCGTTCTACCTGGACACTGAGGTCCAGTGCCGAGGGCCTTCTGTTGGTTCCCTAACTGTGAGAAGCCACGTTACAGGGAACCAGGCAGAGGGCCTTCTCGGTAGTGGCACCCACTCTGTGGAATGCCCTCCCACCAGATGTCAAAGAGAACAACAACTACCAGACTTTTAGAAGACATCTGAAGGCAGCCCTGTTTAGGGAAGCTTTTAATGTTTGATGGATTATTGTATTTTAATGTTTTGTTGGAAGCCACCCAGAGTGACTGGGGAAGCCCAACCAGATGGGCGGGGTATAAATAAATTATTATTATTATTATTATTATTATTATTATTATTATTATTATTACCTTGCAGGGCTGTTGTGAGGATGAAATAGAAAGGGCAAGAAGAAAAGTGTAATATAAATATTATAAATAAACAAAAAGTACCTCGGGCTCATGGAAGTAGTAGCTCAACAGTCACCAAGTTGGCTATCCCTGCAGTTGGTTAAAAAAAAATATGCACACCTGAATGAAAATCAATTAAAACATTCCCATCAGTAACCGTCTGTCTCGGGAGACAATGGAGGAGCGCACCTTTGGGGGTGAAGTCAAACTGTTCAAAGATTGTAGCGCCTGCTGTGGCTGTAGAGACCGATATGGGAGAGACATGTTTTGTTGCAGCAGGGGCAGATGAAGGCGTCTGGTTCTGCTGATGCAGGTGTACCATGGCATTATCTCTCTCTCTGCTCCTCCCAGAGGTCATTCCTCCTCTGGCCACTGGTGTGGATACATGACCTGACTGATTGTCTCAAGGCACTGCAGTAATCTGCAAGGGATTCCCACGTGGCAGGATTGATGCTGCCAGTTTTCATGTCATGTTTGCAGACATCTTTGCAACACAGAGGTGGTCTGCCAATGGGCCTGGTGCCTGAAGCCAGCTCCGTGTAGAGCACATCCCTGGGGGTCCTTCCATTCTGTAGACATGACCAATCCAGCACAGACGTCACTGAAATAGGAGTGTAAACATGCTGGGCTTGAGAGAGCACATTTTTGTTTCATTTAATATATTTGCTATATTGAAGTAATTGCAAGTTGGAGGGTTTCTTTTCTTTTTGGGTTGACTTTAGGTAACAGGTTCCTTTAGAGCATGCAACTCCAAACTCGGTCCTCCAGCTGTTTTGGGACTACAACTCCCATCATCCCTAGCTAACAGGACCAGTGGTCAGAGATGATGGGAATTGTAGTCCCAAAATAGCTGGAGGACCGAGTTTGGGGACGCCTGCTTTAGAGCAGGGAGTTCCTAACCAAATGCCCTTCAGATCTTGAGAGTTATCCCTTCCTTCCTTACACCCATTCATCCTTTCACTGTTATCACCTTTGCATTTGGTCTATCCCCCAGTTTATCTATGGTGAGCAGAAGAGCTATGAATGACAATCATGATATAATTTCTTTTACAATGGCAGATCTAATCTATTTCTGTGACAGAGGGTGCATCAAGGTTCCATCAACTCTTTTGGCATACAAGACACGAATGACAGCAAAGCTATGAGTGATTGTGAAAGATGAGCACAAATCACTCAGCTGGAGCTTCAGCGGGGAAGAATGGGCATTGAAGTAAATAGTTCTCTTAGAAATCAGGGAATCACAGGGTTGTATCCAACAGAGTCATCTCGTTCATGCACAGACTTCTGCTTGTGCAGTGGTACATCGCCTCCCTCTCCTTTTTTCAGGCACCCCCCAGATCTGTTCTGGGGGTTCCAGATGGGACAATTTTGTTGGATATAACCCATACAGCTAAGCCATCTAGTCCAGCCCCCTACTTGACTGGAAATTACTGGTAGATAGCAGGGTGATATGCAGAAGATTGGCAAAGTTTGCTGACTCCCAATGGTTTAACAGTTGCAACAAAACATACCCCCACTCCCAAATAATCCATAAATGCTAGAAGTTCCATTTTCTCATTTTACATGAGAGGGAGGAAATCTCAGAAACTTAAATCCCAGGGTCCTGGTTTGGACACCATGGGAAACTGTTCACCGTGGAAAATTGTACTCTAAGAAACCAGGAAGTTGCTTCTCCTTTCACACCAAGTGTGCAAGAGGGGGAGGAAAAGAGGGCTGATTCAGCTTTAGGGTGCAATGGAGATATGGACCTGAATATGATCTCTCTCTCCTCCCCTCTCCCATCTGTACAGATCCTAAGAAATAGCATGCCTAACTTGGCTCTATTCTTACTTGAAAGCTCTTTGCTCTCTTAGTATGATGCATTCTGAATCAGGCTGTTCGATGGCAGCTTTAGCACAGATGGGGGAAAAGAAAAACCTCCTTGACATTTAGGCTATAATGAAACATCAAATAGAAAATATAGCTCATTAACCTCAAGGGATGTGTGATCAGGGCATTTGGATCCATTAGACTGGGAAGTGCCATACTTGCCTAATTGGCGAGCATGATATTCAGGAAATGTGTTCCCTTTATAAATAAAACAACTGGAGATGCTGTGTTATCTATATGCCATTTGTGATTTTGAGCAAGGCAGGTACATCAAAAAGTAAATAGCCTAATGAGATTCAAGTTGGCTTAGATGTGTGAGCAAAGGTTCATTTTAGGAGACTGCGGAGAGTGAAATTCCTCCCCCTCCCCACCTTTGCAGAGAGTACAAAGAATTTGTTCAGATATCTTACCTGCTTTCAAGAAGGGCTGTCAGCATAACTGGATTTGTCAGGATAGTTCTATTTTTAAAGGAATGTCCCAAACCAGCCTGTCTGCACCAAGGCAGTTTTAATTTGGCTTTCCTTTTCTGCCTTTAGTTTTTCTGTAACGCTCTCAAAAGCAGTTGTCGTGATGGGCCTAGCAGCTCAGCAAAGGAAAAGGAGATAAAGGCTTGTGTAGTTTGCAAAGTAGTTTAACATATGGTGAATTCGCTGGGATTCCATGTCTGGCTTTCATTCTTTTATGGGTGTCTGCAGAACTGGTGGGCTGCAATTGTGGCTGAAACTTCCCCATCATTGCTTGGAGGCCTCTCCCCTGGGTCCTACCTCCACTGTCAGAAGCATCATGAATGTCACTTGCTGGGAATTACAAATGGGTAGAGTGCCCTTGTGCTCAAGTCCTGATTTTGGTTTTTTCATGGGCATCTGGTTGCCCACTATGAGATCAGGGTGTTATATTAGATGGGTCATTGGCCTGATCCAGTAAAACTCTTCTTACATCACATCCTTTTCATGGTGATCATTTTTATTTGTCTTTGGTGGAGGGGAAAGGGATAGCAGACAGAAAAAGCCTGGCACTGCACTCCTTCATTATTGTTGCCACCCCAATCTCCAAGGGGTGTGAAATTTTAGGAGTCCAGGCACTTACCCAGGGTCTGTGTTTCCTTTGGAAATGAGGCACAGCAAAGACTATGGTGTCTTTATGATATATGGTTTATTTACACATCTATACAACCTGAGTCTAGATGGAGGAAAATCCCAGCATTACATACCAGACAGAGGGTCCCTTACTTCTCCCACAGGTGCAGCAGGCTTGGCTCTAAAGACAGAAATCCTCCATTCACCCCCTCTCTCTTTGTTACAGCCTGCTACCATCAGCCCACATCATATTCTGCCCCTTCTTCCTCCTTGCTGCTGCTAACCTAGTGAAACCATTTCCCTCCATCCTATGTCATCCAAATATAGGATGACTCTTCTTGTCTCTGCCTGTGGCGTTTGTACGGAGCCCCCGGTCGTCTCACAGACTATTGACCTGTACACCACTAATCCGCTGCCACCAACCAGGTCCTCCCCGGTAAAATCACTTCAGCCTCAGTCAGGTTCTCAATTAATAAAGAAGAGTGTATTTTATTTTAGACACAAACAAACTTTTCCAGCATTCCAAACGTTGTTACTCTTTACTTTCTTAGTCTTATTTTCCTCTATCTCTTCTACCTCCCCTCACTCAAGAACCCACTGCCCTGTCCCTCTCTTTCCAACTGCCTGCCAACTGCTTCTCCAACTGCCTTTCCCAACCAGCCAACCCACTAAAACCAACCAACTACCCACCAACAACTCCAAACAACAACTCAAACCTTGGGCTAAGCCCTTTTATACACAGGTAGGCTCCGCCTCCGGCTTTCCTATTGGTCTATATTTTTAACCCTATCTCTACCCCCTGTTCAAACATTTTCTAAATAAATGGGCAAACGCCACACTGCCCACTAACACACAGCTGCAGGAGGGGCCCCACACCAGCACTAGCCTTTGTTCTTCCAATGATCTCCACTCAGCTAGTTCTGCCAAGCTGGCCTGGCTCACTAGCATAAGCTGAATCCAGGAGTTTCTGTGTTTGGAACGGTTTAGTCCAACCTTGATTAATTCTAACTTTTACTAAAGTCAAGAGTTATGAGTGACTTACAGCCACATGCTCTGGCACCCAGAACCTATAACAGTATTAAATTGAATGCTCAGAGAACCGTGTCATTAGTTTCCATTCCAAGAATTTGGCATTAATATTGAAGAAGTGCAGTGCATCTTGTGAGTGAGCAGAAGGGATCCTTGATCATCCCATATGGTTACACACACTAACAACATTTTGAAAATAAATATCGGTCCAAAGAATATGCTTACTTTGAAAGGCAAAATAGGGTTTGATGTTTTACTAGGTGTCCCCTCCGAAAAAGAAAAAGGGGGAAAGAGGCTTTCCCTAGTAAATAGAGGCTTTGTTTTCGTTTTAAAATATAGACCACTTACAAGTATTGAACAATATACAACGTAACCTGAAATATGTTTATCACAAAAAACATAATCGAAAAAATGAAGCAGCAGAAGTCTGTGAGAACATAGAGGTATCAAATTCAAACTTAAGGCAAAAGGGTATGTTTCCAAGAGGCACCAAAAGCAAATAATTCATGGTGCCTTGTGAGGTTCAGAGGAAGGAATGCAGAATAAATGAATTCAAAGTGCATTTAAACACACACACCCAAAATCTCCTGGGAACTGTAGTCTGTTAGAGGTGCTTGGAATTGTAGCTTTTTAAGTGGAAAACTACAGTTCCCAGGTTTTTTGTAGGGGAGTGCTTTAAATGTAAAATGTGTCCATAGCCTGAGTTGGAAGTACAAATTTCACATCTGTGCATCTGTAGATGCTTGGATGTCCAGATGTTTTGCAGAAGCATTGGCAAGACTATCGATCCCTTTAAAACAGGAACTGCTCTCCTGCAGTTCTTGTTCAGAAGATGCTTTGTCAAGACGGCTTGGATACCAATGACATTTATTGGAATTATAATTGACTTCATGATTTGTTTCTCCTACAGCTTGTTGGCCAAGTGAGTTTGATTGGTTGGCTCAGAGAGGGGGGGGGAAAGTGTTGCCCTGGAGTTTCCAATATGAAGGATGATTGATTGAGAAGCTATTTGAGCAGACACTGTTCAGATGACAAGAACACTTGATTTACTCGCAGTCGCTAGCTGTAACTGGGAGCTGGGTACATGCTCAAAGGCTTAAAGTGACAACTGCAATAGAATAACCCTCATGTCTTAGCCCAAAATATCCCTCGGCTATGAACTTCACAGCTGTCTTATTGTCCTACTCTGTACAATAATTTAAGAAGAATAAGAGATTGCTCTCTGATTACTAATGGTGCCTGAGGCCTAGATCTCAACAGAGGTACACAACACCTTTTGAAAGCAATGTAAGGATGTAGAAAAAAATGTTTTTCAGTGCCAGCCAAGCTAATTCACAGTTCCTGGACCTATGAGCTGATGAGAAAATAGCTAACAATGGCTAAACACCTATGTAGTTTGTGCTGCCTACAGAAATCTGTATTTTAGGGGCAAATGCTTACAGAATTTGTACAGAATGTGTATATTAGGGAAGAGTGTGCATAAAATTGCATAGAACTTAAATGCAATTTAGGCAGAATGGGGTTAATAAATAAACTGTGGTGAATGGAATGGAAAGGTATTTATTTTTGCATGTGTATGAAACTGACGCAGAAGAGAAATAAACTGATATATTCCATCCCTAAGTTTATGCAATCATTCCTTTTTTCCTTCTTTCCAAAGCACTTGTAGACCCAGCTGACCTAAGCAACTTGGTTGCTAACAGAATGAAATATCTGTCTCTACAAATCTGAAGGGTACAAACCTCCTGGCATTACCCAGTCATTCTTACATGGAGCTCATTTGGACATCGCTGAACATTCGTTCTGCAGCTGTCCTTGAACCACCTCTGCGAATGCAAACACAAGGAAATGGAGCCACTCGCCTTTTCCTCGACTGAAACACCAAGTGGTGGTTGCTTTTGCAGAACCACAGTGGTTTCAAGAATGCCGAAAAGTATATTTGCACCAATTCTTGTCGTCACCACTTTAAGGGCAGAATGAGGGTTTTAATCTGTGTTAGCTAAGCCCTGGTTTAGTTCTTGTTCTCATTTAATTTGGAATAAAATGTGATGGCACAGGTGGGGTTCTGCAACAAAATAGTGCTGCATGGAATGCTTCTGTTGAGGGTTCCATTCCATTTCCTGCCCCACCCCTTAATTCTCTTCTCCAACATGCAGTTACAATCCCCTGACAACGTAGTGATGGTAGGCAGGGGGATGGGGGAATCAGATGAGCGACTGTTAGGGAATCTTATGATAAAGGGCAGAGTGATGCTACTTTTGTTACTACCATTGTCATTACTAATGTTATACATAAGCAATGACTCTGACAGCCTGAAGATTGGAAACAGGGGGAGGGATAAGTCGCTTTTCCGCACAAAGGCATCCAACACAATCTACAAAGTTTGAAGCCAGACACAAAATTGGTCACATTTCTATTATCTGCTCTGCATTTAGCAAAAGTCGGTGGGAGACTGTTTTCCAGCCTAATTGCCAGGGGGTGAGGCATCCTTTGAGGTGACTTGCATTGGGAAGGGAGCAACAACCTCTCTGTGTGCTGTGAGTTTCATGATGATCACCTCCTCCTGCCAATTAGGCTTGAAAATATTTCAAGTGCTTTTTCCCCAAGCCTAATTGCTGCTGTGGAGTGTGTGAGAGGGTATGAATCTCCCTCCCGCCCCTTCTCTCTCTTTCTGTATGTGCATTAGAGAGAGCGATTGAAAAAGTTTGTGTGCGTTGCATTGGGCTGACTGTCACATGCACCCCAGAAGATTAATCCTGAGGGAATGAGGTCCTCGGGCTAAAAGGGCGTTTCCTGTTCCTGATTCCTGATAATGCTGGGCCAGATGGACCAATGGTGTGATTCTGCATAAGCTAACTTTCAATATTCCAGGCAGGGTTGCCATTATACATTGACATTTGCACTCTCTTGTGAAAAGCTCTCTGCCAGAAGAAAGTAACATAAAATAAAAGGGTTCTAGGTAGTCCTCTGCTAGTTCTCTACTTGTAGGGAGTTGTGTGGCTTCCTTCCTTCCTTCCTTCCTTCCTTCCTTCCTTCCTTCCTTCCTTCCGAAATGATAATCCCCACTTGCCATCTAAAGTCATCAATGCATTCTACCATCTCTGGATTGCATGGCGAGGCCCCAGGCCCTGCAATTCCCTTAGATAATAAACACACAAATGTTTAAGAGGTTAATGGGATGAAATAGGCCAGAACTTTATTGGTTACAGATGTGAGTGGTTTGGCTTAGGCATTGGGTGAATCCGGACTACCGGTATATCCTGACTCCTGCCCATCTGCAGGGAGTCTCATAAAGGTAAATCACCGGTAGGGGGAGCCCTATGATATACATCAAATCAGGGCACCCCCATGGTCCCCTATGGGGTCATGGCATGGCCCTAGCCCATGCCCAGGCTTTGGACAGGATCCACACCCCAGATCCCTTTAACGGGATACCCTTAATGAGGAGGGGCAGGTGCAGGCAACAACCTCCCCTCCCATAAACAAGACTTACCCAATGCCTAACCTTACAAAGTTGTGACGATTGCTACAAAGCGGGCGAAATCCAAATGGCTGGTGCCAATTTGCCAAGTGGGAAAATTCCTACTGGACTGCCAGTTGATTTGTGTGGGGTCTTCCCAATAAAGAGAACCTTGAAAGCACACTCCCCACCCAAGCAAGAGCTGGCTTCTTGCAGTCATTTATCTAGGCAGCCTTTTCCATCAGGGAGGTCTTGTTCCAATGCACATTAGCAGCGGCTGGCTGGAAATGTTTAATGCCCATTTCCTGGCTGTGTGCCAATCAGGACAAAAAACTTAGAAGGGAGGAAGAAAGAGCAGCAAGGAGAGAGGAGGTAACCATTTGGCTTCATTTCAGGATATTAAATGTTGGCTCTGGTGCCAACCTTCCGTTGTTGGGGGGTGTGTGTGTGTGTGTGTTTGGGGTGTGTGTCTTAATTTCAGATTCATGGCTAGATTTCATCACCAATAGGGGAGACGCTGTGAAAGCAAATGCAGATCTGATTGCCTCCTTTTGTTTGCTTTTCTTCTGAGGGAAATGAACTATCTTTAGCTGCTCTGAAGTTTGAAATAACAAAAGGCTTCCCCTCCCCTGTAACACAGAGGAAACAGCTGGCAAGGGACCCCTCTCCCAATTTCTTGATACCTTGATATCTGGAGCCATCCTAGCAAACTAATGCTGATGCGAATAGATGGGAAGCCCCAGAAAAATCCCCTGATGTTGAAGTGCTTCTGAGTAGAGCAGAATGATGGAGAAATATTTACTGAACAGAAAAACACAAAGACGCTACCTTTGGCCACAATAAGTTACGGTCAAAACTCCCACAGTGGCCCAAACTGTAAGGAATTACCATGTGCCCAGAAAATGAGTCTTGAAAGGGGAAGTTGGTTTTGCAAAGGAAGAAAACATCTGGGAAAATTGGGAGCAGATTTCAGCACAGAGCTAATGCCCACCCCCCAGACTGCTAATGCCCTCTCATGATGCATTTGACACCATGGCTATAAACAATTAGAGACAAAGCACAGTGATGAGCCAATGTGTATTCTCCTCCACCCACACTTTGAGTAAATGCTCGTCGATCTATTTGATTCTTTCCCCACTTCATTGCCTTCTCCCCAAGAGCATACATTGCCTCTCTCTTAAGCCTCCTTTGGGACATGAACCAATCAGATGGAGAGACAACACAGTTCATTGGCAGAGCAAAAACTTTGCAAACAGAAGGTCTCAGGTTCAGTGCCTGACACTTCTAGTTTAAGAAAAGAAGGTCCAGTTACAGATAAGGAGAGCAGGCACAATTCTGCTCAGCTGAATACTTCCCTGGAGAGGGACCAGAGCTCAGTGGCAGAGAAGATATTTTGTGTGTTGAAGGTGCCCGATTCCATTCCTGGCATCCCCTGTTAAAATGATCAGATTGGTTGGAGCATGGGGCTGATAAAAACAAGGTTATCCCAAGTATGGGATAACTTCATATTCCTGCATTGCAGGGGCTTGGACTACTAGAGGATGCTCAGGGTCCCTCCCAGCTCTGTGATTCTATGAATTCTATGTGACAGACTTCTTCTTGATTACCTGGAGAGTGGCTGCCAGTCAGAGTACACAACACTGGGCTTGGCGGACAAATATTCTGAGCTGGTCTGAGGCAGCTTCCCGTGTGTGATTTCTTACAAGCTTTCAAGAGGTTTGTTGTTGTTGTTGTTGTTTAGTCGTTTAGTCATGTCCAACTCTTCGTGACCCCATGGACCAGAGCATGCCAGGCACTCCTGTCTTCCACTGCCTCCCGCAGTTTGGTCAGACTCATGCTGGTAGCTTCGAGAACACTATCCAACCATCTCGTCCTCTGTCGTCCCCTTCTCCTTGTGCCCTCCATCTTTCCCAACATCAGGGTCTTTTCCAGGGAGTCTTCTCTTCTCATGAGGTGGCCAAAGTACTGGAGCCTCAGCTTCACGATCTGTCCTTCCAGTGAGCACTCAGGGCTGATTTTCTTCAGAATGGATAGTACCTGGAGTACTGTGTCCAGTTCTGGGCACCACAGTTCAAGAAGGACACTGACAAACTGGAACGTGTCCAGAGGAGGGCAACCAAAATGGTCAAAGGCCTGGAAACGATGCCTTATGAGGAACGGCTAAGGGAGCTGGGCATGTTTAGCCTGGAGAAGAGCAGGTTAAGGGGTGATATGATAGCCATGTTCAAATATATAAAAGGATGTCACATAGAGGAGGGAGAAAGGTTGTTTTTCTGCTGCTCCAGAGAAGCGGACATGGAGCAATGGCTCCAAACTACAAGAAAGAAGATTCCACCTAAACATTAGGAAGAACTTCCTGACAGTAAGAGCTGTTCGAAAGTGGAATTTGCTGCCAAGGAGTGTGGTGGAGTCTCCTTCTTTGGAAGTCTTTAAGCAGAGGCTTGACAACCATATGTCAGGAGTGCTCTGATGGTGTTTCCTGCTTGGCAGGGGGTTGGACTCTATGGTCCTTGTGGTCTCTTCCAACTCTATGATTCTATGATTCTATGATCTTCTTGCAGTCCATGGGACCCTCAGGAGTCTCCTCCAGCACCATAATTCAAAAGCATCAATTCTTCGATGATCAGCCTTCTTTATAGTCCAGCTCTCACTTCCATACATCACTACTGGGAAAGCAGTGTCAAAAGACATTGTGCAGCCCAGCTGAGGCACCCTCAAATTTCCCTAGTAATAAACTGATTAATATTTCAGTCGAGCCCTCTAGTATAGTAAATACTACCTGAGCGGTTTCCCTCCAAAGCCAGCTTCTCCTCACAGCAGTGATAGACAGCATGGGCTGTCAAGATGGCATCTCATTCTTTTAAGATGGGAGCTTGCAATGTCAAGCAGGCCAAGCCAGGTTCATCACAGTGCTTAAAACATTTCCAAACTGCTTCTGGTGTTTGCATATACATGCTGATACGGCTGGTTTGAGTTATACTCAGGATTCCTATCATGGCAGACAGTAATGAACTGCAGGCTTTGATACTGGGAAAGCATCCTTATCCCCTTTTCAGGTTAATTAAGCAGCTTCTGGCTTCTCTTCTAGCTCAGTCCCTATAGATGCATTTGGAACACAATGTTTATTGATGGATCAATTAGGAGAGAAGCTTCTCCAAGCGTTAGTTAACAAAAAAAATTGAGGGGGAGGGAGGATTTCACGGTAATGTTAGAAATAATTTCCTACTTTCCAGAACAGAGGGATATGTCCTTATTTTAGCTTCCTTCCTAGTTATCCCTGTGTGATTTAGAGGTTGCCCCATCACCTCTCATCCTGCTTTGCCTTCCATACTCACTTTGGCTTCGGAGCACATGAGCCTAATTATTCTTTTCCCCAAAAGTGAGACTCATAATATTCTGCTCTTGAACATGTGCACATGCAAGCCAACCAGTCTGGAAGCTCTCTTAATTTTGCCAGCCACAAAGCTTCAATCTACCCACTTCAAACAGATCCAGAAATCAAAGGAGGTGAAATTAGAAAGCGATGATTCCCCACACCCCAATATATGCTCTGAATTTCTCTCTCTAATTGTATAGTTTTGGGTTAAACCACAGAGCCTAGGACTTGCCGATCAGAAGGTCGGCGGAGTGAGCTCCCGTTGCTCAGTCCCTGCTCCTGCCAACCTAGCAGTTCAAAAGCACGTCAAAGTGCAAGTAGATAAATAGGTACCACTCCGGCGGGAAGGTAAACGTCGTTTCCGTGTGCTGCTCTGGTTCACCAGAAGTGGCTTAGTCATGCTGGCCACATGACCTGGAAGCTGTACGCCGGCTCCCTCAGCCAATAAAGCGAGATGAGCGCCGCAGCCCCAGAGCCGGTCACTACTGGGCCTAATGGTCAGGGGTCCCTTTACCTTTACCTAATCACTCTTTTAAAGAAACAAATGTCATAGTATTTTTCTTTGTTCTCACCGTATCTTATCATTATTCAGAAAAAATATTAATTCTTATTTAAAAAATTAAAAGCAATTAAAAAAAACCCTGAATCAAAATATACACAATGATAAGAATATATTATGCGGAGGGTCTCAATAGTAGAGTATTTGCTTTGCATTTAGGAAGACTCAGATTCAATCCCCAAAATCTTCAGATAGGATTGGGAGAGAAATCCTAAACAGCTGCTGCCAGTCATTGTAGGTAATGCTAAGCAGTATAAGGCAGCTTCCTATGTTCCTAATACAATATAAGATACAGTTCTGATTTACTGTAAAACTGACAGTAGAGATAGCTAGGATCAATCCTCTGGGAAGGCTTGTCTGAATTAAAACTTCTTCAATAGGCATTGAAACTCCAGTGAGCCATTTTTTTACTGTAATCTTCTGCCTGAAGAACTAGTAATTTGAAGGAAGTATAACTTGAGTTTGTGGATCATAAATTTTGGATTAGCACTGTCCAATGTGTCTTCGAAGGCAAGGGATGAGAAGGGGAATGCCAGTTTAGGGATTACTCAGTGAAAATATAAACACAGACATGTGCTTGGAATATTGAAAATGGTACTAGAAATTCACACCTAACTTTGCTGAAGCTGCAATGAGCCAAGTATTATATTTCTGAATATTCACTTGTGGCAAAATGCTGCATTTTTGACTATGGCATGTGAATGAATTGGTTCAGGGAAGGTGGAAAGAACAGGAAAGAGGGATTGATTCCATCTGGCATACCGTGATGGAACGATCAACACAGTGTGGCATTGAATACCTCTCTGTGTTTTATATTTTGCAGCCTAGCAAGCCACCTTATGCTGGATCAGGTCACTGAATCTGAACATAGGTGTATGTTGCTCAGAATTATCTACAATGATTGGCTGCAATGCTCCTATTTGGAGATGCTGGGAATTGAACCCAGAACCCTTTTCATGCAATGCCTATGGCTAAGGCAAGTTATAAATAAGACATACTAACAAGAAAGCACCTGTTCTTTGTACTGATAAACTCCTGTGGAAGTGGTAAACAACAAGGTTAGTTGATTAGGCATCGACTATGTGATTTGACAAAACTCAAATGACTAAGTGAGGTCACGGTCTGCCACCTTTCTTGTTTCTTCTGACCGCAAAGCCATTGAGCTGGTCTCTGAAGAGGACTGGAGGTTGTTTTCCAAGCAGCAATGTGGCTTGTTGGAAGGTAGCAAATAAAGTTCTTAATGTTATCACCAATGTTTACATAGCCATTTTGTGGCACGACCATTCCAAGGAGAGCAGCCTGACAGCTTTACAGTTGTACCTTGGGTTACAGATGCTTCAGGTTACAGAATCTGCTAACCAAAATAGTACCTTGGGTTAAGAACTTTGCTTCAGGATGAGAACAGAAATTGTGCAGCAGTGGGAGGCCCCATTAGCTAAAGTGGTACCTCTGTTTAAGAACAGTTTCAGGTTAAGAATGGACCTCCAGAATGAATTAAGTTCTTAACCCGAGGTACCACTGTAAATGAAGAGTCAATAATACTTGCAACACCCCAAATGAAGAGATAAGACTCAAGTCTTTGGGGGATTAAAAATGAGCAACAACTTTTCTGGGGTTCTCTTTCCATTCCCTGCTCTCCAGTGTTGGGTGTCCAGTGTGAGGGACCTTCTTTCTCAGCATTTTTGGGGTGTGCTCCAGGGCCTATGCCTGCTATTCCTCCTACCCGTGGTCCCACATTTATGTGCTGAGGGAAGTTTAAGGTTGTATTCATTGTAACACAAAGGAGATTGCTTGACAGAACCCTTTCCCCTCTTCCTCCCACCACAAACTATTCAGAGGGTTATCTTGACCCTTTGGAGCAGATTTGGGAATGGTGTGGGGGTAGAAGAGTGTGGGGAGAGACCCTTTGTGTTAGTGCAATGATTTAGTTGAGTAGAGCTCTTACTCCCATCAACCCATGGCTAGCCCAAAACATTTTTTAAAAAATAATTTTTATTAGAATTTTATTTACAACATAACATAAACCTCCACCCCCAATACACAATCCACCCTCATTAAATGTGAACATAACATACTGTGAGCATAACATACAACAATACAAACAACGAAATAAAGGAAGTTTTTATTTCATTTTTCATTTCTTTTATTTCGTTGTTAGCCCAAAACATTTTGGTACCAGAGGCAAAGCAGTCAGCTGTGCCCTTTTCCCTTCTAAACCAAGGTGCCCAGGGCTAGTAACACCTGGAATAACAACAAAAAAAGTCCTACATGCAGAAAAGCCTCCTCCCTAGCAGTAGAAAATACAATAATAACAAATCAAATTAATGATTTGTTGCCTTCTTATGACAACCATAATCCACTGCCTGAGGTAGCTGTTTCACTGTCTAATGGTAGGGCTAGCCTTATTAAAACTCCATGAATCTTGTTGGGTTTGTATGGATGAGTTGATGGACCTCAAGGTAAGGCCCTGCTCCTATTCCTTCTAGCCTCATGGCACTGAAAGTTCAGGTCTGAGGAAGCCTCCCTTTCCCTGAAAAGATGTCATACAGTGCTCGCCAAATGTTGATTTCTGTTTTCTTCCCCTGAACCAGCACAGAATCTTTAGCCCTTCCAACGTTGCTGAACTACAACAACCGTCATCCCTGGCCACTTGCCATACTTCTTAAGGTTAATAGGACTTGGACTACCTCAGGAGAACTAAAGATTCCCCACACCTGATGCCGATTCACCCTGCCATGCAGTCCCAGTAACAGACAACTACTTGAATCCACACACTGTTTCCATACAAACCAAAGGGAGAGAAGGGAGGTGCATCTCTGATTTTAAAGACTCTGCATGTGGCTGTACTGCAAGTCGCTCTTCATTCTGTCATCCTCCTGAGGTGTTGGGTGCAAAACTGCTCCCCTTCAACGCCCAAGGGCTCCCTGGCAAAGCAGAGCCATAAAAATGAACGCCAAGATTCTGTTCCAGTGCCCCTTTGATTCTGCCCAGATTGTGGCATGATGACAACCGTTCCGTATTAAAGGCATTAAGAGTCACAAAGACCTCACGCTGACCTCTTAAATCCAGATAATAACAAAGGAACATCAAGGTCCTTGCCCTTTGAAACTCATGTAATGCCAGCAGATGAAGCGGCAAATCATCTCAAGGGACTGTATTGAAGCCTAAATATCTGAGATTGATTCAGCTGAGCTCTGGCAGATGTGCCAAGGCCTTGGGCTGGGGAGCTGCATGTGCTTTTGTGCACCCGGGTGACACTTGGATCAAAGCTATTGTTTTGTTTTGTTTTTTAAAAAAGAGGCACCATCATTTCCCAACAGCTGTCCATGTTTTTCTTTAAAAATTACACTGCACGAGGGCAAGTCACATGACACTTCTCCTACAGGACAGCCACAGGGAAAAGAGGAGCTTGGCCTGACTTCTACTGCCAGTGACCCATGCCTGGCTGATCTGAGCATGTGCTGTGGCAACATGGAGTTGTTTTGGTGCACTACAGTTTAGGCATGTGGCAGAAGCAGCTGGAAATCAGCACGGAATATATATTTCTCTTGCAATCCTGGCCGCCATGCTTTGAAATGATTGTGTGGCTCACCCTGCATGTGTGCGTGCATATGCACACGCACGCACGCATGCACGCATACACACACACGCACACACACACACACACATCCTATCGTTCAGCCTGGACACTGAGGTCCACTGCTGAGAGCCTTCTGGCGGTTCCCTCACTGTGAGAAGTGAAGTTACAGGGAACCAGATAGTGGACCTTCTCTGTAGTGGCACCTGCCCTGTAGAACACCCTCCCACCAGATGTCAAGGTAATAAACAACTATCTGACTTTTAGAAGACATCTGAAGGCAGCCCTGTTTAGGGAAGTTTTTAATGTTTGATGTTTTATCACTTTATTATTATTATTATTATTATTATTATTATTATTTGGCTGGGAGTCACCCAGAGTGGCTGGGGAAACCCAGCCAGATGGATGGGGTATAAATAATAAACTATGATGATGATGATGATGCCATACTAGTGATGAACCTACCTAATTTTCCTTTTCTGAAATAATATGCAAACAGAAACACAGCTATCCTTTGAAATGTGCATTTCTCATTTTGAAAATCCATTCATTGCAATTTTCAGACTAATCATTATCCCACTGCCACTCCCTAGACTCCCAGCCTTGTTCCCTTGGGAGTTCCTCATCTGCTTCCTCCCACCACTCCTCTGCATCCTACCAGTCCATGCCATCGTGCCATCGGCAGGCTCTTCTTACGAACATTATGATGCCTGGCTGAAACCCAGAAGAGTCACTGCAAGTCAGTGTAGAGGATACTAAGCTAGCTGAAGCAATGGTCTGACTCAGTATGAGGCAGTTCCCTACCTTCCTGTGGAGCTAAGCAAGCAGAGAGTTCCAGTGGCCATGACAGTGGTGAGTTTTGAGAATTTCCATTCCACCTTAAGGAGCAGACGTGTGGAACTGTTGCGTGTCACATGTCTGTTTACATTCCAGCACAGCTTGCTGGGAACTTCCGTTGTGTGTATTCCTTTTGTTTTTCCCTGTCTCTCTGAGAAGACGAAGAGAGAGAGACAACATGTTTCTTTGTCCTGATTTATGATTAATAAATCTGTAGTTGTAGTATGCTTTCACAAGCCTCACGCCTATTCTTTGTGTGCTGTTCGATCTGCTGATAGTGTGCCCTGGCTTTGAAGCCCAGGTCGCTGATTTATGCGGCCCTCTGCATGCCAGCTTACTTCCCAAATGAATATCTCCATGAGCTTTTGGGTCAGATTGGGACTGTATTGTGGAGGAGTGTGGAGGGCAAGGATGAGGATGCCGTTGGACTACAACTCCCATCATCTCTAATCACTGACTGTGCTGGCTACTGCTGAAGGGAATGGGGAACCAACAATATCTGGAGGGGCATAGGCTCCTCATCGCTACTGTAAGGTGCAATCTGTCCCCCTGTGGAGTGGGGGCTGGGTTATGAGAATTCAAAATGAAACTGCTCAATGCTAGCACATAGCTATTGAAAAGCAAATCCAAATTCATAGGTAAATGATGCTGTTCAAAACTACAGAGGGAGTTCTATTACAATCCTCTCTCCTTGTACCAGAAGAAGATGTCTCTGAGGACGACCCACCTTTCCTTAAACACAGTGAGCAAACATCACATTTTGCTGCTATCAAGCACCAGCCTGCCTCTGTTTTTGCTCTCCTCGTCTCATTTTATGCTCTCTCCCTTTATCTCTTAACATATTTTGGCAAGACCTCTGTAGCTTGCGATGCCAATGCAATATACTTTGCGCATGAATTTTGATTAGAAGATGCTGCTTTGATGACTGCAAGACCATGAAGGCTCGACCGCGGAGAGCCGAAACAGGTTATTCCCCTTTTCTATTTTGAGTTGCGAGAAATAAGCTCTACTAAATGGTCCTCAAACAAGAGAAAGCTGAAGATTCAAGAACTATATGGAAGGATTCTGCTGAGAACAGATGGCAAGTGTGTTTGTCTTTTCATGCTCTTGTGAAAGGATAAGTTGCAACCCTAAGAGATTTCAGTTCTAGGACACGGCAGAAAATAGCTGACTATGAATGTCAATATGTGCCTTTTCTGCTTTGGCCAGTTGTCCATATAGCCTGACTCCTGCTGATACCATCTGGCAAGTCTTAAGGGCATCATAAATGTTGGCACTCCTTTCCTTAGTTTAAACTGTGTCTAACTGTTAACTTTGTGGGGGCCTCTCATTTTCTGCCTGCTGGTTCAATTCCAGAGGAAGTTTTACCAAAAAAACCCCCCAAGGTAATACAAAAGCATAATAAATAAAAATCTTACATAATTCTCATCAATTACACAATGACATTATTAAAAGCACCATAAAAATAACATAGATATCTGAAATGACCCCACCACACACACATGAAGCCTTTCTACCCCTCATAGCTTTCAGTACTGTCAAAAAGTCTCCCTAGAGCATCAGAAGCATTCACCAACCCTGAGCAGTGAGTTGTACAGGGCTGCAGCAGGAAGGAAGAGAATTAGCTTGAAGCTCAGCAGAATAATCTTACACCGGTGAATCAGAAGAAATATCCCCAACCATTGCAGTGCTGTACAACTCACACTGCAATGTTTCATAAAGTTCCCAAACTCTCTGGAGAGGCTTTTGTGGGGGGAAGTATTGGGGTCTTCAAAAGAGTAGGGAATGGTTCATTGCACAGATTTGTATTCTAGTTGCACAATGCGGGATATTATTATATAAATGTTTGTAGGCCGATTACACCCTCATAGCCGACAGAGTGCTTTAGATTTACATTTAAAATACATTGCACTATTCCACACTTAATAATCCTAAAAGTTAACATAATTTCTAAAATATCAATTTTTAGACAAAAGATTAATGAGAGTCATTTGGTGTGTTCTTTACGGCCTCGTTGCTAATTATATTATGCTATATTCGATCTGCCATTACCTTTCCAATTAAACTCTGCAATTTTAAAAAGTGCCCTCATTAGTTATTTGATTACTTAACAAACCTCTTTTGTAAAGCTAATCTCTCATCTACCCTCTGGAATACCAATATATCTTTTCTGGATAGCATTTGGAGAACATCCACTTCAATATTTTAACACTAACTTCTAGCTACAATGATATTGAAATTGGTATCTTTGCTTCGCTGCGTTCTGGCTGGTATTTAAAAGCAGCGACCTCTTCAAACAGAGTTCTATAGTTAATCACTGACAGAATTAGAATGTAGCAAATGCCACACTATCGAACCGCAAGGAAAGGCTCCAAACCTTTATTTAACACATGGCATTGGATTAACTAGGGCCACAAATGTATTAACATTTAACAGCAAAGGAGATCTGCAGCAGACTGAACTGTGCAGACCCATTTGACAAAGGCAAGAGGCAAGTTGCTTCAGCCCTCTTCAGCTTCAATGAAGGTGAGCCTGACCCAGCTATTTGTGTGGCGGGTTCCCGCCTCCCCCCAGTAGGAATAAAGACGCATGACACCGTTATTTTAGGTTAATGGGCTGAAATTGTCCACAACTTGATTGGTTACAGGTGATGAGCGGTATTGGCTTAGGTCCTAACCGACTATCCAGCTTCAGCCTGTGTGCTTGAAGACCGGGAAGGGTTAACACCAGCAGGGGGAGCCCTGCTGATGCACATCAACTAGGAGCTCCCCCTGGGTCACCGATTGGGGGCGTGCCTTAGGCCCTCACCTCCATAGGTTTCGGACAGGGCCACGCCCCCCAGAATCCTTTATCGGACTACCCTTCAATATCCGGGGGAGGTGATGGGGCTTCCTCCCCCCTTTCATCTACATAACAATACCCCTACCAATGCCTAACCGCCAGTACCAAGGAAGTTGTGACGATTTGCTACGAGGTAGGCAAAAAACCAAATGGCTGGTGCCAATTTGCCAAGTGGAAAAAAATCCTACCAGGCCCCTTGACGACGACCAACCAAGGTCCATAGCAAGGTCAGAAGAGAAACCTTGAAGGGAGGGCAGGGAGGAAACCGACCGAGCAGCTGAGCGGCGAAAGATGGAGATTCCTGGCTGCGCCTGCCTTAAATGGGGCAGGCCACACCCCCTGGGCCAGCCGATTGGCTGGCCAGGGGACGACACGACTGAGGATTCCCCTAATCGCGCGGAGGCTGAGACCCAGCCCCCATGCGCGTGCTGGGGGCGTAAAGCCCGCAACACCACTTCCTCCCAAGGTCTGAAGTGGCTTAACCACAAATTGGGAGTGGGGGGGGACCTTTTCCAGTTTAACCCATCATGGGCAACCTTTACGGGGGCCACATGCCAATGGTGGGCATGGCCAGAGGCAAAATGCGCATGGTCAGAGGCACAATGTGCAACCAACTGTCCTTGTATTAAACTCTCAGAACAGAGACTTTCAAATCGGGCTGACAAGAGGCAAGCCGTGGGGTTAGAAGCCTTGCTGAAAACCCAACTCTAGACAGCTTGCCCCCTTGCCCCACTACAGGGTTTGAGTTGAAAGAACAGAAAGAGTGGTGGAATGCCCTCATGATGCATTTATATAGAGATTGTCGTACCCCACATGTGCCTACATGACCACTTCAGTCAGCAGAATTGACACCTTTACAAATGCCACATAATACCTGCACCGTATCTGTGAGAATTCAGTCGTTTGGTGTGGAACCACTGACACTTTGGAACTCCCTGTCTATTGAAATCAGGCAGATGCCTTCACTGCATCTTTTTCCATGCCTGCTGAAAACAGTATTATTCAGTCAAGCCTACCCAGATGTTTCAAAAGTTTGTATGAGTTTTAATTTGTTTTAGTCTATTATGTAAAATGCTTTTGTAGTTTCTGCATGTTTTAAATTATGGCTGTATTTTTTTAACATGATAAATTTATTGTTTTATCCTTTTTGTAAACTGCTATAGGTCCCATAATAAATAAATAAATAAATAAATAAATAAATAAATAAATAGTAAATAAATTATTGTTCTCTTGATGAGATCACCTTAAATAAGAGAATGTGTAAATTTCCTTTTAGATTGCAAAATATCCCCCTGTATATTAGAGGTTAGGGAAGATAACCTCCTCTTTAAAAACAGTTTATTGAGACTATACAGAGCTAAGAAAAACAAGCTTCTAACTGAGAATAAGAAAGCAAACGGGAATCATTTTTCTCTGCCCCACAGTAGCCATGGTTTGGCACAATCTTTATGCCATGATAGGCTAGGTCTTATTTGAAATTTTCACTGCGGCTGCTGGAAGTTCTGAAGAGGCAAGTCGTTTCCCAGTTTGCAGTTTAAAAATGTGAAAGGGGGCTTGCCTCTTCAACATGTTATGGCAACTTTCAAACAGAAAGTTGTTGCTCATCAGGATTTCTCTCTACTGTTGTTCAGCTCAGTGTCTCTTAGCAGCCCTCTGAAGGTCACAGTTCACAGTTCTGACCACACTTACATCTGCCAAGGGTTCCCAACATGTGCTCTAGAGAATATGACATCATAGTCAGTTCACACTTGTTTGGTGTGGAGAGCAGGCATCAATGAATTCATAGGCTGATGGGTTTCTGAGATGGTGAAAAGTTACAGCAAGAGTATATAGGAATACTCTCACATATAGAGACAAATTAAGATGCCACAAGATAGATAGATGATGATAGATGATAGATAGATAGATAGATAGATAGATAGATAGATAGGCAGTGGAAGACAGAAGTGCCTGGCGTGCTCTGGTCCATGGGGTCACGAAGAGTCGGACACGACTAAACGACTAAACAACAACAACAACAAGCATAAAAGTTCATTACTTAAAGTGCTTTAATGTTCTTGGCTCATATCCCAAGACATGAAAATAAGCCTGCAATTAATATATGCTGTCACTTAAAACTGTTGGCCAAACTTTCCTACATTTGGAATAGATATTCATTGGACTGCCATCTTCACACAATTTATGCCAGAGCTATCTCACTGGTGTCGATCTTGTGATATGATCCTTAAGTGGACAGAGTTTGGGTGGAAGTAAAGAAATATGGAAACTGGGATGGGGGGAGGTCTCTAAAATCCCCTGGCTCTAATTAAAGTATGGTTCTGAAGATCATTAGCTTCAAAGGCTCTAACAGTTAGAGAAAATGGAGTTTAGGATTTTAAATTACCTATTAGGAGTATCATTATGCAGAGGGTTAACTCTACAGGGCAGATACTTGAAGTTCAAGTCAGTTCTGAGTAAATGACCTAATTTGGTATTAACATGGGGATGGGTGCATAATGTGTTATTTATGAACAAATTATTAGTAAGGTTTTCAGCCCATAGCAAGACACAGGGGGCAATGGTTACGAGACTCAAGGGATGCTTTAGGAATTCATTCTTTGCGACATGACCTGTTCTGCACCTCTCAGGCTAATGTGCAGACTAGAATATAGCTATCCACTGGTTTTCACCAGTGGATAATGTTCCGACATGTTTCTCAGCAGCATTCATTTACATACTACTTCTGAGTTTTAACTTCTGATTAGATGAAGGAAAAAATGGAAGATCTGAAATTTGATGGACAGTTGCTTGTAAATAAAGAATAACATTGATTAATTAATGAGCATCAGCTGAACTCTGTCATTAAAGCATTTAATTAACAAATTCTCCCCAAATCACTATATACCAGATGGAGTGTACCCTTTCTACCCAGAAGAAAATGTAGCTGTAGTGATGGTTTTAGATGCGATGTTTATGCAGTTTGGTTTTTCAGTTGTGTTTCTTGGGTTTTGTTGTCTTTTAAAATGCTCATATGGTGCTTTGGGGCCCTTGAGTCTCCCCACCCAACCTCCATCCACTTGGGACAGAAGTCTTTCAATATGCATTTTGAAAAGATTTCCTTTTCAGAAAGGTGCAGAAATGGAAATCAAAGGGAATTGTGGATTAAAAACAGTGGAAGTGATAAGGATCAGAAGCAAACAGGTTTCTTTATTCGTTCATTTAAAATATTTACTACTTGCTGTTCATAATACCAGAACGGAACACAAACTCCATCCATCCTTGTTTTTTTAAAAAATAAGTGTGATGAAACATAATAAAGATGTCAAAATGAGGCTATGGGGACCCTCCATGATTATCTCCAAGGAAGATTGACACAGTGTTTATTGATGAACACATATTTCGGCGATGGGGAACTTCAGAATGTGGCTCAAGCTTCTCTATTTGACTCTCACACTTTCCCCAGAATGCACTGCCTCTGCAGGCCACATCCCTTCTCCCAAAGACACCCTTTGCTGACCCTGCTCTGCATCCACCTTGAGAGTTTTTGCATGGCTGGGATGCGTCCTAGAATTGCTATAATGCCTCCGGCTTCCCTGGATGGAGAAATGTTTGTGTGTTTGTAAATTGCTGAGGACCATATTCAACTAAATAACTGTGAGTGGAACAACTTCTGCTTGTGCAATGGAACTTCTTTTTAGTTTTTTTATTTAGACTTTTCAATTTTTTTATATTTCATTAGTTTTACAGTCAATTCAACATTTCAAAATTTGACTTCCTTCCCCCTCTTTCTGCGGTTCCTTAAATTTATTTTTTAATACCTTCTGCATATCCAAGTTCATTTAACTTGCTCATTTATTTATCTACTGTAAATATATACTCTTATAAAACTGCAAGTTATTACATTAATCCTGCTAATGTTTTTATCAATTTACAATTTATCTGTAAATATTCAATAAACCATTTCCATTCTTTTAGAAAAAGTTTGTCATCTTGATTTCTTGTTCTTCCGGTAAGTTTCACCATTTCTGCATATTCCATGAGTTTTTGTATCCATTCCTCCTTTACCGGGACTTCTACTTCTTTCAACTTTTGGGCAAGTAGCATTTTTTCTGCTGTAGTAGCATACACAAATAAATTCCTATACAATTACCATATTTTTCGTTCTATAAGATGCACCAGACCACAAGACGCACCTAGTTTTTGGAGGAGGAAAACAAGAAGAAAAATATTCTGAATCTCAAAAGCCAGAACAGCAAGAGGGATCGCTGTGCAGTGAAAGCAGTGCTCCCTCTTGCTGTTCTGGCTTCTGGGATAGCTGTGCAGCCTGCATTCGCTCCATAAGACGCACAAACATTTCCCCTTACTTTTTAGGAGGGAAAAAGTGAGTCTTATAGAGCAAAAAATACGGTACGTAGTTCTGTCCCCATAAGTCCCCAAATGGAATGGAACTCTTGCTCCTGCCCTCTCCTTTCCACAGGCTACCTCCAGATTTGCGTCAAAGGTTTGGGGAACCCCTAGAGCATATTTAGGTGCCACACAGGGGAAGGAGAGCATTTCATTGTGCAAGGACAAATCCTTTCACTGACTGAACATTCGCCTTAGGGCACAATGTTGAATTCCCTCCGACTTTTGCAAGGCTGGGATGTAGCCTAGTTTCAAAAGGTTACAGTCACATCTATTGCCTACTTTTGCCACTGGATGTGGCCCCCAGGCTGTGAAGGTCTCCCCACCTCTGAAGCAGATGTAGCAAAAGTAATGTATTTTCCAGAACAACATCCATTGGTGGGTGGAGGGGGTGCAACTCATCTGCGGCGATTCTTAAAAGAGGACGACTTCAAAGTGCCCTCAGAATCAATTAGGGAATGCTGTCATGTGAAATCAGCCTGCATTCCCTTGTCCTGGAGTGTGGGGACTCTGGAGAATACCATGTGTCACATTAGTGTCAACCAGGCTGACATCTTGAAGTAATATCAGCGATCTGTCCTCTGGGAAAGCACACTGGGAACACAAGAATATAAAGAAAGTGACCTATAAAAGGAATAGGTGACTAATAAGAAGGTAACACTGTTTGGCACTTTAAAATATGACAAAGGTCTCACATCGCACCACGACCTTAGAATAACATTCGCATCTTGCATCTGGGAAGCCAGTATGGTAGATTATCTGCACTGAGTGAGTGCCGAGGGCCCTGCTCCTCTCTGCCACTTACCATCTGGCCTGGGGTGGGGCCTGAAGCCTCATAAGGACTGTGTGGTGCTTGCTGCCTGCTGCCCAGGAGGACTCCCCTGAGTGAGTGCTTGAGGGCACTGCTCTTGCCACTTACCATCTGGCCTGGGGCGGGGCCTGAAGCCTCATAAGGACTGCGTGGTGCTTGCTGCCTGCTGCCCAGGAGGACTCCCCTGAGTGAGTGCCTGAGGGTCCTGCTCCTTCCTGCCACTTACCACCTGGCCCAGGGCAGGGCCTGCCAGGCCTCACTAGGACAGTGTTACTGCAGGAGGGGCACAGAGTGTTTTTAAAATCTTTTTTAAAAAATTCTTTTGGATTTTTTGTATGTGGGGGGTGGGGGTGGGATGGATGTTTGGTTGGGTTTGGGGAATTATTTTTTTTTATTTTGATGTTTTTGTAATTTTTAATTTTTTTTGTTTCTATTGGTTTATTGGTTTTGTTTGTTTGTATAAGTTGTTATTTTGTTCTTAGGGGGAGGGGTCAGGGCTGCCGGGGAGTGGGCCCCAGCCCACAAAATGGCTGGGGCATGTTCCACAGGGGGGGATGCACTGGGACAACCGATCTCAGTGATCACGGGTAGGAGGAGGAGTTACGCTAAGACCAGACCATGTCATTACAGAGGAGGCAGGTTTAGTCGTTGTCTGAGGACTATTCCTGCCTCCGGGTCTGGTCCTGACTGGATGGATACTAGAATCAGCAAGGGATACCCACATGACCTGAAGGTGCTGCTGTGCAATGCCAGGTCAATGATTCATAAGACCACTGCCATCCATGACTTGATCATGGATGGAGGACTTGACCTGGCATGTGTAACAGAGACTTGGTTGGATGAAGCAGATGGGCCTGTCCTTGCCGCTGCTTGTCCACCAGGTTTCTCTTACGCACAGCAACCCAGGTCATGTGGGCGGGGAGGGGGGGTTGCAGTGATTTTTAGAAAGTCATTAGTTTACACCAGGCTTCCTATTGGGAAGACCCAGTTTTCTGAGTGCATGTTCTGGAAGTTGGGCAATAGGGGCAGTACAGGATTCCTTTTGGTGTACCGACCTCCCCGCTGCACCAAGGATTCCCTGCCCGAGCTGCTTCAGGTCGTGGCGGATGTTCTCCTGGAGACACCTAGCTTGGTCGTCCTAGGGGATTTTAACATCCATGCCGACACGACCTTACAAGGGGCAGCTCGGGACTTCGTGGAAAGCATGGCCTCCATGGGGCTGTCCCTGAATAAGTCTGGCCCAACCCATAGCCGCGGACATGCCTTGGACCTGGTGTTTACCTCTATGGATGTTGGTGATCTGACACTAAGTAAAAGTGAAACAAAAGAAGTGCCATGGTCAGATCACTTCCTGGTGCAACTGGACTTCTCTGCGACCCATCCCCTCTGCAGGGAGGTGGGACCAATTTGGATGGTCCGCCCCCGCCACTTAATGGATCCAAATGGTTTCCAGAGAGTGGTAGGGGATGCTTTATCCCATGTTGATGGCCTTTCAGCTGATTCCCTGGTGGCCTGCTGGAATGCGGAGTTAACCAGGGCTATTGACTGTTTGGCTCCGAAGCGCCCTCTTCGATTGCATGGAGCCCGGAGAGCCCCGTGGTTTTCCATGGATCTGAGGGCAATGAAACAATCTTTGAGACGGCTAGAGCGCCGGTGGCGGATAACTCATTCCGAATCTGATCGGACACAGGTTAGAGCTCAACATCGAGCCTACCAAGTGGCGATAGCGACGGCGAAGAAGAATTTCTTCACCGCCTCTATTGCATCTGCAGAAAACAGCAGCAGGAGACTTTTTCAGGTGGTTCACAATTTAGCGGAACCACCTGTAACATCGGGGCCCAGTACGGGCCACATGTTCTCCTGCAATGATTTTGCAAAGTTTTTTTCAGATAAAATCGCTCAGATTCGGGAAGAAGTAGACTCCACCGTGGGAGCAGGGCCAGGGCGGGAGAGTGCTAGAGTTCTGTCTAGTCAAGTTGAGTGGGATCAATTCCAATCTGTTACCTCCGAGGATGTGGACAGGCTGCTTGGACGAGTGAAACCAACCACCTGTCTCCTGGATCCTTGCCCATCCTGGCTTATAAAAGCTAGCCGGGAAGGACTGGGCGATGGGCTTCGTGGGGTGGTGAATGCTTCCCTCCGTGAGGGAGCCTTCCCAGACCCGCTGAAAGAGGCAGTTATTAAACCGCTTCTTAAAAAACCATCTTTAGATGCGGCCACAATGGCCAACTATCGCCCAGTCTCAAATCTTCCATTCTTGGGCAAGGTGATAGAGCGAGCGGTTGCCGAACAACTCCAGGCACGCCTGGAAGAAGCGGACCATTTGGATCCCTTCCAGTCGGGATTCAGGCCTCATCATGGGACTGAAACTGCCTTGGTCGCACTGGTTGATGATCTCCGGCGGGCTAGGGACAAAGGTGAGAGCTGTTTCCTAGTTCTGCTGGATCTCTCAGCGGCGTTTGATACCATCGACCATAACATCCTTCTGGACCGTCTTGAGGGGCTGGGAGCTGGGGGCACTGTCCTACAGTGGTTCCGCTCCTTCCCCCTGGTGGTGGGGGATGAGTGTTCAGACCCCTGGGCTCTCATTTGTGGGGTGCCTCAGGGTTCTGTCCTCTCCCCCATGCTTTTCAACATCTACATGCAGCCGCTGGGAGAGATCATCAGGAGGTTTGGGCTGGGTGTTCATCAGTATGCAGATGATACCCAGCTCTACCTCTCTTTTAAATCAGAACCAGTGCGGGCAGTGAAGGTCCTGTGTGAGTGTCTGGAGGCAGTTGGAGGATGGATGGCGGCTAACAGATTGAGGTTGAATCCTGACAAGACAGAAGTACTGTTTCTGGGGGACAGGAGGCGGGCAGGTGTGGAGGATTCCCTGGTCCTGAATGGGGTAACTGTGCCCCTGAAGGACCAGGTGCGCAGCCTGGGAGTCATTTTGGACTCACAGCTGTCCATGGAGGCACAGGTCAAATCTGTGTCCAGGGCAGCTGTTTACCAGCTCCATCTGGTACGTAGGCTGAGACCCTATCTGCCTGCGGACTGTCTTGCCAGAGTGGTGCATGCTCTGGTTATCTCCCACTTGGACTACTGCAATGCACTCTACGTGGGGCTACCTTTGAAGGTGACTCGGAAACTACAACTAATCCAGAATGCGGCAGCTAGACTGGTGACTGGGAGCGGCCGCCGAGACCATATAACACCGGTCTTGAAAGACCTACATTGGCTCCCAGTATGTTTCCGAGCACAATTCAAAGTGTTGGTGCTGACCTTTAAAGCCCTAAACGGCCTCGGTCCAGTATACCTGAAGGAGCGTCTCCACCCCCATCATTCTGCCCGGACGCTGAGGTCCAGCGCCGAGGGCCTTCTGGTGGTTCCCTCATTGCGAGAAGCAAAGCTACAGGGAACCAGGCAGAGGGCCTTCTCGGTAGTGGCACCCGCCCTGTGGAACGCCCTTCCAGCAGATGTCAAAGCGATAAACAACTACCTGACATTCAGAAGACATCTGAAGGCAGCCCTGTTCAGGGAAGTTTTTAATATGTGACATTTTAGTGTATTTTTGCTTTCTATGGAAGCCGCCCAGAGTGGCTGGGAAGGCCCAGCCAGATGGGCGGGATATAAATAAAAAATTATTATTATTATTATTATTATTATTATTATTATTATTATTAGTTTACAGCAGCATCATACTGCTTTAAAGAATCATGGTTTCCCCCAAAGAATCCTGGGAACTGTGTTTTGTAAAGGGTGTTAAGAGTTCCTCTCACAAAGCTGCAACGCTCTGGAAATCATAGATCTGTGTGGGGAACAGGGCTCTCCTAACCACTCTCAGCACCGTTAACAAACTTCCCAGGATTCTTTGGGGTAAGCCATGAGTGTTTAAAGTGGTATGATACTGATTTAAATGTATAGTGCAGCTGGAGGCCAAGCATGAAAGCTCATCAAAAAGCCCTGGGGAAGCACATCAAAAAGCCCTGCTGGATCAGGCCTAAGTAGTTTTGCAGTTTTTTGACTGCATCAACTACAAAACACAGCAGCAGTAACACACCAACTTTACATTTCAGTAAATCCTAGTCAGGCTAATAATAATACAAAACAACATCTAATATGCTTAAGTTGTGTTGGATGCTACCCAAGGCCTATCTGGACCAGCGCCCTGTTTTTCATATGGGGCGGAGGAAGGGGTGTGTGGTGGGGGCATGCCACCCCGGGTGGCTGAATGGGAGGAGGCAGGCAGACTCCTCAGAGGCCTCACAGAGCGTCCTGCCCTGGCTGGCCCCACCCCGCAGGCAGCTGGCCCCGCCCCTGGGTGCAGAAGAGAAGAAGAGGAGAGTTTGGATTTGATATCCTGCTTTATCACTACCCGAAGGAGTCTCAAAGCAGCTAACATTCTCCTTTCCCTTCCTCCCCCACTACAAACACTCTGTGAGGTGAGTGGGGCTGAGAGACTTCAGAGAAGTATGACTAGCCCAAGGTCACTCAGCAGCTGCATGTGGAGGAGCAGAGACCCGAACCCGGTTCACCAGATTACAAGTCTACCACTCTTAACCACTACACCACACTGGCACGTGCATCGCCCCATGTGCCCAATCAGCTTGCTCCACCACTGTTTCCATAACCAGTTATATATGGGAAGCCAACAAGCAGAACCCAAAGGCAGCAGAGTGTGCGCACACGCATAAGTGTGTACATGTGTACATGCACACAGTACATACACCACTGTGCCTCAGTGACTAGTGTTTGGACTCATGTGTATTCTCTCAGAAATCCTTTTAACAACCATGTAAGTTGTGTGGGACGCGGGTGGCACTGTGGGTAAAACCTCAGCGCCTAGGACTTGCCGATCGCATGGTCGGTGGTTTGAATCCCCGCGGCGGGGTGCGCTCCCGTCGTTCGGTCCCAGCGCGTGCCAACCCAGCAGTTCGAAAGCACCCCCGGGTGCAAGTAGATAAATAGGGACCGCTTACCAGCAGGAAGGTAAACGGTGTTCCGTGTGCTGCGCTGGCTCGCCAGATGCAGCTTGTCACACTGGCCACGTGACCCAGAAGTGTCTGTGGACAGCGCTGGCTCCCGGCCTATAGAGTGAGATGAGCGCACAACCCTAGAGTCTGTCAAGACTGGCCCGTACGGGCAGGGGTACCTTTACCTTTACTTTAAGTTGTGTCCATATTCCTTGTCCCATATTTCAGATAGAACTGGAGCCAAGGAAAAGAGTGGATGGTTTGCAAAAGGGGCCACCCAGTGAATCAGTGGCAGAAGCAGGATTTGACCCTGCTACTTCCTGGCTTCCCAGCTCAGCCTCTTAGCTGCTGTACTAACCTGACTTCTGGCTACAGACTCCTGCTAGTTTTTCTGGCAGGTATATTGATGGCAGGCTGGGGTGGGGTGTGTGGGGATGATCTAAAATAATACGGTTCGAAAACAGTCACATGGGTGTTTATTTTTCTCCTGATACATGGATCTGCAAACCCAGATCTGCAAATCTGGCTCAACAATCCAGCTGGACATTATCCATCACACATATATGGAGGAAGTTAAGATGCTTATCTTGTCCTCAGCGTGTCACATTGCGCACCACACAAATGACCTGGGGACAGGAAGTGTCATATAATACACAGCCTCACAGATCTATTTCCTTGCAAAATGATTTCAAGCACATTGTGCTGAGCTGTCCAACAATATTATTATTATTATTATTATTATTATTATTATTATTTTAAGGTCAGCTCCCTCTAAGCAATGTCACCGGAACCAGCAGATGTTCATTTCAGGTGCTGCCTAATTTATATGTAAGGAGTGATTGTTGACATTGCTGGTAGATAATAACAGAGAAACTTCCGTTTGGAAGCTGCTATTAGCCTAGAAGATAGTATATGCTGCAATCTCTAGCACTGACACTGAAGAGCTGTGTTGTGTAGCATCAGGTAGAGGAGGAAGCTACAAAGTCAAAGGGATGTCCACGATTATAAATCTGCCTGCACAAGGGAGGCACTTAAGAATATTGACTTCCAAAGCCTGAAAGATGAATGGTAATAACGCTTTGCTTGCTTGCCTTAGCATGTTGCAAATCTGGGTCAACAATCCACCTGGAAGCTATCCATCATTTCAGGAGGCCTTGTGCAAGAGAACTTCAAGGTGGAGTGTACCAGAATTTATGAGTTTCTTTTATTTTTTTTATTTTTTTGCAAGTACATTTTTTATAAGAAGAATAAAGAAGAACTTTGCTGGCTCAGACCAAAGGCCTATCAGGTCCAGCATTCCCAGATGCCTCTGGGAAGCCCACAACTAGGACATCAGAACAATAGTATTCTCATCAGAGTGTAGGCACAGGTAGTCATAGGAAGCTGCCTTATGCCCATTCAAACCATTGCAGACCCTCCAAGCATCCTGATTTTCCTGGGACAGTCCCAGAATTATGAAAGCCACCCGGGCTTCTGATTTGATCCCAGAAGGTCCCTATTTCCCTTGCCAGTGCTGCCACTGCCAAGCTCCGGGAGGAGGATGAGCCAGCGCTTGTCTTAAGCAGCGGCAGCAAAGGAGCATGCCGTTGCCTCTCCATGGCTGCTGCTCCTGGTCTCCTTTTCTGGGCAGCTTGTATCAGCTGCTGGAGAGTAGGCAAAGGAGGAGAAGGAGGCTGCTGCCACCGAGGCCCCACCCCATCTGACATGCTGGCTCTGAGGTGCAGGCAGAGAGCAGGGCTGCCCAGGGCGGGAAAAAGGGGGAAGTAAAGCAGAGCACAAGGCGTCATGAATAAATACTTTGTGCACCTGCATCTAATCTTGCTCCTTTCTATAATTTATTTAAAGGTGTGTGTTTTTCTTTTTGTACACCTACCAAATAAAATACAGCCATACCTCGGGTTACAGACACTTCAGGTTGCGTTTTTTTGGGTTACGGACCCGCCGAAACCCGGAAGTACTGGAACGGGTTACTTCCGGGTTTCGGCAGTCGCACATGCGCAGAAGCGCTAAATCGTGCTTTGCACATGCACAGAAGCGCCAAATTGCAACCAACGCATGCACAGACACGCTGCTGCGGGTTGCGAATGCTGTGGGTTGTGAACATGCATTTCGCACGGATCATGTTTGCAACCTGAGCATCCACTGTAATATAAAACAGGGATTAAGGGGTCTTCTCAGGATGGTGGAGGACATGTGTGCTGTGTCCCATTGGTCAAGTGGTGTTGGCACTCATCCTTCTTTGAATAGGAAATGCTCTGTGGAGGTGGGGGGAAGCAGTGGCAGAGCAAGCCGATCGGGCACCTGGGGCGGCACGCCTGCCCTACACCCAGGGGTGGGGCCAGCCGCCTGCAGAATGGGGCGAGCCAGGGCAGGACTCTCCGTGGGGCCTCTGAGGAGCCCACCTGCCTCCTCCTACTCAGTAGCCCTACAGCTGAGGGGGAAGCTGCGAGTGGACTGTTTGGGGGGCAGCACAGAGCCTGTGGGCACCCAAGCCACCACGTCACTTCCAGGAGAGACGTGTGGCTTGGGTGCACTGCAGGCCCTGCAGTGAGTGCCGCCTGGCATTTTGTCACCCCCTCAGTGGTGAAACCTGGGTGGCTCGCCCTCACCGCACCCCCTTCCTCCACCCCTGGGGGGAAGCAGGGGTCGAGGAGGGTAGGTTGGAGAAGAGTGAGAAACCTCCCTGTTTCCATTTGAGGAATGTTGGAGGGTATGCCATTGATCCTTCTCCCTTGAGTTGCAGCAACTCTCCAGAGTTCCAGACTGGGGACATTCCCAGTCCTGCCTGGAGATGCTGAGGATTGAACTTGAGATCTTCTGCATGCAAAGCAGATGCTCTACTACTGAGCTACAGTTTTATACTCCTCCGGTGAACATTATCATGTAGCTAAAGATGCACAGTCTCTTGCAGTGTCTTTGAATGGCTGCTTGCACACACGCGACACTGTGCAACAGATCCGGAAATATGAAATGTGAAATCCGCTGCCCCAGCAGACTATTAAGCAATGCCTTCCTGATGGCTCCCAGTCACCTCTTTAATTTTGAATCTGCCCTAAAACAGTTTGGCCGATTTCCGTAAGAACGGTGAAGTTCAGATGTAAAAAAGAATTAATGAGAACAATGGCCCATTATTTTAAAACCTTGAAACGCAACTGACAGCCTGTTCCAAGCATTTTGCCATTTAAATAAGCATCAGAGAAGCAGTGTGCCACATATCACAGGAAACAAAACAGCTGGTAAAAGTCTGCTATAAAGCAAATGAGGTTTGCAGAGGCCCCGAGGAAATAATCAAATTGCACAGGGTGATAAAGCCTAATGAAAACAGATTGTATGCCCCTGATAACTGAGGCTGCAGTAGCAGTAGTATAGAAGTGACTACAACAAGAATTGGGCTACAATTGAGGAAAAGGAAAATGCAAGAACTAATTGATCCACAATATCCTAACCCTTGTGGGTTTGGGGATTCCCATTAAGATATAGTTTACCTGGCCCAGGAGATGGAGGAAATAGTTCCTGGGAGAGAAATAGAGAGGCTTAGACAGAAAAGTTATGTGCACTTCAGAGACAGTGGAGGACTAAGGGAATTTTCTAACAAAGCTTTAAGGAAGAGGTAGGGAATCTGTGGCTCTGCAGACATAGGTGCCAACTCCTAGGGGCCGAGGTCCCCCAATAAAATGTTTGAGGGGCTGGCACCCCTCAAAGTTGATAGGCATTGCCATTAAAATGGTCTGTGTGACCACATCTTGCAGTGTGGGGCTTACCCGTCCCCCCATATTTTATTCAGGTTGCCCCCCTATCTCCAGATGTTGCTGAACTACAACTCCCATCATGCTGACTGGGACTGATGGGAGCTGGGAGTCCAATGACATCTAGAGAGCCACAGGTCTCTCAGCTTTAAGAAGTTGTTTGCTTCCATTGAGTTTCAATAGTAACAGAAAAGGACAGCAGGATCGTCTTATGTTCCAGTGATGAGAATTAGGGCTCATCCAGACTTCCTTTTGTGCTATGCTTTCCTGGCTCAGGTCTGTGTTTTCCAGGTCTATGTTTAAGAATTGTTGATTTTGGTCCTGCCGTTTCCCCCAGGAAAACTCATTGTTCACCTCTGAATTGGAAGAAATGGCAGTCCCTCACATTGCTGTTTGTTCTGCTTCGGTGGTAAAGAGCTTGTTTTCCAGGGGAAAGCTGTGGGGCAAATGCAAAACGTCTTGGACCTGTGCCAAAAAGCATGGGATAAGCAGAAAACTTATTGGATCTGTGCTCTCAAAGCATGGGACAAGCAGCAGTGTAGATGAGCCCTGTGAGTGGCTGAGGTTCGTCCAAATAGGGGGCTATCTTTCTGTCAGCCCTTAAACAGAGGACACAGAGATTCCTTCCTTTTTTATCAATGCATTTTTATTCTGTTTTCAACTTTTTAAAACAGATTAACAATTTAAACAAATCTCAGGTTAACAATTTAAAAATTACAAATTAATTTCCAACTTAATATATCCTTAGAGGTTGACTTCCACCCTTACCTGCATGGTGTTTTTATCACCTGCACTTTCCTATTGCATTATGCAAAGAGATCTTACCTGTTACAAAACCTGATATAGTTATTATCACAGACACCTTCCATTCAAGCCTATTCTTAAATATATTGCTTCCTTAGACAAGCATTTAAGAACATGTTTGCATCTGAACCTCTCTGTTCATGAGTGGAAGAAAGGGCCCAAGGAAGGAGGCTTTTGTTCAGAATAGGAACTTAAGGTAACAAGTTTGTGAAGTCCCACGTGACAGTCACAACTTCCTGGTTTAATTTCAGGGAGAAAAAAGCAATGAAGTTCTCAAATGCTAAATTAGTCAAAGTGAGCACAGGGAAATACAATGTACACCCCAAGCTAGGTGAATTAAATCAAATAAACTGCTTCCCACTTGATGCAGCTTAGAGGGAATGTTCAGCCGATATGAAAATTGCAAGATGAAAACTGAATTATTAGAGTGCTTATTGTGCTTTCAGGGTAAAAATTTCCCTGCTGATTGTTAAGGAAGTGAATTGCCCTCTGTTGCAGGAGGGAAGCCAGCTGGTGTTCCTTCTCTTTTGGTGGTCTTTGCTAGCAAGCAGGGAACCTTTATAAAAATTATCTGATTTGGATAATGGTTGAGGAGATATTTATGTGCTGTACTGGGGCATAGGGCACCTCTGGACTGCCAGTGTTGTGCTATCTAAGATGTGTAATGGGAAACATAGGTGCAAAATCTTTGCTAACAACCATAGCAAGCATATTCTCTGTTGCATTTGGACGCCCCTCCTCTGGGGCCATAGACTACTGCCCCAAAGTCCCTGCGCTTTTGCCATCTCTGATAGGAAAGCTGCCTTATTTCCCTGCCTTATTCCTCACCATTGTCTATCTTAACTAATAACTGGTTGTATCCAACACAGATCTACTCAGAATAAACCCACTGAAACAAATGAGCATGATAAACTTAGGTCAATTAATTTCAATGGGTTTACTCTGTGTAGAACTTCATTGGCTACAACCCAATGGTTTTCTACCACCTCAAGCAAAGGCCTTTTCCATCACCTGCAACATAAGCCTTTAGATATTTCCATTGTTGAACCTGGGGCCTTCTATTTTTTTTAAAAAAACATGCTGCTATTGATCTATGGTCCCTGCTCTCCTTCACCTGGCTAGGAACTATGTAAAGAACAGAGATGTAAATGAAAGTGCCTGTGCTTTTTAATCCTTGACAACTTTATTGGCTGTTTCCTGTAGCAAGATTTGGGATCTATGATGCTGGAACTCCAGATGTCTGTCAAACCAGGTGGGATTAAAAGTGGCAATTTCCTTCTGCTCAGGGGAGTGAGTAGTCAACATCATTCACCCAAACATGTGGGCCTGATAATAATCTCTTTTCATTTTCAGTGAGGTGTAGCCGATAATAAGATCTCTTGACACCTCCTCCTCTTTCATGTCTTATCACATCTCTCTAGTTGGGTGCATTTTTGGAAGTGGGAGGCAAGCCTCCATAGGAGGCGCAGAGTCCAGGCTAGTTCACATATTATAGAAGGGGAAACCAAGGTTGGACACTGGGTGAATTCAACAGGAAAATTCAGACAAGTGTACCAGTACAAGACATGCATTTGTTGCATTCAGACATCACATTTTTATTTACACACAATATTGATCAATCGACCAACTGATTGATCTATATATCTGGAAGAAACTGTCATATAGCACCCAGTGGTGCCTGTTGCCCATTGGAATTGGTAGGGTGGAAGGCAAGGAAGTCAACAGTAGATGGAACCAGAACCAGTGACAGAGCCAATGGCTGATGCAGCCAATTAATTTTACCTTTGTCCCCATCCTTCTCCTGCCAAGTTCGCCAAGGGCTGGTTGTAAGAAGGCCAGTGGGCTTGGAAGAATCAAGATTGGAATCGGTGGGGCAGTTCCCCATTTGCCCTGATGGATGAGCCTCCACCAATAAAAGTGGCTACTAGTCATGACAGCTGTGTACTACCCCCAGTATCAGAGATGATATCCCTCTGAATACCACTTGCTAGGGAGTGGGGATATTGCTGTTCAATTCATGTTCTGTTTGTGGGCTTCCCTTAGGTATCTGTCTGTTCATTAGAGAAACAGGATATTGAACTAAATGAGCCTTTGGCCTGATCCAGCAAAGCTCTTCTTCCCATCTTAATGTTAGATGCAAACCTAAAAAGGGTGATGTGTGAATGAGATTGCCCCTATAAGAGCAGCTTCCCCCAGCCTGGTGACTTTCAGATGTTATGGACTACAAATTCCATCAGACCCAGCCAGCATGGCCAATAGTCAGGGATGGTGGGAGTCAGAGTCCAAAACACCTGGAGGGCACCATATTGGGGAAGGCTTCCTTGGAAAGAAACCAACACAAACATGCTGCATTGCTGCATGCCATTTCAAGAGAGCTGCCTGTAGGATTAATTCTCTTCTCCTGGGAATTCTGTAGTCTGTGAAGTTTACTTGCAAGTTCCTTAACAACTGGACAGAGAAGCAACTGAGGTCTGTCCCTTTCCAGCTATATTCTGGAAATATGATCCAGTGAAAGACTGGGACAAGCAGTGTCCCTCACATTGGAATGATTTCTGGAAGTTCTTTTGGTAGAGTAGAAGAATGTGACTGTGATCTCTACCAAAGTCTGAAGAATGACACCAGGTAGTTCCTCCCATCCTTATCTCTGGGGTATGAAGACCAGTGCTGAGGCAGGAGCCTACAGTGGGCTATGCACTGGGTGAGGTGTCATGATTGTTAGATTTTTGTTATGCCATTGTGCCGTTCTGTGAACACCACTGGGCAGTGTCTCAGTACAATCTCAGTACAAATCCAGTTTCTGTACATAGGTACAGTGTTGATCCCTTGGACATCTCTGGCTGTTACTATATGTGGATCGGTGACTTCTGGACATGTGGTGGCATTGTCAATAGATTTCACTTGTAAAGGCCAGTGGAGTTGCCAAGGATGCTGGCTGGCATTGAGCTTTTCTGCTGGAAGATCATAGGATGATGCTGGATAGCTTTCAAGAGATACAGTATGTTGTGTTGGGGCCCAGCTAACATTATGCAAATATTATCCCTCGCATAGTGTAGGTTGGTGCAGCTGGACCATAGGAACTGCCTGCCTGTTAGTGAAACTTACATGTAGAAATTTAATAGAAGTGGCATGTGAACTCAAAGTCTTAGCATCTTCAGTGGTGCATGAGCTCCTATGTGACATTGCCTTCCAGTAACCTAAACCACTCTGGGCAGTTTTTCTTTTTAAATGGAATACTGGCCTATTAATTCTCCAAATTAATGAATAGATATGATACTTACATAATATGTTTGTGCACTGCGCAGAAAACAGAGCGAAGCAATGAAAAAGTTCTCAGCAAACAGGATGAAAAAGGAAGTAAAAAAAGCACAACCAATATGGTGGTCTTTTTTCATGCTTTCCCTCCTCCTTCTGTATGTGGGACAGCAATTCTGTAGCTTATGCAGGATTCTTATTTGAAGGGAACTAGCTTTATCCAAAACAATTTTTACTTGAGTCAGTGGCAAGAAGCACTCCGCATCCATCATGGCTTCTTTAGAAAAGTACTCTTAGTGGTGCAGCAATATAACTGCTAGCACATTTGCAACACTAAGCGGGATCCCGTATGGTTTCAAATTGGATGGGGGGTTGAGATTCCTGCATGGCAGGAAGTTGGACTAGCTGACCCTTGGGGTCCCTTCCAACAGTACGATTCCATGACACTATGGTTTGGTCAGATCTAGTGATCTATATTCTACTCATTCAGCCAGGATCTGTTGCCTCAGGCAAGTATTTATTGGTCTCCCAGTTATTCCACTGGATTACACAACATAGACCAGTTCAGGTTTATTGTTTATTCAGGGTAAGGAAGTAGCATGCCTCTGAAGACCAGTTGCTGGGAATCATTAATAGGCATCCAATTGGCTACTGTGAAACCAGTTTGCTGCACTAGATGGATGTCTGGCCTGCTCCAGCAGGGCTTTTCTTATGTTTTATGCTCTTTGCTACATTCATGCAATGTGAGGGCCTTCCCAGTTTGTCTCACAAATGATGGGAGGGACGGGCACAAGAAGCCACTAGCCAGCTCATCAGCCTGGGATTCACCTCAGAGCTCATCCTGATGTAGTGAGCTTTCCCCACTCCACATGGGCTCCTTTGTAGATTTTGCCCACTCTACACCAGAGACACCAGAATCAGAATTATCTGTTTAATAATAGAAGCCTGGGTTTGGGCAGGGTCTCTTGATGCTTCTTTGCCTCTCTTCCCTGAGCCACCTGTCTCTGCACTTGCCCTTAGCTGCAAGCTTCTGCCTCCATCCCCCACTTTGCACCTGTGTCAACCTCTTCTCCACCTTCTGCGTTGGGTAGGGTCAGAGTTCAGGGTCAGAGTTCAGAGGCAGAGCATGGGTTGGTTATCAGACAGTGGCCTCTTCTGCACTATACATTTAAAGCAGTGTCCTACCACTTTAAAGATTTCCTCCAAGAAATTCTGGGAGGTGTAGTTTGTCAAGGGAGCTGAGAATTATGAGACTCCTATTCCCCTCCCAGAGATATAATTCTGAGTGACTTAACAGCCAATCCCTCTTCCCAGGAAAGATAAACATTATAATAAATACAGCTCCCAGGAATCATTGGGGGAAGTCATGGTGTGATACTGCTTTAAATGTACAGTGCATCTGGGGCCAGTGTTAGGTCTGCCCCAAACCCAGTTCAAGCTGCTCCTGGGAATTAAATCCAAAGCCTTCATATCAATCATAATTTGTCACGAAGCTTTCTTTCAGAACCTGCTATGATATGCATTGCAGGACTAGCTTCTCTGCTCTGAAACAGCACCAGAAAGGGGAAACTGACTGTTTTTCCCAAGGACAGCTTTAGACAGCTTTTGGTTGACAGATGGTTGCAAGAATATAGAGCCATCTTTAGTCTTTTCTCTCTTTTTGCTTGTATCACTCAAACTTATTTGAAATTTAAAATAAACTGGCTCATTAACTGACACCGCTGTTTCTCTGCATAGGACACCCAAAGTGGTAGCGTTGGAATCAAAAGACGCTTTTTGAAAGTGAATTCTTTCTCTCCCTCCGTATCTCCTGTAGCTGCCAGCGCCTTTTAATGTACCCTCCTTGACAGTGGGCGGAATTCCACATATGTCACTGACAGAACTGTGTGCCACAAGCAAATCTCCTTCAACAATTCTCAGAATCTTTGTCCTCGGGGCACTTCTGGGAATGAAGTTCCCCTCCCACAACACACTTTTTCTAATGACACATTTGGCATTTTCAACTTCTTGTGTGTCTTACTTGTTACTGTGTTATAGTTAGAAAACAGAATATTAGAGCTACATCTCACTGAGAAGTTGGTTCAGTTGGCTGGGGGCCAATAGTTTAATTGATTTCTTTCTTTGCCCCTTTTCACTATATTCTGTTCATTAATAGGATCTCAGGAGTGTTGCTTTTGCATACATCCTAGGTTAAGATTTAGCTCCATGGCATTTGCAAAAGTGTACAGCATTTACTGGTTCTGAATTTAAACCTGAAGGATGCAAAAGCACCACTAGGGATGAGGAAGGAATTTGGTTCATCTTGCATTTTAGTGTGAACCTACCTTATTCACACTTTCTGAAACATGTGAACACACATGTCCTTGGGAATTCGCATTGACCTAAATTTTGCCATGCTGTTCTCTGAACCAAAGGAATTTGTACAAAAATTTCTCAGTTAGGGGAAAGTGTGCATTAAAATGCATATGTATAAATTAGTGAAAATGGCATATAAAAACAAATTATGTTACACCTTCAATTAACCGCTGCTCCTTCCAAATAAACCTTTGCCTTTGCAATGTGATGTCTAACTCCAGTTAAGTTCAAAAAGCAACAATGCCTTCATCAGGAACTGAGTCACAATGTAGCAAGCAAGCTTTTAACTTCTTCTGGCTGCATGTTAAAACAAACAGACAAAAGGGAAGGGGAAACAGATTGCTGGCATCATAAAAAGTTTTCAATCCGCAGTTTGCAATGACAGTGCAGAGGAGGTGTTATACAGACTTAACTAAGTTAGATGATATGTTCTGCAAAAAAGATTGCAGGTTTCAGCATGGCATGCGGATGAAGAAGCAATGATCCGTCTCCCTTGGGATCGGTCTCAACTACAGATGGGGAGGTGTTTAATTCCATACTCATTTAAAGGGAAACCTACCTAATTCCCCTGATCAAAAACTATACGCTAATCGAAATACAGCCGTCCTTCAAAATTCACCTTGTTCCATCCAGGTAATGCACACAAAATTGCAAATGCTATGGTGAAGTGTGCAGAAAGTGCATATATTAGTGAACATTATGTACAAAAAAGGTATTATATTAGAGGAAATGTTTGGCAAAAAATGTCTGTTAGGCAAAACTCTATACAAAAATATGCATATTAAGAAATCTTGACACTAAATTGAATACTCACAATGACTGTTTTTGAAAGAAAGAAAGAAAGAAAGAAAGAAAGAAAGAAAGAAAGAAAGAAATAAATTAGAAACTGATATGCAAATAACTGAATTTGAGCCTGGAAAAAATGAGAAACAAAGAAACTAAAACTGACAGATTTGCCTATCTTCAGTCTTAACTCATCAAAACTCATGGGTCCTTTGCAAAGCAGAGAACAGAAGTAAACAAAAATGTTCATCATCATGGGACTGCTTCTTGTCCCTTGGCTTTTACGGTGCATTTTGTTTTTTATATAATCGATGTGCTTTAATCCCACTGTTCTCCCAATTTGGGACTCAAGGCAGTTCACAGCATATTAATTTTTTAAGCATATTTACAAAATACAAAGTAACAAAAGCCATCTGGTTGAAAACAAGAGTAAAAAGAAAAAGAAAACACATTTAAAACCAGTATTAAAATAATGATAGCCCTGATAGCAGATCAGTGGTCAATATTGTGTGCACCTAGTTTTCAAAGGCCTCTCTAAATAGGAAGGTCTTAACCAATCGGTGAAAAGGTCTAACCTATTTTGGGAGGGAATTCCACAATATGGGAGCATATAGAGTGTTATAGGTTATAACCAGCACTTTGAATTGTGCCCAGAAACAGACCGATAGCCAGTGAAATTGTTTTAGCTGTCCCAGTCAGCAGTCTGGCCACAGCATTCTGTACCAGCTAAAGCTTTCGAACATTTTTCAAAGGCAGCCCTGTGCAGAGTGCATTACAGTACAGTGGTACCTTGGGTTAAGAACTTAATTCGTTCCGGAGGTCTGTTCTTAACCTGAAACTGTTCTTAACCTGAAGCACCACTTTAGCTAATGGGGCCTCCTCTGCCGCCGCACCGCTGCTGCACGATTTCTGTTCTTATCCCAAAGCAAAGTTCTTAACCCGAGGTAGTATTTCTGGGTTAGCGGAGTCTGTAACCCAAAGCGTCTGTAACCTGAAGTGTATGTAACCCGAGGTACCACTGTAGTCCAGTTGGGAGATAACTAAGGCATGCAGGACCATGGACAGCTCTGACATCTCAATGAAGATGCTGGAATTTGTACAACATTTGAAGATGTACAGGGACACAAGGAATTGCCTTATAGTGAGCCAGACAACTGGCCTATTTAGCTCACTATTGTCTACACTGACTGGAAGCAGCTTTCCAGGGTTTCTAGCAAGGGTCTTTCCCAGCCCAACCTGGAGAAGCCAGGGATTGAACCTTGTACCTTCTGCATGCAAAGTTGAGCCATTACCCTTTTGAGCCATTACCCTTTGGCACGTATTATATGTTGCAGAAGGTGGACATGGTAGGAGGGCTTAATTTCCTTCATGGGCACAAATCACTCCATGTATGTGATAAGCTAACAGGTGCAAGGTGAGCCAAACCAATTACTATGGCAATGGCTCAGTGCCATATGTGTGTGTGATTAAGGCATGTCGGCTCATTATTCAGTCAGTGAGTCTGTCTGTGAGTCAGAGTGTATTATGTCTTGGAATTGCTAGAGTGACAGAATTACTTTCCACTTGTGTTTGCAAAGCCTACACACTGTTATGCATATATCAATGTCCTGAATTGTATTACTGAATCCTAATCTTCTGCAGCAGTAAACTATTTTGGACCTTAAGCCACCCCTGTGTGGTGACTGGAACTATGGGCAACTTCTGCTATGTGGGTATCTCACCTCAGATACCTAGCATTATACTTACGGTTGGGGGAGATATTTGCTTCAGTTTGCATTTTGCAAGGAAATTACATAATTCGCACCCTCCAGAATCAGTGTTTTGAATGAATTGATTCAGATTACCTCATGCACTGAACTATTTCAAAGATCTCTGAATTATGCCTGAAAGTATTTCCTATAAGTTCTGTGTGAATGGAACATGAATTAAGTTGTTTTTGCAGCAGAAATTTGAACAAATTTTAATTTGATTCAATTTTAATTCTAATTCACACACAACACACAAACCCATCATCTGACACTGCCTCTGAGAGTGGAAAGCCAGCATAGCCATTGGGGCTAGTGAAGAGGAAAATGTCTCTGGAATACAGCCTTCATTCTCTCCCTGCATATGCTTGTGGGGGAACATGTTTGTTCGTTTTTAATTTTTCAGCCATGGGAATAGAACTATAATTTCAGATTTATTTATTTTGCAGTGCAATGGCAGTGCCATTTGAAATGTGACAATGCTTACCATAAAGAAGTGAGGTTTATCATTTGGGAACACCATATACATTCTGAAGTGAGACTAGGGGGATGAGCTGAATTTATCACAAGCGAGCACAGATGATGGAAAGGCAAACTCTCTTTGGTATGCACAGAGCAGCAGGGTCTTTCCAACCTAAAGCTCCATCCATTCGATATCCTCTCAAATAATCTCTCAGTGTCATAGAGTTTCAATCCTCTCTAGTTGAGATTGTGGTTGCATATAGTGTGGGCACGCTACATCCTGTTTACAGCTTTAAAAGTTCCAATGAAGCAAAAGAGTTTGCAGGTCTTCCATCTCCTATTACAACAGCATTTCTGGTCCACTTTTTGGTGTGTGCACATATACATATACATATATATATATATATATATATATATATATATATATATATGGGACGCAGGTGGCGCTGTGGGTTAAAGCCTCAGCGCCTAGGACTTGCCGATCGAAAGGTCGGTGGTTCGAATCCCTGCGGCGGGGTGCGCTCCCGCTGCTCGGTCCCAGCGCCTGCCAACCTAGCAGTTCGAAAGCACCTCCGGGTGCAAGTAGATAAATAGGGACCGCTTACCAGCGGGAAGGTAAACAGCGTTTCCGTGTGCGGCTCTGGCTCTGGCCAGAGCAGCGATGTCACGCTGGCCACGTGACCCGGAAGTGTCTCCGGACAGAGCTGGCCCCTGGCCTCTTAAGTGAGATGGGCGCACAACCCCAGAGTCTGGCAAAGACTGGCCCGTACGGGCAGGGGTACCTTTACCTTTTATATATATATATATATATATATATATATATATATATATATTCCCAAAGCAATTTACAATGCTGTAAAACAGGTGTGGGAGGTGATAGTAGTGGCATAGCATGGGTTGCCAGCACCCAGGGCCATGTAGAGGGGTGGGTGGGAGGGAAACAGATAGAGTATGCATAAGCATTCAACTGCCTAAAGCATCCATGTCACCCAGGAAATCGCAGCCATGGAGATAAGAAGAGTCATTCCGTTGTCTGGAAAGGTCATTTCTTGGTTCGCATGGAGAAGTCATTTTCAACAGAGCCCAGTGATGGAAGCACATAGCTGTATTGAGGCAGCACTGGGTGTTGAAATTTTGCCCCCCAACAAACTTTGCACCTGGGTCACCTGCTTCTGTGCCCCCCCCCCATGCTACATCACTGGCTGATGGGAATTGGGAAGAACTGTGACTCTAGGGAAGAGGAATCTGTTATCCTCTAGATCAAGTTGTGCTCCAGCTCCCATCAGCCCTAGCCAGCATGGCTAATGGTCACGTGAGCACACTTAGAAGCTTCCCTGCAACCAGGGAAGCTGAATTGGGACAGCAGAGGTGGGGGAGCAAGCTTGCTTGCCCTCCCCAGTTTAAGTCCATAGAACCTGTGCATCTGTCTTCACTCTCTTCAATCAAAGTGTGCAGGAGAAGAGTGGCAATGTAAGATCTGATTGCATTTGGAATTCTACCTGCTTCTTATGCCAGTGGTTGATGAATGCAGGGGCAGAAACAAAACCTTCTCCCTTGCAATGAATAGTTTATTTTGCAATGGGAGTCACTGAAAGGCACTAGTAAAGTCAGCAGCCCTCCTAGACTGGTTTGGTATTTTATGACCTGTTGGATAATGCCATGTCTGAGAGGCTGTCTAATTAAATACTCCTGTGTGACAGTCTTCTTTCTTCCCTGTATTGATTGAAAAGATGAATGAAAGAAAAGTTGATTGAATTCAAGAGAAATTCAATCTTTTCCCATCACAACTGTAGTTCCATGCTGCAAATAGGTTTTATCTGAGTAAGAGGCCTCTAGGAAATGGATGCTGCTAATCTGTCTGTCACCAAAGGACTATCTGTCTCTCACCTGCTAAAGGAGAAAAGCATAACATCTCTAGAATCTAACCAGTGGGGCCTGGAACACAATTTTGCAGTGTAGTTTGCTCTTGTTCAGGATTCCAGCCAACTAACCACACCCTTTCTCGGGATACTGTGCTCTACAGCATTCCAAGCCCATTGAGGATGCCTGGTCCTTATTGGGCTGCTCTGAATTCTTTTCCCTAGGTTTGTTCTGCATATATATATATATATATATATATATATATATATATTGTATACCAACAAATCTTGAGGTCACCTCTCAGGGTGCTAAAATCTCCCTCCTGCACGTAGATAGTGCTGTTTGGGCTACATAAGTAATCACCCTCCTGTATGAGCTTTGGAAATAGAGGGGATTATATTGTTGCAAGACACTTCAGTCTCTGAGACTCCACGGCTTGCAAAGCTCATACTTCCTTTTGGAAATGAGGTACAGCAGAGATTATGGTGTCTTTATGGTTTATTTACACATATCTCCAACCTGAGCCTTCAGTGGATTTACAGCATTAACACTCCAAAGGGGTCTTGCTTCTTCCATAGGCACAGCCTGGTATCCAAGCGGAGATCCAACATCGTGCTGTGCCTGCTGCTGTGCATCTGCATCATATAACTACTTCTCTCTAGTTCACATCACAGCAACTCTAATCTCTCTAAACCATGGGTTGGCAAACTAAGGACCGCAGGCCGGATCAGGCCCAATTGCCTTCTAGATCCAGCCCACGGATGGTCCAGGAATTGCTGTGTGGATCACCAGCCTGTGGATTGCCAGTGAGTGTGTTCTTTCCCTCTCCCTCCCATGGAGCCAGTGTGGTGTAGTGGTTAAGTGCGGTAGTCTCGTAATCTGGTGAACCGGGTTCGCGTCTCAACTCCTCCACATGCAGCTGCTGGGTGACCTTGGGCTAGTCACACTTTTCTGAAGTCTCTCAGCCTCACTCACCTCAAAGAGTGTTTGTTGTGGGGGAGGAAGGGAAAGGAGAATGTTAGCTGCTTTGAGACTCCTTCGGGTAGTGATAAAGTGGGATATCAAATCCAAACTCTTCTATTCTTCTCCCTCTCTCTCCCTCTCCCTCTCACGGCAGCACTTTTCTCCTCAGGGACAGAGCAATCTTGTCTCATGCTGGGCACTGTCAATGGTGGGAGTCGGCTTGCCCGCCTGCTCGCCTCAGCAGTGCGGCGCTGTGAAGGGGGCGTGTGATGCCAGCTGCAAGCTGCTGCTGCGTTTTCCTCCTGCTCCTCCTCCCTTTCCCTCAGTCCGCCCTTCCTTCTCTGTGCCCCTTTTCCGCACTGCTTCCTCACATGCTTTCTTTGCTTCTGCCTCCCTCCCTCCCACCCTCTCTCCCTCATTCCTCCCATGGCATTCAGGTGGGTTGTTGCGGTGGCCACGGCCACCGCTTGTGGGTTGATGGGTGGCTCTGTCTTCTTCTCCACTGTGCCTCTCAGGAAGCAGCAGCAGCAGGTGATGGGTAAAAGCTCCGGCGATGCCCCGGTTCCCCTACCTTCATCCGCTTCTCCTCCGCCAGGGCTGCTGTTTCTGTCTTCGCCGGCCAATGTAGCCTCCTACCCCACCACAGCACCTGGCTGGCTGGAGAAGCCCAACTGCGGCTAGTGGAACGACAACTGGGACAGGTACAGCAAAGCATCTTCAGGCCTCTTTGAGGGCAGGTGAAAATCATTCATTCCCCCCGCAAAAAAATAGTCCAGCCCCCCTCAAGGTCTGGGGGACAGTGGACCGGCCCCCTACTGAAAAAGTTTGCTGACCTCTGATCTGAATTCTGGCCATTTGCCATCTCAAACAGAGTCCCCTTTTCCTTTGTTCGTAATGGCCCGCCCTTAGGTTATCACCTAAACACAGGAAGCTTGGCCTAGCTTAATTAGCTTTTAACACTGGCTTAATTAAAGGATTAGAAGTGTCTAGCACACAGCCTAATACACATGGCTTAATAGACAAAGGTATGGCACCCAGAGTTTTAACACCCAGAGCTTTGGTTAAATACTAACACTTACTAGTTCCAGGAACTTATAAGTGTCCGGCATCCACAAACTCATAACCAGATAGACTGAAGGGCAGCCTTCCAGATAAGTGAGTTATGTGTGCAGAAGTGATGTTTCACATATTCTTCACCTCGCTTTGCAAAAAGCACCATTCATTTTGGGTGACGGATGGCAGTATCCTTCAGAGGGCAGGGAGGTTCTGCAGGGAGAAAGCTTCCTTTGGGGCTGCTCATGCAACTGATGTTCAGGCACCCCATGCCTCTCTTTATGCCAAGCACTCAGGCTGCAGCATCTCCCTCACTCTGAACGAGCTTTGCTTGTCCCCAGTGACATTATCAAATGTGAACGGCTGTGTGTTGACATTCCTTTCAATAGGGAGAAGGGTGATTTTAAAGCAAAGGAGAAGCATCTAGTTGAGGTTGCAACCACTAAAAAGGCATGGGGGGGGGGAGGAAGCTTTGTAATGTCTTTCAGAAATATTTCAGCCCTCCCTGAAGGCTTCTCTTTGCCAAGAAAATGCTCAATGGAGAACAAATGGCTCAGAATAATCTTTCTAATTATAATAACACTCATCGTTTATAAAGTGCTTGGGTGTTTTAATACATATACATTAGCATTCACCACCACACCAGCTGCCATGACACAGAAAGCAAGGTTTGTTGTTGTTTAGTCGTTTAGTCGTGTCCGACTCTTTGTGACCCCATGGACCAGAGCACGCCAGGCACTCCTGTCTTCCACTGCCTCCCGCAGTTTGGTCAAACTCATGCTGGTAGATTCGAGAACACTGTCCAACCATCTCGTCCTCTGTCGTCCCCTTCTCCTTGTGCCCTCCATCTTTCCCAACATCAGGGTCTTTTCCAGGGAGTCTTCTCTTCTCACGAGGTGGCCAAAGTATTGGAGCCTCAGCTTCACGATCTGTCCTTCCAGTGAGCACTCAGGGCTAATTTCTTAAGAATGGATGCATTTTATCTTCTTGCAGTCCATGGGACTCTCAAGAGTCTCATCCAGCACCATAATTCAAAAGCATCAATTCTTCGGCGATCCGCCTCTTTATGGTAAGCAAGGTTAGGAAAGAGTTACTGCCACTCAGAGAAAGCAGCAGTGAACCAAATGGGCTGTGGGATCATTCAGAATGATGATGATGATGATAATTATTATTCTTTATTTGTACCCAGCCACTCTGGGTGGCTTGCAACAAAGATTAAAAATACATTAAAATGTCAAATATTAAAAACTTCCCTGAACAGGGCTGCCTTCAGAAGTCTTCTATAAGCCTGGTAATTGGTCTTCTCTTTGACATCTGATGGGAGGGCGTTCCACAGGGCGCGTGCCACTATCGAGAAGGCCCTCTGCCTGGTTCCCTGTAGCTTTGCTTATCACAGTGAGGGAACCACCAGAAGGCTCTCGGAGCTGGACCTCAGCGTCCGGGCAGAACGATGGGGGTGGAGTTGCTCCTTCAGGTATACTGGGCCGAGGCCATTTAGGGCTTTAAATGTCAACACCAACACGTTGAATTGTGTTTGGAAACATACTGGAAGCCAATGTAGCTTCATAATGATTTAATATTTGGATTACAAATAAGGGAATTGCTGAAATTATTCGAGCATCGCCTGTGAAAACGGCTTGACAAGAGGATGTGGTCCATGAATCATATTGTTAGGTCAGGTTTCAATGACAGAGGAACAAAATCACTAAGGTCCTCATTTGGAACATTTCCTGCCTCGTTCCCTTATATAACTAATAAGAGGATTATATACTTCAAAGCTGGATTTTATCATCTCACCACACTGACCAGGGCCCATCAGATCGTTGCTAGAATTGATAAACAGGATTTGGATGTCAGAAACTAACCCCCCCCCCCATAATATAACTTAATTCAGAAGGAAGGAAATGTATCATTTAGGAATGAAAGCCTCTGAGTGTCATTGACCTTCAGATTCCAAGAAAGGACAGGGAGAATAGGGGACAGGGAAAAGGATAGGGAGATATTTGGGCATCTATATGGTTACCAGATTTTTTTCAATGAATCCAGGGACACTTTTTTTTTTGAAGCTGAGTAGCAACAGGGAGTCAGTAGTGGGGATGGTGAGGCAAAAGCTTACATGCATATTGTATAAAGGTGCAAAGCCCTTCTTTTGCACCCTGTGAAACATAAATGCAGAGTTTTAAAAAAACTGGGCAACAGCCGCCCACCCATGACTCCCAAACCTCCCCCGATCAGTCAAAACAAAGGGGGAAGGGGGCAGGAGATTGCACAAAACACATCATATGCACACAAGACACATCATATGGGGACTTCTGGCGAGGAAAAATGGCAGGCGCCACGGCAGTGAGCAGCTCCTGAAGCCAGCCAGAGCCAACTGTGCTACCAGGCTGGCTCTGGGTTGCTGAGGCTGCTGCTGCCTTGTTTCCTGGGGAAAGATTTGCAAATCTGGGGAGATTCCAGGGATGGAATTTGTCCAGGGACATATCTGCAAATCCGGGGACTGTCCCCAGGAACTGGGGACGTCTGGTAAGCCTATCATAATAAGCAACCCAAAAGTCAAACTTAAGTAATATAACTGATAATGCTCCTTTTCACACAGTAAGAGGAAACTTTAAGATAATTATTTGCGCCTATTACACCACAGATTTGCCAGCCATTTTGTTAAGATGAAAAGGGATGGCTCTGGATAACAGGAATGTGCATGGGCACCAAAATTCATCTTGTATTTGTACATTTTAAAAAATATAATCTGGTGTTTTCCTGACTTGCTCTGTGATCTCTCAGCTTCAAAATGTGTTTTATGTTTCAAGCCATTCTGTATATTAAAAAACTCTGCAATCCCCATTCACTACAATGGCCTTTTTTATATATAGTTAAACAACTTTACCTTCCCCCCCCCCTTTTGGCCAAACTGGATAAAATTTACAGGCACAGGAGTCCCTCCAGAGTGAACATAGCCTGCCAAATTGCAGACAGGGTGGTCAAGGAGATGTCCGAAAGGTCATTCATGTCTCTAGCAAGTCCTCACCCCCTTCCTCCTTTCCAGTTTCTCCTTAGCAATGGTATTTTGGCTTGGGAAGAGGGTACTGTATGTGTGTGGAAGGAACTGGCAGGGGACGAAGACATGCTTCAACCATTTGGGGTTTTCAAGCTTTCATTAAGAATACTATTGGGAAAGGAGGAACCATTTGTCCCCCATACTCCCAATGACAGCTTGGGTAAAAGCACTAAAAGAAAAAAGGGGGGGGGAGACAAGCTGAGACTGCTCACCACTAATTGAAACTCTTTTGTTATCCCTTGAAATTCCTACTCTCAGCATTATATGTTTATTCATGTCAAACTAGATGTGGGAAATGCTTTCTCTGATCCTCCCTTTCTTCTTCCTTGGAGTCTTCAGTGTCCAATGAGGATTTCAGTCAGCATACACAGATGTTCCTCGGAATCTGTAACATTTAGCCTTTTCCTCCCACTGGCACACACAGATGACAAAATGCTTGATAAGCAAGCCGTAATGCAAGCTGGCATTGTGATGGCCCAAAGCCATTAAGGTTGCTCTTCACTTCTAGCTGAGTCCCCCTCTCTCTGCCCATTTCCATGCTTTGTTAATGCCAACATCTGGAGACGGTGAATAGTTCTGGTCTAATGATGCCACCTGCTTTGACACTGCTCTGCTCCAGCAGTCTTCAGACATAACCTTCTGCATTCTCATTTACTTGCCCAGCGATCCAAAAGATTAGCCTACATTATTGTGCATCTGTGCAACTTACTTCTAGTTACATGACAACTGAACTCGTGTGGCCTGTAGATACATAGGAGGGAATAAATACATCTACAATTAACAGTAATTAATTTTAAGTAAAATAAAAATAATTATAGACTACCCCTCATATAAAATAGCAGGGCAGTATCCAACAGAAATATAAAATCAATGCAATAGGATCATAAAAATGACAGGTTTGCTCTTAAAAGGTTTAAACAATGGAATAGGCCTGCCAACATTAAAAAGTATTCAAGAGACACCTGAAGGTTGGCAGTGCGGATGCCAGATGAATTTCTGTTGGAAGAGTATTCCACAGCACGTGTTCCATAGCATGGGACCACTAAAACTAAATGCCCAACCTAACTGAAGCTACTTGGGCTTCTGAAATGCAAGAGACAACTAGCAGTGCTGCTCTGGATGATCTCAGCAATTGGTCCAGGATACAAGAGCTTTATCGGGCTATCCTTAAGTTCTGGTTCCAAGTTATGCAGGACTTTGTATATTAATACAAGAACCTTGAAGCTGACACTGTATCATATAGACATCCAGTGCAAAGATATCACATGCTGTTAGTCCCATTGGTCGTCTAGCTGCTGCATTATGTTCTATCTGAAGCTTCTGGATCAGGTTCAAGGGTGGCTCCACATACAGTAGCAGTAGCCCAGTAGCCCAGTCTCGAAGTCACCAATGCATGACTTGTTCAACATACCAGATGAAGCTGGTAAAAGGGACTCCTATCCACAAAGGTACATCCATCCCCAAGCAACATACCTGCTCCTTCAGGGGGAGTGCAACCCCACCCAGAACAGGCAACTGGCAATTAGACAATGAAGAAATGCTTTCCAATTTGCCTTGATACTTGCACCATTCATCATCCTCACATACATCTCATATCAAGTCATTTATTTCATGCTGAACATGGGTGGTGACAAACCCCTTGCGTGAGATCTTTTAATTAATGAAAAGGATGAGGTACCAAAAAATAAATAAATCCTAAATTCCTTTAAGCCACATCCGCTTCTAAGTTCCCCCTGTTTAATTACATGAATTAATCTTGAGTCTTGGCCTTTCAGCTCTTGGGTATGTGTGTGCGTGTGTTGCAATTCTCTTTTGGCAAACAAAAATTCATATATGCTGCAATGTTAACCACACCTGTGACCTGAAGTCTTTCAATTGGGCAAGAACGTACGGTAGTTTTCAGTGACATCAGATTATCAAAATGCAAAGCATTACAATGCCCTACCCTGCAAAGCTCTGAGAGTCGTTTGGTTGATTTCAGGGCCGATCCACCTATGATGCAAGGTGAGGCAACTGCCTTGGGCAGCAGGATCCACATGGGCAGCAGATCTGGCCTCCAAGGAATGCATCACATCTGTGGGACACTCCTTGAATGCTGGATCTGCCTCCTCCTTGGCAGCTACCCCCCCCCCAACAATGCTACCTCTACAGTGGCCTCTCGGCGAGCGGGATGCACTGCTGGTCTCCTCCCACCCAACGGAAGAAATTGCAGGAGCTGCTCTCTTGGCTCTTTTGGGCTTTCCTGTGATTCAGAGTGGGCCCCTCCCTGCCCCCCGACAGCCTTTGATTCCCACTTCAATCATCAGGTAAGAATGATTTGATCTCCCTCCTTGTTCCCCATGTAGATCTTCACTCACCCCTTCTTCCCTGGCAGGGATGTTGGGTTTGGGGTTCACCTCAGGTGCCAAAGGGTCTTGGGCTGGTCCTGCTTCCCCAGCCCTTTATAGCAGTGTCGGATCCACATTTGATGCCCACCTCTGAGTATCTCCGTTCTTGTCACTATCACAACTCTCTGTTGACTTGCTTCCTCCAACTGGGCTAGATCTTTGCTGCTATCTAGATGAAGACAAGGCAAGTGGAGCCTGCTGTGCTCTCTCTTATCATTGCTTGCTTGAAGAGAGGAGCAATAGTGTGGGGGGGGGGGTCAGGGGCCTCCTGTTGGGGTGTGGACGCTGGCAGGTGTCCAGTGATGTACACCAGTAAGATGGAATATTGGCTAAAATGGGGAAAGTGGCATATTTTATGGGTAGACTTCTGATACTGGAACTTATAGCTCATAAGGAGAAAGGTTTCAGACAGGATATTCTTAAGTTGCCACACCCTGGCACTGAAAATGTGTTCCTTGCGTGGTTGGGTTTGCCTCCACTTGGATAGACTTCTGTCAGTACATGAAAACTTTTATCTTTCAACAGCCATTGGCTCTTGGCAATTTTTAAAAATTCTCCCTGGTTTATTCATTTCCAAAAACATAACCAGCTCTCTTTTCTGTATTATCTTTGTATTGTTACATTAAAAAAGGGATTTGTCTTAAAGTTTTAATGTCACTCATTGAAACACTGCCATCTTTGGTGTTTCTTTTTAACAGAAAAACAGGATACAAACAAATTAATAATGAAAAAGCATTTCTCTTTCTTTCCCCCATCTCCATTTTCAAGCACATGCTGTTTATCGTATGGAAGAGACATTTATCTCCCTAAACTTTTCATTGCCATTTCCTAACACTGCCAGGTCATTTAGTGGGTACAGAGCACTCTCTTTCCACTGCTAACAAACTCCACTGCTAACAAACAAAAGCCTTGCATTTCATAACATATGTATATCATGATAAGGCAGAGTAAAAGCATCATTTATTTATTTGGATTTTGTTCAGACTGCACAGAGAAACCATCTGCATTTTTAAAAAAACAGACCCAGTAATTAAAGCATGACTTTGTTTAAAATAGTGAGCAGAGATCTTGATTTGCTATTACCATCATCATCTGTGTATAGCAAAAGTGTGGGGAATATGTGCCCTTCCAGATGTTTATGGACTCCAGCTACCATCAGTCCACAGCAGCATGGCCAATGGCAAGGGATCAGGAGAGTTTTAGTTCAAAACATCTGGAGGACCACCGGTTCCCCAACAGATAGTATACACTAGCTGTGTAATTGGTACTTTGCAAAGGAGAAGTTCAACAGGTTCCTACCTCAAGGGGTTTGCAATCTAAAAATAGATGCTAGGAAAACAACAGAAGAGGCGGAAGGACATCTTCAGATTGTAATCTTCCATCGGCCAATATTGTATGTCTAAACTAAAAAAATAATAATTATGTTAGACAATAAGGTCAACCAAGGTTAAGCTAAGATTATTTTTCCACCTTATTTGAGATTTTAAACTTCCTATTAGTTTCCAATTGTGCCCTTTCAGTGTTTATTCTCCCTATTGAATTCGGTCCTGACTGAATCAGAAAATCTAGTCAACCCTTTTGTTTTTTAACAATGTTCAGCAACAGGGATCCTTTGGGGAATGCAAAAGCAGAGCAAGAAAGCAACAAATGGTCCTTGTCCCCAGAATCTGATCATCAGAGGTACTGTGTACTGTCATTTTAGTCAGATGGTTTGGTCACTACATTTACAGTACAGCAGTCAGTAAGACTTCCTTTAAGGGTAAGGGACTACCATTGAATAACTTGCTTAGCACACATGCTACAAAACACCTTGGTCGGCTTGAGTGCTGACCACACATGTGAATAATCTCATTTTACATTCTTGGCCACAGAGGAATCTCTTGGAGAAATGTCATTGCATTCACAATGCATTTGAACAATGTGGGCTGAATTTGCATTTCAAACCAAGCATTGGCAAACTTTGGTGATAACCAGCGGCATTTCTGAATATATATATATTTAAAGCAGGTCCATTGCCTAAATTGGCACATGTGTAATCTCACTGTATACAAATTGTATACTGTATTTTTGGTTTTTATGGAAGCCGCCCAGAGTGGCTGGGAAGGCCCAGCCAGATGGGCGGGATATAAATAATAAATAATAATAATAATTATTATTATTATTATTATTATTATTATTATTATTATACAAGTGACAATAAGGTATTTGAATTATTTCAATTCAATTATGCTAATTTATATGTGCAGGTGTGAATTTAGGCTGACTTCCAGAGGGGAAGATACAAACACTGTCTTCCATTCCTACTCTGAGCTTTGGGGTGCCAACAGAGTTTTCTGTGCCTAATACACTATATGTAGGTGAATAGGGGCCTCTACAATCCCATCTAAAAGCACTTGACAAGGGCTGCTGCTTATGTGCATATTAATTCTGCAATGAGTGCCTCTGTGTTGTGTTCCAGGGGTTGCCCTAAGGAAAAAGACTCTCACTCCAAGAAGGCAAAAGCTGTTAACTAAAACACTTAACCCAAGAGAGTGGGGTTCAAAGTGTAGCATGGTCTCAACAAGCCAGGGTCAAGCACAGCTAATCATTCTAGGTCCAAAGTGTGACTCAGAAGCAAGGTCGGGTCCCAGGTCACTATCATTGGGAGTTCAGCATGTAGTGGAAACCAGAACAAAGAGCCAGAGACCTGTGATGTTTCCAGAAACTGGAAGGCTCAAGATGAAGACCTCATAGAACCCTCAAGCCTGGAATTAGCCCTGCATGCAGCCCCAGTGGTTGAATTGAACTAGAAAAAAAACGCATATGCAATCGCCCAGACAGCTGCAGATATAGATGAAGGTGTCTGCTTCAAGTACAGTGGTACCTCGGGTTACATACGCTTCAGGTTACATACGCTTCAGGTTACAGACTCCGCTAACCCAGAAATAGTGCTTCAGGTTAAGAACTTTGCTTCAGGATGAGAACAGAAATCGTGCTCCTGCGGTGCGGCAGCAGCAGGAGGCCCCATTAGCTAAATTGGTGCTTCAGGTTAAGAACAGTTTCAGGTTAAGTACAGACTTCTGGAACGAATTAAGTACTTAACCCGAGGTACCACTGTATATGAATATGAGTTCTTGGAACAACATTCCAAAATGCTTCCCATTTGCCCCCGATTCAAAACACTGATAGGCTACCTTCAGATAAAAGTATTACTGAAATCCTCAAACTATGCTCCCAGTTATGTGATTTCTGGCATAAAACATTCCCCTCCCTCTTCTTCTTTTGAAATGAATGAAAACCTTCCCTAACATGATTATATTTGCAGGGACATTTGTCAGACAGAAGGCAAACAAGTTATGGATTTATTTATGATGATTTGTTGCAGTTCAATTTAAACCAACTATAAATATTACTGAACTGTTTCGTTTCATTTTTTGTAATGCTAGTCTTATTTCCAGCATTCCAATGATTGTTTTCCGTATACCAGAACCGTTTCCAAGTATCTAGCCTGTAATTCTAAGTGTCCTCTTATAACCTTAGCCTTCACTGGATAAAAGACTGTTGCCTAATTCATTTGTCACTAAAATCCACTTTGCACATCTGAAGGTCACAAATGGGAGGTGATATCCTTCTAAACAAAACAAACCCAAACTGACAAGCCAGCTTTGCAAAATTTGGCAAGAGCAATCTTCGTTTTTTGGCGCTGTAGTCTGATTGTTAAAACAGAGGTGCTCATAGCACCTGTGCATCATTTGGCTTAGCATGATGCCCCAAGTTTTTACTATTAAACAAGGGAACAGTTTAGGGTTATATAACCTGTAGAATACAAATGCAAACACTGCTCCTGAATTCCTGCTTTCCATCTCCTGTGTTTTTAAGCTGCTAATTTGTTATGGGCCTGGATCCAGAATTGCCATGAGCAGAACTCTGTGCATGAGACATTCCAGCTGGGTTGGGGAAGGCATTTTTTCACTGATGCTTCTCCTACCCTGAAGCCCCCAGTGTCCCTTGAAAACCTGCTCTGAAGGCTTCATGGGACCTCTGGAGCAGTGCAGAGCAGGAGCAGAGAACCTGTACCAGCCCAAGGGTTACATTACCTTTGTGGGGACACATCCCAGTTGTGAGTGGGGGCCAGAGGCAAAGGTAAAAGTAGCAAGAAATGTAAAATTTTACCTTTCCACATCAGGCTTGTTTCCACAATGTCAGGCTTCAAGGAATCGGCTCCCCCCACCCCGCCGGCAGTAAATAAGCAGAATATAGGGAAAGGAGTCTTCTTACCAGTTAGAACTTCAATGATCATGGTGAGAGAACAAAGAATCCATTTCCTAGGAATAGCGGTGCTCCCAATTAAGGGCTGCACCCACTTCCTTCCTAGTCACCCATGTCACTAACGCGTCTTGTAACCTGATCTTGTAACCACTGTGCTTTCTGTGCTGCAACCTTATCTGCTCTTCTTGACCTTGGGCTGAGTGGATGAATGCTTTCCAGAGAAAGTGAATCTGTTAACTCTCTCTCTCCCAGTTCTTCTCCTCCTAGCTGTTCCCCATCCAGTATTTCCCAGCTTCTGCCTTCTGAACTATGTCCCTCTGCAAACCACTGTTCCAAATCTATACTGTCCTCCTGCTCCTGGGAAGATTCAGGATCCTGATCAGGAGCAGGGAGAGGGGGAGGCTCCCTCCATTCCTCCTCAGTGCAGCCCTCCTCAGCACGGTCCCTGACACACAAACACTTGTATACCCCTCTTTATCCTTCACTCAGGGAAGCAAGGGACATGATCAGAGTTCAAGGACACTTTCCAGCTAGGCAAAAACACTGGAGGAGGATGTGAAACAGGGGCAGTAAAGGCCAAGGCTGGGGAAAGTCCCAGGAGCCAGACTGAAAGGTTTGGAGGGACAGTTTGTTAAAATGGAAAGGTGGGACAATTTTATTTCTACAAACAAAGATGTATAGCGGTATTTTGCTACACTGTGAGATTTTTGCCTCATGCAGCCAGAAAAACAGCATTTCAGCAAAGCCATTGGGCTAGATTTATTATGCCTAAGGGATTTTATTTTGGGCTGCTGTGGCTTTTTCATTTGTTTGTTTAAATCTTAGCACCCCCTCCTTCCTCTTCTCTGTGACTGGTCCCAATTTATCCTTAGAGGGAAGCAAGAAAGAAAGCTACAAAGTATGACTAGACAGTAAGAGAGAAATAGATTCTCAAAGGTACCCGTTAGAAACAAATGAGGTTTAGAAATACAACTTTCATTCCACAGGGGTAATCCAGATCAGGAAACTTCATAGCTATAGGACATTCCTTAATTAAACCTAGATTGCCCCAGAGGAAAATTGTATTTCCAAAATTGTGTTGGGCTCTAATAAACCCGTCTTGTCTAAGTCTTGTCCTTGCCTTTAATAACTCTTTTTTGTGAGCTTGGAGTTTTTGGGTAAAACTCCTCACAACACACAAATGCATGTAATGGTAGCCAGATAGCAAGGAAAACTACTTGGGGAGGTAAGTGAGGAGATAGAATAAGTTACTTAATCCTTTCACTGCCTGCTGTTATTCCCCTTCAAAAGCATTCCTTAAGGAGCATCCCCCCCATTCCGCCCCCAAAAGGTGTTCAAATGCATTTGCAAGGACCATTTGGAGGAGGAAACATTGAGGGGAGAAGTTCAGCAACCTCTCCCATCCAAATTTTTCAGATCCCAGTAATTTGGGGGGGAAGGGTCATAGATCAAAAGGAGAGCATCTGCTTTGCATGCAGAAAGTCCATGCCTTAACCCTGGAGGCCACTGTCAGACCACATCAGCACCATGCATTTAAAGCAGTTTCATACCACTTTAAGGTAGAAGAAGTTGACATACTTGGTAATGGGAAGGGTGGGGCAGTTGGATCTATTTATAGGGGATGTGCATGGGTTAAGGACCAGCTAGGGGAAAGAAAATAAGAGCAAAGGTCTTTATCTCTTTGGGATAGCTTCCAATGTGCATCACTGTTCAGAAAGCTGGATCACATGCATGGTTCATATCTCATTCTAGCTGATGGAGCAGGTGGGATTTGATGACCACTGAGGTCTTCTAAAACCCTTTGATTTTTGATCATGGTGTTTTGCTCATTGTGCAGCAAGGTCTCCTTAGTAACTGTTAATTAGTCACATCATTAAAAGTTTATGCTATACTCTACCTAAAGAGTAAGAGCACATCCTTTCTGTCTTCCTTGTAGTGCTATAAACAAAGTGAAAGAAAAGGCTGTCTTTCGACAGGAGGAATAGTTCTGAAGCCTGATATAATTAGGTTCTTCCTCTTAGCTTTCATTGAAAAAATATGTAAACGAAATGCGCAGCAGTCAGTAGAAATAGCACAAAAGTGTAAATATCCATATCAAAGCTCTACCAGTTGCAGTGTTTTTTTCCTCCCATTTATTCTAACTGGCATCTAGCATTGGATGAATGGCAGGTTCCAAAGCAGAATGTGCTAGATTTTTGTAGCCTTCATTTGCGCCCCGAGGCCCCCAAGCCCCAAGTGAGCGGTATTGGCCTAGGCATTGGTCAGAGACTATAACTGACTCCTGCCTCTGACTGGTAGTCTGAAAGAGTAAACACCAAACGAGGGAGCAGCATGGGTGAAGATCGATTGAAGCTCACCCTGGGTTCCTGTGGTCCTGGCATGGCCCTAGCTCCTCAAGCGGACTCTGGATGAGATCCAGGACCCCCAGATTCCTTTACTGGAATACCCTATTTCTGGAGGGGCAGGTGATGGCCACACCTCCCCTCCCACACATTTCTATAAACCAATGCCTAACTGCCAAACCTTACAAAGTTGTGACGATTGCTAAGGAGGTAGGCGAAAACCAAGTGGCCAAAGCCAATCTGCCAAATGGAAAAATTCCTACCCAGCCCCTGCTCTAAAGCAGGTGACCCAATCCAAAGCAAGGCCAAAGCAGCAGCACCAAATTGGTGGGGGGTGGGTGGGTTCGGCAGCGCGAAGCGAGTGCCCCACCCACATCGTGCTGCCGCATTTATAGGACCCTGGGATCACGCCACCTGCCCCAATTGGCCCAAACAACCAAGTACGATCCCAGGGCCCAACTGACAAGGCTTGGGCCACGCCTAGTAACAACTCACCCCGTGGGGGTGGCTTAAGGGGCCCGAGCGCAACCAGGACCCTCAATTTAGGAGGATCCCATTTACACCATACATCTTACAGAGCTCAAGGGAGCCCAAGTGCAGAACCATCTTCTTACCACACTCCACAAGTTCTTGGAAATATTAGGTATGATGATGCATTGATCATTGGCTAGACTGCCGAGTGGTCCAACATGTGGCCTCAGCAACATTTGATGCCCCATACCCACCCTTTGTGCTGCCTTTCCAAAGCCAAGTAAACTCAAATCCCTGCTGCAAAAGTTAACCCTGACCAATGGTCATTCATCTACAAGGACTAAAATAAATGATGATAAATTCTACTTGCATATGGCAGGGATGGGGAACCTGTGGCTCTCTATTGTTGTAATCCAACTCTCTCTTGCTGGTGTGCAACAACTTCTGGAGGGCCACAGAGCCAAAAATGAGTGTACACAATATGCCTTGAAAGCACATTTGGAGAGCATTCATTGCATCAAAGAATTCTGGGCACTGTAGTTTATGTTGGGATACTGCCAGGGAGATAAAGCCCATCATGGCCCCCACGTCACCTCCGGACGATCCATCGATCTCCCGTAGATATAGTATCAGCAATTAGCGACACAAGCTCCAGAAAATAACTTGCCACATTCCAGAGCTGATGCACGCTCTATCAGCAGAATTCGCACAGCGAAAGATGCACGCAGGAGAGCATTATTTAGAAGTTTATTCAGCGTTGGTCAGAACAAAGGAAAAAACATGACTGCCTGCTTGCGTGTTCAGGCACAGAGAGAGAAACGAAAGCATAGACACAACAGAAACATCCTGTGAACAGGAAATACGCAGGCTGTGACACAAACATCCTGCTCCCTTTTAAGGTGGAACGGAAATATCCCAACAGTTTACCCCTCATAGAGTTAGAATGCCCAGCCACCCTTAATGAACTACAGTGCCCATAATTCTTTTTTTTGGGGGGGGGATGAATGTGTTCTAAATGTGCTTTAAAGGCATAATGTTTTCACAGCCCAAGACCCAAACTAGACACGACAGCGGAGCTGCTCTTGAGCTTCCATCGCTCATGATGAAAAACAACACTGGTGGAGTCTACCCTTCACCGTACTTCAGGCCTGGAACTTTCACTGGAAATAAGCCAGGGCTAGCTAAAAAATTTTTAGGGCGATGGCACTAAAGGAAAACCGGGATTCAGTGTGTGTCAGGGGGTGGGTTAGGAATGAATGAATAGCATACCTCATTTCCATCTTGTTTGGGCCTTGACCTAATTAAAAGACACATCCTCTTTTCAGTGAAGCCTAGGAGCTGTAGTTCTGTTTGAGTGGCTTGGGACCTCTAGCAGAAAATTCTCCGTGCACTTATCTGTCAGCCAGATAAGTGGATCTAACCCCCCATGGCAGGTCTCCAGGAATGGATAAGACAAGGAAAAGTCCTTACCAGTTGCTTTTTATTCAATATTCACAGAGAGAGGCTTGGAAATGCCACCTCTTGGAATAATGGCGTTGCCTCGAGTGAGACTCCACCCCCCCCTTCATGCATCATCACTATGGGTGCTGAGATGTGCCCTCTGTCTCTGAGCTCTCTGTTCTCCTACTTTCATTGCTTGCCAGGTTCTGGGAGATGGGGGTCTGGAATGCTTTCTAAAGACACTGTGTCCGTCAGCTGTCCCCCCCCCCCCCCAGTGTTTCTTCTTCCTCCTCTCCCATTATTTCCCAGCTTTTCCCCTCATCTGCCTCTGAGCTTTGATCTCCCTCAAACCCCTGTTGTGACTCTGAACTGTTTTCTTCTTCTCTGGAAGGGTCAGGCTGTGGAGGCAGTCTTCACCATTCCTCCTCTGCCCAGTCCCTGACTTCATTCTATCGTTTCCAGGTTTCTTTACGGGAAGCCACAGCAATTGAAGTGGCCTAAAACTTAACCACAGGGACGCAGGTGGCGCTGTGGGTTAAAGCCTCAGCGCCTAGGACTTGCCGATCGAAAGGTCGGCGGTTCGAATCCCTGCGGCGGGGTGCGCTCCCGCTGCTCGGTCCCAGCGCCTGCCAACCTAACAGTTCGAAAGCACCTCCGGGTGCAAGTAGATAAATAGGGACCGCTTACCAGCGGGAAGGTAAACGGCGTTTCCGTGTGCGGCTCTGGCTCGCCAGAGCAGCGATGTCACGCTGGCCACATGACCCGGAAGTGTCTCCGGACAGCGCTGGCCCCTGGCCTCTTAAGTGAGATGGGCGCACAACCCCAGAGTCTGTCAAGACTGGCCCGTACGGGCAGGGGTACCTTTACCTTTACCTTTTAAAACTTAACCATCTTTATAGTTGTGATGGCCTGGGATTCGGACTCGGATGCTGAACCTGAGGGATCCCAGCCTGCACAGGATTCCCCACCTCCAGAACCGGCTGAGCTGGGCTGCAGCATGAGCCCAAAGGGTCCTCACCTGTACTGGATCCTCAGGTGCAGACACCAGCTGAGTCTGCTCTGGCTCCTGAGGTGATGGAGGACCCATTGCCTGCAGGTGTTCCACTCTCAGCCCAGTCAGGGGAAGCTGAGGTTGCCTCTGGGTCCGGTAACCCCCCAGCCTTTCCTGAGCTGCAGAAGCTCAGGGCAGAGAGGCGGAGGGAACTATGTTCCCGCAGGAGGAGTGCTTGCCTCCAGGCCAGAAGAGGCGAGTCACCAGAGGATCAGGGCCACCCTATGCCTCAGGGCAGATAAAAGCCCGCCAGCCCCCAGTCCCAAGTTGCGGGAGCAACATTGTTGGTTGCTAGTTCCTGCCTGAACCCTGTCCTGTTTTTCTGCCAGAGCTCCTGACCCACCTTGGCTCTCTGCTTGCATGCCTGTTCCTGACTACACCCAACTCCCTGCCCTGCAACCAGCTTCAGCTACTGATGACTGCCTCCACGTTGCACCTTTGACCACAGACCAGAGTTGGACCGTTCCTCTCGGGTAACCCATGGGACCGGCACAATAGTGAAGAGAGATACCCTAGATCAAGGATAGTTCCCTACTGACATTTTGGACTACAGCACTCATCAGCCCCAGGCAGCATGACTAATACCCGGGGATGAGAGGGGTTTGCAATCCCAAAAATATCTGGAGGACCCCAGGTTGGCTACCCTTGCCATAGATGAAAAGAGATTGGCATTTCATTCTTCAAGTGTTTACTCCCAGGGGCTAAATAACAATATTCAACATTGACATAGCACACAAAGAAATACAATAGGAGGGAAAATGCTTTTTTTTTTTAAAAAAAAAAAATCTCCATAAGATTCTATTTAAAGAACCAAAAGGAAGATTTATTACTGCAAAGCCATTTTGCGCCAATGAAATTATATGCAGTGACCATGCTGTTTATCTCAGTTAATGAAATAAAGTTCCATTAGTACTGATTAAGCTGACATTATTGACAAGCATCATTGTGATTGCAGCACATTTTTCATTTGTGAGCTATTAGCGTCGCAAGGTGGAGGGTAGCCTGGGGTTAAGCAGAAGATGGGAACCGTTCCTGGACATCTCTACTGAAAGAAGCAAGTGAGCTATAGATGGCTGGATAGAAGCCAAATGGTTTCCCTCAGCTAAGCATCTGTCTTCATTACCGGCTACTGCTCTCTCTCCCTCTAAAGTTTTACTGGAGTTGCATAAGTATATTAACTTGAAACACTCCAGTAAAACCAAAGAGACACTCGGCATGAGATCATGAACTTCTTAATCATTCAAAAGCCTGGAAGATGCCAACGAGGGAAAAGGAGGTCAAGGACAGGCTTCTAAAACTCTTACTATGTCTTCTGGCTCCCCCCCCCCCCACTTTACAAATACCGCTCATCTTCCCTTAGCGCTGAGCTTAAACTGGAGACAAGTTTCGGACACATTTCTGAACCCCCCAGAAATGTGCTGCTAAGGGGTTGACAGCAGATAATAATAATAATAATAATAATAATAATAATAATAATAATAATATATTATTTATACCCCACCCATCTGGCTGGGCCTCCCCAGCCCCTGACTCGGCCCAGCAGGTGTTTGTTGAGGGGAACCTGTGCAGACTGGGACTCTTCAGGATCAGGCCCCAGACTTGGTTCAGATGATGCCTGAGGCAAAGGATCCAGTGCAAACTGAGTCCCCTCTGGTTCCAAGTCCAAGCCCGAGTCCCAGGCCATCACACTGAGTACCTGGGACAGAATGGAGGGGGGAGTGCTGCGTTCTAAAGCTCATCAAGTATCATAGCACATAAACAGAGATGCCATTTTGTTTGTTTTTTGTTTGTTTGTTTTTAAAATCTAAACCCTAATCCCCCTCACAGAGCTACAGTTCCCAGAGTTCCCTGGCAAAGGGGATTGATTATTAAAGCAATCTGGAAATTGTAGGTCTGTGAGGGGAATGGGGGTTTCTAAACAAGCCTCTTTAACAAACCCTGATTTCCAGTTCCCAGGATTCTTTGGGGAATGGCTGTTCAAAATGGTATGATACTGCTTTAAATGTGTAGCGTAGGTGGGGCATACAAAAAGCACAAATACCTTTGCTGCCTTGCATTGATAACATTGCATACTCTCCAACATTTCTCTGATTAAAATAGGGATGTTCCATCCCATAATGATCATTTTACTATTTATACCCCACACATCTTATTGGGTTGCCCCAGCCACTCTGGGCAGCTTCCAACATATATTAAAGCATAATAAAACATTAAACATTAAAAAAAAAACACCTTCCCTATACAGGATTGCCTTCAGACGGCTCAGGGGTTGGATAACTCCATACCCTCCAACATTTCTCCAATGAAAATAGGGACATCCTAAGGAAAAATGGGACATTCCAGGATCAAATCAGAAACTGGGACAGCTTCTCTAAATCAGGGACGTCCCTGGAAAATAGGGACATTTGGAGGGTCTGACATTGCTCTATGAGGAATGAATGGGAAAATAATCACAAGAAATGTTCTTACCACACACACACACACACACACACACACACACACCCTTTGAATGAGTCAAAGAGTGGACTGCTGGACCTTGTTTAATGATGCTTAAGATGTGTTTTAGTCCTCAGGAAATAGCTCATCAGAAACCCTCAGCAGGGATGTAGCTGTGAAGAAATGGGTTGGAGGATTACATAGCCCCCAATCCCCTAGACGCCCCTGTCTTTCTTCCCAGAAACTTTTTTCCTATCCAAGGTTTCTTGATACTGTAGAGGTGACTGCCACCAGCAGGATTCTGAACCTTAACTGGGTTTGTTCATGACAGGATTGATGACTGGTTTGATTGAAGACTTGTGAATTGTTGTTACCTGGCCTTGCTTAACATTGTCTCCTCAGAACATTATTAATCTTGATCCTGACCAGAACTACAGGTGCACATCTACCATAGAATTCATTGCTTGTCACTTTGTGCTGAGGAGAATCAACATGGGAGACATTTCACCCCCTCTGGAGTCACGGTCATGCTGACAAGAAATATTAGAAGTATTGATTTATCCCCTCAGCTATCGCTCCAGTGCAGCATAGCACAGTTACTGTGGACTGTATTCAATCTGAAGTTGTTTGCTTCACTCAGAGGTGCCCCCTCACCAAGTGCTTAGCTGAGCTAAATGTGTCATAAAATCAACACCACTGTTCTGTCCTAGGTAGTAGTCTCAGACAGCTGAAGTTCTAGCCAATGCTTAAAGGTGAGAGAACTACAACTCCCAGAGTGCACTGGAAGAGGGATTGATTGTTAAACTGCCCTGGGAATTGTTCCTCTCTCAGGGGAAGAGGGATTGAGCCAATGGTCCTTCTAGTCCAGATGCCTGGAGGATGCTCCAACCAGGACCCAAGCTCAAAGTACTATTCTCTCCAGCAACTAGTGACATAATAATATCCTCCCTAGATAATCATAATATCTGCATTCACATGGATTTATTCTGTTTTCATGACTTTCCCCTAACTGTTAGGTTCTGCATTGTATTTGAGCTTTCACACAACATAAAAGCCACTTCTGCAACTATAGTTTAGTTTAGTGCTAATTTCTGTGTTACTTGCTTCCAGGAAAAAAAGGGGGGGGGGAATCACAAATAATATGGAAATGAGTGCTATATTCCATGACAGTTCCACTATATTCTGCTAGTTTTGGAAGTGGCTTCAACATTTTGTGAAACCTCATGTGGAAGCATCAAGAAAATGGAATTAACTGCCATATGAATGCAGCCCTTGAAAGACTCCCTCAGAATCATCCTAATAATCACTTTTGCTTACTCCTACTGTTGCATCATTAATAATTTTTTTTTAGCTTTGTTATCGTAGATTCTCTTGTGTCAAACAGGGACACATGTATGAATTGCCTCTCCCTACTATGCCCTAAACTCCTCTTGTCAGCAGAAGTTTAGACATATGGAAGTGGAAACGAACCAAATGGTCATATCTTCAGGCCAGATGAGCATGTCACCCATGGGACAGATCTTCAGCCTGTGTAAGCTGTAGAAGGCGGGTGTACTTTGAAGATTTTTCAATAACAAAAGAGCAATGCATTTAATCACTTAAATGTCGCTGATCTTTGTTTTTACGAAGCAAAGCAGCTGGCGTAGTGAAAGATGCACATGGAGAAATTCAGAAGGATGGGTCATTCATCTTTTGATAATTCATGCGTCTGTGATCACCAGCCCAAAGTGTTTTGAAATAACGCTCACAACACTGGGTGTTTATTATTTGGATCACATACTATAAGAACACAAGCCTGGGGTAATGGGCCATTAGGACAACAGAGAATCAAAGGAACTCAGGGTGAGATGGCAAATGGGTGGCGTCTCTTCCTACAGATAAAGCCAAGAACTCAGAGCCAAAATCTAAAGCAAAGCTACAGGCAGGCAGAGAGCCATGGCTAATGTCTGTTTGAATCCAGGGCTGTGCATATGGGAGAAGCAAGAACCTCTTGGTGTGTTGATGCTCTGAACCTCTTTTCAGGTTGTATATATGGATAAATAAACCAAATACCATAAATACCCAACGGTCTCCACTGTGCCTCATTTCCAAAAGGAAACATGAACTCTGGGTAAGCACCTAGAAGCCCTGGACTCCTGCATCGCTCAGAGATTGGGAGTGGCGTGCAACAATATATAATCCAGCAAAATTAATCATAATTCTGTCTTAAAATGCATTTGTCCCACTGTTCACTTTCTGTTTTGTCATCCTCACAGTGATATTCTAGACGCAAAAAAGAAACTCAGAAAAGTATTAACTTAATGCCATTTCAGTGGCAAGGCACACAATCTCAATCAACATCTGTTTTCCAATTTCCTGTTCCTGGCAGACCAGAGTGACCTCAATAGAAATCTCACTGTGGGGCGGTAAACAAGCAGGAGATCAAGCAATCACGCAAGCAAAAAGGAAAGAACGAAAATCACCACTGCTTCTGTGTGTGATTGTATTCCGGCTGCTGATATTAGCGGGTTGGTTTGCATGTTAAAAAAACCACGCCCATGTTGTGTGTTCTCTCGCTATAATTCATATGAATGGCATTTTGATTTATTTTTATTTGCATGTAAATGTGTGACTTCACTTATCAACAGATACAGCCACAGATGCTTAAGGATAGGGTGAAAGTTGCTGTCATGGAAGGCTTAGAGGACACACCCATCAGGAACCAAGACAAGAACCAGGATAGAGCACAGAAAACACTCCACCCGAATTCAACTAAGTCCACTGCCACTTAGTGATGAAAGTATATAATGACACTATCCACACAGTCACCACAGCTGTGGAAACTGCTGCTTGATCACTGCTACACTAGCCACGGGTGTGTTGCAATTGGTATATGACTTCCACATCAACCTTCCAGTGAGAATGGTTTGGGCTGCATTGCGTGCAGTACTCAGTTGTCTCGGAAAGGGCTGTAGTTCAATGGTAGAGGATCTGCCCTGCAAGTTGAAAGTCCCAGATAGATCAATCGTCTGACTCAGTATAATAATAAATAAATAAATAAATAAATAAATAAATAAATAAATAAATAAATAAATTTATACCCTGCCCTCCCCAGCCAGAGCCGGGCTCAGGGCGGCTAACACCAGTAAAATTACAATAAAAACATAATGGGGGGGGGGGACAATTTAAAATACAGGTTAAAATGCAATTTAAAATGCAACCTCATTTTAAAAGTAGCCCATAGATCACAACCATAAGGGGAGGGAAACATAAGGGTCAGACTGAGTCCAAACCAAAGGCCAGGCAGAACAGCTCTGTCTTGCAGGCCCTGCGGAAAGATGTCAAGTCCCGCAGGGCCCTAGCCTCTTGTGACAGAGCGTTCCACCAAGTCAGGGCCAGTACTGAAAAGGCCCTGCCCCTAGTTGAGACCAATCTAACCACCTTGAGACTTGGGACCTCCAAAATGTTGTCATTTGTGGACCTTAAGGTCCTTTGCGGGGCATACCAGGAGAGGCGGTCCCGTAGATACGTGGGTCCTAGTATAAGGCAGGTTCCCTCCAGTTTTAGCCTAATCATATCTCATTCCTAGTTCAAATCTCCTGGTCTTTGTAACCTTTTAAAAGGAGTATCAAAGAGGGCTACAAGAGAAAGGATGAAAGGCAAGAGGGACATATTAAGGTGTGTGTGTGGGGGGGGTGTCGTTTAAGACAAATGCTATTCACATCACCAATGGGGTGCTTCCAGTCTGCACACTGGTATTTAATTTTATCACATACGGTAGTAAAACTCTGGTATCCCCCCATGATTCCAATGTAGGTATTTTGGTGAAGTGGGATGCTAATCCACAATACTAATTGCCAGTAATATGTCTAGGGGTTTGATACACTGATGATGATGATGATTGTAGATCATTAAGTTTTCAAGGTAGATTTCAAATGTGAAAATAAGAAGAAAATATTGCATACACAAAGGCTTTCTCACCAGGACAAGCGGATCTTTATCGCGAGTAGCTACTTGTTAGGGTTTTAGTCTTGTTTCAAATATATTTGCTGCTTTTGCTTTTTAATTGTTTGCAATCATCTTACATGTTAACTACCTTGAGACAGTTGTTTAGAATGTGATTGATAAATCAGTCAGGAGGAGGACGACGATAATACAAGAACAACACTTATTTCCAAGTAGAATAATAGAATCGTAGAGTTGGAAGGGAGCTCAAGAGTCATCTAGTCTGACCCCTGGCAGAGCAGGAATCACAACTAAATAATTACGGACAGATGACCATCCAACTTCTGTTTATAAACCTCCAATGAAGGAGAGTCCACTACCTCTGGAGGCAGTCCGTTCCAGATTAATTAGTGAATTAGGTAGATAAATGTTGATTGAAGTAGTGTAATGTATATGAATACAAGAACACAAAGCATATTTCTCTATTATTTATATCACCACAATAAAGTACTTAATCTGCAATAAAAGGTAATGTTTTCTATAATTTATTTATGTCTTCAAATAAGGAGTACAGAGTTGTTTGTTCTTGCACCTGTTGTTCCAAACAATGCTTTCTTGGGAAGTCCCTTCTTGTGTTTGATATTCACAGGTACTGAATGGCTGAATAGGTTTTAATGCTCCCTTTGATGGTAACTGGTGTGTTTTAGCAAAAAAAAAAACCCTTATTGTGCATTACAGAGGCTTTGGGGCTGAGAAGCACTCTCTGACTTTCCCAGTTTTGAGCTGTTCTGTCTATCTCAGTAAAGGAAAGGCTTAATGAAATTGAAGCTCAGAATATTATGAGATACTACGGGAAGGGCACTGGTATCTTAAAGATCAAAATGTAATAACTTTTGGAATTGGTTTTTAATCGGTAAATTGCCACACTTGCCTGGCCTTGAGAGCAGAGCAAGTTACAATATAAGTCTATCTGTGCTCTTATTGGTATTGTCACCTAACAAATTCATGGGAGAAATAAAAGCAGGATTATTATTATTATTACCATCATCCTAGCTGAATGCCAGGCTCTCCACATGGACGGGAATAATAATAATTCTGCTTTTATTTCTCCTGTGAGTTAGTTGGGCGAAAATACTAATAAAAACACAGCTAGAGACAAGGCACTTCCGACCTGATTATAACGGCAAAATGATCCAATAGGTGTGCCCAATCTTGTTACAAGGCCAGCCAACCGGCTTGCTGCAACAATATAAAGATGAGAAGCATCCCAGCAACATTTGTCACTAAAAACTTGTGGCATGGAGACACGCATCTAGGCTGGGCTGGGATTCATTGACATCACACCAAACATTACCAGTTCATTTCTGGTTGATAACTCACTGTTTGTCTCTTGAACTTTCTTTGTTTCCTCTCTCCCTGGTTTTAAATGGAGGCACGAGTTTAGGAATGTTCATATGTTACATGGAACACAGGCACCATATCTCTCTCTCTCTCTCTCTCTCTCTCTCTCTCTCAGTACACACACACATTAGTGTTAAAACGTGTCCACTTGTTGAATTGTGTAGCTCAACTACTGTGTACACAGTTGCACAGACTCTAGACTCGCTGAATATTAAACAACATTGCATTCGACAAGTGTAAAATCTGTGCACCTGTGTACACATATTTGACCAGTACATTTGTACGTTTATTCACATGTAACGTTCAACAAGTGTACAGACGGTGTACCTGTGTACACAATAGTTGAGCTGCACAAATAAAGAAGTGCACGCTTTTCCACACATACACTTACTCCTATGTGGAGTGTCATGCGTGAACAGCTGTACAAGTGTACAGTTCAACTATTTGTGTATATTACTGCACACAAACCCTGATAAGAGCATGCTCATTCAGTGTATGAGCTAAATACGTGAAAGGGACTTCGGCCTTCACTTGAAAATCAAATAACAGGACCCTGTTTCAGATGGGCCACTACATTAACTTTGTAATCCTATGTATGTTAATTCAGATGCAAGTCTGAGTTCATGTTAGAGGATTACAACCTTTTATGTGCAGTACACCCATCACTATTTCTAGTGGGGGTGGGTCACTTACACATTGCCAAAACAGAGAAAATACATCAGACGTGTATGCATGCTTGCATAAAATTAGCACCTGCTAATTAAAATCTATAGACCTGCTGGCCTGTGCTCAGCCTGCAGTCTGGGTACCAATGGTTGATGGCAACTTCAAGACTGGGTCTGCTGCTCTCCCCTCTTGCGATGCTTTAGCTTTGAACTGGACTTGGACTGGACAACCCTTCAAACAAACGACTTCTTCACCACCCTAGTTTCTGAATCTGAATTCTGAGGAGAATTTCTACTCCTAAGGGGTTCTGCTTTTAAATAAACCCTACTTTCTGCCAAGATTGCCACACAACTCTGCTCAGTTTCTTTAGAGATTATTTGTTAATCTGGGCAAAGTCACGTAAGAGCATTACCGAAGTGCCAGAAGTCTTGACCAGGACGATAAGTAGGGCTAAGTTTTACAAGATTACAAACGCAAGGGCATTCTAGTAGGTATCACAGAGCTAACAGTGAAAGTAGGAACATATGATTTCAAATTAAATGGCAAGGAGCCCCCATGAACATTCGCAGCACTTGGTTATCAATAAACAGATAACAGATAATGGGTCACTGGCCCATTTGATTATTCCAAGACCACCTAACAGAGCACTTTAGGACAAACTCATTTAGTTGTAGCTTTTGTAGCCCAGCTGGCGAAGGTGCTTAAGTGACAAGCTAAAGCCTTTATCTTACACTTGTCCAGTTAGCAATGATCACTCCCCACATTAAATGGGGACACCCTTTGCATCGTCGCGCACAGCCCCCTGGACCCTATGTGGCACCATTAGCACAGGCTTGACTTTGCCTTCCCCAGGTCTCCACCTACCTCAGCCAGTTGCCCAATCCCGCCTGGGGAGGTGTTGCCAAGGGGATCAGGCCAGGTAGGGGGAGGGAACACCTGCTCACACAATAGGGGGGGGGATCTTACCTGGGAATCGTCAGTTGGCTCCAGAGTTTCTCCCACCCTACCCACACTCAGTTAAGACTTCTTTTGCAGGTTAACCTTTTCTCCACAGGTATGCGGGCGCTGTTGAAGGGCCAGAAAGGAATTCTCCTGCATTGGCAGGTTTGCCTTTCCTGTAGCAAAACATCACAACTTTGGCGGTATCAGGCCTTGGGCGGAATCCTTTAGTCTATCTTTGTGGCGGCGATACCAGGGTTCCCCGTTTAACAGGTTGTTTTGAAGGGAGGCTTTGGCCATATGCTTAGAGGTTGTCATTGCTCCCCCCTGCGATGGCGGCGTAACATATGTTCTCCAGAGCCAGCCCATTCCCCCCCCCCACTGGATAACCCTGATGTTCCCCAGATCCCTGGTGGGGGACTGGGAGGGATAAACGCCCAATGCCTGAGCCAAGGTCTACCCACATCTGAAATATAATAAAGCTGTGGCCAATTTTAATCCCATAGCACGTTTTCTTGCGTTGTTATTCCACACGGGGGCCACCCAGGGTTTGGGGGACTCCGCCTGTCCAAGCAATGGAATCTTCCATCAGTTTTTAACCCTTGCTGAGTACAAGACCCCAAGAATGGGAAAGGGACTCATGGGAAAGGGACTCGGGCATGATGCAGATGGGCCCTCCAAACCTGCAACAATATTGTTTCCTTTCAAATGATTTGTTTTTAAATTGGAAACCCTACTCAACAAACATCTCAGTTTGTGCTTTTGAGAGGGGAGGAGGAAGTGAGGAGAGGGAGAACAAGGCATACTGCCTTTGCTTCTGAATTAATGCAAAGGGTTTTTTTCCTGCCACTTGCCAAAAATGACAGGAAGGAAGGAGAGAAAAACGCATCAAAGGACCCCAACATGTCAAAAAGAGAGAGGAAAAACTGTGATCCTTTAGCAGGCACTGGTTTTAACTCTGTTTGTGGTAAAAAGCTTTCTGACTCAATCTGCTAGGTCACTGCTTGTTGCCTGAAAGTAGAAGAGAAACAGAACAAAGAAGAGAACAGTTTTTATATGGGGCTGCCTTTGCAGCCTTTTCCAGCTTTGTGGGGAGAAACGTGGCAGATTGCATCCAGGCTGTGCATATGTGTGCATACACTTCAGACACTATGTTCTGCTTAGAATCATAGTATCCCACAGATGGAAGGGCCTGGAAAGGTCATCCAAGCCAATGACCCCAACTAATGCAAATATCCTCTACTACTGCATCTCTGATAGACTGCTATAGTGCCTTCCAAAGCAGACTGTTTCACCATCAAACAGTTTGTGCCATCAATGTTGCTGTTGTTTAGTCGTTTAGTCGTGTCCAACTCTTCGTGACCCCATGGACCAGAGCACGCCAGGCACTCCTGTCTTCCACTGCCTCCCGCAGTTTGGTCAAACTCATGCTGGTAGCTTCGAGAACACTATCCAACCATCTCATCCTCTGTTGTCCCCTTCTTGTGCCCTCCATCTTTCCCAACATCAGGGTCTTTTCCAGGGAGTCTTCTCTTCTCATGAGGTGGCCAAAGTATTGGAGACTCAGCTTCATGATCTGTCCTTCCAGTGAGCACTCAGGGCTGATTTCCTTCAGAATGGATAGGTTTGATCTTCTTGCAGTCCATGGGACTCTCAAGAGTCTCCTCCAGCACCATAATTCAAAAGCATCAATTCTTTCACGATCAGCTTTCTCTATGGTCCAGCTCTCACTTCCATACATCACTACTGGGAAAACCATAGCTTTACTATACGGACCTTTGTTGATAAGGTGATGTCTCTGCTTTTTAAGATGCTGTCTAGGTTTGTTATCGCTTTTCTCCCAAGATGCAGGCGTCTTTTAATTTCGTGGCTGCTGTCACCATCTGCAATGATCAAGGAGCCCAAGAAAGTAAAATCTCTCACTGCCTCCATTTATTTCCCTTCTATTTGCCAGGAGATGATGGGCCCAGTGGCCATGATCTTCCTTTTTTTGATGTTGAGCTTCAGACCATATTTTGCACTCTCCTCTTTCACTCTCATTAAAAGGTTCTTCATTAAATGACACCTCATTAAAAGGTGTCATCAATAGGCCCATTCAAAATCCATTTTCTTGAAATTTGAACCTAGTAATTCTGGGCCTATACAACGGAGCAGCCTTCCCCAACCTGGTGCCCTCTGGATGTTTCGGAGAACAACTCTATAGTGATTGGGAATGGTAGTTAAATGTTGTCTCCAACTATGGGTTGGAGCTAAGACTGCAAAATCTTCCCAAGAGTCAAACGTAGAGAGGGACACGTGGGCAGTGATTTTTAACAGACAACAGTGGAAAGCCAAGATGGCTGTGGTAGACAGAGACTACCGGAGAGCGTGAAAAGTTTTGTGGAACTTGAAGTTACTTGCGAACAGTGTTCATGGCCTACATTCTCCGAAAATGAAGGCTACCATCATGACGTTCTACCTGTGCTGGTGCTTTTGAAGAGCATCTGTGGCGATGCTGTTCCACTTAGAACCTTGAACTGGTGCACTTGCAATTTCCCACCTGTGACTCGCTTAATGCACCAGCTCATTTTTCATTCTCCAGAGGTGAAGGGCCAGAGGCAGGGCTCCACTTCACATAATTGGGAGGCCTTGTCGAAGAAGCACGAGGCACCACAAGAGTCGGTTTTCCAAGTGAGACTTATATTGACAGTATAAAACGTCGAGCTTATTTGGGCAAAAATATCTCAGCAGTACTGACAGTGGTAGCTTTTGCTTCACTCTTTTCCAAGAAGATGGAGAGAGAGAGAAAGAAATAGAAAGAAGGAGAGAGAGGTGACTATCATTAAATGTCCTGCAATAGAAAGGAACCCTGGCTGGTTGCTGTGTAACTTAAAAGTGAGGTACTGAAAAATACCCACTTTGCGAAAATGGTAAACACCGTACATGCTAGGGATTCAAGGCTTAAGGTGAGGGAGATATTTATGGCCTTCCATGAAAAGAATATAAAAGATGTGACATTAAGGGAATTTATCCCACCTCTGTGCCCAGTCTGAGCCCCCCCCCCCCAGCTTCCTGCTATTGAATGCATATTTATCTGCTTCTTAAAGTTTCTCTCTCGCAAGGTGCAGTCATTTTTACTTATAGAGATTTCCATTCTCTGAATGCTGACCCTTATGCTAGCCAAAAGAGAACCACATGGAGAGAGAACAGGGTGGCCTTTGAGGCTCAGGGGTTCTTTGCAGTTTGCAGAAGTAGAAAAGAACTCTGTTTTCCAACACCTGCTCCTTGAGCATGCAAAGAGGGAGGTCTGTGGTGGTAGAGTATTTGTCTTACATGCATATATTTCCCAGGTTCAATCCCCAGCATCTCCAGACAGGGCTGGAAGAGAACCCTGTTTGAAACCATGAAGAGCTGCTGCCAGTCAATGCAGGCAGCACTGATGGTCTGACATGGTAAACCTCCTATGTTCCAAAGCAGCTTCCCTATCACTTCCCTTTAAGCAGACAGAGCAGGCACACAAATCACCTGGTCTCTTCCCATACCCTCCAACATTTCTCCAATGAAAATAGGGGTGCCCTATTGCATCATCATCATCATCATCCCCACCCATATGACTAGGTTGCTCCAGCCACTCTGGGCAGCTTCCAACACATATAAAACCATAACAAAACATTAAACATTAAAAAACCCCAAAAACCTTCCCTATACAGTGGTACCTCGGGTTAAGTACTTAATTCATTCCGGAGGTCTGTTCTTAACCTGAAACTGTTCTTAACCTGAAGCACCACTTTAGCTAATGGGGCCTCCCGCCGCCGCCACACGATTTCTGTTCTCATCCTGAAGCAAAGTTCTTAAGCCGAGGTACTATTTCTGGGTTAGTGGAGTCTGTAACCTGAAGTGTATGTAACCTGAAGTGTATGTAACCCGAGGTACCATTGTACAGGGCTGCCTTCAGGTGTCTTCTAAAGGTTGTATAGTTACTTATCTGCTTGGCTTGGGGGTCGCATGACTCCATACCCTTCAAGATTTCTCCAATGAAAACCGGGACATCCTAAGGAAAAGCTTCTGTGAATCTGGGATTGTCCCTAGAAAATAGGGATAATAGGGAGGTCTGTCTTCCTCACTACGGTGAGATGTAGAATTAAATTTCTATTTAAATTATAGTCATTATTTCCAGATTGGTGTCTGTAGGTTTACATTGCCATATGCACATTTTATGCAAATGTTGTGTGTGTATACGATGCAAATCTTCTCTTGGCAATACATAAATAGCCATCCGAGTTGCTTTGAGGACAGAACAGGAGGACTCCCTTCACACAGCCGCAAGCTCCTTGGAAAAATACAAATGTCAAATCCAATAAATAGATTTGTGTAAAGGGCATACCTCTCATAGGTGGAACTGAAAGTACATTTCAGTCTAATAATTCTGAAAAGCAGCCTACAACATTACTACATTTGAGCCCAAAGGGAATTTTTGTAGTTCAAGTGTAATCTTCTGAAAAATAGGATGGATAATGAAACTGCATAGTATTACAAATGACACTGCTTCCTATGTTTGTTATGTTCCCCCAAGGCTGCCTCTGTTTGAGCAAATGGGATCTTGGGAGTTTATATGGGGATGGGGAGAGTTTGTATTGAGAAGCGGAAAAAGTTCAGATAATAGACCTTCAAATCTCAATTGAGCTTGTTCCAGGTATTTTTTTTAAAACAATAGAATTATAAAATGTTGGGGGGTTTTCTGTGGGAGAAAGGGCAGTTCATTAAAACATTCTCATTCACCTGAAGAAGCTTTTTCATCCATCCCAAAACTAAAATGGAATATCCCACTCCAGGAATGATTTAATCAAGTGAGGTTCATTTCACGCAAACCTATTAAGTTAGAAAAGTCTCTTGCACGTGAAGCAATGGGGTGGAATTACAGTTGCTAATTCTCACTGACAGGCTCATTCAGCAATGGGAAAAGGCAAGCTACAATAGAGCAATGATGAGTTTCAAAGAGAAATATGTGGCAACTAATTACTTTTAAAACCGTGGTGAGTTGATAGGACTACTTCAGAGAGAGGTCTCTTTTGTTCCTTTTGTTTCAATAGCAGTGGAATGCAAAATCACAATTGGAGGTATCTGTGAATACACTTTTTGAATGAAATATTATTCAGATATCCACGTAGTCATCTTCATGTCCTTTGTAGAGAAATATATATTTAAAGTTACGCAGCAAGATGAATCAAGGGGCTTAGTTTTCATCCTCCAAACAGCAGCTTAGCCAAATAACCACATGGCGGCGACAGCAACAACAATCTTTTTTCATTGCAGAAGGAATAAATCCCATTGACACCAATGGGGCTCAGTTCTGAGATGCAACATCTATCTGATAGGAAAGTGTGACAGCCCTGCCCAGTTGTCTTAGCAAGGATGTTCCCTTCGCTTGACATGCTAATTTAGGCTGACAAAGCTTGCCAATTTGTTCATTGCCCATCAGAGTTTGCCAGCAAGATCATTTCCATTATTCAAATGGCAAGGCATTATAAAGGCTGGCTTTCACCCAAGCCACAGAAAAAGCCTTTGGTAATGTTGTTCATTATCTGTGATTCAATCTTAAATCATACTAATTCTAGAATTTTCATTGTAATCTATAAGAGCCCATTGATTTTTTTGTTATATTATATTGTTACTGTAATTTATTTTGTGAGTGCATGTGTATTGCAGCAAAAGCCAGGGGACATGAAGTGGGTGGGGCTGAACTGGTCCAGGATCCATTGGATCCCAACCCAGTCTCATTGCAGTTGGATGACAACATTGGTTCCAATTCAGGGCCTATTACTGTGCCAACTACTAGACAGGGGGAGGCTGATATGGCGTGGGGATGACCTAGGCTCACCCATTGAGCCTCATGGCTAAGCAGACAATCAGATTTGTCTATTCCTTTTCTAAGTCCAACACAGCACGTAGCAGCATGACTATGTAACTTGCACATCTTTATTGTGCTACAGCATTATGCCTGCCATCCTTTCTTCTTTCTTCTGTTGTTGCATTACAATTAAACTGAGGAAAAGTATATTCCAGGCCTAGCGCCAGCTGCACAACATCCTGCTGGGTCCTAACAGGGCCCATCCTGCCTCGGGTCTCACTAAACAATTCTTCCTCCCAGATTTCTTTCATATGTTCTGGACATCTGGGTCTGAACGCTACCATTTTAATTTCTGAAAAATGCATTGAAGATAGTTAGGTGCATGGTGAGAAATGTAAATGACAGGGTCCCCTGGAGGGTACCATTTTAGTTCCCCACAATGCCCACGGCACAAAATTGCTCCAGTGCATTGTGGGAAAGTTAAATAATGGCTCCCAGGCATCCTAGTACCTATTGGAACATAACTTCCCACTGGCATTGCATTGCCAGTTAAGCTAGCCATGGGTTCTCTGAAATCTGAAGAATCTCTTCTGATTGGCTATGTTCTAGTCTTTAAAAAAGGTAAAGGTAAAGGGACCCCTGACCATTAGGTCCAGTAGTGACCGACTCTGGGGTTGCAGCACTCATCTTGCTTTATTGGCCGAGGGAGCCTGCATACAGCTTCCGGGTCATGTGGCCAGCATGACTAAGCCGCTTCTGGCGAACCAGAGCAGCGCACAGAAACACCGTTTACCTTCCCGCCGGAGTGGTACCTATTTATCTACTGGCACTTTGATGTGCTTTCGAACTGCTAGGTTGGCAAGAGCAGGGACCGAGCAATGGGAGCTCACCCCGCCGTGAGGATTCGAACCGCCAACCTTATGATCAGCATGTCCTAGGCTCTGTGGTTTAACCCACAGCGCCACCCACGTCCCATTCTAGTCTTTACTAAGTACTTAATCAGCCATCATATCCTCTCTCATACAAAAATATGGGGAAGTTAGGAAAGAGAATCTCCCATTTGAAGAAAGGCATAATTGCAAGATTCTATGACCTTTGGCTAAACTTGGATTGGAACCAGGATACATGTATGAGAAAATGAGTGTTAGATTTGGATCATATAATAACCAGGAAACAATGGCACTGGATTTGGGACTACTTCCATTCTAATATAATTTCAACAGACCTAAATGAGCACTATGTTAAAATCCTCTATCAATGGCATTTAACTCCTTATAAATTGAATTTAATATATAAATCAGGATTGGATAAATGTTGGAGATGGGGATTAAATAAAGCAGATTACCGTATATACATATCTTTTGGAGTTGTTTTCAAATAGAAATATTCAGGAAATCCATTCAGACTCATATCTCTGATATGTTAGGGTATCATATGTGCTTGGAACCTAAAATATTTCTGCTTGGTTATCTAAAAGATGTTATTCTGGAACATGAGCAATAAATAGTGTTCAACTTTATAACTGCTGCAAAGATTGTAACAGCTAAAATTTAGGGTGGGGTGGAGCATATCTCCTATTATATCTGAATGGATTGAGAAAATTTGCTTCACAAAAAATGACTAACTTATTATAAAAGAATACATATAAACCAGCCTAACAGGTTTATGGAAAAATTGACATTTTTGTAATTTTTTGGAACAACAAGTTCAGTGAGGCTGCCCAACCTTATGCTGCTTTCATCCTGCTGTAACAGTATTTCTTTATGCTCTTTATCTTTAGTAACAAAAATTTCTTTAAAAAAACAAAACAAAGTAATTCCACCTAAGTGAGCTAGACTTCAGATCACCCAATGAGCAATATTAGATAGGTTACTGTGGGGAAAAAATGTACTATTTTTTTTTTATTATAGTGAAATGCACCACGGATTCTTTTGCTCAAGGAATGTTTCGAAGTGGGTGGAAAGGCATAATTATTGAAAGGAAAGCTAAATAACAAACCATGGATTAAATGATGACCAACTTCTAGATGCAATATGAAGGCATACAATTAAAATGCTATTTATGGTAGCATTTGAACAATGACTAGACAAGCCAGGCATCAGGGAGGGCTAATCCTATTAACTCTAATCACCACTGTTTCCTTGTATACAATGTGTTGGCAGAGCAATATGATTCAAATAACATTATATCATTACATGTGTATCCTAGTACAATATGCAAGGGTCAAAAATTACGCCTTAAGAAATGCATTCGTAAGCAAATCCTTTGTGCTGGGAATGATGCCCTTGTAGAATGGGAGGGTGAAATAGGGCCATAGCTCAGTGGTAGAGATCCTGTGCGGTGTCCAAAAAGGTCCCAGGTTCAATCCATGGCATCTTCAGGTAGGGGTAGAAGAGACCCCCGTTTGAAACCCTGGAGAGCCTCTGCCAATCATGGTAGATGATAACTGTGCTAGATGGCCCAATGGACTGACTCAAGGCAGCTGTTTCGGTTCCTAGATATTGCCAAACCCGTGATCAATTGCTGCAAAAAATGGATTCATAAATTCATTGACATTTCTGTTTATTGCACATAAGGGATTAATGGTACCAGTGTGGTCTAAACCACTGAGCCAAGGGTTTGCTGATCGGAAGGTTGGCGGTTCGAATCCCCGCAACGGGGTGAGCTCCTGTTGTTCAGTCACTACTCCTGCCAACCTAGCAGTTCGAAAGTGATGGTAGATAAATAAGTACCGCTCCGGTGGGAAGGTAAACGCCGTTTCCATGCGCTGCTCTGGTTCACCAGAAGTGGCTTAGTCATGCTGGCCACATGACCCGGAAGCTGCCTGCGGACAAATGCCAGCTCCCTCAGCCTATAGAGCAAGATGAGCGCACAACCCCAGAGTCGTCCGCGACTGGACCTAATGGTCAGGGGTACCTTTACCTTTACAACAACAACAACTTATTTATACCCCACTCATCTGGCTGGGTTTCCCCAGCCACTCTGGGCGGCTTCCAACAAAAGATTAAAAATACATTAAAACATCAGTCGTTAAAAACTTCCCTAAACAGGGCTGCCTTCAGACGTCTTCTAAATGTCAGATCGTTGTTGATTTCTTTGACATCTGATGGAAGGGCGTTCCACAGGTCAGGTGCCACCACCGAGAAGGCCCTCTGCCTGGTTCCCTGTAACTTCACTTCTTGCAGTGAGGGAAAGGCAGTAGCTGATCTCTCTCCTTTCTCGCCTGATAGAGCCAGACAAGAACCTGAATCTCCTGAAGTTTCTCACCCTTTTTGAAACCTGGAAAAAATGTGGTACACATGGTACATTTCCCTCTGAAAGTTGGCCTAAATTGGCATATATAAACATGTAGAATTTATGCAAATCTGAGGACATGACTGAAGTCTTTCAAGGACCTCACAGTACCATCTACTTTTTTTTTTAATAATATTTATTAAAGATTTTCAAATATAACAGAAAAAGAAAAACATCCAAATTTAAAACCTAATTTTCATTGGCATCCTTCCAGGACTTCCCCTCCCCTCCCCCTCTTGTATTCCAATTCTTTCAAATAGATTCAACAAATTCTTACCCCAAATTTTAAAATTATTTATCATTGACCCAATTTAAAAAATATTTTCCCATCCCCTAAAATCGACCTGTTCCCTTCCATGAGTTCCCCTCTTTAATATGCAATACAGATTAAAATAAACAGAAAAATAGAAAAAAGAATAAAATGTAATTTAACACCCTTTGGATTCCAAATTTCCCTCCCCCCTTTCCCGGTTGCGATCCCAATGTCTGTCAATATCTACTGTCATCCTGGAGCTCCCACATCTAAACCACAGTCCTTCACCAGTCCGCTTTGCCGTCTTTTTATTAGTCTTTGCCGTCTTTTGGTCATCTTTGATTTCACATGTCCAATCTTGGAAGGAGTCTATCTTCCAACTTTGTCCAGTTCTTGTTATTCTTCTTGTTCTTGTTGTTCTCTCTCCTCCTCTTTTTTTTTTTTCCTGCTCTCCTGCACAAATGTTCTAATTCCAAAAGCTTCTAATTCCTCTGCAGAGGCTTTGTTATTCAGGAACAAAACATTACGTCAAGTCCCTTCCATTCTTCAATAGATAAATCTATTGTCTCCTTTAGTGTGTAGACCTCTGTAGACAAAATAGTGTTCCATTTCTGCAGTTTCCCAGGAGATAAAAAGTCCTATTCAAATTTGATGCCAACAATACTTGTAGTGTCCCACAGCTCCTCTAGAGGGATTATAGTAGCTCAGTTTCCTTCCCGATCACACCCAACAGTCAAAGTAACTTATTATTCCTTGTTTTAAACAATTTATATCCAATTTGTAACAAATGTGACCAGCAAAGTCCTCGTAACAAAGTTCTCTTTTTGTTCTTCCACTTTGACAGCTCCTTTGACAGCTGTCGAAACCTCTATTTCTCCTCTCCCGGCGCTCTTACGGATCGCTCCCGGGGTTTCCGGGGGGGGGGGGGGTTGCCTTTTAATTCACATTCCACTTTTCTCCTCCAGCCCAGTCTTATAATTTTCCATCGCGAAGTTAATAATTTTATCAAAAAAAGGTTGCACTCGATCTTAGTTGTCAAATCCTTTGCTTTAGCTCCTCTACAACAGGGGGGAGGCTGACTTCCTTTTTGCACCTCCCCCGCTCGCTCCGAATTTAAAAAGAATTTTTCCCCTTTTTTAATCCAAGTTCCAATTACTCACGGGTTATTCTTTTAAAGTCCAAATTTTCAATGGAAGAAGTCAGCGCTCTCCGTCGAATGGCATGCGGCTTCGCTCGGCAGGGGAAGCGGAGGACTCACAGCACCACCACCCCCCTGTCACCCGCTCTGCAGCCTTTAAAAAGGCTCCTTCGCGGGTCGGGGGGACGCAAACGGTGCCCGCCGAGTCACCATGCCCATGGGTTTCAGCGCCCATGGTTTTTGAGGGTCCCCGCGTCGCCGGCGCGGTAGAACCCAGCCCCTGCCGAGCAGGCTCCCTCCGGAGCTCAGAGGGAGTCCGCCATTCGGCAATGGCGCCAACCCGGAAGTCCAAGGACCTCACAGTACCATCTACCACCTACCAGATCCTTTTAACTGAACTTGCCATTGGACCTGGGACCTTCTGCATATAAAAGCATGTGCTCTACCACTATGCAATGGTTTTCTTTCTTGTGGAGCTGTGGAAACCTAGTAGTGCAAGTCAGCTGATGTTCAGATGTTGAGAGTGCACCTGTTCCTTTTTTTTTAAAAAAAAAAAATATTAAATTTTCCAACATACATTTATAGTATCCAATCTAAATTTATCACATATTTTCTCTTTTAGACTTCCTTCAACCTCTCTGACAATCATCCATTATTCAAATTTTTTTAATACACATTTCCTAATTTTATATTGCATTTTATAAACCTTCACACACTTAGTTTTCATCAATACAATAGTCCTCTATCATTTACAGAACTTCTTGAAATCCCACTAGCGTTATTTGCTCATCACATACACATTTCAGATAGTCTGAAAATTTTCCCCAGTCTTCAATGAACTTTTGATCTCGTATATATCTGATCTTTCCTGTTAGTTTGTCCAGTTCAGCATACTCCATCAGTTTCACTCTCCATTCTTTGAGGCAGTTGTTCCTGTTTCCATCTTTGGGCCAATAATATTCTCGCTGCTGTTACTGCATATTGGAAAAGTTTACAGTCCATTCTATTTATTTCATTTCCTACTATTCCTAAAAGAAAAGCCTCTGGTTTCTTAACAAACGTATATTTCAACAACTTTTTCATCTCATTATATATCATTTCCCAGAAGCCCTTCACCTTCTTACAATCCCACCACATATGATAAAATGTTCCTTCTTTTTCTTTACATTTCCAACACTTATTACATGTTTTATACATTTTTGCCAGTTTCACAGGTGTGATGTACCATCTATAAATCTTTTTCATATCATTTTCCTTTAATGCAGTACATGCCGTAAATTTTATACTTTCATTCCACAGTTTTATCCAATCATTAAACTGTATATTATAACCCAAATCTCTGGCCCAGTGTATCATAACCGATTTAACTTCCTCATCTTTTGTATACCATTCTAGCAAGATTTTATACATCTTGGACAAAATTTTATTTTCATTGTTTATTATGAGAGTGCACCTGTTCCTAAGGTGATATTTCATTTGGCGAGGTCTGCCTTTCCCTCCTCCCTCCCTTATAAGGGCAGCGTCGATCATAAGCTCTCTTCACTTGTTACTCCCATGAAGAATGTAAGCGTTGTGACAGAGGCTGTGTGGCCATGTGTTTAGCCCCACCCCAAAGCTCCTCGGCTCCTCCCTTTCCTACTGCAACTGGGAGGAGCTTCACAGCTTTAGGACAGACCAAAGCAAGCAACATCTTGAGATGACCTTAAGCAGTTAGGCAGAAGCAGCTCACCAGCTTCTGGTCTCCATCCCGGGAAGCAACTGTGACCCACCAGCCAGGAAATAAACCTCGCAGATCCACCTCACCAGCAAGTGACTCCTGTGATTAGGATTAAAGAAAGAGGCATTGCTGGAGTTGTACCAAATATTCGTCATGCTCAAAGTAGACCCATTGATATTGATAGGGCATGCCGCATGACCAAGCTAGGCCCATTAATTTTGGTGGATCTTATCTGAGTAAAAAGCTTCAATGGATCTCTGTTCTCACTGCAAGAGATGGCGGATGTTGCAAAACAGAGGTGGAGAAGGCGTGTATTTCACAGAATGAATATTTTATCGAGAGATCTATTTTGAACAAAATTTGCCTAGACAGCTGAATCATACACATCATTTCCCCGCTTCCTTACTGCTGACATTCTCACAGCATCCACAGTTTAGATGAGCTTCTTTTAGGAGGGCGGGTGATTAAAAACAGCTATGCATTTCTGTAAAGAAATACTAAAAAAAAAAAAAAGCATTTAAACAAACAACTGGAACATAGGAAGCCGCCTTACACTGAGTCAGGCGATTCATCCATCTAGCTCAGTGCTGTATCATTTACACCGACTGACATTGTCTCTCTGCATATGAGGCAGGAATCTTTCACTTCCCTACCTGGAGATGCTGGGGCTTGCACAGGGAACCTTTTTCATGCAAAGCAGATGCTCTCTGTTAATGAGCTACCACCTTTCCCCAGGAATTCAGCCCAAACTATTCTAAGGAGTGGGATCTGTAGGCTTTGCTCCTTTTTTGTGCAGGACTGAAGCTGTTCCCAGGGTCCTGCATGCTGTTCACCTCCCTGTGGGGGCGCTTCAGAAATTTGCACAGTATGAAACTCTACCTCTTTTGTGTCTGGTAGTAACTATGTGCAGCCATTGTTCCTCACTGATGCTGCAGCAGTAAGTCTCTCTTCCCCTCTGTTTCTATATTCCAAATGATCCCAGCCAATCAGACATCACATACTGGATGTGATGCTGTGACATAGCTATACAGCCCCTAGCCAACTAAGATCACCCAGGTCAAATTAACCTAGTGTGAGAGAAAGACCTGTGCTGATTACTTCAGTGATCTTAGGGGAGGAGGGTGGGACAAAGCCTCTAAGAATCAAATCCCCTTCACAACAACCCTCTGATTTTATCAGCCTTTTCACAATGATGCCTGGAAAATTGGCAAAAGTGTGGCTGTATTTCAGTTCTGGAAAATACTTCCATGGATCGCCACTCCTTCCCCACCATCACTTAAAAGAAAATCAGCTCAGGGCTGCTTTTGACCCAAATATGAGTCTCATTCTGGACTAGAGATTCAGAAAGCATTCGGATGCTACTTTCTCTTCCCAACAGAAGGCTGAGCCAATATGATCGATCAGTGCGCACTCAAGTGATCTCACCACAGTGAGTCATCCGTTAGACCAATTGATTTCTAATGATATAAAAGCTGAAGAAGCTAAGAGGGCAAAGGTCAGGGATAGTTATTCGGCAAAGCTGCTGCCCACGAGACACTGCCAGGCACAGCAATGTCAGTGCCCTCAGCTACAACGGCAGTAACTAATAAGGGTCAGTGGAGATCAGAGCTTAAGATCAGAATGTTCCCATCCCAGATGGTATAGGAAGGCAGATCCAAAAATAAGCATTAAAGGCATGATTCAGTTCGGCTTTCCTGTTAAATGACACAAATCCAAGAGAGACTTTCTAACTTGTATGTGTAAGTCTGATTATATATTCAACTTTCCCAGCAGCACGACTGATCATTTTCGTAACAACTACAGTGGTACCTCGGGTTAAGTACTTAATTCGTTCCGGAGGTCCGTTCTTAACCTGAAACTGTTCTTAACCTGAAGCACCACTTTAGCTAATGGGGCCTCCTGCTGCCGCTGCACCGCCGGAGCATAATTTCTGTTCTCATCCTGAAGCAAAGTTCTTACCCCAAGGTACTATTTCTGGATTAGCGGAGTGTGTAACCTGAAGAGTATGTAACCCGAGGTACCACAGTAATTGTAATTTACAATGAAGATGCACAGGACTGTGCTGTACTATGGTGATTTCATATTTTGGTTTCTATTTTAAAAAATACAATGTTTGTATGAATCCACTTTAGCAATGCTACAGTCTCATCGTATGCATGTTTAATTAGAAGCAAGTTGCATTGACTCCAGGGAACATGAGATTGTAGACATATTTGCAGAATCAGAAAGAAACCTTGACTGAAATTTAGCTAACCTGGTCTCAGTTCCATAGGACAGAGTTAGTTTGTACTGCTTGGTTTGCATACAGAGAGAAATGAAAGCCTCAAACAGCATCAAAGTACGTTTGACAACAGCTCCCATAATCTCTGACAGTTTGTCTCTGAATAACAGCTACTGGAAATTTCAAGTGGAGATTCTCATGTCCTCCTTGCAGGCTTCCCATTTGCCACTGAGAGAACAGGATGTTGGATGAGACAGGCCACCGGCTTGATCCAGCAGGCTCTTCTTATGTTCTGCCAGGGACTGGCTGGATGATGAGGAGTGATGGGAGGCACCAGCTTGGGAACCCCAAGGGACACCTCAGAGGTGGAAAGCCAGGAGCCAGGAGACTGGTGGTGGGACACTGAGGAGAGATCAGAGGGAGTTGCTGGATGCTAAAGAGGCAACGGGCTTTAGTGAGCAAGGAGAGCCTGTAACAGGGAATAGTTCAGACTCAGAGGCTGAAGCAGAGTAGGAGGAGGGGGCAAGAGGCTGCAGAAGAATCCCAGGAGTCTGTTTCTCCTGCTGCAACATGCTCCCCTCCCCCATTGTCTCCAAGGGCATGCAGGATGATGCATAGATTGGAACAGAGATTACAGGTGCCCAGATGCAGTTTGAAACTGTTTGGGAAACATTCATCAAAGGAGGAGACTTAGAGGGGATTGAAGGCAGGGACAGTAAGTCCTGGCAACTGCTCTGTAGGGGCAAGACTTGCTGGGTGTTTCTGAGATGTATGCAGGTTTTTTGAATAAAGAGTTAGCTTCTCTGACAAACTCTGCTTCTTGCTTGCTAACCTGCATCTGACTGCAGCCCAGACACGTTCTTACAACATTAGCAACATAGGAAACTGCCTTGTAATGAGTTGGAATATTGGTCCATCTCACTCAGTATTGTTTGCATTGACCAGCAATGGCTCTTCAGGGTTTCAGACAGAGGTTCTTCCCAGGTCTACCTGCTGAGGCCAGGGATTAAACCTGAGAGCTGCTGGATGCAATGCAGATGCGCTGCCACCAAGCCATGGGCTTTTTCGTGACATTTGCCATGCTGGCTGGACTTGAAAGCTGTTGAAGCCTCAAAATATCAGAAGGGCCTCCCTGCCACAAGAGAATTATATCAAAGCTCCATCACAACCATGGTTGTGAAGATTTCCCTGCAAATGTATCCACCAATAGGGGGAGCCCTATGATATACATCAATTAAGAGCACCCCCAGGGTCACCAATGGGGTTGTGGCGTGGCCCTAGCCCACACCCTGGCTTCGGACAGGAACCACACCCCAGATCCCATATATATATATATATATATATATATATATATATATATGCATGCCTGTGTCATTGCATGCAAAATCCCACTTCTCTCTTATCTGATTGCATGACATGGATGAATAAAGGTCTTGGAAGACAATTCTGTTGCGTTTATCCCAGCAAGCAAACATGGTAACACTTCTGGGAATTAAATCAATGCATTTCACAAATGTTTTATTCATCAGCCCTATCATGATAAGGAAATGTGACACTTTGTCATATTCTGATCTGAAAGGCCAGAAACCAAAACTGAAATGCAAAACGTATACAGAAATAAACCAAATGGATCCCCACCCCCACCCCAAGCTCTGTATTAGGATGCAGAAATGCCTCATTTGCCTGTGCTAGACCAGAAACAAAACTGAGGTTAAATTCCAAACAAACAAACAAGCAAATATGATCACAGAGCAGATCCCAACCAATTACCGTAGTCTATGGTCCAGCCCTCTGCGACTTAGAGAGATCCTCCTATTCATTTCAGAGCTGCAGAGCACTTATCATACAAACTGGCTCATTGCTTCCTATAACCCACAGATATGCTTTCCCTAGGTGGATTGCCTAAGCTATCATATCAGAAAAATCTTTCTTTAGCTGCTGCTGCTGCTGCTGCTGCTTCAGCCCATGTGAAATATTCATAACGTGCATCCTCTTATCATGAAAGGGTATGTCAGGCTATCAGGGAAACTGACTGTTTAAAAAAAGTGGGGGCGGGGAGCCCAAGCCACAAAAATGAATGGAAAGAAAGAAAATCCAATTTAAGTTTTACTGGAGATACTTGAAAATTGGTCATCCTCCATCAGGGCAGATCCAGACGTTCAGTGGAGCACATGGCAAGGATGTTGCAGAATTGTTCCCACATTTAACCGGAATGGAGATAGATTAATTATCACCATGTTTTATTTCCACCATGCACAATTGTTCTCTTTTCAGCCATGGATTCTGTGAGCTGTGGATGGGGAGCTGATGGCTTTCCAAACATTGTTGGGCTCTTAACTCCCATCAGCACCAGCCAGCATAGCCATTGGTCAGGGGTGATGGGAGTTGTAGTTCAGCAATCCTTGTGTGATTTGGTACATATATGCAATGGAATGATGCTGTGTGGCATCAGATTTATGGACTTAGGTTTAAGTAAGAGGTGTGCTGAGAGGCTGCATGCTTATATGCACTGTTAGGAGCCAGGCAGCCATGAATCACACAGAGTGAGTGAAGTTAACTCTGTATTAGAAGAAACAGGATCTGCTCAGGAGTCCTGGGCCTATTGAGCACAGCAGCTCTTCTTCGATAGTCTCTGCAACTGCCTGACAGGGGCAAGACCTAAGGGCCCCTGCTTTCTCACAGCCAGTGGCGTAGCGTGGGTTGTCAGCACCCGGGGCAAGGCAAGTAATTTGCACCCCCTAACCTGTGGATTTGCGCCCCCTAACCCTAACCCCCAGATGTTGCGCCCGGTGCGGCCGGCCCCCCTGCACCCCCCACGCTACGCCACTGCTCACAGCTGCATAAGTCTCCAGGGTTTTTCCCAAGCAATCTGAGACTGCACTGGCATGCCTGCCTTTGTTCCTCCCACTTCATGCCTCTTCTGGTCCTGGGAGATTCAGGAGGATGGGAACTTGGTCACAGCAGGAGGGGGAGACCCCATGCTTCTTCACCAGCCTGATTCATCTCTGCCCATTGGCAGCTTCAGCTTCAGCTTCTTATTCTGATACTAGATTCCCTGCTGACTAAACCCTGCTACCTTTTCAGCTTCCAACACATCTTCCTCCCAGTCTGCTCCCTCTTCTCTCTTTGACCACTCCTTGTCATCCCACCACCAATCTCCAGCCTTCTTCCCATGGTGGTTTTCCACCTGGTGCCTCCCATAATTCCTCTACATCCAACCAGACCTTGACACACACTTACCTGCAAGTCCCGTTGTATTGCTGTATATGGTAAGTATTGCTGTATAAAGACAACACATAAGATGGTGACTCCAAGACTCATCAGATCCACCTTCACCAGTGTAAAATGTCTATAAATCACTTAGACATCTCTGTTGGCATACTAATTAATTCATTAACACCTCTTGCATTGAAAACAGCGGTCATTGAAATCTGACCATATTTTTGGTGTTAAAACTTTACCATCATGACTATCCTTTTTAAAATAATGCACTATACCAGTTTTAGATAGTTTCCGTCAAATAGCTACAAAAACATGTTGGTAGCACATGTTGCCTCAAAAATATTTTGTTTTGCTGTGTAATGGGCTATGGTTTTGGTTTTCCACTGAAACAGAGCCTACAGCTGTTGTGTGGGATGTGATTAACTGATGACTGAATACACAGGCGTCTAGAGGAACATGCTTCGGTGTGTATCAGAACTTCCTTGCAAGGGTGTATGAATGCACAAACATTAGAGGCAACAGGGAACAATCTACCAATCTGCTGCTGGTGAACCTTGCCTTGCAAAAATGTGCTTGGCAAAAATATGACCCTTTGTTTACAAAGATTAGGAAAAATCCACACTAAACTACTGATTAATTTTAATGAGAACTTTAAAAATAAGTTGCAAATTGATATGGAAACACAGAGAACTAAAAATGAAGAAATTAGCAACAGAGAGAAGCCAAAACTGGCAGATTTGCTTATTCCTGTTCTGTGGCCAGTGGAAGTCTAGCTAAGATCAAGCTAATTTTAAATTTAAAATATTTCTCTTTTTTCTGCCCTTCCCCCTACTCTTTTGGGAAAAAATGTATTAAAGAGCTGAAGTACCAATTATTCTACAGCCAACCTTTCTTGATACAAGCAGAAGAGTTAAGTAATCCAGGAATGGGATATACATTTATTTGTCTATTTTTAAGCAAGCAGTTTCTTTACTGACTACATATATCACATCCAGATACCCTGAAATGTCACAAAGTGTTAGGTGGGCAAACCAGGAAAGGGTCTTGATAGGAATTCACTCAGCAAGTGAAGTGACACAAAACTATATTTAAGGGGGGAAATTTAACCATGTCCCACATTAAAGAGACACAGCATTTTAAACAATGCCAACCATCTATGCAAGTTAATGAAGAAAGCATCACCCAACTAAAAATAGCCTACTGTAGTTTGTACAATACCAGGATGTTGCCTGGCAGCTATATCTAGGCTTACGGGAGACAGATGATACAACTCAAGAGTAGATGGGTATGACACTAAAAGCAGCTGAATGGAAGTTTCTGTTTTGAGCACAGACAAAGAAACCAACATGGTAAGAACATCTAATGTGTCCATCCAGTTCTTCATCACTCATCATCATAAAGGCGTAAGTAATACTTGGAACTGAGAAGGTTTGCTTTTTAATTTATTTTATTTAAAAAAATAAATCTCAACATTATTCCAAGTGGAACATATGGCAGGTATTTTGCGATCCTTAAAAAACATTTTTTGAATGTAAGAGAAAGTGGAATAAAAATGTAGCAGGTGTTCCATGTTTCACAAGAGTTTCCCTCTATGGTTAAGGCAGTGCTATGTTAGAAACAGGGATGCGGGTGGCACTGTGGTTTAAACCACTGAGCCTCTTGGGCTCACTAAGGTCGGCAGTTCAAATCCCCGCAATAGGGTGAGCTCCCATTGCTCTGTCCCAACTTCTGCCAACCTAGCAGTTCGAAAGCATGCCAGTGCAAGTAGATAAATAGGTACTGCAGCAGCGGGAAGGTAAATGGTGTTTCCATGCACTCTGGTTTCCATCACGGTGTCCTGTTGCTTCAGAAGTGGTTTAGTTATGCTGGCCACATGACCTGGAAAGCTGTCTGTGGACAAACGCCGGCTCCCTTGGCTGAAAACGAGATGAGCGCCACAACCCCATAGTTGTTTTTGACTTGACTTAACCGTCCAAGGGTCCTTTACCTTTATATTAGAAACAACAACATTTCCGTAATGTCTAAGTGAACAAAATAGTTCCCACTGCTGTCAGGAACATAGAAAGCTGCCTTATACTGAGTCAGGCCATTGTTACATCTAGCTCAGTATTGTCTCTACTGATTGACACTAGCTCTCCTGGGTTTCAAGCAAGATATGTTGGCATCTCTCTCCCATCCTGGGACCCAGTTGGCTGAGCTGGTGTAAGTTCTGAAAAGGGGACATTCTAGGGGCATAGGGGTGGGCAGACGTGGCATAAGGTAAGCCAGGAAAAAGGGCGATGTAACTCAACACCATCTTAAAGGTGTGTTTTCCCTCTGACAGTTCAGCCAGATGCAGATCCACTGCTGAGCAGAGTTTGAATCTGGTGTAACTTTACACAGGCTGAGCTCACACTGGCTTGCTTTAAGACAGCTTCTTGTGTAAAGGATTACTCCCGTAGAATATCTGGAAGAAATTTTAAGCATTCATATCCCCACACAGCAGAGAATGTGAAGGTTGTGAGGAGCAGTATCATTCAGCTATCAAAAGCCTGGGTGTACAAAGATGTTTTCAAATTCCTCACAATGTCAGTAATGATGGGAAGGGACACACCTCACCAGGGAGGGTATTCTATGAATGGGAAGCCACCACCAAGAAGGCCCTTTCATGGGTTAGTGTCAACCAGGCAACACCCAGTAGCGGCATTACCAACGACTGTAGGTCTTCAGATGGTTGATACTGTATTTTTACTCAAAGTATACATTGGTAGATGTGTTTTGTCTCAAAATGTGCATTTAAGACACTTTCTGATATTTTTTCAGCCAAGAGCTGCATCTCAAAATTCAGAACAGTGCAAAAGTCAAATGATAACTATGTTCTGTCCACCCATTATTCTGGGAAGCACAACTCTGTTTGGTTCAAAAAGATCCAATTCCTCAGTCATCCCAGATGTTTGGAGCACAGACAAAACAAATTGTATTTTCTCAGAAAACTGCATCCACTGGCAAGTCTTATCTGAGCTACTTGAAATGTGCATTATACATGAATGTAAATTATATATAAGTGTTTCCTTCAAGATGTCCTGCATTTGCATGAGTAATTACTTCTTTACTGTTGTCCCTGGGCATGTGCCACTGGGGGGAAAGGTTCTCATGATCATTTAAAGGCACAGGGAAATAGAATTGCTGTTGGGATAGCGTTTATTTGTACCTCTGAGTGATCTAAATGGTCATCGGAAGGAGTGGGGGGAAGTTGCATGAATATTTTCACATTAGATGTTGGCCATGCCTTAAGATACTACAGAGAGGAAGAACATTCACTCTTCAGGTTCCAAAGATGGCAGATTTTATTATCCCAAAGAACTTGTGGATAAGACAATATCCCACCCCACCCTCCGCAATTCTTAACTGCTTTACATATCAGAAACCAGGAGCATAAATAAAATAGTGGCAATCTGGCCAAAGCCAAGCACCCTTACAGCATTTTGATTTCCATTTAAACATGTATTTTAATGTCTCCCGTTGAAATTAATGGAACTTTCCAGTGTTCAATTTTGGCTGAATTGTGTCGAACAACCACAACAGTGAGGCTCTAGAGATAACTCAAATTGCTAGGACTGTATTAACTGCCCAAGCACCAAGAAACTGTTTTACATCCTGATTCCTGGATGTATTTACATTTATTTCAGTGTGAATTGCTTTAAAGTCTCAGGTGCACAGACTTAGGCTGCAATCCTAAACACACTTAGTAGTTAATAAGTCCCACTGAGCACACTTACTTAGTAAGAATGCTTATTATTTCAACACTCAGTATTCAATACTCGGTACTGCCAGTACACATCAGCTGAATGTTGTACTAATCAATAGTTGGGTTCTGCCAAGGGATTGTTATTGACATAGCTATACATTCAAAATGTTTGTTGTCATGTTCCAGATGGACAGCTGATCAGCAGAAAAACACAGCCTATAGCTATGTAACAGAACATCCAATTAAAGAGAAGTTAGATAAGAAGGTTGGCTGTTTCCTGATCTTGTAGCTTAATTACTGTATTTAGAAATAGGTCAGGTCACATAGTTTCTTTTGGCACACCCCATGCTTGCAAAACTTGGTAAGAAGATTACAGAAAGATTTGGTCTCTTAAATTTGACTTTATGTCCCACAATGAGGATGCTTCACAGTGCTGGCGTTACTGCATTAGAACCCACATTTCAAGGTTCCTGCATCACTTCCAATGCCTGTATCACTACCTAAATATTTTTTTTTTTTAAAAAAATATTTATTAAGATTTTTTAATACAAAAATGCAAAAGTAATAAACAATATAACATATATCATAACGTATTGTCAAAACTTCTTTGGACTCCCTCACGTCTCCCGCTCCCACTTGCATCATTACAAAACTTTTTCCAGCAATTTATCAACTTATTTACATTCTTAAGTCTTATTCATTTAATTTAATCTGATAATTCTCCAAACGTCTAATTTAGTGGTGCTCAATTGTTTATGATCTGGCATCCTTCTTAACATTCAACCAAATTACAGTGTTTTTGTAAATAAATCCTGAATTTCTTCCAGTCTTCTTCAACCCTCTCCTCTCCCAGGTCTCGGATTCTGCCGGTCATCTCTGCCAATTCCATATAGTCTATCAGTTGCATCTGCCATTCTTCCAGTGTGGGTAGATCTTGGGTTTTCCAATGCTTAGCGATGAGTATCCTTGCTGCCGTTGTTGCATACAGGAAAAAAGTTCTGTCCTTCTCTATCACCCTCTGGCCGACAATACCCAGGAGGAAGGCCTCTGGTTTCTTAGGGAAAGTATACTTAAATACCTTTTTCAACTCATTATATATCATTTCCCAGAAGGCCTTCACTCTAGGGCACGTTCACCAGAGGTGAAAGAATGTTCCTTCATTCCCTTTACACTTCCAGCATTTGTTGTCAGACAAATGGTATATTTTGGCAAGTTTAACTGGGGTCATGTACCATCTATATATAATTTTCATTACATTTTCCTTCAAAGCATTACATGCAGTGAAGTTCAACCCAGTGGTCCACAACCTTTCCCAGTCCTCAAACATAATGTTATGCCCAATATCCTGTGCCCACTTTATCATAGCCGATTTAACCATTTCATCTTGTGTGTTCCATCTTAACAGCAAGTTATACATTCTTGAAAGTACCTTAGTCTTAGGTTGTAACAATTCTGTTTCCAATTTCGATTTCTCCACCTGGAACCCTAACTTTTTATCATTTTTAAAGACTTCTTTAATCTGAGCGTAATGTAACCAGTCTCGCACTTTATCCTTCATTTTCTCCAAACTCCAAATTGTCTCCATCTTTTTCTAGTATTTCCCCATATTTTGGCCATTTGGCCTCCATATTGAGTCTTTTTCGGGCCTTAGCTTCCAGAGGTGATAGCCACCTTGGAGTTTTATTTTCCAATAAGTCTTTATATTTTGTCCAGACATTAAACACTGCTTTTCTGACAATATGGTTCTTAAAGGCCTTATTGATCTTAACCTTGTCATACCATAAGTATGCATGCCAACCAAAAGCATTGTTGAAACCTTCCAGATCCAGTACGTCAGTGTCTTTGAGAAGTAGCCAGTCTTTTAGCCAGCAGAAAGCTGCGGCCTCATAGTATAACTTTAGGTCTGGCAGGGCAAAGCCCCCTCTTTCTTTCGCATCAGTTAGTATCTTAAACTTAATTCCGGGCTTTTTGCCCTGCCAGACAAACTTAGATATATCTCTCTGCCACTTCCGGAAGCACTCCGTCTTGTCCCCAATCTGTAGTGTTTGAAACAAAAACAACATTTTTGGCAATACATTCATCTTGATAGCAGCAATTCGGCCTAACAAAGAAAGTTTCAATTTTGTCCAACTGTCTAAATCTCTCTTAATTTCTGACCAACATTTTTCATAGTTGTCCTTAAATAAATTCAGATTTTTTGCTGTTATGTTTACCCCTAGGTACTTTACTTTTTTGACCACATTTAATTCTGTCTCTCTCTGAAACCGTTCCGACTCTGTATCTGTCAAATTTTTCCCCAATACCTTGGTTTTCTGTTTGTTTAATTTAAATCCCGCCACCCGACCAAAGTCTTGAATCAATTGTAATACTCTTTTCGTACTAGATTCTGGCTCCTGCAAAGTCAAAACTAGGTCATCTGCAAAAGCTTTAAGTTTGTATTGTTTCGCTCCGACCTGAATTCCTTCCACCAATCGGTCCCCCCTAATCATATTCAAGAGCACCTCCAGAACCAAAATAAATAACAGAGGGGAAATAGGGCAGCCTTGTCGTGTTCCTTTTTCAATTTTAAACTCTTCTGTGACCACATTGTTAACTATCAATTTAGCCTTTTGTTCTGATTATATTGCATCAATCCCATTCTCAAAACCCCGTCCCACTCCCATTTCTTTTAAGTTTCCCTTCATAAATTTCCAGGAAATATTGACAAAGGCCTTCTCCGCGTCTATAAAGATTAACACTGCTTTTGTATTTATATCTGTTTGAAAGAGTTCCAAAATGTCAATAATGTTCCTTGTGTTAGCAAACAAGTGTCTACCTGGGAGAAAGCCCGCCTGGTCCTTATGAATTACTTCGTTTAAAACTTTCTTAAATCTACTTGCCAGAATATCTGCAAATATTTTGTAATCCACATTTAAAAGAGAGATGGGACGATAGTTCTTAAGTTGTGTCTTTTCAGCTTCCGATTTTGGTATCAATGTGATGAAGGCTTCTTTCCACGAATCTGGTGCCCTCCTTCCCTCCATAATTTCATTGCTAACCTCCATCAGTGGTTGTATCGGGTAGTCTTTTAGTGTCTTATAATACTTGGAGGTCAGCCCATCTGGTCCTGGAGATTTGCCCAATTTCATGTTCTGAATGGCTTGTTCAATCTCTTGTCGTGTTATTTTACAGTTCAGGATTGATCTATTTTCTTGTGACAATTTTGATAGTCCATTTTTTTCCAAAAATTGTTTAATCTCAATCTCATCTTGCGGCCCTTGAGTATATAATTTTTTGAAATATCTCTGGAAGCACTTTCTAATATCCACAGGGTTCTGGATGTTTCTTCCTTCAATCTCTAAATTTGTAACTGTATTTAATTTTTGTCTCCTCTTCAACTGCCAAGCCAGCAGTTTTCCACATTTATTCGCCGATTCAAAAGTTTTTTGTTTCATTAATTTAATCTTCCACTCTATTTCCTGGTTTATCAATTTAGAATATTGTGCTTGATGAAGTTTAATTTCTCTCAACGTCGGCTGTGACTTCGGATTTAATCTTAGCTTCTTTTCTAATTCTTTAATTTTCTCCAAAATTTTATCTTTCCTCTCATTTTGTGTCCTTTTCTTTACAGCATTCTGTTGTATCAAGAACCCCCTCATCACTGCCTTGCTTGCGTCCCAGATAATACTTTTTTCCACCGTAGTGTTCATGTTTATCTCAAAATAGTCCTTTAGAGCTTTTTGGGCCTTCTTGATAATCTCCTGATCTCTAAACAGATTGTCATTCATCTTCCATCTAAAGGAGCCGGTTGGTATTAATGTCATATCCATCTTTACTGCATTGTGGTCGGAGCAGGTCTTTGGACAGATTTCCAACTTCTTGACCTTGGGTGCCAGACCTGTAGATATCCATATTTGGTCGATTTGGTCCAGGTCAGTTGGGCTTCAGAGAAAAATGTTCCCTCTCTTCCCAAGGGGTTCTTTATCCTCCAGATATCAATCAAATCCATATTGTCTGTCATTTCAAAAAAGGTCTTTGGTAGTCTGCCATCTTTTGTAACACTTTGGCTTTGTGACTTATCCATGTTGGTTGATACGACCCCGTTCATATCTCCCATCAAAATGATGTTGTTGTAGTCCAGATAGTCCAGCATGGTCTCATGCAACTTCTTATAAAATTCCGATTTCCCCTCATTTGGTGCATAAATTCCTAATATCAAAAATTTCTCTCCTTGATATTGTATCTCAATTGCCAAAATTCTTCCATGTTCATCTTTGAATAGGAATTTGGGTGACAGGCTCTCTTTTGCATAAATAACCACACCTCTCTTCTTTACTCTGTCCGAAGATATAAATTCCTGGCCCAGTCTTTTGTTTATTAGCACTTTTCTATGGAGCCTAGTCACATGTGTTTCTTGCAGGCAAATAATGTCCAATTGTTCTTTTTTTAATATATGAAATATTTTCCTCCTTTTTTCCGGGATGTTACAGCCATTTATATTCCAGCTCAGAAGTTGCAGAGACATCCTGAAATAATCTAGTTATTTTTCCAGGAGTGGTATCTTGTTCGCTAAGTCTTCAGGTTCCAAGGGTGCCGGTACCGCCGGTGCTCCAGGCCCAAAAGGTAGTTCAATTCCTTTTTGAAGGTCCTCTCCATATGTAGTCAGAAATTTGTCTTTATCTTCCAGTGTTCTAATTTTAACCTTCTTCCCTCTGAAGGTGAAAGATAATCCTTGGGGAAATTCCCACCTAAAGATAATTGAATTGCTCCTAAGCAGTTTAACCAGTTCAAGGTAGGCGGATCTAAGGTCCAACAGTTGTTTAGGAATATCTTTGTAAAACTCAATTCTTCTATCCAAAATGTCCAGTGACTTTCCGTAATGTAGGCCCAAAATCTTATCCCTTTCCTCCTTTGATCTCAATATTATCAAACAGTCTCTGGGCTTTTCTTTCTTTACAAGTCTTCCAAGTCTGAAAGCAGACACAATTTTAAAGTCCTTTTCCTCTAAATTCCAGAACTTGGAAAATTCTTTAGTCAGAAACTCAGCTAGGTTGCCTTCTTCCACTTCTGGTATCGACCTTATCCTTAAATTACTCTTCCGGTTCCGCAGTTCTATCATAGATAGATAAGTCTGATGTTCACCTACTTGTTTGCAGAGTGGTCTTACCTCTTGTTCTAAATTTTCTAATTTTTGACTAGTGTCCTCAGCCAATTTCCGATTTTCTACTGTGGCCTCTGTCAACTGCCCAATTGCTTGTGTGTTCTGTGATACTTGTCCAGTTAATCTATTTAGACATTCTGTATTTTGTTCAATTTTGGCTGTTTGTTCATCAACTTTCTTGTCCAAAGATTCCCCTCTCTTGTCCAGAGATTCCAATTTTTCATAGATTTTCTCTAGGATAGAAGCAGCTCCTGAGGCCATATCTTCCAATTGTAGCTGCTCAGTTTCTCCCTCTCCTGCCCTTGGCAGAGAAGCAGCTTCTTCCTCTGAAGGCAAAGTAGGTACAGATGATCTACGTGCCTGCGAGACTGAGGTTAAAGTTGTCAAAGTTGCTTGTCTAGTTCTTCCCCTCCTTATTGTGCCACTCATTCCAAAGTTATCTAAAAGTCAAGGTCAAGCTGAGTTGTTCCCATGAGAAAGTAGTGGCCCAGAGGAAAACAATCAAACAGGAGGTCGGGGAAAAGGAAAGTGAAATAAAGTCACTGCTGTAAATCCCAAATCCTCTAGGGGGAGCTTAAAATGTCTCAAGGGAAGAGTCCAATTCTAATAAATTTACTAGAATCAAATTTAATGTCCAAGGACCTTCAATAGCAGGTTTTAAACAGAGTTGGTATTAACAGCCACATTGTATCAGACAGTGCATACTGGTACTTCAGTTGATGTTTCAAAGTAACAAGTCCAAACCCCATCAGATTGTTGCAAGTTCTAATACACAATAGCCAGATCTGCAAAACTGACAGCTCAAGTTGCTCAGGCAGCTCCAGCACCTGGGTTTCTCATCCAAATTGTAGTTCCAATAGAAGAAAGTTAGCTCAGTCCAAGTAGAAAGAGAGGTCATATGATTAATGTCCTTATTTTGTTTAAAAGCAACTTCAATGGATGCTCAGATCTTTTAGATTGAAAGTTTCCTCTAAGCCTCCACCCCTCCAGCTCTTTACTTTGAAGTTCAGTAGCAGCGGAAGATGGACTTCCTGTTTTTACGTCTCTCCGCTTTCAGCCAAATTCAGTGATTTAGTCTCAAATTATAAAAGTCCTTCTTTACTCATGGGTTGTTGCTTTTTTCTGAGTCAAAGTTTCCAGGAAAAAGGTCAGCGCTCACCGGCAGCAGCTGCGCGGCTTCACTCCACAGATTTGCGATCAACTCACAGCGCCGCGATACCCCCTCCACATTCTGGAGCCCCTTACGGGGTTCCTTCTGCGTTTTGGGAGCCGCTTCTGGCGCCCGCCGAGTCTCAAGACCACAGGCTCTTGCTGCCTGTGGGTTTCCGATGTGGGTCTCCGCTTCGCCGTAGCGGACGACCCAGTTTCCGCGGAGCTTCCTCCTCACGAAGTGAAGAGGACCGCCATTACCGTTCGCGCCGCCTCCGGAAGTGTATCACTACCTAAATAAAGACTGCTTCTCTTTTTCCATCTTGTTCCAGAAAAACATTGCTGTCAAAATGTTGAAAAAACCCTTCAATCAATTATGATGGGGCTTTCTAGAGCATGTTAGGTGCCATTACCAGGAAGGAGGTGCTACAAGATTCTTTTACTGTACAACATGTCTGGGCAGAACATAGACTCATGATCTGCTGATGATCCATTAGGCAGTTTCTGATGGTTCAGTCTCTGCCTGTTGATTCCTGGGATTCTTGCAAAGACTTCTGGCCTTGATCTGACCAAGAAAAGAACTTGTGTTCTTTAAACAAGTGGGCATAGCCTAAATCACTTATTAGTTATATCTTAGCTGTTAAGTGATTCTGACTATGAAAAACTGCTTTGTAAATGTAAAACACATTGATGGACATTGACGGTTCTGCTAACGGGGGTGAGAGTCAACTAACTGGTCCCACTGGTGAAAGCCTGTGGAAGGACATTTTCTAGCACAATAGGGTCACCCCTCTATTCCCCACAACCTTTGGGATTCAGTCAGGGAGTTGGTAGAACCCCCAAAACAGCACACAGGGCAAGGGTGTTTCAAATGACCTAAGACCACCCGTTTATAAAGAGTTAAGATGGAATAAATGTAGATTTTTAAAGAAAAAGATATGCAATGCAAAAGTTACAGAAATCCAACTAATTAAAAAAAAATAGAGTGTTAAGAGAAAGATATGCAATGAAGAGTGTATAGAAACACAATATATTCTTTTGGAACAAAATAAGAAAATAAAGTACAGTTGTACCATGGTTCTCGAACGCCTTGGTACTCATCCGTTTTGGCTCCCGAATGCCGCAAGTGAGTGTTCCGGTTTGTGAACGTTTTTTGGAAGCCGAACATCCGATGTGGCTACTGCAGCTTCTGACTGAGTCAATCAGAAGCCGTGCCTTGGTTATCAAACGTTTTTGGAAGTTGAACGGACTTCTGGAACAGATTTTGTGTGACAACCAAGGTACCACTTTAGGTTCACATGCCATTCATTTAAGCAGTCTCTCATTTCACCAAACTCTCAGAAGAATCTTACTCTTCAGTAGTAACCCTTGCTCTTTGTTTGCCTCTCCCAGGTTTTCAAAGCTTTTTCTTTATCACACTGAGATATACCTAGATCTAAAGGGCCTCCAATCTGGCAAACTGCAGTTATAGGCTACCTTGCTCTGCCCAACAGACTACAGGAAGTCATGGAGTCCTTCAGAAACTTCTCATCTGCAATGAAATTCCCTCTTACCAACTGAGCTTTTTGGGTAATGCCAGGCTTCACAAGTTAGCCCTATAATCCCAAAACAGACAAGACAGATATGCATTCTCAAATAACACACAATAGTCCCTACAGGAAAAGTCCATACAAACAGTCCAGGTCAGCAAATTCCAGTTCCTTTACACATACAAAGATTGGCATGATCATCTAACAGCAACAAGGATGTAGACTAATACAGAGAGAAGGAGTTCTTTAGGGATGCATGTCCCAAGTTGTCAAGATCAAACAAATATGCACCGAGATAACATGAAAAGTTTTACATAGATATAGATGGTTTTCTTTTTTAAAAAAAAATGTAGTGGGTAAATACCAAATTAAATGAAGGAATAAATATGATGATCCAAAAATATTGTCAGTGAACGTAATCGTAGTTCCTGTGGCCCACTGATATCCTTGCTATTCCTTTTCAATTTATGTAAAAGAAAATGAGACAGCAATTTGGCCCACGTGGAGACAGCAAGTGTCAGTCAATGAAGAGGTAATGTATTATCTTGCTCCATTATTTCCTGAGTATGAAACTGAAAGTTATTAGTATGCTTGTCTGGGTAGATGGCCAGGTTGCTAAGGGCACTTTGTGGGTCAGAATATGGGTTGGCCTTCCTTATTCTCTGGGCTCTGTGGCAAAAAGGTTCATCTTGTAGTAGGAAAGCAAGGCCAGGGGGCTGTGCAGCTCTTGATAAATGTTCCCTGGTCATTTATAGTCCCACAGGATCCTTTGGCTTAGATCTTCTTAACAATGTGAAGACGAGCCATTTGTTCTCCTAAGTGATAACAGTTATTTCCAGCCTGAAAGTGGACTTTATAAGGTTAACTAAATGTTGGCACTGGGCAGGAAGGTGCCGCCAACCTTTGAAGTACACCCAGAGCACTCTGGAAATTATATTTGTTCAGTTGGCCTAGAAATGGTTTTAAAAATAAATGGAGTGCCCCCCCCCCCACGGATGAAAGATAAGTGAACAAATTTTCCGCTTTTGCAGTCCTTATTTGAAGCATTTATGTTTCTGTCCTTATTTGGGGGCATGCTGTAATCACCTGGAATCCCCACCTGGAATCATGATGCTTGTAGCCCCAGATGGAAAAGGCACTCAGACTGTCATTTACTACCTGGGAAATGGCCCATCCTGCTTCCCTTGTGTTTTGCTGGAACCCACAGCTATGTGCTATTCCCTTCCGCAAGGTGAGACACGCCCCCCTGTTTGTTTCTTTTACTTGGGCTGCAGAAAGGGTTAACATACAGTGTACGACAGGGTTGGTTGTAAGCAAAATAGAGATGGAGACCAATTTTAAGTTGGACTCCCAAGGTTATCTGGTTGACTGTTGTGGGAAACGTGATGCTGGGCTAGTGTCACAGCTTCCGGGAATCGAGTCCCTCCGATAGTGGCAGCCAAGAAGTAGAAAAACAAGAAGAGTTCTTACCAGTCTTTCATTCAATATTCACAGAGAGAAAGAGAGAGAGGGAGAGAGAGAGAGAGAAATACTGTCTCTCTTGGATAATGGCGTTGCTCCAAGTAAAGTCCCACCCCCTCTGTCTCTTCTATTCTTCGTCATCCCTGTGCCGGCTAATCTGTGCTTTCTGCCTCTGAGCTTTCTGTTCTACTATTCTCAATACACGCCATGTACTGGGAGAGCGGGGCTCATGAATGCTGTCTAAAGACACTGAGTCTGTTAGCTGTCTCTTCCCTGGTGCTTCTTCTTCATGCTGCTCTTCCAATATTTCCCAGCTTCTCCCCTCTGCAGCCTCTGAACTATGACCTTCTGCAAACCACTGTTCTAAATCTATACTGTCTCCCTCTTCTCTGGGAAGTGCAGGAGGGGGACCAGTTCCTAACAGCTAGGTAGGACTTTGGTCTGCTTCAGTACAACTCTTCATATGCTCTTACAATTCCTGATTTAAAAGTATTAATCACAGTATCTCTTACACTGTCTGCCTACAATGTGGCCATCTCCTCACCCTAAAGGAGAACCAATGTCTTATTCAGCAGCAAGTCATTCTGGATCTGACTGTGCTTCACTATTTGCTACTAAATTCTGACCTAGGCCATTGTCTAGTGAACACATCTGAGGCATAAATTAAGAATTCATATTTCAAAAACCTGTTCAATGCATTTGTCTTTAGTAGATTCATATCTCCTTGAGGGAGCACAACTAGGAGTCAACACAGACCAGTTATCTAGTATGCTGGACACATTAGCGCTCGGTTTTGTCATACATTTAAAACTTTTATAACAAGAAGACAGAAATGTCCTGCTACTTTCAATTTCATCACTCTGTTCCTCCAATGTCTTTGTTTAGAATAATGATGGCCCTAAAGGCATCCATATAATTAATTCTCATACATGAAATTTCCCTAATGTGATTATCTCTTCCTGCAGTAATGAGGTTTCTACTCTGGCAGATTTGCATGTCGTCCTGCTCTCCTTCTTGCTTTTGCTGTGCTTCAAAGTGAAGAAGAACACCGATTTAGTCAGAAGGACCAAATGCTCCTTTGCCCCTAAACCATTCTGGGTTAAAAGCTATCGCTCAAATAGATAATTTACCTTAAATGCTGAGGAGGGGAGGGAAATCACATCTGTAGCAAATTGAGTAACAGAGCTCTTGATGCAGAGCTAAAATACTTTTTCAGTGCTAATTGCTGGACAGAGGAGGAGAGTGAAACTCTGAATGTGTGTGTGCTGCATGTGTGTATTTGTGTGGCATGTACATGTATGTATGTATGCATGGGTATCAGTATTTGTGGTGGGTGGGTGTTATATGTGAGTAGCATTCAGACAAAAAAAAGGTCCCCCAATCTGTGCAGCATTAATATTTTTGCCTGGTTTTTAGAGCACCCCTTGTTGAATGAAAATGTGCAGGATGTACTTTCCAGAAATAAGTAAATAAAAATTTAAAAGGAATAATCGTCTGGTTCAGTGCCTGCTGGTTTTTGTTGGCATCGGTCTCCTAGTTTAATTAAACCATAAAACCTAGAGATACAGTGAATTCACAGATGTGCACTCATCACTTGAGGACTGAACTGGTACCTGCATTTCAGTTCTCTTCTTCAGATAATTTGGAGAGCAGCATTTAATATTCTTCCCACAAGAATCTTGAGAGGCATGTAACACTCACCTTGCCCTTCGCAACTCTACATCTTGCCTGCCATATTAAAGACTTAATATTGTAAGCAACTAAGTCCTGCTCAGAGTCTATCCGATGAAATGAATGAACCTACATTAGCCATGTCTATTCATTTCAATGGGTTTACTCTGAGTAGGAATAACATTGGCCGCAACCCTTGGCATGTCTATATAAAGGAACAGTCTTAACTCTTCCTAAAAATGTCTTTAAAGATAAAGGATATTTTTCCATGTTTGCATCCACACAAAAGGCCTCCTATGGCCTTTTTACCTCTGTTGGTCATAATGAGGAGAAAATATGGGTTGTTAATGCAATGGTGTTAAGTGGCTCAGGAATTTTAGGGTCTTTGAGGGGCTAGCTGGTTTTGATGGGCAAGTTCTCTTTGCTTCATCACCTACCTGGTGCCCACTAAACACCAATTTCTTCCCTATGCCAAGCCCCCTCCCCCTCTACCACTGTTCTCTCCCCCTCCCCAATTTTCTTAGTATAAGATGGGGGGACCTGGCCCTTGGGGCCTATCCTCCCACCCCCAGCAAAGGGGGAAATATACTGAATGGCAATGGTGGTGGGGATGGATGTGGGAAAAACAGGAAAAGTGAGAATGCTGAAAGGAACAATTGATGGTATATATTGCACAGAGGCAGGTACCTTGGGAATCACTGCTGTCAATCATCAGTGCTGATTAAACCACTGATGAGACATCAAGGGTGAATCAGTTCTAAGTACCATTCAAAACAAAGCTGGCTGCTTTTTCTCAACCCCATTCTCAATCACATTTTCTTTACATTCACAGCCATATTATATGGTGTTCAATGAAACCAGGCCAACAAAGTGAGTGTGATCCCAGTAGCATCTTGAAACATTTCGGTTAATTAACATGATTCCAAAGTAACAACTAGAATAATAAATGTCAGTTTTCAGACCATTATCATAATTAAAATCAGCTTGGTATTATGATGTCCTCACTAACAATAACAGTTTTTAAAAAAACATTACACTGGTTGATTCTCATTAGCATCTTTATTAGAAGCACTCTGTTTAGAATTAGTGAAATAATTGATTCCAACTAACAATATGAATGTGTAATATATACATTAGCACCATGCCGAAAAGTTCTACTGCATTTCCCCCTCCGACTGCTTCCCACCAATTAATGAGAAAAGACATTGCATTTTCAGCAATTATCAGTGGGGATGGAGCATCACAGTGATATTGTCATGGGTGGAAGGCGGGAGTTCTGCTAAGTTTACCTTACTTTTGTGTCGGCCGATGTATCGGAACATATGGAGTTGCTTTAGACCAAGTCAGACCACAGGTACATCAAACACAGTATTGTCTACACTGACGGTCAGCAGCTGTCTGGGGTTTCAAGCAGGAGTCTCTCCTGACGCGCAACATAAATTTATAATGCAGAGTCTTCTTCAGCAAAAGAATAAAAGCTTTGTTGTTGTTGTTGTTTAGTCGTTTAGTCGTGTCTGACTCTTCGTGACCCCATGGACCAGAGCACGGCAGGCACTCCTGTCTTCCACTGCCTCCCGCAGTTTGGTCAAACTCATGTTAGTAGCTTCGAGAACACTATCCAATCATCTCGTCCTCTGTCGCCCCCTTCTCCTTGTGCCCTCCATCTTTCCCAACATCAGGGTCTTTCCCAGGGAGTCTTCTCTTCTCATGAGGTGGCCAAAGTATTGGAGCCTCAGCTTCAGGATCTGTCCTTCCAGTGAGCACTCAGGGCTGATTTCCTTCAGAATGGATAGATGTGATCTTCTTGCAGTCCATGGGACTCTCAAGGGTCTCCCCCAGCACCATAATTCAAAAGCATCAATTCTTCAGCAATCAGCCTTCTTTATGGTCCAGCTCTCACTTCCATACATCACTACTGGGAAAACCATGGCTTTAACTATACGGACCTTTGTTGGCAAGGTGATGTCTCTGCTTTACTGGGTTAAAATAAACTTGTTTGCAAATAACAGCATAATGAACAGAAGATTAAACTAGCTTCAGAGCATACACAGAGTTTCCATTGAGTGCAGGCTTCACAGAGCACAGGCCGTGAGAGAGACACAGACTGAGTCTGCCTGCAAGCAGATACATTACAGTCATACCTCATGTTACATCTGCTTCATGTTACATTCTTTCAAATTATGTCCCGCAGCAACCCGGAAGTACCGGAAAGGTTTACTTCTGGGTTTCACCGCTCGCGCATGCGCAGAAGCGCAAAATGTCGTCATGCGCATGCGCAGATGCGGCGAATCGCAACCCGCGTGTGCGCAGATGTGCTGCTGCGGGTTGCACTCTTTTCATGTTGCAAATGGGCCTTCAGAATGGATCCCGTTCACAACCAGAGGTACCACTGTACAGTGGTACCTCAGGTTACATATGCTTCAGGTTACAGACTCCGCTAACCCAGAAATAGAACCTCAGGTTAAGAACTTTGCTTCAGAATGAGAACAGAAATTGTGCCACGGCAGCGCAGTGGCAGCAGGAGGCCCCATTAGCTAAAGTGGTACCTCAGGTTAAGAACAGTTTCAGGTTAAGAATGGACCTCCAGAACAAATTAAGTTCTTAACCTGAGGTACCACTGTACTTATACAGAGAATGAGTCATCCTCAAGATGAGTCTCATTGATGTAGCATGCTAAATGATTCCGCAGCTTTTCACAGCATTAAACCTGGGACCTTCTGCCTGCTGAGCTATGACCTTTCCCCATGTGTGTTTGTATCTTTGCTTTCATTCCACGAAGAATGCAGCCTTCCTGGGTGCCCGTACTTCAAAGCTTCCAGGTTCTTCTGCAATGGAATACTTTGAGTCAGAGCGACATCAACAGGCCACAGGGTCAGGGAACTGACTCCATAGGTTCACCTGAGAACACTTCTGGGGCTGACCCAGCATGCTCTTCAGAGCCCCACATCCCCTGCCGATGAAGAGTCCAACTCCAGGGTTATGACACCAGCTCACTTTTGCCCCATGAACAGTAGCTTTTTCTGGTGGTGGTAATCTGGCCCTAATCCAGTTGCATGGGTGCACTGTAGATGATGGGCTTCCTTTTTAACCCCATGGGTGTCCCCATGGAAAGCAATCCCTAGTAATTGCACTCACTACATCAAACCAGCTCTCTAGCACATAGGAAACCTAAAAGGTGGAGAATGGGGCTGGGGAATCTTTGCCCTCCAGAAGCTGCTGAACTACAACTCCCATCGGGTCTAGCCAGCATGGTCAGTGGGCAGGGATGATAGGAGCTGCATTTCAGTAACATTTGAAGGGCCACAGGTTCCCCACCCCTACTGAAGATAATACAGGCTGTTATCCCTCCCCTCTTTTAATGGTACCAGCCTGATGGAACTCCTTAACAATACTGTATTATCTCTGTTTAAGAAAAGTCTCCTGCTCCCAATTAATTGATTATGGCTTCTTGCCAACATTTTAATGTGTAAATTCATCTTTATCTTCCCGCTCTTGAGACCTGGCTAGGTAACTGTGGAACAATAATTATAATAAATGTGTTGAACAAAAGTAGGTGATGATCTCTTAAAATTGCCTCTTAAATGTTTTATCGCCGTTGTGCGGTAAGATAGTTCCATAGAGAATGTTAGCCCCCCCAAAAAAGTGCTGTTTTTTAAATACTTGTCACAGAGAAAGAAAATAAGTCAAAATGTGCATTTAATGCTATAAACTTAACAGGAGTGATTATTGAGTCATTATACCTATTAACACAGTAGCATATACATGTGGACTTTTATGGATTATGAGTGTGAAGCTGGTGGATGAAGAATGAATTTAATTTTGTAAGGCATTTGGGGACATTTAAGAGAAAGGACATCTTAGAGACGGAGAGATTGATAGCTGAGAGGGAACCAGACCAAAGAGCAAAGTGCGGTGGTGGTGAGTTTTGATGTGTCAATGACATCATACCTTTCTGCTAAGGGTGGCAGGAGCATGAAATAGAACTGTGAGACAAAATGGAATGACAATAATAAAGCTACGAGAATGGCTAGTAGCAGGCAGCCCCCCAAAACACAGGATTCAGATAAAGCTCATCTGCAACCATGGCTGTTATGGAGAATGAGAGTCTTGGGAAGGGAGATCATCACTCTGAGGAAGAAATAACCCATTCCTTGAGGGACAAGCAGTTATTCCCCAAGCTGAGGTCTGGGGGTTGGGGAGAGCTTAGTAGTTGGTGATTCAATTATTAGCTGGGTGTGGGGCAGCTGTGCCAACCATTTGGTATGAGGTTAGTAGATGCCACCTACTGTCTAGGTAGCATGGTGGCAGTGGCGTGGCTAGCCGCTCAGGTGCCCGGTGTGGCACGCACATCCTGCAGCTGGAGGTGGGGTGAGCTGCCCATGGGGGAAGGGCAAGCTGTGTGGAGCCTCTCCGCCACCTCCCCTTCAGCTGTAGGGCGGCTGAGGGAGAGGCAGTAGACAGACGCAAGCCCCACGCTGCCATTTCAGGCAGCACAGAGCCTGCAGGTGCCCAAGCCACCACATCACGCCCAGGAGAGATGCATGGCTTGGGCATGTTGCAGGCCCCTGGTTTGGGTAAGTGTTGGCCCCTGCAGTGTGTTGCCCAGTGCCAGCCGCATTTTGTTACGTTTCTTGATGGAGCTAAAAAGTTTCGTGAGCCCTTTTTTTTTTTTTAAAAAAAAAAAAATACACCTCATATTTTTGTCACCCCCCTCAGTAATGACATCATCATGTTTCTCAGATACAAGTTCATGAATGCATTGAAAGAGTTGCGCACATTGTCCTTTATCTGTCCTTGATATAAGCAGATCTTAAATCTGCCTTTCTCCCTGTGGGCATAAATGCTAATGTTAACAGTGTATTAAATTTTCCTTCATAATGATTCTAGCTAATTGCAAGAGTTTTCTAAGATCAATAAGAAGAACGCTGAGCTCAATGCTCAGCCGTTGACCCATGAATGAGAAAAATGATTGCAGCAATCCAAATGGGCAAGATATGTCATCTTGGCTATGGCCCAGAATCCAAGACTATTTCCAGTCATTATACTAGCTGCTGTTACATTATTTTTCAGTCCAGCCTTCTCCAACCTGGTGCCCTCCTGATGTTTCAGACTATAATTCTCATCAACCCCAGCCAGGTCCAGCTGGAGTTGTAGTCCAAAACATCTGTTGTTGTTTAGTCATTTAGTCGTGTCCAACTCTTCATGACCCCATGGACCAGAGCACGCCAGGCACTCCTGTCTTCCACTGCCTCCCGGAGTTTGGTCAAACTCATGCCGTTAGCTTCGAGAACACTGTCCAACCATCTCATCCTCTGTCATCCCCTTCTCCTTGTGCCCTCCATCTTTCCCAACATCAGGGTCTTTTCCAGGGAGTCTTCTCTTCTCATGAGGTGGCCAAAGTATTGGAGTCACAGCTTCAGGATCTGTCCTTCCAGTGAGCACTCAGGGCTGAAAACATCTAGAGTGTACCATAGAAATTATTGGGTAAAGACAGGCAAACAGTCTAAGCATTATGGAAGTGGTTTGAATAAATGGCATCTGTCCTGGGAAAAATGCACTGGAATAAGTGAAACTGAGTTGTTGGTTCTAGATTCAGGTAGGTAGCTGTGTTGGTCTGAAGCAGAGGAAATAAATAAATAAAAATTAAAAAATTGTCCTGTAGGACCTTGGAGACCAACTAGGTTTGTTCTGGGCATAAGCTTTTGTGTGCATGCACACTTCTTCAGATTGGTGGAATTTTTAAAAATCACTTTCTTCTGACAACAGTTCCCATAATTCTTTCGGAAAAACAATGTGCTTTAAATCTATGGTGTGTGTGCAGTCTTAATATGTGAGGTGGACAGCTGATGGGACTTTCTCATATTTTTTATTGAGAAGCCTTTTTTATTCTAATCCCTCCATATATCTCCATTTTTTATTAATCTGTGAATGAATCTTATTTTTAAAATAGTATTCATTGGTAGAACACTAGCTAGATTGAGCAAAATTTATCCAACAGTCAGTGATCAATGGTGGACCTGTAAATAATCTAATTTGTGCTTTGTGGGAATGCCCTGTAATAAACACTGCTAAGGAATCTGTTCTGGCAGAAATAAGGAACAACCCAGGCTGTGAACTTGCAAGGGAGCCAGTTGTGATTTTATACGTGTCTCTTGGGAATATCACACCTCAGCATGTTTGAAAAGGCAGCTTCCCTTTTAGCAGCAACTAAAAGGAAGATTTGTCAGGTCTGGAAAAATCCTATAGCACGTTCTACTAATTCTTGGTAATGTAAAGTTTAGGAAATAGCTAATCTGGTCAAAGTTTGATTAGACAATGGGAAAGCAGACAAAAATATAATACATTTGTAGAAAAATGGAGCTTGCTCTATTGGAATGAATAGAGCAAAATATGATGGGGATTATTGAAAAAATCAACTTATCATGGCTGCAATTTTCCTAACCTTTCTTTATGATTTTGCTTGTTTAGAAAAAGAGAGAGATAAATAGGTGTATATGATGGAAACATATTTATATATGTTTTGATAACATAGTTGACTAGATTTGTATATTTATATGCTTGTGTGTGGGATGGCAAGCTTACCAGCATTATCCAGCAAGAAACACTCCATTCACAGTTAGGAAAGAGGGCAATTGCAATTTATTTTGCAAACTTACCTCATTTATATTTTCCAAAACAATCTGTGAGCTGAAACGCAGCCATCCTTTGAAATTCACACTTTTCCAAGTTGTGCACTGCCCAATTTTCCAGCTAAGTGATATATACAAAGAGGCAAAGACTAGGGTAAAGTTTGCACAAAAATGTGAATATTAGTGAAAAGAATGTACAAAACTGATTGAATTAGGGGAGATTTATTTGCAGAATGTGTATATTAGGTGAAATGGCATACAAAAATTTGTATATTGGAAGAAATTCACTGATAAATTTACAGAAAGATTTTTTTAATTGTGTGTTTTTAAGAAAAAAACAAACTGATGCAGAAATGAGAAGTGAATTTATGACTGGAAAAATGAGAAACTGAAACAGACAGATCTGCCCATCCCTATTCACATCCTTGGTTGCTGGCCTGGAGTAGGATTCAGGGTGCAAGTAGTATTTTTTGGGCAGGGGGTGCTGTATTCCAAGGATGATTCCAGTGAGGAAACCAGTTTCTGTACATGGAATGGATTGAGGCAACTGAGTTCACATCTATTTCAAATTACAACATCTCATAAAACATCAATGAACTCCCAAAAAGAAAACATATTATAGCAGGAGCATAATCTCTGTGATCCAGCAGGCATAATTCACATCTGAAGTCAGCTTTTGATAAATGGATTGCCTTGCTTCATGCCCTCCATATCTGCAACAGTGTGCTGTGTCAGGGAAACCGCCCATCCAGCCCCTCCATTACGGATTCATCTATAGACTTCCTTGTTGGATCAAGGCTGAGGAGGACCTGGCATATAAATGTTGCCAGGGCTGTCTTAAGCATATGCGGTGCCGGGGTGCAAAGATTCGCCCGGCACGCCCCCACCCCCCGATTGCCCAGTCCTAGGTGTGCAGGAGGGTGGAGCTAGCTGGCCGCCTCAGCATCTCGCTGGCTTGTTCGCCCCCGAACTTGCAGTGCAGAGCCGCCCGCAGCAGAAGAGCCCGTTGCGGTGCTCCAACTGACAGGCAAGCTCTTCCCCCAACTCAACTCTTGGGCCCCAGACTCTCAGCCTGGCGCTCCTGAGAGTCTGGCGCCCGGGTGCCCGCACCCCTAGCGCCTATGGGTAAGACGGCCCTGGATGTTGCAAATAAATTGTTAAAATAAATAATCTATTTGAGGTGGAGGAAAAATGAATTTTTAAAAGCCATATTACACCAACACTGAATGACTTGTTATATTCTCCTATTCTATATTGTGGGTGTGCATGTTATAATTTCAGTTTTCATTTTCCCCATTTAAAAAATAATAATATTTCCAACAGTGAGAAATGAAAGACATTTCCATAGAATTTAGCCACAGTGGGGCCAGTTAAGTGCACTTAGAGCTGCCCATGTCCCATGCATACCTGTTTGTGAAAGAATGGTGCTTTTCTTTATGAAAAGATACAATTTCTTAATGCCATAATGTATTATTCAAAACTTATTAACCCTATTAACCTTGTAAGCAAATATTTGCCAATATAGGCAACGATTGATTTACGTACGTCCAATTGACGGGCGATCACGCAGCTGCACACAGCGCCGAACCTGGAAGTGACCCCAAAACATCACTAAAACATCACTAAAAGCAAGGAATGGTGGCAGGGTGGGGTGGAGTGCTTTATGCAGGCCCCACTGATGTTCACGAGGGTCTGAAATGTAACCCCTGCACAAAACAAAGATTGTAGCTTCATTTTATCTTTAATATTATATAAGCTGCCTTGCCACAGAAAAAAAAATTCAGTGTCTTATGCTTACCTAGGATATCCTGTATGCTGTTTCTTTTCTTCTAATTATTGCTTTAAACTATTTAAAGGTAAAGGTAAAGGGACCCCCGACCATTAGGTCCAGTCATGGCCGACTCTGGGGTTGCGGCGCTCATCTCGCTTTACTGGCCGAGGGAGCCGGCATACAGCTTCTGGATCATGTGGCCAGCATGACTAAGCCACTTCTGGAGAACCAGAGCAGCACATGGAAACGCCGTTTACCTTCCCGCCGGAGCGGTACCTATTTATCTACTTGCACTTTGATGTGCTTTCGAACTGCTAGGTTGGCAGGAGCTGGGACCAAACAATGGGAGCTCACCCTGTTGCAGGGATTTGAACTGCCGACCTTCTCATTGGCAAGTCCTAGGCTCTGTGGTTTAACCCACAGCGCCACCCACGTCCCTTAAATATTTAGGTGCTGCCTATAATTGAAAGCCCTCCGCTTTAGGATGTTAGTGTACAAAATTGTGTATAATATTCCACTATTTCAACATGTTCTACTCCTAGATAAAATGTGTGGTCCCCCTCCCCCAATTGATTTAGACATCTATTGACTGCACATTTCTAATATTGGAATGTTTTAAGCGTTTGCCAAACAGCAGGAAGTTTAGAAATCAATTTAAGTCAACAAAAGGCAGTTAGTAATGGGATGGAGGGAACAGGAAATTAGATGAATTAGTCAGGGCAGGGAAACATCTTCCCCTTGTGACTAGACTCTTGGAAGATGAAAGGGTGGGTCAGTATTAGATACGTCTCTGTTTTCAACTTTCCTTTCCACATTTCCAAAAGTGTTAAAACTGAACAGGTACGGCTGATGAGAAATCGCAGTAGCAAATGTTCCAGGAGATTGAAAATGATCAGGAGATGGGAAATGCAATGTTAAAGTTTGCAATTTCATTTTAATGGATCTATAGCCTTGCACTACAACAACCTGGTATTGAGCAATCAGAAGAGGAAACTTTCCAAAACCACTGTGAAAGTAAAACTATATAGCCTTGCCATCATCAAACTGGGTTTTGCCCAAAAGCCTTTCTTTCAAGAATTGGGGGTTTGTGTGTGGAACCACCTACATCCAGAAGGACTAGGCTCTCAAACACATGGTAGAATGAAGTTCCCTAGTTTTGCAAGGTGATGCACCTGTTCCTGTTGCAGGATAGCATAGAGTCTCAGGGGTCAGCAAACTTTTTCAGCAGGGGGCCGGTCCACTGTCCCTCAAACCTTGTGGGGGCCCAGACTATATTTTGAAAGGAAAAAAATGAACGAATTCCTATGCCCCACAAACAACCTAGAGACGCATTTTAAATAAAAGCACACATTCTACTCATGTAAACACATGCTGATTCCTGGACCATCTGCGGGCCAGATTTAGAAGGCGATTGGGCTGGATCCGGCCCCTGGGCCTTAGTTTGCCTTCCCATGGCATAGACAGAAGAGGAATAGGTCATCGTTGCAGGAAAGGCCACAGTGATACATGCTTTGGTTACATCCCATTTGGATTACTGTAACACACTCTGCATGGGGCTGCCTTTGCAAAGTCTTCAGAAACGTAAGCTGGTCCAAGATTCTGTGGCTGGATTGCTGACCAGAGCAGTGGCGTAGCGTGGGTTATCAGCACCCGGGGCAAGGCAAGTAATTTGCGCCCCCTAACCCATGGATTTGCGCCCCCTAACCCGTGGATTTCCCTAACCCCCATATGTTGCGCCTGGTGCAGCCGCCCCCCCCCCCCCCCGCACCCTCCACGCTACGCCACTGGACCAGAGCCAGTCACAGGAAGATCTGAATCTCCTTGTTCCTATAACTCCACTGGCTACCAGACTATTTCCATGTACAGTTTAAGTTGCTGCTTATTACATACAAAGCCTCATAAGTCTTGGGCTCAGGCCAACAAAATTATTGTAACTCCCGATAGAAGCCTGCTTAGGCTTTGAGATCTTCAGGGAAGGGTCTGCCTTGGTTCCAGAAACCTCACATTTGGTGAGGGCACAAGAGAAGGCCTTCTTCATAGCTGCTCCCAGAATGGCCCCATCTCTGCTTCCCTTTTTCTGGTGGGCAGAAATTTTGTTCTGACAAGTCTTTCTCCATTAACCAGCAGTTGTGGCAGAGTCTACTGAGGAGGGGAGGGAGGTTTGTGTGTGTGCTTTTAAATGGGTTTAAGTGTTTTCCCATTGGTTTTTAAAATAGTGTTACTTATTTAATTGGTTTTTAAAATATTTAGATTTATCCCACCTTTTAGTTTTATCCGTTCTAATTTATGCTATGAGCCACCATGAGTCCTGTGGAGGTAGAAAGGCCAGATATAAAATAAAGCAATTGCAAGACAGCTCTTCCTCAGCATCAGCGAAAGAGACTGACAGTACATAAATATCCCAGAAAGACGTGGGTTGTTTTTTGTTTTATTTTTTGGAAACTGTTATTATTTAATCCATTTGTTTATTGCTTCCTATGAAGCATTTCAAAGCAACTTCACACTGCAATAAAGACATATACAGTGGTACCTCGGGTTAAATACTTAATTCGTTCTGGAGGTCCATTCTTAACCTGAAACTATTCTTAACCTGAAGCACCACTTTAGCTAATGGGGCCTCTCGCTGCTGCTGCGCCTCTGGAGCACGATTTCTGTTCTCATCCTGAAGCAAAGTTCTTAACCTGAGGTAATATTTCTGGGTTAGCAGAGTCTGTAACCTGAAGTGTATGTAACCTGAAGTGTATGTAACCCGAGGTACCACTGTATAAACAATTGCATATTAAAAAAAACAGTTAAACAATTACACACACACACATATCTAATTCAATATAAAAGCCATCTGGGATAAAAAAATAAAATCTCCCAGCTCTTTCATTTGAGGTCTTTGTATTGAATATTCATTTATGCTTTGTCTTTGTCTAGAAATGTTGGCATCTGTGGACGGCAGCTCCAGGTGGTGAACTGTTGAATTGCAGGTGGCAGTTTCTCAGTGAAGTACCTTCAGGCCCTGGGCTGCCTCCACCCATCCAAACTGGTCACTGATATTTCTGGATTGGAAGGGGTATAAGAGGGCTTCCTTTTCTAGTTGAGCTATGAAGCCCTCCTGAACTCTGGTGTGTTCTTGTGTCCTTTGATCCTACATTAAGGCTTACTACTCCATCCTGCTTCCTTGTTTGACCTGAGTCAAAGAAGGAAGCAGCCCTGGCCATTGGCTGGCTTCTTCACATTGTCTCCTGGCATTGGTCATGACTTGCCCTTTAGTCTTAATGACTGGCTTGTCCCAGAACCCCAGACTCATTCTCTTGACTCTGCTCAGACTACTGCCCACAGGCCAAGCTTTTCTCTGTGTCTTCGATATGTAGCAAACTTGCCCCTTTCTCTCTCAGTGCCTGAAAAAGCATACCAGAGTCAAAAGATGCCCTACCCAGGTGGGGACTTCTTTCATCCCAATACTTCTCATAATTCTACCTGCTTATTGGTCTGTGTCCTTTCCCAGTGTACTACTTTTTAAAGCAATGTGAGTTTTAGCTTACATTTGTCCATTTGATTTAGATTAATTAGACATGGTGCTAATCCCTTCCAGATTATGAACTGAAAAAAGTGCATGAGGGGGGGGGGAATCAGGTTGCCTAACAGCTGCATTTTGTAGGTCCCTGACACATCACATCTGAGTACTGTCAGGTCATTCCATACCCACCCACATCCTGAACAAAACCCTCAGTTGGACTTGAATAGAATAGACTAATTTTTTGAATTGCAAAAGGAAGTACATTTTTAAAATAAATGGCAGTCTGCTGTGTTATGCCCCCAGTTTAGGGACAAAAGACCAATTGATTTTCAGGCAACAGCTTAATGAGTTCACCTAACTAGCATGATAAGCTCATGAATAAGTGCCCAGTGAGATAGATATTATATATGTAATAAAATCACTAAAACATTTCCCTACTTACCTGACTATTTTGGGAGTATTTTGATCCCCAGAGATCACGGGCTATTTCTGTTTCTAGCTTTGCAAGTGTGGCTGTTTGAGAGGCTCACGGCATGTACAATACATAGATCATCCAGTCTCAAATGTGTCTTATTTTATGTACTAAAATATATTTGCAGGCTTGCAGTTTATACTGCTGAGTGGCTTTATAATATCAAAGACATGTACATGCAAAAGTTCAATGGGATTTAATAACTATTGTACAATACACTTTGGGCATTAAGAGATTATATCTTTTCATAAAGAAAAGCACCATTTTTCACAGACAGGTAAGCATGGGACATGGGCAGCTCTAAGAGCATTTAACTGGCCCCACTGTGGCTCAATGTATGGAAACGCCTTTCATTTCTCACTGTTGGAAACATAAAAAAATATTGGTGTAGCTTCACTAGAAAAATAGAAATAGCAGAGAAGTTCAGTGCTGTATTATTATTTTTGCTTTATAAGCAATTATAATCAAACTCTTCTGCTCCCGAAGAAGATCACAGTATAACCAGTATATAACACTCCAGCCAATATGATCTAACAAACAATATATAAAAAGCTGATGACATATCCAAGAATCCCAACCCTCCTCTCACCTGGTGTCAAATCAAGTGCTTGGTTGCATTTGGAAACCTGTGATGACTTTCACACAGGTGAGTTCCACTCTTAAGTTCTCAGAAATTTAAAATCTAAATAGGAAATAATACGCAAGTCACAGAACAGCCTCCATCCATGCCTCCAAAATCAGCCACCCTTTCCTCCGGTCCATTGTTTTGTTTACAATCTAGTTTGATGAGGAGTTGAACACTACTTTGTAATATTTAGATTTTCCTGAGTAAGGTAGATAGATCCCTAATGTAGGTTCAAGATTTTCTCATAAAGTTTAACATGATTGTTAATGGAGCAGGGGAGAATGTTTCTCAGTTTTTGAAGTTTTCGGAACCACTGCCACAGACAATTAAAATGACTATGGGTTATAATTATTCTTTTAATCAGTGAGGCTGCATCATTGCATCAACAGCTTCTTCTTTGGATTTATTACTGAAACAACATGTGGTCCTTCTTTCTGTTCTTGCCAAGTAATGAGTTCATTGGCAACTTTAGTACATTAGAGTATTCATGAGCTTTGACTGAGTCAAGTTAGACAATTCATTGAGTTCTGCCTCTTGAAATTCTGTGTGTACATTTGGTTGTTAGTTAGCGTCTAGGAAGGGGTGGCTTTCCCCATTTCATAGCCCCATTGAAGCATTCTCCATGTGCAGTGGAGGCTGTTCCATTAGGGCAGGTGAGACACTGCCCCACCAACCTCATTCTGCCCTCAGACAGCCTGCTATCTTACAACCAGTCCCAGGAGTGGCATTGCAGGCCAAAAACACAGGAAGCTACTTCATACTATAGGCTCCATCAAGTTCAGTGCTGTCTACAGTGACTGGCAGTGACTTTCTAGGATTCCAGATGGAGGGCATCCCTAGTGCTAACTACAAATGCTGGGAACTGAATCTGGGACCATCTTCATGCAAAGCAGAGGCTCTACCACTGAGCTATGCCTCTTCAGTCTCAGCTTTGTCACTTGCAGAACTCAGTAGGGAAGAGCACTTCCTGTCATTGGTTCTAGCGCCACCTACTGTCAGCCTCCCTGCCTTCCACCCTATTAGACCCAATTAGCATCAGCCACCACGGCCCATATGTAAGGCCTATGCATGGAAAGGGGGACAGGGAGACTATGCTGCTGCCACTGCACGATGCCCCTGGCCCCATCCTCTGGAATTCTGATAAGGGAAGATCTATGCATGAGCATTTCTGGGCAATTGGAGCCCTAGGACACATGGAAGCTTATGCATGGTCAGCGTTCCCTTTGCACTTACCCACATAGCACCTTGTAAGCAGCTGAGCAATACAGAACTGCTACTAAGGATTAATAATGGGGAAAAGTATAGGAACCTAGGAATTCACCTGTTACGTTTAACTTTATTACTCGTTAAAAAAATAGGCAACAGTTTAAAAGACTGACTATTATCTAGATTTTATATATATATTACAAGAAATCACATTTCTGCTCAAGGCTTTTAGTGTACTTAATGATCCATTTCTTACCAAGTTAAGTGTGATCTCAGAACGTCCACTTCCCATGAACTATGCAGTAGCACCAAATTTACTTTTTAAAGTCTGTACTTACTACTTGATTTTTTTAAAAAAAAATTCCCATGGCTATAAATTCCTAGTCAATCACTATGGTACTCTATATTTTATGTGTCTTAAAGACTGCCTGCATGAACTTGAATTTCTCTATTGGAGGATATACTACCACAGAGTGGCAACAATAAAGGCCTGTTTGCCTGGCAACCAGGAGATCATGGAATCAGGGGATCCTATCAATGACCATGGGAAAATATGAAGCTGCATTCTGTTGGGTCAAAGGGTTGGTCCTTCTAGTTCAGTATTGTCTACACTGACTGACAGCAACTTCTCCACAGTTTCACATAGGAGTCTCTCCTAGAACTGAACCTGGGACCTTCTGCATGCAAGACGGAGACTCTACCTCTGGATATTAGCCCTTCATTAGGATGAAGTGAATATTAGGCAAATACTCTCTTACAAAACAAATGCACCTTCTCTCCAATATGGTAGCAATCGATAGCTCTTATCCTACTTCCACTGAAAACTCCCAAGCGTTCCATATTACTATCCTCACAATTTTAAATGAGAATCGTGAAATTAAACAATATGCAGCATTTTACTGCTTGAGGCAAAGCAGGAAGTACCACCTTGCTGCATAATAATAATAATAATAAGTTATTATTTATACGCCGCACATCTGGCTGGGTTTCCCCAGCCACTCTGGGCGGCTTCCAACAGAACACTAAAATACAATAACCTATTAAACATTAAAAGCTTCCCTAAACAGGGCTGCCTTCAGATGTCTTCTAAATAATAATTGCTTGCCCCTCCTGCCCCACTGCCTCTGCCACTTACAGAAAAGTGGTGCCAGTTTGGTGGCAATTTTGGGCAAGGTCTTGCCCAAAATCAGCAACAATGCCATCGCCTCTTCTCCGTAAGTGGTGGAGGCAATAGGGAAGGCAGGGCACCCATGTGGGTGGCATCTTCAGGGTTTCTGCCACTTGAGGTGGTGGCCTCACTCTGTCTAATGGCTGCGCCGACCCTGCTGTACAGAAAGTGTTAAATGATTAGCGATGGAGTGATTGGAGGGGGCTTTTTTTAATGGGCAAGTTAAAAATGGTTCAGTTTTTCAATAACTGAACCCACTATTTGCCATGAGGAAGACAAGACAAGATGCAATACTGTCCAGATTAGCACCACATTGACAATTTCTTTTGCTTCTTTCGCTACCGTTCTTCATCAATTAATGAGAAAATAAATTTCATTCAAACATTATCAAAAGGGAAGGTGAAAGTCCTATGGGTGAGATGCAGGGCTTCTACTGTGCTTACCTTACTTTTGAGGTGGCTGAAGGGTCTTCTGAGTGTCCTTTCTTTCATTCTACAAATCATCTCACTAGTGGTCTGCACTCTGCAGCCTCCCCAGGTGTCTGTGCTTCAGTGAAAGCCCAAGGGAAGATACCATGAGGTATCATGTATGACTGCATCATTCACGCAGGCAGATAGCAGCAATAGGACTAACCCTGGATGGGAGGTGGATACAAACTTTAGCCTCCCAAACCTCCTATTTATTGCACCTGCATATGGAGAACAGGAGCCTGTTGAGGAGCTCCACCTGTGGAGACCAAGATAACATTGGGCAGCATTCAGTTCAGTTTTAATCAGAGCAGATCTGGTCCTAGATAGGCCCCATTTGCACAGAACATTCAGGGCTGCATCATACCACTTTAAACAGTCAAATCTCCCCCAAAGAATCATGGGAACTGTAGTTTGTTAAGCTCTTGAGAGTTGTTTGGAGACCCTTATTTCCCTCACAGTTCTCAGAGAGGTTCCTAGGGAAGTCTGGGAACTGTACTTTTAACTAATGTGTTTTCATGTTCATGCTGCTGTTTTATTGAAATTTTATTCCTGTCATTCTAGAAACACATTATATACTGGCTAAATTTATATTTTAATATTTTATCCCAATACTTTATTATTACTGTTGTTTTCTGTTTATATTGTCTACCACCATGGAAAATGGAATGGGTACACATTGCAACTTTACTACATAGTATTCTTCCCCTCAAAGAGTTAGTTAATGCTTTTTGGGAATTGTAACTCTGTGCGGGTGAAACTACCATCTCCAGAATTCTTTAAGGTTTAGTATGTGCACAGCCAAAGTCTTACCACACCAACATGTACCTGTACCAACATTCTCCCAGTCTTCCAGCTGCCTAAAAAGCCATTGAAATGGCAGAAATTACAGCAATCCTTTTCCTCCATGTATGCATGTGCATTCAGTTTTACATGGGGCACATGTGTAAGTCTGCAGATGAGAGAATGTGGCAGTGCTGCATGTTTTAGTCATTCCAGGGTACATGGGTATTAGGAGAACTTGCCCCACCTCTGCTGTGCAGTTGCAGTCCAGTTTAATGGGGCATGCCCATTTGGAACTCAAGAAAACACTATCAAAGGAGGCTATGCTAGAAGAGTGATTGGCAGACAAGAGCCTGAGGGTGTAGGAGGCTAGCTGTGACGTCAAATTCTTGTGCCTGGCTGGAATTCACAATTTATTCTGCCCTTGAAAGTCAAATTAGATGGTCCATTAAATATGTGATCGTATGTGAATATAGAATTGTTTGAATAGAAAATATGGATTCAACACCTGCAGCCCTCTCTTCCTTGCAAATCACAGGAGGATGGGCGGAGTGGTTAAACCTTTCATCGACCTCATTTTCTTGTTCTTTGCCACAGAAGGCAAACTTCAGAAAATTAAAAATATGAAAATGCAATCAGGTATTTTAACATAGCACCTGAGCATGCAGGAGCTCCATTTGTGCAACAGTGAAAAGAAGAGAGAGCTAAAATCTTGCATTGTCATAGCTTTGGTTCATTTGTTTTTAATGATGATGTAGTAGATTTACTAATCCAGGTGTACTTTCAGGAGTAGATCTTCAAAAAGAAGCAGGAATCCACGCTCTCTCTCTCTCACACACACAGCCTTTTGGGGGTATACACAGATATTAACCTATTCTTTTTGATTTGTGGTATTAACTCCCACTGCTTTAGCTTCAGATAAATAATCCCCATGTAACAATATATTGCCCAAAAATGGTTCTTTTTTTAATTAAAAAAGGGGAGTGGTGCATGAAATAACTATTCCAGCTGCAGAAATTTCTCTATTCCTTTGCATTTCAACTGCCAATCACTGAATCATTCACCAGAAAAGTCTTCCTAAATATGGTTCCTTGGCATTTGCAGGAGTTTCGTTTTCATTTTTTGTATTTTAGGGTATAAATTGAGTTATGGAAATTCATTAATATATGATATGGCCAACCCATAAAAATTATAACATTTCATTTCCATTAACTTCCAAGTATACACATATTCCATTGATGCTACAGGCTGATCATTTTAATGAAATATTGAAGGCCTCAGGTCAGCATGGGAATCTCACCAATGCGTCTTTTGAATGGACCTCAAAAAGGCTGCATATCCTTTAAACAATTTTTCAGATATTTGGAAATAATATAACTGGTGTATTGAAAAATGACAGTGTGAGCTATTCGTATCAAGAAAGGGCAGAAACATTCAGGGCTTAATAAGATGTGAAACACAAAACGTGGGCAAAAGACTAAAAACATGCAAAGCCATGAGCAGGTTGCAGAAAGCGATTAAGAATAAATGGTTCATTTTTGGGGGAACACATTAATACAAACAGAAGAAGAATAAAGTGGAAGTCAACTGCTTAAAATTAATGAACCTAATCTTCCCAGTCACAATGGTGTGACACTGTAATGAATTTTTGAAATAGGTCTGAGCCAACATGCCCTGTCCCTAGTTTTGGCACCTGATTTTGTGAGCCCTGCAGTGCTGTTGGGGTTGAGCTTGAGTTGGCAGGAAGAAATGGTGTGTGTGAATTGTGGGGACCCTGGGTTGAAGGAGGGTGGGCCTCCCCTTTGCACCCAGACTTTGGAAGGGGTGCAGGGATGCTAGCATAGTGTATACCTTCAGCTGAGGCTCAGGCGGCCTTTAATGAGCTCAGGGTCAGCGGGGCAGGGGGAGAGACTGAGCAGGAATTGGTGATGACTGAACCAGAGGCAGAACAGGAAGGAGCAGTTATAGAATCATAGAGTTGGACGGTACCAAGGATCCTCTAGTCCAACCCCTTGCAATGCAGAATATGCAGCTGTCCCATATGGGGGTCAAACCTGCAACCATGTCGTTATCAGCATCACAACTGAGCTATCCATGCTGTCACCTAGAACCAGGAACCACCTTCACAGATGGGAGCAGATTTGCCCCCTACTTGAAGTCTTGGCATTCCCACAAGGCAAGAGTCTTACAAGTGACAGTGCCATGCCTCATCATTAATAATAGTAATAGTAATAGTAATAGTAATAGTAATAGTAATAAATAATTTTATTTATACCCCACCCTCCATGGCCAGAGCCGGGTTCAGGGTGGCTAACACCAATAAAATCACAGTAAAAACATAATAGAGGAAAAAGGGGGGGGGGGAATTAAAATACAGGTTAAAATGCAGCCTCATTTTAAAATAGCTGAGGGGAGGGAAACATAAGGGTCAGAGGGAAACCAAAGGCCAAATGGAACAGCTCTGTCTTGCAGGCCCTGCGGAAAGATGTCATCTCTTGCAGGGCCCTAGTCTCTTGTGACAGAGCATTCTACCACATCGGGGCCAGTGTTGAAAAGGCACTGGCCCCAGTTAAAAACCAATCTAACCTCCTTGAGGCTCAGGATACCTCCAAAGAGACCTTAAAAGCTTGGTGGGAGGCATGAGGAAACTTGTTGGGACATTTTTGGTGATTCCATCCAGTTTTGAAATCCTTACGCTGCTCCTGAACTCCTGAATTGTCACTCCTCAGCACTGTGCCTGCTGCAAGAGCTGTGGGAGGTGATATTCACACTGGATCACTAATCTCCACATGGATCTGTCATGGATGCTTTAGCTGAGATTCCTGCATTGAAAGGGCTTGGACTAGATGACCCTAGGGGTCCCTTCCAACTCTACAATTCTATGATTGTACAGTAGGCCAAGGAGCTTGGAGGTAATCGCCTGCTACTGATCACAGTTGCTTTAGACACCGTTGGTTGGATCCAAAGACTGCATGGGACGTGAATTTTCCCTCCCCCCCCACTTCCTCAGAACAGCATACCCAAAAGTTCAGAGTACTGTCCTAAACTGCATGGACTGTATCACAGGTAGAGATGGAGAGGTTTGGTTCAGTTCACACTGAATGGCGAATCTACATAATCTACATGAAACAATATGTGAACCAGAACACAGTCATCCTTTCACATTTTCACTTCTCTGAATTTTGCAATGCAGTTCTCCAGCCAACTGAAGTCTGGGGAAATGAAAAATTGAAATTGACAGATCCCCCCCCCCAACCTTAGTCACAGGAGCTTGTAGTAGTGGGAGATGAAAATGGCCTCAAATAGAGCAGAAACTCCCACAAAGTGCCTTCAGCTGATATGGCGCTGTTCCCCTCTCACACTGCAGTCCTCGTGTGCTCCAGCCCAGGCTACTCAGGGGTGCACTGACCATCCAGACAGGGGATGATAAGGGGCTGAAGGAGATAAGGGGCTGAAGGAGAGAAGATATGGGAAGGCTGTTTGCACTTCTACTGAATCCATTGACTCTCAACACACGTTCCACACACAGATACCCTGCACCAGAGAACAGGGAAAATCAGGCTTCTAGAATGCAGTGGTAATTGGGGTGGGGCAGAAGCCACTTTGCATGATGACAGCAAAACAATCCAGTGTTATGGGAAATGGTTATTAGAAAAGACAAATGCTTCCATTTACAACATGCATCATGGTAATGGACTTTATGAATCATTATGTCTCAGTGAGCTAGATTGGTTCTCAACCTTTCTACCATCCTTCATATTGAAACATCAGTTTTTTCCAAGATCCCCCAAAACTAAACCCACAGGTTGTTGTTGTTGTTGTTGTTGTTGTTGTTATGGTTATGTTTTTACTTTGGTAGGTTGGGTGCACCACAAAAATACATGAAAATGGCCTATCTAAATAACCTATCTCAAATTCCAGGTATGCTACACTAAGTTATTATTTCTCTCTCCCTTTTTCTATTACAGTGTTGGGGAAATTGTAGCCTTCTGATTGTTGTTGAATTTTAACTCCCATAAGCTCTAGCCAGTGTACAAATGGTCAGGGTGATGGGTGTTGGAAGTCAACAGTTTTCCCACCACGGTTATGTGAAATATTGGTTACAATGAGATGTAAGCAGTGGGACTGTACACGAAGTTACAACCAAACACTTGAATTCAGAAAGTATGAGCTACAGGTAAGCAACAGAGATGTGCAATGCTTAGATGGGTCTACTAAACTGGCTGTTGGCATCTTTTGCTGTGGACACATCTTCTTGTTCATGACCTACTTGTACCCAAGCCCAAGGTCAGTAGAGAACATGGTTTGTAAGCAGATGGTCTCAGATCCCAGGCAATTATAAATCAATGATCTCAGGTAGTGTCAGGGACTGTGCTGAGGAGGGCTGACCTGAGGAAGAATGGTGGGAGCCACCCCCTGCCCCTGATCCTGAATCTTCCCGGGAGCAGGAGGACAGTATAGATTTGGAACAGTGGTTTGCAGAGGGACACAGTTCAGAAGGCAGAAGCTGGGAAATACTGTATGGGGAACAGCTAGGAGAAGAAACACTAAAAGAGAGAGAGTTAACAGATTCACTGTCTCTGGACAACATTCACCCCCTGTCTCCAAAGTCATGGAGAGCTCAGAAAATGTCAGAACAGAAAGCGGAGAGGCTACAAGCTCAGATTACAAGACATAGGAGTGACCGTTAATTAGGAGTATTTCTATTTCTAGGAGATGTGTTCTTTGTTCTCTTGCTGTGATTATTAAAATTCTAACTGGTAAGATGTTCCTTTCATTTGATCTTCTTATCTACTGCCATGGGGGGGGGGAGGAAGCCAATTCCCCAAAGCCTGGCAGGTAGCAAGACTGGGGGTGATCTGTGCCTCAGGGATTGGAGAGCTGCTTCCAGTCCAAGTACACAGAGCTGAGGGACCCATGCTCTGACTCAGTATATGGAATAGGTACATGTATAGGTAGGTTCACATGTATAGGTAGGTTGGGCCCAAAGTCTCCAGATATGTGAGAATGGCATTTTAGGTTTGTTTCCAACTAAGGTCTACAGAGAGCAATCCTATTGATACTAATATTTAGTCATGCCCATTAATTCCAGTGGGTCTCCTCAGAGCTCTTTGGAGTCTTCTCAGATGGTCAGCCCATCATTTGACAAATACATGAGTGAGTCTCATCAGGGAGCCAGAACATAGAGCTTCTGCCAGAGCTTCATTTCCCTGGAGCTCAAACTGCAGTATTTTGTTAAGGGGAAATAGTAGTTACCCTGTCAGCTACTACCTAGCCAAGTTTTAGCTTGGTAGACCTGCAGGTCTGATTCTGAGTCAGCCGTGAAACATATTAGGGGGCATCTGGCAAGTAACTCAGCCTAATTCACGTTTTAGCACAAAATGTTTCACTAGGAGTTCTTTGAAAGCAAGGTTGTGTGCACTCTGAAAAATATATAGGATATGTGAAAGATGGGATCATGTAAGGTTACCTACTTGTTTCAATGAAATTATACTCATGTGTTCAAAAGGATTTTGTGTGCAGACCAGTCCCATCCATTGAAGTGAATGGATATTTTCATTGGTGTGATTTTCAAAGCACCTGCTGCAAGTCAGTAAACTGGGTAATTACTTTTCTGATTCTGGAAGTGTTTGTAGGCAGATTTAGATGAGCCAAGTGATGCTTTCTTAATTCACAAGCAGATGTAACTGTTTTATTTTTATTTTTTTTAAATATTTTTTTAAAATTTTTTAAACATAAATGCAGAAATAAAAAACAATGAAACATATATCATAACATATTTTCTTAGCTTCATTGGACTCCCTCACGTCTCCCGCTCCCACTTGCATCATTGTCAATTCTTACCCGCAATTTATCATCTTGTTTACATTCTTATATCCCATTCATTTAAAATATAATCTATTAATCCTCCCAAAGGTTTATGTTTTTTCCTCAATCTCACTTGTCATCCTAATTCCATCTAGTTTAGTGGTGCTCAATTATTTATGATCTAGCATCCTTCTTAACATTCAACCAAATTACAATGCTTTTTAAAATAAATCTTAAATTTCTTCCAGTCTTCTTCAACCTTCTCTTCTCCCAGGTCTCGGATTCTGCCGGTCATCTCGGCTAGTTCCATATAGTCTATCAGCTGCATCTGCCACTCTTCCAGTGTGGGTAGATCTTGGGTTTTCCAGTGCTTAGCGATAAGTATCCTTGCTGCTGTTGTTGCATACATAAAAAATGTTCGGTCCTTCCTTAACACCTTCTGGCCGACAATACCCAAAAGGAAGGCCTCTGGTTTCTTAGTGAAGGTATACTTAAATACCTTTTTCAGCTCATTATATATCATTTCCCAGAAAGCCTTCACTCTAGGGCAACTCCACCAGAGGTGAAAGAATGTTCCTTCATTTTCTTTACATTTCCAACATTTATTATCAGACAAATGGTATATTTTGGCAAGTTTAACTGGGGTCATGTACCATCTATATATCATTTTCATTACATTTTCCTTCAAAGCATTACATGCAGTGAAGTTCAACCTAATGGTCCACAACCTTTCCCAGTCCTCAAACATAATGTTGTGCCCAATGTCCTGTGCCCACTTTATCATAGCCGATTTAACCATTTCATCTTGTGTATTCCATTTTAACAGCAAGTTATACATTCTTGAAAGTACCTTAGTCTTAGGCTCTAACAGTTCTGTTTCCAACTTCGATTTCTCCACCTGGAACCCTAACTTTTTGTCATTTTTAAAGACTTCTTTAATCTGAGCGTAGTGTAGCCAGTCTCGTATTTTATCCTTCATTTTCTCCAAACTCTGCAATTTCCAATTGTCTCCATCTTTTTCTAGTATTTCCGAATATTTTGGCCATTTGGCCTCCATATTGGGTCTTTTTCAGGCCTTAGCTTCCAGCGGTGAAAGCCACCTTGGAGTTTTATTTTCCAATAAGTCTTTATATTTTGTCCAGACATTAAACACTGCTTTTCTGACAATATGATTCTTAAAGGCCTTATTGATCTTAACATTGTCATACCATAAGTATGCATGCCAACCAAAAGCATTGTTAAAACCTTCCAGATCCAGAACGTCAGTGTCTTCGAGAAGTAGCCAGTCTTTTAGCCAGCAGAAAGCTGCGGCCTCATAGTACAACTTTAGGTCTGGCAGGGCAAAGCCCCCTCTTTCTTTCGCATCAGTTAATATCTTAAACTTAATTCTGGGCTTTTTGCCCTGCCAGACAAACTTAGAGATGTCTCTCTGCCACTTCCGGAAGCACTCCGTCTTGTCCACAATCTGTAGTGTTTGAAACAAAAACAACATTTTTGGCAATACATTCATCTTAATAGCAGCAATTCGGCCTAACAAAGAAAGTTTCAATTTTGTCCAACTGTCTAAGTCTCTTTTAATTTCAGACCAACATTTTTAATAGTTATCCTTAAAAAGACTCAGATTTTTTGCTGTTATGTTTACCCCTAGGTACTTTACTTTTTTAACCACAGTTAGTTCTGTCTCTCTCTGAAACCGTTCTGACTCTGTATCTGTCAAATTTTTTCCCAGCACCTTAGTTTTCTGTTTGTTTAATTTAAATCCCGCCGCCCGACCAAAGTCTTGAATCAATTGTAACACTCTTTTCGTACTAGATTCTGGCTCCTGCAGGGTCAAAACTAGGTCATCTGCAAAAGCTTTAAGTTTGTATTGTTTCGCTCCGACCTGGATTCCTTCCACCAACCGGTCCCCTCTGATCATGTTCAAGAGCACCTCCAGAACCGAAATAAATAGCAGAGGGGAAATGGGGCAGCCTTGTCGTGTTCCTTTTTCAATTTTAAACTCTTCTGTAACCACATTGTTAACTATCAATTTAGCTTTTTGTTCTGAATGCAATATATTGCATCAATCCCATTCTCAAAACCCCGTCCCACTCCCATTTCTTTTAAATTTCCCTTCATAAATTTCCAAGAGATATTGTCAAAGGCCTTCTCCGCATTTATAAAAATTAACACTGCTTTTGTATTTATGTCTGTTTGCAAAAGTTCCAAAATGTCAATGATATTTCTTGTGTTAGCAAACAAGTGTCTACCTGGGAGAAAGCATGCCTGGTCTTTATGAATTACTTCATTTAATACTTTTTTGAGTCTACTTGCCAAAACGTCTGCAAATATTTTGTAATCCACATTTAAAAGGGAGATGGGACGATAGTTCTTAAGTTGTGTCTTTTCAGCTTCCGATTTTGGTATCAATGTGATAAAAGCTTCTTTCCACGATTCCGGCGCCTTCTTCCCCTCCATAATTTCATTGCTGACCTCCATCAGTGGTTGTATCAGATAGTCTTTTAATGTCTTGTAGTACTTGGAGGTCAGCCCATCTGGCCCTGGGGATTTGCCCAATTGCATGTTCTGAATGGCTTGTTCAATCTCTTGTCGTGTTATTTTGCAATTCAGGATTGATCTATTTTCTTGTGACAATTTTGTTAGTCCATTTTTTTCCAAAAATTGTTTAATCTCAACCTCATCTTGCGGCCCTTGAGTATATAATCTTTTGAAATATCTCTGGAAGCACTTTCTGATCTCCACAGGGTTCTGAATATTTCTTCCTTCAATTTCTAAATTTGTAACTGTATTTAGTTTTTGTCTCCTCTTCAACTGCCAAGCTAGCAGTTTCCCACATTTATTTGCCGATTCAAAAGTTTTTTGTTTCATTAATTTAATCTTCCACTCTATTTCCTGGTTTATCAATTTAGAATATTGTGCTTGATGAAGTTTGATTTCTCTCAGGGTCGGCTGTGACTTCGGATTTGATCTTAACTTCTTCTCCAATTCTTTGATTTTCTCCAATATCTTGTCTTTCCTCTCATTTTGTCTCCTTTTCTTTACAGCATTCTGTTGTATCAAGAACCCCCTCATTACAGCCTTACTTGCGTCCCAGATAGTTCTTTTTTCCACCGTAGTGTTCATGTTTATCTCAAAATAGTCCTTCAAGGCTTCACTCCGTAGCTTGCGAAACGACCCACAGCGCCGCTACCCCCTCCCCTTACGGGGTTCCTTCAACGTTTCAGGGGTTGCTTCTGGCGCCCGCCGGGTCCCGAGACCACAGGCTTTTGCTGCCTGTGGGTTTCCGACGTGGGTCTCCGCTTCGCCGTAGCGGACGACCCATTTCCCACGGAGCTTCCTCTTCACAGAAGGAAGAGGACCGCCATTGCCGTTCGCGCCGCCTCCGGAAGTCTCGCAGATGTAACTGTTTTAGAACAGGAAGTATTTAACTCAGCTTTCAGAGTAAAAGCCATGTTAGTCTGTTGCAGCAACGGTAATCTACACAGGCTTATGCCGTAATATATTTCCTTGACTTCCCATGCTACAAGACTCTTGGTTGTTTTAACTTTTTAAGTTTATGATTCGTAACCAATACAGTGGTACATTGGGTTACAAACGCTTCAGGTTACAAATGCTTCAGGTTACAAACTCCACTAACCCAGAAGTAGTGAAAGCACACCTCAGGTGAAGAATGGTTTCAGGTTAAGAATGGACCTCCAGAACGAATTAAGTTCGTAACCCAAGGTACCACTGTACATATCTTGTACATATCTAGAGTATACAAATTACCCAGGCCTTTATCATTGTAACATGACTCTCCATAATTGAACCACTTATATTTCCCCACCTTAGACCACCAAATAACATGTTTTTCCAGGCATGGGGAAAATCAATCTATCTCAGGAATTCTATAATACAGAATGTGTTTTACAAAATTTGCCACACATTCATTTGACAATGTAAGAAAACATTTAGGAACACCTTGAAATAACATGACATACCTTCGTGGAAACACCACAGATCAAATAAAATATTCATGTTTTTTATTGTTTTATATTTTTGTTCAATTTATTAATAATCTTTATATTTATATATATATTTATGGCTTTGAGCAAAGACAAAAGAAAAAAGTCTAACTCATCCCTGATCACACAGTCATTGTAAGAATCAGTTTGATGTATATTGTCTTTTCAGCAGCAACATGATCCAACCTCATCATAAATACATTTCATCCTATACAGATGCAAGGTTCCATATTTAAGGGCTTAGTTATATACAGAGAAAAATAGGTTGATTCTCAAAATAGCAATGGATATTCTTTATACAGTATTACAGAAATGAGAGTCATTTGATTCGTAACCTAAATATATATATATACACATTCATACATACATATATGTATATCATTTTATACCCTGTACCATTTTTAGTTAACTTACAAATCTTAGATTTTGCCCACTCTATTACAAAGTCATTAAAAAGGTTTTTTTTAATGGTTTCACTGAAAGACCATGTATGTTAATGTTTCTTTATAGTACTTAAAATAAAATAAACATATGTATAAAAATAGTTCACTACCAACTCCATTATACTCCTATCAAATGTAAACCTTGAATAGTTTTAAGGACCAGAATATGATCATCTTAAATTGGATAAAATTTATTATCAGTATTAAAATAAAGTCAGGGTTCTATTGTACCAAAAAATAAATGGTCTTGCAGTTTACCCATAGCGTTACATTCCTTGTATGTGATTCATGACCACTCCCATTCAACCACCATCATCATATTCACGGAATAAATTACGTCAATAACTTTATTTCAGTTGGGAACGGGGATTCGCTAAAACCTTTAAGTAGGCATTTGAAATAGCATCAGAGAAAAGGCATAACAGGCAAAATGACTTTGGGCGGCACTCTCGAAGCTACCCTTCCTTCTACAGTGGCCTTATTGGGGACAAAGAGGCTCCTGTAGAGAAAAGACTCTGTACACTTCAAAGACCACCAACTTTGAAACCATCCGTTGGGGTGTCTTCAGAATAAATCCCATTGGAATGGATGCATCTTGCACAGGGAAAACATTCCTGGTGGGTTGTGTTTTTCACTGGAATTAGGACACGCTTAACCTTCAAGTGTATACGAAAGCACCACAACATACACAGATGCGAGGTGCCATTTTGTTCTTCCACTGCTCAGTGATGTCAGTACTAATGGGCATGTTCTCTTACCAGGCGTTACCCATTTTGGGCTGAAGGGATGGGCAGTGTTGTTTGCACCGCCGTTCAGTTACGGCATGGTCAGCTTAACCGTGGCCCTCCCCAGGCACTATCAATTTGCTAAGGGGCTTCCTTTGTGAGGAGGGTGACACAGGTCTTGTACAATTTCCTCCATGTCTGCTTCTGAGATGGAGGATCACATCAGAAGGAAAGAATGTCCCGGGGAAAAGGAACAAGGGATTTGCTTGCAACAGGTGCTCTATCAGATTCTTATATACGCTGAACTTTGTAGCTCCCAGTCTACTACCTGGATCAGAAAGGATCGACAGAGTTTTCTAGCATAGCTTATATGAGGAGGCAGCAACACATCAAGCCCTGGTTTACATATTACTTACAGCAACATGATGTTCACCATGCCGGGACAGCTGCTCCCAGCAGTTCTGTCTTATTGTGAATCAGACTGTTGGTCTATTTAGCTGAGTATGGCTGGCAGCAGCTCTCTAAATCTTCATTTCAGATGTGGGACAATCCTACTCCTGTCTGGACATGCCAGGAATCGAGAACTTTCTGCTTAGACAGAAGATGCTGAACCACTGAGCTACAGTTGCAGGAATGTCTGCAGCTTCTGTTCCACACAATAAGAGAAAAGTGTACTGTTATGTTTCATGCTAGCAAACCCATCTCCAATGCGACAAGCACTAGGAGCACGGTAGGCAACATTTGACTGGGGCCTGAATCAGTTGGAAAATCCTCCCCCTGGAAGCCCTTGTAAGTCGTATGTTAACTTGAGAACGGAAGCGAAGGAAAGAAAAGGTTTACAAAACCGTATGCTTTAACCCTGCCTTCTGTTAATGACTCCCTCCCTTTTGTGCAGACATTAGAAGAAGAAAAAATTAACCTCATTTCTACGGTTGACAATACATGCCATAGTAGAATATGATGTCCAAATTATTATAGTACACACTGAGCAAGTCGTGCATTCCCAAACAAACAGGATGCTATAGTATACTTATTTCTTGTTTGTAAAATATCGTCACAGTCAACTACAGGACTACAGTGAGGACAGAGAACACACCTGAAAGCCTAACCGAAGCAGTGATTGACAAAATAATTCATTCAAAAAATCAAAACAAATTCACTTTTAGTTATTAACTACAGATTTGAAGTCAGCATTATAGGAAATGAAATGCAGAAACCATCCATTCACATTGATCATTTTCCAAGTTTTAAAAAGACACATTTGGGCTTTTCCCTAAAACGGCTGACTGAAGCGATGAGTTGTACCGGGGTGCAGGGTACTTTTGTTGTTCATTTTTTTTGGTTTGTTTACTGCTAAAAAAAAAAATAAGAATCCAAGCATGCGTGGAATATTTTCAGATACCACCTAGGGCAATGAAGAAATAGGTGATGGTATTGGTGAAATACACAGAGCAGGATCAAGCATATAATTTTGCATAAAAACACTGCATGTAAAAGGAGCATTGTAGGTCTCAAGCCATTGCATTACAGCTGTGTTGCATTTTATATTTCGTAAAATTTAATTTTTTTATATTTTGGCGTGAAGAGTTGCAAACTAAATTTCTAAACAAATACTTTGCAATGGTACACCACACAGGAGCTATTTTTGTTTTTGTTGTTGTTGTTGTTGTTGTTATTTGGGTCTAAAAAGTTATTTACAGTAAGATTAATGAGTCTCCACTAATTTTACCCCCCCCCCCAATATGAAGATAGAAGTCCACCCAGCTTTCAGAAAGAGGAGAATGATTCTGAGGTTAGATTTCATCCAAAACAAGCAGTACTGCTAGACCTTTTTCTGTAGACAGGAAGAATTTCATTGATCCTTCAATCGAAAACCTGAATGTAAAAGCACCAAAAAGTAATCTGGACCTCTAAAATGGGAAATGTGTCTCAATTATTTTTGTTTAAGAAAAGTTAAAAACTACTGTTTGCGAATTCCAAGCTAATGGGTGCATTATGTATGGATTTTTATTAGTGTTATTGTTATTATTATTTCTGTGTGGCTTAGTTCCTGGAATTATTAATACTGCCTTTTAATGTAGAATAAAAAAAGGAAATCTCTTCATATTTCTAACCAGGTTAAAAATAAATAACATTACAACCACTGTTTTTAGACTCATTTTAACAATTTCTAAGAAAGGAAGACATGAGAGGCCATTTTGGATTTCTCTTCTCTCTCCCTCTCTCTCTCTGTCTCTCTCTCTCTGGTGTCCATCTGTCTCTCTGTCTCTCTCCATACATTCAAGGGTTCAGTTTGTCCAAAGTGCTCCTTTTCATTGTAGACAGCTGGGATCTATTGGAAATCCTGGGAGTGATCTCAGTTTTATGTCAGTCTCCGCTTATTCGAAGTCTGCATGAATCATAAGTTTGAAGCAAACCGTGGTTTATCGCCCTCTAGTTCCGTGCTTAAGACTGCAGAAGAATCCCTTTGCAGCGTGGCAGCTGGTGGTGTGGGCCCTCGCGTAGGTGGAATTGCTCCTGAAGACATCTGGCGGAAGAGGGCCACTCTTTGGGGGACAGTGCCTTTGCTCCCAGCCTGGATACCTGTGCTTTGGAAACCGGAGACGGGCTGTGGAATGGAGGCTAAAGATTCTCCCACTGTCGGGTGAGGTCTAGAAATCATAGTGGAAACCTCGTGGGGTAATGAAGGCTGTGAGGCAGAGAGGGGTCTCACCTCTCTTGTCAGACTAGCATTGTGAAGAGCTTGTGTACTCTTGTGGACTTCACTCTTCTGCGACCCACTAGGCATTTGCTGCTGCTGCTGTTGCTGTTGCTGCTGCTGCAGTTGCTGCTGTTGCTGCTGCAGCAGCGACAACTGTGAGGCTGTGGGCGTTGCATACTGAAAAGTTCGGCTGGCTAGAGGGCTTTGTACCGGTGGGCTGCAGACTGCGGAAGGGTAGGAGCAGGGGGAGAAAACGGCAGCTTGCTGAGGCGTCTGTGTGCTCGGCGTCGGAGAATTCAGGCTCATCACAGAATACACAGGCGGGGATTGAGTCCTCATCTGCATCGAGGGGGCAGTGGTCAAAGGACTCGAATTCAGTGCTGGCATTTGCTGCAGATTTGCCGGCCCGACTGCCTGCACCATCTCCCGGTCGTGTTTCACTATCTGTTTCAAAATTTCGCTCTCCTGGTTGTTGAAGACACCAGTATTGAGATCTTTTTGGAATTTTTGCAGCAGAAGCGAATTCTTCTTTCCTTTGTGGGCGAAACGGACACAACATAGCATGCAAGTTAGCATCTCTCTGGTGACCTGTCAGATCATACCATATCTATCTAGCTGTCTGTTTCTTGCATCAAGGCAATAAGGGAAATGGTTAAAATAGCCAAAAGACTTAAAATCAGTCACATTCTTTTTTATATTCCTCAGATTACGTCACACTATAAGAAAAATAACATAGGGGATGATCAGGCAGATTGATGAGGCTATCCAAAATGGGAATAAACACAATTCTCAGATGCTAGAGTAACTGGGATCATCACTACAGGGCAGGTTAGGTCCCTTCCCACTCGTGTCTTCCATTACATCCTTTCACTTTCCCCCATAGGAAATTGCAACCGTTCACTTCTATAGTTCAGGTTCCTGGGAAACCCACAAACACAGCAGGAAGGCAATAGACTCCTCTTGCCTTTCCTTCCCAGAAGCTATGATTCAGTGGCGTGCTGCCTCCTAACATAGATGTTCATGTCTAATAGTCATTAATCCCCACTTTTAAGGAACATGGGTCACTGCTGTGATGACAGTGCCGTGCCCCATGGTGCCCCATAGTGCATATAAAGACACTATGTTAACTGCTTTTAATTATCTTATGTGTCAATTTCCTTAAGGTGGCTGTTTACAAGGAAATTAATAAGTCGATGATGCTGTTCATAATACTACTAATCACAGGCATGATGCACATGAAATGAAAGCAAAAACCTGTCTTGCCCTCGCTGACAAGGGTTTGTGTTTGTGTGTGCACAAGTGAGCATGAATGCACAGCCAATTTTGCACATGGCGAGCAGACACTTACTTATGGATCACCTATAACCATAAATCTCTAAGAAACTTACAACAAAATAAAATACAAAACAACATACGTCATAAAATAAAGCAGAGTATTAAAAGTGGCCAGATAAAAAAGAATGTTCCGGAAATGCTTGCTGAAATAAAAATGGTGCACCAGAATCCAAACAATGCCAACGTCTGATTTGCTCAGCATCCTATGAAATGTTGCATGAATATTTGCATGGATTTGCAGTATCCTATGAGCCGTGGTTAGCAATCCCTTCCCCAAAAAAACACTTAACACAATGACCACCATCGTGATGAGCATTTTACTATTTGTTAACGATAAAGGCTAATGCCTGCTAATACTTCTGCATTTTACTCCTATTATTGTGGGGACTGGTTTGACTCTTAACGTGCAAATATACTTTGCAATCCAATCATGACAGGTTGCCAGCAGTGGAAAGGAAAGGAAATGAAGTAACTAGGTTGTGTTAAAAGAGTCTCTCTCTCTCTCTCTCTCTCTCCTTGTTGAGCTGCCCTAATTTTTGAAATGCCCAATGTGTTATGTAAGTTATAAATACATGTGTCCATTTAACACATTTCCTGGAACTAATTATTAAACATTGCTTAAGTAGTGACCACCAGATTGAGAGTAGTAATCTTTCCAAATGGCTGTGAACTAATATGAACTCAGGGGATATTATGTAGTACCTGGTTGTGTAACACAAGTCACTGCATGCAAACTGACTATACTTGATTTGGGTGCTGCGGAACGTGAGATCTATATCATCCACTGCCCCCAAAGTAAGTCTACAGGCCTCAGAAACAACTTGCATGACTCTTGAAGCAACGCCCTACAGCTTCAGTCTAAACAGCAGAGCAAAATGCATTTGAATGCATTTGCAGCAATCGCCTGAATTAATCTGCAGTTTGAATAAACAACACTGCTTTGGAAACTGAAGATACATTCAGCACCTGAGGGCCTTCTCTCCATGTCCCTTTCAAGGGTGGTTCGGAGGCTGGCAACATGAGAATGAGCCCTGCTTATGAAATGCTCTCCCCAGGGAGGCATTCCTGGCGCCACCACTGGAAAAAAATCTTTCTGTTTACCTAGGCTTTCATCCCTTAAACTGGAGGGTTTTCGATTTTTGTGGCCTCCTTTCAGCGGCTGGGATGCGTTAGACCTGCCTTTTTAGTAATGATAATTAATAATAATTTTATTATTTATACCCTGCCCATCTGGCCGGGTTGCCCCAGCCACTCTGGGCGGCTTCCAGCACATATAAAACATCAAACATTAAAAACTTCCCTATACAGGGTTGCCTTCAGATGTCTTCTAAAAGTTGTGTAGTTCTTTATCTGCTTAACATCTGAAGGGAGGGCATTCCACTGCCAAGAATGCAGTGTTTTAGGGTTTTCAGTTTGTTTTGGTTTTTATATGCATTTCAACCTTTGTGCTATTTTTGTAAGTTGCTTTGGGTTACTTTTTGTTATATAAAAAAGAAGTAGCCTACCAATTGCAATAAATGATAATACTAATAATAATTCCTACAGGTGGAGGGGGGGTTGGTACATGTCTATGGACCTCGGTGATCATATGGATAATTTGAGGATAGCGAAATGGGGAATTTCCAGCTCAACATTTGGCCTGGCTGATTGTCTCCATGCTGCTGGTCTGTGGTGGTTTGAAGAATATTTCTGACAAATTTCTGTAGGTGATGTACTGCACATGTCTGCCATGTTTGCCAACTTAAAAACAGCCTTGATACTGTATTCACTAGGCTCAGCCATAATTCACTAAATCCAAGCCATACACAAATATGGTCCTATCATTTTGGCTCACAGACTCAGAGACGCCCCCCCCCCCACTATCTGTGCAATAATGACCTTTCCCAAGAATGCTGCTGACAGCCTCTATACATGATTAATAAACAATAATAAGTATGACTTCCAAACTTAGATTCTTAGGGGATATGTGAGAGCCTCGGATTACTTAAATTTCACTTACACTTTCTCTTTTATAGCAACACATCTCTTATTCATAAATCAACATGGCCATTTAATGGAATGGAATGGGATAGTGGGCTGCATTTGTTTTGTTTTTTTAGGTTTTAAAAGTATTAATATTTGATTTTGGCCACTTCTCTGCAGTACCCGTGGCTCTTTATTTAAAACATTTATAAGCCACCTTACTATTAAAAGGAATCAAAGTGGTGTATAAAAGGAACGGAAAAACAATAAGAATGGCAAAAGACAGCAGAATAATCATGACACTCTCATAAAACTTAGCATGCGCTGCACTGCATTGCAGTGATTCTGCTCCTACCTATGGGGCTGTGTCCAGCGGTGACAATTGGGAGCCACTGTTCGGCGCCATGGGAATTGACCTGTGGTGTCCTACAGGGCTCCATCTTGTCACCCATGTTGTCTGACATCTATATGAAGCTCCTGGGAGATTTCATCAGGGGATTTGAAGTGAGATGTCATCAGAATGCTGATGGCACCCAGCTCTATCTCTCTGTTCCATCTGAATCAGAAGCTGTTGAGTTCTGGACCAGAGCCTAGAGGTGGTTATGGTGTGGATGGGCGCCAATAAATGGAAATTGAATCCAGCCAAGATGGAGGTATTGTGTGCCGAGTTCTTGAGTCCGGGAAGTGGAGAGGTGTCCTGTCCTAGGTTTGCTCTCCCCTGGGAAAGGGCAGGTTCATAGTTTGGGGGTGCTCCTGGATCCAGCATTGTCATTCGAGGTGGCCTCGGAGCACCAACTTCCAGCTACAGCTAGTTCGCCAGCTACGACCTTTCCTGGAGAGAAATGACTCGGCAACAGTGACCCAAGCTCTGGTAACCTCCAGACTGGACTATTGCAATGCACGGGGGTGGGGAGGAGAGAGACTCGGACACTGCAGCTTGTACAGAATGCAGCAACCAGACTGGAATGGCCAACAGAACCCATATTGAGAGAACGGCACTAGGTAGCTATTTGCTTCTGGGCCCAATTCAAGGTCTTAATTTTGACATATAAAGCCTTAAATTAATTGGGTCTAAAATACATGAAAGGCTGCTCTCAGAGCTCTGTGGGACAGTGGTGTGGCCCCCAGACTTTGGTACTTGCTACATTTTGCTGTGGGCCTGGCATATATCTGGAGTCATGCAAAAGATTGTACCTTCCTTATTCTCACCCTTACCTCTCCTAGTGTTTCCAATGCTTCTTGCATGCTACTCTTGCCTTTGCAAAATGTTTTAGAGATTCTGCAAAAACTCAAATGGTTAAGATTCAGCAAGACTCTTTTATATGTCACAAGAAGATCTGAAAGCAAGTGAGCTGTCCTTCCTTGTTTTCATGTTTCCACTGCAACATGCAAACATGTGGGGAGAGTCATGTACCACAGGACTAGGGGGTGCAAGTGCTGCAGATGCAGAGAGCTGCACGGTTCTCCTATTTCACCCATTACAACGGATGACTCATTTGTGCAAACTGGAGTATGCAAACTAAGCAATGTTGAACAAAGTAGTAATTCATGTCGCCCTGGAGTAGGGATGGATGGACCCATTAAAGTCTGGTCCACATCAGTTCTCCATGGGGACAGAACTAAGTCCATCCCATTTCCATGTGGATTTTTAAAGGGAAAATTATTAAAAATCCACAAGGAAACACAAAGGTGGTTTTTTTTAAAGTACTTCCAAGGGTGCTCCATTGATCTAAAATATACTTCTTTCTTTTAAACTTTAAAAACAGGTAATCCACCACTATTTGTGTTTACATGGTGGCAGCCATGAAAACTTCCTTATAATTCCTTCTGAAAGCAACAGAATGTCATTAGGTCCCATTGCTCCCTAAGGGACTTGCTGTATTGTATTCACGGTATACAGCAACAAGCAGCAGCAAATGCTAGCCACTCCAGACTATGTGGAAAGAAATAAGTTTTGGAGGAATGGGGACCACACTGCAACCTCTTGGACTGCTTCATAGAGGGGCCCTCAGAACAGTGGATTCTGAAGGGAACCCATGATTTGATTTGAGTCATGATCTGCCCAGCTTGAATCAGTAGTGCCTGCTTGGAAATCTGAGTTTGGTGGATTCCTCTTCTGACCCTACCTTGGAGCTTCAGAGGCTCTGTTCCAGGGTATGGCAGTCAAAACAGTCCTGGGGATGGGGAGCTTTTAACATGCAGAAAAGTGTGGCTTTGCTTCCTTCCCTCCTCCTCACACATATATACACATGCTATCATACCCAGCCTTCTTCAAAGGGTTATCATTATTGGGTTGGCCCTATTATTTGGCAGAGAGAGGCATCTGCCTCAGACAGCACAGGCTGGGAAGTTGGGGAGCGGTAACGAAGTGCGAAGAGGACAGAGGTGTGTTTGTGCGTGTGCCACACAGTCTGCCTTTACCCCACTAAGCAAACTAACTTCTGCTCCCCTCAGGTGCAGTGTATGGGGAAGCCATCTTGTCCTCAGGCAGCAAAATATCTTGGGTTGGCTCTTATTTTTGCATTTATTTACTGTAGTTATTTATCCCTCCATACCTTGAAAGATACCACTATGTTAGTAGAGCACAATGTTTTAGTTTTCTTGACCTAAAAGACAAATACTTCTGTGGCTGGTGCTATATGAACAGAAAAGGGGGGAAAAACACCAAAAACATACCTATCCTATCCAGCCTGTCAATGGCTACTGTTTCAAAGGCTCTTCTCATCATGGGGTATTCCTCCAGAACCTCGTTGAAGTTGTCCACAGAGAGAGAATACAGGCGGCAGTACGTGTCGGCTCTCACACTGGCGGTGCGGCGGCCCTTGGTCAAAAGGCAGATTTCTGGGATAAAGGAAAGAACAAAACACAGGAAGGAAAAGAGATGAAATGGTTTCAAAAAGTAACTGATGAGTGAGCAGCAGAGGTGGGGAGGACAGCAGCAATTCAAACCCAGCTCCAATATTTCCTGCTGTTTTGTAAGCACCTCGTGCCTCTTCACTCCGGCTCTTTTCGTTAGGTTTATTTCCTGCCATTTCAATCTAGGCAACGACCAATTTACACATGCCCAGTTGATGCACAACCACACATGCATGCATTGTGACTACCCAGAAGTGGCTGGAAAAGCAGGTAAAATGGGCCATCATGCATGATGACCCAGAAAGCAACTGGGTTGCCTGTATAAAGACATTATATATTTTTACCCCAGAACAGGGCTAGGAATGTGTGGCCCTTCAGACATTGTTGGACTCCAGTTCCCACCAGCCCCAACCAGCCAGGCCCAATGCTCAGGGATGATGGGAGTTGTAGTCAAGCAACATCTTCCCTATCCATACCCTTGTATAGAAACAGCAAAGTGCAACATTTTGATAAAATAAAATGCCTGCATGGAAATCAAGATATTTAGTACCTGCACTAAATCAGAAGGCTCCAAGCCTTTTTCTTACCAACCTCTCTCAGTAGATGCAGATCCCATACTGTGCTCAGCCTATTTTGCTGCTCTAGGTGGATGTTCCTTTTGTCACTGCCCTCCTTGCATTGTCATAAAGGAAGCTAACATGCTCCCTCCCTCAAGGGTCTGCCCCACCAATCACACACCTCTTCATGTGCTCCATACACATGAACAATGCGTTGGGAGATGGGACACAGGTGCTTTTGCCCCAAGCTTCATTGCTCTGGGGTGGGGGAATGGAGAAATGTGTGTCTCCCTCATGTGTTGCCCTTGTGATTCTATTGCCTTGGGACGTAACTCATTGAAGGGAGGCTTATTTCCTCCCTCCCTTATTTCCTCAAACTCCCTCTTCCTGCTAGCACCATTTCCCACACTATTCTCAAGGTTTCCCCAACCCCCAGCAGCAGATTTCAAGGTTGCAGCATGACTGCAAGGCAGGAGGAGAAGCCCTCTTCCATGAACTTGAACTCCATTCCATTTGTAGGAGGGAAATTAGGAGCCACTGTGTTCCAAAGATGGACACCCACCACATCTTCCTCCAAAGAACACACATTTCCAGTATTTGCAAAGCTGGACCCAGTTGTGATTAGCATACTTACTGTATATTAAAAATAAGGATTCAGTTAGCAATACAGAGACATTCCCAAATGCTAGCAATCGCATTATTAGCTAGAGATGGCATCCAAATGAAATTTTCAAAATTGGAACCGCGCTGCCACATTGGTAGAGGCTCTGGTAGAGGCAAACCCTGCTTAGAACAGTTTATTAACATGTCCCTGTGCATGCAGCTTCATCAACAGAGTGAAAGAGGATATATATATCATTTTGTGAATCCTTAATATGAGGATCACACTAAATTAACTTGAGGTTATCATTTACTATCACTTTGGGAATCCCTGCAACTGAAACAGTGCTGTGAAGAACCACTGGCTCATGAGCCCTGTGCCATTTCTTGCAGGAAACTTGATCCCACGGGACCAATATAATTCCGTGTGATATTAATGGCCACCCTCTGGTTCTGGAGGGGGGGGGGGACATTGCAAGAGAGGAAGGGAACTTCTGGAATTCATATAGAAATCTTTCCACTTTCCTATGAAACATCTTAAAAGTTTGATCCCCCAAAAAAGTTAAATCGCAAGCAATTGATATCCTGGAAGTGGTTAACTAAAATAGCTACTGTATATGGCTAACAGAGCAATCCTATATCCTTGAGCTGTGTTCCTGATAGGGGGATACAATTGCTTCTAAACCCCTTTGTCCAGGTGGAACACACAATGCTTGAAAACACACACACACACACACACACACACACACACACGCACGCTCAGTTGAAATGATATTGGAGGGACTCTTGTCAAGCAAGATGATAAACTGGCCAAAATTCTGTGATCGCTAAGGAGTTGATCTTGCCCCTGATGACAGAGTGACATTATACCTGCAAAATAGATGGTGTTATAATACTAAGTCAATAGAGTCAACAGAGAACACTGGACATCTGCCCTCATGGAATTTTCCGAGCTGTAACATTGTAACGTACATTCGTTCTTAGTCACACCACTTTCCTCTGCAAAAATTCTGGCTCCCTTCACAGAGATATCAATACAAGAGTCCATGATTTATTTTATTTTATTTCCCCCCTGAGTGGACGGGTTGTTCCTAAGTGGATTCAAATTCAGAATCCTCAGAGTTCTCTTTGTAGACTTCCTACCCATAGTTCCATGAAGGCACCTGGTCGTGCGTTCTGTGTGTTTGTGGGAGACATTTGCACAGGGTTGCATGGAGCCCATTTGACTATCTACACTTGCTGGTTCTTATCTTCTGGGACTGGCTACTCCGGGAGCACAATATGTGGCTGGAATTGTGATTAGTGGGTGGTTGAAAAAAATCCAGAGATTCCTTGGGTGTGTCTGTTGGCATCAGCGCCAGCTCCAGGTTTTTGTGGGACCTTGGTGGCTTTCAGAGGGCTCACCAATTCGCTTGCCCTCTTCCTATGGGCCCAATCCATATAACCACAATTGACCTTTAAACCACCCAGAGACAGAATCTGATTCAGGCGTATCGTAGGAGAGATTTAAATGAGGAGGAACTCTCATCAATCTTATCTGACAGCTTAGTAAAAGCCATTGCATGGTTCTTAAAAAAACCAAAAACCAATTGGGGTGAATTTCTCTCTCTCTCTCTCTCTCTCTCTCTCTCTCACACACACACACACACACACACACACACACACTAGAATTTGTGGATAACGAGCATTCTGAAAGCAGGACACCTGTGTGTATTTTTGATTAGCCAATCACCTTAATGATTGTCCATATCGTTTTCAACAGTGTTTAATGTTTAAATGTTGTACACCAACTAGATATTTTATGATTTTGTTGTATATTAATACTTAGAAATAAATAACAATAAGCAATGAGTGTGAATGCTAGACGAGACAGAAGATTCAAATGAGAAATATAAAATTATCTTAAATATTTAGATGATCCATTATGTTACATTTTAGGTCCAATGAAAGTATGGGGAGCCTATGGTCCTCTAGATATTCTTCCAGGATTCCTGACCAATGGCTGTGCTGGCAGGGGCTGATGGAGGTCCAATAACATCTGGTGAGTCAAAGGTGTTTTTGGGGTGGAGTGTAGGGTTCCCTTCAGCAGAATGAGCAGGAGGGCCCACAGATGAACCCCTACCCCAATAACTCACACATCACTCATAAATTTTGTTTAAGGTTTTTGGCATAATTTTGGCCACAACTTTATTAAACATACAAATTGTGAGTGGTTGCTTAGGCAGTGGTTATGACTATCTGCCCCCCCCCCCGCCTTGGGGGACAGCACTGACTCCCGGATTCCAGCGAAAGCCAGTGTGGAGGAACAAGATCAGGGATAACTGGAACTGTGGCACAGACCCTCAGCTTCTCCCCGCATGCTCCCAGGGGCTTATTCGGCCCAAACCTAATTCCAGGGGTTTGGACGAAAGGATGGTAAGCCCCTGAATTCCTTTAACGGAATTCCCATGCAGCAGCATTGGAGGGGCAGGCCCAGCCAATCCATACCCCTCCACCAACCAATGTAAACCAATGCCTAACCGCCGACCTTACAAGTTGTGACGATTTGCTACGCAGTAGGCAAAATCCAAATGGCACACACTAATCAGCCAAATGGAAAAATTCCTACCAGGCCCCCGCACTAAGGCAAACAACCCCATGACAGGCATAGCAAGGTCAAGGCACAAGCCCAAAACAAGGGAGGGCGGGCGGGTGATCTGGTGCCCACCGCAAAAGAGAAAGCAGCTTGCTGTGAACCTTGTTTAAATAACCTCTGTTCCCACCCCAAATTGACAACATCAAATTTACCCCAGCAACACCAACCACCAATCCAAGCCAGGCCCCTTTCAGTCTATCCTGCCTGGCAACTACGGGGTGCTTTGCCTGGCCCTATCCGCAACACGTGCTCTCCTTTAGTGAGAACACGCTTTATCATTTAGTGAGAACATGCTTTATCATTCGTTGCACCACTTTTTAAATGTCTTTTTTTCCCCCTTACAAGACTGGAGAGCAGAGTCTTTTGTTTAAAATTTAGTTAGAACACCTGATTTTTAAAATATGCTGTGTAACTAATAAATATTGTCACTATTTAATCACACACCTTCTCTGAGCTGCCTTCATTTCATTTCAGTTTTGCCTACTAATCATTATCCCAGTTAGGACAATTTTACAATGCTATTTTAGCATGCTAGCAGAAAGTTCTCAGAAGGTATGTAAAATATTCCCCCCTCAGTCTCTTATTTTGCCCTTATCCCTGCATTCTGAGTTCATTCTTTTGTTTGGAAGGGGGAATCTTTTAAAGAGAGATGTATTGGAATTCCCCGTGTTAAACTGAAGCATATCTGACTTTTATCCAACTGGTGCTTACTGTGCTGCACAGAGAACTGTAATTTACTACAGTGATTCATGCCTGACGGATTGGTTTTTGAGTCTTGTGTTGCATTTCGTGCCTCACCTGCTCTTTTATAGCTACTTCAGAATTAAAGGTCTGCAGAATTAAAGGAGGAGGATCACAGCTCACTGGTAGAGCATCTGTTTGCATGTAGAAGCTTCCAGGTTCAATCCCTGGGAATCTCCAGGCAGGACAGAAAGAATCTTACCACTGCCAGTCCATGCAGACCATACTAAGCTACATAGACTTAGTATAAGGCAGATTTCTGTGTTTATACAAGGTCTGGTACATCCTGAGTGAAGAGGACTAGCCAGGAAAATGACTAGGTTACCTAGACCTCTGGGTCTGTATTATTTTGATTATACAGCGGATGCTCGGGTTGCGAATGTGATCCGTCTGGGATGCACATTCGCAACCCACAGCGTTCACAACCCGCGTCTGCGCATATGCGGGTTGCAATTTAGCGCTTCTGCGCATGTGCGACCGCTGAAACCCGGAAGTAACCTGTTCCTGTACTTTCGGGTTTCGGCAGTCTGCAACCCGAAAAGACGCAACTTGAAGTGGCTGTAACCCAAGGTATGACTGTATTTCCAGCTTTCTTTTTTTATCCTGGCCCAATTAAAAGATCAACTATGCAATTCTCATTAAAATTTGAGCCGAGCTTTTGCTTTTTTTTGTGATTGTGGGAACACACTTCTGTTTGTGTGTGCATTTGTGCTCTCAGTTGCCCACCTGGCACTATGTCTATTTCTCATCCAAGTCCTGTACGCCAGAAGGAAGCAGGAGGAAAGAACCAAGGGTAGTTTCTTTTTTAAAAGGTTCCAGAAAACTGTGTGGTTGTGAGCCAGCCCAGAAGGTGCAGCTCAGGGAAGCTCTTGAGGCCTGGAAAGGAGGGTGTCACACAATACTTAACAGAGCTAGAACTGAGACACAGCCCTGCGAGACACTCTATGAACGCCAGCTCAGTCCATGCAAATGGCAAATAGGATGGACACTGATAACATCACCAAAAGAGAGGGCAAATGAGGACAGAGATATTTTTTTAAAAAAAAAAACCCAACATGTACGTACGCTGGATTACATGTATAAATGCAAATTTAGAAATGATGGTTGTAAGTTAAATAGAAATATATCTCACTGCAGCGGGGAAGGCTGTGATCTGGTGATACTTGTGGCTGCTCAGCCTGCTAGTTGTTGATAGGCAACTTCAAGGGCCCAGGTAGCTCAGCTGGTGGAGCATGAGGCTCTTAATCACGGGGTTGTGGGTTTGAGCCCCATGGTGGGCAAAAGATTCCTGCATTGCAGGAGGCTGGACTAGATGACCCTTGTGGGTCCTTCCAACTCTACAATTCTATGATTCTATATTTACCCTTCTTATGAGTCTTTATAGAGAAGATTCCTTCAAACAGAGCTCTCCAAGCAGAGGACTGTGAAGTAGGGCACATGACTATCTGACTGGTACACCACCTACCTGGCTTATAGATAACATGGACTAGGATGGGGGAAGAAAGGTTCAGAGTATATGGATGGAATACATTTTGGCTTGCATTTCATCTCAGTTAGAACTTGATGACATTGGTCTTACAAATTGCAGGGACTGCACATTGGCCTGCCTCAAAAGGTTCAGTGGCTCCTGTTAGATGTTCTGTGAACTATCTTAGGAATGCAGTCTCTTGGTGCCCTTTCTCTCTCTCCCTCTCTGCATTTTCACCGCTCTGTTTTTTGTGTTCACATGATTTACTTAGCTGTTTCATTCAAGATTCTCCTTTGCTGAACACCTGACACTAAATGCAACACCTGACATTAAAACTGAAAGACACAAAAATTTAGCTAAGCCCCAATTAAAAATTATGCACTAGCATCATTCAATGGCAGATTTATTTATTTTTTAAGTTACTTGGTCTTTATGAACAACTCCTCCCATGAAAACTGCTTTTAAAAAACAATAAGGTTGATCACTTTCCTAATGGGAAGAGAACCATCTGAAGGCAGCAAGGCAATGCTAAAAAGCATCAGTTTATTTCCTCAGGCCAAACTGCATAATGACAATTAGAGGTTTAATTAAAAAGGGGGGGGGGGAGTCATGATTCGTGCTGCCCCTAAAACAGACGGCGTCACATATCTCCAAAGCAAATTCAGTCGTAATGCCTTTGGAATGTAGAATTAGCGTTCAGCTAAGCCTGTCTCAAGGCTTTCAGTAAGAGGGTAGGACTTCTAGAGAGGCATCTACAAATCATGAATAGAAATCTGAGGTGCAGAAACTAATTCAAGTTATGTCCCCATCTTCCTCTATATTGAGTATGGCAAGGGCAATACTGAAACTAACAAGAAGGAGCACCATCCCTTAGACTAGTTCCAAGTAAGAAGGCAGGCCAATGGGGGCTAGCAGAGAACAGACTGGGGTTGGTAGGGCCTTTATGGACCAGCCTCCAATGTTAAGCCAACAGACATCACCCTTACAAAACCTGTAATTCCGTTTATCTTTTTATTATAAAATTTATATGCTGCCCTTTGTTAAAAGACCACAATTATGGCACAAGCACAAATGAAGAACTGAAAGGGTGCATGGAGCTATTAATTTTAAAGCTTTGTATAAGGAGAAACATATTGAATGTCCATCAGCCCTGGTCCTAGTGGTCATATCAGCCAAAGACACTCTATGAACGCCAGCTCAGTCCATGCAACTGGCAATTACTCCATAATGATATTTAAGGAACACCTGAGCTCTCAAATCTGTTTGTCACAGATCATTGCAAAGTTTACCAATAAATAATGGCGCGGACAATTCTTTTTTGTTTTCCCCTCCCTCTTGGGTGTTACAGAGCTGCTGTGGTGTGGTGGCTGGACTAGGACTGGAAAGATCCAGGTTCCACTCCCCCTCAGATATTAAACTCATGGAGTTACCTATCTAACAGGGTTGCTGTAAGATCAAAGTAGGGTAAAGACTACGTAGACTGCTCTGATCTCATTAGAATAAAGGCAGGATATAAATGAAACATAGGGTGTAGTTGTATTTTATTCCATATTCCTGCATTGCAGGGGGTTGAATTAGATGACCCTCGGGTTCCCTTCCAACTCTATGCTTCTATATGGATTGGCCAGACTGCTATACATTTTTCTGCGGGAAGGTATGTATTTATTGTCCTGCCTCCTCCAAGCGAACCCAGGCCTTTGCTGTCATCTGGTGCAGAATTCAAATTATAGGCTGTAATGAATTATATCCTTCCAGCTGAGGAAAGCTGACTTCAGCTTTAATTTCTCAGCAGGGAGTGGGTGTTTCATCATGTACCAGGCATATTATGTTGCTGTCTAAACGGGCAAGCTGTTTATCTAGGCCATATGGTAGTTTTCAGCAGGCAAAGGAAGAAGAGGACGCAGCCAGGTCTATCTATCAAACAGCCCAGTCTTGCTTCCCATTGGCTGTGGGGTTCATTGGTCAAGCTATAAGTTCTTTGTGGTGGGAGGAGGGAATCTAAGAAATTATTAAATTCTACTGATGTTGAAATCATTTATTGATAATTCTTACGACCCTCCATTTCATTATGGATTAAAGACTCCTCGAGAACTCCAAGCAAACAGATTTCCGCTCACACTAAGTAAATGGCTGGAGGATTCAGTCAATCACTTTTCTAATACGCACATCCTTCTCCCTTACAGAGAAAGGCAGCTTCGGACTCCAGCATCTGTCACCAGTTCTCAGCTCTGTTTGCTCATAAATCTTAAGATTTGTACCCATCAACGTTAGAAAGGGAGAGCAAGAGCCCATATGGAGCAGACCAGTGCTCCGTCTAGTCCAGAATTCTGTTTCCCACAATAATATACCATATTTTCTGGTGTATAAGACGACTGGGCATATAGGACAGCCCCCAACTTTCCCAGTTAAAATACAGAGTTTGGGGTATACTCGCCGTATAAGACTACCCCTCTTCCAATGCACACACACACACACAAAAAAAAACCAGTCTCCAGTTCGGCTTGGAAATCTGCTCCACTTCCCAGTGGCTGGGGGTGCGCTTAATGCTGTTGTTGGTTCCCTGCCATTGGTGTGAGCCTTCCCTTTTCTTTTACTGTGGGGGCTGCTTGGGCTGAGGCAGCGGCCACGTGTCTAGTTGCTGGGGCAACGCGAGGCTGCCATTTTGGACCACATGGTCTACTACCGGGAGCAGTTAGGGTCATTCTGTTGCTGGTGATTGGGGGGGGGGGCTTCTGGGGCCAATTTTCAAGCGTATTTCTGCTTCATCTAGAGAGCTTGGTGCCTTCTGATTTAATTTGCTGTTGTTTTGTCCTTTGGTGGGGAGTTGCTGCAGGAGCTGCTGCTGTAGCCGGTGTATAAGACGACCTCCGACTTTTGAGAAGATTTTCCTGGGTTAAAAAGTAGTCTTATAATCCAGAAAATACAGTATATATAAAAAAAGAACAGTCCTGCTGAATCAGGCCAAAAGCCCATCTAGCCCAGCTTCCTGTTCTCACAGTAGCCAAGCAGATGCCCATGAGAACCCCGCAAGCAGGACTTAAGCGCAACAGCTTTATATTGTTTGTATTGCCCATGGTAGCACATAAGGTATCCTTGTTTTATCCTCATGGAGGTGAGCCACCAGGGCCAACCCTACCATTAGGCAGAGTGAGCTGGCCACCTCAGGCAGCAGATTTGTGGAGTCATGAAAGGGCAGCAAAGACATCCAATGTGTTTCATATGACCGAGCAGTGGTTTAAAATGACCAACATTTCAAACAAAATGAAACACACAGCCAAAATATAATGTGCTTAAAGTTAACATGGTGGGTCACAGCTTTCGTCATATCCATTTTTGCAGTATGGCAAAGTGTAAAAATACATAACTGTGCAAAGGAAGCACAGAATGGCAGATTGCATTACAAAGAACAAGGCAATGCTGAATTTGTTTTCACTAATCTTATGCGTTATGATGTGGTGACATCAGAGTACACAGAGCCTAATTAAAAGGGATTTTCTCGTACATAATGCAATGTAACACTGCTTCCCAGTTCATAATTTTACAGTACTGATCTAGAAAACACAGATAGCTGCTCCTCTAAACCATAAGCAGATAGGTCAAAGTCTTCAGCAACCTAAACAGACTGAAAGGCAATATCCTGTTCTGATATGGCTACATTACTGTCAGAAATCATGCATACACAATAAAAACATTAAAGATAATACAAAAAGAGGAGTGCTGGTGCCCTGATATACTGCAAGCAACAGCAAAATGCTTAAACTTGGCTCTTTTGCCTAGTCAGCAACCCACACGCAGGCAATACAGTTATGGAAGCAAAACTGTAATAATTCACAAACCCTTCCTTTGAAGGGAGAGGGAATTATTTTGCCTGTAGGTTGGCTTAAACAGTCTGGAGCTTGCAGTGTCCAGTCTTATTTTAGAAATACATTAAAAATCCAAAATTCAACTATTATCCATTTGCTATTCAAGTTTTGTCCCCGTCCTCCTCCCTGCTGAATCCCACAAGGGCACTGAATCCCACTGAATCCCACTGAGATGGAGGAGAAGGAGAAGGAAGAAGATGGCAGTCAGTGCCATCCCATTCATTGACTGGTTTTAAGGAGGAAGGTAGAAAGGTGGTGGAAAGTTGAGGCGGGTGGGACAGTGTCCATTCATGCAGATGCACCAACTTCCATTGCCTTTATGTATGGAAAATGTTCCAAAATTACAGTATACAATTCCAGCAATCTACACAAATAGCTGGATTTTACACTAGTTTAGCTTTGTCAATGTTAATTCATCCCCTCTTCCCCCCAAATCCCTAAATCTTGAAAAATAGGCTTACTACTTTTTTTTTCCAGACCTGCGTAGGACTAACCACTGCTTGTATAGGATTGCACTGTTGGTAAAGCTGAAATCTGATGTGATGGGTGCACACAGCTTGTGTGAGCATTCTTGCCCCAATGTGCATGTACAAAAATGTACTTGAAACTATAGCATTTTGGCTCTTTTTTAAAACACCACCACCACCAAACCAACTCACTGCTCTGGTGTTAATTTAAGTACACTCCCTCAGGTGTAACTGTCATTAGAAATTGAACAAGCAGCAGGAGCTAAACTTTATTAAGTACAGATATAGGTTCAATGACCCAAAGTATCCATTTGCCCACCCATAGGAAGTAGAAGGTTAGGAAGTGACCAGGAACAAGTTCTTCTTAAATACTTGCGTTATCCAGAGCAGTGTGTGTGCACTGGGGTGAGGGGATACTGCAGAAACTGAAAGCTCATACTGAATGAACTCTAAAACAGCACACCATTTAAATTAGCTGGAAAGAAAGGGAAGCAATTTACATGCATCGTTGTTTAAAATTAATCACACAGCCTTCTCAGTGAGCCATCCATGCATCAAGATGGGAAATATTTAATGGAAAGTCATTATGATGTTTCTTAAGATGGAAAGTATCACTGGTGCAAAGGATCCTTCAAACATTGCATTTCTGCTCTTTTACTTCTTAACTCCATTGTTTATCCAAACGTAATTCTTATCTACTTAATGTGTCTACCTCAACTGCACTGTAAAAACAAAACAAAAAAACACACACAAAAAACAAAACAAAACAAAACGTTCCTCAAACTTTTGTGTAATGATCCTTTAAAATATCACAGAGGATAACATCCTAAAGACAATTAACAATAGTTGGGTCACAAAATGGTAATCACATAATGAATAGTGGTATGTGTTCAGGGAGACTTCTGAGATTACAGGTGTTGCACAGTTTCATTTTTCTTGTGTAAATAAGAATGTTTTTGGCTTGGAATACTTGGCTTAAATATGAGGTGAGAATTGAGGCTCTAAAAGATCTGCTCTGGCTCAGATTTTAATAGAAATTGAGAACTCCTGCTCCTCTGCTATCAGAGATGGATTTAGGGGAGGGCGCAGAGTCTTGGAGATGCTGTGACTGTTATTTAGAATGGAGTACAAGAGGTGAGGGTGCACTGAATTTTGGCATTGCACATGGCACTGATGAAATTTTAGACCCCAAAGTCAGCCACCGCTGCTATCAACACACACACCTCCAAACTCCATCTCGCACCCATGTGTCTTTCTTGCTACTTAGATGGTGATTCCGTCTCCTCCTCTCTGCCTCTAACACTGGGATAGAGAACTTTTTCAGCCTGAGATTGTTGCATTTCCTCGCAGGCAACTTTCTGGAGGCTGCGTGCAAGTGGAGAGTGAGGCCAGAGGCCAAGGCAGGCAGAGCAATGAGTGTGACTCTTAGCTTTGTACAGCAGGCTGCATTCTAGCCATGCAAAGGCCAGAGGTTTCCACATACCTTCATCTCTCAAACCGAGAAAGGTATTATCACAGTTCATGGCGCGGGGGGGGGGGGAATCCTTGAAGGTACAGGTCAGGCCTGGAGCGCCATGTGGGAATGTACCAAGGGCTGGTGAGACGAATGGAAGACCACATTCGACCTCTGAGCAGAGGTTCGCCACCCCTGCTCTAGTGTACTGCATGCAGTGAAGACTATGAGAAGTTCCAGGTACAATGGAAAATATCATTTTGACAGCACTGTTCACATCTGTTTGGAGGGAGGAAGGCATTTTACAGGGGAAGCGAGATTCCCAGTGACCTCAATGGCATCAAGGGCTTAATGTGTTCTGATTCGGTTTTCTATTTTCCTGCACCCACCAGGCTTGTTTCTTAAAAAATAAAAAATAAAAATCCAAAGTGAAGGATTTGATGCAGTTCTGAATCATGGGATTCAAGAAAGACATTAATGCCATGCCTAACTGCCAGCCAAGTCTGAAATTTCACCCGGTAGTTTTGCCAACAGATTGCTTCCTGCAACAGGATGTAACTTAGTAAACATTGTGATAGATTAGCACCCATTTTAAGCTAACCAGAAATTAGCTGTTGTTGTCGGGAAACTCAATACATACCACCCTGTCTAGTGTAACCAGCTGCAATTAGGTAGTCTTTGTACAGACATACATTGAACTTTGAAAAGATCGGATGATCATCAATTAGCAAGTCTGGATAGGAGAAGGGTTACCGTCAACTAGCAAGTCACATATAGGAAAGGCTTGACCAACTGCATGATCCCTTAAGAATAATGATGAAAGTGTGCAGCACAAGAGGTTTGTTCCTTTTATAGCATGGTCCAAGATTAGAGGAGATGTCTATTGGGACTTGAGTCAATGTGGCTGGGGGCAGGCTACATTCATGGATTAAAAGACATAGCTCATTCTTCCTTTATCATTTAGCTATGTATTTCTGTATGGATAAGCAAACACTGTGGACTTTTACAGTACGCTGGGCCTTGATCCTGCAATGGAATCTTGTACACATAAACCAGACATCTTAGCTAGATTGGAAAGGTGCGTGCAGATAGCATGCAGATGTATTCAGATTAAAAAAACCTGCAATCCTAAACATCCAACAAGCGTTTTATGTAAGATGGAAATACTGGTGGTAAAAAGGAAGGTCCAACTTGGTGGGGATGCTCAAAATATTGTACTTCTCCTGAAGGAACAGGTGTGTTCTCTGGTAAGGCTCTTTGGCCCAGTTTTGCCCTCAAGTAGATAAGGATGATCTTGTCATTTTGAAATTAGCTTATCCAACACACATTACATGGCGCTGCTCTTGAACGTGCCTAGAGGTTTTACTTGGTACTGAATGCAACAGCCCCATATTCTGACTTCATGGCACCAGTACTTTAACAATTGCACTGGCTTCCCAGGGGCTAGTTATCATGCCGATAATGGAGAAGGGCTGTAGCGCAGCGGCAGAAAACCTGCTCTGTATGTGGAAGCTCCCTGGTGCAATCCCCAGCATCTCCAACTACAGCTGGAAATGTCCCCTGCCAGAAACTCTGGAGAGCTGCTGCCAGTCCGTGTGGGCAATATTAAGCTAGATCAACAAATGACCCTTTTGCTCATTTTGGTTTTGTTTTTTTTAGTTCCCCCCCCCTTTATTTCCCTTTCTTTCCCTTTTCTCTCCCCTTCTCTCTCTCTTTCTTTTTTTTGGTGTGTGTGTGTGAGAGAGAGTGGGTTTCTCTTTTTCTTGCCTTTTCTTCTTTCTGACTTTGTTCTTTTTCCAACTAAGTATCTGGTTATCTTAGTCTATTATATTAAAAAAAAGATATTTTGTAATGGGTTCGTATTTTTGTATAGCTACGAATAAGTATCAATGAAGAAGTTATAAAACAAAAACAAAAACAAACAAGTAAGCAAATAATCTGGCTTGGAATGAGGAAGTTTCCTATGTCCCTTCCTATGTTCAAAGCCCCAAACAGTTTGGGTCCAGGATATGGGAAAGACTGACCTACACTGCATGCAGACTGTAGTCATGTATGCAGACTGTATAACATATAAAACCTGCTTTGTTGGGTTTTCTGTTATAAGAGTCTCTTTCTTCATCTGCTTCCCCCTATATGGGGAGAAGCTAGAGAGGGAGAGAGGAAGTGGGGTGATTTTTAACAGAAAAATAGCTATGGGGAAAGGATTAGCAACAACCCTCCCCAAGGCTGCTTTGGGTTTTTTTTAAAATAAAAAAATAGTCAGGTGAAGGATACATGAGACTGCATGTCACATCTAGTGTGGGCTGAAGAAACAATGAGGGGATTCAGTAGCAAATGACACACAGCGGGGAACAAAATGAAACAATTGCAGTATTTATCCGAAAGCACTCTATACTTGTGGGTGGGTGGGGGGACCAGGGCCTGTTGCTGACCTGCTGGCAAGACTGCTGTTCCGCTGAATTCCAAATCAACATTGCTATAGTTACGTGTCTTTCAGTTATTAAATGCAGAGGGATAGGCTTGTATTCATGTGTTGGGCATTTCAACTAGCAGGAAGTAAATGGAAAATGGCTCTTTATCGCAAAAACAAAACACAACCCATTAAAAAAAGACAAAGCAAACAAATATATTGCAGCATATATTGCAGTCCATGCACTAGAATGCACTTCCATTAGATACAAAGCTGTCAAAGGAAGACACACACACCCTGCCTGCCCCCCAGCCCAAATATACATATATATTTCACTACTTTAGGTATAACTAACTGAAGTATATGTAACTGAAATAATGACATATCCTCCCTTTGTTTATTCCGGCCTCTATGGCCCTCTCCTTTCCCTCAGGTTTCCTTTGTGTCTATTTTTAGACTGTAATCCCCTCAGGGTAGAGACCTGTCAAAGCTATTCTTTGCAAAGTGCCATCTTCATAGATGGCGCTGTACAAATAAACACATACACAAATTGAGAGAGAGAGAGAAGGAGGCACAGTGAAATTTGTAAATGGGCTAAAAAAACAAGGCAGAGTCCAAATGCATACAAGGTAACAACAGACTGATCCATTCCTAAACAGTCACTATGGTGACTATGATAAGCTGTGCTTATTGTACTACCTGCACTATGCTAATTTGACATCTCTAGTGGTGAAGACACTCAGAATCCCAAGCGGGAGAAGCTGGTCTATTAGAGCACATGGGGCGCTGTCCCACTAAACTCAGCTGGCCTCACCTATCTGCCTTCTTCCTTACAACCAGCTCAGAGGGTGGCTGTCAGGGACTGGCTGCATGAGGAATGGTAGTGGGCATTGCCGGCTCAAGAGCCCCCCAGGGATGAAACAGAAGAAGACGACCTAGACCCAGGACAGTGATGGTAGGACACAGGGGACCAGTTCGCAGAAGGGACAAGCTGGGAGATGCTAGATGCAGGAGGGCTGAGTGATCAGGGAGGGGGGGCGTCAGAAGAAGGAGGCCCTTTCAGGGCAGGGTTCGAGGCAGAGAGTCTCAGTGTGAGTGCCGACTCAGACAGGGAGGGGTCAGAGGTTGCCCCTGCTGCTCAGGAGCTGGACAGTTCCAGTCCTGCTGGCTCTCCTCCCCCTCTGACACCCTCCGCTCGAGGAGAGTCCAGGACATTGCTGAGCAAGGGGCCAAGCAGGACAGGCACAGAGAAGAAGTCCACCCCCTCGCCGCAGTCTGTGGCTGCTTGGGAGGGATCAGGAGTGAGAGGCTAGAGGGGGAAGGCGGAGTCAGTGGTCAGTTCCAGCAACGGTCTTCAAGCTAGGTGAGATGAGCCACAGGGACTCTGCTGTGTTGTTTACTTTCTGTGAATAAAAGCTAATTGCATTCCATGTCTCAAGTTCTTTCCTGCTCTATGAATGATTTGTATTCGCCTGACAGCTCCTTGACTGCCTATCAGTTTCTTCCTCCCACAGCCTCAGTGTTGCCCTTGTAGAATTCAACAGGGAAGACGATGGGGTCAAAACTAGAATGGGCACCATGTAGGAGATTATGCTCTAAGGAAGGCTAATATTGTGTGAGTTAAAAATGAAACATACAGTGGTACCTCTAGTTATGAACTTAATTTGTTCTGTTCTTAACTAGAGGCGTGCTTTTGCTAATGGGGCCTCTTGCTGCTGCTGCGCCGCCAGCACACGATTTCTGTTCTCATCCTGGGGCAAAGTTCTCAACCAGAGGTACTACTTCGGATTAGCGGAGTTTGTAACCTCAATAATCTGTAACCTGAGGCATTTGTAACTCGAGGTACCACTGTACACTTATCAGATTCATTATCAAAATTGGGCGGTTTGGTGCGTGCGTGTGCTAGATAAGTTATATTGCTCCCTTCTCTTAGTTAGAAGCTATTGAAACTTATAAACACAAATGGATAGGAGACTTGACAGGAAATGGCAAGCCTATCTCTGAGGTTTAATAAAAATGAAAGCATTCAAAGATTAAAGCTATTTCCATGCAAAATAATATTATGCTAATTGAATCTTTGCACACCTAGTCTCTCCTAAGGCATGGAAAACATTTATTTGTCATTAATCCTAAGTATAATCAAACTGAAAGAGAAGTTGCTGCAAGATTGCTCTCTCTCCCCGCCTCAAGAAGTTATTACCATGTTGACGTAGGAGACCGTACTATCTAAAGAACAGCAATACCTGTAAGACATCTTTCCCTACTGCTCTGAGGAGCTTCCAGATCCACTGTCCTTGCTGCCACGCACCAGCATATGCAACATTAAGTATGGTCATTGCATACAAACAATCATGAAGAAGCTAATTGGTTGTACTGAACATCACATGGGCAGTATTATACTTGTGCAATGGAGCTTCCCTTTCTTCTCTTCCCTCTTAAGCCCCTTCAGCTCCCAAATCTGCTCCAGAGAGTCCCCCCAACATTATAGAGCAGATCAGAGGACATGGAGAGCTTCCTGGGGAATGAGAAGAAGTGCCATTGTGCATGTTCCAGTGGTACATAAAGTACAGTTGGAAATAACCCAATGCAGGTCCTGCCATGTCTCTTTTTGTGCCAAATAGACATCCATGTGCTCTGTGACTGCATATAAACAGCATCATAGTGAGTTCACACATGCATTTGTCAATGACAGCAGCATCAAGCAATGACTTTTGAAGACCACAACCAGTCATTTCGTATCAACCACTGTCCCCCCAAAACACAATGTTTTTATACAGCATTAACTTAAACATTTTTCTGTGAACCATTAACCAATGAGCAATCAAAATGCTGTGGAAGTGTGAGTGAACTAGCAAATCAGGACACAGGCCATCCTTCTTGGCAATTTAGCAATGAGTGCAGTAGAAAGCTTTCAGATGAGTTACTGTATCCTGTTGCCACAATCCTTAAGGAAGGAAGAGAAAATATACCCAACAGATGTGCTATGTTGTCTTCATAACCTTCCTGAATCCAAAGGGTTTAATCTGCATTCACTCCCTCTATATATAAACCTCAAGGCATGCATTTCCTTTGTACTCACCTCCAAAGTAAGAGCCATCTGTCAACTTCATCTCTTTACTGGATTTAGTGATAACACCGGCAACCCCATGTTGAATGAAATACATCTTTTTCCCCACAGCCCCTTCTCGGATAATGTAATCTCCAGGCTGGAACACCTCAAACCGCAGCTTGCTCAGCATAGCCGTTACAAAATTTGGGTCAGCATTTGCAAAGAGAGGCATTGTGGCGACAAGCTTCCGGCAGTTAAAGTTGACAATCTCCTAAAAATGGGAGGAAAAATAATTGGGGTCATCACAAAGGCATGTTCAGATGGAAGGAAATTAAATGGAAAAGTGAGAAAGACACAGAATCATGTGGCAAGATCAAGAGGCAATCTAGTTCAGACATCTAGCACCACAAAACTATATACACACAGCTACTTGACTGGCAAGGAAGAAGTTGAAGTTAAAAACACAATGATTCATTAGGAGTGTCTTCTGTGTACACCCAACAGAAACGAGTGGCAGCTGTGTTAGGAGCAAATATGTGCTTTTGTGCATGCCTTGTTGATTCAGATTTGCCCAGAAGTACTTCCTGGACTGTGTATGTGCAGGTGCACTTATTTCAATGCAGCAACTTTACCAATGAAAATCTTTTCAAAAAAATAATTGCCGATCCAAAGAAGCAAGTTGTCCAGAAAAAAGGCAGGAGGACCAACAGGATTTTGTCACCTCTGCAAACTCTCTTTCTCTTTTAAAAAACTGCATCAAACAAGCAGCAAATACTACCTTAGCAATTACCACTGTGTGGATAGAAGATAGAAGCAGTCTGGGGAGTGATTAAATTATGATGATGGCTGCATCCCACAAGCTGGTTAAGTGGGAGCAGTGGGACTTCAGTCAATTTAGTCCTTTTGCCTACAGAACAGAGCTAAAAAGGCATAGTGGTATGAAAGGGAAAAGCAGAACAGGAATCAAGTCATTCTAAGCCCAAAATGCATGGAGTTGAGGACATGGAGTTGCCAACAAGGGACGAGGTATGCCACTCGTCCTGAGGACATCTAATATGGAAAATGAAGACAAAACAAATTGTTCCAAATTATGCTTCTTTCACAACCCTGCTGCTTGGATAAGGAAGGTCAAGGATAATGTGTTCGTCATGATTCTGCAAACCACAGGATGTGGCACTCCCAGATTTCATTTATGAAAGAAAAGGACATGCTATAAAAGGTACACGGAATTTCTAGTGACAGCACAGAAACCAGAGGAACTGCTGAATGTGTGGATTTCTAATAGTTCCAGGTTGAGAATCTTCATTCTTTCATTACATTTTGGGGCACTTCCAGACTGCCAGTTTTTTTGTGGGAGTGATTCAAGCACATACCCAGAAATCAATGTTTGTGGAATTGAAGTGGATTAATGCAGTCTGCTGCCCCAGGACAACAAATTCACATTAAATAATAAAAAAAAGGAAACAGACTTTTTTTGCAGGTAGGAAAGTGATAGAGACGTACACACAAAAATATGGAATCTATGAATTATTAAAAATCCCCATGCAAACTGTTGTATGCTGCTAACAAATCAGATTGAATTGATGGCTACTGGCCATGATGACTATGTCCTGCCTCCACAGTGAGAGGCAACAATGCTACTGAATGCCATTTGCTGGAAACCACAAGGGGGGAGAATGTTCTTGTGCTCAAATCCTACTTGCAGGTTTCCCATAGCATCTGGTTGGCCACTGTGAGAACAGAACGCTGGGCTAGAGGGGCCTTTGACCTGATCCAACAGTTTCTTCTTAATGTTCTTCTGTCCTCAGAACTCTCCCAAGACCACGGCCCTCACCAGCCCTGCTCCTGTCCTTCAGGAGATTTTGCCTGTGTCCTTCAGCCTTATGAATGTCTCTTGTTTGCTTTGGTGGTGGGTGGAGAGGTGTGTATACGTGGATGGTAGAAGCCTCTGCCTTCTGTATGAAAGGAATGTAGCCTACCGTACAAAGGTAAGAGTCATAGAATCATAGAATTGTAGAGTTGGAAGGGACCCTGGCGAGCATCTGATCCAACCCCCTGCAATGCGGGACTATGCAACTGTCCCATACAGGGGTCAAACCTGCAACATTGGCATTTTCAGCACCACACTCTAACCCAGGTTCTCTCAACCTCGGCCCTCCAGATGTTTTGAGACTACAATTCCCATCATCCTTGACCACTGGTCTTGCTAGCTAGGGATCATGGGAGTTGTAGGCCAAAAACATCTGGAGGGCTGAGTTTGAGGAAGCCTGCAGTCTAACCAATTCAGATCCATGGATCTGCCCGCTTTGGTCTTTGTTTCCCCACCACCACCACTGGTGTGTGGCCCTGGAAGTTTGCCTAAGAGGCAATGTGGCCTGGCTCCATCTCCTTAAGTAACTCATGTGGCCAGTGAATCTTAAAAAGAACATTCAAATGACTCAAAGCCAAGGCTGGCTAATTTACGGACCTATTACAGCCTGACATGTCTTTTGTGGTGAAGAGCATTTCAATTACGTTTATCTCACCTAACTTATAAATTAATTATGAACCAAAGATCATTTCTGTAAGAAATAAGACTCCTCTGCCTTCGCCAAGAAGTGGTTTGAATTATTCTGAAACACGCCTGCATGTTAATCACCGCTTCTGCGATTCCACCAAAGTTGATTTTTATAGTGCCTGAGCAGTCTTCGAGAGCCGGACACGAGGTCTAATCTCTTCAAGCCAGTGACTCGGATGCTGCTTATCGGCCAGAATGACCAAGTGCCACCATCTGGCTGTGGAAGGGGGACATCAGGTCTCCTGGTGTCAGCCAAGGTGGAATGATGGCAAACCTTGCGAACTTACTGCCCAAGGGGCAATGCAAAAAATGTTGTAAGTGTCAAGGCACAGTGCACTTAACACTTTGGAGCTAGACAGATAAACACTGCATTCGAATAGAGTTTAACAAAATGTATTTAGCGGTTTTATGTTTTGATTTTGTTCTGTGAAGTTATAGGGCGGTATATAAATTCAATCAATCAATTTCACATTCACTGCTCCACCCACTTTTACTTTTGGCCTTGCCTGCTACTGGGATGCAGCCCTGGAACATTGTCAAGAAAAAAGTTCAGCCCTTGATCTGAGAAAGGTTGGGTAGCCCTGCCCTTGAGGCACAACTAGTGCCAAGACTTTGGTCATTTCAACACTAGGTGACAAATCCCTCATTTGCCCAGGCTTTTCTTTTTTTAAAAAAAGTCATTAGGAATTATGTTGTTGCTGCAGATGAGAAGCCCAGGTTGTGCTTCCTGGGTATTTTTAATGATGCTGCTTGTTTGTTTTTTAAAATTGCTTTTATAAAGCTGTGCTGAATCTGGTTTCATAGTGTTCTCTTTGTTGCTATTGCTCTTTTATTGCCGCACAATCTACCCTGGGATCGTGTAATGAAGGCCAACCTAGAAATCCTCTTGCCCATCAATGAATAAAATATATGAGCAACTGGGAGAGTTGTTCTTGCTGGGTACAGCTAGCATACAATACATAAATAAGTGAAATCACCATTAAGAAAGAACTTCTGAGCATGATGGGAGTACCACAGGGCACTGGAGAAGACAATGGTGGGGGCTTGTGGATTTTTCATTTGTCTGCTTTTGAAATGGATAATATATTCTGCTGCTACAGAGTGTACTGCTTGAGAGCTAAACGTACGTTCTGCCAAAACAGTACCAAGACAATGGAAACTTGGGGATAGCTTGACCTTAGCCACACCCAAAATGGGCTAGCAAAACCGAATCTTAACTAAATCCACCCCTGCCCCACCCTTTGCTGTGCTCTGTGTTCTTAGGAATACTCACATAAGATGAGAGGTTTTTGTAACAAATCTCTTTTTACAGTGCACGAAAGGTTGAAAGCAGGGAGGTTATATCCCAAATACCAATTATGTTCTCTGAAAATGAAGTGTCCCAATGTTCTATATTCTACAAGGAGACGTGATCTGTATCTATTTTCAGCCAACGTCTTCTCACACTACGATCTAAAAATAGGCTGGCTCTGAACTTTAAATAATGGCTCAGAAAGGGTATTAACCTCTTTCTCACAAGTTGTGTTTGCTGTGCTGCTATAGCTCTGTCACAACTTGCATTGTAGAACTGTAGCTGTCTCCTACCTTGGAAAAGCAACCGGGCTATAATTTTCTGGGGCTGATCTGATCTGATCTGCAGAGCTACAATGGAGCATGCAATGGCATGCAATGGGAGATGCTGAAGTATCCAGTGTAAGGTGTCCAGAATAGGTCTGCCCTACAATGCTATGTATTAAGGCTTTGTCATGGTGATGCAGAAATAATACCATCCAACTTCTAGTGTGTCACTTCTTAAGGATGGGGAGAAATTTGATTCAGTTCACATTTGATTTGCACTTTCCAAAACAAAGCGGGAATGAAATACAGCCATCTTTTGAAATCCATTCTTATCTGAATTCTGCAGTGCAATTCTCCAGCCAAATAATTACATAAATGTGTACATTGGGGTAAAGCACTCATAAACACGCATATACTATTGAACATAAATGCATTATTTTTCTTTGCAAAAAAATGTGCAGTTTTGGCAAAATGTCATGCATACATTTACAATATAAAGCTACACTACACTCTCATGAGGACTTTTTTTTTAAAAAAAATCACAACTGACATGGAAATGTGGAGAACTGAAGGTTAGAAAATTGAGAAACCAAAATTGACCAATTTAAACTTCCGTAGTCACATCTAACTGTTGATGAGGCAGACTGGATTTTGATCAAAGTGTTGCTTTCCTATTATACTTGGACATGCAGAGAATCCAAGTACTGCTTAGAAAACAGAACTCTGCTGGATCTCAGCCCTCAACCCATTTCCCTTGAAGATGGTTTGGAGGCTGCAGCTGGTGAAGAATGACGCTGCTCAGTTATTGAGTGAGTTATTTCCCATGATCTGGGTGCCTATTTGCTATGGAGTCTACTTTAAGATACTTATTTTGTCTTTGTTGTTGTTGTTTAGTCATTTAGTCATGTCCAACTCTTTGTTACCCCATGGACCAGAGCATGCCAGACACCCCTGTCCTTCACTGCCTCCCACAGCTTGGTCAAACTCATGTTAGTAGCTTCGAGAACACTGTCCAAACATCTCGTCCTCTGTCGTCCTCTTTTCTCCTTGTGCCCTCAATCTTTCCCAACATCAGGGTCTTTTCCAGGGAGTCTTCTCTTCTCATGAGATGGCCAAAGTATTGGAGTCTCAGCTTCAGGATCTGTCCTTCCAGTGAGCACTGAGGACTGATTTCCTTAAGAATGGATAGGTTTGATCTTCTTGCAGTCCATGGGACTCTCATGGATCTGCATGGTTTGGGATCTAAATGGTTTGGGATCCAAGGACCCAACTGAGTGCCTCTCCTAATATGTGTCAGCCTGGCAGAAAGGATCTGTGGAGGAGGCCCTCCTTATAATCGCACACCTGAGAAGTGGGGGTGGGGACCCATTGTAGCACCTTCTCAGATGTAGTGGAACTCCCTGATTCTGAAGGTCCATTAGGCTTCTTCCTGATGTTGGGTCTATAGGCTGCTTAAGAGACATCTTTTCACTCAAGCCTTTGAGTGCTCGTGCGAACAGCTTGATTTGGTCAACAGTCTGTAAGGAGTATTTTCTTCCTGCTGTTGGTTTCCGTTTTCTGTATTTCAAATATTATTTTATATATTTTTGTAAGCCACTCTGAGATTTTGTTATGGAGAGCCATATAGAAATGAGGAAATAAATAATTTTTCCGTTGCTATAAATTGGCTTAAATCCTCTTACTTATGATGATGATTATGATGATTTATTAAATTTCTATATTGCCCTTCATCTGAGGATCACAGGGCGGTTTACAATATAAGAACACAAAAATACACAACATTTTAACATACTAAAACAATATCCACCCCAATTTAAAAGGCCTTGTTTAAAAGGATTTAAAACAATTTAAAAGGATTGTTTGATAAGCCTAGGAGAAGAGGAATGTTTTTGCCTGGCAATGTGTTATGAACCAGGTTAAGTTTCATTTGGAAAGGTAGATTCAGGATCTGAAGAGCTTTTGTAAGCAATCTGTGTAGCTGAAATGGTTTGGTGCTATTCAATGGCCAGATGTGATGGGGGGTGGGGGTGAGGAAGAGATTTGTTGCCTTCAAGATGGTTGAAGTCTCACTCAGAGAGACCTTTATATTTACTTTAAATTTGTAAAATAGTTACAAGGAAGACTCAAACAATTTGGGCAAACAATTATTTTAAACCCCCAAAACAGATTACATCTTTCCCCACGTTTCTGATTAGAGGGACAATTCCACCAACAACTTAATGGATTATACTGTAGTGTTGTGTACTATACAATAACTATCTTATTATTCGTAGAAACAGTGGCACACACGGTTCCCTGCACAGCTTTGAAGTTTCTTCTTCATCCCCATGAAACAAACTAATGGAACCAATTATAGCCTGGGTAATAGTCAGGCACAAAAATCTTTCATCATATTCAAAGTGTCAAGACTTTCTTTTCATATATTTTTTTTTTTTTACAGGAACTTGGAGCTGCTTTAAGGAACTGCAAAGAACACTTATCCGACCGATGCCATCCCACTGCATTACTTGTTATTATCTGCAAGAAGCAAGTACTGATGCCCACGAAACCCCTGTGAGCAAGGTCAGCTAGTGGAATGCTATTCTCCAGACAGTTTAACAATAAGGCACATCGCCGGAGAGAGTTCCTGGCATTTTTTATCCTAGCGTTCATGAGTCTGGAAATCTTATCACTCGGCAATGGGGCACTAGTCTCTTATTGTCCCAGTGTTATTTTTTCATGTCCCTCAAAACACAGTTGCTTGCTGCTCTTCAGCTTTCCCCCTTAATTAAAAACAACAACACACACAAATCTATGGGATTAGCTGTGCATGATGCTAAATGTGCCACTGCTAATCACATCTGGGTTTGGGTTTCTTTTTTGGAAGGGAGTGCTGAATCTCAGGACCAGCCATGGCCCTCAAGTAATCTCCCATGACTTCACATCCTGCCTGGACTTAACTTCGCACCCATCTTGAATGTTTTTGCCTAGCTGGAATGAATCCTTTGAATGTCTCTTGGTGGCACAAAAGATGGAGATTGGTCTCTGTGTGTGTGTCACCTAATGTACAAAGGGAACATTCACATCTGCTCCCAACAGCGCCAGCCCAGAAGGGAATGTATGAAATAAAAATCTGCTCTTGCAGATTCACGCCTAGATTTTATTTTATTTATTTTTGTCCACCAATCCTTTCATTAGCATTAGTATTTATTTAGCAGCAATTCTTGGTATGGCATTTTCAGTCAATGCTTGGCTCCACACATCTGCTGGTACTGAGCCACCCGCAGTTCATTCAACTGCTTCCAACTTGTCAGCATGACCAAGCCAGTTGCTTCTGGGCTCAAATAATAACCTGGGTGTCTCAAACATCCTTTTTTTTTTCTTCCTCCAACATATTGTGCAGTATTCCTCATTTTGGGATAGAAAACAGATTGTTTTCCATCCCCATCCTATTAAACATCATTGATGGCACATGGAAATTTTAAATTTAGGGAGACATTTGTGCCAGCATTTGTAGGTTGAATTGTTGTTGTTGTTGTTGTTGTTACCCCACCCACTATCCTGTTCTTAAGTAACTTGATCAATGTCATGCCTGTTCATAACATGCTCTTACAGTCGGCTTTGTCAAGTTTCCACAAACATAATTAAAATCTCCCATCAGTGATAATTATGCACTGTCATCAAATGATTGCTGTAGTCCTCATCCTGAGCACAGTCCTGTATTTTAAAGTTTTTATGCAGTTTAATTTTTTAGAACAACTGAAATCACAATGCAATTACAACAGGAACAGCAATGACCTACTGTAGTTAATGCTACATAAGCATTTCAGTTCTCTTGCTCATATTTTCAGAAGCTCACCTCTTGAGTAAAGCATTTGCATGTGTTTTTGTTAGCTCACTCATATATTTTTTCCTAGGGTCAACTTGAGGGGAAAAATATGAATTGTTGCTCCTTGTGTGCAAGAGAAATACAATTTGTTATCCAGTACATGGAAAGTGTTGTTTGGAAAGGTTAAAAAATGTTGGCATTAAGCACTATCAGGCATGGAAATTTTAGCATTTGTCATTCCATATCAGAACTTAACAATTAATGAGCATGACATTTTGATAATGCTAATAGCAAATTCATGCTTATAAACAAAGAAGGAATTTATGCTGCAGTCACCATTAGTTGGATAAAATGCAAAAATATTGAGCTTGTCGAAGCTGCAAAGTGCATTATTTGCTGGGTAAGTTGAGATGACCCAGTTCCACTTGGTTCTCAGTACTTTGTGACTTCAGAGTCTATTGACCAACCCTGCTAGTAAGGTGAGACTTTCTTTTAGAGAAGCTATGCTGATTCTTCTTCAACAAGGGCTGAGATTCTCCAACCTCTTTCATACATCACTTTTAACCACCACAGCTGTGCTTAACTGTAGCTTAAAGGCAAATGTACAGGGAGGAAAGAATGGCCATTTTACTTTTCTCCAGCTCCTGTTGCTGCATCACTACTGGGAGCTAAGCCATTCTGTCCATTAACATTCTGTCCAAACTCAGGTTCATGGTTTGTCTCCACCAAACAAACCACAAGTAGCAGGCCAAGGAAAAACAGCTTGTGGTTTGTTTGCAGAGAGATAAACCATAATGTGGATGTAATGCTGAGCCAAACCATGGCTTAGTTCCCAGTAGCGCAGTACAGAGGAAAAAGCAAAGAGCAAAGCAGCGAATATATTTTTTCTCTCCCTCTGAACTAGCACACTGTATGTTCACTTTTAAACCACTGTTAAGCTTGTAAAGTGATTTGTGAACCTGGCCTATTTTTTAAAAAGAAATCTGGTCTTAATATTGTTTTCCTGGGTACTAGGGCGGAGTGGAGGAACTGGGATGATGTTTGCTGAATTTTCCCAGGTTGGTGGTTTTTCAATCCTCTTTTTAAGAAGGGTGGTTTTAGCAATACATTACATAATAACTGAAATGCCATAACTGAGTTGTTGAGAAGCAAAACAGAACAGTAAACCATATTTTAAATAAACACATCATCGCAATAACTTTTTAGTTTGCCTCTTGTGTCTAACTGGAGACAAACTAGCAAAGTTCTCCTGACCCAAGCCAAATTCAGAAAAACTTCAGGGGCTCTTTAAAGCCCACCTAAAATGAAGGGTGTACTTTTCATGCACCTGAATTGTTCTCAAGCTCAGAATGAGGGAGAAACCCTCTCGCAATGTTGACATCCTTACCTCCCTAAGTGGGTCGTTGAGTTCGTTGAGAATGCTATCTTCATCGAAGATCTTTCCCTGGTAACGGTGTTCATAATAATCATGGATCTTCTGGCGCATATCGGCAGGTAGTTTATGAAACGACATGTACTGTTCCACTTGCTTGTACTAGAAAAAGAGGAAATGTAAAAAAAAAAAGGTATATTAATGCAATAGGCTTTTAAAATATAATGGGGAAAATCCATAATGAGTGAATTACTAACATCATAAAAGAAAAAGGCAAATGTGTGGCTATTAACAGAGGGAGTGAAAGGATAATAATAAGTGGTTTCTCCCTTGCTTTGACACTGCACAAAGTTTTGAGGTGATAATTCAGAAAAGACTTTTTGTTAGCGCACTGTGTGGTCAAAAACTTCTTTCTATATAGCTTGGCTTTTGAACTTTTCCCCATGTGGGAAACAATGGCCTCTTGCATTGGACCCATGGCCATTTGAATATTTGCCATTGAATGCCAGAACTCTTCACATGAGTCATGTTCATGTTTTAGAGCAGCCCCACAGTTCACATGGGATCCCAGTCACGACTGCTGGGCCTCACTAGAAGTCTAAAAATGACCTGGAACACATGTTGTCTTTTCCACCAGCTGAAACCACTACAGGAGAACATTGGCAGTGATGGCTAATGTGTTCTTCAAGCAAACGTATCGTCTGTGAGACCTGTGACCCAATGGGTCCATGTGCCTGGCTGTTAACCAGAAGGTTGGTGGTTCGAGGCCACCTGGGGACAGCTGCAGGCACTATTCCTGCACTGAACAGGGTTGTGTTGGATGCGCCTTGGGGTTCCTTCTAACTCTGCAGCTCTATGTCAGTGATCATTCTTGAAGTGATACTTGAATTTGGGGTGCCCTGACTCATAAGAATATAGGAAGGAAGTCAGATCAAGCACAGTATCGTCTCCATTGGCTGACAGCACTTTTTCTAGGATTTCACCACACTAGGAGAGCCAGTGTGGTGTAGTGGTTAAGAGCGGTAGTCTCGTAATCTGGGGAACCGGGTTTGCGTCCCCGCTCCTCCACATGCAGCTGCTGGGTGACCTTGGGCTAGTCACACTTCTCTGAAGTCTCTTGGCCTCACTCACCTCACATAGTGTTTGTTGTGGGGGAGGAAGGGAAAGGAGAATGTTAGCCGTTTTGAGACTCCTTAAAAGGACTGAAAGGCGGGATATCAAATCCAAACTCTTCTTCTTTCAGATAGGGATCTTTCCCAACTGCAGATTGAATTTGGGACTCTTCCATGCCACATATCGACTCTACTACTGAGCTGTGCCTTTCAGCACATACCACATTAGCCACTAAGCTATACCAGATCTGTATAAAAAGGATAATTGCATTCTCATAAATGCATCAATTATAATAATGTATCATAATTATGTAATATAAAAGTATATATCTGGGATAAAATATGTTTAGAAATGTGTATATTGAGACAAAAATGTTGAAAATACATATTTAATCCTTTAAAAATACATATTTAAATTTAATGTAGAAATAGGATTACATGGATTTGTGAATGAATTTATTTCTATGGAATGGAAAGAGACTGATACATCCATTCTTACCTTCGCCCAGCGGTAGCTGGAATTAAATGCTGGTTGCAGGTGTAATTTTCGCCATTAAGTCTGTGAGGACTGAGGAGGATTATCTGGCTGTTGCATTCAGTTCCCAACCCCTGGCCTAACCGTCCCCCAACATCTGAGATTCCTAATGCCAATGCTAAAAACAACCATAGGAGGGATGGCATTTCAAGGAGCAATCCTGCTTTAGTCCAAACATTATAGATTTTAGAGAATCAGGGGAAGACCACAAGCAAATCATGTACAGTACTCACTAAAATGATTGCTAAAAAATTACTAACCTCACAGAGGGATGCTGTAGAAATGAAAAGGCTAAAACATATACCGGTATATTAAAATCTGCATTTTCTGCTGCCTGAAAAATGCAAGCTGTAAACAGCAAACACAGTAGAGCTGTTTGCTGACTCATCCATAATAAGATTTATTTTCAAAAGGGATTAAACCGAAAGGTCATTATGAGGAAGGTCACTGTTTAGTCCTCAGCACCAGATGTTATAAAATCAGTATATTTGCTGTCAGGACATTGTGGCTGATATTGCACTAATTACTGGGGATGGATAGGCTGGCTGATTTTGATTTGTACATATGAGCCATGTTTTGTGGTAAAGGGTTTTTTTGGGTGTAGGCAGCTAATTCAGGAAGATGAACCTGGTCCGCTTGCAAAACACATGAGACCTACTACCAAGGTTATATGAGAGAAGGTGAAATAACCAATGGTGTAAGATTTTCATCTACGAGCCCTTCTGTCAAATACCTTTAACTGAATGCTTTTACACTAAAGAAGTACAAACATTTCCTGTATGAATCAGTCGAGTATGTCCATATGAAAAGCTCTTCATCTATGCAAACAGAGAATGTCTGGAAATATTCTCCTTGAAAAGTTCCCAGCAGTGGCAGGTAGGGAAGGAATGGGTCCTACAACAGCCTAACCCCTAGATCTTTCTGAGATGATCTTCAGCTGGAAATACCTGCCCCAGAGACTTCTCTTTTTATAAACTGCTTTGAGGTTTTTGGGTTTTTATTTTGTTTTTTACACTCAAGCATTGTACAGTGGTACCTCAGGTTACATACGCTTCAGGTTACAGACTCCGCTAACCCAGAAATAGTACCTTGGGTTAAGAACTTTGCTTCAGGATGAGAACAGGAATCATGTTCCGGCGGCGCAGCGGCAGCAGGAGGCCCCATTAGCTAAAGTGGTGCTTCAGGTTAAGAACAGTTTCAGGTTAAGAATGGACCTCTGGAATGAATTAAGGACTTAACCCGAGGTACCACTGTATAATTTTTCATGAAATAAATAAAATAAATTCTGAAATCCACCCAAAACTGAGTCCAAGGCAGAGAACTTGGTGCAATCTGTCAGAGTAAGAATGGATTGTCAGCAGTGAACACCAGACTGGTTTAATATCCCTGATACATCAGCTCACCTTACTCCTATGTTTCCAACTGAGGAGTCAGAATCAGACACCAGAACAGGAGGGGCACAAGTTTCCCCAATCCGTGCCTTATAATCTTAGGGAGTTGGGGCTCCAGGTTTAAAGGCTCCTTTGGACACTGCATAGCAAGAGCAATGCTGGATCAGACCAAAGGCTGAACCTGTTCCCACAGTGTCCAACTAGATTCCTATGGGAAGCTCACAACTGCCATTCAGAGACATGCCACCTCTGATGCTGGAACTAGTACGTTGGCATCATAACTAGTAGCTGTCAATAGTCTTGTCCTTTATGAACATGTCTAAAATACTTTTGAAGCTACCCAAGTTGGTGGCCATCACTATAACCTCTGACAATGAATTCCAGCTTAACTGTGCAGAGTTTAATGCTGGCCTTCACACCAAGAACGCCACTCTTATTCACAGAGCCCCTGCAAGGAGCTATCCCAGGTACTTCAGACCTTGTCACTGGTTGTTGCACACATTACCCTATCCATTTAACAACCCAGCTAATTTTAGTCAAAATCATCTTGCTGCTGTAACCCAGCTACTCCGGCTCCTTCTACCTATTCCTTCTTGCTTCTGTTTAAGTGTCCATATTGGCGTGCACATGTCTTTTATATCTCAGTATCAATACACAGGTAGAAAAGGTCGAGCAAAATGGCACCCCAAAGTTTATAGTTCGGTTATACCTGCTTAAAGTAACAATTAATTGATAATTCAACACACATGTACACTTCAAACACATGGTATGTTGAAGAAAATTATTCAATTAGTCTACTGAGCAAGTGAACCACAGCATGAGAACATATAGGACAGGACCAGGAAAAGCCTGTATCTGTTGGTGGAGGTAATATCTGGTCTAATCACCATGACATTCAAGCTTTGACCACAGAATTAGTGTTTATAACTTTTCTTTTCCTGCTTGGTTCCCCAGAATTTGACCTTTACAAGGCAATGTACGCCTTTTTCAGCTGCACTGGTAGCATTCTAGTACATGACAGTCCAATTAATTGCTTCTGCTTAAGCCATGCCTTTTGTACTCTTATCCACATTTCTGCCTCTTGGCAGATTACTGACCTAAGAGATTTGAATTAATACACTTTAACAAGTTCCAATCCTAGCTTTGACCCATTTCCTTTCCTTATCCTTTGCATGAGTCGGATAGCCAGTCCCCTGTGCATTGATCTGTGATCTTCTGTCACCTGTTCAAATCCTCCTTTGTTGCTTGTTTCTTTGACTGCGCTCTGCTTTGCAACTGAATAGCCTTCGACCCACATTCTTAGGTGAAAGATAAATAATAAAGGTAACAAAGCAATTCGACTTGCTGGAGCCAGGTCTCAAAAGACATTTGTAGGTATTATACCTCATTTACTATTTTGTTGGCCAACCTAAAAATCTTTTGATCAGCCTCAGACACTAAGAGTGATTAACCTGAGATTTAATGACACCAGTTTTAGCTATCTGTTCAAAGTCTTTTGGGTAAATTGCTAGGAAAACTAAGGACACTATCTAGCTAACTTGTTCAATCAGTGCAACAATTTCCACTTGATCAATGGAACCCACCCCCCTACCTTGCAGTCCTCCCTAAATCTGTTCTGGGGGGAGAGGAGGGGGGTGGAAGTTCCATTGTGAGTGCGTACACACACACACACACACTTTTTACCATTCTCTTAACCAAACTATCTGTTGTTCAGAAGTGCTACATATGACCGTAATCTCCCAATAAGCTTCTATTGTTCTTGATGATTTAAAAAAACCAATTGGTTATGCCCCCTCCCCAATCTGCTGAAGACTAGGCATGAAGGGAGTTGGACTCCAACAACATATGGAAAGCCACAGGTTTGCCACTTCTACTTTAAATGGATCACTATGTTCACAAAGACAAATCAACAACAAAGAGGCTGCACAATCACATCAATAAGTCCAGGTCACATCCTGCCAATATGACCAGAGTGTATTGATGGCTAATGACTGTAGTTGCTTCCCTGGTTCATGATGATGGTGCTTTCATTACTTAATACCAAGGTATGTTAACAGCAGGATTTAGGAGGAGTTTTCCAGCCTTCAGTCAATGAGTTTTTGCAGAACACTTTTTAAAGATCAGAACTCTACTTTTTCCTGCTCTTGGAAGATACAGAATAAAATGCATTCTTGGGTGTATATGCCCTTCATATGCAGCTGTATCTCACTGGATAATTTGTGCTTTAACAAGTCTAGTGTTCACAGAATTTACAACCCATATTCTGTTCACTGGGGAGAGTACTTAGGACTTTAACCAGCTCCCAGTGAGAGCTCAGTATATAGCCTTCAATTGGCTAACAAGTCAGATATTTTAATGCCCAATTAATATCCCTATTGTTCTGTTTAAGAGGTGAACACTGACCCCAGGTATCAGTTAGGTGGGGAATGAAAATAATATCCTGCACTGAAAGTAGGACATGTCACACAGGATTAGCATCAGATGTGAGGCCAGGTGCTGTTGTTGCTGAGCAAATGCTCTAGTATATGTCTCACAAAGTCAGATTATAGGGGATACTAGGCCATCTCAGGAGATAAGGTGCCCAGGTGGCAATGGGTAGGGCCCTAACATTAGGGAAGTAGCCTCGCTTGTTTTCCTTTTGTGGGAGTTGCCTATTTGGGAGAAATGGACACAAATAGGCAATTTAATCCACATTAGACCCCGGTGAAGAGGAAATTGGGAAAGTAGCGAGTTGTGAGAAAAAGAGTGAAAGAGACTTTGAGTAAGTCCCCTACCAAGCTAAGTCTCTTTCTCTCTTTTTCTCACAACTCGCTTCTTTCCCAATTTCCTCTTCTTCACCAGGCTGCTCAAGCTATCACCAGCCTTGCTGTGGCCAGGAGCTAGCCAGCAATGCAATGTAATGTTCACTGCTAATGTAATGAACAGCATTTGAAACCCAGTATGTTGACCCTGATTACTGAATGGCACAAACCCTCATTTGCTTACCTGGTAAGGATCAAATTCATATGCTGTTTGGTAAAACAACAACAACAGCCCCAAAACCCTTAATTGCTAGGTTTATTTAATGTTATATATGTTCAGTTTTTCTCCCAATTCAGGAATAAGGAGATCTGTACAGAGCTGGGCCTAAGTGGGATGCTTTGATTTTATGTGTTGGCTACACGCGCTGTGGGTTAAACCACAGAGCCTAGGATTTGCTGATCAGAAGGTTGGTGGTTCAAATCCCTGTGACGGGGTGAGCTCCCCCTACTCGGTCCCTGCTCCTGCCAACCTAGCAGTTCGAAAGCACATCAAAGTGCAAGTAGATAAATAGGTACCACTCCGGCGGGAAGGTAAACGGCGTTTCCGTGCGCTGTTCTGGTTCGCCAGAAGCGACTTAATCATGCTGGCCACATGACCCGGAAGCTGTATGCTGGCTCCCTCAGCCAATAAAGCGAGATGAGCGCCGCAACCCCAGAGTCGGTCACGACTGGACCTAATGGTCAGGGGTCCCTTTACCTTACACATAATTTGCAGGTGTTCCTTCTTGAAGAGAATTGAATGTTCAACTGTGGCTCCAAAGTTGTTTCATGGCGGGTGTATCGGAATAGAACCTACAACACCTATTTGCCTGGTTATGGGTTAGAAGACTGTATGGGATCCTGTTGGGTCTGTCTAGTCCAAAATCCTGTTCCCACAGTGGTCCACCAGATACCTATAAAATCCTGCAAGCAAGACATGAGCACAACAGCACTCTTCCATTTGTGATTCCCAGCAACTGGTGCTCAAAGGCCTATACCTAGCTATAATGAATAACAGGAATTGATAGTCTTATTTTTCAAAAAATTGCCCGATCCTCTTTCAAGACTACCCAAAAAGAGGCCAAACCCTGAATTTCAGCTTTGTTGACTGGCCCCAGGAAGGCCATTATGGAAGGTGGGAAAGCTGATAAGGATGATACCTGAAGACACTGCTCCGCTTCCATGGAATTTCAGCATGAGGTGGGGGTTTTTATTACTTCAAAGTAAATTAAGTTATGAGCATTGTGTTCTATATTAAAAAAAATAAAATAAAGCAAACCACTGACTCCATGGGAACAGACCGAGGACATGAATCTTCTTCAAAAAATTCAGTCAAACTTAATTAATTTCTCAATCATTGTAACTGAAATGCACAATAGTAAGACATTGTATAAACTGGTTATTGAGATGAAATGTTTAATTACTGAGCAGAAGTTAAATGGTATTATAAAAATTCTTGGAAGGTAATTAGTAAGGGGTCCTGGATGAGGGAATGAGCAGGCAGACATGGCAAGCAGAAGACTGCTCACAGTGCTAAAAATAATAACTGCATTTCTCTGTTGAGAAAAAAAAGGCAGTGAGGCCATCAAACCACCTTTGACAAACAGTTACAATTATTATTAGCTTGATAGCTCTAAGTATGTGCATAGCCTTCCTGGCAGAAAATAAACCAAGTAAGATGAACCCTTTTGCTGAGGGAAGGGATGGGAAGTGAAGGTTATTTTTTTTTTGGGGGGGGGAGTACTTGGAGCGCATGGTAAAGGTTCACATATAATGCTAAACCATGCCTAACTATAATGTCAAGCATAGTTAATAAACCACAGCTAAAACAGAGACACTTGGCAGACAATCACTTAAACCTTAGCTTTCACCACAGAATAGTTAATAGTACCAATGAGAGCAGCCGAGCCCTGAGAGCAGTTTAATTCTTTTGCCACTCTTCACTCGCAGCTCTGTAGCTTTTGGGCAGTGACAGTCCTTCACCATGGTGGGCAGTGACAGTCCTTCACCAGGATTTGCACATAATGCTAAACTATAGTTCACATTAACTAAGCTTTATAAACCAGCTATAAACCTTGGTCGACAAGTGGTTTTTGGCCATAGTTATTATATAAGCCATAGTAAAGCTGCTGTGATGGGTTTGCGCATACTGCTAAGCCATAGTTTAGTGTTATGTGAGAACCATGCCTTTCTGTGATAGCCTAACTGTTAGCCTGATATGTCAGTGCATCAGATGACATGAAGTCATCTAGTGGGGTGGGGAAAAACATACCTCATTTCACATTCAGTCAGTCATGAACAAGCTGTTAATCACCAAGTAGAAGGTATTTTGGCTATACTTGACAAATATCCCACAATTTAAAGAAAATGACCCCTCCTGTGCTAAACATAGCTAAACATAGCCGGCATATGTCCAGAATTTCCTGGACATATCTGGGATTCATCCGCTGAAAATACTGCCCAGGTGGAATTTTCAGAAATTGGTTAAAATGTACAGGAAAATCTAGGTGTATGGCAGCTCTTATTGGAAGTTTTGATTTTTGTGTGAAATTTCTAAAAACATTCTTTTAAAATATCTCAAAAACTATTTTTTTTGGGGGGGAGGAGCTTTTGCTATTATTACTACTAATAAACACCAAGGTAAATAAATATAAGCAACCTTCTTATTTTCCTTTACTGTTCAACAGATGGTACTATTAAGAATCCCAAGGCACAAGCTAAATAACTGTATCTAAATAGCACTGAAAGAGAACACCCATTAAACCCAGATGACTAAAAAAAAACTTTTAAAATCATACTGAGGTTTTTTTTGACATTGATCATGCATCAGCCACACCATGAAATGGTTTTGATTACTCACATTATTTCACCCAGAGTGACATGTACTATAATTTCAGCTATTTCTTAGGCTGAATCAGTAAAATCGTTTTATATGAAGAACTGATTGGAGGACTGTTATCGGCCAAATGGTATAGTTATGCCATTTAACTGTGACTCTCAAAGCAATGGCCTGGGATCCAGACTCACTTACAGTACAATCCTAACAATGTTTGAGGTCCAATCCCCAAAATCTCCAGGTAGGGCTGGGAATTTTTCCTGTCTGAAAACCAGAAGACCACTGCCATTTTGTGTGGAGAACACTGGGCTACATGGACCACTGGAAAGATTCAGTATGAAGTAGCGTCCTGTGTTTCTAAGCTTTGTCCTCTAGCATTGCTGGGCAATGTATCAATACAACATCTAAATTGGTTTGAAGTCCACATCGTGGTAATGGTTTCACAATATCCAACATGACAATATATCATGAATCATGATGTGTGTGTGTGCAGGGCTGGATTTAGGTTTGATGAGGCCCTAAGTTACTACAGGTAATGGGGCCCTTTATATGTCCAGCTGTCCTTTGTCAACAACAAATTGTCGCTGTTTTTTGCATTGAATATATGCTATATGGTAATTTATGGATCTAATAGGTATCTAAAGCCATTTGCACATGTTGCCATGCAGAATGTAGAAAGAAGCAGAAGAAGAGTTTGGATTTGATATCCTGCTTTATCACTACCCAAAGGAGTCTCAAAGTGGCTCACATTCTCCTTTCCCTTCCTCCCCCACAACAAACACTCTGTGAGGTGAGTGGGGCTGAGAGACTTCAGAGAAGTGTGACTGGCCCAAGGTCACCCAACAGCTGCATGTGGAGGAGCGGAGATGCGAACCCGGTTCCCCAGATTATGAATCTACCGCTCTTAACCACTACACAACACTGGCACCCTATATATAGAAATGAGCAAACCAGTGATATTTTAGGGAGCAGGCTAGCAGGCGGGGCCCATTACTTACATCATAGGAGCCTACACCACACAAAACAAAACACTGTTGCTGTATGTAGGTTTTATTTTGTTTTTTATCTTGTATTTTGGAAATGTACATCTAGTTTTTTTCCCCTTTAATTTTTTTTGGGGGCCCCAAGAGAGTGGGGTCCTAAGCTATAGCTTGTTTAGCTTATAGGTACATCCAGCACTGTGTGTGTGCCAAGTAAAAATGGGGGGGGGGGGAGACGTGAAGCGGGTCATCGTGATTCCTGCAGCCCTTGTAGCTTTGTACTATAAAATAACAGTTGTAATGTAACTAAAGTAACTAAAGTAACTAATGTAACTAAAGTAACTAAAGTAACTAGTAAAGTAACTAAAAATGTGTCAGTTTTAGACTGCTAAGTAGTAGCTGTTGCCCAGGACATTTAGCTGATTTATCATGATGTTGAAAACCAGACATCTCTCAGCCCAGACTAACATAGGGAATGGCAGACTCATAAAGTGAGTGACTTCAGATATTCTGCTTCAAGCTCACTCTTACAAATGATTGACTTCTTGCGGGAATACTGTAAACACTACGGTGACTAACTCACAATAGATCTCAGCTCTTCTCCTGTGAACTGGAAAATTGAGACTTGTGATTTTCTGGTTCATGGAAAAGAAAGGGCAATCTAGTGTGAATTAAGCTGCTCCAACATCACACTGCTAATGGAAACAGACCACTAGCATGAGAAGGCATTTTGTGTGATTGGTGCTAGCTAGATTATTGCAACTGATTTGTTGACAGCACTTTCTTGCTGCAGCCTTCGCCCATTTTACTTGTTTTTCTTTCTGTACAACTATAACTCACTCCAATCACCTCCTATATGGATCCTGCTATGTTAGAAGAAATTAGTTACTGTACCGTGATTTGATTCTAAGCCTACCCAAGGCTCCTGCTTTAATGGAAGATACTATTGGCAATGAGTGAGTCTTTGTATACACAGATGTATTTTCAGTTATTAATATTCTTCTTACATGCTTTAAAGAGTTGGTTTAATATAGTATAGGTCTTTAAAGCAACTTTTTCTCTTCCAGGGATATTTGGTAGCATTCTTTATAATCACACGTGTGTACCATATTAAGTGTGGATTGCTCCACTATAACTCATATTGTCACTTTCTCCTACTTATTAATGAGACACTCTCCTTACAGTAGGGCTTTTACATAAGGGAAACTGCCTGAGGTAATTTATCATAACTAAGCTGACACAACAAACTCATTTGCCTTTCACTTTCTCACCTTCCTTGTATTCTCTCCTTGCATTTCATGTTAATTATAAAGTATTATGCAGCTGTACTTAAGTGAGAGATGGCTTCCCACTGACATTGTCATGTGGCTCAATGGTCCTAGGACCAAACTTAACACTGCTGGAAAGATTTTAGGGCTTCCTTTGTTTCTGGGTGTTTTACGGTCACCCAGATTTTGTCCACTACACATCAAAGGGCAAATCCCACCAATAAGTGTCATTATTTTACAATCTTCCATGCAAGTGTCTCAGAATTTGCATAAGGTTTGGTCCAGACAATATCTAGCATCTGATTCACTCTTCCTAATGACATCAATGGGACATGACCTCCAGAAATTGGTCATGTTACTTTGTTCACTGTGTTACACACACACACACACACTGCACAAAAATAAAAATAGATGCATCAAAACACTTCCCTGGTAAAAATCTTTAGACTATCATAGAGATTTTTTTTTTACACACTGTACTTTTTCTACGAAGCTTTCAGCAGATTTCTTTTGCTGTGTTTCCCCCTGCTAAACTGCCACAAATATCGATCATGCAATATTATATTTTGTTTCATCATGCATCTTCAATAGCATCAGAAAGCTTCGATTCTGCTTTGTAGGAGATAAGGCACAGGCTAAAGGTGTCATCCATGGAACACTTCTACCGGAAATATTAACTATGTGCTCTCAGCAGTCAACAAGAGCCAGCAAAGCACACCAAGGATCAAACTAATGCTTTGAAATACAGAAGTGAAAAACAAAAACAAATTAATACTTCAGTGAACCCAGCGATATGGATCACAGTATTGCTTTACACGTGCATGCACACTGAGCGGAAAGGGGTAGAGGAAACACAAGATTTTCTACCAATCTCTCAGCCTGTCAAATGACAGCAGGGAACCCACAGAGGGCTGGTTAACACACGTTTATCGCTTGATGATTGCAAGGTGATGACCTGCATATATGGATCAAGCCTTCATCAATGTTATCACAAATGTTTTTCTTTCCAGTAACTTGACTCTCATTGTTCGAACATATGCAGTTATGAATCATGAAGTATACAGTTCTCTAGCATGGAGCAATGAAACGATAGGCATGCCATGTATGGGGTAGAGCTGAAGGCCTCTAAGTGCTCCTTTATTTCTCGTTATTGTACTATCAATGTTCAGGTTGCCTCAGATACCAGTTAATTCCAGACTTTTTCGACCTGGGATCCTCCAGAGGTATGGGACTACAACTCCCATCACCCCTGATCATTGGGAAGAATAGGATTTATAGTGCAGCAAAATCTGAAGGGCACCATAGTAGCTACTCTTGGTCTGTAAACCCCTGGTTCCAGTCTTAGCAAATGTTTGATATCTGAGCACTCAATTTCTGGCTGGAGAGTTTCAGGATGGACTTTGCTAAAGCATGACGATTAGTATGTAAATATTCAGCAGTACATCAGAGAATTATGTATAGAGTTGTTCACACACTGGGAGGACTTCCGGGTTAGCGCTTCCGGCAATGGCGGAGATCCTCCGAACGGGAGGAACTTGCTCCGTGAAAAGTAGGGTCTGAACCGCCACGGTGAAGGCGGAGACCCACTGAAATCACAGGTGGAAGAAGTCTGTGAACTTGGGATTCGGCTGGCACCCTTTGCGCCTCCTCTACTCGCAGGGAAACCCTGTTTTGGGGATCTGGAGCGACGTGGGGTGAGTGGCGTGGTGCTTTGAATCGACTGCTTCTTTCACGGAGTGAAGCCACATTGCTGCTGATGGAGAGCGCTGACTTTTTCCTGTGGACAACTGGACTTTAAACAACAACCCGTGAGTAGTACGGAAAATTGGATCTTAAATACCTTAATTTGACATCGAACGGGGAAGGTTCAAAACAGGAAGTCCGCCTTCCCCTTTTGTAAATAGACTGAAGCAAAGAGCTTACAAGTTAAGGTCTTGGAAAGCCTTATGTAAAGGACTAAACTTCCATTGATTGAAATTATTAGACCCCCTTGGAAGCAGGAGAAGAGGGGGGAAATTTAGGAGCATGTATCCTGCAGGAGAGAGTGATCAGAATTAAATTGCCACTGCTCTGAACCTGGGAACGGACTGACAGTGATTGACGTTTTGGGAGAGTTCATTGACAGCGAAGAGAACGGATGTTGACTGTCGGTTGAATAAGAGAAATATATTGTTTCCATTGTCCGCTTCTGCGTTTAAAAGGGAGGAAAAGTAACTGAAAATTGAAACCAACTTTACTTTTTGAACTTTCTTTGAAAGGATTGATACAAGTGGAGACTGTTTCCCTCTAGAGGGAGCTTTTGAAACTGTTACAAGAGTGGAGCTGGGAAATCTCCAGCTGCTTGATAAGAAGTGTGGGAACTAGAGATTGACCTTGGACATTTGAGAATGTCGACAGGAGAAGCCTTAGTAACTGCATTTTGCAAGTTACTTTGTTGGAAAAGCTTCATAAAAAAATGGATGCTATGATTACTAAAACTGACATTTTGGGACCAAAAGTGAGCACCAATACAGAAATTATTCAGGATATGACACAGGAATCTATTTTAGCAGGACAAATTGTTGAAAAGGAGAAGGAGAAAGTTGCTGCTGTCAAACCTAAAGCAATACAAGGGGGAGCCTGAGTCTTACAGAGGCAAATCGAAGACTATAAGTTGAGGCCCTTTATGATTGAAACTAGAAAAAGTCAGACTTTGAAGATCGGAGCCTGGCCTGGACTGGAAAAGGAAAGTTGGAAAGATCCCTCTATGCAGGGATTAATTGACTTTTGGAATATGGACTTGGGTCAGGAGGAGATTGGAGCTCGGGGGGCCTTTGGAGTAGGAGGAATTTTGAAATATGCCCTGAAATACTTTATGGATCCTAGCTCTAATTGTGGAAATTTGGCTGACCTGTCGAGAGGGAGTGGAGGTGTCGTTGGATTGGAGTTTCCTCGAGATCTGCTCTTTAGCATCAAAGAATATGAAGAAGAACTGCAGAAGGGATGTGGAAAAGAGTTAAGAGCCTCGGACATAAGATCTCCAGGTTGATGGACTATATGGAGTGGACGGAAGTGTCTGGCAGAGCCTGAGACCGGGGAGAGGAGATGGTGGAAGAAGATTGGAAGATTTAAAATTTATATATAGAAATATTGTAAAATTAATGAGTGACAGGAAAGTGTTGGAATGAATTTTTTATGGCCTTAGTAGAAATGCTATAAGGAGTTAAGCTTAAATAAGTATACTAATTTTAATGGAAATAAGATTAAAAATATGTTAAGACATTTATATGATAGAAAATGGAGAAAGATGGAAAGGAATTGCTAAAACAATTAATGGAAGTGGAATACAAAGAGGGAGGTGAGAGGAGGTTGATGATATAAGGGAATGAAAGTTAGAATATGGAAAAGGTATGATGTATGTTTTTAAATTGTTTTTGTTTTATTTTGCTTATGTGTTGAGGTTGTGTTTTGTATGGTTTATATTTTGTATTGTATTGTTTTATTTTTTCTTGTTCTTGTTCTCTCCCCCCCCCTTTTCTCTTTTGTCTCCTTTTCCTTTTTAAAAAAGTAATAAATATTATTATTATTTTTTAAAAAAATAGAGTTGTTCACACACTGGGCTACCGAGTTTTCAGCATGTAGTCTCACTGATTTAGGGGGAACTTTGAGACAGCATTGTATAGTGGTTAGAGGACTGGACCAAGACCTGAGAGACCATGGTTCAAATCCACACTCAACCATGTAGCTAACTTGGTGACCTTGGGCTTGTCACTGCCTCTCAGTGTAACCTACCTTACAGGGTTGTTGTGAGAATAAATTTGGGAACAGGGAGAATCATGTATGCCACCTTGAGCTCCTTGGAGGAAAGGTGGAATATAAGAAGAATAAGAAGAATAAACTTTCCATTAAAGATAAATGACCGATGATATGCCCCCAATTGCTTTGTTTCCCTCTATAAGAGCTGGAAATTGGTTCTAAACTCTTAATCACTTTGTATTGCTCTCCCCTTAATTCTTTTGGGACCAACATCATAGAATCATAGAATCATAGAGTTGAAGGTCCCAGAAGGGTCATCTAGTCCGACACCTTGCAATGCAGGAATCTTTTTTCCAATGTGGGGCTCAAACCCACAACCGTAAGATTACAAGTCTCATGCTATACCAACTGAGCTATCAGGTGGAGATGATAGGCCATCCTTGTCACAAACACCTCCAATCTCAGCAGCCTGAAACATGGTTTTTTAAAAGCTTGTAATGTGTACTAGAGCAGGCTGTGCACACATAGATCTGCAGGATTGCAACCTTGGGCTTCTTTCATGAGGAATCTCTCAGTAAAAGGCAGCAGATTCAAGCACAGACACAAAGTTAGATTCCCCGTCTAACTTCTTTCCCACAGAACTGATTTAATTTTGCTATGAAAAAGCTGGTGTCTTCGCAATGAGCTTACTGTGCATTTTCCTGTGGAATACTGTGAGAAAACGACTGCATAACTCAAGCTGAAAGGACATTTTACAGGTAAATTCCCATGACAAAGAAAACGGTGTGGGGAAAGGATTGTGCTATTTGTCATCTCTAGAACAGGTAGAATCCAGGAGAAAAACAACTATATTTATACATGGCATGTGTATTTTATTTGTATTAAATGTCTATAACATATTTTGGGAGTGTTATTTGGAGAACTGCAACGAATATACAGAGAATATTGGGGATGAAAAAAGAACCAATGATCTTCTACAAGAATACCACAAGCATAGCAGAAGTCACTTGCTCACTCCAACAAACTAAGGCTATCATGAGTCTGCCAAGAATTCTGGCTGTTTGGAGCTGTCTATGAAAAGAATCTGAAAAACCAGGGGAAGGGAGATGGTATGGAGGAATGTTGGTGGAAAAGGGGTGGGCACTCTTCATGGTGTGTGTGTGTGTGTGTGTGTGTGTGTGTGTGTGTGCAGGCATGTTTCTGTGGCCCACTGCTCCTTTGTTCAGCATGCTCTAGTCCAGTGGCCATTTGAGTTGTCAGCCATTGTCCTTTAATCTGCTTTTGTCTCCTGCAAATTCTGAACAGCTTCCAGCCTTTTGTCCATTCTGCAAACTATTTGAAACCATCTAATTTTGAAAAGTTCAGTGGTTTCAAATTACTGAAATATCAGAGGTTGGGAACAGAAGGGTCCTGAAAACAGCCATCAAAATCTGGGGCAGGTGGATTTTGTTGGTTGAAGCCGTTCAGCAATTCTAACATTTGCATCATGCAAGCTACCCTACATAAGTTGAATACTAAATGCAGCTGATGGATTATTTCCCTAAAGCAGGTGGCACCAAAGTGATTATTACTATCAGTTTGCTCAAGTATCTGTCAAAGTCGAAATCTATTATGTGGCATGAAATACAAGCGCTAAAATATAATGACAGAAACAAGACCAGAAAAACAACAGCGGCACTCTTCCTTAGTACATTTTGAAATTATCTGGATTTCAAGACAAGAAAAATGCATCCAGATATAAAAGAATCCCAGCACCCTTTTATCACAGAAATACTGATAATTCTCCTGATGGATTTTATATCCTCCTTTAGTCAAATAAATGTTTACAGGAAAATAAGCCTATTTTTAACATGCAGAAATGTGGTGACAGAACAGGCAGCAAAGAAACCTAGTCTTTGAAACAGCCATTTATCCTCTTTGCAAGAGAAAGAGAATAATCCTTATCAGAGGCTTGCATGATACTCACTCAGTATCATTCAGTGCATTCAGTTTTCAGGCCCGCAAGGGACACAGGGTGAAACAAAAAGAGCAGTACTAGAGCCAAAGAAACAGGTGTTGGCTTCTGTCTATCATTTCAACTTTAATATTTAGTTTTTCTGTCTGAACGGTAGATCCCAAGAGACTCAAAATAGATAACGTCTTAAGATAACCCAGCCAAAATATGCACAAATAAAAGGGCAACCTCTGCAGGCAGACTATGCATTATGTAATTCTGGATTTGCAATCAATGGACATGGTAGAGGTAGTCTGCCCTATCAGATCTTAATAGCAAGAGTCTTCCATTTCTCAGTGCCAGATATCACAGAGGGAATGTATGGAGAAACCTAATATGAACTCCTGGCTCTCAAAGACCTTCAAAAAGCATAAGGGTGATTTCAAACATAAATCTTAATTGCCTAATGATTTACATATGTTTTAATTTATATATAATAACTTTCCACCAAGTGGCCACCAAGGGTTGACTTGTGGAAACCAAAATATTACAGGATTTTCAAAATTCTGGGGTGGGGGGAATATTTATTCATGACAAAGAAAAATAAATAACCATTTAATTCAGTGTTTCCTTTGTTTATGTGAGTGAAACAGGCCAATGAAAATTTAATTTAATGGTTTACTTGCTCTTGTACAAAAAATGTAATTGTTAAATGCTACCTGAGTTTGAACATAAGGGTATTAATTCAGCTTCCATACAAAGTCGGGAAAGCCAGTATTTAGTACAGTTTACTCTAAATAAATGTTTCTACAAATTTACATTTTCTTTTGCACTACACTATGAACTCACATATATATTGTCAAGTCGTAATCTTTTAAGTAACAGCTGATGAGTATTAAAATTTAAAGAATCACCCAATACAAGCATTCTAAAATCCATGATTTTAGCCACAAATCATTTGTACTATAGTATTTATAGAAACATCACATTTCTGAAAATTATCAAATCAAAATCAAAAACATAATATAAACATTACAAGCAACAGAAAACGTTTCAAACAGCAACACTACTAAAACGTTTAAAAGGCCACATAAAAATGTGTCTTGTTAACTTTTCTAAAACAGAGAGGGCAGGGACCAAAGGTAGCTCTGAAAGGAGCATATTCCACAAGCTGGGAGGCACACAGGAGAAAATTCTTTCATGCACACCATCAAGAGGGTGTCTTACAGGTAGCAGTATCCTAAACTAACATATCGAACGGAGTCGAGGAAACACTGGCAACTAGCACAGTTCTTTCAATATTGGAGTAATATAATCCTGATGCTGCCTAGTAGTTGAGCAGCTGTATTTTGTATCAAATGAAGCATCTAAACTAGTGGTTCCCAACCTTTTTTTGGCCATGCCCCACCTAAGCATCTCTAAAATCCTGATGCCCCCCCCCCCATGATATATAATTCTTATTATTCAAAAAGTGAACTCCTGTTCACGTGGAGGAAGCCTAAAATGCCATTAACTTGGTCTAACTCATTATTAAATTGCCCCTCTTAAAAATCAAATTGACCCCCTGTAGGGTGTGTGCCCCACGTTGGGAACCATGGATCTAGACACGCTTCATGGGACGGGGAACAATGCAGCAGTCTAAATGTGATATAACAAAGCACGAATCTGGTCTCCAAGCTTGATTCAGCTCTAGCATCTTCTCCTTTGTTCAGATATTTACTTTGAATGCCAACATCCAACTCAACCACCTGCCATTGACAATTCTACATCAACCCTCTGTCTTCACAAACCCTCATTACTGCATCCCTCTCCCAATGAAGATACCATGATCAGGTTTCATCTACTGCTGATCAAAATGCCTACTGCTTTAGGTTCTTCTGTTCCCTCCCCATTTAGATCAACTGAGCCTTTTGTTAACAGAAAGTTTTATATTACCTTCCTATTTTCAGTTCATTCCCTCATTGAATTTCCTGCAGCCTTGTTGGTCAAACAGTATCTGTTGCCTCAATCCCCACCCCACAGAATCTCCTTGCAATGTATTATAAACACTTTATTCTTTAAAGCTCGTGTTTTGCCCACATTTATTCCCTCTGTTTATAAGTATTTGCTACTGTATAACTGACACTAAAGCAAAATAAATTGCAGGTATAATCGTTGGCGGCTGTTTTGCTCCTTTTAATCTACAGAGGGTGACATTCTTAAGGAAGGAAATTACATTTTTCTGATACTTATACACATATACACTGTTTGTCACAATGTAGTATATGACAGGACAACAGGATCAAATCACACAGATAATTTCAGTAGGAAGCTGCACATGAAGTTCAAGAACTTCTTCTTATGTGTCACAGGATGGGTTTAATAAGCATTTGGAATGTACAATACTTGATTATGAATACTAAGAAATTCTCACAGATGGTATTATCCTCCCTGCCCCAGCAAATTCTCTGGGGCTTTATCCTCTTGGTTTGCACATAACTTTTAGCCATGGTTTATTCAGCTACGGCTGTTTGATCATCCAAACCCTACCTGCTGGTTTAACTATATTTTGTTTCCTGTCAACAAGCCATGATCTGAAGCCATGATTTGTCATTGGCTTATGAACCTTAGTTTGTTTTAACTATGGCTTGGTGCAAATTTCCTTAACCATAGTTTGTTTGGCTATTTCACCTCAGCAGTTCCCCAAGTTACAAACATGGGAGGTGGCAGCAGTTAGAAAATAATCCAAGCTTTGGAGAAATAAGCTGCAGTCTACTTGTGGTTAGCTCATGGTTTGGTCAACAAACCATGGATTAGTGTTACATGTGAACCAGGCAATTATCTATCATTTCTCTCTCTTCTCCTTATCTGAACAGATTCTGTGAAAACTCCACCCCACAAGATTTAACACAACTTGATAACTAGAGGCTTTGAAAACAAAAGTCGTATTTCAGAGCAAATTACCTTCTCTTGGTACTGACGCCGTGATGAATCCAAAGACTGAATCAGGGCTGTTGCATGACCCACAAACATGGCGTAGCAGGTGGCGCCCACAATCATACTCAGCATGGTTATCCAGAGATCCGACATACTGACAGGGGCTCTGGCTCCATAACCAATGCAAAGCATGTGGCTCATGGCTTTGAAGAGAGCATATGAGTATTGTTTCCCCCAGGAATCATTCTGCAACAGAGAAAGGTAACAGAGAAAGGGCTTGAGTCAGCTAGGGCAACAAAGGAATCTGAGCCTATGTCAGAAGAAGACAACTTATCTTGAAGGAGGATCCTTGTAATACATAACTCAGAAATGTTTAAAGGGATATTCATTATCACTACATCGTCACAATAATGCCTTCGAGGATGTCAGATATCGATACAATCGCACAGAAAACTGTTTCACACATTGGATTTCCTTACCAATATTGTATTCTTAAGCTCACTGGGTGAAAGGGAAAGAAAAGAAGACATTCAAGGCCTTGGGATCAATGTATTTAAAATAAATAAATAAATAAATAAATAAATAAATAAATAAATAGGTACTATTTTGATAACTAGTAATATAGCTTTAAGGGACGCGGGTGGCGCTGTGGGTTAAGCCTAGGACTTGCCAATCAGAAGGTCGGCGGTTCAAATCCCCGTGACGGGGTGAGCTCCCGTTGCTCAGTCCCTGCTCCTGCCAACCTAGCAGTTCGAAAGCACGTCAAAGTGCAAGTAGATGAATATGTACCGCTCCGGCGGGAATGTAAACAGCGTTTCCATGCACTGCTCTGGTTCACCAGAAGCGGCTTAGTCATGCTGGCCACATGACCCGGAAGCTGTACACCGGCTCCCTCAGCCAATAAAGTGAGATGAGCGCCACAACCCCAGAGTTGGTCACGACTGGACCTAATGGTCAGGGGTCCCTTTACCTTTACCTTTAATATAGCTTTACCCTTCATAGAATGATAGACCTGTAGAGCTGGAAGGGACCATGAGAGTCATTTAGTCCAACCCCCTGCAATGCAGGAATCTTTTGCCCAACGTGGGGCTTGAACCCACAACCTGGAGCTCTACCAACTGAGCTCCCCATTAGCCAGCCTTCCCAAACCTGATGCTCTTTGGATGTTGACAACTACAATTTCCATCTGTCCTCACCGTTGCCCATGCCAGCTGGGGATGATGGAAGCTGTACTCAAAAACATCTGGAGGGCACCAGGATGGGGAAGGCTGGCAATAAGTAATATGTTGCAAACCTCTGACAGTGCTGATTACATGGCTAAAGAGGGAGGGGTGAACTGACTCCCCAGCCCTCCCTTCTTCCTCCTCTGAGCAGGGAATTGGCTGCAAGAGCAGATAGCAGAGAATATCTGTTTAGCACTGTGTGCAGAGTCTAAATGCAGCAACCCAGAGTCACCCATGCCTCAGATTGCTGAAGCACAGGATAGGAGATGACCTTCTTGTAATTTACTCAGTCAGAGATCATGCATGGATTTCCACCATGTTGTGCAAAGGATATATGGACTGAAGTTTAGGTAAGTGTGGGTTTTCTATGATTCAGGTGAATACACACACACACCCCAGCCCCCGTACACTTTGGTCCAAAGCAGATGTGTTTAGAAACACGTAATCCAAACTGTAAATCTTTTATTTCCACATCGACTTTTAAAACAGGGCTATTCTGTTATATTGTTAGCCTCCTTCCTGCCAAAAACTCCTACAAAAATGCAGCTTTTTTTGTTTTGTTTTAAAATCTCTTCTGCTCCTCAGAGGAGCTGGAGGAAGCATGCCATCTACCTTGGAAAGGGGGCATTTAATTTCTTATTTGACATCGAGTTTATCACTGGCTTCAGCTTAGTAGTAATCCATTTTAACTGATATAAATAGAATAACATTAATTTGAGGGGGGAAATAACCTATTAAAGACAGTAATTGTGGCAAATACGAAAGCTGTTTATCCAAGGATTGATTATGTAATAAAGCTTGAGGATGTCAGGAAATCTTCACGTTTGTAAAAAGCACCGGTCGCTGATTATTTGCAATTAGTCTACCAAGTCTAAGCCTTAATTTATAGGTCTTCCTTAGTAATCAGTGTTTAAATACAGTGCATCTTCTGTGTTTAAGGGTCTTTTCTATGCTGCTTAATCAAGGAATACTGCCTCCCACACAGAGGTCCCACACAGCAAAAGATAACCAGAATGAAGCTAAGCTGCAATCCAATATCCACTAACTCAGTGGAGCTTACTTCTGAAAAGGCATGCAGAAGATTTCAGTGACTAACAGAGCAAGCCGTGCGACTCAATTAGTTGTAACTGACTTGTTCTGTTGAAAATACGTTCTTTTTACAATAAGCAGTATATTATCAGCTAAAGCGACACTGTCATTTTCCTATACTGTGCCACTTTAAGGCTGCAGGCAGGCGATTGCATGTGTGAACGTTTTCCTGGAACAAAATAATCCTGTTTGAAAAAAGTCACTGGGTATGTCACTGAGAAGAATAAACTGAATGTTTCTTCCTGGCATGCTAGGTTTCTAAGTTCAGGGAAGTGGGCTTCCTTCAACCCTCCTTGCATGGAAACAAGGCAGCTCAATGGCATAATAATAGTATGTAGTAGTAGTAGTAGTAATAATAATAATAATAATAATAATAATAATAATAATAATAATTTATTAAATACAGGTGCAAACTCAACACTGAGGGAGACCTACATTTCTGATCAAGAGACCTCTAGGTTGCTGACCACAGCCTGAGAGAAAGTAGAATTCATCCCCCCCCCTTCAGTATTCATCATAAACATTGGTGTATGATATGTATGGCACCTAAGTGCCCTTTCCCATCCCACCATGCAAAAGGACATGGTTAAACGGGGAAGGGAGAAGAGCAAGTGGAGGCCAGGAGGACTGGAATGGCTGAAAAGCACCTCTTTGGCCACGTCTTTCATCTCCAAAGGCAATGCACATCTTTCACATAGATTAGGGTCACTAATGTGGCACCTGCAGGTGCCCATGTGACCGCCACTACCTCATATGCTGCCCGTGAAAGATCTGTGTAAATGCTCCCTCAAAAATCCACAGTACGGAAGAGACGGTTTACTCTTCCTGCTCAGTTCCTGTTTCCAGTGGCTTCACCTTTTCAGCATTCCCTGAACGTGCTCTCATTTCATTGGATGCCAGGCCTGTTCTGAACAGATGGGCGAACACAGCAGCGGCTGACATAGGTGCCTCTTCCCTCATTGATGGGATGGCTGACTTGGGAGTGGATAGGATATCCCTGTACCATCTTGTAAGTCCTATTTCATGTGGCAACCATTGTGACACCCCCACAGCAAACATTTTCTGATATTACACAGAGAGAGCCAGGCAGGCAGACATTTGGTACTGGTGCCCACAACACCTTCTTAAAATTCCAAATGTGTCCATAAACAGCGGCTCCCTCAGCCAATAAAGCAAGATGAGCGCCGCAATCCCAGAGTCAGTCACGACTGGACTTAATGGTCAGGGGTCCCTTTACCTTTACCTTTAATATATGTAGCTTTACCCTTCATAGAATGATAGAACTGTAGAGCTGTAAGGGACCACGAGAGTCATTTAGTCCAACCCCCTGCAATGCAGGTATCTTTTGCCCAACATGGGGCTCGAACCCACAACCTGGAGCTCTACCAACTGCGCTCCATATTAGCCAGCCTTCCCAAACCTGATGCTCTTTGGATGTTGACAACTACAATTTCCATCTGTCCTCACCATTGCCCATGCCAGCTGGGGATTCCAAATGTGTCCACTGGCCTAAAATGTCTCGTGACCTCTGATGTTGTTCTTCAATTGTTCTTTAATCCACAGCCTCACCCTCTGATACCTTTTATTTTTATTTTTTTACCAGGACAGATGGCAAGGCATGCACTCATTCTAGCCTGAGGATGGATGATTGATTCATCGTCACAGGTAGAAATGTGCATTCGCCATTCTCAAAACTACAAGGCAGCCACCATCTCAGGTAACCATCTGTTGTTTAATGTTGTTTTCAAGTTTTGATGAAGTTATTCCTGGGATATTCTCTCGTCAAGCAAATCAGCTCTGTTGCCACACAGCAGCTTCGTCCCTTAGGCGAGGCTTATCATCACTCATCCATACACCCACATTCGGATATAAATTGATTCAGAAATTTTGAAGCTTGAAGGTTATTGCCTAAATGGGGCTTTCCTTCTCTTGTTACGGCAGGCTAGTTCCAGCTGTCACAGCCTGGTGGTGCGGGTTTGCAGAATTATTGCCCCAAAGCAGATGCTTCTGCTTTGCAGCAAAAGGGAAAATAAATTATTGGCTGTTTCCAGTGATATTTTGAGCACAAATGCTTTGAATTTTGTTTTTGCTCTGAACGCAGCAGCCTCATTCTTTTTTCACAGAAGGATTTGCAATATTCATTAGCAAAGCAACATTTTAAGGAATACTGGGTTTTCCTTTGAACTGAAGCTGGTTCGGCAGTAGTATTTCTCAAGAAAGTACAGAATAGATATAGATGGTGGCTAACGTGTGGTCACAGCTTTAAAAGAAACACTAGTGGGTTTCTGGATATAGCGCAAATGGTAACATGCACAGCCTCAGTCTAGAATTCTTCTCTTTAGTAAATTAAGAAAATGAAGTCCCTTATATCTGTAGAATTTTTTCTCCTCTTGGAATTAAAATCCTTCTCTCGGAATGTCTCTGTGACTTGTTAGAAAGTTAGCTTGCTTCTCCTTCCTTGTCCTCTTTTGTTAATTAAAATATTGAAAACAGAGCGTCATTAGTAACTGAGACATTATACAACAGACTACTGCTGAAAGATTATGGCCAAGCCAAGTTTTGACTTGGTAACAGTGGTGATCTGATAAGAAAATAAAAACAGATGATTCCGAAGTTTTATATAGTAACAAGTCTTGGAGACAGACAGTTGAAGGAGTGAAGTGATATAAACCTGACTAGCTATTCCACAGCATGTTCTCTCTCTAAGAAGTGCAAATGGAACCTCCAAGGCAATGGAAGCTGTTTACAAAAAAACTGTGGGGGTGGGGGACATCCCTCAGCTGATGCATACTTTCCACAGAAAACAATACATTTTGCAGAAATACTCAGTATACAATGTGGAAACCACCAAGTATAAAAGCACCTCGTGTGCAGAAACAGTCTTTATGGAAATTTACATTTCCATGCCCCAGGAATTCACAGCAGTAAGATGCTGAATGTAAACATCTATGCTCAAGCCAGTGGATCAGAGGAACACAGGGGCAATCTTATATTCTCAAATTGGTTTTTTTGTGTGAAATTAGCCAAGATGGAAGCATGTTAAACCCGAGCCTTGGTGTTTTTATGCATGCTGTGATCCTATCTGCTATATGTTTTAAATGTAGCCATTCACCTTGTTGTATGTCCTGACTGTTAGCATTGGCTGATTGGCAAAAAGAGTTGTTCCCTGCCTTCGTGGGTCCTGAACCACTTTCTCAGGGAGGACTGTGTGTGTACCTGTCCTCTATTTGGTCCTGCATGGGTGCTGTGAAGTGGGTACTCGCTTTCCTTTCCTTGGTGTGTTTTACTCTAGTTATGAGCAGCTCAAGAGGAGATGGACCCCTGGGACAAAGGAAATTGCCTTACACCAACTCAGACTCTTTGTCCATCTAGTTCAGTATTATCTACTCTGGCTGGCAGTGGCTCGCCAGGGTTTCAGGCAGGGGACATTCCCAGCCGTACTTGCAAGATGCCAGGAATTAAAATTAAGACCTGCATGCAATGCACGTGCTCTATCACTGAGCAATGGCCCTCCCCTGCCTGCAGAGATGGCTGGAGATTAGCAGTGGTGGGGTCATGGCTGCCTGTGCTACTGGGACTCATGGAAAGGCAATTTTCTGAAATAATTGTGTGCACTGTGTGCGCATGTTGATTCAGTTGTTTGTTTCCTTGTTGACCTGAGTTCACTGGTTACTTCTGTCTGTGGGCAGCATGGTGGACTTTGCTGGTGTTTCCATGGGTGTGGATCCAGAATTGGCCTCCACAGTTACTTATGGACTTATTGTTAAAACCGTGTTTATGGAAGACAATCTTACTTGGATACAAAGAAGAAGAATACATCTCCTCCCCCCTTCAAATTATAGGCTACAGAATAGCTTGGCCCAATATCAACTTTGCATCATTTATATATCTCAGAGCCAGTCCTTAAGAAATTCTACAGTAATTACACATACTGCAACACAGATGCTCTTTTGGGGAACCTCAGGTCTGGGGCCAAATGCAGCCCTCTAGTCCCCTCTTGAAACTCTCTCCAGGCTACTCCCTTCACTGCTTTGCACCCTGAATGTTTTTCACCTGCTTGGATTGTCTCCTTGAATTCTGATAATGCCTCTTTCTTGCCCAGTTGGAGGAGAGAGAGGGATCCTTAGAAACTAGTCTACTATACACAGGCAAATTTACATTTGTTGCTCCGCTCACATTTGACTCTGGCCCTGCTCACTACTAACATGTGGCCCTTACAAAGTTGCCTGGAAAGGAAAGTGCCCCCCTGGTAGAAAAAGGGTCCCCTGTCACAGTGTAAATAGCATAATGGCAATGCCGCTAGAAAATGCAGAAATGCTTAGCAATCATTTCAAACACCTTTCTGAACGGAAACATAGCATATCTATTCACATCTGAGCACCAAGCCATGGTGTTCTGATTACAGGATGATCTACAAAATTACTCTGCAGCGCAAATATAGAATCCACCTGCTAGTCTTCTTTAAAGGAAAACTACATTGGGAGTTCTAAAAATGTAAAGATGTTAATGTTGTTGCTTAATTCTGCCATTTCACAGGAAGCAAAAATTGGGGGCAAGAAAACAAGGTAGGGAATGTTTATTCTAAGTATTTAATACTGCTCTTCAAGCATATTCCTATGGCAGTTTTTTTTTAAATAGAATAAAACAGATAGCATGTAAATAAATAAGTAAAACAAAAAGGTAAAAGCCACAAAACTATATAGGCAGTGATAAATAAATAAATAAAAATCAGCATGATTAAAATTGCCCCTCAAAATCGCAGGGAAATAAAAAAAAAAAAGGACAATAAAATGGATTCCAGACAAAGATCTCTAGGGACTACAAATGGAATGCCCTATCATAGGTTGGAAAATCTCCAGGAAAAATTCACACAGCCTGAATAGCTCAGCTGGTTAGAGAATGGGGCTGATAACACCAAGGTTGCAGGTTTGATCCCCATAATGGACAGCTGCATTGCAGGGGGCTGGACTACATTATCCTCAGGGTGGCTTCCAACTCTACAATTCTATGATTCAATCTCATTCCTAAAGCAAGCACCCGTTGTACCTATGCTTCTGTGTTTATGCGTCATTTCAGTTGCAGTTAGTGGCCTGGTTCACACGCTATGCTAAGCCAAACTATGGTTTAGTAAGATTAAGCAAGCATGTGGGTACCGACAAGGAAAATCACAGCTCGTTTTCCTCCTCCTCCAGTATTGCTGTCATCACTCTACCAAAAACTAAGCCACGGTTTGGCTTAGTGTCATGGGTGAACCTGGACTTGTGGTTTGTATCACTCCCAACAAGCCAGATTTGTTCCAGGTTTACTGCTCATGGTTTGTCTGGGGGAAAACAAACCACAAGTTTAGGTTTGCATGGAATACTAAGCCAAACCGTGGCTTAGCTCCAGAAAGTGGCAACAGGAAGACTGGAGGAGGAGTAAAGCAGCTGTAAATTTCTTTTTGAGTACCGAAATACGTGCTTGCTCTTGCTAAGCCACTGTATTTGGCTTAGTGCTACGTGCAAACAAGACCAGTAAGTTACTCTCTTTGGTTTCAGGAACTGTGTGTTCTTTGTATTTAAAATGGCATTCTGCTGTTGCAAGGCCTTGGGAGAATTGCTAAACCTGCGTTCTACCTACAACTCCCGGGCCTACAATCTAAGGAACAATTCATCATGATGTTGTTTCTGCAAAGCCTCTATTCATTTCAAGGAGACTTGCACAGGAATAGAGTTCTGCAAAATGAGTTCTTACATCCCAGTCCCATGCGTTAGATAACTAACATAACTGTGGCAAAAGTAGGATCCTGAGATACATATGTTGATGCATTTCTCTACAGGGAGCTATTTAGCCATCACTAAAGAAAGAAGAAAAGCAGAGCATATATGGAAACTTAGAAGGTACATAAAATGCCAGTTTATTCTCTTTATAGCCATCATTCTGCCTCTTTTACCCAGAGAAAGAGAAAAATGCATTCGAGGGACTCGACTTCCTCTCATTGACAGCAGTGCTATAGCCATTATCTGGGAGTAAGCCCATTAAATTCAATGGCCCTCATGTTTGTGGGGTCAGGCTGCCAACAGCAACAGAAAAAGAGATTGTGTGTGGTGAAGCTAAGCTACTGCAAGCGAGTGCCCCAACCCTGAGAAACTGTTGGACAGTATCTGCTCTCTCTGGGAAATTTCAGCAAAGTTGTGCCAGTTTCTCTGCCATTTGCACACAACTCTATTTCACAAAGCAAAACAATCTTGCTAACATTAACTCCGGTGCAAGAATCACTGGGATAAGCATTGTCTCCAAAACCACCTACAGTACTTCCATATAAAAAGGTTCTGGTGATGGAAGCCTTTTTCCTCTGAACTGATTGGTGCTATTCCCATTACATACACTTCAAATTCATAGCTGACCTCCAGAATCACAGGTACGTGATCTGGAACCAGGTATACTTCAAAAAGATTAGATATTTCTTTAACATAAACTCCTAAAATGTGCGAGATAAATAGGGCTGCTTCTAAAATTCTCCTGCTTCAAATCTCCACCTGCATTTTGGAGATCCACATTAGCTGGTTTTGTTTTTGAAATGAAATCTCCATGGTATTCAGCGGTATTCACTGAATGTTCACAGAGCATTGGGCATGCTGAGTTTGCCACACATTTTTGTTCTCTCAGTTCTCTGATAATTGATAATTTGCATGTGTGTGTTAATAAAATACAGCAAACATCAATCATGATGTGGTTGGCATCCGTCTGTCTCTAAAGTGAAGTCAAACTCGACTCGGGTGGCGAACCTATTTGGGCTCGTCCGCGAAAACTGATGGATCCTGATAGATTCCGACAAGCCTTGCGGAACCCTGCTCCTCCTGGCGACTCATTAGATGACCTTGTTGAGGACTGGAATAACTGGCACTTGGCAGCCATTGATGAGATCGCGCCTAAGCGCCCTCTGCGACCCCGTCGAAACCGGGCCCCTTGGTTTACTTAGGAGCTCCGGAAAATGAAGCGGGATCTCAGACGGCTAGAGCGAGTATGGCGACGGACTCGTGATGGAGCCTCAAGAACATCTTATAGGACGCTTATGAAAGCCTATGAGACGGCTATGAAAGCTGCTAAGAAATCTTACTTTGCAGCTTCCATTGCATCCGCTAGCTCTCGCCCGGCACAACTTTTTAGAATAATTAGGTCAATAACGTCCTTAGGAGGACAACCAAATTTAAGCACAAATTCGACCCACAGCTGTGAGGCATTCGCGAGTTTTTTTGCGGAGAAAGTCCTGTTGCTCCGCCGTGACCTCCCTGCCAATTTAGATACAGTGACTGAACTGGAGGCCCCTCGACTGACTTCAGGTCCAGTGTTGGACCATTTCGATCGGATACTCCCTACTGATGTGGATAGATTCCTCCAAGTTGGTAGGCCCACCTCCTGCCTCCTCGATCCGTGCCCGTCTTGGCTAATTAGGGAGTGTCCAGATGTTGTGCGGACCCCCCTGGTTGAAATTATCAATTTGTCCCTTGACACGGGGACATTCCCAGGGGAACTGAAGGAAGCAGTGGTGTGTCCACTCTTAAAAAAAACTTCATTAGATCCCTTAGACCTATCCAATTACCGCCCAGTTTCAAATCTTCCATACCTGGGTAAGGTAATTGAGAGAGCGGTTGCTGAACAGCTTGGTAGGTTTCTGGAGGAAACATCGGCATTAGATCCATTTCAGTCCGGTTTCCGTCCTGGTTTTGGGACGGAGACGGCTCTGGTTGCCCTAACAGATGATCTCCGTAGACAACTGGATCGAGGCGGGTCAGGACTGCTGATCCTTTTAGATTTGTCAGCAGCCTTTGACATGGTCGATCATGATCTTCTGGACCACCGCCTCGCAGACGTGGGGATACAGGGCATAGCCCGTAACTGGTTGTGCTCTTTTATTTCTGGTCGGGGACAGAGGGTGGCACTAGGGAGGGAAATGTCGTCGGGCCACTCCTTGGTGTGTGGAGTGCCGCAGGGCGCAATTCTCTCCCTGATGCTTTTTAACATCTTTATGCGCCCCCTTGCCCAGATTATCTGGAGCTTTGGGCTGGGCTGTCACCAATATGCTGATGACACTCAGCTCTATCTGCTGATGGATGGCCACACCGACTCGACCCCGAACACACTGACCAGATGCTTGGAAGCTGTGGCTGGATGGTTTCGTGGGAGCCGATTGAAACTAAATCCTTCGAAGACAGAGGTCCTATGGCTAGGTCGGGATGGCATGGGGATGAGGGACCAACTCCCTTCTCTTGCGGGGGCCCAATTAGTGCCATTGCCTTCTGTTAAGAGTTTGGGTGTAATCCTTGACGCCTCCCTTTCCATGGAGGCGCAGGTTACAGCAACAGCCAAGGCAACATTTTTCCACCTTCGCCGCATCAAGCAGTTGGTCCCTTACCTTTCCCGCCCCGACTTGGCCACAGTGATCCATGCGACGGTCATCTCCAGGCTTGACTACTGTAATTCGCTCTATGCGGGGCTGCCCTTGAAGCTGTCCCAGAAACTCCAGCGGGTACAGAATGCTGTAGCGAGGCTCCTCACGGGGTCTCTGCCATGGGAGCATATTCACCCAGTGCTTTTCAAGCTGCACTGGCTCCCGGTGGAGTACAGGGTCAGATTTAAGTTGCTGTTTTTGACCTTTAAAGCCCTTCACGGCCTAGGACCCTTGTACCTACGGGACCGCCTCTCCCGGTATGCCCCACGGAGAGCCTCAAGGTCCATAAATAGCAACACCCTAGTGGTCCCGGGCCCTAAGGAAGTTAGATTGGCTTCAACCAGAGCCAGGGCCTTTTCAACTCTGGCTCCAGCCTGGTGGAACGCTCTGCCTCATGAGACCAGGGCCCTGCAGGATCTGATTTCTTTCCGCAGGGCCTGTAAGACAGAGTTGTTCTGCCTGGCCTTTGGCTTGGAGCCAATTTGATTCCCTCCCTCTCTCTCTCTCTCTCTCTCTCTCTCTCTCTCTTTTCTTTTCCTTCTCCTCCTGCGATGAGGCTACATTTTAATATTTTAATGTTCCATTATTTTAATGTTGTATTTTATTTTTGTTTGTTTTTTTTATAAATATTTATTGAGATTTTTTTAAAATACAAAATGCAAAAATAATAAACAATATAACATGTATCATAACACATTTTTCAGAACTTCTTTGGACTCCCTCACGTCTCCCACTCCCACTTACATCATTGTAAATTTTTTCCAGCAATTTATCATCTTATTTATATTCTTAAATCTTGTTCAGTTAATTTAATCTAATCTCCAAAAATTTTATGTTTCCCTCAATTTTTGTTTTTAAGTTGTAATCATTCTTCTTGTTTTTATTATTGTTTGTAAGCCGCTCTGAGCCCGGCCTTGGCTGGGGAGGGCGGGGTATAAATAAAAAAATATTATTATTATTATTATTATTATAAACTGTTGGAGAGTTACAGTGCCTGCTGTGGCTGTAGAGACTGATATGAGAGAGACATGTTTCATTGCAGCTGGAGCAGATGAAGTTGCCTGGTTCTGCTGCTGCAGGTGTACCACGGCACCCTCCTCATCATTCTCACATAGCAAGCAAAAAGATAGTCTCCTTTAAATAATAAAAAAACCCTTCCTTTTTCATATGGAGGAAAGCTATTTAGGGGGAACCAACAACATAAACACCACCAGAAAATGAAAATGGAAACTCTTCCCCACACTTTTTTTTCACTGGTGGGGTGAGGGTGAGGAAAGAAAGATAGAAGAGCTTTCCAGTTCTTTGTTATGCTCTTTGTTTACTTTGCAGCTGGATCTATGGTTGTCCAGCCAGCCATTTGGGGGGGGGGGGGGGTTTCCCTCCTGGATTGTTAGCAGGCTCTGCATAATTAGCTGAGCTCTAAATGGAAATATACCAGTGAAGCTGAAAAAGTTTGCTGGTTTGTGCAAGGGCTTATCTTCATTTCAGTTAGGAGGGAGAAAGGAGACAGCAAACAAAGCTGGAGACACCAGTGCCTGCATATTATCTGCAAAGTATCTGTAAAGTATTGGTTCAGCTGAGATACCCCCTGGGAAGCTGTTAAGTCCCCACCTTTTGTTCACCAGTATATTGCTTCGTTGAACAATTCAACGATATGGCATTTACTGCACAGCCTTAATATATAGTTGTAAAGTACAATATTTGTCCAAGTATAACACCCCCCGTGTATAAGACGACCCCTATTTTGAGGGATGCCAAATTAAGGAAATGGGGGGGGGATTGCCCAGAGTTGTTGAACTTTTTTGGGGGGGGGAATTGCCCAGGGTTGTTGAGCTTTTTTTTGGGGGGGGGGAAATCACCTGCCTGACCCACAATGCCAACTGCATGCTTCACCGAAGCCACCTATCATCTGCCCACTTGCCGCCAGCTGCCACCAATGGCCCTCCCAATTGTCGCAGCAGCAGCCAATTGTCAGCAGACCTTCCCACAGCCACCAATCACCTGCCCAATTGCCGCTGACAATCTCCTGCTTGCGGCTGTCACCAATCACCCGTCCCCTCTCTGCATTACTCGTGTATAAGATGACCACATTAAAAAATAGTCTTATACACAGAAAAATACAGTATTCTGTTTTTAGTGTTCTGTTGGAAGCCACCCAGAGTGGCTGGGGAAACCCAGCCAGATGGGCGGGGTACAAATAATAAATTTTGTTGTTGTTGTTGTTGTTGTTGTTGTTGTATCAAGATACCGTTTGCATGTTGTTTTACCAATGTGCAGGAGTAATGAAGTGATGATTGTGTAGGGCATGGAGAACATTTGAAATAACTGCCCTCACATTTTGTAGATATGCAGCCAATTGTTCTGTATCAGGTGTGCAGAACCTACGGCTCTCCAGTTGTTGCTGAACGCCCAGCAGCTCTGGCCATTGGAGCAGGAGAACTGAAGATAGGAGTCAAAGTCACAAGTGCAGAGATTTGCTTGAATGTTGGGGATTTTTCTGCCTTGTAGACATTGCCGGCATCTGCATGTAGCATGAAGTCAAACCGTGGTTGCAGCTCCTAGTTTATCTGGGGAGAGCTAAATCACAAGCTTGAGTTCAGATGACATACTAAGCCAAACCATGGTTTAGCTAAGTGTAACACAGCACCAGAGTGATCAGAAAAGTAGCAGCACTCTCCCTTCCAGGAATCCACATGCTTTCTGACTTGTGCTAGTCCATGGTTTGGTTTGGCTTAGCATTACATGCAAACAGGGCCATTCAATGGAAATAAGTCCCAGTTGTTTCCTTGGCCTTTCACACAAGTCTGCTTGGAGTTGCAAACTGAAGGTTAGACTCCTAGTTCTTATGCAGTTTCAAAGGTAGCTGAGCTGTGCCTACTTCTGCTGTCTTTTCTGTGGCTCTTTATTGAACACAATACAAAATCTGCTCCTTTCATTCAGACTAGCTGGTTTGGCAGTGCTTTTGTTCCTTTGGTTCAGGCACTTGGTTTCTTCAGCAGTTCAGCAGGAAATATGCACTTTTTAGTTTCCAATCTATGCGGAGCGGAAGCCACAAAAGCAGCTGCACAAAGATTGCCAAGACGTGCCAGTCAGCAACTCGGTGACCTACTTTTTATTAGAGTAATTACATTTTTGAAGATATGTCACTATTTTGTCAGGAAAGCTGCACTTGTGAAGCGTCAGCAAACATGCCATTTATCATTAAAGATGTTTCTGGATGTCTACAGTCACTTGGCTGTTGTGAGACTGGCATTGTCACAGTGAGACATCAGGAACAATATTCCAAAATAGAGGAAAAAACCAACAACTAGCAGATGAAAACATGCAGGTGCAGAAAACTATCTATTTTTACTCATAACACTTCTTCTTCTTCTTCTTCTTCTTCTTCTTCTTCTTCTTCTTCTTCTTCTTCTAAAAATAATAATGGGTGGGAAGAGTTGCCTTGGGGCAATTTGGGTAAACTAATAATACAACTAGTTTTTGGCTGTTATTGATTGATTTCTAGACATTTATGGCCGGCCCTTCACCATGAGGGTTACATGCAGGTCAATGCAGTTTAACAATGTAATGTATTCCATTCACAAAGGTCTGTGAACAAAGGTGCCTTATATGTTGTAGTAGTAGTTGTTGTTGCTATAATGATCACCATCATCAGGAGGGCTGATTATGCAATTAAATATCCAATCTATAATTTAGCTGGGCTCAGCTCTAGAGTCTGTTGGAAATGTAATGCGAAGAAAAAAAGTCTCATGAGACATTTTCCCAGAGAAAACATTTGAGGGTTTTTTAATTTTTATTTCACACACACACCCCACGAAAAAGTAGCTCCCTTTACAGCATTTTATCCACATATTCCCCATCATTTTTGTGCATGTTAACAACAATTCTGCTGCCAACACATAATGCCTTGGAACTAGGCTAGGTCCTGGGCATTGTGGAGGACACAAAATGGTGGTTAGGCTGCCACATGTACGTACAACTTTGAAACAAATAGAAAAGCTATGTTACTACCATTGCTAACGATGAGCTCCTCCCTCCAGAAACTTTAAGATAATCTCCTCTCCTCCTTGGCAAATAAAAGTAAAATGGTCCTGTCTCTTTCCCCACAAATAGGATAAAGAATTTCAAGCAGGCATTTTTGCACAGCTCTGTTTTCAAATGTCATGATGTACCAACAGAACTGATCAACAAGTGTGCATGCCCCTTGGTAACCTCAAGGCTGTATGGAGGATGTAGCTAGCGTCAAAAGTGGCAACTAAGCTAAGCTGGTGGGGGCAATCTGCCAGCATGTAACATCTTGTCAATGGTACCTGCCAATCTGCTACTGGGCCAAGTTCAAGGTTTTAGCACTAATATCCAAGGCTATTCACAGCTTGGGATCAAGTTACATGAGAGACTACCTTACTCTTTACATGACCGGTTGGCCACTGTGTTCTGCAGGATAGTTGCTTCTTTTAATTAATTAATTAATTAATTATTATTTATACCTCACCCATCTGGCTGGGTTTCTCCAGCCACTGTGGGCAACTTACAACATATCTATTCAGGTGTCTTCTAAAAGTTGTGTAGTTCTTTATCTCCTTTACATCTGAAGGGAGGGTGTTCCACGGGGTGGGCGCCACTACCGAAAAGGCCTTCTGCCTGGTTCCCTGTAACTTTGCTTCTCACGGTGAGGGAACCACCAGAAGGAGGAGGAGGACCTCAGTGTCTGGGCTCAACAATGGGGGTGGAGATGCTCATTCAGGTATACTGGGCCGAAGCCGTTCTCTAAAATGTCAGAAGTCCACTCCTTAGTAGCTCACAGCAGGACTTCCAGTGTTCTGGAACAGCATCTCTGCTGAGATACTATAAAGACCCAGTGTTTTTGATTTCTGGAAACAATTGAATGCCTTTTTGTTTTCAAAAGCTTTTCTAGATGAGGGGGAAAGTCTGTTATTTTTTAAAACAATATAGCATAAACACCTCTCTTCAGTTGTCATTTTTGTGCTGCTTGCTTATAAAGCAGCTTTTACTTGTTTTTATGTAAAACACCTTGATACTCATGTGGAAGGAGAGTCATAAATTAATATATTTTTTAAAAAAACATGCTGAAATGGTTTCTGCCTTAGGTGTTTACTCTGTATTGTTTTGGGACTTAGCTTTCATTTTCTGATCTTAAAAGCTATTTTTATCCGTTTTTATGTACATCACCTTCAGACTCACATGGAAGGTGATTCATAAAATAAAATGAGCCAACAACAAGGGCTGTCACATGGAAGAGGGACCCAGATTGTTTCCCCCCGCTCTGGGGGGTAGGACTTGAACTGATGGCTTCAAGTTACAAGAAAGGAGATTCTGACTAAACATCAGGAAAAAACTTTCTGAAAGTGAGAGCTGTTGGGACAGTGGAATGGTCTCCTTCGGGAGGTTGTGGTTTCTCCTTCCTTGGAGGTTTTTAAGCAGAGGTTGGATGGCCATCTGTCATGGATGCTTTAGCTGTTTGTGATGGCCTGGGATTCGGACTCAGAGGCTGAACCTGAGGAATCCCAGCCTGCACAGGAGTCCCCGCCTCCAGAACCAGCTGAGCCGGGGTTGGGGCATGAGCTTGAAGGGTCCTCACCTGTGCTGGATCCTCAGGTGCAGGTACCAGCTGAGTCTGCGCTGGCCCCTGAAGGGATGGAGGACCCATTGCCTGCAGACGCTCCACTCTCAGCCCCATCAGGGGAAGCTGAGGTTGCCTCTGGGTCTGGTAATCCTCCAGCCTCTCCTGAGCTGCAGAGGCTCAGGGCAGAGAGGCGGAGGGAACTAAGTTCCTGCAGGAGGAGTGCTTGCCTCCAGGCCAGGAGGGGCACCTGTGGACCAGGGCCGCCCTATGCCTCAGAGGAGATAAAAGCCAGTGAGCCCCAGTCCCAGGTTGCGGGAGCAACGTTGTTGCTAGCCTGTTCCTGCCTGCACCCTGTCCTGCTCTTCTGCCAGAGTTCCTGACCCCACCCAACTCCCTGCCTTGGACTCAGCTACAGCTTTGACGGACAGCCTCCATACCGGACCATTGACCTCGGACTGGACTTGGACCTCACCTCTTGGACCAGCACACTGAGATTCCTGCATTGCAGGGGTTTGGATTGATGACCTTTAGGGTCTCTTCCAACTCTACGATCCTATGATTCTAACACAGCAGCAGCAGCAGCAATGGGGCAGCAATGGGGCAGAATCTGGTCCCACAATCAATCCCACTGTTTTCTTACACCATTACAAAGAAACAAGTACAGACATCCCCCCCCCAGCAAGCTTATAGGTCCTCTTCCCAACTCTCTTTCATCTACTTGAAAATAAACCGGAACATGTGCCTCCCATTCTCCTATGCAAGACTTTCATAGCAATACAAACACCGATTGACAGAATCGGGATGATCATTCACATTATCTTCAGTTGTCCAAAAAATAATAATTGTGGGGAATGCCCCAATGAAAGAGAAATTAATAATTTAGCACATTTTGGAAGCAAATGATTTTTTTTTTTTTGCAGAAGTATAAAATAATAATTACTTTGTGTAAGAAGGGCATGAACAGTAACATCAATCAGATGCAACTTATAGGGTCGTAGGTGTTGATGGTTCATAGCACATATGCTAGGCTAAGAAGGCATGTTGTCCACTGGTAGCGTACTGCAGAGGCAGGTGAGTTATGGAGATTTCACTTTTCCTGAACTGATCATCCATCACTGATCATCGCTTACAGACAAAAGATAACAGGTTCAAGGCGGTCATTGCTCTGTCCGTGGAAAACAACATTTCCAGATTACTTCTTATTTGAAAATGCTGAACTTTCTTTTAACCCATTTTAAAAATAGGGCTCATTGTGCCAAAACATGAATCACTCTGCATTTAATCTGGGCACATAAGCATAACTGATTATTAGACATTCTACTTGGAGAACAGCCAGTCTTAGAATTCTTCAAGGATCTCCCCCTACATGCCTGCCTTTCATTATTTAGTGTCGTCTCCCAGAAATGTCAAAGTGTCAGAAGTACATAAGGGGGAAAAATTGAGATGTATTTTTTAAAAAAAAGCTGTATACCACTCAGAGTTTCCTTTTCCATTTTTTTTTTTTTGGCAGCCAAGTTTTTCAAAAGCTGTGTAAAAACTTTTGTTAGTGACTTGCATAGAAAACTCAAAACAAATAACACAGGTATATGGGCATCTGACAAGGGCGCCAACAGGACATTTTCTGAACTGTGATGGGTAGGTAAGCACTCCAAATAAATACATAAACATCCATAACTAACATCTGAGAACACATCTTTCATTTCTGGAAGATCTGATGACTGGATGGGCCTGATCTCTGAGAAGCTTCCCAGTCTACCACTCTAGTGGTTCTCAATAGATAGACCTGAGGCCATCTGCAGATGAACCTGACATCCAGACAATATATTTGCACTCTCAGCTGGAAACTTCCATTCTTTCCCTGGCTCCCTTCACCTCTGCCCGCCCTTGATTAATTGCCCTGCTGCTACAACAACCAACCTCACTGGCCAGCCTGGGTGGGTGGAACAAAACCAGATCCAGAAGTCTCATTCCTGAGAGCTTGCAGCTGCATGACTCACCATGTGGCACAGTGGTCAGCAGTTCCTAGGGACAAGCCATCAATTACCTTGGGTGAGAACACATTTAGCCAAATACCTGAGCCATCTGCTTCTGCAGCGGTTCTCTTTCTCTTCTTTTTTTGCTATAAGTCAGTTTTACAATTGCATCTCTCCACTACCCATTGTTTCCTTGAGCCTATGGGCATCTCTGTCACTCTCAGCTGGCCTCTTGCAACCCAGCACCCACACATCTCTCTTCATCAATTTCCTGGGAACTATATGTCATTTTCATCACATCCTCAGGTGCCTCAGATTCTTAGAGACATGGCAGAGTATTTAACCTTTATGTTTTGGGTGGTGACGATGGGGAGCTTTCAGACAAAAGATCTCCATTTTAATAGGAGGCAGGTGAAGGCTCAAAACAGAGTTGCATTCTCTCATGGGCAACCCTCTAGGGGCCACAGCATTGAGTGGGGACAGAAGCAGACATGAGCAGAGCAAAAGATGTGACTCTTACAGTTTACAGTGCACAGCAAGCTACGTTTCAGCCACAACAACTGAAGTCTCTACACCCATCCTCCCTATGCACGTATTAGGTGCATAGAGGCATTATCAGATCCCAAGGACTCATCCCAGCCGGGCAAAAGCACTCAAGGAGGGCATAGTTAGGTCAGTGAGAGTTATGGCCCAGAGAAAGTCCGCAGGGATGGACAGAATGGACTGGAGAACTGCATTTGGCCGCTGAGCCTGAGATTCCTCATCCCTGGTTTAAAACACTTTGGACTTGCTATGAGAGGCCGGGGCAGCTGCATCTATTCTAAAGAGGTTATATCTCTCTCCCTCTCTCTTTCTTTTTACACAGTACTTTTTCTGCCTAGGAACAGCAGCCACTGAAGTGCCCTGGAATAGCAGCAGTCGGCAGACAGCTGGACAGCAATGTTCTTCCACAATGCATTGTCAGAATCTCTCTGCATTGCGCCATAACATTGTTCCAGTTGCATTGTGGGTGGGAAAATCAGAAATCGGAACAAGCAGCAGAGAAATTTGAAGGAGGGAGAAGAAAAGGGATGGAATGGCAGGCTCAGCAGGAAGAGGGAGTCAGAACCAGCGTGGCAGGTGAGGAAAACGAAGCAAGACAAAGAGAAATGATGGTTTGACTGACAGGTCTGGCAGATTCCCCTGCTTTCCTCTTGGCTCAGAGGAAACACATGGAAATTCCCAGCACGGGTGCCCAGGGACACATTGCAACATTTCACTGCACTTGCCACTTGATTATCTGTTGCTGATGTCTGGTCCCATCATCATCATCATTATCATCATCATCATCATCATCTACAAAAACGACCTTCAAAACCTTACTAGCAAACTGTACATACTGTTGAAAAATAACAGGCTCTGAATATATGCCTTCTTCATTACAGCTCTTAAAAGGACGTTTGAAAAAACACAATGAAAAATGAACAATACTTACAACCATACCATTTAGGGACACCCAGCAATCGTGCGGGAAATCCTGGAGCAATGGTACCAAAAACTGAAGGCAACCGTCCCAGTGGCAAAGAAGGAGCATCATTCCAATCAGGTTGAAGATTCTCACTACAGCGCTTGCAAGATCATATGTCATGTGGAAAATCTGTAGAGAAAATTAGAAATTGTATGACAATGAGACCAAAACCGTGCAACTTGATGAGTCCTCTCTTGTCAAGGCAAGTGATCACTCTGAATCTGTTTCTATTTTCCTTTAGCTTTGTATGCTGCCCTGATATCTTGGCAGTTGAAGCGGGGTCTAGCAGCATATTTAATCAACAGAGAATAAAGAAAATCCTCTAGAGACAGGCAAGCTCAAGAGGCCATTCAGAATTCCATTCAGAATGGCCATTCCACCATTCAGAATTTTTTACAATACTTGAGGTTTCTTTGGTAGACAAATTGGCCTGGAAAGTATTTTCTGTATGCACTAAAGGAGTGGTAGGAAAGCTGTGACCCTCCAGATGTTGTTAGACTACAAGCCCCAACATCCCTGACCATTGGCCATACGGGCTGGGGGTGAAACAACATCTGGAAGACCACAAGTTCCCTGCTGTAACAAAAGTATGGTTGAATGGAAATGTCTATCTCTCCCAGTATTAACTAGATGAACAGGTGCAAATGTCAGCATGCTCCATCCACACAGTTCTCCATTTCCGATTTGGGAATGACAGAAACTTCATATGGGTGCCGTGCAGTGAAAATTTGCTGAGTCGCTACATGGTTGGAACAATACCAGAGGCATGTTAGTGTGCATTGATTCTAAACACAGTAGAATAAGCAGTAGAAGCACTAAATTCTATAACACATTTGGCTTTACAAAACATTCTGCTGTTATCAAATGTATCACTGATGATTTCAAAGTATTTTTACAAATATTATTTTTTATCCTGTGAATTTGATACTATTGTTGTTGGGGTTTCCTGTCTAACTTCTGTAATGCTACCACAGTGTAGGTCTCCCTAAGGCAATAGCTAAGTAGGGGCTTGACAACATGCAAATATTATTTATTAGTTGTACAATCGCGGTTTCCTCAAATTTCTATCCAAAGCACAGTGTATGTATCCACACCCTGCCTTCTGAAGGAAAATATAGAGATGCACTCACACTGCCTTTATCTTGTTCAGCCCAGCAACAGCTTCACTTCACCAGTAAGTAATATAGCCATTTTGCAGATGAGAAAACTTACTAACAGAGCAGTCCTACTGGGTGGAAGAGGAAAGTGTACTGGTGGTCGAGCCACCAAACCTAAATCCCTGCCTGGTAAGCCTGATATTCCTACCCTGCCTCAACATTATCCTAGAATGCAAACTGGCGGTGGGGCTGGGATGGCATCAGCCTGTTTACCTAATGCCTGAATCCTTGGCCCTATGCTATGCTGAACACCGTGAGCAGTGTCCATTAAAGTTTTGGTCATTTTAAACCCACTTCAGCCCATGTGTAGTTCTTGGTCCTATGGCTAACCCCATTCCACAAAGCCACTTCTCCCTATTAATAGCCTCAAATAACTAAAACCAACCTGTAGGGCAGCAGTCAGAAAGAGGTGAACAGGTAGAACCAAAACAGGTAGAACTCATGTAAATAAATAACTTCTGAGCCAAGGGTATGTGATAACATTTTTATAATATTTGAAGTGAGGATGGAGGCCAAATCTTTTCTCCTTAAAGGGACCCGTCAAGAAGACATCTATGGCCCAAACTATAAAACCTAGAAGCCTAAATGTCTGGTCTGGTCCATTTTTAGGCACTTAACTATAACTGGCTGGCATTTCAGAAACACTTTCCAAATCCAATTTAACTCTAAGTCAGACCCTGCAGGTGGTGAGCACCTTTAAAAGAACAAAACAAAACCAGGCCACTTATATATAGGTTGTTCAAATCACGCTGGAACAAATCTTGGTTGTTAGCTGTGATGAAAATGCTTTAAATAAATAAATAATTCCCCGGAATGTGGTTTTAAGAGACCATTTTTCATTAATGAAACTCCCAAGTTTCTAATTTTCCAAAACGGTCAACTAACTGCTCTATATACAGTTCTATATAATATAGCCATCACTGCTCTAACTTATCAAAACTAAAAATACTCTCAATGCAATGGTGATCAGTATCAAGGAATTGTTTCATCAATGACAGTTTAGAATGGGTTTTGGTTTTTTTAATTCTTGAACAGGAGCTGATTGCCATAAAAACATCCCGGTGATAGATAACTCTGTTGCTATAAAATAATCCTACGCTGTTCAGTTCAGCATTACACTGAACATTTGCAGGAAAAAAAGAAAAGGAGGGAAAAAACCACAGGTTACTTAAGACAGTGTTAAGATAAATCCTACTAAATACACACACATTGCAAGCTACACTGAGGTGCTCTAATATATTTAATTAATTTGGCTAATTAATTTTTCAGATTGCAAGATATAACTCACATTTGTAAAAAGCAATATAGCTGGTTTTTTTAAATCATCAACAACAGCTTGGCTCCTGTATAATTCATTACTATTCATTACAGTTTTCAAATATGTCAATCTCATGATAGGCAAAATCTTGGGGAGGGGGTACTCTAAAGCTGAACCCCTTACATTGTGTTCCTCATACAAACTAGACCTTTCTTATAAACTTAGTTACTGTATATTGTAACCCCTTTATATCACCTTGCTGAAAACAACTTCAGCAAAAACTGAGAACGGATCAGCAGCGACGCTGATGGTTATGAGAAGGGATTGGCCTCTGAAGTCAAAGAGGTTCATTGCACTATTATCAGTTTCATTCACACTTGATTAATAATCCCTTTTTTATTCATAGGTATATACTAGGAAGCCACTTTGTGCCTAAAATTCTTTAAACATTACAAAGCTCATCCTGATCTTTTGGCTTCATTTGAAAGACATATATCCTTGCATTAGTCATGTTCCTTAATGACACTGTATGGTTAATCATACTCAGAGCAGACCCACTAAAATCAATGTACTTAACTTACACTAGTCCCCTAATTTCAATAGATCTGTTCTGAATATGAGTAATGATGAGCAAAGTCATTTTTTGTGGCTCCCAATAATTCCATACACAATTTGTTCAGGTCTTTTTGAGGGCAGCTAAGTGCACTCTTGCACTCTGATGTGGAAACTAACTAGATACATGGAATAAAACATCTGTGCATTTTAATTAGTCTTTAACATCTGCACTTTAACCCCCTCACCCCCCAAATAAATACTAGCACAATTTTGCTGCTGAACATATGAACAATGTGCAGAGAGGGGCCAGGTTTATACATGCTATTGTCCCCATCTGAAGTTTGCAGTAGAGCCTACATGTTTTGGAGCAACATCTGAAAAGCCAGATCACTGATTAACCAGACCATTGCATTCTACTACTGCAGCTTGCAAAACCTCTTCAAGACCTCAGAGTCAGTCTTCTACTCCAAGCATTCCTTAAATGCTTGGAAAAGAAGACTGACTCTGAATCAAATCAGCATTACCCTTGAACTATAGTCCTTCTCATGTTCCACAGTGAGCCATTACATTGTTCATAATGATTGCATGAGATTAGAATGGAGATTATTAGGCTACTAATGGACATATCAATAATAGTGAACTTAGCCACTCCACAATTACTGATCTATGAGTTGGACAGACAAGTTTTAATTTGACAGTTCCGTCTGAGATGCTGTGATCTTGCATGGACCCACCGTCTCCATGGGGCCCAGGGAAGTCTGCTACAGGTTCTTTTTATTGTTGTCCATGCAAGTAAGTAAATCAACACTTCCTATCTCCTTTATGCAGATGATTTTGCTTCTATCGAGCAAGAAGCAGACAAGCAAAGAGCACAGGAGAGACCGTCCAGGCATGCGTCTTCTTCAAGGTGTGCTGCAATCGGTCACGGCATGTGCCATTTATGGTATCACTCACACTGCAGGTTGCCACCCATGCACTAGAAGCTATAAAAGTTAGCAAAGAAACCTCTTAAGCCATTTCAGCAGATTCATCTTGTGCTCTAGATAGGCAGCATGTCAACTAAGCAACTATTGTTGACACTTGTGTTCTCAGCAAAAGATCAATAGCAAACTGTTGGCCTGATTCGACGTCTGTTGAAGACAAATGGACTTCTCTCACTGACATCAGCAGAGTCAAGTCTAGCCCTATTGCCCTATATAGTTTGTAACTCTTTGCTAGGCATGAAATAGAAGCTGAGTCTGAGAACAAAGAGCATGTAAAACAGCTGCTGAGTGCATTTTATTTTACCTGGAAGGCAGCAATGTTTGTTCAACTGAATCCTTATATATACGGTTATTTTTCAGTATATTTCTTTGGGAAACTAATCTTTCTGCAAAAGAAAAAGTGGGTAGGCATATACAAGACTTTTAAATCTGGTTACATGGTTTATGCAAAGCTGCTAATGAGTGTAGAAAGCTTGGATTCAGCTAAACTAATGATGAAGGGGAAAACACCAGAGAGATTTAATGAAGTGCACACTAATTTTAATCAAACGTGTATCTGGAAAACATGAGCTGAAGGCAATCAGTGTTTTCTGTCCTTTTGAATGTGTTATTTTTTTTTCTAAACTCAAATTCAGTAAGTATGGCATTCAGTTTCATTGTGCTGGCCTCATTTATTCCACAGCAAGACTTCCTAACCCCAAATGGACTGTGAACGAACAAATGAACGGATGCGCGCGTGCACACACACACACACACACGAACATGCTCACCAAGTCCACTATTATTGCAGAGGTAAGGTGAATATTAAGCATGGTTAGTACAGATGCAGAGAGAAGTAGAAGATTCATTTAGAAACTAGGTGATCCATTTGGCCACAGGGATACCACACTCAAAGAGGCAATTAATAGTGATCTGTAGAGTTGAGTTCCACATGTTGGCCTCATCTGGAAATAATAGTAAGCCATTTACTATGGTGAAGCAACTCTTCCCACACTCCGCTGCACTGGATGACCCTGGGTTCTAGAATTATGAAAAGGGGGAGGACTGCCCACTTTTTCAATACCATTGCCTCCTTTACTCACCCTTCTCTACACAGAAAACCCCAAATATTGTGACCCTCCATCATAGGGAGATCCTTGAACATTTTGGTTGCCCTATTCTGCATATTTTACAGCTCTACAACATCCTTTTTTGAGCAGAATTGTACGTAGTATTCTTAGCACGGCTGCAAAGGTATTATGATTTTGGCTGTTTTACTTTTGACACCCTCCTTAATGATCCCTAATGTGAAATTCAACTTTTTCACAGAGGCCGCACCCAGGGTTGTATCTTCCATTAAGCTATCCACCATGACCCCAAGGTCTTATTCCTGGACAGTAACCTCCAGTTCGGAACTCATTAGGGTATACTTGAAGTTCAAATTCCTAGCCCCAATGTATATCACTTTATACTTGCTTATATTGAATAGCATTTGCCATTCTAATGCTTATTCACCCAATTTTGAAATATAATATTGGAGTTCTTTGAAATCCCCCCTTTTTTTCAACCACCCACAACAATTCGGTGTCATCAGCAAACATGACTACTTCATTAATCATCTCTAACAGCAGGTCATTTATGCACAAGTTAAACCGGGCAGAAACAACGTGAAATTTTAGGGGACAGGGGTGGCGCTGTGGGTAAAACCTCAGCGCCTAGGACTTGCCGATCGCATGGTCGGCGGTTCGAATCCCTGTGGCGGGGTGAGCTCCCGTCGTTCGGTCCTAGCTCCTGCCCACCTAGCAGTTCAAAAGCACCCTTAAGTGCAAGTAGATAAATAGGTACCGCTTTATAGCGGGAAGGTAAACGGCGTTTCCGTGTGCTGCTCTGGTGCCGGTTTGCCGGAGCAGCGTCGTCACGCTGGCCACGTGACCCGGAAGTGTCTGCGGACAGCGCTGGCTCCCGGCCTCTAGAGTGAGATGAGCGCACAACCCTAGAGTCTGTCAAGACTGGCCCGTACGGGCAGGGGTACCTTTACCTTTTACCTTAAAAAGCACAGGTACCAATACCCCCCCTTGGGGGGGACTCCCCTTTATACTCATATACTTGCATATAGACAAAATTTTGAAAAGTTCAGTACAATAAAATAGCTTAACAGAATCTGCATCTAACATTAAAATACTGTTGTGGTTTGTTGCAGAAACCTGGCTACTATCTCCATCTTATCCCCATCCTGAATAAACATTAGGAAGGCTGCCTTACAGTACATTGGTCTGATTTCCACTCCCTACTAGCATCCAACTGACTAATAAACTTATATCAATTTGTCTGATACAAGGGGCAGTGCAAAAAAATAATAATCTATATGACTCTGTCCACTTTCTGTCACGGCTAAAAATTGGCCGCTGTTTCTTTAATGCTTAAAAAGCTGGGTCAGCATGAGTCAGCAGCCTGCACTGGGTTGTATATATAGAGTGAGAAATGTTAGTTTGGTGTTGGGTTAGTTGGTTGGTTAGTGAAAGCTGGTAGTGTTGATGTGTACAGTTGGTCAGTCGCTTTTGCAGAAAGACTTTTAAGAACAAAAGCAGAAAGTACTCTGCAAGGATACTTTTCTTGTGAACTCTTTTATGCCGACAAAGGTCCGAGGACCAGGCTGAGGCGACAAAGGGTGGTCAGACCCCCCCTTTTTTTTTTTATACAAACACTGACACTTTCTACATTTCTTCACTGGGGATTTATTCCTAGTTTCTTCTTCCTGGTTTCTTAAATTGATCTCAATGAAGGTCCCCACCAGGAGATGCTAGGAATTGAATCTGGGATAGTTTAGAAGGCACCAGGTTGGGGAAGGCTGGGGTAGCTCAGTAGAATAAAACATGTTTTGCATGCAAAATATCCAAGGTCCAATCCATGGCATGTCCAGATAGGACTGAGAAAGTCTCCGTTCTGAAACCTTGGATTGCCACTGCCCGTCAGAGGAAGACCAGTCTTCCTCAACATGGTACCTTCAAGATGTTTTGGACTACAACTCCAGTCATCCTTCATCATTGGCCATGATGGACCAACAGTCAAAAATAAAAATAAAAATATGGAGGGCACCAGATTAAAAAAAGGATGGACTGGACAACACTGAATTAGATACACCAAAGGCTTGTTTCAGAATAAGGCATCTTATTATATTCCACAAAGCAGGCAACACTATATTCTAGATAAAGGAATAATGGATGTAAATATAATATGGGCAACTGCCAGGTCAAGTTCAGTGGTGCTATTTTCCCTCTCTGTTCTAAATGCAAGGAAAGATGCAGCCCAGATTAACTTTTTACCAGTAGCAAGAGTTCAGGGATGTGGGATGATAGTCTTTCCTCTCCCACAGCCTGCGTTTGCTCTCAGGCATGAACAATGCCAATGACTTTAGTGACCAGCACTGCAAGAATTAATTACCCAGATGTCTTGAAAATGGATACATTCCAGGGATGGTTTAAGCATGAGTTGCAAAACAAGAAGTCGCTCCAAAAAATCTTATCGGGTGAAGCCAGAATCTAAACAAGTCTACAGGGACAAGTCTCCCAATCTCTTACAAGGGCTGCAGGAATATTAAGGAACATGGTTCATGATAAATTACCCTGAACATTACTCACAGTGACAATGAAGGATATGCTGGGTGCCAAATGAGCAACAGAGGAATGCCCCGTGTTATGGAGAGTTCCACATGAGTCAACATTTGGAGCGATACAGAAAATAGCCTGTAAACCTTTTAGCTGCCTTCAAAGCTTTGGCTGGCAAGAATTTCATGAATCTAATGTATTTGGCCGAGAATGAATCTAATGATTTTTGGTACCATCTCATACTTATCCATCTTTTATCAGTACAAAAAGAGAGCATTTTATTTGTCAATGTCAGGGATGAGGAACCTGTAGCCCTCTGGATGTTGCTGGAATTCAATTCCCATCAGTCTCAGTAAGCATAGCCAACAGCCAGGAAAGATGGGAGTTGTAGTCCAATAATGTCTGTGGGAGGCAGTGGAAGACAGGAGTGCCTGGCATGCTCTGGTCCATGGGGTCACGAAGAGTCAGACACGACTAAACGACTAAACGACTGTCAGGGAACTGCCATCAGAGCCAGAGGGAGAGGGAGGGCTCCAGAGGGATTCCGGCCCATATTCTGGGGAAGGAAATCAGCGTAACTCTAGTGGAGAAGTGGGGCAGATGGGGGAATCGGCGAGGTGGCTCCATGACTCCTCACCGGAGACCAGCGGGGAGAGCACGGGTCCTCCGCTGCCCACACCCTCCCTGCGCAGAAGGCTTCCGTGCAGGGAGAGTAGGCGGAGACTAGGCGTCAAAGAGCTTCTTTGCTGGAAGAAGTTCAAGAAACGCCCACTGACGGATTCTGCCAGCGATTGAGACAGCCATGGGTGAGTGGCTGTCCGGACAGAAAGAGTTCACCCAGGGAACTCAGCCAAGCGTGGCGCCGATTTATGCACGAGCAACCCCTAGAACCATTACAACGACTGAACAACAACAATGTCTGAATGGACTCAAATTTCGCAACCTTGCTGTATGCGCTTATCTAAAGAAAATGCTAGTGGCCATAACTTTTTAGATCTGACTATTCTCTCATTTCCATTAACAAGCAAAAACTAAGATTACTTAAGGATGGGAACAAACAATAATAACATTGTTTACTTTCTCTGAAGCCATTCATTGTTTTGATAAATTCTGATCATGTCAGCTCCTATTCCCCCCTCTCTGACAAGCTGTAATCCTTTAAATATTTCCTCATACAGAAGTCCTTACATATTTTTAATCATTTCTGTGGCCTATATAGCTCTGATTTTCTGTAAGAAATGGGGTGAGCTGCACTCTCCAGATGTCACCATAGGTTAAATAAATCATTATTCAAGGTTAGAATACATTCCATTTGTTGTAGTAAGATCAGAAAAGTTACTCTTTTCATTTTATTGTAACTAGAGGGCAACATAAATCTCACCATATTTTAATAGGTCTCAAAGTGCATCATAAATCATACATCTAAACCAACAGTTTTGTCTTTAAAATGCCATCTAAAGAAATGCTCAGCTCACATAAAGGGCTTGTGCTGGTTCCATGGAATTTTTGAGTATCCCGCTCTCCTCTGAATTGCAGATACCAATTTCTTTTTAACTTCCTCTCAGGTTCAACAGCAGTTTATAATGTAGCATGACAAAATTGGCAGAGGGGACTCCACTAGCCTCAGAAGTGTGGGGAATGGTGGTCCAGAATGAGCTTTCTCTCCAACACCCTCTAAACCATGGGTAAACAAACTAAGGGCTGGGGACCGGATCCAGCCCAATCGCCTTCTAAATCTGGCCTGTCCGGGAATCAGCATGTTTTTACATGAGTAGAATGTGTCCTTTTATTTAAAATGCATCTCTGGGTTATTTGTGGGGCATAGGAATTCGTTCATCCCCCTCCCCAAAAAAAGAATATAGTCTGGCTCCCCACAAGGTCTGAGGGAGAGTGGACCGGCCCCCTGCTGAAAAAGTTTGCTGAGCCCTGTAGTTCTCCCCACAGAGGTGCATCTAGCATCTTCAGTATATCATTTTTGCTGAAGATACACATATCTGCCCCAGCCTTTGGACAGCGAAAATGTTTTGTTTTGTGGGATGAACCTCTTTTGTTGAATTTTCTGTTCTGTTGTAGCCGGAACAGATTTTTTCCCCCATCTGCTTTTAGAATGTCATATTATATGGCTGTAACCCATTCTGGGACCCTATGGTGAAGGGTTTGGTTAGAAATAAATAAGGAAGGAAGAAAATCGGTAGTACATTTCACTTGTACTAATGTTATTATGCAAGATTATATTGCCTCTAGAAGTACAAGGCAGTAATTAAATAGATTGTAAATTTACTATAATACGAATCTTAAAGGATGTTTTTGTCTATTTTAAGTGCTTGGAGAATCTTCTGACTGGCAGTACCCAACCCGGAATCATGGTAGATAATTCAATAAAATAAAAAATTATCAGGAAAGGGGTTCAAAATACCACTGTGTTTAATGTCCTTAATCTATCCTTCAGTCATATTTTAAACACAGAGTACTATTCTAGGAGCCCCATCTGAAAGAAAGAAAGAAAGAAAGAAAGAAAGAAAGAAAGAAAGAATTGTAAATCTGAGAAAAGTAGATAAAAGAACAACCTAATGATAAAGGGTTTATTGTTGTTGTTTTTATTTTCATTTACATCCTGCCTTTTCTCCTGAAGGAGCCCGGGGTATTTTCTCCTTTTTAAAAAAGAAATGAGCTTGAAGCCTGATATTAATTAATATTGATTCATTATTTTATTTGCTTATTTACTGTGAAGAAAATTGCATCTAGTGGCGCAACTGACACGTATAAAAGCTTTTTGCGAAAGCTGGGCTTATTTTATTTTCTAATCAGAAAAAAATTGTATTATGTGGAAAGCAGAAATATTGGATTTCATACTTCCATCATTTTATCCCCTTCAGAACACGAACGGCTAAATCTAGAATAACAGCAAGTTCTTATAAATAACCCGTTTTAATCAATAGCTTTTATACAACGGCCCAAAGATCAAATCGTCAGTAAGTTGTTTTCGTAAAACAAATGGCCATCGGAACTGGAAAACAAAAATTCTAAAAAGTATTAGACGTGCTTCACATTAATTCATTGTGGGGAGAGGGGTAAATTTTTACTAAATGTGCTGAGCAGAGAGGAACATAGGAAAGTGACCTCCCTGCGCTGCTGTTGGTGCAGCAGACTTAGACGTTAAAGCAGAGGTGTGGTCAGTGTGGCATGTTTCCGTGGTACAAACCACACTACTGCCTTGCTTCTCCTCATCCCACGAAGCCACAGCAATGGCAGTGACAACTACTACTTTTTAGTTCTTACCGGACCACTGGTCTGTGTGGTCCCTAGGGTGGGTGTGTATGCCTTCTATGTTACAGAGGACAGTCGTGTATTTGAAGGGCTGTTAGAGGTCAGTCCTCTATTTGAAGGGGTGGCTGATTCAAGCACAATGTAAAGGTTGAATCTTGGACAGTACACAGAGTGAGTACGCCTGGGCACAGTTCTTCCCTAGAATGGGGAGATGGGTTGCATTTCTGCTTAAATTATTGTTTCTAAATTTGCATATGGGACACGGGTGGTGCTGTGGTCTAAACCAGAGAACCTAGGGCTTTCTGATCAGAAGGTCGGCGGTTCGAATCCCCATGACGGGGTGAGCTCCCATTACTCGGTCCCTGCTCCTGCCCACCTAGCAGTTTGAAAGCACGTCAAAGTGCAAGTAGATAAATAGGTAGCGCTCCGACGGGAAGGTAAACGGCGTTTCTGTGCGCTGCTCTGGTTTGCCAGAAGCGCCTTTTTCATGCTGGCCACATGACCCGGAAGCTGCCTGCGGAGAAAGACCAGCTCCCTCGGCCTATAGAGCGAGGTGAGCGTGCAACCCCAGAGTCGTCTGCGACTAGACCTAACGGTCAGGGGTACCTTTAACTTTATGTGCATATATATAAACACACAGAGAGACATATTAGCATATGCAAATGTACAGTGTGCATCTATTTACTTCCTTATTTGGTGCTGCATTTCATCTTTTTTTTGCCGGGGGGGGGGGTGAAGGGTCCAGGCTCAGCTGCTCAACTTTACCCTCTCCAAACATGCAAAGGCCAGAGTGAGAAGACGCAGCATCCACCTTCTCTTGCCTTGCCTTCTCCTTCTGGACAGTTGTGTGGACTAAGTTGAGCAGAAGAAAAGGTAAGTGATGGGTGGCCAGGGGCCAAATGGGGCCCTTCAGGTTACCCCCTTCTCTCCCCAGGCCATACCTCTCACTGGGCCTACTTTTACCTTGTGGTACCATATTTTTCGCTCTATAGGACACACATTTTCCCCTTCAAAAATGAAGGGGAAATGTGTGTACGTCCTATGGAGCGAAGACGCCATAGCCCCGCGACCCTCTCCTGGCTGGAGAGGTGACGCGCGGCTATGGCAGCAGCCTCTCCGCTGCGCCTTTCCGCTGCTCCCTGACCTGCTCTTTGGGGCTGGTGGTGGGCTTCCCCCACCAGCCCCAAAGAGCAGGTCGAAAGGAACCTGAAGCCTGGAAAGTGAGAGGGGTCGGTGCACACCGACCCCTCTCGCTTTCCAGGCTTCCAAGGTAGCCGCCTGAACGGCACCTTGTTTTAGAGTGGGAAAACAAGAGGGGGAAAATTCTCCCCCTCTCTGCGCAGCGCCTCCTGCCGCTTCGCTGAAGGGGAACTGGGCAGAGAGGGGGAGAATTTTTTTTTCTTGTCCTCCCCCCTCTAAAACAAGGTGCATCCTATTGTCCGGTGCGTCCTATGGTGCGAAAAATACGGTAATTCCTTTCGCTTGCCTGGACGGAGGGATGCCTGAATGTTTGTAAAACTAGCCTACTGTACAAAGGTCAGATTTACATCCTTAGCTTCACACACATGAAGGCTTTCCAGAAAGGTCTGTGGCCCTCAGCCTGAGGGGAAAAAACTTCCTTATCCCTGAGTTAAGTGAATGAGTAGCAAAGAATCGTAGAGTTGGAAGGGATCCCAAGGGTCATCTAATCCAACCCCCTACAATGCAGGAATCTCAGCTAAAGCATCCATGATAGATGGCCATCCAACCTCTGCTTAAAAACCTCCAAGGAAGGAGAGTCCACAACCTCCCGAGGGAGACCGTTCCACTGTGGCAGTCACAAAGAGGAGATGAGCTCTTTTGCCCAAAGTCCCTCCAAAACCTGGAGCTGGCCCTGCCTTAACATATATACCTCAGGTTTACTCTGAGCCTGCCTTTATTTCTGAGAGCCAGTGTGGTGTAGTGGTTAAGAGCGGTAGACTCGTAATCTGGGGAACCGGGTTCTATTTCCTGCTCCTCCACATGCAGCTGCTGGGTGACCTTGGGCCAGTCACACTTCTCTGAAGTCTCTCAGCCCCACTCACCTCACAGAGTGTTTGTTGTGGGGGAGGAAGGGAAAGGAGAATGTTAGCCACTTTGAGACTCCTTCGGGTAGTGATAAAGCAGGATATCAAATCCAAACTCCTCCCCTTCTTCTTCTTCTTCTTCTTCTTCTTCTTCTTCTTCTTCTTCTTCTTCTTTCTCTCCTGCACAGGTGCTGCAATTTGGGCAGCATAAGCTCAAGGCTGGGAAGATCTGAACTGGTATTTGTATATACAGTACAGTAGATGCAGACGAAAGTGGAGCTAGACATTCTCTGTTCATCTTTGAATAACATATTAGTGAATAACTGGCCTGCTTCTCCCCAAATGAGAAATTTAACCAGCAGGATGCACTGCATGTCCCTAGAAATGGTTCAAAGCTAATTTGGGCCTTTCTTTCTTGCGTCTTGACTGGACGATTCTAATGCTCCCTCAGCAGATCTGCCAGAAAAGCTGATTAACAGATTCCAAGTAATTCAAAACCTGCCTGCTAGTCATATAACTAATACCAAAAACCATATGCACATAATTCAATCCCCAACATGCTGCCTTTTCTGTGAATTACCTTGTGCATTTTATTACTTTGCAATAGTACAAAGAACAGGGATTTTAAAACATTACATTCATTTTCCCCTCAGATATTTAATCTTTTTTTTTTTAACTGCACTTTTGGGATCAAGTATTTCATTTGGCTATATGTTATGATGATCAACTGTAATCACAGTGTAGAATAACATCTGTATGTAGATACAAATAGGAAACTTTTCTGGGAAGCAGAAAGTAGATGTTAAATTTTTGATTAAAGCCAGATCTCAACATATATCATTGCTTAGTACCCCTTATGATATTAAATTTTGCAATATAGGTGTTTAGAGAACTTCTGCTTTTAGTAGGATGCTTGAAAGGGGAAACGGACCATTTTCACATGCGCTGGCATTTAAACTGATGTTTTGTGTTCAGGTATCTGTACCAGAGTAAATAAAATAGTGTAGAAACATAACGCGCTGACTTGAGCAGTTGAACTATTCCTCCATCCAGTCCAGAACTGCATTCTCTGACTTCCAGTGATCTCTAGAGTGCGATCCCATTAACTGGAAATGTTAGAGATTGAAGCTGGGACCCTATGTTTGCAAAGCATTTACTCTACCACAAGCTTAAAGATCCTCCCCATGCCTTCACTGCTAATGCATATGGTTTTCTTCATTTTTAGAAGGGAGGGCATTCATTGAATGACTGTAGATTCCCATCTTTGAAGGGATCAAGACTTTAAAGGGCTGGACAAAACACTTAGGCAGTCCCAATGTTTTTCGCTTGACTGCCCTCACAAAAGAAAAACCTTTATTGTGCCATGCAGTGATGAAAAGGTGAATTGCCACAACAGGAAAATTCATTTTCCCTTATAAGACTATAGTTTATATTCTTTTTTGGGCTCCCCCCCCCCATATATAAACATGTAAGGAAGTAGGCAGGTCGGGGCTGCCTGAGGATAGACTGAGGCTGCATGTAGACACATCAGGAAAGCATTTCAGACAAACACGTTGTAAACCTCAAAGTGAGAAATCACATTGACGAAAGACGGAGCTCCACAGCGCCATCCGGTGCCACAGTGTTATAACGCATATAAAACGATTTTTCTTTGCTAATGTAGCTGAGTCCTGAGGTTCCCCCATTCGCCCTAATGGACCAGACTGCATTGGATATTACCCCACCCCTTTTTTGTATGCCTGGTAATGTCACCCCACCTAGAATCATTCCTGCCCTTTTAACAGCATGGAGGAGCTATGCTTTAAGAACTGCACAATGCCTTCACTGACACATTTATACAGGTGAATGCACTAAATTGTAAAACACCCGCAAGCGCTCTGCCAGGAACACTGCTGCATAGTCAAGGAGATGCTTCTGATGATATAGGAGATCTATTCTCGAAAATCTATGAAACAGCCTGTAGTTAATGGCTCTAAACAAATTCAAAAGCAATCTGATTTGAACAGAGAATCAGGTTAAGAGTCTGCCAGCATGTGCTCCAATGAGCTTGTCATTCTAGCATTCCAGTTAAGGGAGCACTGAATCTAATGCTTGCATAAAAAAATATAATAAAGCACAGAATCTTAAAACAGGCCACCTCACCCAGCACCCCAGAATTGGTCAATATCAGGTGGTTTTTAGTGGAAACTCTTTCCCAGTTAGTCCTTCCAAACATTTTGGGACACAGGAAATGCTTACAGCTGTGTCACCCAGCCAGGGCCAGCCCACACACGAGGCAAGGAGGGTAGCTGCCTCGGGTGGCAGAAGTCCAATAGGTGGCACCCTTACAGGTGCCCTGCCTGTCCTGACACCAGCAGAGAAGCAGCACCCATTTCTGGTGAGATCTCACTGAGATCTTGCTGGAAGACAGCGATTCATGGGTGCTGCTATGCAACCCAGGAAAGAGATGCTCGCCTCAACCAGCAAAACAGCATGTGCTATCCCTGCAATCTTTTTCCATATGACATCTGCTAACAGAATCCTTTTTTAAATAAAAATAAAAATAAAACACAAATAAGGAATTCTCTTTGAAATTTCAAAAAAACCATCATTTAGGATGGAGAATAAACTGCAATGTTTTGCTGCTAGTCCCACATATACTATGGTGCTACTTATTCCCTGCCTTTTATTTTGCTTTTGAGTTTTGCTGCAGTTGAGACGACATTTTTTTTCTTACTGAAATTATGCACAGAGACTATTCTCTCCCCCCCCCCCAAATATCAAAAGCACTTCTATAACAAGTTATTCTTGCATATTTATAATGGAAATTATCCCCTTTAATGTGTTCCTTATCAAGGCAAATGACTTTTTATTGAAAGGAGGTGGGTGGCAGGGCTCAAACAAAATCTACTGCTATAAATGGTATAGCAGGTATTTTGATACAATAGTGGAAAAAATAAGCATGCAATCATTCATGAATATTTTACATCCTGTAACGTCAAATAGTGTCCTGCAGAATTCTTGAGCTTTACACTGGTCACATTCATCCTCCCCGGCGCAGGCAGGAACCTATTTTTAGACACAAAAGAGTTCAAACTGAAATTATCCTCCTGTGTCTGGGATATTTCAGGATATATAATTGGTGCCCCTGCCATTTCATTTTTAACCAATTTGTATTTAAAGATCCATAACTGTTCATATGCCAATCCCTTTCTCTCCACCGTAAAGTAACCTTTACGGTGCTATCTCTTTGGAAAGATACAGGTCATACCCGAACAAAGAAGTTACTCTATACATCTCACATCTATGAAATAGTCTTAATATTACAGTCTTAATTTCACAGGCTATTACTCGGCCCAAATATCGTTGAGCAGTGCACCATTCCGCATAGACGGCAACCTCTCTTTGCAACTGTGCTCATGAAGTGGGAAAAGCCACAGCATCCCAAAATATGTGAGCTTGCAACTACAGACACATTTAATGTTTAGAGAAGTTAGCAAACATCTTCAGGTATAGGTAAAGGTAAAGGTACCCCTGCCCGTACGGGCCAGTCTTGACAGACTCTGGGGTTGTGCACCCATCTCACTTAAGAGGCCAGGGGCCAGCGCTGTCCGGAGACACTTCCGGGTCACATGGCCAGCGTGACATCGCTGCTCTGGCAAGCCAGAGCCACACACGGAAACGCCGTTTACCTTCCCGCTGGTAAGCGGTCCCTATTTATCTACTTGCACCCGGAGGTGCTTTCGAACTGCTAGGTTGGCAGGCGCTGGGACCGAGCAGCGGGAGCGCACCCCGCCGCAGGGATTCGAACCGCCGACCTTTCGATCGGCAAGTCCTAGGCGCTGAGGCTTTAACCCACAGCGCCACCTGCGTCCCATATCAGGTATATCCTGTGTTAAATTAGGGCCAAGATAGAAGACCACCTGAAAAAGGCGCTCCCATTAATAGTTTGCTTCTTGGGTGTCACAAACACTTGTCTACCTCTAATCCTTCTCTCATTTACACACCTGACCTCAACACGATACAGCCAGATTTATTTATTTAATCTTTAGCAATCATTTTCTGCAGTGAGCTCAAGAAGAAGAAGAGTTTGGATTTGACATCCCGCTTTATCACTACCCGAAGGAGTCTCAAAGCGGCTAACAATCTCCTTTCCCTTCCACCCCCACAACAAACACTCTGTGAGGTGAGTGGGGCTGAGAGACTTCAGAGAAGTGTGACTGGCCCAAGGTCACCCAGCAGCTGCATGTGGAGGAGCGGAGACGTGAACCTGGTTCCCCAGATTACGAGTCTACCGCTCTTAACCACTATACCACACTGGCTCACACTGGCATGCCCACTGGTAGCATACTTCGTTCATTCTCTCCCCCCCCCCCCCCGTAGAAATACAGCATAGGAGTTGAATGCATGTGAGCTGTGCTGAAGCAAGCAAGCAAGCATGCTCCAAGCAAGCTGCCGGCTAGCTCTGCAAAGGCTCCTTTTATTAGCAGAAGTCAACAATTGGAAACAGTAGCGAAACCACCCTGAACTTAACGTATTTCCATCAAAGCACATTTCCAGCATTAGCAAATACACGTGTCAGCAGGTGCTTCCCTCAAATGTTCCTCTGATACTTGATAACGCCAGTTTCACCCGTCCTGCTCCAGCCAAGTGACATGTCTAAGCAAACAGTTTGCGAAAAGACGAAAGGTCAAGGAGAAAACCCTGTCTTCTAGCCAAGAAGGCAAAAGGTCAGAGAAAGCAAGAGTAATGCTCCTCAACCAACATACTGTGACACATCTTTGTGCGATGTTTGCCTTCCCAATATGGAGCGTTACCCCTACACCCCCCCCTTTTTAAACTCTTACAGCATCCCTTAGATGTGGGATGGTGGCTGGCTCAAGGTCACTTCAGTGAGCTTCATGGCTGATACTGCAGGGTTCTTTCAACTGCTCAGGGAATCTCCCAGGAGTGGAGAGGGCTCATGGATCTTGGTCCTCAAACTCATGGAGGGCTCTAAACTATGTAGAGGTGACCCTTCTCCTTGAGTGTCGGCTTGCATGCAGGGAGACTGAACTCCCCAACAGGGCTAATGCTGAATGCACTTCAGAGGATACAGGTTGAATTCATACCAGCAAAGAAAGATTTAAAGTTTCCACACTACTGACGTCTTCTCTACTGCGCAAGCACTGGGATCCATCAGTTCCAGTTGCCACATACTGCCCCCAGGAGTCCTGTGTACCCAAATCTTACTGCAACTGCACATTCAACAATAAATAGAACTTTTTTTCTTCTCTTTTTGCACTTGCAAATGTGAGGTGATTCGTGAGGAACTCTAATTTCAGCTGTCTGTTAAACTGGGAGGACTTTTGCTCGTTTACAGAAGCGGATTTAAGATTGTTAAGATAAGGCTCAAGCAGCAGAAACTCTCGAAGGAGAATGACATTAATTTTGCACCGTGATGTTACATAATGTGAAAAGCCTAATTTAGTTAAATCTCTTTCTGAAACAAAAAGGCAGCATTTTTTTTCTTTCACAGAAACTGGCAGCATTGGCTTAAATGCCATAATTTGCCTAGTAAGAAGGGCCTGTCTAAATTAGACCAAAGGCCCATCAAGTCCAGTATCCTGTTCTCATAGTGGCCAAGCAGATGTAGACAGGAGGTGGATTGGGTCCTCTGACCCAACGACAAAAGAGCACACAGATTTGCATCCAATTTGCTTATGCTTTATATCATAGGCAAATTCGTACCCTCTCTTGAAGGAGAGGAAGGCAAAAAATAAATTTCCTGAAAGACATAATATGACCAGGTTTTCCCATAATTGTATTTCCATCCTATTAAAAAAAGTTAGCCTGTTGAATTTATTCCTGACACAAAGCTGTTTAAGTCATAAAAGTCATGATCCCTCCAATCAACCTACATCAAAGTCCAGTTTCGAATCTCTGCACTGACTACAATCTTCTTTTCCTAAATGCCTAGCCCAGAGGCACCTGGGGGAAGGCAGGGGAATCACATGTGCTGAACATATGCCCATCTGACAATGGAGTCATTGGAGATTATATCTAGATATTCAATTATAAAAAATATGTATTTTTGATGCAAGTTGAAGTGGGTCCATCAAAGTCCATGGGCCTTGGCATTTGCACAGCTATGCTGATGGCGCTGACTGGGCTTGATGCTTCAGTTGTGCTTCGAACAGAAGAGCAGACATTTTGGCTGGCTTGAAAATTGCCCACAATGTGAGAGAAAGGCATTAACTCTTTATTAGATGTACCACTAGCTGTTGTGGCCATGTACAAGTCCCGTTGCCAAATAAGGAGAAGCTAGGAGTCTCTGAGGAACTCTTGCCTGACGTTCACAGAGTCAAGGATCCAGATGGAGAACAGGAAGCAAGGTAGGGCCAGGAACTACAGGCATTGTTTCCAGCATCTGACTACTGCTGAAGAGCTCTGTTTAAGAAGGCTACTTCCAGCTGGTTTTCATCAATGCCTTCTCCACTGTGAAGGCTGATCAGCTGCCTTCTCCCCCTTCAGACTGCTGTTTAGCAGACGTAGCCGACTCCTGTCCCAGGACACTAGTCTTGAGTCAATTAGTTCAATGTGGCAGAAGATAACATTGCCAAATGGCCAATGAAGATCGAATACATATTTTCATTACCCATATGAGAAGGTGTATTTCATCTCTCCCTAGACACAGAACTGATTCAGGAGCATGTGCCCATGAGGTGTCTTGAGGAGAGTTCTCCTTTTGAGGATTCCTGGTACCCTTTCATAACTACCTCTCGAAAGCTATACTTATCACATGTTTTCCAGTTATCCTCATTGTAATCCTGCAGACAGACAATGCATAGAATTCTGCGTCTTTGCCAATGGCAACACAGTTCTGGATGTGCTGATTAAGAGCAGGAACCATTTAGGGCAAATTGTGACCTCCTGAATCTTGGTGAGAACTTTACCATGGGGGAGATGCATGAGTCCTCTTGGCAGTCATTGGTGGATAAACAAAAGCGTGACTCACTGCTGCTTTTGTGTAGCATGTAAACTGCTGATTAGTTAACAGAGGCATGGTTTTTTAAAACACACACAAACAAACAAACAAGCAAACAAACAAACAAACAAACAAACGAGTTGACTTCATCAGATGAAGCAAGTGAATCATAATTGATCTTTAAGGTGCTACAGGGTCCTCTGTCTATACAGTGGTACCTCTGGTTACGAACTTAATTCGTTCTGGAGGTCCGTTCTTAACCTGAGGTAGCACTTTAGCTAATGAGGCCACCCGCTGCCGCCACGCTGCCAGCACATGATTTCTGTTCTCATTCTGAGGTAAAGTTCTTAACCCGAGGTACTACTTCCAGGTTAGCAGAGTCTGTAACCCAAAGTGTTTGTAACCCAAGGTGTTTGTTACCCGAGGTACCACTGTATATACCCACACACCTAGAAGAAGAGTTTGGATTTGATATCCTGCTTTATCACTACCCTAAGGAGTCTCAAAGCGGCTAACAATCTCCTTTCCCTTCCTCCCCCACAACAACCACTCTGTGAGGTGAGTGAGGCTGAGAGACTTTAGAGAAGCGTGACTAGCCCAAGGTCACCCAGCAGCTGCATGTGGAGGAGCGGGAAATTGAACCCGGTTCACCAGATTACGAGTCCACTGCTCTTAACCACTACACCACACTGGCTCTACCTATGACAGCAATGCTAACTTTTAAAATGCATGCTCCATGACACTGGGTGACATTGTCTCAAAAACAACAGAATGTGAGCTCAAGGAAAAAGTTACAGCTCATGTGGCAAGATACCCACTTGCCATAAAGCAATAATAGCTCCTACCTGCCTGGATAGAAGGATGTGCTTCAGGGGCTATATTAGAACACTCTGACTTTTGAGTGGCTGGAATATAGGCTATTCTACAAAGGTTAAGAGCCTCATCCATTGCTTCACCCACTTTTAAGGTAAAGGTAAAGGGACCCCTGACCATTAGGTCCAGTCATGGCCGACTCTGAGGTTGTGGCGCTCATCTCGCTTTATTGGTCGAGGGAGCCAGCGTACATCTTCCAGGTCATGTGGCCAGCATGACTAAGCCGCTTCTGGCGAACCAGAGCAGCGCACGGAAACGCCGTTTACCTTCCCGCGGTAGCGGTACCTATTTATCTACTTGCACTTTGACGTGCTTTCGAAATGCTAGGTTGGCTGGAACAGGGACTGAGCAACGGCAGCTCACCCCGTCGCAGGGATACGAACCGCTGACCTTCTGATTGGCAAGTCCTAGGCTCTGTGGTTTAACCCACAGCACCACCCACGTCACCCACTTTTACCCCTAGCCTAATCCAGCCAGTGGCATGCAGCTCCTGGGTTTGCAAGTTGAAAAGTGTCGTTTCGTGAACTTAGCACTTCACAACGGTCTCAGAATCTACAGTCCTGCAATACAACAAGAACTGGATACCAATGCACCATGGCTATTTTCTTCTCTGCAATCCTCCCAGCAGTCATTCCTCCTCTGGTCACTGCTAACTGACTGTGTGTCTCCAGGCACTGTGGTCATCTACAAGGGATTCCCATGTGGCATGTCTTAAAAGTAAGTGTCTAAGATTTGTAAATGTGGAGATACGATGCATCCACTTTTGTTTTGCTGTGATGACCCAACCAGCCTGATTCCACTTCCAGTATTTTACTGCCTGCCCATACACCTGGGGGTGTGGAGAGTCATTTGGATGCCAGTAGCTGTGACTCCAGTCTCTCACCAAAGCTGCTGCTTGAATGATTTGGATGTTAAAGTTCAAATTATGAAACCAAGCAATGATTTTGGTAAGGAATCAGTTTGGTTGGCAGCAGCTACAATTTAATATTCATGTGAGTAATATGCATAGGGGCTAATGTATTGGGACAAATTTCACAGCTCCAGTATCTACTCACTAATGTCCAAAAAGTGGAGAAACAAGTATTTTTTGGACTTCCATGGATTTCATATGGAACTGACAGCATTCATAGCTGATTATCAACATCCACCAAGTTTTGGACATTCCCATCTGCACCGAACCTTTTTAGTTTGAAAGCCTGGGGGCAGAGCCTTCGTTTGATACAAGACAATAATGTATGAAAAACAGGATAAAATCAAATAACTATCAAATGAAGAATGTTGTTCATTAAACATTTAGCTGTATATTGGGACTGAGCAATACTGAGCAGGAATAGCAAACATATTACTGCGATGACACTTTTCAGTCAAAACCACTCCTTTTTTTTTCTTGTCACAAATTGTCAAAGCTCTGCATTCTCACTCTGCCCCTTGATATCATTTATGAATGATTTGAAAAACTGAATCCCGCAGTAGAATATCCAGCATTCTGCACCCAATTCAGAAGACTCTGCACTGGCTTGTATAATGTGCATCCTATTCCCTCTATTTCTGAAACAATAAGAACGGTGGGGGTTTTTATTTAAAAAAACAGACACACAGAGATGTAAAGTAAGGACACGATGTCGTGGAAACATCTGAAGGATTGCTGGAGATTTCTGCCACAAGTACCTGAGTTTCTGCAAATATTTCAGCCAAAAATCACTTTGTTAGACATGGACTTCATTCACTTAAGCACTCTAAATATTTAAGTTCCCATAAGAGTTTCTAATATTGGGACTAGGGGTGTTACTTATTTTTCTTTCTGGCACATAAAGGCAATTTCAAGAGGCCAAAGCATCATGCAGAACAATGCACAGACATTTAATTTACAGAAACATGCACATTTATATCGGCATGAACCTACTTTCAACACAATGGGAAACACCCATTGTCTTTTATGAAGATGTTGAAAAGCAATGGGCCTAGGACAGAACCCTGTGGCAGTGTGGCACCCCACTTGACACTTATTTCCAGGTTAATGAAAAATCATTAGTGCACACTCTTGGGGCTCAGTCAGCCAACCAGCTACAAATCCACCTAACAGTTACCTCATCCAGCCTGCATTTTACCAGCTTCTCCACAAGAATATCATGGGGGACTCTGTCATAATCCTTACTGAAATAAAGATATACTCCATCCACAGCATTCCTGATCCACCAAGCTTGTAGCTCTACCCCCAAAAAGAAATTAGTTTTGTCTGTCATGACTTGTTTTTGACAAACTCATGCTGGATCTTAGTAATCACAGCATCCTTTTCTAAGTCCTCACAGATGGACTGGTTATTCTGTTATCACCAGGTTGGGCATTGCTTTCCTTTTGGTTGAAGGCAGAGGCAAAGCAGAAATTAAGCAGTTCCACCTTCTCACTGTCACCCAATAGCATTTTGTCATCCTCTCCACGCAAAGGACCTACTACTATGGATGAGCTGCTGTTTTGCTTTTTCAGGTGCTTTGATTACTGTGCATAGTTATTGCTCATATTGTGCATTAAAATTATTGTGCATACTTTTCATCAAGTTGTGCACCACCCTGAGAAGGAGGAAGGCAAAGCAAGGGAAAAAAGAATATGCAAATAAACTCATCGGGACAGTTGCAAACTGCTCAGAGGCAAACCTAGACTATCTTTTCTGAGTGCATCAGATGCTACTGGGAGGTGCTGCCAAGATTGGGTTCATACAGGTTAAGCATTTGCTGGATCTTCTCCAAGGCTCAGGGGCAGTAGCAAGATTGATGCACTAGGACAGGTACAGTGGCATAGCAAACTTCAAGCAGGGCCGTTAACCTGAACATTTATTTGACTAGATCAAGATGCTCATGGAAGGAGCAGAGGCTAGTTAAGGTCAGGCACTAAGAGCTCAATCAGCCAGCAAAGTAAGTGGGCAGCATGCGGGAGTAAAGTGCAACAATAACCTTCTGCACTGTCCATACCTGATAGCTGCCCTTAGAGCAGTATTGTTAGTCAATGAACTGCAAGTATGGTGAGAGAAAGGCCAGGGCTATGGAGTGCCTTTGCTGCTGAAGCAGATATATCTCCCTAGGAAGATCTGGGTGCCAGATGGTGCAAGAGATGCCAATGGTCTTGACTCTTGGTTCACTGTCCACCATCTTATTTTGGTGGCCATGGTTTCTTCAAAACAACAGCACACTGAATGTTGGTTTCCGCTATGCTCATTTTTCAAAGTCTCTGTCTCGGTGCTTTATGCCTAATTATTCGTTGCCCAATATAATACTGAGCATTAGCTCCAGCAGGTTTCTATTGAAAAGAGCAGAGAGGGCTTATGGAAAGCCACAATTTGGAACTGCATGATAATTAATCCAAAACGGCCAGGGAAATAATGCAATGGAATCCTATATTCAGAAGTGCCTCACTTTCAAAGACTTAGGTCCACTTCATGTATTTCAACTCCACATGGAGGCCACAAAAACACCTTCACATTGGTGCTCCATGCAGGGTTTATAACAAGTAAGTCACACTCTGTGCATCATCCCAACCACGGAGAGTCTTTGTGTCTCCACCACATGCATCTAATGGCTGCTTCTGCCAGCATTAAGATTTTATATGCGATTTTGCCAGGGAAACATTTTAAGAATCTTACAAGAGCACAATGTAAAAGTGCTTTTAATAACAGCCATAGACCATAATGTATGATGCAGTCCTTACTATAGAAACCTAGATGGAGGATTGAACAGATAAACTAGCAGACTCATACCTAGTTAAAATGAAACAAATTCTCTCTTCAATGCACCTTCTTGGGGGGGGGGAACCCTTTTAATTTCACATCAATTTTTTTTTAAATAATTATTCCACTTTATTACAAAGTTTATAACCCACTTCTCATCACAAGTGATCCTGGATCAGTCGCAACAATGTAATATACAACATAACAGTTAAAATTCACCAATGCAGCCCTTTAACATCACTCTGTTGGGAAGAGCTGCAGCTCAGTATTAGAGCAACTATTTTTATATGCCGAAGGCCCCAGGGTGCAATCCCTGGTGTCTTAAGAAAGACCCCTGCCTGAAAGCCTCGAAAAGCCAGCCCCAGCCAGTGCACGCAATACTAGAGATGGGCTGACTCAATATAAGGGAGCTTCCTATCACCATCCTCATCCTCATCCTCATCAAAATTTATTATTTCTACCCGCCCACCTGGCTGGGTTTCCCCAGCCACTCTGGGTGGCTTTCAACAGAACATTAAAAACAGAATAAAACTTCAAGCAGTAAAAACTTCCTTAAACAGGGCTGCCTTCAGATGTCTTCTAAAATATATCATAGAATCATATAATTGTAGAGCTGGAAGGAACTCTGAGGATCATATAGTCCAACCCCCTGAAAAGCAGAAATATGCAGCTGCCTCAAGTGGGGATCGAACCTGCAGCCTTGGTGTTATTGGCACCATGCTCTAACCAGTATCTGCCCAACAAATTTCCATCTCCAGAAGGCCTGTTCAAAGGCCAGAAGTAAAGGAACTGTCTTCAGGCGGTGCTGAAAGATAAACAGAAAAAAGAGTAGGCCCCTGCCAAATTTCTGATGGATGGCTATTCCACAACTGGGATAACATGGGGAGAAAGCCCTCTGGTGGGTGATGGATTTCCTGATCTCAGTTAATGGAGTCACTGCCAGAAGGGGAACTGATTTTTTGGGTGTGAATAGGAAGTCAATACAAAAACACGTGTGTTTCTGAAATATGTTAGCAACATCAGAATACTCAGCATGCCGAAACTACAGTATATAACTACCACAATATGAAGAAGCAAGTTGTAATGCTGTCACAGTGGAACTCGCTGCAGTAATTCGCTTTGCTGTCAATTATTCTCCCCGTTTGTGCAATTCAGTCACTGCACAGGGAATCGGTGAATTAACAACTATAGCCTTGAAGTGAAACAAAGCCTACCTTCAGGCATGTTTCAAAGGACTTGTCAACTAATTGGTGTTTGTCTGATAGGCTCAGGATGAAAGTTTAGCCTCGCAGCATCCATTGGCCTAATCTCCTAAAAAGAAAAGAAACGCAGCAGGATCCAAAAAGGTGATCTCCAGAAGTTATTTTCTATGCGTGCCAAAATGGTAGAGCTTAGAAGAGGAGGCGTGGAGGACCCTTTTCAGCCTGAGGAGGTCCTTACTGAGAGAAGCCTTCCAGGAGCTTTCTTCCAGGGCCTTCTCGGTAGTGGCGCCCTCCCTGTGGAACGCCCTCCCACCAGATGTCAAAGAGAACAACAACCGCCAGACTTTTAGAAGACATCTGAAGGCAGCCCTGTTTAGGGAAGCTTTTAATGTTTGATATATTACAGTATTTTAATATTTTGTTGGAAGCCTCCCAGAGTGACTGGGGAAGCCCAGCCAGATGGGCGAGGTATAAATATATTATTATTATTATTATTATTATTATTATTATTATTATTATTGCCAGTGATGGATTAAGCCAGGGGCAAAAGTGGGTGAAGCAATGGATGAGACCAGGCACAGTCAAACTCGGCCCTCCAGATGTTTTAGGACTACAAATCCCATCATCCCTAGCTAACAGGACCAGTGGTCAGGGATGATGGGAATTGTAGTCCCAAAACATCTGGAGGCCCGAGTTTGCCTATGCCTGGATGAGTCTATTTTCTTTGTGTGGCACGCTATGGTCCATCCATTCAAAAACCAGAGGGTTCTAGTACACCCCTTCAAACACATTCCTCCATCAAAGCAGTTAAGAGCGTCACAGTTCAAAAGCATTAAATGAAGGCTGGGGAGAGGGGCTGAGGTCCAGGGCCAGTGAAAGAAATCTAGAGGCATCTGTCCACTGCATTTCCCCAGTGCTGCCTTTGAGCGAGGTAAATAATATTTAAAGTATGCATCTTCTGTGTTATATTATTTGTTCTTGGGCATTTTAATAAGGTCCTGTTGAGGCCCCAAATTGCTGATGAACTTTTCATGCAAAAAAAGAGAGGAAAACTCGCTCACCAGGCAAATTTGTCCCAAATTCCCTCAGCTCTGCATCAGTGGGGTTGGCTTCTATAAATATCTTTCTTTGCAAAATGTATCACGTTTCAGACTGCAAAGTCAAATTATTAAACCTGACATTCCATTAAGTCCGCTGGTGCCACAGTTCCTGTTTAATATTGGAGTTCTCTTCTCCAAGTTGCAATCTGTGGAAACACTGCAGCTTTCATCTCTGAACTCAAATGCATCAGGGGTGCTCCTATATGCTAAAATTGTCAAAGCAAAAATCACTGGAACTATTAAGTGATCTGCGGCAAATGGCATTCATTTTCTGCAGCGTGACTTATTGTCAACATAATAATGATTGTGCAAATTGAATATTCAGACAACTCCCAAGCTCTCTAATATTCAATATTACCTCCAGAAGCTTACAAGGCTAATAGATATATAGATACAGATACAGATACAGATACAGATACAGATACAGATACAGATACAGATACAGATACAGATACAGATACAGATACAGATATGGATATGGATATAGATATAGACATAGACATAGATATAGATATATAGAAAAGAGAATTTCTTCAAAATATGTGGGCATTATTATTCAAGCACTATGGCAGCCTTTGGCAAATGGGTGCCTTCTAGATATTCTAAACTACAAATCCCATGAGTCCCAGCCACCATAGCTGGGGGTCATAAGGGAAAGGTCATAGCATTTCATATGTCAATGCACTGAGAATAGGTGGTCATTTGTGGAACAGAGTTTTGCAGTCTTTTTCTTTCTGCTGCCTTCCCTATTAAGTCAGAATTGTTGGTAAAGGTCTCAGGAATGCTGTGAGATGTGGTGCAGGTGGGGACAACACAGCTACAGATTTTCTATCTTGTCCCTATTAATAGTGGTGGGGTGGAAGGCAGGAAGACCAACAGTAGGTGGAGCCAGAGCTAATAAGAGGCAGAGCCAACCCAGTCTGGTTTTGTCATCTTATTCCCCCTTCTGAGTTCCAGAAGGGCAACTAGATCCCTCTTCCCTGGACCATATGGCTGGGAGGTTGCCTGCTCTTGCTGGGGTTATACTCCCTCTCAAGGAGCAGGTATGTAGCTTGGGGGTACATGCTCATCGGAACAAGATGATTTCAGCATATTACACAGATCGTGGCCCAATTGCATTGGTTTCCAGGGCCAATTAAGTGCTGGTTTTGACCTATAACGCCTTAAAACAGCTCAGGATTGCAATACCTTAAGGACTGCCTCTCCCCATTTGAATTGACCCAAACCCTGAAATCATCATCTGAGGCCCTTCTTAATGTGCCTCCTCCACAAGACATCAGGAGGGTGGCAACACAAGAAGGAGCCTTTTCTGCGGTGGCTCCCCATTTGTGGAATGCTCCCTTCATTGCATATCTTTATTTGCCAGGTGGAAACATTTCTTTTGGCTTATTAAACCATCCATGGCCTTTTAAATGTGTTTGTGGAAGGCGGGGTACTGGTTTCCTTTACTTAGCTTTCTGTTATGCATTTTGTGTTCTTATTTCAGATTTTTGTGTTGTGAACTGCGCTTTGATCTTCTGATGAAGGGTAAGGTAAAGGTAAAGGGACCCCTGAACATTAGGTCCAGTCGTGGCCGACTCTGGGGTTGTGGCCTCATCTCGCTTTACTGGCCAAGGGAGCCGCGTACAGCTTCCAGGTCATGTGGCCACCATGACTAAGCCGCTTCTGGTGAACCAGATCAGCGCATGGAAACGCCGTTTACCTTCCCGCTGGAGCGGTACCTATTTATCTACTTGCACTTTGACGTGCTTTCGAACTGCTAGGTTGGCAGGAGCAGGGACCGAGCAACGGGAGCTTACCCCGTCGCGGGGATTCGAACCACCGACCTTCTGATCGGCAAGTCCTAGGCTCTGTGGTTTAACCCACAGCACCAGCCACGTCCCGATGAAGGGTAGTATTGAACAAATTTAATAATAATTATTATAACTTTGAGGCTGAGGAAGAAAGCTTACAGGCAGTTCTGTGAGGAATGCTGCATGTGAATCCAGTATTGCAGAACTGAGCAGGTGGATAGACTACGTGACCTTCAAGATCTCTTGCAGCTCTAAAATCTTACGATTCTTCAATTCTGTCAGTTCCCCTTCTTATCACGCAGTTCTCCATCAGTACTCCATGCCAATACCCAACAGGGCTTGTTATGCATTTCTAAAGGTACACAGTGTGATCAAATTTTGGAAGAGAGGTAAATTATGTTTTTTTCTCACTTGCTTGACATTTTAACATTGGCTCACAGCATTAAACCTCAGTAGGGTTTTAATGTATGTAGCATTTTTAAAAAATAAAAATTAGCCCACCTTAAATTCTAAGTTTTTCCTAAGAGAGCAGATGTCAGTGACCTAAATTGAAGTTCTGAAGTTCTAACTTTCATTTAATCTTCCACAATTTCATCCTGTCTGCAGCTTATATGAATACTTATCTTTACTTCACTGCATATAATTCCAGAATGCTAGAACTTTATAGAGTAATAAACACACATGCTTTGGTAAATAAAGATAGATTGATAGCTAGCTCGATGACAGCATATAAAAAGCAGGGGATCAGATTGACAGCATAGGCCAATTGTTTTGCAGCACTGCAAAATCTCACACTTTATTCTGCATTGTTTGGCAGCCAATGGAAACAATACAGGACAGAACCTTTTCTTCTTTCTAAATTGCATTGTCCCCCCATGAACTAAATGGAAACGTGCCATACATGTCAAGAGAAAGCATTTGAGCCATTTGTCATGTTGCTTTAAAAAAAAATCAATGCACAGTCCAAGTTTTCATTTTCCAAGTACTTTTCAGCAAATGACTGGGTTTTTTGTGGAGTTTAAAAATTTTTTACAAAACACTGACCTTCAGTCTCAATTGTCCAATGGGTCCCTATGTTTTGACTGCACTATAGAAAGTGCCATGCTCACAACTGTAATGAAGGCTGCATTTGGGGACTGCCTTTGAGCTCCTGTTATTTGATTTTCAGACATTTAACACATTTTAATCCTACATTTGGGTCCGTAAATCCCTGTGATAGATGACCTGTAGTTACAAAATCATATTATTGTGCACACAAAAATAAAAGGATGTAGTTCCTTTAGCACAAGGATTTTTCTGCTTACGCAATGCAACATCACCTCCCACTCCCCACATCATTCCCAAATCTGCTCTGGAAGACTGGAGATGTGACTTCCAGAACAGATTAAAGGGTGCATAGGGAAAGTAGATGGGGGCAAGGGCCCATTCACTGTGCAGCCAAAATCCTTATGCTAGCCAACCTTTTTTGTTGGATAGCATCCTAAAAATAAAAAATAAAAAAAAATCAGTGGTTAAAATTTGTACAGTTTTGGATTGTTCAGTCCACCATCTTGGTTCAAAATGGTATCCAACTGTATTCAAACATAAACCAAAACTTTGATCATATTTGTTTAGAGTATCTCAAGAGGTCTCCAAACGCACAGCAAACAACTTTCCAAAACATATCTTAAGTATATGATACACCCACATACAGAAGCATTAGGGTAGCCATGTGTCCTACTTCACAGTGACCAATATGAAGGAGTTCTCTATTTTTACAGGCAAATGGAATTCTTCAGAAATGCTGCCATTACAATGTCCATTGCAACTATTTATTTGTTTGATTTAACATGATTTATAAGCTTTTTAATCAACAGCAACTAAAACCCTCTAAACACTTTGCGCAAAATCATATAAAATATTTGTAAGGAAATGCCATAAATCCACAGACTTTAAAAACAAATAGATATAGTGGGACAGATTCAATTATCACTACCTATAAACTTCCCATGCCTCCCGCTCCTCTGAGTAAGTTTCAGGCTGTTCCTGGAATGTATGTCCCATGTACTGTTGATTGTTTCAATTGCTTTTATGTTGTTTGGTTATGATGGACTCAAATATGATTGCAGGCCATTCTAGAGGAGGATGAATTCTTTGGAACGTAAGAGTGGCATACAATAACTTTATGGAGAGAGAGAGAGAGAGAGAGAGAGAGAGAGAGAGAGTGTTCTGTTACAATTATCTCGGTTCCATTTTAGCTGTAAATGTTAGGAAAGGTAAAGGGACCCCTGGCCGTTAAGTCCAGTCACGGACGACTCTGGGGTTGCTTGCTCATCTCGCTCTATAGGCCGAGGGAGCTGGCGTTTGTCTGCAGACAGCTTCCAGGTCATGTGGCCAGCATGACAAAGCCGCTTCTGGCGAACCAGAGCAGTGCACGGAAACACCGTTTACCTTCCCACCGGAGTGGTACCTATTTATATGTTTGCACTTTGACATGCTTTCAAACTGCTAGGTGGGCAGGAGCTGGGACCAAACAATGGGAGCTCACCCCGTCACAGGGATTCAAACCACCAACCTAGGCTCAGTGGTTTAACCGACAGTGCCACCCGCGTCCCTCCAGCTGTAAATATTACTAGATGCTAAAGGAACTTTATTTGAACACTTAAAATCGTTTGGAAACTCCTTCCCTCCAATGAAATTCAGTAATTTTATTATTATTTTTTTACTGCAGCTACAGTAAAGGTAAAGGTAAAGGTACCCCTGCCCGTACGGGCCAGTCTTGACAGACTCGGGGGTTGTGCGCCCATCTCACTTAAGAGGCCAGGGGCCAGCGCTGTCCGGAGACACTTCCGGGTCACGTGGCCAGCGTGACATCGCTGCTCTGGCCAGAGCCAGAGCCGCACACGGAAACACCGTTTACCTTCCCCTGCCAACCTACTGCTAAAGTGACATGTTGCTAGATTAGGTAGTGTCCTTTTTTTAAAAAAAAAGAAGCGAATTCTCTTGTTAGTCAACAACTCTGCTCTGTGTAGCTACATGGAGATAGTGGGATATTAATGTGCACTGCCCATGTCTTTGGGGCGGGAGGGACTCACCACCAGCATTTTATACACTTGAAAGAAGGAAAACATGACCTATGATGTAGTCTTGAGGAAGGAATATATTGGAAGAAATAAGAGTCCCTTACTGAGCAAAAAAGAAGAAAAGAAATAGCTATGTGCCTTGGTTAAAGCCGCTCTTCAATGTCCAATAAAGAAATCAAAGCAAGGGGGAAACTGTACATGGGTTTATAGATGCTAGCAGGCAAACTCTGGCCCTCCAGATGTTTGGGACTACAATTCCCATCATCCCTGACCACAGGTCCTGTTAGCTAGGGATGATGGGAATTGTAGTCCCAAACATCTGGAGGGTCAGAGTTTGCCTATGCCTGCTACAGAGCCTTTAAAGCTGCTTTTAACTCTGAACCATTTACAGTTTGCACAGGAAATAAATGTATTGGCTTTCCCCCCAAAGATACAGCATATGTATGGCTGGGTAGGGAAGGGAGAAAGGATCTGGGTGCAAATGGTGCACCCAGATTATGGGGACACCTCTATTCATTGAGTGTGGCTGCTTCCCTTCCTCACTTCCCCCCCGCTATTACAGAAGATCTTTTTTTTATTATTATTCTAGCAGGCTTTCATTTTATGATGCAGATAGTGATTTTTTAATGCTGCTGACCCTGTCATTTGTTCTAATGATTTTATGTTGTTTCTCTACAGTGTGGTGTTCTATGCTACAAGTTCCTCTGCATGGTGTTTTTACACTGGTAGGGGGGATAGAAATTGTTCTAAACAAGTGAACAAGCACTTGGTGTCTGCCAACCTAAGGCCTGGGTGCAAACCACAACAGAAATGCTAGGATGAAAGTGAAATACTATGGTGACTTCCGGGTCGGCGCCATCGCCGAATGGCGGACTCCCTCCGAGCTCCGGAGGGAGTCGGCTGGGTAGGGGTCGGGTCCTGCCGTGCCGTGCCGGCGACACGGGGACCCTCAAAAACCATGGGCGGAGATGCCCATGGACTTGGTGACTCGGCGGGCACCGTTTGCGCCCCCCCCGACCCATGAAGGAGCCTTTTTAAAGGCTGCGGAGCGGGTGACGGGGTGTGTGTGGTGCTGTGAGTCCAATGCTTCCCCTGCCCAGCGAAGCCGCATGCCATTCGGTGGAGAGCAACGACTTCTTCTTTGAAAATTTCAGATTTGGACTAAAAGGAACAACCCGTGAGTAAATTGATTGGACTTAAAAGGGAAATTTGATCTTTGAATTTGGAGCGAGCAGGGGGAGTGCAAAAAAGGAAGTCCGCCCCCCCCCCTGTTGTAGATGGCTCAACGCAAGGATTTGACAACTAAGATCGAGAGATGAACTTGTTTACCTGAAAAAAATTTTTAACTTCACGAAGGGAAATTACAATAATTGTGCTGGAGGAGAAGACTGATTTGTGGGAACTAAAATGCAACCCCCCCGGGAACCGGGAACGATCCGCTATGAGAGACTGGTGAAGAGACACAGAAACTTTGACAGCTGTCAAAGTAGCTGTCAAAGCAGGAAAATAAAAGAGAACTTTGTTACGATGGCTTTGCTGGTTAGATTTGTTACAATTTGGACATAAATTATTGGAAATAAAGGCAACAAGTTATTTGACTTTGGGTCTGATTTTGAAAGAAATTAAGTTACCATATTCCCTCTAGAGGGAGGCTGGGACATTGCAACAGTAGCAGCAAGTGGAAAAATACTATGAATTTGAGCAGGATCTGTTATCTCTTGGGAAAGCTGCAAAAACGAAGCATTATTTTGTCTACAGAGGTTTCTATACTAAAGGAGACAATGGATTTATCTATTGAAGAAAGGAAGGGACTTGACGCAAGTTATGTTCCTGAATAACAAAAGCCTCTGTGGAGAACAAGAAGTTTCTGAATTAGAAGGTTTCTGCAGCAGAACAGGAAAAAGCAACCTGAGGAATAAGAGCTGGACCAAATTTGAAGCCGGAGTATTTGGAACATCCAGACTTTAAAAGGACCAAGAAATAGAATTTAAGTTAGACTCTTAAACATAGAGGTCTGGATGGAAGAACAATGACTTTTTCTGAGAGTTTTTTCGAGATTGGACTTTCTGAAATTAAAAGCTATCAAAAGACGGCAAAGTGGAGTTGAGATATAGACGTGGATACACCAGGCTGGCAGTAGACAATGGATGAACTTTGGGGATTGGAACCGGGGAATGGGGGGGGGGGGAGATTTGGAATCCAAAGGCTGTAAAATTATATATTATTTCTTTCTTTTCTTTTTTCATGTTTGTTGTTTGAAAATAGGGGAATTCGTAGAAGGGAAATGGGGTCGATCTTGGGGAATTATATAAAATATAAGGAGAAATGGTTCATTAAGATAAATAAGATAAATTAATTTGGAATAAATGGGTTATTTAAAATTACAAGTAAGGTTTTAAAATTTGGGGTAAGAATCTGTGGAATCAATTTAAGGGAAATGGAATACAAGGGGGGGGGGGAGTCCGGGAAAGATGCCACTGAAACCAAGTGTAAATCATATTTGTTTTTTCTTTTTTTCTTGCTATCTTTCCTTTTTATTCTGGAAAATTTTTAATAAATATTATTTAAAAAAAAAAGAAAGTGAAATACTATGGAGCATTACACTTACGCTACATACTCATGGGCTGCTGTTGATTGACCTACTGTATTTTCCAGCATATAAGACGACTGGGTGTATAAGACGACCCCCCAACTTTTCCAGTTAAAATATAGAGTTTGGGATATACTCGCTGTATAAGACTACTCATCTTCCAACACACACCAAATAAAAATTAAAAAAACAGTCTCCACTCTGGCTTGGAAATCAGTTCCACTTCCCAGTGGCTGGGGGCTTCTGGGACCGATTTTCAATTGTATTTCTGTTTCATCTAGAGAGCATGGTGTCCTCTGATTTAATTTGCTGTTGTTTTATCCTTTGGTGGGGAGTTGCTGCAGGAGCAGCTGCTGTAGCTGGCATATAAGATGACCCCTGACTTTTGAGAAGATTTTCCTGGGTTAAAATGTAGTCTTATACGCCAGAAAATACAGTATATATACCAACTGGACTTGATGCTCCTACGAGGATGCTTAGCATTGCTCAAGACCTGATACCTTCCTGCAAAGGTGCGGCTTTCAGGTAATTTCACAAACCAAAGTTTCAAATTCTGCTTATGTCTCAGCAGGGAATCTTTGGAATGGTTTTAGAGTGAGGAGTATTGACTCCACAAACCCAATCTCCCAGTTTCTGAGTTTGGCCAATCCTAATGTCTTCCATTTGTTTGTTCCATTTGTTTGTTCCATTTGTTCCATTTGTTTGGCCAATCCTAATGCCTCCTTGTTCTGCTTAGCACACACACCGCAGAAAAGAAGAAGCTGTGGTTGGTATTTGGTGGCACAGTAGAGCTAAGTTGTTACTGGACTACTGGATCTATGGCAGTGCAACTGGTTGACCTGCACTGGGTGTGCAGCCAAGATGGGTGCCTTCTCAAAGCCTGTGAGGGTCGTAGAATCTGCCTTCCTTCTTCCGAAAGTTGGGCTTTGGAAATGAGGTAGAAGAGCCCTAGGACCTTGCCAGAGTTTTGTGTCTCCTTCCCAAAGCCCAGCTTAAGCCAGCACTGTGAGGGCTGGGAAGGAGGGCGTCAAATGTTGACCTTGCACAAGATGGCGTATTAGCAAGATCCCCCCCGCTTGCATCAAAACTATGCTTCAAGAATCTGCTCACAGTGGGATCCAATGGAATGGAAGGAAGGAGGAAAATGTTGATTCCCTCTCCTCCTGCTAGGGTGTCCATGTGCTCTACTTTACAGAGGACAATCCAAAATTTTGAAGAGCTACCAGGAGACAGTCCTCTATTGGAAGGTGTCCTGTATTTGATAGCTGGCTGGTCCGATTCTGGTTTAAAGATAAGGAACCATAACAAGGGCAGAGCAGAAGACTTGACGTTGTTTACCAACAGCAACAACTTATATTTCTGTTTCAGTAACAGTAATTCTTTCCAGCGGTGGCTGGTGTTCATTGGAACTGGTGGGGCTAGCAATAGTTGCAGCCAGAGCCAGTGACAGGAAGAGCCAACAAATTTTAGTTTTCTCCCCATCCTCCTCCTTGCTGAGTTCTACAAGGAGGTTGGGGACAAATCTCAAATTAATTGGCTCTGCCTGTCATTGGCTCTGGCTCCACGTATTGCAGTTGGGACTAAGGAGGAAGAAACTGACAGTCAGAATTACCCTCTGGACTGTTCTAAGGCAGGCAGGTGAGAGATACTTGAGTGCCCTACTTGCCCTAATGAAGGAGCCTCCACTGATAATTTTTAAATTTGTATCTGTACAGTGGTACCTCAGTTTAGGGACAAAGGTGGCGTCGTGAGTTAAACCACAGAGCCTAGGACTTGCCGATCAGAAGGTTGCGGTTCAAATACCTAACCTAGCAGTTCAAAAGCATGTCAAAGTGCAAGTAGATAAATAAGTACCCCTCCAGCGGGAAGGTAAACAGCATTTCCATGCGCTGCTCTGGTTCGCCAGTAGCAGCTTAGTCATGCTGGCCACATGACCTGGAAGCTGTACGCCAGCTCCCTCGGCCAATAAAGCGAGATGAGCACAGCAACCCCAGAGTCGTCCATGACTGGACTTAATGGTCAGGGGTCCCTTTACCTTTACCTTTACCTTTACCTCATTTTAAGAACAGCCCTGTTTACGAACTATTTGGTTTAAGAACTCCGCAAAACCGGAAGTAGATTCCCGGTTTGTGAACTTTACCTCAGTCTACGGACGGAATCCAAACGGAAGGGCACAGGCGGCGAGAGGCCTCATTAGGGAAAGCGTGCCTCAGTTAAGAACAGTTTTGGTTTAAGAACGGACTTCCGGAATGGATTAAGTTCGTAAACCGCGATAACACTGTACATATAAATTGCCTCATAAAAATGGGTGTACTCTTTTGTCCTCTTTTTTCATGATGCAAATCCTTCCCGCCCACCCCCCCCCCTCCATGGAGAACTGGCCACTCTATAGCCTCCAGCTATGAATACTTTCCTCATCCCTCTGAAACCTATTTTCATGGATTACAATGGGCACCAGGGAGAACTGGTGAAAATCATCTCTCCTCTTTCTGCAGGTGGGAGCATCCTGTTTTTCACACACAAAACTGCAGCCATGTGAGATTACCACACATGGCTGTATGTGAAGGGCACCTATTTTTTGAGTAGAATAAAATTGGAACTCAAAAAGAAACTGATTTGTCAAATTATACTTGCCTAAAGAAGTAGTCAGGCAAAAGGGAGTAGAAGTGTGTACACATTGTGCAAATGTCACATGCGTGCAGACTCATGCTGTGGTGAATTAATTGAAAAACTGCAGCATGCATTAATGCTGGCTCCCCCCCCCCTCCTTCTAGCTACTGTTCAGCATACTTATCACAAGCTCCCATATAGTTTTCTAAAGTAATTTGCAAATGTTTATTATTCCTTCCAAACTGGGCATATATGAATAATTTTCATTAAATGTCTTGCGCTCCCTTCTCCCAACCTTTGTTTGCTTCTTCTTAACAATTTGAACAATGCAGCTGGGACACAGGAAACTTACAAGCAGGAAGAAAGGAAAGCGGAAAAAATCCAAACTTATGGGCAGCACCAGAGGAGAGGCAAGCAGAACCCTCTCAATTAGAATCTTGCCTGCCTTCACTTGCCACCTCCCAAATTACTGGACTTATGCCTTTAACATATAATATTATTTTTCTTTTTGTGATCTTAATATATGAGACATAGCTCAATCAGAAGTATACTTTGGCCTTTCTATGCAAACTCCAACCCTATTATTTTCCTGGTGTGTACTGTCTCCTAAACTAAACCATGAACATCCCATAGCCAGAAATTCCTGGATTCAGATCCAAATGTTAATGTAAACTTACTTGAAGGAAATTTGCACAACAAATCCTTGCCCCACCTCCAAAATCAGAGTTTGGCAAATTTCCTGAAGCAGAGCTGAGAATCATTATTATATAATTTGTTGTTGATGTTATTTACTAACAGTATTTTAACCGCTCTTCTGGCCTCAGGATGATATACAACATAAAAATAAACAATGACCAGGTTTGCATGTCACAGTAAACAATGGCTTAACAGGACCTTGTGAATGAGCTAGCTTATGAATAGGTGCTCACATCCATTTTGCTCCTTCCTGGTCCTTTTAGATTGGTATGGTGGAGCAACTAACCAAGGTCTGGCTTAGCATGTCTTCCAAACCTGGGGCCATGGTTAAGTTCTCTGCTTCCTAACCATGATCCGTTAGGTGTGCCACCTGGATAACCCATCATTTGAATTAGGCTTGTTTCAAATAAGCTAGTCTGTCCGATTCAGATGAGATAGCAAGCTGTGGTTGATCAAATTCAGAAGTAAACCTTTCCAAAATCCTCTTTGTGGCTGTACTGCAGGAGGAAGGGGAGGAAGAAGAAACAATCACAAGGTTCACTGCACACTAAACTATGATTTAATGTGGTGTCTGAATATAGCTAGCAAGTAAGACAGGCAAGTAGCATAAGCCATTTCCAAGAATTCAAAAGCTGAAGTTTTCAGGATAATAGGAGGCAGCACAGGACAATGAGCAAATTAAAATTTGGTTCGCATGTAATGCAAATTAGCAATAATGTGTGCATCAAGACGACTTGGGCTAATATTTCAAGCAGCCCTTATCTACTGGCGTTCAATTTTCAGAGGCAGGGTACTGTTTACACAGTTTTGCTTGATGAGCTGAAGTACATACTGAAAAACTTACAGACCTAGGTAATTACAAGGCAAACTTGAAGTATATTGTGGCATGAGGAACAGAGACATTGACGAAAGTTATTACGCTGTCCCGGACGTCTTTGTTTTACCCAGATACTTGATCTTCTAATTACAAAAGGGTAGGTCTTGTGCAAATATCAGAGCAACCATAATCCATCTTCTTTCTTAGTAATTTCATCTACTGCTAAATCCGACCTGTTTGTTTTTTATTATTAATAATGCTATTATTCGTTCCAGTTCTCTTGCTGGCTGGAAGCTAAGTGCATCAGATATCCAGATTCTTCTTTCAATAATTCATTGCCCTATTTACTAAACATCCACTTGGTGCAGGAGAGGCCAAATCTACCTGCCTTATCAAGGCTGTATGGCAGCACTGTGAGATAGATAAGACTTGTGAAATTCCTGCAAGCCTGCCAGTTATTACTGTTTGATCATTAGACTGGTGGTTATTGGGAGCAATAAAAGCATGAAATTTCTTTATCTTGCAAAGCAGAGAGGGGCAATTCCTTAAACTGTGGCAGTAGCAGATGGCATGGCAGGGCAGTGGCGCTCCCATATCAAGGACTGATTGGATGAGGAACAGCGGTGGGAGCTAATTTGTATGTGGATTGCTGTTTCTGCATGCACCTTCATCTACACATCAGTGCTTTCAGTTTTATGCCTCTGAAATCCATCCTGGGTGTTTCCCATCTATGCTGGTAAGCAGCAGCGGAGGAAGCCACTCCAGTGCCTGGGGCGTTGCGCCCAGGGGCAGGGCTAGCTGCCTATAGGGGTAGGTCACACCCCAGGGCCTCCGGAGTCTGCCTGCCTCCTCCCACTCAGCCGCCCTATAGCTGGGGGGTAGGCTGCGGGTGGACCATTTGGGCATTGCAGAACCTGTGCGCACCCAAGCCACTACGTCTCTCCCAGGAGAGATGCGTGGCTCGGGTGTGCTGCAGGCCCTGTGATGAGTGCCGTCCGGCATTTTGTCAAAACGCCTCCTCAGTGCTGACACCCAGGGCGGCCTGCCCCCACCGCCCCCCTTCCTCTGCCCCTGCTAGTAAGCAATGCTTGATGGGATGTATTTGTCCAGTGTGTGAGAGGAAAAATTGTGTAAGAAATAACAATGGAAATACAGTTGTTTTTTGGCAGACCATACCAGATTACAGTGGTACCTGGGGTTATATACGCTTCAGGTTACATATGCTTCAGACTCCACTAACCCAGAAATAGTACCTCAGGTTAAGAACTCTGCTTCAGGATGAGAACAGAAATTGTGTGGCGGTGGTGCAGCGGCAGCGGGAGGCCCCATTAGCTAAAGTGGTACCTCAGGTTAAGAACAGTTTCGGGTTAAGAATGGATCTCTGGAACGAATTAAGTATGTAACCCGAGGTACCACTGTATCACAAAAAAGCAGTAAAATTATAAAGCCGTGTATCACTCCAAACCAGAAGAGGATTTCAACTCACTCACATGATCGGCTGCGAGTGTCTTTCTTCCCACCTCCTCTACCTACAAGGGCAGTTTTTATTCTGATTTTTAAGAGCTGTTTTGAGCAAGAGCAAAATAGCTGTTTAAAAGGTTCAAACGTATGCCTCCAACAACAACTGGTGGAAGAAGGCAGGCTGCATCTTTTCCTCTGGGCTAATGGAAACAAAATGGAAGTGAGGGTATTGCACCACACAGGTAAAACTTTGCTCACACAATGCACTTTAATGCATCCACAATCGGGTAGCATGCAATTCTATATTGGATTTTGTTCCCTTATTGGATTATCGGGGAAATCCAAATTTAGTTGGGGGTGGGAGTGCAGGCTGCCACTTGCATCATGCGGATGAAGAAAAACCAATACAGACACAAAAAACTCCAGATCCACATTAAACTCTAGTGTGGATGAGCCCAGGGGTTTCTCTATCACTGCATTCAGATTATGGAACACCTTTCCCCATGAACCATGGCTGGATATCTCCCTCACTATTTTGCATCAATTACCGAACACCATTTTATTCCAGCAAGCTTTTTTAAAACAACACGTCAGATAATGGTTTTACCCAAGATTTTAGCTACTATTCCTGTCTCCTTGGTTGGTGGTTTTATATTATGTGTGTATGTGAGCCTTTTATAAATAAATAAATAAATAAAATGTTTTAATCAGCATTCGCCGTTCCATCAGGCTAATTTGAATCATTACAGCTGGTCATGGTAAGAACTGTAACTTTTAAGAACTGGTGCTTGAATTGCTTTTCCCCACCCCACCCACCCTTTTAAAAAATTTATTGTTGTGTGTTTTAGACCCTAAGCCTAAGGGCAGGAACTGCCTTGGTTTCTTTACTGATCTGTAAGCTGGGAGCTGGTTTGGCTGAAGAATCACAGGACTGTAGAATTGGGACAGGATTATATTAGCTGTATGTTTTAGGAAACAGACTGGATCAGGAACAAAAAACTGGTTTCATTTAAGATATGACTCTATGAACCCATTTTGGTCTGTTAATTAAATTTTGGGCTGAACAAGCTAATAATAAATAAATAAATAATATAAAAAATCTCTGCCCTTTAGAATTTTTATTCCAGACAAAGGCTACACTGCAAGTCAGCATGAGTAGAAGAAGCTACCCCTGAACGTTTGGTAACAAGCTGTATGCTATATGAATTCTAAGACAGTTTTAGTGTAAAGTATTTAAATATGCAATGGATAGAAAAGTAGGGGCAAGAGCATCTATGAAACTTGCATAAGGCAAGAATCAGGCTTTTTAACAGAATGGGAAATATTTAATGTGCTCTTCCTTCAATATTTTAAAAAGCAAATGTTGGGTGGCTTCAGGCCAGCCAATGAATTCACATGGCTGAGCTGAACCATATTATAGTGTATATATTCTAGAAATGGAAGAAAGAAGAGAGTTCGAAGGCCAACTTCCTTTAACGGCTCAGGACTGCAATATCTCAAGGAAGACCTGTCCCCACATGAACCAACCTGGACCCTGCGATCATCTTCTTAGGCCCTTCCTCGTATGCCGCAAGAGGCCTGGAGGGTGGCAACACGAGAACAGACCTTTTCCGCGGTGGCTCCTTGCTTGGGGAATGCTCTCTTCAGAGAGGCTCATCTGCCATCTTCACTTCATACATTTAGACACAAGGCAAAAGCTTTTCTCTATAACCAGACATTTGGCCTTTAACTATCTATGGCCTCTTAGAAGAGGACAGGATGCTTTAAATATACCCCCCCCCACACACACACACACAAACCCAACCTGCCTTGGTTTTAATGTATCTATATGGGGTTTTGTTTGCCTGGTTGGTTGGTTGGTTGGTTGGTTGTAAGCCAATATGGTGTAGTGATTAAGAGCAGTGGACTCGTAATCTGGGGAACCGGGTTCGCGTCTCCGCTCCTCCACATGCAGCTGCTGGGTGACCTTGTGGCTAGTCACACTTCTCTGACGTCTCTCAGCCCCACTCACCTCACAGAGTGTTTGTTGTGGGGGAGGAAAGGAAAGGAGAATGTTAGCTACTTTGAGACTCCTTCGGGTAGCGATAAAGCGGGATATCAAATCCAAACTCTTCTTTTTCAGGTTGCTAGATGACCCTCAGGGTTTCCTGCAACTCTACAATTCTATGATTCAAAGATAAAGCGACTAACAAACTTAATTAATTAACTAATTAATTAACTGACAATTCCCGAACCCAACTAAAGTACAAATGCCTTATGCCATTACATTTCCTGAGCTGAATCAAATCCTGGGCATTCAGGCAGATGAAACACATTTGCCATCTGTTTTTATAAAAGCCCCACTGCATTGCTTAAGTGCTTTTTTTCTGGAGGGACGAGGGGGGACGCATACCCCTAAACATTTTATGAATCAAAGTTTGGCCTCATTGAGGAGAAGTATTTCAATAGTAGGAAAATGAGAGTACCCCAATCATTTTTAAGGGGGGGGAGCACTGATTGTCTGTATGAGAGCAGACCCTCCAAGTGTCCCTATTTTCCAGGGATGTCCCATGTTTACAGAAGCCATCCTGGTTTCTGTTTTAATCCCAGAATGTCCCGCTGTTCCTTAGGACATCCCTATTTTCATCAGATAAATGATGGAGGGTATGGAAAGACGTCCCTATTTTCACTGGAGAATTGTTGGAGGGTTTTCCAACCCCTGAGCCATCTGAAGGTGGCCCTACATAGGGAAGCTTCTTTATGTTTTTATATATGTTGGAAGTTGCCCAGAGTGGCAAACCAGTCAAATGGATGGGGTATAAATAGTAAAATTAATAATAATAATAATAATAATAATAATAATAATAATAATAATAAATGAAATAGGACGTCCCTATTTTCATCAGAGAAATGCTGCAGGGTATGTGAGATCTTCTGCTAATGGTTAGGAAATGTGGTTTTGTTTGTCTGCTTGCTTGCTTACATGACTCCACTTGTCCCAGCCTGCCCAGAGTTCAGTGTCTTGTCTGCTTGCAGTTAGCACCTCTCAGGCAGGAAAAAAATGCTTAGCATAGTCTTCTCTCTGAAGTGCTAGTTCATGTGGCTTTTTATGTGAAGGAGCATTCAAAAATCTGCTCCATGCACACCTCTCCTGTAGATTGAAATGATACAAATTTAGATTACCCCCCCCCCCCATTCTTGATGCTACTGCATATGGCTTTCACATTTGCTAAGACTGCAGTAATTAAGGAGTGGAAAGAAAACCACCAGGTGAGTTTTATTAAGGCAAATATAGACAAAAATGCTGAAAGCAACAGAAAACTGGCAATCCCCGCTGTTTAGAAATCCATACAGCAAGTAGTTGCTGCTGTACAGCTAGACGCTATGGCTTAGATCAGGGTGGTACCACCTCTCAGACCAGGTGGGCGACAAAAAAAGTACTGTATTTTTCGCTCTGTAAGACGCACCAGACCACAAGACACACCTAGTTTTTGGAGGAGGAAAACAAGAAAAAAAATATTCTGAATCTCAGAAGCTGGGATAACTGCACAGCCTGCATTCGCTCCATAAGACGCACACACATTTCCCCTTACTTTTTAGGAGGGAAAAAGTGAGTCTTATAGAGCAAAAAGTACGGTATTTTGACAGAGACTCCACGGGCTACACTTTGAATTAAATTTCTATATCATTAATTAAAGTGTGCAATACAGTTAATATTAGTTAATATACATAGATATATATTATTAAATACACAGTTTAATATATTTATTTATTAAACAAAATTAATGCATAAACTTAAGGTGTGTCCATGACAGATAGATGCACAGCACGGAAATGTGGGAGAATTCGACCCTGAAACCCCACCTGGGGAAGTTGGAATGGGATCCAAAGTGATCCCATGCTCCATGCACACGAAAGCTCATACCAATAACAAACTTAGTTGGTCTTTAAGGTGCTACTGGAAGGAAGTTTTCCAACTGCGCTTAACACAAAAATGTTCGGAATATAAACTTGTTAGAAGTCTGTGCCACTCTATGCAGCGCAAACTCCTACACTGTATGCACCATCTGTGAAGGAGTTTGCAAGTCGCAGAATCCCAGAAGTATAATTGAAGACCTAAGTAATTGAAGAGGCTCATGGCATTAGGGGATCTTTGCCTGATGTGTTACACGGTTACTGGGAGGATGATCTTAGCGTGGGAGGAGATTGAAAGATGGCCAATAAGCACCATACGCCAGTTTACAAATCCCGAGACTTACATAAGTTGATGAAGACAGGCTCAGGGAGAGGAGGAGGAGGGAATAAAAACAGTAAGCAAAGAAGAAGAGGAAATGCTACCCACAGAGCAAATTACTTGTGCAAGGGGAAATTGCTGCTTTCCCTTGAAATTCACAGAAGGGAGAGCGTGATCCTTTTTCTGGTAACTGGTTCTCTCTCTCTCTCTCTCTCTCTCTCTCTCTCTGTGTGTGTGTGTGTGTGTGTGCGTGTGCGTGTTCACACAACTGATGAGGTATGTTTGCACTGTGCTGTCAAGCAGCTATACTTCCAAGAAACAAACCTAAGCTGTTGGGGGTGGAATAAGGTTCAGAAATGAAGCCTTTAGACTGGGATGGGGAATCTGTAGCCCCACAAACACTGCTGAACTCTAATCAGCCCCAGCTAACATAGCTAATGGCTAGGAATAATGGGTTCAACAACATCTGGGATTCCCCCATTCCCACTCTACACTATGCACTATGCACAAAGCAAGTGCTAGCCCAGTTGTAGGAATAAGTGGATGGAAGCAGAGAGGTGTAAAGGAGACTTCATTGGGAAATAAGTCCTTCTCTGTGTTTGTGTTGAGCACATGTACTGATGCATATCAATATTTTGCCTACAATACCAAAACTTCCAAACTTGCACTACAACATCCTTCCTCGACCCAATGCCTACCAGATGTGTTGGACTCTGTGGACAGGGTTCAACTCACTAGCCCCACCAGCATAAACCTGCAGAATAACTTACACCAGGCTTCCTCAACCTCAACCCTCCAGATGTTCCGAGACTACAATTTCCATCATCCCTGGCCACTGGTCCTGCTAGCTAGGGATCATGGGAGTTGTAGGCTAAAAACATCTGGAGGGCCGAGGTTGAGGAAGCCTGACTTATGCTAGTGCACTGGGACTTTCCCCCCTCTTCCACACGTATGCCCCCATGCCCCCCAAAAACACAATTGGCTCACAGGTGGAGTAGAAGGCATTGTTCACTCAGGCAAGCAGAAATGATTGCTTTTGATGGGACAATCTGCTTAGCATTCCTTTGAATTCCTCCCCATTTCTCATCAACTCCAGCCAGAATAGTCAATCGTTATGGAAGATGGGTGTTACAGAATCCAAAGCATCTGGGTGGCACCAGGTTCAGAAAGTCTGCACTACAGATATGATTTTTTAAAAAACCCCAGCACATACGCAGATGTCTACATTCACTTAGGTTGAAAGGAGAACACAGAAATGGGAGTTTGACAGATGTATGTCTGAGAGGCGTTTGTTAATCAACAGTTCCACCAGCTGGAAAATAAAAGTATCTCAGACAGTACCGTATGGAAGGAATATCACAACTGTTCAGTTTTAGCAGCATATTATTTTAATTAAGTATAATCTAATTGACAATTTTGCAAGCCATAACACAATGTCATGGTAGGGACAGAGTTATACATAGAGAAGGACATTCTGGATGACTGCTCTGAGAGAACACTAATGTTAAATTATTGCTGAAAGGCTTTTGTTTTTCAAGATATTGTCTCAATTATACCTATCAAATTGCTAATGCACTCTTTTGTTGGTGGATAAAATGAAACATGGAAGCTGTCCAACATTAGGTAAAGGTAAAGGTACCCCTGCCCGTACGGGCCAGTCTTGACAGACTCTGGGGTTGTGCGCCCATCTCACTTAAGAGGCCAGGGGCCAGCGCTGTCCGGAGACACTTCCGGGTCACGTGGCCAGCGTGACATCGCTGCTCTGGCCAGAGCCAGAGCCAGAGCCAGAGCCGCACACGGAAACGCCGTTTACCTTCCCGCTGGTAAGCGGTCCCTATTTATCTACTTGCACCCGGAGGTGCTTTCGAACTGCTAGGTTGGCAGGCGCTGGGACCGAGCAGCGGGAGCGCATCCCGCCGCAGGGATTCGAACCGCCGACCTTTCGATCGGCAAGCCCTAGGCGCTGAGGCTTTAACCCACAGCGCCACCTGCGTCCACCATGGATAGTGGTAACACACTTTGCTAAAATTGTTCTGTTGGGCAAGTAAACTCTTCTTTTAGTTACATGGAGGGGGAACCCTCCCCCCACTATTAATGTGAGAAGGATTGCTGTTATTGAGAGGTGAGAGGGTTATTTTAATTGTTTTGTACTCATCAGCTATTTAATTGCACATGCTGTATCAACATCTATTAAGGGGAAGGAGAGCACAGAGTGAGCTAATAGACATGAACCCCTTTGTAGCAGCTGCAACCAAAGAAACAATGTTAATTAAGCCATATCCTGATACAATGGCATCATGCAAACTGGTCGCCTCATTTGCAGACAGAGAAGGGCCACAGCTCAGTAGCTGAGACTTATGTCAGTTGATGCTTTGCATAGTTTCCCAGCTGACCAACATGCTTTGCATATACAAGGTCCCAGGTCAAAACTTCCAGGTACAGCTGGGAGATGCACAATTTTAAGATGGATGGACCAATGATCTGACTCAATATACAGCAGGTTCCTATGTTCCTAGTCTCGTCTATCCTGTGAAAGAATATGAAATCTAGTGTAACAGTGCTGGCAAATACAGTGGTACCTTGGGTTAAGTACTTAATTCGTTCCGGAGGTCCGTTCTTAACCTGAAACTGTTCTTAACCTGAAGCACCACTTTAGCTAATGGGGCCTCCTGCTGCTGCCGTGCCACCAGAGCACAATTTCTGTTCTCATCCTGAAGCAAAGTTCTTAACCCGATGTACTATTTCTGGGTTAGCGAAGTCTGTAACCTGAAGCGTATGTAACCTGAAGCATATGTAACCCGAGGTACCACTGTACTGGGTCTTAGATCAACCCTATTACCCATCTGAGCCAGCAGAACTTGCATCTACTCTATGCAGTTATCCTCCCCACAAACTCCTCCATTTGAAGTGACATACCCTCTCCTTTTCCTGTGGAATCATGGGGAATATATAGTCAGTTTCTTCTTCCTTCACTCTCTGTAGGCACCTCTAGAAAAACACCAGGGCACATCACTTAAAACTCTGCCAATCTCCCTTCCTCTACCTTCTTGTGCAAGGCCCACCCGCGGGCCTCTAGATGCTTTCATTCTGCTACATGAAAGGAATCTTCCTCCACATGTGGTGATGGCACTATGTTTCGTGTGTGGCATGACAACTCTGCTTTAGCATAATAAAAATCTTTGGACTTCCTTCAGAGAGCAAAGTTTAGACTAGACGTCATACTAAAAAAAGAATGTAAAAAAGCCCTCTAGACGTTTTGAACAGTACAAAGTTACAACACAGCATGTGGGCATTGCAACAACAACAAAAACGGAAGATTTGAGTTTTCCTTTATTGCCCACAGTCCATCCTTGGGTTTCTTCTTCATGTGGGAAGTATGGAACAATATGGTTTCAAGAGAACTCACAGAAGGGTAGTATATGGTTATCTGGGTACTTCCCCTTGCACTGACTCAAATGAAGACATGACTATGTCCATCCTTCTTGCTATTGTGAAGCCACACCTCCATTATCTTCCCCTAACTTTAGGCAGTACAAGTTGAATATTTAAGTGTTGTTGGCAATGCCCCTTCCGATCTTCAGGAGGAGGGGGGGTTGTGGGATCACGACCCCGCCCACACTCACTCTGCGAGGCTGGTGTCAGCCTCGCAGGAGACTGGGATTCACCCAATTAGCATACCCTGTGGCGCCAGCCAATTGGCTGGCGGCAGGGGCGGGCCTTCCTAGGGCCACTTAAGGTCAGGGCAGCCCCTGGCTCGCCCCCTTTCTTCCCTGGAGACGACGCAGTTTGCAGTTTGCAGTTTGGGTTTCCCTCAGCTGCTGGACCACGTGGAATTATCTCAGAAGAGGCTTGCCGGCAGGGAAGTTAAAACTTTTGTTATTCCTTTCTCCTCTAAGAGTGAGCGCTGCTTAATTCGCCTTTATTGTGCTGCTCTCTTCATAATTGGGTACTTTGGCTGAATTTTAATTGATTGGGGTGCCTGGGGGGTGACTGCATAGCCATTCGTTGTTAATTCCGCTGGTGCGTTGCTGTTTGTGTGTGTGTTTATTGTTCCCGTGGTCAGCAGAGGTGCTTCAGAATTTCCTTATCCTTCCTCCTTTGTCCCTTCTCCCCCTCTCTCCCCGTGGTTTGAATGCTCTTTAATCAGCTGATTTTAAACGGTCTCCATTCTGCCTCCCCCTCCCTTAAACAGCCGACTTTAATCAGTCTCCTTTCCGCCCCTTCATTTCCCCCCTCTAAACCACGTGGTTTGACTGCTTTTTAAACAGCTGATGTTGAACAGTCTCTGCTTCTCCTGCTGTATTTGTTATTTGTTATTCTGTTATTTGTGGACATTGTAATTGCTCCCATTCCCTGTTACCCTCCCCACCAGCTTGTTTAAAGTGGCATTTTACTTCCGTGTCTGCTTGGGGTTTTAATTCTTCCCTGGGCTCCGAGCTTCTTCCCCCACCTCCCCACCCCTGCTGGGGGCTGCATTCTGTGGTTGTCATAGAAACGCTATTGCTGTTACTCCATTAAGGAGGCTTTTGTTGCCTGCTGGCTGCTTGTGTAGCCATAGAAACGCCTTTGTGTGCTGGCCGGCAGGGCAATTCACAGCTAATGAGCGATAATTAAGGGCATTGTCTCCAGAGGCTTATCTGCTATACGCTGTTGCATAGTACTGAGTTTGGTTCCTTGTTCCCCTGCCGGTCGCCATTTTGGGAGGCCACGTGTGAAGCTGGGGCAGCCATTTTGTTTAAGGGAAAGGGGCTGGCAACCGCATTTAAAATTTTAAATATTCTTGCCTGCGATTTGTTTTGAGTTTATATAGATTTCCCGTGGTTCTAGGCTCTGATACACTCAGGTCTTCTATCAGCGCGCCTCTAAGCCACCAGCAGGGGAGCCCCTGCCAGTGCAGTTCGCTGGGAAATAAATAAATAAATAAATAAATAGACAAATAAATAAAAAATAATAAAAGCCTCATACTTACGCTCCTAACTACTAATCAGTAAAAATCCACGAGACAATACTAACATATATCACATTTGCAATTGGCAGCTACTGTTTATTTAGCGTTTTGGTGAACAACAAATTTCTATTTACGTTGGTTCCCGTCTTCTGCGGTGGGTTTAAGCGTATTCCTGGCGAACACTGCCATCTAGCGGCAAGAAGTATAATTGCAGCATTTTGTGAAGTGCATTTCAGATCCCTTATTTACAGCAACAGCCAGTGATTGTGGGGCAGATCAGGTTGCCTGTTTCCCATTGCGGTTGTTGATTATAAACAAAACTATATAAATAAATAAATAAATAAATAAAGATAGATAAATATAATAAATAAATAAAAATAAATAAATAAATAAATAAATAAAGATAGATAAATATAATAAATAAATAAAAATAAATAAATAAATAAATAAATAAATAAAAATAATAATAATAAATAAATAAATAAATAAATAAAAATTGTTTTGGTAAAGATAGGTAGAAAACAATAAATAAACATTAAATAAATAAATAAATTCCCGATTTGCATAAAACCGAGCGCTCAAAGTGCCGGGCCATCGGTGGCCTCTACATCAGCCCCCCGCCAAGAGGTGGTGGATGTTCCCAGTGTATTTCGGGACAACCCTAGGCGACCGGGCACCTCGGAGGAGTCATCTTCCGAGGAAGAGCTGCCCCCTCAGCAGGTGGCCTCAGCCAGCGACCCGGCCCCCGGTGACGACACATCACGGAGCGGAAAGCGGAAGGCGAAGAAGAAGCACCGGTCCAAGAAAAGCAAGAAGAGGGATACTTCGGACTCCGACGATGAAACAGGTACCTCCTCCTCAGATGGGGATAGTGACGCTCCAATGGAATCATATTGGGGAGAGGGGGAGGACATTGGAGCTCCCCAGTGGGTGCACGAACGGAGGGCCAACTCACACAGGAAGACATTTAATGGCACGCTTGATTGGAAGGATGGGGCCCTGGTTCCAGACGTTAAAGTCTCAACCAACGCCGCCACTGACTTTATTCTGGGGAACCACCTCTCTAAGAGGAAGAGGAACAAGATATTGAATGGCAATTATGTAGATATGTTCTCCTTGCTGCCCCCAGCTCAGGTCAGGGGAAAAGGGGAGAAAATTAAGTACTATGGGAAGAGGAGGTACAGGGTACCCCGGGTAGAGCGAACGTTTGAGAATTGGCTTAATGGCTATCAAGTGTTTATGGCTGTGGTGTCAAGTTGCTATCCCAAGAGGGGCGCGCATCTCGTGTCCTATCTGGCACACGTCAGGAGGGCACGGGAGTTGGCAGGAGATGAAGCTGCTTTGGCGTATGATGAAGACTTTCGGAGGAATGCCTCGCTACTGTCTTCAACGCGCTGGGACCAAAAGGACAACAATTGCTGGTTTGACCATGTGGGGCCCAATATCGAGAAGAAAGCCACCCAACAGCCAAAATTGGGTAAGGTGGAGACCCAACGCCGTAGGCAGTGCTGGGACTTCAACAAGGGTACCTGTCAGCGCGTTAATTGTAAGTACTTGCATGAATGCGATAGGTGCTTAGGCAGCCACCCTGCAGTCAACTGCTTCAAAGGGAGGCAGCAGCCCTTTCGGGGAGGCAGGGGTCACCTCGCTCGGGGAAACAGGGGTGGCTCCGTCGGACCAGCAGCCCCCGCCCAAGGGCCAGCTGGGGCTCGTTTCTAACATCTCCCTAGGCCTCGCGTGCTCTCCGATAAAATTGGAACCCTTGAGAGCATTGCTAAAGTTCTATCCAAATAGATGTGCAGCCCACCTACTGGATGAAGGGTTTTCTGAAGGTTTTAGAATTCCGGTTGCCTTCACACCCAATTCCAGTTGCCCCCCTAACCAAAAATCAGTCTTGGAAAGGCCTGACATCGCGTTTAAAAAGATACAGAAGGAGGTTACAGCCGGCAGGGTGGCCGGTCCATTCGCAACTCCGCCTATCGAAGGGCTTCATATCTCCCCGCTTGGTATTGTCCCAAAGAAGGCCCCCGGCGAATTTAGAATGATACACAACCTGTCCTATCCCAAAGGAACCTCGGTTAATGACGCCATTCCCCAAGAGATGTGCACGGTGAAGTATTCGTCTTTCGATCAAGCTGTGCGGTTGGTGCGGAGCTTTGGCAGGGGCGCCTTTTTGGCAAAATGCGACATTGAGTCAGCGTTTCGCTTACTTCCGGTTCATCCGGAAGACTACCGCTGGTTGGGTTTCAAATTCCAGGGAGCTTACTTCATTGACAAAGCTATGCCCATGGGTTGTTCTATTGCCTGTGCTGCATTTGAGACTTTCAGCACATTCTTGGAATGGGCCCTAAAGTTTAGAACAGGTTCTCTAGGGGTGGGTCATTATCTCGATGATTTTATTTTGGTGGCAAGTGATGCAGGGGAGTGCAGGTCCCTCCTCTTGGCCTTCGAGTCCTTAGCTAGGGAGCTGGGGGTCCCTCTGGCAAGCGAGAAGACCGAGGGTCCGGTCACTACCATGACCTACCTGGGCATTGAACTTGATACCGTAGCCCAAACCTCGCGCTTACCGGCGGAAAAATTGGTTACCTTAAGAGAGCTTATCGGCCAAATGCTGCCCCTAAAGAAGGTCACCTTGAGGCAAATTCAATCCCTCCTGGGGCACCTCAATTTTGCCTGCCGTGTAATTTCCCCCGGTCGTCCTTTTTGCGGCCGCCTAGCAAAGCTGTCCACGGGCTTACGGTCACCCCATCATAGGGTACGCCTTTCCAAGTCAGTAAAGTCGGACCTCCTTGTTTGGTTGCAATTCCTGGATGGTTTCAACGGCATATCGCTTTGGCAGGATAGTTTGGCGCTGCAGTCTGATTTCCAAATACATTCGGATGCGGCTGGGTCCTTAGGTTTTGGGGTCTACTTCAGGGGCCAGTGGTGTGCCCAGCACTGGCCTCCCTCCTGGCAAGGCAAACCAATACTACGTGACCTGACATTCTTAGAATTCTTTCCCATCGTTGTTGCAATTCATTTATGGGAAGACCAGTTCAAAAACCATAGAGTGTGCTTTTGGACGGACAATCTATCGGTCGTGTCAGTTTTGAATAAACAGTCATCACGCTCACCCAGAGTAGCGTCCCTTTTACGGTACTTTGTCCTTACCTGCTTGCGCTTGAACCTTCACGCTTCAGCCAAGTTTGTCCCTGGTATCGATAATAACATCGCGGATGCTTTATCTCGTTTCCAGATGGAGCGCTTTCGCTCATTGGCGCCGGATGCGCAGCAGCAGCCGCAACCATTCCCGGAGCACCTCTGGAATATTGGCAACGAGAAGCAATAAAGGGAGTATTGTCTGCGCTAGCGCCCTCTACCCTGAGATCGTATAAGAAGGCATGGCTAGACTTCACATCCTTCCGCATCAGAAAGGGACGGTCCAAGCCAGGCAGGCCACCGTCCAAGTCTGAAGTCATAGAGTATTTGGTCCATCTTAGAGATCTTGGCCGGGCCCCCAAAACCCTCAATATTCATTCAGCGGCTATATCCTTCTTTTCTAAAACTCTATTTTCGGCGGATCCCTGTTCGCATTTCGTGGTGCGTAAGATGCTTGAGGGCTGGCGCAGGGCCAGGCCTCAAGGCCGGGACAGAAGAAGGCCAATAACTTTAGATATACTCACCCAAATCCGTAGGAAGCTCAGGGCCCTGTGTTGGTCAAGATATGAAGCAAGATTATTTTCAGCAGCGTTTTCTTTTGCATTTTTTGGCGCCCTACGCATAGGCGAAGTGGTCTGTGAGGACCGCGCAGCCTCTAGGGGACTATTGCTGGAGGACGTAACTGTGGGTAGTTCGCATGTAATGTTAAAAATCCGTAGTTCTAAGACTGATCAGCTTGGCAACGGAGCCTTGGTTCGCCTTCAGGCGACTCAAAAGGCGGGCCCTTGCCCTGTAAAGGATGCTAGAAAATACCTGTGTGTAAGACCAGAATCTCGGGGCCCCTTTTTCTTGCATTCCGACGGTTCCTCCCTCTCAAAGCAGCAGTTCACCAGGGTCTTGCGCAAAGCAATTGCCGCCATTGGGCTTCCCCAAGAGGAGTACGCCGCGCACTCCTTTCGCATTGGAGCAGCGACCACCGCCGCCCATATGGGCTTACCGGCGGAAAGAATTATGGACATGGGTCGATGGAAATCTAACGCATACCAGGGTTATATCCGTAAGCCCTTCTAAATTCCCCTCAGCTTTCTCCCCGGGCACTCCTCCTGATCCGGTTCTCCGATTCTCTCTTTTCAGGTACTGGTGTGGTTCGACTGTGGATCCTCGGCCACAGCATCGTATATTGGGCTAAGCGGCGCGCCGAACAAAGGGGCTGGGATAAGGAGCTATGGCTACCCAGCAGGGTCAAATTGTCATGGATCACTAGGAGGGGTATGCGTTGGGAAGAGTTTTTCCCAGTCGTATCCAGAAAAATCGCTGCCGAGGGCCCACCCAGTGCCATGGTCATCCAGCTGGGCGAGAACGACTTGGCGTATAGGAAAGGGGTGGACTTGATATGGAACATTATCAATGACTTGGAATTGTTGAGGGCATCCCATGGAAACATTACAATAATTTGGTCTTCTTTGCTGGAAAGGCGATGTTGGCGGGATGCAGAGAAACCCGTGGCTGTGAATAAAGCCAGGAGGATTGTGGAGCGCACGGTGGCTGGTAGAGTGGCCGCATGGGGCGGTCGGGTCATTCAGCACCCATGCATACGGTTTGACAAGGAAACGCTTTATCGCTGGGATGGCGTGCATCTATCTGATGCTGGCAATGATATTTGGTTGGCAGATATTTTTCAAGGCGTTAGGGATTGGTTACAGGTCTGCGGGTATTGGCGGCGAGCCGGCTTGCGGCTCGGTGGCGGTAGGCATTGGCCGGGGTATTATCATGCAGATGAGGTTGGGGGGGAGGAACGCCATCACCTCCCCCAATGCTTGAAGGGTAGTTCGTTAAAGGACTCCGAGGGGCGACGCCTCGTCCGAAACCTACGGAGGCTAGGGCCTAAAGCGCGCCCCCGAGCGGTAACCCCTCGGGGAGCGCCCAGGGATATGCATCTCGGGTGGCTCCCCCTGTTGGTGTTTAACCCTTCCCGGTCAGACCGGATAGTCGGTTAGGGCCAATGCCTAAAGCCAATACCCTTCTTTCCTGTAATCAATAAAGTTGTGGCCATTTTCGCCCATTAACCTAAAACTCTGTGTCCGTTGTCTTCATTTATTCCACCTGTGGGGGGGAGGGAATAGCCACACAATGCCCCTTCCGATCTTCAGGAGGAGGGGGGGTTGTGGGATCACGACCCCGCCCACACTCACTCTGCGAGGCTGGTGTCAGCCTCGCAGGAGACTGGGATTCACCCAATTAGCATACCCTGTGGCGCCAGCCAATTGGCTGGCGGCAGGGGCGGGCCTTCCTAGGGCCACTTAAGGTCAGGGCAGCCCCTGGCTCGCCCCCTTTCTTCCCTGGAGACGACGCAGTTTCCCACCCACCCGCCCTTTAGGTTTTGCCACTGACCTTGCTATGGGCTTCGGCTGGTCGCCGCAAGGGGCCTGGTAGGAGTTTTTCCATTTGGCTAATTGGCTGGTTTTGTGAGCCACTTGGTTTTTTCGCCTACCTCGTAGCAAATCGTCACAACTCCCTCGGTTTTGGCGGTAGGCATTGGCCGGGGTATTATCATGCAGATGAGGTTGGGGGGGAGGAACGCCATCACCTCCCCCAATGCTTGAAGGGTAGTTCGTTAAAGGACTCCGAGGGGCGACGCCTCGTCCGAAACCTACGGAGGCTAGGGCCTAAAGCGCGCCCCCGAGCGGTAACCCCTCGGGGAGCGCCCAGGGATATGCATCTCGGGTGGCTCCCCCTGTTGGTGTTTAACCCTTCCCGGTCAGACCGGATAGTCGGTTAGGGCCAATGCCTAAAGCCAATACCCTTCTTTCCTGTAATCAATAAAGTTGTGGCCATTTTCGCCCATTAACCTAAAACTCTGTGTCCGTTGTCTTCATTTATTCCACCTGTGGGGGGGAGGGAATAGCCACACAATGCTGCTTTTGCACAGCAAAGAAGAGGAACTGTAATGAGTATAATCATAACGTCATCTCATCTCATCAAGTTGAAAGGGACCCTAAGGATCATCTAGTCCAAACCTCTGCAAAGCAGGAGTATGCAGCTCTTCCTTACCGGGATCGATCCTGCAACCTTGGTGTTGTCAGCACCACGTTGTAACCAATGAAGTTATCTTTAAAGCTAACCTAATTGAGGAGATTCTTTGGTAGCCCAGGGCAGCTCTCAGGTTCCACAGAACAAACTCCAACCATATTCTATAATCACAACATTTCACAGGTTTATATTTCTTCAGATTTTCCCATTTTAAGAAAAGAGTAATAATAATATGGGTGGCACTCAACTAAGTTTTACTTGGATCAGGCCCACCAAAATTAATGAACTTAGCTATAGCCTTTCTCGCCAAGAGTTTAAGATTATTCTTGTTTGTTTTCATTTTGAAGTAGCAAGTTATCATCAGCTCCCATCAGACATGCACTTAACCTTCATGGGGATATTTGAGTGTGAAATGCCAAAGCTGAAAAACTTCCACACAAGTCTGCACTTATTTAACCTGTGTGTGGCTTTTACAAAATCAAGAGAGACAGAATAGCAAGACATCACCGTGATGTTATGATCTGATCACAGCTGCTTCACTCCTCCCTGCTAGCACTGGGGAGAAACAAACCACAATCTCCAGCTTAGAACTAGATCCAAACCAGAGATCACTGCTTGTTTGGTCCAAGATCTTCATCCTTACAGGCCACAATTTGATATGGTCAAAATTTGATTCTGTGCATGCAATTTATTTTTACTCTGGCTTGTATTCAATACTGTGCTCTCAAAATGATGTTCATGCAAACCAAGTGTGTGTGTTGGGGTGGGAAGAAATCACAGAAATCACCTGTCACTCATTTTGATGCCTGCATGTCATGTGACAGGCAGCTGTTTGAGGGACTCTTTGAAAAGTGAGGTGAGGGCAGGGTTGGAGAAAGAAATATGGTAGTCGTCCTGTTGTAGCTATGCTTCTTTTGCTGCCTACCGGCATGTGGAGCACACAGCTACTTAAGAAGGGCCTTAGTTGAATATGAGGGTGGAGGGAGGATATGGTAATGCTTTCTTGTTTTTGCTGCATGCCATACAGCAGGAATTGTCCCAAAGTTGTTGGGGTGGGTTCTGAGCCATCATCAGCATCATTATAAAAAAATTATTAAAAAATCTAATTGTTTCCAAGGATTTACAGGGTGGGAGAATCCATTTTCAGAGGCATCATTATTACATCACCTTTTTCTCCAGACTGGTCTCCACAGCACTCTTTTGTGTGTGTGTGTGTCCAAATTGTGTTAGAAGCTGGAGTCAAGCATAGGCCAGCAATAAAAATACAGTGAAGTTAACTCTTTATTCAAAGCAACCAAAACAACTCAGGCCTAGTGATCACAGCAACTCTTCCTAGTACGTCTTGCCCCAGTGAGGCAATTAAAAGGACTGAAGGCAGTTAAAAGGACCTTCCCACAGCTACCTAAGTCCCCTCCTCTCTAAGCAGCAGTAGACTGTATCTGTGCACAGACAACCTCTCCTCTGCCCTTTTCAATTCTCTGTGTTCTATGAGACCAGGGTGGAAAGAAGCTGGTCATGGCAGGAAGGGCAGACACCCCGGATTCTTCAGCAGCCAATCTCATCACTGCCTCTTGGCCCCCTCTTCTCCAGCCTTCTCTTCTGCCCCCAGCCTCTTCCTACTCCCTAAACCCTCCGGCCCCTTCACTTCTGACACCTCCTCCTCCCAGACTTCTCCCTCTTCACTATCTGACTGTTCATCATCGTTCCACCACCAATTCCTGGGCTCTGAGCCTTCTTGCCTTGGGGGTTCCCCAGCTGATACTTCCCACTACTCCTCTTCATCCAGCCCGTCCTTGACAGTTGTTTGGAGAGGGACAGCACAGTACAAAAGCAGAAACATTAATAACACCATACCCTCATACACCTCTAGTTTTGACATAGTCACATTTGTTAAGTTGAATGAATAGCCTCCTCTCCAAAAAGGCCTGTACACAGGGTCCTGCCTGCAGATCATAAATTCGCCACTGCTTGCAAGAAATGATAATGAGATAATTTGCTTTGATCCAGCAGCTGCTGATAATTCAACACTGACTACCTTTTAATACAGTGTGTTTAAGTTTCAAAAGCTCCCCCTTCCCAGGCAGGTTAATTACTCTAATGTGTTTATCTAGTTCTCTTAACCATAATACCCTGGTGTCACGTGGCTGGTATCGCTTTAAAATAGAACAGATTAAACAAATCCCTTTACTCGCCCTATAAAAATAGTGGTTGTGTGCTTTCATAAATGTGTGTTTAATGGGTTACCTATTGAAATCCAAAGGCCTGCCTTTGCATGCTTCTTGATGAAGTGCAAGATAATTTAAAATGAAAAATTAAAACAGTGCCTTAACCAACTTGCAATGGTAAATGCACATTTTTAAACAACATCAAAACACACACACACACACACACATTACATGATCAGGTGATACCTTTATTAAAGAGCAACCAAAATGCCACAAAATAATGAGCAAGCTCTCAATTTCTCCAGAATTCTGCACCAGTCCGGACGTTAAACAAAGCAGGAGTGGGGTTGGGGAGGGAAAAGGTGGCTGGAGGCTGAAATCGCAGAGTCTGCATTTAGTCTCTTAAAATAGAGTGTGGGCAAAGAGTGCAGACTTAACTAGATTAGGCTTTTGCATGGTGTGTTATGCAGGTTTCAAGTTGCACCTAGAGCTGCCCCTAGGATTGTTGATGATCCCTCATTTTGAAAATATAAAATCCATCTGTTACCCAGTAACTTAGCAGCACCGAATTAGACCAATGGCCCTCTAGTTCAGCATCTTGTCCTTACAGTGGCCAACCAAGGAAACTCGCAAGCAGGACCTAAATGCTTTTTGTTTCCTAGAAACTGGTATTCAAAAGCATACTGCCTTATCCATGTTTGATTGTTACCTATAATAGGCTATGCTCACGCTAGTGGCTTGCAATGCTGCGAGGTCATTTCCTCCATCACCACCAGTCTGCTATGTTTCCAAGTTGCTTTCTCCCGCCACCAGGTTCACATCAGAGCACAGTAAGGATGCCTTCACCCAACAATGTTTTTCCGTGTGCCAAGTGAAGCTGTACCTGTGCGTGCAGAAAAGCAGCCTGAGCTGTTTGCACAGCAACAGAACCGTGGCTTCTGTTTTCCAGTCAGATGGAAACTAAGTTCGAGCAAAAGCACATCAAACAGGAGTACTCTAAAAGCGAAGGGATACAGATGGATTGTGGCTAACATCATGCATGCTTGGCTTGTGTGGTGATAGCACACTGGAGCCATCATAAATGGTAATGTAGCCATGCTACATGTAAGCTATGTTGGTCTACTTGGCTATAGCCAAAGGAAGCCCCTTTCCCCAAATATACCAATTGAATAGAAATGGGGAAGTTTCCAAGGGAAAAGGTGCACATTTTCTGTGTTAAAAGAAAACCTGGAACTCCCAGGATTCGTGTGACCATTTTCTGAGAGGTTGGGCATGCCCAGTGAGACTCCTTCCTTTGAATGCCAAAATAAATAATTGCCTGTGTACGTTATCTCAGTTTAGGAAATGGTTTGCTATGGGGGCACAGCGGGACTGCTGTCTTAAGGAATGCAAGCCCCTAACCACACAAAGACATGCAGAATCAATTGTACCCATTTTATTATTTTTAGATTGATATCACACCATGTCAGCCAACCGGAATTTCTCAACTGGTTACATTTCCATTCCATCATTTTAGTTGGTCATTGCAAACAACTGAAAGACTTTCCAGAATGCCAAGACTGGCTGCAATCTTGTGAGTTGGTAACAATACAAACAAAAAAATAAAATAACCAGCAATCCAAATGAAATGCAGTTTCAGCCCCCTGTTAGCATTATTGAAAAGAATGGTGACTAATACAAGTGAAAGCCCCCTGGGAAAATCAGTGACAAGGGGAATAGTTTGATGCTACGCAGGAGACAGAGAGATGAGTGAATATGACAGTTTCTGGTTTTTCCAAACTTGAGTTCATTTCTCCCCATTACCACATCAGCTTTCTTTTTAAAGTTCTTATGAAAATCCATCGGCATTTTAGTGTGGAATTTTTCTTACACATTCCTCTTTTTTTGTATGCAATTTTCCCTAATATACACATTTTCACAAAGCAATTTTCTCTAATACAATGCATTTCGCATGTTCGTTTTATGCACATTTTAACCTAGTATATGCATATTTGTGTGCATTACTTAGCTGGAGAATTGCATTGCAAAAAATCAGAGAAGTGTGAATTTCAAACATTGGCTGGGGTTTGGTTCTTGTACTGTTTCAGAAAATACGGATTTGGCAGTGCAGCTTCACTTTTAAATGTGAATGGAATCCCATCTTCCCCACTCCTAAGGAAAGACTAGAGAAGAAAATAACAGCAGCCTGGCCCTCCCATTCACTGGAAGTATCATATATCACGATTCATGAAACTGAATAAGCATCAGGGCAAACCACTACTCCTACCCCCACTTCCATTACAAAGAACTTGATTTGTATTTCAGTGCAAATATCCTGGCCAAAGTTACACATAACAGCCTAACAGTGGAGCTTTGACATGTTGGTTAACAAGCCAGAAAAAGAAAACAGGATTCATTTGGACACAATGAGAAATTCTGGCTTAGCACAAGCCAGGATCTTCACACTGAAGCCAGCACACAAAGTGAGAAAGCAAAGCGAGAGGTTTTTAGCCTCAATATTCATTTCCAGTTTCATAAACCATGGTTTATGAAGCCTCGGTGATAATTGAAACCAGGCTTATCTCTGGCCCCCATGTTTAATAAGCTATGAAAGCCACATCTGCTATTTGCCAGCATACACAATGTCGACGCAGCCGGACTCTGACTGCCAATATTTCAAATGAAGATCTGAAAGGGAAGAGCATGTAAAATATTCAAGAGGCTGTGTGAGCTAAATTGCATAACTATATCTGGATCCCAAACTTTGACACCAGAATTTCTGACTATAGCACAGGTTTAATATCCTTATACTAAGCAGAGTTGTGGTGTCTAAGTAGCAACATGTCCATCCTAAACAGTGATTTGCTGAAACAAAATGGATGGATGGATGAATATGCCTATTGCTCAACTTAATTCCAGAAACAATGCCAGGTGAGGTGGCGCAGCAGGAAGAGTGTGTCCTGCATTCCTTTTTGAAGAAGGATTTTCTGTGTCCAGACAAATGACCCAAGTGAAGGGAGGGGTGCTGGAAGCTGGCAGGTCTTTTGTGTGCATGCATTTTACAAGCATGTGAACTCAAATCAAGATATAACAGGATTTTTTGAGTGTGCACACACATGCACCAATCTTTTCTCAAGAGGTAAAACAGGGACAAAAGACAGAGGGTCCCCACCCCCAACCAGTTAAAAAGAGCAACAGGCTCCAGAAAGGACTGTCCCTGGGGGGAAAGGGGCAGTTGGAAGTAAGATACCAGCACAGACAAATTTTTAACAAGAATACTTTAAAATGAAGAAAAGAAATTTATCCAGGGAAACAGACCAAGAAGGCTACTCAACTAAATCTAATCAGTCAACAAGGCACTTCAGGTAAAAAGATCCAGACAAAACAAAAAAAAAAGCCCTAAACGATATCCAACAATGTTCCTGTGCAATCTAATTCCACAAATTCTTTCTTGAAAATAGTTATTTCTAGTCATCATCTGAACCTCTTGAGTAATCAGTCTTCACAGTTACAAATGCACAACATTATTTCATGAAGTGTTGAAGCTTCTTTTGAAGACAGGATTTTAATGTATTACGGTGCAAAAGCCCCAGATCAGATCCAACAAAAATGACCCATTAGTCAGTTTGTTCTTATTTTGAATCCCAAAGGTTTTTTGTGTTGTTGTTTTTTCATTTTAAATACTCCCACTTTTGTCTTTGGATCTTTTGTTGGTACCTACGACCTAGCCTTAGTATACATGCTGGAAGGCAGGGCAGACTGGACTGAGAGAACAGCAAAAAAGAAGAAATAATCTCATCCCCATCTGCGATGTAATGCTCATCCTAATACTGCTGACCTGGCTGGATGTGTGTTTTGACATTGTTCACCCATATCCTAGACAACCTATTCTTAGATGTGATTAGTTGCCCAAATCTACATCTGAACTAATAGTTACTCAAGCCAAGAGCAGGCAGTCTTCAATCTTCTTGGGTCTACCTTGTGTGTTGTTGTTTTAACAGAACCCCAACATCTACCAACCAGAGTCAGGTGCAAAAGATATATTAAAATTAAAGAAAACATTGCTTGTGAGAACATTCTGACAGTGGTGGCTGGTGATCATTGGGACTGGCAGGGCAGAAGGCTAGAAAGCCAACAGCAGGTAGATCCAGAACCAATGATGGAACATATTCACAGCACTTCATACCAATTTAACAACAGCACATGGAAGTCATATGGAAGATGGAGCAAGTTTGTTTTCTCCTGCTCTGGAGGGTAGGACCCGTACCAGTGGCTTCCAGTTACAAGAAAGGAGAGCCCAAGTAAACATCAGGAAGAGGTTTAAGACAATAAGAGCTGTTTGACAATGGAACGGTCTCCCTCGGAAGGTTGTGAATGGACTCTCCTTCACTGGAGGGTTTTAAACAAAGGTTGGATGGCCATATTTCATGGATGCTTTAGTTGAGATTCCTGCATTGCAGGGAGTTGGGCGAGATGATTCCCAGGGTCCCTTCCAACTCTACAATTCTATGTTTCTATGATAACACCTAGCCCTAATGAGTTCATGGTGAGGTAAGATTCAAACCTGGGCGTTTCTGGTGCAGGAATCAGTCCCTTAACCACTGCACTACATCTACACTTATAGTTATTTGATGCAAGGGGGGATGGGCAAGTAACAGGTAGAAAAGTTCTATAATGCAAGGGAATGAAACATCCCACCCTATGCTTTTTGTTGTTTTTAAAAATATGCTTTACTCTTTTTTATTGATGGGGCCAGTCCATCAGATTCTCAAAAGCAGTTTACAAAGCATTTAATATTCATAGCTTAAAATCAAAATGTAGTAAGAAAATGTGAAATATGACACACACCACATCAAAAATCAATACAAAGTCAGAACAGCCAAGATTGAAGTCAACTACATTGAAATCCTAAATGGCTGCACACAGGCCAGACAATAGATTTCAAGATACGGAACAGTAATTACAATCTAAGATGTTCTTTTCATCCCACTCTAAAGCAACTTCCTGCTATTCAGATTCTGTCTTGCATTCATCTAGGTTTCTGCCTCTCTAATTTAGCTGGACATTGACAATTTTCATGCTGATAGTACAATGAGGAGGAAAATGTCAAGTAATCTGTACAGCATATATACTCAAAGGGCAAATAGCACAGAGAAACAATTGATCTTTCTCTATTTAATACTGGCTTCACCTTCTGCCCAAATGCCAGAGGCTACTTGGTGCCTTTGTTTAATCCTTGTCCTTCTGCAACATTTCACACAAAAATTCCACAGCAACAAGATACAATGGAACTTTGCCTGTGTGCATTACAAAGAGATTTGTTCGCAAAGCAGCAACAGAACAGAACATCTTGTCCTTTGTCTTGCTTCAACCAACCCTCTTGTATCTACGTGGCTGTTTTCCTGTGGCAAGAACGTAAATGTCACTGCTACGTGGAGAGGGACATGCAAGGCTGATGAGGTGCTCAGCTGCTTTCTTAGTTCTGTCATGTCTTCTCGTTGATGCATAGCTGCTCTTCTCTTTGCAGGACTATTGCAGTTACTTATCCCATTTTTCTTAATTGGGTTTCGTAAAAAGCCACTCACCTGGCTGCTTATGGTGAACAAGGGGTACCTCAAGGTGACCCAGCAGGGATGCATTTGTAAGCTGCCAGAGGCTTAGCTTGCTCCTTCCCCCACCCCCTCCAGTGCCATTAACATGCCACGAAACAACTGAAAGCAGGAAGAATGCATAGGGCAGGGGAGACTTATCTGCAAGGCCACTTTAATTTTTTGTGATTGATGAAGTTTACAATCTTGTCATAACTTCCTGAACACATCAATAACTCCAGGCAATGCAGTCATTAAAAATACCAATTTAAACAAGCAAAAGCAAATAGATAATCACAAAACCTTATTTAAAGCATCTCTCGCTCTCTCCTTTTCTAATATTTCTTTAAAGAAATGCAAAACATAACGACAGAAGACAAATTAAGAAAACAAGGTCCTTTGGGTATTTATTCATAGGCAGGCTTTGCAAAACATCCCTTTCTGCCTTTGGCTTGAATGTTCAACTAGGACTTAACTTTTCCTCCCACTGGATTCTTCTCCCTCAGATCTGCAGTCCTTGTTAATAACATTTCCCCATCTGCCACTCACACTTCTGTTTCCACCACCACCACCCAGACACTTTCAAAATCATACTATTTTCTCTTGTTTTATACAAGAGCGTTGCTCAAACAGTGGACCTTGGGCCACTTTCGGGTGGCCTCAGCCAGGTAGACCTCAGTCTGCCCAGTGCCTCCTCACTCTGCCCTGCTTCCAAGCCATGACATAGCCTTTTGAGTGGACCAATGCCAAAATCAGTAATTACTTGTATTCTGAGGAAAGGTGGCTGGAAGACAAAGGAGTTGGAAGGGGGTGGAAGGCCAAAGGCCAAGAGAGGTGTTGAAGAAAACTAGAAAGTGATATAAAAGCTTAATATGTTCCTGAATTATTATTTTTTAAAGTGTTTTATCCCCCTTCATGGATCACTGCCTTGCCGTGGCGAAGGGGCTTGAAGAACTCAGAGAAGCTATGAACTATGCTGAGCAGGGCACCCAAGATGAACAGGTCATAGTGGAGAGTTTTGACCAAACGTGATCCACCTGGAGGAGGAACCGGCAAGCCACTCCAGTATCCCTGCCAAGAAAACTCCATGGACAAAGACAACAGGCATATAAAAGTTATGACGCTGGAAGATGAGCCCCTCAGGTCGGAAGGCGTCCAACATGCTACTGGGGAAGAGCGGAGGACAAGTACAAGTAGATCCAGAGCTGATGAAGCGGCTGGGCCAAAGCCGAAAGGACGCTCAGTTGCGGATATGCCTGGAAGCGAAAGGAAAGTCCAATGCTGTAAAGAAAAATATTGCATAGGAACCTGGAATGTAAGAACCATGAACCTTGGTAAGTTGGATGTGGTCAAAAATGAGATGGCAAGAATAAATATTGACATCCTGGGCATCAGTGAACTAAAATGGACGGGAATGGGCAAATTCAGTTCGGATGACCATCATATCTACTACTGTGGGCAAGAAACCCGCAAAAGAAATGGAGACGACTCTACACATGGACATCAGATTGATTATATTCTCTGCAGCCAAAGATGGAGAAGCTCTATACAGTCAGCAAAAACAAGACCTGGAGCTGACTGTGGCTCAGATCATCAGCTTCTTATAGCAAAATTCAAACTTAAACTGAAGAAAGTAGGAAAAACCACTGGGCCGGTAAGATACAATCTAAATCAAATCCCTTATGAATACACAGTGGAAGTGAGGAACAGGTTTAAGGATTTAGATCTGCTGGACAGAGTGCCTGAAGAGCTATGGATGGAGGCTCGCAACATTATACAGGAGGCAGCAACGAAAACCATCCCAATGAAAAGGAAATGCAAGAAAGCAAAGTGGCTGTCCAATGATGCCTTACAAATAGCGGGGGAGAGAAGGCAAGCAAAATGCGAGGGAGATAGAGAAAGATACAGGAAATTGAATGCAGATTTCCAAAAAATAGCAAGGAGAGATAAGAAGGCCTGCTTAAACGAGCAATGCAAAGAAATAGAGGAAAACAACAGAATGGGAAAAACCAGAGATCTGTTCAAGAAAATTGGAGACATGAAAGGAACATTCCGTTCAAAGATTACCATAATAAAAGACAAAAATGGAAAGGACCTAACAGAAGCAGAAGACATCAAGAAGAGGTGGCAAGAATACACAGAGGAATTATACCAGAAAGATATGGATGTCTCGCACACCCCAGGTAGTGGGGTTGCTGACCTTGAGCCAGACATCCTGGAGAGTGAAGTCAAATGGGCCTTAGAAAGCAGTGCAAATAACAAGGCTAGTGGAAGTGATGGTATTCCAGCTGAACTATTTAAAATTTTAAAAGATGATGCTGTTAAGGTGCTACACTCAATATGCCAGCAAGTTTGGAAAACTCAGCAGTGGCCAGAGGATTGGAGAAGATCAGTCTACATCCCAATCCCAAAGAAGGGCAGTGCTAAAGAATGCTCCAACAATTGCACTCATTTCACACGCTAGCAAGGTTATGCTTAAAATTCTACAAGGAAGGCTCAAGCAGTATGTGGACCAAGAACTCCCAGAAGTGCAAGCTGGATTTAGAAGAGGCAGAGGAACCAGAGACCAAATTGCAAACATGCGCTGGATTATGGCGAAAGCTAGAGAGTTCCAGAAAGACATCTACTTCTGCTTCATTGACTATGCAAAAGCCTTTGACTGTGTCGACCACAGCAAACTATGGCAAGTTCTTAAAGAAATGGGAGTGCCTGATCACCTCATCTGTCTCCTGAGAAATCTCTATGTGGGACAAGAAGCTACAGTTAGAACTGGATATGGAACAACTGATTGGTTCAAAATTGGGAAAGGAGTACGGCAAGGCTGTATTTTGTCTCCCTGCTTATTTAACTTATATGCAGAATTCATCATGCGAAAGGCTGGGCTGGATGAATCCCTAGCTGGAATTAAGATTGCTGGAAGAAATATCAACAACCTCAGATATGCAGATGACACAACCTTGATGGCAGAAAGTGAGGAGGAATTAAAGAACCTTTTATTGAGGGTGAAAGAGGAGAGCGCAAAATATGGTCTGAAGCTCAACATCAAAAAAAAAACAAAAAAAAACGAAGATCATGGCCACTGGTCCCATCACCTCCTGGCAAATAGAAGGAGAAGAAATGGAGGCAGTGAGAGATTTTACTTTCTTGGGCCCCATAATCACTGCAGATGGTGACAGCAGCCACGAAATTAAGAGACGCCTGCTTCTTGGGAGGAAAGCAATGACAAACCTAGACAGCATTTTAAAAAGTAGAGACATCACCTTGCCAACAAAGGTCCGTATAGTAAAAGCTATGGTTTCCCCAGTAGTGATGTATGGAAGTGAGAGCTGGACCATAAAGAAGGCTGATCGCTGAAGAATTGATGCTTTTGAATTATGGTGCTGGAGGAGACTCTTGAGAGTCCCATGGACTGCAAGAAGATCAAACTGAACCATTCTTAAGGAAATCAGCCCTGAGTGCTCACTGGAAGGACAGATCGTGAAGCTGAGGCTCCAATACTTGCTAGCGTGTGAAATGAGTGCAATTGTGCGGTAGTTGGAGCATTCTTTGGCACTGCCCTTCTTTGGGATTGGGATGTAGACTGATAATACATACATTAATAATGCATACATACATTTAACAACAACAACAACAACAACAACAACAACAACAACAACAAACAGGAAATAGAAAGGGAAGAGAGTAAAAGGACCAGGAAGAAAGGATGAAAGAAACTGATGGAGTGGGAATAAAGTACAAACTGAGTGTGAAAGGAGAATAAGAGGAGAAATTACTTTTTATAAGGTATCTTCCAAGGAAAAGGAATCATGGACAGAGGATTCCAGGATATATCATGGCTTATTTTTGTACTGGGGTGTTTATACTGCAGTATAAAACAAAAAACCACCCAAAAGTTAAGCACACAAACTGATCTTGGTTTCACTGACAGTAGGAGTCCACATGCATATTTAAACAAATCTAAGCTATGTATCTGTAATTAAATTTTATTTTTAAAATGAGTCAATAATTCCTCACTAAAGTTCTTTTTTGTTTATTTAGTATTCAGCAACGCTCAGTTCTCTGTTAAGTTGGTACGCTAATCCTAAACTGCAGTAAACTAAAGATTGATATTTTTAATTAGCAAATGCCAGGTGTTCATAGTGATAGCAACATTAAAGCTATGGAGAAAGAAATGCAGTGTATTGAGATTATACAGTAAACAAATTGGGAAAACTAGACAAAAAATTAGACAAAACCAAACAAAATTACAAGGATAAGTCTAATTGGTGCTCAAACTATACTCTCTATATTATTGCTATTATTTTCTGATCAACAGAATAAAATATATGACATTCAGAACATGAATGTCAACTGTACATGAATGGGTTCAAAAGGCTCAGGGATAGTTTTTAATAGGATGTCCGATTAACAAAGAATGGCCACTCATAAGCAGTAAATTGCTTAAGTGGAAGGGAGGGGTCAGAGAAGGGAAGGGTATTATTTGGAGATTTAATTTTACAGCTGTGTTGAACCAAAGGTGAAATGTTCCGAAAGGTCTGCAAATGCCATCTTGGTAGTCCAGATAACCCCAAACTAACTGGCAGTTGTTGCAAGAATGATTCACTTGCTTTAATACATGCTAATTGGCTTGGTTTGATGCTATGCTTATCTGTGGCTTGGGGTGCTGGGCTCTGAGCCCAGAAAGGGGAACTATCTATAAGATTTGGGCATTTGCCACCTATGCCCTCATCTGGTCAGGTGAAGCAATGGAAAGTCCTGGCCTAAGTGGCATATGCTGCTTTATGTATAAAGAAGGTATGAACGTTTGCATGGCCGTGGACCTCTCACTGTTGCAGTGTCCATTTGTAAAGGTTGTGTGTCTCTACAGGCCGTGCAGTAAATCTACATTTCCTTCTTCTAATAAAGCACTAGAACTGATCACACTCTCGTTTTTTCACATCCTTCTTACATATACCTGCCCCAAACCACTCCCATGAGCCCTGCTTTAGGCTGCTGGATCAGGACAACTGATCCTCCAAGTGTCCCTATTTTCCAGGGACAGTCCCAGATTTACAGAAGCATCCTGGTTTTTAATTTGATCCCATAATGTCCGCTTTTCCTTAAAACGTTGCCATTTTTCATCGGAGAAATGTTGGTCAGTATGGAGTTATGTGATCCTCAAGCCAAGGAGATACAAGGAGGAGATACAACCTTCAGAAGACATCTGAAGGCAGTCCTGTATAGGGATGGGTTTTTTTTTAATGTTTAATGTTTTATTATGTTTTTATTTATGTTAGAAGCTGCCCAGAGTGGCTGGGGCAACCCAGTCAGATGGGTGGGGTGCAGGTGATAAAAACTGTTATTGCTGTTTTGTTGCTGTTGTTGTAATCATTATATGGTGCTGGAGGAGACTCTTGAGAGTCCCATGGACTGCAAGAAAATCAAACCTATTCATTCTAAAGGAAATCAGCCCTGAGTGCTCACTGGAAGGACAGATCCTGAAGCTGAGGCTCCAATACTTTGGCCACCTCATGAGAAGAGAAGACTCCCTGGAAAAGACCCTGATGTTGGGAAAGATTGAGGGCACAAGGAGAAGGGGATGATGGAGGACAAGATGGTTGGGCAGTGTTCTCGAAGCTACTAACATGAGTTTGACCAAACTGTGGGAGGCAGTGGAAGACGGGAGTGCCTGGCGTGCTCTGGTCCATGGGGTCACGAAGAGTCGGACACGACTAAACAACTAAACAGCAACAATCATTATTAAATAGGACATCCCTATTTTTATCAGAGAAATGTTGGAGAGTATGCAATAACGCTTTGAGACGTTATGTGGCATAAACCAGCTGCACTACTTACTTGTCCGGCAATGTAATTAATCCAAATCCTGACAAGTGATCAGAAATGGGGCTCGTCTACAATTCCTGAATACGGTAACTGATCATTTATTTATTTATGGTCACTTGGATCCATATCTGTATCTCTACATCAAAATGAAAGCCAACAGCATATGATGTGAAGCAACAGAGGAAGTCAGAACACTGGTCCATCTAACACTGGTCCATCTGAGTGTAGCAGTGGCTTTCCAGGGTTTCAGCCAGAGGTGTTTCCCAACCCTTCCAGAAGATGCCAAGGATTGAAGCTGGGCCTTCTGCATACAAAGCAGGTGTTCTACACTCTAAATAGAGTGCTGGGCTTGGACTAGGTTAACTTGAGTTCAGCCATGGGCAAGTCATAGTTCTCAGCAGCATCAACCCTGAAGGATTGTTTTGAGAACAAGAAAGGGGATATCTCCACTTACAAGTTACATTTGTGATAAAGGATATTCATTTATATTCCACTTACCGGTACTCAGCCAGCAGAAAGCTCAGTGGTCAATAAAACATAATCACCACAGTATTTTGCTACCAAAAGTTATGGCCGTGGCACACTATTATTCAACTAGATCCTGTTGAAGTCATTAGGATAAGTCCAAGTCTAGCCCAAAATGTTCTACTATAAATTGAACAGATTAAAGTGCAAGTGTTAGGCAGCTTTGACAAAATATCCAACTGCATTAGCACACTTTGCATTTCTCTTCAAAATGTTCAAATTATCTTAGCTTTATCCCAGCTCTTTCTTGTAAGCTATAGCCAAGCCACATCATTTGAATGCCTAATAATCATCTCCAGCTCCTCCTGAACATATTCTAAGGACAACAGAAAAAGACTTGAGGAGATTAGCATAAGAGATACATGGATAAATTTCCAAAGGAACAACGAAGTCCTGTTGCTTCAAAGATTATCCATCTCTGTTATGCTGATCACCTCAAGGCCTTTTTCCATTTGCAAGTTCTCCTTAAAATACCTTCTTGAGGAGATGGTTGTTAGACATTCAAATGATGTGGCTGAAGCAGCACAGAATTTTTGTACCAATGACTTTTACAATTGGCAACATTGATTTGGCAAAGATACTGGCAGTGTTAATTTTTTCTTAATATATACTTTTTGCTATTTTCCTCACAGAAGATTCCCTCCATTTTCTGAAATGATACACACCATATTTTCTTTGCATGGGTGAGAGAGAGAGAGAGAGAGAAGGAAGGAGAGAGAGAAAAGAAAAGAGAGAGAGAAAAGAAAGAAAGAGAGAGAGAGAGAGAGAGAGAGAGAGAGAGAGAGAGAGAGAGACTCTTCTTGCATACTCAGTAGCAGTAAGGACAAGAAAGTGAAGGCACGAAATGAATACTTGCCTATCCTAAGAAACTCACAATAACCCCCTCTGCCTGTTACAGAACCATATGTACATGCTTATTCCTGTGCCATGCCTGGATCACCAATGCCAAGAGGCTCTGAATCAGCAAACCGGGTGGGGTGGGGAAATTGGCAGCAGGTTCTCTTTTAATGTAATATTTTGAAGAGTTTCCCTGTGTGCTATATTCCGAGAAAAGACCAGTGGTGATATCTGGCTATCCAAATGAGAACACCATTAAGCAGCAGAAGTAGTGATTGAAATGTGGAAAGCTCTAACAGCATCATAATTGTTCCAGGCACTGTGATGCTTTTAGCTGTTCCTGAAATGGCCTATTATAGAGAATCCATGCTCACCAAATTTAGCATGGACAGAAAAGCTGCTGTCACTTGGAGCATTTCGGGCCTTTTCTCCATTCCAAACACAGACAGAAATCTGAGATGAGGCAATGAGTTGCTTTAACTGTCGCAGGCACTTCCAGAAAATCAGTTATTAAAGTTGTTCTGTGTTCAAAAACCTATACAGATATACATTTAATGGAAGATATATTGTTCAAAGACTGCATATATATATATATATATATATATATATACACACAGTATATGATTTTCCATTCTCAGGCACATAGAATGATAGAATTTGTGGGGGGCATGTTGACCATTGTCCAACTCCCTGCTCAAAACAGGAAATCCAAAGGTAGAACAACGGCCAGCCACTGATGCATCACCAAAATGACAGAGTGCATCATCATCACACATAAAACACACACACAAAAACAACCAATTACACATAAAATTCGCATATGATAATGTTAGTGTGCCTATGAGTAGGGAAGAGAGAAGCAAAATTAGAAATGATTACTATAATTTAAACAGAAATGCATCTCACCACAGCAGGGAAGACTGTGACCAGCTGACAATCTATTCCTCCTCAGTCTGCAGTCTGGGTGCTGACTGTTGATGGGCAACTTCAAGAGCCCTCTAGATCTCCCTTCTTCTTCATTTTTACCTTTAAACCAAACTTAGGCCAGACAGTCCTTCAAATAGAGGACTGTCCTCTGCAAAGTAAAACCTATAACCACCCAACAAATGGCTGTCTATCTTCTTTGATGAGCAATAGTGAGGGAGAACCCACCTCCCCACTAAGTAATTGGTTCCATTGGCCAACTGCTCTTACTTGCCATCAAGTTATTTTTCACAAAGTTCAGCTGAGCAATACTTTCCTATAACTGCAGCCCATTAACTCTAGACTGGCTGGGGGAGCCCAGCTGGCTGATGCAGCTCTTGGTGGGTGGAGAGGAGCACTGGGCTAGGCCACACTGGGAGAACCTGCATGAGGGTGCTTGGTTTGCACCCCTCAAAAATTGTGCACCCGGGACCATGGCCCCCTTGGCACTCCCAACACTACACCCCTGGTTGGACTACTACTGTTATCAGCCCTGACCGTTGCCCATGGTGGTTGAGGCTGATGAGAGCTGGGAGTCAAACAACATCTGGAAGGATCATGTTGCCAAAAATCTGTGCTACATCATGCTGCTCTCACAGTTGTGACTTCTATGCTGCTTAAGAGACTGCTAAAGTGGCCTGAATAGCTGCTTTCCATGTTTTCACTGTAATATTTGTGGAAACTCTCAGGGAGTTAGAAACTAGCAAGGTCAAACTCCCTTTGACTTGATTTAATTCACTTTTTGAAACTCTCATAAGCTGAACTTCACCCTCGTCATGAAGAGGGAATGAGTCAATGAAGTGAGAGCAAGCTTTCCATCATCAGATCCCTCTTGTCTTGTTTCCCCATGTGGTCCTGCAGCCAGTTCAAGAAAGGGTCACAGTGATTGAGGAAGGGAGGTTTCAGTTCATACAATCCTTGCATACGATTAAATAGTCTTTTGCCTGTAAAGCACGTGCAGCTGCTCTCTTTTCATGCTGACAGAAGCAACAGATTCCATCCATGCTTCAATTCTGCACCTCCAAATGGCCGCCACACATCTCCCACATATGCAGAACAGTCTCAATGAGACTCTCAAAGCAAATACAACAAAGGCCAAAAGACAAGAGTACAATAAGAAGCAAATCAATCAATCAAAACAATGTTAGCACTGAAACAGTTGATGGTATCCATCTGTCTCAAGAGACAATGGCGTGCGCCTTTTAGGGGTGAAGTCAAACCGCTGTGTTAGCAGCACCAAAGTGTTTTCTCCGGGGCTCAAGCCTAGGCAGTATGTATGGAGGTCCGGGGCTGTCCAGATGACAAGAACCCCTTCTTGGCCTCGATGATGTGGTCCAAAGGAAGGCAGGGAAATACGTTTGGCACCAGCTTGGCTACAAGAGTTGCTGGAAAGAGGCACACAAGGTGCCATCCAGCCGTCTTAGGGACTCCACTCCAAATTTGTGTAGGCATTACTCCTTGGTCTTTTCTTCTCCTGAAGATATCCAGCAAGGCAGTGGAGGTTTAGGATCAGAGTTTTCCTCCTCCTAGATAGGCTACCCTCCCAGGTTGATATGCTTCACCCGCCCTTCACTTCTTTCTGCAGCACATGCAGAAACTGCCTTCCTGTGATGGCCTGGGATTCGGACTTGGATGCTGAACCTGAGGGATCCCAGCCTGCACAGGATTCCCCGCCTCCAGAACCAGCTGAGCCGGGGCTGGGGCATGAGCCTGAAGGGTCCTCACCTGTGCTGGGTCCTCAGATGCACGCTTCAGCTGAGTGTGCTCTGGCTTCTGAGGGGATGGAGGACCCATTGCCTGTAGGTGCTCCACTCTCAGCCCCGTCAGAGGAAGCTGAGGTTGCCTCTGGGTCCGATAACCTTCCAACATCTCCTGAGTTGCAGAGGCTCAGGGCGGAGAGGCGGAGGGAACTAAGTTCCCGTAGGAGGAGTGCTCGCCTCCAGGTCAGGATAGGCGAGTCACCAGAAGATCAGGGCCGCCATACACCTTGGGGCAGATAAAAGCCAGCCAGCCCCAGTCCCAAGTTGCGGGAGCAACATTGTTGGTTGCTAGTTACTGCCTGAACCCTGTCCTGCTTTGCTGCCAGAGCTCCTGACCCGCCCTGGCTCCCTGCTTGCATGCCTGTTCCTGACTTCACCCGACTCCCTGCCCTGCACCCAGCTTCAGCTACTACGGACTGCCTCCACATTGCACCTTTGACCACGGACCGGACTTGGACCTCACCTCTCGGGTAACCCATGGGACCAGCACACTTCCTCACCATTGGACACACTATTTGTCTCATCCACTCAATCCACTGGAGCATGTCTTTGCATGCAGGGGGAATCAAAATGATTTAACCCCCCCAATAACCAACTAACAAGGAAAAGAACTTTTCAATAGTTTTCTTATTGTTTAAATCAGAGGTTCCCAAATTTATTTGGCCTACTGTCCTCTTTCCAGAAAAATAAAATTTACTCAGAGCCTCCCTGGAAATCAACCTTATTAAGATCTATCAGCAGACTTGATCACTGGTTATAACTTGCATTTTGTGTGTTTATTTGGAAAATAAGGTAATCACTACAACTTTAACTCTGTGTTACATCAGTAAGCATCATTAAACAACAATTTCAATATTTTCTCAATCTTCTCTTCTTCTTTTCTGCTTCCACTGACCCCTTATTTTTATTCAATGCCCCCCAATTGCACCTGAGGCTACTACAACCCCCCCCCCCGATCATTCCAGCACACACACCCAAGGGCATCATAGAGTCCACTTTGGGAAACACTGGTCTAAATAATAAAAGTTCATCTATTGGATTTTTTTGTTGTTGTTAAGATTGCAATTGGGAGGGGGGGGGAGTTCCATCCAGGATTATTTTCAATACCGGTAAATATTTTTTATTGTAACATCTTGAAATTGAATTAATGCCCTGAATGGAGGTGAAGCAGTACTGTACCAAGTCCTATTCAAGAGCCTAAATGGTATGGATGATTCCATGTAAGTTTGTCTTTCTCATCCTCATTAACTGTGGCAGACAGATTAAAATGCATATTTTCCTCAAAACAGCTCTAGTCCATTGTTCCTAGGATTCAAATCTGACTCAAAATAGAAGTTGCAATAAAGGAAAGATTTTTGACTCCTACGCATGACATTGCACCTTGTTCCTTTGTGACATTGGGAAAAGGCTGCAGCTCAGCATCAGAGCTCATGTGAAAAAAATCACAGTTTAATCTTTGGCCTATCCAGACAGCTCTGCAAAATTCTCCTATATGAAACTCAGCTGGAACAAGAAACTGCTTACCTGTTGGCAGTAGGGCAACAAGGATTAATGCTAGTTGCCGTATAACCACCCCACAATTAAATCCGAATGAATACTCAGCAAAGATTGGGCATAGTGTAACCTCTGTAAAAGCTCTGTGAAAGCAAATCAGGATGAATGCTCAATAAACAGGTCTGGCAAATTTATTCATCTGGCGAAGCCCCTAGTAAGCATCACCCTGCTCATGGTGAACAGGTTGTACTCTCACAAGTACAACTGAGCAAGTTATGTGTGTGTCGGTTTGTGTGTGTATATGACAGGCACTCATTTCGTCATTTTCATCAGATATACAGTGCCCAACAATCCAGTATCTTTCAACAAATATTAAACACACAGACAGAAACAGTTTCTAGATGACTATGGGTCACCTTTCCTCAAAGTCAAAACGAGAAGATGTCTTGTAAGCATATATTTTATTACGCTAGTCAAGAAAGACATTGTCACTAAAAACCAATCTTGCTTTGTATTTTCAGCCCTGGAAAAAGGATCAGAAGACCCTGAGCAACAAATTCAGCAGCATGTTCAACATTAGCACTGACATTTCACAACTCTTGCCTTTAAGCATCGAGAAGAGACTTTCTGTTTTCCAAGATATATCTGACAAATCGAGGAAAGGAAGGACGGTTGGGTGGCAGAAGGATGCTGCAAAATTAATGTCTGCTGGCATATTTTGCTTCATGCAAACAGCTGACTGGAGAGTACCTAAGCATCTCTGCAGTTAGAATGAACCATAGCTTGGACCTACATAGCAAATGTCTAAACGTAACAAAATGTAGTAGTCAATAGATTTAACTGAATTAACCACACATATTTCAGCTTTAGTGTGGAAGCAAAGCTCAAGGTTTCGCCACAATTGTGCACTTTTCCCTTAAAGCACCAAATTTACACCATTTATCCATAGTGATGGTTGTCAGATACTGGGGAATTTGGCGTTGTCAATGTGAGTTTGTGCACAGCATGCCAGTCATCTCCCTAATTTAAGAAATGTCAACCACAACCTATAATAGTACGGTATTGTTTCTAATGGAATTGGTATGCAGAGTTCTTTCTAAGGTATGAACTTTCCAAACAACTCTTGCAGCTTTTGCAGAACCCAAAACAGCTAAGCAACGAGGTAAAAGGGGAAAATGGAGTGGAACTGATGAACAATTCCAGTTCAAAGTATACTGTCATACAATTAAACAATAACAATATCCTAGTGGTTTCTACAGGGAATGCCTGTAGGAGGACCTACGGAGAGCAGAATTCAATATATTGTTTTTGTACAGTTGTGTAACTAGTTTTGAATAATAATGTGACTAATATCAAGATAATTACTATTTGCAACTCTATTAATGTAAAAGGTTTGACCTGGTGTGCTCTGTGGTTTCAGAAAAGAAGTTCCATTTGTGAACAGAAAAATACTCAGTTTATTCATTCAAAGTATTTCAACTTGCCCTTTTCAAAATCAGAGCAGTTTTCAACATTTGAATTAGTGCAGGTTATAGAACACCCAGATTAAAATCAAGTTTCAACTAAGGAAAATGTGTTTAGCTGTTTTCTAAAACCAAATGAAGAAGAACCTTGGCAAGATTCCCTGCAGAGGAAGTTAAAAAAAAAGGGGTGGAAACATTGCAAATACCTCTGACTATAATCCTCTGAATGCTAGGTTACATCCAACTAACTTACACTCAAAGCAGACTCACTGAAATTAATGGACCCAAGTTAGTCATGCCCATTAATTTAAATAGGTCCCATTTTGCACAGTGGGGCTTATTTCTAAATGAACTATCACCCTTTATCCACGCTATTGTTGCCAAAGACCATCCCCAAAGACAAGGCCTTTGTGGGCTCAAGGGCTCATTTGTTGATGCTGGGTGTCCATGTCTCTCTTGGGCCATTCAGAATTCACATCAGCTGCATCACCAGTCCAAGTCAGTTGCGGTAAAATGAAAATCCTGTTTTGCCTTCTTGTTCCCTCTGCACTTCACTGCTCTTTCTGCATATCTGAGTACACAGAGCAGGTGAAATAATTAACAAAACTACATGTCACGTAATTTTGCTAAAGTTTAACCTTAAATGGTATTAGCTAAATAAATCAAGAAACACATTTATTTTGCCTTTCCCTTCTTGTGTCCTCTGCTTAATGTGAATTAACTCTGTAGAGAAAAGCTTCACTGAAATACAGAAAAATGGAATAGGTCAATTATGCAAGCACATCTAATCAGTGTGCTAAGTGAGCCACTGGTAAGGTTGATGGATTTATTCATGTGCAAGAAAAGTTAAGGTTTGAGCCCATAAGGAACTAATCTTTGTGAGCTAAATTTAACCACCTGATCAATATCTGAATGGCTTGATAGAGCAATGTATTCACAGAGGACTTACAACTCTTGTTTTTAAATAAATATACCAGTGCATTAAGTCAAATATTGTCTTTCCCCTACCAGAATCACTCATATAAACTCTATATTATAGCCTTGGATGGATTCTCTCCATCTATTTATTGTACTTACATCAAAACAATTCCAGCACTTCAGATATTTGCATTTCTTCTGTCATTTTATAGTTCCATATCTTGAATAAGCAGATGACTATCCATTCCTAGTATGATCCCTCCCTCCACAGATTCTGTATGCTTATACTGTATATAAATATGTATCACAGCCACCCCCTATCCTCCAATATAAAGGACAGAGAGTGCTATTATGCTTGTGTCCTGCTGGTGGACTTCCCCTAGGCATCTCGTTGACCATGGTGAGAACAAAATGCTGGAACACAAAATCCAGTAAGGATTTTCTTATCTTCCTGGGTTCAGAACTGCCATAATTCAGTGGGTCGTATCTGCCTAGGCTTCCTTCTATACTGGTGTATATTTGATGGGCATATCTGAGGGAGCAGAGGATCTCTTCCCTCTGACATCTGAACAGTCTGCTGCTCTCACCTGTTCTGTGCAGCACTGGTGATTGATGAAGGGCATCAGTGCAAATGATGCAATGATGCAAAACGCCCACTCCCATGTCCTTGGAATATGATATTGTTTCTATTGTTATCTTTTTGGATAAGAATGAGAAGCAGCATACTTATTTGTCAATGCTTCTGTACTCAAAACTGCTGTGAAAATAATACACATCATTTTGGGCCAGGAAACCAACATGCTTACAGTGAATACTTTGCATTACATACAGTTAGGGCTGGGGGAGGAATATGGATCTATGGGCCAAAAGAAATCAGAATCTAACTAATTTGAGCTGGAGCCCAACATGTGAAGTGCCCCACATTGGATATCCCTGGACTACATCAATATTGCACTGGTCCAGAAATGCAGTGCTTGTGTTTTTATCTATTTCAAGCCCTATCACTTAATGCTCCATTCTTATTTGCCCTTCATGCTATTTGATGATACTGCCTTTGATATGCAGCCTACTGTTTTGATTGCTAAGTACATATTTCAGGAGAAAGCAACACTCCTATTTCTGTTTCCATCAGGCCACAGCTTGTCATAGGGGTTAGGCTGAGGTGCAATTTTGTATTTTGAAGTGTTACTTATATTGGGTAAGCCATATTTATTCTGAGAACAGAACAGCAATAAGATACTGTCAAGATTGCATGTGAAAAGATTTGTGGTTTTAAGATTACAGGAAACTGCTGAGGATCAGGATGGAAGTCTAGACAGAAATCTGGGGGAGTGACACTCCATGTCAGATCTCACACCAAATTGTTTGACCTCTCCATATCCTCAAGCTTAACAAGATGCAGCACACACAAATCAGAGCATTCAGTGAGCCCCAACTGCTCAATTTAAGTGAATGTGTTAAAATAGGGAGAGATTGCAACTGATGTTCATATACAGTGTTTTTTATTTTTATTTTTAAATAAATGTTTTAATTGTATCTACACATAGAAAACCTATAAAATATCGACAATACTGAAGCAAATGTACAAATATACTTGTGGTCTCTTCAATTTATACATATTGATTTATTTATACATCTGTGAAGACATGTGCTCTAACCTGTGAACCACCATTCTCAACTGGTAGGCTGAAACCTACAAAGGATTGTAATATGTTTTGGCTCGCATGGCAACTAAAATAAAATACAATTTGTGGCAAACTGCAACTCGTGGGACTGCTTCAGCTAACCCGACAGAAACCTACATCTGAACTGAACAAACTTTGTGGGTTCAGTATAATCAGGCAGCAGCCATGGGAATCTCCATGCACCGCACAATGTTTCAGGCAAGTTGTCATTATTCCTCAAAGAACTCCCTTATCTGGTTAAGGATAAAGCAGAAGACTTTCCCCCCTGCTGCTCCTAACTGCAGGACTAGATCTCTTGAGTTACAGGGGGATAAATTTTGGTTCACTTCTTGACAGTAAGAGCAGTTCAACAATAGAATCAATTATCAAGAGGAGTGGTGGTCTCTCCTTCCTGGGAGGTCATCAGGCAGAGGCTGGGAAGCCATCTGTTGGAGATGATCAGGCTCTGCTTTCCCTTCATCAAGCAGGTGGCAAGTGGTGAAGTGCACCTGTCTCTCTCATCATGGACTTCCAGGTGGGATTTAAAAACATTCCAATTCACCCAGGCATCTGATGGTTGAAAGATTCTGTTCCTAGCAACCTTGAAATAATTAGTTGTGAGGGCATGTGGCTTTTTAAAATGTTTGTTAATGTCCTTCATTGTTTTTATACACTTTACAATAGGTTTTATTTTGAACTTTGGTGTTTATTGTGCTTCGTTGCTAGCTGCCCTCAGCTCCTTTAGGAGGACGGGTGGGATAGAAATTCAATAAATAACAACAACAACAAATGCATGGTCCCCTGAAAATAGACAATTCAATGAAACCACAAGAAATGCTCTAAAACTGAGATCCAAACAGTGCATTTCTATATCACAGAGTCAACTTTTCAACTGTGTCGTGCATCTTGAAATCCCTTTACCGAATTCCAAAATGGCACAAAAACACACGGCTTTCTTGAAGTGAATAAACCTCTGGATGTGTTTCAGTTAAAAAAAAAACTGCACTCAAAAAACCAGAAACATCCCATGGGCATCAGCATTTGCACAACACAGGCCTTCCTCGGAACATCTGTATTTCATTCTGATTAGCAGTCTGGTGATATAAAATACTGCTCATTTGTTTAAATGTGTTTCTGCACTTTTCTTCATGTAAAAACCTATGAGATTTGATAACTTTTATGTTAGCAAAGATAAAAGCCAAGAGCCACAAAGAGACTTAAAAAAGGACTCCACATTTAAAAAACAACAAATCAAAGAGTCTTCACTCAGCATCAGAAATACATGAATCTCAGTATCAGATGAGCCTTCTGCACTGTAGAATGAGACAGCACAATGGAAAGGACAGCAATCAACTGACCTGAGTACGTAGAGCAGCTCAAAGGAGAAGCAACAGGGGTGCTAACTCCTGGGGATCCAACCCTTTGAGCCCCCCAAATGTTGGGGGTAAATCAGGGCCAGCGTGACTTTATTGGCCAGCTCCTTCTCCTCCTCTTCCTGCCACGGAAGGGAAGGAGGGGGAAAGCAGCACTCGGCCGATGGTGGCAGCAACAGCAGGAGGAGCTACTGGCCACTGAATCTGTGCTACAACTGCATTTGGCTCCACCCCTGGCTCCTCTGTCATCCTGAAGCGATGTCAGGACGTTGCACATGCAACATTGCCCCTCCCCATCTTCCTCACAAGTTGGCACCTCTGCTGAGGAGCACCTCAGTAGCTAGACAGGTTTGTGTGGAAGAAGGCAGTCTTGTAGACAACCCAGCCCCATCCTATGAGAGGGCTTTATAGGCCAAAATTGGCACCTTGAATTGAGGCTGAAAATGGAACGAGAGTTGGACGTGATGACTCATCAACTGGATAGCCCGGGTGGTTAGAGTGTGGTGCTGAAAACAGCAAGGTAGAAGGTTTGGTCACCATCAGGGACAGCTCCATATTTCTGCACTACAGAGGGTTGGGCTAGATCAGTGGTTCTTAACCTTGGGTCCCCAGATTTTTTGGCCTACAACTCCCATGATCCCTAGCTCACAGGAGATCCTCAAGATCCCTTCCAACTCTATGATTCTGTGATTCAAGATGCCCTGAAGACATACTTTATTTGAGAGCTGTCCAGTCCAAGATCAGGAAAACTGAGCAGGCACAAAACACCTTGTGCCTTCCCCACTACCAGTGAGATATATCTTATTTAAATTTCAATTATGGTAATTTAAAATTTGAATTTATATATAAATTACCATATGCACACTTTATGCAAATTCAGGCCCTCTTTTGCAGCGATGCATAACTGGTCCCCATATGGTCATGGCTGGCACACCAATCTTAGAAAGCAGGTTCTTGAAAATAAAGGATCCAATAGCACCTCCAGGATTTCGTTTTATTTCACAAGATTTGTATACTGCTTGATTGCAATAAAACCCAACACAATTTGAAATTATCAGCAAAAAACAACAACTATCCCAAACATCCAAAAGCAGTTAATAATAAACTAAAACCAGATTAAAACATGTGGCAACATTCTAAATGTTTGGACTATGAACCTGAACCTTCTGGGTGAGTGCAACTGCATCCAAAAACAGGCCAAACTCAAGGCACATGAACCATGTATGAAGATCATCTTCATCCTATCTGAATGGTGGATGCTCAATCTACTGGCTCTCAACCAGTCCCAAACACTGACTTTCTCAACAGGCCCAAAGAAAAATATTTGGTTCCACAAACTAAGAAACACTTAGATATTTTAGTAATTGTTGTTGTGGTTGTTGTTGCTGTGGTGTTGTTGTTGGTGGTGGTTGTTAAATTAACTGAGGTATTCCAAATGATTATTAGCAGAAAACCTGGAGGTAATCCGAAAACCTGGAGGTAATTTGTCCTGATACAGTAAATTAGGAGAAGTTCAAGATAAAATTGCCATCATTCAATGACAGACCATCTGCTTTGCGTGAAAAAGGCCCCAGTTTCAATCCCCGGTATCTCTAAGTAGCAATGGAAAATATTGTTGCCAAAAATATTCAAGACTGCTAACAATATCTCAGTGAAAATTCAATAAAACAAAAATACCAACCTTAACGATACAAGCCAAAATCAAGTCCTGTCTGGCAGAACGCCATGGCTCAGTCCCCAGTATCTCTAAGCAGCACTGGGGGAGACTCTTGTCTGAAACTGTGGAAAGGCACTGCCAGCCAGAGTAGACATAACTGAGATGAATGGACCAGAATTCTGACTTGGTATATGGCAGCGTCTTACGTTTCCTGTGTGAAGGTCAGCCAGTGCCATTTAGCATTTCAGAGGGCATTTAAAATATGTCCTTTCCCCTTTTAAGTTGTCAGGCTTTACAAGAACATGAGGATTTCTCATGCACCCCCAGAGTTCTTACCCATATGGGATTTTAACTGAGGGACTAATTATGTGTATTTTTTCTGAGCAGATTCATCAGCTGCACATTGCCAAATAATGATGTGTGTTCCATAATGGTAAAATAGACATATAGAGCAAAAAAAAAAGTATTTCAGATACATTATATACACCGTGTTCAGGCAGAGCCGTGTTCAGGCAGAGCCAACACAGAACACCAAAAACAACACAATCCACAGGGAGCAAAACTTCAGCAGAACTTTGCAACTGCACCTTTATCTGTACATTAATTATCAAGAACTTTTTGTTGGGTGCATGTGCAGCATCTATTCCGCTGCTAACATAAAAAAAAATCCAGAACTCTTGGCAGAATCAGAAAGCAGGAGAACCAAAGGGACACTGGGATGTCAGAACAATACAGTGGTACCTCAGGTTACATATGCTTCAGGTTACATACGCTTCAAGCTACAGACTCCACTAACCCAGAAACAGTACATCGGGTTAAGAACTTTGCCTCAGGATGAGAACAGAAATCGTGCTCCAGCAGCAGCAGGAGGCCCCATTAGCTAAAGTGGTGCTTCAGGTTAAGAACAGTTTCAGGTTAAGTACGGACCTCCGGAACGAATTAAGTACTTAACCCAAGGTACCACTGTAAAAGGTATGTGGATAAGTAACAGAAATCTAACAAGAAGAATAAACAGACAAACAAATCATTGTGATTTGTTTGTTTGTTTGTTTTTTGGATGGGGAACAAAATGTAAATCTCTTTGTTTTCATTTTTATTGCTAAAATACAGGGCATGTGTGACAATTGGTTATTACTAGGGCTTCTTGTTTCAGCCAGAACTCACCGAAACTCAGTTCCGGCATCTTTCAGGTGAGCACCATTGCCATTCTAAGAGAACAAGGGAAGCGTTCATGGTGAGTTCAGCCATGGTGAGTTCAGACAGTAGAGTAAACAGACACCTTGTGTTAATATTTTCTCAAACTGAAAGTATACATCAATTAAATAATAAAAAAAGATCTCATCAGAGGAGGGGAAATATACAAAAGGAGCATTGGCCTCAAGAAAATGATGGGGAATATTACCTATTACTGTTTTCCCCTCGTATCAAGAATCATAGAACTGTATAGTTGGAAGGAACCACAAGGGTCATCTAGTCCAACCCCCCTGCAGCGCAGGCATATTTTGCCCAAAGTAGGAATTGAACCCATGACCCTAAGATTAAGAGTCTTGCTTATGAGAATGAAAGTTATATCTATCAACAGACACATCAAGCAGTACCCATTTATGTATTCCTTAATTCATCATTGTTTGTTATGCTATAGTACATTTAGTCCTTCATAATGTTAATATATAAGAGCATCCTTGTGCAAATTTGTAAAATCAGTACTTATAAGTCCTGCCAAATTATCCACAGCATCTTAGTTTACACGTCTTTTGCTCTCATTCCTTTTGACAACCACTTGCTTGATTGAGCGGCTAACATAGCCTGGCATTACCTATGCCAGTTCAGATTTATATTCAATATGCTGAAGGCTACAGCTGCATCCTTTTGCTAATGAATAATCTGAGGGAAAAGGCTTCAAGGAAAAGGCTCTTTTTAATACCTTGGAATTCCTGAATACCCCTGTCAACAGCTTGATATTAAATGAAAAGAGGGTGGAGGCAGAGAAGGAAAATAAACCACATATGTACGGTAAGTGTTGTATGGAAAAGTTAACTCCACTGAAATCAATGACATCAAATTATTATTTATTACAGCAACTTCAGGTATGACTTAGTCCCCACCTGCACTATGCATTTAGAGCAGTACCATACCACTTAATGAACAGTCATGGCTCCCCCCTTAAAAGTACTGGGAACTGTAGTTCATTAAGGATGCTGTGAGTTAGGAAACCCTTATTCTCTTCCAAGACCTACAATTCCCAGAGTAGTTTAACAATCAATCTCTTCTCTCAGGGAACCCTGACAATTGCAGCTCTTCAAAGAGAAAAGGAATCTCTTAAATCTCAGCACACTTAACAAACTAGAGTTCCCAGGATTCTTTGTGGGAAGCCATGACTCTTGAAAATAGTATGATATTACTTTAAATACATAGTACAGACAGGGCCTTAGTTGGATATCACCTCTTGCGTCTGTATTGGTCAAAAGCATGAATTAACCTCGAATCATTTATTTATAGCACCTATAAATTCCCTTCCTCTCCCATAAGATCAAAGTTATGTATTAAAAAAGAAGACATTAAAACCATGCAAGGTATAGGGGGAAAGGCAGCATGGAATAGCAAAAGAGAAATAAACAATAAACAACAACATACTGAACCTCTCATCCCAGTTTCATTCAGAAACATACTTTTCATACGTAGTTATTAAGCTATCTAGGCTGCATTTATGAGACTCAAGAAGAAAACAAAACTGATCCAAGTTGCCGGCTGGGGTTCAGCTTGGCGAACTGGTTAATGCCATTTACCTCAAATTAGTGAATGGTCACGAATATTTTTCACTTCTTCAAGATCTTCACCAAATCTTATTTACTGCCATTAGAGTTGCTTGTCAAAATTCAGTTACATTTCATGGGACCACATACATTACACAGTTCTTCTTTTCTTTTACACAGTGGCTACATATTGATGAAATTATTTTCTGGTCCTGCTCAGTATCCTCAAGGATCCACCACAGGGACAGCGAAGCAACTGCACACGACTCTGCTCTAATGCACATTCACAATTCTACAGTATCTGCTTAAGTTAAAATAATGTAGTTCACCTCAATTCACTACACTCATCACTTTTCTTATTGAAGAGATCGAGGAAGCTCCACTGAGGAAATGAGAAAGGACTGTGCTCCCCACTGGCTTAGGGCTACTACTGCAACACACACAAACACAAGACTAGTCCGAAGGGATCATGGGAACATTGCCACTAGCTTATGACTAAAGCGATATTTGAAATTACTATTATTATAAATATGAACATAGGAAGAGCCTGCTGGATCAGAACAGTAGCCCATCTAGTCCAGCCATAGGAGTAAACTCCTAAAGGCCAAAGTCCCTTCTCCCCCTCCAATAAAACACTTAAGCCCTCCTCTGCCAGTTGATGGGTATTGCCATTCAAATGGTGCGTGTGCAGGGATTACCTCTTCCCCTCAATATTTTATTCAACCTGACACACTTGAGTTCAGCATCCTATTCTCACATTGGCCAACCAGATGAACGGAGTGCAACAGCACTCTTCCCCCCACCCCACCCCACATTTTCCAGCAACTGGTGTTCAAAAGCATACAGCTGCCAACAATGGAAAAGCCACTACCGAAGGTAGAATTATTACATGAAATAAATACCAGTCAGACTAATCAAGCTCTTGCGTTGAAGAGTACTGACTGCTCATTTTAGCCTTTCTGGAAAAGTCCCCCCACCCCGCTCCTGTAGCCTTAATACATGTACAGTGGTGCCCCGCAAGACGAATGCCTCGCAAGATGGAAAACTCGCTAGACGAAAGAGTTTTCCGTTTTGGAGGTGCTTCGCAAAACGAATTTCCTATGGGCTTGCTTCGCAAGACGAAAATGTCTTGCGAGTTCCTGCGGGGTTTTTTCCCCTCCCCCCCTTTTTCTAAGCCGCTAAGCCGCTTATCCGCTAAGCCGATAAGCCACTAAAAGGGGCTAAGCCGCTAATAGCGCTAATCCGCTAAGCCGTCAATGGGCTTGCTTCGCAAGATGAAAAAACCGCTAGACGAAGAGACTCGCGGAACGGATTCTTTTCGTCTTGCGAGGCACCACTGTATCCTGAATCTTTATTTAGTTTTTAATAATACTGGTCAGACATCATCAAAAGTAGCACAAAGTAAACAATAGTGGACAAGATAAAATGCTACACCGCACCCAGCAAGTAACCCTACCATTTCCTAAGTGTAATCAGAACTACGAAGTCTCAGTTGGCTGAAACATCTCAACGTAAGATCTTTTCTTTCTTTCTTTTAAAAAAAGCATCCATTTGATGAATATACAAAAGGAAAATCTTACCTCTTCCCACTGGTGAATGTATCTTATTAATCTTGAAAGCCGTAATAAACGCAGCAGACTGAGGATTTTTGTGAACCTTACAATACGAAGTGCTCTAGCAGTCTTGTAGACTTCTGAGTCCATCCCTTTTTCTACAATGAGAAAGATATAATCCACTGGTATTGATGAGATGAAGTCAACCACGAACCAGCTCTTTAAATAATTCATCTTGATGACTTTGGGGTCCAGGATTATCTCAGAGCTGTCCTCATTAACAGTGCCAGTTCTAAAGTTCATGATCAAGTCCAACAGAAACACAGTATCTGATGCTACATTGAAAATAATCCACGGTGTGGTTGTCTGCTCTGTGAAGAATGTGATCCCAACAGGAATAATGACAAGATTTCCAACCATCATGATAAGCATTATTAAGTCCCAGTAAAACCTAAGAGAAGATAGAAAACACAATAATTGAACAAAGCAAAAAATATTATTTTCTTGCAGTATAATTAAATTATATATTATAAGGCTTTTAAAAATTAGAAGAGATGTGATTATAACACAGATAACCATCAATATGCTGTCCTAGACAGCAGAGCATATTGGTAAATATCTACTGCATTCATGTTTGTTGCATGAAGTGCCCTTACCTTCAAAAAGGCAGGAAACTTTTCTTGGTCAAATGCACGGACAGTACAGTGATACCTCAGATTAAGAACTTAATTCATTCTGGAGGTCTGTTCTTAACCTGAAACTGTACTTAACCTGAAGAACCACTTTAACTAATGGGGCCTTGTGCTGCTGCTGCACTGCAAGAGCACGATTTCTGTTCTCATCCTGAAGCAAAGTTCTTAACCTGAGGTAATATTTCTGGGTTAGTGGAGTCTGTAACCTGAAGCGTATGTAACTCGAAGTACCATTGTATAGCCCAATGCGGTCTCTTCCAGATGTTATGGAACTACGACTCCTATAAGATCTTATTACTGGCTCTCATTGGAACCAATGGGAGTTTTAGTCCAAAACATCTGGAGGGCACCAAGTTGGGAAAGGTTAGCATTTAACATTGCCATTTATATCAGATTGTCTGTGTTGGATTGAGGAAAAAACACAAGCTATAGTCCCATTGACTAAATTTTAAGTGTAGGTAGCTAGCTTCAGTATAAATGTGCATGGGAGCACAAGTCCAGGCCCCACTCAATAGAAGGAGCAGGAGAACTGCCATGTGCAGCAGGGCACATGAAGAAAAAACATGTGGTCATCTCAAGAGTCAAGGAGTCCTGTAGAAACATTACATCCAGAATCTAAAATTACCCGACTCAGCCACTAGGCTAAACAGAGCAACACTCTCTTAGTACTGCTGCTCTTCTGGAAAACTCTGCTTAGGGATGAATACCATTGGTTTTTAGCAAGTGTGGGGTTTTTAATATATATATATATATATATATATATATATATATATATATATATAATCTCAGAAGACATTTGAATGACAAGTTGGTAGATTGAATTCTACTGCTATTTCCTGTTCAATGAAATAAAGCTTTAAAGGAACACCGTTGTTTAAAAATATTAAGGATCCCTGACATCCATGTGTGATCTGAACTAATCAGAGGGCATCAGAATACTAAATTCTGCAACCACTGTAAAACTCTCTCCTTGAATAGCACAATTGCAAAACACAAACTTTCTTGGTCATATGATTGGGAGAGATCTTTTTGATGGGGATTACTTGTTAAGACAAAGAGAGAGAATTCCTGCTATTATATCCAGAGAGTATAAGCAAGTTCTGCCATTCCTCCCTACCAGTTGACTGGCATATGGAATAAATGCAGCATTGTGCTGAAGAATTAGCTTATCATTCCATGGCATATTTGAAAGGATGAGTTGCATTTGGTAGATTTTTTCCCCCAGCCTTCCTGTCAAAACCTATCAATGTGTTTACATAAAAATGAACTGGTGCCTGCTGTTAATCATGAACACTTTGGCAATGAAATTCACTCTTGGTCTCCCTCCAAATGCAAAGCCAAAATGTACCAGAATAAGCTTAATGACAAATGGACAATATATAGCCTGCTCCAGTTTCTATGTATCTTCTTCTTGCTTTCCAGCCCATAACACATGAGTAATATATAGCCTGTCCACTGAGAAAATGGAGCACTTGTGCTCAGTGGAAGGCTCTTACAGAGAACATAGGAACTGCCTTATACAAATCAGACCAGTATTCTGTCTAGATTAGTTTTGCATATTCTCTCCAGCATTTCAAGCAAGAATATTTTTCAGCTCTACCTTCAGATGCTGGGACTGAGACGTTTCTGCATGCAATTCATGCACTCTACCACTGAGCTATGGCCTGTCCTCAGAAGGTGTTGTGGCCATCATCCATGCTGTGAAACACAGCATGTATGACACACTTTTTAGAGTATTATAATGTTGCTATGCTATGTTTGCCAATGTGCATGATGTCTAAAAGAGCCACTAACCCCACAGCCACAACAGACAAGGTTCACTCAGTTGTGGGAAGCAGCCTGCTAGGAAAAGTTGCCCATCCTTGCACCAAAACCTAAGGGCCACATTGTTTAATTTCAGTTTCAACAATTTCCATCCTATACCCAGATGTACCTCGAAGTGGTTCACGATAAACAACTGCAAACCATGAAATATGATGTTGCAAATATAAACAAGCAGTTAAGATAATGCTCACTGGAATAAACGTTACCTATGCATGCAAGCAACAAATAAAGGATAATATGGAGGGAGGAACCAGGTATGCCATATTGATGTCCTAGGAGGAAAATGTGGCATAATAATGAATTGGGTTCAGAATGACTGCATGGAAACAAAGTATATTATAATGTTGGAATACATTAGCCATTTTAAAAAAAAAAGGATTGCTGGACAAAAGCAATTCCTGAACGATTGTTCTCAACATACTGAGAACAATCATTTCAGCAATAAAAGTTGGCATTGGCCGAAACACCTTTCAAGTAATCAATACACTTCATATACATTATTTTAATTAACATGTGAAAACATTTAGGGGCTGAAGTAAAAGCTTGCCCCTTTTCAACCTCTGCAATGTCAGTAGACAAGGCTTCTGCTTCTCGTGAATTTTTTGTTTTCACTTGAAGGATGCTCTCTCACAAAAGGGGAATGCACCGACACATGCACAAAATCAGGAATTTCAACTCATCAGTATTCAAGTGTATCTTTAGCAATGAACACCACTCATAGCTAATGTGAAATCAGGGCCTATCTAAATAACAGTCAAGGGCTTAACAAACACCAAGTAATTAATGCTGTTACGTTCACTATACTGTGAAGTGTTACATAACCCCAAGTGATATTATATTAATACAGAACACATTAGTGAAGGGCACACACACACACAAGCAGGAAGGTTTTCAGATCAATTTCCTACAGTTTACTTCCTTCCTAAAGCCAAATATTTACACTTGAAATTCCAATTAGAACAGGCACCCCCAAACTAGGTCCTCCAGATGTTTTAGGACTACAGTTCCCATCATCCCTGACTACTGGTTCTGTTAGCTAGGGATGACAGAAGTTGTAGTCCCAAAACATCTGGAGGGCCAAGTTTGGGGGTGCCTGAATTAGAACAATTGAGCCACTTTCCTATCCCTACCAAATTGTTTTATGCTGGAGAGAACTGTCTTTCACACCTTACTTTAATAATAAAAAGTACATTTACATAGCGCTTTAAGGTATTCACAGCATTTCACATACATTCTTCCACAAGCAGTAACATTTGTCCCTTTTACAATACAATGCTATTATGCATGTCGACCTAGAAGCAATCTCCATTGAGTTCAATGGGCCTTACTCCTGCATGAATGTGTATACAATGTGGGGCTGCAGAGTGAGAGGAATTGCTGGCAATTGTTTCCCACCCTATTCCCCTGACAGAAACTTTGCCATTAGCTGAGCAACATCTATGGATGCAACCCAGTGCTGACATTTTTAAGTTAATGGGATTATTATTATTATTATTAACTTGGCTGCATTCAGCAATTCCTGTTCTCAATAAATGCTGCGGAAAGATTGCCAACTCACACATCTTATGGTGTGGGCCATGTATCTGCATGCAAAGAAGCTTTGTCAAGCTCCGAGCCAAAGCTTGCCACTTCATGACTATTGCAGGGTGGGAAAGGAGATGTCTCATTGTTAAGCAATTTTCTGCTTTTAAAAACATGCATTTTAAAGGAATGTAGGCTTATTATTTGCAAGGCCATGCATAGAGAAAAAGAACTGGTAAAATGTCAACTTTGTTCACGGCACTGACATTCAAATTATTTCTGGGGGTTTGTAGATACTACCCTGTCCTTCAGTATTGATCTAATTATTTCACATCTCAATGCAATATGGTATTTCATGGCATGCTGTAGGGAAGTACTTTTAACTCTCGAATCTCTTGTGTTGCATTTTCTCTAGGTTTGGACTTCAGCAGTTCATCTGCGGTCCCTGCAGCAAAATTCAATATGTGCCCAGACATGTGCAGATACAACCCTGTTACCTGCCATAACAGGGGGAGGGAAGAACCAGATTTTTGGCACATTTTGCCTTTTGGTTGCCCAAATATTCTCTATCTCTCTCACACATATGCACAACCAAATCATCTTAAAGAAAATGTCACCAAATGTCTATCTCCCTTCTATTTGGTCTAGAGTAAAATTACTCCTTAGCCAACAGGCTGCAGGCAGAAGCACATTAAATGCCTGAATGACTCTGGTATAGAATTCAGCCACCGCTTTTTCATTTCCTGGTCCATTCCCATGGCTCTTACAGAAGCTGTGATACATAGAAAATAAAACCAGGCATGGCACATAACACGTGTGTCTTGGACTCTGCAGTAGGGCTGGGCGATGTATTGATACATCGTCCAAAATCAGTTTTAAGTCCACATCGTGATAATGGTTTCATAATATCTGGCATGGCGATATATCGCGAAGCACAATGTGTATGTGCTTTGTAAAAAAAATCACAATATGGGGAAAACTCTGAAGACAGTCATTACTTCTCTCATGATTCCTGCTGCTCCTGTTGCTCTGTACTATAAATTAACAGTTGTGACAATATGTAACAGTAAAATGTATGTACAATATGTAACAACAGTTGTGACAATATGTAACAGTAAAAATGAATCCGTTTTAGACCCCTAAGTAGTAGCAGTTGCCAGGATATTATGCTGTTCACCTCTACACAGTTACATCCCATAATACAGACATTGTGATATACCACTATATTGACATGTTTATCTGGTGATATATCACAATGTTGAAAACCAGATGTCGCCCAGCCCTACTCAGGAATCTGAGCCACTACTTGAGTACAAACTGTAGCTGAGAAGCTGCTTTCAGATATCAAACAAGTTTTCAATGTGCACATTTGCACAGATCATCACCACCCAAGTATACTCTCACTCTTCAAATCTTCATTTCTTCCCTCCTCCTCAACTTCAGTGACACTCTTTGTTTCTTAAAGCCTTGTATCCCATAGGCTAAATCAGTGGGAAACTGATTTAAAGGCACCATTCAAACAAGGATATGGAACCAGAGTATGATTCTGGTCTGTTGCTCTAGTTTGGATGGAGCCTTTAAATCACAGTTTCTCAGTATGAACTTCTGTGGTTTAAGACACTGCATGAGCTGCCCTGGATCATGGAACAAAGAGGAGGGTGACCATTCATTGACCATACATTCCCAGGTCAATAAGCCATGCTTTATCAGACTAGGACTGTGACATTGAAACCAGGCACCTGTATGCAATTTCCTCTATGGGCATTTCTATTTAAGGATAATCTAAGGATAAAAACAAATCAAAATCACCTGGACGTCTGTCCATTCTTTCCTTCAGTGCAGTCCATGAAGTACAGATTAAGGCACTCAGCAGTTATCCATTTAACCTTGCAAGCTTTAGCATTACAAATACCATTATTGCCAATGCATTTAGCTTCCATTTGAGAATATTTAACCCTAAAGCTAAGTACTAAAGTCTCAGATATGCAAATGCTTCCATTAATTCTTGTCTTTTAAAAGTGAGCAAGTGGAATCAGAACTGGGGAAACAGCTCATCACTTATAATTTATAACATAATTTTGAGTGCAGAATCAACCTTCACTGGCCATGTGCCACACTTAAAAAAAAATCAAAATGTAATTTCTTAGTAGCTACATGCACATTAATATTTTCCCCCTTCTTCGTGAATTTGCTCTTCATTAGCACCATTAAGCATTATTTAATGCCTGAAACTTGCTTGGGCAAAAGGGTACAACTCCGTATTTGCTTCAGTTCTGTGAGAAGAGAGTGAAGAAGATGAAGCAAAGTTAAATCAGATCAAGCACAAAATGCATGTGCAAATAATGGATGTTTGCATAAGGAAAGTGACACCGGAATTTGATTTGCCAATTTATGAAACACCATTAAGAAGCAGAAAGCACTATGCGCTCCGTTATTACATCTTATTAGAGTTGCAGTTTGCAACGTGGTAATTTTTACAGCTCAGAGCTAAATATTTAAGAGCCATGTTATCAGACATTTGAGGGGGAGAACTGACAGACAGATCCAATGCTCATGAACTATCCCAGAAGAGCCTGCGGTCTCGAGCCACTGCCCCAACGAGTCCAGCATCCTGTTCTCACAGTGGCCAATTGCCTGTGGGAAAGCCGAAGGCAGGATCTGAGCACAAAAGCATATTCCCCTCTGAGGTTTCCAGAGAAGGGACCGTGAGGGTCATCTAGTACAACCCCATGCAGTGCACAAATCTTTCGCCTAACGTGGGGTTCGAACCCACGGACCTGAGATTAAGAGTCTCATGCTCTGGGGACTGAGCTATGCTTCAAGCAACTAACTATACAATCACATTTATAGCCATCTCCCCTACCCCCCCCAAAAAAAAAATTAATCCCCTCTTCAAGCAAAAAGAGGATTCCGAATCATTAATTCATATATGTATATATACACCAGGAACAAAGCGGAATTATTTCACACAATCCTGTTCCACCAGCACAACGTATATTTTGGAAATGCATTCCACTCTGCCGTCTGCACTCTCTGAAACCCTTTGAACAAAAAATCTCTCTGATCCCTGGGAGTTCAAAGTATACCTAGTTCCTTAATGACTTTGCACAGCACTGCCACAGCTGTTCCTTTGCTTCAGACGCACAAAGAACAGGTTAAAGGTGGCCTTGGAAAGTGTTTCCCTTAAAGTAAGTTGCCCATAGCTGCCGCTAACTGATATGCTGCTCTTAAAATAAGCACTTGACGAGCCTTAGGTCACCGGCACGAGTGACCCAATACGTCTCTTCCTTTTTATTTTGTTGATAAACAACTTTATCCTCAGTAGTTAAAACTTCCCTTTTCTACATCTTGGGATATGAAGTTGCTGCACTTTAAATCAAATTTGTATTTCAAGTCTCTTGTCTCTGCAGACAGTTTTATTATCGTTATCATCATCATCGTTAAAAATGCTTCTATCAAAACAGTATGTCAAGCACACAGAGAGAAAACAGGGAAAGCTAATAAGGACCTTTCTGCAGGAAACAGTGCAAATAACGCTGAAATTAAAACGAAGGGGAAATGGTAGGTTGCATTACATATTTGGCAAACGGTTATCCAATGAGTCAAGGGGAAATTGGGGCCTTCCAGATGTGGTTGGACTCTGCCTCCCATCAGTCCCAGAATGATGTGAGGGTTGCAGACCAACAACATCTGGAAGGCCGCAGATTCTCCATCCTGCACCAGGCATTCAGAAAAAATGCAGCTATTCTGCCAGCTGTCCACCTTCATCGCTTAGGAAAGGAGCTGAGTCAGGTTTGTTTTGGCAGAGCCAGTCTGGTTTAGTGGTTAGAGCATTGGGCCCTTAGGATTCCTGTTCAGCCATGAAGCTCACTGGGTGATCTTGGTCCAATCGCTGCCCCTCAGCCTCGCCTACTTCATAGGGTTGTTGGGGGGTGGGAATGAGGAGTGAGGGAACCACAGATGCCATCTTGACCTCCTTGGAGGAAAGATAGGGTGTACATACCGGTAATACAATTAAGTAAAACAAATTCAATGTAGGTGGCAGCCAACATGGTAACCTCCAAGTGGATTTTGGACTCCATCTCCCATCCTCTGTGACCATTAGCCAAACTGGTCAAGGCTGCTGAAGTCAACAACATATGCAGAGCACCATGTGGACTACCCCAGCTTCCCTTAATATTTAGGAAGTTGTCACATACAGAACCTGCAATTCTTGTCCATTTAATTTCTCTGCCCGCTGCTGTCCCCCAACACACTTCTGATAACTATTATCAGAGGCTGAGGACAATTACAGTGGCAGCCTCAAACGACACTTGCAAGATATATTGCTTCCCAATCAGGATGTTGCTTCTAATTTGTACTTAGGATTTTTCAAAGGCATTTCAGCTACCTTGCAACATCCACAGATTTTCAGTTAAGTGCTCATATTTAGCAGCTTTCAACCCAAGTAACAATACCTTTATTGTCAATGTACAACCTCTGTACAATGAAATTAACCGAGTACAATATTCTTTTAGCCACTTTGCATATTTCTGGTTTTCTGAGCAGAGCAAGTTATCTACATTTATTTATTTGAGGTCCCCCCCCCCTTTCTACAGCCTGAGCAACACACTTGGCACTGAAAACAAAATCTAAAAACAAGTCCGTGGCCAAAAATGGCTCCTATTTTATCTAAGACAGGGGCAGACAAAAGGAGATGAACGCTGAGAGGGAGAATTAAAGGCATTTTTATAACACGTATCAGAAAGTATCGCCAAAACGAAAGGAATATAAATGCTTCACATTTATTTCAGCAGCAGTGCCACGTTCGAATCTCAGAACGGTCCAACAGACATAGCTTATTTGCTTCGCTGCTATGCTCCTTTTCTTCTGTATCAAAATGAGGACAGCACTTTAAGTGTGTGCTTAAAAGATGAGCAACAGGTGCATCTCCGCTACTGAATATGGCTTTAGCAGACTTTAAACCCGAAATATCAAACACACTTAAATGTCAGATTTGCAGGACCACTGAACAAAACGGAAGGATAGATTGTATCTTGGAGACATGGAAGGATTTTTCTTTCTTTCTTATAAAGCATTAAGCCTGAAACAAAGCCCAACAGTCAAGACTGCATTCACCGCTACGTTAAATAAAATTAATAAGGTTGAAAATTAAGTAGAGTTTTAGCAGAGGGTCTCTCTAGGGACTTTTCATCTGACCACATCCCATTTTTCCTCTTTGTGCAGGACTCTCGACTTGAGCAACTCCAACTCATTAGAGCCGCAGGCAGAAAAGCCAGTGGTAATGTCCTGGGAGACCTGAGTTCAAATTCCTGTTCTTCAATGAAACTCATTGGCAACCCAGTCAGATGGGTGGGGTAATAATAATGATGATCATGATCATGATGATGATGATGATGTTACTGGGTGACCCTGGGTGACCCAGTGTCTCAGTCTTACCTCCATCACAGGGCAGTTGTGAGCATAAAATGAAGAGAACCATGTATGTTACCTTCAAAGCTTTGGAGGAAAGGTGCTGTATAAATGCACTACATTGGAGGCATGCAATGTTAGGATTTCTCCCTCAATTCACCTATTCCCATCATCTCCTCCTTGCAGCCTTAAAGGTAAAGGTAAAGGGATCCCTGGCCATTAGGTCCAGTTGCGGACAACTTTGGGGTTGCGGCGCTCATCTTGTTTTATTGGCCAAGGGAGCCGGCATACAGCTTCTGGGTCATGTGGCCAGCATGACTAAGCCACTTCTGGCAAACCAGAGCAGCACACAGAAACACCATTTACCTTCCCGCTGCAGCAGTACCTATTTGTCTACTTGCACTTTGACGTGCTTTCGAACTACTAGGTTGGCAGGAGCAGGGACTGAGCAACGGGAGCTCACTCCGTTGCGGGGATTCGAACCGCCAACCTTCTGATCAGCAAGTCCTAGGCTATGTAGTTTAACCCACAGCACCACCCGCGGCCCTCCCCTTGCAGCCTTATATCCTACAAATAAAGGACCAACTGTGCTAGCCTTCACCAAATCGTTTGTATTTGCTCTACTCTATTTGTACTATACTGTACACTATATTTTAAATTACAGCCAAACCAAAACAAAAGATGGGAGTTAAATAAGTAGGCTGAAATAATCACATCACAGCAATCAAAGTCCTAAACATGATGCAGTATTATGCAGAGATATGCATAACTTGAATTTTCCAAGTTTGCTTATTAAGACAGAAAAGTCTCTAGAATTCTAACTAACTAATTTAAATGCCCTGATTGGCAGCTAACAAGTCTGTCAGTGGATTGACAAGCAGGGTGCGTTTCATCAACACAAGAAGGGAAAGCATAGAACATGGGCAGGCAAACTAAGGCCCGGGGGCCGGATTCAGCCCAGTCACCTTCTAAATCTGGCTTGCGGAAAGTCCGGGAATCAGAGTGTTTTTACATGAGTAGAATGTGTCCTTTTATTTAAAATGCATCTCTGGGTTATTTGTGGGGCATAGGAATTCTTTTTCTTTTCTTTTCAAAATATAGTCCGGCTCCCCATAAAGTCAGAGGGACAGTGGACCGGCCCCCGGCTGAAAAAGTTTGCTGACCCCTGGCATAGAACATCAGAATACTGCAGATGATAACAACCTGGGACCTGTTTACCTGAGAGATCGCCTTGTGTGCCATGTGACCTGCAGAACTGGCACAGTTACAGGTGCCAAATAATACCTGCATTTATAAGAAATCGGCACTTTGGAACTCCCTGGTCATTGACATCAGGCAGACACCGTTGCTGTACTCTTTTCAGCACCTGCTAAAAACATTCCTCTCAGGAGAACCCTACCCAGACATGCAGAATGTTGATGTGCATTTCAATCTGCTTTTAGTTTATTGCTGATTTTATTTTTTATTTTTAAAATTGTTTTAAATACAGTGGTACCTTGAGTTACAGACGCTTCAGGTTAAAGACGCTTCAGGTCACAGACTCCGCCAACCCAGAAATTGTACCTCGGGTTAAGAACTTTGCTTCAGGATGAGAACAGAAATCGTGCAGCGGCAGTGGGAGGCCCCATTAGCTAAAGTGGTGCTTCAGGTTAAGAACAGTTTCAGGTTAAGAACGGACCTCCAGAACGAATTAAGTTCTTAACCAGAGGTGCCACTGTAATTGTTTTAAACTGTTTTACTGATAAATTTATTGTTTTGTTCTCTTTGCGAACCATTTTGAGGTTTTGTTGTTTTACCATCAGTGTATTAATTTTATGAAGTAAACAAGTAAAATAAACAATGCGTAGTTTCAGGCCTTACCCTTCAGCAGGAGCACTTAAATTGGCAGCGTGTGCATTTGGTTTTCAAATACTGGTCCATGGCAACATTTAAATTAACAGCTAACCTGCCCAAATGAAGACAATATTATCTGCGAAGCTATTGTGCCTGCAGAAAGGTGGAAACTGAATGCAATCCTGCACGGTAATCAGATACTGAAACATTGCACGGGAGAGGAATGCAGCCAGTAAATCGTGACAGGGGTCTGGTTGGAATCACTAAATCTGTGAAGCATCATAAAACTTATTTTTCTTTTTTCTTTTTTGTCGATGGGGCGGGGCAGTCAATCAAGGCAAAAATTACCCTGAAGAAGCTCTGGTGCAGGATGTGATTGCAGTTTCAAGTCAAAGCATGCCAAAATGCATTCATCCCACTTGCCAAGCAGGCAACCCCTACGATTCTTACATCAGAGCAATCTATTCCAAGTACCACTTCAACAAAACACATCTCCAGAGTCATGACATTCGAGTTCACAGTTCCAGAGAGGTGGCTGTGTTGGCTGTTGCAGCAAAATCAACCAAGAGACTTGTGGCAACTTAATGACTTGACAGATATTCTTATGGCACTGGCTTTTGTTGAACATACTTAATCAGATGCCATGATCTTGAGTTTTGGGTACGCATATAAACGGTCGGCGGTGGGAGACTGTAAACTGTGAGGTCAGAAGGAAAACCAGAAGTACAGGTGACATATTTTAAAATTTTATAATTAACAGTGGACATTCACTGGTGACCATGGACTTCCAGTGTTAATGAGAAGCATGGAAAAAAGCCACCATGAAGCAGCTCCCATCGCACTAAACATAAACAGTCATGGCTATGGAGGGAGAATTGAATCCTTTCCTCCCCTGCTGTGGTTTTAAGGAAAATCCCTCACCTGAAGAGGGGGAAAATCTCCTATTGGCGAGTGCCTCCTGCATAGGTGGGTGGGAAATGGAAAGAGGCAGGATGTCCACACTGGCAACATCTGTTTAGAGCTTCTCCACATATGACAGAGTCACCTACTGACCTGCCAACACACTAGCAATATGGATATGGTCCCTTCTGCATCCCTAACAAGTGCACTGTTTCTTAATGACACCAACATCACTGTGCAATACAAATGCTTGTTGTTGCTATTGTTGTATGAAGGCATTAGGATAGTCAGGTCCGGTTACCAGAACCTTCTCCTTCTAGTTCCCAAAGCACTTTGTGTTTCTCCTCTGGAAGCTGCCCTCTGCCATGGTGAAAATCTACATCACCTCCATCCCGTCCCAACTTCTCCACCTTCCACATATAAACCTCAGAAAATGTGGTCCTCCCTGAGGCTATTTAAGACCTGTGTGTCTTGAGGGAAGGTGGAAGGCAAGATGTCCAGGTCACTAAGCCTGTACCACCAGTCAGCTTGAGAAGACTCTTTTGCTCTGCATTTTATATTATTTATATGTTTTAGAAATGGCAGAAAGACAGAACGAACAAATGAATAAAATGAGGAATTTTCTGCTGTTGCCTTTGGAGGTGCAATTTTTTATCAAAACCACCACAGGGGAAGAAATGGTTGAACTATAATTATAGCTGGTATTTTTTAGCATAAGCAATGTATATTAATATAATGTTCTGGGCACACCTATGCAGAGGCACATTTAGAAATCTAAGGTTGTGGGCATCACAAAATACCCATTTTGGGGGGGGCTGACAAAGTTCAGAACCATCACAACACCCCCCCCCCAAAAAAAACACACACCTTCAAATCCAAATAAAATATTGCAGGAGGTACAGACAACAACCTCCCCCCAACAAAAACTTTTAAAATAAAATTGGGGTGGACAGAGAAGCTGGCAGGTGCCACAGGGGTGTCTAAATTAGAATTCATCTTCTGTTAGCATATACTTCTTGAAAACTATCTATTGGTAACCTTGGGAATGGCACAAATGACACTCAATAATTTTTGTCTTTAATTTGCTATGCTACGTCTAGCACGAGACCTCTAGGAATTAGCACTGAACACACGATGAATTTCAAAATTGAGTTCCAGCCTCCAGGGAAAACAGGTCCAGGGAAAAGATGGCTGAAAGGCTTTAGACAATTAACAAGTTGTCTGCTGTACATTTAATTCACACACACACCCAAACACATGCACAAATGAAACTGGGTTAAGCATTTCTCTCAAAAGGTTTGGTGGTGCCAATATGTATCCTTAAACCTCTAAATGGATTGGAAAGCAAATACCTGAAGGAGTCCCTGTATTTGGGTTTTTCTCCAGGTTCCATTGCCTAGCACAGCCTTTCTCTACTGTGGGTTTTTAGATGTTCTTTCACTACAACTCCCATCATCCCTAGCCATCCCTAGAGAGATTATGGGAGTTGTAGTTCAAGAACATTGGGGGGGGGCAAGGTTGAGAAAGGCTGGGTCCAGGCCTCTTTGAATGGTGCTTCAAACTCCCCACTGACCACCCCCCTCACTGGTCCCGCTATGTATGCTGGAATGTGTCCTTAATTAATCAAATTTGTCGTAATTGTTTAACCAGTTCTACTGTTGATTGGTTTTAGCTGCCTTACTCTGCTAAAACTGTATGTTTCTCATGGTGTGTTTGATGATGATGATGATGATGATGATGATGATGAACCACCCTTTATAAAAAGATCCTAAGGTGCTGTACAACATTAAGAACACATTTTATAGAACACAATAATAAAAACATAATAAAAAGCGTAATAACAGACAGTATAATAATAAAATAATCATAGTAACAGTCCCCCACCCCTCTCCCACAGCTTTAACAGGACATAGAATTATTTAATGACTGAAGGTCTGGGTACAGAAGAATGTTTTTGCCTGGTGCCTAAAGACATTTAATGATGTTGCCAGGCACATCTCTCTGGGGAGAGAATTCCACAGTTCAGGAGCCACCACAGAAAAGGCCCATTCCCACACACACACCCAAACCTCTTAGGGGGTGGGGACATAGAGAAGAGCTTCCTGCAGCCAATCGGAATCTGCGTCTTGGTTTCCAAACGTTTTGGAAGTTGAACGGACTTCTGGGATGGATTCTGTTCAACTTCTGAGGCACAACTGTATTTTTATTAAGAACGGGAGAAGGAGGAGGTGGTGGTGGAAGAGTAAACCCAAGCTGTGAACCTGAGTTTTCCGGGGCAGTGTAACCCCATCCAGCATGGGATGGATCCCTATAACCCAATCTGCCTTTTAACTGACCATGAGCAGTTCTGTCTTGTCTCAGTTGAGCTTCACCCTTATCCAGTCCATTACTGACACCGGTTTAGCACCAAAACACCCTCTGATTTAGACAGCCTTCAACTGGAGATACTATGGGTCAAACCTGCATATGAAGCATATTTCTCTAAACAGCATGTGGGACTGCAGAGGCTGGAAGGAACTGGTTGTTTTCATCAAATAACCCTTAGCCAGTGATTTTATAAATAAATAAATCAAGGAGGAGTATATATATGTTGGTGGTCTGCTAACCGTTACCTCTGAAGGGACTCATCACATAGAGCTACAAAACTGCTTTCCAAGCCCAAACAAGCAGCAAAGGGGACTAGAAAAAGCCCTGTGTGCACAAATTAGCAACAGTAGTATTTTTCACCCACTACTGAAAAGTCGACAGAGGGGCAGGCTCAGTGGTAACGTATGCAATTGCTGTGTTGCACTTTCTGTGTCAACGCTTCAATGTGTGTCAGCAAACTAACAGAGAACTGGTGTTTGCAGCATCAAAACACGATGCATAAGCAACACAGGACCTGTAGAAGAAGACTTTTTTGTAGTTTCAAATGAAACATGGGTTGCTATGCCTGTTATTCACCGTGGATGTGTTCAGAAAAGATAGTTGCAACAGCCCTGGCTACCAGCTCCCCAGGCAAATGATGCCTCTGGGGCAGGCCAGGGGTGCTTCCCAGGCCCCTGTGGGGTAATGTGAGGAGGCACCTCTCTATGGGGCAGGGGATGCATCAGCTACTGCCCAGAGGACTCCCAAGGACAGGGTAGAGGAGAAAAGGCTGAGGGAACATTCCACAAGGGACAGTGTTTGAAAAAGGGTGCCAGCCCTGCAGGCAAGGAGTGATATAACTGGGCTCCTGAGCCCCACAGGGGTGCTGCAGAAAGAACGTAGTTGGTCAAGGGAGCCGTGGACTCAAAAAAGTTGAAAACCTCTGCTCTAAAGCATCAAGGAGACCTCTGTATCACTGCTGTTGCCAGTAGTATGGAGGAAGAATTTCTTCAGCATGCTTTTTGCAGCAATAGACCAACCCGATCTAAAGCTCCCAAACTTGCTTGAAGATGGGGACACAGCTCTCATTGCACATTTAGCCAGATTTGCAATACACACACACAAAAGCATGGAAACACACACACACACACACTACTTTTAAATTGCATTCCGAATGCATATTCTACATGCATATTTTTCATAAAATATGTGTACAGAATCTGTACAATTTAAATGCAGACCTTGTTTATTATTTATTTATGAGGGTCTTTCTAAACCGCCAACTCATTTAAAAAAACCATGTTGGTGTACAATAAAAACATTAAAACATCATAATAATCATAAAATATGGAACATATGACCAATGCGGAATCAAATTAATTCTCTGAAAACTCTTGGCAGCACAGAACTGTTTTCAGCGGGTTACAAAATATCAAAACCATAGGTGTCTGTCTGATTTGTAGCCAGTGATAAGTAGGAAACGGGCTACAGCTCAGTGGTAGAGCATGTGTTTTGAGTGCAGAAGGTTCAATCCTTAGTGTTTCCAGTTAAAGGTATAGGGAAGAGGACCACTCTCTCTGAGCCCCTGCTGGTCAACACAGAAAAGATTAGCTGAGCTCAGGCTTCCCCAGCCTGTTGCCCTCCAGATATTTTTGACTTCTACTCCTATCAGTCCCAACCAACTTGCTGGAAGAAAAACACCTGGAACACAACAGGAAAGCAGGGCTAGATGGACAAATAATCTGCCCAAGGATAAGGCAGCTTCCTATACAGTGGTACCTCGGGTTAAGTACTTAATTCGTTCCGGAGGTCCGTTCTTAACCTGAAGCACCACTTTAGCTAATGGGCCTCCTGCTGCTGCCGCGCAATTTCTGTTCTCAACCTGAAGCAAAGTTCTTAACCTGAAGCACTATTTCTGGGTTAGTGGAGTCTGTGACCTCAAGCGTATGTAACCTGAGGTACCACTGTATTGCTAAGTTTCAAGGCTAAAGCAACTGAGAGCTCCTTTTCAATTTCAGCATTTGCCTGCCCATTAAATATAAAATCAATATTGATCAGATTGCTTGTTTGTTTGTTTTTTAGTTTTAAAAAAACAAAATCTCACATCATGACATTATACGGGCATCCTCAAAATTTGGCTTTAGTTCTCTCTCATACCTTCCTCATCTCTTTCTGAAACAAACTTGGCCTGCCCACAGATACTCCAGCCATCTCTGTTTTCCTCCTCTGTCCTACCCCACAAACATACAATGCTGTCATTTCTCACCAACACCCTCCTGAGCAGATTTGGGACACTATCTATCTAGCTTTGATAAGTACCAGTCTGAGCTGCTCCCGTTCTCAGGAATCCCTTCTTCCCCCTTAAGGAGACATGCACCATCCTCATGAACAGTTATTCTCCCTCTCTTCCTGTGTTTGCCTGTCTCTTAGGTTAGGATATTGGACTTTCACTGAAATACAAAGTAAGCTCAAAGCACAAAAAGATCCATGTCTGACGGTAGATTCCTGTCATAGGCAATTTTTGGGTATGAGGAGGAGGCTGCTGTAGATAAGGCATTTCTTTTTTTATTCAGGTTGTTCTTTTTTCACCCAACTTCCAGGATATGACATTTGCTGCAAACTCTGAAATACCCACCACAAATCTCAAAAGCAACCTCAGCTGCTCATCCGTATGTTCCTGGCAAGGTCATTTACAGTATATAGATTTATCCAAGCTAGAAAGCTCAATATTCTGGAAGAATAAGGAGTTAGAGGTTTGGGGAACATGCACTTGAATGTTCCCAAACGCACACATAATTTAGTTTCAGATGTGCATGTAAAAGGTAAAGGTAAAGGGACCCCTGACCATTAGGTCCAGTCGTGACTGACTTTTGGGTTGCGTCACTCATCTCGCTTTATTGCCCAAGGGAGCTGGTGTTTGTCCGCAGACAGCTTCCGGGTCATGTGGCCAGCATGACTAAGCCACTTCTGGCGAACCAGAGCAGCACATAGAAACACCGTTTACCTTCCCGCCGGAGCGGTACCTATTTATCTACTTGCACTTTGACATGCTTTCGAACTGCTAGGTTGGCAGGAGCTGGGACTGAGCAATGGGAGCTCACCCCATCGTGTGGATTCGAATGGCCGACCTTCTGATCAGCAAGTCCTAGGCTCTGTGGTTTAACCTACAGCGCCACCCGCGTCCCTCAGATGTGCATATAGAGAGCCACAAATATTCCCCATCCTCCCTTAGACCTACATACATATCAATGCCCCATTCCAGTAAATACAATCTGCATACAGAAAGAGGGTTCTGCAACTAAATCCGCTGTACTCGCTTTTCCAAGGAAACCTACTGTGTCCTTGGAGGACTAAGTCCAGAAACATGTTTCACAATCCACATTTCTGTGCATAAAAATATAAGGGCCATTCATACAGAATGTGTAATATAGGAAAGATGCAATTCTCACATTTTACAATGTCGGGGAAAGATGGCGATCCAGCAGCACTGATACCTACCGTTTTTAAGATCCACATAGTTATTTTTATGACTAACTATTAGGTTAACCACTTAGGCTGCAGCCCTTTAGATAATTTTCCCTGCTATATTCCACTGAAATTAATGGGACTTCTGCAGGTGTAAATTGTCTGAAGGTCTCAGACTAATTTATAGCGTCATGGCCATTTTTAGTAGCGCAATATCAATCAATATAAGCTGGAAATGTTAACTGAAGGCAGACCTCACTCCTTGTTCTCTCCTTGGGGAGAAAGCGAGAAGGGCATGAGCAAGAGGGATTTTCTAAGTTAAAATTCGCTTTGCAGCGCATGCTGTTGTTGTGAGGCACAAGATAATCCCTGTCATTTCTGAAACTGAACAATAGTGCTTTTATGCTTTCTAATTATCGCTCTACGTGCATACTAATTGATGTAGTAGGAGACCAGGAATGTATTATTATTTCAGCAAGTAACAGTAATACAGGTGTATCAACATTGCTTTTCCAAAACATTTTGAGTAACTGTGAAGTCTCTGCGTATGTTGACAGCAGAACAAACCTCCTTGGAAGGTTTGGAAGGTTGGAAGGTCTTCTTTAAGGTTTTCAACCTGAGTCTGGGAAACCACCAATGAGGGATGCTGTGGCAGCCAGCATTTCCAACACTATGATTCTATTAGAAACCAACTACCATGAATGAAAAAGTATTTAAGAAGTCAAGGCCCAAATCCAGTTTACGCTCACACAAGTGCATACACTTGCCCAAAGTAATTATTTAAACTTGCCCAAAGTAATTATTTAAACTTGGAGTTAGCTTTTGACCAGCTAACTCCAATGTCATATCACAATGCAGTTTGGAAACCTAAATCTAAAGAACTCTTGGACAGACAACACTTCTTTGAGCCTTGGTTAATAAGAGTTATTGCACCAGGCAGTGTCACATAAGGAACGCAACATTTTGAAATTATTAATGAGGACTGTGCGAGGACCAGTGGCGTAGCGTGGGTTGTCAGCACCCGGGGCAAGGCAAGTAATTTGCGCCCCCTAACCCGTGGATTTGCCCTAACCCCAGATGTTGCGCCCGGTGCGGCCGGGCCCCCCTGCACCCCCCACGCTACGCCACTGGCGAGGACAAAGGAAAACCATTCTCACAAAGCATTTCTAAATTTTATTTATTTACTTATTTAGAAGATGCACAGACTGCATCAAAGAGCTAAGTGGTGCACAAAAATAACTGTAGATAAAACACAGATACAATCCACACAACAATTAAAAAAAGAAAATATGCATAATTAAAAACACAGATAAAATTGGTAAGACTCTTCAAACAAATAAGGATAACTATTAATCAATGTGCATGAGTTTAAGCCAGAAAAGTATTCCTTTTACGCCATAAATAAACTGATTCTTATAAGGCTGATGGTTATAAAGGAGGAACCACAGCTTAGTGGGAAAGCACATGCCTGAGTAGAATGCGTCCTTAAATTCTGTTAATGCTTCTTGCCCGCCTGGATGGAAGATGGAGGATGTGTGCAGAAAACAGCCTGCACTACGAAGGTAAAATGCGCCCCTCAGAAGGTGCCCAAAGAGAATGTGCAGCTCAAGCTGCAAAAAGGTTGACATTCCTGGTTTAAGACATGCAAACCTGTGTGCTGACTATTTTGCTTTTCAGTCAAGTTGAGAATGGCTGGGGAAACCCAGCCAGATGGGCAGGGTATAAATACTAAAACTACTACTACTGTTATTATTATTATTATTACAGTGGTACCTCTGGTTACGTACTTAATTCGTTCTGGAGGTCTGCTCTTAACCTGAAACTGTTCTTAACCTGAAGCACCACTTTAGCTAATGGGGCCTCCTGCTGCCGCTGCGCCGCCGGAGCACAATTTCTGTTCTCATCCTGAAGCAAAGTTCTTAACCCGAGGTACTATTTCTGGGTTAATGGAGTATGTAACCTGAAGCGTATGTAACCTGAAGCACATGTAACCCAAGGTACCGCTGTATTATTATTATTTATTGTTATTGTTGTTGTTGTTGTTGTTGTTGTTGTTGTATTAAGGTCTAGTTGCCTAAATGAATATCCTTTAAACATATGAATGGAACCCACCAATGGTCAGCTTCTGGATGCATCTCCAACTTTCTGGCGGCAACAGAAGCAAAACCAGATTAACCACTCGTCTGAAACCAAAATACTTGCACAGGTAGAAGTAGAAATAATAATAACGAGATGTCGGTATTCATAACTTGGTAGAATCATTGTGGTTACCAATACAATGTACCAGTGAGTAGTGTCACACACAAAAATCACAGGGTTTCTACCAAGGGAGCCTTTGTGCAAGAGAAAACGGAGATACACAGCTCCAGCAGCACAACTGGATTGTGAAAAAATACGTGGAACCATTCAGAGAAAAGATCTGTCAGGCCACTTACATAATCATTTCTTAATTGGACGTTAATTCCCTGTAGAATGGCACGTTCTCTTTGGATTTACTTTGCAAACAAATAAATAGAATCAATTTATTCACTCTGCCATAGGGTGTGTGCACATACAGGGTGAGTCTTTTAAAAGAGGCCCCGTGGAACATGTGTACTCTGTACCCAGGGGGCCTCTTTTAAAGGACTCACCCTGTATATGTGTGCATACATATACATGCACGTGGGTGTCTATTTCAGGCATCCGAAACCCACCTAAGCTCATGCTACAAACATTGTTAGGCTTTAAGGCGCCCCAGGAGACTCTTGATATTTCCTTTGAGCAGACTACCAGGGGACAAAGAAAGTGGCCTTTGATGGTGCAGCTTATATAACACCTGCAAAATCTTGTTCCATCAGAACGCAAAGCAGTGACGGAGCACAGGAGCCCTGCAGCAAAATAGGCAAAGCAAAGTTGCTACAAATCAAAGCACAAGAAGAACTACAACACCAACAAGGGGGGAAAACATTATGTATACCACATAAAAGAGCTTAAGGATTAAGTGGTTTATAAATCTTTTTAAAAGTCACCAGGATGCCAAGAGAAAAACAGTAATCCAGCAGCGGCCACTACATTATTCATTGATCTTTGCACAATAAACTGCTTTGAAGGGTTTTTTTCTTTTACAATCAAGAAGTGTATACATTTTATGAAACAACCAAACTAATATTACTACTGCTACACACAGGAAATATAGGACCACAGCCTACATATAACCAAAATGCATATAATTGCAGGTGACTATTTTCTAGGTATTTTGGACTAGACAACATTTTTTTTCATTTCAGTACCACCAATTCCTATAAAATATGTATGTTATACATACATTTACTGTACTCCTGTAGCCAAGAAAGCCTGAAACATTTCCTTAGAGTACACTGTTAAATACAGTGGTACCTCGGGTTAAGTACTTAATTCGTTCCGGAGGTCCGTTCTTAACCTGAAACTGTTCTTAACCTGAAGCACCACTTTAGCTAATGGGGCCTCCTGCTGCTGCCGCGCCACCAGAGCACAATTTCTGTTCTCATCCTGAAGCAAAGTTCTTAACCCGATGTACTATTTCTGGGTTAGCGGAGTCTGTAACCTGAAGCGTATGTAACCCGAGGTACCACTGTATATTGTCACTTTGTGCTATGTAAATTATTTTGGTTTTCTCTTACTATTTTGTGGTTCCACTCTCCCCCCAATTGCTAATAATTTAGCAAGTGGAAACTTGCTGGAAATGGGGTGGGGTGGGGTAGGGGCTACAGAAGGAACATTTGTTCCTCTACTCAACTCCATTCTCACAGCACTGCCTCCCTCTCCTGCAAACAGCCCCCTGTGAATTGTCACACATGAAGCCAAACACCCCGCACTGCACAGGCACACCTCCTACTGTCTCCCACAAAAAGGAACCCTCACATATAGGTCCTATTTTCTATGTTTCTTCCGCATCCACATCCTCATCCTACTCATGGCTCCTTCTTCTTCTTCCTCATCCCATTTGCCAGCACAGAGAGCGATAGCCAGGAGCAGACGAATTAAATACCAGTTTGCTTGCTCTGTGGTCAGGATGCTCAGCCCTAAGATGATGAGTTGATGCTTGGATTGAGCTGGTAAATGAAGTAGCATGAGCTTTCCACCAGCCCCTCGCTTAACCATCTGCTTCAGGAGCAGGATCACTTCTAACACATGCAGCAGGGGATGTTATGCTGATGTAAACAAATGAAGCAGACTTGCATGCCTGGTCACCAGCTCAACGCAAGCCTCTGCTGCTCAGGGCTCAGATGGAGGGAGTACTCAGCTGTTTCAGGCTCTGGGGAGAGCAGTGGAACATAGGAAGCTGCCTTCTACATCTAGCTAGGTATACTGGACTCTCACTGCAACAGCTCTCCAGGATTTTATTTTTTAAAAAGGGGGGGGGGGACATTCCCAGCCCGATCTGGAATCTTCTGCATGCAAAACAGTTGCTTCCCCAACCTGATTTAGAAGCCAGCTCTGGAAAGCATTGGCCATGGATTAGCACTGATGAAGGTGTTTAACATTAACCATGGTTCAGGCTGACCAATGAAGTGTTGCAAGATTTGCATCTGAGAGGGAATAAATGCATGGCACACTCCAGGTCTTTCTTAAATTGTCTTGGTTTCAATGGGACTCAGTGCTTCTTATACAGTTATGTTTCACTGAGATATGTGGCACATAGGTTTGCTCCTGTAGGTGCAATTTGTTGGGTTGCGCCCACCAATTAAGAGGACCAGAACAAGATGGAATGGGTGGTTTCATTCAAGAGTTACTAACGGAGCGTCCAGGAGAAATACCCCATTATAGAGCAAATCTGTATTAACAGCAAAATGAGTTGCAAGGTTTTATGAATCAGTATTCATCAAATTTCAGGGGGGAAACAGTGAAGATGCCCAAACATCATTATGGCATCTGTAGTCTCCACCATCTGGAGGTGCATGCCTGCAGATCATTGGATCTTGACTGTTTTCACACACTAACAACACATTGTGTAGAATGCTACCTATGACATTTTATCTGTACAATCAGAAGAAAATTCAGTAACCAAATAACCAAGTACTGAAAAATATGAATTTTGAGCTGTCTTACCCCATAATGGCAACTAGACATTCTCTTTTGGCAACTGTAATCCTGGTTTAGGGAGCCATTTGATGCCTAGTTCATATATCTGAGTTTCTAACACTGAATAATGAAACCAAATGATACGATGGAAGTCTGTGGCTATGGAAGGCAACAAAAAGTCTGTGCTATATCGTCTCCTCCCAGGTAACATCTGAGGACACAAGTCATGCATCTCTCCCATGAGGATCTGCGCAAGTCCATGTACACATTTAGCTTAGGGAAGATATGCGTGTTACCACTTCACACCCTTGCCTGGAAACATGGAAAGAGGAAGCATAAATTAGCCACGCATCCTCCTTTCTGCAAGCCCAGTAAATGTCCAAAGATATGTGAAGATCACATTCTATTCTTGCAATATATCCTTTCTCATGTGCATGAATAATACCAGTGCCTATTAGGTGTAGGAACATCTTTCTTAGGAAGCCACATTCCCAATTTTAAATGCACAAGTAGGCCACTTCAAGAAACCCATGGAAATTTCCACCCTTCACAGACAGACATATTGTTGCCCTCATCCAGATACAACCTTGCTCTCTCACCATTCATCTCTCAGACTCAACACTATGCATTTCCTAAGAAGCCCTATTAAACCCATACACAGGTCCCTTCAACCTTCTAGCGCGGGCAATGACATCCCAGCAAGATGGAGCTTCAGGTGGATCAAAACCAGGTTGGCAGGAAAGCTGGAAGAGGACAGACAGGGGAAGTAGATTGATCTGGAACTGATTTTATTCAGCACAGTATGTATCATCAGCACAACTCATTTCATTTCTATCAAAATTCATTTAGTTCATAAACATAGCATCCAGGTTGATTTACATTCTATAGTAAGTGTAAAAATTTAATCTGGCGATTATGCATGAAGGTAACTTTGCTAGTATGAAGAATAAGACTAGCCATCCAAACACAGTTGCTTCGTGCCCACATGAGACACAAGAACTGCCAATGGAACTACATACCAAAAGGTTCATTCACAAATACAAAAATGGTTCTCAAAAATGCTCCATAGTGTTGGGTCTGCAAGATGGACCCAGGTTCCTGACAGTGGTCAGTTCTGAAGTGTTAAGCAGGTTAAGGACAATGCCAAACTTCTTGTTTCTCTGTGTGTTGCCATTCATTCATTTTCTTGAATAGTTCATTGTCGCCAGCCCAGAGCAGATCCCAAATAATTGCAAGGGCAGAACTATTTCATACTCTAGTTCCTTTTTGTGCACATGCAAAATACATGGTGCCACCATCAAGATATACGTGTGGTGACATAAAGTCTATACCCTGGTTTTTGACACCTGACCCACCCTATTCAATTGACTGTAAATTGTTCAAATTTAATTTAATCTTGTATTTTTATGCTGTTGGAGCTCACTTTGGAACCTTTTAAGGATGGGAAGCGAAGTGAAGGGGAGAAATTCAGCAGCAACAACCACCACACAGATGTGCTGGCTTGATCAGGAAAATGACAGGGTACTGATTCTATTTTCATGACAGTAAACGCTGATCATTTTAGCATACACATACATAGCATTCACAACCGACAACACTACACACACACACTTTAAAAATAGTGTACCAGAATTAAAACGGTAGTTCAGCCCTAAGAATCTCTTCACATAATTGCTCACTTCCATTTTTTCAGTGAGGCTCCCAGAGGTAAGGCAGCTCATTGGAATAATACTTGGTGGCCATTTGTCTCTGTCCACAATCACCAGGACGTACTGATTTCCTTCATTTCTTAAACATGCCAATACACTATGTATCCATTGTTTCTGCAAAGCACAGGCCATAAATAAGCTTTCCCCTCAAATTTGCTTGTTTTTCTTTTTCTTTTATTATGTGTTTTGTATTCTCATTGTGTATTTTTCTGTTGTGAAGCACCCTGGGATGATGATGATAATAACAATAATATGTAAGGACAGCTGAACTGACTAGTATATATTAAAATGCCAGCACTATCATAGATTAGTAGAGACAGGCACTGAATTACCACCAACTGGTAAAGCTCAAGGACTGTTTACTAGACACCACTTTCTCACATCACCTCCACAAATTCATATATATATATATATTTACCACGAGATGCTTGGTCCTATAGAGGAGCATTTTTTCACAGCATCCGTAAGCAACTCAATATTTATTACAAATACATTTTACATGAAAGGATTCCAAAGCAAACAATCCCTTAGTATGTTAAGATGCCATGGTGCTCTGAGTATACACAATGTTTGCATGGAAATTCATGACCTAAACATATGACACCTTGCAATTAGTAAACAATATGCAAAGGTTAATTGTATTAGCATCTTGTGTAAAACTATACACATTTGAATAAAGCGATACAACAATCTTCGGAGATGCATTTTTCTATTAAATTGTGTGTAGCTATCCTTCTTCAGATTTAAATGGCCTTCATGCCCATCTCATTCTACGCTTCCTGCAATCTATCTCACGCAAGGCACAACTGATTCTTTTTCATCTACCTGACAGATCTCATGAATATGAAGACTGTTCCAAGCCAACTATGAATGGTATGTCTCAGAAGGTCAATGAAACTTAACACTGCTTTCTCCCTTATGACATTGTCTTTTACACACATGAGAAGGGAAAACTACATCTGCTACAGGATATATGGGAGCAGACATGATGTATACTCTGGAAATGACAAGGACACAGATTCCAAGGTTAAAGCTGGGATTTCCAGATGCATTATTATTCAATACCCTGGATAGCTCCCAGTTAAGGATGGTGCATAAATTCTACTAGTTAATGCTATTTCTCCCCACATGTGTCCCTCCAGCACATAATAGTATAGCTCAAGGAGATACCGCGTTCTGGATGACTTTCAAGCACCAGGTAAATTAATAAGGACAAACCCCACTCTGGCCAAAAATCATTAAGCAAAATCCCAGTTGCCCTCAATCCATGTAATCCGTTTTTTCAGGTTCCTGCTTTTTTATCAAGCTAATAGCACAGCCTTTCCAAAAGTATCTGGGAAGAGAGCTAAAAATGTGCAGTTGTCAGACAAAAAAGCTTTCACACGCATATCAGACTGAGCGACAATAACAAGCAGTGCAAATTTTAACTAAGAGCCTGAATCTTACATGTTCGTGTTTTTAAACTTCCCATGGATATACCATGACTCAAGACGTAAAAGCTTTCATTTTAAGGGCAACACACACACAGAGAGAGAGAGAGAGAGAGGGAGAGAGAGCATCCTATTTCTCTCTGTCTTCTGTCTTTCTGATTTGCTCACATTCTTGTCTTTTTCTGACATAAAGCACTGATAGACTGAGGCATGAAGGAACCAAAGTTTTAATGAAAGAACCTAAAGCCTTGTGAATGTATTATTCCCTGAATATAGAAAGGGTAGATGGAGATTGTGCCAGATGACCCTGCCCCCTTGACACAACTTTAGTCCACACAATGGACAGAATAGCCACATAGAGACTTAAACATGTAGGCCCCATTCGCAAAAATCATGCATACACCATTCAGAGACAATAAATGCAACACGTTGGGTGTGCCAAGGAGGCAGAGCCAGTTGGCAAGATTACAATCTTCTCCCCTGCCCCAACGATGTATAGAGAAGAACATCTGCACAGGACATTAGTCAAGGTCAGCTGCACTGTTCCCGTAGCCAGCACCATACAAGGATTTTTAAAATGAAGCAAAGGGTGTTTATTCTCCTGGGACAGCTTGATAGGGAATAAGTCACCATGACTTTGGATATTTAAAATAGAAAGGTACGTATTTTAGATGTTTGCAGTTTCTGGGTTTGAGTGAAAACGGTATTCCTCAATTTTAGTTTATCATGCCCCAGTTTCCATGCAGTTCTTCCAAGATAGCCAAAACGATTAGCTTTTCCTTTGCAGATGAAAAAATTATACTCCCTAAATTAGGGACCAGGGGGAGAGAATCAAGCCACATTTCACATGCTTGACTTGCCAAAGTTATATATTTTTTTTCCTGTGCAAAGCTCCATTTTACTGGAATGCCAAAAAGTGACCCATGAAACTTGCAGCATCCTGGGAAGGGAGGGCTCCCTTATATCTTCCACCTGGAAAAGGGATGTGAGAGTTGTCTTTAAGTGCAAATGGAAAATAATCTAACCTCCATCTCTGAAGGTCTGTGACATGTCACCTGGGCAAGACTGGAAGTTGGGCAGTAAGTAGCATTTGTGTTTCTTCTATCTAGACGAGAGTTTGGTGGAAACAAGTTGGGGGTGAGTTATTTCATTGTGTTCAGTACAGCCGATGGAAAGAAAGTCTAGTCTAGGAGTGAGGAACCTCCAGTCCTCTAGCCATTGTTGGACTCCAGCGCCAATCAGCCACACCCAGAATGGCCGATAGTCGCCCAACAACTTCTGGAAGGCCACTGGCTCACTGTCCTTCCAAAAACGGAGGGTTGTGGGACCCTGAGGTTCCAAGAACTTGGAGAAAGTCTAAGGTTACAATCTTGCGCACAGCACACCTAAGCGGAGTGGAACTTACTTCTGAGCAATGCTACCAATGAAACAAGAAGCCAACCTGGGCTTCTATGCATATGTGTGAGCACTTTCAAAGCTCTGTGGGCAGAGCCTCTTCGATGCTCCCCATTCCAGCACTTGGCATGTTCTTTCTCTGAACGCCAACTAAGACTTTGCAAAGGGGGCGGGCAGAGGAAATAGGTTGGAGGGGATCGAGCTCAGAAAAATTGTCATTCTTCAGAACTCTGAGCTTCTGTTGAGGTGGGCTGAGTGGAGACAGAGAGAGGAGGAGATAGGAATATTTATTTCTTCCAGAGGGTTCAACTTCGGCTACCCACTTCAGGGACTAGGATCAAAATTGGGCACCAGAGCATCACAGACACTCAAAATGCCCAAACTGCACAAGCAGATCTTTGGGGAGGCAGAGCTGACACATGCCCCGGTTTTTGCGCGCGCGCGCGCACCGTGACCAACAGAAAAATCGATTCCCCGACCCACCCCAGAAAATAACCCCAGACGACCCCTCTCGCCCCTCACCTGAAATCGCTGTAGGGGTGGATGATCCAGAAGCCTGCAGTTTTAACCCTTTCCTGCTCCTTCTCCACCGCCTTCTGGCTGCCGAACATGCGGAGGGAGAATTTGTTGACCCCGGGCTGCAGCATGGAGGTGAACTGGCGCTGCATGAAGCCGTATTGGCGCCCGGCGGCGTCGGCATCGTCGAAGCCCACCGCCGGCTCCTCTCCGCCGCCGCCGCCGCCGCTTCCGCCGTCCACTTTGAAGCACACCGAGTTGCCATGGTCCTTGAGGCTGCCGCCGCCGCCGCCGGCTCCCGGGCTGCCCAGCGCCTTGTCCGCCGCCGCCTTGCCCTGGAAGCAGGCGTTGGCGCTGGGGCTGCCGTCGTCGCGGCTGCCGGGCGACGAGCCGGGCTTGCTGCCCTCCATGCCTCTGCCCAGCGAGCGGCCGGGAGGCGGAGGAAGGGAGGTGGCGCGGGAGAGCGAGCGAGCGAGGGAGGGAGGCAGCGCCGGCCAGGCGAGCCGGCTCCGTCTTGCAGCGGCGGCGGCTGCGACTGCTGCCCGCCCTTCAGCGGCTCCTCAGCCCCTTCTGGCGCGCCTCGCGTGGCAAGGGGACCGACGGGAGAGGGGAGGAGGGCCGAGCCAGAGGCAGCGGGCGGGCGGGCGGGCGGCAGGCTCCCTTCGAGCGCCCTCTGCCGACCGCAGCGGCGCGCCTGGGCCCGCTTCCCTTCGCTTGACATTGAGCGACCCGGACGAGCCCGGGAGGAGGGAGGGAAGGAGGGAGGGAGGAGGGAGCGCGCCGTTAGGCAGCTGGCCTGAGCCAGCGTTTCCTCCCCTTACATCGCCGCTACCCAAAGAAAGGGACCAGGGCTCCCAAGCTGGCTTCGCTTGCACAGATTTGCCGTCCACGATCGCTCCTCGGTCCCGGTGCCTTTAGCACGAAGGACGGCTTCCGAGGTTGTGCAGGCGTGGAGATGCAACCCAGCTGGGGGTTTCGCCTTGCAGACGGGGCGTCCGCCCGGTGCCGTTTGTAGCAACCGGGCGCCCTCCCCCCGGAACGAGCTGTTCATTGAGCATTTCACTCCCCCGGTTTGTCCGCAGCGAGGGACGTTAGACGACGTTGGCGCGCTGATGAGCACTCGCCTGCTTGGGATGAGGTTAGATGAGGTCGCATCAAGCGTCGCGCATACACAGCCAGTTCCCAGCAAGCGTTCCTGTCCCCTATCGCAAAAAGCCGGATCTTTCCGGGGAAGTGGGGTTCATTTATGAGTTTATTTATAACAAGTGCTTAAGTATCGCCCCTCTCATAAAATAGCAGGGTGATGTTTCGCAACATGAACGCACACATGCCCACAAAACACATTCAGTGCAGGACATAGGAACAAACACAGGAAGTTGTCTTATACTGAGTTAGACCTCCCGTCTATTTTCCCGTCTAACATCCCTGCACTCCCAATCTGTTCTGCTGTTTCATGTACAGCACATACATAGAGAAGCTGCAGTTGCCCATATCTTCCCAGCACATGAGGCACATTCAACCAGCCATCACTGCAGCATCTCACAGTGGCTCTTGTTGTGTGAATGAGCCATCACAGATATCTGGAGAGGTGTCACCCAAAAGATGAAGAAGACATCTACTCTGTTTCTCTGAAGGCAGAATGGTAGAAATTGCAAGCAAGTGGAATCCTGCTGAGCATTAGGAGAAGGATCCTAATAGTAGGGTCTGTTTGACAGTAGAACAGTTTGCAAACTTGTGACCCACCAAGGTAAACACAGCCCATCAGCTATGTTTTGTCAGCTGCCAGATGTTTGGCAAAATGCTGCCTCTGTTTCTATAATCCAAGTCAAGCAGAAAAGGCAGGCAGCTAGGGTGAGCCTCCTACCCAGACGTTAATACCTGCTGGATGAAGAGATCCTGTGGTTTGTGCCATGTTTTGCTTGCTTGAAATGAATGGGCCAGTTTTGCTAACCTAATTCTTTGTGGCTCTGGCATAAGGAGGAAAGAAAAATGAGGGATACTTCATCAGACCAATTACTCATCCAAGCCTGTCCACCCGTAGATGCTCCAGGAGTTTTTAGCTCTACAGTATTAATAAATAACCAGGGCTATTGACTGTTTGGCTCCGAAGCGCCCTCTCCGATTGCATGGAGCCCAGAGAGCCCCGTGGTTTTCCACGGATCTGAGGGCAATGAAACAATCGTTGAGACGGCTAGAGCGCGGTGGCGGATAACTCATTCCGAATCTGATCGGACACAGGTTAGAGCTCAACGTCGAGCCTACCAAGTGGCGATAGCGACGGCGAAGAAGAATTTCTTCACCGCCTCTATTGCATCTGCAGAAAACAGCAGCAGGAGACTTTTTCAGGTGGTTCACAATTTAGCGGAACCACCTGTAACATCGGGGCCCAGTACGGGCCACATGATCTCCTGCAATGATTTCGCAAAGTTTTTTGCACATAAAATCGCTCAGATTCGGGAAGAAGTAGACTCCACCGTGGGAGCAGGGCCAGGGCGGGAGAGTGCTAGAGTCCTGTCTAGTCAAGTTGTGTGGGATCAATTCCAATCTGTTACCTCCGAGGATGTGGACAGGCTGCTTGGACGAGTGAAACCAACCACCTGTCTCCTGGATCCTTGCCCATCCTGGCTTATAAAAGCTAGCCGGGAAGGACACTACAAAGCCATAGAACTGTAGACTTGGCACACCAAGGATCATCTAGTCCAACCTGCTGCAATGTGGGAACCTTGCTCACAGCCATCCCTGGTGGGGCTTGAACCACCAGTCTTCTGGTTAACAGCCAGATGCACTGACCCAGTGTACTTTGTCCATACCACTGTGCCCAGTGGTGCTGCTCTGTGTGGAGGATTTTCCTTCATCTGAACCACCTCAGTGTCATTACTTAGTGCAAAGAATGGCTTAAGGTACAGGGATGAGCTGCATTTCTAAGCCAAAGTGGTCCACTGGCTAAGGCTGGAGGTCCATATCATAACCTTAGCCTACTTACTACAAGTCTGGCCATGTTAACTGGCTGTAACTGAGGATCTGCCCATCACTCCTTATCTCTAAAATGGAAAGAAAGGGGTTGCGGGATACCAAGAGCAGTGCACTTCACAAAGGCTCGTTACTGGTCTATTTATTTATAGTCTGCTTTACTTCACAATATACACCTGCCCTTCAATAGAAAGATTTCCAGATCTAGTGTGTTGATTAATGAGATAGGTTTAATAAATAATAAAGCAAGACAGTTTGGGTCCCTTAGAATGAACTGACGCCCAAACACTTAATCTAGGTCATATTTATATTTTGTGAACTTAAACCAGAAAGCTTGCTTTATGTTGAAAACTTGCACACCGCTTTTCATTTATACATTGATAAATCTCAGAGTGATCACAATATACATAAAACCCTTAAAATCAATAAATAACAACGATGAAACACTTCCAGATAGTCACATTGTTTCAGCAACGGCAGCAGACAGTGGTGGGCCATGTGGGTAGCTCAATGTCAATAGACAGAAAATGCCAAGGTACACAGAAAGGTCATCAACTGTCTGCAAAAACACACACAAAAAAAACCTATCTGGTGTCTTATTCCTAAAGATTTGAACATGCAGCATAGGCCAGACAAATGTGACAGTGCTGTTTTGCTATATTCCCAGTGAGTGCATTGCAATTGCCATAGTTGTTGGTCAATTGCCTGGCTATTCAGATGGTTTATGTCATCCACACAGTCCCTGTAGATATATATTTTAAAAGCTCAATCTTCCAGTTTGAAAGCCAGAAATAAAGTTCTAACAAGCTGCAGAGCGTGACCAAGGCAACAGTCCAAAGCTACGTGGAATTATGAACAACAACTTTTGACTTTCTTGTTAAGTATTGTCTTGGGAAGATGCTCTCCTTACTATAGAACATGGGAACCTGAGAAGCATCTTGCTGAATCAAGCCAAAGGCATCTTCTTGTCACATTGGCCAACCAGATGCCTATGGGAAGCCCAAAAGCAGGAAGCAAGCACAGCAGCGCAAGGATACTTTAGATAGAAATGCATGCACAAAAGAGGAAGGAATTTTATGGATTGCTCATTTCCCAGCAGAGCATTTCCAAGGTCATCCAGATCTTCTCTCCCGACTTCTAATTTTCAGAATAAAGCTGGTGATGTACAATAACACTAGACAGAGAAATCGGGTGAAAAGAGTATACTTTTTTTGCCCACCGTCCTTGTCTCTTCTTCACACCAACACTCACAGATTCCCTGCCTTGTCAAGAGCTGAAGCCAGTGTCAGATGCAAGGGACGTGAACAAGTTGTCACAACTTTTTCTTTGCTTAAGAATATAACATCAGCTGCTGACAGATCATACAGGCTTATAATAAGGCACAAAACACATGGAACGAGATAATGACCTTGAAATATTGGAATAGTCTATAGACAGTCTGGCTTGGGGGTTCTTCCACATGGCAATTTATCATGAACTCAGTGCTGCTCAGGCATGCAATTTTTTGCAGAGTCCACACACAACTTCGTCTGGATTTACCATGGCAGTGTGGGGCCCTTTTCAGAATGAGGACCATGCTATCTTATGGGCACCCTTCTGGGGGTCAAAGGGCAAGGTGGGTGGGGCCAGAGGCAAAAGTGGGCGGTGCAATGGAAATGGCTTTGTATGGTACATTCAAGCCACACAAAAAGGGGAAAGATCTGGTCTGCTAAAGCATCTTGGATAATGATTAATAAGGTTAGGCAACCTTGTCCCCACATTTTATGCTGCAAAGGGATGGTAATTTTAAACTCTGCTAACTAGACATTCAACTCACACAAGTGAGTAAGAGGAAGGATAAATAATAAACGATACCCTATCCTACCCTCCAGATCCACACAAGAAAACTGAGTCCTGGGCCTGAGATTACCCTTGATTTGCTATTTCCACATGGCTTTTGCTTCAAGTTGATGTGTGATTTGGAGTTGGGCAGCATGGAAGCACTAGCCTGCAGAATCACATAATGTGCCATGACAGGCATCCAAACAGATCCAATCAGTCTTTTGACCACTGGACTATGGAAAATCTCTTCCTAGTACAAATGTGTTGGGTCTCTCTCTCTCTCAGATCAGAACGGTTCACTGAGCTATGAAGTGACCCTGCTGGTGGAAAAGGAGCATGATAAGAATGCAACTGCATGGGTCACCTGCCATGGAATGACGTCTCCATAAAATATAAGTCACCGTAGAAAATCGCAGCACCCTCCCAGAAGGTTTTCCACCTTACTGTCAAAATTCCAAATCTGTCAAAGGCTGGATGACTGGAGTGTTTGCTTCAAAACAGGAATTGAATTACTGCTTAATCATGTCTGGCTCACAACTGAAAATTACCTAGCTCAAAATATGCAAATATATTTTGAGATGAGCTCTCTTGAAAACGGTCATCTTTCTTGCACTGTAAATCAACAATATGTATCACTCAAAGGCACCAAAAGCAGGAAAGACATCATAGATTCATGTTGTTGTTGTTTAGTCATTTAGTCATGTCCGACTCTTCATGACCCCATGGACCAAAGCACGCCAGGCACCCCTGTCTTCCACTGCCTCCCGCAGTTTGGTCAAACTCATGTTCATAGCTTCGAGAACACTGTCCAACCATCTCGTTCTCTGTTGTCCCCTTCTCCTTGTGCCCTCCATCTTTCCCAACATCAGGGTCTTTTCCAGGGAGTCTTCTCTTCTCATGAGGTGGCCAAAGTATTGGAGTCTCAGCTTCAGGATCTGTCCTTCCAGTGAGCACTCAGGGCTGATTTCCTTCAGAATGGATAGGTTTGATCTTCTTGCAGTCCATGGGACTCTCAAGAGTCTCCTCCAGCACCATAATTCAAAAGCATCAATTCTTCAGCGATCAGCTTTCTTTATGGTCCAGCTCTCACTTCCATACTTCACTACTGGGAAAACCATGGCTTTGTAAAACTGGAAGGGGCCCTGTGGGTCAGCTAGTCCATGCAGGAATCTCAAGGTCTGTCCTCAGAAATTCATGCCCTGGGATGCCTTCCTGTAGTCACTACCAATGCTGGCACCCAGGAGGCAAAAAAGAGGCCAAAAGTCTATATTTCATAGGTCTTTCCCATTTTATCTGACTGTAATTTATTTCCCTTTTCATTCCTGGCTACTATTGCCTGTCTGAACATTCCCTCCTGCAACCTCCCAGCCGCAGATGGTTTTTCATTTTCCTTTGGTGTGCTGCACACTGAAATACATTCTTCAAGGTGATTCATAGCGCCAAAGTGAGACGGGAACAAGCCAAGAATGCACTTTCCAGGATGACAAAACATTAATTTGGTTGTAGGTCTAATGACTTGGTATGATTGAGCCACATTTCTTGTAAGTTGGAATGGAAATGCCATCCCTATCATTTTTTAAAAAAATATTTATTAATTAATTAAATTTGTATACAGCCAATGACAGGGCACGTCAGAACATAAATATACAAAATGAGAACACAAAATATATGCAATAAAACAAAAACAAAAAATCATCATGCCTCCTTGTCTATGGGCAATTATGGCATAATCTGCTGCTTGGCAGAACTGTGTGGCGCTATGGGGACATCATCAGCTTCCTTGGCTCTTAGTCATGTTGTATGTGTCTTAAAATGCTGTCTCACCACATTCTAGGACTACAGAGACCCTCAGGTGATACAGCCCAGAACCACTGGCATACACAAGCTTGGGACCCACTGTGATGCTGCAGATGAAAGGAGCTCATATCATTGCCTGGTAAGACCATTGCAACCAACAGTTGGAACCCTATGAGCCTTGCCATGGCCTGATGATTATCATCTTGTGGTCACATGGAGGTGGGCTTTCTCATGAAGAGCACTAGTGTTTTGGAATGCACTCCCTGATGAAATATGTGCGGCCCCAACTGTATTGGTATTCCGCGGGCTTTAATTGCTGTGTGGTATCAATGGGGTAGTTTATGGTGCATGTTACTTATGGATATTTTAAAGTCTGTGTAATAGGATATACATAAATACATGAATAAATAAGCAATCTGTGGAACTATGAAGGCTTGTTGATGTTTGTCCAGTCCCCTCCAGCTTCCTCCAGCCTCGGCCCAGTATACCTGAAGGAGCGTCTCCACCCCCATTGTTCTGCCCGGACACTGAGGTCCAGCTCCGAGGGCCTTCTGGCAGTTCCCTCCTTGCGGGAAGTGAGGTTACAGGGAACCAGGCAGAGGGCCTTCTTGGTAGTGGCACCTGCCCTATGGAATGCCCTCCCATCAGATGTCAAGGAAATAAACAACTATCTGGCTTTTAGAAGACATCTGAAGGCAGCCCTGTTTAGGGAAGTTTTTAATGTTTGGTGTTTTATTGTGTTTTTAATATTCTGTTGGGAGCCACCCAGAGTGGCTGGGGAAACCCAACCAGATGGGCGGGGTAGTAATAATAAGTTGTTGTTGTTGTTGTTGTTGTTCCTTTCCCTGGTCTGCAAAAGGAGGGAGCGAACTCTTTTCATTCCATCCAGGTCTCTTCCATTTCAGTCCTGCAGATCAGTGAGAGAGCATTTAGCTTCATTATTGCCATCCATTGCCATCTCATTTGCCTCCAGTTCTTTCTGCACAGAGCGAGTCCCTGCCATGGGTAGTTGGTCATTGGTAGACATCAGGTTCTGAAGCAGAGACTGAATGGCCACTTGCCAAGGATGCTGTAACAGTAAATTTTCTGCATAGGGAAACACTTAAGACTAGATTACCTTTGGGATCCTTTCCAGGGGAAGCAGAAGAAGGACAGGTGTTCAAAGGGCAAGAGATAAAACAAAAATATTCCATTGATCTTGCTCCATTTCTCTAGCATAGGATGCTATTTCAGTTATAGTTGCAGGGAACTCTGCTTGTGACAGAACTGTTAAAGCTGGCAACGTAGGATTGGGCTGTAATGAAAGGACGGATATTTCATTTTTAATATGCCGCTCTATTGCTGTTTATTGCTTCTATTGTGTGTCTGTAAGCGGTTTTTCAGAGGCGCTCCATAAAATAGATTTGCTTCCTGCACAATCTCAGTATAAATTATGCTTCTTCCAAACAGTTGGACTGGGACTCCTGAACAGCTGGTGAGTTTTACAAAAACTGAAAGAGACAGGGCCATGGCTTCTGGAAGATTTATTGCCCTTGCTTCCCTCCTGCTGTAGAATGGATGGGTGGTAGAGATCATGCTGGGGGGTTTTATTGCCCAGGTAGCATTTTTTGTAGATGTCACTGGGGAGAAGGTTGGTTCTCAGTGTTAGAAATATAAAATCCCATAAGCCAAAATATAAAATATCTGAATAGCAAACATTATGAAAATCACAACTTAGGTATAATAGCGTGCCTATTTAATGTATCACTTATAGTGTAACAATAACACCTTAAGAAAGACTCTTAAGTTCCCTGGCAAAGTGTCCAAGACTGGAGGAGACTTAAGGGAGTTGCAGTCCCCAAAATCTGGAAGGTGCAATGATGGAGAAGACTGTGTGGGACTCTTCAGGTTGTTTCATTAAGGAGTCATATTCTGCAAGCTTGTAGCACCAAGATGCTTTTCCTCCTGTTTACTCTAAATCCCCTTCTTGACACTTTAACCCATTGGTTCAGATCCTGTTCTGAGGAGTGGTTTAGCAATCAATCCCTCTCCCCTGTGAACTCTGAGAATTGTAGTTCTGTCACAGAAATACAATTCTCAACACTCACAACAAACTACAGTTCCCAGAATTCTTTGGGTGGCAGTTATGCTTGTTGAAATTGGTATGATTTTTTTTAAGGCATAGTACACCTGAGGCCTTAATCTTTTTCCCCCCGCAATTTTTAAAATTGATTTTCAACATTTATCACAAAAATAACATTACAAAACACAGATCAAAGAAAAACACACCACACTACAACAAACTAAATACACACAAAAATGGATATATCTTCAAATATCCAACTCTCATCACATTGATAACTGACTTCCTCAAGTCCCCTCTAACTGAATTTCATTATATCTCCTGTATAACAGTTCTCCAAGTTCATATTTCTAATAAAATTAACTCCTTTCATTTACTAGCCTCTTCTCCTTTATTGGTATTCTAATCCTTAATATTTATTACCACATATTCTTATTCTACCCATAGGCCTATTTGTTACTTCCAAGAATTTTCTATTTATCTCTGAGGCCTTAATCTTATATCTTTGCTGTTCTTATTACGAAGCTGATTTGCATACATCTGCTTCCCAATATTTTATCCCTGCTCTGAGACCTACTATAGTGAAGAGTAGACTATGACAATACCTAATAAATAGATGGGGAGGAAAACCTTTAGGGATAAGAACACTCTTCATCCCCATTTCAAAAAAGGGGGTCCACTGAGGGCATAGCATACTCAGTGGCTGCAGAATGCTGACAGAAAACTGTTGGGGGGGGGGCATCAAACTGGTAGGGAAGGGAAGGGAAGGGAAGGGAAGGGAAGGGAAGGAAATAGAGTGACGAGAATCTTGCCACAACATTTTGTTGCAGGCACTTGTATCACTTGATATCTCCTCCTCCCTCTTATACTTACTTATATTCTGTCTTCTTTCCAGAACCAGGACTCAATATAGCTTACAAAATTAAAACAAATGGATGAATCGCAGAAAGCTAAAACAACAAAAACAAAACAAAACGTAATTTTTAAAAAACACATCTAATAAAACACAAATAGTAAAAAATGGCAAAGCACTATTAAAAGCCCTTTGCTTAAAAATATTCAGCTCCCCAAAGTCCATCAGAATAAAACAGTCACAAAGAAGGCCTTCTCTTAGTTGATTAGCCATTACTTGGCGACTTGCAATTGAATACATGGTTGAATAGTTTAAAAACATTGTGTTGATGATGATGTGTGAGGATATGAGCCTTTTTCTTGCTGCGGCATTTGAACTGTGATGACTCATTTCCACATGCAAGTAGTGACTTGCTCCTGCAGTCATCAAGTGATGTGCATTTATATGTGAAGCAGCCCTAACTTCTTCACGTGGGATGTGACAAGTGCTATCTCAGCAGGTGATACCTAAAAGAGGTGTGCATTCAGTTAAGAATAAATGACTAAATTGAATCAAATGGGTTCAATGAATATATCTTCATTCTGAACTGTTTCCATGGAATTATGAATGAGCATGCTTTTCATGATTCCATTCATACCCATGTACCATTGAGGAGTGGGAGGGGCCTCAAGAGCAGCAGGAGCTAACATTGGCAGCCTCTCCTGGCAATCAACATTTCCCCCAATGTGAATTAAAGAGGCATTGTGGAAGTGTGTGTGTGTGTGTGTGTGTGTGTGTGTGTGTGTGTGTGTGTGGAAGAGGGAAAGAAGCTACCAGGAGTGCCTGCCAAGTCAGCTTTCCAGCTGCCGCTACAGCAGTCTTCAGAAAAAAGAAAAAAGAAAAATGGAACAAGAATCAAAGGGGGGAGGGAATCTAAGGAAAACAAAATGAATTGGAGAAATGAAGCATCTAATGAATGAATGATGAAACAAATGCAATTTCTACGAGGGAATAATGAACATGATGGCTTAAAACCTACATAAATGGCATTACAAAATGGGGGAGGAATGAAATTGCACACCCTAAGCCTAAGCTGGATACCCAGACATATTGAATGCCCGACTGGCCTCCAGATCCCAGCAAAGGTGCAGGGACGTAATGCTCTCCCCCCTTCCCTCAATCATTGACCTCTCTGCATGAAATATTCTCCCAGTTTTCTGGACAGCAGCAGGATGGTATAGAGGGGAGCTTGGTAGGAGATAGAAGGAAGCCGGCCTTCTGATATACCCCTGCATGAGACCCTTGTTGTTTAGTCGTGTCCGACACTTTGTGACCCCATGGACCAGAGCACGCCAGGCACTCCTGTCTTCCACTGCCTCCCACAGTTTGGTCAAACTCATGCTGGTAGCTTCGAGAACACTGTCCAACCATCTCGTTCTCTGTTGTCCCCTTCTCCTTGTGCCCTCCATCTTTTCCAACATCAGGGTCTTTTCCAGGAAGTCTTCTCTTCTCATGAGGTGGCCAAAGTATTGGAGCCTCAGCTTCAGGATCTGTCCTTCCAGTGAGCACTCAGGGCTGATTTCCTTAAGAATGGAGAGGTTTGATCTTCTTGCAGTCCATGGGACTCTCAAGAGTCTCCTCCAGCACCATAATTAAAAAGCATCAATTCAGCCTTCTTTATGGTCAGCAATTGAAGGAGATCGACAAACTGGAATGCATTCAGAGAGGAACATACCCTCCAATATACCCTCCAACATCCTGGTGATAAAAATCGAAACACGAGCCCATCCTCCATCATCAAATTTTCCCCTTGAAGGGGCAGATTTGTGTGTGTGTGTCCCCCCACAACACACACATGCCTTGCCTGATTTGGACCACCACCCCCAACCCATCTTCTCCCTTCCCCTCTGCACCCACATTTGCTGCTCACCCCCTTCACCCAGCTGCCCACTCCCTTTTCCCAGCTGCCAAGGACCCTGCTGAACTCCGGCCCCATCTGCCTCCTGCATCCCTCTACTCCACTCCACTCCTCACCTCCCCCAGCCCCTTTCTAGTGAATGCTCCTGGTCACACTGCCTCCATTGCTTACTGAGCTTGAGCCTCCCACTTCCCTCCAACTATCCCAGCCCTACCAGCGGTCCTTACCCCTGGGAAGACAGTCATCCTTCCAGGCAACAGCATTGCGTGCATCCGCAGCCTCCGCTCCAGCAGGGAAATGCCTCTGTGAATGTCCAGAGAGAATAGGGGCACTTGAAAATAGGGGGATAGTGGAGGCCCAAACGAAGGTGATGTGGTAGAAACAAATGATCAGAGGAGATGGGGATGCTTAACCTGAAGAAAAGACAAGGACTCCATCTGCACCACACATTTAAAGCAGTGTCATACCACTTTAACCAGTCATGGCTTCCCCAGAAGAATCCTTGGCTCTGTTGCCTGTTAAGGGTGCTGAGAATTGTTAAGAGGCCCCTGTCACCTCACAGGGGTCTTAAAAAACTGCAATTCCCAGAATTTGTTTTGTGTGTGTGTGTGTGTGTGTGTGTGTGTGTGTGTGTGTAAATAGCACTTTAAATGTTTGGCCTGGAACTTCAAAACAGCAGAGCAGGTGACTCACTCTGAGTCAGGAAAACTCTTGCGCTTCTAAATTTGCTCCCTTTTGTGCTTAGATGCTGCTGTTTTGGCTACTTAATAAGCAATGTCACTCAAAGCCCGAACATCAGAAATGGAGGAGACGATGAATATATGCTCATCCAGCTCTTGAGCTTAGGGGTCAGCCATCTAAACCAAACATCCCAGCTGACATGTTTTGACACTGCTGATGTTGTTCTCTAGGGCAGTGTTTCCCAACCTTGGGCCTCCAGCTGTTTTTGAACTACAATTCCCATCATCCCTGACCACTGGTCTTGCTAGCTAGGGATGATGGGAGTTGTAGTCCAAAAACAGCTGGAGGCCCAAGGTTGGGAAACACTGCTCTAGGGCACCCATTGCTCCCTTCCTCACCCTGTGCATGTTTGCTGGATCAAGCCCTTGGTAAAAAGAAAACACGACTGTTGTCTCCAACATAATTAGCTAATAGGCTTCCAGTTCTCTTGCTGCTGAATCACTGCTGTCTGCATTTTCCTAATGCTCTCTGGTCCCTCTACAGCCCTTAATGACTTTCTCCATCTCGTCTTTAGGCTCCCTCGGCCATCTGTGCAACTCCATTTAGCATTCAAGGAGCAGCCTAAGAGCTGCTCATGTGACAAACTCTTTGATTAGCCATATATATTTTTTCCTGCTCCAATTTACTAAGACATGAGATAATTGATAATCATTCTTGCCAGAATTGTTCCACTGGAAATATATGAAAGGGGTGACAGTGACGGTGGAATTCAATGCATGTGTAGGAAAGGCAATTGTTTGTTATTTCTAAGAGCCGGTTTACACCATTACCACCCAGAATCCAAGAGCCACGGTTAGCACTGGTCCTGTGCATCTCTTTCTGTGACAAGCGTAGAGAAACTCCCATCATCCCTGATCATTGGACATGCCGGCTGAGGCTGATGGGAGTTGGAGTCCAACATCTAGGATGCTACAGGTTTCACATTCTACTTGTTGTTGTTTATTAAATTTTTATAATGCCCTTCATTTGTAGATCTACCAAGAAGGCCCTCTGCCTGGTTCCCTTTAACCTTACTTGTCACAATGAAGGAACTGCCAGAAGGCCCTCGGTGCTGGATCTCAATGTCTGGGCTGAATAATGGGGGTGGAGATGCTCCTTCAGGTATACAGGGCCAAAGCTGTACAGTGGTACCTCAGGTTAAGAACTTAATTCATTCTGGAGGTCCATTCTTAACCTGAAACTGTTCTTAACCTGAGATACCACTTTAGGTAATGTGGCCTCCTGCTGCCGCCGCACCGCCACTGTGCGATTTCTGTTCTCATCCTGAAGCAAAGTTCTTTACTCAAGGTACTATTTCTGGGTTAGCGGAGTTTGTAACCTGAAGCATCTGTAACCCGAGGTACCACTGTATAGATGAGAGCTGCTACTCATTTTTGATTGATGCTTACCCTACTTGCTATTTAAAGTATTTTTCTTCTTAAAAAGTCGTCTTTGAAATCCAATAATAAAGTAGTTTCCAAAAAAAGAAAGAAACCAGGGATACAGTTAGTTCTAATGAAATACAGCTCCCGTTATCTGAAAAACGATGCTGAGAGGAATTTATCAAGCTAGCTAAGGAAATGAATAATTCATTTCTCCCATGTAGATAGTCACTTTAAATAAAGATTTCACTCGCTGATGAACGAGTGTTTATAGATGCTAGCATGTTTCTATTACACAAATTGGGGGGGGGGAGGCATACATTCCCCCCCCCCCCCGTTTACTGGTCTTCATTCTGAACATTCAGATATCTTCTCCATAACTTCCTGAAGATTATGGACACAATCTGACGGGAATTTCTGCTACACAAAATGAAGGGAATATGAACAAGGCTCTCTTTAGGTTTTCATATACATAAGCAGGGACTGTCATGTACTTGTGCTGATCCTATTATCACACTGGCAGTGCACATCTATGTAACAATTTACCATTGTAACTACTTAAAATTTACTATGTACAGTAACTACTTACAATTAAACCTCACTTCAAACGGACCTGTTTTCTCTGATCACTCAGTAGTAGATCGCAGGGTGGCATGGGGTGCACATAGGGCGGGGGGGGGAATTCCCTTGTGCTGGGGCTAATCCTTACATTGTCACAAGAATTTAGTTGACTACCACCCAAAGAGTTGGGAGAGCTGACTACTGAACTCCAATGCCATACCAAACAGATATGGCTGGTAAATTTACAGCTGCAGTCCCAACATAAATCTACTCCATGGCTAGATGTGGCTAAGAAAAAGAATCTCCTATCAGCACCAATGGAGACTTCTTTTCTGATGCTAATTGCAAAGGGCAGGGATTTCTGCCAGGATCGTGGCTAGAGCAGGAAGGAAAAAATCTCCTTCCCGTATGTTCAGTCCCAATGAAAATTATCCCTGTATCTGTAATTAAACAATGGGGGGACAGGTGTCATTCCCTGCTACATATTAGCATTATATGTCATTTGGAGCGATTTATCAGGAAAAACAAATATGCCCCCAGTAAACAGCCTTGGAGCATATGCTTTTGCAAGTTGTGTTCATTTCAATAGTGCTTCTGTTGTAGGAGTTCGTGACAGATTGTTCCCTTAAAATCTTTCACACATTAGCGATCTGCCAATGAAAAGGATGGGGAAGATTATTCATTTGTCTCAGACAGGACCATTCACATCCGTTTTTCAGTGATGCCTCCCAGATTCAAATGTCTGGCAATTAGGTGGCAATTGGCATTCATGTGCTCCCCTGATCTAACGAGTGTGTTAAATACTTTGCTTCTATTTCTGTTCATTCACCACATTGCCATTCCAAGAGGCTCAGCTGCATACTGATTACTGCACCTCTATTTTTGAATGAAATAATAGCATCCATCTATGTAGTAGTACAGGGACATGGGTGGTGCTGTGGGTTAAACCACAGAGCCTAGAACTTGCCGATCAGAAGGTCGGTGGTTCGAATCCCGCGATGGGGTGAGCTCCTGTTGCTCAGTCCCTTCTCCTGCCAACCTAGCAGTTCGAAAGCACGTCAAAGTGCAAGTAGATAAATAAGTACCCCTCCGGCGGGAAGGTAAACGGCGTTTCCATGCGCTGCTCTGGTTAGCCAGAAGCAGCTTAGTCATGCTGGCCACATGACCTGGAAACTGTATGCCGGCTCCCTCGGCCAGTAAAGCGAGATGAGCGCTGCAACCCCAGAGTCAGCCACGACTGGACCTAATGGTCAGGGGTCCCTTTACCTTTACCTATGTAGTAGTACACTTTGATCTTGGAGCTCATCTGCCTGGGTTTGTATTCTTATTCTTGGGAGAAGGGTTTGTTTGTTTTTTCTTTGAATGAAATGACATTATATTTTTTGTCCAATGGGGTAGGCAGAATCTCTTCCAGGCATGGTTGGTCTGAATCTTCAGTGGAGCCCAGTCTAGTAGGGTAAATGCATCACTGCCCACCAAGCTCTGCCTCTCCTCAGCCAACCCCCACCAACCAACTTCTTTACTTACAACTAGTCTATAGGGTGACACTAGGTATCACCTTCCTACAACTCATAGAGAGGCTCCTATGCATTTTAGAATCCTGATATTCCATGAGTAAAGGAGATTCCCTATTGATACATTTGCTCTCGAATTTTCAAAAGGAGAATCCCTGTTCTAGATCTGTGGGTGTTAAATGCTTGGGCTTAATAAACATTAGGATTTCATTAGAAGTGGTGGCAATAAACAAGGTAGCAGTGGCAAAAGCAGTGTCAGCGCATATTAGAGTGCAAGAAGGAAAGGGTTACACTGTCCAGCGGTCCTTTATGAAAGGATTTCCCAAAAAAGAGCATTGTCACCCATTGTTTCAGAGGTAGGCCACATTAAAAATGTAATTAACTCCACCAAGAGTGAAGAGTTGCTCTCTAGAGGACCAGCATGGTCAATGACCAGGAATGGTTGAAGCTGTAGTCCAGCAAGATTTGGAGGGGCTACAGCTTTACACACACACACACACACACACACACACACAGCCTATATCAGCTGGTTGTCGTATTTGAAATGCACATTTCATCACTATAGAATAATTTCTATTATGTTTTTTTTCCCCAGCTGTGAAGGGGGTCTCACTGAAATTGCTATTCTAGAATGCTTCTGTGCGATACTGTGTGGTTGCGTGAGAGAGAGATATGTCAAGTTCTTGCCAACTCTCTGGCGCTCTGTTTAATGCAGCTGCTTGCTGGAGCCAACATCACAGAAAGAAGCTGCAGGCACTTACATGTTTAGCCAGGAGCAACAGAAAAACCAGCCATTTAGCAAAAGTGTAGAATTGATTCCACTGTACTGTGCCTTTTGCCAGCTTCCTTAGCAAGGATGCCTGCCATTGGCCTCCAGTTCACATCCCAAAGCAATATATTTGCATAGGATAATTGTGCTTAGGGGCGAGTGAGTGTTCCAGTCCTTCTGTATTCCCATTAACAAGAACCCTCCTCAGGGACTCTCCATGAGGGTTAAGTAAACGAGCAAGGGGTGCTTGCATTGTCCCCACCCCATCAGATTTCAAATCATCTTACACACACACACACACACACACACTTTTAAAGGGACAGTGTTTGAACAAATGCTTTTAATGCGCAGAAAGATTATTATACAGTTATACAGAACCTACAAAGTGTGATCTTGAGTTGTCAGTAGCAACTCAACAGTTTGATTTTTCAAAGATAGTAATTTCAATCCTTCTTTCAAGCAAAGACATGCTAGATGCTAAAATCATTAAATTGTCCTAAGAGAATATTATAGAGCCAAATAGCTGGCCAACGTTCTTTTTTTTTTGTTTTTTTTGTCCTAGGCACAAGCATTAAATTCTCCTAAGCCGTTTAGTAAAAAGACTTCAGATTCCAAATATTTTGGTTAGGCGGTGCACTTCTGATCACACTTTATGACATGCCATACTCTGTTGTCCCTGCTGCTAAATCAATTTCCCATGCAACATTCTAAAGTATAAAAAAGGGGTCACTCATTACTCCCTTTCGACATCTGATCTCTTCCAAAGTGATCCAACAGCCAAGATTCAGTGCATTTCCTTTGATTCTGTTCTTTCTTTTAAAATACGGCTTTTTGATGCTGTTCCGTCTTGGCTTTCCAGTATCTTTGTAATAACAATAAAAATGTGAAGGTACTACACAGGACATCTGAACAATATATTTAATAAACTCCCTGGTGAAATCTTGAGCAGGAAAAAAAAGGAGAGTGCATTTGCTAGCTCTTTTCATGTCTAAACTGAAACCTCTGCTTCTTTGCTGTTACTTTAGGTGTTAAACAGAATTATTCTGACCTCCACAACACCCCTGGAAATTCAAAATCTCTGTTTTGGGTTCAATGAAAAAATTCAAGGGGAAGGGGAAGATAAAAGAATCATGCCAGAATATTCATCATCATTCTGCTTGACCATTCTGCTAGAAGTATTATGCGTAACAGTGGTATACCTCGGTTAAGAACTTAATTCGTTCCAGAGGTCTGTTCTTAACCTGAAGCACCACTTTAGCTAATGGGGCCTCCTGCTGCCGCCGTGCCGCCAGAGCACAATTTCTGTTCTCATCCTGTAGCACCCTGCTAGTGGTTAACGCTTAGCTGGAATGAAATATTCAACGCAGCAATAGAGAAATTAAAATAATAATTTATTTGTCAGACAAATAAATATGAGGCACAGTGGTATATGGTTACCAAGCTCTGGCCTGGCCTCTTGCCATTCTGGCCAGCACTTATGTTTCCTTAATCCAGCCCCCTTGCTCCTCCTGTGGCTGCCTCTGTCCAATCAGCCTGGTTGAAATTCCTATTGGCTGTTTGCTAGAACCAATCACAAAAGATACACCCATTTCCTTCTGTCCTTTTATGGGAAACAAAAAGCTATATATTCTTCTATCTATAAATGACAAATAAGTAGTAATATATCTTACATGTGTCTCAACAAGGAACCTTAATTACCAGCTCACCTCGCCCTATTGCCCTCCAAAACAGATGGTTAATCTTAAATTTTTATCTTAAACAGATGTCATGGATCATCATTGAAAGATCTCCTTCCTTTGGAGGTCTCTAAACAAAAGCTTGACAAATGCTCTAATGATGTTTCCTGCTTGGCAGGGGGGGCTGGGCTGGTGGCTGATGGCCCCTGTGATCTCTTCCAACTATATGAAATAAGAATCTAGCATAAGGATTTAACATTTCTTAGCTTCTAATTCCTTTGCATAATTACATTTAAGCCAATATATTTAATACATAACATAAATAACCTTTTAAAAGGAAAAGAAATCTTAAAAGGATCTCAGGTTAAGAAAGAAACAACTTTAGAAAAAGACTTCCCAAAATACTCTCTTCCTTTCTGCCAGCTAGATGCTTTTCCATTGCTCTTGACCTTTGAACCTTAGGAAAATATGGCTCAAGTTTAATGGGAGGCACATGGTTTTATTTTACTATTTACCCACTCTTAATTATGTTTATCTCTTTTTTTATCTTCTGTAATATGTAGGGTCAGTGTAACCTTGGCTGTCAGCCTGTAATTCCCTTTTTACGACTTTGAGAATTGTTTTCTGCTATAAATCAGGGGGCCCCCTTGTCTAGGAGGAAAAACATTTTGCCAAGGTCCTTAGGCAGCTGGTCTTCTGCCTGGCATGAACATTTGAAAATCTTTAAGCTCATTTTAAGATACAGGCCCTGATCAAAATATAAGCTTGATAAAAATGCAGGCTTATGATTAGATGCCTCAATCCTGAAGCAAAGCTCTTAACCCGAGGTAATATTTCTGGGTTAGCAGAGTCTGTAACCTGAAGCGTCTGTAACCCGAGGTACCACTGTATTTTAATCAGTATAAACTAGTGTGTAAGTCAGGGGTGGGCAACCTAAGGCCCGGGGGCCAGATGCAGCCCAATCTGGCCCGCGGACGATCTGGGAATCAGCGTGTTTTTACATGAGTAGAATGTGTGCTTTTATTTAAAATGGATCTCTGGGTTATTTGTGGGGCATAGGAATTCGTTCATCCCCCCCCCCAAAAAAAATATAGTCTAGCCCACCACATGGTCTGAGGGACAGTGGACGGGCCCACAGCTGAAAAAGGTTGCTGACCCCCGGTCTAAGTCCTTTTGTACACACAAGCTGCTTATGACCAGTGCTTTTTTTCTGGGGGTACATGGGGGTATGCATACCCCTAAACATTTTGTGAATCTAAGTTTGGCCTCATTGAGGGGCAGTATTTCGAGTAGAAAAATGAGAGTACCCAGTGCTTTATTTTACAAAAAAGTTTAGGGAAACTCTCTTTTTGACTCCAGAAAAATCACCATTTTATAGTTCAACTCAGGAAAAATAAATAGTAAATGGACAAAATTACAAAGATTCACAAAATGTTTAGGGGTATGCGCACCCCTGCGTCCCCCCCCCCCCGAAAAAAAGCACTGAGAGTATCCCTAAACATTTTTTAAAGAAAAAAAAGCACTGCATATGACCAATTACAGGAACATGAGTTACCCCATTACCCCCCAATGAGAGTACAACCACTTTCCAGTCTAGAAGGACACGCCGCCCCGATCAGGGAAAGAATAGAACATTCTGGAACACTCTGGAACATTCCTGCCTAACAGCCTTATGGGCATATACCCCTCCCTGTTTCTCCATGCTGCGCTGTTGGCAGATTCTGCTCTCACATTTGTGAGACTACAGACAAAACTGTGCCGAGATAAAGTGTAAGATGCAGTGGTTAGAGAGTCAGACCAAGGGATCTGGGTTCAAATGCCCACTTAGCTAAGCAGATCACTGGGCAGCTGTGTTTTATCTTGTACGTTTCTGTCGTGAGCCACCCTGGGATCTGTGGGTGAAGGGAGGTATGCAAATTTAACAAATACAGTGGTACCTCAGGTTACAAATGCTTCAGGTTACATACGCTTCAGGTTACAGACTCCGCTAACCCAGAAATAGTACCTCAGGTTAAGAACTTTGCTTCAAGATGAGAACAGAAATCATGCTTCGGGGGCACGGCGGCAGCAGGAGGCCCCATTAGCTAAAGTGGTGCTTCAGGTTAAGAACAGTTGCAGGTTAAGAATGGACCTCCGGAACGAATTAAGTACTTAACCTGAGGTACCACTGTAAATAATACATTTTGGGATGGCTACTGCCTTTTACTCTGAGATACCTCACAGGTGGCGGTGTGGGTAAAAGGAGGGAATAGAGAGCTACCACCCTCTCATCCTTGGAGGAAGGATGGAATAAAAACATAATGAATTGATAAATAAAATACCAATAAGTGCACTTGACTGCCACTCCTTCTCATACTTTGAAATTAACTTGAGACACCATTACAGCCCAAGCAACTCCATGAAGGAAATGTGCTACCTCCACACATGGCTCTGAGCACAATTCAACAAATGTTTTAAATCGTTTTAACGAGAAAAAACTGAGTACACGCGGGAATACAAAAGAGATCAGCAAAGGCAATACAAAGGAGGAGAATGTTCTAATTTCCCTAGGACTTGTTGCAAACATGATGGACTGTAAATAATCAGCAAATGTGCAGCAGAAGCTGAGCATGTCACGTTCAATAACGTCAAACTCACAGCAACGGCTCCGTTCAGGGGCAGAAGAGTTCACCACCTGTTTTGCTCGTAAGTATTTGCATACAGCCAATTTGACTTTCTTTGGTTTCCTGCCTGGGGGCGGGGGATGTTTGTTTTACATTACAGCCACTTGTATGTAGAAATCAAATACTCTTTCTTCAGAAGAGTCTTTGACCAAAGACAACTCCTAACACCAAATTCATATTTGGTGTATCTTTACAAACTAGAAAGAAAAACTGAGGCAAAATTTCAGTTGTGCAAACAGTTACCAAGCCCTATTCTCTTCATTATGTGCAGTACCTTCTTTGTTTTTCTTTTCTTTTTAAAATAATTTTTTATTGCGGTTTTATAATTGTAAATTCCATATATCACACACCAATTTCCAATCCTACTTTACTGTTACATTTACAATCTTCTCCCTCCCCACCTGACTTCCCTCAACTTCCCCTTCTGGGTTGTTACATTGCTTGTTATATTCTGCATGTATATATACTATAAGCTGTTGTTGCAATATCGTCCTCCATGTTTAAACTCAATAAAACTATGAAAGTTTAATTTGTATCTATTTTCTACTTGATGTGCATTTGTTACTATATTTATCATGGTGGCAGCATGCAAAGGGCTTTACAGTATACAGTGTCCTGGTATGCCCCACAGAGGAACTTACGGTCTTCAAATAAAAACATCTTGAAGGTCCCAGGCCACAGAGAGGTTAGGGTGGCCTCATCTAGAGCCAGGGCTTTTTCGGCTGTGGCCCCAATTTGGTGGAACGCTCTGTCACAAGAGACTAGGGCCCTGCGGGACTTGACATCTTTCCGCAGGGCCTGCAAGACAGAGGGCACAGCCTGACTCCCTCCTCTGGCAATCCTCACAGAACTCTAGCCCAATGGTTGCCATTAATCTGTTTTGAATTAACTTTATAATGAAATGATTTTAGAATATTTTATTATTTTACTGTTGTTAGCCGCTCTGAGCCTGGGTTTGGCTGGGGAGGGCGGGATAAATAAAATATTATTATTATTATTATTATTATTATTATTATTATTATTATTATTGTTATTGTTATTGTTATTATTATTATTATTATTTATTACCCTTGGCAGGTGGAGAGGAGCACTGGGCGCCTTCATGGGGATGCCTGGTTCACACCCCCTGGCACCCCCCCAATGCTATTCCTCTGCCTCCATGGGCAGATCTCCTACTCCACCCACAGATTTCTCTGTTTGCCTGCAGAGGGGAAGGTCACACTTTTGGCCCCTGGAAAACCAACAATAGGTGGAGCCTATAGGCAAAGCCAGCTAATTCTGGTCCCCCCACCCATCTTCATCCCTACATGTGGCACAAACCCTCCAGGTGTCCCTACTTTCCAGGGACATCCCTGATTTAGAGAAGCCATCCCAGTTTCTGATTTGATCCCAGAATGCCCCACTTTTTCCTTAGGGTGTCCCTATTTTCATTGGAGAAATGTCGCAGGTTAAAAAGTTATCTGACACCCCCCCCAAGCCGTCTGAAGGCAATCCTGTACAGTGGTACCTCGGGTTAAGAACTTAATTCGTTCTGGAGGTCTGTTCTTAACCTGAAGCATCACTTTAGCTAATGGGGCCTCCTGCTGCCACTGTGCTGCCGCTGCACAATTTCTGTTCTCATCCTGAAGCAAAGTTTTTAACCCGAGGTACTATTTCTGGGTTAGCGGAGTCTGTAACCTGAAGCATATGTAACCTGAAGCGTATGTAACCCGAGGTACCACGGTATAGGGAAGATTTTTTTTTAATGTTTAATGTTTTATTATATTTTTATATATGGTATGTTGGAAGCTGGGGCAACCAGTGGCTGGGGCAACCCAGTAAGAACCCTATTTTCATCGGAGAAATGTTGGAGGGTATGGGCTGGTTGTGAGTTCAAAGGTGAGCAGGTGGGGCTGGCCAAGGGCAAACCAAGGTTGGTGGGGGGCAGTGCCCCATTTACCCTAATGGATGGGCCTCTGCTGCTCTTCAAAAAAATAAGTGACCAATGTAGCTCCGCAGTTTCCATCCCAAAATTTCAGGATATACCCTCATTCTAGAGTGCCTGAAATAAATGGATGATCATTTTTACTCTGCTCCTTACTGTATACAAGAAACTGGTAGACTAAGCTGAGAAATCTGTATTGAATGCAAGACATAATGTTTTGAACAGCAGCTGTGACTCAAGTGGAACAGAAGTTGGTAGACTTTTTTTTTTTTTGCAAGTGAAGTGTTTAGTTCAAGCCCAGATGCTGCTGGTTAACACACAAGTTTTTTTCCTGTACATGTGCATTCCAAGTGGTGCACCATTAAAATCAGCCAACACAAGCAGTTAAAGCAGAAGTCGATAAAACAAGCCCCAAACAGACAACAACGGAACAATGAGGCAAGGCAAATTTTGGAGCTCTGTAACTGTCCAAATAAATTTGTTTTAACAGCCTGCTTAGGGACAGATAAAAGAAGCAACCCAGGAACGGAATGTCACAATAATAAACACAAAACAATTAAACCTTTCTGATAACTAATAAACTAATTAAATCTTTCCAATAACCGCATATTCAGTCTATGTGTCAATTTATACTTGCTGTTTGGGTGGCCCTGTGTCCTACTTTACAGAAGACAGTCTTCTGTTTGATAGTGTCCTTTATTTGTAAGCTGTCCAGACCAAGTTCACTTAAAGATAAATCACCATAAAAAGGAGAGCAGGAGCCTTAATAAAAATTTTATTATTTATACCTCACCCATCTGGCTGGGTTTCCCCAGCCCTTCAACAGTTAGCTGTCACCTAGTGGCTTTCTCACTATGGTGAGATGTCTGGTGCTTCTATTTAATTCATGTGAATTATTTCCAAATTGTGTCTGTAAATATAAATTACTATATGCCTATTTTATGCAAAGTGGTGTCCTGTTTTTTGATGGTACAAATTCCCTTTTTTGGGGACACAGCAAGGGGATGCTTTCCACAATATACAAAATACTGCTCCAAAAACCCACAAAGCCCCTCTATGTAATCTGAAAACAATGGGAGGACAGCATAGGCTATGAAATTTACCTTGCCGCTGTGGGTAAAACCTCAGCGCCTAGGACTTGCCAATCGCATGGTCGGTGGTTCGAATCCCCGCGGCGGGGTGCGCTCCCATCGTCCGGTCCCAGCGCCTGCCAACCTAGCAGTTCGAAAGCACCCCCGGGTGCAAGTAGATAAATAGGGACCGCTTACCAGCGGGAAGGTAAATGGCATTCTGTGTGTTGCTCTGGCTCGCCAGATGCAGCTTGTCATGCTGGCCACATGACCCGGAAGTGTCTGCGGACAGCGCTGGCTCCCGGCCTATAGAGTGAGATGAGCGCACAACCCTAGAGTCTGTCAAGACTGGCCCGTACAGGCAGGGGTACCTTTACCTTTCTAATGCACTAGAATGTGGTCTAAACCTCCTTTTATATCCATCTCAGCTAAAAGAAAAGAACTCACCCTGAAACTCACTTATAGATGGAACCTAGCACCACAGAAATAGCGCTGATATGCCCAGGAGCCTCACCAAAATGCTCCACAGGTACATACCTCCACACGTGGTGGGAGTGTCCCAAAATCCAACTCTTCTGGACATCAGTCATATAAGAAATGTGCAAAACTAAGTAAATATTAGAAGTCACCTCAGAACTGGCCCTACTGAACATTTCCCAAGATTACAATGCCCATTCACATTATAAAGAGCTCATAACCCACCTACTCTCAGCAGCCAGAAGCATCATAGCCAGACAACGGAAGAACCTGTCAGGAGTAAACATGGACCAATGGTATCAAATAGTAAGGGAAACAGTCTTACCAGAAAAACTAACCAATAAACTGAAACTAACACGGGGACAAATAGAAGAAGATGCCTTCACTCCAGTATGTCCTTCCTTCCTTCCTTCCTTCCTTCCTTGGCAATCACTCGTAGGTGAGTAAGATTGTCTTCCATAAACACGGTTTTAACAATGAGTACGTAAGTGACTGTAGAGGCCAATTCTGGATCCACATGTCCTTCCACAGTGGGGACATTGGTTTCCAGGCCCAGCCCAACACGACAACAACAAGAATCCACCGACTACATATGAATTGATCTGGCTAACCTGACCCAACCCCCCCCCCAACATCCACAAGCACATCTCACTGCAGCCAACTAAAGACAACCAACCACACCCTAGGCCACCCCCAACCTCTCTCACCACCAAGGAAATATAGCAAGCGAATAGAAAGAAAACCCACACAAGTGACGCTGACACAAAACCCTACACATACACTAAGTAGAAGAATAGAAGCATTGCCACCCCACCCCACCCCACTCCCCACACCCTCCCTCCCCCTCTTCCCCCTCTTTTCTTCCCAACCTAATACTGCATGCAACACTGATGTCTCACAACAACTATCACTGATCTGTAGAAAACACAACTTGAAATAATAGACAATGCACTTATTTTTGTAAACTAAGAAATCTTTGATAAAAAATATTTTTTTTCATCATCCACCTGCTATTGATACTCTGAGGGCAGAAAAGGCCAAAATGACATTTTCTAGGGATGTGTTGAGGAGAGACTGGAATAGGCTTTGGATCTGCTGGGTATAAAGCCCTTCCATTTCCCAGGTCCACTGCTGGGATGGGGGGAAATGTACACTAATCCTTCACCTTCTTTTTTAAAATCTCCAGCTGGCCCCCACTTTCTGCCCTTGCCAGCTCTGGATAAGGCAGTTTTACTGCCAAAGATTTTCTCTCCCTTGCCCTCATTGGATCACTCTGCCAGAAGGGCTGCTCGTATCTAACCCAAGCCCAGCAGACTGTACGGTTTATTTGGAACATTTCTTAATATATAAAAATATCTCCAAAAGCGGCAGCAACGGGCAACTTAAACAGCGGCAGATGTTACAGAAATCCAAACCGTTGCATATGCAAATGTTCCATTAATACAAATTTACTATAGACCAATATCAATTCCTTCTGACACACCTCTCTTCTCAGCCTCCCAGTGCCCAAACAAACTCTCAGCTCACCCAGAAAATATAATAAGGAAGGGGTTTTCTGGAGCCTGCAAACCTCAACCTAGTCTCTTCCCTCCAGACGTGCTTTGATGGGCAGGCACCAAGGTTGGACACGGCTTCCTCAAACTGCCCACAGCTGTGTCCTGTTCTACAGCCAGCTGCCCTCTTCACACCCAGTTCCAGCTGACAGCAGGTTTTGATAGGTTTCCTAGGAGTTCTCAAGGATAGCAGATAGGACACCCCCTCTACTCACAGCTGATTGTTTGGATTTTCTGCCCATTTCTATTCCTTCAGCTGATTTAAGATGCAGCAATACTATTTCTCCATTACTGGTCCAACATAAAAGGAAAGTCAACAAGTGTAAAGTGATGCACGTTGGAGCAAAACATCTTAATTTCACATAGACACGGACATGGAGTCTGAGCTGGAGGGGACAGACCTTGGGGTCATAGTAGATAGCTTGATGAAGATGTCAACCCAGGGTGGGGTGGCTGTGAAGAAGGCAAATTGCACACTAGGGAGTATTAGGAAAGGAAGTGAAAATAAAACTGCCCAAATCATAATGCTGTTATACAAATCAATGGTACAACAACATCTGGAGTAATGTGTACAGCTCTGGTCACCTAATCTCAAGAAGAATATTTACCATGTGGGCAGTGATGGCTACCAACTTGGACGGCTTTAAAAGAGGATTAGAAAAACATGTGGAGGAGAGGTCTATCAATAGCTACTTGCATGGGACACAAGTGGTGCTGTGGTCTAAACCACTGGGCCTCTTGGGCTTGCCGATCAGAAAGTCGGCAGTTCGAATCCCTGCGATGGAGTGAGCTCCCGTTGTTCTGTCCCAGCTCCTGCCAATCTAGCAGTTCAAAAACACAGCAGTGCAAGTAGATAAATAGGTACCGCTGTGGTGGTAAGGTAAACGGCGCTTCTGTGTGCTCTGGCTTCTGTCACAGTGTTCTGTTGCGCCAGAAGCAGTTTAGTCATGCTGGCCACATGACCCAGAAAGCTGTCTGTGGACAAATGGCGGCTCCCTTGGCCTGAAAGCGAGATGAGCACTGCAACTCCATAGTTGCCTTTGACTGGACTTAACTGTCCAGGGGTCCTTTACCTTACCTTTACTAGTCACAATGGCTATGCTCTCTACCTTCACAGATGGAGGCAGCAATGCTTCCAAATGCCAGATGCATACCCTCAAATATGAAGCTGCCCAAAATTGGGACACTGTCTTCCATGGCAACACCCCCACATGAGTCATGTGACCTACATGAGATCATGCCCCCCACAAAAAAGGCTTTTGGGTGGAGGGATGTACTGGGCTGTGGGGGAGGGAGGTGAAGGGATTAACTGAAATTGTTAAAGATTGGTATAGTATTTCAGAGATTAATTTTTTAATAAAGATTCTATAAGGAAAGCAGAAAGCAGCAAGAAATATCGAGAAAGGTATCAGAGAGGAGATCAGTGTAAATGAAAACATGAGACTTATGGTTTTGTTACATATGATTTTATTTTGGAGTTGTCTGCTTATTTTGGAGTTGTTTGTTGTAAAGAATGTATATTATGTGAATAAAATAAAATGAAATGAAAATGAAAATGAAAAAAAATAAATAAAGGCTTTTGGGGAGCCATGCAATATTGTTGCCCCAAGGGAGCGAGGCCCAAAACTACAGGGCACTGCAGTGGTCAGTTTGGCCGCCATCCTCTCAGGAGAAACAACGGGATGTCCCATTTTTTCTGGGGCAGTTGGCTGGGTGTGCAGTTGCTGGAAGTGACAGGAAGGGAGAGAGCTCTTGTGCTCATATTCTGCTTCCTGGTTTCCCACAGGCATCTGGTTGGCCACTGTGAGATCAGGATGCTGGACTAGATGGGCCCATTGGCCTGATCCAGGAGGCTATTTTTCTGTCATTATGTTCTTTCCAGGATGCAGAAAGGAAAGACCTCTCTCTGAAGTGTTGGAGACTCGCTGCTAGCTGTATTATTCAACACTAAGTTTGAGGTGTTTCTTTTTCTCAGTATACGCTTATGGTGAGATGTCTCCTGCGATCTTGCCAAATTTCATGTTTCCTGGCTCAGAAAGATGAATCTCAGCATGCACATAAATAGAAGGCAAATGTTCTTCACTGGATTAATTTCTAATCCAAGGCAGAGAGGGGCACGCCCTTTCCTCCAGCCTCATTTCCATTCACCTCCAAGGCTCCTCCCTCTTCCCTTCATTGCTCTTGTGGCATTGCAAGAAGAAGGGCAAGAGGGTTCATTACCCTATCACCTGATGACTCAGTGCTATGGTTCAATGTGCAGTTTAAAATATTGTTTGATACATAAAATATTGCTTGCCAATCCTGATATATTATGACTTTTTTTTCCGGCCTTTGGCCAGTTGGCAGTCACACTTTAAACACACACACACAAACAAACAAATAATGCAAAAAACAAAAACCCCTTGAAATGGAATTGCAACCTACAAATCAAAGCCCTTCTCCTTTCTAGACTCATTTCACGCAATATTACTATTTTACCATCTCACCATAGGGGTAGGGGACAATTTCAGTTCTGGAGGGTAGGCCCCGAACCAATGGATTCAGGCTACAAAAAAGGAGTTTTTACAAAGTACTTAAAGAAACAACAAAATGAACTGGACTCCCCCGCAGGTTTCGAATAAACATACACATTTTTAATTGGTAATATATTGATAGAATAATTAAGGATTTTTACAGTTTTATAATATGCAGAGAATAACATGTGCTGAGAAACCAAAGAGAGGAGCTGAGGGAAGTCTGGGGGGTGGGTTTTTCTTTTTGGGGGAGGGGGGAGGGGGAAAATGGGGGGGAATGAGGATGATGTATTTTTGATAAATTGTTATGTTGAAATTCCTAATAAAAAATTTTAATTTTTAATTTGAGAGTAAGAGCTGTTTGACAGTAAAATAGTCTCCTTTGGAGGTTGTAGATTCTCCTTCTGAGGCATCTAATCATAAGCCTGCATTTTTATCAAGCTTATATTTTGATCAGGGCCTGTATCTTAAAATGAGCTTAAAGATTTTCAAATGTTCATGCCAGGCAGAAGACCAGCTGCCTAAGGACCTTGGCAAAATGTTTTTCCTCCTAGACAAGGGGGCCCCCTGATTTATAGCAGAAAACAATTCTCAAAGTCAAAGGGAATTACAGGCTGACAGCCAAGGTTACACTGACCCTACATATTACAGAAGATAAAAAAAGAGATAAACATAATTAAGAGTGGGTAAATAGTAAAATAAAACCATGTACCTCCCATTAAACTTGAGCCATATTTTCCTAAGGTTCAAAGGTCAAGAGCAATGGAAAAGCATCTAGCTGGCAGAAAGGAAGAGAGTATTTTGGGAAGTCTTTTTCTAAAGTTGTTTCTTTCTTAAACTGAGATCCTTTTAAGATTTCTTTTCCTTTTAAAAAGGTTATTTATGTTATGTATTAAATATATTGGCTTAAATGTAATTATGCAAAGGAATTAGAAGCTAAGAAATGTTAAATCCTTATGCTAGATTCTTATTTCATATAGTTGGAAGAGATCACAGGGGCCATCAGCCACCAGCCCCCCCTGCCAAGCAGGAAACATCATTAGAGCATTTGTCAAGCTTTTGTTTAGAGACCTCCAAAGGAAGGAGATCTTTCAATGATGATCCTTGACATCTGTTTAAGATAAAAATTTGAGATTAAACCATTTGTTTTGGAGGGCAATAGGGCGAGGTGAGATGGTAATTAAGGTTCCTTGTTGAGACACATGTAAGATATATTACTACTTATTTGTCATTTATAGATAGAAGAATATATAGCTTTTTGTTTCCCATAAAAGGACAGAAGGAAATGGGTGTATCTTTTGTGATTGGTTCTAGCAAACAGCCAATAGGAATTTCAACCAGGCTGATTGGACAGAGGCAGCCACAGGAGGAGCAAGGGGGCTGGATTAAGGAAATATAAGTGCTGGCCAGAATGGCAGGAGGCCAGGCCAGAGCTTGGTAACCATATACCACTGTGCCTCATATTTATTTGTCTGACAAATAAATTATTATTTTAATTTCTCTATTGCTGCGTTGAATATTTCATTCCAGCTAAGCATTAACCACAAGCAGGGTGCTACACTTCCTTGGAGGTTTTTAAGCAGAGTTTGGATAGCCATCTCTCATGGATGCTTTAACTGAGTTTCCTGCATTGCAGGGGTTGGACTAGATGACCCTCAGGGTCCCTTCCAACTCTACAGTTCTATGATTCTATGTTTCCAAAATCACAGAGAGGACAACTGAGGCAAGCACAGCCTACCTCAAGTGGAGGTTCACTGGGCAGGGCAAGTTGTTTTTCTACTAAACTTTCCCATGCTTTCCTCTGTCTATCTACACCATTTAAAATTTAATCATGTTTTCCCTATATATTGCCTCAGAGCTCACAATGTCAGTTTGAACAAACCTTTATTTTATTCCTTTTGATTGCTTTTTTCAGATCAAAGTCCCTTCCATACTGCTTCCAGAAAACTATGCAAAGTAAGGGGAAATTTGTCTGGGGCTGTTTTTATAGTTCACATTTTACACTCGGGTGATAAACAGTGTTGGTTTTTTTATTATTTAAAAAAAGGAGAGAGAAAGGAAAGAGACACTTTTATCATAAGGGTGATATAAATTGGATTTTTTCAATGGATTTAAAAAAGAAACAAATACAATTTGGAATGTTACAACACCCACCAGATGATTCCAGAAGTTCTGGAATTATTATAGCAATTCCAAAAGAACCGCTATACAGTGGAACCTCGGTTGTTGAACGTAATCCATTCCAGAAGACCGTTCGACTTCTGAAACATTTGACAACTGAGGTGCAATTGCAGGTCAGCAAATTCCTTTTTTAAAATTGAGAAATGCACCTCAGAAGCATGAGTCACAACTGTTGGATCCTGAGCAAGAACCCGAAGGCTGAGAGGAAGGGTATGCCTGAGTTGATACTGATTTTCAGGTCGGAGTGAAGCAATATAAACTTAAAGCATTTGCAGATGACCTAGTTTTGACCCTTCAGGAGCCAGAATCTAGTACGAAAAAAGTATTACAACTGATTCAAGAGTTTGGTCGGGTAGCGGGATTTAAGTTAAACAAACAGAAAACCAAGGTATTGGGGAAAAATTTGACAGTTACAGAGTCAGAACGGTTTCAGAAAGAGACAGAGTTGAACGTGGTTAAAAGAGTAAAATACCTAGGGGTAAATATAACAGCAAAAAATCTGAGTCTGTTTAAAGATAATTATGAGAAATGCTGGGCAGAAATTAAGAGAGACTTAGACAGTTGGACAAGATTGAAACTTTCCTTGTTAGGCCGAATTGCTGCTGTAAAGATGAATGTATTGCCGAAAATGCTTTTTTTATTTCAAACATTACAGATTATGGACAAAACAGAGTGTTTCCGGAAGTGGCAGAGAGACATTTCTAAATTTGTCTGGCAGGGCAAAAAGCCCAGAATTAAGTTTAAGATATTAACAGATGCGAAAGAATGAGGGGGCTTTGCCCTGCCAGATTTAAGGCTGTATTATGAATCAGCAGCTTTCTGCTGGTTGAAAGATTGGCTGCTGCTCGAGGACACTGATGTACTAGATTTGGAAGGTTTTGACAATGCGTTTGGTTGGCATGCATATTTATGGTATGACAAGGTTAAGATCAATAAGAATTTCAAGAACCATATTGTCAGAAAAGCATTGTTTAATGTCTGGACAAAATACAAAGACTTATTGGAAAATAAAACTCCAAGGTGGCTTTCACCATTGGAAGCTAAGGCCCGGAAAAGACTCAATATGGAGGCCAAATGGCCGAAGTATCGGGAAATATTAGAAAAAGATGGAGATAACTGGAAATTGCAGAGTCAGGAGAAAATGAAAGACAAAGTGCGAGATTGGTTACATTATGCTCAGATTAAAGAAGTTTTTAAACTTGATAAAAAGTTAGGATTCCAGGTGGAAAAATCGAAGTTAGAAACAGAACTGTTAGAACCTAAGACTAAGGTACTTTCAAGAATGTATAACTTGCTGCTAAAATGGAACACACAAGATGAAATGGTTAAATCGGCTATGATAAAGTGGGCACAGGACATTGGGTGTAATATTATGTTTGAGGACTGGGAAAAGTTGTGGATTACCGGGTTGAATTTCACTGCATGTAATGCTTTGAAAGAAAATGTAATGAAAATGATATATAGATGGTACATGACCCCAGTCAAACTTGCAAAAATATACCACTAGTCTGATAATAAGTGTTGGAAATGTAAGGAAAATGAAGGAACGTTCTTTCACCTTTGGTGGACTTGCCCTAAAGTGAAGGCTTTCTGGGAAATGATATATAATGAGCTGAAAAAGGTATTTAAGTATACCTTCCTTAAGAAACCAGAGGCCTTCCTTTTGGGTATTGTTGGCCAAGGGGTGTTAAAGAAGGATCGAACATTTTTTATGTATGCAACAACAGCAGCAAGGATACTCGTTGCTAAGTATTGGAAAACCCAAGATTTACCCACACTGGAAGAGTGGCAGATGCAACTGATAGACTATATGGAATTGGCCGAGATGACCGGCAGAATTCGAGACCTGGGAGAGGAAACGGTGGAAGAAGATTGGAAGAAATTCAAGGACTATTTGCAAAAACATTGTAAACTGTATGAATGTTAAGGAGGATGCTTGATCATAAACAATTTGGCACCATTGAATTAGATGAAGTGAATTATGAAGATAAGTTAAATTTATGAAAAAATCAATTTTTAGACAATGATTAGGTTAAATTAAATGTTTTCAAAAGTGAAATGAATATATCTAAAATTCAAGATATAATATTGGAAAATTAGATTTTAAGGTGGGGACAAGGTGATAAATTGCTGGATAAATTCTTTTCTATATTTTGGAACGTAGGAGCGGGAGATGTGAGGAAGTCCAAAGAGGATATGAAAATATGTTATAAAATGGGATATTCTTGTATGTATTGCTTTTTGTGTTGTAATTAAAAAATCCTTAATAAATATTATATAAAAAAAAATAAAAAAAATTGAGAAATGCACCTCAGAAGCATGAATCACAACTGTTGGATCCTGAGCAAGAACCCGAAGGCTGAGAGGAAGGGTATGCCTGAGTTGATACTGATTTTTTTATATTAGCAATTTTGTAGTAATGTAACGTTTTTATAAATAACTGTACTTTTGTAATAATTCGTTTAAGTTGTCTGTTGTTAGTTCAGGTTTTTTTGCACACCATTTGGAGATATTTTTAATATATAAAGTGGAATAGAAATTAAATAATCAAATGAAATCAAACCAGCCTTCTGTTCCCTAAGCTAGCCTGCTGCCCTCGGGTTTGGCGGAGCCAGAGACTTCTGTTCCATTGCTAGAGCTTAAGCAAGAGTTAATTACCAGTCTGACCAGGTTCTGCACATGGACTGCAGGGAAGGCATCTTCCGTGACCCATCAAAAATCAATGTGCAGTTCCTCTGTCAATATGAACTGCACAAGGGCACTATGGGGAAATCATAAAAGGAGGTCCTGTTTGTATGCAGCCTTAATGAGCAAATGCATTGCGAGGAGCTGAGTTCACTCATTAAGATAGTTTGTGTTTGTTCTCATATGCTATCCTTCATTTCTTAAGCCCAGGGGTAAGCAAACATTTTCAGCGGGAGGCCGGTCCACTGTCCCTCAGTCCTTGTGGGGGGCCGGACTATATTTTGAAAAAAAAACATAAACGAATTCCTATGCCCCACAAATAACCCAGAGATGCTTTTTAAATAAAAGCACACATTCTACTCATGTAAAATCACGCTGATTCCTGGACCGTCCATGGGCCGGATTTAGAAGGCAATGGGGTCAGATCCAGCCAACCGGGCCTTAGTTTGCCTACCCATGCTTAAGCCCCATCAAACCCAATTCTTTGAAGGATTGCTTCTGCTTTTATGACTCATTCTAAAGGGACGCAGGTGGCGCTGTGGGTTAAAGCCTCAGCGCCTAGGGCTTGCCGATTGAAAGGTCGGCGGTTCGAATCCCTGCGGCGGGGTGCGCTCCCGCTGCTCGGTCCCAGCGCCTGCCAACCTAGCAGTTCAAAAGCACCTCCGGGTGCAAGTAGATAAATAGGGACCGCTTACCAGCGGGAAGGTAAACGGCGTTTCCGTGTGCGGCTCTGGCTCGCCAGAGCAGCAATGTCACGCTGGCCACGTGACCCGGAAGTGTCTCCGGACAGCGCTGGCCCCTGGCCTCTTAAGTGAGATGGGCGCACAACCCCAGAGTCTGTCAAGACTGGCCCGTACGGGCAGGGGTACCTTTACCTTTTACCTTTAAAGGTCCATCCTACCAACTCCACTTTGATGATATTAGGTAGCATAATAGTCTTCCTTCTAGATCATGAATAAGCACATTAGCTCTGCCTTCAGCCTGAGCAGCTCTACCTTCCCAATGATTAGAATGGGCTTGTCACTCCTTCTCATTAGCTTTGTGTTTGAATCAAGCATAGTTGGTGGCAACTTGCATAGCTCATGCTGAAAATATTATATTGATCCCTGGAACTCTGTCTGCTGAAAGAAGCAACAGCATTTTCTGTCTGAACGCGTATGTATCTATGTGGTGAGCTTTGTTTGCGACAGACACCTTCTGTTAACACTTTGATTGTAATAGCTTGCTGCAATTTTCTCATTGTCACACTATTGGTGGGGGGAACCTGACTGTTAAGTCTTCTGAAACTCTTCTGTTTCATCATTCACATTTTCCTTGCTATCCAATATTCCACTGAAAATATTTACCAAGCCTTTGTGGTTGCGGTCCAAGGCACTGTGGTCTAGCAAAATGATGAATGTATTGACACTGTTGCATCAGAAACATTGATGTATTGCACATCTAACAATAGCTGTCAAGATGCTCAACACACAGTCCAACACACACTGACCATTACATTCAGAGGGACCCATGTAGGACTATTAAGTTTCTTCCCAAGGTACTTTGGAGACTATAGGTCTGTGAGTTTCCTTGTGAATCAGAGTTGCCTAACAATTCTCAGCATCCTTAATCAACTACAGTTCCCATGATTCTCTAAGAGAAGCCATGCCTGTTTAAAGAGACATGATACAAGTTCCCTAGAAAAAAAACGGGACATCCTGTTTTCTTGTGCAAGATTGCAGTGGCCATTTTGAGTGCCATGGTCTCGCACAGTCTCACACTGCACTTTTGCCCCCCCCCAGCAGTTTTGCGGTGGCCGCGCTCTTGTGTGGTGCCAAAAAATGTGTGTTTTTGGGTGCCATGCAAGATCTCACCTCCCCCCAAAAGTGCAGGTCACGTGACTCACCCGGAAGTGCCTCCTGGAAGATGTGAGTTCTGGTTTTGGGTTTCCAAAAGTTGGAAAGTATGATGATACTGCTTCCTGCGTGTAGTGCAGATGGAGACTTACCAAAATGCCCCGTGTTTTCTATAATTTGACTTCTTGTGTCAACAATCCTCTCTGTCACTCGCCCAAAGACAATACAGGAACAAAATGATTTATCAAGAGTAGATGCCAAGATGAAGAAGAAGAAGAAGAAGAAGAAGAAGAAGAAGAAGAAGAAGAAGAGGTGGTGGTCTGGATAATCAAGGACCACTAAGTGTCTGTGAGACTGGCATCTACCTCATTGAAGCTGGCGGAGCCGTTAGCATGATTTCATGGTTTCCGTAGTGAAACTGATATTCCTGAAAGGGAAATATCAAAACGATGATAAAAACGATGATTAAAAGCTATCCCTTTCATCGTCTCTTTGTTTCTACTCCTTTTTTAAGAGAACTAGAGACTTGCTTAATGGATTCTCAAATGAGACTATAAAGTATATAGGAATGCATGAGCTATGTATTAACATGAACAAGTAATATGACCTTTCAAAGCATATATACTGGAGCCATTTTCCACTGGATCCTAACAAAATAAATTAAATCCAACTTTCTATTTTCAATTGACTGTCTGGAGATGGGATTGTAGAAATGTTAAAAGATCAGTCAGTGAGGTAAGAAAGTCACTTTTTCAAGCCCTGTGCTTCTTTTTCAAGGACGGTGTGGAAAGGGCTGCATGTCAGAAGGCAAACTGTGAAACACTGCAGAGTATAGGATTTTAGCACCAAGTATTTTGTTTACATGAGTGAATAAATGTGGTGTCTCTCCATATCTTGATAGTATGAAGGGTTCAGTATCTCCTTGCATGACCTTTGGCTGGTCACTGTCTGTTAGCTTAGCCTACTTTACAGGGTTGTTGTGAAGAGAATCATATAAACTGGTTTCAACACTTTTTTTTTTTTAAAAAAAGGCAAGATATGTGATAAATGAAAGCATTAAATAGTCATGAAGGAGATCTACCAGTACAGACAGGTGTTTACAGAAGAATCTTCCTAATCTTTTTTATCCCTATTAAAATAAAATAAAAAATCCAAGCTGAACAGTCATCTAAACTGGCAACAAAACAACTAACTAAATATTGTCTGAACTTATCCAGCCAATGGAGCTTTCTACGTTCTTCTGGGAAAGGAAGCAAGGACTTGCCTATCTGGCACACCAAATCACCCCATACTTCTTCATGACAAGAAAGCACAATCCAAGAAAATAGGAGTGGTTGTACTGGAAGATGGGAATTAGTGAAGCTCATTGAAGCTGTGACAGCCTATCAGTTACTTAACTTTGATATTGCAGCCTACTGGAACACAAATAAACTATGCCACACAGACATGAAATGATGCATACTGACTCTGCTTTTTGTGTGTAGCTGTAGATAATAAAGCCATAATTCACCAGGAAGCCAATACCTCATTGCTGGATGGCCCAGGCAATCTTTATTGCAGACCAGCCTTCACTTTTAAGAGTTATAAATCAGATACAGAATTTTACTCCTCTGAACCTCCTCCAAACAGAAAATCACCACCAACAGCCATTTGAAACTAATTAATCACAATGAAAGCAATGGTCTGAACAATGCAATGTTTTAATATACTGCAAATGTTTACAGTAGATGAAGCCTTGATTTGCTATCACAGTGAAATAGCTTTCGTTCCTTAAATGTCAATATCCTCAAGCTGGGAGAGTGGAAGATACCAAGTACACAAGGAAACATTTGGGTGCTGTATAATGATTAGCAAAGATGAAATATAGCTGTGTTTGTTTATATCATATCTTAGGCTACAGTCCTGTACTACCCATATATTTGGGAGAAAGCCCCATTAAAATAAATACCACTTACTTTTGAGTGAGGGAGTATGACTAGAAACCAGCCAACTGCACAAATGTAATATTCACATTCATTGCTCTGCTCACTTTTGTCACTGACATATAGTCTTTGGTTGGCTGCCCAGAAGGGAAGGTGGTCATCTAGCTGAAAGGTTTTCCCAAACACGTGGTACTTGATCCATATTTTCTTTAACAGTAGGTGTTAGGCATTCAGACCTGCAACCGCCTGCTTGCAAATCATAGAATCACAAAATTGTAGAGTTGGGTCATCAAGTCCAACACCCTGCAATGCAGGGAACTCAACTAAAGCATCCATGACAGATGGCCACCCAACCTCTGCCCAAAAACATCCAATGAACCACCTCTTGTGGGAGTCTGTTTCACTGTTGAACAGCTCTTATTGTCAGAAAGTTCCTCCTGATGTTTAGTCGTAATTGCCTTTCTTGTAACCTGAATCTATTGGTTCATGTCCTACCTTCCAGAGCAGAAGAAAACAAGTTTGATCCACCCTCCCACCCTCTATGTGACAACCCTTTAAATATTTGAAGATGGCTGTTATATCTCCTCTTTACCAAGCTAAACATACCAAACTCCCTCAAGCGTTCTTCATAAGGCTTGGTTTCCAGATCCTTGAGCATCATGGTCACCCTCCTCTGCACATATTCCAGCTTGTAAATATCCTTCTTAAATTGTGGCACCCAGAACTGAGCACAGTACTCCAGGTGTGGTCTGACCAAGGCAGAACAGAGCAAGACTATGACTTCTCATGATCTGGATACTACTCGTCTGTTGATGCAGCCTAGAATAGTATTAGCTTTTTGTGCTTCTTTTTTCCTGCTGCCACCGCTGCTGCCTCACACTGTTGACTCATGTTAAATTGATGCATTTCTAAGACTCTTAGATCCTTTCTCGATGTACTAATGGCAATCCAGGTGCCCCTCATCTTGTATTTGTGCAGCTGATTATTCCTCATTGGCTACCCCACCCAGTTTCATGTCTTCTATAAATGTGATGATGATGAAGAAGAAGAGTTTGGATTTGATATCCCGCTTTATCACTACCCTAAGGAGTCTCAAAGTGGCTAACATTCTCCTTTCCCTTCCTCCCCCGCAGCAAACACTCTGTGAGGTGAGTGGGGCTGAGAGACTTCAGAGAAGTGTGACTGGCCCAAGGTCACCCAGCAGCTGCATGTGGAGGAGCGGAGATGCGAACCCGGTTCACCAGATTACAAGTCTACCACTCTTAACCACTACACCACACTGGCTCACCTTCAACAAAGTCATTTATAAAGACGTTGAACAACAATGGGCAAGGAGAGAATCCTGTGGCACCTCACTTGTCACCACCCACCCACCAGTGTGATGAGAATCTGTTAGTGAGCACTCTTTGAGTTCACTCAGTCAATCATCTTACAAGTCCTCCACTAGACCACTGAGCTATGGCCCCTCTCTGATTTAATTTCAAGTGAGACCACACCATTTGAAAATGTGGCCCACAAAACTGTAGCAAAACATATTTTCCTCATCTTTTAAGTTAATGCAGTTTGGAAAAGGGCAAGCCAGCATGTTGACTTGCTATAACTCCTCACTCAATGGCTCCTCACAAATGCCATCCAGAGCCTGCTAGAAGCATACCTGGTAGAAGTGCTTTAGCTGTCCCCATTTTCTCCTGATGAGTTAATTAATCTCAGCTTTAATTACCAAATCATCTTTGCCAAATGGGTAATCAGCCTGTGCAGCTGGCTTAATGTCATCTCTTAGAGAAGCGGCAGCAGATGAGCCGATCTGACTGCATCTTACAGCCTAGTCTGACTTGAGGTATTTGTGTTGAAATATATTCATTTGCTTCCATGTTCATTTCACATAGAAAGACACGCCACCCCAAACATAACAGGTTGCTCCTGGTTGCAACTTAACTCTCTACACTTTATCATTCTATTAAAATTTTATCCTACATATCTGTGCCACATATATTGCAATGCCTATACAGATTACTCAAAATTTAACTTGTACACATTCAGTTTTACACATTTGGCAAAAAATAAAATAAAATAAAAAGCATTAAAAAGGGGGTGGAAAGTGAGCAGGTGTCAGAAGCGGTAGCCAAGAGCAGGTCAGCAATAAATCATATGGTGTCAGTGAAGTTATCTCTTTATTCAAGGAAACAGTCAACTCAGGAGGCCAAGCCTAGTGAACACAGCAACTCATCCTGGTAGATCTTGCCCTTATGGGCAGTTTTGGGGATTGAAAGTCCCTTCCTATCCACAGTTCCCTAAGTTAGGGTTGCCATAGTTCAAAACCAGGACACCCCAAAAGTTTTTTATAGGAGCACCCTGAAGTTTTTGTGTGATTTTTTTCATTGATTTGTCTAAGATCCAGGACAAAGCACCACCTTTCAAATTCTCCCCTTCTGTTGCCATATCTGTCTCTGCTCCAACCTCTTCACACCGCTTCTGGTTCTGGGACACCAGCAGCAGCAGCAGGTAGACGAGAACCCTGGCTTCTTCTCCAGCCTGGTTTCTTCATTGCTGCCTCTTGGCCCCCCTTCTCTCTAGCCTCTGCAGTGGCTCCCATCTCTGTTATTATATATGTACAGTGGGCGCAAATACACATCACAACAGTCTCCTAGTATACAGGTCTTCCCTTCTTCCAAACACCGTCCATCATAATGATAGGCAGTTTGCCACTTAGCTTTAATCACTGAGATCTCCTGCTTGCAGAAGCAGTTAAGGTGCCTCTCTGAGATGTCACTCATAAGAATAAGTTTCCGGCTAAAAAACGTGAGAGTTGACAGGAGAGAGAAATCCTTGTTACTTCCCAGAGACCTGAATGTATTCATAAAGCAGTTTCGGGACACTGTGTTTGCCACAGTGGATGCTCTATTTAAATCAATTCAATACATAAATAACTCTTCAAATAAAGGTTCCTGCACTTCCTCTCTGCAAGAGATTGTGTTTGGCACTGGCCTAGTCATGTCTCACACTTAATGTACTGTGCTTCTCAGAGCAAGTAGCAAAACTAAATTATTTCGTCTGTGTGGGGCACTCGAAGGAAGCAAACTGCAGCAGCCTGTAATCAAAGCTGAAGGGTGGGGAGGCAAGAAAAATAATTCCAGGAAATAAAACAAATGCAGAAGGGGAGAAAATAGATTTGGAAATATGAGAAGTGGGGGCAGGCGGGGCAAACAGCTCCAGCTGAGTGTTTTTTGGACTGGAAGAAAACACGGTTCTTTGATTCAAAGCACATTTTGCCAACAAAGAGCTGCGGATTTTGGAAAAGCTGTCATTTATTTATGAGCAAGACATGACTAAGAGAAAGGAACTGCAGATTTGGAGTGCAAAGACATTTTTTTTTATTGTTGCAAACCATTGTGAAAGGAAATGGGTTTCAATCGTTTCCCTACTTCATCCGTTATCTCTTAATACTATAGATGTTGGGTGGGATCCAGCTAGCTCGTGCCATCAGCTCAAGGATTTCCACTTACTTGGTGGAACTTTCTCCCTTTCTCTTCTCCCCACAAGCGCTGACTCTGCAGTCCCCCCAAATTTCTCTGGAGGGTTGGGGGAACCCACCCCCTCAAAACTGACTTAGAGGGAAAGGAGGTGGGGTACAATTCAACTACACCAGTGGGAATCCTTACATTGATGGAACACCCTGTGCTTCAAAGTAGCAGAGGTCCGTATAGTTAAAGCTATGATTTTCCCAGTAGTGATGTATGGAAGTGAGAGTTGGACCATAAAGAAGGCTGATCGCCAAAGAATTGATGCTTTTGAATTATGGTGCTGGAGGAGACTCTTGATAATCCCATGGACTGCAAGAAGATCAAACCTCTCCATTCTTAAGGAAATCAGCCCTGAGTGCTCTCTGGAAGGACAGATCCTGAAGCTGAGGCTCCAATACTTTGGCCACCTCATGAGAAGAGAAGACTCCCTGGAAAAGACCCTGATGTTGGGAAAGATGGAGGGTACAAGGAGAAGGGGACAACAGAGGACGAGATGGTTGGATAGCGTTCCCGAAGCTACTAACATGAGTTTGACCAAACTGTGGGAGGCAGTGGAAGACAGGAGTGTCTGACGTGCTCTGGTCCATGGGGTCATGAAGAGTCGGACATGACTAAACAACTAAACAACAACAACAACAACATATATTGAACCCATGAGGGTTGTCCCTGACCACCATTTATTACATTTAAATGCTGCATTTTCCTCCAAGGAGCTCAAGGTGTACATGGTTTGCTCCTCCCTCATTTTACCCTGACAACAACCCTGTGAGGTAGGTTAGGCTGAGAGATGGCAACTGACCTAAAGTCACCCTGGCTGAGGGGGAATTCGAACTCTAGTCTACCAGGTTATAGTCCAATACTAGCACTCCCAAGATTCTTTGGTGGGCATCCTGTATTTTAATATGGTGTGTCTGCAGCCTAAATCAGCTAACACCATGTCACATACTACAAATCCCAGTCAACTATCAGTTGACCATGAAGAAACTGATTTGGGGGATTTCACATGCCTTTCTTCCGAGTAGGCAATAACTAGAAACCTGCAGGAATCAAAAGCCTTGTTCAAGGACCAGAAAGCAGAATAATAATAATAATAATAATAATAATAATAATAATAATAATAATTTATTATTTGTACCCCGCCCATCTGGCTGGGTCTCCCCAGCCACTCTGGGCGGCTTCCATAAAAACCAAAAATACACTAAAATATCACAGATTAAAAACTTCCCTGAACAGGGCTGCCTTAAGATGTCTTCTGAATGTCAGGTAGTTATTTATTGCTTTGACATCTGATGGGAGGGCGTTCCACAGGGCAGGCGCCACGACCGAGAAGGCCCTCTGCCTGGTTCCCTGTAGCTTTGCTTCTCGCAATGAGGGAACCGCCAGAAGGCCCTTGGCACTGGACCTCAGCGTCCGGGCAGAACGATGGAGGTGGAGACGCTCCTTCAGGTATACTGGGCCGAGGCCGTTTAGGGCTTTAAAGGTCAACACCAGCACTTTGAATTGTGTTCGGAAACGTACTGGGAGCCAATGTAGGTCTTTCAAGACCGGTGTTATGTGGTCTCGGCGGCCGCCCCCAGTCACCAGTCTAGCTGCCGCATTCTGGATTAGTTGTAGTTTCCGAGTCACCTTCAAAGGTAGCCCCACGTAGAGCGCATTGCAGTAGTCCAAGCAGGAGATAACTAGAGCATGCACCGCTCTGGCGAGACAGTCCGCAGGCAGGTAGGGTCTCAGCCTGCATACCATGTGGAGTTGGTAGACAGCTGCCCTGGATACAGAATTGACCTGCGCCTCCATGGACAGCTGTGAGTCCAAAATGACTCCCAGGCTGCGCACCTGGTCCTTCAGGGGCACAGTTACCCTATTCAGGACCAGGGAGTCCTCCACACCAGCCCGCCCCCTGTCCCCCAAAAACAGTACTTCTGTCTTGTCAGGATTCAACCTCAATCCATTAGCCGCCATCCATCCTCCAACCGCCTCCAGGCACTCACACAGGACCTTCACCGCCTTCACTGGTTCTGATTTGAAAGAGAGGTAGAGCTGGGTATCATCTGCATATTGATGAACACCCAGTCCAAACCCCCTGATGATCTCTCCCAGCAGCTTCATATAGATGTTAAAAAGCATGGAGGAGAGGACGGAACCTTGAGGCACCCCACAAGTGAGGGCCCAGGGGTCTGAACACTCATCCCCCACCACCACTTTCTGAACACGGCCCAGGAGGAAGGAGCGAAACCACTGTATAACAGTGCCCCCAGCTCCCAGCCCCTCTAGACGGTCCAGAAGGATGTTATGGTCGATTGTATCAAAGGCCGCTGAGAGATCCAGCAGAACTAGGAAACAACTCTCACCTTTGTCCCTAGCTCGCCGGAGATCATCAACCAGCGCGACCAAGGCAGTTTCAGTCCCATGATGAGGCCTGAATCCCGATTGGAAGGGATCCAAATGGTCCGCATCCTCCAGGCGTGCCTGGAGTTGTTCAGCAACCACGCGCTCAATCACCTTGCCCAAGAAAGGAAGATTTGAGACTGGGCGATAGTTGGCCATACTGGCCGGGTCTAAAGATGGTTTTTTAAGAAGCGGTTTAATGACCGCCTCTTTCAGTGGATCTGGGAATGTTCCCTCACAGAGGGAAGCATTCACCACCCCGCAGAGCCCATCGCCCAGCCCTTCTCGGCTTGCTTTTATTAGCCAGGATGGGCAAGGATCCAGGAGACAGGTGGTTGGTTTCACGCGTCCAAGCAGCCTGTCCACATCCTCGGGGGTAACGGATTGAAATTGATTCCATGCAACTTGACCAGACAGAGCTCTAGCACTCTCCCACCCCGGCACTGCTCCCACGGTGGTGTCTAGCTCCTTCCGAATATGAGTGATTTTATCTGCAAAAAACTTTGCAAAATCGTTGCAGGAGATCTTGGGGTCTTTACAAGGCCCCGGTGGTAAAGGTGGTTCCGTTAAATTACGAACCACCTGAAAGAGTCTCCTGCTACTATTTTCTGCAGATGCAATAGAGGCGGTGAAGAAAGTCTTCTTCGCCGTCGCTATCGCCACTTGGTAGGCTCGACGTTGAGCTCTAACCTGTGTCCGGTCAGATTCGGAGTGAGTTTTTTGCCACCGACGCTCTAGCCGTCTCAGCGATTGTTTCATCGCCCTCAGCTCCGAAGAAAACCACGGAGCTGTCCGGGCTCCATGCAATCGGAGAGGGCGCTTCGGAGCCAGACAGTCGATAGCCCTGGTTAACTCCGCATTCCAGCGGGCCACCAGGGAATCAGCTGAAAGGCCATCAACATGGGATAAAGCATCCCCTACCACTCTCTGGAAACCATTTGGATCCATTAAGTGGCGGGGGTGGACCATCCGAATTGGTCCCACCTCCCTGCAGAGGGGAAGGGTCGCGGAGAAGTCCAGTTGCACCAGGAAGTGATCTGACCATGGCACTTCTTTTGTTTCACTTTTACTTAGTGTCAGATCACCCACGTCACTAGAGGTGAACACCAGGTCTAAGGCATGTCCATGACTATGAGTTGGGCCAAACTTATTCAGGGACAGCCCCATGGAGGCCATGCTTTCCACGAAGTCCCGAGCAGCCCCTTGTAAGGTCGTGTCGGCATGGATGTTAAAATCTCCTAGGACAACCAAACTAGGTGTCTCCAGGAGAAAATCCGCCACGACCTGAAGCAGCTCAGACAGGGAGTCCTTGGTGCAGCGGGGAGGTCGGTACACCAAAAGGAATCCTGTACTGCCCCAACTTCCAGAACATGCACTCAGAAAGCTGGATCTTCCCAGTAGGACGCTAGTGACTTCCTAAAAATCACTGCAACCCCCCCTCCCCGCCCACATGACCTGGGTTGCTGTGCGTAAGAGAAACCTGGTGGGCAAGCAGCGGCAAGGACAGGCCCATCTGCTTCCTCCAACCAGGTCTCTGTCACACATGCCAGGTCAAATCCTCCATCCACAATCAGGTCGTGGATGGCAGTGGTTTTATTCATCATTGACCTGGCATTACACAGCAACACCTTCAGGTCATGTAGGTTTCCCCTGTTGATTCCAGTATCCATCTGGTCAAGGCCAGACCCGGAGGCAGGGATAGTCTTCAAACAACGACTAAACCTGCCTCCTTGGTAATGACATGGTCTGGTCTTAGCGTAACTCCGCCTCCTGCCCATGATCACCGAGATCGGATGTCCCAGTGCTTCCCCCCCTGTGGAACTTGTCCCAGCCATCGTGTTGGCTGGGGCCCCACTCCCAGGCAGCCCTGATCCCGCCCCTTAAAAACAAAACACAAACTATACAGAACCAATAAAACAACAACAACAAAAAGAAACAAAACAATTATACTAAAATTAATCCCCAACTAAATATCCATCCCACCCACCCCCAACAATGGAAAAAAGGGGGAAAAAATAAAAAATTTAAATTTAAATTTAAATTGCCACCGACTGCTTGAGGACATTTTAAAGCACATTAACCACCTGGAACAGGGAAGAATGGCAGAACACTTCCCACCCTTCCCAAAAAGTTTGTTCCAAATAAGTGCCTGGGCCACGCCCCCTGGGCCAGTTGGAAAAGGCCCTGGAAGGGAGCAGGCCCTGCAGTCCTCACCCAGCCGATGTTCCGAGGCCTCACTGCAGCAGGAGTCCCTTTGTAGCCGGGAGAGAGGGCCTGGGCCACGCCCCCTGGGCCAGTTGGAAAAGGCCCTGGAATGGAGCAGGCCCTGCAGTCCTCACCCAGCCGATGTTCCGAGGCCTCACTGCAGCAGGAGTCCCTTTGTAGCCGGGAGAGAGGGCCTGGGCCACGCCCCCTGGGCCAGCTGGAAAAGGCCCTGGAAGGGAGCAGGCCCTGCAGTCCTCACCCAGCCGATGAAGAAAATATTTGAAAGTGTGTTTATATATATAATGTTCCACCAAGAAAATGATATATTAAAAAATGCACTCCATGCCTAATTGCAGGTCAGCCTCTTTTAACCTACTCTTAATTGATTTCCTGGCAGTATCATAGTTTATGGTTCTCGGTTCATGTATAACCAACCCACAGCTAAACATTGATTCACAGTTCCTCATCCAATTATTTTCTTTGTTTTTGCTGTTCCGAGCAACAGTTGGAGCATTTTCTTAACTGCTCAAGTAAAATCATTAAAAATGAAAATGCTTACAACCCCAAAAGCTGGGTCTGTTCTCCTGGGTTGTTGCCATACAGATGAATGGGTTGAACTTTGTAGATTAGAGTGGGGTTGATTCTCAAAGTGGGCATCACTATGGGCAGAGCAACATAGTATGTAGGCTGTGTTCATACCATATATTATAGCCAGTGCTTTTTTTCTAGGAAAAATGGTGGCGGAACTCACTGCCTCAGTCGCCAACCCAGACGCTGCTACTGCCATCTTGAAACCAAAATTATGTGACAAGATGCTGGGCTTGCCACTTGCCACTCCCCACCTGCTCAGACCACTTTAGCCACAATCCTGCATGGTGACCTCCTTTGCTGGGTGAACAGACTTCTTGTACAAAGCAGGGCAAAAGAGCTGCCGGAATTGCACTCTGGTGCGTTGCGGCGGGGGGGGGGGAGCCCTGCATATATTTAAAGCACATTTTAAACACATGACTTCCCCAAAAGAATCCTGGGAACTGTAGCTGGTGCTGAATAAGATATAATCTTTGCTCCTATCCCTTTTCTTTTCTTTGTGAGTTCCATAAACTCTCTGTTAATCTCACTTTCTATAAATTTCTGTGATGTAAGGGTCATTTTATCTTTTGATGCATCAGTGTTTTGATGCATCAATGATTATTTGCTGCTAGCATTATTGTTATTATTTAATAAAATTCCTACACTGCTTGATTGCAAAACAACAACCCTCAAAGCAGGTTACACAAAGATAAAACAAGAAAACCAAGAAAAAAACTACAGCAATACTTTAAAATGTACAAAAGTTAAAATACGAAAACAGATTTTAAAATTACCTCAAATTTCTAATCATCTGGGCAGACTTGTCTAAACAAGAATGTCTTTAGCAGGTGCCAGAAAGAGTATGGCGGAGGTTCCAGCTTGATCTAAAGAAGCAGGGAGTTTGAAAGTGTAAGTGCTGCCATAGTAAACAATGGACTTCTTACAAATTCGGAATGGGCATTACGCATCAATTGTAGTAGTGTCAGTTCCACCGATCAAAGCCATTGAATGGGCATATGTGGGGTAAGGTGATACTGTAGATAAACTGGTCCCAAGCTGTTGAGGGTTTTTATATGCTAATAGTAACACCTTGAACCCAGCCCAGTAGCAAATTGGCAACCAGTGCAGATCTCTGAGCACAGGTGTCATACGCTGACAAGGCCTCGCCCCTGTCACCAATCAAGCTGCAGCATTCTGCGCTAACTGCAGCTTCCAGGTCATTTCACATAGTACATTTACATGCCATTGTACCTTACTGTCGAGAGCCAGTGTGGTGTAGTGGTTAAGAGCGGTAGTCTTGTAATCTGGTGAACCGGGTTCGTGTCTCTGCTCCTCCACATGCAGCTGCTGGGTGACGTTGGGCTAGTCACACTTCTCTGAAGTCTCTCAGCCCCACTCACCTCACAGAGTGTTTGTTGGGGAGGAAGGGAAAGGAGAATGTTAGCCGCTTTGAGACTCCTTAGGGTAGTGATAAAGCGGGATATCAAATCCAAACCGCTGCTGCTGCTTCTTCTTCTTCTTCTTCTTCTTCTTCTTCTTCTTCTTCTTCTTCTTCCATGTAGCACACATGTTTTCCTTCCCTTGCAATAACCAAATCTTTCCCTAGCTCTCGGTGTGAGTTGTTCTTTACTGGGTATAAGCGTTGAATAAACACACATTTAAAACAATGCACACCTGCTTCTTACTGAAGGGTACGTTGAGGTCCTCATGCAGATTGGACATGTATGAGGGTTCACACATACACGCATAACAAGCGGGTGGATAAGATTAAACCTCTTGCCTAAGGCCATTCAGTGAATTCACAGCTGACCTGCTTTTTGAAGTAGCGACTGGGACTGCTGCAGGATCAAAATGAAACAGTGCTTTTAAAAACATCTGCAAAACAACCCACCTATCCCAAAACTATAAATGCTATTGCGGGGGATGAGATATAACCAGCTCATTCCAGGATCTGCTGGAAGCGACACAAGGAGGTGTCGGAGACGTTTCTCATTGTGTAACACATTAATTAATTTAATTAATTAACTAAAGCAAACTTTCCAAAGCTGCCCGCAGTTGGCAGACTGAGCTGCATTCAGCAACCATTTGCTCCCTGTTAACGTAACGCTCCCAGAGGGCACCGTCTGCGATTTATCCGATCCCTTTGAAGCGACAGTACCCATTGATTAACCATTAAGCACTGCAGTAAAAAACTGCTCTCTGTGTGTCATGCAATGGAGCAGCCGATGTAACACAGCAATTAGAGGGTAGGGTAGTACATGGCTGCTATTAGGGATGGATGGATCTGTCAATTTTGGTTCCTCTCAGTTTAGTCATTTTTCCAACGCGAAGTTTGCCTTGCTGCATTTCTGCGTCAGTTTGCTCTTTCTTTTTACCGGGGAAAAATAAATAAATTCTCATAAAAGTTTGTCAGCATTTTAGTGCATAATACATATTTGTGTGTATGCAATGGTGCCTAATATACACCTGTCTACCCTTACAGAATGCATGTTTGCAAGATGTTTTCACAAATATACACATTTTATTTTTTTGCACACTTCTTTTAATATATATACTTTTGTGCTCTCTTGTTGGCCAGGAAACTGCAGTGCAAAATGTGAATTTCAAAGGATTGCTGTGTTTTGGTTCCCCTGTTGTTCTGCAAAGGGCAAATTGGTAAGCAAACCAAACTGAATTTCTCTCTTACCCTCCTCCCTCCCAGATATGGGGAGATGCCCTATGGTGGGTCCATCTCCCTCAGTATTGACCTTTTCCTTCAAAATTATAGGACAGGCTTCATATGACAACTTCACCATTTCCTTCATTGGGTACAAATATTTTATTTTCCATAGAAACAGGACTCCGTTTTTCCACCTACACACACCACATTTAATTGTTCTCCAAGGCATGGAGGAAAGGGAAAAGGGAAAGCAGGACATTCTGGGATCCAATCAGAAACCAGTACAGCTACTGTACTTTCAGGACTGTCCCTGGAAAATTAGGACCCTTGGACACTCGGGTCTGCTAATGGTCTAGCTTAGTATATAGTAACACCAGCTTCATATGTTCTGCGTACATGCTACACATTTAAAGTGTATTTGAAATACATGGTTTCTCCCCCCACCCCAAGAATCATAGGAACTGTAGTTTGTTGGTGCTGGGAATTGTTCTCTATGTTTGGGTAAACTACAATTCCCACAATTCTTTGCGGGACCCCATGTGCTTTAAATGTATGGTGTGTCCACATCCAGCTCTTTGGAAGAATGCAGAGAAAGTGAAGTGAACACTGTGGTTTAGCTCTGTAATACACCAGCCCGTTTTATGTAGGCATGTTTTTATCTAGAGAGGCAGTACTGTAAAAGTGGTGTAAACACGTCAAATCCATCTCTAAAGCTTTCTAAACCAAAAGGTGTTTTTTCCCTGAATGCAAAGAGTCACGAGGCTGTTTTCTCTCTCTCTCTCTACTTTAGCTCCAAGAGTCCCTAGAACAGTTAGGAATATCTGTAAGGCAGCAGATGAATTTTGAACAAATATTCTATGAGCTGTCAACAAGATTTCAGCATTTGAATGTGGATTTCATTCTGATCCAACATTACAGTCAAAGACAGCAATTCCATCGCTGTAAAGTAGTTATGTCTCCCTGATTACCATCTGCGGCAGACACAATTTCAAATCATCCCCATTCTTTTATATTATCTTTGCTGAAAAGGAGAAGTCTTTGTTAATCTTACATTACAGCTGGCAGTAGAATGATCACAGAGGGAAGCAATCTGAACGGGGACAGGGCAGCATCAAATTGTGGCACTCATAAGCACAATATCCCATGTTACAAAAAAATAGTCCCAATGTGTTAATGACTTTTATAGGTATTGATGCGGTTCTATAGGTTCTGATGGGGTTCAGAGTCACATGTAGTTAAAAGTCAATGCCCTAATCCAGAAATTAGGCTCCTCTAGTCCTGGCAATGGTGAGGGCCATTCCATGTAACAATGTGTGTGCAACAGTGCTAGACGCATGGGAGAATTCATGAAATCCCCAAGACCTGCCCCTTAAACCCTGCCTTATACTGAGTCTGCCCATTGGTCCGTCTAGCTCAGTACTCTTTGCATTGATTAGCAGTAGCTCTCCAGGTCACCTCTTTCACCTGAACATGCTGGAGATTGAATCTGGGACGTTCTGCATGAAAAGCACATGCTCTGTGACTGAGTTAATCTCTGGGTCACACTTTCAGAATAAAAAATTGCTTGCACCACACTGTTTTTAACTGATAATAAATACACTGGAAACCAAAAAGAAACAATTCCTGGCAGTGCTTGATTTGTAAACTACAACACATCTACTTTATAATATGATCATGGGACATCCAGAAAGTATAACACAATGCAGGTACTTAAGAACATGAACCATTCCCAAAATATAATTATCAATGAGTCTTATCCAGCACTCTGTTTGAATGGTGATTCTGGATCACAACTAGAATTGCTCTCATTATTTTAATTATCAAAGATTATTTTTATACTATACTATACTAATGTTTATTTGATTGTCCTTTAAGCTTCCCACCACACTTGCTACCCTCTTTGAGAACCACTGCCCTAGAACAAGACTTGAGGGTGAGCCTATTTTTCACCAGGAGAGGAAACAAGTGTAGGTGCTCCTGTCTAAGATTGTTCCTTGAGATCTCTCCAATACTGACAGCAGAGACCAGAAATTTGATGCAAAATTCCCTCTTCTGGAATAAAAATACAGTGTTTTTAGCTCCTCCGCCAAGACCATATAACACTGGTCCTGAAAGACCTACATTGGCTCCCAGTACATTTCCAAGCACAATTCAAAGTGTTGGTGCTGACCTTTAAAGCCCTAAATGGCCTCGGCCCAGTATACCTGAAGGAGCGTCTCCACCCCCATCATTCAGCCTGGACACTGAGATCCAGCTCCAAGGGCCTTCTGGCAGTTCCCTCACTGCAAGAAGTGAGGTTACAGGGAACCAGGCAGAGGCCTTCTTGGTAGTGGTGCCCGCCCTGTGGAATGTCCTCCCATTAGATGTCAAGGAAATAAACAACTATCTGACTTTTAGAAGACATCTGAAGGCAGCCCTGTTTAGGGAAGCTTTTAATGTTTGAATTTTGTTATGCTTTTAATATTCTGTTGGGAGCTGCCCAGAGTTGCTGGGGAAACCCAGCTAGCTGGGCAGGGGTATAAATAAATTATTATCATTATCATTATTATCCAACTGGGTTGATACATTGCTTCCCCAATATGGGTCCAATAGAATACTGATATATTCACATTGGTGAGCCTTATTCCTATACACAACCATTTGTATAAACATATGGAGTGAAAATGAGACCATGCCTTTCATCCCTGCTGCCCATTGTCTGCACGCTTTGTGTGTTCCGTGATGGGAAAGCTATACATGCATAGCTGTTCTTACATGGGCTCCCTCCACCTCTAAGGAACTATGATCACAATTACTGATTGTGTGGAGAGTCTACCTGTATAAAGCTGTAGATACAGGTAGGTAGCTGTGTTTGTCTGCCATAGTCGAAACAAAATAAAAAAATTCCTTCCAGTAGCACCTTAGAGACCAACTAAGTTTGTTATTGGTATGAGCCTTCAAGCTCATACCAATAACAAACTTAGTTGGTCTCTAAGGTGCTACTGGAAGGATTTTTTTTTTAATTTCACCCCTCCCATATCCAAAAATCTCCTGACGAGTCTGCTGATTCTCCAGAGAGGAGGAGCAGTGTGCTGCTTTCTACTTATTCAGCTCCAGCACCAAGTCAGTCAGTCAGTCAGTCAGTCAGTGTGTCGGAGAGAGAGAGAGACTGAGTGTTAGAGATCATGTATAGAGATAAGGTTGCTGCTAAGAGCAGCTGCAGATACTCAGTGCTGCATTCATTTATGCTTAGACCTATTTAGCTCTGTATATAGTTTTGTATTATAGTTGTAGTTATAGAATAAAAGAAGATATTCTACAGAGCTGCTCTCTGAGTGGTTTATACACTGCTAGACTCTGCTATACTCTGCTGTGGACGACTGTATTGTGGAAGTGAATCCGGTGCTCACAACTCCAAGCTGTGAGTCCACAGCACTTTGACCTGTTCCAGTTGAAGAAGGTGGTCTCTGGAAGTGCTACCCAGCTCGCCTAGCCCAATCGGGGTTGAAGTGCATGAGTCCAGTGTTAGTGTTTTCAGAACTCATAGGGTTAAAGAGTTCAGTGTGACGTCCCTCAATTCCTGTCGCGTGATTCAGAAAGAGGGAGGAGTCGTTCCTTACTGCTGTGTGTCTGCTGCCTGAGAGAGACGGACGCAGAGGCAGCCATGAATGCTAGCAGTCCAGGAGAATCTGAGAAATGCTGAGCTGTAAATATTTTGCTGCAATAAAGAACTGATAAATATGCACACAAGAGCTTGGTGTGTTTGGATCTGAAGCAACAGTTTTTTCCGCTGTGTTTTTACTCTGCAAGGCGAAACCGGAGAGAAGAAGATCGGCGCAGCTTGGCTGAGAAGTGTGCCGGACCGCTATAAACCGCAGCTAATTGGAGTCATAAACCAATTAAGCTTTTATAACAGGTTATGGACTAATTACCGCTTGTAAAACTGTTGCTGAAAGTCTGCCGGAATGCTTTGAAGTCAGCTGGAGACGCTACCGAAGCGGAGGTCTGCGTTCTGATTTTTGCCTGATGCTGAGAGCTGAGAGCAGCTGAGAAGACGGGTGCTGGAAAAGCTGATACGTGAGTAAGCTTGGGGCCCTGGGAAGAAAATGGCAGACAGCCAGGTCCGTGAGGACATTCCGCTTGAAAAGCTCACTTTAAGAAGTTGGGCAACCTGGTCCAGAAGAGTAAGGGGTTGGTTTCTGGTTACTGGGCTTTGGGATGTAAGCCAGAAAGAGCCACTACCCCTCAGCCGAGGAGCGGAAGGGACAGACGTTGCAGGCTTTGAGGCTGCGTTGCCTGAAGATAGCCAGCAGAGAATGCAAAGAGAGCTTGCTATGCTGAAAGCATGCGTACACGCATCGCTCTTGCCTAGTTTGGAAGGCGTAAAGTCAGCAAGGGCTGCCTGGGAGGTGCTGAGAAGTTTGTGTGAAACTTCAGCAGGAGGCCAGGGCCCTGGAGAAGTCATGAAGAGCCTAGAAATGGCTGTAGCCCCAGTCCCTGAGGTGCAAGTCGGGGGGGCTGAGAATTCCAAAGGCAAGTTTCAAAAGTTTTCCATTGTGAGTGCTGAAGTGGAACGCAGTTTCAGCGAGGGCAGGGCTGGCACAGAGTGCTCTTCCGGAAGAAGGGGGGCCAGGCCAGCTGAAAGGAGCCCTGGGCAGTGTTTTTCCACTGGTGATCGTCGTCAGCCAAAGTCTGGAAAGCTGCGGAGAGCTAGACGCTTCAAGGTCAGCCACCTGGACAAAGTGAAGATAAGGCCTAAAGAGTTGCATGGGAACGCAGAGGCCAGTCCGGTCTCCAAGGCAACGGAGAAGGCTACTTCTACGGAAGCTGCCAAGGTCCTGAGCATGGGAGAGTTGGTTGCCGAGACAACCAGAGAGAACAGCTGCAGAAGCCCAAAGAGAGGGGGCAGCGAGACGTTTGTTGCTATGGCATTGTTTGAGGACAGCTCTGAGAGAGACAATGACTTATGCTTTGTCATCGACTCAGGAGCTAACCGCAACCTGATTCCAGAGACCCCTGCTGTCGAGATGTGGAATTGCACAGCAATTCCGGCTGGAAAAACTGTTCGGTTCGCTAGTGGAGAAAAGAAAAATGTAACTAACGTTGCAAATGTCTTTTTTTCTGTTTTGCAGGAGCAGATGGAAGTTTGCATTGTGCCAGGAATGCAACGCAGTCTTTTATCTGTGCCTTATTTGTTGAAAAAGGGGTTTAAGGTTTGCTTTGAACACGATTTTTGTACAATCTCCAAAGGAGGGAAGCAACTGGTTAGAGTTGCAAAGGGGCAGAATGATCTCTTCATTCTTAAAACGTCTCTGGAGGGTGAGGGGAAGGTTGAGAAAGCACAAGCCCTGCGTGCTACAGTTCCCACTCATGTTTCATGTGCTTGTGTTTGGCATAAGAAGACAGCTCATGGTTCTCTAGAAGAACTACAGGTGCTACCTGAGGTTAGCAAAGGCTGTAGAATTGAGGAATGTGCAAGAGTCCTAGATTGCCAGGCTTGCAGACAGGCAAAGGTAAAAGGGTGCAGTTACCCAAAGGTGGAGAGGGTAACCACAAAACCTTTTGATCTTGTGCACATAGATCTGTTGGGTCCCATGAAGGAACCAAGTCTGGGAGAAGCCAGGTTTCTGCTGACGCTGCAGGATGATTTTTCGCAGAACACCTGGACACATGGTCTCAAATCCAAGGAAGATGCAGCACAGCTGATTAGAAGTTGGATTGAGGAGGTGGAACTAAGGTTCTCCACCAGAGTGCGAGCAGTCGCTAGTGACAGAGGTGCACGGTTTACTGGGTCTGCTTTGCAGAAGTTCTTTCACAAGAAAGGGATACGTCACACAGTGACTTCTCCTCAACAGAGGGGGGTGGCAGAGCTCAGAAGTGAGGCTTTGGTTAAGGCTGCACAGGTGATGCTGTCAGACTCTGGGTTACCTCCAAGGTTTTGGATGGAATCAATTAAATATGTGAGCTTCACCTGGAATCGGTCCTACAATTCAGTGGTAGGAGACACCCCGTTTTTCATGCTTCACGGGAGGAAACCTCAGGTTCATTTCCTCCGTGTGTTTGGGTCAATGGCCTCGGTGCCGGTGCCTGAAGCTTTGCGAGGGCCAGATGGACCCAAGTTCCAGAAAATGATCTTCTGTGGGTATGAGCCAGCGGCTCGTGCATGGAGGTTTGCATACCCGTCAGATGATCAGAGTAAGCTGCTGATCAGTAAACACGCTGAGTTCTATGAGCAGGATGAAAGGTCAAAGACTCCTGCCAGGCATGATGTTCTTTCAGAATGTCTTTCTGATTCAGAGCAGGAAGGTTCTGATGAGGAGGAAGGAGAGGCTGAGTCTGCTGATGACGATCAGCTCACTGACCAAAGTCAGGAGCAGGATGGGGCATCTCCACAAGTTGTTAAAAGAGAGCCCAAGAGTGAGCCTAGTTCTCCTGTGAGTGTAATGCAAAGGATTCGAAGACGCTTTAAGTCAGAGGGGGAATCCCGGGATGCAGAGGACACACCTGCTGACCACAGTGAGTCAGAGGAAGTGCCTGAGTTTGTGCCCAGGCGGTCCAGTCGCACAACGAAGGGTATTCCACCTGAGAGGTATCAGGCCACAGGTGCGTGGGTAAGTTTCGCACAGTGCGAATCTGAGAGTTGTGAGCATGTTCCACAGATGCCTGACAAGAACGCCAGGAGAGGGCGCAAGGCATTGGGGAAGGGATTGATCTCACAGAGGTCTGCAAAGGTACATCCACAAATCACCTCAGGAATGGAGGGAAGAGGGGGTGTTAGTGTTTTCAGAATTCATAGGGTTAAAGAGTTCAGTGTGACATCCCTCAATTCCTGTCGCGTGATTCAGAAAGAGGGAGGAGTCGTTCCTTACTGCTGTGTGTCTGCTGCCTGAGAGAGACGGACGCAGAGGCAGCCATGAATGCTAGCAGTCCAGGAGAATCTGAGAAATGCTGAGCTGTAAATATTTTGCTGCAATAAAGAACTGATAAATATGCACACAAGAGCTTGGTGTGTTTGGATCTGAAGCAACAGTTTTTTCCGCTGTGTTTTTACTCTGCAAGGCGAAACCGGAGAGAAGAAGATCGGCGCAGCTTGGCTGAGAAGTGTGCCAGACCGCTATAAACCGCAGCTAATTGGGGTCGTAAACCAATTAAGCTTTTATAACATCCAGTTGGTGACACTGGCTCAAGGGCAATGCTGACAGTATACACATGTACAGTGCTTTGCACTGATATTGTACAAATGGGAGCTGGGTCAATGGAAATGGACCCACTTCCTTCTCTATGTCTTGCATGTAGCCAGGAGGAGGAGTTGTATGTACAGGGCTATATTGGCATTGGAAAGGTTTTGAGAAAAGAAGGGAGCATGATATAGGGGTATTTTTCCAGACTAGCAATATTCACATATAGGCTCAGTCTTCCTATTATCACCAGTCACTGTGGAGCATACTCCTTGTATGAGCATCTCTCAAGAGGAAACTTGTCCCTTTCCCCTGAGGAATGGACTGCCTTGCTGTTTAGAGAAAATGAACTCCAGACATTCTGATATTTAACCTTCACCTCCCATGAGCTCTAACTTCAGTCAAGTATTTAAAATACTGCCTCTAAGTTACCTCAGCAGTTGCTTCCTTGTTAAGAAAAGGCATGAGTGCATGATTAAAATTTATCACTGAGGCTTGCCGATTCTCTGTGAAAAATAAACCAGCTGATGAGAGATTCTCAGACACGCTTACTTATCAAAACAAAATAGGATTAGAATTTGCAATTAACTGAAAGGTTTGAGTGCAAGCATTTGGTAAGACTCCTGTGTAGGTGTGAGAAATGATAACCTAGATAAAATTACAGAACCAGCACCAACTGCCAAATAGCACATTCCTCACACCTGGTTCGCAGTGTTGACTGCAATTTCAAAACTGCACTGATCCTTTGGGTTTCACAGAATTCCTGAGCAGTGCCAGGTACAAAGCTGTTGGCTTGAGAGCTAGATCACAGGATGCAGTGATTTTGTGATGTTATAATATCCTTTGTATGAACACCTCAGAGAGAATGTGTGGTGGTACAAATGTAACTGTTCTTTTAAACAAAATTGAGAAAACAACAATTGGGGGGGCGCTTATTTTGTTATTATGCACTACTTTATTATTGCATTTGCAGTGCAATTTTCTTCCGGAAAGCTTGGGGTTAATGAGAAGCAAGAAGTGCAGAGCAAGACTTTTGTCAAGGCCAATGACAGGCTTGTATAGTGATATATTATTTTTGGTCTAAAGTTGCTATTCACATCACTTTTGCACTGGCAAAAAAAACCTTGCAGAGGTTCGGGAACTTTGAAATCGTATTCCTGTAGTATGGGGATTAATAGCAGGATAACAAAAGTGGACTTGGTGAGCCCTTATGGTTGCTAACAGACTTACACTTCAAGCCTTGAAGGATAAATACCCACCATCTATTATGCAATACTCTGAGAGGCACACTGCTCTGGCTACATTCTAACATATTTCAGACGGATGTCAGTTTCATGTGGATACGTGGGTTTATATTAAATTCAATGTTTAGCTTAAGATGCATTTATTGATGGCTACTGTATCCATGCTGTGACCTGATTGGGTGTGTGAGAGAGTGTGTCTGGTTACTGTTAACATTATTAATAAATTATTGTTTCATTTTAAAAATTCAAATTATTATTTTATTTCTTCAATTATTCCCCCTTCTGTTTTTGTTAAAGTTTAAAATGACAATTTATTTTAAAAAAAGACCAATGACAGGAAAGTTTGTTCCCCTTTTACGAGATACAAAATACTGTACGTGGAGGGAGGGGAGAAGATATTAAGTGCGAAGAAGGAAAATAAACAGCACATTTGCGTGCTGGAGTGCAGGCAATGCCACCTCCGTTCACAGTTGTTAGTAGCAGGTTGTGTGTAAAAACGGGTGGGCTTTGACATAAACTAAGATGCAAGCGTAAATTTATCCAAACCTCTGTGACGAACACACTGTAGTATGCTTGTATCGGGGGGGGGGGGGAGTAGTAAGATGGCTGTGCCTTGTTTACCGCCTTCAGATCATCCTGCCCCTAGACACTCTGTGAAGTTTATTTCCCATCCGAACTGACCAGTTCAGTTCCCACACTGAAGCTGAACTATTTGCCAGCATTGGCTTGTTCATACATATATTCACCCCAGGGGCGCCCTGTTCTGTTTCGCTGCCTGAGGCAAAATACCACCACTGAAGCCTTGCTTACTGGGGTTGAGCAGCAGCGACTTCTTCCAGTAAGATCTCCCAGAGCTGCACGAGATCTCATGAGATCTTGCTAGAAGAAACAGCCACCATGCAATCCCAGTGGCGGCAGAGGTGAGCAGGGCAGAACCTCACAGGATTCCACTGCCTGAGGCTGCTATTTCAGATTACCTGATGGGCAGGCCAGCTCTGTTTCACTCTCTGAAGTGTGAGTGTGTCTGTGTGTGAATATTCCCTGATAGCATAGCAGTTCAGAAAATAACTGTGGGGTGGAGAATCACAAACTACACCAACAGACTGTTTGTTGTTTACCATTTGTGAATAAGGTCGACTCATTTTGTTCTCGGGTTTGTCCTACAGAAAGGCAGCGTGTGCCAGAGATCTATCTATGAAGATTGTTGACAATAAGCCTTATGGCAATCTTAGCAGCTCTTTGCTATATTTCTTTGATATATTAAACTGCAGGTGGCTTATGCAGTTAGGCAGCGTGGCTGCTGCAAACGGTCATTAGCAGAGCTGCAAAGATTTAAATCCAAACAACCTGTACAATGACAACATAATTTTTTTATTTCCGCAGACATCACACTTCCCGTATATATGCATCCTCTCCATCTCTTGAAATCAAGGCTGTTTAAAAAAACCCAACCACATTCTACATTCTCTAGCAGGATATAACTCAAGAAGCCGTGCGCTGATTTTACAGGTAGGTCAGTTATGTAACAGGTACATTTGAGTTCGGGGGAAAGATAATAATCTTAGCATGCCTATTTTGCTTTCCCCATCACTTTGGGCTTCAAAACTCCAAGTTCCTGCTTTCCTGTCCCCTTCTTCTTTGATTGTCATCTCTGTGGTTTACAGAGGCAGGTGGAATCCCTTTAAGGCCAAATAAATGAAACAAGCAAAATGGGCTTGGCAGATTTTTGATTTATTTCTCTTTTTTTTTTTACTTCTCAAGGCAAACAGGAATGTAGTGTCCCCTCAAACCCTACAGCCTCTGCCTTATAGGTCATCCACGTCCCACTTTAGGACATACCAAATCCGAGATTATAAGGCATTATTTCTCAGTGTGCAATTCTTCTGCTCTAGAGACATTGCCCACCCCACTTGCCACAGCGTCCCCATAGCTATCTGTGCCACTCCACATAATAGTGAATCTACTCCTTTAATGGATATGTTTTTGTTTTTTAAAAGCTGGAGTCATTTTACAGAAACGTGTTAAGAGCATCCCTGCTGGATCAGGCAAAAAAGCCCATCTAGCCCACGGGAAGAATTTGTTTCCACAGGGGAAGCAAATTCCATTATATGGGATGTTGCTATTGGAACGAAGTATAAAAGCAATTCACCCACAAACATTTGTCTGATATGAGCAAGCTTCCCTTTCTCATATCTTCATCAGTATCTACATTATCAGCAGTCTGAACAAAGATAGACTAGATGTTTGGGCAAACTGCATGCTGGGAAGCCATTTTTACAGGTGAAGTCTCCTTACACTGAGTCAGGCCATTGGCTGATGTAGCCCAGTGTTGTCCACTTAAACAGAGCCTCCTCAAGAGTCTTTTCCAGCTCTGCTAAAGTTTACTTTTAAGCACAGTTTAAGATTTATTTGGGTTTCAATAAATTGGGGTGGGGGGAGTGGAATTGCTGTAAGTGGTTTGTGTGCATATTATGGTACCTGCAGATCTCAGGGCCTCTCCTTCCTGGCAGAACTCCTGGCTGCTGTTGTAATGTGAATACACTGAATTACTGATAATGCTTAGATGCTCATTCTAGCAGCATTTCCTATTGTTCTCTCTGTTGAATCACTGGTAATCAGCTTGCTGGAGCTTTCTAGCAGAGGACAAATGGAATGACTTTTGACAACAACAGATGGCAGTAAATGAAAATACAGGATGAGTGGCAATGACGTGTTTGTTTATTAGTTGCAAGTTTGGATATTGAGAATTATTTTTGAGTAAAATATTTCCTTTGAGAAGCTGCTTTTTAGAGCTGTTATGTTTTGGGTTTAACACATTTTATGTTACAAGGCGCGTTCTAACCACTTGTATAATCATGCTGCGGTGTGTTCTTGGGCCTCTGGCAGCCGGCGGGAGATCATCAATCCCACCTTCGTCACCAATGTTAAATGTTCGGGAAAAGTCAGAAGCCCAAGGCAATATAAGTTCCTCAACTACGCTTATTTAACATTTGTCAGTGACAACAGCTCACTCATAGGAAAACAAGAACCGAACTGACTGGACAACACAATAATAAGGCCGAGCATGAACTGACCGTTGACAGTTGAAAGTGCATGCACTTACTTGCCATTAGAAGGTTCATCTACCAACGCTGATACGATTGGTTAGAACGTGCCTTGTAACATAAAATGTGTTAAACCCAATACATAACACTCCTCCCCCAACTTCCTAACAAAAGGAACAAACATAATCATCTCCCCCCCGCCCCCCCAAATATAGTCCAGCCAGCCACAAGGTCTGAGGGTCTGAGGGACAGTGGACCGGCCTTCTGAAAAAGTTTGCTGACCCCTGATTTTATGCTTTCTTAATGGAAATCTCATACTCCTTACACCTGAATTTTCTATACCCTCCTAACTTACCTTTTTAACATAAGTTTCCCAAGACTTTTTTTTTACAGCTTTGAAAATACAAAGTGTGTGTGAATTCCATTTTTTCTGCCCCCAACCATTACACTACTAGGAACAGTTTGTGCTGGTTTGTGGGAAGAACATTGTCATATAATATCACGACATTTCATATCACACCTTCTTTTCTTTTTTTCAGGACAGAAAGAATTGCCCCAGCGTGAAGTCTTTATCATTTGAGACTTGGGCAGTTTTCAAAATGGGTATCTACTCCATGCCTCTGAAAACTGATAGATGTATCAAGTCTTGTTAAGATCATTCATGGCTTATCATTGCAGGAAATGAGAAGCAACTGAAAGAAATTGTCATGGTGTCATAGGCGTGCGCAAGAGGTGTGCCCAGGCATATCCTAACGTTTATAAAAATGGGGAGAAAAGGGAGGCAAACAGAGAAAGATGCAGAATTATTATTTTTTTTAAAGGCCAGAATGGAACTTTGTTGACCTTATTTGTCTTGTCGTTTCTCTCCTTCCTTCCTTTCTTCCTTCATTGAAATAAATGAATGAATAAATCACTGGGTGCACAGAATATGACTACATAGCTTCTATAAGAGTAGCAAACAAATGGCAACCTTCCTAGTATGAGTTTATTTTAACAAACCCCAAAAGCTTGATATTGCCTATTACATTATTTTTTTTATTCCCCCTCTTCATCTGCCCTTAAGGCCAGTTATTTGTAGAACATTTTGAAGTCTAACTAGGAAAAGACTTTGTAACAATGGGTGGAGATACTCAAGCCCATCTTTAGAACTATAAATACACAGAGGCCTTATTATTCATTAATTGCCAGATATTCTCCTATTACAGTTCTTGACCACATGGTTTATCTGTCAGACTACCTAATGGAAGCATATTTTTGTGTTGAAGTAAAGGTGAATGCACACTAATCTTTGCTTAATTGAACAGTGTGAATAGAGTTGATCTAGAGTTACCTTATCTAACCCACTGGAAAACTTGTGTAATGTCTCTGAGAAGACTTAGCCTCTTAATATCTGCTTTGACCTTTGTGACACTGGTTATTCTTAAGTTCTCGCAAGGTCTGCACACACACACCCACCACACAGATATGTTGTGTAAGGACTATTTAGGTACAAAGGGATATTTACAGTGAGAGCCTAGGCATGCATACTTTAAAATGTCTTACTGAGGTCTGTGGGGCTTACTCCCAGGTAACTATGTTTCGTACTCCAGCCTCAACTGCCTGTTTTAGAACCAACTATAAGTAGGGCAGCTCTTTCGCTCAGTAGTGATCGGTGCTCATTGGGACTGGCAAGGAGGAAGGCAGGTGGAGCCAATGTCAGTCTGAGCTAACTAAATCTAATTTGACCACTTTCGCCTCCCTGCTGAGTTATACAAGGACTTCCTCCAAAGAGTTCTAGGAGCTGTAGATTGTTAAGTCTGCTGAGAGTTGTCAGGAGACCCCTATTCCCTTCCCAAAGTTACAATTCTCAGATGCCCTTGTGAAAAGGGATTGATTGTCAAACCGTTCTTTGGGAACAGAATAGGGGTCTCCTAATAGCTCTCAACAAAGGGACGCGGGTGGCGCTGTGGGTAAAACCTCAGCGCCTAGGACTTGCCGATCACATGGTCGGCGGTTCGAATCCCTGCGGCGGGGTGAGCTCCTGTCGTTTGGTCCCAGCTCCTGCCCACCTAACAGTTCGAAAGCACTCTTAAGTGCAAGTAGATAAATAGGTACCGCTTTATAGCGGGAAGGTAAACGGCATTCCGTGTGCTGCTCTGGTGCCGGTTCGCCGGAGCAGCTTCGTCACGCTGGCCACGTGACCCGGAAGTGTCTGCGAACAGTGCTTGCTCCCGGCCTCTAGAGTGAGATGAGCGCACAACCCTAGAGTCTGTCAAGACTGGCCCGTATGGGCAGGGGTACCTTTACCTTTACCTTTAATAGTTCTCAGCACCCTTAACAAACCACAGAGCCCAGAATTCTTCGATGGTGGTGGGAGCCACGACTGCTTAAAGTGGCATCATAGTGTGTGAATGTGGCCTCAGGAGGAGGAAGCTGATAGGCAGTGCTACCACCCTGGGCTAGTTTTAAGTAAGTAGGCCAGCAGGTGGGCCTGGCTGAGGGTGGTGGGGCATTGCCCCATTTGCTCTAATGGAACAGCCTCCCTTGCCTTGGATAAGGTGTGTATTAGTCAGAAAGTATTTATTGTTAATGAGGAACCACCTACCTTTTTAGAGGAAAGGGGGGAATCTATATGCATTGCAAAAACATCCGCCATCCTTCCCAATATCTAGTTCATGTTGGTCTTTCATCTTTTATGCAGGTGGCAGATTTGAAGATGCAGGGTGCGATCAAGGAAAAATAAGGAAATTGACTCAGAAGGCAGATGCTGAAGGGCAGCGTGTGCATGTGCGTGTGTGTGCGCATGTGCACCCACACATCAACTATTTATCCAGAGCTCCATGGATGTTCCCCTCTGTTGGAGATCAGAACTACTGAGCTCGTCATGAACCACCTAAACTAGCACACTGCCTGCAGGCAAAGGTGAAGGGTGCTGTCCCATTTCTAGTGCTGAATTAAGATTCAGCCGCCAGCCCAGTCAGAGTCTGCAAATGGAATGGGTGCCAGATTATTATTATAATCAATCAATCAATCATTCAGTCAGTCAATCAATTAAATTTACATACCATCCTTTATCCAAATATCACAAGATGGTTTACAATATATATACATAACGTAATAACAATAACAATAAATAAACAAAAACAACAAAACATTTAAAATGCCATAGATTGTTTAATCAGCCTGGTCATAGAGGAATGTTTTCACCTGGAATGTAAAGCTATGCTAGGAAAGCACCACTTAAGCCTCACTAGGGAGAGCATTCCACAAATGGGGAGCCACCACAGAAAGGGCCCGTTCTCGTGTTGCCACCCTCTGGATCTCTTGTGGAAGAGGTACACAAAGAAGGGCCTCAGATGATGAGCGCAGGGCCCAGGTCAGTTCATTATGGAGAGAAGCGGTCCTTGAGGTACTGCAGTCCTGAGTCATCTGAGGCTTTATAGGTCAAAACCAGCACTTTGAATTGTGCCCAGAAACTAAATGGCAGCCAGTCGGGCCACACAGCCCTTTGCCTAAGGCAACAAAATACCTTGGGATGCTCCTGAGTGCAATCCCATGCACCCCATATTTGCTCAGAACTAATTCCAGCTATGTTCAATGGATGGCAAATGTGGTGCCCTCAGATGTTGTTGTACTATGGGAGTGGAGTCCAAGAGCATCTAGGGGGCACCATGTTGGCTACCCCTGCTATAGACTAATTATTATTATTATTATTATTATTATTATTATTATTATTACCCTGTCCATCTGGCTGGGTTTCCCCAGGCACTCTGGGTGGCTACCAATAGAAGTTTAAAAACATGATAAAACATCAAACATTACAAACTTCCCTATACAGGGCTGCCTTTAATAATAATAATAATAATAATAATAATAATAATAATATCTTTATTGTCATTGCCCCCTCTCGGGGACAACGAAATTACTTGGCTGCTCCATCCACCCAGGTAGGGCACTCCACTCAAAATCAGAACAACTATAAAAACACTAATCAAAACAATACAGTATAATCAGATGTCTTTTAAAAGTCAGATAGTTGTTTATTTCCTTGACATCTGATGGGAGGGTGTTCCATGGGGCGGGCGCCATTACCAAGAAGGCCTTCTGCCTGGTTCCCCGCAACCACTTCTTGCAGTGAAGGAAAACCTCCAGAAGGCCCTTGGTGCTGGACCTTCAGGTACACAGAGCCAAAGTTGTTTAGGGCTTTAAACATCAGCACCAACACTTTGAATTGTATATTAGTATATATTATGCTGCATTCCTGCAACAATTATATGCAATGCTTCTTTTATCTTCCCCCAATGTTTCCTTCCGTTCTGTTCTTGATCCCCCCCCCTTATTGTAATTTATGAGTATCTAATCTGTGCATCGGATGTGTTATTTCTTTGAAAATATAATCAGTTTTGTGTCATATTTTCCCATTTTTTTAAAAAAAGCAGTGTAACTTTCCATGAAAAGAAAAAGATAAAAATACAGAATAGGAAAAAGACAGGGGTGAACACGGATGCTTGCTGGACGGAGGCCGATTAGTTTATGTAACAGGATCTCAAGCTTACCCTGCATTCATAGAGATGAAAAAGGAGAGATAATCAATATCTATCCTGAACAAATGCTATTGCTGCCATCAGCCTGCGTAACTACAATGATTAAACCAGTGATGCACTTAAAAACTGGGCTACAATCCTGCAGATTGCAGCCAATTTATACGTCAAAAAGTCAGAAATAAAATCTATTTAATTCAATGACTTACTAACAAGCAAGTAGAGTTAGGATTGCAGCCTCAATGTATTTACAAATAAAATGATAGTTTGATTAGGAAACTTACTGAGAGAGTAAGATTGTCTCTGCTTTTCCAATTATCCTAATTATAATTCTCCATAATTATGTTGTGCGTTCCCCAATATGGTAGCATGCAACACATTATTACTGTCTTTCTATGTCTCCTTCCACTCCCCCCTGCCTGTATGGAAAACTCCTCTATGTGCTAACTCGGAGATGCCGATCATTACTAATGAATGTTGCATCTTAATTTAATTGGACAAAAATTATGACTCTTCAGGGTCAGTTATTCCAATAAATAAATAAAAACTCCGCTATAGACTTAACTGACAAGAGAGTCCAATCCTATACATGTTAGCTTAGAAGTATGTCCCACTGTTCGGTGGGGCTTCCTCCCAGGTAAGTGAGCAGAAGATTGCAGGCTCAGACTGTAGCCCTCTTCCTGTGTTGAGCAGAATGTGTGCGCATTAAGTGTGTTGCACATAATGGAGGCAGAAGTGCTGTTCCTACATAGGGTTCCTGAACACAGAGAGGGTTCTAAATGTGTTTGACCAAATGCATTCAAATGTGTACAACACAGGAAGGTATGATTGCAGTAAGAAGGTGATGTAGATGGTTGGTCACTGTGAGATCAGAAATGCTAGACTAGATGGGTTTGCAGCAAGTTTTTCTTATGTTCTTATGGTAGATAATGGGGGAAAGAAGTAGTGGTGCAGTCAGAGTCTGGGTTTTTTTTTTAGTTGGGCTTGGAGTGGGGAGAGAGTTGCATTGTGATTTTTTTTCTCTCCCCCCCCCCCCAATAATATTTATTAAGTTTCATACAAATACAGCACATACTAAAAAACCAATGAAACAAAACTGAAAAAGAAAAAAAAGAGAGTAAAACAGATAAAACAAATAAAACAGGTAATAACAAAAGATATAACCACAGACACATAGACAATAAAAATTAATTTGATAATTAAACTTCCAATTTCCTAACATATTACTAGACTTCCTCAAATCTCTTCCATCTGAATTTCCTTGTAATTGAATGTAGCAGTTTCCCAATATCGTTATTCAAAAAACAATATTCCAATTATAATCAAATTTCTTAACTTTTCTTAACATTCTATATCTCATTTATTTAATTAAATCCTAATTTGGACCAAGGCCTATTTTGTATTTTCTTTTTTTTCTTTTTTCTTTTATTAAAATTTTTATTACATTTTCAGTTTACAGAAAAGAAAAAGAAGGACAAACCAGAAAAAAGAAAGAAAGAAAAACAATCCAACTTTCAAAATACATTTTTAGGTTACTAACTGGACTTCCCCACATCTCCCTCACCCTGCGTTCTTTACAATAAACATATCAGCAAATTATTACCTTGTTTCGTATCTTATTTATATCTTTCAGAGTGTTTTACTTCTAAATTTAAAGTACCTTTTGTCAAATATTTATACCTTAAGATAATACATAAAATAACTTTAAATTTCAACTTTTTCTTACTTATAACTTAACTTTCTATTTTCCTAATCTAATTGCAGGAGCTAAAATTTCCAAGTCATGCAGATTCTTAACATTCATACAACTTATAATGTTTTTGTAAATAGTCCTTAAATTTGTTCCAGTCCTCTTCCATTGTCTCTTCTCCCAGATCTCGGATTCTGCCAGTCATTTCAGCCAGTTCCATATAGTCCATCAACTGCGTCTGCCACTCTTCCAGCGTGGGAAGGTCTTGTATCTTCCAATATTTTGCAATGAGTATTCTTGCTGCTGTAGTTGCATACATAAAAAAAGTTCTATCCTTCTTTAACACCTTTTGGTCCACAATGCCCAGGAGGAAGGCCTCTGGTTTCTTAGGGAAGGTGTACCTAAACATCTTTTTTAACTCATTATAGATCATTTCCCAGAAGGCCTTCACTTTTGGACAAGTCCACCAAAGATGAAAGAATGTCCCTTCAGCCTCCTTACATTTCCAACATTTATTATCAGACCGATGATATATTTTTGCAAGTTTGACTGGGGTCATGTACCACCTATATATCATTTTCATAATATTTTCCTTCAGGGCATTACATGCCGTGAATTTCATTCCAGTGGTCCTTCCTGGGAGAAAGCCTGCCTGGTCCTTGTGAATTACTTCATTTAATACTTTTTAAAATCTACTTGCCAAAATATCTGCAAAAATTTTGTAATCCACATTTAGGAGTGAGATGGGACGGTAGTTCTTAAGTTGAGTCTTTTCAGTTTCCACTTTAGGGATCAATGTGATGAAGGCTTCTTTCCACGATTCCGGTGCCTTCTTCCCCTCCAAAATCTGATTGCATACCTCCATTAATGGTTGTATCAAATATCTTTCAATATCTTATAATACTTGGAGGTAAGCCCATCCGGACCTGGAGATTTGCCTAGTTGCATATTCTGGATGGCACCCTCTATTTCTTGTTGTGTTATTTTATGATTCAGGATTGTTCTCTTTTCCTGGGCAAGTTTTGGTAAACCATTTGTTTTCAAAAATTGGTCTATCTCCTTCTCCTCTTGTGGCCCTTGAGTATAGAGCTTTTTGAAATATCTCTGGAAACACTTCCTAATTTCTTCAGGTTTCTGGATATCTTTCCCTTCAATCTCTAGATTGGTGACTGTATTCAATTTTTGTCTCTTTTTCAATTGCCATGCTAATAGTTTCCCACACTTGTTAGCTGATTCAAATGATCTTTGTTTCATTTGTTTAATTTTCCACTCAACTTCTTGATTTATCAGTTTTGCGTACTGTGCTTGGTAAAATTTAATTTCTCTCAAGATCTCCTTCGATTTTGGCTTAGATCTCAACTTTTTCTCTCCATCTCTTATCTTCTCTAAAATCTTATCTTTTTTCCCATTCCAGATTCTTTTCTTTATCGTGTTCTGTTGTATCAGAAACCCTCTCATAACTGCTTTGCTTGCATCCCAGATTGTTCTCCTTTCCACCGTAGTATTCAAATTTATTTCAAAATAATCTTTCAAGGTTTTTTGGGCCTTCTTCACAATCTCCTGATCTCTTAATAGGGTGTCATTCATTTTCCATCTAAAGGAGCCGATTGGAGTAAGTCTTAATTCCATTTTCATAGCGTTATGGTCGGAGCAAGTTTTTGGGCAGATTTCCACTTTTCTAATCATAGGTGCCAGCCTTCTAGTTGTCCATATTTGGTCTATTCTTGTCCATGACAGATGAGCCTCAGAAAAGAAAGTTCCTTCTCTACCTAAGGGATTCTTAGTCCTCCAAATATCGATTAAGTCCATATTGTCAGTTAGTTCAAAAAAAGTTTTGGGTAGTCTGCCATCTTTTGTTAGACTTAGGTCTTGTGACTTATCCATATTTGTAGAGACCACTCCGTTCATATCTCCCATCATAATGATGTTGGTGTAGTCCAAATAGTCCAGGATTGTCTCATGCAGTTTCCTATAAAATTCTGATTTCCCCTCGTTCGGTGCATAAATTCCTAATAGCAAAAATTTTTCTCCTTGGGCCTGTATTTCAATAGCCAAAACTCTTCCTTGCTCATCTTTGAATAAAAATTTTGGTGACAGGCTCTCCTTTGCATAAATCACCACTCCTCTTTACTTTATCCGATGAGATGAATTCTTGGCCTAATCTTTTATTAATCAAGACTTTTCTATGGAGCCTGGTCACATGTGTTTCCTGCAAGCAGATGATGTCCAATTGTTCTTTTTTCAATATATGAAAAATTCTTCTTTTCTCTGGGGAATTTCCGCCACTTATATTCCAACTAAGAAGCTGCAGAGACATCCTGGGTCAATCTATTGGTCCTGTGGTGACGTCCCTTTCTTTTGGTCCTCTGGTCCCGAGGGTGTAGGTGCCAGTATAGGTGTATTTTGTATTTTCAAGTAACTTCTAATCTTGAATATTACAGTATTTATTCAAACAGTCTTTAAATTTCTTCCAATCTTCTTGATATTCCTCTTCTTTCTGGTCGCGGATTCTCCCAGTGAGTTCAGCTAGCTCCATAAAGTCCATCATCTTCATCTGCCATTCTTCCACGGTTGGTAATTCTTATGTTTTCCAGTTTTGGGCTGTTAAAATTCGAGCTGCAGTTGTGGCATACAAAAATACCTTTACATCTTTATTGGGCAGTTCAGGACCTAATATTCCAAGAAGAAAGGCCTCTTTATAAATGTATATTTTGTCATTTTTAAAAATTCATTATAAATCTTTTCCCAGAAGTCTTTTACCTTGGGACAGGTCCACCACATATGATAGAAAGTACCTTCCTTTTCTTTGCATTTCCAGCATAAATGCATTGTGATTTTTTTCTGGGGAATGAACTTGGTTTGCCAGCTCCAGTTCTTACTCAAGCTGAAGGAAAACATCACTAAGCTGGTTCAAGGCATAAATGTATTAAAAGAAATCTATAAAATTAACTTTAGTTATGCCGTGTTAAATGTAATGTAATTGAGCAATGTTATTTGCTATGGTGATCTCAACTTTGTTCTTTTAAGGGGTCCAAAAAAAGGCCCTTGATAAGCAAACTCTGAAACTGCCATATAGCCCATAGCAGAGATCCCTGTGCTACCTTTGTGCTACTGGAGGATCTGAATGACTACATACTGATTACAGTTCAAAATAACTTTCCATTCTATAATTGGGATTCCAAGGTACCTACCATCCAAATATGCTGAGGGCATCTGCTAAAACCTAAGTTCTGTGAAATCCCTTCAAAGCTGTAAAATGGTCAGTGTTTCAGAATAATGGGGCCTTGAATTGTTGGTCTTGGTATGAGGTCAGCAAAAGGATAAAACAAGCATGAGCAGTGGGTTCTCTCTCTTGAACAGCATCATGATCAAAAACCCAGTTCCTGAGAGCCTGCACACTGAGAACAGATATTTCCCCATGAGGAGATTGTAAATCCTTAGTTTATCATGGAGTGACATCACTTATGTTGACAACAGCCATGACAGAGGCATCAGCAGACTCAGGGATAATCTTGAGGCTTGCAGAATTATTAAAATTCATTACGAGAAAGTGGGGGAATAAGGTGACGAATGAGTGTGAATGCTGACTGGCTACTAAGAGAGCACTGATAACTGGGTGGAAGGGGGAATTGAATGGAACAACAGAAATAGGAGGACTGAAGAAGAGAAGCATACACATAAAAGGGTTAGAGATGAGAACCAATCAACAAACAAGCCATATCATTGTCTGTATAGGTCATTCTCCAGTTCACACTGAAAAGCTATTTTTAAATGTGCCCAGGAGCAGAAGTAAGAGCTGCTCATAGAAATCAATAGAGAAACCCCAGGCTTTAATGTTGCTGGGATTGAGCAACTCCCCCCACCCCCTGGAAAAAAACCTTGAATGAAGGGGGGAAACCAACACAGCCAGGCAAGAGAGCATACTCAGTGAGCACACAATGCTGGCTGACTTTTTTTGGGGAGGAATTTGAAACTCTGCAGTGGGGGAGCAAGAATGGAATGGAGAGACTGGGGCCTCAGCTTGTTACATCCGCTTCTGAATTTCTGAATTGAGTGCCAGTCCTCATGTAGCCAAAACAGCACCACACGCACTGGCAGAGGAACAGGAGTGCGGAGGGAGTGGACCACCCCCGGCACCACTATTCTGGTAGGGTGCCATTGCGGCAGCCCCCAGACATGTGCCGCACCCCCCCCATTCACCAGCTGCCACACCCCCACAGGCGGTGTGTCACGCCCCCTAGAACACGCACCACACCCCTGTGGGCAGTGTGCTATGCCCCCGGGAAGCACTCCACACACACCAGGGGTGCATCATGCCCCCCCGGGGTGCCAGCCACACCCCTGTCTGCTCTCCGCCCCCGGTAGCAGAGCATTCAGCTTCGCCATTGACCACACATGCACAGAAAGCCGGTGTTTGCACAAATCAGCTGGTTTTGCTGGCTGGATTTAGTGAACTTGCTTCTTGCCAAATTGCTAGCGGGTGCAGCTGCTAGTCTGACAGACTACCAGTGTGCACACCCCAGTACTTTTCAAGGTGTGCAGTTAGAGCTGTGCTTTTCATGTTAGAAAATAGCTTGGGCCGTTTCTGCAATATGAATAAAGATATTGGCTTCAATATATATATATATCACCAGTGTAATTGTTTGCATTAGAATTATTATACTTATTAACGTGCTTCAGAGGTTTCTCTCCATGCACTTTCAGTCACAGGTCCCTTCCCTATTTTGTCAGTGTGTTGGAATATCTGAAGGGGGAAGCCCACCCAATACACATGGGTTGTCCCTGTGGAGTAGAATCTTATGGAAGGGAACGTTCAGGGTTCCAGTTTATGGAGACAGCTTGCATGCATTTGGACCTTCCCCTTACAGTGCAAGAGTGCATGGAAGTCAACAGTGCAAGAATGTCAACAGTGTAGGAATGGGGCTGGCGCCATTCCTACACTGTTGAGCGTACGTGGCCCCACTGTCTCCTGCTGCGATCAAAGGGGAGAAAAGCTTGAAGAGGGCTAAAGTCAATATAGCTTGATTGCAGGCACTTGGGGTGTACCAAAATTGCATAACACTGCATTGCATAACCTAAAAGTGAAAGGGACCACACTATTTTACAGATCCTCCAAATCATGATATTGCTGTTTTCTTACTTCTCATCCCCAACTGTCAAAACAGGGAACAAAGAATCTGTCTCCGGTTTGTTTCATATAAACAAAATAGCTGGCAGCCTCAGAACTTGCTGTCTACTGGAAACCTTTAATGTGCACACCCAGTTCTTCATCAAAACGCTGTTATTCTTCTTTTTCCTCAGGTCCACATGTTTGCATGCCTGTAGCTTCTCATCAGAGGCAGAACTCGTGGCATACATGAATATAGCAGGCAGGATTCCTTTGATTTCTCCTGACTCCATTTCAGTATGAACAGTTTCTTTCCATCAAAATAATCTCAGTTATCTTTCTCTCTGTTTTCAGTATTCAGGGGCGAGTGCTGTTGTTTACATCGCCAAAATGGCATCCCCCATATTGAGAGGGGTCAGCAGCTTAGGGAAACCACAAATTTTTCAGAAGTATAAAAATAAAACTCTGATTGTGTCTCCCCAGCAAAAAAACAACAACAACCCAAAAAACCCCACCCCTGTTCAATGAACTCTAAGCATGCACAGTGGTTATATACCAGTGAACCCTCAGGTTCTTGGAAACATTTCTTTTGTTTTCATGTATATATCTGTATATTTATACAAGAATGGGAACGATAGACAAGATCAGATAGGCATTACACTACAAATCAGTGACAAAGTCATCACGGATGTATATCTATCTGTCATCTATCTCAATATAGATATACACAATTTCAAAATCTATCTTCACTTCATGATTTTAACTTAGACTACCAATGTGTGTTTAGTTTAGCCCTATTCACTGGGGAATTGCTTCTACCTGATTCAGTCACTTTACAGGTTCAGTTCCTTCAGTGGGAATGGCTATATGTCTAGAAGTACATGCTTCACAAATCAGAAGATCAATCCCTGGCATCTCCAGAAAGGGCTGGGAAAAACTCATGCCTGAAACCTTGGAGAGCCACTGCCAATCATTGTAGACAACAGTGAGCTACACTGGTCAATGGTCTGACTTGATAGAAGTCAGTTTCCAATTTTTCTACTGCTGTAATATCTGTACACAGGAAATCTGTGATGTGCGAATTATGTAGGTTCATCCCATGCCAACCTTCTCTGGAAGCTTGTGGTCCCTAGAAATATATCAAGGATTCCTCAATAATAAAATCAAGGGTGGCAGACAAGCTATCTTGAAAACCAGCTTGCTCAAAATGGCTGATCTTTGCAATATGCAAGGGCATACTGAGCCTATTATATGTACATGCACACACACCCCATTCATTTGGAGTGACAATATATTAGTTGTTCTAAATAAATATATCCCAGTTTCTGTTTTTTCATACCATTTGCTTGCAAAGTGAAGCAGAAACTCAGTGTCAGTTCACACAAGCACTTTCAGCAGTAGCTGACTTTGGGCTCTCAAATTTCAGTGGTTTCAGTGGCAATGGCCACCCCCACCTCTCACCTTCCATTTTACATCATTTTGGAGTGCTCCCTGTGATGCCCTCTTGCCTCAACACCCAGTGCGAGCAAATCGCTTCTGCTTTCAAGGTTGTGGTTGCAGTGTGCAATGTTGATAGATTTTGTTCCATGGATTGCATTGTTGCCAGTGGCAAATTTTGAAGTTCAGGGGCTCATCTTAACAGCCCCCATCACTATGCCCCCAAGAAGAGTCCAAAAATACAGCCAGCTGTGTTGATGCATTGTTATACACACGTACACAAAGGAGAAGAAGCAGTGGTACATTGATTAATGCACAATTTATTAGAACCAGCAATCTATGCATGGTTTCCTGGGAATAAGCTCCCTTGAACATAGTGATGCTTGCTTCTGACTGCGTAGGCTCAATTTGTAAAACATACTAATGCTTAACAAAAGAATTCCAGCCAGCTCATCTCAGAATGCATCATACCAGATACCAAGATAGCTGGAATGCTGAGATCAAAAGAGGCGCTCTGGCCTCTGGTCTCAGTTGGAAACAAGACTAGCAATTCAGAACTGCAAAAACAGTAGAGAAATTCCAGGGAGGAGAATCTTGGAAATATTTCTAATATATGTAGACTGATAGAATATTTACAGCAGCCCTTATCAATCTGACACCCATGGGTGTCATGGCGCGTGCAAAAGCATGTTTGTCAGTAACTCCGCCCCCGTCAATCAGCATGCTCAGCCTTCATGAGGCATTTTTGCGGGGGGGGGGTCCCCTTTAAGCTTTTGTACTTCTGCAAACCTTGGCATTACAGAAGCTCTTATGCATGCCTGATGCCATTTGGCTACATTTTGACTGACAATCACAGTCTGCACGCAGGAAACAGAGGGTATGATGCTTGCTCATTACTCACATTCCAGCCTAATTTTGTTTCTTACAATTTGAGTGTGATCTGAAAGAAACCATTTTCAGACTGGGATCCAGCGCTAAAAAAACTAACAGCAGTCAGCAAGATCGTACAATGAGTGCATTTCCATGTAAGTGGGGCTCATGAATAATTTCAGCTGGTTTCTGTGTGATTCATCAGTGATTCTTATCCAATACGTAGCGAGAGATAGCATCTTTAAGCAAGCAAAATGCTATCTATCCCCAAAGTCCAGATCCCAAAGCAAGGGCAGCTAAAAATAAACTCAGTAGAAGTCAGAACCATTCCCACTATTGTATTTGAATTACACAATCTGTCTGGGTGAGGAGCTGTTTCAGTGTGTATTGTGTACTTTATGATTGGAGTAAGTGTGTAGCAGCTGTGAGACTCCTGGGGAATTGGCTCAAAGCCACTACTACTTTTGATATTAAAGAAATGGATGCAGTAGCTAATCCGGACACTGGTAAAATCTTACAGCTCAGCCATTGTATACACAGACTACACTTGTTGAGCGCTATACAAGGATAAGTGTACAAGCATACAACTCAACTATTTGTCTACATGTGTGGACAGATTGCACACCTTGAATGTAACATGTGAACACCCCTCAGATAAATTATGCTTTTTGATGATCTGCTTTATGGATAGTTTTATGATTATCCCAATTATGGTTATTTTTTTCAGGTCCTACACATTTCTTCATTTCCACAACATCCTACATTTCTACACAATTGGAGACTGACTCTCTCTACTCCACAGTCCAGTTAACTTAGTTCTGATCAGAGCGCTTCAGTTCACTGTAGGTATGTCTTGCCCTAATGAGATGGGAGACTTCGCTCCCTAGACTGCCGCAAAGACTGCTGATTAAGCCCAGCAGTCACTTTCCCGTTTGTACAAAAAGAAGTGCACTTTTCCGCTGGTATCAGCAAATTCTTTAACATAGCTGTATGGATGTGGTCAGCTGAACTCCTTTTTATTTAACTACCTCCTGCCTGACAACAGGGATGATGTATGCCTTGTTAGATACAAAGAGAAGCGAATTGTCAACGTGTCCAACTCCCGCTTGTCAGTTTTGCTGCACTGCCTTTAAGAACACAAATACCTGTTTATTAAACTGATTTAGGCTTGAGTCCTATACACCTTGATTGTAATATACAGTTACTGACTCACACTTGCGTGCATGAAAGGATTAACTGGAGCGCTGGGCTCAAGTTGCCAGTGGGTGTGGCTTAGCCCCCCCTTCTTTTCTCTTCAGGCTTTCTGAAACAAGCAAGAAGCCATGTAGCAATGGGTCACTGCAAGTGACCTGGATCTCTCTAAAAGGTAGTTTTTTAGTCTGCATCTTTGCTAACCCAAATATTGCATGGTCCTTTTTGTAAAGAAACCACATTCTTTCTTTTAAGTCATTTGGAAACTTTTTTCATCTTTATTTTACTGTCAGCAAATGGAGATTTGTTTGATGTAACTTCTGGAAACTCTGTGAGTAATATCTTTACTTTTTTGTAAAACTCAGTTTCTGTGATTTATTCTAGCCTAAGTATTTTTTTATGAAATGTTTGTTTAAAGGTGGATGTGGGCAGATGACAATCTATCCAAGTTTGAATGTGTTTGGAGCAATCACTGCTGTGCTTAATTCTGCTACGAAAGAGTAAGGATCTGTCTCTTAAACCTCTTTCTCCAAAATAGTTTTCTGAGAGCAAACCCCCATTGGACTAAGTGGTGGCGCTTCCAGACTACCATAATATTGTTGGTGGGATTCTATTGCACACTGGTGCAGTTTGCACAAATAACACTGTTTGTGAGGTCTTGCACACCAAACCTGGCTCCCCGCAAAAGATCAGGCCCTTTGAGATAAGGAAACTGGCATGGCAATGTACTATATAGTGTAGGCTAGCATTTGCCTTGATGCAACATCACCTAGCCTCCCCATGATCAAATCATAGTGAATACTGACATTATTATGTATCTGGCATCATCTGACCTCCTTGCAAACAAATCAGAATGAATGCTCAACAAACAGGCCATCTGGAAGCACCATAGGACTCCCCACTCCCCTCTTGAGTAGGCACATCTTGGATTGTGCTGTTAGTCATCCAGTTTCATCTTAGTATCGTATGTGTTGGTTTGGCACACTTACACTGCAAATAATGTTGTTATGTAACTCCATTTCCTGCATCATTTTCTCTTCTTTCATTTTTCAAGAATGCAGACAGTGCAGTGAAGAGAAAGGAAGCTTTAGGACCGAGTTCTTCTGCATCAAGCAATTATGGTGGCAGGAATGTTCAATCTATCAAGAATAACGTGCCACTTTGTCACTATTAAGCTTGCTCATGTTTAGGTGTACGCCAGGTGGTGCACCATAAGATAGGTGGTGATTTAAAGTGTTTCAATTGATGCTCAGACCCTTAATAGTAGGAGTGGCTAATCTGTGACCTTCTAGACACTGTTGGACCATGACTCCCCTCTCCCCTGTCCATTTGTCATGCTGCCTGGGCCTGGGGAGCTATAGGTTCCTCCTAGATTTACACCTTCACCTTCCCTCCTCTCCTCCTACCCCAGTGAAGGATCCCGCTCCTGCAGGTGTGCTATGTCTGCACAAATGGGTGTCCAAATTATTTGGAGACCCTACATATCCACGGGTGCTCTCAAGCAGTTCCAGACACTTGCGCTCAGTGTAGAGACCATGGGCATGGACATAGCCCCCTGACTCTTGCTCCCACTCATGATTGCCCTGCATGTGAGTAATGCATAAACAGGGTAATTGTTATGGCAGTGTAATTTGTGGGAATGGTGCAACAGTAACACAGCAGATTCAACAGTGCAAATATTTGGCATTCATTTCTATTGCAACCTGTTGGCTGGCTCTGATGTTACCTGTTGATCCACCAGTTCCCTGCAGCAGATGGGCAGATGATTTAATTTATGTTGGTTTTTTAAAAGTTACTGTCACCTTGGTGGAAGCTCAGTAGTTTTAAAAGGAATTCTGAGCCTCACGCTGGTCTGAGCACCTGCTCAGAAGCAGACTGTGCTATGACACCAACTGGGAAATAGCGTCTGGGCAACAGCCTCGGTAAACATTGCTGCAACAGTGGGACCACAGACGTGTGACCCAGTCATTTTATGGAAGAATAATTCTATAAAATCACAGACATCTGCTTGTTGTTTTTTGTTTGTTTGTTTGTTTGTTTACTGAATTTGTCATCTGTTGCATTTTACCTTAGTTTATTTTCCTATGCAGTTTGGTAATTTGGCTTGTAAAGCAGTACAGTCGTACCTTGGTTCTCGAAAGACTTGTGACTTGAACATTTTGGCTCCTGAACTAAAGTGAGTGTTCCAGTTTGCGAACTTTTTTTGGAAGCCGAATGTCCGACACAGCTTCTGTGGCTTCTGATTGAGTGCAGGAAGCTCCTGCAGCCAATTGGAAGCCACACCTTGGTTCTTGAATGTTTTCAGAAGTTGGGTGGACTTCCAGAATGGATTCCATTTGATAACCAAGGTACGACTGTATGTTGTAATGGATAGAAGACTAAGACTAGGACCTGGAAGATCAGGGTTCAAATCCTCACTCATTTGTGATACTCACTGGGTGGCCCTGGGCCAGTCAATGTTTCTCAGCCTAACCTACCTCACAGGGTTGTTGTGAGGATAAAAGGGGGAGACAAGGGCCATAGCTCAGTGGTAGGACATCTGCCTTGCATGCTGAAGGTCTGAAGTTTAATCCCGATATCTCCAGGTGGGGCTGGGGAGACTCCTGCATGAAACCCTAGAGAGCAGCGGCTAGTCAGGATAGACAATACTGAGCAAGATGGATCAATGACCCAGTATAAGGCAATTGCATATGCTCCAGGGAAAAGGTAGCATTGTTGTTGTTGTTTAGATGTTTAGTCGTGTCCGACTCTTCGTGACCCCATGGACCAGAGCACGCCAGGCACTTCTGTCTTCCACTGCCTCCCGCAGTTTAGTCATAGTTATGCTGGTAGCTTCGAGAACACTGTCCAACCATCTCATCCTCTGTGCCCTCCTTGTGCCCTTCTCCTTGTGCCCTCCATCTTTCCCAACATCAGGGTCTTTTCCAGGGAGTCTTCTCTTTTCATGAGGTGGCCAAAGTATTGGAGCCTCAGCTTCACGATCTGTCCTTCCAGTGAGCACTCAGGGCTGATTTCCTTCAGAATGGATAGGTTTGATCTTCTTGCAGTCCATAGGACTCTCAAGAGTCTCCTCCAGCACCGTAATTCAAAAGCATCAATTATTCGGCGATCAGCCTTCTTGATGGTCCAGCTCTCACTTCCATACATCACTACTGGGAAAACCATAGCTTTTACTATACGGACCTTTGTTGGCAAGGTGATGTCTCAACTTTTTAAGATGCTTTTAAGATGGCATATAAATGTATTAAATAAATAAATCTGCAAATAAGTAAGTAAATTCTCCTCCCCCCTCCCCCCTGAAAAGGCTTTACAAATGCTGAAGTAGGTTCACATAAATCAGTGTGCCAGCATTTTAAAAAAGAACAACTGGCAACCTTACTTACCAGAGTTCAGTGCATAGATCAGTTTTATCGCACAGTTGATGTAGGCCAGAGCAGATTGCCAAATGCAGTGTATATGGCTGAATCAGTGGGCAATATAAATCTCACTTGTAACGTAATACAAATAGGCAGCGGAGTGGAGACTGATCGCCCTCCTGGGGCGGAAACAACGCTGTTTCTGAAGCAGATGCTGTGGGAGAATTTCTCTTTGGAAATCCATGCCCAAAGGCTGCACCTTGCATGGCTCAGACTAAGATCCTCACTCTATCTAAACCCATGTAAATGAAAGAGACCTGTTCTTTGGCAAGTTCCAAGTGTAGACACATTTGCTTGACTGCGGTGGGATTTGTGAGAGGAGGTCTGGCCACTTTGACATAATCCTTTAACGTGGAATTAAGAAAAATGTGCTGCCTCAAAGCTTTCGCAGCTCAGAGCTGTCACACAGTCCTAACACAGACCTAAGAATTTCCTCCCTCTGACCACATTTCAAGGTAGGAATAATGAATAGATAATGGTATTGAATGTAGGCTATATTACATGAAATGGTTAAGATGCCTGGGGTTTGGGGTGACTTCTTGTTTACCTTGTGACAATGGACATGCCAGGTTCTCAAATTTGTGGGCTTGTTACTGCTGAGCCAAAGCAGAGAGCAACACAACTAGGGCTGAGCAGAATTGGGGTGGGGGGTGATTACTTTTTTCAAGCATGTTTGGTGGGATTGAAAAGCACCCTCTCCTTTGAGGGCTCACACACAATAATCATTGTCACAATAATCATTGGATCTTAAATTAATATATATGTATATTAATTACATCACTCCCCAAGCAAAAGCATTTTCTTAAACTTGAAAAATCTGCTCACAAAGTCGTCTTTTTTATCATGTGACTGCCAGCTGGCTAGTATTGCATAGTATTGCATAGAAGATGCACATGTAGTAGCCTGGAGGAAGGGGGAAAATGCTGCCAAAGCAGGAACTGAGTGGGGAAACACTGATAGCATACAGAAACATCATTGCAATATAAGGGCTCCAAAAGAAGTATATCAACCCCCGCTCCCTGCACTTGGATTAGATTAGAGAGACCCAGGTTCCAATCCCTTAATATAAGAAGAACCTGTTGGATCAGGCCAATCTATAGTCCAGCATCTGGTTCTCACAGTGGCCAACCAGATAGGAAGCCTGAAAGCAGGAGCTACTTCTGCTGTTTCCAGCAAATGGTACTCAGAAAGACACTGTCTCTGGCCAGGGAGGCAATAGATAGTCATTGCTGCGCAGTGACCAAGCTTACTGGGTGATCTTGACCCAGCCACTATCTCTCAGCATAACATACCTTGTAGGGTATGTGCACCAAATTGTGCATCCTGATTTAGAATAAAGGTAAGATATATTAGTAGATTTCTTAAAATGAGTATTCAGGAGGTTTTTGTTGTGTGTGGACTTCTTTCTTTCTTTCTTTCTTTCTTTCTTTCTTTCTTTCTTTCTTTCTTTCTTTCTCTTTCTTTCTTTCTTAACACAACCTCCATGATGCGCATGGTATCTGATGCCAATTTTTACATTTGTGCCCAAGCAAAGTGAAACAAAAATCAGCAGAGGTCCAAAAGGACATGCCAGAATGTTTATTTAAAATGTTCACTGCAAAGCCAAAAAACACATAAATTGTACCACTTTCCGCGCTCATAAGGAAAACATTGCAAACGTCAAATATCAACAGCAAAGGGGGGGGGGACTTCATCTAGCTTCAGATTCAGCTTTGCTGAAGAAGTTAGAATATATTTGCTTCAAAATATGTTTTCATTGAATTTCTGCATAGCATTATAAAAACACACGCAGAAGTATTTAAGGTACAAGTTTCAAAAGTGAGGAAAGTGAGAAAACAAACAACATTTGTTCTTCGGTTACTTTTAATAGATATGCTGTGTTGATGAAAATTCTGTTTACCGGAAGGCAAACACAATATGTTTTAGCCAGTGCTGGATTTATGTATAAGCCAAACAAGCTATATCTTAGGGCCCCATTCTCTTGGGAGCCCCAACAAAATTTAAAGGGGAAAAAACTGGATGTACATTTCCAAAATATAAGATAAAAAACAAATAAAATAAAACCTACATACAGCAACAGTGTTTTGTGTTGCGTAGGCTCCTATGATGTAAGTAATGGGCCCCCAATCATTTTAAGTTAGAGCTTAATAATTATTTCACTTACAGATAGGTAGCCGTGTTGGTCTGCCATAGTCAAAACAAAATAAAAAAATTCCTTCCAGTAGCACCTTAAAGACCAACTCAGTTAGTTCTTGGTATGAGCTTTCGTGTGCATGCACACAAAAGCTCATACCAAGAACTAACTGAGTTGATCTTTAAGGTGCTACTGGAAGGAATTTTTTTATTTTGTTTTAATTATTTCACTGTTAATAAACCAGTGTGGTGTAGTGGTTAAGAGCGGTAGACTCGTAATCTGGTGAACCGGGTTCGCTTCCCCGCTCCTCCACATGCAGCTGCTGGGTGACCTTGGGCCAGTCACACTTCTCTGAAATCTCTCAGCCCCACTCATCTCACAGAGTGTTTGTTGTGGGGGAGGAAGGGAAAGGAGAATGTTAGCCGCTTTGAGACTCCTTAGGGTAGTGATAAATCGGGATATCAAATCCAAACTCTTCTTCTTCTTAATTGTATTTCAGCTCAACAATTACTTTGATAAAATACATATTTTGTTATGTGCAAATGGCTTTTGATACCTATTAGGTCCATAAATTACCATATACCATATTTACCACAAAAAAGCGACAGTTTGTTGTTGACAAAGGACAGCTGGACAAATAAAGGGCCCCATTATCTTCAGTAGCTTAGGACCTCATCAAACCTAAATCCGGCCCTGGTTTTAGCCCATGTTAGAAGTGAAACATTAAAAGGAGAGGGATAAATTTTCTGACCTTTAAGTGGTCTGCCAAGAACCTCCACAATTTCGAAGTGCTAGATGGCAGGTGGGAAACTGGGGAACCACTGTCCTACACCACGCTGGTTCATCTAAGAAAGGCAGCCCTCCAGCTCTTGCTGGATTACTACTCCCTGACCTTTGGGCCATGGTGGCTGGGGCTGCTAGGAGTTGCAGTCCAACAAGATGTGATGGACCACAGATTCCAGATCCCTCACTTAACAGATTAATTTCTGCCTCCCCCCCCCCACCAATGGCAAAATGTGACATGGATTACACCTAAGGAGCCTTTCTGCACTCCTAAATATGGTAAATGGCAGCAGAGACATGGTCTCTAATGTGATAACTTATGCCCTAAAACTACTCATCCTAAAGTTCCCTTCCATTTTATTAATATCGGCGTTGGTGCATTTCACAGAGCATAAAAGCCCCTTCGTGCTATGTATGAGAAATGGGGGATAATAACAAAATGTCATCTTGCTTTTGAAGGGCCCATATATTTCTTTCAAACAGAATGAGAGACATAAGCTGCAACTGCAGATAATAAAAGTCTGCCGCCCTTGGGTGTTTGCAGAAGAATTTATTATCAGAGGGAAATTGGTACCTTGTCAGCTGATGGTGATGGCAGCCAAGCTGTTGTGGAATGTGAGTTTGTTTGGAAGCAATCAAATTCCATCAGGATTTTCCCTCTTAACTAATTAAAGACTTTGTTTTGGTTCCTGTTAACTGTAAGAAGATTGATTTGATGACCCAGTTGCTCTTAAGGGTAGAAGAGAGATAGTTGGAGAACAGCCTTTATCAAAGGTGTCGTGGCCTTGGAGAAACGTGCTAATAGGAAAAAAAAACATTTGGCAAACCCTCACCATGATCAACTCCCACCTGGAAACCTACGTCCCCACTGTGGAAGAACATGTGGATCCAGAATTGGCCTCCACAGTCCCCTATAGACACACCGTTAAGACCGTGTTCATGGAAGACAATCTTACTCGACCATGAGTGATCACCAAAGAAGGTAATGAAACATGTGGCCCACTTTTACATGTCTATTAACTGAAGAGGGCTATAAACAGGTAACGGACCCCTGACAGTTAAGTCCAGTTGCGAACGACTCTGGGGTTGCGGCTCTCATTTCGCTTTACTGGCCGAGGGAGCCGGCGTTTGTCCGCAGACAGTTTTTCTGAGTCATGTGGCCAGAATGACTAAGCCGCTTCTGGTGAAACCAGAGCAGCGCACAGAAATGCCATTTACCTTCCCGCCGAAGTGGTACCTATTTATCTATTTGCACTTTGATGTTCTTTCGAACTGATAGGTTGGCAGTCTGGGACTGAGCAACAGGAGCTCACCCCGTCGTGGGGATTCAAACTGCTGACCTTCTGATCGGCAAGCCCAAGGCTCAGTGGTTTAGGTCACAGCGCCAGCTGCGTCCCAGAAGAGGGCTATACCATATGTTAACCATGGGGTATGTGTGGAATAGATTCTACCACATATATCTAACCACAGAAATGGGTGACTGAGGTATCAGAGAGCAGGTAATCAACAACAGGTTTTGTTTTGTTTTGTTTTTAAATCAAACTTACCTCCCCACAGTCCCCTCCTCTCCAGAGTTTTCTCCCAAGCAATTGGTGACTATGTCAGCACATCACCAATCTTTCCTCCTCCCTTTTTATGCCTCTTCTGGTTCTGAGAGGCAATGGGGGAATTGGAGCATGTCACAGCAGGAGGGGGAGACACCTGTGACTCTTCACTAGCCTGGCTCATCTCTGCCTCTAGGCCTTTCTCCTCCCACCCTTCTGCTTCTGCCTCTGATTCTGGACTACTCTCTGCCACAGACTCTCCCTGCACACTAAGCCCTGTTACTTCCTCAGCTTCTGATACCTTCTCCTCACAGTCTTCTCCTTCTGACTAGTCATTGTTGTCCCACCACCACTGTCTGGGTTCTGAACCTTCTTCCATTGGTGGTTCCCTAGCTGGTTCCTCCCACTATTCCTTTGTGTCCAACCAGTCCATGACACATGCACATGATTCCACTTGACTGAGAATCTTGAGCCAATGGGGGTTCTCATTTGTAAGGAAGGGTTGAGCATCTGACCACCAGACTCCATTCCAAGGGGGGACATCAGTGTTTTGGAGAGTGGCCTTTAGGAGTGATTCATATGGTATTCATATGCATATAGAGAAGGGGAAAGCTGGGACAATTTCTGAGTCAGGAAAGGTACCACGTTGTCCTGTGAGCCTTGTTCAATTGAATTCCATTTATTCAACTGATGCGGTACTTAACAGTCCCAAAGCAATTTACAAGGACAACAGCATACAAAATACCATCAAAATCCACTAAAAAGAAACAAATATACTAAAAGCATTCATCCACAAAAATCACCCAACAACAACATAGCTTCGAGTCTAAACAATGTGCAGGCCTGCCACAGAATGATGACTTTGCCCCACATCATTCTAATGTGCAGAATAACTTCAGTTCTTATGAAATTCCTGTTCTTTTAGCATCCTAAATACAGCCCAAACCCTCCAAACACTTTCTGTAAAAAAGAATTCCCACCTACTACATAAATGTGACGCATTTATGTAAATACCAAATACAAATGGCAAATAATGGGGCCATTGGGCCTAATTTAGCAATGTTTTGAAACCCTGCGGTGCTTTATCCTCAAGCAAAAATAATTTCTTATTATGTTCCTTGTACTGTTCCAATAACTGTCTCTGCTTGGAGAGTTGAAGCAGCAGGAATTAGACTTGCAGAATGTGAAGATTTACTGCCCCCAGGCGTCCATGCAGGGATTTATTAGATTAAAAGAGACAATTTCCTTTTGGTTGCCCAAGGGGAAAACAAAATATCCCCATAAAAAACTGTTCCTTTGCCATCCTTTGCTTTTATTTGAGGCATCTAAATCTGTTTAACTTTGTTTTTAAATGTGTGGCACAGATGGCATAATTAAGAATCACATTGCTACTCTGTTCTTTGACATTTAGAAAAGGCACCTTCTCCATTGTTTTGGCACTAGCAAGTCTTCTGAATAGAGATCTTTATCCCAGCTGGTATAGACATATTACCAAGCCTTGTGGTCAGTGTGCACATAAAGCTGTTGTCTTGCTGCTTCATCCCACCCAAGAGGAAATTCCTTCTTTGCCAAATGATTAAACAACTTCATTGGAAGCAGCATTAACCATGGTTTAAATCATGTGGCCACCCAGATGGTGCTGGATTACTTGCCTATCATATTTGGCCATTGGCTATGCTTGCTGGGGCTGATGGGAGTTGGAGTTCAACAATGTTTGGAGCGCCAAGGGCCGAGGTTCTCCAACCCTGGTTTAAACAAACCAGGGTTTCCTTTTCACATAGTTGGAAATTCATTTCAAACCACCACTTTCGTGGTTTCAAATCGTGGTTTCGTTCGTTTCAAATCAAGGCTTAATGTGGGGAGCTCTCCAGCTGATGGGTGCTGAATTTAAACCTGCTTTCTATAAGGAAATCATCTGCACAGCCAATCCAGCTGTTTCTCTGCCAGCCCCACACTTGATGTGGCATATGATGTCAAGTGTGGGGCAGGTTGGCCTGGTTTGGTGAAAAATGACCTTGGATGAAACAGAGAAGGAAAACGTCGCCCTTGTTTCACCACATGCTTTTCTTCTCCACCCCCACTTTCGTGTTCCATTTCACACACACACCCCTTGCTTCACCACACCATTTCTTCTCCCCATTTCATGGCATCTTCTTTCCTTGCCTCTATTAAACCACAAACACACAAGAGTCCTGTTCAGGTACCACACTGTGCGTGCATCTGCCTTCTGATAGGCAGGCTCCCAGCTTTGCAAGAGAGCAGCTTCAGTCTCCAGCCATGGTGCAAAGGTGACAGAGAGCTCTGTCGGAAAGAGGAGTCTTGTTTGTGGGGTGGTGAAGAAGAGGAGTGAGATGAGCCCTCTCCCACCACCATAGTACCTCTTTTCCATTCAAAGGCACATTTCAGTCCTTCAAACATACTCAAAGAGGGTGCAAGGCAGAAGTGCAGAGCCTTGGCTGAGAGGCCTGGAGACTGCATTTGGTCCCTAAGAATGATATTCCCTATCCAAGCAAAAACTACAATTCCCATGACTCCCAACAGAGGGACATCATTTTCTGGTTCACCTCAGGCAGCAAAATGCCTTGGGCCGGCCCTGCACTGAACCATCGTTCAGTGTTCAAGGGCATCTCAAGTACAGATGAATGTGATGTCTGGCCAGCTCAGATACTACTTTCTGTCAGTGGGGGGAAGGAGAGAACTTGCTTACTCTCTCACCCTTGTAATCCAGTCACCAAACACTAATAGGAATAGGGGATACAGACTGAAATGTCTCATGCAATCCTTCTAATAACACTTTTGAACCAACATTATGATACGCAGCAGAGGCCTTTTGAGGTATAAGTCACCGGAGCTCATTATAATCAATGAAAGTGGTATGTACCATGATAAGGTCACCAGAAGGCCTTTAATCATCATCCAAATTCTTTTTCCTTGGGAACCAAACAATGACCCAAAGTCAATGAAGATGATCTAAGCAGGCAAGTAACTCCAGATTCCTTTCAATAAATCACCCTCCTGTAATTGCCAGTGAGAGTGACAAAATATTAATTGGCTTATCAGGGTGGGCAGACATAGAAGAGCCATCCAAAACATTTGCATGCAAGATTCTAGGCTGCTTTGCAAAGGGACATTGTTCAGAGCTTCTGGGCAAATGGGATAAGACAGCAGAAATTAAAGTGATTTCTTTAGTTAAGTCAGCTGAAAGAGGTGGCTTACAGGATGAGCATAAATTCCTATCCTGCCTTCAGGTCTGTCAGCTAAAATTAATGGCTCACTCGAAAATGACAAAGGCCTGTTGTGGGTCGCTTGCCATCAGACAGAAGAAAAGTCTTATAAGTTTACGGAGAATGTTTGTGTGTGCAGTGTATACTTCATAAATCTGTGGCTAGACTATTGAAAAGGACTGTGCAAAGGTTGATCATAGACACTCAGCAAAGACAAAGCAGGATTTGATTTTTTAAAAAAGATAACAGAAAAGTTTTCATTTATGCAACCAAATTTTTGCCCTCTAAAACAGTCAGCATCTTTTAAACTCAAAAGAACTAGGTTCTCTTCAGTGCTGGTTGAAAACCCTTTAAAAGGTAAAGGTACCCCTGACCATTAGGTCCAGTCATGGCCGAATCTGGGGTTGCGGTGCTCATTTCGCTTTATTGGCCGAGGGAGCTGGCGTTTGTCTGCAGACAGCTTCCAGGTCATGTGGCCAGCATGACTAAGCCGCTTCTGGCGAACCAGAGCAGCACACAAAAATGCCGTTTACCTTCCCACAGGAGTGGTACCTATTTATCTCCTTGCACTTTGTCGTGCTTTCTTTTTTAAAAAAATGATATTTATTACTTTTAAGGCTTACAAAAAAAGAAAGAAAGAAGAAACAAAAGAAACAATACAATATAGACAATACAATATAGACAAAACACAACCTTAACATCTAAACACCATAAACTATACAAAACAAAACAAAAACAATTTAACACACATCATACCTTTACCATAATCTATCTTTCATTCCCTTGTTTCGTTGACCTCCTCTCACCTCCCTCCTTGTATTCCACTTCTATACGTTATCTCAGCAAATCCTTTATCTTAAAATATTTTTAATCTTATTCCCCATTAAATCTAATATACCTTTTTACACTTAACCTCTTAAAACATTTCCACTAAGGCCAAAAAAAAATTCCATTCCAAGATTTTTCTATCCCTCATTAAATTTTACAAAATTTCCCTATATAGACTTTAAATTTTCCAATCTTCTTCACTGTCTCCTCTTCCTGGTCTCGGCCTCTGCCAGTCCTTTCCGTCAATTCCATATAGTCCATCGACCTGGAGATCTTATGTCCGAGGCTCTTAACTCATCTACACATCCCTTCCGCCAATCTTCTTCATATTCTTTAATTCTAGAGAGCAGATCTCGGGGAAGCTCCGACCCAACAGCACTTTTATTCCATCTCGACAGGTCAACCAGATTTCCATAGTTAAAACTAGAATCCATAAAATATTTCAAATCTTGTTTCAAGGTTCCTCCAACTCCAAAGGCCCCCAAAGCTCCAATCCCCTCCCGACCCAAATCCATGTCCCAAATGTCAATTGACCCCTGCATAAGGGGATCTCTCCAACCTTCCCCCTCCAGTCCAGGCCAGGCTCCAATCCTCAGAATCTGACCTCTTCCAGTTTCAGCCACAGAGGGCCCTGACCTGTAACCCTCAACCTGCCTCTGTGAGGTTAAGGCTCCCCCTTGTATTACTTTAAGTTCGACAACAGCAACTTTCTCCTTCTCCTGTTCAACGATTTGCCCTGTTGAAATAGATTCCTGTGCCAGATCCTGAGTTATTTCTGTGTTGGTATTCACTTTTAGTCCCGAAATGTCAATTTTCGTAGCCATAGCATCTATCTTCTTGTGGAGCTGTTTCAGCAAATGATCTATCCTGCAAAATGCAGACACTATTATCTCATCTGCCGTCATTTTAGTCCAAGGTCAGTCTCTAGTTCTCACAATTCTTATTGTACAGCTGGATTCCTCAGTTCGACTCTTGTAACAGTTTCAGCTCAACTCTTGTAACAGTTTCAAAGACTCCCTCTAGGGGGGAGCAATCTCCACTTGTATCAATCCTTTCCGACACAATTCCAAAAGTAATATAGTTTCAGTTTTCAGTTACTTTTTGTGATGGCCTGGGAATCCAATTCAGAGGCTGAACCGGAGAAATCCCAGCCTGCACAGGAGTCCCCGCCTCCAGGGCCTGCTGAACTGGGGCAGGGCCTTGATTCTGAAGCGCCTGCACCTGTGCTGGATCCTCAGGAGCAGAAACCAGGTGAATCCACTCTGGCTCCAGAGGTGGTTGAGGACTCAGTGCCTACAGGTGAGTCTCCCCCTGGGCCCAGTAACCCTTCAGCCTCTCCTGAACTGCAGAGGCAAAGGGCAGAGAGGCGAAGGGAACTGGTTTCTCTCAGGAGGAGTGCTCGCCTTAAGGCCAGGAGAGGCGGGTCTCCTGGGGGCCGGGGCCGCCTCTGGCCTCAGAGAAGATAAAGGCCAGTCAGCCCGGTCCCAGGTTGCGAGAGCAACGTCGTTGAAGAGCTGTTTCGGCCAGCATCCAGTCCTGTTTCCCCCAGAGTTCCTGTCCTTGCCCGGCTTCCCTCTGTGGACCCCGCTTCACCCGAGGAGGACTGTCTGCCGACCTTCAACTCAGGTCCTGGACCTTGCCCCACGGTAACCTCCCCCCCGGACCAGCACACTTTTTCAATTGCTTTTTCTTCCTTTTAAAACGCAGAAGCGGACAGTGAAAGCAATATATTTCTCTTACTAACTGACTGTTTTTCGCTGTCAATGAACTCTTCCAAACGTCAATCTGTTGGCAGCCCATTCCCAGGAGTTCAGAGCAGTGATAATTTAGTTTTTATCATTCTCTCCTGCAGGATGCACAGTCCACAATTTCCCCCCTCTTCCCCTGCTTCCAAGGGGGGTTTAATGATTTCAATCAATGGAAGTTTAATCCTTTACATGAGGCTTTCCAAGACCTTAGCTTGCAACCTCTTTGCTTCAGTCTATTTACAAAGAGGGAAGGCGGACTTCCTGTTTTGAACCTTCCCCGCTCGTTGCCAAATTAAGGTGTTTAAAAATCCAATTTTCCGTCCTACTCACGGGTTGTTGTTTAAAGTCCAATTGTCCACAGGAAAAAAGTCAGCGCTCTCCGACAATAGCAATGCAGCTTCACTCCATGAAAGAAGCAGTCGATTCAAAGCACCGCGCCACTCACCCCACGTCGCTCCGGATCCCCAAAACAGGGTTTCCCCGCGAGTAGGGGAGGCGCGAATGGTGCCAGCCGAATCCCACGTTCACAGGCTTCTTCCGCCTGTTATTTCTATGGGTCTCCGCCTTCGCCGTGGCGGTCAGACCCTGATTTCCACGGAGCAAGTTCCTCCCAATCGGAGGAGCTCCGCCATTGCCGGAGGCGCCAACCCCGGAAGTCCACTTTGTCGAGCTTTCAAACTGCTAGGTTGGCAGGAGCAGGGACCGAGCAACGGGAGCTCACCCCATCACGGGGATTCGAACCACCGACCTTCTGATCAGCAAGTCCTAGGCTCTGTGGTTTAACCCACAGTGCCACCCGTGTCCCATTATATATATGCTAAATGCCTGGTGTGATGTCTACAGAAATCTGAATTAGTTTTCAGAGAGAAAATGCCCATCTATTTTTTTTGTAAAGGAAAATCCCCGCCCCCGCCACCTCCATCAGCCTAAAACACTAATTAGCAGTAATATGTTAATAACAAGTCTGCAGTGCTCAGTAGATCAAGGCTATAGCTAGCACAATCACTTGGGAGCAGGGGTGACTTGGTGGAGCAACAATAGATTTTGGGTGCTCCCTGAAAATGTTTGCTGCTATTTTTAACCAAGGCTGAAAGTTAAGTTGCAGTTGATCCCAACCTAATCTGCTGTGATCTTTGCCTAGGACAAGGGTGGGGAAGTTCAAGACTTCTGTGCCTGGCCATTGGAATTCTTCCCATACCACTCCTTTTCTCCCCAAACTATATCCGTCGTTGCCTTTGTGTCACATACCTCTTCACTGTTTTGGGGATATATTCATTATATTTCTTTTGGCAATTTATATGCCGCTTAATCGCAGTCACCTCTAAGCAGTGTACAAGTAAGTCAACACAAAAGTTAAAAACCAGGTAGAACTATAAAATCAGAATAAAGTCATGCTGGAATAATAAAACAAAATTCCCCCCGTAGGGAGTGAGAGGGGGCCATGCTAGTAGCTTATTTTCAATGCATCCTGATTCAATGATGCCCCTATTTCTGTGCCTTAAAAACAAATCAACAAAACCCAAAAGAGAAGGGGTAGCTGCCGCCTAGCATGTAAAGTCCATTGCTTCCACTACATCCAGTATCCTTCTCCCAGGATCACAAATCAACAACACTGGTAAGGCAGTAAGGCTTCACCCTTAGGAGAGCAAACACCCAAAAAAGTCAATTCGTTTGCGCTTTGAGACCCCAAGCCCTTCCCCTCTAAATAACTTCACACTGACACATAATTTTTGTTTAAGTTACTGGGCAAAATTTAGGCCACAACTTTATTAATTACAGCAAAGTGAGCGGTATTGGCTTAGGCATTGGCAACAGACTATAACTGACTCCTGCCTCTCTGGCTGGTAGTCTGAAAGGGTAAACACCAAACGAGGGAGCAACATCGATGGAGATCAACTGAAGCTTACCCTGGGGTTCCCGTGGTCCTGGCATGGTCCTCAAGCAGACTTTAGACAAGATCCACGACCCCCAGATTCTATAGGCCCCGGGAATCACGCCACTCACCCTGATTGGCCAAAACAGCCTTGCGTGATCCCAGGACCTTATGGTTAAGGCTTGGGCCACACCTAGCAACAACCCACCCCACGGGCCGGAGCGCAACCAGGACCCTCATTAAGGAGGATCCCATTTGAGTAATCCTCCACTTTGCCCATTCCACTTTTGGATATGACACAGACATGAATGAGAACACACAGAGTCATTTATTTACAGACCAACTCAATTGAAGTGACTTAAAAGCCTGATTTTTTTTTTAAATTAAAAATCCAGCCAGCATGCATGTTCACCTCTGGTTATAATATTTATAGACATTCATTGCAGTTATCTATTTTTGACACTTCTTGATTTTTTTTAGTGTGGCAGCATTCCCTGCCTGTTGATATCAGGCAGCTGCTTTCACTGTACTCTTTTCTCCAAATATTACAGTGGTACCTCAGGTTAAGAACTTAATTTGTTCTGGAAGTCTGTTCTTAACCTGAAACTGTTCATAACCTGAGGCACCACTTTAGCTAATGGGGCCTCCTATGCCACCGCTGTGCGATTTCTGTTTTCATCCTGAAGCAAAGTTCTTAACCTGAGGTACTATTTCTGGGTTAGCGGAGTCTGTAACCTGAAGCGTCTGTAACCCGAGGTACCACTGTATTGTTTAGAAAAGCCTACCCAGATGTTTAGAATGCTGGTGTGAGTTTTAATCTGTTCTTGTCTATTCTTATGTTAGCTTTTTGAAACTCTTAAATTATTTGTTGTTAATTTTTCTTAATAATTGATTATTTTCTTGATAATTTTATCCTTTTATCTTTTTGTAAACTGCTTTGAGCTTTTCTTTTTCAAAAAACCAACCAACCAACCAATCAAGCAGTGTATAAATTTTATGAAATATAGAAACATACTTACTTCCCTTTCTTTTAAAAGGAAACCATTCAAGCCTGAGAAAGAGGGAGCACTCCAAATCATGGTAGGAGACCGACATCTTCTGGTCAATGAGGAAATTGCACAGCATTTTGAAATCTCTATACCTGCGTCATAATATACAGTACCAGACATAAACAGTAGAGGCTGAATTCAACTACCTGATTCTGACAGGTTTACAATTGTTAGCTGCGATCAATGGAAATAAATGCACGCAATTCTCTCCCTATGAATGCTCTTTAAAATATTGAACATTCAAAAGCTCCAAAGGTGTCACAGCTCACAAACAAACAGCAATTCCCCAAACCTATGGGTTGGGAGGATTAGCAGACATCAGCTCAACCAGTAATAAACCATCAACACGCAGATGGTTCAATGCTAATTGTATTCTTTCTAATTAGTAAATAAAGTGCCCAAACACATTCACTGCACAGCCTTTCCTACAAGGGAAATAGAATTAAGCACTTACAAGATTGCTAGCAAAGTAGAACGGATGACTCCCATGGCTGGATGTTTCAGAAGTGGCTGGGAACCAGCTCTCCATGTGCTTTTTTTTACCTTTTATACCCTCAGTATTGCACCAATTATTATTATTAATTTTATGCCAAAACCAGGCAAAACCATTGGCTAGTAACATTATTACCCTTGTCCCAAATGACAACAGATTGTTTCAGGAGGTTTTCAGCACTGCATCCTGTTTTCGCTAACTTGTCTTAACCACAAAGCCACCTGGAACTTGTTGACATCACCTTTATAATCGAAGGATGCTCTCTCACTCTTTGAACCTGTCTTGTTTTCTGTTCCACTAACCTGACAGTTACAGTTAAAATGTTCCTGAAAGCCTCTCTTATGTCAAGCACCCTGAATTGGCATATATAGAGGTTTAATACTCTAGAATAGCCCCTATATTCATGTAGCAAAAAGGAACACTCTGCCACTGCTACTTTGCCACCCCATTGCCACCATAGCCTCCCTTAGCTGGATTGCAGCAGCAGTGACAACAGTGGCTTTGTCTCAGGGCCAGCGCAACACATGGTGCCACATGAGGAAGGCAGACCACCTCACCTCTTCTTACTCCAGCTGTTAATGGTAGCAGCCCTGGCAGGCTCAGCACCATGTTTTGAGGAAAGAGTCAGGGTAGGATAGAGCGAGGGAAGTAGTGGCAGTATTGCAAGAGGGAGCAACCATAGCAGTGGGAGAGGTGGCAGCACTGGGGGTCTGTAGAAAGGCAAATGCAAAACCCTGCCTCTCCCAATTTGCCACCTGATCCACATGGCTCAAGGTAATTCATGGTTGGGACAGCTCCCCATCCCACCCGATCCTGCATAGTTCCATTGGGGCAAAAAACAAATGAATTTCCTTTCTCCCAAACTTCTAGCTAATGTGTGTGTTACTTTAAACCACATGAGGGCACTATTTGTCTAGTAACCTAGTCAGCTCTTGCTTGGTAGCCATTGTCTGCAGCCCTAAAACCTGGCCCATTTTGTTGTTCTCTCCCAACTTGTTGAGATAAGGTATCTACTATTTTCTCTTTCATCTCCAGTCATCCTATAAATGGCTCCTGCCAAGATAGTGAAACAGACTCCCATGACAGGTGATGGACTATCCTTCACTGAAGGTTTTTAAGCAGAGGTTGGATGGCCATCTGTCAAGTATGATATAGTTGAGATTGCTGCATTGAAGGGGGTTGGACTAAATGACCTTCAAAGTGCCTTCCAACCAGTCTGATTCTATGCTCTTGCATGAATAAAGCCTCTGAACTCTAGAAATTGTAATTGATCATTTCAATCTCACTCACCCAAGCTGCAAGATCTCCTAACAGGTATTGCCCTTAATGTGAAGTAATTTTGGAAAGTCATAACAGTTTGTACGATAGTGCTTTATAAAGTACAACTGGGGCCTTAGATTGGTTTCATGTTGATGCCAATGGCATGCCGATGGAGGCAGATGTATGAACAGCCCCATGTGAAAAACCATGGTGAATTGTAATGGCCAGTTTTTATTTTGAAAAATTCAGACACTATTTCACAGTGTTTCCTGCCTTTCACTTGGCACACTTGTTGTAGCCATTTCATTAGGCTTGTCCAGTTTCTTTGTCTTTTATCACACTCAAGGGAAAACAGAGGTTTATGTAACTCCAGACCTGCCAATCTGGAAAAATGCCCAGTGGTATTCCTTTCCTAGTAGCTAAAGTTTCCAACAAAGAAAAAAGAAAGGGAACTCAAGGTTGTAAAAAGGTAGGATTTCACTTCAGAATCCAGTTCCTAAATCTGCAGGAGAATAAGGTTTCTTTTGTAGTTTTATATTTCATCCTTTATTATAGATTATCTTTCACATTTTTGGATTAGATCTTATACAGTGAGACCTGCAGCAAGATTTAACAACATGGGAGTCCTTCTGTTCACTTTGCCATCCACTAATGGCAAAGTGAACATATACAGGCAGAAAATTGGGGTATAGATTTTAAAATCCTTATATACATTTTGGTCAACATAACCAATAAGATGATTTTTTCTTGTTATAACTGTCCCTCAGGTAGTTAACCTAAGAGAGGATGGGGAGGTTGTAGCAACAATAATTTTGACCAAAGACATTTGTATCAATCGATGTTTAGGGATCTATCCATCTGTTTGGTTCACCTTTTCAGTTGTATAGTGTGTTTTTAGTTAAGTTTTAAATTGCTGTAGATTAACCCAAAAATCATTAAACTCATTTCCTTGTTTGTTTGTTTTAAAAAAACTTCATCCGATGAGGATATCAATTTTCTCCTGCTGACAACACAATCAGCTGCTTGCTTGTCCAGCATGACTTGTAAATGAAATATTATTTTCCTGTTTGCTTCTTCTTTCACACTTCAGATTCCTCTCAAAGGTCAAAACAGCCATTTCTACTTCATTGTTCTCTGTTCAGCTTCTACAAAAGCTTCTCTCAAGATCCATGGAATTGGGAATATAAATCAAATGATGTTTCTCCACTTACAGCTAGATTACATAATTTATTCGAAATGTCACCAACATTTGCCAATTGTTTTAACTATCATTTCACTTTATTTGGAATCCGCATCAATTTGATAAAGAGAAGAAACTGGGGTGTGGGGTCTTTTGGAACCTATTCATGTATTAAACCCAGAAAAGTTTGTTCTTGATGCCAATGGGCTCATGTAGCCTATTGTTGGCAGGGTTGATTGAGGAGGAAGGAAAGAGAGATATCAAAGTTTTCTTTGCTGATTTCCTACCAAGACTTTGGGTGCACATCAACACTGGCATATGGATGAAGCTCTGTAAGTCATTCTCCTTCATGTACATGGTTCCTTTGCAAGAAACGGGTATGACAGGTACCTACACACCAAGGGGCTTACAATCTAAAGCCAGCAGAAGACATGGCCAGGTGTAGTAGACAGGGGAAGTATAAGTGTTTACTATTTAAATTACACATACTTTAACTTAGCTACAATGGGAGGAACTCAACACAGCTTTGCGCAGATCACTCCAACAGCACAAACATTGTTGCTTGCCTGATAGAACCAACTGCCCTCTCCTCCCCCCCCCATCCATTATTCCTCTTACCCCCCCTACCCTGAACCAGCTGGGTGGGTGCAAGGAGGCACATGCAGTGGAGAGGGGAAAGATGGGAGAGAGACCCAATGCATTAGCAGGAGTCCCTCTGTGGGATTCCGCTGGCAGGACCTGAATAAGATTCAGTGATACCTCTGATTACGAACTTAATTGGTTCTGGAGGACCGTTCGTAACCGGAAACTGCTCATGAGGTGCGTTTTCGCTAATGGTGCCTCCCGCTGCTGCCATGCCGCCAGAGCTCGACTTCCACTCGCATCCAAGGGCAAAGTTTGCAACAAGGGGCATCTACTTCCAGGTTAGCGGAGTGTGTAACCCGAAGCATTCATAAGGGGGACGGTACATTACACAAGGTGCCACTGTATAGGGTGCCTGGGGGCATCAGGGGAGACACTCTGCATGTTGCCACCTTTCCTTGTACATTTCCTGCACATACTCTGCACATGCACTCATTGCACTTCTAATCCCTTGCTGGATTGTGATTGAGTTTTGTGGAATTTTTGACAGTTTAAGAGTTAACGTTTATATACAGCCACTTAACTGACTCATTTTTACAAGAGTTTTACTTATTTTATTAAGAAATTATCAGAGCAACCTTGTACATGACTAGCCAAAAGTAAACCCATCAAGTTAAATGAGCCTACTCAGTAAGCCAGTATACAATTACAAAATTTAACCTACACTAAAAGTGCCGTTCTTTGGCTTCCGGTTCCAGTTCTCCTTAATGGAGGCAGCTCCAATGACAGCAGGAGATCATTGGCGAGGGAAAAACAAGGATGACTGAGGGTAATTATCCTTGCAAATTCCTCAGGGGGGGGGGAATGGCCTTCACTCGCAGTTTGTCTAGGTACCTGGCTCTTGCTCCAGCATGGAATGCAGGAGGCAGGGAGGGGCTGAGTGCAAAAGCACTTTGCCTTCTGAAAATCCTCCAACGTTGCCATTAAGCAGCAGAGGTTCTCCTGTTATTTAGAGCTTTATTTGGACTGAAGTACAGGCGTGTGCTAGAAGAGATGAGATCATAAACTGTGGAACTGAACCAGCTGCAATGTTGTTAAGGTTTGAACTTGAGAGAAGACTTCATTTGGTGCAAAAGCCTGTGTGGGGGAGGGGAGCCTACCGTTTCTTAAAGTTTTGTTCTCTACATTTATGATTTGGCAACCCTCCTTTGAATGTTAGTTTAAATCATATATGTACAAGTGAGAAGGGATGAATCTGGATTATAGATATGGAATATAACAATAAACGGAACTGTGTGTAAAAATATCGTTCTGTTGTCAAAATATTTTTGTTTCCAGCATATCTGCATGAGATAATTTCTCTTTCACACACACATACCCACAGAGATGTACAGAAATCACAGGTCTTTAATAATCCTTGTAGCATGAGTTTTAAGGCATCACATAAATATCCTGGAACTCTCCAGAGACCATTACCCATTTTGCTCCTTAATGCTCATCAAAACCAGTGACTTTACATTTTGTAGTACAGGTAGACTTTAAAGACATTTATGAATCCTTTATAATATTGTCTGCTTCCACTTTGGTCCTTAATGAAATAAAAGTTCCATTCACATTATACCTACAGAATACAGAAAGAGAAAACACTGTCCCCTGACTTAACCTCTGAAGGAGCTTGAAGAAATGAAGTTGCACACATATTGCAATTGTACAGGTTTAGATAATCAGCCTCTTATTTCCCTTCCTATAATGCTCAATATATACCCAGATTTCTGACAAGCCCGGAACAATTATACTACACTGGGCAACATGATGGAAGGTTCTGGATAGTTTAAATGTACAGAGATATGACACAGCTACTGGGCTCAGGACCATGCTGGTGGTCCCACCTGCAGGTGTCCATCATTGGCAAAGGGTCTACATCAAGAATGCCTCTGTTCCTTATGCATAGCCTCCTTCAAGAAAGGCAGTCCATGCAAACTGGATGGTGGAGTCTGGCGGTGGAGTCAGAAGCATGCCTAATGCTGAAGGGGGCAGGCTCTACACAGTCCTAATTCTGGTACTCAGGTGAAGGATGCTGTTGTCACTTAAGAAATCTCAACTATGGCTTGATTGTGTCAGTGTCCATGTGAGTTTGAACACCCTGAAGATTTGATGGAGGCTGATAACCTTACTTGTTCAGGTTTAGTGATAATTTTCTTACTACAAAATCCTTGGGAACATCAAAAGACAGACAAAATGTAACCAGTATCAGCCCAATTTTCAGAGTGGGCATTTGTGCAGCAGGTTAAAAGATTAATTTCAGGATTCAGAAATATGTAGCTACACATCCAAGGAATGGGAGATAATTGCCTTAAAAAAAATTTTTAGAAATGTCTCGGTTCTTTTGTTTTTCTTAATACAGAGATTTGTGGTAATTTTACAATTCTTTGGTGAGGTCATAAATCAGTAACAACCATAATTACCAGAACTTATTGCCTTGGCTGTCCAGTACTTATGTAAAGCATACCTCTATTGCCAGACAGACGAACTCAGGACCCTGGAATTACTACATGAAAATATTTGAAAACAATACTATTGGTTAAAATATCACAACTAAAAAAAATCTAAAGGCAGGGGCTGTTATTTGATGTCTAGTTTCCAAGCCCTTCAATTATTATCTGAACATATAAAATGATTTCTCCAAGCATTTTTTCTCTAAAAAGAAAAGGGTGGTTCTTGAGATTCTAAGAGCAGCATTTGGGTCTACACAAAATTTTCTGAGCGGCTAAAATGTGGCCATCTTGACTCAATTTGTGCAAACCTGCTCTGGGTTAAAGGGGGTGAAGAGATAACATACTATCAGTAGAATTCTAAATACAAACAGTATACCTGCTATATCTTTTCTTTATGACTGGTATGGATTAGGTCTGTGGTTGCACTGCTTTCCTAACACAACAATCAGTTGAAGCCTTGAGTAACTTCTACAGTGAGTGCTGAGCCTCATATACAAAAAAGCATCTCATATATACTTAAGACTCACAGCTGAAAGTTAAGGTCAGGTTACTGTAGCCAAGAGGCCCAAACTGGTAAAACTGATTATAACTGCATACAGCAACATGGGTTCAGACTGTACTTGTATGACATCAGCATCATTTCATACATTCATTACTAAAAAGGCATTTTAAAGCACTATTTTTACATATACAGTATCTAGAAAGACCATAATCAGAAGCCAAGTAGTTATGATTCCATTGTCTGCATCTTCCTGAAGTTTTCCAGTGTGTCAGATTTCCAATAGGTTTCTTTCATCTAAACAGAACAGAACACATATAACTATATATAGAAGTACCAAACAATCTAAGATGGGGTTATGTTATTAATTATTATATTATTCTGTATTTTGTGCTGTTATCTTGTATTTTTATCACTCTGAAATCTACAGGTGAAGGACAGCATACAAATTTAAATACTGGTTAATGCTCATCACTTTTTAAATCTGTAGTATCGCCAGCCAAGATTATGCAGTCATGATATTCCTACCCAGAATTTTGGTGTGATACACTACGATGAGTGGTCTATCACCATCTACGCCCCTTGTTCCTGCAGTCTTAAGCAAGCGCCAGAGCCAGAAGCATTATAGAACTTTGGTTGGCCACAATGCATGGCTGGTGAACTGTGTCAGTTTGATAGGTCTGAAGCTGTGTAGGCCTCCAGTAAGGGGACAATTCACCAGCCCCACAGCAGCAGTGCTCTTGCACAGCCCCCATTCATTTCTTTGGTAGCTACCTGAGCCTCATGGTGACTTCTCTTAAAACTTCCCATTTCTAGGACATACTGTAAACAATCTTTTGCAATAATATAGTATCAATCCTTTCCCTCCCCTTCTTTGAAAGCATTTTCTACTCATTTCAGTGAAGGTGGGCGAAGCTGTACATTTGGGAATTGCAAGGCTGCCCTGAAACAAGACAGCAGTACTTATTACTCAATTTCGTGATAGTCCCCCCAAAGCTTTCAAGTGTACTTTGAACTTACCACCCTCCCACAAAGAACTTAAACCTTTCTTTGCCTGGTACTATTTTCCACACCATTGCTGTCTTCCGTTTTCCTGTATGGAAGAAATGACATTAACGTAAGCCTATAAACATCGCAAATCATTGTTCTACCTATGTTTGGAGCTGCCCTTTTCTCTGGATAGACTTTTCTGTTGTCACCTTTCATGTGGGTAACCTTCACTACCAACCAGAGAAGAGCACGCCGCCCAGGAAGAACACCATAACAAGGGGAAGACCAACCTGGTTCCACCCATCAGCCAGTGAATGTACAGCTCCCATGTTTGTTTTCCTCTTCCCCTCTCTATTTGTTCATTAGTTTTTTGAAACACATCTATTAGGGAGCATGAGCTTGCAGTCAATTCCTTTTTTAATATTTTTAATTGATTTTTACAAATAATTTCCAAAAATCATATAACATACTTCCTTATCTTATACAATATTTTGCACTTCCATCAACCGCATCTGAAAATTTTTCAATCTTTATCACTTAATCTACATTTCTTAATTTCTCTATTACTTTTAATTATCCTTAACTAATAGCTCTCTTCATAATCTTCTCTGCAATATTTCACATAATCCTCCTTACAAAACTTCTTGCAGTCCTACAAGCGTAATCTGTTTCTTACAACTGCTTTTCAAATAATTCAAATATTTACTCCAGTCCTCTGAGAATCTCTGGTCCCACATCCTTCATGTCATCTTATCTAATTCTGCAGAGCTTGCAGTCAATTCTATATACCAATTGCGCTGTATGAAGAAGTTCTTGTCAGGGAAAAAAGACTAGCTTACTAGCATGTAGGGAACCTCTGGCCTTCCAGATGTTGCCAAGCTACAACTTCTATCATCCTTGGCCATTGGCTATGCTTGCTAGGACTGATGGGAATTATAGTACCATCTAGGAGGAAACACACCCAAAGTAGGTATCTTCCCCTGGTATCTCCAACTAAAAATATCAGCTAGGAAGTGATGGGATGCTTTACTGGAGACTCTGGGAAGCCACTAGATGGACAAATAATCTGAGCAGATATAAGTCTCCTTCCAACGTTCTGTCTCCACTGTTGCAGGCACTCTGCCTTTGAATGTTGGTTGTTGAGAGTTACAGGTGGGGAGAATTCTGCTGCACTTAAGTTCTGCTTTGTAGGCTTCCCATGAGCATCTAGAGACAGCTATGAGAGCAGAGTGCTGAACTAAATAGACTTTTGGCATGATCCAGGATGGCCCTTCTTATGTACAGACTTTTTGCCTGGGAATTTGAGAGCAATTGTCATGGTGGGGTGGGGGTGGGGGACTAAATAATTTGGAATTCCTACATTTAATTACAAAATAGCATCAATTAAGAACAGAACTTTTCTCTTCTTGAAAATGCCATTATTAATGGGTGCAATCCAACACCTACCAAGCTCAATAACCAAGGCTGCTTAAATTTTCACCACACACTATTTAAGCATTCATATAAAAACGCAGAATAAAATCGCTACTTACAGGGTCTCCGTCTGTTCAAATTCTTTTTCAACTTCTTCTGTGAGACAAAGAAAATCCAGTGATTATTTCACATATCCATCATTGCATTAACAGGAGCATAAGAACAGGTGTGCCATGTTAAATCAGCAGACCAGCGCATTAAGGTCTAAGTGGTTCTCACTGGCACAATGTAAACACACTGGGAGTCACAACCACAGCTGAGGCAGAGCAAAACTTACTGATCATTCAGCAATTACCGAATGCTAATTATTTTGTCCACTTTGGAAAATGCCCAAATATGCACAAGGTGAATCCTACAAATAGAGGAAGATAATATTTGCTTACATAATGCTGTGACTTATCTAAAGTGGGAAAACACGTCCTCTAATAGGGGTCCCCACCTGAATAAAATATTGAGAGGGCAGGTAAGCCCTGCTCCACATAATTGATCACATAACATGACGGACACCATTTGAATGGCAATGCCATTCAAATGCCATTCAAATGCAACTGGGAGGGGGGACAAGCGAAAGGACCTTGGCCCCTAGGAGTTGATTCCTATGTCCTCTAAGCACTAGAAAATACCATCCAATTTGATTTATGTCATTTTTTTCTCTAGGGCAAGCTTGGCTAACCTACGGCCCCTTTTCAGATCATTTTACATTGCAGATTACTGGTTAATCCAACATTTCCCAATGTGGTGTCTTCCAGAGGTTTTATACTACAAGTCCCATTATCTCCAGTCAGCATGGCCTATCATCAGCGATGATGGAAGCTGTAGTCCAGTAACATCTGTTTGGCACCACATTGGGTTATACTGGGTTTTACTGAAAAATTATAGTGAACCCTGGAAATCCAATTCATGTAGTGTAGGAGTGTGTGGCAATATATTTTGCAACTGTAGTAAAATTCATTTCGTTGGGACAGATTGGGGGAGGGCCTGTGGAAAGGAAAGGGCTGTGTACAGTAGAGAGCACATTACAAAAAGTAATAAAAGGAACACATTACCAAAAAGTGTGCTCCTATATCTTACCAACTTGAAATTCTTTCTTTTTGGTGCACGCTTCATAGGCAAAAATAACAGCAACAAAAAGGACAACTTCAGCGGCTATTGCAAGAAATGGCTTGAGGGGTGTCATATAGGTGAGAACTTTGAGAGACACTTCGCCTTTTCTTGCGCCTAGAGGAAACACGGCTTCACACGAGTAAACCCCAGTATCTTCCTCAGAGAGACCCATGATCTTCAGTTTTGTCATGTTGGCATATTCTTGGGTAATGATGTACTTTTCTGGCATCAGAGTAGTATTAATAGCCACCTGGTGCAAAAACAAGTTCACAAGCTTTAGCAGGGTGACACAAAATGGACTCATGTTAGCACTGGAAGTTCAGAATGTAGGAATTTAAATATGGGAATGGAATACTCCTAACAGGGAAACTATGCAATGGAAAAGCAGAAAGGGAAAAGGAAATGCTGCAATTCACAAGTACTTGATTGACAGCCTAGTTTGGGCCAGGGGTTTGAATGCAAGCTTATGTTTTCCTTGGGCAAATGTTCTACCCAGGCCACAGTCTACTACTTAGTCCACAAACTTAAACCTTGGGGACTAGATTCTAGTAAAGGTGGTAGGCAGTGCTTTTTCTGGGGTTACTCAAGGGTTTGCAGTACCAACACCTTTTCCCCCCTAGAAGAAAAGCACTGGTGGTAGGAATCTGTTAAGGTACCTCAATAAACCTACAATGCCCAAAGTTCTTTAGGGCAGTGTTCTAAGAAACTTCCCATCCCCAGGACGGAGCACTGAAATATAGGGCAGCCCACTAGTCACAAATTGGCAGCATAAACAGTTTCCCATTACCAGCATCACATGGTTTCTATTCACCAATCAAAGGATCACAGCAATCTTAATAGATGGAATCCAATGACATTATCCTGAACCAATCAAAATCTTTTTGCTCTTCAGATCATGCAATATCATGTGAGTACGTATAATCATTTTTCAGTGTCTTTCTTTACTAAGATTTTGACTCATTTCCCTATTCATTAAATGCCTCCCAATATCCTCTTTCATCTGTCTACAAAACAATTCAAGATTAATCACAATTGCCATGCCTAGTAGACTCTCTTTTCATGCATACATTGGCCACGATAGATTTTATTCTTTTCAGTGCTCTGTACAGTAAAAGGTAAGCAGCCATAGGCATTTTCAGTTAAGCTAGGTCATAGGCTCAAAAGAAAATGGAATCCTCAAAGTGATACAGCTTTATGAAAGTATTTACTGCATCATGAGTATCCCTGTGTCCAACGCTTATCCCATTTCTAGACTGCATTTGAAGAGAGCTTTCTATAAAAGTACTGAATGACATGTGTTTGTCCTTTATCAAACAGAACTTCACCTGTTCGCTTCCATTCTTTGTATACCAAACCCAGAAAGATGGGTTATATTGGTGGCTTTCACTGCCAACCAAACACGCCAGGACCACAAAATCGCCTACGTAACTGATTATGCGCTCAGATTTTCCATGCGGTTCAGGCACTAAGGAAAAAACAAAACACACTTGTGATACTGCAGACAGCTGTTTGTTTGTTTGTTTAAAAAGACCACTTGTGAAAGGATGCATCCAAGGACCTATAACACATATGAATAACTCCATACCCTCCAACATTCCTCTGATGAAAATAGGGGTGTCCTAAGGGAAAGCGGGACATTCTGGGATCAAATCAGAAACTGGGATGTCTTCTGTAAATCCAGAACTGTCCCTGGAAAATAGGGACACTTGGAGGGTCTGCTACTTCCTTATCTTTGCTATTGTTACAGAAGGGGCCTCTGCCAATCCTAGACCATGCTAATTTATCCCAGATGGATGTATGAACCAGAGCAAGGAAAAGATAACCGGCCTCAAAAGAGCAAAATACAAGTAATCCATTCAATGTCCTTCCTGCATTTCCTTTCTTCGTGTAAATAGGGGTTCAGCCAACTGAGAAGCAGAGTGCCGTTAAAACATATTGCTTTAATCTCTCCGATAAATTAGAGCTCAGCATATAAAGCACGAAACCAAATGTATCTGATTAGCATCACTGCTTCTCAGTCTGATTAATGTTCGTCAGCAGAGCGTGATCTCTTTTGTCATGCTGCTCTGTTTTGAAAGTTTTCCTTCTTGGATAGCACGCACTGTTTTGCTGCTCAGAATAAGCGACAACGACTGGATCTGTAGAGGCGTCAGGCAAAAGGGGGTGGGGTAAGGAGGAGAGTGAACATGACATGGACACAGCCATCCCACTGTGTTTTGAAATGGTGCCTTGCTGGGGCAGCACAAAGCTTTCAACAGCCATATGCATTACTTCAACTATGGGGCTCACAATTAACTTTTCTTCTGTCTCTGCCCCCTCTGCCCCCATTCCATGCTTTAAAACAGCATCTACATTCCCAATATGTTCAATGTTTTTTAAAGAAGTTTGCCTCCACTGATTTTAAAATAAGAAATGAAATACACAGAGCATGTATCCTCCACATTTTAAACTCACTAAAATCAAAGCACCGTCTTGACTACAAAATACATACATTACAAGAGTTTAAAGCCAAATCTGGGACGCCATCTTCCCAGATGCCATCTTCCCATTTTTTTATCATGGCAGCATGGCAGCCATTTTGGTTGTCATAATTTCACACCACAATTCCCCACCCCCAAAGCGCTATTTTTAAGTACAGTGCCACCAAATGCATGGGGTTTTTTTTGACCCCACGCAAGATCACGCCCTCCCCAAGCACTTTCGTGCTGCAAAATTGGGCAAGATCCCAGCAACCAAAATGGCTGACGGTCTCTCACAATAAAAAATGCAATAAAAAAATGTCCCAGTTTATCAGGAACAATTGTAGGCTATGCAGAATATGGTACCATTTATATCTGCTGCCCAGATTCAACACACATTTGAGAACAAGTACAGTTTTGTTGCAAAGAAGGGCAATATATTTTAAAAGTAAAATTAATTAAGCTCAACATCTGCAACCGTGTACATGTCTGGCTGGCTGCCACATGACTATAAAATGATTTTATCTTGTTTTTTTTAAGGAAGCTTGTTTGTCATTCTCTGGGCAATCATTTGGAAGGGAAAACAGGCTGTAGAGTCCTTAACTTTGGCCCTGAGCTCCAGGACTAGCTGCACCATTGTATTTTGCAAGTTAGCTGAAGCTAAATGGGAGACCAATGGAAACTATATAAAAAGCCAGTTTCAATTCACTTGATAATAAAAGACTCACCAGCAGAATCCTATACATATCTACTCAGAAGACACATCAAATACAATGGAACCTACCTCCCAAAGAAGCATGTCTAAAATTGCAGCCTAAGGCTGCAGTTGACTACAGTAGACCTCTGAGGAAGCATGCATAGGATAGGGAAATACATTTCATACTCATGATACAAATAAAGCTTCCACAATAAGAACGATGAACAAAAATTGGGCTTTCTACTCTCTCCCCTGATCACTTTTCTCATTGCAGAGCCTCTGAAGTGTAGGTGCAGCAACACACAGCTATAACAGCAAGAACCTTTGTTGAACTAACAGAACTGGACAACAGGGGCAAAGCAACTGCTTATATACATTTCTGGAGGCCTGGGCCACTCCCACTCCTACTGTGATTGGCTGTCTAAACTCCCAAGCTGCAAATCGTAACTCAGAGTTTAAGGGTCGATGGCCCAAATCCTGAAAAGTTCTGTGATTAGATATCATGTAACAAATCAGAACACAGGGGCTCAGAATCCTTAGTCCAGACTCAAGCTCAGACACACAGAGACTAATGAATACATAACAGTCTCCATGACTCACAGGTAGTCAAAATGGTGCCCTCCAGAGTTTTTGGACTAAATCTCCTTCAACCATGGCTTGCGTGGCCAGGAATTATGAAAATTGTAGTTCAGCAGATCTGGAGCACACCATGATAGGTATCCCAGTTCCACATGAAGTGGCCATATCTGCCAGCACCATGTAAACTGGTTTCTTCTGGGAATGACCAGAGACTTGCTACATTCGTCACAATACGTTTTGAATGCATTATAAACATCCACACCAATTGGTGCCAGAGAGCAAAAAGGAGTTTATATGGATTGTTACATAGGCTTTTTTTTTTCTTTTGTTGTAACAATTTAACTTCTGACTTATTTATCGCTTTTGAACCTGTGTCTAGATCCAAACCAGCAAATGAAGGATGCATTATTGGATATTATCTAGTTCAGAAATTGCCTTGGTGCTGGCAGCAGCATTGAAAAAAATATTTCAAAAAACAGTATTACTCAAACCCAATGAACGGGTGTCCTTTGGTCACAAGTTAAATGCAAAACTTGACTCTGCAATAATGAAATTCTAATCCTGTGAAACAGCTGCCTTTTAAGATGGTTTGGCTGCTGCTTTTCCACAAGTATCCACGCAACTAGCAAACTGAAGGTTAATTTATTAAGAGTCCAAGTGAAAGTTCTTCAAAACATACTTGCTCTCAACTCTGAAATAGTTACGGCATATACAAAGGCAGCACATCATTAATATTTAAATGGCATCCATCACTGTGTCCCATCCGTTCTATATTTAGCCCCCATCTTAATAATTCAGCAACTTGCCTCTTCAGTAAAATATCATCTTAAATCAAGGTGCCTTTATTACAAGCCCATTTCAGTAAAAAAGGAAAGCATCAGTAAAAACTGCTGCAAATCTTGGGCAGGTTTGAAGGAGAGGGCAGGGGAAACAAAGGGAAAAATAAAAACAAAACAAAAACTCAGGACATTAGATAGAACTTCCAGTGGCGTAGCGTGGGGGGTGCAGGGGGGGCCGGCCACACCGGGCGCAACATCGGGGGGGGGCACTCGCACTCGCAGCTCTCTGCCCCTACTAAAATCCACGGGTTAGGGGGTGCAAATTACTTGCCTTGCCCCAGGTGCTGACAACCCATGCTACGCCACTGAGAACTTCACCTCCAGGAACAAATACATAAATTTAAAAACAAAGCTATGTCCAACCCCCCCCCCCCAAAAAAAAAAACAACCTCCACAAACCACATAATAAAAAAGTTGAAAATATTACATTCAGTACTGCACTCATTTATGCATCTTAAAGATAAAATGATAATGTTTAAAAATGTTGCTTGCTCCAGGTGGTATGCTTTCTTATAGAACTTGCTATTATTGTTATTGTTTGATTGCATATTTTAATGACGTGTGTTCATATTTTAGTGTTTTTGAGTCATTGGTTTTTATACTTGTAAACTGCTGCAAATGTATAAGTATGTCAGTGGTGTCAAGAGCCAATGTCACATAATGGGTAATGCAGATGGGGCCAGTCACTGTCTCTCAGCCTAATCTATTTCACAGGTTTGCAAGGACAGAAAGTGTGGAAGGGCTTTATGCATCCTGAGCCCCTTGGCAGAAAGATGGGGTACCTATTACAGAAAGAATAAATGCCCACTGCAATGCACAATGAATGAAGCCCATTTCTGTTTTCCTTTACAATAGTTCTGCATGCGGATAGTTTCTGGTGCAACTTTTTTTGCATGTAAGACTCATGCTCTTCCCATTTCAACTAGTTTACATCACTACAAGCTGCTTTCACCTTGGGAGAGAGTGCCTAAGTATTGAATACATTTAATTCCCCCATGAAATCAAACCAATATTTTTGGTTTGGGGGCAAAAAAATGTGGCTAACCCTGAATATAAGTACAGTGGTACCTCAGGTTACAAACACCTCAGGTTACAAACTCCACTAACCTGGAAGTAGTATCTCGGGGTACAAACTTTGCCTCAGGATGAGAACGGAAATAGAGTGCCAGCAGAAGGTCCCATTAGTGAAAGCGCGCCTCAGGTTAAGAATGGACCTCCGGAACATATTTAGTTCGTAACCCGAGGTACCACTGTAAATCAACATACTATACCCTCAGATTGTTGAGGATTCTTCTCATGTTCTGCCTCCACCATCTTTTCCCTTCAATTATGGTCCTAGTGCCCTTCAATGCTCAGCCCACCATGATGCACCAAAGCCCACTTCCACAGGCATTCGCATTTGCTTTATAAGTCCAATTACAAGATAGAGTTGGACAGGAAGGCAATGGAACCTTTCCATGCGATCTTTCTACTGCTAACTCTATATCAGCAAAGCATCATAAACAGGGATGGGTGAAACCCAACAAGTATTTTGGAGTGAAGAAAATGCTGAACTCCCTCCCCCAGTTTGGCTTCATGGGATTTTATTGCTATTAGCACAAATGTTCATTGAAACTGATAGCTGGGCAATAAAACCCTGTGGTTAGGTTATGTCACTATGAATAAATAGGATCACAAAAGAAACAACTATTTCATGATCTTACCTTGCAAAAGAAATGTAGAATTAACTTCTTCAGGTTTGGTTTTATAAACACAAGTATAGCTTCCAAGTTGATCTCTTGTTGTGACATTTACCCTTAACAGAAGAAGCATTATATAATTGGTGTTATACGACTATTTTTAAAAATAAAATAAAAAGGAGTGATAAGAAGCTGGAATTAACTTCACAAAGCAAAAACTAAAAGTAGAATTAGAGAGTGAAGGCAAAATAGCTAAAACAAGGATATTCCAGATTCATGGAAGACTGCAAACTGTAGCACATGCAACAGATCAACTGATGGGCAGTGCATCTTGTGTGAACAAACCACTACAGATAAAATACTACAGATGGAACTTCCAGTGAATATTTACCCATTAGGTGAAACTTAGTTACCCATTATGTGGCCACCAACAACAATGACATGTGTTGAGATCTCCACCTCTCAAATTTAAAATCAGGGATGGGTTCTGAAGATGTTAAAGGTAAAGGTAAAAGGACCCCTGACCATTAGGTCCAGTTGTGACCAACTCTGGGGTTGTGGCACTCATCTCGCTTTACTGGCTGAGGGAGCTGGCATTTGTCTGCAGACAGCTTCCAGGTCATGTGGCCAGCTGACTAAGTCGCTTCTGGCGAACCAGAGCAGCGCACGGAAACGCCGTTTACCTTCCCACTGGAGCGGTACCTACAGTGGTGCCCCGCAAGACGAACGCCTCGCAAGACGGAAAACCCGCTAGACGAAAGGGTTTTCTGTTTTGGAGGCGCTTTGCAAAACGAATTTCCCTATGGGCTTGCTTCGCAAGACGAAAATGTCTTGCGAGTTCCTGCGGGTTTTTTCCCCTCCCCCCCTTTTCCTAAGCCGCTAAGCCGCTTATCAGCTGATCCGCTGATAAGCCGCTTAACAGCTGATCGCTAAAAGCCACTAAACCGCTAATAGCGCTAATCCGCTAAACTGTCAATGGGCTTGCTTCGCAAGACGAAAAAACCGCTATACGAAGAGCCTCACGGAACGGATTAATTTCGTCTTGCGAGGCACCACTGTATTTATCTATTTGCACTTTGACGTGCCTTCAAACTGCTAGGTTGGCAGGAGCAGGGACTGAGAAACGGGAGCTCACCCCATCGCGGGGATTCGAACCGCTGACCTTCTGATCAGCAAGTCCTAGGCTCTGTGGTTTAACCCACAGCGCCACCCGCGTCCCTTCTGAAGATGTTACTAGACCACAAATCTCTTCATCCCCAACGACTGGCCATGCCAAATCAGTGACAGGAGTTGAACTCCAACATCACCTGGTAGATCACATGCCTCCCACCTGGGGCACGTCTGTCTTCATGACACCATGTAAATGCCACTGCACATTGTGAATGGAAAGGAAAAACTTGACACACGGATACCCTTTGCAGTAGCCATCATGTGGCTCTCATAGATAAGCTCTCCTCTTCACTGAAAATGCAATGTTTTATATCAGAATCATTTTTCATACCCTGCAGAAGATCATCAACTGGGGGGGGGGGGAGCAATGTCAATACACCTGTCTGCATCAAACCTTCTTTCCTTACAAACACTGTAATACACTAGGTAAATCAGAAAGGCTACTCACTCATGTCGACTGCACCAGCTGTTCTTGCTTTCATTCTTGAAGATTCTGTCATTTTTTATTGTTTCGTTCTCCTTCTTCCAAACAACCTCAATTTCTTCCACATCCACAGAAGGCTTAAGAACCAAACTACACAACAGTTCAAGCTCAGCTGGACTCTGTAAAATGATGGTTTTAAGCACTGAATCTTTGGGGGAATCTATGGGAAATAAAAAGAAAGTTATGTGCTTAATAGAAAGTACTTTAATATTAAATTACGTAACTATTTTTTTAAAAAACAACAGACTATTGGTTGCACATACACTAGATTAAATCCAGATTAATTTTTCACGAGGACATTAGAAAAGCCCTACCATTCTGCAATTCTACCACACTTAAAACTGTCATTTCCATCAATTTCAGGGACTTTCTTAGAAGTAAATACTCCCAGTGCATTGATAAGTCAGGCATTTGCATCAGTAAGTGTCACAGGTGAGTGCTAGTCAGTAATCACAGTCCAAATTTGAAGTTAACTCTTTATTGGCAAAAACGTGATCTTAACAGACTTGATTAATGAACAAAGTAGCTTATTCCTGGTGGTCTTACTCCATGAAAATCAGTTGCCATGACTGAAAGCCCCCACCCTCTTCACTGCCATCTAAGTCCCCTCCTCCCCAGGATTTTTTTCCAAGCCATCTGAGACTGTTCCTTTGTGTAGCCAACCTCTCCTCTGTCCTGTTCATGCCTTTTCTGGTTCTGGGAGACAAGAGGGGAGGGGAGCTTGTCACAGCAGGAGGGAGACACAACCATGCCTCTTTGCCAGCCTGACTCATCTCTGCCTCTTGGTCTCCCTCCTTCCACTCTCCTGCTTCAGCTTCTGCCTCCGATTCTGGACTTCTCTCTGCTACAGACTCTCCCAGCTCACTAAACGCTGTTAAGTCTTCAGCTCCCAACACTTCCTCTTCCCAGTCTTCTCCCTCTAACCACTCATCGTTGTCCCACCACTACTCCCTGGGCTCTAAGCCTTCTTCCCTTGGTTCCCCCTGCTGGTTCCTCCCACCATTCCTTAGCATCCAACCAGTCCATAACAACTAGACAGAGAAGCCTTTCGGTGTGAAGTTCACAAAGCAGTATGCCTCTAAATATCAGTTTCTGGGAATCACAGGTGGGCAAAGCACTGCGGCAATCATGACCAGCTTGCACGCTTCCCACAAGTGTCTGGTTGGCCACTGTGAGAACAGGATTCTGGACTAGATGGGCTTTTGGCCTGATCCAGCAGGCTCTTATTGTTCTTAATGAATCACAGTTTCACTGGGTTAAGTTCAACTAATTTTCCTCCATATAAATTCTGTGAAATACCTCTGTAATAACTCAGTATTTATTTTATGTGAAGCATTTTATCACTGACTGTTCAGCCTAAAAAAAGGTTACTCAAGCAGCTTAAATATCATTGGTAAGAGGGTCCATGCCCAGCATGACCAAAAAGGAGCGCTAAAATAACTGTCTCTTTTTCGACAAAAAGGGAGACACTTGACAAACTGGTTTAAGAATGTATCCCTATGAAGCAACTTAGAAAAGGGTAGCAGCAAAACCATAGGGCTTGGTCTGATATAAAAATGAAATACTCTGTGGGTAACCTCAGACACACATGGTTCACTGTAGTTTCCTGCACAGCTGCCTATAAGTCGTACTTTGTATTCTGGACTTAAATAATCAGACATGTTTGGTTTCCATCCGCATACTTTTTGACGTAAAATTATTTAATGGCAAAAATGCAAATAATAATATTTATTAGCTGTGTAGCCCACACATGCTGCCAAAGGAGCCCATGAAGTCCATAAAGCATCATCATGAAGACTGTCCATCTCAGCCCAGCCTTAAATGCAAGCAGTTTCCTCCCATCCCCACCCTCCCTCAATTTGTTCTCTAGCTTTTAGCTACTCTAGAAAATTTTGATCCGATGTTTTGAAACTTATCTCCATGGCCATGATAGCTGGAATCTTACTTGTGGTTCCCTGCCCCCACTCCCACACAAAAGAAACCAAATTAGCATGACTTCTCTACTACCAATCAATGTTCAAGATTAAGAGGAAAAAACATACCCTTCATGGTTAAATTATACTTCTTGAAAGGCAGGATCGGCGCTTGTGTAACGGAATGTGGAGCTGCCAAAAAGAAAAGTTGAGACTAGGTTTATTTTCATATCGAGCAGAACAAGATACAGGAGAAGATTAATTTGCTCTTTTAACATTCTTTAATTGAATAAAAAAATATAAGGACCACAGGAGCAGAAGTACATTTCATAAAGAACATTGGGCTGCCACTAAAAACAGCCTTGTGCTCAGAGCTTCTCCTTATCCTCCTAGTTCATTTTCTGATACCCTTATGCTCTATATATTTTCCTCCACACATTGGCTATTGACCATGACTGTGCTGGCTGCAGATATAATCCAAAACATCTGGAGGATGCCAGGTTGGGAAAAGCTGAGTTATGCAGAGTTGGAGTAAGACCAAGAAGACTCAGTGGAAGGTAGATCTTTTATGCCACTCTGTGATGCTTAGAGGAAGGGTAGGACAGAAATGTGCTTTGTAATGAACATAGGAAGCTGCCTTATTCTGAGCAGACCACTGGTCCTAATTGGTCCACTCCACCTGCAGCTCTCCAGGGTCTCAGTTAGAGGCCTTTGCAATCAGCAACTCCTCTAAACTGGAGTTGCTGGGTCTTGGAATTGACTCTTAAGAAGTCTTCATCTGAAATGAACAGTGCCCTAAGGGTTTGACTTCCCTTCTACAAACCATGGGCCACACTAAACTACAGACTATGAGCCAAACTCAATGTAAAGTCACATGCATTACATTAAGGTGAAATGCATCACCACATTTAACAGGCAATTTAAAAAAAACCCCAAAATGCACACCTAAGTAGTTGTCATGAGGAAGAGGAAAAGCAGTATTGAGACTATGGCAAGACAAAGGGGGAGATCTTAATGCAGACATGCACACAGACATAAACACACAATGCTTGGGGGGGGGACCCTCTCTCCAGCACTTATTCCCAGTGTAGCCCAAGGATTGTTCCTCCCAAAGCAAATAGCATTGGGGGGGGGGGAACTCTTGGATATCAGGAAAGGGTTAAGTGCCACCTGCCTGCCTGCCATTGTCTTGACCCTTGCAGAAGAATGGGCACATTAAGTGCAGGAACACTTTTAAAGTAATGTTTTCCTTGGCCCTGTATAGCTGTGATCGTGGTCTGAGATATTTAGGAAGAATACATTCCAGAGACCAAGCCTGGGTTGCTGAAAATCAGAACCACCCTAATATTTGTTCAAAATGTTTTGGAGCATGAAAAAGTCTTCCGACACTGCAGGGGTCTGGCTCCTTTTCATTTTTATATAATATGTGAATTGCTGGGGAGGGTGTGTGTGTGTGTGTGTGTGTGTGTGTGTGTGTGTGTGTGAAAAGCTCCTCCCTTCCTGTGGATGATAGAAAATGTTTTGGAGCAAGGGCTGCGTTTTATTTTAAGGAGTTGTTTCAAAGGCAGCTGTTTGTTGGGACTCCTTGGCTGATGGTTCTGGAGGGGAAGATTGCTGAATGGAGCTTCAGAGCATCAAAAGAAGAGACCTGCTGGGTCAGAGCAAGGGACCACTTCAGCCCAGCATCCTGTTTCCGCCATTGGCCAATCAGATGCTTCCCAGAAGCCCACAAAACAGTGCAAGAAGGCAGCAGCCCACCAAACACCCACTACAGGAAACCTGTACAGGAAGTTGAGAAATAAACAGTGGAACTTCCCTAAATGCAACTGTGGGCTAGGTGACACAATGAGCACAAATCAGATCGTCTAGCATTTCCTGGGCTGGGCCCCTTTGGCCTGAAAAGCAACTGAAACAGCTTGATATCTGACATGCAACCAAATGGCAGCAGCTAGTGTCCATTGGGACTGGGAGGGTGGAAGACAGGGAGCCCAACGTCAGGTAGAACCAGCAACAGGTGGAGCAAACTAGTTCTAGTTGTGCTCCTATCCTCCTAACTCAGCTGCGTTCAACAAACAGCAATGCTGATATTAAAATGAGAGACAGTTCCACCCTCTGAAATACTGGTAAGTAAGGCAGGCAGGCAGGCATGGGCTCAGGTAGGAGTAGCCTCCAGTTCAACCAGACCACTTTTGTTTTGTTTTTTAAATATACTGTTTACTGTAGGCCATACTGCCAAGACTTAGGCTGCACACACTATATACTCAATGATTTTTTTCTTCTTCTTCTGGGGGTTCTCAACAGTACAGGCATACCTCGGGTTGAAGTTGCTTCAGGTTGAGCGCTTTCAGGTTGCGCTCCGCGGCAACCCGGAAGTAACGGAACGGGTTACTTCTGGGTTTTGCCTCTCGCGCATGCGCAGACAGTCAAAATGACGTCATGTGCATGCGCGGAAGCAGCGAATCGTGACCCACACACGCGCAGACGCGGGTTGCGTTTGCTTCAGGATGCGAACGGGGCTCTGGAACGGATCCCATTCGTATCCAGAAGTACACTGTACACATTGTTGTTGTTGTTGAGTCATTTAGTCGTGTCCGACTTTTTGTGACCCCATGGACCAGAGCATACCAGGCACTCCTGTTTTCCACTGCCTCCCGCAGTTTGGGCAAACTCATGCTGGTAGCTTCAAGAACACTGTCCAACCATCTCGTCCTCTGTCGTCCCCTTCTCCTTGGGCCCTCCATCTTTCTCAGCATCAGGGTCTTTTCCAGGGAGTCTTCTCTTCTCATGAGGTGGCCAAAGTATTGGAGTCTCAGCTTCACGATCTGTCCTTCCAGTGAGCACTCAGGGCTGATTTCCTTCAGAATGGAGAGGTTTGATCTTCTTGCAGTCCATGGGACTCTCAAGAGTCTCCTTCAGCACCATAATTCAAAAGCATCAATTCTTCAGCAATCAGCCTTCTTTATGGTCCAGCTCTCACTTCCATACATCACTACTGGGAAAACCAAAGCTTTAACTATACGGACCTTTGTTGGTAAGGTGATGTCTCTGCTTTTTAAGATGCTGTCTAAGTACTGTACACAGTACCGACACCTTTTTTCCTAGAAGAAAAGCACTGTGTGTATTTACAGCACATTACTTCCCCCAAAGAATCCTGGGAACTGTAGTTTACCCCTTGCAGAGCCATCATTCTCAACACCCTTAAACTATGCTTCCTGAATTATTATTTTTTTTTGGGGGGGGGGGACATCATGTACTTTAACTGTATGGTGCATATCGCAGATCTGCAGCATATTTCCAAGCACAACCAACACATGTATAAAGCACATGAGTCCCCTCAAAGAATTGTGGGAACTGTAGTTTGTTAAGGACACTGGGATTGGCAGACCTGTGTGGGTAAATTGCAATCTCCATGACTTTTTGGGGGAAGTCATGTGCTTTATATGTGTGGTGCAGATATGCCCATAGGTGTCTGAGGCTGCTGAAACTGCCCCCTCCCCCGATGCCACCTGGGTTCTCTAGTAGGGGGTAAGAGGTGCAAAAGCTGGGGTCTGATTCATGTCCATGCCAGCAAGAATCCAGGTAATAAATCTAGTTTTTCTGCATTTATTAAGAGAAGAGGAGGAGAGGGTGGGAATGTGCCTAGCCCCAGCTTAAAGGATGTGTGAATTGCAGCCTTGAGAATTTTGCTACGTGCCTCTTTTTAAGTTACAAGGGGCTGCAACACTTGTTGTTTCTGTTTTGCCTACACAATCTTATCAGTGGAGCTCCCAAGTACACTTGCCCAGGCTGAAGAATGCAACTCAATCAATACATGACAAGGTACAGGCTTCTCCTGGAATGAGTGACAAGAAGACTCCTACAGGGCAAAAGTAAAACACAAGGTGTTCCTCAGCTTTATCTTCCTCCTCTCAATAACTGGAATATTTTAGAGTGCGAACTCCCTCAGCACAAGATTAATCTTGTGCTGTCATCACTATTGGTAGAAACAGCAGACATGAGAAAATAGCCGTACTGGAAAATAATAATAGGTTGTTACCTGAAGTGGAAGCTCCCTGAGAGAAAATTCCATTGCTGGAAGTTGTTTCCTGGTTGGGATTTTGTGCTGTCGAAGTACCAGCTACATACAATAAAAAAGAAGAGGAAAAGAATATTTATTCTTTTTATGGTACGCTTTCGAGATTCTTGTTTTAATTTTATTTATTTTTAAAAATGTTTCTGGATCCTGAGAATGGAGCGGACCCTTCATCCAGACACAGTGAGCAAACGTCCGAATCCTTTGACAACAAGTTATGAGCAGGGCACCTGCCTTTCATTCCGTGTACAGGGAAAAGCAAACCAGACTGGAAATGAAAGCTTACAGAGACAGGAAAGCATCCTCCATCTCACCTGTGGGCAGCAGGCTAGTTTAGGAACACAGGGTAGGTCATGTGGACCACACAGGTCAGCCTTCCCACACCCTTGCCCTCCATCATCTCCTCCATGGAACAAAGCCTCATGGAAATGCAACTTACCGTATTTTTCGCTCTATAACACGCACCCGACCATAACACACATGTAGTTTTTAGAGGAGGAAAACAAGAAAAAAATATTCTAAACAAAACAGTGGATGTATGATTTTTGTGGTTCATGCTGTGGCCACAGACATGTGATCTGACAGTGAGTTTGGAGTAGCCCAATGCAAAAATCCTGAGGATCCATGTGGATCCATGCTTTGTAACCATGTTTTTGCACCACTGCGGCCCCAGGCAACAGTGGGTGTGTGATTGTTTTGGTGCAACATGTAGCCATGGACATATTATGTGATCTGATGGTGCATTTAGGGTGACCCAGTGCAAAAATCCTGAGGATCCATGTTGATCCGTGCTTTGTAACCACGTTTTAAGTGGGGAGGGAAGGAAAAGCACTCAAGGGACAAGGAGAAGGATGCTGCTAATAATGCAGAAGAGGGGTATAAGGGGAGAACGCTCCTCTCCTCTCCCCTCCCACTTTGCTCCTTTAAAGCAAGTAGGCTCTGCTTTTCTCCCTCCTCCCCGCTCATCCCCAGCTTAGCAAGCTGAAAAACTTTGCTGCTATTTCGCGAGCTGAGTGGGGAGGAGAGAGGGACAAGAGAGCCTGCATGCTTTAAAGGAACCAACCGGACAGGAGCCTCTTACACTTGTGTAAGCGGCTCCTCTCCTCTCCCACTTTGCTCCTTTAAAGCAAGCAGGCTCTCTGTCCCTCTTTCCTCCCCACTCAGCAGCTCTTCTCCCGCTTTGCTGTTTCAAAGTGAGACACAGAGGAGGGAAGGAAGGGGAACCATGGATCCTCTGCTCACGACTGCAGCAGATCCCCCACCACCACCCGTAGGCATTCCCTCCATAACACGCACAGACATTTCCTCTTACTTTCTAGGAGGAAAAAAGTGAGTGTTATGGTGCAAAAAAATACGGTAAGTCATTCCGAAAGAAGATATTGGAGTACTCCAAATAATTTGCCCATGAACGTGGAAAGAAAATAGCAGTTACAGCTGGAAGGCAACACCTGGAGAGCTGCATTGATCATTGCAATACATTTTTTATTATTAGTTGTTGTTATTATTATTATTATTATTATTATTATTATTATGTCATATAAGATGATTATATAATCTAAGAAGGGGAATGGCTGTGACTGTCATGAAATAACAGTCTTCTGAATTTCCACTACACTACTGGCCACACTCTGTTTAATGGTAGGGCAGGGGCTCTGGTAATGAATATTGGATATAATATATATATTTTTATGAGTGTGGCACTGTGGTCTAAACTACCGAGCCTTGGGCTTGCTGATTAGAAGGTCGGCAGTTCGAATCCCTGCGATGGGGTGAGCTCTTGTTCAGTCCCAGCCTGCCAACCTACCAGTTTGAAAGCATGTCAAAGTGCAAGTAGATAAACAGCTCCGGCGGTAAGGTCAACAGTGTTTCCCTGCGCTGCTCTGGTTTCGGTGTTCTGTTGCACCAGAAATGGCTTAGTCATGCTGGCCACATGACCCGGAAAACTGTCTGTGGACAAATGCCGGCTCCCTTGGCTCATCTGTGAAGCGAGATGAGCGCCGCAACCACAGAGTCATCTGCGACTGGACTTAACTGTCAGGGTTCCTTTGCCTTTTTAAATACCTGTTTAGGGATGCATTTCCTGACCCACTTTGTTTGATAAACTTTTTTGTTTAATAAAACTTTTCTCATTTGTTGATCAGATCCTGCCTGGGACTCTAAATCATTACATTTTCCCCTCACACAAGTCCCCCACTAGATAATCTGTGGTAAATTGTAGAAATTCGTGTAATTGGTATACCATGAGGTAGGTGCACTATATTTAATTGGGGACATTTAGTGGGAGTGGATCCACCCCATTATTAATTTGTAGCATTAAGTGGTGGGTCCGCTATATTTTAATGGCTTTTTTTTTGGTCCTGGTGCTTTTCCTGGGAAAACCTGTGTTTTACCATTGAATTGGTGCAAACAGCAATTGGGTTTTCCAGAGAAAAGTGCCACACTCTGACACAGAACTTTTAAAGTGCAAACCTGTGCCTGAAAGTGTGGTATAAAGGTAATCTGGATGAGCCCAAGTCCTTCAAGGAAGTGTAGAGGAAATAAACTCACTGCAGTTTTACAAAATTCTAACCAAGAACCTGGTGGTCCATATATATTATTGTAATTTTGCCAGGTAAATCTGAAAGAAGCTTAGGCTCAATGTACAATGCACAAAATTAAGGAAGTGGCTTCAAAAGCAGATATATGTCATATCAAGTCCTGATTGATTCAGAACACATCCTGGGTTCTGGACAGGTCAGTCTCCTGCTATTCCCTCTAGCAGCTGGCTTTTTCTGACAACTTCATTCCAGGGAATTTGAAAGCTGCTTTGCAAGAGCTAAAGCACTTTAAGTGAATGATTAATGGTTATGACTAGTGATTATGGCTGAAAATGATAAAGGACTTCCTCCCTGTTAAATCAAGTCAAAAGATTTTACTTTCTTGGGCTCCATGATCACTGCAGATGGTGACAGCAGTCACGAAATTAAAAGACGCCTGCTCCTTGGGAGAAAGGCGATGGCAAACCTAGACAGCATCTTAAAAAGCAGAGACATCACCTTGCCAACAAAGGTCCGTATAGTTAAAGCTATGGTTTCCCCAGTAGTGATGTATGGAAGTGAGAGCTGGACCATGAAGAAGGCTGATAGCCGAAGAATTGATGCTTTTGAATTATGGTGCTGGAAGAGACTCTTGAGAGTCCCATGGACTGCAAGATCAAATCTCTCCATTCTTAAGGAAATCAGCCCTGAGTGCTCACTGGAAGGACAGATCCTGAAGCTGAGGCTCCAATTCTTTGGCCACCTCATGAGAAGAGAAGACTCCCTGGAAAAGACCCTGATGCTGGGAAAGATTGAGGGCACAAGGAGAAGGGGACGACAGAGGATAAGATGGTTGGACAGTGTTCTTGAAGCTACGAACATGAGTTTGACCAAACTGCGGGAGGCAGTGGAAGACAGGAGTGCCTGGCGTGCTCTGGTCCATGGGGTCATGAAGAGTTGACATGACTAAACAACAACAACAACATAGCATAAAAACAAACAGAAAATCCAGGACTGAAAGACTATTTCTGGGCAGTTCTACATTTCCTAAGGACTGTACTAAAAGGAGACAACTGTCACAATTGCCTGCTTTAGAGGGATGAGAGTACGGGTAACTTCTTAGGCTTCTTTCTTTCTATGCAGCACATGCCCTGCTACCACTAACAACACTTTGTCCATGGAGAAATGAGTATCAACCCTTAAGTCAAAAATTGGTATCTCTGAATAGACAGCAGCAAGTTCACAAGCTACTTCCTGGGACTACTACGCATGGGTGCCATCATTTTACACCCTTCATGAGCACCCACCCTTGACTCGGTTTTCTGTTTCTACAGGCACCTAAAAGGCTCAATAGCTAAAAGACACCCTAATTTGTTGTTGTTGTTTATTAAATTTATTGGTCTCTGGATCATGGTGCCCTCCAGATGTTGGAAATTCCATAATTCCTGACCACGGGCAGTGTGTGGCTAGGTCTGATGAGCATTGCAGTCCAACAGCTTCTCAAGAGCACCAGATTCACTACCCCAACATAGAGTATACAGGTCAGCCTAGGATTGGAAAGATGCAAATTCAAATTCCAGTTAATACCATAGATACCCTCTTGGATGCCTTGATATTCATGCACACCTTTCCACCCCAGAGCTGTTTCAATACATTTTGCTGTCTGTAGAGAAGATGACCAACTAATAAGCCGTACTTCAACACTGCCAGCAAAACAGTGTCTTCCTACAACATCCAAGGGTAACAGGCTAGCTCAGGGGTCAGCAAACTTTTTCAGCAGGGGGCAGGTCCACTGTCCCTCAGACCTTGTGGGGGGCCGGACTGTATTTTGGAAAAAAGAAGAATGAATTCCTATGCCCCACAAATAACCCAGAGATGCATTTTAAATAAAAGGGCACATTCTACTCATGTAAAAACATGCTTCCTGGACTGCTGGCGGGCCAGATTTAGAAGGCAATTGGGCCGGATTTGGCCCCCAGGCCTTAGTTTGCCTGCCCATGGGCTAGTTGATGGGGAAGAAGGTAAGACAAGGTGCACAGGGCTTATTCCTCCAAAACCTAACAGGTGTTCCACACTCCCTTCCCTGTTCTACCTCTCTTCATACTCCTCTTCCATCTCATTTCAGGTCATTTTCTGACATGCTGTTAAAATATATTTCGTACAAGACAGGTCTGGGGAAAATGTATGAGTATAATGTAAAGGGTAAATGTGTGTTGTTTCTGTTTCCTCATTGGTTGCTAAATGACTAACAAACCATTGTACAGTGGTACCTCTGGTTAAGAACTTAATTCGTTCTGGAGGTCCGTTCTTAACCTGAAACTGTTCTTAACCTGAGGTACCACTTTAGCTAATGGGGCCTCCCACTGCCGCTGCGCTGCCACCGCACAATTTCTGTTCTCATCCTGAAGCAAAGTTCTTAACCCGAGGTACTATTTCCAGGTTAGCAGAGTCTGTAACCTGAAGCATCTGTAACCCAAGGTACCACTGTACTGGTTTTTGCAAGGGGGAATCTGTGTGCTAACAGGGTTTAGACATCAACCTTGCAAAGTAACACAGTAGATGAAACAATTCACCTCTTGTCATTTGGATGGAGGCTCTTCTCCATCTAATGTCTCCTGCCTGTGTTGTTGTCCTAAGCAACCCGCAAAGAACAGTTTGTGCCCGCGCCAGACCAATGAGGTCATTTCAGTTATGTCCCCCAAGTGGAAGGAAGACAGTGTCTTATCTGAGATCATCATAGCCAATAATGCCTTTGTCAATAATGGACTGAGAAATTAATCAGCCTGCTGCTCTTTGCTGCAATGATTCATGCCTGCTTGCTTCTAAGGAAACAAGCTGCCTCTGCTAGCTGTGGATCAATTGAGGACTGGATTCTTTTTTCAGAGGAAGCTCCCTTAAAATGAGTCTATTCTTTTTTTAAAAAAAAGTAATTTGCTTTTGTGACAAGAACAAAATAACGTATAACATCCAGAACATGAGGGTAACACATAGTTCAGAGCATTGGGTACATCTGTTTTACTGTAAAGCATTTGTTGTTCTTATGACCAGAATTCTCCTTTTGGGTTGACAGTGTCATCTTGTATAGTCATTCCACAGGAAGCCATGCATTGCTATGTATTTTATTTTAAAAATGCCATGTCACTTGAAACTTCCCTTTTGCCTTTTAAAAATCACCACTGTCTTTCACCTTGTGTCTCACTTTTTCCCCATCAATGCAATTGTCCAAGCTGGTGCCATTCGGATAGCAAGTTGTCTCAAATCTTTCCACCTTCTAGGTACTGTCAAGCCTGCTACTAATATAAAACTATTGCTCTATCTGGTTCAGTATTGTCTCTACACAGTATTGTCTCTACATTTTCCTACTCATATTGAAATACTGCCCCTCAATGAGGCCAAACTTAGATTCACAAAATGTTTAGGGGTATGCGTACCCCTGTGTCCCCCCCCCCCAGAAAAAATGCACTGGTTTCAGGCAAGGATATTCCCAGGTATACCACAGATATGTACTACATATCTCTGTATATGTATGCTGTAGATCAGGGGTAGGCAACCTAAGGCCCAGATGTGGCCCAATTGCCTTCTAAATCTGGCCCGCAGACGGTCCGGGAATCAGCATGTTTTTACATGAGTAGAATGTGTCCTTTTATTTAAAATGCATCTCTGGGTTATTTGTGGGGCATAGAAATTCGTTCATTTTTCCCTTCAAAATATACTCCGGCCCCCCCACATGGTCTGAGGGACAGTGGACCAGTCCACGGCTGAAAAAGTTTGCTGACCCCTGCTGTAGATCAAATCTATCTTAACTAGTCCTCATGTCCCCTTTTCTTCATAACCACATCCGCTTTCTTGATGATAGTACATTATGAGGGGAAATGGTTGAGCGGTGTATGTGTGCCACAGTTGCACACATCTGCACACAGCCACCCACTGTGTTCGATTAAAAGTTTACCTAAAATACTGAAGTTCTATAAGCGATGGAACTACTTCAGTTGAAAATATACAAGGCCTCAAGTCTGACTTTATTCTCTGCAACAGTACTGTAGTAATATTTGCGGGAACAGAGTGCCTCGCAGAATAGTGTCTGAAGTTGCAATTCTAGACCCTTGCCTGGGAGTAAGCCATATGTAGGATTGCACTGCGCAAGACAGTTAGGATTGGTGCAACATAAAGCAGAGATGAAGGGTGACAAACCTGAGCATAGGAGCCAACTCCTAGGGGCCATGGGAGCCTCCCCAAAGTTGATGAGCATTGCCATACAATGGTGTGCATGCACCACATTATGTGATCAATTATGCAGGCATGCCCTCCAATGTTTCTCGGATGAAAATAGGGACGTCCCATTCCATAATGATCATTTTACTATTTATACCCCATGCATCTTACTGGGTTGCCCCAGGCACTCTAAACTTCCATATAACACCGGTCTTGAAAGACCTACATTGGCTCTCAGTACGTTTCCGAGCACAATTCAAAGTGTTGGTGCTGACCTTTAAAGCCCTAAACGGCCTCGGTCCAGTATACCTGAAGGAGCGTCTCCACCCCCATCATTCCGCCCGGACGCTGAGGTCCAGCGCCGAGGGCCTTCTGGCGATTCCCTCATTGCGAGAAGCAAAGCTACAGGGAACCAGGCAGAGGGCCTTCTCGGTAGTGGCGCCCGCCCTGTGGAACGCCCTTCCAGCAGATGTCAAAGCGATAAACAACTACCTGACATTCAGAAGACATCTTAAGGCAACCCTGTTCAGGGAAGTTTTTAACGTGTGATATTTTACTGTATTTTTGCTTTCTATGGAAGCCGCCCAGAGTGGCTGGGGAGGCCCAGCCAGATGGGCGGGGTATAAATAAATAATAATAAATAATAATAATAATTATTATTATACAGGATTGCCTTCAGATGCCTTGGGGGTTGGCTAACTAACATACCCTCCAGCATTTCTCCAATGTAAATAGGAAAAGTGGGTCATTCCAGGATCAAATCAGAAACCAGGACATCTTCTCTAAATCAGGGATGTCCCTAGAAAATAGAGACACTTGGAGAGTGGGGCTTACCTGGGCCTCCAAATATTTTATTCAAGTTGGCATCCCTGAACCTGAGTTGTATATTCTCTCTTTTTAGTCCTACTTTCCATATCACTGCTGCTTTGCAGTCATCCCCACAACAGCCATGTGAGAGAAATCCATTAATCATCCCAGAGCTATATTCAGCATTTTAAATGCCTGAGCCTAAAATTTTACTGCTGCTGCTCTCCCCCATTCTTGATTCTGACCTCCTCCTTTGAGGATATGCTTCAAGTTCAAATAGTTCCAGGTTTAATTCCACAGTATTATCTCTAGGTAGGCCCAGGAGAGATCCATGTCTACAACCCTGGTGACATGGGTTGCCATCCAGTTTGCACAATACTGGGCCAGATGGAGGTCAATGGTCTGACTGAGTACTGTACACAGCATCTTCCTATATTGCCCATCTTCTGATTGACCTCATCAAGCAGAGAAGTTACTCCAAGAAGGAACTAAGCACATAAATTTCAGGCAATCTTTCTGTAGGGTGGCATCACTTTGCCCAAAACAGCTCTGTTCTAGAACTCCACCAGACAGTCTAGCTGAAGTTCGCACTGTGGAAGAGGTACTTGCCTGCTCCACCACTGCAGGATATTGGACAGAAATGAAGTATTCACTGAGTCAATTTTATATCGGTGAAGCTATGATATACAGCTGATAAGCAGACTGACAAAATCCAGAAAAGGCCAAGTGAGGCCCACCATTTCCATGAGGGATGATGCTCCATCTAAGCAAGTTCTGGTCAATCTTTGACCTTCCAGATGTTACTGAACTACAACTTCCATCATCCCTGGACACTGGTTATGTTTGCTGGGTCTGGTGGGAGTTGCAGTTCATTCAAAACTACTAGGCCAAAGGTTCACCACACGTGATTGCCTGGTGTGTTGCTGTTGCTCACTGAGAGGGAGAGGTGGTGTGGATGTCAGCATGGTGCAAATCCACTGGCAGAGCCAATCCAACATTTCTGCCAGTGCATGTACACTGTGCCAATTGCCTTCCACCTCACCCCCTCTACTTTCCAGTAAGCAACTGTAACTCACTTGCCAGGGAGCCTAGTGGCTTCACCCCTCCTGGTGACCTACTTCTGCATCTGCAAAACATCAAACCTGGAATTTCCACACAGCCATCATGACTCAACCAACGAGAGACCACTCATTCATTAGTTTCCTTTTTAAAGCTACTCTGCATACTAACTGAGAAATCTTTCTCCACACATGAACAATTTAGGTAGCCAAAACTGTAACATCCATGTACAAAAGGATCATCAGGGCTTGGTTTGAAGGAGGCACAGGAGTGAGGAGAACTCTAAGGAGAGGAATCCAAACAGTCCACTAAGGATTGAGGATACAAAATGCTGACTGCTTTTGAAGGAGCAGAAAACAAGAGAAGATGAAATGGAAGTATCCTCAAGGATGTTGCTGGCTGGTTGGCTGGCTGGAACCCTGAACAGGCACATTCCACACTACACCATTTTGTTGCAGGACCCTGTCTAAGTTAGCAGCCATCCCCATTGTGTGGCAGTGAATTCCATACATTAAATTATACTCCATGCTGTGAAGCAATTTGTCTCTCCTAAATTGGAAGCCCAGTGGTTTTACTTGATGACTCCAAGTTCACTATGCTTAAAAATCCTTTTCTCATAGTGAAGGGCCATTCCTGCTCCCCATTTAAAATTGTCCCTTTGTTTCTCTGTTTAAGATAAAATGTAGATCGTGGATGAGCTTCTGAACAGCTTTGATGCTACAAAGTACAAAGGTCCATATTTTTTGCACCATAACACTCACTTTTTTCCTTCCAGAAAGTAAGGGGAAATGTCTGTGTGTGTTATGGAGGGAATGCCTATGGGTGGTGGTGATGGGGGATCTGCTGCAGTCGTGAGCAGAGGATCCATGGTTCCCCTTCCTTCCCTCCTCCGTGGCTCGCTTTGAAACAGCAAAGCGGGAGAAGAGCCGCTGAATGGGGAGGAGAGAGGGAGAGAGCCTGCTTCTTTAAAGGAGCAAAGCGGGAGAGGAGAGGAGCCGCTTACACTCCTGTCTGATTGGTTGCTTTAAAGCAAGCAGGCTCTCTGTCCCTCTCTCCTCCCCACTCAGCTCGCTACATAGCAGCAAAGTTTTTCAGCTCGCTAAGCCGGGGATGAGCGGGGAGGAGGGAGAAGAGCAGAGCCTGCTTGCTTTAAAGGAGCAAAGTGGGAGAGGAGAGGAGCCTTCTCCCCTTATACCCCTCTTCTGCATTATTAGCAGCATCCTGCTCCTTGTCCCTTGAGTGCTTTTCCTTCCCTCCCCACTTAAAACATGGTTACAAAGCACGGATCCACATGGATCCTCCGGATTTTTGCACTGGGTCACCCCAAATCCATCATCAGATCACATGTCTGTGGCCACAGCATGAACCACAAAAATCATCCACTGTTTCATTTAGAATATTTTTTTTTCTTGTTTTCCTCCTCTAAAAACTATGTGCGTGTTATGGTCGGGTGCGTGTTATAGAGTGAAAAATATGGTACTTGCTTAATTTTGGGCTAGACTTAACAGCAACCACTCAGTGCTATTGGAGGGGAAATGCAACTCTGTGGGGATCAAGAATTCTGAAGCTGAAACCAGGTCCATTCGGGGTGGGCAATACAGCTTCAAAGTAACAAATGTGAGATAAAACTACTCTATCTTTCTAACCCTTCTGATCCCAGCAGTACTGTGATACAACCTGTTGGCCTCTTCAGCAGTAAATAGATCAGAGGCACGTGTGATCCCACCCCATCTCAGAAATCCTGATGATGATTGGTTGGATCCAGACTGAGTGGCACTTAGTTGCCACTGAAATCAACTTAAGGCTGCATTCAAACATTCCCCCCTCCCTCAAAGAATTATGAGCACTGTAGTTTTTTTAAGGGTTGTTAACTTATCTCTGTTAGGGGTGATCTACACTACCCAGAATTCTTTGAGCAAAAGAAACTGCTTCGAATGTGCTTTAATGTGAATGGATTGTACACAGCCAGAGTCTCAATGACTAACAGGACTTTGGTGTAACGTGTGTGAGTCTGGACTCTGAAGGATCCAGCCCTACGCCTAGCAATTCAAATCTGGTTGTTTTTCTAGTTGGAAACTGCTGTCTGTTGTACAGAAGATTATACTACAATTTTTAAGAAAAGGAACAGGATATTTTCAATAATGACTTTATAAACCCCATGAATTCTAATGGAATTCAGTCTATGAAAGAGGTCTGCTGGTTTATTTCATATCCTCACTGTGTGATTTGGTAAAACTCTCACAAACTTTCAAACAGGAAGCACAGACACCATTTCCTCTGCATTTACTGTGGCGCAAACTGCGGGGAGGGGAGAATCGTCAGATATCGTGCCAAACAGGGTTTTAATGCAACATGAACAAAACAGGACTTCAAAGTGCTAAAATAGTTTGAAATGTGTAGTGAGGTTGGGGACCTGGAGCCGGAGACTAGAGTCCTACCTGCACATTTAAAACAGAGTTGTTAAGGAGAGCCTATTCCTCTCACAGATCTTCAATTCTCAGAGTTCCCTGGGAAGAGGGGCCAACTTTTAAACCACACTGAGAACTCCAGCTCTGCAAGGAGAACAAGGGTCTCCTAACAACTCACAGCACCCCTAACCTCCCAGGATTCTTTGGGGGAAAACCATGGCTGTTTATAGTAGTGTGATACCGCTTTAATTGTATGGTGCAGATGGGTCCCTAGGGCAATGTCAACAGGATCTAGGTACCCTCTTCTGTTGTGAGACTTGCACAAATCTGTGGGTTTGTTGGGTCTTGGGTGAGAGCCAGCATTGATGACAGTGAGAGACAGGATGCTGAGAGCTGTTTGCGGGGGGGGGGGAGTTTGAGATGGAAGTTCCATCTCTGTGTATTCACATTCCTGGCTTTATTGTGCATTTTTGTAACCGTTGTTTCATTTTACTGCAGACTGCTTAGGGACAGTTTAATATCTGAAGTGGTATAGGAATGGTCTAAATAAATAAATATTTGAGGCAACAAGTGGGGGGGGAGTGCTGTTGCGCTTATGTCCTGCTGGGGGGGGGGCGCGCTTCCTACAGGCATCTGGTTGGCCACTGGGAGAACAGGATGGGCCTGATCCAGCAAGGCTCTTCTTATGTCCTTGTGCCTTTACACCTGTGTGCGCGCGCATGGTGGTGGTTATAGTGGAGCAAAGAGCAACGACATGCAAGTAGCACATCATTCACAGAGCAGCAAACAGACACAAAACAAAGCACAGTGATCATTCACAGCTGAAACAATGGGCCATCATCCTGGCATTATTAAGTTAATTCCACGGTAATGTTGCTCCAACAACACGGATCTCCAGTCCTAGGGACTATTGTCTGCCTCCACTTTACCACCTGCTGGAATCTTAACTTCTCTCACCCCTGCTTATTTCCCCCCTCCTCCTTTTATTAAACTAGGAAGGCAATGGCTTTTACAAAAGAGGACATGAAGGATTCTACAACCAGGGGAATGCAGAGTTTGGAAACGCCTTAGACACGTGTCTTTTTAATCTTAATAGTCATAAGGTAGGAATTAACCTTTCAGGGGGCGGGGGAGCCTGGTTAGTATGCCGCAAAGTGAAGATTCGGGCAGAACATCACTTCACCAAAGCAACCCCCTCCTGCCAAATAAACTCGGGCTGGGGTAAATAAATAAAATGTTTAAAATTAAAATGCCTTGAACCATCTAACCGCACCCCCTCGGTTTGGAGAAAATAATAGTCGTCGTTTTATTTATTTTTTTGCCTTGAAGCAAACCTTCTCAAGGTGACTGCTCACCTTGGGATGAGAAACGCAGCAACGACCATCCTTTTTTCCTGGACGTTTGCCTAGGTTGCCAGCCGCCCGGAGAAAACACCGCGGAAATTCACAGCGATTATTAATATCCTTACCTGCGGGAGTGCTGCTGCTGCTGCTCCCGACGTCCAAGACATCCCAAACAACCAGCAGGAGAAGGAGGCGAAGGGAGTGCAACGCCACGAAGGCGCTCATACTTGCTTGCAGCCGGCAGAAGCTTCTGCAATAGCACTGCAGTGAGGTCTGGCCGCTTGCTCCGTTGCGCCCCGCCCGGCCGCTCCAGCTAGCAGCGCCTCGTTCTTTGAGAAGGGTGTTGCCCTGGAGCTGTACTAATAACGGGAGACTGACGTCAAGAGGAGCAACCAACCAGCGAATCGTCGGGCAGGTGCGAAAGGGAAAGTGTGGCCATCGCGCAGCTGTTTAGAACCGCCGAATCTTTCTGTGAATGAATGAATGACTAGGGAGTGGTTAGACTCCCTATGTTCCAATCCTATGCATCCTTACTCAAAAGTAAGCACAACAGCACAACAACAATTCCAGGTGCATTTAAAAAATAAATATAAATAAATCTAGGTTCACTAAGACAGATCTGGCTGCCACTAGGATACCTGTCTTTTATTATTATTATTAAGCTGCTCTTTTAGCATTTGACTTTCTCAAAAGTCTTAATTTGTATGTGATGATAAAAGACTGGATTGGCAATGTTGCCACTGTATTGCGTGTTTTTTTTTTGCAGCCATTTTGAAAGGACCTTGGTTCAAAAAAATAATAATCAGGTTTTTTTAAATAAACCAAACCAAAATCACTTAAATCTGTTCAAAAAGGCTACCAGCAACTTCTTTCTGTTTTCTCTTTACAGTCATAAAGTTGGAAGGAACCTCTATGTCTAGTCTGAATTTTGTTTGTTTCTAGATTCAGGTATAATAATAATAATAATAATAATAATTTATTATTTATACCCAGCCCATCTGGCTGGGTTTCCCCAGCCACTCTGGGCTGCCTCCAACAAAAAATCTGCATGCACACAAAAGCTTATACCCAGAACAAACTTAGTTGGTCTATAAGGTGCTACTGGACATTTTTATTATTGTTCTTGTTGTTGTTTGTTACTTTCTGGGTTTCATTTAGGCAGGAGAGGAAAAGTAACTAATAAATAGAAGAAGTAATAATAACCTGCATCTGCATTGCAGGGCACAATCAGTGTAGATTTACTGATCAATGGCCAACTACTTAAATAAATCCAGTGAAGGTTTTGTTATAGGACTGGGAGTTGGTTAAGCATCCCTTATCCATGACTTAAGAGTTGGCTGTATTGCCATAGACACAACTAACCAGTGATGCATTTAGAGAGAGATGGCAGGCATTGCCACCTTCTCACCTGGCTGGAGGCCACATCATCTGAGGTGTAGGAGAACAATAGACCAGGGACTATTTTTTGGCTAGTCCCATTGAAAGCTGGGAAGACACAATGGCTTGACTTCTCGCTCCTTGCTGAACTCGCCAAGAACTCCAATGGGAGAGGCAAGATCTGATGCTCTGATGCTCAGCTTGAATATATGTGTAAATAAAACCATATTTAATAAAGACACCATAGCCATAGTGACTTTCATTCCAAGGAAATGAAAGCAAAGGTATAAGTTGGTACCCCTGAAGTCTCTCACCACTCAGAGAAGTGCGTGTATCAGTATTTTTGCATGTATGCTTGAGGCACCACAGAACTAACCTCACAAGGTTACAAAGAAGAGCCCCTCTGGATTAAACAAAGAGAAATCTTTTTCCCAGAATGCTCAACCATATAAGCAGGGACTGAAACAGGACAGCAACACAAACACACACACCCCTCCACTGGTATTGTTTGTTTCCCATCAACAGGTATTTAGTGGCTCAGCAGTCTCTGAAGATAGCTATCCTGGCCATTGATTGACCAAGTCCCTTTGTCTTTGAATTAGCCTAATCCCCTGCTGATGCCTATTACATCTCCTGAAAGTGGAATTCCAGGCATTTATGTGGCTTGTGTGAAGATGTACTTCCTTTTGTCCTAAACCACCAATCTAGTGTAGTGGAAGAGGGAGATATATATTTTTCTAAACCTCCATCACAGAACCTCTTACAGCACAATCCTATGCAGTGGTACCTCGGGTTGCAGATACTTCAGGTTATAGACACTTCAAGTTACAGACTCCGCTAACCCAGAAATAGTACCTCAGGTTAAGAAGTTTGCTTCAGGATGAGAACAGAAATCATGCGGCGGCAGCGGGAGGCCCCATTAGCTGAAGTGGTACCTCAAGTTAAGAACAGTTTCAGGTTAAGAACGGACGTCCAGGACGAATTACGTTCTTCACCCAAGGTACCGCTGTATATGTTTACTCAGAAGTAAGGCCCACTGAATTCAATTCCCATGAAAATGGGCAATTGTACCCTGTGCCATTTCTACTCCAAAATCTGGCGTCCCAAAATGCTTTCACCTTTCCCTGCTTTGTGATCGAGTCTCTTATCTTGATCCACACTTTGATAATTTTGCTTGCTCTTTCCTGCATCTTTTGCAGCTCTAAAATATTCTTTTTTTTGGGGGGGGGGAATGCACAACTTATTCCCAAAGTCACTCCATTATATATTTCTATAAAGGCATTGCAGTATTATTCCCTGCTATAATTTCAGCCTTTTTTCCCCCCCTACCACTAAAGTTTTCATTGAGCTGTCCACCATGGTCTAAAAATTTTAAACACTTGATTTGATTTAGTTAATTAGTTAGTTATGAATGACATTTTGTATGCTGCTCCATAAAATGAGGCAGTGGTCTTCAGCTGGTGCATCGGGACTGCTATTGGCCTGCAGCCTAATCTAAAGTGGGTCATAATAGCAGCACTCCACCATATGATTTTTTAAAAAGAAAAGAAATGGGCTCTCAAATGTGTGCTCCAGTTAAACATGGGTCTCAGGTCAGAAAAGTTTGAAGAGTACTGATGTAAAGTACTCTGTGCAGCTAATTCCAGGGACTCAGCAGGGCTAACCTTTAATGCTTGCTGTAAATGTCAGAGCTCAGCCGTAAGCATTCTAATATTAAGAAAATAAGAATACCTCAGAGCATGCGCAGAGTGATTTTAACCTTCCTAATGAGATACTCTTGTCTCACCCAGTTCATCAAGATCAGGCATCCCCAAACTAGGCCCTCCAGCTGTTTTGGGACTACAATTCCCATCATCCCTGACCACTGGTACTGTTAGCTAGGGATGATGGGAGTTATAGTCCCAAAACACCTGGAGGGCCGAGTTTGGGGGGTGCCTGATCTAGGTCAATGGTTTCCTAACTTTTCATTCCATTGCCCGCTTGCTTGCATAAACTCATAGAGGGGGGAGGCAGCAGGTTTCAGCAAGAGTAAGAAGAAGCAGCAGAGCTAGCCCTTTGATGGGAAGGAGGCAGTTGAGGATTTCACTGGGTGATTTACAGGGTTTCTGTCTCCCAGTTGTTTCAAAGCAACAGCAACAAAACAGCTTTTCTCGCTAAAATTAGGCTGCTGAACAGGCTTAGCAGGAGTGGACTTTACATGAAAGCTTTTTGAGCTCAGGGTACAGAACTGATAGCCTCTTCCCAGGCTCAGGGACATTCTGTTTAATTTCCAGCTCTGGTTATAGAGTTGGAAGGGAACTTAAGGGCCATCTAGCCCAACCCCCTGCAATGCAGAAGTCGTTGTTGTTGTTATCATTATTTTATTTATACCCCGCCCACCTGACTGGGCTTCCCCAGCCACTCTGGGTGGCTTCCAACAAAATATTAAAATACAGTAATCAGCAACTAATCACAGGTTAATAGACCTTGGAGTTTCTAGTGCTAAATGTGCATTCTCTTCGGCTGTCTTGTCTTTCTTTAGCTGTGAAGCCAGTCGCACCAAATGATCCTGAGGTCTGCTCAGCCTTGCTCAACCTGGACCCGGCTGGAAGTGGGCAGCTTGGCCTGAGTCTGGAACTCAGCAAGGAATGAGCACAACCTGCCTCTCTCTGCCTCTTGCCATATGCACAGCCAGTGATGCACAGCTTGGTTTCATGTGGTGTAGAAGTTAGAGTGTTGGACTAGGACCTGGGAGACCAGGGTTCAAATCCCTCTCATCCATGAGGCCCACTAAGTGACCTTGGACTAGTCACTATCTTTCATTCTAAGCTACCATGCAGGGTTCTTGTGTGGATAAAATAGAGAGGGGAGAAGCTTCAACTTACAACCACCTTCGGAAAGGTGGTTGTAAGTGTAGTAAGTATGCAAGCAAACATTCACAGTATAGTCTGGCAAGTACAGTGGATGCTCAGGTTGAGAATGTGATCCGTGCGGGACACATGTTCGTAACCCGCAGCATTTGCAACCCGCGTCTGCGCATGCGCGGGTTGCGGTTCGGCAGTTTGGCGCATGCACAAAGCGCAATTTAGTGCTTCTGCGCATGCACGACTGCCAAACCCGGAAGTAACCCGTTCCAGTACTTCCGAGTTTCAGCAGTCTGTAACCCAAAAAAACACAACCTGAAGCGGCTGTAACCCGAGGTATGACTGTATTCCGAGCACTAAATACATTGTAACATAAAAGCAGAATAATGTTTCCATCTATTCTTTTTGACCCCTTACCATACCAGTGCATACCCTCCACAGTGATGGACTTTAGTATTAAAGTTTTGCCTTTGCAATCAATGGGTCATGAGTTTGCACAAAAATACCTTCAAGCAAGCACTTAAGGTTCTTTCAGACCATTTTTGTTTTGAAATTCCAAGGCAACGTGGAACCATTCAGACTTTTATTTATAAGCATAATCCATTAAACCCCACATTTTGGCATCCAGTGGTGTCAGCCTCTTGTGGCATCGAATATACAAGGAGAGAAGCAGTGACTAAAGAACAAAGCAAACCTAAAAGGAAAGGATTATATAGAAAAGAGAAGCAATTAAAAACATCTAAACCAGGGATTAAAAATGGCTGAGGACCAAATTCAAAGGCCCATTAAAGGTCCTGGAAGCCTTCCCATGCAGTCCTAGGGGTATAAAACATTGACAAGCCTTTTAAAGGAAGTTGAATTGCAATCCCTATAAACAGTGCTATTTTTCAGCTGGAGGATGTCGGAGTGCAGTTCCAGCACCTCTCAGGTGTGCACCATTGTAGGCCACCGCTCTTCTTGCCCGCTTCCTGCCTTTATGTGCTTCTGAGAAGCCCAAAATGAACATTTCAAGTCAAAACTGAAGATGGCCACTTCCGGAGGCGGCGCGAAACAGCAATGGCGGTCCTCTTCGTGCTCTGAAGAGGGGCTCCGCAGAAAAGGGTCGTTCGCTGCGGCATAGCGGCGACCCATCAAGAAAAACCATGGGCAGAGTGAGCTCGTGGCCGTGGGACTCGGCGGGCGCCAGAAGCCCCCCCAGAAACGGAGAAGGAACCCCGTAAGGGGCTCCGGAACGTGAAAGGGGGAGCGGCGCTGTGAGTTCATCGCTCTTTCTGCGGAAAGCAAAGCCGCGCGGCTGCTGCTGATGAGCGCCGACCTTTCTTCTTGGAACATCAGATTTGCAACTACAAGCCGTGAGTAAGGGGACTTAAAAATTATCGGGACTAAAGTATTTAATTTGGCTGAAAACGGGAAACGTAACCAGGAAGTCCGTTTCCCGACCGTGCTAAAGAGATCAAAGCAAAGTTTGACAAGCGGGAAGCGCTTTGAAAGAACTATAAAAAAGATTGGATTATCGTGCAGACTATTGAACTTTTGGCAGGGATTAAAAGAGACAATTTCGGAGTATCTATGCTGATTTTCTGACTGGATCTTCCTTCTTCTTTTGGGATTTATAAATAATTGAAGAAACCAAATCTGTGGGCTGCCAGGGTAAAGAAGAACTGTCAAACTGCCAAACTGCTGATATTGTTTTTAAGGTTGAAAGTGTTGCATGTAAACGTTACACCATAGAAGAAATAGGGAAACTGTTTCTTGCACCCTCTCTGAGACTTTGTATTAAGTTGGGGAAAGCTTAATGCTAACAAGAAACTAAAAGACCTTTTAGAACTTCAGTTGTTTCTTCTTTGGATTATTGGGACTGTAAAGAAGGAAAAACCTCTTTCTTTCGGTTGAACTTTATTACTCCCCCTAGAGGACTTTGGATTTATAATTCTCTGGGAACTATATTTTGTTTTGATTCTCTGCTGCCTGGTTGTTTATACTTTGGAACTGTCTCTCTCATGGGAACACATACAGTCTGACCTTGATACACAGACGGGATTGGAATGAGTGACGCAGGGAAAACAAGGCTGGCTAAAATAATGGCAAAACAATTGGTACAAACAACTTTGACTTCCCAACCACGTAGATCATCTGTCCCAGCTGTTCTAGAAATACAAAAAGGGGCTGTTGAGCAGACATCTACAGGGGATATGGCTTCAGGAGGATCTGAAAAAGTTTTAAATCAGATCCTAGAACAACTGGCAATTCTAAATAAAAAGGCGGACGAACATTCGACTAAAATTGATCAAGCCACATCCTCAATAAATAAATTGACTGACCAGGTGGCTCAACACACACAAGCAATTGGGAATCTTCAAGAAGCAACAGCAGAGAATCACAAACTGGCTGAGGAAGCCAAACAAAAAGCAGAGGAAGCCAACTTGAAAGTTGAGGCATTAAAGGTGGAGGTGACGCCGTTGCATAAACAGATTAGTGAACAGCAGGCCTACTGGTCGATGACTGAACTGAGAAATCGGGAAAGCAATCTTAGACTTAGAGCTATTCCAGAACTTGAACAGGAAGATCTGATTGGTTATCTGACATTAGAATTTTCAAAGTTCTGGGGTATTGAAGAGGATAAGGATTTTAAAATTGTGACTGCTTTCAGATTGGGAAGAGTGATGAGGAGGGATAAACCCAGAGACTGTTTGATCATTTTAAGATCTAAGCAAGAGAGAGATAAAATATTAGGCCTTCATTTTGGAAAATCACTTGACATCCACGGCAACAGAGCTGAAATTTACAGAGACATACCAAAACAGCTTTTGGATCTTAGAGCGACGTATATAGAACTTGCAAAATTACTGAGAGGCAACTCAATTCCTTATAGGTGGGAGTTTCCTCAAGGACTATCTTTTAATTTCAAAGGAAAGAAAGTTAAAATTAGAACAGCAGAAGACCAACAAAAGTTCTTGAACGACCACGAAGAGGATCTACAGAAAGGGACAACAGGAGCCTGGCCACCGCCACCGCTTACACCTATACTGGCACCTACTCCCTCGGGACCAGAGGACCAAAAGAAAGGGACGTCACCACAGGACCAATAGATTGACCCAGGATGTCTCTGCAGCTTCTTAGTTGGAATATAAATGGCGGAAATTCCCCAGAGAAAAGAAGAAGAATTTTTCATATATTGAAAAAAGAACAATTGGACATCATCTGCTTGCAGGAAACACATGTGACCAGGCTCCATAGAAAAGTCTTGATTAATAAAAGATTAGGCCAAGAATTCATCTCATCGGATAAAGTAAAGAAAAGAGGAGTGGTGATTTATGCAAAGGAGAGCCTGTCACCAAAATTTTTATTCAAAGATGAGCAAGGAAGAGTTTTGGCTATTGAAATACAGGCCCAAGGAGAAAAATTTTTGCTATTAGGAATTTATGCACCGAACAAGGGGAAATCAGAATTTTATAGGAAACTGCATGAGACAATCCTGGACTATTTGGACTACACCAACATCATTATGATGGGAGATATGAACGGAGTGGTCTCTACAAATATGGATAAGTCACAAGACCTAAGTCTAACAAAAGATGGCAGACTACCCAAAACTTTTTTTGAACTAACTGACAATATGGACTTAATCGATATTTGGAGGACTAAGAATCCCTTAGGTAGAGAAGGAACTTTCTTTTCTGAGGCTCATATGTCATGGACAAGAATAGACCAAATATGGAAAACTAGAAGGCTGGCACCTATGATTAGAAAAGTGGAAATCTGCCCAAAAACTTGCTCCGACCAGAACGCTATGACTTACTCCAATCGGCTCCTTTAGATGGAAAATGAATGACACCCTATTAAGAGATCAGGAGATTGTGAAGAAGGCCCAAAAAACCTTGAAAGATTATTTTGAAATAAATTTGAATACTACGGTGGAAAGGAGAACAATCTGGGATGCAAGCAAAGCAGTTATGAGAGGGTTTCTGATACAACAGAACACGATAAAGAAAAGAATCTGGAATGGGAAAAAAGATAAGATTTTAGAGAAGATAAGAGATGGAGAGAAAAAGTTGAGATCTAAGCCAAAATCGAAGGAGATCTTGAGAGAAATTAAATTTTACCAAGCACAGTACGCGAAACTGATAAATCAAGAAGTTGAGTGGAAAATTAAACAAATGAAACAAAGATCATTTGAATCAGCTAACAAGTGTGGGAAACTATTAGCATGGCAATTGAAAAAGAGACAAAAATTGAATACAGTCACCAATCTAGAGATTGAAGGGAAAGATATCCAGAAACCCGAAGAAATTAGGAAGTGTTTCCAGAGATATTTCAAAAAGCTCTATACTCAAGGGCCACAAGAGGAGAAGGAGATAGACCAATTTTTGAAAACAAATGGTTTACCAGAACTTGCCCAGGAAAAGAGAACAATCCTGAATCATAAAATAACACAACAAGAAATAGAGGGTGCCATCCAGAATATGCAACTAGGCAAATCTCCAGGTCCGGATGGGCTTACCTCCAAGTATTATAAGTGTCAGGGAACTGCCATCGGAAGGACAGGTGGTGAGAAGGCTTCAGGAGAATAGGAGAGCCTCTTCTTCAGCAGAAGAGGGAACCAGTAGGGGGAGTGCGGGAGCTCCAAAGGAAAGGGAGTCGGAGGGGAGGCTCTGGGATACTTCCAGTGAGAACAGCGAGGAGGTATCAGAACAGCCCTTAAGGACTCCCACCCCCCGCCGGAAACTGTCACGCAGGGAATCCAGGAGGCGCATGTCTGTGAAACAGCTTTTATGTTGGAAACGCTTCCGCAAACGCCCACTGTCAGATTCTACCAGCGACTGAGGGAGCCATGCTCAAGGGCTCCTCTCAAGGCAGGGTTTCACTACACTGAGTGAGCTCTGAGGGATCGAGTTTCAACGCACAAGCAGCTCATTATCCCACCACAGCAATCTGACAGTCCCTGAAAGCAGCTTGTGCAAAGAGAGGCATCATGAGCAACCCAGCCGGAGCCGGAGATGGGGGAGCAGCTGCAGCCGGTCCTAGCCTGGAAGAAAGGTACAGGATGTTGGAGGTACAGTTAGCTCTGCAAACGGCGAGGTTGGAGGAGAGGAGGGCTCATGATGCAGAAAAGGGGAAACCCGCCCAGCTCTCGAGGAAAGTGCCAGGACTGGTGCAGAAGTTTGGGGGTGATCCCAGGAATTATCAAGCCTTCAGGACTGAGATGCAATATGCCCTCAATCTGCAGTTTGATGATTTTCCTGATGAGGATTCGAGGGTTGCTTTTGTGATTGGGCATCTCGAAGGCCCGGCCAGAGATTGGGTGAGACCACTAATGGCAGCCAATAATGAAGCCCTAAGGGACACAAGGAAGTTTTTCCGCGCCATGGATCTGATGTTTTCCAGCGAGATTGAGCAGGGAGTGGCGCGCAGGCAGTTAATGGCGTGTAAACAAGGGAACCGATCTGTCCGTGAGTACTGGACTGAGTTCACCATGTTGATCCATAAATTAGGATGGGATTTGTCAGCGGAACTGATACAAATGCTGTTCGAAGAAGGACTATCTTCGGCAGTGAAAGACGAACTTTCCCGGGGGCCCAGGGCGGAGTCTATGGACCTTCTGACTAAATCAGCGCTGGCCATAGGCTCACGCCAGGAGGCCAGAGCCTTGGAGAAGCGGGAAGGGAAAGGGGAGCGTTGGAGGGATTTCCGCATTCCAGAGATGCCAGAGCAGCCTTCTCTGCCAGCAGAGCCGATGGAAATCGGAACAGCGCGCGCGCGCGCAATTTCAAACCCCAGTGAAGGGCGGAAGAAGGAGGGAAAAGGCGCCAAGAAATGTTTTCTCTGCCAACAGCCAGGTCATTTTGCCAGAGTTTGTCCGCAAAGAAAGGAATGGCAAGGAATGGCGGGAGCTGTTGGGGAGGAGGGAGAAGGAGCTAAGGAGCAAGTAAAAGCCAACGCCTGGCTGCCACCGACGGGGCACAGCAGCCAGGCCAAGGAACAGTAAATGTGCCCACGCCAGAACCCCCAAGACCAGCTCTTGTAATAGAGGTATTGCTGGAGCTGGCAAACGGACACCCACTAAAAGTGAAGGCGTTACTAGACTCAGGCAGCTCCTGCAACTTTATGAGTAAGGAGTTTGCAGCCGCCCATCAGATACAAACCATTCCTTTAAAAAATCCCCTGCAGGTGACCACGATTGATGGGAGGGCGCTGTTGGGGGGAGAAGTAGACCAGCAGACTGTCCCCATGACAATGAGGGTGGCAAGACACACAGAACGGATAGCGTTTAATATAGCCACGTTGGGGATGAGCTGGCTAGCGCTGCATGATCCGCTTGTGGGATGGCATCAGAGGGTGGTTTCCTTTGGGTCAGCACATTGTATGGGACACTGCACAGAAAAAGGGGGCCAAGTAGGCACTCAGGCCACGTTAGCAAAGATAGAAGCAATGGAACAATGTAGGGTACCACGACAATATGCAGATTTTGCCGACGTCTTCAGCGAAAGGGAAGCAGATAAACTACCCCCGCACAGACCCTTTGACTGCCAAATCAACTTACTTCCAGGAGCGCAATTGCCAGTAGGCAAGGTGTATGCAATGTCTGACAGAGAGATGCAGGAGCTAAGGGAGTTTATTGACAAAAACCTCAAGCGTGGGTTCATCAGGGAGTCACGAGCGGTGGGGGGTAGTCCAGTGTTCTTTGTAGACAAAAAAAACTCGGACAAACCGAGATTAATTGTGGATTTCAGGGCCCTAAACGCAGTGTCCGAACCCGTGAGCTTCCCTATGCCCAGAATCGATGACATTCTGACCCGGGTGAGAAAAGGGAAGATTTTTACCAAGCTGGACCTGAGGGGGGCGTATAACCTGATACGTATGAGAAAGGGAGATGAGTGGAAAACCACTATGTTCACCCCCTTGGGGGCATTTGAGTACTGCGTTATGCCTTTCGGCCTCCAGGCGGGTTCCGCAGTATTCCAATCATTCATGAATCACGTACTAGGACCATTGCTGTACAAGAACTGCGCTGCGTTCTTGGACGATGTGCTGGTGTACTCAGAGGATGAAGAGCAGCATGTGCGAGATGTAAGAGAAGTACTGAGCAAACTGCAAGAAAACCAGCTGTGGGTGAAACTGGAGAAGTGTCAGTTTCACACCAGGGAGGTGGAATTCCTTGGGTACCGGTTGTCGGACAAGGGGCTGGCCATGGATCCTAGCAAGGTGCAAGCAGTGCTGGAATGGAGGCCACCGAAAACTAAGAAAGATGTGCAGATGTTTTTGGGGTTCGGAAACTTCTATCGGAAGTTTATCAAGAACTTCGCCCATTTAACAGCCCCCATCACGGATTGTCTCAGCAGCAAGAAGAAATTTGTCTGGACGGAAGAAGCGCAGCGAGCTTTCGAAAGTTTAAAGAGGGCGTTTGCTTCGGAAGAACAACTCTTACACGTGGATCTGCAGCAGCCGATGAGGGTGGAAACCGACGCGTCTGACAGAGCGGTGGGCGCCGTGCTTCTGCAGCCAGGAGCGAATACGTCGGAATGGAGGCCGTGTGCCTTCTTCTCGAGGAAATTGAACAAGTCTGAGAGGAATTATACGGTGTACGACAGAGAATTACTCGCTGTCCACGAAGCGTTCAAGAGATGGAGACACCTGTTGATTGGGGCGCAACACAAGGTTCAAGTGCGGACAGACCACAAAAATCTAGAATACTGGAGAACAGCCCGAGTATTGAACCAGAGACAAGTAAGATGGGCGCAAGAGTTCTCCAAGTTCAATTTTGAAATTCGCTACGTGCCAGGGGCTGAGAATGTCAGGGCGGACGCTCTCTCCAGAAAACCTGAGTACTTGGAGGGGGAAGGAGGGGCGGAAGAAAGACATATCATCTCAGAGGACCACTGGGTTTGTGGGGCGGCATTGGTGGGGCAAAGAGAACTGGTAGAGGGTATTGAAAACGATGAATATGCCCAAGAGAAACTTAGGGAACTCAGGGAGACAGGTGAGGACGCAGGGGGGTTTGAGGAAAAGAACGGAAAACTATATTACAAAGGGGCGCTCTACATACCAGGTGGGGGACTGAGAGGGCGGGTGCTTAAACAGTTGCATGACAGCCCCACGGCGGGGCACTTCGGGCAGCACAAGACCATGTGGTTGGTTACCAGGGAGTTTTGGTGGCCCAAGGTGCGGGAAGACGTGCGGGAGTATGTCAGGGGATGCGACAGGTGCCAAAGAGCAAAGGGAGAGAGGTTGGCGCCAGCGGGGTTATTAGAACCTTTACCCACCCCAGAAAGGCCATGGGAGATGGTATCCATAGACTTCATGACCGATCTACCGAGATCCAAAGGGAAAACCGCGGTCATGGTGGTGGTGGATCTACTAACTAAGATGTGCCACTTTATAGCTTGTTCACATGCAGTGACAGCGGAAGAAACCGCAAGGTTGTTTGTGGAGCACATTTTTAGGTTGCATGGCGCCCCCTTGAGGGTTTTGAGCGACAGAGGAAAACAATTTACTTCTAGGTTCTGGAGGAAACTAATGAGCATGTTGCATGTGGAGGTAAGTTTTTCCACCGCCAGGCACCCAGAAACAAATGGGCAAGCAGAAAGGGCAAACGGGGTTTTGCAACAATATCTGAGGTGTTATGTAAAGGACAGAGAAACGGATTGGGTGGACTGGTTACCTCTGGCAGAATTTGCCTACAACAACGCGGAGAACGTGTCCACAGGGATGAGTCCCTTTCTAGCCAATTATGGGTGTCATCCTCGGGCGTTTCCAGGAGAGGGCGGGGGAAGGTGGAGTGTACCTGCAGCGGAAAATTTTGTTGAAGAGATGGAAGCGATCCACCGTCAGCTCCAACTCAACTTAGAGAAAGCCAAAGAAGAATATAAGAAGCAAGCTGACAGAAATAGGAGGGAAGGCGAAACCATAAGGGTGGGTAACCGGGTGTGGCTATCTACCCAAGGACTGCCGTTCAAGGGAGGGTGTAAGAAATTGAGACCCAAACGGTTGGGACCCTTTGAGGTCATACAGCAGGTCAACCCAGTAGCATTCAAACTCCGATTGCCCAGTCACATGAAATTGCACCCAGTATTTCACAGGTCATTACTGTCGCCATACAGAGAGGGGTGTGAGTGGGGGGAACATGAGAGGGAGGTCACCCGGACACCCGTCATAGAAGAGAGAGAACGCAACATGGATGTGGCAGGGATCATTGATTCCAGGTGGAAGGGGAATCAGGTGGAATACTTGGTAGAATGGGAGGGGGAGGAAGAGTCAGAAAACGCATGGGTACCGGCAGAGGAAGTCAAAGACGAGATTTTAATAGAAACGTTTCATCGGCGTTTCCCAAGTAAACCACAACCAGTGGCAAGGTTTAGGAGGGAACACTTCGGGACTACAGATGAGGAAGGGGAATTTGAAGGGTTCCCAGAGTCGGAAGTGGAGGTGGAAACAGATTCCGACGAAGAAGAGGAAGAGGGGGAAAGAGGCGGTAGGCCGTGGTTAGAAGTGTTTGAATCCTCGGAGGATGAGGGGAGTTCCTTCCAGGGATTTCCGTCCTCGCCGCCAGTAAGAGAAGAGGCGGGAGGGGGTGAAGGGGGCCCTGGGGGGGAGGTGGATGTCAGGGAACTGCCATCGGAAGGACAGGTGGTGAGAAGGCTTCAGGAGAATAGGAGAGCCTCTTCTTCAGCAGAAGAGGGAACCAGTAGGGGGAGTGCGGGAGCTCCAAAGGAAAGGGAGTCGGAGGGGAGGCTCTGGGATACTTCCAGTGAGAACAGCGAGGAGGTATCAGAACAGCCCTTAAGGACTCCCACCCCCCGCCGGAAACTGTCACGCAGGGAATCCAGGAGGCGCATGTCTGTGAAACAGCTTTTATGTTGGAAACGCTTCCGCAAACGCCCACTGTCAGATTCTACCAGCGACTGAGGGAGCCATGCTCAAGGGCTCCTCTCAAGGCAGGGTTTCACTACACTGAGTGAGCTCTGAGGGATCGAGTTTCAACGCACAAGCAGCTCATTATCCCACCACAATAAGATATTGAAAGATTATTCGATACAACCATTAATGGAGGTATGCAATCAGATTTTGGAGGGGAAGAAGGCACCGGAATCGTGGAAAGAAGCCTTCATCACATTGATCCCTAAAGTGGAAACTGAAAAGACTCAACTTAAGAACTACCGTCCCATCTCACTCCTAAAATGTGGATTACAAAATTTTTGCAGATATTTTGGCAAGTAGATTTTAAAAATAATAATAATAATAATAATAATAATAATAATAATAATAATAATAATAAATTTTATTTATATCCCGCCCTCCCCAGCCGAAGCCGGGCTCAGGGCGGCTAACAACATTAAAACAGTGTGACATTATAAACATTATAAAAATGAATTAAAATCAAAATTGATGGCAACCATAAACTAAAGCTTTGTAAAGATTGCCAGAGCAGGGGGTCAGGCTGCGCCCTGACCAAATGCCAGGTGGAACAGCTCTGTCTTGCAGGCCCTGCGGAAAGATGTCAAGTCCTGCAGGGCCCTTGTCTCTTGTGACAGAGCGTTCCACCAGGTTGGAGCCGCAGCCGAAAAAGCCCTGGCTCTAGTTGAGGCCAGCCTAACCTCTCTGAGGCCTGGGACCCTCAAGGTGTTTTTATTTGAAGATCGTAAGTTCCTCTGTGGGGCATACCAGGAGAGGCGGTCCCGTAGGTATTAAAAAGTATTAAATGAAGTAATTCACAAGGACCAGGCAAGCTTTCTCCCAGGAAGACATTTGTCTGATAATACTAGGAATATTATTGATATTTTGGAACTTTTGCAAACCAACATTAATACAAAATCAGTGTTAATTTTTGTTGATGCGGAGAAGGCCTTTGATAACATTTCTTGGAGGTTTATGAAGAAAAATTTGGAAGGGATGGGAGTGGGACGGGGGTTTGAAAATGGAATAGAGGCAATTTATTCAGAGCAGAAAGCTAAACTGATAGTAAACAATGTGGTGACAGAAGAATTTAAAATTGAAAAAGGAACACGACAAGGTTGCCCCCTATCCCCTCTGTTATTTATTTCTGTTCTGGAGGTGCTCTTGAACATGATTAGGGAAGACCGGTTGGTACAAGGAATACAGGTCGGAGTGAAACAATTTAAATTGAAAGCTTTTGCAGATGATTTGGTTTTAACACTACAGGAGCCAGAATCTAGTACGAAGAGAGTGTTAGAATTAATTTATGAATTTGGTCGGGTAGCGGGGTTCAAACTGAACAAGCAAAAAACCAAGGTTTTGGAGAAAAATCTGACACCTTTGGAAATAGATGGGTTTCAGAAAGAGACAGAGTTAAATGTTGTTAAAAAGGTAAAATACCTAGGGGTAAACTTGTCGGCCAAAAATTTGAATCTATTTAAAGATAATTATGAAAAATGCTGGTCAGAAATTAAGAAAGATTTAGAGATCTGGTCAAGATTGAAACTTTCCTTGTTGGGTCGAATTGCAGCTATAAAGATGAATGTATTGCCGAAGATGTTATTTTTGTTTCAGACCCTACAGATCGTGGACAGAGTGGAGTGTTTTGGGAAGTGGCAGAAAGATATTTCTAGGTTTGTCTGGCAGGGCAAAAAGCCCCGAATAAAATTTAAAATATTAACAGATGTAAAAGAGAGGGGGGGGGGGGTTTGCCCTGCCAGATTTAAGGTTATATTATGAAGCTGCGGCTTTCTGCTGGATGAAAGATTGGTTACTCCTTGAGAACACTGACGTCCTAGATCTGGAAGGGTATAATAATGTTTTTGGATGGCATGCATATTTGTGGTACGATAAGGTAAAGGTTCATAAAATGTTTAAAAACCATATTGTCAGGAAAGCTATATTTATGGTCTGGACAAAATACAAAGACTTATTGGAAGGTAAGACCCCGAGGTGGTTATCACCAGCGGAGGCCAAGGTTCGAAAAAAACCCAATATGGAGGCCGGATGGCCGAAATACTGGGAAATAATAGAAAAAATTGGAGATAATTGGAGGCTGCAGAGCTTTGAAAAATTAAAGAATAGGGTGCAAGACTGGTTTCATTATGCTCAAATTCAAGAGGTTTTTTAAGTCAGACAAAAAAATAGGATTCCAGGTGGAAAAATCGAAATTAGAGACAGAACTGTTAGAACCTAAGACCAAGGCACTTTCGAGAATGTATAACTTGCTGCTTAAATGGAACACCCAGGATGAGATAGTCAAATCAGCCATGATAAAATGGGCTCAGGATATTGGGTACAACATTATGTTAGAAGACTGGGAAAGGTTATGGACCACTGGAATGAAATTCACCGCATGCAATGCCCTGAAGGAAAATATTATGAAAATGATATATAGGTGGTACATGACCCCAGTCAAACTTGCAAAAATATATCATCGGTCTGATAATAAATGTTGGAAATGTAAGGAGGCTGAAGGGACATTCTTTCATCTTTGGTGGAATTGTCCAAAAGTGAAGGCCTTCTGGGAAATGATCTATAATGAGTTACAAAAGGTGTTTAGGTACACCTTCCCTAAGAAACCAGAGGCCTTCCTCCTGGGCATTGTGGACCAAAAGGTGTTAAAGAAGGATAGAACTTTTTTTATGTATGCAACTACAGCAGCAAGAATACTCATTGCAAAATATTGGAAGATACAAGACCTTCCTACGCTGGAAGAGTGGCAGACGCAGTTGATGGACTATATGGAACTGGCTGAAATGACTGGCAGAATCCGAGATCTGGGAGAAGAGACAATGGAAGAGGACTGGAAGAAATTTAAGGACTATTTACAAAAACATTATAAGTTGTATGAATGTTAAGAATCTGCATGACTTGGAAATTTTAGCTCCTGCAATTAGATTAGGAAAATAGAAAGTTAAGTTATAAGTAAGAAAAAGTTGAAATTTAAAGTTATTTTATGTATTATCTTAAGGTATAAATATTTGACAAAAGGTACTTTAAATTTAGAAGTAAAACACTCTGAAAGATATAAATAAGATACGAAACAAGGTAATAATTTGCTGATATGTTTATTGTAAAGAACGCAGGGTGAGGGAGATGTGGGGAAGTCTAGTTAGTAACCTAAAAATGTATTTTGAAAGTTGGATTGTTTTTCTTTCTTTCTTTTTTCTGGTTTGTCCTTCTTTTTCTTTTCTGTAAACTGAAAATGTAATAAAAATCTTAATAAATAATAATAATAAAAAAACTGAAGATGGCCAGCATGTTGATATATATATATATATATATATATATATATATATATATATATATATATAAAATTGTCCAGTAGTACCTGGTCTCTAAGGTGCTAATGGACAATTTTTTTTATTTTATATACAGTGGTACCTCGGGTTAAGTGCTTAATTCATTCCAGAGGTCCGTTCTTAACCTGAAACTGTTCTTAACCTGAAGCACCACTTTAGCTAATGGGGCCTCCTGCTGCCGCCGTGCCGCCGGAGCATGATTTCTGTTCTCATCCTGGAGTCTGTAACCTGAAGCGTATGTAACCTGAAGTGTATGTAACCCGAGGTACCACTGTATATATTTTGACTGCGTCAGACCAACACGGCTACCTACCTGAATCTGGCCAGCATGTATGAGTCCAAACTTCCTTTAAACTCTACCTAGCTCCTAGCTAGCTGCTCCTAGCCATGAATGGTCAAGCTATGGGGCACAACCAATTTGTATTTCCTTTTCAATTTGTCTCCCATGTAGCAGCTTTAAGCTTTCCAGTGGCTTTAAGCTTTCCAGCCAGGCCTCTACGTGAGGAGGAGGAGGAGGAGGAGGAGAAGAAGAAGAAGAAGAATTTGGATTTGATATCCACTTTTTTACTACCCTAAGGAGTCTCAAAGCAGCTAACCATCTCCTTTCCCTTCCTCCCCCACAACAAACACTCTGTGAGGTGAGTGAGGCTGAGAGACTTCAAAGAAGTGTGACTGGCCCAAGGTCACCCAGCAGCTGCATGTGGAGGAGCGGAGACGCGAACCCGGTTCACCAGATTACGAGTCCACAGCTCTTAACCACTACGCCATGCTGGCTCCTTCTGAGGGCCCTTCTGAGCTTCCCTAGCCATCCACTTGAATCTAAGAGAATGTGGGAGGTGGGGGCACTTTTATTTGACCTACTCCAGAACCAGGGGCAACCCCCCAAAAAGCTAGGGAGATAGTGTTATAAGAATGAGCAGGGTTTTTTTTTTTTTTACTTCTTTCAACAGCTTGCCATAGTTTTTAGCACCTCTATGGTCAGTGAGGGACGCAGGTGGCGCTGTGGGTTAAAGCCTCAGTGCCTAGGACTTGCTGATTGTAAGGTCGGCGGTTCGAATCCCTGCGGCGGGGTGCGCTCCCACTGCTCGGTCCCAGCGCCTGCCAACCTAGCAGTTCGAAAGCACCTCCGGGTGCAAGTAGATAAATAGGGACCGCTTACCAGCGGGAAGGTAAACGGCGTTTCCGTGTGCGGCTCTGGCTCTGGCCAGAGCAGCGATGTCACGCTGGCCACGTGACCCGGAAGTGTCTCCGGACAGCGCTGGCCCCTGGCCTCTTAAGTGAGATGGGCGCACAACCCCAGAGTCTGTCAAGACTGGCCCGTACGGGCAGGGGTACCTTTACCTTTACCTTTTATGGTCAGTGAACACGACTGTTGTCAAACCAGCATCTGTTCAGGGCTGCCCTGAGTCGCCTGGTGATTTACTGTAATAACTTCATGGTGAGTTCCTGCACTTACTTTTCTTGAAGAAAAAAAGCACTCCCTATAAACAAATATATGGTAAGTAGTCAAGGAAGGCAGACTGGATTGATGCAATTTAATCATGACCGTCATTTAATTCCCTCCCATACAATGAGATTTACTCTGTTCCTAGACATCCTCAGTTTAATCTTGAGGGCATCTTTAGGATGTGTGGTGAAGCTTGGGCCTCACGCAGGGTTTAGGGCCGATGCAGGTAATGTTCAGTCCCATTCAGCAATTGTACAAGCCAAGGATGATGGGAGTTGTAGCCCACTAAAATTGGGGCAGTTTGGTTACCAGAGATTGAGGGTCAAGGTCAGTCCATAATGCATACAGTGTTGGTGCTGACCTTTAAAGCCTTAAACGGCCTCAGTCCAGTATATCTGAAGGATCATCTCCACCCCCATCATTCTGCCCGGACACTGAGGTCCAGCACCGAGGGCCTTCTGTTGGTTCCCTCACTGCGAGAAGCCAAGTTACAGGGAACCAGGCAGAGGGCCTTCTCGGTAGTGGTGCCCTCCCTGTGGAATGCCCTCCCACCAGATGTCAAAGAGAACAACAACTACCAGACTTTTAGAAGACATCTGAAGGCAGTTTAGGGAAGCTTTTAATGTTTGATGTAGTACAGTATTTTAATATTTTTTTTGGAAGCCGCCAGAGTGGCTGGGGAAGCCCAGCCAGATGGGCAGGGTATAAATAATAAATTATTATTATTATTATTATTTATTATTATTATTATTATTATTATTATTATTATTATTATTAATAATAATTATTATTATTATTGTTGTTGTTATTATTATTATACAAAAAACAAAAAAAAGATAATTGAATGGATAAAAGTTGCATCTTCTTCAATTTACCTATGATGACAATATCTGCCCTCCCTTCCCCACAGGTGGTGGGGTTTGCGGCACAGAGTGGGGCTCACCTTTGACCCGCCCTCAGCCAGGGAGGACAATGGACGGAAGGACGGGGGTGGGCCTAAGGCCAAAAGAAAAGAGGCTGACTCCATTGTCCAAGCCTCTTTTGCTGTTCTTCCTTCCAGGATCGCTCACCCACCCTCCCTCAAATTAATAATTTCTTGCCTCCATAATTTCATCCTAGGTCAGCGGTCTTCAAGTTATTGATTCTTTCCTTACAGGCTAATATTTTGCATTCCAGGTCAGCAGGCACTGCTGCAGTCGTAAGATGGTTGCTGTATTCAGAACCGGGAAGGAATTTTCCCTGCATTTGCAGGTTTTGCCTTCCCTGTAGCATTTCGTCAGAAATTTGACGAAAGCAAATACATTATTGTCCTGAAGCTATCTTGTTTAAGCCACCTAGTGGTGAAAAGGCAGAACAGTTATTTAGCCACTCACCTACGAGGAAAGGTTGGTGTGTTTGGGACTTGAGCCATGATAGAAGTTTATAAAATCCTGCATGGATAGAGAAAAGTCTCTAGAACTCACAGGAATACAGTGAAGCTGAATGTTGGGAGATTCAGGACAGATGAAAAAAAGAAAGTACAGTGGTACCTCGGGTTAAGTACTTAATTCGTTCCGGAGGTCCGTTCTTAATCTGAAACTGTTCTTAACCTGAAGCACCACTTTAGCTAATAGGGCCTCCTGCTGCCGCCGTGCCGCCGGAGCACAATTTCTGTTCTCATCCTGAAGCAAAGTTCTTAACCTGAGGCACTATTTCTGGGTTAGCAGAGTCTGTAACCTGAAGTGTATGTAACCTGAAGCATATGTAACCCGAGGTACCACTGTACTTCACACAGCACTTCGTGAAACCACAGAACTCACTCCCACGCTACCAACTTGGGTGGCATTAAAAGAGAATTAGAGAAATTCATGGATGATAAGTATGGCTATCCTCGTGGTCAGCCACAGAGTGCTTCTGAATAGCAGCAGAAGAAGAAGAGTTTGGATTTGATATCCCACCTTTCACTCCCCTTCAGGAGTCTCAAAGTGGCTAGCATTCTCCTTTCCCTTCCTCCCCCACAACAAACACTCTGTGAGGTGAGTGGGGCTGAGAGACTTCACAGAAGTGTGACTGGCCCAAGGTCACCCAGCAGCTTCATGTGGAGGAGCGGGGAAGCGAACCCGGTTCACCAGATTACGAGACTACCGCTCTTAACCACTACACCACACTGGCAGCTGCTGGAAACTGCAGGAAAGGGGTTTGCTGAGCTTGCCTGCTAGGATGATATGAATATTCAATCCAGACCGACTGAAGCTGATTTGGAATTTATCTGAAATCCCTTGGGTAGGAGTGGGCCACATCATCCACCCTTCCAAGGGCCAGCATGGTCAGTGTATATGCAAACAAACACACTGCATACACATCCCTCATCCACAGGTATGCATACACAAACCATTTTCTCCCTCTCTGTCCCTTCTTCCTCTCACACTCAGGTTAGCCACTCCTGCCTCAGGGCACCATCAAAGTGAAGTCCCATTATCTCCATGGAAGAGTTAAGTACTGCTTACATTTATCTTGCTGAAATGAATGGGACTTAAGGGAAGGAGGAAAGATGCCTTGAGAGCCTTATCTTCCACTAAATGGTGGGATATAAATTAAGTAGGTAAATTAGTAACTAAGAGACCAGGATGCTGGCCTAATGAGGCTTTGGCTTCATCCAGCAGGACTCATCTTAAATTAAAAGTTCAGAATTCACTTTGGGCAGATTGCACCCCTGGAGTATAAATTTATACCCATATTGAACAAAACTGATTAATTTGTGGAGATCAGCAGACCCAGGTTGTGGAAGATGAGTCTTACCCTGGGTAAACCCCTTTCATTTTGTTAATGGTACTGAGAGTTCTTAGGATGATATGAAAGAAAGTACTGAAGACCAGTACTTTATTCTGGGGGTACACAGGGGTACGCATACCCCTAAACGTTTTGTGAAGCTTAGTACTTTTGTCCATTTACTGTATTTATTTTTCCTGATTTGAACTATAAAGTGGTGATTTTCTTGAGTCAAAATGAGATTACGGTGGAACCTTCGTTGTCAAACTTAATCCATTCCAGGAGTCTGTTCGACTTCCGGAACCATTAAAAAACCAAGGCGTAGCTTCCAGTTGGCTGCAGGAGCTTCCTGCACTTGACTAGAAGCTGCGTCGGATGTTCAACTTCCAAAAAGCGTTTGCAACTTATTTCTGGGTTTGCGGTGTTTGGGAGCCATTTTGTTCAGGAGGCAAGCGGTTCGAGAACCAAGGTACCACTGTACCCCTAAACACACACACTCTCTCTCTCTCTCTCTAAACGCTGCTGGAGACTCCCCATGCCTAAGTGAGTCCTCTGAATCAGAGTCCTCCTTGGGGTAACACTGGGACATGTTACTTAACTTCATTTATTTATTATTCATAACAATATTTGCGGGCGGCAATTTCATAAAGGACCAAAGTGGTTTACAGCAATTATATGAAGCCAGCTGGGGAACCTTGTGCCAGTCAATGCTTAACCTACCTCACAAGGTTATTGTAGGAATAACATAGGGAGGAAAACCCCAAGGATTGTGGTCCTTGGAGGAAAAGGTAAGATATAAATTTAATAATAAATAAATAGTACAATAAAAACCACACAAAATTTTAAAAAAACAGTACACCAGCTGACTACTAGAGAAAATGGTGTGTGTGTTTTTAACTGTTTAAGCATCTAATAGTTTATTGCTAAACAAGTCAATAACATATGAAAGTCTCTACTAAGAATAGAAATGTTTCTTGATTGTTTGCATAACCCTGTTGGCAAAGAAGAATTTTCAGCAAAAGTTTGAAAGTTAGGAGAGAGGGTTCATTCCACAGGACTGGGGTGATTAAAACCAAAGGCTTGGTTCCATGTCAATGTCAAATGAACCTCAGAAACTTTGAAACACCAGTAATATTGGTGTTGTGGGGATGAAGGACTCACACACACAAACACAAACTTTTTTTCAAAGAGGGCCAGATTTGCTGAAGTGAATGTGCGTGAGGGCCGACCAAAGTTGTTGAGCTATTCTTAGGATTGAAGTTGTGAGGGTTGGTTTTTTTAACAATTTTATCCCTGCCACGGGGGCTGGATTGAATTGACCAGCGGGCCAGATTAGGCCCCCAAAACGGACTTTGGACATGCCTGAACTAGGGTGAGGCCAGCAAGTTCAGAGGATCCTCTTTGTTGTGAGAGTTTTTGTGGTGACCTGTGAGTTTGTTTGGGCCCTGCCTGGGTGGAGTCCTGGGTGAGAACAAGGAGGCTTTCATACAGCAGCCCATAAACAACTGACTTTTATGGCAATGTTGACTCTTCCAGTAGCTCGGGAAAGTTTTAGATATCTAGGAGTACAAATTACCCATAATTTGAACAAGTTGTATCAGTCTAACTTAAAGTTATTTTGTACATCAAGCAGTATAGAAAAGTTACTTGGCTAGAAACATATTTTTTCGAAGGAGAAGCCTGAACAATGGTTTTTCTCTTCCTCTCTAGCAGCTTTACATATTAGCTCCAGGAGGGCTTCCAACTCTTTAATTAGCTGCAAGAAACCTTTCAGGGGACTCCTCCCATCTTGCTGCTGCCTTTCCCTAAATATTCCTTTGATCAATGCTTGACCTGAAGAAGTCTTGGCTCCTGCACAACAGTAGCACATCTTAAGAAAAAGGAGAAGAAACCAGAACAATCTTTCTTCAGCAGAGAGTACCCTCTGGCAAAGTAAATGCCAATTAGAGAGCAGACAACAGACCTTGTGTCTGTTGTGTCTGCAGACAACAGCCTCCACACCCAATAATGAGCCATTTGGTGATAAGACAGACTAGGGAAGTTTGGCTTTGGGTCAGACTGGAGTCAGGCAGCCAAATGCACTATTTCCTTGAACAATGTGCGGATGGCAGTGATTAGACAGTCTCCTTAATTTTACTGTTTTCAATACCTGCTAAAAACTCTTCTGGTTTTTTGTTTTGTTTTAATTTATTTATGTATAATCATGTACTGCATATTCGTTTTTTAAAACTGTTTATTTTCATCTGCCTTTGGATCATTTTATTAGGCCTTGTTAGTGTTTTTAGAGTCTGTAGATTTTATAGTACTTATGAATATTTTCTGTAATTTTATGTAAATGGCCCAGAGAGTTATTTTTATTGTTATTAAGCAATATCTAGAGCATAGGAAGGACAGATCCTGAAGCTGAGACTCCAATACTTTGGCCACCTCATGAGAAGAGAAGACTCCCTGGAAAAGACCCTGATGTTGGGAAAGATGGAGGGCACAAGGAGAAGGGGACAACAGAGGACGAGATGGTTGGACAGTGTTCTCGAAGCTACCAGCATGAGTTTGACCAAACTGTGGGAGGCAGTGGAAGACAGGAGTGCCTGGTGTGCTCTGGTCTATGGGGTCATGAAGAGTCAGACACAACTAAATGACTAAGCAACAACAACAAGAGCATAGGAAGATACTGAATCAGACCATGGGTCCATTTAGTTCAGTCCTGCCGCAGCTTTTCAGGGTCTCCAGCCCAACCTGGAGAATGAACCTGGGAATTTCACTATGCAAGGCAAGGCTGGAAAAAGAAACTGGAAGGGAGATGAGGTGTGATGGACCCTCTGCAAGGCTGGCTCAAGACATTTTGGCACCTGAGGCAAATCACAAAATGGTGGCCTCCTCCCCACCAGGGAAGAAGGGATGAATGAAGATCTACATCAGCAACAAGGGGGAAAATACAAGATCTGCACTGTGAATTTGTTCCTTCTTTGCTTTGTTACCGTCATAGCTGTCAACTTTTCCCTTTTCTTTCAAGGAATCCTATTCGAAACAAGGGAATTTCCCTTAAAAAAGGGAAAAGTTTACAGCTATGGTTACCGTTAGACCTCCACCTTTCTTCCACCATGAAACCCCAAATGGCTTACATTTGGGCATTCACCCATCCAGACCCTAGACCCAAACCTGCTTCACTTCAGCAAGTATATTTTTAATATATAACAAAAGTAATAAACAAGTGAGCTCTTATGAGGAAGAAGGGTTAGTCAGAGTGTTGCCTCTGCCTCCCAAGCACTACGGAATTAACTAGGGTATTCAATAAATAATGATTTGCACTTTGCACTTGCCCTTCATCTTGAAACTCTTGTGTTAGTTTGACAGCCCAGGAACCTCTTTGCAAGAAGTGAGTATTGCTAAAAGCTCTCTTCTCCCTACTGCTGGTTGAATCTCTGCATATTTTCATTGGCAACTACATCACAAAAATCACTCACCCCCAGCCTTCTGCCATGCACCCACCTTCTCAATCAAGCTTTCCTCTTTGTGTGGTTTATAGGCTGCATGTCCCATTAGCCCAAGGATGCTGCAGGCCCTTATAAGCTGTGCTAATGGGGAAGGAGATGTCTATAGCGGTGTGTGTGTGTTATTCAAATAGCATTGTAAGTTTATGGTGAAATGAGGAGATAGCATAGTCTGAGTTTATTTGATTGGATGTTATCCATTTGATCAGGTGTTTTATTATTATTTAATAAATTATTTAATAAATTAGAGTTTTGACCAAACGTGATAAACCTGGAGCAGGAACCAGCAAGCCACTCCAGTATCCCTGCCAAGAAAACTCCATGGACAAAGACAACAGGCATATAAAAGTTATGACGCTGGAAGATGAGCCCTCAGGTTGGAAGGCGTCCAACATGCTACTGAGGAAGAGCGGAGGACAAGTATAAGAAGATTCAGAGCTGATGAAGCGGCTGGGCCAAAGCCGAAAGGACGCTCAGTTGCGGAAATGCCTGGAAGCGAAAGGAAAGTCCAATGCTGTAAAGAAAAATATTGCATAGGAACCTGGAATGTAAGAACCATGAACCTGGGTAAGTTGGATGTGGTCAAAAATGAGATGGCAAGAATAAATATTGACATCCTGGGCATCAGTGAACTAAAATGGACGGGAATGGGAGAATTCAGTTCGGATGACCATCACATCTACTACTGTGGGCAAGAATCCCGTAAAAGAAATGGAGTGGCCCTCATAGTCAACAAAAGAGTGGCAAAAGCTGTACTGGGATGCAGTCTCAAAAATGATAGAATGATCTCGATATGAATCCAAGGCATACCTTTTAACATAACAGTAATCCAAGTTTATGCACCAACCACTGGTGCTGAAGAAACTGAAATTGACCAATTCTATGAAGACTTACAACACCTTATAGAAATGACACCAAAGAAGGATGTTCTTCTCATTATAGGGGATTGGAATGCTAAAGTAGGGAATCAAGAGATAAGAGGAACAACTGACAAGTTTGGCCTTGGAGTTCAAAACGAAGCAGGGCAAAGGCTAATAGAGTTCTGCCAAGAGAACAAGCTGGTCATCACAAACACACTTTTCCAACAACACAAGAGATGACTCTACACATGGACATCACCAGATGGGCAGCATCGAAATCAGATTGATTATATTCTCTGCAGCCAAAGATGGAGAAGCTCTATACAGTCAGCAAAAACAAGACCTGGAGCTGACTGTGGCTCAGATCAGCTTCTTATAGCAAAATTCAAGCTTAAACTGAAGAAAGTAGGAAAAACCACTGGGCTGGTAAGATACAATCTAAGTCAAATCCCTTATGAATACACAGTGGAAGTGAGGAACAGGTTTCAGGATTTAGATTTGGTGGACAGAGTGCCTGAAGAACTATGGATGGAGGCTCGTAACATTATACAAGAGGCAGCAACTAAAACCATCCCAATGAAAAGGAAATGCAAGAAAGCAAAGTGGCTGTCCAATGAGGCCTTACAAATAGCGGGGGAGAGAAGGCAAGCAAAATGCGAGGGAGATAGAGAAAGATACAGGAAATTGAATGCAGATTTCAAAAAAATAGCAAGGAGAGACAAGAAGGCCTGCTTAAACGAGCAATGCAAAGAAATAGAGGAAAACAATAGAATGGGAAAAACCAGAGATCTGTTCAAGAAAATTGGAGATATGAATGGAACATTTCGTACAAAGATTTCCATAATAAAAGACAAAAGTGGAAAGGACCTAACAGAAGCAGAAGACATCAAGAAGAGGGGGCAAGAATACACAGAGGACCTACACCAGAAAGAAATGGATGTCTCGTATACCCCAGGTAGTGTGGTTGCTGACCTTGAGCCAGACATCCTGGAAAGTGAAGTCAAATGGGCCTTAGAAAGCACTACTAATAACAAGGCCAGTGGAAGTGATGATATTCCAGTTGAACTATTTAAAATTTTAAAAGATGATGCTGTTCAGGTGCTACACTCAATATGCCAGCAAGTTTCGAAAACTCAGCAGTGGCCAGAGGATTGGAGAAGATCAGTCTACATCCCAATCCCAAAGAAGGGAAGTGCCAGAGAATGCTCCAACTACCACACAATTGCACTCATTTCACACGCTAGCAAGGTTATGCTTAAAATTCTACAAGGCAGGCTTAAGCAGTATGTGGATCGAGAACTCCCAGAGGTGCAAGCTGGATTTTGAAGGGGCAGAGGAACCAGAGACCAAGTTGCAAACATGTGCTGGATTATGGAGAAAGCTAGAGAGTTCCAGAAAGACATCTACTTCTGCTTCATTAACTATGCAAAAGCCTTTGACTGTGTCAACCACAGCAAACTATGGCAAGTTCTTAAAGAAATGGGAGTGCCTGATCACCTCATCTGTCTCCTGAGAAATCTCTATGTGGGACAAGAAGCTACAGTTAGAACTTGATATGGAACAACTGATTGGTTCAAAATTGGGAAAGGAGTACGGCAAGGCTGTATATTGTCTCCCTGCTTATTTAACTTATATGCAGAATTCATCATGCGAAAGGCTGGGCTGGATGAATCCCAAGCCGGAATTAAGATCGCCTGAAGAAATATCAACAACCTCAGATATGCAGATGACACAACCTTGATGGCAGAAAGTGAGGAGGAATTAAAGAACCTTTTAATGAGGGTGAAAGAGGAGAGCGCAAAATATGGTCTGAAGCTCAACATCAAAAAAACGAAGATCATGGCCACTGGGCCCATCACCTCCTGGCAAATAGAAGGGGAAGAAATGGAGGCAGTGAGAGATTTTACTTTCTTGGGCTCCATGATCACTGCAGATGGTGACAGCAGTCACGAAATTAAAAGACACCTGCTCCTTGGGAGAAAGGTGATGGCAAACCTAGACAGTATCTTAAAAAGTAGCGACATCACCTTACCAACAAAGGTCTGTATAGTTAAAGCCATGGTTTTCCCATTAGTGATGTATGGAAGTGAGAGCTGGACCATCAAGAAGGCTGATCACCGAAGAATTGATGCTTTTGAATTATGGTGCTGGAGGAGACTCTTGAGAGTCCCATGGACTGCAAAGAAGATCTTAAGGAGATCAGCCCTGAGTGCTCACTTGAAGGACAGATCGTGAAGCTGAGGCTCCAATACTTTGGCCACCTCATGAGAAGAGAAGACTCCCTGGAAAAGACCCTGATGTTGGGAAAGATGGAGGGCACAAGGAGAAGGGGACGACAGAGGACGAGATGGTTGGACGGTGTTCTCGAAGCTACCAGCATGAGTCTGACCAAACTGTGGAAGGCAGTGGAAGACAGGAGTGCCTGGTGTGCTCTGGTCCATGGGGTCACGAAGAGTCGGACACGACTAAACGACTAAACAACAACAATAAATTATTACTTGTGGTTTTTTGGGGGTACTAGTACAGCTAACTAGTACAGATGGCTGATGAGTTCATGACGTACAAAACAATAGCATGTTTGGTACCATAAAAAGAAAACAACAACAACAACAAGCTATGTATATGTCCTGTTCAATCAGGCCATGTGTTTTAAGACAACTTCTCCAAATAAATGACTTTATCCGCTTCCTGTAGCCAAACCAAAATTAAAAATGAGTCTCAGCTATGCACAGAATTCCCTCAATAAAGGCATAATGCGATATTTATTACTGCAATACTTAATGGAATTGGGTAATCCGTCAGTAGGCAGATTAAAACAAAGATCAGTTGCTTGACTATACATTTGAACTGGGCTCCCTTGCTAACAAACAAGAGTTAAATATATTGCATAAGCTGAATTTAACCCGTTAAGGGAGGGGATGGAAGCAAATAATGTAGTGCAGGAGGGATGTTCAAAGTGAGTTGAAGACATATATTGCCACTACCCCTAATCACTAATTATGTTTTATCATTTATTGGAAGTATTTTTTAAAAAACCATGCCTTCCCATTTTTACAACAAATCCCATCAGCCCAAGCCACCACGGCTATATTGGATGTGTCTGATGGGAATTGCAGTCCAAAAGATCTGGAGGACACAGTGTTTGAGAAGGCTAGTATATGGAATATAAGCTGTGAATAAAAAATATATATTCAAGCAACTATGGGCCCCTTCAGATGTGCAGCATGCATGAGTGACACAAGCACATCACACAACATGTGCACATGGTGTGTGCATGTCACTATGGAATATTGAAGAGGCTTGACCCCCTCCTTGAATATTTCAGGGGGTCCTCTACCCCCCTAGATGGCACCCCCGATATAGGTCTAGGTTATGGGGAAAATATGTGGGCATGGAATGAGGGGGACTTCTGTTGTGCATGGCAGGCAGAAATCAGCAGATCAGATTGTTGTTTTAATGATCCTATATCAGCATTGTAGATTTCTGACCAAAATATAGCTTGCTAGAGTCACCATGATTCTATGCATTCTTATTATTTAATATACTGCTTAGATCCCAAATAGAATTCTTATTAGTTTACACAGAGTATAAAAGCCACTTGCAGAAACATTAAAATACAAACATCCATATTTAAAATAGACAATAAAGCCATCGCATTATAGCAACACAATGGCAGAAACAGGAAGCTCAGGTCAAAGAAATCAAGGAAACGCCTGTGTAAGCAGGCTCATCTTCAAAAGGTTCATTTAAAAGGTTGCATGACCTGGAAAGGCCTTTCCCCCTTCACCTAAAATGACTAGCACATGAGTGAATCACCACATGGTGGCAGTGAAGGGGTATCCTCTACTCAGGTTTGGGGGAAGTCCAGGTTACATGAAGCTGGCTGCAAGCCATGCAGCGCCTTCTCTGCTCCAGCAGAAAGATGTGACCAGGCAGGGTGAATTAAGGGAACAGAATTTGCCTTAAAGACAACCCAGATTCCAGGCTCCTTTTGCTTCCCCTTAGATTTGGACCTTTACTGCAGGAGTGCTGAAGACTGGAAACTGCCTGAATGGTCCGACTAGCTCAGAATTGTGGGCACACATGCTAAACCATGTCTGTGGTGCCTACCCTTTCCCCCCAAAGAATGAGAAAAGAGACCAGAGTATGGGTTCAAATTGGCCACAACTTTATTGAGCTTCAGAAGTGGGATACTTGGCACAGGCCTTGGCAGGTAACGCTCTCAGCCTGCCTGGGTGAGGATATGCAAGTAGATGAGATCCAGTGTGAGGGGACTGCAAAGCACAAACTTACACAGCATGCCCTTCCATTCAACCTCCTCCCAGGAGTTTGACCTACATGCCGCCACTCTAGGGCCAGGGACTCCCGGTTTTTGCCCTTTAACGGGCCCTGCAAGCGCCGCCGCATGGGAAGGGAGCATGAATGCATTGGCCTGACTTGATGTTAGATTAAAAGATACCTTTCCAAGGCCTAAAACTGCCACCCAAGGCCCTAAGGGCCTCGCCGCCAAGTCCCACAACTGAGGACCAATCACCCATCCTCTGCCATCAAACCCTGTTGTCCACCCAGTCCCTAAGGACTTGTCACAAGTCGTGCAGCCATAGATCATTACCAAGTAGGGTCAGGTACACTCCATTCGTCCAGAATAGGTCGGCCTTATCTGCCCTGATGGTGGGATGTGGAATAGAAAACCCGCCAATTAGCCGCATGGTATTGCGCATGACCCCGTTGATTTCCCCCACAGCATAATTGATGTGAGAGGGATTGAAACCCCTCTCCAATGCAGACAGGGCAGGAGATTGGACCAGCCGGTGGTCATGTTGGATACAAGCCATGCAGGCTTTCTATATCTGCCCTTGCAGCAAGGATCAGGGCAATGCCTTTCTGTTCCACTAGATCGTTCTCACCCAAATGTAAAATCAAGACCCTCAGAGGGCCATGCGCCGCTGCGGCACTATGCAACATGGGCTATTCTGTATGGCAAAAGGTCTCTGTGTGGAGATGCCAGGGATCAAAGTTGAGACCTTCTGCATGCAAGGCAGATGCTCTACTACTAAGCTGCGGTCTGTCTCTACAGAACTGTAGAGTTGGAAGGGACCACAAGAATAGTGTCATCTAACCTCCTGCAATGCAGGAATCTTTTGCCCGGTGTGGGGCTCAAACCTCTGACCCTGAGACTAAGAGTCTCATGATCTACCAGCTGAGCTGTGTTGGACCCCAACTCCTGTCTGACCCAGCCAACATGACCAATGGTGGGGATTGCAGTCAGACAATAGATGGAGGAACACAGGTCCCTCACTCATTCTCTATCCCATTCATGCTATTCATGCAGTTAACAATTGTGTGAAGGGCTTTTTTCCAAAGTAAATTGCAAGCATAGGGGTCCTGATCTGGACTGGGGCTCTAGCATGCAGGCAGTTGGAGAGGGGCTTTCACCCTTTGCTCATAGCTGTCAACTTTCAGATTTGAAAATAAGGGATCAGCAGCCTCACCTGTCCCAGGGACAGTCTATGGGTTATCTAACAATTTGGGATAGCAGCGGGAAGCAGCGGGAAACTGTGCTGAAATAAGGGAATTTTCTGCAAAAAAGGGAAGGTTGACAGCTATACCTTTGCTCCCCTCTGTGGTCCTGCTCCAGATCACCCCTGGCATGCCTGCTACAGTATCTGCAGGGTGTATGTGTGTGCATGCGAGGGCGAATCTCTACTGCAGGGGTCAGCAAACTTTTTCAGCAGGGGGCCACTGTCCCTCAGACCTTGTGGGGGGCAGGGCTATACTTGAGGGGGGGAAATGAATGAATTCCTATGCCCCACAAATAACCCAGAGATGCATTTTAAATAAAAGGACACATTCTACTCATGTAAAAACATGCCGATTCCCAGACCGTCCGTGGGCCGGATTGAGAAGGTGATTGGGCCAGATCCAGCCCCCGGGCCTTAATTTGCCTATCCATGTTCTACTCCCCTCCATACCAGAGTACTGATCTTGAGCAAGCCAGTGGCTAATTGCACAAATAGGTTTTTCATCTAGTTCAGCCTCTAGTCTACATATGAACAAGAATGAGTTGGGGTGGAGGAAGAACCACATGTTTGAATGCTTTCCTTTCGCCTGAGGTAGAAAGCTAACTCATTAGGGAATGAACTCTTCCGGAAATTTTCTCCCTTGGGCCTTTGGTCAGCCACTGTGGGAAACTAGCCTTTGATCTGGTCCAGCAAGGATTTTCTTATACTTTGTTTCACACGCGCGCGCACACACACACACACACTTAATTAGTATATGGGAATTTTAAGTAAATTTATATGCTTTTCTTGCCTTGGGGATTAATGCATTTCCTCTTTTTCAGTGAGTCATAAATGGCCTGGAGCTGGCCCTCAACCAAATCAACAGAATTATTCTCTGTTGTTTCAGCAGGCTTTGGGTCAGGCCATGGCAGAAATCACAGTCCCTGCTGACATCCACAATGAATAGGTCATACAGAGACTGTAAACAAAATGATCAATAGTCATTAGCAAAAAATTAGTTTCACTTTCTTTCCCTGTTGCTCTTGCCTGGGTATGTGCCAACCAATGTCCCAGGTTACTATTCTTGACAGATAATTGCTTGGTCTAGAGAGCCCTGCCAATCTTTCTCTTTCCCAGCCCCTCTCGGCATGGACAGTTGCTTCCAAACTGCATATCAAAGTGCCTTTTGGAGAACTTTCGCTACACATAGTGAAAGGCAGGTGTGGGAAACCTTTGGCCTGCTGGATCTTGCCAGCATCCCTGGGCATTGGCCATGCTTTTTGGAGATGGTGCAAGTCATGGTTCAGCTACAATTGGAAGCCCAAAGTTTCCCCACACCTGACTCAAGGGATTTAATCATTTGTAGGGAGGTGGTGCAGGATTGTGCCCCTGGTCCCAAAGACTACTTCCACACACGTCCATCAGAAATTCAGAACAGAGCCTGCACCTGTACAAATGTATGTGCACATTTATACATTTTTAATTTGCCCATATTTACACCCCATCTTTTGAGTCCTAACCTTGAATGGCTCAATTAACAGAACAAATTTTAAAGCCTGGGATTCCTGAAAAATAACAATTAAGGAAACAAAACAAGTTCCACATAGCAGTGCAGCAAGGGGTAGAAGTGTGTACAAATTGTAGGCTTAATAGGCCCCTTAAAATGAACACAATGAAGGCAGGACCAATAGGTGTGATCACATTTCCCCACCTGCATTGCATATACCCAGTTCACATCCATAGCATACATTTAAAGCACCATGAAACAACTTTAAACAGTCATGGCTTCCCCCCAGTAATCATGGGAATGTTAGTTTATTAAGAGTGCTGAGAATGGGTAGGAAACTCTTATTACCCTCACAGAGCTAAAATTCTCAGAGTTCTTGGGAGGAGGGATGGATTGTGAAATCACTCTGAGAATTAGAAGCCTAGTTTCAGGGTGCATGGCATGATCACACACTCTCTATTTTGAAACTTCTCATACATTTTACTTAGAGTAATTTAGAATTAATAAGCTTTAATAGGCTTTGTTGAGGGCTTTCACTTTCTTAGGTAATATACCCTAGAGCATGATCGGATACAGCTATTAACAACATAGTAATACCTAGGGAGGTACGAGCATTAATTATATCATTAGTAAGTAATTGTAGAATGTTTTATACTTAACACAGAGATCTTGGGAGTTTCATGCTCTAAAGGTTAAACAGCACCAAGGCAAATGAATTGCATTAAACATCTTGGGGGTAGCTAATATTTCTACTCACTTACACTGCAAGGCTATGCATGCCTACTCAGAAGTCCCACTGATTTGAATGGCACTTACTCCCAATCCTGCTACAGGATTGCATTCTGAGTCTGGATTCAACCATTTGCTTATGAGGTTGCTGTCTGATTACTCTCCCTATTCCCACACCATAGCAATAACCAGGGTTGCTATCCTGTGCATGGTTAAGATGCTGTTGGAATCCTGTTCAATATGTAACTTAGCATACTGTATGATACACTTGGGTTGGGGAGTTTTTCACCTTGAGGGATACATTCCCTTCTGGGCAACTTTCCTGGACCACATGCCTAGATGTGGCAGGATGCACAATGCAGGCAGCAGCAGCAGTGGCAGAGCGGGAAGTAATGGGAACGGCGGCAGCCTTAGGTATGGTGGCACTGGTGGTGGCAGAACCAGTGGTGGCAGCGAAACAGGAAGCACTGGCTCTGGGAACCATGAATATGCACAACAGGCCACATTTGGCCCCTGGGTCTGAGGTTCCCCTTTAGATTTGTTGTGTACATCAGTTTATTTTATTTTTTGGCTTTTTGCAAATTTCGGATCCTGCTGGAAACTTGCATACAGTTTTCAGTACTGTTAAGTGGGTGTGAGGCCAAATGGAAACTTTCTTTCTTTCCCTATGCAACAGAAGCTATAAAAATGAACGACAGAGCCTTACATATTTGCCTAGAAAGTCAGGCTCTTAAAGTGGCAACATGCGTCAACTAACGCTGGAAAGTATGTGGTTTGGAAAGCCTTGTCATCCTGCCAGCAGCATTGCTTTTCTGATTCAGTCTGAGTGAAAAGAGGAGTTGCACTTTCCCTTTTTCTTTTACAATTCAGAGTTTCGTACCTTTCAAAAGATCCATGGTTATACAAGGAAAAGTGTGTGTGTGTTCACCTATAATGAGCTGTAATACAACTGCTGAGCAATATTTGGCTATGACTCATATGAAGCTGCCACAGATGAAAGTCATTAGTTTAATCTTTTCTATTCTCCCAGCCCTGTTGCGGAGTTCAAAACAAAATGGGTGACAACCAGGAATTGAATCTGGGACTGTATGTGTGTGTTACCACTAGCCAAGGAGTGGGCAATCTTTTTCAGTTGAGGGGGGAAGCCTGCATTCCCTCGGGGTGGGGGTGTCAAGTATAATTGTTTAATTCACATTGAAATTGAGTATTTTTGAAAGGATTTAACTGGAAGATTCAAGTGATGCTAAAGAAGAGCAAGAAGGGTTCTCTAAGCTCCTAGATGGGTTGATAATGAACTGTTATTGTTCTATATTTTAACCCATGAGTGTTTAGCCTTAAATCACATGGGAGGCTATTGAATTGCAAATCGCCATCTTGGGGAGATGGTTTTTGGTCTTATGTTCCCAGCCAGCATGGAAGTAAGATGTGATTAATGAAGCTCTTCAAGAGCTGCATAGCCTTAGGTGGGATGCAGGCTAATGCAGGCTGGAATGGGAGCATGGGCATATCCGGGGGGGGGGGGGGGGAGGGAGGGGCAGCTTCCCCTTAAATAAAAAAATCAATAAACATACATACCAAACTGAGGTTCTGCCCCCCCCACAAAAGGCCTGGCCCCCCCATCAAAAATCCTGGCTATGCTCATGAAAGTTGGGGGAAAATCAGGGTCCAGCTTATTGTCTGGATCCAGTTCCCCACTTCTGCCTCAGGGATAATCTGTCAGAGGCTGCAGACCTGCTTTAGGTAGGCCTGAAGTCCCAGGGTGGGTGAAGTCCAGGGCCAGCTCAAGACATTTTGGCACCTCAGAGTGACCTCAAATTATGCTCCCTCCCCACCAGGGAAGAAAGGGTGATGGAAGATTTACACCAGAAACAAGGGGCAAAGGAAAATCACTGATGGGATCTGTTGCCCCAGTGAATCCTGCTGCCTGAGGCAGTCACCTCAACTTGTTTCATGGGTGGGCCGGCCCTGGTGAGGTCAGAGCCTAAAATGGATGGGACTAGCCTCTTCTCTCTCGCTCGCTTTCTCCTACTGTTATTTTCTGTTTCTTCCTCTCCTTGCTATCTACAGGGCATTAGGCCTGGGGTCACAGGAAATTAGACGAAGGGCCACATGTTTTTCTTACGATCCAAGGGGGCAAACAACTAAATATTACTCTTTACTATTAAGTTACTACTAGCTGCTACAAGAAAAGTGAGGCAATCGGGCACTTAAGGCAATCTTTTACTCTTTCTGCTTAATAGTCTTACAGGGGAACTTTCTTTGGATGGGGATGCTTATTATGTCATTTGCTTCAAAATGTGGTGACCCAGTGCTGATGCATTTTGGGGCATTTCTGCTCATTCTGCTGAGCGGAGCCCTGCACTTCTGCCCCAAAGTCCAGCTCTGATGGCACCACTGAAACAGCAGAAGATGTGAAGAGACAATAGCTGTCTTACATCATTTCCCAAGTGGTTTTGCTGCCACTCGAGGGAACCGGGGAGGGATAATGGTTACGCACAATGCATTTCCATCCCTTTCTCATATTTCGCAAGCAAAAGACTGAGTCAAAATTAATGTTTTGTCATGGCTCATCTTTTGTTATCGTTTTAATCTGTGTGTTTATCTGTCATTTCTCATTTGCACTCGCTATTGTTTCAAAGTAAAGACGCTAGCCGTTTCGTGTTGAGATCACTTTGTGCCTATTTGGATGATTACCTTTTTCTGCCTGTTTCTTTGGGGAGGGTTGTGTCAAAATCTTCACAAGAGGAATTCCAAAGGGGAAGAAATCAGATGCAGGTAGTGTGAATGAAAACAGAACATAATCAAGCAGTCCAGGGGAAAATGTCACACTATGGTCCCTCCAGACTGATAGGCTTTTCGCAGGTGAATTCTGAACTCCCCTCTCACCAAACACAGCCACCAATTTTTAAAATTTTCAATTGTCAGCTGGCAATGGATTTTCAGTTGTCATTTTGCCCATTATTTCTGCAGCAGCATGTCACTGATGCAGTAATAATAATACATTAGTTCTGGATTGATACTGAGATGTGCACAAATCATTCCGCTTTATTAGTTGTTCTGCAATGCTTCCCCACTGCTATTGCATTCTTGTTGTACGCGGGAGCACTTTTGCACTTCAGTGCAACAAAAATGGGACTCTCTGCCTGCCTGTCTCTCTCTCTCTATACTTGTTTGTGGTCTAAGAAGTTAAAGGATTTCAGCAGGGGGTTACAGGGACTGGTTGGAAATGCATTTTTACATTGTGAACCACCCTGTGATCTTTGAATTAAGGGAGGGATACAAATTTAATTAATAAATAAAACAAATGCAGTGGTATGCCTACCCCAAAACTCTTTCAGGCAAGTATTGAAAGCAGGGTTTTGTATAACAACCTTGGATACAATCGTGATCACAAATCATCATGACCAAATGAGAAGGGGTCGGGCAGGCCCAGGAGGGAATTCACTGTGTTGCAGTTGCCCTTCATTAATTGTTGTCATCTTTTTCTCATCACACTGAGGTTTGGGCCCAAAAATATTTCCTTTCTGATGCTTGTGAATGAGGCAGTCATTTCTATTTTAGAAAGCAGCACTTTGCTAAATTTGGACAGCAAACCAACTCACCACCAGTTTCATTTCTATGCACCAGCCTACTCCTATGGCCCAGCAAAAGGTTGCTCTGTCATTTACGGGCAATGTTTAATTTTGAAAATGAGAAAGGCTCAGTCCTCAAATCTGCATCGAAAAGCTTGCCCTTTGCGTTAATCCCACATTGCGAGAGTGTACTGGGGAAATGGGAAAGCACAATCAGTACATAATCAACAGTGCTTCCTGTTTAATATTATTTTCCTGGAGCAAGTGGTTATCACTGCTGGATCAGACCCAAAGCCCATATGATACAGGAATGGAAAAATTTGGCCTTCCAAAAGTTGTGGGACTCTCAGTTCCCATTATCCCTAGTCCGTACAGCCTGAAGCCTGGAATGACGTTTCTAGTTCAACAATATCTGAAGGGCCACAAGTTCCTTCTCCCTGATCTAATCCAACACCTTTTCTCCAGCTGTGGCTGTCCAGCTGCCCCAGAGGCATCTGGGAAGGTTACAACATGGTGCAGAATGGAAAGAAGCTTTCATTCCATGTCTGCCCCCAGCATTTGGCAATCAGAGGTGTTCTGGGAATGGATTGGAACACTAGAGCAGTTAGAGGATAGATGGGTCCCAGGGCCACATTCCCCAGAAGAGCAATCTTCTGGGGGCTCACACACTGCTCTCTCCTAGTTATTGTTCCCCCACCCTGTTTTTGTTTGTTTGTTTTTGAAATGTACAGCCTCATCCCCTCAAACATTTATTCAATGAAAATAGGGATATCTCATTCCATAAGGATAATTTTACTATTTATACCTCACACATCTTACTGGGTTGCCCTAGCCACACTGGGCAGTTTCCAGCGTATATAAAAACATAATAGGGAAACTTTTAATGTCTGATGTTTTATTGCTATTATTATTATCATTAATTGTTTTGGGAGCCTCCCAGAGTGGCTGGGGGAACCCAGTCAGATGGATGGGGTATAAATATGGGGTATAAATAACAAATTATTATTATTATTATTATTAACATTAAAAACTTCCCTATACAGGATTGCCTTCGGATGGCTCTGAGGTCGCATAACTCCATACCCACCAACATTTATCCAATGAAAATAGGGACATCCTAAGGGAAAGCAGGACATTTCAGAATCAAATCATAAACTAGGACAGCTTCTCTAAATCAGGGACATCCCTGGAAAATAGGAACACTTGGAGGGTCTGTAGCCTTCTTTCCCCCTCTACAACAAAGTTCCTCAAAGTGGCTTGCACATATGAAAAGCAACAGCTAACCATTAAAACACCAATGATCAACCTTAAAAAGCCACAATCAATACATTAAGCAGCAGCGGACTCAACAGCTGGTTTAAAAAGGAATGTTTTCAGTTGCCATTGGAACACAGTTCAAGAGGAAGATAATGGTAACCTCTTTCGACAGGGTGTTTGGCAGCCAGGAGGCCACCACAGAGTAAGCCATTTTGTGGTGCATAGCCACCAACCTTGCCTCAGAAGGCAACACTACATACAAAAGAAGCACAACAGCTGATCTGAAAGGCTGGGCAGATTTGCATAAGAGGATACAGTCCTTCAAGTAGATTTGTAAGTTTTCTACTGATTTTCCCTCTACCTCTGTTCAGGAAATATAGAGCCAGTTGGCTGGAGGCACTATGCAATACTTTGGAGCCTTGGCATTCTTCTCTTTCATGATCTGTTCCATAAAATATAAACCTGTTGTCCCATATTTCTGCTCCACATCAAAGGATTGCTGGTAGAGGAAATGGGGCTACCAAAATGGTTCCCTGACCTGTACAGGCCATTCTACCCCTCTCAGAATTCTATGATTTGTACTATATATGTTGATCCAGATTTATTTTAACCTGTACAGCTGCCTGGCCTGGCCTGGCCAATGGCATTATATCACCTTAGCCTTCCTAACTGATGAGCCTTCATGAGACACGGCACCTTGTTATATCAGTCTTTCCTATTATTTGTTTTTCATCTTTCCAATGCACACAACTCTTTCTAAAAATGCCATTCTGTGCCCTTATGAAAGCCGCCGCTTCAATAAAATAGAACATTGTCACACTCCACAGCGGTATGATAAACACAGACCCTGTCCTCTTTTATTCTCATCTTTCAAAAAGGCAACTCTATATGTGTTATCAGGCCACAGTTTAATATTTCAAGGGATGACAGACTAATTCTTTAATCTCCTTTGACAATTTTAGTTTTGTTCCACCGAGTGTCAAGAGCAACGGAAAACAACAGCCATGTATTGAACGGAGATGTAAAACAATCACGCCATGGGTAATGGGAACATTGGAGTGGTTCTTGGAGCCAAGTAACACCTGCATCTAAAATTCTGCTCACCAACCATTTTTAAGCTTCACTAAAAATTGCTGAAGTGGTTTCATTGTCAGCAGTTTGCCTGAAATTTTTATGCATGCAATTTGTCATCAGTTTGTTTCTCTCTTAGATTTGGCAATGATTGTTAAAATATTCTTTTCCAGCAGTAAATGATCATTTGAAATGCACTCAGTTTTGTTTTGTTTTTTAAAAAGCTCTCTGGCAACTTGCAGAATGAATATGGAGTGGTGTTGGAGCTGTTATAAACTAGGACAGGTGGCATTCCAGACGCCGTTTATAAAACAAATGTTGCATTCAGTGTCGCAAAGTTAAGCTGCCCTTGTTATCCATTTCACTCCTCACTTGACACAGAAGAGCTGTCAAGCTTTTCAAGGAGAGGAGGGTGGCTCCTTGCATCTGGGAATGGGCAAACAATATGGCTAAACTTCATCATTTTATTGTTCGTTAAACTTTTAAACTGCCATTCACCTCAAAGGATTCCAGGGCAGTATGCCAGGGGTCAGCAAAGTTTTTGTGGCTTGGGCTGGTTCAGTGTCCCACAGATGCCGTGGTGGGCCACAAATGCTATTTCCGGCACTCCTTCCAGCCTGGAAGAGGCATGTGCAGCTTCCCATTGGCTGCAGGAAGCTCCTGCAGCCATTGGGAGGCCGGCCAGCATGGCAGAATGCAGTTTCCAGAGCTGACCGAGCAGGCGGCGGGGGTCCATGGGCCAGTTAAACGACCCCCCATGGGCTGCTTGTTGCCCATGGGCTTTAGGTTGCCCACCCCTGCAGTATACAAACAAACACACAATTAAAACGATATAAGTACATTAAAGGGATGCGGGTGGTGCTGTGGGTTAAACCACAGAGCTTAGGACTTGCCAATCAGAAGGTTGGCGGTTCGATTCCCCACGATGGGGTGAGCTCCCGTTGCTTGGTCCCTGCTCCTGCCAACCTAGCAGTTCGAAAGCACGTCAAAGTGCAAGTAGATAAACAGGTACTGCTCCAGCGGGAAGGTAAACGGCATTTCCATGCACTACTCTGGTTTGCCAGAAGTGGCTTAGTCATGCTGGCCACATGACCCGGAAGCTGTACGCCGGCTCCCTCGGCCAATAAAGTGAGATGAGCACCGCAACCCCAGAGTCGGTCATGACTGGACCTAATGGTCAGCGGTCCCTTTACCTTTACCTAAGTACTTTAAAATGCAATGCTGCTACGAAACATTAGCAAGATCAACAAGACAGCGGCAATAAGACATTTAAAACTCGGCTCTCCCACAAACACCTGGATAAAATGATGCATTTGGAAAAGGGAGACCACCAGCAGCAGCAGCTGCCAGCAAGGAGTAGTAGGGTTATATTGCTTACCTGGTTTCCAAATGCAGAGGTCACTGCTGGCAGCAAAAGAGGTGGAGGTCAGTATGGTGCAGGCGCAGCACCAGAGTCACAGCCTCATCGAGAATACTGAAGCTCCCACAAACGTTTGGGAATTTCCAGCAGGCCGCCCTTGGGCCTCATACCAGGCACAATTCCTCAACTCTGAAAACCCCTTCACATTATTTATCAGACATGTTCTCTTTTAGCATCTATTGAAGAACTTCATTTCCCAAGAAGTAGATTTTTTTTTATTTCTAGCTGTATCCATATAGGACTTAAAATGGTTTTTATATATGTTGTATTGTAGATGTGTTTATTGTTAAATTGTTTAGGGATGTTTTCTGAGAAGTGTTGACTAAATTAAATTCTGGCTCCTAGGTGGATTGTTTTCCTGGAGAGCAAGATGGAACTTAAACAGCACACATGCAGTCCTTCAATTTGTGTTGGTGTTCCACTGAAATACCTGGATAGACAAATCTAGACCACCCAAGTTGTTCACACACGTGTTGGTATTGCACAGGTTAGCACCCTCATTCACAATTAAGTTGTGAATTTTGTTGTGATCCGACATCAACAGCAGCTACACCAGGCGGGAGGGCAGGTTGACTGAGAAAAGACCCAGAATAGGTAACAACCTGAAGACATCTAACACATTTTCTCACCCAGCTCAGCCTTCTCCCTTTAGTCTAGACAGCATCTGACCATTGTACTGTTGTTTCTCACTAGATTTTTAGAAGCAAATTAGCACCCAGTTTTATCCCCTAATCTTCATCACTTTTCAGGTACCTTCATTCTAGACTGTAGCAAGTAGCCAACTTTGGTACAGGTAAAAAAATAAGGCAAATTGAGGATATTCTTTATTACCTCTGAGCCATAAACCAATCATTCCCATCCCAGCTCTGTTTAAGTTCCTGTCCTTTCTTGTTTCACAAATATAGAATGGTCTGTTCTTGTTCTGCCTCTCTTTTGTACAGTATTTTACAAGCAAGTTGATTTGTGGAAGGCAAAAAGTGGGTGAAAACTGCTCCACAAAGTACATAACTAAAAATTACTGTTCCGGAAGGACTCGTACAGTTTGAGCACAATCTGGAGTACTCATAATTAACTCTTACTCTTTTTTGGTGGGGAAACAAACCAAGAGTGTTGTCATAAATGCCAACAAACTCATCTAAATTCATGAACAGTCTATCCTAAGGCTTACTTATGAGTGTCCTGGTTGTCTTTAGGTTGGCTTAATTTCTGGTAGGAATGTTACAAGCCATGCAGCAGGGGATTAGATCAGCGTAGCAAGTGAGGAAATCTTATGATCAAAACATGCAGGTGACTTGAAGCCCTTGATTCAGTGGAAGGAATGGTGGAATTGCTCATGGAAGAAATGAGAAAGAAGGGGATTCTCAGAAGTGCCTGACTTTTATGGAAGCTCAGTGCATTTTCAGAAATACAATTTCCACATTAGGCTTCAGTAAACTTAGTCACTTTTGAGAATCCATTTGCTCATTTCTTTCCTGCATGCAGCAGTGGTGCCCGGTGTTAATCAGGACTGGTAGGGTGGAAGGCAGGGAAACCAACAGAAGCTGGTGCCAGAGGCAATGATGGACAGAACCATGTAAATGTAAATGCACACGAAAGGTCTTTATTATGAGAAATTCATGCTTAGATACTGATGAATTCTCCTCAGATTGCTGCAGAAGGTGGAATACTGGATTTAAGATTGGACAAAAGAGAAAATGAAAGAACAAGAATGGACATTTTTGCCCATCCCAAGTTAATACTGGGGATAAGGAGTTTGAACAAAGCATAACAACTGTTAGTGATATTCAATGAACGCCAATGAGTTCAATAGCTTCACAGAATCTTTTTTATTGTCTAAAAACTCTCGCAACAAAGCCACCCTTTAAAATTTCCCCTGCCTTCCTTCCAGTCCTTCTGTGTTTCACTTTCCATGTCCTAGGCATTCTCTCGGCCTTCTCAGTAATCTCTCCTCAGGATCACATTTCACTGCAGCTTTGATAGCTTGTGAAAAGGACTAGATGTGTTCAGGCTGAGTTGGCCATGATAGCAATATGAAACCCACATGGACAGGGGCAGTATACCCCTGGATATCAGATTTGGGAGATAAATGGGACAGCATAGAGAAAGGCTATATATAACCCGTCTTATGAACTCCCTCAAAGACAAATGTTCCACCTGTTGCAGGAAACACTTAAAAAATATTTTTTATTAATATTTTATTGTTGCAGGAAAGATATGGATCATTGGTCCGAACCAATGGGACATTCCTTATATTGTTATGATGTTTCATCTGCCCAAATGATTATTTTGATGGGATTTTCTTTTTTTCAAAATAAACCCAGAGGCTAACTGTAATGGTTCTAGGGGTTGCTCATGCGTAAACCGGTGCAACACCTGGCTGGGTGGCCTGAGTGAACCTTTTCTGTCTGGACAGCCACTCACCCGTGGCTGTCTCAATCACTGGCAGTATCCGTCAGTGGGCGTTTCTTGAACTTCTTCCAGCAAAGAAGCTCTTTGACGCCTAGTCTCCTCCTACTCTCCCTGCGCGGAAGCCTTCTGCGCAAAGAGGGTGTAGGCAGCGGAGGACCCTTACTCTCCCCGCTGGTCCCTGGCAAGGAGTCATGGGACCGCCTCGCAAATTCCCCCATCTGCCCCCCTTCTCCACTGGTGCTACGCTGATTCTCTTCCCCAGAAGATGGGCTGCGTCTCCCCATCCCGGGACGCTCTCTGGGACCCCTCCGGAGCCCGCTCTCTCCCTCCGGCCCTGATGGCAGTTCCCTGACACTAACAATGTGAAAACAATACAGCGACAAACGCTAAATACAAATTTACAAAATATAATGATGCGCTGGCAAATGATGTTGTGCTACTGGTAATATTAACCAGAGAGGGCTGCAGCCTGTTTGCACACACTTCCCATGGAACAAACCCAATAGGACTAACTTCTGAGTAAGTACGAATGGAAACATGTGAACGTTTGGATCCAGATATCTGATGGTATTCAACTTAGTACTATTCAGATCAGGCCTATTGAAATTAATGGACCTAACTAAGCCATTTTCATTCATTTCAGTGGCTCTACTATGAGTAAAACTTGTTGTTGTTTAGTCATTTAGTCGTGTCTGACTCTTCATGACCCCATGGACCAGAGCATGCCAGGCACGCCTGTCTTCAAGTAAAACTTAACCAAACACTACTAACGGTGTTGGGACATGGGTGGCACTGTGGGTTAAAACACAGAGCCTAGGGCTTGCTGATCAGAAGTCGGCGGTTCGAATCCCCGCAATGGGGTGAGCTCCTGTTGCTCGGTCCCTGCTCCTGCCAACCTAGCAGTTCAAAAGCACGAAGTGCAAGTAGATAAATAGGTACCGTTCCGGCGGGAAGGTAAACAGCATTTCCGTGCACTGCTCTGGTTCGTCAGAAGTGGCTTAGTCATGCTGGCCACATGATCCAGAAGCTGTATGCCGGCTCCCTCAACCAATGAAGTGAGATGAGTACCGCAACCCCAAAGTCATCCGCGACTGGACCTAACAGTTTGGGGTCCCTTTACCTTTACCTTTACTAAGGGCGTCAGTCCATGCTGCTGGAGAGAATTAGGATCCAGCATCCTCTGCCAGTGGAGGAGTGACCCCCAGGGGAAGGCTCCAAAATGGGGTGTTTTTTGCAGGGTGGGGCAGGAGCAGAGCTGAGTCAGCCAAGGAGCTGCTGGATCTTGATCTCTCTGTGGGAAAAATTCTGTCCTGGCCAGCAGAATGAACGGGACTCTCTTATTGCCACTGATGTTCCATTCCTTGCTTGCTGTGTAATGAGCTGTGGGCAGACAACGATTCTTTTCAAGAAATGTAATCCAGGTACCTCTCCTCTTTCTTTCCCCCCATGTCCCCTCCCCGCTCGCATTAGGTTTTTAAATGATGCTTATATTGTTCAAAGAAGAGAAAAGAAAATACCAGTGAATGAATGAATGAATGAATAACAGCATGGCACTGATATCCCATTGATTTCAATGGAAACCCCACTGAACTTAACTGGGACTTGTTTCTGAGTGTATAGGATTGCATTGCTAGTCTGAATGCAACTCTAGGCGTTTTGGCACATTATAAAGTTTAGTTTTCTGAAATTTTGCTTCATTTTTGTTTGGTGTGTGTGTGTGTGTGTGTGTGTGTGTGTGTGTGTGTGTGTTTTCAGACCACTTCAGGCCCTCCCATCAGATGTCAAAGAGATAAACAACTACCTGACATTTAGAAGATGTCTGAAGGCAGCCCTGTTCAGGGAAGTTCTTAATGTGTGACATTTTAATGTATTTTTAATCTTTGTTGGAAGCCACCCAGAGTGGTTGGGGAGACCCAGCCAGATGGGTGGGGTACAAATAAATTATTATTATTATTATTATTATTATTATTATTTGAATCAATGCAGTCTGAAGCACATGAATTTGCTCTAACGTTTGTTGTGAATTTGTAGACAAAAGGAATACAGAGTCATTTGTGATTGCTTATAGGTGTTCTCCACAGGTATCAACCCTTCCGCAGTCTTTGCACAGCGTTGCCTTTGCAAACAGAAGGTGCCAAATTCAATTCCTGGTGTCTCCAGGTAGTGATGGGAATATGTCCTGTCTAAAATCCCAGAAAGTCTCTGCCAGTTAGCGTAGATAATAGTGAGCCAGATGGGCCACAGATCTGACTGAGTACAAGGTAACTTTCTGTGTTCCTATATACAATCAAAAAAATTATAAACATAGATATCTTGCCTGAAATTAACAAAGTGCTTGTTAATAGCTTGTTCCTATATACAATCAAAAAAATTATAAACATAGATATCTTGCCTGAAATTAACAAAGTGCTTGTTAATAGCTTTATCTCCTAGCTACTGTCAGGGCAGCATTTCTCAATTTACTAAATTCATAAATCGCAAGTATTTTATTTTTCCCTGTTTAAAGATTCATGTCAGTATTCAACACTGTGCCAAATCAAAGAGGTTTTGAAAATTGAGATAATTACTTAGGAGGATGGAAAATTAATTTCAGATCAAAATAGAGTTTATAAGACTCGACTGTATTTGTTGATGCATAGCAAAATTCACCAAGGCCTAATGACTGCGATAAATCTTGTTATGTAACATTTTATCATTGCTGTGCACACCACAACCTACCCTGTTACCAAATGCTATAACAAAAATGGCTTAACAATGACAATTGACGTATTAATCATTGATTGAAAGGAGCTGCAGATTTAGAAAGAGAAGCTTGATGAGGCAATAAAGTTTCCAATAGCACATTTCTTTCGCCTAGCCATTTAGCTGTCTATGAACAGTATGGCAGTGAAAGGTATTTATGGCATGGAATTGCACTGATGCAGTTTCAGGAAACAAGGGCAGAGGTCAATCTAGAAGAGGGCATGGTAGGGGAAGGCTAAATCTGTGTTCTTCATCCTTAGGTCACCAGACATTCTTGGACTACAACTTTCATAATTCCTGGTCATTGTCTATACAGTCGTACATTGGCTCCCGAATGCTTTGGTACTCAGACATTTTGGCTCCCAAACACCGCAAACACGGAAGTGAGTGTGAACGTTCTTTGGAACCCAAACATCCAATGGGGTTTCCACGGCTTCTAATTGGCTGCAGGAGCTTCCTGCAGCCAATCAGAAGCCGCGCTTTGGTTTCTGAACATTTTGGAAGTCTAACGGACTTCTGGAACGTACTCCTTTCGACTTCCAAGGTATGACTGTACTGGATATGGATGATGGGAGTTGTAGTCCAACAACACCTGGTGACTCAAGCTGAGGTCCTGCTTGGAACCTTCCCATAGGCATGTGGTTGGCCACTGTGAGAACAGGACACTGGATCCAGTAGGCTCTTCTAATGTTGATTATTCAGTATTTAATTTCTAAACTGCTTAATATATCAAAAGTATCTCATATGTTCTTAAAACTGACTCTGATAATCATAGTCTTGATCATCTTATGACAAAATGGAGCTACTGGTGGTTGGTTCTTTATCTTACTTTGGAAGTAGCATTCAACCTTTTCTGGGCTGGATTGTGCTTTCACTCAAAATCTCACGTTCACAGTTGGGGGGCGCTGTTAGGTTCCCCCCTCCAGTTTGGGATGTTCAAGTGGCATTGGTCCCAAAGTGCCTTCTACCTATAACTTTGGACACTGTTATCCATGTGATCTCATGTTCTCGAAAACTGGGCTACTGCCCTATGTTATATGTACATGGGACTAATTCTGAAGACTACTCAGAAACTTTTGTTGGTCCAGAATATTCCAGGGGTAAGCCTACCATTAGATAGAGGCTAGCAGTTACCCTAGGCAACTGAACTTAGGGTCATGAAAGAGCAGTTGACTGTAATTATTTCTGAATTATGACTACCAGACAAGAGGAGAGGTGCTTGAGGGATTTTCTGCCTCAGGTGCTAAAATAATTTGGCTAGCCTTGGGTACTATATGTACCTTAGCTTAGTGGCAAGGACAGAAGAGCATCATTTGCTGCTTTGCCTCAGGTGGCACAAATTATTGGGCCAGCTCTTTGCTAGACTCTTGACCAGGACCATCTGGATGGAGTACATTATGCCAGTACTTTATTTTAATTTTTAGCAATCAGTTTGTTGTTTGTTTTATTGGGTTCTTCTGACAAAGTTATCCTGTTCACGCAAGGATTTCTACTTATACAATGGAGCTTCATCTCCCGATGACTCCCCCTGAATCTGATTTGAAGTGTGGGAGAACCCCAAAACAGTGCACAGTGGGTGAAGAGTAAGTTATGTTGTTCAGTTGGAATTCTTTGCACAAACAGGGTGACTCTGTCAGATATAATCCTTTGTTTTAGCCATTAGCCACAATAACAGAAAGTGCAGGTCACCATAGCTGCCAATCATTCACTTAAATGAGAAAACATTAAAACTCTAAAGCAGAAGTTATATCTTGCTGGTTAAAAAAATTAGCACAAAAATTGCTAAAATCTTTTTTTAGAAAAAGCCATTTTATGGGTTCCATTGATGCTAGCTTAAAAGAATCTGGTTCTGGAAATAATGATCCATAGTCTTCAATATATCTCAGTGGTATTATTCTCTCTCTTGCAGTCTGCAAGTGCAGGAAACTACAGAAATATTGAGGAAGATTCTGAACTTGATTATTACCACAGTTACAGAAGCAAGACTTATGCCCACAGAGAGAAGCGGGGGTGGGGATGGGCACTGAGAACAAAGAAAAATGAGAATTACTTTGGATTTTCTAAAAGCCATTAATTTTACTAGCTACTGTAGCACAGGGGCAAGGAAGCAGAGAGATTTGACCACCTGCAGGCTGGCTAAAGAGTGCAGCTGATATCTTCTGTGGTTTCATTTCGAAAGAGCCAACTTGGTTCCCTGCAGAGGCTGTGGATTAGAATTCCCACCATCCCTGACCGTTGGCCAAAATATCAAAATGAAATATTGTAAATGAAGGTGAAATACAAAATACAGTGGTAACTCGGGTTACATACGCTTCAGGTTACACACTCCACTAACCCAGAAATAGTGCTTTAGGTTAATAATTTTTCTTCAGGATAAGAACAGAAATTGGGCTCCAGCAATGCAGGAGGCCCCATTAGCTAAAATGGTGCTTCAGGTTAAGAACAGTTTCAGGTTAAGAATGGACCTCCGGAATGAATTAAGTACTTAACCCGAGGTACCACTGTACACATTTAAGGCAGCATGATTGACAGCAAAACAAAGCATTCCTTAAACGCAAAAGACTTTATAGATTAGAATGTCAAATACAAAAATGCAAAAAAAAAAAAAAAACCCAACCCTCCAAAAACACCATAATTAGCAACTAAATAAAATAACTGAAATCAAAGAAGAGTTTGGATTTGATATCCTGCTTTATCACTACCCAAAGGAGTCTCAAAGCAGCTAACATTCTCCTTCCCTTCCTCCCCCACAACACACACTTGAGGTGAGTGGGGCTGAGTGACTTCAAAGAAGTGTGACTAGCCCAAGGTCACCCATCAGCTGCATGTGGAGGAGCGGAGACGCGAACCCGGTTCACCAGATTACAAGTCTACTGCTCTTAACCACTGCACCACACTGGCTGCATCCATCCCGCCTCCCCGCCAGTAACATCTAAAAATAATAATAATACATTCTTAGCAATATTCCACTTGCAACCACACTCTCAAGCATCCCCACTAATGGAACAAAACCCAGCTAATCCTCAGTCAAAATAATAAAATAAATCTCCAGCAGGGTTAAGCATAATTTACAACATATTGCCAGGCGACTGAATGGAAGTTGGCAAAGAGCTTTTTGGGGGAAATGGCCAGGTTTTGAGTATGAGCACATTTTACAAGCATATTCCAAACCAGGCTATTACAGCACATTTGGTGACATCACTCATCTAACTTCTGACTGTGGGAGATGGAACAGAGGAGCTAAAGAGTTGACAAGTCAATGGTAACAAGGGGCTCAGAAGACAGAAGGGAAGAGCAGATATATTTGGAAAGGGTCAAGAGAGTTCTCTTGATTCATGTTGACTTGCTATGACAATGTTTGAAAATCTCTGGCTTAGACCAAATGCTACAACAAGCATCTTGACGCACTCAGCAGCCACCAGTCCATTAGTCAGACTCAGAACCAAGGCTAAGTGAATATATTTTTTTAAAAAACAAAAACACACAAACAAACACATGCACCCTTTCTTGGATATCACAAAAGTAAAGTCATCATCTGAAGAAAATGGAACCTGGTGGTAAAGCTGACTGATGAAAATTCTGAAAAGTTTTGGCTTATGAAACTATTGTGTTTGATTGTGTTCTGATTGCCTTGAAGACGGAGAGCAGAAATAAATCATTTGTTGTGTTCATGTATTATGACTGTGAAAGATTACTGGAACCTCTCACAAGCAAAAAACAAAATAAAACAAACAAAAATCCAGTGATAATAAGAGTGTTGTGGTTTTTCCAAGTTTGGAAATGCTTGGTTTAATTTTCTCCTTTAGAAAACAAGAAGAAGTAGTACATAAAGAGTCCTTTCTGGGCAACCTTCTGGTGGCCAGATTCCTTTAGTGGATGAGAACAGAGGCAAAGCAGACCAAACAACATGTTTTTGGTTTTTTTTAACCTTTGCACAATAAACTGGTTTCAACAATCCAGGCATTGTCAGGGTTCAAGGACTCATTCTAGTCAGGCAAAAATACTTAAGGAAGCAGGGAGAAAGAAAAGGATTTAGGGAGAGGGTGGTTATGATCAACTGGTGGAAAAAATAAACAAAGAATTCAGCAACACTTGACGAGTTATTTGCTGTCTAATGGTTTGTTGTCAAAGCCTGCAGGTCACTAGGCCTGTGATCGAATTCTGTAAAGCCCACCTAAACAAATGTCAAGCAGTGGTCTTAATTCTTTTCTTAAATTTGCAGTTCCAAGTGCTTATTAAAAACAATGCTTTTGCTCCCCCATGCTTGACATTAACAATACATGATTAATACAGACTAGCCTAATGGAAAAGCACTAAAGCAATTGTGCTCAATGATGAATAAACCATAGGCGCTGATTAGAAGAGAGAGTATGGTGTAAAAATCTACGTATATTCTTTTGAATTCTTAAACAAATCTCCTTCCACTAGATTCATGCCCATTTATTTGCTATGAATTATTCACCGGCCTCTTGGGCAGATGGGTATTAATTGGTTTTCCAGGTGCAGGGCTGGGTTTAAGGAACCTATTTGAATTTTACTGTGTAATATGTGACTATTTATACACTAGATTGCTGAAAGCCACTAATATGGATCTCAGGCACAAACCACCAAAAGTTAGTCCCATGCCACCTCCATTCATTCCAGTGGGAAATAAGGCTGGTTTGGTACATCACTGAATTTACAGTTCTGTATTCAACTTTGCTTGGAGAAATTTCTTCTGAATTCAGCAATGACTCACTTCTGTGTAGACATGTGTAGGAGTGTGCTGTAATTTTCAATTATGGTCAGTGAACATCTCCCATACAACCAGTGCAGAAGGGTGTTGTGGGTGAAGAAAAAACCCCTGGAATCCAGCTCCCAACAACTGCATTAGAAAGTGTTCCTGCACCACCTCACTTTCTACAGTATACAATCAGTGCTTTCAGCTGTAACAACAGCTTGGGAAACATATTTTAATTTATTCGTTTATTTAACTTTTCTTACAGATACAGGTAGGTAGCCGTGTTGGTCTGCCATAGTCGAAACAAAATTAAAAAAATTCCTTCCAGTAGCACCTTAGAGACCAACTAAGTTTGTTACTGGTTTGAGCTTCCAGGTGCATGTGTGCATGCACATGAAAGCTCATACCAAAAACAAACTTAGTTGGTCTCTGAGGTGCTACTGGAAGGATATTATTATTATTATTATTATTATTATTATTATTATTATTTTCTTGCAGGGTGTGCATGCCACTTGTAATCTTGATTTGTCCCAGGTGCAAATTTGTTTTACGATGGGCCTGTGTCCCAAGTACCTAGTAACAACCCTGTTGGAAGGTGTTTAGTTTTGGCCTAGATTGCATCCAGTTTTATTGAGAAAATGAAGGGAGAGATAATACAATCACAGAATTGAAATGGACCAAAATGGTCCAACCCTAGGAATGTGGGAAAACCACAGTGAGATGAAATTTACAATCTGATAAGTCCATGAAGGATGATGAATACATTACTTAATCCTTGCTGTGACAGCATCTTAAAAAGCAGAAACATCACCTTGCTAACAAAGGTCCGTATAGTTAAAGCTATGGTTTTCCCAGTAGTGATGTATGGAAGTGAGAGCTGGACCATAAAGAAGGCTGATCGCCGAAGAATTGATTTTGAATTATGGTGTTGGAGGAGACTCTCGAGAGTCCCATGGACTGCAAGAAGATCAAACCTATCCATTCTGAAGGAAATCAGCCCTGAGTGCTCACTGGAAGGACAGATCATGAAGCTGAGGCTCCAATACTTTGGCCACCTCATGAGAAGAAAAGACTCCCTGGAAAAGACCCTGATGTTAGGAAAGATGGAGGGCACAAGGAGAAGGGGACACAGAGGACAAGATGGTTGGATAGTGTTCTTGAAGCTACCAGCATGAGTCTGACCAAACTGTGGGAGGCAGTGGAAGACAGGAGGGCCTGGCGTGCTCTGGTTCATGGGGTCACGAAGAGTCGGACACGACTAAACGACTAAACAACAACCTTTGTCCAGGTGACATCTTTAATTATTGGTAATGAGATGGGACTTCAAAGTAGTTTGTTTCTGAAGTACCAGTGGTTGGCTGCAAATGTCAAGTGAGTTTACTCAGAAAAACAAACCTCCATGGCATTTTCTTCTAGACAAATATGTTTTGGATCAAGCTGCCAGCTTTTCCTGTTGCTTTGATCTAACCTGGACACTTTTCAGGCAAGTCTTTTATTAATTGTTTTCTCTCATTGTAAGAAGAGCCCTGCTGGATCAGGCCAGAGGCCTATCTAGTGCAGCATCCTGTTATCAAGTGTGGTGGCTCTCAGAAGGGGCAGCACTCTTCTTTGGCTAGAAATGAGAAGACTGATGCTTAGCTTTACATACAAACAAGTTATAACAGACAATGGAAGGGTTGTTAGTTCCATGAAAACAAGATTGTTAGTAACAAAGTACTTCGCAAACATCAAATAGTCCTCAGACAATAGAAGGCTCATAGTGAAGGAGACACAGTAATGTATTGCATTATTGTGAAGTTTAAGATATTCCTTTAATCCATTGTTTTCAGAACTAAGGAGTGCCATAAACGTAAATTCCCAGCAACATTCTTTAACCTTGCTTGCCATTGGGAATTTTTCAAACCTCTGAATTGCATGGACTGATCTTATCCTGTATCAGGAAAAGTAGAAAAGTAGATGGGAGCAGGAGAAGACTGGGGGCACGACTCTGGGCCAGTCCAACATTGCAAATCAATTTGTCTAAGACAAGTTTCATTGTGGAAAGAAAGCATCGAAACGAATGTGGGGGATATGGAAAGGGCTGTAGCTCTGTGACAGAGCACCTGACTTTCATGCAAAAGCTCCTTGGTTCAGTTTCTTGCATCTCCAAGTAGGACTGAGAGAGACCCCTGTCTGAAACCCCAGAAAGCTATTGCCAGTGAGTGTAGAGTTGGAAGGACTAGGGTCATGTAGTCCAACCCACTGCAGTGCAGTTGCCTGATACTGAGACAGATCATTGGCCCATGTAGCTCATGTAAACAAGCTAACACCTTTCTAGAGTTTCAGACAAAGGCCTCTTCCCAGTCCTACCTGGCAGGGATTGAACCTGGGACCTTCTGCCTACAAACAGAAGCTCTACCCCTGAGCTACATTCCTTTCAATTGACTAATGTTCTGAGTCAGCATCCCATGTCCCTATGTTCTGGTGAGAATGATTATATACTACCCATAGGAACAGGACTCAGCTCTTAACACATTGATATGAGGATAGATCCTACAACTTCAATAGCAGATAAACATCTCTACAGACCAGAAAGAGAAGAGCAGGCTTGCTAGCCTTCTTCACTAGGTGGGGCTGCTATGTGATATTTCTAGAACCCTCTTGCCAAAGTCAAGCGTTTAGGCCAGGCTTCCTCAACCTTGACCCTCCAGATGTTTTGAGACTACAATTCCCATCATCCCTGACCACTGGTCCTGCTAGCTAGGGATCATGGGACTTGTAGGCCAAAAACATCTGGACGACCGAGGTTGAGGAAGCCTGGTTTAGGCGCATATTGGTGCTTATGAAATTTTTAGCATTGAAAGCATGTAAGTTAAACATGAACTTTTATTTTCTTGGTTCAGAAGTATTTCCCTTCTTACCATGACAATCTTCCTTAAACAATCATTTCCTTAAGTTGTCCTTTACCCTATATTAAAATTCACAGACGAGTTATTATAGTGAAAGGAGGTGTAGTTGGGTTTTTTGGCAGGATCCCTTAAGCATGATAAAGGTCATTGTGATATTGAAACATTCACCCTGAACCATGCAGAATCCTGGATGTGATGATATGGGTGTATAATCTGAGTGAGGTTTAGAGTCCTGTTCTGGAGATGAACTATCGTGAGATGTTTGGGAACCACCTGCCACACTATATACTGTATGTTAAAAATTGCAAATGTATCTATCACTTTTTTAAAAAGAGAAAAGTATAAATTGTTACTTCAATGGAAACAAGATTTATACTTTTACTTAAATGGAAACAAGGTGTATGTGTTACTTATATGGAAACAGGAAGATTTCATAACAAAACAAAATGCAGAGCTAGTGCTGCCTGCCAACCCAAATCTCCCTGCCCTTTCTTTATGTCAGTCTCCCTTGCTCAATGTTACTTTCCTCCTGCCCCAGCACTTTCAGGCGTTGGACGACTAGGAAATTAACTAACAATACTTTCACTGAACCCGCAGCTGGGGTCAAAGTAATCTGGTCTGCAGCCAAGGATGGAGAACGCCAAGGGAGCTGTTCACATATGCAGTTCTGTAGTCATAAAAATGTGTCTGTGAACATAAGAACTTCTTTGCTGTACCAGACCAAGATCCATCTAGTTCAGTATTTTACTCTGAGCGGTGGCTAGCACATGCCTATGGAAGCATGACTGTGGTGGCTTTCCTTCATTGTCTGTTCCTAGTATTCAAGAGTGTTCAAGTGGGACCTGCAACAAAATGTTGCAGCATGGACTGCTCCAGTTCAGGGTTGCAGCCAGCCAGCCAGCCAGCCAGCCAGCCAGCCATGCCTTTTCCCAGGAAGCTCTATTATATTTCTCCTTCCATCTGAGTTTTCTGCAAAATTTCAAGAGACATGTACAGACTTATCACTTTTGCAGACGGGGCAGGGAACCTACAAGGGACTGCATGCTATTAGAGATATGAAAATTTAAGGCAATATATCTAGAGCAGCTGACAAATGTGCATGGAAACTTTTTGCCTGGGGCAATGCAAGACCTAGAGCAGTGAGCTGACTTGCAGGATCTGTTTTGTTTTTCTTTGTGTGCAGTCATTTTATTGCTGTCATTGTTAAACAACCAGGAGCAAGAAATTCTTGACGACCTACTGGAAATCATAACAGCAGATCTGCATGCACACCATACCCTGAAAGCACACAGCTTTCCCCAAAGAATCCTGGGCATTTATCCCTCACAGAGCTACAATTCCCAGAAGCTTCACACACTTACAGTTCTCGGAGGGAAGCCATGTGTTTTAAATGTCCTTGACATGAGTGATATGGTTCCAACACCTTCTGCCCACCTTTGGTTCCAACACCTTCTGGCTTAGAGGAAACCTCCTGGACTGGCCAAAGACAATGATTCTATGTTTCATCACCAACAATTTGCTACCCTTTCATGACCCCCAAAATCAGCTGCCTGAGGCAGCCCGCTGACTTGCCTAATGGTAGAACCAGGCACACCCCTTGTTCCTGAGGAACATAGGAAGCTGTCTTATACTGAGCCAGAGACACTGGTCCATCTAGGTCTGTATTGTCTACATGGCTGACTCCAGAGCTGGCTCTCCAGAGTTTCATACAGAAACCTCTCCCAGTCCCACCTGGAAATGCCAGGGATTGAACCAAGAACCTTCTGCATGCAAAACAGATGCTCTACCACTGATCTACCTGTCTTCAACTAAACTACGGTGCCCTAGTTGTGTTCTAGCCACTGGCTCACCCTTTGTTAGCCTACAGTTTCATTTTCTCTCCTAGCCAGTGGTGCATTTGCTGCTTAATCTGCCTCTTTCCCCCACAGAGGCTGAAGGCATTTTGACACATAGCATTGAAAAGTGCTATGTGCATTTCCTGTGTTTGCAAATCAGCTATACACCCTTCATTTAAAAATGACCTCTTCCTGTTTTTTGTTGAGCTTTAATAACACACACACACACACTAATAGCTTGCCTCTTCACACATTGCATTTCTTTTTTTAAGGGGTAGGCCAAATACATTTCAGGTATACATCTAACCACAGCCGTATTGGGGCATTTGGCCCGACCACGCAAGGGCAAAAAAAGTAGTCAAAGTGGTTTTGCCTGGCAAGTGACAGTGAGAATACAAGGCAACCATTTGAATTTCCCACAATGCCCTGGAGTGTTAGGGACATTGCAGGGAATTAAACTGGTAGCTCACAAACCCAAAGGCACCAGTGCTGGTGGGCCATGGCAGCTGTCTAAGGGTGCTGGGTGCTGATGTTCAGCCTTTGCAAATGGGATGTAATGGGTAACAGCAGTACAGACAGATCTTCTGCCATGGCTTAAAGCTCGAACAAGTAGACACATTCAGCTGCTGTTAAGAGGCCACATAAATCAAGTGTAAAGAAATCAAGTGGCCTACATGCAGGTGATAAAGAAAAATCATGGGGTGTGGATTTACTCCACTGCCCAGCTTGTTGGGGTGTCACTCCCTGCAAGTCTGTCCAGTCAGCAAAAGAGGGAGTCTCAAAGCCAAGTTAAAGCAAACAGCGGTCAATAGACCTGATCTTTATTTGTTGCAATAAGGTTCAAACACACAAAGAGTAGGAATCCCAAGCATGGGATTGCGTGAACTTTTAAGACCTCTCCCCATTTCCCATAATACATTTTTCAACAGCATCATCAATACATCACAAATATATCACCAAGTAGGAATGTTTGGCATGTAGAAACATGAGCCCATCACCCACCCCTGTCAATAACCCCAGTTCCCAACACCTTTTAACTACCCTCTTCCCCTAAGAACAATAAAACTATTTACACATCCACCTAGCTGCAAGGTTTTCGTGTGCTTCTCCTTTGAAAGTATCAGGATTCAATCCACCATCTGATGGATTTCTGTCTGGGGTACGTGCTGCCCTTGATTGCCTCCTGCCTCCTATTGTGTGGCTAAGTTCACAACTTGTAAAAGGGCAAGGAGTATGTAACCTTATGCTTAAGGGATTATGGAGGCAGGGGGGAGCCCTGGATTCCCCTCTTCCAGAGGAGTCATTAGGCACTGGAACCAAGGAAATCAGTTAAAATATTGAATTTTGGCAATTATTAGATTCTATATTGGATAGTCAGAGGAAACAGTACGATACATGGCTTATTGCTACCATTTTATAGACTACTTTTCTGAGCCTCTTTTCTGTTGCGTATGTATGGTGCTTGTGTCAACGGTCATTGTCTTGGCCTTAGTTAGAGGCTGTGGTGGGGACTTGGGATTTTTTGGGGGAGTTGTTTAACTGCCCCCCATTCCTGGTTTTAACACAGGTGTGAACCAAATCCAGGTGAGCTATAAAGGTCTCTTTAGTGTCATATGCAAAATTCTTGCAAGGCCCTGGATGTTGCAGGGTTCCTGGGTCTATGGATTTTGTAAGGCTGACATAAGGAAAGTCATGCTGGATCAGGCAAATTGCCCATCTAGTTCAGCATCCTGTTCTCAGAGTGGATAACCAGATGCCTGTGGGAAACTCTCTTCTCCTGGGATTTCCAGCATCTAATATTCAGAAAACTGTGGAGGTAGATCATTGATATCATGGCTAGAAGCCATGGATAGCCTTATTCTCCATGAATGGGTCCTGTCCTTTAAAGCCATCCGCGTTGGAATGCATGTGACTTCCACTGCTGGTAAAAGTCCTACCACATAGACTCTGCTATGTATAAACACATTTGTTATGTGGGGTGACCCATTCACATGCCTGAACTTGATGGAGCACACACCAAAGAGTTAGGCAGACACCCATCATGGCAGTCGCATCTGGCTTGCCCCAAGGCTGTGCTTAAGTTACGAGCACTAAAGGCCAGGAGAACTGATTTCAAGGCCCACTTTATATAGGATTCAGGGCAGGCATAAAAGCCCTTCCTTGCTTAAACTTCCCAAGTGTGACCAGTAACATGTCTGTCTTTGTTATATGTCACCTATTTCTCTTTTCTCTCCCTCCAGCTTTTTCTGCTCACAACAATTATGTGAGGTAGTCTGGGATGAGAAGGGGTGCTTAACCCATGGCAACCCAGGAAGCTTCAGGGCCAAGTGAGAATTTATTTATCACAGTGATCACCTTTAGAATTGTAGAGTCCTAAGAGACCATGGGGGACGCAGGTGGCGCTGTGGGTTAAACCACAGAGCCTAGGGCTTGCCAATCAGAAGGTCGGCGGTTCAAATCCCCACGATGGGGTGAGCTCCCATTGCTCAGTCCCTGCTCCTGCCAACCTAGCAGTTCGAAAGCATGTCAAAGTGCAAGTAGATAAATAGGTACCGCTCCGGTGGGAAGGTAAATGGCGATTCCGTGTGCTGCTCTGGTTCGCCAGAAGCAGTTTAGTCATGGTGGCCACATGACCCGGAAGCTGTATGCCAGCTCCCTCAGCCAATAAAGCGAGGTGAGCACTGCAACCCCAGAGTCAGCCACAACTGGACCTAGTGGTCAGGGGTCCCTTTACCTTTAAGAGACCATGGGGGTTATCTAGTCCAATCCCCTGAAATGCAGGTAACTTTTGCTCAAGGTGGGTCTTGAATGCATGGCCTGGAGATTAAGAGCCTCATGCTTTACCAACTGAGCTATCCTCACAACAACCCTGTGAGGCAGGTAAAGCTGAACAAACTGAACAATGAGACCACCCAGGAAGCTTCATGGCTGAGTGGGGATTCAAACCCTGATCTCACAGGTCAGACATCAAGCCAGGACAAGGATACCTTACACAGGTATATGCAGGGATGTTAACTCGAAACAAATATTGGGGGGCTCAGCTAAGCCCCGCCCCGTATTATCGATCACATGATGGTGCACACCATCTGAATGTCAATGTCCATCAACTGGGGGAGGCAGCCCCCTCAAATCTTTTATTGGAGGACCTCAGCCCCTGGGAGTTGGACTTCCAGACGATGCCACACTCCAACTCTCAAGAGCCCCGGCCAACATGCCCAATGGTCAGGGACGACGGGCGTTGCAGGCCAGCAGCCCCTGAAGGGCCACAGGTCCGTCCCCTCCCGCCCCAACCCCCCTCGCTTGGCCGAGCCGAGGCCTAACCTAACCCAGTATCCTAAAAGGGCAGCGCAGGAGCTGGCGGGACTCGCGCGCAACGGAGCCTTTTTTGCCCCGCGCCCACCACGAGCCGCCGCCTCCTCCTCCTCCTCTTCCTCTGGCCGCTCCCCGAGGGAGCCACCTCTCCCGGGAAGAGCCGCCTGGCAGGGGAGCGCGGCGGCCGCTCGCCTGGAGACCTCTCCGCCTCCTCCTGCTGCTGCTCCTCCGCCTCCGCCGGCTCCGGCGTCGGCGAGCAACAGTACGTGTGGCGGGCGGAGTGTCTGGGCTGGGAGCGGCGGCGGCGAGGGGAGGGGTTTGCGGCTTGGCGTAGCTGCAGAAGTGTCGGCCTCTCGGGGAGCCGCCACTGGGCGCGCGGGTGGATGCCGACGGGGGAAGAGCCTCGCTCGCTCGCTCGCCCGCCTGCCGCTTCCAGCTGCCGCCGCCGAGGCTTCTTGGGGGCTGCTCTCCTTTCGCCTCCTCCTCCTCCTCCTGCTCTCCTCCTTGTCAACATCTCTCCCGCCCCGCGGTGGCGGAGGGGAGCCGGGATGTGAAGCCTCCGGTTCCGATTCGGTGGGCTCTGCCTCGATCTCCCGGGTGCTGCTGCTGCTGCTGCCGCCTGGCTGCCTTCCCCCCGCGGTTCCCCGAGCGCCAGGATCCCTCTCGACCCCCTGACTCTCGGATCTATTGTCGAAGCCGGGAGGAGGAGGAGAAGGAAGAGGAGGAGAAGGAGGACATCGCTCTGCACATCTGGGCGAGCGCATCTGGGCATGCAACATCGACCTTTCCTCCGGGGTGGGGAGCAAACAAGGAGGAGGAAGACCTTTCCCCCCTCGCCTTCTGGCTGTTTTTCTTTCCCCGCTAACCCCCCATCCTTCCTCGGAGGTTTCCATCTTTTAACTGCCTTTTAACACTGGCAGAGAAGGAAGGAAGGAAGCCAACGAGCGAGCGAGGGAGGTGGTGGTGGTGGTGGTGGAGGAGGTGGCGGCGGCGGCGGCGGGGTTGGAAATCCGAAGGCTGCTCTTTTTTTCCCCTTTTTTAATTTTTTTCCTCCCCCAGGGATTTAGTTCATGGGGATGTGTTCAAGGCAAGAGAGGATTCAGAAGGATATTGACATTGTGATCCAAAAGTGCAAGGCGGAAAAGGACTGCCTGTTTGCAGGTGAGTTTGCCAGCCGCTGCTCTTGGTTCTTCCTTGATGCCCCCCACTCCCGCGCCCATGTAATGCTTTCGGGCGTGTGTGTGTTTTTTTTTTGGGGGGTGTTCTTTTGGTGTTGCCTCCCCCCCTCCAAATGGCATCACGATTCTCTGTTGACAGTTCTCTGTGAGAACAACGCTGATCTTCCCCCCCCCCAAAGCTTGCAAGGATCTCTCCCTCCTTACCCCCACCCCGGCACATACAGACACGCACACACAACACTAATGCTCTGTGGGGCACCTAAGTGATGTGGGAGTTGAACCTCAAGCGCTGGATGCTTTCCTCAGTTAGGTTGCCTTTTGATCTATTTGGTCAGATCTGGCATCTGATTGATTTCGCAAGAGTCTCCCCCTGTTTTGTTTTTTGGTGTGTGTGATCAGCAGAGCTAAACAAAAACATTTAAAAAAAAAAAAAACCCCAACAGAAAACTGTGCCCATATTTTATGTGCATGGAGAGCAGGCTGATGGTGGCATAGAAGAAGGCTTCTTCCAGGGTGGAACTTGAGAGATTATTATCTACAGATGTCCAGAGCTGGTCTGTCTTCCTTTTTGTGATCTCTCTCTCTCTCCACACCCCATCTCTCCCTCCTCAATATTTGGCTTGTTGCTTTCCTCTATGTTCATTACTTGCAATGTTTAATATGCGTTTAGCAGTCTGGCTTGTTGCTGCCTGTTGCCTTTACTGACAATGGAAATTCTTTCCGTTGCCATAGTACCGAGGCAGCACTTGTTGCAGGGAGGGGAGGGGGGTTCCTGCTGTAACATTATTTCTGTCTCCAACCCCCCCCCCCACTTCAGACTAATCCCTGTGCCCATATTGGTGGCTGGCTGGGGGTGGGCTGAACACAAGAGGCAAGTTCACACGCCAGGCGTCATGCACAAAACGAACAATAAGCGTTCAGCAACAACACAGCTCTTTTGTGTTTCAGATTTCAGATACGCAGATTCCACTTTTACCTTCACCTACGTCGGAGGATCCAAAAGGTATGAGTAAGTTGAAGCAGCTTATTTTCCTTTGACTCTCTATTGATTCCAAACCAGCCTGTATTCAGTAAGTTAAGAATTCTCCCCCCTCCTTTTTCCCCCTTTGAAGATAGTGTTGATGCCTTGAGGCTTCTTTTGGAAGAAATATTGGTCTGGAAACAGGTGTTCTGTGGGGCGATGATTCGTCATCAGAGGCTCATTGATCAAGGGCTCTGCTCTTGCTTGTTTTGCCTTTCCTTGCTCTTGCTCTGAATATATGCAGGGTTATTTTCGACAGGTGTAGAGGGAGGTGGATCACCAGAACAGAAAGTAAGTGTTTTGAGAGGCGTGGGTGTAGAAGAGAGCACAGTCAGGAATGAGTAATGTTTGTAGTGCAATGCCCATGGAAATTCAGATCCCGTGTCAACCATCAGCAAAAGTAAAAAGAAGTAATGACAGCAGCGAAGGCAAGGCTGCAATACCTTAACACTGTTGGCAATTTTCTGTGTTAATGCTGCAGATAATTGAAATAAGGGGGGAAAATATTCAATAAAGTTTATGGTGCATATAACTATCACTTCTTTAACAGCTGAGCAATGAACCAATTAACTGTGACACACTTTGAAGTTATTCACAGTTGGTGGACATTGTTTTGGCTACAGTAATCTTCACTTCATTGAATACATTTCACCCTGTGTTTCATTTTTTTATATAAAAAACTCCTGCAACAGCTATGTATTTTTTTATTGCATAATGTGCTGTGTTAATGGGCAAAGAGGCTTGGCTGCAAGGCAGAAGGACTTTCAAAGGAAAAGCTGTTGCCCATTGTCTAGATTAAGTTGCTTTTTGTGGTGTTATGTTGAGAGACTGACTAGGTTAACATTATCCCTCAAATATCAGGAGCGAGTGGTGAGTTTTGAAATGGAAGCCAATCTTGGTGATAGTTTCAGCAGTTCATATCTGCTTTTTGTGTATACATGAAAGCAGATTTTGGTGATAGTTCCAGCAGTTCCTACCTGGTTTGTGTGTGTGTTTGTAAAATATTTTTGAGTGATCACTGTAGAAGGAGAATACATTGAAGTTTTATGAGAACAAGATGCCAAAAGACTTTTTTCCAGTTAGAATTGTCCCCCATACACCTGCTTTTCTACCCATGGGGCTAATTTGGGCAGTATATGTGGGAGGCAGTAGAAGACAGAAGTGCCTGGCGTGCTCTGGTCCATGGGGTCACGAAGAGTCGGACACGACTAAACGACTAAACAACAACAACAACAACATCTTTCTGTCTGCAGGTGGAAAAACAGTTGGGTCAATTTTGACTGGAAAAAGTAGCCCAAGGGGGGAAAATGGTTAAGGGTAACCAAGGGTCTGGAAAACAAGCCTTATGAGGAACAGTTGTGGGGGTTGGGTATGTTTAGTCTAGATAAGAGGAGACTAAGAGGAGATAGGATAGCCATCTTCAACTGTCTAAAGGGCTGTCACATGCAAGATGGAGCAAACTTGTTTTCTCCTGCTCCGGAAGGAAGGTAGGACTCAATGGCTTCAAGTTACAAGAAAGGAGATCCAGACTAAACATCAGGAAGAACTTTAAATGGTAAAAGCTGATCTCTCCTTCCTTGGAGGTTTTTAAGCAGAGGTTGGATGGCCATCAATTATGGATGCTTTAGCTGAAATTCCCACATTGCATGAGGTTGGACTAGATGACCCTTAGGATCCTTTCCAACTCTTCAATTCTATGATTTTATGATTCTAAGCAACAACTCCAACACGCGCACACACACATCCTATTTAAAGTCCCTGCCAGGTTGGATTTCAGTTTTTTAATCAAAATGTTGATTGCATATTTCCCAGCATCTTATCTACTTCAGCACTCTGGCCTGCATTCTTCAGATTAAACTGTATTTATCCATCGCTATATCACTCCAGCCCAATCCATAGCCCTATCATATGCAGAGCTAGGCACACCTAAATAAATGGGCCTAGGCTGATCGACCCAACTGTTCATAAGATGAGGTTGCTGGTGAGAACTTCCGGCACAAGGTTCCTATGAGTTAATCTTTAGGGTTGCACTTTGGTCATTTCTGTCTGCCTTGTGGGGCAAGAGTTTAGCTTGTTGTTAAATGCTAAGGGCACCTTCCCTTCTGAATCTGCAGCCTAGATGTGCTTAAAAAGCGGTTCGGTGGAATTGTTTCAGATTTAAAATGATTGGAAGCTTGATCCTAAGTACATGAGCACTGTAATCAGACTTTGTAGCCATTCTTGTAGGTGTTGTTGCAACAGCCAAACTTGTGTTGTGACAGCTATTGTGGCACCTTGTGTGACACAAGCTGATCAGAGTTGGATTGCTCCAGTATGTTTCCTCGACATCATTGGTGCACATATGTGCTAGTGAGAGGAGCTGGTGGTCCAGTTCACAGGTCCGAGGATGACACATCCGAGGTCAAAAACAAAACCTTTCTGAATTGTTTCTATGCAATGCAAAGACTGCCTCATCTAACTAAGGCTTGCTGTTGATTGCATCCCCGATAAGAAAGCAGCATCTGCAATCAGCTTCCAGCAGTGGACAAGGGGGCATGTGGACTTCTTTTTCCGACTCTGGTTCTCCACTTTGTACTTTGACTGGCAGTGGGCTCTCCAGGGTCTCAGTCCAAGGTCTTCCTGATCACCTGCTACCTGATTCTTTTAACCCAGGGCTGGCCAACGTGATGGATGTATGGTGTGTGTTGCCTTTTTGATGGTGCTTTCCTGGTGTTCTGGGACTCTAGTTCTCAATAGCCCAGGCCAGCATGGTCAAAAGTCAGGGATAAATGGGGGCTGTTGTTGGACTACATCTGTGAGGCTCCAAATTGTTTTAACAAGAAATGCCAAGACTTGAACCTGAGGTTTTCTGATTGCAAAATGTGTGCTGTATCCCTGAGTTGTGATCCCTTTTCTAGTGGCTAATAGCCATTGCTAGGCTTGCCTTCCATCAGTGTGTCAGATTCCTTTCAAAGCTGCCTAGGCCAACGGCTATCACCACGTCTTTGGGTGGTGAGTTATGTAGTGTGTGAAGATTTCCTATTGTTTGTCCCAAATCTCCCAATGTGCAACTTCATTGGATCCCCCTGGATTTTAGCACTGTGAACAGGGATGCTTGAGGAATTCCTTCTTTGTGAATTCCAGTATCAGTTGACCTGATCTACAACTCAAGGATGAATGTGCAGATCAGAATGCACTTTTCCGGTGACTTTTGCAATTCTCCAATTATTTTGTGATGCCAAAATGCATATAAAATGTTACTTCTGAGATAAGATATGTTCAGAAAAGCAAACTCAGAATGTGCATTCAGAAGTACATATTTTGTGAGAAAACATGTTCACACACAATTTTTAATACTTTTTTTAAAAAAGGCATCTGTTAAATAAGCTATCAGAGTGAAAAAAACCTTTCCCACTTTTTAAACACATAATTTTATAATACTCTGTGACGTTCACTCATAGTGCTGTTTTTCAACTAAAAGCCCCAGAATGCCATAGATTTTCTTTATAGGAGTAGGGCATTTATTTGGAAATAGCCCCATAAATTCCAATAGAGTAAGCAATACAGTGGTACCTCGGGTTACAGATGCTTCAGGTTACAGACGCTTCAAGTTACAGACTCCGCTAACCCGGAAATAGTACCTCGGGTTAAGAACTTTGCTTCAGGATGAGAACAGAAATCGCGCAGCAGCGGTGTGGTGGCAGTGGGAGGCCCCATTAGCTAAAGTGGTGCTTCAGGTTAAGAACAGTTTCAGGTTAGGAATGGACCCCCAGAATGAATTAAGCTCTTAACCTGAGGTACCGCTGTACTTTCCTTCCCAGTAAATATGTTCAGTATTGGGAGTAATATGTTGAAGATGCTATGAGCACATTAATGAGAATAACTTTCTATTACCCCAATTTAGCTATGGCAATAAGTTTAAATGCCAGTTACGTTTGCTATATGTTAGTGACAAACATGGTTTTATATTCCCAGCACAGGACAAATAGATGTGATTTCAGTCACAGGTGAGGTTTTTGAATGGGTGAAGTCTGCTATGAGAGGGGTTTGGAAATTGTGGTCTGTGGAGCTACATGGTGGTCTAATGGGAGCTACATTCAGATGGTCTGTGGTGTGTCAGTGAATTTGCAGTTGACGACAAGAGGCAGCAGATCCATCACATTAAATGTTGCTATTGATTTTTAATTGGGTTCCTTTTTTGTGCTTCTTCGTTTCTTCTATTACATTTTATTGTATTACCATTCAAATCCTATGGAATTGAAAATGTAGTAAAATAAAATGCAGTCTATCTGGAGTAAAGGAAGCAATAAAAGTACAATTTAAAATCATACAGCATCTAGCACAGTGCATTACAATTGCTACAAAAGCTAGAAAAATTATTAAGTGGTCCTCCAGTGATTTTCAAGCGGTCCATGGTTGGTGGGGAGTATGGCAACCGCTGTCCTATGAAATGCAAACTGTTGTCTTAGGTTACAATTCAAAACAAGAGTTACAGTATAATCCTAAACATATTTACTCAGTAGTAGGACTTCCTTCCATGCAAACGTGCATATGATTTCAGACTGAAGTGCGTGTAAGAGTGAAATCTTTTAAGCATGTTTACTCAGAAGTAAGGCCAACTGTGTCCAATATGACACACCCGCTGGCGTGTTAGGATTGCAGCCTTAGGCTGCAGTTCTGTGGAAACTTATTTGGAAGTACTATAAACCCCTATGTAATCAACGGGACTTACTTTTGAGTGCATAGGATCGATTCACACATCTGTTGAAATCCCTGAACTTAAGGTGTTTGTCTTGGACTGTGTACTGATGGGTCCGTGTGTATCTACAATAAAGTTTAAAATGTCTATCTAGTGGGAAAAGCACTAGATTTGAGAGTTTTCAGATTTCACAAGATACTGGAATTCACATTAGGGTGTTTAACCTCACAGCTTTAGGTCCTTTAGCTTCAAGCAAGAAACAAATGCAAACAGCATTTACAATTACAATTAAATTTCATAACCAAGGAAGTTAATGCATTTGCTTTCTCATCAGCAATTTTAGAGATGCTTTGTACGGATGATCAATAGCTCAAGGCTGGGACTCAATGACCTTTTCGGTGCTGTGTGATTTATCGTGAAAACTCTTGCAACATTTTTAGTACTCAGATGGGTGCTGGTGATTTGGTTTGCTGATTATTATTATTATTAGATATATGAAATTGGCTCCTAATGATTGTCCTCATCAGCCAAAATCTCATTCCTTGAACCTGCACTGGGTAATGAGCCTTGTGTGCATCAAATCACAGTGGAATGATGATATTGCTAAACACTCTATTGACTGGTCAAATAACTTCACATTATTATCTTTGTTATCTTTACAGCACTGTTATGAGATAGGTCAGTTTCAGCTGTCCTGGGACCCTCATTCTCATGTGGGTTAGCTGCTATGCATGCCATCCATGTATTGGCATTCATAGACCTGTCTTGCATTATTGCATGTTCTTCACATACTTGGATATCATTGTGGGACTGGATAGACACATTCTAGGAAATGGGTACTGAACACCCATTATACCAAACTCCTGAACCAGGAAATTGTTTTCCCAATTATTTGTGATCGGATTCTGAGTCTGGGAACGATCGGCTTGTGTAACACCACATAATGAATTCTTGACTGAGTTGAGACTTGAACAGGGAGTTTTCTCACTTACGTTTTTAGCCACCATACTATAGCAGCTTCCCAGAATTATTATTGTTTTTCTGCATGGGCATTCCTCAAGCGTGGAAGATCATAATGTGTGAACTGGGCTACAGCAGTTAAATGCTAGGAGCAATTTCCATGATTGTAACAGCTGGATATGGTGTCATTAGAATCACAGCTATGCTGTTGACTGCCTCTGCTGTTGCTTAGCTTATTCCTTCTGTTTCTCTCCAGAAGATCAGGGCTGTTTGGATGAAAAGAGAAAAGGTGTGTGTGTGTGTGTGTGTGTGAGAGAGAGAGAGAGAGAGAGAGGATGAATCTGAGGTCAGTTAACAAATTCCGAGACACATTAACACCCTTCCTCTTCACACTTCTGGCTTTTTCTAACCCTCTCCGCACCAGGGCAAATCCTCATTTCACAGAGGGCAGGGAAAGGATTACCTTTAAATGGCAACACCTCCTTTTAGTGGGCAGAGAGAAAAGGGAAATGAAAGAATAGGCAACAGAGATTAAAATAAAGACTGCAGCCAGTTTGAGCCAGTTTTGCCCTACCGAGAGATGATTGTATAGCTTTGCTTCTGCTGCGAATGGCATGTGATCTCCAGGGACTCAGTTACATTGGCAAAGAGAAAGCACTTTATAGGCATTGTATATGCATTATAACACTGTGACACCAGAAGGCGCTGTAGAGTTCTGTTTTTGCCAACCCAATTTCTCATAAAAAGTTTACAATGCCTTTAACTGAAATGCTTCTTTGATGTGTCGAGAGCCAACCCAGGAGATGGAGAGGGCTTGCATTATCAGTGTAATAGTAAAATCTTTACTAGTTGGTGAGATAAATGGGCAAAGCAATCTTAACCCACAGAAGTCCACCTGAGGAGAGTTAGGATGGGGTGGAACTGCTGTCCCATTGAATGTTCTATCCACTGCAGCTAGGCTCCCAGCACCCCCAAATAAATCTCCAGAAATACAGATGTCCCACTAAGAGTACAGCTCATTTCAGGGGCATGGCAGGGTATGGATCAAGAAGCAGCAGCTACTTATCCCCTGACTCCTGTGTTGAAAATTGAATCCTTCTGCACTGGTCTTTGCATCTGTCTTGTCTATAGCTCAGGATAGCTCAGTCAGTATGGCATGAGACTCTTAATATCAGGCTTGTGGGTTTGAGCCCCATGTTGAGCAAAAAAATTTCTGCATTGCAGGGGGTTGGATTAGATGACCCTTGTGGTCCCTTGATTCTATGACATGTGGGACTAGCGGGGAGGAGTCACTCTGCCATAAGTTGGGGTAAGCAAAGAGCAGCTTCCATTTGTAAATTGGAGTGCAATTTAAGGATAAAAAATTTGAAGCCTCCAGAAATCTGCTCACTTTTAAAGCTCTTGAAAAGAAGTGTCCGCCTATAATATTCATTCAGCTAGTCCTCCAGCAGCAGAGGCATGGGAGTGGTAGAGGTAAGGGGGCTTCTTGTGTCCCACTCTGTGCAGCTGCCCTAGGATTTATGGCGCTATTACCACTGCCAACAGTATGCCAGTTGGGCAGGAAACCAGGTGAGCAGGTGAGGGGGTTGGAGAGGAAGGGTTTGTGTGTTCAGAACACTGAAATGACTTTGTTCCTGCATCTACTTGTAAGAAAGAGTTCATCCAACTTTTTTTTTTTTTTGCTTTCCATAGGATCGTAGAATTTGTGGGCTTCTGCAAGACAGTTTATTGTGGAGTTGGAACTAATTGTGCATGCAGGCTTCTCACAGTGTCCACACAATGCCCCATATTAGTTTTGCATTTAAACTGGATCTGCTGTTTCTCAGGGAAGTCCAGCATTAGCTCAGAATTCAGTAATGGTCACCTTGGAAACATCTTTATATTTTATCAAGCAACTTGCAAGGGCTGAAGCTGAAACATTTTGCTGTCAGAATTTAGCAATTCTGTTTTGTCAGTCAGTGTAAAAAAAAAAAAAATGCACCCTGCCAGGATCCAAAAGATACTTGTCTGATGCTTTCACATGTGTCCCTCTGTCTGGTAAATCTTGATTAAAAGAGTGCTGGAAATTGTAGCACTGTAAGGCATAAACTAGAGTTCCCAGGATTCTTTGGGGAAAGTAATGTGCTTTAAATGTGCTTTGTGGAAGCACCCTTTTAGAGTCAGAAGGGATGTTGGTGGTCAGTGCAGGGTCGACAATGATGGGTGCAACTAAGCACTTCTGACAGATGGTTGTGCTTAGAGACCTCCAGCAAAGGGGCAGCCTGCGTCTCCACAGGCAGTATGTTCCACTGTCAAACAGATCTTGCCCTAAAAAAAAGTTTATCCCAACCTGCCTCCCTGCAATTTCCACCCATTGGCTTAGTCCTGCCCTGTGGAGCGACAGAGAGAACAAGACCGTTCCATCTTTTGTGTGAAGGTCTTTTCACTGCTAAGTTTAGATGTGATTGAAGGCCCTCGAATGCTAAACTGCCAGGAGTTCGCATTGTTAAGTTTTCCTTTCACCTGCCTGAGTTAAGCATTTGAAAGTCGATTATAATTCTTGATGCCTGATGCTGAAGAGAGGGGAATTCAAACCGGCTGACTTATGACATTTTTATTAGGATGGATAATGTTGACTCTGTAAAGACCTGCATCCCTTGTGGCCGAGGCAAAGAGAGGTTAGCATTTCTTCCGTGACTGTGTGGCATGTTTCTGCCTGTGAAGGGAATGAAGAGCACTTCCGTCTCAACTGGCTTCGCTCAAGTGCATGCAGGATGGGATTCTCAGACTGGCTTCATTCATGATAGGGGAAAAAATATTTTCTCGTTTACTCTACTGTGCCCAGAAGAGAGGTTCACAGATGAAACTGTACGACCAAAAGGTAAAATTGGCCAAGGCTGATGGGCACGGGTTACTTTGCATTTTCAGGGATGTTAAATTCAAAAAGGCTGCAATAAGTGGTGAATTTGCCTTTTCCACAAAAGTGAGAACCAGTCTGCATATTTTCAAAGAACTGGTTTGTTGGGGTTCCCCTCCCCTTATTTTTATGGTAAGAATTGCCCACTTTATCTTTTTGTTTCATTCCTTGCTGTTAAGATAGCTTTGCCCATTATTAACGATGCATGTCAGATTCTGTGCTTAAAATTGCAGCCTCATGACTACGATCACATTCCAGCCTGCACATCGGTGGTAGGTGTGCATGTTCTGAATGCTGAAGGTCTCAAGTTCAATGTGTGGATCCTCTAGCTTGTCATGGATCAGGGAAGAGATCACAGGAAAGATCCTTTGCCTGAGACCCTGGAGAGCCACTGCTAGTCAAAATAGACAATACTGGCCTAGATGTACAAATCAGCCTCACTGGATATAAGGCAGCTTCTTTTGATTCTAGGAAAGTTTTCCATTCCCCACAGGAAGCCTCCCTGCACATTTGGAGAATGGCTTTGCTGTATTAGACCTTCAAGCTTATCTAATACAGCCTGTTGTTTCCAACATTGACCACCTAGATGCCTAGGGAATCTCATAAGCAGGACATGAAAGGGAGAACAGTTCCCTGGTAATCTGTCAAGTTTGGTTTCTCCCCATTTCTCATTTTTCCAATCTTAAGTTCAGTTCTCTACATTTTCAAATCGGTTTGCATTTTTTAAAAATGTCCTCATTAAAATTATTTTGCATTTTAGTGCAAATTTCTCCTAATGCTCACATTTTAATATGCATTTTCCTCTAATACACACTTTTTTTCAAATATAGTGCATCTGTGTCAGTTATTTATGTGCATGTATGCACACACCTTTCTAATAGATGCATTTTTTGCACATATTACTTGGCTGGAGAACTGCACTGCAGAATTCGGAGAAGTGCAAATTTCAAAGGATGGCTGTGTTTTGATTCTCATATTGTTTCCAAAAATGTGAATTAAGTAAGTTCGCCTTTAAATGTGAACTGAGTTGAATTTCTCCCAAATCCATCCTAGAAACTAATACTTGCTGACATATTGCCTCTCGGTAGGGAGTGGCTAACTGATGTTGTTCAGTTGGTGCCAAAGGGCAGGTTCCTGGAAGTTAGGTTTGCTATATGCTGGTAGGATGAAAGACCTAGGAAAACAGGAAATGGAATGTAGGAAGTTGCCTTTATATTGGAGGCAGACGCATGGTCAGTATTGTCTACACAAGGGGCAGCCAAATTGGTTTCCTCCAGATGGTGTTGGAGTAAGACTCCTGCTATCTCTTGCCATTGGCCATGCTGGCTGGTGTCAATGGGAGCTGGAGTTCAGCAGCACCACATTGACTCTGTCTGGTCTACACTGACTGGCAATGGTTCTTCAAGATTCAGATGGGGTCTTCTCTCCTGGTTCTACCTGAAGATGCTCAGGATCAAACCTGGAACCTTGTGAATGAAAACCACATGCTCTTATCACCACGTTATAGTCCTTCCCCAAAGGATAGTGTTTGGCACAAGGTCACCTGGTGAACTTCATAGCTGAATGGGTATTAGAAGGTCTCATCCATCTTAATTTGGTGCAGTAACCATTGCACCACATGCATTCCCTTTGGCATCATCACTGTGGCCATGCAGAGTCATGGATTCCCTAGCAATTAATTGCTCAGGGCCTGATCTCAAAAATAGCAATGCAATGAAATTAATCGGGCAGGTAAGGAAAAGGCTTTATTCACCCTAGTTTCTGCACAGGATCTAAGACTGTAGTTTTGCTGTCATTTCAGTTCTGGCTTCCCGTAGAGCCCAGCATGCGATTTTGGTGGTTGGATCAATAAGAACATCTTTACTCATAAACGGTATTGAGCTGCAATATTGTGGAAATTACGTGACAATCAGATTTAGACTGGACATAAATATGGGCAAAGCAGGGCTGGCATTTGAAGGAGTTTGTCATCCCCCCCCCCCAGCTCCCACTTCAAATAAAGTTAAAGGAAGAAAAAAGAAAATCTCCTGTGGAGCTCAAGTCTGTGAATTGCATGGATTATCATAAATAATCCTTTCCCTGTGAGGCTTGAGTAATCATTTTTTGGCTGTCTGACTGGCCAGGCACTGCTTCATTTTTTGAAAAACGATCTGCGTTCACATTTCTGAATTATTGGAGCTGTTTGACAGGCCTGAAGTGTTTGCTGGTTTAGGAAGACTGTAATTAGGAATTTATTAGTCGAGAACATCTTTGTGGGATAATCTGGGCACTAAATATGGAACGGGACTGTATAGCAATTTTGATAATTTTTAAACTGCCATTTTTTGAAAGCTCTCAGACAAGTTGAGAGATCTCTCCCCCCCCCTCCCATATTGCAGGATGCTCAGTCAGGTGCCATGACAGGGCAAGATTTACTTTCCATTTAAACAGCGGGAGCTTGGCTATTTATTTATTTCCGCAGGAACGAAAAAATGACATTTAGAATTGCAACGCGTATTTCTGTTGTTCTACTTTGCTGCCCTGCTTTCTGTGGGATGCTGGCCATTCCAGAATCCAGAGGACTTTAAGGAGTGCTGATCTGGCACCTTTGCAAATGATGGCACATTGTGCCCTGGAGTCTGTAGATATTTGTACTCAGTTTACGTAAAATGAAGGCTTAGTACTTCTTTCTTTCTTTCTTTCTTTCTTTCTTTCTTTCTCACCCTCTCTCTGTCTGCTTTAAACAGGGCTTTCCTCGTAGTTAACAAATTGATTTCTAATGGCCTCCCTGGAGCTGATTCCTGCACGATCAGGGTTTCTAAATCACGTGGGGAGACGTCACATGACTCCCTTCACCCTTAAACCTGGTGTAGGGCTCTGCATGGAATAACGCTGGTGTGCCGGGGCAAGGCTTGGCTGCAGACTCCCCACACCCTTCCTCAGCTGTGAAAGCTGGGGCTGATGGGAGCTGTGGTCTGCCCCATCTGGAGAACACCCGGTTGGTGAAGGCTGCTTTAAAGGTAAAATAAGTACAGTGCTACCTCAGTTTACAAACACTTCTGGTTACAAACACTTCGGGTTACAGACTCTGCTAACCCAGAAGTAGTACCTTGGGTTAAGAACTTTACCTCAGGATGGGGGGGCCACTAGGGGGCGCATCGGAAGATGGCTGACAATAACATCTCTCCGACCCACACGAGGTAATTTGGAGGCTATGATGGGAGTAATTAGCCTCCTTACCCCCCCTCCCCAGGATGGTGGGGGGGGACTGCCTTGCCTGCTGTGCCCTATACCACCCCCGAATTTGTGGGGATGGGGGCACTAGGCACAAAGCCCTCCTGTGGGATTCCGGTGCTCCTGGACGCCGTCTCTGATCCGCGCCACTAGCTGCAAGAACTTCAAAAGAAACAATTTGGATGAAGGAATGCACATATCTCAAGGAAGAAGGGGGAGTAAAGACTGCTAACAGAAGATAAAATAAGACGAGTTGGAGGAACAAGAGAAATCATGAGAAGATACGCCAAGACTCGGTATGGCAAATGACTGATGGGGGAGGGGAAAAAAACTTTCCTTTCTTTCCTTATGTGATTAAACAAGAATCCCCTCCCCTCACGAGTCAGAAATGTCGTTTTAAGGACTTAAGCTGTGGATTTAAGGCTGTGTGGAGATAAACCAAACCAAAGCATGTTTTAAGAAAAGCGTGGAATGTATAAGAGCTTTGGAATGACGCAGTTAAAAATTCCGTCGCCATATTGGGAAGTTCTGTCGGAGGACTTAAGTCTGAGAGGAGAAATAGAGAAATAGAGCTGTTTTTATATTGTGGGTGAAACTCCTCAGTGGGACTTAAGAGCGACAGTTTTGCGAGATTAATGATGGAAAGAGCGCTGTTATCTATGAAGGCGATGATATATGGAAACCATCTCGATTTGAGGATTGGAAGAACGGAAAAATTCACACAGGATTATTATTGGTGTTTATCGGCTTAAGGAGACTATCAGAAGAGATCATAAAGAAAAAAGAGAAAATATATGAACAAGATGTGATGTGGAAACAGCAAGATAAGACTGGATAGAATTGTGAACTTTGTTTGGATTGATTTGGACTGATTTGGACATGTAACGCAGTAGCAAGAAGATGATCAGAATCCCCCTTCGGATCTTGAAATATGGGTCCCCCCAACAAAATTTAAAATTCGGCTTTGTAATTTGGAATTTATGTGATGTGATTTAATTTGATTTGATTGGCCAGTTAATAAAAATTATTTTTTAAAAAAGAACTTTACCTCAGGATGAGAACAGAAATCGTGCACCGGCGGCATGCATAGCTGTCAATGTTTCCCTTTTTTAAAGGGAAATTCACTTATTCCGAATAGGATTCCTCGCAAGAAAAGGAAAAAGTTGACAGCTATGATGGCACGGCAGCAGCAGGAGGCCCCATTAGCTAAAGTGGTACCTCAGGTTAAGAACAGTTTCAGGTTAAGAACGGACCTTCAGAACAAATTAAGTTCATAACCAGAGGTACCACTGTAGTTTCTTAGAAATGGACCACAAGTTTCAGGAGTGGTGCAATGTGTTTCCCTTAGGCAGTCCCACTTAGTAACCAGTTGTTATTAGGAGGGAAAGGCTGTAACTTACTGGTAGAGCATTTGTTTGTATGCAGGAGGTCCCAGCTTAGTTTCTGGCATCTCCTGATAGGGTTTGGAAAAAAAATCCTGCCTAAAATCCCAGAGAGCATTACACCACTGGACTAGATGTACCAGTGGTCTGACTCAGTACAATACAACTTCCCAAAGTTCTTATCTTCCTGTATTCCTTTTGCACTTGCTTGCATATCCATATCATGATGTCCAAATGAGGCACATAACACCTTTATCCTCAACTCATTTTAAAAATCCTGGCTTTTATATCTATATACTAAAAAGCATATCAAATGATACAAATATATATATCTGCATATACATCTATGCAGCCTTCTAAAGAAAGAGGCATTCAAGTGTGAAGTTCCCCAGAACAACAAACTTGTTTGAACTGGAAGTTGCTGCTCTAGTCAATTTCACTATTCTATTTACCTGCATAGAGCCAAGAGAAGTGATGGTCATAAAAGAATTAGGAAGATGGAGAGCACTACCATTTCCTCCTGCTAGGAGACTTCATCTCTCAAACGTTGTTCTTTGCGTATTTATTTATTTTTTTGCTGAATTTGGGCTACTGTTGCACTGGAAGAAAGCTACTCCTATTGCTTTGTATAAATATTAATTCTGTACCCAGCCAAAATGTGAGGCAGAAAGCTTATAAAGTGGCATAGACCATGAAATTCCATCCCCAGTTTTATGTTTCTTGAATGTTCCTGGACTATCATTCACAAATCTCTTCCACCCAGTCAGTAAAAATGGCAAGATTAATGTGGTTACGCTTGGATGTTTCCACTCCAAAGTTTAGGTTGAAGGATTAGATTACAGGGGTCGGCAAGATTTACCAGGCATGGACTGGATCACTCCTGCAGAGATCCTCTGTGGGCCGGACCGGTGCAGCACGATGCTGGAAATTGCCTCTGCACATGTCCATGACTCCGGAAATCGCTTCTGTGCATGCCCAGATGCCGGAAATCACGCCTGTGCAGAAGTGATTTCCAGAGCCGCAGAAGAGAGTCCCTGTGCCGTGCTGCGCCTGTTTAGCACAGCGCACGGGGACTCACTGAGCAGGCGGCTCAGTTTGGGGGCAGCTTATGGGCTGGTTAAGTGACCCTCATGGGCCGCTTCTGGCCCATGGGCCTTAGGTTGCTGACCTCTGGATTAGAACCTGTGACCTGCCAGAGGATTTGGGACTTCTGCTGCCATCAGCCCCAGCCAGCATGGCTAATGGTCAGAGATGATGGGCCCCATTATCCACCTTCTGGTTTAGGTGGTGGTGTGTTTGCAAGGCCTACTGCTTCATTCAGCTCTTCACAGGTTTGCTTTCCCTTTAAAGAAAATGGTGTCAGGGTTCTGTTACATGCATTAGCATCTAACGTGTAGCTAGCTGCTTAACACAGCTAGGCTCATTTACATTGTCAAGGAACTGGCTTTTGCCAGAAAATATATTTTTCTTAGTTATTGGTAAAGGCCCACTATTCCCCACCCCCTTAAATAAAGCTGAAAATAAACAGATACTGTTTGTTCTCTGTTACTACTGCTAGGAAACTAATGTTATTGTTACTGTTACCCTTCTGAAAAGTAAAACCATCCTTCAGAAACAGATAACAGAGACTGAAAAACAGCTAAGGTCAGTCAATTGCAGTGGGTTGACATAGAAGGCAGATAAGAGACAGGGACAGTGCTCATGGTACAGGCGCCTTGATATATCTACTGGTTAAAAATAAATAAATCTGTGTCTGTATAGCTGCACTGGTAAAAATAACAAAGGAAAAAAGAGGAAACGCTGGTAATTTCAGTTTGTATGTCATAAAACTAATAGTTTTAGCCTGATGAAGACCAACATCTTGGGTCAGGTGTCACCAGTACTCCACACATCAGAACTGGTGACCGCACACTTGAGATGGCAAACAATCTTGTCTACCTGGGTTCTACAATAACCAGCAACTTCTGCATCAATGCTGATCTGGGCAAACATATTGGCAAGGCAGCTACAGCAATGGCTCACTTCTCCAAATGGGTATGAGAGAATGAGATTCTAACAACCAATATGAATTTGAAGGCCTACAAGGCTTGTGTGTTGGGCCTCCTGCTTTATGGTAGTGAGTCATGGGCAACTTACACCTACCAAGAACAATACCTGAACACCTTCCACAAAGATGGGCCCTCCCAAGCCTCATTCCCAGCATGTTCACACTCCTGTCTCAGTGACAATTACACTGCCTTGGCCATGTCCACAGAATGGAAGATGGCAGGATCCCCAAGGATATGCTCTATGGGGAGCTGGCTTCTGGCATTAGGCCTGGTGGCAGACCAACTCTGCATTATAAAGATGTCTGCAAACGTTCCATGAAGGTTGGCAACATTAACTTCACTGTGTGGGACTCCCTTGCAGACGACTGCAGTGCCTGGAGCTTGTGTATCCACAGCAGTGACCAAAGGAGGAATGATTTCTGGGAGGGGCGCAGAAAGGAAGAAACACTATGGTACACCTGCATCAGCACAAATTGACACTTTCATTTGCCCCATCTGCAGCAAAATATATCTCTCCTGTATTAGTCTCTATAGCCATAGCAGGCACTGTGGCTCTCCAACAGTTTGACTTAACCCCTGAGGGTATTGTCTCTTGAGACAGACAGGTGCCAACCAACCAAAATTCTGCATGTGGTAAATTGAGCAGAATCATCTTATGCTGTCCCTCAGATAGTATCTAGAAGGAAAGTGGCACTAGGTTGTACTGAGTAGTGACAAATGGGCTGTTGCCAGTCCTACTCATGCCTTGCTGGGATCGGACCTTTGTGCAACACGCCTGGGATGCAAAGGAGAAAGGGGCAGAAGTGCTAGCGCATGAACACCAAAGATTGACTTGGTTATGGGATGGTCCAAGCAACAGGGAAGGTACCTGCTTGCTTTATCCTGTGCACCTCAGTCTCGCCACAGTGGCTCCTAGAATCAGGCTTTGAGCCAGAACTTTTCAGACTCCTAAACTCCTAGACTTAATTTTTTTTGTCAGCAAAATTCTCTCTTAGCTCTGCACAGCGGCTTTTGACCATGATGTGCTCTTCTCTCTACATGAGAGGAATGATAATAGCAATGGGAGTTCCAGGCGTGCAGGGAAAGCTGACTGTCAGGATGGAATTGAACTTAGCAGTTCTTGCATCTGCGAGGAGCATTTTGGCTTAAGTGTCATGCCCTGAGGAGATGGCAAATAGTATAAATTTGCAGGCAAATATATCACGATAAGCTTTTATTAATTTTTAAATTAAAAAAACAAGACAAGACATGCTTTAGGATATAGAGCACAACTGAAAAAGATTTGTAGAATATGTTGGAATGCTGAAGCCCTAAAAGGCTAATCACTCTCCCTTCTCAAATTTTGTAGCCACCCACGGTTAGGCACCTTTAAATGCACGAAACATTTAAAGCATCATCATACCACTTTAAACAGTCATGGCTTCCCCCAAAGAATTCTAGGAAGTGTAGTTTGTTAAGGGTTGTTAGAAGGCCTCTATTCCCCTCACAGACTGGTTTCACAACCAGTCCTTCTTCCCAGGGAACTCCTGAGAATTGTAGCCCATCCCAACAATAATCAACACATAATAATTAATAGTTAAAAAGCGAGAATGAGAGGGTCAGAGAGATGCCAGAAAAATATTTTGGGAGAGTAGCCCAATCTGCATTATACATTTAAATCAGTATCATAACAGTCATGGCTGTCCTGGGAAAGTTCTGGGAGGTGTTGAATGTTAAGGGTTCTGAGGGTTGTTAGGAGACCCTTACTCCCCTCCCAGAGTTCCTTGGGAAGAGGGATTGATTGTTAGATCACTCTGGGAATTGTAGTTCCAGGAGGGGAATAGGGGTGTCCTAACAACTCTTTAACCCCCCCCCATCTAACTACAGTTCCCAGGATTCTTCGAGGCAAGCCATGGTGGCTTAAAGTGGTATGATACAGATTTACAGTGGTACCTCGGGTTACAGACGCTTCAGGTTACAGACACTTCAGGTTACAGACTCCACTAATCCAGAAATAGTACCTCGGGTTAAGAACTTTGCTTCAGGTTGAGAACAGAAATCGTGTTCCGGCGGCATGGTGACAGCGGGAGGTTAAGAACAGACCTCCAGAACGAATTAAGTTCTTAACCCGAGGTACCACTGTAAATGAATAGTGCCGATGGGGCCTTTTTACTACATTTGCTGTGGCTCTTTTGCTGTACTATGTTTAGTGCCTAGCCAGTTTGTGAACCTATGTCTGTCTGTGGCTGCCCTCTGCAATTTGGCATTAGCTACGAATAGTGGAAATGCTGGTGTGGATGTGAACGCTAAAAACAGTTTGATCTGAAAATGGAAGGCAGTGCAGAAGATGAGTGTGAGAAACTAGGTGTTTATGATAATGTGGAGGCAGTCTAGACCAGGGATGAGGAACCTGTGGCTTTCCAGATGCTTTTGTACTGCAACTCCCATCAGCCTCAGTGAGCATTGACAATACTCAGGGATGATGGGATTTGGAGTCCAGCCATATCTGGATGACCACAGGTTCTCCCAGCCTTGCTGTGTGCCTTCCATCTATAGTTAGGAGATTGAACAATGTTATGTATACACTCAGTCTATATCAGAACCTTGGACAGATCCTTGACATCAGTAGCTCTCTTCATGTTTTATAGTTGGAGATCTCCCTTCCCAACAACCTAAGGATAAGTGGATTCTCGTTTGCTAATTTCCCCTCCTCTAATGGGATACTGACAGGATTTCTGAGGACCATCCATTACAACAGCTTAATTGAATTTACCATGTGATCGTACATGCAGCAGATCAAGTACACTGGAACAGAGAAACCTGTCATCTGCGCCATGGTTACCATGGTAAATCAAATCTTTTCAGGGGCCTCATTAGTCAGGAGAGCTGATATACCGTATTATAGAGAGAACCAAAAGGCTTTTTGTCCTATTCCACAGGAGTGTATAACAAATTTATATGTAGCGCAGTCTCCCTCACCCCCTCCAGCTTGTGCTATAGCAGGAAGAAGCAAAGCCTTGTTTTCCAACGTTGTCCTTGGCTTTTTAGGCTGCAGTTGTTTAAAGTGATTGACTCCCTCTAAAATCCCCCCAGAGCTAATGCAGCCATCCTCCCAGGATCAGTGAGCTATGTTCCTAGGAGGAAGAAAATTGGGAATAGCTGGAGGTAGTATCTGCACTTGATGCAGACACATTGAAAAAAATGTGACTGGGAAATGCTGCTTCCATCATTGGCTGAGTGAGTTTCTGCTGCTCAGCCCCACTCCCTTGCCTCAGAAGTCCTCAGTGGGAACTGACAGCAAGAGGAGATTTACTCCACCATGCCTGGGTGAGTTCCAACTGTTCTGCCCCACAGCAATTGTCTTCAGGGCCCTTGGGGGGCTTGCAGCTTTCTGCATGATGTCTGAAGGGAAATCCCAAAGGGCTACCATTCAGGGATGAGGACAGAAAATACTGCCTGAGCAATCCTGGCACCAGAGGGACACCCTGGTATTTCTGTTCCTGATACTGCACTTGAATATAATTGCATTTCCCAAATCTAAGCCACTTCGAGAGCCTCTTGGGGCCATAAAGTGGGATATAGTGCCAATAAAACTATGTTCCAGAGTGTTGTACAAAGAATGACCTTAGTATCTTCCTCTCTGAGACATGTTTGTATTGCCCATAAATGAGCCAGCTCATGTATCTCCTTTGCACCAGGTTCTTGAGACATGGAATGGTGTGACTCACTTAAATGCCCTCTGTTATCAGTTCCATGCCTTGTGCTAAATATTTTTCAGATTGATCCCTTTCCCTGTCAGTTATTACATCATTACAGGTTCTAGAGTATGCTTATTCTATATGATTTCCATATTCATAGCTGGAGCTCCATACACATGGGGTTAATTGGATCTTCACAACCAACAATATATTTGGTTCGGACCCAGTTCTCACGCTTGGTGTTATGGGCACAAGACACAAGAAACCTCTAAGTGCAGCCCCAAAGAGAACAGAAGTGTCCATTTTAGGTCATCCACAATTTAGCGATATGTCCAAATCCTAAAATGTGATTAATTTTATCTATTGCTTCTGAAAGAAGCCAGCTTTTAAACCTATGGTGCGAAGTTGATTTGTTTCAATAAGCAGTCATCAAAATTAACCACAGTTTGTTATGACTGTGGTTAAAATGGAAGCAAAAGCTTCCCAACTTTGGTTAGGCCAGAGGAGGAAGAAGGAACATGGTAGCTCAAGGATTACCTAGGCTTCTTCTTGTACAGTACTTCTAAACTCTGGTTTAGCAGTACAACTGAACCAACCCACTGTATGTTATATTGTCATTGATGGTTTGTAAGCCTCTTCAAAAATCTGTTGTTGGAGTTGCAGTCTGTTTTTAATGGTGTTACAGTATTCTTAAGAAGATGCAGGTTCACAGATTGGAAGTTCCCCTTGATCCAGCATTGTTTGATGCTGGTTCAGTCCCTGGCAACACTGGGATAGAATCCTGTCTGAAATTCTGGAGAGCCTCTGCTAGTCAGTGTAGGTGGCACTGAGATAGATGAACCAATGGTATGGCTCATTGAAAGCAAACTTGCTATGACAACTTGCTCTAGCTTAGGGTGGAAGGAGCATCCTCTTGGCTGATTATCCTCGTCTGGCTCCTGCTGCTGCTGCAGTTACTTTTCTCATTCCAAATCCTGGTCAAGTACTTAGAGCACTGATGTATTAGAAATGTAATAGAGAGAGAGAGACGAATGCTAATTACAAAAAACCAAGTTAGTCAACTGTCACTGTGATAAACTATTGTAATCAACTGTTATTTATAGCTCACAGTGTAATGCAAATATAAACGTATGTGAATGATATTCAAGAGATTGAACATCTCCGCTTGGCTTTCATCCTGGAAACTTAAAGAAACATCCAAAACAGTTGCAAGACTTGTTTTTTAAAAACGAGATTAAACAAATAAAACACACAGGCAACTATAAACGAGAAAAGTTCGTGTTGCTTATGGTTTTGTATGCTGTTATAAAAGTGATTTAAGCAAACAAGGAGGTAGGGGAGCAAACCAGAGGGAAAACTCAACTTTTTTAAAAAAAAGGATAGAGTGAAGGGCAGGAGTGGTAGAGTATCTGCTTTGCACACAGAGGTTCCCTGGTTCAATCCCAGCACCTCCAGGTATGGCTGGGAGACAGCCCTGTCTAAAATCTTGGAGTGCCACAGCCATTCAGCAGGAAAACACTGAGCTATATGGACCAAGGAGTTCTCATTCTTACCATTGCTATCATATGGCACCATGATGCAGTTGAAAAGATAACACTGCATAAAAGAGCATTGTGTGCATTCTGGAACAACTTGGCTATAGTCAATTAACCAGCACTGGAGCACTAAATATTTGGAACTAACCACAGCTTCAAAGAAGTGTTTACTCAGTGGAAAACAGGGTAATAGTTTGGTCCCAGGCCATGGTCTAAAAGTACACAATGCAGCAATATAGCCGAAGCTAAGCAGGATTGGGTCTATTCAGTGACTGGTGGGGAACGCCTTCCAAACTTCCTTGCATGTCTGGAGGAAACACAGGATATCAATGTAATAATTGGGGGTGCCATTCAGTTCAGGAAGCCTTAGTTGAACCAAATTAACTGTAATTGATTAAATCTGTATGCATTGGCCCAGTAATTCTGAACAACTGGGTTTTTTAAAAAAATCATACTGAGACAGTGCATGTATATGTCACATCAGGTGGCATCTTGTAAGAGGAATCTCATCATTCCATCTTTTAAGGAGGTGCTTTTCATCTATGGTTTTTAAGATTTTAAAAATCACATAATCTTTTTTTTTTTGGGAGGGGGGCCTTTAAATATGTCTGTCTGACAACAAAGGACATTTTTGCTGCCGGAAACAAAGGATAAAATGAAGCCTTCCCCTGCACCTCTATTCCATGCACAAAAGCTGACCAGACTGGAAGTTTTATCTTGCTTGAACACCCTACATGGCAGTTGAGGGCAGCAGGACAGGACACACACATAGAGCTCTGTTCATTCACTGCCCTTCAGGATCTGCTGCCCGAGGCTATTGCCTCATTCTGCCTAATGACAGGGCCAGCCTTGACTTTTGAACTTGTAATTAATTAATCTAACAGTTTAGCCCTAGTAATAATGTAATTGAGAAATAGCTTGGTGGTAGAACATGTGTGTGTCCTGCTTTCTTAAGGTAAGGTTCCAGTTACTTCTGGTTAAAGGATATGAATAAACAGAGCTGCAGAAACAACCGCCCCCCCCCCCACCACCTGAGGCCCCAAAACATCACTTCCAGTCAGAGCAGAAACTATTGGGCTGAATGGACAGAATAATCTGACTCAGTTTAAGGGCAGCTTCATATGTTTGCTTATAATGTGTAAAGTGGCTCTTGGGGAATAGTTCTGAAGGCTTTTTTTAGCATAGCTGTGGGGGGACATATCAAGATGAGTGGATATCTTTTTTCAAGGACTTTCAAAGAATCTGTGGCCTGGAAACAAAAGAGCTTAATGGTCTTCTTCCAAGTTGCATGAATGGGAGGTAAACGTTGAGGGTGAAGCTTGCACTATCCATATTTAACTGATTCGAAAACAGGAAAGAAAAAGGAGAGGGGTGCTGAAATCCACAGTCATTTTGTTGAACCACTGTATTCCCTTCAGCAATGAGAATTAAGAGAGAGCAAGAGCTCTAGAGTATCTTTGGATAAGATATTTTAGTGGTGTTAATCTATGATATTCCTCAGAGTGCTGTGCAAATGTTGACCAGAAGGTACATAATGCAAAAATAAAAAATAAATACATCTCAGCAGTGCTGGCTGCAAGCCATTGTATTTAAATACTTTGAGGTGAAGGGTGAGGCCACTTCTGTCCCCCTAAAACCTTTGTGGAAGGCATGGGGCCTGTTGCTGGGGCAGGTGAAAATTGCCCCAAATCAAGTGGCAGCACCTTCTGATTTTGGATGACGCACCACACCTTGTCCAGTGTTGCTCAGAAGCTCCCTGCAGCCCACCAGAGAAGCTTTTTGGGCAGGGGGGAAGCACAGTTCTGCACAGTGTTGAAGGGGATAGGACCCTTCTGTGAACTTACTTCTGTTTGTAAGATACAAGACAATGCTTTTCAGCTCTGCACTTACCTCCAAGTAAACGTCTCTAGAACGGAAGGGTTGGTTGCAAGGAAGAAGCAAAAGGGAAAGGAAAACATTTGAGGATGGATTGGGCAGCTTGATGGGAACGATAGCATGTAGAAATGGACACCTGTGATGGCTTTTTTTTTGAGGGGGGAGTAGATTTTGAGGAGAACTTTAAAGGAGATGGAGAGTGGACAGGCCCGGACCTCCCATTAGGTGCTTTGAGGTGGTCACCACTTGCAGGTAATTTGGGCTGTCACAAAAAGACTGAAAATTGATAGTTATTTATTATTGCTATCAGAGCTTTTGTTTAGCCGAAGCTCAGTTCTGGCACCTCTCAGGTGGGAGCCATTGCCATTCTAAGAGAACAAGGGAGAAGTTAACAGTGAGCTCCAGTACCTATTTTTGTAGAAAATTTGCACTGATTATAATTTATATTTTGTTGTTGGTAGTGGGGAAGGCAGTTCTGGGATTTTCTGCATCAAGTGCCAAAATAACTTGGCAGACCTTGGGCATTAAACACCTTGAGGGTTTTTGGTTTTGAGGGGAGGGGCACACATTGGTTACTCGGACTAAAGTGACAACATTTCTTTGTCCAGCCCTGAGAATGGAGATTTCCATTCACACCCTGCACTGACAGCCTTCACCCGGAGGAAATACTTATTTTATGTCACCAGCAGTTTGTTATTATGATGTAGACTTTGAAATGAGAATTAATCTGGCAAAAGCAAAAACGAAAAAAACCCCCAACAAATGTTTCTGGCCTTGCTTATACTAAATGAATCCCTGCAAAGAGCCTAACGATTGTGTTATTTCAGCAAGACTGACCTAATTATTTGCCTCTGAATGATGATGATGTTTTCTCTGCAATTTTCTTTGGACTGCATTAAAAGCACAAAGGAACTTATAGTGCTTCATTCAAGGAATTACGTGTGCTGAAGTCTGATGACACATGGCAAGAAGCTATACTTGATAAAATTAACACATGGCATCCAAGGATGGAGCCTACCATATAAATGGCCTCATCTGGTAGTACTAGTTAGTGGATTGGAGTCATGCCAAAGTAAAATGAAGACCATAAAATTATATGCCAGAGATACTGGCTGCAGTGCATAGCTCTGAAACGCCATATATGTGTTGGCACATCCCCATATGCTGAAGTGTGCAGACGTCTTTGATTGCATTGCTAGATGAGAACTTATTCTTGTTCTTATTAGTAGCAGTAGTAGTAGTGCAACTGTGATTTCACTAATTTCCCACTGAATTCCATGAAAGCAGTACATGCTTTATATTCTCTGTATCATGTGTAGCTTGTAATTAAGGTAAAGGGACCCCTGACCATTAGGTCCAGTCGTGGCCGGCTCTGGGGTTGCGGCGCTCATCTCGCTTTATTGGCCAAGGGAGCCAATATGTGGCCAGCATGACTAAGCTGCTTCTGGCGAACCAGAGAAGCGCACGGAAACTCCATTTACCTTCCTGCCGGAGTGGTACCTATTTATCTACTTGCACTTTGATGTGCTTTTGAACTGCTAGGTGGGCAGGAGCTGGGACTGAACAATGGGAGCTCACCCCATCGCGGGGATTCAAACCTAGGCCTAGGCTCTGTGGTTCACACCACAGCGCCACCCACATCCCATAGCTTGTAATTGGCTTGCCATTAAAGTAAATATCAGAATTTCTTTTGATTTTAATAGGGTTGGCCTGAACTGATTGGTTCCAGTCGTCTGGGGCAGGGATAGGGAACCTGTGGCCCTCCCAGATATTGTTGGACCACAACACTTGACCATGCCAAATGCTTTTTAATAGGGTTTGCAGGCACCACTGATTAGCAGTGCTTGCAAATGCCCTTTAGGCCGAGCCAGGTTTTATCTACCCCCACACCTGGTGTCATATATGATATTTAGTGCAGGACAGATGGGCATGGCTTGGCCAAAATGGCCTCACAGGCCAAATGGGAACCTGGTGAGCTTAATGAGGCCCATGGACTAGACACTTGCGCCTCCAGCTTTTGGACTGCAAGTCCCATCATCCCTGACCACTGGTTCTGCTAGCTGGGAATGATGGGAGTGGATACCCAAGTTTGGGAAACCGTGGACTAGAGGTTCCCCACCCCTGGCCTAAAGGATAGAGAGAAAAGTTATTCTGAATCTAAAGGACAGAGAGAGAAGTTATTCTGGGTCATTGACTTTTCTGCTCATGGTAAAATATCTGATTTCCTGCTCTGTTTCTCTTCTCTGCTCCTTCTTTCTGTCTACTCTCTTTAATGACAAGGGTTCCTCTCAGCCATCCATGTTAAGTAAAGCTACACTGCTAATTGACATTGCTTTTGTGTCACATTAGAAGAATGAGTTGCAAACCAGACAATAAGCCTAATGGAGGGAAAAAAGCATTTATTTGGTCCAAATTCTAATTTCTGCAAAATGGATGCAAATCCAGAGAATCATCATTGGTATGTGGAGTGGAGCAGTAGATTTATTTCACTACAATTGAATAGTATGCTTGACCCTGAGTGTTCTAGTGTTTTGAAATGCAGGTAATTTTTCATGCTGGGGCAGTTATGATGTGCCCTGTTCTCTTTTATAACTGCTGCCTTTTGAGACATGTTCTCATTTTTGAGTACTTTCTTAGATGGTGGGAGACCTGCAATTTAAGGGAGAAAAGGCTTCCTTTCATGTATTCTTATCAAGTTCTTGCAATTTCAGAGGACAGAGATAGCTAGAAGGCTGCTTGTTGAAAGTCACATTTTTCTTTCAATACTTTTTCAACCTTCGTGTCGGAGAAACAGGATGTCACAGAATTAATTTCTAAGGAGGGTAATTTGTTAAATCTTTAAGCAAAGCCAAATCTGTCAGTTCCATTGAATGCATACTTAATATTGAACTAAGTACCTAAAAATAGCTTCAAAATAATTTCTAGGTGAAACAGTAGCTGGAAGTTAAGTTAGTGGGGGGGGGGGGAACAGTACATGCAAAATATGTCAGTTGAATTTTAAAAGAGAATAATATAAAATAACATAAGATGATTTTCATAGTATTTGATATTATTGGATAGTCTTTCATAAAGATATAAAGATCCATATTTATACTTAACGACAGAATTCTTTATGCAATGGAGTGCAGTGTCTAGGAGAAGTAATCACTGAAATAATGATGCCTGTTAATCTTGGGTAAAGTGGGTGGATTGTGAGGGTCTGCTCTAAAATAAAGAGTGTCCATATAAGGTGTTGTATCCAAGAACATGAAACACCCAATTCTTCAGAAATTGCTGCACTCAAAAACTCTGTTACTGTATATATAGCCCAAGTGAGAATGCTTCTTTTATTAAACCAGCCTTCCCAAATCTGGTACCAATGTTTTGGATCACAACTTCCATCAGCCCAAGCCAGTACGGCTGTGCTGTTAGGGAGTGATGGGAGTTGTAGTCAGAAACATTTTGAGTGCACCAAGTGGGAAGAAGCTGAAGGGATATAATGTGCCAGGGAATGTAGCCTAGTTTATGATGCTCAGTTCTACTGGGAGAGCTGGAAGAAAGGGTTAAATGACTAGTATTATAATGAAGCCTGCAGGCTTCTCCTGTATGTTCATCCTTGTTTGTTTGTTTGAACATTTATAAGCCACCTACTCAAATACAATGATATATGCAGGTACAATAAAACATAAGATATTGGAAAATCTCTTTCCTTTGTTCTACCTTTTTTGGTTCTTAAAACCCAAGATTTGTATTTCTCTTTAGTTCTTAATTCCAATGTGAATTAGCCATGAATCTCGCAGGCTGATGGTAAATTACTGCTGCGATTATCGGCGGTACAAAAGGTTATATCCCCATTGCTGTGGGGATTGTTGATTTATACATGAGCATGCCAGGCATGAGGCCTTGCGGGGAAGGTGGATTTTTTCCTATTCCCTTCCCTTCTGGCTGTGATTTCATCACAGTAATTTCAAAACAGGCAGGGAGCAAACAGTAAACAGCAATGAATTACAATACGATGGAATACTAATTTTTAGCATTCATATGGTGTCTGCAAGCGCTCAAAGTGTTTCACATACACTACCAAACTGTAACCAGTGGAAGCTGGTTCATTAGGACAACCAGGAGATTCCCTTACCAAGTGAAATGCCATGCATTTTTTAAAGTTTCCCCCCCAAATCTCAAAATTCTTTCACAGTCTCAGCTCCCAAGTACTGCTATGGTCAGAGGGTCCCACTCTTCTGTCTCCAAGCAGAAAAACAAAATACCAATAAATTTGTATCTTACTGGAGCTTCTCCTCCATCCTCCAGTTTGTGAGGTTTTCCCTCATCTCATGTTGCCATGATATCCATAGGATATAATATTAGCAGGTTTGATGCTGCGGTAGACCCACTATCCAGTACCTCTGTTCTGAGCATGCTCAGAGCTCTTTCCTTGAAGGCCTTGCAACAATCTTGTGTGGTATTATTATTATTATTATTATGATCATTTCCATTTTGCAGGGAACTGAGGCTGAGAGATAGTTGCTTGACTAAGACCGCCTAGAGTGAGTTCACAGCAGAGAAGAAATTCAAGCTACTCTTCTCCTGATATGCAGTAGTGCGTTTTAGTTGCTATGCTACATAGCATGCAGTGGTACCTCAGGTTAAGAACTTAATTCATTCTGGAGGTCCATTCTTAACCTGAAACTGTTCTTAACCTGAGGTACCACTTTAGCTAATGGGGCCTCCCGCTGCCCCGCGCCACCAGAGCACGATTTCTGTTCTCATCCTGAAGCAAAGTTCTTAACCCGGGGTACTATTTCTGGGTTAGCGGAGTCTGTAACCTGAAGCGTCTGAGACCCGAGGTACCACTGTACATCTTTATAAATATGCATTATCTGTGTACAGTGGTACCTCGGGTTAAGTACTTAATCCGTTCCGGAGGTCCGTTCTTAACCTGAAACTGTTTTTTTTTAAAAAAAAAAATTATTCAAAGTTATAACAAAACATATTTTCCAAAAACATATCCTTATTCCCCCCATTTTTCCTCCTCCCACCCCCCACAAAACCCATCCCCCCACCCCACCCCCCGACTTCCCTCAGTTCCAGTCTTTGGTTTCTCCAATAATGCTATTTTCTGCATGTTACAGAGTTGTATAGATCCTCCAACTGTTTAGTTAATTATTATCAGTAAAAAATTGTGGATGTTTATTCAAAACCTGTCAAGGAGTCCAGTTTACTTTGTTGCGTCTTCAAATACTTTGTGAAAGGTTCTCATTCATCCTTAAAGTCACAGTTATCCTTGTCCCGTAGCTTATGTGTCAATTTTGCCAGTTCTGCATAATCCATCAATTTTTCTTGCCATAATTCTTTAGATGGGATTTCTTCAGTCTTCCATGTCTTCCATCCTTGTGCTACCAGAACTCTCGCGGCCGTTGTCGCATACATGAAGATGTTTTTCAACTTTTTTGGCAGGTCTTTCCCTACAATCCCCAACAAAAATGCCTCGGGTTTTTTAACAAATGTTAAATGGAACATTTTCTTCAGTTGATTGTATATCATTTCCCAATTTTTTTTAATTATTTTACTTTACAATCCCACCACATATGATAAAACGTTCCCTCCTTTTCCTTACACTTCCAACATATGTTTGAGCTAGTTTTGTACATTTTCCCTAGCTGCACTGGTGTTGTGTACCATCTGTACATCATCTTCATGTAGTTCTCCTTCAATAGTGAACAATCTGTAAATTTTAAGTCAATTTTCCATAATTTAACCCAATCCTCCATCATAATATTGTGACCTACATCTGACCTGAACCTCTAACCTGAAACTGTTCTTAACCTGAAGCACCACTTTAGCTAATGGGGCCTCCTGCTGCCACCGCGCCGCTGGAGCATGATTTCTGTTCTCATCCTGAACCAAAGTTCTTAACCCAAGGTAATATTTCTGGGTTAGCGGAGTCTGTAACCAGAAGCGTATGTAACCTGAAGTGTATGTAACCTGAGGTACCACTGTAATTTGTAATTCTGTATATTTTAAAATATCTGTTGGTATACGACTGAAATTGCACCGTCTGTATCTGAAAGCATTTGACAACGGTGAAATAAGCTTAACCCTAACCTTATGACATTTAAAAAAAGAAGTTCTAAAACACCCAGCTAATGAAGAAAATATAAGCCCGTGAAATGAGGGAAGAATACTTCAAGAAACTGTTGGATAGGGTTCAGCATAGCAGTAGTCTGGGGAAGCGTAAGGACTTGGTGGCATAAAACCAGTTGCATTGTTGGTTACTAAAGCAGTCCTGCGAATGAGGGCTTTCAGCCACATAGGTTAACTCCAACTGTTGTAATCCTTGCAAGGTCAGTCAGCATTATCATGTCCATGTTGGTGATCTGGTGCGGAAGTTGTAAGAAGATGGTGGGAATTTCAGCCAAGGACATGCAAGTTCACATTTTCAAGCTCTTAGCTGCAGTTCTAACCTGCCTGATGTTGATAGCTGCAAGGGAGCAGGAGCAGGAAGCAGTGCAAACTTGTGCCTTCCAACTTCCCCCAGTGGAGAGGAATGCTGCTGATTGGGTGGTAGGTAGGTTTTTTCCCCCTGATGCAGAGGCCTGACTTCCATCCGACTGGGTGGAAAGTTATTGCCGGTGGTTCTCCTAACACCTGAATGGAGGCATTTGGGGGGTGGGGTACCAGTAGCAGGAATCAAAAAGCCTTGTGGTCTGGTTATCAGTCCCTCTCAGCAGTATCAGCCCTAGAGCTAGTGTGGCAAAACTGCAGAGAGAGGGTGGGGAAAGTGTCCTAAAAGTTATCAGTGGACTGTTGTTGGAGCAGAAGGACTTGGTAATGGCATTTGCAAGGCTTCAGTCTTGTCAAATGCATTGGATTTGGCCATTTGATCTCAATTGCTGAGGGTTTTCCCAAAGGAGGCTGGGGGTGTCCTTCCTTGTGACTCATCTGCCCCTCTCAATTTCTGCCTTCCAGTTCTATAAGCTGCAGGTCCCAGGAGCGCAGTGTGTGATATATACTCCTGACAATGGCCAAATGCATTTAATCGAGCCCAAGATGGCTGAGGACAGAGAATGGATGCTTCTTACTGCTGATCCTCAAGGGTTTTTTGAGCATTCCTATCAAACACTTGAAAATCCACAGAGGGATTTTGGAGTGTTCTCAAAAAGCAAGTTAGCTGTTCCGTCCCCTTCCCAGCCAGTCACACTTTCCCCAGTCCAACACCTGCCCTTACCTTGAATTGCTATGAAGTCATCTGACCCAGAAGGGACGCGGGTGGCGCTGTAGGTTAAACCACAGAGCCTAGGACTTGCCAATCTGAAGGTCGGCGGTTCAAATCCCCACAACGGGGTGAGCTCCTGTTGCTCAGTCCCTGCTCCTGCCAACCTAGCAGTTCGAAAGCACGTCAAAGTGCAAGTAGATAAATAGGTACCACTCCGGCGGGAAGGTAAACGGAGTTTCCGTGCACTGCTCTGGTTCGCCAGAAGCGGCTTAGTCATGCTGGGGAAGCTGTACGCAGGCTCCCTTGGCCAATAAAGCGAGATGAGCGCCGCAACCCCAGAGCCGGCCACGACTGGACCTAATGGTCAGGGGTCCCTTTACCTTCACGTTACATCTGACCCAAGAAATCCTGCACCTCTGATCCTGGAGCTAAGACTGTGAGAGAACAAGCCCGGCTCTTTCTTGTGCTTGCATATGGCAGGAAACAGTTGGTAGTGGGCGGACGTCTTTCTGGGAAGATTGTACACCACTCCCAGTTTTCCCATTGGGGAAACATCTGAGAAACTTTCACAAAACTCATGCTGGAATATAGTTGTAACATCACTGCCCTAGATGTAGGCTACATACTAAACTCTTCCAAATGTAAACAAGTATGTAATTTCCCTTCAGAAACTTGATTTGATTAATTGGATTACATCACTATAAATCACAGAAGAAGTTCACCTTATCCTCTGTGAACATTTGGAAGTGGAGCAATCAATTGCTATGCGCCAAAATGGCTATGCTCTGTGTCCACAACCAGAGGCACTAATGGTGCCGAATGGCAGTTGCTGGAAGCCACAGGAGGGGACAGTGCTCTTGTGCTCAGGTCCTGCTTGTGGGTTTCTCACCAGCATCTGGTTGGCCATTGTGAGAACAGGATGCTGGTCTAGATCCAGCAGACTCTTCTTATGTTCTTAACTTCCTCATTTTGACTGCAGTAGGAACAAGTGCCCTGTTCTCTTACTCTCTAAAGGCATTTTCATTTAGGCCAAAACAATTACTGCATGGGCATTCTCTTGATGTAGATGATATAGATATAGATATAGATGTAGATATAGATATAGATATAGATATAGATATAGATATAGATAGATATAGATGATATAGATATAGATATAGATAGATATATACATACACATTTTTATTAGTTTTTTTAACATATCATTTCAAACAATCATATAACATAACTTTTTATCTTATACAATATTTTAGACTTCCGTCAACACCTCTGATAATTTTCTGTTCTTTATCACTTATTCTGCATTTCATAATTTCTCTATTACTCTTACTTATCATTAACTAATAATTCTCCTCATAGTCTTTCTTGCAATATTTCAAATACTCCTCCTTACAGAACTTCTTCCAGGCCTACTAGCGTACTGTTCATTAAAATTGTTTTTCAAATAGTTCATATATTTACTCCAGTCTTCTAAGAATCTCTGGTCCCGCAGGTTTCGAATCCACTGCATGGGCATTCTCAACTATTGTGTTTTTTACCTCTGCAAACTTGTTTCTTGTGGTTTAAGGAGGATCCAGCCATCTTTTCACAATTTAGGTTTTCGCTTGCTGGGTTGTCCAGCATTCAAAGCACTAGTTGATGTTTCTGGGGGTAACATGCCTCTGTATACTGGGCAGAGTGATCCTAAATGGAGCCTGGGGAGGACTGGAGCAAGGGAGAGGCTTCCACATCTAAAGCTATTCCTTCTATTGCAGCTCAGGATGGGGGGGAGGGGCATTTGCATCTCTTCAACTTGCTGAGAACTGAGAATTTTCCTCTTTAATAGAGAGGATTCCATTTGCAAGGCATATTTAATTTTCCATTGCAGCATTTGGTTCAGATGTGTGAGAGAATCTGAACAGGAGGAAAATACTAACTGATCTGTTTGCAGCATTTCTAATTTCCTTATTAGATTAATTGATTTCACAGAGTTCTAGAGTTACAATGCAATTGACAGTGATCAGGCATTGCTGTAGCAACGGAGCATTCCAAATAGCAAACACTGAGCTTATTACAGCAGGTAGCGATTACAATGTGCTTGTGATTAATTACTCAGGGCACAATTCAGCCAAAGGTAAGCACTTTTAAGTCCTGGTGGTATCAATGGGTGATTTAAGTACATGCTTAACAGTGCAATCCTACGTCTGTTTGCTAAGAAGGAAATCCCACTGTGTTCAGCAAGGCTTAAGCCTGTACACACTTACCTGGAAGGAAATTCCATTGAATGCCCTGGAACTTATAGTTAGGGTTGCTGTCATCTGAACCACAGAGCCTAGGGCTTGCCGATCAGAAGGTTGGTGGTTCGAATCCCTGCAACGGGGTGAGCTCCCTTTGCTCGGTCCCGGCTCCTGCCCACCTAGCAGTTTGAAAGCACGTCAAGTTCAAGTAGATAAATAGGTACTGCTCTGTTGGGAAGGTAAACAGCGTTTCTGTGCGCTGCTTTGGTTCACCAGAAGTGGCTTAGTCATGCTGGCCACGTGACCCGGAAGCTGTACGCTGGCTCCCTTGGCCAATAAAGCGAGATGAGCTCTGTAACCCCAGAGTCGTCCGCGACTGGACCTAACGGTAAGATGTCCCTTTACCTTTATAAATGTTTTGAAATCAGTGAGACTCAAAAGGGCTGAAAGTGGTTTGACTCTTGCACACGGAGGTCTAGAAAAATGCATGGCATTTTGAAATGCTCATGTTAATGCAAGGACTTTTTGCCCTTCTGTTTCATGGCACATAACTTACTGTTAACATAACACAGTTGGCGGGGGGTTGCTCATGATGACCTGCTTATTGAGCAGTCATCCCAATTTGTTTGCACAAAGCTTACATGGTGTTTAGACTATGTCTAGGGTGGGGGTGGGGTATTAACCAAAAATTTTGTTAGTGGAATGGTTATATGACAGTGAGCATTCATACCGCATTCATCCTGATTTGCTTGTGATATGTTTACACATCTTCCTGCTAGATTCGTTCCAGGGCAACAGAGTGCTTTAGTCCATAGAATTGTAGAGTTTGAAGGTACCATGGGGGTAATCTAATCCAGCCCCCTGCAATGCAGGAATCTTTCCCCCTCCCCCAACGTGGGGTTCAAACCCACGACCCTGGAATTAAGAACCTTAAGCTCTACGGACTGAGCTATGCACTATCCACTGTAGTTGAACAAACTTAATGTTCTGCAGTATAGTGACAGACTGGGAGTGACTTAAGTGGCTATCACCACATTTGATGGAAGTGCATTCCACAGGTTAATTAAGGTATGTCTTCTTCTGGTCTGTTTGTCTTCAGTGATGGGAACCCTGTCCAGAATATTTGGTACCGCTTAGGGGATCTCCTTTCCCCCCACCCCTCACACAAATGTGTCATATGTTGCTGCTTTTGACAATGGGAACTAAGGGCACCAAGGTACCAGCTCTAGACAAGAGTAAAGGCAAAGGGACCCCTGACCGTTAGGTCTAGTCGCAGACGACTCTGGGGTTGCGGCGCTCATTTCGCTTTACTGGCCGAGGGAGCCGGCATACAGCTTCCAGGTCATGTGGCCAGCATGACTAAGCCGCTTCTGGCGAACCAGAGCAGTGCACGGAAACGCCATTTACCTCCCCACTGGAGTGGTACCTATTTATCTTACTTGCACTTCGTGCTTTCGAACTGCTAGGTTGGCAGGAGCAGGGACTGAGCAATGGGAGCTCACCCCGTCGTGGGGATTCAAACCACCAACCTTCTGATCGGCAAGCCCTAGGCTCTGTGGTTTAACCCACAGCACCACCCGCGTGGAGTACAATGCAGGAGTACCCCTTCTTTTTACCACAGTCATAATTATGTTTTCGCCAGCACTGATCAGTTCAGTTCATAGATTGTTAAATAACACTGGTGGAACAATCTGTACTCAGCTGAGCCTGCATTAATTAAAGAGATTCAAACATGATTATTTTTTGCATGACCTTTTGCTCACACAACTTTGGGATTCTCCTTCAAGCAGCATCGTTTAGGATTAGCTTTGGGGGCACCAAGTTTTGTGTTTCTCAATATAATAAGTTCTAGCCGGCGTGAAGCTATTTCTGCTGGAGTGGCTAATGATAGCACAGATTATGATTTGAGAGACAGTATTTGATGGATAGAAATAATCACTGGTGTCTCTTGGGAGAGAGCTCAGAGTTGCCTTTATTTTGCCCTTTTGAAGTTAATAAAGTAGGAAGAAATAGCAAATCAGAAATAGCTTCTGTCATTTCCATGCATCTTAATCTGATCAGAACCATCAAAAATTTCCTGCCTTGTCTGAAAATATTTATACAAATATGCTACGCTATTATTACGGTAAGTGTGAATTTCCCCACAATTGGTTTCAGTCTGTCATTGCCCAAGAGCAGGATGGGGAAACTCCTCTCCCCGAGACTGAGGGCCACATTCATTTCTGGGAAAGCTTCTGAGGGCCACATGTCAGTGGTGGGTGGGAACAGATGCAAAAGTGAGAGGAGCAACAGAACTAAATTCTACCTTTAAACAGTAGGTTAGTTTCTGTGCACACTCATAGATACCCCTCTTTATCCTCCACTCAGCCAAATAGAAGGCATGATCAGCATTCAAGGATATGTTTCAGCCAGGCAGAAACACTTTGGGGTGTGCGGCAGGGCCAGTGAGGGGCTTGGGGAGAGTTCTTTAGACCAGTTTCATGAGTCCAGGGGAGATGTCTTGGCAGGAGTGTGACAAGATTGGGCAGGAGGAGTGGATATCAGTGATGGTGAGTCCTGTCAAGGCCTCGGGAGTTGGGCATTTTCCTGACTGAGCCTGAGCCTGCAAGGAAACCAAGAGAGGTAGCAATTTGTTTACTGCTGCCCACAAACTTTCACCTTTGTAGAATGTCTCTAGAACCTGAGACCCAGCTGCTGATTGTGGCCCTCCAGATCTTTCCCTCATGACTTCTCAGGTTGGTCCCCAGACCATATTACCTCTCTCCAAGCCACATATTTCACTGGCTCCACTTGACCTTTTCAAACTGGTTGAGATGTTGTTTTTTAATTGTGATCTTGCTTGCCTAGATGAAGGACGGAGAGGTGTGTGCACACAGAAACCTTTTGTGTGGCTGGAATGTGCCCCAAAGCCAAGTGTTGCATGTGTTTCTTTGCCCACTTTTGCCTCTACACCCATCTTTGGCATGCAGCCACTGGACGGTTACCCATGAGGGAATGTGGCCCTTAGGCCAAAAATGTTTCTTAACCCTGCTCTAGAGACAGCAGACCTTTCCTTTCCATTGGCAGTGTACCACCTGGCAGTGGGTCCCTTTACAGTAGAAATAACATGGAATTGTGATAGGAATTGTTCATGGGATGGGGAGGGGGGATGCATGGCTTTGGCAGTCAGCGTGTCGCCTGTGACTTTTAATTTGCAGCAGTTGCAAACAGGGGATGTTCATTTTATTGGAGCTGCATCATAGAGCATCTTTGGAACATCTGGCATCATGCATCACAGTTTGGTGGCAGCTGGGTAAATCAAATGTCATGCATTGCTGCAGAACTGTAATGCAGGAACATTGTTCATATTTAATTTTAACTTTGCTATGTGGCATCCTCAAGGGACTCTGTTCTCACTAGCTACCATCTAGGGCAGCACTTCTCAGCTTTCATTTCAGCTTTGGCGGGGGGGGGGGGAATTAAAAGTTACTAGTCCATAGCTAATGTTTTGGACAACTTGTGTTGGGGTCTAATCCAATCCTCACCCAGCTGCCAGCAGGACTTAGCAGCTGTGGTATAAAGTTGGGGGCAGGTTTGGATTTGTTCCCTTCAGTTTGGGATCTCATGGATGCTCAACTGACTCAGCCCTTCCCTTCCTCTCAAACTCTCATTTCAGGACCTTCCATTGAACACTGCCTGTGGGGATCCTGGCAACAGCACTCTTGACCACTGTGGGCATTGGCCAGCAGGAGGCAGTGGCGTAGCTAGCTGCTCGGGTGCCTGGTGCAGGGGCCACTCATGTTATCTGATGTCTTGCAGCCAGGGGCGGGGCAATTCACCCAATGGGGTGGAACGAGCCTCTCCGACGCTTGGAGCATCTTCGCTTCCTCCCCCTCAGTTGTAGGGTGGCTGAGGGAGAGGCAGTAGGCAGACGCAAATCCCACGCTGCTGTTTCAGGCAGCACGGAACCTGCAGGCACCTAAGCCACCACGTCACTCTTAAAAAGTTTTGTGAACCCATTTTTTTTAAAAAAAAACCTCAATTTGTCGCACACACACACCAGTGATGATTCCTGGGGTGCACCACACCCCTGCATCCCCTTCCTCCCCCACTGGCAAGGGGCCAGCATACCTGGCAGGCCTATGCATTAGGGACACCTCCGTTGAATCCAACCTGCCCACTCAGCACAGAACAAGGAGGGCTTGGATTGCACTGCCAAACATTTATGGCCCCAAAGTGACAAAACACACAGCTACTGTAAATCTTTCTTGTTTGCCATATGCAGACAAGTGGCCTCACCCTTTCATTCTTTTATAAGATGCTTCCCTTATAAGCATCTTATAAAGCTAAGTTAGGCAACAGTAAATTGCAGTCACAATAAGTACATCCAAACTGCACATCAGATAAAAGGAGTGGCTACAAAAGTTTTGAAAAAGCATAGGTCCTAATAGGTTCATGCCATTTTAATTTGGCTTAAAAGCCAGTCATATTATGAGTTGTCACCAGCCCCTCACTCCCCCCCCCAAATCTTCTGCACCTGACAAATTGCTGCAGAGCTTCTTGGTGGTATTGTACCCCCAGAGAGGTTTCATCTTCTGAGAACCCTTGACTCTTCCTCCTCCCCACCTCCCTCAGCACCGGGAAGGGAAGAGCTATGAGATAGATCCAAACCACATCTAGCCTTCTCATAAAGCTCTACATGAAATGAAACAAGAACCACCAACCCATGTCTTCTGCTTACACTTGAGAATGGTTGGCAAAATAAACCTGTGCCTTGTTTCACTTCCAGTTTTGGCAGCAGTCTGTTGGCATCCGTCTGTCTCAGGAGACAGTGGAGGAATGTGCCTTTGTGGATGATGTCAAACCATTGGAGAATTAAAGAGCCTGCTGTGGCTGTAGAGACCCAATACAGGAGAAACATGCTTTGTTGTAGCTGGGGCTAATGCAGGCCTCTGGTTGTGTTGCTGCAGATGCACCATGACATTTCTTCCCACTGCGCTCCTCCCAATGGCCATTCTTCCTCTGGTCACTGCTATGGATGCATGACCTGACTGCCTGTCTTCAGACATTGCGGTCATCTGCAAGGGATTCCTACACAGCTGGGTGGATGTTGCCAGACTTCATGTCACATTTGCAGACATCTTGGCAATGCAGAGTTAGTCTGCCCATGGGCCTGGTGCATGCAGCCAGCATCCTGTGTAGAGCATCTTCCTGCCATCTTCCATTCTGTGAACATGACCAAGCCAGCATAGATGTTGCTGAGACGGGACTACGAACTTGCTGGGGATGTGGGCTTGGGAGAGCATATCTTTGTTTGAGATTCTGTCCTGCCATTAGATGCCCAAAATTCTACTGATGCAGTGCATGTAGAAGGCATTGAGGATTTTCCAGCTACTTGGAAGACCCCGAAAAACACAAATAAACTGTAAAAGCATGCAAAAGGGTTGGCATCTCCCATGCATCCTGTGGGAGGCAGTGGAAGACAGGAGTGCCTGGCGTGCTCTGGTCCATGGGGTCATGAAGAGTCAGACATGACTAAACGACTAAACAACAACAACAACAACACTTGCTTATGCCTTCAGTCCTGGGTTCTATTTCCAGTCTGGTCAAGCATATTGAAATATTTTGTGTTTCTATTCCTAAAGGTAAAGGGACTCCTGACCATTAGGTCCAGTCGTGGCCGACTCTGGGGTTGCGGTGCTCATCTCGCTTTATTAGCCGAGGGAGCCGGCGTACAGCTTCCGGGTCATGTGGCCAGCATGACTAAGCCGCTTCTGGCAAACCAGAGCAGCGCACGGAAACACTGTTTACCTTCCCGCTGGAGTGGTATCAATTTATCTACTTGCACTTTGACGGGCTTTCGAACTGCTGGGTTGGCAGGAGCAGGGACTGAACAACGGGAGCTCACCCCATCGTGGGCATTCAAACCGCCGACCTTCTGATCGGAAAGTCCTAGGCTCTGTGGTTTAACCCACAGCACCACCCGTGTCCGCTGTTTCTATTCCTAGTTTCACCCTATAAACAAATTCTTTATCCTTTTCCCTAGCCTTGTGTATTTGGAGACTGGAATATATATAACAATCCCATAAAATTCACCTGAATCAGCTGCAGCACAACATCCTTTCTAAGCAATTCCCATTCTGAGGTGATTTCCCCGGCAATCGTTCATAAATTGTTACAGAGAAGTAAGCATATGAGATGGAGATTATCTTTCACAGATGGACGGCTGCATTAACTGAGTGGTGTAATTCAATCAGGAATTTATGAATCCCACAAACCATATGATAGGAATGCAGTCGTTTACATTTAAGATCTCTGAATCATTTTGAGGATGTTTATTTCTGGCGTACCATAAAATGACATTGTGTTGTATCGGCGTGGACATCTGGGGCTCTCTACAGTGAACGGCACCATTGGGTCAATTCTGCTGCAGATCCTTAAAGTCAATTTGATTATGCAAATGTTACCATAATTTCCCTTACTCTCTGATGTATGTCTCAACCAAGGGTACTTTGTTGTCACATTTCATTTTGTGGCATAAAACACTCAAGGGTTTGCAGAAACATTGCAGGAAATGCTGGATATCACTGTCGTCGTTGCCATTCTCGAAATTTTTTTGGGGGGGGATGGAAATGATGCTCCACACTCTATGTATTACTTTGGATGCCCTTCAGGGGCTAAAAATAGACCAAAAATCAGATTGGGGCCACCAGTGTTACGTGCAGCAGCCAGCAGTTCCCAGCTGGAGCTGCTTGAACAGGGCCAGCGCTAAATCATGATTCCAGGTGTCCCTTCAGAATGAAATGCCACCTCTCCAACACCTCAGGCTGAAAGACTGTCTCCTCCTCAAGAATTAGAAGGCATTGTTTAGCAGGAAAGGCACACTGTGTAGAGTTTTGTTCTGCAGTAGCTGCTGACCATAGAATGAAATAAAAGGCACAGCTTACAATTTGAGAGACTAGGATAGGGATGGAAAACACTTTGCAGCCTGAGGGCCATGTTCCCTTCTGGACAGCCTTCCAGGGGCCACATGCCATTGGGGAACAGAGGTAAAAGTAGGTAGAACAACAAATAAAAATATTATTTTTCTATGAGCCCAGTATACCTGAAGGAGCGTCTCCACCCCCCATCATTCAGCCCAGACACTGAAGTCCAGCTCCAAGGAGCTTCTGGAGGTTCCTCACTGGGTGTTTGATATGAATCAATGTCAGTGTTAGAAACAGTTATGAAAACTAGGAACTAAATGGTATTAAACCTAGGTTATGGAAGCAACAACGGAATGTCTAGGCGCACATTTTTATAACAAGAATACAAAGCTGAAAATGAATGAACTGAAACTAAAATATTATGTTCATTTTTCACACGATCTAGTCCTTCCCCTGCCCACCCCCCCCCCCTAATATTCTGAAGAGGGTCTCTTCTCCAGTCTTCAGAAAATACCTGGAGGTGAGGAGGCAGAAAAAGGTCCTCTTTTCCTTCCACTCTGCAGTTTTAATCTGAAATCTTAGGCACAGTATTGTGCCCAGAGCTCAGGAACGGCTCGCACTATTGCCATTCCCTATTGCAAAACACACCTAGAACAATGGGAATTTTGAACACTGATCAATGTGACTTTTCCTAAAGGAGGCTTGGAGTGTCCTTCCTCATGACTGACCTTATGCCATCTGATTCCTACCTTCCATAAGCTGCAGGTCCCAGCAGTGCTGTGAAATGTATTCCTGACACATTTTATTGAGACAAAGATGCCTAAGGACATAGGATGTGTACTCATCCTCAAATTAAATTGTTTTTGGAGTGTTTGTATCGAACACTTGAAAATCCTCAATAGGATTGTTGAGTGTTTAATATGAAGACTTGGAAAGTAATTTAGTTGTTGCTCCTCTTTCTCAGGCAGTCTCCCTTTCTCTAGTCCAACTCCTGACCTTATCTTGAATTGCTACAAAGTCATCTGTCCCCAGAAATCTTCCACCCCAAACTCAGGAGCCCAGGCTGCCAGAGAACAAAGCCAGTGCTTTCCTGTGGTTGCATATGGCAGGAGATGTTTGGTAGTGACTGGACAGCTTTCATCCACACCATTCCTGATTTTTCATTGGGAAACGCTTAATACGCCTCTCAGGAACCCATGCTTCCATGGATTTTAGTTTGAATATCACTGCCCTAGAGGTAGCCTACATACTAGACTCTTCCCAATGTCAAAAAAATGTACATTAATTTCCCTTTGACAAACCTGATTTGATTAATTGGATTACATTGGTATAAATCACAGAAGAAGTTGGCTCCAACTTCCTCATTTTGTTCTGCTGCAACTCCCGTAGTCAGTTGCAAATTCTAAGCAGAACAGCCGATTAAATCTTGGCAGAACCTCAAGGCACTTCCATTTCAGGTAAACAAATTAAATCAGAATTAATTGAGAGCTTGACTTGCTCATTCTAGCTTGGTCCCATTGTTGGCTTATTAAGCACTAAGTCTATTGTCACTTCCGTTGTTGGCAGCTAGTGACAAACGTCTATATGTGTGCGTAAAGATAAAGGGGGAAATTTAGTAAATGTGACTTTTAAACGTAACTATTCTTCAATCAATGGAAACTAGTAGAAGCCAATGAAGAGGTAAGATATGGATCAGCTTCTCTTGCACTGCCTGCTGATTAGTTGAATTTCTTGGCTAAGGAGGTCTAGAGATCCAGTGGATGAGATGTCAGTGGTTATGGCTACTTCTAAGTCTTTGAAAATGTCCCTGGCTTATACCAAATTGAATGTTATTGGTGGAGTTAATCTTTAGCCATGAGTTACGCCAGGTTGGGGAACCATTAGCCCTCCAGAGGTTGCTGAATGACAACTCCCATTGTCCCTGCCCATTGGCCATGCTTCCTAAGGCTGATGGAAATAGTCATTCAGCAATATCTGGAGGGCCCAAAGTTCCTGCACCTGTGTTAGGCCATTCATATATATGGCTGTGTCAAAACAACACAGTGTATGGGAGTTTACATGGGAATTAAGGAAGCAGGGAGATAAAAGGTGGACAGGTGGTGGTTTTACTCTGTTGGACTCTGGACTCACTTTATATGAGTGATGCAAGAGTGAGAAAGTGACTTGTATGGCAGTGGGTTGTACTAAATCTCTGCCTGCCCTCAGCAAAATCATTGCACTGTCCTTTTCATAAAGAAAACTCTTGAAAAGAAATCTATGCTAGACAATCTGGAAAAGTGAACTAATACCACTCCTTCATTTTTCAGTTTATTAAAGACTTTTGAGTAAGAACTAGTGTCTTTCCCACCTATCCTTTAGTCAGCCCCTGTAATTTTGCCTCTTCCTTGTGACTCTGAGGTGCGATTTTGTGCTGTTTGTTTTATTTTCACGGATTTAAATCCACCAGTGAAGATGCCCCAAGCACATAGTTTTGTCATGGAGATCATTGTAGTCATGCTTGAATTAAACCACTTCATTTTGCTTGCCCATCTTTAACAGCCACCTGTTCCGAAATTTCATGTGGCTGTAACTCTGAAGCTGAACTGCAAAATGAAGCAGGTTTTCATTTGGAAATAGTAGCGCAAGCGATGCTGCTGGAACATTGGGAAATTAGTTCAGCACAGAGTGCTTGACATTTTGTTTGACAGAGGATTTAGCTTATCTATGACTATGATCTCTACATACTATGAATATTAAAACAATCCTTTGCGGTTCATTGTGGCACAGATAGAAAGGCCTATGTGTTTGTGGGGATCTTGCATTAAGTATTACTCGAATCGAATTTCCTCCCTGCTGAAAAGTGGTTGCAATTGTGCAGAATATACCTACTGTACGTATGTGTGCAGTATGAATAGCCTTATGTATATGTATAGCCTTAAAGGAAAGAGAAACAAGTGTTGCTCACTGCTCAGTATGTTGACTAGCATGTGTAATTTAAGGGCCAATTGTACTTAAAAATTAGCCAACCGCAGCTAACCAAGGTGGTGGAAGTGGTGGAAGTGTTGCTTAGCAACCTGTCAGAGTGGCATGATCTTTGCTGAGGTAGAACAAGCTCTGATTGGCTGTGTAGTTCTGTGAGAGTATTCCCCTGTATGTTTAGTTGTATACCTAACCCTGCTATGTACAAAAGTCTGCTCTAAAAGCCAAAATCTTGGATTCTTCTCAAATTCTCCTTACTGCAGTAGCGTAGCACGGGGGAGGGGGGGGGCGAAGAAGGTACAGGGGTGGCTGCCTTGGGCACAAAATTGTTAGCAGTGCAAAATTTCAACATCCAGTGCTGCCTCAATACAGCTGTATACTTCTGTTGCTGAGCTCCGTTGAAAATGGCTTCTCCATGCCAACCAGGAAGTGACCTCTCCAGACCTCTCTGTGGCTGCAATCTTCAAGGTGACCCTAATGCCATTTTGCAGTTGAATGTGCATGGATACTCTGTCCTATTCCCTCCCTCCCATCCCCCTCCGCATGGTCCTGGGCACTGGCAACCCACGCCATGCCACTGCCTTTCTTTGTTTTGTTCAGTTTCGTCAGTAAAGTGGTAATCCTTGCACTGATGGAATGAATTACTTGGATACCACCCCAACTCTAGATATTCCAATTTATAAATGAGAAACAGCAATAACATGCACCACAGGATTAAGCAAACAGCATTGTTTAACTGTGAGCCATTGAATTTCCTGGATTATTGTTTTGTTTTTAAAGTGTTCCGTGTAAAGTGATTTCCCAATTCTTGAAGGGAGTCTGGGTGGCCTACTTTAAGGAAGCACAACTCTTGTGAAAGAAATAATGTTTTCCCCAATATTCATGCATTATTATTTTTTAAAAAACATTTAAATCATTTACATACCACTCTTCACGCAGTTTGGATTCCAGAGTGGTGTGCAACAAGGCACACATGCACACATCCACACACATTAAAATAACAAAAATAAGGAAATGACCAACATTAAAACCATTACACAGGCTACGGTAAATAAAAATGTTTAGTTTAGTGCTGAAAGAATTTCAGTGTGGGTGAGTCTCTTTATGGTGGGCATTCCAAAACTGAAGCTCCACCACTGAAATAAGTCCTATCCCTTTTAACTGAATGATGCACTTCTGACAGAGGAGGCAATTAGAGAAAGACTTTGGTAGAAGATCTCAAGACACAAGCAACAATAGACTGTTGCTAGGGAGATGCGAGCCCATCTCCCAGCTCTGGAAGTCTATACATTGTCCCTAATGAATGTGGTGTGGTTCATCAGTGCGCAAGTGACATGGATACTTACTGTATGACAACTGTGAGATCACTGGTGAGGGGAAGGTGAAGTTTACCACTGCCATGCTTGCACCTTTTGAGTCTCAAAACAGTTGATGCCACAGTAATGGAAGCTCTGCACAAGTGACCTGTGAACAAGAATTGGGAGACAATGTTCATTCAGGGTTCAAAATGAGCAAAAGCATACTGTTCCACCCTGCTTTAAGTCATGTTTCTAAAAAAAAATTAAAAATCCCACTGCGATTTAAAATAAGTTAAGTATCCCAAGTAGCTCTACATGAACGTTCCATCCAGACAAGGATTTCTGCTTGCAAAATGGAATTTTATCCCCCTCTACTCGCCCCGCACACCCCCTAAATCTGTTCTATGTGTTCTCTCAATCCACTGGAGCAGCTTTGGAGAGGGCATGGGGGTGCGCATGGGGAGAGAAGAGGGAAGAAAGTTCCATTGCTCAAGTGAAAATAAATCCTTGCACTGATGGGGCACATTAGTTGAACGCTCTCCTTAATCGCCCAGTTCTTCACAAAATATAAACACATCATATTTCTCTTTCTCTCCCCTTCTCTCTTTCTCCTATCTCCCCAACCCAGTTCTGTCTGCTGTAATTTGAGTTTGGCAATATGTCTTGTTTAACCTGAGATAAATCTTGACATCCCATCCACAAATATATTAGAAGTGATCTAGATTTAAGAGCTAGAAAATGCCTTAAGTGGGAGACTGGCTAACTATAAGAATTCATTAAAAACAACAGCAGGCCAACTCATATAGAATAAATGCTTGCAGTTTCCAGACAGCAGCTAGAAAGAACCTCAGCCTTTTCCAGCTTGGTCAGTTCATCCATAGATGAATTTAAGGATGTGCAAATGAATACACCTCATGCATTGGTTGGGGAAGTAGGAAGCCTCCTGCTGGTTGCACCCCCTGGACACTGATGCAGTTTTCCATTTTGTAGAAGAACCATATATATGCACATCTGTATAGCTTCTTCACACTGCTGCTGGATGCCCAGTCACCAGCATGTGAGGGCCATGGTCAGCAGGCATGATTTGCCCCTGCACTGCCATGAATCTGTGAACCTGTAGAGAAGTGTGTGTCTTCGTCTGCCCTTGTCATTAGATACCAGTTTGAATATAGAAACTTTTCATTTCCTCTGATTGATTGTTCTGTTTTTATTCTGAAAGATTCTTAACTGCCTCTCCAACCCAGAGGTCTTGTTTCACTAATAGAAGGAAGTTTTCAGCAGATCAGCTTCCTTCAGTAGTGGGAGGTTGGCTATTTGGGACTTTTACAAGCTGTCCTTTTACAAGCTGTCCAGAGACAGCTCAGCCGTAGTGTGTTGTCACCATGAAGGTCTGCCTGGTTGGTCCCTATAGCCATGTGGCCTCTGTGCTGGCATCTTCAGGTGGGACTACCCAATGTAGACAATACTGAACTAAAGACGAATGGTTTGGCTTGGTTGTGTGCATTCCAGGCGTGCCAGATTGCATCCTCAATCTTTTTCTTTCCGTATCTCTTCTGCCAGTTCCATCTTCTGGTATTTGAGTGCCAGGGAGTCACATTCCAGAGAGTCACATTCCAAACTTGGCAGCTTCATCTGAATTTCCTGTGGTTTATCAGGATCCCCCACCTACTGATATGAAATGCTCCAGAACGGTTGTCGCAGCTGACTCAAATACATGTTTTCCCCCCAAAGCTTCCCAAATAGCTCTAAAGCAGCTGCTGTCTTCTAGAATAAAAAGGGAGCACAACATTGCAAGTGAGGATATGTGGCTGCACACTTTATTCAATAGGGTTTTTCTGTATTTTGAATATAGCTAAAGGCTTTCGCAGGCTGAAGTGCTTTCCCAAGAGTGAAAGTATTAGTCTTATTAGTTAAGATGGGGTACTGATGGAGGGCTGGTAGGCTGGATTCAGGTTGTCAAGTGGTTTGGGGCAAGTTACAAGAATTGTCCTGTCTGTTTCCTGTGATTTTCTGGTTTCTCTAGTGATTCCAAGAACTTTAAGAAGTTCCTTTTGTGCCTTTGATTCAGTTTTGTCCTGGTGTCCTGATCAGGGGAAGTGCCGTATTTTTCGCTCCATAAGACACACCAGACCACCTAGGTTTGGGAGGAGGAAAACAAGAAAAAAATATTCTGAATCCCAGAAGCCAGAACAGCAAGAGGGATCTGGCTTCTGGGATACCATGTGGCTGTTCTGGCTTCTGGGATAACCGTGCCAAGCCTCTTCAGGGCAGCGGGATGAAGGCTCCCCCTGCCCAGAAGAGGCTGCGAGCGGCTAAGCAGAAGCCAGGACAGGCGTGTTGCTGAAGGGGTGCTGTGCAGTTCTCCTTCTCTGCACAGTGCCTCTCGTTCACAGGAGAGGCGCTGCACAGAGAGGGAGAACTGTGCAGCGCCCCTTCAAGTGAAGCTGGAGAAGGAACAGAAGGAGATTACCCTCAGGGTCCCTTCCAACTCTACAATTCTACGATTCTATGATTGATCTCCAGTGGCCTGATATCATGTGTGGGTGTTTTTCTGGGTGGCAGGGGACTTCTGAGCACATATAATCACACATTCTGGTGCTCTCCAGAAGTTGTTGGACTACAACTCCCATCAGCCCCTAGTCAGCATGATCCTTGGGTAAGGATGATGGGAGCTGTAGTCCAATAAGATCTGAAAGGCATTACACTGGCTACTCCTGTGTTAAAACAACTGAAGACAACAGAAAAACAACACACACATATGCCTCACACAAGCAAAGGCACAACAACCATGAAAATTAATCAAACTAGATTAAATATTATCAACAGCACTAAAGGTCGAGTCTGGTCAGTGCCTGGATGGGTGACTGCCTGGGAACCGTCAAGTATGTTGCCTTGCATTCTGTGATGGAAGAAACGTCATCTGTAAATGTAATAAAATAAATGTTTAGTATTATGGAGTAGGGTTGAGGGGAATTCTCCATATCCACCATTGCTACATTGTTCTTAATTGTATGATTCACACACACACACCCCTGGTCCATCCTTGATTTACCTATTTGCTGTGAGCTCACATCAGATATCAGCTCTAGAGCTGTGAATGATTAATAGCAATACTTATTAGGGACTACTGGGAAGAGCTCTTTAAAAGTGCCATATTTATTTACTGCAGCAATGGAAAGTTATGTGTTCTCGGCACAAGCTTTGGAAAGGCACATCTGAGCACTGAGCACTTCCTCACCATCTCTCTGCCTTCAAGTTGCCTTCAAGTTGTTTGATGCAGGCCAGGGGCTGGGTGGAAAACTAAAGCAGCACTGACTCTGGCTGTGAGCCTAACCTTGTCTGCTCAGAAGTAAGCCCCACTGAATTAAATGAGGCTTACTTGCTGGTAAAGGGGATTAGGTTTGCAGCCCTAGTCAGGACAAACAGAGAGTTGGGAAAGTTCTGGAGATGGATGTGTGAGGTGTTTTTCTTCCCATGCGTGCTCTTTGCCGTTTTCTGAATTCTGAAACTACTTATGCAGAGATATTTTCTTTTTCTGTTTTGGCAGACTTTTCAAGAAATTATTTTGCTGTCAGATATCAGGACGGTTGCAGCTAAAGCATGAACAGGGTTGTGGCAGGAGCCTGCTTCCCTGGCTTTCTGCATTTTATTTCTCTTTGCATGGTCAGTGCCAAATATACTAGCATCCTTCTTTTCTTCCCAGAAGCTAAAGGCTGCTGGGCACATTTTTTGAAGTGGAAACTTGCAGATGAAATACATGCCCCTGTAGCCCAATTTGTGCAGCTCACACTCCCTCATCTTGAGGAAGCTGGCATAAAAGGCTAGGCAAGGTCTGATGCCAGGATATACCCCAGAGAAAGTCAGGCACATCTGAACAATGACAGGCAGCTGCAAAGTGATATTATGGAATACTTGTTATTGCATAGAATTTTTTTTACAAGCACTGGGGAATGGGGGAATTCAGACCCACTGACCCCAACCATGACACTGGAGGGGGTAATTTGAATCTCCACGAATGGATCAAGGGGGAAATCAAAGGTGTCTTTGAAAACACAACTAAGGATTAAATAAAATTTCCCATGCCTGTTATGGCCCTATTGGAGTCAGTGGGGCTTTTGAGTAGCAGGATTCTGTCATGGTAAGCTATTTCTCCTTCCCTGTTCCCCTTCATTAAGCACTCCATTGAAATGAAATTATCATATCGCAACAACTTTCTTAAGTTTTAACAATCTTAAATTATCAAACTGCCACATGTTAAAATTATGAGGCATTCAGTTGTAGTTTCCAAAGATGAAAGTACTTATAAGTGTAACGGACCTACTGGGAAAATGCATATACAGTGGTACTTCGGGTTACATATGCTTCAGGTTACATACGCTTCAGGTTACAGACTCAGCTAACCCAGAAATTGTAACTCGGGTTAAGAACTTTGCTTCAGGATGAGAACAGAAATTGCACGGCAGCAGCAGGAGGCCCCATTAGCTAAAGTGGTGCTTCAGGTTAAGAACAGTTTCAGGTTAAGAATGGAATTCCGGAATGAATTAAGTACATAACCAGAGGTACCACTGTACCACTTCACAGAGTGAAGTGGTTTCACTTGCATATATTCTGTAATGTCAAAAGGCTTTATGAAAAAACAAATTGATCTTATTTTTGGGTTTCAAACCGAATTACTGTTCTTACTGTTCTCATTCAACAAACCTGTGCAGAATTTATTATTGAAGCAAGGGCAGCAAATCAGTCCTGGGCAGCAGACAGCATAAGTACACCTCTGATGGTGTCCAATGTTGGGCGAGCACACTTGTCCATCAGATCTTCCTTTCCTCCTTCCAGTTTCCCTCTTCTGAAGCCTCTCCATAGGTTAGGTAGGGGAGACCTTCCGAACATGGAAGGCTCTGCCTTATGGGGCTGCAGCATGAGGAGGGAGTCACCCCAAATTGGAAAGCTTGCATGAGTGGTGCAAGAATCCTCCACCTCATTTGGGATGATTTCCCTCTCTTACTCCAGACCCATAAATGCAATATTCAATAGATTTCCCTGTTTTCCCATACCCTCTGAAGTGGCTTAAAGAAGTAAAAAGTGTAGGAGACTGCAGGAAGAGGAATAGAAGGGGAAGATCAATTGGATGAGCTCCCTCCCACTCCTGCAATGTTGGCTTCAACCCAGTATAAATAAGGAAATACAGTGGTACCTCGGGTTATGTACTTAATTTGTTCTGGAGGTCTGTTTTTAACCTGAAACTTTTCTTAACCAGAAGCACCACTTTAGCTAATGGGGCCTCCTGCTGCCACCGTGCTGCCGGAGCACGATTTCTGTTCTCATCCTGAAGCAAAGTTCTTAATCTGAGGTACTACTTCTGGGTTAGCGGAGTCTGTAACCTGAAGCATATGTAACCCGAGGTACCACTGTAGATAGAATTTCTCCTTTTAGAGAACAGGGACAGAGCAAAAGTGATTTATACAATGTTACCTTAGCAGCTCATTGTCTTCATAGGAATGTCAACCCTCTTATTTCAGCTCCTAATAAGTTTGACTAGAAAGGTTCATGATCGTACTCATTCACTTGGATACATTTTTTTTTTGGGGGGGGGGAACCAACAACTTTTGTTTACATTTGTTGAATATTGGTTTGGTTTCCCTGCAGTGTTAAAGATCAGAAACTGAAATCTATGCTGTAGATTGCTGCAGGTTTTCTAGGTTAGAACACGCATGCTCTGGGATCCAATAAACTGCAGCTAGATCCATTTGTTTGTAAGCTCTTTGGAATAAAGGTCACAAATTTCTATAAAATGACCAAGGATGTGCCACTGAGCCTGAGTGACAACCAGGATATGAGAAGGAAAATTTAAAAAGTAATATGAGACAGGAAAAGAAATCTGAGTTAAACTGACCAGAGAGCTATGCACACAGTGTGTTGAGAAGAGAGACTGCGTAGAAATCTCTAGGAACCGGAGAGCCCAGCCTGCTGCCGAATCTGATTTGACCTTGAACTCTACAGTGTGAGATTGTACAGCAGCTGTGACTTCTGCCCCTCACGACTCCTTCCACTCCTTTGCTACTTGTTGCAGCAAACAGAGTTTTTAATATCGACCTGCACCACTTGGGAAGAGAGCAGAAATAAATTGATCTTCTGGGAGCAGGAAATCTCTGAAGGCTTTGCTGGGGCTCCAGATGCTCTGCTGATACATTACACAGTTTGAGGTGTGGTGAACTACCAACTTCCACCAAAAGGTCACCTGCTGTGGATCTGTGACCGTACCTCTTGCTTGACTGGTTGGAGGACAGACAAATGTGTCCATTGGTTACGTGCAGAAACCTCTAGCTGTTGTGTGCCTCAAATATAGCCTCAAATACAAAGGGGGGGAAATCACTTCCCTTGCTCTGCTCATTCCCCACCTCCTCTGGTTCCATCCTCCTGAAGGTTGTCCATGAGGGAACATGTTCCTCAGGCTGGGGAAAAAAAAGGTTCCCTACCCTTGTGTTAAGGGACGCGGGTGGCGCTGTGGTCTAAACCACTGAGCCTCTTGGGCTTGCCGATCAGAAGGTCGGCAGTTCGAATCCCTGTGATGGGGTGAGCTGCCGTTGCTCAGTCCCAGCTCCTGTCAACCTAGCAGTTTGAAAGTACGCCCAAAAAAAGTGCAAGTAGATAAATAGGTACCGCTCCGGCGGGAAGGTAAATGGCATTTCTGTGTGCTGCTCTGGTTTCAGTATTCTGTTGCACCAGAAGTGGCTTAGTCATGCTGTCCACATGACCCGGTAAAACTGTCCACAGAAAAACGCCAGCTCCCTTGGCCTGTAAAGCGAGATGAGCGCCGCAACCCCAGAGTCATCTATGACTGGACTTAACTGTCAGGGGTCCCTTACCTTTTTTTTTTTTACCCTTGTGTTAGAGCAAATAGCATTGCTTATACCAGTGTGGGTGCATTTGCTTTTCGACAGATGGCCCCACATTATTTTAGGTGCCTGGAAATTTCAAGCTTCATTTTCTCAAACAGATTTAAATTCTGAAATATGAGAGGCAGACTTTGCTGCACACCGGGGCCTGCATTTGAAAGCAGCTTATCGCTCTGACTTTTCCAGATGAGGGGGAAAGAATCACGAAAATGTATTTTGGTGCTAAAGACTCTTCCAAGGCCTCATTGCCAGGCCCAGTAAACTCTAGGTATCAGCACAATATATTTTCCACACTGAAGTAAGTGTAGGCGAGTGTGTGTCTGTGCATGCACATTACAGTTGTGCCAAGATCAAAGATAATCTGAAGCCTTTTATTTGTATACTTCGGCACTTGAGAATACGTTTGTTTCTGCTTCTCACACGACAGAAAGAATGGTAGCTTGCTGAAATCCCCCCCCCCCCCGATGCCACAGGCAAATGTGGGCTGCCATCAGGAGTGGGTGAATAAAAAATTCTAAGAGTGCATAACTCCTCCCTCTGAAGTGCTTGAGCTCCTAAAGTCAGAAATAGTATGACATGTCACCCAGTCTTTGAGTGGTGAGAGACTGCAGGGTTTCTAGGCAGGGATTTGCACTTTCTATCTGTTCTGTTGTCCTTTATTAAGGGAAACGTGATATAACAGGGTAGCTTCCCATTCAGTCTGATACATGACTATCTGGTCTTCTCTGATGCTGGTTGATTCCATAACAGAAGAACAGCAGGCACTCTGACTAATGCAGCTTCTCTTCAGATGAGATGGTGGGAGGAACTGAAGTGGGGGTTTATTCCTCCCCAGCCTTGAAAAGTAAAGTACCAAATTGAGTGGGTGATGGCAGCTCTAATTGTCCTTTACTGCAGCTTACAGCACCTAGCCCATAGGATAATATGTGTGCCTCGCATCGCAACAGTTTCTAACGTGCTAACATACCTTATGGTATAGATTTAGGCAGTGCTTGTTCCCTTTTCCCTGTCTATATTGGAGCTGGGTCAATGATAACACGCTCCTTTGTTTGGAAAGAGAAATGGAAAAGAAAATGTAGCATTGAATGGGGAGAAATAAACTCTCTGCTAATGAGCCTAGCTCAATATAACCCAAGCAATAATTTTAAGTAAAATCCATTAGGATGTAGATATCATTGGATGAGATGATCAACTTTCAATGCAGCTTACAGATATGGAGTTTCCTGATAGCTTCTGCCATATTATGTTCTGTAAGCCTGAGCATCTTGCACTTCAGTGGCAGAACTGCTTCAGGGTTTGAACTCCAAGTTGCTTCATTCTTTTTTTGTAGTTAGTGATACAAACTTACTATTTGTTGTTTAGTCATTTAGTCATATCCGACTCTTCATGACCCCATGGACCAGAGCACACCAGGCACTCCTGTCTTCCACTGCCTCCCACAGTTTGGTCAAACTCATGCTGGTAGCTTCGAGAACACTGTCCAACCATCTCGTCCTCTGTCATCCCCTTCTCCTTGTGCCTTCCATCTTTCCCAACATCAGGGTCTTTTCCAGGGAGTCTTCTCTTCTCATGAGGTGGCCAAAGTATTGGAGCCTCAGCTTCACGATCTGTCCTTCCAGTGAGCACTCAGGGCTGATTTCCTTCAGAATGGGTAGGTTTGATCTTCTTGCAGTCCATGGGACTCTCAAGAGTCTCCTTCGGCACTATAATTCAAAACCATCAATTCTTCGGTTTCTTTATGGTCCAGCTCTCACTTCCATACATCACTACTGGGAAAACCATGGCTTTAACTATACGGACCTTTGTTAGTAAGGTGATGTCTCTGCTTTTTAAGATGCTGTCTAGGTTTGCCATCACCTTTCTCCCAAGGAGCAGGTGTCTTTTAATTTCATGACTGCTGTCACCATCTGCAGTGATAATGAAGCCCAAGAAAGTAAAATCTCTCACTGCCTCCATTTCTTCCCCTTCTATTTGCCAGGAGGTGATGGGACCAGTGGCCATGATCTTAGTTTTTTTGATGTTGAGCTTCAGACCATATTTTGCGCTCTCCTCTTTCACCCTCATTAAGAGGTTCTTTAATTCCTCCTCACTGTACCACCAGTTATTGCTCACGAGGAACAACCCCTAGTGTTTACTTTATCTAGAACAGAGAGTGGTGATGTTGATTGTTGCATTTTTGCATTTTTATGTGCTAGTTTTGCACGTAGGAAAAGTATTCAGACAGACAAACCCTGCATGCATTTTTGGTACGGACCCAGGAGGACTGATCCATGTGATCAAGCCTGGAGCTCAGGTTACCTATTGTGCAAACTGAGTGGAAAGTGATTTCAAGCAGCCCCATCTTGTTTTCCAGATAAATATCCTGTTTGTGCTTGGCTGTGATCCCTCAGGGCACTGAGCCAGACCTGGAGTCGTCCAGTAACGTGTAGCTGGTCAAGAGTACAAGTTCCTGCTAATGGAAGCAGTGTTAGTCTCAGGCTCTGCAGGATCTAGGAAATCTCTCCCAGGGGAGGCAGCTGTCAATCTGATAAGAGCCCAAAGCCTAATTGAGCCCTTGTATTCCCCAGCAGAGAGCGATGAGTGCCAAAGCTCCATCACTCCCATAGAATTTTAAAATGGCAGAGTTCTGGTTTCAAGGCTTATACGGTGGCACTATTGATTAGCTTTGGACTGTGTGGACTTCTCTATTGGGTGCACTGCCTCTGATCCCAAATGGCACTGTGCAGACTCCAAAAGGTCCGATCTATCCCAAACTCGAGAGGATATAGGACCACCTAGGCAGATAGTCCAAACCAGTCTAAGGTCAGACTTGCACTAGAATGAGGTGGAAACGAGGGATGTTTTGTACCACTTTGGATTACAGGTGAGGGCAGGGGTGGAGGAAGAGAGGCGAGAAGAAGAGAAGAGTTTGGATTTGATATCCCGCTTTATCACCACCCGAAGGAGTCTCAAAGCGGCTAACATTCTCCCTTCCCTTCCTCCCCCACAACAAACATTCTGTGAGGTGAGTGGGGCTGAGAGACTTCAGAGAAGTGTGACTAGCCCAGGGTCACCCAGTAGCTGCATGTGGAGGAGCGGGGAATTGAACCCGATTCACCAGATTACGAGACTACTGCTCTTAACCACTACACCACAGTGGCTCTCATAAGAAGAAGAGGGGGTGGTGTGGGCGGTCCACCCCAGGTGTCACCACTGGTTGTATTTTCTTACAAAATGCCAGGCAGCACTCACCACAGGGCCTGCAGCGTGCCCAAGCCACGTGTCTCTCCTGGGAGTGATGCGGTGTTTGGGCGTCCGCAGGCTCCAAACTGCCCCAGACGTTCTGCTCACCACCTCCCCCTCAGCTATAGGGCAGCTGAGTGGGAGGAGGCAGGCGGCTCCTCGGAGGCCCAGCGGAGTGTCCTGCCCCGGCTGGTCCCAACCCTGGGTGCAGGGCACACACGCTGCTCCCGGCGCCCGATTGGCTTGCTCCACTGCTGGGTAAGGGATACCACTTTTGAATGTTTATCCCATGCAAAAACTAAGTCTCTGCAAAAACATCTACTAGTATTTCAGGGAGAAAGAGGCATTTTTTTACCTAACACTCTAGTTTTCTATCTGCAGGGCAGTCACTTGCAGTTTGAAATGATGTCGTCTCTCATACTGTTGCATGTTTAGACCCAGCCAAGGTTTCAGGGAAGCAGGGTGTGTGTGTGTGTGGGGGGGGGTTATAATGCTAGTGAAGAATGTGGAAATGGAAGTAGAAATAAAGAGATATGGAAGGGATCTGAAGCAACGTCTTTTAATACCACTCCTGTAGGCTTGCAATGGCTTCTGTGACCCTGCACAGAGAAACAGTGGCATTGTGAGGTATCTGAAGAAGTGTGCATGCACACGAAAGCTTATACCCAGAACAAACTTAGTTGGTTTCTAAGGTGCTACTGGAATTTTTTTTAAGGTTACACTTTCCCAAACTGCAGGTATTCCTCACCTGCAGGGAACATTTGGCAGCAGAAGAATCCAAAGTCCACATCATGTGAGAATAAAGGCTGACTGCACAATTTGCTTCAGTCAACAAAAGCACTTCAGCCTCTCTTCCTCATCCTCAGATGGGCTGCTGGTTGGGCATGTGAGTCATCCGTGAAATATTTTTTTCGACGGCAGCAGATAGGCAGGAAGTTTTGAGTGACCTCTCCTGAACTGTGTTTGAGATTGTGAAACCCGTCCTTATTCAAACAGCTTGATGCTGCAGCTCAGTCCTTGTGTGGAGGCAAGGCAGGACTATAAAAACCAGTGGGAGATTTTGCTCTGGAGGAACTGCTGCAGTCTCAAAAGACACAAAAATGTAAAGAAATAATAATATATAAAAAAGCAGTGGTTTGATGTATGTGTGAATGGGAAAATAATAATTTTGAGCTGGAATATTGTAGCCAGAGGATGAAACAGAAGAGCTTGAGATTGGAACAGAACAGCTCCTTGTGATTTAGGCAACATCTCCCCAAGTAATTAATGACTCGGATGGGAAAGGTTGTAGCTCAGTGGAGGAGCATCTGCAATGCTTGCAGAAGTTCTCTGGTTCACCCTGTGGCATTTCCAAGTAGGGTTGGGAGCGGCTCCTTGCCTGATATCCCAAAGAGGTGCTGCCAGCCAGTATAGACAGTACTGAGCTAGATGGACAAATGGCCTGACTGAGTATAAGGTAGTTTCTTATACAGTGGTACCTTGGGTTACAGACGCTTCAGGTTACAGACGCTTCAGGTTACAGACTCCGCTAACCCAGAAATAGTACCTTGGGTTAAGAACTTTGCTTCAGGATGAGAACAGAAATCACACAACGGCAGCATGGCAGCAGTGGGAGGCCCCATTAGCTAAAGTGGTACCTCAGGTTAAGAACAGTTTCAGGTTAAGAACGGACCTCCAGAACGAATTACCGTATTTTTCGCTCTATAAGACGCACCAGACCACAAGACGCACCTAGTTTTTGGAGGAGGAAAACAAGGAAAAAAATATTCTGAATCTCAGAAGCCAGAACAGCAAGAGGGATCGCTGCGCAGTGAAAGAAGCAATCCCTCTTGCTGTTCTGGCTTCTGGGATAGCTGCGCAGCCTGCATTCGCTCCATAAGATGTACACACATTTCCCCTTACTTTTTAGGAGGGAAAAAGTGAGTCTTATAGAGCAAAAAATATGGTAAGTTCTTAACCCAAGGTACCACTGTATTCCCAAATCATTTCCACAACTGAACCACCACTTTCACTACCACTGTGATCAGGGCATTCACTTCAAAGTGAACATGTGTTCTGATGGGTGAGTGAAGTTCATTTTTATTTTAACTAATAGTCAGGCTCACACAGCCAAAAGGTGTTACTGTTGGGATGTTTTGATTTACCTGGCATTGGTCAGGGATGATGGAAGTTGGAGTCTGGCAACACCTGGAGGGACACAGATTTCCTATCCCTGCTCTGCATTCTAGAAGAAATAGCAAAAGATGCAATACATTTCGATCAGCGATCAATAAATTCCAAGGATAATCAACATGTTGCTCTCCAGAACTTGTTGGACTACAACTCCCATCATCCCCTAGTCAGCATGCTCCTTGGGTAAGGATAATGGGAGCCGTAGTCCCATAAGATCTGGAAGGCACTACAATGGCTACTCCTGTAATAAACCAGCAACTTGAAACGTTGTAGACAATACTGAACTAAATTGACTAAGTGACCTGGTGGGAAGCCGCTTCCTATGTTCTTAGGTGGGATGTGTGTATCAGATGTGTCAGGGTTTGCTCCTGGGAAGAAGGTCCCTGCCCACATGTCCAGAATGTTCAGGATGAGCATGTCCATGAAAAGGCTCTAGATTAGTTTTGCGGATGGGCCAGCGTTCAAAATTCATCAGTTGCATTTTGCACTTGGCTATTGGCCATTTGCAACCAAGTGAAGGTGCCTGGATGGTGTCTGACATTTCCGCCATCTGGAGGTGCAGGCCTAGGGATCCTTGAACCTTGCCTGTTTTCTTTTTTTTTAAAAAAAAAATTATTAAGATTTTTCAATTTAATACAAAAGAAAAAGCAATAGACAAAAAAAAATAATACACAATTAAAACAAACAAAACAAAACAAATATAATTCCCATTTCTTATTTCCATTACCTTATATCCCAGACCTCCTCTCACCTCCCCCTTTTGTATTCCAATTCAGATTCTTAATTCAACAAATCCTTATTATAACTTAATATAACTTATTTTAACTTATTGTTCAGCTTTTACATTACAGCTGGTAACCATTTAATTTCAGTCCAACATCATTTTAACATTCATTAATTTTGCAGTATTTCTGTAAATAGTCTTTAAATTTCCTCCAATCCTCTTCCGCCGACTCTTTTCCCTGGTCTCGGATTCTGCCGGTCATTTCTGCCAATCCCATATAATCGATCAGCTTCATCTGCCATTCCTCCAGAGTGGGGAACCTTGCCTGTTTTCACACACTAACAACACATCCTGTAGCAGAACAAATTTCAGGAATCAAAAAGTTGTATTGAAAAATACAACTTTCAAGCCATCTGGCAACTAGACATTCCATTTTGGCAACTGTAATCTTGGTTTAAGGAGCTGTTTGGCACCTTGCTTATATATCTGAGTTCCTAACACTGAGGTGGGTGGAATGGGGTGTTTTCCACCTGTGGACCGAAGTTGTACAGTGAGCAACAGAAATATCTGACAAAGCTGCTTACTGTGTTAATCTAAGGACTCTGTAGTGGCTCACAGTTAGGCACAAGTGCTGGTGCATTAATGAAAACTATTCCTCATAGAGCACTTGTAACAATTCATATATTCTGTGATTACCTGAGCACAGTTGTGAATGTTTCCTATCCCCCTCTCCGCTCTGCAGCAGTGCAAATAACAAAATTGTACAGGATGACAACCAGGGTTTGTAACTTACTTACTACTATGCCAGATTATTTTATTTGCAGAGGTCAAGGGCATTTCTTACACTCACCTTTCTCCAGCAACTTAGAAGCTTTGTACGGTGATTAATATGCTCAGGATCACTTTCAGATGTAACTGAGCTCTTGGAGCTCTCTAGTGTATTTTGCTTTATATGCTGCATGATTTAAGGGCGAAGCAATTTAGGCAAATCGTCATCCTGGCAACCCGACTCCCAATGTCATCTCTGTGAAAAGGTTGCTCATAAATCCCCAAATATGATTGGTTCTCACTTTTAAGTTCTCGGCAGCTGGCTATAAAGATGGCTGCTCACCTGATCCTTGTTAATGTCATTGCTTGAATATTCAGGCATCTCCATGCATTATTCATAAGCAGGGCTGTGTGTACATCATGATACTACAGGAGCACAGGGAACTGGCAGAATGGAGTATCTTGCACACTGTTCAGCTTCCCAAGAATCAATGGGTATCTTTTCTTAAAAACAAATAAAAACAAAACAAAATGGAACAGTAAGGTTTCTAGTCCTCATTTTAATTTCAGGTCATCTTCTTTTGGGTCCTGTTTGTTGTTCAGGATCATGGTGGTCTTTGTGGTTCTGGCATTCCCCTTGGTTGCTGCCATTTTGGCTTTCTCATCAATCCTGTTTCGGGTTGGTTTCTAATCCTGAAAGGGATGCTTTGAGATTTTAGAAGTGAGAGGGATGGCTGGATAAGATTTCTAGTTGTTGAGGGTGCTACTTCAGCACCCTTCAGTGCTCCAGTACTAGTAGAATGGAAAAAAAAACTGTGCAACATAGTAAAAGTTAGCAGAACAGGCATAATAAAATATATCAACATTGAATGATAAGAGTTCGAAAGGAGATCAAAGATCATCTGGTCTGGTGCCTTGCCAATGCAGGGAATCCATTGCTACAGCATTACTGATAAATGATCATCTGACCTCTGCTTAAGAACCTCTGGTGAAGAGGAGCCCAATACCTTCCAAAGTAGGCTGTTCCATTGTCAAACAGCTTCAACCATGAAGATATTGCAAATGTTTAATAGACATCCCTTTTTCTATAAGTTTAATCTGTTGGTTTGGGCTTTGCCCTCTGGAACAAGAGAAAAAAAAATGTGTTCCATCATCTTCTACAGAACAGCCCCTCAGGTATTTGAAGATGGTTTCTATATTGCTTCTTGGCCATCTTTTCTCCAGGTTAAACATAACCACTCTCCCTAAACTGTTCTTCATAGGACAAAAGCTGCAAGCCTAAACATGTCTACTCAGAAGAAAGTTCCACTGAATTCAGTGGTGCTTAATCCAAGATACCTGGTGTTAGGATTGCAGCCTTAGACCACATCCACACCATATACTTGAAGCACTATGATGCTACTTTAAACAGGCTCACAGTGATCAACTTCCACCCAGAAACCTATGTTCCCACTGTGGAAGGATGTGTGGATCCAGAATTGGCCTCCACAGTCACTTATGGACTCACTGTTAAGACCGTGTTCGTGGAAGACAATCTTACTTGGCTATGAGTTATCGCCAAAGAAGGAGGCCCCTATTCCCCTCACAGAGCTACAATCTCCAGAGTTTAATAATCAATCCTGCTTCCCAGGGAACTCTGGGAATTGTAGTTTTGTGAGGAGAATAGGAGTCTCCTAACAACTGAACCCTTACAGACCCCTTTTGCAGCCATTTGCCTCATACAATCTATAGTCTTATTTAAGTCTCCTAGATCATATTTGCCAGAGCGTAGAACTATCACAGTTTATGTTGACCTTATGAGGCAGTGAGACTATTTAACATATTCCAGGAAATGTGGACTGGTGTATATGATTTGGTAAGACTATTGTCCACACATCCTCCCATAAACGTCTTTTTAAATGCCTGTTTAACGAGGTCTCTCTCTCTGTGTGTGTGTGTGTGTCCATATATCTAAAAATGTCATCTAAAGCCTTTGCAGAAGCTAGAATGATTTTGAGGCTTTTGCAAAAGAAGAAGAAGAAAAAGATGTGTGTTTTTCATGTTAATTTTCCTGGTGCAAATAAAGGACACTGTTTAACTGTTCCCTTCTGCCCTGGGCACTAATTCTGGACACTTCAGTCCCATTTCTCCCAAGCTTAATGATACTATTGGATGATGAGAGGTGAGTGACCTTTCCAAATGAAAGAGCTATAATCGCAGTCCCCATTCTGGTCTTCATTTGCAGCCCTGCCAAGCAGGATGAGTAATAGAGCCCTGTGGCATCCCAGTTGCCGGCTGTACAGAAAAATATACTTATCCATTGATCCAGACTCCCTGAAGGTGTCTGAGTGCAGATAAATGCAAAGGCAAGTGGGGAGTTTAACTTCAATATGCACAGATTTATATGTACACATCTTAAAATGAAAAGTTGCTTTCAGCTCAGTGTTCTGCTTTCCAGCAAGCTTTCACGCCTCTGCTGTAACCGTAAGCCAGCTGTGAACCTCAGACCGCATTTCTTACTCCTTCAGATTGCCCCAACCCAAACCCTTTTGTGCCACCAATAAGGCAGGTGGCGTGACAAAAAGGTGCACACCTTGCACTTCTGTCAGCTCGGAAAGTTCATTACGGAGGAAGCTTGAGCTTTCAGGGCAGTGTGTGTGGACAGGTCCAAATAGGGGTGACCGTGACATAGTGAGGAAAGATCCACACTATTGACTCCACCTCCGTTAAGCATGCATGTTGCCCTATAATGTGGGATTCCATAGTAGGGTTCCAACATAGGAACATAGAAAGCTGCCTTATCATGAAGTGCACCCCACTCCTTGCCTTCATGTGCCCGTGAATTCATGAAAAGCAACTTGTGAAGCGGTCTATTATATTTCCCTGTATCTAGAGATCCGTGCTACACTGAGGACCCTTTCTCTGTTAGAATTGAGGTGGACTCTACCAGCAATGGAGACTCAACCTCTGGCCGCACAGGCTGGTTTTCAGTTGGGGATTCCCATGCAATTGGGGATGCCAAGTGGTAAATGTGGTGTAGTGGTTAGAGTGTTGGACTGGGACCTTGGAGACCAGGGTTCAAATCGCCTCTCAGCCATGAAGCTCACTGAGTATCCTTGGGCCAGTCACTCACTCTCAGCCTAACCTACCTCACAGGATTGTTGTGAGGATAAAATGGGGAGGAGGACAACGATGTGGATGCTACCTTGATCTCCTTCGAGGAAGAAGAGAATAGAAATGTAATAAACAAATCCATCTCCATTGTAACCCTGCCCTTTCACAACCTCATGCTCCCTGGCTCATGAACATCTGCATATATCATCCTGAATCCACAGTGTCAAGCTCCATGCTATCCAGAATCCTATGGAATCTTTCCTCTGCACTGAAATGGACCACAAATCTCAGTGGAGAAAAGTTTCATTTGTGGAGTGTCATATGATGAGCTCCCAATTTACACATGAATAGGGGTTTTAAATGGGTGTGTGCTTATGAACCAAAGTAGAAGATGCGATCTCAAAGGCGTTGGCATAGAAGAGGCAGGAACCAGTGCTGTTCAATGGGCCTAGTTGCATAAAAGATAGGAGTAGAGTGACCACTTATGAATTGCCACTGAGAGGAAATTCTTCACTGGGCTGTAGCTCTGTGGCAGAGCAGCTGCTTGGCATGAAGAAGGTTCCAAGTTCAATCCCCAGCATCTCCAGATAGGGCTGTGAGAGACTCCTGCCTGAAACATGGGAGAGAATCTACCAGGCAATATTGCAATCCTGAGCTGAGTTGGACCAATGTTCTGACTCTCAGTTTAAGGCAGCTTTCTATGTTCCTACAAAAGAGGACTGAGATATGTATGAAAATTGTGTGTGATAGTTTTGAAATAATTACGATAATTTAAGTAGTAATACAGGTGCCTCACCTCAGTGGGGAAGATTTTGACAAGGTTACCCATGTGGCTGCACAATCTGCTGTCCAGCTGCTGACTACAGATTAACATCTTCAGGGCCCCTGCTGCTCTCCGTCTGGCTCCTCATCTTTAAACAGGACTTGGACAGGATAGCCCTTCAAACAGAGATCTGTCCTCTGCAAAGTAGGACACGTGGCCTCCCTTGATGGGCCAGAGAGTGCAAGAACAGTAATTCCTATTCATTTCATCCTTTTTTCTTTCGTTTTGAACTTGCAAGGAGTCACAGTATTTTCCACGGAAAGTGTGCAAAATGGCTGGGGGTTTCTCTCCCCCATTTCTCTTTCTCGTCTCTCATTGCTTATTGGAGCAAAGGCGTCGAGTTCACAAAACATTTCCTAAGGCAGCATGTACCTGAGGAAGTGGAGGGATTCCTTGTGGTTTTGTCTTCTTGCTTGCTTACTTCCTTCAACTTTTGTTTTCTAACCAAAACTGTTCAGCACAGCTAAAGTAGAGCAGCTGTAGAAGAATGAAAGCTTGCTTTTAGGTGAAAAAACACACACCGCACAAACCTCAAACAATTGCTTGAGAAGAGAGAATCGGGTTGTTGAATTGAGTGCTCTTCCTCAAGAGTTTCAGTTTGTTACCCTACCCACTCACTTCTCTGCGTCTTCTCAGAAATTATCTCCACATTTGTTTGTTGGTTGTTATTTACAATATTCAGATACAACTTCTATTTTTTAAATACACATATCTGACACCAGAAGGGACAGGCCTCCATAGAAACATATAATTAGATAAATAATAAACATAAAACTAGATAAATAAATAACTAATACAAATAATACTATCCTTACAGACTATCCCTGCACAAGTTTGACAAGTTCTGTTCACAGTACAGGAGTTCCATTCCCCCACCCCTTGCTTCATTCTCAGGACACATTTCATTGTGGTGTCACCATGGTGTGTGCTTGCATGTGTTTTTCTCTGCAGTAAACATTTCTCCAGTTCTCCGCTGCCTCCACAGCTGCTCAGGCTTCCTGATCTGAAAAAGTCCCCTTGAAGGAGTTATCTCAACTTGTTTCACAATGCACTTTAGTTGAAGTCCGGATTCAGCTTATTGTGCTAGAAGCCGGTGCAATGAATCCCACTAGCACATTGGGACTCTGCCCCCTTCTCCCCTGGTGTGTCCCCAGTGTTCTCACTCAAATCTACTTGGGAGGGTCAGGAGAACACCCAGAACAGGACACAAGGGGAGGAGAGGAGAGGACAGGAGAGGAGAGAGAGAGTTTTTGTTTGGCAAGCAAAAAAATACTTGTGCTGCATCAGGGGGTGGGGCATTGCTGTAAACCTTCCTCTTTCCCCCCCGGGAAATTCCCTTATACCAGCGCTGCTTCCCGCTGCTATCCCAGATTCTTAGATATCCTGTAGACTGTCTCCGGGACAGGTGAGGCTGCTGACCCCTTATTTTCAAATCTGAAAGTTGACAGCTATGGGGTGGGGGATAGAGGAAATAGATCTCAATTGCTAAATGGGATACAGCAAGTCTGGCATTAATATAAGCAACAAAGATATACAGTGGTACCTTGGGTTAAGAACTTAATTCGTTCCAGATGTCCGTTCTTAACCTGAAACTGTTCTTAACCTGAAGCGCCACTTTAGCTAATGGGGCCTCCCGCTGCCACTGCACGATTTCTGTTCTCATCCTGAAGCAAAGTTCTTAACCCGAGGTACTATTTCTGGGTTAGTGGAGTCTGTAACCTGAAGCGTCTGTAACCCGAGGTACCACTGTATATGCAAGTTGCTAAAATAAATGAGAAGTTTGTAAAGGACTGTTTCAGCCTTAGGGTGCATAATCTACCAAGAATGGCCCTTTCAAAGCCTCATCTATTTGACTAAGGCCTGTATGGAAAAGAGTGCCTGGTGGATTACACCCTTCAGCTGCTTCTGCCAGTTCAGATACTTACGATGCTCTTGAACTCTTGCGCCCTGTCAGTATTCTGCATACCAGTGTATATAGAAAGGGTATACTTTGAATTTTCATTTCCCTACATGTATTTCTAAAACCTGACACCTTGAGGATAGCCAATGTCTACGCCGTTCCTCAGCCTCCATCAGTTCTTCCCATCATAGAATCGTAAGAATTAGTGATGGGAATCATATGGGTTCATGACCTCGCCAGTGCGGAACTGTTCCATTAATTATACTTTACAGCATTTTCCATTCCACATTTTAATGTTATTGAATGATGCGGCTTCCTTCTCTTCTCTTGGGAAGACTATTTTATGTTTTGCGATCACTCTAATCAGCCCCATTACACTTGTCTTTTAATTTCTCCTTTGGGGAATCCAGTAAATATGCTAAACCTCTCCTGGTTTCCATACCAGGTTTGGCAGACTTGTTCAATACTGAGGGCCATGTCAGAAATGGATCATAAACCAGAGGGCTGCAGCTAAATTAGCATGTTTTAAACTGGAAGATGCCAAATATATGTGACACACACACTCAACATTATTATTATTATTATTATTATTATTATTATTATTATTATTATTATACCACCCTATACCCCCAGGTCTCAGGTCTCAGGGCGGTTCACAGAATAAAATCAGAATACAAAACCACAAAATACATAATCAAAATGGACAAAACAAAATAAAAGAAAAAAATTCCTTCCAGTAGCACCTTAAAGACCAACTAAGTTAGTTCTAGGTATGAGCTTTCGTGTGCATGCACACTTCTTCAGATACCAAAAGCTCATACCTAGAACTAACTTAGTTGGTCTTTAAGGTGCTACTGGAAGGAATTTTTTTCTTTTATTTTGTTTTGACTATGTATTACACTTGCTATCAGCTTAAGGAGACTAACAGAAGAGATCGTAAAGGAAAAAGAGAAATTATACGAACAAGATATGATGTGGCAACACCAAGATAAGACTGGATAGAATTATGAACTTTGTTTGGACTGATTGGGACTGATTTGGACATTAACGCAGTAATAAGAAGATGATCTGAATTCCCCTTTGGATCTTGAAGTATGGGTTCCCCCAACAAAATTTAAAAATTTGGCTTTGTAATTCGGAATTTATATGATGTGATTTAATTTGATGTGATTGGCCAGTTAATAAAAAATATTAAAAAATATATATATATATTTTGTTTTGACTATGGCAGACCAACACGGCTACCTATCTGTAATCAAAATGGAAACAACAAGAACCCAATAACGCCCCCCCCCCCATTTCAAAAGGCCATAGGGTGTCAATCAAATCAACCAAAGGCCTGTTTAAAAAGGATCGTTTTTGCCAGTGGGGAGCCACTGCAGAAAAGGCCTGTTCTCATGTGGCCACCCTCCAGACCTCTCGAGGAGGAGGCACACAAATCATGATGATCTCCCTTCAGAAGATGATCTCCCTCTTTTCCCTCTATTTCTTTCTATTTTGGTCTGTTAGGGCCTTTGCATATGAAAAAGCATAAGGGCCCTGCTGGATCAGGCCAGTGGCCCATCTCCTCTAGTATCTTGTTCTCACAGTGGCTAAACAGATGCCTGTGGGAAACTCAGGAGCAGGGCCAGAGGACAATAGCACTCTCTTCCCTGCAATTCCCAGAAACTGGTACAGTGGTACCTCGGTTACATACGCTTCAGGTTACACACTCCGCTAACCCAGAAATAGTGCTTCAGGTTAAGAACTTTGCTTCAGGATGAGAACAGAAATCGTGCTCTGGCGGTGCAGCGGCAGCAGGAGGCCCCATTAGCTAAAGTGGTGCTTCAGGTTAAGAACAGTTTCAGGTTAAGAACGGACCTCTGGAACGAATTAAGTACTTAACCCGAGGTACCACTGTATTCAGTCATACTTCCGGGCCCAAGTGCTGGTTTTCACCTATAAAGCCTTAAATGGCTCAGGACTGCAGTACCTCAAGGATGGCCTGGGTTTAATCCTGAGGAGCTCCAAGTAGAGCTGGGCATGTCAACAGCATGAAACCTTGGAGAGCTGCTGCCGGTTGGTGTAGGCATTACAGAGTCAATGTAAGATAGCTTCCTATTTCCCTACTAGTCATGTATCATCATGAATGATAAAGCAAGCTTCATGTCAGAAACAGCTGACAGACAACAATTGCCAACAGGGTTTTATGCAGAATTCAATTTATTCTTTTTATTTATTTATTTATTTATTTGTTGCTCAAGTTTAGTTTATATTTGATCTATGGACCTTAAACAGCAGCTGCAGTGTGAAGTTATCAAGGCAACCACAGCAGAGGAGAAAAATATTCACAATATACGTGCACACAAAATGTGTCTTTTAAATGAAGGGTGTAATAAAACCTGTGAACAATCAGAGATAGTTAAAAATACAGACAATAATTGTGTGGTCTGGCATTGATGGTTATAGCAAGGAGCTTGGCTATGTTTTCCATTATAAAAACCCAACAGATATTTATGTTGTATCAGATATTATGGTTTATTTATTTGAAAGAAAGCAGCTCGATATAAATACATTTAAAAAGTGAATTGAATTTTCAATAGATACACATAAGCTAATATTCGAGACCTTATGGTCTTATGTTTGTATTTTTGTGTTAATCATTATTGTAGAGACCTTGTTTTTAGGCAGCATATGAATATGTTAAAGGATAAGTAAATAACTTAACATTAAACTGCTAGGCAAAATGCCATATTCTGGATAGGACATAGATGCAGATTCATGAGATCTTCTTTATTTGTTTAATACATAATTTCTATTTCTATTTTAAAACTACAGAAAATTAGACACACACACAAAAAACTCCAGCAAAAGTCTTCAGCATGAAACAGAAGGTTTAAAAATCATGTGGACATTAAACAACTTTTGTTGACTGCTGCAAATATGTGAGTGCAGGGGGTCAGGTGACTATTTCAAAGAAAGGGCACCATAACAGAGAAGTCCCCATCCCCAGTCACCACCTGTTTCACCTCAGATGGTCATCTATAGGAGGGTCTCCATTACCTAAATGTATGGGCGGGTTGGTGTGGTATTTCAGTTGCTACCTCTTCTTCCATTTAAGAGATTTCTCATAGAACCATAGAATTGTAATTGGAGTGTTGGAAGGAACTCAACTCATCTAGTCCAACTCTCTACAATACAGGAATCCTGCCCACTGCCATCCCAGGGTGGGCTTGAACCACCAACCTTCTGGTTAACAGCCAGATGCAGTGACCCATTGTGCCACATAGGTGTTCCTTCAGGACCCAAGTCATATAGGGCCCAGTGCCCAAGTCATATAGGGCCATACTTCAGTAGTATGCTTTGCATGAAGAAGATCCAATTTTCACACTCCAGCATCTCTAGGTTAGGAAACACTCTTTTCTGAAACACTAGCTAGCCACTGCAAGTCACTGTTGACCCAGAATGTATTACCCCCAACTCCACCTCAGATATTGTTGGATTCCAACTTCCATCAACCCCAACCAGAATGGCCAATGGTCAGAGATGTTGGGTAAGAAGCAGAGACCACCAGTATCAAAACAATGATTCTTCAACATCAATTCGTTGGACTGGCCATGACGTTGTTTGGATGTCTGATTATCATCTTCCATAGCAGCTACTCTATTTCGAACTTAAAAATGGAAAGTGTGATGCTGGTGGTCAACAAAAGAGGTTTAAAGACTCTCTCACCAACAATTGGGAATCAAGGGCTTGTAAGCACTTCAATTGGAGAACAACCTTTACCAAAGGTGTCATGAACTTTGAAGACGTTTGAACTCAGGTCGAAAGCGAGAAACACGCTAAGAGGAAGGCGTGTTTGGCAAACTCACCATGATCAACTCCCACCTGGAAACCTATATCCCCACTGTGGAAGGACGTATGGATCCTCCACAGTCACTGACGGACACACCGTTAAGGCTATGTTAATGGAAGACAATCTTACTCGGCTACGAGTGATTGCCAAAGAAGAATACTATATAGACCTAACAGATTTTATTTCTGTGTATGTCTTGCATGCCCTCGTTACAAATAATTTGTCTTCTGGATTTGCTTCTACATGTATTCATTAGCTCTACCACCACCATCACTGCTGTTATCCATTTCATATTCCTTGGAATACACTGAGGTTATTGCTTCCTGAATTCTCTCCAATTGGTTTGACGTATTTATGGCACTGGGACTCCTGGCATCTATTGCAGACGTTTTAAGCTGTATTTTGCCTTCATCCTACAGACTTGGACTGTCTCTGAAATTTATACTTGTGGCCAACAATATAATGCAGACTTTCAGTTTAACTACTGCTGTTGGGTGCTTTATTGTGGCATAAAAAGTAATAGGGTCCTGCTTCATTAAAATAGGAAAACCAATGCAAAATGGGGTTTTGTGCTCAACCCAAATATCTCACTTTCTCTCTCCTTCTCTGGATCTAAAAGGAAGGCAAAACTTAAAATGATGCCATTGGGTGCTCATTTTAAAAACAAGGAGCTCAAATAGGAACATATTATTTGATACTTTCTCATTATATATGCATATGCATATACACATACACACAATCAATTTCAATAGATTTTTTACAAACACGCATTTTGATTGCTTCTATTCCATCTTTCAGATTCTCTAAGCTGACTACAGATTAAGATAATTGATGTTTGTCAGCCTTCTCATGGCCCTGATTTAACTGCTCTCCTGTTTCTAGTGTTACTATCTGCAACTGTCGGGAACTGGTGCAGTGTTCACCACAGGCAGGTCTTTATATAGTTTCAGATAAAAGATTTTTTTGTAGGGAGATACTGACTTCCTCAGATATTTATGGCTTCTTTTATTTCCAAGCGGGACTATCAGGGATGCAGGTGGCACTGTGGGTTAAACCACAGAGCCTAGGACTTGCCAATCAGAAGGTCGGCGGTTCGAATCCCTGCAATGGGGTGAGCTCCCTTTGCTCGGTCCCTGATCCTGCCAACCTAGCAGTTCGAAAGCACGTCAAAGTGCACGTAGATAAATAGGTACCGCTCTGGCGAGAAGTTAAACGGCATTTCCGTGCGCTGCTCTGGTTTGCCAGAAGCAGCTTAGTCATGCTGGCCACATGACCCGGAAGCCGTACGCCGGCTCCCTCGACCAATAAAGCGAGATGAGCGCTGCAACCCCAGAGTCGGTCACGACTGGACCTAATGGTTAGGAGTCCCTTTACCTTTACCTTTCTGACTTCCTCAGATATTTATGGCTTCTTTTATTTCCAAGCAGGACTATCAGTGGTCTGTGCTTAAAGAAAAATAAAATAAAAGAACAAATTCATGTATGTACGCCAAAAGCTGGATTCTGCAAGCTTCTGTATGCAAAGGTGCTTAATTTGCTTATTTTGCATAATTTATTTGGCTTCTGTCATGGTGAGAAAGGAGTGTGGTATTATGCAGAGCAGTGAAGCCTGACCCTGTGACTACAGGGCTTTCTACTTCCCATATGGTTTCTGTTCTGCTTTCCCCATTCACATTAACCCTGTTCATTATGACCTTTGTGCATTTATACCTCTGAACCTGTGATACTGGACAGGTCTCTTCAATAACCTAACTTCTTTTCTTTTCTTTTCTTTTCTTTTCTTTTCTTTTCTTTTCTTTCTTCCCTCCCTAGGGTAGTAGTCCTTAAATAGTGATTATGCAATGAATGGGATGACATTGCAATACTGTGTAGTCCAATGGGATTTAACTGCAGCGGGGCTGGGGAAATCGTCTCCTCATCCAACCCTGCCCCTTGTGCAGTAAAGAGGCTTGAGGGGAAAAGTCTCCCATTGGCTTCAGTGGATGGGCGGTGTATATGAGAGTGGGACAAAGAGACAGTGAATGAATTGGTGCATGCATGAATGAACAGGTGTGTGTTATGTATGGGAATGAATGAAAATAGGGACATCCTGCTATACCCTCCCATATTTCTCTGATGCAAATAGAGACGTCCTAAGGAAAAGTGGGGCTGTCCCTGGAAAATCTGATGCTTGGGGGGTCCGTGGGTGTTATGTGTGGACGTGATTGAATAGGTATGTTTGGATATGAGGAAGGGAGAGTTTTGTGCAGTCCCACTGGTCTGATTCCTTGATATAGTGGTACCTCTTGGTTGCGAACGGGATCCATTCCAGAGGCCCATTCGCAACATGAAAAGAACACAACCTGCAGCAGCACGTCTGCACATGTGCAGGTTGCAATTTGTCACTTCTGCGCATGCACGTGATGTCATTTTGTGCTTCTGCATATGCACAAGTGGTGAAACCCGGAAGTAACCCTTTCCAGTACTTCCGGGTCGCCGCGGGACGTAACCTGAAAGAATGTAACACGAAGCGGATGTAACATGAGGTATGACTGTATATATATTAATCACCCACACATTGGTATGTGAATGATAAAAACCTATATTTGTAGGTTAATTGCTACCAGGTTTCTTCTTTTTTTTACTTTTAAGTTGACATTCTTAATATGCCAAACAGCATACGCAGTGTCAACATTCTGTGCTTAGGTGGTGCAGCTGCAGAATGTACATATTATCCTGCCATAGACTGACCTTCTTCTGCGTTGCTGTCCGGCTGTTGTCGTTTATCTTTTCAATAGTGCCTGTAACATACACCAGGTACTTGCAAATCCTCTTCTTACTGCTGCCACTCTTGCTGTTGGCTTTTGTGTCTGCAATCCTGCACCCTTCATGAGTGGATTGCAGGGAGCTCAGCCATTCCCAGGGAGAGCAAGCACAACACTTATCTCCAAGCTGCTGCTGCTCTGGTCATAACACAGCACTTGGTAGTCAACACTATTCTTGAGCCGGCCGAGTGGGGGAGGATCACAGACTTTGTTGTTGTGTGAGTAACGCTGAGTCTCCCTAAGGTCTCCCTAAGTGAAAATAAACATGAAAGAGAGTGAAATTATATAGATGGTAGTGCTTATCAGGATGATGATAAAGGAACCAAGCGACTCATAACAGTAAATGTTCACTGGCAATTGGCAATGTGTTAGGAACTTTGGAGACTAGGACTAAAAAAAGAAAAAGTACTATGCATTGAGAGACATCCAAATTGGGTTGGGGCAAAAAAGGTCTCGCTAGATGGCCTGAGCTGATTGACAGCGTTGAGCAGATTACCTGGGAAAGGTGGTGGTTTTTAAGCAGAGGCTAGATAGCCACTTATATGGCAAAGCGTGTTCTCCTTCATGGAGAGCATGTGTTGCGGTGGGGGCCACCAGGACATTCCAAAGTTGGGGGCGGGCTAATTGATTGTTGGCCACTGATGTGATTGGGCTTCCCTTGTTGTTGGGAAGAAGGTAATGTTCCCATTTGTTGACTGACAGCCAGAAATGCTAAAACTCCTTGCACGAGGCTAGGGCTTCCTCTTTTTGCCCGTGCATCGGATTGCCCGTCCCTCCTCCCTATATTTAGGGTTGTTTGCTTTGACCTTGTTATGCCTGTCATGGGGTTGTCTGCTCTTGGGGCAGGGGCCCAGTGGGAATTTTGTCCACCTGGCTGATTGGCCGGGGCCATTTGGTTTTTGCCTACTGGGTAGCAAATTGTCACAAGGTTGCGGTTAGGCATTGGTTTATGGTTTGGTTGGTTGAGGGGCATGGATTGGCTGTGCCTGCCCCTCTAATGCTGCTGCTGCAAGGGATTCTGTTAAAGGAATCAGGGGCTAACTATTGCTTGTCCACCCTGTCAAGGGGGCTCAGGCCATTGCAAGAGCTCCTGGTTGCATTTGGGGAGGGCTGAGGGCAGGTTCCCTGCTCCGTCACTACCCCCAAGTGTATTCCCCTATTCTGTCTTTTGCAGGCGTGTGGAATGTCAGCCTGTCCCCCATGGAGGGGCAGATAGTCGCAACCAATGCCTAAGCAACCACTCACATTTTTGTATTTTAATAAAGTTGTAGCCAAAATTAAGCCAAAAAACTTAAACAAAAATTTCTGTGTGATGTGTGAGTTATTGGGGTGGCCCTGGGGACCTCGACATGCAAGGGGTTTGTCTAGCTGAATTTTCAGGTTGCTTCCAACTTTATGTTTCTAGATCTTGATTGACCCCTAGCAATTGCTCATCCTTTGAGAGAGACCAGAATTTTAGAGAAGCCTTTACCACTGTTGAGAAGTAAGGAAAACTTTTTACCAGATTGGTTTGACTAGCGAATATGACCTTCCAAGGTGCTCTCATCCTAATGCCCTAAACAAGTGACTGTTAGCAGTGAGGCTATAAACAGCATCTTAGAAGTGGAATTGCTGTGAGCTTCTTTTGTAGTGGAAACTTTGCAAAGCAGAAGTGGCTGTGCAGCAGAAGTCTATTTGCATGGCAAGTTAATTCAAGCATCAATTTACAAGTGATACTTGCCATTTAGTTCACTTGTGGTTGAGTCACATGGACAAGCTAACTGTGAGAATTATTCTTAGTGAAAAATGCAAATGTTCAGTACCTTTGACTCAGCATCTGTGTTCCACCAAGAGGCACTGTAGCAAAGGAGGGGGACAAAAAATTTTCAACGCACGACTGGCTTCTTGCTCATGTATCATGTATCTGTGGTTTAGCTTGCCAACACAAAGAATGACAAATTTGCTTATGGGCAATCTAGATATTACAGAGCATATATCGCTGCACTCCTTGTCCAGGTTCTCATAAGGCAGCTTCTCAGCTCCTTGTAGGCAGTAGCTGTGACATCACACTTGAGAGACCTTGAGCCACTGGAAAGTTTTTGTCTATGCAGTGACTATGGGATAAGCTAGAGGCTATATATAAATCACACTGTTCATCATGCAAGATTCCACTTCAGGATATCTGCAACACATCATTAATTTACTGATTTCCAATAACAATAAGTGAAAAAATGATCTGGGCCAGAAAAGCACCCCCCACCTTTCTATTTCACTGATTTATTGCATCTTTCTCCAGAAACAATAGTAGAGTCATCCAGTTCAATATTTTCTATTTTATTTTTCTATTTTCTATTTTAGCTGTTCTGCACTGAGTTGGAATTCTCTTTAAACTATGAATAATAATAATAATAATAATAATAATAATAATAATAATAATATAATAATAATAATAATAATAATAATAATAATATTTATACCCTGCTCATCTGGCTGGGTTTCCCCAGCCACTCTGGGCAGCTCCCAATTGAATATTAAAAACACAATACAGCATTAAACATTAAAAACTTCCCTAAACAGGGCTGCCTTCAGATGTCTTCTAAAAGTCAGATAGTTGTTTATTTCCTTGATAGGCGGGCGTTCCACAGGGTGGGCACCACTACTGAGAAGGCCCTCTGTCTGGTTCCCTGTAACCTCACTTTTTGCAGTGAGGGAACCACCAGAAGGCCCTTGGAGCTGGATCTCAGTGAACGATGGGGGTGGAGACGCTCCTTCAGGTATACTGGGCTAAGGCCATTTAGGGCTTTAAAGGTCAGCACCAACACTGATCTTTAAACCCATCCAACTCCATGAATTCAAGTTGCTTACAACAATTGATTTCAGCTGGCATACTCTTTAAGTTTGAATAATACTGGTTAGTACCCAGTATCTCTATCCACCTATTCTGTATCACTCATACAAAAGTATGTTCAAAGGTGAAGGAAAAATTATTTGTCCTAGATCAGTGGTTCTCAAACTTTGTTTCTTTGATGATCATTATTTAGATCAGAGTTGTGGACTCTCTTTCTTTGGAGGTTTTTAAGCAGAGGGTGGATGGCTATCTGTCATGGATGCTTTAGCTGAGATTCTTGCATTGCAGAGGGTTGGACCACCTAAACATTAGGAAGAACTTCCTGACAGTAAGAGCTGTTCGACAGTGGAATTTGCTGCCAAGGAGTGTGGTAGAGTCTCCTTCTTTGGAGGTCTTTAAGCAGAGGCTTGACAACCATATGTCAGGAGTGCTCTGATGGTGTTTCCTGCTTGGCAGGGGGTTGGACTCGATGCCCTTGTGGTCTCTTCCAACTGTATGATTCTATGATTCTAGGTGTCCCTTGGTGTCCCTTTCAACTCTACTATTCTATGACTTGCTTTTTCTTGGTGGACCACCACCTTTTCTTATCTCATCACTATCAAATGGAGTGGTGCTTGACATGTCCCTTCTTCACTTCTTCCCCCTCTGCTGGAACCAAATTCCCACTGGTTCCATTCCTTCTATTCTTTGGTGTTTCCGTTGTTGACACTTGACTTGCTATGAATTGGCAGATTACTTGGATGGCTTTGAAAGAGGATTAGAGACATTTATGGAGAACAAGGCTACCAGCAGTGATAGAAGTGTCCTACCTCTAGTGATGGAGACAGCTTCTGAATACACATGTGTCTAGGTAGAGCTGAGAAATACTTTCGGCTGAAATTATGGAGAGCTTGATGGACCTGCTGTCTGACTTGATATAAGTCATCTTTCTATGTTCATATTATAAGACTCTAAAAATATTGGATCCATTGTTGATTTAGAATAATAAGTGGAGCAAGGGAAGCTTTTTTCCCTAAGAACTCTTCTTCTTTAAGCAAAACAGATCAAAGCAAGCACCTATCATTTTCACAAGGTGCTGAAACTGCAGAGTCTACTTGGGGGACATTATGACATTCGTTTAATATTTAATGTAAAGACTTATTTAAGCTTTCCATAGGCAACAAAACAAGCGGTGCACACAGTCTTCCTACTAAGCAGTAAGAAGACTGAACTAGTGCAAAAATAAGAAATGGTGGCACCCAACAGCTGTACAAGTACCCATGCAGAAAGAGTCAGCAGTTTTAGGCGAGACTGAGCTCATGCCATCAATTTCACAGACTCTACTGTTTGCATTACCTGAAATAGTTGCTGCAAATTTTAGCAAAGAGGTCATCCATTGATTTAATGTTACCCTGTACATTTTTATAAATCTTCTCCAATGAGAGTGGGCATTCTTCCTGGCACCAGGAACATTTTTTTTATTAGTATTACTAAAATTACTGAATATTCTTAAAGTGCCAGTAATGAATCATTTATCTTATTTAAAGTTCTCTCTCAAGCACCTCTGGGTTCATGTGCTCATCCCCTCCCACTTTTGGATTGGCTATGTGGAGGAAGATGGGGGATTAGTTTCCACCTTAGATTAGTTTGTTGTGTCAACTGAACCTGGCAATTTGTTTGTTGGAAAGTATGATTTGTTGGAAACAAGTCAATTTCAAAGCATTGGTTATGGAGCTGGCATGTCAAAGCAGTCCATAGTTGACATGAACCACAGTTTAAGGTTTAGATGTAATGCTAAATAATGGTTAATTGAAATTAAAAGTGAAGCTTCCTATCTGTTCTTTGCAGCTGCACCAGAGGAAGAGGGGAAGGGGGTGGGGGTTGTAAGCCCACAACTCATTGTGGCTTCTCATCACACTTCAGTTGATTTATTGTGATGCCTGAATTACAATAATTGTAATATTTTCCCCACAATTTGCACCTTTGATTACATTCCATTGGTTTATGCATAGCTTTGTACAAATGTAATTCATGTTGTGTTTTATGCAATTCTGGATTCTGAAGTATGATGAACACAGTTGTGAACATATTCCTTTACATGGTACCCACAGCCTAGTACATCCTTTGTGTCCCATGGTAAAAGCCAGACATACTCTTAATGTATGGGAGGGTAGACAGCGATGCTCAGTCTCCCCCTTTAAAAGTCTGAGGCTAGAATAATTTTGCCAGGATTCAGATCCATCTTCAGCTACTGTGGCACCAGTTGGTGAGAAAATTCACACACACATGGTCATTGGTTGTAGTATCAGATGCTGCAATGAATGTGGCATTGCAGGTTAATCACCACTTCTAATATTGCCCAGTGCCATTTAAACACAATACTGTCCAGTGGCCAGACTTCAAATAATGGACTGAAAGTGGAGTCCATCATTGTTTTATGGGATGCACCTCTTTTGCTGAATCTATACTGTTCTGTTCTGGCTGGAATGGTTTCACTTGCTTTACTTATCTTTTTTTTAATAACTGTAATTGTTTTCTTTTTATAAATGTGTATTATACTGTTGTGACTGGCCATAGGACCTTATGGTGAAGAGTGGGAGATATTGCTAGTGAGGATGGATAATACTGAGTTCAGTAGACCAATAGTTTGACTTAAGGAGATAAGCTGTTGCTCAATGGATCTTCTTTTGCATGCAGAAGGTCTTAGGGTCATTCCCCAACATCTCCAGATAGGGCTAGGAATACTCGTCTGAAATCCTAGAGAACTGCTGGCAGTCATTGTAGACCTTTGGTTTTCAGCCGGTGGGTTAGTACTCATCATGGCCTTATCTATGATGAGTCATAGTAGCGAGACTGCCACCATACAAAGGCAAGTTATGAAAACACAGAGAGATGGGTCCAAAAATGCATGTTTGGATTAAAGGTGGGTCTGAAAAGACTGAAGATTTTGGTGTAGCTAGATAGACTGATAATCTGACTCCGTATAGGGTTGCTTTCTGGAGACTAATGCATAAAGAACAAGCCATGGCATGTTCCTTCAGGAAGAAGAGCATGTCACACAGTTTGCAGGATGATTAATTTCCCCGACTTCCTAAAAAACAAAAAGACCCAAGACAGTAAGTGAATGATAGTTGTCATTGAAGGGGCAGGCTACTCCTTCACCAGTTGTGCTCATAAGTTTGGGTCCAAAGGCTGCAGTACATGTAACTGCAGACTGCAGGCTATAAGAGAGCAGTCGTGAAAGAACTCATAAATCTTTGCAGGGACTTTGCTCGTAAGTGTTTTGTAGGTTGCAGCCCTAATATGTTTTCCTTTAGAAATAAAAATAAAAAGACAAGAGAGAAGAGACGGTGCAGAAATACTACTCTGAGCTCATGAGCAGTCAATCTCCATTCTTTCTCTTTTCCCGCCTCCCTAAATGTGGTTTTGGATTAGAGCGGCACACTTTTAGTGAGGGAGGGGGAAGCAGTGCTAGCACTGTGTTTGGTTATTTATTTATTTGTTTGCATGGCATGCTCTGAAAGCTGTCACACTAGTAGTCTTACAGAGCTGTCAGAAATCTATAAATAAACATTGACAGTTCAGTGCAATTACTGTATCCCCCCCCCCCCGCTTCTTACAGTCTTCCTTATCTATCTTTTCTTTTTCTTTTAAACAGCATATCCTATTCGGTGCACGTCTCTGAGGATTATCCAGGTAAAGTGCTACTTTCCGTGCTGCTGCTGTTTTTTTATATATTAAAAAAAGATTCCGCTGAAGGCATTTGAAACACCATTGTTGTGCCCCTGCATCACCTTCGTGCTAATCACATTTCGTTACCCACTTCATTTGCACTGTTATTTCTGTTTTTCTGCCTTCGTTTGTAGGCAGGGTGAGAAGGAAGGAATCCAATTTGTGAAAGGCTATGTGAGAGAGAATGTGTTTAAATGTGTGTGTGTGTGTGAGAGAGAGAGAGAGAGAGAGAGAGAGAGAGAGACAGAGAGAGAGAGAGAGAGTGAGAGAGTGAGAGAGAGAGAGAGAGATTTTCTCTGCCTACAGCCATCAGTGATGGGGTAATCTACTGCCAATGTAACTAAAGGGCCCATTCTCTGATCTCATTCAGAAGCTAAAGGGAGTTTCTAATCTTCATGTCTCACTTGATAACACACGGACAATGTTTCATAAAGGCTTGAGGGGCTCAGATCTTTTGCACAAATCTTTGCCTCTCTCATGTCGCTATGATTCGTATGCCACTGGTGAAGTGGTTTGCTAAGTGAAACCATCAAAGGCCACTGTGTGGTGCTAGAGTGGAAGGCAATTTTCCTAGTGGGAGGGGGCAGTGGGTACGTGGGACAGGGGTGCATGATGGCTGAGCAGCCCCCACTCTGGACATTGCCCCTTCCACCCAGTTCCCTCAACCGCCCCCTGGCTACCCAGACCCCCCCATTCCCCTAGCGCACATACTCAGGCAGCTCTGGCAGTCGCAGCTCCTCGATCCACGTTCGCATCTGCCAGCGTTTGTGGAGTAAATACGGTACATACCGTAAATACTGAGACAAAAGTGCAACACACAGGTGGGAGAGCTGGAGCTGCAGCTACAGTGGAGTTACACTGAGCTGACAGGAGCAGCCACCATTACACAGCTTGCCTCACTGCTTGATGTTCAAATATACGGTACTAAATATACTGGTGTTTTGAATATTTAATAAAATATCAAAGTTGTTCTGTTTGGTGTTTAAAATATTTATTTCTTAATTTTGGGCTAAAAAAAAGAGGGGTCGTCTTATACATGGAAAAATACGGTGTATATATATATATATAGAGAGAGAGAGAGAGCCTTAACTTTATAATGTTTTTCAGAGTGGATGGGGAAAATCTTTACAGCACACATGCAAGCTAACAATACACATAGCGGAAACTAAAAGTTCCATTACTGGGAATCAATACAATATAGCACACTGACTCTTTTAGGAGCCCTTTAGGAGTCATTATAGTTTAAAGAGCAGGTTCCGATGAATAACTGCTCAAGCTAATGCCTGGTGACAGACATAGGCACTGTCTCTTATAGAAAGAATCTGTCTGGGCTCTGCAAACTAGCAAGAGGTATTCCGAGACCTAAGCCTTCTTTCTCCTCATTGCCAGCAGATAGAGAGCCCCCATCCTTCACTTACTGAACTCAGGAAGGGTGGAATTTTCTCCCCTGAACAGTGTGTTCATGTGCCTTTGCAAAGGCTGTGTGCCAGCACCAAGGTGTGCCCTGGTAGAGACAAGATAAAGTAAATCAAAAATAATGGGTATCTTTGTTTCAAGTTTTATTATATCCTGAAGGGGGCTTAAACCAAATAAATCAAAGAGAAATGGGTTCAGGTGGTGGTGGGGAACCATTTTCTAGTTTCCAGATGAGACTGAAAATCAATGAACAGCTAGAAAAAAAAGTAGTTTAAGGCCTCAACTAAGTGGGTTATGGATTGCAGCCTAAATCTATACAACTGATTATTGAGTATGCTTTTTCTCATGTATTTATCAGAGGCAAGGAAAGGCTGTTTCCCACAGTTTGGCTTTCTGACTTTGGTATGTCAAAGCTAGTGCTGGGCTGCAATTTCTCCTACAGGGTTTCTAGGGCTCAGGATTTGAATTGCAGGTATCTACTGCTGGGCTGGGGGGCAGGAACCAGAAAGCTTAATGATGAGCTTGTTTTTATCCTAAAATGATGGCTGCATGGCATGGAGTGCTTGAGGAGTATATGTGATCTTTGCACATTAAATCCTTATACACATTAAATTCATTTGTTGTTTTTCTTTTTCCTTTTACAGACAATACCTACGTGTCCAGTTCAGATAATGATGAAGATGTATTAGTTACAACAGAGCCAATTCCAATAATTTTCCACCGAATTTCTACAGGTAATTCTGAGATGACCAAAGTATCTTGTTATGCATTGAATAAGGCAGACAGAACACAACCTTTGCACCGAAGAGGTGGGAATGCATGGCTTTGGCAGTGGAAAGCTCCTTCAACCATGGAAGAAGATCTGTTCAACAATCCACAAGGCTTATCAAAAGGCAAAAGAGATAAAAAAGCAGGGTCTTATACCAATGATAATTCAGTTGTTAGTCGGGGCAATCCATTCCTGACACCCGTCCAGCTGACTGATGCAACGTCTATCAAGGATGGCTGATGATACCTAGAACTTGGCCAGGTGTAATTTAACAGAGGTTAAAGATATGCATTCATAGAAGAGTAGTAGCCAGTTGGCAGTGCCACCCTGCCACTCTGCCCACCGCATTGTTGCTGCTGCTTACCAGGACAGTGCAGTGGCTGGGTGGCAAGGAGGTTGGGACTGTGTGGGTACACCAGAGGAAAGTCTACTGTTGCACCAACAGACCTTGGGCCTTTCTTGCCCTGCTTTCGGAAGGGTGGCTGCATAGCACCATCACACTGCTCTGACTGCTCTTGCATACATAGTAAGAAACATGAAGGTTGCAGCCAGGACATAGATATCAGTAAGTAAGGGGGCAGGTGTGATTTCAGAATCAACTGGGAACTCAGAAAAGGCAAGGCCTGAGGACTGATTTTTGGGGAACTAAACTTATTCTATTTTCTTTGACGTGGCTATATTCTGTGCTCCATCGTGGTTATTATAAAGGTGGGAGGTTTCTTTTATCGCATATGTTGTTTAACCTCTGAGAAGTAAAGTCTGAAGTGGCAGTTCTCACGCTTGTTGGCTGTGTGGGACTTGTAGCGAGTCTTTTGGAACTGGTAAAATACCGGAGGGTTTCCTTTGGCCCTCAACATTGTAAAGCAATTAATGGCAATTGGGAGCGATGATAAAATGACTGCAAGGGAGAACAGGTAAAAGATCTTAGGGCATGATCTTAGGGCTTTCAGTCAAATGTGAGCTTTGGGTGTCTTGTAGTGCTCATTTCAAAGAAGAGTTGAGCATCGGGAACTCCAGAAACTCCTTCACCTTTGATTAAAATTCAAGATGAATGCCAGGCTTATTCTCTACCATCCAAGTCCTCATCCTGCCCAAACACCCACTTCTTTGAAAGCCCCACTTGCTCCTGAGCACTGGAGAGGGAGGAAGAGAAAAGACCCATCTCTCCACAACCATTTGCAGTGCCATCACTGACCCAGTCTGTAAGTCGGGCTTTTAAGGGAAAGAAGGAAGGAATTTGGAGTTCAGTGGCCTCGGTGGGAGAGAGTTTCAGCCTTTGTGGGTTTTCTTTGCAAAGGTGGTCTGGATTGCAAGATAAGCTATTCCCCACCTTTTGGAGGAAAGTTCTTGGTTTGTTTTCTGATCTGACCTGATGCAAGCCTAGGATAAATCTCATATTTCTAAAGCTACACAAATCAATACCAGCAGATGAAGAAGACTGGGATGCCATGTTTTAGATCATCTGGAATTGACTGTATTCCTGTGAAACACACCAGGAACCAAGTTTCCCCAGTATTCTTGAGGGTACAAATAATAATGAAGGGGGGGAAGCCTTGAAGACACCAATAGATGTCAAAATGCTTTCTATAAGTAGCAGGCGAGTGATTATTTGGGGAATGAAAGGACAAAAGAAGTATAAGAGATGATAAAACATTGGGAAGGATTGTTGAGGAGTAGCTGGTTAGTATTTAACATATAATTAGAGTGTTGCATAACAACTATAATAATACATATAGGCAGGAATCCTACATTCACTCACCCAAGAGTAAGCCACATTAAACTCCAATCAGACATGTATAGGATTGTGCTATTAGATGGATGGGAAACCAATGGCTCTTCAGAGGTTATTGGAGCATAAATCCCATTTCCTTTGCTCTTGGCCAGGCTGGTTGGAGCTGATGTGAGTTGGAGTTGGTTCTCTACCGTGTGCTATTACAATGCCAAAATGTCCTAGGCCAGCTCTGATTGGCCACAGTAAACATAGACCATTTTCTTTACACATAACTCGTTAATTTTGTATTTTCCATCAAGACTTAATCGCCATTTTTACCTCCATGGTTAAAAGTATAAATTATATATGGAATACATTCACATTAGCTTTTACAGGAATTGTAATTAAAATCAACAACTCAGATGTGATTAGAACATTCATTCTACATTAGTTTTAAAATAGCACGGTAACACTAGATGGCGGGAAAATAAAATGTGAGATTTACAAGAGTATGAAATATTTACTTGGGGCTGATGCCTCACACTTACCATGGGGATGGCACTGGGAACATCCTCCCAGGGGTTTGTTAATCACACCCTCTTTGTAACATTTTGAGTGCCTTGTCACACAGATCATCACCACCACATTAAGGGGCTCCACGCCCCTGCCAGATGTTTCTGGCAGCCTCAGGCTGGATTCTCAGTGGAAGGCGGCAGTATGCAGGGCATAGCTGTCAAGTGTCCCTTATTTGAAGGGGCAGTCCCTTATTCCAGGGCCATGTCCCGCTGCTGTCCCTTATTGATGGATGTCCCTTAAATGTCCCTTAAATTTCAAAGGAAGCAGCTCCTCTCCCTCCCTTTCTGCCGGCCAGGGAGGAGGGAGGCTCCAATTGTGTTGCTTGGCTGTGTTGCTCACCCAATAAGAAGTCTAAGAATGACTGGGGGGTGGAGCTTGCATGCCTTGTGTGTGGCTAGTTAATGCAAGCTGAGGGGGGTTTTGAATGCTGGATGCCATTTTGTTGCACGTGCTGCTGCAAACATTGCAGTGCAAAGCCAGGCCAGGGAGCCATCTTAAGTTGAGGCTGCATAGGCCTTGTGGTGCATGTGATTCAGATTCTATTCAGTTGAACCTCTGGTTACAAAGTTGGTTGGACAGTGTTCTCAAAGCTACCAGCATGAGTTTGACCAGACTGCAGGAGGACAGGAAGACTGGAGTGCCTGGAACAGGTGAGGCTGCAGGTCCCTTATTTTGGCGGCTGGTCCCTTATTTTCAAGGCTGCTGGTCCCTTATTTTCAAATCTGTAAGTTGACAGCTATGATGCAAGGAAGGTGCTCTCTAAACACAGATGGGCACTGAAAATTCAGTGTCTGGAATCTGATTTTTAGCAAAATCCTTGATGATTGTGCCAGTTCTTGTACAAGCCTTGCCATATGCACCAGAACCCTATGTCTGTGTATGCAACTACTGCCGCAAGAATGGCATTCGCCCAGAAATGGAAAGAAGAAGTCCCAACAAAAGAAGAATTGCTAAAGAAATGAATTGACTATGCAGAAATGGCAAAACCTACTGGAAGAATTAAGAAATCAAGAGAACAAACTTTTTATTAAGGAAAGGAAATCATTTATTGACTATTTACAAACAAATTGTAAACAAATTAGGACATTAGCAGGGTTACTGGAAAAACTTGCAGTTTCTCAAACATATATGAAATAGATGAGGAAAAGAATAAATAGAGTTAATTGGGATACGCAGAAAAAGAAGAAGAAAAGGGTAAATTCACGGAACCGCTGAAAGAGGGGGAGGGAAGTCAACATTTGATATGTGAGAACTGTTTAATTTTTGTTGTTGTTGAAATGTAAATATAAAAAACTTATAAAAAAGAAAGAAAAGAAAACAGAACCCCATGTCTGTTTCCCTGCCCCACTGCTTTCTGCACATCAAAGTGAAAAAGGGTCAATAACTCAGTGGTAGAGGACATGATACGTACACAGAATGTCCCAAGTTCATTACATTCATCTCCATTTGGTGGAGGTGGGAAAGACTTCTGAAAGACGCTCTGGAGATCTGCTAAGCCAGAGTGGATAATACAGTCATAGACTGACCCAGTCTCAGGCAGATTCTTATGGTTTAGTTCTGTCTTGCAGGTATTTATATCAAAGTCCAGGGTCACTGAAAGAAAGTTTCCCTTCACACCCTTACCTGCTAACTTTGTCCTCTTTCCCCCTTTTTCTTTTCTTTTTTTTTAGAATTGCGAAAAACCAGTGATGTCAACTGTTGTTTATCCATAAAATCAAGGTTGCAAAGGGAAAATGGAGAGGTACAGTATTGCTTTGTTAGTGCAATGCTTGCAAACAGATTGCGGAGTAAATTAAGAAAAGTCAGAGAAACCACCTCTGCCAAGTTAGCATGCTCAGAGGAGCCCCAGCTTTTGTCCAAAGGTCTATTCACTCTTTCGTGGAATGTGCACATGGAACTGTCCCTGCCAGTGAAATGAATAGGATGATATTATGTCCATGGAACCTGTGTGTACAGGTTATCTGGTGTGAATAAAAAGTCTGAAGACTGGCTGATAGTCCAGTCGTAAATAAAAGTTGATCAATCAAGCAATAAATAAAAGTGATCTTCCATCAGTAGTGATGTTGCAGCACTTGTTATGATCTGGTCTAGAATACAAATTTGTTGACCTAGTAACGCTCAGAAACAGTAATTGCCAAATATTATATCTCTCCCAAGTTCTTTCCAGCTCCAAATGGGAAAACAAGATTTTGAACATGTTCAGAGAGCTGTTTTTTGTTTTTGTTTTTTTGACTTGTATTGATTTTAATGCTGGCAACCAACTGAGTTGCACACACTACATCAAGTAGGTGGCAGGGGGAAGAGGGATTTTAAGGTTGTGGAAACAGGTTGAAATAAGAAAGCACTACTGGGCCTATGGGACGCGGGTGGCGCTGTGGGTAAATCCTCAGCGCCTAGGGCTTGCCGATCGCATGGTCGGCAGTTCGAATCCCCGCGGCGGGGTGAGCTCCCGTTTTTCGGTCCCAGCTCCTGCCCACCTAGCAGTTCGAAAGCACCCTTAAGTGCAAGTAGATAAATAGGTACCGCTTTATAGCAGGAAGGTAAACGGTGTTTCCGTGTGCTGCGCTGGTGCTGGCTTGCCAGAGCAGCTTCGTCACGCTGGCCCCGTGACCCGGAAATGTCTCCAGACAGCGCTGGCCCCTGGCCCCTTAAGTGAGATGGGCGCACAACCCTAGAGTCAGACACGACTGGTCCGTACGGGCAGGGGTACCTTACCTTTACTGGGCCTATGGGAAGAAAGAACAAAAGGTTCTCTCACCAAGTTTTGGGAACCTTCATCTTCCAAATATCTAACTGCATAAAGAGACTCTGTCTGCTGTTTCCCTCGCTTGGTCAGTGGTCTTACTCAATATAAAGCAGTTCCTTATGTTCCTAGAAGTGTCTCAACTTGTTGCATGGCAGAGACTACCTTGAAGCCAAACAGCCTGGAAAATGATTTTTTAAAAACCTAGTTTAGCCGAGGGGGTGCAATCTATTAGGTGCCTCTCTTTAATAAAATTCAGTGCTGCTGTGAAATTCTCATTTCAGTGGGAACTGGGGAAGAGTTGTGCCCACTAACATTCACAGCATGCTATTCCATTTTATGATTTGATCATCTGTGATGAAGATGCATTTGAGAAGGCTTATTTGTTACAGTGAACTGTAGATGTTGCAGCATGTTTCCCCCATTCGTTAAGGTTACTTATAGGGAGAAAATAAAATAAATCAGCATATTTTTTCCAGAAAATTGGGTGATCCTTAAAAAAAAAGGAGTCTTGTTGTTTAATACTTCTTAGCAGTACAGTTTTCCTGTCTATGTACATGAAGCACATACTGTAAAGCAAGAATTTGAAGATAACTGTAAAAAGATTAGAATCACAAGCTGTGGAAATTGCTGGCAAATGGAATGTGATTTTAAGCAGATCTCTCTTGCTTTCACTCTCTGATAGTTACACAGCTGATTTCCATTCAGTTACAGACCTGTGTACAAGACATGAATGAAGAAAGTACAATAGCCTAGATCAAAAATGGTTTTGATCAAAGAGGGAAATGTGGGTAATGGGATTCTAATATATACAGTAATGTAGTCATTATGTAAACTGCAGGGATATGACATTGCTAGTTACCTGCTATGTGTCCTCTGTGTAGCTCAGTGTTTATAGATCCTTGTTTAAATAGCTGTCCTCCTGGTTCTGCAACCTTCTGATTATTCAAATGCTGAAATTTCCTTCAAATAGAGAAATGAACGAAGCATGCTATTATGTGAAGGGTTCCTCCAGGACAGTCTATTGCATGAAGAGTTGGGAAACTATTTTAAGTTTCTCAGTGTCTGAATTGTACATTTAGACAACAGTTTTGCAAGAATGGAAAAATGCTGAAATGCTTAGGGGCCAGCACCAAGTATTTAGATGCCCAGGATTTATTTATTTTGTGAACCTTGGCTGCATATGTTACAAGTCACTGTTAGTACATAGTAATGACATAAGGCTAATTCACTGGATCAAAAAGTAAATTAAAATACTACACACAGTTGTGCATGGAAAGAGGAGAGGAGAGGGGAGGGAGAGAGAGAGAGAGAGAAGGAAAGGAGAGAGAGAAAAACTAGTATGAATGAGTATACTGAATGTGATTTAGACTTGCCTTAGATTGGTCAAACAATTCTTCATTAAACAGGAGCTGACACAGTTACTACAGATAGAAAAGGAGCCCAAAGAGTTGCTTTATACATTTATTTTCATGTAGATTCTCTGATATTTAGAATGTAATGGACACTGCAGTCACTGCACTGAAGTTAATGAGCATTTTACATTGCTTAGGTAGGTTCTCTAATATCTGGTATGTTCCATTTTACACACAGGAAGCCAGCACCCATTTCCATATACTTTCTAGGCTGTTGTGATCATATAGAGATCTTGTGCATTCAACCTGGGCCATGCACCATTTACAGTCACGCTTGTGTACACAGTCACACTTGTGAACTGTATAAATTGGGATATCTCTTTACTGCTCCAGAGAATCCCCAAGAATGTATTCACAGCTGTTTCCTGCTTGGCAGGGGGTTGGACTCGATGGCCCTTGTGGTCTCTTCCAACTCTATGATTCTATGATTCTATGATAATAATGGCCTAGTGCCTGGATCAGTGTGCCACCCTGTGTGATGACATTGTCAGGTAGTTTGGTGTTTCCTTTGGCTAAGCTCCTGCTGACCTCCTTGAGGCCAACCATTTTACATGGGATACTCTGAGGCCTAAGGCGAGTGCGGCAATGACCCAGCTTTGGTAGAGACTTGTTTCTTTTTAGTAACAACACTTCACTTTTGCGTAGCTCTTTCAAGTGTTCAGAGCATGTCACATTCATAGCTGTGATTCTTCAACCACCCTGCAAATTGGCAATATTATTATTCCTCTCTCACACACATACAGCCCATATTGTAGATCAGGAGTGTGCAACCTTTTCTCAGCCCAAGGTCCACATTAATTCCTAGGCAACCTTCCAGGGACCATATAGCAAGCAGAGTCAGATGCAAAAGTGGGTGGAACAATAAATGCAGTGTTACCTTTGTATCACAGGTTAGCTTCCTCTTCCCCCAACTTCCATCCCATAGCATTATTAAAGAATGTATTCATCATCATCAAACCTTTATTGGCATCACTTACAAACATTCAGAATAAATAAGCCAGTGCGATCTCGTCGCCATTTCAACAGGACAGTCATTTGCCAAAGGGAAGAAGAGGAGAGCAACCTATTTCATTTCTGTGGGTCTCTAGCAAGGGCAGGATCCTGTAGCGTACTTAGGTGACAAAAAAATCAAATAGAAGAACTTAGCTACGGTCTTGGTGAGCTCCTGGTCTCTCCCCTTAATAAGAAGTATATAACCTCCATCTCTGGTTTCCATGTTGGAGTTCATAGATGGTCTAAAAATTGTTGGCGGAGTTCATCATATATTTTACATTTAAGGGCCATGTGAGCTAGAGTTTCCACCAGGTGGGCATCACATGGGCAGATCCTATCTCCTTCTGCCATACCCGCAAACCTACCGCAAAGGAGGTTAGAAGGATTAGAATTGAACCTAGCTAGCGAAAAAGCCCTTTCTTGTGGGTTAAACAAAAATTGTAAATAATTAAGGTATTCTAGCCAGGCTAAGAAACCACTCAATAAGGATGTGAAGCAAGGTTAGAGGAAGTCCTGAGGGTCATAGGGGAAGTCTTAGAGGGCTGTGACAGAAGGGCTTACCTAAAGCTTCCTAGTGAATTCATAGCAGAGGTATCATTCAAACCAGGGACTTCCTGGCTCATTGCTCAGAATTAGCTAGTGCTGCACAAGCTTCCAATAGTTGAAGAAGAGGAAGGTAAAAAAAGCTGTATTTCAAGTTTACTCAGTTCATCTGCTTTTCTTTTAAGCAGGAATCAAGGCACAGTAGTGCGGTTGAAGAAGATTCAGAAGGAGATAATGACTCAGAAGAGTTTTACTATGGCGGGCAGGTAAGAGAGAATAATTATCCATCTTGTTAAAAATTAAAAGCAGAAGTTATCTGAAGAGTGTGCAGGTGGAAAATCACCTCTGCAGCTCTTTTTTCATCTTCCCTTTGGAAAATACATTTAATTTGGTAAACATTTATTATTTAAAAGAAAAACCCACACCCCTAGTTTTTGATGGTAACTTGCTTTGAAATAAGTGAGCCATCACTTCTTAAAAGAGATTATAGTGGCATGGCACCAATAATAACACACTACTGGATTTCATTTATTTGAAGCCTGGTTGCAGCATCACGGTGCTCATGTGCTGACTCTATATGAGTGATGAATCCTCTGTAGCTTGCCTATGAAGCTGTAGGACAAATCCCTTAGCTACATTTGTGAACAAGCCCAGTCTCCCCCTGAGCTTGTGTACCCCATGCCTCTTCCTGTGTGACCATGAGGGGAGGACTGGAAGCTTTGACTTTTAGATTAACCACAGTTTAGCGGGTCATTCAAACACTCAACTATGGTTAATTTTAACTATGTTTAGTAAAGCAAGCCAACTTCATTAACTATGGTTTGAAGATAGCTTGTTTCCACTAAGCATGGTTGTGTTTAACAACAGTTTGCATAGGTTTGTACAGTATGGCAAGCTGCAGTTAATCTTATATGAACATAGAAGCTTCTGATCTGCTTGGCAGTATTATTTTTGCAGCCATGCCAGAGGAGGAGGTGGGAGCAGGTGAGCCTGGCAGTTCTTACGATTTTTTAAAAAAAGACCTATGCAAGCGCACACATGTAATGGATTGACAGCAGATAGATAATGGAGGGTTTAGCAAAGTCTATTTACAGAAAATACATTCATGCTTTTGGACTGCTTATTTTTGAAGACATATGCATGCTTCCACATGTAATGGATTGAGCACACATACCTAGGAAGGGTTTCACAAAGTCTGTCTTCTGGAAAAGACCAAGTAATTTAGCAAATTGTACAAAACACGTTCAATTAATGTCAATCTTAAAATGTGATCTGAAGAGTTGAGTTTCATATATTTATCCTTAACACATTTACCCATCTGCAACCCTAGACTCACTTATCTATGAGCAAGCCCCACTGAATGCACTGTGATATACTTCTGAGTAGATATGCATAGGCTTATACTGCATCTTGGAAATAAAACCCCACTGGACTGGACCTAATGGTCAGGGGTCCCTTTACCTTTAATTCCAGTGGAATATAGCATTCAAGTAAATGTGTTTAGGAACTTCAGCCTTAACAAAATGGCACTAAAAACCCCCAAGGTGTTATATGGTTCTCACTGAGCTAAAAATGTACCCCAGTATTTTTCAATATTAAAAAGTCAGTTACATAACTTTTTATTCCAATCCGGAATAGCAGTGTCCATTTTTGGAGCTTTTAAATCTGATTCACCTTGAGATTTGCTGATTATTATTATTTTTCCTTTTTAAAGCAGGTCTGCATTTTTCCCCCTGCCTTGTTTCTTGCTCTCTCAGTGGAATTGAAAATACTTAGCACAGCCTCTTTCCAAAAGAGGAATGAAAGTGCTGTCCCCATTCTGGTGTCTTTTGTGAGAACAATGAAAGGTTTGATTAGGGCACTTTCTTCAACTCATCTTTTTGGTGCTCAGAAGTTGCTTCTCATGCTTTAGGTCCTTTGTAAGACACATTTAAAACAAAATGTCAGTGAATCTGTACAATCGTTAATGAAATATTGTTGGAAAGACTGTCCTCTATGAAATCCTCTAAACGCCGGCTGGGAACATTTCAGGCCTTTTTGTGTAACCTTCCTCCTCTGTATTCTGCCTTTGATCCTTTGCCATTTTATTCCCCTTACATAAGAAGGTAAAACTTGCATTGCTGGATCAGAACAAAGTCCCATCTGATGCAGCGTTCTCCCTTCAACAATGACCTACCAGATGCTTGTAGAACAGGAGAAAGAAACCTCAGACCCCCAAAAGCATGTTAGGAGACCTCTATTCTCTTCACAGAGCTACAATTTCCAGAGTTCCCTGTGAAGAGGGATTGACTGTGAAACCACTCTGGGAATTGCAGCCCTTGGAGGGGAATAGGGATCAACTCTCTCAGCATTTTAAACCAAACTGCAGATACTTTTCAGGAAACCATGACTGTTCAAATTGTCCTGACATGGCTTTAAATGCCTAGTGCAGATCATAGAATCATAAAGTTTGAAGAGACCCCCCAAAGCATCTGTGGCAATCCATCTGTCCCATTTAAACAATTCAAACTGTATATCCAGTTTTTGTTGTTTAGTCATTTAGTCATGTCCGACTCTTCGTGACCCCATGGACCAGGCACTCCTGTGTTGTCTTTGTCCATGGAGTTTTCTTGGCAGGGATACTGGAGTGGCTTGCCGGTTCCTGCTCCAGGTGGATCACGTTTGGTCAAAACTCTCCACTATGACCTGTTCATCTTGGGTGACCCTGCACGGCATAGTTCATAGCTTCTCTGAGTTATTCAAGCCCCTTCGCCACGGCAAGTCAGTGATCCATTAAGGGGTATCCAGTTACAACTGCAGTATATAATGGAAGGCTTAAGCCAGGCACCCCCAAACTCAGCCCTCCAGATGTTTTCGGACTACAACTCCCATCATCCCTAGCTAGCAGGACCAGTGGTCAGGGATGATGGGAATTGTAGTCCCAAAACATCTGGAGAGCTGAGTTTGGGGCTGCCTGGCTTAAGAGAACAGTATTGTCGGTAGGCAAGACAACTCTATTACATGGCTGTAACAGGAAATTCCTAGCTCCATCCATATACAACTTAGTTCAGTGATGCTTACTGACTGCACCCTATAACGACACAGTATGAAATTAGCAAATGATTGGTAGTGAAATTTTGGGCAATAGCTATGCAGATTCTTTTTTTTGAGAAAGTGAATTTGTGTTATGAATCATTTTCTCTCGGTGTGTTTATAATATCCTGGAGGAATTCAACCAAGAGAAGTAGCAATAAAGTGGATGCTGGTGTGGACAAACTAGCAATTACATTTGTCCTAAAGGAAAACAAAATTAGTACAAGAGGCATAGTTTGTTGGCACTCGGCACGCAAGACACCTAAATTGTATATTCGAAGGCAAATAGAGTATGAGGCAAGATGAGGGATTAGTACAAATGAGCGTTCAAGAGGGAAACAGGCAGACAGGTTTCAAAATGGAATTTTAAAAGGCAGAGCCAGGAAGATGAAACAGAGTTGAAAGAAGATGGTAGGTTAGGAAGGAAGGAAGGAAGGAAGGAAGGAGGATGTCAAGCAATGGAAGCCTAAGATAACAAGTAATGAACATCATTAGGAAAAAGGATGCTATGAAATTGCACAGGTCCTCAGTTTTTACTTCAGAACGAACTGGTGGGATTCCTGAATTTCTCATCTCCTTCTTGTAAGGGGGAATTCTGGGAGCATTTACTTGCCCAGATCTTGCCGGGGGGAGGGGAAGGACGGGCAGAGATCTGACAGAAACAACTGCTCAGTGGCAGAATCAGCTTCCTTGGTCTCAACCCTTAATGCAGAAAGTAGGCAGGGCATATATTCAACTCCAGACCCATGCTTCTGGGCAATGTGAGGCATGGATCAGACCATGGTGTAGCCATGTTACCATCATAAAGAAGCTACAGATGTAGATGCTGAGAGTATTGAAACTATGGATTTCTTGGAGGATAGTATCCCTGTTGCTGTGTGACTGTATTTTTCTCACACACAAAGAAAAAGGTCCCTCTGCAGTATTTTCTCTAAACATTCTCTGTTATTTTTTGTCTGGTGGCTCCCTCCTGCTCAGTGTCCCACAACAAAGCTAGGTCTTGTGGAGGGTCCAAGATGGCAGCCAGTCTGCCCTGAGAAAACTACTGGAGAAATTCACCGAAATGGTCTTCCAAATTTCTCTGTGCACAAACTGGGTGAAGTATTTCAACAGGCCTTTTACGCACAGCTCCAGTTTTTAGTAGTCTGAACCAAACAGAAGTGACACAAAGAGCTGTGAGTGGTGGAGAGATTATAAGACAGTGGCGGCAAAGAAGAAAACTCTGCTTTGATCTTTGATAAAAGGGTTTCTTTACTCCTGCCAGTCACCTGTGCAGAATTCTTCAGGAGAGAAAAAAATGCTTTCCTTCTCTAGAACAACAGTCAAAAATCTATATCATGTCTCGGTTTAACGGCTCATCTCTTCTAAACACAATCCATTCAGACACAGGAAAGTGATACCTTTTATCTTCGCAGGTATTTTAGTTTTCACTGTGAAAGTTTTCGTTTGCTCTTTTCTCTAAATAGTAAACAGAAATGTGCTTGTCCAAGCAAAAGCATGTATGGTTAGTTTTTGGCTGTGTTGCTCCTAGAATCTGTTCATTGACAGACAAAACAACAATCCTATATTTAAATTTGACACTCGCCAGCTATTTGTATGTGTTTCTCCTTAGAATGAGTGACACTATACGTATTTTACTTATAACATATGTTACTGTTGAATTGGATTCTGTTTCTACTCACTAGAAGTGTTATGTCAGAAATAGGTTTGTTTTATTTAAGACATTTATATATCACTTAATTATTCACATTTCTAAGCAATGTAGAGAAAAACAATGCACAGAACATGAGATAATAAAACAATAAAAAATTATCACAAAACCCAAATGCTACCTTAAAATGCTGCCTTAGTTTTAAGAGTCTTAGTCATACAACTGAAGCAAAGAGGGTACCTGGGAGGAAATTATGCAGGCCTGGTGCTACTACATTGAACACATAGCTCCTCATAGTTAAAAGCCATGTATCTCATTCATGGGGGACCACCAACAGAGACTCCCCCAAAGATCTCGGTGATCAGATTGGGATTTAAGGGATCAGGTATCCTTGAGATAACCTGGACTCATGTTGTTATGGGCCTTGTAAACTGATTCAAGAACCGTGAACCTTTTGAAATGTGATACACAGACATCCAGACTGTACGTCATCCGATTCTCCTACCCCACCCCACCAGACGTTTGAATGTATCTATATGCAGATAAGTGTGTCTTTAAATGAAGATACCAAACCTCTTCCTCTTCCCCCAGAAAAAAGGGCTTATTCAAACATACCTAGAGAAAGAAAAGATTTGCCTTTAAAAGTTCCCAGACAGATGGATAACACAAGCAGAGACTGGTGCACAGGCCGTCTTGACAGACAAATCCCTGTGCACACACATACACAAAGACAGATCTGAAACACATACCAACGTAGGCTGATGGAATGATACACACAGAGATATCTGCTGCTTGGGCAAATGCATCCTGCTGAGGTCCATACCCATGAACAAAACTCTTTCATTTCTCAAGATACTTCGCTGTACTCTTCAGAGTGTAGGTAAGGGACCACATTTTTAAAGGCTTTCCCCAAGAAAGGAATTTCCTGGTGCCCTCCGGATATCCCATCAGTCCTAGCTATTTCCTGATTTCAGCAGTATCCCGGACAGAATCTCAGATTCCTTTCTTATATAAGTGTTGCTAGTATGCATCTCTAATAATCCTGTTTAACAAGTGTATTCCTGGCCAGCATCCCAACAATCATTGGTTGAGTTTAACTAGTCTGGCTTTTTGACTTGTTAGCTGCCTCGGAAGTACGTTTTTAAACAAACAAACAAATAATATCTTAGCATTAAGCTTCAGGCATAGTCATGTTAAGCATCTGCTGAATGTGACTTCTCTGAATATCAAGTCATTAGCCCCTTAGCAGGAGAACTGAATGTCATATTCACTATTCTGATTAAGGTCTGAGACTCCCTGACATCATCACAGGCAAAATTGCACATTAGCGTTTGACTTTCTATGAGATACAAGACCACCCTCTTCCCTCCTATTTACACTATATTAATGTAAATCTATTTTGTATTGACTTCATTGGAGTCTTAGCTTTATGGGCTGTTAGAGTCATTGAAAATTCCCATGGGTCTGGTTGATGAGTTAGGGATAATGGAAATTTTCAAGTCATTACTTGGATGACTAATATTTTCTACTATCTGCCGCACCAGGTTCATAGCAACCGTAGCTTTTTACATTCCAATTCAGAAGACGGCAGATTGTCTATAATTCTGTTGTAAGTTTATTGTGAACCCATTTCTTCTCTTTGTCTCTCTCCCACTCTCTTCTTACCATCCCACCACCAGTTCTGTGGCTGCCATTTCTCAAGGCTTTCAATGGCAGTGTAGTTATTAAAAAGAATTCAACAAGATGTTTGGCTGCTTCCCATGCTGAGATTTCCCTTTCTCGGGTGATGCTGTTATAACCACATAATTTGCCACTGTCCTGTGTCTTCTAAAAGTGTTGAGTGGAGCGATGGAGGATGCTACTCTCCTAATGCAAACATCTACTCCAGGCATCCCCAGACTCTGCCCTCCAGATGTTTTGGGACTACGACTCCCATCATCCCTAGCTAACAGGACTAGTGGTCAGGGATGATGGGAACTGTAGTCCCAAAAACATTGGGAGGGCTGAGTTTGGGGATGCCTGATCTACTTCCATTGTGGGGGGAAATAATCTTTAGATTCTTGCTGTGGCATTTTGAAATAGAGCATGGTGTCATTGGTCCAGGAAGACTGGGGAATAACTCTGCATGACATATATGAAGTTTTATCAGGGTAAGCCCTAAGTGCACCCTAAAAAACCAAATAAATGTACATATACCTGCCCAGTACAAAGTTCAGTGCACCTAGGTTAGGAATAGGTGGAATTCTTTTTGGTCAATGTCACTTTCATACATCACTTTCAGGTGTCAGTTCCATCCCATTTTTGCATTAATTTGTGACACCCCCCCAAGGATTTTCTCTAAAATAATGTTTCGTTCAAAACAGGCATTTTAAAGCACATTTTGATACTTTTTTTTAGTTGTGTCACAAAATTGGAGAAGTGCAAGATTCAATAGATAGTTCTGTTGCAATCTGCACATTCTTCCAGGAGGTGCATATCAGGTCAGTTCATATCAGAATTCACAAAGATTTAATTCTGACAAAGAAAATCTCTCCTGAAGCAGGATAGTTTGAAGGAATGCAGCCTCTTCCTTGCCATTTTAGCTCCACAGTAATGTACCTTAACATTTTATATGAGCCCTATTTCAATTTAAACAGGCCAAATAATGTTTGCATCACTTTCCTTCCTTTTCATTTTTACCCAAAAGACTTTTTGCAAAACCCTTTCATTTACATTTCCAAGAAAAAATAGACTATTTAATGAAGGATAATTAATTTTTAAGGGCTCCAGATGAGGTGAAAATACTGCTGAGGGGGACTGAATTTTTGCTGGTACTGTGTGGGATTGTGGTACAGAGGGAATGCAAAATAATCCAATAAATGAAATTCCCTCTGCACAACCTCTTTTTCTCTGTGTGTGTTTGACTTTGGAGATCACACAGCAAAGAGATCCCTTTAATCAGAGTTTTCTGTCATTGGGTGATCATTGACAGAAGGTATTGCATTTATTTAACCTCCCAAAGACCAGGAATCTCTTATGACCCTATTTTTTTTGGTGGTGGTGTTACCAGTCTGGGGTCTGAGTGTGCTTTGCGTGCAAAAGGTTCATTCTTTGGTGTCACCCGGTCAGGCTGAGAAAAGATCCTGCCTGCAGCCCCAAAGAGCTGTTGCTAGTCAGTAGCGACAGTACTGAGGAAGACTGGCCAGCGGTCCATTTGGTATAAGGCAATTGCCTACTGCCACAGAGGAAGCCGGTCAGTAAGTCACACAATTCAGGCTGGAGTTAACTCCTCATTAGTGAAACATGATCTTCACAGACTTGGCTGAGTTTCAGGCCTAATGAGCACAGCAGCTCTTGCCCTGTAGGTCTTGCTCCATTAAATAGTTGCTGAGACTAAAAGCCCCACTGCCTCACAGATGTCTCCTCCCTAGGGCTTCTTGCAAGCAATCGGAGACTGCGCTTGTGTGCAGTCAATCTCTCCTCAACTCTTTTCATGCCTCTTCTGGTTCTGAGAGACAAGGGGAGAGGAAAGCTTGTTGCAGCAGGAGGGGGAGACACCCATGACTCTCAATCAGCCTGACTCATCTCTGCCTCTTGACCTCCCTCCTTCCACTCGTCTGCTTCAGCTTCTTCCTCTGATTCTTGACTTCTCTGTCAAAGACTTTCCCAACTCACTGAGCCCTTTTACCCCTTCAGCTTCTGACTTCTCCTATTCCCAGTCTTCTCCTTCTCCCTGTGACCACCCATCACTGTCCCACCACCAGTCCCCAGACTCTGAGCCTTCTTCCCTTGGTGGTTCCCCAGCTGGTTCCTCCCGCTATTCCTCTGTATTTGTATAAGGCCACCCAACATTATTGTTCTCTGTATAATTTAACTGCAGGATAGCTATAAATGCCAGTTGCTTGGGGAAATCAACAGGCAAGGCCTGTTGAATTTATTTCAGAATTTACAAGCTGCTGTACATTTAGTGAATACCTGAACAGTGTATGCAATCAACCCTTCTGCCATGCTCTTGTTGTGGGCATCCTAAACACACTTGCCTAGTTTTGCAGAAAACAAAGCAGACATTTGGTCTCATCCACTGAGAATTCTTTTTTAATGCTCTTATACGTTGTTGCACTTCCCTGTGTTTCTGCCACAAGGTGACCTCAACTTTGGGCCAGTCGCTGAAGACGGGTTGTGGGGGGAGTTACTAAGAAAGAAAAACTCCCAGCAAAACATATTTTTCCCTTTTCTCTGCAGGTTAGTTATGATGGAGAACTTCACAAGCACCCACAGTTGGAAGCAGACTTGGCAGCAGTGAGAGAGATCTATGGGCCAAATGCAGTTTCTCTCAGGTATCTATATATCTCTTTGTGAAGGTGAATTAAGCATGGCTTTGTAGCTAAGAAGAAGATGGCAAATTAATATAGCTTAGCACTGAGGGCAAGCTGTACATCTGGTATCTAAAACTGAGTAAATAAAATCTACAGGGAATCTTGATTTCAGAACAAGCAGGTGCATGCCCTCTCATTTCCTGCATATACAAAGAAAAAAATAAATTGAATATTTTTTTGTTTTTTCCAGGTATCTGGATTTCTCCCCCTTTGGTTGTATTGGATTTACTGAAATTTAAGATACTGTTCTTGGCTTCACTGCTAAATGTCTTTGGACATTTGAAGACTTCTGAACATACAGTGAAGCCTTTGGGTGATTAAATAAACAGTTTTTGGCAGTTCAGGGCTGCATCCTAAGCACACTTGCTAAACTTATTTGAATATACTGGGGCTTCACTTCCAAGCAAACATTTGTCGGATTGTGCTGCATCATAGTTAGCCAAGTTCACCCATAACACTCAGCCAAACCATGGATTAGCACAAACAAACAAAACAAAGAAGATGGTGTCTGCTTTGTTCCTCCTCTGGTCCTGTTGCTACAATTCCTCTGTAAACTAAGCCACAGTTTGGCTTAAGCATTAATGTCCGAACATACGTTTGTAGCTTATCTACCCCAGACAAACCACAAGTGGTAAGCCATAGTACAAACCTGGGCTACAGCTCAAGGTTTGTTTGGAGCAAGATAAACCACAAGCCTGGGTTTTGATGGCAAACTCTGACTTAGTCTATAGCACCCACACATTTGGTTATTCATGCTAAACCATAGTTTGGCTGAGCATTATGTCTGAACTTGGTCAGGCTGCTAAGTCATAAACTCTATGGTACCTGTATATCCAACATAATTTTAGTGAAAGAGATTAGTCAAATATCTAGTTAACTCGAAGAACACCTAAAAGAACAGTCTGCTTCTGTCATTGTGCTTAATTTGCCATTTCATCTTCATGGATTCAGTTCCTAGAGTACTTTACAAGTGACCATTCCTCATCACCGTTTCAGCCTGTCTCTATTTTAGCATAGAATGAAATATAAAATGTTGTCAGAATTTGAACATGAGCTGTGCATATGTTGCTCTCTCCATTTAGTGAAGCCAAATTAATATTCCTTAGAATTCATTTGTTTCATTCTGCTGAGTGGCATATGAATTGAATTTGTGAATGTATGTTGCAGTTCCTTAGACAATACGACTAAAGGAAAATCTTACTTTCATTACGTGCCGTTTTGAATTAAGTGGAAATTCATTAAGTACAGAGCGTATTGGAAATTAAAGGCCAGACATGGAATGAAGAAGATAATCATTTAATTGCAAGGCTGATAACAGCTATAGTTGGGGAAGTTATGCATACCTTCATAATAAGCTCCCTCAGGCTCCACAGGCTATGAAAGTAAATGTTAACTTCTTATAAAAACGTCAGCGTGCTCAATTTCTTCAGTACCTGCTTCATTATAATTTGTGTGATCTTCTGAGGCCCAATTCATTTAATAACTGGCTGCTTCTGGCTTGCAAAAGGAAAGAAGAAAACCAAACAACCCCAAAACATTTTACATTTCTTCTCTGTGCCACTGTTGAAAGTGCTTACAAGTTCCTTGGTGGTCAAAACATGCTCCTCTGAATTTTCATTCTTTGCATTGTTGGTTATTCTTTGGCCTGCATGTCCATCTGGCACCTAGGGAATATCTTGTGATCTTCCCTGCCCCGCAGCCAACCAGCAACTTCACACATTTTCCAACCTGCCACATTTTCTTTAGATGTTTGACCATTACATGACTTGTCATACAGGGTCATGTAAGGTACATCAATCAGGAAGCTATACAAGAACTTTATTGCCTCTCTTCAACAGTACCAACAGTAACAGGAATCTTCTGAGTTCCGTCAACATGCAACTCAATCCAGTGCCACCTAGTGGCTAAACCATATAATGACATTATCCACACAGTTGGCCTAAGACATCTTGTGCCTAGAATAGAAAATCCAAATAGCAAATGTTCAGTGTAGCCTCCCCATACTTGACTGGACAGATGCCATTATATCATTACTGCACTGAATGCTCCATAATGTATATGACTGGTACCTTGATATACTAACACTTGATAAGTTTTTAGAGCTAGCCAGTATCTCTCACCATCCAACAGGCTGTTATTGGGGCTTAATTACCTTATCTGGGATTTTAACTTCTTATTGCTACTGTTGATTCTATTGTGATTTTACATGATCTTTGTACTCCCACCCTGGGATCATGCTGTGATGGAGGTGGCTTAAAAATACTGGGTAGAGATCAGCGTCAGACTGTTACAACTGTTCCATCTGGGCATGCAATGCAGCTTGCCAGATCCTCACTCTCCTCCCAATTGCATGCTGTTCTGAGTGTTTTCCTCACCTCCCCAGAGCCAGTTTTGGGGGGTATACATGAGAGGAGAGGAGGATAAGCCCCATTGTGCAAGTGGAAGTCCTTGTACAGGGCTTCTGTTGATTGGGTGCATTGGGTGAATCCCATCCCATTGTAAACAAACAAAAGAAATTGAACATGCCCCAGCCATGTACTTAATGAGAACCTGAATAAACAAACTGTGCCTTGTACCGGTATATTTATTGAGAACCTAAGCAAACACGGAAGACCCATAAAAATGTATTCTTAATCTCTTGATAGGTTGTAGGTGTTGCTAAACCAATTTTTAACTCTGTGGTTTTGTCTTAAGGCCCTATCTCTCAACACTCAATTTGTAAAGTGTACCATGGAAGCATAACTGGCACATGCAATCTTGTTGAAGTGCTAGAAGTTCGCATATATTATGTATTGGCGAATTCTGCACTTACTGCTTGTAGCAGGAAGGCCAGGCAGTCAATGACCTTGATAGCTTTAAGAGGAGGACTTTAAAGTTCAGGTTTTCTTCCCTCCATAGGCATATTGATCAAAATATTTAATATAGATGGGTTGCTCTTGTTCTAAAATACTATTCCAATTTTCTTTTTGAATTTGTGTGTGTGTGTTGGTTTATTTATATGCCACAACAACTACCAGACTTTTAGAAGACATCTGAAGGCAGCCCTGTTTAGGGAAGCTTTTAATGTTTGATGTATTACAGTATTTTAATATTTTTTGGAAGCTGCCCAGAGTGGCTGGGGAGGCCCGGCCAGATGGGTGGGGTATAAATAATAAATTATTATTATTACTATTATTATTATTATTATTTGACCAGATGCACCCAAAGTGATGAATAACATATTAATACAGGAGAAAAAGACAAGGAAAGCACAGCTAATGCAATCAGTCAATCAGAACAAAATAAAACAGCAAAATCGTCAAATATTCGCCAGTCACACTGGATGTGCGTTATTGAATTTCATTCACACTCATTTTACAGTCACTGTTGGAATAACATCTTCTCTTTATAGCTTACTCAACAAGAGAACAGTCAATTGATTTTGCCCTAATATTTCAAGTTACTGCTTTTATTGTATGTTTGTTTTATCATAAATATTTAAGATGTAGTCCAGCTAAATTTAAAACAAACCACTTTATTTCAGTGGGAGAGTTCAGTACATTGTTAACTGGCTCAGGACTGCAATACCTCAAGGACTGCCATTCCCCATATAAACCAACCCAGACACTGCATTAATCAACTTTGGCCCATCTTTGCGTACCTCCTCCATATGAGGTCTAGAGGATGGCAACACAAGAATGGGCCTTTTCTACAGTGGCTCCCCATTTGTGAAATGCTCTCCCCAGGGAGGTTCGTCAGGTGCCTTCATTGTATAGTTTTAAGTGCTGGGCAAAAATGGTTCCTCTTCAACCATGCCTTAATATTCTGTATCCATTTGACTATTTATTTGTGCTTTTATCTTGTATTTTAATCTACTGAACTACCCTGAGATCTTTTGATGAAGGATAGTATATAAATCAATCAGTCAATCAATCAATCAATCAATCAATCAAATCTTATCCACTGAAATCAGTGGATTCTTCCTGAAATGTACCTTGGTGTGTGTGCAGTTCTCCCCACCCCCTTTTCTTAATCTTTTTTTGCATGATTGAATTGCTTTACATATACTATTTTAGTCATCCTTACAACAGCCATCTGATGTATTCTAGTACAGTGGTACCTCGGGTTACATACGCTTCAGGTTACATACGCTTCAGGTTACATACGCTTCAGGTTACAGACTCCACTAACCCAGAAATAGTGCTTCAGGTTAAGAACTTTGCTTCAGGATGAGAACAGAAATCGTGCTCCGGCGGCGCAGCGGGAGGCCCCATTAGCTAAAGTAATAATAATAATAATAATAATAATAATAATAATAATAATTTATTATATGTACCCCGCCCATCTGTCTGGGTTTCCCCAGCCACTCTGGGCGGCTTCCACAGAAGTAGTGCTTCAGGTTAAGAACAGTTTCAGGTTAAGTACGGACATCTGGAACAAATTAAGTACTTAACCCGAGATACCACTGTATTATGAAGTGGTTGCACTGTGCCTGACCAGGCTTTCCCTTATCGTGTGGAACAATGGTTTTGTTTCCACGAACAGACAAAACAAGTTGAGGTGTACAAAGAACAGAATGACACATTGTGTATCATCCTGAACCATCCTTTCACAGAGGTGTCCATTTTGTGTGGCTTTTTCCAAAAGTTAATGATTTCAAAATAATGACTTGGTGGATCAAAAGTCAATAACATGTGGCAATGCTGCTTCATAACTCCATCTTTGGGGCTGCTGCATTGCACTAGCTGTGTCTTAGAATGGAAATTATTTTGGCTGTTTTGGATTGCACATTCTTTTCTTTCATTTCATTTTTGTGGCTTAGCACGAAACTACGTTTTCACCGTTAAAACCACATCTCCAAACGTGAGCTAAAATGCCACTCATTTCCCAAAGGCTTCCTGTTGGAGGTTATCCTGCCACAATCTCCTCCAACTTCTTTATGCTGAAGACGCAAGAAGCTGTTGTCTACCAGATCAGACTATACATATGTCCATCCAGCTCACTACTGCAATGTCTGCTGTGGCTGTTAGTATCTCTCTGGGGTCTGAGGCAAGATATGTATCTCTTCACTTGCTACCTGAGCTTTTTATCCAGAGATACTAGAGACTGTATATAATATCCGCTGTGTGCAAATTATCAGCTCTGCTACTGAGGTATGGTCTCAGCAAAAGCCACCCAGAGGTGACATTGGAACCATTTCGGCGCGGGTGCAACAGAACCTATTCAATACTGCAAGAAATTCCATTTTTATGCTGGAGGAAACCGGGTTATATACACGTTTGACTGTCTTCTAGTTTTATATTCTTCAGTCTGCTGATAGGATATCTCTTTTGGATGGTTATGAGTATCAAAGTTAGCTGTAACATGTTGTTCTTTCCTTTCAGGGAATATGGAGCCATTGATGATGTAGACATTGATCTGCATATTGATGTTAGCTTTCTTGATGTAAGTAATTAAACCATATGGTAATATAGCAACCATTAAAACATAACTGCCTTTGTTTTTCATCAAGATGTGTAGTCAGCCACACACTGGCACATCACTTTTTTTTACCACCAGAAGCTTCCGTTGCATGAGTCTGTTTTCAGTGGAAACATTGTTGTGATAGGTTCCATGCAACTCTTAAATATTTGGTGTAGTTGTATACATTTATGTCATGGTGACTTAAAATGATACAGCTTTCTCCATTAATATCAAAAGTTTACAGCAGGAGACAAGGGACCTGGTGTCACAGTCCTCTGCAATGTTAGGTTTTGGTTTTCCGTGCTTGCAAGAAAGTGTGTAAAGTTTAGGAAAGACAGGAAAGACATCCCATGGGCCCTATTGCATTTCCTCCAGCCATTTACTCCATGGATGGATGGTTTTGGTCCAAAAGTGCCTTTTTGAATGGCATATGTCATCGACAGAAGTGGCCTCCTGCACACTAGGGTAGAGCATGCCAATTTAGGAGGTAAACCTTAATTTTTGCAAATTCCTTCAGTGAGTGTTCTTAAAAATATGTTTTTGGGTGTGAGGAATTCAAATCTGCTATTATTTTTGTGATCGGACAACATTGAGCTTGGTAGGTTTGCATTTGATTAAGCACATAAACTGCTTTTGGAAAACCAAAGAATTTTAATTTTACATTCTGAACATGTCAGGTAATTAATAATAATAATAATATACAACAGCAAGTACTTGGCAATCATTTTTAGTGATTTCTATGCAATTTTATACACATTTTCCTTACCAAGCAAAACTAAATTATATTAATCTAACTAAAATATCTTTTGAATTCCCAAATCATGTTACAACTTTTCAGCACCCCTCATTTTGGGAATTTCAAAGTTGAAAAATTCAACATGCCTTAACACTAGTGTTGCATGAGAAAATGTGTGTGTGTTTTCTATTTTGCACAAGACCTTGTACACAAAGGAGCACGAGAACTGTGACAGGACCTATCTTTTGTAGCACTGTGTGAACTGTTACCAAACAGTGCTAGTGTCTGTTTTCCTTCCACACCCAGAGGGAAGGGATTCTCAATGACAGGGAGGAGTTGTGTTCATCTCCATCTTGGATTAGTATCTGAACTGAAGAAGAATTTGGTGGCGTGCGTGTGGCAATGCTTGGCTCTTATAGGAAGGTGATGAGTTGCCAAGATTTGTTATCCAAGCCAAGAAATGCAAAGTTCAGGCCAAAATCTCTATGAAAGAAAGCACTATTTTGTTTTAAATGTAGTGGAATAAATTTTATCATTTCTTCATTAAAAACCATTTTAAACCTTTTCCATGACTGCAAAACCCCAAAGGTTTGCTCAGTCAGCTTTTAATATCTGGGATGTTTAGTTCATCCCAAAATTTATCGGTATAGAGATCATAACTGTGACCAATAAATCAGGAATTGGATTCTAATCATCTTTTTATGTAACTTTTACTATGTTCTGAATTAACATTTTTGATGTGGCTTGTAGATGGCAATCTCTCATGATTCAAATGGTTTGTAAGATCTTTGTCCATTATCATATTTAACAGCGGTACCATATAGGAATGTATGTTCCTTCAACAGTTCTCACGCTTGAAGAAGAACTTTTATTTTAAATGTAGACATTTCATGGAGGAAATTCAGGGCAATTTATGGGAACAAAACAGCCCACTTTGTTATAACTCACACCTCGCTAAGTAAAAGCTGTTAACCATAGACTATAGTTTAATGAATCCATCCTAGTTCTGACTCTGAAACTGAAATATATTTGAAGTATATATATAAATCCAGAAGTAATGGGATGAATTTATTTGGACAAAGGCAACCATCCTATACTCGCAAGGAGTAAGCCACTGTGGGGGTAAGTGGGACTGACTTCAGGTAAATCTGTATAGAATCAGGTTGCATGTGACTGAAGATGGAAACCATAGTGCATAGATGCCTGCATAGCCCATGCCTTGCTCCCCATTCTGGGGGAATAAAACAAGAAGACTAACTTTTGTACAGCTTCATTTCTGCAAACCTATGGGATAAAATGATGCCCATGGCAGAGATTTGTATAGGTACCACGGGAAGGGGAAAGTTCCATATTCTTTTCATTTGTGAATCCCATTTCTGTCAAAATCCAGTTCATGCTTTATTACTAACCTCTTTCCAGTTACTGATATCAAGTAGAAGCTGATAGAACTCATGCCTTGGCAAATCAATCTAGACAGCAACTTAGGCCAGCACATTCATTTCCTTTGCCAGCCCTGGAAGCGAGAATGGCGGAATTTGAACCTGATGATAATGGCTAATGGATTCTGTTGTGCTCTTGATTCAGGAAGAGATTGCAGTGGCATGGGACGTGATCCGCACAGAGCCTATAATTGTGCGGTTGCACTGTTCACTCACGCAATATCTAAATGGCCCCGGTAAGTCGCTTTTGTTGTTCCTTTTTCCTATGCGATGCCTTTGTAGGGAGTCCTGCACATGGCACCCATGATGATTTTTCTCCACCAAGCAATTACGAGACTCAATTGTAGTGCATAATTATATTCTCAAGAAGAGAGTATTGGCTTCTGAAGGGCTGTTTAATTTTAGCAGACAGAGACATAGCAATAATCAATGGGTGGCTGTTAATACTACAGAAATTCAATTATTAAATCTGTGTGGGCGATTATCAGTCAGAATGGATTGCTAATGAAGTAGAGTGATGGACTTTCAATCAGGTTAGGATCCCTGATCCTTCTTAAGATTTAACTTTGCAACTTCCTACACTCAGCAAACCTGCAACCCTTTTGCATTTGTTTACCTCTTGAAGAACCCTGGTGCCTTGCAGAGAATTCTGGGACACATATCTGTGGCAGCTTTCCATTCACACAGGGCTGCAGTGAGGGCAAACCCACCCACCCTTTCCATGGCTACATATTGCACTGGAAGATCAGTATAGGCTGGCAATCTGTCTTTCCCCCCACTGTGGTGATCTCATTGAGGAAGCTCTGATAACCTTGCAGGAAACTCGAGGGTTTTGAGGGAAATGGTTTGAAAGTCAGAAGATATTATGGAGAATGCATGCCTACTGCTGAAAACCTCAGCCAGTTTCTTCCTTTCCTTTTCTGTGTATTACGTAATGCTCCAAAGGCTGTGATGCTACATCGCTGGGCTTCAAGTTCCCCCTTTCCTAGAAAAAGAGGTCCCAGAGTGCACCTCAAACACCTCCTTTATTCTCTTATAATGGTAATGGTGCTCACCTGAGAAGTGCCAGAACTGAGTTCTGGTTAGTTCTGGCTGAAAAGAAAAGTCCTGAGACACACAGAATACCCATTGAGAGAGAAAAATTCAGTTCCCTACAAGCAATAACATGTGTCACTAAGATTTCACTGTAAGCCGTAAACCAAGCTGTGTTATGATTTTTCTGTGCATAGAAAATTCATTATAGCAACAGTCACAGGGGACCAGCCTTTACTCAGTTTTTAAAAACTTTGAAATGAACTTCTGATAAGCTCTTATGTCACCAACACAATTATTTGATAAGCTGTTCATTCACTCGCACAATTAATTTCATCACTTGACAAAACTATTCTTTCTTTATGAGTATTTCTGTTTGCACTCTCTTGTCTAAGCATCACCATTAACCCTAATTCAAAGCAATTGTTGAGGTAGCATCCTTTTGAAAATCAAGCAAGAAGTGTTTGGGGTTTTTTAATCAAGTGGTAGATGAACACTTATTATCTTTGTACTAACGACCGTCTTTCAATAGTTGTTTACTTTTTCACATTCGTGAAAGAACTCAGCCGTCTCCTTGTTATAGCAATCTGTGCCCTGTTTATATTTTTTAGTTGACCGGTGAGGTCATTTCCCCCAAGCCGTATCTGTGACATCATCTGGGGTTGGGGTTGAATCCTGCATTGGCTGTGCACTCCTGTCTCCAGTCCAAAACAGCCAAAGGAAAAGGATTTCAACACCTACCCACTTGTCTCAATGGGTGCATTCAGACATGAGGAATATTGTGTTCGTTTTCCTGCTAATAATGCTGGTACTTCTGTCCTGTTCTCTGATGTTCCTGTCACATTGCAGTATCAGTTGTCTTATGGAATTTTTAGACCAATATACCGCCATGCCACACTAAATTTCATTTGCACCAGGGAACCATTGGACAATGTCACTACTCCCCACCTTTTCTGCATCGTCTGCTGATATATTGCCCCAAATTTATTCATTTTACTCCTGCAGTTTTCTAGGTTAATGCACTATATTCTGGAAGTGGCTTTCACACTCTATGAAAGGTCAAATACAATCCTGGAATTAACAGGGAAATGTTGGGGAAATGGAATAAACTGCTGTGTGAATGCAGCCAATTTTTATCCACTTCAAGTGTCTTGCTTTGTAAATTATACATTACCCTTCCATACTTTTGTCTCCCTTTCTGTTCTCTCTGCTCCCATCCCTCTTGTGTCTCACCAGTACTTACATTAAAAGCCTTCAAGTAATGTTTCTCCTGGAAGCAGGAGAGGTTCTCTCTCCACAGCCGAGTAGTGACTCAAATAATATTGCACGTGTCCAAAGACAGACCTGTCCAATAGTCTCATGAAAATCATATGCAGCTAAGCACTCCAGTTGATGGGTGTTGTAACTTGCAGGCTACAGCGCTCTTGGCTTTATATCCTTGTTTAACTTCTTGCCTGAGCTAGTTTTCTGTTCTGCAGACTGCAAACGCTTGCTCTTTATTTCGTTGATCCTAACAAAGGTACTGCCCTTCTGTGGATTTTGGATCGCATCCAGCAGTGAAGCAGGCACAGTCAGTGGCAGGGCAGCCAGATCAACACCTGCCTTTCTTGCCCTTGCAAGAAATTAATGTGGCAATAATCTGTAACCTTTCTCAAGCTGAAAGCCATGGTTGCAAGCCTTGATGGCGCAGCTGAGTGCAAAAAGCACTTGAACCCTATGGAATAAAAATGCCGGGCTAATGCATGTGTAGAGGTTGGGAATCTGATTTCACATACAAGTATAATAAAGCTGCTCCTGTTGTAGCTAATGCCAGTTTCCTAAAAGCGGATGAGTCCTGCTCCACATTACATAAGGTGCAAATATCCCCCCTCTTTCCTCAGCTGGTTTCTTAAGAAGTAATAACCTATTTAAGATTTTTCCTCTGCTCCTCTTTGAGCGCTCTTGAAAATCCAGGGATTCTGACAACACTATGGCTGGACTGCCATGGCCTCCTCTTTTCTGCAATTCATCTGGTAATTTTCCAGATTTTGTTTTGTTTTGCTTTGCTTTTCAGAAAGCCTGATCATCCATCATCCTTGCCTTTTCTCTAAGGGTACTTTTCACCCATCTTGGAATTTTTTTTGAAGTTGTTGACCCATTGGGAGAGTTTAGAGTATGAACATCCCTATTTCAGAACTGACAGGCAAATTATAAACTAGGCCCATGTCTCTCTGAAGTTTTGTCTTCTGATCACAATTTGGTGGGCTTAAGAGCCCTTCCCAATACCACAGAAATCCCTTTCCATCTTCAAATAGCCTGGTGAAGAGAGTGGCCCTGGGAAGGGCAGCTGATGCTTTGTGGGCATGAAGATCTGTGGAAATTGTCATTTCCCAGGGCTCCTAAGGAAAATATCTTGTTATGTCCAGGTTGGTGTTTCTGCAGCATCCAAATGTCTGGCCAAAACCACCACAGCAGTCTTTCTGATTGACTCCAGTACTGCTGGGTAGGTTTTACAGAAAGGGAATCTGAGTGGGGGAATGTGCTGGGGGTTGGAGGCGAGAAGCCTCCAGCTGTGTTGTGTTTTTGAGAATGTGACATAACCTGAAGCGTTACATGGGCCCAAGATTGAAACAAGCTAATTCAGAACCTATCTCAACAGAGTCCAAATCCCCTTGCTTTTAGCAATGCCATTCCAAATTGAATCCAGTCAAGCTTACTCGTGGCTATCCCTGATGCTGTCTGGCATAGCCTCTGCTAGGCATCATAGCCTCTACCAACACAGAACCTGTGGGGAAGGTCCTTTCCATTGATATGCAGGAAACTCACAATCTTCCACGAGTCTCGGTGTCCCAAAACCTTTTCTCTGTTCAGCTCTTCTACAGTCTTGTGAACTTTGCTTGTACACAATTTTCATCAAACGTAATGGGGACTGGGCTCTAATACTCCACTATAGTAATGGTAGGCTTTGGAATATGTGAGCTTCTCTCAGTTTTTCAATGATATCTTCTGTCCTACAGTGCCCACCGTTGATGTATTTCAGATCTCTACTAAGGAAAGATTTGGATTGGGGCATCAGCTGAAGAAGTGAGTTCTGCTAAAACTAAATCCCATATTGTGTGTGTTTTTGTTGCAACGTATTGTGTCTGGCTGTTTTTGGACTGATGCAGTCTGAATTAATAACAGTATTGCCATGGGCACCTGTTTTTCAAGGATCCAAAGAAAGACAGATCAAGGTCTATCATATCATACCTTTATTGATATAGTCCAGGCTTCCTCAATCTGGCTCATTCTAGATGTTGTTGCCCCCAGCTAGCATGATCAATGGTCAGGGATGATGGAAATTGTAGTCCAACAGTATCTGGAACACAACCAGTTGAGCAAAGCAGAGTGTAGATATTCCTTCACACATTGCAGCAGGGGTGACTAACAAGTAACCCTTCCAGATGTTGTTGGATTCCACCTCCCATCAGCATATTCAGTAGTCAGGGAGGATGGGAGTTGTGGTCCAACCACAGCTGGAGTGCCACAGGTTCCCCATCCCTGCATTACAGGGTTGTCATTGGTTGTACAACAGTAGCCAATCCCAGCTGGAGAAGCTGGCTGGAAGCCACACCCTGCCTCAAGGCTGCTACAACTAAAAAACTTTTCGTAGCTTCATCACTTCTCTCAATGGCATGTTTAAGGATGGCTATCTCTATATATGTCTTGTATGTAAGAAACGTCCAGTGAGCTAAATTAGAAAGAGCAAATCTTCAGGGTTAGATTGGGGGAAAGGGACCCTTTTGAGTTTTATGTATGTGTGCAGATGCACATCAAAGATCTGTCTCTGTGTTTTCAACTTTCAGAATCATGCAAACGTTTGTCACGCAACAATGGAAAAATGGCAAAGAGAAATCAAACAGTACGCACAACAAAAAAATGTCAGAGAAGAAGGTGAAATCTCCTCTGCACATCTTTTCTACACTGCGCAGGTAGGCACAAGTGATTATGGAGCAGCACAGTGCTATCCTACTAGAAGATTGAATAAAGTCTTTCAGGTTCCTTAAGAGAGAGGTTCACTCAGGTCCTTGCAAACATATTTTCCATGTATGAGGAGACCACAATGTCATACCAGTGAGACCCCCTCCCCTAATTCTTGATGTGTGCATCTGACCAAGCCCCTACTAGCTGTGCATTTGGCAGCAATGCAATTTGGGCAAGGCCATTTTCACATATTGATGTTCCTGTGAAGGGGTCCCCCATGCAAGGGAGAATCCTGGGCTAATCAGGATTCCTGCTAGATTTTGTGTATACAATACTTCAGTGCTCTGCAGGAGGTGGGGCAAATCACATAAACTGATTTCAGAAGGTTGTGGTTTTCTCAGACTTTTCACACAATAAGTTCTTTAGGTCCCCATTGCACAATCCCACTTTCATCCCAGTTCCTGTAAGGGCTTCAGCTGTGCCTTGTTGAGTTCTATTAACAGCAACCATTGAGGGGGTGAACACTGCAGAGTGCAAAAGTGCTAAATATGATTTTCAGCTCCTGCTGCTAAGTGCCTACCATAAGGAGTCCTGTAGATCTGCTTAAACAGCTCTGGGGGGAAATTCACACAGGTGTGATATAATAATTAAGGCTTTACACTCCATTTTATTTATTTTTTTTTATATATATATATATATATATATATATATATATATTGTGTATAAAACAGAGAACAATTATAACAACAAAAATTGAAATACGAAAAACAAAACCTTAAAATAGGCATGTAGAATGAGTAGTTTCACATGAGTTAAAATAACAAAAGTCCAAGTAAAGACTTTCAACGGTATCAGATCATCAAGTATAGTTCCAGATTTGCCAGGCTTGTGACGCGGGTTGTCTTGAATATGATGGTTCCACAGTATATGTCATAAAGAAATGCCAAATCATATAAGAAAATGTCTGGAGGTCCTTATTGCAATTTCAAATTATATGTCATCTTCTCCATTAGATTATTTGCATTATTGTGTTAAGTGCCTTGTTCACTGTCTTGTGGGTGATTTGAATGACTCAGATCTTAACACGTTTTCTGCTGGTGGAATCATCCCTTGAGCAGAGTTGGATTGCTCCTACCAGCGGGAGAGATAACATACATCAATTCCGTCTTTCTCCACAGCACTTTCTATACCCCCTGCGAATATCTCTCTGGTGGCTTCCAAAGATTCTCCAGAGCAGAAGCAGTTCAGCTGGCTTAAGGGACTAAGGGGGATTCAGAAAAATTGCCATCCCAAATTTTGCTGGTGGAATCCACTGTTAGGTCTCAACTCCACCACCCATGCATGGAAAGAACCCTTCTGTACATGGGTACCTAGTTGAAATCGATGCCATTATTTCTTTAGCATACCTTAGAAAGGATGGGAGGGAGATTGGCTTACATCAGTTCACCAGCCTGTTGCTCTGCAGATGTTTTCAACTACAACTCCCATCAGCCCCTGCCAGGTTGGCAAAGGCTGGGCTAAATTATTTAATAAATTAACTAGTTAGATTCAAAGGTTGGCATTAATTGATTAAATATTTTTGGTGGACTAAAAAGCTGTCTGTGATTAATTAAGCAACGTAGCTTCTTTCAAAGATACTGTTTTTAATTTTGGTAGATATACCAAAAGCTGCAGAAGACAATTGTCTCTGAACGCTCTCAAGCACATAATGATGGCCAACCATTCTGTATAGTTTATTTGTCCTTAGTACAGTATCTGATTATGAGAAACATTGGCTAGTTTACTCAGCGTAGATTCATTGAAATTAATGAGTCTAACTTATTCAAGCTCATTAATTTCAGCGGTTTTACTCTGAGTAAAACTTAGTTGAATACCACGCGTACTATCTCCCTCTAATTTCAGCAATTTCATTTGGTTAACCTGTAAACCAGTGGTGGCCAAACTCGGCCCTCCAGTTGTTTTGGGACTATAATTCCCATCATCCCTGACCACTGGTTCTGTTAGCTAGGGATGATGGGAGTTGTAGTCTCAAAACATCTGGAGGGCCGAGTTTGGACACCACTGCTGTAAACCAACCTTCTATGAATTTGTCAGTATTTTCTTAAAGCTATAGATAGGTAGCCGTGTTGGTCTGCCATAGTCAAAACAAAATAAAAAAAATTCCTTCCAGTAGCACCTTAAAGACCAACTAAGTTTGTTCTTGGTATGAGTTTTCGTGTGCATGCACACTTCTTCAGATACCACTTCTTCGTATCTGAAGAAGTGTGCATGCACACGAAAGCTCATACCAAGAACTAACTTAGTTGGTCTTTAAGGTGCTACTGGAAGGAAATTTTTTTCTTAAAGCTATGTAAGCTACTAGTCCTTACCACATTCTGTCCTTACCACATTCTGTGAAACTGAATTTCACAATTTAGTCAGGCGTTGTGTGAAGAAGTGTTGGGGTTGTGCCTCTCCTGAAGCTTCATTTAAGAGCAGATGTTATCCAGTAATATTCTTAATTGCTCATGCTGTGAAGTAAACTTGGATTGTATACACTCTACTACTCAATTGTGGCCTTCCCCTGTTTGGAGCTTGGCTTGACGGTTTGTTGACAGGCATTCACATGAAGGACCTGGGGAAAGAATAAGCGGGTTCACTTCCAGGTCAAAACAACAACTGAGACCTGAACAAAAGCAAGATGTTGTTGGTATTTCTCATAGCAAGCTGTGCTCCAGTTAATTTTTCTCTCTGCCTGTTTTCAAGGTCGCCGAGTTATCCTCCACCAGGCTGTGGGAAAAACAAATCAAAACTGAAACCTGAACAAGATGGCATCTCAAAAACCCACAAGTTGTTGAGAAGGACTTGTTCTAGCACAGTTAAGGCTGAGGATGCGTGTGTCACCAAGTCCCACCGAACCTTTGGCCGCTCCTTGTCTAGCGATCCCAGGGCTGAACACACAATGACCATTAAATCGCACAAACTCTTGAACCACTCATGCTCGGCAGCCATCAAGCAGGACGAGTGCGGCACTTTGAAGCCCCACAAGTTGCTCAGTAGACCATGCTCTGGGGATACTCGATGTGAGCACAACAGTACTTTGAAGCCCCACAAACTTTTGAGCAGGTCTTACTCCAGTAACCTTAGGATGGATGAATTAGACGGGCTGAAGAACCACAAGTTGCTCAGCAAGACTTATTCTGGTGTCCCCAAGTCTTCTAAAATGGATCTTTTCAAAGAACCCACCATAGCAGAGGGCAGGAGGCTCTCTCTTACCTCAGGGCTTATTGGTATCTTAACACCATCTTCATCATCCCCATCACAATCTGCTGTGCGTAACCAGTTTTGTTCTGTGGGTTTTCTTTTTTTCTTCTCCACATATTTCTGGGGGGCGGGGGAGTTAAACATACAATACAAGCAGAAGTGGAAACGGAGTTTTGGTAAACTGCATGAAATTGTACCTTTGTTCATATATGTGTTGTCACACAGTTCATTTTTGACCATTTTCTACTTAAGTCAGTGGAACTTGTCCAGCTTGAATATATGTTATTGGTTGCAGCCTTAGAAAGCATTTCAGCTTCCACTCACACTGGTGAACCTTTCTGATTTGATCTGTCCCCTTGGGACTTACTATCAACAAATGTTTTGCATGATATTTTGCCATGTTAACATTTCTGTGACTAAAAGAATGGTCCTTGTGATCTTGCAACAGAAGGCAACCATTAACCATGGTACTGTGTGCCAATCCTGCTGGAAAATCATGTCTGAATGGTATATATTTAATCCATATCAAGAAGGTAAGAAGATATATTTTGGGAATATCTCCCAAGGAAGTATTGAATCATGTCTAAAAAAATACTACAAAATATTAGGAGGAATCTCTAGGTATAATGATGGCATGGTCTGTTTTTCAACAAGGAGTAGGAAAATGATCATGGAAGTAATTCTACCATAACTTTATTATTTTGAGTGCTGGTACAGATATTTAAAATCTTATTCATACAGACAGCTGTTATTTGCTCTGGGAAAATCATGTGAAGAGAATGAAAGGTGTGAGATTCTCTCTGCCTCACCATATTGGTATTCCTGCTGTTGCAAATTCATGGATAAAATACAGTAATTAATTTTTATAATACTACTTTTGATGATAGTTTAGCCTTTGGAGAAAGGACTTGTTGCACAATACAGCAGTCACAACCCAATAAAGTGGGTGCCTCCAGAGGGGTAAATTTGTTCTCCAGGCTCCACAATGGTTGTGTTAAGAGATCATGAGGGGAAAATGGTTTATATGTGATGGGAATGAGCTTACGTAAGCCTCCATTTTCCCCCTCCATCTTCAGCACGGTTGGAAGGAGGAGACTGGAAGCTTTCACATCTGGCTTTGATTAGCAGAACTGGCATAGCATCTGAAACTGAAACTATGCTTCATATAAGTATAGCTGCACATCCCATGATTAAAAGTTAGATTTTTTCAAAGGTTAACCATACTTTCTTGGATTCAGGTGACATGCCAATCTGTGGTTAATCAAAACTGAAAGAGCTTCTGAGCTCTTCCTGGTGTTCTTGCCAGAGATGGAAATTGGGGGGCGGGGGGTAGCCCCAGAGGAAGCTAGGTTCAGTCATGTCATGATAAGCAATGTGGGCACAGTGCCATGAAGCGTCCATGGGTTGACCTTGGTCTGTTCATGATCTCTTTCTGCCTAACCTCCCTGATATGGTGATTGTAATCATAAAATTGGTGGGTGTCAGGAAGCAGGCACATACGCTATCCTGAGATCTTCAGAGGAATATTGGGATATAAGTCAAAGCTTTTATATTCCCCATTGTGGGCTCTTCAGAAGAAGGGGAGGGAGACTCATTTTCATCACATTGAACTGTGGTTTAGCGGATGTCCGATCAAGGCTACTGGTTCATCTCACCCAGTATGGTTTCACTCTGGAGGTAGCATCACTCCCAAGATCTCAGGCAAAACTCTTACCCAGTCCTGCCCTCTTAGCCAAAGTTGATGATGATTAAATCAGGAACCTTTTGCTTTCACAACATGTGCAGTTCAGCAGCAGATGTTCGTACAACACCCTTTCTGATCTCTGTAGTCAGTATGAAAAGAGGCATGGGAAGTCCAGTTTCGATCAGCATTGGCCTCACTCAGGATCTGGTTATGGATGCATTGACGTGCGGTGTTAAAAGGACAGATGTTTGCCTTTTTTCTTTAAAGAATGGTCTCCAGTTTCCTTTGGTAGGACATAGAATGACATTTAGGTACAGGTGCACAACTTTCAGAAAGGAGGGCCAAACAAGATGCAGTGCCATGCACACAGCTGGCAAATTGCATGAATGGCTTATTTGAATTGCTTTCAATTCAGGCTGTCCTCCAGGCCACCTACCCTGCTTTGTCCCCTCCTTGAATATTTTTGCCCAGCTAGAATATGTCTTGGAGTTCCAGTAATAATGCTTGTTTGTCTCAATGGAAGATACAGATGGGTGTGTGTACAGATACTAGTCTATTCCATGAAAGTACAATTCACATTTGTTGCACCACCCACTTTTGCCACTGACTCCACCCATCACTGGCATATGGTCCCCAAAGGGTTCTCCAGGAGAGAATGTGGCCCTTGGAATGAAAAGTGTTCCCCATCCCTACTTTAAACCTTTGCCTCCCCTCCCAGTCCTTGACCTCACCCGCTGTTTACTTTTGAAAAGATGTTCATGCAGTTTGCTAATTGTGTGAATGGTTTGGCCCCTGTTTTCTTTGTTTGGCCCCAATTTTTGTTGTTGCTGCTGCTGTTAAACATGCTCAAGTGAAAACCAATTGGAATAAGACATGGATTTCCCTTGAGTGCATTCTAGGTGCAAATGTCAACAATATCATGCTTTATTTAATAAAGACCAATGCATCTCCTGTTTCTGAAACTGATGCTTCAGTATACCAGACTTGCTCTAATGCTGCTGCTACTTTTCTCTCTTTTAAAACAGCCAAATTACGGTGCAAAATCCATTCCAATAAGAGACCATGGCTTCCTCGTACAGGTAGGACAGAATGCCTCCTCTGTTTCGGAAAGCTGGAGGACGTGGAGCTGCTTGTTAATTATTTTAAGCAGATTGTATTGTTCTCTTTTTCGTTGTCCTCAGACGATTGAGTTTGCGGAACAGCGGATTCCAGTGCTCAATGAATACTGCGTAGTCTGCGACGAGCCACATGTGTTTCAAAATGGGCCCATGCTGAGGGTATGTTTTTGCTCTTTGAACTAAAACAGCCTCCCCAACTTGCTACCTTCCAGATGTTGTGGACCACAACTGCCACCAGCCACAGCTGTTTTCTGTAGCCCAAAACATCTGAAGGTCACCAGGTTGGGGGAAGCTGAATGTAACCATGTGGTGTGTTTTTGTGTGTGTCTGCACATTCCTTAGTACTTTGGAGAAACAGCTGGTAAAGCACATAGGGGCATTTGTACCTTGCATTCAGTGAGTGTACAATCTGTGCATCTACTTACTCAATTAGTTGAACTGTATGCTCATGCAGTTCATTTATTTATATTTATTTAAAATGGACCCCCCCCCCATAGAATACCAAGGCAGTGTATAGCAAATTGTGTGTTGGCTCCCTGTGCCAACTGGAAAAGCCTCTAAACTTCTGTAAACCCTTGAAAAATCCTTTAAAAAACCAGCAGCACTTTCCAAACTCCATCAGACTCCACACAACCGATCCCTCCAAACCTCCTTGCTCAAACTCAAGCTCTCCACAGGCCTCAACAGTCAGTGCAAGGGCTTCTGGGATTGCACTTGCAAAGTCTCACGGGATTGCTAGGCACTGTTTTTGTGCCTTTTGTGCCATTTCTGGTCTCTCTTAGGGACACCTTTGCCATTTTTAAAGTCGCTTCTAAGTTTGGCGCAATGCGCTCATGTGTGATCGTGTGTCAGTTGGATGCGCATGTATGTAAGCAAATAAAGCATTCACTTCTTTCACTTCAGATTTCAGAAATGAAATGAAAGAAATGTGCTAATGGGCCTGTGTGATGTCCTTCGTCCAGCAGTGCAGCCAGAACTCTTCAGGGGCCTTTGGTCTTGGCACTCGGCTGGTTCTTTCTGAAATATGACTGGGAGCCAGGATTGTGGCCTAGGGCAGTTGTAGTCCATCCATAAAATGCTCCTGTCATAAAAAATTGGTTTGCTGATACCCTCCAGTGTTGTCCTCTCTCATTGTGCAGATAGATGCTCTTAAAGCAAAACAGCTAGAAGGTTAAATGTTACCCATTTGCCTTTGAAACTAACATATACTATTTTATTTCTATTAGAGCATTTATATGTACACCCATCTTCTGGTGTAAATACATCACTCAGGGGGCTTACAGCATATAGACCATGGTGATGTTGTGGTTAAGAGTCAGACTAGGCTCAAATCCTCACACTAACTGGGCCAGTGAGTGTCCTTCAGACTAACCTACCTCACAGGGTTGTTGCTGTGAGGATGAAACATGGAGGGGGATAGCTATACAGGCCACCTTGAGCTTCTTACAAGAAAGGAGGAGATAATAAATAAACAAAAGCATAAAATCACAAAAAAACCCTCATAAAAACTGCACCAAAGGGCAGGGTCAGCAGTTTAAACATATGCCTAATTCATAAAAAAAACAGCTTGGATTTTTTTTTTTAGGTATTCAACAAGCAGTGAAAAACAGTGAGGGAGCGGAGTCTACGGTGTTTCACAAGGCAAAGTGTTCCCTAATCTGGGTGCAGCAAGAAAAAAGGCACCCTCTCTTTTCCTACCCAGCCAGACACAGAAAAACAACAACAGCTGAGATTTTTAGGCAAAGTTAACTCAAAGACAGAAGTGAGTGGGGAGAGAGAAAGATATTTGAGTGGAAAGGAGGCAGACATAAGCAGCCAAGTGGACTTGCATATACTGACCATCACTGCCCAGAGAAAATGGTGGCTACATCCAGTTTTAGGCAGTGGGAGAAGGCCTCTGCGCCAGTGCCATGTGTCACAGGAACTGAGCCTTCTGTAGCAACCCCTGCACAGATTTGACTGCAAATCAGCAGTGGTGGAAAGGAACATTACTGCACACAGTCTGTTTTGGCTCTTGGGACACCCCTTTCCTTTCCAGCTTGTGGCTGGCTAAAAAGCATCTGCTGGAAGGCAGGATGTGTGTGTGTGTATGTTCTTTTCAGGTTTCCACAGGCACCTGGTTGGCCACTGTGAGAACAAGATGCTGGAATTTGTGGGCTGTTGGCCTGATCCAACAGGCTCTTCTTATGTGTGTTTGTTTTGTGACTGTTGCGTGACTGGAACGTATTCTTAAGCACCGCCGCATCCGTTGCTCTGCCTACTCTTGCGTTTGGCTCTGGTATGTGGCCCCCAGAAGGTTTTTCATAATGGAATGTGGCCCTCAGACTGAAAAAGGTTCCCCACCCTTCAGCTAACTACCCTAGAGAGCCAGAGTGGTGTAGTGGTTAAGAACGGTGGACTTGTAATCTGGTGAACCAGGTTCGATTCCCTGCTCCTCCACATGCAGCTGCTGGGTGACCTTGGGCTAGTCACACTTATTTGAAGTCTCTCAGCCCAACTCACCTCACAGAGTGTTTGTTGTGCGGGAGGAAGGGGAATGAGATTGTTAGCTGCTTTGAGACTCCTTCGGGTAGTGATAAAGCAGGATATCAAATCCAAACTCCTCCTCTTCTTCTTCTATACACTAACCCCGCACGGACTCTGCTGGGCTTCACAGCTAGATGACTGGCAACCTCTCCTTGGTCCTTGACCACCAAAATCTGCTGGGGGCGGGTTGCTGACAACATTGACCTGGGTTTCCATCCGTCTTTGCACTCAGGACAGACAGAGTAACTTCAGGCTGTGCGCTAAAGAACTTGCATGGGCAGCAAGTTGAAGGGAGCCAACTTTCCTCTGAAAAAGAGCAGCTGGCAGACTGACACTGAGCGTTATATCCAGGGTGGATTTCTTACTGTGCCCCCACCCACTCAGCACTGCACCCCACACCATCACAAACACCCTCCATCTCTATTCAAGCAGAGCTGCCGGGATATTTTCATTTCATTTTCTGCCCGTTAGGCATGGCTCTTTGAGGGGGAACCTCAGGGAGTCAGGATTTCTCATTCAGCTGCTTAGCACATAGCAGAGAGAGCGCTGGCCTCAGCTGCCTTCTCCCTTTAGATAAACAGCTTCAAAGGAATCCCAGAATAACAATGAAGGAGATTAAGAATTGAAGAGGTGACAATCCACAGCTGGACCTAAGCAAGCATGCAAGCGAGCTAGCAAACAAATGCTATTGGGGAGGAAATTGGCTCCTTGCTTTTCTTTAAGAAACAACAACAACAACAACGCAGACTTGTGGCAGATTTGAGCTTGGCCAAGCCATTTATTTATTGTTATTTTTTTCTTTCTAAAAAAGGCAAAGGACAAAGGCATCTGATTTGACCTTTAAAAGAGACAAAATGCTAATTGTGGCAATAGAAGTTGACAGGGTTTCCTCTGGACTTGGGAATGCACCAAACCTTGGACTATTCTTTTCATAGAGGGCCCAACTAGGGAAGCCATAGATGTCAACGTGTTTTAGTACTTTTTACTGTTAATTATAAGTAAATGATCCCAGGATTCTTTGAGGGCGTTATGCTTTAAAAGTTCTGAAATATATAGTGTGTATGCAGCCATAGTTAGCCCTCCATCCTCCCATCAAGTGTTAACTTCATAGCTGATAAGAGTATTGGCTCAGGGAGAGCTTACTCTCTTGGGGCAAGATTAGAGGCAGGAAGGGGTGCAGCCAGGATGCATTATCTCCAGCATTATCCTGTTTACATTAGCCCATCTTTGTGTATGCTGCAACAAGGTAGCTCACAACCTGCAGCAAGCTAAATTCTTCAATTTGTTTAAATTAGGGATTCCTCCCCCACCTTCCACTTTGACTTTTGAGAGTTATTCTCCGTTTTCAAGACATTAGATGCTGGCATTCAGGAAATGAAATCTATGATCTGATGCTTGCAGAATGCACACTGCCCTAAATTTATCCTTGGAGGCAGGACATGCAATATCTTATTGTACCAACTTGATTTTCTGTTCAAAAGCAGATAGCATATTTCCCCCATATCTCTTGGGTTTTCAGTAGAGTTAAGCACGCGGCACTCTCTGTTAGATTGCAGCTTTGGATTGTAAGATCCTGAGGGCAGACACCTTGTTTTGCTTCTGCTACACTGTGAAACGATGTGCATACTGATGACACTAGATAAAAGTCTGAATCATCCACATATTAACATCCCGTGGCTTTTAAAATGTGTTTGTGGGTTACAATGGCTTTGTTTTGGTTTTGTTTTATTACACATTTTTGTTTTCATTTTCCATTTTTATGTTGTGAACCACCCTGTGATCTTTGGATGAAGGGCAGAATACAAATTTAATTAATAATAATAGTAATATATAAATAACAAACAAGTAGCATGCATGGAATGCAACCTAAATATTCTAGGCCAGGTATAGGCAAACTCGGCCCTCCAGTTGTTTTGGGACTACAACTCCCATCATACCTGACCACTAGTCCTGTTAGCGAAGGATGATGGGAGTCATAGTCCCAAAACAACTGGAGGGCCGAGTTTGCCTATGCCTGTTATAGGCAGGTCTGGACCAAGGCATGTTGGCACCTGAGGTGAACCCCAAAATGGTGTGCGTCTCCCCTCTTTCCCCACCCACCGCCCCACCGCCAGGGAACAAGGGGAGGGAAGATCTAAATTAGGAATAAGGGAGAGATAAAGTTCTACACTGAGAACAAGGGGGGGAGTAGACTAGCAGTGCCTCCTATTCCCCAAGAGAAAAGAGGAGGCATGGGGAGATGCCAGATCCAGCTTCCATGCAGCAGGCCACAGCTTTTGCTGCCACTGTGGCAGCGGTGGCTGCAGTGAGTGATGCATTCCTTGGAGGCTGGATCTGCTGCCCCTGTAGATCCTGTTGCCTGAGGCGTGGTTCTAGGGAACAGTTCTCTTAACATTGCAACCATTTGAAGCTTTCACATATGGTTCAGATCCTTGGACCCTTTAGCCCAGAATAAGCTGTACTGACAGAACCCATAGGGGTATTATTGCTGTTGTTTAGCCATTTAGTCATGTCTGACTCTTCGTGACCCTATGGACTAGAGCACGCCAGGCATTCCTGTCTTCCACTGCCTCCCGGAGTTTGGTCAAACTCATGTTAGTAGCTTTGAGAGCACTGTCCAACCATCTCATCCTCTGTCGTCCCCTTCTCCTTGTGCCCTCAATATTTCCCAACATCAGGGTCTTTTCCAGGGAGTCTTCTCTTCTCATGAGGTGGCCAAAGTATTGGAGTATAGCTCAATGTTGCCTACACTGACTAGCAACAGTTCTCTGGGGTTTGGAATATTCTCAGTAGCCCCATGCCAGGGATTGCCAGGGATTGAACCTGGGATCTTTTGCATGCAAGGCAGATGCTGTTCCACTGAGCAAAGGCCGTTCTGTATGTTATCACCTGCTCCTTGAGATACTCGAAAGAAAAATGCTGATAACTAAAGATGCTATTTAAGAAAAGGAGGTCATCGTGACGGTTAGTGTCGTGACACAGTGAATCTGCCCTCTCAGTCTCCTTAAATTATGTATGTTCTGTTTGCTAAAGTTCTTCTGCATGATTTCTGAATAATTTACCTAGCAAAAAAGGCATATTTGGAATAGTTCAAAACAGCACCAGCAACAACCTATGTCTCAGGCATTAGCATGAATGGTATACCAGATAAACTGATGAAACCTTTCAGTAAGCAGGGGGGGAATGGGGACCCACAGGAATATGTCTCAATGTTTTCTCCATCAACTTGCAAACTCTCCTCTAGGGTGCCACCTTGTGTTGAAATCTCAGACTATCCCCCCCCCCTTCCCATTAATGTCAAAGAAGCAGGATGGTTGGCAATGAAGCTCATAGGAACTTAGTTCAAAAGAAGATCTCTATCACATCTCCTCTTAATCTTTGCTTTTCCAAGCTAAACATCCCCTGCTCCTTTGACCATTGTGCATAGGAATTGGCTTCCAGGACCCTGTACCATCTTGATCACCTTCCTCTGATCACAATCCAGTTTCTTGAAATATGGTGCTACTTACCCACAAGTAAGCTGCCTTGAACTCATTTAGGCTTACTTGTAAGAAAACATTTATAGGGGAAATGTGTAAAATGGGGGGGGGGGAGTTCTAAAGAATAAGCATACTATATTATTAAATGATGCACTCTCATAATTGACATCCCCCTCTCACAGAGAAGAGTGTGGTTGTCATTTTTAAAGTATTTTAAAATAGTTTTATTTAAAATAATTGGTTTTATTTTTTTAAATAAATCTTCAGAATAATCAGCAACTCCTTTTGAGTTGATCTTTTTTAAAAATGGAATCATCTGACCTTTTAATTGAATAATATTAGTAATGAACGAAATGTGTCAAGATATGCATTGTAGAGGAGAGCCAATGTAGTTTGACAGCCGTGTATTTGAACTATAAACTTGCATAGGAATCAGCTCAGTTGCCTTCTCAGCAAGTCACTCTCTTTTAGCTTCTGCCTTTGGCTTTAGGACCATGACACAGATGTTACAAGTTCAATCCCTGACATCTCCAGGTAAGACAGTGAGAAATCCCTGTCAGAAACCCAGGAAACCCACTGCCAGTCTGTGTAGAGTGACAATACTGAGGTAAAAAGATGGACCTGTGGTCTGACTTGGTATAAGGTAACTTCCAATGTTCCCTTTGGAATCTGTAATATGGACAGATGAATACTAACCTACATTACAGGGCTGTTTTGAAGTCCTTCATATGCTCTATCATCTATCTATCATCTATCTCTATCTATCATCTATCTCTATCTATCATCTATCTATCTTTCTATTCTTAACAAGCCCTTGAGAATCTCAAGGGGTTATAGCTGGCAGAACTACACATCAGCTTAATTGCAAAATGCTGACCTTTCTGCGACGACATTTCATTGTTGCCCATTGTGAATGATAGACCATTTAGCAGCTGGTGATCACTGTTTTACATTGCTGGCACAAGCTAGATGTTCTACTGCTTTACCGCTGCCACAGAAGCTCCTGTCTGAATTGCCCTTAAATAAAAAATGAATGGGTCTGGATCAGCACAACTCTCCTGCAATCCCAATTGCTCTGTGGCCACTAATGCAAGAAAAGTTGAAGGAAGGTCACAGTGGAGTTTTAAACTTGCTTTTATCTGTGATAAAAGCACCATGCTACAAGTTACAGTAGACACACTTTTAAAAGTGGCTACTTTTATTATGAAGGAATAATACCCCTGAAGCCCCAATCCAGAATATGTTTTAAATCTGGATCAGGACTCCACACTTGTTTCCTATCAATCCTCCCCCTGTCTCACATTTGCCCTTAAAAGTTTTTTTTTTAATTATTTATTTATTTCCAGGGCAAATAGCACCAAGTAGAGGGAGATGTGGGTTGGTTTGTTTTTTTGCCAGGAAACAGGTCTGATTCCCCGATCCAGATCAGGCATATGAACTTGACTTGAGGTCCCAACTACTTCAAAATTGCTGTTTGCCAGCAAAATGCCATCCTTTGCAATTCAGTCTAATTATTGCAATGGTCAACCTCTAGTGCATGGGTAGGGAAACTAAGACCCGGGGGCCGGATCTGGCCCAATCGCCTTCTCAGTCTGGCCTGCGGATGGTCCGGGAATCAGCGTGTTTTTACATGAGTAGAATGTGTCCTTTTATTTATAATTCATTTCGGGGTTATTTGTGGGGCCTGCCTGGTGTTTTTACATGAGTAGAATGTGTGTTTTTGTTTAAAATAATGCACCTCTGGGGTATTTGTGGGGCATAGGAATTCGTTCATATAATTTTTTTTCCAAAATATAGTCCAGTCCCCCACAAGGTCTGAGGGACAGTGGACCGGTCCCCTGCTGGAAAAGTTTGCTGACCCCTGCTCTAGTGGGAATTTTTCCTTCCCCACTGGACCTCTGCTCTCCTCCCCCCCTTGCCAATTTCCCCAAATTGTTTCTGTTTCTATTGTGGGAAAACATACTATTCAGCGTATTTGAAATCCAGTGTCTAGAAAGTGTAGTCATTTCAGTCTATGTCTTCTTCCTCAGTCTCCCTCATAAGGTGGTGGACTCTCTTGCATTTGAGGATTTTAAGTGGAGGTTGGATGGACACCTGCCATGGATGCTTTTGTTGAGATTCTTGCATTGTAGGGGACTGGGCTAGATGACCCTCACGGCCCCTTCCAACTTTTATCATTCTTCACTTCTGGCTGGCTTGTGCAAACTTTGCACAGCCTGTCTTGGGATGAGATGCAGGATGTCACCGCAAAGCACAGGAAGGGGAGGGTGCGGGGCAGAGAAGAGCACTGAGGGCTGAGAGACAAGGCTTCTCTTCTGGCCTGCTTTTATTCCTTGCATTTCAGAGAAAGAATCTCACTTTTGCAAAGTTGTATCTAGGCAGCAATTTTCTCTTCTGCTGGGAGAGTTTCCCCCCTCCTCCCCTCTCCAATGCTTTGAAGGCAAAAGGGAAAGGCAAATCCAATGTCAAAACATTTTATCTGAATTTGTAGCCTCCAGCTCTTATGCACTCGGGCTGTTTTATGGCGCTTCTGGCATAATGATGGGGATGCACTATCACAACAGAGGTGGGTGCTGCAAGGCTCTGGAAGATTCAAATGTGATTTTCATGCTGTAGTGGAGTGTTGGAAAACTTCAGAGTCGAGGGCCAAACTCCCTCTGGGGCTCTCTGTATGGCCCTCAGAAACCTCCCCAGACCACAACCCTCAATGGCTGCCCTGCTTTGCACTCCAAATATTTTGGCCTGGCTGGAATGTGTCCTTGAACCCTGATAATAACTTGCTTGCTTGGATGGGGAATAGAGAATGGTGTTTCGAGTGTGTGTAGAAACTAGATTCTCAAGCACTTTTTCGAAACTGTGGTGTCACGTTGAGACAGGGTTGGACTAGGACCTGGGAGACCAGGGTTCAGATTGCCTCTCAGCCATGACCTTGGGCCAGTCCCTCCCTGCCCCTCAACCTTGTCTACCTCTCAAGGTTGCTGCAACATGGAGAAAGGGTATGCCACCTCTTAGCTTATTGCAGGAAGAGTGGGATATAAATGTAATAAATAAATACAACAAACTACTTCCCCTCACCCAAAGACAATGAAGCTGAATTTTCATCATTAAGAAAATGAGTAGTGCCATATATATAAAACATTTCTACACAAAAAAGAAAAATAAATGCAGGGAAATTTGAAGAAACCTCTTAGTTCTATAGCACAGAGGGCAAACTAAGCTGGGAGGACAATCCTACTCTTCTTAACTTTGGGCAGTAACTTGAATATAGTTTCCTCTATTAGTCTCATGAAGAAAATGCCCTCATAGCTAAGGAACAGAAAGGGGATTGCCTTCAAGGCTGATACCCACTGCAAAAACTTTCTTAAGCAGAACTCGGGAAACTGTTAATGCTTCGTTTTTCTTTCTTAATGACAGTCGCTATGAGATTACCGTTCCTTTCGCTACACTATTTTTAGATCAATAGTATACTTTGGAGTGCCAGTTATGTCCTAGCCTTATTAGTGTCCTTGTAATCATTCCTCATCTGAGCTTCATAAAAGCTTTGAGAAATTAACAGGATAAATTGGATCACTTCCTCCGATAGGATTGGAACTTTGTGTCTCTATGTTTAATGGAAAGAGAATCAGAAGGCTATAAATTAGCACAAACAGCATGCCTTTGTGGCCGGGATATCTTGCCCTCCTGCTGTCCAGCATATCATTGAACGAATGTCACATCACTGCCAATGTTTCACATGCGAAAACAGAGACATGCTTGGAGCACCTGTTCATAACAAGGATCATTGCCTTGTTATGAAACTCACCCCCTTTCAGAAATACAGATTGTTGAAGGCTTAGCCTCCTGTATGCTGCATTTGTTTGCTGTGCAATCGCCTGCCCTGCACGGATTGAAAAAGCAAAGCCAGTGTGTGCTATTTTGATTCAAGGTAAATTAGAAAAACCAGCAATTCAAAACAGAACTCAAGAAACTTCAGTGTGTGCAATGTAAGAGCCATAATTTGCATATTGTGACCAGGTATTTAACCATTCATCCAGACTAACTCAGCTACCCATCACAATGGAATTCCGTATAGGCGAGTGGTCACTCTGTATGGTTTCCATGAGACCAGTGGAGGACAGGAATTCTGTCTTAGTTCTGCCCTTTTCTGCCAATCCACTTGGTAGGAAACTCCTGCCCCATTAGCCTGTTACCATGCTAGTTTTTAAAAAATGGCAGACTAGTAATTTTTGTGGGCTTATTTATGAGGCTTCTTTAGTGTTCATGTAGATCAGGGGAACCAATGTGGTCTCCCCAGATGTTGGGGTGCTCCCATCATGCCTGCCCATGGACTGTGATGGCTGAGACTTGTAGACCACCAACAGCAGGAGGCTGCCATGTTGGCTACTTTGGATGTACATGTATTAACGTTGATGGACACTAGGGATAAGACTAGCTGTGGCCTACCAAGAGGCTGATGTTCTAGAGATGTTGGAGAGGGAGCTGAAGTCTGAAGAATGGGACAGCTCTAATGAAAAAATTGAGAAGGCGATTTCCTCAGGTCCCAGAAAGAATGGACACTTGAACAGTTCGATTATGACTCAGGGGTGTCCAAACCTTTTTCAAAGAGGGCCAGATTTGATGAAGTGAACGTGTGTGAGGGCCAACCAGAGTTGTTGACCTTTTTTTAGGATTGAAGTTGAGCTTTCTTTAAGATTGAGCTTTTTTAAAGGATTTTACCCCAGGAAATAAACTGCCACAGGGGCCAGATTAAACCAACCAGCGGGCTGGATTAGGCCCCCAAAATGGACTTTGGACATGCCTGGATTATGTCTATTCAATACTTTCTTGCACAATCTAAGTACTTTCCTCTCTCCATCCCACCTTACAGTATTATGTGGCCAGTGGGATAATTAACAAAAGAAACTGATGATTGAGTTGTTTACTGGGCTCCATTGTACTGAATGTGCCTCTCTTTCAAACCCACTGTGTTTCTGGCCACAATTCAAAGTACTGGTTTTGACTTGTGGCCTCCCAGATATTGTTGAACTCCAACTTCTATCAGCCCCAGCCCCCAAATGCCTGAGACCAAGCATACCTGGAAGATTTCCTCCTTCCCAAACAAGCCTTCCCAATTACTGAGGTCATCACTGAGCTAAAGTGGATAAGTATCAGGGAGAAGACCTTCTTTGCAGTGGCACCCCAGTCATGGGACACTATTGAAAGACAGTTGTTTTGTGTCTGCCCCTCTATCTTTTAGGCACCAAGTTAAAACAAAGTTATCATTTTGAGCTTTTGGGAAGTAATAGCTAGACTTTTTCCCTTGCTGCCTGATTATTGCTGCTGGTTTTGTTACTGTCATGTGGCGCGTGCGTGTTTAGATTGATTGCCCAACACAATGTAGCTTTTATCTGGCATTGTATTTTGGATTGCATTGCATGTTCGTGATGAATGGCTGAGACTGTGAGAAAACCACCTAGAAGCATTCGCGGTGCAATGTGGTATAGAAAAAACAAAGTAGCTGGCCTCATTTACTGTGTTTGCGGGAACAGAAAAGTTTCACATTGACCTGTTTGGGTTCAGATCATCCTTTGCATTCCTGAAATGGAGCTGATTGTACTTGTGAGCTGCCCATGTGTTCATAAAATGGTATACACAAAAAATGATTTATACCTAACATTAAAAATACATATCAAATTGGTACATATTACTTGGGAGGGAGCACTTTAGCCTCATAGATCTAAACCAGCCACCCCCAACCTGGTGTTTTGGGCAGCAATCCCTTCATCCCTGACCACTAGGCATGCTGACTGGGGCTTATGGGAGTTGTAGTCTAGCGGGTGGCACTGTGGTCTAAGCCACAGAGTATAGGCTTGCCAATCAGAAGGTCAGCGGTTTGAATCCCTGCTACGGGGTGAGCTCCCGTTGCTTGGTCCCTGCTCCTGCCAACCTAACAGTTCAAAAGCACGTCAAAGTGAAAGTAGATAAATAGGTACCGCTCCGGCAAGAAGGTAAATGGCATTTCCATGCGCTGCTCTGGTTTGCCAGAAGCGGCTTAGTCATGCTGGCCACATGACCTGGAAGCTGTATGCCGGCTCCCTCGGCCAATAAAGCGAGATGAGCGCCGCAACCCCAGAGTCGGTCACAACTGGACCTAATGGTCAGGGGTCCCTTTACTTTAGTCTAGAAATACCTGGAGTGTACATCCAAGCAATACTATAAGAATATCAATAAATAAACAGCTCAGGGTCACGTAAAACAAGATTTACAGGAATATTTTCAGACAAAAGCAGCCTGAAATAAATAAGTTTTGAGGGCCCCATTTTAAAAGCTGACCTTCAGCGGCCTAGCAGAATTGTTGCAGGAAAAGCATTCCATAACAATGAGGCCATTATCAAGAAGGCCCGGGCCGATCTTACTGCTGGCATTGAGGGAATTCAGGGTGATTGCAAATAATAACTCCCCCTTGCAATCTCCCTGCATTGCATGGTTTGCCTCTTTTAGCTCCTACATATTGACTGTTGAGACCAGGGACAGAGAACCCAAATGGATCCCAGAGTGTGTTTAAAATAATAAATTATCTACTGCCTCCATCAGTGCAACACCAGTGGGCCATTTCCAACCTGCCAAATGCCACTCTTTAACCTGCCTATATATGAAATTGCTGTGTACCAAATCAGCCCATCTAGCCCAGGTCTATTTACATTGAATGTCTAGGGTCTAATGCAGTATGTTAGCTGTCACCAGCTGCTACCTGACCTTTTAACTGGAAATGCCTGGGATCAACTCTGGTATCTTGTGTTCAAAGCAGATGAAAATTTGGGCTCCTGCATCTTGAATCCAGTATGGCCACTTACACATCATCCAAAAACGAATTACCAAAAAACAGAACAAATGTTGACAATTTAAAAAACATAAAATATGCGTATGCTTTCTATGGATTTATGTTATTTGTTCGTACAAATTTAACTTACGACAATAGTAACAGGTTGCATTCTGGATTATTGTAACACTCCCATTTGTCAAGAACGTGATCTGTCATTACTGTCATTATCAGTTGTATTTGAATCAACAAATAGAAAAAAATTCCCATGCAGATGCTTAGTTTATAGATGCAATTAATTTGAAAATAAATACTAGAATTTAAATAATGTGATCTGCTGCTATTGTTAATATCTGCATTTGAATCAGCTAATAAAAGAAATAAAACATCCAGATGCTAATTTATATTCATAGATGCAAATCTGGAATTAATTGCTAGAATTTAAAGAGATGCAATCTTACGCTACAACCAGGTAACCTGTCTGCCTGCTCAGTCTGCTTCTCAGCCTGCGCCCCTGCTCAGCCTGCTGTTAACTGTGGATGGACAGCCCTTCAAGAAGGGGCTTCTCCCCAAATGAGGATCATCCTCTTTAAAGCCAGACACATGTCCACTTTGTGAGTTGTGTAAAAGAGATTTTTAGCAGGTGTAGCTTTCCTTAGCTGCATCTCCCTTAGCTACGGCCTTTCCCTTAAATGTTGGGCTAGTCCTACCACCATTCTGTCTCCTAGGGTTGTTAGCCATCCATGTTTAGGGGACAATCCCTCAAGGCCGGGGCAGGCCCACCCATGAGGCAAGGCAGGGAGACCACCTCAGGCAGCAGGATTCACAGGGTCGGCAGATCTCTCCATCAAGGAGCACATTGCCTGCTGCTGCTGCTGCTACTGCTGCTGCAATGGCATCATTGGAAGCCAGGTCTGCTGCCTCCTTAGCATCCCCTGTCATAGTTTTGCTCCATAATGATCTAGAGCAGTGACGGAGGAAGGGGGTGTGGGGGCTGTGGGTCGCCCTGGGTGTCATCACTGAGGGGGGTGACAAAATGACAAAACTATGAGTTTTTATGAATACTAATAATAGTAATTTGGGCTCACATAATTTTTTTAGTTCAGTCAGCAAACGTAACGAAACATGGCTTGTAATGGGCGCCACACTGTGGGGCCCGGCACATACCATGGGGCCTGCAGCGTGCCCGAGCCATACGTCTCTCTTGGGAGTGATGTGGTGGCTTGGGTGCCTAAAATGGCAGCGTGGACTTGCGTCTGGCCTCCGCCTCTCCCTCTGCCGCCCTACAGCTGAAGGGGAGGAGGCAGAGAGGTTCCACTCAGTGCGCTCAGCACCCATGGGTGGCTCGCCCCGCCGCTGGCCACGCAGCACCCGGCACTCGAGTGGCTAGCTACGCCGCTGACACTTAGCACTTAAACATACTTAGTTCCCACACAGGAACTAAGTAGAGAGAACCAACAAGGAAAGAGAGACAGTAAGTAGAAACCCAGGCTCCTTCTGCCCTGTTCTTACAGTCCAGAGCATGACCTTGAGAGAGAAAGATAACAGGACCAGTTTGAACAAGCTTAACTCAGCTTTTCTGAAGGAATAACCCAAACATCAGGAACCTTCAGTTTGTTTCCAGGCAGAATGGAAACTTACTTGTCAGCTAGAAACTTCCAGCTTGCACCAGCTTGTATCACACAGAGAAATTTCCAGAAACTTCTTAAACTGAATAGGAAAGATTTCTACACATTAAACCAATATTTTCTGTACCACCTCCATGCCGCCTCTATAGCGGTATCTTGGGGATCAAGAGGCACTGCTTGTCTCCTCCCTTCCCCCCCCCCCCCCCCGTTCCCCATGTAGATCTTCACTCACCCTTTCTTCCCTGGTGGAAGCACCATTTTGTTGGTGGGCTATCGCTCCTATCATTCCTTCGCATGGAGCATGACATTGCAGCTTGCCTCAGGTGCCAAAATATCTTGGCCCAGCCCTGCCCAGGGTGATAATTTCAGAACTGGACCCACTGAAGCACATGGGCCAAATGCAGAGTAACTGATTGTATGCCCGAGGCTCCTAAATAAAGTGTGCGCACGGAGCACCGCTGGAGGTAATAAACACACTTCTTCTTCTGTTACTAGAGTGCCATGCTACAGTGAATTGGATGGTGTTCAGCTTCATCTGCTGCCTAATTCAATGTAGCACGGCAGATGAGATAAATCAAATGACTGATGCCGTATAGGACTTGAAAGATGATGGCTTTTCTAAAGCAATCTCTGTGAAAATATTTCAGTGTTGTAGTCATCGTGCAGTCATTGAGGTAAAGAGAGACAGAGAGGAGGGGGAAAGTTCCTGCAAACAAAATGGCTTAGATGCTCTCAAAATGCAAGGGGAATCTGTTGGTGCGGACATCTGTGCAGCCAGGGTTGCAGTTTTTAAAATTTATTTTTCTTAGAGCAAATTCCTTCTATAGTTTTATATTTATTTCTTCCAATACTTGGCACACATTCTTGTTTGGTTTTCATTTCTGCTGAGAGTGACCCCCAGATCAGAGTTAGACGGATTTGTCAGTTATCCTGACGGCAGCCAAAGGCATAAATGCATTGGCAGGATAAGCCATGGAGTGTTTTCCGTCTCCAGAGCATAAAGAGTTTTACAAGTAGCTGAGAAGTTGAACAGGAAACTTGGAAGTGCCTCTACTTTAATCAAGGTTCTGCCAATGAAGGAAACCAGCAGAAATAATTATCTATATTGCCAGGAAGGCTCAGAAAATGCAGCCTGTGGTGAAATGGGATTCCGAATGCACAGGCATTACTTTTTATGGAATGGCACGGAAAGTGAAACTAGAATGGAGGACTGAAGCACAAGTTCTTTGTTAGGGCAGATCCACACCACACATAAGCACATTCAACACACATTTAAAGCACATGCCTTCTCGCAAAGCATCCTGGGAACTGTAGTTTGTCAAGCATGCTGGGAATTGTAGCTATGATGTGACTCTGCTCTTAGTGATTTTCTTAGGGTTGGTGCATAGATGCTTTTGGACAAAAAAGTGTCAGTTACAGTTAACCTACTGCAGTCTCTGGCATTCATTAAACACTGTGTCCTTACTATGGGCATCAGCTAGGAGCTACCATTTCCCAAGGATCAGAGGCCCAGGTCACTGCTGCAATGATGTTTATTCTATGGTTCTGTGCTCATTGGTGGGAGAATGTGGAAGGAAAGTTGTTGGCCTCTGTGTGGAGTGAGAGCCCATGATAATAGTGGTCATAAGGCCCCTCTAGGTGAGAGCCAGTCTGGCAGTGTCTGCAGTATTCCAGGTGAGAGAGGCAGAGTTTTTACCTTGGATCTGAATTATTGGAAATAGCAGCGTCGGGGGCCTATGGATGTTTTGTAGAACTACTTTTTTATTTTTGTGTTAGGCATTAGTCTCTCTCCTGTTTAGTTTTGAGCTGTTAAATTAGATTGAGTTATTTGCATTGCTTCATACAAACCTATATGGATTGACGGGGTTGTATTTCTGTATTTGATATTACTGTTCTTTATAATTGTCAATTGTTTGTCGTATATATTTCTTGAATCGTTACACCTAATGGTTCACCTGACATGTTGTGAGCTTCTTGGGGCAGAATTCTGTAGGAAAGTGCCATACAAATGAACACGATGATTGTGGTGATAATGATAATTCTTTTTTTCAAAGACTACAGAGACAAACTGTTGTTGTTGTTGTTGTTGTTGTTGTTGTTGTTGTTGTTGCTGTTGCTGTTTCATAGCCTGCCTTTTAACGCAACAAGGATGTATAACCATGAAGCCCTTGCAGTATACAAGCCTTCATAAAGCTGGGCATTTCCCTAAATTTTCATGAATGCAACTCATGCAGATTCTCTCTCTCTTTTTCCACCCCGATCTTAGCCTACCGTGTGTGAACGGGAGCTGTGTGTATTTGCTTTCCAAACTCTCGGTGTGATGAATGAAGCAGCAGATGAAATCGCAACAGGGGCTCAGGTAAAGTGAAACAAATACACGATCAGGAATGATGTTTGCATTGCCAGCTCAATTATTATTAAGCATCTTCCCATCTTCCCATGTCATTTTGCTACATTTTATTTCCCCCCTGTTGCATCCAAAGCACCGAGGACTAATGGTGCTATGATTTTACTGAGCAGCTGGTATTTTCAGAAGTGCTCGAATTTCACCCTACAGCAAATGAAAAGTTGAGTTAAAAGTTCAAGCTTTCATTTTATTCTTTTGAAACTCTGCCTGCACTTGGAGTATAAGAAATCTCACATTAAACGCAGTGTTATTTAGAGCTGAGCCAAAATATCACAGATGACGTTTTTCAGAGAAAACGGCTGAGACTTTTCTTTTTCTCAACCCTTCTAGGAAAATATCACTTTATCCAAAACCCTCCAGGGAATGAAGAGTATCTTCCAAGCTGGTTCTCCTAACCCCCAACGCCCACCCCAATTTATCTTCACAACAGCCCTAAGAGAGAGGTTAGACAGAGAAGTTACCCAATTAACTTCATGGCTGAGTAGAGAGATGAAGGAATTTCATTTCCAAAATCTTCACAGTGACATGTCTACTTTTGCACAGATTTTTGTGGAATGGGAACCATTGCCTATAGGCTCCCCTTGGAGCACTCTGGGTACAGCAGGGGTTGTCAGCCTTTTGGGAACTGGGGGCTCCACACATACAGCCCAACCTTTGCCCACAGACTCTGTGTTAGAGTGAAAGAAGCCCAGACTATTGGTTGCTGGATAGCTCAGTCAGTAGAGCATGAGACTCTTAATATCAGGGTTGTGGGTTCAAGCCCCATGTTGGGCAAAAGATTCCTGCATTACAGGACTAGATGGACTAGATGAGCCTTGTGGTCCCTTCCTACTCTGCAGTTCTGTGATTTTATGGTGGTGTAGTATCAAAGACCAAGAATTCCTGCCTGAGGGATAGCCCTTTCCTAGAAGATGGGAAGCCTACAGTATTACTCTTTTCCAAATTCCCAAGTCTAATCAAAGCCATCGCCTCTGACTCTATAAAGAAGGCGCATTGCCAAGACAATTAATAGCAGGGGTCGTTTTCCTTATTTTAGCCTTTTATTATATATTTTTTAAAATATTGTATGTTAATAAAACAGGATAGAACTTTGGATATGCAGAATATATTAAAAATAAATTTAAGGAACCACAGAAAGAGGGGGAAGGAAGTCAAGTTTTGAAATGTTAAAATGATTGTAAAATTAGTGAAATGTATAACCCTTGTGGAAGACAGAAGTGCCTGGCGTCCATGGGGTCACGAAGAGTCGGACACGACTAAACGACTAAACAACAACAACAATAACCCTGAAAAGCATAAATAATTTTAAAAACACAACAAAACAAAACAGGACAGCACAAAAGGTCAAAAGTAAGAATGGATCAAAAATTTCATTCATTCACTGATTATTTCCCTTCTTCAAGCATCTTAATACTAAAGCAGGTACAGAAGCAGATAAACAGAGCCCTGGCACAGATGAGTCTTGCTTCCCCAATCTCAAATCTTAAACCATTCTCTCTCTCTTCCTGTGCTAAGACCTTGGTTACTTGGTTACTATCTCAGTCTGGAATTCCAGCAGGCTAGCAAGGACAGCTGAGCTGCTAGTTTCCACAGCAGACACCCAGATAAACACAGAGACTTGGTAGTCTCCAAAATGTCTCCCTGAGATTCACTCTGTTCACTTGTTCATAAATGTGCACCAAGATGTTCTTTTCTCTGGCTCTCTTTGGAGACTTTGATTCTCTGTTAAATGGCTAAAAAAGAGGTGAGCAGTCAACTGGGCCATTGGGTCTGTCACAATAGTGGTCACCACATTAGATAACAATGTAAGAAGACCCCCACATTGGACCAAAGATCCATCTAGTCTGGCATTGTTCTCGTGGTGGCGAACCAAATGCTCACAAGAAGACCAAGCAGGAGCTGAGTACAACAGTGCTCTCCCCACTTGTGATTCCCAACAGCTTGTAAACTAGTTTTAGAATTTCAGTGGGTCAAGTCACCTTAAAGTACCATCTGTCTACATTTGCCTGAAGCAGGTATGGGAAATATCTGGTCCTCCAGATGTTGCTGAACTGCAACTCACATCAGCTCCAGTAAGCATGGCCAGTGGCCAGGGATGATGGGAACTGGAATTCATCACCATCTGGAGGGCTAAAGGACAATAGGTACCCAGTGGTTCTTTGACTAAGCTGGTGTTTGAATCCATAAGGTAAAGGTAAAGGGACCCCTGACCATTAGGTCCAGTCGTGACCGACTCTGGGGTTGTGACGCTCATCTTGCTTTATTGGCCAAGGGAGCCGGCGTACAGCTTCTGGGTCATGTGGCCAGCATGACTAAGCCGCTTCTGGCGAACCAGAGCAGCGCACGGAAACACTGTTTACCTTCCCGCCGGAGCGGTACCTATTCATCTACTTGCACTTTGACGTGCTTTCGAACTGCTAGGTTGGCAGGAGCAGGGACCGAGGAACTGGAGCTCACCTCGTTGAGGGGATTTGAACCGCCGACCTTCTGATTGGCAAGTCCTAGGCTCTGTGGTTTAACCCACAGTGCCACTTGCGTCCCTCCATATTTATTGGCAATTCATTTATTGAATCCATATTTATTGGCAATTCATGCATTTAGTCTTCCTGCTGGGCAGCACTGGTGTGCTGGTTCACTGGCAACTAGTCGGTGGCAATCATTCCAAGTGTGCAAAGGAGGATGAGGAATGCAGCCTTGATCTGCCTCCTCTTCCTGGTGTTTTTCCTTTTTTATTTCACTTATTGGAAGGATCATTATTTTTTTATTTCCCTCCAGAGATCTGAACATAAAGGTTTTAGAACTGGCATGAGTCAGAGTCTGTCTGGGGTTGTGGGTGGAACCCCAGGGAAGTGTTAATCAAAATCCATCTTCTTTTTTAAATGGGTTCAGTGAGTGAACTATTTTAAATCTAAGATAGAAAGAGGGAGGGACTCTGAACAAAACCATTCATTTCTTTCCGTGCCATGCCAGAATAATAATATATGTGCAACTTAGAATTTCAGGATATTTGGCCGGTGATTTTTCTATCTTACAATTAGTTGAAATCAATCTTAATATCACATGGTCAAATCATTTATTTATTTTAAAGTCCTCCTTTCTTTCTTCAGAAATGGTCTCCTTTTAGAGTGCCATTATTTTTGCTAACTAATTTATCCAAGTAAGTTTACAGCTACATTTTGAGGAATCATTCTTTCCATGTGTTATGAAAGATAAGATTCTCAGCTCAGGACTTTATCACTAGCTGAGAGTGATATTTTGGAAGTAAGCAAGTGAATGCCCTGCACAGACAACTGTATAAATGCAGAGGGCTTTGTTCATGTGATCAGGAACTGTGCCACCAACTGTTTTTCTGATCCTGTTGAATGAGACCTCTGTGATGGCACCATCCAGTCACTAAGTGAATGAGTGTATCAGGAAGTATGAACTTGCTGCCCTATGCTTATTGGTTGAGTGAGTGATCTGAATCCCTGAATGGGGTTTCTACCTGAGGAACGTGGTGAGGAGCCAGCCCAGAACTAGCAGCTTTATATAATCGGGTGAAACCCAATTGGCCCCTTATGTCACTGGCCTACTGAGTTGATAGCTGCAGTATTACTTCCTAGCCATCTGCAGTGGTGGCTGTGCATCATGGCATAGCCTCCCCTCAGTCACATCATCTACCGTATTTTTTACTCTATAGGACACACTTTTTCCCTTCTAAAAAGTAAAGGAAAATGTGTGCGCGTCTTATGGAGCGAATGCAGGCTGCGCGGCTAAGCCCAAAGCCAGAACATGGAGACGAAGCGCTGCGCAGCGCTCCTTCTCCCTATTCTAGCTTGGGGATGACTGTGCAAAGCCTTCACCCCGCTGCCCTGCAGAGGCTTCAAAGGCTGTCCCCGAAGCCAGAACAGCAAGAGGCTATCCCAGAAGCCAGATCCCTCTTGTTGTTCTGGCTTCTGGGGTTCAGAATTTTTTCTTCTTGTTTCCTCCCCCCCCCCCCAAACTAGGTGCATCTTATCCTCCGGTGCGTCCTATAGAGCAAAAAATACGGTATTTCCCATGCCGCAGCCCTACTATCCTAAAGTGTTTTTGCCTGTCTGGAATGTATCCTTGAACTCTGATAATGCTGCTTGCTTACTTCATTGGAAGAAAGAGAGGGGTGTGTGAGACTGTGTGCAAAGCTAGTCTATTGTATATATTTACATTCTTTGCTCTGCTCCCGTTCCCCTCTGGTCATGCTCACCACTGGAGTATGGCCTCCTGAAGTTGCCCAATAGAGAATGTATCCCTCAGGCTGAAAAAGGATGAACCAGCCATGGGGAAAAGTGCCAAAGATATTATTTCTCGCAAAAAGAGAGAAAGAGAGACTGTGCATGTTTCCATTTTTATCTCCAGGTTGTAGACTTGTTGGTCTCCATGTGCCGCTCTGCATTGGAATCACCCAGGAAAGTTGTCATTTTTGAGCCATATCCTTCTGTAGTTGATCCTAATGACTCTCAGATGCTGGCCTTTAATCCCAGGGTAAGTACATTCTACATTTTATGGTTTTTGAGTCTAATGTGTTTTGAATGTGAATCCTTCTTCAGAGGCATGATGCAATATTAAGAAAAGGTATAAGGTAAAGGTAAAGGGACCCCTGACCATTGGGTCCAGTCGTGACCGACTCTGGAGTTGCGGCGCTCATCTCACTTTATTGGCCAAGGGAGCCGGCGTACAGCTTCCGGGTCATGTGGCCAGCATGACTTAGCCTCTTCTGGCGAACCAGAGCAGCACATCGAAATGCCGTTTACCTTCCCTCCGGAGCGGTACCTATTTATCTACTTGCACTTTGACGTGCTTTCGAACGGATCACAGTGCTTAAAACAGTGCTGTAGAGCAGTTAGAGAGGGCTGGGGAACCTGTGGTCATTCAGATAATGACAGTTTCTGCCATCTCTTTTCCCTCCATAATATTTTATTAAAGCTTTTTCATAATACAATAAGAAACTAAGCTAAATAAAAACAGAGAAAGAAAAAGAACGCACAGAGTCCTCTCTCAAAAATAGCTCTTAAACCTTGCTACCTGCAGAAAGTGGTAGACCCTCCTTTCTTCTCCTGGCTTCTCACCCTGGGAGATATTCACTTCCCAGCCAATCACTCAGGATTCCTCCACCAACCACCCACCGCCCTCATGTGTGTGTAATCTCTGGACCCCAACACTGGCCCAGGGCAGAGGACACCAAAGAAGACAAAACAAAAGATTTATTTAAACAGATATTCTACCGGTCTGATGCACAGCTACTCAACAAGGCAGTTTACAAGCAGTGAAAATCACAACAGAAAATTGTAACATCATCAGTGCTATAAAAACCACAAACTAAAAATAGAATAGAAGGAGCAGCTATTTCAATCAGGCAAATCAGTTATCACACAGTTTTCAACTTAAATTTTCAATTCTGACAATTTAAAAGCCTCCCAAAATAAAGAAGTCTTCTCAAGCAAAGATTGGCCCATCCAAACCTCATTTGCAAATAGGCAGATGTTTATTATAGAACATTATCTGTAATGCATGGTATCTACGTACTATTGTACAAAGATTCCTGCTCTTTGTGAGTACACTGTTAGCTTTTTTTAAAATGCTTTGCATTTAATCCTTTTTTTTTTTTTTTTTATTAATTTTTTAGAAAAGTTTTCTTTTACAAATTTAAATAAGACATTCACATCAACCATCATGTCAAATTCTTTTGGACTTCCCCCCGCTTCCTCCACAATCCTCATGATTTTATATCTGTTTCACATTTCCTTTATAATTGTATTGCCAGTTAATTAAACTTTACAACTCTTATCCCTCCCACAATACCCTTTCTCATCACAAAGCCTCTTTAAAACCAACTAGCGTTGTCTGTTCATCACAAATATTTTCCAGATAAATCGTAAACTTTCTCCAGTCCTGTGTGAACTTGTGATCTTTCTGGTATCTAATTTTTCCTGTCAGTTTGTCTAGTTCCGCAAAATCCATCAATTTCCGTCTCCATTCTTCCAATGTTGGTAATTCTTCTTGTTTCCATTTTTGAGCCATTAAAATTCTTGCCGCAGTCACTGCATATTGAAAAAGTTTATGATCAATTCTATTAATTTCTCTTCCTGTGATTCCTAACAAGAAAGCTTCTGGTTTCTTCACAAATGTATATTTAAACATTCTTTTCAACTCATTATATATCATTTCCCAGAAGCCTTTTACTTTCTTACACTCCCACCACATATGATAAAATGTCCCTTCCCTCTCTTTACACTTCCAACATTTGTTACATGTCTTATACATTTTTGCTAGTTTTACGGGAGTGATATACCATCTGTATACCATTTTCATAATATTTTCCTTTATCGTCATGCATGCAGTGAATTTCATATTTTCATTCCACACCTTCTCCCAATCCGCTAACTGTATATTATAACCAAAGTCCCTGGCCCAATGTATCATGACTGACTTAACTTCTTCATCCTTTGTTTGCCATTCCAATAACATTTTGTACATTTTTGACAATACCTTATAATCATTATTAATTATTTCCTTCTGAAATCTAGACTCTCCTTCAATATATTTCCTCTCTCTACAATCCTTCTTAAACATATCATTTGTTTGGAAGTAGTGCAACCAATCATATACATATTTTTTAACTTGTTCATATGGCTTCAGTTTCCATTTCCCCCCTTCGTTAATTACAATATCTCCATAAGTCATCCAGTCCTCTCTCATATTTATCTTTTTAACACTCATGACCTCTAGTGGGGATAGCCAATGTGGTACATTTGGTTCCAAAATATTTTGGTACCTGTCCCATATTTCTATAAGGGCACCTCTAAAAATGTGGTTGGCAAAACTTTTATGAGCTTTCTTCTTTCCTGCCCATAAATAGGCATGCCAGCCAAACCTATTATCAAACCCTTCCAAGTCTAGTAGCTTATTGTCTTTTAGTGTTATCCACTCCTTTATCCAACAGAGACAAGATGCTTCATAATAAAGTTTCAGGTCCGGCAGGGCGAAGCCACCTCTTTCTTTCGCATCAGTTAATAATTTAAATTGTATTCGTGGCTTCTTGCCCTGCCAGATATATTTTGAAATCGTTCTTTGCCAATCTTTGAAGATCTTTGTTCCCTTAATTATTGGGATCATTTGAAATAGAAACAACATCCTTGGAAGCACACTCATCTTGATTGAAGAAATTCTGCCCCAAAAGGATAACTTCATCCTACTCCACACTTCGAGGTCTCTCTTAATATTGTTCCAAATTGTCATGTAATTGTTTTGGTATAAGTCAATATTTTTTTGGGTTAACCATATTCCTAAATATTTAACCTTCTTTGCCACTTCCATCTCTGTTTCTCTTTGCACTTCTTCAATCGTGCTTTGATCCAAATTCTTCACCATAAGTTTAGTTTTCCTTTTATTTAATACAAATCCGGCCACTCTTCCAAATTGGTCAATTTCTTTTATAACTTCTTTTAAACTATTTGTTGGATCCTCCATCGTAATTACCAGATCATCGGCAAAGGCTTTAACTTTATATTGGTTTTGACCTACTGTTACCCCCTTTATTAGTTCATTTTGTCTGATAGAACTCAATAGGACCTCCAGAACCATGATGAATAACAGTGGTGATAGAGGGCATCCCTGTCTTGTACCCTTCTTTATTTTCAGTTCCTCTGTAATTACATTATTTACTATCAATTTAGCACTTTGCTCTGAATATATCGCCTTTATACCATTATAAAAATCTTCTCCCACTTCCATCATTTCCAGATTTTTCAGCATAAATTCCCATGAAACATTATCAAACGCTTTCTCTGCATCCACAAACATTAAAACAGCTTGTCTCTCATTGCTGGCAGTCAAATATTCCAAAATATTTATTATATTTCTTACATTATCCTTCATATGTCTGCCAGGTAAGAAACCTGCTTGATCTTTATGGATATGCTGTAGCAGTATCTTCTTAAATCTTGATGCTAAAATGCCCGAAAAAATCTTATAATCTGTGTTTAGCAGAGATATCGGTCTATAATTTTTCACTTGTGTGAGATCCGAGTCTTGTTTTGGTATGAGTGTTATGAAGGCTTCTTTCCATGTTCCTGGTATGTCCTGTTGTTTCAAGATGTTGTTCATAACTTCTTTAAGTGGTACAATCAAGGAGTCCCTCATTTCTTTATAATATGTTGCTGTAAATCCATCTGGCCCTGGTGCCTTTCCTTTTTTCATCTGTTTTATAATTTCTACTATCTCCTCATTCTCTATTGGGGCATTCAGTCTGTCTTTCATTTCTGTCGGGATCTTTTGCACCTTTTTTCTTTTCAAAAAGTTCTCTATCTTCTTAGTGTTGTTTTTCTCTCGCTTTGCATATAGATGTTTGTAGAAATCCAAAAATCCTTTTCTGATACCTTTTGGGTTCTCTATTTCCTCGCCCTCCACAATAATTCTGTTAATTGTACCTTGCTCTTTCCTTTTTTTTATTTGCCATGCAAGCCATTTTCCAGGTTTGTTTGCGAATTCAAAATTCCTTTGTCTCAGCCTTTTAATGTTCCATTCGACTTCTTTGTTTATAATCATGGCGAATTGTGTCTGCAGAATTTTGATGTTTTGTTTTATCTTGATGTTATTTGGCTTCTTAATTAACTTTTGTTCATTGTCCATTATTTGTTTTAGGATTTCCTTCTTCCCTTTCTCTCTGTTCTTATTTTTGATCGCATTCTGCTGGATGAAGAATCCCCTCATTACTGCTTTGCTTGCATCCCAAACTGTACTGATCTTTGTGCCTTTATTCATATTATCTGCAAAGTACTCCATCAGTTTTTTCCGGGCGTCTTGAATGATTCTTTCATCTTCCAAAAGATAGTCTTTCAATCTCCATCTAAATGTTCTTTCTTCATACATCTTTATCTCCATTTTTATTGGATTATGATCCGAAATTACTCTAGGTTGGATTTCTATTTGTTGAATTCTAGTAGTTAGTTCATTCGAGATCCAGATTTGGTCTATTCTTGACATGGACTGATTTGGTTCTGAATAAAAAGTGAACTCTTTTTCTAATGGGTGTCTGAGTCTCCAGATGTCGATTAAATTGAGGTTTTTCACCAGTGTAAAAAAGGTCTTCGGTAGTTTCCCCTCTTTGCTGTCACTTTTTTCTCTTAATCTGTCCATTTCCGTTGAAACCACTCCATTCATATCTCCCATTATTATGATTTTTTGATCCATATATTCAAACAATCTTTCTTCCAATTTCTTATAAAAATCAGTCTTATTTCCATTAGGTGCATAGATCCCGACAATTATTAATTTTTCGCCCTGCCAGTTGATCTGTATTGCAATTATTCTTCCTTCTTCATCTTTGAAGATCTGTTGAGCTTCTATATTTTTCCTAACATAAAGGACTATGCCTCTCTTCTTTTCTTTGTCTGAGGATATAAATTCGTTGCCCAATCTGTTATTGATCAAAATTTTTTTGTGCTTTCTTGCGACATGTGTTTCTTGTAGACAGATGATATCCAAATTTTTCCTTTTTAAATATTGTTCAATACTATTTCTTTTCTTTTTATCATTCATCCCATTAATATTCCAATTCCATAATTTCAACGCCATGTCTTCCGATAATTAAAATATACAATTTTATCAAATTTTCTCTTTATGATTCCTCTTTCTCCTCTTCTTCCTCTTCCTCTTCTTCTTCTTCATCCTTCTCCTCCTCCTCTTCATCTGTCTCTCTGTTCTTTTTAGATTTTCCCTTTAAGAATTTCCCTCCCATTGGGAGGCTTTGCATTTAATCCATTCATAATCTATTGTGTTTAATCTATTCATTTGTTTCACCGTAGAAGAAGAATTATGACCGAGTCATGAAAGCACTGGATAGTATTACTTCAATAAGAGAAATGACGCAGGTAAGCATAAAACTCATTTTGTTCCTTAACTGTTGGTAAGGTACATCTGTTTATGAGTTTGCAACATTGTTTGCACGGTTGTTTTACTAAAGCCATACAAGAAAAGCCTATCAAAGTAATAGACTTTGAAAGTCCAGCAAGCTACAACATAAAATCAATGAACCAGAAGGCAGGCGCATAAAGCTCGAATGGAAATGAGCAAGAGTTACACAAAAGTATTTATTTTCAGCGGAGGCTGCTTAGGAGCAGTAGATTGTTCCCACCATCAATGGAATGGAGCAGTGATCAGTGGCTGCTCACTAAATTTTTATGTGTTTATTTGAATGCAATATGACAGCCAAGCCAAAGCCTTCTAAAGGGCCAGAGGTGAGGGGAGACATTGGACTGGTTCATAGCTAGCTTAATTCTCATTGATGCCAATGGATGTGCTCTGAGCATGGCTCCTCTCTGGATCCAACTCTATTGATTTTGTGATGATCTGCTGTGATGATGGCTTTACAACTAAAAGTGTACTTGCTTAAGTAAAAGGGGAGTGGGCTGGGGGTTGTAGTGTGAATCTTCTCAATACTCCATAGAAGCTAGTTTCTGTTATATCCTTTCAAGTTGTGCTGTAAAGTGACAAAGTGAATGCCTTGCCATACACTTCATTAATCCATGAGTCCATAAGAATTGTACGTTAGGAGGGTACACAAGATTGCTCTGGACAGTTCGGTTCAGGTGTGATGCATGATTTATCATTATTTGCATGAGCAGCAGTGAATTCTCAAGGTCACATGCTCTCTCCTCCCGTCTCCTCCATCCACATAGCTGTGAAGGGAAGACTGAAGGTATCCTCTTCCAGTTTTAAACTAATCAGGACTTCTTGTGAACATCCAAAGTCAAGTGCAGGGGAAGCTCAGAAAGACTCTTGTTATCTCTGAACTTGTGGGAACTCTTATTTGTTACAAAGCTGGGATCATAAACCAGGGTTGGATCCTGACTTCTCCGAGCAAACAAAACTAACCAGAGTTCTCACTAATTTATCTGTAAGACAAACACTGGCCAACCTAAACAGGATGTAATGGCATCTGATCTCCTCACAGTCACACTGGAAGGGAGTGAGGAGCAGCACTTGAATTTGAGGCTAAGTGCTGCTGGTATTATGGTTTATCATTACATCCAAAAAGAGTAAGTGTAGACATAATCTAGTTGCATAGACAACATTTCAGTTAGAATTCTCCTGTAATAATTCTAGTATTTGATTCTTCCCGTGGTTCTCTTTAAACAATTGTGCATTCTTTCCTGAGCATGCTATCTTTACCGCTGTTTTGCAAGGATCTACTCATGTATTTTTGTGAAGGGTTATGAGTCAGTATGAAGCATAAACAAGTGAGCTGACCTTTACAAAACGGAGGTAAAGATAGTTTGTCATATGAGGATATCATTGTGAATGGATCTCTAGGGAGACTGGTTTGATGTCTGAGTCTTACAAGCATCTGTAATGCTTTGAAAGTGAAGCCACTATTAAGTGGTCCTTTTGGTGTGCATGAATTCTGGTTTCGATGATGAGTCTTGGTGAGCTGCAAGTCAACATGTCTTAGAGTACAAAAAGAATGGTAAAAGAATGGTTTCCACACCAAAAAAGATAGCTCTGTCTACACTTGGCACTGAATTGCTTCCTCTGCTAGCAAGCTCAGGTGTTGAGTGCCAACAGAAATGCAGCCAAAGCAAGTCCATGGGGGGAACAGAGGCTAACAATGCTTTAATCAGAGAAATGTCAAGACTTGCAGAAGTACAAAACCAAAAAATCCCTTAAGGTGCATGCAGCCCCCTCTGAAAAATACCCAGCCCAATAAGAACTGAGCATGCTCAGCTGCAGCAGACTATTGAGTGAAAGTTGGAAAAGGAAACTGGGGAACTAGGGCTGGCTAACTGGAACCCCGAACAGATTCCCATTAGGAGGTAAGGATAATGGCAAGATTTTGTTGGGCGATTCCATTTTTTTGTGCATAAGATGCGGCTATTGGTGAAAGTTCCTGCACCTTTTCCGGTGGGGAGAGTTACCAGAATCCACCCAAGCTTCTGTTGTCTAGCTTTCAGAATGTTCCCTTGGCTATCTGTAACACTGTTATTATTTCCTAGGCACCTTATTTAGAAATAAAGAAGCAGATGGACAAACAAGACCCACTTGCTCATCCTCTTCTGCAGTGGTAAAGATCTCACTTAGATGGCATGCTAGGTGTTTGATGACATGATTCGTTCTTAGCAATCCCATTTGTCATTAATGCAGGGCACAATCCATCACCTCCTGTGAGAGAAGATCTTACCATGTTCAATACAGCCCTTGTTGCAGTGCAGTTTGCCTGACTAATTGGTGAAATGGGAAGTCCATGCATACTTATTTATCCTGCACATTCAGCAGCTCCACTTCATTCATTGAATTTTAAGGTTGCTTTTTAAAGATGGATCTGGGCCATAGAATGGGCATATGGCAAGGAGGCGCAGGCTTCCCATTACTCGAAAGGAGTGCAGTTGTTGGGAAAGTTAAAAACAACCCCATGGGGATGAATCCTGTCATTCATTTGTGAATGTCAATTGAAAACGAGCCCCAGAAAAATGGGTCGACTATCCAAAATCATTTCACACCTGTAAATTCTCACTTGTTGCATACACAAGGAGCCCATGAAGTTAAATGCATTTGATACATTAAGACGCTGATTTAACGAATGCGTGGTAAAATCCCCATTTCTGCTTGGCAGAATGATACAAATGGCCAAGCTATCTTGGGGTGAGGGAGCCAGACTTTGGGGGCTTTCCATCATCTGTGTGGGCTTTAATAAAATGGAATGAAGGTACCTGCCAGTACTTTTATAGGAAAACCAACCTGATAGTTACCTGTCTTGTTTCATATCCAGGGACCTTAAGGGCCACCTCTTCCCATACCTGCCTCCCTGTGCCCTAAGCGTTGAGAAAGAGGCCCTTCACTATGCCCTGACTAATGTGAAGGCTCAGCTGATGGAAAGAAGAGAAATGGCCCTCTTTGTGTCAGCGCAGAGGAACACTCTGCCCCTCACTTGACAATACCCTCATCTATCAGTGTTTTGCTGTTTAGGCAAGCTTTTCCAAAAACAAACATTTCTTTATGTATGATTTTAGTTGTTGCTAGTGATACTTTAGTACTACAACAGTGGGATATCTTTTATATATATAATCTATTGTTATTTTCAGGGTTATTTCAAGTAACAGATCACATATTGTGAAGCTACCTGTTAACAGGGTAAGTGTTGTGTTGGATCTTCTATAATATAAAATTAAAACACTTTGCAGGTGGGCATATTTGTGAATCGATTGCATAGAGATGTAATGACAGAAATGGCCTTATCATACAGGGAAATGGCTGTCCTGAACAGGAAACAAATTGTTATTTTTATTATATATTTTATTACATTTTACTGCCGGGCAGGAGAAGAGGTGCTTGTGGGATTGTCTTCTTCAGGGGCCAAATAAAGTGACCAGTCTTAGATACTAGGCTGGGGGTCAGAGGAGGGAAAGATAATCATAGAATTGTAGAATTAGAAGGGACCACTTGGGTCATCTAGTCCAACTCCCTGCAATGCAGGAATCTTTTGGCCCAATGTGGGACTCAAACTCATGAACCTGAGATTAAGAGTCTCGTGCTTGACTGAGTTGCTGCTCCACCTCAGGCAACCAAATGTCTTGGGCAGGCAATGAATGCTGGCTATGAGACTGCTTATTAACATTCAGCAGCCCATCACCCAGTACAATATACACTGAATGCTTCTGAATCCATTGCATCTGGCTATTGGTTTGGTCTTGTTGCATATTCAACAAGTCCTACTGATTTCAAAGGAATGTCCATGTATGTGCAGTCACAGCTGTTCAGACTAACCTCCGGCCTGTTTGCTAGATGTTCATCCTACTGCTGCTATCAGGGAGCTGACCAGGAGAACAGGGCATTTACTTCCAGTAAACTTGCAAACGATTGTGCTGGAATTGGACAACTTCATATGAAAATAACTAACTAAATAAGCAATTAAAAGACAGTCATTAAAATATTTAGAAGGCATAGTCCAAAGACCATTTAGCACCTGTTCAGTTCCAGCCACTGCAAGTCAATTCTTGAAAGATTGGCAAAATTGGAACATCAGGAAATGTCCAAGTGAGTGAGTTCAAGAATTATAGTTTCCTCCCTGCCTGCTCTCATTATAGGCATGAGTTATATTGCAAAATAATGTTATAACCTTCCAAGAGCCATTAAAATGAATTCATTTGACTGTGTTTACAACTGCGATCCTATACACCCTTACCTAGAAATAAGTCTCAGTGGACTTAACAGAACTCATTTTTTAGGAGATGTGTGTAGAACTGTTCTGATAAGTCCCATTTATTTCAGCAAGACTTAGCCATGATAAATAAATCTCAAATAGGCAGTCAGTTGACTTCAGAGGATAGAACAAAATGTAATAGATGAAATGTTCACTTAGGCATGTAGGCTCCAATTTATTTTGATGGGTAATAACTGCATTAAAGCCATCTCTATGCAGCCCACTGTTAATTAAATGTCTTGGAACAAGCCGTGTTAACTTAGATCATCTTATGGATTATTGGCTCTGTCTTTCAATATAAAGTATTCCATCCACCATCTGATAGCACTGGGTGATGACATGATAGGTTGGATGTAGAAATGACAATGGATTTTGGAAAGTGGGGAGAAGAGTTTGAAGTACAAACTTCTCCCACCAAAGTTTGGAAATCTGAGCTCCATTGTGAACAGAGCCCAAACTCTCACCAAGCCAGCCAGCCACTGCTGCTACTTTCTACTGTCTCCCTGTGCCAACTTATTCTTCTAAGTGGTGGGGAAAACCAGATGCAATACCATACATACATTGTAGGACTCATCATTAAAGCCTAAGTTCTAGTAGGTTCATGAGCATCATTTTCTACTGGAATTTGTTGGACAGAGATCTGGAAGATTCACTCCTTCCCTACAGACCCTGGTATTAAGATCAGGAGAAAGGAATCCTTTTGGTAGTCACTGCTCTCAGAATTTGGGGTGTGATGTGCTTTTGAATTGCTGTTACCTGCCCTTGGACTTCAGGGCGAAGAGTGGCTAAGAAATCATCATCACTATCTTTTTTATTTATTAATATTTTTATTGATATTTTACAAATAATTTCCAAAAATCATATAACATACTCTCTTATCTTATACAATGTTTTTGACTCCCATCAACTGCATCTGAAGATTTCCCAGTCTTTATCACTTAATCTACATTTCATTATTTTCAGTATTGCATAATCTGTTGATTACAATTGCTTTTCAAATAGGTCATATATTTACTCCAGTCCTCTGAGAATCTCTGATCCTGCAGGTTTTGAATCCTTCCTGTCATCTTATCCAATTCTGCATAGTCAATTCATTACGTCTGCCATTCTTCTTTCATCGGTAGTTCTTCTTGCTTCCATTTCTGTGCCAAAGAAATCATCATCACTATCACTTCCCTATATCTCCATGCCAAATCCATTAAGTTAAGGGTCATGGGAAATGGCAGGTCTTGTGCAATTCAGCAGGCAACAATCAACACTCCTTGGTGACATTCCTGAGCATGCTCAGGACAATCTTGGCTAGAATGAAGAGGTCTGCAAGGTGTCTGCTATAATGAGTGAACCTTCCTTCCCCTGGTTCCCCCACTATGTGGCAGTGTAAGGTTGCTTTGAAAGGACTGGGAGAAGTCATTGGCATATGCTCCCCAAAATCCGGTTTTGAAAAAAGCTTTCTCAGAAGAAACCAGAACAACTTAGAAAGACCCGGGCTTTTCTTCTGAGATGTTTTGAAGAAAACTCAGAAAAGCATAAGGCAAGTCAGAGAACGTTCACCCATCTTTAGCTGCATGCCTTGTCACAGTATAAACGATGTCACGGAGAATAGGAAAACACAAGAGGTATTTTCCTTTTTTCCTTGTTAGATTTTTTTAAATCTCCAAACACAAGTTTTTTTGATAAGCTGAAAATAAAATGTTAGACGTAGGAGCTATGTGATTGTTATATCTAATGGGGTATTTTTCGGAGATTAGACTGTGGGTTATGGGAGTTAGGCAGGGTGAACCCTGAACAGTTTTCCTGGCTGAACTCCCATCTCTAACTCCCATTGGATCAACTGCTGTTGGCTTTTCTTCAACAAAAAATACAGATATATGGTTCCAAGCCTATTTTTCCTCGGGAATAAATAGCAATCAAGGGCAGGGTGGGCAAGAAAACAGTGCAAAGGAGAAGGAGTTAAGGGCCACAGAGCTAATTGCATATCAGGGATGAGGGATTGCTTTGGTCTTTTAGATCTTGTTTGCAGATCCCTCATTTTAAGCCTAGTTTGACCCTTAAAAATATGTTTACACTAGAGAATTCATGAGAATTAGAATATGTCCCTAACCTCCCTTTGCTGGTTTGCTCCTATTCTTTTTCAGCAATTGAAGTTTATGCACACCCCACATCAGTTTCTTCTGCTCAGCAGTCCACCAGCCAAAGAATCCAATTTCAGAGCTGCTAAAAATCTCTATGGAAGTACCTTTGCATTTCAGTGAGTATCCAAAGCTGCAAATTTTAAAAAATCACCAGTATGAAATATTCTGAAAGGCATAATTTTCTTCTTCCAGCACATGGTTTTAGAGCAAATGGCTAGTTTTATTATTTATTGTTATTATTATTTTTAATTTGTATACTGCCCTTCATCTGAAGATCACAGGGCTGTTTGCATCATAAAAAATACAAATTGAGAACACAAAATGCATAATAATAAAAAAACTAAACACATTGTTTTTCATTTTGGTTTCTCTATGACAGTACTAATTTCCTCTCTGTGTGTTTTTCCCCCCTCTGAAAGTGGGTCACACATTGAAAACTGGCACTCTATCCTGAGGAATGGCTTAGTAGTTGCTTCCAATACAAGATTGCAGGTAAAAGTAAAACTGAAAAGGAAAATATATGGGTTGTTTCTTAAAGGCAGCTTTGGGTGCAAGACATTGAAGTTACAAGCTTATAAACAGCATTGTTTATCTGGAAGAAAGTCCCAGTAAACTCAGGGGTCTTTATTTCTGAGTAGACTTGTATAGGATTGAATTGCAACACAAAGTAGATTCCAGACAGACAAAACTGTACTAATTCACATAATGCAGCAGGGGGGAAGCTGCGACCTCCCAGTTGTTTTGGGGCTACAACTCCTATGTTTGGCTCTTCTGGCTGAAGTTGGTGGGTTCTCGCATCCAAAAACTTCAAAGGGGCCACAGGTTTCCCACCCATAATGCATTGCTTGATGTGTAGTATTTGCTGTGGCAGGTGTAGCAATGGCCACCAACTTTGATGGCTTTGAACAGCTTAAGCAATAAGGATAAGGGTCTCAAAGGAACATGGGAAGATGCCATGCATCAAGTCAAACGATTATTCCAGCTAGCTTAACAAGGCCTGCACTGAGTAAAAGAGGCTGTGCAAGATTTCAGACAGGGTTCCCTCCCAGCCCTACCTGGAAATGGCAGGGTTTGAACATGGGACCTTTTGCATTCAAAGCAGTTGCTTAACCACTGAGCTACAGGTCCTTTGGGTACAGTTCTCTATAATGTTAGCCATTATAGCTAACAGCAGTTCAAAGACTGTATACCACTGAATACTAAATAAATTGAGAGTTTGAGATGAGACTAAAACAATTCAAATGTTGTATGCTCTTAATCTGCAGCAGGTCTAAGAACTGTACCGATTTAAGAATGAGCTAAAAGGTCCTTGTTTTGTTGCAGCTCCATGGTGCAATGTTTGGAAGTGGAATCTACCTTAGTCCATTGTCAAGCATATCTTTTGGTTACTCAGGTGATGTTTTTAAATCTCTCTATGTGCAGAGGGGAGTGGGATATGGCAGAGTGAATGTATTTTTAAAACAGAGAACCAAATGCCTGCTGAATTAGCCTGTGGCAACTTTCCTCCTCGTTCTATATATGGCTCAAGGCTGTGTTTGTTGGAGAGATTAAAAGATGGAAGAGGAAGGATAAGCAGGAATGGAAGTCAGATAGTCATATCTCACAGGAAGACTTTGTGGAGGCTGGAAGTTGTTGCAGTTTTCTGGCCCAACAGAGGGAGTTGAATCCAACTAAATTATTGCATGTGTGGAACAACTTTCACAAGCCCAGCGGTATTAACCCTGCTTTCCTTTACCGGCACACACCCCGCACTGCCCCCATATCTGCTCATGCAGATTTGAGGGACCTGCAGGGGGAGGAGATGGCTGCAAAGTTACATTGCACTCATTAAAGTTGTTCTGCATGCACAACAATTTAGTTGGATACAGCACAGAGCATATTGTGGGAATGTTCAGGGATGCAGGAGAGGATATATTGTCTGATTATATCCTTATCCAACTTGTGTTAACAAGTTTCCAATATCAGCAGAGTAAAACATTCCCCTTTATTTTAAGTTTGCAACGGCAGCGTTTGCTCGGGTTCGCTAGAACCTCTATAATAACTATTCTGGTAATTTCCCCTTATTCCCTCATAAAATAGAAGACACGACACAGTCCTTTACAAAAGTATAAAAAGAGTTTACTTACATTCTGTTCACAATCAGATCCCAGAAGGCAGACTTAGTCTTAATGAAGTAACATACATTTAGAATCTATCTTATAAGAAGATAGTCCCTTTGTCCTCTCTTGGCTGGGAGCCAAGAGGGCATCTTTCACTCAGCAGATGGAAGAGCGATGGAAGAGAGGCAAGAGAGAGATGGCTGCCCCTGCCCTGTGCTTTTATCATTACCTGCACAGGTGAGGCCACACCCACCTCTAGTCACATGCAGAGGAAGTCTGTCCCAGCCCAGAGGGAAACAGGAAATTTACCTGCTGGCTGGACAAACATCCCTCCCCATGTCTAAACATGTACACTCTAGGAATGTTGTAATTGACTGCTCTTGTGTTTCACATCCCACACATATATGATCTGTATTTCACAATGCACACTGGGTTGCAGACATATAGATTGCTAGGATACACACCTGGTACCTTTACAAGGATATGCAACATACTGGCAGCAGCCTACAGTGTGGTCTCCCCGGGGTGAGAGGCAGGAGACAACTAACACTCCCAGCTTACATAGGCAACAATTTCATCATGGCTCCAAGCACCAAATCAGTCCATTAACTGGTCCATGCTTAGAGGTGTGTCAAGCTCCATCTCGTGTCACAAGAACAGGCATAGATGTGACGAAGCCACCAGTTCCCCCAGTTGGCTCTCCTCCCATGTACCCTCCAGCCAGTTGGCTGCGAAGAACTGGTTGAATAATGAGCCCTTCGCCTGGTGGAATGCTCTGCCGCATGAGACCAGGACCCTACAGGATTTAACTTCCTTTCGCAGGGCCTGTCAGACAGAGCTATTCCGCATGGCTTTCAATTTGAACTTAGCCTGTTCTTTTATTCCTCTTCCTTTCCTCCCCTTTTTATGAAGATTACCCGCTCTGGGATCTCTCAGCTAATTCTCCCCTGGTCTCCTCGCTGGCCCAAGTAGGACTAATTTAGCCAGCTAGCCCTGGTGATCATCTAATGTTTATTGGATGGATTTCCCCCCTAAATTGATTTTTGAATTCTGAATTTATTGTTATTCACGTTTTATACTGCATGCTGGTTTTTTGTTGCATCAATTAAGTGTTTTAAATTTGTTCTTAGCCTCCCTGAGCCCAGTTTTCTGAACCGGGAAGGGCGGAGTATAAATTAAAAAATATTAATATTAATAATAATAATAATAATAATAATAATAATAATAATAAATGTTTCACTTGTCTTCTGCAGTTTGGTTTAATGCCTTCCCCACTCATACTGAACATGCCAGCTGTGACCAAAAAAAGTCATCTGCCAGATTGTCATGTAAACCCCAGCAGCATTTACAGCAATAGTTTGGTGGAGAGAGGGAATGTATTCCTAGGTGTAGGAGATATCGCTGCGCCCTCCCAGAAAATTACTGCTTACTTCCAAGCAGGCGACTGATCGGGTGATTGGCTAATCCCAAACTGCAAAGTCCAGGGGAGGTGGGTAGGATTTTTTGCTGCAGTGGGAGGGGAGACGGCACCTGCCTCCCACATTCCCAATTTTGTCTTTGTTGCTAATTGATTTGGTCTCCACCACAAGAAAAAGCGTACAAATCAAAAGAGAACATCTCTTTATCCATATGGTAGTGTATTTGCTTTACAAATATTTATAGTAAAACAATAATCCTTTAAAAAATCCAAGGCAAGCTGAAATGAAATGAAGTATTAGTTATCTACTAGCCATAAACCACTGAAAATCCAAAGCAAAAAATAAAAATAAAAATCATAGGCTACAGAGGGATTCCAGTTTGTTCCGTCACTGTTTCCCCCTTGTTTTAATATAATGTGGTTAATTTAGCTACCCGAGCAAATTTGCAGGATTCCCACACACACACTATTTACTCCTTTATTGTAATTTTATTCTCTTGTTGTCCAACAAAACTGTTGCCCCCCCAAAGGCCATATCCATAGCTGTCAACTTTTCCCTTTTCTTGTGAGGAATCCTATTCGGAATAAGGGAATTTCCCTTTAAAAAAGGGAAAAGTTGACAGCTACGGCCATATCTCTGTGCATGAAACGTAACTCTCTTAGACTCCTTTCTGATAAAATATAGTTTTGAAATCCCTGAAATAAAAACCATGCGGAGCAATCCAAACCCCCAATCTGCCATCTGAGGGGTGGGGGGGGTGGGGTTTGGCTGTCCCTCCACCCAGCCCTGGCTGGCCCTGCTGGTGGGGGGAGCTGCACTGCTGAAGAGTGCTTCAATGCACCTGCACAAAAGGTGGGCAGGCAGGTGCTACTGCTAATGACAACTCTGCTGGTGATGGTGAGTGGAAAGCCGTGAAGAAGTGATGAGACAGGACTGAGCCAGCACAGGATGCAGAGGAGATTGTACCATCTCGCTGGCAGCATAGAAAGTGTTCAGTTTACCAGGATTGTCAGCTGCTAGAAAGAAGAATCAGCTGTAACATCCGTGTCTGCATGCACTCTCCATTTATATGAAGTGGAACATCTGACATTTTACGCACCAGTATGTCTGATGTAAATCTAATGTCTTTAGGGATGAACAAGAAGCAGCAGAAGGTGTCAGCGAAGGATGAGCCTGCTTCAGGCAGTAAAAACAGCAATGTGTTACAGGTAAAGAAATGTATGAAGCATTTCTAAAAGACATTTTAGTTTTATGTCCTTGCTAGCTCAGGGCAGGTACAGGATATGAGGCTTATTAAGCCCCAAAGCATTCATGTGCACATGAGATAGTGGTGGTGGAGGAATCCATAAGGGCATTGCATTGGCAACTGAGAATTCTACAAGAACTGTTTTCTGTGTCAAATAGTAAGTTGTTGGACTGCCGTTCCTCTGTTGCAGGGATGGGGAACCTGCGACCCTTCAGAAGTTGCTGGACTCCAGCTCCCAGCATCCCCAGCCACCATGGCCAAATGTCAGGCATGATGGGAGATGTAGTCCATCCAGTCAGATGAGTGGTATATTATATTATTATTATTATTATTAGGACAACAGGTTCCCCATCCCAGTATTGTTGCCCTGTGCTCTATCTTGGCACTAACAGACATAACTGGTATATATACAACTCCACAGGAAGGGCTAATGAGAGCTCAAATATCTCATGCTTGATTGGTAATCAAAAAAGATTTACACTGTCACATATATTATCCTAATTTGAACTCTTTCGTTCACCTGTCAGCAAATATATGTCTCTTGTAAGGAATTTTTTCTGCTCTCCTACTGCTAGGAGAAATTTGATCTGTTATTAAACCAAGGATTGAACTGATAGCTATGAGCAATATTACAGAGAATGTTTATAGATTTGCCAGAACAGTAATGATATCAGTACTTCTAGCAAGAATATGTCAACCGGACCTATTAATAACTCCTTCATTGGCCAACATTGGGGTTTTTTTTAAAAAAAAAAAATACTGTACCACTGGAACAGAGGAAGCATTCTTAAAACCAAATCAGACTATGAGTTTAGTTTAGTACAGTCTACATTGACTGACAGCGGCTGTGTAGGGATCCAGGCATCAGCCATTCCCTGAGGTACCTGGCGATGCCAATGGGGATTATACCTGGGGCATTCTCCATGAAAAGCAGTTGTTCTACTACTGAGCTACAGCCCTTCCTCAGATTGCTTTCTTTTTAGAGCACAACGTCATATTTAGTAACTATTTAGTCAGTGATCCGTATTTAGTATAATTTTGTCTTCCAACGCTTGCCTTCCCTTACAGTCGCAGAAAAAAGGACAGCAGTCTCAGTTTTTGCAAAGCCGGAACTTAAAATGTATAGCCTTATGTGAAGGTAAGCAAGAAGAACAATAAAGACAAGACGGTGTCTTCTTCCCGCAGTCAGAATGAAGCGACTACACCTCAAACCTAACTTGGTTGCATAGTGACATCATTTCCTCTTCACAGGAAGCCTGGGAATTGAGAAGGGGTGGTAGGGGTCTCTTAACAGAGAATTCTCTACAGCTGGTTTGAATTCTGCAGGTGCTTAGAATGGATTTATTCCATCTTTTTTGGTTCCATTGTTGTCTTGTGCCTACCCCAAGTTCCTTGGTCTCCAAGGCAACAATGGTTTCTTTTGAAACCATGATTGAAGGCTGTGGTGCAAAAAGTTATCTCAATTGGTCCATCACCCTCATACCTGGCTACCCATGGATTTAAAGGAAGCCAAATCAATGCTTAAGCAGAGGCATATGGATATAGGTTTCCAAGGGATCTTGTTATCCCAAGTCACTGGAGATACCATGCCATAATTGGGGTGGTTATCTATCCCTAAATATAGGAAGACTTTTTCTCAGGAAAAGTTTAATGATCTCCCCTCTAATTTCTTAGATGGCAGATATAATAAAATCTCAGAGAACAGGTGCTGCCCCCTGTAATAATGCTGAGGTGGATTATTTTCTTGCATGTCCTTTTCTATTATAACTTTTATCAAGGGGCTAGGAAAGATTTGATATATCCACACAGTCCGTCCCCGATCACTCCTCTGAATCTCTTCTGATCACTTTGCTTCAAGGCTCTATCTAATAAGTCAATCACAGAGCAAATGTTTTTGAATATTATTAGACCTTCTCATGACTGCCTGACATATGAAGAGACACGGGTGGCGCTGTGGTCTAAACCACGGATCCTAGGGCTTGCCAGTCAGAAGGTCAGCGGTTCGAATCCCCACGACGGGATGAGCTCATGTTGCTTGGTCCCAGCTCCTGCCAACCTAGCAGTTCGAAAGCACGTCAAAGTGCAAGTAGATAAATAGGTACCACTCCAGTGGGAAGGTCATTGGCGTTTCCGTGCGCTGCTCTGGTTTCGGTGTTCCGTTGCACCAGTAGTGGCTTAGTCATGCTGGCCACATGACCCGGAAAAACTGTCTGCAGACGAACGCTGGCTCCCTCGGCCTGAAAGCAAGATGAGCATTGCAACCCCAGAGTCGTTCGCGATTTGACTTAACTGCCAGGGGTCCTTTACCTTCACCTTTACTTTTACATTTTTATTAATGTCATCATTTGTGCTTCTCAGATGTTTTAAAACGCTTTAATGGTCTGTTGACCGCTAATAAAGAAACTCAGCAGGCATTTTGTCAATATTTTTTCTCTTCTTTATAGTGATAACTTCACCTGATCTGCACAAACATGGGGAGATATGGGTAGTTCCCAACACTGATCATGTGTGCACGAGATTCTTCTTTGTGTAAGTACAGAGGACTTTCAATTGTATGTTAAAAAAAAAGTTTACTGCTTTGTAACTTTCATAACTTGCTATTCTTTTTCTTTTTAAATAAACAGCTTGCTAAAATAAGAGAGGATGCAACCTGCCTGTTTTCCCAATCAAACAAACTGCTTTGGGCTTCACTTAAACCCTTCGAGCAGACCTAAACCTTTAGTGCTTTTATTTTCTCTTTTTTCTGTTCTTTTAAAAAACATGAATATATTTTTATTCACCTCCAACTTTCCTCCCTACAGGACAGATCAATCTAATCAAGTTTGCCAAAGTCCAATCTGTGATTTTGGTAGCTGCCATTCTTCAGGGTTATCAGTAAAATCTTTGATAAAAGGAAGCCATACTTCCAACAAAATCATTTAGACCATTTGTATTATTGGATGTGTGTAATCTCTTTGTTAATTTTTCTCATATATCAATAGACCATAAATTCTGTTTCCAACAAGAGATACACAGATGTTGCCATCCTTTCCAATTCTGTACCACTAGTAGGCATTCCGCTACTAAGAGAAAAGTAATTATTTCTTTATTGCAAAGGTTAGATTGCCCTTCTTTAAAAATAGTTAACACATTCTAAACTTGGGGTACATTACACATGTTGACCCATAATATAGCTCATTTCTGCAAATACCCTCTGCCCAAAGGGCTTTATATGTTCACACATCCACCACATGTGAAATGCAGATTGCAGAATCTCCAATAGTTTTACTAATCTAGCTACACCGCAATGGTGTCAAATGCCATCAGTGTAGTAATTTAAAGGTATTTTCTCAGATCCGAGTTGATTCTGATTTTAGTGGTTTTTTACCCCACAAATTATTCCAAGCTACCTCTGCAAACTCTATCCCTAGATCAGATTCGCATTGCTGTTTCACAGAGCTACAGTTTCCTAGGATAGTGGTTTTCAAACTGTTCTGGGGACAAGGGGCTGCTGATACATCTCCTTGCTAAGGGTGCAAGGGACTGGTGAGGGTGGGGGCTGCTTCCACCACCGCCCGGCTGACACAAGACGTTTGTCACAAATTCTTTATTGAGTTGATCATGGCAGACACGACCAAATGATAGCTTGCCCACCATTTACATAACATCCCCAAATGCATATTAAATGTGCATTCTGTTAGCCTGTGCTGTAGTTCCTCCTTGCTTCTCCACTTCCCAGCCTCACTACAGTGGTACCTTGGTTCTCGAACGGAATCCATCCTGGAAGTCCGTTCGACTTCCGAAAACATTCAGAAACCAAGGTGCGGCTTCTGATTGGCTGCAGGAGCTTCCTGCACTCAATCGGAAGCTGTGGAAGCAGCGTCGGACGTTCAGGTTCCAAAGAACGTTTTCAAGCCAGAACACTCACTTCTGGGTTTGCAGCATTCAGGAGCCAAAACGTTCAAGTCACAAGGCATTCGGGATCCAAGGTATGACTGTACTGGAAACTGCCAGAAGCCAGAAACATGCCAGAAACTGCCAGAAACTAGAAACTGCCAGAAGCCAGAAATTCAAACCATAAACAGCAGGAGTAGCCAATGTGGTTCCCTCAAATACTTCTGTACTCGAAATCGCCTTATTCCTGGCCATACTGGTTGGGGCTGATGTGAGCAAAAGTCCAACAGCATCTAGAGCATGGGTAGGCAAACTAAGGCCGGGGGCCAGATCCGGCCCAATTGCCTTCCAAATCTGGCCTGCGGGTGGTCCGGGAGTCAGCGTGTTTTTACATGAGTAGAATGTGTCCTTTTATTTAAAATGCATCTCTGGGTCATTTGTGGGGCATAGGAATCCGTTCATATTTATTTTCAAAATATAGTCCGGCCCCCCCCCCACAAGGTCTGAGGGACAATGGACCGGCCCCTGCTGAAAAAGTTTGCTGGCCCCTGATCTAGAGGGCCTCACTCTGACAACTCCCCTTATTCAGGTGGAGGATCACACTGTTTCTTGTACTGTGGAAAGTTTCGAAATCTTTTTTAAAAAAATTAATTTTGTGCACTTTTCTTTCTTTCTTTTTTAGCTATGAAGATGGCCAAGTAGGGGATACAAGTATAAACACTCAAGAGCCAAGCATTCATAAAGAAATACTCCGGGTCATTGGTAATCAAACTGCTACTGGTTAAAAGGACCACTCTTAACTCCTTGATGTGATTTGGAAGCCTTCCTCAGTCTCAAAGCTGGATTTTGAACTGAAGAAGAAATTTTGGGGTGGGCGGGGAAAACAACCCTAATTTATTGTTATTCTGAACAAGTTAACCCTTTGAATACTTTTTCTTACTTAGCATTTCTTATCACACCGGGGAGAGGGGGAAATTAACAAACCTGAAAGGGATCTAAGCAAACAACTGTAGGGACACAGAGTCTGTTGGTACAAGACAGCTGACAGTCAAACAGACACTTCGGTTGTTCACAATAAACAGAATTTGAAAAGGAGTTTTGTGCTGATATTTTTATATTAAAGACTTGAATTGGATCATTTTAGTACTGTATTACCTGTATTTTAAATTTACAATGACTGGAACAGAAAGTCTTTTTATAAAACAAATAAACAAAAGTGGAAGCCTACGTAGTACAGGATATTTTGCAATAAGTAGAATATTCACATTTTAATACACCATAGAAACTGGTTGCTGGGAATGTAAAAAAAAAAAGTGGGAAAATTAACTGTAATATATTCATTCTGCTATATACAAATCATGTACACGACCCACGGTGTTACAGGAAAGGGACTTTTCTGTCGTGCTGACATATATGCCAACATGAAAATGATTATTTTGCTGATGATCAGCGTAAGGGTATGTGCTTGGTTCTGCGCACTTTTCATTCCTTTAGGTGCAGCTTTTGGAGAAAAAGTTCCCAGTGGATTCAGCCCGAGCATCCTTCTCTCATTCATGTGAAGATGGTCTACTAAGTCCTTCATAGATTTTAAAATCATGCCATCATCACAGTGGATCAATATGTAAGGGGCTGCCGAGTACCTGAACTGTCAATGCTGCCCCTGTGAAATCTTCATGTTCCGACAGGTGAAGCCCTGAGTCTATATTGCTTGGAATGCCCAGCTGCCTTCTTAGGTTTCTTATTGAATTGTGTGGCAGTAGCCCTGTTCTTCAAAGCAGGAATATTCACAAGTGTTTTACAGAAGCCTCTGTGTGTTTCCATTCGTCTGATACTGGTACTTTTTTCATTTATTTTGTGAAATGGAAATGTACTTTTGAATCTACCATGTTCTTTTAATCCATGCATCCACACACAGAGAGAGAGTCACATATATCGGACTTGTGGAGCTGCTTCATGTGCAGTGTGTAGCTTAGGGTGCAGAAGTGAGTTTCATGCTCACAGGTTTTCCTACAGTGTGCGCAGCTTTTTAATGGGAGCTGGGGACCACACAAGTACACTGCTTTCATCCACTGCCTTTTTTGTGTGGCAGGCAGATGATTCAAATGGCTGCTAGCTACATAGGCATTGATTCACGATGAAAAACCTATTTGCAATGGAGAAGGATGCATGGGTCCAAGGCTTGCATCTGTCTTCAGTGCATACGTTACCAAAACCAATGGGAAATGCAAGAACTGGAACGTTTTTGGTTTTTTTTGCCAAATTAAAAGTGGAGGTTCTTTCCTCCAATACTGTGAAAACAAGATCACAGCCAGGCATAGGGACCAATCCTACAGTACGCTGAGCATCTACTGTCCATCAGTTTCAGGACTATTATTATGTCTTTTATTGCTGACAGGAAGGCAGTTGCCACTGCAGATAATAATAATTTTCTTACTTATACAAAATTTCAGCCTGCTGGAAACAAAGCACTGAAACGCAAGATTTCCAAAACCAGAATTCAGCAGAAACAGCTAATAGTAAAACTGATGTTCCCTAATAGTTTGAGTACCTAATAAGGGAGACAGGGCATGCCTAATGGAATGCATTTCAGCTGATCAACCCAATGATAATTGGCTAGGAGGCTTAGCCTGGGGCATTCCCACATGAAAAATCTTTCAAATTATCATTTTCTATTCTAGGCATAATTTAACGTACCAAATTTGTCATGCAAATTTCCTGGATGCCAAACTAAGCTTTTAGTAAAATGAATGGGTAAAATGGCCTTTGCAAAAGGTAAAATCCTAAGTATTCTGTATGTTATTGTAAACGGGGGCGGGGGGGACGGGACCTCTAGGTGACATCTAATTGTATTTGTCCACTTGTGCAAGAGACATCCACCTGCACAATGAGATTTGCCCTTCCTGCGTGCTGCAGGATCTGCTGTGGAGGGTTGGGGTAGCCTCCACAGATTTGTGTGTTAGTGGGGTGGCCTTCAGGGAGGAGAAGAGGAACTGGAAGTCTACATGCATTGTGATGGGTTATCACTCTCGGTGAATGTTGACATGTGCCAGTAATTCCAAAGATTTTATGAGACCCATCGAAAATTGCTGACATTTTTAATATATTTGAATTCCAGAAGAACGCATTTCCTGCAGGACTCTAACTAGGAAATGTCAATATGCAACAACATTCACTTATTTTTTAACACTTGCTATAGCATATACACAAGCAGACATAGTCTGGAACAATGACATTTTTAGAGTAAATCTAAGACACCATTATTTCCCAGGTTTATGGGCTCAACTGTATTACCCAAATCCTTGCTTCTTGATCCCAACAAATCCTGCTCTTTCTCATCTGCTTTCTCAATTTCATCATTCATGGCTGGGGAATCTGTGAACCTCTTGATGTTGTTGGACTCCAATTCCCATCAGCCCCAGCCAGCATGACCAGTGGCCAGGGATGATGGGCGTTATAGTCTAACATCCATCTGGTAGGCCATAGATTCCCCATTCCTGGCATAATTCATCTGACAGAATGCCACCAGCTCTATAACAGAGATGGTGCCACAAATTTTCTGGAGAACTTCAAACTCCTCTTTGTTGAACAGCAGCTAGGCTGGGGGGAATAAATTTATATATATATTGCTGAATTCCCCAGTTTTTGTTCACTCATTGGTTTGTTACTATGGCTGCAAGAAGGTCACACATGGATCTCATACTTAAATTGGCCTTTGTCAGCTTCAACACCACCTGCAAATCAGTCTCGCTTGAGTCAGAAAGAGATTGTGGTGCCACACTTTGTATCTTGATGCCACTACAGTGGAATCTTGAAATTAAGAATCAGCTGGATGTGTTTATGGCTGGGGGAAGGAGTAAACAGTGGTATTCTGCAAGTTCAGCCGTTCTTTCCTGAGCCACCCTTTGCTGCTTTTGTACTCCTTGTATCCAGCTCTGTGAAGTTTCACCATCTCACCAGCAGTCCCCAAAACAAAATTCCATGGCTCACTCATTCTCTCATGCAGTATACACAGTATACGAGGATCAAACATTGGTGGGGTGCCCCCTTTGCATTCATCTCTGCAGTGCGGTGTTCTCTCATGTGGCTATAGCATTTGTAAATGGTGCAACCACATCCCCAAGGCTGATCTTGTAGGGGTTCTTGATGTAATGGGAAGGACTGACTGAGTGAAATGGCTAGATCAGTGCAAATTGGCCCTGGCCATGTGATGGCATCATGCACATCATGGCCCTGTGGGATTTTTTTGCAAGGAATCTCCTTTCCCCCACTGGTGCGTGAGGCTGATCTATCAGCAGTGTCCTAAGTGTGATTTTTATACTGCTTGGTTAATTTCTTTGGAATTCAGTTCTCTGGAGTGCTGTTGTATTTCATTGTTAAAATAAGACCTCGGCATACAACTTGTCCATTAGGATCTCATCAAGTCCTTTCTCCTGCACACATTTCATACCATCAGATGGCTCTGAATACCAGCTGCTGGGGAACAGCAGCTGGAGAGGGCCATTGGCCTCATTCCCTATTTGTCGGTTATTTCTGAGAGGCATCTAATTGGCCACTTCGGGAAGCAGGATCTGGGACAAAATGGACAATTAGTCTGAACCGGCAGAGCCATTCTTCTGTTCTTACAACAAGGAGTGCTGACATGCTATTGTATCCCTCAGCACTGGTGCCCCAGTTTCTAGTTTTGTGCAACATGCCCAATTATACCAGCAAAAAAAATGGTGCAGTTACACACAGCACTGCTAATGGCTCCTAAGCAAAAGCAGGGGGGTTTTTAAAGAAAAGTAATGCTGAGAATTGCAGCATGAGCTAAGCAGGACTGCTACCATTCCTCAGGCTGCAGTGCCTTTTGTAGCTGAATGTCAGGCAGAATTCCAAGATGCACAATATCTTTGTGGTAGGGGACCCAATATCTGTTGAATTTCTACCTGCCATTCAGCTGCCAAGGCAGCTGAGCGCTTTCGGAAATGGGGAACCTGTTCACATGCCCTAAATGCTTGAAATATGTCCTTGTTAACTGTCCATTTTGGAATTTGCCATGCTTGTGGAAAATTCAGTGATGGGGTAAAACACAAGCCAAAAACAGAGCAGTCAACTTTTCTGTGTGGACAGGGCCCTGTGCACTGAACATCTGGTTGCCAAGTAGAATGTATCTCCTGTGGGATTTATGCTCACTAGACAGTTTTTAAAATGTGTCTGGGGGCAATTTCCACTTGTTTCAATGGCCATTACATCAGATAAATCCCTTCTGGATTCTGTCAGTGCATTCTGATTCTCTCCTTGGGAACCCACCCATCGACAGTGAGCCATTTCAAATGCATTCACTGACATGGTACAGTCCTCTCATGAGACTCTACCACTCCAGAATGTGCAAGGGAAAATGCTTTCCTTGTCTGTGGGGAAAGTAAACATCAAAGAGATGTCCAGGCCAGCTCCCCCCATCCCAAGCCACTTTAAAGTGATACAATCCCATCAGAGGACTTGGACTTTGGTTCAAAGTAGTCACCTGTCTCATTGAAAGTCTCTATTACAAACACTACCTCGAGATAAAAGGAGAACAGCCTGATACTTGGGCTGAAATCCTGCACCTAGTTATTGCAACTGACAGGACTGCACCCCAAATCTAACATAAGGGGGGGTGTCAGGATTGCACCCCAAATCTAACATAAGGTGTTCTGTTTGGATGTGGAATTAGAACTTGGATACTTTTGTTTAGTCATGTTTAGTCCAGTTTTTTGGAACTGGTCTAGAAATGGTTGGGTGGTGATCTTCATTTATACCCGGAACCTAAAAGAGCAGGAGGTGGGACCATTTATATATGCTAGCTAATGCAGAGCTAACAAGTACTGATTCTTTTCTCATTCTGTTCTACTGCTATGTCTTTAGCAATGGCTTGATGTGCAGTAAATGGTGATGAGCATACATCTCCATGCCCTGAAAGCATCCTCTTCTCATTCCTATGTATCAAACTGCTGTTGAAAGCACAGTGATGGGGTGATTCTGCACTTAATCATAATAGCTTATGTGGTGTTTAGTTTTTGTTCCTTGTTGACAAGCTGTATCCTAATTTTCTGTTCCCCATCCTTTTACAAATCTGCTCCTTTTACAATGCTAAGAAAGTGTGTTGTCACTCCTAGGAAAGTAAGGAAGATCAAGAGGTGCTATGGAGGTGAAATACATCTTATAAGGAGCCAGGGACACCCCAAGATATGTTGTTGACACATCCTCTTTTTCATGAGTAGAGTCATCATAGCAATCCATAGTTAAAAGTAGAAGTCGGCAAAAGTGTCCTCTTTTTTGCTTTTCAAAATATGGCAACCCTATAGCCCTTTGCACAGAGCAATCCATCAAGATTTCTGAATTGTATCCACCTACTTTGGGAGATTTATTCTATCCTAGGAATAGAATAGAATCTCCGTGCATCATCCTAAACACATCTGTCCTAATCTCAGGACCATTTACAAATTGACTTTTTTGGTGGGTTTCACATGGATATTGCAGATGTTCAAACTAAGATTGCACATCTGGGCTGTACCAAATGGCTCTGGGACCTAAAACGGTCAGATACAACTCTTCTTGTGTATTGGACCACCCTATTGGGAGGCCAGGTTGCCAATGAATAGCTACAAAGCAGTGGTGAGATGGCATGATTTGTGGAATGGAAAAGTGGAGATTGGTTGAACTTTCTGCCACTTCACCACTTCTCCAATGCAAATCTGACCCTTGCCACTGTTGCTTTGCAACTGTTTGGTGACAACCTAACTACTAAAACCCATGTTTGTGGCTGATTGTCTAGTTTGGCTCAATCTTAACAGATTTCCAGTGATGTATTGCCATCAGATCACAAAACCCATTAAACTGAAAAGCAAGAAAAACTCAGTGTACACAAATCCACTAAAAGTCACTGCTTGTAAAAACTCATAAATGTTCTGCTCAAGTCAGTGTAGGGAGTTTCTTCAGTGACCTGATCCTGCTCTCAGGATCAAGGGGAAGAGGACACTTCATGCCTACGGATTGTTACTGCCATACCCATGGCAACTCAGGTGGAGAAGATTAGCGCTAGTTATGCATTCCTTTGGCCTTCACAGTTGACCTTCTCATTAAAGTGAATGGGGGGGGGTTGTGCATGCAAGAATTCCACTTGCACATCACACTGGACACACAGAGTTATGGACTGAGGCAAGTTCAATGCTCAGAGTGCCAGACCTTGCCAGAGTTCCTGAGTTCCTGGGAACACAGCAGCTGCCTTATCCTAAATCAGCTCAACATTGTCTACACCAGTGTTTCTCAAACTACAATTCCCATCATTCCTGACTACTGGTCTTGCTAGCTCAGGGTGATGGGAGTTGTAGTCCAAAACCAGCTGGAGACCCAAGTTTGGGAAACCCTGGTCTTCAGTGACTGGCAGTGGTTCTCCAAGATTTCACAGAGGGGACATTCCCAGCCCTACCTAGGGATGCCAGGGATTGAATTTGAGACCTTCTGCATGCAAAGAAGATACTCTACCCCTGAGTTATAACACTTCCCCTCCATTGTTCCTTTTATTGTTTGTGCCAAAGACAGGGAACAGCTTTTCCAGTCAACATGGTGAAAGAAGACCTAGCTGGCAGAATATGTCGGGTCTGATCCACTACAGATACAACTGTCTTCGTTAATTTGACCTCCTTGACCTCCTTGACTAGGGACTACTTGACTAATTTTACCTACTTGACTAGGGAGACTGACTACAAAGGAGGACTTCGATAGCTGTGCAGAAGGGGAGGTTTTGGGCAGGTGCAATTTTGTCATCCAGGTGTGGCAACAGCTACTTGAACTTCTCCCATCCAGTCATTAAAGGTGTAGGAACCAGTAGCTTCCATTGCTGCTGTACAAGGAGGAAGCAAAGCTTTTATATTTTTAAGAATTAAGGGCAAGGGCTTCTGGTTTACTCTTAGGAGTTCAATATGTGAAGCACTTTCCATACATAACCTAGTTTCATAGGTTCTTCTCTGAATCTGGGGGAATAGTAGTTGGAGCTGGCAAGAGGGAGCGATCCCTAATATCAAGCTACAATTTCCAGAATTCTTTGGAAGAGAATTCCATTGCAGTTCAAGTGGTCTGAGACTGAGCTAAGTCTGCAGTCTGTTTGGCTTCTGTTTATCATTTGCGCTGTGGGATGTGCGTAATGATGGCTGGTTTGCTGATGGGACCCAAGCAATTTTTTATTTAAGCCTAGTTATCGAGTACTGAATGGGTCGCTTGCCAGTTGCTTCCTGCTCCATTTGAAGCCTGCTCAAAGGCAGCCCAGATGTACATTACAATTTGTCCAATTCTGCACTGGGGTTTTGTAGTTCAGTGGGGTAGATGTTAGCCTTTTGTAGACAAATACATTTCAAGTAGCTGTCGGAAGAAACAACAACAACAACACAAACCCTAGAATGTGAAACTTTGTTAAATACCCAAGTGACATCAAACATCTACTGCCAGCAGTTCCGATAAAATGGAGTCTTTACACACCATCATTGCAGCATGTTGTGCTCTTTAAAATAATGTTTAAAAATAAAATTTAAAAGATAAAATTACCCAGTTCATAACAGTATACAGTATTTGTATTTTAAAGAAAATACAGCCACTCCCATGATTTATGCATTCATAGGCCTCTGTTTCTCAACAACCTGTTTTCCAACAAACGTCCTGAATTTTGTGCACAAAACCTTCTCGCAGTCTGCTAATTTTTAGCCTATGGTGCCTTCGGATTATTACAGATATTGAACAATTTGTACATACTGTAAATAACTGCCAAAAGATCACTAAGGCCAAATATTTTCTCCAGTCACTTTTTACTGCACTTGCTTTCTTATTGCTATTTAAGCTCTTTTATTCAGCTTTGTAACAGTTATAACGTTGTAGCCAATGCAAATGTTTACTTTCAATAAATCCTGAATTTGTTCAATGTGTGCCGAGTATCTGAGTCTTGCTTGGGAAACACTGCAAAATGCTTCAAGAAGCATGAGGCCTGGTCTTATGTGCTTTTTGGTGAGTAAGGCAGGAAATCAAACAGACCTTCAGCCAGGATCCCAGGAATCTTCCCTATGTCTGTGAGTCCACATTCAGATGACTAAACTGTCCCAGTTTAGTCTGTTCCTTGGTCATCTGGAATTTTACAACCCCTCATGAGATGATTTGTGGTAAAAAAAACCATGTGGAATATGTGCTAAAATGGTTTCTTTTATTTATTACATATAATGTATGTAGTGTTTGATTTTTAAAAAACCCAAGACAAAACCCAAAACCATTTAGTAAAATAATAAAATTATCAATAAAACAGACTTTCCAAGTGCCCCTATTTTCCAGGGATGACCTTGATTTAGAAGCTGTCCTGCTTTCTGATTTGATCCCAGAATGTCCCACTTTCCCTTAGGATATTTTCATTTTTATTGGAGAAATGTTGGAGGGTATTATCCAACCCCCAAGGAAACTATCCGACCCTCAAGGAAACTAAACCAAAGAGAGTGAGCCTGGCCCAAGGCTATTCGGAAGGAGAGGGATGATTTGAATTCACAGCTTTCTAAATAGATTTCATCCAATGGTTTCATACAGCACATGATGGTCCAATGTGGTACTGCATCGCAAATGTGAAGAGATTGCCTCGCAATGGGTATTGGCTTGCACTCAAGGATGGAAAGCAACCTCTCTGAAAGACCCAGGCAACTCTTGGAATGCATCTGCGTTTTGTCAGCACAAATGCACAGCTTCACAGTGGCACATCTGTCCACACATTTAATCGCAGGAGATTTCATCCTTGTTCAGCAAACTGCAGTTCATCAAAAGGCAATAGGAAACCTGAATGGCTATTTGGAAAGCGGTGTTTTACATCATAGTTTGACTTGACCACCTACAAGAATTAGTGGAAGTGGGACCACTAGCAGAGTCTGAAGCAACAACAGCCTGAGCCTCAAGGGATCACATCTGGAAAAATCCACTAACTCTTGACTTAAGCCCCATTTTAATGAAAGTCAAGAGTTATCATCAGCGGAACATGTTTAATATCCACTAGAATGCTGTTTTCCAGGCTTCCGGTAGTGGTTGCAGACTTTCCTTTTCTAAATTAGGCTTGCAGGCAAGAGTATACATCCGTCCATCACCACTAAGTAACCATGACCAGCTCCAGGAGATGTGGATCAGTGGATGATATGCTTTGTGATGACCTGGAGACTCAGTCGCTTCCTCCTCTCTAAAAGCCAGCCTTCAAAAGGTTCTCCCATGCAACCTTTCATGTTCTTGCTTTCAGGGAAGAACAAATTCCAAAATTAGGCTATGATCCCGGATCTCCTACATGGTGTTAAGATGCCTTCCTTTTCACTACTGGGCCAGCTCTGAATCTCAGCTGGAGGAATGATGTCCATGAGTCTCACTGCACCTCTGGTAATTATCTAAGAGATATTGGCAGAGTTTTATAGCACAAAATATTGACAAAGGTTTTGGAGAGCTTGGTTTGGATGCTACAGGAAGCCTTCCTCATCTTGTTGTAGATTTGTGGGGACTTAGCTCTAACCTAACTAGTTTGGTCAAGAAAATAAGCAAGCAATTGTATAATAGTTTTGTTTTGTGTCCTGGCCTGCTGTCACAATTTTTGTTCATAAAGCCTACATTTTAAAGGCAAGGATTGGGCTTTGTTGCTATTTCTTCTTTGCCTTCGGTGCATATGTGCAGAACGCATAGTGAGTGGCATCCATTCAATAGGTTTTCTTTGAGTAGAACTTACTTGGGTGCAACCCACCCTCAGTAAAGTGCCACAGACAGTCAAAAGATCTCTATATATGCAACACTAAATGTTATTATTGTTGCTTAAATGAAGTGCTGCTTAAAAAGATGAAATAATGTATTAGAAGCAATGAATCAATGGTCTCTCTCCTCTATACATCCCCAGCTGCATTCCTCTGGTACTTTCCCCCATTTCCCCTATAGGTAGTTGTTTTGTATTTCTGTTCTGTGATCAATTTTTAAGTATAAAAGCATCTTGTTAACGAGCTTCCAGTTCTCCGGTCGAAAGGCCTTGACTGATATTGCCGTAAGACAAAAGAAAATCTTATCAAAAATGGACTACAACTTTAATCCCATGCAGGTACATTAATTTCAATGGCTTTACTCTAAGTAGAACTTAAAGGTAAAGGTAAAGATACCCCTGACCATTAAGTCCAGTCGTGGATGACTCTGGGGCTGCGGCACTCATCTCACTCTATAGGCCGAGGGAGCCGGCGTTTGTCCGCAGACAGCTTGCAGATCATGTGGCCAGCATGACTAAGCCGCTTCTGGCGAAACAGAGCAGTGCACGGAAACGGCATTTACCTTCCTGCTGGAGTGGTACCTATTTATCTACTTGCACTTAATGTGCTTTCGAACTGCTAGGTGGGCAGGAGCAGGGACTGAGCAACGGGAGCTCACCCCGTCTCAGCGATTTGAACCACTGAACTTCTGATCGGCAAGCCCTAGGCTGATCAGCGCCACCTGCGTCCCTAAGTAGAACTTAGCTGGAGACAATCCATTGATTCTTTTTTTTCAACGATTGTGACTGGAGTTCCTCAGCCTACTGCTTTCTCCCCTTCTTTCTTCCCTCTCAGCTGTTGCTCACTAGGTGTAAGGGGAAACTTCCTTCCTTCCTTCCTTCCTTCCTTCCTTCCTTCCTTCCTTCCTTCCTTCCTTCCTGTGTTTTATTAGTGCATGCATGGGGAACCACTCAGTAATGTAGATGTGGGTGGGGAGCAGGGGAGTTGCAGATGAACCCAAGCCTGGTGCTGCATATTGTATATTGTGAAATTAATTTTATAATCATTTTCTAGCGAAGCTGGCCTTCCCAATGAGTAGAACCCAAGGCACAGGAAATCCACAGAGCAATAGAGAAATTGAAGAACACAACCCTGTTAAATGCTGGTTTCTCCCTAGTTGGCAGGGGGTAGGCTTTGTTAGAAATGCAGGTTGTTTCCTGGGTTTTGATGGATGGTGCTCTGACAGACAAAAAACAGGGGCAATTCACAGCGAAAAGCATCGCTTTAACAACCGCTGGCATACCAGTGACATTTATAAGAGTATTGGTCTACATTTTCAGGGAATTTAAGCACTGGGGAGTGCTGGGTGGATGGGGGAATAGAAGGAAATAACTGCTTTGCACATTGCAGGAGGTCGTAATGAGGAGCACACATGCGACATATTCAGACAAATCCTGCTTGTCACCATGTCCTCTTGGCCTCTCAGAGTAGCCCCCAAATCTCTATACAAGCCAGCCACACATAAAACTGCCTTGCATATAATCACATCGGGTCTTGCCCATCGCATCTGTGTTTCCTCTAATTCCTTCCCCCCCCCCCCAGGTTTCATTAAGTGGGAAAAACACACGCACATCAGCGTGCTAATAAAAGTGCTCTGCATTTAAACTGATCATTAATCTTCCAGAATGTGCAACCAGGGTAATAAAATATAGGATTTGGTTTAGATGGCCTTAGAGGCTGCACATGTCGGCCAGCGGGTGGGGGGAGGTTGGGAGGGGGAGAGAGGGACTCTGTCCTCTGCCCAGCCTACCAAGCAGCATACCCAAAACATCTTGCCAGATGTCTAAATGTGAGGCAGACATTTGCACAGGGCTCCGTGTACATATAAATACACCAATTATGTTTTGAAACAACATCAATGCCGAATTGCATAAAAACCGAATGGTGTGTTTGTTTGACATCTCTTCCTGGAGATGCAGGGACTGAACTCTACCGTTGAGCTACAGCCTGCTCATTGCTCTTTATTGACCTCACAGTGTCTGCCTGTTCTTTAAGCATTTAATAAACGATGCCTGTTGCTGATGATAGAGATTGATAGTTAATCACCCTGCCATACACCTAAGCAGAATCTCATTTAATTTACTTAAAATGTTGCATTCAGAATGAGCATCAGTGTCAATGGTACGGTTATTATTTCTCAATATTTCTATCCTACCCAGCCCCCTTCACTTCCTCCCACGAGCTCAAGGTGGCTATCTATGAAGGCTATCTAATTTTAGCTGTTCTACAACGCTGTTTCATAGGAATGGTAACCTGACCCAAAGCCTCTCACTAAGCACAGAAAACAGCACTAAACCTCCACTAGATTCTGCCATGTTTCCAGAAGCGGTTTAGCGTTGTGTCAAAGGTCACATCAAACACAAACATTTATCAGGTGAACAGGCATTGGGAAAATGGAGTGAAGTGAATCAGTGAATTGAAGAGGGAATTTTGGTAGGTATAGCTTGTCAGGTAGAGATGACAAAATCTGCACCTGCCAAAATTCCTTCATCTATGCAAGTATTATAGGTACAAATGCACTGTCCTCCTTTCACATTAGCAATGATCAGTGCTTCCCCCCCCCCCCGAAAACTATGCAAAGTAAGGGGAAAATTGTCTGGGGCAGTTTTTATAGTTCATATTTTACACTTGGGTGATAAACAGTGTTAGTATTTTTTGTTTCTTTGTTTAAAAAGGACAGAGAAAGGAAAGAGAGACACTTTTATCATAAGGGTGATATAAATTGGATTTTTTTCAATGGATTTAAGAAAGAAACAAATACAATCTGGAATGTTCCAGGACAGACCCAGATGATTGCAGAAGTTCTGGAATTATTATAGCAATTCCAAAAGAACTGCTATAACAAGTTACGGCATGAGTCAGGTAACACCTTTTTCCAGTGCTTGTATAAAGGGCACTCTCATTTTGACTCAAGAAAAGCACCATTTTATAGTTCAAATCGGGAAAAATAAATACTGCCCCTCAATGAGGCCAACCTTTCTTGAGTAAAACACCATACATCCACATTCCACACTACTTCACACATTAAACGCTCGCTTCCATCTGAGAATACTGTGACAGGAAATGAGGCTGCCATCGGGGTTGCAACGGAACTGATGATTCATGGTGCTAGAGAAGAAACTTAAAAATAAATAAATTAGTTTTTTCTCCCTAGATGTTTAGGGGTATGAGTACCCCTGTGTCCCCCTAGGAAAAAAGCACTGGCAATGATCCTGGCATCAGTGTCTCACATCTCAATATTCCATGATAAACTCCCCATCCAGAAAGTATTTATTTATACAGCACCTAGCTCCCTGTCAGTGCTATGGCAACCAAGCCCCACTCCTGGTATGATTTGGCAAGTACACTTGGAGAAATTACTACAAGGCGGAGGCCTTAGCTCGTTGTCTGTAAAATAATTTGTAAAATGGGGGTATTAGTCAACTGCTTCATCCCTGGGCTGTTACAGGTGAACACAATGAAAATGAAGACCACCAAGCACTTCAAAATGTAACAGTGCCATAAAAATAGCAAGTAGTTGTATAATGTGGAGCAAACACAAAGTTAGAGGGTTTAAATACTAGTAGAGTAAAAGGTAAAGGTAAAGGGACCCCTGACCATTAGGTCCAGTCGTGACCGACTCTGGAGTTACGGCTCTCATCTCGCTTTATTGGCCGAGACAGCCAGTGTACAGCTTCCAGGTCCTGTGGTCAGCATGACTAAGCCACTTCTGGCGAAACAGAGCAGCACACGGAAATGCCATTTACCTTCCCGCCGGAGCGGTACCTATTTATCTACTTGCACTTTGACGTGCTTTCAAACTGCTAGGTTGGCAGGAGCAGGGACCGACCAACGGGAGCTCACCCCGTCGCGGGGATTCGAACTGCCAACCTTCTGATCAGCAAGTCCTAGGCTCTGTGGTTTAACCCACAGCACCACCCGCATCCCAGCACTAGTAGTGTGTTTATTTAAATCCCTGTCTGGGAGATACTAGCTTTGAGAATATCACTTGGTATAGCTAGTATTTCCTCCATGCTGTCTTTTTGTATCTCCTTTCTCATATACTGAGGCATCGCAAACCTATACACTGAAATAGCACAGTCTGGGCAAACCACACGAGACTTGGTCTGTTTTTGTACATTTCCTCTTTACCGAGCTGTTTGTTCCTCCACTCCATGAAGAATGTATTTCCTTTTCTCCTTCCAAACTCCTTGTTTATTACTTAATTTATTTGCTTTGGTTGGGGAGGGTGGGAGGAGTATATTACATTTTCAGCTGTTTGCTTCTGTAAACTAATTTCCAAAGACTGGGAAACAAGGCCTCCTATGAGCAATGTCTCCTGAGAGGCCTCTCACCTTAATTTCTAGCCGTCTCCAGTGATCCCTGTGCCTTCTGCTTCAGTCTTTCCCAGCATCTCAGCACTTTCAGCATTTCCTGGGAATGTCAGATAATAGATAGTAAATGAAAATAGCAGAAATAGAGAAAGCCTTATATGTGGCAAGAACCATCGCCTTTTCAATGCAATATTGTTCTCACAGTCAGTTTTCCTGCACTTGGCAATTACCCAACACTTCCTCCTTTAGCTTGGTTTTGCAATCTAACTATATTTCTCAAATCTGTTGCGAGCCAGTTTTGTGGTTATTATCCAATAGGATTGCTATTGTGCACTCCAAACTTCCATGTGGCAGGAAGTTCCAGGGGCAGCATTGCTACTGGTTTCTTTGGAATGTGAGGCCACTGGAGAGTTAACAATGCATTTGTCTCTATTGCAGATATTAATACTGCACAGTTTGAAGTGAATGGAAGCATAAGAACTGACACCTTTTGAAAATAAAGCATTGTCCAAACCCATAAATATATTATTCAAAGTTTTACTGGCATAACTATTCAAAACAAAACAGAAACATCAAAAGATACATCCAAAAATCTTAGAAAATATGAAATAATCCAAACAGACCTATAAGCCAGGCATCAGCAAACTTTTTCAGCAGGGGGCCAGTCCACTGTCCCTCAGACCTTGTGGGGGGGGTGGTGGACTATTTTTTTTGGGGGGGGGGAATGAATGGATTCCTATACCCCACAAATAACCCAGAGATGCATTTTAAATAAAAACACACATTCTACTCATGTAAAAACACCAGACAGGCCCCATAAAGAACGCAGAGATGCATTTTAAATAAAAGGACACATTCTACTCATGTAAAAACATGCTGATTCCCGGACCGTCCGCGGGCCGAAGGCGATTGGGCCGGATCTGGCCCCCGGGCCTTAGGCTGCCTACCCCTGTCCTAGAGGATTAAGAGTTGCAGGCTGGTAAAGGAAGCAAGCTGAAAAGCCAGAGAAACAGAGCACAGTGCCTGATATCTTTTTGAAGGCTGCAACTATGGCATACACCATACCCTTTTGGGGTGTTGATGCTGTAAGCCCCTCCATCGTGGGCTCAGGTGTAAATAAACCATATATCACAAACACACCACAGTCTCTGCTGTGCCTCATTTCCAAAAGGAAACTTGAGCCCTGGGTGAGTGCCAAGAACCCCTGGAATCTCACATTGCTTGGAGATTGGGGTGGCACACAACAATATGAACTGGGAAGCAGGGGGAGAAATGTGCTTTTAAGCTACACCACTGTCAGCTGCTCTTGATCTTGGCTGAAGAGTCACAAGAACATTTCAATGTTTTATAAGGAATCATGCTGCTCAAGTAGGGTTTTTTTTTCTTTTTTCTTTTAAAGAGTCTGCTTAAACCTCTCCTGGCCTGTCACTCTGTCCTCAGCTTCAGTGTCTATAATCACATTTCAACATAATATTTATGGGGTTTCTTGCCTAGGGCATTAATAGCTTCTTGAAGATCTCTTCTTTCTAACAGTGCTATAAATAGTTCTTCCAGGGTTGGTCTTAACATTGCTGGCGACCTTCAGTAACGGATAACATTAGAATCTTAAGGGAAAGAAAGACTACCAGAGACAGTTACACAGAAAGAAACCAAGAACTATACTATGAAAGCACTGCAAAGACTGGATGACATAGAAAAGCATAATCCACTGTGAACTGCATGGTGCACTGCAGAAGTGACCCTCTAGGTGACTCCAACTCCCATCAGTCCCAACCAGCATGACCAAAGGTTGATGGGAGTTGTAGTCCCAAGAAAGCGCTTTTTCGGGGCCGCAGTCTTGCGTGGGTCTCGTGACTTGTGTGGGAGTGTGGCAGTTGGTGTCCTTGTTTTTTGTCACGTCATGTTGGAGGGCATGAAGTTTCTGACCCAGCTTCATGGCTGTCAACAGATCAGCCTGTCCTCTGGCAGCTGAGAGCTGCATAGGGAAGGAGACTTCTGCATATGTGGGCCATGAAAATATACATCATGATATGCCCCTGGTCATTATCTGGGCTTCTATAGATGCCCCCTTTGACTCTGTAGTGGAAGTGGGGATTGCAATTGGCTTCATTGTTACTTATTATTGTTCTGAAACTCTGTAGAGAATAAGGTGAGAATAAGGTCCCTCCAGACTGGTAATTTATTGTAGATGTATTCTGCAACAGGGACGTGGGTGGTGCTGTGGGTTAAACCACAGAGCCTAGGGCTTGTCGATCAGAAAGTCGGCAGTTCAAATTCCCTCAGTCCCTGCTCCTGCCCACCTAGCAGTTGAAAAGCACGTCAAAGTGCAAGTAGATAAATAGGTACCGCTCTGGCGGGAAGGTAAACGGCATTTCCGTGCACTGCTCTGGTTCGCCAGAAGCAGCTTAGTCATGCTGGCCACATGACCCAGAAGCTGTACGCCGGCTCCCTCGGCCAATAAAGCGAGATGAGCGGCACAACCCCAGAGTCGGCCACGACTGGACCTAATGGTCAGGGGTCCCTTTACCTTATTTTGCAACGAATACCTAACACAATAATAGTGTATTAGTGGCAGATTTTTTTTCCTGCTTTAATTTGTTCTGTGATATTTCCCCAATGCCACCACATAATTGTTTTCCAGGGGACGCTGTAGAGCAACAAAGCAGGAGAAAAATAAATCAGAACATGGGTTGTATAAAAAGCTACAGGATTTCTGACAGGGCTGGTGCAATAATCAGTCACACACACCCTTGTCTCCATGCATGAGTACAGCAACTCCAGGTCATGGGCAGAATGGAGTAGCAAATGCTTGAAGTCCAGCTCTCCAGCAGAGTTCAAAGGAAAACACACACACAGGCAGTAGAGTTCTTCAGTAATAGCTTAGTGAGGTTCAAAAGCACATAGGATCGTACTGGATCAGCAGCAAGGTTCAAAATTTCAGCTCATAAGAGCACATCTAGTTACAGAAGCAAAAAAACAGCCAGGATAGACAGAAAACAGAAAGAGAACATAGAACTGTGCTCAGTGACAAGTAATATATATTACCCACCTTGAGTGTCACAGATAAACAACAGCTGCGAGCATGTTTTTGAGAAAGCTCAAGAAAGTTCTGCACCCATAAAACTCACAATCCTTGACAATTTCAGCAGGATGTTACAGGTTAGGAACTGATGGGAAGTGTAGTAGTGTGGCGACCACAAGACATTCGTGACAATAAACAGTATTGAAAGTGGGAATGCGTGTGACACTGTGACTGCCCCCGTGGCATCAAAAGCACAATTCATCCTGAATGTGCAAGAAAAGGAGAACTTGAGAGGCCCTTAAAATAAATTATATTATATTAAATGCCTGTTCCTATTTGGGGTCAGGTGTCAAACTGCACAGTTACAGGTGAGAAAGAGCTCTTTTGGATACCTACTCCAAGTAAATTAGTGGTGCAATGCAATCCTATGCATGTCTACTCTGAATCCCATTAGGCTAAACGGGTCTTACTTCCAGGTAAGCACATATAGGATTGAAGCCTAAGGATGTTATATAATATGATCCGTTCATAAGTCAAATGCTGATGGGTTGCATACCCTCTATGCGCCTCTAATTCAGGGGTCAGCAAACTTTTCCAGCAGGGGGCCGGTCCACAGTCCCTCAGACCCTGTGGGGGGCTGGACTATATTTTGAAGTAAAAAATGAACACATTCCTATGCCCCACAAATAACCCAGAGATGCATTTTAAATAAAAGGATGCATTCTACCCATGTAAAAACATGCTGATTCCTGGACCATCCGCGGGCCGGATTTAGAAGGCGATTGGGCTGGATCCAGCCCCCAGGCCTTAGCTTGCCTACCCATGCTCTAATTTGTACAAGTAATAGATTGGTTGGTTAGTTTTTTAAGCCAAACACCACCAGCATGACTGAGGGCTGAAGACTGAAGAAGAAAAGATAAGATACTGAGCCAATCTAAGCGCTGGGAATTGGAAATTTCTAGCTCAAGTTACGCTGGAGCAGATGACCTATATATCACATGCAGCCAAACAGATTTTGATATACAAATAGATTTGTTTTTTAAGGATAATATCGCTTTGAAGGCAAGGCAGCTGTGTGGCAAGATAGGGAGAGTGTTCATATTTTGTTTATGAAGTGCCAAAGCCTATCAAGATTTCCTTGAATTTTTCATGCTTACTATTGCAGGGACACAGCCTTCAGCTTCCCTTTACCGGAGCCCTGCATGAATGGGATTTGAATCGAAAGCAACAGCCGCCGTAAACAATGACGTTCTCTATTAATTGCAGAATCGGCTTCGCTTTTGATTTCCTTAATGGGAGGGAGGCCTTCTAGGTGTAGCGGCTGGAAAACTCCAGGGAGAATTCCATTCGGCAGCTGTCTCCCTCCTGACATCACCTCTCAGCGACTAAACTTGCAAATGTTGCCTTGAATAAATCTGGCCAGGTGAAAAAGAGGGAAGGAGCGCACGCACGCACACACACACACACCGGCACCTTTAATAGTGGTGCAGGAGAGAGGATTTCATCTGGTGTAGCTTGACATGCAATTATTAAAGATGCAGAAACTCCATCTTCTTTCTCATCTGTCCACCTCTGGACACATAAAGGGGCCTACCAGATGTTTGATGTAGCTTTCCCATTTTTCACCCTCATGAAGACAGCGCAAACAGGAGCCTTATCACAGCCCTGATGAGCTATATAAAATACCGTATTTTTTGCTCTATAAGACTCACTTTTTCCCTTCTAAAAAGTAAGGGGAAATGTGTGTGCCTTTTATGGAGCGAATGCAGGCTGTGCAGGTATCCCAGAAGCCAGAACAGCAAGAGGGATTGCTGCTTTCACTGCGCAGTGATCCCTCTTGTTGTTTTGGCTTCTGAGATTCAGAATATTTTTTTTTCTTGTTTTCCTCCTCCAAAAACTAGGTGCGTCTTATGGTCTGGTGCGCCTTATAGAGCGAAAAATACGATACATGATGGGTGGGCTGCACTGGGCTTGGTGAAAAGCACTGCACACTGACCTTGATCCCTCCTTTTACCTTGCTTTTATAATTCCTGATGTCGTTTAATTAAACATCTGAGGGCGGTTTCCTCTTCAACTCCAAATGCCACTATGTCCTTGGGATCCCAATCAAGGAAGTTCTCTAGCACAGCATCCTTAGGTTAACACAAAAATTCCATGTCCTAAACCTCTCCCCGTCCAGATGGTGGACTTCCCCTTCATTCCAGGTTTCTAAGCAGAGGCTAAATGGCCACCTAGTCAAGTCCTGTAGCAGTGGGTGTCCCATATTGGCAAGGGGCTTGACTAGATGGCCTTTGAGGTGCCTGCCGGATCATGGATGATCATTGCTATGAAAGCTGTTGCTGGCTTCCTTCTGTCTTGGGAGAGAATGGAGGAGTGCAGCTTTGGGGGTGAGGCCAAGCTGTTGGAAGGTTGCAGCGCCTGCTGTGGTTGTAAAGACCGATAGGGGAGAGGCATGTTTTGTTGTGACTGGAGGAGATGAAGGCATCCAGTTGTGCTGCTGCAGATGCACCCTGACATTTCTTCTCTCTGCGCTCCTCCCAGTGGTCATTTCCTCTCTGGTCATTGCCATAGGCGCCGACTCCATGGGGCCTGAGGGGGCCTGAGCCCCCTCAAAAATTCGTTTGGGGGGCTCTGCCCCCCCAATAATTTAAGAAAAACAAAGCCACTCCCAATCTAGAGAGGGGGTGGGGTTGCGGGCTCTCGACCCATCAACAATCTCGCGGGGCTGACGTCAGCCCCGCGAGAAGTGGGGATTCCCCCTAGCTCATTAATATTCACCGCCCACGGCGGCAGCCAATCGGCTGCCGCAAAGGGCGGGCCCTCACAGGTTCACTTAAGGTCGGGGCAGCCCGGGGCTCGCCCCTTTCGTTCCCCCAGCACCAGCGGTTTGGAGGTCTTGGGCCCCCCCAATATTTTTTATAAGTCGGTATGGGCCCCCGCCCCCCAATATTTTTTATAAGTCGGCACCCCTGGTCATTGCTATGGATGCATGACCCAACTGCCTGTCTTCAGGCACTGTGGTTTTCTGCAAGAAATTCTCACATGGCAGGGTTAATGTTGCCAGCCTTCATGTCATGTCTGCAAACATCTTTGTAACACAGAGTTGGTCTACCAACAGGCCTAGCACCTGAAACCAGCTCCCCATAGAGCATGGTCCTTGGGAATCCTGCCACTTTCCTTTCTATGGACATGAACAAGCCAGCGTACACTTTGCTGAGACAGGAGTGCAAAGATGCTGGGATTGTGGGCTTGGGAGAGCACATTTTTGCTTGAGAATCTGTCCTGCCGTGTGATGCCCCAAATCTTCCTGACGCTCCTCGATTACCATTGCTCTACAGTTCAACAACAGGTGGAACGAGCATCCTGAGAACAACCTAACAAGTCACATAATTTTAAGGTTACAGCACTCTCAGTGTGCAGCCATGTTGGAGACCTAGATTACCGTATATGAAATGATTACAAGAAAGCAATGGACTACAGGTGTTGCCAATGCAATACAAATTCTCTGTCAGCCAAGAGATCATCCATGGGCACTGTTTGCTTGAGGCAGAAGCGATGGAACCGATGAAGGAATTCCTTCTATAGGTTCTGAGTACAGTGGTACCTCGGGTGAAGAACTTAATTTGTTCTGGAGGTCCATTCTTAACCTGAAACTGTTCTTAACCTGAGGTACCACTTTAGCTAATGGGGCCTCCCGCCACCGCCATACGATTTCTGTTCTCATCCTGAAGCAAAGTTCTTAACCCGAGGTACTATTTCTGGGTTAGCGGAGTCTGTAACCTGAAGCGTCTGTAACCCGAGGTACCACTGTTACCTGGTGAGACAGGGGCCAGACAGAGAGGCCTGGGCAGGGGAAACATCTGGGGGGCATTAAAGCATCTGAAGTGCCATAAGTTCTGCATCCCTGGTCTAAGTGCTTGTGGGATGTATAAATCAACCCAGTCATTTGTTGAATCCTTATTCTCATTCTAAACACACAGCAACGCAACTAGAAGCCATGCAGTGATTTATGATGAGCAAATCCGTAAGGTATTGTTGCATTCATCAAGTTGTCCACAAGAGGTCAGTGTAGTCCATACTTTATCCTTTTTAAAAAGCATCTATGAAGCTCTACCTCATGGGTAGGCAAACTAAGGCCCGGGGGCCAGATCCGGCCCAATCACTTTCTAAATCCGAACCGTGGACGGTCCGTCAGTGTGTTTTTACATGAGTAGAATGTGTCCTTTTATTAAAAATGCATCTCTGGATTATTTGTGGGGCATAGGAATTCATTAATTTTTCCCTTCAAAATATAGTCTGGCCCCCCACAAGGTCTGAGCGACAGTGGACCGGACCCCTGCTGAAAAAGTTTGTTGACCCCTGCTCTACCTTATCTTGGTAGCTCTTTAAACTGCACCAAAAGTAGCTTTGCAAAAAGACAAGAGTGGAACCACCGTAGCTGAAGAAACAAACCTGGGAGCCGATACCAAGGAACAAACCAAAGGAAAAGTGGGATATATTTTGTAAAGGAAGTAAAGGATATATTTAGTAAAAAGTGGGATATATTTAGTAAAGGAATGCATGCAACAAATATGGAATAATCTGGTGTGATGCTCATAGCTTTTCTGCATCAAAAATTGTGAGGGTCTTGGAGATAAACTCCTGTGAGGAAAAGTTGAAGGATCTGGGTTTGTTTACTCTGGATAAGGGACAATTAAGAGGTGACATGATAGCAATCTTCAAATATTTGAAGGGCTATTACATGGCTGATAGATTCAATTCGTTTTCAGTAACTTCGGAAGATAGGACCTGAGAGAATGGATTCAAATTGCCAAAAAGGGGGGGGGGGGTCGACTAACAATAGGAAGAATTTCCTAATGCTACAAACAGCTCAACAATGCAGGTGTGGAAGATAGAATGCTCTCCTTTGTGAGAGATTTTCAAGCAAAGCTTCCAAACAGTGGATTTCCTGCATCAGCAGGAGGTTGGATTAGATGCCCTCTGAGGTCCCTTCCAATGCCAAGATCAAATCACACTTCAAGTGCATAAAAATTTACATTTGTTAACAGATATGGGAACTAAAAGGCCAAGAAAAATCACTAATAAAATGGGAAGTGTAACCATCATTACAGAGGAATAACATAAGTTGCAATCCTAAACCCACTTGTGTGTTCAGACCTTTAAGCCTTTCCCTTAAATAAATTCAGACAAGACTCAAAATTTTGTTTATGGTAGAATTTAGGCCACAACTTTATTGATTACAGCAAGTGAGTGGTTGCATAGGCTTTGGTTCGACTAGCTCCCTGCACCGTTGCATGTAGTGCTGACCCAGGGCACCAGCATAGGTTAGCCTAGGGTGAACACCCGGATAGGCAGAAAGCCGGGAACAGGCTATGTCCACCACTCAGATGTCCCCTTGAACTCAGGCATGGGCACAACCCCCTCACAGGGTTGACCAAACCATTGAGTCCCTGGATTCCTTTAACAGAATACCCTTCACATAGGGATGGCGAGAGCGTTCCCCCATCCCTATCACCTGAACCAGAGCCTATCCACAACCTTACAAGTTGTGACGATTTGCTACGCAGCAGGCGAAACCCAAATGGCACCAGCCAATCAGCCAAGTGGGGGAAATTCCTGCTGTGCCCCTGTCCCAATGACAGACAATACATGACGACATAGCAAGGTCAAGCGCATGGCCCTAAATATAGGGAGAGGTGGGCGGGTGTTCTGATGCACATTTCGAAAGAGGAAGCTCTGGGTCTCTTGCATAGGTCCCTTGATCTGTTTTGCTTGCGTCCCATTGGTCTGATTAAACCCTACATCAAGGGACCTACCAATTGGGTGTTGTGGCTATCCAAACATACCCACCCACAACACAGGGTTTGGTTGCCAGGTCTCACTGCAACATGTCTCCCTCTTTAAGGAAGGATCCGATTTACTGTTGAACTAAGTGAGACTTACTTATTCAGAGGCAAGCAGAGAATTACACTCAAAGTGTACCTGCCCAGTCTGCGCAGTGAGCACAGCAACAAGGTTTTATTGTTTGGACTAATTTTTTTAAAAAATAAAATCTATTCCAAAGCACAGATGTGAAGACTGGAGGCAATGGAAGTGGTGAGAATGAGCAAAATTCCTCAGATGCCTACATCGGAGGTCTCCTGAAACAATGCCTCATCCACTACTAAAGAACTGGTCAGGGATGATGGAAGTTGTAGTCTAACAGCACTAGTCTCCTCTGCCTCCGCTTTTAAGACCCATGGAAATGAGAATGGAATTAACAAAATCCATTGAAATAAAATTCACATGGGCATGGATTCTTAGCGACTGGGTTTGTCATGTGAAATATGGAATCTGTTACATGGGTGTCACACAGTTAAAAGCATTTTTAGTCGATGACTCGTTGGATTAATTGATTACAAATCAATAAATGTGCACATTACCCAGGCCTCACTCTCCTGCCACTTGACAACAAAAGCCTTTAAGGTGGCTTACCCAAAATATAATAAATCATGACTACCACCGCCACAACTAACATTAATGCTAATGAAATCTAGTAAGCATATTAGGGTTGGGCCCAAATCCATCCTTCAGTTTCTTAAAAGTGTTCTTCCTTTGTGAAACTGGCTTCCGTTGTTCTGCCCCCTTCTCAAGGCAATTGAAGGTTTCCTTAGAATAAATGGGTGTGTGGTTTGGAGCTCACTTTATCATTGCTGGGGTGGAGGATGGAGGCAGGAGGAGGGCAAGGAAAGGGTATGTCCCTGGCCAGCCCAGTAAACATTTTTTCCAGCACTCTGCAACTTCCCTGGCTTCCTTATCTGAAGAGACCCCATGGGTGGGCTTGTCCTCATGATGGCATACCCTGGGAAGTGGGAACAACTGAGAAAGCTAAATTGAAGAGACCACTGGTGAAATGATTTGTAGAATGAAGGACAGGACACTCACAAACACCCCTTGGCTACATCAAAACTAACTTAAGCCTAAGGAAAGTCCTAAGGGACACGGGTGGCACTGTGGTCTAAACCACAGAGCCTAGGGCTTGCCGATCAGAAGGTCAGCGGTTCGAATCCCCTCAACGGGGTGAGTTCCCGTTGCTCGGTCCCTGCTCCTGCCAACCTAGCAGTTCAAAAACACGTCAAAGTGCAAGTAGATAAATAGGTACCACTCCAGCGGGAAGGTAAACGGCGTTTCCATGTGCTGCTCTGGTTTGCCAGAAGCGGCTTAGTCATGCTGGCCACATGACCCGGAAGCTGTACGCCGGCTTCCTCAGCCAATAAAGCAAGATGAGCGCCGCAACCCCAGAGTCGGTCACGACTGGACCTAATGGTCAGGGGTCCCTTTACCTTTACCTTTAAGGAAAGTCCTGCAACTGCCCTGTGGGAATTTAACCATCGTTTTCTCTCAATGTTGGCAATTCCTGGATGTAATTTATTTTCTCCGTAATGGAGATGGTAAAAGGAACAACAATACGCACTGAACTTTTTGTCGCAGCATTAACATTAGCAGGAGGCAATATCCGAGGCAGTTTTAGGCTTCAATCCAAACACCACCTACTTAGGAGAAAGCACCACTGAAGTCAATGCAACTTATTCTGAGTAGAAATGATTAGGATTGGGCTGTGAGTTCCAAGCTCAAAAGCCTGGTGAAATGAAACTTGTTCTCTTATCTCTCCCACAGAGCCAAAAGTGCTGTTCTGACATACCTCCTTCAGAGGGAAGTCCCACAAATAAAACTCTACTCCTGAAAAAGATTTCAGTCTCGTTCTCCCTAGTTTTGCCCCAGGAGCAGATAGCAGCCAAAGAAATATCTACCAATCTCATTTTATGGGGGCAGCATATACTCCAAGATTTCTCTGATGGAAATAGGGACCTCCTATTTCGTTGTTGTTGTTGTTGTTGGTTGAGTGGCTTCCAAAAACATAATAAAACATTAAACATTAAAAAGACCTTCCGTATATAGGGCTGCCATCAGATGGCTCAGGGGTCAGAAAACTCTCTAACTACCCTCCAACTAAAGGTTGTATAGTTACTTATTTCCTTGCCTCAGGGGTCACATAATTCCATAAGGTAAAGGTAAAGGTACCCCTGCCCGTACGGGCCAGTCTTGACAGACTCTGGGGTTGTGCGCCCATCTCACTTAAGAGGCCAGGGGCCAGCGCTGTCCGGAGACACTTCCGGGTCACGTGGCCAGCGTGACGAAGATGCTCTGGCCAAAGCCAGAGCCAGAGCCAGAGCCAGAGCCAGAGCCAGAGCCAGAGCCGCACACGGAAACGCCGTTTACCTTCCCGCTGGTAAGCGGTCCCTATTTATCTACTTGCACCCGGAGGTGCTTTCAAACTGCTAGGTTGGCAGGCGCTGGGACCGAGCAGCGGGAGCGCACCCCGCCGCAGGGATTCGAACCGCCGACCTTTCAATTGGCAAGCCCTAGGCGCTGAGGCTTTAACCCACAGCGCTACCTGCGTCCCTCACATAATTCCATACCCTCCAACATTTCTCTAATGAAAATACAGTGGTACCTCAGGTTACAGACGCTTCAGGTTACAGACTCCACTAACCCAGAAATAGTACCTTGGGTTAAGAACTTTGCTTCAGGATGAGAACAGAAATTGCACGGCGGCAGTGGGAGGCCTCATTAGCTAAAGTGGTACCTCAGGTTAAGAACAGTTTCAAGTTAAGAACGGACCTCCAGAACGAATTAAGTTCTTAATCCAAGGTACCACTGTAGGGACAGCCTAAAGAAAAGCAGGATATTCTAGGATCAAATCAGAAACTGGGACAGCATCTGTAAATCTGGAACTATCCCTGGAAAATAGGGACACTTGGAGGGTCTGAGGCAGCGAAACATATGTGAGCAGACTCTTCTTTAAATTTAATGTTCATTTCCCTTCTCCATTTCCCACTTCACTAGCTCCCCATAACTAAAATATGCTTTTTTAAAAAAGCCATCCCTATCACACCAAATCAACCTAGCCCACCTTGATTAATTGACTAAAACTTCTACTGATTAAAATGCTAGACTGAAAGCCTTTGTTCACTTAATTGGGAGCCATCCCTATTGAATGCAGTGGGATTTACTCCTGAGTATACATGCGTAGGATCGAGCTGCAAAGCAATGAAAGTGTGTAGCTTTAATAAATACGATCACAAAAGGAATAGAGTTGTAAAATTATGTTAAGATACCTTGGGCTCATAAATGAAGGAAAGAAAGTATTCCTACTGCATTGTCTATTTCTCTCAGGAATTATGAGTTTTGATTGTTTTGTCCTCTCTCCCCCCCCCCCCCCGCCGCCACCTTTTCTCTTGTATTTATCTAGGTGTCCAAGATGAAGAGAGCAAAAATACTCGACAAGAATAGTGGGTGATGAAGTTGAATAGAACTGCTTAGTGATTGACCATGGCAGTGGTCAAAATTCAGAGTGCCAAATCAGCTAACTGTGGCGGGGATTAGCACCCTGCAAAACCGCTGATTGATGAGCACCCTCCTATTCTTCGTATCCAACACAACATGACACTTTCTCCAGCCGGCGAATTTGAAACATGAGATTGTTGAATGATCTTGACTTGAAGGGGAAGGTGCTCTTCTAAGGAAAAGGGAAAATTAGAAACAAAAAGGCTTGATGATAAGCACCATGATTAGAGGGTCATGAGAATGATAGCACCCAATGAAAGGTTAGCCCTTAGTTTCCTTTTCTATACAGCCATCACAGGCCATCAGTACAACGTTATGCTGTGGCTGTGCATCTTTTTCTCTATGTGTCTCTGTCTGTTCCAAGGGGAATGTATCTCTCCAGCAATTGCTTTCTCTCTCTCTCTTTCTTTCTTTCTTTCTTTCTTTCCCAATCAAACTAATACGGCACAATCAAAGCAAGCCCCATTGAGTTAGGGATGGGTGGATCTGTCAATTTCAGTTTTTCTCGGTTTCTAATTTTCCCCACTCTTAAGTTGAGTCTCTGCATTTCCTCATCAGTTGTGCTTAAAAAAGAAAAACAGAAACCCTCCTCATGAAAATTCATCAATGTTTAGCACACATTTCTCCTCGTTTATGCAATATTTGCCTGCAGTTTTGCCTAATATGTTTATTTATGTCATTATTGATGCAGAGTAGATTCCAATGTATAGTTAGCAGAGTAACAACTTAAACATGTTGCACGATTCCCCCCCCCCCCGAAAAAATAGACCAGAGGCATTTCATCTAGCAGAGCTTTACTGCTACTGAAGGCAAATGAGCATAATGGTCACAAATCCAATATATTCAGATTCGGCACTGTCCATAATAAATCCAGTTGCAGCAGACTTAACTTAAACTTACAATAACTCCCCCCAATATAGTCTGCCCCCCACAAGGTCTGAGGGACAGTAGACATGCCCCCTGCTGAAAAAGTTTGCTGACCCCTGAACTAAACCTTAACACTACATACAGAACACCACACCAGAAGGAAGGAAAGGCAGAAAGAGTGAGCCAGGCTCCTTCTGGTCTATTATTATAGTCAGCATGAGCTTGACAGAAAGAGATAAGAGAACCATTTAAAACCAGCTGTACTCAACTCCTCTGAAGGAATAACCCAAACATCATGAAGTTTCTTTCACACAGAGAGGCTTCCAAAATCCTCTTGAATTAATTAGAATAGGAAAGACCAATCATGTTGGCGAAAGACGGGACTCCACAGCTTCATCTGATGCCACAGTGTTATAACTCATATAAAACACTTTTTCTTTACTAATGTAGCTGAGTCCCAGTTGTGCTGCTGCAGATGCACCATGACGTTTCTTCTCTCTATGCTCCTCCCAGTGGTCATTCCTCCTCTGGCCACTGTTATGGATGCACGACCTAACTATCTATCTCCAAGCATTGCAGTCAGTTCAGATTCCCACACAGCAGATTAGGTACGGTCACCTTTTAATGTGAACTGAATTGAACTTTCCCCCTATCCCTACTTTCAATAAACTGGAGAGCAGATGTTGGCATAGCATTCGATCATGTAACTTGTTCCACATGCCTGGTCATTTTTGACTCTAGATTCAGAACCAACAGTTGCTAAAAAGGAAATAAAACAGGTGTAACTTCTATGTGTTTTGGAAGGCTTGCCTAAACAAAAATGTTTAAGTAGGCATTGCAAAGAGCAGAGTAACAGCACCTGCCTGGTATAATTAGGCAAGGAGTTTCAAAGTAAAGGTTCTGCTACACTAAGATATATTTTTTTCCCTTGCCTTTTTTAATGGAAAGAGAACTAAAAGCCATACCACCAAGAAATCTTGCTTTGTAGATCAGTGCATTAAGAAATAACAGGGACCATTTCCCCTTGGATAGCTAGAAATCGCTTCAAAATTGTTCTCTTTTATATCATTCCTTCATCCTGAGGTCACTTCAAGAAAAAACAGTGAAACATCCAGGATTTATCTGTGGATCAGACATAGAATATTTTTGGAGTGCTGCCCTGAGCTAAAGTCCAAAAGATTATAGTTTTTTATTAGTAGAAGTAATAGTAATATTTTGTTAATTAGCATCTAACTTTCCTGGCAAATTTGCTTTGGGCCTGATGTTAGAGACAACTGCCTTTTGTATGCCCTCCCCACCCCCCACCCCTTACTAGACTACCACCTACAAAACGCTCTTAAACTAGACATAGAACAAAATAATAAAGGATTCCAGATGTTGGAGAAACAGCTTGGCTTGACTGAGAGGCACTATGAAGGTGGAAAGTACCATTTCGTTTCCTGGAGCTTTTGCACAAAAGATGCAAGAAGGCGCATGCCTGGAAGCAAAACCTGTCCAGCCCGTTATACACAAAGTTGTAAGCCCCATACGTTTGAACAACTCTATTGGTAAGCGACTGCAATGAGGAAAGAGGAGGGTGAAGTGACAGTATGAGGCATACATCATTGAATGGGCACGGCTAAACTGAAAGGATTCTGGAATTCTGCACTATGAGTTGGAGCCAGCCCAAGACTGCACTCCTAATAACATTGACTCAGATACTATACATTTAAAGCAGTACAGGCATCCCCCCCATGCACATTCTACTCACATGCAACTGCATATATGTGCAGGAATATTTTTTTTCCAGATTTTACAAACAATTATCAAAAATAAAAAGAGAATTCCAGAGAATCTCCTAGACTTCCTTCCTCCCCTTTGTGGGCCCTTGTATTAATCTTTTCCCTCCTGCATCTTATATAATTTACCTTAAAAACCATTGTAAACAATTAAAATTATTAGTAGGGTTGCAATAACACTTGTAGTTTAATGTTGAGATTTGGGTATAATGGAGACATAAAAGATTTGGATTAGCATAAATTTTCCCCATTCTTTTTAAAAATCCTGGTCTTTCAGGAAATAAATAAAGATAATAGTATACCGGGACGCAGGTGGCGCTGTGGGTTAAAGCCTCAGCACCTAGGGCTTGCCGATCGAAAGGTCGGCGGTTCGAATCCCTGCGGCGGGATGCGCTCCCGCTGCTCGGTCCCAGCGCCTGCCAACCTAGCAGTTCGAAAGCACCTCCGGGTGCAAGTAGATAAATAGGGACCGCTTACCAGCGGGAAGGTAAACGGCGTTTCCGTGTGCGGCTCTGGCTCTGGCTCTGGCTCTGGCTGTGGCCAGAGCAGCGATGTCACGCTGGCCACGTGACCCGGAAGTGTCTCCGGACAGCGCTGGCCCCTGGCCTCTTAAGTGAGATGGGCGCACAACCCCAGAGTCTGTCAAGACTGGCCCGTACGGGCAGGGGTACCTTTACCTTTAATAGTATACCACGAAATGGCGGGAAAGAGCTGGAAAGCCCTCATGCCTCCAGAGGAGACCTTCTCCAGAGCCTGAAGAGGACGTCAGCGAGGGCGGAGGAAGCTCCAAAGAGACCGGAGACACAGTGGGACTTTGTTTAGGCTGCTCAGCCTCTCCGCCTAACAGCTGACATGTGGGGTAGCTCAGCAGCTGCTGCTGCTTTCCTGTGCATCGTCCAGCTGGCCCCAGAGATTCAACTCTAGATATTTTGGTCTGGACTGGACAGAGAGTGTGAGAGAGAGCAGGGGACATGTAGAGGCTTTTTAGAGGGTGTTCCCCACTTTATGCAATTTCATTTTTTGGGGGGGTCACCATAACGTAACCCCTGCATAAGTGCAAGGAGGGGCACCCGTATCATACCACTTTAAACTGTACTGGCTTCCCCCAAAGAATCCTGGGAAGTTCAATCTGCAAAGGATGCTGATAGTGGTCAGGAAGCCCTCATTCCCCCTCACAGAGCTACAATTCTCAAAGTGGTTTAACAACCAATCTCTCTTCCCAGGAAATTGAATAGGGGCGTCCTAACAGCTCTCAGCACTCTTAGCCAACTACAGCTCCCAGGATTTTGGAGGGGAATCCACAACCTTTTAAAGTGTTTTGATGCAGCATTAACTGTATCATACAGATGGGGCATCAGAAGTAAGTCTCATCTAATTCAATGGGACTTACTTCCAGTCCCAGGTAAGTGGGATTAGGACAGCAGCCCAAGTTACTTGCTCCTAAGTGAGCAGAAATCAATGGGACAAGTTAGACATGACTTAACAAACCCCACTGATTTCAGCTGGAAATAAGTGCAACTAATTTACCCTCCATATTATGTGATTTTATTTATTTACTCTATTTGTATACCACTTATTCCCAGAACTGTCCCTAAGTGGCTTACCAAACAAACAAACAAACAAACAAACAAACAAATGGTTGTATCCAACTGAGCACTATCTTAGGGAAGACCCACTGAAATCAGTGGGCTGAGGTTAGCCATGTGCATTATTCCCTATAGGTCTGCTCTGAGTAGGACTAACGTTGAAGACAATAAACAAACACAATAAAGCCAGCACCACTACCACATCCCTAAAAGCATAATGACACACTTTGAAAAGAGTCCTGGAAATGCCTCAGCAGCCTGGCCACAAAGTCCCTGTAAGGTGGATGAAGGCTCAGAGGCACATATGGTCTTCAAAATGCAAATGATATAAGTTTCTCTCTGTTTACTTGCTGCACTTTATCCCATTGCATTATACTGTTTCTAAACCCATAGCAGAGACTATTTATAAACCATCACCCCCAAGGTCTTGCAGGTGCCCCGGACACTTGGAAACATATGGACCACTGATGCTCTCAAACATATGTGGATTAACCGCTTTGATACCAAAGATCTCATTTTCTGTCCCAGCTGGAGTTCTGTGCTCCCTTGCTAATCTGGGCATAGTGTCCCATTCTACGATGCTGTAACCAAGCCATTTAGAACAGTCTCTTCCATAAAAGCAAGGTAGAAACAGGGATAGGGGGATTTGTAACCCTCAAGATGTTGCCAGACTACAATGGCAAGAAAAGCTGATGAACTATACAGAATTGGCTAAGCTAACAGATAAACTAGAGAGAAGGGCAAAAAGGACTTCAAAAGAGTCTGGGAACCATTTACAGTTCATTTGCAGAAACAACAGAATGGACTGGATTCACTGGCAGGATTTGAATAAACGATCACAATTTCAGAGATATTTTAGAGAAATTATAAGGGATTTTATTTTTGTGTGGGAAAAGCAGGATACAATAAATAAAACTAAATAACTCAGCAGAAGGGGAGTTGAGGGAAGTCCAGAGGAGGGGAGGGAGAATAATTGTAAATAACATGATGAATGAGATTTGCATCATTATTTGTTATAAAATTCAAATATTATTTTTTAAAAAAAGATGTTGCCAGACTACAATTCACATAATTCTTTTCATTTTAATGCAAACCTAAATTCTCATTTCCTAAGACAATACACAAAGCAAAATACAGCTACCCGTTGAAATATCCCAATCTCTGGATTTGGCAATGCACTTCTCCAAACTCCCAAAATGTGTACAAAAATGAGTCTGGAAGCCACCAAGTTGGCTGGCTACCCCCATGGGTTGATGATGCATTTTGTCACTGATTGGCTCAAGTGTCATTACGAAAGCAAGGCTCACAATTTACAAGGCTTTGTCATAGCCATATGTTCAAAACGGAGCTAACCACATGGCTTGGAGACCACCCTAGTGAGAAAATGAAAGATTAGCGTGAAATGCCATTGCAGTCCCCACTGGAGCTTCCAGTTCAAAACCGAGCTGGTTCTTTATCACGACTTTCAATGCATAGTGTATATCATTTTCAGATATTTCACATGTGTTGATTATTCCTGGGAAGGCTTCCAAACATTTAGAAGTTCATTTCGGATAATCATCAAAAGCCTGGCGCATGGGAAATTTGTAGTCTGGAAATCATAGTGAAACTCTCACAAGCTTTCAATTTTCTTCCCTTCAATACTTCTTAGTTTTGCTTGTTTCTCTTCTATCTTACACAACAAGCAACACAGTGACTTAAAAGTATACATCTGCTACCAGACCTGACCACAGGGAGCCATTAAGCAGATCCCAGTCCCAGCCTCCTGCTCCACAGCAGGTTTACATCTGCTCTGTACATGTTTTGTTTGCATGAATATTAGATACAAAAGGAATGCAGGAGTTTTAATCAGATGACCAGCCTTGTTGCTTGGACATATGGTGGAAAGGAAAGTACCATGTCCAGTCTCCCTGACTGCCATCTCCACATGCTCCTTGGGTTTATGCAAATATAAGTTGTATGCACATAGATTCTAAAATGGGAAGCTCAAATTAATGCAGGAACACAGTGGATGCAATCCTGCTCCTGTCTAGGGCTGTATACACACCATACATTTAAAGCACACTTAAAGCACATCCCACTCACAAAAGTATCCTGAGAACTGCAGTTTTCTCCTCCAGAGCTACAATTCCCAGCACCCTTAACAAACTACAGTCCCCCCCCCAATTGATGGGCATAGCCATTCAAATTGTGTGTGTGCACCACATCATGTGATCAATTGTGGGAAAGTTGTGGGTAACAGGAGAGGATATACAGTGGACGCTCGGGTTGCGAACGTGATCTGTGCGAGATGCATGTTCGCAACCCGCAGCATTCGCAACCCACATCTGCACGGCTGTGCATGCACGGGTTGCAATTTGGCGCTTCTGCGTGACCGCCGAAACCCAGAAGTAACCCGTTCCAGTACTTCCGGGTTTCGGCGATCCGCAATCCAAAAAAACACAACCTGAAGCGGCTGTAACTCGAGGTATGACTGTACAGTGGTCCCTCAGGTTAAGAACTTAATTCGTTCCGGAGGTCCGTTCTTAACCTGAAACTGTTCTTAACCTGAGGTACCACTTTAGCTAATGGGGCCTCCACTGCCGCTGCACCACCACCGCACGATTTCTGTTCTCATCCTGAAGCAAAATTCTTAACCCAGGGTACTATTTCTGGGTTAGCGGAGTCTGTAACCTGAAGTGTATGTAACCTGAAGCGTATGTAACCCGAGGTACCACAATATTCATTAATCCTTCCTAACTTGCATTAGCAAGTTTCCTTATACATCAGAGTGCTTTCCCCCTTTTACACAACAGGAAGCTGGCTGCAGACTCGTGTGAGTCTTTTAAGATAATAAGCAATTCAATCAGGCTTGCCCGGATTGAGATATATTCTATTGTTCCTGGTCAGACCCCTTTGATCCCTCCTAAAAGAATAAAAACACAACAGTCTTATTCATAAGTAACAAAAAGAAGTTTTACTCATGATCAGGCAGAGCACAGTGTGATCCCTGAAGGCAGGCTTTAGGCTTAAAGTTACAAATATGTACAAACAGGTTTTCCCCATATGGGAGATAACCAAGGGACTGCTGGCTGACAGTGCAGCAGTGCAGTCCAGGTGAAGCAGGAAGCAGGCAGGTCAAAAAAGAAGGGAGGTGGCTACATGACTTGGTGTTTTACCAGGTCTGGAAAGGTCACGCCCACCTACTAGTCACATGCAAAGGAAAGGATGCTCCAGGCCAGGTGTAACAGGAAGTTCAGCTAGCAGGACCAACATTCCCCTGCATATATACTCTAGGCAAACAGGACGTTTTGTACTTGACTGCTCCAGAGGATTGCATCCCACATCAATTATGCAGGGCAGGGCTTACCTGGCCCACCCCCCAATATTTTATCCAAGTTGGCACCCCTGTGCTGATGTGATCACTTGAAAGCTGGTTGGCAACCTGAAATATACTCAGAGTCGAGAGTGGATTTCATGCTCTTTATTCAGCTCATAGTGGTGAGGAGGAATGAAAGTTCCCCCAAAATATCTGCTTTATATACATTATTTATACAATGGGCTGCACATGATTGGCTAATTCTGGGATTCTCCTGTAGGCCAATCAGGTTGTGGATTTACTTCCACCTGGAGCTGGATTGGGTGGCTCCTGCGGACCAATCATATTGCTGCATTGTTCTAGGACCAATCAGACTGCTGCATTCTGAATCCTATTGTTCTAGGATCAATCAGACTGCTGCATTTTGGATCCTATTGTTCTAGGACCAATCAGACTGCTGCATTTTGGAACCTATTCAACTCAGTACATAACACCACCGATGTTTCAGTAGAACCATTTCCCCCTGACGGAATGTGCAGCGCCGAATGTGCTTGAGCTGCCTACATAGCTAATTCACTGCGGATGCACCCTGGCTGAATTGATGCTCTCGCAAGGATCTGGAAAACATGCTTGAATTCAAAGTCTCATTTTGCATTTTAGGTGATTTGGAAATCGTAAAGGTTGAGTACAGTCAGCTCCTGCATCCTTCCCAGTCCCCCAAGCTCCCAGCCTCTCCCTAGGATGCCTGCCAATTGAATTGCAAATCTGGCAGGCCATGCTCAACTTCTTTTGAAGCCAGGCCACCCACTTCACCACCAACACTTTGCCTTGGAAATAACACCCATTAGGGAAGAGGAAGACCTCCTTGCCAAGAGGAGAGAGGAAACACACCTTGATTGCCAAGCAGCAATCTGCAAAAAGTGGGGGAGTATTTGGATCCAGGAGGAGGAAATCCCATTGTCCTTGAGGGATTATTTTTTTCCCAAAAACAGTAAAAATAAAGCACTTCAGCTCAGCCTTTGTGACCTGAAATCAGGGCTGCAGGTTTCAATTAGCACATATGTGCAACTCCAATAAAGATCAAGTCTGCACTGCAAATTTTAAATATTTTCATGGATGTTCAAACTGCCCCCAGTCAAGAAAACGTGGAAAACTGTCATTCTTTGGACGGTCGGGCATATCTAACACAGAATTCTTGGCATGTATAGAACTGCATCCCCACCAGTGTCAGCTCCAGGTTTGGAGTGTAGGTGGGGGCTTGGCAAAAGACTTTCCTGAGTAGCCACATCTTCTTGATTCTGTTGTTGACTTGCCCATCCTTGTAAACCAAAAATGACATCACCATCTAGGGCAGGGGTGGGAAACCTCAGGCCTGGCAAAACAGGGATTGTTGGTTTGACTGCAATAACATCCCCCAAAAGGAGCAGGGTAAGGCCAAGCAGAAGCTGTTTTTGTTTCCCCACTGTCCTGTTACTGGTCACTTACTTAGAGAGGGCAGGTGAACAGGAAGCAATAAGATGGTGCTCAAAGTTGCCTGCTTGGTTGCAAATGGTGCAGGCTGGCTCGCCCAGTTCATGTTGGTATCACCCGAGAGATAAAGTATGTTTGTTGCTTTTTTGGACACTTTGTTCCTGTGTCAGACGTGGTCCATGAGTGGAGTGGAACCACTATGCTAGCGGTGCAGTTGGCGAGGTGCAAACACACCAGCAGGAGCACCAGATTAGCTCCTTCGTATCTTTTGCACTGCAATGACCTCTATGCTCTCTCGACCCTCTTCCTCTGCCTTCCAGTACTCAACGTTGACTCACCTGCTGGAAAGCTACTCCAGCAGTTCCACCCCCATGTAGAGAGCCATTTCTACTTCCTGTACTGCCATTCATGTGCTGGACTATGGAACTGGAAGCTCAGGCTAAGGAGAAGTGTCCTCAGATGATGCCTCAATTCTTCCCCTCCATGGCGTGTTCTCATTCCATCTGTAGAATTTTGCTAATTTATGAATTGCCTTTCACATAAGTCCCAAGGCAATTTACAACCGTGCAATAAATATGACTAAAAATATGTTTGAAAACGATAAGCTCCCCCGCCTCTCAAGATAGATACTTCCGCTGGTGGAAAGATTGAAAGGGAAGCACATAGCCTTTCTCTGGCTAGCAGTGCAACACTAAGCCAATGCCAGCTATACTGGTGCTTCCGTCTATTAATCAGGCTGCCCTCTGAGTGATTTCTACAGGAAAACGACCAAACTTCACAACAGGCAATCAGAGCAAGGCGTCTCTCCTTTTGAGCACGCTGCAATCCAGAGAATGAAATATTTCCTTTTTAAAAAGTAACTCTCAACCACACACACAAACTGAAAACGTTTTTTAAAAAACAAAAACAAAAAACCCATCATTCAAAAATGTAGAGCTGCAGACGTTCCCATAATAGTGGTGTAGAAATTAAGAGCATCATACTAGGTGTCGACCACCTTCTCAAGTACTGACCTAGCAGGCTTGATTTAAAAGAAAATTTACAAAAATGTAAAAGGTTACAATGAATTCTTAAAAACAGGTGAATAAAATCAGCAAGAGCTAAAATGAAATACACTGGTACCTCGGGTTACATACGCTTCAGGTTACAGATGCTTCAGGTTACAGATTCCGCTAACCCAGAAATAGTGCTTCAGGTTAAGAACTTTGCTTCAGGATGAGAACAGAAATCGTGCTCTGGTGGCGCGGCGGCAGCAGGAGGCCCCATTAGCTAAAGTGCTGCTTCAGGTTAAGAACAGTTTCAGGTTAAGAACAGACCTCCAGAACGAATTAAGTACTTAACCCGAGGTACCACTGTAAAACAAATGTAACTCCTATGTGTCTGGATAGGCTTGCCTAAAACAAAAACCAAATATTTTAAACAGGTGATGGAAAGAATACAGCAAAGGGGCCTGCCTGATGTCAATAGGCAGGGAGTTCCAAAGGGCAGCTGCTGACACACTATTTGAACTAGATGTCAGGAGGAAATGGCAAGGAATCAAATTCTGGCTCACTATTAGAAGTTGCTTGACCGTGGAAAAGACAGTGTCATGGGACATGGTGGACTCTCCTTTGTGGAGAGAAAGAGGGCCTTCTCGGTAGTGGCACCCGCCTTGTGCAATGCCCTCCCATCAGATGTCAAGGAAATAAACAACTATCTGACTTTTAGAAAACATCTGAAGGCAGCCCTGTTTATGGAAGTTGTTTATGTTTGATGCTTTATTTTATTCATTTTATTTTTAATATTATTAAATATTAAAAACATTATTTTAACATTAATATTTTGTTGGAAACCACCCAGAGTGGCTGGGGAAATCCAGTCAGATGGGTGGGGTATAAATATTATTATTATTAGTAGTAGTAGTAGTAGTAGTAGTACTGTTTCATGTATTCTGCACTGTGGAGCCTGTACTGTGCCTAGGGTTGGGCTAGATTACTGCTAAGGTTCCTCCAAGCTCTACAATTCTGTGATCCTAAGATAACATTCCATGGGAATGTGCCCAAAACTTGCAGAAGTGCACAGGGGTGGAAGTGGGGGACAGAATGAAAATAAATAAAAGAGGGTGGGAGGAAGAAAAGGCAAAATGCTCCTTATTTCTGCTAGGTCCATTGCTAAATACTCACTTCACCATTAGAAATTGCTTTTAAATTTTACTGATGTATAATAATAATAATAATAATAATAATAATAATAATAATAATAAATTTTATTTATATCCCGCCCTCCCCAGCCGAAGCCGGGCTCAGGGCGGCTAACAACACTAAAACAGTATGACATTATAAAACATTATAAAAATGAATTAAAATCAAAATTGATGGCAACCATAAACTAAAGTTTTGTAAAGATTGCCAGAGGAGGGGGTCAGGCTGCGCCCTGACCAAATGCCAGGTGGAACAGCTCTGTCTTGCAGGCCCTGTGGAAAGATGTCAAGTCCTGCAGGGCCCTGGTCTCTTGTGACAGAGCGTTCCACCAGGTTGGAGCCGCAGCCGAAAAAGCCCTGGCTCTAGTTGAGGCCAGCCTAACCTCTCTGAGGCCTGGGACCCTCAAGGTGTTTTTATTTGAAGATCGTAAGTTCCTCTGTGGGGCATACCAGGAGAGGCGGTCCCGTAGGTACGAGGGCCCTAGGCCGTATAGGGCTTTAAAAGTTAAAACCAGCACCTTAAACCTGATCCTGTACTCCACCGGGAGCCAGTGCAGCTGGTATAGCACCGGATGAATGTGATCTCTAAGCGAAGACCCCGTAAGGAGTCTCGCTGCGGCATTCTGCACCCGCTGGAGTTTCTGGGTCAGTCTCAAGGGCAGCCCCACGTAGAGCGAGTTACAATAATCCAGTCTGGAGGTGACCGTCGCGTGGATCACAGTGGCTAGGTCAGGGCGAGAGAGGTAAGGAGCCAACTGCTTAGCTTGGCGGAGATGAAAAAATGCCGCCTTTGTTATAGCTGCAATCTGCGCCTCCATGGAGAGGGAGGTATCGAAGATTACACCCAAACTCTTAACGGACGGTGCTGGCACTAATTGCACCCCCGCAAGAGATGGGAGTTGCCCCCTCAGTCCCATGTCGTCCCGTCCCAGCCAGAGGACCTCTGTCTTCGAAGGATTTAACTTCAACCGGCTCCCAAGTAACCATACAGCCACAGCCTCCAAGCATCTGATCAGTGTGTCTGGGGCCGAGTCCGGGTGGCCGTCCATCAACAAATAGAGTTGGGTGTCATCAGCATACTGATGGCAGCCCAGCCCAAAACTCTGGACAAGCTGGGCGAGGGGGCGCATAAAGATGTTAAAAAGCATCGGGGAGAGTATTGCACCCTGAGGCACACCACACACCAAGGAGTGGCGGGATGACAATTCCCCCCCAAGCGCCACCCTCTGTCCCCGACCAGAGAGAAACGAGCGCAGCCATTGAAGGACTGTGCCCTGGATCCCCACGTCGGCAAGGCGGTGGTCCAGGAGTTCGTGATCGACCATGTCGAAGGCTGCTGACAGGTCTAGAAGAATCAGCAGCCCCGACCCGCCTCGATCCAGCTGCCTGCGGAGATCATCTGTTAGGGCGACCAGAGCCGTCTCGGTCCCATGACCAGCGCGGAAGCCGGACTGGTATGGATCCAGAGCTGATGTTTCATCCAGAAACCTACCAAGCTGTTCAGCAACTGCTCTCTCAATCACCTTACCCAGGAATGGAAGATTCGAAACCGGGCGGTAATTGAATAGATCTAAGGAATCTAATGATGTTTTCTTTAAGAGCGGGCGCACCACTGCCTCCTTCAGTTCCCCTGGGAATGTCCCGGTGCCAAGGGACAGATTGATGATATCCCCCAGGGGGGCCCGCACCTCGTCTGGACACGCTCTAATCAGCCAGGACGGGCACGGGTCGAGAGGACAGGTGGTGGGCTTTCCAGCTCGGGGGAGTCTGTCTACATCAGCTGGGGATATCCAGTCAAAGTGGTCCAATACTGAACCCGAGGACAGTCGAGGGGCCTCCAGTTCCTTTATTGTATCCAAATTGGCAGGGAGGTCATGGCGGAGCAACAAGACCTTCTCCACAAAAAAGCTCGCAAATGCCTCACAGCTGTGTGTCAGATTGTTATTTAAATTTGGCTGTCCTTCGAGGGACGTTAAAGACCGAATTATACTAAATAATTGCGCCGGGCGAGAGCTAGCGGATGCAATGGAGGCCGAGAAGTAGGACTTTTTAGCGGCCTTCACTGCCATCTCGTAGGTTTTCATAAAAACCCTATAAGATGTTCTTGAAGCTCCGTCACGGGCACCCCACCATACTCGCTCTAGCCGTCTGAGGTCCCGCTTCATTTTCCGGAGCTCCTCGGTAAACCAGGGAGCCCGGTTTCTGCGGGGTCGCAGAGGGCGCTTAGGTGCGATCTCATTGATGGCTGCCAGGAGCTGGGTATTCCAGGCCTCAACAAGCTCAGTCAATGAGTCGCCAGGGGGAGAAAGGTCCCGCAAGGCTTGACGGAATCTATCAGGGTCCATCAGCCTCTGCGGGCGAGCCCAAATTGGCTCGCCACCCAAGCAGGGTGGGGGTGGAACGTCAATCCTGGCTTTCAGAGCATAGTGATCAGACCATGGCACCTTCATCGAAGGAAACATGTAACTTTGGCTTGCACTCCCTCACTCAACTTTTACTGCAATGGTTGTTAGGTTGGGGTTTTTAAAAGTTTATTGGCTACATTTCCTAGGCAGCAAAGCATCACCAGTGTGAGAATAACCCCAGGTAGCTGTTCAGCTAAGGTGTTCAGCGGAATATTAACTTTCTCGGGATTTCATGGGCCTACATTTTAAGGTCCCTAAGTAATAGTGAGGCATCAGAGCTAAAAGGCTTGGTGAAGCCGCGGAAGTGAAAACTCAGGTTAATCAATTCTCATCAATTCTCAGCCTGAAATACAATGTTCACACTACAGGCTGCCTCCTCCCTTCTTCCCTTCTGTACTTCAAACAAACAGACCTCCTAGGAAAAGCTCGGGCCAGAAGCCATTTCAGAAACCTGTCTGCAGATGTGCTGCATTCTGCTCTCATTAGGATGCCCACCAGCTAAGGAGAAAGCAGGGAGCTCAGTGGTAGAACCTGTGTAGAAACATACAGACACTGGCATAGCTAGGGGGCTGCGGGAGGGGCAGATTGCCCTGGGTGGCTCTGGGCCTGCAGGACACCTGAGCCATCATGTCCCAAGCTGCCCGAGCTCCAGGAGGGACGCAGTCACTCTGGCATGTGGTCCAACCTCACAGGGTCCCCTGCCCCCACAGCACAGCACACTCGCCCTTGCCATCAGCGGGGCTTGCTATGCCAGCATACAGAAGGTCCCAGATTTTATCCCTCTTGGCAGTGAGTCCTGGAAGACCTGCTTCCTGCCTTGCAGGCCTTTCCCCACTTTGCCTGGGTGGGCACGGCCTTGACTGACTCCAGCTACAAAAGCTGAGGCTGCTGAACAGATTCGTGGGCTGGGGTGTCATTTTTTGTATCTCTATTTTAGTTCTTCTTCCAACTGGTGTGGAAATTGTTCGGTGTGGCTGTTTATTGTTTGATGTTTCATTTATTGTTTACGACTACAATGGTACCTCGGGTTAAGTACTTAATTCGTTCTGGAGGTCTGTACTTAACCTGAAACTGTTCTTAACCTGAAGCACCACTTTAGCTAATGGGACCTCCCACTGCCACTGCGCCGCCGGAGCATGATTTCTGTTCTCATCCTGAAGCAAAGTTTTTAACCCGAGGTACTATTTCTAGGTTAGCGGAGTCTGTAACCTGAAGCATATGTAACCCGAGGTACCACTGTACTTTTGTTACGGTTGCAACCAGTGCCATTTTTCCAGAAAAGGTGGTGCCAGAACTCACCACAAACACCTCAAACCTTGAGCCTGGTTTTGGCTTTGGAGAGGCGGTCTAGAAATCAGTCAGTTGACTGATAATCCTGACATCTCATATGGAACCTGGGAGAGATGCTGTCAGCCAGTGTAGACACGCTGAGCTAGATGTTCCAATGTCCATCAGTATAAGGCAGCTCCTTTATGGGAGGGTAGGACCCAGGTTTAGCTCCAGCATCTCCAGGTAAGATCAGTGCTGGATTAAACCCTGTGGAGGCTCCTAGGCAGTCGAAATCTCAGGGGGATAACACTGAACTAACAAAGCTTGATTGTAATTTTCTTTAAAGATCAAAGAAATATTTTGATCCGTTGTTGCAGAGCCCCTAAAAGACATGGGTCTCGTAGACAGGTGCCTGCTCTGCCTATTTAGTAATTTGGCACTGGGTAAGACCGGTGGTTCGAATCCCCACCACGGGGTGAGCTGCCCTTGCTCGGTCCCTGCTCCTGCCAGCCTAGCAGTTGGAAAGTGCGTCAAAGTGCAAGTAAATAAATAGGTACCACTCCGGCAGGAAGGTAAATGGTGTTTCTGTGCACTGCTGTGGTTAGTCAGAAGTGGCTTAGTCATGCTGGCCACATGACCCGGAAGCTGGCTGCGGACAAATGCCGGCTCCCTCGGCCTATAGAGCGAGATGAGCGTGCAACCCCAGAGTCGTCCAGGACTGGACCTAATGGTCAGGGGTACCTTTACCTTTACCTAAGATTTGGAAAGAGTCCCGACCAAATCTTGGTGTAATGAACCGAGCAGGGGTGGTTTAATCCCTGTTTGGGGATCCCACACAACCCGGCTCTTGGAGACCCCACCCATTTTAGTGTGTGTGTGTGGGGGGGAGAGAAATAGACCGCTGGGTTGGGCAGCAAAACCCACCTAACTCTGCTGTAGCACAGCCACACTTTATGAGCACGTTTCTTTGCTTAACAGCAGAAGCGAACCGTCCATTTGCCTCTCAGTCCGCTAAGGGACAGCATCGCTCCGCTCTTAATCGCCTGCTTTTTCTGAGCCACCGTTCGGGTTCCCTGGAAATACGCGCTCTGGCCGCTAAACCGCGCTGTTACACAGGTTTTCCCAGCCTCGCAGATCCAGCCTTGCGCACGATAATAGCTAGGAAACTCGGTATGTAGCAACCCAGAGCGCGCACCCGCCGCCCATCCCTACCCCGGAACGTCGCTCCTTTTTTTTTTTTTTCCAGTGGAGAAGCACATTTAAACACCTGTCCCATAAAGCGGCTCTTTCAATATGAACGATGGGGCTATTATGGGAGGAAAGGGGCCTCCTCCCACCCACATCCTATGGATTTTACAGCTTGGATCCACAGGTCTGGAGGTTGCATGCATCTCCCCCCACCCCGAGAGAGAGAGAGAGAGATTTGGGGAAATAAAACCGTCGCCAGCAACGCGCAACAATGGCCACATTAATCTTGCGCAATTAGCGTTATAACCCTTGGCAGCTCTACAGACGCGAAAAACAAAGCTTTATGCAAATAGACCCTCCTGTCTCCCATCCCCCCTTTCTTCTTCTGTGAGTGGAACTCTTCGCACCCCCGAACTCCCCCCCCGCACAACCCCCCCCCCAATCATTTCCCTCCCTCCCCTGTGTCTCTCTGGCGCTGCTTTTTCCCCCAGACTGTTTTAATGATACGGTACATTGACTAACTTAAAATTAATTATAAGGTTCTTGACCAAGAGAGAGAGAGAGAGGAGGAGGAAGAGGAAGAGGAAGGGAGTGGGAGAATCAAAGGGAGACAGGCTTGATGTGGGGTGGGGAGAGGGGAGGCTGCGCTATTCAGAGGGTTTGGTATTCAGAGAATGAGCCACCTGCGCTTGGCAGCGCTGCCCAGAGAAAAACGGACAGTATTGTGCGCACCTCGGGAGGGATGGAGGGCACTTGAGGGATGGATGGAGCCCGGCTCAGTTTGGCTGCTGATGCTGCGGATGCAGCGGGGAAGGAAGGCTTACAGAGGGGTGTGTGTGTCCTCCAGGAGGGCTTGCAGAGAGAAACGGTTCTCCGCGGGGTGCACACCGGTGCTTCTTTCTACAGGCCACCGGGATGAAAATATTTCTTGAGCGCCAGAAAAGAAGTTGCGGTTTAGATCTGTATCCAAACTGCCCAGGAGCTGTGGCGCAAAGGGACTGAGGGGAGGGGGCTTCTCTGCAAAAGTTTTTGGCTTTGCTGGGAACCGCTCCTGACCCAGGTGCCCCGTTGGCTCGTCGCTCCCTAGCGCGGCTAAGGAAAGGCTAGCACGACCAGGTCAAAGTCCTTGCGCCGTTTGTCTCTCTCGACTCCATTGCAAGGGGGGCGGTGGGGGGGGGGAGCACACAGTAAGATTCAATGGAGTGACCAGATTTTTTAAAAATGTGTGTGAGAGAAGTGGAGGTAGGACGAAAGCAGGGGCATTTTGTGACGGGGGTGGGCAGAGTTATAATTCTGCTTCTACAGGGAAAGTGGCACGCGGTGCCTTGCCTCTCTCCATAGAGGGTTCGTCTGAAATGAGGGATTGAAAGCGATGTGCCGGGACCGGGGTTGGGGCTGATAGTCAAAACAGGGCAGCGGAAAATAATCTCTGAATTTCCCCGCTCTTCTTTCCGGTCGATACTCAGATATTGTCTCTCTTCCTCCCCCCCCCCCCCATGGTTCTGCTGTCAATTGGCTTCCGAAAGTGGCGGGTTTTGCCGCGCAATCGGTAAGTATAAATGAATCTGATTTTTCCACCACCAAAAGAGAGAGAGAGAGAGAAAGAGAGAGAGAAAGAAGGAAAGAAGGAAAGAAAGAAAGAAAGAAAGAAAGAAAGAAAGAAAGAAAGAAAGAAAGAAAGAAAGAAAGAAAGAAAGAAAGAAAGACGAAGTGGACGAGTTTGCCTTCCAGCAGCAATTGAAACTGCACCTGTCCGCTCCGGATTGAGTTGCCCGTTTCCTCCCTTTGGCGCTGGAGGGGAGAGTTTGGGTGATTTGGCGCAGGGCCTTGATTTATCCCCTTTCTATCAGTGATTAATGCGGCTTAATTAGCTAATCTCCAAACCATTATTTACAGCTGGTGCGGACAAAGGGAAAACCTGATGAACCAGCACTTAAGTCGCTTTGAAATTATGGAGTTGGAGGAAGGAAACGGGCGTTGGGACGGGAGCCACAGAAGGGAAAGGCTCCTGATTTTGAACAATTTGGGGAAGGGGCATCTTCTGAACGCCCTGACCAAAGTGGTCGTGCGCTTCCGAAAGGCGACTTGCTGCCTTTTTTTAAAAAAGGAAGCAGCAAAATTGAAATGATCGTTCATGTGTCCGGCTTGCAGCTCGGGGCACTCCTTACCTACGAGTAAGTCCCACTGAAATAAATATGGCTTCCTTACTCTGAATGAGAAAACATGTAGAGGGACAACGGGCATCATAATCGGAGCCATAAACAGTGTGCACCGGTACTTTTGGATCAGTGTGCGAGGCGCGCATTCCTAGCTTACAGGTGTTTGACGCACACCAGAGGTATATAATTAGGCTCGTATAGGAGTGTGTGTCCCATCCATGTAGGTTCGGTAGAAATGGAAAATGCCCTTCCCTGGGAAATGCAAACAATTTCTAATGTATTGTAGTATGCATCTGTGTGTTTCCAATTTTAAAATCGCCTGTCACTGGCAGATTTCCTCTTGCCAGACTTTCTTCATGCGCTATCAACTATTTAAGATTTGTGACTCAGAATTGCAAAGCAGAGAGGGGCTCCCTTAAATTGCGCTCGCTTGTTTTTGGGATTTCTTTCTTTCTTTCTTTTTTTTAACTCTCCCTCCCGTATATCCCCTTTTGCCTTTCCTCTCTCTTCCTTCCCAGGCTTTGTAAAATCGCCAACTCGGTTTCAGATAAGAATCTCCGGCATCAGATCAAATCGAAACGACCCAAGGCTTAGCAGTGATGCGGAGAGTTGAGTCCTTCTCTCCTCGTTCGTTCCGTAGTCCGGCGCTTCTCCGTTAATCGGGAGCTCTCCCGCGTCAAATGCTCAGTTGCTTCTTCCGTCAGATCTGCAGAGGATGCGGACGCTGGCAGGGGAATGTGGACGACGGCGACGAAGTTATTTACAAGCAAAAGGAAGGAGTCTGCAATTCTCCGAACTCTTATTCTGGGACGCCATCCCGAACAATGCGCCACCTCTATAATTTTTTGTCTCCGTTGACTTCTAGTGACGAGAAAGGCACAGCCTGGTCTGTTCCCCCTCTTCTCCTCCCCGCCCCCCAGTATTTATTATTGTCATTATTAGGATTATCATTGGGATTGGTGGGGTTTTTTTTGTTTTAATTTGGTTTTTGAAAGCCTATAGGGCTTCTCTATTATTATTATTTAGGAGGGGGGAAATAATCTGAGCATATATATATATATATATGGCAAACTGGAAATTTCAGAAGAAATTTCTCGTTGTTCATAAAAAAATATTTTTTATTATTTTTAAGGGCCTTGAACTGGCGAGGACACGTTAGAATCAAACGCAAACTTTTTTCTTTTCCTTTTTAAAGAAAAGTAGAAGGATTCGAGAGTCGACGTGTTATCTGGACCAACCCAAAGCCAATGGAGATTCTTGGAATAGGAAAGATAAGAACGAGGGAAGGGAAGATATATCCAAATCTTGCTCAATCACGATTTTCCCCAAATGCTAAAAATAGGAAAATAAAATCTGGAAAGAATGGAGAACAGATTCCCCACCGACCCAAAACCACAATTCTCTTCCTCCTGTTCATCTTTCCTGGAAAACTCCCCACCACACACACGAGCGCGAGCGAGCGCGCACACACTCCGAAAGTAAATTAAAGACGAAGGCTTAATGGAAAATAGTGGATACTAAATAGAAAGGCATATACAGTATTGCTTCAGCGATAAAGGAGATGTCCTCTCCCAAGACCCAGTCAAAGTATTTGAGGCAGGGTATGGGTCTGCTTCGCCCCTGGCTGATCCAGAAATGTTTTAAACGTTCCGTAGTATTGATTTGTTTAGGGGGGGAAATATCAATAGGTCGCTTTTCTTAGTAGAACTTTCTCAAATGGACAGCGGCAGTTATTATGATCGCCGTCATCGTTATTTTCAACAACCAGGGAAAGGTTCTTTTTCAACTTCTTTCTTTCCACCCCCCCCCCTCTTATATTAAATTATGGGAAGTGAGAGTGCAGGAGCGGATGAGGGGCGGCGGGGCATCTGTTTAATTCGGAGCAACCCCGATCCGATTGTTCTGAGAGATGAATGGGGTGGGGGAGTCGTCTCCATGTTTGACGATTATTAATCCCTCCCTCCACTTTCAATTCTGATGGGGGGGGGCAGGAGAAAAAGAAGAAGAAATGGATTAGAAATGGTATCAAGAGGGATTATTCGTTTATATCAGCCAGATGGAGCCATACGGGGCGATTGGAAAGCAACAAAGGGGAGAGGATTTTTATTATTCTTTTTGGAATGGTTAGGAGGAATTATTTGCGGGGGGGTGGGGGAGATTTACAAACAAGCAAGCCACTGAGTTGTTGCAGAGATGGCGAAAGGGGAGTGAAATGCCTTTGGTTCCTTTAACTCTGTCGCTTCCCTTTAACTGGATATAACTGTTTACAGAGAGAGAGAGAGAGAGAGAGAGAGAGAGAGAGAGAGAGAGAGAGAGAGATGGCGCAATTTTGGATTTAAAGCGGGGTAAGCGACAGAGGATCTCTCCTCCCAAGCACGCATCTCTCTTTGCTTGGGTTAGCACAGGCTACTTCTATTTTATCTCCCCATCACCCCCTTCCCATCATTATTTTAAATTAAATACAACCCCTGGAAAATGTTTCGAGTATCATCTACTTAGGACGAATACAAGTTGGGGGGGGGGAGCGGAGAAGGGATGAGGAAGAGGGGAAATCCATTCAACCACCAGTGACCTCAGAATGCACCTGCTGATTGGATACAAAGAACTGGGGGGTGAGGAATTAAGAGGGAGACCCCCCATCTCCAGCCCTCCCCTCCACCATGCGGGCTTATACGATTACAAGGGGTGGGGGATGATAGTTAACCAAAGCCAACCCAAAACGTCCTTCAAAGCTGATATCTATCTATCTATCTATCTGTCTATATTTATATCATCTATCTATCTATCTATCTATCTATCTATCTATCTATCTATGTATCATCTATCTATCTATCTATCTCTATCTAAAACTGAGATAATATAAACTGAGGAATATTTTTTTAAAGAGAGAGAGGGAGAGAGAAGCCTTCGATAAATAACAAATCTTCTAAATCCGAATAAATTGTTGTTGTTGTTCTTGAGGGTCACGGGTAGGGTTTTTTGTTTTTGTCCCCCCCACAACCTCCTCCTGCTAATTCACTCCAAAAACACCCAATTGAAATAAGCCGCACCACCCCACAAAACAAAACTCTCTCCGGCGCTCGCAACAAAAATGCACTAAAGGGATGTGATCTTTCGGGCTTAAAATGCTTTATTGATTTAAATAATTGAAGCATTATTTGGATTTGTTCTGACACCGACGCTGACTTAAAGATTTCTCCTCTTATCGATCGTTGTCCCGGCGCAAAGAAAACGCTGTCCGATCTGAGCAGGAATCCATCTATCTATTCCCTCTCTCCTTTCTGCTCATATGCAGAATAAAAATAATAATAATGCGCTTATTTATTTGTTTTTATGTCGCGTAGTCCCACCCCCTCTTTCTACTCTTTCAGTGGTAAATCATCCCAATTAATCCCTTCGCCGCTCCCCTCGCCATAGAGCCTCTTATCTTCGGTGCATCTGCTTTCAGTTTGCACGTTCAGTGAACTGCGGCGGACAATAGTTGCAGGGAGGGCGGGGGAGGAAGGGGAAAAAATCCCTCAACATAGAGGGAGGAGAGATGGCAACTCCCCAGCTGTGTTCCATTTCGGCCGCGAAGGAAAAGGAAGACGCCCCCTCCGCCCAAAGATCCCCTCCTGCTCCTGGCCTGCGCCGGGAAGCCACCCCCAGGCTGTGGAGGGACCTCTCTAATGGGGCGGAATCGGTGGAGGTGGTGCGTCCGCAGGAAGAGCAGCTCGGGCCAGTGGAAGTCTGCCCAAGGTGGGCTTCAGACCCAGGAAAGGATGCGAATGGTACCCAAAAGGGAAGAGAGCGCGCGAAGCTGGTGGGGAGCGAAGGGGTTAAGTGGGCAAGGAGAGGGAGGGGAGAAAAGTAATCGAACAATGAGGGTGTCAGTATATTTGCCCCCCTCCCCTACAGATCCGACGTTGCGACTCTGCACTATCCAGTTCTTGCACATTTATTCCCTTTAAGTCTGCCATATCCTGCAGGCTTTAGCCAACTAAATTCTACTCAGAGTAGAACGCACTGGATTTAATGGACCCAGTTTCACCATGTCCATTAATTTCAGTGAGTGTATTCTGAGTATGGCTAACATGGAATGCATGGCAGCCAAAACATCTTTCCTTCTTTCTTTCTTTCTTTCTACAGCCTCCGGCCAGAAGAACTGTTTTGACTACTTTCTCTAAATAAATACTCGAAAACAAACAGCCCACCAGCTTTTGGTTGGTTCCCCCCCCCCCAAACTATGCCTGCTCTCCCATAGGTTTCTCCGGAGGGAATTCCCATTGGACGAGAGGGAGGCATTGGAAACCCATCGAACGTGGCTGTCCTCCTCCTTCTCCTCCCCCTCCCGTTCGCTTCGGAAGGTGCCAATTGCGCGGTACCCTAGAAAAGGCAGAGGACCACGGCATTCTCTGTTTGCGGGCGTTCCCTGAAACATAGACAGATGGAGGGGTGGAGTGTGTGTGTGTGTGTGTGTGTGTGTGATGTGAGGGAAGAGGGAATCCGATTGTCTGTTTCCACACACACAAACACCCCCCCCCCCCCTCAGCGCAGCAGATCTCGTTTTGGCCTGGAAAAGGCGGTCTAACTCCACTCAAGTCCGCTTGGGAAAGTAAAAGCTTATAGGGCGGGGTGGGGGGAGGAGGAGGAGGAGAGAGATGCATGTGGCTTTAATAGCAGTGAAAGTATTACAGAGGGATCAGATTAAGCGAGAGAGGGGGCTTTTGAACATCTGTCTAATGCAGCCAATAGAGATGACATTAGTGATATTGGAGGGAGAGAGGGAGAGGGAGAGGGAGCAACAAACAGATCGAGCCGGGATTATGAGAAACCCTCCCAATCCGATTAGTCCCTGCCCCTCTTCTTTCCCTCTCTCTTTCTCTCTCTCTCTGCCAGCCGGATCCTAAACCCAGGGAAGACTAGATTGGATAATAACGTGCTGTTAGCACCCTACGGTTGGGTTGAGGCTCTGCAAACCCAGAGGCTGGAGGAGAGAGAGAATAACTCACAAATGATGCTGCAGCGGGTGAGACAGAGGAGCCCGGTCTCATCCCGCCCAGGTACCCTCTTGCCTGCAGCGGAGCGTGGAGGGTCAGGCTACAAGTCGCCCCGAGCTAAAGAATATTAAGAAGAAAATTCTTCCCGCTAGAGTAGAGGGCTCCAGCGTTAACTTCCAGGCAGGGATGTTGTAGCTTTGCCCTGCTGACTATTCTTTCTAAGGCAACCTTTCTATGTGTGGGGGCTACCTGGCGCCGCCCAAATTTTGCTACTCTGATTCCCATCATCCTTGGCTGTCACAGCCAACTTTGGTCAGCGATGGTGGCGATATCTGAAGGACCACGAGCGAACCACCCCTGCACTGATATCTTGCTCCTATACATAGAGGTTCTGGCCAAGTTTCCTTGGTCAGTGGCCATAGAGCTTTTAGCCTGGCTGGTGGTGTACTGACCTAGTTTGGAAGTAGGTCTCCGAGACCCAGCCCCAGAACACCCCCCCCCCAGATCTCTCCCCCCCCCATTATCCTTTTAACTGAGCATGGTGCAGAACTGAACCTGAAGTTTTCTCTATGCAGATTAGTGTGGTGAGGGTGTCGGATTAGGTTCTGAGGGACCATGATTCAAATCCCCACTTAGCCTTGAAGTTCACTGGGTCACCTTGGTCTAGTCACCAACTGGCAGCCTAACCTACTTCATAGGGTTGTTGTGAGGGGAATATTGGGGTGGGGGGCTTGCACACCCCCTTGGGTTTCTTGAAGGAATAGTGGGATATAAATGCAGTAATAAAAACCCCCACAAATATATAAATGTACTGTAAACTGCCTTGTGAAGGACAGCGTATAAATTTAATAAATAATAATATTATTAATACTATTAATAATAATTAAATAATATTATTATTAATAATATCAATAATAAAGGGACGTGGGTGGGTTAAACCACAGAGCCTAGGACTTGCCGATCAGGTCGATGGTTCGAATCCCTGCGATGGGGTGAGCTCCCGTTGCTCGGTCCCTGCTCCTGCCAACCTAGCAGTTCAAAAGCACGTCAAAGTGAAAGTAGATAAATAGGTACCGCTCCGGCGCGAAGGTAAACGGCGTTTCCGTACACTGCTCTGGTTCACCAGAAGCAGCTTAGTCATGCTGGCCACATGACCTGGAAGCTGTACGCTGGCTTCCTCGGCCAATAAAGCGAGATGAGCGCTGCAACCTCAGAATTGTCTGCGACTGGACCTAATGGTCAGGGGCTCCCTTTACCCCTTTAATATTAATAATGTGCCCTGCTCGGAGAATGACCTTTCTCATGAACTACAAATGATAGAGCCAACTGCTGGAAGGGCCATGGTTCCTGCTGAGAGGATTTAGATTTCCATTGTCATTTCAATGATGCTCTGGCTCCAGACTATGTGCTCTACCAGGCTGATGATGGACACTTTAAAGCAACCGTTTGGAGAGGAAAAAGCACCTCTAGCTGCGGCGTATCCGTGGCAGAACACTTTGTCACCCTTTGTGTGTCAATCAGCTCTGCTGTGCCTACGCTGGCTACTTTTGACTGCAAACTCCGCTCAGGTGGTGTTGTAAAAAGGAAGCCCGAGATGGGACCTTCTTTCAGCAGGGATGTTGTTGTTGTTGTTTAGTTTAGTCGTGTCCGACTCTTCGTGACCCCATGGACCAGAGCATGCCAGGCACTCCTGTCTTCCACTGCCTCCCGTAGTTTGGTCAAACTCATGCTGGTAGCTTTGAGAACACTGTCCAACCATCTCGTCCTCTGTCATCCCCTTCTCCTTGTGCCCTCCATCTTTCCCAACATCAGGGTCTTTTCCAGGGAGTCTTCTCTTCTCATGAGGTGGCCAAGGTATTGGAGCCTCAGCTTCACGATCTGTCCTTCCAGTGAGCACTCAGGGCTGATTTCCTTCACAATGGATCGGTTTGATCTTCTTGCAGTCCATGGGACTCTCAAGAGTCTCCTCCAGCACCATAATTCAAAAGCATCAATTCTTTGGCGACCAGCCTTCTTTATGGTCCAGCTCTCACTTCCATACATCACTAGTGGGAAAACCATGGCTTTAACTATACGGACCTTTGTTGGCAAGGTGATGTCTCTGCTTTTTAAGATGCTGTCTAGGTTTGTCATTGCTTTTCTCCCAAGAAGCAGGCGTCTTTTAATTTTGTGGCTGCTGTCACCATCTGCAGTGATCATGGAGCCCAAGAAAGTAAAATCTCTCACTGCCTCCATTTCTTCCCCTTCTATTTGCCAGGAGGTGATGGGACCAGTGGCCATCATCTTCGTTTTTTTGATGTTGAGCTTCAAACCATATTTCAGCAGGGATACAAAATGGCAATCATGTAATATTGTTGTTGACGTGTTGCATCAGACGGCTTTAAAAAGGGAGCCAATAAATTCATGGAAGTTAATGGTGACTAGCCTTAATGGCTATACAATATACATTCTATATCCAGTCTCAGAGTCAGCATACCTTGGAATACCAGCCACTGGGGAACAGGTGCAAGAGAGGGCTATTGTGTTCCTTGTGGACTTCTCAGAGGCATCTGGTTGGCCACAGTGGGAAACAAGATGCTGGACTAGATAGGTCTTTGGCCTGATCCAGTAGATGCTCTTATAGGGTATCCTCTTTCTTGGAGGCTTAGCATGGGCAGCAGGCTAGAGAGAGGTGGCACTATGACCACTTCTCACTGGCCCAGTATATGCAATCCAATACAGTAAAGCTTCCCTTTTTCTTACCCCTCTTAACCAAGAAATCAGACCACAGACTGGAAAGTAAGCATAAAATATAATTTACTTACTCAACAGTCTTGCATTAGTTTTCAGCTACAGCAGCATTAAAAACTCTGCAGGTAGAATACTTATATTTACAGTAAAAACAGGCTCAAGCCTGTGCCTGGGACTGGAGCAAGCATGGGGCATGTCTGCCCTCACAGCTGGTCAAGGGAAAGGGGGAGGAAACAGAATGTTAGATATGTTCCTTCCCTCCCAGGAGAATTGGGGAAATGACATCACACAGAGCCCTCTCTACCCACTACATTTTCTCTGGTTTGTGTATCTGCCTGTCAGCAATGCAGATCTGTGGTATTAGTGCCACAGTATGCATTTGTTAGGTTTAGCTGCTAACCTTCCACAAGCAAGTAGAGCTATTTGCAACCTTGGCATCTCGTCAGCTATGCCCTTAAAATGCCAAGAGTCATTCTCTTCCCAGCACTGGTTCCTTGGTGGAGAGCAGGAACAGACTTTGGTAATATGACACTCTGAGCAAGGACAAAATTTGGCATTGAGTAGGTACCTGTACAAATGATGTTGTTGTTTTGTCTTGCACCCCCTCTGCTTGGTGGCCCGTGGGTGGGTGGGAACAGCCTGCATCAGCCTACATCCAGTGGTGCAGAGTGGTGTAGTAATGTAACATAACAAGGGCACTGCAAATATAGCATGCAGACTACAGACATGCACCAGAGAGCCTTGATAGGCTGATAATCCCAAGCATGTTACTCTGGGAGTTTAAGAACATCAATCTATCCTTTTATAGGTGAAGGAAATGCCAGTGTAGCACAACACTAGCACAGCCAAAATAAATCTGTTTACCATACAAAGCAGTTCTTTCCCCACTGTGATCCTGTTTAATAATAATAATAATAATAATAATAATAATAATAATAATAATATCCAGGAGGGTGGCCATGTTAATCTGTTGTAGCGGAGTAAGTGTCTTGAGGCACCTTAAAGACAAGCCATTTTATTTTGGCATAAGCTTTCTGGTACCACATTTATCAGATGCACGGAGTGTAATCCTAAAATAGCATGTTGATATATTCAGAGAGTAGCGAGGGTGAGGAGATATAGAGATGTCAGGTCAGAGGGAAAATAAATGCAGAGAGAACAGACAGTGATGACTACCGGAAAACAAAATAATTTAATAACAATAACAAAAATCACAGCACACTTCTAAAGAATAGGGGTGGGGAATCTGTGGCAGAGCAGTGGAGGACTCTCTATACATGATCAATAACTTATCGTGGTGCAGAGAGCACTTTGCACGTACAGGCATGCAGGGTCTCCATAGAAATGTTTTTAATTCTTTTAAAAATGTTTTTAATATTGTGTATTCATGCTGTACCTGGCCCTGGTACCTTCGGGTTAAGAGCAGGAAATAAATAAGAGCAATTAATGTGTGTTGGTCCAGGTGGAAAGCCCACTTCTACCTCTATTCTACACAAATGAATGAATAAGTGAATAGTTTACAGCAGCCTTGGCTGACCTGGTGCCCTTCGGATGTTTCTGGCTGGGTAAGGGCTATAGCTCAGTGGCAAAGCATCAGCCTTGCATACAGAAGGCGCCGGGTTCAATCCCCAGCATCTCCCTGGAGAGCCTCTGCCAGTCAGATGATACTGAGTATGATGGGCCAATGGTTTGACTCAGTATTAGGCAGTTTCCTGTGTTCCTCTGACTACAACTCCCATCAGCCCTAGCTCCCACAAAACTTGGTTCGTAACACCCTGGACTGTATCAGCTTTCACCAAACTGGTACCCTCCATTCTTTATTTGCCAATGGTCAGGGAGGATTGGAGCCCAAAAACAACTGCTGGCAGGGGTGCCGTGCTTTGCTGCTTGAGGTGAAACAGGAAGTGCTGCCTTGCCCTCCCACTGCCACTGCTGCTACCATGCCTGCCAACTCCGCTGCTGGAGGCAAAGCTATGCTGGCATCAGTATCAATTTTGGGTGAGATCTTAGCCAAATTGCACAGGTTCTTTTGTTCTCCACAAGCACTAATATTGGTGCTGCTTCTGTGCTGGCAGTGGAGGAGGCAGGGCAGGTGGGGCACTAATGGGACTCCCGCTTTGGGGCTTCTGCTCCCTGAGGCAACCACGTCAGTCTACCTAAGGGCTGGGCCGGCTCTGAATCCAGGGTACCAGGTTGGGGAAAAGCTGGCCAGGGTTTCTTTCACACTAGTACAGTGGTACCTTGGGTTACAGATGCTTCAGGTTTCAGACGCTTCAGGTTACAGACTCTGTTGTTGTTGTTGTTTAGTCGTGTCCGACTCTTTGTGAACCCATGGATCAGAGCACGCCAGGCACCCCTGTGCTCCACCGCCTCCTGCAGCTTGGTCAAACCCATGCTGGTAGCCTCGAGAACACGGTCCAACCACCTCATTCTCTGTCGTCCCCTTCTCCTTGTGCCCTCCATCTTTCCCAGCATCAGGGTCTTTTCCAGGGAGTCTTCTCTTCTCATGAGGTGGCCAAAGTACTGGAGCCTCAGCTTCACGATCTGCCCTTCCAGTGAGCACTCAGGGCTGATTTCCTTAAGAATGCATACGTTTGATCTTCTTGCAGTCCATGGGGCTCTCAAGAGTCTCCTCCAGCACCATTATTCAAAAGCATCAATTCTTTGGCGATTAGCCTTCTTTATGGTCCAGCTCTCACTTCCATTCATCACTACTGGGAAAACCATGGCTTAAACTATACGGACCTGACTCTGCTAACCCAGAAATAGTACCTCAGGTTAAGAACTTTGCTTCAGGATAAGAGCAGAAATTGCGCGGCGGTGGTGTGGCGGCAGCAGGAGGCCCCATTAGCTAAAGTGGTGTCTCAGGTTAAGAACAGTTTCAGGTTAAGAACAGACCTCTGGAACAAATTAAGTTCTTAACCCGAGGTACCACTGTATCTGAACGTCAGGCTGCTGAATTCAAAGAAATTCATGGACACTCCAGATTCTCCAAGTGTTCCTCTTTTCCAGGTATAGTCCTGGATTCACAAAAGCCACCTTCGTTTCTGATATGATCTCGGAATATCCCACTTGTCTTTAGGACATCCCTATTTTCATTGGAGAACTGTTGGAGGGTATGTTAGGACATCCCTATTTCATCGGAAAATGTTGGAGGGTTGAATTATGCAACTCCACTGAGCCAAGGAGATGTGTAACCTTTAGAAGACATCTGAAGGCAGCCCTGTATAAGGAAGTTTTAAAAAACATTTAAAGTTTTATTATATGTTGGAAGCTGCCTAGAGTGGCTGGGGCAACCCAGTCAGATGGGTGGGGTATAAATAATAAAATTATTATGATGATGGAATAGGGCGTCCCTATTTTCATCAGAGAAATGTCAGAGGGTATGACAGTCTCATCTTTTTCTTGAGTTCATCTACCTGGAGGAACTACTTCCAGGCCAGATCTTTGAGCTGTTAGCGAGAGCAAAGTGCAGCTGTGCCCCTAAAGCATGGATGACTACAAATGATGAATGTCCCTCCTTGAATCACCCTCAGCAACAGCACCTCACATTTACAAGTTTTATTCCTCAGTCTTCCTGCCAGTAAGCTGTACCACCCTGAATCATCTATCCCAAGTATGACTCAAAGGCTGATTAGCATCTAGCTCATGAATTACAGAAAAGGATGTCCTGATTAAAATTCACAGAAGTAATTCGTTTTTTGCAGAGGTGGCAGGCGTCTTCGCTTTACCTTTAAAGAGAGGAGGAGAGAGAGAGGACGAGATCAGGAAAGAAATGACAAGCTCCCTCAAGGGTAGTTACTGTCGCGCACAGGAGGGAGGCCCCAGAGTTACACATTTGTGTGCACAGGCAAAGCATGAGTTTGCAGGCGCATCTCCAAAAAGCACTGCACATCAGCTTCATGTTTTCTAAGTTATAACATATAGTCCACATCTATCTCTGAGGAGGACTGTTGTCATACGACTGCTGCCTCTTTCCCCACTGAATGCGCCTAGTCACTTGATCTTATTAGTCTTTGCAGTAATATGCACCAAAGTGACGATGGAACAAAATTACAGTGGTACCTTGGGTTACATACGCTTCAGGTTACAGACTATGCTAACCCAGAAATAGTGCTTCAGGTTAAGAACTTTGCTTCAGGATAAGAACAGAAATTGGGTTCCAGCGGCGCGGCGGCAGCAGCAGGAGGCCCCATTAGCTAAAGTGGTGCTTCAGGTTAAGAACAGTTTCAGGTTAAGAACGGACTTCCGGAACGAATTAAGTACTTAACCTGAGGTACCACTGTATTTGATTGTCCAGTGTGGGGTATTTGTCATTTCCAAGGGGACAAGTCAGAACACGAAAGCCTGTAGCCAGGAATATTGCAGTTAGGAGGTGGGAGAGTCCACTGAGACAGTGCGTTGTAGGAGCAAATGTCTGTGCAAAATACCTATATGCAAGTATTCTAAGGTATTTAAATGAAATTTCTTTGATTTATGGAGGATTCTGAATAAAACTACATTCGATTTTGTACATGTAGACACACCAAAGCTAAATGATATTTGGTTGGTTGTTATCTCTCAGTGTAACCTACCTCACAGGGTTGTTGTGCAGATGAAATAGGGAGAGAAGGATCCATGTACTAGTATGTGAGCTCTTTTGAGGAAATGCAGGACAAATGTTAATGATGAAGATGAGTTATATTGTATATGAGTTATATTATATTCTAGAAGGCATATAAATTTGAATTAATTTTATTTAGTCATTTTCTTAATAGAATCACGTTGTATTTTAGCAGTGTGCCATATAACCTGGGACCAGGTTACCTGAAAGACTGCCTGCCCATGTATAGACCTGTAAAATCACTTAGATCATCTTGGAAAATTATATTATTGGAACTGAACCCTACAAAGGCTGGTCACCTGAAAACAAGAATCTTCTGCTGTTGCTGCTAAACTGTAGAACACAGCCCCTTTGCCATTCATGAAGTAGAAACCACCTGTTGCTCTCCTCCCCATCTCTGAATTGTCAAAATTCCCATTTTATTTGCTTTTTAAAATTGTGTTTATTTTATATTGCTGCTTTATGGAATTTAGCTTCAGTGTTTTTGCTTTAATGATATATTGTTTGTCTTTTAGATTGTACACTACTGCTCAGGGCAGCTAGCAAAAATTAGATCTAAGTCTGCAAGTCAGCTGGTGTCTATGCTTCCTAAGCTATTTTGGAGAAGGAGCTAAGCCATTTGGGTTATCCTCAACATGATGAATTGCACTCAGAAACGAACCTGGTAAACTGGTGCAGCCCTCACAGCTTAGGTGTAACATGACCCTGCTAGCATTTTTTGCTGATGGATTCTGGACCACTTGCTGTTGGAGGGAAAATCAGTAGATATGAGAGTTAAGAAAAAGAACCCTTGGGTAATAGCAGGTAAGAGACAAAGGCAACACTAGAAACATACGAGTATGTCTGCTGAATTCAGGAAGAACCTCCATCTGCCTCCTGTAAGTTCCCAAGCCTTGAGATCCACTGCACAGTTTATCTTGGATGTGGCTCCCAGCACATTGCCCTGAAGGGAATGTGGTCCTCAGGCTGAAAAGTTTTTCCATCCCTTTCTTAGGACTAGGGGGTAGAACCCATGGCCTCCTGATATAGTAGGACTATATCATCACTGACCAGTGACCACATTAGATGGGGCAGATGGGAGCTAGAAGTCAACAACATGGGAGGGGCCTATAGGGTCACCCACATAACTCAGAAAGCAAATGATTTAACAACATTTAAGATCACACCATATTAACTTTGTGAAGGATGAGTAGAAAATGACAGAGCACTCTTACAAAAGGATGAAGTCCTTATCCTTCTATATTTTGAGAGTCCGTATTGCTGCTTGTCAAACAATGGATCTGGCAAGTCTCTGTTATTAAGCTGAGCCAAAGCATGTTAGCTAAGTCATAAAAATCCAGGGCTCTGATTCTTTTAGGAACTTAAATGAATTGATTATCCACTGGTTTTAATTATATTTGCCATTGTAATTTGTTATTATTCCACTGAATGCTTTTGTGTGTGTCAGAGGCTGGCCAGCAAGGCCAGCACACCCATGAAGCAATGTGAAGTAACCATATCAGGTGGCAGGATCCACTGGGGCAGCAGATCCCAATATCGGTGCCCCCCTGGCTTTGCCCATGGTCATGTTGCAATCTGTCTCAGGTGCCAAAATGCCTTGGGTCAGAGCAGTGGTGAAGCTGCATGCTCCAGCACCAGGGGCAGAGAGCAGGCGGGGGCATGGCTGGTGCACGTCCTGGGGACATGGCATGTGTCCTGGGGGCGTGACACGCGTCCTGGGGGCATGGTGTGCTGCCTATGGGGGTGTGCGCCCAGCATGGTGGGGGGATGCGCGGCGCATGTTGGGGGGTGGCAGCCCTGATGGTACCCCCCTCCCCCAGGGCAATAGGTTTGAACTCACCATTATGTACCATATGTTTCAATGTACTTGCCTGATCTGTGCTGTATCTTCCAGGAAAGCAGCACTGGATTTAGGGTGGTGCGGGTTGTTCCCCCACACAGGACACTGAGCCGAGGGGGCAAAAAAATTGAGAAGATCCATAATTGAGAAGATCCATTTGGGGACGCCAAATTTTGGCTTCGCACAGGGCGCCATTTTATGAAAGATTACCAAAGTCTGCCCCTGCATCAGTATGCACTTTGAAGGGGAACCTTTTGCAGTTCAGATTGTACTGAGCTGAAGTCTCACTCCAAGAGTAAATCACCTCTCTGCCTTTTTGACCCTTGATCCAGAAAACCTTTGACACTGCCAGTTTCTCCTTCTCGCATTATTTTAACAGCTCCAGATTGCTCTAGGTGGACCTATTCTAAACTTGGTTGATACAGGTTTGCCTCAACCCCACCAGGTGAATCCCAGGTTGACCCGAATCACCCTGATTGAATTCAGGATTTGACTGGAGCCATTGCATAGCCTTCATAATCAAAATAAAGGCATCCAATCATTGGCATTGCCCAAATGCCTAGGAACGCATTCTTGAGAATGTCAAGGGAAACTAAACTTTTGATAATACTGGAGTTTCTCGGGGTGGGTTTGAACTATGCACACAGTGGTGTAGCATGGGGGGGGGGGCTCCAGGGGCAGTTGCCCTGGGCGCAAAATTCTTAAGGGTGCAAAATTTCAACACCTGGTGCTGCCTCAATACAGCTACTTGCTTCTGGTGTTGAGCTTATCCATATGAATCAGGAAGTGACCTCTCCACTCAATGGAATGACTTCTCTTTTCTTATCTCTGTGGCTGTGATCTCTTGGGTGACACGGATGCCATTAGGCAGTTGAATGCACATGTGTACTCTGTCCCTTTCTCTCCCCCACCCCCCATCCACACAGCCCCATGTGCTGGTAACCCATGGTATACCACTGTGTGCACATTCCCAGGCTGTGAGTGAATTTCACCCATTTCCCTCCTCACAGCCATAAAAACTCTTTGGTGGCCCTGGGTAAATTCCTGCATCTTGACCTCAGTTCCCCCTTTGTACAATGGGACTATTAAAGACCTGGCTTGCATAACTGATTTGAGGATGGATGAGGAATGAATTGTTGAAGTGCACTGAAGATAAGAGTTCAGCTATCTGGAGCAAAAAATAAATAAAATCCAAGGAGCATCACTGCCATCCTACCCTCAGGTCCAAGCTGCAGCTTTTTTCTGCAGCGTTGCTATAATGAAAATATTTAATTCATTTATAATATTTAGAATGTCAGCCCCAAAGTCCATTTGATAACATAAATTTTGTGTTATTTATGTGGCAGACACTTAAGGATTTAAATAATTCTTTAAAATATTTACATTTTTGTCTCCTGACATCTTGTTTCACCCCGTGTTTTATAGGTCTCTGCTTCTATTTGATGTAGGCTTCAACCTTGAGATTTATAGTTCGACACCTCGCAACAAATTTTGTAAATATTTCATGGGGGCTTGATCCTTCAACATAAACACTCCTTCCTATTGGGGGCCCTGAGGAAAGCCAGACCTCCTCATTTATTATGTGATATCCCAAAGTCTAAAGGGATGTTGATCTCTCTTTTCCAAGAACATCTTCTTCAATAAGAAAAATGGAATGTCACCAGGCTAAGGTGAATCATAATAAATGTTATGCCTTGGCTGACACCGGAAAATAAATCAAAGAAAGTTGTGAGAAATATTGGTGACTGCCCCCCTCCCCTCCGCCAAGGTTTGGATTGGCTTTATAAATTAAACACTATGTGATGACAGCATTGGGGTAGTAAGTAAACCAGTTGGGAAGATAATCACCATAGTAACCAGAAAAACCCGTTAACCATCTACAACCAAAATAGCACATCTGGGTGTAACTGTTTAATATAGTAGCAGTGGTAAAGAGTGCTTTTAGCTGATTAAAAATGATACAGAATAATTAGAGCATAAGCGTGTTAGATAGTCTTAGTCTGGCAATGGGGGAGGTCAGGAACCAACGAACAAGAATAGAATGGGTTTGATTTAGGATCTGTTTTCCTTGTGGATGAAATCCCATTTTTTCTAAGTGTGCAACTTCTGAAGTCTGAGTTGGGAAAGGAAGACTGGATTACTATGAAAATGAAGGGACTTGGTCTCATTTTAGCATGACATCTATATGAAGGAAGAATTGGGACTGGGCAGGGCCTTTTGGGATTCACATCCACCCTAATGATCTTTCAGATGTGTTTGTGGTGGGGGGGGGTTATTTTTTTGTTTTAGTTTTCTTGTGTGTTTTGTGTTTTTATGTTGTGGACTGCCCTGTGTTATTCAGATGAAGGGCAGTATACAAACAAACAAATCTCATGAACTTTACTATGTCCCTTTGCTGTTCACTCCGAAATTCCCCCAAACCTCCCCTTCAGGAACGTTACAGAATGTAATAGGCCATTCTTTACTTGTATGACCACAGAGGCTATTCTTTCACCTTGTCCCTTTAACAGTTCTTGTGCATTTAACAGTTTTATGACAGAAATAAATTCAGTAGCATGGAAATGCAGTTATGGGGAAATCTTCACCATTACTATGCTCTCTAATTCTGTTTTGCCCCTCATGGCAACAATTTTGTATCATGCCATGCCCCCATGACAGCCATTTTGGGACTAGTGAAAACATCACTCCCTCAGCATTTGAAATGTGCCCACTGATCCAGAAAGGTTGGCAGGCCAGCCCCTGATTTAAAGTGATCTTGGTATGGGTTCTTTGATCTGTTGTGGCCATATCACATACGTAATTCATCATATGAAGTTTCAGCAACTGAGTGAAGAACGTGTGCAGAGGAACACCATGAGCTACTCAACGAGCTAACCAACACTTGATTCTAGAATTGGCAAAAATGTGAAGATTCAGTCATTCAGACCCCTCCAGCGCTTGATAATATTACTCTGGCTCAGAAATCCCTTACTAGTGAAGGGGTTAAATCACATTTATACATTATATTTCTGGACTCTGTGGAGTTTCATTTGCACCTGCCAATGGCTTACTGATAAATATACACTGGTAGAGAAATTCAACAGCAGAGGGCCAGAGGGTTAGATAAATACCACATGACAAGCTAAGCATGGAAAGGTTAGTACTTTCCCAGCTCTTATTCTGACACGTTCACCATTGTAAACATTCAGACAGCTAGTGCCTAAGAAACTGAGCTGCAAAGCAGGAAGTCCCTAATTCAAATTCATAGGTGGCCCTAGGCTAGTCACCTCAACCCTCACTCCTGTAACATAACAACAGTAGCCAGCAGAGGAGGGTTTAGGGCAGTATGAGGTGTGTGGCTGTACTGGGTGCACAGCCAAGGAGGGCGCCTCCTCAAAGCCTGGTAAAAGTTTGCCCGGCTTCGGGAAGGAGGCATGAGGGCTCTGACAGGGTCCTAGAGATCAAGTTTAATCCTTGACAACTGGTTCTCAGGCTTGAGGCCTTGTAGAGCTGTTGTCTGTCAGAAGTTTATAAAATTAGATATGGCATAGAGAACAGTTTTTCTTCCTCTCTTGCAACTCTAGAACTCTGTGAATCGCCCTGAGAGCTACAGAAAAAGGGCAGTATATAATAATAATAACAATAATAATAATAAGAGGAGGAGGAGGAGGAGGAGGAGGAGGAGAACAACAACAACAATTACTACTACTACTACTACTACTACTCATGGACATCCAATGAAGATGAATGTTGGAAGAGTCAGACAGATTTTTTAAAGCACTTCTTTACACAGCACTTAATTGAACTTTGGAACTTGTTCCCACAGAAAGCAGTGGTGGCCACCAACTTAGATGGAGAGGAGGAGATAATGCTCTTGTGCTCAGATTCTCCTTGAGGGTTTCCCAAAGGCACCTGGTTGGTCACTGTGAGAGCAAGATGGTGAATTAGATGGGCCATTGACTGGCTCTTCTTATTTCCTGAGTAGACCAAGGGAAACTGTGGCTATTTCATACAGTGAACTCCAACTCCATCAGCCTCTGTCAGCCAATGATCAAGGTTGATGGCAGCTGTCTTCAAGCAACATCTGCAGGGCCACAGATTCCTCACTCCTGGAGTAGACAATCAATATTGAGTGAACTAGATAAATCAACAGTGCAACAATACAAGGCAACTTCATGTGAAGTATTGTAAAGAGTATTGGAATAATGGCTTTTATCCCCTGTTAATCATACTCAGAGGAGACTCCTTGGAATTAATGGGCATGACTAATTTAGGTTCATTAATTTTAATAGGTCTACTCTGAGTAGAATTCAGTTGGGTAGAACATACCCATTTTAAAGTGCTTTGAACAGTTGAAAGAGCTCTATATATGCAATGCTAAGTGTTATTGCTGTTGCTTGGAACTAGGTGCTGCTTGAAAAGATTAAATAATGTATTAGACAGCATAAAATCAATGGTCTCGCTCCATACATTTCCAGCTGCATTTCTCTGGCAGTTTCCTCCCATTTCTCAGATAGACAATTGTATTGTCCTTCTAATTTGTAGTCAGTTTTTAAGTATAAAAGCATCTTGTTATGACTGGTTGCCAATTTTCAAGTCGAAAGACCTCAACCGATATTGCAGTAAGAGAAAAGAAAATATAATCAAAAAATGACCTTCAACTTTAATCAGATATAAACAGAGAATTTGCTTACTTTACCATGGAAACGGATGTGATCCATCACAGTAGCCCATAAATAATGTGTCAAACTGTTGCACTGATCAATGACGATAAGTAATTGAAAAATAATGTGATCTTAAGTCCTCCATGTAAATGTTTGCGGTGCTATTTCAATTTTTCCAAGGAGTGTTTTTTTCCCTTTTTGGCTGAATTGTTCCTTACACGCTAAAGTTGTAGAATTAAACACATATATTCAGACTTTATCCATTGCATTTCGCTTTATCCAGCACACTCACAAACAGCATGCTTGAGCTTTGGATGTGTGCCTGAGCTGAACTCCCACCCTAGCTGAGAACTAAGTGGGTGGCCTTGGGCAATGCATATGTAGCTTATGAAATTCGCCACTAAAAGATATTCTGATGGTCTATACCTTTGGTGGTTTTAAAAAGATCTTGGACAAATTCATTGAGGGTAAGTCTATCAAGACCTATTGGTCATAATAGCAAAATAGAATCTCCATGTTCTGGGCTGGTGTACCTGTGAATATTACATACTGGTTGGGTGAACTCTGGGATCAATGACAGAAGACAAAAATAAATAAAATAAAATAAAAGGCAACAATTATGAAAGTTGATTGACTTTTTTTCAAGGTGATGGGAGACATGATTTAGCTCCTTTTTTGTGAATTTCACTAAGCCCCCCACCTCTCTTTTCCTTATCATATGAACCTTAAACTGGATGTAACCACTTGCTACTCAAAATTCCATATCATTTCAAAGCTGTGGGATTTCTACGATATGTGTACAAATCAGAGATGGATGAATCTGTCAATATGACAAAATACTACCCTTATGAATGAATTCCGCAGCCCAAAAACGTTCCTTTTATTAGGCTGCTACCATGACATGCTATTTCCACCAGTTGCATATTGAGTTCCTCATTAAGTTCACCCCAGAATTACCACATTTACTTGAGTCTAATTTGCCACCGAATCTAATGTGCACCACACCTCAATTTTCAGAACCTTGAAACAAAAAAAGTATTTGCTGGCGAATGTGAAAGCCCCATTGAATCTAATCTGCGCCTGAATTTTCGCAATGTAATTTGGCCAAAAAAAGGTGAGCATTAGATTTGAGTAAATACGGTATTTAATGGCCTGTGATTTAAAACAACATCTCTGGTTCATCTGCAACATTGTCTGGTCTCTGTTGTTGCATTGTTAATTTTGTTTTACTCATTTTCCCTATTACCTGGAGACAATTATTTGTGTAAGGATGGGCTTTTGTACTTCATACTTCCAGCTGTGGGTATCTATTTCCCCATCAGTGTGGAGAAGATTTGTGCACATAAGCTTCCTTTCGGCATAATGGAACTCACAATTGGAAGTGCAGCAAAAGGAGCATAATGCTCTGTGCCTTTCATTTACAACCCCTCTCTCCCCCTCTCTCCGTAAAACACACACACACACACACACACACACACACACACACATGGGGGGGGGAGAGACATCTGTGTGCTAACTGGTAAGTTACTTTTGTTAGTAATCTTATTTTTAGAAGAAGATGAAGACAAACACGAAGATGAAGAAGATGAAGAAGACGAAGAAATGGAAACATCTGTTGTTAGATGTAAGTGTGGCATTATATTATTCTGGCTATCTTTTCTCGACTCTCCCTTTTCTTCTTTAATACAACATGTGCTGTGGGTCAGACAAAGGTTTTTCGTTTTCCTCAATCACTCATGAACCACAAACAAATGTGCAAGTTTCCACTCTTGTCCGGCAGCATTTTATCTCTCACGTTGCTCACGAGATTGGAAGAAGGACCCAGGCGATAGCAATGAGAGAACTGATGGAGCAATCACTGTTAGCGGAATCACGAGAGGCGACCTTGAGATTTATCTACATCTGGCTTGGTTTCTGGCTCCAGTTAAGGGCTGAATACAGGCCAGCTAGCTGAAGCTGGAATCTTGGATCAGACTCCCAAGAATATATGTAAGTAGCTATATATATAAATCCCAGAGCAAAACACCCCCAAACCTCTCACTGGATCTAAGGCAGAGTCCCATTGACTTCAATGAGACATTGTTGAACATTTGTTTAAATATCTATGCAAACCAGTGGGCCTTCAAAGTGCCCAACTTGAGCGGCACTGTGCCTTTGCACAGTTCAACCTGCTGGACTCCAGATATTTAGGACTAGAACTCCCACCAGCCCCAGTCAACACATCTGGAGGGGAGTAGGTTGGCAAGGCTGGCTTAAGGCAGGTTTCATCCTAGCATAGGCAGAAAGTTCATGTGCGGAAGGACTAGCATAGCACACCTGACATCCCTCCCTCTTATAGCATGTGCCCATGCCAGTCAGGAGCCAGAGACCTATATACCCTATTCCCCCTCTAGCATAGGTGTAAGTTATTCATGCTCCAAATTCAAGTAACTTGCACCTCAGCAAGTGGAGTAAGAATGACTCTATATGGGTGCTTGGACCCTAACACCCCAACCCTCCCCCTCAATTGCTTGGGGCTGGGTGCTGGAGTGTAATCACTTCTGGAAAAGCTGGAATAGAAGCTTCTTCCCATGACCATCTTATTAATTTGAATAATAAATCTAAAACAAACCCTATTTTAGAGAAAAGGCTTCTGGGAGTTTTTTCCCCAAGATTGCTAATGAGTGTGGAATTGTGGTAGTTTAAATGCGGCGAAGGCAGGTGAACAGTTTGTTCCCTTCTGCATTTTGTGAAACAATACTTTTCCGTTACATCACACAGAAGCAGCCACATTTCTTAATGACTTTTGGTACTTTGCAAGTCCAGGTAATACTTGTCAACATTTGACTTTTTGTGTTCGGCTTGTGAGGAGCACATTGACATGGGTGAAAAGTCCTTCAAGCCACATGTGAAGAAGTGCATTAGCACAAACAAGTCCCTATTATTTCATGTCATAAGCCCTGCTTATCCAAACAGACATGGAAATGAATGGTGAAATTAGAGGGAACCTGAGATCATTATGATTCCCAGAATTTGCAAATAATCTATATATATGAAGTCAAAGGCATATGCTGGTCTTCACATTCTGCAAACACACATCACTACTAATGTGCTCCAGAAAATTAGGATCCTGTAGAACGTTCTTCCATCCCAACAGAGTTCCTTCTTCCTTCCTATCCATTTCCTCCTTACTTTTTCTGGCTTTTTAAAAATCCCCCTCTTCTTTCTATGTCACCTCTGAACAATTAGGCTGCATACACAATGTGCATTTAAAGCACATTCAAAATACTTTCTTGTCCTCAAAGAATTCTGGGCATTGTAATTTACCCATTACAGGGTTACAGTTCCCATCAACCCTTAACAAACCCCAGTGCCCAGAATTTCTTGAGGCTGGAAAATGGGCTTTGAATGTGTTTTCAAGCACAGTATGCCACCCTAATCTCTGAGATTCCAGGGGTTCCAGATGCCTACCCAGGATTCAGTTTACTTGGGAACATGGGGCATTGGAGACTGTGGTGTTTTTATGATATATGGTTTATTTACATACATATCTATCATCTATCTATCTATCTATCTATCTATCATCTATCTGTTTATCTATCCACACAAACTGAGCCTACAATGGAGAGGTTCACAACATTAACACCCAAGAAAATCTTGCTTCTCCCATAGCCATAGCATTGAATTCCAACAGAAATCAGGTACAGCTCTGTCTCCCAGCTGCCAGCCTGCAGTCTGCAAGCTTCTAGCTTCCAACTTGCACACACAACTTTGTCCTTCTAACTAATAGAGAGTTGAGGGAGTTATACCTTAATGACCCATACTTAGAGGGCCATTACCTTACCAGAAGGCATGTCCAAAGTCCATTTTGGGGGCCTAATCCGTTCCTGTGGCAGTTTATTCCTTGGGATAAAATCCTAAAAAAAACCTCAACAACCTTGGTTGGCCCTTTCACTTCATCAAATCTGGCCCTCTCTGAAAAAAGTTTGGACACCACTGCACCAGCAAGCTAGCCTGGCTATTCCAGGAATTGAATCAAGCTTAACATGAGTCAACAGTCAAAACAAAAAAAATTCCTTCCAGTAGCACCTTAAAGACCAACTAAGTTAGTTCTTGGTATGAGCTTTCGTGTGCATGCACACTTCTTCAGATACACTGAAACAGAAGGGTCTGGAAACTTCTGTTTCAGTGTATCTGAAGAAGTGTGCATGCACACGAAAGCTCATACCAAGAACTAACTTAGTTGGTCTTTAAGGTGCTACTGGAAGGAATTTTTTTTGTTTTGACTATGGCAGACCAACACGGCTACCTATCTGTAAATGAGTCAACAGTGTGATGCAGCAAGCCAATGCTATTCTAGGATGCATCAACGGAAGTGTAGTATCCAGATCAAGAGAAGTCATAGTCTTGCTCTATTCTGCCTTGGTCAGACCACACCTGGAATACTGTGTCCAGTTCTGGACACCACAATTTAAGAAGGATGTTGACAAACTGGAACGTGTGCAGAGGAGCACAAACAAGGTGATCAAGGGTCTGGAAACCACACCTTATGAAGAATGGTTGAGGGAGTTGGGTATGTTTAGCCTGGAAAAGAGGAGACCGAGAGGAGATATGATAGCCATCTTCAAATATCTAAAGGGCTCTCACATGGACGGTGGAGGCAGCTTGTTTTCTCCTGCTCTGGAGGGTAGGACCTGAAGCAATGGCTTCAAGTTACAGGAAATGAGATTCTGACTAAACACCAGGAAGAACTTTCTGATGATAAGAGCTGTTTGACAGTGGAACAGACTCCCTTAGAAGGTGGTGTACTCTCCTTACTTGGAAATTTTAAAGGAGAGTTTGGATGGTCCTCTGTCATGGATGCTTGAGTTGAGATTTCTGCATTGCAGGAAATGCAGAATGGCCCCCAGGGTCCCTACAGTTCTATGATTCTATGAAGTCCTCCACTACTCTAGGCATAGGTCCCCCTTAGGAAATAGAGAGTATACCCCTAGCTACTACAGGGATGATCACAGCCGCAGACCAGGTGCAGTTCTTGCATTCTCCTCTATGATGGACATCAAAGAAGGTACTAACAGTAGACAGTATGCAGGAAATAAGAGATGCTGGCTATATGTGCAGAAAGGCCTTTCCCCTACATACGTTTATGTGACATGTATGGACAACATGGGAAGCCCACATGACAATAGGGGTGTGACCCCCACTTTGAGCTCCCTTGTTGATGTAAATGGAAGCAAATATCACACCAAAAGGAATACAGTCCTTTTGAGTTATCAGTTTTTAGTAGCTCTCTCCCAGTCTTCTTCAGTGTCTTAATGAGATTTGATATTCTTTTCATACACAGTACAGTTCTCTGACTTTGAGGGAAATGCACTAAAAATTTAAATGAAACTCCACTCCTTGCCCAGAAGTGGATCAACAATAACAGTACATCATACTTTTAAAGTGCATTTCATTAACAAAAGCATGAGAATTTAGTGGTTGTTATAGATCATTTAATTGTTGTGTATTTAAACAACAACACAACCCCCCAAAACATCTCCAGTATTCTCTCTAGGCTTTTCATAGCCTTCAAATTTATTATGTCAGTCATCAGCCGCTATGACATCACAAGATGAATTCAAAGCAATGATTACTTTAGCATTTCAAATGTTCGTAGTGTTCCAATTATTCAGGCCACTAAGTGAAAGTAAAAATGTCAGTTTAGCTATCTATAATCCTGCACCGTTTAAAGCTTCATGAATTACACATGGGGTGGAAAAAATGAAACAGAGTTTGACTAAGAGATGTTTTTCTGCACCATATTTGCTGAAACTGTTCCTTCTAATGTAGCCTAGTGATTCATCATCTTGATTTAAAACATTAGACTTATTTAAGGCACCGGACTTGGGATTTACACTGAACTTAAAGCAGGCGTGTGTTTTATTGCCATAAGCAAGTAAACAGCGATGGAGCTAATGGTTTTAAAATGTCCCCTGCATGCATAACTGAAGGAAATCAGCCATGGGTGTAGCCAGGATTTTTGTGTGTGTGTGGGGGGGGGGAGAAACCTTTTGTTGGGGTGGGGAGAACCTCAGTTAGCTATGTATTTTTATTGGTTTTTGTTGATTTGGGGGGCAGCTGCCCTTCCCTTCCACCCATTGGCTACACCCATGAACTCAGCCTCATGCTGCTTTAAGGTGACAAAATTCCAATTAGAGCTGAAGAAAAAAGGACCCAAGAGAAACCTGCCTTTAGCGATTTAGGCTAGGATCCCTTGATCACCCCCAGGATATGAAACCAGGGGCAGATCCTCAACATGCATTCAAGACAAATTTACAGCACATAACTCCCTGCAAAGAATTCTGGGAACTGTAGTTTCACCTTCACAGACCTCCAGTTCCCAGGACCTTTAACAAACTACAGTTCCTAGGAAAGTCGTGCTTTAAGTCTACTCCATAAATCAAAGGTGGGAAGCCATTTCCAAGCCTGAGGACCTCATTTCCTTTTGGGCAACTTCTGGGGCCACATTCTGGTGGGCAGAGCCAGAGTCAAAGGTGGATGGTGCAGGAGATGTGAATTTTATCATCGTTATATTAGAGTAACTTCTACACACACTCTTCTGTCTCCTCCATCCAGACAAAGAAGAGGCATGATGAGCATTCAAGCACACATTCCAGTCTGGCAAAAATGCTTGGAGTGTGAAGCAGGAATAGTGAGTGGTGTGGCTTGGGGAGGATTCCAAGGGCCAGACAGAGGTGCGTGGAAGGCCGCAACTCACCCCCGTAACCTGAGCTTTCCCACCAGTTCCTTGGATGCACAAACATCTTGTACACAAAATTATTGGGTGCAAATGACTTTCTGTGAGGGTAATAAATATTGAGGCCTATCTAGGGTGTCCGCACACACATGAAGATTAAACGCACAGCCAAAAAACAAAACAAAATAAGGACCCAAGGTGGCATAACATTTGCATATGATAATTTACATGTATTGATACAAGTTTAGGAATGCAGTGCAGCTCACTGTCATGGGCAAGACTGTCACTACAAGAATTGTGTAGTTCAGGTGCTAACTGTTAATGGCAACTTCAAGTTCCTGGATTTTGCTTCTTCTAGTTCTTTTCATACACCTCAACTGTCCTGCTCATTAAGGGTGCTGGGAATTGTAGCTCTTAATGTTCTTTAAATGTTTTAAATGTATGGTGTAGATCAGGGGTCAGCAACCTTTTTCAGCCGTGGGCCGGTCCACTGTCCCTCAGGCCATGTGGTGGGCCAGATTATATTTTGGAAAAAAATATGAATCAATTCCTATGCCCCACAAATAAGCCAGAGATGCATTTTAAATAAAAGCACACATTCTACTCATGTAAAAACACCAGGCAGGCCCCACAAATAACCCAGAGATGCATTTTAAATAAAAGGACACATTCTTCTGATGTAAAAACACACTGATTCCCGGACCATCCGCAGGCTGGATTGAGATGGCGATTGGGCTGCATCTGGCCCCTGGGCCTTAGGTTGCCTACCCCTGGTGTAGATCAGTGATTCCCAATTATTTAAGTACTGTTGACCCAATGTTTTTCCAGAAGCCAAGCCATGGACCCACTACTTTTGAAAATTTTGATATCTCTGTAGTAGTTTTTGTTATGTGAATGGTGCCACAGACCCCCTTGGTGGGTTGTTTGTACCCTCTGGGGTCAGCGGACCACCAATTGGGAACCACTGGGGTAGATGAATATTTCCTCAAATAAAATGGTTAGAAACTAACTTTATCATTTTTTTAAAGGAAAGGGATCTGGAAAAGGACGCAACTCAGGCTACAGCCCTGTACTGACTTTATGATGTCACATTCAATTCCTTTACGTGGTGGGACTTCCGGGTTGGCGCCATCGCCGAATGGCGGACTCCCTCCGAGCTCCGGAGGGAGCCTGCTCGGCAGGGGCTGGGTTCTACCGCGCCGGCGACGCGGGGACCCTCAAAAACCATGGGCGCTGAAACCCATGGGCATGGTGACTCGGCGGGCACCATTTGCGTCCCCCCGACCCGCGAAGGAGCCTTTTTAAAGGCTGCGGAGCGGGTGACGGGGTGGTGGTGCTGTGAGTCCTCCGCTTCCCCTGCCGAGCGAAGCCGCATGCCATTCGACGGAGAGCGCTGACTTCTTCCATTGAAAATTTGGACTTTAAAAGAATAACCCGTGAGTAATTGGGACTTGGATTAAAAAAGGGGAAATATTTTTTTTTAATTCGGAGCGAGCGGGGGAGGTGCAAAAAGGAAGTCAGCCTCCCCCCTGTTGTAGAGGAGCTAAAGCAAAGGATTTGACAACTAAGATCGAGTGCAACCTTTTTTTGACAAAATTATTAACTTCGCGATGGAAAATTATAAGACTGGGCTGGAGGAGAAAAGTGGAATGTGAATTAAAAGGCAATCCCCCCCGGAAACCCCGGGAGCGATCCGTAAGAGCGCCGGGAGAGGAGAAATAGAGGTTTTGACAGCTGTCAAAGGAGCTGTCAAAGCGGAAGAACAAAAAGAGAACTTTGTTACGAGGACTTTGCTGGTCACATTTGTTACAAATTGGATATAAATTGTTTAAAACAAGGAATAATAAGTTACTTTGACTGTTGGGTGTGATCGGGAAGGAAACTGAGTTACTATAATCCCTCTAGAGGAGCTGTGGGACACTACAAGTATTGTTGGCATCGAATTTGAATAGGACTTTTTATCTCCTGGGAAACTGCAGAAATGGAACACTATTTTGTCTACAGAGGTCTACACACTAAAGGAGACAATAGATTTATCTATTGAAGAATGGAAGGGACTTGACGTAATGTTTTGTTCCTGAATAACAAAGCCTCTGCAGAGGAATTAGAAGCTTTTTGGAATTAGAACATTTGTGCAGGAGAGCAGGGGGGGAAAAAAAAGAGGAGGAGAGAGAACAACAAGAACAACAAGAATAACAAGAACTGGACAAAGTTGGAAGATAGACTCCTTCCAAGATTGGACATGTGAAATCAAAGATGACCAAAAGACGGCAAAGACTAATAAAAAGACGGCAAAGCGGACTGGTGAAGGACTGTGGTTTAGATGTGGGAGCTCCAGGATGACAGTAGACATTGACGGACATTGGGAATGCAACCGGGAAAGGGGGGAGGGAAATTTGGAATCCAAAGGGTGTTAAATTACATTTTATTCTTTTTTCTATTTTTCTGTTTATTTTAATCTGTATTGCATATTAAAGAGGGGAACTCGTGGAAGGGAACAGGTCGATTTTAGGGGATGGGAAAATATTTTTTAAATTGGGTCAATGATAAATAATTTTAAAATTTGGGGTAAGAATTTGTTGAATCTATTTGAAAGAATTGGAATACAAGAGGGGGAGGGGAGGGGAAGTCCTGGAAGGATGCCAATGAAAATTAGGTTTTAAATTTGGATGTTTTTCTTTTTCTGTTATATTTGAAAATCTTTGACAAGAAGATAGAGGGTGTGGTTGGGGAATTGTCAAATAAGATAAAAGAACTAACGACCCGATCAAAGTCCTTAGAAGACTCAAACAAAAAAAGACAAAGAGAGATGAAAGATCAGGAAAAGGAGGCTGAGGAATTAAAGGAGAATTTTGGAGAACTGAGCAGAAGCCAAGACCAAGTTCTGGACAACTTAGCACTGATGGAAATGAAACAAAAACAGCTGAATTTAAAATTTAGAGGAGTAGGAGAAGAAACCAACGAGGATATCAAAGGAAAAATGATTAAAGAATTGGCGAGGTGGTTACTACTGAAGGAGGAGGAAGTTGCACAAACAATAGAAAATGCCTTTAGAATAAAAATAAGACCTAAACAAAACAAACTGAAAAAGGTCCCAGGAGACTGTTTAGTGATTTTCAAATCGATAGAGATGAGAAACATAATCTTAAGAGAAAGTTACCAGAAGAAATTGGTAATTGATGGCAGGCCAATTATTATTTTTAAAGAAATACCTACCAGACTTCTACGTAAGAGAGATGGATACAAACAGCTAGTAAGTACATTAAAAAAGAACGGCATACAACACAGATGGGAATTCCCTGAAGGGATTTACTTTTTTTATAAGGAAAAAAGATTTAAGATTACTGAAAGCCAGGAAGTCAGCAAATTTTTGCGTAGATACGATAAGGATCTTGGGAGGATGGAGGAAAGACATGGGGGGAGGGGTGGAGATGGGGAGGAGAGGAGGGGCGAGAGAGGAGTGGAGGGAGGGGGAGGGGAGGAGAGGGGAGAAGTGGAGGAGGAAGAAGTGGAAGAGGAAGAAGGAGAAACAGAAAGTAAAACCACCCGAATCTAAATTGGCAAATTACTGGCTTATCAGTAGACAAAAGGAATAATGAATCTCAATATTTTAACGTGGAATGTAAATGGTTTGAATGAAAAATCTAAAAGGAATAAAATTGTAAGTGTTTTGAAAAAGAAAAAATTGGATGTAATCTGTATACAAGAGACTCATGTAACCAAAAAGCACAAACATGTTTTGTTAAATAAGAATTTAGGAATAGAATTCATAAACTCTACGGCAGAGAAAAAAAAAGGAGTAGTAACATATGTCAATGAAAAATGGGAACCTAAACTGATCTACAAGGATGAAGAAGGAAGGATACTGGGGGTACAAATCAGCTTCCAGGGGGAAAAGATAAACGTGGTAAACATATACGCCCCAAATTCAAACAAGCCAGAATTTTTTAAGAAATTAGAAAAAGTCTTATTAGAACTAGAAAGCAACAGGACGATTTTACTGGGAGACTTCAATGCAGTGCCGATACCAGAAATTGATAGACAAACAGAAAAGAAAAAACGAAACCAAGGGAAATTACCAAAATCATTTGAGGACCTGGTATAAAACATGGATTTAATAGACATGTGGAGACACAAGCATCCAACAGAAAAGCAGTTTACTTTCTTCTCAGAGGTACACCAAAGTTGGGGCAGAATAGACCAAATCTGGACCTCGAGGGAACTTACCTTAAGAGCTATAAAATGTGAAATTCAACCGAGAACCCTCTCTGACCACAATTCAATAACATTGGAAATAAAAGGCGTACCGCAGGGGGGCTTCAGATGGAGGCTGAATGAATATTTATTAGACAGTGACGAGGTTATTGAAAAAGCCAAAGTTACTTTAAAAGATTACTTTGATCTGAACCTCAATGCAGAAACAAATATAGAAGTGGTTTGGGATGCCAGTAAGGCAGTTCTAAGAGGTTTCTTTATTCATCAAAATAACTACAAGAAGAAAACAAGACAGCAAAAGAAGGAAGAAATTCTCAGACAGCTAAGGGAGTCTGAGAAAAAACTAATAGAAAACCCAAAAGACGAGCAAAGCATACAAACAATAAAAATATTACAAACACAATATTCGATGTTAACAAATCAAGAGGTTGAATGGAAAATTAGGCTAATGAAGCAAAAATATTTTGAATCAGCAAATAAAACGGGAAAATTACTAGCCTGGCAACTGAGAAGAAGACAAAAGCAAAAGGTGATAAATAAAATAAAGGTAGAGGAAGAATTGATTGAGGACCCAAAAAGAATACAAAAAACTTTTCTCAAATTTTATGAGAAGCTATACAAGAAAGGAGAGGAAAATTTAACTCAAATAGAAAGATATTTTGAGAACTGTAAAGGGAAGACTATAACAGAAGAAGAAAGAGCTCAACTAAATAAACCTATAAAAACAGAAGAAATCCAAAATGCGATAAAAAAAATGAAATTAGGAAAGGCACCGGGACCGGATGGGTTATCTGCTAAATACTATAAAGTCTTGGGAAAGCAATTGTTACCAACGCTTTGTGATACCATGAACAATATCCTAAGAGGAGGAAGAATACCTGAATCCTGGAGGGAGGCACACATAACGTTAATTCCTAAATCAGATACGGATAAACTGAACATTAAGAACTATAGGCCGATATCCTTACTAAATAACGATTATAAAATTTACGCTGATATTATGGCAAGTAGACTGAAAAAGTGTTTAACAAATCTAATCTACAAAGACCAGGCGGGTTTCCTCCCAAACAGGTTTTTGAAAGACAATGTAAGACATATTATAAATATAATTGAATATCTGGAGATTAACAATGATGTACCTGCGGCCTTGATTTTCATAGACGCGGAAAAGGCGTTCGATAACGTTTCTTGGTTGTTCCTACTAAAATCCATGGAGAAGGCAGGGATAGAGGGCGAATTTTTGAAAGGAATAGAGGCAATATACTCAGCCCAATCTGCCAAATTGATAATAAACAATAATCTTACAAGCACATTTAAAATCGAAAAAGGAACAAGGCAGGGATGCCCTCTCTCCCCGCTTTTATTCATTATGGTATTGGAAGTGTTAGTGAACAGAATAAGATCGATACCAGAGATCCAAGGGATTAAAGTAGGAATAAAAGAATACAAACTAAAAGCCTACGCAGACGACCTGGTTTTAACCTTGGAAGAGCCGCAAGAAAGTATTAGCAAAGCGCTGGAGACACTAGAGGAATATGGCAAGCTATCCGGCTTTAAATTGAATAAATTAAAGACAAAAATGATGATAAAGAACCTGGGGAATGAAGAAAGAGAAAAATTAGAGAAACAATATGGAATCAAGGTGGCTAAAAAAATAAAATATTTAGGAATTTGGCTCACACCAAAAAATATAAACTTAATTCAAGACAATTACTCGACCACGTGGAAAGAAATTAAAAAAGACTTAGATGTGTGGAATAGAATCAAACTCTCGTGGATGGGTAGGATGGAGGCAATAAAAATAAATGTACTTCCAAAAATGCTGTTCCTGTTCCAAAATATCCCCGTAATCAGAGGGCCCAAATTATTTAAAGATTGGCAGAAAACTCTTTCAAGATTCATATGGCAGGGGAAAAGGCCGAGGATTAAATTCAAATTACTCACGGACCGAAAGGAAAGAGGGGGCTTCGCAGTCCCAAATTTAAAACTATACTATGAGGCCGCCTGCTTATGTTGGGTTAAAGATTGGATAACCCTAGAGAATACTGACCTGCTAGATTTGGAAGGGGCCGACAATAGGTTTGGCTGGCATGCCTACTTGTGGTCAAACAAAGAGAAGGTCCACAAAGGGTTCTCAAGTCACATCATTAGGGGTCCACTGTACGAAGTTTGGGAAAAAAACAGAAAACTGTTAGAATGGAGAACACCCTGGTGGCTGTCCCCAACAGATATCCTAATAATCAAAAAAATAAATATGGAAGAGCAAAGATTGACATATGAAGACCTTTTAATAAGATCTGAAGACAGTTGGAAACTAAGACCGTATGAAGAGCTGAAAGGAAAATTAACAGGCTGGCTACAATATCATCAGATAAACGCAATATGGACAGAAGACAAAAAAATTGGAATGAATGAAAAGAAAACCAAATTTCAGATTGAAATAATCGAAAGCAAAACTAAATTACTCTCTAAAATGTATGATATTTTACTGGAATGGGACACAAAAGATGAGGAAATTAAGGAGGTAATGGTCAAATGGGCAATAGATCTGGGGCACAACATAGAATATGAAAAATGGTCAAAATTATGGAATGAGGGAATGAAATTCACGGCAAGTGTTGCAATTAGAGAAAACTTAGAGAAGATGATTTATAGGTGGTATATTACACCAGAAAAACTAAGCAAGATGTATAAGACCGGAAATAAGGCCTGCTGGAAATGCAAAATAAAAGAAGGCAATTTTATACATATGTGGTGGAGGTGTGAGGAGATAAAAATTTTTTGGAATTTGATATATAATGAGTTAAAAAAAATATTTAGATACACATTCCCTAAAGAACCAGAGGCCTTCTTACTAGGTATTATTGGAGAAGAAATTAGGAAAGAAGACAAAACCTTGTTTCAATATTCAACAGCAGCGGCCAGAATGCTAATTGCACAAAATTGGAAAGGTACAAATATACCAACGGTGAAGGATTGGCAAACAAAATTATTTGAATTTGTTGAGTTGGCAAAAATGACGCAAAGAATTAGAAATCAAAAAATACAAAGTTAAAGGATGATTGGAATAAATTCATGGTCTATATTGAGGGTAATTATAAAAACCTACCAACTATAGCAGGTCTGTTATAAAACTTACGATGTATGAACTAACAATCCAATACCAGCTGTAAAAAATGAAGTTTTTAATATCAGAAACCCGAATTCAACAGGGAAGGAAGTCAGTCGGTGTATTTTAAACATGCACTCAAATTTGTTATATGTATTAGCTTTTTTGTTCTTTCTTTTTTCTATGTACTCTTTTCTTCTTTGTTTTGTTTTTTCGTTGTTGGTGTAGTTCCCCCCCCCCCTTTTTTTCTGTTTGTGTTGTAAATGAAACTTAATAAAAAAGAATTAAAAAAGAAAAAGAAAATCTTTAATAAATATTATTTAAAAAAAAATTCCTTTACGTGGTGATGTTGTTTTTAAACTGGATGTTTTTCCTGAATAGATAGCTTTTTAAAAGAACAACGACATCAAGTAGTGATTGTTACGAGACATACAAAACAAAAACAAAAACAAATCACTAGGCAAGGTAATATTTGCACGTTCTGCTGTTTAGCTTCACTAGCGTTTCACTAGCTACAAAAACATATATATTTTTTAGCCCAATCATCATTAGCTAACAAACAATAGCCCATTTGCATGTTGAAAGTCTCTGCCTTGCTTGTCATTAAGGACCACTTAGTATGCTGCATTGCTGTTGCAGTTGTGTGTGTGTGTTGTTGTTGTTGTTGTTTCAAAAAAACCTCAAATGAAATCCACTCTGCATTTTCCATTTAAAATGTACATGGCAAAGTGCATCATAACAGGATGTAACTATGTATTAATCAAATTAGTGCAACATTTCAGAGACCCCAAGCTTTCTGCTAGGCTGCTGTTAGATCACAATTCACGAGGGAGAGAAGCAGCGTAATAAAGGGCTTGACAAGGGAGTTGTTTATTTTCTTTCCAGAAGAGGGGGAGGGAGGGGGTGGGGAGAAGATATGTTGTGGGTTAATTTTCATGACGGGAAAAAATGCAGAGGAAGAGTAACAGTAAGCATTAAGCTCAAGTGCAATAAATGGAATTTAAAATACTACCACAGTTTTGCTATTGATGGACATAAATTCAGTAATTAGCTGATGACACAATAGAGCTCAAATGACCTATTGCTAAATTATTCAAACCTCCCGACCCAAGTGAAGGCGAATGAGATTATTCAATATTTACATTGTGAAACAAGACAGCTGGGGAAGGGTCTCGATGCTTCATATGACAGGGTTTCCAAAAGGAACTTTGCAAACAATTCATTTACCTGTACCATCAACAGACCAAGAGGCATGTGTGTGTGTATAGAGAGAAAGAGCATATAGAGTATGTAGATATCATATAAAGGCAATTTCAGAACACTGGAATGCAACTGAGCAGTCATAGAAAACTTAGAGGACACACCAACCCTGAAGCTTGACAATAGAAGAGTTTGGATTTGATATCCCGCTTTATCACTACCCTAAGGAAATCAGCCCTGAGTGCTCACTGGAAGCTGAGGCTCCAATTCTTTGGCCACCTCATGAGACGAGAAGACTCCCTGGAAAAGACCTTGATGTTGGGAAAGATTGAGGGCACAAGGAGAAGGGGACGACAGAGGACAAGATGGCTGGACAGTGTTCTCGAAGCTACCAGCATGAGTTTGACCAAACTGCAGGAGGCAGTGGAAGACAGGAGTGCCTGGCATGCTCTGTTCCATGGGGTCACAAAGAGTCGGACATGACTAAACGACTAAACAACAACAAAGGAGTCTCAAAACGGCTAACAATCTCCTTTCCCCTCCTCTCCCACAGCAAACTCTCTGTGAGGTGAGTGAGGCTGAGAGACTTCAAAGAAGTGTGACTAGCCCAAGGTCACCCAGCAGCTGCATGTGGAGGAGCAGGGAATTGAACCCGGTTCACCAGATTACAAGTCCACTGCTCTTAACCACTACACCACACTGGCTCTCAACTTAATTGTTTTCTCTCCAATAAGAACAGAAGAGCAACAGGAAACGACAGACTCTGTCCAAACACAAGTCCAGTGCCACCTAGTGACTATACTATATAACAACACTATCCGCACAATCCCAAAACGCAAGCAAAACCCCATTTCATCATAGAACTGAATGAGGAATAAGTGAGAATTATGAGGCGACTATAGTAAGATAATTTATTATGTCATATTAGGAATTTGGATCGTCACAGAATCCAACAAATCAGATTCAGAAAAGAAATCTGACAGATCAGAACAGTGACCAAAACCAGCTGCCTGACCCATTCAGAGTGCAAAGGTAATATCTAAACAAGTGTCACGGAGAATGAGTGATTTCCCAAACTTTGGACTACATTCTTGGCATACATTCATTAAAAGGTTTAGGGATTTCTTTTTTTAAAAAGTATTTCTGGATGTAGTGTATCAATTTTATTACCTGATCACACCCTTCACCATTTCATGGCATCGCTACTTGGGCTGCTGTTCATTTGCTGCCAAAGAGGAAATCACCCACAAGTTTGCATCATTTAAGAGCCTTTTACCACCACATATCTCTTGTTTGGATTGAAGTGAATGAGTAAAAGGAAACGAGCACAGCTTGGGTTTTGAAGAGCTGAAAGCCTGAAAATTTATAATACAGGTAACTTCCTTGACACAACTTATTTGACAAACACATCTGCTGCTGAAAAGGGGATAATGTGGATCATAACGGCATCTTAAAAAGTGGAGACATCACCTTGCCAACAAAGGTCCGTATAGTTAAAGCTATGGTTTTCCCAGTAGTGATGTATGGAAGTGAGAGCTGGACCATACAGAAGGCTGATCGCCAAAGAATTGATGCTTTTGGATTATGGTACTGGAGGAGACTCTTGAGAGTCCCATGGACTGCAAGAAGATCAAACCTATCCATTCTTAAGGAAATCAGCCCTGAGTGCTCACTGGAAGGACAGATCCTGAAACTGAGACTCCAATACTTTGGCCACCTCATGAGAAGAGAAGACTCCCTGGAAAAGACCCTGATGTTGGGAAAGATGGAGGGCACAAGGAGAAGGGGACAACAGAGGACGAGATGGTTGGACAGTGTTCTCGAAGCTACCAGCATGAGTTTGACCAAACTGTGGAAGGCAGTGGAAGACGTGTGCCTGGCGTGCTCTGGTCCATGGGGTCACGAAGAGTCGGACACGACTAAATAACTAAACAACAACAACAACGGAAATGTGTATGTGTATTTTGATGAATTTAAATTAAGAAGGAACTTTTCATCTGCACTCATTTTTGGGAGCAGTTGTATGTGTGTGTCCTTTTTCAGTTCCAGTTGTGATGATTTATTTTATAATTTATTGTTTAATTGCTTTGCCACTGAAAATGTACGCAAAAGTAATGTAGAATCTTTTTCTGCTAAAACTGAAAGAAGTTGAAGAGAACAAAACACTAACATTCAACCTCCCCTTTTGTTCTGAGACATGGGGGGGGGGGTTGGATGGTGGAGGTGTCCCTCTACCCAGCCCTGCCAGCCTCTGCCCATCAGTACCACTTCATCAGTGAGGTGCTCTTTGCCCAACCTGCCAAACAGGTGTGGAAGTGCTGCCATTGGGTTCCTACTAGTAGTATGCTGAAGAAAGACTCCCAAATAGGGCATCCCAGGGAGGGAGAGGCTGAGAGAGACCTGGATCAGATGGTTCTGACTGCTGTGTCAGCTCTAGATTAGTGCAGGTATTACCTGTCCAAACAACAGAAAACCCCCCTCCCACCTTTTATTGATAAAAGAAAAATACTCAATTACATTTCCATACATTAGTATTCTAAATCTCACATTCAGAAGACATCTGAAGGCAGCCCTGTTTAGGGAAGTTTTTACTGGCTGATGTTTTAATGTATTTTTAATCTTTTGTTATAGGGACACGGGTGGTGCTGTGGTCTAAACCACTGAGCCTAGGGCTTGCAGATCGGAAGGTTGGCGGTTTGAATCCCTGCAGCGGGGTGAGTTTCCGTTGCTCGGTCCCAGCTCCTGCCAACCTAGCAGTTCAAAAGCATGTCAAAGTGCAAGTAGATAAATAGGGACCGCTCCAGCAGGAAGGTAAACGGTGTTTCCGTGTGCTGCTCTGGTTTTGCTAGAAGTGGCTTAGTCATGCTGGCCACATGACCCAGAAGCTGTCTGCAGACAAACGCCGGCTCCCTCGGCCTATAGAGCAAGATGAGCGCCGCAACCCCAGAGTCGTCCACGACTGGACCTAATGGTCAGGGGGTATATTTACCTAATCTTTTGTTGGAAGTCACCCAGAGTGGCTGGGTAAACCCAGCCAGATGGGTGGGGTATAGATAGATGATGATAGATGATAGATGATAGATAGATATAGATATAGATAGATAGATAGATAGATAGATAGATAGATTAGATGATAGATGATAGATGATAGATAGATAGATAGATAGATAGATGATAGATAGATGATAGATAGATAGATAGATGATAGATAGATAGATGATAGATAGATAGATAGATAGATAGATAGATAGATAGATGATAGATAGATATAGATAGATAGATGATAGATAGATGATAGATATAGATAGATAGATAGATGATAGATAGGCAAACAAGCAAACAACAACTATTATTATTATTATTACTATTATGTGTATAGTGTTATTGTCCTATTACAAATATCTTTATCAATATCAATATAACCTAATATATTCTGTATAAACTCATTCCAAATATCATTATACTTATCCAAAGAAATTCCACATATATAAACGGTCTGTACATACATTGCTAATATTGTCATGTTGTCAAGGCATTGACACACATCCCTTCCACCCAGGCCAGCATCAGAGGATGCAGTGATATCCCAGCCATTCTGCTTTGCTTCACCACTCCCTGACTCCCTAATTTGGATCGCAGCCTAAAGCAAACCAGCAAAACAAAATTTAAAAAGCTGAATACCACAGAAGGCCAGTACTGTATATCTGCAACTGTTCAGACTGAAAAAGCTTGGTGGGGAGAGATTGTAACCTTATGGTGATCTCTAATAGCAAGGGCCAACAGACCTCTCTGGGCAGTTGATAGCACACCAGAGTTCAACATAAACTGAACATGAGCCAGCAGTGTGCTGCTACAGCTGCCAAAAAAAGCTCATGCAATCTGAGGGTTATTTAATGGAAGCATAGTGCCTAGATGACTGGAACTAATAATTCTGCTCTGTTCTGTGCATCAGACTCCGAGTACCATGTCCTAATCTGGCTGGGTGGACATTGAAAGAAGGCTTGTGACAAATTACAACACATCCGTAAATGGGGGCTCCAGGATGGGATCAGGAAGAGAAGCCCTATGAGGAACACTCGAAAGAGATGGATATCATGTGTAACTTAGACAAGAGAATATGAGATGTTTCGACCGAAGAAGAGAAAGAGAGGCGTGATAAAGCTAGACTTGTTTTCTGTTGCTTCAGACAGATTAGGATTAGAAAGAAAGGGTGGAGGGAGGCAGATTCTGGATGGCACCATTTCTGATGGCAGATCTGTGTCCATTTATCCTTTTGCATAGATCCTGGCTGCTTTGTCCTATATAGGAAGTAGAAGGGTATTGCTATCTGGTGAGGATTACACATATCATGATGAAGAAGCAACATTATGTTGGCTGTTACTAAGTCCTGGGTACTGGGAAGGGCCATAGAACATCTGTTCTACATGCAGAAAGTTCTTGGTTCCCTCCACAGCATCTAAGGCTGGGAATGTTCCCTGTCTGTAGAGATGCTGCAAGTCAGTGTAGACAATATTGAATTTAATGGACCAATGACCTGACTTAGTATAAGGCAACTTCCTATGCTCCTATTTGGAGTACAATATTTATACCCCACCCACTAAGCAAAGTTCTTTAGGTGGCTTACAGTATGTTTAAAATATTACTGTTACTTTCTAGAGCAGTGCTAGAATCAAATTGTACTAATCACTTTCCCCGTCCTCCAGGTAAAGATGGCATGATCCTGTTCTTTCATCTCACATTGGCAAATCACACATGCACTATTATTATTTGTTAAATTTCTATACCGCCCTTCATCCATAGATCTCAGGGCTGTTATAGCATAACAATACAAGATAGAAACACAAAATACACAATAAAAAGAACATGTATTGGTAACCTAAAGACCTGTAAAATAAAAAATATTGGTTAAATGTTTCTCTTAAACAGCAGAATGTTTTAATCAGGCTTTTAGCTTATTGCTGAGTTTAATTGTTTTATGTTTTAAAAAGCTGTTTAAAACTGTTTTTGAAATAATAATTTGATTCTTTTATTCTTTTTGTAAACCACTTTGTGGTATTACAGTCAAGTGATATATAAACCTTGTGAAACAAATAAAGAAAATAAACATTTTTTAAAAAAATGCACAGTTGCCTGTCAGAATACACAATTCATGTAATGATCACACTCCCCATCTCTGAATGGGGTTGAGGGAAGGGGGTGAAGGAGGGATCAAATAATTTCTATCTCCAGGCATTATTTGATGACATCAGCAATTTGAGTGAAACCCATGGATTAAATTCTGCCAGCTGACACTTTTGATGGACACAGAATAATACTGGCAAGAGAGCCTGTCGTTGCACCATGTAGAGATGGATAATGACCTGTATTTTTACATTTACTGTGGTATTTTCTAGTTTGTATGGAATAATAAGACTTAATCTGCAGTCTTTATCCTACCAGAAATCTCAGTGAAATCAATCAAAACCAATCTGAATATAGACGAAAGGCTGCTGATTTATCTCAGAGCCACTAGGGCTGTTTTCTCCAGACCTCTGCCACTAACAGATGAATTATGGTTCTGATCTTACTATGATGTACAGTTTTCAATGAAGCTATAGTAGAATTGGGGGAAATAGTCTATATCTGATATGCCTTAGTGTTGAGAATGTGGTCTATTTTAAGTTGATCTGTCTCAGCGTCCTTATATTTACTCGTAACATGTTGTGGTTATGATTTAATGCATTTCCTATATCTAAGAGGTCTTGCGAAATCAAGGTTTTATTTTCCCCATTGCTGTCTATGTGCACTGCAACAATATAGCATTCCTATTAATAAAGTGAAGACTGGGAAGTTTTTCTTTTAAAAAGATTGTCATTGCAATTCCCAGAGTATAGCTCTGTATACAAGCTCAGCTGTCTACTGGAAATGAATGGAGAAATCTTGAAAGATGTGTCTATGATTCTGCCTTACAAATGCTAACTTGTTCCTTACAAGACCCCCCCCCCCCCAATAAAAACCCAAACCTGCTGCTCTGGGCATCTGCCACCCCTTGCCCTCCCCCCTCAATCTAGGATAGCATGAGGGCAAGTATGGACGCTTGAGATTAAAATATAAACAAGCTAAAGGAAAAGAAAAACAACAGCCCTTTATTATCTGTTAAAGCACAATTTGCTAGATGTCTCACTTCAAGCATTGTAATGCAATGCATTTTCTTAATCTATTTATTACATCTATATTCCACCTTTTCCCCCAAGGAGCTCAAGGTGGTGGTGTACATGTTTCTCTTCCCCATTTTATCCTCACAAGGTAGGTTAGGATGAAGTCCAACATTCTAACCATTATGCCACACAGGCTCTTATTCCCTCTCCTGCACCAGCCAAACCGCCCTCTGAAGCCCACTTGAAGATCAAATGAATGTTATGTTGTACATTCCAAATTTCATTGGTTTGGATCTAGACTTCTCTCCCTGGAAGGGAGTACCCTGTAATCCAAGCACCATTGGAGACTATCAAAGTGTGCAGCTTGGCCTCCGCTTTGCTTGTCCAGTGAGATACCACCCTCTCAGCCACACACCCCTTTTCTTCTCATCTCCATCCAGCAAAGCAAATCTGTGCCCACAGAATGATCTCTTTCAGGCAGCTTGATCCATTGACTGCGCTTCTCCTTCCCCAAAGAGTCAGCTGTCTTTTTGACGTACATTTCTACTTCTGTGTTAGGTTATAAAGGGATGGCAGTCTTCCATTAAAACAATGCCCCTTTTTCAGGCTGGATGAGCAGCTGGGATGAAAAACCCGCTGAACCTCCTGCTTCAACACTTTGAGGTTCACTGAGCAGGAACTAGTCTTACTTACATGTTTTGTGGCAGCTGAAGAGTAGATTCTGATTTATCTGAATTAAACCCTAAACATAACCTAAAAATAGTTCGGGGGGAAAGGGAGGTGTACGGAGGTGTGTGTTTTCATACCAGGAAAGTCAGTCTTTTTCCTTTTTTTTTATTTTGGGAAGACAGATCGCTCAACTCTTACCTAAGGTTCCTTCTCATTAATTTATAGAATCATAGAGTTGGAAGAGACCACAAGGGCCATCGAGTCCAACATCCCGCCAAGCAGGAAACACCACCAGAGCACTCCTGACATATGGTTGTCAAGCCTCTGCTTAAAGACCTCCAAAGAAGGAGACTCCACCACACTCCTTGGCAGCAAATTCCACTGTTGAACAGCTCTTACTGTCAGGAAGTTCTTCCTAATGTTTAGGTGGAATCTTCTTTCTTATAGTTTGGATCCATTGCTCCGTGTCCGCTTCTCTGGAGCAGCAGAAAACAACCTTTCTCCCTCCTCTATGTGACATCCTTTTATATATTTGAACATGGCTATCATATCACCCCTTAACCTCCTCTTCTCCAGGCTAAACATGCCCAGCTCCCTTAGCCGTTCCTCATAAGGCATCGTTTCCAGGCCTTTGACCATTTTGGTTGCCCTCCTTATATAGTGAGTGTCTGCGTGCAGGGCCATCCTTGAGGAATGGACAAATAGGGGTGGACCACCCTGTGCCCTGTGCTTTGCCCCCCCCCCCATATCTAGTGTTGGTGACCATGGCCAGTACCACAGCCTTGTCATCTCCCACTCACTCAGTGGTGTCTGATGCCCATCTGGATTGGTAGGGTGGGAGGCAGGGAGACCAACTGTAGGTGGCGCCAGAGCTGATGACAGGCAGAGCTGCTCCCTGACTGGACATAATTAAGAAGGACAATCCATCTTCTAAGCCAGTGTTTCCCAAACCATGGCCGTCAGTTGTTTTTGGACTACAACTCCCATCATCCCTAGCTACAAGGACCAGTGGTGAGGAATGATGGGAGCTGTAGTCCAAAAACAGCTGGAGACCCAAGTTTGGGAAACACTGTCCTAAGCAGACATGCATCCTCTGAAATCTTTTCTCATGTGGAGTTCCATCCCAGCCCGAAGGTTCAAACAGTTGTGATGAAGGCTGGTCCTCTTCAAAAATGAGGTGATGTTCCAAACTCTGTTTGGGTTTTGTCTTGGCTGGAGCAATTGGGCCATGTCAGCCCATTAGCATCCTTCCTTCTTAAAAAGTTTACTTAACCAAAAAGGTCTTTAATTATATATACAGCTGTCTGCCATTAATATTGCTGAAAACTCGAAGAAGAAATACAGCAAATGACCAAGTTGTGTGCTAAGAAAGCACATCACCATTCCCCAGCCCTCTCCCACCAGCATTTATTGATTTTGTTTTTGTCATGGTTAGAATAATTCAAACATTTGTCAGCTGCATCCTTGAGCCTGACATCCTCAAAGTTGCCCTTATTGGTTGCTCTCCATAGAAAATGGCACCTCCGCCCTATGCCTGATGATGTCCTCCTTTTCATTTTGAAAGTAAATTTCAACTGCAGACTGAAGACTTAAGAAATTCCAGTTTCTATCAGGCGGCAAAGGGGAGGATAATACTTTTTGGTGATGAATTATGCATTAATTGTTTTGTTGTGTGTGGGAAGAAGAGGGGGTGGTGGAGATGAACTTTATTTATGACTGTCTTTCTCTAAAAGGGTTACAAGGGTTGCTCTTTTATTGTATGCCCCAGGTTTTCAAATCAATATTTATACATTTTCTCCAATGCTAATGCACGCGGATCCATTTGTTAAAATAAACAATAAAATCTGACCTATTTACAGTGCTCTCTGTTCGCTACCCAGGGCACTCCATAAACACCAGATCACGCGAATATTTCAGGGTGGGATTCTAGATGGAGTTAGGCAATATAATATTTCTTGGCTTGACTTAAAAATTTTAAAACTGCAAGCATTACATAGGTTTTGGAGGGTGTTTAGATTGTGCAGGGGTTAAGGATCCACTCTGAGTATCATGTTACTCACAGCATTTCAGGATATTCCTGTGATGAAGGCTGTTGTTGACTGTAATTGCAGAGCCCCAATGTATGGTGTGGAGGTTGGAGGAGAAAGCTGCAGTTTACTGGAGTCCAAGTGTTCAGGCCCAAGCTGAAAACCCATAACTTGAAGGGCAAAATGAGGCTAACAACGCAATCTAGACGTGGCTATTCAGCAGTCAGCCCCCATGGAGCTGAATGGGATTTACTCCAGGTAAATTGACACAGAATTGCTGCCTAAATGGCAGTTTCTGTTTGAAGGTGCTTATACAGACTTGCTCCGCTGAAGGGTATGCAACACTCACAATTTGCAAGATCTTGTGAGATTTGCTGGAGCCAACAGAACAAGCAACACTTTGAACAACTGCTGGGCCAGGAGAGATTTGCATGCAAAGGATGCTCTAGGATAGGAACCGGGAACCATTTCAGTCCAAGAGACACTTTTCCTTCTAGGTAACCTTCCAGTAGCAGGCAGGGCCAGAGGCAAAAGTCTCAAAGGGAGAGACTTTGTGCTGTCCTCAGGCTTTTCTACCGGCCCAGACCATGATTTTGAAGACACCAGAAGCAGCTGGGAAGAGAGAAGAGGAGTTCTGGGAGATGAGATTAGATAGATAGATAGATAGATAGATAGATAGATAGATAGAGATAGATAGATAGATAGATAGATAGATGATAGATATAGATAGATATAGATAGATGATAGATAGATATAGATAGATAGATATAGATAGATAGATGATAGATAGATGATAGATAGATAGATAGATAGATAGATAGATAGATGATAGATATAGATAGATATAGATAGATGATAGATAGATATAGATAGATAGATATAGAAAGATAGATAGATGATAGATAAATAGATAGATAGATAGATAGATAGATAGATGATAGATAGATATCTCCTAGAACTCCTCTTCTCTCTTTATATATATGAAGTTGTCTTTGTTTCTCAATTTCTTAACGTTATTCTCTACACAAACCTTTGTCATGGGATGGTTTGCTAATGAAAATTATAACAAAAGCTTTAATAATACAAAAGATGATACGTGGCATAGTTCCTTCAATACAGTTCATTAAAGTTTCCTATGATTTCCTCTGTGTTGTTGTTTTTACATACAGTGAGGGGGGAAAGTATTTGATTCCCTGCTAAATTTGCCCGTTTGCCCTCTGATGAAGAAATGACCAGTCCATAATTTTAATGGTAGGTTTATTGTAGCTGGTCTTGGGCGACCCCTGTGAAAGGGTCGTTCGACCCCCAAAGGGGTCGCGACCCACAGGTTGAGAACCGCTGGTGCAAAACAACCCATGCAATGTTTACCTTTGTACAATATGCTTGCTTCTACACACACATTGTCCATCCTCCACTCAGACAAGCAAGAATTCAATGACACATTCCAACCAGGCAAAAACACTTGAGGTGTAAGGTGAGGGTTGTAGCCTGGGGAGGATTCTGAGGGCCAGGTATAGTGCTGATGTGGCCCCTATTCCTGAGGTTCCTGAGGCTCTAGGATTTGTAGTCTGAGAGACAGGGTGTCATCTTGTGTCAACAGTGTAATCATTATATTGTTTAGTCACAAGGTGATACTGGGCTTAGTTGTCTCTGGATGGAGTTGGGCATTTCATATAGCTGTCCTGTTGTCAGGAACCGTGCTGAGGAGGACTGCACTGAGGAGGAATGGTGGGAGCCTCCCCTTCCCCCCAGCTCCTGTTTTGGATCCTGAATCATCCCAGGAGCAGGAGGACAGTATTGATTTGGAGCAGTGGCTTGCAGAGGGGCATAGTTCAGAAGGCAGAAGCTGGGATATACTGAATGGGGAACAGCTTAGATGAAGAAACACTGGGAGAGAAGGGGATAACAGATTCACTATCTCTGGAAAGCATTCCTCCACTCAGCCCAGGGTCAAGAAGACCTGAGAAAGTGGCAGAACACAAAGCACACAAAGCACAGCAGGTACAAGCTCAGATTACAAGACGTAGAAGTGACATGGATTAATAGGGGCATAAGGGGGTGTAATTCTTAATTGGGAGCACCGCCATTCTAGGAGATGGGTTCTTTGTTCTCTCGCTATGATTATTAAAGTTTCCAACTGGTAAGAAGACTCCTTTTTCTTTGTTCTGCTTGTCTGCTGCCATGGGGCAGGGGGGAGATGATTCCCTAAAACCTGACACCTGTTCTCATTTAGGGGAGGCTTCCTGGCCACTTTGAGTGACGCACAAGGAAGAGAAACCAAGAGGTTATGGTAGCTGATTGGAAGCAGGAAAGGGAGACAAGCACCAGAATAATTAAGAACGTTTCTTCTTTTATTTTTTGCCCTCCAGAGTGCACCAGAGAGGTAGCACTGGATCTCTGGGTCAGCGAACTATGCCTAAAAAGTATTTGTCATTCATGTATTATTAACATGAATTATCTGCCATGCTGTGATGAGGAGCTACTGATTTAATATCAGGGAGCTAGAAATGTAAGATTGAATAAAGGGAACTAAAAGATGCTGGAAGGAACTCATCGATCCCCCATTTAATGACAACAAAACAGACAAGGGATCTTGAGGGGTAAGGCATCTTACATGTTTGTACCAGGTGCAGAAAGCTAATATTTGGGCAATGGGAGGTGGCATTGATTGACTGGCATGTGGGCATGTCCCACTAAGCCCCCACCCATTGGTTGGATCTGGTTTCTCACTCCTCATTTAAAGACAAATACAATACAGTCATACCTGGGGTTGCGAATGCTGTGGGTTGCACATTTTTGGGTAACAGACCGCGCTGAACCTGGAAGTACCGGAACGGGTTACTTCTGGATTTCAGTGCTTGTGCATGCGCAGAAGCACTAAATCGCACTTTGCGCATGTGCAGAAGCACCGAATTGCATCACGTGTGTGCGCAGATGCAGCGCTGAGGGTTGCGAACGCACCTCCCTCATGGATTACGTTCGCAACCCGAGGTTCCACTGTTCACATCTCAGCATAACTGTGACTAGTTGACCTGTGTGCTGGCTTCCTTTCCCACAGAGGTTCTGTGATGATGGGCTATTTCAAGTCGGACCCTGCTCACCCTTTTTATAGTACCTTAGATTTGAACTGGGCTTGGACTAAACAACCCTTCAAACTGAGGACTCCGTCAAACAGAGGACTGTTCTCTGTAAAGTGGGACATCTAGTGGCCCTAAATCATGGGAACAAGCAACAACAAGCTATGGAGAATTTTGCCGTGGAAAGTAGGACACATGGCCACCCCTCTCCTCATAAATTGAACCCTGGTTGGGATATGATGCTTGTGGAATGCATGGGACATCCAGGAAAAGTTCTCTGTGAATGCTACATAAAAAATATTTATGAGCACTCAAAAAATTAAGAAATAAAAGTGTTTAATTAAAAACAGAACATGAGGGGTGCAGGTGGGGACGACAATGGCATTTTTGTGACAGTGATGTCAATCAATTTGATTAATATTGAGCTATGCTTTCTGATGATATTGTTTGTTTGTTCATTGTAACTTGTGCATCTGACTGGGTTGCCCCAGCCACTCTGGGTGGCTCCCAACAAAATATAAAAAGGACAAAACAAAGACTTAGGTAGACCAGGACCATGGCACAGTGTGTATGTATGTGTGTGTGTTTATGCCTCTTATTCCTCCTTGCCACAACCCCAATCTGGCTCCCGCATTCCATTTAAAATCCGTGCAGCACCAAACTACATGACATATGTCAGATGTTGACTTTAGTCTTCTCTCAACTCTCACTGCTATACTTAAGCTTCTCAGTGGCTCAAAAAAGTAGAAAGCTGATCTTCATATTACTAGTTCAGGCTAGATGCAGAGGATTTAAGCCTCATTTTGGGGTGGGCGAAGTTAAGTTCTCTTCTTCTTTGAGCTGATTCTTGTATTGCATCTGAAAAACGGGCAGGAGCTTTCATTCATCACTTTCATTCTTATCACAGAAAGATGGGCACGGTTTCTAAATCATAGATATGCTCACCTACCACATTTAAGGGAATATTTAAATGGAAAGGAATTTTTTGGGGTGTGTGGATGGCCTCCACAATTTGCAAAGCCCATATCAATCCTTTCCATATGCAGGACAGATATAGGGTATGAGTATCAGTGCTCTGCCAGGCATTTCTCATGCACTTAAAAAAAAGAAACCCTATTCTCCATCTGTTAATGAGAAAAGAAATTGCATTTGAAAATTATCACAGAGAAGAGGAAAGGTTAGAGAAATTATCATGGGAGGCATGCAAGGGTATTTATTATGCTTCATTTGCTTTTGAAGTGGCTAATATTCTCAATATTCTCTCTGCCATCCTGCAAATTATCCCTCTGGTGGGTCTGTAGGCTTCAGCCTCCCTGGGTACCATCACATCCTGATAACACCATGGCAGTTGGCCTTTCATGTTAGTGCAGAAGACAGGGGTACTGCTTATTGCACACCTGACCAATGCTCATTGTTATTTTTTAAAAGTGAGGTGTTTATAGTTAAAGAGCCTATATATCTGTTAAAGGGAAGATTGTGGGAATGTTCATGGTGGCAGGAGAGGATATATTGTTTATTAATATCCTTCCTAACTTGCGCTAGCAAGTTCCTTTACTTAGCAGAGTGCATTCCCCTATTACCCAGGAGAAAACTAGTTGCAAACTCATGTGAGTTTCTTAAGACAATATGCAATTCAATCAGGCTTGTCCAGATTGAAATGTGTTCTAATATTTCCTGGTAAGACCCCTTGAATCCCTCCCCCCAAAAAATAAAGACACCACAGTCATATTCATAAGTAACAAAAAGATGTTTTACTCACGATCAGGCAAAGCACAGTGTGATCCCTGAAGGCAGGCTTTAGGTTTAAAGTTACAACCTTATGCTAACAGGTTTATCCCATAAGGGAGATGACTGGGGGGGGGGACTGCTTGGCTGGCAGCCAGCAGTTCATTCCAGGAAGTTTGCAGAACGAAAGGAAGATGGAGAAGAGAGAGAGTGGCAGCATGCCTTGTGCTTTTACCAGGTCTGGAAAGGTCACGCCCACCCACTAGTCACATGCAAGGAAGGATGTTCCAGCCAGGAGGAACAGGAAGTTTTGACTGGCTGGACCAAACATTCCCTTGCATGTCCACTCTAGCAAAACAAGGAATGTTGTATTTGACTGCTCCTAGTGGATTACATCCCACAAAGATTTCCCTTAAAAACAAAAAGAGCAGCCATGTTGCTGTGAGATACTCAGTGGGGAAAGCAGCTAAGGAGGCTGGAGGCTGGATAAATGTCTAATGTGGGAGAATACCCACTACTAGGTTGGGGGAGAATTTTGGTTTGCTTCACATTTCAGAGCAAGGCTTCCCATTTTACTGCCCTTGGACCCGTGCACAGACTGGAACACTGATCTGCAGTTTAAGCCCCATAAACAACTGACCAAACTGCACTTGGGTGCTGTAGTGTACTTATGAGATGGTCCAAGGGCTGCCTCTCTCTTCTTTTTAACTTTTTGCAACATTTTAAGCTGCTAAGAGGGTGGGTCTAGCAGAATGGAGGAAGGAGAGGAAGGAGAAGCCCCCATTGCATTGTTGGACACCAGATCATACCGTGTTATATTCCATCCTGTGATCATGTCAACAGTCCAAACCTACAGTGCTCTTTTGTCTGTCATCTGGCCATGGCTTCCACCAAAGCATTCAGGGAAATATAGAGGTAGCTGAAAATTGTCTGTGAGAGGTTCTTAGCCCTTCTTACAGAACTAGAGCTCTCAGGGCCCTCTGGGAAGAGGAACAGACCCTTAAACCAATTTAGACTTGTAGTGTCAATATGCCCTGTTTAGGACTTTGCTCCTACTCAATCAGCATGTCGACTTCACCTCCGGAGGCACGCTCCATTGTCTCTCAAGACAGATGGATGCCGATGAAGAAGAACTTTGCTCCTACTCCATTTCCACATGTATTTGTAAATGATCCACAGGCAATGGAAGAAAACACAGTGCCCTGCAATTTCTCTAAGTGTCTTCTGTGTATCTTTGGAGTTTGTAAAATGACACATATACTCAAGCAAGTTCCATTATCCATACTTTGATGAGTTGAAATCAAGTAGAGGACAGGAGTAGAATATGAGGTTACGAAATGAAGGGACACCCACTTTGCGTTTAATGGAGAGTATCAGCTACATTTGGAGTCAGAGGAACTGGACTAGGGTACTTCAGAGATATTATTCACTGTTGAAAACATTGCTACAAAGGTCAATATTGATCTGAGAACAAGGAAACCCAAGTGGAAAGGATGGGTGTAAGTGAAGACTCAGTGAAAGTGTGAGTTCATCTTTGTAGCCTCTTTAACAATCCCCCAAACACATTTAAACCCTTTGAAAGGTCACAGTGAGAAATAAATACTTCTTGAAATGTGAGGATGAGTGGCTTAATAACTCTGAAAGCTGAAACGAGAATGATTCTCTGTTATTTTTTATTGTTGTTCTTATTAGCACAGAGTGTCAGAAACGGTACAATAAGATACAACAACATTATATCCATTACAGCATGCTTTTATGCTAAGAAAATATTTTTAAAGGCGGGGGGGACGTTTCCCAACAATTCACTATTTTTTAAAAAAGCTGTTAGTTTATTTTATAAATGTATTCAGAAACAAACTAGGGGAGACAGGGGAAAATCTGGGATAATATCTCTGGATGTTTTTATTTTTCAAAGTTGAATAGCAGCCATGGCCAGAGATATGAAACATCTTCAGGATCATGGAGTGGGTAGAGGGCAGCTTAACCCTTTCCCCTTTTACCAACAACCTCCCTCCCCAAGCTGCTATCTGCCTTTTGGAGATAAGCAAAGAAATACTGTTCAGATACCTAATTAGATTGCTTCACCCCGATGGCTCTCTCAGGGACTGCCTACTGTATGAGGAGTTATTGTTGTTGTTTGTTATTCTGATGTGTATTTTTGTGTTTTTATATTGTAAACCACCCTGTGACCTTTGGAGGAAGGGTGATATAGAAATTTAATAAATAATTATAATGGCAATATTTTATTCTCTCGCTAATTATGGTGTTTAAAATTTATTTGACTTCTTTTCTCTTGAAATGTTTAACATAATATTTTAGTTTCCTGTTAATTGTGTTGCTTTGAATGTGTACTTTATATATTTGACTTTCTTCAGTAATGATTTAGTCTAGATGGTTTTATTTGATGTTTTAATGTGTTGTAAACCGCTTTGAGATTTTTTAAAAAATATATAAAGCAGTACAGAAATGACAAATAATAACAACAACACTACTTTCTTATAATACTTCCTCTGGAATTTTTTATGGCATGAGGAAGTGGGGGTTGTGAGTCTTACACACATGCACACATTTGTGTATAAGGGAAAGATAAAAAAAATCAAACAATGTGGCAGGCTCAGAGGCGTAGATCACAAGGCAGAAATGAACCCTGTTAGCCTAATGCCTTTCTGATTAATATTTAGTTGACTTGGTAAAATTCAGGCGTGGAATTTGAAAGGTCAGAGGCTAATTCACTATGTCATCTGTCACAAAAAGGAAGATGTTGAACAACTATGTGTATAGACTGATTATTGAGCTTTCCTCAAAAGGAAGACTCTGTGTGGCATGTGGGGATTGAATATTATCCCCATCACCACCCATTTTTCACCTGGCCCTCATTCACTGAATTTCTCTCACTCCCCCACCCACCCACCCTAAAAAAAAACTCTTTGGAGAAATAATTGCAAGTATTTTCACTTCTTGCAGAAAAAGGAGGGGGGAACAACCAGCTCACAAAAATTATTTAAAAAGATGTGAAAACCCAGCCCTGTCTCATACATTTATCTCAACAATACTACAGGTGTATGACACACTCATATTGCCTATGACACTGACCGGATTAAAAAAAAAATGAGAGAGAGAAAGGGAGAGAGAGAAGATGGAAAGATGGAGAGAAAGAAACAGCATAAAAATACTAAAAATTTTATGGAATAACGTATAACTTTGTGCACGAGCTTGCTCATAAATTCCAAAAAAGTAGTTCTTAATGATACACTTAGAGTAAATCATTTGCCTTGAGAGACAGGCAGTCTCTGGTGACCCGTACGGCAGTCACCAGAGACTTGCAGCCTAGCTACTTTCAGCTAAATGTACTCTCATATTAATATTTTAAAATGCCATAATGCCTCTCTGAAAACCTCAGAGGACAGATACATCAATTTGCGAGGTCTTCACTCCAGGAAATAGAAACAGGGATAATCTGCCATTAAAAGAAATAGTTCATTATGCTGGCTTCTTGGGAGCACATAAACTATGTCCTGAACATACTTAAGTTGCAAATCCTCACTTTAATGGGAAGGGAACCACCGTGCCCTAGAGCATTATTGCCCCACTGTTTATTAGTACAAAAAGGTTTGTTGTGGTATGAAATTTTAAGTGCGTCGCAGTGATCAATCAGCTTCAAAGAGAAGCTCTACCCTCAGCCAGAAATCATTACAGATACATCAATTAAACATAAAGTTTCTATTTTCAGAATGACTCGCAGTACAAAGGATCAGCAATGCATCATAGTTAAAGGCAACAATTTTACCGGTGTGGGGCTCCTGTTGTTATGGTTTCCCTCCCTCCCCTTCTTTTCTCCCTCCCCTCCAAGTATGGTATACAATTATTTCCCTTTTTATTTCAGTAGCATACTGAACACTCCTGCTTTACTCTCATGTGCATGCAGGGGAAAATATATTCACATGAAGATGAAAATATATAGGCTTAACACTTCCTTAGAAGCAAGAAAAAATAAAAAAGATTCATCCATACCCTATAAAGGTACCCTCAAAGAAAACCTCTTCCTCATGGTCAGGATCCACATTACAGAAGGTAAACATGCAGGTCAGGGCAGATTATGAGCTTACAAAAGCTAATATAGACATTGCCTTTTTAATACCAGCGGAGGCAGTAGTTAATTTGATGGGAGTTTCCCTGTACTGAAGCAGCTCAAAAGGAAGACTGCTGGAGGATGGTGGGCTTACATCATCTAAAGTGAGAGTTTACATTTTGGGGGTCACCACTTTGTGGGTCACCATGAAGACATCATTTATGGCTCCCCATTGGACCAATTGGCAGGGCCATGTGGAAGGAAAGGTTTTGGCTACCAGGTGGGTTGTGAGCTCATGGTAGTGGGCATAGGGCCTCTCTGGGTGAGGTGAGGGTGTTGTGTCTACACTATGCCAAGTGGGAGATGGGGTGGATCCTGTGGCTGTTTGAAATTGAGTTTTAGGTGCAAACAGGGTGATCTTCTGTAATGCTGCTATTGTATTTGTTGCTCTTGGCATGATTCTCTCTCCTGTTTAGTTTAAATCTTACAAATTAGGTTGGATTATTTGTTGTCAAGGAATGGCAGGGTTCTGATGAGTATGTGACGGAGGCAGAGGGTCAGACCCAGGAGACGGGACCACCTATTTATGGGGAACCGGGGCAGGGGAAAGTGGAAGGGTCTGAGCAGTCAGAGATGGGGACACAGGACAAGTCAGAAGTTGAGGAAGAGGAGGTTCACTTAAACAACAAAGTTAACAGATTCACTCATACTCAGTTGTAGTCCTAAATATTTTGAGGGAAGCCGGTTGGGGGGAGTTGGGTTGTTTAGATTAATTAAAGTTACAACCTCTCCTTATTGTTGTCTTTGTGCATGGAGTTTAAAGCCATGTGTTAAAGCTATGGTTTTCTCAGTAGTGATGTATGGAAGTGAGAGCTGGACCATAAAGAAGGCTGATCGCCGAAGAACTGATGCTTTTGAATTATGGTGCTCGAGGAGACTCTTGAGAGTCCCATGGAATGCAAGAAGATCAAACCTATCCATTCTGAAGGAAATCAGCCCTCAGTGCTCACTGGAAGGACAGATCCTGAAGCTGAGGCTCCAATACTTTGGCCACCTCATGAGAAGAGAAGACTCCCTGGAAAAGACCCTGATGTTGGAAAAGATGGAGGGCACAAGGAGAAGGGGACAACAGAGGACGAGATGGCTGGACAGTGTTCTCAAAGCTACCAGCATGAGTTTGCCCAAACTGCGGGAGGCCATGGAAGATGGGAGTGCCTGGCGTGCTCTGGTCCATGGGGTCACGAAGAGTCAGACACGACTAAACGACTAAACAACAAACAACTCCTTATTGTGCCTTCTCTAATCTTCCAGCTGTATTATGAGGACAACTCCCATCACCCATAACCATTGGTCATGCAGATTGGGACTGCTGGGAGTTGTAGTTTAAAACATCTCAGGAGAGGCATCAGGTTGGGGAAATCTGCCTTATTGCATGTTCAGCAGAATAACAATACCATTTTGCACCTATTCGCTAACCTACAAATCAATATTACAGCAACTACAGAAGCTCAAACAAAGGGGGAGTTTGAGATGCACAGACGCCTTGTCTTCCCTCCTCTTATCAATATTAAATTGCAATATGCACTTCTTTTTCAGTTTTTAAATTTTCAGAAGATCACAATCGGAAGCCTTCTTCTTTAGGCTTTCAAGCCTGTCACCTCACATCTTGCTCACTTCTCCAAAGCAGCTGAAACCCTAAGAAGCAGAAAGCCATGCACACAGGCTGGTCACGGGGCATTGGCCATCTCTGGGAGCAGCTCAGGTTGATTTGTCGATTGCATGGTAGTTATTTAGGAGCTGAATTAAGGCGATGATTCATGGATGGTTTCACACCAGTGGTTGCACATAATTCATCGACCTTTTCATTGATGTCTTCACACCTCTACATAGGTGAGGATGTGTCTGTGTACCGATCGCTCAAATTGCTACACCCTGAAACACAGATGTGTTGCTCACAGTCTACAAACTCACAGACAGTTTCTAAATTCTAAAGGCAAAATGCTACAGATTCTTTTTTTTTTTTGTTACAAAATAAGGTGATATAATGACATTTAATACTGCACAGAAGAATTCAGGAATGGTGGACTAGAGTTATGATGACACTATGCTTACATAGATTCCCCAAAACACAGGCACGAGACTTGTTTTGCACATGTGGCAATCTCTATGCTCTAGTGCAGAGCAGTTTGGAGACCCCTATTCTCCCCCCAGAGCTATGATTCCCAAGGTGGTTTAACAAGCAATCTCTCTTCCCAGGGAACTCTGAGAAGTTTTGCTCTGTGAGGGGAAAACAAGTCTCCTGGCAACTCTTGGCATTTAATAATAATAATAATAATAATAATAATAATAATAATAATAATTCTTATTTATACCCCACCCACTCTGGGCGGCTTCTAACCGAATATTAAAAACAATGCCGCATCAAACATTACAAATGTCCCTAAACAGGGCTGCCTTCAGCTGTCTTTTAAAAGTAAAATAGTTGCTTATTGCCTTGACGTCTGGTGGGAAGGTTTCCATAGGGCAGGTGCCACTACCAAGAAGGCCCTCTGCCTGGTTCCCTGTAACCTCTGCTTCTCGCAGTGAGGGAACCGCCAGAAGGCCCTCAGCGCTGGACCTCAGTGTCCAGGCTAGACGATGGGGGTGGAGACATTTCTTCAGGTATACAGGACCGAGGCCATTTAGTCTTAACAAACCAAAGTTCCCAGGATTCTTTACTGGAAGCCAGGACTGTTTAATGTGGTATGACACTGCTTTGAATGTATAGTGCAGGTGTGGCTTTCTTCTCAAGTCAGTACCTACTTTCCAAATTAATTTAAAAATCATTGAACGCCAGCAGTTGCTCTGCAAGGGTTCTGTGAAGACCCAAAAGATTACCTGAAACAGTACTTAGCATCTCTAAAGTGCTCTAGACTCTGCCCCCAACTTGTTTCAAAGATCATTTGAGCTTTTTGAGTGTTCTCCTGAAGTGGTTGAAAACTTAAAAATCTTGAGACTTTTACAGTTTTGAAAAGGAAGGCTCCAGAAAAACCCAAATAGTGTTTGAAGTGAGCAGCGAGTGGAGCAGGTAGGTAGATAGGCAGGCATTTTTCTCTGCAGAGAAAATGACAAACCCCATGATACATGTCGGAGACAACATGTGTAAAATTGCATTGTTTATCACCTTCCTAAACTATCAGACCCTCCAAGTACCCTATTTCCCATGGACATCCCTGATTCAGAGAAGACGTCCCAGTTTCTGATTGATCTCAGAATCCCCCACTTTTCCTTAGGATGTCCCTGGTGTTATTGAAGAAAAGTTGGAGGGTATGGTAGGATGTCCCTATTTTCTTCTTCTTCTTTTTTTAAAAAAATATCATTTTGATTTATATACATTACAATAATTATTTTAAGTTTTAACATTTTCAGTTTCGACTCCCTACCCCCTCTTTCTGAAGTTCCTTACATTTATTTTTGTCCTTTCTTCGATACTCCAAATTGTCTTAATATATTCTTTTATTCATCTATTCTTATAAATATCTCGCATACGTTTTTAAAACTGCAAGTTTTTACAATAATCTTGATCTGTTTTCAGTTTGTTTGTTAATACAGTGGTAGCTCAGGTCACAAACACCTTGGGTTACAAACACTTCAGGTTACAAACTCAACTAACTCAGAAGTAGTACCTCAGGTTAAGAACTTTGTCCCAGGATGAGAACAGAAATCGCGCAGCAGCGGGAGGCCCCATTAGCTAAAGTGGTACCTCAGGTTAAGAACAGTTTCAGGTTAAGAACGGACCTCCGGAACGAATTAAGTTCATAACCCGAGGTACCACTGTACTCAAACCACTTCCATTCCTTTCTAAAAAGTTTGTTGTCTTGATTTCTTATCCTTCCGGTAAATTTCACTACTTCTGCATACTCCATTAGTTTCTGTATCCAATCTTCTTTCATCGGAACCAATTCATTCTTTCACTTTGGGGCAAATAATATTCTTGCAGCTGTAGTAGCATACATAAATAAATTTCTATACTGTTTGGTAGTTCTAACCCTATAACTCCCAAGAGAAAATCTTCTGGGTTGTTTTTTGGTGTGTGTGTTTTACGAATGTTATCTTAAGTATCTTTTTCAATTCATTATATATCATTTCCCAGTAAGCTTTAACCTTATTAAAAAGACCACTACATGTGAAAAAGGTGCCTTCTTTCTCTTTACATTTCCAACACTTATTTGTCTTCGATTTATACATTTTTGCCAATCTGCTAGGTGTTAGGTATCATCCTATATAACATTTTCATATAATTTTCTCTTAAACCATAACATGCTGTAAATTTTATACCCGTATTCTATCATCGTTCCCATGCTTCCATTTCTATATTATGACCAACATCTATTGCCCAGTGTATCATTGAAGATTTCACTTGTTCATCCTTTGTCTCCCATTCCAATAACATTTTGTACATTTTAGAAATCACTTTAACATTACAATTTAACAGGTCTCTCTAAAATTGTGATAGTTGTTCCCCAAACCCCCAATTCATATCCTTTTCAAATATTTCATTCAAATGATGATATTGTAACCATGTTGTTAACATTCCTGGTAAATCCTTAAAAAGGTAAAGGTAAAGGACAGTTAAGTCCAGTCACGGACGACTCTGGGGTTGCGGCGTTCATCTCGCTTTACTGGCCGAGGGAGCCGGCATTAGTCCGCAGACAGTTTTTTTGGGTCATATGGCCAGCATGACTAAGCTGCTTCTGGATAAACCAGAGCAGTGCACGGAAATGCCGTTTACCTTCACGCTGGAGCAGTACCTATTTATCTACTTGCACTTTGACGTGCTTTCGAACTGCTAGGTTGGCAGGAGCTGGGACTGAACAACGGGAGCTCACCCCGTCGTGGGGATTTGAACTGTCGGCCTTCCCACCCACCCTCCTCTCTTAATAAATTTCTATAAATCGCCCAACTTTCCGTCATATTTTTCTTTTTTTACCGCTATGGCTTTCAAAGGTGAAAGCCAAAGTGGTGTTTTAGTTTGCAATAATTTTTTATATTTGTCCCATATTCTATACAAAATTTTCCTAATTATATGGTTTGTAAAACCTTTAGGTACTTTCACCTTTTCATACCACAGATAAGCGTGACTTTCCAAATCTAAAATATTGTGACCTTCCAATTCTAAAATATGAGGATTCTTCAATAGCAACCATTCCTTCAACCAGCACAGACAAGATGCATCATAATATATTCTTTATCTTTTGTGTTTATTAGTATTTTATATATTATTCTCAGTTTTTCCCCTTGCCAGATATATTTAGAAATATCTTTTTGCCATTTGTTGAAGGAATCTGTCTTGCCGATCACCGATATTGGTTGAAACAAAAATAACATTCTTGGTAATATATTCATCTTTATGGTTGACACTCTACCAAGCAACAAAAGTTTCACTCTACCCCATATTTTCAAATTTCTTTTAATATCCTCCAAGGTTTTCAAATAGTTATCTTTATATAGATTTATATGCTTCGCTGTTAACCATACACCTAAATACTTAACCTTCATTTTGATCTTTAGAATCATAGAATCATAGAGTTGGAAGAGACCACAAGGGCCATCGAGTCCAACCCGCTGCCAAGCAGGAAACACCATCAGAGCACTCCTGACATATGGTTGTCAAGCCTCTGCTTAAAGACCTCCAAAGAAGGAGACTCCACCACACTCCTTGGCAGCAAATGTAGACCTGATATATTTTGCAATTTATTTATACTCTCATCTTTCATGGTTTTTTTTACCAGGAGCTTAGCTTGGTTTTATCTTTGTTAATTTTAAGACCTGCTATTTCTCATATATATATATATATATATATATATATATATATATATATATCTGCTTTCGGAATTGACTCTAATGGTTCTTCTACAGATTTCACCACATCATCTGCAAATAGGATGTCCCTATTTTCATTGGAGAAATGTTGGAGGGTTTGGAGTTATCAAACCCCCGAACCATCTGAAGGCAATCCTGTATAGGGTAGGTTTTTAAAATGTTTAATGTTTTATTATGTTTTTATATATGTTGGAAGCCGCCCAGGGTGGCTGGGGCAACCCAATAAGATGTGTGGGGTATAAATAGTAAAATTATCATTTTGGAATGGGGCATCCCTATTTTCATTGGAGAAATGTTGAAGGATATGAACTATCCCAAGGAACTAAGGATGGAATTTACCTAACCAGCCCTGTCTGCAGAAGCCCTATGTATGGATCCAGTTACAGATAGGTAGCCGTGTTGGTCTGCCATAGTCAAAACAAAATAAAAGAAAAAAATTCCTTCCAGTAGCACCTTAAAGACCAACTAAGTTAGTTCTAGGTATGAGCTTTCGTGTGCATGCACACTTCTTCAGATACACTGAAACAGAAGTCACCAGACCCTTCTCACTATACAGAAGGGTCTGGTGACTTCTGTTTCAGTGTATCTGAAGACCTATGTATGGAGTTCCACTTGCACAATGGGACTTGCAGGGGAATGTTAGGAGAACTCCCAGAACAGCACAGGGATGAAAGAGAGGGTGGTCATTTCACATTGCAAGCTGCAATGCTTGCACAGATGGAATGAATGGAAGAGCACAATGTTGAATTCCACCCAAATGATAGCAAATGAGTTGTTGTTTTAACATCATTCATTCACATGTGAGCTCTCTGTCACACAAATAAGAGAAGAAGATAAATAGGTAGAAGTTAATTAAATCTTTTTCTACATTTATACAGACAAGTATCTATTGCAAATGCTTCCTCTTTCTTTTTGGAGTGTAAAAGTGCTACAGATGAATAATAAAGGAACAAGGTGAGCAGGTACAGACTTGTCTAAAGTTGCAAAGGTCAGGTGTGTGAATGATCCAGAAACTCAACTCAGGTCTCTTGAGATCAAGTTTCTATTGGCTGTAGCTTCCTTCCTCCTGCACAAACAAGATGTATGAGTAAACATCACTGTCACCCTGCAGGCATCTATCTGTCTTCCTTCCAGCACCACCCCTCCACAAAAAACCATGGATGGGGGGGAGGAAAAAACTGACGAGAAATGTAATGGCTCTTGTAGCATATTTTGAAGGTCAATAGACTGAAGCTGTAACCACAGAAGAAACAAAGACTTAAACCAAAGTGGGGAAAATGCCATTTCAATTTTCATGTTGGCTCTTCCTTGGTAATGATAATGAGGGTCAATGCAGAATTCTATGAAGTATTTTAAAAAGTCTCTGTGAGGAGCTCCTTGTGAGGCCTTGAAATCATCCCTCCACCACCATGTGGAAATAGGTCTAAAAGTTAAGCACTTTTTGAAAACAAAATGAACACAATAAGCTTATTAGTGAACACACTATAGCCATGTTTGCAGACCCAGAGTCACATATGATGCATATAAACACATTATAATTCCAAGTCAATATCCTGCTGGTATATGTACTCCAGAAGGTTGTACATCAGATGATGCAGACCTTGGGTTGAAGAAGACTCCCTATCCCACTATGCTCCCTTCCTCCAAAGAGTTCAGGGCATTTTACATGAGGGTAATGTAATGCCCTTTTGTAGCAAGCCCATATGCATTAGTCAATCTGCCACTGTGTTCTGCTGCTCTGAATCAGGGGTGAGGATTGTTCTGCTCATCTCTTAACGACGCTATGAAACCTTTGTGAAGGAGGTGCCTAAGGGGGATATGGAATCCATGCAGAACTGCCATTGGATGTGTTAAAAAGTGTTTTGCTTTGTTTGCATTACATGCTAATTTTAAAAATGCCCCCTTCCCAGATTTAAGTATAAGGGGTGAGTGCTTGTCAATTATCCAAGTGTGAACTCATTGGCAAGAATACTTGAAGGCAGGAGCCAATTCATTTCTTAGCAATCAGTTAGTCCTGCCTACTTGCTTTTCTTAGCAGCCCACAAGTAAAACTGAAACTGAATTTTGAAAAGACAATGGTCTTATGTGCTGCACGTTCTCAGTTCCCAGAGGTGGATAGTTGGCCTTTTCTGGATGGGGTTGTACGCTCCCAGAAGGAGCAGGTTCATAGCTTGGGGTACTCCTGGATCCAACATTGTCATTTGAGCCCCAGGAAGCCTTGATAGCTAGAAGTGCCTATTTCCAGCTCCAGTCCTTCTTGGGCAAAGATCACATGTCCACAGTATTCCATGCTATGGTAACTTTCAGAATAGATTGTTGCAATGCACTCTACATGGGACTGCCCTGGAAGACAACTCAGAAACATCAACTGGTTCAAAATGCAGCAGCAGACTGGAATTGCAATAAGGCTCTGTTCCGACGGCATGAGTAGTCACAATGACCATTAGATTCTTATCTGCTGCAGCCTTCATCCGCCTTCACAGTCGTCGTAACATACTGCTTGTTATCATCTGCCTGTTCTGCCATTGAGGACTTCTTGGAACATTCTTTGTCTCACTCCTTCCCTTTGACCTTACCGCCTTGGGTGACCCTGCTGGGAGTATGAGATTCCCGACGGCTTCGCTCACAAGGGTCATAGGAACGTTCAAGCCCATTCACCACGACAAGGTGATGATCCAGTGAGTGAGTACAAGTGATCGCCAAAGAAGAAGAACTTTCAGAATGGATTGTTGCAATGCACTCTACATGGGACTGCTGTGGAAGAAACATCATCTAGTTCAAAATGCAGAGGCAGACTGGAATTACCTTAAGAATTCATATATCCCTTGTTCTAAGGCAGCTGCATTGGCTGCCAGGTTTTTTAAAAAAGGTTGAAATCAATTAAAACTCAGTTATGATCTGCAGAGCTCCAGAGCTGACTGTCTGACCTGACACCATCTTAGCTTAGTCCACATTGGCTGCCACTTTGCTTCTGGGCCCCTGTTAGTGTTTAAAGCTCTAAATATCTGAGAGACCATCTCCTTCCCTCCAAACCCTCCAGATAAATGCTCAACTTGCTGCTTGGTGTTCTCTTGTTCTAAGCCTCATATACGTTATCTTTATTAGGGATGGGAGATAATTCAGTTCACATTTAAAGGTCAGATTTCCTAATTTGCAACAAGTGAATTGAAATAGCTATCACGCTTCATTTTACAATGCAGTTCTCCAAGTTATGTCTATAAAAATACATATACCAGGGTTAAGTGTACATTGTAACACATATATCAGTTAACATACAAATGTTCATTAAGTTGAAGGGATTGGCTTAAAAAAAATGGGTATATTAGAAAAAACTGCATACCCAAAGTGTATTGTCAGGGAACTGACATCAGAGCGAAAAGCGGAGGCAGGGCTCCAGAGCGATGCCGGAGAGGGAACCAGTCGGGGGGAAGGAATTCAGCGTGACACCAATAGAGAGGAGATGGAGGAATCGGTGTCAGGGCTCCAAGACCCTTCAACCGAAACCAGCGGAGAGAGCGCTGGCACGCCCTTGCCATCCCCTTACTTGCGCAGACGCGTTCCGCGCAGGGAACATAGGCGGAGACTTGGGGTCAAGCAGCTTTTATGCTGGAAGAGATTCAAGAAACGCCCACTGGCAGATTCTGCAAGTGACTAACAGGTCACGGAGGGCGAGCTCTAACCCTGAACATGTTTGAGCAAACCATGTAATCGAAGTGGAGGCAGTTTACGCACGAGTAACCACACTACACCATTACATGTATATTGGAAGAAATGTGCACTGATAAATTTTCACGAGGTTGTGTTTTTTAAAAAAATAAATAAATAAATCACAAATAGTTGTGGTTATGTGGAGAACTGAACTCAAGATTGGAAAATTTAGAACCCTGGAGAAACCAAAATTGACTAGTCATGACTAACCTAAGTCCCATTGTTTTCAGTAGGTTTGCTCTAGTTATGACTAAGTCTGGATTTTACCCAATACTACTAATTAAGGAATGCTAAGAAATCCCACTGTGTTTAAGTCCATATCCAAGCAATCGTATAGCATTTCTTCTTCTGTTTATACTTATACTCTAAGGAAGATTTATCCCTGACACTAACAGAAAGTCATATAAGACAAAGGTCTTTTTTCCAGCTTTATGCCTTTTCACTTTAAGGTCACAACCATAACATCTCCAGCTGGACTTATCAAAATTCAGCTTTGTAAGAGCGCCTTGATGATTTGCCCTTCGATACTTCCCTGCTGAGTGCCAAGTCGCTGATGTACTACCAATCAATTCCTACACAGCTACAGTTCAGGAAGCTACTTTGGTGGAGGGAGGGGGAGGTTTCTGTGAAAGGCGTGCCATCAAAGAGAAAGACAAGGGAAAAACAGGGTAGGAAATGCAGAAGATATTCTGGAGGTTCTGAACAAAAACTAGAATAAAGAACGGCCAACCAAAAAGACCAAGGGGAAACGAAGGTGATAAGCATGGCTTGGATTCTAGAACATTAGCTGAAATTAGTAAGGGTGATCTGAAGAAAGTTAGGAACATCATCAATGTGACTTAACCACACAGTAAAGCACTTAAATCCCAGTCTTCTAAATAGCACTTAAACCTAAAATGAGAAGTCTGCATTTGTAATGTGGCTCCACCATACAAAACACTTTCCATTTGCATAGAGAGGAGATGCATTATTCCTGAACAAGTTGTCCCAACTAATGAAGAAGAGAAGAAGAGTTTGGATTTGATATCCCGCCTTTCACTCCCTTTTAAGGAGTCTCAAAGCAGCTAACATTCTCCTTTCCCTTCCTCCCCCACAACAAACACTCTGTGAGGTGAGTGGGGCTGAGAGACTTCAAAGAAGTGTGACTGGCCCAAGGTCACCCAGCAGCTGCATGTGGAGGAGCAGAGACGCGAACCCGGTTCCCCAGATTACGAGACTACCGCTCTTAACCACTACACCACACTGGCTCTCAATCTTCTAATGGAGAAGATATTAGGCTATGCTTGCCAGTACTGTCCCTATTGCCTTCATGTACACCTGCTTCAACTCCAGCCTTCCAGAATTGAGTGGGAAAGTCTGAAAGGGGATTCTAATTACATCTATGCTATAAGCCAACCCACAATTGTGAAAGTGAACCCTGTGTTATCAGGGCAGGGCTGTGGCTTAGGAGCCTGTCCAGATCCATATGGAGTAGAGTCCAGCTTCATTAGCATTTTAGAGCAAATCTCCTAATATACACATTTATGTATACAACTTTAGCTAATATGCACATTTTTGCAAAGCAATTTCCCCTAATACATTTTTGTCTTTTCTTTCCACTGATGTACGCATGCTATGCATACTTTTATCCCAATATATGCATTTCTGTACTGTATTTGGCAGGAGTACTGCACCATAAAATTCAGGGCAATTTTGAAGGATGACTATGTTTCAATTCACAAATAGTTTTGGAAACTGCAAATCTGGTAGGTTTGCCTTTAAATGTAAACTAAATCCTCCATCTAACTTATGCTTCACCTAACTTAAGTCCCACCGATGGATGATGAAATCTGGATCCAGCCTTTTCTGGCTGTTGGCATTTACATCCTGCCCATCAACAAGGTTCTCAAAGCAGCATTTATGCAGTCAGCCAAATCACATATTTCTTTTCTATGCATGGCTCTATCTCCACAACCCCTTGCCATCATCCACAAACCCTGTGGGAAGACAATGTCCTTTGTTTCTCCATAGAAGTTGAGGAGAAGGATGCAATAGGAAGAAGCATAAATCTATTTTTGTGCCCAAGCAAGTTTGCTTCCTCCAAGCTCTGAGGTCCACGAGGGAGGAAGAAGTCTAGCTTGCTCTTCCCTATCGTCTAGTGAAGCAAAAGGAACGTGATTGTCTGTTTTTGAAAGAATAGCCTAAGGATGTCCACCATACAAATCACAGGGGGTCTAAAGGAAGGGCTTAAAGTCAGGGGGCATGATAGACAAAATGGTTCTGGTTCTTTGGATAGGAAAAGCTAGGAGATATTGCCAGAAAAGAAGGTAATAGGCAAGGGAAGTTTGGAGGTCTCAGAATAGTGGACAAGGGAGCCAAGGGGAGCCAAGGGTTGCTAGGTATTAGACCCTGGCATGGCTGAGTTCCTGGGGAGGGAGATGCTCTTGATTGTCCCTGTTATTTGGCTTGTTCCCATGTTATGTTGTCTGTGAGTACACCCTGTTCCTACACATGTGCGACTATTTGCATAGAGTGTGCACTCGTTGATTTGTACAGCTTCACAATTGTGTATGCGCAGAGAGAGATTGTACACTCATTGAACATTACATGTGAATAACTGTACAAATATACAGCTCTACTGTTTGTGTACACAGGAACACAGATTGTACACCCGTTGAATGTAACATATGAATACAGTACTGCTATTGTCACTGAGCATTATGACCTTGCAACCCTACGAGAGCAATAAAAACAGGTGAAAGGGGTGGGTGGATTTTTTATCCTATGTTGATTTGAACAAACCAGCAAATTCTTGGGCTGAAAGCTGCTAATAATTCATATAAAACAGAAGGAATAACACAATGTCCTGTTGAGTTTTTCAAAGATACTTATGCTGACAAACAACCTCTTAATTTTCTTTTTTTACTACTATTATTTCATGTATTCCTTTTTATCCCTGATTCAAATGTTGGTGTAAAAGTAAGTTGGTGGATATTTCTGTGCCTTTTCCCAAGTTATGCACAGTACATTTCAGTTTTCTAATGTATAAAATATTCTTGGATATGATTCCTAGAATCACTCCAAAGTGAAAAGTGTTGGTTTCCAGGGATTACATTTCTTCCAACTGCCAATAATTCTTACATGTTTCTGAGTAGATGACTAATGGTAGAAATACTATATACAATGTATTTGTATTATTTCTCTAGAATATATTTGGGGAATGCACATATTAATACCTGTTATCACTGTAGGCCACAACCTATACTTTAAAGTCCAGTTTAAGGACCACAGAAAGATAAATAACAGTAAATGTTAATGACAGAAGTTCAGCAGTGGGGAATAATAATAATAATAATAATAATAATAATAATAATAATAATAATTTTATTTATACCCTGCCCTCCCCGGGCAGAACCAGGCTCAGGGCAGCTAACATCAAAATATATAACACACTAAGACATAAAATTCAGCAATCAACTGAAATGCAACTTCAAATCAGATTAAAATCAAAATAAGATCAGATGGCTACCCGCAAATTATACCTATAGGGGTTAGGAAACTTAAGTACTCACCAAGCTCAATTATTTGTATGAGCCAGTGAGAAGGACTAGAGAAGCCACTTATATGCAGGTTCTTGTAAGAGGAGAGGGGTCAGACTGAGCCCCGACCAAAATCCTGGTGGAACAGCTCTGTCTTGCAGGCCCTGTGGAAAGATGTTGAGTCCCCCAAGGCCCTGATCTCTTGCAACAGAGCGTTCCACCAGACTGGGGCCAGGGCCAAAAAGGCCCTGGCTCTGGTCAAGGCCAGCCTAACCTCGTTGAGGCCTGGAACCTCCAATATATTATTGTTAGCATACCATAAGGTCTTTTGCGGGGCATACCAGGAGAGGTGGTCCTGTAGATACGAGGGTCCCAGGTCATATAGGAGAAGCAAGTAGAGGGGAGCTCCTTGTTTTTTTGGGGGGTACTCTTACCCCCTGTCCCTCTGCTCCTCTCTGGCACCACCCATTAGGTAGAGTCTGCAGGCAATATCCACATGTGGTCCCCTCAAGAGTCATTGCCTGGTTGGTGCCTGCTGGTGTGACCTGCTTAAAGCACCAGATGTTAGCAAATGACTATTGAGCCCCAAGTAGTCCATCACAGGTATGCACAGATCTGTCCTCTTACAGGGGGAAAGGGCCAAAGGAGAGGGGAGCAGCTATGATGGCAGCCTCCCATGGCAGCCACACCATTCTGCCTAATGGTAGGGCAGGTCCGATACTTGATCCAGATCTTTGCTCTTGCCACTGCTTGCATGGCTGGAGGGAAAGACAACACATGAAAGGAAGCAAGAATGAGACGCAGTGATAGCTATGCCAGGGATTTCTGTGGGTATTGAGTGGACCCTCTGCAGGGTTATAGGCCCTGGCAGATGGCCAATAAAGTTCATCCTTGTTTCTTGTCCTGTAAAGATTTATATATGGGCAGTTCTTGGGGGGGAGGGCGGAATGACATAAATTTGAAGAAAGATGACATCCAATAGAATGAGGTGGGCACTATCTTCTGTAGATTCCTCAGTGAGCTGCAGAGAAAAAGTTTGTCAAATTACCAGGAAGAGAATGCTTTTATTTTGCATAAGCCTTGTCAGGAAAAAATGATTGGTGAGGTGGACTTCAGATAAGGCATTTCAATATTTAACTCGGCAAACTAGTACGTTAAGCAAAAACAATTAGGGAGATTAATTTTTGTTTTAACTTTTTTAACTTTTAACTTTGGTGTTGAAAGTGTTTCTCATCACAGCGAGTGTATAGTAGCAGTTAGTGTGGTGTAGTTGCAAGAATAAAATGAGGGCAATGTAGTTATGCTGCTTTGAGCTCCTTGGAAAAGAAGTTGGCATATAAAGAAATAAAAACACCTACTCTATACATCTATTATATGAGGGTATGGTTTGAAGGCAGATAAAGCTGCCACCAAGCAGGTCTGGTTGGGCCTAGATAGGTAACCCAGGAACCACCTGCACAGTGCTTTGCATTCCAGGATGCTAGAAAAGTAGGATATACATTTAAGAAAAGAAAATACATAAAAGAAAAGAAAATTGATGGGATGAAATGTTGGTTCAATGCAAGGTCCCGAAGGAATTTTCTGTCTGGTAACATGAGTTATCAAAGAGTTACAGAGAAACTGAAGATACATTGGACTAGATCTTGCCCTGTTTCATCATCATTATCCTTAAAATGTATTATCACCTTTTCTAAGTGCCTCCTTTACAAGGGGCTGGCATTGTCTAAATTCACAGCAAAGCAGGAAGCCCACTGCTGTATTTCAAAGACCCCTCTCTCCCCCCAAGTAGAGACAAACTCTACCTGTAATACATTTTCCTATTTTAGGGTTGTTGTTTTTCCTAATTATTGTATGGTTTTCCAAAAGGTGAACGATCCTTAACAATTAGGGAAACCTTGCTGTCCTAAGCCTCTTCAAGATCTGGTGAAATAGCCTATCGCTAACACTGATGAAGTTCCTCTAGGGAGTTATAATAGCAAACATCTGTGTTGCTCCATTCCTTTCAGAAGCAGAAGCCACTTACTCTAGAAAACGAATCCACTAATTCCAGAACTCTTGACAGCTTTAATGGGATTACTCCAGTATAAATAGTTGAAACCGGTGAAATTTCTCTATTTACTGAATTGCTTCTCTGGTGTCTGGCAGCTGTCTTGTATATAATTTCGAGAGCAATCTGTGCATGAAAGGTATGTAATCAATTGAATTTAGGCAAATGTGAAATGTGAATTGCAGCACATGAAAGGCAGGTTTTCTTTTTCAACTGCCAGAGATGCACTATGCATGTTTCCATTACTTTCAACATGGCAGCTATTGCTTAAATTAAATTTTAAACCTAATACGATATATCTATCTACCTATATGAGGCTTTGTAGTAACTTTATTGATCCAGCCTTCGTAAAAGTTCTGTAACATCCACTGGCTTTCAGATTGATTGGTGAATTAATTGATAGAGATGGTAAAAAATATATATTGCTGGGTAAGTTTTCAGCACAGCATTACTACAGGTATACATTTTAAAACAAACAAACAATTAAAAAATCACAAATAAAAGAAACAAAGAACTACAAAACAGAGCAATTAAATCAAGCCAGGCTTTCTTAAAGAGGCTGATGATCACCTGCTTACCTTCCAACGCAACACAGGGGCAGAAATGGGATGCCATCTTCTAGAGTTGCACACCTGCATGAGTCACATGACCTACATGAGGTTGCATCCCAAAATTGTGAGAGAGCATTGTGCTCAAGATGGCCGTCATGTTCTTGCAGGGGAAAAAGGGGGTCCCTGTTTTTCTGAGACAGTTGCAGGGTATGTGTTAGCTGAAAAACAAGTAATGAAGTACAGTGGTACCTCGGTTTACAAACTTAATCCATTCTGGAAGTCCGTTCTTAAACCAAAACCATTCTTAAACCGAAGTGCGCTTTCCCTAATGGGGCCTCCCACCTCCAGTGCCCTTCCACCATTTGGCTTCCGTTCATAGACTGAGGTAAAGTTCTCAAACCAAGACACTATTTCCGGTTTTGCGGCATTGTAAACCAAATCATTCTTAAACTGGACTGTTCTTAAACCGAGGTAGCACTGTATATGCATTCAGAGGTGGAGCAAGCCGATTGGGCACCTGGAGCGGCATGTGTGCCCTATGCCCAGAGGTGGGGCCAGCTGCCCGTGGGGTGGGGTGAGCCAGGGCAGGGTGCTCCATGGGGCCTCCAAGGAGTCTGTCTGCTTCCTCCCACTCAGCTGCCCTACAGCTGAGGGGGAGTCAGCGGGAGGACTGCATGCTAGTTGTGGCTGGGGCCAGAGACAAAAGCAGGCCGAGCAATGAAAGCAAATTTTAGCTTTATATAGTTGGCTAGTTTCTACACACACAAACACACTATCTCTATCCTCCAATGAAATAAGTAAGAGGCATTGTCAGAGTTAAAGGTTAGCCAAAACACTCTGGCTGCAAAGCAGACCCATTGAGGGGTGTGGCTTGGGAAGAGTTCCAGGGATCAGATAGAAAGGTCTGGAGGGGAGGACCCCTTGTGTAGAAGCAGATAATAGGCTACTAGAGTTACCCAAAGGAAATGTGTTATTCTGGCCTTGAATAACCTGGGCTGTATCCAACCAAACGATAATCAAAGAAAATGCACTGACATTAATGCACCTATATATCTGATTCCAAGGAGTCTACTCTGAGTGGGACTAGCATTGGTTGCAACCCTCTACTCCATTGGCAATGTACACAACTGCTTTAAAGGTAAAGGTAAAGGTAAAGGTACCCCTGCCCATACGGGCCAGTCTTGACAGACTCTGGGGTTGTGCGCCCATCTCACTTAAGAGGCCAGGGGCCAGCGCTGTCCGGAGACACTTCCGGGTCACGTGGCCAGCGTGACAAAGCTGCATCTGGCGAGCCAGAGCCGCACACGGAAACGCTGTTTACCTTCCCGCCGGTAAGCGGTCCCTATTTATCTACTTGCACCCGGAGGTGCTTTCGAACTGCTAGGTTGGCAGGCGCTGGGACCGAGCAGCGGGAGCGCACCCCGCCGCAGGGATTCGAACCGCCGACCTTTCGATCGGCAAGCCCTAGGCGCTGAGGCTTTAACCCACAGCGCCACCTGCGTCCCTTACACAACTGCTTTAGTACCAACAAAAAAATAAATCTTCTCCCTGTAGGTGAGTGTTTGTATACCTGAAGGAGCATCCCCACCCTCATCGTTCAGCTTGGACACTGAGGGCCTTCTGGCAGTTCCCTCATTTCAAGAAGTGAGGTTACAGGGAACCAGGCAGAATGCCCTTTTCAGTAATCGGCCTGTGGGAATGCCCTCCTGGAAGATGCCAATAACAGCTGATGGTTAGACCCCATGAGGCAATTCTTCCACAGAGTTTTTGCAGATCAGGAGGTATGGGCACCCAGGGAGGCTGCAGAGCACTGGAGAAATGTTTACCCTGAAGAAAAACATACAGCACACCCATGGCCACCTCAGAATGGCAATATAAGCTCAAAATCACACGGCCACTGACATTCTAAAGACATTCTAAAATGCCCTGAACATGAATCAGAAAGACGGTAACCTCTTTCACAGAGGAGGGGTAACCTTTTGAGGAAATGAGGACTGAAATGAGGACTGGTATCTCCACAGCACTAAACTGCTCCCATCTACTGCAATTTGGGATTGGATATCACTGTACTACCTTAAAGGGAACCCTTGTGTTGGAAGGTGCTGTTCAGTATGCTGAGGACACTGTGACCTGGTGCCAAGATAGCATCTTTCTTTGAATAGCTTGCCTAGCATTTTGTGTGACAAGTAGTTCACACATCAGACAATGCACTTCAGCAACTCTTTATTACATATAATGGCCAGTTACAAACCCCACGGAAAAGGAGGAGGAGGAGGAAGATGAAGACTCTTGTTAGTGCTCTCCCCCTGAATGGTTCAACAAGCAAGAATATGAATGAACGAAGGAATGAAGCACACCCTGAATGAACTGCTGGCTCTTGATGTTCACTGGTTGGGATTAAACAAAAACACTTTTTAGCAAAACCAATGGGGGTGGACAATAGAACTGGACAGTTCTTAGTACATAGAAGCAATAACAGTGCTTTGAGCAGACTGATATGGAACTTTAGTAGGTTCAAAGCATGAGCAGTAGTGTTTGGTGCCCATTGGGACTGGGGGTCAAAAGGCAGGGAGAAAAACAGCTTGATTTCAACCTTTAAGTAAAATATTCCAAATATTGGTGTTCCATTAAAATATATTTTAAAATACTAACTGATAAAAGATCTGGTGAAGTAATTGTGCAACAAAAGAAACAGCTAAACCAACCAGGTGGTTGTTGTTGTTTTTAATGTTTAAAAACTGCCCACAAATATTACAAAGAATCTGTATAACCTTCTGCCTAAATACTTGTGGCCACTTTTTAATTGAGTCAAATGTATTTAAAACCATTAATCTAATAAATTAAAGAATGCATTCCTACTTTTAATGAACAGTTTTATCTCCTGCAGATACTTCTTCTTCTTCTTTTTACATAGCCAGCATTTTTGCTACTTCATCTTGTTGCACTGTGCAGATTTTAGTCTTTTACTGTTATTTGTTAAATTATTATTACTAACATCTTTATGTGTGTCTAATTAAAGTACAATTTACAATTAATGGAAGGATCTGGATGCTATTAACCTGATTTTTCTTTAGATTTATCTGTGCTGCAGGCACACTGATGCACCATGATATGTCAAAATAACACTGATTTGATTGTACTTACTTAATTAGTCTTTTAAAAAAAATACATTTTATCAGAGGAGTGTTTGAGACCCAATACTCACATTGTACCTGTATTTTTGAGTTGCTCTGCGCTCTCTCTGCTTTGATATGCATTTTGGACTCCAAGTTACTCTGCATAAAATGAAGTTCCGCATTCCCCTATTTACTATAGATGCCTGTATCGAAAAAGGCTATAATGTTTTCCCCTTTTGACCAAAGTGTGTAAAATTTACAGGCATGGGAGCCCCTCCAGAGTGGATTAAGCCTGCTAAACTGCACACAGATACTGTAGGTCCAGGGACTTTTGTGGTGGAATTTTTTACCATATTCCACATTGGGGCAACATGCCAATTAAAATCCAAAATGCATTATTAGTTTCATATTTTTGAAGGGGGTGGTGTTTTGTTTTGTTTCCTACCTTAAAGTAATCAAGATGTGACCAAATGATGTGTCTTTTCACTTGTACATACAAAATAACTTTCCCTGTTTAGGGAAGTTTTTAATGTTTGATGTTTTATTGTTTTTATTATTAATAATAATATTCTGTTGGGAGCCACCCAGAGTGGCTGGGGAAACCCAACCAGATGGGTGGGATATGTATGTATGTATGTATGTATGTGTATATAAATATATATTATGTTGCTTGCTTGTGCCATCTGATATAGGCCTTTCAACATGAAGGAGCTTCTCCACCCCCATTGTTCAACCCGGACACTGAGATCCAGCGCCGAGGGCCTTCTGGTGGTTCCTCATTGCGAGAAGTGAGGTTATAGGGAACCAGACAGAGGGCCTTCTTGGTAGTGGCGCCCTCCCTGTGGAACACCCTCCCTTCAAACGTGAAGGAAATAAGCAGCTATCCTATCTTTAAAAGACATCTGAAGGCAGCCCTGTTTAGGGAAGTTTTTAATATTTAATGCTGTATTGTTTTTAACACTTGATTGGGAGCCGCCCAGAGTGACTGGGGAAACTCAGCCAGATGGGCAGGGTATAAATAATAAATTATTATTATTATTATTATTATTATTATTATTATTATTATCATCATCATCATCATCATCACTATTATTATTATTATTACAGAATATTTCAGAATAAAGCAGAGCAACATGAAACTTTGGGAGGCCCCTGTTCCAACTGGGGTGGTGGTGGTATCGAAGTACTGAAATTGTGTTTTGACTTGGCAATGTCAGGGATGGACAGGAGCAGAGGCAGGTGGAGACAAGGGAACTGGAAAGGAGGAGGATTGAGTGATTTGTGGGGTTCTGTGCCACCCATGAGGCAGCTGGTGGTGGTGGTGGAAGAGGGGAGTCAGGACGAGGAGACTGGTCAACCAGAGACTGGAAAAGAGGAGATAGCAGAAGCGCTAAAGGAGGACATGGAATCAGGAAAACCGGCAGTGCTCTCAGAGAGAGTTGTGTCTTTGAAAGCCAGTGGATCCCCCACCTCCATTGCCTCCACACTCAAGGAGGGGCTTGAAGCAATGGGAACACTTAAAGCAGCCATTGAGGTGGAGCCTCTGGGTGCTTGAGTGCACCTTGTCAATCAAGGGGGGTGGGGCTAAGCTGTTGTTCCAGCTGTCCAAGACAGAGCACAGGTCTGCAGTCACTGATAACCTAGACAGCTAGTTAGTGGGGAGTGTTGCACACTAGGAGCTGATGCAACCAAGTGTTTTGCCAATAAAGAACTGAAAATCCAGTTGCTTGTCCCTTGATGGTCTGGATGTGTTTGGGACAGGGACGGGGATAAAACCCCCAAATTACCTCAGTTCACCTTGTTATCTTCCACACAGAGCTTCCACAAAGAGCTAACATGTATCCTAATTATTACTAGTCTTTGTGTATCGTTCCTAGTGCTACATTCTCTATTTTCCAGTGGGGTGTGGCAACAAGGCTTGACTCAGAATAATGGTTCTTTCAGCACCATGCCATCACAATAGGACTTCAATCAAACTCCCTAATCACTACAGGGCAGATTATTACATTCTTTTTGTAGACATGTTTTCTTAGGCAGGCGAAGGAAATGTCTTTGCAACTTGGCAATAGTGAGATGTGTTCCTCAGGCAGGCAAGCAGGCAACTTATTTCTGGGAGCTTTGCCAAAATGTTTCTCAGCCATACACCCAATTCTTAGCCAGCTTAAATGACATGCTTTGTAGTACCAGTCAGCTTCTGCAGAATAGGCTCACCTTTTTACTTCTTCAATGTGCTGCAAGAGACACTCAGAAGGGAAGAGGCCAATGAACACAATGACACTCCTCTCCTAACCCATGAGTGCAGCGGCAACTGTCTGGGAATGCTTCCCTTCCCCCAAGTCTGTCTACATAATGCATATGCAGTCTAGCTGCCCAGCCGTCATGGCACTTTCCTACCAATGCCTTAGGAACATGTGTAAGGAAAAGGAACACAAGCAACCTCTAAGCAGAGGCATTTCAAGGTTCTGATATCCCTTGACTAATAACAACTTTGTACCAAAGCAGATTGTAACTTTGTGATCTGTGTGTCTGCTCATCAGAGTGGCAATTTCAAGGCCCTTCCTGCTGTCCCGTCCTGTGATTCCGCCCCCCCCCTTTAAACCAGACTTAGACCTGACAATCCTTTAAATAGAGAATCCCCTCCACTAAACCAGTAAAAAACCTGTTGTACTCAAGCAGACTCCAAGCGCAATTTAGAACCCCAAACTTCCAGGTTATTATATTTTGGTGGGTAGAGGACTGAAGCAGGTGCCATTTTGTCCCCCTCCCCCATAATGCCTTGTGTTAAGGTCTTTTCAATTTCAATAAATTCAAAATGGCCGCCAATGTTGCCACTAATCGAGTGCCACCACTATAGTGGACAGTAGCTGAGTGCAGTGTTATATACCCTTTCAAAAGTAACTGAGTGAGGCCTGTTAAAAATAGAAAGTTATAGTTCAACAAAGGGAAATTGAGGCCAGAGTGGGGGGCAAGTCCACCAGACCATTTCTCCTTGAAATTTTGTGTCAGCTTCCCACTCACACCAATGGCCCATCTTGTCCAGCATCTTATTCTCATAGTGGCTATCCAGATGCCTGTGGGAAGCCATCAAGTGGGACCTGAGTGCAAGAGTGCTCTCCTATCCTGTGGCTTTCTGCAACTGGTATCAGACCCTTCAAGTGTCCCTCTTTTTCAGGGAAAGTCTTGGATTTACAGAAGCCGTCCCAGTTTATGATTTCATCCCAGAATGACTCGCTTTTCCTTAGGACATCCCTATTTACATCAGAGAGATAAGGGAGAGTATGGAGAAATTTACTGCCTTATGATTTTTTTGGGTCAAGTCATTGTTTCTCGCCCACTCTCTCTCTCACAAGAAGTACTGTGTTTTACTCAGGGTAGACCCACTGAAATTATTGAACATGAATAGCTTAGATTTATTTATATCAGTGAAGCTACTCCATGTAGGACCACCACTGGATACATCCCAGAGTGGATGGTGTCCACCCTGAAGTATGTATGTATGTATGTATGTACGTACATACATAAATACATACCCCGCCCATCTGGCTTTATTTCCCCAGCTACTCTGGGCGGCTACCAACAAAATATTAAAAATACAATAAAACATCAAACATTAAAAACTTCCCTACACAGGGCTGCCTTCGGATGTCTTCTAAAAGTCAGATCATTGTTTATTTCCCTGACATCTGATGGGAGAGTGTTCCACAGGGCTGGTGCCACTCCTCTGCCTGGTTCCCTAGAACTTTGTTTCTTACAGTGAGGGAACCGCCAGAAGGCTCTCGGTGCTGGACCTCAGTGTCTGGGCTGAACAATGGGGGTGGAGATGCTCCTTCAGGTATACTGGGCTGAGGCCGTTTAGGGCTTTAAAGGTCAGCACATGGGTGGTGCTGTGGTCTAAACCATAGAGCCTAGGGCTTGCCGATCAGAAGGTTGGCGGTTTGAATCCCTGCGACGGGGTGAGTTCCCGTTGCTCGGTCCCAGCTCCTGCCCACCTAGCAGTTTGAAAGCACGTCAAGTGCAAGTAGATAAATAGATACCACTCCGGCGGGAAGGTAAACAGCATTTCCGTTCACTGCTCTGGTTTCACCAGAAGCAGCTTAGTCATGCTGGCCACATGACCTGGAAGCTGTCTGTGGACAAACGCTGGCTCCTCGGCCTGTAGAGAGAGATGAGCGCCACAGCCCCAGAGTCATCCGCGACTGGACCTAACGGGCAGGGGTACCAACACTTTGAATTGTGCTCAGAAACGTACTGTTTGCATAATTGCACAGAGAGTGGCAGGTGCCATCTTAAAAGTGACATCCCCTCCTTTGTGTGAGAGAAGAGGGACTGCCAGATCTAGGAGGGTGCCTGGCAGCTATTGGAATTTTATAGTTATCAAAGGCACATCCTGGCAGCCTCCTCAGACTGGTTTTCATGAGGGGGAGCGCCAGGCGTTTAGGCCTGAAGTGACCCTTGTGTCTCTCCCTCTTCTCCGGGGTGGGGGGGGTGTACAGTAGTAACTCAGGTTACAGACGCTTCAGGTTACAGATGCTTCAGGTTAGAGACTCCGCTAACCCAGAAATATTACCTCGGGTTAAGAACTTTGCTTCAGGATGAGGAGAGAAATCACGCAGTGACGGCGCAGTGGCAGCGGGAGGCCCCATTAGCTAAAGTGGTACCTCAGGTTAAGAACAGTTTCAGGTTAAGAACGGACCTCCAGAACAAATTAAGTTCTTAACGTGAGGTATCACTATATTCAGATTTAATCCAGTTTGTTTAAAATGCTGAATCAAAGACTACAGCACCATGCTCCTTTTATCTTTAAAGGGTTTATCAACATTATTTTATAAATAAAAGAAACATCACAAAGCACTCCTCCCATCTCCCCAGAGCAACTGGTTTAATATATACCCCAATATACCCCAATGAATAGGTTAATTGCTTAAGATTTATCCAAGAATGACTTAATAGTTAATAGTTTTCTAATCAAGTGACAGTACAAGCAAAATTTAAACATGTTTTTTAGAGTGATTGTAGAGCTGGCCCAACTTATAAATTGTAGGTGCATTTGAATGTGTGTGTGTGTGTGTGTGTGTGTGTGTGTGTGTGTTACAAAAGCTCTAAGCAAGAAGCGAGCTGCCTGCATCTCCAGAATGCAAAATGCTCTCCAGCATGCACTTTTTTAAAAAAATAAATAAAAAGCAGCACTTATCAAGCTACGCATTGTTCAATCACACAAATAATCTCTCCCCCCGCTTCCTCAGTTACTACAGAGATATTTTGCTCATGCTACATTTGAATGACAATGGCACATAAGTCAAGGCTATGCTCGAAAGCTGAGCGATGAGCATTCTGTTGTTGGGTATGTCTTCCGCGAGTCGCACAAAATGTAATTTTTATCTGTACACAGAACCAAACAATATTTGCTGTAATCAGAGAGCAACTCAGCATTTTTTATTTTTAAAAAGTAGATGCAATGCATGTTGATCAGCGTGTCAGATCTTTAAAACGTAAGGACAGAATCCTTCCCCCGCCCCCAGCTCCACATTATGTTCCACACACAAACAGACACAGTGAATGAACTGCTTGGGGTTTCATCTGAATGCAGCTGTTTTGCAATTTGTTTGTCCTGCCCTCCGATTTTTTTCTCTCTTCCTTTCATTAGAAATATGTGGTTAACAGTGGCCAAGCTGATTTGCATGCGCGTGTTCCTGATTTGTTCACTGCTATGCCTCCTGTCTTCTACATCTTAATCACATCTAGGCACCCGCCCCATTACATTACCAGAAGGGAAGTGATGGACGTCCCTTGACTTCCTCCATGACCCCCTGATAATCCTGTTTCACACACAGGCTCCCTGCTGGATGGAACACAAAAGCTGCCACTGTAGTTCTTTACTTCCAGTCGATATTCTGACAGACTTGATCTAGCAAATTAGTATGCTGCGGTAGGGGCTCGACAAAAGACCCCTTTTGACACACTCTGAATCGATACAAAGGCCAAGAGAGAGCCATTTCACCACAGTCCTGTTATTTTTTTCCCCTTTTGATGACCCTGCTTCTCCTTTAAAAAAAAAAAAAAAAGCTCGCATGACCTTGTCAGATTTTTAAAACACAATGTTAGAAAAGTCAACCCTGCTCAGGCAAAAGAAGAAGAAGAAGAAGAAGAAGAAGAAGAAGAAGAAGAAGAAGAAGAAGAAGAAGAAGAAGGGAATTCTCCACAGTCTGAAATCCAAGAAGACGAGTTTAACAGTAAAATACATAAATATGCATGTATGTATGTAATTTTTATTCATTATTATCACAATAATAATTAATACTACTTATATTATTACCTTCACTATTGCCATCAATAATCTTACACATTATAAAAGTCCCTTCATCCTTCAAATGTCAACAGACATGCATGCTGCTATGCTATAGTGGTGGTGCAGATCGTCTTTCATTCCCAAATATGTTTTACTGAAATACCTTCTTTTTTAAAAAAAACCACAACTATTTATAATTTTCATATATGGTCATATAAATGCAAACTATTTAAAAACATGTTGCAATTCACACATTTCTTAAATTAAGTAGGAGGCCCTCATTTTTATTTGATACCCTTCATGGTCCTTTTGCTAGGTTATAGAAAGCTTCTACATCATGGTCCCCCAGAGTCAAAGTGCCAGATGTATTTGCATCCGCCCACCCACCCAGTCTGTCCTACCCTCCTTTTTGTTTTCCTGTCTTGTTTCCTTTCCAGCAGTTTCCAAGCTGAAGAACCAATCCACATTAGAACAAACAAACAAACACAAATCAGTTTGTAGTTCCAAACAGAAAGTTGCTGAATATCAAACACTGCGGAGTGGATGGTCCTGGGTCCTGTTGCTTATACATTTGCTGCTATCCAGATGGCCTTTATATTCACAAAGTATTTCTATTTGCTCTCAGCCAACCATGGCATATTTGTGGATAAGGCATGAAGAATACCTACCTGCCAATTTCTGCCAGGATACATAGCTTTTGTTAGTTAGCCTTTCAGAAATATTGCAGTCTAAAGCACAGTTATGAACAGGTTTGAGTGCTTCGTGGCAGACATTTTGTTTCTGGTTTTCTATCCCCTTGTGCAACAAGCAGGAGGCATGACTGGTAACTGATTTCCACCACTTGCCCCTACCACCACCACTGGAATGCCATTTGGAAAGAGCTCCAGTCCTGAACCCAAAGGAGTAATTATTTTAGAGGCCAAAATTTGTAGCAGGAAAGAGGTGGGGGCAAGAAAACCCATCTGTGTGAGGAAAACTCTGCCTGTGCCATTTTCAATCCAAGCCTATGCATATATTTTACATAGGAATATTATACAGAGTCATATCATTGGTCCATCTTGTCAATAGCCATTGGTCCATCTAGCTAATAGACATGTGGAGTAGGAAACTATCTTATGCAGAAGTTGGCATTGTCCCCACTGACCGGCAGCAAGTCTCCAGGGATTCAGAGAGGGGACATTCCTAGTCCTACCTGGAGATACCAAAGATGGAATGTTGCACTTTGTGCACGCAAAGCACATACTCTACCACTGAGCCACAGCCCTTCCATCATTTTTAATTGTTATCATCAATAAATGAGGACTTGGCTGAGCTACGGCCCTCACCCACCCAACAATGGCCAGCTAAATATGTTCTGCTGTTTGAGGCAATGGACCAGATGGTAACACCTAACCCCATTCGATGTACAGAAGCCAAGTATACTTTCAAACGGATCTTACTTTAACACTGAGGTTAGGACAGCATCTTCTGCTGTAGATGAGGGTAGCAAGCTAGCTTAGGCATCCCAGGGTAGGCCATGTGGTAATGGCAGTTCTGTCCTGAAGCAGAGGCATAGCTGTCAACCTTCCCTTTTTTTGCGGGAAATTCCCTTATTCCAGCACTGTTTCCCGCTGCTTCCCACTGCTATCCCGGATTGTTAGATATCCCGTAGACTGTCCCTGGGACAGGTGAGGCTGCTGATCCCTTATTTTCAAATCTGAAAGTTGACAGATATGAATAGAGGGGAACTCAGGAGGAATAAGGGGTGTGTTACTGTAGCCATCTTCCCTCTAAAATAAATCGCCTAAGGCAGTGTTTCTCAACCTTGAGTCCCCAGATGTTGTTGGACTACAACTCCCAACATCCCTAAACTCTGGCCTTGTTAGCTAGGAGTGATGGGAGTTGCAGTTCAACAACATCTGGAGACCCACAGGTTGAGAAAGGCTGGCCTAAGGGAATGTTTCGGCCATGACACATATTCTCATTCAGGCATCATCTAACACACATATAATTGTCAATAACATAATATATTCTGTGTAAACTCATTCCAAATATCATTGTATTTATCCAAAGTCTGCGTCTATAAGCTGTCTGTTCATATGTTGCCAATGTTGCCATGTTGTCAATTCATTGATTAAGGGGAATCGTATCTCTGTTCTTCCAATTTATCAGTATCAGTCTCTTGGCTACCATTAGGCTATGTAGAATCCGTTTTTGCTAAAGTTAGGACCCTCGTGTAAGGGTACTGGGGGCTTTGCCCCTTTGCCCACTGGATGTGCTCCCAAGCCAGATGGGACCCATGCTAATTGTCTTGTCCCAGTATGTTTCCAAGCACGATTCATAGTGTTGGTGCTGAATGGCCTCAGGCCAGTAATAATAATAATAATAATAATAAAATGATTTATATCACGCCCTCCCCAGCCGAAGCTGGGCTCAGGGCGGCTAACAACAATCAAAATAATCCAATGATTCTAAAAACATTTCATTATAAAAATTAATTAAAATCAAATTTATGGCAACCAATAAGCAAAATTCTGCGCAGATTGCCAGAGGAGGGGGGTCAGGCTGCGCCCTGACCAAAGGCCTGGTGGAACAGCTCTGTTTTGCAGGCCCTGCGGAAAGATGTCAAGTCCCGCAGGGCCCTGGTCTCTTGTGACAGAGTGTTCCACCAGATTGGAGCCGCGGCCGAAAAGGCCCTGGCTCTAGTTGAGGCCAGCCTAACCTCTCTGTGGCCTGGGATCTTCAAGATGTTTTTATTTGCAGACCATAAGTTCCTCTGTGGGACATACCAGGAGAGGCGGTCCCATAGGTACGAGGGTCCTAGGCCGTATAGGGCTTTAAAGGTTAAAACCAGCACCTTAAACCTGATCCTGTACTCCACCGGGAGCCAGTGCAGCTGGTATAGTACCGGATGAATGTGATCTCGCAGCGAAGACCCCATAAGGAGTCTCGCCGCGGCATTCTGCACCCGCTGGAGTTTCTGGGTCAGTCTCAAGGGTAGCCCCACGTAGAGTGAGTTACAATAATCCAGTCTGGAGGTGACCGTCACGTGGATCACAGTGGCTAGGTCAGGGCGAGAGAGATAAGTATACTTGAAAGAGAGTCTCCACCCCCATTGCTCAGTCTGGAAACTGAAGTCCTCCTCTGAGGGTCTTCTGCTGCTTCCCTCATTGCAAGAAACAAAGTTACAGGGAGCTAGGCAGAGAGCCTTCTTGGTAGTGGGACCGTCCCTGTGGAATGCCCTCCCTTCAGATGTCAAGGGAAAAAACAACTACCTGACTTTTACTTCTTTGGTGATCGCTCATAGCCAAGTAAGATTGCCTTCCATGAACAGTGAGTTCCATGAACAGTGAGTCCATAAGTGACTTTGGAGGCCAGTCCTGGATCCACATGTCCTTCTGCAGCGGGGACATAGGTTTTCGGGTGGGAGTTGATCACAGTGACTTTTAGAAGACATCTGAAGGCAGCCCTGTTTAGGGAAGTTTTAAAGGATTGGTGTTTTTATTATGTTTTTAGATGTGTTGTAAGCCACCAAGAGTAGCTGGGAAAACCCAGCCAAATGGGTGGGGTATAAATAACATCATCATCATCATCATCATCACCATCATTGTGTCTATTTCAGCTCTAAGGCATTTAAACAATTCTCTTTAGCCTACTACTAACTATAGTCAATATCCCCCCCCCCATTAATGTATATTTACATGCCACCATATGTAGATATCATAATTTTCCTTCATTATCATTCACAAGGTATAATTTTATGCATATTTTCAGGCCCCATTGACTTTATTTATGTTTCCTATGTACACGTTACACAAAAAGACATGTCGCCCATCCTTGAAGTAAGAGATAAGCACTGAAACCATGTAAATAATAATCTCTTTTGTAATTGCAAACTAAAAAACCCACTTGAAGCAACTCTACCCCCACCCCCACGCCACTCTTTGCATTTTAAGATCTCCTGGTGAAAAGAAAACTTAAGTCAATATAGCATGAGACATTCCTAGCACTCGAAAGCACTTTGCTCTTCGCGCACAAAGGAATCATTTTTCCAAAAATATGGGCGGGTGGATTACCTCTCATATTTGCAGTACAGTATGTACATTTGACCTCTGCCATACTTTGCCATTTTTCAACATATAAACCTTGTTCTCTCAAACAGAACAACTCTATAGCCACAAGGGATATGACATATTGTGTAAGAAATCCAGACCACTTCAGACAACTCAGCTTGAGCACACTGAAAGGAAATTATATTGGCTCTTCCAATCTCGGAGGTTTTCAGTCTCTGGTGTTTTTTGTTGCTGTTGTTATTTAAAGACTACCTGTCTCAATATAAGGCTATATCCTCAACTTATTTAAGTCATCGTGACTCCATTAAGTGAATGGAATTAGGCCAATCTACACAGGCTAAAAACCTGATTTGTAATTCTCAAACACTGCATTCTTTTAAAAAATGCACTTGGTTGGGGAAGAGCTGTGCCACAAATATGCATAATGAAAAGGGGAGCTTTCAGCCTCAATCTTCTTATCGTATTAGCCATGTTTATGTGATCTTTTCTGAAGTCCCTGATCACAGTACAATATGCTGCACTGTAATTCCAGGTCAGTACATGAGCAAAGCTGCTATTGAACATGTGCATGCTTCTTTGGGGGGGGGGGTGAGCATAGTGTGGCTCTCCAAACGCCACCTATCCTCCTGTGATTTCTGTAGAGCAAATCTTCAACAGTGGGCAGCAGTTTAGCTGAAAGCCAATGCAATGTGCTCTGGATGGAGTGCTGGACTTTGAGCTATGAGAACTGGATTCAAATGAAGCTCACAGGGAAACTTTGGCGAGGTCATTATGCCCTCACCTAATTTCACGGGGAGCAATGCAACACAGCACTAATGAGTGAGGATCAACCAAATAAAGGAACAGATGCAGAGGGAGAAAAATGCACGCACCTGTTTTAGAAAATTGAAAATTTAAAGCCCAAGGATCCCAATGTTTAAAACATATCTTGACAACCTGAGGCTTGGCTGAAGCATGCAGCCCTCCACCTCCATCGGTGTGCCTTCCCACTGGAGAGAAAGGATGAATGGAAGATAATGAGTGCTACATGGTTGAAGCCAGGTGTTATCATAGTTACTAGTTATCTTGGGTCACTAGATCTTTGCTCGTTCCTGTGCATGTCAACAATCCATGTTTACCAAAACAATTTGAATTCAAACTTGGAAGACTCCATTCCAGAGCACATGACAAAGAAGGTGTCAGTAGGTGCCCTCTGTGGGGAAGAATTTCCACAACTTTGGGGCTGCCACACTGAATGCTCACTGGGGGTGGTTGAAGTACCAAGATGGGCCTCTCTGCTGACCTGAAAGCATCTGTAGGGAAGGAGCTGGTCTTTCAGATATTTGGAACCTAAGTCATTTAGTACCTCATACACTAAGGTGAGCCCCTTGAGCATCTTGTGGGAGCCAATTTAACAAAGTTGAACTATGCTCTGCATGAAAAGGTGCTTTCTTTTGTCTGTCCTCAATGTTCCAACATTCAGCTCAATTGAATTCCTTCCCAGAGCTCGGGGTCTCCCGTAGGTTTAGCTGTACTCCCTGTCTGAAACTCTGCATGACACCGAGACAAACCCTTCTCCTCTAGGCAACAAGAGCATATCCATTCTTCAGCTTGTAGCACAGGGAAGGACTGTGCTGTATTACTCATCAGAAGGCAAGTAGAAAAGTTTAAACTGCTCTGATGGTTCCAGCTAGCTAATATCCCAAATCGAGGAGGGATGTCATTCAGAGTGCTTCCTCATTGATGCAAAGGGTGAGAGAACAGCCTGAGCGATGCTTTCACGTTGCCCAACGAGGCTCCAGGGAGAAAAAAGTACAACCTCCCCGCATGTCTGAGCCAACTTCAAGCTGTGTAGAAGTAGACATCCGCTCTGACATCAATTATTAAAGCAGTCACTTCTTCATAAAGCTGCATTAAGATCCTTTGTTCATTTTTAATACTGTTTACAGACTGCAGGCCAAGTCTCTCTGCTCTGATTGCCTGGTGGGGGGGAGGAAATACTCCCTGTTCTGTCTTAGCATTGCTTACCAGAGGCAAGATCAAGTCCAGGTGGATTCAGCAGATGGAACACGCAGTGCGGGTTCGGTGCTTCTCATCCACTAGAGGGACCTAGCGGACAGGCTTCCTGTACCATTAGTGTAGAAGAAGGCATGTTTGAGGCCTGTTGGGGGGAGAAAAGTCACACCTGCTATGGTTTTTCAAGACATTTGGTCACATTATAATCCACCAAGCAGTTGGAGAAGAAGGACAGAAGGTGGAGAAAGAGCTGGGAATGGAGGGCAGCCTTCTTCCCATTATTTGGATTTCCTGGGAAAATCAACAAACCTGCTGTACCTGGACCTGAGTGTGGAGAGTTCAGCTGAATGGCACACAGTTGGGGGAAGCCTGAGGAATTAGCCTCCACCTTGGGCAGTCCTGCCCATGAAAAGCAGCTAACTGCGTTGGGCTGGCCATGGTTCTAGTTAGAGGATACAGGCATGTGTGCCTCTTTCAATGAACTCTCCTCACTGAGAGGCTTCAGGCGGGATATTAAGGAACATTAAGAGTGGCTTGGAAAACCCAGCCAGATGGGCAGAGTATTGTTGTTGTTATTTCTAAGAAGTTGGTAGGTGATCACTACTACCTTAAGCATCAAAATGCCTGCTGAAAACCGTTTTTGTTTTGCCAGGCCTATTCAGGCAACTAAGAATACATATTTTCACAATAGTTAATTGATGTCTGTTTTTAACTTTTACTGTATGTTTTATGGGGGGGGGGTTGGAAACTGCTTTGATAATTTTTATGAAATAGTCTATAAATATTTTTATAAATAATTTTAAAAAGAGGTGACAAATTTCCATAAAATTTGAGTAACCTAACTTACAGATAGATGATAGATAGATGATAGATAGATAGATGATAGATAGATAGATAGATAGATAGATAGATAGATGATAGATAGATAGATAGATAGATAGATAGATAGATAGATGATAGATAGATAGATAGATAGATAGATGATAGATAGATAGATAGATAGATAGATAGATAGATAGATGATAGATAGATAGATGATGATAGATAGATAGATGATAGATAGATAGATAGATAGATAGATGATAGATAGATAGATAGATAGATAGATAGATAGATAGATATATGATAGATAGATACTGTAGAGAGATGGATGGATATGGGAAACTGAAACCAGATGACCTATATGCCTGCTTAGCCTATGGTCGATGAACACTTTCAAGGAATGTACTCTTCTGGACTTAAACCAGATAGCCCTTCAAATAGAGGAACATCATCTAAGGACCCTATGAGTTAGCCATTTGGGAACCTGTTGGGAAACAGTTCAGCTTAGCAATACCCATTTCTTCTAGGCTCCTGAGGTTTCAGCAGGTAGATACTGTGGTCCCCCCCCCCCAAAGAACACACATACTGTGGGAAGTCATTAGAAAAAAATATGTCAGTATAACTAAAATATCTCAAGATATGCAGGCTTTTAAGTTCTCCAAAACTTCCATCAAACTCAATGTTGAAGAAAACCCTCTGGAATGCCAAGGATTCATAAAGTTTAAAGGAGACGTATAAACAGAGCATGCCAACCTATTGCTTTAATAAATCCATTTCAAAGACTCATAAAGCAGACTTTCAGGAATTGACCTACATGAATAAACCCACCACTTGCCTGCAAATTACAGGAATAAGAGAGAGAGAGAAATGACCTTTCTGCAGCTGCTGGGAAGAAAGACTTTAAAAGCACAACTAAAGATGAATAATCTGATTTTCCTTTAAAAATCTTAAACATGAAAATCTCGAGCTCTAGTCTGCAGAGACCCCTCTGTATTTAGTTGTGATAAAATTATGATAGGTTTAGTGCAGCCTTGTAACACAACCATCCGTGTACCAACTTTGGACAGCAAGACTGTGCACAGAGGAGATTTTGACAGCTGTCCCACAAGTGATTTCCCTTTTAGTGGATAGCACTACACACCCACATGACTCTACATGTCTTTGGGCCAGGGCACTTGAAGTATCAATCCTCTCTACTTAAATGGATCCTGAGGTCTTCATCAAAAGCCCTCATCTAGGTGCTCACACCTAGTGAAGGAAGGCAAGCAGTGATCAAGGAACTTGTCTTCTTGGTGGTGGTGCCTTCCCAGATGAGCTTGCATGGCACCATCTCTGTGGACAGGGGAAGAACTTTTCTTCTCCCAGTGACATTGGGTACATCTCTGATAGTGCTCCTATTATTATTTAAATAATGACTTGAATTTCTGTCCTGCCCTTCCTCTCATCAAAGGAGCTCAGGATGCCAAGCAAATAAGTAGCCAAGCAAGACAGATAAAAATAAAATAAAAGCATATATATATATAAAATCTTAAGAGCATCTCCAAAATATTTTTAGTTCTACGTTCTTCCACTTTTTAAATTTTGCACTGGCTTTATAATTGCTTCCTTTCTGCTGATTTCAGCACAAAACGTTTAGAACCCTTTATCATTATTTCAGTGGGTTTTTTAAATCATTTTTTTCAATTTTGTGTAGGTGGAATGATGTAGGTTCATCTTTGTAGGTTGAACGGTTTGTCAGTTACAGCATGTAGAAGAAGAAGAAGAAGAGTTTGGATTTGATATCCCACTTTATCACTACCCAAAGGAGTCTCAAAGCGGCTAACAATCTCCTTTCCCTTCCTCCCTCACAACAAACACTCTGTGAGGTGAGTTGGGCTGAGAGACTTCAGAGAAGTGTGACTGGCCCAAGGTCACCCCGCAGCTGCATGTGGAGGAGCGGAGACGCGAACCCGGTTCCCCAGATTATGAGACTATCGCTCTTAACCACTACACCATACTGGCTCTCCAGTAGCTGGTATACAAATGCGAAACATGAATGCATACCTTAAAAAACCAGGGATAGCTTCTGAAGGAATCGGGGGCAGGCATTTGCTGTTATTCCCCCATTCTCACATTACCCAGAAGAGCCTACACAGGTCAGATGGTGCCTCCCTAAATTCTTAGTTTACATGTTGTACTAGAGAGATCCCTCAGACTCCTTTAGCCAGCACTGTGTGAACCACATGTGCATATGGGCTCTTTTGAAAACAGATCACTTTCTCCTACTTGCTTACACACTGCCTCTTTTCTTTTCCCTCATGTCCTTGAACAGTCAAGTCGGTAGCTACAGCCAGACTTGGCAGCTGCTGGAGTAAGATGTCAAGTAGTGAAATATATACTTTTCTAACAGTAGTTTCTTGGCATGGAGCTGGTCCATTGCATGGATGCACATCTAGTGATGTAATCTTTTCCAAATTATTTCTAGAACACAGAGAACCTTTTTTTTGGGGGGAGGGGGGTATTGCTTATGTTTCCTTCCTGTACAAAGCGTGCTTTGTCATTATTACTGTATTTAGTATTGGTATGTTCCTCGCCTTATCCCCAAAGCTTAGGGTGGCTCTTGGTTAGAGATGCTTAAGGAATTTGGTCTTAGGATATTCTGTCATGAGCTGAGGGCATCTGAATTTTCCAGATGAGTGTGTGGATCTGGACTTGGCTGTCAGGTGTCACTCTTCTCTGAATGCTGGGACTCAGTTCTTGGCTCAAATATTCTTTCTTTCCATCTGATTTCTAAAAGGCATATTTTGAGATCAGTTCTGTTTAGGAATGCATATTTGGCAGGAAATACTCTCAAGAATGTGTGTGTGTGTGTGTGCAGGAAATACTCTTAAGAATGTATATGCAAATGCAGATTTTCAGGCAGTTATATGCATATTCATTTGTAATTTTGTTGCAATTTTACAGTGTAATTTCGCCCAACGCAATACATTTTCGCATTTTATTTTCATTAATATATTGCTATGAGTTTGCAGGTCCTCCCTATAATTCCTGGATTTTGCAAATGTTGTTATTAATCAAGGTTTGATTAAACTTTGCCAAACATGGAAGTCCCTTGGATTTAGTTATGCTCACAAGCTCAGTGGAGCTAGCTGGATGGGCCATCTGTGTGTGGGGGGGGGGGGGGAGGCCAGTGTTGGTCCATCAAGGAAACCATCAGAGGGCAAGAATGTCAGGCAAGGGGGAGTGGGGCCCCTTCTTCCTTAGGTGCTAGTGGGTGGAGGCAAAGGCCAGGTCTAGGGTTTCAACTTTGAATTATATAGGCTGTGGGAAGGAGAAGGAGAGGCAGAACGCCATGTGAGCTGAGGATAACAGGCTGGCACAAAGGGACACAGAAAGGCTTTTTTGCTGTCCTCTGAATCCTATGCTGCACTTAAGCAGGAAGTCAGACCCACATAGGATATGAATGCTCCACAATCCCTTCACCAAGGTGCAGGTTGTATATATGTATAAATAAAACCATACATCATAAAGATACTGCAGTCTCTGCTGTGCCTAATTTCTGAAGGAACGCCTAGAATCTCACACCACTAGGAGGTAGGGGTGGTGCGTAACAATACACATTTTTAAATGCATATTTTACCCCAGTGTATGTATCTTTTTACACATTACTTGGCTAGAGAGCTGCATTGCAAAATTCAGACAACTGTGAATTTGGAAGGATGACAGTGTCTTAGTTCTCATATCGTCTCAGAAAGTGCATCCCTAACCATGCAACACTGCTGAATACTGAGTTGTTGATTGACTGATTTTTTAACATAAAAATGTTCCTAGTGAAGTGCATTCGAGAAGCAGGGGGCCACCATTGAAAATACCTCTTTCCATGTTTTAAACAAAAAAAAACACCCCACGAGAACAGGCGTTTTTAGTGGTGAGCTCCTGCTTTTGGAATGCTCTCCCTAGGGAAACACACGTGTTGTTCTCATTATCCATTTTTAGACACATCTAAGACATTTCCATTTACCCAAGCCATTTACCCAAACTAGCATCTACTGTGGTGCTCGTCTGTAAGTGGAATGGGGTAGGTCCTTAAAACTGTGTTGCTGGATGAGAACTCTAGGAATTTTGTATATCATTTTTAAATGTTCTGGCTTTTAACTGATTTCATCTGTTTGCATTATATCTTGTTACATTACAGAAAATAGACATCAAGCCTCTTATTCTCCATTCTATGCTAGTTTTGTATGTACAGGTACAGGGATCCTTCTTCCAAAATGGGAAAGCATAAAAATTACTCTGAAATAGGGCACTTCAGAAATATTTTAAGCATGTTAACTATTATTTGTGTGAAACACACCTGAGTTCTATGACTGAGTGGGGATTTTTAACCAAATGCCCACATAAAAAATTCACACCAATGCTCCTGGAATATTTGGTATACTATATACAGAATATATCACACTAATTCCTTCACCACCACTATGTTTTGCAGATTTGGGGCAGTATCAATTGTTTGTTGCTGTTCTGCACAATTAAATATAGGGTTGCTATATTTCAAAAAGCAAAAACCAGGACACTCCTGAAAGTAGTAGGCGTATTCCAGGACATGTCCTGGAAAATCAAGATATATGGGAGCCCTATTTAAATATAAAGATGCTTCACAACTCAACTTAATTATGGTAGACTGGGGCCAGTGTAGGTAACTGCATCTAACTAGAATAACTTTTACCCCTCCAGCAGTTCCACTTTGCTAGCCCTGTCCTGGGGAACTCTCATGCAAATAGGTCCAATTTTAAAGAAGTAGCTGAATTCTGGCCATGCCTACTGAAAAGTGCTGTCCATTGAATTAAATGGGGCATACTACCAGGCAAATGTGGTTAGGACTGTGGTGTTAGCTGCAAATTAAGCTAAAGTTTTCCATCTCTTGGTCAGTTTCCCCAGCTTGTTTTGATGCTTCTTTCCATATCAAGTCAAGGAAACAGGAGCAAAGATTTAGAGTGAAAGAGAGAAGCAGGCCAGCTAGCCAGCTATTAAAGGGGGGGGGGGGTTAAGCCGTCAGCTTTGGAGATTCAACGGACGGTTTCATTGATGGTGGATGAAGGGCAGGCCGAGGTATCCTGCGCGAGGTTTCTATGAAATTTGAGATGGGTTTTTAATGGCAGCTAATCCTCTTTTTCCTGTGTCTGTAAATTGGCTGCCGGGGCTATATTTAATTAGTCACACCGTGTTGTTCTTCTGCTCATATCTGTGGTTTTGGTAGACTGTGCAGTGATTGCAAAAAATCAGAGAAATGTATACAAGTAACCAAAGTATTATCCTCAGAAACTGAGAGGGAAAAGGCAGTCAATCTGATCAGAGAAGCAAGCTTAGCAGTCTGTTATGTTTCAACCTATGCTAACCATCTTCACTCAAAAACTGCGTCCTACTGGTTGAATTTCCTAAGCATATGTAATCATGCAAAGGACAATATACATTTGTATTTTTTTTAAGGTGGTACCTGTTCCCAAACCCCAGCTACATTGTGGGTTTGAGCACCGCACTTGCAAAAAAATATATATCCTGCACTGCAGGGGGTTGGACTCAGTGGCTTTGATGGTCCCTTCCAACTCTACAGTTCTATGATTCTATGATCAAAAAATCACTCTTTCTTTCCATATTGGCTGAGACAATACTTTCAGGTTTCCAAGCTGAGAACTTTAGGGACACCCCGAAAGTTGTTAATCTTTCTTTAGGAAGACCCCAAAAATGTTGAGCCAAAGGACCACAGTTTTTTGATTGACTTGCCTAAGATCCAAGACAAAGCACCACCTCTCAGAAATTTCCCCTGAATATCAATTCCGCCTCTGAAATCCCGGTAATGTCTGGATGTATGGCAACCCTAGGAACTTCTGATATTTTAGCCACTGTTTGCAAAAGCCCTCTTTCTCTTAGCGTTAATGAAGAAATCAAAAACTTGATGGGTAGTAATAAAACAATGGGCCTCACATGACAAGAGCATGTTTATGCAAATCTTTGTCATGTTGCAAGCTGTCTTGAGCATGATTTTAACTATGGAAAGGTGTCATACAAATGAAATGCTGCTGATTATGACTATGTAAGGGCAAGTGTACTATTAATAAATATGAGAGTCTATATTAAAAGTTTAATTTTGAATTCATTATTGCATTTTAGTGTTGTTCTTTTCTTTATCACATTTCAATATGTAGAGACACACTCATTCTCATTTGGCTTTGCAAATGTGGAGAATCCCATTGTACAAAAACTGTTGCACAATCAAAAGCATCACAAAGTGTGAACGTTCCTTTCCTTCTCTCTCTCTCTCGTTAAAGATCCTTTCTTTTTGTGGCTCTGTCTTGCTGTCTTCTACCACTTACCATTCTCATCTTACAACAATGTAATCAAAAAGAGAATTATGTATAAGTTATTTTTTTTAAAAAAAAACCACCCACATTTATCAAAATAATCGAAACAAAATTGTGTTTGTGTGTGTGTTTTAAAATGCAGATTAAAAGCAGTGACCTCAGAGGACCTGGATTTCTTTTACAGAAACAGAAGTTCAACATTTTTATACTCCAGCACAAACAGATACCACAAGGAGCTGACCTAGATTTAAACTCCGGTCTCCAGAGGGAGGAGATCTTCACATTAACCCACTGTTGCTCAGAATGTAATACTTTACAGATATCAAAGGATGGCAACCCAGAAACTTGAACTTCAGCTGTGTGTCTTTTGTTCTGATCTGCAACAGAGCAATGACACGGTTTCTTCAAAAGGCCTTAATCCTCATTGGTACAAATTTCCCTAATATTCAATAATCACTCCCAGTGGGGGATGTCTGATAGCATCTGTGCCAACATATGCTAGGCATCTCCAAGGGGCCGTGGCTTCATTCTGCCATAGTCTTTTCTATCACCTAGAGAGAGGGGGGGAGGATATCCCTTCACAACAAAGGCCCCTCTATAAATAAATGGCATAGTCAAGTCATCATCAATAAACTTAATCAAGTGCGTTTTTCAGCTACACTTTGCATATCGCGCAAAACAATGCTGAATCAATCTGAGCCAAAAATAGATGCAAGATGCACAAACATATACACTGTATTTTCCACTTTGCAACAGTTTAAATCTAAGTAATAATCTACTTTTAATGTAGGGATGGGGAAAGTAATCCTTTGTTATAGCTGAAGGGTGTGTGTGTGTGTGTGTGTGTGTGAGAGAGAGAGAGAGAGAGAGAGAGAGAGAGAGAGATTTGTGATTTCCTTGTCTTCTGTCTCCAGTCTCCTTATACATATAAGCATACATATAGTTCTCAGAGTTAAAGAGATCATCACACTGTAGCGTTACATCAAGAAATCATGTCATTAAAAAACATTGTGTCATTTCTGAATGTTTGTTTGTTTTGCAAATCCCAAAACACATTTTCCCACTGAGAAGTCAGTTCTGACATGCTAGCATGCAGCAACCATTGGCGCCGCTCAGGCATTCTCGATCAGCAGCTGATCTCAGCAGGACTGGCATCTGGTGCCAAAAGGAAGAGGTGCCCAATGCAAGGCCTGCTTGCAGAGTGCACTTTAAAGCTCCCAGTTGTTCCTTCAGAGCCACGGCTTTATCTGTCCCACACTGGATATCATCTGGCACCATAAACGGGGTGGGGGTGGGTGGGACTTGGGAGGAAATGGCCGTATGGGCCAAATCTGAATTACTGCCACACTTAACTTGGCTTGCAGGCCAAAGGTTCCTCTCGTCTGGTTCAGAAGATTGGGCTGGGGGGAGGGGGAAATCTGAGAAACCATTTTCATTTAAGTAAGACAGAAGCAGTATAAGTTCATAACTTGTGCTTTATAACTGGGCTGTGTGTGTATAAACTGTTAATGTCTATGACTCAAGCTGTTCTTTAGAAAGCACAGGAACCAAGGCCAATGAAAAAAGTGAGAAACCTACAAAAAAACAATATAACAATTTTACGTTTTCCACAAAGCCCAAAAGTACACTACATAGCACTGCTGTGTTGGGTGCTCTGAGGCATTATGGGAAATTTAAAATGGCAGCAGATTGGTTCCTGTAGGAAGCACTCTGCTATGGGGTAGGGCTGGATAGGGGTTGCATGCAGAGGACTCACACAAATTGGTGTGGGCCCTTTTTTAAGCAACTGGGTATGGTGTGTGTGTGTGTGTGTGTGTGTGTGTGTGAGAGAGAGAGAGAGAGAGAGAGAGAGAGAGAAGGGCAATAGAAACACAATACATTTAAAGCACATGACTTCCCCCCAAAGAATCCTGGGAACCATAGTTCCTCACAGACCTACACTTTCCAGACCTACATTTCCCAGAACCCTTAACAAACTACAATTCCAAGGATTCTTGGGGGGAAAGTCATATTGTTTTAAATGTATGGTGTGCAAGCAGCCAGAGAATGGGAGAGAGCTAAGCTTCAGTTACTTTTGCACCTTTGTTTGGGCTTCCCGTTCAGCTCTTCAGTTCAGTTGTAAAAGTAAAGTAGCTCGTATGGGCTTGCCATAATTACCATTTTCTTTCTTTCCTGTAAGACAGGAACGGATCGATATCCTACGAGAGGAAGATTAAGAATCTTCAATAACCTTTACAGCTCTCCGAAAAGGAATTATGATTTCTTCCAGGCCTGTGTCAATGGTCTAATTCAAAATTATGATTGAGCTATTTCTGAAAGTGGAAATTAAAATTAGTGAAAGAAGGTGTTTGCAGCTTTGGGTGTTTTCAACAGCATGTTTGAACAATCATGCAGAAATCCCCCTTTCAAGCTCCTGAGTAGCTTAATAAAGAATCAATATTGGAGTCAGCCTCTGAGGAGTTGAGCTCTACATATGTGCCTTGGTTCAGCTGACAATGAGAATATCATGTAAAGATGTGCACTAGCATTTTAGTCAACTTGTCTGCCTACTGATTAGACCTAAGAAGATATTTGATTACAGAATAACGGGGTTAGTCATTCAGCATCCATTCCCAGTATAATTTGCCATTCACATTTAGAGGATGATTGGCATAAATGTATAATGAAATAAGGAGAGTAAATTTGGGGAAGGGAGGGGCTTATATAGAGCTGCCTCCTTCTCAAATTTGCTCCATGGACACTACCACATTTCCCCTCTTAATCCTCTTTTTTGGGGGGGGAGGGAGGGGGAGAGATAACTTACATATACTATGCATGCCGGCTGCCCTTGGATAACTCCCATTTTTAAGTACCATGAAAAGGAAAAGGAAAGGGAAAAAAGAGGATGCATATTTGCATAAAATATGCACATGCTGATGTATACATATAGATGCAAATTTAGAATAATTACTGTAATTGAAACTGAAGCACAGTACTTCTCCCCAGAGTGGGGAAACAAACAGTGACCCAATGACCAGTTTGTCTGCACAGCTTGCTGTGCAAGTGCTGCTAACTGTTGATGGGCACTCTCAAGCTTCCCTCATATGGTTCCTTGCCTTTAAAGCAGACTTGGGCAGTCCTTTAAATGAAGGAATCCTTCAAAGAGAGAAGTGTCCTCCAGCAGCTCCACAAAAACAGGGCTATCCTCTGTAAAGTAGGGGACACAAAACCACAGCATTTTAGAGCCAAAAGGAATGTGATGCAAAAATCCTGCCCACAGTTGTCCTTGGGTGGGCTTGAACCACCAACTGTCTGGGTAACACTGACCCACAGCACCTGGCATAGCATCCAGTGAATTACTGTCTTTGTTTCGTATCTACCTTTTGAAAATGCCTTATGAAAATTTGCTTAAAGTGAATTGATAAATATTCTTTCAGGTACCCCAGGTCTCAGATTTCTGAGTTGGGTGAAGTGGGGTGGAGGCATTTTTACTCTGATGCACATGGCTGTTAATGCATGTGACCATTCCCTGCCTCCCCCGGATATTCCATTCCATCCTTTTCCCCTGGCTTCATGTTCTGTCCTTCCAGGTGCAACTGTGTCCACCAGTGCCGGATTTACATATAAGCTAAACAAGCTATGGACGCAGGTGGCACTGTGGGTAAAACCTCAGCACCTAGGACTTGCCGATCGCATGGTCGGCGGTTTGAATCCCCGCGGCAGGGTGCGCTCCCATCGTTCGGTCCCAACGCCTGCCAACCTAGCAGTTTGAAAGCACCCCCGGTTGCAAGTAGATAAATAGGGACCGCTTACCAGCGGGAAGGTAAACGGCGTTCCGTGTGCTGCGCTGGCTCGCCAGATGCAGCTTGTCACACTGGCCACATGACCCGGAAGTGTCTGCGGACAGCACTGGCTCCCGGCCTATAGAGTGAGATGAGCGCACAACCCTAGAGTCTGGCAAGACTGGCCCGTATGGGCAGGGGTACCTTTACCTTTTTAAACAAGCTATAGCTTAGGGCCCCACTCTCTTGGGGGCCTCCCCCCAACAAATTGAAGAAGAAAAAACTGGATGTACATTTCCAAAATATAAGATAATAAGCAAGTAAAATAAAACCTACATACAGCAACAGTAGGCTCCTATGATGTAAGTAATGGGTCCATAAATTACCATGTAGCGTATACTGAACACAAAAAACAGCAACAATTTGTTGTTGACGAAGGACAGCTGGACATATAAAGGGCCCCATTACCTTCAGTAGCTTAGGGCCTCATCAAACCTAAATCCAGCCCTGGTGTCCACTGAACACGGCAATTCCTCCATCTCATTTCTCAGGGCCAAACTACACATAGCATCATTCATGTCATGTGGTTGTGTGTGCCTGTCTCTTAAAAACAAACAAAGAGGCATTGCAATGCCCCCAGCCTGGATCAGGACCATGGATTGATGGAGACGGATTTAACCCTTTGCCCCCACTGTGGCCCCATTTAGATCCATCAATGTCTGCTGTTCACAGACATTTCAATAGGTCTACTAAGAGTAGAAATACCATTGGATTACAACACTATATCTGTGCCTCTTTCGTAAATTGAATATAGAATGGGGACCCATTGCCCTATCTACCTGATGTTCAGCAGGTTTGATAACCAGAGTCAGAGGCTGCCTCAATTCTTCATGTGATCATGATGGAAAACAGCGAAGTTACAAGCATCAGAAGATTCACTAAGGCTTAATGAAAAAATGAAAACAAATGGAAGACAAATTTAGTGAATTAATAACAAATGAAGAACAAAGCAATGCAATTCAAACAATGGAAAACAACACAAAGAGCATGTTAAACATGAAAATGAATGGGGAATGAAACAAGCTTTCTCCCTTTTGCACTTGTAATATATAGATTTTGTGCAAATGTTCTTCATGTGTGTACAGCACTTTCACACATTGTTAGACATACAACATCTAACTTTTTTGCATTATTCTGCATGACGGTTAGTAGGGAAATATTTTTAAGTGAATTTCAGTTCTTGTTGAGATGCTTACCAAACCTAATTGCACGCGATGTGATTCAATCCATTGTCATTTTCAGATGACGTTCTACTTTGTTTGTATTTTAAAGATTATTCATTACTCAGAAACTTTCAAAATTTATTGGGAGTGACTATATTCTTGATGACTATATTGTTGACATCTCACTGCTGTCTTGCTGTGGTGTATGAGACAAATGTTTATAGACAACACAGCATCCCAGACCATAGTGGATGACATATTTATTGACAAAAGCACTTTTCTGTCAATACTGTTAACATGAAGCTATCTCAGATTGGAACTATTTTGAAGTGTGGTTCAGGGTAAAACTTTGCATTGTGTGGAGTATATATATGCACAGGCATAAGTTTTGAGAGTAGACAAGGCAGGGCATTATGGCTGGAACTGCTGTTCGCTGATGTTTATGCCTGAAATTTGTTTTCAGTTCCAGGACTCATCCTATAACATGCGTGAGCAAACTAAGGCCCGGGAACCAGAGCCGGCCCAATCACCTTCTAAACCTGGCCAGGAATCGGCGTATTTTTACATGAGTAGAATGTGTGCTTTTATTTAAAATGCATCTCTGAGTTATTTGTGGGGCATAGGAATTCGTTCATTTGTTTTTCCCAAAAAAATATAGTCTGGCCCCCCACAAGGTCTGAGGGACAGTTGACTGGCCCCCTGCTGAACAAGTTTTCTGACCCCTGTCCTGCAGCATATGAAGTATTGACAAAAGCGTCAATACCTTTGAGCACAATGTATGGGAGGAGCAGAGAGAACCCTCCAATATTTAGGTGGACAGTAAGTCCACATCAGGATCCCTGATTAATTTCCTTGGAAACCTTTCACTGCCTGAAGGTGGCAGTGGGGAAAGGAAGGGAAAATTCTCTTCCACAAATGAAAGTCTGTTGTGGGAGCAGACTAGCAACTTTGGATACAATCCTTGATTATTTGACTTCTTGTTTGGCATAGCACAAACATCATTGCGTGCTACGTTCATACATTACAATATCCACCCCCCCAAAAAAAAACCACACATCAAAATTCAGTTCATGTATGAAAATTGCAATGAGTGAAATATCCATAAAATTTATGTAATAATTATTTTGTTGATCTTTTGCAGCTCAGAACAAGTGTAGACATCACTTGTAACTGTTGAGGTCATTGTTTTTGCAGATATTCCTCTCTGTCCCCGATTTATTCATTTATTTTTATTTTATTTAAACAATTTCTATACTACTTCAGGAATCTCTAAGCAGTTTACAAAGATACAGTGCAGTATACATTTTTAAGAACCAGTTTAAAAAAAGAAGTTCAAACTATAAAATCAAATACGTATAAAAATAGAATAAAAAGTATTCAGTGGGCTCTGGAATTTCAGCAGGCAGATCTAATGTTGCAAATCAGATTCTAAACTGACAGCGTGATAGTGAACAAGTTTACTTAGAAATAACCCCCACTAATCTTTCCAACACCATCTGACTGATGTAACTTTCCTTACAGTGGAAGGAGTTCAACAAGGCAGGGGTTTATTGTAGTATTAGGAAAGGCTGTGTTGTGTTCTGTATGGTTTTGCTTTGTTAAACGCTGCCTGAAAATTGTGGCTCCAGTGTGATCTTGCTAAATCATTATTTGATTCACAAGTAAATAAAAGCGGACTGGATAAGGCATTTTAAAAAACTGAATATGCTGCATGTACCACGAGCACTGAATATATCAGAAAATAATACCATATCTTCTGCCAAAATGGTCACACACACACACACACACACACATTTCAAAACAATCCTCTAATTTAGACAATCCCATTTCAGCCTAATTTAATTACATTTTGTCACACATACCCGCTTTGCTTTCTGAGTTCAAAGCACTGTCTTTTTGGAGAATGTACTAATGCTGTACGATGCACTTTCTGATGGCTTCTGACAGTTAATGACTTTAAATCACTAGTGACAGAAATCCTTTGGCGGAGTGGGGGAGGGGAGGGAGCAGGAAAGGGTCTGAGAATAATTGAATCTTATTTCAACTATAGACCTAATATTCTGTACTGGATCATGAAACTATGTAAGCTTTCAAGTGTGTAACTCCCCCCCCCCCAATTTATTTCAGGACGGAAGAGAAATATTAATGTGTTTTCAGATTAATGAATACTCCAGGTATTCATAATATAGTTCTGAGGTTGCCAGAATATTTTGTTCTTAAAAATTCCTGGGGGAGAGGAGACTGGGAAGGAGGAGGTGGTTCTTACAATTTAGTTCTTCTTTGCTATCTGCAATTACTGAGTACACAGTGTGCTTTCAGGCAGCATCTTGAAAACAGAGTTTTTATCATATCGGCATTGTGTGGAAATCTGCAACCACCAGATCCTGAAAAGGAATGCTTGGGTTTCATTGGGCACTTATCAAAAGGTGTCTTATGTACTTCACCTCATGAGGCAATTTATGCACACGCACACACACACACACACGCACACACACACACCCTTTGTAAAGGGACTGGTGCTTTGAGGAGGAAAGCAAAGCACCTATACTGTTTTGTGTCGAAGGGGGAAGTTGGTGACTAAGAAACACCTTTGGTTATTCTGTGAAGCACAATGAGCTCTTGTGATGAAGGCTCCTCCTTTCCTTGAACTGTTACCATTCCAGCTGTTTTTTATTATTATTATTATTATTATTATTATTATCATTATCATTATCATTATCATCATCATCATCATCATCATCATCATTATTATCATCATCATGTTGTTGTTGTTGTTGTTGTTGTTGTTGTTGTTGTTGTTGTTGTTACTAAGCATTAATGGCTGAGTTTGCTTTTTTCCTCCTCCCTCCAAATTCCCTTTCCTTTTGTGTTGCGTCTTTTGGATTGCAAGCCTCTCTTATTACTGATAAGCTGGCACAGAAGCCTTTCTTCTTGGGTATAATAAATGCTACAAACAAACAAACAAACAAACAAACAAATGCATATCAATCTGGTTCATTTTCGGTAGATGGAATGGATGGATGGGCATTTACACTACTCACCCAAACCACTTTTTTGCATCACCCAACCCATCCTCTTCAGAGCCAAAGCACTGGCTGACTAATGCACGTGTCTTTGTCAGTTTTTTGGCTAACAATTTTATTTCCATTGAACAGAATCATAAAAATGATGGAAGCCACATGAATTTCTGCATTCTGGAACAGTTGCTGATGGGAGCTGTCTGGAAACATGCTATATATTCCTTGCCAGGAAGCAGGAGAGAAGCAAAGGCAGAGTTCATACTAGGCTTTGACATTCATTTTTCACCACAGTTTCTACCCACAGTCAAATGCCCCTGCCATAATAGCACTCATATTTACCAGCGTTACATACTGCACTTGAAGCCTACTGAGCTGTAACCAACTGGGTGAGACAGCTTCCTCCTCCCTTTCCCCATATTAAGGTGGCACAAAATGGCCATTTTGTGTCCTCCATTCATCTTCTTTTCTCCTGGACAGAAATACCTGACTGAGGTGGACCACTGCCCACTCTCTTCCCCATCTTGACCTCTCTTGCAACTTTTAAAGTTGCATTCAAAACACATGAAGGACAATCAGATTAGCTACTAGTTCAAGCTAGTGCTTTTGTGTCTGCAGTGCAGGGGTGGGGAAATTATGCCTCACAAGATGCTGGTAGAGCCTAGTTTCCATCATCCCCAGCCAACGACATGGTCAACAGTAAGGGATGATGGGAATTGTAGTCCAGAAACACTTGTCGGACCACAAGTTCCCCATTGCTGATGCTGAGATGGGGGACCATTGAAGCTGTGCTTCAGGGACGTATTCATTGCCCTCAAGGAGGGCCATGTCATTGCAGTCAAAGCCAGCCCAATACTTTTTCCTCTCCATGAAGAAGACAAGATTGGCTACAAAGAGAGGAAGAGGAAGAGGAGGAGGAGGAGGAGGAGGAGGAGAAAGAAGAAGAGGAGGAGGAGGAGGAGGAGGAGGAGGAGGAGGAGGAGGAGGAGGAGGAGTTTGGATTTGATATCCTGCTTTATCACTACCCAAAGGAGTCTCAAAGTGGCTCACAATCTCCTTTCCCTTCCTCCCCCACAACAAACACTCTGTGAGGTGAGTGGGGCTCAGAGACTTCAAAGAAGTGTGATTAGCCCAAGGTCACCCAGCAGCTGCCATGTGAAGGAGTGGAGACGTGAACCCGGTTCCCCAGATTACTAGTCCACCGCTCTTAACCACTACACCACACTGGCTCTTGGCGACTGGATTGAGAATTGAAGCTGATTTCAACACTGATGGTGGAGGAGCATCCTCTAATGCACCTCAGGGCTAGAGACAAGCTTCCTGGTTTAGTTCAATTATGTCATCATGCCATACCCACATGTTGCTGGCCGTTCACCAGAAGCACACTTGCACAGTGCTGTCCAAGCCATCTCCAGCATCACTGGCCTCCCAGCAGGTGTCAGGATCAACCTTGCCTCTCAGTCGCCTCTCAGCGGCATTAGTTGTTTACAACTTCTTCGCCACCACACGGGCCTCCACTGCAGAAGAAATACACTTATGTATGTACTGTGGGACGCGGGTGGCTTGCCGATCAGAAGGTCGGCAGTTCGAATCCCCACGATGGGGTGAGCTCCCGTTGCTCGGTCCCTACTCCTGCCAACCTAGCAGTTTGAAAGCACAAAGTACAAGTAGATAAATAGGTACCACTCCGGCGGGAAGGTAAATGGCGTTTCCATGTACTGCTTTGGTTCGCCAGAAGTGGCTTAGTCATGCTGGCCACATGACCCGGAAGCTGCACACTGGCTCCCTCAGCCACTAAAGCGAGATTAGCGCCACAACCCCAGAGTCGTCTGCGACTGGACCTAATGGTCAGGGGTCCCTTTATGTACTGCGTTTATATACAACCACTTTCTCCGGGGAGCTTGAGATGGTATACTCAGTTCTCCCTCTCCTCATTTATTCCCAACGACAACCCTGTGTGGTAGATCAGGCTGAGAGGCAGTGGCTGGCCTAAGGTCACCCAGTGAGTTTCATGGCCAAGTAGGCATTTGAACCCTGGTCTTCCAGGCCCAGGTTTGACACTCTAACCACCACACCACTGGCTTTTCAGCTAAGCCCCAAAGTTCTCCTCACATAGCATGTTTTTAAACAGGTGTTTAAAAGCACATGCATCATACAGGTGAACCCATTCAAGCGCCATGGCTAGCTGTGATTCCCTGTTGAGCATGCATGTTGTCTGTTAAAAGCTCTTTCCAGTCTGGGAACACCCTGCACAAAAAAAGAGCTCTTAATTTCTCTGCCTTCTGTGCATTTAATTTGTGTGACTTCAACTGGTCGGCCTTCAACCGCGTAAGGTCAAAACCACACAAGTTAAATGTACGTAAAATGTGGCCATACTGTATTTGTAGAATCAGCTCATCTAAGTCTGTCCTGATACAATAGTTGTGGCATCACTCTTCCCGCAACAGCCAGGCATTAGCTAGCTGGCGGAGCAGTGGGGGTGGGGTGGGGGATGCCCCCACTGTAAAATCATTTATATTTCCACTCTTTCTGTGATAGCAATGTAAAAAAAAAAAAAAAAAAAGGGCGAAAGGCGAAATAACAAGCCTGTCTTCCATTAGGTGTGCCACCCTCTGGTTCTCAGACAAACAAGCTTCTGTGTGGATGAGCTAGCTTCATTTCATATTTGTGTAATACCCTGAAAGAAATGAGCTTGCTATAAAGTCTCTCTCCCTCTCTCCTTCACTACTGCACGCAGCAATGAATATCACACCCAGCAGGGGACAGTGGCACCTGGCTGTCCAGACCCTGCGTTGCACAAAGCCATCTGGGGGTAATTACGACAAGGTATTCTTTAAGGACCAGATGGGACCAAGGAACAGAAGCCCCTACCCCTCCCAGTCATTTACAACATAATTCCTTTCAATGATATACTTAATCCTCCCACCAGCTACGCTTTTCAGCTTGCTGTTGTCACTGTTCCTTTATGTTAATTCAGCTGAGAGACGGAGTTGGGGACGAGGAGAGGGAAGGGGGGAGAGAAGCTGGGAGTGGAAGAGCCGGCTACCGGTAACTCAAGGGACTGAAAGAAATTATCCATCCTCAAATTGTTTCCACTATGCCAAGTACAGTAACATTTTTTTAAAAAGAAAAAAGAGGGGGTGGGCTGGAATTACCCTCAAGGAGGTCAGTGCTGTAGCTCTGTACAGCACCAGCTGACGTTTATTCAGCCACCTGTTAGCTGGGAGGGTTCCACCCATTTAACCAGTTTAAAGAGTCCTTTTTGCCCATTGACGGGCAGGCTGCTGACATTCAGAATACACAAGCTTTGTGATCCTATGTGGCACACACACAACTTAATTCAATTATGTTGTAAGCCTATCCAGTTTGCTCTGGTGCCCTTTTGCTTTCGAATAATATGCAGCGTGCCTTTCACTTGTTTTCGAAGGAAAATTAAGAGCGAAAGGTGTTTCAGAGACAATTGCCTGGCTACTTTTATTTATTTATTTTTTTAACATCCTTCCATTTAGATTTTGCTACAGATGTACTCCAGTCATACTCCAGCCTCAAAAGGACAGATTTGCTTTTCTTATTAGCTTCAATAAAGCTTGTTAGGCTCTGTAAAAAAAAAAATAATAATGAGTAGAATGAGCAGAGATCCCTTGTGGGTTTTCTAAAAGTATGCAACACCTTAAAATAATGATAACCAGATCTGCTGCTTTAGACCATTTCTATAGTAGTTGTACACTTGCACACACAAAATGTTATTTGCTTTATTTTATACAGTGGTACCTCAGGTTACAGACTCCACTAACCCAGAAATAGTATCTTGGGTTGAAAACTTTGATTCAGGATGAGAACAGAAATCGCGCGGCAGTGACGTGACAGCATTAGCTAAAGTGGTACTTCAGGTTAAGAACGAACCTCAAGAACGAATTAAGTTCTTAACTTGAGGTACCACTGTATTTTGGTGGTGGAGGCAGTTGTAATAATTGGTTCTTTCTGCAAATTTTATTATATTATGGACACTGAAACCAGTGTAGGAAGAAAAAGAATTGCATTTCTAACGCTGTGCAACTCACAGCATTCAGAAAGCAGATGTTCTAGGCCCACGTTTTCCATCCTGGTGCTAATGGAACTACAACTCCCATTTGCTCCCGCCAACCTGGCCAGTGGCCAGAGATACTGGGCATTGCAGTCCAACAGCATCTGAAGGTCACCAAGTTGGAGAACCCTACTCTAGGTTGTTTTTCTTACACAATCTCCCAAGAACAGCTCTCTCTCTCTCTCTCTCTCTCCAAGTACAGTATTGATTGAATATTGAAGTTCCTATTCTCTGCCCATTTAAAAAAAATCTTTTTAACAGATGGCGAGCTGAAGCTGTGAAATAGTGACTCCTCCAAGGCTATACCAATCTGCCTGTGTTGGATAGAGCACATATGGATAGCAGCTAAGCTTTTGCTCTATTTCTCCTTGTCCTCCTTCCTCAGAGGGTGGTGGACTCTCCTGTCTTGCAGGAGGTTTTTGAACAGAGGTTGGATGGCCACCTGTCAGGAATTCTTTTGCTGTGATTCTTTTGCTGTGGGGCTACCTTTGAAGGTGACTCGGAAACTACAACTAATCCAGAATGCGGCAGCTAGACTGGTGACTGGGAGCGGCCGCCGAGACCATATAACACCGGTCTTGAAAGACCTACATTGGCTCCCAGTATGTTTCCGAGCACAATTCAAAGTGTTGGTGCTGACCTTTAAAGCCCTAAACGGCCTCGGTCCAGTATACCTGAAGGAGCGTCTCCACCCCCATCATTCTGCCTGGACGCTGAGGTCCAGCGCCGAGGGCCTTCTGGCGGTTCCCTCATTGCGAGAAGCAAAGCTACAGGGAACCAGGCAGAGGGCCTTCTCGGTAGTGGCGCCCACCCTGTGGAATGCCCTTCCAGCAGATGTCAAAGCGATAAACAACTACCTGACATTCAGAAGACATCTTAAGGCAGCCCTGTTCAGGGAAGTTTTTAACGTGTGATTTTACTGTATTTTTGGTTTTTATGGAAGCTGCCCAGAGTGGCTGGGAAGGCCCAGCCAGATGGGCGGGATATAAATAATAAATTATTATTATTATTATTATTATTATTATTATTATTATTATTATTGCTGAGGGTTGGACTTCATGACCCTTGGGATCCCTTCCAACTCTACAATTCTAGGATTCTTTTGAACATGCAGAGAAGTGGAAGTGGAAATAAGTTCCAATGCACCTTAGGATAAAGCAACATACCTCCCTTCTGAGATTTACTTCTAAGAACCTATTTACTTTTAATATTGTAAAAGGCAGCATTACTGTGTAGGGTAAGCTTAATGTCCATCCTGGGCTGGCCAGTTATGTGTTGCCTGTGTGTGTGTGTGAGAGAGAGAGAGAGTGAGAGAGAGAAGGGCAGTATAAACACAAAGGAAGATGCCAGTCTGCATAAAATTCACATATGGTAGTTTATAGGAAACAATTGCTGTAATTTAAAAAGAAATACAAGGCATCTCACCATAGCAGAGGTGGATACAGGTGACTTATGTGTCTGCCCAGACTGTTGACCAGATGGGCATTTTCAAGGCTCCTGCTCTCCCATTTCATGGTTCTTTATCTTTAAACTGGACTCCAACTGAAGAGCCCTTCAAATAAAGGACTGTCCTCTGTAAAGCAGAACACGTGGCTAGTTTAGTCTATCCTGAATGTTGTCGAGGAGAGCAGCATCTCAACCGGTTTGCCTCTCCAAACCCCCAATTATTATTCAGTCCTGAACACAGTGAAACAAGAACTCAAAGAAACATTGTCGTGAACCAGAAGCGTGTACAATAACGACGGCTGAAAGACATGCAGCCTTAACAGAAGAAATGAGAGCATTCTCTCCCCTCAGTGTAGTACAGAGAATGAGAACCTGTGGTTGTTGTCATGAACTCTGGCAGCTGCAACAACAGTGGATTATGGCTGCAGAACTTTCTTGAGCATAAACGTCACTGAACTCTCGGTAGGATTTACTGCTGAGTAGACATGCTTAGGATTGAGCTGTACAACTCCCATCACTCCAAGTGTTAGCTACAGGCAAGATACAAATAATTTAAATCAGTGCTTGTTGTATGTTCGTGTGTGTGTGTGTGTGTGGTGAAAGTAAAAATTAGGTGTTGGTACACCTATCTTGATAAAAGTATCATGAGTGCCAGCACAAGATGGCTGCCCTGGGCAGAAAAAAAACCGATGATAGTACAGTCACAAAAAAGTACCAATTGAAATAAATATAACACAGTACAGTGGTACCTCGGGTTACAAACACCTTGGGTTACAGACACTTCAGGTTACAGACTCTGCTAACGCAGAAGTAATACCTCAGGTTAAGAACTTTACCTCAGGATGAGAACAGAAATCACGGGCTGGCAGCGCGGCGGCAGTGGGAGGCCCCATTAGCTAAAGTGGTACCTCAGGTTAAGAACGGTTTCAGGTTAAGAATGGACCTCTGGAATGAATTACGGTAAGTTGTTAACCAGAGGTGCCACTGAACAATCAAAATGGAGTCAATATACAATAAAACACTAGAACAAATTTTTGCAAAATGAGACACTACAACAAAATGCAGAAATGCAACATTATTGTAAAAAACAGAAGCAATCACCTTGTCGACTCGTTCGCTAAAATCATTTAACAATTGAAGGCCTTCCTAAAAATGTCTTCATGCTTTTAAATTGGGAGGTGTTAATTAAAAAATAAAAAAGAGGTTAGGAGTGATTGGGGAGCTGCTGTTAAAGGGAAACTCTAACCAATCCTGGTGTGCCCACCTCTGGATCATGGCTTCACTCTGCACCACAGTATCATATCCATCTTTGCTAGACACAGATAAATATTAATCGCCATGTCCTCCTTCTGTCTGCCCCCCCCCACACACACACAAAGCAAAAGTCAAATAAAGGGCAGTAGTACCAAGTTACTAACTAGCCTCCACTGCAACTGGGTATCAATTGCTGATGTATTGGGCACACAGCTATGCAATACCTTCCTGATGACAGAGACCTTGCGTTTTCTCCTTTTTCAGATACTTCTCTGTGCTCAAGACCCGCTGGCTCACAGGATGGGCAAATGGCAGTTTCCAAAAACTCAGCTTTCCAGATGAAATATGAGAAAAGCCATTATCTAGGCTTCTGCGTAGATGAGTAGGATGTGATGTTAACCAGTCCACCTGGACCATTGTCAGCACTGGGCCATGAAATGAATTTGAGTTCAGTATCTGGAGACAAGAGTTAATATTGTTGCATGCCACCCCAATTTCTGAGCAGTGTGAGATTCCTGGGTACAAACCCCTATGATGGAGGGGTTCACAGCACTATCACCCCAAAGGGTCTTGTTTCTCTCATAGCCTCAGCCTTGGATTCAAGCAGATATCAAACACTCCCCTCTGCCACTTCTCTCTAATTTGCTGCTTTACTTCCAGGTCACATAACTGCAAACTCTAAACTCAGGCTTTGTGCTAACTATCACTGGGTTGAAGAAGGGGCCCCACTGACTCACACAGAGCACTTTCCTTCATTTCCCTTAATGGACCATCACCCAGGTGATCACCTCAACCTGGCTTATATTTAAACATTTGCTGGATGCAGGGGTTGAAAGGATTTTGCATACAGACTACTTCCTCCTCCCCAAACTCATAACGCTGATTATTTTATTAAGCAGCAATTACAACAAACACTGCTTTAGTTGGAATTCCTGCGTTGCAGGAGGTTGGACTAGATTACCCTTGGGATCCCTTCCATCTCTACAGTTCTATGATTCTATGACTAGTCTGCTGATGCAGCCTTCTCAGCCAGAGAGGGAAGGAGAGAGGGAAGTTGGCAGGTGTAAGGAAAGGTGCCACCTCTCTCTTATCTTTTCTGAGGGAAAAGAGGTGTTGAAGGAAATGGGAAAGTGAGATAAAATGTATAGGCTCCTGTAGCAAATAAAGATTTTAGGGCAGAACCCTGAGTGATGCTGAATTCAGGTGGACACATGCAAACAGAGAAAAATAGCATTGCTGTTTCTCTTTTTCTAATAAAAGCAAGATACACTTTTATCTCACAGGGCAGGTTAAAACAGGAGAGTCTTGCATGCACAATCCTGACCTTCTTTGAGGAATGTAAGTAGAGAGATCTTTTAGATGAATGCAAATGTAAGAAAGTGATACAGTTTCTCCATGGTAGGTGGGAAGTAGGTGAGAAACATCACTTACATCAGACAATTATGACAAATGTTGGACAGAGGTAAAGAAAGATCTAGAAATATGGTCGAATTTGAAGCTTTCCTTGTTAGGCTGAATTGCAGTGATTAAAATGAATGTACTGCCTAGAATGTTATTTTTGTTTCAGACATTACAAATCGTGGATAAACTGGATTGCTTCAAGAAGTGGCAGAAAGATATATCTAAATTTATCTGGCAGGGCAAAAAGCCCAGAATAAAATTTAAGATACTTACTGATGTAAAAGAAAGAGGGGGGTTTGCCCTGCCGGATTTGAGACTGTACTATGAATCGGCAGCTTTCTGCTGGTTGAAAGATTGGCTACTTCTTGAGAATGCAGATATTCTGGATTTGGAAGGATTTGATAATAGGTTTGGTTGGCATGCATATTTATGGTACGACAAGGTTAAAGTTCATAAGGGTTTTAAAAACCATATTGTTAGGAAAGCATTATATAATGTTTGGATTCGGTACAAGGATTTGTTGGAAAATAAAACTCCTAGGTGGTTATCACCTATGGAGGCTAAGGAGGTGAAGAAACTTAATATGGAATCCAAATGGCCAAAATACTCTGAAATCTTAGAACAAGAAAGCGGTGAATTTAAACTACAGAGTTTTGAGAAATTAAAGCCCAAGGTGCGAGATTGGCTTCATTATTATCAAATAATGGAAACTTTTAAACAAGACAGGAAAATTGGCTTCCAGGTGGAGAAATCGAAATTGGAAACAGAATTGCTAGAACCCAATACTAAGAATGTATCAAGAATGTATAATTTGTTGCTGAAGTGGAATTCAATAGATGAGACAGTTAAATCAGCTATGATTAAATGGGCACAGGACGTTGGACATGACATTATGTTTGCTGACTGGGAACAGTTATGGACCACCGGTATTAAATTTACGGCATGTAATGCCCTAAGAGAAAATATTATGAAAATGATTTACAGGTGGTACATAACCCCAGTTAAGCTTGCGAAGATTTATCATTTGCCCAATAATAAATGTTGGAAATGTAATGAGACTGAAGGTACCTTCTTTCACCTTTGGTGGACCTGCCCAAAGATTAAAGCCTTTTGGGAAATGATTTATAATGAAATTAAGAAGGTACTTAAATGTACTTTTCACAAGAAACCAGAGGCATTCCTCTTGGGCATGGTCGGCCAATTGGTGTTAAGGAAGGATAGGACTTTTTTTATGTACGCCACTACAGCAGCAAGGATCCTTCTAGCAAAGTATTGGAAGACACAAGAACTCCCCACACTGGAAGAATGGCAGACGAAAGTGATTGACTTTATGGGATTGGCAGAAATGACTGGCAGAATCTGTGACCAAGAGAAGGAGACGGTGGAGGAAGACTGGAAGAAGTTCAAAGCTTATCTTAAGAACTGTTATAATATTGATGAGTGCTAAAATGTCAAGGGGAAGGAAGATGCAGAATTGCAGCTGAAAATGTTATTTAAGGCGAAATTGAGAAAGATAATAAATTTAAATTTAATTGGCTAAAAGGGTTGCTGAAAAACTGTAAAATAAGGATGCAAAAAAGGTGAGGTATGGGGAAGTCCGAGAAAGGAGGCTTATGAAAATGAGGTTAAGAATTTATATTTGTGTGTTTGTTTGTATTGGTGGATGTTTTTATGTCGTTGTTATTGTTTTGTTTTAAAATTGGAAAATTAATAAAAATTATTATAAAAAAAAGAAACATCACTTATATCGTAGATAAGTGCCTCAATGAATATTGAAAAGCATCCAGTTAGGTAATTTGTTGACTGATTATTATAATAATTATTTCTTCTTCTTCTTCTTCCTCTTCTTCTTCTCCTCCTCCTCCTCCTCCTCCAGCTCATAAATATTAAAGAACATTCTTCCAGGGGGGTGTTGCAAATAGGAAAATGTAATCTGTACACTGGGGCAGCAACAAAGAGGCAATAAATTATTTCTGTATTGACATGCTAATTAAAATTTGGCTTGTAACTCATGTAAGCATTTGAAGCGCAGCAAATTTCTTCTTTTCATTTGCTGAGTATGGAGGTAAATTGCCCGGTGACAGTGGGACAGTGCTAACAAGTACAAATTGAATAACATGCTAGCTTGCCTCGATTAGGCCTGACTAGTCTGTCTGGATTAGAAATTCAGCACACTCCCTCATTGTAGGCTTGATTGATAAATGCTAAGGAGAATTTGTCAAAACAACAGGGGCTACACCCAGTGGGACATCAATATGCTCCACTTAGTCACCCACCCAGTACGTCCCTCATAAGATTGTCACATAAAATTAAGACTAGCCGCTAACCAGCCATCAAGCTTGCAGTCTCTCCCCCCTCCCCCCCCCCGGCATCAGACGGCTCTCTGTTCTGTATGCATATTAGTCACATGCTTAACAATTTGGTCTGTCAGGTCTAAAGTACGCCAGTGACCTCTGGAGCAAAAGGTTGGGTTTTCTGAGTACACTGAGACGTCATGCTCAGCTGTTCAAATTTTTTAAGCCATTTCCTGCCAGATCTGTGCACAGATGCACTGCCCTAAGCTATAATCTGCAGCCCGGACCCAAAATGACAAATGGCAGAGCGCAGATTATTGCATTATATATTAAGTACTACAAGTCTGTAAATTATAAGTAAACTACTGTTCAGCCCAAATGTCTCTCTCGGCTCGCGACATGTTTTTCCTTCTGAGTGAGTCCCTCACACAAGCCCTAATAAAAAATTGGGTGCAGCGGGAGATCAAAAGCACCCTCGGGCTAGAATTAGCTGTCTCTATTGCTAATTAGCTGCTTGAATATCAAACAGTTTGGTGCCAGCTGCATAACTGAACAGGTTACTACAAGGTTAGGTCAGACCTGCCAACACGCCTTCATTGGGTCGTACAAAGGCAGAGGGAGGCATGTTGATTTAGAGCGAATGTCTAGCTAGTCCCGCTTCCTGCTTCTAACACTGGGCCAGCCAGATGCTTCTAGGAAGACCACAAGCAGGGCCTGAAGATGAGAATCATCTCCCATTGTTTGGCCCTAGCATCTGATATTCACAGGCGCATTGCTGTTGAACAAGGAAGATCTATTTAGCTGGTGTAGCTAATACTAACATAAGATGAGCCCTGCTGGATCATATTAAAGGCCCACATCGTCCAGCATCCCATTCTCACAGTGGCAAATCAGATGCCTATGGGAAGTGCTCAGGCAGGACCTGGGTGCTGTTGAACGTCTGCCCTCAGGGCTGGTCCTAGCATTAGGCAGAGTGAGGTGACAGCCTCAGGCAGCAAATGCTGGGTGGCGGTAGTGCCTCTCGGCCCTTTCTCCTGAGCTCATAACTTTGTTGAAGAAGGGAGGTGTGTATCACACCCTTACCTTCGACCTTTGTAATTACCCTGCTCATCTCCCTCAGGGGAGTGCAGTGCCCTGTTGCTTCTCTTGAAGTATTGAACAAATATTGAAGTACTAAACAAAAATACAAGGAAATGCCATAAAACAATAAAATCCTCCCCAAATTCTCTGCTTCATATGTCAGTGGAACATATTTATTTTATTAAATTTATATATCACCCATCCAAAGGAGCCCAAGGTGGCAAAGACACAAGTGACAATTTAATTCAAAAACAAAAACAAAAACATATTATAGACACTCAGAAACAATCACATACTCTCCATCTGTCATGGAAGCTTTAGCTGAGACACCTGTATCGCAGAGACTAGATGACTCTCGGGATCCCTTCCAATTCTACAGTTCTATGATTCTCACAGCTCATGATTTCAAGGTTGCCAGAAACAGTGTCTTCCATTGAATGCTGGTTGCTTTTCATGCTGCTTTCTCCTGTGAAGACTCAAGCAAAAACAGACATTGGCACTTCCATTTTGTATTGACATCTCACTGCTGGCGTGAGCAGTTGCCCTGTTGCCTCTTCCTTTCCAAGCATAACTTGCCCAAACCATATTTGTTATTTTTAACATGACTCACTGGCTGCAACTCATTTTGCACAATTATTTTATCCCCACAACAAACTCATGCTTCAGCAATGTACTTCAGCTAGCCAATCTTTCCATTCCTTGTTATTTCCCTCTTCTTCTTCTTCTTCTTCTTCTTCTTCTTCTTCTTCTTCTTCTTTGTTTTCAGCTAATTAAACTTGTGCTGCCAAAGTGAAATTAATCCCTTTCTTTTTGCCAGACATTGCTTTGGAGTGTAATTCTGCTGGCTTGTTATAAACTCTACAAAAGCAAGCAGCCCCTTTGGAATACTTTTTCATTTAGTAAATTAAGAAGAAAAGATTTTGCATATTGGCTCTGAACTTGTAAAAAAATATGGCATATGCATTCTGCTGTGCTCTCTCTCTCTCCCTCTCTCTCTCTCTCACACACACACACACCATTTTTCTTAAAACAACTTGTGGCCCATCAAGCAGCCAGTTGATCATGAACTGTAGCATGTCATACCATGCCATGTTATAATACAGAAAACAAAATGGGGAAGGTGGGAGAATTAGTGTTTGCAGCCACTTCGAAGATTTTTTGCACCCTGGATAACTATCATGCCAATACATCTGAAGATTATCATTTCCCCCCCCACCCCACCGACATAACACTGAATAAAGCGATCTGATTATTTCAGGTTGATTTAGCTATGCAATAAATGAAGGGAAAACCCAAACCATATCAATATGCAGGGCAGTGCTTGCTTCTGTTTATATGTGGGTGGCTTTGTTTATATGTTGAACAACTGTTTAAAAATTACAGAAAGTAAACTGGACAGGAAGAGGTCTCCCTTCTCAGTGAATCAAAACATTCCAGCTCTAAAAAGGAATGCACCCCGGCCACAAACAAGAATGAATGTTAGTGTATTCAGGATGTATCTGTCACAGTCGCTGAACAGGTATGATTTGTTGCTTTCTCTGCTAGAGGAGAGACGTTCTATTACTTGGCAAGTTCCTACGATCAGCTCCCCAAATAGCCACAGGCAAGTAACTGTCTTTCGGCCTCAGCAGAAAAATGTTGACTTCCCAGAAGGTTATGAACCTTCAGAATGTAGCCCCCTTTTCCCAGTGAGGAAAGGAGAAGGCAATAGCACAGTGGTAGTGCCCAGTGGTATCAGGCTCAACCTTTAGCATCTCCCAATGGGTCTCAGAAAAACCCTGGAAAGTGTGGACAATGCTGAGCTACCTGGATCATTGTTCTGCCTTGGTATAAGGCAGTTCCTTATGATCCTGTGCACTATCAGAATATTCTTAAGAATGGGACCGGATGCTGGCACCACCACTCTGCAGGCAACCCTGAAGGCTTCTTATGGCATACCCTCCAATATTTCTTTGGTGAAAATAGAGAAGTCCTATACTACTTTTGTTGTTTAGTCATTTAGTCGTGTCCAACTCTTCGTGACCCCGTGGACCAGATCACGCCAGGCACTCCTGCCTTCCACTGCCTCCCACAGTTTGGTCAAACTCATGCTGGTAGCTTCGAGAACACTGTCCAACCATCTCGTCCTCTGTCGTCCCCTTCTCCTTGTGCCCTCAATCTTTCCCAACATCAAGGTCTTTTTCAGGGAGTCTTCTCTTCTCATGAGGTGGCCAAAGTATTGGAGCCTCAGCTTCAGGATCTGTCCTTCCAATGAGCACTCAGGGCTGATTTCCTTCAGAATGGATAGGTTTGATCTTCTTGCAGTCCATGGGACTCTCAAGGGTCTCCTCCAGCACCATAATTCAAAAGCATTGATTCCTTAGCTCTCACTTCCATACATCACTACTGGAAAAACCATAGCTTTAACTATACAGACCTTTGTTGGCAAGGTAATGTCTCTGCTTTTTAAGATGCTGTCTACTACTACTACTATTAACTTCAGGAAGTTCAGAGAAGGAAAGTTTCCTATCTTCTCTCCCAGCAGCGCAGAGCTTGTTCAAAAGGGGACCCCAACTCTCCAGGAAAGTTTTTGTGGTGTGCTGGTGGCTACAGAAGAGGGAACGGGCAGCTTTCATTCTGTAGCTGATGTTAACACAAGGGTGGGGAACTTCGTTCAGTCCAAGGACTGCATTCCCTTGTGGACTACCCTTCTGGGGACTGCATGTCAATGGTGGGCAGGACCAGAGGTAAACATTGGGCAATGCAACAGGCATGGCTATATGCGTGTACTGGAGGCCACATTCTAGGCACACAAAAGCCACAGGGTTCTACAAACACACACACTTTCCACCCTCCATTCAGGCAAGCAGGAAGCATTGCCGCAGGTCAAGCACATATTCCTTTCACTTGAGGAGGCTGTGGAGCTCAGCCAAAGGGAGGTGTGGACTGGAAATAGTCCTGGGAGCTGGATAGAAGAGTAGCCTGGTGAGTCACTTTTCGTCCTTGGGGTTCCTAAGATTTCCCACTCTGTGTTACCTTACCTTAGGAGCCAACATGTTCGACATCAGATTTATTTAATTTCTAGCGCTCATGAGATGAACATGGAGTACCCCAAACTTAAGATGTAGGGTCAATTCAAGCTATGGCATTTCTATCATCACTTTTATCTGGCATAGCAGCCTGGATGCCAACTGAGAGCCTTAGCTCAGGAGCAACACCACCAGCAGAGCTCTACAGCTCTCATTTGGAAAGGGAAGAGGCTTAATACATACAAATTGACTTAATATAGCCATATATCACCCCAAATCTTTACCAGGTTACACTACCAAATGAAAAGGGAATTTGGTTTATGGCTTTGCTTACTGAGTCAATCAGCTGTAAAAGCAAGTTTAAGTATTATGGAGGCAGCATAGTTATAAAATGAACAATTGATTTGCTTTGATTTGCTTACACGGTTACAAAGTTCCAACTCTCTCTCCCACCCCCACCCACACATATGCATTTTTCTGTTTATTATTTTAAAATAACAGATTTTCTTTTTAACATTGTTTCCGTGACTATGTTCTCCCCCTGATCATCATAATCCTTAGCTTCTGCTTTGTATTAAGCCATTCTTTTTGTCGTTGTTGCTGGCAAGAGAGAATGTGAATAAGGGATTGTAACTACCAATATCCATTGCTTCTCTGCCTTTTGGCCACGATCAAGTGCAGTGGGTAACTATCAAGCCTGAATATGCTTTAAATATTATCGCTAAATGTAATAAAATAAAAACTCTGTTCTACTGAGACTTTCCCTGTGCACAACCAAGTGCCGTCTACCTTAGCAGTGTGTTCATCTCCCAGCAAAAACAACAGCATGCCCCAGTTGCCTAAGGCCATGTCCAGATGATGGATAACGTAACAGATGAGTCTTTCCCTTCACTTCGCTTCTAAACTCTCTCCACTAATTGTCATCAATATCATCAGTGATACCAGACGAAGCCAGCAGTGCAAGTTGACAACCTTCCTTCCCCCACCCACTACACACACACACACACACACACTTCCCCTGAATCTGAGGTCCGTGCTGCCCCTCTGGAGGCTGGTCCCTTTTGCTCAGGCAATCTGTGGCACTACTTAGTGCTCAGGCACCTGCTGTGTCAGAGCAGATAACAGCTGACTGATATGGATTCCTGATATGGTGCTCAGGCTTTAATGCAGGATGCAGGTGTCACCATTTCATGCACCACCTGTTACAGCTGGAGGCAGTTGCGCCCGATGCCATGTGCATGGCCAAGGTAAAGAATAATAATGAAAAAAACAAATGACGGCACATTTAGCCACTTTGCAGACACAGCTGTGCAATATCGATTTGCATCTGGAGGCCCGCGTAAATTTGTGGTTGTGCTTTGTCATGTGCTTATTACCTTTCTTTTATCCATCATCCTGAAATTTCACACAGGTTGGAGTTTTCCCCAGCCTATTTAGCTGTTGAAGGTAGGCATGATATGAGGGCACACCAAGCAGCCATCATGCTGAAGCTAAGCAGGTCTGGGTCTAGTCAATTTCCTGGATAGGAGATTACCTGGGAACTCCATATAAACCACCTTCAGTTCCATGATAGCAGAAAGGCGTGGGCATTCACATACACAAATGAATGAATAAACTGTTAATTTGCCTCTACATCTTATGGGATGTGGGTGGCGCTGTGGGTTAAACCACAGAGCCTAGGACTTGCCGATCAGAAGGTCGGTGGTTTGAATCCCCGTGATGGGGTGAGCTCCCGTTGCTCAGTCCCTGCTCCTGCCAACCTAGCACTTCAAAAGCACATCAAAGTGCAAGTAGATAAATAGGTACCGCTCCAGCTAGAAGGTAAACGGCGTTTCCATGTGCTGCTCTGGTTCGCCAGAAGTGGCTTAGTCATGCTGGCCACATGACCCGGAAGCTGTATGCAGGCTCCCTTGGCCAATAAAGCAAGATGAGCGCCACAACCCCAGAGTCGGCCACGACTGGATCTAATGGTCAGGGGTCCCCTTACCTTTACATCTTATGTATTGGCATTGTTTAAAACTGCTGGCAAGAAATTAACGCACACATGAATCTGGTTTTCACTGTATGAGACCATTGGTCCATCTAGTCTAGCATTGTCTACTCTGATTGCCAGCAGCTCTCTAAGATCTTCAGGTAGCATCACTCTTGCTAACTCATGGTGTGGGCTGAATCTAGGACCTTATGCATTCAAAGCATGTGCTCTACCACTGGTGTGTGGGCCTTCCCTAAATTGTCCCTTAGTTGACAGACCAGCATGCAGTCTGGCCAGGAAGCCTTAAGAATGGATATGTGAGTGGAAGAGAAATGAAATTGTGAAGCAGCTGAAGATATTTTAACTGCCGCTGAGGATCTGAGTTCACTGTGGCACCTTCTCCCACCCTGATGAATGAAACCTGTGTGCATGAATATACTTGCGTTCTTTGACCTATTCATTTCAATGCTCGCCTGAGGAAAACATCAGCTGATTTGCAGGTTAAGTTCTTTTTTTTCCCTACCGAAAAAGCAAAGCAAACCAAAATTTAAAATAAAGGAAACCAATGCATTCTATGCAAGGGTTAATTTTACATTGCAAGTGGAGTGCAGGCAGGTTAAATACACTGAATCCTCATCCTATACACAGTAAGGCAGCAACAAGTCAAACATAATGACAGTGCTGATTAATTAGGTACTCCCACTCACAGCACTTGAGAGTGATTTATTGAGACACATCTCTAACCCGATCCATTGTGCTGACTGGATTAATGAAGTGAGCTGGAGAAAATTCACTGGCAATGTTAGATGTAGAGCAGGGAAGCATTTATCCTTGGAGGTTTCTTATCTAGCTTATTGACAGAATATTAATTAGGACAAAACATACATGTCTCAACTCATTATCTTCCGATAGCGCTGTGTATGTGTTCATTTCAGATACATAAAATTGCAGAGGAAGGAATGTGTTACACACATCCTGCAAGTAGAGTGAAGCTTCTGACGTGAAGGGGGTGGAATCTTAATGCATGCCAACCTTTTATATAAATGCATAGGTTTCCCTCTTGCACTGTAAGTGGTAAGTTAGATCTCCTGTTGACTGTACAGTTGCTTCTCCTGCCCTGCAGAGAATGGGATGGCTTGCTTGCTTGAGATAGCTGGGTCTACATTACTAAATACATACAGTGGTACCTCGGGTTAAGTACTTAATTCGTTCCGGAGGTCCGTTCTTAACCTGAAACTGTTCTTAACCTGAAGCACCACTTTAGCTAATGGGGCCTCCTGCTGCCGCCGCACCGCCAGAGCACGATTTCTGTTCTTAACCAGAAGCAAAGTTCTTAACCTGAAGCACTATTTCTGGGTTAGCAGAGTCTGTAACCTGAAATGTATGCAACCTGAAGCATATTTAACCCGAGGTACCACTGTACCTTGTTCTGCAACAAGGGTAGGGAACCTCGGAGTCAGAAGTTAAATGTGGCCCTCCAAGTCTCACTTTCTGATGCTCAGGATATTCCACAGGCCACACCCTCTTCCCAGGCCGCACCCCCTATTGACCCTGTTTTGTCTTGACTGGTTTTTCCTGACTGGAATGTGTGCTTGGACTCTGATAATGCCTCTTGTTTGTCTGGATGGAGGGATGTGTGTGAGGATGTGTATAAACTTTGCATCCATTGCTCCACCCACTTTTGCCTCTGGCCCTGCTGGTCCCACCCACCACTGGCAGGTTGTCCAGGAAGAAAATGTAGGCACTGAGCTGAGAAGGATTCTCCGTCCTGTTCTGCAGGAACAGATCACAGAGTCCGGGGTTCCTTCTCTACGGCCACAATTTGTGAATCATATACTAATAGAATCTCTAACATAGAACTCAGAAGCTCTTGAAGTACCCTGCTAATCCTGGTTTTCTGTTGTTTTTTTAAAAAATAAGACTTCAGAATGGATGGTGAAGTCTCCTTGTCCAACCAAGAATGAAGTAGGTCAGGTTGACCCTCATGTAGGATCTTGGATGGTAGGTTTTTCCCATTTCTTTAGTACCCCAGTGCTGGAGGAGACTCTTGAGAGTCCCATGGACTGCAAGAAGATCAAACCTTTCCATTCTGAAGGAAATCAGCCCTGAGTGCTCACTGGAAGGACAGATTGTGAAGCTGAGGCTCCAGTACTTTGGCCACCTCATGAGAAGAGAAGACTCCCTGGAGAAGACCCTGATGTTGGGAAAGATGGAGGGCACAAGGAGAAGGGGGCGACAGAGGATGAGATGGTTGGATAGTGTTTTCGAGGTTACCAGCATGAGTCTGACCAAGCTGCGGGGTGCAGTGGAAGACAGGAGTGCCTGGCGTTCTCTGGTCCATGGGATCACGAAGAGTCGGACACGACTAAACGACTAAACAACAACAACAAATTTGATAGCATGACAACCAGGACAGGGTTAGGATTAAATGCTTTCACTCCCTTCTTAGATCTCACCTGGACATCATTTAAATTAACCTCATTTACAAAGATTTCAGACCAACATTCTTTATTCTTATGTTCCATATGTTCTTGGGCTACAACTCCTCTCCCCCACAGGCCACTGATCATGCAGATGGGGCTATAGTTCATCAACAACTAGAGGACAAAGTTTCCCTGCCCCTAGCCATAATCAGCAGTCTAAAGGGTCAGGCACCAGCTTTCTAGAATTGCCCCTTTTGTGTTTCCCTTTGGCTGTGATGAAACAGAACCTTCCAAAAGTGTGGCGCTGACTAGCTCAGCAGAACCACATCCACTTTGGCAGAACTACATACGATTGCCTCAAGAGGACGTCTCTGTCTTACTCCGACCGTGGGTGAAAGTGGTACCCAGGTCTCTGCAAGGGAGAACGTGATGCTTGGAATCCTCACCCTGGTCTTTTTTGTTCCTCTCACTGGTGTCACTCCATGGTGGGAGAAATAGCTCCACCCTCAAGAGCTATGCTTGAGGACCCACATCGGCAGATGCCATTGTTCCAACGGAACTTCATAGATGCAGCATTCGTGTGCCAGTGCAGCAGCTCATAGGCTGAGACTGTCAGGGAGCTCCTGGTTGTGTAACAGACTTCAGCAGGGTGGCGGGAGGGGAGGGGAGTGATGCTAATAGTGTTGGCTCTATAAATTAGAGATATGAAAGCATCTATCAAGGTTATTGTGGGCTCACCATAAAGAACCTGTGTATATCCCATCGCCTAAGTAGTTAGCAAGTAATTTGGCACACCACTGGGAAGTAATTCCTCATATTTGAGAGGGGCAGAGGTTGCTATTCAACCCTGGAAAAATATTTCATGTGAAAACATAATTTTTGCCTCTCTTTTTTCCTCCCTCTCTCTCTCTCTCTCTGCTAAAAGGAAATCAGTTGCTGTAATGAATGTATTTCAACAGAAGCATAGAAATGGAGAGGAAGGGGCCTTCTCATCATCAGCCTTTGTAGAAATGCAGAACATTTGGTACATTTTCCTATCAAGAAAACGACATAAGTACTATCCTCTTTTCAAAAGAAAAGATTCACTGAATATTATATAGAAGACTCCTGACAGTTCGTTTTCCTTGGGGGTAACAAGATTTTTACATTTGAAGTTTCCCAAATGATATACATTTTTTAAAAAGAAAGAAACAACAACAACCAGCCAGCCTTTATTTCTTTTTATAATGTCCTCTGTGAAAATGTCATGTTTTGGGCTCATTTGAATGTTTCATGTCACATTTATTCCAAATGGTAGCCATTTCAGGGGGTAAAAAAAAAAATAAGGTTAATCTATCCAGGTGGGAACGGCAGTGAGCTTGTCACTGGAGAAACCAATTCAAGCTCCTTCAATCTCACAAGCTCCTTGCAATTTCCTTGCCATTAAAGTGGCATGAAAATTGTGCAACTGAACTAATGAATACACACACACACACACACACACACACACACACACGTGTCGCCAAAGCTTTGGGATAGCGCTGAAAGGCAATCACCCCAAATTGCTGAACCAGGCAGCAAGTTTTAAAAGTTTTTTTTAATTAATGCACTACAGCAGGCCAGCCATTTCCAAGCTTCAGGTAGCTGAGGAATATGTATCATTTCTGATTGGAAGAAATATTCACATATGACTAATACCCTCCAAAAACCCCAAAAACCCACCTTTTTACAGTGCAATTCAACACATTTACCTAAGAGGATGTTAAATTAAATTCACATAGGGTCCATGAGACTGCCTTATTAAATCAGCTACAAAATGGTGGCTCACTTCTGAATACAAATTAGTATTAGTATTAGTATTAGTATTATTAAAAATTTTATACTGCCCTATACCCACAGGTCTCAGGATGGTTCACAAGATAGAATCACAATATACATAATAAAAACAAGAACAACCCAATAATCCCCCTTCCACAACACAGTTTAAAAGGGCATTGGATGCCAATCAGCCAAAGACCTGGTTAAAGAGGTTAAAGTTTCTGCTTGGTGCCTATAGGAATATAATGAAGGCACCAGGCAAACCTCCCTGGGGAGAGCATTCCATGAACAGGGAGCAATTGCAGGAAAGGCCCATTCTCGTGTTGCCACTCTCCAAACCTCTCGTGGAGGAGGCACACCAAGAAGGGCCTCAGAAGTTGATCACAGGGTCCAGGTAGGTTCATATGGAGAGAAGCAGTTCCTTGAGATATTGCGGGCCTGAGCCATTCAAGGTACACAAGTTCAGGAGTAGCCCAAGTTTGGTGCCATTGAGATGTTCTTGGACTCTTGTTCCCATTAATCCTAACCAGTTCCAGTCAGGAATGGTGGTAGCTGGTGGGCGCCCTGTTGGCTACCCCTGCTATAGAAGACACCCACCTTCAGAAGAATTTGCCATATGTATCTGCGCATGAGTCACTGTTGTGAGCATGTCCAAAGCAGCAGGTCATGCTGAGATGGAAGAGGCCCCAGACCTACACAAAATGCCCTAAGAATATGGCAAGCCCTCAGTGTGATGAAAGGAGACCCCTCACAGAGCTATAGTTCTCAACACCCTTAATACACTGCAGTTACCAGGGTTATTTAGGGGAAGCCATGGCTTTTCAAGTGATCTAAGAGTAATTTTCATTTTGGTGTGAATGTGCTCATTCTCACTTTCTGGCTTTTTGGAGCTGTGTGAGCACTTGCCATGGCAGCATACATCTCTTGCATGGAAACTCTCGGTGTCTGCTTGGAAACTGAAAGCCATTTGCCTCTCACAGTACAGTGGTACCTCGGGTTAAGTACTTAATTCGTTCCGGAGGTCCATTCTTAACCTGAAACTGTTCTTAACCTGAAGCACCACTTTAGCTAATGGGGCCTCCTGCTCCCGCCGTGCTGCCGGAGCACAATTTCTGTTCTCATCCTGAAGCAAAGTTCTTCACCTGAAGCACTATTTCTGGGTTAGCGGAGTCTGTAACCTGAAGCGTATGTAACCCGAGGTACCACTGTATCCAAGAATCCCATTAATATGATGTTAGGCTCTAGAATAGTCCTGTATCCTATTTAGGGTCTTGATGATGCTCCAATAGCATCTGACACACTGCCATCAAATGTTCGGCGAATCAACATTATTCACATTACATTGCCAAAATGAGTTTAGGTTTTTCTAAATCGTACACAACGTCACTGATTCCCTATTTTAGTAATGTTTTCTTATAAACCAACAGAGGCTGAGTGGTGGAAATTCTTCACAGAAACACAGGAGCGTTCCTCTTCTGAAAAGGTTTTTGTTTTTTTAATTTATTAAGCAACTTGTCTGCTTCAATGGCTTAAAAAGCCATACAAAATTGTTGTTTTATCATCATTATTCTTTTAACCAATAATTACATAGCATATCATGTGTACAGGGAAATAACAGGTGAATGATAAAACAGAACTGTTTATAATATCTGGCACAAATCCCAGAAGTTAACCCATTTCGGTCGTCCATCACCCCCACTTACCACCTCCCTCTAAGCCAGTGCCAAGTCTGGTTGTGTTTTTCTTGTCTGAGGATCTAAATACACACTGGAAGATGAAGGGGGAAGCCTTAAAGAGAATGAGGTCAACATTGTCTGTTTCAGGAGGATATCTCCTCACCTTAAATGCTCCTGGATATCCGATTTCCAGCTTTGCCGTAGCACTCGGGAGGTTTAAAAGAGCTGTGTGTATACTTCGTAGGGAGGTAATAAGGCATTGCAAGACTAACTTCACACTTCGCTCGTCTATCAAGAGGGTCACTCCTTCTCAACAATACCCCAATGTTTTGGTAGGCCGGCTCCAGTCCACTTAGCATATGAGTAGGCATGGGTGGAATGCCAGGTATGTCTACCGAGCAAAGCAGCACAGGCAAGCTGACGCCAGGAGAGAATAGGCACGTACCTATTGAGTTACAGGATTTCTACAAATCTAATCCATGGGTAATGTGAGACTTATTACAGAGTCAGTCTTTGCCAGGGCTGTGAATGTCTGGGACTAAAAACAGCCTAAGGAACAATGATCTCAGTTAACTCATTATAACCCAATGTCAGCCGAGCAAAACCAATGCCTTTTCTAAAAAAAAAAAAAAAAAAAAAAAATTCCTTGTAATTCACTTTATAAACAATAGTGATTATCAGCAGCATCTTAACTTTCTTAATAACTGTTTAATGCTAAACATGAGAAACTACTGATAAGCCCTTTAGACAGCATCACCCCCACAGTAGCACAAAAAGCTTTTTGAAACAGCTCTGATGAAAGTGAGAGAAAGAGGGAAGGATGAGGATGAGGGGGGAACATAGTAACAAAACGAAGGAGAGCCAGTAGCTCCAAAACTTTTATCAATGATATTTCTTCTTTGTTGGTGTAATCGGGGAGGAGGTGACTTTGGCAATATGATGCCCTGAGCAAGGATAAAATCCCCCCTCCCAAAAAAATATTATTTCCACAACAATTCCTTTTGGTACGGTTGTTTCTTAATGGATCTTCTCAGCAGGTACCCACATAAATATAGATATTATTATTATTATTATTATTATTATTATTATTCACCCACTCAGCTCAGAGCCCTGTGGGGGGGGAATCGCCTGCACATCCGGTCCTGGTGTAATATGGCTAGTGACTGACCTAAGCTATAACAACTGAGATAAGCCTAATAGTTCTAATCCACAACCTTGAAGGATCTGGTTTGCCTGTTTCCTAGTACAGTACCAATCTGTAAGAGACTGAACATAAAGTGGGGCACACTTTCTAGTTGCCTTGTAGCACCATTGCTGAAAGAATAATGGCTTAGTGCAAATGTGCAAACATGCAGGCTCCCAAGCAGAAAATTGCAATCACTTTGCTTCTACTCTGGTCCTCCTGCTGCAGTACTGTGACCTAAGCGGTGGTTTGCTGTTGCATCTCATCCAAACTCATGTTCATGGTTTGTCTCCTCCAGATACAGAAACATGGAGCCTTCCCTGTTCTATTTGGTTCCAGGTAAAAACATATCTCCGCCCCACCCCGGGCTTTTAATGCAGAATGGTGATGGTGTTTTTCCTCTTAGTGCTCTGCCAAAGCTTCCTGAGTTGAGGGGTGTGTGTGTGTTTGGTATACTGTATTTTTAAAGCATCTCACCTGTTTTTGCATGACTGTATCGATATTATAATGCATCTATGCTTATATTTTAAAATACGCTGTAAGTTAACAAGTGACTAACAAGGCTTAAAACAATGGTGGTGTTGATGGAGCTTAGGAAACGGTCTTGTCTTGAGTCAGACCACTGGTCCATTTAACTTAGTATTGTCTACACTGGCTGGCAGCAGAACTCAAGGATTTCGGACCTGTCTCTCCCAGTCCTCCCTGGAGGTGTAAGAGATGAAACCTGGGATCTTCTGAAAGCAAAGCAGATTCTCTTTTAGTGAGCTACAGGTCTTCCCCATAGATCAACCTATGCAATCCCATCTACCACTAATACAGATCAGGTGTCTAGCAGAAAGGTGCTTATGGAGGGGAAAAGATCAGATGAGCTAACTCAGCCATATGCTGTAGAATAAGGGAAAATGTGAGCTCTTTGAATTCCACTAGGATGCATAAGTTACTTCTGATAATACTATTGCTGGTGGTGTTAGGAAAAGGGGTAAATCAGTGACCAGTGCAAATCTGCACATGTCTACTCACAAGTAAATCCCACCAAGTTCAATGTTCCTGCCATGTTTTGTGTGCAAAGGACCACGGCCTGAGTGTCAGCTAATCACAAGGTACTGCTCCTTGATGAAATATTCCAATTTCACTGAGATTTCCAACTTTGTCATTCAGATTTTGAATGTAGCATTTTTACAGCAGAGATTGAAATTTGATCCTTTAGCCCGGACGGTGCCTCTTGATTGTTATGGCAGGCATTGCATCTGAACTCTCGTAAGGTAATACTATATCCCATTACACTTCTGCTATCAAATATTGTTAAAATGCTATACCATGTGCACAAGCTTCACATGGGTAAGTGCATCTGCAGCATGCTGGGGATCACTGGGAACAGAACTGAAAATAAAACTGCCGGTATCATAATGCCGTTATACAAATCTATGGTACGACCGCATTTGGAATACTGTGACAGTTCTGGCTGCCTCACCTAAAAAGGATGTTGTAGGATTGGAAAAGGTTGAGAAAAGGCAAGAAAAAATGATCAATGGAATGAAGCGTTTTCCTTCTGAAGAAAGGTTACAGCATTTGGGACTTTTTAGTTCAGAGTAAGAGGTGGCATGGTAGAAAAATTAGAAAATTTATTTATAGCATGGAGAAAGTGGACACAGAAAAGCTTTTCTCCCTGTCTCATAACACTAGAAATAGACATGCAATGAAGCTGAACATTGGAAGACTCAGGGCAGAAAGAAGAAAATATTTCTTCACACACCACATAGTTAAGCTATGGAACTCACTCCCACTTGAAACAGTGTTGGCACTAACTTGGATGGCTTTAAGAAAGGGTTGGACAAATTCATGGAGAGGGCTATCAGTTGCTACTAGCCTGAATACTTGGATCAGGCCATTGGCCGCATCTAGACCAGCATCCTGTTCTCACAGTCACTGGCCAGAGAACTTTGGGAACGCTAGATTTTGCCCACATGCAAACTGATATACAGAAGAATAATTCCTCTGCCAGTGTGTGTCAGAGCATGGGAATTATTGAGGTGTAATGTTTAAAGGGGACGCAGGTGGCGCTGTGGGTTAAAGCCTCAGCGCCTAGGGCTGGCCGATCGAAAGGTCGGCGGTTCGAATCCCTGCGGCGGGGTGCGCTCCCGCTGCTCGGTCCCAGCGCCTGCCAACCTAGCAGTTCGAAAGCACCTCCGGGTGCAAGTAGATAAATAGGGACCGCTTACCAGCGGGAAGGTAAACGGCGTTTCCGTGTGCGGCTCTGGCTCTGGCTCTGGCTCTGGCCAGAGCAGCGATGTCACGCTGGCCACGTGACCCGGAAGTGTCTCCGGACAGCGCTGGCCCCTGGCCTCTTAAGTGAGATGGGCGCACAACCCCAGAGTCTGTCAAGACTGGCCCGTACGGGCAGGGGTACCTTTACCTTTACCTTTACCTTTAATGTTTACAGATTGGGTAATTAAGGCCATGCCACCACTTCCTTCCTTCCAAGCAGAGAGCCTTCTCAGTAGTGGCACCTGCCCTGTGGAACACCCTCCCATCAGATGTCAAGGAAATAAACAACTACATATCTGAGTTTTAGAAGACATCTGAAGGCAGCTCTGTTTAGGGAAGTTTTTAATGTTTGATGTTTTATCATGTTTTTAATATTCTGTTGGGAGCCACCCAGAGTGGCTGGGGAAACGCAGCCAGATGGGTGGGGTGTAAATATTTATTTATTTATTTATTTATTTATTTATTTATTTATTTATTATTCTTTCCATCCGTCCATCCGTCCATCACTCCCTCCCTTCATTTCATTTATTCATTTATTGCATTTCTATCCCACCTTTCTCTCCAAAGAACTTAAGGTGGCATACGTGGTTCTTCCCCTTCCTCATATAATTCCCGCAACAACCCTGTGAGGTAGGTTAGGTTCAGAGTGAGTGACTGTCCCAAGGTGACCCAGAGAGCTTTGTGGCTGAGTGGGGACTTGAACCCTGGGTCTCCCAGATCTTAGGCCAACACTCTAACCACTACACTACACTGGCTCATTCTCTTGGTGTGGTGAAAGCTGCTTAATCCACATGCCATGCCACAGATATCATGACAGAAATCCTGCGGAGTAGCTGAAATGGCCTTCCATGCAGTGACTGTAATGTCTGTGCTGGCCCCATAATCAGTCATGATGAATCTTGAAAGGCTGTTTGCTCGATGATTTAACACAACGTGGATCAGCGCCCTTTAATCTGTTACAAATCTGATCATTTGAGCTCCTTGCTCATCTCTTCTCTCTCTTTTGCCCACTCCCCTCCCTTTTGGCCAGCCTTATCCCTGCTTAACCTCTGATGTAGGTAAGGAGACACTGCATAAACATCTTCCAAGACAATAATGCCCACTTACACCACAAAGAATTCATAACCCACCTACTTTCAGCAGCCAAAAACACCATAACCAGACACTGGAGAGACCTGTCAGGAGTAAGCATGGACCAATGGTACCAAATAGTATGGGAAACAGCCTTACTAGAAAAAATAATGAAACTGACACGGGGACAAATAGAAGAAGATGCCTTCACTCTGGTATGGCTCCCCTTTATCACACACATAGCCCAACAAGACAACGACAAAAATCCACCAACAGCATACAAATCAATATGGATAACCTGATCCAAAATACCCACCTACCCCCACTCACACATGAAAACAAAGACCACCACAGCCAGCCACAAATGAGCAGCCACACCCTAGGCCAACCTCAACCTCTCTCACCACCAAAGGAACACAAGTGAACAGCAGAGAACCTGCACAAGCAACGCTGACACAAAACTCTACATATATTAAGTAAAATAGAAACATCACCACCCGACCCCACCCCCACCCATCTTTCCCCCCCTCCACCTCTTTCCCTCTTTTCTTCCTAATGTCTCAACAAATGAAACTGATTTGTAAAAATGTTACATGGGGGGGGAATACGAAAGAGACACATTGCACACACTTTTGTAAATCAAGAAAATCTTTAATAAAAAAAAAAAAAACCTGCCAAAGTAGGGATGTGGAGGGTAATCTACTGTAATCTTCTCAGCTTGGAACACTTTTGATTAAAACGATAAGGCCTCTGGAGAAGAAAAATAATCTTCTTTTATACTATTATTTTAGAAATAAGCATATTGACCTAGAGAGAATGGAACTTCTTCCTTTATAAAAGTGAAACATGCTTTCTGAAGGGACCAACATTTATTCCACTAAATACTTCAGAAGGATAAATAAAACACTGACTTCTGCTTGATTAATTAACCCTTTTCTGATACATAGTGGCATCTTTTGGTTGTTGTTCGTTTATTTATAAAAATAGATACACTGCTTTTTCCATTAAAATGCCCAAAGGGGTTAACAACATTTAATAAAAACAGGAAAGGTGGCCATAAATCACATCAGCACATTAGTGCTTAAAGCCCTAAATGACTTACTTGGTCCAAAATAACTGAAAGACTAGTCCTGATCTCTATGGGGTCTTGTGGTCAGCAAAGGTCCCTTCTTGATAGTTCTGCCATCCTCAGAAGTATGGAGAATGGTGGTCCAGGAGGTCTCTATCTATCTATCTATCTATCTATCTATCTATGTCTCGTCCCCCCTAAATTGTGGAGCTCCCTGCCCACAGAGAAGTGTCCAGCATCTTTGCTTCACAGCTTTTACTGTTGGTTTACACATTTATAAACTGCTTTATAGCCTGAGGCCATCATGTATGACAGTTAAGATCTTTTTTGGACTGACCTCCTTCAATGAATTTATACTGGCTTTTTCCATCTGGAGCAGGTTTACCTGGCTTTAAAACTGTAGCTCTTTTGTCTGTTTTCGTAATTATATGTTGCATTTTAGTAAGCAGCCCTGGGACCTTTTGGCAAAGGGCCGATAAGAAGTCTTAGGCCCCCATCTGCACTATATAGTTAAAGTAGCAGAACTTTAAGCAGTCATGGCTTCCCTCAAGGAATCTTGGGAATGTCTGGAGAAAAGGATTCCCTGGAAGATGGAACCATCACTTCTCACTCTGGCCATAGAGAATCCCTGTGCTGCTGTCACTTTGCCGCAATGTTGGCAAATATGATTTACTGTCCAGCTGTTCAGCTTTGAACAGTATGTGCCACCACTGCAGCAAAGCCATGGTGATACAGATGATCTCCATGGCCGTGGTGGACTTCTGGCTTCAAAATTTCAGCAACACCATGTGCTATGACAAAAATAGGTGCCCCCCTTGCTTTCTGTTGTTCATCACTGTTGTTCATCACTGTTGCAGCACCCCCTTGTGGTGCCCTCTTGGCTCAGTGCCCAGTGTAGGCCAACTGGTCCTGCTCCCCTAAATCCACCTCTGTCCGTGGCCACTTTCACCACAGTGCCTAACTCTGAAAGAACTCCTTTCTCACAACACGACATTGAAGGACAAGGATGGCTGTGGATTGGAAGTGGAGGAGGAACGAGGTGTGCGGGAGGCAGTGTAGAAAGGCAGTGGTGGTAAGAGCAACCTGCTTCAGATGGTGCACTCTGTTGTACCATCTCTGACTTCCAAGCAAACAGGAAATGACAATGCCTTTTAATGGAAGAGTGGACTTTTGATCGGGTGAGGTTAGCGGAGCTGGAGAAGTGACAGTCCTGAGCAGGGCTATGAGAGCAGAGAAGATGGGGCAGGAGCAAGCAAGGCCAGAGAGCTGTGAAGATAAGAATGAGGTGTTGGAAGTGGACAGTAAGCCAGTGCAAAGATTTAACTAGACACATCATGTATCAGAAAGAGTGCTGGGTGTAGGTGAGAGGTTCAAAGTGAGACACTGAAAGGGAAGGGAAGAAGAAGGGAAGGGAGAGCTGCAGACAGTTGTCTAGGAGGTAGATGAACAGAGTATGGGCCACAGCTTTAGCCGAGGAAGGGCCTCAGGTTTGCAATTTTGCAAAAGGAGAAGCAACCTAACTTGTTGAATATTGGGAGCAAAGCAGAGAGAGGAACCAAAGATTTAGACTGAGCTAAAGCTATATGCTTTATGCCTGCTCCTTGGGAGAAAGGTGATGGCAAACCTAGACAGCATCTTAAAAAGCAGAGACATCACCTTGCCAACAAAGGTCTGTATAGTTAAAGCTATGGTTTTCCCAGTAATGATGTATGGAAGTGAGAGCTGGACCATAAAGAAGGCTGATCACCGAAGAATTGATGCTTTTGAATTATGGTGGTGGAGGAGACTCTTGAGAGTCCCATGGACTGCAAGAAGATCAAACCTATCCATTCTGAAGGAAATCAGCCCTGAGTTCTCACTGGAAGGACAGATCGTGAAGCTGAGGCTCCAATACTTTGGCCACCTCATGAGAAGAGAAGACTCCCTGGAAAAGACCCTGATGTTGGGAAAGATTGAGGGCACAAGGAGAAGGGGATGACAGAGGACGAGATGGTTGGACAGTGTTCTTGAAGCTACAAACATGAGTCTGACCAAACTGCGGGAGGCAGTGGAAGACAGGAGTGCCTGGCGTGCTCTGGTCCATGGGGTCACGAAGAGTCGGACACGACTAAACAATTAAACAACAAAGGCTATATGCTCAAGGTGCTTGCTCTGTTCTAGGGATTTGCTGTCTCTCCAGCTGTGGATGTGAGCACCTGACAAGTGGCATTGATCATAATATTTATTTCAGTACATTTTCTTTGGTCATTCGCTGTGCTTAGCCCTTTTCTGTGGCATATTACCAGGAAAGCTCATTTCTGATATGTACTCTCTTTTTAAAAATGCTCTTGGTATTATGAGTCACACCGGTGAATTATTTCAATGTCATGGCTATGAACCTTCCTGCAGAATATCCAGTTTCTGCCTGGAAACAAACAACGACTAGATTTATTTATTTTTTAAAGAAGTAGTAAGGGGAAAAAATATATAAACGGCCTCTCTATGTCAGATCTGAAAGACAATGCATTAGATAAATTTATCCGGCTGGCAAGAAAGCCAGAATTTAGGTAAAGAATTGCACCCAAGTGTTTTGCAGCTATAGAAAGTAGTTAACCCATCTTAATCTCACGATTTCACTAGCTTTCCCTGTTTAGTATCAATCTCTAAAGCTTGCTTTCAGCAAGCAGGAGCCTGGGTAATTTTCAGCACCGAGCAGAGACTGTGAGATGCTGCGATCACTTTGACACACAAAGGGAATATTTGCTACCTGCTGCCATTAAAATAAGTCATCCTGTCTAGCATACTGGTCAGCTTCATCCTCTAAAGTGCAGATATATGAGCTGGGAAGCTTTCCAGAAACATCTTTATGAAGCTAAAGCACTCAAGAAGATCATGCTGCATTAAGCGAAGTTGTTCTGGTTAAAGCTATGTTGTCAGCATTTAAGTGTGCTGCAAGAGACCTATAGAATCTCATACACAGAGAGAGAGGGGGGGGAGGGGATTCCTTGCAGATTTTGCATACTGTTCTGCCTATGGCCATGATTCTACACTGCCAGACTGCATCAGATCACAGGCCTGCAACTAAGCCACAGATGTCACACTGCTTACCTGAAATCCAGTCGCAACACCCTTTGCTTACACATCACCAACCCCCCCACCCACCCAAAAAATAAAATTCATCACGCAAAAAAGAGGACTGAAAAGGATACAGATTGGCATAAAATCAGCATAACGTATATCTAATGACACAGATTTAGAAATTATTGCCACAATTTCTACATTTCTGGGAAGGGATGTGGCTCAGTGATTATCTGCTTTGAAATTACCAGAAAGTCTAAAAGCAGTGATTTTTTTTTTTTACAGGGGGTACTCAAGTATACCAGTATGGGGTTTTTTTCTTTCTTTTTTTAAAAGGTGTGCCAGTTACTGTAACAACTTCATGGTGAGTAGCAGCACCTCTCTCTCTCTCTCTCTCTCTCTCTCTCTCTTGATTAAAAAATGTGACACTTACTGGAACAACTTTGTGGTGAGTACAGGGGAACACTGTATAAAAGAAAGTATTTCTTCATGAAGATAAGGCTGGGAATAACTCCTGCTTGAAACCTTGGAGAGCTACTGCCAGTTGTGTTGGACACACTAGGCTAGATGGGACCGTGGTCTGATTCAATATAAGGAACTTTCTTGTGTTCCTTTGCAGCCTTTTTCCTCTGCACCTAACAGAACTGGCGGTGGGGGGGATTTCAGTTGGGACAAAGGTGTAGCTTAGGGCTGCACCCCCGTGTCAAGTCTGCAATTCAAATTCTATTTATTTTTCTTATACCAGAACAGTCCCTAAGCAGTTTACAAAGAAAGTAGCAAATACAATGTATATAAAGTGAACCACGACACTAAAGAAGGATAAATACCTGACAAATCAATAAAACCCACCCAGAGCAAAAACATAGCAGTCCGTTTTGAAAGCCTCTTAAAGAGCCGTGGAAATGGCTCAGTAGCATGCAAAGTTGTCGGAAGATTGCCCTACCTCCCCAATGCTTTTCAGAGAAGAAATATATGTAAATATGAGCTCCAGTCAATCATCTTCAGTAAATTTTTCTAGGTGAGACTCCACAGAATGTAATCACTTCCTCCAAATGATCCTAAGGATTATAATTAGTGATAATTATTAGAATTCTCCATTAGTGATCCCAAAGCCCCTTGCAGAACTAAAGTCCTTCGAGGAAAGGGAATGATTTTTAAACCAGTTAAAGTTTGCAGTGTAGATTTGCCCTGAATTTTCGCCATTATTTATTTATTTTAAAACTATTTTTATACCTCCCTCTTCCGCTGCCAAAGCTCTGAGAGCTGCTCACAGATGACTAAAAGCAAAACAGGTACATAATATAAAATATGCAACACGAATGGAAAAAGTGACGGGGAGGGCAGAGGAACAATGCAAACTCAGGCACAAGTTCTCAAAGTTGCAAAGTGATTACAGGGACCAGCTGGAATGGGAAGCAACTGAGAGAGAGAAAGAACCAAAAGGCAGGTGATCTCTCAGCCCGGCTTCCCTGCAACTTGTCCGCCCCACCACATGCAATCTTATAAAGTTGCCAGGTTGAATAACTTCTAGAAAGGAAAAGAAGTAAATCATAGAAAAGGCTTCGCCGAGTGTCTCCAGTGAATGGATGTGTGGTTGCCATGGTACGCATTCAGCACTATTACAAATGAAAGAGAAAACATTTAATTTCCCAATAAAAATAAAGCATTTTCCTTTATTTCCTCATAATGTGAAGTTGGGCTGTACAATGGATGAAAAGAGGCACTGCACACATAATTCCATCCAGTTATTCACAGACATGTTTGTATGTCATTAATGAACACAGACTTTTGCAACAGACATGGGGAAAGGTAACAGAAGTTGATCATTAAACAGTGATGGATTATCAAGGCCATTGTGAACTGTATCATTTCTTTGAGCTCCGTAGAAGGACACAATGTTTTGAGGGCTGAAAATTCCTGGTTCAGAGTAGACAGTTTGGTCTAAATGGACCAAAGAGCTGACTCAGTTCAAGCATCCAGATCAGTTGTTTTGTGTCAGGGTTTTTTTTTGCAAGACTGTCTACTTTGAGCCTTTTTGGTTTAGAGAAAAAGTGACTAAGAGGTGACATGATATAAGTTTATAAAATTATGCATGGAATGGAGAAAACGATCAGGGAAATCCCTGCTCTCTCTCATGACTCTAGAGCAATGGTTTTCAACCAGTGTGCCGTGGCACCCTGGGGTGCCTCGAATGATAGTCAGGGGTACCGTGGGCAACACTGTCCTCCATCCTTCTTTCCTTCCTTCCCTCCCTCCTCTGATGCCCTCTTGTGCCTTTGCTTCCCAGTGACTTACAGAGCTGTTTGTTGCAGCGGCCCTGGCTACCAGCTCCCCAGGCAAATGATGCCTCTGGGGCTGGTCAGCAGGTGCTTCCAAGGCCCCTGTGGGGCAGTGTGAGGAGGTACCTCTCTTTGGGGTACGGGGGCAGTTCAGAGAACAGGGGTGGCAGCAGCGGCTGCCCAGAGGACTCCCAAGGAGAGGGGAGAGGAGTGGAGGCCCAGAGGACTCCCAAGGAGAGGGGAGAGGAGAGGAGGCCCAGAGGACTCCCAAGGAGAGGGGAGAGGAGAGGAGGGAACACTCTGCAAGGGTGGGTGTTCAAAAAGAGGTGAGGGGCTGCCAGCTCTGCAGAAAAGGGGTGACATAACTGGGCTCCTGAGCCCCACAGGGGTGCCACAGGAAGAATTGAGTTGGTCAAAGAAGCTGTGGACTCAAAAAAGGTTGACAGCCTCTGTTCTAGAGCCTGTGGACGTCCAATGAAGCTGAATCTTAGAAGATTCAAGACAGATGAAAGAAAGTACTTCTTCATTCAGCACATAGTTAGGCTATAGAATTGGCTTCCACAGGAGGCAATGATGGCCACCAAGTTGAATTTCATTCAAAGAGGATAGGAAAAATTCATGGAGGACAAGGTTATCAATGACTACACATGATTTTGGACTAGTTTGGCTACTGGCCTGATCTGGCGGGGCTCTTGTTACACACTGGTCCCCATATCTAGTTGCTTATCTATCTGCCCATGATTTATTACAGAGACAGACACACATATTTGCAGATAATATTGACCTATAATATATACGTAATGCAACTTCAATATATATATTAATAAATAAGTGGCAGTATTCATAATTGAGCGGTCATGAAGCATCGGGAAAACATTCTAGCATTTAATATAAAGGTAGCATATTAATGGCAGCCAGTGAAAGTTAACTATCATTTCATTTTCTTAAAGCATTAAAAAAAACTGCCATTTTTTTCTCCAAATTTGTTTTCTGTAGCTTAAAATAATATAGTTTGAGGATAGGATTATATTCTTGTTGATTAGAGCCATTGAATGGAAGCAAGATTTGAGCACAAACAACCATGAAAATTAGAGTCCAGGATACTAAGAATGTTGTAGATAAAATACATTTAATCTGAAGCTGACGTGTAGACAAGAGGAGAGGAACCAGTTCACTCTACAGCTTTAGAATTCCTTAGAACCATACAAAGCAATCATTTGACATGCATGAATTTGAGTAGGGTGAGGTTTATTTCTAGTACTATCTGACGCTGTGAAAGGGTTGTTAGGTTTGGGTGTTTAACATCCAGATTCAGGTCCCATCTGAAGCCATAGAGCTGCCCGGATGCTCTAACCACTTCCTAATCCATTAAGTGTGTGAGGGATGGCACATTCCTGTTGATGGATCACAGCTAGATTACGTTACTTTTGTGGTGTAGGAGCCACCATAAACCAAAAGTGTGCAAATGCCTTTCCACATGTTTCTTGTGATTAGTATACACCAGCTTGGATCTTAAGGTAATTTAAATTTAGGTTGCAATGACCATTTTTATAATGACACTTCTGCAAAACATGACAGGGAACAAAATCCTTGCATTTTGCTTTATCTTTTGAGTGTCTGGTGAGTAGGGTACCCAGGAGAAAAGGAGGGCAGGACTCCTGCACCTTTATAACTTGCATAGAAAAGAGCAAGTTGAAATTCCATCTTCTACAAAATGATTACAGGTAAAGGAGTGCTATCATTTTCACCTGGACACCCTATCTGCAGGGCATTTGTCAAGATAAACTGAAACAGAAGAACCGTTGTGATTTCATCTCCTGGATATTTTCACAGAAATGTCCCATCATAAAACAATCTATTTTATAAACCCTTTAAATATTAAAATAAAATGTGAACAATTTGCTACAGGGAGAAGTTTCAAAGATCAACATGTCCCATTTTCCTTAATTAAAGCTGCAGTCCTATACACAGACCTGAGAGTAAGGCCCATGTCTTAAGTAATCCTTTGGCAGGGGAGTAGGTTTCTGTATTGAGAAGGGGAGAGCAGAGGAAAACATCCAGTGCAAAACATCCAAAACTTTGCTTAATTTTACTCCGTGCCCAATTACTGTACAATTCTACACATATCTACTCAGAAGCAAGTCCCACTGGGTTCAACAGAGCATATTCCCAAATGACAGCACAATCCGAACTGTGTCTACTCTAAGTAAGCCCTACTGAATTCAGCGGGGTTTATTCCTAGGTAAATTAGGGTTATAGCCAAAGTAGGAGTAGGATTGCAGCCTTAAAACACTGAAAACATCAACGTGAGCATTTGTAAAACATCACCTCTTTCTGTTGTTGTTGTTTCTTTGGCCTTTTCTTTGCAGCGGCTTTAATGAATGGATTATGATGGTCAGTTTGTAATACTATGAACGAAAGATTTAGGACCTGTAATCTTAAGAACAGTGCATGGCGCCAGTAGGCAAACAATGCACTCCCCAGCATATTATCTTAGCCTACTAAGCTTTCACTTCTTACCTGCTTTCAAAGAAGACCAATTCACCAAACAGGAGGTTGAATGCTTTAAGGAGGTAGCTTGTGTTTCCGATTTTCTTTAGGGGCAATTTTTAATGGCCCTATAGGTTTCAAATTAGCATTTGAGTTCTCACTTCGTAACTACATCTAAACAAATGTAACAACAGTTGGGAGAAAGGCTTAAGCTGGTGAGATGTATTAAATTAAAGGTTAGAACTTATTTGTAATATTAATTCCCTGCCCCCTGCCCTACCATGCTGCAATATGCCTTGGGGAACAAAAATATATTTGAATGTCATGCGGCTTTTAACAAGCACACTCCAGAGAGAATGTACAATACGATACGATAATCTTTATTGTCATTGTCCCGTACAGAACAACAAAACTGAAAAATCTACATAAGATATTCAAAAACCAACAGGCCTGCTATCCCAACCTGGTTAGCCCCTAAAAACTCTGATACCCCATTTTTAAATACAATATACTCCCATAGAGGCTCCTTAAATTGCGTTTAAAACCAAAATCACATTTGGGTAGAAACTGTTTCTCAGGTGGCTAGTCCTAGTCTTTATAACCCTATACCTTCTTCCAGAAGGCAGAAGCTGAAAGAGGTCTATCTGTGCAGGGTTAATGGGTTAATATTGTTAATTTCTGGGCCCAGTTCAAGTGCTGGTGTTGACCTACAAAGCCATACACACCTCAATACCTTAAGAATCTCCTCTCCCCATGTGAACTGACCCTGCGCAGTGGCGGAGCTTCATGCTCTGGCACCGGGGGGTGAAGAGAAGGTGGGGGCAGGGCTGGCGCATGCCCTAGGGGCGTGGTGTGCCACCTGTAGGGGCATGGTGCCCAGCGCAGGTAGGGGGCAGCCATGATGGCACCCCATCAGGATCGCGCTGCCAGGGGCGGTGCACTCCCCCCGCATGCCTCTTCCTCCGCCAGTGACCCTGCGCTTGTCATCTGAGGCCCTTCTCTGTGTCCCCCATCCCAGAGACATTTGGAGGGTGGCAACAAGAGAACGGGCCTTTTCTATGGTGGCTCCCAGTTGTGGAATGCTCTTCCCAGAGAGGCTTGTCCGACGCCAGCATTACATGTCTTTAGGCACCAGGCAAAAACATTCCTCTTTACCCAAGCCTTCGGCTATTAAAAATTCTATGGTCTGTGAAGGTGTGGGGAACCACCCTGAAACCTGCAGGTTTAGGGCAATTTACAAATTAAATAAATATATTTTAAAAAATAATTAAAAAAATGATGATTCTTATTTTACTATTAGGCTGTTAGGTCATTATTATTTTTTTATCATTGATGTTCTGTAATGTTTTTTAAATTTTGTACACCAACCTGGGATCTTCTGATAAAAGGTAGTATATAAATTGAATTAATCATCATCATCTGAATGTCATTTCTTCATTGGTTAGACTGGGTTGAAGATGAGTTATGGTATTTGCTATTTTTAATATGAGAATGCATTTCAGAAAGCACTGGTGGCTGAAGTGGGGAACGTAGGCTTTGCAAATCTCCCTCCCCTACTCTTCCTTTAGCAATTGCCTCCTTTGGATCAAAAGCCCTTGGAAACATAGAATTTAAGAATCTCCCTTATACCAAGTTAGACCATTGGTCCATATAGCTTAGTATTGTCTAGTCTGGCCAGCAGAGTCTCTCTACGTTTTCGGGCAGGAATCTTTCTCAGCCCTGTTTGGAGACACCAGGGATTGAACCTGAGATCATCTTCATGTGAAACACGTGCTCTGCTGCTAAACTACGACCACCTCCAAGGGCACTGACTGGATTCCACACGTGAAGTCAGCCACAATTGTCATGATAAATAATGCCTACCGGTTAATGTACTGTTTTTCTTCACCCTAGCACTGTTTCCTCCCAACAAACTGAAGTCATATTCAACCCTTGGCGTAGACTTTGATCTCCGTTAGGAAAGTGTAAAGCCATTTCACACCAATGATAGCATTATGGATTTTTGAATTAGAAATCTCACTTCTAAAGGCTAAATATACATCAAAGTGAGCATGATGATGGAAGTGTATTGCCAGATGATTGCACTTTCTACAGCTGCATTGTTACTCCCCATCATAAAAGCCGTGTGGCCAGGAGGGTAAAACACACTGTTAAAAAAGTCTGCTCTTTGCCTGACAGGAAAGTAGCTAATTTATTTTTCGTAAATGCAAAATGCTTAATTTTTTTACTTCACGCAAGCGTAAATTTGAGAGGTGTTAAGCAAATAAATAATTCTCTCAAAAATCTGCCTGCGCTGCTGAATTATGAAAATTGGACACTTCCTTGAACAGACTCCTGAAATAGTTTTCCTGTTGGTCGTACAAAACTCCAGGATGTCCAAAAAATGAGGCTGTAAAACCGTCATGAGATATTTTGGGAAATTCTAAAGAAAAAAAGCCAGCCCCACCGCATTATTCCAATTCAAAAGGGCTACAATTTATTAAAAGAGGGGAAATAGTTTACAACTTAAGGCAGAAAGGTAAATAGCCAGAAAGGAGAAACCCAGAACGCATAGCATGAACTCTGATGGGAACGTTTGATGTGTTTCCATTTTATAACATTGCAGCAAGGCAAAAGGAGTCCCAGAGCAATGAAAAGCTTTCCTTTTCCCCATCCCTCTTTGTGTCTAAAGAATGTTAAAGTACAATTTGGGAGAAAGTTGTATTTATTCAACAGAACCAGCTGGCAAACTGCCCATCATTATGACAAACGGGATGGCTGTGGAGGGAGGGATTTATATATTGCAAAGAGCACCAGGGGCGGGTGAGATTGGTCTTGGAACTCCACACACAGGAACCCGTTGCAGCATTCTGCTGAATCCCAAGTCAGTGGGGTCCAAGCCAGAGAAGACCAGGATAAGTGATGGAGGGTAAATTTTGCTTTCACGCCCCACCCCATAGCATCCCCAGGTCAAAGCAATTTAATTTGCAGAGCCAGGGCCAGATTTAGGTTTGAAGAAGAAGAAGAAGAAGAAGAAGAAGAAGAAGAAGAAGAAGAAGAAGAGTAGTAGTAGTTTGGATTTGATATCCCGCCTTTCACTCCCTTTAAGGAGTCTCAAAGCGGCTAACATTCTCCTTTCCCTTCCTCCCCCACAACAAACACTCTGTGAGGTGAGTGGGGCTGAGAGACTTCAAAGAAGTGTGACTAGCCCAAGGTCACCCAGCAGCTGCATGTGGAGGAGCGGAGACGCGAACCCGGTTCCCCAGATTACGAGAGTACCGCTCTTAACCACTACACCACACTGGTAATGGGGCCCTTCATATGTCCAGCTGTCCTTTGTCAACAACAAAATGTCACTGTTTTTTGTGTTGAATATATGTTATATGGTAATTTATGGACCTAATAGGTATCTAAAGCTATTTGCACATAACAAAATATGTATTTTATCAAAGTCATTGTTGCACTGAAATACAATTAAGAAGAAGTATATTAATATTAATAGTGAAATACAATTAAGAAGTATATATACTTTATCTTATATTTTGGAAATGTACATCCAGGTTTTTTCTTTTAATTTTTTTTGGGGGGCCCCAAGGGAGTGAAGCCCCAAGCTATAGCCTGTTTAGCTTATACATAAATCCGACACTGTGCAGACCCTTACTATTCTTCAAGGAGTTGAAAGACAGGTATCGACTTAGATGAAAGGAAACAAAGGGGTGTATCTTCAGAATGGGGTATAAATCCCTGCCCCCTAATGACCCCATTTACTGAAAACCAAGCCTGTTCTTGTTTGCATAACTGTATTATTTCATTGCTTCTTAAGCTGATTCCACAACAGAGCCCTTTAGGGCATCTGAGACTATTGTTTTTCCACAATTAGGTGGAATTGGAATTGAAATCAAGGTTATGCACAACATTTTAATATGATGCTAGATAATATATAACACCTTTTGACTGACTGACCAGCTCCTTAACTTTCCAACCCTGGGGGTCTGAATCTGACTGGTGGGCAGAGATGCCCACTTATCAGTTGCCTGAAGTCATAATGACATTGAGCGATGCTGTGCTTTGAAGCCCCAACTATTGGGACTTCAAAGCACAGTGCAGGGCTGTTTTAAAGCCCTTCTTCAATCAACCTATGCTGCTCTTTAAACCTTTGATTTTCAGAGGTTTAAAGAACATTGTGGGGCTACTTGCAAAAGGGGTGTGAGAACAGAATACTGGACCAGATGGGCTTTTGCCCTTTTTTTGAGAAACTGGAGGATAGATTTTGGCACAGCACATGCATGAAAAAAATATGATTTTGAAAGTCTTAGGCCCTCCAGATGTTGCTGAACTACAACTCCCATCACCCCTGGCCATTGGCCTGCTTGCTGGGGTTGATGGGATTTGTAGTTCAGCATCATCTGGAGGGCCAAAGGTTCCCCACACCTCTTTTAGAGTGGGATAGTTGTGGGATAACCAAAGGCAAGTGTCCAAAGTGATCTCTACCATTACAGGGGTGGGTACTAAGAGTAGTGAAAATGTTTTTGTGACTCCATCCTAAGCCTCATTGGCCTGAGAACCTCTCTGTTTCTGCTTCAGCTAAGAAAGAAGAGTAACCCTGGCAACAAGAAACAATGGTGAAATAAGTTTTGAATGCTGAATATTTCATAACAGAATTTGAAATGTGACCTACCAAGCAAACAACCATTTACTGGGGTTTGCCAGATGTAGGATGTCCTATTTTACTTATGATAACCAGGAGCCCTCATACACAAGGACAGGTCTCTATTTGCAGGGCTTTGAGAGGACAGTCTCTTTTAGGAATGAGTCATCCATTGAAAGGGCTATCTGGTCCTAGAGCAGTCTAAATCCCTGGCAGGAAATTTGGCAAGCCCATAGTGGGATGGTGGGCTCTCTTTAGCTTTGCAAACTTGTGCAGGCCTGTTCCTGAGAGAAGAACTTGCTTGTCAAGATGCACGAGAGATCATTCAGTGTGGTCAGAGTTCCATCTCTCCAGTCTAAATTTATTTGCCATTTGCAGCTGTTAATTCGTAACAGCCCAAATGCTGGAAGATGAAAGCTTCATGCAAGACAGGTGGTCCAAGCACATCATGCATGTGTTACACTCTTCACAGATCTGCAAAGCCCAGCCACCCTCTACAGAGGAAAAGGGGCCTCTTCCAAAAAGTGTCTTTAATTAATGAAAAAAGGGAATGGATCCCTCAACTGAATATCTGCAAAGGTTGCGGTGCCATTTTTCTGGACCTTTCCCTTTTTGACCTTGCATTTCCCAAATCAATATCAGTGTGGTTTATTACAGGGTGGATAGCAACACATATCCATATGTATTGCCACACACAACTCTTGGCTATGTTGTAACTGGATGGGTCAGTATCTCATTTACTGTAAATAATAAAAAAAAAATTCTTGTGCCAGAGATTGCATTTCATCATTGTTTCTTTTCTGTTGACACCCATAAATATTATTTGTTAAATTTCCTGGAGATTTTTAGAATAATGTTCCTGAATGCTTTGCCCATAATTGTATGTATGTATGTATGTATGTATGTATGTATGTCAGCTTGCAGTGCTATTCCATTTCATCTAATCAGTGGTTACCTTGTGGGTGGTTTTCCATTTGTGGGTGGTGGAGATCACTTGACCACCACTGATAAATTATTGTCCTTTCCTTGAAGAACAAATCTTTCCTACCGTGCCACGGGGCAGATTACTTTTGACAACAATGAAAAGGTGTTCTCAAAAGCATATTGTGATGGGATGGTCTAGTACTCAAGGAAAACACCTAAAGAAGGATTTGGAATCCTGGTGACTAGCTGCAAACTTCAAGAATGCTTTTGTGAACCTTCTGACAGTAAGAGGCTACCTTAGAAGGTGGTGGACTTTCCTTCATTGGAGGTTTTTAAGCAAAAGTTGGTTGGCCATTTGTCAGAGATTCTTTAGCTGTGATTTGTGCATTGCATGGGCATGGACAAGAAGATCCTTGGGATCTCTTCCAACTCTACAATTCTATGGTCCTATTGACTAAGTTTCTGCTGCTGCACCAAATCTCCATGTTCTACATTGTTTATTTCTCCTTAATAAATCACAAAAGGAACAATGAGAGCTGAGTTTTTATAGATGCAGCTGAGAAGGAAAAACAACCGGGAGTGAGTATTGTCACAAAGAGGACTTTCTGCTGGAACTAGATAAAACCACGCTGGCTTTATTTCCTTAGTGCAATCTCTTCTTCTTCTTCTTCTTCTTCTTCTTCTTCTTCTTCTTCTTCTTCTGGAAGGGAAGATAGATGCCATTACCAGGACCTGCTGAGTGGAACTGATGTCATTTTGCACATGTAGGAATATGAGGTTTACCTAGTGAAATAAAGATTTTCAGACAGAAGCTCAGTGGGAGACAGAAATAGGAGGCAACACTCTAAGAATAAAATGGAAAGGAGGCAATGTGTTAAATCAATGATCCAATCTACGCTCAAGGGCAGAGAGACATCTAGACAAGCTACCTCTCTGTCCTTTGCCTCTTAGGTTGCTTTTTGATGTTACCTTGGTAGCATAAGAGCCACTGCATCTCCTGCTTCACTCGAGGAACACCAATAACCCTTTTGCCATGTGGCAGAGGCCTGTGATGCAATGCCTTCCAGTGCCAGCATCCTCCCTCCCAGCAGCTGAAGCAGTGCTGGTGTGGCAAGAAGCTGCAACATTGACTCCTCTGTCCAAAGATCTTCCTTCTGAGAGGACATCCAGAGTGTTGAACAGCATATGAAAACAAATGGAATAGTAGCAGAAGGCACCAGTAGGAAAAGCTATCTCACAATAATGCTTCCATTTCAATACATAAGAAAACAGCCAGGAAGGGCTAATAAAAAGCAACCCATGTTTTATCAAAAAGGATACAGTGGTACCTCAGGTTAAGAACTTAATTCGTTCTGGAGGTCCATTCTTAACCTGAGGTACCACTTTAGCTAATGGGACCTCCCGCTGCCACCACGCCACCGGAGCATGATTTCTGTTCTCATCCTGAAGCAAAGTTCTTAACCCGAGGTAATATTTCTGGGTTGGCGGAGTCTGTAACCTGAAGCGTCTGTAACCTGAAGCATCTGTAACCCGAGGTACCACTGTACACCCACTTCAAAGCCATAGACAATATGCTAATTATTCAGACTATTAAAGGAGACAAATCCACCCTAGAGACAGCAGGAGCTGAGAGAGAAATTAGGCACAAATAACCGATTGAAGTTGAAGTGCAGGATGCCAAAGGCCACCTTCATGTAGCCTTTGGGAAGTGCTGCAGCAGAGATCATACAGTTTAAAGGTAAAGGTAAAGGGACCCCTGACCATAAGGTCCATACAGTTTATAAGCCCATAAAACCTGTGATAAAAAATGCTGCTGCCTTCCCCAGCACTTCTAATATTGCATAGCTTTAGCATATTCAGGAATCAAAAGTTTTGTGTCTCTTTGTAGGAAATGTATACCTTTTTGTGCATTCAGCAAATTCTGTTTTTTTTTGGGGGGGGGCATGGAGGCATTGCTTAACAACCAGGCAGAGTGGCATGATCTTCCATGAGGTTGCACATGCTCTGATTGGTTGTGAAGTTCGGAGAGAGTTTTCTCTCTGTACGCTTTTGGTTGTATGTCTCCCTGCTCACCACAAGGCCTGAACAAAGAAAGGCAAAAGTTACATATTACTCTCTCCTCAAATTATACACTTCTTTTTCCTTTTGTTTGATCAGTAAAGTGTTACCAGGGCTTTTCTCTCTGGACTTGGTCTGCATTTTTTAAGGGAGCCTGCTAACAAAATACTGGCCTTCTGCAATAGGTTGATGCAGTGGCGGAAAAGGAGGAGGCAGGTTCCACCACACACTCCAGGTTTCACTGCATATAAAAATAATTGTTAGCTGATACATTTCCACATAAGGAAAGCTTAACAATAAGGTTGTCAAGCTTGGTTCAATAAAGTATGTTCACACCGGTCAAAACAATGGAGATCCACATGTGGAAATAGCCATTTGCAGGCAAATTATTTTGCTGGACTGGGAACCACATGCTAACATTGAACATCTAGTAGGGCATCCATATACCCCATGCACGATTATGCACAGCACTTTCTCCAACTGATATCTGGGTGGTCTAATTTCTTAAATGCAGCCAGAATTATAAGCACAAATTCTGCATATCGACCACATCTTAGAGCCAAGCTAGATGATACATTGTGTGTGCGTGCGCATGCACGTGTTAGAACATTTTTTATAAGATGGTGTTCAAATTTCTTTTGTTAAAGAGGTTTTTTTTTTAAAAGCTAATCTGGCAACCTAATCCTAAACATGTTTACACGGAAGTAAGTCCTGTGGTGTTCATACAACTTATCCCATAATAAGCGTGCCATAGGATTTCAGCCTAAAAGATTAACCATCCTTTCAGCTAAACATAATATACTGTTTTAACATGGAAATCCAAAGGTTTCAGTTCAGTAAAGGTCCTCTTTTCATTTCTATACCATCTTCTAAAAATGTTGATAACAAAAGTATTCTACAAACATGACACGTTCGAGTTACTTGGGGAAAATAGCACAACAATGAAAAGCTTTGTGGTCTATTATAGCCATATTTTTTTTATTTGCTATTGTTATGTTTGAATTTATAGGCAATTACTAGTCATTCAAAGTACAGGGTTTTGCAAGGTAATTTCTTGAATATCTTTTTACATATTCTGCTCCAGATGCTTCCCCCCACCCCTTTTTTGTACTCAACTCTGCCATACAGGGAAAAGGTTTCAGGTCTAGATTTTGTGTGTCTGATTTGCAAAAGGTCAGCTTACCTGCCCCCACTCCACCCCTGCCCCAAATGAAGTATGGCTCACGAAACAGCACAGCACAACAGATACGTGAGAATTGAGCTGCATTGCAAATCTGCTTCCAATTTTTGGTGTTGAAGCCTGCTGAAAATCTGGCACATAATTTACACAAGATGGATAGCAGATTCTGTTGACACACTGAACAGCCCCTTCTCATATTGTTACACTGAGAGTGGAAAGACGGAGAATAGGGAAAGCACTATCGACAGTTTCCGTAACCATAGCAGTGGGCAGAAAGGACACCTAGTCATCTAGCTGAAGTTCCCAAATGAGTTAACCCTGACAGTCCAGAGCCATTGGGTCCAGAAGAAGTTGGCTGCCTCAGCAGACTACACCTACCCCCATGAGACCCCATGGCAAAGCAACCATTCTACAATTACCCTTTTACACAGCTCCTGCTTTTCTTTGCCACTTCAATTTGAACAGCATGCTTTATGCTTGTGTACATGCTGTAAACATTCACAACAATCATGCAAACACTGTGCATTCTGAAGATAAGGACTTGTCAATATCCATGGTGCCCAGAACTGGACACAGTTCTCCAGGTTTGGTATGACCAAGGCAGAATAGAGAAGTGCTATTGACCAGGACACTAGACTTCTGTTGATGCAGCCTAGAATAGCATTAGATTTTTTTTTTTTAGGAGAGGCAGCAGTCTCCAACTGCATTGCTCTCTCCTTTTAAGCATTAGTATGATGGTGCTGTGGGTCAAACCACTGAGCCTAGGACTTGCCAATCAGAAGGTCGGCGGTTCAAATCTCCATGACGGGGTGAGCTCCCGTTGCTCGGTCCCTGCTCCTGCCAACCTAGCAGTTCAAAAGCACGTCAAAATGCAAGTAGATAAATAGGTACCTGAAGGTAAACGGCGTTTCCGTATGCTTCTCTGGTTCACCAGAAGGGGCTTAGACATGCTGGCCACATGACCCGGAAGCTGTATGCTGGCTCCCTCAGCCAATAAAGCGAGATGAGCACCGCAACCCCAGAGTCGGCCACGACTGGACCTAATGGTCAGGGGTCCCTTTACCTTTACCTATGAATTAGAGGGAGGCAATAGAACTCCAGATGGGAGTTGGATCACGACTCCCATCAGCCTTGCCCACATCAGCAATGGTCATGGATAATGGAAGTTATAGTCCTACAACATCTGATATTGAGTATATCCCACCAACCATGTAGGGCAGCCAACTGTAGGTCGGATTAACCACTTGATTTGTTGCCTTACTGGAAATGCAAAAACAATGGGTAGGGATAGATTGGGGGCAGAATTTGTTAAGCCAAAAATATGGCTGATTCTGGGGTGGTGAATCTGTGGCCTTCAAAATGGGAGCTGAGCTCCCATTGTCCTTGATTGTTGGCCATGCTGTTTGGGACTGATAGGAGCTGGAGTCCAATGGAATCTAGTAAGCCACATCTCCCCCCTGAGTTGGTGGGAACTGGAAGATACAAAAGTTTCTTCTTAATTTGTCCTAATCCTCATCCAAACTACCATCCACACTCTGGTTTAAGAGACTTGTTGGCAAAGTTGTAAATCTCTGCCGAATAATTTGCTGTGGTTCTAATTGCGAATGTTCAACTATAAAGCTTCATTTATTGCATTTCTGCTTTCCAAACCAACCTTGAAGTTTTATTATTATATTGTAAATCTTTTTTTATAGCTCTTTAAAGCTAACTCCTGATTATTTGCATATGGTATTTTTATCCCTGATAAATGTGGCAACTAAAAATGGAAATGTAAAGTTTGAAGATTCTCTCCCTGTTTTTATGTTGCTAACTACAGGTGAGCATTATGATGATTTTATGAAAATGCAAAATCAAGCATAGAACAAAATCATCACACAAAACTGGCATGAAATATCGAAGCCGAGATGAAAATGGACCAGAGACATCAATAATGCATTCCAGAATTTTGAAATAATGGAAATTATAAAAATAAAAACACCATTAACATGGATATTACTTTTGAGATGCATTTCCAGTGAACCTTAGTTTGGGAAGCTCTGGACGTATTCCTATTTTATTGTATGATCCACAGCCATTTATAGGTGAAGTTGTGGGGGAGAGATTAAATATGTTCTGCATTACTGACATAAGCAATAAAATAATACCAAATGGAAGAAATTTGCCCCTTTTTCGGTTTATATGTCAATTCTTTTGGAAGTGGTTATTCCCATACCTTTGAAATATCTGCTCTGTCTAGATCCCATTCAGATTTTTTAAGTGTCTGTCCTCCTGCACATTAGACATTTTACAGTTAAGTGAAGACAAGTCCAAGTATTTGTGATACCAATGCTCAAAACCACTGTAGAGGCTGGGAAACCTGGCATACACGCCAGGTGTTTCATTTCAGAGTGACAATTGTTTGAAAAACATTGCTGAACCTTCAGTCTTAAGCCCTGAGATAATACATATTTGTGTGACCCATTATAAATAGTGGAAGAGGCTATTCTCTACCTATTGGCCCAAAAGATTAATTTCATTCAACAGAGAAAGATGAACGGTCCATTTGTTGTTGGACTTCAACTCCCATCATCCCTGACCATTGGCCATGCTGGCTGGGGCTGATGGGAGTTGGAGTCCAGCAATATCTAGAACAACACAGGTTACCCAATATCTTGAGGTCTTTTCCACTCATGACATGAAAGCTGCAGTCCTGTTGAATATGATACATACTTCTCAGTAGACTTGTATAGGATTACACTGTAAATGCTTTTTCTTTTCTTGTGTGTATTCCCTGTGTCATGTGATTAAAAATACTAGAATGTACTCTTGTTCTTTTAAAAAACATTTCGTTGAAACCCAAAATAAAATCTTTATAATGTCACTAGGGTTCGTTTATTTCAGTGATCTGCTTTCATTTGCTTTATATCAACAAATATTTAAATCATTTAATGACAATCCAAATGTGACTTGTGTAGTTGAAATAAATAAAATTAAAAATTGTACAGTAGCACCTTAGAGACCAACTAAGTTTGTTCTTGGTATAAGTTTTCGTCTGCATGCAAACTTCTTTAGATACCATGCATGCACACAGCCATCCTTAGAAATTCTCCTTTTTCTGAATTTTGCCAAGTGGTGTGTACAAAAATGCATATGCTGGGATGAAGTGTGCATAAAAATGTATATATTACTGAAAAATAACATACAAAAATTAAAGAAGAACATTGCTTTACTAAAATGTGCACATAATCAAGAACACATATGGACGGGTATATAGCAGAACTTTGCACTAAAATACTGGTGAATTTTCATGAGGTGCAATTATTATTATTATTATTATTATTATTATTATTATTTCTGCAACTCATGAAAATTCATCAGTATTTTAGTGCAAAGTAGTAGTGGTAGTAGTAGTAGTTGTTGTTGTTGTTGTTATACCCCACCCATCTGGCTGGGTTTCCCCAGCCACTCTGGGTGGCTCCCAACAGAATATTAAATACACAGCAAATGTGCAGATCTGAATTTAAGATTGGAAAAACGATAAACTGAGAGAAACCAAAATTGACAGATTCATCCAACCCTAAATGGTACAGCAACCACAACACCTTAGAACTTGCCAGCAAGGTCAGCCTGACACCTTAATTGGCATCTTTTTGGCACCAGGTAAATATTTATCTCCCCCCCCCCCCGCACGCTGCCCCAGACTTTTGATAGACTAAGATAATGTTGTTTTGTTAGTAGTGTGCTGCCCAAGCTTCCTGTGACTGTTATGTCAGTTGTTCTTTTCAATTCTATGATGTATTTTTATTTTTTTAATGTGTTGGATTAAATCCATTTATTAAATCCAATCTTTTTGGTGCCATGAATATGCAAGGACAAAATACTGCAGACGCTGCCGCATCTGATTCAATTCTTTATTAACTTGGCATTACTGTCTTTGTCTTTGACTTTGCAGCAAAGAATTTGCTCAAGGGGTATTAAAAAAAAACATATATGGAACACTAGTTCTTTTGTGAAAATCCAAATTGGAAGTCCTATTTGAGGGAAGATTAACTCTTGGCAAAGGTTGCTATTTTTCTAATTGCCTGCACTTGTTGAGGACACTGTGAAAGCAATTAGAAAACAAAGAGAAGAGAACTATACATTTGGTGTAAAATATGCAACACCTTCCAAAAGCTTATTTTTAGTATTGGTAAAAGAGAGGATTAACACCGGGACTTGTGCACACAACTGTGCTTTGCACACAACAAATATATGAAGAATGATTTCTCAGCCATGGATTTCTCAGCCATGTTACTCGGCTCAAGTCACTTGCTGGTAGACATAATGGAAGTATGTAGTTCTGAAGCTCATTACAGAAATGGATAGAAAATCTTCCTGTAACTAATACAGCCACTAGCTAATATAGCCACTAGCCATTGGTAAAAGATTCTGTGCAATAAGATGGGGTGATAGAATAGGTCTTTCTATTGGTGCAGGAGAGTCTTCCATAATTTGCTTTGGGCTACAATTCCCATCACTCCTGACAATTAGCTATGCTGACTGGAGTTATTGGGAGTTGTAGTCCAAAAAATATTGGGGGGGGGGGACCAAGTTGGTGTGTGACAAGGCAAAATCAGCATAGGAGATATATATGTAGACATCAGTTGTAAATTTTATGCCTATAACTAGCTGATGTGTTAGAAAGAAATTAAGCAGGTATTGCATCTCCTTTCAGTGGCACTAAATGTGCCACAGTGCAACAAAATATGCTGCTGACAGGAATGAATTGGAGGGCATGGACAGAGGGGAGCCAAGAGCCAGGAAGCAGAAGCCAGGACAGAATCTGTGGGATCTCCAGCCTCATATAACCGACATGCCTAACTAATTAATGCATGAAGGGGTTAAGACCATAGAGAAAGCTATACTGCCAGGTTTAACTAGCTCACTTCCCCTCACCTTGGGAGGAAGAGTTACCAAACTCTCTTTTTCCACCATCTGAACCCTACCAGTAGGGAGGTCTAAGCTGGATGGTCCAAGCTTACAACACGTGGCTTAAGCAAACCATCTTTGTCTTTATTTACAAATAATTTAGAAACATTTCCCAGTTTTGAACCTAACTTATTTTGCCTGTCTTGCTGCTATATAGAGAAGCACATGAATCTGACCTTTGAAGAGTTTGTAAGTAAACCTTTTTAACTTAAAGTGTGGTCTCATTCTAGGCTAAGGGAAGTGAGGAACTTCGGAAGCAATTTAGAAAGGGGATTTTTTGTCTTTTTAAATATATTATTAACTCATTTTTTTATTGTGGTTCTTTACCATGGGTAGGCAAACTAAGGCTCGGGGACCAGATCCGGCCCAATCGCCTTCTCAATCCGGCCCACAGATGGTCCAGGAATCAGCGTGTTTTTACATGAGTAGAATGTGTGCTTTGATTTAAAATGACTCTCTGGGTTATTTGAGGGGCATAGGAATTTATTAATTTTTATTTTTATTTTCAAAATATAGTCCAGCTTCCCATAAGGTCTGAGGGACAGTGGACTGGCCCCCTGCTGAAAAAGTTTGCTGACCGCTGTTCTTTACCATAAAGACTTGAACCTTCAACAGAAGGATGGTCCTCTGTAAATAGCACATGGCCACCCTACATTGGATACTCACATCTTATGGTTGGTCAGTTGAAGCCTGCAAATTGTCATAGTTTCAGAATTTGTTGAGTTGCTTTTATGACCTTTAGAATATCATTAGTAAACTTTACAAGACCAAAAAACAAAAACAAAACCCATACTGGTGGTTATTTTGCTCATATAAGCTCAACGCTTGTGAACCTTACAGAGAATTTGTGATTCAGTCAACCAAATTCTAAAATAGTCTTTGTACAAAAGGTGAGATGAATACATAGGAGTCGAAGGCTGAGACAGTAGGGACCATCCCAAATGCACACTCTTCTATGCATTTATCATCCATCAGATTCGGTCAACAAGACAGGACTAATACAAGCTTAAAAAGAAGCTGGTCTGTTGTAAGCAGCAGCTGGAAATAAGCCAACCTGTAGATTATTGCCAAAAAAATAAAAATCCAAATGTCTATGCATTTGTGAACTATATTTAAAAGCCAGATAATTAGTTCTGCAAGCTTCTAAAATGCAGCTACTATAGACCACAAGGGCTTTATTTGGCCCTTATATGAGAAAGCCAAATGAGGGTATTAAAAACAAACACATGTTTTAAAAATACAATACTTCCCAGTCTTAGATGACACTGGGGAATCAACCCGCCTCTGCCTGCACACAAAACTCAAAACTAAAGGCAAACTAGTAACAGATGATCTTTGTTAAAGGCGTTAATATAAGGTTAATTGCTTGGGTCATGGAGGCCTCTGCTAGCAGACATTGGCACTTCCTAGTTACCTACATCTGTGTATGCTATTAGGCGTCTGATTATGTACAGGAGCCAAATATACTGAGCTCTGTTCAAGGGTCTTACCAGCTGTGCTGCTCAAGGGCGGAATCAAATACGCAAAATGCTTTGGATACATATTTCACCGTTCCAAGGATTGGACCCAAATAAATAAATGAAATCACTTGTTGCCCACACTCCCAATGTTTCCAAGTATTTCAAGGGCTGATTAGAAATGTAGGGGCATTCCTTGACCCAACCACCGCAAGGGTGCCATAAGAAGCAGTGGATTTACGTAAGATTAGGGTTGGCAGGTGCCAAACCCAGCTGGGCCCACATGGGCAGCTGTATGGTTGAAGCATACGGAGAAGCTAGGAACAGGGGGTTGAAGTTGAAGTTGCTGGTTAATTCCTTTAACCAGGCCAGGCTCCTAGTATTTATACCAGACTTGACATGTTTCACACCCCAGTTACCTTAAAATCATACGATTATCGAGAAGTCCCTGGACCTCTTTGTCTGCAATTGGGCAGGTTTCTTATGCAAAGGCATCTATTAGTAAAGGTAAAGGGACCCCTGACCATTAGGTCCAGTCGTGGCCAACTCTGGGGTTGCGGTGCTTATCTCGCTCTATAGGCTAAGGGAGTCCGCGTACAGCTTCCAGGTCATGTGGCCAGCATGCCTAAATCGCTTCTGGTGAACCAGAGCAGCGAACGGAAACGCCGTTTACCTTCCCACCAGAGTGGTACCTATTTATCTACTTGCACTTTGGTGTGCTTTTGAACTGCTAGGTTGGCAGGAGCAGGGACTGAGTAATGGGAGCTCACCCCGTTGCGGGGATTTGAACCGCCAACCTTCTAATCGGCAAGTCCTAGGTTCTGTGGTTTAACCTACAGCGCCACCTGCGTCCCCCAAGGCATCTATTACATGCCTGCAATTTCCAGACCAATTGCACACACAAAAACACGGGGAGATTAAATGATTCATTTTTTCCCACCCCTACCCCAAACTGTAACAGCTGTCTTTGTGGGGAAACAACCACAACTATCCTTCTAAAATTTGGTAAGATTCGTGCCCTCAGAACAGGTGACTTTGTCTGTAAATTCCATCCAATTCTGGTGAAATGTAAAAAAGAGTTATAAGTGTCCAGAACAAAAGCTTCCAGATTTGCCTGTAATTTGTCAGGCTTTATTCACCCCGGAGTTGCTACTATCCCTGCAAATTTCATTCATTTCTGCAAAGGGAAAAAGCTGCAGTTCTTTTTAAAAAAGAATTCATAATAACAAATGGATAATTGATCAGACTTGGATCCCTGAAATGAATTGGGCAGATTGAGAATTAGTCTGAGCAGAATCAGACTGCTTTACTAAGTGCTGAATTGGGAGTCCAAACCAGTTTTGTGGTCCATGCACAGCCCTAGTCAAAAACTTTTGGTAGGGTGTCTGGGCAATAACCTGTCATCTCTAAGGTCATTGCAGATGAAACTTCCAGGGATTCCAGAAGAGCAACTCTATAACTCTATGAAAACAGACCAAAACTTCTTTCTAAAGGTTGGACAGAGAGGACTGAGACTCCCCAGAAATTATCCCAAAAGGGAGGGAGAAATATTGCCCATAATCTAGGACCCAACAATTAATTGTATCATTTTGTTTGCCTTTTCTTGAAGAGTTTTGTTGATGAGGGATGAGCAAAATTGTATTGAGCTGACAGCTAATGGGCTGGGACAGAGAGATGGAAATAGGTTGGGGCTAAGGGTGAAGTGGCTGGACTCTGAGCTTCTAGGTTTTTCTACTGTTCCATAATAGACACATTACATTATTTTTAATGCCGTTTGGATTTATCATTTCATCCACCTGTCATTTAATGTAATATAGGACCATCTTGAAACCCACCACCTTAAAAACACTCCCACGATTCCTTAAATTAAAAAAAAAAATCCCCAATCTCAAAGCTGCCAGGGTGTAAATTTATCTGACCTACTGCATTAAATCTGAGGAAACCCTTTATCCCTGGCTGATTAGTGAATGTCCTGAAATAGCTGGCCTAGATCTGTTCTGGGTTGTATAAATACAACACCCTGACCTAGATCCCATATAAATCAGTCTTATAAATTAGCTGACAGTCTGATGAAGACTGAAACAGTGTCAAAACAGGTGAGAGAGGAGGAGCTCCATGTTCTCCTGCATTTTAAAATATGAATGGAGCATAGCACAGTATTCCCCAACTGGTGCTCGCCATATGTTTTGGATGCCAGCTCCTAGTAGCTCCAGGCAGCATGGTCAATGGTTTAGGGATGCTGGGAACTAAATCTTTAGAGCACCATGGTGGAGAAGTATGGCAGAACAGGTTGAGGCTACAATGCTGTTAGACAGCCTTTCCTGTCATTTTTCTAGTCTACAGCCTCACACCTATTTTCCTCAAGAAGGGCAAGATCCTACAGATGCAAATTATACTTTTGGGATCTATTTATATGGGAAGAATGATGTGGGGGGAGGATTGACAATGCAGCTCTCATCCAATTCAACTCCCCCCCATATCTTTTTTATGTTTAATAAATAAATAAATAAATAAATAAATAAATAAATAAATAAATAAATAAATAAATTATTATTTATATCCTGCCCATCTGGCTGGGTTTCCCCAGCCACTCTGGGCTGCTTCCAACAGAATATTAAAATACAATAGTGTATTAAACATTAAAAGCTTCCCTAAACAGTTCCCCTGCCTAAAACAGTTCCCCTTCCCTAAAAGTTCCCCTGCCTTCTCAAAAAAAAAAAAAACCTGATGGAAGATCCCATCACAAATCTACTGATGTTTCATCTAGTTGTATCAAAGAGAAGACAGATTTCCTATGTAGAATACTTTCAGGTGTACAATTTTTCTCATTTCTGCATCAGAAGCTGCTTCTGGAGAAATGCCCTCTTCTACTCAAATATGAAAGGTACAGAAGAAGCTGTGCCTTCCTTTCAATCTGGTCACACTACTGTGTCCCTTCCTTTGATGTCTGCGTCATGGTCTTTCCCAGGTATATGCCTCTCAGCTTCTTTTTAAAAAGTAAATAACATTACAAATTTTAATCCCCCCAACAGTAACAAATTGCCGTCTCCCTCCCCTCCCTAGTGGGACAAGACAGTTTCAGCAGTGGAGCACATTGTTCCAAACCAGCCAGGTCTATGCGATGGGTGCAACATTGTATTGTTTTTATATTGGAATGTAGTTTGGCAGTTGCATTTTTAGATACTATTTTCAGGAAGCTACAAGGGAGTGTGGGGTGCTTGGATTGCTGAGAATTTAATAGAAGCAAGATGGGCCTTATCAACGGCCCTTCCTGCTTTCACCCCATAATTTGAGCTCTGGAAGGCAGTATAACACATAGATTTAGGACTATGGGGACAGTTCGCACAGTCAGGCTTTCCTTCAGGTGTAACAATAAAACAATGAACGGGATGGTGATACCATGACTACTGCAATTGGCACAAGATAATATCACCCAGGCATCTATCTGTAAACAAACAATAAGTCCATAAAAATGGCAAAAGTAGTGTCTTTCCCAAATAGGTTTTATCTTAAACAACAGCAAACTCAATAAAAAAAGAGTCCACTTGTGCTATACCAGTGGTTCAGTGCTCTGACATCATTCCAGTAATCCGACATTTCGTCACTAAAGAGCTTAGTCATCAAGCTTTGTAGTAAATAATATACAAGAGAAGCCAGTATGTAAACAGCTTAAAGCAGGGATATATCTGTCCCCATCTGCATGTTTCCATCAGGAGGAGCATAGAAAGAGAACAATGTCTTTATTACTGTGTTTGCAATTGTTCAAGATCAAATCTATTTTGGAAAGAGAAGAAATGGGCACTGTACCAGTGATATTATTACAAATGAACTCTTTATTTACTGTGTTTGCTATTGTTTAAGAGAAAACCTATTTGGGAAAGACACTACTTTTGCCATTTTTATGGATGTTTATTGATTGTTTACAGGTAGTTGACTTGGTGATACTATCTTGTGTCATTTTTCCTTCAGGTGAGCCGTGAAGGGGCAGTGTAAACCAGGTACATCTGGCAGAAATCTATTTCCACAGTTGCAGGACCACTTTTTTCGTATATGTCACAACCAAAGAAATCACGTGTGACTGTGTCCCTGTGTGCTACAATGAGGAAAGCCATAGTCCCACCGACTCCATCTTTCCTTAGCAGATACTGGATATGGCAGAGATTTATCCCCCCACCCCCAACTGTCCTAATAGTCTCCTGTAATAGGTGTCCGGAACAGAATGAAGGAGATTGTGAAGAACTGACACCTGGACTGGGCTGATGCCATAGGGATGGAATGTTTTGGACTGATCTTACAGGAGATCTGAGTCAAAGCCCAATAAACTCTGCTTTTATGGTGATGGTAAGAGGAGGAATTGGAAAATATTGTAGTTCTTGCTCTTATCATGCAGTGAGCCCACAACTTACACACTTCTAACTTGTGCGCATTCAGCTTTCTGTGCTTTGCAAAAAAAAAATTTTTTAAGGGGATGGAAGTCTGTGAAAAATGATTTTGGCAATCCCACTCACTACCGAGCCCAGTGGGTATTGACTATACATGATTTTGGCTTTAAGCATGATCCCTGGAACACAACCCCCACATATGTTGAGGGGTCACTGTATTCAGTGTGCAGTTTTTGTTGTAGTTTGCTGTAAGCTGCTCTGTGTATTATTTTAATATAAAATTGAGGTATAAATTTTATCCCTAATCTAATCTAAACCATAACAATGTTGGGAGATAGATTTATACTTTGTTTGATTGTAAAACACCTCAAAGCAGCTTATGAAAAGATAAAACAAGAAAATCGAGAAAGATTTACAACCCTATATATATTCCTCCACCCTTGGAGGAGGAAAATGATAACATTTTAAGAACCTAAAATTAACCTGGAAATCTGTGCCATGATAAAAGTGCCAGATTCCACCAACACCCTCTGTTCCTACCTTAGCAGGCTTCAACTGCTGCCAGTTTACTCTAGGCCTTGCAATGGTTTAGAGAGCTAAAAACATATCAGGCAAATGAAATCAGGCAGTTCCATCAAAGGAGCATAATATTGTTCGTCCTGGCAAATAAGTCTCTCCTTTCCCTAGGTTAGAAGTCAGATGACTCTCATTAAGTCAATCATCATTAACCTGGCTTGACCAGCAAGAACTGAAGGGAAGGCAATCTCTCTTTTCTGTAGGCACCGAGTCTAGACAGCGCTATTATGCTCAACACCCTGTAGCTTGAAACGTAACTACTTAGATTGCTCAGATAATAACTGTGGCCAGTCAGCTAGCCATTTTGCAGTGGCTGTAGCTGCTTGCTTCTTGGTGTAGACAAATAATATTAAATCTCCCTGCAAGCATTCCATCATGAAATCTATTCAGCTGGAGGGGCATATCTTTTTTTTTTCCCCTGGAAAAGCTGTAAGGATATATAGCACGAAAGCTAACATGAAGCTGACCAGGGCTAGAATTTGCTGCTCTGCTATTTCTGGCTCACCCCTCCCATTCCACATAGAGTTTGGGAGTTTGGGATTTGATATCCCGCTTTATCACTACCCTAAGGAGTCTCAAAGCAGCTAACCATCTCCTTTCCCTTCCTCCCCCACAACAAACACACCTCTGTGAGGTGAGTGAGGCTGAGAGACTTCTGAGAAGTGTGACTGGCCCAAGGTCACCCAGCAGCTGCATGTGGAGGAGCAGGGAAGCGAACCCGGTTCACCAGATTACGAGTCCACTGCTCTTAATCACTACACCACACTAACATATCTACACCACATAACAGCGTCACATAATTTATATCTGGCCTTAAAACAGGAACATAAAGAGTAGTGGTAAGCAACAATATTCAAGTGAGAAAAGGAGGAAGGAGTGATGGACAAGTGCATACAGAGAACATAAGATATGTTTTGGAAGAACAGACCAAAAGTCCATCCAGTTTAGCAAATGGCTTTAATGTTGGCTCCAGATACCCCCAGGAAGCTTGCCACCAAATACGGGTGCTCTATGTGCGTGTTTTTCAAAGGCTTTCTGTCCTTTGTTTGAAGAAGTCCTCTATTTGAATGGCTGACCCATCCAAAAGATAAAGAAGGGAGATCAGGGTCTTTGAAGAGGGTATTCTCCACCACCACTCAGTAAGGGCATTGATAGCATGGAAGTCTGTTAGTTTTGCCATAGCCTGATTACTGGCTTCTAGTAACATGGAGGTGGTCTTTTTCACTGGTAGCATCACTGTTGTAGAATACGCTCCCTGCTGAAATACGATATGCCTCATCACTATGGACATTCCACCAGCTCCTGAAGGCATTATTGTTTAGACAAACATTCTCCTGATCTACTGACTCTAACCTCCTGCTTTAATTGATTTAATTGCCATTTAAATTGTTGTGCTGTTTTAATGGGCTTACTTTATTGTACATCTTAATTATAGACATTTTTAGTGTTTTGATGAAATTCTTTTATTGTGTATTTTAATTGTGCCTGGATAATTTGGCAAGTAAGTGGAATAGACATTAAATAATAATAATTCAGATATGTTATTTCCCTCACCTGCTCTTTGAAGTGGTACAGTACACATGCCATATGCTAGTTCCACATATTTGATTTGACTCTGTGTGTATACTTGAAACCATTTTTTTCTCTCCTCCTGTAGCCTATAAGAGTGGACAGGTGTGTGAACAGCCAGTCACTTAATCTATCTTTTTTATTTTAAAAAAGTCTTGTGGCACTGATGAATTCACATTGATTTATGTTTGAGGAATAAGATGTTGCTTAGCTCTCGTGTTCCATTTCTCTCACTTTCAGTAAGTTCAAAGACTGCCAAATCCTCCAGTTCTGATATTTGAACCCTTGACTTGCTGTTGCTGTATAAATCCCCACTTCATTATTTTAAAAGTGTCAATTTTTCAGTGGTATTGTACACCAGCTAGGTAAGAAAAACATTTGCAACATGTTAGGGAAATGCTTCAGTTGTCAAGCAAAAGAAGCAGATTTCCTACATACAGGGAGCTGCCTACACATAACATTTAATTCTAGAATCAACTGAGACTGCTTGTTTTTTTTCCTATGTTCACCACATACAATCTAGATCAACTGCATGTTTTTGGCTTCTGGAAAACGCTTCTTGAGAAACTGGCTTTATTCCAAAAATAAAAGCTAATTGCAGGTTGATTCTACTTTACCTAACAGTGTGTTCCATTTGAAAACAGATACAGGCAGTCATTGCAATAGGGCTGTATCCACATCTGCCCAGTGATATTGTAGGTGGGCATATACCAAGACTGCAATCAGTACTTTCTTCTTCATTCAGCTGGGGCATGTGGAGGGAGGAAGAAACATGGATGACCTAATCAAGGGGAGGGTTTTCAAACATGTATCAGTTAGCCATGCCCACTTTGTGGCCAGCAAGCTCTACAATCCAACTAGATTCAAAGCAGCATATGGAGGATGAGCGTGAATGATTCCAGACTGAGGGAAAACTACGTTTTTGTGCTACAAATGCGTTAGTGCATACACAGCCTGAGTCTCTTTTACGTGAGTACCTAATAAAGGACAAAAACCAATATTGGGCCTGCTGTCTCTGCTCCCATCCTGCATAGGTATATTTATCTGAAGAGAGCCTACTCAGCGGCAGAGCTAGCCACTTGGGCACCCGTGCACCTGGGGGGCGGGGTGAGCTGCCCAGGGGGGCGAACGGTGTGGCAATCGGCATGCATTAGGGGCGATTGGTGTGGCAATTGGTGCCCAGGGGGGCGATCGGTGCAGTGATCTGCCCTGGGGAGATTTTGTCACACAACCCCTCAGGAATGACCTCCGAAGCGGTGCGACCCCACTGCCCCCCTTCCTACGCCCCTGAGCCTACATATGCACATGTTAATACATGCTTTCTATATGAAATTGGGAATGCTGCAAAATATTCCAACACATTCTGTACACGTACAGGCTCTATTCAGACCTTCAGGTGTATGTGGAGTTCAGGAACAGGGAGATCAGGGATTGGAGACGGACTATAGGTCACTGGTAGGGCCCATGCTTGGTATGCAGAAGGTCCCAACTTTGATTCTTGGCATCTCCAACTATGGCTGGAAAATACTTTTGACTGAAACTCTGCAGGGCCACTGTCAGTAACTGATGGGCAAATGATATGGATCTGTATATGGCAGCTTCTTATGTTCCTGTAATGGCAGGTGAATCTGGTTTTGTCCTCCACTAATCACAGTACTTCTAAAAGGGCCTGTGGGATATTTACCGTATTTTTTGCACCATAACACTCACTTTTTTCCTCCTAGAAAGTAAGGGGAAATGTCTGTGTGTGTTATGGAGGGAATGCCTACGGGTGGCATGCCTACGGATTTTCCTCCTCTAAAAACTACGTGCGTGTTATGGTCGGGTGCCTGTTATAGAGCGAAAAATATGGTAAATTTATTTGAAAAACAGAACTTGCTATAATTGAGGAAACAGGATGTGAATCTCCATTCATGTTCATGCAGCAGAAGGCTGGTTTCCTGAATGATATCAGAGGCCAAGTTAGGAAAGCATCAGTGGTCTGGCTCAGATGATCATCTAAACTAGCCTTCCCCAACCTGGTGCCCTCCAGATTTCCATGAACTACAACTCCCACCAGCCCCAGCCAGCTCGTAAGTAAGAATGTACTGCATTTGATTTCATCTGGGTAAGAAGCATGGAAGATGTAGTAAGAATATTTTCAGAAAGGTGACACGTTTTTATTACATAAAAATAATACCAAAAGAACCATTTGTTGCAAACTGAAATAAAACAAAAACCCAGTGGGCTACTTGTTTGATCATTTTTGAAAAGAAAAAACTGACCTAAAAAAAGATTTTTAAAGCATGCTTGCTTTCCACAATTCCCCCAACCTATTCATTTTGCTTCTTATTATGGGCGATACTCCAAACGTCTCAATTGATTTGATTTTATGGTTTTAAATCCTGTTGCCAGGTTTTAGAATTTTGTAGTATGCTGGGATTGTTTATTATTATTATTATTATTAAAGCCTGAAACTCTTATATAGCAAGGCAACACTGTAGCTGGAATAAATTAAAGAAACCCCAGCAATTAAAATAATATTGTGTTGGCATGCATTGTAAGTTGTTGTTTAAGTCTATTGTATAAATGTTACACAACATTCCTAGAAATGGTGTGTGGAGTGGTCCCCCGTTGCTAATGAAGTAAAAAATTCATTCCCAATGGCTACATAATGTATTTTTCAAGCCTCTTACAGAATAGTGTACAGATCTCCTGTATAGTATAAACAAGGGCACTTCAGCAGTAACATGTAATATCTACCTCTCTGCTATTGAAATCATAAAGAGGTGACTTCAAATAAAATCCAACCTCCATTCAGCAAAACCTATTTGAAGGGGAATTATTCCACACCTGATTCTAAATAAATTATCCATTAGAAAGAAATGGATTCTGCTTTGGATTTGTTTGTTTACCTAATATACTTTAAATGGCATAATCAATAAGCTCAATGGGTGCAACTTTGCTTTTTCATAGCTAAGATAATAATACTGTCATCAGGAGCTTGCTCTTTGCATTGTGTGCCTAAATGAAAGGCTAAGTTATGGACCTTTCATAGTTGCATAGGACCTTAGGAAGTTGCTTATTCCTAAGCCGCCTGCAGTGATATTCGGATGCTGCAGCCTTGTGGATGGAAGCAACATAGCCTAATCAATGTCAGGCTGGGTGAGAAGGCAAGGTTGGGACAACCAATGTACAGTGGTACCTCGGGTTACAGACGCTTCAGGTTACAGACGCTTCAGGATACAGACTCCGCTAACCCAGAAATAGTACCTCAGGTTAAGAACTTTGCTTCAGGATGAGAACAGAAATCGTGTGGCAGCGCAGCGGCAGCAGGAGGCCCCATTAGCTAAAGTGGTACCTCAGGTTAAGAACAGTTTCAGGTTAAGAACAGACCTCCAGAACAAATTAAGGTCTTAACCTGAGGTGTAACTGGTTACACCATACCTGTATCTGTTTGCCCTCAAAAGGTTCCTGAAGTAGCATGCATTAAAAGCCATGGAGATAGTTCCCAGCACTATGAGTTCAGTTGTGTTCGAATGAGGCTGGTTGAGTAAGTGTCAGGACTCAAGCCCATGTTGGGTCTTGCACAAGAGCAGGTGTTGGGCAGACATGTAGGGTTTCTTTGTTTGTTTCAAAAAATTTATATACCACTTGATAGTAGAAAAGTTCTCAAAGTGGGTTGTATCCAGGAAAGTCATTGTTCTCACACAACTTCCATTCATGCAGCAGAAGAGTCCTTTCCTTTCCTCCTCCCATGCACTCCCAAGTGTTGGGGGAGAACCCAGAGCAGGTTTGTAAAGGTTGCCTGGGGGAAGGAGAGGGTGGAGCAGTTCCATTGTGGAGGCAGCAGTTGCTCTGTAAACTCAATGACCTTGTTGGCTACACTTGGCCAGAGCAGACTGTGTGGTGGTTTCAAACACTTCTACAAACTGATTAAGCCATTGAACTCAGAGACCCTGGGGAAATTGGCTTAGATCAGGGGTGGGGCACCCTCCAGACAACTTCCTGGGGGCCATGCGCCAGTGCTTGGGGTGGGGGGAGGGCAGAGGCAAAAGTGTGGGGGGGGAGCAATGAATAGACTGATTACTCTTTGTACAGTAGACCAATATATTCACACACACCTTTTTAACCTCCACTAGGGAAGCAAGAGACAGAGCTTGAGGACACATTCCAGTCTGGCAATACCATTCAGGAGTGTGTGAAGCAGGGTTAGTGGGGGGGGGTGGCTGGAAGAGTCTTGTGGGGCAGTTAGAGGCACGTGGGACTGAGATTCCTCACTCCTGGCCTAGATCCAGCTACGGATGTCCTCAGCTCAAGCCTGGCCTTCACACATGGCTGGTGGTGGGCTGTGTTCAACTTGTTGAATTCCAACCATTTGAGCAATTATTTGTATCCAATAGAAATATAGCAAGCTGCCTCATAGCAAGTCTGACCATTGTTCCATGTAGCTCATCATTGTCTACACTGACTGTCAACAACTCTCTATGGTTCCAGACAGGGTTGGATAGGGGTTTCCCCCTACATCCCTACTGGAAGATGCCTGGGATCAAACAAAGGAACATCTGGAAACAAAGCATGAGCTCTGCCTATGGTGGTTGTAGAGCACATTCCCAGCTCTGGAAGTGATACTTTTGCAACTCTACCTAACTGTGACCCCAACTAGAGATATGTAAGAAAAATGGCTGTTAGCGATATTCAGGAGAAGAGCCAAAGTCTTTTTGTGATGAAATATGGTCCCAAACTTTCCATATGTGTGCATCTGGGAAGATAAATATCCCCATATAATTCCTCGAAGAATTCAGAGTTTGCAACTAATGGGAAATCAATCAGACAAATACCCTTGAACATGCAAAAGTTTTACCCGAGTGATTTAAATTTCCTAAAGAAGTGCCTGTGTCTAAGACAAGTTAAGAGGCTGATTCATCTCATCCTGGGATCATTAGTATGTCTTTGAGAAGTCTGTCCTCAGGAGCTTTCATTAGTGATGCAATGAGACCCATAACTCTGGAATAATGTAGTGGATTGAACTTCTGAATATAGCTGACACAGAAACAAAGTCTTTAAAAAAATCAAATCTCCATCTCTAGAAATCTCTTTATTTGATGTGCTTCAGGACAATCAGACAGATGTCCATTTTCCTTAAACATTTCAAAAGAAAACATTACTAAAGGAAGTAAAATATAAAATGCACATTTAAAACAGCATAATTAGCAAGAAAAGAAAATATTCTCATGAGCATAGAACATACCTGCTGCTGTTGCTACCAATCCTGCTAATGGATCCTGCCAAGCACAAAAAAACTCTCCTGTGGTTTTTAGCAACTGGTCCTGCCAACCTAGCAGTTTGAAAGCACATCAAAGTGCAAGTAGAAAAATAGGTACTGCTCCAGCGGGAAGGAAAACTGCATTTCCGTGCGCTGCTTTGGTTCACCAGAAGTGGCTTAGTCATGCCGGCTCCCTCGGCCAATAAAGCGAGATGAGAGCGCAACCCCAGAGTCGTCTGTGACTGGACCTAATGGTCAGGGGTCCCTTTACCTTTAGTCAGTGCTGCAGAGATGCAGGTGGCACTGTGGTCTAAACCACTGAGCCTCTTGGGCTTGCTGATCAGAAGGTCAGCGGTTCGAATCCCTGCAACGGGGTGAGCTCCCGTTGCTCTGTCCCAACTCCTGCCCACCTAGCAGTTCGAAAGCGTGCCAGTGCAAGTAGATAAATAGGCACTGCTCTGGCAGCAAGGTAAATGGTATTTCTGCGCGCTGGTCTGGTTTTGCCAGAAGTGGCTTAGTCATGCTGGCCACATGACTCGGAAAAACTGTCTGTGGACAAACGCCGGCTCCCTCAGCCAGTAAAGCGAGATGAGCGCCACAACTCCAGAGTAATCTGCAACTGAACTTAACTGTCAGGGGTCCTTTACCTTTACCTTTTAGTCAGTGCTGTACCACTGAGCTATGGCCCTTGTCACTTGCCACCCAAGCCCCCCCCCACACACACATACTTAATACCCACAATATTATGTTGGCAACCCTATTGCCATGAGAGGTCCGATTTGGTTATGGTTCCCTGTCTGTAGCATGCTCTCCCCATTGAGGTCTGCCTAGCACCTTCACTGCCATATTTTCAGCAACAGTTAAAGACCTCCAATCCCCTGCCCCAGCCAAGCCTTTGATGTATATGAGAGCCAGTGCGGTGTAGTGGTTAAGAGCAGTAGACTTGTAATCTGGTGAACCGGGTACGATTCCCCGCTCCTCCACGTGCAGCTGCTGGGTGACCTTGGGCTAGTCACACTTCTTTGAAGTCTCTCAGCCCCACTCACCTCACAGAGTGTTTGTTGTGGGGGAGGAAGGGAAAGGAGAATGTTAGCCGCTTTGAGACTCCTTCAGGTAGTGATAAAGCGGGATATCAAATCCAAACTCTTCTTCTTCTCTTCTATTGTTAGGGTGCAGCCAAAGCTTCCTATGGCTGTTACGGAAGAAAGAGTTGTTCTTTTGTATTGTGCGAATGTTTTCTCAGATTTTTTTTTTCCCTTCCCCACCCCATGATAAAACATATTTATGTTTTAAAATGTAAGCTGATTGGAGACCTTTTAGATAATGTGTCTAATTAACAACAGCCACCATTGCCTTGACAGATATGGAAGCTGTAATAACATGCCTGTGACCTCCTCTCTTTTAGTTATACTCTTATATTTTGCATTTAACATTGGGGGATGTTTTGCTTTTCTAAACCTTTACTTTCCTAAAAATCATTTAAAAAAAAATAATTAAAAACTAAAACATTTAAAAAACAAAAACAAAAAACACCCTGTTGTCTGCCTGGCCTGTGTAGCCTGTGGTTGAGACCATTCAAGGAAAGCAGCCAGAGAAGTTCCTGCCAGGCATTTTTAGGGTAGTCCAACCTGTTCGGCCACACTGGGCTGCAGGGGCACTGCAACTATGATGTAGAACTGAGAGCGAGAGGCGTGGGGTGCCAAATTTTGGTGTCGCACAGGGAGCCACTGAAATTTGAGAGCTGAAAGTCCACCACTGTCCTTGCCCTCCAGTATCTGCTATCTGAGACAGTTACCTAGTGGTAGGGCTGGCCCTGGTAGCAGAATAATTACATATTCTTCCTCTTTTAATCCTGCCTCCATTCTCTTCCACTGCTGTCTCTGTTGTGTCTGTAAACCTTTGGAGCAGGGACCTCATTCTAGATACGGATGGCTCTATATAAATAAAATGCTTCATCCTGGTGAGAAAGACAAATGAAAAGTCCTTTTTTAAAAAAATGCCCTGAATGTGTGCATTAAGCTAAGAATTATTATTTATAATTTAGTTTCACTGTTTTTTACTTATTTTTCATCACATTAGTTGACTCATGGCTGATTTATATGGCAATTGTGCAATCCATTTAAAAAATAATAATAATAATTGCATTTTTGGAAGCTTTTAAAGGACATTATTGTTGTTGTTTTTAAAATAAAAAAAACACCTAAATATCTTGTTTATTTTGGTCACTGCAATCTAAATGTCACTGGTGTGCTCCTGCCATGCAGCTGGAAATAATAACTGTATTCAATTACCTCATCTTCAATGCTTGCCAAAAAGTGCATGCAATAGCATGTTTAATTCATCGTGTTTTTGTTTGTACATTAATAAAATGAAATTGCAAAGGCAGGAATGCTACATTGCTCCAGTAATGACTATGCAGCGATGCTCTGGTTTGGAGGTTTTGCACTAATTTCTAGTGTGTACAGTTAGGGTTAGCTATCAGACCGAATGTTAGCTGTGCGGTCAGATTGTACTATGTGGTATACATTGTTGATTGACTCTGAGTTATATAGAGCTGGTCATAAGCCTAAAGATTACTCAAGGCAGAAGCAGAACATATGATCAAGTCTTTGCATATCTTGAGTCCTTAGCATTTATCCCCCACAAAATAAGCACTTTATATTTTCTAAGCTGGTTAGAGGAAAGCAGTAATAATTGCCTCCTCCTTCTTCAGCCAGCAGAAGCACCACATCAATGGAACTCCTCTCATGGGAAATCTGGATCCAACCCGTACTACTGTTATGAGTTTGGGAGGCAAGGAAGTAAGCTGTATGCAGAAACCCTCCTAACCCCTGGATCCAACAAGTGTTAAAATGTAATCCAGGCTAGTTTCCTGTTGAAGTGATAGCCTGGGAGATGGGCCATTAAAGAAACAAAGGAAGTGGATCTGTGTGAGATGGCAAATGGGTGGGATCCCCTTCCCTCAACTTGTAGGTAGTTAGAAAGACAAAGACAGTGTTGAGAGCAGAGAGTTTGGAGTGGTGTGAGCTAGAAGCAAATCAGCAAGCTGGGAAGCAAGAGAGACGGAGCGATGTTTGATTTATCTGTGAACCAAAGGCTGTGGCTACGGGGAAGCAAGGCTCTTTTGGGTTGTTAAGACTGTGAACCCCTCCATCGTAGGCTCAGGTTGTACATATGTGTCAATAAACCGTATATCATAAAGACACCACAGTTTCTGTTGTGCCTCATTCCAAAGGAAACATGAACCCTGGGTAAACTCCTGGAACCCCTGTAATCTCCCACTGCTCGGAGACTGTGGTGGCATGCAGCAGTATTTTGCCAAAGGAGGCCATCGTCTGTCAAAATGTTTCAGGCTGGTTCTCCTTCAGTTCCCTATCAGTGAATAGGAATAGGAAAGTTCTAGGGTTTGCATTTGTCTATATTTTTTGAAGGGCAGCAAAAGATATTGGATAATGAACAGATTCAGACAAGGAGGAGTACGGTATATAGGATTTACCTTCTTTGTAAGATGCAGTCAGGTTACCTTTTCCCTCCCAAAGTAGAAGCTGAATACGTTTGTGCCTTGAATTTCATGTGACGAATGTGAAGGTCATACTACTTAACCGTTGCAAATTTTGGCCTACGGAACCTTTGACATAATAAAATGAAATATAAACCCATAACACTCTAAAATTCCTCAAGTCAATGGATTGTGTTTCATGCTATGTGCTGTTTCACATCTTGCAAGCATGTCGTTCCCAAACCAATTGGGCCGGGGAGGGGGTGGCGTTGGAGAGAGGGAAGGTAGCAGAAAATTGAATAATTGATAATACACATGTAAACATGCTGCATGGCATATAGATATGCATTATCTATTATTAAAGATAGCAATGGGCGTGCTATTTTAAAAAGAAACAAGATACATTCAAAACGAAATGAGCCAAAATTTGTATTTGATTAAGAATATCTGGAGTTTGCTTTTTGACATGAGCAAAGTGCATTCCCTAAAAGGGAACTGGCCATTCAGACGTGGGACTGCAACTGTCATCAGCCCCTGCCTGTATGGCCAGTTGTCAGGGATGATAGTCCAACTACGTCTGGAGGACTACAGGTTATATATATATATATATATATATATATATATATATATATATAATTGATTTTAACATATAAATTATAAAATGTACCACAAAACTTATCACTTATACAATCTTTTTAGACTTCCATCAGCACCTCTGATGATCCACCGTTTTAACCACTTCTTATGCATTTCTTAACTTTATATTGTCTTTACATCTCTTAACAAATCATCCTTCCCCTTCTCCATTTTTGCAATACTTCCAATAATACTCCTCACAAAACTTCTTGCAAACCTACAAACGTCGTCTGATCTTCACAAATACTTTTCAAATAGTCCATAAATTTACTCCAATCTTCCGTGAATTTCTGGTCCTGCCGGTTTCAAATCCTTCCTTGGAGGACTGCAGGTTCACAGTCTCTGACCTAAAATGTTACTGCAAATTACACCAAGTGCCGTTTGTCGTAATAATCTGAAGTACAGTATAGTGTTTGATTAGAATGGTTTGATTCTTACATATCTTGTTAAAAGAAGCAGTCTTAACCATCACTACTGAAGTCAGGTATTGGAAGTAGACAATGAGATAATTTGTTCAAATTATATATATTTATTGAAATGTAGTCAAATCATTGTGTGGCATTCAACTCAGTTTCACTCAGAGTGGACTTCTTGAAATTAACGGCCCAAACTAAGTCATGTTAATTAATTTAAATGGGTTTACTCTGAGTAAAACGTAGTTGAATACCATCCATTGTCTGCATGTCACTAGGACAAATTTTAAAATCTCTGCCCCATTCAGGGAATGTAGATGGTGCTCTTTCACAGTCGTTTACCAAAGTAAGTTTAACAGTAAAGACCACATGTTTTCTTTTCCTTTTTTTAATGAAAAGTCTAAATTCCAGTTTTGGACTTGTGAGGCAGCTTTTAGGACTTTATTCAGAAGAAATGATTGCTTCTTTTATGCTATTGTAACAGACATTGCTTCATGAATATTTTGTTAAAACTAGGGGGAAACTACATACTTCAAAGCTTCAAATAATTTTGAAATACCTTTTTCATTTTTAATTCAAATTCAGCAGCAGCGTTTTAATAAAGTGAAGTGGTTTCTCCTCCTCCTCCTCCTTCAAGACAAAGAGCGTTTGCACTATGTAGCAGAGCCAATGATAATAATGCCTGCTAAATGTTATGTGGAATAAGTTCACTATAAAAGGGCAACTGGATTAAATCACATTGATGTGGTCTATTCAGTAAATACCTAACTAGGCATTACATGGTGCTTTAGGGGTGTTGTGGGAGCTTGTCTGAGCCTGGCTGTGATACGAACCCTGGGGACTCAGGATACCTACCGCAAAATGAGAACATGAAGACATAGGAAACTGCCTTATACTGAGCCACAGAATCATAGAGTTGGAAGAGACCCTAAGGATCATCTAGTCCAATTCCCTGCAGTGCAGGAATCTCAGCAAAATCATCCATGATAGATGGCCATCCAGCATCTGCTTAAAAACTTCCAGTGAAGAGCTCAGTATTGTCCACACTGATTAGGCTTGCCATGACGTCAGGAAAATTCCTGACATATCCTGGTTTTAGGGTGTAAAAATTGTATCGGGGAGAATTCTGCCGAATACATTTTGTGGTCTTCCTAAAACGACATTTTACTTTTTGAAATATGGCATCCCTAACCCTGATTGGTGGGGATGCGGGTGGCGCTGTGGGTTAAACCACAGAGCCTAGGACTTGCCGATCAGAAGGCTGGTGGTTCGAATCCCCGCGACGGGGTGAGCTCCCGTTGCTCGGTCCCTGCTCCTGCCAACCTAGCAGTTTGAAAGCACGTCAAAGTGCAAGTAGATAAATAGGTACCGTTCCGGCCGGAAGGTAAACGGCGTTTCTGTGCGCTGCTCTGGTTCACCAGAAGTGGCTTAGTCATGCTGGCCACATGACCCGGAAGCTGTATGCCGGCTCCCTCGGCCAATAAAGTGAGATGAGTGCCGCAACCCCAGAGTAGGCCATGACTGGACCTAATGGTCAGGGGTCCCTTTACCCTTTACCTTTAACCCTGATTGGCAGTGGACCTCCAGCATTTTAGACAGAGGATGTTCCCAGCCTTGCTTAGAGATGTTGGAGATTAAACCTGGGTAAAGCTCTACCACTGTCCTACAACCTTTCCCATTATCTCCCAGCTCCCAAACTCTAAGCACCCTAGAAAGCAAGGCACAGGCCCTTCTGCCTGTCTCCACTACCAACACCAAGTCAGCAAGCCATAGCTACTCTCTTCAACCTCCCTGTAATCCTAAGATTTTTGCTCACTGAATTGAATAGGGTTTACACTCTGGTATGTTCCTGATTATTCTCAGATGATGATGATGATGATTCCCACCTTTCCCCCTGGAAGGGACTCAAGGCAGCAACACAGCTAACATTTTATTTCATTCCATTTATCTGTGGAAGGTGTTGCACATGATCCCTTCCCTTGCACATTTTTTCTTTACAACAGTCCTGTGAGGTAGATTGGCAGAGAATCGTAATTGGCTCAAGGTGACCCAGGGTAGATGTGCAGATGACGTCTATGTGTGTGGCGAGATCAAATGTGGCAGAAGCTTCCTGGCATAGACTAGGATGTCCCTATTTTCATTGGAGAAATGTTGGAGGGTATGGGATCTGCCTGTCACTGGCTGTGGATCCACTTACTGCAGGCCTTCTGCTCTAACATTTCCCAGTGGGCAGCAGCCACCACTGAAACCATTAAAACATCCATCTAAAATAAACACAAAACATCTGTCATGGGTGCTTTAGCTGAGATTCCTGCATTGCAAGGGCTTGGATTAGAATTAGATGAACCTTGGGGTCTCTTCCAACTCTACAATCTATGATTCTACAAGCATCATCTGTGTTCCAAATGCAACCGTTAAGCCAGCAGGCTTCTTTGCTCCCAGATACCCATTTCCTCTGCCATACCCGTACACCTGTAGACAGTCCAGAATCCATCCATCAGTTTCCTTATCGTGTGACTCCAGTGGTGCACCTGTCTCCACCTGCCCCTAAGCCCCATTGACTTTGGTGAGACTTAAACATGTGTATCTGGGTGCCAGATTGCTACCTAAATGAATTATTTACTGTTTAATTATTGTCTTGACCAGATTCATTGCAAGGTGGATTGGCCGCCTGAAATAGGATGCGTAGGGGGCGCTCAATTATTAATATGCACTTTGGGACAAGAGAAACAAAACCAAAGAACAACAACAACAAAAGCCCTGCAGATCTGAATAAGTTAGAAACAGCCTAACAGCAGAAGGGAACATCTGAATAATGTTCTTAACAAACCGAGCACATTCTATGGCCCTTCACAGGCGCCTGTGACCCAAGCCTACTCATTATCACCTCATCTCTGCTATGCGCTCCCAACCCATTCATTTGAAGTGACCATTATCTGCAATGTGCTAACTACTCATTGTGTGAACTCCAGTCCCTGGCACCTCTAGGCCTTGTCTCTAACAATCCTATTCATGTCAAGTAGCTACTCCCATCGCTCTTCTCATCGGCTTCCCCCTGCCTTTATCAAGCCTATCAGTTTGGCCTAGCATCTAAGCTGACTACTGGCCAGGATGAACAGGGTGATCCTGCTCCACACACCAGGCAGCTCAGCAGATGAAGCATCTCAGTATTACAACTCTTTCCAGTCTGGTGTCAGAAGAGAAGACCTCCTTGGATGTCTGGCCTTGTAAACTATTTTCATCCATGCTGGGGGAAATTCACCTGAGAATTAGGCTGTAATCCTCTGTTCACTTACCTGACAGTATGTGCTGTTGAAAACTTCCACTTTTGTTTTGTTTTGTTTTTAAAGCAAGTATTTCGGTAATTATGAGGGAAGCTGCGTGCACAGAGCTACCCATACTGGAAGGAAGGAAGGACAAAAGAACAACCTTGCTGTATCACACCAAAGACCCATCTAGTCCAGGATTCTGTTTTTACTGTGGCCAACCACATGACTATAGGGAGCCTGAAAACAAGATCTGAATGCAACGTCACTCTTCTCACTCGTGCTTCCCAGTACAGTGGTACCTCAGGTTACATACGCTTCAGGTTACAGACTCCGCTAATCCAGAAATAGTGCTTCAGGTTAAGAACTTTGCATCAGGATGAGAACAGAAATTGTGCTCCGGCGGCGTGGCGGCAGCAGGAGGCCCCATTAGCTAAAGTGGTGCTTCAGGTTAAGAACAATTTCAGGTTGAGTACGGACCTCCGGAACGAATTAAGTACTTAACCCGAGGTACCACTGTACCTGGCATTCGGAAGAAATAGTACAAAACTGAAATTTCTCACATTTGGCACAATGACTAAGGGATTAAGCTACAAATGAGAAAATCTCTGGTTCAAATCTTGTCTCTGTGATGGGCTTAGTAAGTGGCCTTAATCAAGGCTCTCTTGGCACATAATATAACCTACCTGCCATTGTTCCATAAACTTAAAAATACCTCTCTCTCTCTCTCTCCACCGTCTCACTCTCCCTCAGCCCCCCCCCCCATGCAGTATGGGGAGGATAACAGTGACCTACCTTACAAGGTTGTTGTATGGATCACAACCAAGTTTGTGTGTGTGGAGTGCTCCGAACACTCACCAATGCGACATTAATATCAAGGATTATTATTGTTTGAAATATTGTCCTTGTGTTGCTTTTGTTCTATATAAAACTGAGCAGGTTAGAATGCGTGCAAGTGAACAGCGGCTCCTGAATGAGACAGGAGGGGCAGAAGAGTGAGAAAGGAGATATTGTCATCAGTCTGTTGTTGCCTTGCCAACAATGAATCTCCACAATTTTCCACCACCTTAAAGTTACTGTAGTCTACCTTTTGTCTGTGAACATAATGATGGGGTTTTTTTCTTCTTCTTTTTGAAAAAGAAGTCTCTTTGTAAAAGCCTGTAATTAATCAGTTAAGGAACTGATTAACTACACTGGTGTAATTTGCTAACAGTTACATACAGTACTTTGAAACTGAAGCATTAATTACACTCTACAATGAAGCAGGCAGTGATACGCATATCAGCTGGATTGTATATTAAAATGAATCTGTCTTATTCTTTTACTCATTGTTCATTACAGTCAGTCAAATATATTTTCAGCCCTACAGGTGCAGGGCAATTCTAACCATGCTCCTTCAGAATTAAGAGACCCTAACAACAATGGGGCTTACTTTCAGGTAAGTGTTCATTGGGCTACCTTCTGAAGTTATTGAACTGCAGCCCCATCATCTCTGACCATCATCCAAGCTGCATGAGGCTGATGGAAGTCCACACCCACAAACATCTGGTCACCACTTTCCCTAAATTACAGCCCTAAATACTACTACTATTACTACTACTACTAATAATAATAATAATAATAATAATAATAATAATAATTTATACCCTGCCCATCTGGCTGGGTTTCTCCAGCCACTCTGGGTGGCTCCCAGCAGAATATTAAACAGAATAAAACTTCAAAAATTAAAAACTTCCCTAAAGAGGGCTGCCTTCTAAAAGACAGATAGCTGTTTATTTCCTTGACATCTGGTGGGAAGGTATTCCTCAGGGTGTGTGCCACCACTGAGAAGGCCCTCTGCCTTCATAACCCAGCTGAGCTGAAATACTTGGATTTTAAAATATTCCTGCAACTAAAAATTACTTCAATAGGTCGGCTATTTCCCCCCCCCCCCCAGTGGCAAAACCAGCTGATGATGCTGTTAAGTTGAAGCTCCTGTATTTCACCCAATTAGATAAATCTTCTCATTGTTGGTTTGAGCCTTACTCAATCATTCTAGATGGCAACCTTTGGGCATTCCTGAAACTCCATATGAAAGTCTAGTTGTTGAGGACGGTCTTGGACTCTTTTCACTCTGGGTGCTTCTAGAAGAGGGATTAATTTACAAACGGGTTGTTGAGATACCACAAACAGCTCACTGGCAAAAGGTTTGTGTTGTTGTTTACTCATCAGTTTTCTCCCCAAAGGGTAACTCTGCATTTTTGTTGTTTAGTGATCTATAGAGCATTTCTATTCTGCTTAATATATAAAATAATATATAAAATAAAACAAAATATTGCAAAGATATACATTAAAGCCATCAACTCAAACTACTAAGAACAGCAATAAAAAGTACTGAAATGCAATAAAGCAGAAGACAGAGTCCCGTTTCAACAATCAGGGAAAGCCTGGAGAACAAGGTGTGTCTTTAAAAGATAACTGAAGCAGGTAACTGGTAGCAACAATAGAGGCAGCATCATGCTATGCATTGTTTTGGGTTTTTTCAAGAACAGTTTATTAGTATTTTCCATATCAAAGAAAGACAAGCAAAGAAACAATAAAAACGCAGAGCACAGGCAGCGATAAATTTAATTACAGCACACTTAAGAGTAGTCAACAGAAAATCTCCCACAAATATGCAATCCACAGTGTTTATTCATTTGTGTGCTAAGTGTTAACCAGAAGCAGCTGCTTAGTAGATCAGATACAGAGGACAATGATCTGAACCTTTAGCAATGAGAATTGAAACGGTTGCTGAAGCTGTGGACCAAGAATGAGGGTTTCTCTTCATCTTGTTTCTTCCCAAAAATTGAAACATGAGGATTGACTAAGGCTGGTTAAGTAGAGTGGCAAGGTGAAAAAATGGAAACGATTACCGTATTTTTCGTCCCATAGGATGCACCGGCCCATAGGACGCACCTAGTTTTTTTGGGGGGGAAATAAAGGAAAAAATGTTTTCCTTTATTTCCCCCCCAAAACCAGGTTGGGGAATCCAAACCAGGTCGGGGAACAGCGGTATGGCGGCGCTCCGCCTCCCCGCTGTCCCCCGAGCTTGTGGGGCTTCTACCCAGCGCCAGCCTCCAAACCAGGTCGGGGAACAGTGGGATGGTGGCACTGCGCCTCCCCGCTGTCCCCCGAGCTTGTGGGGCTGCCCGATGTCTGCCCGAAGCGTGGGGCGCTCTGCTTCAGCGCACCCCATGCTCCGTGCAGCAGGCTGCTATCTGCAGCCTACGGAGCCCTGCGGGAACTTCCGCAGGGCTCCCTAGGCTGCGGATGTCTGCCCAGTGCGCGGGGTGCTCAGCTTCAGGGCGCCTGTGTGGCAGGCAGCAGGCTGCTATCTGCAGCCTAGGGAGCCCTGCAGGAACTCCCGCAGGAATCCCCAGGCTGCGGATATCTGCCCGGCGCGAGGGGCGCTCTGCTTCAGGGCGCCCGCGGGCCGGACAGTAGGCTGCTATCCGCAGCCTAGGGAGCCCGAGCTCCCCAGGCTGCGGATATCTGCCCGGCGTGTGGGGCACTCTACTTCAGGGCACCCCGCGGGCTGGGCAGCAGGCTGCTATCCGCAGCCTAGGGAGCCCTGCGGGAACTCCCGCGGGCTCCCCAGGCTTGCTGATAGCTTCCTGAAGCCTGGAGAGCGAGAGGGGTCGGTGCGCACCGACCCCTCTCGCTCGCCAAGCTTCAGCAAAAGCCTGTATTCACCCCATAGGACCCACACAGATTTCCCCTTCATTTTTGGAGGGGGAAAACTGCATCCTATAGGGCGAAAAATATGGTAAATGGAAAAGTAATACATTTTGTTTGGTATTTTGTTTCGCAGAAAGGCTAGATGATTAAGGGGTTAAGAGCACAGAGCTCTGTTCCTAGACCATGCCCCCTCCTGTCCAGGAAGGAGAAGTGAAGCTGATTCTCTTCTCTCCCTTTCTTTCATTCTCTTTTCGCTATGTAATCGACCAAGACAGATGTGTCTGAATTTGCTTCAAGTTTAGATTGCATGTTTGAAGCTATATGCTGTATTTTGCACCCAAGAGTAATCTGTCTGTGTTCTCCTTGCTGCTGCATGGAATAACACATGAACCAGACCTTTGGATTTAGTAAGTAAATCACTTTAAACTTACTTAACAATGTGTGGTCTGTTCATTGCTATCGGTGTAGGTGGGCAAGTATTTTTAGGTAGACTAAACAGGATATGCAAAATGATTTATTTATTTTGCTGAGGGCCCTTTTCCACTAGAGAGAGTGCAAAGTCCTGTGATTTGAAACTAGATGTCCGGCCAATTCTTTGGTTAATACCCCACACATGGGTAAGATCTATTTTCCAACTCCCACACTTATGTTCCTGTGACATCACAGCAACTCAACCAATAGGTACAGACAACTTCCAGCATAAAAGGCAACAGCCAGTCATATGTGTTTACCTTCACTTTTTCTCAAATTCCTTGTGGCTTTTTTAATAGACATGCAATTAGGAAAATTACTATTGTTCCCAAGAGGCACCATATTATGGATGCTATAGCCATAACTTGATAAACATTTAGATATTCCTGTATATTTCAATCACAGTTAAAATCCATTCCTAGTTTATATATACCTGCCCATTTTAGATGACGGCCACACATAGGAGTCTAGAACACTTGCATGCTTCTAATTAGCCACATGCCAGCCCTTCTTAATCAAAGTTATGCACAGCTTAATCTCTCTTATGCACAGCTTCATTGTCTTATTTTAAACTTCTTTCCATTCTGTATCTTCTAATTGTTGCTGCTCTTCTATCTCATTTTTAGCTGTAACAGAATGAATGGGGCTGGCATTACAAAGAACTGTAATTAACATTTATGATTAACATAAATATTTTGTAGATTTTCATTTTATTAAAGATATTGACCTGGGTTTCCTGACCCCCTCTTAAATGCAATTTATGTCCTTAACTTGATCAGTTTTGGCTTGCATTAAGCATGTCTTTCAAAATTGCACATTTTTCATAAGATATACAGTTTGAAGCTATCAAGAGCTAAAGTTGAAAGTATGTAGCAGTGACAGCATAATGCTTTGGAATGTGGAAAATTCATTTAAAAAATGTGTGGTGCTTTACGTTTCCTAAGGTAAATTCACACATGCATGTTCATTACTAGATGTGATTTCAGTACATTAAGACTTGGCTTGTGAAACACACATTGCAGATCAAGTGCTTCTCATACTTTACCAGCCAATGCGTTGTCAGACTGGATAAACCGAGGTTCAAATACCTACTCAGCTATGAAGGACGCTGGTTGACCTTGAGCCATTCACTCTCTATCAACATACTTTTTTATATTCATTGTTAACAAAGGTGCATTTTGCATAATGCCAAGGTTGACTAGAGCCAAAGAGTAAACAACTAAAAGCCTGCAATCCCTGTTTATATTTTTATGTGTATTAGATCCTATATCAGTTCAGGGATGGCTAGTGATATGCTGAAACCTGCCCTGCAATTTCTCAAAAGATTTCTTGCCTTGGGGGGAAAAAAGAGGCTTATATAAGGTTACCAGATTTTTTTTTCAATGAATCCAGGGACACGTTAATAAATTAATTAAATACTACACGTTCGGGACGTTGATGCTGCAGCAATGGCAGTGGCCGAGGGGCGGCCACTGCCTTGACCTCAACCACCATGTTTCCCCTTCATCTGTGGCTTCTATCTCCTTTCTCCATGAGGCTGGGCTGCCCCTGAGTTGTTGGTTCTTCAGTGGTGGTGGTGGGGAAGCGGTAGGTCAGGCATGGAAGGCAGAGAAGGAGGGCTGAGAGCAGTGGCAGCAGTGAGGCTCAGGCAGTGCGATGCCTCCCTTCCCATCACAGCAGCCCCAATCTCATTCCTACTTGTGTGCAAGCAGGAGGGGCAGGAATCCCTCATCTGGGAAGGGAGGCTTCACACAGCCTTTCAGAGCAGCCCCATCCCAACTCCTACTTGCGTGCAAGCAGAAGAAGGTGGGGATCCCTCAACTGGGAAGGGAGGCTTCCCGTTGCCTAACCGAGAGATCCCTGCCCCCTCCTGTTTGCACACAAGCTCTGATAGGCAGCGTGAAGCCTCCCTTCACAGCTTAGTTGCTGGGGTCAGGGAAGGTGGAGGCAGCCCGGAAGCTGCATCTTAGAGCCCCTGCACCACCATCAGATGGAGACTTCCGAGCAGCTCCTGAAGCCAGCCAGAGCCAACTGCTCCGGGCTGCTGAAACTACTGCTGCTGCATTTCCCGGAGACATCAGATGAAATCCGGGGACATTCCGGGGATGGAATTTGCCTGGGACTTATTCACAAATCCGGGGACTGTCCCTGGGAAACAGGGATGTCTAGTAACCCTAGGCTTATATTTTTGTCCCTTAAGCTTAGAAGTTAAGAATAGCTTCAGAATTTTGGTTACAGCCAGTGGCGTAGCGTGGGGGGTGCAGGGGGGCCAGCCACACCGGGTGCAACATTGGGGGGGGCGCTCGCACTTGCAGCTCTCTGCCCCTACCTGGCTCACTCACTCTCTCTCACTGCAGTGCTGGCTGTGCAAATCCAATCCAAGCTGTCGGGTCGCCGCCCACTGCGGAGGGGGAGGGTGCCAGGCGTGTGTTGCGTTGCGGAGCGGAGAGAGAGCGAGGGAAGGACTATCTGGGGGAGGGACAGTGCAGCGGCCGCCCAGCACAGTGCTGAGCGTGGGAGAGAACCACACCCGACCAGCCCAGGCAGCAGCAAGAAGAAGCTGGCAGCGGCGGCAGGTTAGGGGTTAGGGGCACAAATTACTTGCCTTGCCCCGGGTTAGGGGGCGCAAATTACTTGCCTTGCCCCGGGTGCTGACAACCCACGCTACGCCGCTGGTTACAGCACCTGCTGTGGCTGTAGAGGAGAGATATGTTTTGTTGCAGCTGGGGCAGGTGAAGGTGTCTAGTTGTGCTGCGCCTGGTACACCAAGACATTTCTTCTTTCTGTGCTCCTCCCAGAGGTCATTTCTCCTCTTGTCTCCTCTGGAAGAACTCTGAAACACTCAGTTCCTGCTTGTGGGCTACCCATTTGCTTCTGGTTGGCCTTTGTGAGAACAAGATGCAGATCTTTGGTTTGATCCAGTGGGTCTTTTTTATGTAGGGCAACAATCAATCAATCAATGCTGTTGCCTTTGACGCTTTTTTTCTATCTCTAAAACCGACAACGCAATCCTGTGCAAGTTGAATCAGAACTAAATCCCATTGTGTTCAAAGGCTTTTGCTCTCTTGAAAGTGTGCTTAGGACTGCAGGCTACAACTGTGTACAGCTATGTTAGAATGGCACCCTTATGTATTTGACTGAATTTACATTGATTTATGTTTAAATTTGATAAATGCATAACTTGGGGGGTGGGGTTAATAAAAAAATCTGCATGAAACAGCATGCAGATTAGATCAATAAAATACAAGGCAAATGCAATTTAAAGTATCTTTTAAAACATGCCGTTCATAACACTTAGAAGAAAGTCCCCACAAAAACCAGAATAAACTAATTGTATTGTATGCAAGTCACCGTCAGTTGGAGCCAAGCCAGCCCTGTTTTTTCTCTCTTGGTCATCCTGCTGGGATGCTGGGAACAGAAATAAAGTTTATTTCTATCACCCTTTGAAGGGGGGGATGCAAAGTATTTCAAATAATTATATGAGGGAATGTATGCCCCATTTGCCCCCCGTAACATTATTGTATTCCATGCTCAAGAACAAACTTGATTTCACCCCACCCATCCCCAGACGTCCAGCTGAATTCTCATAGTAGACCAATTGAAGTTAATGGACCTAAATCAGGTATATCCATTAAATTTAATGACTTTGCTCTGAGAAGAACTTAGTTGGATACAGTCATATGTCTTTACTTGCCTTCTGACTGTTATGGACTACAACTCCCATCAACCCCTGGGACTTGTAGTCACATCAACTGCAGGGCACCTGGTTGAGGAATACAGTGGTACCTCTGGTTATGAACTTAATTCATTCGGGAGGTCCTTTCTTCACCTGAAACCGTTCTTAACCTGAGGTACCACTTTAGCTAATGGGGCCTCCTGCTGCCGCCACGCCACCAGCGCGTGATTTCTGTTCTCATCCTGGGGCAAAGTTCTTAACCCGAGGTACTACTTCCAGGTTAGCCGAGTCTGTAACCCGAAGTGTTTGTAACCCGAGGTACCACTCTACTGATCTAGTCAGCCATTTGTTTCCATGCAGCTTGTACAGTCATCTTCATTAGTGGTCAATAGCAGTCGCCAGGCTAGGTGGTGCTGGCAATCGTGTCACTTTTCATGCATCCACCACAGTCACATATAAACGAAGCGGAAGCTTACTTCAAGAGTACCAGAAACAGATCAGCAAGGCTCATCATCACTGACTATTTTTCTACCTCCCCATACTCTACTTTCCCACAGTGTATTCCTCCAAATATTTATCTCTGTTCCTGAGAATTGTAATGGAGAAGAAGGAGATGAAGCAGAGAACTTGAGGGAGGTACTGCAAGTTTAGGGGTTGGGAAGCATTTGGTGCTCTTATGGCTGCAAACACACTTTACATTTAAAGCACATGGTTTATTCTAAAAGATCCCTGGTAACTGCAGTTTGCCCCTTGCACAACTACAATTCCCAGCACCATTATCAAACTACAGTTCCCGGGGTTCCATTGGGGGGTGCTATAAATGTATAGTGTGTACACAGTCTATAAAAATAAGCCCAACGCTCAACCCACCCCCTACACACACACACACACACACACACACACACACACACACTTGTTCTTCGAGGAAGCATAACAGTTAATAGCTACTTTGTGGGATCCGCTTCTTTTGTTAAATGGTTTTATTACTTGTTTTATTGTTGTAACAGTTTTATCTCTTTTTATAAGTGCATATTACAGCATTGCAACTATGGTGAAGGGCAAGTAAGAAATCTTATAAATAGATAAACTTTGCCCTCCATGAAATTGTCTAATTGTTCTTTAAAACCATCAAGGCAGGATATCATGTATCAGCAACTTCAGTAAACCAAAAGAACTTACTTTTGTCTGCCCATCTCCCACCAGTGGGTTTCACTGAATGGTCCTGGGTTCTAGCATTATGATAAAGGGGATGGGGGAAGTCTCTCTTTTCTTTCTCTGCTCCACCTGTCTCCGACTGGTGGGTCGGATCTGGTAGTGAGTCACAGCCTGATCAAAAGTGGGTCACAACAGTGGCACTACATCCATGCAAATATATGGCAAAAGATTAAGAAAGAAGTCCCCAAATACAGGTTTGGATTAAATGTAGGTTCTGGGTCTGAAAAAGCTGAGCACTACTGGTCCAGACCATGCCTACTTTTATAATTCATATCTAAGGTATTAAGCACCGTCAAATCCTGTTTGGCCCTCTGCTACCTGCCTTGCCGAAGGAAGAAGTTCATTGTTGTGATAGTACAGTGGTACCTTGGGTTAAGTACTTAATTCGTTCCAGAGGTCCGTTCTTAACCTGAAACTGTTCTTAACCTGAAGCACCACTTTAGCTAATGGGGCCTCCCGCTGCCGCTGCACCGCCGGAGCACGATTTCTGTTCTCATCCTGAAGCAAAGTACTATTTCTGGGTTAGTGGAGTCTGTAACCTGAAGCGTATGTAACCCGAGGTACCACTGTAGTTTGACTGTTGTTTACCTACCCAGATATGGATAAACTGGTGGCAGTTAGCACACATCAAGCAGCAATGTGAATTCAGAGTGTGTCTAAACATACACAATTTTAGTAGTGACCCAGCTCCAAAAGTGCTTTCATCACATTTTTAGTTGACGCACAAGCTTCTCCTCTGAATTCTCTTCCGGTTCCTCTCATTTCCAGCCAAAGGGACTGCAAATCCCTTTACACCTGGCATCTTACATCAGCTAATTCTCACATTAACACTCTCCTATCAGGTGCAAGCTTCCTGCCATTTAAATTGCCCACAAGACCCACACGTTAGTGCTGCTCCAAGCATTGTGGGAAATTTAAATGGCTCCCGGAGCAGCCTTCTAGTGCAGATCACAAGTGCACCAGGGATGTACCTAGGGATTGCTGAGGTTGGTCCCTGCCAAGGTGCAGGCTCAGGGGAGCACTAAAATTGCACCTCTCCACTCTAACTCAAAGGTTGCAGGTGGCGCTGTGGGTTAAACTACAGAGCCGAGGACTTGCCAATCAGAAGGTCAGCGGTTCGAATCGCCGTGATGGGGTGAGCTCCCGTTGCTCAGTCCTGCTCGTGCCAACCCAGCAGTTCGGAAGCATGTCAAAGTGCAAGTAGATAAATAGGTACCATTCCGGCGGGAAGGTAAACGGCGTTTCCGTGCGCTGCTCTGGTTCGCCAGAAGCAGCTTAGTCATGCTGGCCACATGACCCGGAAGCTGTATGCCGGCTCCCTCGGCCAATAAAGCAAGATAAGCACCGCAACCCCAGAGTCGGCCACGACTGGACCTAATGGTCAGGGGTCCCTTTACCTTACTCTAACTCAGAGTGGCTAGGAGCCCATCTGCCCACCTGCTCCCCAGGCCACACTTTCACTGCTCCAGGTGACTGGGCAAGATGCACAGGCTTTTCTGTGCATGAGTGGAGCGTCCAGTGGGGCTCCAAGAGTACAAAGACAGGGGCTGCCAATACAGCTCCTTGACAGGGGTGCCTAACTATACCTCTGACCACCACTGCTAGCAAGTCAAGGGGAGTGCAGCAATTTAGATAGGGTACCACCAGAAGGCTGTTTACTAGGGACCCACCTCAGCCCTTAGAGCCATCACTGCTTGGAGCTGTTCAGTGTAAGCAGAGTGGGGCCAGACCTAGCCATAAGAAATGCGTGCACAGGAGATATTAATGGAGAGTGAGGCTCTACACACATTTTGTGGGCTGGATAGTGCATTAGATTAGGTGCATTGCTAAGCAATGGAGGCTGGTCCTTTGGGCAAGTTGAACAACTGGCCCTCCTGCCTGCCTTATTATTCATTCATTCATTACAAGGAGCTCAAGGTGGCATTTGTGGTTTTCCCCTCCCCATTTTTATCACCACAACAACCCTGTGAGGTAGGCTAGGTTGAAAGACAGAGACTGTGCCCAAGGTCACCCAGTGTGTTTCATGCCTGAACAGGGATTTGAACTCTGGGCACTGCGGGTTAAACCACAGAGCCTAGGACTTGCTGATCAGAAGGTCGGCGGGTCGAATCCCCGCGATGGGGTGAGCTCCCGTTGCTCGGTCCCTGCTCCTGCCAACCTAGCAGTTCAAAAGCATGTCAAGGTGCAAGTAGATGAATAGGTACCACTCCGGCGGGAAGGTAAATGGCGTTTCCGTGCGCTGCTCTGGTTCTCCAGAAGCGGCTTAGTCATGCTGGCCACATGACCCGGGAACTGTATGCCGGCTCCCTCGGCCAATAAAGCAAGATGAGCACCCCAACCCCAGAGTCGTCCACGACTGGACCTAATGGTCAAGGGTCCCTTTACCTTTACCTCCCAGGCCCTCCTCCAGCACTCTAACCACTACACTACCCTGGTTCTTACTTCTGGCCAGTCCAGAGCAGGTGCACTGCCTATCGACTTCTTCCTGCTTAGTCTCAGAGTTGTCTTTGTAGAGCTCCTCAGCAGGGAGAAATACGGGGTGGGGGGAATTAGATTCTGCTTGCCATGGGTTCTGACTTGCCCACTGCTGGTTTCCCTGCTTTACGCCCTGCCAGTCCCGACGGGCACCAACTACTGTTAGCGATCGGGGAAGCACACCACGAGATGGGTGTGGAAAAGCTGGTTCGCCGTCCTTTCTCCCCCTGGGTTCTCCCTCAATTCAAAGAAATCAAGGTTCCTCCTAGCAAGGGCACGTGCCGGCTGCGTTTGCGCTTTGCACAAATTTCTGCCGCCCTGAAGCAGCAAAGCAATTCACGCCAGCGGTATTGCCGCATACTGCACGCGTAGAGCACCTCGGCAGCGGTCCAGAGATCTGGCGCCGATCCTGCGCGCTTCTGAACATTCAAACATCGCCCAGTGCGCGGAGATTAGAGGGAACGCGCATCTCCAGAGCGTCAGAGCGCGACCTAAGGTTGACCTAATTGATTTCTACCTCGAAATTAGAGAAAATTTCAAGCAGGCAAAGTCAGCCGCTTTCCTCCTTCCTTTCCCTTCCTGCACTTTTGTTCTTGTGGTCGGAGCATCAGCAGCAGGCAGAGGGATCCGCGACGCGACGTTGCAAAAGAGACCCGAAGAGGATCTTTTCGAACCTTGGAGGGAGAAGTTCGGATGCGTTCGCCAGAACGGTTCTGCGGCAGCTCGCCAGTCCAACGGCATTAAAAATGTCAGACTCGATCCGATATTCATAATGTATACTGACCGTTGCCTAAATTGGGATTCTGGAGAGGGTAGGGTGGATCTTTGCGTCAAGTTGGGAATTTGTTCTATAAAGAATGACAAGTAAAGAAAGCACTTATTATGCCCAAAAGTTGTATATAGATAAATCTAACAAAAATAAAAGCATAATAATCTCTCTCTCTCTCTTTATTTATATTAACACACACACACCATTTTTTTCACCCCGAGCCGAAACACAGTTACCAGAATGGAAGTCCAAGTGAGGCTGCAATCCTCCCTTACCTGGGAGTAAGTCCTACTGAATTCAATGGGACCTACTGTTACGTAGTCGTGCACAGGATTGCAGTGTAAATTGTTTAGGATGCCAGCTTCGATTTAAACGCAATCTTGCTTCAGATTCAACACCGTTTGGTCCGCGACGAATATAAATCTAATCATCTGAAATAAACATATTTTAAAGAAGGAGGAGGAGGAGGAGGAGGAGAAATGACCCAGGAGGCAAAACAAATCTCTGGACAATTGTTGCCTGCAAAGCCCCTTTGAGAATTGTTTCGCTTTCTTGGTTTGGTTCCTGTCCCAGACGCGCTGTTTACTCTTCCTTGAGTTCAGAATGAAATAGTTCGCTTTTCAAAAGAAATGAAATCTGTTTTCAAGCGCAACGTTCCTTCCCTCGTCATCAGAGACGCGCCTACAAGTTGCAGACCTCTCGACGCGGAGAGAAAGAGAGGGTCTGGGGAAGAGAGAGGGTTAACCTGGCTCCCCCCTCCCCCCAATGCGGAGACTCACACCAGACGCGCGCCCGCGCGCGCACACACACACATACTCCCACCGCACACATCCATAGAGCACGATTTAAAGAGAGAGCCGGAGAATCTATATTGGTCGGTTGCCCCCCCCCCCATATAGATGTAAAAGCTGCACTCTTCCCTTTACACCGGAGAAGCCTATCCGGCTTCGGTAGGACTACTTCTAAGTAAAGGACTTCTGGCTGTTCCCTCCCTCCGAGTCTCCCCTCCGCCATCCAGGAAGAAAGGCAGATGGGTTTCCAGCCGAGTCTCCGCGTTGCGCGTCGCTCAATTTTCTCCAGAGTCTTCTCTGTCATAAAGAAGAAATCTTTTCATTTGCTCTAAATGTAATTCTCTCTTTTTTCCCCCCCACCTCTTTTACCTTAACATTGACAGCGGCTGTGTTTTCCGTTCCGTTCCCTTTTTAAATAAATAAATAAATAAATAGAAACCTCCTTTCCGCTGCGCCTTTTGGCAAACAGACAGTTCGGTAGCAGAGGAAAAGGGGAGGTTTGAGGGAAAATCCCTGCCTTAAGATGCCAAAAAAAAGAAAGACCTCCTTTTTTTCCTTCCTCGCCCCAGTTTGGTGGGCCGGAGACAGGTCCTTGCACGTCACTGAAGAAGCAGCCACCCACCCACCCTCTCCAGTATTTAAACATACAGAAATAATAATAAAAAGGAGGGAGGGGGGCAGAGAGGAAAATTAAAGCAGACAGGGTAATTTTCTAACAACGGGGATAGGCTGGAAAAGTCAGCAATAATCTCCTGGCTGTATAATTCCCATCGAGGTTGGTTAAGCCAGAAAGAATGCAGACATTTCGGGGCAAGAAAAGGGGGGATCACAAGGGATTTGCAGAGAAATAGCCCATCTATTCAAATCTTTTAACCCCCGTCGATTTTTATATTATGATCGGGCGTCTTATAAAAGTTATACGAGTTTCCCCCTTTCTTTGCTGCACATAAAAGCCTTCATTCATGTGGCCCACGAGGGAACCTCATTAGTCTAGAGCGCTTAATTATGTTTGGAGAAACGGGAAGTAAAAGGCCACCAGGATTAGGTTGGGGTGCTCTGACATGACACCGGGCGGGGCGTTCCGCATTCGGGCACGAGGGGTCGCTGTTGCGATCGCGTCGGAGCGACCAGCAACCCCGCCGTCTCTCCGCTCGCTTCATCAGCATCGAATGCGCTCCGAGCGGATGCAGATTGCTGATGTGCCTACACACACTTCAAATTTCTAGAATGGGGATAAGAAAGGAGCAATCCAGAGCCATTTAAACCAGGGGGTGTTCTGCAACTGGTTAAAGGGCATGCGGACTGGAACCTTAAAAAAACACTTGAGGTGTATGTAGATATAGATACTGTTTTTTGTGTTGTTGTTGTTGTTACAAAGAATGGGATGAAAGAAAGAGTCGTCACATGTCTGGAAACCAGTATCTAATGCAGTCTTATTAAAGGAGGAAAATTTGTTAGTCACAACACGGAAATTCGTGTCCAGATTAAAATTTCTTTTAGGAAACCATGCAAAATTTACACCTACGCCTTGCCCCAATTATATATTGTAAATGGGGTGGGAGCATTTATTCCATTTTCCTGCAAGTCTGGGAATCTCTAGCCAGCTTCCACCGACCCGGAGGAGTTTCCCGGATCTGTGCTTACGGAATTTCGCCTTCTGCATTCTGCTGGTCAGGGGCAACGAGAAATCGAGGCTCTCTTCCCCTCCGCGTGCTCTGACCGAGACAGGTCTTTGGGTGGGATCTCTTCTTCTAGTCAAATTATCTACTGGGAGAGAGAAGCCCTCCTTTCCCGGTGGCATGCCAGCCTGCTCGATTTGGCATCTCTCTCCAGAGCAATTATTCCTGGTAATTGCTTATTGGTGTACAGAGCTAAACACTGTAGATGGAGAGGAGGGTTGCCCCCCACCCCTCTCTCTCGGATTCCACCAAATTTCAAATGATTCCCTCCATCCATCTGCTCTAGTGAAACGTGAAGTATATCAGTCCTGTCTGTTTACAAACCCAAGACTGCCTTCTGATCTTATCAGGAGATCTTTTTTCGAGACATCCAACTGAGTTATCTCCCCGGGAACGTTAAAAAAAAATAATGCTATGTATTTATTTACTTGCTGTAAACTGGAAAGTGTATATTTTCCCCAGCTCCTTGCACATCCCAAATACTACTTCTTCATAGCAACAATAACTTTCTGTTTGGTCCTTCAAGGCCCCCGGTTTGTTTCTGTTTGTTTTCTAGTGTGTTTAGAAATCTGTGTGTATTTTCCCCTTAATTCAGGGGCGTCGGTAACCAATCGTTGAATTCCAAAGTCATTAAGGCTTATTATTTACCGTGCTCATGGTGACTCCTCTGAAGGGCTTTGAATGGGCGGGGGGGGGGGAGGTTATCTTCTAAATACACTTCGGATCTTTTTATTTCCAAATGTTAGGAGTGAAATAGAAGCGTCCCGCCTCCCGTCAATCATGCTGGGATCCTGGCACATCGTTTGAGGAAGGAAATGCCGCTTCCTATCTAAAGGCACAGCCCTCCTCTCCACCACCCCCCAACAACAATCTCTGCTGAAGTGAATGGGCGAGGGGAGGGGGGAGGGTGAGCTGGTGTAGCAGCCCACAACCCTTGTGCCTGGGAGCTGAAGGAAGCTTGAAACTGCACACACGGACTAGGTGATTCTGCCGTGCCATAATACCACCAGTGAACTGCTAAACTGCACACCAGTGAACTGCTAAACAGGAGGATGTTGCCCCGTTGAGGTCAATAGATGCGTGGTCCCTTTATATTTTGGAAGAGGGGCCGTTTTACACGGGGGTTTCAAACATGCTTTGCTTTGACTCTGAGGAAGCCAAGCTAACTTTGGCACAATCAAGAATCAGACGAATGCTCTATTTCTCTTCCTTACTATCTGCCTATCGCCTGATCCGCAACTAGAGTTATCTTCGCTTTCCTGCTGCTTGAACTCCGAAGAAATCACGACAGGCGTCTTTCCCATCAATGGGGTTTACTCCTAAGTGAATGTACTGAGGAGAAGGAGGTGAAAACCATGTTAGCGTGAAAACTGAGGGTAAAGTCAAGGATTCCGGGCTCCCACTAGTTTTGTAGGCACCCAGAGGCCTTGCAATACCTTTCTGTCTGTCCAGAATGGGGGAAAATACTAGCAGAAACTTTCACGGGAACTGGCAGCTTGAAAGTGCTTTTCAGTTTCTAGTGGTAGCAGTTAGAGGAAATGTTATTACTACTACGAGTGGTGCGGTGGTAGTGATTACATTTTCGTTACTCTTTCTCTAGCGATTTCACAGCAGAGTGATCGTGGTGATTAGATTCCACCCCCAACTCTTTCTCCAAAGAAAGTCATGGTAGCATCATAAAGAAGCAGCTATCAGTTTTATTTTCCATATTCCACAGAGGAACACTAGCAATTCCAAAACTCCTTTGCTTACATAGAAACTCCACTGAGCCGTAACTTCGGAGTAAAGCGCTGGCAGCGTCCTCCTAGCCGTCTGGTGAGAACTACATCCCCTTGAATTCAGTGCGGCTTACTCCCAGGTAACTGAGCGTAGTACCGAAGCTCTAAGATCGCAGTGGCCCTCTATTGCTAAACTCCTGCAAGAGCTTTGCAGTCAATAGTTCTCCGAAAATATATGTCACGAATTTGTCGGGGGGTGGAGCGAGAGAAGAGGGGACACAAACAATTCTTTTTGAGTGGGGGGAGGGTATGTAGAAGCCTTTATAGACAGCTCCTACCCGAGGTCAACGCCTCCATCAACAGAAGCCTCGCTGGCGCTTCGATTCCCCGTCTGAGAGAATAATTAAAAAAAAAAAGTACAGCTTGCGAAATCTATCAGCAGCTAAGCCTTTATTGCCCCCCTTTTGGCGGCATAACACAGATTTGCATGGCTTTTAATCCATCCCTCCTTCCCCCCCCCCACTCCCCCAGTATTTGACCGCACGCCTGATCAATTTCCTTTTTCCGTGGGGGCGGGGAGGGATAGTTAAGAGAAATCAACGTTTCAGTTCTTCCTCTTTCTTTCTTTTAAAAAAGGGAGGTTAAAAATCACTAAAACCAGAGAGCGCTGAAAGACAGCTGCCTGCCTTAGGGTACCAAAAGAAGGGGCGGAGTGTGGAACCGAAAATGCAAAGGGAGAGTTATAAGGGGGGGGGGGGGAGGAAATCAAATGAGGAGTGTAAAAGTTGCCTCTGATTCTCTCTCCAAGTCCAGCTTTGTAAAAAAATATATATATAAAAAAAATTAAAAAATTCTGGCTCTGCCCGGGTTTTCTCCAAGCACCCCCCTCCCTCTCCTCCCAGCAAAGGCTACAGCAGCCACTGAAATATGATAATCAGAACAGCTGCTTCTGTGTTCCCTACATCCAATCAGAGGCGAGCTGGTTTGACGTCCCCGAGGCCTACGTCGACCAATGGCGATGGAGCTGAGTTGGAGCAGAGAAGTTTGAGTAAGAGATAAGGAAGAGGCTGGCGGCCGCTGCGCGCTGAGTCCCGCACACTGCAGCGCCTCTGCCACTCGCTTCCCGATCCGGAGTTGGCCTGTGCGGGTGCGCGGAGCGTTTTCTGCTCTCTAGCTCTCTCTCTTTTCCCTTCTCTTTCTGTCTCTCACTCCCCGACCCCGACCTTTTTTCTTTTAAAAGGCTCCTCATCAACATCACCCTAGTAATAAAGGAACCAATTTGATCCCAGCTCCTTGGACTGATCCTCAGAGCGACTGATCAAGCAGCCTCTCTCTTCCTTTCCATTTGACAGCATCTCCCGCTTTCCAAGAAGGCGCAGCTTGTCTCCTTTTTGTTTTGTTTTTTTTTCCTGTGTGTTTGTGTTTTGTTTTTTACCTCTGGGAAGCTCCATCGCAACCGTGCACCATTTCACTGTGGACATTATACCCTCTTACAGATATGGGAGATATGGGAGACCCACCGAAAAGTAAGGAAGACGTTATTCGTTATTCTTGAGCAGTGGTCATATGGCAAGCGGGAGGACGAGCTCTTTCTTCCCACGGTGGCAGGCGGGAGCGGTGGAGGACGCAGCCTCTGGCGGGCTGCCGCTTCGCCTGGTGGGGTATCGGAGCCTCCGGAGCGATCTCGGTGGCTTGGGAGAAGAGAAGGAAGAGGCGAGAGTGTGGAAAAGGAGGATGGGGGAGTAGCTGCCATGGACGGGGGTTGGGCTTCAGAGGCAGCGGTAGATGACTCCAGTTCAGTGCGACCGCTCCGGTGCTAAAATCCTGGAGACATTTGCTGGAAGTCGGTTTCCCTTAAAATAAAAAACAAACACCCAAACAATAGGATTGGATTTCCTTTAAATGTATTGAGGAATCGCAGTGTTGGGGGGCGGCGGCGGCGGGGCTGGGGGCCAGGAGTGCAACTGGATCCATTCATACTCGCGTAGCAGATGATTTAAAGCGTGGGAAGTGTGGGTTGCTACCTTTTAAATAAGCGCGCTGCTTTGGAAAGGAATGGGTTTCTTAGCTCGGCGGGGTTCCCTTCCAAGCAAATAATTCTTCCGATGGAGGTAAGCGTCCAGCGCTCCAGGTCGGCCTTTAGGACCCCCGCCCTAAAGAAGTGAACAAACCTTTTAGCGAAAGAGGGATTGAAATTGACAAAAGGAATGGAATTGACAAACCAAAGCCTGCCGGTTGCATCAAACTCCTAAGAGCAGAGCAGAGAGAGAAAGCGTCACCGGCGTGTTCTGTTACCCAGTCCACTAGCTTCCCTCTTTTTCTCCTATTCAGAATCTGGAAGTACAAAATTAATAACACCACACACATGCCTTCATTCCACCATCACCCTCCAAAAGAACAAATTGTCAAAAGGGAATGTTTTGATTGCGTTGGAAGGTGCGTAAAATGTGCGCGTTCTAGAATTCTGCCAGCCTTCATTTGAATGTGCGTTCCGCCTCCTCTCTAAATGAGGGAAGCCTTTGATGGCACACACTCCAATTACCATCCTAAAATGCTACACACTCTCTATCTTTCTCACACTCTCTGCGATCATTCTCTTCCTCCCCCCCCCCCATATAATGCCACAACAACAGCAGCAGCAGCAGCAGCAACGCGCTCCCAAAGAGTAGCAGCCCTACGCGGGTGATCGACACTAATAAAGTGTGTTTATCGCCGTAGGAGAGCAAACGGTCAGTCAATCATGTCTTTTATTATTTGCCTTTCAGAAAAACGGCTGATTTCCCTATGCGTCGGTTGCGGCAATCAAATCCACGATCAGTATATTCTGCGAGTTTCCCCGGATTTGGAATGGCACGCGGCCTGCTTGAAGTGCGCAGAATGCAACCAATATTTGGACGAGACTTGTACGTGCTTTGTTAGGGATGGGAAAACCTACTGTAAGAGAGACTATATCAGGTACGGAGCTTGCCTTTTCCTCTCCTCCGCCCCTTCGGTCGCGTTGCAGTTAGAGACGGTTCCAGTTGAGCCTTGTTTATTTTCTATCTGTATAAGGTTTGGGAAAGTAAAAACAAAAACAAAAACAAAAACCCCAGTTCTTTAAATTCCTCTTCCCCGTTTAAAAGAAATGAAACCGCGATCTCCTAAACACGCTTACCTGGAGGTAAGTGTGTGTTTTTTTCCTATTAGTGCCAAGAAAATGCGTCCAGGGGTTAGATTATTTAGGCGTGTGTACAAGCGCCTAGTTCCGTTCCTATCGAGTGTCAAGCCCTACTGAGTTCAGTGGGAAATAAACTAGCATTGCAGTGCGAGCTCACTGGAAAAAAAGAGAATTGCGTCTTATCACTGAGTACATACAGTTGAGAGGTAAATTCTTCTCCCACTCCAGGAAAAAAAAATACAATTTCAACTCTCTCTTTTTTTCCTAAGTTTGGGCTGACACTTGTGAGCAAATGTGTAAAATAAATAGTCTGCGAGGGTGCAAATCTAAAGTACCGGTAATTTGAAAAACGGGTTTCCTTATCAGATAGACTTGCTTTTAAGGAAAGGTATACAGGGTCGTGGGACTTTTCAGATCCATACTGGCAAATTACTTGCAAGATTTCTCAGTAATCCGCCGATCTGACCTCCAGGTAAAGATCTTAGAAGCTGGGTGCCCCTCGGCGGTAAGAGCTGTTGAAATTAGTGGTAGTTACTTATGAGAAGATGTGTGTGAGATCTAGGTGTGAGTACCTTCTTCGGTTGTTGGTAATGTGTGTAATATATTTTTTTTTGCGGGGGAGGGGAGCGGCAGCGACAATATGTTGCCATTTAAGATGGTTCAAACTGGCTTTCTCTAAACTAAGCGCCCCCAACGCTTCCTCCATTCAACTCTAACTAATATCAGTATAATTGAAATTAAGTGGTGGCGTTCAGGCCTGCTTGCTTCCCAGCTGCATGACTGCGTGTACGATTTACATATAGATTTAAATTTACATATATATATGTTTTTTAAAAAAACTATGTTACAACAGGAAAATAGCAACACAGGCTCAGTTAAAACAGGCCATTCCTACTCCTCCTCTCACGCCAGCCCATGGCTCCTTAAAGCATGGTAAACAAATGTGATGATGATTATTAGTGGTAATAATAATTAATAGTCCCCTTCTGTTTCCTGAATGCAGGACGGTTTCTTCGACTGGGGGGCTTTACAAAAACAAAAACAAACCCTAAACATGACATTTAATCTTTTAAAATATTAACCCTTTGGGCGCGCTCGGACTGACTCTCTTTCCTTATCTTATCTGCCTTGATGAATTGGACAGAGGAGATCAAATTGCCCCTCATCTGTGGGCGAACAATCGGTACATTTAGATAATGGAGCGGCTTCCTACCTAGCATGAAAATCTGAGAGCTGATTACTTACACACACACACACACACACACACACACACACGTGTGTGTGGGGGGGGGTACTATTGGCCATTGCTGACATTATAAGGAAACCTTTATTTCTTTTTAAAGAGGGGGGAGCAAAGCGGAGGGGCTCCTTTTTTTGAACAGCTTTTTTTTTAGGGAGTCTTGACTTAGACGGCGCTATGCTACTGTGTCCTTTTTGCTGCATTTGATCTTTGCAGAGGGGGCAAAGGTTGGGGCAACCCTAACCCTAACCCGGGTGAAGGGGAGAGAGGATCCACTGGAAATTCTCCTGCGTAAGGTCCCTTCGCAAGGAAATGGCAAGAGAAGTTTACGCGCGGCTTTAGGCGAACTCAGCAGCAGCAGCAGCAATTTCTTGGGCAGTCTCTTTTCACTCAGCCGGAAGGATCCCTGTGAAGCCCTCCGCGGTTCTCAAAGTGCAGCTTCCTAACCGGAGGCCAGTCCTCCTGAAATCCGTGGGGCTTCCTTGCTGAGGAGACAGAGTTGCCCGGCTGCAATCCTGAGAGCCCTCCCCCGCCCCACTCCCGGGAAAGTCTGGCAACGAGGCGAGACCGAGTTTCCTGCTGCTTTGAGTTCGCCTTTGTCCAGCAGACCCGGCTGTTCAGCTGGCTTCGGTCTAGAGAAGGGATCCCTTGGCAAACCTGATTCCCAGCTCCCCGAGAATCAGGTGCTCGGAAGTGAAAGCATGGTGAAAGATCCCTCTGATCCCATGCTCCCTCCCCCTCTCTCAATATATATATAGAGAGAGGGGGGGGGGGAAACGCTAGGACTACCATGATACTAATACATAATACTAATACTAATAATAAGAATTTATATTATATATTATTTGTTCACGCGGTGATCCCTGCACCCCGACTGTAAACCACTGCGTTATTCAGAAGTAACCGCCATTGTCTCGACACCGGGGCTTTAGTTCCCCAGAACATGTGTTTAGGATGGCAACTTTAGATAGAGTAACTTGGAAAGCAAATCCCTTTCATGCAAGCCCGTATGCTAAGGGATCTTAGCCTTTTGCTGCTCGCCGTCTTTCAAACAGGATTTACTTGCCTTGGTTCAGAAGTTGGCACTTCATGTCCTTGTCTAGCTGGGGCAGAAGCGAGTTGGGGGGGGGGGGCGAGCTTTGATTCTTTAGCCTGAGATACTAATAGAGAAGCGGGTAGAATTATGGAATCATAGACTCAGGGTAGAGTTGAGCTTTTAAAACTAAGCATTTTCCTCCTGCTATTTCCGCGCCGCCACCTCTGTATTCTTCTTTTAAGAGGAGGGACTTAGACATCAACAACATATGTAGATTATCTGTATGTGTACATATGGGTCCAATGTGAAGCCATATCAAAGCCTAGCCGAAGACTCTGTCTTTATAAACTCTGAATTCTACAGAAAAGCGACCTCCTATTCGTGGTCTACGGGAGCTTTTCAGCGCTACTGAGAATTCTGTTGATTTGTTGTTGGTGATTCTGGAACAGAAGGCGGACGTCGCCCTTAGGCTGCAATCCTGCACACATTTCCCCGGAAGTAAGTCCCACTGAACTCGATTGGACTTGCTTCTGGGTAGACGTGCATAGATAGGCTCGCTCTGCCCCAGTCTTACTTTGGGAAACTTACTAGTCTGAAGCAATTTCTCACTGATTTCAAGGGGGCTTTTTCAAAGACCATCAGGAGTTGCTGGGAGCTAAGATTATTGGGGGGGGCGGTTATATGGGGAAGGGGCGGGAAAAACAGCTGCTCAAGCGGTCCAAATAAAACCATTTAGAGCTGCGGGTTTATTCGCGGCCACGCGCCTGTTCCTTCCCGGGGAAATTTCGTCTCTGGGAAAAGCCTTTGCAGTGCCTAGTAGCGATCTGGGAGAGCGCCCCCTTGAACTTGACTTACACCCAAGTAAACAGGCAGAGCCGGGAGCATAAAGGTGCGGAAGCAAAGGCAGGCCGAAGGTTTTGCCTCTGAGTATTGCCAGTGGGCTTAGGATATTGGTGGCCGCGATTCACTGACTCCAGATGCACTGTTTTACTCCTGAGTTTTGTATTTGTTTGTTTATATTTTAAGAGTCGAGTTTAGCCTTTTCCTTCCTTTTTGATGAGCGGTTTTTGGAGGGCAGGGTTGGTTCCAGCATTGCATTTTAGCCCCCAATAAACTCCCAATAAAAGTGGACGCCCCCGGAATAAGTTTCCCTAAGCGTCACGATTCCTCCTCTTTTCATTGTATAAAAGGGTAAGCTGCCATTTTCTCTTTGGGAATATTTGGTTCTGTTTTTGGTGTGACGAGACACAGAAGCGGCTTTTTAAAAACTGCAATCTTTTAAAGACTCTTTTAAAAGGAAGGGAGTCAGTGGGGTTTTCTCCAAAGTCACCCTGTCCAGGCCCGGGATGGGTTGCATTATTATTTATCTCAGAAGTATATATAAAAAAGTGACTCCAATGCTGGAGGCGTTTACTCGGAAGTAAGCACCGTTGCACTCCACGGGGCGAACTCGCGGGATTGCAGCCCCCGTTGCTCATTGACCCCCCACATCTTGCTGTTCTAATTAGACATTCCCCTTTTCTAACCTGGTTTTTAAAGGTTGCTGTGAAGTTTCAGCCACCCTCGTTTCTTCCATTCTGTGCATAGGGCAGATTTTCTCCCCTCCCCCTCCAAAAGAGACCGCGAAAGAGAACAAACAGAAAAAGCCCCACCCTTCCAATAATAATAATAATAATAATAATAATAATAATAAACCAATCAACACCCAAATGCATGTACGGTAATTTATTTTTTAAAACACTTCCCCTTCGCTGCTGCAAGGTCCGAGCGCGTACACAGTACAATTTCAGAAGCCACTAGGATTGGGAAGTCGGTAGGAACCGAATTCGCTCCGATTTCTATTTTCGCGAGCTTCTGGTTTGCCAGAGGTAGACCGGGCGACCTGGAAGGCGTGCTGGGCTTGCTGTCTAACGTGGGAGACTGGAACGTGGATGAAAGAATGACTGGCTTGATTCGACGGGGCGGCCGGAGTGAAATCTTTCTCTCTCTCTCTCTTCCTTCCTCACCCCACCTCCGTATTCTTTTCTCTCCCCCCCACCCCTTTATCCCCAATCCCACCCCGCACCACCCCTTTCCTCGACGGGGCCTGGGCTCAGGCTATACGGCATCAAGTGCGCCAAGTGCAACATCGGCTTCAGCAAGAACGACTTCGTGATGCGCGCCCGTTCCAAAGTGTACCACATCGAGTGCTTCCGCTGCGTGGCCTGCAGCCGGCAGCTCATCCCCGGGGACGAGTTCGCGCTGCGGGAGGACGGCCTCTTCTGCCGGGCGGACCACGACGTAGTGGAAAGGGCCAGCCTCGGAGCTGGGGACCCCCTCAGCCCCTTGCACCCCGTCAGGCCGCTGCAGATGGCAGGTACTTCCTGGTCCCCCCTCCCAGAGACTTCGGGGAGGGCAGGGGAGGGGGGAGGGCAAGGGAGGGAGGGTCCCTCCGGGCCTTTGTTCCATATATGTGTTTTCTCTCCCACTCCAAGCTCTTCTGCCGTTGCCTCCCCACCCGCGGTTCCCGGCCATCAGTGGCTAATAATACCTCCTAGATGTGCCCAGCCCCGTATTCATTTTGATACCAGCTTCGCAGAGGTTAGTTTTGTTTTTTTGCAGAGGTGAGAGAGTTTTGGAGAAAAGGCTCACGAGATCCCCCTGCTTCCGATGGCAAAATGACACTAAGAAGCAGAACCACACACACACACATGCTCAAAATCTGCAGACCTCTGAACACTTTACTCCCGAGTAAACATATAAGAGGATGCCGCTTGCGGGGTATCTTTCACCCACTTACCTAGGGGTAAGCCCCATCGAACTCGGGAGAGAACTTACTTCTGAACAGACGTGTAAAGGATTGCACTCTTCCTATCTCCACCAAGCGCATCTCAGCAACAGAGATGAGCCCTTCGTTGAAATAAAAGGAAATGAGTTTGCTTAAATTTGCTGGGAGATGACGCCCAAACCGGTAGCCAGCTTCTGGGAAGTAAACTCCCTGTAGCGCAATGAGACTTCCTGCCAGTATCCTAAGAATGTTTGCTCAGGGTTTGCTTACTTTTTTCTCTAGTAGGCACGATTAGGATTGCAGCTTCCCACCTCTTTAACTTCCCCTTGACTGCAGCCATTAACTCGCATGGTCCAAAGGGTTTGAGTGAAACTCACTTGCTTAGAATCTCCTTTAAAATACCCCCAAAACTCTACTTTTGCAAACATCCATTGGTAAAACAACTTTGCACCCTGATCCCTAAACCTTGGATGCAGCTCAGATTTATCCATGTTCATTCAAAAGGGTTCCATAATTTTAATGGAACAGATTTCCAAGTAAATATGCATAGGGATGCAATCTTAGTAGGAACTTCCATTGATATCAATGGATCTTGTGTATTTAGGTCCAAGACATGAGTGTTGTCAAGAGCAAAAGCAGATGAGTGAATCCAATCAAGGCTCTTGCCCTAAACCCCTTCCTTGAAATGCATAGAGCAATCCTCTGAATTTCTATCCTGAACTAAGTCCCACTGAATTCCATAGGATTGACTTCTGAGCAGACATGTTTGACACCGTTAGGCTGCAATACTACACACTTGAAGTGTGCATAGGGTTGCATCTTTAGGGAACAATCCTATAATGGGACCCTCTGGGATGGGTGGGGTTAGGATCCAGGGGTTCCCCAGCTGTGCCAGTGTAAGGCCTGAAAAGGGGGCATTCCAGGGGGGGGCAGAAAAAGGGGATTTAGAATGGATCCTATACCCATCAAGCTCAGTCACATGACCTGGCAGCCTGGTGTAAATTAAACCAGCAGAAAGGGTGGTTTAACCCATACTTTATTGTTTTCCCTCTGCCTGCTTTAGGCCATCTCAGTCAGCATTAGCCCCACTCCTGAATGAAGTTTGGATCTGGTGTATGTTATCCTAGCTTAATTCACACTGGCTGGCTTTATGCCAGTTTCTTGTGTATAGGATTGCTCCTTTAGTACCATTAAACTGTGTGGGGTATTTGTTTGTTTTTTACTTCTAAGTAAACATGCTTGGGATTATATTGTTAGGCCGTCCTCCTATGCCCACTTATTGGAGAGCAAACTTTGTTATAACCAGCGGAAGTAAGCTGGTGTATGGGACCATGTTGTTTTATGGGAGATAATTCCTCCTCTCCTTTGACCTGAAAAAGATATGAAGTCTGCCACAGTACAGAGGGCAGGCAGAGTAGTGTGCTCTACTACGACTGAATTGCCAAAGAAGTAATATACTTTCAGTCTCCTGGTGGCTTAATATAAATAAGAAATATTTATGTATATGTTGTGTACGTAGCTTTCACTGTCAGGTATGTGCGCTGGGTAATCACAGCAATCTATCTTTCCAAAGCAAGTGGAAGGAGCAGACAGAGAAGTACACAAAGATCAAAACAGTAGAGGTGGGGGGAAAGAGAAGATAACAGCAGTGTACCTTGCATTGCAAGGAACTTTTACAGAGGGCACAATTGATTCAGATGTTGTGTCCTTTTGTTGCACTTAGGTCTTTATTCTAAGTAAAGATGCTTATGATCCTGCTGCCCCGTTAGAAATGTCCTGAGAAAATATGGAAAGCAAGGGGGGAGCAGGATAATTAATGTGGGAAACAAGAAATAAAAAAAAAATAGGGCAGGGGAGAGCAGAGAGGCAGCAATGGGTCCCCCTATGCAGATGAGGCAATGCTATTCAATGAGTTTAGGCTCTTCCCAGCAAGGCGTATTCTGAATGAAACATGGGATGGGGGTGGTGGTTATGCAGTGTGGAGGGGGAGCCAGCTTCCAAAAAGAGAGACTAATAACTACAGGCACCACTTCAAGCTGTAATTTAAAACTGTCAACAAGCTAATCTTCAGTAATTGGCCTTCTAAGGGATTCGGCCTTCTCCTCATGAAGCTTTCTGTGGTTTGGGTGAGAATTTCAAGCCGAAAACTTTAGTGTCGACCCATGAGCTGGCTTTACTTTTTCATTAGGATTACTCTTGACTTGAAACATTGCAGGACCACTTCTTTGCTGCCTGCCCTGTCTAGGCTTCTGGGAATGGGCCTTATTTGTTTTTCCACCCTATCAGGGCAAACAAAACAAGACAGGCTTGGAGAATTCCCAGTCAAGAGCTTGTAACTTTTAAGTCTTTCTGCTCTTCTCTCCCTTCTGCCCTATCATGGGAGTGGGGGCAGCAAGAACACTATTTACAGTGCCAGTCTTTAGTAACTTAATCCAGGGTAGTCTTTCCTTAGTTTTTAATAAGAGGTTTAAGCATCGTCGTTGGACTCCTAATTCAGAGACCATTGTTGCACTTTACTTGGAAGCAAGTCCCATAGTCTTAACTAGATTTCAAAAACATTTCCTTCCAAGTAATAGATGAGTGAGCAGTAAGGGTTTAACAAGTTGATGTCTTGTGTGCCTCCAAATCTGAAATCGCACTTCTTGTAGAGTCTTCCTTGCTATACCAAATACAAAACAGTGACTAATTTGAAAGGGGAGAAAGTGTTATGAAAAAAGCAAGTCAAAAATGTGGAGCACAATGAAACCATCAGATTATCTCTGCCCTCCCCATTAACTCTGCATTTCTAGATACAATCCCATAGAATTCATTCTAAAAATATTAGCTCAAGTATTTTGTTTGATACATGGTTGCATTTTTTGTATTTTGAATTGTGTCTTTTTATATGTGTTGTCTGATATTGAGGCAAAAAAAGAGATGGGGGATGTAGAAATTATTTCAACATATAAATGTTCAAAAGGAAGTTCTACTAATTTCAGTGGCACCTGCTTCCAATAAAGCAAACTTCAGAATGCTGCATTAGAGTACATTTTTCTCAACACATTTACTTGGACTTTTCTGCAAAGGAAGTAGCTCAGGTTGCAATCTACTGTGTACTTACCTGAGAGTAAACTCCATTCACCAATGAATGGCACTGCAACCTTCCTTCCAATGAGAGAGTGTTTTATAGAGCAACCTCTTTGGCTGTTTACTTGGAAGAAAGTTTCACTGTCTTCAGTGTCGTTCAATCTCTGTTCATAGCATTGCAGCCTTAAGAGTGTCAGTTGCATTTTTTAAAGGAGAAACTGTTGGAACATTTATTTTGCTCTGGATTTTCTAGCGGTGTGTTCTTTTGACAGCGTTCACAGACTCACCCACTTTAAAACTATATAATTCAGCTAACTCACTTTCCCCGTCACTGCTTATTAGTACACACATGTTTATTAGTTCTCATTTTAAAATTCGATATAAAACCCCACCGTTTCACATTTTAGGCTGCAGTTTTGTGTTCATTTAGATCTGGATAAGCAAGCCCCCTTGGCTATAGGGAGGTTTCCTTCCTTCCACCTAAACATGCCTAGAATCGGGCTATTAAAAGGAGGCTTTTATGCAACTAAATTGAGGGGGGGGAGGCGTTGAAAGTCCGGAGCTGTAGAAAGAAAGCCTGTGTAATGGTGCATGGGACAGGAGGAGAATCCGGGAGGTGCTAATAGCAATAGATAAACAGGACCTGGGGGAGAGTTTTCGACGGAGGCAATTGGGTTGTTTGCTGTGGCTTGCATTGTTGTATCCATTAACCCGGAAGTGGCAGATGGTTCAGGGTAGATGAGGGACTAGGTGGCCAATTGATCCGTTTGAGCTTTAAGATTCTAGTGAGTGGCGCCAGAGAGGGAGGGAGGGAGGGAGGTCTTGGTGGTAGCCGCCTCCGCGCTCCTTCCAAAGCCCTGGTGATTCTTCCTCGAGAATTGTGAAATGGCGCCCCCAGATTATATGACTATCTGCTTCCTTCCACAATCCAAAAATATATTGAAGTGGAAAAATCGACGCCACTGATTTTTTCCCCCAGCTGAATTTCCTTCCCCCGTGCACGTTTGAGAGCTCAGCCATCCTTTGCGCGCTGAGGAAAGACCATTGGAAGGGGAACGCGGGGTGGACGGGGAGAGAAACTACCGGGTTGCGCAGGTGTTCCCGGTGAGGTGGGCCGGCAAGACGTCCCACCGAAACTGGACGACTGGCGATTTCCTCCAGTCAACAAAATAGAATGAGTATTGCTCCCTCACCTCCGAGATCCGAAGGCTTGAGGGTCCCAATCGTCACCGCTCATTAGAGAGCGCCATATAGAGTACCTTGGACAGCAGCTCCTCCGCTGACAGTCCCCTGTCCGCGAGGAGCTTCCAATCGTGACAATGGGGAAAACAAGAGAGGCGCTTGTGAGAATGTGGAGGATTAAGGGGATCCATAAAAAGTGGAGGGGCTTGACAGAGAGGTGTCCCCGATTCCCATTGTTTGCAATAGCGTTGGTTCCTGAAGAAAGGTGGATGGATGGATGGGCGTCCAGGTAGTGATGATCCCTGCGGGGTTGGCCCCCCAGGAAGTTGCGTGTCAGCATCTTCTCGCCCTCCCCCGCCACTTACGGGATTCCTGTTCCTTCCTCTTTTTCCTCCCCCCACCCACCCCCCACAGCAGAACCTATCTCTGCCAGGCAACCGGCTCTGAGGCCACACGTCCATAAGCAGCCGGAGAAGACCACCCGCGTCCGGACCGTCCTCAACGAGAAGCAGCTCCACACCTTGCGGACCTGCTATGCCGCCAACCCCAGGCCCGACGCCCTCATGAAGGAGCAGCTGGTGGAAATGACGGGCCTCAGCCCCAGGGTCATCCGGGTCTGGTTTCAAAACAAGCGCTGCAAGGACAAAAAGAGGAGCATTATGATGAAGCAGCTCCAGCAGCAGCAGCCCAACGACAAGACGGTGAGTGGCTGCCGCGGTCTTTCCTCCTGGCCTCTAGGGGGCGCCAGTTCCCGAAGAAAAAACTTTTTTGGTTAGTGGGCGTGCTTTGGCTGTTCTCTTGCCTTGGTGCTTTTGATTTGCTTGGGGGGAGGATAGGTTCGTGCGCATGTGTGTATTACTGTCCAATGAGTGTGTCTGTCAAGAACGCCAATTAGCGGGGCTCCCTGTAGCCAGCAGAAAAAGAGAAGGTCCCCATTCCTCTGTGCCTTTCACAGCAATCGAACAGAGAGATAAGGGGACGCTTCACCTGTTGAATGCTGGCCTGTGGAAGTAGCACGCTTCTAGAAAGGGGTCTGGGTTTTATTGGGGCAAGGCTTCAATAGCTTGCTGGGTTTAGGGAACTGGTCCGTGAACTCTTGATTGTGCGCATTTATTTACTTTTTGTTGCCAAATAAATGGTCCAATTGTAGGGAGAAATCCCACAACAACGTCTCGATATTCCACAGCACCCCCGTTTTAATTTTTTTAAGTACATGTTACAGTGACTTTACAAACTGCCTTACTCTAGAGTAGTTCTACTGAAGACGCTGGGGCTGTTCCAGAGACAGATATCAGTTTGTGGGTAATTCCTACTTTCTTGTGGTCTAAGATACATAACAGCAATGTGGGGGGTGGGGGGGTAAAGGTCAGAGGAGGGACGGGATAGATCCCTTTTTAAAAAGGCTCTCAACTGACTTGCCGGATGTAAGACGATTCGAATAGGTGTACTGAAATCAATAGAGTAGGCTTCTATAGTCCTACCTAGTTATTGTCGAGTTCTGGCAAGCAGATTTCAAAGAAAAATGCGAAGAAGACCAATTGAATTCAATAGAACTTCGCAGTGAACTCCTACGTATATTTACTCGAAAGTAAATCCCTCCTACGTTCAATTATTACCTAGTAAGTGTGTGCATGTCAAAACGCCATAGTGGTGCACTCGATGGAATTAAAGCTTGCTCGGGAGTAGGTCCAACTGGAACCCCCTGAGGCTTACAGCGTAATTCTAACTATGACTACTTAGAAGGAACCCCTGTTGAATTCAGTTTGGCTTACTCTTAATATTAACATTAAGGTTAATATTACAGCCATACTCCGGGTAACTGTGTGTAGGATTGACCTATTTTGTTGCCACACTTTTTGGCTCTAGACCTGAAAGTCGGGCGGATCAATCCTATACATGGTTTACTCGTAAGAAAGAAAATTCTGCTGCTAGTTGCCTAGGCAGTTATGTGTCCTTCCCAACTACCGGATTTCAGCCAGATACTCTCGTAAGGCTCCAATCCCATGCATGCTCACAACACTGCCCAATTCATGTCTACTCGGAAGCAAGTCTTACGGCATTCAGTAGGGCTTACTCCTAGGTAAGTGGATCTAGGATGAAGTCTAGCTGGGCGGAACGAGAATTACTTGCGAGTAAACAGACTTAAGGTCTGGTTTTTAAAATCCAATGAGAGCGAACTTTAGCACTAGCGACACAACAGAGTTTCGGCAGATGAGAATGACGAGCGAGCAGATATTCCAAAACAACCGCTCTCTCCCCATCCATTGCCTTTTAGGCCTTGATGATGCCGAGGCCATTGTTGTGTTGCTTAAAGGAACAGCTATTAATGTTTGTTAAGACTGCTTATCTGCTTAAGTGGAAGTTTAAAGCGTTGCGTATTACCGCGGTGGAATGTAATAAACCCCAGTTTGAAGTGTTTTAAGTTGCTCCGACTTAGGAAGTTATTTTGGACACAAAGGCTTTATAAAACCTGCGGAGTTTATTTCTCCCCACCCGATTCGTTGCCACAAAGTGTAGTGGTGGTTAGCTAGGAAAGGGTGAGCTCAGTCAAACCTAAATAAGCAGGGATCCTTGGAAATGATCCTCGTTCCGGATCACGTTTTCCTGGAAAGTTCAATCTCACTCGAAGACCATTTCAATGTCTTGTCGATGCCGGGGCGAAAAGTGAGGCGAATCTCCCGAACTTTCTCTAGAGGCTACAGTTCTGTGAAATGGCTGGACTGGGACCTAAACCGGTTGCGTCTTTAGGAAGGGAGTGGAAAGGAACCGGCTTCAGTCCCAATTCTTCTCCTCAACTGGACTAGACATCCCGGTGTACGATTGCAGTCGCACCTAAACTTAGAGGATCAATGGTGCCTAGGCATGATGTTTACTTGAAAGAAAATGCCAACTCCGGATCATGGGCTTACTCCGAAATGAGGTCCGCTTGAAATCTGCGGCGTTGTAGAGCAACTCGGCTTGACTTTTGTCAACCTCCAGGAGTTACTTCCCTTAACCACGAAAATACCCGGAGTGTATATCACCACTACTAAATATTCACAGGAAAGGGTTCAGTCCTAACCCCACTTACCTGGGAGTAAGCTCCATAGCGCTCAAAGGGACCTGAGTAACCCTCGGTGGCATTTTCTCACGCGTTAAGGCAGGCTTCGACGCAGGCGTGTGTGTAAGTAACTCCCCTTTCAGTCAGCGAGACTTACCCCTGGGTAAATATGAGTGGTGTGTATGTACCCACACTGTGATCCTGAAGGCCGTCAAGCTGCTGGCTCTAGAGTTGTCCCATGCTCTAGTCTAGGGCTCCTATCTCGTGCTCGGATCTCCAGCTTTTGCGCTCTGGACGTGAATTCCAGCGCTTAAGCAATCGGGGGAAGAAGTGTGTTATTCAGTGTGGCAGCATTAGGAGGGACCAATAAATAGATGTGGAATAAGTCGTTGGAGGTGGGGTACCAGTAATGTAATTAGCAGTTGGGGGAGCGTGCTATTTGTCCGGGGTTGTTCGCCTCCTGTCCTCCTCTGTGGCGTTCCCATGGAGTTACCCGCCTCTTCCTCATTGGAAACCTTCAAGATAACAAGGACAACCCAAAATGTCTTGACTCAAAAACCCCACTAAGATCACTGGGCTTTACTGCCTAAGAGAGAAGCAACCTAACATGGAGTCCTAGTATGCACCTTTCCTACCTGGAAATAGACATGTTTCCCCTGCGTGCGGGAGGTATATATATATATATACCTTGATCAGGACTGGAAACGGATCCTAATCTACTTTGCCTAATCGACTCAGCAAAGAGAGGTGTGGGTGGTGTGTTTTTTTGTTTTGTTTTTAAGAATAATAACACACGAAATTCCGCGAAGGGCAGATTAACAAAGTCAATAGAGTCGAGCGTTTGATAAGCCCGAGAAGGAGTTTATTGACTCTCTGCGCCGCGAGACAATCGCGGTTTGTGCGGCGCGGCCCCTCACCGCCTCTGCCTGCCTTGTTTACAGAACATCCAAGGGATGACGGGCACTCCCATGGTGGCGGCCAGCCCGGAGAGACACGACGGGGGCTTGCAGGCGAACCCGGTGGAGGTGCAGAGTTACCAGCCGCCCTGGAAAGTCCTCAGCGACTTCGCCTTGCAGAGTGACATAGATCAACCGGCTTTTCAGCAACTCGTAAGTGTCAGTTCCCGGCTGCGATGAATGGGCCACTGTGCGCGCAAAGGCAAGCGCGACGCTCCTCTAGATTATTCCTGCAAAGTTTTTGTACCCCCGCGCCCCCCCTTTCCCTCCCAGCCCCAGAGTTTAAAACACCTGGAGGTCAACTCACGTCCCCACCAGAGATCCTTCCACTTCGATGCTTTTAGGCTGCAAACCCTAAAACCACTTCTACTTCGGAGTTAAATCCTGCTGGATTCAGTCGGGGTTTACTCCCGGGTAAGTGGGGTTCGGGTTGCAGCTTGAGGGTTTGTATGAGATAGCAGTGCCCATAGATTACCCCTATCTGAAGCCCCTAGAAGTGTGTCCATGTGCTGGAAGGAGTCAGGAGGAAGCCACTGATGGCGATTGTGTAGGGTTACCTCAGCTGCCCATTTGCCTGCTAGCCTCACAGTTATCTTTAAGCGCAGAGCTGCTTGCTCTGTGGACATTTGCTAAGAAGCATGCATATTGATGATCTGGCTGGCTATTATCAGTAGCAGTGGTATTAGCAGCAGTAGTTATATTGGACAATAAAAAAAAAATCAAGGTAAAAGCAGTTTTTGATACTGCAAGGTATACCCAATTATTTGGGATGGGAAATGTCCCCTTAGCATTAACTCATTTCAGAGCAGGTTGCAGGCATCCCTGCAAAGCCATCCTCCCTTCTGTCACACATGAACAATGGATGAAATGCCTATTTTAAGATGGCCTATCCTGTGACAGAAACATACATTATCTAAAAAATAAAAATGGAAGTATGCTTTCCGCCCCTTCAAAAAAGCAGTACTTTATTCACAGCCATATTTGCAGGACTTATGTTGTTGTTTAGTAAGAAATCATAGGATGAATTTGTCCTAAAGGCTCCTAGTAATTTTAATAGGTTTTCCAGAGGGCTTATAAACCTTAGCTGCCACCCTACTCACAGTTAAGAGACTTGTATTCCACTGATGCCAGTGGCATTTAAGCAGTCTGGCTGTGTGGTGGTTTGCAACCTTTTTCCCACAATACACAAAGTGCTTTCCAATATTCATCTAATTTTTAGTCTGCGTTAGAGTGAGAAGGCACAGGGAAGCCTTCCTCTCTCCCACTTTTGACCTTTATGACCAGCTAGGCTTCCTTTATGCCTGGGTTTCCCATAACCAAATTCAGCCATTTAACCACAATGTCAAACACCAAGCTTATGCCCAAGATCCTTAAAATGCTTAAGTTTATTGGCATTTAAACCAGCATCTGCAAGTTGTCACCAAATTATTATTATTATTATTATCATCCTAACAATTAGACTAAACTGAGTGAATAGGATCCTGGTAGTGGGTGTGTTGCTTCTACTGGGTTGTACATTGGGGCTGAAATATGGTGGTGATAGTCTAATAAATCGAAAAAGTTATTTGAAGTATTGTTTGGAGGGTAGCAGTGTTTAAAATGAACACACCTTTCTAAATATGTACACTTCTATAAAATATTACAAAGGTTAGCCCCTGTTTTTTCCTGTGAAATGCACATTTCCTATTTACATAAATTACTTTTGCATATTGTAATGTTAGCCTTTAGCACAGTTTGTGCAAATGTACGGTATATTTTAGCCCGATTGTTTGCATTTTCTTTTTCTTTTTACATGCCATGGCTAGCATATATTTCTGAACTTCCATGGATGCTTTTGTCTTGTTTTCATGATTTTTAAAAATGTGGTTATATAATAAAGTGCAACAGTTGCATAGTATTAAAGGGCTGGCTTTCACCAAAAAGCCAAGAGGAATTTACCAATCAATTCTGTTCTTAACTCACTTCCTTATGCCTACATCATTTGGCAGCTCATATGGGACCATATCATCTGCAATACTTAAGCCCAACCAGGTGATTTAAGGACAGAAGTTCAACCTTAACTCAATTTCCTGGCCTAAGTGTGTTAAAACCAGATCTTAAAAATAATAAGGTATGTTATGAATGGTTTTTCAGTGATTAAACTTCGTAGTACATCTAATGATTGGGTGCACAAAGTGTCTCCCAAAAATATAACAGTTTAAATATTTGTTTTGGAAAATATATGTTGCAAAGTCCTTCTTTTTTTAAAAAAAAAAAACGACAGCTTTAACTCTTCTAGAACAATGCCCAAAACAATTCCACTAAGAATCCTTGTGTCACAATTTATGCCATAACTCATTTGGTAAGACTGCAGCCTAAGTATCACTGAAATTGGGAAAGTTTACTTCTGAGTAAATGCCTTTAGAGATCTCCAGACTTTCTTGTTCTTGAAAGAGAAAATACAAATGGTGGTAAAAATAGATTAAATCCAATAGTGATCAGTGTGCTGTGACCATGCCACCTTGGATGGGCTACTTAATTCTGATTTAGGGGCTGTTTTCTTTTCCTGCTTTGTTCTGGGTGTTGCCTGGTACTCAGGAAGAATTATCCTGCTTTAAACCATTCAGTGCAGCTTTTAACAATAGAGGAGATGGGTAGACTTTGTGGGAGGAAATGAGTCTAGGGAGATACAATGGAAGATTCTAGGACATGATACGGTGTGAAAAAAAAATTACGTCAGTATGACAAAGATGGGTAAAAGCGTAGGGTGGAGAGAAAATTGCATTTGGAATGATTTTTATCAGGCATCTGCTAAAGGAACTGAAATGAAGTCTGGAGGCATTTTATGTCCCCATGCAGGGCCTCAATACAGAGTCTAAAATCTTATTATTACCAATATTGAGCTTTACAGACAGACACACCTAACTGGGCTACACAAGCAATTGCTTGGAGTAGCAACATTATTAGGGGTGCTAAGCAAGCGGTCTGTGATCAGAGAGGTGACCCCCCCACACACCCAGAATCCCTTACAGTGCTGCAGAGGATTCTGGGACATGACTCTCAGAATGTGAGCAGCTGCAGTGTTGCAAGGGATTGTGGGACATTCCTTTTGGATTGCATGGTGCAGCTGCTTGGAAGATGAAAATGTATTAGGCTGGCCCTGATCCTCACACCCGATAGAAACCATCAATTCTTCTTAATTCCCACTGCGGGGTGTTGGCTTGCTGAAGTTTGATAGGAGGTAGATTGCAGTCTGTTTTTAAGAGAATAGAAAGCAATTTGAAACTGTAATTCTCATAAGCAGGCTTTTGTAGTGTTCAAACCAGAGGTGAAAATGGGACAAAAGAAATACTTGTACGTAGTACCTCACTGAAAGCAATGCTTCTTGTTCCTTCTTTTTCTCAGATTCAGTGATTACTCACAGGCAAAGGATTAATTCCATCCATAATAATATTCCAGTTTCACTGAGCAGAGAGGACATCTATCCATGTGCAAAGAGCCTCCCCTTATTCACTTCAGTGTATAGGGAAGCCCATTCCCACAGGAACCCTGTGTGATTAGTGGAGCATACACAAACAGAGGACTCTGAGTCTGAACACTGTGCAGAAATAAATTCTGTTGACTTCAATAGGATTTACTTCTAAACCATGTGTTTACCACTGGGGTGCAAAGTAGAAATCCACTGCAACACACCTTAAATAATCAGAAACACACTGGGAAGAATTAGCCAGCATCTAGGATGAAAATCTATGGAAGAACTCATATTGAATTTAACGGGTTTGGACTCCAGCCAATGTGGAAAATCTTAACCAAAAGAAGATAGCAGTTTCATTAGGAACCTAACTGGGATCCAACCCACAGATGAGGGTTACTTGGATTTAAACTAGTATGCACATTTTCTTGGAAGTTATCCCTATAGAATCTAATGGGGCTTATTCCTTGGAAAATAGGGATTGCAATCCCTACAATTATCTGTAGTGCTCAAGCATTTAGGGCCGTAGTTCAGTGGTGGAACATCTGCTTTGCAGAAGGTTCCTGGCGTCTCCAGATAGGGCTAGGAATGTCCTATGTCTGATTGGCAGCGGTTCTTCAGAGGTTCAATGTAGACAGCACTGAACTTGACGGACCAATGGTTTGACTCATTCTAAGGCACTTTCCTTTTGTTCCTGTATTTCTTAGCACTAAATTCTATGGGCATCAAGGAGATTCAATTTCAGTTTGGATCAGGGCATTGAACTGGAAGAATTTACAGTGACTGGGATCCTTACTTTTTGCTTTATGAAGGGAAGGGCCTTCTTCTTCATGGAAAGCCAGTTCTGGGCATGGAAGACCATGGGGCCATAAGTGAGGCTCCAGTCCATTGATTTTAATGGCATTTCCAATCTGCGTGCCTCTTTAAAATCATAGAACAAATTTTTACAATTTTGTTTGGCTGCGGCAACCCAGTCAGATGGGCAGCATTTTAATTATTTATTTATTTATTTATTTATTTATTTATTTATTTATTTTATTTTATTTTATTTCAAATCTGAGTCCTTCAGAAGTGGTGTTTTGCAGCTGGGAACTTGTACCCAACTGCAGAACATTTCATCACTGGCTCCTTGGAGGGTGGTTTCATGTGCTACAATTTTCACTCGGAAAGTAACTTTTCTTGGGGGGGGGGGATCATGTGATGCTTGTAATAGCACTTATATAAGTGTGACCAAAACATTCATCTGAAATCCTTATAACAACTCTCTGAGGTAGGTCAGTATGTCACCATATTATTTTTGAGGGACTCAGGCAGAGAAATATTGGCTTATCCCCCCCCCTCCCTGCTGCCCTTAGAGAATTTTGTGACCAAGGCCTGATTTGAATTGGGATTTTCTTGTTTACAACTCAAGCCTCTTGCACCACAATGTTAGGTATGTTTACTCAGAAGTAAATTCTGCTATGTCCAGTGATGCTTACCAGCAAGGTAGGATTGCAGCCTTATCCATTACTTGACACTAACTCTCCTTTGTGTAATTATTAATATTGAACGATCCTGTTTGCTTTGAATTTATTTGCTGCAGCTTCCCTTCCCAAAGGTTGTATACTGGGTGTACATAGGAAAACACACACACTACACTTATATATGTAGGTCCACCATTGCTTTATGTATATGTTATGTTTCTATTCTGCCTCTCCTTCACTGGGCTCAGGAAAAGCTATTTAGAAAAGGTACGCGTTGATTTCACTAGAATTGTTTAAAGCTGCCTTCTAGTTTACCATATTTTCTGGTGAAAATACCCAAGCAGTGCTAACCTAGTTGTGTTTACTCAGAAGCCAGCCCTATTCATGTCAAAAGGGACTTACTCATAGGTAAGTATGTATAGGATTGCAGCCTTAGAATAGTCTTCATTGACCCTGATCCAGAGAACTGTGAATTGCAGAAGACCTGTTGCTTAATGGTTCCAAGATCTAATCAGCACTAGAGAGTAAAAACCTCCCAGAGCTCTGATCAGCTCTTACCTAGAGAAAGAGCAGATAAGAACATGTATTGGGCCTAATGTGTGGGCTCCTTCTGAGCTGAGCCATCATAATACTCCCCTGTTGGCTCATTGTTAAGGGATGACTGAGGTTACCTGAGTCAACAGGTCTCCTGCACCAGGAACTGTTGGCGCTTTCTCCATTCTGCACTGAAATATAATATTTTAGATATGACTTTGCTTAGCAGCTTTCCCTCTAAAATTTAGTCTAAATTTGCACTTATCTGTATATACAAGCATATGGAAATTTTATGCAGAATTGTTTCTTGGGTTTGTGCCCCAGAAAACATCTATTTAAGTTGAGCAGCAAACATTTCAGACAGAACTGATACAACTGTACACTGCAAATTCTTGGGGGTGGGGGAAGCAGAGGGACGCCATTTAAGTATCCACATACCAAAATACAAATTTTGTCACTGCAAACAATGATGATAATTCCGTGATCTTTTCATCCCAAATCGGACTGCTTGCTCAGTGCTCCAAACATATGAATATTATGAGCTCTAATATAATATAAAATAGTTTTCTGTAGTATAGTGATAAAAAGTGGTAGCTAGAATCAAAAAGATAAATAAGTAAACCCAACTTCCAATTCAACCTCAGATCTGAACTGTGCTAGGGCTGTGGCCATTAAGTATACACTTAGTTGGGAAAAAATGTGAGTGAAGTCAATGGGGTTTCTTCTTGGTAAGCATGTATAGGATTGTGCTGCATGTGTCCTAACCTGGTACTCTGCAGCTGTTCTTGGGTACCATCTCTGACTGTTCACTTTGCTGTCTGGGGCTGATGGGAGTCCAACAACATCTGGAAGGCACCAGAAGGTTGGTGAAGACTCTTCTATTCAGTTCTTTGTTCTTCCTCAGTCTCTGTTGGAGGGTGAGCTTAATACTGACCTTACATGATTGCTGTAGGCAAAGTACACTGAACACTAAAACTCTCTCTTGCTGATATAAAATACTGATGTTTATTATAAATAGCTCCAGTAGCCCAACATTTTACAAAACCCAAAGCTGTTCCAAAATCTCACTGGTAAATTCCTTGCTTTTCATTCATGCGGGATTTGTTCAACTTTAAATTTTCCATCCATTTTTAAATTTCAGAACTAATTGTCTAAGTGTCCCAAATGTATTCCATTATTCCATTCCAATATTCCATTTGGAATGTTCGCAAATCTACTCCGAGGCAATGATGAACTATCAGGGTGAAACCAGAGTCGATCCTCACATGAATTCTTGCAAATATGTCTTATTTCACTGTTCCCGCACTGTGGTTGCAAAAAGCAGAAATGGCAGGCTGCTATAAAAATCGGTAGAACATAAATAATGTTACTATTTGAGTTACTGTTGTTAGTAATAGTATTTATGTATATAATGCTGTCACAATGTATACCAGAAGGTCTCTGCCCTGAGCAGAAATGCAATGATATTTTGAAAGCCAGAGAAATGGGCATTTTCTTTTCTTTTTGTAAACCGTTTATTCTCTCTCTTTCTCTCTTAAAAAAAATGTTTTGCAGGTTAATTTTTCAGAAGGAGGCCCAGGTTCCAATTCCACCGGAAGTGAGGTAGCATCCATGTCCTCTCAACTCCCGGATACACCTAACAGCATGGTAGCCAGTCCTATTGAGGCATGAGGAACATTCCTTGCGGTGCTGAGGTCCTCAAATGTTTTCGCCCCCTGCTGGAGAGAGTGGGAAAGCTATCACGTTTCGGGACTTGGAGAGAAGGAGAAAGAGAAATTAGAAAATTAAAAGAAGAAGAAAAGTATTTAAACACAACCGTGTTCATGAACCTTAAAGAAAAGAAAAACTCCATGAACTGTCTGGGGAGTCTTTGTTCGTTCGCTTTTGTTTCGTTTTGCAATGATAAGGTAGCAACACTGTGAAGACAATCATTGGGATCTTACTCTTACAAAGCAAATGAAAATGCTTTCGTTCTTTTTTTAAAATAATAATAATAATAATAATAATAACAATCCACCCCCCACAGAAGGATCGTAGGGAGATCAAGAAGGATTTTGGTTTTTTGTTTTAAAGACGTTTGTGAAACGCAAGAGGATACGGACCCAGGACCGCCACCTTTTCCCAAATGGCATTGTTGAGTGACTGCACACAAACATCGCCCAGAAAACGCCTCGTATGACCGTCCAAACTCGAATGGTGTTCTTCCTAGACCTGCCTCGCCCCTTGCCAAAAAAAAACAAACAAAACCAACATTTAAAATTATATATATATATATATACATACACATATATATCTTTGAAAGGAGCTCTGATAGATTGCTTTTCCAAGATCAAGGAAGGACACCCTCCCAACCATCCCACGACAGAACGAGCTATTCAGATGGTTGGAGCTGCGAGCGGTTTGGAATTTCTCTGTTTCCTTTCCCCCCCCAAGAAAGGTCTTGGAGCGCCTGGGTCGTCCCTCCAATAGCATGTACTGTAGCTTTCGCCTCTCCTCCTCTTCCTCTTTCTTTCTCCCTTTTCCCGGGTGGGTCGGTGGGTTTCTATCGAGATCCATCCTTTTTCTCCTGGTCTCCACTCTCCAGTGACTCTTTTTGTTTCGTTTTGTTTTTGTTTTTAATTTAAAGGAGGGAGTCGGTTTTAAAAAATATATAAATATAAATATAAATATATATCTATCTATCCCAATTTAAACCTTCATTCGCAACAAGGTATACCTCTCTTTTGGCCACACATGAAAAATGAAAAGGAAAAAAAAAGAATCGTCTTTCGGGGTTCTGTTTTTGACTGGCGTCCGTTCAGTAACATTCCCCTTTCCCCAAAGATGTGTATAGTTCTTGGTTTTTTTATGTTTTTTTTAAAAAAATGTGTGCTTTTTTTTTAATGAACTGGGGTTTTTTGCCCCCACCCCTTTCTCTCTCACTCTTTCTCTTTCTCTGGAAATAAAGAGGGGGGAGGAGGAAATACTTTTGTTTGTTTGTTTGCTCTCGCATTGCAAAAATTATAAAAGTAATTTATTATTTATTATCCAAAGACTTGCCACTTTTTCCATGTCCTGATTTGTTTTGCTGTTGCTGCCGTTTTTTGGGTGTGTGGGTGTATGGGTGTGTGTTGCTTTTATTTTGCTTAAAGTTTTTGTTTTTTGCGGGGGATGATCCACGCTGTGGGCAGTTCTTCTTTACAAGTCATCTATGAATGGATGGATGGATGAATAAGTAGAGGAATACATTTCTTGCGCAGGAGAATGTACGTTGGATAGATCCCCAAAAAAGAACGAAGTGGGAAAATAGGGGTTTTTTTGGGGGGGGGTGAGGCTATGTCTCTTTTTCTTTAGCGTGGTATTTGAAATTTCATGTCCACATCTATGTGGGGCTTCCCCTCCCCCCTTCACATTTTGGCATTTTTATTTCCCACCCCCTTTCCTTAAGTATGTGAAATAAAAGCTCAGTATGTAGAATGATTATCTCTTCAGGACTATTTCGCTAAATAAACAGTTTGGTATAGAGAAACAATAAAATAAGGAAGGTAACTGATCAAGGTGCCCCTTTTAAGATATATACGTATATATATAATAAATATATATAAAAACAGAGAGAAATTTTATTATATATTAAAAATACCAGACGCATTTACAAGCTAGCCGCTAAATACTTGAAGGAAAATATTACACGACGAGCAGGTGCAAGGAGGAGATGTGATCTCGTGTCACACGTATTATAAATGTCATTTTCTAAGGCTTTGCGGCGACAATAATCCAATAAATACACCTTTTCCTCCTCTCCAACCTCCAGTAGGAATCCAGGGCTCTGGGGCAAGCTGGAAACATTTTTTTAGGGGTGAAAACCACCCCGAACTACTTTCTTTCGAGTAAATCTCCTGAAGCTTTTTCCAGTGGCACGTTCAATCGGCTTCAAAACTCTGGGTTGCTCTGGAAAGCGTAGTTCTAGCGAGTCAAGCGCAACATTAGGAATGTCTACTCAAGCAGAAAGTCCCAGCGAATTCAGCGGGACTTACTCCCAGATAAAGGGGATTTAGAACTGCAGTTAATTCCCTTCCTTCCATCCATCCGTGCGGCGCATTTCAGGGCGAAGCTGTCCCAAACGTGGCGAACACGTGTTTGCGTACACTGGATACCAAGCCTGGGATTCCTGCCTCTCTAATATGTGAATGTCTCCTTTCCCACCAAGGGGTGGGTGGGAACATGGAGGACCCGTGTCGTCTTGCTCCGCCCCAAATTAACAGCAACATACAGTGCCCTCACAAACGCACATTCACACGTGCAGAATTTCCCTTAAGTAATGCTGTATACCAACGTCTCCTCTTTATGATTGATTGAGCGATCTCTGTTTTGTTTTTACTTGTGGGAGAAGGAGGAAGATAAGGAGGGCTGCATTTTGCTTAGCAAGTGAAGGATGACTGTTATTCATCAGGGTTTGCTGTCAAGAGCATTTGAGAAATGCTGCAGGGGGATTCTGGCTCGAGGGGGCTTTGGGGCTATCCGTGTTTGTTGTTTTTCTTTCGACTTCCGTTTTCGGCTTTGGAAAGGAGAACGGATGCTAAGCGCTGGTGAAAGGGGGAAGTGAGGGGTAGAGACTAATAGCCGTATTATCAGAACAAAGGTGCGATCCACAGGCCTTTTAAAACAGAGAAACCTCCTGAACTTGGAGACTTTCCGAAGCTACGCCCATTTGCTTGGAAGCCTGCTCCGATCCAAGCGGAACGCCTCTTTTCCAGCGATCCTCGTGGCTACAGGATCGGGCTGCGCCAGAGACGCTTGCGAGTTTCACTTCCCCAACCCTGGAAGTGAACCCGATTCACCCTTGTGTTTAAAAAACGCAGTTCTGGCCTCCGCCCCGATGTAGAACTGTATTAATGGGAAGTGGTTAAAATAAACACGCCCCACACCCCCAATTAAAGTATCAGCGATCTGTTGGAAGATTGATATGGGGGGTGGGGACCCTCTATTGGCGTCCTGCAGGCTGTTAAGGCGCAACTTCTCCATCCTCCTGCTGGCATGGTAGGGAATAATTGAGGTGGGGGATGCTTAGGATCGCTTCGTTACTCAAAGCATAGTTAAAAAACAGGCGCACACACAGTCGTGCATTCAGATTCCGGTAGTCTGTTTCTTAAGGAGTTTGAGGGGGGGAAACGTAACTTCTTTATTGCTAATGATTGTATTTATATGGCGAGTTTTATATGGCGACGTCCAATATAGGGGTTGTTGTTGGTTTTCTAGTGCGCAAAGGCTGCAATGCTTACCTGGGAGTAAGTCAAGGGAGGTTTGAGTTTTGAGTAGGCAGTGCTTAGGATTGCAATGAACGCCTGCGTTCTTCCAAGCAGCCAAGTCCTCTGGCTCCGAGAGGTTCACAGTCTCAAAGTCATAATGCAGGAGAAGGGAACCAGAACAGAGAAATTTCACGGAAAGGGTTGTTTAAACTCAAGCTTCATTCGTGGCAATCTCTCTCTGTGTGGATATATTTTCATTTTTAAGTAACAACAGGATATAGGAGCCATTATATCACACAGGAGGAAAGCGAAGATGAAATTGGTTCTGGCAGGATATATCCTTCTCCTTTCCACTTCCTGAGCGGAATAGGGATCGGGGCCGTCGGTGGTTGCCAGCTTTCTTTTTCCGGGAGGGGCAAGTGGTGTGAAAAACAATTTTGTTAATAGTGTTTGCTGCTGCTCCTTTTCTGGGGAGTGAAGTTTCTGAAGGAGGTGGACTTTTCAGATAATCATAAGGCTTTGTTTGTTTCTCAGAGACGGGCGTTATTTGCTAACTCGCTAGTAGCCTGCCGGATATGGAAGGGGCAATACGAATTCATAATACACACACGAAGGAAGGGCAGATCACCGGTCCTAAGTGGCTTGGATCGCTCGTAAAGGCTCACTTCTGGGGGAAGGGGGTAGTTTTAAAAATAGTGGCTTTTAAACATAACAACTGTTGCCTTAACATCCCCTCTTTTTGCTTCCCTCCGGAGCAAATTAGACGTAGAAAACCCGGTTGGGATTTTCGGACTGGACTCTTTAGGCGCAACTTGGGGGATGTAAGTCTCATTGAGGGCAACGTTCTTGTTTCAAGTTCAGATGCAGGCAACTGGGCTGTTGGGCTGCACACGAAAAAACAAACAAACCCCGATATGATTTCCCACGTCCAGGAATAAGCCCCCATGATGAACGCGATTCGCATTTACTTCTAAGAAACCAGGAATAGGATTATGGTGCAAGCAAGGCTGCAAGTTCCACTGCCTATAAACGCGTTTATTAGCTTCCGCCCCACGACCTTCCCCGTCATTTAAAAAAGAAACACAGAACTCTTATTATTTAAATATAAATGAAATTCTGCATTCGAAAGATATAAGTGTCTCAGACCTCACACTTATATTTCTATATAATGAGGCCGATTCTATGGTTTGGGGAGAGGCATGTTTAAGGGGTGTCTTTTATGAAGATTGTTTTCCCAAACAGATTAGTTCCTTTCATCGCACCAATCAGAGATGTTTGTTTCGTTTGCGGCTTCTGTTTCCTGCTCAAACCTCTTCGCACTGTTGCTTCCGAGAGCAAACTAGCCATGGACAAGATCCGGCCAAAGTCAAGCCCTTTCTAAGGCTGCAGAACTATCCCCACTCACTTGGGGGTAAATCCTGTGTGAACTAATAGTACTTACTTCCGAGTAAGCATGGCGAGACGTCTCAGTAAGAGAGAGAAGCACTTGTGGAAATCCTTCTCGGATCCTGTGCGTGCTTCCGTGGGGGTAAATGTGACTAAGTTCAGTAGGGACTTGTTCCTGAGAAACTATGCATAGGATTGCGGCGCCAAAACGTTTCCTTTTGACTTGATCGCCGCCCCCAGTTGTGGAGCATGGCTGCGATCCTGCGCGCGGTGTCTTGGAAACGCGTTCTATAGGGATCCGTTTGGGCTGACTTCCAAATATAAGGCTCGAGGCTGCAGTCCTAACCCCGCTTCCCTGGGAGTTAAACTCACTCAATTCAACAGGACTTACTTCTAGGTAGACATCATTAGGCTGGCGCTCTCATTAGTCCCAGAAAAACGTAACTGCCAGTTGAGTTTGTTTGAACACACTTGTCTGAACATAGTATCTCAGGGTAAAAGCCTCTATGATCGAGACTGCAACTTTATGAGAGGATCTTGTTGAGCAAGATCTAAGGCGTCACACTGAATTGTGACTTTAGTTGCGACAACTTTGTTACTTGGGGAGGAAAGTTGGAAATTACAAATAAATGGTCCAGCGCTAACGCACCATTCGACAATTAAAAACCTCAACTTTCTTCTACTCTTTAGTTGCAACTAGAGCACCAGAAAGGGGTAACTTTGAGCTGTCCCCCTCTTTGCATTATCTTTCCTCTTTTTACGCTGGAGTAGCCTGACGAGGTTCCTTCTAAAGCCAAGGGAGTAAAAGTTAATGTAATTCGGCGTAATCCTCACTGAGGTCAGAATCTGCAGTGAGCCGCTGTTCCAGTGGCTCGGGATTTGGACTCTGCACCACGCGATCCTCGAACTATTTAGGCTGGAACATGCGGACTGAAGCGAGTTCCGGGATCCCAGCCTTATATGGACTCGCCTCGAAATCATGGGACTCGCATTCAGTCTTATTGTTTTCCAGGGAGGGAAGGTAGTTCTGTGCCACCACTCCAGGGAGCACAGCGGCACATAAACATGGGTGGGATGAGGCTGCAAGGTTGTAAACCTAGGGAATCACACCACGAGCTAACCACGTCTACTCGGAAGTAAGCTCTATTGACTCCAGCGGGGCTTACTCTTAGCTAAAAGGGGCTCAGACTGTAGTTTGGTGAGAAAACATGCTTAGGATCGCGCTGATGTCTCTAAACAGGGACTTCTCAACAACCTGTTCGGATTCTGAAGCCCTCGAGGTCCCTAAATGGTTTGCTGCCACGCGTGTTTGAAAATAACTAGTTTGCATCGTTGCCCTGTCTCTGTGTACATTGTTGCCGGCGCAACTGCAATAGTGTTCGGAGACCATTTGAGTTCCATCCCGCTGCGTAAAACGTAGACTTTTTTTAGAATAAAAAAAAAAAAAAACAAACTTTTGTAATTGTTTGCTAAGAGTTTCCTTTGTTAACAGGTTTTGTCTTGAGAAGCTGAAATAATCTCGGCGGGTGCTGAAACCAACTGGAGAGACAATGCCGAACACACCCAGATTACGCAATGGCCCTTTGGGGTGCCGTGGGAGCCCCATGCGTAAAGACAAGGGCAGCTTGGCTTGGCTGCGCGGCAGGGCCTAGGAAGCTGGTCGGTCACCTTTCCTTTTCCGTCTGGAGACCCTTTGCTGACCTCCTGGACTGGGGCTCTTTCATTTCCGCTTCCTCCTCCTCCTTTTCTTTTCTTTTTTAAGGTAGCTGATAAAAGGCCTAGTTTAAAAAAAACAAAAACAAGGATCACTCAGCCCGTTTGAGGGATGGTAGTGAGAGTAGTCTCCATATTAATTTTTAAAATGAGATAATTATGCTGGGTTGGAGCGCTCAGCCTGAAGATGAGCAGTTGCTAGTTCTCTGGGACTCAGCAAACAGATGTCAGGAGACTATTTGTTTAGCCTAGAAACTGAGAATGAATCAGCTTATTAAAGAAGAAGAAAAGCAAAGGAAAAAGGGTAAAGGAAAACTCTCTAGCCTACTTCACTCTTCCTAATTCGCTTAGGGGTCCATTACTTCTCCTTCTTGCTACATCAGCTAAAAATGATTGAGTTTGGAGAAACCAGGCTGTCTAACAGGGCTCCTGGTCGCTTGCAGCCTGATTCTGTTTACTTAGAAGTAAGCGCCCCCCCCCCGCGAATTCAGTGGGCTCTTACATTCAAGGCAGTGCACATAGAATCGCTGGCTAAGGTTTCAGCCGGGAATGTACTCAGTTGGGAGAAAGATTTTTTTAATGTAGTAAGTAACACTCATAGGTCTGTGGTGTTATTATGAATTAGTTACTCCTTAACTCATTTTAAGCACTCGTTTATATACAAAATCAGCATTGTTCAAGAGTGGCTCAGCGTCTCCCCCACCTATATTCTTCGGGGATTCGTGTGTGTGTGTGTGTGTGTGAGAGAGAGAGAGAGAGAGAGAGAAAACTCCCTCTATTTATTCATTTTAGCACCAGAAGAGCTCACAATAGTACATCACCATTAAAAATAATAATCAGTCATATGCAGGCTTATCATGCACAGGACTGCAACACAATACATGAAAACAACTTTTAAAAAAACCAAAAAACAAACAAACCCCTGACCTATAAAAATAGCCCAAGTAAAGCAATATCAAGTTTTTACTAGGGAAATCTATCTCTTCAGAAAATTCCAAAACTGGGCCCACCACCGAAAAGACCCCCGCTTCAGAATTTTGGTTGAGGCCAAATGTAATTATTCTACATTACTTAACCAGAATTAAGTTGTGCTACTTTATATACATTGCCCCTGTTTCCTTCCAATTGTCCATGCATTTCTCCACTCCACCCCACCCACCTTTTTACCTGTTTTATTTCAAGGAATCTCTCTTCAATTATTCAAGGCTACTGTTACCTATAATAAGTATGGTTCATCATGGGCTACATTAATTTCCAGAAAGACACATGAAACTCAAGGGGTTTCAGTCTTGCCCTGTGCACGTGTATTCAGCTGAATTGGGCCCAGAGCTACAGCTTGACTTGGGAGTAAAAATAATTGAACTTGAGGGGTTTTGCTTCCAAACTCGTGGTTTCAAGATCTGGATAAAATTAACCGGATCTCTGAAAAGCAACAAGTCCTGTGGTGGTGTAAATTCAGTAACATATTTTTCGTTGTAGCAGGGCAAGCGTGGCCAAATAAATAGTAATCCAATTGTGTTGACGTTTGGTCTCTCAGCTCTGCAATTGTTTGACTTGGTTGTTTAAGATTCTCTCCCCCACCCCCACCCCCCACCCCCGGAAGCAGCAGGATTAGAATTCGGGACTCTTCTCTGCAAATAAGGGGGAAAGGTGATGTTTGTATTTGCAAATCACATTCCAGTTCCAAGCTAGTTTGAGAGCGAGAGAGCCGGCAAGTCAGTGACAGAGTTCCAGTTTTGCATGCACAAGGTCTTTCCAGTTCAATGAAATATTTGCTTTATCCAGTTAAAGGGTCTTAGGCGCAGAATTGGCAAATGCTTCTTCTTTCTGTAATTTGGGTAAAACTGTCTGTTTCTTACTGTGGAGCTAGCACATGAGGCAGTCCGGTTTCCAAGCGAGCTGTCATCCTGCTAAACCCAGTGTTTGGGATTTAATTAAAAGGGGTTTAGATTTCACACTTTACGTTTCCATTCGACTTCAGTGGGTCTGTCCCACACCCAATTCTCAACCGATTTACTTTTGAGTGAATCCCAATGATATGCGTGTTTGTGTGTTTGTGTTATTTTTAGGCGTGTGTGTTTCGGATCAAAACCAAAGTACTTTTGCTTAACAAGGATCCTGCTGAGAAATGGCTCCATTTTTGGTTCAAGCTCCTCCTACCTATTTGTATTTCGGGCTAGTTTGAATTCCTCGACCATTATTTTTTTTAGTCACTCAATTCTTCGATAAACTTAGCGAACAATCCAGTCAAAGTGAAGTCTTTTTTTCATTTTCATTGGTTTCCGTAGATGATAATAAAGTAAATATTGGGGACTCCCATTGAAATTAATGGGACTTTGGTTGGATTGCTTTTTCTTGGTTGTAACGTGTGACATTGTCAATACATACTGTCCCTTACTTGGGTAAATTACACCCAGTCTTTTTTCTCATTTAAAGATAGCAACCCATATGTAACAACCTCAGCTGCTTTTGGGGCGCTGGTTATAACGTTAAGATCAGTGCCTCAAAAGGAGTATTCGATCTGATACATTTTTGTGATTTTTGGTTTGGGGAATATAAATAATTCAATTGGATTTAGTTTAAAAGAATGCTACTTTCAATCTTAACCAGACTCTTCACACGCGGAAAACATGATGTGGGAACGCCACCCGTGGCTGGATGCTATATAAACGTGTGATAAACATCGCTTTGCCCAGTCGAACTGCCAACTGCCCTGAAGCCGCAATCTGATAGCTACCGACATGGGAGTAAACTGCGCGGAACTCGGTGAGGTTTCCAGAGTAGTCGTGCAGAGGATTGCACTATAAATAGATCATTGCGGAGAAATCCCCTAATGACAGCATAATCTTGTGCAAGTCCCGTTGAATTCAGTAAGCTTACTCCAAGGAAAGTGTGTAGGGGATTGCTGTATAAGCCTGTTAGCATTCTCGGGTGCAAACGGGTATGGTGTTGGGCAGTGGACAAGGGGTGCTCTGGAACAGATCCGGTCCGGTCGATTGGTGTTTTCTGTCTTGTTGTTTTCTTGATAACAAAGCGAGCCACTGAATGGGTGTTTGAGTTCAGGCGCCACAAACATCAGCCTAACCCTGAACAATGTCCCAGCCGCTGATGGAGGAGAATCTCTCTTCACCTCCCGGGGCCCTGGAGAGGAGGGGGCGGGCGGGAGTGGAGACAGAAGGTGGCTTACAGGAGGGAGCGGGGGAGAGGAAGAAGGCGATCCAAAGGCGAGAGAGGAGCGGGATCAGGGTGAGACCCGCTTTGTGCGTGGATCTCGCACTCCCGGGCCATCTGCACCTAGGCAGGGTTTTGAGCTTGGTGGATTTCACCGCCGGTGACCTTCGCGTTAAACACAACCAGATAAGCAAAGCGCTGTGTTTGCACAACGCTTGGTCAAGGAGATTTCTAAAGGAGCCCTTCGGAAAGATGCACACACACACACACACACACACGAACGGTGCTTATTGTTGTGCTTCCCACTATCTTGCTTTACTAGGGGCCGGGGCAGTGGTGCGCGCGCGTGTATGTCACCTTAAATTTAATGCTGAATGAGGATTTAAAATCCAAGAGGTCTGGAGCAGGTGACATTTCGCTCCAGTTAGGTGGCATTAGACCCTGGACTTCATAGCTTTGCTCCGGGCGGTGGGGCGGAGTCCCCCCCCCTCCTCAGAAAGCAAATGTGTAGCATTTAACTTGTCAAGGAGATAAGTAACTATATAACCTTTAGAAGACATCTGAAGGCAGCCCTGTATACGGAAGCTTTTAAATGTGCAATGTTTTATTATGTTTTTATATATGTTGGAAGCCGCCCAGAGTGGCTGGGGCAACCCAGTCAGAAGAGCGGGTTACTGCTACTAATACACTTAAAAATGTGTTAAGGCAGCCCTGCTGGGCTTGGGACCCCGCTGCGCTTTATGGATCCCCACCCAGGTAGCCTTTTCGACTGGAAACCAGCGAAGGAAAACACATTACAAACTTTGGTATGGTAGTATTTCTGCCTTTGAATGGGGGAGCCTCCCGTTCATTCTGCTAAAGGGACACCCGCCTGACGGTCCCTCTGCTCTCTCTGGAAGGACCTCCGGGCTCCTACCTACGAGGCGAAAAAGGAGCGGCTGCCTTCGCCTGGCTATATATCTCTGTTTTTAGCACGTCGCCAGTTTCGTGGCAGAGGAGCCTCGCTGCTGGCCCAGGGCGAAGAAGCAGCAGGAAGGAAACGGGGGAGGGCGAGAGACCCGACCGGTGGGGAGAGCTCAGCTCTGCCAGACCCTGCGCGATGCTCGTCTCCCTGCAAGGGCCCACACAGCCCCGGGAGGCAATAGGAAGCGAGCAATCCGAGGGGCTTGCTCAGGTTGGTCGAGGCCGGCGAGGCTAATCCAAACAGCCCCGGTTGGGCTCGTTGTGAGGTCCGCAGTCTAGACAGAGCCGGTGACTCCGGCGGCTTCTTATCTCTCCTCGGGATCGGCGCTCGGGGAGACTTTCTTCCCAAGTCCCCGGCAGATCTGGCAAGGCCGGGGGGTGGGGTGGGGGGAGCCGCCACACCTCACAGACAGCAGGACAACAAACGCACCACCTGGAGGCTTTAAGGGCCGCCTTTATGGCTTTCCAGGGGGATGCGCGGCGGGGGCATGTTTCCAAACAGGTCCTACCGCCTGGCTTGGCTGCTTTGCTTTCCTTCCCTTGGATTGGTCTCGTCTCCAGGCGAAAGGGGTGGGGGTGCGATTGGGAATGGAGAAATTAATGAAAGAGATTCGTCCTTAAGTGGATTCCAAAAGCGGCGCTGTTAATTCGGTGCAAAGTCACACCCGAAAGGACAGATCCGTAGCAGGCCTCCCCAATAAAATGTCTGAGGGGGCTGCTCCCCCCAAGTTGATGGGAATTGCCATTCAAACAGTGTGCGTGCACCACGTCTTGTGATCAATTATGCAGGGCGGGACTTATCGGTCCCTCAATATTTTAAGTTGGGACCCTTGCCCCTCAACAGTGCGATCCACGGGCTGCTTAGGCAAGCCTCTTTAACCCCTCTTGGATTTAACCTCTGTTAAGGGGTCGGGGAAGTGTCACCATATAGCTCAGTGGTGGGGCAATTGCTCTGTACGCAGAAGGTCCCCATTTTCAATCCCTGGCATCTCCAGGTACGACTTGGAATATCGCCAGCCCGAAACCCCGGAGAGCCGCTGCCAGTCAGTGTGGACAATACTGAGCCCGATGGAGCAATGCTTCCTACCGTCCTGTGTTAAGCTGCGCTTCCTGGAGCTGCGCGCATTTGAGGCGTTGCGTCTATTTAATCCTACACACCCGGGGCGGCGACTCCCCATTGGAGTCCATCATCTCTGACTACTGGCCATGCTGGCTGTTGCTGATGGGAGTTGGGAGTCCAACCACACCTGGAAGGCCACAGGGTCCCTAGCCCCACCAGTGCACAACTTACAGGGGAGTAAGAATAACTGCACTCAACGCAGCTGAGTTGATATATGTAGGTAGATTTCCTTCTAAATTCATGGATCGGGTGCCACGAGGCCGATTTGTCGCTTAGGGGGCAGCGCCGATTTAAGGACTAATAAATACATGGGAGGGAAAAGATCTGGGAGGAAAGAAGACCGACCATAGCGCCTACCCCCCGCCACTTCCTTCAAGCACACAACCAGGTTCTCCTCCCTCCCTCCACCTCTTTATTTTCCTTTCTTGGGTTCCTTATTTGCTTTCAAGTTTTGCTGAGGGAAAGAAACGTCAGCTCCTCCTTTTACATCATTTAAGTGGCGATCGAAACAATTCAATTAAGGGAGAGAGGACGTCCGGTTAGAGAGAGAGCTCTTCTCTGGTAACTGGAAATTGCGTTTCTCTGGATGAGCCTCTTTTATCCTGAGGCTGAGGATATTGCAAGCTGCTGAGTGCGTTGGAAGCAGATAAGATCAATAATAACATATTTGGTTTGTTTTGTCTTGCTTTTTTCCTTTTCTTTCTGACTTCAGTAGCAGCGTCGCCTTTGACCAAAATAATAAAAAAGAGATTTATTTATTTTTAAAAATAAAAGGACTGTTTGGGTGATTTGATAGAGGAGTAGCACAATGTGCTAAGATTTGCCTCCCTGCCTTCATAGAATTGTAGAGTTGGAAGGGACCAGGAAGCCACTACCCTTGGGCTTGAACCCACAACCCTTAGATCAAGAGTCGTATGCTCTACTGATTGAACCGTTCTAGTCAGGTTATGTCTCGGTAGCATCTGGCGATGCCACTGTGCCAGTTTTTTGGTGTCACCGAAGGGTGGCCAATGCTTCTGAACATTGGTAATGAGTTCTATCCAGACTAACAGTGTGATCCTAATAACGTCTCCTCAGAAGTAAGTCCTATTAGATTCCCATGCATTGGCGATGTCACAGTGAAACCAATGGGACAAGACTTTAAGTCCCATTCATTTTAATGGGATTGAACTATAACTGAGATGGTGTACACCAAACTCTCATGGAGAGTCAGTTTGATTTTCTGTTTTAGACACCTGTGTATATGGTGGACACCAAATAGGCACCCCCTTGTGGGGAAGAGAATGGTAGTGTTTGTTGAAAAAACCAGAGAGATTGTAGAGGAGGGGAGAAGGTCAGTACCAAAGCAGAACGTAGCCCAAGGTGGTTTTACATGCACCTAACACAAGGCTGGGCAACCTTTGATTCTCTTGAAGGCTGCATTTACTTGGGGTCAATTAACTGGAGGCTCTATGCTGGTAATGGAAAAGCTGAGGATGGATAAAGTCTGAGACAAAAAAAATGTTCCAAATTAATTAATTCAGAACAAAGATTTTCAGCTTGAATTCCCAACCCTATGCAAGTCATCTCAGAATTATTATTATTAGGTTGTTTTCAAGTACCTTCTACTCCGAGGTGATCCACTGAAGTTAATAAATATAAGTTAATAATGGTGATTAATTTCAGTGAGTCTACACAGAGTAAAAAGTGGCTGAAAACAAGACACTGAAAAATAGTAGTAATAGCAATAATAATTATTCCATTTATTAATTGCTTGCTACAAAAGCAATCTCCAAGTGACATACAATTTTTTAAGAGCATAACATACAAAAGAGGAATACAATATAAATACAGTATAATAAAAGCCAAACAATAACCCATAAAACAAACCCCACTAAACAGCAGCAAAAACTTCAGCAACAAAAACATATGAACTGTTGACAGCAAAGTCAGGTCTGATGGAGTTAGTCTCAAATAAGCATTCAGACTGTTGTTATGACAACAGTACTGGTACAACAGGCCCATACTAAGACTGTTCTGGAAAGGTAGTAGAAGAAATTCCTTTCAGATTTTTGTGTGCTATGCACGCACGCACGAACACACACAAGCACACACACTATGTTTGATGTCTGCCAATTTGTTCTCAAACAACTGGGACACAGAGTCATACAACCAAGTTGTACAATCAGGGAAGAAGTAAAGCAAACAATCATTTACCAACATGACACTAACCTAGTTTCATTCACTAAAGGCAATAAAATAACGGAAAATTAAATTGATGGCAGAGTTATCAAAAAATGAACCATGTGGTTTGAAGGCACATGATCTGGCCAACTTGCTAGAGCTAAGCAGGCCTAAATTCAGTCAGTGCCTGGATGGGAGATGGCTTTTGGCTATCATGCATGCTGCCATATGTTTGAGAAAATTAGGGTCCACCATAGATTATATTCAAATCATTGGACTGCACCTCTTCAGACTTACCTGGGAGTAAGCCCTATTAAACACAATGAGACTGACTTCTGAGAATAGGACTGTGCTGTTTCTTCATCTTCTACTTTTAAATCCCACTATGAGTTCCATCTTGGAATAAAATTAGTTGGCATGGTAAAATCCTGCCTAAGACTGCAATCTTATACCCATCTACCTGGAAGGTGATATTCAGCTGAAACATTGAGCTGAATATCACCCATCAAAGGACAACAGTAGAGGATGGTTATTGCCTTCATGTCTTTTAAAACATATTTATATTTTATTGAAATTGTTCAGTGGACAAATAAAGTGAAAGATATGCAAAAGCAGAAACGAAAAGGTGCTCAAAACTAATGCAATACGATATATAAGTAATGTTATTATCCCATTGAGTATACCATCATTAACAAGTCACTATATTGTTTATAAATGCATTCCAAATATCATTATATTTATCCATACACAATCTGCATCCAAAAGCCATCCATTCCTATGGTGCAAGATTCAGCAGATCAAAGCGGGGCATAGTATTATCCTTCCAATAAATCAATATCAGTCTTTAGGAAGAAGTAAGAGCATGAAGAGTCTGTCTATGTTGACCAGTTGTCAAACCTCATATAACTGGTATGTGGTTTAGGACAACATCTTCTGACAATTTTACCCCTCCCCCCTGCAATAGTATTTATACATCCTAATATTTTTCTCCAAAAATTCATAGGCTTTAATGTCTTGGTGGTGGTCTTCCCAGAAACATTTGACTGGGCATTGTGAGAAACAGGATGCTGTATTAGATGAACCTTTGTTCTGTCCCAACAGTATTCTTCTAACAGTCTCAAGCATTCTTTAGGAGTACATATATTTTTGGCCAACTACCCAGTTTTACATATTGCATGACCAGGAGTTTGGGATGGGTTGAAGAACCAGGGATATTTCCTATCAGCTGCATAAAACCTCATTCTTCTTCCCTGCATCCTGTGAAAGATAGCCCAAATTCTTCAGCACTAGAACAGGAGCAAGGGACCATTTTGCCTCCACAGGCTACATCCTTATCCGGATCTACCTTGCAAATCAAATTGCATAGGTTGGTGGAGTTACGCACCTGTCAGTCAACTGATGTTATATATGATGGCAGGTGATTTGGAGCTCTGAAGTCTGGAAGCTGGGATGTCAAAGCACCTTGCAGTTGTAGTCCAACAACATCTGGGGACCCACAGGTTGAGAACCACTGTACTAGAGGATACTGGGTTTTGCTTTTGTCTCAATGGGTGTATGAATGAGCCCTGGACCTGTGTGTTAGGTTTGCACACCAAAGGCGCTTATCATAATCAATGAAAGGGGGGAGGAAATTTTGCAATGTTACTCCAGTTATTATGAGATGCAAAAAGCAAGCAAATGTAATATTACAAAATTATTATTATTATTATTATTATTTTGCAATTTGAATATATCCAGAGCAGACCCCTGAACCTTGCTGTGCACCTTTGCCCACCTGAAAAGTTAGCCTCTCCCCTGAAATCTGAACTGGTGTCTCTGCTCTCAGTTTAATGAGGTTGTGAATATAGCTGTCAGGTTTTGATAGCATTCTAGTCACAGAAAGCAGAGCTAGTACATTACAGCAGAGCTGAGTAAGGGCAGCTTGGCAGAGACCAATTGCATTTGCCTCCAGAATTTTATGTACTCCTTAACTGCCTTGTTAAACACACACAAAGTCACAGAGCCAACTCTTTGAAGAGAGAAGCATTAATTTTTCCTAAGGAGAGCGCATATAGCAGAATCTCAGGCATATTTGCTCAGAAGAAAGTTTCCCTATGTTCAAGCGACAAGTGTGCCTGGGATCACACAGTTACAAAACCATTTTTTCTGCTATGCCACAGCTCATTCCTGAAAGATGTTGCCTTTGATAAGAATATAACATTTCTGAGAGCATGCGAAGTGTCTTTTCTTTCTCGAGTATTGAATGGCTACAGCCAAGCCCTCTCCTCAGTATAATTGATAAAAAGTGTGGGACTCCATGGCAAATGGGCATGGGATAGAAATTTGATGCAGCTGCTAAACAAGCGAATATTATCTTAAGGTGCATTAATAGAAGCAAGGTTTTCAATAGAGCTGTGCATAGGTCCCCCCCCTCCCCAGTACAGTTTGGAGACTGGTCTGGACTTCAGTTTAGTCTCAGCCCTGGCTGATCTGGTGGTCAACCTAACCCAGATCTGGGCCCTAAATAAATTTGGAGGGTGAGCTGGTGAGCAGAGAGTGCAAGCCTGCTGGGTGCTGCTTTGGTAGCACATTCCCATGTCACTTGTAGAGGCTCCCTGTCTCTTTTTCTCCTTCTCCTCCCACTACCTGATTGCCCCACTTTCTGAAAGCCCCAGATTGCTCTGGGTAGCATGACCTGGTGTGATCTGTAATGCCTCATTTGGACTCAGCCAAAGCCCAGTTCTGTCTCAATCAGCCTGATTCAGTTTAGGCTTGAGCAGTGCTTTCCCCCTCTAAAAAATGTTTAGGGGTGCTCTCATTTTGATTCAAGAAAACCACCATTTTAGAGTTCAAATTGGGGAAAATAAATACAGTAAATGGACAAAAGTACGAAGATGCATTACACTGGGAAAGGAAATGAAGCCGCCATTGGAGGTGGTAATAACGAAACTGACCCATCACCGTGCTAGATTCCAACTCCTGCTTAACACATTAAACACTCAGGAAACACAGTGATAGGAAAGGAGGTTGCCATTGAGGTAGCAATGGAACTGATGATTCACTGTGCTAGAGAAGAAACTTTTTTTTTGAAAAAAAAATAGTTTCTTCTCCCGTTAGATTCACAAAATGTTTAGGGGTACATGTACCCCTGCATCCCCCCAGAAAAAAAGCACTGGGCTTGAGCTAAATCTGGTGCACACATTTAGCTCTGCTGGTGCACTGCTGTTCAGTTCATGAGAAGTAATTGTTGTTCCACTCTGTTGGGTTGGGTGAGACGACCTCTAAGGCTGAAATCCCAACCCCTTATTTCTGAGCAGACATGGTTAGAATTGCACAGTAAGGTCCATTCCTTCCAACTGAAGCAACGTTCTATCATTTTCAACCTGGAACATCTAGGCAGATAAGAGGCATAGTCCAGTGAGATATGAAAGATTGTTGTGCAAGAACAGAGGGGTGGTTGTATTCTTGCTTTCAGTACTTCTTTTTTAAAAAGAAATTTTAAGAATTAAGCTCATTTCAAAATGAAGGAAAATGACTCTCTATATGATCTGAACTCAACAACTATTTATTATTTGGATATATCCTCTAAAGAGATTGAAATATCCACTCATCTTTGAGAGGAATATACTGGAGTGCAGGGGGTGGGGATGGAGAGAGCAAATGATATGAAACCTTTTGAACACACAAGAATCCAGACCACAATCCAACCGAAGTTATGCACTTTTAGGCTGAAATTCTACATGCACTTACCTGGTAGTAAGTCCCTTTGAACCCAGTGGGATTGTTCGCTAAGCAGACTCATAACATTGTAGAATTGGAAGGGAACCCCAGGAACATCTGGCCCAACCCTGCAATGCAAGAATCTCAACCAGATCATATATGACATATGACTATCCAATCTTTGCTGAAAAACCTCCAAGGAAGGAGACATGTAGAGAGCTGCACTCTGAAAGTCCCAGATTCAATGGAAGTTAACCACATCTTTATATCATTCCCTTTGGGACCAAAAGGACTGAAAAGTCTTTAATTTTGCCTGAGAGGGGGCTCAGTTTGTGTGTGATCTCCTCCCTTCCATAACATTTAGCTATATAACAAAATCAGGGCTTGAACCTTCAGGAGTTCAGTCCTAGTGTGTCTGTTCCAAGATCCCCAACCAATCTCAAGCATTTATTCTCACCAATATGAAATCATGAACCCAGCGTAGTGTGAGGTCCTGGTTTTGCTATACTGTTTGGTGAATTCCTAGTGTTTCCATTTTCTTTTCTTTTAAGATATACAGTATTTTATATCCACTCAAGTTCCATTTCAGAGCTTTCCTGAATAGCCACTGTAACATGAAATACTTCTAAAATTGACCTTTACCTTTGAAGTTGTGAGGATATTTAAGGAGATGGTGTAAATACAGTCTTGTTTCTTTTTCCCAAAGAAAGTTTCTTTCACGGTCCCTCTAGCCCCAGTTTCCCCCTCCTTTTTCTCATGGGTAGAACTTGCTGTTTATTTTGATTTGTCACAAATACTAGGTGTTGTTTGAAAAGTGTTAAACGTAGCAGGCCTGTACAGATAATGTGAGACAGGTCACTGGGCATGATAAACAGTAAGATATGGTGGGAATTAACCTGAAACGTTTAGGGAGCTTCCTCCCCCCACCCCACCCCCACCCATGTCTGCAGCCCATCAGTTAAGGACACTGTAAATATAGGGCACAGTTTATAATTAAGACAATGCTTTAAAAATAAACCCCAGTTTGTAAGCCAAACATGCATTTGAAATGTTTGGTACCAAAAGCCCAAACAGGACTACCCATTCTTACAAGGAGCTGAGGTTACTGTACACATAATTTCATGGCATTCACTGACCTACATGTGTGAATTGGAGACTGACCTGACCATAGAGGGTCAGCACTGATTTGGGGTCAGCGCCATTCCAGGAGTGACCTACAAGTCCATTCTCCCACACTGCTTTCAGTATGGCTGGCTTTCTTTGGTGAACTTTCTGAGCAATTCCACTGCCCCAAAAGTTGAAATCCATCATGTGACAAGAGGATGTAATTTGTCATTGAATATACATATGCTACATATGGATGTAAATTTGAAAAATAATAATACTATAATTCAAATAGAAATGGAATGCATCTTATTATCATGTAGAAGGCTATGACCTCTGTGCCTGTTCAGCCTGTTGCCTAGGTGCTGACGGCTGATAGACAATGTGAGGGCCCCTGCTCTCTCTTCTTATGTATGTTTCTTTATCTTTAAACCAGCCCATTTCAGACTAAGGTTGCATACACACTAATCAGTTCGTAGCACAAAAATGTAGTTTCCCTCAATCTAGAGTTGCTGGTGCTTTTCCTCAACACATTACTTTCAACTCAAATCTAGTCCAGATCCTGAAGTCTACAAGGGTAAGTATGGTTACCTGATACACATTTGAAAACCCTTCCCTTGACAAGCTTATCCATATGTGTTCCTCCTTGCACATACCCCAAGTGAATCAAGAAGGAAGCAGTGATTGTGATCTTGATATATGCCCACCCACACTGCAATTGGGCAGGTGTAGATGCCATGGCTGAGACCACCTACATCTGTTTCCATCTGTTGGACACACTGCAGGTTAATGCAGAATCCATCTGCCAAGAGATTTATTTTTTGGAATGAAACCAGTTTCTGAAGAAGCAATTTTCAGGGGCTGGCTTTTAAAAATTATTATTATTATTATTATTATTATTATTATTATTATTACTACAGCAGATCTAGATTGTGGAAGGACTGCAAAGTAAAAAAAAGAGTGCTCAGTGTTTGTGTGTTTTTAGTACATTGAGATGCGGGGAATATTGGGTTAGTTTTCCTGATCAGAGTGCTAGTGCTTCTGTTCCAGTTTTAAATACTCCTTTCACACTGCAGTGTTGCCAGTGCCAGATTTACGTATAAGCTAAACAAGCTACATCTTAGGGTCCCACTCTCTTGAGGGCCCCAAAAAAATTTAAAGGAAAAGAAACTGGATGAGCATTCCCAAAATATAAGATAAAAAACAAATAAAATAAAGCTTACATACAGCAACAGTGTTTTGTGTTGTGTAGGCTCCTATGATGTAAGTAATGGGCCCCGCCTGCTAGCCTGCTCCCTAAAATATCACTGGTTTGCTCATTTCTATATATAGGGTGCCTACATTCTGCACGGACTAGTTGCATGGCAACATGCAGATGGCTTTAGATACCTATTAGGTCCATAAATTTTCATATAGCATATTCAACACACAAAAAACAACAATTTGTTGTTGACAAAGCACAGCTGGACATATAAAGGGCCCCATTACCTTCATAAGTTTAGGACATCATCAAACTTAAATCTGGCCCTGCCTGTTTCATTATGAAACTGTGGCTTTTTGAGCATGACATGCTGGCTTTTTTACCAGCATGTCATGCTAAATTTCATTCACACCATTGGGTGTGGTGTGGCGCAGGAATAAACATCATCGGACATTGACACCACTCTGTGCTTTCTGCTTACGTATTCTTTCCTTGATTCACCTATGAGAATGGCAGGAAAGGACTGTGTGACAGTATATGGCCTCAAATTTTGTCACTTTACTCATACCATTATTTTCAGAGTTGATAGGGTTGCAAATGGATTATATCTGGGACCATTTAATTTGGAAATGAGCACTAAACCTCCATTGTATTCTGCTAGATTTTCAAAAGCATTGTATGAAAGCTCCAATATAATGCAGAAATTAACAGATAGGGACACACTGGGGAAACAGAATACATTGCTTTGTGATTCCCATCACCTTTTATTGTGAGTACCTCCCACTCCCACTGCTGGCGTTTGAAGCCAAGTTCACATGGTGTGAGCCGCAACCCATTTGTATCCTGCTGCTGCTGCTGCTGCTGCTGCTGCTGCAAAAAATACTCTTCTTTGATGCACTTTACACAAAACCAACTTCCAGTTGGTTAGGAAACAAAAGCCATGGTTATGTTCTGGTGTGAACAGTTCGCGTGGATGAATACATGTGCGCACATGACAGCTTCACAGAATTGGAGTTCAGCACATGGAAACAATTTATCAGGTAAGACATGCCTGGCCCTACTCTAGTGTGAACAAGGATGGAAGAAAGGAACTCGAAAAGGGAGCAAGGGGGAATGTCCTCCCCATGTTTCAAGCTGTTAATGTGAAATACTGTCCATCAGTTTTTTCAGCCCCAGACCCTTGTCTGCTATTCCAGTTTATATTAGAGACTTGGCATAAGTAAAGGTCATTCAGGTCGGTGCTTCCAGCTAGCAGCCCATGGGCACAGGTAAGGATCCCAATGAGCAATATAGTGGCTTCCAAGAACAGAGAAGGCATTAAGTCCCTATCACACTTAACTTGGAGCTCAGGGTTCATCCATATTTAACTTTTCCACTTCCCAGGCACTGATCCATGCTTTAAAGCGCTGTGTCCAAGTGGTTTTCTTTTTCTTTTCTTTTCTTGCTCAGTTGCTTTCCCCAGGAAAACCTACTCTTTAACGTTGAGTTTGAACAAATGGGTTTCCCTCGGATTGCTGTTTGCTCTGAATCAGCGGTAAAGAGCGTGGTTGTCAGAGGAAAGGAAAAAGGAAAAGGAAAAAGGAAAAAGAGAAAGCATGCAGTCATGGTGCTTTAAAGCATGGACCTGTTCCTAGAAACACAGTGTGAAAGGAAGTATGGATGAGCCCCAAGTCCTTTTGGGACATACTGGGACTTCCTTCTGAGCAAATTTTCTTAGGGTTGCATTGCACATAAATGTGTGTGAAGTGCTATGAACATTTAAAGGGAAGCCCTGTACATGCCAAATGAAACCACCTACCTTTTATTTCAAATCCATCGTGAGTCACCCTGAGCCTTTAGAACAGGTTGGACTAGACCTCTGAGTAAACAATTGAAACAAATAATAAAGTCTTGCTTTCCTTATGTCCCTATTAGAGTTGCAAAGCAGGCTTTTTGATCCTCTTAGACAAATTTGTTCCCTTAAATTTGCATAAAAATGTATGTCAAGTTTCCATCTCAAACAGATAAACATGCCATGTCATCTAACCTTGTTGGCCAATCGGTACATTACTAAAGAGCAATTTGTTTGGGGGGAAGTAATTAGAAACATGAGCCAACCTGCCAAAGGACTGAAATGCTGTGGAACAAAACAGGTCCTGGGCTTCTGGTTTGTAACTCTCCCAAAGAGGCAATTGGATAAATTGGTGTACCACAAGCAACATATAAATCAGCGCATTTCATGCTACTTGCCTGCATACTGATTTAGAGGGAAGCTGAAAATCATTCTTAAGTTAAATAAGCAAAGGGAATCTGATCAAACACCAGGGATGACCGTGCTCTTTAATTTACATTGCAGGGTCAGTTCAGTCCAGGGGAGAAAATATCCCAACCAAACAGCTTGGATAAAGTCAGTTTATAGGCCTGCTGCATGCATACTTTCATGACTGATGCTACAAATTCTTCTAAGCTTTGAATGCATGCTTTTAAAGTGGAAGAATACGATGAACTAGCAAAATGCCTGCTTTGTTATAGTAAGTGGGCTGTGTGTACTGAGGCAGCAGTGCCAGCAAGAAGGAGTTGGAGCATCACTCAGCAGAGGGACCAGCAGAGTCCACAAACGCAACAGCACCAGCCTACAACATGTTAATGTAACTGAAGTAATCCATACATATCCACGTAAAGAGCTCCCTGCTCTCATAAGGTAAGTCCAGACTCGAAAAATTTACCTATACTGGCATATAGAAGGGGAAATGGAGAATGGCTGTATGTGTCCTGCTAACAAGGGCTCCATGGCGTGTGTGGAGGTGAGGTTTTGGCTTTGTCACTTTCATGACCCTGGCACCAGATTCCCCTTCTGCAGGGAATGAGGCTGGGGATTTGGACTGAGGGAACGAATTGTCCTCATGGCCGGTCCCAGATGAGAAGAACCAATCAAAAGCACCTGTACAAGGGACTGCAGACTATTTTACATGCGTTTTCTTTAATGCAGTAAAACTAAAAACTTTTGGAGCCACATCTTAGATAATATCAAACAAATAACCAAGTAGGAAATCCCAAAGAACCCATAAAATGTACTTTTAGATTACTCAGAGGGTTATATTCAAAATATAGTCATTGAAATGATGACTGTCCTGCTAAGAGCAACTAAAATGTAAATTTTAGCATATTGGAATCCCCCCCCCACCCTGCTGACTGGTTTTGGGGACATAGCAACACTGTATAAACTTACTTACTTATAATATTATGCATTACTTATAATGTAATGCAAGAGAACTGTATTATATTAAAATAAATTTATTGAAAGGTGGGTGACTTATTTTATTTTTGGAATGAGAAAGTTTGTGAGGATGTAAAACCACACTCTATTTGTTTTGGCTTAAAGGGAGGAGAATGTGTGTGTTTTACATATTATTTGTATCTTTTTTATTTTACTGTATTCCCTCCCTCCCTCTATAGACTCCTAAAGCAAGATCACCTCCTTTAAATGAAGAGGCTTCTGTCATTCGAAACAGGCTTACTCTGAGGATGACTGCTGCTGAAACAACATGAGAGCTGCTCTCATGGAATATCCAGTTTAAGTCCTTCATGGAGCTGTCCAGGGTACTACTGAAGTCTCACCTCTTCTGAGCTCACTAATCAAAACAGAACAAGCACAACAGTGTCCAAGTGTAGTGCATTATTCTTTTCCAATAGGAATAAATGGAAACCCCTCAGAGGCATGCTCTGTCAAGTATGTGCACTGGCCCCAAGTTTTGATTATCAGCCAAAAAAGCAGGGAGAAAGTACTGCAAACAAACGTGAGCAAGAGAGGTTCTGCTGGATAAATGAGAGGGGAAAGAAATGTGTTTCTAGGGAACCTGAAAACTTTCACCGAGCATATAGCCCCCAAATGCTCGATCCTGTCTAAGAACAACAGAAATTAAGAGACATTCTCATGCAGATCTGACTACTAGGAGCAGAGGAAACTGCCTGTACTGTAGTAGTCCACATGTCAATGTAGCTCAGTATTGTCTGCAGCGACTGGAAGTGGCACTCCATGCTTTCAGACAGGGACATTCCTAGCAGCTCTACCTGGAGATGCCAGAGGCTGAAGCCAGTACCTTCAGCATGCAAAACAGATGCTCTACCACTCAACCACAGCCCTACCCAGCAGTGGCAACTGGTAGGCCAATCCCTACTCTCTACCTTATTTATATTCTGGGAAATTCTGAGCAGACAATAACAAAAGGAGAAAGAATTGTAGCAAAGTCAGCTGAGATCAGAGAAGTGAGCATAGGACTGGCAATTGGCCACCCAGTCAGCTGTCTTTATGGACAGCTTTCCATACCTGTTTCTGCCATTTTGTGGACATCTTCTTACAGATGGACAAGTTATGAAAAATGGATGGAAGCCAACTGGTCGTGCCCAGCAAGATGACTCAGTGTTGCAATATAATTGCTTGTGAGTGAGACACATCTCTGAATTGTCAGCATCACTTGGGAGAAGTAAGACACATTTTTGTATTTACCTCAGCTCATTGATTTCAGTTCTTCAGTTTTTTGGTTTTTTTAAATGCCCCAAACAAAGACCTTTCTTAGAGCTATTAAGTTATACCATGGACTAACTACATTTCTGATTTCTTTTCCATTTTTTTAAAATGTAGAGCATTAAAAGCATTTTGGGATATTAGGGGCTGAGGAATTTGTCCTTTAAAATTCCACTTGATGCAACCATGTCATGCAAGGTCTTAGGATCAGCAGCTTTTTAAAAGATGGGTTACGTCATTTTGAAATGAATGAGTTTTGCTCTTTTCTGCTTTTCTTAAACATTTACTCAACAACATTTCTAAAACCCATGGTAAGGAAGGACACAGCAGTGAGAGACTGCTGCCATTTTTCTTCAACCAGTCCTTGCTTGGTAACTGTCAAATGCTAATAAGCATTCTTTTTCTCTTTTTTAAAAAATACGAACTGCACTGTAGAGAAGAATTTTCTGCCTACAGTGATCCAGAGAATGATTTTCCTTTAAATCACCAGCCCATGTACAGAATACCAATCATATTCACTGCATTGATTTCCATTCTGCACATGGGAACCAGCTGCACTAGCCCTCTGGTAGTTGCTTCTAGGACCCTTGAACATTACCCTCTCTGGGAGAACAAGCCTGTCATTGACCTTTAAGCATCCTGCTGCCTTCAGCTACAGTGCTGTTGTAAGATTCAAATGCCAATCCAGTTGACTTCTGTATGACTACCAGGATGGTGGGCTCCATCTTGGCTTCACAGAGCAAAATGTCTTGGGGCAGCCCTGGAATTTAGAGGTATACTACCTCTGTACAGAGGGATGCGGGTGGCGCTGTGGGTTAAACCACAGAGCCTAGGACTTGCCAATCGGAAGGTTGGCGGTTCGAATCCCCACGATGGAGTGAGCTCCTGTTGCTCAGTCCCTGCTCCTGCCAACCTAGCAGTTCAAAAGCACGTCAAAGTGCAAGTAGATAAATTGGTACCGCTCCAGCGGGAAGGTAAATGGCATTTACCCACATTTACCAGAAGCGGCTTAGTCATGCTAGTCACATGACCTAGAAGCTGTATGCCGGCTCCCTTGGCCAATAAAGTGAGAAGAGTGCCACAACCCCAGAGTCGGTGACAACTGGACCTAATGGTCAGGGGTCCCTTTACCCTTTACCTCTGTACAAGGCATCTGCAAGCATTGCTAGGAAAACAGCCATCTCCCACTATTGTGCACATCTTCAGCACCTCCTTTTCAGAGCCTCTTCGCTGTTGTGAATCGTGTCTCTAGCAAATTAAGAATTAAAACACATCCACACAGCTTATTTGTGACAAGTGTTAAGCAATCTTTAATCTTTCATATAAACATGCCAGGATTAATTGCTAGTTTCACTCAGGAGCTGTCAAATGTTTTGTAAGATATTTTTTTCCCCAATTTATCAAATTCAAGAATTAGTTCAGATACACTTTTGTGGAGCAAAACATCTGCTTCGATGCACACATCACAATCACTAATGTGTGTAATGATGGGGTTGTGCTGCATTTATCTCACTAAGAAAATTAAACTCCAAAGCAACGAAGTTGGTGGCTGACTAAATGACAGTTCTTTCCCCCTCCTCCCTGCTTTTTTTTTTATTAAAAAAACCCTTACCATTTCTCCATCAGAAAACAAACCCAAGCTTGTTGCACCAGCAGCAAAATATCACACAAATGGATAGTATGTTTCAGCCTGTTAGCTCAGTCAAAATGTTTGAAGTCAAAATAACTATAGAGGCAATGAGTGTAGAATTCTTCTCCATTAGTTCTACTTACTTTGAGTAGGCTAGAGGATTTATGGCTGCAACAACTCATGGTAGCAATTTATTACCTCCACGTACAGCAGGAATATTTATTGATTGATTTAAAATGTTATATGCCGCTTGATTACAAAAAAACAAACAAACAAAAAACAGACCCTCAATGCAGTTTACAAAAAGAACAAAATAATGGAATGATCAGTAAAAACAATTATTTAAAACATTCTGAAATAATTAAAATGACCTGGAGCCCACATACCTGAAAGTGTACCCCTCTGTACTCTATATCAGACTACTTGTGCTCCGAGAACAGTGGAAGGTTTCTTCATTTCCCACCATCATTCAGTGGTGATACGGCATAGATTCTTTTTTGTGTGGCAGTTTCCCTTTTGTGGAATGCCCTCCCACTACAGGTGCATCGGGTTATTGATATCATGTTTGTGCCGAGAGAGCTTATTTGCTTATTCAGGCTTCCTTTAAGTGACCATTTTAGTCTTCTTCTCGGGTTAGATGTTTCTACTCAACTTTTGTTTAATTAAAAACATCTCTCTGTGTGTAATATGTGTGTTTGTCGACATATATATAAAATCCCAATCTCTTCATGGTTTTGTCTGTTTTCTCTGGACTCGGTGACACCTTCTGCATCCAAAGAAGGAAATAAAAGGGAAAGATAAAGGACCCCTGACAGTTAAGTCCAGTCACGAATGACTCTGGGGTTGCAGCCCCCATCTCGCTTTACTGGCCAAGGGAGCCAACGTTTGTCCACAGTTTTTCTGGGTCATGTGGTCAGCATGACTAAGCTGCTTCTGGTGAAAACAGAGCAGTGCATGGAAATGCCATTTACCTTCCCGCCAGAGCGGTATCTATTTATCTACTTGCATTTTGACGTGCTTTTGAACTGCTAGGTTGGCAGGAGCAGGGAGCGAACAACAGGAGCTCACCCCGTCGCGGGGATTCAAACCGCCGATCTTCTGATCGGCAAGCCCAAGGCTCAGTGGTTATACCACAGCACCACCCTCTTCCCAAAGAAAGGAAATAATCTGATCCTAAACCTCTGCTGCCTTGTGGGATATCTTTGGAAGAAAAGGCTAAGGAGTAAACCCTACACAAAGCTGTAGTAGAGTACTTAAAATGGTTGTATGCCTTGTATGCCTCCTTCTGGCAAGTCCTGCAGCCAAGCTGATGCCAAACGTATTGCTCTGCTTTCCTTTGGAGGCCAAGAGGGGGGTATTGTTGTCTGGCCATGCACACTGCCCAGGCTTGCACCCTGAGAAGGTCATTTCAGTGATGCTAGCACATCGGTTTGACTTTACCCCCGGAGGCACACTCCATTGCCTCTCAAGACAGACAGATGTCATCAACAGCCATATTGGACCCTGCCCTGGTATCAGTACTGATGAAGTGCAGGCTATAAATGGTTCAAGCAAAGAAATAAGTGGAATGATCAGAAAAACAAAGATATACTAAATATTTCAGTTTTTAAACTATAATACCTGAAACCAGAGCTTTGTGCCAGACTCACAAGAAGAATTCTGTCACAAATGCTAATTTCCAGCTCCAGGCAAGAGAGACACAAGTGAATGTCACTGGCATTATGTATTTACTTAAATGCAGAATTTATATCTTGTGTTTGTTCAAAGAAACCCAAAGCATGACATTTTGGGTTGCAGTTTCACTGTATTATGTTGGTCTTTGTTGAAAAGCCACATAAAAGATAGACATTCTAGGATATTTATGTTCCCCTTGACTTCAGAGTGCATCACAGAACATAAGTTGCTCAATCTTTAATTCATTCTCACATGTGGACAATTTTTTACCCTCATGTGAAAGGCTAGCAACATGGAACTTGGGAAGGTTGAAGGGATTATTGAATCAAAGAATTGGAGTTGGAAAGAACCCCCTGCGATGCAGGAATCGCAACTAGAACATGCATGACAGCTGGTCGTCCAACTTCTGCTTAAAAACCTCCAAGGAAGAAAACTTCACCACTACCTTAGGGAGCCTGTTCCACTGTTGAACAGCTCTTACTGTCAGAAGGGTCTTCCTAATGTTTAGCTGGAATCTCCTTTCTTATAACTTGAATCCATTGGTTCAGGTCCTAGCCTCCAGTGCAATAGTTTTGTGCAATAGATTATAAAAGTACAAAATGCTTGTTGGTGGAAGGGTGTTGAGAATGAAAACATTCTAGCTCAGCATGCACATGTAGCACATTTGCTGAATGCATGATTAATTATGTCAGAATTTTCATAACAGAATCTAGATATACTGGAACCACAACCTGAATTCCACTTTTTTTGGAGGGAAGTCTAGCACAAATTGGTACCCTCTAACTCAGGGGTCAGCAAACCTTTTCAGCAGGGGGGCCGGTCCACTGTCCCTCAGACCTTAGGGGCGGACTATATTTTGAAGAAAAAAAATGAATGAATTCCTGTGCCCCACAAATAACCCAGAGATGCATTTTAAATAAAAGCACACATTCTACTCATGTAAAAACACCAGGCAGGCCCCACAAATAACCCAGAGATATATTTTAAATAAAAGGACACATGATACTCATGTTAAAACACGCTGATTCCCAGACCATCTGTGGGCTGGATTTAGGAGGTCATTGGGCTGGATTCGGCCCCCGGGCCTTAGTTTGCCTACCCATGCTCTAACTATTTTCAACTACAACTCACATCAAGCCCAGCCTGCATGGTCAATGGTCAAGGATTATTGGAGTTGTAGTCTGACAATATCTGGAGGGCATTAACTTGGGGAACAAATGGTCCAGTAGTACCCATCACTTCTTGAACCTACATTTGAAAGTCCTGATGAACTGCTGCAATATCAAAGAGAGCTTAAAGTAAAGAGCTTTTATTCATTTCTTCTACTGAGCAATTCTGATATTCTGATCCAATGGGAAACAATGCTCAAACTCCTGATTGCTTTACTACATAGACAGAAGAATGTCCTGAAGGAGCGTCTCCACCCCCATCGTTCAGCCCGGACACTGAGATCCAGCACCGAGGGCCTTCTGGCAGTTCCCTCATTGCGAGAAGTGAGGCTACAGGGAACCAGACAGAGGGCCTTCTCGGTAGTGGCGCCCGCCCTGTGGAACGCCCTCCCATCAGATGTCAAAGAGATAAAGAACTACCTGACATTCAGAAGACATCTTAAGGCAGCCCTGTTCAGGGAAGTTTTTAATATGTAATGCTGTACTGTTTTTAACACTGATTGGGAGCCGCCCAGAGTGGCTGGGGAAACTCAGCCAGATGGGCGGGGTATAAATAATAAATTATTATTATTATTATTATTACTTAGAGTATTCTTTGTCTCCTACTGTTCCGACATCTGTAGCAAACAGTGGGAAACTTGCTCATTTCAGATGCACACTTATAGGGGAAAAATAGATCTTCCATTTAGATGGGTCTTATTCTCAAAATTTCTTCCCCTACAATTTCAGAAATAGCTAGGCTTTTCAGGTGCTGTTGTAGCCTTTCTACAATTAGAAACAGAAATAGTTGGAATGGAAAGAATTCCTATTATTCAGATCACTTCCCTCTTATTATGAGCTATGAAACTGGGACAATCTTCAAAAGCATTCTGTAGCTAACAGAGGGAAATAAGAGCTATGCAGAAATTGCCAGTATGTTTTATATTTTGGATCACTGTATTGACTTGATTATCAGTTCTGTTGGCTGGAACGCATCAGCTCCTATTAATTTTTAGGCCCGGGATCTTCTTTTCATGGGAGAAAGAGAGGGAGAATTCACACGCATTTCCACTTCAATGAAGCACACAAGCATAATTTTGTTCGCCTCCTAGGAAGGGGAAAGTGAGGATAGCAGTGGCTGGTGTCCGTTGGGACTGGTTGGGTGGAAGGCTAAAAGACCAATAGTAGATAGAGCCAGACCCAATTACCAGCAGAGCCACCTAATTCTAGTTTTGTCCTTGTACTCCTCCCTGCTGATTCTTACAAGACGCAACACAGAGACCAAAGAGGAGGAAGCTGACAGACAGTACTTTGCCTTGGTCTGGTTGTAGGTAGGTAGGAAGGCAGGCAGGTGGAGGCAGGCTGAGGGTAGCTGGGGGTTAGTGTACCCTAATGAAGCAGCCTATAATTAATGAGGAGCAGAAACTCCTTTGGACCACCTCAGTCCTGATCCCACTGGCCAGGTGCAGTAAGCTTTATGTTAGCCCTGTCTCTAGACCTGATCACTTTAGCACTGAGTGGCAACCCTCTTGCCCGTGGGTTGAAGAGTATTGGATTAGTCAGTCACCCCTGACAGAGATTTGATTAGGAATATTTGGGAGGGGGTCCCTTCACCCACCTTGGGTCTGCCCTTTTTGCCTTCTCCACACTCCTTTTGATTTTGGATAGTGACCTTTGTTTGGCTGATTGGTTTAATTCTCTCAGTCACAGCAAGCAGTTAATGTTGGCAAGAATGGGAAAACTAAATAGGCCATCTCATGTAGGACCCTGAGGCACCTACATGGCAAGTGTATGCTGACTAACCTACCTTGCATTGCCAACTCACTTGAAGGATTGAGCAGATTAAGGTCCTTTGGATCCTGGTGGTTTCATCCTTCTAAGCACAGTGAGGGGGGAAGAGGAGAGACGTCAGGTGCTCCCTAGGCTCACCTTTGGATGCGGGAGCAAGGAAGGGCACAGATCAGTAACCAGTTGATCCGATGTTTGGAGCCAGGGTGCTACTGCCCTTGGGGAAGCTGGAGTTAAGCCCCCATCTCTCTCTCTTAGTTCAGTACACTCACTAGGATTGACTGCTGTTAATAAAAGTGGCTCATCAACCTGATTGCTACCTTGTGCCTTCTTCCTGGTGTGTGGAGACAACAAACTTCCTACTAGCTAAATAGTCTGATAGCTAAATAGTCAGATGACTAGTCTGATGGCTGCAGCTAAAGTTTGAGGAATCAATTCTTGCTCTTTGGGCTGCACTAACATTTTGCAATTTGTTTTCTGACAATTGCAGTAGAATATAACTACCACCCAATGAGAGAGAGAGAGAGAGAGAGAGAGAGAGAGAGAGAGAGAGAGAGAGAGAGGTTGCATCTAGGCATTGAGACTGGCAGTTTGATGAAGAAGAAGAGTTTGGATTTGATAGCCTGCTTTATCACTACCCGAAGCAGTCTCAAAGCGGCTAACATTCTCCTTTCCCTTCCTCCCTCACAACAAACACTCTGTGAAGTGAGTGGGGCTGAGAGACTTCAGAGAAGTGTGACTAGCCCAAGGTCACCCAGCAGCTGCATGTGGAGGAGCGGAGACGCAAACCCGGTTCCCCAGATTATGAATCTACCACTCTTAACCGCTACACCACACTGGCTTTGATAATATGATGTGTGTGTTTTGTAGCAATATTGACTACAAAATCAGAAAGTGAAATACCATCTGGGGAAGTGATTTGCCAACAGGGGAATTGGTGGTACATAAACCAAAAACCCATTGATTTAGATATTTACCGCTTGTGAAATGGTTATCTATAGGATACTGTGAAGATTCAGTCTTCATATGGTCTTTTGTAGCACAACATGCCTTCAAAGCAATTAAACTGCCCCCTAAGTAACTTTTTATTTTTAAGGATGCTGCTGCCTCTCTCTGCTCTATCTGGAGATGCCAGAGATTGAATCTGGGATCTTTTGCTCTACTGCTGAGCTGTGGTCCTTCCTAGCTCTGTATCGATAGAAGGGGAAATGGAAAAAAGTTGCATGTGTGATTTCCAAACTGATGTTTGGAATTCCCTGTGTTAAATGACGAGTACTATGGATTCCTATCCTTTAAAATCCTTTAAGGCAGGCAACCCCAAACTCAGCCCTCCAACTGTTTTGGGACTACAACTCCCACCATCCCTAGCTAACAGGACTAGTGGTCAGCGATAATTGGAAACTGTAGTCCCAAAACAGCTGGAGGGTTGAGTTTTGGGGTGCCTGCTTTAAGGCTAGAAAGATAAATGTAATGGTTGCATGTGTCTTTGTAAAAAATATATACAGCATGTTCATAATTTGGAATCTTCTACTTAATGGAGTTCTGCCCTTTGGAAGCAGAGAATACGACTACAGCTTTGAATGGCTGTACCTCCACTGGTGGTACAAGGACAATTATGGTGGCAATGGGCAGCCCTGGTCACTTCAATGGTGTGGTTACTCACCACAAGTCACCAGTTGTGTCCTAAACTATAAGACTGCTTCATAGTCTGGATACCCTTATCTCAACCACACACCCCACAAAACAAACTTCCTCTTTGTTCCTGAGGTTGGGAAGATATCAGGAAGATGGGAAGAGACTTGGATGGTGATGATGGATTGCCTTGTCTCCCAGGATGAACTGAGATAAGAGGAAGGTAGAGCTGCTTTGGGGCCTCTCTTTAGCTCTGTTGAGTGCTTGTTGGCTTCAGAAGAGTCTCTGAACCTCTTAGGAACTAACATATAATAAAAGCAGCTGCTCCCATATTAAATCATCTCTACATATTCACTTTTGCTCTCCATGCAAAACAGATGCTAGTTCTAGCTCTACAGTCTTCACACCTCAGCTGCCTATGATCAACTTGAGAATATCTCTAGGGCCTGAAAAATCAAAGCATATTCTTCCCATAAACTTCATGTGTACATGTGTTAAGTGTTGATCTAAATCCACGTTTTAGCAATTAGGCCATCACCGGTTAAGTGTTGTGTATTCTGATCTTATTCCCGCAGTGGGCATAGCATTGCAGCTTTAACTATCTATTTAACCATGACTACCTAATCTTGGTTTATCGTTTGTACATTGCTTATGGTTCGGTTCTGCAAAGAATGTAACTGTCAAGTCTTTAAATTAATCAATCAAAATCCACAGTGCTCAGTGATAATTGGATTTAGATCTGAAACTACATTCTAGTTTAATCTTTTCGCTCATATTTATGGCATGTTCTGTGATCAAATCTATGGGCAAAATACAGCTTCTTAATTTTTTTCCAAAGACAAATTTATTTCAATTTAAAGGACAAATCTTGCTGGTTGCAGGGCTACAAAGGGGCAAAAGAGTGGGAAAAGTTGTTATTGGCATCCGTCTGTCTCAGGACAATAGAGGAGTGTGCCTCTGTGGGCAAGGTGAAACTTTTGGAAAGTTGCAGTGGCTGTAATAATAATAATAATAATAATTTATTATTTATACCCCGCCCATCTGGCTGAGTTTCCCCAGCCACTCTGGGCGGCTCCCAATCAGTGTTAAAAACAGTACAGCATTACATATTAAAAACTTCCCTGAACAGGGCTGCCTTAAGATGTCTTCTGAATGTCAGGTAGTTCTTTATCTCTTTGACATCTGATGGGAGGGCGTTCCACAGGGCGGGCGCCACTACCGAGAAGGCCCTCTGTCTGGTTCCCTGTAGCCTCACTTCTCGCAATGAGGGAACCGCCAGAAGGCCCTCGGCGCTGGATCTCAGTGTCCGGGCTGAACGATGGGGGTGGAGATGCTCCTTCAGGTATACAGGAGAGATTGATGTGGGAGAGACATGTTTTGTTGCAGATGAAGGCCTCCAGTTGTGCTGCTGCAGATGCACCATGGCGTTTCTTCTCTCTTTACTCTTCCCAGCAGTCATGCCTCTGCATGCCACACTTTCTGTGCAATGTCAGAGCAGTGCCCCCCATGTGCTTGAGTTCCTATCTTCTGAAGAATCAAAACTTTATTAGCAAAGCCAACAGGCCACAGCTAGACAAGAATTAAAAATCTTCTGAAGGGTTTCTGATTGTGCAGAAGTGGTTTAGCTCTTCAGTGGAAGCTATGGAGATCAGGGGTGGGACAGGGGACACAATCCTGTACCCCTACGCTTATTCATCCCATGTGCTTTTGAAACACTCAAAGGGCCTTTTGCAGATATATGAAGATGAACTGGATGTATTTTGAAGCCAATAAAACTAGGCCATTATTCCTTATAATAAACTTCCACCACACTGAGACATCTCCCCAGTTTCTGGTTATAAGTCTCTAATCACAATCACAACCAAGCACAAGTTATATAAATAAAGTAAAAATAGCAACTCGGAGAATACCAATTAAAATCATTAGCAAATCTACAACAGCAAATTAACTAACATTGAATAATGAATCTGTTAATGTAGTTTAGCAAAATGCAAAACTCACAGAGCAAGTGAAGTCAAGAACCACAAATTTGCAAAAAAAATTTGCATTTGTGAACTCATGAAATTAATCTAATTAAATTATCTTTGAATCTTTCATAAATGTTTTGGCACAAGAACCACAAGAGCTGGTAATGAGACCATAAAGCAACATGGGAAATGAATTGGATGCTTTCTATTCATGAGTCATGCTTGCCATTTTTGATGGATTTGTATGCGATCCCCTTAATAAATTCATTTTGATTTAGTTTCTCCCGGAGCTTTTTCAAATATGTATAAAGAGCATGGGCCTGTTTGAGTTTTAGCTTAGCCTGCTCTCTGCTGCAGGGTAGGATAGGGCACATTCAGAGATGCAACCCCCTCCCACGCCTGTACTGCGAAGTGGAACAGATCAAGAAGTCACCAACCACAGACTTCTCAGAAAGTGTCACTAGCCCTCCTTGAACTCTAATGTTGTGTAACACTCCCTGCACCCACAACAACACTGCATGCAAAACTCAATGCAGGGTACAGAAATATTATTATTGATTTGTCAAGCTGAAGCCGTTAAGGGTCCAGTTGTAGGAGGCTGCATTCATTTCAGAAAGAATGAAAAATTAAACCAAATAGGGTTCATTCATTCAGTTCTCATTTGTCCCAAAACAAATGCTCAGAGAAATGAAGGGATACAAACGGAGACATGTTTCAGTACTTCCATTCATAACTATTTGTACTCCATTATACCATTCAGGGCATCCATTTGTGGGTTTTTAAAAAATCCTCCCAGTTGTTCTTGGTGTCCACTCCCCCCCCCCCCATTTTAAATTCTTTAGGTATCATTCTAGGACGTTTTAGGAATATAGTGCTGCTTCAGTGGGGCCAACCATTGCTTTGGTGGTGGCCACAGTTCCCTCCTCCCACAATGTCCTGAATGATGCAACATCACATTTTGTATAAACACCCATTGGAATGCTCTGGAACAGCTTTTCAGGGACTACAGGGGAAGGAGTAATAATAAAAAGGCCTCCATCCTTTCTCCAGGAATGACTGTCCTGTGACTGAAGTCTGATTCATACATAGTCTGGATTCTATCATCTCTCTCTCCCCCTTCCTATATCTATCTATCTATCTATCTATCTATCTATCTATCTATCTATCTATCATCTATCATAAAATATTCTGTCCTTTCTGACATACATGACTCCCAACCTACTGTTTAATCCTCACAACAATCCTGTGAGGCAGGCAGGCAGGCAGGCAGGCAGGTGGAGGATGACCCATTACAGTGGTGCCTCGCAAGACGAAATTAATCCGTCCTGCGAGTCTCTTCGTCTTGCGGTTTCTTCGTCTTGCGAAGCACGGCTATTAGCGGCTTAGCGGCTTAGCGGCTTAGCGGCTTTAGGAAAAAGGAAACAAACTCGCAAGAACTCGCAAGACGTTTCATCTTGCGAAGCAAGCCCATAGGGAAATTCGTCTTGCGGAACGACTCAAAAAACGGAAAACTCTTTCGTCTTGCGTGTTTTTCGTCTTGCGAGGCATTCGTCTTGCGAGGTACCACTGTATGTGATATGTGGAAAGTGTTTCTGACACTACAGAGTAAACTCATGAAAGCTTGCAGCTTTAACATTTTCTTCTTCTTTAAACAGCCTTAAAAAACCCACACCAAAACCACTAACAAAGAGCTAACAAAGAAACTTGCTTTTGCAAAGCGTAATGAAGTTGGGAGCTTAGTGTTTTACAGAAGAAAACAAAAACACCCTGTTTGAATGCTTTCCTGCACTTTGGGTGAATGCCAGCATTTTCTGGAGGAAGACAAGTTGGCAATTAGCCTAAACACTGGTGGGCTGGGGGTGGGAGCGTAATGGAATGTTCTGTCTCCTGGATTTATATTTTTTCAATGCCACCTTATTAATGTGTATATAATTGTTACTGCAACAGTCTTGAAAACACCAATCAGTAAAAGAGCTAATAATTACCGTGCTTGTAAGAGAAAGAGAACTAATTGACTTAACAGTATACTTCATGGGTAAGCTGGTATAATTAATTAAAAAAAGAAGAAAAAACCACCCTTATTTTAATGAGAGACTTGACAATATCGAAGTCAAGTGCCTTAAGAAAGGGGGGAAATAAAGGAAAGCAACATGAACGAAGCCACATTTTATTTACATTTCAAGTGCTCTTTTTCAAAGTTCACTTTGCTGTCAAAAACGTTAGCTGGCAACCCCCCACCCCCGACAACAACAACAAAATACACAGCACTAGAGCAGTTAAAAAAATTAACTACACTGTGGGCAGTTCCCGAGCCTAAAACCAAGAATGAGAATGCAGCAAATTCAGGGTTAAAGCAGAGGACAAGATGGTGCCCCCTTATTCCATGTGAAGAACCTGAGTGTACATGGGGAAAGACATGCAGAAGGGTCCCAGTTTCAATCCCTGGAATCTCCAGGTTGGTCTGGGAATAGGTGTGACCACTCTGAAACCCTGACAGTCAATGAAGGGAATATTGAACATGGTGGGCCAATGATCTAACTCAGATTTGTTTGTTTGCTTGCTTGCTTGCTTTTATATCTCACCATTTCCTCCAAGGATCTCAAAGTGGCACACCTGGCTCTCCCCTTCCTCGTTTTATCCCACGACAATGCTATGAGTAAGGCTAGACTGAAACATAGTGACTGGCCCACAGTCACCTTCATGGCCAAGTGAGGATTTGAAACCTGGTCTCCCAGGTACTAGCTCAACACTCTAACCACTACACCACCTGAGTGCTCTATTAGGCAGCTTGCTTTTGACAGCTGTGAGTCATGTGAGCAATTACTCTGACCGAATAAACAGGATTTCTGAGCTCTGCTACCCATCACTTAAACATCTTATTTCCCCCTCTCTTAATAAGAAGCGGTAACTTTTGTTTGAAATTTTTGAATTGTTCTGTGCCTACAAATAACTGCAGCGAAGTTGTACTCTCATTCATGTTGCTAAACAGTGCCTGCCGAAACAAGTTGCACTTTGCATCCTAATTTTTAAGAGTGACATTAATGGAATTTCCAGTAACTCCTTAATACCAATTATTTCTGTCTGAGTTAACTTAGAATTCTTACTGACATAAGAGAGAGAGGGGAAAAAAAGCAGTGGTTTTGTTTCATGCTGATAATTATATTGTTCTGCTGTTAGTGTTACAGTGTCACTCGATTGTTCAGTACTGGTTAGGGCAAGTTTTGCAAAGGAAAGCATTAACACTGCTTATTAAGCTGACACAACCTGAACTTCCACCAGCAATGGAAAAGAAAAGGTGAAATAGATCAGCTGAGGATTTAGCCCTTCAAGCTTGCCCTCCAGAAGGATAAAAGAAAATAACTTTGCTGGGGGAGGGAGAAGCAAGCAGTAAGAAAACATACACACTTCCGTTGTCCCACTGCTTTCTCACAGGAAAACCCACTGAATTGGAGCAAAGATCCATCGGGTTTTCTGGGGAAAGTGGTGGGGCAAATGGAAAACTGCTTAGACCCATGCCTAGAAAACTCATGCTCTCTCGGACTCATGCTTTCTAGGCACGGGACAAGCAAAGTGTGAATGAGCTTTAAACCTGCAGTCCTACACATGCTTACCTGGGAATTCCACTGAATCCACTAGGAATTTTGAGCACACATGTCCAGAATGAATTCCAGAACTGTGGTCCACAGACCACTGGTGGTCTGTGAGCTTCTTTCAGCCTGCAAGCTCTGAAGCATCTCTGTAAAAAGACATTTAAAAATCATATAGCATCCAGCACAGCACATTGCTACAGGGCCAGATTTAGATGAAGAGAGGCCCTAGGCGACTCCACTTGTGAGGCCCCTCCCCACCCCACCCTCACAACTAGAAGAAAATGGAAGAGTGTTATAAACAAAACTGAGTGAAGCCAAGGATGATGATGGGTATTTAAAATTCTACAATTCACAATTTCTCCTCTAAAGGACATAATATATTATTGTTCAATACCATGGTGATTTTTAAAACTGCATAAAATTGACACTGAAAAACTTTTGCAATGACTGAACTTTGTAAACCTTTTGTGGCTTGGGCAGGCCTGGAACTAGTTCCCATGTCTTGTTCCTCTCTAAGAAATCAAGCTCAGCCTTCATGGCATTTAACCATGGCTCAGCATTCTCTGAGGTTAAACTTTGGACCTCTTGGAAACTTGAAGGTTCCCCAACCTTCTCTGAGTTATTAACAACAGCTGTATCTGCTATGACTGTTTTAGCAAACTCTTCAGCATACTTTTTGGGTGGTTTACCCTTTGTGGCCCTTTCTGATCTGCGTACTATACACAAATCTTCCATGCTAGGCACCTGGGCAGGCCGAGTCGTCCTCTTATATACCTGCTGGGGTTGACAAGGCATCTGGCCCTACCCTGAATCTCATTCTCATCTGATTAGTTATCATTTAACTCTTGGGGAAAATAATTAGCATCACACGTCATGTGCATGGAAGTTGCCAAACCAATTAACCAACTAGAAGGATTACTGTTAATAGCACCAGTTTTCCTATAACTTGATACTGCTGGATAGTTTTGATGTGTTGATAATATAAGTATGTGTTGATAATATAATTTTGGTATGAGCTTTCGTGTGCATGCACACTTCTTCAGATACACACGAAAGCATGCACACGAAAGCTCATACCAAGAACTAACTTTAAGGTCTTTAAGGTGCTACTGGAAGGAATTTTTTTATTTTGTTTTGACTATGGCAGACCAACACGGCTACCTATCTGTAAATATAATTTTGGTTACTGAGGACAAACAAGATTGTACAAAAACAAGATTGGGTGCAGGCCTGGCCAGGACATAGGTGCCCTGACTGTGACAAAGGTGACCTGTGTGCTTGCTTGCTTGCTTGCTTGATTAACAGCTGTTGGGAACTTCAAGGTCCCTGCTTTCCCATCTTATGATCTTTGTACTGCACCTGGAGACTTCAATAAAGAGCATTCCATGTCAAGAAGGAGGGCAAGTGGGCACTGTATCAAATGACAGGGCAGGAGTTACACAGAGCAGGGCCTTTTCACTGGTGGTACCCATTGTATGCCTCACTCTTCCCAGATCTGCTCTCTTTTGGCCTGTATTTATAATTAAGGAAGACTTTGGAAGAACTGGTTGACAAGTCTTATCAGTTGCTAATGTATGAGTGGATTTTATTTGCTGCTATTCTGTGCTACTGGTGCACCAGGATTTACACCAGCGTAATAGAGTTGGCCAGGATGCCAGAAGGGATACAATTTATGAGCTTTCTCCATTATCCACACAGCAGGGGGTGTTCAGTCAACAGTGCAAAGGCTGAGCTGAAGCATTCCCTGCTGGTTACCTGCTTTCAGCAATAGGGGTCGCTGTTTGGTAGTACCCAAATGGTTAGCTGTCAGATTCTGGAGCTCCCTATAGGTGGCTCTTAGGTAATTCACAAATTACAGAGTCCATTCGTAAAACACAGTGTTCATTCATAAAGCAGTAACATAAATCTCCATTGCTACATATTGGGTGTATATTTCAGAGGTTGAACGTACAAGTAGTGTAGTGCTTATGCGACTGTGAATAAAAGGTGGCTGGGCTCAGTGTCTCAGGGTTTGGGGGTGGGAAGATGTGACAAAACTGATTTCCAATAAGTGCCTCCCTTTATTTCCATAACAAGTCCTTGAGTCGTACTCTGAATGGTGACACCAGGGACCTAGAAGGTACAGGGCTTGTCAGTCCAACCCCTGCACAGTCTCATCAGAGCTGACCTTAAGGCAATTGGAGCAATTGGGCCAAATTGGGCCCCTGGGGCCGCTCCTAAGGGGGCCCCTGCACCAGGGCAATCTAGATGGATTTTATTTATATCTATAAGATTTTGCAGGCTTTGGCTGTGAACTGGGGCCCTACAAAAATAATAATCAAGTTGTGCCCCACTGCTTCAAACTGGGCCCCACTGGCTAGCCCTGAGTCTCATAGTTGCTGGGCCTGAGTTGTCCTGCCCTCGCATGAAGTCTTAGGTTTGCTATGTTGGGAGAGGGGAGACTGCGGCACTGGGGAGAGGGCAGGTTGGTGAGGCCCCCTAGACTTAGAGGCCCAAGTTGCCCTGCCCTTGCATGAAGTCTTGGGTTTGCAATTTTGGGAGAGGGAAGACTGCGCGCTGGGGAGCAGGAGGGCTGGCGAGGCCCCCTAGATTTAGAGGCCCTAGGCTTCAGCCTACTGAGCCTATACATAAATCCAGCATTGGCTACAGCTGGCAAGAAAAATGATCCATGGTCCCATGGGGGAAAACGTTTGGGAACCACTGCTGTATACTTCACCTCTCTCACACACATTGAGCAGTTTTATAGACCAAGGATGCTGAGGCCTTTGCTCAATCTGGAATGTGCCATTGAGTTTTGATAATGCATTTTGCTCCTTTAAGTGGAGGATAGTGGAGGGGAGCATGTGCAGAAACTAGCCTATGTACAGAGGTGAAATTTGCATCCCTTGCTCCACCTACTTTAATCTCTAGCCCCACCCACGACTGGCACCTGCCTCTGGAAGTTTCCCCAGAAGGAAATACACCACACTTCTTCCTACTCAGGTGAAAAGGGCCATCCCTATCTCTAGTTCCATGGTTTGTAGAATGATGAGCTGGAACAAAAGGGGCACTGTACCTGCTACAAGCACAGCGAGAAACAGTATCAAGGGGTTTGGTAACATTAGATGTAATTTTAAATGCAACAGGGACAAAGAATTTCTCCTGTTAGCTCTACAGCGTAATCCCACCACGGTAAGCTGCTGAAAAATTACTGACAAGAGCCAGACTGCTGAGTAAGCGTCACCTAACAGACATGGAAACATGATCTGCATCATTTTTAGGCTTGGCAGACATTTTGTACTCTCCCTGACACACAAAAAAAGCACACTCTTTCAAGTTGGGCAGACACACACAGAGCCACGACGTGTTCTCAGCTTTTCAGGAAGAATCTGAAACTGAATTTCAGACATCCATGTGTATCTGAAGAGAGGGAGGACGGGGGGGGGGAGCTTTGGGAATCCAGGAACTGCATGCAGAATTATTTTTAAAACACCCACCCAAACCTTCCCAGTTCTGCTTTAAAAAGCACCAAGTACTTTATGATGGAATGATAATTAACATCTGCAAAAGTGAGATTGGATGGTCTGATTTCACCTTTCAGAGTAAGGTGATGAAGTGGTATAAGTCCACATGCCCTGGTCAGATCCAGATTGCATTGTTATAATACTCTCTGTGTGCGGCTGGATTTGAAAAGCACCCTGAAACTTCAGCTAGTGCAAAGCGTTGCAGCATTTGTATGCGTGTGTCTTGGCAAGGAAGAAATGGATCATGCCGTTGCTTAAAAGAAGAAGCCAGAAAGCCAAAGTTCTCAGGATACTCAGCCCAATGCCACATTCTGTGCTTTTGTAATCTGATTGCTGAATATGACACACTGTTATGCAGAAGGGAGAGCAAACAATGGATTCTGGATGTTGCTGGACTACAACCTTCCCATGTATGTTAGCTGGAATGGGAGTTTTAGTCCAATAACATTTGGAGAGCACTATATTCACTACCTGGTGCTGGAGGAGACTCTTGAGAGTCCCGTGGACTGCAAGAAGATCAAACCTATCCATTCTTAAGGAAATCAGCCCTGAGTGCTCACTGGAAGGACAGATCCTGAAGCTGAGGCTCCAATACTTTGGCCACCTCATGAGAAGAGAAGACTCCCTGGAAAAGACCCTGATGCTGGGAAAGATGGAGGGCACAAGGAGAAGGGGACGACAGAGGACGAGATGGTTGGATAGTGTTGTCGAAGCTACCAGCATGAGTTTGACCCAACTGCAGGAGGCAGTGGAAGACAGGAGTGCCTGGTGTGCCCTGGTCCATGGGGTCACGAAGAGTTGGAAAGACTAAACAACTAAACAACAACACATTCACTACCGCTGTAGTATAGCATAGGGCAATAACCGATTTACACATGTCCAATTGACATGTGATTCCACAGCATGGCAGTGAACCCAGAAGTGATCCTAAATATCATTAAAGTGTCAGTGAAAAAGCAGAATGGGGGTGGGTCAGGACACTTTTTGCAGGTCCCACCAGGTGCATGGGGGTCCAGAATGCAGCCCCCATGTAAAATGAGGATTGCCTGTACACACAGGGCCCCATCCCCCATACAGCAACCTTACCTGGAGGAGGAAACATCAGATACAGTACCTCCTCCACAGCTTCTAACCATGGTGCAGTTATTCAACCAAAAAGTGTGCACCAATATGCATGAATTAGTAGGAAATCATGCATAAAATGACATTACATTAGGGAAAAGTTATTGCAGGGAAAATTTGGGCTAAATTGCATATAAAAATGTGTACAGTAGGAGAAAACTACATACACAAAAATTGCATTTGGGGAAAAAAAGAAAATTCATGAGGAAATGGGGCAACTTGAATTTTAGGTTGGAAAAAATGAGAAATTGAGAGAAAAGAAAATTAACAGTTTGTCCATTCCCAGTCAGGCACACAGATCAGCTTCATCCACTGTGGTGAGGTGTATTACTTTTTATTTAAAATGTAGGAATTATTTCCAAATTTGCATCTACACATCAAAATTAGCATGTGGACATTTAGTACAAATCAGTGTCCTATTTTTGGTGATGCAAAAGTGGCTATCCTAAAGCCAAACCTCTAAGCATGACTCTCTGGGTCAAATGAGATGATTGCAGAAATATTACGATGCTGCACATTATGCAGAATGAAAGAGTAGATGGAAGTAGCAGAATTCTGGACTGAATTATTTCAGGTTGCAGATCGGGACCATCATTTTCTTTGCTTCCTGATATGTAAAAAGTGTCTACTTGAGATAAAGGTGTAAATAGAACAACCTTCTCCCTAATGTACTAGTTTACAGCATGTCAGAAGAGTCTTTTCCCTTTCCTTTCCTTTCTTTTTCATGGAGGAGAATTTTAAAATGTGGACAGCTCTTTCACCTGCAGTTGAGAGTAGTGCTGCCTAAAATGTTCTCCACCCTGATCTGCAGAATGTGTAGATCAGTTCTGAGGAACAAAACAATTAATATACTTGACCAAATGTGGCTCAGCAAGCTATTAATAGACCTGGGAGTATAACCCAGATATCTCTCATTAGATTAGCATCCTATCGTTGTTCTAGACAGCTTCCTTGGTTGTCACTTTGCATTGAGGTGATACTAGGAACATAGGAAGCTGCCCTGCACTGTGCCTGATCACTAATCCATCTGGGTCACTGGCAGCAGCAATGCAGACAGAGTTTCAGACTCTGGGTTTCAGACAGAGGTCTTTCCCAGCCCTACCTGGAAGTGCTGAAGGTTGAACTCAGGACTTTTTGCAAGGAATGCAAGTGTTCTCGCACTGAGCTGCATTATCTTGGAACTATTTGTAAAGGAAGATCTGAAGCTGCTATGAAGCCACTGCTTCCTGATACATGCTGCTAAAGTTTGTGGCAGGCTGCTGTCTCCTTAAAAAATTATGTGGAAGCCCAAGTGGACTAATGTACTGTAGCTGGCTAGATTCTTTGAGAACATCTACACTCCAAACAGATTTGCTTTCTTGACTGGCTGACCAACCCTGGATGAAGTAAGGTTAAGAGAACTGTCACAAATGTCACATTCAAAATGACAAAGCAATTTTGGCAAGGAAGGAAAAAACCCCCACCTTAAGGAAGCATATTGTGCAGGTATCTCAGGATGATACAGATTCACGTTCAAGAAATTGCTTAGGTAAAGAAGGGTAGTCATTCGTTTTTGCAAGGATAAAAGGGCTCTAGCTGTGAACATGAGTTCATTCGTTGGTTAACTGATTAATTCTGCATAAATCTGCTTAGAAAAAAAGCACATTTTCTTGGTTTCCTCTACATATTCTGCAGCCCAGAAGAGGCATTGTCATTTCCATGTCACCCAGGAGGACATTTCCAAATGAAAAGACCTGCAAAGTTTCTGTTTGCCCTGGGAAGGAAGCTGTCAACATTTATTTATTCACTTGATTTATATACTGCTGCCTTTTAGGGGACAATTGTCACTTCAGGACTATGTACAACATTTAATAAGAATTATAAAAATATAAAATAATCATTCTAGTAAGTGATTAAAGAATCTATGGCCTTTTAAATGTGCCTGTGCAGGGTATAATTTTGCATTTTGTGTTTTTGTGTTGTAAACCGCCCCGTGATCTTGGGATGAAGGGTGGTATGTAATTTAATAAATAACTGTATAGCCCTTAAAAAATGTTGACCTATAGTTAAAATATCAGCAGCAACTGAAATAAGTAGGAATCAGTAAAAGCTGACTGAAATAACCATCATTGGTCAAAAATCTGGCTGCATCTCTTTGAGTCGGTTGAAGCTTTAGAGCACTTTTCAGAGACAGCTCCATGTAGTGTGTGTTATAGTGCAGTGGTACCTTGAGTTACAGATGCTTCAGGTTATGCGATTTCGGGTTGCACACCGCGCCGAACCCGGAAGTACCAGAACGGGTGACTTCCAGGTTTCGGAGCTCATGCATGCACAGAAGCGCTAAATTGCACTTTGCGCATGTGCATAAGTGCCGAATCGCGACCTGTGCATGCGCAGACACGGTGCTGCGAGTTGCAAACGGTGTGGGTTGCGAACGTGCCTCCCGCATGGATTACGTTCGCAACCCGAGGTTCCACTGTAATCCCAATCAGAATGTATCTAGGGTGTGTGTCATCATGGGCAATTTAGACACCTCAAGGAATGGGTGCAAATGGTGCACTAGCTTTAACTATGCAATGTAGAAATCTGAGTAGTCATGTTCAGAGCAGATTATAGGGTTGCCGTATTCTGAAGAGCAAAAAAGAGGACACATTTGCTGACTTCTACTTTTAACTATGGATCGCTATGGCAACTCAGATTTTACATACCCATGAAAAAGAGGATGTGTCTTGGAAAACGAGGACATATGGGCTGCCCAAACTGTGAACTTGTGTCTTCAGGGGAAGTGTTACCCCATCCAGAATAAAGACTGTTTCACTGGTTTTCATTCTGTGTTCAAGCTTGCTACCCAACAAAAGCACCAAACTTCTCTCTACTAGGGTTGTTATTGCCAGTGGATCCAAAAGATCTTGCATTTGGCAAAACACAAGTGAAACAGTTGCCTTAAAAAAAAAAAAGCAACAGGATTCGTGCAGACCTGTTCAGTTGTTTATAAGAAAAACCAGCCAACATGTAGAAACAGAAAACGGGTGTTCTTGAGGAATATTCATATGCGCTTAGAAACATAGGGGGGGGGGCACTTTCCAGATGATAGCCCTGGCAACATTGCCTCCTGCATAACAGATCCAATTGTCCATCTTCCATTGCTGCTCTCTTCACCAGCAAAAGGTGGGTTGAACTTTATGTATCTTTCCTCATTCATGCTTCATCGAAGAAGCATCTCTAGGTAGGGCTGGGAAAGACTTCTCCCTGAATCCCAGGAGAGACACAGCCAAGTCGTTGTAGATAATTCTGAGCTAGATGGACCAGCAGTCTGACTTAGTGCAAGTTCATGTCCTATGTTCCAAAGAGCTACTTTAGGTGAGCTCAAGAGCTTGGGCATCCCCAGTGACATTATATTTTTACATTTTACTGAAATGTAGGCACCTGCCCCCCCCCCCCAGTACATCACAAACTATTTTCGAAACTCGTTTCCTTTTCAAAATAGATTTTCTGTGAAGCTTCTGTGTGGGCTGATGCTCATGAAAGCAAAACACAGTTCCAAGGTCCCCTTGGGTGGGTGAATGAGTTGCCTGGCTCTTTGGATCTGGGCCTATGTGTCTTCTTGAGAAGGAGAAGGAAACCGCCCCCCCCCAACTCTGAACATCTCTATCTATGTCATTCAGGCAGAATTCCTTTGGGTTTTAGAAAGTCACATTGCACTGCATCATACACTCCTCTTTTCTGATAAATCTCTACTTTGCAATCTAAGCTTCAGCACTTCCGAAGAGTTAAAATGGAAAGAGAAGTCAAATGCCCTGATAGCTTCAAAAGTCACACATTTAAGGGATATACTTTGTCCTGTCCTATCGGCTTGCCCTCAAGGTTATCTGGGCAAAGTTTCTGCATTCAAAAGAATCGCCATTTCCCAGTTAGGCTAAAGTGACCACCGCACAGTGTGAGGTGATATGAAGTCATGGACGTGAGGGGTGTAGGGAAGGAGGGGTCAGAGAGGAGTCTTTATTCTTTTGTGTGTGTGTGTGTTTTTAAAAAAGAAAACCCTCAAATGATATTAGTTCTCTGTCATCGGTACAGATCAGATTCCACTGTGCCAAATGTTGATAAAGAGGGCACTCCACATGGTACAATATTCTTGTCTCCAGGCAGAGTGTGAAAAAGAATGTTGAGAGGCTGGAGGGATGGGGCTCTCTGGCTTCCTCCAACGGCAGATTCACAAAAATGAAGTGTGTTTTCCACTGGAACCGAATCCTGGTGCTGAAAGGGTGCACTTCAATCTTTCAGTTTGTACACAAGTCTTCAACATGAGGGCATTATCTGGCAATTGGCCTTCGTACCCACAAGTAGGAGTTAGATTGTTGAGCATATCCACACCATTCGAGTCCTTCCGCTTAACACAAAGACCCTACTTAGCACTTCAGTGTGGAGTGTTGAGCACCAAAGTATTCTTGTGATGCCAAGTCCTTATTGCAGACTTTACTAGGTCAGGAATGTCCCAGAGTCTCCACAATATATCATAAAGACACCACAGTTTCTACAGAAACCAAACCCTGGTTAAGCTCCTGAAACCCCTGGAATCTTCCACTGCTTGGGGATAGGCGTGGTGTGCAACAACAGCCTTTTTCAGTCTTAGGAAGTCATGAGGCTTTCAGTGGACCTTGACATATGGCTTGTTAGGGGTCAAAAGATAGGATCAAAGTACATGTTACAAGCTAGCAACCCATATTTTTATGTTTCATGACCTATCCCTTGAACTACTGTAAAAGAACATTGAGAACCTTGCAATTGCTGGGAAGATAACTCATAAAGTTCATGTTGTGAAATGAAAAGAACATGTGGAACATTTCTATACAATCTAGTGGGTCTTTATTTCTTATGTTTCAGAACAACCTACAGGACTCCTTATCCACACCAAGGAGAGAAATACGGTCTTCCTGATTATGATGGCTTAAATATATAAATGAATTTGTACTTACCTGTATAGCATGGACATCTCAGAAATGATTTTCCACTTTGAGGAGTGGTTGTGGTTGAGGAGTGTTGTGGTTGTTGTGGTGGATGTTATTTTGTTCCCTCCCCATTCTTATTCATAAGGGATAAAGTGTAATCTTATTCACTTGCAATACCCCCCCCCAAAAAAAAAATCCCCTGTGCTTAAACCAGTCACTTTTATTTTGAAGAAAATGTTGCTGTGGACCCCTAATCCACAACACACTCCCTTTCTGGATAGGTGCCGTTCGTTTGCAGCGATAATAAGCACCTTGGTAGGCAAGTAGCAGCTGGAAGTGTGTGTGTGTGTGTGTGTGTGTGTGTGTGTGTGTTTCTGATAGGAAACCATGGAGGGGGTCTTATCTGGAATGGAGCCCATTCCAGACTGTGGGAAGGGAGGTGAGGCGGCTGCCTTTTCTTCAAAATGAAAGTTTAAGCATGCTTTATAAAGAGTGCATTTTAAAGTAAAGTGTAGTTTAGTTCTTACACAGGCCCGGTTTATTCATTGCCATGTTCTGGGAGAGACGCATTCATAACATTTTGTAATATCATCTAAAATCGAATTGAAGCTCTCTTCTTGGAAAACACCATTATTTCTTCGGGCTGTCATCATTTACCAAAAGCCTTTAATAGAAGCTGACATCATGCGCCATTTATTTGTCAAGCTGGTTAGCAAAATCTTTTGATACATAGACTTCTTTGTCAGGTAGCAGCTTTCACCACGTTACGCTCCAACTTTTCAGCTCCTGCAGACTGCAATCCTCCAGGTACAGAGGGTGTCCATGTGTCCTATTTTAAAGAGGACAGTCCTCTGTTTGAAAGAGTCCTCTATGTAAAGGACTGAGTGGTCCAAGTTTGGTTTAAATATGAATAAACCTAAGAAGGGAGAGAAGGAAGGGTCTTGAAGTTGCCCATTGATGCTTAACACTTGGAGAACAGACCTAGCAGGCACACTGGCCACCTGAACAGAGTCCTCCCCTCTGACTCTCATGAGATGTATTGGTAAAGGTAAAGGGGACCCCTGACCATTAGGTCCAGTCGTGGCCGACTCTGGGGTTGTGGCGCTCATCTCACTTTATTGGCCGAGGGAGCTTCCAGGTCATGTGGCCAGCATGACTAAGCCACTTCTGGCAAACCAGAGCAGCGCACGGAAACGCCATTTACCTTCCCACCGGAGGGGTACCTATTTATCTACTTGCACTTTGACGTGCTTTCGAACTGCTAGGTTGGCAGGAGCAGGGACCGAGCAACGGGAGCTCACCCCATCGCGGGGATTTGAACCGCCGACCTTCTAATTGGCAAGTCCTAGGCTCTGTGGTTTAACCCACAGTGCCACCCGTGTCCCATTTCTATGTAAATTACAGTAAATATTTCTAGATCAGCATTCCCCAACCTGGTGCTCTCCAGAGGTTCTTGGATGCCAACTTCCCCTAGCCCTAGCAATCCTGACCAACAGCCAGGGATGATAGGAGTTGGAGTTTAACAGCAGATCACCTCACTGGCTATCCCTGGTCCATAGCAATAAATTAGCATACTTAAATGTTATGTGTCCCCTTTTGTACTTTTTTGGGGTGGTGGTGGTGTTGATGGGTGATTGGCCACCTGGCCTGTGTAGGCTCCATTAAAAGAAATGAATGCAAGCACTCCATCTTTTCAGTATAGCTTGCAAACATCTGAGTGAATGCTGCCCTTTAGTGATCAAAAATAACTGAAAACATTCAGCTTTTGCATCTGCCTTCATCCCTCCTCCTTCTGTGTATTTCACCCCATGAAATGAGCACAATTTATTTTTAAATACTTGTCATGTTCAGCTTGTTACTGCTGCTCTAGTTCCCCAAGAAAGAGGGAAAATCATTATAAGTCAGTAATTCATACAGCTGCACAGTCACCAGGTCTGGATGCACTTGAAGGGCACAACGGATGGATTCTGAATGAAGGCAGACATGTGATTTACAAAGGCAACCAAGGTTTATCATTTCATTGGGCTGAGTTCCCTAAAAGAAATCTGAGTGACATTTTCAGGGGGGAAAAGACCTCTCTGGCTGTAAAACATTTCCTCTGCCTTGTGCATGTGGAATTTTAACTGGGCACATTAAATGTTAAAAGTCCTTTTGGACATCATAACATGCAAAATGAACATGCATGGCAATGTGTGTGGCATTGTGTGTGGGATTGCGAGGGCAGAAAAAATAAAATAAAAAGAATTGGAACCATTGCCCTTTTGTAACACCCAAAATCAGCTGCCCAAGTTGACTACCTAACTCTCCAACTGGTTTGGGATTTTCTTTGTTCCATTCTGTTCTTGTGTGTTTTATGTTTTAACTGATAGTTGATTTAGTTTACAAAGTTTGTGCAGGTTTTTTTTTAAAAAAAACAACAACCCAGAACCTTGTGTATTTTTGAGAGAGATCTGACTCATACCTTTGATCAATCAATAAATATCACACTATTGAAAGTTCTCTGTCTGAGTCCCCTGAGTGCCTGCATTTTCAGCTTGGTGAGTAAAGAGTTACTGAAATCCCAGACGTTCCAAGGAAGATTAGAGTTTCTCAGTGGCATGTATCTCTAGCAGCAAGTGTGGAAGCCGACTCGGAAGAAACACGTTTGAAGTGGCAGAACTAATCATGCAGAAGCAGTTTGCGTTTTTTTTCTTTCTCTCAGCCAAGATAAAGCCAAGCATTATGACATTGGCAGTGCTGCACAAGGTCAATTTACTGTGAAAAAGGGAGCCACAGACTCCAACTTCAAATAGACTTTTCATCTCGCATAGCTAAAGACAGGATTTACCCTATTGCTTACGGCACAGAATGGGCAATAACCCAAGTGAACAGTTCAACGATGCTGCCCTCTTGTACGTTCCTCTTCTTCAGTCAACCTTGGTAGCTGTTTCAAATGCTCTGGACTAGATGTCAAGTTATTTCTTCCTCGCTTAGGAGACATGGCTGTAATCTTTCCCCAACTTACTCTGGCTAGATCAAGTGTGGTTTTAGCACTTGTCTGCAGTATATTACGGGAAATTGTTTGAACACCTCTTAAGATATTGTAACCAAATTTTGCATGACGGTTCCTGAGATCAAGTAGCAGGTTTTGGTCTATGTTTTGATACAACTGGATGTCATTTTGAAACAAGATGGTGGAATGAAGCTTTCAAAACTGCATTGCTTTCGTCGGTTGCTTAGAATTTCCAAGGAATGTTGGGTACAAGACTGTTAGTAGTTTTATTATTATTTATTCAATTTATACCCTACCCTTCCTCCCTAAGGAGCCCGGGTTGGCAAACAGATACACAATTTAACAATAAAAACAAAGCCAACACATTTTCAACAGTTTGAACTTCGCTCTCAGTCAAAAACATTCTTAAAACAATTATGGTTTAAAATATTCTTCCATCCAATGATCATGGGGTTGCCAGGAAAAGTATTCTTCAGCCACCAAATCCTTGGGTACTGGAAAGGTTTCAAATTCCTCCTGAAAATTAATAATGATGGAGACAGGCACACCTCTACAACTTAAGCCCGCCACAGAAAAGGCCCTGTCATGCATCAGTGCCAACCAACAAGGCCTCAGCTGATGAGATCACCTTTACAGAAAAAACAAATAGAACTATTCTACATACACTGGTCTTTTTGTGCTTGCACCTGTATTCTGAGTAGAGTCACCTAAGAAATCCACACAGTATGAAATTCTTTACAAAATAGAATGATATAGAATGATAACTAGTTCCAGACTGCCTTTTCCAACAATTTTCCATGCCACTTTGTTTGGCCATCTGGGGGGTGGGAAAGTGGGTCTTCCTGGCAGGCCAGAGGTCCACCATCACTGCTGTAGCTGAAGCTTTTGGGATCAAAGAAAGAAGATGCAAATGGAAGAAGGGAAACTTGGGTACCAGGAATATTTCACGATGCGGCTTCTTAGTCTTAACACAGAGACTTTTTAAAAAGCTTTGTTGTGCAGCCGATAATGTGATAATTCTGCAAATAATCAAGGGGCAGAGCAACTCCCGTATAAGGAAAGGTTGCAGCATTTGAGACTTTTAGTTTAGAAAAAAGACTAGTAAGAGGTGACATGACAGAGGTTTACAAGCTGATGCATGGCATGGAGAAAGTGGATAGAGAAAAGGTTTTCTCCGTCTCTCATGACACTAGAACTTAGAGACACCAATGAAGCTGAATATGGGAAAATTCAGGAGAGAGAAAAGAATAGAATAGTATTTATTATTTATACCCCGCCCATCTGGCTGGGTTTCCCCAGCCACTCTGGGCGGCTTCCAACAAAGTATTAAAATACAGTGGTCTGTTAAACATTAAAAGCTTCCCTAAACAGGGATGCCTTCAGATGTCTTCTAAAAGTCTGGTAGTTGTTTTTCTCTATGACATCTGGTGAGAGGGCGTTCCACAGGGCGGGTGCCACTACCGAGAAGGCCCTCTGCCTGGTTCCCTGTAACTTGGCTTCTCGCAGTGAGGGAACCGTCAGAAGAAACTTGGCATTGGACTTCAGTGTCAGGGCAGAACAATGGGGGTGGAGACGCTCCTTCAGGTATACAGGACCGAGGCCATTTAGGGCTTTAAAGGTCAGCACCAACCCTTTGAATTGTGCTCAGAAACATACTGGGAGCCAGTGTAGATCTTTCAAGACCAGTGTTATGTGGTCTTGGCGGCCGCTCCCAGTCACCAGTCTAGCTGCCGCATTCTGGATTAGTTGTAGTTTATGGGTCACCCTCAAAGGTAGCCCCACGTAGAGCGCATTGCAGTAGTCAAAGCGGGAGATAACTAGAGCATGCACCACTCTGATGAGGCAGTCCGTGGGCAGGTAGGCTCTCAGCCTGTGTACCAGATGGAGCTGGTAAACAGAAAAGACTTCACACAGTGCATAGTTAAACTACGAAATTTGTTCCTCCGGGAAGCAGTGACGGTCACCAGCCTGGACAGCTTTAAAAGAGGATTAGACAAATTTATGGAGGACAAGCCTATCAATGGCTACTAGCCACAATGGCTTTGTTCTGTCAGAGACAGTATGTCATTCAGTGCCAGTTACTGGGAATTGCAAGTGCGCCAAGTGCTGGCATGTTCGGCTTGCAGGCTTCCCACAGGCATCTAGTTGGCCACTGTGAGAACAGTCTAGGATGTTGGACTGGATAGGCCATTGGCATGATCCAGCAGGCTTGTTGCATGTTCTTATGATAGTGTGGAACATTTTCTGTGGGAATGAGATATGCAAGTCTTTTGAGTCATGCCAAAGCTAGTCCAATTTTGGCGCCTGAGTTGGAAAATCCAATTGTGCATGCTCCCATCTCCAATTTTATCTTAATATAATCAGAAATTCAAACGACAAGCATTCTTTCGATGTCAAAAATTTGCTGCTGACATCTCCGCTGATTGGTAGGGATGACCTTGAGTTCCAGGGAATATTTCAGCAGATAAAACTTCAGGGATGGGGGAGAGTTTCTGTTTAGCTATTTTGTAATTTATCCCTCATCTTGTCTTTGAAAGAGATTAAATAAGCTTCCTGTTGGGAAAAAAAGAGATGGTATATACCCATAGCTGTTCTTGTCCATAATCATTAAAATATGCATAACCTCCTCTCTCAGGGTTGTGTGAGAAGGACCATAACAGAATTTTATGACTTTGAAATTTGAAATCCATGGTATTTGGGGAGAGAAGAGCCCTTAAATAATGGCCTTTGATTACTCTGCCGGGAGTGCACTAAGACAATAGAGATGAGTTCAAAACAGGCCATAAAAAACGAAAGGAAAATCTGAAAGAAAATCTTCCCATGATGCATGAGCTACAAAAAGGATGACAGCTGCTTTTTAAAATGGAACCTCATAGACACACATGGTCTTAAAATGCGGTTTAGGAAGGGAAAGAGTTGGGGATCTAAGCCTCTCTCTCTCGTTTTGAAATTTTATTATATATCAACAATGCAATCATAAAACAAAACCATAAAGCAAAATCTGTACAACCATCAACGTGAAATAGCAAAAGGTTAAATGGGTATATTTTGGGGCTCAGGGAAGCAGCTTAAGGGTTAAACTAAAAATAATATTTGCAAGTGAGGGTTCGTCCTGTATTTCTTTGACCCCTTACAAAAAAATGAAGTTTATGAGCTCCAAAAGTAGTTGCGGTCCATGCCTCCCTATTAACTATTTCCAGGTCTTTTAGTTAGCAGAAGATGCACCAAGGATTGCATAATAAATTTCAAGAGGGTATGCTATAATTTTGCTTTTTAAAAGGACTAAGAAAATAAGTTGGACCATGCAACCTTTTAAGGTGTCCTACACTTCCTCCCTTACCATCATCTGAAATGGTGGGCAATGATACATACAGCACATTGTAGAGCAATATATGAGTTATGAATATGGCATACAGAGCCTTGGAAACATTAACTTATGGTAAATGCATTTACAGCTGTACTAAAATAAAACCTGGTTGCTTATTTCTAGGTTCATAGGTTTGTGGCTTTTGGTAGCTTTTGGCTGGAAATTAATGGCTTACTTGGGAAACAAAACTTACTTCTTAAGACACCGAATTTAGGCACATTGACTATTGGCTGCTATCCCATTCCTAAACCATGAAGTATGTTATTGTTCCTTTTCTGGAGTTGCAATAAGATCTTGTTTACATTTTCTTTTGAAATAGTTAATTTGTGACAGCTTTCATATACATCCAAGCTGTGAAGAACAACTTGTTTGTTCCAGAAACGCTTCTATTTTATGGAACCCAGATTAAATTACCGGTTTAAGGTAGGTTTGGTATTCCTACTGTCGTTTGTTCTCTTATGTTGAAAAAGACACACACATTTTAAAAGGAAATAGAACAAAATAGCATGGGATAAATACATCAGTGGGTATTTCTGTGTCTTAATTGTAAGCTCTGATGGATCTTTGTAGAAATATAGCATTAAAACAAAACAACCTTCCCCCAAAACTCATACCAAAATAAACTTGCAACATGATCCAACTGAATGAACACAGTTTTAAGGCCCATTGATTTTCAAGGCCCATTGTTTTAGTAGGTGAAAACATATGCTTAACTCATTCCATTAGAATAAATGGTAACACCAGTCTTGAAAGACCTGCATTGGCTCCCAGTACCTTTCCGAGCACAATTCAAAGTGTTGGTGCTGACCTTTAAAGCCCTAAATGGCCTTGGTCCAGTCAACCTGAAGGAGCATCTCCACCCCCATCGTTCTGCCTGGACACTGAAGTCCAGTGCTGAGGGCCTTCTGGTGGTTCCGTTGCTGCAAGAAGCCAAGTTACAGGACTATGAATGCTACCTTCCGGGCAGGACTGGAACTTAGAGGGGAGGGGTGTTATGTACTAAGTTGAATAGGATCCAAAATGCAGCAGTCAGATTGGTCCTAGAACAATAGGATTCAGAATGCAGCAGTCTGATTCCTATTGCTCTAGGACCAATCAGACTGCTGCATTTTGGATCCTATTCAACTCAGTACATAACACAGGCCTTCTCGGTAGTGGCACCCACCCTGTGGAATGCCCTCCCACAAGATGTCAAAGAGAAAACCAACTGAAGGCAGCCCTCTTTAGGGAAGCTTTTAATGTTTAACAGACTATTGTATTTTAATAGTTTGTTGGAAGCCGCCCAGAGTGGCTGGGGAAACCCAGCCAGATGGGCGGGGTATATATAATAAATTATTATCATTACTTAAAAGCATATGATTCTACTCCAGAGAAAATTAGTCATCATGCCTAAAGAGCCACAATCCACACAGGAATACCCATGAGCAGCAGCTTCCAGGCTTGAACATGAAGAAATTAGCAATCTCATGTGACCCAGATTTCGGACAGACACACTCCTTGCAAAGCCTAGAGAACCATAGAAGCTGTGGAAGGGCTACATCTCAGAGCATCTGACTTGGATGCAGAAGGTCTCAGGTAGGGAAATCCTACCTGAAACCTTGGAGAGCTACTACTGAGCTAGAGGGACCATTTGTCTGACTCAGTTTTATTTATTTGCCTCTTTATCTCCAGTGAGCTCATGGTTCTCCCCCTCCTCATTTAATTCCCACAACAGCCCTGTGAGGTAGGCTGAGGGGCAGCGACTGTCCAAAGTTACCCAGTGAGCTTCATGCCCGAGTATAGATTTGAACCCTGGTCTCTTAGGTCTTTGCCCAACACTCTCACCACTAGGTAAAGGTAAAGGACCCCTAGATGGTTAAGTCCAGTCAAAGGTTGCAGCACTCATCTTGCTTTCAGGCTAAAGTCATCAGCGTTTGTCCACAGACAGCTTTCCGGGTCATGTGGCCAGCAACAGAACACCATGACGAAAACCAGAGTGCATGGAAATGCCGTTTACCTTCCCATCACAGTGGTACCTATTTATCTACTTGCACTGGCGTGCTTTCAAACTGCTAGGTTGGCAGGAGCTGGGACAGAGCAATGGGGGCTCATTCCATCACGGGGATTCAAACCGCCAACCTTCAGATCAGCAAGCCCAAGAGGCTCAGTGTTTTATTTTTTTTAATTTTTTTTAAATAATATTTATTGAACATTTTCAAATATAACAGAAAAAAGAAAAGAAATAAAACATCCATTTTATAACCTTATTTCCATTGGCATCTTTCCAGGACTTCCCCATCCCACCCCCTCTTGTATTCCAATTCCTTCAAATAGATTCAACAAGTTCTTACCCCAAATTTTAAACTTATTATAATTAACCCAATGTTAAAAATGTTTTTCCATCCCCTAAAATCGACCCCGCTCCCTTCCACGAGTTCCCCTCTTTAATATGCAGAACAGATTAAAATAAAAGAAAATAGAAAATAGAATAAAATATAATTTAACACCCTTTGGATTCCAAATTTCCCTCCCCCCTTTCCCGGTTGCGTTCCCCAATGTCCATCAATGCCTGTTGTCATCCTGGAGATCCCACATCTAGGCCGAAATCCTTCACAAGTCCACTTTGCCGTCTTTTTAATAGTCTTTGCCGTCTTTTTAATCATCTTTAGTTTCGAGCGTCCAATCTCAGAAAAACTCTATCTCAAAAAGGTCCATTTTTTCCATCCAGATCTCTGTATTTAAGAGTAAAACTCCAATTTTGTTTCTTTAAACCTTTCAAATCTGGATGTCCCAAATGTTCCCACTGCCAACTTTATCCAATTCTTGTTGTTCATGTTGTTCTTATTATTCTCTCTCCTCACTTTCCTCTAGTTTCTTTTCCTGCTCTCCTGCAAAAATGTTCCAGTTCCAAAAGCTTCTAAATCCCCTACAGAGGCTTTGTTATTCAGGAACAAAACTTTACGTCAAGTCTCTTCCATTCTTCAATAGATAAATCTATTGTCTCCTTTAGTGTAGAGACCTCTGTAGACAAAATAGTGTTCCATTTCTGCAGTTTCCCAAGAGATAAAAAGTCCAATTCAAATTCCATGCCAACAATACTTGTAGTGTCCCACAGCCCCTCTAGAGGGATTATAGTAACTCAGTTTCCTTCCAGATCGCACCCAACAGTCAAAGTAACTTGTTATTCCTTGTTTTAAACAATTTATATCTAATTTGTAACAAATGTAACCGGCAAAGTCCTCATAACAAAATTCTCTTTTTATTCTTCAGCTTTGACAGCTCCTTTGACAGCTGTCAAAGCCTCTGTTTCTCCTCTCCCGGCGCTCTCGCAGATCGCTCCTGGTTCCCGGGGGGGGGGGGGGGGGTTGCATTTTAGCTCACGTTCTACTTTTCTCCTCCAGCCCAGTCTTATAATTTTCCATCGTGAAATTAGTAACTTTATCAAACCAAGGTAGCACTCGAACTTAGTTGTTAAATCCTTTGCTTTAAATCCTCTACGACAGGGGGGAGACGGACTTCCTCTTTGCACCTCCCCCGCTCGCTCCGAATTTAATTTTTTTTCCCTTTTTAAGTCCAGTTTCCATTTACTCACGGGTTATTCTTTTTAATCCGAATTTTCAATGGAAGAAGTCAGCGCTCTCTGCCAAATGGCATGCGGCTTCGCTCGGCAGGGGAAGCGGAGGACTCATAGCACCACACCCCCCCTGGCACCCACTCCGTAGCCTTTAAAAAGGCTCCTTCGCGGGTCGGGGGGGCGCAAACAGTGCCCGCCGAGTCACCATGCCCATGGGTTTCAGCGCCCATGGTTTTTGAGGGTCCCCGCGACGCCGACGCGGTAGAACCCAACCCCTGCCGAGCAGGCTCCCTCCGGAGCTCGGAGGGAGTCCGCCATTCGGCGATGGCGCCAACCCGGAAGTCCCAAGAGGCTCAGTGTTTTAGACCACAGCGCCACCCGTGCCTCGCCACTACACCACACGGGCTCTCTATAAGACAGCTATCCATCCATCTGAAATGCTTCCAAATTTATTTAATGTGTGGCTTCCTATTTCAGACTGAATCACTGAGTCAATAATTGTGAAACTCAGGGAATATACACCCAGTGTAGGTTGATCAAAAACCCAGGATTGCTGGAGGATGGAGACAGTGTGGGAGGGAGGCTTAGCCACTGTGAATTCTGCCTCGAGAGCCAGAGGACGGTCCTAGCAGAAATACACCATTAGTTGACTTTAGAAATCAAAGCCGTGCGGGCTACACAAAGGGGAGTTTGTAATTGCTGCCTGATGCTAATCCCATTGGCATGCCTTAGTGAAACATGCACAGCGCTGCGGGGAGGTTGTCAGGATCTGGTTGCAGGAGCCAGCCTCTAGGCGAAAGGCTCAGGCGAAGCTTAGACTCCCTGTATCGCCACCCGTGAGTCAGAGTCCATCTGCCTTATTGACTGACAGACCTTCCCCCTCGAACAATGCACATGAAAAAGAACATGGCTCTCTGGCTGCTCCTCCATTGTCCCTTGGGTTTAACTTCTTAACCCCTTTCATTCCAGCAGGCCCAGGGGGAAAGGCACTTGTAGCAACACTGATTAATTCCCTCCTTGCAAAATGGGATCACGTAACCAGGGACATTTCCTTGTTTCCAAAGGGTATAGCCAAATGTGTCTGGCTCTTTCATTTGAAATCACTGCTAATTATAATATTTAGAATTTAGATATATATATATATATATTTACAGGGCAACAAAAGGCACAATGCCTCACTGCCTTGCAGTGTGTGTGTGTGTGTGTGTGTGTGTGTGTGTGTATATAATATATATATATATATATATATATATATATATATATATATAACCTAGCCATTTCAAGTTTCCCAAACTACAGAATCATGTATGACTTGAGTTAGTATTTTTTATAAATATCTTTACCCCCAGTTTTCAGCTGAAGGGGCTAATAAAAATGAAACAGTCGCCGCTTCCAGCCTGGCAGTGTAAAAGAACTTGCACAAAAGAGGGGAAACAGGGCTGAGGAGGGAATTATTAACTTAACCCTGAGGAAATGGGATGTAGCTTAGTGGTCAAGCATTTTCTTTGCATGCAGGTTCAATCCATGGCATCTACAGGTAAGGCTCAAGGAGATGCCTCTTCTGAAATCCTGGAGAGCTTCTGCCAGTTAGTGCAGACAATACTGAAGTAGGTGGTCTGATGTAATATAGGGTGCCTTCCTATACTCCTGAACAGTTTTTGGGGAGGAATTAAATGAACCTGCTCTAACAGCAAAGCTGATGGAACACAGTTTCTACCTCTTTTTTGGTTGCAGCCTGATGGAATGACTGCTCTCAGGTGACGACTGATGGTGGGAGTGTGGGAATTTTAAGGAAGGTAGGAGAGGGTATATTGTTTTGATATTATCCCTCCTCACTCACACTGGTGAGTAAACAGCAGAGCACATTCCCTTTGCAACTTATTGGAAGCAAGTTGATGATTTGTTAGACTCCTTTAATTAAGCAATCCAGTCTCGCTTGTCCAGTCTAGATTGTTCTGGGTAAGTTTCCCCTTTTTTTCCCTCTTAAAATAATGACACCACAACAGAGTGTTCTTTAAAAATAAGAATAAAGTTTTACTCACATTCAGTTCACAGAAGTAATCTGAAGGCAGGCTTTATCTTGTGATTACAGTGAAAAGAATTCTGAGCTACATCTCAGACTTTCTGCTTGTGGACTCCATCCTATGTGAAGGTTGAGCCATGCGCTGGCTAAGAGTCAGGAGAGTGATGGTTTAAGAGTAAGAGTGTAAGAGTCCAAGAGAGATTGTATTGTATTTTATTTCTTTTGTCTTTTTGTCTTTTTTCTTTTCTTCTTCTTTTCTTCTTTTTTTTGTAAGGTTTAAAAGTAATAAATATTATTTTTTTAAAAAAGAGTCCGAGAGAGATGGTTGTGTGGCCAGCCCTTTTATCTGGTCAGCTAGGGTCACGCCCATCTACCTGGTCACACACAGGAAGCCCCAGAGCAGGTATGACAGGAAGTCCTCCTTGTCTGGAGTTACAGTCCCCTGTGGGTCCATTCTAGGCAACAGGAAAATACTGTACTTGACTGCTCTAGTAATAATACATCCCACAAGCAGGAGCTTAGCGGAGTTGATTTCTCAGCAGAGTCAATGAAGTACTGCTAGTTCCCAGCTCTCCCTGATGGAATCAGGCTGTTTGGATGGCATCGGATAAATAATAGGATCCTATTGAGCAATAGGCTCCCATATTGGGTAAAGCAGCAATAAGGTGCTTTTTTGGTGGGGGGAAATGTTCACATTTTTTTCATACAAACCCACCCACCCCCATTTTATGTTTTAAAGAAAAAATACACATCATTTCAATTTAACTTTTGATCGGAAGCATTTTGAATAAATCATTTGGAAGGTATGTTAGCAGTTAGAAGAACAGCATATCTGTGTTAATCTATTGCAGCTTGATATAACCACATGCAGGGCATATACCCAGCATCACTGCCAGGTCTGAGAGGGCCCTGAGCAATGGTCCTCTGCAGACTCCTTGCACAAACTTGATAACAATGTCTGGGAATTTGCTATCACCTAACTACCTTGGCCAAAGCCAACCAAAATGGAATTGCAAGTTGCAATTTCTATTCCATCTGTATACCTTAAGGAGGGCTCATTCCACAGCTTCAGGGCAACCACTGTGAAGCCCCTGTAAGCAGCTCTACAGTTCTAACATCTCATAGTGAGATCATTTGAGGTAGGTCCTGTTTTGAGGAGTGCAAGGAAAGCCACAAAGTCCAGTCTATTCAGGGCTGTGCAACTTTGGACTGCTTGGGTCAGGCATCCCATCTTTGTGTGCTCCCTCCCCTACCAATTACCACTATAAGAAGGGCTGTAGCTCAGTAGCAGAGCATCTGGCTGACATGCAGAAGGTCCCAGGTTCATTCCCAGGCACCTTCAGGTAGGGCTTGACAGCCTCTTCTGCCAATCAGTGCAGGAAAAACTGAACAAGATGGACCAGTGGTCTGACTTAACATAAGGCAGATCCTATATTCACAAACTTTCTCAAACATAAGTAACTACCAGACCATGAAGGATTTCGTAACTAAAAGCTCTGTTTAACAGCTACTCTATGGAGCAGAAAATAGCCCCCTGTATGCCATACAACGGAGTTGGTTCTGCCCCTCTGGGGCAAAACAACATTGGCGAGCTTCATAGAGTCAGGGAGAAAGCATGGACACAGCCAAGCCAGTGGTAGCTGCTGTACTGGTTTGACTCACGAGATCAAAGTACAAGTTTCATTCATTTCAGTAAAAAACCAAAACACAATGTTGCTAGCAATGTTTTTATATTAGAATACCATATTTCACATTTTATTGCCCCCATTTTTATATTACTCATATGCACATTAAGGTCTGCTAACCTGGCCAGCTTAATAGTGTGTGTAACTCTTTGAAAGCTCATTCCCCCTGCCCCTTCCAATATGCACACAGTCCTATGCATGTAAATACAGAAATGGACCAGGGATTTTGCTGATTGGAAGAACAACCAGGGAGTGAAATTCAGCGTCAGAGCAGTTTAATGGTTAAAGCCTGCAAAATGTCAACATGAAGAGAACGTACTTTTTATGGAGTCTAAAACTGTTTCAAATAGCTGACATTTTCGACTTGTAGAATTTAGGTTTTACGCCATTATAGCTGTAGACTTCTGCAACCATAAAACTGCTGGGCTGAAAACAGACCGCTTCGTCCTATGCCTGTTTACTTAGAAGAAGTTAAGGGGCCACCAACTTCAAGGGAGCTCACACCCAAGCAAATGCCCCTAGGTTGCAGTAACCCTAAAGTTTACTCCCAACTAAGTCCCAGGCTGAAATCCAGTGCACAGTGACTTGGGAATAATTTAAACTTAACAGGATTTACCTTTGAGTAAATGTGGATAGCTTGGGGCTAGATTGCTAGAATCCTATGTACACATTGGCTGAAGCCTCAATGAAATCAATGGGGCTGCCTTCTGCATAAAGAGGGTTAGGATTGGGCTGTTGTCACAGAATCCTGTAAGTATTTACTGAGAAGTCTCCTGGGGATTTCAGCAGAGTTCTGTTTCCAGCTCTGCTTAAGACTCCAGCTTTAATCATGCAAATTGGATCAAATCACAAAGCTTTGCTTGCTTTTATGTATGCAGGCTTTCATCAGGCAAGACATTTCAAACAATATTGATAAATTTTAAAGATCCATCAGTGTAAACGAAAGTCATTATCCTGCCTAACATATGCAAGATTTACAGAAAACAATGAAACAATGTGCTTTCATGGTCTTTGAACTAACAGTGTCCATGCACACACTAGTGCTATTACTATTACTATCAGTTACCTTGACCAGTTAACCAACAACGAAGCAGCAACACTCAGTAATGGGGAAAACCCCACCCTATGCTTAGTACATCTAACTAAAAGTGTCATGTTATCTGAAAAACTGACTTCCCCTCTATTGCCTGCTAAAAGCATTAAGATCAATAAATTTAATCCAGTTAGTTTTGCTACGGCCTGATAATTACCAGTTTGTGATAACATGGATACAAGCTTTTTCACTAGTGGCATCAGTGTTGTGGAACTGCTGCCTTGCTGAAATACAAGAAGCCCTATCTGTATTGGCATCCCGCTGGCTCTTGAAGATGTATCAGTTTAGACAAGCATTCCTCTGATCTTGTGACCTCAACATCCTGTTTTGATTGTTCTAATTTTGAGTGTAACTGTTTTGTGCTGTTTTAGTGGGCTTGCTTTATTGCACTTTTAAAATTGTAGATGTTTATTTCAATGTTTTGATGGAATTGTTTTATTGTATGTTTCAAAAGCATGTGTTTATATTTTGGGGTTTTATACTTGTAACTTGTATGGAAGGTCATTTGGCAATTAAGTGGAATAATAGTTTTCCAAGTCCAAGATGCACTTTAAGTGATTTTCACTGTGTGTGCCTTCTCTAAAGTTAGAGATATTCAAGGGAAGTTCTGCTTTAGTGCCACTAATGATTGAAGTAGGAATGGAACAGTCTCTTCCTAGTCCATATCAGCCTCACACTCATAAGTGTTGGAGGAATTGGACATGGGGAAGGGGTTAATTTCCTTTGGAGGCACAAATCACCCCGTGTATGAGATAAGCCAACAAGTGCAAGGTCAGCCAAGCTTGTTGCTATGGCAACAGCCCAGTGCCATCTATATAAGTGATTAAGACATGTCAGCTCATTAGTCAGTCAGTGAGTCTGTCCATGAGTCTGAGTCTGTGTTATATCTTGAAGCTGGAGCAACAGATATATCTCTGTGCTTGTATATATCTGTAAACGGAAAGCCAACAAGTTGTTTGTATGTATCAACATCCAGAACCTTCTGTAGCTATTTTGGACCATAAACCATCTCTGTGTGGTGAGGACAACCTCCGCTACATGGGTATCTCCTCTCAGGTTCCCAACAATAAGTCTGCCCCCTTCCAGTTCTGCATTAATCTGGATGAAAAAGAAAAAAGAAAAATCCATATGGGAAATTAATATTTAAATACATTTTAAAAAATGTATCTTAATATACCTATTTCTAAATGTATTTTATCTTAGATACAAAGACGTTATTTTTAAAAATAATAATAAGAGAGATGTGAAATCTGAAGGATAATTTCATTGCAATCTATGTAATAGTCTGGGAGGTACAAAAGTGAGTGGAAGAGGCTTTCTGCTATTGGAAGGGCACCTTTGACCCAACTCCATGTGCTAAGCCTACCAAGCCAATTTCATAGAATCATAGAGTTGGAAGGGTCCCCAAGGGCCATCTAGTCCAACCTCTTGCAATCATACCAGAGAGCATGGTACAATATTCACACAAATAGTGCCTTTAATATGAGTTCCCCAGCACCTAATCAGCTACTATCACATTTGGCCAATAAAATCTAAACGATGTTGAAAAGTAACTATTAAACTAAGCCATGGAGCTGCATCTTCTTCTGAATGTTACAAGAACAAAACAAAGGCCCAGCTGTAGCACTCACTGTGCATCCCAAATGCTCACTGACTCCATTTATGGCTATAAAGTCAATTGGAGTCAAAAGGCACTTGGAATGCCCCAGGGTCAAAAGATAAAGCTCTGAGGACCTTTATGACCTCTTGACTGGACCAGCCTAGCTCTGTAGACCAAATATGAGGGCTGGCCAGTAAAAGCTTCAATTAGTGTAAAATTCAGCAGGCCTCCATCTCAGCAACACCAGCCCCCCGAGAACATGCCGGCCGAGGCCTACGCTCCTTCCATTGATAGCAGGTCACTTTCAAGGACGTGGCATTAATCTTTAAGACTCTCTTTGGGATTTGGTGTGAGGTAGCTCAAAGAGACCCCTCTGTTTGTTGTGATGGCCTCCTTCTGCAAGTCTGTTCCTTGGAAACTATGAAGCTGTCAAGCTCAAGGGTGAGAACGAGGCTTGTGAGAACAAGACGCAGGGCTTTCTCACCAGCAAAGGCGAGGCTTTGGAGCTCATTACTCAGCGAGATAAGCACAGCCACAATTTCCACAGCCTCCAGAACAAAGGGGAGAACTCACACAGGTCCAATGCATTGTGTTTCCCATAGCTGCTGCTATACATAGTAGCATCAGAAAGGAAGAAAGAAACAAAATGAAAGTCAAGGGAGGGGAGAAGGATTTTTTTTTTATTTGGAGGGGGAATTTGTACATCTGTCGAATGTCATGATGGTGCTTTCATTTATGGGGGAGGGAGGGGAAACCTAGGAAGAACCTTGTGCGTAAATTTCATTGGCAGAAACTAATTGTAGTGCTCCCATTGGGTTTCCAACTTTTAGTCCAGAGGAGCCTTGAAAAATAAATAAATTACCGAGTCACAGCCCCTTTGCCGAGAAGGCTGTAACAGTTGCAGATGGGTAGGTCCACCATCAGATGTGCTTCTTTTGTGGAGTGGCAAACCGCCCCCCCCCAAAAAAAACCCCTTCCATGTCCATTTGAGGGCTTCGTGGGGAGAGGGTAGGAAATAGAAGTTGTAAGGAGGCTGAAACTTATTAACCCAATCCTTGGTGTATCCTACTTCCTTTGAATTTAAGGCGCTAACTCCAATCTTAGACATTAAGAGTTTTATGAGCTTCCCAGGGGCTTATTCTGGATCGAAAGGTGGATTAGGTATACTGTGCATGCTTTTTCCATAGAAGCAGATGCTATAGTTTTATTCAGCTATTCCTGGAGAAAGAGGAAGGGGTACATGTGCTCTCCCCATTCCTGGCTGGAAAAGGTCCTCCAACTTTGATAATGCTTCTTCCTTACAGGTAGTGTGTTTGTGTGTGTGTGTGTGTCAAAACTAGATGACTGTTCTAATGTAAAATGTATATTCATTGTTCCTCTCACTTGCCCACCATTGACATGTAGTGCTTGGAAGGTTGCACAGAAGGGAATGCAATCTTTGGTTTGAAAAAGGCTCACTGTCTGTGGTTTATAAAGAGCTGAAACGCTGCTAGTATTTCTGGGAGCCTTGCTGTCATACATACTATGCAGTTCACATGCTTATGGCTTCTGTTGGCATTATTAATTAATATATTTCAGGTCTCAGCCATGACTCGGAAAACAGATTTAACCTGGTTCCTTTGTCATACAGCAATGCAATGTTGGTATGCTAACAGGTGATGTAGTACGGTAGTTAAGTGCTGGACTAAGAACTGGGAAACCTGGGTACAAATCCCCACTGAGCCATGAAGTTCACTGAGTAACATTGGGCCAATCATTACCTCCTTGATCAACCTACCTCACAGGGTTGTTTTGAGGATAAAATTGGGGGGAGGAGAGCCAAGTATGCTGTCTTGAGCTCCTTGGAGGAAAGATGGGATACAAATGTAATGGGAGGAGGGAACTAATGTATAGTGTTGGAAATGTTAATCTCTCTCTCACTGGAACCACAACTATACTGCTCCACTGAATAACAAATATTAAAGAATATAGCTGAAAAAAATCCTATTGTTCTGCCGGCTGCTGGTACATGGATTCTTATGCTTTGTTTGTTTCTTTTGTCTCTTGTTGACAATGGAAACTAATAATAATAAAAAATCCCTGATGGTGTGCAACAAAAGGGTCTTATGCATATAAATGAAAATGGTCAAGACCTCAGCGGAATGAAAAATGAGAACTGAATTCCTGTCCCTACCGAGCAAGGAAAGAATAGCGATGAAATATAACCATACACAGGTTGAAAAGACATATGTTAAAGGTTCTTTCTTGAAGGATTTCACTGGCTATGTTGGGAGCATATATAGCTTTTCTCTGCAAAGATTTGGTTTATTAGTAAAAGTCTGGGTAAAATTTCAGGATTTAAGAGACTACCAATAAAGTGAAGATTGACATTAACCAGACCAGGCTATAAATACCACACAAAGAGACCAAACAAACCCTCTACTGAGTGAACTGGCCAACATAGTACTTTATCACTAAGCTAATAATAAACCAAATAAGGAAGAAACCTGTTGTCTTTATAGGATCTGTTCAATCAAACACTGTTGTTTTGGTATGATATAAAGAGCTTCTGAGGGCTCTTCTTTGTTCTGAATCAGCTGATCTGCTTAGATTCAGGACACATCCACCTGGCTTTTACATATGGGCTCACATGTGCCGCTGCTGCTTCCACCGAGCTTGCAAGACCTGATGTTATGGCGTGCCTGGGAGATGGAGCTGTGTGACCCAGGACGTCTCTGGTTCAAATGTCACCTCTGCCACTCACCAGGTGGGCTTGGGGCAGGCTACATTTTCTCTAAGCCCCAGTTCCTCACCTGTAGTATGGGGATAATAACACTGACTTAATTTTCCTGAGTCGTTATTGGTATAGCAGTTGGGGCTATACCACACTACCACAGTTGGGGCTATACCACGCTACCACTTGCCATGTACATAGAAAGCATGGGTCTGAGAGGGTTATTTTTGCTTGTTGCACACTTTTTAGGCATGGGTCCAAGTGGTTTTCTGTTTGCCCTGCCACTTTCTCTGGGAAAGACTGCCATTTATCACCAAATCAGAACAAACATTAACCCACAGAAAAAACCTATTGACATTTGTTCTGATTCAGTAAACAGCACATTTTCCTGGGTGAAAATGGTGGGTAAAGTGGAAGTGTGAATGAGCCCTTACTGAGATAAAGGATGATATCCAGCATTGGACATACTCAGAGGAGAATCACTGAAAATAATGAACGTAGGTATATTGATTCCAATGGGTCTACTTTGAGTATAATTTAATCTAATGTATGTAATATACTTTAACCTCCTATGTAAAGTCTCCATTTCCTCTAGGATACTTAGAAGCCTCTTTTTGTTCAAATGTACCTCTAGATATGGGGTGCCAACTTGACTAAAATATTGGGGGGCAGGTAAGCCCTGCCCTGCATAATCAATCAAATGGCATGGTGCACACATACCATTCAAATGGTAATGCCCAACAACTTTGAGGGGGCTCAGCCCCCTCAAATATTTTATGGGGGGCAGCAAATGGATCCTGCCACTAGGAGTTGGCTCCTATGTCCAGATACATTTCTGATTTTGAATAATAGATCTGCCACTATCACTCTAAGATGCTAACTTGTTCTGTGTCCCCCAAGGGGCTTGTATGGACAAGCTGGATGGTGACTCACTTTTGGAATGGAAGGATGTGAGAGTGGGTTGTCTCCTCAAAGAATACCAAAGTAGACAAATCTTACTGCCAGTGTCCTATCCCTTCCATGCATCTAGATGACCCTTGTAGTCCCTTCCAACTCCACAGTTCTATGAGTCTATGATTCTGTAAAGCACTGCAGGGTGAGCCAACCTGGTTATACATGTACATAAGATGAGTTAAGAGTTAGAAGGTAAGTATTAGAAGGTAAGAAAGTTAGAGTGGGACTATGAGAAATGGTGGATCAGAGGTAATCGATGAGAGAGTTAGTTCTGAGTGTAAATCAGGCTTCCTCAACTTCGGCCCTCCAGACGTTTTTGGCCTACAACTCCCATGATCCCTAGCTAGCAGGACCAGTGGTCAGGGATGATGGGAATTGTAGTCTCAAAACATCTGGAGGGCCAAGATTGAGGAAGCCTTGTATAAATTCACAGAATGAATACAGAGCAGGTCACTTTTGCTACTTTCTATGCTGATTAGGGCACTGAGGGCAGTTAATTAGAAACTTCAAGAAGAACAAATTCAACCACAAGATCATTGCTGGTAGAAATGGCAGGAGAATGAAATCAGACCAGTAGCCCAAAGCGAAAATGTGATAATACGTGACTTCAGTTATGCTTGCCTAGACTACGGTAGTTGAACGTTATTCATTATTTCTCTTGTTATACTGTTCTTCATTAAAAGATAATACTTTAAAGATACTTTATAAAAGTGTATTTTATCATTTTATTTCCCAAAAAAACCCATATAAAATACAAAGTCACATGGATGTACATGGAAATGAACATTCAATTTTGTCAGTACTTTAATGATAATTATTCTGTGTATATTTGGTTTTTAAAAAATAGTTTTGTGGGTTTTAGCTGTGTTTCATCAATAATTTTATTATGCACACCACTTAGAGAGTTTTTTGATTTATAAAACTTTATAAATTGATATCTTGAGATCTCTCTCACACAGAGACAGTACTTCTAGGAATGATATAGCAATGTGCCTCACAACCGTTCAACATGAAACCTATGAGAGGAAAGCAATTTCTGATTTAATACAGAGTGGTACCTCAGCTCAGAGATGTAAGTGTTGTCGAACAATATTATCAAATTCAGTAAATATGTGGGAATGGAAAATTGCCTAGAAGGTTCAGCAGCAACACATTTGGTTCAAAAACATCTCAGAAATAAGACAGTTATTTAAACAAGCTGAGAGAGAGAGTCATGAGTGTAGAATCCATTCAGTAACCTTGGAGTTATTAAGAAAGGAAGTTAAAATGTAGTGAACCAGCCCAAGAGAATGCCAGTATAGTTAAACGACAGTGCCACAGAAGCCAGAAAAGGCAAGAAAGCTTCCTTTTAAAAGCCCTTGTCAGATGCAAAGAAACAACAGGAGCACAAACGTTTTAGCAAAACAAATTAAAGTTGATAGGACATACAAAGAAGGAGTTGAAGAAGCAAATTGCTGGAGACATAAAAACAAATAGACAAACAAGTCTTTAAATATATCAGGAGTAGGAAGTCAGCTAGGAAAGGAGTAGAACAGGGGTCGGCAACCTGAAGAAGAGTTTGGATTTGATATCCCGCTTTATCACTACCTGAAGGAGTCTCCAAGCGGCTAACATTCTCCTTTCCCTTCCTCCCTCACAACAAACACTCTGAGGTGAGTGAGGCTGAGAGACTTCAGAGAAGTGTGACTAGCCCAAGGTCACCCAGCAGCTGCATGTGGAGGAGCGGAGACGTGAACCTGGTTCCCCAGATTACGAGTCTACCGCTCTTAACCACTACACCACACTGGCTCACAGCCCATGCGCTGCAAGCGGCCCAATTTAACCAGCCCACGAGTTGCCCCCAAACCGAGCCGCCCACTCGCTGAGTCCACGCGCGTTGCGCAAAACCAGCGCAGCGTGGGGACTCGCTTCCGCGGTGCCGGAAATCATGTCTGTGCATGCCCAGATGCCGGAAATCACACACACGTGCACTCATGCGCAATCACAATCCGGCCCACAGAGATCTGCAGGACTTGACTGGCCCAGGCAGGTAAAACCTTGCCAACCCCTGGAGTAAAACAACAAGTGAGATTGTGAAAGGAGACTCCAGGGGAACGAATTCTTTACAGCATTCTCTGTGGTGGGAGATGGTGAAGAGAAACTCGTATGTGATCATTGCTCAGTAAAGCAACTCCTTAGAAACTGGTGAAGATCAAATGCTAAGGCTGAAGTGCATGTTGTGCCTGGCGTGAGGCTGCCACAAAAGGGAAGAAATGGCATCTCTGTGTTGAGTACTTCCACTCTGACCTGAAAGATTTGGACCATTTCCAATACGCTGATGTTGTTTTGGTCATTTCATCAAAGGCAGAGTAGACATGCCTAGAATTGTATTGAGTGGCTTGCTCCTATGAGCAACCTACATTCAGAGTTTAGTCATTTCAAGGATTGGTGTGTCTGTATGGACATCAGGCAAGGTACTCCCAGTTAGGAAGGAGGGGGAGGGTTGCCTTTAAAAGTGAACCTACTTAACTGATCCTTTCAAAAACAATACGTGAGCCATCCATTGCAGCGGGTTGGTCTAGATGATCCTTGGCATCCTTTCCAACCCCACAATTCTAACTAAGATCCTTTGAAATTCACACTTCTCCAAATTTTGCAGAGGTCCGAGTATTCCAGCCAAGACGTGTATAGAAAAATGTGTATGCTAGGGCAAAGCGTGCATATAAATGCATCTATAGTGAAAATAACATACAAAATGCATTACATCAGGGGAAATTGTTTGCTAAAAATGTGCATATTAGGCAAAAAATCATACACAAATGTCCGTATTGAGAGAAATTCACTCCAAAACTCTGAAGTTTTTAATGCAGACTTTACAAAAAAAAAAATCACAAATGTGATGTGGAAATGGAGAAAACAAAACAGACTTATTTCACACACACATATATATGTATATGTATATATCTTAATTACACAAGTTTCTAAGCATTGAACATAAAATATGATTATAATTAAAGTTAATGAAGTATATAATTACACTTTACAGAGGTCAGTCCTCTATTTGAAGAACTGCCTGATCTAATGATGGTTAGCACATAAAGAGCCATATGAGGGAAGAACAGAGACCTTGAAGATTCCAATCAGGAATGCTTGGCCAACAGATTGACCAGATAGGCACAAAGCTGCTGAGGTCACCACCTCCCGCACAAGATCGATCATATTCTAGGGAATTAAAATTTATGAAAAATTGTGTTCTTTTCTTAGTGACACCAACCCTAAATGTGCCAGGTCACTGTGGGGACTTTTAAATTGTGGCTCCCAGACTCTCAGTTTGTGACGTGGGTCAAGGCAGATGCCAACAGATATCATGTGCCAGAGGTACTCCTGAACCAAACTTACCTTAGATGCTACAGGTTGAACCATATTCAATGTGATAGTGATGATTACATGCTCCTTTCCTCCAAAGTGGTCACATATCCCCCTGCCCCTTTTCATCTCACAACAACCCTGTGAAGTAGGTTAGGCTGAGAGACAGTGTTTCATGGCTGAGTAGGGATTTGAAGCCTCCAAGATTGTGATCCAACACTCTAACTACTACACCACTCTGCCTTTTGTGTTTCAGTAAACATTAACAATGAACACTGGTGCATATGTTGCTAGCCTTAACCATAGAACCAAGTGTCAAGTGCAAATACACCATTACAAATAATGTATTTCTAATTCGGGTTTTGTAGTTATTATAGGGTGATGTAAAGCAGCCTTTTAACCGACAGCCGGCAGAGAAGGTCCTAAACTCCCTATGGTTTTAGACAAAATAAAAGGGAGCCTTTCTTTTTCATTTTCTGTTTAAACTTGGAGCAAACCACAGTCCGGCTCAGTTGTCAAAATCAGGACGAGTGTCTGTATTATCTTGGTAGTATATCAGATGTCTAAACTTCCTCCTTAGAATAACACAAATAACCTTTATGGTGCCATAGGTCCTCTGTGACCTTTTTAGTAGTCATAACAGTGACTGATAAGCAACAAAGACATATCAAGGCAGTGCTTATTGGTTGGAAGTTACAGGACCAGGCCTTGAATTCTACCTGGCAACGTAGCAAACGTTTTCAGGGCAAGTTCGTGACCTTGAGGCGACACTGAAGTATTCAATTTAACATATACAATACACCCATTCAACTTTTCACTATTATGATGAAGATTTTCTGAAGACATTATGTGCATTCCCACATAAAACAGAGGTTAAAAGTCGCTGCAAATGAATAATAGAAATGATGAAATGACGAAACTAAAGGAACACATTTTATATTAAGTGGAAATATTTTTAAAAACATTTTATGGAAGATTTTTGAAGCATACACAATATATCGCCACCCGTCTCTCCTTCTGGACACCCTCCCCAGCTGAAGGGAGGGTGCCCTGGAAATTGGACCCCAAGCAGGACAGACTAGAAGCCAATAATCACATATATTCTATATAATTTCTTCTTTTTTGTTCATGATAACAAAAGTTTACACTCTTCTCACCCACCACTCTCATACTCTCATTTGTAAACATGACTGGGAAAAGAATTGATCTCCAGGATAAACTGGGAAGGGAAAAATACCTATATGAAAACATCTCTGCATTATGACTACAGAGACAGGCAAACTTATTCATTTCTGTTTTGCTCAGTTTCTTATCTTTCCAGTCATGAGTTCAATTCTCCACATTTCCACATTGGTTTGCATTTTAAAAAAGAAAGTGATCATGAAAATTCATCTGCATTTTAATGCGAATTTCTCCTAATATAACCATTCTTGTATGTAATTTTCCCTGTACATTTTTTGCAAAGCAATTTTCTCCAATATAATGCCTTTTAGTAGGTTTCTTTTTTAACCAATGCATGTATTCGGTTTACATTTTGCCCTAATACATGCATTTTTGTACACATTACTTGGCCAGAGAACTGCATTGCAAAATTCGTTTGAGTGCAAATTTCGAAGAACAGCTTCGGCTCTCTTTTTATTTATATATTTATTTAATGGGAGGTGCAAATTAGGAAGGCTCCCCTTTAAATGAACTAAATTCAGTTTCTCCCTGCATCCTTAAATAGGGATTTGCTGTTTAAGTCTACTCAACCTGGTTCAGCTTACTCCCAGGTTGGTGCTTATAGGACTGCACTATAGGAAGCTGAATTGGATTAAGCTTGCTATGGTGGGCTTCTGAATCATATAAGGCAAAAGGCATTACATAGAAAGGCATGTTGCAAAGACATGACTGCCTTTGATAAATACATAAAAGAAAAGGGAGCTCAAGGAAGCTGCAAAAGGTGTAATTGTGTTGGGGATTCTTAACAGCTTTCCTTCCTGCCATTTATCTCCCCCATATTGCAGTCTATCAACCTGATTCCCAGAGTTTCAAATTTGCAGAAATGTCTAGAAAATGACTCTAATTCTGGGAATTGCAGTAGAGTTTTAAGAAGGCCATCAACATGCAGAATTGTGTCCAGTTGAGAGTGACAGAGGAAGTGAGGGACCTTGAGGCTGAATCTGATGAGGAAAGGTTGAAGCAGTTCTGTATGTTTTTGCACGGCAAAGAAGCAATGTGATAATTAAGAGCCATCTTTGTTCCAGTCTTCTCCCATCATCTTCAAGCTACCAAACCCTGGGCTCAGAGCCTTCTTCCCTTAGTGGGTTGCCTGATGGTTCCTCCCACCATTCCTCTGTGTCCAATCAGTCTATGATGCACAGAGAAGATGGAGGAAATGAGCTTTATCCTGCTGCAGATGGTGCGACCTGCATCGATAGGTTCAAATGACAAGAAGAGGGATTTCTACTAAAAACTGGAGGTGTGGGTGATTCCCTGGTGGTACAAGTTGTTAGCCAGTGGGACGGGAAGCCTTGGAAAGTGGTGGATTCTCCTTTGTTTGAGGTTTTTGGAAGAGGCTGGATACTTATCTATCAAGGATGTTTCTATTTGTTTGTTTGTTTGTTTGTTTGTTTAATTTATAAGCTACATTTCCTCCAAGTAGCTCAAGGAGGCATACATAGTTCTCCCTATTCCTTCATTGCAACAACAATGCAAGGTAGGTTAGGCTGAGAGTGATTGACTATCCCAAGGTCACCTGGTGAGATTCATGGCTGAATGGGGATTTGAACTCTGGTTCAGACAAGGGCTGGCAAGGGCTGGACTAGATGTTCTTTGAGGTGTCTTCTAGCTCAATGATTTAATCTCCAGGAGAACAGAAGCAGCTTGGAGAAGAACAATGGCTAGTGAAGAAAGGGTTAAGTGCCCACTTTCCACCATTCATCCATTCAATATTTTTCTGCCAAAGCTATTAAAAAACAACAGCAGCAACAACAAAAATGGATATGTTGGCTTTGTTACTTGGCTTGTACCTAAGCTAGCATGTAGTCAGCCCCATGTAGGTAACATGCCATAGCAAGCTCTTAGCTTCTATGTAAACTAGAAATTGCATTGATATTAAAATAAAATCTCAAGGGACAGTCTGGAAGGAACAGAACAAAATCACCATCATGTGTGATGCGCATGAAACGTAGTATGGAAAGACAGTAGCGAAGTCTTCCGTGTAGACACCCGCCTGCCTCCACTTATGATAAATAAGTTGTTTCCCCCCCTGCAATTAAATCACACCCACAAAATATTATTTATATACTTCTCTCTCCAGCTTGGCTTGAGGTGTTGTTTGGACAAACCTTATTAGAGGACAAAATAAAAACGTCCATCAAGAAATTATGCAAAAGGGAAAATGGACACACCAGCTGGGTAAATCTATCATACGCTGGCAAAATAAATAATAAAAAAGGGCAACAAGCACTTTTAATTAGCTGAGTGAATGTCGTTTGCGGAACGCTGAGAGCCCAGCCTCCTCGCTCATATTAAAACGTGTGCCTAATTTTCTGTGAAAAGAAAGAAAGAAAAAGTCCCAACTGAACAGCCCTGACCACAGTCAATCATACTAAAAGCCACTGGTGCTTAATTTGATTTACCAATATAAAATGCAAATGAGGTGATTAAGTGGAGTGGCAGGCAGTGTTGGGCCCCTTTCAAACCATCAAGTTAAATGAGAGCAGACAGCGAACTGCCTGGGCAAAGAAAATTTTAGCATATTCGTTTGATTAGTGCTACAAAAATTTAATTAGATTGGCTAATTACTTGACAAATTGTTCTACACTAGAGAAAAGGCAGAACATTTTTTATTTGTTGAAGGGGGGGGGTTGGAGGCGGGAAACGCTCCTCTGTGTATTTTAGTCCAAATGCTATTTGCCAATTTGCAAAAGCATTATTAATTGAATAGAAGACGCTACAACAGGCCGCCAGCCACGGCAAAGCACACACGGCGTATAATTAGACCAGGCGCAGGCAGCTAGAGATGCATGCCCATAATCACGCCCACCTAGTAAAATTAAACACGCTATTTCTTGGGGAACCATGTCAAAACAGGTTGTTACAAGTCCCCCTGCCCCGCTCGGGATCTTGCTAAGCAGTATGCTCCTTAGCAGAAGATACATGTTACATCCAGGTGTCCCTTTGGAACACTTCAAACTCCCTTCTTTCATAGCAAGATGACCCAACACAGCACCTGTGCTGTTCCAAAAAGGCAAAGGAGAAAGATGCACTGTTCAACTGAGCATTTAGCCCAGAGGTCAGCAAACCTTTTCAGCAGGGGGCTGGTCCACTGTCCCTCAGACCTTGTGGGGGGCCGGACTATATTTTTTTGGGGGAAATGAACGAATTCCTATGCCCCACAAATAGCCCAGAGATGCATTTTAAGTAAAAGCACACATTCTACTCATGTAAAAACACCAGGCAGGCCTCACAAATAACCCAGAGATGCATTTTAAATAAAAGGACACATCCTACTCATGTAAAAACATGCTGATTTCTGGACCTTCCACGGGCCGGATTTAGAAGGCGATTGGGCCAGATCCAGCCCCCGGGCCTTAGTTTGCCTACCCATGATTTAGCCTCTTCCATATATTTGGCAATATACTGTGTCTAGTAAAAGAAGCTGTCCGGAGTTTGAAGTGGGGTGGGTGCATGCTAACGGCCACAAATCAATTTCATTTATTGAATTTGTTTGATTGCATTGATGAATCTCTTCCCATAAAGTATCCCCAAAGTGATTTCACAGTAAGAGCAACAGCAATAGATATTAAAAACACTTAAATATGTAAGAGCATTTTAAAACAGTTTTGTAAGTAAAATCAATTTCAAATCCAAAAAAGATGATGCAGTGATTGACATAGCAGCCTAGGTCCAGTCAGAGGTAAGTCCCATTATGTTCAATGGATCTTATTTGCAGGTAAGTGGATATCAGGGCTTTTTTCCAGCTGGAACTCACTGGAACTCAGTCCCTCTCAGGTGGGCGCTGTTGCCATTCTATTTTTTTTTTTAATATAATTTTTATTAACAGGCCAATCAAATCACATTAATTCCAAATCACATTAGTTCCAAATTATACGGCCAGATTTTTAAAATTTTGTTGGGGGTACCCATACTTCAAGCTCCGAAAGGGGTCCAAACATCACTCTTGCTGCTGCTTTAATTAAACAGTTCTATCCAGTTCTGTCCAGATAGTCTCTTTGTTATTTTCCTCATCTTCTTGTTGTTATCATATATTCCTTTCTTTGTGATCTCTGATAATCTTCACAAGCGGGTTAAAAACAACATCTCCTGTGTAGGTTTTACATTCTCCAAGAGTCATATCACATAAAGGACAGACACCATTTCCACACCTCCGTTAAGAACATTCCCACAGTCTGTCCATTGGTTTCCACAGGCTTGCCAATCTATATCTCAGGGGGCCCTGACAGGTCAAGATAACATTCCGATAACCATACATTCACATTCCGATGACCCTGGTCCTCCTCCCCCTCATCCTCCTATAGGCAAGCCTGTCTTCATGAAACTCCATTTGTAACTGCATCATAAAACTTTCCTTCCATTCCCTGATGTTTCCACCAGTCCTCTCTTTGATCAGTAATTCATTTCCACACAGTTCATGATCTCCTGCTTGTGATTAATAATTTGCAACGATTCTTCTCTCTGGAGGGGAGGGTTATTGGTACTCACATAAGACAAAAAAAGAAAAGTTTTTTCCTCCCCCCTTTCCGTTCCACTCCAACATACCAAACTTTTAATGATGATTCTTCACTTGATTTATTGTCTAGCCTGTCACTCCGCTCACAGAGATCCATTAATCAGCAGTCTTTACTCCCGATCTTCACTTGATGTATGTGCATTAGCTTCTTTCCAATTATATATTTCCAATTATATATTTCGAGACAGCGATTAGAGACAGTGTCAGGGAGGGCCGAGCTCACTCGAGGGCTTCGTGCCAACTGTCCACACCCCCTTCTTTCGAATCTGGGGGTGAATTATGGACACAGCTGGCAAGGCAGTCCCCCCATTCCCTTGGGGGGGGGCAAGGGAGGCTACATACTCCCATAGCAGCCTCTTAATTACCTCGTGTGGGTCGGAGAGATGTTATTGTCGGCCATCTTCCAATGCGCCCCCTGGTGGCCCCCGCTGTTGCCATTCTAAGAGAACAAGGGAGGCGTTCATGGTGAGTTCCAGCACCTCTTTTTCTAAAAAAATAGCACCGGTGGAGATAGAATTGCAACCTTACAGTACGATGCTATATTGTACAAATCAACACAGAAGTAAGTCTCATTGAGTCCAGTAGGACTTATTCCCAGGCAACAGTGTAGATGATTGCAACCAAAATTGCTTAAGACGCATTACTGCAGTAATCAATGGGGTAATTTTAGACTTCTTCTGTGCACTGGATTTGGCTGAAGTATCAATTTTGAAATGCATCAGGGGAATTCAGAGGGATTCAAGCTTCAGCTGAGTTGAGTGGAGACAGCCCTGGATTGCTCTGGGTTGGGGCACCCAAGGCAGTCTGGCGCTGGAACATTGGGCAGGAAGAAAGAAAGGCAAGCAGCCCCAGTGTACTTCCACTGAACCCTTGCTCACCAGTTGGTGAGTAGAGGCCTCAGTCCTGCTGGCTGCAGGGGTCTGTCATCGAAGGATCTGTAGGTGAGTCGGCCTGGATCAGATCAGGCAAGAGAGGCTGTGCATAGCCTCGTTGTAAACCTTGGCCTATGTGGTATTACAGGCCTTGTGTACAGGTTCAGCTGTGCAACGTACAACTGACATTTCTTTTCTCTCTCCACCACTGCTACCCCATGTTCTACAGTGGCTTCCGTATTTCTGATACATTAAGGCAGCTAACAGATAAAATGTAGTCACAGTTTGCTACCCTGGTTAAAATAAGAAGAGGGACAAAGAAAGACTTGGAGCATGTGCAGTTTCACCTTTGAAACTCACTCAAAGCTTTGCACCATGACGACGAAGGGAATAAAATGGAGCTTGCCTCTGCTGTGAGACAGCATGCACCATGTTGAGACATGAACAATGCAACAAACGTCACCGTTGAATTTAGGTAAGACATAGCTAGTTCAGAACTAAACCAAATTTAGTAACCACCACCATCTTCATCATGACTTGCTGTACTGGTTTCCTTTCCATGCGCCATTTCTCTGTGCCCCCAGGATTTTTATTTTTAACCTTCCCCCAAATGATAGCAGGGCTCTAATATTCATATCTGCAAGACCACATCCAGATATCACATTAAACCATAGTTTGGGATTCATTTCTATGCAGCAACAAACTCGAGTATATGACACCAAGAGAGGTTCAGTTAGCCCCAGCTCTGATGAGCAGGCAAATACATTTTTATTTAAACCAGGCCCGTAAGTTAATTTGTAAATGTGTCATAATTTGTAATTGTCTATTCTTATATGTGTGGGGGAGTGTGTGTGTGTGTGTGTGTGTGTGTGTGTGTTGTTTAAAAAGTTTGTATCAGTGCTGTTTCATTATATTCATCTTAGTATTGTCGGCCACCTTGAACATGATTCGGTGGAAAGGCAATATCTCAAGCTCAACAAATAAACAAGATTCTCCAGGCAAGTTAAGTGTACATAAATGCATTTTAAAAACTGGGCATAAAAGACATACTGTATATTACTGAAAATAACATGGGAAAATACATTGTGTTAGGGGAAATGGTTTTGCTAAAATTCGTATATGTTGCAAAATTGCAAGCAAAAATATGTGTATTCAAAGAAATTGGTAGTAAGATGCTAATAATTTTCACGAGGACATGTCTTTGTTTTTAATGCCAAGTAATGTAAAAAAAATGTGAAGAATTGAACTTAAGATGGGAAGAATGAGAAAATGAGAAAACCAAAAGTAGGAGAGAGAGAGAGAGAGAGAGAGAGAGAGAGAGAGAGAGAGAGAGTTCTGCCCCATAATGTACTGAAAATCAGGATGGATATACAAATCTGCTTTGGGCTCAGGACTCAGCTTTTCATATTTGCCAATTTAGGCTACCCTGGCTAAGAAGCTGGCATGGAACATTTCTGATTATGCACATTAGGCAGCACTCTAAATCCAGACGGCCGTCTCCTCTCCTCCCCTCCTTGCCTGTTCCCTTTGTCTTCTACATGCTGCACAAGCTCCCACTCCTTTCAGGAGGCTGCATCTGCTTCTGCTGGTTTTCAGCATAACTAATCAACCTCTAGTGACTCCACCATCATGATAATATAAATAGATACCCACTTTATCTGCTCGAGTGGAAAAAAATAAGGATCATATTGTATAAACATAACACATTGGAGCTAGCAATTAGATACTGCTTTTAACTCAGGTTAAAGCCAGAGCAGCGGAAGCCATGGGGGGATACATGAAACCTGTGTGAACGCTACTCCCCTATATCCACGCAGGCATGAAATATTATTTATCACAATTAGCCATTCTAAGCAGCTGGCCCGGGATGCCAATTCATTTAAAAATGCATAACCCAAATGAGGAAGAAAAGTCAAACGTTGATGGGAAAGAGGGAGAAGAACACTCAGATCCCTAAGCAGGACGCTTTCATGAAACAATCACAGGTTCCTCTAGATTGGTGTGTTGTAGTGGTTTATTTTTATTCTGCAGGTGTATTCTTCGACATGGCATCAATGCACAAATAGCGCAATAGCGATGGATTCATACTGAACCATACACATCATCCCACTTTATTAGTTCTGCTGTGCTTCTGCACAGCACTGTGTCACTGCATTATTGCAATCAGAAGGAGCTGTAGCGCAGTGAAAGAGGGGAAACACACACACAAAGAGAACGTTGGTAGTATAAAAAGTTACAAGATTCCAGCAGTAAGCTGATTAGAAACAAAGCGGTATTTATGCCCTGAAACATTTGCAAGAGCAAACGGTATTGAAGGTGGGATTGTGTATAACTGCCCCAATACCATCGTGAGCACAAATCGTGATGAATGCATAATAAAAAGGGCAGCTGGAGGGGCCCCATGTTTTAGCTTTAACTATCCCTGGAATGGGACGCAGGTGGCGCTGTGGGTTAAAGCCTCAGCGCCTAGGACTTGCCGATCGAAAGGTCGGCGGTTCGAATCCCTGCGGCGGGGTGTGCTCCCGCTGCTCGGTCCCAGCGCCTGCCAACCTAGCAGTTCGAAAGCACCTCCGGGTGCAAGTAGATAAATAGGGACCGCTTACCAGCGGGAAGGTAAACGGCGTTTCCGTGTGCGGCTCTGGCTCGCCAGAGCAGCGATGTCACGCTGGCCACGTGACCCGGAAGTGTCTCCGGACAGCGCTGGCCCCTGGCCTCTTAAGTGAGATGGGCGCACAACCCCAGAGTCTGTCAAGACTGGCCCGTACGGGCAGGGGTACCTTTACCTTTACCTATCCCTGGAATATGATTTGTGTTGTTTTGTATCTTAAAACAGCAAATTGGTGTTGTGTAGTGACTATGGGGTTGTGGGTTGTACCTAAGGCTGTGTGAGGCTCCTGCACACCCCCCCATCTGCTCTGGTGTGTTCCCCAGTGTTGTGGAGCAGATTTTGAAAGTGTATGAAAGTTTGTGGGTGCTTGGAGAGCTGCAGGAGGAAGGAAGCCTGCAAGGCAGGGAACAGGTCTTCCAGGAATCACAGCCACAGCAAATATAAATTGGTACATGAAATTTTGATGTAAATTCATGCCCTCTTTTTCCTCTTTTTTGGTGATCCATGAGTGGCCACTCTACCTAATTTACAGGATTTTTCAGGATTACCATGATCGAGTGTGTGAGATGTTGTGAGGACTTGAAACATGCAGTGTTAAATTTTGTTGCAAGCTTTTCCTTTGGATATACAAAATTACCTTCTCTTAAGCTTTCTTGTATTGTTTTCCATTTGAAGATACCTCATTAATAGCCTTTGATGGCTTGAGGCTACAAAATGCTGGATATTTACATTCACATGTGCTTGAGTGGTGCTTGAAGACACTTTCAACAGATGTTGAATCAAGTTCAACATCTGCAGGAAGCTGCTGAGTGAAATCATCTGGAGATTTAGCATAAGGTGTCATTTATATGTGGATGTCACCCCATTCTCCTTTTCCTTTTCATCTGATTCAGGTATGGCAGCAGAAGAGTCAAACCAGCCCACTTCTGAGCGTAGCTTATGCTTTGCATGCAGAAGGTAATAGACTGCAAAAGATCAATTAATTGAAATTCAATCCTGACCAGATGGACATAATGTTGGTGGGTGGTTCCAGGTTGCTGGAGCTCAACCTGTTTTAGATGGAGATGAACACCTTCTAAAACCAAGTTTGCTCTTTTGAGTGTTGTCACTCGAGATGCAAGCATCCCCTCTTGGCATAAGGTGTCTTCTACCACCTTTGGCCAGTGTGACAACGACATTTTCCAGAGTTCTCTAGGAAGTGAGATTGATTGTTAAACCACTCTGAGAAATGTAGCTCTGTAAGGAGAATGGGGGCAGTGTCTCCTAACAACTCTCAGTGCTCTTAACACATTACAATTTCCAGGATGCTTTGAGGGAATATATGACTGTCAAATTGATATAACAGAGTTTTGGGGTATAACGTGCAGATGTGGCCTTGATCCAGGGCTTTTTTCAGCCCAAGCTCACCAGAGTTAAGCTCTTCCACCTCTCAGGTGTGTCCCTTTTTCCTTCTAAGAGAACAAGGGAGAAGTTCATGGTGAGCTCCGACACATCTTTTCCTAGAAAAATAGCACTGCCTTGATCTATTTTGAACTGAACTGCCTGGATCATAAGCAGCTGATTAGCTCTGAGCTGTGCACAAACCCTTTGGCAGGAGCAAAAGTTAGTCTCTGAGTATTTTGGTGGTGGCAAGTGCAGGAAGACCATCCCCTGATAATCTGAATGCTCCAAGGCATTTGGGTGCTTCATTCTATGGCCAAATGTATTGTGCTGTACAGGTATCATTTTATTGAGCCTACACTTGAATAAGGGACAAGAGAAATTGGCCTGCGATTTCATATTCAGACCTCGGACGGAAATCCTTTGCTTGCCTTGACAATTTATCCAAAGAAAAAAAGAGAAAAGATAAAGCCAGGGACTCTTCGGGGAAAGGATACGATCTACTTTTGTTCACGTGTAAAGGAGAATTCTTTGTTGACACAAAGGTGGGCAAATGGTCACACTGAACATTATCGGTACTCACTCAGGCATCCAAAATATATTCATGACTTGAAATGGTATAGCATGAAAAAAAACTCCAAATGCTTTATACAAGTGTGTAACTAATACTTCAGGGAATATTGGGAAATAAAAGAAGGCTGGTATTTTATCAGGCCCCACCGCAAGACAGGGGAGCGTGATTGACAAATGAACTGATGATCATGTTTTATTAGTCACATGGCTCAGGAACTACTTTGTTGGGTCTCATCAGCCTGCTGTCTTTTGTCCTTTACAATTACATGGTCAATCTAATGCAGCTTTATCTGAGCTATGGACAAAACCTATTAGCACTTCTCAGTGGTAACACAGTATGAAGGTATCTCTTGCGCATGACTTTGGCTTGGGATGGTGCACCTCGGAAGGGAATAGATTTTAAATAGACAGGAAATGAGATGCCAGGGGCCCTGTTCAGGCATTCAAACCTGCATGTGATGAGAATCATGGGTAGAAGACAGTGGGGACATGGTAGCTATCACATCACTTGGCCCCACCACCTTTTGTGTTGAGAGAAGACACTCTGGAGGGGGAGCCTTCTTTATACAGAGAGGCTCCCCTCGATTTTTAGAGCCCTAGTAGTGTAGGGCTTTAAATCTCATGAGGATTCTATGTATAGGGAGTAGTCTCCCTGCACTGTACTTACTTCAGACCTTCTCATTTTCAATGCATGAAGGATGATGGGTCTGGAGAATGAGAATGTGATGAAGGGGGAAAGGCCAACCATAGTGTCTCCTCAAATGCTGAGGGCTGGAATACTTGAACATGGCTAGAAAGGCAGCGCTATATAGAATACTCAAACTGTGGCTCGACTTTGTAGTGGTGCCCCGACTGTGGAATGGCCTGTCCCTAGAGGTGCAGTTAGCTTACATTGATGGGCTTCCAGCAGCACTTCAAAACACTCCTGTTCACCAAGGCTTTTGATGGGTCCTGTGACAGGAGGTGCAGGTAGAGAAGAGTTTGGGGGGTATAGTGCAGACAGGATTAAACCAGTGAGATGTAGCTCTCAGTATGCTGAGCTGGAGCGTCACTCTGATTGCCTGAGGGTACAGCTAGCCAGAAGTGGGTAGAGACAATACTTTGAGAGGGAGAAGAAAAGCAGTTTTGGTTCCTGGCATTGGGCTGAATAACTGTATAACCTCTGAGCTGTGTAAAATCCACCCTGTGTAAAATTTACCACCAGAGAAGGCAGTCTCTGAGCTGGGGGTTAGATTGAAAGTCAGTGGTTATTGTCTTTCAAGGGTATACAGACATGCGAAAACTGGGAAGCTGAATTTTGGAAGAGGACAAGTGGAGTTGTGAGGGAACGCTCTGTTTAAATCCCAATTCAGTAGGAAGGGGATATACCTTCTAGTGAGAGAATAATAATCTCAAACCAGTTGGAAGGGGACTGTGCGCCGATTCTCTGGTCTGATAAGAATGGGTCAGACAGAGGATCCTCAGGTGTAAAATTTCTAAGGGTTGGGAATCTGAAGGACAGTAGGCAGATTAATAGTAGCCTGGCAAAAAATACCAGCCTGTTTCAGAATCCACAAGTTATTGAAACCTAAGTTGTAACACCTCTGTGATAACTTTAAATAACTGAAGACAACCAAAATTTCACAGTTATCATCTTATTGAGAAGCCTGTGACTGAATCTAATATATATTTACAGTTTGCTGATTCTTTGAAGATTTCCAACACCTGAAATATTCCTGCTTACCATTCTTGTTGTGAAATAAATCCTTTTGCTTTTGCAAAACCATATTGAAAAATCAGAACTCCTATTAGAATAAACAAGTTCCATTTTAAATACTGAAATACTAAATAAGATGGATAACAATGTGTAATAGAAAAAGAAGCAGAAAACTGGGTTAAAGGTGTGTGAAAGAAAGTAATAGAAGTGGAAAGAAATTGTAATTGAATAGATTGGAAGTCTAACACAAAGGTGGGGTGACGGGAGAGGGATGGTGATGGGAAAAGGAAGTATCTGTGGGAGTGAGTGTGGGTATGTTTGAACATTTTTAAGGATTGTATGAAATGTATGTTTGTATATTCGTAATATGTGTGTATTAATGCTGAATTATTTTAATAATAAAATCTTAAAAAAAAAAAATCCTTCTGCTGTTTAACTTCCATTAGGCTCAAAGTGCCTGTTTTTTGTTTTAAAAAAGCCAGAAAGAGAGGTGGCATGCTGCAGGTTCTGCTCATGTTTTCTGGTGGGCGGCGTTGTGGTCAAGCATCTGGGCCCCTGCAGGGATCTTGTGAGGGGGAGAGGATACCCCCCTCATTGCTATCTTGACTGTGTCACTGGTGCTGAGCAGGGCACCACCCAAGTGTGGCCCCGCTGTCCAATAAGTACCGGTTGGAGGTGTGGCCATGGGAAATTTAAACCGTGGCACAGCCAAGGGGCCCTCCTCTCTCACCTGTTGCCAGATCCTCTCTAAGTTTTTGCAGTAGTTTACTGTGACACCTGAACTGACTTTCTGTGTATGAAATTCAATTGCCTGCAGCTCAGCACATAAGATGACAAACAAGACAGGGTTTCCATAGCTGTGCTCTGTTTTCATGCTCATGAAATATTTTCATTCTGAACTTGAAACAGTAGCCATTGGCAGTGATTGACTTGTGTTCACAAAGATGGAACCATTAAAAAAACAGTAGTGTGTTAAATTAATACAGAAGCTTTCTCTATGCTTCTCCTTTGTTTCCAATAGGTGGCAAGACATGTCGGAGTGTCTTAGTATCTGAAAAGCGAACACAAATACCACACTAATACACTAAATTGTTACTTTTCAAATCCATCAGTTCCTTATTTTGGCAGGCAACATAGACACATATGCATATGGCTTTAAAGAAATGCTCAGTTTGCCTCTCTAATAGCACATCACTTATTTCTCCTACATTTCATACTCTGCTCCCATCACCTGCACCAAATCACCATACGGAAGGAGTATTTTATGTTGCTGTTCTTAAGTAATATATTTGTAGCAAATGTCTTAAAGCTCCCAAGAGACGCACAACACTCTTACCTGACTAATGACAGTTTCACACATTTTTGTTCCACACTTGATTACTAAAAAAACCACCAAGTGATTACTTGTATGGACTATCACTACTATAAAACCACAGTCTGAAGTTTCCAATACTTAGAAACAATGTTTCTTTATTGGGTGGTTTTCATTATCCAGCAGTGTACTCATCCAAGAGCACAGTAATTCAATACAGAGAAATCTAGTGATTTGTATGCATGATTGAAGAAGCCCCAAGTAATATGGGGTGCATGCAGACCTGATGCACACCTTTAAAATATGCTTTTAAATACATCTTTTAAAGAGAAAAGATGTATTCCAACAAACATACCTATTAATACACCTATCAAAATGCTATTTTCAGGTATTTTAAAAAATAAATGGCTGATTAATGTGGAAATGCAGGAAAATGGAACTGTAAGGGTGAAAACATGCAGCAGTGATACCACACATAGATTCATCTAGCGCTGTCTATAGCCAATGAGTACAATTTATACACAGAACTCAGCAGGCTCTAAAACTGGTTTGCTGTATTTATTCCTGAAGTTGGAAAGTGAGGGATAATCAACTCAACCCACAGCTAGGTCCGGTTAAGACAAGTTGGGTGTTTTTTAATCTCCACCTTGTTGAGCAGAGAAACTTTGTGGAGTCAACTTCTTTCTAAAGAGAGAATATTTCTGGCAATATTTACCAATATACAAATAGAGCTGGGAAGAAGAGCACAGCAATGGCCAGTCCCAGTCCTGGAGCAGCATCTGTGACCCCAAAGCAACAACACCTTTGTGGCCCACCTTCCTCCAGCTACCCTTAGACAAGCAAATTATTTCTCTGACCAAATTCCAGCTGCCTTTTCTCTCTTTTTAAGGCAGAACTAGATACAATGAGGAAGGGAGTCGAGCCTCACTCTGAGGATAGGGATGGAGAGCAAGCCCCCCAAAAGATTTGTGGGTCGAACTGTTGAAGAGCTGTTTTGTTCAGAGTGGTTTAATGATCAGACCCTCTTCACAGGGATCTCTGGGAATTGTAGCTCTTTGAGGGAGATAGGAGTCTCCTAGTAATTTTCTCCACCCTAAACTAACTGCAGTTCCTAGGATTCTTTGGGGGAAGCCAAGAATGTTGAAAGTAGTCTCATAGTGGTCTAAATGCATGGTCAGCACCGGACTTATGGTGGCATGGATGTTTCCCCCGCATGGGCTGCTAAGTCGAGGGGGCGCAAAATTAAGAAGATCTACAATTGAGAAGATCCATTTGGAGGCACCATATTTTGGCCTTGTACAGGGCATCATATTACGAGAAATTGCCAAATGTATGGAGTGAATATGGTATTACTTTACAAACTACTCTATTCCAAACTTAAAAATGGAAAGCGTAATACTGGTGGTCAACAAAAGAGGTTTAAAGACTCTCTCAAGGCAAATCTAAAAAAAAAAAAAAAAAAAAGTAGTATAAACACCGACAACTGGGAAACACTGGCCTGTAAGTGCTCCAATTGGAGAACAGCCATTACCAAAGGTGTCATGGACTTTGAAGACACTGGAACTCAGGATGAAAGGGAGAAACGAGAGGAAGGCATGTTTGGCAAACCCTCACCATGATCAACTCCCACCTGGAAATCTATGTCCCCACAATGGAAGGACGTGTGGATCCAGAACTGGCCTCCACAGTCACTTACGGACTCATGGTTAAAACCATGTTTATGGAAGACAATCTTAATTGGCTACGAGTGATCACCAAAGAAGAAGAATTACATTACAACCAATCTAGAAGGTGCTGTTTGGTTCCTCCTCCTTAGTCCCAGTGTTGCCGTTGTGGAACTGAGCAGGGAGGAAGAGGATGGGGACAAAAGTAGGATTAGTTGGTTCTGCTTCTTATTGACTCTGACAACATCTATTGTTGGCCTCCCTGTTTTCTGCCCCTCCAGTACCAATGGGAACCACACATGAGATGGTTTAAGCACCAAAACCAAGATTTATTTCAGGTCAACCAGAAAGGCAGACACAAGTCAGATGCTCTTCTGTTGAAATGCAGAATTTAGTTGGGCAGGAAGGTTGGGTTTTCAGCAAGCTTTGGGAAGTATAAATGTAGAAAGGGATGCTAGAAAAAAAAGCACAGCATTTCATTTGCATCTTAAGAACAAAGAATCAAATGAAAATGTGACTATTGTCTTTCCCTGCACTGTTATTGTTCATAGTATCCATCTATAATCTTTGCTTGTAATGATACTTAATAGCTGCCTTCGAGATATTAATGGAAATTGTCACAGACAAGGGAGATATTACTGCATCTAATGAACCAAAGTAGGTCTAAAATGGGGAGGCGGGAGAGGAACAAGAAGTAAATCATGAGCAAATCAAATAATTTATACGTTTTTCAAAATTTAACCCTACATGGAGCTAAAGTGGAATCAAATCAATGTTTCTTGTGTGTTAGCGGCCTTTAGAGAGCCACCAGGTTTCAATGGCCTTTATGAATAACTGTAGGCTGTGCAGTTTTTAGATTCTGTACTCAGTTCTTTGGTCATCGCTACATCACATAACAAGCAGAGTGCTTCTGTTTTGTGGTTTAAAAATCCAAAATTCTCATGACATACCACACAAAAAATACATACGAGTCACTTATGTATACTAGGAGAGAAGACCAGTGTGTAAGATCCACAATAAGAGGGAGCAAACCTCCTTGGATGCCTTACCAAATGCTTATTGAATAATGAAGAAAATGAACTTTACAACCTCTTAAAGGCAGCCTCTTCACCAGCAGACTTCTAGGGAAGCTTCCATATTACTGTTTATGGAGCATTCATCCTGTTTTGTTTCAATTAGGTTAGATGATGTTGACTATTTAATGAGCATCCACTCCAGTTTGTTTGCAAGGAGGCCAGATGATGTTGCATCAAAGCAAGTGTTATTCCACACTTTTCATAAAAAGTCTAATGGGGGGTGGGAGAAGTGGCATGTTGCACAGATCTTTAAATCAGATTTAATTGATCAACCTGAATTTGCTGGGAAGTCTTTGAATCCCACCCCAAAGTATCAGCACTCTGGATATATCCTAGGTGTAGGGAAAAGTAATGATGACATTCCTCCCTGCTTGTTTAAATTGAACTTGGCAGACAGAACTATTCCCTGCAAAAAAAGATAAAACAGCTCAGTTATCAGCCTGATATAGGCCCATGACACGTCTGGGGACATCAATGCAAGTATGCCAGAACTGAAAACAGGCAGTGGAAATTAAGGAGGGAGGCCTCTCTCCTCCTTCCCCTGGTAGTGGAATACTTCAGAGCCAGGGATCAGAGGATCCCAAGATCCCTAGCTCCTGTAGTCACAGCAGCATTCTAGTATTAGGGAAGAGGCTGGAGAGAGATCCCTCTCCTTCCATTGCTACAACAGCCAACAAGAGAGTGGGAGGGAACAGTTATTCTCTGGGGTGAGTTGAGTTGAGCTGGTCACAAAATAGTGGCTCGACTCACAATTGCCTCTTCTATCATTTGAGCCAGAGACTTGGGTGACCTGCATACACATGAACACATTGCCACCTGATACCATAAATAATGAAGTCTTAGATCAAGCCTTTAGAAAATGCATCCGGCAACAAATTAACAGCCAACCGATTATAGATTTGGAACACTTAAATAGAGGCGAGTCCCAAGGACAACCTGAGAATCCATGCAGAGCAGATAAAGCAAGAAAGTGAGTGAAGCCTGAGAATCAAAAGAGGCACCTGCAGAAGGAATTACCGTATTTTTCGCTCTATAACACGCACCTGACCATAACACACACATCGTTTTTAGAGGAGGAAAACAAAGGGGAAAACATTCTGAATGAAACAGTGGATGTATCATTTTTGGGCTTCATGCTGTGGCCACAGACATGTGATCTGATGGTGAATTTGGGGTGACCCAATGCAAAAATCAAAAAAACAAATTCCTGGGGATCCATGCTTTGTAACCACGTTTTTGCACCATTGCAGCCCCAGGCAACAGTGGGTGCGTGATTTTTTTGGTGCAGGCTGTAGCCATGGACATGCTATGTGATTTGATGGTGAATTTGGGGTGACCCAATGCAAAGGTCCTGAGGATCCATGTGGATCCATGCTTTTTAACCACGTTTTTGCACCATTGCAGCCCCAGGCAACAGTGGGTGCGTGATTTTGGGGGGGCAGGCTGTAGCCATGGACATGCTATGTGATCTGATGGTGAATTTGGGGTGACCCAATGCAAAGATCCTGAGGATCCATGTGGATCCATGCTTTTTAACCACGTTTTTGCACCACTGCAGCCCCAGGCAACAGTGGGTGCGTGATTTTGGGGGGGCAGGCTGTAGCCATGGACATGCTATGTGATCTGATGGTGAATTTGGGGTGACCCAATGCAAAGATCCTGAGGATCCATGTGGATCTATGCTTTGTAACCACATTTTAAGTGGGGAGCGAAGGAAAAACAAAGAAGGGACATGAGAGGGGTGTGCAGAGAAGCAGCTGGCTAAGAATGCAGGAGAGGGATTTAACGGAGGGAGGAAAGAAAGGCAAAAGTTTCCCCCCACCCAAGCCAGCCATCTCTCTCTCTCTCTCTCTCTCTCTCTCTCTCTCTCTCCCCCTCCCTCCCCCCTCTCTCTCCCTCTCCCCCAGCAGTACCGGAGCACAGAGACGACACTTTCCCCTCTTCTTGCCTGGAGGGGAGGAATGCAGGAGAGGGATTTAACGGGAGGGAGGAAAGAAAGGCAAAAGTTTCCCCCCACCCAAGCCAGCCATCTCTCTCTCTCTCTCTCCCCCTCTCTCTCTCCCTCCCTCCCTCTCTCTCTCTCTCTCCCTCCCCCCCTCTCTCCCTCTCCCCCAGCAGTACCGGAGCACAGAGACGACACTTTCCCCTCTGCTTGCCTGGAGGGGAGGGGCTTTCCCTGCTCTTTGTTCCGTTTGAGCAAACACAGCAACGAAACAGAGGCGGGTGGGCAGTAAGACCCTGAGGCAGAATGGAGGAAAGCAGCCGCTTCCTCTTTTCAAGTTTCCCTTCTAGGAGACCCACGATTTGATTTTTGCCTGCTTTTTCGGCTCCAGGGACCACACATTCGCTCTATAACACGCACAGACATTTCCCCTTCCTTTTTAGGAGAAAAAATCTGCGTGTTATAGAGGGAAAAATACGGTAATCATGTAAGATTCTACAAACTGCATTGTACTAAGAGAGGAACGTGGAGACTGCCAGGCTAATCTCAAGGGCAAGTAGTGAATTGAGCTCAGATATCCTGTGCGTGTATTATTCCAATACAGGAATAATAATGAAGTCTATAAATGCCACAAAGAGGGACCAGGCACACCATTCAAGAAATGCTGAAGGACAAGTAATACGTTTAATTAAGCAGACGGTATCACTATCACTCAAGCAAGAATATTGCCAGCACGACTGGGAGACCAGGGAGGAGGGCAGTGTGGAGGGGGGGAACAGTGTGAAGGCAGTTGCCTGCTATGAGAATTGAGGCCTATGCAAAAATTCCATAGTCACTCATATATTAAAGCAATGCTGTACCTATATATATATGTGTGTGTGTGTGTTACCTATAAAAGCAGAGTAGTGAGATGGAGGCAGAGAACTGGACTCCCACTGATCCATAAGCGTTTATGCTCTTTCGACCTCTCACATATACACATGCATATACACACAGGTGTATGGAAGATAATTTGGGGTGGGTGGGGTAAGGCTATCATTGAGTACCAGCTATGATGGATATGTTCTATCTCCACTGCTGGAGACAATACACCTTCACATACTAGTGGCTGTGGATGACAAGTGGGAAGGGTGCCATTGCGCTCAGGTCCTGTTGGCTGGCTTCCCATAGGCATCAGGTTGGCCACCACGAGAACAGGATGCTGGACTAGACGGACCACTGACCTGATCTAACAGGGCTCTTTTGATGTTCTGACATTTCTGTGGCTGTGCTGCTGGGCTGGTTTAGAAGTCATTGTTGTCAGGTTGGTGCAGAAGTGCTCTCCTTCCACTGGTAGCTGCTAGCACTTTGCTCATGGTGGTGGGAAAGCTGGTAGCAGGCAGCTATCTCCACACTTGTAATGGACACCTCCATCAGCAAGTCACATTCCCTACTCCAGAGGTTTTCAACCTTTTTGAGTCTACAGGTCCCTTGACCAACTACATTATTTCTATGGCACCCCCATGGGGCTCAGGAGCCCAGTTATGTCACCCCTTGCCTGCAGAGGCTGGCAACCTCTCACCCTGTTTTGAACACCCTTCCTTGTGGAGGATTCCCTCAGCCTTCTCTCACTTCTCAATGGGAGTCCTCCAGGCAGCCACTACTGCCGCCCTGGTCTCTGAGCTACCCCAAAGAGAGGTGCCTCCTCACATTGTCCCACAGAGGCCTGGAAAGAGGATTCCCTCAGCTTTAGTGGCCCAACAGAGACTGGCCAAAGGTGAATGTGAGGACAGCAACTTACATTGGGAGGCAGCATCGGGTGCTGCTGGGCTTGCATGTCAGAAAGGCTCCCCTTCTGCACCAGGCACTCAGCTCCCAGGCAGGCCTTCTACACAGCAAGCACAAGAAAGGCCAAAGCAGTGCCTGCCTGCCCAGCCTCCCACTTGTCTGTCCATTCCCAACAGCAAGGGCTGGCAGACTGGCTGGCTGGGCTCCCTTGCCTGCTTGCTTGCTTATGCCACCCCAGCTCCTGGCAACCAGCAACCCCTGGCCAGCCCCAGAGGCACCATTTGCCTGGGAAGCTTCTAGTCAGGGCTGCTACAACAAACAGCCATGCAAGTCTTTGGGAGGCAGAGACTCGAGGAGTCATCAGAGGAGGGAGGGAAGGAAAGAGGAACAGAGGCCAGTGTTGCCCATGGCACCCCTGACCATCAATCAAGACACCCCAAGGTGCCCTAATCAATGTTAGGTGCTGATCAGAGGTACTCCACTCTGCATCTAAAACAAAGTGGTGCCAATCAGGACTGTGTGCACTGTTTGCATATAGTCAAGGACAAACAGTCATGGTCAACCTGCAACCCTCCAACAGTGTCTGATCAACTGCGATTGACATTCATCTTGCTTCTGCCCTGAAAAACACCCAACATTTCACAATGGCTGTGCCTTCCTAAGGTGATTATTCATGTCAGTACTGGCAGACCATAAGGACACTGATCCCCAAAGCCAGTTCTGCCACATGGCAGCATGAATGCAGACTAGATCAGGGATGGGCACCAGTGCCACTCCAAATCTTATGGGATTCCAACTTCCATTAGCTCCAGCCTGCAAAACAGGGCATAATGGGAGCTGAAGTCCACCAACATCTGGAACGTCCTCTACCCTGGAACAGCTGAAGGTTAGAAGTTGGTGACTGAATGGTGAAGCAAGACTTTTTAAAGTGGTGGCCCTGGGTGGGGGTACTATTTGGGCTCACTTCACAAGAAGGTGGACAACCTTGTTTGATACTCGGTAATGGGAGCCTGGGATTTCAGAACACACCACCACCCAGGCGAATTCTGCCTCTGCCTCCACAGTTTGCTCTGTCCTCCTCCTCTCCCCACATGCCATTGTGCCTGCCAGCACCTCCAGTCTCTGGATGATAAATACAGTTTCTAATCTGTATGCTAAGTCTGTAGCAGGCACACGCTAGGATTTTCCATATAAGGGGATGGGATTCTGAATTGATCAGCCTTGAAAGCTGTCTTCTGTTTTCATCTCCTTGATCAATACAGGAGAAAAGAAGGAAAGCGGGGAATCCAAACCTTTCTTTTTCTTCTTTATTCTTCACCTTCTTTGTCATGTTCCTCCTCCTCCTCCTCCTCTGTCTTCTTTCTGTCACTCCCAGACAGGTTATGAAGCATTCCCTACATTTTCAGACAATCAGTTAATACTTAGCCTTTTGCTTAAGAAGCAAGGCTAAGGCTCCTCTTTTTCTTCAGTTGTGCATATTACAAACAGAGATTAGTGCCCTTTCACTGCTGAGCTGTCAGCGTTAAAGTGACATAAGCTATTAACATTCTATTTGTAAGTGGCTAGCAGCTTCCTTTGACATTCTTGTAAAAAGGGCGCCCGAACCCTACAGTTTGCGCTGTTTTCTCTGAGATAATCCATTCCTGTCCTGTTTGATTGGCTAGTGACATACAGTCTGTCAGAATTACTAATGATCCTATGCAGTAATACTTAAAAAAATATGGGGTGGTGGTAGAGAGAGAGAAAGAGGGAGAGAGAGAGAGAGAGAGACCAGGTTATGTCACATTGATTATGCCATGATGTTATGCCATAATACTGACACAGGCCTTCTGAGTAACTGTGAAGGCCCAAATCCAATACATTGCTTTGAAGTCTAAGGCAAAGCATATTTTTAAAAGGCTTGGTATTTTCCTACTTAAAATATGTATGCAGGAATAAAACTGTCACATGGACCAAAAGGGCTTTAAAAACAATTATTTATACCCCACCCATCTGACTGGGTTTCCCCAGCCACTCTGGGAGGCTTAAAGAATATACAAAACATAATAAAGCATCAAACATTAAAAAACTTCCTGATACAGGGCTGCCTTCAGGTGTCTTATAAAAGTTGTTTATCTCCTTGACATCTGAAGGGATGGTGTTCCACTACTGAGAAGGTCCTCTGCCTGGACAGAACATTAATCTGGAAGGTCTTAGGTGGAATCTACACACATATTTAAAGAATGCTGTGAAAGTGCTTTTTAAATATTTTTTTTTTTTGAAAAATACATTGAATTTTGCATAGCTCACTGTCTCCATCTAGCATCACATTTGTAGATTGCACTTTTCAACACATCTAAAATGTTTTATTTGCAGCTGTGTAGCTGAGTCCTTCGTATGAATCAAGTTTAAGCTTTGGAAGGTTTTTACAGGGCAAGCCTAGATGCGTCTACTAAAAAAAGAAGCCACATTGAGTACAATACAATAGTATTTACTCCCAGGCATGGACAGTGCCATAGCGGGAGAAGCGGGGAGTAAACACTCTCTTCCTCCCCATTGCTAGACTCTGACATTAACATATACTGTTATTTTTCTTCCAGAGATCTTAGCATGTAGGATACAACTCACCCACTTAGAAACACAATTCACATTTTCTGTCCACTTCCTTCAGCAATTCCCCCCCCCCCCCTGGTACTGCCACTGGTCCCATGTAAGTGTCAGGAGTCCAGGTTCCCAGCCTGATAACACAGTGAGCTTAGATAATTAAAAAAGAGGATTTATTGCAAATAGATAGCTCCGGACAGCTCTAACAAAGCCTCTGGCATCATTACTCATGATGACCCTTCTAAAGAGTTCTTCCGGGATCTACAGAAGATATTGAAACAACACCCCTTGGGTCTTTTGTTTTGCTTCTTATCTAGAAGCCCTCCCATTCACCGACTCCTCAGAGAGATTGGATTAGTGCCCACCTCTTCCTTTTCCGACGAACTGTTTCCTTGTCTATTCACACCTATTTGAGCTTCCAGCAAGTTTTGGCTATGTTCTAGCCTGCTCTCAGCTCCTGTCTTATCAGCTCGCCCATCAAGGTCAGGAAGAGCCAAATTCTGCAGCAGCCGGCTCTCCTCTGTCTGACTAACATCAAAGCCTCCCTGTTCCTGGCTGCTTCTGCATTTGGCTGCAAACCTTTGCTTGGAGCTGGCTCATTCCTGACAGTAAGTATGGGATTGCAGCCTTAATCTTCCAAGTGCTTTATACACTTCCCCCACCCCTTCAAAAGTATAGTTATGGCCAATAGTGGACAGAGTCACAAGGTGGAGTATTCACCTGACTTCCAGTCGGTTGCATCATAGCATTGTAGAGTTGGAAGGGATGGATGCAAGGGGTCACCTAGTTCAATCCCCTGCAATGCAGGAATCACAGCCAAGGAATGTGTAACAGATGGCCATCCAACCTGTTTAGAAACCTCCAATGAAGGACAGCCCACCACCATACAAGGTAGTCTGTTCCACTGTCAAATGGATCAGAAAGATGAGAAAAAAACTTCCTAATGTTTCACTGCTGCTTAGCAAGAGGTAGAGGGGCAGGGGGAAGTGGCAGCCAGTTGGCAAGGTACAAATGTGTGATCAGAGCCAATCTGGTGTGCCCATCAATGCATTTGCACTGTGCTGCCCTTGCTACCATGCCTCACCACACCCCCACACCCTAAACAGGAGCGACTGTATATACAGTATGTATATATGGTATGTGTGTATGCCTGTGTTTCCAAACATTTTTACTGATAGCAAAAATAAGGATGTACATGTTTTATATACAGAGATGATGTCAATGACGTTTTCTCAGCACACTTTTATGTGATTGGAAATGAAAAAACGAAGACCCCATGCTTACAGTTGAAAGCAATAATTCCAAAACCTGGACAAATAACTAAAATGTATCCAAAAAAAGCTTCCCAGAAATTTCTTCCCATGTAAGAAATTTCTTGTTTGTGGCCTAGAATGTGAAGTAATATGAAGGAAGTGGTTTTGGGGGCGCTGATTGGGTATTGCAATAGTATATATGAATCATCAACAAGATAACTGCCCTTTTTAAATGCTACAGTGAACTGGTTTTTTATCTTTCTTTAAAAAGCAGTAACTCATTTGAGCACCGATTCTCTATCTGAGTGGAAGTTATCACTGTGTCAGTTTCTATGAAAGACAAAACCATTTTAATAGGGAGAATTCCTTAGCATCATGTGTGATGTGTTCTCACACAATTATTATGTTTTACCAAATTTCAGTAATCGTATTAGAGTTGTGTGTTTGCTTTGTGTTCTGGAAGATGTGCCATTGTAATGTCTGATATGAATAGATATTTTAAGTACAACTGCAATATTTATTAATTGGCTAGATTAGTTGATTAAAAACCTTCTGATCAACTACCTCCCCCAAAAAAGACAGGACCTTAACAAATAGGAGAACTGGGACAAAATAACATAAATGCCTTTCAATGATGTATTTCTCTGCCGTTATGCCATTTCCCCTAGGAGCTTAAATGTCGTTGGTTTCCCTTCTAGGCAGGGATTTTTTTAACAACCAGTGTTCACGTTGAATCTAGAAAAACAGCACTGCCTCTAGGCAACTTATCTTCACAACAACCCTGTGAGGTAGTTTGGCTGAGGCAGGGCTTCTGGTTCAAAGTTACCCATGCAAACTGTATGGTTCTAGGGCTGTCTTTACCCGGGGGTGCAAGGGGTGCAGGGCACCCGGGTGCCAAATTCTGGGGGGCACCAGATGGCTGGCAGGCACAAAGCTTCTCTGCAGGAAATGCTCTTCTCCCGTAGCGGCATGGGGGAGAGTTACAAGCCCGCCAACAAGATGGCTGGCAGTGTGCAGTTTCCCTCCCTCCATGCCGCTATCCATGTATAGGACAACCCCAGTTTTTTGACATAACTTTTGAGTGAAAAAACCTTGTCTAACACACGGGAAAATGCTGTGAGGAGTTGAACTGTATCTCCTTGTCAAGGTGAAGTGGGCCTAATTTTGGCATCTTTTGCAGGAGAATGTCTTACATAGAACAGGGCACTACCTCCTTTGCTTCTAAACACAGCCAGATTCGCATAAATAAAAACCCACAAAGGCTGACACCTGTCAATAAACACGTATTTTTTCTTTCTTTTTAACCTGTTTACTTCATCTCTCAGTCACCCTGTTCTACTCTGCTCTCTCTCTTTCTCCCTCTTCCTTATCTGAGTTTTGAAATGCTTTAATGAGGCTTTTATATGGTGTTGATATTTTTTCGCCACCTCGTATAAAACCTGCTAAAAGAGCTAAAGCAGTCTTTCTCCTTTGTAAGATGGTTTGCACTTGAAGCATGTCGGAAAAAAGACTGCCCTTTAAAAGTCTTTTAAAATGCTGTTAAAGAAGTAGTAACTTTATTAACAGCCTGGAGGACAGAATCCCTTCTGCATTGTCTTCTCTCAGGGCCTTGGTAAGGGAAAAAGGACTGTCTGGCTTTTAAAGGCTTTTAAAAGATGCTATTAAGATTAGTTGGGCCTTTGAAAAAGGCCTGGGCCCTCCCCTTAGTGAAGTGTGTACTGAGGTGCCAACTTCATTGTGATGAGGAGAGATGGCATAAATTAGAACCCGATCTTCTCAGGAGGGATTTCTGATCCTTCCAAGGGGATACCTGAAGAATGTGATTGTGGCAAATACAGATATTTATCTTATTTTATCCCATAAGGGTTCATTTTGTAGACGGCTGAATGCAAAAAGCTTCCAAGAGGAACACCGCATATTAAAAACCGGTGAAAATATAAAATAGCATGGGTAAAATTCACAAAACCACACGGACGTACAAAAGCAGAATAAACTCTTGGGCATCCAATGAAACAGAATGTTTGGAACGTGTGCAGAGGAGGGCAACCAAGGTGATCAAGTGTCTGGAAAATAAGCTTTATGAGGAGTGCTTGAAGGAGCTGGGTATGTTTCACCTGGAAAAGGAGACTCAGCCTGGAGACTGAGAGGAGATATGATAGCCACCTTCAAGTATCTTAAGGGCTGTCTCATGGAGGAGGGAGACTGCTTGTTGTCTCCTGGTCTGGAGGGTAAGACTCGAACCAATGGCTTCAAGTTACAAGAAAGAAGATTCCGACTAAACATACAGAAAAAACATTTCTCAGTAAGAGCTGTTCGGCAGTGGAAGAGACCCTCACGAGAAGTGGCGGACTCTCCTTCCTTGGAGGTTTTTAAACAGATGTTGGATGGACAACTGTCATGGATACCCTAGCTGAGATTTCTGCATTGCAGGGGGTTGGACTAGATGACCCTTGGCTCCCTTCCAATTCTATGATTAAGGACAGATAAAAGAAAGTCATACTTCATGTAGCACAAGGTTAAAATTTGGACCTTGCTCCCACAGGAGGCAGTGATGGCCACTAGCCTAGATGGGGTTGCGAGCAGATTACGTGTAGAATCCCACTGTAAACTAACCTACTGCAAAAGAGGCAGACCAGGCATTGCATTTGATACATTTGAGGGACTCTGGATTCTATTTCAAAATCACAGGTGTTCTGATTTTCTAGAAAACTATTGCAACTATTGCAACTATTGCTTTCCTTATTACAGATTAATGTTTTGCATGTGTTTCAAACATTTATTTGCTGTTTTTTAAGGGGGTAAATGTAGACCTCCCATAACATTAAGAGTTTAAGCCTCTGCTATGCTTCATGGTAACACTAGTCAATGGGAATCAATCTACCCAGTGGCATCCTTGAGTTTGTTTAGGGAAGCTTTTAATGTTTGATGCATTACTGTATTTTAATATTTTGTTGGAAGCCGCCCAGAGTGGCTGGGGAAGCCCAGCCAGATGGGTAGGGTATAAATAATAAATTATTGTTATTGTTATTGTTATTGTTATTGTTATTGTTATTGTTATTGTTATTGTTATTGTTATTGTTATTGTTATTGTTACAGTGGTACCTCAGGTTAAGTACTTAATTCATTCTGGAGGTCCGTACTTAACCTGAAACTGTTCTTAACCTGAAGCACCACTTTAGCTAATGGGGCCTCCAGCTGCTGCCGCGCTGCCAGAGCACAATTTCTGTTCTCATCCTGAAGCAAAGTTCTTAACCCGAAGCACTATTTCTTGGTTAGCGGAGTCTGTAACCTGAAGTGTATGTAACCTGAAGCGTATGTAACCCGAGGTACCACTGTATTATTGAGTTGTGTTTCTTGAACATGCTCAATGGCAGATGGTGCAGTGGAGTGGCAGCACTTTCCTGACCTCCCAGCAGCTGAGTCGCTGCTGTGTATCAGGAAGGAGAGGGAAGGGATGTACATCAGCATGGTACAAATGCACCAGCAGGAGCTGCAGATTGGCTCTGCATGTGCCAATCTCCCTGTTGCCTTGCTGCGCAATTGTCAGGAGATCAGATAAGCACGGCTGCCCTACAATACCATCCTCTGATGTGCTACATTGGGTACTACTGAGAACAATGGGCATTTCATCTCACTTTGATGAAGTTCATTTTGGTGCTCCAGAAAATGGGAGCATTCAAAGCACAGATCTTCAGTGCACATGTAAACCAGCTTGACGGTTGATTTAACTACTTTATTTCCTCCATTCCACACAAAACAAAACAAAACAAAACAAAACAAAACTTCCCTGTCCTGGGCTGTCTTGAAATATCTTCTGAAGGTTATATAGTTACTCATCTCCTTGACTGGTGAGTGGGTTTTCCGATGAGAGGGCGTTCCACAGGGTGGGTGCCACTACAGAGAAGGTAGTATAGACTTAGAATTAAATATGTAATTCTTTGTTAATAACTAGCTTTCTCAGGGTTCCTTCATTCAAAGCTATGGTAGGTCTGGCACCCACAGGCAGTTGTTGAGAACCCACTACTGCTGACTCCACCACACTGAGGACCACCTCAGTTATTTCTTTTCTAGCACTGTCTCCAGGGCCGTCTTTAGCATATACGCTGCCGGGGTACAAATATTCACCCAGAGCCCCCAAATTTAGTTTAGCCCCCAAATTAACTTTCATTATGCTTGTGTCAGACACCACGCTTACGTCTTATCTCTTGTTTATGAAAGAAGGGAGGAAAAAGAAACAAAAGTGTCCTGTTGAAGGGCGGCTCCAGGAGGGGACGGCGAGGCTCCGGCACCCAGCACCAGCCAGCAGGCGGCCAGCAGCAGTAGAAGCATCAGTGTGGCTAGGGCTCCCCTCCAAGCTGCCACATCCATGCCGAGCTCCAGGCAGGTCTGGAGTGGCGGCGTGGCAATCCAAGCTGGTAGGTGCCTGACAGGGGTGTGTGGACCTCAAGGGGGTGGCCAGGTGCCAGGAGGGGCACTATGTTTGGGCAGACGGGGGGGGCAGTGAGCCGGATCCGGGCGTCCCCTCAGAGTGCCAGCCAGCGAGCAGGTCGGCGGGAGGCAAGGTGGCAGATTGGGAGCAGGTCCACTGAGAGCGGCAGGGCGTTGGGCCAGGCAGAAAGGGGGCAATCCCAGAGAGCCCAAGTCCCCTGGCGGCCTCCCAGCGGTCAGTTGCCCGTGGGCATCTCTGAAGCCAGCAGCTTCTGCTTCATGGTTTCAGTTTGTTCACCTCCAACTCACACAGAGTCCAGCCAAAAAGGAAAAAGAGGGGTAGGGGGAGTGCCGACACCGTGGGTGGTGGTGGTGGTGGGGAGGGCAATCTTTTTTGTGTGAATGACAAGCGCTGGTGCTGGCGTGGCGCATCTTTGGTAAATGAGCGCACAAAGTTGAAAGACCTTTTGTTTTTCTAGCTTGATCATAATTCATTATTATTTCATAACAGGTAGATAGTTAAGAGCTTAGGCGGCTTCAGCAGCGGGTGCCTGGTGCCCCCAAGAATTTGGCACCCGGGTCCCCTGCACCCCCCCCCCCCCGGTAAAGAGGGCCCTGACTGTCTCTGATGAGCTATGCCTTTGCAGAAACCCTGCAGAACACCAAGGAAAAAAGTGATATCCCTTTATCTTGAGAAGACTGTGCTGACTAAGCAAATCTGTGTGCATGCTGTGTGTGTGTGTGTTCTAAGCAGCCACCTCCCAAAATGGACATCATTATTATGCTTAAAGCAGAGTATGTGCCTTCTGTTCTTTCAACAGTATTCCTAAGTAATAAAAATGCTTATTTCAGCTGGAGGAGCTTGACAGTGCCCCTTGTGAATCTAGATATACATGTCTTACAATTCATACACAAATGAAATGCCATGAAATATTCATGAGGAATACTCTAAATTATGTACCAAACAACCAGACTACTGTCGTTGTCGCACTTTTCATCCGGTAAATATCCCGGCGGGCACAATGAATTCACTTATATCTCACAAAGAGTTTCCCAACATGTTTAAATTATTTATCTTATGGCTATAGTTCTTTTCTTTTTAAAAAGAAAAAAGGAAAAGGAGAAAGAGAGAAAGGGAATATAAGGGTGGGAAGAAAGAACATAGATAATGACATTTGCCCTACTGTGCAGAATTTTGGTGAAAGCTTTATTTAGCATATCAGTAATTGTGTACGTATTTTGATTACCCCTCCAGTAATTTATCCCAAGATGGTTCCTCTATTTTAACTCAATTAGAAAGTTCTATGGAATGTTTTAGCAACACTTGACCTGGGAATGGATCATCTATGTTTTGACGGTTGCCCACAAAATCTAGCCTAACTAAATTGTACAACGCCATTGGAAAGATATCAAAAATCCAACCCAAAGCCATTCAGGAGGAGGCAGGTGCCTTATCATGACAAAACACAGCAAGTCCATCATGTGTTAAGATGAACAGTGTCATCTGTAACTTCTTAAAATGTAGCTGAAGAACTTGTGGGGGGTTTCTTTTCCTTCATTCCAAAGGACACTCATGGCCTGCAACAGACAGACACCAACATTGAACATAATAGATCTATCTGGTACGGGGAAGGGGTAAAAGGCACAAACAACATGTTAACTTTCTGCAAACTTTTAACGATTTCTGACATGCCTTGTCCTATGAATTAATTATATCATATTTATTATCATTATCAACATCATCATTATTATTTAACTCATTCAGGGTTAGAAAGCACCACCCGATCACTATAGTATATACATTTGGACTGTGAAAATGTCTGTTCAATTCAATGGCGCCTTTCCCATCTAAATAGATTAGATGAGTCTATCTGAAAGGACCACATAAAAAGATGTCTTGTAAACACTTTGTTTAAGAAATGTCATCTTTGGGGTTTTCCCCATCAAATAATTAAGGCTAAGATATTTTCACTTTCATGCCTAATTTTTTCTATCCTCACATCTCATCCTCTTAGCAAGATGAGCTACCTCAGGATAAGCCATGCTTTCTTATTCTGTGCTTTAAACACAGAATATTTTTTGCTCTATAAGACTCACTTTTTCCCTCCTAAAAAGTAAGGGGAAATGTGTGTGCGTATTATGGAGCGAATGCAGGCTGTGCAGCTATCCCAGAAGCCAGAACAGCAAGAGGGATCGCTGCTTTCGCTGTGCAGCGATCCCTCTTGCTGTTCTGGCTTCTGGGATTCAGAATATTTTTTTCTTGTTTTCCTCCTCCAAAAACTAGGTGCATCTTATGGTCAGGTGTGTCTTATAGAGCGAAAAACACAGTAATTACAACCTATCTTTAGAGTCTTGAGTTCTGGTATTAGGTAAAATAAAATAAAAGGTAAATGGCCCTTGGATGGTTAAGTCCAGTCAAAGGCAACTATAGGGTTGCAGCGCTCATCTTGCTTCAGGCCGAGGGAAACAGCGTTTGTCCACAGACAGCTTTCCAGGTCATGTGGCCAGTATGACTAAACCGCTTCTAGCGCAACAGAACACCGTGACAGAAGCCAGAGCGCATTGAAACGCTTTTGGTATTGTACAGTGTGGTGGAGGGTGGACAAGAACTATCAATACATGCTATTAAATTTCAAGTGGACTAGAAGCTTCCCTTTTATGTGACACTTCAGTGTCTGACAGATGTTATGGCTATTGACTAGCGTGTTTAAATTTAAGGCTATTCACGGGCACTGCATCTCTTCTTTAATTATTTTCTTTCTAGGATTATGAAAATGAAGAAATAAGAAGAAAGTGCAAATGAAATGCATTTGTGTTGCCCTCGAGCATTGTGAAAGGCAAAAGGAAAAGTGAATGCAGCTTGTGATCAAAGGAGATTTGGAATAGAATTTGAAATAAAGGATGTTACTTCCTGCCTCTATCAGAGAGAGGGGACAGGGCTTAACACAATTTAATTAAAAGTTACAGCTTTCACTTTTATCAACAGCATGTGAATTCCAGATTAACAGATGCATATGAAAGAAAATGCTGAAATGTAAAGTTAGTTTTAATACTTTTTTTGTAAATAATATACACTCTGCTAGGATCTATTGCTTTCTTGAATGCAGCACTGTTCAGTTGCATTTTGCAGATCATATAAAAATACATGTAGGGGACATTAGGGCATACATTGGGTAAGGCGAACTTGCAGGCAAATGAGGCTTTGAATACTAGTAGTAACTCATTGAGCTTGTCCCAGTAGCAAACTGGCAACTAGTGCAGGTCTTATATGCTGGTAAGCGCTCATCCCCATCAGCAATTGTACTTCAGCATTCTGCACTAACTGCAGCTCCTGGATCAAGCACAGGGGAAGCCCCACAAAAAGCACATGATAGTTATCCAGTACTTAAGTAACCAATGCATGAACTACTGTAGTCAAGACTTTCCAAGTCCAGGAATGCTTGTAGCGGCCATGCCAATTTCAGTTGCAAAATGGAACTTCTAGCCACTGAGAGTACATGAATCTCCACTGACAGAGTACCCCAAACTGTGAACCTGACCTTCAAGGGGAGTGCAGCCCCATCCATGCTGACACTTTGATAGGAAAGGCATCGCTTGAAAATGCCAAATAAATTTGGATTGCTCTGTAGCAAAGTTTACACGAAGAATTGATTCATTTCCTTCCCTGGAGCATGCGGTGGACCTCTGCTTTGCTCACCCTGTAACATATGGCATTTGGGTATATAGGTTGGGATACCTGATACTGTCTCTTTGTGCTCTGGATTTGAGATAGTGTTCATGTGACCTTTTTGTTTGAAGCTTCTAACAATCCCGAGATCATGTGCAGGTTGTTTCTAAATGAGCGTAGGCTCACAGTGATAATCTATTCATATTATATAATATTTAAAATGTGTGTATTTTGTGCATGTGTGAAAGAGAGAGAGAGAGAGAGAGAGAGAGAGAACTAGAAGTATATATATTTTCTAATGAAAGCTTCTGAGGAATCTCAGAAGATTAATGCAGGGAAAGAAGTCACTTTTGAAAATTTTCATCAAAGCAGAAAAAGATGACCATGAACAGAAATAGAATTTTAATTATTTCCTCTGGTTTTCAGTTTTTTTAAAAATCTCTTAGAGGTTTCAACATGGTATATACGTGATAACCACTAAAATGATTATTAATAGAGTTTTCTCTTTTCAATGGTACCAAAAAGACCATAAACCATCTGCAAACAATTTCCTTTACTTGGTCAGCAGTGACAGGAATGCCATGCATGATAATAGTAATAGCAGTAATAGTGGTAGTAGTAGTAAAAGTAGTAGCAATACTTTAAAAAACAAATGCTTTGAGTCATGCCAATATTTTTTTCAAAAAGTTATTGTCACCAATACACACAAATACATACACAAAGAAGCTAAAGACAGATACCATATGAAGTGACCAAAACAATAACCAGACATTCTTGATTCTTTGTAAAGTTGTTGGCCAAGAGTGTGTGCTTGGGGGCAAATGCAGTCATTGGAAAACAACTTTGTGGATGTAATCTTGTGGTGATGTAGACAAAAGTGCTGATGCCACAGAAACAGAAGGAGCAATGCTTTCCTTTCAAAACTAATCCAGCGTTCTTTAAAAGGAAGATATGCAAGTTTATGAGCACTTGCATACAAACCAGTAGCTGACGTTATCAGTTTATGACTAGTTTGCCCATAAATGCGCTTTGTAAGCATAAACTGTGACATAAAAAACTTTAAAAACTGGCTGTGATATCCCTAATCACACCTTTCAGTAGTATAATGGATTTTTCTAAGGGCTGAAGACGAACTATAGGATCATGGACAGTGCTTTTTCCACTAATGTTTAGGGGTACTCTCATTTTGACTAAAAAAACCCCACCATTTAATAGTTCAAATCTGAAAAGGAAATGAAGCCGCCATCAGAGGTGGGAACAACGAAACTGACCAATCGCTGTGCTAGATTCCAACTCCTACTTCACACATGAAATGCTCGCTTCTGTCTGAGACTCAAGAAACACTGTGACAGGAAATGAGGCTACCATCAGGGGTAGCAACAGAACTGACGATTCAGTTCTTAAGTTTAGTTTGTTTGTTTTTTTAAAAAAATAGTGTATTATCCTATTAGATTCACAAAATGTTTAGGGGTATGTGTACCCCTGCGTCCCCCCAGAAAAAAAGCACTGGTCATGGGAATTCAAAGCCTGCCCTATGACGCTAAATTGATTTTTGGATTATAAATGCCATGCAGAGTCTGCTGTGGTAAAGTCTTTTGTTTTCTGAAAATCTTCTTCCTCCCTCCCTCTCCAATTTTTCTACCAATTGGCAGTAGAAACAAAATGATAACAAATAATGCACTATTAGCATATAGATAGATCAACGGTAGTATTTACAAAGTGATTGATTAAGAATAACTGGGGCTCTGCAACAGATAGAAGAAAAAGCCCTATAGTGTGTACTGCTCAAATATCCAATATTAAGAAATCTGGAAGGCTTCTGTAATGACATTTGTATAACGGTATTTCACTCGGCTGGTGACAGAAGCCAGGACACCACAATGTCTGGGACAGTAAAATTCCAAGACGTCTGTGATGTGATTCAGAATGATCTTTTAAAAATGCATGACTGGAGATGGATCTCAGTTGATGGACAGCTTCACTTGGGATCAGGAGATCCTTCAGATACCCTTGTCCATTTGACCTTTAAGAGTCAAAGCCAGCATTTTCAGCTGTGTTCAGTAGCAAACTGGGAGCCAATGAAGATTTTGAAATATACGTGTAATATGCCCCATTACAAAATATTAGCTTCTATTAGTGAAATCAGGTGTTGTGAGGCAAGATTAAGGAAAGGGCCCACTGAGAAACAAGTGAGGTATCAGCACAGTAGGAAGAAGCCCAAAGTTTACAGAAGGTTTTTTGTGTTTTTTGTGTGTTTTTTAAAAAACCCTTCCTTCCTTCCTTTCTTCCTTCCTTCCTTAGATCCCAAGGAAAAACACATACCCTTCCAAAAATTAGTAGCCACAGGCTGCTAAAAATTGGCTGCAAAAGGAAGACAGAAAACTAGGGAAAGGGGGGTAAATGATCTGCTTATAAGCAATCTTCTCTAAGAAAGTGGCTTCAAGATGTTTTGGACTACAACTCAATCAAGCCAAGCCAACATGGCCAGTGGTCAGAAATTATTGGACTTGTAAACCAGTCATATCTGGAGGGTTTTGGAGGAGGGTATGACTGGTTCAACAGGAGCATTCCTACTAAGAATGAAAGAGAAGCCTGTTGTATCAGGTCAAAGCCCCAACAAGTCCAGCAATCTGTTCACACAGCAGCCAACCAGATGCCTTAAGCAGGACCTGAACACAACAGCGCTCTCCCTCCTATGGCTCCCCACAACAGGAAGCAAAGTTACCCTGCAGCATTTTGTTGAAAGTACTACTGGTGGACATACAAAAGTCTGTTTATGAAGGATGTAGAAATGGAGCCAAACAATAGTGATAAAATCTTCCATATAATCCTCAACACAGCCCGGAGAGTTGGCTCCACATTCGACAATTATTACATGGCAAAGTTGGCAGGGTAGCTTCCAGCCGCACTAATCAGACTAATTAAGCAATAATTGTTTCTTTCTCCTCATTTCCTGGCTGAAAGTTCAGAAGATCTTCTCCCTTTCTCTCCCTCCTTCCCTCTTGCTTTTGTAGCCGCAGGCTTGCCAGATTTCACAGAATTCCCAGGGCTTTCTAAGTAATCTAACACCTGACACGAAATCATTTCAATAAAGTCACTGTTTCACCACAGACATGATCCCCAACGCTGGCTCCAGTCTTCCAACTCTTTGTGAATGGCACTTTGGCCTTCCCCACCTGTTTCATGTTTCTCCTCCTCCTCTTTATCTGCCTTTTCCACACAACAAGCCAATCCAGAGTGTGTGCCATTTAGGTGTCACTGAGTCTGCGAGGCTCGAAAAGCCCTTGGCCAGTGGGGAGCATTAATTTTTTTTAAAAAAAAGGCAAAGAAAGCAGCAACCCGAAAACCGCCAACGGTTCCATGGAATCACATTTCTCTGCAGTCAGGAAAGCTGAGAAGGGGGGTTAAGGTAGCTATAGAATGTGGGTTTGAATGAGGACACTTTGTCTGTGAATGGAAACTCGACATTCTTTGTGATTTTTAACAGGCCGTGTCTGTTCCCTTCGAAAGGAATTGCACGGGAGAAGATTGGATTAAGTAGTTTTTTATTTTTATTTCAATGTGCTTGTTCACTTTTACAAAGATCAACTTACTTAGCCATGTAATAAACTCTTGTTTTACAATAATAGCAATGTATATTATATCATTGTAGGTACCTGCGAAGCAGAGAATTAGAGGAGGGAAAAGAAAACAGTTGTTTCTCCGGTGAATGAAACATATATCATTACCGCCATTCACGAGGTTAGATATAACTGGAATCTTTGCAAGCCATTCAAAACACTATCCGGCTGCCAGTTAAATCAGCTTTAGGTTAAGAGGGAAATGAAAGGCTGATGGCCATTCAGCTCATCTGAAGAATCTTTCTCTGTTTCCCCCCCTTTACTGTAATAGCTAGATTTTAAGTTTTGCATAAGATTGCCTTAGATTTAAATTATCCAATAAGATTCTTATTTTGCAGCCTTTTCTGGAAAAAGAAATAAATTTATTAATATAGCAGTGATCCATCATCATCATCATTATTATTATTATTATTATACATTTATATGACATCTTTTCCTCCAAGGAGCTCAATGTGGTATACATGCTTCCCTGCTCCCCCTTCTATCCTCACAACAACCCTGTGAGGTATGTTAGGCTGAGAGCCAGTGACTGGTCCACAGTCACCCAATGAGCTTCATGGATGAGTGGGGATTCAAATCCTGGTCTCCCATGGCAAAGCCCAACACACTAACCATTACACCACATTGGCTCTCTGGCACGCAGGGACATGGAGAGATGGGAGTCAGGATTGTACACAGTGGGGATTCCTTCATTTATTTTTGACCTTTATGTGTATTGCCCAATCGGCTCAGTCTTCCGGATGATTTACAGATGTGAAATAGTACAAGGCAGCTGTAAGCAATTAATGCAAAGGCAATATGCAACAAAATAGTTGCACTAGCCTCTACTGACTGGTGGCATGTGATACTGCACTCAACACTACAGGCATTTCCCCAACTTACACCCATTTTCCTTGTGTGCAACCGCATATATGTGCAGTGCCAAGAAGTAAATAAATAAATAAATAGAACCATACCTGGAAATAGCAGGAGAGAACTGGAGAGTCCCCGTGCCTCATGAACAGACCATCCCTTGAGCCTGAAGGGGACATTGGTGAGGGCAGAAGAAGCCCCCAAAAGAGCTGAGGCACAGAGTGGCTTTGTTTAGGGTGCCCAGCCTCACCACCTAACAGCTGACATGTGGGATAGTGCAGCAGCAGCTGCTGCTGCTGCTGCTTTCCTGCCCGTCTTCCAGCCTCCAGCCATCCCCAGAGCTTCAACTCTAGTTGAAAGAGTTGTGTGAAGAGAGAGTGGGAATGAGTGCTGGAAAGCAGGGGAAAATAGGCATTTATAGGCTTTTTAGAGGGTGCCCTCCATTTTACGCTCCCACACTTCACTTATGTGCGTGGGGGCCTAGAACATAACCCCTGCATAAATGGGAGGGATGTTTCTCCTTAGACAAGAACAGGGCTTTTGTGACAGAGCAAAAAGCAGCCCTGATGATGGGCAGGCTCCATCACCAATATATACACTGTGCTCCTCCTGTGCTTAAATGTCAGAGATGCATTGCACTCTGCATGGGTCTCTGAGATGTACACTACCTCCCTTCATTCACAAGCCCACCATGATAATGACATACATTTCTCTGCCTTGAAATAATAACTAGCAGGAACTCAGTCATTTAAAACAGGGAAGAGTTTTAGCTTAAAGACTTGACCCTGTCTCGTTTCTCAACATACAGGTAGAATTTTCCAAAGCCATGTTTAACGTGAAGACAAGAGGGAAAGTAAAGTAAATGTAACATCAAGGGCTTGGGAGGGGGAGAAGCAAGGGAAGCAAGCAAATAGAATAGCAGAATTTATTTTATTTTAAAAAAGAATATGACTGATGACGTGGAGCCTTAAAAATAATAATATTAACCTTAAGGTTGAATTAGGTTAAAGAAAGAACATAGGCAGGAATCCAGAAAGAGAAGATGGCAGAAGTCGTCAGAGTAAGAAACGACTTAGGTGCACAATGTTATTTTATCAGCTGACTTCAGAGTTATCCGAGAAGTGTCAGGACTTAATAACAATGCAGATGCTCAATGAGGGCATGCCAACCTGGGTATGACAGGAGGATGATAGTGCTGTCAGTGTTAATGGGAAAAGGAGGAGAGAGGGGAGAAGATCTGAATGTTAAGAGAAGTCCAGCATTAGAGCATTTTGCTTGAATTGGTCTCTAAACACTCAAAAAGGAGATGCTGGAGAGGCAGAAATGCCCTTGTGGCCACTGGGAGAGAGAGGCTTCTGAGGGAAAGAGAGCTTCAGGAACCTTCAGTGTTCAATTGACAGCTGAGCCCAAGGGATTAAATGTTGATGGCCCTGATAAATGAATGAAATAAAAAACACAGTAGGAAAAGGGGATGATTTCACAGCTTTCCGTCCCACCTACCAAAATCAGGAAACAAGAAAACACATGAACTTGCTACTTCTAAGGTAATTTACTGATGACGGAGGATATCTCATGTTGATTCACAATAAAGACCTTGCAGAATTCTCTTTCTCCTTTTTATCTAAGTCAGTTGAGGCTGTGAAGGTGATGAATCAGAGCCCAAAGATGTTAGCAGGGTGGATGAGGGCCATTGGACTCAAATTGTATGGTTATCAGGTCTGGGGAACTGGTACTCAGTCTGCTTTGGATGAAGTTGCACTCCCCTTGAGAGAGCAAGTCTGGACATATTCTTTGATCCAGAAAGTCAGAAGGTTTTTCTGTATGTTTAGTCGGAATCTTCTTTCTTATAACCAGAAGCCATTGGTTTGAGTCCTACCCTCCAGAGCAGGAGACAACAAGCATGCTCCCTCCTCCATGTGATAGCACTTAAAATATTTTAAGAAGACTATCATATTTCCTCTCAGTCTCCTCTTTTCCAGGCTAAACATATCCAGCTCCTTCAAGCGCTCCTCATAAGGCTTGGTTTCCAGACCCTTGATCATCTTGGTTGCCCTACTCTGCATACATTCCAGCTTGTCAACATCCTTCTTAAATTGTGGCACCCAGAATTGGACACAGTATTCCAGGTGTGGTCTGATCAAGGCAGAATAGAGTGGTACTATTACTTCCCTTGATCTGGACACGATATTTCTGTTGATGCAGCCTGGAATAGCATTAGTCCATGCTGCCCACAGTCATTGCTGGGTAGGCTCAAACCACCAAATTTTTGGTCACGAGCCAGATGCAATGACCTATTGCACCACCTATCTTTTTTTGGTCAATATACCGAAGCACAAGAGCACTCTCCCACCCTGTGGTTTCCAGCTCCTGGTATTCAGAAACATAACCGTCATTAATGGCTAGTAGCCACTGGTAGCCGTATTCTCCATGATTTTTTCTAATTCTCTTGTACAGCCTTCAAGGTTGGTGCCATCACTGTCTTCTGTGTGGGAGAATTCCATAGTTTAGCTACGTGCTGTTGAAGAAGTACTTTATAAGAGTATTATGTACATTCATACCCCTGAATGATTGGCTCAGTTGGTTAGAGCATGGTGCTGATAACACCAATGTCACTGGTTCAATCCCTGAATTGGACAGCTGTATATTCCTGCATTTCAGGGGGTTGGACTTGATGATCCTCAGGGTACCTTTGAACTCTATGGTTCTATGTGATGGCTGGGGCTAGGTTGTTCTTAAAACCATATACATATTTATGGGTAGAGGCAATAGCTCAGAGCACATGTTTTGAAGGCAAAAGATTCCATCTTTATCCTCTGGCATCTGCAGAAGTGTCCCTCTTTCTTCCCTGGCATCGTCTGGCACATACCAGGTCTGGGAGGAACATGAGATATGGCAAGCCACAGACAATAATGGACCAATAATCTGACTCCGTGTGAGTCAAAATCACGTGTTCATTTATTTAAAAGGAAGACAATATGTTCTGCATGCTCACCATAAGCATCTCTTGGAGTGAATCTGGAAGGAAGATGCGTCCATCATAAACATTTTTTAAAATGACATCAGGGAATTTAAAACTAATCAGCAAATGCAATACTATTCATACACTTGGCACCACACACAAGTGATTTAGAGCCTTTGAAAATGTAGCTTAGATATGCTTTTTCCCTTGTTTAAAATATGAGCAATTAGAATGGAAGAAGAAGATGCATCTGAATGCTAGCTGGGGGGGGGGACCCACCCACCCACCCAAACCTGTGACAGTTATACAGAAAGAATTTGTTTCATTACCTTTCCCTGCATATAAAGATCTATTTAAAACTCCTGAACATTCCCTGGTAGTGTGTGCATGCTGAATTGAGAAGCAAATGACTAGATCTTTTTGCCAGAGAAAAAAATACTTGTCAATGCACTGGAGGTTTCAAGAAAGCAGGTGTTGGGAGTGGGTTGAAGGTAAGGAACAAGACTGCATGCTCAGCCACAAACAATAGACTCAGTTTACAGAACCAAAGCCATAGAAAATTACAGCCCTGTCATACAATGAATGAGTCAGATGTTTCTGGCCTGCCATGTAATAAATAAGTTGGGGTGGTGGTGAGGAAAATGAGTGGGGAAGGGAAGATGGAAGTGCCAAGCACTGAAGGAAAACATATAGCATGTTCACTAGTCACTGCATTAGCTGCTTAACTAGAAACTGCCTTTCTGCAGGCCAGCATACAATTTTAGGGATGGGGAAGGAGTTCAATCTAGCTTGTATTTGAAGGAAAATCTACCCAATTCACAGTTTCCAAAATAATACGTGAACTGAAACAGAGCTGTCTGAAATTTGCACTCCTCCAAATTTTGCGATTCAGTTCTCTAGTCAAGTAGGGCATACAAAAAATGCATGTATCTAATGCAGCATTCTGTTCTCATAGTGGCCATGCAGTGGTCTACGGGAAGCTGGCAATGGAGTAACCTCCAATTTGTGTCTGCCTCACCTTGTCTCGCCAGTCACTCCATGTCATTTCAGTTCCATTGAAATTCATAAGACTTATACATTCAAATGTTCACCAAATCCCACTGAATTTTCTGTGGGATTTGGATGCACCTTTGCTAGAAAACAGGAAATGTGACAAAAACAGTCAAATTACTGAGTCAAAGGGGACTCCAAGATACCACCGTGTGTGTAGAATAAAGACACAGGTACTCTACATTCCAGTAACATCCCTATAATTCCCTGTTTTTCTTATTTTAAAAAATTGCACAGCTGATGCCCAAGCACACCAGCTTCTCAAAGATGCTAGAAGATGGAAGAAACAGGGAGGTTGAGATCACCTTCAAGCAATTACAGCTCTGTGGCCAGTGAAGTACCATGTGTCCTACTATACAGAGGAGAGTCCTCTTTTATGAAGGGTAATCCAGTCCAAGCCCAGTTTAATGATAGAGAACGATAGGATGGGAGAGCAGAGGCTTTGAAATTGCACTTTGACAGTCCATCCCTGAACAGCTGAGTGAGCAACAGCCCAAGGCCACCAAGGCACAGCCTTCCTCACTATGATGAGATGTGTTTTATTTCTATTTAAATTATAGTAATTATTTCCAATTTTGCATCTATACATGTAAATCAGTGATGCATAAATGAGCATCCTACTTAGGACAGGACTTCAAGACGCAAGTCCAGGGCCTCACTCCCCAGAATGTACCCATGCCTGCAAAATTTGTGGTAGAGCACAAATCTCAGAGTCCTGGGTTTGAGCCCCAAGTTGGGGAAAAGATTGCAAGGGGGTTGGACTAGATGACCATTGTGGTCCCTTCCAACTCTACAATTCCATGATTCTTGTGGACATTCCTGATCCCACAGTAAAAGGAAGATAAGGTAAGCTGACACCTCCTAAAATACAGACTCGGCTTCCTCTGAATTACATTCTTCCTTCAGTCAACTAAAAGAAAAGCACATTCAAGTATTTCCCAAACCTTCTTTAAATGGGAATTGGTGTTTTCACGTGCTGTAGAATCCAAGAATTTCTTCTCCCCTACTCTAAGAAACATAGACCTAGGATGATGAGGTGTTTTTCTTCCCCTAGAAGATGGGTTTTAGAAAAGTCTTTCTCAGAAAAACCAAGAATGTTTGACAATTTGGCCTTAAATGAAGGAGAGAAGAAGGGGGGTGGGGAACGACTTCATTTATTGTGAGGCCTTTCTTCTTGTTTGTTTTTGGTTTTACATTGTACAGGTGCCCGTCTGTGCACAGCTGGCTGTCTATCCCTGCCAAGACTTGTTGCAGAAAATAAAAATATTTGCCAGACTTGCTTTTACAACAGCAGCCATGACAATGGCCATGCATTTATTTCTTTGTGCCCTCTATGCCTCAGAGTAACAGTCCTTCACTGCCCACGACACAGGAGTCTGGCACACAACCGTGTTCTGTAGGCTGTCAGCCAAAGCATTTTGTACAGACTAGCACTGGCAACAGTTTCATTGCCAAAAAGGTCTGTCTTCATCTCAGAGGCCAGATGCAGACATCAGGGAAGGGAGTTTGAAATTGCTTTCATACCCTCCCTCACCTGTTGTCCCATTATTTCCCAAGTGTCAGCCAGGATGTTCATCTTGACTCAGTGTGATCAGCTAACAGACCCAATGCCTTGCTCCAGAGATTCTGGGAGCCAGCCAGTTTCTGTGGCTGGCTCTGTTGCACTGTCGTTGCTGAAAAGCAAAATCTCCAATGCCAGATCAGCACAGACTCTGAAAGGGAGGGAGAGCCACCTATGGGTCTCATTGTTGCATCCTGAAGCGTTGCTACTTCACTTTCATTATAGCTGGAGAAGAAGGTGAAACTGAAAGAGAGTGGGGCAAAATAGTTCTGCTTCAACCATTCTGGCCTGGTAATGCTGGGGGGGGGGGGGTTGGAAGGCAAAGTACTACCAAAATTGAGATGATATTGGTGGGTGTTTAGATGGTGATGATGATAATTCCAGGCAAACCATATCATCTTGGCCTCTTCTGTTTTTCAATGTTCACTTCTCCCTCTGACTTTCTGTGTCAGGTAGCCTTCCATCCACCATTATCATTATCATAATAATCAGTAATATTTATATACTGCTTCCTGTGCAAAATCCTTAAGTGCCTTACATAAAACAAAGTAAGACCATTTAAAAATAAAATAAAACGTATATTTTTTATTTAAAACCAAAACCAAAGAAACAAAATCAGTAAAAAGAGAACCTGTTGATAAAACATTCAGTTAAATATCAATAGACAATAAAACAGAACAGTGGGCGACTCTTATGAAGCAGGGAACAAATAAAAATGAAAGACAACAGCACACTATTCACTTGAGGTATTTCTGACATTACTCCAACTCTTAGTCTTATTATTTTCATCTTTACAGTACCCAGAAGTTCCACTGTATGGGTATTATCTGTATTGATTATAGCAGTTTCCCTAAAGAAGAAATTCTTTATTGAGAGATTGAATGTGTACATGCATAGTGCCACTTTGGAAGATGACTACATATAGGATTTGAAGATGGGCTTAGGAGCAGACAATTTCAAGCATAATAAATGCTGAGCCCTGTCTTGGTTTCTAAACTCTGAAGAAACATTGCCTTTGTGTTGTCAAGGTTCTGTGACTATAAGTTTCAAATTAGTGAATGAAGTCCCATTGTCTAATGATTTTGAAAGAACAAGTGGGACCTGCAACGAAATGGAGCACAACTGTTTGGTGTTCCAGCCATGCCCTTCCCAGGACGCTCCATTCTATTAATTCCATTTCCCCCTCTACACTCCCAACAAAGGGGGTCATTTACACATTCCCCCAAAAGAGGATTTGGGTCATGAGATCAAAGAGGACACAACTCTGCATAACATTGACATATGGTAATTTATATGTAACAGGCACAAATTTATAGAGAATTACTATAGCTAATATAAAATTACAATACATCTGTCACCAATAATGAAGTCTGCATCAGTATTAGAATTGCTTTAAAGATGTTTTCCGTATAGTTAAAGCTATGGTTTTCCCAGTAGTGATGTATGGAAGTGAGAGCTGGACTATAAAGAAGGCTGATCGACGAAGAATTGATGCTTTTGAATTATGGTGCTGGAGGAGACTCTTGAGAGTCCCATGGACTGCAAGAAGATTAAACCTATCCATTCTTCAGCAAATCAGCCCTGAGTGCTCACTGGAAGGACAGATCATGAAGCTGAGGCTCCAATACTTTGGCCACCTCATGAGAATAGAAGACTCCCTGGAAAAGACCCTGATGTTGGGAAAGATTGAGGGCACAAGGAGAAGGGGACGACAGAGGACGAGATGGTTGGACAGTGTTCTCGAAGCTACCTGCATGAGTTTGACCAAACTGTGGGAGGCAGTGGAAGACAGGAGTGCCTGGCGTGCTCTGGTCCATGGGGTCACGAAGAGTCGGACACGACTAAACAACAACAAAAGATGTTTTCATTGTTCTATTGCTTGTATGATTAGGGAGTGTGGGATACAAATTGTGTAAAGGAGAAAGAAAAAAAACACATATTGAAGGTGCACATTTTTACAATAAGATAAGCACCCCCGGGTGCAAGTAGATAAATAGGGACCGCTTACTAGCGGGAAGGTAAACGGCGTTTCCGTGTGCGGCTCTGGCTCGCCAGAGCAGCAATGTCATGCTGGCCACGTGACCCGGAAGTGTCTCCGGACAGCGCTGCCCCCGGCCTCTTGAGTGAGATGGGCACACAACCCCAGAGTCTGTCAAGACTGGCCCGTACGGGCAGGGGTACCTTTACCTTTACCTTTAGGCATACACCTCTATTCTAAGAGAACGGCCATCAGGGCCAGTCCTACCATTAGGCGGAGTGTGACAGATGCCAGGATGTAGTGGAAGTTTCCCATGAATCCTCTCAACTAGCTTGCACCTCGTCGTCTCCATTATCCTGTTGCCCTCTGGTGCCATAGAGTATGCTGTCCCTTTGCCAATAAATTTCAATTGCAAGTCTGGCAAAATTCTTGGTGTGAAGTGGGAAGAGGCATCTTCACCTCAGACAGCTCAATGTCTTGAGTGGTTCTGAGTACAATGGATCAGCTTAGTCTTCCTGCAAACACTGGATACTTTTTCTGGATACTTACAGTCAACCATTTCTTCTACTGAGACTAAGACAATGAACAGTGATGAGGGCAGGCAACTCCACCACACATGAGGGCAGCAGGCTAACATTTTTTTATATACAGTTATTTGGGCCTTCAAACATTTGGAAGCAAGGCAGTTGACGTGCAGTACCTTGTACTCACCACATTTCAACTGCTTTGCTCAAAACTGAAATGTGTATCAAAATGCAGCTCATGTTGTGCCAAATGTCAAAATATTGAAAAATAGTTGAGGAATTTAGTTCATTTAATTTGACATGGTATAATTAAAGCAACCCAGTTTCCTTTTTAACTTGATGTTTCCTTCAGCAAAAAAAAGTTGGAATTATAGTATTTAAACAGTGCAAATTAAGAACTAAAATTGCCTCTCACTTCCCCCAGAGGAAACACACAGGTTCTCAAGAGCACATGCAAACTTGTATTGAGCAGAAAATATCCCAGAAAAATATTTTTCTGACTCTTTTTTCTTTTTTATAAGTTTTCTTTTTTGAACTGAGCTTAAACTGTTCAAAAATATCAGTCCTCCCCTGGTGAATATCTAGCAAAATTGCCTCCCCAAATTTCCCAACTATGAGTTTTGGCTGAAACTGTGAATCCAGTTTTAAGATAACTTAATATTGTTTTAAGAGTGTTGGAGGGAAACGCTGTTATACTTTTCAGTCTTCCTCACTTTATCCACCATTTACAGGTGAGTTTCAGTCAACCGTAAAAAAAGGTAAAGGGGTTGCACCGCTCATCTCGCTTTATTGGCTGAGGGAGCCGACGTACAGCTTCTGGGTCACGTGGCCAGCATGACTAAGCCGCTTCTGGCAAAACCAGAGCAGCACACGGAAATGCCGTTTACCTTCCTGCTGGAGCAGTACCTATTTATCTACTTGCACTTTGACGTGCTTTTGAACTGCTAGGTTGGCAGGAGCTGGGACTGAGCAACGGGAGCTCACCCCATCACAGGGATTCAAACCGCCACCTTATGTGCATCAAAACATTTTTGGAAAAAACTTTCTGAGAAAAACAGAGGATTTCACCGGTCGCCACCAAGAGTATATGACCACCCCCCACCCCAGTTTTACCACCAACAAAAAGCATGGCTAATTTTTATGGAGGGGGGTTTTATTGAGTCCCAGTGATGGAAGAAAAGTTGGGCTGTTTCTGAGGAGTAATCCCCTTGGAACTCAATAGGATTTACTTCTGAGTAAACATGGAAAGGTTGTACTACCTGGGAAATGATAGCACAAGGCAGCCAAGAAGGCAGGTAGTTCCTCAGAGTAGAAAGATGTTTGTAAACACACACACACACACACACACACACACACACCTGTAGAGAATTTGGTCAGTTGTCATTCCATCCATTTATTAAAACATGGATCCTTATTTTGATTGATTAGGCTGTTAAAGCGATTCATGGTTCTAACAACAGCAAAACTCTCTTTTATCTCATAACAGTGCATTTAGAATTGCCATTTATTTATTTCATGAAATTTACACACCATCACACTCAGTATAAAACTTTAATTCAGTAAAATGCACACAGATTGCCATGATCACCTAACAAGGAATTTTTTTTTCTAACCTTGGAATAGGGGCTGTTTGTAAGGAAACGGCAGCACATTAGTGGAGAGGGTGATAGACTTGAGCCACAGCCACGCCACACATTTAAAGAACAATTATTACCATGTTAACAGCCCCAGCTTCCCCCGATGTGCACTATACATTTAAGAGGTATCATCCTACCTTAAACAGTCATGGTTCCCCCAAAGAATCCTGGGAACTGTGGTTTTTTTCAGAATGCTGAGAGTTGTTAGGAGACCCCAGAACTCATGGGGAAGGATTGATTTTTAAATCACTCTGAGACATGGTTTTAAACGTTTCCAGCACTACTGAGGGATGGGAAATGCCCATGTGATTTCAGAGGTCATAGATATATTTGCACCTATTGATATTTAACATCAGCAGTAAGCACTTCTAACATTTAACTGCTGTTTACTTTTATGCTACCCCTGCTATTATCCCTGATAAAGCATGATAAGTAAAGCACACCAATACGTACAATTTGGCATAATTCAAATTGTACGGTAACTACATTATCAGTTTAGCAGGACATGGAAAGTTTTAAGGGATTTAGGTTTCCCTCCTTGTATTTTCAGGCCCTGAAGCTGGAGTAATTTTAGTGGAAAGCTGTGGTTAAAATTCAGCCCAGGTACAAACCTTTAAAAGAAAATGGGGGGAAACTTTTTTAAAAAATGGAACTTTTGGGTGTAAGCCCCAAGTGGCACTTCGTTATTCCAATAAATGCTGGGAGTAAATTATTTTCTAGGGGAAAGGGAGTGAGAGAGTGTCTTTCCTGAGAGTGAGAGAAATTTGTCATGGTCTCACCTCTACAAAGAAGAAGGATTTCCTACCAGGAAGAGTGCACTTTAGAAAATTGTATTATGCATACTGACCATTTAAACCTATTTAGAAAGTGTTCTCCATGTGAAAAACGTGAAGCTGTGGAGTTTAATTGGGCTACAGCAGGTGTTGATTGGTATGGGCATTTATTTTTCAAAACCTCTTAAAATATTACAGAGTACCTGAGGAAGTGTTCTCTAAACGCAGAGCCCTGGTACACAATATTGTGTGTAGGCTGAAGGTTATTGGCCGAAATGCTTGAATGTTAATTTCTTTTGAATCTTACAAACCGAACTGACAAATGACACACATGCGAGATAGACCAACACATCGCTCCATTCCACAGCAATCTGCCACATGAAATAGTTACTTTTCCCACCTCCATGGAAGCATTCCACAGTGTAGATTGAAGGTCTTCATTCATTGCATTTACATTAACTGAACTGTCCTGTCCTGAGGAGTCGCGTGAAAGTCTAGAGATTTCTCTAGCATGCCCTAACACCACACATGATGAATATGCAAGGCTCAGAGAGCTGGAAGGGATCCCAAGCGTCATCTAGGACAAACCCCTGCAATGAGACAGTCACAGCTAATATTTGCCCATCTCTATCTACTAGCAAAATGGTGGGGAAAGTGTGGTCCACCAGATGATGTTGGACTACCATCTTTCCTGACCATTGGTCATGCCAGATGAGGCTGATGGGAGTTGTTACTGTTACAACTACTACAACAATGTAAACTTAACTATGGGCCCATAAGAAAAGTCCCCAAATATATACAGTGCTACCTTGGGTTAAGAACTTAATTCATTCTGGGACTTCCGGGTTAGCGCCATTGGCAATGGCAGAGCTCCTCTGACTTAGAGGAACCCGCTCCGCGAAAATTGGGTCTTGCCGCTGTGGCGAAGGCGAAGACCCTTTAAAAATCCCAGGCGGGGGAAGCCTGGGAACGTGGGATTCGGCTGACACCAGGAGCGCCCCCTCTACCCGCAGGGAAACCCCTTTTTTGGGGCTCTGAAGTGATGTGGGGTGAGCGGCGCGGTGTTTTGAATCAACCACTATTTTTACGGAGTGAAGCAGCACAGCCGTTGCCGGAGAGCGCTGACTTTTTCTTGTGGACAATTGGATTTCAAACAACAACCCATGAGTAGAACGGGAAATTGGGCTTTTAAAACAATTTAATTTGGCAAGGAACGGGGAAGGTCTAAACAGGAAGTCCACCTCCCTCTTTTGTAAATAGACTGAAGCAAAGAGTTTGTTAACTAAGGTCTTGGAAAGTCCTACGTAAAGGATTAAAACTTCACTGATTGAAACTATTACTTATACTCCCTTTGGAAGCAGAGGAAGCCTGCTGGAGAAGGTAAAATTTAGGAATTGAAGCGTCACGTCTCCAAACCCGGGAGAGGTCCGCGAGGAGCCCATCAACGGTGAATAGACAGGTTTGACAGCTAGCTGTTAAGATACAAAGAAAGACTTTGTTTCCATTGTCCGTTTCTGCGTTTAAAAAGAAGGAAAGGTAACTGGATTTGCTACTAATTTACTTTTGAGACTTTTGGGACTGTGCTGGAAGGTGGAGACTGTTTTCCTCTAGAGGAAGTTTTGGGACATTGTTACAAGAATGCAGCTGGGAAATTAGCTCTAAAAATAAAAACTCTGAGAAACTAGCTTTGACCTTGAACATTTCAAGGATGTCGGTGGAGAAAGAAGTTACGCATGTACTGAATAGGACATTTTATCTGTTGGGAAAGCTGCATGAACAGATAGATGCCATGGCTACCAGCGTTGATATTTTGGGAACAAAAGTGGGCATTAGTAAAGAAGTCGACAAGAATCCGGCACAAGAATCTTTCTCAATTGAACAAATTGAAGAACCAGAGAAGGAGAAAGTTGTTGTTAAAGTGATGCAAGGGGGAGCTGTAACCCTACAGAGACAATTGGAGGATTACAAGTTGAGGCCTTACATGACTGTAATTAGGAGAAGCCAGTTTTTGGAGATGGGAGCCTGGCTTGATTTGGAAAATGAAAAGTGGAGAGATCACCCCATGTGGGGATCAAATGACTTTTGGGATATGAATCTGAGCCAGGAGGGGATTGGAGTTTTTGTGGCCTTTGAACTTGGAATAAGTGTGAAACAAGATTTGGAATACTTTATGGGCCCTACCTTTAATTATGGAAATCTGGCAGATTTGATAAGAAGGAATATGACCATCGTTGGGTTGGACCTCCCCCGAGAACTGCCTTTTAATATTAAAGATTATCAAGAAGATTGACAGATGGGACATGAAAAAGACTTAAGAGCCTCGGATCTAAGATCTCCAGGTTGATAGACTGTTGTAAGCTGATGGAACTGTTGGTACGGGCCGAGACCGGGAAGGGGAGATGGTGAAAGAAAATTGGGAATTTAAAGTGTATATATCGAGATTTATTTATTTTTTTAAATTGCTTTTAATAAGAGATGGAGAAATCGTGGAGTGGAATTTTTATGACCTTAGGGGAAATGTCTTAAGAGAACAAGTTTAAATATATTAGTTTTAATGAGAAATAAGATTAAATAAAGTAAAAGTGGATGGCCAATTGGTGAAAGAGAGAATGGAAAATTACAGTATATTAAGATAAATTATTAGGATAAAAACAAAGATGGAGGATTTGCTGAAATATCTATTTAAACTAGAAAACAAAGAGGGGAGGTGTGAGGGGGTCAAGGAAATAAGTCATAGAAAGAAAATCATGTAAAGGTTTAACTTGTTTTTTTCTCTTTTTCTTTTTTGATTGTATGTATTTTCTAATTATTTTTTTCCTTTTTATCTGTTTTTGCTTTTCTGTTTTTTTATTTTTTCATTTTTTTCTTGGAAATGTCCTGTTTTTCTGTATTGTGTTTTGTTTCTTTTCTTTTTTTGTAATGTTTTAAAACCTGAATAAATATTATTATTATTTTTTTTAAAAAAAAACTTAATTCATTCTGGAGGTCCGTTCTTAACCTGAAACTGTTCTTAACCTGAAGAACCACTTTAGCTAATGGGGCCTCCCACTGCCGCCGTGCCGCTGCTGCACGATTTCTGTTCTCATCTTGAAGCAAAGTTCTTAACCCGAGGTACTATTTCTGGGTTAGCAGAGTCTGTAACCTGAAGCGTCTGTAACCCAATGTACCACTGTATTGGGGCAACATGTTTATTAGGCTAACCAAAATGTCACAAAAGAGTGTGCAAGTTTTCAAGTTCCCCAGAAATCTTCATTAGGTTACGGGAAAGCTGATGGTTAGGCCACCAGTTTCTTCATCTGGGATGAGTCTTAAGATGGAGTGAGCGGAGGTCTCAGACATCCAAGTGAGGCCTGGCAGATCCTTTGCAGGTTTCAGGTGGCACCCAGGTTTCAGATTGTGCTGGGAAGGAAGAAACACATAATAGCTGGTCCCCATTGTTATTCATATGTGCTTTGTTGTAATAGATGACCTTATTCCACATAGTCAGGGATCCCACCTTTACCTTCATGCGTGAATGGATTGGTTCCATGCATTCACCATTGTACGTGAGGGAAAGCTTTGCAGTTCACAGAGAAAACAGGGACAGCTGCTGCATGAATGGAAGCTCTATGTGTTCTATGGAGCTGCTGGCCCACAGCCCAAAGGTGGGATCACTGCTCTCAGCATCAGAGGGAAGGAGCTGTTTCCATGGGTTAGATATGAGCCCATCTAAACACAGATAAGAGTGACTTACTACAAGTATCACCTGGCTGAACTGAGAAGAGATGCTGCACACCCAAGTCAAGGCTGTCGGAAAGGAACCTTTAATGAAGTGAGGGATGAAGTATGGAGGTATTTAATGAAGTATGGAAGGATATAGTCAAAGGAAGAGGTTCAGATTGGCCTATGTGTCAAAGCTGCATTTCAAATTAGATCATGAAATATCAAAGGTGATAGGATATACTGCTTTTACCAACCAGTGTGGAGTTTACCTGTGGGAATTTATATTTAACAAATACCTGTTGCAAAATGCTTTGCACTAGTTTAATATAACACTGATTATTTTAGCATCAGTCTGGTAACACCAATTATGTTTATAAAGGCAGAGTTATTTCTGTGTGCTTGATCGTGGTCCAGAAATCAGTTTTTGAACTGATGCCATCATGATACCTTCTCTCAGTCTTGCCTGAGCAGGTACAGCCTGGAACGGCTCTGCACAATGTATTGCAACCCATACTATGTTTGAGAAAAAATGCTGGTTTTATAGTCCTTGGGCTCATAAATTATCTTTGGCAGTACTTGTTTGAAGCCTTGCTGGTATACATAAGTCATTGTATACTAGGGTGTCAGTGGCACCCTAGTAAAATTTGTCTTACAAAGCGTGTTCTCCCTAACAGAGAGCACGTGTTGCGGGTGGGGGAACAAGCCACCCTGCCATTACTGGGCAGATTTGGTGAGGAACCCAAGCCTTTAAGTGGTTAAAATTGGGTTGCTGGGGAGTTTTGATTGTTGCCAATTTGGAGGAGGGGTCAGAGTCTTTAAATACAGGGGCCAGACGTTGGACGTCCTCTTGGCCATTTTGCACCGGATCACCCGCCCTCCCTCCCTTTTATAGGGTGGTTTTTTCTTGATCGCTTGACCTTGCTATGCCTGTCATGGGGTCGTTCACCTTGGAGCGGGGGCCTGGTAGGAATTTTGCCATCTGGCTGATTGGCTGGTGCCATTTGGTTTTTGCCTACTGTGTAGCAATCGTCACAACTTGTAAGGTTGGCGGTTAGGCATTGGTTAAATTGGTGCTTGGAGGGGTAAGTGCCTACCCCTCCAATGGTGGTGCGGAAAGGGAATTCCGTTATAGGAATCCAGGGGCTTGCCATTCTTTTCGTCCTTGTCCCTGGCATCGGACTTGGGCCGTGCAAGCCCCACAGGAACATGAGGGTGAGAAGTGAGGGACTGATGCCCAGCTTCATTTTCTCACCCAATACTTGTTTCCCATGCTGGCTTCCGTTGGTGTCCGGAAGGCCAGCTCTGTCCCTGAGGGCAAGGACAGATAGTCATAACCAATGCCTAAGCAACCACTCACATTTTTTGTATTTTGAATAAAGTTGTGGCCAAAATTATGCCAAAAACCTTAAACAAAAATTGATGTGTGAAGTGTGAATTTTTTGGGGGGTGGCATTGTGGGACTCAACACGCAATGTTAGTAATGGTGGGAGGATCAGAATCTGTATTCCTTATCGGCACCCATATTCTCCTGAGATGTGTAATACGACAGAGTGGGCACCTATGAATTGCCAACCAAGATGGAAAAGTTCACACACAAAAAGAGGACAAAGAGGGCACAAATATCTATCTGTTTCTATTTATTTCTTTTGATTGTTGTGCTTATATTGTTGTGTTTATATTCCACCTTTCCTCTGGTGAGCCCCATGGCCAAATGGGGATTTGTCTCCCAGGTCCTAGTTCAACATTATATCCACCACACCACCCTGGCTCTCTCTTTTCTGTCTATCTGTACTAATTTAATTAGAAGTGGCATCCAGCTAATCTGTGCTCCTGCTCATTCTGTCATTCCTCTTCAAGGACTCTGCTCTCTCTTATAGATGTCCTACCAGTGAGCTCCATCCCTTCCCCTGAGTTATGGCCCTTTCCCACCAGGTAATATAACAGGTAGCAATGTGCATATATCAAGGTCAGTCAATGCAAATGATTATCTGATCTTCCAAAATGTAGAGCTGTCAATATCAACTTATCTCCAACACTCCACAGGCCCCTGCTGTTAGGACCACGGCATATTAATGTTGTGTTTGGCTTTTAACAGAATAACGCCAAGAAAAGGGAAGTGAGGGAGGGAGATGCCCAGAGATCCTTTGCAAAGGGCAAAGAAAATATCAGAAACACTAAGCAGCACAGCCACAAAGGACTGTAATTTCTTTACACAAGGACTAGTTTAAGTGTGCAATAAACTTCCAAGGTCATCAACAGAAGAAGTTAGCATAAACAGTTTTATAAAGGAGCTAGACAGGAATTTCAAAGTGGCAGCAGGGAGGGAAAAGGCTCTGGAGTTTTACTGCTGACACAACAAAGGGAAGCAGATCAAGATATGTAGCCTGGTTTAAACCTCCTCCTCCTCCTCTCCCCTCACCCAGCCCACCATTGCTCCACCTCTGTGCAGATATTTTATTTCCATCATCTTTCTAGATCATTTATGAAACCTGAAAGGTGTTCTTTTTCAGTATTTTTATATATTTAATATTATTTGACATCCAAAATAGCATACGCATTTCTATGACCTTTTTATGGTAGTAGTAATAATAATAATAATAATAGGTTGAATCCAATGTTAATCATACTCATAGGAGACCCACTGAAATTTATATGCATGATTTACTTATATTCATTAATTTCAATACGTGGCATTCAACAAAGATTTACTCAGAACAGACCTATTGAAATTAATAAAATTTCATTAATTTCAGTGGTCTCCTCTGAATAAAACTGAATATCACCCGGTGGGTCATCTAAGTTAATTCTGTGCAGAACTTACTTAGATACAGTCTAATACTATGTATTAATTTATGTGATTTGTTAGTTGCTTAGTCTAGACAGTATCTCAGTGTTTCCCAACCCTGGATCGCCAGCTGTTTTTGGACTACAACTCCCATCATCCCTAGCTAGCAACACCAGTGGTCAGGAATGATGGGAATTGTAGTCCTCAAACTGCTGGAGACCCAAGGTTGGGAAACACTGCAGTATCTAAGTGGCTCTCAAAAAGGTTAAAAGTCAAACGGGTACAACATGCAAAACATTTCATTTCAATCAAACCATTCCAGTAATCCATAAACACAGCAAAGAAAACAAACTAATCCTTTCCTCCAATAGGCCACCAACAGGCCATTCAATCATTGCACCCGACAGGCTGTCAATATATTATCATATATGACATATTTGCATAGCATGTGCACTTCTGTTGCATACTCTACATGTTTAATAAAGCAAGTGCTTCTGCAAATGAGTGCTAGCTAAAACCTTAGAAAAGTAAGAAATGGAAAATGAGAAGACTAGACCTAACTGGCTAACTGGGAGAAATGAATGCCTTTACTCATTTAAACTAGTTATCACCAACTCTTCACTGCAACAACAATACCAGAGCAGGTTATGCAAACAGCTGAAATACAACATGTATAACAATACAGCAGGGGGCAGGGAACAATCACATCACTCTCAACCATCAGAAAACAACTAAATTAACAATAAGAACAAGCAAGCAGAGACACTAATATGCAGATGTCTGAATAAAAAGGCAGTTCAGCTGTCACATAAAACCCATAAGGGTCAGCAACACACCTTTCTCAGAGGAGAGGGAATTCTAGCACCGCCACTAAGAAGGCCCTCTCTTAGGTTGTCACATAGCATATTTCACATCAACCTTAATTCACAGGTTGGTCTTGTACAGGCGAAAGCCCTCCTTTCTGTAACCTGTTATTGAGTTGTATATTCTTTTCTAAGCCAGCATAAAAACATTGAATTTGTCTTGGTAGCAAATTGTGAAAAGAATTTTTTGGGGGGATCATGTGTGTGTTGTGGGGAGGAAGCAGGCAGGGGCAGAACAAAGGGGTGAGGTGGGGGCGGGTCACCCTGGGTGTCATCACTGAGGGGAGTGACAAAATGGCGGGCAGCACTGACCGTGCGGCCTGCAGCGTGCCCGAGCCACATGTCTCTCCTGGGAGTTACACGGTGGCTTGGGTGCCCACATGCTCCGCACTGCCCCAAACGGTCCGCCCACTGCCTCCCCCTCAGCTGTAGGGCGGCCGAGTGGGAGGAGGCAGGCAGACTCCTTACAGAGCATCCTGCCCCGGGTGGCCCCGCCCCATGGGTGGCTGGCCCCGCCCCCTGGTGCAGGGCACTCACACTGCCTCAGGCACTCAATCAGCTTGCTCCACCCCTGGAAGCAGGTCCGGCTTCCAACCTTAGCCACATTTGTTCAATATTAGAACAGATTCTTCTGATGTATGAGTACCCACACACATCAGCACACTTGTACAAGTGCAATATTTTTTTCCGACTTCCCTCCATGATTTAGAACCCTGGAAGACCAGCAGGGACACTATACGCTTTCAGCATACATATGAGAATCTATATATGCTTCCAATATATGAGAATCAAATGGACTGGGTGAAGTAGGATGTGAAAGGGTCCAAAATCATGAACCTACTCCCCGCTTCCACAATTGTAAACACATGTGTGGGAGCACCTGAATAGACCTAAGTTAATGGCTTGTCACTTTTGCCTGAAATTAGTGCAGATAAGAGCAGAGCCAGCAGGCATAATTCTGTTGACTTTCTACTTTCATTTGTTGCAGTTCATGAAGTATTTGAGAGATCTTGTTATGAAATAGGACTGGGAATAACTATAACCCCGTAGAAGAGCACCTGCCTTACTTGCAGAAGGTATCAGGTTCAATCCCTGGTGTCTCCAGCTAAAGGTGGGAATATTCTTGTCTGAAGTTCTAAAGAGCTGCTATCCGTCGGAGTTGACAATACTGAAGTAAAGGGACCAATGTTCTGACTCAGTATAGAGCAGCCTCCTATGTTTCCAGGTACTGGAGCATTTTGCTGTCAGAATAAACTTCAGTTATTCTTATTCCTGTCCCCCACTCTGCAGTTCTCTGCAAATTTTTATGGTGACTGTTTCCTAAATAATGTCAGACTTACTCACTAGAATTTAAATATTCAGCAAATATTTAGTATCCAACACCAGCATTTTCAGTATTACAACAGTGGTCAACACCTGACAGTCTTTTACAGCTGACATGTAGTATCAGTCAGTATTTGAAGGAGCAATAATTATAAGGCAGAGCCTGAAATGCAACATTTGACAGTTATGGAGTAGCTGTCAGTAGCTGTGTATACGGTATGATATGTATTTTTTATTTAACGGTATCTGACATGCAATAGTCAGTATATGATATGTATCTGACATGCAGTAGAGAACAGAAAGTTTAACAGCATGAGGCATGCAACATTTGACCATTTTGGGCAAGTGCCTTACAACAGAATTGAGAAAATCTTGATAGTTTAATCCATTTAGCCAGTGAAAAATACGCACATTTCAAATCATCACCATGCTTTGATCCAGACATTCTGAAGTCAAATTTTGAACCAGACTTTCAAAATATGAAATTTCTGCACATTTTGAAATTTTGCAAAACTATTGTTTTAGTACTAGTTCATATGATTACTACAGACAATTCAGATTAAATTTGAGAAAAGGAAAAAACAACTATTCTGAGTCCAAGGACTGTTTGTATTTTGTCTAGATATTAGTTGAAAAGCCCTCTTAACAGATAGATGTCTGCAGGCTGGGGCATAACAAGGAGGGCCTGTGCAGATGGTCATAGTGAGCAGACGGATCTCAGGAAACCTGGCCCAAAATTGTTTAGAGCCTTAAAGGTTAATATCAAAGTCTTAAACTTGATCTTGTTGCAAAACAGCACCCAGTGCAAGTCCTTTATCAACAGTGCTACATTTCCACATCTTCTCAGTAGCCTAGCTGATGTATTCTGCACTAACTGGAGCTTCAAGACTAAAAGCAGCAATATGGGCCTCTAGCAACAATGATGGGCACCCCAGAGCACATACCTGCTCCTTCAGGTAGAGTGCAACTCTATGCTGGACAGGCAAAATGTCTTAATTATTGGACCTATGAACTGCCACCCACATGGCTGTCATCTTGCCATAATTGAGCTTAAGTTCATTGACCATCATTCAGCCCATCCCTGCATCCAGACTCTGGTCCTAGCCATATGCATTCTAGCTCCCATCTGGCTAGAATAAGGCCAACTCTAGAGCTGAGAATTCTAACAGCATATCCTGAAATACTGTGGGATTGCCAACATTGTTTAAGCCAAAAAGAAAGATATATGGCACTTTTTACAGTAGCACCATACCACTAATGTGCATAAAAAACCATAAGCCAAAGTTAAACAAAAGAGTGCTTTATTCAGCTGCATAGGTAGTCTCGTGTACCTGTTTAGCATAATTTGGTGAACACCAAGGCTAGCAACATTTTTTAAAGCTAAGATTAAGAAATACTCCTACCATTGCCAAACCTCCACTTTTTCTGGTATTTTAAAAGCCTGGTGATCTAAGAGCGCACACATTTACTTATCTTTCAAAGACATAATCACACTGTCATCCGCTTCTGGACCACAAAAGATGAATAGCATTAACATGGACTTAAAATGGGTTCATTAATTATCAGAAAAGATAAGTGTTTCATCAGGTATATACAGCAGATAATATTTATCTTTTCTCATAGAGGCAAGAAAGATTAAAGTAATTCTTATACACATGCTGGGGAAAAAGTAAGAGGTTGCGCCACTGAATGTTTCATAAAGTGACTTTAGATAATACACCCCACCACTATAGACAACCTTACACAAACAGAGCCACATATGATTTTCATCAAATGCAGTCTCCACAGCTTAGTTCAGGCAGAAGGGTAGTTTCAGAACCATGACTGTTTCACAGATTTCCTTTATTTCTGCAGCCCAGTCTTATGCATATTTACTCAGAAGTAAGTCCCAAGGGCTGTAATCTTAATAATGTCCATATGCAGATTTCTTTCAAACTATTGAACTACTAGAAAACAGCAGGGTTTATACCAGCCTGGAAAATAAATACAGATAAGTTATCACTCCCCCCCCCCAAAAAAAATAATAATACTAGTTTGCATCACTCTGCATCTGGTCTGTGTGTAGATCGATCAATCAATATTTAGATAGACACCCAGCCATACTCAGAGAAGGCTTAAACTACTTAACTGCACAGCTTTCAATGGTTTACTCTGAGTATGCCCACTTCCATTATTCCTGGTCAGTAGCTGTGGTGTTAAGTGGAACTTAACAATTTGGGTATAGGATGCATCAAGGACCACCACATCTCTTATGTCCCTGCCCAATCAATGAGGTCTTTAGGGGAGTCACTCTTAATGGTCCCCCACAACTCGGATACATGCCTTGTATCCAATAGGATACAATTTTAGTTTATTAGAGCACAGGACATATTTTGGGGGTTAATGTGCAGATTTCCTCTAACAACACATAGTAATAATACAATTTGGCTTGGTCCAGACATGAAGTTCCATATTCAGATATATATAGTTGGCAAGGACATCTCAGTCATGACTTCACTATGTAACCTTGGGCAAACCAATCACTGCTAAGTACAAAACACACACAAACATCTGGCCTGTGGGAAACCTGTTGGCATCTGGTTTGTGGGAAACCCATAAGTGGAAGCTGAGCACAAAGACACTCTCCCCTTCTATGGTTTCCAGCAACTGGGGGGGGGGCGGGCGTGTATATTAGCATTAGTCCTAGTATTAGATACATAATATAATCATTTAATGAAACTGTTTTTAAAAACTTCAGATTGCTAGGAAGCTAAAGCCCTCTCCAGGTAAAGTAAATAACTGAATGAGGGTATTAGGGTTCAGCGCACAAGTTCTGTTTCCCCCTTGCAACTCCAGTTGGAGGGCAAAGACCTGAAACAAGTAGACTACAGTACTCATGGAGGTTCCCATATGTTTTAGAACTCCGATTTCCCCTAATGCAGACTCCCTCAGGATGGCTTGATTTTCAGCACAGCCCCATGCACATTGCCTCAGAAGCAGACCCCTGAGTGTTCATTGGATTGTAAAGCACTCCTGTGAAGATAAATATTGTGCAGTTGCTTCAAAAGCGTGGAAGTGGGGAAAGGCTGTATCTTCTGCAAGCTTACATGGAAGTAAGTAAGTCCCATGGAACTTAGTGGGACTTACTTCTAAGTAGAGCACAAAAGATTACTCTGCATGATGATATTTCAGTTTTGAATTCTGCTCCCCCCCCCTTTTTTTTTTTTGCCAAGCAGAAGTTAGCTCTGGCTTATGTCTTCATTTCAGCTATTCATAAACATTCATTTGAGAATCTGGGGCAGGGGTGGGAAGCTTCGCAATAGCATCAACTACCTTCAGGACTAGGATAAGAAGCATGGGTCAGTGGTTTCTAGAGACAGAGCCTTCTTGAATGTGTTGTGATGACAGCTGGTATTTTCACCAGCTTCCAAAGATCATCATAATGACACATAAAAAAACATGAGATGCTCACATTAAGGCAAAATAGTTTTGTTAGATGAGACAAGATTGGAAACATGGGTTGTTGTTGTTTTTTTTTAAAAATCTCATTTTAGTTAAAGCAGATAGTCTAATTTAAGTCCTATTGATTTCCATTGATATACTCTAAATATGACTAGATCTGGATCCAACCCTTTTTAAAGAAAAACAATGCATAGACATCTCTCTAAATGCTAATATTACCCCCATTAAATGATTGACCAATTAAACATTTAAAGAATAGCAAATAAGCCAGTGTTTAATTTCTGATCAGCCAAAAGACACAGGCAGTGTTTGACCGAATCAACTCTAGACATTATTTTAAGTGTGTGAAGTATTGAGAATAGAAAGTTTTAAATGTAAATGTCCCAGAGCGCCTAAACACCTAGCCATCTAAGGGAATTAACATATTAATTGGTCAGTGTAGCCTCAGACAAGTCAGTCACATATTCCAAATTTTGAAATTCTTTATGCTGTCATGGTGCACATGAAGAGAAAAATCACACCTCCTTTTCTAGTAGCAGTCAATAAAAGCAGTGTTCAACAATCCTATACTATTTAGGTATACCAGAAATATTTGTAAAAGATCTAACCCAGTGCTTTCCTGCTTGCAGTGTCTTTCGACTGATCCTAAATGTACTGATTTGGAGGTTAACCCTAGGTTCTTCCAAATCGAATTTCCTCCCAAGTAAAGATTCCTTGGAATGACAGCTTTTCTTTCCTGTTAAAAGCTTACATGCAATACTAGAATGCTTTCTTTTCTAATGCCGATTACCATGAGAGTATATTGTTCAAGGTGCTGGAATATTAAAGAAAATGACAATCTGCATTTTCAGATATTAACGGCAGCCTACTGTTGCTCCTGTAAACTTACCTATACAAACCTATTTGACTATGTCAGAGATACAATGCAGTAGCCTAGGAACTTGCAAAGTGTGAATGACAGTCTGTTTTCTGATCCTTACCACCTTCTGCATTACTCAAGATTACAACTGGCACCTACCCTTATGCTAATGAATGCCTCATTACAAGCCCCCTCCTTGGCAATAAACTGCTCTCATCAGTTAGATTACCTGACAAGCCCTTTCACTCCAGTTCTGGCCCACCAAGAGTCTTCATTCTTTTCTCTCCTCCTGTTGTCTTTTCTGCAAAGAGACCTCATCCTGTATAATCCCCGGAATAATGTAGCTTCTCTCTTGGAAGAGCTGGCATCTCCCTTTTTTACATCAGTCCCCCTTTTTTTACATCAAGCTAATGGAGCCAGTAGGTATTCTATTGATCTTTCCTCAGTGTAGTTTCCTCAAGGATATGACAGATTTCCTTACAGGTTAAACATCCAGGCTATACGGCTATGTATTTTGTTTTTAATTTTTAAAACTCCCCCTCCTTTACTCTGAAATCCTTGTTCATCCATAACGTTTAATAGCTCAGTTGATACCCTGCAGAGTAAAGGCTTATTTCTTTGCCGAACTAATCTAGACACTGTCTACTGTTGAGTACAGTTGTCTGATTCAAATCTTCTGTTACAAAGCAGATGACATCTCACTAGATGTCACAGAAAGACACTAACAATGACAATTCACTTATCCCTTAGAAAGAATCAATTCTCCCACAATGCATTTGTCAGAGGACTCTCACTCAGTAAAGCAATTTTTCTAGCTGTCTGACACCGTAATTGCTCTTAAATTTTCAATGAACGTTTTACAAGAACTCCCCTGAACCATGATGAAAAACTTAACTTTTTCTCAAAAATGAGAAGCTGACAGGATGAAAGAGGTCTTTCTCTTTTAAAGGCTTGCTTGCTTGAGTAGGAATTCTTTCATATCACCAACAAGCTGTTGAATAGAGGATAGATTACTTTCCATTTATTTCATCAATCAGATTAAAGACTCTCCTTCACAATGCCCTTTAAACAAGAGCTGTTTATGGTGTCCTCCCAGGTTCTACTTTAATGTAGTATTAAATCACTTTGGGTCAAGAGGCAGGTGAGGTAAATAAATATGATGAATATTTGACAATATTTACGTATTGTGTACATTGAGGGTGATTACCTATTTCTTGTCATAGACAAAGTAATATTAAGAACGGAGAAAAGAATAGACTTCTTCTCCATGATATAAGCATTCAAGAGTACATAAGAAAGCTAGATGTCAAGGTCTGGCCAACTTCATCTCTGTAGAAAATGAAACTTCTAGATAGGTAAACGAATAACCCTTTATAGATATGTATATGCACTTGTTCCATGCTTAGAAAGATGCACATCGTGACAGGCAGCTGTGTGAAAAATTGACTTCTTCATCCCCTTTCTCTTAATTAAAGTCTAGAAGATGAATTTATTTGGGGGTGTGGGCCACTTCTATTTTTAACTCCCAGCCAGATGAAAATGAAACAGTAACAACTGGCTCTTTCTTTCATTTTACACAGGGCAGACTGATTTTATTAGGCTGAGAAATGTGTACAAGCTACACTTGATTGCTCAGGAGAAATCAATATGACTTTTGGCTTTGTTATTGACTACCCCATTAAAGGCACTACCCTCTTGTATATAGATAACAACGGCTCAATTCAATAATATTAAGCATGCTAAAACCCTATCATTTTGGGCTGGTATCTGTGGAATTACACTACACAAAAGTGTATTCTGAAATTGTTTAAGATCACACTAAAGTTGAATGAAATATATAGACTTCCTAAATACCAGTTATCTGAAACAGAAAGGGGACTCTAATGTGGTCATCATACAAATAAGTACCCACATTAAATATCAGGCACGTTGGTAAAGCAGTATCATCTGACACAAAGTGATGGAGAAGATTATTGACTTTGCCCCAGGTAACCAATGTGATGCAACTAGAAGAAAAAATGGCAGTTGGTATTTAAATGATTTCATAGGATCATAAAATTGTAGAGTTGAAGGGACCCTGAGCGTCATCCAGTCCAAACTTCTGCAATGCAGAAATCTCAACTAAAGCATCCATGACAGATGGCCATTCAACCTCAGCTTAAGGTGAATCCACCACCTCTAAGGGAGTCTGTTCCACTGTCAAACAACTCGTACTGTTGGAGATGTATTTTCCAGAGAATTAAAATCTAGATGGGACTTTCCCCCTTTCATATTGGCACTAAATAGCAGTTAAGGGCAGGAATTTTTTACCTGCTGGAACTCAGTTCTGGTACCACTCTGGTGGGCGCCATTGCCACTCTCAGAGAATGAGGGAGGCGTTCTAGAAAAATAGCAGGAGGAGGAAGGGTTACCAAATTCTTTTCCCACCACGTGAACCCTACAAGTAGGAAGGTCTAATGCTTGAGCATTTGTTACATCTCAATTTTGAATTTTGTATATAATACACCCTGGAGATGTCTGAGCACATGTGATTCAAGACTGTTAATGGGCAAGAAAAAACACTACATAGAGGTTGAAGTTCAAAGGTGTCTTTGAGTCTGCATGACACATAATGAGAAGGAAGTTAGGAGAAGTAACGCTTGAACTTTAAATTGCTTCCTTGAGCTCAATTCCAAATTTTCCCTGGTTCCATTTCTAGCTCACCTTATTGTCGGGGCAGGACATCAGCATAGGCAATTAGGATGTTTCTGACCTTAAAGTATGAAGCCATATTTCTTACCACAAACTGATTTTACATCTGGCAAGTTGAACTGGATTTATGAAACCTTGAATGTTGTCTTTGTCTGGCCCTTAACACGGTGCCACATATGCAAGGAGGAGGTGAGAGGAAGGATTTCTTTACATCATCTCCTAAGCCAGCAGAGCCAAAAGGTAAAATGAAATGGAATTTACGACCAAGTAATGCCATTGGAAAACTGAAAAGAAATGGTTACTGTGAAGCTGCTGAGGGCTGAGGGAGAGAATATATAGAACCAATTGAACTTGGCATGACAAGCTTGCTTTTTATGGTGAATCTAGGAAGTGCAGGAAACGGACATATTGCACATTACCACAACCTTCTGGCAATTTATTCCTGCAGAAGTCAATTCCTCCAAATTGTCTTAAACCCAAATACTTCCTTTAAGTGGGCTGTGTATGGGGCTGTCCAAAGCCCTTTTAAAAAGGGCTTCCCATTCATCAATAAGCCAGATAATTATTCTAATTCACTCAATGAAAGTATCAAGTTTGATATTCACAGGAAAAACCTTCTCAGCAGTGTCATTTGCAGTGCAATCTTGTTCGCAGTGTCTACTCAGAAGTAACATGCATTAAGTTCAATCTGGCTGAGGGCTTATCCACACTTACTGTTCCTCCATTCTTTCAGCCCACAATGCAAAGCTCCATGGAGCTTCCTCCATGAAAACCCGCTCTTGAAATCACAATTGGAGCAAACATCAATCCATGGAAAACCCAAACTAATGTTTGCTCCAAAACAGTGGGTTTTCATGGGGAAAGCTCAAGGTAATACAAAGACGCATGGTTGTTCTACAGCTACAGGAAGAGATGTTTTAGAAAATGTTCAATGTTCCAGTAGTCAAAGTCCAGCTGTCTTTAGCTTATTCCCTAGTGCATCACAATCCACATTGATACAACTGATGCAGGAGAACAGTCCAAAAGAAAGCACATTCTATAATAAGGTAATCACAGTGCAATCCTAGACCTATCTATTCAGAAGCAATCCCGTTTGAGTTCAGTGGGAAAACCCAATTGATATTTGCTCCAATTCAGTGCTAAAGATCGATTTTTCCTGGGGGAAAGCAGCAAAACAAGTGGAAGTCTGGATGAGCTCTGGGTGACTGGTCCAGTCTCCATCTCTCAGCCAAACAACTCACAGGGTTGTTGCGAGGAGAAAGTAGAGAGCATGAAAAAAGAGCATATGCTGCCTTGAGTTCCTTGGAGGAAAACTGGATTAGACATGTAATAATAAAGAAAAATAAAAGAAAAATATACAGAGCATAATTAGCCAGTAGTTAGGATTGCCATACGACCGGAATTTCCTGGACATATCCGGAATACTGCAGCTGGCAGCAGTGTCTGGTCAGAAATTGGATGTATGGCTGCCTATGTCCATAAAAAATAGCTGGAAAAACTCCCAAAATGTTTCTGTCTGAATTTTCATTGTTTGAAATATGTCAACCCTTCAATAGGTATTTATTTAAATTTGTTTTATTCCAGAATCAGATTTGTGGCTCTTTGTAAGATCAGCTTGGACAGTTTCTTTCGATGCTTCATCCTTATGGATGTGTGAAAAGAGAGAGAGATGCTTTGTGTATTTGGTACCTGTATGGCTTCAATGCATAAAGGACACAGTTTGGGAGTGTCAGCAAATGTGGCTGTAGTACTAAAACAAGGACATCTAGAGGTGGATGAAAACAAATTAATTTAAGGGATAGACAGAGGACTAGACCAAGGGTTTGCACTCAGCTGATGTTGGAACTTTACAGAGTCCACATCTGAAATATTATGGATGCTGCAAAGAACTATATTTGTTAAATATATGCAGTTTTATTTCATAATGGATTTATTCCACTTCACTCTGGAAAATAAGTTTAAAATGGTATATATGCAGTATTACATTATTTGCACAGAGAGGTATGTATGTATTCATTTATATTAAAACATTTATATCCCATCCTTCTGATGCAAAAGCACAATTTCATAAAAACAACAACCAGTCAAGGAGACAGGGAAAACAGTTAAAACTTTGCGTAATTGGATCTTCTGCCACATATCATAAAAAGTCATAATAAAATGGTCTCTGGGAATTAACAAAAGGCAGGGAGGAAAGGAACCAATCAAGACACTTTATAGGGGAAGCCACCAAGAAAGTAATCTCTTCCCTCATTCAAATGTGCTACTGCCTGAGTTGGGACACAAAGAAAGGCTTTTCCTTAGGCATCTGGAGGAGCAAGGAGGGTGATATGGAATGAGGTGGTCCCTAAGGTATCTTGGACTTTGGATTGTGCCTGGAAGCAGATTGGTAACTAGTGCAGCTCCTGTAGAATTAGAGTGACAGAATTCCATGGCAGCATACCCACCAACATCCTTGCAGTTGCATTGTGGGTCAGATGAAACATCTGAAGACTTCTCAAAGAGGCCCCACGTACAACACCACAATAATACAACTGGGATTAGGTGTGTGTTACCATGCCAGGGTCTGAGTTCTTTGCGGGTGGGTACTGTGGGTGTACCAGCCTCAGTCGGCCGTCCTGCCACCTGGTCATTCAGGTGTAAAGCTGAGTGCAGTAGCACCTTGACTCTGCAATCTGGAGTCTTTCTTGGGAATACTTTGCCATCCAGTGCAGAGTCCATCTCCTTCCTGACCAGCAGCCACCATTTGTTAGCCCTCAACCAACCCATTATTATTGTCTCCAGGCACTGAATCAGGATGTCAACAACTACAAGAAAAACTAGTGATCCTCCAAATCCCACCTGGACCACCTGGTCCAGGATGCCATGGTGAATGGTAACAAAACGCCATTGAGAGGTCCAGAAGAAGTTAGATAGATGTACTCCCATATGAAAAGATCATCTGCCAAGATGACCAAAACTGTTTCAGTCCCCAAACCAGGCTTGGAGCCAGTTTGAAATGGGTTTTCTTTGTAATCCCAGTTGCAATTCTGAAGTCTACATGGGTATCGTGTGTGTCTAAGTAAAACAAGAATGATGAGATAACAAAATAAAGAGCAGCTGGGGGCAGGTCTTTCTCCCACCCACTATTCCCTACCAGAAAGAACAGTCATCTCCAACAAACAATTGCCATGGGAGTGCAAAGCTGAAGGAGAGTTCAGCCTGCCATTGTTCAGAGGAAGGTCTACTCCCTGCATCCCAGGAAGAACAAAATGACAAGGGAGAGACTAGCCCGACTCCACCAATCAGCCAAAGGAGAAGCAGCTTTCCTATCAGAAAGAACAATAGTAAGAACTATGCAATGAAGAACCAACCCCTGTGTGTTTGCTTTCCCCAATCCTCCAACCGAATCCCTTTTCCTTTTCTGCTGTGTTTTTGAGATTGTAAGTCTGAGAGCAGGGACTGTCTTATTATTCATCATTGTAAGCCGGTGCCTGTGCGAACCTTTTTTGGCTTAAATGAGAGGAAAAAACCCTTTTATTTTATTTATTTTTAAAATTAAATAAAAATAGTGGCCAGAATCAAAGAAGTGAACCACAGCACAGAACGCATTGAGGGATGAAGAAGAAATTCCATTTGGTTCACCTTTAAAGGTGGTTCTACCTAATCCTCACATTCTGAAACAGGTGAACTGAAACAGAATCATCATTTCAAATTCACGCCGTTCTGAACTTTGCAATGCAATTCTTTAGCCAAGTAATGTGTACAAAAATACATATTCTAAGGCAAAATGTACACATGAACGCATTTAGTAGGGCAAATAGAGTACAAAAACACATTATACTGAGGAAAATCACTTCACAAAAATGTGCGTTATTAGGTGGTTGTGTATATTAGGAGAAATTTGTACTAAAATGCTGGCAAATTTTCACAAGGACCTAAAAATCAAATAAATAATGTTCTCAGACTGAGAACTAAGGAGAACTGAACTTAAGATTGGAAAAAAAGAGAAGACCAAAAGGACATATTCAGCCAGTTCTCAATGTACCACAAATTCTTTATTTAAAGAAAATAATGCGAGCAGAATGAAAGCATTGTTGTGAAGTGAACTAACTTAAAAGTGTTTCAGAAAAGGTGATATGTGAGTATATCAGCTCAGTTTTTCCCCCCAGTAGAGATGAAGGCCAGGGAATAGGCATGCTTGGGTTAGCAGTTCTACTGCCTACTTTCAGGTAGATTCATAGATTTCAGTTTAATGTAGTTCAATTAGCAGGCTCATTTATTACCCACCAAGATGTGAAATTGCAGGGTGAGGTTAAAGTATCAGCAAAGGTATCTTCATCACTTCGGTATCATTGCCTTAAAAAGCACTGACCAGAAGAAGTAGATGACCTCATTTCAAAATTATTATAGTGCAGAGAACTCAGTTTCAAGATTATAATTCATTTTCGTACAGAATATTTCAAATTTATTATCAGCTTCCTGACAAATAATGGCTAATCGTTAAGGACAGCCACTTTAACATAATATGAATACGCATTTCTCTATAGGTAGTACAATAGTTCCTACATTAGCATTATTGACTAAGGTGCATTTAACTTCTTCCTTAATACTTAATGGAAGGTTAATGTATAAGTCAGAGATTAAATGGCTTTTACTTAAAACTAGTATATTGATTAAAATAACTTAGGGAGGTTTTTAAAAGCTGAAGCTATAAAAGTAGTCACACTTTTTAATATTTTTATTTCATATTATGTGCAAAATGTGGGTGATGGCTCACCAAAATTATGGGAAGTTATCATACTAATTGTACCTTGAGCTAATTATGGCCAGCAATTACCAAATGGATACTTTACACAGAAAGTGGCAGATCACCTTTAGTAAATTTAAAGCTTCCAAAGTAAACTCTGTTCTATCAATCTGCAAATTACCCTGGTTACGCTGATAATATCCAGTAATGTCCTTCATCGACAACCTCTGAAGAACTTAAGACTGTCTTGCTGGTTCAGGCCAGGGCAGCTATCCAACTTTGCCTCTGGTGGTAGCCAGTAAGATGTCCTTGGGAAGAAGATCACAAGCAAGGACGTGATGGAAAGAGTCATTTCTTATTGCTTGTTGCTTGCAGCTGATACGCAGAGATATCGCATCTCAGCCTTTTCAAAAGGCCCTCTCTATAGTGCCCATCACAGTATTCTTCCGTAAGTTGCAACTGAAATCTGCTGAAGGCTATGTTTCAAATGCAATTCCTGTACACTGTCAAGCAGGAATGACAGTCAATCAGTGGTGCCATCACGGCAGGACTTGGGGGCAGCTGTCTAGAGCCTCACTCAGCAGAATGAATAGAAGGACCATCTAAAGAGGACTGCCTATCAGGCCAGTTATAGAATCCAGAGTCTACAATTACTTAAATTCACCACTGTAGCCAGGAACTGCAGCAAATTTTGTCTCCCTGACAATATGTGCATTCGTATTTGTCACATTTGTTCACAGTTGCACGTTCAAAATAACATCTTAGGTGATGCCATAGCTGAGTGGGAGGTCCCAATTTCAATTCCTGGCCTCTCTAGCTAGGAGTAGCAGGAGCTAGAGAAATCCTGCCTGCCATCCTAGAGGAGAAATGGTAAACACGAGTTTTGAGACTCCAGAATGCATCAGCTCTAGCTTATATGGCCCAGTGGTCAGGGATGATGGGAACTGGAGTCCATCAAAATCTGGAGGGCACCATCTACCCAAAGCAAGCCACTGGAAGTCAAAGTGCAGAACAGATAGTCTTGAGCAGCTAAAGCATAATATTGCAAAGTAGTCCTGAAAATCAGTTGAACTGAACGGACCCGAATTTTAACCTGTGAGAGAACAATTTCCTGCTACTTCAGTTCTCCACATCTTTTGTAATTCCATGAACCCCCTTTTACGTTTTCATATACCAGGCACAATTGAAGGATAGAGTAACTCGCCTAGTACAGACTGACTATTCAGTGCCCCTGAAACGTAGTTCTATGTTCTTTTCATGTTTTTGCTTTATTATTATTGAAATGTGTGTGTTAAACTTAATACGCTCCTTGTATTCAATGCCTTAACTAAAGTTACAGTGCTAGGGGGTAGGACAATTGCTATTGGTAGGCAAATTTATATGTTGCTATTTCTTTTGCCTTCTTTATTTAACTCCGTATTCCACCCCAGCTCACAATGCTTAGGAAATGACCTTGTATTCATGTGAAATCAGACACTCGGGGGTCATTCACCTTCTCTGCTTCAGTTTCAGTCCTGTAAAAGGCTCATCCTGAGAATTTCTGCTTTAAGGCAACACAAGGTTGCACCGAGGGCTTTCGCTTTATGTTCCTTGTAGCCTTTTCACTGGCATGGAATTGTTCTTATTCAAGGGAAAAACCCCACCACCAAGCAGTTAGTGTGTGTGGGTTGCAGAAATAATGCAGCAATTATAGAGAACACAGGTAGGCAACATCTTTGGGTATTAATGGCTGTAGATTAAGTTTCCTGAGGTGGTTAGTGAATGTTGTGTATCGGGAATGCATATGCTCTGAGTTAACCAACACGACCAGAAGGTAGGGGGTAGAGATAATTGAGTTTGAAGTAATTTGAAATGAGCCAGCCCCTCAAACGATGGCGATGATGATGATGCTAATGAAGGCCAATACTTTGAAGATGCAAATGGTGGACCGAGGTGTTGAAGAAGGGGAGAGGAATTCAGTCAGTAAGAGAGAATATGCTATCTGGATATAAAAAAAATATTTAGTACATTCCTGAGAGAGGGGGGAAAGAAAGGCAAAAAATCCTTGTGGACTGAAAAAAATATATTCATGCTTTCTGGAGCACTTTGGGAGGTAGTGGAAGTCAGTAGCAAAGACCTTTTTTAAACTCCCGGTTCCCTGTTATTAAGGAAAAGCAGGGGGAGCAATCTTGCTCAGTACCAGGTCCATGCATCAGAGGAAGGTGCATTGTGTCTTCAAGGTGCATCATGTATATATGTGTAGAAAACATGCCCCCCACCATTGAACAGTGGAGCAGAGGAGACAGCCAGCTCACCTGCACCTGCACCTGCTAAAAGGATACTGCATTTGGCTTGCTTACAAGTTACATTCAATCCCTGTTCCATCTGTATACAAAAATGGTTGAATCCACATGTAATCTGCAACATACACAGACCATGTACACAAATAGCTGAGTTGCTCACATCAACAAGTGTACGGTCTTTCACACAAACACTTGTATATGTGTAGAGATAGTGTGTACCAGTGTTTAATGTAACATGTAAACAAACCTATTATGATGCAGATTTTCATTGTGGGGTGAGAACAGCACCGGAGCGGGTGACGCTGTGGTCTAAACTGAGCCTCTTGGGCTTGCTGATCAGAAGGTTGGTGATTCAAATCTGTGCTATGGGGTGAACTCCCATTGCTCTGTCCCAGCTCCTGCCAACCTAGCAGTTCGAAAGCACGCCAGTGCAAGTAGATAAATAGGTACTGCTGTGGCAGGAAGGCCAATGGCATTTCCGTGCTCTCTGGTTTCTGTCACGGTGTCCTGTTGTGCCAGAAGTGGTTTAGTCATGCTGGCCACATGACCCGGAAAGCTGTCTGTGGACAAACACTGGCTCCCTCGGCCTGAAAGTGATCAAGCTTTAATATATATATATATATATTAAGTGCCACTATATCTGTATTGGGACGCAGGTGGCGCTGTGGGTTAAAGCCTCAGCGCCTAGGGCTTGCTGATCGAAAGGTCGGCGGTTCGAATCCCTGCAGCGGGGTGCGCTCCCGCTGCTCGGTCCCAGCGCCTGCCAACCTAGGAGTTCGAAAGCACCTCCGGGTGCAAGTAGATAAATAGGGACCGCTTACCAGCGGGAAGGTAAACGGCGTTTCCGTGTGCGACTCTGGCTCACCAGAGCAGCGATGTCACGCTGGCCACGTGACCCGGAAGTGTCTCCGGACAGCGCTGGCCCCTGGCCTCTTAAGTGAGATGGGCGCACAACCCCAGAGTCTGTCAAGACTGGCCCGTACGGGCAGGGGTACCTTTTACCTTTATATCTGTATTGTCTCTGTTATACCCAATTGCAATTCAATGTATTCCTGTTGTGTTTTATGATTTTCCTGATATTGTAAGTGAGCCGGAACTGGTCTGTGACCATAATAATAAATTCAATTCAAGATGAGTGCTGCAACCCCATAGTCGCCTTTGACTGGACTTAACTGTCCAGGGGTCCTTTACCTTTTAAAATTGGAAAATAAAATCAGAACCTGTATTGTTAAAAAATGTACACACTTAACAGAGGAAACTGTTGCTACAGATTCACTGATTGTAAAAATATAAGCCCATATCTGAAAAGCAACCTCATTTCTGAGCACTTGTGTAAAGAACTGCACAGAAAGCAGGAGCATGTGGTGGAGTGGCTTGCTGAGAGGAAGACAGAAAGGGGCAAGAAGAAGAGTAGTTTGGATTTGATATCCCGCTTTATCACTACCCAAAGGAGTCTCAAAGCGGCTAACATTCTCCTTTCCCTTCATCTCCCACAACAAACACTCTGTGAGGTGAGTGAGGCTGAGAGTCTTCAGAGAAGTGTGACTAGCCCAAGGTTACCCAGCAGCTGCATGTGGAGGAACAGGGAATCAAACCCAGTTCACCAGATTACGAGTCTACCGCTCTTAACCACTACACCACACAAGGCCAGCACCCTATGAACACACAGGTGGTAATGCTGGATTGGCTCTGCTGCCACCTTGTCCCACCACCTTTGCTTCCCAGTAAGCCACAGCAATGGCAGTGGCAGGACAGGCAAGTGCTGCCAACCCACCACCTGCTCTTGCTTCCTGTGCAATGTAAGAAGAAAATGGCTTCACCTGACACTTAGTTGAACTATGGAACATAGCTGTCAACTTACAGATTTGAAAATAAGGGACCAGCAGCCTTGAAAATAAGGGACCAGCAGCCTTACCTGTTCCAGACACTCCAGTCTTCCTGTTCTCCTGCAGTCTGGTCAAACTCATGCTGGTAGCTCCGAGAACACTGTCCAACCAACTTTGTAACCAGAGGTTCAACTGACTAGAATCTGAATCACATGCACCACAAGGCCTATGCAGCCTCAGCTTAAGATGGCTCCCCGGCCTGGCTTTGCACTGCAAAGTTTGCAGCAGCATGTGCAACATAATGGGGTCCAGCATTCAAAAAACCCCTCAGCTTGCATTAACTAGCCACACACAAGGCATGCAAGCTCCACCCCCAGTCGTTCTTAGACTTCTTATTGGGTGAGCAACGCAGCCAAGCAACTCAGTTAGAGCCTCCCTCCTCCCTGGCTGGCAGGGTGGAAGGGAGAGGAGCTGCTTCCTTTGAAATTAAGGGACATTTAAGGGACATCCATCAATAAGGGACAGCAGCGGGACATGGCCCTGGAATAAGGGACTGTCCCTTCAAATAAGGGACACTTGACAGCTATGCTATGGAACTTGCTTCCACAGGAGACAGTGATGGCCACCAACTTAGATGGCTTTGAAGAGGATTGACAGATTCATGGAGAATCAGATTATCAAAGGCTACAAGTCGTGATGACTGTGCTCTGCTTGAATGTTCAGAGGCAGGAGTGCTTCCAAATACCAGTTGCTGGAAACCACAGGAGAAGTTCTTCTGCTCAGGTCCTGCTTGCCAGTTCCCCACAGGCATCTGGTTGACCACTGTGAGAACAGGATGCTGAACTGGATGGGCCTTTAGAAGAACCTGCTGGATCAAACCAATGTTATTGTCATTAGTGGTCACTTGAGGGCCTGCTGAAGATGATGGGAGGAGAGGCTCATCATAGTGGTTGGTGAAAGATGGATTGTAGTCACTGGCTTTCTAAATTCACCCTAAAATTATTTGGATAATACAGTGGTACCTCGGGTTAAGAACTTAATTCGTTCTGGAGGTCCGTTCTGAACCTGAAACTATTCTTAACCTGAGGTACCACTTTAGCTAATGGGGCCTCCCGCTGCTGCCGCACCGCTGCTGCACTATTTCTGCTCTCATCCAGAAGCAAAGTTCTTAACCCAAGGTACTATTTCTGGGTTAGCAGAGTCTGTAACCTGAAGCATCTGCAATCCGAGGTACCACTGTAATACTATGTGTGGTGTGAAAGCAGTGTTTCAAAGTGGCAATGAAAACTTATTAGGACTGGCTTAGGGTTCATCCTCATGTTGGCTTGTGAAGAACATTCAGAAATACAATTGTGTGCTTTTAAAATCAATGTAAAGTGCATAATCTTTGCACAAATAATTTGAATCATACCTTTTAACATTCAAGTCAAGAGTAATGCAGCTTTTAAATGCTCTTGAAACCCATGTTATGCATGAATAATTGCTACTTAACAAAATTATAGGTAGTAAGATAAATGGAAACCAATACTCACATGCTATAAACCAGAAGAGACCTAACAGATCACACAAAGGGATACCATATGAGGATACATACACGGAGCATCAACTTAATTTGCAAAAGTTCAAAAGACATTCGATCCCAACAGAATGACATGAAAAAGGATTGTAAAAATATCTTGTCATGTAGCATTGTTGTGCTGTCTAGCTTTTTAATCGTGGCATAATGTTAATGCTATTAGAGTTTCCGCAAAGACACACAGAGGTCAAGGATACAAGGAGGGGGGAAGAGAAAAGAGGAAGTGAAAGATTATATGGGGCTAATTATATTTTCTGGAGCTTATCACAAAGGTGCAACTCATAACCTATCTCTGCAGGCTGTAGCCAGGTAAGGTAAAGGTAAAGGTACCCCTGCCCGTTTGGGCCAGTCTTGCCAGACTCTAGGGTTGTGCGCTCATCTCACTCTATAGGCCGGGAGCCAGCACTGTCCGCAGACAGTTCCGGGTCACGTGGCCAGCGTGACAAGCTGCATCTGGCGAGCCAGCGCAGCACACGGAACGCTGTTTACCTTCCCGCTGGTAAGCAGTCCCTATTTATCTACTTGCACCCGGAGGTGCTTTCGAACTGCTAGGTTGGCAGGCGCTGGGACCAAACGACAGGAGCGCACGCCACCGCGGGGATTCAAACCGCCAACCATGCGATCGGCAAGTCCTAAGCGCTGAGGTTTTACCCACAGCGCCACCCATGTCCCAGGTGGCAGGTGCTTTAAAAATGGCTCTTCTTATATTCTTACACAGCATGCTCTTCTTATATTCTTACATACTGTCACAGAACAGACAGGGAACGCCCTTGGGTCAAGGAAAGGGAGAGTATCAGAGCAGGGACACTCAGACGGGGAAAACAGGGAAATGACAGATGAAGCAGGGGAGGAGAAGGCGGAGAGCAGTCAAGTGGTGTCAGGGCTCTGCGATGCTGGAGAGCCCTGCCACCAACCAGGGAGTTCAGAAGGGGAAGCGGTGCCTTTGGAACAGGCGAGGAGAGAGTTGAAATGCAGGGATCAAAGACGTCTCACGAGATCCCCACGTCTGCTGTGTTGGAGAAGGAGCCAAAGGAAGCCACTCCCTGAATCTGACTCATCGGATTCAGATGCATGATTCGGAACTGTAGTTGTTTGCACATATGTTTGTTGGTCCCACTCTCTCAATAAACGGTATTGACTCAGTATGCTGGGACAGCAACAGACCCACCCCACTACTCCTACTACTGCCACATGGTGTGAACTACCTCAGTCTGGTGTCATAGACTGGTTGGATGCAGAGGTAGCTGGTGGGAGGCACCAGCTGTGGAACCTCCAAAGGAACCCCCATGGGAAGGAGGCTCTGAGCCAAGGGACTGGTGCTGGGATGATGATGCATGGCCAGAGGGAGAAGAGGGAGCAGACTAGGAGGAGGAAGTGTCAGAAGCTGAAGAGGCAACAGGGTTGAGTGAGCAGGAAGAGGCAGAGGGCAGTCCAGACTCAGGAGATGAGAGACAAAGATGAGGCATGCTGCTGAAGAATCCAGGGAGTCTCCCCTTCCTGCTGTGATCAGCTCCCTTCCTCCTGGTCTCCCAGAACACACAGAGAAATGAAAAGGCAGAGCAGCAAGAGACAAGATGACTGAGCCTTAGGCTGCTGGGGGAGGAGCTTTAGAGAGCAGTGGGAAGGTAGGGACCTTCAGTCCTTGCAACTCCTTCATTGAGGCAAGACCTCCTGTGAAGGGTTGCTGTGACCACTAGGACTGAGCTGTTTCTGTTTCTTTGAATAAATAGTTAACTTCACTGACATCAGGTGCTTTATTGTTTTATTGCTGACCTATGCCTGACCAGCTCCTGACATCTGGATGATCACCACCACCCCCTGCAGGTGATTCACTGAACTCCTATGTGACATCTAGCTTGGCCCATACACTCCAGGTCAGGAGGAACAGGAATCCAAACACACCTGATAGGGCAGATGTCCAAGGAATCATCTAATGTTTTTATAGGAAATGTTACTAACAATGTGGTATAACCCTTTATTCCCAGAGATGACATCCAGGAGTGTTGCATGGGTCAGTGTGATAGCAACTACAGACCAAGCATTGCTGAATTCATCCTGTTCAAAGGTTTGGCCATGAAAGACCACACTGTCCTAATGTAACCTCATGATCATGAAAAACGCACCTTCCTAGAACTCTTTCGTGATCTAAATGGTTTTGCTAATCCAATTGCATTTTGTTGTACTTGTTGTTGGCTTTTGCAGCTCTTCCCCCAGGAATGGGAAGTTCCAAGGGCAGCTGCTACAGAGTCAGTTTTCTTGGAATGATGGGTCCCATTTTTCTAAGATCTACAAACAGATATGCGAGCCGAGTGTGAGGAGAGGAGGCTGGCACCAAGACAGAAGACTGAGCACAGCATCTGCTTCCCAAGAAACAAACACCATCCCTTGGAACATGCAGCCACAGCCTGCCAGCAGCAAAAGATCAGCTCAGGGCTGGCTAAATTCCAGCTCCATCTATTCCTTTCCTGCCCGCTCTCCACAGCAGAATATAGCTGTCAGCTTCTACTGTGCAGGTAGGTATGACCTGGATTCCTAGCTCTGGAAATGTCAGCTGGATCAGCTGTGCCCATTAGCAAGCAGTCAAGCTATACAAAACATTGTCATCTCTTTGCTAGATGCAGCACAACAGCTATTAGCACTAAACTGTTTTAGCACCAGCAGTATGCTTAGCAGTTGCCACCCACCCCATCATGGAGCAAAGCTCTGGAAGAGATCCGTGATGCAGCTGAACCTCTTCATCAATTGAATGGGAGCTGGTAGGTTTTGACTTACAGGAAGTGAGGAGAGTATCAGAGGAGCTTGTAACTAGCCTATCCTAGACTGTCCTCAGTGGGGAAGATTCCTTGGCAGAGAGGAATCACATCTTGCATTTCTGGCTGGCATGCATCCTATTTGTTTTCTTCTTCCTCGGAAACTACAGAAAATGCCTAAGTAGGGGACTTACAAAAGTGCCAAATCATCCACAAATAGAATCTCCAACATTGTATTTACAATATATGTTGAAAGAAGCTGTAAGTTTCCATGCTTTGGATTGGGATCATGACACGGGTGGGGTTGACCCTTTCCCTCCATGGCATTTATCCAGCTCAAACCAACACACACCCAAACTAAAGCTTCTATTTGCCATGCAGAACACATATCTGTATCTACTTTCATCACCCTATTGGACAAATAGCAGCTTTCTGGGGGCTGATGCAGTGGGAGAGGGTTAATCACTTCCTGCCCAGTACTGCCCATCTTGATCTGAATTGGGATACCCTGCTTTTAATTAAAAAAAAAAAAAACACAAACCAGGAAATCCTATCAATGGAACTGCTGCTTCATATCTACTTTGAGCCAAAGATAAATAGAGAGATAATGGAATTAAAAGAGAAGGAACAAGGTGTAAGCATCAAAGAAGGTGTTCCTGGACAGACAGCTTCTGCATACAGCATTGGTCTAAATATAGGCTACACTCCCCCCGCCCCATCTGTCTTATATAAAACCTGAGCACAGCCTATAATCATGCTCTTATAGGTAGATAAGCAATGATTTGCTCGATGGATGAAAAAAAAATGCAGGGAACCCGCTATGATCAAATTGGCAGCATCATCTGTCTGCATTTCATTTAAGAGATGGATTAATGAATTTGACACATTGGTTGCTATTTTATTAATTTGTTTATCTGACACGTCAATCGCTTACTGCAAAAAAAAAAAAGCTTCTAAGTGACTTATGAAATAGTTAAAAGCCAAAAAGTGTGACATGATACACATTTCAATAAAACTTTTGCACTAACTCAGGGATTGGGGAAGCTGTGTCCCACCAGATGTTGTTGGACTGCAATTCCCATCTGCTCCAGTTGTCATGGCCAAGGGTCAGGGCTGAAGGCAGTTGTGGTCCAGCCACATCAGGAGATGTGAGCCACATCAGGTTCCCCATCCCTGTAATAGCTCGTAAACAAATCCAGCAGGAAAACAACAGAAACTTCAGCAATGAGATCATTTATCCCAATAGGCCTGGGAGAAGAGCTAAGTTCTAACCTGGCACTGAAAGGATGTTGAAGATGGTGCCAGGTGAACCTCACTAGGGAGTTGAAGCTGAAGGATCTAGTCACGCTTCTTGCACACCACACAACATTTGGTCCTTTGATTTTTCTGTCACACAGTTTAGTAACGTACTCAAAGCTTGTCATTTGAAATACTGATGCTGACTCTGATACTGTTCCCAAATTTTAGTTGGATGTATTGGGTTGTGGAGGATAAAGTAATATGGGGCCATCTTCCTTTCATCGTGGCTGACCAAAATGGTAATGCGCTGTCATTTTCCTCTGGGAAACAAAAGCAGGCAAACTGACAGAGCAGACACTTTGGTTTCTTTCTTTCTTTCTTTCTTTTACAGTTTTTTTTTGCAATCTATAAATACTTGCTCAGTTATTTAAAATGGAGGAAGAAAATTCCTACTAGTGATTAAGATCAGGCTAATGAAACAGGAGACACACACACACAACCTTAAATATGCCCTGGAAACAAAAGATTGCTTAACAGTTACTATTAAGCAATACATTAGAAGATCAATTAAACAGAACTTCATTCTAATGAGAAAGCTGTGGGAGAGTCTCCATGGAAACCTGGAATGAAAGAGATTCAGAATGCAAATGGCAGGAAAGAAACAAATAATATTTGTAAACATGCACCTTGGAATTGGTATAATCAGCTAACTGATGAAAGGCAGACTCAGTGCCTCCCTTGCCCTATAATACAGGGAAGAAGGGGAGGCTGTGACTAAGGTGCCATTTTAGTCAATATTTGGCTGGCATGAAAGACAGGGGTGCCAGGATTATCCTTATGAAGCCCCTGTAATAATCATGCTTGTAAATTATAATTTTAGTCGAAATGAAGACATTGGCTCAGATCCAATGCTCTGTGGGTGGCTCTAATAATTCACAAATAGCTTTCTTCTTTTCAGGGAGACCGTGGATTGGAGTGTCTGCCTTCAAGGACTTACATAAATGGCTACAGGTTTGTTGGTTGGTTTGTTTTAAAAATGCATGCACAGAAAGAATTGTTTCCATCATACAGTCAGACCCACAGCCTCATTCAAGCCAAAATCTTCTGCATTTAAGGCAGAATCAAACCCACTTGGCTTTTAAATGAATTCTGGTATGTGAGCCAGGATGCCGGCCCAGAAGCTGGAAATATAGAAGATTAGGTTTTCGATAAATGAAGTAGTTCAATATGCTATATGCATTATAGCTATATGTTTGTATAAGGATCAAATGGGATAAGTAAATGGGGGAGGAGCAACTCTCCCCCAGATTTTTGGAAACAAATGAGACACAGCTAAACAGTTGTTAGCTTGATTTGTTATTTTTCTGATCACCTTCTCCACCTGCTGGTTTTCAAGAAGGAAGTGAAAACATATATGCACATGTGCGCGCGCACACACACACACACACACACATCAGCGTATTTAACCAGTTCAGGGCAATCTATACATTCAATGAAGAAAAGAGTATTATTTCTTTAAAAATAAGTCTTCCACCTGGTAGAGGAAGGGCATTCTGACTAATAATCACTAATTAGCTTTACGTGAAATTTGCAAAGCTATTCTCACTGAAGGACATGTTGTTAAGCAGTGCTGAATGAAATAGCATTAGCTCCCTTAGTACTGAGGAGGCAGCCAGTGTGCTCTGTTAATGTGAACAGATAGCACAGGGTTTAGCAACGATGAACGTTGTTAAAATGTAAAGCAGTTTTGTTCAGGGGTCAGTAGCACTACCTTGTGGCTGTAGAAGCAGGGGCATTGTCAAAGGGTACATGAGCGTTAGTGCACATAGGACGTAATCAAGATCCTGACTTACTTGCTGCCTTCCTAATAAACAAGAGTGCTAATTACCCATCATCTTCTTGGTTCATAACCTTACAACAATAGCCTCACGTTCAAGTATAACAAAACTGATTTCATGCCGGCTGATGTGAATTCAATACTCCCCCTCAACAACTAAAATTAAAGCATCTCTATAATCCTCTGCACTACAGACAGAAGCTTTGGAACAAACTTTTCAAAGTACACAGCATATTGTAGGACTCAATTCTTATATAATCATAGAATTATGGCATTTGAAGGGGTCTAATAGATCAAGGAGCTAAATTAACTCGAGCAGCATCTTCCACCTTGAGTCCCTAGATGATAGATAAATAAACTTTATTTGCATTAGCCAACGGCCATAGCAATATAAAACAAGCAATATATACAATTAAAAAGACAACAATGGATAAAAAGGACAATCAAATGATCAAGACTATTGTTCAGATAGTGGCCCTTAATCTCATTGCACCCTTGATAAAACTAGCAACCTTTGCTGTTGTCTGATCATTTTGATCTGATAACAGAAAGAACAATGTGGCCGCAAATAGGCGGTCAGGGACGGTGAATAGGAGTGGAGTGACGATCTCATTCCTCAGGTCTTTATAAAGGGGACAGGACAGGAGAACATGAGCCACTGTTTCCAGATTGTCATCTCCACAGGGGCAGAGTCGTTTCTCAATTGGTCCCTAGTTGTTGTTGGACCACAGTTCTCATCATTGTTGACTGTTGGCTAAGCTGGCTGAGGATGGGAGTTATAGCGCATGTGCTTCTAATTCAGAGGCCACCAATGAGGCACCTGTGGGTACACATGTACCCTCAGAGACTGCTTTTGACCTGCTGAAATTAGCCTTCAAAGAACCATTGCATTGTAGGTAATGGAACAGTCGTGTGTACTTGGTTGCATTATGTGTGTGGTGACCATGAGGCTTTCTCCAGTTTGCAAATGTGCCCACCAGCCTCAAATGGTTGATGACCCCTTTCCTAGCAAATGTGCTCAATGTACATAATGATTTAGTTATAGGAACAAATGCAAGGAAAACTATAAAGCATCAGGCCAAATGCATCAAGCCTAATGGCAGGCGTTGTAGTTCAGCAATATCTGGAGGGCCAAAGTTTCCTCACTCCTGATACAATGAAATACAAGTCTTAACCGATCTCTCCCTCCCTGAAAGCATCATATCATGGAAGAGAATTGTATTCTGAGGAGATGGGGTGATGTCACCAACTTTCCCCTTGATGCCTCACGATAAGGCCTAAAGAGGCCCAAACCTAGCATTGCTTTATAATTACATACTCTCCAAGTGTCCTTGTTTTCCAAGGACAGTCCTGGAATTACAAAAGCCAGCCTGGCTTCTGATTGGATCCTGGAATCTGGCCTTGAACACCCACCCACACAGGTACAGCAAAAGGGTTAAGGACAGATAACGTACTTCTTCATGTAGTGCATAATTAAACTATGGCACTTGATCCCACAGGAGGTAGTGACGGCCACCAACTTGGATGGATTTAAAAGATGATTAGAAACATCTATGTAGGGACGCGGGTGGCACTGTGGGTTAAACCAAAGAGCCTAGGACTTGCCGATCAGAAGGTTGGCGGTTCGAATCCCTGTGACGGGGTGAGCTCCCATTGCTCTGTCCCAGCTCCTGCCCACCGAGCAGTTCGAAAGCACATCAAAGTGCAAGTAGATAAATAGGTTCTGCTCCGGCAGGAAGGTAAACAGCATTTCCGTGCGCTGCTCTGGTTTGCCAGAAGCAGCTTAGTCATGCTGGCCACATGACCTGGAAGCTGTACGCCGGCTCCCTTGGCCAATAAAGCAAGATGAGCGCCGCAACCCTAGAGTCGGTCACGACTGGACCTAATGGTCAGGGGTCCCTTTACCTTTTCGAAACATCTATGGAGGACAAAGCCATGAGAAGTTACTAGCCATGATGTGCCCCCATAGTCACACAGTTTGCCTCCTTCACCCTTAGCTAGTCTGCTGCCCTCAGGTGCGATTGAGGATGCTATTTGTTATGTATTCAGTGGTCTGTGTTTGCCTGAGCTTGAGTCTGGACTAAGCATTCTGAGCTCATGTGTTCTGATTCGATACATGATGTCCAATCACAGAGCATTTCAGGATTTGGGCCTCTGCCATTGGCATTTGAACTCTGAGTTGTGATTCGCAGCTTGGAAGTTTAGACAGCCAGTCACGTTGGGAGTTGGAGTGACCCAGGCTTACAGAAATGTATATAAGCAGTTGCTTTACCTCTGTTTCCCAGTTATGTTGTTCAATAAAGGTTCTTGTTGTTATCACTGTGTCTTGCCTTGTGGGAACCCACCTACACTTCACTATTGTTCTTCACCTCAGACAGCAAAATATATTGGACTGTCATGGTTTCCCATCAGCATCCCTTGTCTAAGCTACAGTCCTCATATTGCCCATCTAACCATAGCAACTCTATACCACACTGTAATGCTAAGGAACCATGCAATCATTGCTACCATCACTGTGGAGCTCCCTTCTTTGGGGGCTTTGCATCCTGAAATATCCAGAGCCAGTTTAAATCAGTGTTCGAGTAGGAGGCAATAAGGGCAGTTTTGTTGCCTGTGAGAATCCAAAAAGACTGGGGTATTTGGCAAGCTACACAAGTTTCCATTTGCTTTTCTGTCTCAAGGAACAACTTGACTGCCTCTTAAAAGAAATTGGAGTTGGATATAAGCTAATATCCCTGTTGAAAACATTCCCTGCTTCATAATTCATGCTTGGTCACTAAAATGTTCAAGGCAATAAATAAATATAAAACTGTATAACTGGGAGGACTTAGAAGTGACTTTGCAAGGTTGGATTCAATTTCAGTGTAGTTTTCTTTCTCTCTCCCCCTCCCACCCGCATAAATCAAATCACAAATAGCTTAGTTCTCATCCTGATGTTGCAGAAAAGCAAATATCTTTTATTCTTCCTCCTTCTTTCTTTTGAGTCATCAGTTCCTACCTAGAGCAAAATAATAAGCACTTATTTTGTCCTAATCATCTTAGTGGGGGAAAAGTCATAGAAGCATATTCATGATAAATGAAGAACCATGTTTTGCACAAATCAGAGTGACAACCTGTCAATGCTTCCTAATGCAACCTTATATAACAATTCCCTCCTCCTGTGGCAGTTGTCAAGAGAATGGAAGTCCTTGTCATTTCTATGGTTGCAAATTGGGACCTTCATTCACACCTAGTTAGAATCTTATTTGCAATTAAATGGTGAATTGAATTTTTATTTTTATTTTTTTTGCAACCCATGATGTTACCTTGGAGGTTCATGGAATTTCAAGAAGTGGCACCTGGACCTATACGCCATATCTGGGACTTCACACCACCAAAGAACATATGCAAGGTTTATAATACTTTAACTGTCATGGCTGCATCCAAGTCTGCTGTGCTGAGATTCTCCAAGGATGTGCAGTTGCCAGTTAAAACAGTCTCCTGTGGAATGAACCCTAGCCAAAAATGGAGGCTTAGAGAAATTCTTCTATCTCTGCATAACACAGAGTAAAGATTTTGCTGACCCACCCATGGCAGAGAGTTTCCTAGCAGTTGTGTAATCACATGTCTTTGGCATTTTAGGGTGTTGTAAATATTAAATGGGAAGTGTGGGGCTGTACATATCAAGATGAGATCTGGGGCTGAAGCAATGTAGTCTGGTCCATTTGCAGGAATGGGGAACTACTCCATCAACCTCAGTCTGTCTTTGGCCAACTTCCACCTGTCAGTCTTCTTACAAGTCACTCAGGGGGTCACAATGACTGTTAGCTTCCTCCTCCTAAGTTGCAGTTTTGCCCTTGTAGAACTAAACAGGGAGGATTCTGGGAACAAAACTAAAATTAGTTGGCTCTGACTCCACATACTGTTGGTCTCTGCCTTCTACACTACCCAGTGGGCACAAACTGGGTTATATTGCATATATTTGTTAGGATCGTCCTCCTCGCGTGTAGGACCCTGGCAGAGACACATGCCCGACTGGCACGTTCTCTTCCTCCTGGTTGTTCATTCGGGAGCTTCAAAAGCTTTCTCCAGCCCGAACATCACAGCAATTGATAACAAAAGGCATTAGCACACTTTAGGATCCTGCAGAGTGTTAGCAGTTCATGTAACAAACTCAGTAGCACAGCATTTTGGCTAAACTATGTTTACAGTGGTGCCTCGGGTTACATACGCTTCAGGTTACAGACTCCGCTAACCCAGAAATAGTACCTTGGGTTAAGAACTTTGCTTCAGGATGAGAACAGAAATTGTGCTCTGGTGGTGCGGCAGCAGCAGGAGGCCCCATTAGCTAAAGTGGTGCTTCAGGTTAAGAACAGTTTCAGGTTAAGAACGGACCTCCGGAATGAATTAAGTACTTAACCTGAGGTACCACTGTACTTACACTGTACTTACTCAGAGCATTCTGACTTAGCTCCTTCCTCTTTCTCATCAGGTAGCAAAGAAAAAGAACAAAGGACAATAGTCCCACATCACGAAACCACAGTAATACCAAAACATCCTGTCTTCATCACTTCCCACTATGTGGAATGAAAACATACACTGTCATGCGACAGACAACAATCCCATGACTCCAAGCACGGAGCAAGAATCCTAACAATATTATGTAAGCACATCTACAATATTCACTGGATACTACCATGAGACAGCTCAACAACCCTAATTTTCTATGAAATGACTTCCCCATAATTGAATATGCTTTATAACACCCTGTATATCATCTTGGAATAAGAAAATTTCAAATATACCCTGCAAATAAATTACAGGCAAAAAGCAATTAAACCCATTAATAGTTCCCTCTCTTCACTGTATCATTCCAGTCCAGAGCTTCAATGCACATATGGAGCTCATGCTTCATTGATTTAGAGGGAATAAATATGCCCATATGAAGGAATCCACATATTGATCTGCTGCTTTTCTAAAGAAAAATCCTTTTCATGCAGGCGAGCTCTAAGAATTAGGAATCAAAGCTAGGAACCAGGTATAGCAGCTGGAAAATCACACTAGTTAGCAAGCCAAAGTCAAGGGAGGCTATCATTACTCATTTCAAGCCTAAACAGGAAGCCTTTGCAGCCCTTTCCTGTTAAGGATAACCAATGGCTAGCCTGGACAATCTATCGTTGTGGAACCCTTTACTGCCTAGGCAGAGGCTTCAAATGGTAGCCCTGGTGGCTTACCATATGGGTCATCCATTTACGAAGCTATGGGTTCCTATATCCCAGAAGCTCTTCTTAGCTCATAAGGAAATGCTTTGAAACAATAGGTCTCACTTTCCACTTCAGGGACCTGAAGATTCCCCCCCCCCTACTCTAATGGCAAGGGGTGAGGACCTCTGTAGGCCTACACTCTGTCCAATGAGAACCTTCTTAAGTCCTCCGCTTCTGTATCCTGTTAGATTTAGAGGCTATCTGTCACTTTCCATTGCAGCTAAATACTGCTGCCTTAGCTCCTGCTTTGAATGAAGTGGGAAATTATAGACAACCAGCATTTAATGTGCTACAGGAGCAAATTGACTGTATTTCTCTTCATACCAAGCTGTTGCCTTTGATATTGTTTTATACATAAAGTTGCCCAATCGTGCTAAATTTTATGTACTAATGACAAAGTGATTTTCTTTACTACTTATTCCATTTATTTCCAGTGATCTGGAACAGCAACAAGCTTACAGCACTCCCCGCAGGCCTGTACAAACCAGAGTTTTTTCTTCTTCTTGTTTCCTTAGATGATAACAGATCTGTACACAGTTCCTTTTCAGACATACAATAGCTTTCGAGCACAGAGATACATTTTTGACATCATGCCAAGAATCAAATTGTCCCCAAGGGAGATAGGAATAAGGTGCAAAATGTGTAACTTATACCAGACACCTAACTTGTGCTAGCATTCCCCTTTATACAACAGATAGCAGGTTACAGGCTCATGCGAGCCTCTCACTATTATAGTACATTGTTGTTATTAATTAATTAATTATTATTATTATTATTATTATTATTATTATTAGTTCCTAGTCAGTTCTCTTGAATCCCTCTTAAAAGAATAAAGACACCACAATCTTATTCAAAGTCAATAAAAGAAGTTTACTCACATCAGTTCACAGTTGGATTCCTGAAGGCAGACTTAGTTACAAATATGTACATGTGGCTCTACCCCATATGGGGCAATAATCCCAGTGCTTCTGCCTAGCTGAGAGCTAGCAGAGCAGTCCTAGCTATAAGCTGGTCAAAATGAAGAAGGAAGTCAAAAAGAGAGAGGGGTGCTGCGTGACTCGTCCTTTTGTTACCTGGACAGGTAAGGTCACGCCCACCTTCTATCACATGCAAAAGGAAGGATGCTCCAGCCAGGAAGAACAAGAAGTTTCCCTTGCATGTCTTCTCTAGCATTGCATGTCTTCTCTAGCATTGCAAAGAATGTTGTAGTTGAAAGAATGTTGAAGATAGCTTCAGATGGATCACACCCCACAGTCATGCTAAATTTCATTCATCAGTGGACATCATTGATCATATTGCAACCACCCTCTATGTGCATGTATGCTTCTGATCTCCCATGAAAACAGGGGAAAGGAATTGCATGCTGAGATGCTGCACCAAATTTTGGTCTACTGCTGTTTAGACCCATTGCAGAGCTTATTTTTCTTCCTGACCTGGGCTCATCGGTTTAGCGGTTCTCCTTAGTCTCACGTTTCTGCTGCTTTACTTAAAATTGTGGAATAAATAAAGTTTTAGCTCTTCCAGCTAGTATTGTTTTAATGATGGAATGAATAGGGCTGGAAAGAGACTGGATAAAGCAAGTATATATTCAGCTCAATTCAGAGATGCCAACTTGAATAAAATATGGGGGAGGCGCAGGTAAGCCCCACTCTGCATAATTGACCACAAGATGCGGCAAATACACACCATTTTAATGGCAATGCCCATCAGTTTGGGGGGGCTGGCTCCTTCAAATAATTAAGGGGAAGCAAAGGGACCCCAGTCCCTAGGAGTTGGTTCCTATGGCTCCATTTAACCAAAGGTTTGGCCTAGGCACACTCAAGAGATCACATTTATTGTTGTTGTTTAGTCGTTTAGTCGTGTCCAACTCTTCATGACCCCATGGACCAGAGCATGCCAGGCACTCCTGTCTTCCACTGCCTCCCGCAGTTTGCTCAAACTCATGTTAGTAGCTTCGAGAACACTGTCCAACCATCTCGTCCTCTGTCGTCCCCTTCTCCTTGTGCCCTCAATGTTTCCCAACATCCGGGTCTTTTCCAGGGAGTCTTCTCTTCTCATGAGGTGGCCAAAGTATTGGAGCCTCAGCTTCATGATATGTCCTTCCAGTGAGCACTCAGGGCTGATTTCCTTCAGAATGGATAGGTTTGATCTTATTGCAGTCCATGGGACTCTCAAGAGTCTCCTCCAGCACCATAATTCAAAAGCATCAATTCTTCGGCGATCAGCCTTCTTTATGGTTCAGCTCTCACTTCCATACATCACTAATGGGAAAACCATAGCTTTAACTATATGGACCTTTGTTGGCAAGGTGATGTCTCTGCTTTTAAAGATGCTGTCTAGGTTTGTCAAGTGGTCACTTAAGGAACACTAAAAAGGTAGGACTGTTCTAAAGATTCTCAGCTCTTCTTTTCTTGGTAAATAGTTCTACATTTTGGAATCAAGAGAATTGATTCTACTGGAAAATGGCACTTGCACCATTGGAAGGAGTGACTGTATTATTCTGTTGCTGGCCTTAATTCTTGCTGCCATATTAAACCAAGCCATGCCGAAACCACTACAGAACCAGTACAGCAAAGACAATGTTTGTGATGGAAACATCGGCACAATTGTGAAAACATGATTTGTTATAGGATTAAAAATGGAAAAATTGTGTCCGCAGTCATAATGATTTACTGCTGAATTACAGAAATAACTGAAATGTCCAAATTGGGCGGCTGCTTCTCCAGTTCTTGAAGGCTGGAAATGCACCAGAGTGGTTGACAAATACATTTAAATATCGTTAATACTGCTAAACCTGGAAAAGCAATTAGCAGCAATAAAATTTGTATTGAATTTGGATAAATTTTAGGCAATTAGCCTTCCTCTAAATGTAATTTCTGGCCAAGTAATCCATAGGGACACATGACTTATCTACATTTATTACTCATTACAGCAGAGTAATGTCTGTCACAGCTGAACAGCAGGGGATTTATCATCATAAATTCAGATCTGCTAATGGACTGAGTAGCCTTTTTCCTCTGAAGCACAAATCCCTAGGCAACAGATATGAAATATAAATTGACCATAGCGAAAGGACAAAGTTGTACAGCTCATATGTTTATCTATGCTTTTTGCTGCATGTTTCCAAAAGAATCACAAAATTAAAAATAAAGATGAACAGCGAAATGGCAACTTTGCTGAGGCAAGTTAAACAAAAGCAGTGTGCTAGCTTTGAAGTTTCACAAAACTCTTCCTTTTTTTTTTTTAATAATATTTATTAAAAATTTTCCAGAATAAAAAGGAAAGATAGCAAGAAAGAAAGAAAAAACAAATATGATTTACACTTGGTTTCAGTGGCATCTTTCCCGGACTTCCCCCCCTCCCCCTCTTGTATTCCATTTCCCTTAAATTGATTCCACAGATTCTTACCCCAAATTTTAAAACCTTATTTGTAATTTTAAATAACCCATTTATTCCAAATTAATTTATCTTATTTATCTTAATGAACCATTTCTCCTTATATTGTATATAATTCCCTAAGATCGACCCCATTTCCCTTCCACGAATTCCCCTATTTTCAAACAACAAACATGAAAAAAGAAAAGAAAGAAATAATATATAATTTTACAGCCTTTGGATTCCAAATCTCACCCCCGCCCCCCATTCCCCGGTTCCAATCCCCAAAGTTCATCCATTGTCTACTGCCAGCCTGGTGTATCCACGTCTATATCTCAACTCCACTTTGCCGTCTTTTGATAGCTTTTAATTTCAGAAAGTCCAATCTCGAAAAAACTCTCAGAAAAAGTCATTGTTCTTCCATCCAGACCTCTATGTTTAAGAGTCTAACTTAAATTCTATTTCTTGGTCCTTTTAAAGTCTGGATGTTCCAAATACTCCGGCTTCAAATTTGGTCCAGCTCTTATTCCTCAGGTTGCTTTTTCCTGTTCTGCTGCAGAAACCTTCTAATTCAGAAACTTCTTGTTCTCCACAGAGGCTTTTGTTATTCAGGAACATAACTTGCGTCAAGTCCCTTCCTTTCTTCAATAGATAAATCCATTGTCTCCTTTAGTATAGAAACCTCTGTAGACAAAATAATGCTTCATTTTTGCAGCTTTCCCAAGAGATAACAGATCCTGCTCAAATTCATAGTATTTTTCCACTTGCTGCTACTGTTGCAATGTCCCAGCCTCCCTCTAGAGGGAATATGGTAACTTAATTTCTTTCAAAATCAGACCCAAAAGTCAAATAACTTGTTGCCTTTATTTCCAATAATTTATGTCCAAATTGCAACAAATCTAACCAGCAAAGCCATCGTAACAAAGTTCTCTTTTATTTTCCTGCTTTGACAGCTACTTTGACAGCTGTCAAAGTTTCTATGTCTCTTCACCAGTCTCTCATAGCGGATCGTTCCCGGTTCCCGGGGGGGGGGGTTGCATTTTAGTTCCCACAAATCAGTCTTCTCCTCCAGCACAATTATTGTAATTTCCCTTCGTGAAGTTAAAATTTTTTTTCAGGTAAACAAGTTCATCTCTCGATCTTAGTTGTCAAATCCTTGCGTTGAGCCATCTACAACAGGGGGGGGGGGCGGACTTCCTTTTTGCACTCCCCCCACTCGCTCCAAATTCAAAGATCAAATTTCCCTTTTAAGTCCAATCAATTTACTCATGGGTTGTTCCTTTTAGTCCAAATCCGAAATTTTCAAAGAAGAAGTCGTTGCTCTCCACCGAATGGCATGCGGCTTCGCTGGGCAGGGGAAGCATTGGACTCACAGCACCACACACACACCCCGTCACCCGCTCCACAGCCTTTAAAAAGGCTCCTTCGCGGGTCGGGGGGGCGCAAACGGTGCCCGCCGAGTCACCAAGTCCATGGGCATCTCCGCCCATGGTTTTTGAGGGTCCCCGTGTCGCCGGCACGGCAGGACCCGACCCCTACCCAGCCGACTCCCTCCGGAGCTCGGAGGGAGTCCGCCATTCGGCGATGGCACCGACCCGGAAGTCCACAAAACTCTTCCTAAGGCTTGGTGCTAAACAAAAGAACAAGCAACAACAGGGTCGTGGGTGTGGCGGAAGTCCAATCTGCAGCCTTAGAATAATAATTCAGGAAATTCTTTGGAAATCAGCTAAGGAAGATTGTACCAAATGTCATCACAGCTTGAGCAAAGGAGAGAAGCAATATATATTCTTTTGCATCTGAAAATATAAAAGCCAGCAGCTATTCAAATACATTTCTGGCACTGGGAGATTACCTGTAAGGAAGGGAACATGAAAGTCTGAGGAAAGCAAACCATGACAGTTCTTCTTATTAGCAAAAAAGCAAAACTGGACATCAATTTTAGATGATGCCCTGGTTTAGTGCAAAGTGTGTGTGTGTGTGTGTGTGTGTATCAGTTATCTTTAAGACATCATTTTTAGAGATCATGATACTTATTTCCCTTTTACTAAGATCCTGCAAGTGACAGTGTGGTGTAGTGGTTAGAATTTAGGATTAGGATCCAGGTGATGCTCACTCGGTAATAATCCTGGACTAGTCACCATCAATCAGCCTGACCAATCCTTACAAGCTGGTGTCAAGATTAACAGGGGTCTGGGGCAGCAAGTGATTATGTTTGCTGCCACGAGCTCTTTAGAGAAAGTGCAATTTTAAAAATGTACTAAATAAACAATCATGAACTTAGCACAGCAAAACCTCAAGTCAACACTCATGCTAGCAAGCTTTTTCATCTTAGCCTCCAATATCTATGGGTGGTAGTCAACTAAATTTCACTAATTTGGCCTTGTTCATGACTTTCAATGGGTCTACTCTGAGTAAAACATCATTGGATGGGATCCAGATAAAGTTAGTTAAACTCAGTTCTCATTGAAATAAACTGGATGGAAATAATTATCATAATTAACTTGTCCCATTGATTTCAATAGGATCCTAGTGCAACCAGCTTAGTCTGGATCCACCATTGTGTCTTTTGAAGTATTACACGGAAGCAATTCTGTGTTTGCCACTGTATACATCCAACAGGGAGAGGCAGCCAATCCAAGTTCTCTGATAAGTGTGCATATCTGATAGGCTTACTTCCATGCACCAATTTGATTTTGCATTCGCAGACTACATTTTAAGGAGTGCTCTTCAATAGCCTAGGTACACATTTACATTGTAAGTTTAAAGCATATTAAAGTCATTGAGAAATAAGCAGTCTTTAACAATGAAGGGCTTCAAACACCCCATTAGAAGAAGCTAGAGATAGCATTGAAATTTGTATTTCCAAGATGGGAAATACACATTTCAGTAGCACTGGTATATTTTAAAAAAGAAAATTCCAGCTCAGAAATAGCTCTGAATGCTTATCTGTGTTGGGGGATCATTATGTCTTCCCACCCAGAATCTCTTCCCCCCTTTCTTCTAAATTGCCTTCCTGCTGCTGCAGCTGCTAGCCCAGAGAATCAGAAAATGTGCTTTCTTCTGAGGACAGACTAGGCTTTCACCAGCCTCTTGCCCTCCAGATGTTTTAGACTACAGCTCCAAATGCCCTGTGTTTTCTGGAGCTAATGGGAGCTTCAGTCCAACACATCTGGAAGGCAACAGGTTCACGAAGGCTGTCGTCAGGGATGGAAAAATCTGTCCTTTTCAGTTTTTCTCAGCTTTCCATCCATCTCCCCACCAAGACCCCAATTCTGAAGTTCAGGTCTCCACATTTTCACTTCACTTTGCAAAACCTCAGTCCTTGTGAAAATCCACCAGACTTTTGTAATATCCATATTTCGTATCTAATTTTGCCCAATATTTGTGTTTTTTCCCCCGAAGCAACCTCCTCTAATATAAAGGATTTTTGTACATTGTATTTTATATGAATTTTGTATATTATTATTATTATTATTATTATTATTATTATTATTATTTATACCCCGCCCTCCCCAGCCAAGGCCGGGCTCAGAGCGGCTTACAAGCAATAATAAAAACAAATTGAATGATTACAACTTAAAAACAAAATTAAAATACAACATTAAAATATGGAAACATTAAAATATTAAAATGTAGCCTCATTGCAGGAGGAGAAGGAAAGGAAAAAAGAAAGAAAGGGAGGGAGGGAATCAAACCGGCTCCAAGCCAAAGGCCAGGTGGAACAACTCTGTCTTACAGGAAAGAAATCAGATCCTGCAGGGCCCTGGTCTCATGAGGCAGAGCGTTCCACCAGACCGGAGCCAGAGTTGAAAAGGCCCTGGCCCTGGTTGAAGCCAATCTAACTTCTTTAGGGCCCGGGACCGCTAGGGTGTTGCTGTTTATGGACCTTGAGGCTCTCTGTGGGGCATACTGGGAGAGGCGGTCCTGTAGGTACGAGGGTCCTAGGCTGTGAAGGGCTTTAAAGGTCAAAAGCAGCACCTTAAATCTGACCCTGTACTCTACTGGGAGCCAGTGCAGTTTGAAAAGCACTGGGTGAATATGCTCCCGTGGCAGAGACCCCGTGAGGAGCCTCACTGCAGCATTCTGCACCCTCTGGAGTTTCTGGGTCAGCTTCAAGGGCAGCCCCGCATAGAGCGAATTACAGTAGTCAAGCCTGGAGATGACTGTTGCATGGATTACTGTGGCCAGGTCGGGGCGGGAAAGGTAAGGGACCAACTGCTTGATGCGGCAAAGGTGGAAAAATGTTGCCTTGGCATTTTTCTACACATTATTTGGCTGGACAACAACATTGCAGAAATTTGGAAAAATGCAAATTTTGAAGGAGGGCTGTGTTTAGGTCTGCATGCTGTTTTGCAAGTGCAAATTAGGCTGGTTTGCAACTAAATTCGAACTGAATTTCTCCCCATCTTTAGCTGCCATAGAGCAACCATCCTCCTTTCCTCTGCTCTCAATGATGCTGTAATATAAGTGACTGGGTGGAAGCTGCTGCATTAGTGAGTTGGGGGATAAGATCAAACCATGGAACACTGTCAGTTACATTATTGGGGTGTGGCAGGATCCAGTTTGGCTTCAAAATGTGTTCAGAATAAACTGAGTTATTTTCTGAGTTTGATGGGGAATGAGTTGGGTCTTCTGAACCTAGGGATACCGGAGCAATTTGGTTTCTGTTAATTCCATTACCAACTGACCTCATCTTTGCTACCCAGATGTGCATCGTATGATGATATGTTAACACTGTTTTTGAACCAATCAATAATCCACGATCGTTTTATAGGCTGATACAATACGATAATATTACATGCTCTTTGTAAAATTATAATTGCTTGAGCCTGCAATATCTAACGGCATTTCAAACCAGGTTTTCATTTTTTTAAAAAAAGCTGCAGAAGAAGAACGTTCACAGGGATAGTAATTTTAAATATACATGTTCATTCCTGAGAGAAGCCAAATGCATATTTAACATGACATGAATGGTCACCAAGAGCAAGATTTATTTCTGAATCATGCCTGCAAACAATAGTGATGTGTGACTGACTCTGCAGGTGAGGATGTTAAAACAGCTTTCTTTGATTAAAGGATAACTGGAGTTGAAAGTGTGAATGGAAGTACTGTGTTGAAAAGGGGTCACAGGCAGTTTGATATTTGTTAATTAAAAAGGAAAGCTGGGTTTAGAGACTTGAGAGATCAGATGCATCTGGGCAAGTGAACTGCAATGAAGTCAACAGTAAATTATAGCAGCGCTTCTGCTTCCCCCTTTCACTCTCTGTTCTATTGGTTCCATTGGTGGAACAAGCATAACATTAGCAGGAACAACTATTGCTTGCTTGGCCTTGAAAGTCTACCCAATTTTGTAATTATAGTACAATTTTTAATACTGTTCATACAATAATTAAGCAAGGGCCTGGTCCAACCAATGCCAAACACCATGACAGTGTGCTTATAGAAAACAGAATCATAGGATCATAGAATTATAGAGTTGTAGAGTTGGAAGAGACCTGAGGATCATCTAGTCCAGGCATGTTCAACTCCCAAGAGACTGTGATCTACTCCCAGTATAAAGAAAACTGGCAGTGATCTACCGATTTTCATTGCAACAGTTGTCAAGCTTTGGGTGGGGAGGATTGCCCAGAGCTGTTGAGCTTTTTTAAGAGGGGGGTGCCCAAAGTTGTTCAGCTTTTTGGGGGGAGGAATGTACAGCACCCCAGCTATCGACCTCCAACCCCCTGCAATGCATTATCAACACCATGCTCTATCCAGCAAGCATGTGTATAAACTCTATTAGGATGCTAACCTAAAAGTGCACATTCAAGTGTCATCAATGAAATCTAACTGAGTGGGTTTCCTACAGCGCATCGCCCCTTTAAAGTAGAGTTACCTAAGGGAATATGATTTTTGCAATTGCCCTATGAATTGACCCCATTTGCACATCCCCAGTACAGTGTATGTGTTAGAATAGAGGGTTGTGTTTAATTTCAATTGGATGACTCTGAGTAAAAGGTAAAGGGGCCACTGACCATTAAGTCCAGTTGCGGACGATGCTGGGGTTGCGACGCTCATCTCGTTTTACTGGCCGAGGGAGCCGACGTTTGTCCGCAGACAGTTTTTCCGGGTCATGTGGCCAGCATGACTAAGCCGCTTCTGGCAAAACCAGAGCAGTGCACGGAAACACTGTTTACCTTCCCGCCAGAGTGGTAGCGATTTATCTACTTGCACTTTTGGGCATGCTTTCGAACTGCTAGGTTGGCAGGAGCTGGGACCGAGCAACGGGAGCTCACCCCATCATGGGGATTCGAACTGCTGACCTTCTGATTGGCAAGCCCTAGGCTCTGTGGTTTAGACCACAGTGCCACCCGTGACTCTGAGTAGAACATAGTTAATGGACCCAGATAATCCAGGTCCATTAATCTCAATGGCCTTAGACTGCAATCCTAACCCCTACCTCCCTGAAAGTAATCATAGAAACAAAGTTGGAGGAGACCCTAAGGGTCATTTAGTTCAACCCCTTGCAGTGCAGGAATCTCAGCTATAGCATCCATGACAGATGGCCATCCAACCTCTGCTTAAAAACCTCCAAGGAGACTCCACAACCTCCCTAAGCAGACTATTCCACTGTCAAACAGCCCTTACTATCAGAAAGTTTTTCTGTATGTTTAGTCGGAATCTCCTTTCCTGTAAGTTGAAGCCATTGGTTCGAGTCCTACCCCTCTAGAGCAGGAGAAAACAAGCATGCTTCCTCTTCCATGTGACAGCCCTTAAGATATTTGAATACGGCTATTATATCTCCTCTTAGTCAACCGTTCTTCATAAGGCTTAGTTTCCAGACTCTTGATCATCTTGGTTGCCCTCCTCTGCACGTGTTCCAGCTTGTCAACATTCTTCTTAAACTGCGGTGCCGAGAATTGGACACAGTATTCCAGGTGTGGTCTGACCAAGGCAAAATAGAGTGGTACTATTACTTCCCTTGATCTGGACACCATATTTCTGTCGGATTCAGTAGGCCTTATGTATGAGTGGATATCAATTTCTGTCTCTCTCTCTTCCTGAACCTTCTGCCATTTCTTGTCTAACCCCCCCTTTTTTTTGAAATGTATGATTTGAAAGAAAATGTGCTCATAAATACCTATTTTGAGGAGAAAATAAAATATGTTTGTAAATGCATGATTAAACACATCATTTTCCTGTGGATTAAAGCAACTGCAGATTTTGAAGGCATAGGCTGGAATGGATTTATGGGTCAACACATGCAAAAGTGAGATGGACCTCTAACCAGAAGTATTTGTGGGCCGACGGTTTATAAGAATCTACTGGTTGTCTCCTGGGCAATCTGCTCTGTAGCTTCTCAAGGGTTTTTGATCCACAATGAACAGCAACAACAAAAAAGCAGCTCCCCCCCCCTAAATTTGCTTGCAAAATTAAAGAAAGCTTTGGCAGGGGACATGACTAAGGATTGTACTATAATTACAAAATTGGGTGGACTTTAAAGGCCAAGTAAGCAATAGTTGTGTCTGCTTAAGGTAGGGTTACCATATTCCCAAAAGTGAACATCCGGCCAAAGTTGTTGATGTGTCAGCCCTAGCCTTCCAGGGTGTTCTACAAATTCATGGACTGAGTATGTGCTCAGAGGCATTTTGCTTCATTTGATGTCTGACTCCCCACTACCTTTCACTTCTTTTGGCTTGGTGGACTTTTGATTTCTATTAAAAACAAAAAAAAACCCTGAAGTCTGCCCACTCATGAACTATGAAGTCCCCTCAGTTTTCAAATGCCATGCAGAGATATCAATATTCAAATAATTTAATTCAAACCTTGTTTCTTTCCTTCCTTCTGGCAGTTTTGAATTCTTTAGGTTTCTCGTTTTTCCAATATTCTCCAACATGTAGAGAAGTTCACTTCTCTACATGTCCACATGGGTTCTGTGATACAAATGTATATTTTAAAGGTCCTCATAAAAATCATCAGTGAATTTCTCATAATATACATGCCTGTATGCAGTTTTGCCTAATATACACAATTTTTTTTTGCAAAGCAATTTCCCCTGATACAATGCATTTCTCTTTGTTATTCTCACCAGTAGAAGTATTTCTATATATATGCATTTTTGCACATATTGCTTGCCTGGAGAACAGCAGTGCAAAATCCAGAGTACTGCAGATTTCCAAGGATGGCTGCGTTCAATTCACACATTTTTTGGGGGTGGGGCAGTGAGCATTAGGTAGGTTCACCTTTCAATGCAAAATGAATCAAATTTCCATACCAACCCTACTTCTTAGTAGACCTGGTTGGGACTACACTGGTAAGCCACAATCCAAAGTAGTAATAGTTGCACTTGGATGTGAATTGCAAGCACCACACCTGCCAGCTGCTTTAGCCTTTCTGCTGCCAAAGTAAAAGGGAGACACTCAGTTTAAGAAATGGCATGTTTCTTTGGCAGTGAAAATTGCTTCAGCCAAAACAGCCCACAATGCTCCAGCTGCACTCACACTTCTCTCCATGTGTGCATATCAAGCATTTGAATTGTTGCCTTCAGTTTCTCTTGCCTCTTTGCAAACATTCAAAAACAGTTTTGTGATACAGAAAAGAGAGAGCTTTCTAATTAGAGCCAGATCCCCCACTGCTGCAAAAACACAGTTTTATTATAGCATCGTTTAACCTGGATAATCCTAACTAAGTTTTACATCTGGTTTCTTTTTAAGTAAACAGGCAACAATACAGACCACTCGCAAGTTGAGTTTCATCGCTGTTTTGCACGAAGCTATTGAACAAAAATTAGACTTGAAAAAAATGGGAGATTTATCATTTTCACTGCTCCTCTTAGAAGCTCAGTGGTCTTTTTTTTAAAAAAAAACCAACAACTTTCCACAAAGGTAGACTTAAAAGTATGTTGGCAAAATATCCGATGAAACCACAGAAACCAGGGTAAGATTTCTGTTAGTCAGGTGCCAGCCCTCCTGTGTTCCTCTAAGAGGAAAAGCTGAATAAAATAGTGCTCTGCCAAAATCAGTCCTCTCCTCCTATTTCTCAACAGTTCTCTTCCTCTGAAAAAAAAAGGCTTCCATTTTTCCGCCTTGTCTCAAGATGCTTAAAAATTTCTATGGGTGTGTGATTTTAAGTATACCTTACTGTAGCAAGCTACCTGAGGGTGTTCTCTGCAGCCTACCCAGGTGCCAGATCTTCCTGATCTAAAAAAAAGTCTGATGGGAGGAATTGCCTGGTGATATTTTCCCCTTTGGCTTTAAACTGAAGAGCAGACACCTAGGAAAGCAGCAGAGTGCAGATCATTTGTAGAATGAAAGAAAAAACACTCACAAACACTCCTTGGCCAGCTCAAATGTAAGCGCACACCAAAAGCATGAGGTGGTCCTTTTTTTTTGGAGAAAATGAATTTTTTTTTTTGACTTGCCTAAGATCCAGGACAACACGCAACCTTTCAGATGTCAGTTTCACCACTGGGAAAATCTGGAGGTATGGCAGCCCTACTGTCCCCTGTCCTGTTTGGACTTCAAACAGGATGCCTTTTTTCATGCATTTGAGCTCCTCCTACTAGTCCTTAATACCGCATAGTCAGCAGTGGATCTGGTGGGAGGAGGAGAGTGACAACCTGAGCGGGAGTTTGTGGGGGCAGAGGGTGGATCCATGTGGAGAAGAGCTAAGAGTGAGAGCGAGATGTCAGCATAGGGTGGGGCGGAGCTGCAGGGAGGAATTTGAGAAAGTTTTTGTATGGGCAGAGGATAAGTTGCGGAGAGCAAGAGTCTCATGTTTTGTGTGGGTGGGGGATTGGAGAGAGAGTTTTTGCATGGGAAGAGGCAGGTCAGTGCTTTTGTTGTTTTTCATTGAATAAACCACTGTAATAATAATAATAATAATAATAATAATAATAATAATAATAATAATAATAATTAATTTATTTGTACCCCGCCCATCTGACTGGGTTTCCCCAGCCACTCTGGGCGGCTTCCAACAAAGATTAAAAATACATTAAAATGTCACACATTAAAAACTTCCCTGAACAGGGCTGCCTTAAGATGTCTTCTAAATGTCAGGTAGTTGTTTATCTCTTTGACATCTGATGGGAGGGCATTCCACAAGGCAGGTGCCACTACCGAGGAGGCCCTCTGCCTGGTTCCCTGTAGCTTTGCTTCTCACAGTGAGGGAACTGCAAGAAGGCCCTCAGCGCTGGACCTCGGTCTCGTGGCTGAAAAATGGTAGGACTCAGTTGAAGGCAGGTTCCTATGTATATTTTTGGAGTCAAATGGGATTGTCAGAACTCACTTGCAAAGGTACCAGTAGGGAGACACATCTCCTCCAGCCTGCCAGTGGTTATGTGGTTGAGATTACTCTGTAAATTACAGGAGATATGGAGTCTATGAGTAGCAATGCAAATATTTAGACAATTCCTTCATTTTCATAACACACGCAGAAGCCCATAATTCTGCTTTTCTTACTGCAGGATTGGGTGCGTTTGCTTTGCTTTCATGGAAAGGCATGCAAATCCTCATTTCCACACTACATTTACTAGAGGTGTTGTATTAGGTTCTTTCCTATTTAAGACTCTATCCAGCTATATTTCTGTGTTCACCTTAGTAAGCTGCTTTATACCAACTTATTAATTTTACCTTATTATAATTATTAATAATAATATCCCAAGGCACTAAATGTGATGCACTAAATGAAAAAGATGTCACACTGTAAAAGCAACATTTTGCCTAATGATGGTTTGGGAGGGGGAAAGAGTTCAAAATCTGCTATTTTGCGTATTTAATAATACATAATGATGTTGTGTAATTAGTAATTTGCCCACTGATGCCTTGTAGTAATTAACTTATTAAACTTTGATAATAATGTCATTTTCTTCCCTTTGCATCCTACTGACAGACATTCTAATGATCCCCTTTTCAGCAAAGTACCACTAATTTTGTGGCCCATACTGACTTTTTCGCTTCCTGCACTAATTATATCCCTTGTTTAAAAAACAAAACAAAGCAAAGCAACCCCACTAAATAGGGTACTACTTTTGTAAGTAGCAAGTACAAGCTCAGTCTCGATCCCGAGTAATAGGTTTTAGCGCATTTTCAAAGGGAGAATTTTGCAGGTAGGAGCCCAAATGGATTTTCAACTAGGCCTCAACCTTTCGAAACCTCCTGATGTCAAATCATCTTGTGCTGGTTGCCATGCCAACTGATACCCGAGGAACACTCTGGCGGGTGTTCATCTCCTAGAAAGCTTCACCAGATGTCTTCAACAAATTGCAGTGAAAAGACTTCAGCATGTTAGTCTTGTTAGGAGGTTAGGGGGAGAGGGAGGGAGGGGGGTGGAAATCAACCGAAGAGATGCTTCTGCCTCCACCTTGGATAAAGCCAAGCCATAAAATATGTAGACCTGTGCTAGTCTCACAGTAAGCCAGTAAAATCTCTTTCTCTCCCCCTCCCCACCCAATTCCCCTTACTTCCTGTAGCAGGATTTTTAAAATATTTATGTTCTTATTCCTACATGCGGCACGAGGCCATTATGCTTCACAGCTGACATTGTCTGGCAATAGAAACCTAGAGGCATCTGGCTGGCAGCGGAGAATGAGAACAGGTTGATAAATTATTGATTTACATAAATCAACACCCTTTAAATATTGGTCTTTTGAAGCAAAAAGAAAAAAGGGGGGAAAGCTTTTGTATTACTCCCCATTGAAAAGTTTTAATCTGAACAGGTAGGAGGCCTTTGGGTTTTTTATGCCTTTAGCACAGGTATCGTGTAAGTTTCAATGTGCATCCTAAATTTGGTGGATGCATTTTGTGGAGGTCAAGAAACTAAGAGAAACACTTGTAAATATCTACATATGTATCTATATGTATGTAGCGGAACTCAGGCAGGGAAAGGACCATGGATCAGGGATACAGCACATGATGTACATAAAGAAGATCCCAGGTTTGATCTCTGGCTTCTCTAAGCAGGACTGGGAATGTTCGCTGCTTGAAATCCTGGAAAGTCACTGCCATTCGTCTTAACAATACTGAGCTAGATGGACTAATAGTAAATAATAATAATTTATTATTTATACCCCACCCATCTGGCTGGGTTTCCCCAGCCACTCTGGGCAGCTCACAACAGAATATTAAAAACATGATAAAACATCAAATATTAAAAACTTCCCCATGCAGGTGTCTTCTAAAAGTCAGATAGTTGTTTATTTCCTTGACATCTGGTGGGAGGGTGTTCCACAGGGTGGGCACCACTACCAAAAAGGCCCTCTGCCTGGTTCCCTGTAACCTCACTTCTTGCAGGGAGGGAACCGCCAAAAGCTCCTTAGAGCTGGACCTCAGTGTCGGGGCTGAAAAATGGTCCGATTCAGTTGAAGGCAGGTTCCTATGTATATTTTTGGACTTCTGCAAAATTCAGATGGGATTGTCAGAACTCACTTGTAAAGGTCAACACACACCACATTTGGAACATTTTAGAGGTGAGTGAGCACAATAATGCTTCCTGTATTAACCCCACTGCACTCCACAAGCATTTCTAGCAAATGTTCACAAACCACTGGAAGCTCACAAACCACCGTAAGTTTCATTACACCAGGGATGAGCCACAAGATAGATCTGGATTCATCAGTGGATGAATTGCAGTAGATGAACAAGTGGTTCTGGCTCCTAGATGTTTAACAGCAATAACGTATAAAACGCAAAAATAAAAATGGAACTAGTCTGCACTTTTTTTGCATCGAATAAGCACACAGAGAAGGTTGCACCTTTGTATACTAAACAACTGTCTTTGTCTGGAAGTAGAAAGTTCAGAAATCTTGTGGACCAGCTGTTATCACTAGCCCAGGAAAAACAATTATGAACTGCTGGTAGAACTTGCAGCATAACATCCAACCACTGTTTACAATCATTATAGAGAGAGGGCCAGTTCTAACTGTGGGCCCAACAGTCAATCCATAGTATGGAATTCATGGGCACTACATTTCTCTGCTGAAGACAGGAAGTGGCATTCAGGATAAGAGTGGTGTCGTCATTCTTGCAGTCCGCCTCTGGTTAATGCACTGTGCTGGGGGATGAAGAAGGTTAAGCAGCTGGTGGTTTTAAATTTGATTGTTTTGGAATTGTGCATTTGCTGCATTGCTGTGCTTTTCAACTTTGTTCTGTGAACTGCATTGTGAAAGCTATGTACCCTGATAGGCGGTTTAGAAATTCAGGGTTGTATCCAACAAAGTCATCACGTCCACGTAAAAATGTCTACTTGCACTACAGAACCTTCTCTTCCTGCATGCCTGTGCACCCCCTCAATCCGTTGTGGAGGTTTGGGGGAATCTCAGGACAGATTTGGGGACATGCAACAGGTAGGGAAGAAAGGGAAGTTCTGTTGCACAGGTAGAAATCCTTATATAAGCAATCAAGTTTGTTGGATGCGACCCTCAATTAGGAAGGAAGAGAGAGAGAGAGAGAGAGAATTCTTAGTGTGAATTTACATTAATTGAATCTCAAAACACAGAAAATGATGCATCCTACAATACTGTCAACCAAATATTTCCTACAATCGCAGCATTGCTTCTGAAAGAGATGGGACTCCTGAATTAAGATTTTTGCTACACAAGGATTATTGGGTTGCTGTTTTTTTAAAAAAAAAGAGAGAGAGAAAGAAAGAAAGAAAGAAAGAAAGGAAAGAAAGAAAGGAAGGAAGGAAGAAAGAAAGAAAGAAAGAAAGAAAGAAAGAAAGAAAGAAGGCACATATTTTTATTATCCGTTTATATCAGTTTTCAAATATATAAAAACTAAAATATGGTTGTGACACCCATTCTCACGTTCTTGAACAGCACCCTTATGAGACCTACACAAGTGCTCAGGATTATTTAGGCTCCTCTCCCTGTGTGCAGGCTCCACCCAATCTCTGCCTATCCATTGAAATCCATGTCTGCCATAGCTAGCTGCACATACAAACATCCCAGTGTTGGCAGGGCTCCATGTATCATGAATGCTGTCCCAGGCTGCAATTCTATTTGCAGTACTTGATTCTAGGTTCTATTGAACTTAGTGGGGTTTACTTCTGAGCAGTTATAAATCGGAAATGCACAGTATCATAAAAGAAAATGTCAAATCCAGACCCGTTCATTTCTTCATGGGGCAAAAATTCACTTGACACTCTATTGCAATTAGTTTAAAAATAGGCTTGTGCCTTATGTTAGCAATCAATAAATAAGGAGATTTAACCAGAACAATAATTTAGAACAGAAGCATTATAGCACAATTGCCTTTTTTAAAAAGGAAAAACTCCAAAAACAAAGTGAAACCCTGAACGATTTAACTTTTGCTTGGATTAAAGCCAGGCTTAATGTATTGATCTAATTGATATATGAAAGCAGAAAATCACATTAAGATCTCTTTTGTGACCATTATAGAAATCCTACCTATGTCCCTATTGCAGCTAAAGATGCTTGTTTACAGAAAAGTTATTGCCCAATGCAAATTATCTCTTTTTATCTGTGAAGCAACGATAAGGTCATTTTTGTAATTCCAGCATAATTAAAACATGAGAGTCTGCACTGCATGTCCATTTGGAATTACAATAACTGTCAACCGCAAGTGAAACATTGTTTGTACTTTCTTGCTATCAATGTATAAAGCAAGTGATAACGCTATTTCCTCCCCTTTTTTAAAAAAAAAAGCACCAGGGAGTAAACATTGTGACGATTAATGACGCAGTTAAAATTAATGATGGCAAATTATTTCGTCCGTATAATAAAACTTTTTCTTCTTAAAGCTGCATTAAATTTTATATAAGAAATAATGTTTCAGCATGACGCTGTGAACAGTTCACCGGAGAACCTTGAACCGTGAACTCCTATGCAAGTTGAGCATAATTTTCACATAGCTGGTGCTGAACTTTAAAAGGATGTAAAGCGGAAATACTCCGCCTACCTATCTGCCTTTCTTCTGGATTTTAGGTATGATTTCTGTATTGCAGGGAGTTGGATTTGATGACACTTTCGGTCTCTTCTAACTCTACAGTTCTGTGACTTCTGATGTGAATTTGTTTGGCTGCTGTGAAAACAAAATGCTGGACTAGGTAGACCTTTCTTTTTTTAATATAATTTTTATTGATTTTAACATATAAATTATAAAATGTACCACACAACTTTATCACTTATACAGTCTTTTTAGACTTCCATCAGCACCTCTGAAAATCCACCGTTGTAATTACTTCTTCTGCATTTCTCAATTTTATATTACCTTTAAATCTCTTAACAAATAATCCTCCCTTTTATCCATTTTTGTAATAATTCCAATAATACTCCTCACAAAACTTCTTGCAAACCTACAAATGTCATCTGATCATCACAAATACTTTTCAAATAGTCCGTAAACTTACTCCACCGGTTTCGAATCCTTCCTGATAGTTTATCTAATTCTGCATAGTCCATTAACTTCATCCTCCATTCTTTGATCGTCAGTAATTCTTCTTGCTTCCATTTTTGGGCCAATAATATTCTTGCTGCTGTTGTTGCATATAAAAAAAGCTTACATTCCTTTCTAGTTATATCACTCTCCACAATGCCCAGTAAGAATGCTTCTGGTTTCTTTATAAATGTATATTTCAACATTTTTTTCATCTCATTATATATCATCTCCCAGAAGCTTTTCACCTGCTTACATTCCCACCACATATGATAAAATGTTCCCTCTTTTTCTTTACATTTCCAACATTTATTATTAACTTTATACATTTTTGCTAATTTAACAGGTGTAATGTACCATCTATATATCATTTTCATCACATTTTCTTTTAGGGCATTGCATGCCATAAATTTTAAACCTTCTTTCCATAGTCTTACCCAATCACTAAGCTGAATATTATACCCAAAGTCCTTGGCCCAATGAATCATAACCAACTTAACCTCCTCGTCCTTCAAATGCCATTCAAGCAGCAATTTATACATTTTAGACAAAATTTTCGAATCATTAATTAATATCTCTAATCCAAACTTTGATCCACTTTCATCAAATCCTTTTTCTTTAGAGTCTTGGGACTAGGTAGACCTTTCATCTGTTCCAGCAGGACACTTCTTTAAAGAACAAATAGTAAACCAAGAGCAATTTAGAGGCTTCATATCACCTGCCAATCACAGACATTTTGTATCCCTCTTATCTTGTCCTCCCTAAAGAGGGCTTTGTGGATTGACCATATACAGTCAAAAGATGCTCACAGTACTAATTTCTGGCTCCTGCTCCCGAAGTTCTTAGATCAAACTCCAGAATCACTGACAAAGTAGCTCCTGGCCCACCCTTTTCTCCCTTCCACTGTAATCTTTTATTACCATCTCTAAGCACTAAAAGTGGCAGGTTCTGGCAATGCTAATTGCAGCCCACACATTGGGTATATCAATTTCTTTCATTGTGTCTACACTGCATATGGCTTATTGTCAACATTGCATATGACTACACCGCATACGGCTGATATCAATATATATAATGAAAGGACACACACTTCAGTAACATACAAGAATAAAGAAAGGCAATACAAGGTATCAACCATGGTTGATTTATACAACTCAGAGAACTTGCTTGGAAAACAACAGTTGTGTGAAAGTCGGCTATGAAGATGAACATGGATCAGGGGTCAGCAAACTTTTGCAGCAGGGGGCCAGTCCACTGTCCCTCAGACCTTGTGGGGGGCCATACCATATTTTGAAGGGGGAAAAATAAACAAATTCCTATGCCCCACAAATAACTCAGAGATGCATTTTAAATAAAAGGACACATCCTACTCATGTAAAAACACACTGATTCCTGGACCGTCCGCAGGCCAGTTCAAAGCTGTCAACGTTTCCCTTTTTTTAAGAGAAATTCCCTTATTCTGAATAGGATTCCTCTCAAGAAAAGGGAAAAGTTGACAGCTATGGGCAAGATTAAAGCCTGCTTGTTTACCTACTTAAACACTCACTGCAAAACTAAATTGAATTTTCCATTGTGATGTGTTACCACTTGGTAATGATTGTGATATTGATAATAATAAATTATCAGGGCTTTTTTTCAGTTTCAGTAGCACTCAGCTGGGCACCATTGCCATTATAGGAGAGCAAGGGAGGCATTCATGGTGAGTTCCGGAACCTCTTTTTTTAAAAAAAGAAAAATAGCACTAATAATAATAAAAGTCATATGTCCTAGCTACCAGAGCCATGTAGCCGCATTACCTCAGACCTGCCCAAACAGAGTCAGCAATTACACAACTCCCTTCTTCAGCCTACTTTCCTGATTTGTGAATTGGCCTCATCACCACATCCTCTGAAATCAACAGTAATGTGATTTCCAAGTGATATAGAAGGAATTCTTTGCTGGGAGGCCACAGAACTGAAGAAATCCTTATATAGCCAACCTGTAAACGCTCAGAATGTTCATTAGTTTCTGTTGAATGTTGTATTTCTTCAACATATTTAAGATGAAACCTCAGATTAGGCCATCCTAACAACAAAGTCAAAGTTAATTAGTCCTAACTAACAGCCAAGTTGTAAACGGCAAGAGGTCAGCTCCACCCTCAGGAAAATGAACATTAGTGAGACATTTTAAAGCACTGTCTGTTTTTATAGGCAGTGCAGGGAAAGGCTAAACCAATAAAATGTGATCTTTCCATTCTGTATTTTAATAGTAGCCTCTAAAGGATGGAACACATCCCCCGGCTTTGATGGCAAAACCTTGCACCAAGTTAATAATGATATGTGAGTAAAGAAAATTACTGTCATTTCACTTTGATCCTGACCACTGAACGTAACAAGCAAACAGCAATCAAGCCCATGTCAATCACTGGTGCCTTTCTCAGGGGCAGGGGGGTCATGTCCTAGTGTGGGCAAGATAGAAGTCCCCAAAGATCACTTTGAGGCTTCCTCAGTTTACCTAAGCTGATAAATCATAAAGATCTCAAATGATTCTGTTTGCAGGTTGGGAGGTAAGGGTTAGGAAATAAATAAATAAATCCCACCAACGTTGTTTGAGAACATTCAGCATGAGCAGCTGTTGTTGATTATGACTTCATTTTCTTTTCAGCCGTCTTTGGTTGCACAGCATAACTGCATGGGGGCATGGAGGTTTATGGCTTCGAAATAGCCTTGTCATTTGGTGAAGTCTAACAGAGCAAAGGGGCTCAATAAATGATAAGAAAGAAAGAAAAAGAAAGAAAGAAAATTCCTTCAAAGCTTTAACTTAACAGGGTGATTCTTGAATCTTCAGGTTGGAGAATCTTGGTGTGGTCAGGGGTGAGGTGGGAGAGATGGCAGAATGGTGACATTTGTGGTGGGCTTTCAAAATCCTTGTATTTTATATGCAATGCAATCCTATACCCATTGGCCTTTGAGTTAGTCCCATAGAACTCAATGAGCCTTAGACCTGAACAGAAATGTAGAGAATTGTACTGTAAAATTCTGAGACTTGAGATTTTTTTGGTAATTGTTCATTTTATTAAGTGGGGTAAAAAGTAGGTAACAATTTATTATTATAAAAAAAAATAATAAACAGTGCAGAAATTAGTCCATTGATTTTAAAAGTCTATTTAAAAGCTGGGCTATAGCCCATTAATTAAAGTATACACATAATTTTCACCTACAAAAACTGCTGGAACTATTAACTAACTTTAAAACTATAAACAGTAAGTCTGAAACATGTCAAATCCAATTATTTTTAAGGGCACAGGAACTTGGCGCAGATGTGAAATTCCCTTGGCTTCAAGAATTCTCAGCAGATCCACACATGCATTCCTTGCACGTACATAATTTTGAATTCTGTGATGAGAGATATGCCCATAAACTTATGGAAGAGTGCCACTTTATACTGTACCCTTCTCCATCAATAGAGCTGCAGTATTGTTTTTTACATAACCCTGTAGTCAGTCACTAACAGATTCCATTGGGGTGGCCAGTGTGGGGCTCTCGAATTTAGTTATCATCCATGACCATTGGCCATGTTGACTGGGACTGATGGGAGATGTAATTCGGCAACAGCTGGAGAGTAGCACTTTGGCTACACCTATTGGCATTGACATAAAACAAGTCACAAGAGCAACCTTTTGTAATGAGAGAAAATAGAAAGCTAAGAAGGAATATGGAGAAAGAGAATGGGAAGTGATAAACAGGAGGGAGAATAAGAGATTTAGGTTGGAAGGTAAGACAAAGGGAGGGAAGGAGGAAGAGGGAGAGAGATATTTCAGATAAACATAAAAATGTAAAACTTGTCCCTGTTTTGACACTTGGGGTTTCAAGCCATTTCCTTAGTACTAATATCACAGTCACCTAATATATTGCAGTGTTCATGAAGAATACTATTAAATATTCTCCACCTTTCAATTTTGGACTCTATTTAAAAGTTAACTTTGGAGTACACACACATATATACAGATTTCTGATAACAAGATAAGAAACTTTCTCATTTGCTAGAACGAAAGGGTGAAGCAACAGGGTCCCATTCCCAGTGTTCAAAGTAATTGTAAGAGTGATAGGACTCATACTGTCCTCCATGTGAAATTTATCTTTCATTCAATCAGCAGAAACAACTAATGCTCTGGAAGGGGTATTATATCCCATCTACTTCCCAATAAAGCCAGTGGTGTCCAATCAGACACCTATTGTTAGTAGAGAACCTGAAATTGATACAATCATCGCGTTGATCCACAGTTGCGCATGCCAGTGCTTGGCTTCGCTGTCATCCTCTCCCCACTCTTCCTTCCCCCCTCTTCCAAAATGGAACCTTCATAAAGAAGGCTACATCTTTTTTAACTAAATATATTGGACAAATGGCAGAAAAAAAGGTGGTTGTGTGGGTTTGTGTTGTTTCGCATTACCTTTTCTGCGACACTTCCTCATTTGTGTTCTCGTGCACAGTCACACCCATTCATTTTTAGACACTGTAGTGTTCATACAAAACAACTTACTATTCACACCAAACCACCCCACAAGTATCAGTTACACACTCAGTGTATCAGTTGGTTTCTTCTCTGTACTTCTCTCCACCAACAGATTAATTGGTCCCTAGACCTTGTGAAGGCCTGAGAGTTGGAATGTTCATAAACACTCCGTGGCATCAAGTCAGCTGATCTACTGGCTACAGAGAGTTAATTCCAACTGATTGTAAATTGAAACCTCAGAGCCAACTGCAATGGAAGTTTCAGTCGCTGAAACTGCAGCCTGTATTTACCCCAATCCTCTCCCCACCCTCAATGTAGTTGAACTGGGAAAATTGAGAGGTGGTGGTGGTGGTGGTGGAGAAAGACAGTTTAAAAAAATGTTCAGATCTCTATGTTCTGTGCTTTAATCTTATACTTCACTTTCAAAGTTCATAGTAAGTGCCCTAAAAGATTATTGAAAGGCAGCTTTGACTTTGAAAATAGATGTATACAAATTGGGGTCTGTAAGAAAGCACAGGAGATAAATCATTTGGAGTCCCCTGTCATTGTGTCATAGCATGAGACTGCTGAGCTCAAACTGCTGTTATTTTGGGCTAGGTGAGCAGGAAACTGCTGGTATACTCCTGAACCTGAGCAGTACAGTGAGGTAGGCGAAGAAAGTACCTTTATCTTTCCATTCCTGTGGTGTATGGGATGGTTAGAGCAGAGGACTTACTAAACTTTGTTAAGTTTCATGATGATAACATCATGTACACCACCATGGAGCGGCAGTTGTTTCCTACAAGTAGTTTATAAATCAGATAATATGCCTTTTCTGCTCAATCAAGTTCACTTCTGACCCTCTAAATGTTACATATACACTAGTACACTAGTTGGGACGTGGGTGGCGCTCTGGTCTAAACCACTGAACCTCTTGGTCTTGCCGACCAGAAGGTTGGCGGTTTGAATCCCCACGATGGGGTGAGCTCCAGTTTCTCTGTCCCAGCTCCTGCCAACCTAGCAGTTCAAAAGCATGCCACTGCAAGTAGATAGTTACTGCTGCAGTGGGAAAGTAAACGGCGTTTCCGTGCGCTCTGTCTTCCGTCAAGGTGTTCTGTTGCGCCAGAAGCGGTTTAGTCATGCTGGCCACATTACCCGGAAAGCTGTCTGTGGGCAAACGCCAGCTCCCTTGGCCTGAAAGTGAGATGAGCGCCACAACCCCATAGTTACCTTTGACTGGACTTAACAATCCAGGGGTCCTTTTTACCTTTACCTTTACCTTTACCTATACACTAGTGCACCACCTATCATCAGTTTTCTGTAATTCTTTGCAATAATGGAGACAATTCCTTTTACTACATGCATGCCACCATTATGCGTCTCTTGGAATAGCTGCACAAATATAAGATGAGAGACACGTGGCTTACTAGCAGCACATGTGAAAAGGATCTAGGGGTCTTAATGGACCACAAGTTTAACATGAGTCAACAGTGTGATGCAGCAGCAAAGAAGGAGGAGGAGGAGGAGGAGGAGGAGGAGCAGCTAAATGCTATTCTAGGCTGCATCAACAGAAGAATATTGTCCAAATCTAGGGAAGGAATAGCAGCGCTCTATACTGCCTTGGTCGGGACGCAGGTGGCGCTGTGGGTTAAAGCCTCAGCGCCTAGGACTTGCCGATCGAAAGGTCGGCGGTTTGAATCCCTGCGGTGGGGTGCACTCCCGCTGCTCAGTCCCAGCGCCTGCCAACCTAGCAGTTCGAAAGCACCTCCGGGTGCAAGTAGATAAATAGGGACCGCTTACCAGCGGGAAGGTAAACGGGGTTTCCGTGTGCGGCTCTGGCTCGCCAGAGCAGCGATGTCACGCTGGCCACGTGACCCAGAAGTGTCTCCGGACAGCGCTGGCCCCTGGCCTCTTAAGTGAGATGGGCGCACAACCCCAGAGTCTGTCAAGACTGGCCCGTACGGGCAGGGGTACCTTTACCTTTACCTTTATACTGCCTTGGTCAGACCACGCCTGGAACACTGTGTCCAGTTCTGGGTGCCACAATTAAGAAGTAAATAACTTTATTGCACTAGCCGTTGGCCATGACAAATCTGAATCAAAAATAAACACGTGTAAAGGGATGCTGCACCACAAATAATAGTCTCTATTTAGATCTCTGCATCTCACTTATAGTTTGATGCTATTTGGTCCAGGGTCTTCTTTCTAATGTTTTTGGTCGCCAGAGCAAAAAGGGCTACTTTGTGAGTCACTGAAACATTTACATTGCTAAGAAGCCATAAGGCCTTCTCTGCCTAGGACTGTATAATTTAAGGAGGATATTGACAAGCTGCAACATGTACAGAGGAGAACAACCCAGATGATCAAGCCTTATGAAGAACAATTGAAGGAGCTGGGTATGTTTAGCCTGGAAAAAAGGGGACCGAGAGGAGATATGGTAGCCATCCTCAAATATTTAAAGGGCTGTCCCATGGATGAGGGAGCAAAGCAAACTTATAGTCTCTTGCTCTGGAGGATAGAACTCAAACCAATGGTATTACAAGAAAGGAGAATCTGACTAAACATCAAGAAGAACTTTCTGATGGTAAGAGCTGTTTGACAGTGGAATGGACTCCCTTGGAAGGTGGTCGACTCTCTTTCATGGGAGGTTTTTAAGTAGAGGTTGGATGGCCATCTGTCATGGATGCTTTAGCTGAGATTTCTGCATTGCATGGGGTTGGACTAGATGACCCTCAGGGTCCCTTCCTTATCTACAGTTCTCCAATTCTATGAATACCTGCTTGATCAGCTCAGCTTTACAATTACTGTGATTCAGGTACGGGTAGTAATAGACATTTATTAAGTCCCTTGTTTTAGCCGATGTATATGTCTGCAATATTTTTCCCGGTGCCAACACCAACTTCAACAAATTTCATGGGATCATAACCAATTGCTGCTCAGATACTGGTTGAGACTTTCTGTCATATGCATTAAACTGCTGGGCATCTATTAAGGTTTCATTTATGTGACTCACTCGTACTTTTTTTATTCCATAATGGTTCTCACAGTAATTTCAATCATAATTGGAATTCTTAAAATAGTATCAATGAAAGCAACTGTTAATTTAAGACTACCATCAGCAATTACATAAACAAAAGCAAGACAGCAGATGTCAAATCTCTACAACTGGGAGGTAAATCAGACAGAAAAGGCACACTGAGACAAGTAGTCTTTTACTTCCTTTTCAAAGGAAGGATGGAAGGTTCCAACCTGTCCAGAAGGGGGTAACCACTTAGGGGCCACCACCAAAAAGGCCCCACTCCTTGGTGATGACAATCTGAATCTCCTAAATTAGCTTTTAAGATCATTTGATCTATGATGGTTTCAATACTGCTGTATTTTTAAATTTGCTTTTATTTGTTGCTTTTAGTGTTAACCTATACTCATTTTTAAGTAAGCAGATTTAAGGATAATCAGAATGAATTGGTGGATGGATGAAAAGGGTGGAATGTGAACCAGGGTTGCAGGATCACATCTCAATGGAACCCAATGGCTGTCACCCTGTTGACCTACTGTAAAAATGAGGGAGGTAATGTTTCAGATATTGCTCCTACCGTCTATAAACCCCTGCCCCAAATATAGTTTCCCTCCCCATTCTGTTGATGGAGAGCAGAGTGACACCCATTGGATTCTACCCAGTATCTTTGTGGGGTTTTAACAGAAGTAATTCTCTCTGTGTGTCTCTAGGACAGGGGTAGGCAACCTGGGGGCAAAGCCCAGGGGCCGGATGCGACCCAATCGTCTTCTCAATCCGGCCCATGGACGGTCCGGGAACCAGCGTGTTCTTACATGAGTAGAATGTATCCTTTTATGTAAAATGCATCTCTGGGTTATTTGTGGGGCATAGGAATTTGTTCACCCCCCCAAAAAAAAAAAACATAGTCCGGCCCACCACATGGTCTGAGAGACAGTGGACCGGCCCACGGCTGAAGAAGGTTGCTTACCCCTGTGCTCTAGGAGGTATAGGAATGAAACAGGTTGATGGTAAAGGTGAAAAGCCCATATGCCCATTTGGTATGTAAGTTAAAGGATAAGCCTGTTGTAGATCTGCCAGCACCCATTTTAAGGCCAACACACAACATTTTAGAAGCATTTATGCCTAGAAACAACCACTGGTATCCCCCCCCCCATCTTTGTTTCTCAGCTACATTGGAAGACAACACTTCTGTGTTGTTGCACCAATGCGAATCTCTGGGTTCAGGGTGTTAACTAATTAACAGTAGAGGCATGTACAGTTTGTTAACATTTCCATTAAATCACACTCAATGCATTTCATTTTCACCCTGTTCTTCTTTGTGGAATTGTGCACCATTTATATAAGGTGGGGATAGGAAGCCTTAACATAAAGATGGACTGGGGCATCACAAAAGAGATTTCTTTATGGAGCTTGTTTTCCATATGAAAGTAGCAACATTAATGGCTTGCAATGCCTTTTTTTATGAATTGTGTCCTAAGTGGTTATGATTGTCCCTAGTATTCAGTGTTCAGTCATTAAGTAGCTTTGAAACAACAGGAGGAGAGAAAGGAAACATTTTGTACCTACGGCACTCACTTGGGCAACACGTTTTTAGCAAACTCTCTTCCCCTTTTGGATCTAAATTATGCAGGGACACAATGATGTGTGAATTGATGAAAAAGGCAAATCATATATTTCTGAGCCATTAATAGTCAATTCTGTCCCCTCTGGTTACAGGTGGGGAGGGGGAGAATTGCATTGATTTTCGTATCTGAATCAAATTCTCTTCCCCACTTTCTGCCAATCTGACTGCTGCTTTGACAGAGTCAGGCTGTGTGGGGAAAGAGTTGATTCTCTTGTCAGATCTCGAGATAAATAAGTCATGCTTCTTCTTGCTGTACAAGAATAACTCCTTTGGAGAAAGAGAGAGAAATCTGGTTTTGCACCCTGCCAACATATTCAGGTAAAATGGTCACTGTGCATAAAAGCTTCTTTGTAGTATATATTACAATAACATCCCATTGAGAGGAAAAGAGGATGATGCCATCATTATCTTGGTCTTCTTAACTTATTTTTTCCTTACCCCCTAAAAAAAAATGTATCTTTGTGCCTGAACCAAATTAGGCAGAAAAATATGGGACTTTATGAAAAGTTGACTTAGCTTCACATTGGTAAGCAGCAAAATAAAAACAGCCAACTTTCTTTAAAAAAGGAGAGGCAAGCCCTTATATGCCTTCCTCAGTGGGGTCTGTTAGGATTGGTAGGCTAGAGGGCAGGGAGTTGAACAGTAGGTGGCACTATGACCAACAACAGAGCCCACTCATTCTAGTTTTGATCCCATCCACATCTCTGCTGAGTTCTATAAGGCCAACACTGAGATTAAAGAGGAGTTGGCCGATAGGCAGTGCTTTCCGCTAGATTGATTGTAAGATGTCATGTCTGTAGGGACTGGTTGAGTGCAGTCTGAGGATGGTGGGGCAGTCTAATGGACCAACCTACACTGGGGGCCCCCCTCTAGCCAGGGTTCATCCATGTGTGTTTCCCTAACTAGATGAGGAAGCATGCACACAAATAGGTGGCATGCATTTCTTAAGAAATTTTGTAGGGATTTTACACAGGACAAGCGGGCAAGAATCTATGAGCTCAGTGAGTATGGCCATATTTATTAGGGGAAGGGAATTTAGCACCAACAGGATTAATTTTAACCGGAATGCAATGCTAAATTAAGGAAGTATGACATGTCAGTTTGCATTTCTTAGTACAGAAAGTATTGATATGTAGAGATCTTTCCTATTCTTCTTAATTCAAGAGGGTTCTGGAAGCTTCCCTGTGTGAAAGAAACTGCATGATGTTTGGGTTATTCCTTCGGAGAAGCCGAGTACAGCTGGTTTAAACTGGTTCTGTTATCTCTTTCTGTCAAGGTCATGTGGACTATAATAGTGAGGCCAGAAGGAGCCTGCGTTTCTCTCTCTCTCTTTCTTTCTCTTCTTCTTTCTGGTGTGGTGTTCTATATATAGTGTTAAGGTTTAGTCTTATTATAAGTTATTGTAAGTTTAAGTTAAGTCTGCTGCAACTGGATTTCTTATGGACAGTACCAATCCTGGATATATTGGGTTTGTGACCATTATGCTCATTTGCCTTCAGTAGCAGTAAAGCTCTTCTGGTCTATTTTTCGGGAATCCTGCAACATGTTCAAGTTTTTACTCGGCTAACTATACATTGGACTCTACTCTGAATCAATATTGAGTAGAATCATAGAATCATAGAGTTGGAAGAGACCACAAGGGCCATCGAATCCAACCCCCTGCCAAGCAGGAAACACCATCAGAGCACTCTTGACATATGATTGTCAAGCCTCTGCTTAAAGACCTCCAAAGAAGGAGACTCCGCCACACTCCTTGGCAGCAAATTCCACTGTCGTAGAATTTCAATGACATGACGTGCTTCAGATAAATGTTGCTGGCCTCCCTGAAATATGCCTACATCTTCTTAGCCCCTTGTGGACTTCCAATTGCCAGGAATTTGCCTGTGGCCCCAGTTTTATACAGTACCTCTGCGTGGTAGAGGAACAGGACACTCCCATCTGAAATGCACTTCCAAAACAGTGTGTACATGGGGACATCAGGAGTATATCTGAAGCATAATGTCCTTGTGTCTTACAACATGAAGGTGGGGAGTGCATATCTATTCCTCTCCTAGGGAAGAGAGTCAACCATGCCATAATATATGGATCAGAACTGAGCTAATATGCGGTAGTGACATCTCATGATTTGCCAATTAATCATCCTTGCTAGAAAGCAGTAAGCATTGTTTGCTTGGGTGGCAGCAATGCATGTATTCACCCGCAGAAATAATTATTCCAGTTTTTCATTAGATGTAAACGTCTTGATTGGTAACATCATTGGCTCATGAATAATGAATGGATAAGGCACTTTGTAATAATTAACTGGTAACACTAACAAAAATGTTACAACAATGAAAGTGGACTGTATATACATTGATGGTACACACACACAGCTCCCATAGAGGGTGTTGATTATCAACTTGGATTTTACTTTGTTCTCCTAACGGCATGATAAATGAATCTCTTCGAAATCACACTGTAATTGTTTCTTTCCCTGAAGATAATTTCATTTGATATACACATTATTAAAATGTCAATTAACCTTGATTTCCCCCTCCCCATCTTCTGCGATAAGTTAAACTAAGCTAACTTTGATATAGATGTAGAACTGCAAACCCTTTAATGAGGCAAATTGCTAAGGGAGCCCTAGTTTAATTAGTTCAGTCATTTTCTGTCACTTCTAATTATATAACTGAAGTCTCTACCCTTGGGAAAGATCACATTTAGTGTGAGCTGCTCTTTTATGCTAATGAGATTAATATTCAATGACCTCATTTGTGTACACTTGTTACTCATCTTATAGTTTTTCGTAAGCTGATCATTTTGTTTTCCCCCACATAATTTGCAACTATCCGCATGTTTCTGTCACCATAACATGCAAAGCCCAAATTTTGCACTGTGCATGTCTGGCACATACAATGTGATCCAAAGGAGGCAAAGATTTTCATGATGCTGTTCTTCATAGGTGACACCATAGAAACTTTGAGCAAAATGTAATGACAGATTCGCCACAGGAACCTCTAAAAAAACATTTTTGTGGGAGGGGGGAAACTGCCTCAGCCCCTAGGAGCTGATGTGTATGTTGGAGGGGCAGTGGGGGCAAACAATGTATTAGGCTGCACCATGCAACTGCATGTTTAACTATCTCTAGCCCAGAGCAGGGCCGCCATCTATTAAGCTGGGTGAGATCCCTTCCTCCACTGCCCGCCCCTGGTGATCATAGGTCAGAAACTTGGAAAGTTCATTTTAAAACAGAATCAGTTCCAGTTCACCTCCTCCAAAAAGGAGCTAGTTTCAGTTCAATTTGCAGTTCAATTCACAATTAATTTATTCATTCATGTGGCCTTTGGCATTTCCCCCTCCCCCCCAGACTTCATAATGTCACAAACTGCTCTGCTAACATTATACTTAAGAAAACTAAGTGCAATTGTTTTGTTTATTTCCCCCCAAACTTACCATCTTTAAACTCAAACAGCAGCTTTGCTTTTCCGATAGGTAAAAAACGGTAAATGCAATGGCCACAGTGAAGCACGAAGTTAAGTGCAATGAAAACTGTGTGTGTGTGTGTGTGTGTGTGAGAGAGAGAGAGAGAGAGAGAGAGAGAGAGAATTTAACTTGAATTGAATTAAAATACACCCAAAGTGCAAAAGGAACTGACCATTAGTTTACCTGGAAATTACAGGAACTTCCTTCAGGAATAAAATTAATTTGGTGAATTCATTAATTTGAATCAGGCCTTTCCAAGCAGGGATTAGAAGTCAGGCAATATCATATTGTGTGTACTACATGGGGAAACTCCAGGTTCCCTTATGTAGCTCAGATCTTCCTCTCTACAATCAGGCTGCCCTTCTCAACTGCCCATATTACAGACCTTTAGGATGTGGAAACAGAAATGCCTCCCCATCCCTGAAAGAAAAATCAGACCTTGCCTTGGACATTCAACACAACTGCTTAACTTCAATGGAAATTCCAGGACTTGAAGAAGCTGCTTTTGAACATGTGTGTAATCTCCTTCCTTGGATGATTTAAAGGGAGTGGGGATGTTGAAAGGGGATCTAGTGTATTTTGTTATAGGGATAACATGTCTTTATTAAGGGCAGGGATAGAACTACATGTTTAGCTTGGTTCCTTGAAAGGCCCAGCAGTGGGTGGGGATGGGAGTCACAAAATGGCAACCTTCCTCAACCTGATATCTGCCAGATACTTTGTAATAAAACTCCCATCAGCCCCAGCTAGCATGGCCAATGGTCAGAGCTGATGACAGTTGTAGTATAAAAGATATGGAAGGCACCAGGTCAGGGAAGGGTACAGGGGTGGACCTTGGTGATATGGCACCCTGTGTGAGGCAAAAAATTGGAACCCTCTCCAGTCCTAGCAGGACAGCTCTGGCATAGTTCTAGAGCCCTCCCTTCTCCGCAAAGTTTGGTAAGTGCTTGCCCAGCTTTGGGAAGGAGGAAGAAGAACTCTAGGACCCTGTCAGAGCCCCCATGCCTCCTTCCCAAAGCTGGGCAAGTATTTACTGGGCTTTGGAAAGGCATCCTCCTAGGTTGCGCGTCCAGTGAAGGACCACCAGTGGCTTAGCTCTAAAAAGAGGGTGCTCTTTGGGGAAGTAGCTGCCACACTGACCCCACTCTTTCTTTTGGTTGCCTGTTAGGGCTGCACTGCAATGGTCCCTGAATATCTGGGCCCCATTTGCAGGCTGAAAATTTAAGGACACTTTCTGATTTTTGGAGTGGCACCCTTTAGCAGTGATGATGTGGGTGTCATCTACTTAAAACAAAACAAAACACTACCACGGATGCTCTTGGTGGCTTAGCTGCCATTTTTGTAACTGCTTGTTGTTGTTTAGTCGTTTAGTCGTGTCCGACTCTTCGTGACCCCATGGACCAGAGAACGCCAGGCACTCCTGTCCTCCACTGCCCCCCGCAGCTTGGTCAGACTCATGCTGGTAACCTCGAAAACACTATCCAACCATCTCGTCCTCTGTCGCCCCCTTCTCCTTGTGCCCTCCATCTTTCCCAACATCAGGGTCTTCTCCAGGGAGTCTTCTCTTCTCATGAGGTGGCCAAAGTACTGGAGTCTCAGCTTCACAATCTGTCCTTACAGTGAGCACTCAGGGCTGATTTCCTTCAGAATGGAGAGGTTTGATCTTCTTGCAGTCCATGGGACTCTCAAGAGTCTCCTCCAGCACCATAATTCAAAAGCATCAATTCTTCGGCGATCAGCCTTCTTTATGGTCCAGCTCTCACTTCCATACATCACTACTGGGAAAACCATAGCTTTAACTATACGGACCTTTGTTGGCAAGGTGATGTCTCTACTTCTCAAGATGCTGTCTAGGCCTGTCATTGCCCTTCTCCCAAGAAGCAGGCGTCTTTTAATTTCGTGGCTGCTGTCACCATCTGCAGTGATCATGGAGCCCAAGAAAGTAAAATCTCTCACTGCCTCCATTTCTTCCCCTTCTATTTGCCAGGAGGTGATGGGACCAGTAGCCATGATCTTCGTTTTTTTGATGTTGAGCTTCAGACCATATTTTGCACTCTCCTCTTTCACCCTCAATAAAAGGTTCTTTAATTCCTCCTCACTTTCTGCCATCAAGGTTGTGTCATCTGCATATCTGAGGTTGTTGATATTTTTCCGGCAATCTTAATTCCCGCTAGGGATTCATCCAGCCCAGCCTTTCGCATGATGAATTCTGCATATAAGTTAAATAAGCAGGGAGACAAAATGCAGCCTTGTCGTACTCCTTTCCCAATTTTGAACCAGTCAGTTGTTCCATATGCAGTTCTAACTGTAGCTTCTTGTCCCACATAGAGATTTCTCAGGAGACAGATGAGGTGATCAGGCACTCCCATTTCTTTAAGAACTTGCCATAGTTTGCCATGGTCGACACAGTCAAAGGCTTTTGCATAGTCAATGAAGCAGAAGTAAATTTCTTTCTGGAACTCTCTAGCTTTCTCCATAATCCAGCGCATGTAACTGCTAAATAATTTGTAACTGCTAAATAACCCAAATACAGCATTTGTGCATGGGGGTGGGGTGGGGATTTAATAATTGCAAACAACAACAGCATGGCAACCACAGGTGGGGAAGAAAGGCGTGTTCCCTGAAAGTTCCCTGAAAATTAGTGGCGTGCAATTAAAAGTAAACATGTTTTCCCCATCTTCATTTAAAAAAAAGGTTCCCATCATTTCCTCCATAACTAAAGCCAATTGTTTGAAGCATGGTGTTATCTGAAACTTTGAGGCATTAAAAAAGCTGGAAGGGGGGCAAAGATAGCCAGTTTCATTTCTGCTGGTCCCATTTAGAAATGACTTCATTGTCTCCATTTCCTCCATGCTGAAATGTGTGTGTTAATAAGAATGGGGGTGGGGAGGTGAAAAGCAATGGTAAGGAAAATACAATTAATTTCAAAAGAACTTTATTCATCAGTGGGACTTTTCTCATCAATTAACACTCCCTTTCCTTCACGGAAAAAAAGAAGAAGTTTGCTTAGGAATTTATAAAGCTTATACACATCTGCTGAATGAATTACAGCATGACCAAAGCAACCACAAATTGGCACAGTGACCATTATCTGTCAGTTCCTCCTCTACCGTCGGCCACATAAACCTGGTTTAGATGGAACGGGAGGGCTAAGATTCTTATCTTTAATTTTTCCTAAAAGGTACCTGCACTTCCCATGAAGCCATCGCATTGAAGTGACTGGGTGGAAAAGCTCTAAAAGCGAAGGAATCGGTAACTTACAAAGACCCAAGCTAGTAACAGATGGTAGAGTGGAGTTTCTCCTTTCCCCCCATAAACAACAAAAACAAAACAAAAACAAATGGTTAGAGGGAATTGTCTATTGTTTCTTAGTTCAGAGGTTCTCAAGATAAGATGCTATGGTGGTGAGAGTATCTCTACAAGGGGGGGAAAGCCACACCGAGACTGTGATCCAGCTGTAGTGCCGTGCAGCAAAATATAATTGGCAGCTGTGAATGTGTGCCCCATTATATATCGCCATATATTAATAACCCAACATAAGAAAAGTTCCTGCTGGATCAGACAAATGGCCTATCCAGTCCAGCATCACATTCCCACAGTGACCAACCAGATGCCTATGAGAATCCCACAAGCTGGAGATGGACACAATGGCACCGTTCCCACTTGTGCTTCCTAGGAATTGGAATGTAGAGACATACCACATCTGATACAGAATCATAGAACTGTAGAGTTGGAAGGGACCCTGAGGATCATCTAGTCCAACCCCCCGGAATGCAGGAATATGCAGCTGGTCCATACAGGGATCGAACCTGCAACCTTGGTGTTATCAGCACCATGGTCTAACCAACTGAGCTATCTTACTGTGGGCCTTAAACGACTGTGCCCTGTAATGGTGGGTCATGGAACTGACCGTAGTGTTATCAAATGCAATATATACTGTAGGTAAAGGGACAAGTGTCCCCTCTTCCCCTAAAAAACAATATGGTTACATTTGATTTCAAAAGAGGAATCTTCTCAAATTCAAGAGAGTCAGAATGCTTGGGATTTATTTAAAAGCACAACAACAGATCTATACTGCAGACCAGGAAAAGTACAATGGTATCTCAATTTTCAAACATCTCTGTTCAAGAGAGTCAGAATGCTTGGGAATTATTTAAAAACACATCAATAGATGTTCAGCTAGAATCTATACTGCAGACCAGGAAAAGTACAATGGTACCTTGGTTTTTGAACATCTCTGTTGACGAACATTTTGGTTTTCGAATGCTGTAAACCCGGAAGTTAGAGCTTTGGTTTTCAGACACACCTCAGAAGTCAAACATGTCATGTCACTTCCGCTGAGTGCAAGTTCCTGAGGCCAACTGCTGGCTGTTGAGCTTTTGGATTTTGAAAGTTCCAGAACTTGAACGGTCTTCCGGAACAGATTACGTTCGAAAACCAAGGTACCGTGCGAGCAAGGCAAACAGGATGCCAGTGTGATTAAAGAACAGAGATAAGGAAGCTACTAAATGCAAGAAGGCTTTCCTCAGAATTACAGAATTGTAGAGTTGGAAGGGAAACGTCTAGTGCAACCCCTTGCAATGCAGGAATCTCAGCTAAAGCATCCATGAGAGTTGGTCATCCAACTTCTGCTTAAAAACCTCAAAGGAAAGAACCTCCAAGGAACCTCCACAACCTCCTGAGCAAGGCCGTTCCACTGTCAAAGAGCTCTTACTGTCAGAAAGTTTTTCTGCATGTTTAGTTGGAATCTCCAACTAAAAAACTGATGTTTCATCCAAATGAGAACATAAAGGAGCACAAACGAAGGGATACTGAAAATGATTCTGAGAAGGACGTTGCTAAAAACATTAAGACTAACAACACTGTTGGGACATGTTTAGAAACCATGCAGCCAGACTGTATGATTGTTCCAAAATCATTGTTCCAAAATCCTCACTTGGGCAATACATTTGGGGGACCAACCAATATATGCAGTAGCCAACAAGATTTTCACATAGAACCCCCCACATTCACCTGAGCAGGAAGGCCAGACCAACTGACACTCTTAGCTTTTAGACAAATCAAGACAGCCAAAAATGGGATTGTAGTATAAAGGAAAACATTTGCACCTGCCTTAACAACTTCCACACCACCTTAGAGACTGCACCTCAACTCGTAATGTGCACAACTCACACAAATGTTCATAGGAATTACATGTGTACATCAAAGAGAAAAACAGAGCCATTAAACCCATAATATTGTGTCAATACAGTAAATCACTGTAATTACTGCAATTATAAGTCTGTTCATGTGATTTATCCTTCAGGAATGCATAGCAGAATGCCTATCATCTAAATCTCAGTTGTCTGAAAGAATGTGCTTTTTGTATTTATTTATTAATTTTTTTGTCACAAATGTTTTATTTTTGGGCGGGAGTCCCAAATACAATTAGGCTGCAATTCTATACACCATTTATTAGGAGAAAACTACTGAACACAGTGCTTACTGATGAGTAAACATGCTTGTTGTTTACTCATATGAACATTTAGTTTCCCCACAAATCTTATTGTGAAAAGTGTGTGTGTGTGCAAATACACTGTACTGTATTAAAAGGGACCGTTTTCCAGCTGATTCACCATGCTCAAAATCAGACGTCTTCAAATCTTCATATGCATATCCAAATACCCCAAGTACATAAAACACACACTTATCTATATTTTTGTACAGATACACTAAAATGTAACCTCCTTGTCTTAATCTTGACCACTAGATCCTTATTTCAATAAAGCGAAAGCTTCATTTTGTAGCAGTAACTTATGCAGTGACATGCATTGCAATATCTGGAGGAGGATGTCAAGCAGTGGCCGATGAGGAAAGAGAATGAAAATGACTTAATGCTCTGAATGATGTTCAGAGATCAGGGGAACATCCATTCTCCCTACTGAAACCAATAGCAGTCTGGCATGACCCAGTGATGGTTTTGGCCTGCACTGGCTATTCTAGGCTACAACAGAAATGCATTGTGTTGCATAACTAGAGATGGAGGACCTGCGACTCTCAAAATAGATTCATCAGCCCCAGAGAGCATAGCCTGTGAAGAAGGGCAAGGGAATGAAATCCAACCACATCTGGAGGGCAACACATTGGTTACCGCTGATCTGGAGGGGCACACGTTCCCTACACCATATAGTCTGGGCCTTTCCCCAGTCCTAGTTCTTGCTTTGCCCTCATGGCCAGTAGGTGTACAGACCCTTTCTCCACCCTTGGTGGGAAATGGTTTATCCAGTAGAGCCACACAACACTGCATTCCTCTGTAGGGTACAGTGATTGCCAGTTATCAGTATGGGTACATGGGTATAGGGTACAGTTATCAGTATGACCCATCAAGTATAGGAGCTAACTCCTAGGGGCAGAGGTTTCTCCGTTTCCCCTCCCCAATGAAATGTGGAGGGCCCTAAAGTTAATGGGCATTGCCATTCAAATGGTGTGGGTGTGCCCCATCATGTGATCAATTATACAAGGTAGGGCCTACCTGCCCCCCAATATTTTATTCAAGTCAGCACCCCTGCCATCAAGCATTCACATTTTCCTATTTCTTGGTGTCTCTATCAGTGATGTTGGAGATAATAGACTTTTGTGCACCTGCATGCCAAATTCCATTCTGCAAAAGAGGATGGGGTAGATTCAGGCAGATAAAGGCAACTAAGCATTCAAACCTGGACACTGCAAAACAACCACAAAGAAAGAATCAGAAATTGCTGCCTGCAGCCTAGAGAATAACCTGTAAACAGTAAATATCAAAGGAAAGCAGTTGGCACCTGAGTGTCAACAACTGTATCTGAAAAAAACAAACATCTTTGCGTGCACAGAAATATTTACTACAGCAATGCACAACCTTTCATTCATAAAAAGGCTTCAGCAACAAACCACATCAACAGTATGTCATGAAAGCCAATGAAATACACAGGACAACGGCTTTCAACTTTAAAAGTCTCTGGATTCACATTTAATTCCAATATATAATGTTATGTATTTAACATTTGTTAGTAAACACAGTATATTTTACTTTGATTACATTATGCACTGTATTTCATTGAGAACTGTCTTTCTCTTTTCTTCTTTCTACCCTCCTAAACCAAAATGAAGACATGATACGTGATCTGGAAAAAGAGTCCCAACTTTATTCAACAACAAGACGTATATGCATTAATAATTGGCTAATTTCTGTAAGACAAATACAGGCACCACCTAAGCAAGCAATAAACAGCATGGCACCTTTCAGAAATTAGTGGACTCCTACTCCCATCAGGCCCTGTCCAATGGCCAGGGTTGTTGAGAGTATAACAACATCAGGAGAGCACAACCTTGGCTACTCATGACCTCAGCAATGGCAGACTTCTGGGAGGATTGAAATGCCCTGCAGAGTTGGAGGAGGGTTCAGCTCACAGGAGTTGGGATACACAGGAATTCCAAAGAAAGATGCCCAAACCACCAGAATGATAAGGTCTAGCAATTTGTTAAAGGAGGGTACAAACTTACAGCAAAGGTGCAACGACTTTCTCCTTGTCCCTGCTCACAGCATTCCGTGGGACAGGCAACACAACAAAGAGATGTCTTGCCTGCACCCAAGTAAATATACACACAATCTTTAGAGGCCCAGGCAGGCTACGTCACATAGGAACCCAGGTGACTAGTATTAACCATTGCCTGGGATCCCTTGGAACACAATTAGCTGGCATTAGCCATTACTTCCCCCTCTAGCTATGCCTGGGGTCTGTGGATACATCAAGGCATGTGAAACACATACGAGCTCAGTGCTGCAGATGCTACCAATTAGGTACAGGTCATCATGACCATCAACATGCTGCAAGCAGCGCTTCCAAAGCAGCTCACCATCTGGGTCACCACAGAGGACCTCCCATTATTCTCTGCTAGGGGACACCATTTTAGCTTGAGATGTCTGATCAAGGCAGTAGAAGATGATGCACACCTTGCTTCACCTGACCATCATAAAGGCATACTGAGACCTATATCTGATCCAGGCCACCCACATTACCTAGCTTTCAATGAGCCAACCCATCCACAGCCCAAGAGGACCACTCATTCCATCCTGTTGAGCAGAGCAGCTATATGCAATTAGGATGGTGCCCCTCAGGGGCCTCAGAGTGCTCACCGGAGTATTATCTTCAGTCTCTGGTGACTATGTTGGAAGAGTGGCTTGCCTGGTGGGATAGAGTCATGGCAATAGCCTCACAGCAGCAGTGTCACTTATGGGGAGGAGCAAATTGCTGGTGAGGTCAGGTCTGCACTGGCAGATAGGCAAGAGTGCTGGATTGACTCGGTTATGCAGTCTCCTCCACTCCTCATTGGGAAACTAGTCAATTGCACTCTGTTTCAGAGGTATGTGGTAGCAACACTCTGCAGCAAGAAAAAGGCCAAAAGGGTTGGGTGGAGCTGCCTTGTAAAGGCCCTCCCTTTGCCCTCCCATTGGACAATCCCCCCACTTTTGAGTGGTCTCTTTCCGGCCTAAAGGCAGCTGAGCACCAGAAGATGAAATATACTCAGAGTCTTGTAGTGATTTCATGCTCTCTATTGCAGCTTGTAAAACAGTGATTGAATTGCCCCCAAACCTCAGGCTTTTATATACATTATTTACCCAATGAGTTCCATCTGATTGGCTGATTCTGCTTCCCTCCTGAAGCCTAATTGGTCTTTTCCTGCAGGCCAATCATTTGTTGCATTCTACGATCCTACCAGCCTAAAAGGCTAATCAACTTCCTCCTGGAGCCTGATTGGTCTTTTCCTGCAAGCCAATCAGTTGTTGCATTCTAGGATCCTACTTGCCTATTGTTCTAGGATCCAAGCTTAGTACATAACAGAAGAGCTCCCTTCACTCTGTCCATCTTTTCATCTCTCTTTCCCCCTTCTTTCTTGCCCTTTATCCAAAAGACTCCTCATCTAATATCTGGTAATAATAAAGTAGTTTTTGATAATAATCAGCACTGTGCTGAACATTTCTTTTTATCATTTTCTATCAATTAATGAGGAAAGAAATTATGCTCAAAATTATTAAAGAGGAAGGAAAATGTCTTATGGGTGAAGTGCTGGGTTTTTAGCTGACCTCACTTTTGAGATGTTCAGAGGGTGCTCTAACAAGACCATACTGGGAAGAGCATTCCACAAGTGCAAAGCCCCAAATTAAAAGGACATATCCTTTGTTGTCACCCTCCAACCCTCCATCAAGGGAGGGGACAGAGGAGCACCTCTGATGAAGATCAAAGGGTCTAAGTAGGGTCTTTGGGGAAGAGGTGCTTCAAAGGAAAGGCTACCCTCCATAAAACTGCCTGAAGGTGTGCAATTGTTTGCTGCATTCCTGCTTGTAGGGATCTGTGGCATTCTGTGTGGATAGTGTGCATGCACAGGCTTAAGTCACCATAGTTTGTGGAGCAACAGGATGGGGACGGCATTGAAAAATATTTGCCAGCATCCTTGTATGCAGGTATCCTTCCTGCACTCTTAAGGGGACCCACATAAGGACCTTTTATATATACAAACAGAGATCTTGCTTATGTTGTCAATACCATGCAGACTGATAAGCAAACCAATTAATACACATAGCATTTTACACACCCACCCACACCCTACTCAGAATATTGTATATTGGAATTAATGACCTTATCCTTTGGAGCTCTTCCATGGCAACCAATTGTGGCAGCCTTCAAAAGTGTTTGATATTTCAACAGTAGAGCAAAGAGAAGGAATGATGCAGCAATTATTTTATGCCTTGTGCAAGGATGAGACCTATTTAATGTATTGTGCAAGTGGTTATTTACTGCACTGTGCAAACATCTACGGTGCATCTGAAGTGCACTTTTGATCTGGTCTTTCCAATACAACCCACAGCCAACATCTTTGATCTCCAAGTTAGTGATCTAATCTGCTGTATAACTTAGCTTTTATTGATCTGTTCTCATGCTAAGCAAATCAAGTCTCACTTTTATGGGACAGATTGAAAAAAGATAGTAAAACTGCCTCCAAGACTGCAGTTTAAATCTGTGCAATAACAGGGGAAGCCAGAGATAAGACTTTTATTGCACTGCCAAACTTCACATGAACCCCAAGTGTCATTAAAAGGCATGTGTCATTTGCCACATATATTTATTTTACTAGATAACTTGGTTACCACCCATTTAGAAGCAAAATAGTCTATGCTTTTTTGTTTTGGAATCTATCATTGGCATCAAATATACATTCAAGGTAATAACATTCCTGTGGTCTGTCATACAAACTACATATTGTCTGTCTAAGTACACAGTTTAATTTATTTACAGGAGTTTTTTAAAAATTGGGATTGAAAACACAGCTGTGCATTTTACTGATTTGTTTTAACCAACTGCTGAATTGACTCAACCATGAGATCTTATGAAATGGTTTAATCTACCACAGTGCAAAGGTGGAACCCAATTCTGGCAAAATGGAACAGAGATGTCACTGTATCCAACATTTGACGTCTGCTTACCATTAGAGGGAAATGGCACAGGGTTCCTAACTCTGGTGCCAGTCAAGAGACACTGAGCCACAATTCAGGGCACACTCAAGCACTGTTCAGGCATTGTTCTTCCACACTTTCAAAGAACACATGGCAAGTGAGTAGGGCTGCCACTGCCCCCAATGTCCTCTCTCCTTCAGGCTGCAAGCTCAAGCTTTTGGTTTGTTTCTTTTTTGCTGGAAGGTGTGAAGTGGAATTCTTCATGCATTCAGTTGATCAGCTGGTACCTCTACTGGATTTGAATTGCTTTTCTGTATGTGCTTGCATAGATTAGATAGATAGATAGATAGATAGATAGATAGATAGATAGAGAGAGAGAGAGAGATGAGAGATAGATAGATAGATAGATAGATAGATGATAGATAGATAGATAGATAGATAGATAGATAGATAGATAGATAGATGATATAGATAGATGATAGATAATTTCACAGTTTAGAGATGTGATATAGAAATGCTTTTAAATAAGTAAATACACAAATAAATAAGTGTGGTTATTTAAATACTTTATAGATACAATTATTTAACTGTTTTAATATATGTTACTCATTTTATTATACTGTAAATTGCTTCAGCATTCCCCCTGAAAAGTTATTCAAAAATGAAATAAATTGTAGTCATCATAAGACTTAGAAACTTCTGAACCCACCATGACTGGGATTCCCCATTATGGGAAGGATTTGACATGCATTCAACCCTTCTGCAAGCATGCATGGATCTGTCAATTTCCCTTTCTCCTAATTTCTCATTTTTTCTGCTCTTAAGTTTAGTATTTTGAATTTCCACATCAGTATGTGTTTGTATACAGACAGACAGACAGACAGACAGACAGACATACCTATCTCCTCATGAAGAGTTAAAAGCATTTTAGTGTGCTTTTTTTAATTCACACATTTTTGTCTACTCAGGCACATTTATGCAAGCAATCCCCCTGCTGTATAATGCCTTTTTGGATGTTATTTCAACCATTTCATGCATTTTAACACACACCTTTCCATAATGTATGCATTTTTGTGCACATGATTTCGTTGCATAGAAGCCAACTCCTTTGGGCCAAGGTCCCTTTGCTCCCCCCCATGAAATATTTGAGGGGGCTATCCTCCCAAGCTGATGGGCATTGCCATTCAAATGGTGTGCGTGCAGCGCATCATGTGACTGATTATGTGGGATGGGGCTTACTCACCCCCCACCCTAGTTTTTATTCTGTTGGCACCCCTGTCATTAGGGACCTGCACTACAACACCCAGAGAAGTGTCAGCTTTCATGGATAGCTGTGTTTTGCTTTGCATGTTGTTTCAGGAAGTGTGCGTGAGGTAAAGGTAAAGGGACCCGTGACCATTAGGTCCAGTCGTGGCCGACTCTGGGGTTGCAGCGCTCATCTTGCTTTATTGGCCGAGGGAGCCGGCGTACAGCTTCCGGGGCATGTGGCCAGCATGACTAAGCTGCTTCTGGAGAACCAGAGCAGTGCACGGAAACACCGTTTACCTTCCTGCCAGAGCAGTACCTCTTTATCTACTTGCACTTTGATGTGCTTTCGAACTGCTAGGTGGGCAGGAGCTGGGACTGAGCAATGGGAGCTCACTCCATTGCAGGGATTCGAACCGCCAACCTTCTGATCGGCAAGTCCTAGGCTCTGTGGTTTAACCCACAGCGCCACCCGCGTCCCTGTGCGTGAGGTAGATTTGCATTAAAGCATTAACCAAGCCGAATTTCCCCCCATCCCTACCTTCTACTGAATGCATAAAGGCCTGCCGCTGTAGCCAGTGAAAATGAGGACTCTGGAGCAGAGTGAGGATGCCCAGCCCTGTTCTTCCTACCACATGTTCCCAGATAGATGCCTGAATAGGGTCTCACATACACATGCTATGATTTCACAGACTTTGGTAAGGTTGAAGCAACTGGGCTGAACCTAAAATGGCTGGCCTACCAAAACTCCAACCATTAAATTTGAAATTTCCTTACTCCATTTCATGTTGATGAAGATTTTTCTTGAAAAAGACACACACATACACATGTACGTATGCAATACGGAATTATTATTATTATCATTATTTTGCTGCACTGGGCTGTCAGAAGAAATACGAGAAGATTAATTCGTATACACCCTCCACTCTTCCATCATGCTTCAGAATATGTGGGTCTGTCATGCGAAATGCTATTACATTACTGAGCAAGAAGGAAAATAACTGTGGACAAAGTATTGTGTCTCAGCTTGATGTTATTAAGAGTAGTTTTGCTTCAGAGGGTTCCCTATTGTGGCATTTTTCCTATTGTGCAGTAGCAAGAAAGACCTGATGACTATACCGAGAGCGTATGATACATTCAGGAGGCAATGCTTTTAGTTCCCATGCTCAGAACAATAGTAACTGAGAAAATTCCTGTAAATTGATTGCCTACAATTTTGGGGGGGATTTCATATCTCAGAGCCAAACAAAGACTGTAGATGACACCTGACAATTTACATGTCTATCCAGTTAGATTATTATGACGGGGGAAAAATATTTTAAAAGCCCTCTGTTTTTGTTACTCGAGCGAGGAGAGCAATTGGCTTCAAAATGTCTTCTGTGCCAGAAAGTTTTGTACTATTTGGTGTATTTTAAAAGCCTGATCCTGAAATGTACTGAGTGCTTCCTGCACCCAAAGAAGTTCCAGTTCTTTTGTTAAAGATGCAACAAAGGGAACAAAAATGCATTCATTAATAGTGACTTTAAAGGATATGGTGCATCTGTAGGGACCAAGAGTAGTGTATCTTTAAATGTTATGGCCACAGTCCATTGAGTTCCTGCATGAGCCTTATTTAAATTAAGGGAGAACACAGGCATATATCTTAGATGATGTAAGTGTCTTGGACACACATACAGTGACCTGAGAACAACTGACTCAGTAACCAAAGACTATGTGCTCAAAGTTAAAGCCAAGTCCGACACAGTAAAAACATTACATCTGTCTTACTGGACTTTCACAAGACTTTATTTGATCTGCAGTCTGGCAGAAATTTAGTTCGACCCAGAAACTCTGGCGTAGCAGATCTTCCTAGGGCACAGTGCTGAATCTGTGGTCCTGTGAGGCTGCTGAGCAGTTCAGAATCTTAAATCTCTCTCAAGGTCCTTCCTCACGAAGCAGCAGATTATAGCTGAAGGGCTTGCTGATGTGGTCAACTGGGCCATTTTTGCATGTGATTTGTGTGTGACATATAAGGGCATCTTTGAGAAGCAGCTTCCTGTCCTTCTGTAATCTCTCTCGATTCAGTGGGGCAGCACCTACTTTTTGGAAATCCCTACCCATTGATAGTAGACAAGCACCGTCATTGTATTGTTTTTGGCACCAACTAATTTTTTTTGGGTAAGCCTATCCATGTAATTTTAATGTGTTAACCCTATTTTGTTATGTTTACCTAAAAGACTGTCTCACCCCTAAACCCAGTTGATCACTACACTCTACCATCTTCTCAGGAGGTCCCTTCCAAGCAATGTAGGAACCTGGCCTTTAGTGGGTGGCACCCACCTCCCTCCCATCATATATTAAACAGCTCCCACCTCTGTTGCTTTTTGGCACCTACTGCAGATCTAAACCACTGAGTCTCTTGGATTTGTTGATCAGAAGGTCAGCGGTTCGAATCCCCATGACAGGGTGAGGTCCTGTTGCTCAGTCCCAGCTCCTGCCAACCTAGCCGTTCGGAAGCACACCAGTGCAAGTAGATAAATAGGTACCGCTCCGGCAGGAAGGTAAATGGTGTTTCTGTGTGCTGCTCTGGTTTCAGTGTTCTGTTGCGCCATATGGACATATGTATCCTGGTCTGCATCTGCACTGAAACTATTATAATTGGTTTTATATATGGAATGGTTGTTAATTGTTTAATATGTTTTTAATTGTTTTTACATTTATTTTATGGCAAAGCATGGGTACAAAATGTAATTAAAGAAATAATAATAAACAATGTATGTTTTACAACTGTCAATTTTATCTATATAGTGATGTATAAATATATATCAACTCGTTTTTAACATTTGATTTTATGGGCGTTTGGATAATATTTTATGTCATTTTATTCACACTGATTGATCACATACACACACACACACACATGTGCACACAGGCTGCAAATCTCTACCCACTTACCTGAGAACAAACCCCATTGGACTAAAAAGGAATAAAACTTCTGGTAAGACTATGGTACATTTGCTTGATTCTGAACGCTGAGGAGACTTTTCTGAGGAGTTTTAACTACCTGAGGATGTACATATACACAACACACAGATAAACAGCAAGGGATATGGGATGTGAATCTGAAGTGAAAGTGGAAATTGGTGGATAGTCCTGCTTCCCCACTTTAGGATTGCAGTCCTCACACCATATTGATGCAATAGAGATTTTTTTTTACATCAAATTTAATTAAAAACAAATATTCCTGTTTAAAACTATGGTTTGGTAGCATGGCTTGAAGCCGGAATAGGAAGACAGAAATCACCTGCATTGGTGCCCTTTGTGCACAGAATAAAGGTATTTTAAAAGAGAGTGGAAATAGTAGACAGTGCATGTCCATAGTTGGAATAGCTCTCTAAAAGGACAGAGAGACAGAGCAGCGCTTCCTCAAATAACTTCTTTGAAAATGTGTCTCTGAATGCAGTTGGCGTTAGGGGTTAACTTGCTGGAGCTACTGAATTTAGGAAGCCCAACCTTTCAATATACCATGGCCATCAATACCTTGCAGACCATTATTCTCCCATCCGGGAGGTGTCAATAAGGCTAATAAGACAGACATCCAGTCTATGCAGGGCCACAAGATACAGACATTGGATATCTTCCCTACTGGTGGCTCTAAGTCTTGGGGTCATGACCTCCGGGTAGGCAGTGAAGCTGTTGTCAGGGTGTTGCAAACACCACTGAGACACCGTAAGCCTTCACACGTATATATTTTCCTTTGTAAAGGTTTTATAGGTGGTTGAGAAGATTACCTTGAGAATGTCAAAGGCTGCAGTTATAGGAGTTAATGACTAGATGGAAACACAGCCTATGCTAGAGGTTACAAAACTGCTAACTTACAAGGCAAGCCTAACCATTCCTACTCAGAAGTAAGCGCTATCAAATTCAGTGGAACTTACTCCAGGGTAAGTGAGGTTAGGACCGCAGATTGCCATTTTCTTTTCGCTGCAAGACAGTTCCCTGCACCATGGGGCAATGCCTCACTAAAATCAAGAGAAGTCTACAGAATCAGAGGAAAGTGGTGCTTTGCTTTGTGTACAAGGGTTTAAATATGTGCACTGTTCTCTTAAATACAAATTGGCCTCCAGAATGCCCTTTCTCCTTTTTCCCCTAAGGGGACCATGTTTACAAACCAAAACCTTTATGGATCCTTAATCCAATATGCAAGTTTCAACAGATGCTAGATTTAAGATAAGACTCAGATCCAAAGGAAATTTTGCCCGGGAAGCCCCAATTAGACTGAACACAATAAACTGAAGTCCTATTCCTACTTACCCAAGAGTAAGCCTCACTAAAATCAGCAGGGCTTACTCTCAAGTAGTCACTACAAATTGGAACTCCCTCTTGACATCAGGAAAGCACCTTCACTGTACTTTTTTTTTTTAAAAAAAAAAATAGGAGTTACACAGGCTTTAAATAGCTTTTAAAAAATGAATTAGTTTTTGAATGTTTTAAAACATCTGTTTTAACTGACTTTAATTAACAAATTCAAAATTAATATATTTGTAAATCACTTTCTGGGTTTATTACAGTCAAATAGCATATACTGTACATTTTGTTAAATAAAAAGAAATATAAGCTCTATGACTGTGTGATTTTAGGGAGATCTAGAAGTTTGTTCTAAAAAATTGTAAGTCATGTGGCCCTAAACCAAAACAGTAACATTAGACAGTCTTGGTAAATCACCATTTTCACTGAAATGCTGACCATTGTGCACTCTTACTCTTTCTCATTTTTCCTATCTGTAAAATAGAAATAGTAGTGATTTACCACACACAATGGTTATATCACGAGCGCTGCAAATCCCTTATTGTGTTTAAATGTTCTATATGTGTTATTTCATAATATTTTCTTCTTCATTAATTATGTTCTCATTAAGCCAAAAGAAATCATGCAGCCCCTCTTATACTGCTATGCTATCATCTAAACATTGCTTCAAAAGTGTGTGTGGGGGGGAAGGCTAACTCGAAATGAGTCTGTCTTGGAGTCTTAAATAAATAGCGAGCTCAGTATAATGTTCACATCACAAAACCACTGCACTTCATTCTGCCTTGATTGATGGTCACTGTTTAGCTTCGACTCAGAGTTGAGCCAGCCCTGGGACTTTATTGCCTCCCATTCTAGTAAGGGTGGTCTCGTCAGTTCAGTGTGGAGGTCAGTAGTAGGGCAGGGAGAGCACTAATTTCACCGTGAAACAGACCTGCGCTTTTGCATGCACTCTTGTGATGTGTTCAGCCCAGGAATATTTGCTCCAAACATATCTTCTTTCAAGAGCAGTTCGAAGCATTATATCTATATCTATATCTATATCTATATCTATATCTATATCTCTATCTCTATATCTATATCTATATCTATATCTATATCTATATCTATATCTATATCTATATCTATATCTATATCTATATCTATATCTATATATCTATCATCTATCATCTATCTATATCTATCTATCTATCTATCTATCTATCTATCTATATCTATCTATCTATATATATATATATAATTTTTCCTTAAACACATTTCCCAACAATACATAGACCAGCATATAAACCTTTTTTGCTCTGCCGAGCTTGCAACTTCCCTCCTTCCCTTCAACTGCTATCCCATGTCAAATCCAATCGCTTTGGATTGGATTGGATTCGAAGCATTATATCTAGCTGCCCTGAAGAAACAACAATTTTAAAATGTAAGATAGGACTGGGGCCATAGCTAGAATATCCACATTTCATTGGATTAAAATAATCAGCAAAGAATTGAATAAGTTTTTAGGGGTGAACACTCCACAGTCACCCCACCTCTCTCAGCCTAATCTACACCTTACATTTAATGCACATCCAACACACATTTAAAGCACATACTTATAGAATCATATAATTGTAGAGTTGGAAAGGACCCCAAGGCAATGCAGGAATCTCAACTAAAGCATCTATGGCAGATGGACCTCTGCATAAAAACCTCCAATGAAGGAGAGTCCAACACCTTCCAAAGGAAACCGTCCCACTGTCAAATAGCTCTTGTTGTTGTTGTTGTTTAGTCGCTTAGTCGTGTCCGACTCTTCGTGACCCCATGGACCAGAGCACACCAGGCACTCCTGTCTTCCACTGACACCCGCAGTTTGGTCAAACTCATGTTTGTAGCTTCGAGAACACTGTCCAACCATCTCGTCCTCTGTCGTCCCCTTCTCCTTGTGCCCTCCATCTTTCCCAACATCAGGGTCTTTTCCAGGGAGTCTTCTCTTCTCATCTCATGAGATGGCCAAAGTCCAGATAGCTCTTACTGTCAGACAATTCTTCCTGATGTTTAGTCAAAATCTCCTTTCTTGTAACTTGAAGCCATTGGTTTGGGTGCTACCCTCTGGAGCAGAAGAAAACATATTCCACGTGACAGCCCTTGAGGTATTTGAAGATGGCCATCATATCTCTTCTCAGTCTCTTCTTCTCTAGACTAAACACACATAGCTCCTTCAACTGCTCCTCATAAGTGCCCCTATGAAAGTTTAGAGGAGCTTACGGTATTACAAGAGCAACATAATGTCCTGTGTTCTGAAAGCACTGCATGTCTGAAATGTGGCTATATTGTTCCCTGCTGGACTCTTTGATGCCATGCTGCTACTCTTGGGGAAGCATCAGAGCTCAGTTGTAGAACACCTTGCAACATTCCAAAGAAAGTCCGCAGGTTCAGTCATCCATATCCGAAGGTGGGAAAATGTCTTGCTTGAAACACTGGAGGACTGCTGCCAGACAAATAGATCTATTGTCTGATTCTGTATCAAAGCAGCAGCAGCTTATGTTCATTACAAGTCTACTGAATCAAAATGCAGACAAGTGATGGTAAATATACCTGCCTTAGACTGTGTTCTCAAACATGGCTCCATGGACCATGAGTGGTCCTCTAGATTCATTCAGGTGGTCCATGGCATGTCCACATTAAATATTCCTAATGTGCAATATAATAAAAAAGAAGCAATGAAAATACCAGTGGCCGGGGGGGGGGCATAAAGCATCCAGCACAGCACATTACAATTGCTACAGAAAGAAAAATATTTCAGTGGTCCACTAATACTACCAGCAATTTTCAAATGGTCCATGAGATGGAGTTTGGGAACTAATGTAATGGACAATACTGGGTAAAAGAGACAAATAGACTGACCTGCTATGGCAGCTTCATATGATGCTGCGAAGAATGAGCTAGATTAAATATGTTCCAATGCAGATTGCTGGAGGGCAGGGAGCGAGGAATCCATAATACCTCTTGACGTGCTACTTCTCTTTCTGCCAAAGCCAACTAAAATCAGTAGAAAACACTGTTTAATTTGCACCAGAGCACAGCCCTGGCATCTGTTTCCCAAACTAAAGCTTCAACAGATGAAGTCAAAATTAATTAAAGTGACCCCCTTGGCATCTCCAGAATGTATTTCCCTTACTGTTAAAGTAAGTTATCCTCTTAATTCAGGAATGAGAGGAAAGGCTTCCAGAAGATTTTGTCCTGCCGGTTCTTTTTCAAAAAATTAAGCACAGGTGAAAACATGTGGAGATAAAGGTCAGAGAAGATGAAAAAGTATAGCATAAAAAGCTAATTTCAGAATGAATGGTAGTTTGGAGTTTTTTATGGGGGGGTAGGAATTGGATTATTATATGTGTTTCTCATATATTTATCGCTAGATATAGATAAGTGGAAATAGTGTTCATGTATCCTGATTTTTTATTTTTTATTTATTTGGCTTTTAGTTGCTTTACTTATAACAATGTTTGAGAGATACTGTTGTTAAACTGACTTCCTACAAAGTATAATTATCGTAATTCATATTATTTGGTTTTGAATGCCTAATTTGTATTGTATTTCTTTTACTGATTCTTTTTGGTTTCCATATGTAAACAGGTGAAAGAGTTCTGCTGAACTATGAAGCTGTATATAAATAAATAATAAATTTCCCAATTTCTTCTACCCTATGAAAAATCCTCAAGACAGATTCTAACAACAACATCCAAAATCCAGTTACAGATAGAGACAGAGACCTGGTCTGAACAAAGACATTGGATTCTTATCTCATTATACATGACAAAGCCATTTTTCACCTTCTCACCCCTTGGTTTTTCCTGTAAGACCTATTGCAGTCGTTAAGAGTCGTCAACAGGCTCATCACAGCTATCTGCCAATCACCCAATCCCACCACCCTTCTGAGTAATACCCCTCCCCACTTTCTCACTATATAGAAGGGTCTGGTGACTTCTGTTTCAGTGTATCTGAAGAAGTGTGCATGCACACGAAAGCTCATACCAAGAACTAACTTAGTTGGTCTTTAAGGTGCTACTGGAAGGATTTTTTTTATTTTATCCAAAATCCAGTAATACTGAAACAGAATATTGGTACAGATGCATGAAACCCCATCAAAGGATTTGTTTATTTATTACCAGTAGTTTGATGGGCCAACTCTCCCAACTCAACTCACAATGTATTTAAAACACAGAATTCATAATAGGATGACCACACTGTATAAAATCACAATGAAGAAAATGAAAACATCCAAAAGCATTATACCAGTAGCAGTTGAAACAAGATGAATCATATAAAACATAGCATATATATTTAAATAAAAAAGAGGAGAGGTTTTTTTAAACACACACACACACACGCACACACACACACACACACACACACAATTACTTAGCAAGCACAAAAATAAGCATGAAATGCAGCTTCAAACAGAAAAAGCCCCGCTTAAAAATGTCTATGTCAGAGTCAATACCTACATGCCTACCTGAAGCCACCAAAAAGCATTTAACGGAAATATAAATTTATGTTAATTAAAAGTTGCAATGACTCTTTGGCGATCAATTTCCAGATTTGGAATGCCAACCCCCAAAGGGGATCTCTGTCTCTGGTAGCCAACTACCTCATTTCTGTAAATTTCCATATCTGTATTTGTTTTATTTATTTATTTGAAAAGTTCTTATGAAAATTCATTGCCATTTTAGTGTAAATTTCTCCTAATGTACACTTTTTTTTCAGGCAAATTTCCCCAATATACACAGATTTACATGCAATTTTGCCCAAAATGCTTTTTTTTTTTTTTTGCAAAGCCATTCCCTCTAATAAAGAAAAATTTTAATGCACAATATTAACCCTTGTATTTGCATTCTTTGCACACATTAGAGAAGTGCATTGCAAATTCAGAAATCTGTGAATTTCAAAGGGTGGCTGTGTTTTGGTTCTCACGTTGTTGTTATTTGGTAGATTTAGGTAGGTCCACTTTTAAATGCATATTGAATCTAATTTCTCTATCATCCCTAACTGTGTTCTGTTTTCTCTAGTGTCCGTGCACACATTCATCTGCAGATTTCTTTAATACATTTCCCCAAAACGAATAAATATACCATAATTTTGATTTCAAACTTTATTTGCATATACTTGTGCACAGGATTAAAAATGAGCCAAACTATTATTCTCCTAAATGGAAGACTTTCAGTGGAAGATGTTGTTCTACAAAATCTAATATTCTCTTATCAGATGTCCTTTAATCTCGAGATCATTGTTACAGGAAGTATATACATGTGAACATTTATTGCTTCTATTTATTGCAAGGCATACTTTGAAAATACTGGTTACTGAATCACAAAAGGTTCCACCCCAAAGATGGATAAGAATCCTAAATGAACACCAACATTTTTCAGTGTATTTGTGCTAGGAAATCAAATAACTGTTCATATGGAGAGACATTGGTATCTATTATTCAAGAAAGGGTTGGGTCTCAATTTTCTTGGGGCCAATAAATAACTTTACAAAGGTGACTGAATCACTTGATTTACATGTGCATATGTTTTTAAAAAAACAAGTAAAAAGAAATGAAGATTTTAGTGAAAACCAGATGCTAAGTCCCAGAGGAATAAATTAAAATAAATGATTTTTGAAATATGAAGGAAAGCAACTCTGTGGATCCATGTGCCTTTCGCATGACACTTTGGTTCTCTTGCTCCTGTAAAAGAATAAACCTTTGCAATGCTGAAGCACCTACTAGAAAAATTTGAATTATTGCTGATGAGAAATGATCAAGAAGACAACAGAGCACGACCTTTCTTTGTGAAAGTAAGGACTGTATCTCCAGACCTTTGGAAACAAAGCATAAGATTCTATGAATTAGAACCATATGCAGAGAAAAAACAAGTCGCCGGAGTAAACATTGGTTGATGTTCATAGTGAAGATCAAAAGCGCTCATAAAACCATCTTCTACAAAAGAATCTGGGGTTAAGATCAAATCAGAAAGTTAACTTCTGCTCCACTATGCGGTTATTGGGGGATGGGATTGGGGGCGGGTTAAAGCAGCAGTTATTCTGCTGAGCAGAGGCTATGTGGAGCTATGTAGAGCTGGTTCTTACCCTTTCATTAGAGTTTTTTTAACAGAGGTTGGATGGTTATGTGTCAGAGAGCCAAAAGCTGTGGTTCCTGCATTACAGGGGGTTAGACTAGAGGACCCTAGGGGTCACTTCGAATTCTACAATTCTGTGAAATGTCTCCTAGCAATCATGTGAAGATAGATTAGTGTTCAGTGGGCCGCACACACTGTGGAACTGTCAGCCATTTTGTGTGTGTGTGTGTGTGTTTTCAATCTTTTCCTTCCTCCAAGAAGCTCAGTGAAGTCTATTTAGCTTCCTCCTCCCACACACCATTTTTTGCTCACAACAATCCTGTGAGACAGGCTCCTCCAACTAGATGATCTGGATTATGATCATCATCCCTGATCATTGGCCATACAGTCGTACCTCGGGTTACAGACGCTTCAGGTTACAGACTCCACTAACCCAGAAATAGTACCTTGGGTTAAGAACTTTGCTTCAGGATGAGAACAGAAATTGTGCAGCAGCAGCGGGAGGCCCCATTAGCTAAAGTGGTACCTCAGGTAAGAACAGTTTCAGGTTATGAATGGACCTCCAGAACGAATTAAGTTCTTAACCCGAGGTACCACTGTACTGGCTGGGGGTGATGGGGGTTGCAGTCTTCAACATTCCAGGTTGAGGAAGCCTGGTGATATCTTGTGAACTTAATGGCAGAATGAACATTTCAACCTTTGTCTCTGTTGTCTCTGTTGTCAGACGCTCTAAAGTGATGCAATCTACTCTCTAAGCAGCTTACAGATTAGTCAAGTGTGTGTGACAGTTTCCCTAAAGGTGTGGTGTTTAAGCATTCCCCACATGGTGGTTTACACTCTGACTGCGTCTTGCCCATGGTGGCCCCATCTTGCACCATACATACCTTGTTAAACAGCTATGACTTTGCCCAAAGGATCCTGGGAACTGTGGTGAGTTAAGAGTGCTGAGAGTTGTTAGGAGACCGCTATTCTACTCACAAAGTGGTTTAACAATCAATCCCTCTTCTCAGGGAACTCTGGAAATTGTGGCTCTGTTAGGAAACGAGGGGCCTCCTAACATATCCTGGCACCTCCTAACATATCCTGGCAACATATCAATTACAGTTCCCAGGATCCTTTGGGGGAAGCCATGGCTGTTTAAAGTGATATGATGCTGCTTTAAATGAGTAGCACAAATGGAGCCAGTAAATTGTTCACATGATATTCATTCAATCTTTGACCCTCAATGATGGCCAGTAGGTTAATCTTCCATTTCTGGACTTCTAATTACCAGAACATGTCTGGTATACTCTGCAACACTCCTACAAAACCTGCTTCTGAAGATATGGGTCCACCTCTAGGTCCTTCTGGAATGTATTCAGTATTAGCCACTACACTCATTGCCTATTTGGCAAACATTTGTTGTGGCTGCTTCTCATTAACTTCCAACTCAATGCCAGGTCGTGGATGGAGTTTCCCATGTGTGGCAGACAGTGGGAGGTAATTAATGAAGATACCACTCCTGATTCATCCTAGAAATGTCTCCTGTTGCCATTCTGGAGTGTGTGGGTCTAGGACATGGGTCTAGGACATGAGTAGGCAAACTAAAGCCTGGGGGCTGAATCCGGCCTAATCGCCTTCTAAATCTGGCCCGCAGACAGTCCAGGAATCAGCGTGTTTTTACATGAGTAGAATGTGTCCTTTTATTTAAAATGCATCTCTGGGTTATTTGTGGGGAATAGGAATTCATTCATTTTTTTTTCTTTCAAAATATAGTCCAGCCCCCCACAAGGTCTGAGGGACAGTGGACCGGCCCCCTGATGAAAAAGTTTGCTGACCCCTGGTCTAGGAACATAGGAAGGAACACGGAAGCTGCTTGATAGTGGATCAGGCCATTTTCCCATCTAGCTCTATTCTGCTTACATTGGCCAGCAGTGTCTCTCTGGGATTTCAGATGGGGTTCTCTCCCAGCCTTATCTGGATTGGACCTGGGGCCTCCTACATGAAAAGCAGATGTTCCACCGCTGAGCTACAGTTCTCGCTGCAAAGGAAAGCCTGAGCAGAGCTGCAGGAGAAAACACAGTGAAGCTCAGAGAGCAATCAATTGGCAAAGCCCAGCAAAGTGCTCTTCTCCAGTGGGACTTCTCGCCGCACGGTACATTTCTGGAGTTTCTCCTGCCAGATGGATTCACTAATGTCAGCAAAGACCTGAATGTGTAAAGCCTGTATGCCACACTTGTAATTGCAAATGCCAAGGGCAAACATCCCCTACAGACATTGCTTAATTGTGCCTTTTCTCTCCCAGTGAGAGCGCATGTATGACTGCACCGTAAGAGATCCCAGCACAGAACTTGCTGTGTTCTGAACATACTGCTTCTAGCAGCCTTTTGGGCAATTTCTAGGATTGCTGAAGAATGCTTATGACTAGCCTAGAGGGTGATGTGGAGGAAAACGAGGAAGAAATCCAAGCTGCAGTATGATTTCCCCCCTCCCTGTGAAATTCACCCTTTGTCACAGCAAACAATGGGCAAACCCAACACTGCCGGAAAGGAGAAAATTTAGCTTGCAATCTGTTCAACTTTTACACGCTGATAAATAGAAGGATCCTTGCCTTCCATTTTGGAAGGGAGCACAGTAAACACACTTCCAGCCAGAATGTAAGGTCAATGAAAGCCTTTCCTGCCTCTGGCTTAAAATGACACTTAAGTGCTATGGAAGAAAAGCAAAGGCAATTCTGCCCGCAATACAAACCTGCCTTTCCCCATCTTTTGGATTTGAACGCCACAGATAGCTTTTCGAGTGGAAAATGGTGTCTGTCACGATGCTTCCTGTATTTTCAGCTCTCCGCTTTTGTGCAAGCATAGGAAATTGCTTGGAGTCTAAATAGGACCGTAAGGCTGATGTATAGCTTCTCAAGCTACAACAAAGGACGGTCTGCTTTCAGATTCTGTTCTAGGCCAAAGCAAAGTGCCTTGGCAATAGAACAGGATGAATGGAAACCACAAGGGAGCAAAGAAAACATTTGAACTTGAGCTACTCTCTACCTAAAGTATTAAGATGCTGGGCCAAAGCTCAGCTCAAACTTTTCTCCACTTGATTCACAGAGATTCCTGTCTTTTCCATGCAGCATGATGCCTGCCATCCTAACCTTTCGGTTTTGTTTTTCTTACAATCAAGCAGTATATCAATTTTATGAAATAACATTCATGGAGTTTATTTTCAAATATCCATTCGTTTTTATGCTTATCTCACGTTTTCTCCAAGAAGCTCAATTGTATACTGTAGATTAGACTGAGAATTGTGGTTCTGCCTCAACTACCATCCTCAGTTTATTGTTGTTGTTGTTGTTTAGTCATTTAGTCGTGTCTGACTCTTTGTGACCCCATGGACCAGAGCATGCCAGGCACTCCTGTCTTCCACTGTCTCCCGCAGTTTGGTCAAACTCATGTTGGTAGCTTCAACAACACTGTCCAACCATCTCGTCCTCTGTCGTTCCCTTCTCTTTGTGCCCTCCATCTTTCCCAACATCAGGGTCTTTTCCAGGGAGTCTTCTCTTCTCATGAGGTGGCCAAAGTCTTGGAGCCTCAGCTTCAGGATCTGTCCTTCCAGTGAGCACTCAGGGCTGATTTCCTTAAGAATGGAGAGGCTTGATCTTCTTGCAGTCCATGGGACTCTCAAGAGTCTCCTCCAACACCATAATTCAAAAGCATCAATTCTTCGGCGATCAATTCTTCTTTAAAGTCCAGCTTTCACTTCCATACATCACTACTGGGAAAACCATAGTTTTAACTATGCGGACCTTTGTTGGCAAGGTGATGTCTCTGCTTTTTAAGATGCTGTCTAGGTTTGTTTTTGCTTTTCTCCCAAGAAGCAGGCGTCTTTTAATTTTGTGGCTGCTGTCACCATCTGCAGTGATCATGGAGCCCAAGAAAGTAGAAAAAGTGATTGCCCAGAGTTTCCCAGTGGCAGACTCTCTCCCTGCTGCAATGGCATGTGGAACTGGATTCTGCGAGGGTGTATCTCCGCTCAGCCTTGCCAACCTTCACCAGCCTCTGCCAGCATCACTCTTCCAGCATGGATACCCACCCCCCTTTTCCCCATCAAACGTGTGGGGAAGCAGAAGTGCTGCCAGTGGGAAGCCCCATCTTGCATGTTTGGCACAGCTGCAGCTGCGGCTGTGGCCACTGTACTCCACTAAGCCTCGCCAGTCAGTGGCTGGGATTAGGGTTGCATCCTAAATTCCATGGCTGAGTGGAAATTTGAATCAAGGACTGGCACTCTAATCATTAACATCACACTAGCTCTCCTAGATCATGTCTGGAATGAAGTTGCAAGGGTCAAATCCTTTAAGATCCATCATTAACATCCTTTCAGCTCCCCATAAAAGCTTATATCTTTTCCCAGGTGCCTGACGGATTCTGATTATTTCTGTCGATAGTATGATTTTTTTCCGGCTGAAATTTTTGCTGCTGTTTTACTGGGTCTGCTTTATAGATTACTGTATAACTTATAACATATTGTTCTTTTTTATGTTATGTTATACTTTTGCTCTTAAAATTTTGTACATTGATTAGAGACTCCTTTATGGCAAACAACTAATAAATTGAAATAATAGTAGTAGTAATAATAATAAACTTCACAATATTTTTAATAATAACATATGCGAACAATTCTGCATCATTTTTAATTTACTTTTGTAGGTATATTTATTAATGTATTTATTCTCAAGGTAGAAGTTTAGGGGCTATGGACAGCCTGGAATAAAGAACTGATTTCCAAGCATGTTGTGGATTTTGACATGATTTCTACTGATATGCTGGAATATTTTATCTTTCCCAAAGTGACTACAGTCTATTATGTAATAACACATATACCATATAATAATATACATTTGTACTGCTTATAGAAGTGTGCTATTTACCTGATAGACCAAAATAAGTACTTCAAAGCTGTTAGTCGTTAGGGTAAACATGTATTTTGGCATGCATACTAATTTTGACAACATATACTATTTACCCCATATGCTGTAATTACAATCTATTGTGGAAAACTGTACAAAGACACACTTTCTTTATTTTTATTTTATTTTTGGCAGGGTCATGATGGCTCCTAATGGTTCCTTCAGAGCTGTTATACCTGTCATAGAAGACAGCAGATGCTGAGGTGGTGTTTCAGTCATATTCTGTCATTTTCACTTTCTTCTCTTATGACAAAAGAAGAATCAAATTAGAGTACAATGGCTGACATTAGTATGAAGGAGAAAGGAGGACTTGCATGTCGAGGTTCCCAGGGCCACCCCAATAAATCACACATCACACAAAATTTTTGTTTAAGGTTTTTGGCATAATTTTGGCCACAAATTTATTAAAATACAAAAATGTGAGTGGTTGCTTAGGCATTGGTTGCAACTATCTGCCCCTCCATGGGGGACAGACTGATATTCCGCACGCCTGTGAAAGTCAGAAAAGGGGAATACACTTGGGGGCAGCGACGGAGCAGGGAACCTGCCCTCAGCCCTCTCCAAATGCAACCAGGAGCTCTTGCAATGGCCCAAGCCCCCTGGACAGGGTGGACAAGCAATAGTTAGCCCCTGATTCCTTTAACGGAATCCCTTACAGCAGCAGCATTAGAGGGGCAGGCACAGCCAATCCACGCCCCTCAACCAACCAAACCATAAACCAATGCCTAACCGCAACCTTACAAGTTGTGACAATTTGCTACACAGTAGGCAAAAACCAAATGGCCCCAGCCAATCAGCCAGATGGACAAAATTCCTACCGGGCCCCTGCCCCAAGAGCAGACAACCCCATGACAGGCATAGCAAGGTCAAAGCAAACAACCCAAATTCTAGGGAGGGGGGATGGGCAATCAGATGCACGGGCAAAAAGAGGAAACCCTAGACTCATGCAAAGAGTTTTAGCATTTCTGGCTGTCAATAAACAAATGGCAACATTAACTTCTTCCCAACAACAAGGGAAGCCCAATCGCATCAGTGGCCAACAATCAATTAGCCCGCCCCACAACTTTGGAGTGTCCTGTCAGCCCCAACCGCAACATGTGCTCTCCATGAAGGAGAACACGCTTTGCCATAAAATGCATGTGGAAACAGACATCCATGTTTGTTCAGGCTTCTCAGTACAATAGTGTCAGCTAGTTCATATGCAAACCCTTTTGTTTTCATGAGACTGACAGGCATCCACCATGAACAGCAAACTCAACTTAAGGAACTATACTTGCCTCTCAATATCATTCCCATTCCAGCCACAAGCTTTGTCTTTGGGCTGGTGCATTCACACAAATCAGTACTTGCATTTCCCAGACTCGATTACCATTTCCTTGGCCATGTTTGACTGGCCCAATGAAACAGATTACCACAGATCACTTTCTGTCATCCCAAACCTAATGCTTTCCCATCGAGTCAGCTCAAATAGCTGCTAGACACAAGTGTTGCAGGAATCTGGTGATAGGAGAAGAGGAAGTCACATCTTGGGCCCAGAATGGACTTCTTGAATCCTTATATCTCTCCCTGATCACTGAGGGAATCTCTGCCAGAGGTCCCCCATGGCTCAGGTACATAGCTTCTATCCACCAGAAGCCATGCATTCAATATTGTGGACTTTTCTCCCAGCTGCGATCAAACCGGATCCCTCCCTGTTGAATGTCAGGCACTTGATGAAGACCTTGCTATTCCAGCAGGCATTATAATTCAAACCATACATTTTAAGCACTATGACACTTTTTGCTGGATACTCCTCCAAACAGCCATGACTTCCCCCAAATAATTCTGGGAGCTGTCATTTGTTAAGGGTGTTGAGAGTGATTAGGGTTCCCCGTGAAGCAGAGTTGATTGTTAAACCACTTTCGGAACCAGAGCTCTGGAACAATTGCATGAAGCCATTTTTTATGCTTTTACCACTGTTTTCTGTTGTCTTCAGCACCATATTATTTGACAGATTAATGACTCTTATTTCTTGTTCTGTAAACTGCTTTGAGACCATTTGTGGTGAAAAGCGGTTTATAAATATTGGAAATAAAATAAAATAAACATGCAGGCAATTGACTGGGAACTGAATGTGGAAACTGTCTCTCCTAGGAGAGAGGACCATTGTGATTGAGTTGATGTGAGGTGATGTGAAAGCTTAATTTGTAGTATTAGATTTTTGATGGCTCATTCACAAACAGGCAAGTTATCACTTGATGTTTCAGTACAGAGATGAACAATTCCCAGAAAAAACATACACTAGTTTTTCTTTCTTTCTTAAAAATAATAATAAATGCCACTGTTCAATGAAGCATTTGCTTGTCCTGTCCACAAATGTAATTCAATATGTTTTGGTAGTGGGTCTGACTTTCTTATAAAACTTGTATATCATTCAGATGCTTAGCAGGGACTAGAATAGTTTTACTGAAAATGTGGAACAGTGATGATGGCAGAGTTTTGGGGATGATTTCAGTCTAGTACAAGAACTACTCAATGTGAGATGTTGCTGTTTTAGATTGCCCAAGGAGAAAGAAAAGGCACAGGGTATTAGACGGAAACAAGAGTAAAGAAACAGTATGTATCATCTGATGCTGCTGCATGCATAACAAAGAAATCAGCTCACTGACTATATGAATTCTTATAGGGATGGATGAGTCTGTCAATTTACCCTGACCTTTGATACCTGATATGTATATTTTTCATGACTGTACCATTTTTGCAATTGCAAGTTTTAAAAATTCTTCTAATGCGATATTTTAAATTGTTGTATCATGCCCTGGAACCTTAGAGTGAAGGGCAGGCTAATAATAATAATAATAATAATAATAATAATAATAGCAATATTAATTTAGGTTTCTCTTACTTTCTTATTTTCCATGCTTAAGTTCAGTTTTCCGCCTTTTCCACATCAGTTTCTGTTTTTTAAAAAGCAAGCCCTAATGGAAATTCATTAGCATTTTAGTAAAATTTGACACACACACACACACAGCTTTTGCAGTGTTCTCTTATATTATGTATTTTGTATGTTGTTTGCACACATTACTTGGCTGGAGAACTACATTGCAAAATCTGGAGAAGTGTAAATTTAGAAGGATGCTAGTGTTTCCGTTCTCATATTTATTTGGAAAGTACAGATTTGGCAGGTTCACCTCCTATTGTGAAATTAATTAAATTTTCTCCCCATCTATACTTGCACATAAATAATCCAGCTATTCCCTGCATCAAATTCCTTCTAGAATTTATGTAAAAGGGTTATGGATCAGATTCATGGATGGAATCAGCATCATTTCTAATATTTTAACCAAAAGTACGGATGAAAAACAAATCTTATGGGCACATAGGATGGAAAATACTGATTCCACTTGGGAGTTCATGAGCCATTATCAGTATACACACAGGACTGCAGAAGGAAGCAAAGGGCTGGCTATGGGAGAGGCGGGTCCACTCAAAGGAGATGTTAGTAAGAAACAAAAGCACACAGAGATAAGTAATCCAGTGAATACTTTCCTATTGCCCACATTAGGAGGAAAAACAATCCCACGTGAATGTGGTACGTCATCTACAGAAAACAGCACCCACAGGAGCATAGAAAGCTGTCTTGTACTGAATCAAACCATTGGTTGGTCTAGCTCAATATTGTCTACACTGAGAATATTGAGAGCACTCCAAGGTTTCAGGCAGGGAACTATCTCAGCCCTAAGGAAAAGATGCTGGGCTTGAATAGGGGACCGTTTTCAGCTCTGCTATTGAGCTACAGCCACTGAGTTTTGTAGCTAATAGGGGAAGCTGCACCCATTCACTTCAGAACTTGCTTCTAAAAGATATGTTCAGAAACAGAGGGTGAGAGCCAACTAAGTCAAATTCAGAGCAGAACTGTTGAAATAAATAAATTAATTAACATCCATTAATTTCAGTGAGTTTATTCTGAGTATGCATAAGAAGGAATATCACCCGGCAGCTGCCAGTCTGTTTATATTCAAAATGCTGTTCAGGTAGATTGTCAGCCTCCTGAGTAGAGGACTCTAAATTTGGGGGTTGGTTACCTCAGAGGGCACTCCAAACATGAGCTTATTTTGATCACCATATAGAGAATTGATAAAGAGAGGGATAAATATGGGGAGACAGAGAGATAGAGAGAGCTTTACCCACAAAAAGAAAAAAGAAAAGAAAAGGATCATGTGGACTACCAAGAATAAAAAACATGAAGACATGTTTATGGCTATCTAAAACAACCAAGCTATAATGTACAATTTATCAGTTTCAAATAATATTTTGCCTGTTTTTAGCTGAAGAATATGTGAACTATTGCTAACATTCATTTCTGTGTTTGTCTACAGGAGTGCCAAAACAAACTGAATAACGAATGGGGGGGGGGGATCCTTTGTTTCCTTTGTTAGCCTTAAAAGAGAGCTAAGACTAAACAAAACCTGAGGAAAATGGGTAAAAATGATGGGTATATCAAAGAGTTTGTAGAGCAGAAAAATAGCTCTCTGGACTTGGAAAAGCTCTTATCTGCTTCTGAATACACCAGCTAGCCCTTGTGATGTCTTCCAATTACTGCTACCACATGTAGGATAATGTTAGATGAGCAAAGAAAACAAGCTCCCAAAGGTGAAATTATCTCTCTCTCTCTTCCCCCACCTCTTCCAGGAGAGCTGGGCTAGCTCTCTTGAATGAGCAAATCACAATACAGATTTCTAGCAATGTAGCAGAAAATGCCCTTGGTCTTCTGCAATGCTAACAAGCAAACTATATATATATATATATATATATATATATATATATATATATATATATATATATATATATATAGAGTGTACAATCTAACGGGGACTCTCCAGCCTATTGTAAGTTTTATCAGAATAGGGAAGAGGAGGGGGTGGAGTATGCTTAAACAAGGCCTATTAGCAGTAAATAGTTCTGCCAATATCTGTCACAGTGGGAGAACTCCTCCAGCAATTTTCGCGATTAATTACCAGTGGCAAGCGTATTCATAATCTGGTGTTAATTTTGCAGAGTCTGAATGAACTCTGCTCCAGCACACTCAGATATTGTTTCCTCTGCTACCACTAGCATGAACTACATGTTCAGGTCATGCTGTGTCAAAAGAGTGCTAATGTGTTTATATAAACACAAGAAGCACCTGCTTTTTACCACACTTTTTGTTAATTTCCAGCTCCATCGCGCTCTCCAAACACTGTTTGGAATATAAGACAATTGTTTGGTGCAGGAGCATGAAAAGGTTGATGAAATACACTCTGCTGCCTGCATTTGAGGAAGTAATTTCCCACTGTATGAATCCTGGAAGCTGGTTGTTGACTAAGTGTGGCCTTGAAATTATTAGTGGCCACTGTTGTATTTTCAGTGCTCTGAAGGAAGGATAGCTAGATCCATCTATTTTCAATTTCACACACGTTCATTTGCAAATTGGATCCAGCTCTTTCTGCATTACTATATATAATATGAATTTATAGTTAAATAAACAATTTTTCATGCTTTTAATCACCTTTTAAAGTATGCATTTTATTCTAAAGTACACATATTTTATGCATTTTGCTACTTTCCTTTTTGAATCCAAGAACTATCTCACAAAAGAATCAGAGGAGTGCAACACCCAGAGATTAATTGATGTATTCAAGCAGAAAGTGCAAAAATGCAAATCAAACAAAATTCACATTCATTCCTGTTCTGAAGATCACAGAAAATACTAGCTTGACGTGTGTGTTGAAGGCTTCCTCTGTAGATAAGAATGTGGAGGATTCCCTTAAACCGTTTCTCTAGAATAGGCGGCCGATTCAGAGAGTGTGAAATTTTCTTAAGGGATTTTGATTATTTTTGTAGAAGCAATGGGTGAAATCCAATGCCGTCACACAATGCCATACTCCAAGCTGTTCTAGAGGCTGTACGCGAGGCTGAGAATGGGAAAAATCAGAAACTGAGAGAAACTGAAACTCACAGATTTGCCCATCCCAAGTGATGTGCCTTTATATCAGAGGTTAATTTTTTTCCTGTACAGGCATGGGATAACTTCTGACCAGACATGCAGAACATCCTTTCCCAATCTTAGACTCATAGAAACATAGAATTCTAGAGTTGGAAGGTACCCAAAGGATCACTTTGGGTCTCCAGATGCTATTGGACTACAACTCCCAACATGGTTTGGGTCCAACAACATTTTGGGAATGAGCAAATCTCATTCTTATCCTCAGATTCTCCAGAACTGCTGCAATCCCTAGAAATAGCCCTAGAGCCACATGGCCCCACCTGGTGCCTTCCAGATGTTTTGGACTACAACTGATGTGAGTTGTATCCTGGAACATCTGGTGGGGATGAGGTGGGTGAACAACTTTTTTCTGCTTATCCCCTACCTGTAGAAGGGTCAAAAATATCTGTGATGAAGCCTAACATGTCAACTAGGAAGCAAAAGTGGGGGGGGGGGATAACATTTTTAGTTTGATAAGAAATGATGAGAGCTGGCATGATTTGATAACCCCCCACACGGAAAGTCTACATGCATTTTTCAGTGTGGGGTAACTTGGAATCTTACCCCATTGTGGTAATAGGCCAGGGGAAACATTTTCACAAAACCGCATAAAATGAGTCACCCAGTGAATTTTCCATCTCAAAGATTGCAGGGAGAGTGGGCCATGAGATCAGCACAAAAGAATGTGCGGAATACACAAATATATCACACCCCTTCTTTGTTGTCAGCTTTATTTCAGCCTTCTTGTGTGTACTTACTGTCAGGCAAACAAACATATTGGTGTTGAAGGGATATATTTGAATACAATTTTCCATGTTAGCTGAACTGCTTGAAGAGGTTGTGCAGAAATGATTAGCTCCATTAAATATGGAGGGACTGGCACAAAGCAACGCTGATTGGTTAATGAGGATTCTCTAAGATGTAATTATGAGACTACACCTGCCCAGGTTGGAATCCATTAACCAAGAACTATGATTTTATACAAAGAACGGTGCACTCCAGGGTGTATATTGTTTGCCGCTGAACACCCCCCACTCCCACCCCCAGAACTGAGCCTTACGTCAATGGCACCATATAACTACACACTACCGCTGCATCAAGTGAAAAGGCTCGTGCATACGAATTAGCACAACTTAGAACAAATATGACTCACATCCATTTCTACAAGGGAAGGGGGGGGGGATTAAGGCACTGGCCAATTTGAAGGCCAGAAGGATCATATATTTTATCGATGTGAAACTTTCAATCTTTAATTGGCTTCCCCCAGAGTAAGCTTATTGAGAACTATGCCAGTATTACAGGACTTGCTGCTCTAGAATGATTGCTTTGCTTCTGAGGGCGGAACTACATGTTCAGTGGAGACTGACATCTGGGAACTCAGGTCTCTGCTGAACAGCTGCAAAGCTGGGACTGGGTATGATGCACAGGAGATAAGGACTGGACTATCATCTGTTCCCTAGGAAAGCTTTCTGGCTGCAAGGATATCACAGTTTCTCAGCATTCAAACAAGAAGATGGTGGGAGAACACAGTTCTTCCAACACACAACCAAATAAATTAAGATGCCAGGTTTATTTGTCCCAGATTCTAACATTCAGGGTAAACAAACATATCAGGTGAAGGTATTTTTTCATCTGCCCAGGCTTAAGTCAATTGTCGCTTTCTAATTTCAAATAGCTATTTCAGCATTAATTTTATACAGAGGGAGTAGAAGCCAGCTATCATTAATTGTATCTGTCTTTGAGGTCATTTCCACCTTGGGCATTTGAGAAAGTTCAGATACACTGAGTTTTAGTGCATGATCTAAGGATGGGACAGAGTTCTATCAGACATGGAATATTGGATGGAGCCATGAGTCAGAGAAGGGTTTTTTGAATTGGCCCAGAACCTATTACATTCTAGAAGACACATAGCTAGCATGGTGCCCTCCAGTAGTTATCGGACTCCAACTTCCATCAGTCAACGGTCAGGGATGATGGGTGTTGTAGTCCAACAGTGTCTAGAGGGGACCACATTGGCTACTCTGGTTACTAGAGGGATCTGGGCCTATTCCAGAAATAACATAGGAAGTGGACATTGTACAGCGGTCAGTCATTCTCTTTGTGGAAACCTTTGGAAAGGAGCCAGCCATTATGTTCGTAGTAAATCTGACCCACACAATCTGGCAATAGATCTCCCAAGCTTGTCCCCACATTTGGTTGAACGGGGAAATCATGGGCTAAATGCACACATGTTTCCAGGAGAGGAATGCCATACGAAAATCAATGCTTTGGTGCTAAAGTGACAAATAGCAACACAAGATGTTCCCATGTGAGTAAGATGAAGGGAATTCCATCTCCACTGCATTTACAAGTGACCAGCGATGGGGATGCAGGCAATAATGATCATGTATTCATTCTGGGAGCATATGGAAAGGGGAGGGGGAGAGACAGAGAGGTTAAAAGGACTAACATATGGTGCCTCGAGTAGTTCAGAGTGCAGTTTCAGTACTTGATGCTACTATGGGGCCTTTACTAAGCTTCCCTGTCAGGAAGGAGCCACCAGCTGGATTAAGATTTGTAACCCCATTAGGAGCAGATTTCCAGGTCTCGGTGCTCCAGGCAAGAGCTTTTGAGCAGCTGGCTCTCGTGAGAAAAGAAATTTGCTACAATGAACCCCCTGAGTCACGCTTATAACTTGATGTAGACAGAAGGTGCTAAAATAGCAACACACGCACACACACACACACACACACACAATGTGGGGAAATGGAATCACATAAAGGCAAGTCAATCCCCAGATGGGTGGGATATAAATATTATTATTATTAACACCATCATCATCATCAAAGATAAGGCCTTCCAAAAAGGCATCATGGTGCCTGTTCAATTTGTAATTATTTTAGAAAGGAAGGCTGAGAGACTGTCTGGCCCAAATTTACCCTTAGTCTTCGTGACTAAGCAGAATTTGAACTCTGATCTCCCAGGCCCTAGCCTAACACTCTAACCACTACACCACACTGGCTTCTGGTACTGCTTCCCATGTTCATTTCTATGTGTGACATAGAAATTAATTTCCTTAGCCAGTATCTGGTGAGTTCAACGGATTTTGCTCTTGTGTATGAATAGTTGCTGCAGGTGGAATAGCCATACTGCTAGTTGCAGTTTATTTTAGTGCTCTTGCGCTGCTCAAGAGGCACACCAGCAGCATGGAGAACTTTAAACCATTTTAGAAAATATTCCTTTACTGGAGGGATAGTGTGTGGGGTAAACAGATGGCTTTTCCTTTGTTTGCAGGTGGGGGTAAGACTGCAATAATGTATTAGGGAAGTGCGCACCCACTGAGGCTATCATCAAAAGGGAAATTTAGAGTTAAATAAAAGTTGCAAATGACTGGCAACATTGAGGAGGAGTTATGTGAACAACAGTAATGACATCACACACAGTAGTCAATAGGTGATGCTTTCAGAACTATATTCCATGGAATAATTGCAACTCGGGCACTGCCATTTGTCACCTTTGCCACTGATGTAAATCTTTGCAACCTTGAAAACTGACAGCATCAAAGTGGCACACCAGCTCTGCTTAAAGGAGGAAAATGCTTAAACAAAATGTTGAAGGCTGTGGCTCAAAGTGTGCTATTGATTCAAATGGAAAAGAATCAAAACCTGATTAATGGAATAGCAGACTTCATTGTGCTTAACCTATTCCCCACCCCCAATCCCTGACCAGCAGCTACCAGCCAAAGTGGAACTGAAGATTTCATGGTCATTCGGGTTTCCAATATATCAAAAGCTGCAAACAGATAATAAGGTAGTTGTACTTCCCTGTGTTTTTAAGGCCAGTGCTTGCTCAATGTAAAGTAGGCAGACAGCCTGAGGCATGTTCCATTGTGTGCCAGGTGGCCTTGCCGTATGGTCTCCAAGAGACCATTCACCAGCTGCAGATATCTTGGGGCAGTTTGTTCCCCCCATTCCCTTTTCTCACCCATGTAACATATACAGTGATGTTGCCTCTTTCTCTCCCTGGATTTCCTCCGTAGCAAAAGAGCATCATCAGCAAGTAGATTTGCCAAACAAACTGGTCAGAGGTTCGTATAGGTGAAACTGTCACTTTCATTTTCTTTTTGATATTTTTTAAAAAAATAGATTTTTAACGTTCCTGATTTAGGCTGTATTATTTTCACCTTAAACTTTACCCCTGTTGTTTATTTTGAAGGTGTGGAATATATACATCATGCAAATGAACAAACCCCACTGAAATCAGGTAGGCGTGTATAGGATTGCAGCTGGAAAGGCAAGCATAACAGACTTCATGGCAACATCTCATCAGAGTTGAATTGAAATAAATGCAAAACTCGGTACCTGTTTACACATAGCATAGATGCAGGGATTGAACATGCATGAGTGGGGTTTTGTGCATTCAGTTTTCATATCATGGAAAGGATAGGTGAACATGATGTCTCCATGCAAGAAATACCCTCTTTGCACGAGACCCCATAAATGCAAAAAGAGGATGTGCTACTCACATATATCTCCCAATATTTATCTGTTGAAAATAGGGATGCCCTATTCAATGATGATGATGATTTTATTATTAATACCCCGCCCATCTAACTGGGTTACCCTAGCCACTCTGGGTGGCTTCCAACATACAGTGGTACCTCGGGTTACAGACGCCTCAGGTTACAGACTCCGCTAACCCAGAAATAGTACCTCGGGTTAAGAACTTCGGGATGAGAACAGAAATTGCGTGGCGGCGGCATGGCAGCAGTGGGAGGCACCATTAGCTAAAGTGGTATCTCAGGTTAAGAACAGTTTCAGGTTAAGAACCAGCCTCCAGAATGAATTAAGTTCGTAACCCGAGGTACCACTGTATATAAAAAACTTCCCTAAGCAGGGCTGCCTTCATCTAAAGGTTGTATACTTGCATATCACCTTGACTTGGGGTGTCAAATCAGAAACCAGAACAGCTTCTGTAAATCTGGGACTGTCCCTGGAAAATAGGGACACTTGGAGGGTCTGGACACATCTTATTTCTATGGTACTCAGTCACATCTTTATCATGAGAACAACCTACAGAACTGCAGCTAATTCACTCACAGATCTCAGTGCATCAAGGATTCTTTTTCGCAATAGCTGCCGGACCCTGCTTGTTCACTCTGCATTAAACACTGCATTTGTAGCTTTCCTAATATCATCATGGTGTTTGCAGTGCAATAAAACCTTTGCTCAGCACGCCTTGCTTCGTTTCGTCCTAGACAGAGATATCTATTTGCTTTGCTCTGTGTTGAGGACAAAAGCAGTCTTCCGGGTTTATTGATGCAAGCTATAAATGAAGTGTGAAACGAAACATTTCTTCTTGCTGCTCTGAGAAAATACAATGTGATCGATGAACTGTGCTGTATGGTTTGGCTTGGCAGTTGGCTGGTACACTGTTTCCTACAACCTGCATGAAACCAGGCTTGCTAAAAACCAGTTGCAACTCCTCCTGGAGAGCTGTTTGATGCTGTTTTTTCCTTTGGCAGGAAGGGCCATAGCTCAGTGAGAAAGCAGTAACTTTGCATGCAGAGTGTCCAAGGTCCAATCTCCAGGTAGAGGTGGGATAGACCCTAGAGAGCTGCTGCCAGTCAATATAGATAATACTGATCTGGATAAGCTTTCTATGTTTTGCTCCATTAGCCCAGATAATATAAGGCTATCCATGGTCACTAGAGACATCACCTTGCTGACAAAGGTCCATATAGTTAAAGCTATGGTTTTCCCAGTAGTAATGTATAGAAGTGAGAGCTGGACCATAAAGAAGGCTGATCGCCAAAGAATTGATGCTTTTGAATTATGGTTCTGGAGGAGACTCTTGAGAGTCCCATGGACTGCAAGAAGATCAAACCTCTCCATTCTGAAGGAAATCAGCCCTGAGTGCTCACTGGAAGGACAGATTCTGAAGCTGAGGCTCCAATACTTTGCCCACCTCATGAGAAGAGAAGTCTCCCTAGAAAAGACCCTGATGTTGGGAAAGATTGAGGGCACAAGGAGAAGGGGACGACAGAAGACGAGATGGTTGGATAGTGTTCTTGAAGCTACTAACATGAGTTTGAGCAAACTGCGGGAGGCAGTGGAAGACAGGAGTTCCTGGCGTGCTCTGGTCCATGGGGTCACGAAGAGTCGGACACGACTAAACAACTAAACAGCAACAACATCTATGGTTACTAGCCATTGATGGCTATTTTCTACCTTGAGTGTGGGAAGCAGTGTGCTCTGTATGCCATGGCTGCTGGGGAACACAAGTGGGGAGAGTGCTGTTGCATTCAGATCCTGCCTGTGGGCTTCCCATGGGTATCTAGTGAGCCACTGTAGGAACAGGATGCTGGACTTGATAGAGCTATGGTCTGATCCAGCAACATTCTTGCTAGGTTGATACAACTCCATCACAACACCTTAAATTGTGTTTCCTGGAAATGTTTGTGTTCTGCACTTCGACAGGATACTTACAATATTACCCCCATAATTAAACTCCATTGCCTGGTCATAAGAGGGTTTTCCTGAAATATTTGTGGTTAAGCATACAGGGAGGTGGCGGCGGCTGGTGTCCAATGAAACTGCTGGGAGAGAAAGCAGAGAGGCCACCAGTAGATCAAGCAAGAAACAATGACAGTCAGAACTCACTCATTCTAGTTTTGTCCCCATCCCCATTCCTGCTCATTCTGCAGTGCTTGCTCTGAAACTAAGGAGAAGGAATCTGATAGTCTGTATTGGTGGGTGGAGGGTAGGAACATAGGAAGCTGCCTTATACTGAATCAGACCATTGGTCCCTCATCTAGCTCAGCATTGTGTACTGGCAGTGGCTCTCCAGGGTGTCAGGCAGAGTCCTCTCCCAGGCCTACCTGGAGATGTCATGGGGGGGGAGGTTGAAACCAGGAAGCTTCTGCATGCTGAGCAGATGCTCTGCTGCTGAGCTATGGTCCCTCCCACAAGGGCAGGTGAAGGTTGGCCAAGGGCAGACTGAGGCTGGTGGGTCAGTGCTCTGTCTGTTTTAATGGACCATCATACACTGCAGTGAGGAAAGAACACCTACATTGACATTTCTGTAACAGAGAATGTGAATGCCAGCATTGCCAGCTTTCCCTGCTAACCGTCTCTGTGATCACAGTCTTTCACTGGTCGATGTGACTGTGCCACAAATAAAATGATTTCCCCCCCAGATTTATTTTCCATAGCATTGTCACAGCTGCCCCTCTTTGCCCTATTCTCTTAATTTGTTGTGATGCTCAGTGCAGAGGCTGACTCAGGAGGTAAGAAATGAATGACCCTCCCCACCTAACTAACAGGAAATAGATGGATGCATAATAGGATGAGACATGGCGGCTGCCACAGCTGCCATGTCTGCCCCACTTCTCTCTGTTTGCCATTTATGAAAGAACCGGTGTGCCTTACTAGGAGTGGTGCTTTCATTCTCTGCTAAGTCCCAACCCCATCTCTCCCCATTTCCTCCCTCTTTTGAGTGGATTTTCCTCCCCATCCCTTTTCATTTTCTCTCTCCAGACGTTCAGACCTTTATATAAACAGTCTTCAAGCTCTTTCATGAGGAATAAGGTACTTAAATTGCTTTTTCAGCGTCCCGTGTCACCTTGAAGGCATCGTACTCACCTGCTGTATTATGCATGTTCAGATGTTAACATTTTCATGCTTTGAGAAATTCCATGCACACTATTTTCTAGCATGGAAAAGGCTAAGCCCGCTCCAGGAGCCATGAAGATGGCAGCTAGAAAATGGCCAAACACAACTTGAAAACCTTTTCAGTTTACAGTTACAGGAAAAATGGTGCCATTTATAGGAACCACTGTAAAAAATGACCGTGTTTGTCTTGCCAACCATACACTATACACAACACACACACACACACACACACACACACACACAATATCTATATTATTCTATCATCTGGGAGGGGGAGGCCTATGTGGTGGGAAGTGGATGGGTTCAAAGATAAAGAGATCTAGAACATATCTAGATTCACTGTAAGTTCTAGAGTCGCCAGATCTAGATTTTCTATTATGGAATAAGCCTCTTTTCAAAACTGGGTCCTTGACTTTAGTGGGGTGACATAATAAGTACATAGATGGTTCATCTTATGAGTCACTGCTTCAGGGCAGCCTCTGTTCAAAGGGATTACCAAACGTGCAATACCTCAAAGATTTGGGGGTGATCATGGGCAAGAACCCAATCAGCCAGTCCAAGGGCACGTAGATCACCCTGGGATTCATTTTTGCACTTCCTCAGAGTGTACTTTGGATTCTGGGACAGTACATCTCATGCCTAGGAAGAATAGAAACAGCATGAGACTCTATCACAATGCTTTGTCCTTCTCAGCTACCAGAGGAAGGAACACAGTTTACCCTTAGTCAAATCATTTGCCCATGTACCTTGTTATGCTGCAATAAATGGCAGCAGCTCTTCAGAGTTTCATAGCCTGGAGATGCCTTTTATATACAAAGCTTGCCTTCTGCCTCTGACCAAGAAGCCTTGTCATGCAGAGTGAGTCTGGGAGCATGCTTGACCCGGTGGGCTCTTGCATTTGGGCAACTCTACAATCCATGTTAATGATACCACTACTTGGTGGGTTGCAGACTGTGTAGCCACTCCCTGTCTGAAGCAGGCAACACCTTCTGAAAAGGCTGTTCTGTTTCCTTTAGAATCATTGAGTTCTACCGACATGCAACAATTTAGAGCTGTCTTCTCTCCGGTTTAGTAGCTATGCCTTCATTTCCCTGTTGTGACTCCAGTAAGTCTGAACAGATGCCCCAAAGGGTATGCCTGAGGAGGGTTCATTAGATAAATGCATTACTTCAGAGTCTGTAGCTGGATATTAATGATGTTCTGAGATGCTTGCCAGCATTGCCACAACTGTAAGAAGAAATCAATGTGAACATCTCACAACTTGGTCAATGGAACTGAATTCTACTTTCTAAATGAGCAAGGGCATATGGTTGGAAGCATATGTTCTCTCTGTCATACCTATAGTACAGAGTTTCAAACTTTGTCAGTTGCATGGATTTTTCTCCCTTGCAATTAGCTTTCATAAGAAATTTCTGTTTTTCCAAATTTTTATATCTCCCCAATCTCAATCAGCATGATGCATGTCTATGTTTTCCTGGCTCCAGTCTAAACCTAACTACATGTAGTAGCCAGGGCTGAATGTATATAGCCCCAATTCTGCTGCTGATCATCCTTTTAGCATAGAAAGTGGGACAGGTGAAATCCAGCTCTCTGCTTCCTGTCCCAAAAGATGGTTGATGACAATTGAACCAGGACAAGGCTCATGCTAACCAGAAAAGCACAAACAAGCAATAAAGTGGATGAGTCGGCTGTTTGGATACCTGAATCCATGGAGTGCATAGCAAGGTTTTGGTGTAATTCTTTACATTCAAATAAGTTAATTTTAGCACAGTGCACCCGCAGGTAATGGGAACTGCATGTACACCATCTTGAGCTCCTTTGAGACATGGTGGGATATATATGCAGAAAATAATTGATACCCCCACCTCCACCCCCGATAATCACCATCTACCACTCTGTTCGGCCATGGTGATTGGCAACCACTGCCTACTAAGCTATGCTTAATAAGTAGTTAAAAGCTACTGGTAAAAATAGCAGGTTTTTAATTTTTCAGATTAAAAAGATGTCCCTTAAAATCAATGTTTTATACTCTATTTGGAAACAAAAATGGAATGGCTGACATATTGGATCTGCATTTGACATTCTATTGAATGCTCAAATGTGTGTGGGATTGTCTTTCATTTCCACACAGTAGCCTGCAAACAATTCCGGCAAAACTGCATCACCCTGATAAGACTTCATATTTGTTCTTTTCTCTTCAAGAATTGTAGGTTTTTCTCTCCCCCGCTCACCTCTCCTGTAGCTTTTATTATTATGAACTACCTGATGGAGCAACAAGGTCAAGAGGCTGGTGAAATGTTAGCCTTTGACTTTGCAAGGTGTCAAAATTCAAGTGCAGAGTCACGCAGATCCTACAGTAAAGTTCACCATGGAGAGGATAGGTTAGCAACACAGGACAGCAATTACTGTAGCAACCACAAGAAATAAAAAAAGGAAGAATTATGAAAATGAATCTGGTTTGTGTGATTGGTACAGGATGAAATTAAAATGGGTCAATGCATAGTTAAATACCACTTTAATGTGGTAGTTGTGAAGAAGCATGGGTGAACCTGTTGTTTCTCTCAGTTTCTCGTTTTTCCAGTCTTCAGTTCAGTTCTCCACAGTTTGCAATCTCCCACACAAAATAACTCCTCATGAAAATTCAACAGCATTTTTGTGTGAATTTCTCCTAACATAAACATTTTAACACTTTCCCCCTTATGCACCCATTTTGCATGCCTCATATAGCCTGTCTGCAACTCTTAAATGCATTTCTGAATCTGTACAGAGTGGCATTGCAAAATTCACAAAACTGCAAGTTTCAAAGGATAGGTGCATTTCGGTCTGTGTTCAAGAAGTTCAGATCAAGTAAGTTTGCCTTGGTTCAGTAAGTGGATTGAACCAAATTCCCCATCCACTCCTAGTTATGAATGAAACTCATGTCTTCTTCATTCTCCCATTTACATGAAAGTGTAATGCAGTGAAAGAATTAAGAAGATGAAGTCCTGCTTAAAGCAGTACTAAATTATCACTTCAGGGTGATATCACTTCAGCGTGATTATCCCTTTGAAACATCAAATGATATATTCTTATCTTCTCTAAGAAAACACTATAGAAGAATGCTATAGCAATGGTGGTTAAGGCAGACTGATTCACTGGGACTTCTGTGTACAGAAGTACATACCACTTAGTCACAGATTCTGGCATCCAGAAGGTGGCTATCACCATTGTGCCCTGCTTGTGAGCTTTCAAGCATGGGTGCGGCCAGAGGGGTAAGGGGGTAAGCCCCCCTTATGCAAGGATCTCAGTCCTCACTCCCCCCCCCCCGACATTGCTGGTCTCCTTTCATTAACACATACTGTTATTGTTCTTTCAGAGATCTTAAAATGTGTGACACAGCTTGCTCATCTAAAGATATACCGTATTTTTCGCTCTATAAGATGCACCAGACCACAAGACGCACCTAGTTTTTGGAGGAGGAAAACAAAAAAATAATAATTCTGAATCTCAGAAGCCAGAACAGCAAGAGGGATCGCTGCACAGTGAAAGCAGCAATCCCTCTTGCTGTTCTGGCTTCTGTGATAGCTGTGCAGCCTGCATTCGCTCCATAAGACGCACACACATTTCCCCTTACTTTTTAGAAGGGAAAAGGTGAGTCTTATAGAGCAAAAAACTTTGCTCTTTCTATTTTTCTCACTCTCTCAAAAAAAAAACAAAACCTCCACCCATTTCTGGTTCTGCCACTACTTTCAGGAACATCTGGCCAGCCACTATTGGAAGCAGAATGCTAGGCCAGGCAATTATTTGGTTCTCATTATTATTGCTTGCAGGTTGACACACAGTGCTGGTTATCTATCCCTAGGGAGGGATGAATCTTTCAATTTTGGCTTCTCTCCTTTTCTCATTGTTCCAGTTCATTTCCCACCCTCCCACCCGATTTCTGCACCAGTTTGCTATAGAAGCAATTTCCTCATATACAAGGCACTTTTGTACAATATTTCCACTGAAAGAAGCATTTATCTGTTCGCCTTCCCCCAAAATATGCCCTAATAAGCCTTTTTTTATTTTGGTATGCATTTTTTTGGTCAAAGAACTGTGTTGCAAAATTTGGTGCAGTGCGGATTTTGAAGGCATCTGTCTCAGTTTGCACATTGGTGCAGGAAGTGCTAACCAGCTAGGTTCACATTAAAATAGAAACTGAACCAATCACTGCTCCATCTCTAGACAGCATATCCACCTTTCAGGACTGAACGGTAAAAGGTGGGGAGACCCTCCTCCTTCTGTCAACACACTAAGGCCTGAAGCAGATTTTCCTAGCCAGTTGTCTCACCTGCTACCATTGTATCATCCCATGCTCAATCCCCTAAATTTTCTTGGCTGAAGGATTTCTAATATTAGGGCTGGGAAATATGACAGCTGGATACAGCTGGGAGCTACCACCAGTACAGTTGGCAGTAGTGAACTATATATTAAACTAGTCCTTATAGTTCATCAGCTAAATGTAGGTCTCCTGTGATCTGTCCCTGACATGCAAGAGAATGAGGAAAGCAGGTTCAAAGAGAGGGTGTGGAACAAATTATACCAAATAGGTAATTCTTTGGAAATAATGCTCCATCTTAGGTTTAAACAGTATTTTGTTTTCAAAGGCCCTCTTAACAATCTTTAACATTCAGATTCTTCTGTTTGGATTCGTTGGAAATTTGGGTTCCTTTGCACCTTTTTCCAATTTAACTAATGATGTCAAACTGATACTATTTGTTGTAAAGTGAGCCAACTTTGATCTCTTCACCTTCCAGTTCCCCACAGGAACTGGGGTCAAACCTTTGACTTTGACTTGCTACAAGAGACTGAACACCTTGCCAGATGAAAAACTCTTTCCTTTATACCTAAGTTAAAATGGTTGCTGGGAGGTGGGAAATTCACCCAAATTTGGTCTGGTCAAAGCTATTCGGGCATCATTCTTATGATAGGTAATAACAGAAATAAATGATGTTAGGGCTGGAAAGTCACAAATTGTAGAGCAAATCTCAGGTGGGGAAGGGGTGGAACCAACCTAAATCCATTCTTTTCTCTTTTTGACATTTTATTTATTTAGTTCTTGCCCAGTTGGCACATACAGAGTTTTTATATGTCGATTCTATCCACAAAGTTAACTCTACATTTGCATAAATTTCACCCAAAACCCAATCGAAATGACAAAAAACACACAGAAAGGAAAAAGGAGGATAAAAAAGGAAAATAGTGCATCTATTTAAGCTCTCATTTCTGCTCATATTATTTTGTTTAATAGAAAGAGTGAACTCACATAAAAAATAAAACAAATTCCATTCTCATGCGTTATGTTTGTTTGTTTGTTTGTTTGTTTAATTGCTTTAAGGAACAGAGTATTGTTGTTAAGAGCATCTGGTATTATTTGCATCTTGTACATGGAAATTGAAGACTAGGAGAGAAAGTGAAACACTGTCTAATACTGTGGATCCGTAAGCAGAAACACAACTTCCATGCATGGATTTCCATGGACAGGACTTCTGGCTGGATGAATGGCTTAGTTATTGATGTTGGATCAGGATCCCTGAGCACACACACCCTTGTGCAAATTAATTGAAACAAACAATGTAGTTTATCGTACAAAACTCACATATACATGTACAACTCATATATGTACATTAGTGACGGATATGACCTCCGATATTTTTAAGCAGTATTTGAACATGGTTTGGCATGGAGTCTGCTAGATTTGAACAGTCGCTGTTGATTTTCAGATCCCTGTACCACACTTGAAACAGCGCCTGAATGAACTTCTCCACAGTCGTACAGTCTACAGCACGGAGGTAACTTTTGCATATAGCCCACAAATTCTCAATGGAATTTACGTCGGGGAATTCCCTGGCCAATCTAGTACCTGTATTTGCTGCTCTGTCATGAATTTCTCCATCACTTTCAATGTGTGACAGGGGCTAGGTCCTGCTACAATATCCCAGTACTGCCAGGATACCTCTTTTCCAGCTCTGGAATAACTCTTTCATAGAACCTCAATATATTGTGGTGAGCGCACCATCCCTTCTATTGACTGCAGGCTTGCAACACCATAATGATCAACAGACTTTTCATGTTTGTTTTGAGTACAAGATTACGAGTAAGATAGAAAACATGTTTTGCTTCAATTATTTTGTACAAGGGTATAGGACCCTCCACCCCAGTGGTGCCATCTGGTCAGAACCTTGGAGCAAAAGTCCCAAAACCCGTGTCAGCAGAATGAGCAGGCAGGTCTGCAAATGTTTTGTAAGCCACTTTGAGGTTTTATTATGATCAAGCCATGTAGAAATCTTGTGAAATACGTGGTGTTACACACAGGGCTTTTTTCCAGCAAGAACTCACTAGACCTCCGGCACCTCTCAGGTGGGGGCCATTGCCATTATAAGAGAACAAGGGAGGTGTTCATTGTGAGTTCCTTAATCTCTTTTTCTAGCACTAGTTATGCTAGTGCTCATCTAAAGAGCCCCCTCCACTCATAAGATCATCAAGGCAAAGTAAAATATTGCCTAACTGCTCCATTGATTCCCACATCAGGTCAACAGAGGAAGGATACAGATATATACCCAGAAGCAAATCTGCACTGACACATGCTTTCCTTTATGCCTTACTGATTATTGTCTTCCAAAGCAACTACTCTATTCCGAACTTAAAAATGAAAAGCGTAATGCTGGTGGTCAACAAAAGAGGTTTAAAGACTGTCTCAAGGCAAATCTTTAAAAATGTAGTATAAACACCAACAAGTGGGAAACACTTGCCTGCGAGCGCTCCAATTGGAGAACAGCCTTTACCAAAGGCATCATGGGCTTTGGAGACACTTGAACTCAGGACGCAAGGGAGAAATGTGCTAAGAGGAAGGTATGCTTGGCAAATCCACACTGTGATCAACTCCCACCCGGAAACCTATGTCCCCACTGTGGAAGGACATGTGGATCCAGAATTGGCCTCCACAGTCACTTACGGGCTCATTGTTAAAACCGTGTTTATGGAAAACCATCTTACTCAGCTCTGAATGATCACCAAAGAAGAGATGGGAAGTCATTGACACCCTTGTTGATTACCTGTAGCATGATTTTACCCACACATGAACACAACCTGGAAGCATGTACATTTCACTGAATCAGATCTAGCATCTTAGTCGAAGTTACACAGTGGCGGAAATGCCAGAGTTTGAATTTGACTCCAGCTAGTCTGTACATATACACCAGCAGACAATATTAATCATGTTTAGCATTTCACAGCATTTCACGATATTTCACATTTCAATCTTTCAACATTTCACAGGTGCGAATATGAAGGTGAGCTCTAGAAACATCCCCTCCGCATGTCACTCGAAGAGCATCCTATAAACGCGACGTAAGCGATACAGTTCATCTTTGAACTTTATGATGTGATATAATTGTTGTGGGCAGACAACAGGAGCGATTGGGGAAAATAAATTATACAAGCTCAGACCTATTGATTTTCTGCTCTGTACATGTAGATATTTCTCCCACACAACTGTGCCATTCCAACAGAAAAACTTTAAGAATCTTTAAAAGTACGTCGAGAATTAGGTGGAGGGTAAAATTATGAATTTCCCACTTGGAAGAAAGTGGCTTAAATTCTATCCAATTATTTGCCATGACAACCAGCTAAACACAAAAGGGCTAGAATGGATGTAGAGTACTGCCTCTATAATCATCCCTGTATGTCCTTCAAATCATGGATATGCAGTACCACTATCCCCGTCTACTTCAGGGCCATAAGCCTACACGGTAATTACATGCTTTGGAACACTCCACTTAAGTGCATCAATAATATAGTGAGTGAACGCATTCTTTAATTCTGCACCTGTAAATGGAAGGGGGGAGAGAGAGGGAGGGAGGGAGAGAGAGGGAGAGGGAGGAAGAAAAAAATAAAGAAAATATCTATTGGAGCACTGAAAAGAAATTAGACGACCACATTATTTTTTAACCTACTGTCTAAGACATAGGGTTAAAGTCCAGTCGATTGTTAATTTGAAATGGCCTGTGGATAATCAAAGGAACAGAAAACCAGTTGAAAGCTGGCATGTCTTTTGGACAAGAGAAAGAAAGAAAGGGAAGGCCAGAAGAGAAAGGAATTCTTCATTACAGGGACTGTGAATGCTGCCATTAGATTCCTCATCCGAAAAGCTTCTTTTGCTACGCTTAAGATACATGCCATCATAGAATTCCATGGATTTCAGTATAGCTCTCTGCAGAAATGTAGAATGAAACATGCGCGCGCACACAACAGTGAGCAAATAAGACTTTTTGCACCTTCAAGAATAAGAGATTTATTGTCGCATCAGCTTTTGAAGAATAAAGCCCACATTGCCAGATGCATGGAGGATGCTTGTAGCTAGCAGATGTGTGTGTGTTTGTGTAGGGAGAGAGAGCAATAGGAAATAATGGTAAACACAGGGCTCAAAATGCAATGTGTGCAGCATCTATACAAAATTCAAGGCGAAAGTACCGTACTTTTTAGTGTATAACATGCCCCCATGTATAAGACTACCCCTATTTTTTGGAGCCCAAAATTAAGAAATGAAAAATTAAGAAAGTTGTTGAGCTTTTTTGCAGATGGAACTGGTGCCGTAACTTACCGCGTACTGGCACTCACCACATACTCTTCCTAAGCTGAGCGGCTCCAGCCCTTACTTACTTACTGTATTAACCTGTGTATAAGATGATCCCCCAATTTATCACTAAAAATTTTCAGAAAAAAAGGTTGTCTTATACATGGAAAAATATGGTAATAACCACTGACATCAGTTGTTGGCAATAATGCTACCTCCCTTGCTTTACCATGCTAATTTAAGTTCTGAGGGTTTTGTAGGCAGCGTACCTTTAAGGCAGCTGTGAATTTAGTCAACTGAAGAAAGGCTGCCTATAAGCAGAAATCAGAAGTATATTTGGGAGATCATTTGCCACAACATTGCAAGTTCTAGGAACAGCTCATTGCATTGAATGGATTCAGCAGGGGGCAGGGACAAGAAGGGATGAGTTATTCCACTGGGAATTTTCTCCCACAATATGTATTGATGGTGACCAACTTGGATGGCTTTAAAAGAGGATTAGACAAATAGAGGATAAGGCAGCCAGTTACATAACACTTTGCCTCTATAGCTATTTTCTGCCGCCACTGCTGGAGGTTGTTGTTGTTTAGTCGTTTAGTCGTGTCTGACTCTTCGTGACCCCATGGACCAGAGCACGCCAGGCACTCCTGTCTTCCACTGACACCCGCAGTTTGATCAAACTCATGTTAGTAGCTTAGAGTACACACTGCCTTGCCATGGCAAAGGGACTTGAATAACTCAGAGAAGCTATGAACTATGCCGAGCAGGGCACCCAAGATGGACAGGTCATAGCGGAGAGTTTTGACCAAACGTGATCCACCTGGAGCAGGAACCGGCAAGCCACTCCAGTATCCCTGCCAAGAAAACTCCATGGACAAAGACAAGAGGCTGGAGGTTATGTGCCTCTAAATACCAGTTGCTGGAGGCTCAATAGCACTCTTGCTTTTGGGCTTCCAGAGGCATCTGCTTGGCCACTGTGAGAACATGATGCTTGACTAAATAGGCCTTTTGCTTGATCCAGCAGAGGTCTTATATTCTTACATTTAAAATCATCAGCAGGGGCCTTGCTGTGAATCCTTTCTGTACGTGAAGTAAAATCCTGTGAAATTTGGAGCAAAGCATCTTCTTTGGTTACCCAACAGCTCTGGAATCATGTTCTCAAAAAAACAAAACAAAAACACATTCAAGGCCACCTTTACACCTGAGTTAACGCTTTGTAAAATTTTATTGGCTTTTAAAATGTACCACGTAAACTGAACCTTTCCCCTATCATGTCAGATTACTAAGAAAAAGGAATTATTATTATTCTTACAATTACTACCACTACTACTACTACTTGGGTCATTCAAGCATGTGCTAGGAATGCAGTTGGGCATTAAAATACCAACTTGCACTTTTTATACAATTCTGGAACAGATATAGGCCAAGTGATCTGGCATTTATGGATATTTCGACAATTTGATGTAAGGTTGTAACCATAACGTATGTGTGTTGCTGCTTTCTTAAGCAAATGGTTGTGTTTAATATGTAATGGCTTTTTAAAAATAAATAAATAAATTAAAATGGTTCTATGGTATTGTGGTTTACACAAATGAGTTTTTGTTTCTTTAGAGGTTTACTGTAAGCACAGTTTTATTGCTTTTAGAGCTCGTGGGCATGACTTTTGTCATTTTAAAGGGTGGAAGAATGGCTTTATTGTTTTTAGAGTTTGTACAAGTGGTTTTAATTGTTTGTGTCTGTAATTTACAGCTTTGCATTTTATCTTATTTCTCTCATTGTGTACTGCACTGATGGCCTCAGACTGTAAGGTGGTTTATAAAGTTGTATAATATGTAAATAAACAGTCTACACATTTAAAACTGTCCCTCACAAAAAGCACTCATTTTCCTTGCATGATGAGCTCTTTGTCTCTGATATGTTCTCGGAGAATATGTGTTTTCCCCCTTTTCTTTTTCTGCACCACTTCTTGGCCAAAGCCCTTGATGCCATTGCCATAATAATGAATTAGAAGGTACGAACCAGCAAGCCAGGGAAAGAAATGTTTGAAGTCTGCTGTCCAAATGCTCATAAATTCCAACCACTTTTGCTCTCTAGGACAGTAATTGGTAATATCCAAGTAAGGGAACTATTAATACTTGCCACATTACTTAATTTGCATACCTCTGTAATCTTAATTACAGTCTCAGCAAGAATTTCACCTTTTAGACCAGACAGCTGAAGAAATAATATGAAGAGACCAGGCCTATAGGAACTATCTCCTGGTGTCATCTAGTGGCTGTCTTCTCCTATTGCATTAAAATAAAATTCTAGGCGAGACTTCTTTTTCTTCTTCTGAAAACCTTACCAATCATGCATGCTTTTTAAAACGTGGTTTCTGACAGAGCAGAGGAGCAGGTAAGGTTAGTGCCAAGCTTGCATTTTTCCCCGCACTCCGCTCTGGCCGCTTTTGCTACATATTCTTATTAGGTCAAGACGCGTCTGTGGTGAGCTCAGTTAACATGTACTGGTGTGAAGGTGACGTGAGCGGCCCCATTTTGGCTGCATGGCTGAGTGGCTGGGTGTTGTTAAGGGACAACCTCTGCCAATACACAAGGCATTTCCTCATGACTGACTGAGCAGCACTCAAGGGATCCTGGGAGATTGAACTGACATGCTAACAATCTGATTGCAGATGGCACCGAGGAAAGACTCGGAGTGAAAGAGAAGTGTCCCCTGACCCTCCTGTCATCTCTCTCTCTTTCTCTCTCCGCCCCACTTTTACTCTGTCCCATGAAGGGACCGCTGCAGATGAAGAGTCAACCGTGACATAGAGAAGATGACAAGGCCACAGATAGGCTTGGGCTTGGATGTAAATATGACAAAAATAATGCTATTTGATATATAAGGAAAAAAGAAAGAACGCACATCACACACACAAACACACAGCTGCCTTATAATGCCTTATACCACTGGTATTATCTACTGACTGCCAGTGGTTTCCCCCCCCCAGAATTTCAGACAGGATTATCTCCCAGCCCTACCTAAATATATTAGGAACAAACTTGAGACCTTTCCCATGCAAAGTGGAGGTTCCAGTAGTGAAGCCGGGGGGGGGGGCAGGTGGAGTAAAGGGGTGTGAACAAGGGCCATCTTTTGGCAGCAGAATGTGGAGAACAGTGCTAGCATTCTGCTTTTAAGAGAAATATCACTGCAGACTGTAATACAGATACGGAGGGTGGGGAGACAGGATAGAACAGGAGCTAACCCTACCATTAGGGAGAATGACAGCCTCAGGCGTCACAATCAGAGGGGGCAGTGGCAGTCCCGCCAGTGGTTCCTGAGCCTCCCCAGGTGATTTCCCCCAAATCCCTCAAACCCAACCGCTCCCATTCTCCTGAGCCAAAGCCCCAGTGCCAAAGATTGCTTAACACTGGACTTGATTCCATTTTGCGCTCCTCAAATAGTCTGCTGCTCTCAGGAGTGTTGGAAGGTTCTTTGCTAATCTAAGTGGACTTCTGGATGTGGAATGGGAATGTCGTTTTTTTCTTTGCCTTGGGCAGCAACATGTCTTGAGTTCACCCTGACAGGTGCACCAGGTTCTGCCCAACATTGGGGGGAGCCTGGCACACGCGTGTGATGTCAAGTGTGCGGCATGCATTACATCACAGGGTGGTAGCAGGCCTGACAGGGCCCAGCACATTCTCCAAAAGACCTGATGGAGCTCGCTGCTGCTGCAGGAGGGCCTGATGGGTCCCTTTGCAGCTGTGGGAGGGTCCAACACAGCCTGTCACAGCCATGGGAGAGCAGTATGGAGCCTGCCCAGCTGCAGAATATTGAGGGGACCTGGTACCCCTCTTTGAAAATAAGCCTGACCCTGGGATTGGGAAAGCTATACCTCCATGGCTATTCCACCCAGGGTGGCTTTCTCTCCAACCCTCAGACTTGGCCTCATGGCATCTCTACTGCTATGCAGACTTATAGAGGCTTGGGCAATGGAAATACTCCTTTCCTTTGTATTTAGATGATAAATGAAAAAGGGAAGGCAAACATCTGCATATTCTTTCTCTGATTTGGGTGAACTGAAATTGAATGGAAGGTGAATTGAAATTATGTATATGCATGGTTAATTAGCAAGCCAGCCGGAAGTCCAAGCTTGTATGTTTGGTATTATTTGTTATAATTTATTTAAAATCTTTGTTGACCACCTCTATGGGAAAAACACACTCACCATGATGATGTCTACTTAGAGCAGGCCCATTGAAATCAATTGACCTATGTTAGCAATTTCATTAATTTCAATGGGTGTAGAATTAACACCGGATGCAACCTGATATGTTTTGCTTTGTTTTTGCAAGACCACCAGCACCAAAGAGCTCAATATTTTATTTTGCTGTTGTTCAGCATCATCAGTGGACATGATGCTTTGCAATGAACAGGTTTATACTCCAAAAGAGCATACAATTTAAAATATAGGGTCAAGGAAAACACGAAAGAAGGCAAGAGACAGTAATGTGGGTCACGGAAATCAAGGGGAAGGTATGCAGTTGTAACTGGATGCAAGTGTAGTTGTTACAGGAGGGTAATGGGACTAGGATGTGATACATAGTACCATTTGCCACCAGAATGGCAAATTTTGTAGGGAGGAAAACATTTTGAGCTCTAAATAGACAATAGGCTGCAGACTCTGACAAAAGACTGGGACCTTGAGAGACAGTATCTCACTTACTTCCTGCTATGGGAGATCTTGTGTGCAGCTTGAGAGAGCTCATCGAATACTTTAAGCAAAGCAGCAGAGAAGAAGACTCCTAATGTGTCCTAGACGTCAAGGTCAGACAGGCAGGACACATGGGTATTGGAAGTGGGTTCTGGTGGCAGTAGGGAGAGAGGCCTTTTGCTGCCTGTCCCAGCATGGCTTCCACTTCCACAGTCTCCTTCCTAGAGCACTTGGTCCCTTTGGAAGTACCGATCCAAGGTCAAGATGTGTAATTGTGAAATGATGCAGGGCTACATCCAAGCTACAGATCATAAATTTCTCCATTGCAGTGGTTATCCTGCTGCAGGGCAATCTGAACCAAGTTTACCCAGAGAAGGAAGTGCTATTGAATTCAGTGGGTCTTATTCCCGGGTAAGTTAGGATTGCTGTCTAAAGCTGCTTGCAAATAAGCAACACGGAAGATCCGGCACCCTGGTGAGTTCAAGTAACATTTGGACTGCCTGACTCAAAGTTTGCAAGCAATAATTGTCTAATTTTTTTCCTTTGGACTCAGAGGAACAATGGTATTGTTCTTGGTTTAAACAAATTACATAAGCATGTAGCTGTTTCTGGGCAATTGCTGTATTGTAATTATGTGTAATTATGCAATTTCATGTAATTATGGTTCCAGCGAAAGGAAATTTGTTCACCTTAAACATTTGCAAGTTTTATTCCACTCACACCCCCGTAGGACCCACACAGGCAGAGGTTACACTATCGTAGCTCAAAAAGGTGAAGTTTTGCTGCCTGGGGAGACATTTCCTTTCAGCAGGGTAGGTGCAGGAAGACAAGGTTTGGAGGGCTTTCCTCTCAGCGCTTAGAATAAAAGAGGCAGGAGAGCAATCCTATGGTAGTGATGGTGGGTAGATTCTGTGGCAGAGGAACCACTGATTCTTCAGCCTTGCTGCTCTCTCTGGTCTGGGCTGGAAAAAAGGTGGAGGGGCTTTTTCTGGGTCTCTCTCCTCCACAGTCAGATGCAGTATTTTATATTTTATTTTATTTTATTTTATTTTATTTTATTTTATTTTATTTTATTTTATTATTTGTATACTACCCTTCATCAGAAGATCTCAGGGAGGTTCACAAGATAAAAACACAAGGTAAGAGCACAAATAAATTATCAAAAAAGAAGCAAACAGACAATATCCGTCTCCCCTCCCACAAGCACATTTAACAGACTATAGAATATTAATCAGCCAAAGACCTGGTTGAAGAGCAACGGTTTGTCCTGGCACCTAAACATATACAGTCATACCTCGGGTTACAGATGCTTCAAGTTGCATTTTTTCGGGTTACAGACCTGCCAAAACCAGGAAGTACCAGAACAGTTTACTTCCAGGTTTTGGGAGTTGCGCATGCACAGAAGCGCCAAATTGCAACCCGCACATGTTCAGATGTGCTGCGGTGGGTTGCGAACACTGCGGGTTGCGAACGTGCATCCTGCACGGATCACGTTCTCAACCCAAGCGTCCACTATATAATGAAAGTGCCAGGGGAGAGCATTTCATAAATGGGGAGCCATAGCAGAAAAGACCCATTCTCATGTTGCCACCCTCCAGCAGGGGCGGAGGAAGGGGGTGCGGGCCAACCCAGGTGTCACCACTGAGGGGGGTGACAAAATGCCGGGCGACACTCACCGTGGGGCCTGCAGTGCGCCCAAGCCACGCATCTCTCCTGGGAGAGACACGGTGGCTTGGGCACGCACAGGCTCCATGCTGCCCAAATCGTTCGCCCGCTGCCTCCCCCCCCCAGCTGTAAGGAGGCTGAGTGGGAGGAGGCAGGCGGACTCCAGAGGTCCCACGGTGTGTCCCACCCCTAGGAGCAGCCCTTGCCCCACCCCTATGGTGGCTTGTCCCACCCCTGGGCGCCCCATCCTAGGCGCCCAAGCAGCTTCCTCTGCTGCTGCCCTCCAGACCTCACCTGGAAGAGGCACACAAAGAAGGACCTCAGAGGATGAACACAGCATGCAGAACAGTTCATATGTGAAGAGGCGGTCCTTCAGGTATTGAGGTCCTGAGCTGTAAAACTGAGGAAAAGCAGAGTGCTTTTGCACTTATGTTCTCCTTCACACAGGCATCTGGTTGGCCATTGTGACAACAGGATGCTGGACTAGGTGAGCCATTGGCCTGACCAGTGTAAGTGTACTTTTGACAATAAAGAGTTAATTCATCACTCTGGACTTTCCATGCCTGTCAGCGCCATGACACAGCTGGAAGCTACTGCACTGGCTACCCCTTCTTTAAACCTACTGCACTCATACTGTGGCCTAAACCCAGTGCGGTTTTTTTCGAGAAACTCATTCACCCACCCTGGAATTTTGACTTCATAACAGCCCATGAGGTTGGCTAAGCTGAGAGGTAGTGGCGGGCCCAACATCACACAGAGTGTGTCATAACTAAGGGAGATTTGAACCTGGGTTTCCACCATCCATGCCTGACACTGTAATCATTCCAGCTCCCTGTTTCTTGGCATAGAAGCCCTTTATCCAACCATTTACAGATGTGCAGTGAAACAACATGTGAGTCACTAATACACTGAAGTCATTATGGTCATATAGATAAATATATGGGCTTTAACCTTTCACAGCTGCTGACTGATTTTCATAATCTTATGGGGAGTTTGTATAGTCTCCTTTTAACTGTTTTTCTATACTGCACTGTGACAGATCGTTCTTCCTGGTAAACTTGACAAGAGCTTGCTGAACAACCACACAAAGGCTACTGGGCTTTGTTCAAAATAAGTAGAATATGTTTTATTGGTGTGAACATTACCTTTTATGAAGACTTACAAATAGCCATATTTTGTTAAGTTTATATCTCAGACCATCTGGTAACCTCAAGTAATGTAGTGTGAGAGCCCAGCATTAGGTCCACCTTGGAGCACACCCGAGTGTTACAATATGGCTGCAGGTTTGGGGGAAATTAATTTTTATAGGTTATGCCAAGAAGCAAAAAAACAAAACAAAAAACCCAGCCTGCGAGTTCTGACAAAAACCAAACATCTGAGCACCATCTGCAATGAATTGAGTTCCTAGTAGAAAAAGCACAGATGAACAGAACATCATCTTCATGGAAGGGCAGGGGGAGGAAAGAAAGAAAACTCAGTCTGGAAATAAAGGAGGTACTTGAAACCACAAGAGTGTGTGTGTGTGTGTGTGTGTGTGTGTGTGTGTGTGTGTGTGTGATCTGCTTAAGATGGCAGGATCAGTTATGTGCAAAAGGCCAAGACACTTTTACTTAGTTCAACTGTGCTTGTGAGCAATCAAATACCATTTCCCCCCCCCCTGTTGCAGTTCTATCCTGGTTTTCCTCCAAGAAGCTCAAGGAAACATACATGGTTCTCTTCTTCCCTGTTTTGCCAGCACCCTAATCCTGTAAGGTAGTTACACTGTGAGACTTTGACTGACCCGAGGTCACTCAATGAGCTTCATGGCGGAGCAGGGATTTGAATGACCTTGGGCCAGTCATCATCTCTTAGCCTAGCCTACCTCACAGGGTTGTTAGGGGATGAAATGGGGGGGGGGACCATGTACACCACCTTGAGATCCTTGAAAAATAAAGGTGGTATATAAACAGTGCTATTTCCCCCCCTAGAAAAAGAGGTGCTGGAACACACCATGAACACCTCCCTCGTTCTCTTAGAATGGCAATTGTACCCACCTGAAAGGTGCGAGGACTGAGTTCTGGAGAGTCCTGGCTGGGGGGGGGGGCTGTAATATAAACTAAATAAATAAATAAAGCTGGACCTTGTTAGTTCTAATTCCTCTTTTTATTTTCATTTTAAGATGACATTTTACTGCTTTTATTATAGTGTTAGATTGTTCTTACAATGTTTTGGTATCGCGCTTAGACATTTTAAAATACTAAGTGGTTTGGAAACACTTTTACATAAAATTCATAGAGAGGTTGACCTGGTGCAGGGAACAATGCTTTGGCACTTGATCGGGCTTAGACTTAGCAGTCTGTCATTCGCATAGGGTGGGCTACTTATGCATCATCTAAAAAAATAAGTGATGCCAAAAGAAAAGGACAAACGCCGACACAGGTCTGCAGGTGCTAATTTATGCATGTCGATGAGATGTTAGACATAATGACTATAATTTAAATAGAAATACAACACATCTTGCCATAATAAGGAAAACTGCAATCAGGTGAGCTGTGTGCCTGGTCAGCCAGCTTTTCAATTTGCTAAATGTTGACGATCAACTTCAGGATACCATCCCTGCCCTGCTCTTCCATCTTATGGTGGTTTCTTCTTAAATCAGACAGATGACTGCTCTTTGAACAAACAGTAAGGCACATGGGCGCCATACATTCAGGAACAGCACAATGTGTGTTGATTGGAATGCCTATGATGCCTTTCTGGAGCGAGGGAGAGCCAGTGTGGTGTAGTGGTTAAGAGCGGTAGACTCGTAATCTGGTGAACCGGGTTCGCGTCTCCGCTCCTCCACATGCAGCTGCTGGGTGACCTTGGGCCAGTCACACTTCTCTGAAGTCTCTCAGCCCCACTCACCTCACAGAGTGTTTGTTGTGGGGGAGGAACGGAAAGGAGAATGTTAGCCGCTTTGAGACTCCTTCGGGTAGTGATAAAGCGGGATATCAAATCCAAACTCTTCTTTTTCTTCTCCAGACTATCAATCCATCATTCCTGCCCAATGGGCGTGTTTGCTAGGGCTGGTTTTTGCCGTAGAAGTTGTAGTTGTGGTTGTTGTTAATCACCCACCCTTCACCCTAAGGCCCAAGGCTTAGTTACAAAATTAAAATACAACATTAAATATAATTTAAATCAGCTTACAATCACCAACAAGAAGAACATCTGGAGGGTACTTCATTGGTTTCCCCCAGTCTGGATGCAGTGCCTCAGTCCCTTAAATTTGAACAGGGATGTTAGGAGCAATGTGTGTAAGTGGCCGTAGCTCAGTGGTAGAATTAAGTGACAGTGAGAGCCAATATGTTTTTTTGTGAGCGTCATACAGCATTGGGAGGACATTGGCTTTTAAAATATTATATCACAGGGGATTTTCATTTGTTCCACCTCTGGTGTTTCATCCCATTCAAACCAGTGCTCAGAAGAGAACGCTGATCATACAAGCACCCCCAGATCATACAAGCACCCCCAGATCAAGGCTGCCTGCTCTCTTCCCCCTCCAAGTGCCAGTTGTAGAAATGGAGAGGCTGAATTTATTCTGCAGGTGGAATTTTGCTCAACAGTGATTCTTTTTAAGAGCGGTTCCTGGAAGCATGCCCAGGATCTGAAGACTTGTGTGTTGTCCTTTCCCCCCCACCCCCTGTGTGCTTCCCAATACGTTGTCCTCTTGCCAAATATTATTAGCGGCACATTAAAAGTTTGCCTGCTGTCACCGTGACCTTAGGCGACCTCTTAATTTCTTGAGTTCAAGTCCAATTAACCTTTGGGAAGGAGCACAACTGCTCCAGCCAGGTCAGTCAATAGAATCCAATAGTCATCGTTTCATTCTCTGGTTTGTCAAAGGGGGGCCTGTGGTCCCACCTCATCCGTTTCACACAAAGGTGGTCATTTGTCACTGTTTAGGGGAGTGGGCTGAACACTCGGCACTAGTTGAAGCGCGTTGATCAATTAACGCGACAGTATCTCAGTGATGCCATCCCACGGGTTGCCACTGACGAAGGCGCCAGTTGAAAAATTACTTGCCTCTTGCGCTATTCTCAGACTAGGTTACTGTAATGAAAATATTGATGTATAGTTGAAATGTTCGATGCCACTAGACTAGGGGTCGGCAAAGTTTTTAAGGCCTGGGGCAGTTCATGATCTCACAGACGCTGCGGTGGGCTGAAGTGTGTGTGCACACACATGCACGAATGAACAAACACTATTTTTGGTGCTCCTTCTGGCACAGAGGAGGCGTGCACAGCTTCCCATTGGCTGCAGGAGCTTCCTGCAGCCAATGGGAAGCCGGTCAGTGTCGTGGAAGGCGGTCCCCACTCTGCTCCGCGCTGGTTTAGCGCAGCGCACGGGAGCCAACTGAGTGGGCGGCGGGGGTCCATGGGCCAGTTAAACGACCCCCATGGGCCTTAGGTTGCCGACCCCTGCACTAGACAGTTCTGTGAAACAGGAGTTGAAGAGATGAAGTTTGAATCCCACTTGTTGAATGCTACTCACAAAATAGAGTAGGCAAGAATCACTCTGCCTGACATCTTGTTTTCTACTCTCTCTCTCTCTCTTTCTCTTTTGGTACAAAGGTGGGTCTAGTCCTATAAACCTCCTCCTACAATCTGCACTGGAACACTGCTCTCCCCTCCCCCCCACCTCCCAAATATCTTTGTTCTTTGGGAGGCAGGAGTCTTTGTAAAGAGCAACTGCACAATTGCTGCACTCCAAAAATACTCTGGATTTTTTGCATGTTATAATAAATCTCAAAACATAGGGAAATTCTTCTCCCTCTCTGAGTACTGAGCGTTCCACACAGATGCTTCTGATTTTTAAAAATGGGATACCATGATGCTATACTTGTGGTCAGCATGCACCTGAACTATGCAACAACTCGGGGGAATCACACCCAAAACAAGTCTTCTCATGAAGATTTCCCATGCCTCTGCTTTCGCAGCATCAGAACCAAACAAAGCAGTCCAATTGGCTTCTACAGTCAAGTTTTGCGCATAATGACAGAGAGTTCCCCTTTTTCATGCAGTGAAGGCGGTTTCCCATTTGTACAAGGCTGTATCCATACACCTCTTTGCTCCATTTTCCCACTGTTTCTTTTTCTGATCATTTTTTGGTGTTTTATGTGATCTTTCACACAGTGTAAAAGCGACTTCTGTGAATCTAGTAGAATCTGGTAGGCATGTTAGTCATCATTTCTGCATTAATTGCTTCCAAAAGACAGGGGGGGGGATCAGTTTGCAACTCTGGTAACTCAGAAAATAATGGGATGAAATTTGGAGGGAGGTATCCCAGCATACTGCTTTTGAATTATGGAGCTGGAGGAGACTCTTGAGAGTCCCATGGACTGCAAGAAGATCAAACCTATCCATTCTGAAGGAAATCAGCCCTGAGTGCTCACTGGAAGGACAGATCCTGAGAGGCCACCTCATGAGAAGAGAAGACTCCCCAGAAAAGACCCTGATGCTGGGAAAGATTGAGGGCACAAGGAGAAGGGGTCGACAGAGGACGAGATGGTTGGACAGTGTTCTCGAAGCTACCAACATGAGTTTGACCAAACTGCGGGAGGCAGTGGAAGACGGGAGTGCCTGGCGTGCTCCGGTCCATGGGGTAACGAAGAGTCGGACACGACTAAACGACTAAACAACAACAACATCCCAGCATACAGATTCTTCCCCCGCCATTTTCATGGAGGAGGAGAAGTTCACATGCACAGGAAGGGTGGGGTGGTAGCAACATGTCTGATGACCGGTGTGAATGAAATTTAGTGTGATGTGGTGGTATGGCAATCAAAAAGCCACAGTTCCACGGTGCATCTGGTGTAAAGGGAACACTGGACACAAGGACAGAAGCACTAGCATTGTAACCTGGAAAAACAAATCAATAATCTCAACACCTGAATGCATCCCAGCACACTAGGAACTATGCAATTATGGGCAAATCCAAGCAGGTTTAAAGGGTACTCCCTCTTCTCAGGAATCATAAGAAATGTATCTAGTCACATCCTTTAATTTTGGTGGGTCTTCTCTGAGTAGGAGTAGCACTGAATATTACCCATAATTTCTTTCCACGCTATGCATCCTCGCTATGCAACCTATCCTCACAGAAGCAGTTGTTAAGTGTTTTGGAGATAGCATGTTAATTGTCATTTTTCTCTTTAAAAAGGACATTTACAGTGGTGCCTCGCAAGACGAAATTAATCCGTTCCGCGAGTCTCTTCGTCTTGTGGTTTTTTCGTCTTGCGAAGCACGGCTATTAGGAGCTTAGCGGCTATTAGCGGCTTAGCGGCTATTAGCGGCTTAGCGGCTATTAGCGGCTTAGCAGCTATTAACGGCTTAGTGGCTTAGTGGCTTTAAGAAAAAGGAAACAAACTCACAAGAACTCGCAAGACGTTTTGTCTTGCGAAGCAAGCCCATAGGGAAATTCGTCTTGCGAAGCACCTCAAAAAACGGAAAACTCTTTCGTATAGCGAGTTTTTCGTCTTGCGAGGCATTCGTCTTGCGGGGCACCACTGTACACTCAGCAAAAGCCTGGGGAAAGGGCTGATGGGAAAGATAGATAAATAGCTCAGTATTAAATTCGGTATTAAATTCTGACTTCACAGGTTCATGAAGTGGGCTTCCCAGTTCATCCATAAGAACAATAAGAACAATAAATACAATACTGCTATAGAGAGAATTTTTTAAAAATGTGCACTGAATCTTTTTTTGTGCATTATACAACCTGATTTATAATCCAGCTAAGCAGAATGAGACCCTAGAAATAAAAAGAGGCTAAAGCAGCTCCCGTGTGAGTCTGCTTGTTTAATTTATACATGTGCTAGGCTACTCAAAGCTAGTAGAATTGCTGCAACAAGCTAAGCGGAAACCCCAACAGCAAACATTTGGATAGTAATAAAAATAATAATATTTAGAAATATGATATAGTCTTAGAAATTCATGAGAATGCAAAATCAAGTGTATTTGAGAATTCCTGTTTGTTTTCTAGTTCTTGACAATTTAAATCATGCTTTGACAATTTAAATCAGAAGTTTAGGCTTACGCCTGCAAAAAACAATGAGGACTATAACCTTGCGTCTGAAATATATGGATACCTCTTTTTTAAAAAATAATAATCCTCAAATGAAAACTTCCTATGAAGAGTGTGAGCTATATTTCCCCTTCATCCTTAGTTATAACAGGATCTATGTTATCACTGAACCCTGCAATGACATGAGCAAAATCTATCCTTCTGTTGTTGATAACCCAATATTCAACCTCTATAAATAGTGCAGAAATTGGCAGTTTATATACACTACGATAGATTAGAGTCAAGCAAAGAAAAGCAAATGGAGAATTAGTATCTGTGAACTGTTTTCCTAATCAATACTGAGTGGAACACAGCTTGCTGAAAATGGCTATTTCTGCGTTTGTTTGCTATTTGCATTGTGCCAAGTTTTCATTTCCCTGTTCACAATTCGGAATTCTGTAGCTTTAAAAGTGAACAATTAAAGCTATGGACAATTTCTTAATCGTTCAGCCCTCGGAACCCAATTAAGATTACCTCCTTGGTCTTCCCTCCCGAACAACTGTGTAATACTGTACTAATGAAAAACAGGGACTCTTTTATTTGCTATGGCCTTGGGGTCAATTATCAATTTATCATTGTGTCCTGCAGGTTTAAAATAAAATACTCTGTGCAGTGTAACCATTCTGCACAATTGACATTAAGTAGATTCTGCAAGTATGGACTTAATAAAATAAATAAATACAAAGACAGCTGTCTAAAAGGGTTCAGCTTCTATAAATTGTATTTGACTGCCTTTAATACAATATAGTGGGAAACTGCAAAACTAAATTAAAGGCATTATTTGTGCTACTGTCTTTTATCTGTATGCTCTAGGAGAGCACTGAATAACCAGAAGAGAGGAAAACAGAAGAGAATAGCCCCACATTAGATTATGATATGGACCACTTATTACTTTATGCCCAAACTATAGCTCAGTGATAGAGGGTCTGTTTTGTATGCACAAGGTCCCAGGTTCAATCCCTGACATCTCCAGGTAGGACTGAGAGAGTACCCTGCCTGCACCCTACAGAGCTGCTGTCAGTCAAAGTTTCTTTCTTTCTTTCTTCTTTGGCAATCACCCATAGCCACGTAAGATTGTCTTCCATGAACACGGTTTTAACAGTGAGTCTGTAGGTGACTGTGGAGGCCAAATCTGGATCCACACGTCCTTCCACAGTGGGGACATAGGTTTCTGTCTGGGTGGGAGATGATCACAGTGAGGGTTTGTCAAGCATGCCTTCCTCTTAGCAAGTTTCTCCCTTTCATCCTAAGTTCAAGTGTCTTCAAAGCCCATGACACCTTTGGTGAAGGCTGTTCTCCAATTGAAGCGCTCACAGGCCGGTGTTTCCCAGTTGTCAGTGTTTATACCACATTTTAAAAGATTTGCCTTGAGAGAGTCTTTAAACCTCTTTTGTTGACCACCAGCATTGCGCTTTCCATTTCTAAGTTCAGAATAGAGTAGTTGCTTTGGAAGATGATCATCAGGCATCCACACTACAAGACCAGTCCAACAAAGTTGATGTTGAAGAATCATTGCTTCAACACTGGTGATCTTTGCTCCTTCCAGTACACTGGCATTAGTTCACCTGTCTTCCCAAATGATGCATAACATTTTTCAGAGACACCATTGATGGAAACTTTTGAGGAGTTGGAGATGGTGGTGTTTATAGAAGAGAGAGACAGACCCTGCCTGCACCCTACAGAGCTGCTGTCAGTCAAAGCAGACAGTACTGAACTAGATGGTACAATGGTGCAACTCAATATAAGGCAGCTTTCTATAATTATCTATTTTGCTCTTTTGGATGATAAAGGCAACGGCAGCAACAACCTAGAACAGGGTTACATGTGCTTAAACCCAAAATCAGTGGACTTTGGCTCACCTCTGCACTGGATGGTAGCTTCTTACATTCTGTTTTTTTACCATCAGGGCAGACACAAGACATTTTCCTGCCTGAGATAAAGGTCAAGAGCCCTCCTCCCATTCCATACCCTCCAGGATGTCTCTGATATAAATAGGGACATCCTATTCCACACACCCCAACATTTCTCTGATAAAAATAGGGATGTCTTAAGGGAAAGTGGGACATTCTGAGATCAAATCAGAAACTGCTTCTGTAAATCTGGCACTGTCCCTGGAAAATAGGGACACTTGGAGGGTCTGCCATTCCACACACAGAACCCAACTGGACTGGCAGTTGAATCTTACTTTGACACTGATGATGAGACATCACCATCCTACATACCTGAGTGTATCAGGCTAGCTTAGAGGGTCCATCACTTTGCCTCTGCTCTTCCGGCACATTCCACTGGAGGCAACTGCCTCACTCTGTCTAATGGAAGAGCTAGCCAGGTTTACCATAATTCTTCAGTTATCTGAATGATGACTCAGTGAACATAGGAAGTTGGCTTTCAGTGAGATTTTTTTGTGGGTGTGAGTGTGGGTGAGTTTGGTAAAATTAAAGGACTCTCGGGGAGGAGGACAAAGGAAGAATCACTTTCCACAACATTAGAGGAACTCTGCTAGTCAACCCATTCATGGGTTAGGTGGTATGGACTAAGGGCCTGGCAATATAAAACAGCTTTCTGTGTTATATCATGCAGGCAAGGTTTGGGTGTGATCATGGAGGTAGGGCTGGGATATAAAAAGGAGGGATTCCTGTGAAGTTCCTTCTCTCAGATCAGAATGTATATGTCAATAAAGTAACTGGATTCCCATCCTGCAGCTTTTTGCAACACAGCCCTATTAGAGGTAAGGTGGCCATTTACACATTCCCAAAACATATCATCCAAAAAGAGGCACAGATTTGCACCTGCTGGCTTACATCTACAGATGCACATTTAGAAACAATTACTGAAATAAAAAATAAAAACGCAATGCATCTCATTGTGACTTCTGTGTTTCTGCTCAGCCTGGTGTTCAGGAGCTAATAATTGTTGAGCACCTTAAAGCCCCCTGTTCACAAACTGAGGAGGCCTTAGATCAAGTTATTTTGTACTGCCTGGATGACCATATGTGGATTTGACAAAATTAAGTGTTTGATTATCTGACAGTTGTACAAAGAAGCATTTTTCTGAGATTTTCATCAATATAGTAGAAGAAAGAATATGTACATGCCTAAGTACTGCCTTTTAGGTCATGCTTTTTGGACCCACTAGGAAAGTGATAAAGGTAAAGGTAAAGGTACCCCTGCCCGTACGGGCCAGTCTTGACAGACTCTGGGGTTGTGCGCCCATCTCACTTAAGAGGCCAGGGGCCAGCGCTGTCCGGAGACACTTCCGGGTCACGTGGCCAGCGTGACATCGCTGCTCTGGCGAGCCAGAGCCGCACACGGAAACGCCGTTTACCTTCCCGCTGGTAAGCGGTCCCTATTTATCTACTTGCACCCGGAGGTGCTTTCGAACTGCTAGGTTGGCAGGCGCTGGGACCGAGCAGCGGGAGCGCACCCCGCCACAGGGATTCGAACCGCCGACCTTTCGATCGGCAAGTCCTAGGCGCTGAGGCTTTAACCCACAGCGCCACCTGCGTCCCTAGGAAAGTGATAGATAGCAATAATTAAATTGCACGTAGTGATTTGATCAAGGAGTTTTCTTCAACAGATCTACAGTCATGTTTAACTGGTGGAGGAAACACACAACTTTCTCTCCTTGCCTTGCTTTGACTAATCTTTTGTCACTGTAATAAGTGTGAAATTGGCAAATATACGCACATTTACTACAAGCAAACAAGCTGTCCGGAATCTAATTAGGCACAAAACTGCCCATCTGTTGTACATTATCATGGGGCTTGCTCACATGGATGTTGCTCCATTACTAAAAGGCAGGGAGGCAAATTGAATTGAGTCTGCCCTCCCTTGTAGAGAGGGATCAAGAGCATAAAGTCAGATCCTTGCTGTGAACTAACAAAAGGACCACTGGGAGAAAGTGGGATGAGATGAGGGCTTTTCTATTTTAAAGGCCACATGTCCAGTGTTTAGTATGGGCCATAAGGGAGTGTAAATGCCATTGTTTCGCACAATGCGACACGAGTCGGGACCATATAGGTCTTGTTGCCTTTCCTCCCTGTTGATTTTTGTTCTTACTCCCCAGTGGCAGCTGCCCTTTTATCATTAGTTAACTACCCATGTATGTCAAGTTTGAAGCTTCATTGGTTCTAAATGGGAAGGGATTAATTTAAACAAGTTTTCACATCTTTTTAAAGGTTTGTGCATGTTCACAATGTGAAAATCAGGGTGAGCGTCTGTTAAAAATTTGATACCGTGCCAATTTAGAATGCTATGGCAGCTAGGATGGAAAGATTTGTCCATTTTGGTCCTCTCTGCTTCTCATTTTTCCAATTTTAAATTCAATCCTTCACATTTCTGCAGCAGTTCAGTTTTTTGAAAAGAAAAAAAATCTCATGAAAATTCTTCAGCATTTTAGTTCAGATATTGCCAATAAATTGATGCTGCTTTGACTATTGTATACATTTTTTGCAAGCGCACGCTGCATTTTTGTGTTATTTTCATTAATATCAACACATGTGCCTTTTTGTAAACACTGGTTGGACAACTACATTGCAGTGTTCAGATAAGTGCGAATTTTGAAGGCTGTGTTTTGATTCTCATATTGTTTTGAAAAGTGCATAATTCGATAGATTCAGCTTCAAATTTGTGTTGAATCAAATTTCTCCTTCATCACTACGGGTAAGTATAACCCAAGCTGCATATTATGACAACTACTTCATCATTATCCTTATCATCACTGATCCAAGATGGAGCTGGTACGTTTCTGGGACATGGTAGCATTTCAAAATCTTACCTAGGAGTTTGAAGTATTTTTTCCTCAACTGCAGCGAGGGCTATTGTCTCAGCATTTGATTGCTGGCTTTTTAAAATAGGTTGCTGCCACCTAGGAATGTGAACTATTTCATCAACCCCGCATTAATTAAAAATATGTAAGTATAAAACAATCATTTCTAATTCAGAGACTTGTAATTAAACAAACGCTTTACAAAACCAATCTTCACAGCTTCCTTGGATAATGCCATTCCTTTTTTGATGCAACTGATGCAACTAACCAAGCAAACAAAAATTAAACTTTTTCTAGTTAGGGTTTTCTAGTTAGAATATTCTACCTACGGCTGCGCTGCAAACTTTCTCTACTTTACTAGATCCAGTAATGGAACTTCATAAGCACACACAAACAAATGTGACGGCTCGTTTCCTTTGCCCATTTCTCCAATATATGATGAGCACTCAAATCTGACAGTATCAATTACCTGTTGCATTTGAAATGGGGGGGGGCTTCATATGACTGCAGAAACATGCAATTTGTCTCCTGTACAGTATATTAAGTTCTCTGAAGCAGGAAGGAAAACACTTTCAAATTCCATTGGAATAGCTTGGCTTGGTTTTCTGCTGCAGTTTGCTCCTGGTCTTATTTCAATTTGCAAAAGACACCAGTGTCTTAGTCAAGATAAAGTTTGCTTGCCCAGGCAGAGACCCCCCCAACCCTGAGTGCTGCCGCCTCCGCCTCCTATTTATGCATCTCAAGAGGACCAATGGGAAGCCTGCCCAATTGTGGTCCACTCAGCTGGCCCCGCCTCCAACAAGACACTGGTAAATTAAACTGGGGTTTGGCGGGAACCCTCAGTGGCTGGCGACAGGGAGGTGGGCCAGCCCAACCAGCTGGTGAGTCCCACGTGGCCTGGGGGTGCTGCATGCGTTCCTGCAAAGGCCGCCCACCAAGGGAGGTGTGAGCGCTCACTCTCGTCATCACAGAATCCAGTTCAGGTCAGTAGAACCACTGAATGACATAGCAGGATTGCTTTACTAAAAGCAAAGTCAAAATGCCCATCTCCAAGTTCAACGCCACATTCACAATCCAGAGGAACAAGGTAGCATTTGGGCTAAGCTCACTGGCTGTGTGTCGTGTCATTCATCCCCATTCATTGTTATGCAGAATGTATTAATCATGGCAGCCAGCAGCAGCAGCAGAGAGCAAGGAAAGAGACACGTTTCCGCACTTTAACCAGAGACCTCCACAGGGTAAACTCAGGCTGAACATTTCAAAGTTTAGCGCCGTTCTAATTGGCTACCTCCTTTTTGCAGCCAAGATCTGACTTGCATCTGGTTTGCATATTCCAGAATCACAGTGGCCACCCACTGGCAGAAGCATTACTGCCATCAGCCATGGAGACGGAGCCTGCTGTTGCTGGAAATTTCACTGGCGGCATCCTGCAGAAAGCTGCCAGAGAGGGTGTTGCAGGGGCAAGGAGGGGCTGAGTCAGCCTAGGACCTGCTTGATACCAAGCCAGCTCCACACTATCAGTTGATGGCATTGGGCCCAATGCAGGCTATGCTAGTTCCAGGTTGGTGCAGTATGGAGTAAGGTCTTACCTGCCTCCCTTTCCACCCTGCCCATCATGGGCGGTGAGGCTAAAGGTGTGAGGGTAGCTATTCTGCTCCATCATGCCCTGCAGCCCACCAGGAGTTAGAATTGCTCTGCAAACATTTTGGAAGAGGGTTAACAAAACCATATTGAGGTTTGCCACATTTTACATGAATTTATATTTCTTATAATACGTGTGGACACATTTCCGCCGTGTGACATCATATATATTCAGAACATTTACCTGCAAGCACATATATGGTATTCCCTCAATTATATAATTTCCCAAATAGTTATTGTCAGGGCCATGGGCAGCTGCACTTGAGTCCATACCTGCGACTTTTGGATTGATATACTGACATGTCCTGCTGAGTTTCATTCACACCAAGTGCACATGGTGTGTCACAACAACGAGTGTCACCAGGATACTTCCAACACAAAATTCTTTTAGTTTTCTGGGTTCATGGGGTTGCAAAAAGATTTTTTTTTCCTCCTGGGAGCAATTAACATAGAGTTGAGCTTTAAGCTTCTGCACTGGATAGCTCAGTTGGTTAGAGCATGGTGCTCATAATGCCAAGGTTTCTGGTTCGATCCCCGTATGGGACAGCTTCATATTCCTACATTGCAGGAGGTTGGACTAGATGATTCTATTATTCTAGATATCCAGAAGTGGCTTTTACATCATAGGAAAGATAATAATAATAATAATAATAATAATAATAATAATAATAATAATAATAATAATAATTTATTATTTATTATTTATACCCCGCCCATCTGGCTGGGCTTCCCCAACCACTCTGGGCGGCTTCCAAAAAAATATTAAAATACTGCAATACATCAAACACTAAAAGCTTCCCTAAACAGGGCTGCCTTCAGATGTCTTCTAAAAGTCTGGTAGTTGTTGTTCTCTTTGACATCTGGTGGGAGGGCGTTCCACAGGGAGGGCGCCACTACCGAGAAGGCCCTCTGCCTGGTTCCCTGTAACTTGGCTTCTCACAGTGAGGGAACAGTCAGAAGGCCCTCGGTGCTGGACCTCAGTGTCCGGGTAGAACGATGGGGGTGGAGATGCTCCTTCAGATATACTAGAAGTTATCAAGTAAGGAAACAGCAGGAAAATGAAATAAAATGCTGTCTGAATGCAGCCTTAATTAGAGGACTCACTATAGGTCACGTCCCCTTCTTAACTGGGTGGCTACTACTCAACCATAGGGTGTACATCACCTGGTGCTCATTCTGATGTATTTTCTGTGACAGGCAAATGCTGTCTCAAATTATTTCCCCAACCATTCCAACATGCTGAGAATAGTTCTCTTAATTTATGTTTTAGGGGTGCCCCTTGCATTGTTGCTTGCTTCTGCTTCTGTGTTTTATGTTGAATTACAGTATTGTTGTGGTGTGTATATGTGTGTTTTCTTTTTTTTTAAAAAAAAATTGAACTAGGAGCTTATGCTGAAATGTAACTGATAAATTTCCTAAATGAATAAATAATAAATAACACACACATATGCACGAATAGCCAGATCATATGTGACATTTTTTTATTACGGTAAATAATTTTTATTAATTTTCAAGAAACAGGATGTAAGCATGAACACAACATTCTCAAAACAATGGGTTTCCCCCTTCCTACCCCTCCCCAGAACAGAAGACTAATACAACAATTTCCCCCATAAATCTATATGAGTATTTGGTAGGTGCCAGTCATCAGGGTTTTCATTTGAATGCTTTATTAAGGGATGCAGGGATGCCATATGTCAGCAAAATGGTCCATGTCAGTTGCATCGTTCAAGGCATGTACTCTCATAGTTAGTTTCTCAGGTAAAGCCATTGTCCATACAGTCTGTTTCCACTGTGTTATGTGTAGATGACCAAGTCCTTTCCTGTTTTTTGCCATGAGCAATTGTGATGCAAGTTCCTTGTGGTTGTGGTATCTTTTTATAGTAGTATGGATGAGACTTAGACTTCTCCCAACTTACTCGGGAATGTGCCCCATTGAACCCAGTGGTGCTTACTTCTGAGTAGACATGCATGGAATTGAACCGGGTTTGACTCCCCGCTCCTCCACATGCAGCTGCTGGGTGACCTTGGGCTAGTCACACTTCTCTCTCAGCCTCACTCACCTCACAGAGTGTTTGTTGTGGGGGAGGAAGGGAAAAGGAGATTGTTAGCCACTTTGAGACTCCTTTGGGAAGTGATAAAGTGGGATACCAAATCCAAACTCCTCTTCTTCCTCTTCTACTGTTAGGTCCATGCAGCAAATGCAAATATCTGACCTTGCTCTTAGATTTGTACAGTGTTTGTCAAGCAACATCTTTGCCATAGACAAACCTAACATCCAGGGGCATAGGGGGGGCAGAGCGCTCCAGGTGCCCTCGCTGAGGGGGGTGACAGTCGGTGTGCCACCTGCCTGCAACTCCCAAGCCTAACCCCAAGCCGTTGGGGTAAGGGGGAGGAGCTGTGCCGCTTTGACAGCAGTATTCCCTCCTCCCCCCTTTGTTTTGACAGCTTAGGGGAGGCTTTGGAGTCGCAGGAGGGTGGCGCACCGAATATCTGCCATGGGTGGCTTGCTCTGCCCCTGGCTGCAGGGCGCACACACCACTCTGGGCACTCAAGCAGCTATCCCGCACCTGGGAGGGCACCCTCTGAACCACACACCTCTCAGGAACGCGCCTGCCCTGGGCAGCACGGGCATATGCTCTGCCGCTGCTAACATCCCTGCATAGAGACAGTTGTGCAGCATAGAAAAATTGTGTGCGTGTGTGTGTGTTTTCCAAAAGTGTGAAATTGTTGACCTTTGACCACTTGTGCTACAAGATCCAGAAGGGTCAGAAGTAGGAAATACTAGAAATGAGCAAAGCGATGGTTGCTGAAAAGAGATACACAAATCTTTTTACCAGTAATTTGTATCTTCAGTTCTACTGCAGATGTGTACTGCAGATGGGGCCAGTCCTTTGCCCTGCTTTTTCTTATTGGGATTGTGGCTGCGAGTTGTGCATTTTCACAATTTGCCTGAGAAATAGCTGAAGGTCCACAAATTCCTTATTATTTAGCAACTTCCTGTTGTCTCATTATTCACCAGAGAAGGGTTGTAGCTGGTCCGTAAAGATGCACATTTGTGAATAAGAAAGCCAAATATCTTCCTTCTGTTCTATCTGCACTGATATATTGAAATAGCAGGGGGAAAGGCGGGGAACCCATAATGCTTCATTAGTTAATTGTGCAAAGTGAAGCTCTTTAGGGGTAAACATGTGAAGGACATTTGCTGAATGGTCTTTGCCCATCATGCATATTATGGCCTAATGATGTTGGTAATGGTAGGGGGGCTCCTGGAGAGTCATCTGTCAAATTAGCACATTGAATTATTTATTGGCTGAGAGTAAAATGATAGAAAGGTAGCAGCTGAGAAAGGTTTTGAAGAAAATATGCAATTCTCCACAAGCAGGAAAATGGATATATATATATATATATATATATATATATATATATATATATATAACAGGTGCATAGATAGGATGGTGTGCATGCACATATAGTGCAAAATATGCATACAGATGTTGGCTTCAAGTAAATATGTTTGCATTTTATGTGGGTTCCTTTGGGAGGAAGGGTGGGGTATATAAATTTAATAAATAAAATAAAATTAGAGAGAGAAATTGTATCCCACTCAGAACAAACCCATTGAAATTCACGGCCTATGTTAATCATGCCCATTACTTTTAATGGGTCTTCTTTGAGTAGAACTTAGTTGGCTGCTGCCAATGGGCTCCCACACCATATTCTATCCTGCTGTGGAGATCCCCGAACTCTTCGGTGGAGGAAACTTGGGCCAGAATGGGTGGTGGCAGCAGGAAGCAGAAATACTGTAACCACCAAAGCTCATTGACAGTTCCACCTACTTTATCCTGGGTCCCACCGCAAAACAGTTTGCCAGGGTCCCCTGGAACCCAGAGCCAGTCCTGTTCAACTATGTCACCAAAACTGTTGTGAAAAGGAGCAATGATCACTGGTCACCATAGTAAAAACAATCCTTGCATTGCTGAAAGCAACTCCCCTCACCACAACCATTAACTCTCACTCTTAAAGGTATTGTAGTTCCTGTTTCCAAGCTACTTTATTCTGTTGACTTCTATTTATTCATTTTCAGTGGGGGAGAGGTGTTAACCCGTTTTACCCACCACGCTGAAAATATTTGGAGTGGATAACATTGCTGGAACAATCCTATGCACATCTTTGCAAAAGTTAGTTGCATTAAATGCACACTCCAAGGTAATAATATAGTCTTAAACCATCCCACTAAAACTAATCAGATAACCTGAAAATATAAAATATGGTATATTCTACCATCTTGTAAATATCAACATTCTGTAAATATTGTGCACAATTTCTGTTTTCCATGCTATTGTCTACATACAGTGGTGCCTCGCAAGACGAAAAGAATCCGTTCCGCGAGTCTCTTCGTCTAGCGGTTTTTTCGTCTTGCGAAGCAAGCCCATTGACGGCTTAGCGGATTAGCGCTATTAGCGGCTTTTAGCGGCTTTTAGCAGCTTATCGGCTTAGCGGATAAGCAGATAAGTGGCTTAGCGGCTTAGAAAAGGGGGGGGAACCCGCAGGAACTCGCAAGACATTTTCGTCTTGCGAAGCAAGCCCATAGGAAATTCGTTTTGCGAAGCACCTCCAAAATGGAAAACTTTTTCGTCTAGCGAGTTTTCCGTCTTGCGAGGCATTCGTCTTGCGGGGCACCACTGTATATTCCCAAATATACATACAGCTAGGGAAGATGGGCAAATTGAATTAGTTCACATATAAAGGTGAAATTATGCAATTCATATATTCCTAAACAATATGCAAACTGAAACAAAGGCATCTTTCAAAAATTGCAGTTCCCCAAATTTTGCCAGTCAAGTAATGTCTACCAAAAATGTATATATTAGGGTAAAGCGTGCATATAGATGCAAATAATTGGTGCAAAAATGCATTATATACAGGGAAATGTCCTTTGAAGAAATGTGTACATTAGGAATTGCATACAAATATGAGTTTATTAAGAATAATTTGCACTAAAATGCTGATAAATTTTCATGAGGACCTTAAAAAAAAGTTTCACTAACTGATGTGGAAATGCTGTGAATTGAAAAATTGAAGATTGGAATCATGAGAAATGGAAAGAAAGAAAAACTGACAGATTTGCCTGTACATACAGTCATTGGGCAAAAGTACCACAAAGGCACTCCGTGATAACAAAGGAGTTGATTCCAATATTATTTCCTACTCTGTGTATACTTATTGAAAAGAAGGGACATGACTAACTTATATCTATTATTTTCAATGAATCTACTCTTAACTTAGTTGGAGATAAACCTTATACTAGTTGCTGAAGGACAGGCCTAGCAAACAAAATACTCAGAGCACTTGAGTTCTGGATTTCCTTGAAAACCTCCAAGAACACTTTTCGAAATACAGTACTCTTTCTGTTTACATTTAATGCCTAGGCATCAGGATAAAGTAGGTGGTTTTAGATGAGCCCAGGGATAGCAATGAAACAAAAGCGGGGAGGAAGCTGAGGTATGTAAGCACTTTATAGGTCAAAAAGGAGCCCGTTGAATTGTGCCCACAATCTGAGAGAGCCAGCTCAGACACTGGGAGACTTGTATAATTTTATATTCCACTAGCCTCAGGAGGTATAATCTGTGGTTTTATACACCGCATGAAGCATTTTTTATTTATTTTTTTGTTTACAGTCATCGAGGAAGGATTCCATTCTCTTCATCTTATGTAGGAGTAATCTTAATCCCCCCCCCCCAGATCAACTGCACTTTCAAACAATGCCAAGGAACAGCCAAACGTTTAAGGAGAAGGACAGAGATGGATGTGAATAAAAGGAATATATTTCAGCGTGGCTTTGTGAACCACCAAACTGTTTTGCTGTTTGCAGAAGTGTAAGATCCAAGCTCAAATTCTTATAGAAATTAGTACAGCTGAGATGGGGAACGAATGGGAAAACATTTCCTCTCAAAATACGCAATTAATCTGTTTAATTGCCATCTTTGAAGATATGCGTGGTAAGGGTACAACCCCTCTTTTCTCTTTTTTCCAAATGATATTTTTATTTCTACATGCTTGTATTAAAGAAAAATAAGTAAATACTATTTACAAAATGGAGGGGGTGGGGAGGCAGACATTTGCTAAACACACCCCACTAAACATGTGTACCTGACCTTCCCAATTACCTACAGGCTTACAGTTCATTGAAAATATTTCTGTTTAATTGAATATCTTTTGTTTAAAGTAGTCACATTAGCTTTGATGACCAGACAAAGGGAGGAAAAAGCCATTCAGCTGTATAACTCTGGGTAATTGAATTCCCCCCCCCCCATATTTCACAATCAGATTGCTTGTCCCTAGGGGTGTTCCCCCACCCCCTATTCATTTGAATAAACTTTATCCAGAATGTTTCCCCATCTAGAGATGGAGGAATCAGAATTTAATTTGAAAACCTGAAGGTCAACACTGCTGGTTTTTAAAAAAATAAAAAATAAAAAGCTTGTATTATTCCTATGCTTTATTTGTGAAGTTCTGTCTCCATCTCCCCCTCTCTCTCTCTCTCTCTCTCTTCCTCTTTTCTTCCACTGAGAGACACAGAGAGAAATTGCTTGTAGCTGCTTGTATGTTTATTGCCTTGTGGAAAGAAGAACAGAGGCAGGTAATTATGCATGGAATTGCCTGCTGGTCTATACGACAAGAAGGCCACCATGCTTGTGGCCAGGAGGCCACCTAATGTTTATCTGTTCGAGTCCACCCAAATCTGAAAGGAACAAGCTGGAGCCCCTGAAACAAAGCCAAGCCGCAAGACATCATTACTGCTAATTACCCGGCAAACAAAAAGAAAAGGGGTGGGGGGGGGGGACTTGGTTTCAGTGGCAAAATATCAGCCTTGGCTGAGCAGCTGATGCTGGAAAGAACAGTTGGTCTTATTTTGATTAGCATTGTACTGTGAGCTGATCAGCCGCCATAAAGAGCTAAAGTAATTGTGTTCTGAAGGGCCGCTCCTGTGTATTACCCAGAGTGCCAAAAACAACCTGTGCATTGTAAACAGCTGACATCTGCTAAGGATCACAAAGATGCAGGGGCTGCATCCGCGAGACTGACGACTCTCGTCCTGCACAGAACGAAGCAGAGAGGGGAGAACCAACAATGCAAAAAAGAAACTCCCAGGCACCTACCTTTCTAAAAGACTTGTCCGTGTGATGAAGCTGTTCATACATTTGTTTTATGTTTCACTTGCTGCTGAAAACGACATTTAGAAAAGGGAACTTGAGACTGCCGGCTTGCTAAATTCAACTTGTTTTGGTCAAATCTTTTGCTGGATGCATCTCAAATTCATTGAAACTCTGCCACCGATGAACATGCATTCTGTGGCTAAAAGTATTGAGCAATAGGTTCCCTGCTCAAAAATGAGTTTTGGACCTTGTTTCTGTAAATCATGAGCCCCTCGGGCCTCATGGCAAACCTCTTTTGAAGCTAAAGCTAATTTTTCATAGCTAATTTTTGGAAGGTCATGGGATGTGGTTTCTCCATTAATATGAAAAAGTCAGTTTAAAAGTCTACTAACTACTACCTAATTATTATTATTATTTCCTCTTTGTTAAACTTTTTAGTCACTTTTTTCTTTTACAAAAATTAACTCAAAGCATCTTACAAAACACACACACATTAAAACCAGCATGAAGCTAAAACAGGGTAAAATTAAAATTTATTCATATTTTTATAAGGCCGAACTGAAACATTCAACTCACTGAAGGAGGCCACAGATAATTAAAAGCCAAAGGCCTGGTGGGAAAGAAATGTTTTTGTCTAGTGTATAAATATATCTAATGAAGGCAGTAGGCATGTCTCCTGGGGACAAGACTTCTGTAAGCAGGAACCAAGGCCTCTCATTGTGTCAATAGCCTCTACATACACATCCCTCAGTGAGGGCACAGGGTCTGGGTTCATTCGTGTGGGGAGAGGTGATCCTTGAGGTATTGGTTTGGATTCTAGGCCATACACTGAATAAAATTTTGTTTGTTCCATTAAGGACAATTAACATAATGTGATAAAACAGGATTTGCAACCTTTTTTTGACCAGTAGGCACAGTTGGATTTTTGATAAAGAACTGTGGGCACCAGTCACAAAATGGCCACCATAGAGTATGATATATCATAGAATGACTGCCCTAAGAATTTGGCATAACTCAGTGCTTTTTTATGGGGGGACACAGGGGTACGCATACCCCTAAACATTATGAATCTAAGTTTGGCCTCATTGAGGGGCAGTATTTCAATACAAGTAGGAAAATGAGAGTACCTCTAAACATATTTTAAGAAAAAAAAGCACAGGCATAACTGAAAATGGCTGTTGTAGAGGCACGATATAATAGTTACCACATCTGAAAGATCAGAAAAGGCGAGGTGTGGACATATCCCCGTGCAAGCCACTGTCTCACAGAAATAAACTCTTTGCACCTCCCCCCCCCATTCAGAACAGAGAGATGTCCAGTGAAATGTGGGCCTTTTGTATGTAGGAGAGGTTGAGCAACAGAAATAACAGCTCCGCAAGTATTGTGGATATTTCCGGGAACATTTACTGAGACCCTTGGTGGGCACCAGCAGGGCTGGCCTACCCATAAGGCAGGGCCATCTTACCCATAGGCCCTAGGGGTGCAGGGCACCCGGGCGCCGGGCTCTCAGGTGTGCCAGGCTGAGAATCTGGGGCCCGAGAGTTGAGTCCTGGGAAGAGTTGGCCCGTCGGTCAGAGCACCGCGGCGGGCTCCTCTGCTAAAGGAGGCTCTGCGCTATGAGTTTGGGGGCAACTAAGCCAGCGAGACGCTGAGGGGGCTGGACGGCTCTGCCTTCCTGCGTGCCTAGGACTGGGCAACCTGGGGGGGGGGCGCCGGGCGGATCTTTGCACCCCGGCACCACATATGCTTAAGACAGCCCAGCCATAAGGCAAGGTGTGGTGACCACCTCAGGCAACAGGATCCACAGGGGAAGCAGATCTGGCCTCTAAGGAATGCATTGCCCGGTGTTGCTGCTGCTGCATTCCCCACTTGTTTGCCATGTAGATATTTATTCTCCCCTTGTTCCCCATGTAGGTCTTCACTCGCCCTTTCTTCCCTGGTGGGTGGGCAGGCTTGCCATTTTGTAGTTTGCCTCAGGTGGTCACCGGATGAGGAATGAGGTGCCAGGAGCTTGGCACTGCACAGTGGAGCCACTCTTGCCATTGTGTGCCTACACAATGCCAAGTTCTCCAACTCTCACCCCTCCAGCAAATGCCATGAACACACTGTGTTTGGAAGCCCGGAGGCCAGCGATGCTGCACCTCTGCCACCCACCTGACCCCCCCCACAGACTGTTGGGCACACAGTCTGGCGATCCCAACGATGAAATTTAAAGATGGATGCACAAATACCCATTGAAATAATCCTCACCACATTTTTACCCTCTTGCAAAGTGACTCTAGCTTCCCACTAGATGCTGCAAATCAAATTCTGATTGAGTTGCTGGTCTAGCATCCCTGCTTTAGGGACTGGTTCTTCCTTCTGTAGATTAAAGGAAGGAAAATTAAAATATCTGTGTTACCAAATGCGTATGAGCATTAGCAAAACAATTGCATTTGTAAGATGTTTCTTGAGAGTAAATATCCAGTAACTGTTCATTAAAATAGCATACAGAAATGTATTGTATTAGGGGGAATTGCTTGCAAAGATGTGTCTATTGGGTCAGAATTGCACATAAATTATGTATGTCAGGAGAAATGCACACTAAAATGCTTTAAACACAGACACACACAAAATGGGTGCAGAAATGTGGTGAATTGAACTTTAAATTGAAAAACTGAGAAACCGAAATTGACATTATGGCTATAAGGCTGAATTAATAAAAATATAAATCACTTCCTACCATTGAATAACAACACAGATAGAGACCACCTTCTTGTAAGATAGGACTCTTTATTTATTATAAGCAGACTTTTATTCTGGCTCTTGATAATGGTGGCAATTATTCCCCCCAATGTGGCTTCCAGCCAGGCGCAAAATATGAGCAGGTGGGGCACAGGAGTAACCCTTATGTGACTACACTAAAACACAAGCAGGCTACATATTATAATACTAGCTATTAGATGGAGATTAAAGAAGAATCGTTTGGCTGGAGAAGTTTGATTGAAAAATTCAAATATAAGTAAAATATTCAAAGACAAGTCAAAGGCAAGTGGGTAAATTTAAATACAATGTTCTAATCTTGAATTTTGGTTGTTCCCATTGAAGTTCCGATTCCTTGTAGCATATTGAAATTGGATTACCATTGCAGTTCTTCTTCAGGCCCAGATTTAAATGTTAAATGAAATGGCAAAGTGGTCCCACACAAACTCTCCATTGTTTTCACTGTATTTTCTCTCTATAAAGGTGTATCCCTTGTAAGTATTTCCTGAGAAAACTAGATCACTTAATTAAATGTTTCAAAAGGAAAGATATAAAGATGTCTATGTCTTTTTTTTTTGAAGGATTGCTGAAGTTATTGGTGGTGAGTTTTCTCTCACTCGCCTCAATTTTCCCTATATGTCTGTCTCTCTGTTTATGTCAAGTAACCTTTGCAGTTTCTAGTCTAAAGCAATAAAGTGAATGCTTCCTGTCCTATTGATTTGGTAAGACCTATTTTCGCACTAATAAAATGAAGCCCAGCTTGATAAAATACTCTTTTCCAACCAGTGGCTAGGGGTGAGCCCCTGTCTTGACAATTTTGGAGGAGGTCAGCTGAGAGTAAGTGGGTCATATATGCGGTAAATCAACCCCCAGGAACAAATCACTGGACACCATAAAAACCAAGAGTGGTTCTTTAAGAGACCAGCTTGACCTCTCCTTAACCAGAAAATAGCATCTGACCTTGCAGTGAAATTTATCACAACGTTTCAATTAAAACTTGGCAGCCATACAAAGCAACACATTGCTCTGCTAACAGTTGACCTTGTTGCAGAAAGGAGAGTTGCATGCATGGAAGGGACTCTCTTTCAGCCAATGAATATGAACTACAGAGAGTAGCGGGGATCTTTCTAAAGTCACATAAGGTCAATTGCTTTGACTACCAAGGACATTATCTGAATCACCTTCCAAGCTCTCCCCCCATCATTGGTATGAAACAGTGCACATTATGATCTCCATATAAGCTGAGATTGCTCAATTTAGTGCACACTTCAATGTACATTAAGTACATTATTCTACTTACGAAACACTGCTTGTCCGTAATCCTGAAGCAAGAAAATTCCAACTTTTAGTAAACAGAGATACCCAAATTTTTGATGGCGGCATGTTAGGCAAATTAAGCAAACTTTCATACATATAGTACTCATTTTCAATAGATTATTCAATGTAGAATTCTATTACTTATCTGTCAAAAGGTAAGAGATATAAGGTGCATATTTATCCAATCCTCTCTCTTCTGCACTAGCTTCCAGTTAGCTTCTGGGCCAAATTAAAGGCAATGGTTATTATTGCATACAAAGGTCTACAGAGTGAGGAACCTCTCCATGTTTTAAGATTTGTCAGAAAATTCTTCCTGATGTTTAGTTGGAATTTCCTTTCTTGTAACTTGAATCCATTGGTTCGGGTCCTAACCTCTGGAGCAGGAGAAAACAAGTTTGCTCCATCTTCCATTATAAAGGTGGAGTAGCTTTTCTCCTCTTGCCCTATTGCATTCTTGCTGTGGGAGAATATCACACTCTGCCTTATATTAAACATACCATGTAATTAAAATAAGGTAGTGGTGGGGAGAATCACTAGCATTTTTTTTAAAAGAAGTATTCTCTTCTTTAAATTATATGGTGTCTATAGTGGCACTGTGGGTTAAACCACAGAGCCTAGAACTTGCTGATCAGAAGGTCGGCAGTTCAAATCCCCACAACAGGGTGAGCTCCCGTTGCTCGGTCCCTGCTCCTGCCAACCTAGCAGTTCGAAAGCACGTCAAAGTGCAAGTTGATAAATAGGTACCGCTCCGGTGGGAATGTAAACGGTGCTGCTCTGGTTCGCCAGAAGCGGCTTAGTCATGCTGGCCACATGACCTGTAAGATGTATGCCAGCTCCCTCGGCCAATAAAGCGAGATGAGCGCCGCAACCCCAGAGTCGGTCACGACTGGACCTAATGGTCAGGGGTCCCTTTACCTTATAACTGATACGTTTCAATTATGTAATGTTTGTATTGTATTCTCATTTTTTAGACATTACTTTATCTTGATAGTGGATCTGATACTTGGAGGGTTTTCATTTTCATGCATATACCCCCCCCCAAATGAAGCACAGAGGAGCAGGAATAAATCTCATAACAAATCTAGAACATTTGAGTGTCCAGAACTAGAGATGCTACATTTATGTATTTATTATTGCGTTTACATTTCTTCCAGTAATCTCAAGGTGGGCTTTATGGTACTCCCTCTCTCACTTTGTCCCCAAAACAACCATGTGAGGTACGTAAGTTATGCTAAGATAGGGTGATCAGTTCAAGATCACCCAGTGAGCTTCATGGTTGAGTGAGGATCTGATTGCTGATCTCCTAGATCCTAGTGAGAACATGGCTGAGGTCAGGTTTTGAACTAGGTCACACACACAACCAGTAGGTTAGAGCAACCTTCTCATGAAATCAGCTGGGAATGCTTGAATGGACTATAAGTGCAAGAAAGAAGCCTTGCAAATTCATATCTGTTGCAGAGATCTGAACCACACCTTCAAATGGACTGGATTAGTGGGTACCCAACCTGGCTCCCTCCATTTATCCTTGGACTTCAACTCCCACCATCCCTGGCCATTGGCCATGCTGGCTGGGGCTGATAGGAATTGTAGTCCAACAACTTCTGAAAGGCACCACATTGGCTAGGTATACAAAAAATGGCAAGAGAAAATGGCCTTAGACTGCAATCTAAGGGATGAAGAAGACATATTGAACCCAGTGGGACTTTCTTCTGAGGAGACATTTGCAGGAATGTGCTGTTAATGTCTATCCTCCCATGCTTATAATATATCTAGAAATGTTAACACACATAGGCTTCCTGCTTCAGGAAACATCTTAGGCAGGACGGACACAGCCATTAAGTAGTAAGATGATGTGTTTGACCTTTGTTGAAAAGGCCAGTGTGTCAAATGTCAACACCTTTTTTCTCAGGGTCCACTCAACACTATTCAGTGCTGTTCCTGGAGAAGCTATAAAGAACCCACAGTAACTCTGACATTTGGGAAGGATATTCGCCTCTCACAATACAACTTCATTTTCTCCTAGTAGCTTATTTTTGCATCATAATGTTGGGAATGCCAGTGGGTTTGGCAGTCAGTAGGATACACGGTCTTGTCTCCATTCGACATATGAACTTTAGTTATATCGCTACCGACTCAGGGAGCAAGCAAAATGTCCTGCTGAATAAAGACCAACCACAACACAAATTCTCCAAATAATTTTTAGTGTTTAAATAGGACATCAGAAAGTATAATAATAATAATAATAATAATAATAATAATAATAATTTATTTATACTCCGCCCATCTGGCTGGGTTTCCCCAGCTACTCTGGGCGGCTTCCAACTGAATATTAAAATAATACAGCATCTGTCATTAAAAACTTCCCTAAACAGGGACGCCTTCAATGGCAGGTGCCACTACCGAGAAGGCCCTCTGCCTGGTTCCCTGTAACCTCACTTCTCACAGTGAGGGAACTGACAGAAGGTCCTTGGCGCTGGACCTCAGTGTGCGGGCTGAATGATGGGGGTGGAGACGCTCCTTCACGTATACAGGACTGAGGCCGTTTAGGGCTTTAAAGGTCAGCACCAATGCTTTGAATTGTGCTCAGAAACGTACTGGGAGCCAATGAAGATCTTTCAGGACTGGTGTTATATGGTCTCGGCGGCCACTCCCAGTCACCAGTCTAGCTGCCGCATTCTGGATTAATTGCAGTTTCCGAGTCACCTTCAAAGGTAGCCCCACGTAGAGCGCATTGCAGTAGTCCAAGCGGGAGATATGCATGAACTCATTAATCTAAGACTTTAATCCTATACATGTTTACAGGAGAGCAAGCCTCACTGAACTCTGCCTGCACTAGAGACTTTTGAAGAAGTTCTCACTGTAGCTGACACCAAACAAGGTGTTCGCCAAATGGTCTTTAAATTTGTCCTGATAGGATCTGTCCCATACACACACACACACACACACAATTTTTCAAAAATAAAATACAATTAGTGAAACATTTTCCCATATACATTCCCAGATAATCGACTTCCCTTCCACTCTTCTTTTTTTTTTATTACATTTTGACATAAATATATTTCACAAACATACAAAAGACAAAATGAAAAAGAAAAAACAGAAAAAGAGAAAAAAAACAAACAAACGAAACATGAAATACATACAACTTTGATGACATTGATCGACTTCCCTTTATCTCGATTTCGGAAATTATTATCTTGTTTATCTATCTGCTGTGTCTATTCCTTAAAACTTTTTACGTAGTAAGTGTTGTCTCATGCCTACTGTGATTTCTATAAGTACATATGTGTTTCTGATCAACATTTTAATTTTCCCCTTGTCTCATTTCCATATATATCCTGAATTTATCCCATTCATTGTTAAATTTTGCACTTCTTTGATTTCTTATTTTCTGTGTCAATTTAGCCAGCTCCAAATATTCGGATAATTTAAGTTGCCACTCCTTTAGTGTTGGGATTTTTGGTGTTTTCCAGTACTGTGCTATGAGGGTTCTGGCGGCCACCGTTGCATATTGAAAAAAGGTTCTATCTTCTTCTTTGATATCCTTACCAATTATCCCCAGCAGGAAGGCTTCGGGTTTTTTAACAAACGTGTATTTAAGAATTTTTTTTAATTCATTATAGATGGATTCCCAAATTTTTTTGAGAATCTCGCACGTCCACCACATATGAATGAATTCGCCCTCCTTGCTCTTACATTTCCAACACAGTTTATCGCCCGTTCTATACATTTTATGTAGTTTTACCGGCGTTATGTACCATCTGTACATCATCTTATACATGTTTTCCTTTAGTGTCGTGCATGCTGAAAAATTCATATCTTTACACCACAATGCCTTCCATTTGTCAAACTCTATGTTGTACCCTAGGTCTACCGCCCACTTCACCATTACATCCTTTACTTCCTCGTCCTTGGTGTCCCACTCAAGTAACTGGTTGTACATTTTTGATAATAATTTTGTTTTACTTTCTATTATTTCAATCTGAAATCTAGATTTCTTGTCATTTATTCCGATCTTATTATCTTCCCTCCACATTGAATTAATTTGATGGTATTGAATCCAGCCAGTCAGCTTGCTTTTTATTTCTTCATAAGGTCTAATCCTCCACCCGGATTCTGTTTTGGTTAGTAAATCTTCATATGTCCATCTTTCCCCCTCTATATTTAATTTTTTGATTGTTAAAATGTCTATTGGTGATAACCACCAGGGCGTTTTCTGCTCCAACAGTTTTTTATTCCTTTCCCACACTTCCAGCAGTGGCCCTCTAAAAATGTGGTTAGAAAAACCTTTATGAACCCTTCCCTTGTCTCGCCATAAATAGGCATGCCAACCGAATCTTAGATTAAACCCCTCTAGATCTAACAAATTTTTGTTTTTGATGACAATCCAGTCTTTTACCCAACAAAGACATGCAGCTTCGTAATATAACCTCAAGTTTGGAACCGCGAGGCCACCCCTATCTCTTTGGTCTGTGAGCAATTTAAATCTGATTCTTGGCCTCTTTCCCTGCCAAATGAATTTAGAAAGTAATCTCTGCCATTCTTTGAATATTGAGGTTCCTCTAATTATCGGTATATTCTGAAATAGGAAGAGTAATTTAGGTAGTAAGGTCATTTTAATCGCCGCCATTCTGCCCAACCACGAGAGATGTATTCTATTCCATGTATCCAAGTCCTTCATTATTTCTTTCCATGTTTTCTTATAATTATTTTCAATCAGATTTATATTTTTCATAGTTAACCAGATTCCAAGGTATTTTACTTTTTTAGTTATTTTAATTCCAGTTTGACTTTCAAGATCGTTTTTGGTTTCTTCTTCCATATTTTTGGTCATTATTTTAGTCTTTGCTCTGTTCAATTTAAATCCGGATAATTTTCCAAATTCCTCTAGTAGCTTTAACACTTTGCCGACGCTCTTAAATGGTTTCCTCAAATTATCTATTGCTGCTGCATATTTTAATTGATTTGTACCTTCTTTCCTCCACCTTGTTCTCAGAATAACTTTTACTGCTGAGCTTACTCCCAACCTGCTAGTATTTTAACACGTTTGTAATTAAAAAAAAAAAATAGTTGTCAGGGGTTCGGGAGCAGAGGCACAGGGGAGAGAGGAGGCAGAGAGCGAAGGGGAACAATCCGAGGGCAGCGTAGGAGAGTATGACAGTGGGCCGAGAGATTCCATGAGCTTCTCCAGCGATTCGGAAGATTCCCAGAAGGGGGCACCGATGGCCAGGGCAAGGGGGGTCCCGGGAGGGACGCACCAGAAGCAAGGGGCCAGCGGCGACTCCCAAAGCAGCAGCTGGAGATCGGGACCAGCTTCCCCACCAGAGCGTAGCAGGGGGGAAGAGTCCCACGTGTCAGGGCCGGCTTCCCCTCCAGTGGGGAGAGAAGATGAGTCAGGGCTGACCACGCCCCTATCGCTGAGTGAGAGAACGGGGGGGAAGTCAGACCCAGCTAGCCCCCCCGAAGGGGGAAGCAGTGACAGGAGCAGTGTAACGGTCAGGAGGAAGGTTGCCGGCTGGGCGCGCGCGCCAAGTTCAAAGGTACAGGCGCGCGGGACAGCAGGGAGCTCGGATTGGGAGCCAGGTCCTAAAGCACGCCGGAAGCAGGGGGAAGAATCCGGGGAATCAGCATCAGAAGAGTCCAGGAAGGGCGACAGCCCAGTGGGCAGACGGACCCAGAGGAGAAAGGAGCAAAGGAGGAGGTGGAGCAAGGCATGGGTCTTGAACTGGTGTCTGGGGGGAGGAGATTCAGACGGAACTCCAGCGGTCTAGGGTTGAGACGTAGAGCTGCGCGCCGCGGCTTTGAAATTGAAACTGAACCTTAATAAAGACTTTTGTATATAGCAAGAACTGGTGTTGGTCCTTTGTGAGCTGGGACCTTGGGCAGCTCTGACAGTAAGTTCCGTCTCCCCAAAACCTTCGCAGCGTGAGTTGGCGCAGCGAGGCGCAAAACTTGGTGTTTTGCGAGCTCACGAAGATCGGCAAGGATGGCTACAGAGGAGAAAGTGACAGCCCTACAAGAAGCAGTCACGAGACTTTCCATGGAAGTAGCAGCATCCAGAAAGAGAGAGGAGGAAGCAGTAGCTTTCTGCAAGGTTCTGCAAACCAGGTGGGAACTTTTGAGCAAGGAGGGGCTGCCAGGACCCAAACCGGAGGGGATTGGCCTCGGAAAGAGGGGGGGCAGCATCGTATCCCATTTCGACGGGAACCTGCAGCAGTATCCTAACTTCAGGGCAGACATAGTTTTCGCGCTCAATTTGCTTCAGAAAGACTTTAGAGATGAGGAGGAGAAAGTGGGGTTCATAATAACTCATCTGCATGGGGACGCTAAATCGTGGCTGCGCAATTTATGGCGCGAAAATGACCCCGCCCTCAAGGATTCTACAGCTTTTATCAAGGCTATGGACGCTTGTTTTAAATCAACGGTTGATGTGGATGTGGCCAGAAGGGAAATGCATGGTTTGAAGCAGGGGAAAGCCACTGTGAGACAATATCACTCCCGCTTTTTTGCGTTGGTAAATGCGCTGGGCTGGGAGAAAGACTCAGCTGCCGTCCGAGACCTGTTCTGGGAGGGGCTGAATGGGGCTGTGAAGGATGAAATTGCGAGGGGGGAGAGACACAACAGCACCACGGAAGTCGTCCAAAGAGCGCTGGCGATTGGGGTGCGTCTGGAAGAACGTCCTTGGAGCAAGGATGACGGACGTTTGGGACGCACACCAGCCAGCTCAACTCCTTTCCTACCAGGAGAGACAGCGCACGCCCAGTCCACGCCTCCACTGGGAGGGGGAGAAGAGCCGATGGAGATAGGTGGTGCCAGGGCTCAGACAGCAACCAGAGCCCAAACGCCAGGAGCAGTTAAGGCGAAGCCTCCTAGAGGGAACAGGAAGTGTTACATCTGCGACAGTGTACAGCACATGGCCAAGGAGTGCCCCCAGAAGCTCCAAAAGCACACTGCAGCCTCAGCAACAGTAAAAGGGGCAGTTCAGCAGGGACAACAGCTACAGGGAAACGACGAAGCCTGGCTGGAGGCAGAGGCACTGGGGCCCAGCCAGGCGAGTCAGTGAAGCAGTCCCCAGAGATTTTACAGCCCACAGACCCACTCCCGCCCAAACCGGTGGTGGAACTCACTGCATCGCTCCAGCTACCAAATGGACTCACTATGGAAGTGCCTATTACCATTGACTCTGGTAGTAATGCAGACTTTATAGGAGTGGATTTCATCAAGCAACATAGCATAGCGCTCCTGCCAGCCACGATGCCCCTGAAAGTCGTCACGGTCGATGGAAGAGACTTGCTGGGAGGACAGGTGGTACAGCAAACGCCGCCAATGGTGATGCGAATTGGAAATCACCGGGAAGTCATCAGCTTCAATGTCACCCACCTGTCAGACACGCCCATAGTATTGGGCATGAGTTGGCTGCACAGGCACAGCCCGGCATTAGCATGGTACCAGCGTCAATTGACCTGCTCCTCCTACTGCGCAGAACACTGCATCCTGACTAGCCAGGAGGATGAGGGGTAAGAGGAAGACCCGCAGCTACACTTAGGCATGCTGCAAGCGGTACCCCACAAGTACAAGGCGTTTTTAGAGGTCTTCTGCGAGAAGGAAGCAGACAAGCTGCCTCCCCACAGGCCCTACGACTGCAAGATTGACCTCCTGCCGGGGGCGACGCTGCCGACTGGGAAACTGTATTCCATGTCTGAAGACGAACTGCAAGAACTCAGAGAGTTCATAGATCACAACTTGAAGCGGGGATTCATCCAAGAATCCAAAGCAGTGGGGGGCAGTCCCGTGTTTTTCGTGAAGAAAAAAGACACGCCCCAAAAGAGGCTTGTAGTTGATTACAGGGTCATAAATTCGAGGACGAAGCCCACGGCATTCCCCATGCCCAAGATCGACGACCTACTCGCGACGGTGAGGAAGGGACGCATCTTCACCAAGCTGGATCTTCGAGGGGCGTACAACCTCATACGTGTGCGGTAGGGCGATGAGTGGAAGACAGCCATGTTTACGCCTTTGGGCACCTATGAATACCGAGTTATGCCATTTGGTTTACAAAATGGCTCCCATTGTTTCCAAGCCTTCATGCACCACGTGTTAGCGGGACTCCTCTACAAGAAGTGCGTCTGCTTCCTGGACGACATCCTGATTTTCTCGGAATCGCAGGAGGCTCACGAGAGAGACGTCAAGGAGGTCCTGCAGAGACTACGGGAGCACAGACTTTACGCCAAACTGGAGAAATGCCAGTTCGACATGACGGAGGTGGATTTCCTGGGCTACAAGCTGTCCGACAAGGGACTTGCCATGGACAGCGCCAAGGTCCGATCGGTGTTGGACTGGAAGAGCCCGCGCAATCGGAAGGAGGTCCAGAAGTTCGTCGGCTTCGCCAACTTTTATCGCAAGTTCATCAAGGGGTTCGCGATGGAGACGGCAGCCATCACGGACACCCTCAGCTCCAAGAAGAAGAAGTTCACCTGGACGGACCAGGCGGAGCAGTCCTTTCAGAGACTCAAGCGTCTCTTCGCGTCCGAAGAACAGCTGCTACACGTCAACCCCAGCAAACCAATGAGGGTTGAGACGGACGCCTCGGACAGAGCGGTGGGGGCGGTCCTGTTGCAGCAAGATCTGCAAGGGGACTGGAGGCCGTGCGCATTCTACTCCAGAAAACTCAGCAAGTTGGAACAGAACTACACTATCTGGGACAGGGAGTTGCTGGCCATTCATGCCGCCTTCAAAGCGTGGCGGCACTTCCTCATTGGAGCCAAACACATGGTGCAGGTCCGCATGGACCATAAGAACCTGGAGTACTGGCGCACGGCGCGGTTCCTGAACCAGAGACACATCCGCTGGGCGGAGTTCTTTGCGGATTTCGACTTCAGGATAGAATACATCCTGGGAGACAGCAACGTCATGGCGGATGCGCTATCCAGGAAGCCGCAGTATCTCGAGGAAGCGGCACCGGTGGCGGCCAAGCACATTTTCGCACCAAAGGCGTGGGCGTGTGCTTCAGCTATCGTGGACCTGGACGCGGTACGTCGCGCACTGCAGGTGGATCCGTTCGCACAATCCAAGATGGAGGAGGTGCGAAGAGGCACTGCGAAGGACAACGAGTTCCAGATACGCGGCGGACTGCTCATCCGCAAAGGGGCCCTCTACGTGCCGGGAGACGACCTCCGCACGAAAGTGCTGCAGCAGTTACACGACGCGCCCAGCGCCGGGCATTTCGGCAAGGACAAGACGGCGGAATTAGTAGCCAGAGACTTTTGGTGGCCCAAGATGAGGGCAGAAGTCGCAGATTACGTCACCAGGTGTGACACATGCCAAAGGGCCAAACCAGTACACAGGCCGCCGGCGGGACTGCTGGAACCGCTACAGACGCCGCTCGAACCGTGGGAGAAAGTAGCCCTGGACTTTGTCACAGATCTGCCCAGCTCACGAGGCAAAACAGCGGTACTCGTGGTCGTAGACCTGTTCACCAAGATGGCGCACTTCATTCCTTGCGCGAAGGTGGCCACAGTGGAACAGACTGCCAAGCTGTTCATAGACCACGTGTTCAAGGTTCACGGTTTACCACGGTCCATCCTGTCCGACCGGGGTCGCCAATTCATCTCGAGCTTCTGGCAGAAGCTGCTGGGCATCCTGAACGTCAAGATCAATTTAGCGTCAGCACGACACCCGCAGACCAACGGACAAGCGGAGAGGGTCAACGCCATCATGCAGCAGTACCTGAGATGCTACGCGAATCAACAGCCCTCGACCTGGGTGGACTACCTACCGCTGGCCGAGTTTGCCTACAACAACACGAAGCACGTGTCCACGGGGGTGACACCGTTCTTTGCCAACAATGGGCGGCATCCCAGAACCTTCCCGGGATTAGAGAAAGTGGGGGAGGGGGAGACACAGGGAGCAGAGGCTTGGGCAGAGGAATTGCGGGAGGTCCACGAGCAGCTCCGAAGGAATTTAGAACTAGCAAAGCAAGCATACAAGGTGCAGGCAGACAGGCACAGGAGAGTCGGGGAAGACATCCAGGTGGGGGACTGGGTCTGGTTAGCAGCCCAGGCAGTGCCGGCCAGAACGTTAGCTAAAAAGAAGCTCAGACACAAACAGCTAGGGCCTTACCAAGTCGAGGCACAAATCAATCCAGTAGCCTTCCGGTTGACACTCCCGGAGGGCTCCAGAATGCACCCGGTCTTTCATAGATCAGTGCTCACACCCTACAAGGAACCCCACAGGTTCCAGGCACCAGGGAACGCACCAGACCCACCCCGCAAATCGCCAACGGGGGGGGGTCGCCGAGAGCAGGGCCACTCAACGAGGTCACGGAGATTTTGGACTCGAGATGGGGGGAAGAAGGGGTTGAATATCTCCTCGCCAGGGAAGGTACCCCGGCCAGCGCCAACAGCTGGGTACTGTACTACGCGGTGGAGGAGCACTACCTCAAAGATGAGTTCTATGCACGCTTCCCACACAGACCTATGCCGGCAGATTATTTCGACAAATATCTTTTCACACCCACACTCTCAGCCAGCACGTTCCAGGGGTTCTCATCAGACGAGGAACCAGCACCCGACACACGCTCCCCGGAGGGATCACTCTCGGGGTCTGTTACAGACCGCTCTTATTGGTGGGACGATCAACCGGAGGTGGGGTGGAGCAGGGAACTGCTGAAGGGGCCTTGGCAGGCAGCATCCCCCGAGGCGACCGGGGGAGAGATGGACATGGACGTGTTGGGGGAGGATCCTGGGTTCGAGCACAGCTGCAGAGAGATGGAAGCAGAGGAGATCGATGTCGACGAGCCCATTCCGGACTGGCCGGACCCAGCCGGCCAGCTGCACACCAGAGGGGAAGAACTGTATCCCGCACTCACCCCCACAACACTGGAGCACCCGGAACCCGCATCCGAAGAGGGGGAGGGGGGAAGGGGGGGCTTCGAGGGGGGGATGGATGTCAGGGGTTCGGGAGCAGAGGCACAGGGGAGAGAGGAGGCGGAGAGCGAAGGGGAACAATCTGAGGGCAGCGTAGGAGAGTATGACAGTGGGCCGAGAGATTCCATGAGCTTCTCCAGCGATTCGGAAGATTCCCAGAAGGGGGCACCGATGGCCAGGGCAAGGGGGGTCCCGGGAGGGACGCACCAGAAGCAAGGGGCCAGCGGCGACTCCCAAAGCAGCAGCTGGAGATCGGGACCAGCTTCCCCACCAGAGCGTAGTGGGGGGGAAGAGTCCCACGTGTCAGGGCCGGCTTCCCCTCCAGTGGGGAGAGAAGATGAGTCAGGGCTGACCACGCCCCTATCGCTGAGTGAGGGAACGGGGGGGAAGTCAGACCCAGCTAGCCCCCCCGAAGGGGGAAGCAGTGACAGGAGCAGTGTAACGGTCAGGAGGAAGGTTGCCGGCTGGGCGCGCGCGCCAAGTTCAAAGGTACAGGCGCGCGGGACAGCAGGGAGCTCGGATTGGGAGCCAGGTCCTAAAGCACGCCGGAAGCAGGGGGAAGAATCCGGGGAATCAGCATCAGAAGAGTCCAGGAAGGGTGACAGCCCAGCGGGCAGACGGACCCAGAGGAGAAAGGAGCAAAGGAGGAGGTGGAGCAAGGCATGGGTCTTGAACTGGTGTCTGGGGGGAGGAGATTCAGATGGAACTCCAGCGGTCTAGGGTTGAGACGTAGAGCTGCGCGCCGCGGCTTTGAAATTGAAACTGAACCTTAATAAAGACTTTTGTATATAGCAAGAACTGGCGTTGGTCCTTTGTGAGCTGGGACCTTGGGCAGCTCTGACAATAGTCTACAAACATTTTCCAATGTTTGGAAGGCTGTATTGAAGGCTGTCTCATCAGGATCTGTCCTTTTTAAATGTGTCACTTTTGGGGCTTTATTGTTCTTTAGGGAAAATTGGCTTTTGCCTTTGACTGATTAGGATGCTCCCTGCGAGGTGCTGAGCACCAGGTGCCCCACAGGTTGAGAGTCTGTTGGGGGAGGGGAGGAAGTGCTTCATCTCTCTAAGGACTCATCCAGACTTCCTTTTGTGTCACACTTTCCACGCGCAGGTCCGTGCCTTAAAGCTCTGTGTCCAAGTTGTTGGTTCTTTGATTTTTGTTTTGGTCCTGGCTCTTTCCCTGGAAAAACCCACATTTTACTGCTGATTCAGAGCAAATGGCAAGCTGTGGAAAACCTGATTGCTGTTTGCTCTGATTCAGCAGTAAAACATGGATTTTCGTGGGGGAAGCGAGACACACATCAAAAAACCCCGCACCTGCTCATACACAAGCCTTTAAAGTGCGGACCCAGATGAGTGTTATCTGAAAGACAGGGAAAGAGCATTTATATTGCCCCAGGTGAGAAATGAGGTGGAAATAATTGTGATTTTATTTTATTTTTTGCTCCCCCCCCCCCAGCTATTTGGATTCGCCCATGAGTTCTGTGCACATGAGAACTGCATGGAGAGTGAGACTGCTGAGTGATTGCGTCCCTGAATTACTGATTTGCATGTGAGGATGCATTTTTTGGTAATATTTATGAGATTTTGTAGATGTGTACTGCAGTTATGTTGTGCTCTAATGCTATATCTTTATGTATTTGTTTTCTGCCTTTGGTATTTTATTTCACTTAGGCACTTCTGCACATTATTTAGAGAGATCTAGTGCTCAGTTATGTTACTTAAAATGTGGAATTGTATCATCGCTGCTTTTAGAAGCTACAATTGCACTGAACGTGAAATTTGTGTTTTTACACAATATGTACTTACATTGGTTAAGCTGTAAACCACTTAGAGCTTGCTCAGAATGTAAAGTGGTATACAAGTTGAAATAACAGCACTGCCACAACCAGTAGGATGTACTGCTGAGCAGACGTGCATAGGTTGTCATTTTCAAATTTCAATACCCTTTGAAAGTAACACATTCAATACAGTGGAGTAATTCGAACCTTACATTTCTAGTCTATCAATGTTTCTAAAAGATGTTTGTAGAATACTTTCAAATTCAGCCTGTCTTTCGTTGCACTTCTGAAGACAATGCTTATTGCAACAGTAATGAATTCTTTTTCAAGGGGGATTTTCAAGGGTGACCACCTAGTAAAAACCCTGGATGGTTAAGTCCAGTCAAAGGCGACTATGGGATTGCAGCACTCATCTCGCTTTCAGGCTGAGGAAGCCAGCGTTTGTCCACAGGCAGCTTTCTGGATCATGTGGCCAGCATGAGTAAACCACTTCTGGTGCAATGAAACACCGTGATGGGAACCAGAGCACATGGAAACGCTGTTTACCTTCCCGCTGCAGTGGTACCTATTTATCTATTTGCATTGGCATGCTTTCGAACTGCTAGGTTGGCAGGAGCTGGGACAGAGCAACGGGAGCTCACCCTGTCACGTGGATTCGAACCACCAACCTTCTGATTGGCAAGCCCAAGAGGCTCCTTAGTTTAGACCACAGCACCACCCACGTCCCTGCCAACCTAGTAGTTCAAAAGCATGCCAGTGCAAGTAGATAAATAGGTACTGCTGTGGCAGGAAGGTAAACGGCGTTTCCGTGCACTCTGGTTTCCGTCACAGTGTTCTGTTGCACCAGAAGCGGTTTAGCAGTGCTGGCCACATGACCTGGAAAGCTGTCTGTGGACAAATGCCAGCTCCCTCGGCCTCAAAGCGAGATGAGCACCGCAACTCCATAGTCGCCTATGACTGGACTTAACCTTTACCTTAAAAACCACCTAGTAGCCACAGCTATATGGAATATCCATACCCTGAAACAGAATAACTTTGAATATGATTTCATTGAGTCTACCACACTAGGGGTGATATCCAACAACGTTCTCACACTTGCAAATGGAAATCTGCTTGCGTAGTGCTTTTAGTTTCTCTTCTCCTCTTTGCATCCTTCCACATGCCCCCTAAATTTACAGATTTTGAGGGCAGGGTGGGGGGATGTGGGGGGGGGTACACAAGCCCTGTTGCATGAGAGGCCATTCAGACTGGACCTTAGATATTCACTCTGGAATCTCTACTCTTTGATTTTGGTATCAGATGGCTTTTCTCTTCCCTTTTTCTACTGCCCTTCTATTTTGTTTGAGAGCTCATACAATCAAACTTTTTTTTTTTAAGGAACAGAACAGCTTTGCCATCTCTGCAGTTGTAAATTGTCTTTGCCCAATCTACAACATGTCTTAGCAGCATGCATTTTTACATTTGATTTAAAACAAACAGCACTTTAGTACATATTAAGAGATTTGCTTAAAAATATAAACACTGCAAGTTTCTGATCCAAGTCCACTCAAGTACAGGTGCCTATTCGCCCCCCCCCCCATTAACGTATATGTCATAGATAATGTATACATGATTGAGTTAATGAACGAGATAGATGGGGAATGAGAGATCCTGTCCAGTTTTCCATGATAAATGTTCTTAGTGATAAATGATCACAGTAGAATATTTGAAGGCTTGTGTAACTGGATCACATCTTGAAGCACTAGCCAAGTGAGTTTGCCATTTGCATTTAAGATTCCAAGGAATGCTGATCTATATTCCTGATTGCTATTGGATTTTGGGGGTTTTTGTGTTTTTTTTAAAGATTTCATTATAAAATCAATAGCTGTTGCACATGGTAAAATAGTTTACAAGAGTTGCAACATATTGTGAGATTCGGAAAACACACTGAGCTCACTGGAGCCACCCGGGTAGCCAATTAGGAGAAAACATCTATTAAGTAAAAACAGGCCAGTGGCATTGACTGCATCGATTTTCTTAGCCCTGTGAAAAGACAATCAATTAGATAAAGAAGGCTAATGTTACAGCTGCAATTTAATAACCCTGAACGAAAGGAGGAAGGCTATTGATTCCTGACATGGAATGTTGAAGTTTATTGAAATATACCAAACTTTGCCTGCCTTAAAATATGGCTTGTTATATTCAGAAGGGAAGTGTTTGCAGAGGGAAGTGTAGCACACAGTTCAGAATCAAAACTATTCAAGTGGTCTGGTGATGTCAAGCCAAGAGAGAGAGAGGGAGAGGGAGATATGCAAATGAACTCTCTCCCCCACACCAGAAAAGAGAAACCTGGTTTGCATACTGAATCACAGGAGCTATTGACAGAAGTTAATATATCCACAGTGAAGGTTGTTTCCCTCTCTCTCTCTCTCTCTCTCTCTCTCTCTCTCTCCTCCCCCACCCTTTCATGCCGACTGCTCCAGAGTACCACCTGTCATTTTCAAAAGCAAAGTCAGTTTTGCCAACCAGCCGTGAATGAAAAATAAAGCTTTATATGAAACACAAGGGCATATTATGCGCTATTGTGCGTTGGGCTAAGTGCTAATTTATCTGGCTTGTTCTCTTCAGCAAACACTCACGCAGACACATGAAATAATCCATCTAATTATGTAGCTATTTAGGAGAAAAACAAAGCAAGGTGTTTTTTGTGTGGTTTTTTTTTTTTTTGTCTGATGCAAAAGGTACCTGATACAACAATGCCTTTCTTTGGCAAATGCAAAAGGGAAAAAGAAGAGCTGTAAAGCTGTAACAATTTCAGAACAAATGAAACTTTTGCCAGTTTTATATTTAGGGAGCAGAACCAGCTGCTTTTCATAAATAGATGAGTACTTTCATTCTCTCTCTCTCTCTCTCTCTCTCTCTCTCTTTTTACAGTCCCTAATTGGAAACGGCGAATAAGCCTTGCGCTTTTTCTCACTGTAACATCTGGTGTAAAATACTTTATCCAGATATTCTCTTTATGCTGTTTTCCCCTATCGCTTGTATTTGATCCTTTCTCTCTCATTGTATATATATGGCCCATTTCAGCGGCAGACAGCTGCTATTCACAATAATTGCTGGGCCAGTCAATTATACTTTAAATAGGCCTACTTGAGGGCAAATGGTAGTCTAAATTATACTGAAGACCTGCCATCTACAAACTGTCATGCTCAGAGCCCAAACCATTGTAAATATTATTGAGACGCAATATAGCTCATCTACAGTATTCCAGATGTAACTAATGGCTTTATAGCTTTATATTCATAGATTAACTGGCTTTGCACTACAGGAGCATTTTTTTTTTTTTTTAAAAAAAGAACATACATGTTTTTCTTTTAAGAACCTGTGTAAGCAATTTCTTTCTTTCTTTCTTTCTTTCTTTCTTTCTTTCTTTCTTGGGGCATAGTCCTTGAAAATATTTTTTTTCTCTGTGTTGATTTCTTAATTTAGAATGATGTCAATTAGATCTGCATTGAATATGGTCCATTTGTCCATCTAAACATGTGATGAATTATAAGCAGGTATGTCCATAACCTTTAGTCAGGTCTTCATCAGTGCGGTTAAGTGAGGGGGTTCTGACTAGCACCATTTCAAGGAACAGAACTGGGTTAGACTGCTTCTGAACTGAATCAAATTTCAAAGCCATACTAAAAAGAGAGTAAAAATTTGGGAGTTTAAATGATCGTCCGTCACTCAAACAGCATATTTTTGCAGGCATAAAATGCTAGAAACTTCATTTTTTAAAAAATCCCATGCAAATCCTATGAGATGCATAGGGAAAGCGATCCATTCCTTTGGTTTAAAACAAGAACTTTTTTTTTGTGTGTGTGGGGGGGGGGGGTTTACACCAATATAAAGACTGAACTGGAAGGACAGATTGTGAAGCTGAGGCTCCAGTACTTTGGCCACCTCATGAGAAGAGAAGACTCCCTGGAGAAGACCCTGATGTTGGGAAAGATGGAGGGCACAAGGAGAAGGGGGCGACAGAGGACGAGATGGTTGGATAGTGTTTTCGAGGTTACCAGCATGAGTCTGACCAAGCTGCGGGGGGCAGTGGAGGACAGGAGTGCCTGGCGTTCTCTGGTCCATGGGGTCACGAAGAGTCGGACACGACTAAATGACTAAACAACAACAACAAAAGACTGAACTGGTTAATGACACAAAAGATTTGTAAATCTATTAATTTGGTCATGACTATTTGTTACCGTCATACCATAGCTTTATGCTAGAGTCTACAATATGTTATTTGAAACCAGATACAGTGGTACCTCGGGCTAAGAACTTAATTCGTTCTGGAGGTCTGTTCTTAACTTGAAACTGTTCTTAACCTGAGGTACCATTTTAGCTAATGGGCCTCCTGCTGCCGCGCCACTGGAGCATGATTTCTCTTCTCATCCTGAAGCAAAGTTCTTAACCCGAGGTAATATTTCTGGGTTAGCGGAGTCTGTAACCTGAAGCGTATGTAACCCGAGGTACCACTGTATACACCTTATCATCAGCCTCTCGGCATGCCTTTGTTTTTTTGGAAAGAACCATTTGCCTCCTATAGCTAATGACTGGGAATGGCTAGCAGGTCGCATTTCATATGCTAGTACACATGTTTTAAGGCCGCAGCTGAAGAAATGAACTTCATCTGTCAAGCGTTGGTCTAGGACTCATGAAGCATAAGGATATCCATGGCTCCTTGTCATGATCTACCTCCAACGCTGGAGGCAGCATTCTGGAAACCACAGGAGGGGAGAGTGCTGTTGAATGCTGGTCTTACTTGTGGATTCCCACAGGCATCTGGTTCCTCACTGTGACCAGTAGGATGCTGAGTTGGATGGGCTCATGGCCTGATCCAACAGGCTGTTCCTATATTTGTGCCAGAGGTGGATTTAGGGAAGCGCAACCAGTTTCCCCACACTGGTGACAAGCCCAGGGATGACTTTCCTCCACCTTCCCAAAGCCTGGTAAGTGCTTGGTTTGGGGAAAAGGGGTGAGGGCTCTGAAAGCGTCTTAGAGTCCTCCCTCCTCTTTCCCAAAGCCTAGTTTGCACTTGCCCTGCTTTGGGAAGGATACAGGAGGGCCCTATGACCCTACCAGAGCTCTCACACCTCCTTCCCAAAGCTTGGAGTCTTGTTTGCCCAGCCTTGGGAAGGTGGCACAAGGGCTGGGGAGGGTGTCAAATTTGAGCCTTGCACAGGGCACCATATTACCAAGCTCTGCTCCCCACCCCCAGGACAGCAGGGCTCAAATTCCCACAGCCTTGAAACCTACTGAGAGGCCTTGGGTCAATTGCTATCTCTCAGCCTAACCTCATTGGAATGCTGTGAGCGTAAACCATGTGTGTTTGTGTGTAGGGAAAGAGCCCTGTTCACAGCCTAAAATTCCTTGTAGAATGGGTGCAATATGAATGCAATACATAAAATATTTGCTTTTCTCTTCAGTATTATTTTCCTGATCTTGCCACATATTAATTTTTTCTTCTCCCCCCCCCCCACTTAACCACCTCTAGTATAAAGCAGGCATTGCTGCGTTGCAGCATTCTGCTTGTATTCATCCTTTCTTCCCCCATCGGAGCAAATGATGTATTTAATCGGCCTATGGGCCATTCTTACCTGAAAAGGAGCAACAATACCAGCCAGCAGCTTATAATATGCAAGCAGCAGTTTGTCGTTTCCGAAAGGGAGCATCAGCAGGAATGTGTCAAAGCAGTTTTGCCACATGGCTCCATTCAGTCGGGTACATTGCTGTGTGGGGCGTGCTGTACCCCTCTCTCGCCTTTTTGTTGCTGAGCAATAAATAAAATGTTGCGACCCATGAAAGATCTGAGTCCAGATGTAGACACTTACAGCTCGGGGAAAGCAATTGCCTTGTTGTTTCTTGTTTATGTAACTCCTAGTAAAAACGGCCTCTGTCGCCTAGACACTATAACCAAATGAAAGAAATGTCAGAGGCAGGAAGAATAAATTACATTGCGTTGGCATAGGTTTGTGTTAGTAGGGCAGATCTCTGGGCAGTGGACTAAACTAACCCAAATCTGTAACCCCCCAAAATTAAGAAGTTGATCAGACGGTGGTATCCTCAGACAGGTGCCTAACTTAAGAACATAGGAATGTGCTTCATACCACATTCATCTGGTCCATCTAGCCCTCTCCAAGGCTTCAGATATAGCTATCTCCCAGTCCTATCTGGAGTTGCCAGGGACTGAACCTGCGACACTTTTTTGTTATTTATTTTATTTTATTTATTAAATTTGAACACCATCCTTCATCCATAGATCTCAGGGCAGTTCACAACATAAAAATACAATATAAAGAATACAAAATATATAATAAAAATAAGAACAGAAACGGGCCAATAATCCCCCCTCCCACTTCTTTTTAAATTTTTTTTTTTTTTATTGGTCAGTTTCCAAATAACAAATTATCAAACCATATAATCACATACATTATTTCCCCCCTTTTTTATCCCCCCCCAAGGACTTCCCTCAGCTCCTCTCATTGATTTCTCTGCACATATTTTCTCTGCATGTTATAAAATTGTATATATCCTTAACATATCTGTCCATCATGTTATCAACAATAAATTTGTGTATGTTTATTCAAAACCTTCCAAGGAGTCCAGTTCATTTTGTTGTGTTTTTAAATAATTTGTGTAAAGTTCCCATTCCTCCTTGAAGTCACAATTGTCCATGTCTCGCAATTTGTATGTCAATTTAGCCAGTTCTGCGTAGTTCATCAATTTCTCTTGCCACTGTTCTTTTGTCGGGGTTTCCTCATTCTTCCATTCTTGTGCTATCAAGACTCTTGCTGCTGTTGTAGCATACATAAATAAGTTCCTTATTTTCCTTGCCCCCCCCCCCTTCTACTTCTACATGCAAGCCGATACTCTGCCACTGAGCTTGCTGTTCCCACTCGATTAGTCTGGGAGCGGATTTGCCACAACCAAGTTCCCCCAATAAGAAGACTGGTTTATCCTGTGGTGGCTTTTTCATTTGTGGCTTCTGCTGCCAATCAGAGAGAGGCGGGTGCTTGTCTCAGTAGCTTGCTCCACCCCTTAAATGTTGCCGTTTTCTCTTTGGTCCTCCCTATCTCCCTATACAGTATGGGCTCTGCTAGCTGCCTGTTCAAGGGGCTAAGCAGGGTTTTTTGAGAGGGAGCCCTTTCAATTGGCTTCAGAATTTTGTCTACATTGTACTGCTGGGGATCTTGTATGGAGTGGCATTGTTTTTCATTTGGTTCAGCTGATGGCAGTTAGTCCAAGCAGGAAAGTCAGGGTAAAAGGGGGTAATCAAATGAGGCAATGTTGGAGTAAGAACATTCTTTGACACCTTTTGCTCTGTGGAGATCATCAGGGGTGCCATTATTTATTTATTTATTTAATTAATTAATTAATTAATTTCTATACCGCTTTATATTTTTAAGAAAAATCCCAAAGCGGTTTACAACATATTAAAACATCAATAAAACAGTCCAGAATCAAACATTTCTGAAGAAAGTCAAATATAAAGTATACAGTCAAAGCAACATAATTAACAGAAAGCTAAAATATTACCCTAAAGATTTCAGAATAAAACATTACAAAGGAAGTCAACTACAGAATACATATTTAACTTAAACAAAGTTAAAAAAAACTTAAACTTTTCTTTAAAAAACAACAACATCTAAGTGAAGTCAGATATAAAATGCACATTTAAAACAGCATAATTAACAAGAGAATATGCTTGACATGTGTCCTGGGGTGAATGGCGAACTGCCAGAGCCACAGTGTGCATGCCAAGACCAGATTCCCAAGGTGTTTGGAGCAAGAAGGAAGGGTTCCTTTCAATCTTTTCTTCCAACATCACAGTCAAGCCTGACAACCTATCCCATGACTTGTGACGGGATTTAACCCTCAGTTAGGGAGCTTCCTTGCCTGGAATATATTTTGATTTTGTTAATTAGGTTCCTGGTTTGCAGATCCTCAAGTTATGTTATTGTTGGCATCCATCTGTCTCAGGAGACAATGGAGGAGTGCACCTTTGGTGAACTCAAACCATTGGAGAGTTGCAGCCCATACTGTGGTTTGGATCCCAACTCAGTAAATGCTGCAAGTGAATGGAATCACACCAAAAGGAAGATTTTACAGCATCGTTATCTTTTTTTGTAAGGAAACCAAGTACTTTTCTTTTTAAGTTGTTTGCAGGCTTCATTTTACTGCCAACAGATGGAGACTGTAACTTCTGGAAATTCTGTGAGTAAAATATTCACCTATTTGCAAAAGCTGTGTTTTATTCTAGCCTAAGTATTTTTCTGGGGAACATTTGCTAAAAGATTAATGAGGACAGTTTTAAATCTAACCAAGTTTTAATGTGCTTAGAACCATCAACATTGTGCTAACTCTGCTACTGGACAATAGGAATTTCTCTTCCAAACCTCTCTCCAACAACTCACTCATGCTTAGCGTAGATCATGCATGTCCAAAGTCTATTTCAGGGGCCTAATCCGGCCTGCCAGTCAGTTTAATCCGGCCCCAATGGCAGTTTAAGCTCAACAACTTTGGTTGGTCCTTTGGTCGGCCCCCATGGCCCTTCACTTCATCAAATCTGGCCCTCTTTGAAAAAAGTTTGGACACCACTGGCGTAGACCCACTGAAATGAATGGAAGAAGTATAAATTAGAGCTTGCCAACATCGTAGCTGCTCCCTTGCAATGAGCTTTGACCTCTGCAGTGTAATCTGTCTTTATTTCACTTTCTATATTTATTTCATTTTCATTAGGAGACAACTGAAAAATAAAAGTTGTGAGCAACCTATGAGTAAATTAATGGATTTAAGTTAGGCATGTCCATTCATTCCAATGGGCACACACTGAATTAGTTGGCCACAAGCCAAATGTTGCTGTTTTGTAAAAAGTTGGTTTGATCTACTGTCCACCATACAATTACCACCACCCAGCACACACACACACACACACATTATTGCCAATAAATTAATTTAGATGCATTCTTAATGACCAAAGCAAAACAACAACCACCCAAACCCCCACATATATTTTATAAGAAAGATGTTTTGCAAGCTCTTTTCATTATTTGACAGTTTTGACAGAGATTATTGATTTGGCCGGCAACTGTGGCTAACTAGAAGGGGACAATGTGACAGTTTTATGTAACAAAAGGCAGAGTGTCATGTCAGCCGAACTAAATGTTGTACAAAGTGACAGCGGGACAAAAACGCCTTTCAGACTTAATTTTCTGCTTCGTTTTCCTCCCACCATCAATACATAAGGCAATGCAGTAGGTGACACAAATTAGCAGGCTAGAGCGAAAGGTCTGTCTCTGCTCCTCTCGCTGTACTTTACTTCCTTCCACAAAGGTACCAGCGGTTCCCCCCCCCCTTATAAAGATGAATAAAATAAATAAATAGAGCAGCTTATAGTAATCAACCTACCCCTATAGGAGAAAATATATCCCTTATTAAGATGCTTTATCCACCTCTCCTAGGTGGCTTTGGAGAAAGATGAAAAGGAGGAGGAGGGGGGACGCTTCTCCCCTCCCCATCTGCTAGGTCATGCCTACAAGACACATTCTGTCAAGTCTTAAAAGCAACTATAGCTTTGCCTGTGGGATGCCTATAATTATTATGTGGTTCAGCCTTGTCCCTGCTGTAGCTCATTGTTCTGCTAACACAAGCCTGAATGAGAACACTGGCTCCAGGCTGTGAGTTGATAAAGTGCAACTTTTCGATTTTGCTCGTCGAAAGGCTCCAGCATTGTGTGGAAGCCATGAGTGACATCTTTGGCCTTCCTTTGGGCTGAGCAGATTGAATCTGTCACGCTGAGTTAAACAATGACTCGAGGACATAACCTTAGCTGGGCCTGTCATTTTTTCCCAGTAATTCAATCTACATTTAATCAATGAAAGTAATTTCTTGTTTGTTTAAGTCTCATATTCAGTGGATCTTGAGGATTCTAAAGTAGCGCACCTCCACCCTGACCTTCTCCCCTTCTTGAGCTTGGGCCAGTATATCAAAAGGTGGAAGGGATCAGAGGAAATGGTACGGTGAACTGCCTAGGGAGAAGGTGTTCGCTACAGAACGTGATCTGCTTTCATTCATTTTTATAGGTTCAGTTCACTGGGGATATAGACGCAAACGTATAGACCAGCCTTCATCAACCTGGTGCCCTCTTGATGTTTTGAACAGCAACATCTTTTCCCATATCAACTGACCTTTACAATCAGCACATGAGACCTTCTTGGTGGTCCCTGAGAAGAAAGGCCTGAGCTTCCCGCCATTTCCCTAAGAAAGGTTGTCACATGTCTCCAAACCTCTTCATATGCTAAAGGGTACTTAAGGGGCCTACCTGAGATACTTGACCAGAAAGAGCCAAGGCTACCCCACTCCCACAAGATTGTTCCCATCCCAACATCAGGGGATCCAGGTTCCATTCTAGTAACAAGTTCCAAAATGGGATCTTCTCTGCAGTTGACCAGCCTTGCTGATTCTTTATGAGCAAACGAATGCAAGTGTAGAAAATAGGCTAGGTTTAGTTCAGCTGCAGAGCCACAGCACTCAGGTTTATTGTGTTCACCTTCTGACTGCTTTTCGCCTACCTTTTATTCCTAATAAAGCTTCTTAATTTGACCACTGAAGTGTGTATGTTTGCCAGCCTCAGGATTTCATAATCCCCACAGTGCCTAGACACTTGGCATTCAGGCTACTGAGAGTTTAGGATTGGACTTGTAAGTGACCAGCACATTCTTCTCAGGTCTATGACAGAGAATTGACCTGTGCCTCCATGGATAGTTGTGAGTCCAAAATGACTCCCAGGCTGCGCACCTGGTCCTTCAGAGGCACAGTTGCCCCATTCAGGACCAGGGAGTCCTCCACACCTGCCCGCTCCCTGTCCCCCCAAAACAGTACTTCTGTCTTGTCAGGGTTCAACCTCAATCTGTTAGCCACCGTCCATCCTCCAACCGCTTCCAGGCACTCACACAGGACCTTCACTGCCTTCACTGGTTCTGATTTGAAAGAAGAAGAAGAAGAGGAGGAGGAGGAGGAGGAGGAGGAGGAGGAGGAGGAGAAGCTTGGATTTGATATCCCGTTTTATCACCACCCTAAGGAGTCTCAAAGTGGCTAACAATCTCCTTTCCATTCCTCCCCCACAAGAAACACTCTGGGAGGTGAGTGGGGCTGAGAGATTTCAAAGAAGTGTAACTAGCCCAAGGTCACCCGGCAGCTGCATGTGGAGGAGTGGAGACGCGAACCCGGTTCCCCAGATTACAAGACTACCGCTCTTAACCATTACACCACACATTAACGAAGAGAGGTAGAGCTGGGTATCATCCACATACTGATGAACACCCAGCCCAAACCCCCCTGATGATCTCTCCCAGGGGCTGCGTGTAGATGTTGAAAAGCATGGGGGAGAGGACAGAACCCTGAGGCACCCCACAAGTGAGAGCCCAGGGGTCTGAACACTCATCCCCCAACACCACATTCTGAACACGGCCCAGGAGAAAGGAGCCCCAGCCCCTCTAGACAGTCCAGAAGGATGTCGTGGTCAATGGTATCAAAGGCTGCTGAGAGATCCAGCAGAACTAGGAAACAGCTTTCACCTTTGTCCCTAGCCCACCAGAGAGATCAACGACCAGCACGACCAAGGCAGTTTCAGTCCCATGGGGAGGCATGAATCCTGATTGGAAGGGATCCAAAGGGTTCTGTGAGTTGTTAGGAGACTCCTATCCACCCCCTGCAAGCTGCAAGTCTCAGAGTGGTTTAACAATCAACCCCTCTTCACAAGGAACTCTGGAAATTGTAGTTCCAGGAGGGGAATAGGGGTTGCTTAACAAACTACTGTTCCCAGAATTCTTTGGGCGAAGCCATGTCTGTTTAAAGTAGTAGCATAGTGCTTCAAATGTATGGTGGCCTATGTACAGCTTCAGGTAGTTGCTGAAGACATAACTTTTTTGGAGAGCATATGAAGGATGGGAGACCTCACTGCTGCTGCTATTTGTAACTGCCATTCAGTGATTTGTTGCTATGAGTTTTTAATGAATTGTGTTCCATGGGTTTTATGAGTTATCATTTGCATATTTTTTATTGTAAGCCACTCTGTGGTCTGCACAGAGAGTGACATATAAATAATCTAAATAAATAACACCCATTAGCTAAGGGGAGTTGTAGTCTTAGGGGCAACAGGTTGGCGAAGGCTGATAAACTGTATCCTCTATTGTCTTTTTGAACAACAAAACAGCCTAAGACGTTCACCATCTTATGCTTTGCGAACCCCATAAAAGCCTTCAGTCATGTTGTTCAGTCCCACAAGTGAAATGGGGAAATGAAGTTAAGAATGACCATTTCAGAACAGTAGTGTCAAGAAAAGATGCAAATATTATTCCACACCTTGCAAGTTCACCCAATGGTGGGACAAACTAGAGTCTATCATTCCTCATCCATTGTCTGGGATACTGGAATAAAGATTTCCCCTTTTTTTTCTTCAAGCCACTACTCTTATTGAAAGTAGCCAGTAGTGACTTATGCAAGTTCAAGGACTTTATTGATCGGTTTGGCTGGCCTTAATCAAAATCTGTCTTCCATTCCACTCATAGTGATTAAATAAGTCTAAGAGAGCCTGACATTAAGTCTGTGACTTTTTATTGGTTCCCAACAAACACAGCAGTCAGCATTTTCAAACCTGGCAGTTGCCAAACAGAAAGGCAAAAATGTAGGAGAAAGTTTGTGGGGCTGTGCTTGTGCAGAGAAGTCTTGATTAAATCTATATAAGTCATTACAAAAGTCAAGTAGGAATAGGGAGGCAATTAGATTTTCTGTGCGTTTGAACCGAGCCTTCATTCTCCATGCCGATTTTGGGGCGGGTGTGGGAAGTAGTGGTAAATTGGATCATAGATTTCCATAAAACTGCCTTTTAAAACTGTTTTGCATTTGAAGTGATATTCAATTAAGAGGCCTCTGTCTATATTGCACTGATAAGATGCTTCATAAGGGCTGGTATAGATTTATATGAGTTTCTGAGTTGGCATAGCCCTCCTGTAAGGTTTCACAAGGAGATAGTTGTCTAAAACTCCTCCTTCATGTAAATTGTGAAACTCACTATATGCCAGGCAGAAATCTTATGCCACACTGTCGTAGTAGAGCAACAGGAGTCAGGAATTACCTTGTTTCTATGTTTCTTTACCAGTGTCTTCCTTTTTTTCATTGGTACACTTCACAGCTTAGATTACCTATATTTTTATGTGATGAACAGAACACTTTTGGGTAGCCTTGTAGACTCATGTTTGTCTTCCCCTATGCAGCTAGAATAATATAAGGGAGAAAGTACTTGTGGGTGCTCGCGATGTATTTTAAATCCCTGCACAATCAGGGTTCTATAATGTATCATGAGCATTCACAAGTCTCTCGGCTGCAAGAGTTGCCTGTTCAATATGTGGAGGGTGACAAAGCTGATGAAATATACTTGTTTTTCTAGATCCAATTGCAATTCTAGTCAGAATAGCAGGTCTCCTGTCCCCCACCCCCCAAGCATTGCAGTGTTACTGGGACTACACATGAAAAAAGGAAGTCTGATTGCTTTGGAACTTCACCACCAGTCTAATCACAGCTTAGTCCAGAAGTGGCCAAACATTTATGGCTCAGTTCTGTATTTCTCACCTCTTGAGTTGCCATGCATTTTTTTCCCCATCCAGTCCCATAAAATAATGCTAAGCATGGGCTCCTGCCTATGTTGTAAGATGTGGTTTGTGATATGAGATGGGTACTATGTGGCAAGCTAGCAGTATCACCTTCAGTGTTGACAGCACTGATTATTATCAGGTACAATAGATAGTTAAAAGATGCATTTAGGTTTTTGTGGTAACAAAAGGCTTTGGAATAAGGTGCATGAATGAATTACAGCACTTTTCAGTAATAATGAAGACATAATTTGAGGGTTTCTAAATGCACTATCAATTAATATTGTGCAGCCTTAGTACCATACATATACATTTTTGCAGCTTCTAACAATCCAAAAATTAGAACTGGGAAGGGTAATTGATTTTTCCATACTTTACACCAGAGGTGGGCCTCATTACCCCAGTGAAAAGCTGTTGGGTATATTCCACTAATGTGTAGGTCCAGGCCCAGATACAATCACAGATTCTTAACACATACCCACACAGAAAGCCAGCAAGGCGAATGGTCAGAGATGATGGGACTTATAGTCCAACAACATCTGGAGGGCATCAGGTTGGAGAAGACAGGTAGTTCAGTTGGTAGAGCACAAGACTCTTAATCTCAGTGTTGTGGGTTCAAGACTCACAATGGGCAAAAGATTCCTGCATTGCAGTAGATTGCACTGGAGAACCCTCATGGTCCCTTCCAATTCTACAGTTCTCTGCTTCTATTATTATAGTTTGTTGTCATGTCAAGGAATAATTGTTGCCAAGGATAGATTAAAAAAATTAGTGATTTTGTAGTTTGCATGAGACATCTTGAATTATTTGGTTTATCAGTACTTTTCTCATACACTTTGCTGGTGGTGCAGCCTGTGTCCTGGTTTACATAAGTTGATCAGTGGGCTGATAGCATGTGAATGGATGGACCTGCCTGGCAATAAGGGGTTGGACAGACTGGACTTTTGATCTCGTACCAAACCATGGAACTGTTTTTCCATTGAAATCAATAGAAACTTTATTCAATTATGCATGTTGAGTATTTGGTTGGCAGCTTCACAGGCACTCATAGGAAAGAAGAGGAAAGGAATACATTGAGTGACAGCCATAGAACAGACAGGGGAGAAAGCTGCATCAGCACTGTTTTCAGCTCTCCTTTGCTGAAATCAGTCAAAAGCTGGCTAGGCATCCATCCAGCATATTGCATTAAGATCCTGCACTGTAGTTCCTACACAGAAATGCAAATTGAACTAGATAGCCACCAAAGTCCCTGTCGATACTATGGTTCATTTTATACATTGTCCAGGGAAGAAAGAAGAAGAAGAAGAGTTTGGATTTGATATCCTGCTTTATCACTACCAGAAGGAGTCTCAAAGCGGCTAACATTCTCCTTTCCCTTCCTCCCCCACAAGAAACACTCTGAGGTGAGTGGGGCTGAGAGACTTCAAAGAAGTGTGATTAGCCCAAGGTCACCCAGCAGCTGCATGTGGAGGAGCGGAGATGCGAATCCGGTTCACCAGATTATGAGTCTATCGCTCTTAACCACTACACCACACTCTGTCCCACAATCTCTCAGTCCTCCACCCAGGCAAACCTGGTCATTGCCACAGCTCAGCAGCACAGTCCAACCAGACAGAGAAAAGTCAAGCAGTCGTCAGGGGGTGGGGACCAAAGCAGGAAGAGTGAGGGATGGCAGTGGCCTGGGTTGGGGCATGGCCTGAAGAGAGTCTCAAGGGCTAGATAAAGAGGGCTTGCAAGACAAAGGGCATTTCCCTATGCAGCCAGTGAAATCATTCTCATATTGCTGGTAACCTGCTTCTCTGCAACCGCCTGACTTCAGTGCAATGTGCACACTGTGGATATGAATAGGGCAATAGCAGGAGACTCATTATACCGGCATTCAGGGAAATTACATGGAAAATTTGCATTGGCCATGCCTGCGTTCCTATTTTGTTCTCCTCATGTGAACATTGGTGATTTGAATATGGATAGGAGGCCAGCTGCTGGCTATTTTGAAATATCCACACAGCCATTTTGCCAACTTTGCCCTGGCGGTTTAAACACAGTTTTGGTACAAGTCTTTTTTTTTGGTGGGGGGGGGGAATTAATGATTACACACAATACATTTAAGACACATTCATACCACCTTAACAGATGTCCCTGTTTTCATCGGAGAAATGTTGGAGAGTATGCCTTAATACCCATGGCTTCCCACTCCAAGAATCCTGGGAATTACAAGTTTACCCTTCACAGAGCTACAATTCCCAGAATTATTTAGGGTAAAGTCATGGCTACTAAATTGGAATAAGAGTGCTTTAAATGTATGGTATTGTGGCCAAGCAATGGAAAGATCACGAGGCTCCAAAAACAAATAACAGGTTGGCAAATCAAATTACAGGAATTGGTGGAGACGGCTCAACTGACTAGTAAACTCAGAGGAAACTCAAAGCAAAAATTTGCAGAAAAATGGGATGGTTATAGAAGATATGTTCAAAAATACAATAATAGTTTTGACTCCGTGCTAGCATTTGAGTGATAAAGGAACTAAAAGGAGGTGGACAACAATTAAGGATTCATTATGTTTTCAAAATGTATTAGAAAAAAAATATAGAAAGGTTTATTGTTTTGTGTACATTCAAATGTAAGAAAATATATGCAAAGGGACTTGACAGGAAGTCAAAGTTGAAGAAAAGATTTTGGAAGATAAAAGGGGAAATAATATTTACTTTCATTATTATCATTTTGTGTGCGGGTGTGGGTGAGTGGGTGTCTCACATATGTGTGTTGTTGTATGCAATGTTTGGGAGGAAATAAGATGGTAAATAACAAATAACAAACTAAATATCAATGTATGTAATTTTTATTTCTTAATTATATTTAGTGGCAGTACGGCTGTATTGTTTTTTGTAACATAAAATCAGTCAATAAAAATTATTTTTTTAAAAAAATTAAATGTATGGTATGGATTTGACCCATGCCATTGTGAACATACCATACTTCCCATCTGTATCCATCAGGCTGCCTACACCTTTTTGTGGTCACTTTTTCTGTTTTTTCAGATGTGGGAACCATTTTGAGCTATGTCATACCCCCATGCCAGCCATTTTGTGACTGGTGCACACAGTATCTAAAATTCCAGATGTGCCGACCGGCCCTCAAAGATCATCAGCTCCTGCCTTAACAACCTGAATCTCCCAGGTTTGGAAACAGGATACAGCCCCACACTAGAAAAGGTTGTTGGCACATGCAGGCACTCCTGAGCTAGTCAGAAGGAATAATGCATGAGTTAACTGCCTGAATCCTGTATGGGCCAAGTAGGTGCCAGATTCAGTAGTCATCATAACTCAGTGGTAGAGCGCATAAGTCACATGAAGAAGGTTCCAGATTCAACCCCTGCACTTTCTTTGTAGGACTGAGAAGAAACTCTTTTCTAAAACCTTAAAGAGCACTATAGATCGCGGTATACTCAGTTGCATCAAATAATTAAATGTGATTAAAAAAATCAGTTACAGCTAGAGGCTTGCTGATGATTTGACTGCCATTTCAAATCCATTTATTATTTCTTGCTTTTGAGGCTCCTAAACATGTGGAGCTGGAGGTGAATTTCTTTTCATTCTTATTCTTTTCTTTCTAAACAAAGAACTCTTAACACATGACGGGGGGTATGGAAAATTATGGGAATTCTTAAAGCAAAACTGTCAGTTGTGCAGAGAAAAATATTGTACTCATCACTTAAAGAAAAACTCAGGAACGGTTTAACCATAAAGTCAAAAGAGGCCATTCATATAATGCATGTGTATTATTGCATATGTGTCCATATTTATTTAAGAAACTATATGGCATGTATCTGTATTCTGCTTTCCTTTTCTTCCAGTACAAATACTTATCTTCCTCCATCTACAACCACTTTTGCCCTGTCTCAGGAGCAACTGCTATTCAGAAACGCATTGCAATGTTTCACTGTTTCATATTTGGTATCGCAAATGTGCACCTCAATGAACAAAACGTGTTTACTGAAGTGCCAGACAGTATAACGGAAAGTGCATGCCACAAATGCATGTAATTAAAAGATGGGCTCCTGAGGTCAGAGATGAGGAAGCCAAACACTGATGGAATGAGTCAAAATCAGAGATCTCAAAGAAAATACCTGCATATGACAATTGAGAGTGCTTGTCCTTCTGTTGATCTTGGCCATTTTATCAGATAATTAACACTAACCTTAAGATTCCACTCATTGTGAGAAGACTGCAGTCTGTTCCTTCCTTTCATACTGTCTTCTGCAAGGTGAAGATTTTGTCAATGTTTAGCGAAATCTCTTCAAGACAAGTGCTTCCATTGGACAAGAGAAATGTTTGCCGTCTTCCACCCATTCTTCTCACCTGTCTCCACTTGCTAGATTCTCAGCATTGACCCTGACACCAAAATAGCTTTTCATTTCCTTGTTTGTCTGTCATTTTGCACATTACTATTTTGCACAGGGTTGAAAGCCCAAGAAATTGCATAGATTTGTAACCCTCTTCTCTCATCCCTTTGAAAAGCTTTGTTACTTGTTTTCCTGGATAGTGTAGATGATCTCAGCTCTCTTCCTATAGTATGTGAACCATGTTGTCACCTACCTGCACATAACTGCAAGGAGCAACCCAATTGTTCACCATATCTTTCGTTTTCATTCTCATATTCATTTCAGACGTATCTCGTTTTGAAGCTACTCCTAGGTGCACTAAAAGGATGCTAAAGTTTTGAAGCATTCTTAGTGGTTGGAGTTCATCTATTTCTTCAGTTAAGTTAAGCAAGGGAAATTGTTACATTTTATGCTGTTTGGGTCCAGATCAAGGTTTTTTTTATCTTTCAGGGCCTCAGCCTTTGTTTCACAGAATGTAAAATAGCATGTGATGGCAGAAAATCGCTGGTGATAGATCCTGTTGGCTCTGAACGATATGTATGGAATCAACTAAAAAGCTCTGATACAGAATTCTCTTGTAAGTTAGTCAGTCATCTCTAAACTGTGTCATTGTGTCTTTGTTTTCAAATAAGGGACTGAGTTGTATTCAATTAACTTTTGCTCAAAGTAGAACCCTGATCCTAAATTACTCATGGCCATTAAATTATATGGGTCTACTCTGGGTAAAAGTTGATTGATATTTATAACTTACAGAGTTATAATGTTCTCTAGTGTGGGGCATTTTTATTTTTTAACACTGAATATTCCCTCATTTGGGGAGAAAGTTGTGGGTGGGACAGAGGCAGTACAAAGGAAGAGCACACCTGCACCATCACACACACTTCTCAAGACAACCATGTCCCCAGTGATAGCACAACTTGACAGCGGATCCACTCCTATAGATTTGCCTAGCCTTAAAAATATGATTTTCTGATCAGCACAACAAAGTAGGCTGGCACAAAACCCACATGATCACTACATCCAGGCCAAAGAGACAGACTGAAAGTGAACTAGTGAAGGGATACAAGCAAAGGTTGTATAACTGACCCTCACTGTGTTGCTTGCAAGGGTCTTGTTTTATTGTCTATTTTAATTACGGATGTTTATACTTCAATATTTGTGTAACTGATTTTTATACTTTGTAAAACACCAGTCCACTTTCAGTCTTATCTGTTTGACCTAGATGTAGTGATCATCTGTGTCATGAGACAGATAGATATCAACAATAAATGTATTTTTGTTGAAGTACTTTATTTTCTAACATTTTGAAATAGATTTTATATAATTTATATGGCCATCTAACAATATATCACTATGTTCTTGAACTATTTTTTGTCATGCTCATTTAGATTTTCTGTTAAAACCCAGGGCTGGCTCACTTCTTGCCAGCTGCAATATTTGCTTGAGCTGTTTGCCTGACTTTCTTTAGCCTGCTCTTTTTATTTTCATACAAGTTGTGTCTGATAGGTCTATGCTTTAGTTCAGTGGTGGCAAACCTTTTAGAGACCGAGTGCCCAAACTGCAAACCAAAACCCACTTATTTATTGCAAAGTGCCCAGAGTTGTTGAGCTTTATGGGGGGAGCTGCTGACCAAAGTTTTGGAGCTTTGAGGGGGATGTCGCAAAAGTTGCTTTCGGTTTTTTTTTTGGGGGGGGACACTCCAAAGCTGCTGAGCCTTTTTTTTGGGGGGGGGGGAGAACAGAAATAAATGACTAATAATACCTTCACTGGAACTAACGCGCAGCACCGACATCATCGTCTGCCAAAGCGCCCCCCAAAAAACAGCACAGAAAGGGTTAAAAAATGAACACTGTTACGCCCAATCAGAAACAGCCACTGACACAGCAAATTGAATACCGGTTAAAAAAAAAATACCGGGTTTTAACAGTGGACACAAGCTGTAGTGTGAGGGGGAACGGGAGAACAAATGGAAAAAAACAACAAGAAGAGTGTGGATGGGCCAATGGCGCACATGCCAGCAGTGAGGGCTCTGTGTGCCAAGTCTGGCACACGTGCGATAGGTTTGCCACATCTGTTTTAGTTCATTTATTAGAGAACCATAGATCATGTTGAAGCCTGTGGTCTTCCCACCACCAAAATAAGTTCTGAAGCCCATGACAAAAATGACATCTGGAGTTGTCTTGTACATTTGGCCAACTTTTCACAATTTCAGTTTGTGGGATAGTGAGCTTTTCAGCATGAAGAACATCAATCAGCATCTGCTTTCACTGAGGCAATATGTTTATCATGAATTTCCTAGTTCTGATGGTCACCACACAACAATTGTGTATATTTAGCCTGAATAAAGGAGACTGAGAGGAGATGTGGTTGTTGTTGTTTAGTCGTTTAGTCGTGTCTGACTCTTCGTGACTCCATGGACCAGAACACGCCAGGCACTTCTGTCTTCCACTGCCTCCCGCAGTTTAGTCAAACTCATGCTGGTAGCTTTGAGAACACTATCCAACCTTCTCATCCTCTGTCACCCCCTTCTCCTTGTGCCCTCCATCTTTCCCAACATCAGGGTCTTTTCCAGGGAGTCTTCTCTTCTCATGAGGTAGCCAAAGTATTGGAGTCTCAGCTTCAGAATATGTCCTTCCAGTGAGCACTCAGGGCTGATTTCCTTAAGAATGGACATGTTTGATCTTCTTGCAGTCCATGGGACTCTCAAGAGTCTCCTCCAGCACCATAATTCAAAAGCATCAATTCTTTGGCCATCAGCCTTCTTTATGGTCCAGCTCTCACTTCCGTACATCACTACTGGGAAAACCATGGCTTTAACTATATGGACCTTTGTTGGCAAGGTGATGTCTCTGCTTTTTAAGATGCTGTCTAGGTTTGTCATTGCTTTTCTTTCAAGAGGAGATGTGGTAGCCAATGGAATGTCACGTGGAAGATTAAAAAAGCTTGTTTGCTCCTGCTCCAGAGGGTGGGACCCAAACCAATGGCTTCAAGTTACAAGAAAGGAGATTCTGGTTAAACCTCAGGAAGTACTTTCTGATAGTAAGAGCTATTCAAAAGTGGAATGGACTCCCTTAGAAGTTGATGGACTCTCCTTCATTGGAGGCATTTAAGCAGAAGTTGGTCATCTGTCACGGATGCTTTAGTTGAGATTCCTGCATTGCAGGGGCTTAGACTCTATTATCTTTGGGGTACCTACTAACTCTACAGTTCGATGATTCTATTATCTTATTGACTTTTATAACAATAACTGATAAAACCATTCTCAAATGCAGACAGGAATTAAGAAACCAAGCAAGAAGAAAGAACATAGAAGGTATAAATGGGATCCTGCTCCATTTATGAAGAAAACCTCTCCAGCAGCTCCTGTAAGTCTCCAGGGGTTGCCTACCATCATTAATAAAGAGGAGAAAGGGGAACCAAATATTATCCAATAAGCCTTTCAATGACGGTCCAGGAGCCCTACAAAACAAATGAGTTAACTTTGCAGAGAAAACTATAGTCAAAATCTATTGATACCAGCTGTACAGTGTGAAGGTTTTCCAAACATATTTTTACATCCCCCCCCATGCCACCACACTCTGAGAAGTGTGAAATCTGGTGGATAGCTACATATCCACATATATATAGACAATCAAGCATTCTGCTACTTAGACTGGGCTTAGCCCTCTTGATCAAGGGTAAAAGGCTGGGTGAAACATTTCACCAGCAACAGACACTATTGCAAAAATGTTGAATCACAGAATGTGGCCCTGAATGACAAAAGAACAAAACCTTCATTTGGACCCAATGCGTATGACTCTGTTATAACTCCCCACTTAAATTAACTTGAGGCTAAAATGTTGTTAAGCAATCATGTAAATCCTTTCAGAACCCATGAATACAACATGATCTTTACTTGGAGGCCTGAAATGAATATTCTTTTGGGGGGAATTATAGGGACAGAACTATCTAAACTATATAGAAACTTATTCATGTATGCTACTGCAGCGGCAAGAATGTTACTCACCCCAAAATGGAAAGAAGCAGAAATCCCAGCAAAGTAAGAATGGATACAAAAACTTATGGAATATGCAGAAATGGCAAAACTTGCTGGGAGAATAAGAAATCAAGATAACAATCTTTTTATAGAAGAATGGAAATGGTTTATTGAATATTTACAGATAAATTGTAAAGGGATAAGCACTTTGGCAGGATTGTTGTCATAATCTGCAGTTATTACAAGAGTATATATTTAAAGTAGATGAATAAATGAGCAAATTAAGTTAATTTGGATATGCAGAAGATATTAAAAAATAAATTGAAGGAACTGCAGAAAGAGGGGGGAGTCAAGTTTTGAAATGTTAAAATGATTGTAAAATTAGTGAAATGTATAAACCTGAAAAGCATAAATATTTTTTTAATGAAATGAATATTCTTCATATCAAAATGAAGGTTGTGTCTTCCATTTTGCATACATTTTGCTGGTGAGTAGCAACATTATTTGCATACACGACGACAAGGAACAAAGCTTTTCAAAGGAGGAGGGGGTACAAATCTATGCAATTTCTTGGGCTTTCAACCCTGTGCAAAATAGAGATGTGCAGAATGACAGACAGACAAGGAAATGAAAAGCTATTTTGGTGCCAGGGTCAATGTGAAGACTCCAGCAAGTGGGGACAGGTAAGAAGAAAGGATGGAAGACAGTGCTGATTCCTCTTGCCCAATGGAAGCACTTGCCTTCAAGAGATTTTGTTAAATGCTGACAAAATCATTGTCTTGCAAAATGGAGGAATGTTAAGGAAGGCACACTGCAGAATCTTCTTATAATTGAGTGGAAGCTTAAGGTTAGTGTTCATTATCTGATAAAATGGCCAAGATCAGCATGGAAAATAGGTGAAGGACAAGCACTCTCATTTGTCCCATGCAGACATTTGCTTCGAGATCTCTGTTTGTTTTTTACTCATTCCACCAGTGCTCAGCTTCCTCATCTGACCTCAGGAGTCCATCTTTTCATTACATGCAATCATAGCATCCACTTTCAATTATACCGTCAGCACTTCAGTAAGCTCACATGTTTTGTTCATTGAGGTGCACAATTGTACCAAATAAGCAAGCACAAAATAGAGCAATGTGTTTCAGAACAGTGGTTGCTGTTAAAACAGGCCCCAAAGTGGAAGGAGAGAGAGGAAGATTATGTATTTTTATTGGATAAAAAGGAAAGCTAATACAAATATTACAAATAATAATACAAATGCACATTTATTGTGTTATGGTTCTGTTTTGGATTTATGGATAATGTTGCTTAAACCATTCTGTTTAAGAATTCTCATCCTTTCCTACAGTATTTTCTTATTCTCTCTTGATAGAGTTCTTATTTAGAATTTTTTACTGAGTCAGACCATTGGTCCAAAATGCTATGTATTGCCTGCAGTGACTCTTGAGGACCTAAGACAGAGTTCTTTCCCAGTCATAGGTGGGAATGCCCAAGATTGATTTCAGCATCTTTTACATCTTCTCTATCAACTTGTGACTGTCAGTATATGGAAACATCACCGCTGCAGACAGCCAGATTGTTGACACCACATGATGCGCTTATCTGTGGGAAAGAAGAATTTCCCAGGGCATTCACAGGCTGGATAAGTCTTTGTGAAGAGTGTAACTTGAAACCTTCTGTGTGCGCATGTTCGGGAAGTTTGTTAGACCTGCTGGAAGAACTGAACTGAAAGGACGTGTTTTTCTCTAGTGCTGTAATGTCAGAAATAAACATCATGTAAATAGATTTCTGACTTATTTTCTTTCCCCTGCGGAGGCAGGAGGGGGGGTTGTGCATTTTGCCCATACTTGTGAAAATGTCGCCTATCAAAATCTCCCTGGTCTGTCTGGATATCAGCCAGAGGAGGTTACCGGTAAGCAAGCTCTGAGGACAGTGAGAGGGGCCAGCCTCTATGGAGGGGGCTTGCAGTGACCCCCCTCTGAAAATCCAGGATAGGAGAAAGCAGGGAGGATTTATTTAAACCAAGAAAACATTTCACAGCATGTCAGTAATTTATAAGATGAAGCAACCCCTTCTCACAACCAGTGTGCCTGATTTAAATTATTAATTTTATTAGGATTTCTTAGGGTTATGACCTTTTAAACACTGTGGGAAGGGGGATTGTTGTTTCTTACTACAGTGCAGGGGTCCTCAAACCTTTTAAACAGGGGGCCAGTTCACTGTCCCTCAGACACTGTTGGGGGCCAGACTATAGTTTGAAAAAAATATGAACAAATTCCTATGCACACTGCACATATTTTATTTGTAGTGCAATACAAAATGTTTAGGGGTATGCTCACCCCTGCGTCCCCCCCCCAGGAAAAAAGGGCACTGGTTGGGTGTATCTTACAAAGAGCCTCCTTCCTGTGCTGCTCTATTAAGTCCTGACTGACTGAAACTGCTGCCAGTCAGGCAATACTGAGCTAGGTGGAAAATGTTAGGATATAGTTCCGTTCCACCTTAAAAGGGTACAGGCATGACTTTTGTGTGTCACATGCCTGTTTACTTGCAGCACAGTCTGCTGGGAACTTCCGTTTGTATATTGTTTTTGTGTTGTTTTGTTGTTCACTGTTTTGCTGGACACGAAGGGAAGCAGACATGTTTTTTCCTTTGTTCCTGAACTATGCTGAATAAATGCTGTAAATATGCTTACACATGGCTCTGTCCGCCTCTTCCATTGTGAGAAGATTTATTCACTCTGCTGATAAGAGCGTGCACGACTCTCTAAACGTATCTGAGACTCGTGTCACTGATTGATGCTGTATTGGAGATCACTCGGCTGCTGGCCGGTGGCTGGACCCAGCTGGGGGCCTGCCTGATGCCCCCGTCTCCCCAGCAGCATCCCAACAGAACAATGGTTGGAAACTTGCTTAGGATAAAAGGGTAGGAGGCTGAGGACATCTGGAGAGTGCTGCAGCTGGATCCAGCCAAAGGGTCACTTAGCCTGGAGCACTTGAAGTGGGGACATGCACGATCTGTTCTCTCCTCCTATTTCCCAATTCCCAAAGGAAGGAAAGCAAGAAGGAGGGTGGGCTGGCAGGGCAAGCGAGCGACTCGCCTTTGTCTCCTCCCTTCCCGTGGAACAAGCCATCAGAACAAGCCTGCTCTGTGGGGCTTTTGGCGTGGCGCCTCCTCCTCCGAGGAGACCCGCAAGGGGTGGAGGCAGCTGCCAAGGTAGGGGTGCTGCGACACAGCCAGATCAGATGAATGCCCACCTCGTTTGTTCATGAGCAAGCCCCTCGGAGGTGACCCTGGTTGCAAGCGTGTTTTCAGAGCTTGTAATGGGGAAATGGGGGCAGCGGCGATCCTGCACCACCTTCCATCCAGGGAAGGCGGTAGTGCTGGATCTGCCCAGGCAGGCTGGGTTCAGGACCCTGGTGAGCTGGATCTGGCCCATGCACCATAGTTTGAGGACCCCTGCTATAGTGTGTATTTTTGTGTTTTGATATTGTAAACTGCTCTGTGATCCTTGGGGGAAGAAGAAGAAGAAGAAGAAGAAGAAGAAGAAGAAGAAGAAGAAGAATGATGATTGATGATGATGATGATGATGATGATGATGATGATGATGCGATGCATGAACACTTTACCGTATGTATGTACAGTGGTGCCCCGCGAGACGAATGCCTCGCAAGACGGAAAACCCACTAGACGAAAGGGTTTTCCATTTTGGAGGTGCTTTGCAAAACGAATTTCCTATGGGCTTGCTTCGCAAGACAAAAATGTCTTGCGAGTTCCTGCGGGGTTTCCCCCCCCCCTTTTTCTAAGCCGCTAAGCCGCTTATCTGCTTATCCGCTAAGCCTATAAGCCGCTAAAAGCCGCTAAAAGCCGCTAATAGCGCTAATCCGCTAAGCCGTCAATGGGCTTGCTTCGCAAGACGAAAAAACCGCTAGACAAAGAGACTCGCGGAACGGATTAATTTCATCTTGCGAGGCACCACTGTATGTATTTATTTTTTTACTGGCTGGAGAAATCAATTGCAAAATTTGGAGAAGTACAAATTTCAAAGGATAGTGAAGCTGTGTTCTTGTATGGTTTCAGAAAGTGAAAATTAGTTAGGTTTGCCTTTAAATGTGAACTGAACCAAACTTCTCCAGCCCTAGAGCAGAAAAAACCTACATTGCTGTCAAATGGGAAAGAAATTGTCGGTTCACAACTGCAGCTTATAAACACGTTTCTGTTTCAAGAGAACGGGCAGACATTTTTTTCCGGTCTGGACCTCTGGATTATGAAGTGAGAGGAAAGACATGGTTGCTATGGTGATGAAGCCTTGTCCAACCTATGTCACAATAGACCATTGAGTGAAGTAGGCACTAAGTTCACTATTTCTAGTGGCTCTGAGCCCAGACTGAACCCAGATAAGACCTAAGTGCCATGTCAATGGCCCCAAGAAAAAGGGAAGCTGTTCATAGGCAATAATGTAGTGGGGTGAACATTTTGCTCCTGGCATGGCTTTCACCCATATAGAACTGCTTTCAATTGTGAGCAAAGAGGGGGTTAAAGGAATCAATCAGGAAGTAGGAAAAGCTTTTCAGGTATTAGGGAGAAGAGAGAAGCTTCATGAGATTCTTTACTGGACTCCATCTTACCTTCATCTCCTTCACATAAACAGTTTTGTTTCCTGTTGCCTAATCTGATTGATACTTGGGTTCTGAGCTGCATATTATTCCTTCAACCGCATATTATGCCCATTTGCTGCAAAATGCAAGCCAAATGAACTCCCTCATACCGTGGTGGACTCTCCTTCATTGGAGGTTTTGAAGCAGAGGTTGGATGGCTATCTGTCATGGATGCTTTATTTGAGATTCCTGCATTGCAGGGAGTTGGGCTAGATGACCCTTCCAACTCCACAATTCTCTGATTCTGTGTTTCAAACAGAACTTTGCTCTGCCTGCAACTTCCTCCAGTAACAAGATGCCCTCCTGTTTCTGGGACTGTTCAAGAAGAATTTCCTGTCAAGTTTCACCCCTTGCAAATCATTTTTGGAAATGAAATATCAGATATTGTTAAGGAACGTTCTAGAAACAAAACGCCAATGAAACACTGACGATAATATATAAAGGGTTTTAAAAAATGATTATTTCTGCTTCTTTTTCCTTTCTTTTCTATGAGCCGAGTTTAATAGAATATATAGATTAACTGAATAAACAAAGAGACAAAAATAGTTTTGTTTTCCTATAAGGGCAAAAGACTCCGCTTTCATTTTTGTCTCAATTTGTAGCAATTTTACAAAATTACTATTTTAATCAGTAGAGATCTGTCAAGTGCCACACTGGGCAAGTTCTCATGTATCAAAGGAGATGCAGCTGGAACGGAAACAGATGGAAGGTGTAAATGAGAAGATTCAATTAACATTTTCCCCCACCAGCACCATTTCAGAAAGAAAAGAAAAAACAAATCTTCTGGGATTGAGACTGATCCTTTAATTTAATTACACTTTAAGTTCTGTTGTTTTAAGAAAACCATTCTGACATTCACAATTAAATGCTTCAACGTACCATCAGTGTGTTTTTGGTGTATGCTTTCTTTTTGCTTGAAGATGTTCTATAGAAACCTATCAAAAGCTAACAAATCCATTAAACAATACTATGTTAAGTAGTCACGTAAATATTCTGGTTTCAAAAAGTAGAAACCCCCCACACAACCACAAGCACTGTGCAGGCCAGAAAAAATTAATATAGGGCTAAGTGGACCCCTCTTCCTTCTCTTTTCCCTCAAGGTGTGACTTCAGGTATATGGCCATTGTCATATACCAGCCCATATTCAGTGGGAAGCCAGTGCATTCATACATCACTCCTCCCTAGAGCTATTATAAATGTGTCCATTTGTCTGTTTGTATGGGAGGAAGGTAGATCATGCTGCATGTGTATCAAAGACTGTGGGCATACAGTAATTTTACTCAAAAGTGTTCACTTCATTGGTAAAGCTTAAGAGAATTCTCTATTTTATTTTATTTTTAAAAGATATTTATTAGATTTTCAAATATTATACAAAAAGAAAACACATCGATAAAAAACACAGAACAAACAACAAACAAACAAGTATAATTTCAATCCCTTATTTTCATATACCTAACTTCCCCGACCTCCTCGTACCTCCCCTTTCTGTATTCCAATTTCTGTATTATCAATTCAACAAATCCTCTCCCTTATTTTCAAAGTAATTTTCACTTTTCCTTTCTTTTTTCTTAATCAATACCGCTGAAAACCACTTAATTTCTGAACCCACGTCATTCTAGCACTCATTAATTTTACAGTGTTTCCTAAGATAGTCCTTGAATTTCTTCCATTCTTCTTCCGCCGTCTCTTTTCCCTGGTCCCGGATTCTTATACTCTTAATCCGGGATAAGAGAATTCTCTATTAATCGCAAAGCTGAAGCATAATGTCTGCACAGCTGAAATGCTCCAAAGTGCAGAAACCCCAAACTCAACAAATTCTGCTCTCTCCACACCCCCACCTTCCACACCAATCAGAATGGTGTTTCAAGAAAATGTCAGAGTGTTTCCGTGGTGCAAAGTTCAAAAGGATGACATGACATCATCTCCATTCTTTAGATGTCGATCATATGCTCTGAGCCCCATTTAAATACATGGGGGTGGAACCAGGGAATGACACCCAGAGCAGAAGACTTTCTGCCAGAAACTTTGGGGCCATTCTGCTTCTTCTGTAAAGAAGACTGGAAAAGGAAATGGAAGAGACCTGATCTTCCCCTCTGGACTGATGAGACAATGAGTCTTTCTATTGTCTTCTCTCATATGGGGAGATAAGCAGGAAATGGAGACCTAGTTGCCATAATTTGCCCCTCAAGATTCTCTGTTCTTTTAAATCTCTGGATTAAGGCGTTAGATAGAAAAGGTGACTTAGTTCTTTAGAACAGATGTGAGGGACTTTTGGCTCTCTGTATGTTGATGAACCACAACTCTTGGCCATTGATCATGCTTTCTGGGGCTGATAAGTTGTGTAATACAATTGGAGGGGCAAGGCTTCCCTGCACCTGTTCTAGATTCAAGGGCAGGTTCGTGAGCATAGATGTGTTAGCTGCTGAAGCATAAAATCCCAGCTGCATCCGGGCCTGGCAAAGGCAGCCTGGCCTGCACCACCAACAGCTCCCCCTTCACAGGCTCCAGCTCAGTAGCTTTCTTTTGCGCGAAAGACGTGTATCATTTAATGCTGAGTTCTCCTAGGAGCCAGCTGATTCGTGCAAGAGTTCAGCACCAAAAATAGGACATCCAATCAGAAGCCAGTATGGATTCTGTAATTCCAGGATGTCCCAGTCAAGTTGGACTGTTGACGGGTGTGCATCTCTCCTATGAGGACAGGTTGCAACCTTTGCAGCATTTTTTTAAAAAGTTTTTTAAAAAGGTAAAGAACCCCTGACAGTTGTCCAGTCGCGAACGACTCTGGGGTTGTGGCGCTCATCTCGCTTTGCTGGCCAAGGGAGCTGGTGTACAGCTTCCGGGTCATGTGGCCAGCATGACTAAGCCACTTCTGGCGAACCAGAGCAGCGCACGGAAACGCCGTTTACCTTCCCACTGGAGCGGTACCTATTTATCTACTTGCACTTGGATGTGCTTTCGAACTGCTAGGTTGGCAGGAGCTGGGACCGAGCAACGGGAGCTCACCCCATCGCAGGGATTCAAACCGCCGACCTTCCGATCAGCAAGCCCTAGGCTCAGTGGTTTGGACAACAGTGCCACCCACTTTTTATGTTATAAAAAAGGCCAGTTGAGTTGATGGTGGGGTATATAAGATTAAGCATGGTATAGCAAAAATGGATAGGGAGAAAATTTTCTCCCTCTCTCAATACTACAACTTGGGAAACATCCCATGAAGCTAAATGGTAGCAGATTCAGAATTGACAAAAAGAAGTACTTACAGCCTATTGTTAAACTATGGAATTTGTTACAAATAAGGATATACAAATGCAACTTAGTCTGTTCCAACATTCATTTGTGCTTTCATCTGATATTTTCTGTTCTGCTACAGTTGGTTCATCTTTCTTTGGCTTCACCATCTATTGATTCAGAAATATACATATTTTAATGTATTTCACAGCACACAATATATATGCATATCTCAATCAACAACAGACATTTAAAAAAAATCATTTACCTTTCTAAGTTGATGAATTTCCAGAGGGGTGGCTGTTAGTCTCTTTAGCAAAACAATAGTCTTGTGTCACCTTAAAGTGATTTTAAGGGTAGAATGTCAAACCCTTCATTTATATATATATATATATATTCTGAAGACCATGTTTTCCTGGTGCTCATTCATTTTCTTTGACCTGCTCCTGTCAACTCTTGATTTACAATATTCAGTTCAGTTGTTCATTCCACTTGTTCTAGTTCACTTCTGTTTCAATATACTGTAATTGGCTGTACAACATCCAGCAATACTTTACTAGAACAATGGTTAAATTTTTAAAAAGGTAAAGGACCCCTGGATCCTTTACCAGTCAAAGGCGATTATGGGGTTGCGGCGCTCATCTCACTTTCAGGCCGAGGGAGCCGGCATTTGTCCACAGACAGCTTTCTGGGTCATGTGGCCAGAATAACTAAACCACTTCTGGCACAACAGAATACTGTGGCAGAAGCCAGAGCACACCAAAAACCCCACCGTTTACCTTCCTGCCACATTGGTACCTATTTATCTACTTGCACTTTGATGTGCTCTCGAACTGCTAGGATGGCAGGAGCTGGGACAGAGCAATGGGAGCTCACCCCGTCATGCGGATTCGAACCACTGACCTTCTGATAGACAAGCCCAAGAGGCTCAGTGGTTTAGACCACATCTATCCATCTTACTGCATTATATCTGAGAGATAATCAGCATAACTTGTTTGGGAGGTGTGAGGACCCATTAGATACAGAAGAGTGTTCTGACAGGAATTACAATATCTCTCTTACAGTGCTTCTTCACTGTCAAGGAAATAGAGATGTTGGTTAGTTGTGTATCAGGATTGGAAGTATGACTCCCAAACCCCAACAGAGATGGTATATTCCACTTTGGAGAGGGAATCTTGCCATCCGTTTGCAACTATTTTCCAAAAGGTGACTGAGTCTCTCCTTCGAGAGGCCTCTATTAAACATTGCCACTCTCCCCTTTGGGCCTGAAGCTTTTTCTTTTTAATCAAAGCTTTATAATTTCGTTTAGCTTCAAACCACTCTGCAGGGAGTGAGGGTAGACTGGCAGACCTATAGTTCCTGCATTTTCCCAACAAAGAGTGCTTCATAGCGAGGCATTCCTGATCGAACCAGGGTTTAGATTTGTTGTATAATGGCCGCCGCGTTGCCTTTTTTTGGGTCAAATAGGGTTGAAGAAGTGAAATCAAATCCTGAAACAAGTTTATTCTAGTTTCAGGACATGAGGAGTTTAAAAGATTGTCTCTCCTAATGAGGAATATATCTGAGTGAGTGCTTGCTGCCTTGTTCCCCAGCATAGATCAATCGGCTACCATCCCAGAGGATTGGGGACTAGCAATCATCATCCCAATATACAAGAAAGGGAGCAGATCGGACCCTGTTAATTACAGGCCAATTAGTCTCCTAAGCAATATCAGTAAACTATATGCTGGCCACTTATGTAATAAACTTGAGGAAATAGAGATGTGCTTCCTTAATTCATAATTAGCTTAAAAGCACATAAAGTGCAATTTAGATAGGTGTACACGCTCATAAAGTGTTTTGGAGATAAGAACACAATAAGCATGACAAATAAATAGTCACAGGTATTTCAAAACACACACACACACACACAAATGCCTATTTGATCCACAGTACAAAAATATTTTGGAAATTATCAGCTGTACAAAAATATGAATCCCTAGAAATTATAATTATTACATTTACAGTGGTACCTCTGGAGGCGAATGGGATCCGTTCTGGAGCCCCGTTCACATCCAGAAGCAAATGCAACCCGCGTCTGCACGTTTCGCAATTCGGCGCTTCCGCGCATGCGCATGATGTCATTTTGAGCATCTGCACATGCGCGAGCGGTGAAACCCGAAAGTAACGCGCTCCGTTACTTCTGGGTCACCGCGGAGCGCAACCCGAAAATATTCATCCCGAAGCTACTTCAACTCGAGGTATGACTGTACTGCAAGTGTGTTCTGGTCAATCTTTCAAAAAAGAAAATCTGGACAGATATAGCTATTGCATGGCAAACACAGGGCTGACAATCCAAGCTGCCACTTCTTTGCTCATTGGGAAATTGCCTTCACAAAGTCATTTAAATAATACATATGCAGTCCAGAGATAAAAGAAATCATGACACTTTGAGGAAACTGAACAAAAACAGTGTATAAATTGACAAGAAAGGAGCAGAGAGGGCTGGTCTTTCTTATTTTGGGTCTTGTACATAACAGGGAGGCTTTCAACCAAAAATAGGCACTCCTAGCCCTGTGTCATCTGACTGAGTTCTGAGAGCAGCAGCAGCAGCTCGGCAGCTGAGGTCCTATCAAGACACAAGCGTGTATTGTTTCTAATGGTTTTCCATGTTTGATTGTTGACATATTGTTGTACATCACCCTTATATTTTATGAGACAGCAGAATATGCATAGCTAGTTAAATAAATAAATAAATAAGACAGTCTTTGTCAGAGACACACTGCACTGGCACTTGAATCAGTAACCACAAGAAACAGAGGGTTTGGAACTAGGGATGGAAGGACCTATCAATTTTTTGTTCTCTTAAATTCTCATTTTTCCAATCTTTTTAATCTTAAATTGGGTTCTCACATATTTTTTTTCTTTAAAAAAATCCCTTCTCCCAATATGCATTTTAGTATGTTATTTTCACTAATATATTCATTTTTAAGCACACTTTCCTCTAATATGTGCATTTTTAGGAAGAAGAAGAAGAAAAAGCAACCAACATCATTTGAAGAACTGTGTTGCAAAATTTTGGCAAGTGTGACTTTTGAAGGATAGCTGTGTTTCGGGTTGCATTTTTTTTTTCCAGAGAGTGCACATTTAGTAGATTGGACTTTAAATGTGCACTGAATTGAATTTCTCCTCTGTCAGTACTCAGAATAACTAAATAGCCTCTGATACACTGCTGCCTCTTATCCACTGGGCAAAGCATTCTGATAGCATTTGGCAAGCAGTCGTGGTGTGGTGGCTAACGCCTGATTTTTGTAGACAGAGAAAAATAAACTCCTGCTGGAATGAGATTACACAGTTGCTCATTCTGCAAAGTCAGAGTTAAAGGAGGGAGGGAAAGAGGGAGGGAGATGCACTGGAGTTAGGATGTGTGTGTTTTTTTACTTGTTGATATTCTTTTATAAAAAGGAAGTCATTGGCTTCTCCCTATTTGGTCTGGCAAAGGCAGAGAAGAGCTACAAAATCATTAGACTGAGGATGAATAAATATTTTCAACTTCTTGAAACCAATTATAGTATTTGTTGCTTGGATGAAATCTTGAATTCCTTCGGTTTTATGAGGACTGTTAAATGAGATGCTTGCTAAGAATATATTAGGAATTAAGATGTTGGCTCAAGTGTGTAGCATTTCTTGTCCAGACTCTTCTCTTCAGCCTTTCCATGAGCCAGAAGCTTAAAAATATAGATCGAGGTTGACACTTGGAATTGCCATGAAGTCTTGTGTCTGTTCCAAAATGCATTGCACCCTTTGAACATTAAAGCCAAGCACTTAGCTGCCAAACCTTCTTCTGTCTCCTCCTGTTGCACCTTTGCCTTGGGAACGTGTGAGTGAGTAGCATGCAGAACAGACTCCAGCAGGGAATGAATGCTATTCTCTAGTCATCTTTTCCAATGGAGCTGATGGGCTTTGTGGTCTAGCACAAAGCGTGTTCTCATTAAAAGGGAGCACGTGTTGCGGTGGGGGCCAGCCAAGACATCCCTCTGTTGCCGGGCAGTTTGGGATGGTATGGCTCTGGCAGGGATTGGTAGCCTGAGTTGCTGGGGTAATTTTGATGTTGCCAATTTGGGGATGGGAACCGAGGTTTTTTAAACGTGCTCGCAGCAATCTGCTTTCTATTTCACTGCATGCACTGGATCACTCGCCCACCCTCCCTTAATTTGGGTCTTGTGCATTGACCTTCCTATGTCTGTCATGGAGTCATCTGCCATTGGGGCAGGGGCCTGGTAGGAATTTTGTCCATTTGGCTGATTGGCTGGTGCCATATGGCTTTTGCCTACTGCGTAGCAAATCGTCACAACTTGTAAGGTTGTAGTTAGGCATTGGTTAAAATTGGTTGGAGGAGGGGTAAGGATTGGCTGGGTCTGCCCCTCCAATGCTGCTGCCGCAAGGGAATTCTGTTAAAGGAATTCAGGGGCTTGCCATCCTTTCATCCAAACCCCTGGAATCAGGTTCGGGCCACGTAAGCCCCTGGGAGCATGCGGGGAGAAGCTGAGGGCCTGTGGCGCAGCTCCAGTTCTCCCCAACATGGTTTCCCCTCACTGACTTTCCCTGGAATCCGGAAATCAGTTCTGTCCCCAGGCGGGGGGACAGATAGTCCTAACCAATGCCTAAGCAACCACTCACATCCATGTATGTTAATAAAGTTGTGGCCAAAATTATGCCAAAAACCTTAAACAAAAATTCTGTGTGAAGTGTGTGTTGTTGGGGTGGGGGTGTCTTGGGGAACTTGACACGCAAACACCTGTTTTTGTCCATCATTTCCTGCTGGAGTGGCGGCCAGACCTCCTGTCTCTTCCTTCATTGGTACAATCTGCTGGAAACACAATGCTGATGGCAATGGTGGGAAACCAGCTTCCCTCTAGATGTTGCAGGACTACAGCTCCCATCTTCCTGACCACTGGTCATGCTAGCTGGGGCTGATGGCTGTTGCTTTCCAGCAACATCTGAAGGGCCATAGTTTCTATTGTCCTGGCTGATGGTTCCCCTTTCCCCCCACAAGATGTAATGTCAGCAACCTTACCATGGGACAGTTGAAACATTTGCAGGAACCCATAAAAAAGTTAAGGGAAAGGTACCCCTGCCCGTACGGGCCAGTCTTGACAGACTCTGGGGTTGTGCGCCCATCTCACTTAAGAGGCCAGGGGCCAGCGCTGTCCGGAGACACTTCCGGGTCACGTGGCCAGCGTGACAAAGCTGCATCTGGCGAGCCAGAGCCGCACACGGAAACGCCGTTTACCTTCCTGCTGGTAAGCGGTCCCTATTTATCTACTTGCACCCGGAGGTGCTTTCGAACTGCTAGGTTGGCAGGCGCTGGGACCGAGCAGCGGGAGCGCACCCCGCCGCAGGGATTCGAACCGCCGACCTTTCGATCGGCAAGTCCTAGGCGCTGAGGCTTTAACCCACAGCGCCACCTGCGTCGCAGGAACCCATAGGAACCACTTATTTGATGGCAGCCCCATTGCTAAAGGCAGGCATTGATGGCTAGGCCAAGAGGTGAAGAAGGAGATGCAGCTCCTGCACCTTCAGTAGTTGTGTAGAAGAGATCATTTTAGGAGGTTCAGCTTGTCATGCAAGGTACAATAGTTGAACTCTTTCATTCTACTCAACTAATAAAGCTGCAGACCCATGCTCCTTTTCCCACTAGGTCACCACTTTGGAGGCACTTGGGTGTTTGAATGGTGAAGGAAGACTTCTTAGAGTTTCAGCCACAGTGGATGGGGAGTACCATTTGGGCTATGCTTCAGGCAACAAAATGCATTGGGCTGGCACCATGCGTCTATCCAAATGAAAAGGAAGCAGCAGTGAGCTCCCTTGAAAAAGCACCCTATGGGGGCATTACACACACACACACACACACACACACACACACACACACACCCTCATTTCACACTCAGTCCTGGCAACTGCATAGACTTCAGCTACTGAGAAATTATTAGAGCTAAACAAAGCACCCTCCTCCTTTTTAAAGTGTGTTCTGTGCTGGGGGTTTCCATGTTGATATGCCTCCTGCTCAGGACTTGGGAGATTTATGTCAGAGCGTCCCAATTCCATTTGCACAGGGCTGTATCCAACCAAGTTCTAGTCAAAGTAGACCCACTGAAATGAATGGACTTAAGTTAGGCCTCACCTGCACGACACACATAAAAGCAATTTCATACCACATTAAACAGTGATTTGTTAAGATACCCCTATTCCCCTCACAGAGCTACAATTCTCATAGTTCACCTCCAAAAGAAGGTTTGATTGTTAAACTAACCTGAGAATTGTAGCCCTGCTTGGGGGGTGGGCGGGCAGGAGGTGCCTATTATCTTTCAGCACCCTTAACAAATCATAATTTTGAGCATTCTTTTTGGGAAGCTACAACCGCTTAAAGTGGAACGATACTGCTTTAAATGTATAGTGCAGATGGGGCCTACGTCACAGCCATTAATTCCAAGGGGGCTGCTCTAAACAGGGATAACAATGGATATAGTATTTTGTCATTCCTTTGCATTTTGCCAGGCAGAGACACATGGGCGACAATTTGTGCATATTTGTGACATTTACAAAGAGGTTGTTTAAGATACTTATTGGTATAAATGAAAGCAAGTGTCACCGAGATATAAATGGTAAGTAAACATAGCCCATTAATGTACATTATATCTGACTTTCTTAATTTACTGCACATCTTCCAGGAGTAGTGAATCAACCACAATCAAGCTCAGTTTTCTTGGCAATAAAAAGTAAATAAAAACCTAGACACCTAGACACCCAAGTTGTTCAGTTTTGAAAGCAGCCTGTCTCATCTGCCCTTGAAACCGTCTCACAGCAAAATCTGCAGAGAACAACCCAACCATTACTACAGATGAAAAAGCTATGGTTTCTATATGTGCCAAAGCTGTTACAATGAGTCAGCTGTCTTTTCCAAAATGCCAAAACATTAAAAAGTTAATGTCGGGTGGACAGAGATGCTACACCAGCTTCCTGGCAGCTGGGTCACTGTTACTTACCAGGAGTGTTACTTACCTCATGAAGCTGAGGCTCCAATACTTTGGCCACCTCATGAGAAGAGAAGATGCCCTGGAAAAGACCCTGATGTTGGGAAGGTTTGAGGGCACAAGGAGAAGGGGACGATGGAGGACGAGATGGTTGGACAGTGTTCTCGAAGCTACCAGCTACCAAACTGCAGGAGGCAGTGGAAGACAGGAGTGCCTGGAGTGCTCTGGTCCATGGGGTCACAAAGAGTCGGACACGACTGAACGACTAAACAACAAGTGCTGGCTTGTTACCTTTATCTGTTGTTTTTGATGTGTTGCTTTACTGATTTTTATTGATCCTAAAGCTCCGCTGCCTCATGGCTATATTCATTTGTGAGAAAGGCTTTGGGAGTACACCCCAAGGAAAAATCTTGCAGGATATCTTCAGGAGAAGAAAAGGCTAAGGAGTAAGCCTTATACAAATATGGAATGGAGTCCCTAAGACGGTTGCATGGTGTCTTGTACGCCTCCTTCCAGCAAGTCCTGCAGCCAAGCTGGTGCCAAATGTATCGCTCTGTTTTCCTTTGGACCATATCAGCAAGGCTGGGCTGGGTGGGTGTGGTCTTGTTGTCCGGGCAGCTCAGGAGCTCTATAGACACTGCCCAGGCTTGTTCACCAGTGAGGCCACTTCAGTGCTGCCAACACCACAAAAACACCACAGGAGGCAGCAGTTATGAGTTACCAGTCTGTGCAGCCACAGCAGGCGCTGTGATTCTCCAGCGGTTTGACCTGCAGAGACATGGTCCAATGTCTCCTGAGACAGACAGATGCCAACAATTAATGATTTTTAGAAGCAGTATTAGTAATGTTGACATATGAAGGAATGTTGCAAGTAGTGGTGCTGCTAGGATCAGTGCTAGATTTTCAAACAATGGGTAAGCATTTCCCAGTTTTGCAGTGTTGTTACTTTTCCCTCCATGCTACTTTGCTTATGGGCTCTGGGTGTGTGTGTGGTTGCTTCTCCCATAAGGTGGGCCTTGAGTGGATTTGTTATTTTCACCACTAAATAATAGCAGGACTACCCCATGTTCATCCATCCAGTATGAATAGCCTGTAAAACTTAAAACACTGGAAGTGCAAATGAAGTATTTGTGACATTTTACAAGTCGCTCCTCAGCCTAGTTTAAAACAACACCACTGAAAGTGATATAATTGACAGAGAGCCCAGTGCCACTGGATCCTGCTGGATACTCTTATAATTGCAGGTTGGATTTATAAGAGGACGAAACCTGAAGGCTAACTTGCTGTCTATTGATTTAAGATGACATTCCCCCCCCCCCAGTATGTGCTGCCTACGGGCATCCCTGTAGAGCTACATAAAACTGCAAAGCTGCATGACTTCTCATTTTTCCCCTTTCCCTGAAGATGAGCAGAGTCTTTAGCCAATAATAACATCAGAGTAAAAGCCACATTAAACCTATTATTGGTGCCAAACCAACACAATGATATAAAAGTAGAAAGAGGCAGAGACGGTGGCCCATGGGGCAAAATAATGGAATTTTGTCTGCCGCATTCAGTGTTTGAAGGCAAAACCCTTTTGGCGGGTACGTTTCAGCAGTTACTTTCAAGAGAATGAAACACTCTGGAGTTTGGATTTCATAACAATGTTTTGCTTCCCTTGTAACTGATCTTACTCATTAGTATCCGAAGAATAAAGAGCGGTGATCAATTATTACACTGGGCAACAATTTTTTACTTTTTGAATGTTGTCTAGATTTCTACAACTGATTTAGGGCATGTTTGCACTGCTGAATCAGGAAATGGCATCCGTTTCTCTCCATCAGGTCAGGTTTTTGTGCTATGTCGATTTGAGAAAAAAAATCAGATCTTGTGACAAAATCGATTACATTTTTGTGGCATTATCAGCTGATTTTTGTCAACACATATCATCCTAAATATGTTTTTAAGGGGAAAAAATGTTTTTCCAACAACATATATTGATTACCTGATAGAAACATTGATTACTGTAAACTGAATGGTGGGCATTGATAAAGGTAAGTACACGTACATTGCATGTTGCTTCACCATTTTTCAAACTTCAGGGCTTGAACTTCCGTTTCTTGGAACTCCTGGAATGCTCAGCGGCAGGGAGGTCTCTCTTCAGAGTCCAACAGTAGTCAGCCATCATGACTGCATCCCAGTGACCCTGATACCTGGTCTCCATCTCTTTCATGTCCTGATGGAATCTCTCCCCCTGCTCATCACTCATTGAACCCAGGTTCTCAGGAAACCGGTCCATATGTGAAAATAGGTAGTGCATCTTGACGCTCATGTTGCAGCCCAGGTTTCTGAAAGCAGTCAGCATGTTGTTGACAAGTTCTGCGTAGTTTCTGGCCTTATTGTTGCCAAGAAAGTTCTTCACTACCAGAACAAATGGCTTCCACGATTCCAGTTCCACTTCGTTCATTGAGTTTCCGAACTCTGGATCTCTGATGAGCTGATGGATCTGAGGACCGTCAAAGATGCCAGCTTTCAACTTCTCCATGGTCAATCCTGGAAAAGCCTGGCACAAGTAAGTGAAGCAGTCACTATCCTTGTCCAAAGCCTTGGTGAACTGCTTGATTAAGCCGAGCTTGATGTGCAGTGGTGGGAAGAGTATTCTGTCTCTGTCCACCAGAGGGTCGTTGATGACGTTCCTTTTTCTGCAAGGCACCAATTCCTCCCGCACAGGCCAGTCCTTCTTTGTGTAATGCTGAGCACGGTCCCTACTATCCCACATGCACAGAATACATGGGTACTTGGTGAAGCCAGACTGTTGTCCCAACAAAAAGTTCACCGTCTTCAGGTCAACACAAATAAACCACTTATGCTGATCATAACCAATTTTCTCCAGCACATACTTCACCCCTTCATAGTTCTCCTTCAGTGTACTCGAGTGAGCCAGGGGTTTTGATACCCCAACTTTATGCTTTGCTGCACCAATTTATGGAAGATTTCGAGGTTTTATGACTTGAAACTGATCCCTTTTCGACATAATCACCCAGAACTATCGAACCTGAATACTTCTTGTCATTAAAATAATCATTTCCAATCCAAACAATTATTCGACATGGCATTTTACCCCCACCAACTTCTTCTAAAATGCTCCACACAAGCGTACATGTGAACAAAAATGTAAAAAAATGACATGTGGCCATAACTCAAAAACTTGATCTGATTGAGCAAAACCAATGTGATTTTTGGATTCAGCGCATCAGTTTCGTCCTAAATCAGCTGAAAAAACGCAGACAACAAATTTGTTGTTGACCAGTGTTATCAGCAGCAAGCTGGCCTGGGAATCATTTAGGACAGGCAGCACTTTATAAGAGATTGCATGTGATCATTTCTTAGGGACACCATAACAAACACATTATAATTGCATGAATGACACAGCTGTTTGTGCAGCAAAATCAAGAGACTGCAAAAAATCCCCCATCTGCAATAGTTTACATGGTTTCTATCTGGTATCTTCTCTTCCTCTCTACTGCTACCTCCACTGTCAGAGGCAACATGCTTCCGAATACCAGTTGTTGTGTCTCACAAGTGAGGAGAGTGATGTTGCACTTAGATTCTGCTCACGGGCTTACATTGTTAAGTGAGGTGAGGCAGGAGAAAAATGTCTTGGACTCCTGCCATCTTTGAACTGCACAAAAGGAAACCAAGCCAGAGCTGCATTCAATAAAGCTCAGAGTCTGGGGACATGGAGAGGAGCCGACAGCATCCACTATGGACTGATATCATTGGCCATTATAACCAAATAGTGCTATTTGTCAAAATGGAAGATTTCTACCTCTCAACATCTTCACCCCCTTTACCCAGTCAGCTTGATTTGTTTTTCAGGGGGAGAGTAAATCACCATGCATTTTTTGGGGAGGAGAAACTGCAAAGTCACTCAGAAACATTGGGAATCCTCATCCAGCTTGAGATGCCTTGTTAGGTTGTAAAACTGGAAAACATACCATATTTTTTCACTCTATAAGACGCACCTTTTTCTTCCTAAAAAGTAAGGGGAAATGTCTGTGCATCTTATGGAACGAATGCATGGTGCCTGGAGCTGAATTGCCCAGGGGTGAAAAGCAGATCATGCTTTTTTCTTTTCTTTTTTTTTTGAAAAAGGGAAGGGGGTGTTGAAAGGAAGCAGCTGATCAGCAAGTGATCGGGGAGGGAGATAAGGGACGCTAGCAATAAAGGAAGCTGCCTGGGGGTGAGGAGGTAAAAGCCCATGGATCCTCAGCCTGCACCCAAAAAAAATCACACACCCACTGCTGCATGGGGCCGCAATGGTGCAAAAACGTGGTTACAAAGCACAGATCCACATGGATCCTCAGGATTTTTGCATTGGACTACCCCAAACTCACCGTCAAATCACATGTTTGTGGCCACTGTTTCATTCAGAATATTATTTTTCTTGTTTTCCTCTAAAAACTAGGTGCATCTTATGGTCTGGTGTGTCTTATGGAGCGAAAAATACAGTAGTAGTAGTAGTAGTAGTAGTAGTAAGAATAAGAAGAATAAGAATAAGAAGAAGAAGAAGAAGAAGAAGAAGAAGAAGTATTGTTAGCTGCACAATTCAACTCGTAATCATGACAACCTTCCCTGATTTGCCTCATAATTCAAGGTCCACATTAGTGGGTTCATAACCCCATTATTTTCACTTTAAAAGTGCATTTCTAAACATCTTTCAACATGTCATTGAGAACTGTGCCAGAACATTCAACGAATTGCAACCACCCATGAATTAGTTATAATCTGGCACTGGTTTGGGAGATGCAAATCAGGTCCACTTCAGATTGAGCAAAGATCAAATCATAACAGTGCATGACTGACTCTGGCAGAAGATTCCCCTCTCACAAAAAATGTGTTCAGTTGTCACATGGGTGGTGGACAGGTACAAGGATTCTGACGTACATGTGCAAAAGAAGTCCAAACAATCTTGCTGGCTGGGGCTAATGGAAGCTGTAGTCCAAAACATCTGCAGAGCACCAGATTAGTGAATTCTGCACTACTGCCATGGAAGGAGGAGGTCTGTGAAAGTGAATATAGGGTTCTCACAAATTCAATGAGGTTTGAAGGTCACCTACAGTGCTTCATAAGAAGGAAAGGATTTTGAGCCATGTCTAAGTCAAAGTATATCTGAGGGCCTTCAGAATTGATTTGTCCCATGCTTGCAAGAATATACTAGGTTCCTTGCTCATGAAGTACTTTAAAGTGTGTATTTTGAAATCTGAATCCGAGTGAAACTGCAGTGCTAGCACTTCAATAACAATATAGTCTAAATAGAAGCCCTGGTTGCCTGCAGGTTTCACGAGTCAGAGAGGAAAACAGGCTCATTAAATAATGTTCCCTGTGTTGCGTAGGCTTCGTTCCTGCCCCCCGCCCTGCCAGACCCACTTATAACAAAAGGAGGGAAAGCGTTATCTAAATATAGCGCTTATTTTAAACTTTTTAAAAAATGATCCATGCTATTAAAGGAACAAAAGCAACAAGGGATCCAAGCCTGATTTCTTTAGTAAAGAACTATTTAATGTCTCAATGGAGAGCCACTTCACATGTTACAAAATTAATATGCATCTGCAGAGTACCCTGTGACATGAGAAAGGGTTATATGCCTTCTTTCTTAGCCATCTCAAGATGTGCCACAATTTCTTATAGCATATATGTGAATCGTAGGTATGCCTAAAAGATAGGTATGCATTTGTATGTGTGTGTCACACTTTGTGGGACCAAACATAACTACACACAGTGCACCCATGGTGGCATTGCCAATCTTATAGCGTGTGACATGGCATTGAAATATACGAGAATGGGGTCATTTTCCAGAGATATTTCCCTAAAAGAGGGCTCCTCAGTAGGAGTGCCAGCTTGGCTCCACGATCAGGGTTTCCATGGGCTGTGGGTGCCATGCAGCATGAATGGCTCTGGCACTGAAATTTGTGGGTTCCCAGCCCCTTCATGGGGAATTTTGTGGGTGCTCGGGCACCTAGGGCCCTAGGGAGCTGGCATATGCTCCACTGGATGATCTGTTAATTTAGCAATCATTTTATTCGCTTACATAGTGGTTAGACTATGCCTGGTATTTACTGAGCATTCATCCTGATTTGCTTATGAACTGTTTATACTTCTTCCCATTAATCATTCATATTCATCCAGCACTTTTTAATACATTTCCCCATCACTTTCCAAACTGCAAGAAGTTTTGTGCCAGGGTGACCAGTATTTCAACCTCGGTGAAATGTGGAAACTTTAAGCTTTAATTCCCCCCCATACAACAGTGATAGTCTTAAGAGGGCCCGTGTTCCAAAGTACAGGTAGGGATGTGGGGGAAGGGAAGCAAATTTTGTTTGCATTTTACAAATGAACTATGCAATTCACCCTTTTCAAGCTGACTAGAGAAGGAAAACACAGCTCTTCTTCAGCCTTTGCACTTCCCTGAATTTTGTGAGCTTCAACCAAGCAGTGCGTACAAAAATGCACACATTAAAAGCAAGTGTGCATGCAAATGCGCATATTAAAGAAAATAATATACCAAGATATATTGGTGTGAGAGGAAAAACAGGTTGCAAAAATGTGTATACGAGTCCAAACTGCACACAGAAATGTGCTCATTGCAGGAGATTTTCGCCAAAATGCCAGTGAATTTTCACAAGGGTTTAAATAAGCAAATAAATAAATAAGTAGCAAATAGCTACAGAAACGTGGAGAACTGAAGACTGGAAAAATGAAAAACTGACAGATTCATTCCTCTCCAGTGACAGTTTTGACTGGGGTGGTTCTTCTTGCACAGAGATGTCCTTTCAAGCAGTATTTGTATAGCACACAGTGCTAGAGGAGATTGCATTGCTTTTTATCAGCCTTGGCTGATATACCAACTGCAGCCCTGCCTGGATAGAATTGGAAATACCCTTGTGTCCCTTAGTAGGGCTGTGCATTTTTGAATCTGCAAAAAAGAAAGACAAATATGAAACAGCCCCTTTCCTATACTTTAACAATCACAAAGACCTTATGGGAAAAAAGTTCACCAGTAGAAGGGTGAACTAGATTACTAGGCTTCTCCTGCACTGAATTGGAAGGCAAAAGAAAGCACCAATCCCATATTCTACTGCTGTCATTTTAGGCTGCTGCACAGCGCAATCATATTTGTCATCCTACGACAATGTTCCAGTAATAGAAGAGAAATGCATGAAAGTGTTCTTGTTTGTTTATTCTATTTTTACCCAGACCTTCATGTTCTCAGCTTTCTTGCATTCTAAGTTGGTTGTATTAGGACTGGAGGAGGAAGGCATTCTTCATGGATTTATACACAAAATCTGGCAGTCTTAACCTGACCGAGCTTCGCCTACACTGGAGCACGCCTTGCATGCTGCTTAGGTCTGAGCCACTTGCACTTTGCATTTTGGGGTTTTTTTAATTTAAAAAAGCACGACTAATTATATGAAAAAATATGTGGACAAAAATGCATATTTTATATGCATGCTGCATATAAAAGTATTAAACCCCATGTGGTATGAATATGGAAAAACTGGCATGATGGAGATGAAAATAGGGAGCATATCAAAAAATACTCTCTGGGGTCTCCTAGCTGCTGAACTCCATGGCATCCATGGCTTGATAGTAATTCCCTTCAAGAATAATCCTCAACCAGGGATGCCAACTTGAATAAAATATTGGGGGGGGGAGGTGTCAGGTTTCAGGGAATCTGATCCCCCTCCCTCATGGCAGGCTGCCAGTAATGGAAAGACAAGAAGCTCTTACCAAGGTCTTTTATTTAATATTCACAGAGAGATACATAGAAATGCCGTCTCTTTGATCATGGCGTTGCTCCTCCCCGCTTCCCTTCTCATTCGTCAGCAGCCCCACCTCCCTTATGGTGTCTGCTTAGGGACAATTCCCTGTGGGCTCTCTGCCCTCCTACTTTCATTGTTTGCCGTGTTCTGGGAGAAGGGGGGTCTGGAATGCTCTCTAGTGTCAGCCAGCTGTTCCTGCTCTGCATCTCCCATTCTTTCTCAGCTTTGCTCCTCTTCTCTCTCTGAGCTGTGACCCTCTGCAAACCACCGTTGGAGGTTCCCGAGAGGGGGAAGGCGGTCTCCACCATTTCTCCTCAGTCCAGTCCCTGACAGCAGGTAAGCCCTGCCCCACATAATTGATCACATAACGTGGTGCACACACACCCCATTTGAATAGCAATGCCCATCAACTGGGGAGGGGCAGCCCTCAGCCCCTAGGAGTTGGCTCTTATGCCCTCAGCAAAACAAACCCAGAAGAGCAGATGACTTTCTCCTGGTAGCACTATATTAAGGCAGATCACTGATTCATCCAAGTAACCTGTGGTCCTCTGCTGACATTCAAAAGCCCTCTGGAAACAATAATTTCAGATCAGTCTATTACTTCCCCCTGAGTAGGAATGGGTGAGTCTGTCAATGTTGGTTTCTCTGTTTCTCTTTTTCCCAGTCATAAGTTCAGTTCTTCACAATTCCACATCAGTTTGGATATTTTAAAGTCCTCATTTAAGTACATCAGCATATTTTACTTAAATACACATAACAGTGGTACCTCGGGTTAAGAACTTAATTCATTCCGGAGGTCCGTTCTTAATCTGAAACTGTTCTTAACCTGAGGTACCACTTTAGCTAATGGGGCCTTCCGGTGCTGCTGCGCCGCCGCTGCACGATTTCTGTTCTCATCCTGAGGTAAAGCTTTTAACCCGAGGTACAATTTCTGGGTCAGCAGAGTCTGTAACCTGCAGCGTCTGTAACCTGAGGTACCACTGTATTGTGTGTTATATCTGCCTGATGCACATATTTTTGCAAAACATGCTTTTCCTGAAATTTATATTTTCCCTAACATAATGCTTCTATTTGTTTGTTTCACTAATATATAACAGACAGATAATATATGTCATGTAAGATCAATGAACTAAAAGGTGAAAAAGGACACAGATAAAAGAAAGAAAGAATTAAGGATCCACGGTGAGGTGGAGGGAAGTCATCTCTTAAGACTGAATGTAGCAGTGTTACTTGATGTTGAGCTATTATGGTTTTTCTTTATGTATCTTATTATGTTTTGAATGATGAATGGAAATAGCTGTACTAATAAAGAAATCCAATAAAGAATGTGTGTGTGTGTGTGTGTGTGTGTGTGTGTGTGTATTTACCCAAAGCACACTGCCCTAGAGTATGCATTTTTGTACAAATTACTTGCCTTGAAAATTGCACTGCAGAATTTGGAGTATTGCAGGTTTTGAAAGTATTTTGGAACATGTAGATTAGGTAGGTTCACCTTTAAATGTGACCTGAATAGAATATCTTTCCCATCTCTACCCTGAGTGAGTAGAGGGTGAGAGAAGTATGTAAGTGAGAGAGGGGGGGGGTGAGACTCAGAGAGGGGATACACCTAATTTTGGCTCTGGTCCTGCCCACCTCCTGTTCCACCCATTGCTTGCAAGTGAAGCATGGCACATTATCCATGGGCTAACACAGTCTTCAGTGGAGTAGATGCTGCCCATCACTCATGTAGATCATTATTGACAATGGTCTTCTAGAGTCACAGTACTGCCACCTCACAGCTGAGTGAATAAAGTACATATGTATTCTACAATAGTGATGGATGTCCTCCAACACAGTTCCTCTAACCAGGAACACTAGCATTATCTCTAGAGCATATTCATATATATAGCTATGTTAGCACATGTTGTGTGAATGCTCCACCCTGGAATGTACGTGGGAGAAAAAGCTCCCATCAGGATCAATGCATCTGAATTGGGTCATTTTAGATTGTGTGCAGAGACAACATGTGCCTTACTGCAGTTGGGCATATAGTTCTGAGCAAGCATAAATGAGCAACGACAAGGATGGCAATTTTTGTTTTATCTCATTTTTCAGGCATTGTGGGTAGCCAAACCACTCCATACATAGGAGGAGTTTTGCTTTGATTTAGAGCTGAATATAATTAAACTTTTACCTTCAATTTTGACAGAACATCCTGTACATTATGGAGTGGTACCAGACTCGGATGATTTGCACTGAAGATAATATTTGACATCTCTTTATCTTTCTGATGGAAGCCTGTTATCTTACACACAACACAATCCACGGGAGCAGGCTAAGTTTATTGTGTCTTGATTGACAGATTACCAAAGTGATAGACTTTGACAAACAGAAGAGCAATGTCTCGATTCATTCAGAGAGGAGAGCATTTACAAATGAAAGCAGCTACACAATGGGAAATTCTTTTGATCTCGCTGCCTAGATAATATTTATATACAAATAAAAATATGACAGCTACCTCTTAGCACACAGTGCATAACTAGGAATGACATCTGGGGATTTCAAAGCACTTTAACAATGATAATAAGTGGAAGCAGGCTTAGCAAGTAAGGTACTGGGACCCTAACTTTACAATGGGCAGAGGGAGATCCAGACTGGCATGCAGTCAATGACCATGTTCATATGGAAGATGTCACATGTGATCTGAAAATGCACATTTTGCTAGGATATACCATGGCTGTAGAGATTCCAGCTCCTCAGAATAGGGGCTCTATGACCGCAGGGATCATCACAGCCACTTGCAACCAGGTGGTACCTGAGATCTCCAAGCCCAAATACATATTGGAACAAAAAAAAAACCTGACTTCACCTATGTACAAATGGGGTCTGACCTGACTGTCTAAATGTGAGGCTAGACATGACTTGAGACAAACAATGCAAAAAATGTGCTTAAGACCAGCCCTTTCTGTTTCCAAATAGTTGCAGAGGATTCTGATGTGGCTCGGGACTGCAGGGCCTTAACGCAGCCCATTCCACAATTTTCTTCCACCCAAATAACTTCTACCCAAAGCTGCTAACCTGTCTGTTTTTTAAATAAGATTTTTTTTAAAAATCCACATCTAGATCCCCCTCCACACAGCTGCTTTTATCTTTGGGTAAACAAAGAGATTTGACTAGCTTATGAATTATTATTTTTAATCATGCTTAAAGTCACATCTAGTTTGACCCTAATTAGGAAAGGTGTTAGAATCATCTTGGATAGCTCACTGAAAGCATAAATTCGGTTTGGACGGTAATGGGAAAGGCAACATACATGTTAGGAAATTAATACTGATTTATTGTTTAATGACCCATTGGGTAGCTTTGCATGTATTTTCAGGCTTGTATAAGTTGATGAATTTTTATTAACCTGCTTTTAGTTGTTTCTGCTGCTTTGTAATGGCCCATTGGTGAAACAAATGAACACGGGTTTCTTTTAAGTCCCAGCAGGTCTTACCGGTGGTGTTTTGCCATGATTGTCATTGGTGTGTTAATATGTGCCTCCTGGTACCCATTCCTAGGAAATTGTGGAAGGCCACCATCACTGTGCTTTGCATGTGAACTTTCACAGGCACCTGACGTGCCTTTTTTGGAAAAAGAATACCAGACAGATTGGACTATGGTCTATCCAATCCAGCAAGACAGTTCATAGAATCATAAAAATGAGAACAATCTTAAAAACCTCCAAGGAGGGAGCGTCCACCACCTTCCAAGGGAGTCTGTTCCACTGTCAAACAGCTCTTACAGTCAGAAAGTTATTCCTAGTGTTTTGTCAGACTCTCTTTTCTTATCTTAAATGCATTGTTTCGTGTCCTATCCTCCAGAGCAAGAGAAAACAAGCTTGCTCCATCTTCCATGTGACAGCCCTTTAGATATTTGAAGATGGCTATCATATCTCCCCCTGTCCCAGTCCCAGTTGTTGTTGCTTTCATTTATTAATCACTTCCCATGCAGCAACCAGAAGCATTTTAATGTGTCCATTCCTGAGCCCCAGCCACCCGTATTTCTGCAACGTAGTTTGATCTTCAAGGTTCCCATCATTTGTTTCAGAGTTGTCACCAGATGGTTTTTATTGCTTGGGGTGGGGATTGGTGAAGACGTCCTGAGTGGCTTTAATTTTTTCTTTCAGCTGTCAATTTGCTTGCCTTCCTCTGCAGAACCCAACCCACATAATCCACAGGAGAACAAGGCAAGTGGAGGATGTTGCTCCAGCACTCAAGTCACTGTTGACATCATGAGAGAGTGCAGATGAACCAAAGCATGGAGGAGTTGCAGTAAGGCCAGTAGGCTCCATGGGTCAGCTAGAGATACAGTAGGGATGTGGGGATGTGGGTGGGGCTGTGATTGATTGGGCTTGTCGTTCGGAAGGTTGGCAGTTCGAATCCGCATGATGGGGTGAGCTCCTGTTGCTCTGTCCCAGCTTCTGCCAACTTAGCAGTTCAAAAGCATACCAGTGCAAGTAGATAAATAGGTACTGCTGTGGCAGGAAGGTAAATGGCTTTTCCGTGCACTCTGATACTCATCATGGTCCTCCATGCACCAGTATCCATTTAGCCATGCTGGCCACATGACCTGGAAAGCTGTCTGTGGACAAATGCCAGCTCCCTCGGCCTGGAAAGCAAGATGAGCACCACACCCCATAGTCGCCTTTGACTGGACTTAACCATCCAGGGGTCCTTTTCCCTTACCTATAGTAGGGATGCAGGTCTCAGCAGGTACCTGGCAATGCTGACACCTGATGCTGTGTAATTCTCATTCAGTTGACCAAGGAAACACCTCGTGGATCAGTGTGTGCCTTTTGTCTGTACTCAGTCAACTGCTTCTTATGTTGAATGCTAGAGCAGAAATCAAAGAGTGTGTAAAATGTCCTGGGGGAAAGCAGGTACCTGCAGCTGAAAACCCAATTAAATAATGTAATCATAGGGAAAACATCAAGCCCCAAATAACTGAGTGAAAACACAGCTCTCTGTGTACAGTCAGCCCTGTAATATTAGTACTGTAAAGCCTTTATGCCATTAAAACCCAGCGTGTCCATTTGGAAAATATTTTACATTGTGTAAATCCTTCTCTCTCCCCCCCCCCACCCCACTCCTTATTTAATAAACTTTAAAGTATGAATTCAAATCCAGTGCAGGAATTCAGTGCTTTTGAAAGGAAAGGATTATAAATTTCCTGCTCAGTGTACATGGAGAGAAATGGAGCACACTAGCAGCAGAACTAGCTTAGTGATTGTATTTTAGAGAAGGCCACCTTCTAGGACCCTGAACAATGCTCAAAACATTGCTTATTAAATCCTATGGACAACAAAATAGCACAGCAGTGGATGCGAGGACCTTCCTTGGCTCATTAAGTCTTGGGGTTCAAGCAAGGTGTATTTTTCCCCTGACAATACCTATAGTCCACATTGTAGAGTTTAAAGGAATTTTCACAAACATCAAGCCATAATTGTTTTGGTCCCCCTCCTCTTGAAATAATTTTTATTCCTACACTAAGTGCTGAAAACTGAATGACAAAGATCCAAACTCTATATTTAAACATGAAATTAACTAGATATTCTTTGAAGAGGTAATAGACCTCTCAGCCCACATTCTGACACATTTAATTTTGGGGGGGTTGTTTAAAAAGACACAGTAGAAAACAACAGAAAACACAAAAGAGGAAGGAAGAAAAACACATCTGTGAACATTTAGTAAAAGGGCAAGCTGTTAGGCAGGGCTTATATTTATTTACTTATTCTGTAACAGTGTTAAAGAAAAGTTTTTTTAAATATATGTTCTATTTGTTGCTTGATTGCAAGGAGAAGTAATCTGCTACTAGTTTTGGCTTTAAAAAAAATGAGTTCAGAGCTGATGGTGGCACCAGAGACATTCTTTCTCAACTATTGTGTCTGGACTTTCACTTTTTGAAAGATGCCAACCCTTCATTATGCACACTACAAAAAAGAGCCCTGGCTAAATTGGGAACATTGCAACTGGCATAGTTATGAGCATGTGAACTTACCCAACTCCTTGTTTCACTGACATTGCCCTACAGCTAGGAATCTACCCTCTTAGCATAAAACAGCTGTGAAGGTCATTCCAACTTGGGTGGAGGGTGGGGAAGAGTATACAAGCCAGTAGGAAGACCACAACACTATCTGTGTGATGGATCACTTCTGTCACAATAAAGGACTGTGCTCATGATACTGAGCTAATGACCAGCAAGTACAAATTTCAGTAATGATCAGCATTACAAATTTTCAGCAATGATAAGTGTTACTGGAAAAGAAAACCAGACAAAATCCATTTCAGATGGTCTCCACGTGGAAGCAAAATGTGAAGCAGAAAATACCAAATAGAAAAAATTAATAAAAGAATTGTAATATTCTGATATATGAAAGACGTTCACAGTCCCAAGATGTGCATTGTATCTGTACCTGCACTTAAAAAACAACAACACCCCAGGGTGTTTCTGAATCACAATTGTGGGCTGCCCATTTCAGTCTGTGAGTCAGGTTCCTAGCTCTCCACATAAAATGAACTTCTGTGCTCCACCTTTGCTCTGTTTGGGAATCTAAAAAAGGCTGTAACTTTTTTCACCTTTTGGGAGAAGCAGATGCAATTTGCAGATAAAGGCTCTCCTCCAGAGTGGACTAACCCTGTCAAATTGCAGGTCCAGAGTCTTTTGTAGGGGAAGCAAAAGGTATTAACTTTTCTACAGTGGGTGCAGAAGTTTGTCTCTTGCCCTTTCTCACCTTAAAACAATTAAGAGGTGGCTGAGTGGTGTGTATTCTTCCACATTTTTTTAAAGTAGCATCTTCATACCACCCGTGTTGGATTTCCAGCTCTTGTTGTGATGGCAGGAGATGTCTTCCAAGAGGCATTACAAGAGGAAGCTGTCTAATATTGTCTGCACAGTGATGGAGCACTCCAGAGGACACCCCCCCAAGTAGAGCAGCAGACTGTTTCAAAAAGATAAATGAGGTTTTCAATTTAACCCCATCCCCCCCCCGAGTCTATTGCTCTGTCTTAACAAAAAAGGGGGGGTGGAATCATCCAAAGTTCTTCAGTGCTCTCTTGGCAACATTTAAATAGCTTTCCTTCTTGCAAAAGCATAGAAACATTGGAACATCATAGAGATAATAGTTTTCAGGACAGTAGATAGGACAGAAAACAATGACATTACAACAGGACTTTCTGGGGTCTTACTTGAGGCACTTTGCTGCCATCATAGTTTGATTCAGAAAGCGGTGAAATTTCCCTAATTTGCCTCATTATTTGACTCCAGCACAGAGCAGATGCACATTAATAAATGAAATGGGACTGGGCAAATATCACCACCTTTATAACTTTTCAATACAATTTTATGAAGAAACCTTACAGGAGTCCTCAGGACTATCTGACATATGGTTGATATATTTCCTGTTGTGATACTTGGCTGTGCCAAATTGTTTTGCCATACCTTGAAATTTGGTGATTTGTTTTGAACTCCTCTGGGGCTGGCCTGCATAGTTTGCATTCACCACCTGCATAGTTTGCATTCACCAAGTTGAATGCAACCCCACGTTTATGAAGGGCATCCCACCAAGAGTTCAATGAATCTCCTGCTTCTGCTGCTGGTCTGACCAACAAGCTTCATTCAGCATGGTGGTAGCTCAGTCAGGTGCTACCCCCCTCCCACTTGTAGGGTGTTACAGAGATACAACTCTCTCTTTATTATTCATTTATAATCTCTAGGCAAAGATTCCAGCTATCAGGGAGGTGAAATGCTGCTGATTATCAAGACACACTAAATAATCAGTAAATGCTAGTGGAGAAACAAACTTTCACCAGCCACAAAAGACTCAACTCTGATGATGATGACAAACAGCAAAGTTGACTGTTCACACAGGTACGGCTTCAAAGTTTACAGATAATACATAATCACATTCATTCATAATGAAATGTTGAGTCCTGCTGGTTTGTTCTGGAATCTTATCTTGCAAATGTGTAATTTTTAAATAAAGTAATCGCACCTACTTCAAAAAGTTCCATATCTTTCAGCCTCCTCTTTTGTACATTGCAGTAGGCAGAAATAACAACGCTATCAAAATCTATTGAGAAGTTAACTAAACAAATGTCCTAGGGTGATAAAATATGGCCATTGTAAGAATCTGTTGTACTGTGTACACTGAGTGGTGTTCAGATAGGCTGTACAAAGTGACAATATGCAAAATGTCAAAAAAGCAGGATGTGTCAGGGAATTTGACATACTGTTCCTTGCCTGATAAAGGGTTGCTCCTTATCTTTCAGCTTTACACATGCCGGCTCTGATTCAGCTAGTTGTGACTAAGTCCCATTGACAGGAATGGGGTCAGCATTTAGTGGAGTTGTGCACCAGATTTGTCCAAGGACCTTAGAGTAGATCCACTGAAATTAATAAACATGAGTTAGGCTTCTTAATTTGAATGGATATACTCTGAGTAAAACTTAGTTGAATACTACCCAAATTCTGCAACAAGGCTGCATTAGTTGACAGTGGTTATGATCTACCCTAATGATGAAGGATGTATAGTTAAAGCTATGGTTTTCCCAGTAGTGATGTATTGAAGTGAGAGCTGGACCATAAAGAAGGCTGATCGCCAAAGAATTGATGCTTTTGAATTATGGTGCTGGAGGAGACTCTTGAGAGTCCCATGGACTGCAAGAAGATCAAACCTATCCATTCTTCAGGAAATCAGCCCTGAGTGCTCACTGGAAGGACAGATCCTGAAGCTGAGGCTCCAATACTTCTCTTCATGAGAAGAGAAGACTCCGTGGAAAAGACCCTGATGTTGGGAAATATTGAGGGCACAAGGAGAAGGGGACGACAGAGGACGAGATGGACACAACTAAACAACCACAACAACAACAAATGATGAAGGAAGTCTTGTTTGGCTTTCTTCAGAGAGGAGGGGACAGCTATGCTTCTTCACAGGGCCTATTTAGGCCAAGAGTTTGAGCGATGGGGGGAGGGGTATGTGCTTCTGTATAACAGCTTGCTTTCCCCCAATAATTCCTTCTCTTCTTTGTAGCATATTTGCACACTATTTGTAGGAGTAATGCTTTAAATATAGATTATGTTGCTGTTATTATCAAAAGGAACTGATGTATTCCCTGCAGCCATTTGATTATACCATGGTGACCATTTGCTAAGTGTGTTATTTATCAAGATCACAAGTGAAGCAACAGCTGTTTATCACTTCTGTATAGATATTCCATGCAATTTTTTAAATAAAAAAATATGCAGATAAGTCTGTTTCAAGGTAAGACACAAAGGAATTGGAATGATCATGTCACCTGTCACCACTTTTGGTGGGGAGGGCAAATTCACTTTCATTATTTTGTTGTAAAAATGGTATTAGGCTATACAGCAGACACATAAAAAAAAAATCAGAAATCTGTCTGAAAGATTTGCAGTTAGCCTCCATATTCAGAGTATATGCTGCCTACTAAAGCACAGGGAATACAAGTTGCTATCCGGTTAGTCCTTTTTTTTTTTTTTTTTGTATTTTCCTATGCAAAGAATCCCATCAGATATAATGGATCAACATGACAGGTAGGCTACATACCACTAGTCTTGAGCCAGGAGATTGCATCTTCTTAAACAATAACATGCATTTATAGTTGCAAGTTTCTCAGTTTGATTATTAACTGCCAGTCATATCAGATATAGGGCAGGGGAGCTGCCTTAACTTCTGGCCCGGGTGCATGATATTTCTCCTTTGAAGTGGTGTTATTTCAAGGCAACCTCTAGACATCAAAGAATGCTACTGCAGCAGGAAGTCGTCAGTAGGGTTGCAGGATTGTTAGCAAGGAAATTCTTATAAATGAATGTCCAATAAACTAATAGAGTAGTTAAATACAAGTCTTTTGTGAATGTGATAAGGCTCCGTGGCTATCAGGTTGGTGCAGTGAATAAACTTTAACAAGGAACGTGTACACCCTTGTCCCTGTTTTGTCAACACCAGTAGCAGAACAATGGCAACTGTCAGAAAGGAATTCCTGCCATGACAGAAGCATAAAATAATGAGACGTATTTATCATCTTGCCCAGTTGGTGTATTTTATAAATTTGATTTGCCTTGGATGGATGCATTTGTGCATGTATGTATGGGGTGCAAACACAATTTAAGGCTGCAATCCTAGACACAATTACAAGGAAGTAAATCTCATTGAACATATTGGGACGTGTGGACTTCCGGTTTGGGTCGCGATCGGTGAAGAAGCGCAGAAAGTCACTCTAAGGGCTTTCTGATCATCGCGGAGGCTTGGGGGTGTTGCAAGGGCACTGCACCCCCCCCCAAATCCCAGGGGGGAGACCCTGGGGGATAGGTTTCCCGGCAGCGTGGGAGCAGCTTGTGGTCTTCAAGCCTTTTTCTCGGAAGAGACTCGGGACGGGGCTGCGAGCGCAAGAAAGGGAAAACACCGACTCCGTGCTGAGATGCCTCTAGCTTCAGCCGAGGAGAAAGCGACGAACCTCCACAAGATAAGAACGGATTCTTCTACGTGTGGGGTGTCAGATTGATAACAAAATTTGGAATTTAAGCGAGGAGAGCCGTGGATGTATAAAGATTACGCTGAGGAATTCATCCGGCTAAGAGTAGAAAAATGGCGCGGGTCACGGAATCTCAGGCGTACAAAGAAGGAAGCACGGATTCAGTCTTCCGGATCATTGCCTGACTGAGTGAGTACGGACCACCAAGGCTCTTCTGCCTGAGTAAACTAGCAACTAACCATTAACTACAAAGTAACGAGGAGGTTGCCTGCTTGAATTTTACTTTTACTTTATCTCCTTGCTGCGTACTTTACCTCCCCGGGGAGAGATACAGTTACAAACTTCAATCGGAACTCTGCAATCGGGGAGGGTAGTGAAAGTGACTGCAAATGGGGAAAGCCTGAGAAGAAGAGTGACGCAGATAGAGTGAAAAGACAAAAGAGAAGGTAACAGACGGAGGCATACGGAGGTGGACTTACAACTGCAGACGTCTTGAGAAGCAAAATATAAGGGACTAGGAAACTGTGAAAGCTGCAAGACACTGCAAGTTTTTCTTTTTTCTTTTTTTTTTCTCTTCTCTTCTTTATCTCCCTCTTGAGGCCCCACTTCCCCCTCCTCCCCTCTATTATCCTATTAAGCTATATGATTTGTTAATAACTGTTTTGGGGAATTTTGATGAATGCTGCAACCTCTTCAATGAGGGGTTGTTAATGAGGGGAAAAGTCTGAGGCAAACTTGAACACCGGACTTATCATTATGATTTGTGCCTCTAATAACTAAGAGCGATCTTTTCCTCCCCCCTCCTCCCTCCCCTCCCCCTCTCCCTCCCCTCTCCTCCCTTACTGCTTATTGTTAATAATTGTGCTGGTCAACTCTGCAACTCTACAATAATTTCGAATTTTGAATTTTAAAACTTTGAAACTCTAAAATTTTGAAACTCTGAAACTCTGAAAAATTCTGAAAAAGCCCTCTTTGCAGACTGCAAGGCTTACCTCTCGGGGTTGGATTAGGCCTCCAAGTGGCTGAAGAACACAGAGTGAAGTTGGACTGATTAAATAATATTGGTAAAATACCCTAAGGGATAGCCCATTTTTGGCTAAATACTCTGTAAGGAGTTGAAGCCCCTAGTATTTATACTATTTGGACACGTTCAAAGATTGTGAGCCCTTTAAGGGAGAGTTTGGTTATAAGTTACAGAACGCGGAAAACTGGGATACAATGTGGGGAAAAGATGGAAAAAAGGGGGGGGCAACCCCAAATGAAAGAAAGTTATCCCGACAGGAGGAAATTAAAGACCTAGACGTCCTTTGGCTAAAGATTAAGGAGGAGTTTAAACAGAATGAAACCCACATAGAAAGTAAACTAGGAGAAATGCAAGAGCTCATAGATAGAAAGATAGAAGGAGCAGTAGGAGAACTCTCCACTAAAATTAAAGAATTGTCTATCAAGTCAAAAATATATGAGGAAACTAATAAAAAAATTCAAAAAGAGCTGAGAGAGCAGAAAAAAGAGACAGAAAAGATAAAGGAAGAGGTGAGAGAAGTGAATAAAATGCAGGAGCAAATATGGGATAATTTAGCGATGACAGAAATGCGACAGAAACATCTTCAATTAAAATTCAGAGGAATAGGAGAGGAAATGAAAGGGAACATAAAAGAGAAAATGATTGAGGAGTTGGCTAAGTGGTTGGGTTTGAAAGAGGAAGAGGTGGCCTGTACGGTGGAGAATGCTTTTAGAATAAGACTGAGATCTCAACAAAACAGGTTAAAGAAACCTCTTGAGGACTGTCTAGTAATTTTAAACTCAATTGAGATGAAGAACTTAATACTAAAAACCAGTTATCATAAAAAATTAATAATTGGTGGTAAACCAATTATTGTTCTTAAAGTGATCCCACTCAGGCTTTTGCGTAAAAGGGAAAGGTATGGACAGATAGTTGGTGCCCTGAGGAGAAATGGTATACAATATAGATGGGAGTTCCCTGAGGGGATCTCCTTTTTCTTTAAAGACAAAAAATTTAAACTGACAGATATCCAAGAGGTGGAAAAATTTCTAAGAAGGTATGAGAGGGAGTTCGGGAAGGGGGAGGAGAGGATAAAAGACAGAGAAGGATCCAGAAACGAGAAAAAGAAAAAGAAAGATAGGAGGGGGGGACAGGAAGAAGGAGAAATTGGAGAAGAAGAAATAGAAGAGGAAGAGGGTGCAGCGGGAGGTGAGGAAGCAGAAGAGGAGGACTATATTGGGAGCGGAAGCCCCAAAACATAAGTTTAAAAACCCTGAGTGAATAAAGAGTCTAAATAGTTAGGAATGTCTCTGAACCTTTTGACCTGGAATGTGAACGGCTTGAACGAAAAATCAAAAAGGAATAAACTAGAAAAAATCATGAGGAATAAAAACTATGATGTGATTTGCTGGCAAGAGACACACGTAGCCCAAAAACACAAACATATATTGATAAATAAAAGGTTGGGAGTGGAGTTTATTAACTCGGATGTAGGAAAAAAAAGAGGGTTGGTAATTTATATTAAAGAAAAATGGGAACCAGTACTGATTTGCAAAGACTCCGAAGGAAGAATCTTGGGAGTTCAAATTAACTATCAAGGGGAAAAATTTAATGTGGTAACTGTCTATGCACCCAATACAAAGAAAGCAGAGTTTTTTAAAAAATTGGAGCAGATGTTATTAGAACTAGAAAATCACAAATTAATTCTGCTTGGAGATTTGAATGGAGTACCATCACCAGAACTAGATAGAAATGGGAAAAAAAGGAAATCGAATCAAGGGAAACTCCCAAAATCATTTAACAACCTCCAAGAAAACTTGGACTTAATAGACATTTGGAGGTACAAAAACCCAATAATGAAACAATTTACATACTTTTCAGAACCGCATCAGAGTTGGGGCAGAATCGATCAGATATGGGTTTCAAGTGAGTTATCGACAAGAGCAAGGAAATGTGAAATACAACCCAGAACCCTTTCTGACCATAACCCAATAGTGTTGGAAATAAAATGCAAATCAGCTGGCCCATATAGATGGAGACTGAACGAATATTTACTCGAAAACGAGGAGATAACTGAAAAGGCTAAGACTACTCTTAAAGAGTATTTTGATATGAATTTGAATAAAGAAACAAAAATTGATATAGTTTGGGACGCCAGTAAGGCGGTCCTAAGAGGATTTTTTATTCAGCAAAATAATTATAGAAAGAAAATAAGAGAATCAAAGAAGGAAGAAATAGTTAAACAATTAAGAGAATGTGAGAAAAAACTAATAGTAAACCCTAAAGATGAAAGGATTAAACAAACCTCTAAAATGCTGCAGACGCAGTATTCGATATTAATAAGTCAAGAGGTTGAATGGAGAATTAGATCAATGAAACAAAAATATTTTGAATCTGCGAACAAAACGGGACGGCTACTGGCGTGGCAACTTAGAAAAAGGAAAAAACAGAATGTGATTAATAAAATTAAAGTAGAAGAACAAATAATTGAGGACCCCGGTAAAATAGAGGAAAAATTTCTTCAATTTTACGAAAATTTGTATAAAAAGGAAGATGAAGGCACGGAAGAGATAGATAAGTACTTGGAAAAGAACAGAGGAGAGCAACTGACGGATGAAGAGAAAATTTATTTAAACAAACAAATAACGGTTGAGGAGATCAAGGAAGTAATTAAGAGGATGAAACCAGGAAAGGCACCAGGTCCAGATGGGCTATCCCAAAAGTATTACAAAGTTCTAGAAGAATATCTGGCCCCGGTCCTTGGTAATGTAATGAATAATATTCTACAAGGAGGCTCGGTGCCCGACTCTTGGAAAGAGGCACACATCACGTTAATCCCCAAATCAGAACCTGATAAGCTGGACATAAGAAATTACAGACCGATATCACTACTCAATAATGACTATAAGATCTTCGCAGAAATAATGGCAAATAGGCTCAAAAAATATTTATCGAAATCTATCCATAAAGACCAAGCAGGTTTTCTACCTAATAGGTATCTAAAGGACAACGTGAGACATATAATAAATATTATTGAGTATTTGGAACTTAAGATTGATATCCCCGCAGCCTTGATCTTTATTGATGCCGAAAAGGCATTCGATAACGTATCATGGAGGTTTCTACTAAAAGGTCTGGAGAGGGTAGGTATAGAAGGGCCCTTCTTGGAAGGCATAAAAGCGATATATTTAGAACAAAGGGCTAAATTGATTATTAATAATAACTTAACTAACTCATTTCAGATCTCGAAGGGTACAAGACAGGGATGCCCTCTATCCCCCCTCTTATTTATTTTGGTATTAGAAGTGATTACAAATAAGATCAGGGAAACCTCAGAAATAAAGGGAATCAGATTAGGAACCAAAGAATACAAACTAAAAGCTTACGCTGACGATTTGGTAATATCGCTAGGAGATCCGGTAGTGGGTATTGCTAAAGTCTTAGAACTACTTGAGGAGTTTGGAAATCTGTCCGGCTTTAAATTAAATAAAGCGAAAACTAAAATGCTGACAAAGAACTTAACTGAAGAGTCAAGAAGCCTGTTAGAGTTAAAAACTGGAATTAAGGTGGTGAAAAAGGTGAAATATCTGGGCATTTGGGTCTCCGCGAAAAATATAAATTTAGTAGAAGATAATTATACAAGGACCTGGAAAGAGATTAAAAAAGACCTGGACACCTGGAGTAGGCTAAGACTTTCGTGGTCGGGTAGAATGGCCGCAATCAAAATGAATGTTCTCCCAAGGTTGCTGTTCTTATTTCAGAACATTCCGGTGATCAGGGGTACGACATCATTTAAAGACTGGCAGAGAACCCTGTCCAGATTTATTTGGCAGGGCAAGAGAGCAAGAATTAAATTTAAACTACTCACAGACCGCAGCGATAGGGGAGGATTTGCTGTTCCTAACCTAAGACTATATTATGAAGCCGCGTGTCTGTGTTGGATTAAGGATTGGATTACCCTGAAGAACGTAGATCTGCTGGACCTGGAGGGGTTTGACGCCAGATTTGGCTGGCACGCGTACCTATGGCAAGATAAGGAGAGGGCCCATAAAGGATTCTATAACCATATAATTAGAGGTGCGCTACTTGAGGTATGGAATAGAAATAAGAAACTTTTAGAAAAGGACACCCCCTGGTGGCTATCACCGGTTGATATTTTGACAATAAAAAAAGCTAACATGGAGGGTCAAAGATGGACTTATGAGGATCTACTGGTAAAATCAGATAAAGGGTGGAAACTCAGACCATATGAAGAACTTAAAGAAAAATTAACAACCTGGCTACAATTCTACCAAATCAATTCCCTATGGAATGAACATAAAAAAATAGGGATGAGTGAGAAAAAGTCCAGATTCCAGGTGGAAATAATAGAAGGAAACTCCAAACTCCTATCTAAAATGTATAACCAACTATTAGACTGGGACACGAAGGATGAGGAGGTAAAGGAGGTAATGATCAAATGGGCCATAGATCTTGGTTATAACTTAGATTATGACAGATGGGCGAAACTCTGGAATAAGGACATGAAATTTACGGCATGTGTTGACCTTCGAGAAAATCTACAAAAAATGATGTACAGGTGGTATCTTACCCCTGTGAAATTAGGTAAAATGTACAGGACGGGTGATAAAACATGCTGGAAATGCAAGGTGAAGGAAGGAGATTTCCATCATATGTGGTGGACCTGTGAAAAAATAAAAAGGTTTTGGGGACTCATCCATGATGAACTAAAAAAAATTTTGAGATACACCTTCCCTAAAAAACCTGAAGCCTTCCTTTTAGGGATGGTGGGGAAGGAGATCAGACAAGAGGACCAAACCATGTTTCAATATGCAACAGTAGCTGCCAGGATACTGCTAGCGCAAAACTGGAAAACCCCTAATATTCCAACCATTAGAGACTGGCAATCTAAGTTATTTGAGTATATAGAGCTAGCAAGGATGACACAGAAGATCAGGCATCAGAAAAATGTAAAATTTATTAACGATTGGAGTAAATTCCTTATATACATGGAAGCAAATCTAGGTAACGTTAAAATCACAGTTGGCGATATATAAAGTTTGAGAGGTGTAAACAAGGTAATAAAAATACCCCGCAGGAAAATAACATGGGAGTATAACTCAAGCCGTTTTGAAGGGAAGTCAATCACTGTTTTGGGATGGGTGGGTGTATATATATATATATGTGTGTGTGTGTGTGTGTGTGTGTGTGTGTGTGTGTGTGTGTGTGTGTGTATGTGTATATATATATATATATTCTCTTTTCTGTATGGTTGTATGTGTTGGTGGTTTTGTAACTTTGCTATATGATACCTTTGTTTGTTATTTCTTGTCCTTTTTTTTTTTTCCTTGTATTCGTTTTTTTTTTGTTTGTTTGTTTGTTTTTGGTCATATGAAAAAGAGCTCAATAAAAATATTTATAAAAAAAAAAAAAAGAACATATTGGGACGTGTGTTTGAGTAAACTTGCATGAGCTAGTATTATAAAAACATAATGCATCTGGGGTGCAAATCCAACAAGAAACAATGAAATATTGTCTAAAGCTTATGCTACTGTCTTTTCAGTACCTGGTGAAGGCCTCCCCTGTCCCGGGCTTTTAAATCTTAAATATTTTTAGTAGTGTTTAGCTGCCTTGAAATGATATTATCCTCTGCTGGTGGTTATATTCTATTGTTGGCTTTATTCTCTTGTATTTTCATTTTGCATTTTTACATGAAACAGCCCAGAAAGCCTCTGCTATTAAGAACATGGAAAGCGTCTTTCTAGAGCAGGTAAATGCCCAACTAGCCTAGCATTCTTCTTCCTACTGTGGCCAACCAGATAGCTATGTGAAGCGCACAGAAGAAATATTGCAGATAAGTATAAAGCGATAACTTTGCTATTCAATCACAAAGGGAGAACGACAGAGAGATGGTACCCTCACCTATTGATCAGCATCACCTGTCTGGGCAACCAGAACACCACTCCATGAAAACACCATCCCCATGAAGCTCTTCAGCTTTTAAGAAATAATTAAATATGAGTTGCAATATTAATACACCCTCCAAGTGTCCCTATTTTTCAGGGAATGTCCCAGATTTTCTGATTTGATCCTGAAATGTCCTGCTTTTCCTTAGGACATTCCTCTTTTCATAGGAGAAATGTTGGAGGGTATGGAGTTATGTGACCCTGAGCTAAGGAGATAAGTAACTATACAACCTTTAGAAAACATGGCAGCACTGTATGGGGAAGTTTTTTAAAGTTTGATTATGTTTTTATATATGTTGGAAGCTGCCCAGAGTGGCTGGGGCAACCCAGTCAGATGGGTGGGGTATAATAATAATAATAATAATAATAATAATAATAATAATAATGGAATAGGATGTCCCTATTTTCATCAGAGAGATGTTGGAGGGCATGGCATTGTCATTGCAAAGGATAGTATTGTAAGGAAGATCTTCCAATATTGTTTAGTGAGTTTGTGAAGGGGAAAACAAGTACAGGAATTACATGTTCAGTTCAATCTAAGAGCTAGCTTTCCTAATTGTTTGACTATCAGACATCTAGATTTTATTCCTCCCTTTTACAAACCACTAAGAACATAAGATGAGCCCAGCTGGATCAGGCCAAAGGCACATTTAATTCAGTATCCTGTTTCACACAAGCCAACCTGGGACAAGTTCAAGCAGGGCATGAGGTGGCAGGCTATGCTCCATGAATTTGTCTAAATCTCATTTTCAAGCCATCTTAGTTGGCAGCCATATTACATCTTGAGCCAATCACCAATCATTGAGCCAATCACCCATCTCCAACTACCCTTCTGAGAAATACCCCACCCTCTCACTATATATAAGGGTCTGGTGACTTCTGCTTAGTGTATCTGAAGAAGTGTGCATGCACACAAAAGCTGGTACCCAGAACAAACTTAGCTGTTCTATAAGGTGCTACTGGACAATTTTATTATTATTATTTATTTTCATTTCGACTGTGTCAGACCAACACAGCTACCCACCTGAATCTACATCTTGTGGTAGTTAAACTATATGCTGTGTGGAAAAAGTACTCCATATTGTCTATCTTGAACCTTCCAATAGTCACCTTCACCAAATGACAATGGGTTCTAGAATTACATTAGTAAAGGTAAAGGTACCCCTGCCCGTACGGGCCAGTCTTGACAGACTCTGGGGTTGTGCGCCCATCTCACTTAAGAGGCCAGGGGCCAGCGCTGTCCGGAGACACTTCCGGGTCACGTGGCCAGCGTGACATCGCTGCTCTGGCCAGAGCCAGAGCCGCACACGGAAACGCCGTTTACCTTCCCGCTGGTAAGCGGTCCCTATTTATCTACTTGCACCCGGAGGTGCTTTCGAACTGCTAGGTTGGCAGGTGCTGGGACCGAGCAGCGGGAGCACACCCCGCCGCAGGGATTCGAACCGCCAACCTTTCGATCGGCAAGTCCTAGGCGCTGAGGCTTTAACCCACAGCGCCACCTGCGTCCCTTACATTACATTAGTATTACATTACTAGAATTACATTATTACATTATTAGAATTACATTAGTATTAGATTTAAGGGAGATAGATCCCTAGATCTCTTCTACAATCCTGGCATCAGTTATTGCTTCCTGTTAAGAACCAAAGATTATTTCAGGGAGCAAACAAAATATGACAGACATACTTCTGCAATTAAACAAGAGTTGAGATCCTATAAACTTACTGACTCTGTAAAATGAAAAAATGTGGTTATTTGATATCAAATAGATACCTTAGAAATCAAGAGAAAGAGATGAGAGAGGGAGAATGATGTACAATTCCATTTCTAGGTAATCTTAAAGGCTGTGCTTTATGTTCTTTCCACATTTCCCCTTTAATCTATTTATACTTCCCTTCATTCCTTACCCTTCATGTCCCATTTCAAGATGTATGAATTATTCCTTCTTCTGGTTCACATAGCATCCTGTGAACATTCCTGATGGTTCAGTTGATGCACAAATCACAAGCAATAAATATGTAAATCATTCATTTTCATGCAACATGAAGTCTGTATTAGAATTCTCAAGCTCAAAGCCAATGTGACCATAAGTCCTGATGCATGTAAATTCTGTCAGCAACAGACATGTGGGCACTGAAATGTACCTGCTCTACCTAAAGATGCAACTTTCTAGGGTAAAATATGGGACTCTACTCCATGAAAATGCATGCCATAATAAATTCGCTCGTCTTTAAGGTGCCAAAATACTATTTGCATAAAGAACTACCAGATGGTATCATCCAGATGTTTGGACTATGTTTTAGACTGTTTCTTTGCAATCCAAAACAGTTGCACTGGTTGAGGATGGTAGAGATTGTAGTTCAAAACATCTGGGGGCACCAGGTTGGTGAAGGCTAGAACAAAAGGCTAGGTGGATGAGGTTGTTGAAGGGTGGTTCAGAGACTAGGTGGATGAGGGAATGGCAATTCTAGAATGAGGATGAGAAAGAGATCAGGGAGAGGAAGAGAAAACAACTAATAGCAGATTAAGAGAACGTTGGTAGGTGAGAGCCATGCTGTTTACCTTAAGCAGAATCAGGATTCCAAGCAGCCAGGGAGTATGCAGGCCCCTCTGAGGTCTTTGGCAGTTACTGGAGTTCTCAGGGTAGAAGGGGCCTCAGAGCAGCCACCTGGGCAAAGGTGTCACACCCCAGCAGTCGTGATACATCTGGACATACACAGGCTCTTCAGGGGACTGTGGCAGAATACCTCTTGAGGCCCAGATGTTGGGGAATAGACAGGATAAATTATTCACAATCATAATCACCACCCTTGTGTTCTGCTTCTGAGCTTCCAAATGCTGGCCAGTATTGGAAAGACAGTGTTCGACTAGATGGACCTTGGTCTGATTTAGCTAGACAATTCTTATGTTGAAGTCTTGTCTGACTCAGTAGCTTACTGTCACCTGCAACTATTGTTATTTCTACCCAGTGCACCCTGTCTGGTTCAATGTTGTACTCAGCTGGTACTCCCATTTCCATGCTATCTGTCCTGTTCTATTCTGTGCCACAATTATTTCATCGTTACCATGCAGGCCTGTTCCTGGCATACTGCCATGTTTGTGCTTCAATTACTTCTTTGAGAATTTTTGCTAATAAATTACTGTAGGCCTCAATTCGGGGAGAGCCGTGTGAACACAATGCTCTAATACCACTTGCCAGTTACAAATGCTCTCAGGCACCATCCATACTTGAAACAAGGCCTGGGACATAAGGAAAACACTGACTTAGGTTAAAATCATGTGACTGGATAGAATCCTTACTGCATGGTCCAGTTTATGCTGTGGAAGCTTTTTTCCCCCTATAGAAGATTCTTTAAACAAAAGAAAAAGGGGAAAGGGATAGATTGGTGAGGAATCTCTGTGAATGCTTCTGTCCAACATTTTTCAAAAGAAGAATATTGCCAGTGATCCGCTCAAAAGCACTACAAGATACATGGAATAGGAAGATGGCATGGTCCTGATTCTTCCCTTTACAATGATTTGGGTCACTTGATGCCATGGGCAGCCCACCTGTTAAAGTGACCCATGGCAGTGGGGAGCTCAGAATCCATGCCATTGACCAGATCCTGTTCCTCACTCCTAAATTATAAATTGAGGTAGGTAGCTGTGTTGGTCTGACACAGTTGAAATAAAAATTAAAAAACAAAAAAATTGTCCAGTAGCTTATACCAGAACAAATTTAGTTGGTCTATAAGGTGCTACTGGGCAATTTTTATTATTATTATTATTCCTAAATTATAGTAAGCTATGAGATTTTGCTTACAATCACCCATGGCTTTAGTACATGAGATGCAGCACTGAGTTCTTCAACACAATATGCTGATTAAATCAGGTTGGATAGAAATGATAGGGAGATAAATGGAAAAGAAGAAAAATGACATGTAGAGGAGTAGAAAGCTAGGAAAGCAAAGGGACACAATAAATATATCAATTTACTATTATATTATTTTCACTAATACATGCTTTTTTGGGCAAGGGGGGTTGGAGAAGTGCTTCAGAAAATTGTGAGAAGAGTGATTGATTCAGGAAGTGTGGATTAGGTAAATTTGAATTAAAATGTGAACTGAACAAATTTCTCGCCACTTTCTTGCCAGAAATGACCCAACATCCTAGATGCCTGAACACCAGTGGCTACAACCCTACAACAGAAGCTAGAAGCCTCAATCCACTGGTCGCAGGTAGATGGAAGATGCCCAGCCAAGATGTGAAAATTCTGACTGACAGCTTGGTTCTCTTTCCCCACAAAAACTTCTTCAGAACCAAGGCTGATGCTGAGCCAACCAGCAGTCAATGAGCAACACCTTACGGAAAATGAGAAGTAGCTTACGATCAGCCTGTGATGAGATAAGGGTCCATTCTGCCATTTTGATTCTTATGAGGGAGCCCAGGGTGCTCAGGGTATCCAGGGTGGCCAACCACACCCTAAGAGTCAGGGATGTGGAATAGTGTTTCCTAGCTCCATGGAAATATATGGGTCTTATCTAAGAGATGTTCTCAATACATTGTGCCTAAAGTTAGGAAAGTTTTGCATTTCTCTCGTGGCTGTCATCTTTGATTCCTAATAACCAACTTGACACATAATGTTAATGACAATGTAATGTACCACATTTATAATTCATGAAGCTTCAAGTCATTTTTGAAAAGCTTCTGTCTGGTTTTTTTAATATATAAAGTTTGTCCATCTCTGGGGAAGGAAAAAGACTTGTGATCTTTTACTGGATGTGAGGTCAGAAATTGACAGCTGGCACTCCAGAAGGAAGAAGACAGTAAACAACTGATAAAATCTCACCAATAGAAGGAAAAGGGATGCAGTAGGTGAATGGCACAGAGGGGCACTAGTGGTGATGAATTAATACAGCTTGCTCTGGGATACATTAGTTCTGATGCTTAGGAGAAGAAAGAAAGCACCTGGGAGTGTTCTTTCTGCTGTTGGCTGAGTTCGTTCAGGTTTACCCTAATTAGTCTTTGGCTTCAGTTAAACTTGTATTTTATTAGCTGGGCTATTCTCCAATGGGAATTTGCTCAAAGAGGATTTTCAGCATGAGCGGTGATGGCAAACACATCCCATAACTCCAAGCTGAATCCTTTAAGACATATAGTGTTAACATATCTGGGATTTCTTCTGCCACAAGTCATATTGGAAAAAAGATATGATGGAAGGTGCAAAAGGTATAAAAGCATTATCACGGTGCCCTGAAGTCCCAGCCTTTATTCTCTGCTCTATCAAAACCCTTGTCTTGTGCGCACATGAAGATTGTTTTATTCAGACTGCTTCCAGTAGGCTACCACCATTGGTCTAAAAAACTGCTTAACCAAAATCGCTGAAAGCTACATTATAAAGAAATTATGGATCCAAAGTTTTCAACCACATTTCCCTCCAGATTATCGGTTCCAAATAGTTCAGAATTGTATAAACACAGGCCTCACTTTATGAGCACAATGCATTTCCTGGAAATCATTAGATGAGCATTCAAATAATGAGTCCATGATTTCTGTTTGCATAATGATTTGATGGTTTCCATTGATTCCTATGGGGAAATTTCTAATGTGTACCCTATCTGTGGTGCATATAGTAAGGTTTGGGTACTAATCCCTTGTGTTTGGATAAGTGAATTTCTGCATAGTGGGCATTCAGAAAACAGGACCTGCATGTAGACAGCACGGAACCTGCTCTGCCTTCGGCCTTTCCCAACTGTTTTAGTACATTTATCCCTTTGTACAATGCTATTGAGAAAACATGCCAAATGGCAATCTGAAGCATTGCACACAGGTTTGAGTGAAAATGGCCTCCCAAAATTATTTGTATTATTTGTGCATAGTGAAATGGGAGGGGGCATTTCACTAAATATTTTCCAGGGGAGGACTAAAATTCTCCACCAGTAAGAACTCAAAGAAAGAGACAAATTTCAAAACATTGGTTGGAAAATTATTTTCCAATAAATTTTGGCTCACTGAATGTTGAATTAAACTCTATTGTTAGTGCATACTGGTAAATGAAGGAAGCAATGAGCTTAAAGAGTAGAGGACTGGAAGGAGTAGGAGCCAAGCTGATTGCTTCCTTGCACAATATTAATATAATCTTTAAAAAATTCTAAATTGTATCCATTATTGAATTCCAAATTAATGGAAGATTAAATGGGAGACCAATAATTCACTGTAGGTTTCAGGGGAAACAATAGAGGGTTCAAGCTGAGGATGGAGGGGAAATTCAGTTCTTTTATCATTTAAAGGCAACCTAACCTACGGTAATTCACCCTTTCAATCAATCAATCAATCAATCAATAATAAAAACTGAAATGCAGTAATCAGCTGTTAAATGCATTGTAGTAGGGAAAATTGCTTTGAAAAAATATTTGTATTAAAAGGTAAAGGGACCCTTGATGATTAGGTCCAGTTGTGACCGAAACTGGGGTTGCGGGGCTCATCTCGCTTTATTGGACGAGGGAGCCAGTGTACAGCTTCTGGGTCATGTGGCCAGCATGACTAAGCTGCTTCTGGCGAACCAGAGCAGCACACGGAAACGGCGTTTACCTTCCCGCCGGAGTGGTACCTATTTATCTACTTGCACTTTGACGTGCTTTCGAACTGCTAGGTTGGCAGGAGCAGGGACCGAGCAATGGGAGCTCACCCCATTGCGGGGATTCAGACCGCCGACCTTCTGATCAGCAAGTCCTAGGCTCTGTGGTTCAACCCACAGCGCAACCCACGCTAATATTTGTATTAGGCAGAAATTTGTATTAGGCAGAAATTTTTATAAAAATATGCATATTGTGAAAAAATTGCACAAAAATGCAAATTTTCATGAGATTTTTTTAAAAAAAATCATGAACTGATATGGATATGTGAAGAGCTCAACTTAAGAATGGGAAAATGAAATATTAAGAAAAATCAAAATTGATACATTTGCCCATGCCTACTTTTACCTCATGGGGCAGGCTTGTATGTTTGGCTGACTGTCCTGTTTCAGACATGTTCTGTATCCCCCAAATACCAGACATTGCTCCCCGCCACCCTGGAATAAATGGACACAATTTACTCCACGATATTATTCATATCAGTGAGACATACAAACACAAAGAAAATTTATGAAAATAAAAGGAGAATCAAAGTACGTATGTATATACAACAAGACTAGAATTTTAATAGACCCATATACTTTCCATTTTGAAAGAATATTTAACTTAAGTCTTAATGGCGCTTTGTAATATCATCTTTCTCCCTCTCTGCACAATTCTTGGTTTTGATTTTCAATCAGAAAATGGAAAAGACAGAAATCTGACAGCTGTATCTAATTTTTCATTCAGACAGGTGCATGTAACTACTATTTAGTGATAGAGCATATATATTCAGAGGGAAAAAGTTGATTGCTCAGGGATTAACTTGCTTTGAATGCATTTTCTTAGACATTTCTTTGAGTGCTGACAGGAAAACGCTAAATATACCCAACTGAGTTTTGAAAAGAAGCAAAGTAACCTAAGATCATGTACTGTAATAAGACTGAAAAGGGCAGCTTGTATTGTATATGAATTTGTTACTCAGGGGCTCAAGAGGGAAAGTCACATTGGAGTGAGCAATCTGAAATGTGTTGAGAAAATGAGCATTGAACAAAATGAGCAGCAGACATAATGGGGACAAGAAGCAACTTGGCTCTTGCCTATAAAACAGAAAACACCCCACAGAGATGTGGGGTGCAATTCAAAATTATGGAGAGCAGGACTGGGAAACCAAATTCTACTGCTGCCTCTCTCTGTCTTTGTTCTAATTTCAGTCATGGATCCCCACTTCCCACACCCCTGGGGGGAAATGGGGAAAAAAAACCACACACACCAGTTACTGGGAATATCATTGTTCAGGAAGGATTCGAAGATTATTAATTTTTTAATATAATTTTTATTGGTTTTTACACACATTTTCCAAACATAACATCCCATCTTAAACAACATAACAGACCTTTGGCTATCACAGCCTAGGCCTTCCATCAACCTCAACTGATGGTTTTCTAACTTCCTTTCTAATTTTGCATTTTGTTTTAATAGTTATTGCTATAAAATCCAAATCCTAAATAAACTCCTTCTTAGTCCTCTTTCGCAATAATTCATATAGTTCTCCTTACAAAACTTATTGTAACCCTACAAGCGATGTCAATGGATTACAATTGTTTTTCAAATATATCGTGAATTTCTTCCCATCCTTCAGGAAAATCTGGTCTTGCTGGTTCCAAATTTTCGCAGTTAATTTCACCAACTCGGCCTAATCCATCAATTTCATCCGCCACTCTTCTTTTGTTGGTAATTCTTCCTGCTTCCCTCATTGGGCAGGAAGGATTCAAAGATTCAGTCCACACACTTCCGACTCTGAAATTTCATAGGAACTTTTTGGCAGATCCAGTTCAGCAGCTGTGCGACCATCACAGGAATCATCCACAGAAACCAGGCTACAACAAAAACGATAGGATGCATTGTAGCAATACAGTTAAACCTCTTGGAATTATGAAGGTAACTTTTGGATAACATCTTCGGGAGGCTGCAGACTCTCCTTTCTGGGAGGTTTTTAAGCAGAGATTGGATGGCCGGCTGTCACGGATGCTTTAGAAGGGATTCCTGCATTGCAGGGCTTTGACTAGATTACAAGGCCCCTTCCAACTCCACAGTTCTTTGATTCTATAAAGGCACAAGATGTTGTGCTATAACCAGCAGTGGCATGTGAGGGGGGCAAAACAGCAATGCAACTCTTCCAGCGCCAGCAATGTCTAGGCAACACGATGACCATGTACATATGCAATAGACAATCTTTATAGAATTCCTTCAAACCATAGCAAGTACAAAATGAAATCTTTATAATAATAATATTAATTTATTATTGGTACCCCTGCCCATCTGGGCGGATTTCCACAGAAACCAAAAATACACTAAAATATCACACATTAAAAACTTCCCTGAACAGGGCTGCCTTAAGATGTCTTCTGAATGTCAGGTAGTTGTTTATCGCTTTGACATCTGATGGGAGGGCGTTCCACAGGGCGGGCGCCACTACCGAGAAGGCCCTCTGCCTGGTTCCCTGTAGCTTTGCTTCTCGCAATGAGGGAACCGCCAGAAGGCCCTCGGCGCTGGACCTCAGCGCCCGGGCAGAATGATGGGGGTGGAGACGCTCCTTCAGGTATACTGGGCCGAGGCTGTTTAGGGCTTTAAAGGTCAACACTAGCACTTTGAATTGTGCTCAGGAACGTACTGGGAGCCAATGTATGTGTTATGTGGTCTCGGTGGCCGCCCCCAGTCACCAGTCTAGCTGCTGCATTCTGGATTAGTTGTAGTTTCCGGGTCACCTTCAAAGGTAGCCCCACGTAGAGCGCATTGCAGTAGTCCAAGCAGGAGATAACTAGAGCATACACCACTCTGGCGAGACAGTCCAGGGGCAGGTAGGGTCTCAGCCTGCGTACCAGGTGGAGTTGGTAGACAGCTGCCCTGGATACAGAATTTACCTGTGCCTCCATGGACAGTTGTGAGTCCAAAATGACTCCCAGGCTGCGCACCTGGTCCTTCACGGGCACAGTTACCCTATTCAGGACCAGGGAGTCCTCCACACCAGCCTGCCCCCTGTCCCCCAAAAACAGTACTTCTGTCTTGTCAGGATTCAACCTCAATCCATTAGCCGCCATCCATCCTCCAACCGCCTCCAGGCACTCACACAGGACCTTCACCACCTTCACTGGTTCTGATTTGAAAGAGAGGTAGAGCTGGGTATCGTCTGCATATTGATGGACACCCAGCCCAAACCCCCTGATGATCTCTCCCAGCGGCTTCATATAGATGTTAAAAAGCATGGGGGAGAGGACGAAACCCTGAGGTACCCCACAAGTGAGGGCCCAGGGCTCTGAACATTCATCCTCCACCACCACTTTCTGAACACGGCCCAGGAGGAAGGAGCGAAACCACTGTATAACAGTGCCCCCAGCTCCCAGCCCCTCTAGACAGTCCAGAAGAATGTTATGGTTGATTGTATCAAAGGCCGCTGAGAAATCCAGCAGAACTAGGAAACAGCTCTCACCTTGTTCCTAGCTCGCTGGAGATCATCAACCAGCGCGACCAAGGCAGTTTCAGTCCCATGATGACGCCTGAATCCCTTTTAACTTTGTACAATGAAAGACATGCTGTAAAGCTTTGTGTATTCGGCAAATATGATGTCCAACATTGAACAGTGATTCTGGATATTGACTACTGTTTCGTAGAATTCTTTGTCAGCATGGTGGGAGGATATAGAATTACTTCATAAACTGAAAATAAAATTTTACAGACGATGACCTGCATGCACATATCACTTTCCAAAAATCATTATACAAACAGTAATGAAAAAGAGTACATACCCCATCTTATTTCGAATGAATGTATGTAAATGAAATTATCAAATGCTGTGGAACAGTGCTCGTGTAATAATGCAGTCACTGCTACTAACAATATTTTTTGAAAAACATATGAAGTCAACTCCAGGTGGTGCTGATAATAAGTTGAGTTAGGGTTAGGGTTATAAAGATTGTCTATTGCATATGTACATGGTCATCGTGTTGCCTAGACATTGCTGACGTTCTCTTTGCAACACAGGGATTTGTTTGTCTACTTACTCTTCCTGCACCGGCAGCACTGCTGCTTACTGGGCTGTGTGAGGTCAGGGGGGCTCCTGGGTGGCAGTGTTGGCACCCCACAGGTGCATCCATGCCTAGAGGATGCCAGTGCTACCAACCCAGAGCCGATATTTCCATACCTATTTTACAGTGTGTTAAGATGTGGGTGAACATATCAGACGACACAGCAATTCTTCAAACAGCTCTTGTTTATTCACAGGCCAGAACAGAACAGAACTGAAGGGTTCAGCCAGCCTGCTTATATAGAGCTCCACTACAACGCAACTGTACCACCTTCTGTAACTATCCAATCACTGAATGTCACTTTCAATCCCTTATTTGCATATGTGGACCTAAGTGAAAACTATCTACAGTATCCCCCTGCTGGCCCAGGGTGAGAACTTTAGTACATAACACCGAGCAGCAGCACCACTGATGCCAGGAAGGCCAGAGGCGGAGCAAGCTGCCCCAGCACCTGGAGTGGTGCGGGTGTGTGGCTAGCCACCTGCAGGGTGAGCATAGGGGGGTGCAGCGATGTCACCTCCCCTCACGGCTGATACCCGGGATGGACCGCACCCCCCATACCTGCCTTCCTCCGCCAGTGAGGAGGGCAATGCAGCCATTCCACTCCCTCACATGTTGCTGCTGGATATAGCCAGGCAGCAAATTTCCAAGGCTGTCCTGAAAGTAGTATTACCTCCAGTCTGTGAAGCAGCATGCATCAGAATACCAGCTGTTGGGGATCACAAGCAATAGAATGCTATGGTGTTCATGTCGTTCTTGCAGCCTTCCCATAGGGTATGTCAGTACGCCTTTCAACCGATGTCAGTGACTGGGCTCAATAACTGGCTCTGCCCCGACTGGGCTAGGTGACTGGAGCGCTTTCAGAGACCTTCCAATCCTGGAAAACAGGTCCCAGTGCACTGGACCCACAACTGTGCATTGTGAGCACCAGGCTCATGTAGAGTATAAATAACACAGAAGCTAGCTGTGAAGCATAACTCCTTTTATTTCTAATAGCTACTACAAACTAAAAAAAACAACTGGCTTGCATGAGTGTTACATCTCCCACTCAGCCATCTAGTCACTACATAGATAAGACTCTCTCCACACACAGAGTCAGGCAGTCAGTCAGGAGCAGAAGAGTAGAAGACCAGTTTCTGCTCCCTCCTTTCTCAAAACATCAGATCAGGAGATTCTGTCAATGGGAGGGGTGAAAATATGAACAGGGTATTGTGGGAAATTGTGGGAACAGAATTCTGGACTAGGTAGGCCTTTGGTCTGTTCTATAGGGCTTTTCTTACACAGCAAGTATAGGCAATTCTGAGCTAGAGACTAGATCTGACTCTGTAAAATGGCCCCTCATGTGTTCAGTTCAGTTGTCTTTACAAACAACAACAATAATAATAGGGGGAAATCGCATTGAGATGAGTTTTCTCTGTCATTCTCGAATGGTGAAGCTGTCTTCTGAGCAAGTGTCCTCATACACCCAGGCCACTTGCTAAGATAACTCGGACACATCAGGCACCAAACCTCAGATTGGCATAGATGTGAAGTTCTGCAGCTGCACATTTTTACAATTTTATCTTTCACTCCCCCCCCCCTGCAAAAACAAAAGGTAAAAGGTAAAGGTACCCCTGCCCGTACGGGCCAGTCTTGACAGACTCTGGGGTTGTGCGCCCATCTCACTTAAGAGGCCAGGGGCCAGCGCTGTCCGGAGACACTTCCGGGTCATGTGGCCAGCGTGACATCGCTGCTCTGGCCAGAGCCAGAGCCGCACACGGAAACGCCGTTTACCTTCCCGCTGGTAAGCGGTCCCTATTTATCTACTTGCACCCGGAGGTGCTTTCGAACTGCTAGGTTGGCAGGCGCTGGGACCGAGCAGCGGGAGCGCACCCCGCCGCAGGGATTCGAACCGCCGACCTTTCGATCGGCAAGTCCTAGGCGCTGAGGCTTTAACCCACAGCGCCACCTGCGTCCCTGCAAAAACAAACAAACAAACAAATTCAAAACAAAAAAGCCTAAGACACAATTCAGACGGCTAAATTCAGGGGCTCTTATTAAATGCTCTTATGTGGGGCTGGGGGGTGGATTGGGAAAAAGTGCAATAACAAAACAGTTTCTAAACTTCCGAAGTGATAACAAATATAAAGTACAGGAAGTTTGAATCTTGGGGGAAAAGGAAGAAAAGCCTGGGGGTTATGCTGACAAGGAGGGGGAAGTGTATTTGTCTGCGTTCCTCACCCCACCCCGCACTCTAAAGGCAGCTAAAACAATTTTGATTAACATAGGCTGTGAAGTGTCACAGAGTTAATGGCATCCTGAAAGGCAGGGCATATCAGTTAGATTTAACTCGTCTGTAGAAAGTAGTTCATAAATAAATTCACAGACTCTCCTGACAAAACATTTTCTGAGAAACGTGAAATTATAGGTATACTCTTGACAGTCAAATTTATACGCAGAGCAGTCAGAAGAATTTTATTAACATAAACAAGTCAAAAGTATCTTAATCCCGGCTCAGAGGACATAGGCTCCCTTAGAAGACGAATTCCTGACAAGAAAGTTATCTCACATATAATTTAGCCTTTTGGGGTTGGGGGTTGGGGGGATGTGTCAAAACCTTTTTCTTTTTCTCTCTTTTTTAACAATAGAGGCTCTGAGAGAAGAACCACAGAGAACATGTGGGACGGCAAAAATGTCTCTGAATTTAATGGATTCCCCCATAAAGGTCAGGAGCAGCCATAATTTTGGATAGACAAGAGACTAAAGGCCTTTTGTGAGGAAATGGTTAACACTGCAGACAACACAGGGTCTTCAATTATTTATCGCATTTCATGAAATTTGAAGGACACTAAACGAGGGCAGCTGCACTTGGCTTCCAGGTCAGGTTACTGCCTCACACACATCTAACACAGAAAGGCCATTTTGGTGTGTCTTTGCCACTAGGCCCTCTACCATGGCTTGTATGTCTAGTGGGACCTGTCTATAGTTTTTTCCCCTGCCTGAATGCTCCAAGGCGACATCAAACAGTCCTGGCAGAACAGAATCAATACCTTAGTTCCAGCAGGAGCAAAACTGTTTCCATGACTGTGTTGGCTGTTGATCGGGTTGCAGTCCTCCCCTAAGCCATGAAAAATACAAGGACTCTCCTCCTCTTAGTTCTCCTCCTCTTAGTTCTCCTTCTTCATTATCCCTTCCACCAGTCAATGCCCTCCCTGGAGGTGCCAGCAATGGGCACATGTCATGGTTATCTTCTTACTGATGTAACTATAGGTAAGCATGATCTGAGGTGGAATCAAGCAATAGGCAAAAAGGAGTCCATTGATCTATAAGCCAGGGGAAGCCAAAACCATGCCCTTCAGACGCTACAGGGCTCCATTTCCCATCAGACCCAGCCAGGATGGCCAGTAGTTAGGGATGATGTGAGTTGCAGGCCAGCAACATCTGGAGGGCACCATGTTAATGACCTTGCTATAGACCAACCACAGTATAAACAAGTGAATGTATACAGAGCTATATTAAATGTTATAAATTGCACAAAGCAGTCCAGTTGACTCTACAGGAGCATTAAAGAAGTTGTGGTCCCTGACTTTCTGGCTACTGCTAGATTGGTAGATTCTCAGACAGGACCTGGTGGTTTCCAGAGTGGCCTTCCAAAGCCTTGTATGAGGGGCGATGCATTACTGCAGCCAAAAACTTTCAAGCCTCCTGATTTCAACAGAAGATTCTCCTAAGAAATAAAATAAAGATGACTGGGCAAAATTATTTACCTGGCCAGAATCTCTTGCACAAATCACTAATGTACTTTGTGGAAAATACAAATAATTGTTGTATTTGGCTAAAATTCTGGTTAAAATTCCTGGAATCATATGAGGAACTCAGATGTGCTTCAAGCATGGACTTTAAACATATGCTGCTGCTTTTCATGCTGCCATCCATCTATATACTGGAAAGGATGGATGAAGGCTTGGATAAAGGATAAATTGATGGATAAAGATCAAATTTGTTGATATAGCTATAGCCTTGGCCAGAATTTACCTGAAACAAAAAATCTTGGCCATCATTTACATTTTTGAATCGGCTTAGTTAGTAATTCTCTCTATATGCTAGATACAGATGCAACTCATTGGGTAAGGTGAAGCCACTATGCTAGCTTCCTAGCAAGCGGGTCTCTGTTGCTCATACAGGAGAGAGGTAAAGTGATGGTGGGGGGGGGTGGTCAGTGGGGTGCAAACATACCAGCAGAGCAAATCCAGCATTCCTGCTGGTGCGTTTGTACCATGCCGACCTCTCTGCCGTGTGCTCCTCTCCTTCCCAGTAAACAGCAGTGACCTACCCGCCAGTAAGCAAGCATAGGTCCACTCTACATTGTGAGCCACTTTTAGCTAGATACAGCCCAGTAACATAATTAAAAGGTTTCGAGAAAGGTGGTAACAAATCATACACATCTATATTTATTTATGGAGTGATATATTAATAGAGCTATTTGAGAAACCCTTGCACTAGAGTGCAGGAGGCTTAGATTTAGTGAAAAGAGCCATCCATGCAGGATCCTGCTAGCCACTGAATGCAGAGATGTGCAGAAGGCTGGCTGGTAGCATTCCTGCCAACAGAAAGCTCCAGAACACGGAATTCCAAGGACGGGGTGGCAGTGGGGTGTAGGCCTTAGCTGGCCCAGGATCTAGTGTCTCTTTTGCTCCACAGAACCCATTGAGTGTGAGGTAGATAGTAGGATTTCAGGCTTAAATTATGAAAAAGTAACTATAGGCCATCTAATTTGAATGATGTCACACACAAAAATAGCTACGTTGATGGGGGGAGTCCATAAACTGAACACATTTAAATACTGAATTATGTTTTCCAAGTAAAATGCAGCTTTCCTATGTTTACCTTGTCAGTCTCTTGCTTTTGCATCTTGACGATAGAATTCCAGTGATACCTTCCTCACATCCAGAGTGTTCAAAGATCTGTTCAGAGGGTTTAACAGTTGATGGGCTGAACCCAACTAAATCCTGTTTACAACAGTTCAGCTCTGAGGATGGCTTATTTCTATTCAAACCTATGATACTTTTAAAGAAGAATCTAAACATTAAAAAAAAAATACCGAATTATAAGTTCTTAAAACAATGCAGTCCAATCCTGCAAGTGTCTACTGGGTGGGCGGGGGGGGGGGGGGACAGGAAGCACAATTCTAGATTCAGTGGGGCTTACTCCCAGGTAAATGAATATAGGATTGCAGCCTCACCATCTGTCTTTTTAAATTGCATCCCAATGATTCTTTCCCAGCACATTAAAGCAATGTATACAACCATGCAAAAGAAAGTCCTCCCCCCAAAAAATAAAATCAGAGAAAAATCCCCCCACTGTCAAATTTCATATTTTTTCATTTAAAGAAAAGCCAGATACATTACTTGAACTTACTCAGTATTTCTGGCATTGTTGTGTCATTAAATATGACATTTTCCACAGCTGAAGAAAGGCAGGTCCTAATGATATATTTCTTGCACTGCCTTTGTTGAAATTATGATTGATTGACTGCCAGGATCTCAAAAGGAATGGGATTCAAATAGAAATTCTCAAACTTCCTCTACCTCTAGCTATTCTTACTTTGTTATGTATAAAAAAGAAGTTTGGAAAGTAAGTACTGTAATGGTCTATGCACATATGAATTCTGATTGGCCTTTGCCTGTTTTCTTTCCTTCTAATGCTGGATAGAACTACTACAAAATCCTATGTTCTAGGTAATGGTAAAGGTAAAGTACCCCTGGACAGTTAAGTCCAATCAAAGATGAGCTGGCATTTGTCCACAGACAGCTTTCCAGGTCATGTGGCCAGCATGACTAAACCGCTTCTGGCTCAATGGAACACCGTGACGGAAACCAGAGCACACAGAAATGCTGTTTACCTTCCGGCCACAGCGGTACCTATTTATCTACTTGCACTGACATGCTTTCGAACTGCTAGGTTGGCAGGAGCTGGGACAGAGCAACGGGAGCTCACCCCGTCGCGGGGATTCGAACCTCCGACCTTCTGATCGGCAAGCCCAAGAGGCTCAGTGTTTTAGACCACAGTGCCACCTGCATCCTATGTTCTACCATATCCTGAAATCACAAGCTGTCTCCCACCCACTGCCCACCTGCAGCACATACTGGTGCAAACATGGAGAAGGTACAGACATTTTGCTCAAAGGCTTCAATGAGTTTTGAATTACAGTGTGTGTGAGAGGTGGAAGGCTGTAATTGTCTACAATAACTGGCAAAGATACTTGAGGATTTCAAACAGGAATCTTCCCAAGCCTTATCCAGATATGCTGGGAATTGAACCAAGGAACTTCTGAAAGCAATGCATATCTTCTACCATGGATTTGAGATGTGCATTTTTGTAGACATAATTTGCCTGGAGAACTGCATTGCAAATATTGGAGAGGTTTGGCTTTCAAAGCAGGCTTTCCCATTGTTCTGGAAATTGTGAATTAGGTAGGGTCACCTTTAAGTGCAAATTGAATTGAATTTCTCCCTCATCGGATACAAGACCCCAGGACTCCATTGCTGCCAGGGTAGCAGTAACCCCGAAGACCACCAGCCTTTTAAACATGAATGGAACCATGTCAGGAACATAGGAAGCTGCCTTAAACTGAGTGAATCCATTGGCCAATCAAGCTCAGTGTTGGCTACTTTGACTGGCAACAGTTCTCCAAGTTTTCAGATGGGGCATTCCCAGTCCAACTTCAGAAGATGCTGGAGATTGAAGCTGGGAACTAGATGCTGTAGCACTGAGCTACACCCTTCCCCACCATTTCAAGCTTTTGCAGAATATAAATAAACAAAATGGAGTGAGAAAACGTCCTCGCAAATTGCTATTTCAAAGCTAAGGAAACTGCAACTCTTCCAAACTTTCAGATTCTCCTCCAAAAAAGCAAGCCAAAATGAGGAACCTATTCAGTTTTCCCAGATGCTTTTCCTTCTGCTGTCTTTCTATTCGGAGGAAGACATTTGTGTTCCGCTAAGGTAAATAGCACATTTATCATGATAGTGAAGTATAATTCCAGTAGCTGCAGACATGAAGAAACCTATTCTTTTGAAAGAAGGCATTTTCTTTCTAGCTGTAAAGAGAGTTCAGGAAGGAAAAAGTAGGCCACTATAAACACTGCTTTTTCTTGGATTATGTATTGTGTGATCTATTTGAAGCATATGAAAAGGCAAGAATAAATGCAACCATTATATTTACAGAATAGTATATTTCTTTTAGGTTTTTTTGTAAAACACTCAATCCTTACAAAATCTAGTACTGCCACAGTTAAGTAATATTTTCCTTTTCTATTATGTACACTTTTTTAAGAGAAAAAAAAATGAGTATCATAGACCAACCTTGATTAGATAGACACCTAAAATATCAGTCATAGGAAACAGAAGGAAATGAAAACAAAATCTTTAGAGAATATCAACAGATCTAATATCCTTCAGTGACATTAAAATAATAAGGGGGGAAAAACTTTTTCCACACAGGACATTTTTTTCCTAGCCATTCTACAGCTGTCTGCTTGGCTGGCTTTTGTTTTGGATTGTAGAATCTTTTCTATTTAATTTTCTTCTTAAGATTCTGGCTACACTTTTGGTTGTTATGAGTTGGCTTGGCTACATTTTTCCCCCCTCTAGAAAAAATAATATCAATAATAATCAGGTTCATCAGGTTCCTTCTGATTATTAGATACAGTGGTACCTTGGTTCTCAAACTCAATCTGTTCCGGAAGTCCGTTCCAAAACCAAAGCGTTCCAAAACCAAGGCGTGCTTTCCCATAGAAGGTAATGCAACATGGATTAATCCATTCCAGACTTTTTAAAACAACCCCTAAAACAGCAATTTAACATGATTTTTACTATTTAACAAGACCATTGATCCATAACATGAAAGCAGTAAACAATGTTCTGCAGTCACAGAATCAATCAGTTACAGTAGTAGCTGAACTGGGTTCCACACAGTCACAAAAAAGAGCCACAAAAACGCAAAATAAATAGCAAAAACAGACTGACCTCAGCGTAACACTCAAAATGAAAGTGTGGCACTCAAAACGGAAGCATGGCATTCAAATCGGAAGAGTAACACTCAAAACGGATCAAGTTCGGCTTCCAAAAACAATTCGCAAACCGAAACACTTACTTCCGGGTTTGCAGTGTTTGGGTTCCAAGTTGTTTGAGTATCAAGGCGTTTGAGAACCGAGGTACCACTGTACCCATCTTAAGCCCCGTTATATTGCCTAGAGAACCCTCTCTATATGGCAATAGGTATGGACCACTGGAAGGTAAGGAGCAGCCTATGTCTCAGCCTAAGGTCTTCATGGAATGGCGTTATTAAGGCTTACATAGTATTTGTTCATGATGATGAAACTAGGGCTGCCACACGTCTGGGATTTCCTGGACATTACCAGGATTTCAAAGGTGGAAGTGACATCTGGGGGGTTTGTCCTGGATCCGACAAATCGTACTTTATTTGCGTTTTCCTAAAAACAGCTTAACAATTTAAGAATTTTGGTGGTTTCCTCAACAATTGTGGGGTCTTTCTAAAAGAACTTTTTGGGTGTCCTGGTATTTACTTTTTAAATATGGCAAGCCTAATAGGCACCTCATAGTAGAAGACTACTTCATACTGTTGGGGATACATAAACCACATCTGGTGTTTGGGTGATACATCAGTTTCCCTCCGAAGAATAAGGCTAACTAATACTCGACAGGAAGTCAAGAGATAACTTCCAAGTCTATCTGGTACTCTCTAAAACAGGTGTCATGTCAGCTAAAGGCCTTATTTTAAAAAGAGAGAGAAACCTCCCACACAGACCCATCTCAACATAACTAGGCATTAGAAACTACCAGTTTGTGGATTATTATTCTTTTTTTACCCACCCTTCACCCTGAGGTCCCAGGGCAGGTTACAACAATTAAAACACAATATTAGAAAAAGAAACAGAATTAACCACTTAAAGTCCTAGACCCACCATATTTATTGGGACATTCCTGTATACCACCTGAAATCTCCTTGAAATGGCAAAGGCCTTCCAGGGTATTCCAACAGACCCTGGTATTGCTCATGGGCAAATATGATTGCGGCTTGTCTCTTATGGAAAGCCTCTGTAGGCCTTTTGGGTGAAAATGGTTTGGCTATTAACAAAAACGCATCAGCATCTTGAGATGTAGTCTCTCTTTTCGGCTGTTCCCTGTTAACTCCTCTCTCTTCTTATGATTCTTTAATTTTGAACTGGGCTTCAATTGGATAACTCTCAGATGATTCACACTGATAGCATACCTGCAACTTGCAACTTGCTCAACTTCAAGTTGCTTCCAGAGCTTTTTTCTTTCTTTTCCATTTTAGGAAGGGGTTCAATGCAAACTGCTTCAGAACAGATCAAATGACCCTCCTTGATTATACTAGGGGGCTCCCCACCACAGAAATAGGATTGTCATCTATTGAGCAGCAACCTTTGTTGCCCTAGCATTGTACAACAACAACAACAAAAAAGTTGCACTCATGAGCCCTCAACACCTCGAAATTGTAAGCAAGCATTTTACTACTCTCTCTTACAGAGAACTTTGTCCTCTGCAGCTGAAAGTCTGCACTTCTTTCAATTTTCAGGGAGGTTCCCCTGACCCAAATAAAGAAGTGGCCAAATTTCTTGGTCCAGCCCAAATACTTTATAAATAAACAAACAGTCATCACCCAATCCTGCCATTTTTACATAGGGAGCATGTGTAAACTTGCTGCAAGTGCATTTCAGAATCTTGTCTAAATCTTCATTTCTAGGCTAGCAACAGAAACAGAAGCTCAGTTGCTTCTCTTCTTTTGCCAGCAAACTTTCCCTTTTTTAAAAAAGTAATTTTTATTGAATTTTACATTTTCCCCCATCAAAATATCGTGACATATAACAAGAAAGAAAGAAAGAATTCCACCCCTCAATTCCCCCCCCCCCACGACTTCCCTCAACTTTCCTCTTCTGGTTTTTTTGGCATATTAGCGTCTCCTGCTTGCTTTTATTATTTCTTATTTTTAAAAATCTTTAAAATAATAATTATTATTCTCTTATCATTTTGACATTCTATTTCTTATATTCATTTTGTTAATTGCAAGTGTTTAATCAAACCCTGCTGGTGAGTCAACAAACTTTCCTAATGACTTGTTTGGAGGCAGGGGTGACACACACACACACCATAGCTGTCAACTTTTCCCTTTTCTTGCAAAGAATCCTATTCGGAATAAGGGAATTTCCCTTAAAAAAGGGAAAACGTTGACAGCTGTGACACACACACACACACACAGAGAGAGAGAGTAGCCACAATCCAACAGTGAGATGGGGTGTGGGCATCTTAGATTCTCTGTTAGATTGTGGCTTTGGGATATAGGGAGAAACCCCTTCGATGAAATAGCCTCCATTTCAGTAGGACCTCATTACATGATTAGGTCACAAAATGTATTATAATCCCCGCAATTACATTTCTTAAATATATACCGAAGGAATTTCATAACTGGCAGTATGTATCTTCAAAACTGCCAAGTACTTGCCAATTTTCTCCATAATGTTTTAATCTTTTCTGTTAAAAGCTTCTGTTTTAGAAATGGGTGCAATCAGTGGAACTTACATATTTTAAATTAATTCATTCTGTGCCGACTGTGGTCCGCTTTACTTTTAGATTTTCCACTGACTTCAAATGGACCCAGGAGTATCATGAAAATAAAGGCGGGGAAAGAAAGGAAACCTTGTCTTTTCAACTTGACTGGGGAGATTTCTGCAGACTCAGAAACACTTGCAAATATAGTTTTCTTGCAATAAACTGAACCATTTACTTAGAGTAATTTTTGTTCAGTTTCCCCTGGCCAGGGTTCTATGGATACTGCCTCAAAATGATTTGCATTAATCAGCCTTTATTTCATGTCTGCCGACTCAATATTTACCTAGTTTAAAAGGTGGAGGGAGGAATGGAAGCGTGTGTAACTGTGTGGTCTGCTACTTAGCATTCTCTAGTTACTGAAGCCATATGGTTATATAAAAATTATTTCTGTCTCTCAAAACCAAACTGGCAGTGGAGGTGGATAGGTCATCAAGGTTTTTCAGTAAATATCTGTGTGAGGCCTAACTCCTTCCCTCGAACCTAGAAGGTTGTAGCTGCAATGTTCACTGCAGAGTCCTGCAGAGGAGTTTTCCAGAGAACAAAATCCATAGTGTGATTTTAGGAGCCCTAAAAGACTAAAGCCCTAAAAGACTGCGGGACGCAGGTGGCGCTGTGGGTTAAAGCCTCAGCGCCTAGGACTTGCCGATCGAAAGGTCGGCGGTTCGAATCCCTGCGGCGGGGTGCGCTCCCGCTGCTCGGTCCCAGCACCTGCCAACCTAGCAGTTCGAAAGCACCTCCGGGTGCAAGTAGATAAATAGGGACCGCTTACCAGCGGGAAGGTAAACGGCGTTTCCATGTGCGGCTCTGGCTCACCAGAGCAGCGATGTCACGCTGGCCACGTGACCCGGAAGTGTCTCCGGACAGCGCTGGCCCCTGGCCTCTTAAGTGAGATGGGCGCACAACCCCAGAGTCTGTCAAGACTGGCCCGTACGGGCAGGGGTACCTTTACCTTTACCTTTTTAAAAGACTGTAATTCCCAGGCTCCCTGGCACCTGCAAAGCTGCCATTGCATGTTCTAGGAGCCGGGGGGGGGAAGCCTTGTACAGAATGCAGACCCTCCAAGTGTCCCTATTTTCCAGGGACAGTCCTGGATTTACAGAAGCTGTCCCGGTTTCTGTTTTGATCCCGGAATATCCTGATTTCCCTTTTTGTTGTTGTTGTTTAGTCGTTTAGTCGTGTCCGACTCTTTGTGACCCCATGGACCAGAGCACGCCAGGCACTCCTGTCTTCCACTGCCTCTCACAGTTTGGTCAAACTCATGCTGGTAGCTTTGAGAACACTATCCAACCATCTCGTCCTCTGTCGTCCCCTTTTCCTTGTGCCCTCCATCTTTCCCAACTTTTCCTTAGGACATCCCTATTTTCATTGGAGAAATGTTGGAGGATATGGAGTTATGCAACCTCCATAAGTAACGATAAGTTACTATACAACCATTAGAAGACATCTGAAGGCAGCCCTGTATAAGGATGTTTTTAATGTTTAATGTTTTACAGTGGTACCTTGGGCTACAAACACCTTGGGTTACAAACACTTTGAGTTACAGACTCCACTAACCTGGAAGTAGTACCTCGGGTTAAGAACTTTACCTGAGGATGAGAAGAGAAATCACGTGGCGGCGGCAGCAGGAGGCCCCATTAGCGAAAGAATGCCTCAGGTTAAGAACGGTTTCAGGTTAAGAACGGATCTCCGGAACGAATTAAGTTCGTAACCAGAGGTATCACTGTATTACGGTATGGTTTGATATATGTTGGAAGCCGCCCAGTGTGGCTGGCGCAACCCAGTCAGATGGGTGGGGTATAAATAATAAACTTCTTCTTCTTCTTCTTCTTCTTCTTCTTCTTCTTCTTCTTCTTCTTCTTCTTCTTCTTCTTGTTAAGTCCTGTTGCAGACAACTCTGGGGTTGTGGTGCTCACCTTGCTTTACAGGCTGAGGGAGCCAGTGTTTGTCCACAGACAGTTTTCCGGGTCATGTGGCCAGCATGACTAAGCCGCTTCAGGCGCAACAGAACACCAAAACCAGAGCAGCACATGGAAACACTGTTTACCTTCCCACCAGAGTGGTACCTATTTATCTACTTGCACTTTTCTTTGGTGTGCTTTCAAACTGCTAGGTTGACAGGAGCTGGGACTTCCTATTTTCATCAGAGAAAGGTTGGAGAATATGTAGAGGTCTCCAGAGAACCCTTGATACCATCCATTGCCCAGCTGTTACCACGATCATGCAGGCTTAGAGGAAGAAAAAGTAAAATGGAGGCAGGATTTAGATGTTCACAAGAGGCAACTTGGGGGATCATGAGGGGTATTGGGAAGGGAGATGGTCAGGTGTCATACTCTAAAATGAATATGTTAAGGAAGTGCAACAGAGGTATGAAATCAAAATATAGCTCAGAAAAACCAATACATTTAAAAACATTAGGGGGGTGGGGGTGGGGATGGGAAATAGCTCAATTTTTCAAACCCAGTTCTCAAATTGAGCGGAGTAGACTACACTCATCACTATTTATATTTTACCTTGTGCCACTCCAGCTAGCTAGCACCAGCCCACTAATACTTCTAGGTCTTAAAATTAGAAATTAGCATTCTGGGGCTTTTTCTTTGCGAGTATCCATGGCAACTGTGGTACAGCATGTTCATTAGAAAGAAGTTCTGTTTAATTGATCTCCTAATGTATTGCTTAATAGTAACTGTTAAGCAGTCTTTTGTTTCCAGGTCATATTTAAGGTTCACTTATTTGCATAAAAGCATTTCATTAGCTGAAACCAATCATTATTAGTAATTTTCTTCTTTTTTTTTTAGTTTGAAATAACTAAACCCTCATTGAGGTTTCCTGAATAGCAAATATTTATATCTTGTTGAATGGGTTTTCTCTGTGAGCCTGGGTGCTTTGTTTCTCCAAACAGCAAGGAAATTACAGAGCTTCAAAATGTTAATCAGAGAAGACAAAAAGAAGGTGTCTTTTTCTCCAATTGAAATGTAAATGCACAGTGACGATAACCATAGGCCACAGGCAATATTTGATGACAAAGTTGCAATGGATAAATACCCTTTAAAATTCATAGTAATGTGCTGCCTGAGTTGTATTCATTTGGATGATTTTCTACCGGGCATATAATGAAATTTCGGTATCAGGGCTCTCAGAAATGAAAACATTTCTCCCTCTTTTAATTCTGCCCAAAAGCCTTCATGCTTTTAACAGCAATCTTTGTTCATATATAGATAATGTTACAATAAAATTCATTTAGGAATTCTATGTGTTATTCATATGTGCCTGGTACTGTAGCTTGGTGCAGAAGCTAGAGGATTGAGTTTCATGCGGATTTGAGAAACTGAGGCTGAAATCTGTGTTCAGTTTAGCTGAAATGGCGTTCTCTCACATACACATTTCACAGCTCCATTTGCATGCAGCCCCAAAAAAGGCGGTGGGGGTATTTCAGCCAATGCTTCATGAGCTGAAATTTGGAAGCGGGCACTGTCTTCCCTCGCCCTCTGTAGACACCAAGAGCAACAATCTGTACTGATGTACCATTGTTCTACTGTGGTGAAAAATGGTCTTCTGCCTGCATCATTTCTTGATTCTTTACTGCAACTTACTGGCAATGAATAATTTGTACGGTGGGAATATTTGTTGTAGTTTTATATTGACTTCTCATTAAGAGATTCAAAGCACCCATTCATCACCACCAATGGTGGTGTGAAAACAACTGCATTAGCAAAATAATATGAATCAAAGACCTTGGTTACAACAATAAAAAGAGCTAACATTGGCAAACCCTGTACATCTATGTATGAAAACAAGTCTGGTTTGTATTAAGATTCAACATTTGCTTGACAAGGAGAAAGAAATGTAAAGATGACTTAGCTGGGGAGCATCCTTGTCCAACCTGATGACCCCTACTTTGGGAAAAGTTGCTTTAGGTGGAAGAAAGAGCAGTTTGCTTGGCTCATATATAGACAAGGAAGAAGGTGGGAAGCTTTGCTCCAGTGAAAAAGGCTGAGACACATCTCACTTTCATCATTCTTACATTAAAACATACCTCTGTTTTCAACATCACCCATACCCAATCTCTTGGCCTGCTACTCCGGAACATGAGTAACAGGAATCAGTGAGCTGGCTTTCTGGAAAGAGCATTGCTTCCTTTGGGAAAGAGATCATAGCACAGCAGTAGAACACACGCATAGTCCTAGCCCGTGCTTTTTTTCTTTAAAAAAATGTTTTGGGGTACTCTCATTTTCCTAAAAGTAAAGGGACCCCTGGCCACTAGGTCCAGTTGTGACCGACTCTGGGGTTGCGGCACTCATCCCGCTTTATTGGCTGAGGAAGCCGGCGTACAGCTTCCGGGTCACGTGGCCAGCATGACTAAGCTGCTTCTGGCGAACCAGAGCAACACACGGAAACACCGCTTACCTTCCCGCCAGAGCGGTACCTATTTATCTACTTGCACTTTGACGTGCTTTCGAACTGCTAGGTTGGCAGGAGCAGGGACCGAGCAATGGGAGCTCACCCTGTCACAGGGATTCAAACTGCCGAACTTCTGATCAGCAAGTCCTAGGTTCTGTGGTTTAACCCACAGTGCCACCCGCGTCCCTTCTCATTATCCTACTCATATTGAATTATTGCCCCTCAATGAGGCCAAACTTAGATTCACAAAATGTTTAGGGGTATGCGTACCCCTGCGTCCCCCCAAAAAAGAAAGGACTGGTCCTAGCTTCAATCCCTGGCATCTTCAGGATTAAAGGATCAGATAGCTGGTGAAGTGAAACAGCCACTGCCATTCAATATTGGTTTTCATGGGGGGATGGGGACTGAATGGGTACAAAGGATCATGAGCAGGAGAGTGTTACTACTGCTACTTATTTATTAAATGTGTGCTCTGTCCTTCAACCCAAACCTTCCCAGGGTGATACAAATCAATACAAGAACCATAAAAACCAACAATGCAGAATTGGTATTGAAACAAAACATCAAAATACCAAGAAAGAAGAAATTTACACAGTCTAGCAACAATTTATCTCTTACATTGGCGAAAACCATAAGCCTGGTAAAATACACACATATTAATCTGATTCCTTAAAGAAGTAGATGGACAACACCTGACTTCATTGTGGGCTTCCCAAATATATCTAGTTGGTCACAATGGGAACAGAATGCTGGACTAGATAGGCATTTGGTCTGATCTACCATGTCTCTTATGTTCTTACCTGGTATGTTTCCTTTGTTCTTTTCCCCTTCTTTCATGAAGCTAGTTGTTGAGTGCTGAGAAGGGATGTGCCTTAGAAGAGCCTGAGGTGTCTAGGGTGTAGGAGTGCTGCTCTGGGAGAAGCACTGTCATAACAACAGCCTGCTGCATCTGACCACTGGCCCATCTAGCCCCAACATCCAGAGGCAGATTTAGGGGAACAGGACCATTTTGATCACACTGGGTGCTGAGTCTCGGGGGCACTGCCAGGGATGCCGCAACTATGATTTAGAATGGAGTGTGAAAGGTGGAGAGGTGCTGAATTTTAGTGTCACACAGGGCGCTGCTGAAATTTCAGACCTGAAAGATCTGCCACTGCAGTATCCTGTTCTCAGATGATGCCATCTTTACTTCTTGTGAGGGTGAATTTCAGAAAGCGAGGAAGGCCAGGCCTTAGTGGGCTTGTCCATTTTATCTGTTAAGATGAACCTACCTGAAAATAATCCTCATTTCTATCTGCAGCGATGGAAGAAACAAATTTGGACAAGCACGCTGCTGGTATATTGCTGAATTGTTGGTACCTAGCTGTTTTCATTATGTGTAACTATGAAGCCTACTGTTCAGGAACCAGAGTGTAAATGTACCTGGTTCAGAAATCAAATCTACAATTAACTAATGCTCTTCATGACCATGCCCAAAGGTGCATTATAACTATCAGTTAGCTCACTTTGAAAAGGGAATGTCAAACAGAGAAAAATGAACTGAAACTGATTAAGCAAATAATAATTACAATTTTTTTTCCACTTGAGTTCCAAAAGCAAGTAGCAGTAGATTTGTTGCCTTGGTGTGTGGAAAGATGACGGTGTAATTAAAATGGTCACAACTATATTGACAGAAAATGATTTACTCAATAAAGTCAAAGGTGGGATATTTCTCATCTGCTTCATGTACTGTCTGAATGAAGGACTATCCTTTAGTCACATCAGTTTTGTGATCTAATTATGTCCTTAGTGTAAAATGAAGAAGAAGCCCACTCTCTGCCAGGAAGTTTATCTCCTGTGCTCATTCCTACAACAGCAGTGATCCCTCAGAAGGCATCCAAGACAAATGGACATTCTGTAAATTAAAATCTCTAACATTAAAACATTTGCTGAAAACTTTTCTTTGGCACCAGGCTTATGCAGACTAGAAAAAACACCTTTTGTAATAGTCAGCTGGTGCTATATTTTAATTTGAGTGTTGTTTCTAAGATATTATAATTGTTTAAAAACTGCTGTGATCATTTATAATGAAATTATGGTATACAAATATGCTTATAGACAAATAGATTAATTCACTGCATCTTATTTCCTTTACACTTGAAGACCATGACATAATGCGAATTGTATGCACTTATTTTGCACTTTAAGATATGCAAATTTGTAGACATTTTACCTGAAATACACATATAAAAATGAATTTGGGAACACTTTTGAGCCAATAATATTTTAAAATTCAGAGATGTGTGGAAACCAAAGGATAACTTCACCTCAATCTGCACATTTGACCACAAAGTGCAAATCCGGCTAATCTGTTTACGAATTAGGACCAAATGAAATCCTCAGGTATCCCCACTTACAGTATTGGAAATCTTAAGAACAAACTACTGACCTTACTGAAAATACATCATCATCTCTCTGTAGTGTCTGTGTTAAATCAAGGGTTTAGGGAGCTGTTGTCTTCTTTGTAATTAATGTGCATGTTTATACTTACCTGTATTTTGGTTTACTTTATAATTTATATGTTCATTTTTTTAGTGCCCCCACAGAAGGTTGTTATTAACTGAAAAACTTTGGGCCTTTTAGTATTTTACAAGAACCACATTTGATTTTAAAAAAAGCATTTATTGGCAACATTTTGGGGTTGTGCCTTTCATTTTACCTTCCTTGTTTGTTTCTGCTGCCACCTTTCCCCGTTGCAATCATTTTAAAGGCCATCTAAGCTAATGGCCATCAGCATATCCTGTTGAAATGAATCCCATAAGTGCATTGTGTGAAGAACTTCCTATTGTCAATTCCTCAAAAAAACCCCAAAAAAACCCACCACCATAATTAAAACATAATTTCTATGTAGCTTTTTCATCTTTCTTTCTTTCTTCCTTCCTTCCTTTCTTTCTTTCTTAAAATCCCTATTTCATTCTTTCATTCTGAACATTTCTAAAACTGTCATTGCCAAAATTAATTTGAAATTCCATCCGTATTAATGGCTTGGTAGAAGTGCCGAGAAGAGCTCTTGTCATATTATAGAATCATGGTGTTTCCATGATTCCATGTGTTTTTGCCATTTTCTAGTATATGAAGCAGAAGATCGTGTCTGGCATGAACTTGCAGCATACTCAGTAATGTATATTACTGCTGCCACCTATCCTGAGAGTGTGGTTCAGTAGTAGTAGTAGCAGTAGTAGTAATAGTAATTATTATTATTATTATTATTATTTATATCCCACCCATCTGGCTGGGTTTTCCCAGCCACTCTGGGCGGCTCCCAACTGAATATTAAAAACATGATAAAACATCAAACATTAAAAACTTCCCTAAGCAGGGTTGCCTTCAGATGTCTTCTAAAAGTCAGATAGTTGTTTATTGATTGGAGTAAATTTATTGAGTATTTTGGGGCAGTGGGGACGGTCTACCCCAGGCGTCATCACTGAGGGGGGTAACATTCGGCACACAGCCCGCCTGCAACTCCCAAGCCTATCCGGAGCCATCGGGGGAAGGAGCGGAGCTGTGTCGCCTTGCTGGCGGCCTCCCCCCTCCCCCCTTTGTTTTGACAGGTTGGGAAGGCTTGAGAGTCACGGGCGGTTGGTGCGCCGTTGCACGCTGCTCCCGGGCTGCTTCCTGGGGGGGGGAGCCTCCCCTGAGCTGTCAAAAGGCAGAGGAAAGGGAGGAAGGCTGCTGGTAAAGTGTTGTGGCTCCCTTCCTCCCCCCCCCCCCAGGAAGCAGCCTGCCATGGGCAGTTTGCTCCACCCCCCCATGGGCATCTTGTCCCCACCCCCCTGGTACGCTTTCCCCTCCCCTATGACCCTGCCCCCAGATGCATAGCATGTGGTATACCCTTTCCGGAATATTCCATGGGGTGGTTACTAAACAGGCTATTGCACCCGCGTGGCAGTATTGTGACACTATAAAAGGATGGAGTTTTGCAGCATATGGTCATTAAATCAGAAGTGACAGGGAGCAGTGATGTGACGCAACAGACATCTTTTTAACCCACATCCCCAGACCTGAACCCCAATTCCATGCATGTGGGGCTAACTAAAACTACTAAAATCAAGGTGCATTCAAAACAGCAAGCCATAAAAGCACTGTCTTTTTACACTCTGAAAAAAATGCATTAGAATTTAAATACAGTACCACACATGGATGGAAATGTAGAAATGTCACTTGTAGTTTTAAATCTAATGAAGTGTGAGTGTGTGTGTATATACAAACGCGCAAGCGCGTGAACACACACTACACCTTTTTTCTTATATGATCTGTGCCAACCAAATACCTAAGTAATGAGCTGACATCATACGCATGAGGGAAAAATGGCCCTAATGTAAGCATCATTTTTGCAAGTGTGAAAGGAGGCCTTAAAACCTGACCCTGTTATGCAATGGAATCCCAGATTTCAGTATATGGGGATGAACAAAGACTACCCACTTTAAAAAGATTTCCACCTTTACATTTCTCCCCACTATAGAGCAATAAAACTGCACTTGCTAAGAATGGGCCCTCTTGTCTGCTTCAGGTGAGAACACTGTCAGGTGACACCATTTCCTCTTCTTTGGTGATGGATTCCTAGGCAATGAGGGTCATGTCAACAGCTTAAGCTGACAAATTCCATGTGCTGAATATCACAAGAAAGATGGGGGTTCTGTCTGGAAGACATAAACAAAACCTGAAGTTGATTCAAAGCTTGGGGAAGTCTCATACCGTGTTCAGGAAAAGGCAGAAAAATTGGTGCAATAATTCAGGATTAGCCACGGCGAGCCCTTCTCTTCCCTAGTCCAACTAAACAATCTTTCAACTGTGATGAGAATAAATTGTACTGAATGGAGCGGTGACTGGAGAGACACTCTATCTACCACCCTGAATAGCTCATCAACAAAATATGTTTGACTTTTCATTCTTGGTCTAGTGATTGATGAAGGCAAACTGCACAGCAGTGTTTAATGCAAACAACCTTTTTAAAAATAAAGAATAAAGCATGGCTTCTTTGTATCCGCAGACTTCTAAATGTCTGCATAATCAGGTCAGTGCTATAAACAGGTTTCATAAAAACCACACACAACACACATACATTGAAGGGAATCTCAGTCAACATGCATTCCCCAAGCACACCGTGGTTCAGTTTTCTGTAAAGCCGTTTCATTCATGTTGGCTTTTAAAAGGAATAAAATTAATGCATCAAATACAAAAAGCTATGTAACACACAAACATACATTGAGTAAATTAGCAATGAGCATTCAATTAGATTATGCATACATTGAGTTGCACATGCCGTTTGTATCAATCAGCTATGCAGCCCTGAATCTGAAAAACAAGCATCAGAAGCACATATTTTTATTTTTTCTTATCTGTAACATATCCATGTACAAAAGGTTTCCTATCATTCACTTATCCAAAAACATGGCAGTCAGCCAATGTGAACCTGCAAAGATGCCATTGTGCCTGGCTGCTGCTGCAAAAGTGAAAAAAAGAAACACATCCCTTTTTTGTCTGAAAGAAACAACAATCACATACACACCGTTCTTTTTAAAAGAGAGGTGACAGAAATCAGGAGTAACTCCTCTTCTACCAATTGGTAGCATCCCATGCATACCCTCCAACACATCTGGGCAGCTTCCACTCTGGGCGGCTTCCAACGTATATATAAAACATAATAAAACAGTGAACATTAAAAAAACTCCCCTATACAGGGCTGCCTTCAGATGGTTTTTTAATGGCTGTATAGTCCCTTATCTCCTTGACTTAGGGTCGCAAAAGTCTCCAGGAAAAGCGAGACATTCTGGAATAAAATCAGAAACCAGGACAGTTTCTGTAAATCTGGGATTGTCCCTGGAAAATTGGGACAGGAGGGTCTGTGCCATGTAATGAATGAATTAATCTGAAAATTCCTTGGTAGTTGTAGACCTACTTTGGCCATATCCATGCTACTTTATCTTCCTTTTGATCCTCATCCCACACCATAGAATAAAACACCATGAAAGTACTTCCAGTATCTCTTAATCCCTAAGTACTGGGTTTGGGAGGGGGTGTTCTGAATGTAAATAGCTCATTAATAATGATGAAATCATTTCAGTTAAATCTTTGAGCTATTCTCCCCCGCACAAACAAAACATGTCTGTAGTTCATATTAGTATTTCAAAGAACATATATATTTAATGTAGTCATGCAATTACACAGGACACCGTGTCCAAGAATGGTACCATACCTATAAAGAGACTTCTTTTTAAAAGTCTGGTTCCATAGCAACCTATTCCCATACCAGTATGGAAAGGCATAAGAGAAGAAAGTACAGCACAAAAGTAGGCCATGAATAATTTGACAAGTATGATGGATGTGTCATCAACCGGCGTAATGCTAATGGGGCACAGCAATAAGAACACCCATCTTTATACCGTAAATAGTGAATTCAACCAATTGTTCTCAAAAGGTACATTTGAAACCATTATAACCTTTCAGAGGGCTGGCAGCAACCATATTTATGCAATTAGGATATGTGCGTGTGCATTTGTGTGGGGTGTGTGCATGTGCGAGCTGGTGCACGCGGTGACCAATTTGCTCTTGTGTTCAGGCCACACACATAATTTACATTTTCTTGGAGTCATTTGGAGCTGTGCTGCAAAGCAACAAAAGTTATGAGTGATGCATATGCATTTTTTACATGTAAACCACTTTTCATTTAGAGCTAGTTCTATTCAAGAGAACATAGCAGCAGCAGGAAGAGGAAGGGGGAAACCTCTGAAAAAGAAACAGCTACAACTAATAAGTGCCACAGCAAATACACAAAAACTGTTTTGAGCAGTACTTAAGTATGTATTTTTTATACAAAACTGTAACAGAAATGTTTGAGGTCTAACTTGCTTGATTTTTTCATTCTTTGGCAAAAACTTTATTTTCACCCTTTGGTTGAAATACAGACATGATGGACAAATTAACCTGAATCATATTTAGCTGTTTATCTCACATAGGACTAGGAATATTTATTAAGCTTCAATTATATCATTTTGGACATAGCACAACATAAAACATAAAACATTACATTAAAAAAGGGACCCTCCAAGTGTCCTTATTTTCCAGGGACAGTCCCAGATTTACAAAAGCCGTCCCGGTTTCTGATTTGTTCCTGGAATGTCCCACTTTTCCTCCAAGTCCTGATTATCATGGACTAGAAAATAAGAGGTGTTTTCAAGCACTTAGCAGTCCACAATGCTTCCTGGGTCACATATTGTGTAGTCCTGCCCTCCACCCAGTGAATTGAGATACAGGCCAAACCGTCTCTCACAACTGAATTTTTCATAGTTCTCTGAAAACCTAGGAAAGATTGAACATTATTTAGTAAGCTTCTGAAATGTGTTTGTTGTTGTTGTTTTTTACTTGGCTCTTTAACATTACATAATGTTCAAGCATTCTTGGCTTCCCTTTGCTTCAATTTTGCTCGCTTGCTTTCGGCTTCTGTTTCTTGCCAAATACTTGGCCCAACCTGAAACAAATCACTATTCATATTTAGGATTCAATGTTACAACAACAAGCCTGATTTTCATCTGCCTTCCGTTCCAGCCAAATGCACAAGCCTATTATAAACTCCTGAAAATTAGAATTTATAATAGCAGTGCTGACAAAACCTTCAGATATTGGCATATGTACTACTTCTGTAATTATGCAAGGAGAGATGGGCAAGATGAACACACAATTGTTGAATCGAAGGGAAGAAAACCACTCTCATTCATCCATTGCCTGCATTCGAGAGAATGGCCTTGGGAAATAAAAGGTTAATGCTCGGAGGTACTGAAAGATGGCAAACAGAAAAGGCACCATTCATCCCAACTGTTCCTATTTACAAGGCCCTGAGCTAAAGCAAAGATTGAATTTCTCCCAATAAGGACTGCACTATGCAATGAGGTTTTTCTTTGTGGGTTTAGAGTTTGGCATAGCGACATCACGAAAGAAAAGGTAGAACAGGAGCCAAATTGTGAGAAACCTTAATATGGATCCTCTCTGCAAACTCATTTCTTACTAGACTGAGCTTGCTTGCTTCATTTCAACTTGGCTTCCAGCAACCAGTTATTGTACAAGCATCCTGCAAAATAGCAGGCTTAGCTACCAAGGAGCTGTTGAAACAAGTTTCGTGTATAATAAACATAGGATTCCAGCAGTTCTTCCAAGAGCTGTCCATACAAAACCATCACGGGAACACTTTTAATATAATTCACAATTGGTTCATACAAGCAAGTGACCTTTTATAAAACAATCCTGCTCAATTATGCCATCAGGTGTTCAGAGGCAATATTAAGAGCGTGCACCTGGCATTTATATGCTATCAAACATTTCAAATTATTGTATACATCTGAAGCAGAGGTGGGAAACCTGTAGCTCTACAAATTTTGCTAGACCACAACCCCCATCATCCATAAAGCCATTTGGGCGAAGGGAAATGAGTCCAACAACATCTGGAAGACCACAAGTTCCCCAACCCCTTATCTAAAGGGAAGCAGAAAATATTTCATGCATTTTATCAAGATATGTAGGCCTGACTCCTATAGCCGCTTACCTCAGAGTGAGAACTATTGAATTCAGTTGGACTTGTTTCTGTGTAGACAACTGGATTTCACTGTTAGCTATGCTTTTGTAATATGGGTTGAGGCCCCACACACCAAGTTCATGGTTCCAATCCAACTCCAGACCCAATTTGTTGCATGTGATGAGTGGTTCTAGCCTAGATCCCCATGCTGGTTAGAATCATAGAATCATAGAGTTGGAAGAGACCACAGGGACCATCGAGTCCAACCCCCTGCCAAGCAGGAAACAGAGCTCTGTGTATTCTGGAACATTTGCTTGACACGACAATAGCACATTCGTGGTGAATTTATTCTGTTTTTCTTTGTTCTGCAATACTTCCTGTGCTACCAGGTTATTGCTGTCTGGAAGGGCTGTGGTGGGACAAAAGTGAGACAAAAATAAAGCAGAGCATTTGTGGCATAGTTACAGGTTTTCCATAGGAGATTATGGCATGTGCACTGACTGGAAATGTAGCAGTGTGACTGCCACCAAACCTTTGATGTTGCGTACTGTATTGAAATTAAAATAATCTTGGCATTTCTAGCCTTTTAATATGCTACGTTTTTCTTGTGGTCACCCAAATGTTGAACTCCAGCTCCAGTCAGCCCCAGCCAACATGGCCAACAGTGAGGGATGATGGGAGTTGTAGCCCAACAACATCTGAAAGGTGACAGGTTCCCCATCCATGTCATATACAAACAGGTGGAACCACTACTTATGCATGGGGTTCTAGCTGGATCTGACTTTTGCAAATTCCCTCTTTAGCACCCAGTCCCTGCGTAAATTTGGCTATGGAGAATAGGCCAAAGTCTCTCCTCCTCTTAGCTGTGGCATTCACTCCATGTCATCTTCTGCAAATCATATTAATATATTTATCAACTACTTTGCTCAAAAATCCATCATTTGAGGTTTCTTTAATTGTGACATCTCTATTTACTCATGAAATGATAGGAAAATACATTCAATTACTCTCAGTTTTACTGAGCCAACTGTTGTCATGCAACTATGATCATATAAAACTCGGCTGAGCATTACAAGAGAAATGCCCAAAGCACAGAGCTGGTTCTCTGAAATAACAACAATTCTTTTAGGAGAGTGGGTGGGGGAGCAGCTGAAAGACAAGCGCCTAACCTGCTTCAAAGACCAGGTGAAGTCCATTTCTCGTTTCTATTTCCATCTTTCAAAAGGCAGAGAGAGAGCTGGAGTGCTTTTCTCAGAAGCCAGCAAAACATGACCAAATGTAACTCCCCCCCCCCCCAGGAGGAGCAAATTACTTACAGCTAACCCCAGGATTGTTCTGCTGCACAATGGAGCATGCATACAGTAGAGATGCAAAATACTTATGTGAGGGCAGCGTGAAGATGAGAAGGCCTGTTGATATTCTCTGGCCTTGAAGTCTCTAGAGTCTATGTGTATCTCCAGCCCTATGTGTGTGCTTGTGTGTGTATATAGATCATTGACTGCTTACTTTAGAACTGATGTGGGTTGAAGAAAAGCAAGGCCCGAGATGTTTTATCTGTTGTCAGGGCTGGCTTCAATTAAATTAATGGATCCATTCAGTTCTCTCTTTCTCCTTTCAGCTGCCTCGCTAGTGAATACATTAAAAAGATCTTAAGTCTCAAGATGGTGCATCATGGCATTAGCTAGGGCCCTCTTTTCCCTCTGTCCTCTTTTTCTGTAAATCAAATAATTAATGAGATCTCCACCTCAATAGAGCACTTCAATATTTTGTTGCAATATTGGGTGGGTGGGTGGGGGGATGTGTGCATGCGTTTGTTTTGTCGTTTTGTTTTTTTGCTCACAGAAGAGCTTTTATCTCCGCCTGTGTGGGATTTGATAGACAAGCGCTGCAATTTAAAAATGGCACAATATTGACTATTTCTTGTAGTTGGTTCTAATTTCTGAGAAATATCACTTAGGGGGCTTATGCACACTGGTCAGTCGGATAAATAGAGTCACCTGTCTGCTGCTGTGATGCTTTTTTGAAGTTCTACCCACAAAAGGCATCCAGGTCTACCGTTACGTTGAATAGCATGTTTCAGCAGCTATATAGCTGAACCCATATTAATGCATTTTACAGTTGGGTCACAGCCCTAGACAAAGCCTTATTAAGGGCACAATGCACCTTGATGTTCACTGGACAAGTTTCCCACTGAAATAAATGGGAGCCGTGTGAGCAGATGGCTTTACTTTTCCTCTGTTGCCCCCTTCCCTAATATCCAATCTTTTGCCATGGCACCGTGACACTCATCAGGCGAGCCAAGGCCTTGCAGATCACTGAGCCTCTCTCAGTGGGCCAAAATGGATCCAGCCCCATTGGTCACAATTGCCAGTTGGAACAATGCTCATGAGAACACACTGAAAAACATGTCAATCAAGATTATGCAAGCCACATGCCAAAAGAGTGGCTAGCTGCCCAGAGTGACTGGAGAAACCCAGACAGATGGGCAGGGTATGTATGTATGTATGTATGTATGTATGTATGTATAAATAAATAAATAAATAAATAAATAAATAAATAAATAAATATTAAAGTTGCAGACCCTAGAAAAACAAAAGGTGCGAAAGTGCCAAAAGAGACAAAGAACTATCATTCAGGAGAGAGAGAGAGAGAGAGAGAGAGAGAGAGAGAGAGAGAATGGGCATACAAAAGATCAACTGGAGCTGTCCATTAGGACAGCAATACTAACTTTGAAGAATGTACAAATGCAAACACACACACACACACACACACACACAGCCCTAGCCCTAAATCCAAAACAGATTTAGGCATGTTTAAGTTCTTTGGTTTTAGGTAAAGGATGAGGAACCTGATGGTACTCCAGATACTGTTGGATTAAAACACTTTTTTCAATTTTACTGAAATCTACCCTGCAGCAAATGGAACCACATGTAGAAAGAACAACCACAAAATATGTCATTTTGTGAAGATCTTCTGAGTTTCTTGAGAGGAATGCATTATGCCGCACTGCTGTCTCTTACACAACTCACCAAAGGTCAAGATCTTTCCCCCTCCCCCAAAGCCTTCATAAAATCTAAAGAATCCTATACAGAAGGTACTTAGTGACTTGAAATAGTGTGAGTATACATTCAAAGAAGAGTGGAAAATATTTATTGAATATATGGAAAATAACTGTATACAGCTGAAAACGCTGGCAGCAGTAAAATAAATTCAACAGAGTAAATAATTTTTGATAGATGTAAAAGTGGACAACTGATTTGAATGGTTATAGTAAAATATGCTGGAATGTATGATATGTAAAATGAACCATGGAAGGAGAAGAAGGGAAGTCACTGGATATTTTAAAGTTCATTAAATGTTTATTTTTGAAATGTAAAATTAAAAACTTAATAAACATTATTATTATTATTTTAGATGAAATGGTGTGAGTAATATGGTATGTATAATATGCCCGAAAGTCTTGGTATCCTTATAAATGAACCAATAAATCCAGTGTTCAGCAACTGGGGACAAAACCACACTCAAAATTTACAGTTCCTGAACCAGATTTAGTGCAGTGTGATCTTTCCATCTCTCTCCTCCCCCTCTTTCTTTAAAAATTGCATAGCATTGTATATTTCCTGACATTATTTAGCCTGGAGCAGAGCATGGCAATGCTTGCAGTCTGGATTGATGCCCAGTGGGGGTTTTTTATTCGAAGCTTGTGCAAATGGCTGATTCACTGTAGTCATATTTTTCTTGGCAGGTCCTTCCAAAGGTGTCACTTGTCTCCAGCCAGACACTCACATGGGTGTTGTTCAGGAGTTCTGTGCTGCTGTTCTACATTTTAGAACCTTTTGCTGTCGGTAAGCCAGGAATGCCCATGCTGAGACTTTAGGTGCAGTGCATCTGGTGAATCTGAAATCAGTTGTTAATGCCAATTAAGTAAGGCCTCAGCCTTGTGTACCTGAAGAAGCATCTCCACCGTTCAGTCCAGCTCTGAGGGCCTTCTGGCAGTTCCATCACTGCTAGGGTTGCCATACATCTGGATTTTCCCAGACAGAGCCGGGATTCGGCTGTCAGAAACAGTGTCCGGGCAGAAATTGCAGAACTGTCTGGGAAAATCCGGATGTATGGTAAGCCATGTAGATTTTGGCGAATTTCCTTAAAAGTAGCTCAAAAACATACTATTTTTTTAGTTTTAGTTTTTAGAAAATTTGCAAAATAAAGCTCAGCAACTTTGGGCAAAACAAAAACAAAAAACGCTTTTGTGTCTGGATTTTCACTTTTTGAAATATGACAACCCTAATCACTGGGAGAAGTGAAGTTACAGGAAACCAGGCAGAAGGTCTTTTCGGTACTGGTGCCCACCAGATGTCAAACAGATAAACAACTATTTGACTTTTTGAAGATATCCGAAAGCAGCCCTGTATCAGGAAGTTTTTAATCTCTGATGTTCCATTATTTTTTTTATATTCTGTTGGAAGCAGCCCAGAGTAATAAATTGTTATGATTATTTTTATAAACTCAGGTAGCACCAGTGATTATTGTATTATATCCAAGCCCGGAGAATTAACTATTTATTTTTAGAAAATAAAACTTCCATAAAAGCAAGATACAATTCAGCTCCCAAAACATCATAATATGAACAGACTCAGCAATAATAGTACAGTGGTACTTCCGGTTATGAACTTAATTCATTCTGGAGGTCCGTTCGTAACCGGAAACCGTTTTTAACATGAGGTGAACTTTCACTAATGGCACCTCCCGCTGCTGCTGCGCCGCCGGCGCGCAACTTCTGCTCACATCCCGGGGCAAAGTTCGCTACCATGAGCAACTACTTCCGGGTTAGTGGAGCTCGTTACCCGAAGCGTTCGTAAGGGGGACAGTATGTAACACAAGGTTCCACTGTATATACATCAGCCGAAGGATGAAACACCATTGTTAGCAAAGAACCTAGTCAACAGGAACACAAGTCTTCTTCAGAAGTCCCTGTGGAGTCAGTTGAGGGGAAGGAGGAGGCACTCCTGGGAGATAAATTGTGGCATCTTACCAAACAGCTTCTCTCTCTTCTCCTATGGACAAGATGGTTCTTCCTAAGCCACTGTGGGGAAGGAGGGATACCACTGGAATTGGTGGCAGGGAGCTTGCTACATTGCTCCCTCCCTTCTCCCCTTCCCTCAGGGCAAGACGCCTAGGTCTTCAAGATCCACCTTGCCCAGTACAAAACACATTCAGCCAAACTGGTTTTCATGAGGATTAAATTTTGACAGCACTGCAGTGGTATCTTGGTTGTCAAACTTAATCAAATGGACTCTCAGAATGGTTCGAAAATGAAGATGCGACTTCTGATTGGCTGCAGGACCTTCCTGCACTTAATGGGAAGCCACAGAAGCCTTGTTGGATGTTTGGCTTCCCAAAAATGTTCACAAACCGGAACACTCACTTCCGGGTTTGCAGCGTTTGGGAGTTGATTTGTTCAACAGCTAAGCTGTTTGACAACCAAGGTGCCACTGTGTTTCTATTCCTAGTGGAGAAACAATGCTTAACGCCCCCCCCAAAAAAAACCCTAAATGTGAAGAAAATGCTCTTTTTATTCCACTTCTCCTCAAGAAATATTAATAATTTCCTCTTAACTTTCAAAGCTCTCTCATTCACTCCTTTCCCACTATAATTGTGGTGCAGAAAGCTAACGAGAACATTCGCCACAAGGCTGTCATTTTGGGGGAGTAATTTCTTGAGGCACTTTCTGACCACTTGACCCCTCACTTTTACCAGACAGATAAATACCAAGAGTTTTATCATAAATACCTGGAGCTCTTTGGGTCAGCGTCATGATTATCCTGAGGAGCGGGTTGTTCCCTGCATGGTACCACTGTAATTATATAATAATTATATATAATCAGCTGATAGCACTAGGAGGAAGCAATAGGAGCTGCTTCTTCCCCTGAATTCCATTGAAATGATTGAAGGCTGACTCTGCTTGCCTAGATTTGAAAGAGTTAAAATTATCTTTCATAAAGGAAAAAAATCATCACCATCACAATAATGTGCTCTTCTGTTATTAAGAGTCATTTTGTTATTACATGTGTTCCAGTCTCAAAGAATAAAAAGCCTCACAGCCATGGTCGTGTGAGGCCTGCAGCAGGATCTTGTTACTAATTCTTTTCTTTCTTTCTTTTCCAGAGGCCTAGGAAACTTTCGAAACTAACATCCTTGGCTGCTCCTTCTTGGATCAAAGGGAAGAGGAGGGGAATGCAATTTGTGTAAGACATGGATGCATGTGGCAAAACAGCCCGGAGTATTGTGTAAATATCCCCTCAAGCAAATAAGGCAGCTTAAATTGTACACCACCTGACAACAGAAACTTTATATGCTATTCCAAGCACATCTATTAAAGAATGTCTGGTGTGAAACAGCAGCCAGCTCTAGTCTCTCTTGTCACTCATGATGAGAAACTAATATCAAGCCAGTGCTGACAGGTGAAAACCTTATGCTGTCTTCTTCCTGTGCAGGTCCTTGCACAGGAGTCTGGTTCAAATCAATGGACCACTCTTCTTCCTTTGCTCAATAAAAACCAATGTTCCAATTCCAGTTCCTATTGATTGTCCTTTAACACATTCGTCCCAAACTTTAGCTAAAAAGATGCGTGTAAGGCTTAGAATGAGGGGTTAAAGAACTTACAAGATGTAAGCAGAGCTTCTCCCCCTTGCTGTGACTTGAAATATATTTGTGACTTCTGGTGTTTGAGATCACTGGGAGTCATATAAGGTAGGATATTCAAGATAATTGTATTCAATTTCTGGAAATTTATAAAATGATAGAGCTTAACCCTTCTTCACAGGTCAGGCACTGTGCATTAATGTAGGGACATAGGCATATACCATCTGTCTGAAATTTGATTGTGTCTCCTTGGGCAAAGTCTCCGGATTATTCTGAGGGAAACCAATATGGTTTTAAGCAGAATTGTGGTGGGGGGAGTTCCCAGAGTAATGTTTTGGTTTTGGGTAGTGTATTCCCCCCCCCTTTGCACAATCCTATCACAAATGTTTTATGGGTGGACTTAGAATACACACAGGTCCCACAGAGAAACCACTGTTAGGTCAATACAGATTCCTTGCAGATTGTTGACTCAAAAATTTAAAAATACTGATCAATAGCTCAATTGTTTTATTTCAATATCAAGCACTCTTTATTCAGCACCCATTTCTCTTCTTTCTTTCCTTACAATTTTTTGGCATTCATTTTTTTGCCTCTCATCTCCATCCAATTTGCACTGCAGACCTTCCAAATACATGCTCAGCATTCCCAGCTAAAACATTCCTCTTAGGCGATGCTCTTGTTTGTGAAACCAGAACCCTAGTAAATGTTGAATGTCCTTCAAAACTTACTGCAAAGAAACATTCATCCTTTCCTTTGTATCGTCCCATCTGTGTGGTCAATGCTTTACGAAACCATGATTACTTGATAACACTGCTAGTTCAAGTGACCATGAAACCAAGCAACAAATATATTCATTTATATTTCTATTTTGCAGCTAATGAATTTTCCTTTTATTTTATTTTACAACAGAAGTGTAATCCTATTGTATTTACCAGCTGTCAAGCATGCTGGGACATTGCAGAAAATTTCGTGAATGAAAAACAGTAATTCTGGCATTGTTCTCACATGAAGCAGACCCAGATCAGCAATGCTTACCTAAAAGACAACAGTAGCATCATGTTCATTAGGGAAGCTTATGGAAGTACTTACAACCATGAAAATGGCAACTTTTGTGCATCTATAGGTGGAATCAGTGTTCTAACTGAATGAGCTGGCAAATAAAAGCAAATACCATACTCTTGTTCAACAAAGGAACATAGGACACTGCCTATGAGTTGTGGCCCTTCCTCCTCATGGATATAGTACAGATTTGGTACATTTATGGAAAAGCTACACAACTGACAGCCATCCTTCAAAATTTGCACTTATCTGAATCATGAATGCAGTTCTTCAGCCAACAAATACATATTTTAGTGAAAAAACCATACAAAAATTCATTACATTGGGGGAAATTGGTTTGCAAAAATGTGTATACAGTGGTACCTCGGGTTACATACTCTTCAGGTTACATACACTTCAGGTTACAGACTCCGCTAACCCAGAAATAGTGCTTCAGGTTAAGAACTTTGCTTCAGGATAAGAACAGAAATCGGGCTCCAGTGGCGCGGCAGCAGCAGGAGGCCCCATTAGCTAAAGTGGTGCTTCAGGTTAAGAACAGTTTCAGGTTAAGTACAGACCTCCGGAACGAATTAAGTACTTAACCCAAGGTACCACTGTATTAGGTAAAAGTGCATACAAAAATGTGGGCAGCAGGAAAAATGTGCACTAAGAAGCTAATGAATTTTCACGACAACTTTTTTTTAAAATGCAAACTGCAGTGGAAATGTGAATAACTGGACTTAATACTAGAAAAATTAGAAGCTGAGGGAAACCAGAAACCAACTTCATCCATCCCTAATCACGAGAGCCAAATCAACTGATGTGCTGATTTGAAAGCAATGCCATGGAAATGGTGATGTGGACATCTGCAGGGAGTAAACCTATGCATCAATAGCTACTTGTGTGTAGACATCCTTCCTGTACACGCGAGCGCACAAACATCCCCCCCCCCATGCATGGACTTCAAGAGGAGGGGCAAGTACCTTGCTCATTGCATATAGATTAATGAATGAATGGATTTGATTAAACTCAGAAGTGAATGGAATGATCTTTAGAAAGTTTCTTCAAAACCAACGCACACCTCACCCAACTATGCGCAAAATGCATAGCAAAATTTGGAGAAGTGCAAATTTTGATGGGTGATGGGTGTCCATATATTGTTTTGGAAAGTGCAGATTACATAATATCTAGCTTGGTCCTAAGTAACAGAAGGAAGAAGAGAAGGAGAGGGAAAGTGGGAAATGTACCCTCCTCTGCACTTTTGACAGCAGTGCTGCTACTGTCAGAACAGAACCCTGGAAAGGAGGGTGAGAACAGGGGTGTCGCAAGGGGGTGCGGTCTGCCCCGGGTGTCATGCCTGAGGGGGGGTGACAACCCCCCCTGGGCAGATCGGAGTGGCGGCGCTTGCACTCCCGGCAGGCAGATTTTTGCGATTGGTGCAATTGTCATCATGTACCACCTGTCCTTGCTACGCCTCTGGGTGATAAGGCATGTTTTGAGGTTGAGGTGGCAGAAAGATGCAGGAGGGTTGCAGGCACAGACTGGGGGGGGGGACATCTTTCCAAGCCCTTGGACTGGATTGGGATGATTATTATTTAGGTCCTTAATGATCCCGCTCCCTTGAAAGTCCAGAATATCTCCAGGCCACTCTAGGAAGAACATTGGCGATTCAAGCCATGTTCAAATATATAAAAGGATGTCACATAGAGGAGGGAGAAAGGTTGTTTTCTGCTGCTCCAGAGAAGCGGACCAAGAGCAATGGTTCCAAACTACAAGATTCCACCTAAACATTAGGAAGAACTTCCTGACAGTAAGAGCTGTTCGACAGTGGAATTTGCTGCCAAGGAGTGTGGTGGAGTCTCCTTCTTTGGAGGTCTTTAAGCAGAGGCTTGACAACCATATGTCAGGAGTGCTCTGATGGTGTTTCCTGCTTGGCAGGGGGTTGGACTCGATGGCCCTTGTGGTCTCTTCCAACTCTATGATTCTATGATTCTAACCCATCTCTAAAATGCACTTACAAGGCATCTGGCTTTGGCTGCCTAGTCAGCTTAATGCTGACTCTCCAGAATACAGAGGAACATTATGAGCCAGACAAATTCACGCCCTGAGCCAAGTGATTATGAATTACAGTGATACAGTTAATTAAAAGATGCCATTGTACAATTGGATGAGCTTACAGATGGGTGGTTTGTCGTGGAAAAAAGTTACCTCTCCATGAATATGCATATACTGCAAGAATGCAGATTATTTTTCCCCCTGCATCCTCACACCATTCCAACTAGTTTTGCAGCAAGCCACCTCCTGTCTTCTTGCCCTGTCCTGCAATATCACTTTTTTATATATCAAGAAAGATCTGAAACACTAAACCACTTGAAATTTTGGTAAAAGCATTGTGGGTTTTGATAAAGCAGCTTTACGTTTCAGAACAGCAGTCATAACTGACAGATCTGTGGAATAACTCCCTCTAATAATGAAGTCGGATGATGAGTGCCGACAGCACTGGAGCCAAAGGGGGGCCTCTGAGAAACAGGTGGGAGGTATCAGCATGCTGAAAGGAACCCCAAAGTTTGCAAGAAGCAGTAAAAATAATAATCTGCATGAGTAAAAATACCTAAGGGGGCGTAAAAAGAAAAACCAGCCCAATGAAGATTGAGTGTGGTCAGTAATGGCAGAATATAATGTGTCTGTTGGAGAGGGTGCAAAAGGGTTAAGGTGAATCGAATGGAGTATCATGGAAAGAGGCATGGCTGGCTGGACTTAGTTTGAGCATTTCATGCTGCAACATTTTGTTGCGCTTCTGACTTGTTTCACCTAAATTTTGCTGTTTCAATGAACAAACCCCAGCCTAGGCCAAATTCTGAAAATAAGAACAACATTGCATCTTTATATGACCAATATTTCTTTCACTTGTATATAATTAACTTTTTAATTACCTTAAATAACTTTTTCAGAGCTTTAATTATGCATTTCATTCAGATGTATATTGGCTATAGTGTACAACAGAAGAAGGAATGGTGGTCCGTAGCAAAAGGCACAGTAACTCTGCTTTATGTTCATGTCACCAAGTAAATCAAATGTGGCAGGGCTAGTAAGTCTGGAAGTTTTCAGTGCCAGGGAGGTTGCCTTGCAGGATTTTCTCTCTCTCCCTCTCCCTCTCCCTCTCTCTGGATCTCAGTGGCTCCATTCCCCAATTCTGTGTGAATCCCATAGGCTCTTAAACAACAGCCTTAAACTTGGTGGAGCTGTGAAGATTGTGAAAATGGCCAGCAGCCCTCACAGAGGCATTGCAAAGGTATTCTCCTAGAAGAAAGGGTGATCACAATGGGCAAGTGTGATATAGCCTGGAAGGAACTGGAATCTGAGCAACCAACAGTGTAGGCCAATACATGACTATTCAGATGTAACACCCCCTATTGAGTTCAATAGCTGTGTTAGGTTTTAATGGGATACTGCTATGATCTTGGGGAGGGGGGCACTTGTTTGTCAGGAAAGTGGTCTATAAATTGTCATTCAGCCGTGCTTGGATTGCAAAGGGACCAGAGGTGTCCAGAGACACCGTCCAGAGGAAGGGGGTGTGGTGGGCGTGGGCCGCCCCAGGTGGTCATGTTCATTAATTTCAATAAGTCTGCTCGGCATAAAGCTTAGTTGAATAAATCGGGTTCTTCTCCCAGAGAGCACGTTTTGCGGTGAGGTCACCACAACTGACTCTCTGTTGCTGGGGTGGGTAAGTTTGGATTGCCACAGCTACCCAATTGGTCCCTCGGAAGCATGGGACTTGTTCCGGCCAATGGGGTTGCAGAAATTGCTTCCAAGGGACAGATATATACCGCTGCATGTTGCGTTGTGATTCCTCTGTTTTGCTTCATCCACCCGCCCACCCTCCCTATATTTAGGGTCCACGTTGACCCTGCTATACCACCGTGGGTCGTCTGCTTTGGGGGCAGGGGCCCAGTAGGAATTTTTCCCACTTGGCTGATTGGCTGGTGCCTTTTGGGTTTTGCCTACTGTGTAGCAAATTGTAAGGTTTGCAGTTAGGCATTGGTTTATGTGTGTGGAGGGGACGAGGTGTGGCTGCGACCTGTCCCTCCAATGGTTGCTGCGTAGGTATTCCATTAAAGGAAGCCAGGGGTTCGCCATGCATTCGTCCGACCCCTGAATGCAGGATAGGGCCATGCAAGAGCCCCTGGGAGCATTCTGGGTGTGATCTTAGGAATCTGCACTCATCCTGATCAATCTCCCAGGGAGCTTGACGGACCTCTACAACTGGCAATTGTCAGTTCTGTTCCTGTCCTAGACGGTCTGGGACAGGTTCAGATAGTCTGAACCAATGCCTAAGCAAACCAATCACAGTCTGTAATCAAAAAAGTTGTGGCCGAAATTGTGCCAAACCTCAAACTAAAATTTGAGTCATGTCTGAATTTATTTCTAGGCAGTTTTGGTGATCTTAACATGCAATACCCATACACTTAACATTAAGGAACAGAGTGTCGTTCAGATCATGCTCAGACCCAGGAATTTGTTTTTTGTTTAAGGATCAAAATTTACAGTCCTTTTACAGAAAAATCCACTTCTGCCTCCCCCCGCCCCCAAGTTTTCTTGATTTCAGCAAGGGTGGTGGGGGGCGGGCTTTTAGTTGTTGCTCTTCTCATGCAGTCAAGAATCAGAACCTCTTGGTGCTAATCCCCCCAGAAAACACGTCAAGGGATTTTTGAAGCGGGGGAAACTGGGTTCAAACTCATTTCACCTTTAGTATGCACACTTATTTGGGAAATAACCCCACTAAATAACAGGGGACTTACATGTCATTTTAATTTTGTTGCATTTGTTTTTGCTTTAAAGACACTGAAAAAAATATGTTTCCAAACACTTTGAATTCCTTCCTCTCTGGATAGCCCCACACCTTTAATTATCAATTCCATTCATAATACGCAATTACAGAAAATGCAAAATGAGCTCATTTGCTGTTTTGTTTTTGTTTTTTTTTACTTTTCTCTGCAAGCCAGATTAATGTATCATCATTTGAATGCTGCATTATTAAAGAGCACACTTCAAACAAATGAATTATGCATTTGTATCCATTTACTTGTCCTAGTGAGGTTTAAATTAACAATTAAAATGAGAAATACTGCAATGGAATTAAAGCTCTATTTGAAGCGTGCAATGACACTTAACTTTTCATCTTGTAAAACAGCATACTGTGTTTCTAATCACTTTCGAGAGAAAAAGGACATGGTATGATCATGGCTTTAATCCTGAAACACTTACTTCGAAGAAAGTCAATTGGTTTAAGTAGAACCACTTTGGAGTGCATGATTTGATAATCTCGCAGCCAGATCAGCAGCACATTTAAAATGAAGTGCTTGGATTTAAGCCTACTTAGACCTTTGTGATACAAGAGGATTAAATAATCTTCTGCTCTGCCTTGTTTGACCAGGATGTGGACCAGGGGGAAGCTAATTTGTATAGACATAGTCAATTTACTTATATACCATATTTCCCACTCATAGATTTATGCTCCAAGTGGTTTACAGGGAATCTAAACAGCAGTTTATGACTATTAAAGAAGCAGAAGTGGCTGAAAGGGCCTGGGGCTGAAGGTATTGGGGGGGAGAGAGATTTCTACCAACACACAAGCTGAACAGAGTTACCTTGTCAAATTTCTTCAGAGGCGGAGCTAAGCACAGTGGAGCAGAGCCACCACACTGGCTTTCTGCCAGTGGAGTTCCTACTGCTTACTGGGAGGGGTGATGTAAATCCAGTGTTACTGCTGGTGTGCTCACAGTGACCTATCCACTGCCTCATGCTTCCCTGTCTCCCTACCAGTGAATAAATTTATTTATTCAATTTATAATGGCTCAGGACCACAATACCTCAAGGACAGCCTCTTTCCATATGAACCTACCCGGACCCTGAGATCATCTTCTGAGGCCCTTCTTTGTGTGCCTCCTCCTCCAGAGGTTCGGACAGTGGCAACACGAAAACGGGCCTTTTCTGCAATGGCTCCCCATCTGTGGAATGCTCTCCCCAGGGAATTTTGCCTGGCGCCTTCATTATACACCTTCAGGTGCCAAGCAAAAATGTTTCTTTTTAACCAGGCCTTTGGTTGACTTGATTGACATCCTATACCCTTTTAAAATGTGGCTCTTTTGAGGGGGGGTGTTACTGGGTTATTGTTATTGTTTTTATTTTATATTTTGTGATCTTTTCTGTGAACCTCTGGGTATAGGGTGGTGTATAAAAGAAAGAAATAAAATCCTGCCCTTCTTCCCAAAGGAGCCTAGGATGGCAATGATTTGGCAGTCAGGAAGATAGACTAACTATATGACTCTGCAATCCCTTTGACCACATTTGCACTCTTCAGGCAAGTAGCATCTGAACAGGGCTTATATGTGATAAGAAATTGGGGTGGGCTGCTTCTGTTAGCAATTCCTTAAAAAATTGGTTCATATGATAAGAAATATCTGATAAGAAGTGTTCTAAACTCTCTGCATTGAGAGGTGAACAACAGTGTAAGATATCCAATGTAAGATTGGTTCCTACTCATCGCCACTAATGCAGAGATTTCTCTTTGAGGTTGTATCCATATGAGAGCATGTTTTAAAACGATGTTTTCAAGTTAGACTAAACTGAGTGTGGAAGGTGAAAGTCAGTCACTGGAGCCTAGAGAAGACAGCAACTTGAGCTACTTTTTAGTGAATTCCAGAACTCCCGTTGGACTCAATTAGAACAATTGAAAGAAAACTGTTAATTTCAATCACCTGGTGACCGCTGCTGCTGCAGTCAGTCATAGTTCGGGCATCCAGCTTTTACGCCTGCAAGCGGGAGATTGCTTTGTGCTAAAGGATCTTTTCCCCACTAAATCATTAGCAGGAACGTATTATTTATCAGTTATTACTGACAATTTTGAGTGTCTCGGGTTTCTTTACGATGAAAGCCAAAGTACGCCGGTAGCCCAAAGAACGTCTAAAATTTCAGACGCACGCACACATGTTTGAATGATGAAAACGTTCGCAAAAATGCTCTAAGAAAACAAGTGATAAACACATTAAAATACAATAGAGCAGTGGACCAAGGAATGCCAAAGAATTTGATGAGCTGAAATTATATTAGATGCCTGTGATTAACATCATAACATATTTTCCACTCCCTGATTCAGAGAAAAGAAAGGCTTTGTTTAGATCTTCTCCATATAATGGAGAAATGTGGCCTAGGACTTTAGCTCTACTTGTCAGCAATGCAGTCTCACCCACCAACACCCAATTCTTCATGTATTCATTTTATGTGTGAAGATCTCAACAGGGCGATATCAGCTTATAACAGTATACATTACTGTTCAATACAGTCTGTGCGTCTTCTTCTTGGGCGATCACTTGTAGCCAAGTAAGATTGTCTTCCATAAACACAGTTTTAACAATGAGTCCGTAGGTGACTGTGGAGGCCAATTCTGGATCCACACGTCCTTCCACAGTGGGGACACTGGTTTCCAGGCGGGAGTTGATCACAGTGTGGATTTGCCAAACATGCCTTCCTCTTAGCACGTTTCTCCCTTGCGTCCTGAGTTTGAGTGTCTTCAAAGTCCATGACACCTTTGGTAAAGGCTGTTCTCCAACTGGAGTGCTCGCGGGCCAGTGTTTCCCAGTTGTCGGTGTTTATACTACATTTTTGTGTCTATTAACTGTCCACATGGATCTGACCATTTTTAACATGCCTTTCATAGAATCACAGAATTGTAGAGTTGGAAGGGACATCAAGGGTCACCTAGTCAAAACACTCAGCAATGCAGAATCAGTGATGTAGCATGGCGGTTCACACAGACAGTTGCCCTGGGCCCAAAATTGTTAGGGATGCGAAATGTTAACACCCAGTGCTGCCTCAATACAGCTGCATACTTCTGTCATAGGGCTCCACTGAAAATGGCTTCCCCATGCGAACCAGGAAGTAGCCTTTCCAAACAACGGAACAATTTTTCTTTTCTAATAATAATAATAATTTATTATTTATACCCTGCCCATCTGGCTGGGTTTCCCCAGCCACTCTGGGCGGCTTCCAGCAGAATATTAAAATACAATGATTCTTCAAATATTAAAAGCTTCCCTGAACAGGGCTGCCTTCAGATGTCTTCTAAAGGTTTGGTAGTTATTTTTCTCTTTGACATCTGATGGGAGGGTGTTCCACAGGGCGGGAGCCACTACCATGAAGGCCCTCTACCTGGTTCCCTGTAACTTTGCTTCTCGCAGTGAGGGAACCGCCAGAAGGCCCTCAGAGCTGGACCTCAGTGTCCGGGCAGATCTCTGCAGCTGCAATCTCCTGGGTGATGCAGACACTGGTAGGCAGTTGAATGCATGTGTGTAATACATCCATTTCTTTCCCTCCCACCCCTCCTCCAAGTGGCCCCGGCTACTGGCAAGCCACGCTATGCCACTGATCACAGATGGCTATCTAACCTCTGTTTAAAAATCTCCAGCGAAGAAGAGTCTGCTGAACAGCTCTTACTGTCAGAAAGTACTTCCTATTGTTTAATTGGAATCTACCTTCTTGTAATTTAAATCCATTGGTTCTGGCTATCATATCACCTCTCAGGCTACAAGATGGCTGTCTTCTGCTTCCAGGCTTCCCATACACATTTGTTTGGCCACTGTGAAAACACAATGCTAGCCCAGATGGGCATTTGGTCTGTTCTAGCAGGGCTTTTCTCATGTTATTGTGCTATGCATTATACTCAACAGTGGGTGGCCAACGACACAGCCATTTTTAATGGCAGCAGTCATTTTGAATTTTCCAAAATTCGGAAAACATCCCAGAATGGGTTTCTTGAGAAAAGCCACTCTGATCCATTTTAACCACCGAATAATTTCACCTCTCCTATGGAAGCTTAGCAAAAATAGAAATAGTAATTTCAAGATGGATGAAATGCCTGGAAATTTTTCTTTTTAAATTTGGTGCCATCCTAGCAAGAATCTTCCATGCCCCTATTAAATTTTGCTTTAGACAAAATTCAGTGATAACTCAAGTCACTAGAAGTGTCAAAAGAAAAAGAAAAAGACAGGATTATGTACTTCGGCTTTATTTTGGATTTTCTTTCCAAACGCAACCAAAAATGTAACAAAGAAATATGTAAGATGTGAAACGGCTACGACATTCAGCTCTCCATGAATGGCTCTTTAATTTAAATTTTTACAAGGACACTGTTAGCAAGAAAGAAATGCTAGCTGGAAATCGCCTCCCCTCTCCCCACCTCTTTTCCCCTCAGTAAATGAAGACAGGATGAACAGCTAAAATTACTAATTGGTTTACTGATCAGTTGTACTTTGTTCGATTGATTTGCAATTAATTCTGGTTTGTGGTGCACAGAAGAAGAAGCTTGGCGCCAACCTTCGAGGCGGCTGATACTCAATACCCACCAAGAGAGCTGTGGGATGAAATATCAATAATCAGTTTTGAAGCACATCCTTAAGACATTGAGACCATGTCTTCTGCATTTGTCAGAATGCTCTGGAAGCATGAAATAAGGTAGCTTGGGCCTATTATCGGTATATATGCATATATATCAGTCAAATAAATGATCCAGAATAAAGTAGATATATTTACATTCAAAGGGTCTGGTTGCCTGTAAAAAGTACCAATTGCTATGCCAATCTTTTAACTGCTTATAATATTATAGTTAATTAATATCTATGTTGCAACTAGTGATAGCTATTTTGTTTTCAGGGCCAAATATAACTAACATTACCATAAGGATTTAGAAGAAACATTGGGTTGGATCCTGATTGGACTGACCCTGAATGGAATGACTTCTACCGTTTGTGGAGGAAGCTGGGATCTAGGAGAGGAATGGAGCAGAGAAGAAGTTTCTGCTTATTCCTCCTCCTTTTGGCAGTCCAAAAGGCCACATCCTACACCATTTTAGAGGGTCCCCTGAGCCTCTGAAATAGCTTGTGGAGGGCACAGGAGGCTGAAGGGGAAAGGGGGACTTCACACACACACACACACACACACACACACACACACACACACACAGAAGCCTCCTTGACCCCTTTTTCTAGCATAAGCTGATCCCTGCTGAGCACAACTCTGGATCCAACCCATTGTTCACCAAATGCTTTGAAAGCACCATAACCCAATTTCCCTGGAGCTTTAGACCTAGGGGGAATTTTAAATACGTTACAATATCTGTTCATCTGGACTAAGATTAATTTGGGGGATGTTCCTCTTCGTCCTGAACACTCCCTGAAATAACCACTGCTGTCTCCACTCAACAAGACTCTTAGCTGGGATTGTAAGCTAGAAGACAAGGGAGGCCATGCTGGTGTCTTCAGCAAAAACAGGTACCTCTGTGATATAACCAGTGCCTTTTTCTGGGGTACTCAAGGGTACCCACAGTACTGCTATCTCTTTTTTTCTAGAAGAAAAGCACTGGATATAACAGCGACATTGGGAGATATTCATGTGGTCTTGCTTGTCTTCTAGCTCCCAACCATTTTTTCCTTGAAAAGGATGTGCATTAGTGGAAACCATACTCTGCTCACTGACATAACAGAGAGGAGGATCTCAACTAATGCAATATGCTTTGCAAGCAAAAGGTCTAGATTCAATACCCAACATCTTAGGAAGACCTGGGGGCAATTATTGTCTGAAACCCTGGAAAGCCCTTGCCAGTCAAGGTAAACAGTGCTATGCTAGGTGGAACAATGGCATCTTCCAATATTCCTAACTGATGATAAGCCTTCTTCCATTCCCAATTTTAAAAGTGGCATTCAAATTTATTTTAAATATGAATGAAAATATATATTGAAAAAACTGTGTTAAACTCCTCTGGAAGAAGGCACAGATGCAAAATATTTAGAAAGGGGGCTGCTATGGAATCTTAATCTCAAATGAAGAGAGTTCTAATTGGGGGGAAGTGGCTAATAATGTCTCAGCTTGTTCATATGCTCATGATGCTCTCAAAAACAGATATCTATTAAATTTGTTCCCAGTGTTTAGGAGACACTTTTGCCAGGAAGGATTTGTTTGAAAATTAGCGTTGACCTTGGTAGGAGCAGGTTGCACAAAGCAGAAGGGAAACAACGACCAACTATTCACAGAGGCCACAGTTTGAACCTTTAATAAATAAAACAGCTGATTAATGCTATTGAAGAACTGTGATAAGAAAAACCAACCTGGGACTCCATGCCATTCAAGACCTCGTATTTTCACTGTAAAATGTGATCTGGTTTCAGACTGTGAATGAGTCTCAAGCTGCATGTTCGTAGATGCATTAGAGATACTGTAATAGTTGCAGATCATTCCCGTGAGAAAGGCGTGCAAGGTTTAGTGACTCCAGTGTCAAAGAGCTATCTGTCACAGATGTCCATTTATCTAACTGAGCCCCCTTTGATGCTACTATACTTTCCCCATTCTCTTGACCAATATCTTTTGCATCTACAATGTGCTAGTAGGAGAGCAAATAGGGTGGTAGAGGAGAGAGAGAAAACTCTTGGGGCGTGTGTGTGTGTGTGTGTGTGTGTGTGTGTGTGACGAGACAGAATAAAGATCTCTGTAGCCTTTTGTCTTAAAAGCTAAAACAGGAAGCTTAACTACCTGACAGCTGACTTCAAATTAAGCAGAATCCTTATGGGATTATTTGAAATTTTACTGTATAATCCATCCAAGATTTCACATGTTTCATGTGTCATTAGCCCTGTATCCTGTCAGCCTGTCTAAGCAATCTATAGATGTGCTGTCAGATAGGAGGGGAAATAGCTGCACATTTGCACTGTTCAGAGTCAGTGCTTTGGTGACCCTTTTGATTAGAAAACAATACAGAGTGATGGTGAAATGGTGTCTGAGAGACAGAGTGTTAACACCAGGCTTCGTTATAAAAACACCCCAGATCTCAGCAGATCTATTTTGTATGGGGTTTTTTTGTTATGCAAAAGGTTCTGAAAAGCAGCAAAATAGAAGTAGTTTTCTTGCCCTGATAAAGAAATCTGATGTGTGCAAGTCTATATGTGTTTGGCTTTTCGAACCCAAATGGTTTCAGGTAATGAGACAGCCAGGGTAACATGTCTGTTTCTACTCTAGCATAATGCACAAAAAAGCATTCGTGAAAATTCAAGAAGTCATCCGCAAAGCAGGGAAGACACTGGTTACGCAAATCACACATACCACAGCACCTAATGACTTCATGGATATGAAGGTTGTTGTTGTATGTTGTACATGGGTACAGAATGGATTGTGAGCCTCTCCTGCCAAAATATGGCTAACAGTGGTTTCCTCATGGAAAACCAGCCCTGGGTGGTGTGTGGGAATGTACAGCCCCCTTTTAACAAGGCCTGGTCTACACAGGATACAAAGAAAAACAGACAGAACGCTCCTTTTGGTGTGTTTAATTTATGGTAATGTTTAGCAAATGATTCACCATTGTCAAAGATGCAGATTTTAACAACCAAATCTAAACACATGAAATTCAACGTGGGACTTGTTTATTAGTGTCCTGCTCTTCCCCTAGAGAGCTTGGAGGGGTACAATGTGTGCCCATTTTGAGACAAGTCAAGTGGGATTCAATTGCTGCATAATTAAATAAACTGAAGAAGCCCAGTACTGAAACAATTACATCACATCCACTATTGATAAGATTTGAATGCCATTGGCTAGGATTATATAACAATTGTTTTTACCATAATGCAGTGGGATTTATTATTCTATTCCTAATGATAAAATTACTACTACCACTAAAACAACCTGTGATGAATCGTAGTGGAACTGGGACTCTTGGAAAGTTAAATGTTTATTCACTTCCATGCGCCTTCTACAAAACTCCAGGTTCTCCAGAACGTGTGATGAGCCTGCAACACAACGCTAGGGGGAATAAACCCAACCAAAGCTTTTAAATCTCTATCGATTGTGTCTGTATTAGTAAAATTTATGGGTTTGACACATTGTAAGGTATACACTCAGGAAAGTACTTTTCATATAAATCTTCTGTTTTCCAGCTGCCTCTTTCACTTTATTTTCCAGCTAAGTTCGCAAAGGCAAGCAAAGGGCAAATGACTCTTCCAAATGCTAGCTCCATTAGTCACTGTAATCACCAAGGGTACCTGGGCCCTGTGTTGATCCTAGACAGAAGGACTTCACTTCTTCATTTTTTAGATGGCTTTAAACCTTGACCTCCATGTGTGTTTTTCTGTCATTCAACCCCATGATGTCACTGAGACATCTTCACACAATAGGATTGACTTTAATTAATATTTTGGAGCTGCTACTGTTCTTCTGTAAGGAATTTCTTAAAGGGTTAAAAAATACACATGCCTTTGTTTCTGATTGCCTAACATAGAGTTGGCAAACATGACTTACAGAATCATAGCTGGAAGGGAACCCAGGAGCCATCTATTCCAACCCACCTGCAATGCAGGAATCACAGTTTAAGAATCCCTGACAGATTACCATCCAGGCTTTGTTTAAAGGTAAAGGGACCCCTGACCATTAGGTCCAGTCGTGACCGACTCTGGGGTTGCAGCGCTCATCTTGCTTTATTGGCTGAGGGAGCTGGCATACAGCTTCCAGATCATGTGGCCAGCATGAGTAAGCCACTTCTGGTGAACCAGAACAGCGCACGGAAACGCCGTTTACCTTCCTGTCGGAGCGGTACCTATTTATCTATTTGCACTTTGATGTGCTTTTGAACTGCTAGGTTGGCAGGAGCAGGGACCGAGCAACGGGAGCTCAGTCCCTCGCGGAGATTCAAACCACCAACCTTCTGATCAGCAAGCCCTAGGCTCTGTGGTTTAACCCACAGCACCACCCATGTCCCTTTAGAAACCTTTGTTTATAAACCTCAAATAGAGGAGTGCCATTGTTGTTGAGGTGAGGGGTTGCTGTAGAAAGACCTTGCAGGAGGCTTTGGGATTGAAACTCTGGATGCAGCAAGATCTATGGAAGTCAGGGATCATGGGAAATCTGATTCCTAATAGTCCTGGATGCTACTACAGAGATCCATGCTTCTTTAAGCCTTGTCTTATCCTGAAAGAGTTCAAGGGTTTTTTTTTTTTGCAGGGTATTCAAGAAGCTGGACTTCCTTTTCTTCTGCCCAAGACATCTGAGAAACTTAGTTATGGGGAGAGAGAAGACAGAAGTGGTGGTTGTGGTTTGATGTGTTCCATGTCCTGGAGGGGAATGACTTTTCATGCTGGCAACTGGACAGGGAATTTAAATCCCAGCATCCCGGGGGGGGGGGTGCGGAACATAATGCTACACATCCCTTTCAAATAATACCGAGAAATGTGAAGCCCTTTCAACATTTTAGGTGTTGTATAAATAATGGTGATCATCATCACCATCATCCATTGACAATGGAACTCACCACTCGGGAAATCAGGATGAAGGTCTGCAGAGCATTCGCTACATTTCAGTGAAATACAAAATATATATTTTACAGTGTGGATATTCAGAGAAAGAGAGAAAGAAGTGTCTGATAAAATTTGGTCGTAAATGAGCACGCTTTTCCTATTTCCTTATTCCGTGTGTTGTTGTTTTTTCTTAAACAAAGATTTATAATGATTGATAAACAAATTGCCTGGTGGAAATCGTTAGCTGAGGCTGCCTTGCACTGATTTACTACTGAGGGTTGCATTGACCTGTCTAATGATCCTAAACCTTTGTGTCAAAAGTTCTTTCTAATACTTAACTATGTGTGTCTAATAAATCCACAGCGTTAATAAAGGGGCTTTATTTTCAGTATTGATACAAGTATGGATTTATTTATTCCAAATTGCTCATCAGGGGGAAACATTTCATTGGAAAAAAATACCCCTGGAAAGCACTTCATTAAAATCAAGGTGTCATCTTTAAACAAATCTTTAGGCATCCCACCATGAAAAGAAATTGAGAGTACGCGTACATACACAATGATGTGGTTGGTGGAAGGATATTGTTCAATAATTGGGTATGTGAGAATTAGTTTTGTGCACTGCCAATATGTAGGTGAATGGTTTTAGCGATTATATTATGTATAGTAAATATTTTTGTAGTAAATATGAAATGTTATGATATATAGTACTTAGGTTGCATTTTGAGGTGTCAATATATTTTTAACATGTTATGTTTTGTTTTGTGGATAGTAGTTCTTTTATTCATGTACATTGTTTTGAGATATTTATTTAATTATGTTACTTACAATGTGGAAGTGGTAGTGGTGGTAATAGTTGCATTGTTTGGTTTTGACTGTGGAATTTATATTGTATCTCATATTATTTTTTTGTTGGGATTTTTAAGAGATTTCTTTGGAGTATAAAGTAACTAAGTAAATGATAAGTAGTAGCATCTACTGCAGAATCATATAAAGCTTTTAACAACTTGGGGCTAGTTTACCTATATATGCCCACTAGACCAGTTTGATTTGTGGAACTGGCACTGCTATAGGTGCCACCTAATACCTATTTGACATTTGTAAGAAACTGATATTTTACAGCAGCAGCACATAGACTTTGGAACTCCCTGCTTTTGATACCAGACAGGTACCTTCACTGTACTCTTTTCAACACCTGCTAACAACATTTCTGTTTATACAGGCCTATCCAGATATGTAGAATGTTAATGTGTGTTTTAAGTTTATCTCTGATTTTAATTTTCATATTTAATTTTAGATTTCATATCATTTATTTGTCTTTGTATTTTGACTTGTAAACTGCCTTGGCAGAAAGGTGGAATATAAATGCAGTCAATAAATATGTCCAACCCCTGTTTCATTAAATTGCTCCTTTGAAAGCAACATTGCATTTTTTTTAATGAGTGTTTCATCCCTTAACTTTCTAGGACTTAGTTCCTTTAATTTAGGTCCAGTGGAACAGATTTTCCTTTCCATCAAAGTCTGGAGTAATGCTACTAAAAAATAAATGGCCACTGTTCCTTCTTGTTGTTAATATCATTCCCTGACTCTAGGAAAGAGAGGTGTGAGATCTTCAGAGTTTGTACCTCTCAGTTGCAAAAATGGAGAAGATGATGATGATGATGAAGAAGAACAGGAATAGGAAATGCACCCTTATTGTTCGACTCTACTTCTTTAATAAGACACTTCTTCAAAGACCTTTGGAGCAGCATTGCTGCTTTATCACCTAATTAGAGAACACCACCTAACACCATCAAAGGAGATGGCATATTGTGGTCTGAACAGATTTGTGCTATATAGGAAGGTAGATCCTAATTCACAGACAAACAGAAGTTATCTTCAAAGCCATTGTTGTTGTTGTTGTTATAATTTTATCATTTGTACCCAGCCATCTAACTGGGTTGCCCCAGCCACTCAGGGCAGCTTCCAACAAAATATAAATAGTCAAATATTAAAACTTCCCGATACAGGGCTGCCTTCAGATGTCTATGGAAAGTCATATAATTGTTTATCTCTTTGACATATGATGGGAGGTTATTCCACAGAGCAGGTACCACTACCAAGAAGTCCCTCTACCCAACGGCATGCTCCTGAGGTGGGTGTGGTGCAGAGGGAGCCCTCCCAGGAGTGGGATAGCCGCTCAGGTGCCCAGAGAGGCACATGCACCCTCAGCTGGGGGGCGGAGTGAGACACCTACAGTGACAGAGCAAGATGCCTATGGCGGACATTCGGCGCGCTGCCCACCAGCGACTCTCAAGCCTTCCCCAAACTGTCAAAACAAAGGGGGAAGGAGGGAATGCCAACAGCAAAGTGGCACAGCTCTCTCCCTATGCTGGTCCCATGGGTTACCCGAGAGGCAAGTCTGGTCCGTGGTCAAAGCTGCAATGTGGAGGCAGTACGTAGTAGCTGAAGTTGGGTGTAGGGCAGGGAGTCGGGTCAAGTCAGGAACAGACATGCAAGCAGGGAGCCAGGGCGGGTCAGGAGCTCTGGCAGCAAAGCAGGACAGGGTTCAGGCAGTAACTAGCAACCAACAATGTTGCTCCTGCAACTTGGGACTGGGGCTGGCCGGCTTTTATCTGCTCCGAGGCATAGGGTGGCCCCGACCCTCTGGTGACTTGCCTCTCCTGGCCTGGAAGCGAGCACTCCTCCTGCAGGAACTTAGTTCCCTCCGCCTCTCTGCCCTGAACCTCTGCAGCTCAGGAGAGGCTGAAGGGTTACCAGACCCAGAGGCCACCCCTGACGGGGCTGAGAGTGGAGCACCTGCAGGCAATGGGTCCTCCATCCCTCAGGAGCCAGAGCAGACTCAACTGATGTCCTGCCTGAGGATCCAGCACAGGTGCGGACCCTTCGGGCTCATCCCCCAGCCCCGGCTCAACTTGTTCTGGAGGCGGGGAATCCTGTGCAAGCTGGGATCCCTTAGGTTCAGCATCCAAGTCCAAATCCCAGGCCATCACACTCCCATACCCTGACTGTGGGAGGGCGGTGTGCTGAATGTCACCCCCCTCAGTGAGGGCACCCAAGGCGATTCACCCCCCCTTTCCTACACCCCTGCCTCTAGCTGGGTCCATGTAACTTAACTTGCAGTCAAGGAAACAACAGGAGGCCTTTGCGGTTGAACAATGCAGGGGGAGATGGTCCTTCAGGTATACAAGGCCATGGCAAGTGAAGTTACGTGGAACCAGGTAGAGGCAGGGCTGTAGGAAGGGGGGCGGGGTTGGGAGTCACAGGCAGGTGGCACGCCAAATGTCCGCCATTTGTGGCTCGCTCTGCCCCCGTGGGCGGCTCACTTCAAGTTAAACGCTATCCCCAACTCCTCGAACGATTCCATCAACAGTGTCTCCAAAACATTTTACCCATCACTTGGGAAGACAGGTGAACTAATGCCAGTGTACTGAAAGAAGCAAAGATCACCAGTGTCGAAACTATGATTCTTCAACATAAACTTCATTGGACTGGTCCTGTTGTGTGGATGCCTGATTATTGTCTTCCAAAGCAACTACTCTATTCCAAACTTAAAAATGGAAAGCGTAATGCTGGCGGTCAGCAAAAGAGGTTTAAAGACTATCTCAAGGCAAATTTTTAAAAATGTAGTATAAACACCAACAATTGGGAAACACTGGCCTGCGAGCACTCCTACTGGAGAACAGCCTTTACCAAAGGTGTCATGGGCTTTGAAGACACTTGAACTTGACACGAGGGAGAAACACGCTAAGAGGAAGTCCCGCTTGGCAAATCCACACCGTGATCAACTCCCGCCCAGAAACCTATGTCCCCATTGTGGAAGGACATGTGGATCCAGATTTGGCCTCCACAGTCACTTACGGACTCATTGTTAAAACGGTGTTTATGGAACACAATCTTACTCAGCTACGAGTAATCACAGAAGGAGGAGGAGGAGCCTTCAAAACAAAAATGGCTGAGAACATTTTGGGATACTCTTTTATTAGTAAAATGGACTGAATACTGCAAACCCCCCCCCAATGTGTTTGACCATGTTAATGAAACATGGAGCCCCATAGTTGTTCATATGAAGAATTCTATGTCACTTTGTATCCATCAATTCGAATACTACAGGTTCATATGCTACCTAGAGTAAATGCTATTTTATCTTACAGGACTGTTATTTTTACTTGGTGGTCATTTTTACTTTTGCATGCTTTGATGCTTACATTCAGCAAGCACTGATAAAACATTGTGTTCTACATCTGCCTCCCGAAAGGTTAATGCCAGAGGAGAAGGGGAATGGCATTCCTCTCTATCCATGATACAAATAACTGAGTCACAATGTGTGTTTTTGTTTTTGTTTTTTTTATTTCCTACTTGAGGCTATAGCACATGCTATGTTTTTAGTCAGGGATAGCCTATTAAGCTGCTAATTTATCTACTGTTGCGAAGGCTGCACTATAAATAATAGAGCAGTGATCCATAACCACCTTCTCTGTAACAGTCCAGTGTCCACTACAGCTATTATGAGAGAAAGGTTGGTTGCTAGGTGCCAAAATGCTCCTTTCCTATTTCGGAACTGCTACAGTTTTGTCTCCCTGCTAAGATAACAAAAGTGTAATTAGAGATTAATCAAGAGCTACATTAGTGGCACAGTTTCCTGCAGGCTGACTTCTGTCACTCACCAGCGGTAAAGTGCATCTGCCTATGTTTACCAGTTCTTGGGAGGTTTTCTAAATTTATTGTCTTATTTACATGGATAGTCGCAGAAAAGGTTGTCAAATCACAAGGGGAGGTAAAATGCATATAATTAGCCGTTCTCTAAATTGGTTGAACTTTGCACATTACAAAAATTCAGCGGGAACAGACTTGTTGCACATTGCAGATCTGGGGAGAACATAGTCATGTAGAGTGACTGCAGCGCTTTCCAGAATTCCTGTCAAAGATTCTGAAATGTTAGCCATAAGTCTTTGGTGATAGAATATGTCAGGATCACACCACCAACGTGGGGAGTAACATTTCCGCTCTTTCCTGACCTTCCCCATCCTGGCCCCTAAAAGAGCATGAACAAATCTGTTGATTTCAGTTTCTCTCGGTTTCTCACTTTTCCTGATTTAAATTCAGATCTCCATGTCAGTATGCATTTAAAACAAAAACAAAAAAAATGAAAAATTCAACAAGCCTATTAGTGCAGATTTCACCTAGAAATGTACATATGAATTTTTTCCTAGTACACAAAATTTTGAAAACCAGTTTCCCCTAATTTATGTTATTTCCATGACTACAGTGGTACCTCGGGTTAAGTACTTAATTCGTTCTGGAGGTCCATTCTCAACCTGAAACTGTTCTTAACCTGAGGCACCACTTTAGCTAATGGGGCCTCCCACTGCTGCTGCAGCACAATTTCTGTTCTCATCCTGAAGCAAAGTTCTTAACCCGAGGTACTATTTCTGGGTTAGCGGAGTCTGTAACCTGAAGTGTATGTAACCTGAAGCGTATGTAAGCCGAGGTACCACTGTATATGCATATTTATGCATACTGTATCCTAGTTTGTGCATTTTTGTACACATTGCTTGACTTACTTGGCTTGGAGAACTGTACCACAAATTTCAGAGAAGTGTGGATTTCTGAGGATGGCTGTGATTCACTTTGCATATTATTTTGGAAAATGTCAGGTGTCAGAGTGTACTTCCCCTCACTTTTGCCACCTGAGGACAACTGGCAATTGGAAGCATTTAGTGGCATATTGTTGTTTGTTGCAGCTGCAAAACATGTCTCACCTGCATTGGGAGCCACAGCAAACATTGTAACCTTCCAACAGTTTGACTTCACCGCCAAAGGCACACTCCCAAGACAGATGGATGCCAATGATTCGTGCAGGGGGTTGAACCAGATGACCCTTGGGGTCCCTTCTAATTCCACCATTCCACGATTCTACAGTTCTATGAAATTGATTGAGATAATCTTGAAAGGCCTGGTCTGAATTTCCATCATGGTATTCTCTATAGTGGTCCCACTACTGTAAAATGATCTCACCTGAAAGCGAGATGAGAACTGCAACCCCACAGCTGCCTTTGACTGGACTTAACCGTCCAGGGGTCCTTTACCTTTACCTCACTCTCTTTCCCACTGTCTGTTGGCACTGTCTGTTCCCCAACATTTTGTTTAGGCTACATTTATTTTACGATATATATATATATATATGTTCTCTTTTCCTTCTGTTATTTGGTCTTTTGGCGTCCAATACAATTTCCACACTGACTTTCTAATGCAAAACATGCAGACGTTTCACTGTTTTAAATATTTATATCTCCCCCTTACCATTTTAAAATTGCATTTAACATGGAGAACTTCATAATTCAGAAGTTTTGCCCAAAGTTCACCTGCCATATTTAATATGATAACCTCAATAGCAGAAGGCAGACAGCACACCCTTGAAGCACTTAACAACACTGCCAGCAGCAAGTTATATTTTCAAGGCTGTTTGCTGCTAGCTTATAACAAGCAGAACAGTTTTATGTATTAAAATATTTTTTCATTATTTTTATTATCTGGGATCAGGCAAGAACCCCTGTATAAACTCTAGCAGTCACTTGGGATCAAACGCTAGATGCAAAAGGCAGCTGCACACCAGAGATGAACAATTTTCTTCAACACAATTACCTTGATTGAAGTTAATCTGATTTGGACTATATGTGTGTATCTAATCTTACATAAGGGCTGATGCCTTTGGTGGTTGAATTAGGTCAACACACAAAAGATAAAATAGCTAATAAGGAAGGAACATTATAAAAAAAATTAAATTCACAATTGTATTCTATCTTTGCAAACCCGGTGCTTTGATGAAAATTGTTTATTGCATGACTAAGTTCTTATGTGGAAGGCATCTTGTGGGCTTTGAAGATTTTGTAATAGCCTTAGAAATAAAATAAAAAAATGAGCAAATTGCTGTGCTTTTCTGTAATTTTGTAAAACAAGATGTTTTCAAGATAAATTATACTAGCGGACGGTATCTGTCTTGTACCACAAAACACATGTAAAATACCTGTAATTTAGTCATTTTGAGGCATGCATGAAGAAGGTAATAAACACAGCCATCCTAGTTTGCCGACACACAAGACTTCACAAGTTGGAAAGATCGCAGGCTCTCTAAATATCAAAGATGGGATTGGTACTCCACAAACCAAACTACCTGAAATTGCCTTCAAATTTAAGGTGCAATTTATTTCAAATGGTGTAAAGTTGAAGATAGAGGTTCTAACTCACATAGACAACAGCAACAAACAACGTTCAGTTTATGAGACACTGTGTCACGAGACTCAGTCCTATTACTCCAAAGCAGCCCTACAAGCTTCTGTGGGAACACTCCAGCCCAAATCCATGTGCCTGGCTGCTTGGGGCCCAACCCCACTTCTGGGGCATAGTTAGAGCATAGATGGTACATGATATTTTGGGTGCCAGAGGCATAAAATCCAAATGGCTCCCTTTCGGATGTAAAAATATAAGGATTTATGAAATCAAAATCATTTGCTGCTTCTCAGTACCTAGCATCTATAGCAGGTCATTTATTTTTGGAAATGGTAAGCCCAGCCCTGGGCTTGAATAATATGATTTATCTGTGCCCTGCAAAGGATCTGGTTACTGCAGCTACTTGGGCAGCATAAATTGCCCATTCACTACAGACCCTCTCAGGTGTCAAGAATGGCAGAGGGGACTTTCTTGGTAATTCTGTCACTCTCAAACATTTGGGGAGTGGCAGCTTGGGAGAGAGAATTCCCTGTGGCAGTCCCCACTCCCCCTTCAGGCAGTGGATATGGGAGTTAGGATAGCTTTGTTGTTTGTTTATTTTTAAGAACCATATTCCAGAAAATGTCATTTGTACTTTTAGGTGGGTGAGAAAGAAAAATGACAGGAGTTCAGAAACTGGACGAGTAGGAGACAAGCTCTTCTTGGTGGGGGGGGCTCCCCCCCCCCCCCGTCCTACCTATGGAAGCAAAAAAGCTTATGGTTTTCAATACAGGGAAACCACAGTGGTTTCCTTGAGAATGGAGGACTTCCTTATAACTGGAAACCCGAAGCATATATTGCCTCTGAGCAAGGGCATTACTTCAGCACATATAACAATCTTTTGTGAGATTAATCATAATTATAATATTCTTCACCTCTTGTGGGGGCTGGTGCTGGTGAAATCACCCCCTTTTTTTTGTTCTTGAGGCAAGCTTTGCCACCCACCACCTACTGTTGCAACAACGCCCATTACCTGCTGACCATTGTTCTTTCTCCATGGGAATAAATGGCAGGAATGCACTTTTATAAGGGGGAAGCGAAGGGGCCTACAAACTGCCACTGGTGACTATCAAGCTACTTCTTACATGCATAAGTAGGATCTATCCTGAACTGAGTTTCCAGCTAGGTTGTAATGTGATCTTAGTTACCATTTATATATATATATATAAAGAAAGGGAGGGAGAGGGAGATAAGGTCTGTTGAGCCGAAACCACTACCCATTCTGTCACCATTTCCCCTTTACAAAACACCAGCAGTATGCTAGATATCACAGAGGTTCCGAGCCAGAAGTCTTGCAATCATGAAATCTGACAGGACAAAGGTGAAGCAATGGGGTCCCTGCTTTCAAGTCTATCTATAGACTGCATTGAAAGAGGCTATATTTATTCCTTGTATTTTCGTCTCCCCAGCCCATCAATTATTGATGCACCTACTGTGTACTATTTGGAGATGGTAGGGTCATTTCACATACTACGTTGCCCATCACAGAGATATTTCCCTGTAGGTACATGGGTCAGGAAGCCAAATTACAAAGCGTCTTGCACCGTGTATGCCTCACAAACGCATTTGTGCCATTGTTCACATGCCTCAAGGTGTATCCTTTTCGTTGTATAGAAATAAACCTTAACATTGGGGGGGGGGGGGAGTCAGGTGTGCAGCACCCCTTAGACAATAGCACAAATAACTTGAACTACCCAATCTCACATTTTGATCACTAGCACATTTTGATCACTATATACCAAGGGGTTCGTTTTACAGTAATCAGAAAATGCCTCCAGAATAATTAAATTACACGGTAATTCAGAAAATGAGCAAATGTGCATTTGTTTGCTTGCAATTTCCCCCCTGATGATTCAGGCTTCGGATAGGATTCACCATACAGCGGTACCTCGGGTTAAGTACTTAATTTGTTCTGGAGGTCCGTTCTTAACCTGAAGCACCACTTTAGCTAACGGGGCCTCCCACTGCTGCCACACTGCCACCGCCATGCGATTTCTGTTCTCATCCTGAAGCAAAGTTCTTAACCCGAGGTACTCTTTCTAGGTTAGAGGAGTCTGTAACCTGAAGCGTCTGTAACCTGAAGCATCTGTAACCCAAGGTACCACTGTAAACATGTAAACTTTATTTGGTGCATTTTTAGCATGTGTCCTCTGTTCCCTGAACCATTCTCTTCCTAAATGTTATGAGAGAAAACACCGCACTCCAAAATAGTAATGTTGAATTACAGCGATAGGTGAGTTGGGAGCAGCTGCTGCTTTTCACTGTAAGATTTTTATTCCCTTATTGCCTTCTTATTCTCCCATCCTCAGCTTCCTTCTTTTCAGGACCATCCTCCTTCCTTTAGTGATGTAAACAGAATACTCTACAACCCCCTCCTCCCACACTGCTATCCAAAAGCAGCTATGCTTTCCTGTATACCCAACTGCAGCAAAATGGTGTCCATGCACTAACGCATACCCTTCAAGTGTCCTGTTTTTCCTTGGGCATCCTGGAATTACAGAAGCCATCCCAGCTACTGATTTGATCCCAGAATCTTCTGTTTCCGACCCTCCAGTGCTGCTGCCACCAAGCAAGGGGACAAGGGTGAGCTGGTGTTTTCAGCCAGTGTTAGTGCATGCAGTGGTGCTCTCTTGTGAGCACAGCACCAAAAGACGTGGATATTTCGGTGCCATACTCTCATAAAAAGTAAATGTAAAGGACCCCTAAATGGTTAAGTCAAGTCAAAGGCTACTATGGGGTGCGGCACTCATCTCGCTTTCAGGCCGAGAGAGCCGGCGTTTGTCCACAGACAGCTTTCCAAGTCATGTGGCCAGCATGACTAAACCGCTTCTGGCACAACGGGACAACGTGAAGGAAACCAGAGTGCATGGAAATGCCATTTACCTTCCTGCCGCAGCGGTACCTATTTATCTACTTGCACTGGCATGCTTTCGAACTGCTAGATTGGCAGGAGCTGGGACAGAGATGGAGCTCACCCTGTTGCAGGGATTCGAAGCGCTGACTTTCTCATCAGCAAGCCCAAGAGGCCCAGTGGTTTAGACCAGGTGACTCGCATGGAAGCAGTCCCTTCCAGGGAGCGAAAACAACCTATAAAGCTGATGTGCTATGACCATGCGTGAATGGCAAGCTGCATTCAGTTTTATGAGCAACAAGTGGTGCCTGCCTAAATTAAACAAATCCATGAAAGGTCATAAGGCCCACCTGAGCTCTTATATCCCTGCTCGATCATGGAGGAGCACTGTTATTTATTTCAGAAACTTGCCTGGCTCCAAATAGAAGTTGGGAATGTAGCGTTGCTACTCCCATGCTGTTGAATATTCTTACAGCAGAGATTCGGCAGGCATCCTTTTGTTAACTTCCAGACAACTCTTGAAGACTTTTTTTTTTATGCCAACAGACCTATTCAGTTCTTGAATTGTTTTCTGTGGAAGACAGGTCTGATCTTGCAGTGTTGGCTCCTCAATTTAGGCAAAAAGACAAAGAAAAGAAAAAGGGTTGAAACTAAAATTTAGCTTTCAGGATTTCAATCCTCTACAAACCTCACTTTGAAATTCAACTGTTACATTTGAAACGTTGAAAATCAGAACATTATTGCTTAAAATTAATCAACAAGAGTTGAATACTCTAAAATGTAGCAATGATCCTAACTGATAATGAGGGGGGAACCCCAAAATAGAATTAGATTTAGATTTTGCCAACCAGACTAGAGTTGGGAGTGTGATACTTTTTACCCCTTCTCATTTCATTTCAGCTGCAATTTCCATTATCTCTTCTGTTCATCTAGGATTCTCTTGCTTCCATCCCTCCATACAGGGAAAGCCTGGTATCTTTTACAATCCAGGGAAATACAGCTCATTTAAATGACTGGAATTTAACCATATTGTTAAATGGAATACCTAGTTTCTTTGGACTCAGGGTGATAAAAGCATGTACACACCTACATGTACACATGCACAGCTCTTTGTGTGTGATTTCACTGTTTTAGATGAAGAAAGCTACTCTTAACAGCACAGTCTTTTGTGTGTTTACTTTGAACTGAACTCAATTTTGTCCAATGGGGTTTATTGCCTTGCACATACACATCCAACATTACCTGTTTTTTTGGCACTTTCTTCCTCTTAGTCATTTGTTTGTTTTCCGCAAAGGTACAGTCAACCCTTTGAAATTACATCAGAAAGTCCACAATGAAAAACAGTTTTGATATTTGTTCTGATGAATGATATTTAATTGGAAGAAAACATTCCAGATATTTTCAAAACAAGAAATATATCAATTAGTTTCTACCAGTCTGTATGTGTTGTTCTTTTCCTCACCACACAAACAGAAAAGGTAGTGTTTGTTCTTTCTAAAACTTAAGTGTTTTTGTACTAGCTGGTATAACACCACCCCCTACTGTTCATAGTCAACATGTGATTTAAACAATAATTTTACATGCAGCATATCAAGTTGCCTTAGAAAGAGTATATACCGAGCGGAATAGGAAGAATGAATTTCATTGTTGGATTTCCAGTTACATATTCACTAAATTATCTGTTGTCAATTAAATTAGTTAAGTCATTATATAATTTGGTTGCTAGATAAGATTCCAGGAAAACTAGTACCTTGCTGCTACACATGTCTACTCAGATGTAAGCCCCACTGAGTTTAATGAGACTCACTCCCTGGTAAGGGAGCATAGAACTGCAGCCACAAACAAAGATGAAGTAGATGAATACAATTTTGGTTTACATATTTAGAATGTAGCTATATGATTTACATTTTACAATGGACATGGGCGTGTTATACTGTAAAAATACACCTTGTCTGTTCATTTGTTGGCCAATCTACATAGCAGTTTCAGCCTTTGAAAGCAAATTCAGTCAAATACCACCATTCTGTGATTGAAGATCTCCCAGTTTAGGAGTAGATTAATAGTAGATTAAAATACAGAGGAGGAACTACTGCTTTGCCAGCTGGCTACTCTATTCCTAGTCATTACAACTTGTGATCAAACCCCTGTATTTATGATTGGCAGTCAATCCTAACAACACCTTCAAGTACCAGCTAATTGATCACATGTGTATGAAGGTTTGTACCTAATGTATGAAATCTGGTTTCTAGATCTGGGAGGACAGATAAATCACAATCCATCATAGCATTTAGTAGAGATCTAACAGAGGGTATTCAAAACACACCACATGCATGATGTTAGCAACTTACCATTACAGAAAGCTGTCTTTTACTGAATCATACTAATCTATGCTGAGCAGGAGCATCTCTCCAGGATTTCTGGAATGGGTCTCTCCTAGTCTTCCCAAGATGCTGGTGGTTGAATTTGGGGTCTTCTGCACCTACTACTGAGCTCTACTGCTGAGCTATGGCCCTTCTTCAAAGTTTGCAGTAGAGGAAGCAAACAATGAAGCTGTTAGAAGGTGCACAACTCTGCCCTTCAGAATTCCCTGGAATGACGTTGTGGAAAGGAGTTCCACCAAGATTATCCTTGCCCATCACCAGGGCCAGATCAGTCTTAGGTGTTGACCTGGAAACCATTTCTGGAGCAGCGATCATCACCATAATCTCAATGTCATCCCTACAAAACCGAAGGTAGCCACAATGACAGCTGCAGAGAAGCTATGCTACCCGAGGACACCGGCCCAGGATGATTCCCACTAAGTGCAATAAAGTTGCATGGGACACCGTGTGCATCCACTGGGCTTTCCTGCAATATGCCTCCAGTTAGGAACATAGGAAACTACACTGTAATCAGTCAGATCGTTGCTCCACCTAGCTGAGTGTTCTCTACACTGACTGGCCGTGGCTGTTCGGGGTTTCTGACAGGTCTCCCGCAGCCCTACCTGGAGATCCTGGGGGTTGATTCTGTGACCTTCTGCACCAAAAGCGGTTGCTCTATCACTGAGCTATGGCCCTTCCCCAAATTCTCTCAATCAAGTTTGGAAGCTCTCAGGAATTTTAAGAAGTTTTAATGTTTTAAAACAATGACCATTTTAGAACTTTGCTTCTACTCGGCTGTGACTATGTATTTGTTTTCTTGATTATTATTTTTTAAAAAATGCTCTATTATAAAGGCTTTATAGTTGTTGCCATGGATTTTAAACAGTATTGTAAACTGCCCCGAGATAAGTGTTTACAAAGGGCAATAGACAAACGCTGCAATCAAGGTCTAGAATATGCTAGCAAAAGAAGCAGGAGAAGGGGAGGTGGGGGCCTAGTAATTTCCCCTCTATACTTTAATCTATTGTGGACCTGATAGATTCAGCAGCCATGGTTTTATCTTCCCCTTTCCTCCCCCTCCCCCACCCCCATTATTTGATCTTTCTCCCTGCACACACAGGATTCTACATGTCCCACACAGCAGGTGAGAAAGGAAGGAGACAAAAGCTTCCAGATGGGTAGACAGGTTGCAGAAGGTCTCATCTTCTGATTCATCAGCAGATTTAAAGGTCATGGGGAAATCTCAGTGTTCCATCCTGCCAAGGCTACCTAACTTTGGGAGAACGCCAGCTATGATCTTGAATAATCCCTTAAATGGTTAAAGCGGAACATAGGAGAGCACTACTGAAAGACCTTACAGTTTCGCAGCACCATTCGCGGGCAGCAAAATGTGGAGGACACCATTTCTCTGGGATGGGGGATGAATTTCCAGTTCACCTTTTTTTGTGGGGAGGGATTATGTGGATCAGCATGATGTCATATCATTCTAATGCTCCATTCTTATTGTTTGAAGGTGGTGTATAAGGACATCAGTTGCAGTGGTGGGAGGACAGAAACATTTTAAATGAAAGAACCCCTGGCTTTCCCTACTGTCCAAGTAAGCCAGTTCCCTCTGAGGCTTTCAGGGCAGTAGTCTGAGATGAGAAACTGGAGGTGGGATTTGTGCCAGAGAATCAGATTCAAGAGACAAAGCCATAAGTCAGGAGTGCAGAGCAAGTCAGAATTAAAGGGGAAACCAGGAGGCATGACCAAAATCAGATGTCAGGTCTCAAGAGCAAGCCAAAAGGACCCAGGAACAAACGTAGGACAAGAAGAAGATGTTGCTAGGGCAAGGCTCAAGTAGAACAGCATGTGTCCAGATACTCTTTCTTCTCTCAGAGGAACCAGCGTCTAGCTTGAGTGTAGTCAGCTCTGGGCCTGAGGGTACTTAATTGCATGGCCAGGGATGGGGAATCCCAAGGTTTTTTTTTAAAAAAGCAGATTTTCCAAATGCACAAATTCTCCATCAGACAACCCACACTATAAAAAAACCAAAAAACAAATGGGCACAAACTGTGCTTTTCTCTTTGCTTACACCCTGTATCAGGTATGCTTTCTCCATAGGAGTCAGTAGTTTGAGCTATACCACACAGTAACTGCCTAATAGTGGCCCTTGCACTGACATAAATCAGTGACACTTACATTGGTGCAAGGGCCACTGGATCATCCTAAATGTTGTCTATCTATTCCTGCTGCTTCAACAAACTTGCACTGCCAGAACTGGTACTTTTCAAACACTGGGCTTCTCCAGTTTTCACCAAGTTGGCCTATTAAACACAACTCAGCAGGTGGCGTAAACTGGCCCATTTTACACTGGAGTTAAAAAGGCCTGCAGACTTTCAGTACTGACTGACTTGCAGAAGAAACTGGCCAATTTATCATACCATCTCCTCCTGCCCCCTCCAACCATATGATTAATTGGGGGTCTTAAAAACATAATTAAACATTAGCCCCAAATCCCATACATTTATGTGTATTCACAAATGCCCCTAGAAATCAGTCTGCTGAGCCCACCATCCTTCTCTTGCTCAACCCACTAGCAGAAAATATAGACTTCGTGGCCCAGGAAAGGATTTACGAAACTAATCTTTGTCGGGTTGTGAACAAGGACAGCTCCATCACACCTGAATCCTACTGCTGCCATTACCCAGAGCCAGGTCTTGGACATGGTACTCTGATATGGAGAGGTATTGAAGAAGCCCTATGCTGGATACCATGTCCTTATAGACAACAGAGGTGAGATGGTGCAGGTGTAGAGGCTTGTAATGTTCTGAAGTCTGGCCATGAGACATGAGTAGTTCTAGCCAGACTACAAAGATACCAAAGGTTGGGTTTCCCTACCATGAGAGAACCATCTTTGAGTACACTGAGGGATCCCTGGGATGGGAAATTTCTTCAAACCTGATTCTGAGCGGAATGGAGAAGCCATTGGAAGGTTACAAACCTTGGGTGGGTTCAAATCTACACCAGTATTCCTGCAAGGGTAGATAAAATGCACTTAACATGAGCAACTTCAACACTTCTGAGTGTCTTCCTTCTGGAGGACTTCCCATGTTGAGAATAAGGCATGAAGCCAAAATAATTCACCTACCAACATCTGGGAAGTGGGGAGGATCCAAGCTGGCAAGTATCAAAGATGTGTTTTGAGATGTACCATGTAAATGGATAGAGGCTTCTGATTGGAAACACAAGCCGAGGGCTTGCCATTCTTGACTTAGATTAATTGATATGCTTTTACTACCTGTCCTGCTATGACTTAGACATCTGGATACAGGAAGGAGAGAGTTCTCATCAGAAAAACAATCGCTCTGGAATTCATTTCCCCTTTTGGTCTGACAGAGTCTGAAGCTGTTTACCTCCAGGGCACTGTGTAACTCTTGCTTCTTTCCTTCCTCACTTGCCCGAGGGCTTCATGCAGGAAGATGTGTCTAACGTATCCTGGGAGATTCATGTAGCTAACGTTGGCCATCAACGTGAGGTTTTTTGAGTGTGCTTAAATAATGTACATTCTCTCAGATAATACTTTATGAATATAGTTCAACAAATCTTACTAAACCTCTGAAGTTTTATACTTCTATTGATATAGTCCGTTGTGGTCCCAGCATATTCTGGCTCCACTGTTGGAGGCAATATGCTTCTGAATGCCAATTGCTGGAAACTGCAAGAGGCAAGAGTGCTGTGTGCTCAAGTCTTTCTTGTAGGCTTCCCATAGACATCTGGTTGGCCACTGATCCAGCAGGCTGTTCTTATGTTCTAAGCTACTGTGTGCCTATTTGAACTCAGACAGATAGGTATGAACCTCACGCAGATAATTATTATCCAGCCCACACACACACACACACATCAAAATCTTTACTGTGTTTTTATTTATTTTTCAAGTCAGAAAGCAAAAGAACACTCAACTCACCCACTGCTTTCTTGAATAAGAAGGCTTTATATCAATTTTTATCAAGTTTGGGCTCTCTTGGAAAATGTAGCTCCAAAATGGAACACATAAACACACAAAATATCTCTCTGTATACTTGCACTATTTGGCCTGCCACATAGAAGGCAGTCAGGTAACAGGACCCACCTGACAGATTGAATAACTTATAGTATTTTGCCACATTCAATAGTCATTCACTGATAATCATCCCTATAACAATTCTTCCATCCAAACAAAGGTGTTGTCTTTTGGGAGCCCACTACCCAGAACCTCCCCCCCTGATTCATATCACCCCTCACATGGCTTCTACCACTCAGCTGACTCCCAGACTCACAGGCTGTGGCTTTGTCCACCTAGTCTATGCCCAGGTCCTCAAAAAATATGAAAGACCAAAATCTCATCCAACCCACCCAAACACAAAAAGTGCAAGCCTCCCTCTCCAATGCCCAACACCATTTGGCAGTTACTAAAGATGGCATCTGCTTGGACAAATAACATAGCAGGACCAGCTAGAGCAGGGCTGGATAATCTTTAGCCCTTCATTTGTGGTAGAACTCCAGTTCCCATCAGACCCAGCCAGTATGGCCAATGTTAGAGATGAAGGGAGGTGCAGTTCAGCAACATATAGAAGGTCAAAATCTCTTCAGCCCTGAACTAGAGTAACTGATGATCCTGTCAGTATATCTTCCTCTCCTTATGAAAAGTCTCACAGAAATTATGAGCAAGACATGTGCTCTGATATTTTATTTGCCACGTTCCTCATAAAGGATCAGAAGAGTAAGCATGAGAGCATTTTTGCTGTCAGAGAATTTGAACTCAGCCATGTAGCTTCCTCCAGGTATGTTTGCAATTTAGAGCCTTCATATGCACCTGTCCAGTGTGGACCAAAAAAATATTTTGTAGCTCTGGTTCTCTAGAGCAACCTCCCCCAACCTGGTGCCCTCCAGATGCATTGGCCACCGACTCCCTTAATTATCCCCAGCAACCCTAGCCTGTTGAGCATTGAAGTCCAACACACCCAGAGCATACCAGATTAGGAGACTGCTTGCTATGTTGTTGGATTAGGCCAAAAATCCCTGCACAAAAGCTTGACTTTTCTATGGCATTACCTTGGGCTCTAACTAATGGTTGTATCCATTGCAAGGACATTATTGGGGTTTTTTTTAAAGAATCTGATTATAAAAAATACAGTGACTTTTTAAACTTGACTAACCTAAGATGAGGAATAATTTTCTTTTAAGGTAGGGGGGAATTAAAAATCCAAAATATTTGCACACGTAAGAGTTATCAGTCCTAACAGAGAGCAAAAGAGATCCCCAGCTTGGCTTTTATGTTGGTGTCAGAAGGGTTTTTGACTCCTTCTCTGTTTGCTTCTCAAGTGAAATGCAAAACATTCAGAGCTGAAACTATGGCAAAATGTAAATATCTAATACAGCAGCCATAAATTATAAAAGAAAGTCGCTTGTAACTTATCCTCTTATGCCTTCTGAGAAACTTAGCTCATTTTTATGACCAAGACTTCAAAGGACAAAAGCCGCTTCATAAAAAGGTCTAATGTCCATTCTAAACTGCTGAGGATAACTCTAAACGTTTAAAAGTTTTATAGTTCTTAAATGATTACAAGAAACCCAGCAAGTAGTATAATGGGCATGATTGTCTTTTAACCAAAACCAGATCAAAAACTACTGTGCACAATTTGGATTATGGGTGGCTGACCCTCATGGGGTTCAGGCCCTATTTTTAGATTTTACAAATGAATTCACATTTTGGAGCATTTCTTCTGGGAATGAACTTCATCATTTCTCCAGCATTTGTATGTAAGTAAAGAGTCAATGCATGCTACACACAATTATATACAATAATGATCGAGGCTGAATAGGATGCAGAGGGATAAAATGCAATAAACCAATTGTAGTAGCAGTCAGTGTGGTTACCAGGTGTCATGATCCCCTTGGTTCTGGCATGGTTTGACAGCCCCAGATGGAAGAAGAGGAGGAGAAAGAAGGAGAGGAAGCAGAGGGAAAGCTTGAAGACTGGTACCCAGGGATGGAGGATGGAGGTGCTTCCCTTGTGCTTCCAGATGAAGGAGAGGGGGAAGCAGAGCCACCAGCTCTCCATCGTCCCTCCTGAAGAATGCAGAACTTCACTGAGGAAGGGAGTGGACTTCAACCAGCCAATGGGAGAGACTGAGGAAGAGTCAGAGGACTGAAGAACCATGTGCTACCTCCATAGGTGGTCAGTGGTATCAAATACCAATGAGAGAAACCAAGAAACAGGAGCAAGGTTACACTCCCCCACTATGCAATCAGCCAACTCAGTTCCATGGCCAGGTCTGAACCCAGATTGGAATGGATCAAAACAATCTGTGTCTTCCAAGAATGTTGTCCCCACCAAGACCTTCCCCATCACCTTCCCCAAGAAGGATACTTCTCAACACTTCTTCACACAGTGCACAGTCAGACTATGGAATTCACTCTCCCAAGAGGTAGTGATTATTTAAGAAGAAGCTTAAACAAATTCATGGTTCTACCAGTTGATAGGAATCACAAGTGGGAACTGCACTCTTGCACTCAGAGCCTTCCTGCAGGCATCTGGCTGGCCACTGTGAGAACAGAACACTGGACCAGATGGGCCTTTCAACTGAACCTATCAGGGCTTTTCTTTAATTCCTATACATGGTCTGGAAAAGGTGGAGAGCAATAATGTGCCTTTCCTGTTTCCAGCTTATCAGGTTAGTTATCCATGCAGCAGCAATAATATTCAAAGAGGGCCTACTCAAAGAAAGGTCTAAGGACCTGCAGCACTACAAAATGGCAAAAGGAACAGAGAGTGGCTACTTTTGGGTGCTAGCTGTTCATAGCAGCTACCCACATGCGCTGACCTCCTTTGATGTTGCCAGTTCGGGAGAGATAAAACAAAGGAATAATCTGCAGAAATTTTACTTTTTTCACTCTACATCCCCCTAAATCCTGCTCCACATGATGCACAACTCACAACGTATATTTCTCAGCTTTTTGTCTGAGTGAAGTGGTGCTCAAGCCAGCTTTTAGCATTGAGTGAGCAAGACAGCTGGGTCAAAGAGTTTCATTACCCTCCATCCCCTTCCAAAATACTGTCAGCTGAACCTATTTTAAGCATTGCTCAGATAATAGAGCAGCAAGCTATCAGGAATTGCTCTTCTTCAGCTCCACCCTTCATGGGAATGCAGGTTCATCTGAGCTTCCCTGGCTCCAGCTTCCCAGTGGTCCCAGTAAAAGATTGTTGGAAGCATCTGTTGGCAGGAATGTCAATAACTTCAGATAGAGTTTTCTGGTTGTGCTGTAGTGCTGTTCATACCCCTATCCTGCTTTGACCCTTGATGAATAAGTACCTTTTGCATCTCACCTGCTATATTTGCCTCATTTCTGCCCATTTGGTTTTAGCTTCCTTTCTCCATCATATAGTGACACCATCTACATCCTCTACAACTGAAATTCATGGGGATGTCATATCATAGTAACCATTAAAAAAAAAACATGAGAAAACAGAATCCTTACTGAGTTGCACCTTAGGATGCTTGATAAATTAGATCTTTATGATTTCCTCTATGAATTGACCTACCGGTAATCTGCACTCCTCAGAGAATATGCCATTTGAAATTTAGCTATCCACTGGAGTTATCCCTGAAATATCTAATTTCAAAAAGGGATTTAAATACATATTTTGAGAGACATGTCACATTCAGTTATGAATTTAAAGAGAAAAGCTGCATTTAAATACTAATTCAGAGGGTGGAAGGGCACCAGAGATATGGGGGATAAGATATGGGGGAAAGAACAGAAGGGGAAGGGGGAGAAGAGAGAATATTGGGAAATGGACATGGATTCAAAATAAGCATTTTTGTACTTCCTAACTGTATGTAAAGTGTATGTAATAAAAGTTTGGCAGGTCAATATAGTGATTTATTTAAGACAAATCAATATATACACATTAAACTGACATATGTAATCTCATGGATTGACTACTTCAGTGCATTCATAAGACCCTAAGAAGAGCTTGCAGGATCAAACCAGTGGCCCATCACTGCCTCCTGTGGGAGCCAGTGCCATAGTTTAATTATGTGCTGCATGTATATGTACTTGTACTTTCTTCCAACATTCATCTTCATTGGAGGACCATGAGTTCTAGAATCATAGAATCATAGAATCATAGAGTTGGAAGAGACCACAAGGGTCATCGAGTCCAACCCCCTGCCAAGCAGGAAACACCATCAGAGCACTCCTGACATATGGTTGTCAAGCCTCTGCTTAAAGACCTCCAAAGAAGGAGACTCCACCACACTCCTTGGCAGCAAATTCCACTGTCGAACAGCTCTTACTGTCAGGAAGTTCTTCCTAATGTTTAGGTGGAATCTTTTTTCTTGTAGTTTGGAACCATTGCTCCGTGTCCGCTTCTCTGGAGCAGCAGAAAACAACCTTTCTCCCTCCTCTATGTGACATCCTTTTATATATTTGGACATGGCTATCATATCACCCCTTAACCTCCTCTTCTCCAGGCTAAACATGCCCAGCTCCCTTAGCCGTTCTTCATAAGGCATCGTTTCCAGGCCTTTGACCATTTTGGTTGCCCTCCTCTGGACACATTCCAGTTTGTCCGTATCCTTCTTGAACTGTGGTGCCCAGAACTGGACACAGTACTCCAGGTGGGGTTCTAGTTCTAGACAGTGTAAAAGTTTTCTCAGTCCGCTTTCTCCATGCCATTCTATATGGGACTGCCATTTAATATCTTATCTTCAGCTGCCGAAGAATATGACAGCTTTTCCTTTTACGCAAGAAAAATGGAGGGAGCATATACCATCAATATTTCAGCAACTTCACTTTTTTTAAAAAAAAAATGTACAAAAGCTATTGTAACATTTAACACTTAAGGAACATGTGGGATTTATCACGTAAGTTGATAGACCAACTTGCCCTAAAAATATCAACAAGTTTCCTAATCAATGGCTGGGGTCAACAATAATGTTAAGGTTTGCTGGGCAGACTAAAGAATTATCTTAATCCTTCCCCTAATGCCGTCTCGGTGGAGAAAGGCAGTTATTGCATACATGAAAGTTAGACCTGCCACAAAATAAGAACTGCAGCTGACAAGCTGAATAATATACTTATTTACAAAAAGCAGCTTTAAGCTGTCCTTTAAGCATGAGCCATACACAGATTTAGCACTGAATTCTTTCTTTTCAGGACATTGTAACAGGTATGAAACCCCATTCAAGCCATATGGTGGCAGAGGGCAGCATTCCATCCCAAGGGACTTGTCAGACTTACCCACAATCTATTGTCGGGCGCTGTTGGTGAAAATTGATACTCACTTAGTTTAGCTCAACAGAAGTCCCCTTGAAGATACTATCAAGAGTACAAAGATCACACCAACTGCCTTGCATTTATGTCAATCTGCCACATGTTTCTCTTCATACTGGTGCTAATCATACCATAAATTGGATGCCTTGCTCCTTTCATTTCCAACTGCATACTGCTTTAGCAGAGCGACTCAGCAGCCAGGCGTTCTCCAACAGGAAAGCAGGATTTCACTAAGTGTAGAGAGATATTTCAGATGCCGACAAGTTCATTTATTTAGGCAAACAATTTAGTGCATGCTTACACACGCTCCAGAAATATTATGAAAGCGAGTGTATTTAATTGCCTTCTTATCATCGACACTAACGAAACCTACACTATTGTTAGCATTAGCGTTCTATTCTATTCAAGGTTGCTTTGATTAAAAATGTGTTATATGTAAATCAAAATAAAAGGCACAGATCCTGCCTACAAGCTAAAAGACCAGACACACAAGTGCAAAACAACAAAGGAGAACGCTAAAGGAGATCAGCTAGACAATGCCAAAATAACCCAATGAAGTTTTTGAAAAAGCATATAAATCCAGTTGCGGTCAAATACATGTTTCCTTGCTCATAGAATTGATGGAGTTATTCAGCATCCTCATCTTACAGCTGATGACTAGGTCAAGCTTATTGAGATGTGGCCCTCCAGATGTTGTTGGACTCCAATTCCCATCAGCCCCCGCTAGCATGGCTAGTGAGGAGGGATTAAGGGTCTAGATTGTCCCTTCTTTGAATTGGCAGCCATAGGCCAATGGCTTCTGTACATTTATTGGCTGCTGACAGAGTTGCTGTTTGCAATTACTGACATGATGCTAATACAAATGCCTTAATCACTCGTTATATTAGAGGTCAACAACCATCCAATATCCTCCCCCTTCCCCCCCCCCACATTCCACTATAAAAATACAGACTTTAGCAGCAGCAGGAGCAAGAAAACCCCAACAGCACAATTATAAAACTATCTATGTAAACCTATTGAAATCAGCATTCTTTGTTAATAAATTTAATTTAAAAGAAACTCTCAGTAAAATAAAGGTAGAATCATTTTCTTCTACTAGGATTACAAAAGTGCATAGTATATGGAACTTCTGAAGATGGTGCAGAAGCTTCAATGAGTATAGAAGACAATTGCCAGAATTTTGACTGGCATTGCTCAAACTTATCCTACATGGCCAGCTCTGAAAGTGTTTCACCAACTGTTCACTTCCAAGCCCAGTTCAAGTGCCAGTGCTTATAACTTACAGCCCTAAGCAACTTGGGTTTCAGTTATCTGAAAGAGCACTTAATCCCAGATTGACATGCCCATGTTTTCAGGTGATCAGATTAGGAATGCTTGAGGAATGTGCTCTTTGAAAATTCTGATAGGAAATCATGCATAACTGGAACATTGCTGTTCTTCAGAATTTACCCTTTTCCAAATTTTGCAATGGATAAAATATACCAGCGTATATTTAAAAGGCATGCTTGGGAATAAAATACGTTTAGCAATGTGCCTTTTGTTGGAAAACACATTCAAAATAATCTATTTATATAATATTTAAATAGGAACTTTACGCCACCTGAAATGCTTTGCAATTTTGGGGACCCCAACCATTTACTGGGCCAGACACAATCCTGTCCTATCTTGTTGAGAACTCTCGACAAGAGGTATGGATGCATGGTTTCAGTTGGCCCCAAAGCTTATTGTGGGGAACCCACAAACCCCATTTCCTTCTTTGTTTCTATAGAGTTAGATTGGCAATTACGGATGCACCATGCCTGACAATGTCTTGCCTCTAAATTAATCACTGGGCCATGTGCAATTGTATGTCATCTCATAAAGGACACTCTTCTGAAGGTGTGGGTGGCTGATTTTGTGTTGACCCAAAACACACCCACACACCAGTCCTTTATTCATTTCTATAAACACTGGCGATTATCAACATGGGGCACCAAGATTGCCAATGTCTCACACCCTAAGCAAACATTGGAATGGAGTTGTAGACATATGATTTGGGGTGGCCTAAAGCTTGTTTTGGGGCGAACAATTTCTTAAACATGTCTCTATACAGTGGCTATTATTTACATGGGGAAACCATGCCAGACAGCATATTCTGCTGTCCAAATCATCACATCCTCTTTGGTTGGAAGAGGTCTTAGACACTATATGAGACCTCTGAAGACCCTACAAAAGCATGCCCCATTCTGCCCTGTAATAAGACCATGCTCCAACCCAGCAGCACATTGCATTAAAAATGACAGTAACACTTTTATATGCTGCCTCCTAAGCTTGTCTGATTTCTGTCTCAAAAAAACAAAAACTCCTCCTGCAAGTATTCTAAACTTTGCATTTACTGGATGACAAGTAGAGAGCCTCCCATTCTGGCCTTCCAGAAGGACTAAGCCTTATTTATAACAAGGCTGGAAATGTGTTATCTGAATACAAGTATTCTTCTCTCCTGATCTCCCTGAGAAGAAACAACTTGGTGTTTACTAATTCATGTCCCGTTGCCATGGATATGATTGAAATATTATGCCTTGGCATCATGACTTCAGGATCAAATAGGAGAAGGTGAAATACAGAAGAAAAGATGGCCTAAGCAGATGACATACTCCATGTTGTTGTTGTTTTACAAACCAGAATATCTTTTTTAATTAGTTGCCGTGTCAAGGCCACTCATTTTAAAAACGCATGAAAGACAAGTGGTTTTTTTACTTTAATATAATACATCCTGGAGATTTCATGTCATGCCTATAGCAAGCCTCTTGAAAGTGTCTCCATACCTAACAAGTAGAAACAAGTAAACTTTCTTTTCCTGTTAGACGTTTTAAACAGAACAACATTTCTGAATCATACTGGTGGCAGATGGTGGGCTGTAATTCTATCGTTTGGAGGGTTAGCCTTACAGGTCATACTTTCGCGTCATGGGAAAGTCAGACAAGGATTTAATCCAAAACAAGCAGGACACGACAAATAAAACAATCTCTGTTTTGCATAGCGATAGCTCTGTAATAATAATCATCATCATAATCATAATATCATCTACACATTTCAAAGTTAATATTGGATAAACTTGTTTATTCCAGCAGTCTACAGCACATCAAACACATGAGAATGACCAGAGGCTGGCTACAGAAAACAATAATCTAAGTCAATAATTAGGAGACCAATTTAATTAAAATGCTAGTAATCAAAATGGCCCACATGGTGGTCTAATGACATGAAGATTCAACAGCTAAAAATTCAATTAGGAATACAGGAGCCTGCCTTTTGCTGTTTCAGACCATCGGTGTATCTGCCTCAGTATTGTCCATGCTGATCTCTGCCAGCCTTACCTAAAGATGCCAGGATTGAATCTGGGACCTTCTGAATGCAAAGTATATTAGTAGTAGTAGTAGTATCACCATCACCACCATCATGCCTTCCCTAAAAAATTAAAATGGCCATGAATAAAATGCAGTTGGCAAAAAATATAATAAAGGTAGAATTAAAAACAATATAAAAACAAATCTTTTGAAATGCAGATAGTAAAAAGGTAAAGATAAAGGACCCCTGGATAGTCAAGTCCAGTCAAAGGCGACTATGGGGTGTGGCGCTCATCTCTCTTCAGGCCGAGGGAGCCGGCATTTGTCCACAGACAGCTTTCCCGGTCATGCCTAAACTACTTCTGGTGCAACGGAACACCATGACGGAAACCAGAGAGCACGGAAACGCCATTTGCCTTCCCGCTACAGCGGTACCTATTTATCTACTTGCACTGGCGTGCTTTCAAACTTCTAGGTTGGCAGGAGCTGGGACAGAGCAATGGGAGCTCACCCCGCCGAGTGGATTCAAACAGCTGACCTTCCGATCAGCAAGCCCAAGAGGCTCAGTGGTTTAGACCACAGTGCCACCCGCTCCCCTTTTAATGCAGATAGTAAAAACAGCATGGCCCTATTGAAAGCCCTTTCCTTAAAAGCAGTCAATTCCCAAAAGCCTGCCAGAATAAAACAGTCTTCACCAGCCAGCAGAAGGACATCAATGAAGGAGCTAGTCTAGCTTTTCTAGGAAGGGAGGTCCCAAGTTAGGGAGCAGCCCTAGTATTCCCTGCACTATCAAGGGCATGAAATAAAAAAATAGTTTTCAATTTTCAAATAAGTCCAGAGTGTTCAGTCATCTTCCAATCTTCATTTGGAGCTGAACCTAAATTTTATGGGCAGCATGTATATTTCCAGGCCAATCATTGAAAGAGAAAAGAGAAAGTAAGAAATTTTAATGCTATAAGAGGGACAAGCAAATGAGCAATATACAACATACCATTTGTCTAACCTAGTGCCCTCCAGTTGTTTTGGACTTCATCTCCCATTATCCCTGGTCATTGGCCATGCTGGCTGAGGCTGATATATGGAGCTGTAATCCAAAAAGATCTGGAAGGGACCAGGCTGAGGAAGACTGACCTAGATCCAGGAGTTAAACTTAAGCTGATACAGCTTTGCTGGGATTTTCTGATGCAGCTGAATTTGGCTCTGCAAAGCAACGACAGCTCAGCATAAGCTCTGGAGATGTGGTAGGACAGGCCAGAATCTGTCAATCTTTCTTTTATTGTGATTGATTTTCTGCAGGCAGGCAGTCATCTAGTAAAGATGACTTTCCTTTCCTTCTGCCTTCTGGATGCTACTGATGAAATTCCATCTAAAGTTCTCTGTGTGTGTGCTTTCATATTCTGTTGGATCTTTGTAATTTAGGAATTCCACACAGCTGCTTGCAGTTACCCATCACTAATTGACAGCTATGCCTTACTTTAGAGTGAATACTTTTAAAAAACAGGAATTGTCTTAAAAGCCAAGTTCCACCACATGCATTAAATTGCCCTGCATTAGCACTGATCGGATGTTCTAATTCATCCTCCATTTGTATCATTTTACTTTTTAGATTTGTTTTAACAGAATTTATTCCCTCTCAGATTAATGGCCTGGGTTGTAACTTCTCGGATATGTGTAGGCAATAAATGGCCAGGCAGACAATAGATTTTATTATCGCCCTACACAGATGCAGTTTTGAAAGCTTTCTGAAAGGGGGAAAAAATTAAAAGTCTCAAGGAACGTGCTTTCCAGTGAAACCCAATATTGCTTGCAACTTATCAACTTATACTGAAATAATTCACTATAATCAAGCAGGGGAAGGGCCTTGTTCTTCCTCACTCCTAGAAATTCACTCTTATCAGATCAGTAAGTATTCTCTCCTTTAGAAATAATAAAGTCCTTTTGAACTAGCACCACTGATAGTCCATGCTGGTGTACTCAGCCAACACACCTCTCCTCCTGGACAATTGGTTGTGCTAGTGTCAAAGTCTGTCATAATGACCGTCTGTTCAGCATCTAGGTCTGATTTGTTTGATTAAGTTCATATTTAAAGGTGAACTTATCTAATTCATGCTTTCCTAAACAATGCATGAACCTATACAATCCCACTCTTTGAAATCCATGCTTCTCCAGATTTTAAAATAAAAGTCCTGCAGCCAAGGGGCATGTATGAAAAGCACACACATTGAGCCTGTATGTGAATGCCTATATGCATGAAAATAGCATGAAAAAGTTTGTTATATTTGTGGAAATTGTTTTGCAAAAATGTGTTTATTAAGAGAAATGTGCACTTAAAATGTGATTTTTTCATGAGCCCTATTTTATTTTATTTTTAACACCGCGAACTAGTATAGATGTGCAGAGAACTCAGCCAAAGATTGGAAAAGCAAGAAATTCACAGATTTACCCATCCCTATACTGTATATACACAGCAGCACTTTCATAGCCACTATGGGGCAAAAGTAACACAAAGCTACACCAACAATAATTGTATGAATATTTTTTTCACTGGTAATTTCCTGCACTCCTAATTTCGAGGTGGTTTGTCAACTTTCTATGCTGAAACCATGACTCCCCCCTCCAATAATTTATGCAGTCTTAATTTTAGAATTGTTTGGGATTTATCCATTTTTTAAACTTTTAATTCTGAAATAGTGACCACTGTATGAACATATATCCTTCTGGAAGGAAAAAGTCTTTCTTGTGAAATATCAAAACTTGCAAACAATGCAGCAAGCAGGGCTATCCCTTTTCTCTGCCTCTTCAGTGTCGGTTGGGGTTTTGCTAACGTTACTATTTGCTAATTGCAAATGAACCTTACACGTTGGCGCCATACAGCCCTGTGACAACGCCACCAAGGTATATTCCAATTATGCAAATTGTGGTGCCATGACATTCACTCGACGAAATCACTCTATATTCATTGGCAACAAAAGCAGTGTCAGAACAGCATGCCCCTACTTGGCTACTTCTCTAATAGCCTTCTAGCTTCTGTCACATACTGCCTGCCCTCTTCCTCAGTGGTTTGACTAATCTGCTGTGGTCCTGCAATTATTTTGTCATTGTGATGGCTGAAGGAGGCCTGGGAAGAGCTTGTTGGGTTTTGTGTTGTTGTCTCTCTCTTCCTCCCCCCCTGCTCCCCATCCCCCTCACTGCCAGTTGCGTTTTGGCAGATTGTACAATGCCACAGAGGAAACAGTGGCAGCCTTATACTGAGTCAGAAAAATTGGACTATAGAGCTAAGTACCATCTACACTGAAAGGCAATGGCTTGCCAAGGTTTCTGACAGGGTTTTCCCCCTCTGAGCTGCAGCCCTTCCCCTAGCACATTGGAATGTGGGACACTACCGTGTTAGACTGCAGCTCCACCTACCTCAGTACCAGGACGTTCTTTTCAGGGGGAACTCACAGGAACTCAGTTCCGGCACCTCTCAGGTGGGCCCCACAGCCATTAAAGAGAACAAGAGAGGTGCTTGCGATGAGTTCAAGCGCCTCATTTTCTAGACAAATAGCACTGCTCAGTATTATCTACACATCACAGCCCCCCAACATTCCTCAAATGAAAAAAAATTGGACATTTCTCACTCCCCCACAATTGACCCTGCTTAACTCCCTCCCCCCATTTTGCCACCCCCACCCACTGCCACAGAGCATTTCCTATCACCAAAAGGGTGAGTGCCCACTGGCGGAGGAAGGCGGGTGCAGTGCGCACTGGGTGTCAGCCGTGAGGGCGGGTGACATTGCTTCCGCTGCATGCCACTCGCAGTGCAGGCAGCGCCTCTGGACGCTCACTGTGCGGGTGGTGGGCCACTAGGGATGATTTTGGCGTGGGTGGCAAGCAGCACCCCCCGACGCTTGCCGCGTGGGCAGCTAGTGGCACCCCTTCCAACCCTCACAGCACGGGCGGCAGGTGGCTAGGGATGCTCACCATGCAGGCAGCTTGCCCTGCCCCACTCTGGGAGCCGGGGCAGGTAGCTCCGCCACTGTGAGTGCCACCACCAAAACACCAAAGAGACACAACACACACATACTCCACCATCCTGAGGAAACCCCTTAAGCCCTATGTTATTTTATTCTTTGGTAGATTCGCACACACAAAAAACACCCGCCAATAAATAAATTTTAGAAAGGGGCAAGATTAGACATGGATGCACAAAGCATTTTTAAAAATAATGATGATGATGATAATCTAGATTCCTTCCACTCCATTCCACGCCCCCTTTCTTCCTGCTCAAGATGGCTCTGCCCTCTGCCCTCTGCCCTCTGCCTGCCCCTCAGACCCAGCATGTCACGTGGGGCTGGACCTTGACAGCAGCTTTTCCTCCTTGCACGCTGTGCAGCAGCTGCTACGAGTTGCCCAAGGGAGGAGGCCAGCAGCAGTAGCCATGGAAAGGCAATGGGATGCTCCTTCCCAGCCGCTGGCACTCGGGACAAGTGCTGGCTCATCCTCCTCTCCGAGCTCGGCGGCGGCAGCACTGGCTGGGGAAATAGGGACATTCTGTGATCAAATCAGAAACCGGGATGGCTTTTGTAATTCTGGAACTGTGTCTGGAAAACCAGGACACTTGAGGGATATGACACTGACTGGCGACAGCTCTCCAGAGTTTCAGGCAGGGAACCTCACACAGCCCTACCTGGAAATGCTGAACCTGGCACCTTCTGCAGTCAAAGCAGTTGCTTTACACCCCCAGCTCACCCCCATGGGCACCCTCTCTCCCATTGCTGGAGCAGCCACCCCTGCTCCTCTTAGGGAGCAGGGAACCCTAGGAGAGGAGAGATGTGCTAAATGTCAGATCTTGAGGTCTTTAGCCTGCCCTGAATGTGTCCCTATCCTGCATCTTAAAGGTAAAAGGTAAAGGTACCCCTGCCCGTATGGGCCAGTCGTGTCCGACTCTAGGGTTGCATGCTCATCTCGCTCTAGAGGCCGTGAGCCGGCGCCGTCCAAAGATACTTCCGGGTCACGTGGCCAGCGTGACAAAGCTGCAGCTGGCGAGCCAGCACCAGCGCAGCACACGGAAACGCCGTTTACCTTCCCGCTATAAAGCGGTCCCTATTTATCTACTTGCACTTAAGAGTGCTTTCAAACTGCTAGGTGGGCAGGAGCTGGGACCGGACGACGGGAGCTCACCTCGCCACGGGGATTCAAACCACCGACCATACGATTGGCAAGTCCTAGGCGCTGAGGTTTTACCCACAGCGCCACCCGCATCCCATATCCTGCATCTTGGAATTCCCTAAATGCCAAATCCCTTTATAAAAGAAAGTCAATATCCTTTTCAAAAATTGCAACCAGATTTGAGTTTGTGATGGAGGAAGAGCTTAGGCCTCGATGAAATGTCTGATCAGTGGTTTCAGTTGGTGTTTTTTTAACTTAATAAATAAGAGTGATTTAACTTTTTTAGAAATCCAAATAAACAAACACTGAGCTGAGACCCTCCTACAGAAACCTTGCCTGCCTTACTACTAACTGTAGTTGCAAGGATCTCTTTCTGCCTTTCTGTGTCTTTTTTGAGGTCAAAGGGCCTAATGAAACTTCACAGAAAATCTAGGGGGGTTTGCCCTGCCAGACTTAAAGTTGTACTATGAATCAGCAGCTTTTTGCTGGCTGAAAGATTGGCTGCTTCTTGAAAACGCTGATGTCTTAGATTTGGAAGGATTCAATAATGCTTTTGGTTGGCATGCATATTTGTGGTATGACAAGGTTAAGATTCATAAGAATTTCAAGAACCATATTGTCAGGAAAGCAGTGTTCAATGTCTGGACAAAATATAAGGACTTATTAGAAAATAAGACCCCGAGGTGGTTATCACCTATGGAAGCGAAAGCAGTGAAAAGACTCAATATGAAGGTCAAATGGCCAAAGTATTGGGAAATATTAGAAAGAGATGGAGACAATTGGAGATTGCAGAGTTTGGAGAGACTAAAAGATAAAGTGCGAGATTGGCTACACTATGCTCAGATTAAAGAGGTTTTTAAATTGGATAAAAAGTTAGGATTCCAGGTGGAAAAATCGAAATTGGAAACAGAACTGTTAGAACCTAAGACTAAATTACTTTCAAGAATGTATAACTTGCTGCTGAGGTGGAATACACAGGATGAAATGGTTAAATCAGCTATGATAAAGTGGGCACAGGACATTGGGCATAATATTATGTTTGCTGACTGGGAAAAGTTATGGACCACCGGTATGAAGTTTACGGCATGTAATGCCTTGAAAGAAAATATTATGAAAATGATATATAGGTGGTACTTGACCCCAGTCAAGCTAGCAAAAATATATCACCTGTCAGACAATAAGTGTTGGAAATGTAAGGAAACTGAAGGAACGTTCTTCCACCTCTGGTGGACCTGCCCTAAGGTTAAGGCCTTCTGGGAAATGATATATAATGAGCTGAAAAAGGTATTTAGGTATACCTTTCCCAAGAAACCAGAGGCCTTCCTTTTGGGCATTGTTGACCAGAGGGTGTTAAAGAATGATCGAACATTATTTATGTATGCAACAACAGCAGCAAGGATACTCGTCGCTAAGTATTGGAAAACTCAAGATTTGCCCACGCTGGAAGAATGGCAGATGCAACTGATGGACTATATGGAACTTGCAGAAATGACCGGCAGAATCCGAGACCTGGGAGAGCAAGACGTGGAAGAGGATTGGAAGAAATTTAAGGACTATCTGCAAAAACTTTGTAAATTATATGAATGTTAAGAAGGATGAGAGATTTGAAAATAACAGGGCCCATAAAGTTAGTTGATAAGACTATGAGAATGAGTGAATTTTATGAGAAAAATAAATTTTGAATAAATATTGTGTTAAAATTAGGTTTTAAGACCTAGATAAAAATATTCAAAGTTAGGGACAAAACATTGGAAATGTGTATAATAAGAATTGAAACAAGGTGATAAGTTGCTGGCTAAAATTTTATAAATGTGGAACGCAAGAGCGGGAGATGTGAGGAAGTCCAAAGGATGAAGAAAAGATGGGTACTAAAAGATGTTAAATTTTATGTTTGCTTTTTTTTCTGTCTATTATCTGTTTATTCTGTCTTTTCTCTTTTGTATTAACAAAACTCTTAATAATTTTTTTTTTAAAAAAAAAAACTTCACAGAAAATCTGTTCAAGAAAAGGGTGGTTCTGTTGGTTTCTGTTTGTGCCACTGTGCAGTGCTTGGGGTCACAAGACTCTGTTTTGCATTCCAGGGATTCCAGACTGTTGGAAGTCTCACGGAAGACAGGAGACGGATGTGATGTTACTGGTTTCCTGTTCCTTTGTTTTTCAGTTGCTCTCTGCTCTCACAGAGAGAGGATGTTTCTTTTCTGTCTGTGTAACTAGAAATAAAACTCTTTGCAATGTAGCTCATATTTCTCGCCCTTCCCTGCTGCTGGATACTCTTCTGAATGGGGAACGTGCCTGGAGCCTTATCAAAGGCTCAGGTCGTTAATCATAGTCAGGGGAGAGAACAGAAGACTCGACCGGAGGATGAACTTTTCCAGGTTGGTCATAGTGGAGATTCCGACTAGTTCCTCCTCCTGAGACAGTAATGTTTCTGAATAATAGTTGCTAGAAACCACAGAATAAGAGAGTGCTCTTGTGTTTGAATCCTGATTGCAGGTGATATGAAAAAAGGATACTGGACTAGTTGGACCATTGGCCTGATACTGCAGGCTCCTCAGATCCCAGGCTTGTCACTTGAGAGCAAGAGGGAGGTTGGCAAGCAACCATGTTGTGATGGCTCTCCTTCCTTGGCCGTTTTTGAACAGAGGTTGGATGACCATCTGTCAGGGATTCTATAGCTGTGATTCCTGCACTGCAGGTGGTTGAACTAGATGACCCTTGGGGTCCCTCTACAATTCTGCAACTGTCCCAACCTCCCCAGTTTCTTTTCCTCCAGTAGGGTCCTAGATAACCTGTTTCCAGAAAGATAGTCCAGTTCAACTGAAGAGAAGCCCATTGGTGGTGGTGGGGACTCAGACCTGGAGATGGTCCTGCTTCTCTTTTCATTTGATCATTTTCTGCACGTGTGCACCAGGTAAAGATGAAGAAGAAAGAGGCAAAGAGGCCCTGGTTGGTTTGTTTACAGAAGTTGTTGGCTTAGTTTCCAGTTCACCCTATAAATGTGATTAGATCTGAAGCTGAAGTTGGTCAAAGGGATGTTAAACCCTGAGAATGATGCCAGTTTGGAGAGACAAGAGCTAAGGAGTATTATGAGCTCCCTGTAGGACACCTGTGTTCATTTCTGGGTGGAGGCAGAGTACAGGACACAAAGCATCAGAACTGGGGTCCTTGGTGGCAACTGCAAAATTCTACAGTGATTTGTAAATTGCCTAGAGACCCTATTGATTTAGCTGCCCAGAAACCCTGCATTTTTGTTTTTATTTCTGTGAACATTACAGTGGAATATGTTAGGCTACTGAAGATATCTATTTGTGATGTAATTTAGCATTCTGTTTTCAGCAGAGGTTGGAAATAATGAATTAGGATATATAATTAAAAAAAAACCTAGAAAATATGTTAATCCCCCCTTTACTCATCCGATCCAGAGATTTAAATGGAAATTTAATATTGATATTGCACTGAGTTGAACAGCAGCCAAACTCATTCAGCAAGAGTGCTCTATCTACATATTAACTACTTTAACTCTTCAGTGCTGCAATCCTATTTACCTTTCTGCCAGCTATCAGAGAGGATTCTATTTCTCTCCCCCACCTCTCAATTTTTTGTTCATATTTGTTTTCTGGCCAAGCTATTGTTGTGAATGATATTCTTCACAGCAATATGACAAGCCCTTGATATTTTGGGTTGTAGAAATAGAGTAGCATAATCCCATGTTAACTTTAAACAGAAGAATTTAGCATAATAATTTAATTTTGGCCAAGGTACACAACCAACTCATCTTTTACATAGTGGAGCACCCACCAATCGTGTTTACGTATTATGATAAACCATGATTTATCATGATATGCATGGGTCACAGTAAATCAAATGCTCATGTGTATCCCCTTTGTTCCTCTCACCATATGACTAGTAAGAGGAGAACATTTCCATTTTAGTAAACCGCAGCTTACTGTTTCTTCTGAACTTGGATTATCATGGTTTAACACTACCTATGGTCTGTCTCTAAACAAGGGAGCTCCAAACCATGAGTTATGAAATGGGCTTCTAAAAACTCTAAGCAGGGGATATCACAAAAGAAGTAATTTGAGTGCAGAATGTTTGTAGCTTAAGCTAAAAGTAACATTACACAGAACTGATAAAATACTCTCCACTGGCTGCCAGTAAGCTACTGGGCGCAATTAAAGGCATTAGTACTAGTGTACAAAGCTCTGATTTGCTTAGGAACCAGGTACTTGATGGGGTTCCCTCTTCAGCAGCAGCCAACCAACATTTTCAGATTTTCCGGGCAGGAGCTGCTTGTAATCCTCTTGTTGAGTATGGTCCAGCAGGCCACAACACCAATGGGATCTTCTCAGTGGTGGCATCCTATTTATGGAACTGACTGTCTCTGGCCCTGTTTGTTTTGCTGGGCATAATACTCTGGCTGTTATCAAATTATGTGGCGAATTGTTTTAACTTTATTTTTAATGTTGCATTTTTAAAAATGGTGGTGGCCATTCTAGGTTCTGTATAAGGAAGTGTGATACACAAGAAATACAGAATAATAAAAAAATAAACATTCAGAAAGCATGTTGCATAACAAGGGATGTGGGAGAAATTTGTTGGGGTTCTTTTGCATTTTAATGAGAAACTACGCACTTCTAAAATCAACGTGTGATTTCAATAGTCTCAGTTTTCAGTTCTGCATACAATGTGTAAAGGTAAAGGGACCCCTGACCATTAGGCCCAGTCGTGACCGACTCTGGGGTTGTGGCGCTCATCTCGCTTTACTGGCCGAGGGAGCCGGTGTGCAGCTTCCGTGTCACATGGCCAGCATGTGACGAAAAGCCACCTTTGATGAACCACAGCAGCACACAGAAATGCCATTTACCTTCCCACCGGAAGGTATCTACTTGCACTTTGATGTGCTTTCGAACTGCTAGGTTGGCAGGAGCAGGGACCGAGCAACGGGAGCTCACCCCGTCCCGGGGATTCGAATCGCTGACCTTCTGATCAGCAAGCTCTAGGCTCTGTGGTTTAGACCACAGTGCCACCCGCATCCCCTGCAACCAATGTGTACAATAATGCATATATGTATAAATATAAATGATTGTGGTGTTTCTTGTAAAACCCAAGCAAAAAGCAAACATTCCTAATGGGCATGGAAAATAATTCCTTGATTGAAAGTGCTTTATGATGCCAGATTATGCTTTTCATGTATTAGGGTGCATTATTAGTGTGTGAGCTTGTGTCATTAGTACCCAGCATTAAAAATAATAATAATAGGGGGAGATTTAATATCTGTCATAGAGAGAGACACAGAGACAACTGGCTCTTGGGAAGGGACGTAACACAATGTGTTGGGATACAATACCGTGGGTGGAGGGAGAAATGAGGTTGTTTTTGCTGGGTCTCACACCATCTATATGTTCATCTGAAACTCTGTTCATATAGGGATAGGGTCTGGGCCACTAGGTGCAATTAGGGATTAATTTTTCTGAAAATGTCAGCGTCAAATTTATACGCAAGGATTTTCTTTTCGAATTTCGATCTTGCTCCTTAATCTCAGTGAGAAGTGAGTTCCCATTCCCAGTTCCCATAAAAATAGGAGTGATTCTCACATATTAGATGCAATATTCTCTGTATGATATTATACACATATTAAATGCATATATAATCCAGGTTTCTTAAAAGAAATCGATACATAAACAGATACATACAACCATGTAAATAACTGTATAAATTATGTGTGTCTTAACGTATTTGTAAAATTATTTTGCAAAAATCTATTACAGTGTGAGGCTTGACTCTTTTTGAAGAATATTATACCTATACATATTATGACTATAATTTTGCATCTCAATAGTTGCATTAATTTTTTTTAAGAAAAGAATCTGACAATGCAATTCTGGCTCAAACATTAAGTGGGTGCTCAAAACAGGAGGTTCTCTGATGCAAGCAACGCTCTACCAGGTCAGAAATGTCAAATTCTCTGAATATACCCACTGGAAATGGATTATTTCTGCATCCCTAGACAAAATCCTTCTCTCCCCACCCCATCCACACAATATAGCCCCGCATGTGACACATCTACAGGCTAATGAGACAGAGAGATTGGTAGAAGTATTTAGGGTCCTTCATGCACCTTAGACATCCCATCACATTTCACTCTTGTTGTGTGATGGAATTAACAGTGTCACTCCAGACTGCAGGTAAGGAATCTCATTGTTGAATGCTCCCTGGTGTAAAAATAAATTAATAATCCTTGTAAATAAAATCAGCAGGAAGCAGATTGAGGGGGTACTAATCTTTCTCCCTGATATGGTAGAATTTTACTCTGTGTGTGTTTTATGTGAGGGGACATATAAAAATGGCAGTCCCAGTCACCACCACCTGGAATTTGAAGTGGTACAGTCCACAAAATCCTACCATCACATTCTGCATTGTTAGTAGAGGAAGCCTAACAAGCACAAAGAAATACAGAAATGTGAAAACTGGGCCGTTCTTCTTCATGGAAACAAAGGTATCAAATTAATGTTTTGTGGAGGAAGAGCTGAAAACAAAATTGTGCCCTTATAAAACCATAGTTTCCTTCCATAGTGTATGATCTTGAAATGCTGTGTTACCGAATGGTGCATAGAGCTAGCTGCAAAGCCTTGTGTACTTTTTCCAGTCTCTTATTTCCTGTGCATCTAACCCATAAATTACCTTGGAAATAATTGCAAGGACTCCTCAAAGAGAGACTGTGCCCCCTTGTGTTCAGCAAAATCATCCATGCTGTAGGGTTCCACCAGACGAAGCAAATGGATCCCCGAAACATAAAGAAAAGCTTACAGCACAGTCCAGTCTACTCAGAAGTAAATCCCACTGACTTCAAGGATAAATACTCCGGGTAAGTAGTTTTAGGACGACAGCCTTGGTCAATTACTGCACCTCTTTCTCATCATTCTAAACGATAGCATTTCTCTAATGGGTGAATGAATACATAAAGGAATAAATTAGTCACACAGGTGCCTGAGATATTCCAGCAAGAATAATAATAAATGCATGAGAAATGATGGTTCTCTTTTAGGAATATAAGCCTTTTAAAACAACTAGCACAAGGATGCTGGGGAGAGGGGATATTCAGAGCGAGATGGCAAGGTAATCCAATTGCAATATATATTATTTTCCAGAAAAGCGCTTGCAAAAGAACTGACCCAAATAATTTTCTTTTTATTAGTAGAAATTATAATAAATAAATATCAGATTCTGGACAAGTGACATTAGAGGCAGTTAGGAGTAAGCATGCGATTTTTAATGTAATTTTGGTATACTGATTTTTTTTTAAAAAAATGTTTCTTAAAGTCATTGTTTGCTTGTTTTTAAAGCAAAGCATGGCAACTTTGTGGTGTCAGCCAGATTTTATTTATCTTTGTATATTTTGATATGGTGCCTTAGAACCAACCTCTGTAGCTCATCATTTGGGAGCATGGTGACTCCATCAAGCCTGTGGCAAGCTTCTTGGGTACATCTTAGATACTGCAACATTCAGGAGCAAGGCTAATGCCTCACTCTTTTTTGATAGGATTTATGACCGAGATGAACAGCCAGGATACAGGTGAAGTCACCCCTACCCCTACCCATCCCCATCACCATCATGCCTATTTGTGGGGACTTACACTGGCCTCAACTCAACTGAGCCTCAGCTGAGGCACAATGAGCAAGTTTTGCCAGTGTACAGTGGTGCCCCGCAAGACGAACGCCTCGCAAGACGGAAAACCCGCTAGACGAAAGGGTTTTCCGTTTTGGAGGCGCTTCGCAAAACGAATTTCCCTATGGGCTTGCTTCGCAAGACGAAAATGTCTTGCGAGTTCCTGCGGGGTTTTTTCCCTTTTTCCCCCCTTTTCCTAAGCCCTAAGCCGCTTATCAGTTGATCCGCTAAAAGCCGCTAAACCGCTAATAGCGCTAATCCGCTAAGCTGTCAATGGGCTTGCTTCGCAAGACGAAAAAACCGCTATACAAAGAGCCTCACGGAACGGATTAATTTCGTCTTGCGAGGCACCACTGTACTTTCGACTGAGCAAAGTTTGGGGACTTAATGCCAGCTGATCTGAAGATCTGCCACATCCTAAGCAGCTCATTCTGGCACATCTTGGCATAGGATTGCCTCCTCAATTCGCTGCTGCAAACTTCCTAAAATTATGGCCCAAGTGACTGGAATGTGACAGATACAATCTTTTAAGCTAACTTTATTATTATTATTATTATTATTATTATTAACAGGATTTAATTACTGCTTAATGGAAGGGAGTGGGTGAGTGTAAGCAGTTTAGATAAAATAGTAGGAGATATTAATACTATTCATAAAGTATATAAAATGGTGATAAGACAGACTTTGAAAGCAGTATGATGACCTCTGTTGGGAGACACACAGACACACAGACACACATATATAATTATGGATGCCTTAAATGTTTTGGTGGAATTGTTTGATAATGCATTTTAACTATGTATGGGTATTTTATAACTGACTTTATACTTGTATACAGCTTAGAGGCTGATTTGGCATATAAACAGTATATAAGATAATAATTATTTACAGTGTTAAAATTTAAAATTTTGTACTGTTTTAAATTCTGTACTCTTCCGGGTTAGCGCCTCCGGTAATGGCGGAATTCCTCGGGAGGAATTTGCTTCGTGGGAATCCGGGTCTGGCCGCCACGGCAAAGGTGGAGACCCACTAGAAACCACAGGCGGGTGAAGCCTGTGAACGTGGGATTCGGCTGGCACCTTTTGCGCCTCCCCTACTCATGGGGAAACCCAGTTTCGGGGATCCGGAGCAACGTGGGGTGAGTGGTGCGGTGCTTCGAATTGACTGCTTCTTCCACGGAGCGAAGCCGCATAGCTGTTGCCGGAGAGCACTGACTTTTTCCTGTGGACAATTTGATCTTAAAGCAACTACCCGTGAGTAGAACGGAGAATTGGATTTTTAAACGTCTTAATTTGGTCCCGAAATGGGGAGGTCTAAAACAGGAAGTCCACCTTCCCCTTTTGTAAATAGATTGAAGCAATGAGGATGCAAGCTGAAGTCTCGGAAAGTCTATTGTAAAGGACTAAATTTTTATCAGTAAAAAATACTAAACCCCCCTTGGTGGCAGGAGAAAAGGGGGGAAAGTTTTGGACTGAGTATACCTGCAGGAGAGAGCGAACAGAGTTAATATACCACCGCTCCAATCCTGGAAACGGGCTGCCAATAGGACTGACCGTGATTAGAACGTTCACTGAAAGTTAGTTAAATAAGAGGAATACATTGTTTCCATTGTCTTCGTCTGCGTCTAAAAAGGAGTAAAAGTAACAGAAAATTGAAACTAACTTTATTGTTTGAATTGAGTTTAAAAGGACTAATACAAATAGAAACTGTTTCCCTCTAAAGGAACTGTTTCCCTCTAGAGGAAGCCTTTGAAACTGTCACAAGAGTTGAGCTGGGGGAATTTCCAGCTGCAAGATAAAACCTGTGAGATTCTGGGGACCTTGAATCGGTTAAGAATGTTGACAGAAGAGGCCTTAGTGGTTGTATTATGTAAGATAAGTGACTCACTGGAACAGCTTCACAAAAAGGTGGATGTGGTAACTACTAAAATCGACAATTTGGGACAAAAAGTGAACACCAATATAGAAACTATTCAGAAACTGACACAGGAATCTACTTTGACATGGCAAACTGCGGAGAAGGCTAGGGAGAAAGTTATTGCCGTTGAACCTAAAGTAACACAATTGGAGAGAGAGAGAGTCCCAGCCTTACAGATGCAATTTGATGACCATAAGTTGATGCCTGCTATGATTGAATTTAAAGAAAATCAGATTCCGAGGATCAGAGCCCTACCTGAACTGGAGAAGGAAAGTTTGATAGATTTCCTCACACAGGAATTTGATGACTTTTGGGACCGGGACTTGGGTCAAGAAGAGATTACAACTGTGAGGGCCTTCGGACTAGGAAGAGGAGGGGAAAAAGAGAAGAACAAAATAAGAGACTATTGGAACTACCAGAGGAACTTAGAACAACAGTTAAGAGTGGAAATTTTGAAAGACGTTCTGAAATACCTTTTGGATCTTAGATTTAACTACGGAGATTTGGTTGCCCCGTCGAGAAGGAATAAAATCATCTTTAGGTGGGAGTTTCCCCGAGATCTACTCTTTAGCCTCAAAGGAAGGAAAATGAAAATAAGATCAGTGGAAGACAAAGTAAAGTTCATGTATAAATATGAAGAAGACTCGCAGAAGGGACTTGGAAAAGAGTTAAGAGCATCGGACAGAAGATCACCAGGTTGATGGACTATAGGGAATTGGCGGGTTTGACTGGCAGAATCCGGGACCAGGGAGAAGAGTCGGTGGAAGAAGATTGGAAAAAGTTTAAAGACTATTTATAAAAATATTGTAAAATTAATGAGTGTTAGAAAAATGTTGGAAAGGAGTTATATGGCTTTAGTAGAAATGTTACAAGGAATTAAGTACAAATAGATTATTAGAGTATTAAAGGGAAAATAAGGTTAAAATATGTTAAGACAATTATATATTAAAGGGAAAAATAAGGTTAGAATATGTTAAGATAAATTACAGGACAGAAAACAGAGGAAGATGTAAAGGAATTGCTGAAACAGTTAATTAAATGGAATACAAAAAGGGAGGTGTGAGGAGGTCGTTGAAACAAGTAAATGAAAGTTAAGATACTGAACTTATTAGATGTGTTTTAAATTGTGTTTGTTTGGTTTTGTTAATTTAATGTTTTGGGGTTGGTGTTGTGTGGTGTTTTTGTTTTTGTTTTGTATTGTATTGTTTTGTTTAATTCTTTTTCTTTCTTTTGTAGTCTTCAGAATGTTAATAAATATTATTTTTTAAAAAAAAAATCTGTACTCTTTTTATCTTCTTCTTTTTGCCTGGACAGGCGTTTGACCGGAAAAATAGCCTAAAAATATTTTCAATAAAGTAAAATAAATAACCTTCTCATAAAACTTTTTGCTTGTTTACACTTTCTACCATCTATTGGGAAGCTCAGTTGCTATACTATATGTGTTTCTTGCATGTCTCCTTAAAGTACTGAACACATGAACAAATCAAGATTATTTGCCCACACTCTCCCTGGACAAGTGTGCTTGACAGGAGTAAGTGCTACAGCGCTAATCGGTGGTGGCTTCACAAGATCTGTCCACCTTTGCACTTTGCAGTGACACTGAGCTGCATGAAGTATCACTTGTGAGAGCATTTAGTGGACTTTCAACATGGGAGTCAATTGGCAGCCGACGTGGAAACTGAATATGGAATCCAGTACCTCCGTAAATAGCTCAATTGGCTTCTGCAAATAACTTGGGTTTATATGAGCTGCTCACAAGGATTTGAGAAAATTTAGAAGAGCCCTGCTGGATCAGACCAGATGCCTTTGTGGTCCAGCATCCTGTTTTCCACAGTGCTCACCTAGATTTCCCTAGGATGCCCATTCAAGGGTTTTAGCCAGGAGACGTAGCCAGCCATAAGTGGAGATTGAAACTGGGAGCTTCTGAAGAAAAATAGGTTCTCTGCCGCTAATCTATGACCTTCCCCTTTCGTAGGCGAAATGATGGTCATAGCTTGATCCAAAGCCATTCAGAGATTTATAGATAATAACTGTCAGGGACTGGGCAGAGGAGGAATGGTGGAGACTGCCTCCCCAGCCTGACCCTTCCAGAGAAGAAGCAGACAGTTCAGAATTACAACAGGGGTTTGAGGGAGGTCACAGCTCAGAGGATGATGAGAGGGAAGGTTGGGAAGTAATGGGAGATGAGGAGGAGGCAGAGCTGGAGCAGCTGGCTGACATGTTATCACTAGAAAGCATTCCAGACCCACCATCTTCCAGAACCCGGCAAGCCTTAAAAGTAGGAGAGCAAAGGACACAGAAGCAAAAGGCCCTTAGCGCCACCTGTAGATGGGATGATGAATGAGGACGTGGGAGAGAAGAGGAGGGGAGATTTACTTGGGGGCAACGCCATTACAGTAGTACCTCGGGTTAAGAACTTAATTCATTCTGGAGGTCCGTTCTTAACCTGAAACTGTTCTTAACCTGAGGTACTACTTAACTAATTGGGCCTCCCGCTGCTGCTGCACTGCCATTGCGTGATTTCTGTTCTCATCCTGAAGCAAAGTTCTTAACCCGAGGTATTATTTCTGGGTTTGTGGAGTCTGTAAGCTGAAGCGTCTGTAACCTGAAGCGCCTGTAACCCGAGGTATCACTGTATTCCAAGAGGCTACCTTTCTAAGCCTCTCTCTGTGAATATTGAATAAAAAGCAGTTGGTAAGAACTTCCTTGTCTTATCCATTCCGCGCAACCTACCGTGGGGGCTGGATCCTCTTGGCACCTGACATAACCAGCCCTTTGAATTGTTCCCAGAAACAAATGGGAAGTTCATGCAACTCACATTACACCAGAGTAATATGTGCTGAAATGCTTACATTGTCCATGTCAATCTTGCGCGTGTCTGTTTTATCCTGTTTTCATCTTAATCTGTGAATTGAAAGTCTGTGAATTGTGAATTGAAACAGTTGATAAATACATATTTTATCACAAAAAACATATTTTAATTGTGTCTCAATGTACGCATTTCTAACTACATTTTATCCTATTGTTATAAAGCACCTACTCCATAGTGCTGCATATTGATGTCGCCATGATGTTTCACCATATGTTCTCCACTGTTCAGGATATATCCCAGCTGATGGAGTATGTGAAATGGAGGCTGTGATCTCTCTGGTCCCTAATTATTTGTGTACGTGCCCAAACATGCACATACCTTGGAGGCACAATGTTTCCAATTGTCCCCTCAGAGAATTAACATCTGGTTTCTAGAAAACATTGGAGAAGAATGCCTCAAGTAACTCACACTGACAAGAAGTTAACAAGGAAAGCTAAAAGGCAAAAAGAGGAACAATGATTTACCAGCGATGGGTATCAGAAAGCAGGAGTTGTGCCTTGTAACTTGGGGCAGATGTAGTGTTTGGGTATTGAAGCAGTCCTTGATATTTAAGTCAAGGGGAAGAGGAGTCATTGAAGTGAAAATAAAAGTCTTCCTCACCCAAATGTGCAACAGCCAGGCTGATACTAGCATCTGACATCTTCGGGAAGCTGCTGGAACAGCAGTGTCACTGACAAATGGGGGCTGCCATTTTAATTTCCTATAGTGGCATTTTTTTAGCCTTAAAAGTAACTATTAAAAATAAACCATAGGGATGTGAACAGATTAAGAGATTCAGGATTCAAACATGTTATGTTTGCATGGCCTAATGTTAATGAAAACCTACAACATCAAAATGGCAGACACTTTAATGAGTGTTCAACTCTGTATGAATGTAGAGATGGAAATTGGTTCTCAAGGAGTTGTGGGGGTAGATCTTCCAACAATTGCCTTCCTCTGTGGCTACAATAACATCCAACTAGCCACTTAACTTTTGAAATATTAAGAATACATAGGCAGCAATCCTGTTATTTCACAATAAAACTTGAAAATAGTTTTTTTCCCATAACCCACTAAGAAAACGCACACACATTTTCTTTTTAGAAAATGCCCTCTTAAATTCATAACTGATAAATCAATGAAATATCTGTAAGCATATATTCTCTAAGAATCAAGGTTATGCATTTTGCCAGAGTAGCTCTGCCATCGACGTCTTTCAACACTGGCTACCTTACATAAGAGGATTTGACAAGGTTATAATTTGTGTTACTAATGGAAATTCATTTCTAAGAATTAACCTCTAGGCTAGAAAGAATGACAGATATATTCAGTTTGTTCTCAAATGAGCATTTGAATTGAAAATCCCTATTCTCTTGACTTCCCCTCCTCCACCCCAGTCCAACTTCCATCCTGCCTTCCAGTGTGTCTCTCACACACAATTGAATTCTTAACAGCTGTCATAATAATAATAATAATAATAATAATAATTTATTATTTGTACCCCGCCCATCTGGCTGGGTTTCCCCAGCCACTCTGGGCGGCTTCCAACAGAGATGAAAAATATACTAAAATATCACATATTAAAAACTTCCCTGAACAGGGCTGCCTTCAGATGTTTTCTGAATGTCAGGTAGTTGTCCATCGCCTTGACATCCGATGGGAGGGCATTCCACAGGGCGGGCGCCACCACCGAGAAGGCCCTCTGCCTGGTTCCCTGCAACTTGGCCTCTCGCAGTGAGGGAACCGCCAGAAGGCCCTCGGAGCTGGACCTCAGTGTCCGGGCAGACCGATGGGGGAGGAGACGCTCCTTCAGATATACTGGACCGAGGCCATTTAGGGCTTTAAAGGTCAGCACCAACACTTTGAATTGTGCTCGGAAACGTACTGGGAGCCAATGTAGGTCTTTCAAGACCGGTGTTATATGGTCTCGGCGGCCGCTCCCAGTCACCAGCCTAGCTGCCGCATTCTGGATTAGTTGTAGTTTCCGGGTCACCTTCAAAGGTAGCCCCACGTAGAGCGCATTGCAGTAGTCCAAGCGGGAGATAACCAGAGCATGTACCACTCTGGCGAGACAGTCTGCAGGCAGATAGGGTCTCAGCCTACGTACCAGATGGAGCTGGTAAACAGCTGCCCTGGATACAGATTTGACCTGTGCCTCCATGGACAGCTGTGAGTCCAAAATGACTCCCAGGCTGCGCACCTGGTCCTTCAGGGGCACAGTTACCCCATTCAGGACCAGGGAATCCTCCACACCTGCCCGCCTCCTGTCCCCCAAAAACAGTACTTCTGTCTTGTCAGGATTCAACCTCAATCTGTTAGCCGCCATCCATCCTCCAACCGCCTCCAGGCACTCACACAGGACCTTCACCGCCTTCACTGGTTCTGATTTAAAAGAGAGGTAGAGCTGGGTATCATCTGCATACTGATGAACACCCAGCCCAAACCTCCTGATGATCCCTCCCAGCGGCTGCATGTAGATGTTGAAAAGCATGGGGGAGAGGACAGAACCCTGAGGCACCCCACAAGTGAGAGCCCAGGGGTCTGAACACTCATCCCCCACCACCACTTTCTGAACACGGCCCAGGAGGAAGGAGCGGAACCACTGTAGGACAGTGCCCCCAGCTCCCAGCCCCTCAAGACGGTCCAGAAGGATGTCATGGTCGATGGTATCAAACGCCGCTGAGAGATCCAGCAGAACTAGGAAACAGCTCTCACCTTTGTCCCTAGCCCGCCGGAGGTCATCAACCAGTGCGACCAAGGCAGTTTCAGTCCCATGATGAGGCCTGAATCCCGACTGGAAGGGATCCAAATGGTCCGCTTCTTCCAGGCGTGCCTGGAGTTGTTCAGCAACCACTCGCTCAATCACCTTGCCCAAGAATGGAAGGTTTGAGACTGGGCGATAATTGGCCATCGTGGCCGCATCTAGAGATGGTTTTTTAAGAAGCGGTTTAATAACCGCCTCTTTCAGCGGGTCTGGGAAGGCTCCCTCACGGAGGGAAGCATTCACCACCCCACGAAGCCCATCGCCCAGTCCTTCCCGGCTAGCTTTTATAAGCCAGGATGGGCAAGGATCCAGGAGACAGGTGGTTGGCTTCACTCGTCCGAGCAGCCTGTCCACATCCTCGGAGGTAACAGATTGGAATTGATCCCACACAACTTGACCAGACAGGACTCTAGCACTCTCCCGCCCCGGCCCTGCTCCCACGGTGGAGTCTACTTCTTCCCGAATCTGAGCGATTTTATCTGCAAAAAAATTTGCAAAATCATTGCAGGAGAACATGTGGCCCGTACTGGGCCCCGATGTTACAGGTGGTTCCGCTAAATTGTGAACCACCTGAAAGAGTCTCCTGCTGCTGTTTTCTGCAGATGCAATAGAGGCGGTGAAGAAAGTCTTCTTCGCCGTCGCTATCGCCACTTGGTAGGCTCGACGTTGAGCTCTAACCTGTGTCCGGTCAGATTCAGAATGGGTTATCCGCCACCGGCGCTCTAGCCGTCTCAACGATTGTTTCATTGCCCTCAGATCCGTGGAAAACCACGGGGCTCTCCGGGCTCCATGCAATCGGAGAGGGCGCTTCGGAGCCAAACAGTCAATAGCCCTGGTTAACTCCGCATTCCAGCGGGCCACCAGGGAATCGGCTGAAAGGCCATCAACATGGGATAAAGCATCCCCTACCACTCTCTGGAAACCATTTGGATCCATTAAGTGGCGGGGGCGGACCATCCGAATCGGTCCCACCTCCCTGCAGAGGGGATGGGTCGCAGAGAAGTCCAGTTGCACCAGGAAGTGATCTGACCATGGCACTTCTTTCGTTTCACTTTTACTTAGTGTCAGATCACCAACATCCGTAGAGGTAAACACCAGGTCCAAGGCATGTCCGCGGCTATGGGTTGGGCCAGACTTATTCAGGGACAGCCCCATGGAGGCCATGCTTTCCACGAAGTCCCGAGCGGCCCCTTGTAAGGTCGTGTCGGCATGGATGTTAAAATCCCCTAGGACGACCAAGCTAGGTGTCTCCAGGAGAACATCCGCCACGACCTGAAGCAGCTCGGGCAGGGAATCCTTGGTGCAGCGGGGAGGTCGGTACACCAAAAGGAATCCTGTACTGCCCCTATTGCCCAACTTCCAGAACATGCACTCAGAAAACTGGGTCTTCCCAATAGGACGCCTGGTGCAAACTAATGACTTCCTAAAAATCACTGCAACCCCCCCTCCCCGCCCACATGACCTGGGTTGCTGTGCGTAAGAGAAACCTGGTGGACAAGCAGCGGCAAGGACAGGCCCATCTGCTTCATCCAACCAAGTCTCTGTTACACATGCCAGGTCAAGTCCTCCATCCATGATCAAGTCATGGATGGCAGTGGTCTTATGAATCATTGACCTGGCATTGCACAGCAACACTTTCAGGTCATGTGGGTATCCCTTGCTGATTCTAGTATTCATCCGGTCAGGACCAGACCCGGAGGCAGGGATAGTCCTCAGACAACGACTAAACCTGCCTCCTCTGTAATGACATGGTCTGGTCTTAGCGTAACTCCTCCTCCTACCCGTGATCACTGAGATCGGTTGTCCCAGTGCATCCCCCCCTGTGGAACATGCCCCAGCCATTTTGTGGGCTGGGGCCCACTCCCCGGCAGCCCTGACCCCTCCCCTTAAGAACAAAATAACCCCTTTAAAAAACAACAACAAAAAAGCAACAACACAAATAAAACAATACAAACAAAAAACAATAAAAATTATAAAAAATTACAAAAACATAAAATCAAACAAATTCCCAGGCCCAATAAACATCCACCCCACCCCACCCCACATACAAAAAATTCAAAATAAAATTTTTTAAAAACATTTTAAAAGCACTCTGCACCCCTCCAGCAGTAACAGCAACTGTCCTAGTGAGGCCCGTCAGGCCCTGCCCTGGGCCAGGTGGTAAGTGGCAGGAAGGAGCAGGGCCCTCAGACACCCACACAGGAGAGTCCTCCTGGGCAGCAGAGTCCAGCAGTCCTTATGGGGCTTCAGGCCCCGCCCCAGGCCAGATGGTGAGTGGCAGGAAGGAGCAGGGCCCTCAGACACTCACACAGGAGAGTCCTCCTGGGCAGCGGAGTGCAGCAGTCCCTGTGAGGCTTCAGGCCCCACCCTGGGCCAGGTGGTAAGTGGCAGGAAGGGGCAGGGCCCTCAGACACTCACACGCAGGAGAGTCCTCCTGGGCAGCAGAGTCCAGCAGTCCCTGTGAGGCTTCAGGCCCCACCCTGGGCCAGGTGGTAAGTGGCAGGAAGGAGCAGGGCCCTCAGACACCCACACAGGAGAGTCCTCCTGGGCAGCAGAGTCCAGCAGTCCTTATGAGGCTTCAGGCCCCACCCCAGGCCAGATGGTGAGTGGCAGGAAGGAGCAGGGCCTTCAGACACCCACGCAGGAGAGTCCTCCTGGGCAGCAGAGCGCAGCAGTCCCTGTGAGGCTTCAGGCCCCGCCCCAGGCCAGATGGTGAGTGGCAAGAAGGAGCAGGGCCCTCAGACACCCACACAGGAGAGTCCTGTCACTCAAAGGGGCTACAGAGAGACCATTTGAAAGTAATATTTTGCGCTGTGTGACATCTCATTTTTTTCCTTCGGAAATCATAATTTTTTTACACACCTAGTAGTCTTCCTAACAGGAAACCAGCTCTGCCTGTCATTCTGATTGGGGAGAAACCTTGTTTTCCAGGTCACCAGCCTGAATCTTGGAGACAAGATATTCATGAGGGACCTGCGCGGGGAATTTACATCTCGCCGCAGCGTTTTCCTCTCCATTTGTCAGCATGCCAGGTCAGTGAGCCGCTCCCTTGTCAGAGGGAAGATAATGGCTGCAGCATTGCCTCCTACTTATTACACACTCAGTGCACCTGACCTTCTTGTGAAATCCCCCCAAAGCATTTGGATTTTTGGCTACCTTCATACACAAATGCAAGATCCCTTTTAAGTGAACCCTGCAATCTGGATTGGAACTTTCAATGACACCGGGCTGCCCCTAACAACTACCTTTTAATGTAAGAGTTCCCCCATCACCACTGTCTCTATCTCATACACATGCCGTCCTGTCTTGTACGACTATATATATATATATATATATATATATATATAGTAAGTGACAATATTAATGTTTATCTGTGGTCCTCAAAATGGGAGGTGATGTTAGTCAATGTGTGAGAAACTCACTGACCTTGACTCTCCACAATGAAGGACCTTATTTCTGTATGAACAGTTTGGGGGAAATCACCTTTTCCTCCTTTTGTGCAATTAGGGGTTAATGGGAGACATTAAGCCCTTCTAGTAGTTGGCAAGTCCAACTGGCAGTGACTCTCCCTGGCCTCAAATATTGACTCTTTTAAAGCTTTGCTGCCTAAGATCCTGTTAACTGAACAGGACAAATTGGGACTTTGTGTATATAAACCATATGCTGCACTACTGAGTTATGTCAGCTAGAGCTAAATCCTACAATGCTGGATACTTCAATGCACACTACATGGGACTGCCTTTGAAGGTGACTCAGAAACTACAACTAATCCAGAATGTGACTGCTAGGCTGGTTCCTGGGAACAGCCGCCACAACCATATAACACCATATAAGACCTCCAATGGCTCCCAGTATGTTTCTGAGCACAATTCAAAGTGTTGGTGCTGACCTTTAAAGCCCTAAATGGCTTCGGCCCTGTATACCTGAAGTAGCATCTCCACATCCATTGTTCAGCCTGGACACTGAGGTCCAGCACTGTGAGAAGTGAAGTTACAAGGAACCAGGCAGAGGGTCTTCTCAGTAGTGGTGTCCTCCCTGTGGAACGATCTCCTCTCAGATGTCAAGGAGCTAAGGTACTACACAACTTTTAGAAGACATCTGAAGGCAGCCCTATATCAGGAAGTTTTAAATGTTTGATGTTTTGCTGTGTTTTTATTATGTTGGAAGCTGCCCAGAGTGGTTGGGCCAACCCAGTCAAATGGGTGGGAGTATATAAGTAACTTGTTGTTGTTGTTGTTGCTGTGGTCTGAGCATAGTGGCCATGTCTACTTTACATAAAACAGTCCTTTGTTTGAAGGGATGTTCAGACCACATCCTTTCAAAAGACAGAGAGCTACAAGAAGGGAAAGCAGGGATCACCAGCAACTGCCCACTTATGCCCTGCAATCCTCCTCACTACCAATTTCTGTCTTCAAGCCTCCATCTTAGCTATACAATGTAGCATGTGAGCCTTGTGTATAATTGTACAGAAGGCCTTTGAGTTGCATTCAGTTGTGGGGATTCCCTTAGGCCTGGTCCAGATGTTCCATCTGGGGCAGAATGCAGTAGCTAGATTGTTGATAGGGCCAAGCAGTCAACAGGATGTGACACCTCTTCTAAAACATATGCACTTATTTTCTTCTTGAACTTGGGTTCAAGAGGAAAAGGGATGGACTTACACATAGGCGTAATGCATTTCCTGTGTGTGTCTAGCAAGTGCATCTCAGTCAATAAGAAAGGAAAGGAAAGGAAAGGGAAGGGAAGGGAAGGGAAGGGAAGGGAAGGGAAGGGAAGAAAGAAAGAAAGAAAGAAAGAAAGAAAGAAAGAAAGAGAAAGAAAGAAAGACGCAAAATAGCTGCTATCAAGGAATTAAAACAAAGAACCAGAAATCTGAGAACAACAGGCAATTCGAAAATAATAGGCACAGCATCTCCGCAAATCATAGGAACAACAGGGTGTTCTCCCTCCCCTTCACCCCAAATTTAGAATGCATTCTTCCTGTTTTCATGTAATTATTTGCAAATAATCTGGTTAACTTTATAATCAAGGTATTTCCTCTTGGCTCCCCGGCTACCCATCAGGCTGCCTAAGAGGGTGGTTGACATCCTAAGGTGTTCACGAATAATCAGTGTTAAGAGCTGCTAATATTAAGAGTCTGACTAATGAGTTATTTTTTAAAAAAAGAAGAAGAAAGAAAGAAAAGAAAAGAAAAGAAAAGAAAAGAAAAGAAAAGAAAAGAAAAGAAAAGAAAAGAAACAAACAACAAAAGATGGGTTTGAAGGGGGAGGGGGAGTGTACATTGGCTTTACCATGATGCTTGCAAGGAGTTTGACAGCTTATCTTCCAATATCCATTTCTGTAATAACCAATTTAGCCGTTATATTTCTGTTTCTTTTCCTATGACTGATCTTTAAACTTCAGCTTACTTTAGAGGGGCATGAGAATGAGAAGCAGGGGTGCTCAACTATGTTTTTGTGGGACGGGGTTTTATGTAGTGGCACCTGCTATATTGTACTCTCCGGCACAAGAAGTTACAACATTTAGGGCTTTTTTTAATTTAGGAAAAATGTGAGTAGAGACAACATTCTAGAAGTGCACACACTGAAGCTGACTGTTGGAAGGTTCAAGAACAGACAATAAGAGCTGTTCAACAGTGGAACAGACTCCCTTGGAAGGTGGTGGAATCCTTCCTTGGAGATTTTCAAGCAGACGTTGGATGGCCACCTGTCCTAAATGCTTTAGTTGAGATTCCTGCATTTCAGGGAGTTGGACTATACGACCCCCAGGGTCCCTTCCAACTCTACAAATCTGTGGTGTTAAGAGGCAGATCTGGCCCCCAACTTGGAAGGCTTTAAAAGAGGATTAGGCAGCCTGGAGGATAAGGCTACAAACAGTTGCTTACCCTGATGGCTATTTTATAATGTCAAGTTTTACATAGCTGGTTAAAAAATAAAAGAAACAAGAAAAAGATTTTGAAACATACACCAAAAGTGTTCATATATGCTGAATAGGAAATCATATAGTATTTTAATTCAAAACTATTTCATAGACTTATTGCAAGATACATATTTGAATCTTAAATCTTAAGTTTTCATCCTTACCTATGTAAGGAGAGAGAGAGAGAGATGATAGATGATAGATAGATTAGATAGATAGATAGATAGATAGATGATAGATAGATATAGATAGATAGATAGATAGATAGATAGATAGATGATAGATAGATAGATAGATAGATAGATAGATAGATAGATAGGTATAGCTAGATGATAGATAGATAGATAGATGATAGATAGATAGATAGATAGATAGATAGATAGATAGATAGATGATAGATGATAGATAGATAGATAGATAGATAGATAGATAGATAGATAGATGATATAGATGATAGATAGATTAGATTAGATAGATAGATAGATAGATAGATAGATAGATATAGATATAGATAGATGATAGATAGATAGATAGATGATAGATAGATAGATAGATAGATAGATAGATAGATAGATAGATGATAGATAGATAGATGATAGATAGATGATAGATAGATAGATAGATAGATGATAGATAGATAGATAGATAGATAGATAGATGATAGATAGATAGATATAGATAGATAGATAGGTATAGATAGATGATAGATAAGATGATAGATAAGATGATAGATAGATAGATAGATAGATAGATAGATAGATAGATAGATATGCAAGTACAAAACTTTACAATTTCTATTTTCACTGTGCTTTCTGTTAGACTAATACATATTTGGTGAGGTTCTTCTTTGGGGCATGTTAAAGCTTGACATAGCTTAGGGACTCAGCATGTCTTAATCTGCCTCATCTCTTATAAGATAAGAGTGCTTGCCACTTGGGTCGGTTCCAAGCTCTCAGAGCTAATTCTTAAAAGAGACCTGCCAACATTTAGAGAGCCCTCGGAATCCATCACTGATATAGTACATCTTCTGCAAAGTGCTTTTTACCGTAAAGGTAAGGACCAAGGGAGTCTGAAATGAAATTAGGGTCTTTGCAGTACTAAAGAAAAAGATAAATGAATGGGGGCATTCCCTTGCTGTTGAACTGGTTGCTATTATGTCTAATGTATCTCAGAAACCATGTTCAACTAATTTCAGGGATCATGTGTTTAAGGATGTGGTTGAATTCGTCATGGATGCTCAGAGGTTTTAGAACTCCTAAAAAGCACTAAGACATGGGCACATATTTTGCAAAAGCCACAGCATTACAGACTTTGATTCCATGATGCTCAGTTGGGAGCCACAATATCCCTGCACCTCCTGAAACAGGACCAATCGCAGAATGAGTTGAGTCTGTGCTGCCAGAGCACTGATAAACTCCATTTCCCAGCCTGTCCCCCAGGATATGTTTTCATCTGATATTAGTGTTCCTAATACATTATCCCACAACCCACTTAGATCATAGCAGATGATCTCTTCCATATCTTGACACACTGTTTCCTCTGGTGAGGAAAAGGGCTGCCTGAGGTTCATTCCGGCAATCGTAGTAGACAAGGGTACTTACTAGAAAACTTTTTGCACTGGTATCTAGCAAACCCCTCTGGCCTCCATATAAAGGTAAAGGTACCCCTGCCCGTACGGGCCAGTCTTGACAGACTCTGGGGTTGTGCGCCCATCTCACTTAAGAGGCCAGGGGCCAGCGCTGTCCTGAGACACTTCCGGGTCACGTGGCCAGCGTGACATCGCTGCTCTGGCAAGCCAGAGCCGCACACGGAAACGCCGTTTACCTTCCCGCTGGTAAGCGGTCCCTATTTATCTACTTGCACCCGGAGGTGCTTTCGAACTGCTAGGTTGGCAGGCGCTGGGACCGAGCAGCGGGAGCGCACCCCGCCGCAGGGATTCGAACCGCCGACCTTTCGATCAAACCAAAAACCCTCTGCACTAAGATCTGAGCGAATATTTCAATGGCTGTGTATTGGATTGCATTGACCAATATTAAAGCCAACCTTTGTATTTGAAAGTGTACTGATGGGTGCTTACATTTAAAATTGCCTTCTGCAGCCTAGTGTCTTTCAGATTTTGTTAGACTTCAACTCCTGTTATCCCTCACTATTGGTCATGCCAGCTAGGGCTGATGAGAGTTGTAATCCAACAACATCTGGAGGATACCAGGTTGGAGAAGTCTGGTTTTGGAATGATTTTTTTTTTGGGGGGGGGGGAGAAATTTGCCATAAAATGCTGAATCCCTTATTTGACTTTCAAATGCATGTTACATGAATCTAGGAGTCAGATTTAAAAAAAATAAAATAAACATTGTTATAACAATACTGTGTCCAGCTCTGGGCACCACAGTTTAAGAAGGATGTTGACAATCTGGGATGTGTGCAGAGGAGGGCAATGTCAGGTTTCAGGGACTCTGCTTCCTCCTCCCCTTTGGCTATAGATAAGCAGGACAAAGTGAAAAACGTCTCTTGCAACCTGATCTCGCAGCCACTGTGTTTTTTATGTAGCTACCTTATCTGCTCTATGTGACCTTGGACTGATAGGCTGGACACTTTGCAGTGAGAAGAGAGTCTGTTAGCTCTCTTTCTTCCAGTTCTTCTTCACTTTGCTGTTCACCCCCCCAGTTCGTCCCAACTTTTGTCTTCAGAACTATGCCCCTCTGCAAACCACTGTTCCAAATCTATACTGCTTCACTGTTCCTGGGAAGATTCAGGATCCTGGTCAGGAGCAAGGGGAGAAGGAGGGTCCCACCATTCCTCATCAGAGCAGTACTCCTCAGCTTGGTCTCTGACAGGCAACCAAGATGATCAAAGGTCTAGAAAGCAAGCCGTATGAGAAACAGTTGAAGAAGCTGTATATGTTTAGCCTGGAAAAGAGGAGACTGAGAGAAGATAGGATGTTGTTGTTGTGTTGTTGTTGTTTAGTCATTTAGTCATGTCCGACTCTTCGTGACCCCATGGACCAGAGCACGCCAGGCACTCCTGTCTTCCACTGCCTCCCGCACTTTGGTCAAACTCATGCTGGTAGCTTCAAGAACACTGTCCAACCATCTTGTCCTCTGTCGTCCCCTTCTCCTTGTGCCCTCCATCTTTCCCAACATCAGGATCTTTTCCAGGGAGTCTTCTCTTCTCATGAGGTGGCCAAAGTATTGGAGCCTCAGCTTCAGGATCTGTCCTTCCAGTGAGCACTCAGGGCTGATTTCCTTCAGAATGGATAGGTTTGATCTTCTTGCAGTCCATGGGACTCTCAAGAGTCTCCTCCAGCACCATAATTCAAAAGCATCAATTCTTCAGCGATCAGCCTTCTTTATGGCCCAGCCCTCACTTCCATACATCACTACTGGGAAAACCGAAGACAGGATAGCCAAATATTTAAAGGGCTGCCACATAGACGATGGAGCAAACTTGTTTCCTCCTGCTCTGGAGGGTTGGACTCAAGCCAGTGGCTTCAAGTTATTAGAAAGGAGATTCCAACTAAGTCAGGAAGAACTTTCTGACATAGCAGTTCAACAGAAGAACAGACTTCCTCCAGAGGTTGTGGACTCTCCTTCATTGGATGTTTTTAAACATCAAACTGTCATGGATGCTTTAGTTGAGATTCCTGCATTTCAGGGGGTTGGACTAGATGACCCTCAGGGTCCCTTCCAACTCTACGATTCTATTATCTTCATTCTTATTGTGCTAAATGAAGACCTTAGAAAGCTGGTGACATAGCATTAGACATCTATATATAATCTACGTCTATATATTCCTTTATCTTAAAGTCAAATGTCTTAGATGTTTTAAAATATTTTAATGATAATAGTGATATAAGAACAATACAAGTATTTAATGAGGTTGATTCAACACACACGTGCGCACACAACCTATATACAGAAGAGACATTAATAAGCCTGCAATAAGAACAAAGTATCTTCAGCACACTATTATACATGAAAAAATGGATCAAAATGGGAAGGAAGGAAAACAACAACAAAAACTCTTTGCCTTGAATTACCAAAGTCTGCTAAGACCTATATTATCACAGCAGGTATAGGGATGCTTCCATCTCAAGCTAACTGGACTGTTCATGCAATTGTTTTTGATATAGATGCATATCTAGCACTGTAGCTTTGTGGGACTGAAAGGCTTCCTAACCCATTAGTAGTCTCCTGAGCCATTTGGTCTTGGGGATTCATAAGTGGGCTATAGAACTATTTTTCTGAGAACTTGCTGTTCTGAAGTCAACGCAGTTTGCTCAGGCCAAAAAGTCATTACCATCCAATGACTGCCGGGTCAAGTGGAGCAAATTAGGAGGTAGTCTCTTTTGTCCTGGCAAACAATCATTTTTTCATGTCAATGGTAACTGTTGGCTCTTTGCCCCACTGATAACTGTTTAACATATACACAAACCAGGTAAATGTAATATGTTGTACCTGAAGATATATGCTATGAATACAGTCAGGAATTAGCTACTTCTGGGTTTGTTCAATTGCCTGTGGACTATATAGTATGAAATAACTTACGGGTGGTGGGGGCAGAGACAACTAACAGCACCATCCTATTAGTTGGCACCTTCACTTTTGAGTTGGCAGTGTTACTTGTGGTCATAAACATGACTAATCTAGATTTTCCAATCCCATCATCACAAATGAAGATTTAGGTAGCCTTGAACTTGGTGGTAAGCAACTAATGTGAACCTCAAAGGCAAAACCCTTTTTGATAAATTGTTCTTTATCGAAATTTATTTAAGGGGAATAATAGAACAAGGAAACTAAAAATGAGACAGTTTCCAAATTCTAAGTGTGCATGAGTTTCTTGTGGAGTCTAATAGTTACCCAGGACAGGTGAGAAGAAACTGATCAGGAAAAGAATGTGTCAGGGCACATCCCTTTTTAGGGATCAGCTGTCTAGACAATTTGGATGGAAATAAATTACAAACCAGGTGACCTAGAACCAGCAATTTAGGCATATGCTGCAAGGTTTCAAAAGGGAATGAAAGAAACCTAGTGGACTATGCATGTTTGTATGCAGCTGAGGTCCAGGATATACAACATGGGATATATGGGAAACTGCCCAGGACTGTGTATAGATTTATCTAGGAACACAGAAAATGAGGTACTTCTAATGAGCAAAAGAAACTTAAAACCATTTGTATGAAAGCTGCACTGAATCTGAATCTGATATCAAATATATAGAGAGCCTTAAAAAAGTCATTGCTGATTGTGCAGATATAAATGGTTCAGATAACTTTGGATTTTGTTTGTCAGATTCTTTAACTGAGGAATTGTTTTACTGACTGTCCTATAAACTACTTTGTGACCATACATGGTGAAAACTGATCTATAAATACTGGAAACTAACAATATGTAGGGACGCCCCCCCCCCAATATATTATCCCTTTTAACTATACAAAACAATTCCACACCCTTCAAAATAGTGCAGAGCTCCCTCCACACTTTGCTTCAAGATGTATACCAGATTATATGCCTTGGGAGCAGTGCTGCATTGCATTGCATTGCATTGTACTGACCCCTAAGGCATTCTGGGACATATGGCCTGTAGGAAGTGGTACAAATGCTTCATTCAGGTAAGGTTCTCTTGAGCAGGGGTGTGCATCAGATTCACTAGGGGTATGCACCGTGCCCCCCACCCTCAAACCAGGTGCATTTTCAAAATAACCAATTAACCCTCTTCTCCAGGGACGTGGGTGGTGCTGTGGGTTAAACCTCAGGGCCTAGGACTTGCTGATCAGAAGGTCGGCGGTTCGAATCCCTGCGATGGGGTGAGCTCCCATTGCTCGGTCCCTGCTCCTGCCAACCTAGCAGTTTGAAAGCACATCAAAGTGCCAGTAGATAAATAGGTACCGCTCCGGCGGGAAGGTAAACGGCGTTTCCATGCGCTGCTTTGGTTTGCCAGAAGCGGCTTAGTCATGCTGGCCACATGACGCTGGCTCCCTCGGCCAATAAAATGAGACGAGTGCCGCAACCCCAGAGTCGGCCATGACTGGACCTAATGGTCAAGGGTCCCTTTACCTTTACCTTTACCAGGACTAAATAGGATAGTACCTTCAGCATCTGCCTTATAGTAGCCAGAATGTCTCTCTTCCCTGCTATAATTCATTTCAGCGACAGCTTCCACTCAAAGGCCCCTTGGGGCGCTCTCTGTGTTGCGGAAAGTCGTATAGGAACACAGAAAGCTCTTCTTATACCCCATTGGGCAGTGTAGCTTAGCCTTGTCTATTCTGATTGGTAGTTGCTTCCTGGGTTTACAGGTGGGGATTTTTTTGCAGCCCTACCTTGAGATGCCAGAGGTTGAAATTGGGACCTTCTGCATTCAAAGCAGATGTTATGACCCTTCCTCCATGAGGTAGCAAAGACCCTGATAGCAACCAGAATGTCTTTCTCCCCCTTCTGCTACAGTCTCAGTTATGTGCCACTATTCTTAGGCACACACAAACAGTAGTGGTGCCTGTAATAAATGTCCCCCGTTCCTTTCTTTGCTTCTATGAGTCTAAGTCACCAGCTCAATGTGGTGGTATGAATGCCATTTTCTTTCTGCCATTTAATTACTATCATTATTATATAGATCCAGTAGCAATTATCTCTTCATACTGTCTCATTATGTTTTGATCAATTCACATAATAAAGGTTTCATGTAAATATAAGGTTAGGGAACATTCCAGAAAACATGTAATTATGGAATGTATAATCAAATACAATCACAACCGCAGAATGTTTTCCAACAATCTGAACAATTAAATGTTTGGTCTTTTTTGTTGTTGATTATGTTAAAAGAAAAGAAAAAAAATCCAGCTCAGTCTCTCTCTCTCCCCCCCCCCCCGCCCCTCTTTATAAAGCCCAGATGTGGTGTTTTTTAAAGTGATGAGTACTAGGGAGCTTTATTTGTTGACCTCAAATTACTTTCCTTCTGTTATATTGATAACATCTAGGCTTTGGGGGGAACTTGCTTGCTGGCACCAAATCTTTTCAGCTTTATTAATGATTCAGATGGCAGTTTTTGAAGAGACAAGCCCCACAGAGAGGGAGCACTTGATTAATGACCTGGAAACACTTTTCCTTTTCAGCTGATTAAATAAAATTGACTGGATTTTTACATTTTTATAATAAAATGACCCGCAGGGCTGAGATGCCACAGTGAAAGCAGCATGTTCACTCTTCAGCAGATTTTTATTTTGTCACTTGTAAAAATGAAAGGGCTAACCACCCAAGCAGAAAAATGCACTTTATCACCGTCCACTGCCAACATGCTGACAATTGCTGCATACAAATACAGAAATGTGGAGGAAACGAGACGGTGTTTACACTCTGCCTGATTTTGTCTAATGATGACAAAAGGTTGGTGACTTCTTGGGGGATGAAGAGGTGCTATTTAATTATTATGCCAAAGAGTCACAAACCTAGCAATGCACTAAACAATATTAAAAGTCTTTATAGAGTCATTTGCAAATGAGGTTGCATATAATTCTGCTAATATGTGTTTTACTATTGGATTATTATTATTTTTTACCTCCTCCCCCGCCCCCACATATATCTGTCTGCCTATTGTGACTGTACAGGGAGATAAGGAGACAAGATACACAAGTTGGATGAATGAGGTTTAATGATTTAAGAAAAGGGACCTGCAGTTGTGACTACAGCACAGGAGGCTGTAATATATAAATTATGGGGGCTCACTCAAATTTTCTGTTTGTGCTGCAATTTGTAGGCAAAGGTCCATGCTTTCCAGGCATGGATCCTAGCAATGGGTGTTGTTCTTTTGCCCTGTGTTTTCCCCAAGGAAACTAGCTGTTTATCCTAGAATCGAAACAAACGTCAATTCGGTTTTCTGCAGATTGACATTTGTTCTGAACGGAACAACAAATGGAAGTCTGGGTGAGCCCTGGGTGAGCCAACACTGCTAAGAGAAACGGATAGTATTAACTCGGGTTGCACTAGTGAAAACCCTCGCACTGGCTAATGCAATGATTTAGTTGAATACAGATCACTCTTCTTCCAATGCAAGCTAATTTTTAAATCCAAAGGCGATTAAGGGAAGAGGTAGAGTTAATACTATCCTCCTCTCTTAGCAGTGTTGGCTCAGCCTGCCCCCCCCCCTTTCCCCTCTCTCCTCCCTCCCTGTGCCCCCCACCCTCCTGACTTTCCCCTCCCTCCGCGTGCTCCCCACCCAGTGCCAGATTTACGTATCAGCTAAACAAGCTATAGCTTAGGGCCCCACTCTCTTGGGGGCCCCTAAAAAATTTAAAGGGGAAAAAACTGGATGTACATTTCTGAAATACAGTATAAGATAAAAATAAAAATTATACCTACACACAGCAACAGTGTTTTGTGTTGTGTAGGCTCCTATGTGCAAATGGCTTTAGATACCTATTAGGTTCATAAATTACCATATAGCATATATTCAACACAAAAAAACAGTGACAATTTGTTGTTTACAAAGGACAGCTGGACATATAAAGGGCACCATTACCTTCAGTAGCTTAGGGCCTCATCAAACCTAAATCCGGCCAGTGGGTTTTTAGATCCTTTGAAGAAGCCCTTCTGACTGGCTACCAATATCTGAAGCACATTTGTTGTTGTTTAGTCATTTAGTCGTGTCCGACTCTTCATGACCCCATGGACCAGAGCACGCCAGGCACTCCTGTCTTCCACTGCCTCCCGCACTTTGGTCAAACTCATGCTGGTAGCTTCAAGAACACTGTCCAACCATCTTGTCCTCTGTCATCCCCTTCTCCTTGTGCCCTCCATCTTTCCCAACATCAGGGTCTTTTCCAGGGAGTCTTCTCTTCTCATGAGGTGGCCAAAGTATTGGAGCCTCAGCTTCAGGATCTGTCCTTCCAGTGAGCACTCAGGGCTGGTTTCCTTAAGAATGGATAGGTTTGATCTTCTTGCAGTCCATGGGACTCTCAAGAATCTCCTCCAGCACCATAATTCAAAGGCATCAATTCTTCGGCAATCAGCCTTCTTTATGGTCCAGCTCTCACTTCCATACATCACTACTGGGAAAACCATAGCTTTAACTATACGGGCCTTTGTTGGCAAGGTGATGTCTCTGCTTTTTAAGATGCTGTCTAGGTTTGTCATTGCTTTCCTCCCAAGAAGCAGGCATCTTTTAATTTCGTGACTGCTGTCATATCTGCAATGATCATGGAGCCCAAGAAAGTAAAATCTCTCACTGCCTCCATTTCTTCCCCTTCTATTTGCCTGGAGGTGATGGGCCCAATGGCCATGATCTTTGTTTTTTTGATGTTGAGCTTCAGACCATATTTTGTGCGAAGGACATTTAGTAAGAACTCAAAGAAAGGCCCTTCTTGATGGCTTCTGGGCCCTGGTGAGCCTTGCTAAGAAAGGCTCACTGACCTCTCATAGACGGGCAAAGATGTTTTCATTTAGACATGCCTTTGGTCAATATACTGACTTAGGCATAAGTTGTAATTAGCTTTAAGTGGTTGGGTTGTTCTTTTTAATTATTATTGATGTTTATTTTTATTCTACCTGCCTCATTTTTAAGGTTTGTTTATTTTACATTTTATTGCTGTTTTATTGTTTCCTATTATATCTGTATTGTCATCTTGAGCACCATTTAATGCAGGCATAGGCAAACTCATCCTTCCAGATGTTTTGGGACTACAACTCCCATCACCCCTAGCTAACAGGACCAGTGGTCGGGGTGAAAAGAACTGTAGTCCCAAAACATCTGGAGGGACGAATTTGCCTATGCCTGATTTAGTGGGAAGGCAGCATATAATTTTAACAAGCCAATACATAATATATAGTACAAACATACAAGTCTTGCTGTTTTTCAGCCAGTCATTGCAATCCAGTGGTTTATTCTGGGTACAGCAGATGTGATGGTATTCTTGCATTTGTAAAGGCTCTTCCCCATTCACTTTAATGGAGAAGGAGTGCCCTCCAAGTGAGATTGCTGAGAGTCATTCATTTGGGTTGAATTATACATTTGTGCATTACTTGACAAACCTTATAAAAGAAGTAGTGTCTTTCATCATAGTTGCATAACTTAAGACCTCATTTAGCAGCTGCAGTACTCATGAATGCGATTATATGACTCAGTCCATTAGTATTAGCTTGGATCATTTCATTCCAAATGAAATTAGGGCTTCTTCTAAATTTCTACACATTGGGTAGAAATTTTAAGATCCCTTCAGACAGAATCATGTTCTGAAATGATATGCAAATTTGTGAGGATTTATGCACAGTTTTGCTGGATTGATCCAGGCAGTGCTCTGCTGCTTTGAGTGACAATAGAGATTCAGTATTATCCTAGTATCTTAGTGTCATAGTCAAGAATGCTGCTTATACGGCCTTCAAACTATAAAACCCATAGTTTGTGAGTGAATGAAGTACAAATGTAAATGTGAGTGACGTACAAATGTAAAAACACCAAAGGCTTGCAGTTGAGAACTTATAAATACTGGAAGGAATGCAGTAAAATCATTAATGCATACACAAAATGCAAAGTATTCAAGATGGGTTTGGCATTTCCATACCCTGAAAATACTATCCTTGCAAGTTTCAAGGACAAAGTCTTTCTTTCCTTCCTTCCTTCCTTCCTTCCTTCCTTCCTTCCTTCCTTCCTTCCTTCTTCTCTCTCTCTCTCTCTCTCTCTCTCTCTCTCTCTCTCTCTGTCTCTGTCTTTCTCTTCTAGTAAGCAGTCCAAATACTACGTCCATAAATGTCAGTGGGAAACACACTAGAACTTAGCATGCAGTTATACACAGTGGCCTCCTGCTTTTAGCCAGTTAACCTCCTAACCTTTTTTCCTGGGGTGAATATTAGAAGCCACAGTTCCAACACGAATGCCTTTCTACATGCAGAGCTACAGTACATATTCTTGTGGTACCTTTGGGGGGTGAATTGTCTTGCTAGCAACAAAAAAGAACCATATTTCCCTCTGGGTATTTGTCAACACACCTTCATCTAGTTTACATGCAGGAAGAGTCACAGATCATTAGCACGACATATATTAATCCATCTAGCAGATGAGATACATGAGCAAAGACTCTACCCAAATATATATATATAGACACAGTAAAAAATAAAAAAAGAATCAAACCACCCTACAAAGATTTGTTAGTATTCCCCCAAAGTGAAATAATATTAGACTGCCCCAAAGACATTGATCAAAACGTGTGCAGATCATTGCACTTGCAAAGGAAGTCTCTCTCTATCAACATCAAAATCATTGGACTGGGAAATCTGTAGTGTCTAAATGATGTTTATAGTTTTTTTTTTCTGTGATGCCTCTATTTAGTGATACGATCCATGTAACTGCTTGCTGCCATAGGACACATATTTAAGACTCAATTGAAAAAGGAAATGGAAAATGTGGTCAGCCTGATGCAGGGTATTTAAGGCGGAGGGAATAATCTGTCAGTTCACATTGGCAATGTAATTTTTTTTTTAACTCAGTGGCATTCACTCACTTCTTGGGAACAGTGAAGAACAAGACAGGGAAAGTAATTCAAGTTGGATCAAAGAATCTAACCAATAGATCATATTATGACATATTTTGGCAGCAGCCCAGGAGATCAAGCATTAGGGTCATGCTGCTGCTCCAGGACACAAACACACAAAAACTCAGCCTTGGCTGAGTTGTCTTCTGCTAGAAGCTGCCTTATACCTGGTAAATCCACTCCACTTCCCAGTGGGGAGGAGTTGTGGTGGACCACGTGGCCACCCACTCCCCTCTGGGGGTGGGGGATGAAGTCCCACGTCACCCAGAGGTTCCTGGCCATATCATTGTCCACCCAGCCAATCTGCTGGCTGGGGAGGCATGGCCGGGCCCCATTTAAACCGAGGGACGAGCCGGAGAGCTTCCTCTTGGCTCGCTTCCTCAATCTCCCATCCACCCTCCCTAATTTTCAGGTTTGGACATTTCCCTTGCTATGGACCTCAGTTGGTTGCTGTTGAAGGGCCTGGTAGGAATTTTTCCACTTGGCAAATTGGCATGGGCCATTTGGCTTTTGCCTGCCTCGTAGCAACCATCACAACTTTGTAAGGTTAGGCATTGGTTGATCATATATTGGGAGAGGGGAGGTGTGGCCATCACCTGCACCTCCAAGCTTAAGGGTATCCCATTAAAGGAATCTTGGGGTGTGGATCTTGTCCGAAGCCCAGGGTGCGGCTAGGGCCATGCCATGACCCCGTCGGGAACCCTGGGGGAGCTCGAGATGGTTTGCATTGACGGAGCTCCCCCTATCAGTGGTTGACCCTTACAGGACTCCCTGCGTGACGGGCAGGAGTCAGATATAGTCGGGTCAATTCCAATGCCCAAGCCAATACCACTCACATTCTGTAACCAATAAAGCTGTGGCCTAAATTTGCCCAATAACATTAACCTAATAACCCACAAGCAGGAACTGAGTGGAACAACAACTCTCCCCCCACTTGTGGAAAATAGCCATTGTGGCCAGCCCCTCCCCTCAAGCCGCCCATGATCCAAAGGCAAGTGGCCAAGTCTCCTCCATCTTCTTTGTATAATATTCTTGAGTTTTTATCAACAATGGAGTTTTGCTTAATCTTCCCTGCCAAGCACTGAATCAGGCTGTTCGGTCACTGATTCATCAACTCAGCCTGGTGATGAGTCTTCTCAGTATTCTTCTCTGGAGTCTCCTTGTGTTGAAGACCAACGTACCTTCCATAGTTTTATAAAAGTTTCACAATATAACATAAGTAGACTCATCATCTGCCAAGAGCAGAGATAAGCTACAAACCTTCAAATAAGTTGGGGTGAAGCCTTGCTCTGAAACTCTTTGTGCTCTCTTGGGTTCAACTGGCCATAACCTCTCCCTTCCCACTACAAATGGTCCCTGTATTTTGCTAACCCTCTAGAATGGGTAGGAGACATTTTTCAGTCCAAGTGCCTTCTGGACAACAATCCAGAGGCCACTGCCTCTGGAGGCCAAAGATGGATAGAGCATCATATGTAATGTGTGCATAATGTATGTGTGGACTAGTTTCTACACACATTTGCACATCTTCCTACATCCTCCATCCGGACAAGCAGGGGGAATGATCAGAGTTCAACAACTCATTCCACCAGGCAAATGCCCTCAGGATATGAAGAAGGACCTTTAAGGACTGCAACCTGGGGAGAGTTCTAGGGGCCAGGTAAAGAGATTCAGAGGTCTGCATTCCAGCTCCAGGCCTGAGTTGCCCCATCTCTGCCAGAGCGCTTTCTCATCTGGTCAGCAGACATTGGTACAACAAAGCTAACACACAGCTCACAAAATTTGTTGCCCTCATTCTGCCCCTGCTTTTGAAGCACCTGCTGTAAACTTTTCTGCTCCGTAAGGCTTAGGAGGGCAATTAAGAATATATCTCCGCAATAGTTATCTGATTTCTGATTTCAACTTTTTAAATGTTGTTTTTATTATTTGTTTTTATGTACAGCTGCTGTGACCCACTTTGATTTTTTAAAATGAGTTAGTGTTGTATAAATATTTTTATAAATAAATATATTTATTTCAGTGGGGCTAATTACTGTACTTAACCAAACACAACACAGCAGATTCTAAAAGTAATTTGAGGAATAATCATGTTAGATACTGCAGTTAATATTACTACTTATTTGTAGCAACAAGCATTTCTCATCTTCATTTCTTGAAACCAAGCCAGCTGATTATGTATCTCGAACTGTAGCCATCAAATTGATTCTTCATTTCCTTCAATCATACCTTCATCATTGAAACCAGGTCACCATGTTATTTTATTTTTACAAAAAAATAATAAAAAATGGAAGTAATTATTTTAGCTGCACGTATTAATCAATAGCATCATTGTAGCATAGGAAGGGTCAGGAACCTATGATTGATGTGTTCTCAGGGACCGTGGTTTCAACTGCCAACATTTTGGTCCATTAAAGTAGTTTCTATTTACCTTGGCTACTTTATAATATGTTGCCTGTGGGAAATCTTGGCAATTATCTCAGCCATTAGGGACAGGAAGAAGCAAGGTAAAAACACTTGTTTATTATTGTTGCCTAGCAGGGATATGCCCCAAAATCAAAACACAGAAATTCAGTCCATTGATGTTTGTCAAAGATGAAAGTGAACCATTGTCAAAGTGCATCACAAGATTTAGTGTATATGGAGGCCTGATTTCAATGTGACACTTGGTGTGCCAAAAAAATACACCCCTCCACAAGCATTCAACAAGCACATCTTATTGCTGAAGTCACCTGAGAAATCTGCGGCCAGGGTAACCACTGCCGTGCTACTGTAGCAGGTGCAGGATAACCACATATGCAGAGAAAATGCAGCACCCAAAAATAGGACAAAATAAGAGACAGATTTGCATACAATTTGTGCATACATTATATTTATTTTTTGACTCCATTTACAAATTGCTTCCCATAAAATATCTCAAAGTGATTTCACCGCAAAAGCAGCAGCAATAAGAACAATTTAAAATAATTCCATATCTAAATATAATTTAAAACAATTTCATAAAGGTAAAGGGACCCCTGACCATTAGGTCCAGTCACGGACAACTCTGGGGTTGTGGTGCTCATCTTGCTTTACTGGCCAAGGGAGCCGGCGTACAGCTTCTGGGTCATGTGGCCAGCATGACTAAGCCTCTTCTGGCGAACCAGAGCAGCGCACGGAAACACCGTTTACCTTCCCATTGGAGTAGTACCTATTTATCTACTTGCACTTTGACGTGTTTTCAAACTCCTAGGTGGGCAGGAGTAGGGACCGAGCAACAGGAGCTCTCCCCGTTATGAGGATTCGAACCACCAACCTTCTGATCAGCAAGCCCTAGTCTCAGTGTTTTAGACCACAGCGCCACCCACATCCCATCAAAAACAATAGATAAAAACAATTCTAACACCAACACAGACTGGGATAAAGATCTCCACTTAAAAAGTCACATAGTTGCAAATCTGGAGATAATTCCTATAATTTCAAAATAAAGACCATCGATTGCATAAATAAGAACATGCACGAAACCTCCAGAGAATAATTTTATTTTTTTTGAGGGGGGGATGCAGGAGACTGTAGAGAAAGAAGATTTCTATGAACAGATCTCCCCTCATGGGATCTCTGAATCCAACCCAATGGTACTGATGATGGCATTGTGAATAGCTAACCTGTCCATAATCTGAATTTGGGCCACAGGGTTAATTTCAGTGGGACTAAATCATTGCAAAAGACCACTGACTGACCCACCCCCACCCCCACCCCATCTTTATCAGGAGCACAACATGAGTATGGTCACTAAGCTTAAGTCAAACGAGGCACTAATGGCAGTGTTGGATGTTTATCAACATTCAACTAAATCAATGGTCGCTTAGCCTAGTTACAAAGCGATGCAAAAACTGGAGATGGAAAAAAACTGGGTGAGCTCTTACTGCCTCTAGAGCAGGCGACCTCATGCAAATAAACATGCAGCTCATTGAATTGATTATTGCTGGCACTAAATGTATAAAACACTCGATGAAGAAGCCAGGCAGGGTAGCAGCAATCTGTCCCAGTTCTTCTCGATCCAATGGAAACTAGAAACTGAGGAATGCGAGTGTGGCAGCGAAGGGCAAGGCAGCCTTCTCTGAGTGCCCCTGCCCCTTAATGGCATCTTGAAAAACAGCTGGTCAAATGCACAAATATTGATTCAGTTTATGGAAATCTGGCATTACACCGTTGCTGTCTCTGGGCAAACACCTTATCTAAACAGATCTGACATGATTATACCATCTGGTTTTATTTCCGGAGTGCTTTCCCCACATTTCTTTCTCTCTCTTTCGCCTCCTGAAATGGGTAGCCCAGGTGATTAATTGGAGTGATTTATAACTTGCATGTTCTCCCACACCAAATGCGCCCATTTGCTTCCTTCAAGGTAGCTGATCACTTTGCAGTAATAAAATTAAAAAGGCACAAATTTCGGCATCCAAGATGTGGAGAGTTTGCAGTTAATTGTTAACTGCATTTAACAAATCTTGCCTCACGCATTCATGGGTGACTGCAGTGAGAGATTGATAAGGTCTCCATCCTATATTTTAGGTGCTGTGTGCTTTTGACCATGCCACATTTACCACACATTAGTGAGAACAAACAAAAGGAGATGAGTGGTTCTGAAGAGACAAACAGGTAGCTGGCAGGCCTCTCGCCGGGATTAAGAGGAGAACTGGAGATGAGACCAGGTGGGGGCTTGGGAGATGTGATTTGGAGCTTCTTTTTATCTGTATGAAACTCCCCACACATCAACAGCAAGGTGCACACATTGACACCCCTTAACCTGCACAGGGCAAATGTGACTGCATTCAGTAGGGATCGTATAGCCACATTCACACCACACATTTATATCATTATGGTACCAACATTATGGTGCTTTCCACAAAGAATTCTGGGATTTGTAGCTCATTAAGGGTGCTGGGAGATCTTAGGAGATTCACAGAGCTGTCGTTTAACAATCAATCCCTCTTCACAGGTTCCCTGACAACTGCTTTATATGGAATACTGATTTGTCTTGGGGTTGCCATGTCCCAAAGATATTTGGCTAGCGGTGAGTGGGCTCCCACTGGTCTATATAGCCTACTCTATTCCCCCACGATGCCTTGGGGATGATGCTGTAGCATGGCATTTCAAATGAGACATTGTGGGGGATTGGAGGAACACATACAGGCCTCAGGTTATTTATTATTCTTATTTATTAAATTTATATACCAACATATAACTGGGGGTCTCAATCAAGATATAAAACCACAAAATACATAATAAAAACAAAAACAAAAACCCAATAGCCCCACCCCCAAAAAACATATTATAAAAGGGCATAGGATGTAAATCAGATCAGCCAAAGGCCTGGTTAAATAGGAACGTTTTTGCCTGGCATCTAAAGGTGTATAATGAAAATGCCAGGTGAACTTCCCTGTTAATAGGAAGTCAATTGATGTTTGTAGCAGGGGCCAAGCTATGTTTAAAGGAGATGGGAACTAATTCAGACAATAGTTAGATTTGAAACTAGAATTTCTCCTCTTCCTTCCCTCAACAGTCCCAAACACTCTCTCTCTCTCTCTCTCTCTCCACTTTTGTAGCCTACAGAAGTATAGGGACTTTTTAGCTCAGCAGTAGATGACACCCTTCATCCCTAATTAGTAAATTGTTGTCTGTACTATTTCTGCCACGTGGACACTGTAGCTTGAGCCCGCATGTAAGTGCAGCACCAAACTCAAACCTCCAAAGGTAAAGTGTTGTGCTTAAAGCAAAGGTAATTTTTCCTTCTTCTTTTCCAACACGCGGCTTCCATTTCCAAACCAGGCTTTTGTTATGTAGGCAGCAGGCTACACTGGTGGAAAATGAAGCTAGGCTAAGAATTCCACTACAGATGTCATTAGACCAAGGTAGGCTGATGTGTTGTCTGATTCTTACAGCGAGCGTTCTCAGAACATTCAGTCAGACAAAAAGGAGACAGGATCATTTCAGGGGAACTCAACTTACTTCGTTTCTTACATTCCAGAACCCTGGATAGTTCACTGTGAGGAGGACTTCAACTTCGGCTATGTGCTAAAATGTATTTTAATGTTTTCGAATGTGTGTGTTTACAAGATTGTATTGTGGATTGCTTTAGGGACAGAAATATTGTTTGGGAAGATGCGGATGAAAGAGCTACAAAACGAAAACCCCTTTTTTCCTTCCCTTTCAAAATGTTGCCCAGTCTAGCAAATCAATAGTGTGTCTGACAAGACAATAACAAGCACCTAGAGAGGAATCTCAGTGCTATGGCAATCTTCTTCCATACTCCCTTCTTTCATGAGAGGATGTAAAAGTCAGGGCTCAGTCTGCTCATGGGAAATGTTTTCCATCATGTGGAGGGGGTTCCTGAACATGTTATCTACTACTCCGTCCTTCTGCTTTTAATTTATTATTACATATAAAAAGCTCCTTGCCTCCGAGGAGATCTAGGTGACTTACATTGCTTTGCCCCTCCCCATTTTCTCCTTACCACAACCCTGTGTGGTAGGTCAGGCTGAGTGACAGCAACTGGCCCAAGGTTACCCAGTGAGCTTCATGATTGAGTGGGAATTTGAACACCAGTCTACCAACATTATAACCACTATGCCACACTGGCTCTGCCAAATTACACTGAAGTTGCCAAAGAATAAAAGGAGGGAAATACCGTATTTTTCCTTGTATAAGACTAGGGTTTCCCCCAAAAAAAATAATGTCAAAAATCAGTGGGCATCTTAAACACGGATAGTGCCGAGGGTGGACTGGCAATTGGTTGTTGCCCCCAAAATAGGGGGTGTCTTAAATATGAGGGCGTCCTATAGATAGAAAAATATGGTACACTTAAAAGGTCAACTGCGTAGTTTTTCATCTGAAAAGAAATCCTTCCTCAACCGCAGAGATACTGCTAAAAGAGCATTTGGCAAGTCCTCACGGACCAACACAACTGAAGAATGTATGTGGGGGATTGCACATTTGGAAACACCCTCACACAAAAATATTTTTTCGTGTGTAAAGTTTATGCCTCTGGGAGAAGACTGCCTAACACACACACACCCTCAATGTGCCTTCAGAGTTTGTATTAGCACATGAGGACATCTCATCATGTGCTCTTTTAAAATGTTTTGAGTCAGGTCTGATCTGAAACACACTTATCTGTGTATGTGCACCCCTTAATGTCTTGCCCCTCACCTACTATCCTTCATCAAGGATTTCAGATTTCAAATGACAGCATCATTTAGGTCCTAGAACATGTGTGGTGCAGGGCAAGGTGGGGCTAATGAAATGTGCAAATCATGTCACATTCATGAGGGTGCCATGTTGGTACCATCTGCCCTCTTGAAGAAGATGAATCATGCAAAAACACAATCTGTGTCAAGTTTGTGTTGTGTTAGTCCTAAGGTGCTGTGTGCATGGCCAAGTGGGAAGTCCAACAAGCCCAAGAGATATACTGTACTGAAATGGCACCACTCCATTTCACCACGACATTTTGCAAAGATTTTGCTGATTTTTCAGGAGGGCAGGCAAAACTTGCCCCAAAGGTAGGGGCTCTTGTCTGTTGTGTTTTGGTAGCAGAAGAAGGTGTAGGTTCCACTCCCAGGTTTGAAGGGACCCTGGACGAGATGCCATCTGGGCAGAGCTTGTTTACCAACTTGGCCAACTAAATGGCTTCCTATGGTGGCAAACTTTTGGGCTGGCAAAATTAGAGGAGCAGTAAAATTCAAAGGTGCCCCTAAATATTTTTCCCCTCATGGGCATTCCTCCACTGAGGTGTGACCTACTCCTGAAGATGATGCCCGATTGGCTGTGTTCAACAAACCCAAATCGTTACCCTTCCTGCCTCTCTCCACCTGGCTCAGGGCGGAGCCTGATAGGCTTCATGAGAACTGCTGCTGCTGCTGCTGCCCCTCATCAAAGACTGGAGTATTTTGGGGAAAGTTTTGTCGGGGGTTCTTGCTGTTATTGATATTAATTTTTTGTATCTTTATTTTTATGTGGAAATTGTTCAGTTTGGTTATGTCTTTTATTTATCCCATGGACTGCAAGAAGATCAAACCTCTCCATTCTTAAGGAAATGAGCCCTGAGTGCTCACTGGAAGGACAGATCCTGAAGCTGCGACTCCGATTTTTTGGCCACCTCATGAGAAGAGAAGACTCCCTGGAAAAGACCCTGATGTTGGGAAAGATGGAGGGCACAAGGAGAAGGGGATGACAGAGGATGAGATGGTTGGATAGTGTTCTTGAAGCTACCAGCATGACTTTGACCAAACTGCAGGAGGCAGTGGAAGACAGGAGTGCCTGGCATGCTCTGGTCCATGGGGTCATGAAGAGTTGGGCACGACTAAACGACTAAACAACAACAACATTTAACTTTATGACTACTTTGCTATGTTTGTAACTATGTAAATCTTTTCATATTGTAAGCCACCTTGAGCATTGTTTTAACTGTGGAAAGGCGGCATACAAATAAACTGATGATGATGCTCACTTCCACTCTTCCCCCTGGGGTCAGAAATGATTTAAATTAAAACAGGCAGCTGGAACCCTGGTTTATTGTGCCACATGCTGCTATTTGATGCTGTGACCCCACTTTGCTGTCTTTGGGGTTGTTTGGGACCACCTGGATTACATAGCTTTCCAACACTGCACCTCATGGTCTTCTTGCCGCCCTGTCCTGGCACCTGCCATGTACCCAATGGAACTCATTTCATTCATTCTGATTTGTTTGCACTACGTTTGTGGGGATGTTTGCACGGCAGCTATTTACTGAGCATCCATTCTGGTTTATTTGCAGAGAGGTTATATGTACAAAGCAGTAATTCTCCCACATTTTCTGGTGCATTTCCCATTCACTTTCTGTATTATTGCAGGAAGTCTGAGGAGGAGGGCAGTTTTCTTGCATAAGACCTGAATTTGCTAGTAAAAGATTGAATCCCACCCCAAAATAGCAACAGTCTGGAAGCACCCATGGGATACCTCCGAGAAGGGCTTCTGCAGGGGAAATTTTTGACCTGCCCAGGTGACAAAACAAAATATAAAGAAAAGATAAAGGACCACCACAATGATACAATAGATAAAATCCCCCAACTTTGGGGGGCAATTGGCTCCCCACCAAAAAAAAAAAAAGAGAATTGCCCCAAGTTTGTCTCTCTTTCTACAGCACCTGATGAAATTTTAACCTAAGCTCAGAGAACTTATGCCTGAGTATTCAGTGCTCTAGTTATCCATTGGATTGTTCCCCACCCACCTTTCCTTTCTTTAGTTCTTAAATCTCAGTTGGGAAGTTAAGATAGTGCAACTTAGTCTCCCCCCCCCCAATGTAAAGTCAGTGCAAATTCACCAGGGATAATTTTGCCCACAGTCTGAAAAAAAAAGTGTGTTATTCGCAAAGCTAGATACCAAGGCGTGTTGGGTGGAAAGGCATCAGGTTGAGAAGTAATCAATATGTGTGGGAGGCTGGAAGGGCGAAGCAACACCAATGTCATCAGAAAGTCATGAAAGAGGAGGTGGGAAAAGAATCCCCACTGCAAAGTTTCTGCTTCCTCCCAATTAGAGTGTTTGACCTCTTTTGTTAACTGGTTCTTTTGTTTTGTTTTTCATTCTGTGGTTAAATCCCAAACTTATGTGCATGGTACTCGTTCCTACTTATACTTCTTTGTGCAAGGAAGTCTTGTGTGGGAAGGAGGAAGAAAACACTTTGAATGAAAAGGAAAAACTCCATTGGCATTTGTCTCCATTTAACACTAACTATGATATCACAGGAGGGACGCAGGCGGCGCTGTGGGTTAAAGCCTCAGCGCCTAGGACTTGCTGATCGAAAGGTCAGCGGTTCGAATCCCTGCGGCGGGGTGCGCTCCCGCTGCTCGGTCCCAGCGCCTGCCAACCTAGCAGTTCGAAAGCACCTCCAGGTGCAAGTAGATAAATAGGGACCGCTTACCAGCGGGAAGGTAAACGGCGTTTCCGTGTGCGGCTCTGGCTCGCCAGAGCAGCAATGTCACGCTGGCCACGTGACCCGGAAGTGTCTCCGGACAGCGCTGGCCCCTGGCCTCTTAAGTGAGATGGGCGCACAACCCCAGAGTCTGTCAAGACTGGCCCGTACGGGCAGGGGTACCTTTACCTTTACCTTTATGATATCACAGGTGTTATAAAAATAGCTCCACAGCCAGTCGCCCACCGAGCAAGGTCTGACTAATGTATTATCAAGACTACAGAATGCTTGGGAGATACATGGGCCAGCCTATAGCACCCAAATTGTTACAGGCTGTTGAGAAAGGGCCGTAGCTCAGTGATAGAGCATCTTTCTTGTATGAAGTGGATCTCAGATTTAATCCCCAGCATCTCCAGGTAGAGAGATGAACCAAAGAGAGCTACTGTCAGTCCATGTTGGCAATACTGAATAAGATGTATGAATGGTCTGACTTGGAATAAGGTAGTCTGGGGATATGGTAGGCTGTCCTTGCATACTATTATCATGAGACAATGGGAAACAGCTCATCCAACAGTACTTTTTTCACCCAAGGCACCATGTCTCAAGGGCAATCCTCTTCAACCTGGTGTCCTCAATATATTTTAGACTGCAATTCCCATCAGCCCTGGACAGCATAGCCAGTGATCAGGGATGATGGTGGTTGTTAAAATAAAATAAATGTGCCATGATTCTGTTTATTCCACCCTAATCATTGCCACCAGTCAGCATAAGGGAAGGAAGAAAGCTACAGTGGTACCTCAGGTTACATACGCTTCAGGTTACATACGCTTCAGGTTACAGACTCTGCTAACCCAGAAATAGTGCTTCAGGTTAAGAACTTTGCTTCGGGATGAGAACAGAAATTGTGCTCTGGCAGTGTGGCGGCAGCAGGAGGCCCCATTAGCTAAAGTGGTGCTTCAGGTTAAGAACAGTTTCAGGTTAAGTACGGACTTCCAGAACGAATTAAGTACTTAACCTGAGGTACCACTGTATTTCATTTTTCCCGCCCATCAGAGGATGAAACTAAGAAGTCCCTTACTTTGTTTTTGGTGCTTCTTAGTGGCACTATTGGAGAGGAAATAATTGGTCTTACATTAGAATTTGTACCTCTACAATCCAAAAAGGAAAACAAAGAAGCAAATTCTAAATATCTGCTTGTTGGGAGAGCAGACCTTCATGGTGAATTCTGGCACCTCGTTTTCTATAAAATAAGCACTGATAGTATTGACAAGCTGCAATGTGTGCATAGGATGGTGACCAAGATGATCAAGGGTCTGGAAACCAAGCCTTATGAGGGAGTTGGGTATGTTTAGCCTGGGTAAGAGACGACTGTGAGGAGTTATGATAGCCTTCAAATATCTTCAAATATCTCAAGCGCTGTCACATGGAAGATGAAGCAAGCTTGTTTTCTCCAGCTCCAATGGCTTCAAGTTGCAAGAAAGGAGATTCCAACTAAACATCAGGAAGAACTTTCTGACAGTAAGAGCTGTTCAAAAGTGGAACGGACTCCCTTGGGAGGTTATGGACTCTCCTTTGCTGGAGGTTTTAAAGCAGAGGTTGGATGGCCATCTGTCATGGATGCTTTAGCTGAGATTCTTGCATTGCAGGGAGTTGGACCAGACGACCCTCAGGCTCCTTTCCAACTCCCTGGGCACTGAGGTCCAGCTCCAAGGGCCTTCTGGCAGGTCCCTCACTGCGAGAAGCCAGGTTACAGGGAACCAGGCAGCGGGCCTTCTCGGTAGTGGCACCCGCCCTGTGGAACGCCCTCTCACCAGATGTCAAAGAGAAAAATAACTACCAAACTTTCAGAAGACATCTGTTTACGGAAGCTTTTAATGTTTAATAGGTTATTGTATTTTAGTGTTTTGTTGGAAGCCGCTGAGAGTGGCTGGGGAAACCCAGCCAGATGGGCGGGGTATAAATAACAAATTATTATTATTATTATTATTATTATTATTATTATTATTATCTACAGTTCTATGAAATGTTCCCCATCCTGTGCTCTCATAATTTAACCCCATACTTAGACATACCCCACTATCGATTTACCTCCCTGAACTTGCACCAGTCTTGTACACATTTTTGGTTGCATACATCCACTTCAGCCTCAAACTGGCGCCTAACAAGCACATAAAAATTAAACCCGCAATGACCTCATCCCAAAGCTACACGCAAGCGCCAGCCTCTCCTAGGACTTGATTCTTCTCACTTGCGCTTGCCACTGTGAGCTCTCTTTTTCTCTGGTGTCAGCTGCTGCCATCTATCAAAACAACACCTTTAAGAAGAACAACTGAGTGCCAGCACAGGGCTGCCAACCCTGAGAAAAATCAATCATAATATTGAATGTCCTGAGCTGTCTTTGCTTTGCTTTATGGTTGGAAAAGGAGGGGGGGGAACTGTGACAGAGGGGCATGCTGACATTTCTTGAGCCGTTCTTTTTCTTTTAGTTGTGGGCAGGTTTAAGAGGTGGATATTGAAGTCTACACTGGACGCAGCGTGATAGGGCTGATAAAGAGCAGAAGCCATGCCCATCTGGGATGTGACCTTTTTCTGACTTTATCTATTCCTGACGCAAGGCGGGTGGAATGCACCCTTCTTTTATGGACTAGAAACGTTACCATCTCGTGGAATAACCAGACTCTGTTAATTAGACTTCAGTCATACTGGAGATCATTAACGGGAAAAGGTCAGCCTTTGGCAAAGGACGAAGGCAGCTCTATCTGAAATGTGCCATCTCCCTCTCCTAAGCCAGCAACGGGCAATTATCGATCTCCTTTGGGCTGCTTTCTGTGTCACAGCTTGCAGTTTCTAGTCTGTAGAAAGATGCAGCCATAATGCAAGCCTGCGAACTCACTCACAGGGACCTCTTTACTCTTTCTTAAGAAGTGGATAAATTATTCTGATCGTCAGTCATTCTCCAAGTAGCCAACCCACATAGGACTAAAAGAGCATCTATGGCTGAGAAATCAATTTTTGATTAACTATATTAGGGGGTGAGCAAACTGTTTCAGTTGGTGGGCCAGATCCCAGATTCTCCACCCCTGGCAAGTTTCTTTGACAAGGGGATAGGGCCAACTATCTGTCACTCACCTGCTGTCCATAGTCCCATTTTCCCTTTGTAGTGTGTCTGAGTTCCCAGCAGAAGATGGCTGAGCTACAGAATTCCCCATTGTACTTGACTTAAGAATTCCCAGCAGGTTTAAAGTCAGTGCCTATCAGCTGATAGGGGACTAACACAAGCCATAGTTACATGCAGTTAAAGTTTCCAGTACAGAGAATAAGTGGATGTGAAGCTTAGCACGTAGAGAATGACTGACCAAGAATTTCCTCCCAAAGAATTCTGGGAGTAGTAGTTTGTTAAGAGTGCTGAGATTGCAAAGAGGCCACTCATAGAGTTACAATTCTCAGAATCCCCTTTGAAGAGAGATTGTTAAACCACCCTGGGAATTGTATCTATTTGGGAGGAATAGGGGTCTCCTAGCAACTCTCCCAAAATCCTTTGGGGGAAGCCATGACTGTTTAAAGTGGTGTCTTAGTGCTTTAAGTGTATTGTGTGAATGTGACCATGGTGCATTAGAAGATCAAATTTGCTTCTCCTGTCTGGAACAGCAAGGACAAGGAACTGGGGAAATAGTGTCATCAAGGGAAAAACATAAATCTAGGAAACTAGGGACACCCAAGATGAATGGAGATAGCAAAAAGAGATAAAAAACTGTCATCTGCAGGAAAGGGGAACTAAGACTGCATTCAGATGTGGGTCTTATTGTGTTAGTTTTACTGTTTAAAATGCTAGCGCTTCTGTCCCAATTTCTAACATTCCTTTAAAACTGCAGAACCTGTTGCATTATTAAACTGTGGCTTTTTGATTTATATGTTGTCATTTCACTCTAAATTTTAAATGGTGGGAAAGAACTGTATACGAGGATATTGCCTCAAATGTAGTCACATGAAATTATCATGCAAAACTCCCAAGTTTTTCTGAGTTAACAGGGCAACAGAAAAAGATATACCATATTTTTCTATAAACAATTAACAAGGAAATGAGCACTAAACCTCCACTAGATTTCCAGCAGTGGCTTTTACATCATGTGAATAATCACATAAAATATGGAAATTATCAGGAAACAATCCAATTTGAAAAAGAAACAGTAGCTAATGTGGCAACGGAACTAGCCCTCTGGTGATAACTTTACATCGTCTTAATCACCTAGGTGTAGTTTTGGTAGGTTTTGGATTCTTGGGGACCAGCACCAGAAATGTACCTTTACGAAACCATCTGTTCCTTATCTGTTTATCTGCAGGCCACCTTGTAGCAAAGATCTCAAGGAAATGGGCAATGGGGTGGACAAGTGTGAAAAAGCAAAAACTGAAAGCTGTCAAACCATCCAGGAGTAAAAAGAGAATCCACAGGAGTAAAAACAAAAAGAATGCAGACCTTACCACCTAGGGGGGAAAGGGATAGAATTATGCAATGCCAGCTGCATGAGAGGTAACCAACCAAACTTTGCTGCTACATGGTCCAGAGAATATTTAATGTCTAAATGGAACTTTTAACATTTAAAAAGCCCCAACAGGAAAACCTTTGCATTCAGAAGGACATTTAGTTATAACTATGCACTTTGAAGAGGCAGTAATAGCAAGCTGAAAGTTCCTTATAATACCCCTTAAGAAGTTCTGCTGGATAAATTATGTGCAGTTTTTTAAAGGATTTATTCAGGTATGTCCTTTAAAAAAAACCCATACAGAACAAGGATGGAAGAGATTGCTCCAGTGAGCAAGTAATGGCAGTCAGAATATTGTTTCAAAGACCTCTGGGAAGCACTTAAGCAGGGCAGGAAGGCAATAGGTGTCTTCCACAATTGCTCCCCAGAAGCTGATCTTCAGCTAGATCCTCTGAATCTTAAAGTTCAATATAGCTATCAGGACCAGTAACATTTGATAACCAAATCTTACTAAGATGGAGGGGTCACTACTAGCTTCTGTTGAGAAAAAACTCATGGGGAGTATCTAATCACCTTTCAGACCAGTTAATCTAGTAGTCATTTCCACACCTTCTGGCCCCAAATTTAATAAATTGATTCTGCATCGTGCAAGTAAGTGCTTTCCCATGTTTTGGTTCATAATTGCAACACAAGCAGAGAAGCTCTGCTGGAAGCTGCTGGGGTGGAGGGGAGACAACAGGACAATTGTCCAGGTGCATATAAATGCATATGCATGAAGCACACAAAGACAGGGCACAGTCAGCCATTTTGCAAACTGAAGCTGCTGAAGTATACTCTGAAGCAGACAATGATGCATCCCTCCACCCCAGAACATCCTTAGCCAAAAGAACAAGCAACCTCTTGGTTTTTAAACCCTTCTGCAGAGTACAATAATATGGTGAAGAACAGGTGGAGCAGAGACTTTGGTAGAGTTTGGCATCAGCACCTGGCATTCTAGGGCAGCAGTCAGCCCTGATATTTGCTCCAGGCCCATCTCATCAAGTAGCTGTGTCTACAAACCTCCATTGTCATTTCCCACAATGCCGTGGAGTGGCACTACAGCAGGCATACCCAAGCACTGTGGAAAATTAAAATGGCACCTCCCAACCATCCATGTTGTGCTACCACCAACACTCTAAGTAAGCCTGAGAGAGTCCATGAGCCTAAGTAATATTAACCCCCTCAAACATGAAGCCACCTCTGACTTCAAATATGATTGGAGGCTGGAGTTGGGGAATAGGCCTTGGTATTCCATATTGGCATCTCGGGGTCGATAGGCCAGCTGGCTCGGCCCAGCTGGAACGTCTCCCTCTCAGCCTTGCTGCTGCGAAGGTTTCCCCGACCTCTGCTCCAACGTACATCAGCAACTCAAGCTTGCAGACTTGAGCACACTTTACTTAGCAGTGTACAGTGGTACCTCGGGTTACATACACTTCAGGTTACATACGCTTCAGGTTACAGACTCCGCTAACCCAGAAATAGTGCTTCAGGTTAAGAACTTTGCTTCAGGATGAGAACAGAAATTGTGCTCTGGCAGCACGGCAGCAGCAGGAGGCTCCATTAGCTAAAGTGGTGCTTCAGGTTAAGAACAGACCTCCGGAACGAATTAAGTACTTAACCTGAGGTACCACTGTATACTGTGCAACAGTAGAGGCTTGAGGCTGTAGATACATACTAAGCTACACATTTATTAAACATAAATCAGGACAAAGAAACATGTTGTCTCTCCTTGCCATCTTCTCGGGGAGAGAGCTAAAATCAACAGCTATACAGAGCGGAAGTTCTGCTTACGCCAGCAATCTGTGCTGGAATGTAAACAGAAATGTGACATGCAACAACCCCATGTCTGCAGCAAAAGGTGGAATGGAATCCCAACAATGTAGTATATGTAAAGAGGATGTCCCCATTTTTATCTGCAAAATGTTGGGGATCCTGCTTACGAACAGGAAGATGTGACCCAAGGATCAGCAAACTTTATCAGCAGGGGGCCAGTCCACTGTCCCTCAGACCTTGTGGGGGGCCAGACTATATTTTTTTTTGGGGGGGGGGGAATGAACAAATTCCTATGCCCAACAAATAACCCAGAGATGCACTTTAAATAAAAGGACACATTCTACTCATGCAAAAACACCAGGCAGGCCCCACAAATAACCCAGAGATGTGTTTTAAATAAAAGGACACATTCTACTCATGTAAAAACACGCTGATTCCTGGACCATTCGCAGGCCGGATTTAGAAGGCGATTGGGCCGGATCCGGCCCCCAGGCCTTAGTTTGCCTACCCATGACAATTTGTGACCTAATGGGACTAGCTTTCTTTTCTGTCAGTTTTTGCTATTATACTTTCACTATGCCTAAAATTCTTTTTTCTTTAAACCAAAATGTTGAATAAGGGGGAAAGGCTGCACAGATGCTGAGTCTGCTTAAAACAGAATTTTTTTAAAGAGGAGGAGGAGGAAGAAGAAGAGCAAAGCCTAGCTTCTTTAATCTGATGTCTAGGCTGCATTTAAAAAATTGGATTGAAAAGAATTAGATTAGATTAGACCTTCTGGATTTAAAAATGTTAAAGCTCCATTTAGACCTTAACACAATCTCCTTCCATTCTCTGGAGCCATCAAGCTGAGCAGCCCCTCTCACAACTTGCCCCCTCCCCCAGTGTTATTAAATTTGCTGCTGCTGCTGCTTTTTTTCATTTTTAAATATCCTGGTTTCATATTGGTAATAGCAAGAAATCCTCTGAGACAGATCTAAAAGTTCCTTTTTGACCTGAGTGGAAGAGCTAGCATTTAAGCTCTGGATTTTACACGTATTGTACGCCACTGCAAATATATAAATATTAATAGCTAGGTGGTGTGGTGCTTTTTTTTTTTTTCCTCTCCTCCCCAGAAGCAGAATATGTGAAAGTGCTTTTAAGTGCTTGGGGTTTTTCAAAGAGCAACGATATTTTACAGGACGGCTTATTTATAGTGCATTATTATGAAGAAATGTACCATTAAAAAGCAGCCATACACTTTATACCATTTCTGAAGTACCTCTCTCCTGCAGTACCTATAAACAAAAATTACCCAGTTATATATGCAAGCTACTCCATAGCACTCCAAACATGCAGATGGAGCTACACTTATATCATAAAAAAAAAGATATCAGATTGCATTTCGGATTAACACTCACCCTGATCCAATGGAAGTTGGATTGACTCTTGGCACAGGAGTGCAATAGACAGGGAAAAAATAACATTGCACTACTGTGTGGGACTTCTGAATGAGGCTCCTGTTTGCGGAGGTGATCAAATGTTAAAAAGGTAAAGGTAAAGGTACCCCTGCCCGTACGGGCCAGTCTTGACAGACTCTGGGGTTGTGCGCCCACCTCACTCAAGAGGCCGGGGGCCAGCGCTGTCCGGAGACACTTCCGGGTCACGTGGCCAGCGTGACAAAGCTGCATCTGGCGAGCCAGCGCAGCACACGGAAACGCCGTTTACCTTCCCACCAGTAAGTGGTCCCTATTTATCTACTTGCACCCGGGGGTGCTTTCGAACTGCTAGGTTGGCAGGCGCTGGGACCGAGCAGCGGGAGCACACCCCGCCGCGGGGATTCGAACCGCCGACCTTTCGATCGGCAAGCCCTAGGGGCTGAGGCTAACATGGTGGAGGTTGTCTGTTTAGATCAGGGCTGGTGGTCCTTCCTCCTTCATTTTCCATGCCCAAGATTTAATCAGTGGCACCTGAGAGGCATCTAAGGCAGAGCTGTGGTATCTTTTTCAGGCTGAGGGCCACATTCCCTTCTGGGGGCCACATGCCAGGGATGAGCAGGGCAAAATGCACCACACCCCCTTCCTCTGGACGGTGGATTTGTGGATTTGCACATCTCAGCTATTCTGTACGCACCATACACTCGTTGAATGTTACATGTGAATAGCAGTAGTAGTAGTAATAATAATTTATTATTTATACCCCGCCCATCTGGCTGGGTCTCCCCAGCCACTCTGGGCGGCTTCCAACAGAATATTAAAAACACTATAAAACATCAAATTTTAAAAACTTCCCTAAACAGGGCTGCCTTCAGATGTCTTCTAAAAGTCAGATACAGTGGTACCTCGGGTTAAGAACTTAATTTGTTCCGGAGGTCTGTTCTTTTTTTTTTTTTTTTTAAAAAAAGATTTTTATTAAAATTTTAAAGGTTACATAAGTAATAAAAAAAATAACGACAGGAAAACACCCAATTAAACCAAAAAAGAAAGCAAAACATAAAAACAAGTCACATCAAAGAAAAAAGATAAAAAATGGAAAACAGACAAGAAAGAAAAAAGATGCATAGAATAAAAAAAAAGAACAAATCAAACCTTTACATAACTTTCTTTCTTTAGCTTATTTCCTTGACCTCCTCACACCTCCCCTCTTTGTATTCTGGTTCAGTTAGATATTTCAGCAAATCCTTCATCTTTGTTTTTATCCTAATAATTTATCTTAATATACTGTAATTTAACATTCTCTTCTTTCACCAATTATTCATCCATTTTTACTTTATTTAATCTTATTTCTCATTAAAACTAATATATTGAACTTAATCTCTTAAGACATTTCCCCTAGGGTCATAAAAATTTCATTCCACGATCTTTCCATTTCTCATTAATTTTTTTTTAAAAAAAATCTCCATATATACACTTTAAATTCCCAATTTCCTTCCACCGTCTCCCCTCCCCGGTCCCAGCCCCTGCCGTCAGTTCCATCAACCTCCCAGCGTCCATCAACCTGGAGATCTTATATCCGAGGCTCTTAACTCTTCTTCATTTCCCTTCTGCCGATCTTCTTGATAATCTTTGGTGCTAAAAAGCAGGTCTCGGGGGAGCTCCAACCCAACGATGCTTATATTCCTTCTTGACAGGTCTGCCAGATTTCCATAATTAAAGCTAGGGCCCATAAAGTATTCCAAACCTTGTTTCACAATTCTTCCAAGTCCAAAGGCCCCCGAAGCTCCAATCTCCTCCTGGCTCAAATTCATATTCCAAAAGTCATTTGATCCCTGCATAAAGGGATCTCTCCACCTTTCCTTTTCCAGATCAGGCCAGGAACCCATCTTCAAAAACTGGCTTCTCCTAATTACAGTCATATAAGGCCTCAAGTTGTAATCCTCCATTTGCCTCTTTAGGGTTAAGGCTCCCCCTTGTTTTGCTTTATATTCAACAACAGCAACTTTCTCCTTCTCTAATTCATCAATTTGTTCAGTTAAGAAAGATTCTTGTGCCGGGTTCTTGTTGACTTCTATGCTGATGCCCGCTTTTATTTCCAAGATATCAATATTAGTAGCCATGACATCTATCTGTTTATGCAGCTTTCCCAGCAGATACATTGTCCTAATCAGAACAGACGCTACTTCTTCCTTTGCCAACATTCTTAAGATGTTCAAAGTCAGAACTAGTTTCTCACAGTCTTTATCTTAAGACCAATTTCCCAGCTGCACTCTTGTAACAATGTCCCAAAACTCCCTCTAGAGGAAAACAGTCTCAATTTGTATCAATCCTTTCCAGCACAATTCCAAAAGTAAATTAGTAACAGTTTCCAGTTACTTTTTCTTCTTTTTAAGTGCAGAAGCAGACAATAGAAACAATGTCTTTCTTTTAAAGCTAGCTGTCAAATTAAAGCCAGCTGTCAAATTAAAGCTAGCTGTCAAATTAAAGCTAGCTGTCAAGTTAAAGCTAGCTGTCAAATTTGTCCTGTTTACCGTCGATGGACTTTTTGCAAACCGTTCCCAGGTTCAGAGACGTGATGCTTCAATTTTTAATTTTCCACCTTCTCCTGCAAGTTCACTCGGTCAATCAGTGGAGTTTTAATCCTTTACTTAAGACTTTCCAAAACCTTAGTTAATAACTACTTTGCTTCAGTCTACAGTGGTGCCCCGCAAGACGAATGCCTCGCAAGACGAAAAACCCGCTAGACGAAAGGGTTTTCCGTTTTTTGAGGTGCGCTGCATTTCTCCGCTCTCCCGGGAAGGCAGGCAGGGGGGAGCAAAGACTTTTGCCCCCCCCCCGCCGGCCTTCAGAAGAGGTCCAGGGCCTCTTCTGAAGGGTGGCGGGGGCCAAAAGTCTTTGCTCCCCCCCGCCTGCCTTCCCGGGGGCTTTAAAATCGCCCCGGGACAGCGGAGAAGTCCGCTGTCGGGGGCGATCTTAAAATGCTGGTGGGCGGCAGCGCTTCCTCCCGCCAGAATTTTTAAAAACCCCGGGTCAGCGGAGAAGTCCTCTGCTGTCCCGGGGTTTTTTAAAATGCTGGGGGTGGGAAGAAAAGCCCTTGTCCCCCCCCCCCAGCCTTCAGAAGAGGTCGGGGGACAGACTGTCCCCGGACCTGGACTGAAGGCGGTTTCCTTAGGAACGCATTGATTGATTTTCAATGCATTCCTTTGGGAAACTGTGCTTCGCAAGATGAAAAACTCGCAAGACCAAAAAACTTGCGGAACGAATTAATTTCGTCTTGCGAGGCACCACTGTATTTACAGAAAGGGAAGGTGGACTTCCTGTTTAAACCTTCCCCGTTCGGTGCCAAATTAAATTATTTAAAAGCTCAATTTCCCGTTCTACTCACGGGTTGTTGTTTAAAATCCAATTGTCCACAGGAAAAAAGTCAGTGCTCCATGAGATAAGCGGTCGATTCAAAGCACCGCGCCTCTCACCCCACGTCACTCTGGATTCCCGATCGGAGGAGCCCCGCCATTGCCGGAGGTGCTAACCCGGAAGTCCCGTTCCGGAGCTCTGTTCTTAAGCTGAAACTGTTCTTAATTTGAGGTACCACTTTAGCTAATGAGGCCTCCTGCTGCCGCTGTGCCACTGTCATGAGATTTCTGTTCTCATCTTGAAGCAAAGTTCTTAACCCGAGGTACTATTTCTGGGTTAGCGGAGTCTGTAACCTGAAGCGTCTGTAACCTGAGGTACCACTGTAGTTGTTTATTTCCTTGACATCTGATGGGAGGGCGTTCCACAGGGCAGGCACCACCACCGAGAAGGCCCTCTGCCTGGTTCCCTGTAACCTCATTTATTGCAGTGAGGGAACTGCCAGAAGACCCTCAGCCCTGGACCTCAGTGTCTGGGCTGAATGATGGGGGTGGAGACGCTCCTTCAGGTACACTGGGGTGAGGCAGTTTAGGGCTTTAAAGGTCAGCACCAGTACAAGGGCACAGCTCAGCTGTCTCTGTACAACAGACTGTAGACTTGTTGAATATAACATCTGAACACCCCAATAAGTATGTGCTGCCATTGGCTTTTATTTTGACCAATTTCTTCCTTGAAATGATTTTCACCTACGCCCAAGGCCTTTGCACAAAGTGCTATTGTGCTTTAGTTGGAATCTTTGGATACCAGACTTTAATTTGATTTAAACAGCACATTGGATGCACTTAGCCTTATGTACTGACACACATTTCGTTGTGCATGTTGACAAGTCCTCGAAGCGCTGCCTCCCCCAGCAATCGCTGTTCCTTCTAGTGCTGGTAGCTCTTCTTGACCTCCCTATAAGTATTTTCCCTCTTTGTTCAGCTTTAATAATAATAAAAAAAAAATCAAGATCACACTGTGAGATGCCTCGACTGGCACTCAACTGCCATTCAGAATATATAGAAAGAAAGCTGTTTCCTTGACAACAGAGGCTTATGTGTTGTTGCACGTCATCCCAATCTTCAAGTGGTGTGAGATTCCAGAGGTCCCAAAGGACCCTTGGGAATAAGGCACCGTGAAGAATGTGGTGTCTTTATGATATATGGTTTATTTGCACATATATACAACCTGAGCCTACAATGGAGGGGGATAACAACATTAATATCCCAAAAGGGTCTAACAACAACAACAACAACAACAATTAGTCTAACTACCAGACTTTTAGAAGACATCTGAAGACAGCCCTGTTTAGGGAAGCTTTTAATGTTTGATGTATCACAGTATTTTAATACAGTGGTGCCTCGCAAGACGAAATTAATTCTGCGAGTCTCTTCGTCTAGCAGTTTTTTCGTCTTGCGAAGCAAGCCCATTGATGGCTTAGCGGATTAGCGCTATTAGCGGCTTAGCGGCTTTTAACGGCTTTTAGCAGCTTATCGGCTTAGCGGATCAGCTGATAAGCGGCTTAGCGGCTTAGAAAAAGGGGGGAGGGGAAAAAAACCCGCAGGAACTCGCAAGATATTTCCGTCTTGCGAAGCAAGCCCATAGGGAAATTCGTTTTGCGAAGCACCTCCAAAACGGAAAACCCTTTCGTCTAGCAGGTTTTCCGTCTTGCGAGGCGTTCGTCTTGCGGGGCACCACTGTATTTTTTTGGAAGCCGTCCAGAGTGGCTGGGGAAGCCCAACCAGATGGGTGGGGTATAAATAATAAATTATTATTATTATTATTAATAATAATAATAATAATAATAATAATAATAATTTGTTTCCCCAGCCACTCTGGGGGATATTAAAATACAATAGTCTATTAAACATTAAAAGCTTCCCTAAACAGAGCTGCCTTCAGATGTCTTCTAAAAGTCTGGTAGTTGTTTTTCTCTTTGACATCTGGTGGGAGGGCGTTCCACAGGGTGGGTGCCACTACCGAGAAGGCCCTCTGCCTGGTTCCCTGTAACTTGGCTTCTCACAGCGAGGGAACTTCCGGTATACTGGACCGAGGCCGTTTAGGGCTTTAAAGGACAGCACCAACACTTTGAATTGTGCTCGAAATGTACTGGGAGGCAGCGTAGGTCTTTCAAGACCAGTGTTATGTGGTCTCAGCGGCATAGCCGCAGCCTTGGATTTAAATCAAACATTGCTCTGACACTAACTAACTACAAACTGGGAGCCTCACCCATTTGCCATCTCACACAGAGCTTTCCTTTGTTTCCCTTAATGGCCCATCACCCAGGCTATCCCCTCAACACAGGAAGCTGGCCTGGCTTATATATCTTTGTACTTGCTAGATCCAGGGGTTAGAAGGATCTCGCATATAGGTGGAAAGAGGAAGCAGTCCCGACCAAAGAAGACTGGCAAACCAAGTTAATGGACTATGCTGAAATGGCGAAACTAACTGGAAAGCTCAGAAATCAAGATGACAATTTTTTTAAAAAAGAATGGGATATGTTTATTATGTATTTGCAAAAGTATTGTAAACAGGTTAATACATTGGCAGGATTTTAAGAATACTTGTAATTTTAGAGATAGTACAGGAAATTCAATATTTTGGAGTGGAAATAATATGCAGTTGAAAAGAAAATTTAAGAAACCAGGGGTGGGGGAAAGAAATTTATGAAACCAGGGGAGGGAAGTCACGGGATTCGGAGAATCCCATTTTATGGATGTGATATTGTTTTTGTGTATATTTTTCTATGTTTGTTGTTGTTGCATTTGTTATTGTTTATTGTTTATTATTGTTATTTTTGTTGAAAAATTAAGAAAGAAAGAAAGAAAGAAAGAAAGAAAGAAAGAAAGAAAGAAAGAAAGAAAGAATCTCACATACAACCCACTTCCTCCCCGGGAAACTCATAACTGCATATACACTACTTTGACTTTACATTTTACTCTCTGCATTTCAGATTTTCTCCCGTGTGTGGATACGTGAATACAGACTTGTGCAGATGAAGAAAGAAGCCACTAAATGAATGGTGGTTAATGCAGAGGGACTTTCCAAATATACAGGGAAGTAACTGCTACTGAGAATTTCTTCCAGGAATGCAGCAGCAGACAACCCTGGCATGCTTTTAAAAATATTACACAAACCTTCTCATATGAGCAATGTGAGTTTGGAGTGACTCATTGAATATGTCTTCTTCTGTTGTGTGAACTAGAAAATATCAATGTCAGATTTGCCAGTGAAATAGAGAGAGCAGCTGTGATCTTACTATGCTGTGGCACACTTTGTGTGAAAAGTCTTTTGTGTAAGTTTTTATTTTCCTTGTAAAAGCAAGCCATATTGTTGGAGCTGATCCAGGAATCGCACTGAAACCCTCTGCCTAGCCATTCCCTAACATACACCCCTAAATTAGATTTCTGACCAAAGAGAGGTAGGATTTCCACTAAGTTCCTGTCAATTTCGCATGGAAAAATGGAAATGCAATGAAGTCCCTTAGAGCAAGTGCCTGAAAAAGGAGGTCTTCTATCTTGACCATGAAATGGAGAGAAGAGTTGTGAATGGTGTTCTTTAAGGAGGGGGAGATTACCCATTACTCCTAAGGCCACATCAGTATTGTAGCCAAAGGAGAGCAAAATTCATTCCTGTGTTAACCTAGAACTCAGCTCAAGTTTTCATGATTTTTCAATTATTTTAGTATGAGCAGTTTTATACAGTAGTACCTCGGTTTTTGAATGTAATCCGTTCTGGAAGACCATTTGAGTTTCGAAATGTTCAAAAACCGAAAACGCAATACGGAAGCCTCAATACAGAAAACTCAATATGGAAGTCGTGTGGCATGTTCAACTTCCGAGGCGCGTTCAAAAACTGAAGCATTTACTTCCGGGTTTATGGGATTCCAAAACTGAAATGTTCGTCAACAGAGTTGTTCAAAAACCAAGGTACCACTGTATATGTAAAAAATGAGTACCTGCTAAAAGCATCTAATCTACATCCACCTTCACCAATCCAGAGTTCTACAGAGGTTTTGGATGAGGGCCCAGGTTGGGGAAGCGTGTTCTTTGCAGACGAACTAAGTTATAAGGAAAGAAAGGGTTTAGTTCAGTATTTGTGTAAATCAGACTTTGATCCATGTTTTCCTTTCCGACCTTTCATTTGTGAGCATACATTTTTTTATCAGAGAAGGAGTTCTGTGAAGTAAGCCCTTGCAAGCAATTTCTCTTGAACTCTGGGCTTAGCCTTATGAGTTTCTTTCTCCACCATTTCATTGTTGCTTTTTAAAAAACAACATATATATGCTTATTTCTCATTATAAGAGATCTTCATTTTCTCTGAAGGGTATCCATATTCTTTCGTCTCTTTCATGGTCCAGATGGGAGGGGGTGGTGGAAACAAAAAGAAGAACGCTTTAAAAAAGAAAAGAAAAAGATGAAAGGATGAAAGAAGATCAATGTTCCAATTAAGGGGAATATAAAATTCTACATCCAAACTATACTTCACTGAGTGTGCTTTTGTGTGCGCGCCGTGCTTTCTGAAAGAAATGTATGCATACTAATAAAAAGATAAGGGTGGATCAGAAGCCAAACACATAGGCTGGTCAATATATTACTGGAAATAATAGAAAGGAGTATTGAAAGAAAGAAAGCTGTTTTTGAAATTGGCTTGCCTGTATGAGCATGAAGCAAGTAGCTTGTTTATTTGATATATGAAAACCTAGTAAACATAATATACAGTGGAACCTTGAATTACATACTGTCCTCCTTATAAACACTTCGGGTAATGAGCTCCGCTAACTCGGAAGTAGGTGCTTCTGGTAGCGAACTTTGCCCCAGGATAGGAGCGGAAGTTGCGCAGCAGTGGAGCAGCGGCAGTGCAAGGCCCCATTAGCGAAAGCGTGCCTCAGGTTAAGAATGGTTTCGGCTTAAGAATGGACCTCCGGAATGAGGTCCTCCACTGCAAGTGGAGGGTGAAATCTTGCCTGGCTCTAAGGAGCAGCCTGCAGGATAGAATCCTCTGGTGAGTGGAGAATTCAGTTCTCCTGGGATCTGCTTCCCCAGTTCATTCCTTGCAGGGGAATATATTGGGGCTGCCTGTCTCTCCTTTTTCCTGCTCCCTGACTGCCCTGGATTGCTCTGGGGACCAAAACATGGCGATCTAGGGTTGTCTCCGCCCAACTTGGGCAAAATCCATCCCCTCTCCCCACAAAAAAACACCTGAGCAGTGACTACATTATTACATGAGCACTGTTCCACAGCATCTGATATTTTCATTTACATACATTCATTCGAAACAAGATGGGTTTATGAAGTAATTCTATATCCTCCCACCACACTGACGAAGAATTCTATGAAACAGTAGTCAATATCCAGAATCACTGTTCAGTGTTGGACATCGTATTTCACAGCTTGTCTTTCATCGTACAAAGTTTGCTACCTCGCTTCATTTAAAGATTTTCAGAGACATTGAGACTAAAGATTTCATTTTGTATTTGTTATGGTTTGAAGGAATTCTCTAAAGATTGTCTATTACGTATGTATATGGTCATCGTGTTGCCTAGACATTGCTGACGTAAAAAATAAACTAGCATGAATTACTCAAATTCTCAGTCAGAATCAGCCTGTTGTTTTTTTTCAATAAAGCCACCCTGATTTTATATTATTTATTACATTTATATCCCAGCTTTTCTTCAATGAGCTCAAAGCAGTGTACAAAGCTTTACCCTCTCCATTCTTACAACAACCCTGTGACTGGCGCAAAGTCAGCCTGTGTGCTGAGACTTTAGCATAGGTCTTCCCCAGTCCTTTTAGGTTTTTAGCTGGCATTGACAAATTGTGGAGTAAAGCAAGTGCACTTAGAAGCAGCTGTGCTGAAGGATAGCTCCTTACGACACCAGGATGGGTCACCAAACGCAGTTGCAACAAAGGGCTGCAGCTTGGATTGGCCGCCATTGGCAGACAAAGGTGGAAAGGTCCACGACATCGCTGCAAATTGGGAGCAGAAACAATTCCCACAGTGCTGCACTTACCAATATTAGTTCATAAAAGTAAAAGGAATTTGTTTTAGTCTCGGATAATCCTCGTACTTCTTCAGTAATAGAAATACAGAGATGGAGCTGCAGTCGTTTAATACCTCGGGTTGGATGCACGCCGGCCACTTTCCTGCGAAATAGTGAAAACTGTTCTAATTCCATCTGACAGAAGAGGAGATCTCTGAATTTAAAGAAGTGTAACTGCAATCACATTTGGCCCATAGCGTTTGGCCAGCTGGGGATTCCTGAGGATTTTGGCAGAGGGAGGGAATTCTATTATCTCTTTCCCCTTAGGCATCTCTTAACAGCAAATCAATGAAACTTAAAAGAAAACCCCCAAATGTCTATTCCAAAATTAGAAATACCATTAAGGGGACAGAGACAGGCTAGAGGCCATCTTTAATATATATGAAAAGCTTTCTGTAAAATTTGAAATGTTTCTAGGTGATATCCAAGGAACAAGTTCATGGATTTAAATGTGAGTATGACTTGGTTGGAGTAGAGACGCGGGTGGCGCTGTGATCTGAACCACAGAGCCTCTCGGGCTTGCCAATCGGAAGGTCGGTGGTTCAAATCCCCGTAATGAAGTGAGCTCCCGTTGCTCTGCCCCAGCTCCTGCCAACCTAGCAGTTTGAAAGCACGCCACTGCAAGTAGATAAATAAGTACTGCTGTGGCGGGAAGGTAAACAGTGTTTCCATGCACTCTGGTTTCTGTCACAGTGTTTGGACGCGTGAAACCAACCACCTGTCTCCTTGATCCTTGCCCATCCTGGCTAATAAAAGCAAGCCGGGAAGGGCTGGGCGATGGGCTCTGCGAGGTGGTGAATGCTTCCCTCTGTGAGGGAACATTCCCAGATCTGCTGAAAGAGGCGGTCATTAAACCGCTTCTTAAAAAACCATCTTTATACCCGGCCAGTATGGCCAACTATCGCCCAGTCTCAAATCTTCCATTCCTGGGCAAGGTGATTGAGCGCGTGGTTGCTGAACAACTCCAGGCACGCCTGGAGGATGCGGACCATTTGGATCCCTTCCAATCAGGATTCAGGCCTCATCATGGGACTGAAACTGCCTTGGTCGCGCTGGTTGATGATCTCCGGAGAGCTAGGGACAAGGGTGAGAGTTGTTTCCTAGTTCTGCTGAATCTCTCAGCGGCCTTTGATACAATTGACCATAACATCCTTCTGGACCGTCTAGAGGGGCTGGGAGCTGGGGGCACTGTTATACAGTGGTTTCGCTCCTTCCTCCTGGGCCGTGTTCAGAAAGTGGGGGGGGATGAGTGTTCAGACCCCTGGGCCCTCACTTGTGGGGTGCCTCAGGGTTCCGTCCTCTCCCCCATGCTTTTTAATATCTATATGAAGCCTCTGGGAGAGATCATCAGGGGGTTTGGACTGGGTGTCCATCAATATGCAGATGATACCCAGCTCTACCTCTCTTTCAAATCAGAACCAGTGAAGGCGGTGAAGGTCCTGTGTGAGTGTTTGGAGGCGGTTGGAGGATGGATGGCGGCTAATGGATTGAGGCTGAATCCTGACAAGACAGAAGTACTGTTTTGGGGGGCAGGGGGCGGGCTGGTGTGGAGGACTCCCTGGTCCTGAATAGGGTAACTGTGACCCTGAAGGACCAGGTGCGCAGCCTGGGAATCATTTTGGACTCACAGCTGTCCATGGAGGCGCAGGTCAATTCTGTATCCAGGGCAGCTGTCTACCAACTCCACCTGGTACGCAGGCTGAGAACCTACCTGCCCGTGGACTGTCTCGCCAGAGTGGTGCATGCTCTAGTTATCTCCCGCTTGGACTACTGCAATGCGCTCTACGTGGGGCTACCTTTGAAGGTGACTCGGAAACTACAACTAATCCAGAATGCGGGAGCCAGACTGGTGACTGGGGGCGGCCACCGAGACCACATAACACCAGTCTTGAAAGACCTACATTGGCTCCCAGTACGTTTCCAAGCACAATTCAAAGTGCTGGTGTTGACCTTTAAAGCCCTAAACGGCCTTGGCCCAGTATACCTGAAGGAGCGTCTCTACCCCCATCGTTCTGCCCGGACACTGAGGTCCAGCGCCGACGGCCTTCTGGTGGTTCCCTCATTGCGAGAAGCAAAGCTACAGGGAACCAGGCAGAGGGCCTTCTCGGTAGTGGCGCCTGCCCTGTGGAACGCCCTCCCATCAGATGTCAAAGCGATAAATAACTACCTGACATTCAGAAGACATCTTAAGGCAGCCCTGTTCAGGGAAGTTTTTAATCTGTGATATTTTAGTGTATTTTTGGTTTTTATGGAAGCCGCCCAGAGTGGCTGGGGAAACCCAGCCAGATGGGCGAGGTACAAATAATAAATTATTATTATTATTATTATTATTATTATTATTATAGTGTTCCACTGCACCAGAAGCAGTTTAGTCAAACACCGGCTTCCTTGGCCTGAAAGCGAGATGAGCGCCACAACCCAAGTCGCATTTGACTGGACTTAACCATCCAGGGGTCCTTTACCTTTACCTTTTACCTCATGACTTGGTTGGATGTCGTCCCTCCACCCCAAATATTTGCCCTCTTCTCATTTCACTTTGTATATTTCCTCCCCCCAAAAGGCAAAAAGAACATTGCACAGTACCATCTAGATAAGTATTCTCCAAACTTGACAAGCAGCAGCTATCCAGGGTTTCAGAGAACAACCAAATTTCGGACCGCAGGAAATTGAAAATGGGGCATTGTGCGTGCATAGCACACGATCTGCCAACAGAGCCCTGACCCTTTCTTTAAATATACAGCTGCTCCTATTTTAAAGTGCTAATGTAACCTGTTCCAAGATTACTTTCAGCAGAGAATAAACATTTTAAGTAAATGAAATACTTGTACATAAGTAGAGGGCCTAATATAGGACTCTCAGGTTGTGGACAGAGAGGTTTCAGAACTTGTGCAGATTTGAGCATGCATTCCCAGGTTAAACATTTTCACATTTCACATGAGGAATCCATTTTTACCCTGCTACCCAGTGGTGGTGCCCAGTGCCCATTGGGACTGATAAAGCAGAAGGAAGGGAGGCCAACATTAGATGGAGCCAGAGCCCCTACTGGCTGGTTGTAGGTAAGAAGATAGGCTGGTGGTGGCCAGAGAAGCAGTGCCTCATTTACCCTCATGCACCAGCCTCCATTTCTTCTCCCCTAAATATAAAATAAGTGCTACCTGACGTTCTACCACTCTCTTAATTTTTCCTATTGTTGAAAATTTGTTTCCTCCCAAAATATTCATTTCCCTGCTTCTAATAGTTCGGGATACATTGCACCCATTGGTGCTGCAGTTCTGCCTGCATTTATCTGATCTTCTGAGAATCTCTGCCTAGTCCCACGAGTGACTTTGTGAATGCTCTATAAATGTGTGAAGAGGTCCTGCATTTGTTGGTGTGGATGCTATATTTGCTCTAGAGAATCAAGCCCAATAGAAGGGACTAATAGGTACTTAATTTCATGTAAGTAAGATATATTGCGAAGGACGTGGGTGGCACTGTGGGTTAAACCACAGAACCTAGGGCTTGCCGATCGGAAGGTTGGTGGTTTGAATCCCCATGATGGGGTGAGCTCCTGTTGCTTGGTCCCTGCTCCTGCCAACCTAGCAGTTGAAATGTACGCAGTGCAAGTAGATAAATAGGTACCACTCCAGCAGGAAGGTAAACGGCATTTCTGTGTGCTGCTCTGGTTCGCCAGAAGTGGCTTAGTCATGCTGGCCGCATGTACATGTACATCGGCTCCCTCGGCCAGAAAAGCAAGATGAGCACAACCCCAGAGTCGTCCGCGACTGGACTTAACTGTCAGGGGTCCCTTTACCTTTAAGATATATTGCAGGCCTCATCACAATGCACATTGCAGTATGACAATCAGTTCTATTTTCCTAGAAAAATAGATGCTGGAGCTCACCACGAACTTCTCCCTTGTTCTCTTAGAATTGCAATGGTGCCCACCTTGAGAGGTGCCAGAACTGAGCTCTGGTGAGCTCCAGCTGAAGAAAAGCCCTGATGGCAATTAGTGCCATGTAAGAGGTTGTCCACGCTGTGCAACATGCAATGTTAGGCATGCCATTAAAAGATACAACTGGATATGACAAAAATCAAAAGTCGAGACCCTCCAAGTCTCCCTGTTTTCCAGGGGCACTCCCAGATTTACAGAAGCCGTCCCAGTTTCTGATTTGATCCCAGAATGTCCCGCTTTTCCTTAGGACATCCCTATTTTCATCAGAGAAATGCTGGAGGGAATGGAGCTAAGCTACCCCTGAGCCAAGGAGACAAGTAACTACACAACCTTTAGAAAGTATCTGAAGGCAGCCCTGTATGGGCAATTTTTAAAATGTTTAAGGTTTTATTATGTTTTTTATTTGTGTTAGAAGCCACCCAGAGTGGTTGGGGCAACCCAGTCAGATGGGTGAGGTGATAATAATGATGATGATGATGATGATGATGATGAAGAAGAAGAAGAATAGGATGTCCCTATTTTCATCAGACAACTGTTCGAGGGTATGAAAGTTACAGATGTCATAGAAATGTTAAAATGGACATGTGCAGGACATTTGGCAAGAGACGAATCGGGTTGATGGAATAAAGCAGTGTTAGGATGGAGACTCAATAATTTCAAAATCCAAGGGGACATCTACCTATGTGATGGATGGTTGACATGTATTTAAAGATGGTTGTGAGATGTTGCAGGAGAATTTCACTAGGGGGCAGCATTCCAATAAACGACCTTTGCATGCAGTGGTGTCTTAAGACTATATAAAAATGTAAATCTGGGAAGTCTACTTCTAAGAGGAGGCACACATTAAGCAAAATGCTGCAAGCGGGTGAAATTTCACCAAGATATCAAGTGTGAACTTCCTACCCCTTGTAGTAAGTAGGATGTGGATGTCTGGATGAGCTATTCCACTTTTATGAGTGCCGTAAAATATTTACCAGGCCTACATCTTTGTGGATTTTTCTCTATGAATTCTGCATGCAAATAGTATTGTCATGGTCAGTTTATTCCTATGCTGCATTCTGTACTCAAAACAGTTCACAAAAAGTTCAAAGTCTAAATACAACAAAACATAATAAGGCATGTAATACCATGGCAGCATATCACTAAAAATTAATAATCAACAATTAATAGTTCATTTAACATATATAAACATTTAAGTAAGCATACAGCTTACTAAGAGGTCAAGTCAAAGTACAGTCATACCTCGGGTTATAGACGACTCAGGTTGCATTTTTTCGGGTTGCGAACCGCCGAAACCCGGAAGTACCAGAACGCGTTACTTCCCGGTTTCGGCAGTCACACATGCGCAGAAGCGCTAAATCGCACTTTGCGCATGCGCAGAAGTGCCGAATTGCAACCCGTGCATGCGCAGACGGGGGTTGCAAATGCTGCGGGTTGCGAACGTGCATCCCGCACGGATCACATTCGCAACCCGAGTGTCCACTGTATCCATTAAGCAGTTCGGAAGGGGAAAGGTAGGTTTGCCATATTTCAAAAAGTAAAGTTCTTGAGCTTTTAGGAAACCACTGCCAAAATTGTTGAGCTTTTTTGGGGGGAACCTAACCCCCAAATTGTGATTTTAAGCTTTTTGAGCTGTTTCCACTGCTTTTTCCATTGTGTTGCCATACATCTGGGTTTTCCCTGACATTTTGCCAAATTGAAAAGTGTGGGATGAAGTTATCTGACCACCACCCCCAAGCCGTCTGAAGGCAATCCTGTATAATGATCAGAGTGCTGGGACAACCCCATACAATGTGTGGGGCATAAATAGTAAAATTACCCTTATGGAATAGGACCTCCCTTATTTTCATCGGAGAAATGTTGGAGGGCATGCGGGTGCTCTGCTGCTAAAATGTGTGGCCCTGCCCCTTGTGCAAGTCAGTCAGGATGACTGTCCTTCAACCTCTGGAGGGCCACTTCCTTATGCATCAGCTTTTCTGCATGGAGATTGTCCATGTGGGGAAAGCTGTTGTGTGTGACACAACCTTGAGGACTGATTCCTTCCTTACACCTAAGAACTCAGGACCAAGCAAGGGAAATTATGACGCTTCCCATCCCCTCCACCCCCCTTTAGCCACCAGCTAGATTTCATTCATATTCAGCATCAGCAAGGAAGTGCACTCCAGGCATCCAAAGCTACATACCCAGGTACCAGTTTGTGATTTGATTAACCAGCTTAATCCCATTAGAAACTGATCTTTTAAACAGCAGGAAAACTGCTGACAAAATGCCAACAGGAACATTAAAATTCCATCCGTGGATGGAATTTAATATCACAATTAGCTGCTGCAGTGCACAAGCATGGCAGGCGTTTATTTGTATTTAGCTGTTGGCTCAGTCAGTTCTGGGGTGGAGGAAAGGGTGCCTCTGGTTTTTGATATTTGCTCGTTGTCCAATAGAATCGGAGGATTTTAGGACTGGGAGGAACCTCAGAGGTCACAGAGCCCAACGGCCACCCCAGAGTAGGATCTAAAATGCCAGATGCAACTGCAGGATTCCTGAAAGGAGGGCACTCTGGATTTTCACACAGGTGAAGGTCTTGTGTGAGTGCCTGGAGGCGGTTGGAGGGTGGATGGTGGCTAACAGTTTGAGGTTGACTCCTGGCAAGACAGAAGTACTGTTTTGGGGGACAGGGGACAGGTGTGGAGGATTCCGTGGCCCTGAATGGGGTAACTGTACCCCTGAAGGACCAGGTACACAGCCTGGGAGTCATATTGGCAGGCGAATTCTGTGTCCAGGGCAGCTGTCAGGGCATCTGTGTCCAGGCCACCCGCCCTGTGGAACGCCCTCCGATCAGATTTCAAAGAAATAAACAACTATGTGATGTTTAGAAGACATCTGAAGGCAGCCCTGTTTAGGGAAGTTTCTAATGACTGAAGTTTTAATGTATTTTTTTTAATGAATATTTCTTAGGATTTTCAATAACAAAACAAAAACAAAAATAGACAAAAAAAGACAAAAATACAAAAGTACAAAACTTAAAAACAATTAAAAACACATAGAATTTCAATTGCTTATTTTCCTTTAACTTGTTTCTCAGACCTCCTCACACCTCCCCTTCTTGTATTCCAATTTAAATTATTAGCTCAGCAAATCCTTATTACTTATTTCTCAACTTTACTTAATAATTTATTTTAACATGTTATTACCGTAGTTTTCGCTCCAAAACACGCACTTTTTTGCTCCTAGAAAGTAAGGGAAAATGCCTGTGCGTGTTAAGGAGCGAATGCACGGATCGGAGCCATGGCTGCCGTCAGTCAAGCAAAGCGGGAGCCGCTTACACACTCTATGAGGCTCTTGCTTTGCTTGCTTTAAAGCGACCTGGAGCCGGGGAGGAGGGAGGGAAGGAGAGCCATGGCAGCAAAACGGGCAGCAGCCGCTTACACGGGAGGAGGGACAGATGCTAGCAAAGGTCCGTGCGCTCTCTAAACAAAGCAATGAGGCTGCAGAGGGACGGCAGGAAAGATAAAATTTAAGCAACCAGCAGCAAAATAAAACCAACCTCGAGCTCTGAGCCAGGCAGTGAAAACCAGGAAGTTAAAGAAAAAAGGCTGGGGATGAGGGAGAGGGGAAATCTTCGCAAATCCCCGCGTCTCAGCTGATCCGCTGGGAGGGAGCAGCTTGTTTTCGGGCAGGATAGATTCGAGCATTGTCTGGGTCCTAGTGCCCCTACCACTTTTTTGTGCTCCATTCTATTGCTGCTGGTGGCTGCTTATCACTCAGGCTGCAAGGAGGAGCGCTTTTACACAGCTAATGGTGAATCCCCTGCAATCCAAGTCCTCCTCACTTGCTCAAATCTATTCTGCCTCAAAACAAGGAGCGGAAGGAAAAGGCTGCAAACTGTTAAATAGAAAAAAACCCAGGCACAGGGCAAGTACCTTAAGTATACCTTTAAAGCAACAGTGCTCTTTCCCTCCCTCCTCCCCGCTCAGCTCACCAAAAAGCTCCTTCTCCACGCGTGCTCCCTTGAGTGCTTTTCCTTCCCTCCCCACTTAAAACGTGGTTACAAAGCACGGATCCACATGCATCCTCAGGATTTTTGCATTGGGCTACCCCAAACTCACCATCAGATCACATGTCTGTGGCCACAGCATGAACCATAAAAATCATGCACCCACTGTTTCGTTCAGAATATTTTTTTCTTGTTTTCCTCCTCTAAAAACTACGTGCGTGTTATGGTCAGATGCGTGTTATAGAGCGAAAAATATGGTATTTTACTTTTTCTCTTTCTTCCATTTCCTTAATTTATTTTTGCAAATCTTATCTTCATTTAATTTAGACCATTTTAGAGACCAATTTTAACTTATCTGAACTTAAACATCAATGCTTATACATCAGTACTCATTCTTAAACATTTTTCCTAATGTCGACCAAACTTCCCTTCTACGACTTCCCCAATTTTCATACCAATAGCAAATATAAAATATAAATATAAAAACAGAACAAATTATAATTGTGTACCCTTTGGATTCCCAAACTCCACCCACCCCTTTCCCGGTTTCAGTCCCCAGCAAGTGTCCATCAGTCTCAATATAGTAGCCGCCTGGAGATCTCACATCCGAGGCTCTTAAATCTCTCTCAGTTCCTCTCTGCCTGTCTTTCTGATAGTCCTTAATGCTAAACCCCAAATCTCGGAGAGGCTCCGGCCCAACAGGATCCATGTTTCTTCCAGCCAGACCTCCATACTTAAAAATAAAGCCTATGGGGTATTCCAAATCTTGTTTCAAACTCCTTTCAAATCCAAATGTCCCCAAAGCTCCAACTTCCACCTTAATCAAATTTAAAATCCTTTGGTCTTCAGATCTCCACATAAGGAGATCTCTCAGTTTTCCACTCTCCAATTCAGGCCAGACTTTCCACATCAAGTTTTTATTTTGCTTTGTTGCCATCATGTCAGGCCTCAAGTTACAGCTCTCCTTTAACATCTGCAAAATTACAGCTCCTCCTTCCTTTTCTTCAGGGGCAACATATGTTTTCTTCTCCATATTTTCAAAGCTCTCAGGTTTCTCTATTTGTCCAATTGAATAGGCTTCCTGTTTCAAATCCTTATCAGATTCAACCATTTTATTTACTGTTAAGTCCAGAGTTGTAACGTTTATAGCCAAAACATCAATTTGGCCTTGTAACTTTCCCAAGAGAACAAATACTCTGTCCAATTCCGCCTGGATTTTCCCTCCTCCAGCCATTCTTGTAATGTCCCTAAACCCCCTCTAGGGGGATTTTGGTTCCTTAATGTTCCTTTCAGCTCAAATCCAAAAATCAAGTTAGTTTGTATCAGCCCTTCCTTATTTTCAACAAATTGTAACAAATATAACCAGCAGAAGCAACAGAAACAAAGTTCTCTTTTTCCTTCTTGACAGCTAACTTGACAGCTGTCAAACTCTTCGGTACTTCATCAACAGGCTCTCTCGCGGAACTCTCCCGGGTCAGGGAGGGTGACACTTCAGCTCCCAAAATTAGTTCTTTATCCTCCAGTAAAATTTCTTGTAATATCAAATCGTGAGGTTAAAATCTTTTACAAAAAAGAAAGAAAAAATTCTCTCGACCTTAGTTAGCAGGTCCTTTGCTTTAAATTATTTACAAAGAGGGGGGGCGGACTTCCTTTTTAAACCTTCCCCGCTCGTTCCTAATTCATCAAATTTTTTCTTTAAAATTCCAATTTCCATACTACTCACGGGTTGTTGCTTTAATGTCCAATTGTTCAAAGAAAAAAGTCAGCGCTCTCCAACAATGGCTTGCGGCTTCACTCCGCAGAAGAAGCAGTCTACTCTCAGCACCGCGCCACACCCTGTCCCCGTTCTGGAGCCTTTAAAAAGGCTCCTTCGCAGATTTGGGGGGGTGCAAATGGTGCCCGCCGAGTCACCACGCTCACAGGCTTCCGTGCCTGTGATTTTTAAGGGTCCCCGCGTGGCCGCAGTGGCAAGACCCAATCCTGCGGAGCCGATTCCCTCCGGAGCTCGGAGGGAATCCGCCATTAGTCGATGGCGCTAACCCGGAAGTCCTGAAGTTTTAATGTATTTTTAATCTTTTGTTGGAAGCTGCCCAGAGTGACTGGGGAAACCCAGCCAGATGGGCGGGGTATAAATAAATATTATTATTATTATTATTATTATTATTATTATTATTCACTAAATACCTAGCACCACAAGAGACAGACTTGCCTATTGTTGAATGGACTTTACCAATAAGAAATCTGCTTCCTTGCAATTTCCACCCACTGCTTCTAGCCCTGTCCTCTAGAGCCAGAGGCAACAAACTGCTGACCTGCTGCCAGGCCAATTCTGGGGTGATATAATGCAACCTTGGGGGCTGCAGGAAGGGAGTTGGAGGAGGGAATGGCTAGGTGGCTGCAAGGGATTCAGGAATCCATGGAGCTCCTGAGCCAAGGCAGCTACTAATGATATTGCTGGGTTGGATACTACCCAGATTCTTACAAGTCTTATGGCTCTTTAACAGCAAACTAACCGAAATATCCCTCAATCAGAATCTTTGCTTTGTCAATAAATGGAACAGGGAAATAAAGACCTAAACCTAAAACTCAACCTTAAAGCTTTAAAATAGGAAGCATCTTCCTGTTTTATTGAAGCATACGTTTTGTGCAATACACTTCTTAATGCACAGCGCTGAATTATATACCTTTGTTTTCTTAACTAGATTTTTCATAATGGGCCCTGTAACTGAGACCAGGAGCAGAACAGAATAAATCAAGCAGCTTCTGAATATGCATGCAGACCTGCTTCAATGCATGTGGCTTCTTAGAAAAATGGGACTATGGCCTTGGAAGCGTGTGTATTCTGTAGAGCCCTGAATATAATTTACCATGTCTGTACATAAACATTTTTATGCTTATAACGTTGCACTACAACCACCTGAGCTTTTGAGAGCTCTTTTTTTTTATTATTTAAGAGGAAGAGATATAAACCACACATGTAACCTATTCAGTGCCGGCTACTAACAAATCTAAAATATCTGTAGGTCATTTACTGCCCTCTTTTGGATCAATAATAGGAAGTGGGGAATGAATAAGCCTCAATTCATCAACTGTTAATAAACACTGCATATTCGGTCTAAGCCATAGTATTCTGTACAGTAAATTGATCGCTCTCGTTTAGTTACAACAGCACTCCTCAACCTTCCAGATGTTTTGGACTGTAACACATCAGCCCCAGCCAGTTTGGCTATTATAGTGCAAAAGACCTGGAGAAGTATGCTGCATAGTTACGGGCTTATCAGCCCCAGCCAGTGCTATTTTTCTAGAAAAAGATGTGCCGGAACTCACCATGAACTCCTCCCTTGTTCTCTTATAATGGCAATGGTGCCCACCTGAGAGGTGCTGGAACTGAGTTCTGGCTGGGGGAATAAGCCCCAGCCCCAGCCAGGAATGATGGGAGTTGTAGTCAAAAACATCTGGAGGGTACAATTTTTGAGAAAATAGTTGCACATGCCACCACAGAAATCTTAAAACCAGTAGCATAAAGTGCAAGTGTCACGTACACACAGAGATAAAGTCTAGAAGTTCATTTTAAGGAGGCCATGCTGCCTGGGCCAATAGTTCGCTAACACACACTAACATAAAATCTAACTCTTTTGCAATGGGCTTCCAGAGAATTGCAAAAGTATTTTGCCCTGACAGGCCCCACCAAGGTAGCAGAATTTTCCACGCGAAGATTTACAACACAGATACTGTAGCTGGCATAGGATAGGAAATATTGCAGAAAATATTTGGAACAATGGCCAGTCATTCCTGAATAATTGCCCCTTGTGAACTGGAGCCAATGGATGAATTTTAGTTCAGAAGAAAAAATTAGTCATAAAGCGGGATTCCATATCAGAATATAAACAGTACGCTTTGTTGCCTGCTTCTCCGCAAGGAGAAAAACATTGGCCTGCTTGCCAGAAGATCTATTTGGGACACCAGAAGGAGAATAACAGTAATAAGTTAGGACGCTGGCCAAGGACACTGTGATTAATATCAGCAGCTCAAATTGCCCATTAGGCCATCTTGCAAGAGCCTGTTTTGAAACGACTGCATTTCTAAATTAAGGAGATTGTGCTACAAAGGACAGCTTGCTAAAGATAACATTATTGTGTGCTTAAGGAAAGGCTGTTTGGACCACTTCTGAGCCACTGTGTGATGCATAGGTTCAAATGGAGTGCTGGACTGTCCAGTAGAATCTGTTATGCTCCTTGTTGTGGGGAAGAGGGGAAGAGGAGAAAACATTATCTAGGTCTTCCCCTGTTTTTTTAAATACCCGGTACAGCTGTCTATATTTCTGTCTTTTATCCTAAACAATGAGTTCAGGGGCTAGAGTCACAATCTCAGAATATATAAGCCTCTTTGCAAAAACACTCGCCAGAAAGGAGGAGTTCACAGGTACATCACAATGTGAAGCATAAAGAATCATAGAACCCCAGAATGGATCCCCAGGGTCATCTAGCCCAACCCCCGGCAATGCAAGAATCTATATAAAGCATCCATGACAGTCTTAAAACCTTCAGTGAAGAGTCTACAATCTTCCAAGGGAGTCCGTTCCACTGTCAGACAATTCTTACTAAGAATGTTCAGTGTAAGTCTAAAATGTGGTCCAGATACAAGATCATTTAACAGTTCCAGATCAATATCACCCAGAGTTCAGGGATCATACAGGACTATGGTATCTGTCGTCTCAACCAGCAGGAGACAAAACCTGTGTTATTTCTACCAACTGGAAGGTTCAAGAGAGACCTTATATGGTCCCGCCTCCTTTAAAAAAAATAATAACATATACTTTTTAATTATATACGTTACAACACTTATTCAAACATAATTCTAACATTTCAAACTTCAACTCCCTTCCCCGTCTTTTTGCGGTACTTTACGTTTATTTTCAACCTTTCCTGCATACTCCAAATTATCTTAATTTATTTTTTATTCACCTATTCTCATATGTATGTCATATGTGTTTTTAAAACTACAGGTTTCTACAATACTTCTGCCAGTGTCTTAATCTGTTTACAGTTTGTTTGTAAATACTCAATAAACCATTTCCATTTCTTTCTAAACAGCTTGTTATCTTGATTTCTTATTCTTCCGGTAAGTTTCGCCATTTCTACTTACTCCATTAATTTCTGTAGCCCTTCTTCTCTCGTTGGGACTTCTACTTTCCAATTTTGGGCATACAACATTCTTGCAGCTATAGTTGCATACATAAATAAATTTCTAAACTGGTTAGGTAGTTTTGATCCCATAATTCTCAAGAGAAAAGCTTCTGGTTTGGTTTGGTTTTTTATAAATGTTATTTAAAAAATCTTTTTCAAGGTTCAAGAGAGAGACTTTATATAGTCTGGTCTCCTGGATCACACCCTAACCACAGCTGATGGCAGTGAAGGCATTTAAGGGATTGTGTAAAGGTAAAGGGACCCCTGACCATTAGGACCAGTTGTGGCCGACTCTGGGGTTGCAGCACTCATCGCACTTTGTTGGCAGAGGGAGCTGGCGTACAGCTTCCGGGTCATGTGGCCAGCATGACTAAGCCGCTTCTGGCGAACCAGAGCAGCGCACGGAAATGCCATTTACCTTCCCGCTGGAGTGGTACCTATTTATCTACTTGCACTTTGACGTGCTTTTAAACTGCTAGGTTGCCAGGAGCAGGGGACCAAGCAACGGGAGCTCACCCCATCGCGGGGATGCGAACCGCCAACCTTCTGATCGGCAAGTCCTAGGCTCTGTGGTTTAACCCACAGCACAATGAAATCCCTTACTTATGATGACTCTGGGTCCCTGCATGTATGCTTGTCATAGTTCTGTGGCCCAGACGCAGACTTTTTGGAGTTGGTGAGGATGCTGAGCATTAGGATGGATGCTCTTGCACTCATGTCCTGCTTGCAGGTTTCCTAAAGGCACCCGGATGACCACTTTTGATAACAGGATGCTCGACTAGATAGGTCTTGGTCTGATCCAGCAGGGTTCCTTTCATGTTCTTATACATGTACCATGTGATTTTCATCATGAAAACAGAGCTAATCCTAGTTGCTTCCCAGAATCTTCCCCCCATCTCTTGTAGCTACCATTAACACAGGTGGCGCTGGGGTCTAAACCACTGGGCCTCTTGGGCTTGCCGATCAGAAGCTCAGCAGTTCAAATCCATGAAATGGAGTGAACTCCCATTGCTCTGTCCCTGCTCCTGCCAAGCTAGCAGTTCGAAAGCACGACAGTATAAGTAGATAAATAGGTACCACTGTGGTGGGAAGGTAAACGGCATTTCCGTGCACTCTGGTTCCCGTCACAGTGTTCCATTGCACCAGAAACAGTTTAGTCATGCTGGCCACATGACCCGAAAAGCTGTCTGTGAACAAACGCCAGCTCCCTCGGCCTGAAAAGCGAGATGAGCGCCGCAATCCCACAGTCGCCTTTGACTGGACTTAACCGTCCAGAGGTCCTTTGCCTTTACCTTTCACCTATCCCATAAGTTGTCGTTCTATGTATATGTGCCTCTCTCTCTCTCTCTCTCTCTCTCACACACACACACACACACACTATCTTGGCTTTGCTTAATATGGAAATGCATTCCTTGGGTTTTCAGAATATTTTCTTCCTTTTCCTTTGTGCATTTTTAAAATATCACCTTTAGAGGAAACAACTGGAAAAAGACTCCAATCTTAAGAAAAGGAAGTGATTATCTTGTGCTAACTAAGGACTCTTTGGTTGCACAGCATCATAGCTCTTTCACTGTCATTCCCAGGTTATGCCTCTTTTTAAGAAAGAGGACATTCATTGTCTTTCAAAGAATGTTAGAACCAGTGCTACTTTATCACATGTATAGTCAGTATAAACCCTATAGTAGCTTGTGGATACTCAAGGGGTTAAGATAATAGGAAAGACAGAGAGAGAAAGAAAGAGAGAAGGTGAACCACAGCTGTCAGCTATTTTATGCTCAATTCTAGTTTCCTTAAGGGGTTTCAAACTGTCACTGTGATCAAAGGCTTGCCACTTAAGGCAGCCCCTCTGCAGCAGCAGGAGAGCAACACTGATCTCTTTAGTGTCTTCTCTATCAGAACCCATAATCTAGAGGTGGTGCATAACCTTCATCTTAACAGCATTTCCATATTGGAAATAAAACATATTGGCAAATGTATGCCTTGCCACAAATATGCACTTTTCCTGCATCAGCAGAGTAGCAGCAATATGGAATTATAGCTCAATATAGCGAACAGCTGCCATTTATGCAGGTATGGGCTCAGCCCATCATCTGTGCTCAGTGTGGAGGCGAAAGGAAAATGTGTGACACCATCTTTGTGTTCCACTAATCCTGGAAATAGCCATTACCCAGCCATAAATCTAAGCTGCAACTTTCCATTTTTACAATGTGTGCCTGCTTTAGAAAGCCACCGCTCAGCTAAGCCTGCTGCTTTCAGAATGGTACTGCTACCCAACGGGACAGCTGGCTGAAGTTAGATACAATGCAATGTATTGGGGGGGGGGAGAGAAAAGGGAGCCAAACAACTGGTATATTGTAATAGCTACAGGGATGTCTTTGTGCCAAAGGCACAAAACCTAACAAAAATGAGATTGTGAAAGGGGATCCAGCTCTCACCTAACTCAGACTGAATTAATTCAGACTGCAGAGGAAAGTCCTTTACTGAGAGATACTGTCACCTCAAGCATTCCGTCAAATGTCCCATAGTACTGAGGTTCTGGAACTAAACCTTGAATTAATCCCTGCCAAGACAGCCTCATGCACTATGGATAGCCATAGTGAACTATAATGGTGAACTATAATGGGTAGCCAATGATCTTCCACCAGCAAAGATACAGAGATGACTGGGCTGGTGTGAAGTGACTCAGCAAAAGCAACCTTCTTGGAGCAGTGCCCAATTTGCTTGCCCAGTCCCATGGCTCGGGATGCCAACCACACAAATGACTGTGCCCACCTCACTCTTCAAAAGGAAAGCTTTGAGGCTATGTCAAGTATTGGATCAACATCTTGAGAAATGACATGAGAGCCATTTTCAAATATCCAAACAGGTCTTTGGCTATTAAACAATCTATGGCCTTTTGAATGTGCGTGTTGTGTTATTGTTTGTTGTTATTATGTTATGCATTTTGTGTTTTTATGTTGTAAACTGCCCTGTGCTCTTTGGATGAAGGTGAGTATATAAACGTAATTAATAATAATAAACGGCTGCCACGTCGCAGTGTCGGATTTACATATAAGCTAAACAAGCTATAGCTTAGGGCCCCACTCTCTTGGGGGCCCCAAAAAAATTTAAAGGAAAAAACTGGATGTACATTTTCAAAATATAAGATAAAAAAACAAATAAAATAACGCCTACTTACAGTTACAGCTTAATAATTATTTCACTATTAATATACTTCTTCTTAATTGTACTTCACTATTACTATACTTCTTCTTAACTGTATTTCAGTTCAACAATTACATTAATAAAATACCATATTTTTCGTTCTATATGATGCACTTTTTCCCCTCCAAAAATTAAGGGGAAATGTGTGTGCGTCCTATGGAGCGAATGCAGGCTCCTTGGCTTCAGCGATAGCAATGCAAAGCCTCCAAAGCGCAGAGGGAGTGCTCCCTCCGTGCTCCGGAGGCTTCAGGTTCCTTTTGCTGAAGCCAGGAGAGCAAGACTCTCCTGGTTTCAGCAGAGAGGGAGAGCTGCGCAGCGCCCCTTCAGCGAAGCGGGAGGTGCCGCTTCACTGAAGGGGCGCTGAGCAGAGAGGGGGAGAATTTTTTTCCTTGTTCTCCCCCTCTAAAACAAGGAGTGTCCTATGGTCGGGTGCGTCCTATAGAGCGAAAAATACGGTACATATTTTGTTAAGTGCAAATGGCTTTAGATACCTATTAGGTCCATAAATTACCATATAGCATATATTCAATACAAAAAACAGCAACAATGTGTTGTTGACAAAGGACAGCTGGACATATGAAGGGCCCCATTACCTTCAGTAGCTTAGGGCCTCGCCAAACCTAAATCTGGCCCTGGTCACGTGGAAGATGGAGCAAGCTTGTTTTCTGCCGCTCCAGAGGGTAGGACCCAAACCAAGGGGTTCAAATTATAAGAATGGCGATTTCAACTAAACATTAGGAAGAACTTTCTGGTGGTAAAAGCTATTCAACAGTGGAATGGACTCACTGGGAAAGTTACAGACTCTCCTTTCCTGGAAGTTTTCAACAATGGTTGAATAGCCATCTGACAGGGACTCTCTGGCTGTGGTTCCTGCACTGCAGGGGTTTGGACTTCCAGTGCTACAATTCTATGATTCTATTGTCTTAGCTTAAGCCTAGCCATGTATTTATACTGCTGTCACACCTGTAAACCTGAATAGCCACCCCTGTCTCAAACTGGCCTACACATTAAAGTTGGGAAGCAAAGTACTACACCCACAAGTGAGGGCCAGAGCAACACATCTGTACTTGAAGCATGTTTGAAGATCAGGGCAGATGGGAACAAGCCTGGGAGTGCACACAGTGCCTTCATATAAAGAAACACTAGCCTGTGAGTGCTCCTGTTGGAGAACAGCCTTTACCAAAGGTGTCATGGGCTTTGAAGACACTCGAACTCAGGATGCAAGGGAGAAACGTGCTAAGAGGAAGGCACGCTTGGCAAATCCACACCATGATCAACTCCCACCCGGAAACCAATGTCCCCACTGTGGAAGGACATGTGGATCCGGAATTGGCCTCCACAGTCACTTACAGACTCATTGTTAAAACCGTGTTTATGGAAGACAGTCTTACTCAGCTACGAGTGATTGCCAAAGAAAGAAGAAGATAAAGAATCAAGAATCCCTGAAAATTCCTGCACATCTAGAATTAGGGAAGAGCTAATTGACTGCACACTTTCCAGTCTGAAGATATGAATTTTAAGTCGTCAGCACTAGGGATGGGCAGATCAATGTATTTGCAGTCCATGTCAGTTTCGCATGTTCAATCAGCAGTCCATCCCCTCTTATTTAACTGCTTTTGTTTTGTTTTGTTTTGTTTTGTTTGAAGTGCATGGAAATCTGCATTTAAATAGCATGCATTCCCCCCTAAAAGTAGACCATAGTGATCTACTTTACAGGATTGTGAAAGGGATGTTTGTGTTAATGAATGTGAAGTTTGTCACACCTGATTGAAAATGGCGCCTGGCATCCCAATGGTACACAGATACCACTGCCTCTGCCTTGGGAAGCCTCATAACAAGATTGCTGCTAATATCGTGAAAGGTGTTTATAGCCACAGACAGACAAGCTACTTTATAAAATATATAGCTGATTAATAATAATACCTCTTGCATAACATGGTGTTTCGTTTCCACAATTCTAAATGTTTTGTTATGTGGGGGGTGGGGTGTAGATTGTAGAAGTAAGAAGTTTCTGGTTCTCTTTTGGGGAGAGGAAAAATGTCCCTTTTATGGGAGGGAGGGAATAGCTCAGGCCGCTGACATTTCAAGAAATTGCTGCTCACACTGAGAAGGCCTCCCGCCTTTGTTAGGCAGTGACATTACTGTCGCAGCTTGGCACTACAATATAAAGAAGATGTGCTATTGACATCTTCCTTTGAAGTGAAGTCCCAAAGCTTTAATGCTGTCGGGGGTAAAATAAAAAAAAGCACCCTCGCTGAAGTGTCACTCTGGTCCTGTTTCCTGTAACTCAAATATATATAGTCTTCTCCACAAATCTATCAAAGCCCTGGTAGAAATCCAATAAAAGATGTTAAAGGCTGCTAAGACTATTTCAGTGCCATTCTAGTCTCTCTCTCCTTCCTTCCTTCCTTCCTTCCTTCCTTCCTTCCTTCCTTCCTTCCCCTCCCAACTTTTGAACTGTTTTGTACAAGTTTGCAAGAGCTAAGTGCTATGGCACTTCATGTCATCCCCTGATTGGCTCATTTCTGTCATGCTACGCTAGATGGAATGTGACAGAACTTTCCATAGCATTAGAAGACAACATGGCCCCATGGAACTCGGGACATAAGCAACTTCGCTTCAGTGCTTCTTATTTTCTACCCTCCTGATAAAAGTTTAGCAAAGCTTGTCGGACATCATCAGTCAACTCAAATGAGTGATTCCATGACAACGTCCGGCATAATTCAGCACGTCTGGAACTAATGACAAGTAGTTTCAAAAACAAATGCACTCTCTGAGGTACAGGCGAGAATGTATCACACAAATGGAATGGTATTGGTAATGTGCACTGCAGACTGGGGCGTGAGTGGGTTACCATGCTTGGTACCTCAATAGTGGACACCACTGGGTCTGTAACATACAGGAAGAGGAGGGAAATCACCACAAGAAATCAAAACAGAAAGGAGAAAAGGCTCTGGTGCTTGCTGGTACAAGACTTTTATTTTAGCACATAAGTCCTTTAAATTCAGAAGCAGCTTATTCTGAAAATCTGAACTTTCTTCTCTCCTCATGAACTCAGTGGATAGCTGTTAGGGACTGGAGCTGTTCTCCTCTCTTTCTGACATTCCTCTCCTGCTTCCTTTTGCCACTGCCACCTTCCCCCTCTCTCCTTCTCTTCCTATGATTTTCTCTCTCTCTCTTTCTTGTACCCTGGTTTCCCCCTTCTTGCTAACCACATGAAATTAAGCCAATGACTACATGGAAATGGGCTGAGGCTGAAATTTCAAGTTGCCCACCTGTGATTTAAAACAGCCCTTACCATAAAATAACATAATACAGTAGTGATGGGGGGGGGGGACAAGCACAAACAAAAATCAATAAATGAATTATAACCAATTCACAAAGCAAATGCCTTTCCAATGAGAAATATTAGTTCCAGACTGCAGAAGACCATTAAAGAAGGTTTCTTTAATAAAGGGGCAGCCATCTTTATATGTGTGGCTGGGGAAACTCAGCCAGATGGGCGGGGTATAAATAATAAATGATGATGATGATGATGATGATGATGATGATGATGAAATACTTTATTGTGGGAGCTGAAGTCCCCAAGGCCCCTAGGAGTTGGCTCCTATGTTACAAGGTAAAAGCACAAATAAATACAGTGGTACCTCGGGTTAAGTACTTAATTCGTTCCCGAGGTCCGTTCTTAACCTGAAACTGTTCTTAACCTGAAGCACCACTTTAGCTAATGGGGCCTCTTCCTGCTGCCGTGCTGCCAGAGCACGATTTCTGTTCTCATCCTGAAGCAAAGTTCTTAACCCGAGGTACTATTTCTGGGTTAGCGGAGTCTGTAACCTGAAGCATCTGTAACCTGAAGCGTATGTAACCCAAGGTACCACTGTAGATGAAGCTGTACTAAATATATGTGCAGAAATGTGCGCTTTTTTTTTTTTAGCATCTCCCTATAACATTTATCATTAAATTAATTGACTGCAAGGAGAAATAAAAAGTCAAAGAAAAAGAGCATGTGCTCGTCAAGCGGCTGATGACTGCAAGTTACTATCTGTACTTTTTCTGGGGAACTCTCTCTCTCTCTCTCTCTCTCTCTCTCTCTCTTATTATGATTACCATTATTCACACCTAGGGCCGGTTATGACTGTACTTCAAATTACAGTAAGAGACAAAAATGGAAGAGGTCTGTGGAGTCGTTCTGCGGGAAGAACATTGTGTCATGCAGCCCAACAACAAAATAGAAAAATTGCATGTAATTATTTCCGAAGCTGAGCTTGATGATGATGATGATGTGCATGGGAAAAACTAATGGTGATGCACTCTGCTTGTTAGACGCCTTCCTTCCTGGCACCTCAAGGTTACAATAAGTGCACTTTGCGGGGGCTATTCCCCCACCCTTCCTGCTGCAGCCAGAATGTCACATCCACAAATAAATTCTGCATAGAGGGGGTTAATAATAATGTCTCCAAGATATTCTTAAAAATAATTTTAAGCAAAGTCTGGTGCAATGCAAGGCTGGCAGCAATTTCCCCTCTTCCCCGCCTCCCCCTTTAACTTCAGGCATCCTGTATTGATTGATTAATTATTCTCCCAATGAACTAACAAATATTGACCTCATACAGTTGAGCAGCATTTAGCCAAAAGTCCATAATCTACATTGATCACTTAATGGAACATCAAAGCTCAGCAGCTCTGACAGTTTTATGTCATTCAGCAAAAATCCACCCAGGCCTAGACGATACCCTGACCTTTCCTGTTAGGCATCCTTCGCAGTAAACTCAAGCAGCGTAATAAAATTAAGGATTGTTGTGGCTAACGCTTTGTTGCAGGGATAGGAGCTGTTGTTGCCCTAATCACATTGGCCATCCCTACAGATTTACCACCAAGTTAAGATCACGGAATTTGTGTAACCAGGAAGCGACCACCCCAGCCCCCAGGGACCACCAGAAAGGAATAATGACTCGTGACAACGTGTTATAGAATTAAAATCTGGCCACAACTTTATTAAACTTTCAAATGTAGGAAGAGCTTGGCTTAGGCATTGGGCGTGTATCCCTCCCAGCCCCCCAGCAGAGGGAACGGAGGCTCCTCAGGGTAAATGGGATATGGGGGTGTCCTGAAAGATGCATGTGTACACAGGCAGTCCACCCCCATATCCCCAGACACAGGGTAGTTCGCTGACAACCTTTCAGTGTATGGCCAGTGACACCCATATTACAACCCCTTTAAGAGGGGACCCTGGAATCACCGCCATGGGGTGTGTGTGTCACCACTTTACGCCTGTCCCCCCCCCCCCCCATTTTAGGGAAGAAAAGACAAAAGGATTCCACCCAATAATAATAATAATAATAATTTATTATTTGTACCCCGCCCATCTGGCTGGGTCTCCCCAGCCACTCTGGGCGGCTTCCATAAAAACCAAAAATACACTAAAATATCACAGATTAAAAACTTCCCTGAACAGGGCTGCCTTAAGATGTCAAGGCCTTAAACCATCAAAGTTGTGACGAATTGCTACAGGGAAGATAAAACCTGCCAATGCAGCAAAATTTCTTCCTGGTTCTTCAACAGCAACCAGTCAAAAGACCGTAGCAGCGCCCGCTAAATAGGAAGAAAAAAGGTTAAGAAATTTTATTTTTAAGGAAGGGTTGGGTGGGTGAAACTCCTGAGCTGACTGCCCCTATTTATGTGACTGGCTCCAACTCCCAGCCATGTAAATTGACCTCCAAAGAATAACACTGAGAGGCAGGCCAGCCCATACAATCGGTAAGTTCCCTGGGGTCCGAAGCGCCGTGCGCGATCCCCCAAAGGGCACCCACGGTGTAAAGTGTGAGTGCTCATTATCTTCAGATAATGTTTCTCTCCCTGAAAGTAGGAGGGTTTTTAAAAAGCAAAAGGCGGAAGGAAATCACTGAAATTTTGAGTTGGAAAGGACCAGTCAGGTCATCTTGTTCAGCCCACTCCTCAGTGCTGGAATGTAACTACACTGCCTGCGACAGGCGGCCACCCAGCTTCTGCCTTAAATGAGAGGACGGGACAAGCAGAGCTCATCTAGTGCAACCCATCTTGGAATGCCAAAAATGTTTATAGGCTGAGTTCTTATGTGGACTTAAATAAGAAGCATGGGTTGAAGTGCTGTATACAGGAGATCTAGTTTATGCATTCTTTGGAATCACAAGTTGCACCAAGCTGGGCTGCTGGTGGGTCACATTTTAAAAAAAAATAATCTGTGCATAGAAAACGAAAATCCTCAGGAAAAGTGGGACATTCTGGTATCAAATCAGAAACCGGGACGGCTTCTCTAAAGCAGGGACGTCGCTGGAAAATAGAGACACTTGGAGGGTCTGTGACTGACTGCATGTATATACCACCTTTGATTATACACACCCACACCCACACACACACACACAAAACGCAAACCACACACACCACTTTTCTGTCAAGGCACCCAGGGCAGTTTACCATTTAAAAATACTAAAACACACACACATATATATATAAATGTAAAGTGGGTCCAGGGGGTGGGCACAGCCCAACAGAAAGAGGCCCTAATATTGCCTGGCCTCTTCCTTGCTGTCCTCTTCCTTCCCACAGGGCAAATTATAGCCTTCCTACTCAAATCTCCCTCCCTCTCACCCAACTAACCTGTGAGTCTCTATGCTACCCAGTCATCTGTGCAACTTGCTACTCTTGCCTTGACTCCGGCTCTGGAAGAAGAGGGGCCTTTCTCTTTCCTCCTCTCCCAATCTCCCAACACTTACGGGACTCCCATAAGGCTTACTGCTAAAAGTTCGTGAAACAGTTTAAACAGTCTAAAGCATTAGATAAATGCTAAGATGGTGACAATGATCCCACTCGGATCAACTTATTTTATTTCCAGAGGACTCAGCTTTCATTAATCTTCTCGGGGACCATTTCATCGTATTTAGCACATGTGAAATTGCAGGCTATTTTCAACACCTGGAATAAAGGACATTGTTTGTAAATCACCTGCACAAAAGGCACAAATGACCTTTTCGCATGCTGCTGCTGCTGCTCAAGTGCGTCTTTTGTATTTTCTGCAGGTTGCAACCCCAACACAAATCTGTTTGGGGGTGTGTGACTAATTTATGTTTGCCCAAGTTGCAGTCTTGAAAATGGTACATTCTGCTGCCGCCTGACGACATCCAGCAATCAGTGTCAATTACGCGTGGTTGCCATGGTGACTAGAGAGCCAACAGTTCTTAAATCTTCATTGGACCACGAGTTTTACAAATACAGTGCCATTACGAAGGGCTTGCTTACAATGGGCAGGAGTAAAATTGCTCCCAGGTCTTTCGCACAAAGTTTAAGAAACTGCTTTGTACAAATAATTCTATAAATAACGCCATTCATTTCTCGAATAAAAAGGATCACACTGTGTTGCCTCGAAGATAACTGATGGGTCATCGTCCCCCCACCTTCCCAATGATTGAAATAAATACCAGTTAATTTTGTATTTTAGGGTATTGTAGCTTAAAAAGGTATCAGACAGACAGACAGACAGATATTAAGAGTCAGTTTTGAGAGTTTGGGCAGTGTGACTAAGAAAACGAATTCTGTATGGGGCTATGCAGATGCAAGTGTTAAGCAATACAGAGAAGATCAGGCTCAAATTGCAAACACTTATATGGGGGGGAGTAACCTGAAGTATAGGTGGGTTCAGGCATTCGGCTCAAAAAGGATTTATTGGAACATCAGGAACAAGAAGAACAAGAATGACAAACATGGGCACTTGCCCATTATATATACCTTAAGCCGGCCCAGGCAGATGGGATGATTAACAATAATCTAGGACCATCACCTCCTGGCAAATAGAAGGGGAAGAAATGGAGGCAGTGAGAGATTTTACTTTCTTGGGCTCCATGATCACTGCAGATGGTGACAGCAGCCACGAAATTAAAAGACGCCTGCTTCTTGGAAGAAAAGCAATGACAAACCTAGACAGCATCTTAAAAAGCAGAGACATCACCTTGCCAACAAAGGTACGTATAGTAAAAGCTATGGTTTTCCCAGTAGTGATGTATGGAAGTGAGAGCTGGACCATAAAGAAGGCTGGTTGCCGAAGAATTGACGCTTTTGAATTATGGTGCTGGAGGAGACTCTTGAGAGTCCCATGGACTGCAAGAAGATCAAACCTATCCATTCTTAAGGAAATCAGCCCAGAGTGCTCACTGGAAGGACAGATTGTGAAGCTGAGGCTCCAATACTTTGGCCACCTCATAAGAAGAGAAGACTCCCTGGAAAAGACTCTGGTGTTGGGAAAGATGGAGGGCACAAGGAGAAGGGGACGACAGAGGACAAGATGGTTGGATAGTGTTCTCGAAGCTACCAGCATGAGTTTGTCCAAACTGCGGGAGGCAGTGGAAGACAGAAGTGCCTGGCGTGCTCTGGTCCATGGGGTCACGAATATTTGGACACGACTAAACGACTAAACAACAACAGGAACTGAGAAACACTTGAGAGAATAAAGTATTTATAATGTGACCTATTGCCATCCATAACATGGCATTCCTGTCTCCTTTGTTGTTTGTTTGTTGATAAGGGGCTTTTTCTTCTGTTCTTCTTACTGATCTGCTCAAAAACTGTGTGCTTCACAGTGGGTTGGTGTATAAAACATCATCTACATGCTAGGTATTCTTTTATTTGTCCTGAACTTACTGCCAAACTTCATTGGATGGTTTCCAAATTCGAGAGTTCTGAAAGAGAGATGTACACAGAGAATTATTTCTTCCTATTAGTGCTGCCATACTGTTCAAGGATGCACACTTAAAAGAAAATAGCCTTCGTTAGGATTCCCCTTGATTTCTTTCTTCCCTTGCCTGCAAGTTGTAGGCAAATATAATGGCAAGGGATACATCAAAACCCACTAAAAGGCTCCGTAGTGCAACCATTGTCAAACCACTTTAAGGATTTTCTAATACACGGCTCCTATTTTTCTCAATTGACATCATAGTGGGTGCAGCTAATGGAAAGAGACATGGGACATAATGGACCAACTAGCTCCTGGCTGGGAAAAAGCAAATGGATCATGAATCCAGCTCTGCTCGCTAAAACAGGCCTAACGCTGAATAGGAGAGAGGATAATTCCCCGCCCCCCGCTCCTGCCAGCCACATTCCCTTCCAGACAGAAACCAAAAAACTGCCTCAAAGTGTTTTGCTTTCCTCATTATCCACCTCCCCACTCCATCATAAAAGCCAGCCAGGCAAGCTCAAGGCTGTTTGCTTTTAAATGAATCATAGCAGTACAATAAAGATGCAACACAGAGATTAAGTATAAATCAATGACATAAGCTGATGCTCATATCCAAATGTCCCAAAGAGCAAAAAATAAATAAATACTCACAGTCATGAAAGGTTCACCCAATAATGTGCCACAGAGGTGAGCTTTGAGTAGTATGGTGAGTCCTGTATCGGCCCTGCTGCTCCTACCACATGATTAAGGGACTTGTGGGGATTTGGTGGTGTGATCCTGTCAGCAGTTCACAACATTTCCGGCCAAACATGGAGACGCGATAGCTGTTTAAGGAAGACCATGAGTTCTCATTAGCTCAGGTAATTTGGACTCGGGGATAGGCTGTACAAGAAGACCTCTCTCAAAAACACACCAACCTATTCATGGGCAGAAGAATCAGGGTATGTGGGCAGGGGGAACAATTTCTCTGAATTTTTCCAGGGGGTGGAGAATTCATTTGTTTGTTGGTTTGCAGCATTTTTAAATAACATTTAATTTAATTTCCCAAAAATAGCAAAAATAAAACAGTAACAATATCAAAACAAAACAAAACAAATTGACTTCCCTCTAGTCCCTTCCTTGGTTCCATAGTTTATCAACATACTGCATGTCCATTGTAAAGTTATAAACCATTGTATTACTTATTATCCATTCAAAATTAAATTACAAGTAGTATTAAAAGCCTGGCAATGTATTAACCTGAGTACATTGCTTTTGAATATATGCAATAAACTCATCCCAATCTTCCTTAAATTCGTTATCGTCTCTTCTTCTTAGTTTCATTGTCAATTTTGCCATTTCAGCATGTTCCATTAATTTAACTAGCCAATCTTCTTTAACTGGGACACCTTCTTCTTTCCAATGATGTGCTAATAATATTTGTGTGGCCGTAGTTGCATAAATAAATAAGTTCTTTAGTGATCTTGGTAAAGCCACTCCAGTAATACCTAGTAGGAAACCTTTTGGGTATTTTTAACAAAAGTTGTTTTAAACATCTTCTTCGTTTCATTATAAATCATTTCCCAATATTTCTTTACAATTTTACTATCTCACCACATATTTTTAAAAAGTCCCTTCTGTTGTTTTACATTTCCAACACTTACTTTTATACAATTTTGCTAATTTCACTGGAGTTAGATACCATCTATACATCATTTTCATATAATTTTCTTAATGCTGCAAACAAACAAACAAACAAAATTATATGTTTGCAGCATTTATACCCTGCCCTTTAACCAAAAGGGCTTCCCAATGGCTTCCAAAAATCTTTTCTAAGACCGTTCCTCCCTTGAGGCTCATGGCAGGCGAGGAAAAAGGAATAGGCAGGAGGAGGGAAAAGCAAGCTCAAGCTTATAGCTACAGGGTCAAATTAAACATCGTGCTATGACAAATGTTCTGTCTGCACAAGCATTTCATCTTTCCAAATGAAATAAGCCCCCCAACCCACCACACCGCATACTGTTCTTGGGGTTCTTCTGACATCCCCAGCACCACCACCCTGAGAGGCACATCATAAGGAGAGGGAGGGAACAGACTGCACAAGTGGAAGTCCATACACAGGGCTCGCACCAACATGCTTGTGAGGTGAATCTTGCCCACAGTTCTTGAAGTCACAGCCAATGTCGGTGACAATTCCGCTTACCTTCCCTTTGATTTGGCCTGTGCCATGTTTGGAAGGTATGCGGTCCTCCTGCCCACCGTTCAGAGTGGCTCGTGGCCATAAGGCTGGCCCTAGCATGAGGTGGGGGCATGTGGCAGCCTCTGGTGGCAGTATATTGATGAAGGGTGGGGAGAAATGGGGTGGTATTTGAAAACATCTGAAGGCAGCCCTGTTTAGGGAAGCTTTTCATGTTTAATAGATTATTGTATTTTAACATTCTGTTGGAAGCCGCTCAGATGAGCGGGGTATAAATAATAATTGTTGTTGTTGTTGTTGTTGTTGTTGTATTGTATCATTTGGCCTCTTAGCCAGCCTGCCTTCAGGCATGGTGAAGGACACTAAGCATGGCCAACTGAAAGAGCAGAGCCTTGCCTTTTGATAATACTAATTCCTGATGGGTGTGTAGATTTTGTCCCTTCCCTCTTACTGCCCTCCTTTTAAAATTGCCCAAGCTCTTAATGCAATGGTTATCCCTTTAAGACCTGAAAGACTTGTACATATATCAGCCCTCACAGTGAACTTGCCACATGCTGCCACAGAGCTATATTAGCCTGCTTTTCGACAGCCTTAAGCCAGATATTCAGAAATAGAGTCTCTGCCTTGGCAAGTAATATGTAGCCATCTAGGTGGTATGCGCTGATTTACATTTGGCTTACTCCATATTTTCCACGAGTGCATAACTCTTTTCTAGGTTTCCCTGAGTAAGTAAATTTAACTCCTACTGAAAGCTCCAGTAACTGCTTTAAGCAGGATGGATTTAGCATTTGCAAATGTTACTTTTACAGCACTTTTTGCAGCTTCTGCATTCCTGAAATTTGCAAAAGGACAGTGATAATGGTTGCTGCAAAGATTTTCCAATGGCAGATTTTTACTAGTTTCTTCCTCTGAAACTGTCAGTAACAAATGATTCAGTAATAATAGATGCTTGCTCTCACCGTACACTCTTATGTTGATTTCTTATATGGTAAACGCAGCTTTGATTTCTTGGGTGTATTTAAAGCACATTTCTTGTAATTGTTTTCTCAGAACGACACCAGCAAGATTGTCAGATAAAACAGTGGCCTCGTCCTCCACCATTTCTTTACAGCCAGAGGTAGGGCAGCTGCAGAGCTCTGGATAAATGTTAAATGGAAATAAATGTTCACATACCCTGGGCCACCTACAGCAATAAGGTAAGCTGAAGTTCAACCCCATGCCCACTTATGAAGAAATCAAGTGCCCTGTAAATGATGCAGAAAAAACAGAAAGATCTTTTGTGGGGGGAAAACCTTTAGAGAAATTAGCTAAAAGGTTTTGGCACAGCACCGGCACACATGGTAGACTGGCCATGTCAACAGTTCATTATAAGCCTAGATCACAGGCAAATTGTTTACTAAGACTAGAGTTTCACTAAATACACATTCAGTCCATGCAAATGGAATATGTCAGCACCAGTGGTGGGGGTAGAGATGGGGTGAAATTTCAATTCCGTTTGCCTACCTAATTTGGACTTTCCAAAACAATAGGTGAACCAAAACCCTGTCATCCTTCATGATTTGCATTTCTCTGAATTTTGCAATACAGTTCTCCAGTCAAGTAGTGTGTGCAAAAATGCATAGACTGCAGTTGAGTGCTGGTAAAAATGCATATATTGGTGCATATAACATACAAATGTGCATTAGTTATGGGGAAATTGTTTTACAAAAAATGTGTATTTTAGGCAAAATTGCATAGAAACAAAATTGTGGACATTTCTCTAAGGGAAACTGAAGTGGGAATGTGAAGAACTGGATTTAGGACTGGAAAAATAAAATAAAAACTACATGCAACCAAAACTGACAGATTCACCCATCTCTAGATGTGTGCGTGGAATCCATAATACATACTAATGAGTACCAATTCTGATGGCTTTAAAAGGAATTTAGACGAATCCATGCAGAAAATGGGCTATCAATGACTATTAGTCTGTATTGCTTTCAGATATCTTTACGTTTCTGTACACTTCCCCTCTGCAAGAGGGCAGTACATAAATACTTACATATATGTGTGTGTATGTATGTATGTATGTGTGTGTGTAATATATATATGTCTATATTAGTCATGATGGGTTTGTTCTACACCCTGTTTCAGAGGCAATATTTCTCTGGGAATCGGAACTGTGGAAACTTCTACTGCACTTTGGCCCTGCTTCTGGGCATCACCACTGGTGGAGGAAGATGAGTGCAGGGGGAGCGCACCGCCCCCGGCAGCGCAATCCCCAGGGTGCCATCGCAGCTCCCTCCCCCGCCCGCACTGGGTGCCCCGCCCCCACAGGTGGTGCGCCCCATCCCCACAGGTGGTGCGCCAGCCCCGCCCCTGCCTGCTCTCCACCCCCAGTGCCGGAGCATGAAGCTCTGCCACTGGGCGTCACACAGAAATCTGGTTTGCAACTGTGAGAAGAAAGTACTGGAATAAAATGGGCAGTAAGGCTGTTCTTATTTTCTTAATCCAGCAAAGTCCCGTGTTGGGACCTTCATTTTCCAAACCTGGAAAATGTACCGTATTTTTCGCTCTATAAGACGCACCAGACCACAAAACGCACCTAGTTTTTGGAGGAGGAAAACAAGAAAAAAAATATTCTGAATCCCAGAAGCCAGAACAGCAAGAGGGATCGCTGTGCAGCGAAAGCAGTGATTCCTCTTGCTGTTCTGGCTTCTGGGATAGCTGCGCAGCCTGCATTCGCTCCACAAGACGCACACACATTTCCCCTTACTTTTTAGGAGGGAAAAAGTGAGTCTTATAGAGCAAAAAATACGGTATTCGTTTTAATATGGATTAAAACAAAATTGTTGTCTGAGTGCAGTTTTATCTACCATCTAGAGTTCTTCTCTGCACTTATGGTCAACAGAAACCTGACTACGTTTCTCACCAGTTATGATAGCTATTCCATAGTGTCTCTCTTTATTTTCTTGGGAATTAAATCTACTCTTGGGAAGTGCAGTGGTCCACACGGAAAGTCAAGGCATACGGCTCTTCAGCTTGTCAGTGAGTACAGGACTAATTTCCTCTGAGTATGGAAAACCTTATCAGATGAAGGTAGATTCTCTGCTCACAAACCGAGGAGGTGGGGAAAACACCTGCTAGGTAAATTGGAGTCATATTATTAATACATAAATTTAAAATCCAAGCAGAGAGTTTCTCCTTGGGAAATTAACATTGCCATTTTACTTAAAGTGAAATGAATGGCATGAGGTTACTCTTCTGCATATCAGATGCATCAAACACAGGAAGGGGGTGGGAAAGAAACTCGTTCCTTGTTCCACTGAATACAGAGAAAACCCTGAAGTCACCACTGGGTCAATTGAATCAGGGATGATCCGATTGTCAGAGATAAAAACAAAACAAAACCACATTAAACAAATGAGGGTCTTTTACAACCGGCTGTGTGATTTAAAGTTCACCTTCTCTCAACTCAAGGTGAACCATGTGGTTAGGGGTTGATTAGACGAGTTGTCAGATTTATTAATGAAGCATTGGGTTTTTCAGGTACCATTCAGGACCAAAGGAAACTGGACTTTAACTGCAGTTGTGCAAAAACTGAAATAGCACTGCCCATTTAAACAGATGGTTGTTGGTTTATTTTGCTAATTATGCTTAGTATTAATGGTGGCCAACAATTTGGTGTGATATCTTTTTCGTTTTTTACCAACAACAACAACAACAACTATTCCTGTCTGGTAGAACTTCCATTCCTACCTGGTAGAGCATATTGGGTGGAAGTCAGTGTCACACAATTACGAACATTTGCTCTGCACAAGCATTTCCCCTCACCAGGTGGAGTGATTCCTCCTTTCCTCCCCCTATGTGCTGTTCTGGAGGTTCTTCCAACCACTCCAAGCTAATTTCAGCTACTGCAGGGGAGAGGGGCAAAGCCCCATTGAGCTCTGTTAGCTGCAGATAAGTAAGGACTGGCAGGTGGGACCATTTATGGTGACCAGCAAGCCAGAAATGTTCCTCTTCCTGTTCTAAATGCATCAAAGGCTCTGTTGATCTCAAGGTCTTAGAGCTTCAACACTCCTTTTATATGATTGGCTAGGGCCAGTTCTTATACTGTAGGATTGCCATGATTGCCATTTCCCCTTTCTAGATACAACCCACATCATATGCACTCCAACATACCAGGACACATGTCATTCATGACTGTGCTCTTGCGGCAGCCAGTTGACTCATGCGAGAGCACGGTCCCCAAAAATGGGTGTCTTTGGGGGCCGTGCTCTCATGGGAGCCAAAACAGAACAATCAGAAGCAGGGGTGGCTTCTGTAATTCCAGCATGTCCTGCTCAAAGCAAGGCAATAGATGGGCTAGTCATGTTGATATTTTAAGATGGGTGTGGGACCTTTTACAGCCTGAGGGCCTCATTCCCTTATGGGCAAGGCCAGTGGGGCCAGAGGCAAACGTGGGTAGAGCAAAGAATGTTAATGTTACCTTTGTGTAGCAGGTTAGCTTCTATATGCACCCCTCTGTATCCTCCATCCAGGCAAGCAAAGGGCATTATCAGAGTTTAGGGACACATTTCAGCCATGCAAAAATCCTCCAGGATGGTATAAAGCAGGGGGTGTGAAGGATGTGACCTTGGAACATGGGACGTGGCATGGGAAGATTTCCAAGGGTCATTGCAAGGTGGTGTGGTGGTGAACGGGTGGGTCAGCGCAGTGCAGGCAAGTGACTAGTGAGCAGCCAGCACTAACTTTGTGATAAATAAATAGACGGAAAGACAGACAGACAGAGAATGTGTCCCAATCATACGTTGTCATTGGTAGGTGGCCAGTAAACCCTTCCCCCCAAGGGAATGAGGTCCTCAACTCCACAAAGGTACGGTTGGAGAGGATCATAAAATTTATCAGTGGGGAAATTGGCTGGCCAAGGGCTTAGTTAGTTGTTTTCTTTGTCTAGCAACAACCACAACACTGGAACTGTCTCCTCTCGTCCTACTTTCTTACAACGGCCATCCCAGCATATAGGAGCATGATAAATCCTCATAGAAGGTGAGTGTTATTTTCAATAACGATGAAATATGGTCTTCCCACTTCCACCCCAAAACCAGCTAGATTCCTCATAAATATTATACTTCCATGCTCTTGCATTTCGTAACACTTGGTAATCTAGAGCAGATTGCTGTGGAGATGCAACACCTCCCTCCCCAAAGCTCATATGTAAATGCATAGCACTGCTGAAATTTATGAAGGTGCTTTAGGCTGTCTTGAAGTATTTACTTGGAAAGAGACCAACAGAGATAAATTTAGTTGGTACTTGCTCTCAAAAATGGAGTTATTTGTTACCCAAATAAGCAAAACTTTGGCCAGAAGTGGACAAAGTACTTCAAATTTATTACTTATGCATGAAGTGTGACTTAACTTATATTGGGGGGGGGGGTGTTTTCCATAGAAGTTCCTGGTTTTTAACTTTTCGTTTGCTTTTTTTCATTGTGTTCTAATTGTTATGGTTAAGAATGGCCTTTTGGGGATATTGTTTAAAGAGAAACTTGCAAAGAAATGAGGGTTTAGGCCATCAAAAGTTTAATTTGGCAGACTTCAAGGGAAAGATAACCCTACCACAGCCAACAAATAATTATTCAAATGCATAGTTTGAGCATCCTCTTACTTAGCTATTGTATATCCAGTACTGTTATTAACACTCCTATAGGGCAGGATTCAACTAATGAGTCCCTTTCAGTGGAAGCCCTGTAATTTGTTTGCACAATGGGGTTCTCCTCTCCAATGTGCCCCTTGCCACCCCCCAAATTGGGAGTCAAGAGAACCCCAGTGGGGGGTAGGGAGGAATCAGTTCATCCAGCAAACCAATGACAGAACCATTGCCTTAGCACAATGTTCAATTCCTCCCATAATCCTTCATGGCTGGTGCAACTTATCTCAATTTAGCATAGAGTTGCTCCCCTTGAACCATGGGTCCCAACACACTTCCTGGAGCTTCTGTATTTATTCATTTATTTCCCTTCTGTTATGTACTGAAGTTCTCACCATGGGCCAGCAAGGGGATACTGTGGATAGTTTTCACTCAGGTCCACATATGCAAATAAAGGATTGAAAGTGACATTCAGTGATTGGATAGTTACAGAAAGTGGTTACAGTTATGTTGTACTGGAGCTCTATATAAGCAGGCTGGCTGAACCCTTCAGTTTAGTTCTTTTCTGGCCTGTGAATAAACAAGAGCTGTTTGAAGAATCGCTGTGTCGTCTGATATGTTCACCCACAACTTAACACCTTCTTCCCAAGAGCTCAGGGTGGTGCACTTGCCCCTCTTTTATTATCACAACAGCCCTGTCAGGTAGGCTAAGCTGAGAGGGAGGCCAGAGGGTTTAAATAAGGACCTGCCTATTTAAGCTCAGCACTCTTAACAACTGCACCACATTACACTGCCTGATTTGTAAATGCAGACTTGAGCCAACCTCAAAGGAACTGAAAATGTCATGCCCTAATGTGTGATACATGTGACATATTTTCCTGAGTTCAGTCCCAGAGCCCTGCCCTGTACATAACAGATCACAGAAAAGCAAATTTTATGTATTATCACACATTTAAATATTAAGGTTTCCTAAGTTTCCAGACATGATTTCCAAATCATGCACAGCAGTGATCGCACAGCTCGGGGGGGCGGGGGATAGCATGTAAATCAGCTCTTTGTATCTGAATTCTTGGAAGGATTTACAGTAAATGGAAAATCTGCTGGGAATTACGTACGTATCTCAATTCCCAGTACAAGCACTAATATAAAGTAATAAAAATGCAGACCGAAATTCCAGAAGAAGCTGACTAATACAATGAGATACGTAAAAGACTTTTTAAATTTGCCGTAGCTCGGTTTTTCATTTCCTTACTTCCCTGATTGTTTCAATCCCGACTGTCATTATTAAGTCCCAGAGGGGAACTTAACCTTTGAAATTATTTGCACAGACCTACAGGAGCTGTAGCAAGTTATAGATGCACAAACACTGGTGGAGCACTGTACTTGCTCTGTGCAGAACTCTGAGTTTCTCTTTGAGCAAAATATGTACGGTAATTCTGTCCCTGTCTTTCTCAGTTCTACCTGGAAATACACTGGATTGCACATGATGCCTTTTGCATACAAAGTGTGCTCTCTGCCAGTGAACTATGGCCTCCCTTCAAAACATCACATAACTATCAAAGATAGCATCATAATCAAACTTAACATCTGCATAATGCATAGGTCTAGTGTCAAAACAGAATCCAGAGCCCAAGCAAAGTCGTCCCTAATATATTTTACTCTGTAAAACTAATACCAAGTGAGAATGCATTTCTTTAAAACCTGGCTCTTGCAAAATCTTTTTATGATGCTCATTGGAACAAAACTTTCCATTGGAAATTGTCAGTTTTAATTACAGCTGGAAGGGCAGCTGCAGGACTTTTTATAGACCAGCAATGAAAACAGACTAAGCCACCTACTTAGGCAGAATGATTACATAAAACATAGAATATACTGAAAACAGTAAACGACCCTAACAGGCTAGGCTAAGGCTGCAACAGCAAAACGAATCAGATTTGGGCAGGAATGATGACTGCGTTGCACATTTGTAGGAGAAGAAAAGAAGGAAAAAGATAATACCAAATGATAATTAAGATGAGGGTGGTATCTTATTCATATATATATATTTCAGTGGGGAAATAAATTGAAGGAAATAAAGAAAGGAAGAAGGAAGAAGTGCTTGAAACTGTAATACAATGAAATACATGGGTATATAAGTAGTATGATTATTCCAATGAATATAAAATTATTAACAAGATGATGATGGTATCTGAACAGGAGGAACACCACAACATGTCTCTCACATGGGTTAATACTTAAGAAATAAAATGATAGGTAAAACCAAAATATGAGGATGTGAGTCCTGGTGAAATAAATGGGGTTCAACTTGCTCCAGTCAAGTTTATTTGCCTAAAACTGACCTGGAAATAGATCAGCACAGTATAATGTTCATCATAAAGAACTGCATTTATGATGGAAACCTTTCAGAGCTAAAACAGCCCAGTGCCCTAATCTGAGACAACAATCTGTCTTATTTATTTTCCATTATATAACAACCGGCACTGCTCTTATCTTGAAGCAATTAGCTTCAATTTCTGATACTAAATCCCTGCATTAGGGTTTTGAGGCAATCAGAAGGGCATATGGGAGCTGCCAAGGTTCCTGTGAACAACATGATGCTGTGGTGAGGATATATCTTTAATCACAAGCACCTGATCTGTATATATGAAATAGTACATGTAACCAAGATAGGGATCAGCCTTAACTACTGAGTAGAAAAAAGGCTGGTTATATGAAATTAGCCAGCATACAAGATGAGACCCAAAGCTGTGAATATGAGGTATTGGGGTAAGAAGGGAGAGGTCAACAGGAGGTAATGTCCTTCACCTTTTCTTTCCTAGCAAAAATTCAAAACAGATGCAGTACAAGGTTGTTGTTTTTTCCTTAATGTTGTTGCGCCCCCAGGCCCCCAAGCCCTTCCCCAAGTAAATAACTTCACACTTACACGCAATTTTGGTTTAAGTTAATGGGCAAAATTTAGGCCACAACTTTACCGCAAAGTGGGTGGTATTTGTTGGGATACTGCCAGGGAGATAAAGCTCATCATGGCCCCCACATCACCTCTGGACAATCCATCGATCTCCCGTAGATACAGTATCAGCAATTAGCGACACGAGCTCCAGAAAATAGCTTGCCACATTCCAGAGCTGATGCACGCTCTATCAGCAGAATTCGTACAGTGAAAGATGCACGCAGGAGAGCATTATTTAGAAGTTTATTCAGCGTTGGTCAGAACAAAGGAAAAAACATGACTGCCTGCTTGTGTGTTCAGGCACAGAGAGAGAAACGAAAGCAATAACAAAACATAAACTTCCTGTGAACAGGAAATACGCAGACTCTGTGACTCACAAAGCCTGCTCCCTTTTAAGGTGGAACGGTAATATCCTAACAGTATTGGCTTAGGCACTGGAAACATACTATAACTGACTCCTGCCTCTCTGGCTGGTAGTCTGTAAGGGTAAACACCAAACAAGGGAGCAAAATCGATGAAAATCAACCGAAGCTCATCCTGTGGTCCTGGCATGGCCCTAGCCCAGGGCTAGGCAACCCACCGCCAGCCCCACAAGCGAGGGGAGCAGCAGGAGCTCCCGCTGCGCTCCAGAGGCTTCAGGTTGCCTTCACTGAAGGTGACTGAATGCACCTTGAACACACTGAACGCACCTCTGTATAGCAGTTGCTGGGAATTGCAAATCTGGAGAGCACTGTTGTTCTCAGTCCTGCTATCACCATCATCTTAGCAATACCCTTGGTGCCTTACATATGGCAGAACATGGAAGCCAGTGGGGTTCGAGGATATGCATGTTTTAAGTCAATATATACAGTACTGTAATTTGGTGGTTCTGACCTGATCAAGCTTTTCCCCTATCAGCCCACCTCTTGCACTGAGAGCCCACTTATGTCTGAACCGCTTATGCATTGCCAGTTTTTTAAATAAAAAAACCTGAATAATTATTTTGTGTGTGCAAAATTTTGCATAGTTTTGCATGCATAGAAGATTTACATGTATATAATGCATATGAAGCATTCAAGCTGCATGCATAACTTTAGAAGTATTAACATACATATTATTGCCAATTATATGCATTGTTGTATACATTTGTTTATGTGCTTCTACTTTGGGAAACCTCAAGTAAGTATACATATTATAAACATATAAAAATAGTTTGGATTTTTGATAGAAACGGTGGGTGGAAAACCTTATTTCTCTTCAAGTTCAAGGAGCAAGAAAAAATTGCATGGATAAGCTCAACATCAAGATTGTTCAGAAAATTCTATCTCTAATTATCAGCATGGGAAACAGTTCCCTGTATGGTTGTCAAGAGCCATGGATTGCAGTAGGAGACTTGTCTATGCATGCAGCTCTGAATCAAAACTCCAATGTCATCATTTTCTGGTATGAGATCTAACCTTTTAGAGAAAAAGTTGTAATTCCATGATTATTACATGCAAAAGCAGGCAACAAGATGTCACAGCATGGAACAAAGGAACATTGTGACATTATTGTCAGGTTCTTGGGAAAAATGTATAATCTCCTGTTTTTGTTATTATTTTCAAATCCTCTATAAATCAGAAATCCTCTATAAATCAGGAAAAAAAAACTGGTGATCTATGAGTATTTCCACTTCTTAATAAAACAGCTTCCTGTGTTCTGCGTACTTCCTGTTTCAACGGTTTTAGGCTGAATTGTCTATTATTATTTTTCAGTGTGGATTTAATTGGGTCATGCTGCTATCAAAAAGTGGGTCACTTTCTCCTATACAGAATCTGTTTTGTGCCTGCCCATTTATAGTTCAGTGGCTCTATTGTTTATTGGCCAAACTCTATTGTTTGTTGGCACTGTCCTCTAGCTTAGCCAAGAGGCACTGATGTCCCCAAAGAGCAGTATATGGATTGTCACATATTGAGAAAAGGGTATGTTTCAAACAAGCCCAAGACTTGTGCATGTTATAGGACAACCATGAAAGATGGACAAATCAGAATTTGCTCCAGGCTGACCCCACAACACTCGCTGTCTTTCAGTATAACACAATGCATCATCTGAAACAATGCCTCCCTAGATCGCCAGGATCACTGGCAATGAGCTCAGTTTTAGGTATATCTTGATGTGACTTTGGCTTTGCTGTAACTTCCAGAACTTCCAAACATGCTCAGCCAAACCACAAAATTGGTAATAAGCAACTTAGTCCTTCCGATGGGGAACCAGTGTGCCTCTTCTTTCTGCGAAATACTTGCATTTTTAGGTGATGAAGACAGAAGGACAGAGGAACAACGATTATTATTTGGAATACAACTAAATAACACAACAGCAGGTCCCAGCCATGCTCAGCCTTGCACCAAACTCCCTTCCAGTTCTTGTTTATGTAACAATTCTGTTTTTTTAGAGGGCTGCTGGAGGCTGGCATAAAACCACAAATAACAATAAACCACAGAGATTCAGCTGCCATTTGGTGCCCTTTAACTCATGATGTGCCACGGTATTCTGTGCGCCAGAAGCAGTTTAGTTATGCTGGCTACAGGACCTAGAAAAGCTGTCTGAGGACAAATGCTGGCTCCCTTGAAAGCAGAGATGAGTGCCACACCCAATACTCGAATTCAACTGGACTTAACCATCCAGGGGTGTTATGTACTGAAGTTTTCACCCTGGGCCAGCAGGGGGATACTGTAGATAGTTAAGCAAATGAAGGATCAAAAGTGACGTTCAGTGATTGGATAGTTTGTATGCAAATGAAGCTCCTCAGTTCAGTTCTGTTCCAGCTTACAAATAAAGAGCTGCTTTGGAAGAATCGCTGTGTCGTCTGATATGTTCGCCCACAACTTAACAAGGGGTCCATCCATCATCTACTATTTAATATCCATCCTCCATAATAAGGTATTTGTAACTAGCTGAAAGGATATTTGGAATTCAAATGGATTCTTCCCACTGTGTCTGCTCTCTTCTGACCTTCCACAGACCTTAACCTTCCTGTATTTTCCACCCAGACTCGACACCTCTGGTGTTCTGTAGCAGGGTGGAGAGGAGCCAGTCAAGAGTCATGGCGTTGAAGTAACCATGTGGATTGGTCAGTCTGCCACAGAGTCTTAGGACAAATATTTATCACAATGATGGGGAACTCCAGATGTTGCTCGGATACAGCGTCCATTATCCCTCACCATTTGATATGCTGGCTGGAGCGGACATGAGTTAGGGTACAACAACATCTGGAGGTTTATGGAAATGTCATGTTCCACAGAAGCTTTTGAAAAAGAAAAAGGTTTCCATATTGATAGAGGCTACCATTAACCCAAAATTCAGGTTATATATCTATTTGCTTAACATCTTACTATGGGAAATCATTTTAATAGTACTTTAGTCAACAACGTTATCATGCTTTTATGGACTGTTTGATTGACATAAGCAGCAACTCTAGCTTGAAACTGAACCCACTTTTTCAAAAGCAGTATAAATCATCAGCTTTTACAACTTCTTGATTACCTCCTAATGTTCACAGAAAACAAAGATAAAAACTAAACAAAAATCACCCTCTGATGAAAGCCTGCTGAGCACTCGAAAGAAACTTTTATTAAACAATATCTAGTTAGCAACACCCTATTGGGCCATCAGTGAAGAGTGGTGATTATGGAGTGCTTTTCTGCATAAACAGAATACATTTCATAAACTGCTGATGAAGGCTCTCTGGTGTATCATATATCTACCAACTTGCTCCCAGTAACAGAGGGAAATTTGATGCAGTTTGTTGCATTTTTAGGACATGCAGTAGCATATAAGAAAAACCCTGCTGGATCAGACCAAAGGCCAGCAGCAGACTTTGGTAATAGTAGTAGTTGTATGATGCACCCTTTGTGGGGGAACCACCCGTACCAACCTAAATTTGGCACTGCCAAAAACCCGTCTAGTTTTTACAGCAGCCAAACAGATGCCTATGCAAGCAGGACCTGAGTGCAGAACTCTTAACACTTGCTGCCCAGCAACTGATATTCAGAAGCCTTCATAATGGATATGCTGCTCAGGGTAGAGAATTGCACAAGAGAGATCTTCCTTGGGCAAGTGTCTGAGCCACCAGGTGTTCTCTTTTTGAAAGTTTGTCGGGTTTGAGGATAAAGAAGAAAGGGCAAAGGCATTGAAGTTGCCCATCCACAATTACAATTAGAACCTGGGCACCAAACTCATCAGGCACACAGATCAACAGGTCACACCTTTCTTTCCTCAATATGGTGAGATGTATTATTATTTATAAAATTATTTAACCCATATCTGCTTCGTAATACCATTTTTTAAAAAGTCATTTGCACAACTCAGATGAAACACAAAATCCATACCATGGAAATCAACACTTGGTCCTTAGAATACTATCCAACGGGTCCTAGACTTGTTTGCTCCAAGTCATATCCTACTGAGTTCAGGAAGACTTATTCTAGTTCTTAGGACTGCAGCTTCAATTCTTACTAATATTCCTCCACTGACTTCTGTGTTACTTTGGCACGATTCATGACTCTGCACAACACCAGCCATATAATTTCGCAAAGAAATATGTTGGTGGATGAGATGAGAATGGACAGAGTCCAACTTGGGCCTGCAGAGGTAAGCAGAATGTAAAGGCCTGATGTCCTTGGCTGATGTGGGAAGGCACAGTACAGAATAAATGCTTGAAAAAGCAGATCTATCCAAGGAGAAGGTGTCATTGCCCCCAAAGCTATTGTTTCTGGGTTAGATATTGATTTAAAGGACAGCTGATAATCCAGCACCAGAATTTCGTGGTTACTGAAATTACAAATGATGCAATATCCCCATAAAAGCTGGAAGCTGCAGTGACTCCAGAAAGGTCACCTTATTTTTATAGAAATACAATATTTATTGTATGGTAATACCACCTGTCATTCTGAAGCCCATATTTCTTCATTCTCATGTGCTGGATCCATGCCTAGTTTTTGTTTCTATTGGAGTGGCGAAAATATCAGGTTTCCATCAGAAGCATCTGAAGGGGGAAGGCAAGTTACTCTAGGCTTGAAGTTAGCAGGACACACAGGAACAGCAGGAGAATGTGAATTTCGGCCTATTTGATCAGTCCCATAAATTGATTCTGTACCTTGTCACTGAATTGACCAGTGCCCTGCAGTATTTGCTTAAAGGAAATCACTCTACTTGAGATGGGAAGAAGAGGCAGGGAGTTATTTTTGCTGGAGAATTAACTGCATACCATGAGTGATCCAGGGTTCAGGAAGGACTCTGATCGAGCACTGGTCTGTTTGACAATGATAGCTCCCATGCTTCAGCCCTCCACTGCTTCTGAGGCATTGGTATTTTACAAGAGAACTTTTGCAAAACATAGTGCTATATTATTTAGCAATGCCACTGTCTTTATATAATATTTACTCTCAAGCACATCCTGCTCAACAAAGTCCCCTTCCAATGTGAATTAAAGTTGCCTGTTTTCAGGTTCTGCCTACAGAAAACACTGGACTGCGACATTGTTTTCTAGAGGCGAGTGAGCAAAACAAAAGTAATTACCAGGTGTCAAAGCCAGGGTAAAGAGGTGTGTCTTCAGCATATGCCCAAAGCTATATGATGAAGGTGCCATTGGCACCTCTGTGAAGAGGGAATTTTATAGTTTAGCTGATGTCCTCTCTGGACTGCCACCACCATCCCCAAACGTCTGAGAATGGCCAGAGATGATGGAAGTTGCAGTCCAACAATGTATGGAAAGATACAAATTCTCCATGCCTGAACAGGAGAGGCCAACGAAGAGCTCCTACCAGCACAATCCCTGGCAAAGTTGGCACAATGCACATTGCCAACTTTGACCTCCCAGTGCTGAAACAGTGCTATCGTCCTCCACAGTGCATCCCATGCCTATTTACATGTTTAGAAGAATGCAATCCTAACCCACTCATCTGGGAGTAAACCCCACTGAATTCAATAGGACTGATTAAACATTCTATATCTATCTCTCTATCATCTGTCTATCTATTTGCCACCCATTTGACATGGTTGCCCCATCCACTCTGGGCAGCTCCCAACAAAATATTCAAAACACCATCAAACATCAAACATTAAAAACTTCCCTCTACAGGTCTGCCTTTAGATGTCTTCTTAGGATTGCTTTGATTATGTCCATTGGGTCTATCATCATAGTAAGGGTTTAGACTGCTGCCCTATATATTAATTGTCCTGTGTGGCAGCTTAGAACTTTGAACAACTTGCTTGCCTTCCCTGTCAGATGATCCTATTTGAAACCTGATAGTTTAGTCACTCCAATAGAAACAAAGGCTAGGTACACACATTTACTCCCATTTACTCTACCTCTCATGTGCTCCCACCACTGGTTTGGGAAGTTGTGCACATGCAACATTACCCGCAACCCATATCCATCCTGTATCCTTCCTTTTGTTTCTTATGGAACACTGTGTTTCGATGTGCCCCCCCCCCCCAAACCAGCTTCAATCCGAATTGAGTAAAAGAACATCCTAGTTGCGTTTTTAGACGGTAATGTGTACACATCCAATGTCTAGACACAGATGCAGTACATGAGGTTGAAGAAATGGGGGCCTCAAAATAACAGAAGACATCACCATACAGCAGTTTCATGCACTGACTTCCTCAGCAACCTGTTAGCAAGAGGCTTCTATATGTCTCAGCAAGACTCTGCAACCATGTATGGAGATTTTTGCAGGGGGTCAAAAAACACCTCCCGTTCTTCTTGCTTGCTTGCTTGCTTGCAATAACAGGGGGCTTTCAAGAAACTGGTAGGCCATAATTTGATGGTGGTGGGATGTTTTCAGCTTGATGGTTCACGAAGTGTGCAGGCCTTTGTCTTTGTCTGTTATAAATGTGCCCAGCAAGCTAGCTTAGAGCGTAAGAACATAAGAAGAGTCTTATGGATCATGCCATTGGCCCATTGGTCCAGCGGCATCCAGTTTTCACAGTGGCCAATCAGATGTTCCAATGGGAAGCCCACACGCAGGAGCCAAACACAAAACCAGTCTCCTCTCCTGCAGATTCCAGCAGCTGGTATGCAGAAGAATTACTGCCTCAAGCTTCTTCTCAATGGTCTCTTTTGCCTGAAATTTCCTGCTTTCCCCAGGTCAGCCTTTGATCCATCTCAAGTAACCGTTAGCTTTTACCATTTGTTAGACTAGCTGCTGCTATTAACTAAGAAGACATGCTTTACTGATTTGTATTGGGAGAATCTAATTAGACATTATTGTGTCTGCATTGATTTTAGCTAAAGTAGTGGAGCTCAGTCCCTCTCTCTTTTAATCAGAGCCTAATCTAAACAAATGAATGCATCATTACTTCAGGTGTCTTTGAGAAACAAACTAATTTTGTTTGTTTTATTTAAAAAAACTAAACCCACCACTGTTCAGCATTTAGCACTTGAACCTTAGTGCATAGCAGCACTTTTCAAAGGGTGTGCGTTTCTTATAGATTACTAGAAAGCAATTGCGTAATTCAGAATTATATAGGTTGTGATTCATATACCCACGAGCATATGAGTTCCAGCTGTAAAAAAAAGCCCTGCATTTAGGGCTTTAAACACTGATATGAGCACCTTGAATTTAGCCTACAAACAACCAGGCAATCCATGCAGCTGTTTTAGAACAATGAATACTCTTATCATCATCATTTCTTTCTTTCTTTCTTTCTTTCTTTCTTTCTTTCTTCATATTGATTTTATATGCTGCCCTATACCCGCAGGTCTCAGGGCGGTTTACCGAATAAAATCAAAATATAAAACCACAGAATCCATAATCAAAATAAAAACAACAACAACCCAATACCCCCCCCCCATTTTTTAAAACAAAATGCATAGGATGTCAATCAAATCAATCAAAGCTTGGTTAAAAAAGAACGTTTTTGCCTGGCACCTAAAGGTGTATAACGAAGGCACCAGGCAAACTTCCTTGGGGAGAGCATTCCACAGATGGGGAGCCACTGCAGAGAAGGCCCTTTCTCGTGTTGCCACCCTCTGGACCTGCACAGCTCTAGCTATGTGAAGTTTCCCAAAACTTTGCTTCACAATAGATGGAAAACCCTTCCGTTTTTCGGAAGTGCCTTACTAAAGTCCCTCAATTTCTCATCCAAGACCTTGTCACTAAAAGGAAGTCTGCAAAAGCCCTCAAATATGACTGTCACAGAGAGTTGGGAAATTTAGGGTTAAGTTACAGAAAACACCTAAATATTTAAATCCTATCGTAAGTAATCTGTGGATAAAGCTTACTGAGAATCTATAAAGGAGTGTCACCTAAGCTTTAGCTCAGACAGGAGCTTTGTCAGACAAACTCAGGGATTTCACAGCTCCTTTATGCTCAAGCCTGAGGCACCATCACTAAAATGTGCCCTGTAGGCTGACTCAAGGACTACATCATTTACTGGAGCCTTAAGAATCAGCCTTTAGGGGCTTTTGCACTGCTCTTCACCGTGATTATTACTTTCCAAGATGAAAGGTGCTCAAATCTGTCAATTTTGGTTTTTCTCAGTTTCTCATTTTTTTCCAGTCATAAATTCAGTTTTGCACATTTCCACATCAGTTTGATTAAAACTTCCTCATGAAAATTCATTTGCAAATTTATCCCGATATGCACATTTTTGTCTGTGCAACTTGGCCTAATGTGCACATTTTAGCAAAGCATACTTCTCTAACCTAATATATAGGAATGTTGTTCTCGCTAACGAACGCTTTTTTGTTCACACTACATTCATTTTTGTACACATTACGTGGTAGAAGAACTGCATTGCAAAATTCAGAGAAGCTCACATTTGGCTGTATTTTGGTTCGCAGGCTATTTAAAAAGTGTGGAGTAGGTGGGAATATCTTTAAATGTGAACAGGGTCAAATTTCTCTCCCACCCCTATCCAGGATTTGGATAAACATGAGGTGTACACTTTAGATTTGTGTGTGTGTGTGTGTGTGTGTGTGTGTGTGTGTGAGATTTGATTTGCTGTTCTCTCTCATCAAACATGAATGTGTTGGCATACAGGAAGAGAGAGAAAAGTGAAGTGCACAAAATTTGGCTCACCTCTAGCACAAATCAAACTTCATTTATGAAGCCAGTGTAATTCCTTGGGCTCTTAAACAATGGCATGTGCTTGTTTGGTTTGCTTCCCTTTAGCCCTGGTAGGTCCTGTCTGAATATTCGTTTCAGTTGCCTCCATGTTAAGCACTGGCATGATGGCAGCCTCTTTAAATAAATGCTGGCCCTGCTTTTCCACCTGACTGGAGATTAAATACTCAGTGACCTCTTGCGAGCACATCCAGCTCTTCAGACACACAAATCCTATTAAAAGGAGACAGAATTTATGTATGTGCTCCACACAGACTTCTTTGCAAAATATTCACTGTGTGTGTGTGTGTGTGTGTGAGAGAGAGAGAGAGAGAGAGAGAGAGAGAGAGAGAGAGAGAGAAAGCTTACAACTTGCAATCCTAAGCACACACACACAATCAAGAGAAAGTCCTACTGAATATATTGGAACTGCTTCCAAGTAAGCAGGTACAGAATTGTGCTGAGCTACTTCCAGCATCTTATTGCTCAGAAAGCTGAATGCAGCTGAGCTTTTTTGCCAGGATTTGTAATAAATAGTGCTGAATTAGTAACTTCCAGAAAAGGGGGGAAGAGAATCTCCTTTAAAGCACTCCACCCTTTCTGTGAACTCCTTGCTTAATAACACAGTCTCCATCCCCTCTTACAAGCATTTTCATTTCTTGCTGCTCTTCTTTCTCCTGACCCTCCCATTCCCTCCCATCTTCTATTCTCTCCCCACTGTTAAAATGTATGTTGGTTGTAAGGGCCAAACTGGCATGATATGGGAGGTGTGGTCGTCAAAATTCTTTGTGTTTGTAAAACAATAGCAGCTGACCTCTCCCGCTTGCCACTCCAACAATGCATACCTTCCAACATTTCTCTGAAGAAAATAGGGGGACATCCTATTCCATAATGGTGGTGATGATGATGATTTTATTTTATTTTTTATACCCCACCCATCTGTCTGGGTTGCCCCAGCTACTCTGGGCAGCTTCCAACATATATTAAAATATTTGTAAAAAAACATTAAACATAAAAAAACCCTTTCCCCATACAGGGCTGCCTTCAGATATCTTCCAAAGGTTATATAGTTACTTATCTCCTTGGCTGAGGAGTCACATAACTCCATACTCTCCAGCATTTCTCAGATGAAAATCGGGATATCCTAAGAAAAAGCGGGACATTCCAGGATCAAATTAGAAACTGGGACAGCTTCTGCAAAAAAAAAATATGCATTATAAAAAGGGGGGGTTGTTTTAATTTTATTTCTTTAACAACATTTATATGCCACTTGATTTGTTGTAAACCTCTAAGCGGTTTACTAGAAATGTTTAAATTAACAGTAAAAAGCATCGCTTGTTTTTTTTTCTGTGATAAACAGTGTGCAGGTTGTGCAGATAGTGAGAAGAAGCTCTGAAGAGGTTAAATGCTTTCTGGCATAATTATATTTATTGAAAAGAATGGCTAGCACAATTTCCTCGGTTCAGAATATGGACCATTTCATGTGAACTCCCAGAACATAACACCTGCACAAGGTCCCTTCTTCGTCCTGCCATCAGTCACTTACAAGGCACAAAGGCTGCAACTTCAAAGGTCAATACTCCCACCTTGTGGTTGATGCAGGTAAAGTATATGTTAATAAAAGTCCTGAAATGAGCAATATCACTGCAAGCCACGGATTTCTATTGTTTACTATTAGGATTGCATGAAAAGCAAGAGCTGGGGTACTATAGCAGTCAAGAGCATCAGTTATGAGCTATAAAGTCTCTTTGTTCAAGAAAGCTCTCCTAGTGTGTGATCTAGTCACCCATGGAATATTGTTTGCATATATGTAAATATGGTTTTATTGCTTTTAGAGCTTTTTAGAAGTGATTTTATTGGATTTTTTTTATTTTTTAGTGCTTTATACTATTTTTACTGTGACGTGGGTGGCGCTGTGGGTTAAACCACAAAGTCTAGGGCTTGCCGATCAGAAGGTCGGTGGTTCGAATCCCTGTGACAGGGTGAGCTCCCGTTGCTCGGTCCCTGCACCTGCCAACCTAGCAGTTCAAAACCACGTCAAAGTGCAAGTAGATAAATAGGTACTGCTCCAGGGGGGAGGTAAACGGTGTTTCCGTGCGCTGCTCTGGTTCGCCAGAAGCGGCTTAGTCATGCTGGCCACATGACCCGAAAGCTGTATGCCGGCTCCCTCGGCCAGTAAAGTGAAATGAGCACCACAACCCCAGAGTTGTCCACGACTGGACGTAATGGTCAGGGGTCCCTTTACCTTTTTATACTATTTTTATTTTGTACACCCCACTGATGGCCTAGGACCGTGAAGCAGTCTTTATATCTGTTAAATAAAATAAATGCAAATGTAAAATGTTTTCTTCAATCTCACCTTAGCCCTAAACTCACTTAGGCAAGACTCATTCAGTTTACCATACCCTCCGACATTTCTCCAATGAAAATAGGGACATCCTAAGGAATAGTGGGACATTCTGGGATCAAATCAGAAACCAGGGCGGCTTCTCTAAATCAGGGATGTGGGATGTCCCTGGAAAATGGGACACTTGGAGGGTCTGATAGCAGTGTAAGTCACAGCTTGGTTTGCTATGTTACTTAAGGGCATTTATAGGATTCTTTCTGAGTTCAGTTGTTGAAGAATTTCTGCATAAAATATCACTGGGAAGCAAACCCTTGATTTATCTCCAGAGCACTTTCAGAGCACAGCGGTGTCTCGTCCTGCCAGTGTGGCCTAGCTATCTTAGAATATATGAATCTCTGTCAAACTAATGAATAAGTATCATGTAAGCACCTGAGTTGGAGAGCCTTTTTTCTACTTAAAGTGTTTTCATATTTTAAAATAAAAGGAAGCATTTGAAGACTTGAAAATGAAGACATACGTATGACCGGATCCTCCTGCATGTTTGCAGGAATTGAATTCTTGAGGAACGTACAGAAGTCTACTTGCTATCTCAGATGACAGAATATTGTTAACCATAACTTACATAGTGTATTGGCAAGGCAGCTACAGCAATGGCTCACCTCTTCAAAAGGGGATGGAAGAATGGAACGCTCATGTCCAATACCATGATGAAGGTCAACCAGGCTTGGGTGTTGAGCACGCTGCTTCATGGAAGTGAGTTGTGGGCAACTTACAACAGTCAGGAGTGACGCCTCAATGCCTTCTACATATGCTGCATCAGAAGGATTTTGGGCAGTGCTGGATTTATGTAACAGCTAAATAAGCTATAGCTTAGGGCCCCAGTCTCTTGGGGGGCCCCCAAAAAATGTAAAGGGGGGGACTGAATGTACATTTCCAAAATATAAGATAAAAAACAAATAAGATAAAACCTACATACAGCAACAGTGTTTTGTGCTGTGTAGGCTCCTATGATGTAAGTAATGGGCCCCGCCTGCTAGTCTGCTCCCTAAAATATCACTGGTTTGCTCATTTCTATATATACGGTGCCTACATTCTGCATGTGCAAATGGCTTTAGATACCTTTTAGGTCCATAAATTACCACATAGCATATATTCAACACAAAAAACAGCGACAATTTGTTGTTGACAAAGGACAGCTGGACATATAAAGGGCCCCATTACCTTCAGTAGCTTAGGGCCTCATCAAACCTAAATCCGGCCCTGATTTGGGGTTTTACATGGCAGGACAAAATTTAAAACAAAGATGTGCTCTCCCAAGCCCACATTCCTAGGATGTTTGCACTGCTGCCTCAGCAACATCTGTGCTGGCTTGGTCATGTCCAAACCTTGGTCGAAAAAGAGCTCTGCCTTGGGCCCAGGGAATATTTGCCACCTCCAATAAGACTGAGGTGATTAACATCCTGCTGACCTCAGTCCTCCTCAAAGGCATCTGAACAGGGGCTCTCACTTTTGCAAGAGCCCCATAGCAAACGCTCGCAGCATCCCTAGGATAAAAAGCACCTAGAGGGCAGACTACAGGAATAAGGGCAGTGGGTCCAGCACCCAATTGGCCTGCAAAAGAACAACTCGCCCTGGTTTCACCTGCCTGAAGGGCCTGCTGTCTTCACATGCAGCTTAGGCCTATGGAAGGCTGAAGGCAAGAGAAAAAGAGCTCCACTTTGAGCTGCCAGTCTCTTGTCTGCTAAGAGAACACAGATGAAGGACCCGTTATTAGGATTAGTCCCAGAGCCCAGATAACATGCTGAGACATACACAATGACCCAATTACAACACCAAGACCGAATAATTTCAGTACACGTCGTGCCTGGAGAATTACACTGTTGCCATTTTACACTGAGAGTAGAATTGCACACTTGTTAATTAGCATTCCTACTCTTCTTTTTCACATATGCAATTATAACGTATTTTGTACTCGGGTTGAAAGATGCATGCATGGTGTGATATGGGAATGGCCCATGCCAGTCTAATTTTTGTCACAGTGTCTGCATAGCAGGCACAGGAAGGAGGCATGACATGGGCCAGCAGCCTGAAGACACAACTGTGGAAAATACTGAACAGGTTGAATTTTTTTGCCTGCCATTCAGCTGTTAAAGACATCACCTCTCTAGAAGAAAATGAAAATGTGACCGCCCTTTTTTGTTACTGTCCTTCAACTACGGAAGGTCAATGGGTAATGCACACTATATACACCTAAGGCTTTTTTTTTTAAGGAAGGTTTAAAATCTAGCCTTGGTGGAATGTCTCTGTTTATACAGAATCACAGAACTGTAAAGTTGGAAGGGATCCTCTGAGCATCATCTTTCTAGCCCAACTCCCTGCAATACAGGAATCTTTTGCTCAACATCAGGCTCAAACGCACAGACCCTGAGATTAAGAGTCTCATGCTCTACCGACTGAGCTATCCATAATTCGGCAAATTGAACATGGAGAACAAAATGGTCATGGGAGAAGAAGGAAAAAGAAATCATGTTGTGGAGAGTACAGAAAGAACCTACAGACTTTGGACTAGCAACAGCAGCTCCTCCTCTCCCAACCTGGTACCCTTCAGATGCTATGGACTAGAACTCATGTCAGTCCCAGCCAGCAGATCTGGAGGGCACCAGGTTGCCAAATGTTGTTCTACAACATTGCCTTCTCAGGTGTGATTATAGTTCAGCAGATATTAATGCTGGAGTCTGTGTATCGCATAGAACAGAAGCCAGCTCTTCCACTGACTTAACCTTGCAGGTTAAGTGCCACCTAGTGGTTCATCTCTAACTAATGTCACATCTATTTAGGAACATTGAACACAATCTTTATCTATATAAGGACATGGTTTCTAAATGTAAGGGATAAAACCATAGTTATTTTGAGGCAGGCAGGTATTCAAACCATCAAATTTATTTTAATCGCATATACCAAATATATGTGGATCCCTAATTGTGATAGCAGATGTCACAAAACTTGTGCTTTATTCATTCAGATAGTTCCTCCTGGCTCCTCCTTTATGTTTGTGTGCCACTTAAAATGCTGAGAAACTGAGATGGTACAGTCTTTTGATGGGACTGTACCAGCTCCAGGGTTTTTTTGTTTAAGGTGTTGGAGGTTAGGTGTTTCAAAGCATGATGCCACAGGAATCTTTTTTTTCAAATCTGCAACCATTTCCCACACCAACATTTCCCACCTGATGCTCTCCTGGTCCGTGGTTGCATTAGCTGGAGCAGATGGGAGTTGTAGTCCAAAACATCTCGAGAACATCAGGTTGAGGAAGGTTGTCCCACACAGACACATGGAGCAGTAGCACTTACTGTACCTTACGTTATAGGTGAAATCATAACTTTACGGTTTGTGCCCAGAGAGAAACCAGCAATAAAATCAAACATCCCCTACAAATAATAGTCATTCCAAATCAAACTGTCCTTAAAAGCACCCAGGTTAAATTTTCAGGGATTTGTTTGATTGTTTTATATCCCAATCCTTCATAAATTGTTCTGCACACATTTCCCTAAACATGGATAAATGTCATCCAGGTTCAGACTGAGGACTGGGAAAGAGGAAATTGTAGCTCTTTGAGGGGAATAAAGGTAAAGGTAAAGGTACCCCTGCCCGTACGGGCCAGTCTTGACAGACTCTGGGGTTGTGCGCCCATCTCACTTAAGAGGCCAGGGGCCAGCGCTGTCCGGAGACACTTCCGGGTCACGTGGCCAGCGTGACATCGCTGCTCTGGCGAGCCAGAGCCGCACACGGAAACGCCGTTTACCTTCCCGCTGGTAAGCGGTCCCTATTTATCTACTTGCACCCGGAGGTGCTTTCGAACTGCTAGGTTGGCAGGCGCTGGGACCGAGCAGCGGAAGCGCACCCCGCCGCAGGGATTCGAACCGCCGACCTTTCGATCGGCAAGTCCTAGGCGCTGAGGCTTTAACCCACAGCGCCACCTGCGTCCCTTATTTGAGGGGAATAGGGGTCGCCTAACAAAACTCAGAACCCTTAACAAACTACAGCTCCCAGAAATCTTTAGGGGAACCCAGAAATCTTTAGGGGAACCCATGACATCACGTGTGCAGTGTGAATGTAGACAATGGGCCTCTGAGATTTCACATATCAAACTGAGGACACATTTACTAAGGTGAAAAGGAAAACGACATTAGTTCCTACAGATGGTTGGACCAATATTGTAATCACATGCAATATTAAGCATGGGTCTTTCCCAAATGCTAAATTAAAATGTGTGTGTGTGTGTGTGTGTAGATGTATGTTGACAGAGGTACAGAAAAATACAGAGTGATGATAAATATGCAGTCCACATTTCAAGCTCAGTGCAATTGCTATGGTCGCACTGCAAAGGAGCTCTTCCACCTGAGGACAGATCACTCAGTTCTTCCTTTACTGGCAAAGAAAAGATCAACATGGCTTATTTCAGTATTAGTGCAATAAACACAATATCCTAAGGAAACTGGCCGGGCTGCCATCTGGATAACAGGTGTGCTGCCATTTATACAGTCCCTTGGCAGGGGTACATATGCCATGCCTAACTCATACTCTGCAACTTCCATTTCAGATAGCTTCTGCCCTGTGTCACCTTGAGCTCAGAAGGTGGTACTTAGTTTCAACAGCTGGATCTTGTTTCCACTCCACCAAGAGCAACTTCTAGGAAGTACAGAATTTGTTTCCTAGTTTTAAAAAATAACCATTTATATCCTACTTGAGGAACAAACCTATTGACATGTTGTGTACATCATATATTTAACACAGAGAGAGAGAGTTGTTCTTCAAAACAGTAGTAATATCCTGAAGAAGGAAGTGATAAATAATGGGGATTTCCTCGGCCTCTTTTAAACAAGAGCTTCCATGGCTGTCTTCTTAATAAGTTTCAGGTGCAGCTGATCCCTGGAATCTGCCAGAGGAAGTGAAAGCTTTTAAGATGCCTGCAGATAAAACACGCCAGGGCAGGAGAACAGATGTGCTTCTTTCTTGTGGTTGCATTGGGAGATGCCGTAAACGTAAAGTGCAAGGAAAAGATGAAGCATCATTCATTGAATCCGTATGACCTCCCACGGTCACACCCTCCAAGTTTTGTTGAAACATTGCCATCCTATTTGGTGATCCAGTCAACAAAGAATCAGAAGTATGCATTTGGTTCATCAAACTTGGTTTGGTTTGCTTGATTATTAGTGCAACTGACAAAATCTGGGGTGGCATTCAACTACCGCATCCCAGAATAGGATGCTGGATTAGATTGGCCTGACCCAGCAGAACTCTTCTTATGTTCTTAATAATGCAATCTGTGTTGATCTATGGTCCCTGCAGCTGCTCCCAGTCACCAGTCTAACTGCCGCATTCTGGATTAGTTGTAGTTCCTGAGTCACCTTCAAAGGTAACACCACGTAGAGTGCATTGCACTAGTCCAGGCATGGCCAAACTTGGTCCTCCAGCTGTTTTTGGGACTACAACTCCCATCATCCCTAGCTAACAGGACCAGTGGTCAGGGATGATGGGAATTGTAGTCCCAAAACAGCTGGAGGGCCAAGTCTGGCCATGCCTGCAGTAGTCCAAGTGGGAGATAACCAGGGCATGTACCACTCTGGTGGGCCAAAACTAACAAAATGGATTTCAATACAGTCACATGCAAGGTTCTACACATAGGCAGAAAGAATCAGCTGCACAAATATAGAATGCGGGGACTCCTGGATTGCCAGTAGTACATGTGAAAATGATCTAGGGGTCTTAGTAGACCACAAGCTAAACATGAGTTAACAGCAGAAAAAAAAGTGCTAATGCTATTCTAGCCTGCATAAACAGAAGTACAGTGGTACCTCGGGTTACATATGCTTCAGGTTACATACGCTTCAGGTTACAGACTCCGCTAACCCAGAAATAGTACCCCGGGTTAAGAACTTTGCTTCAGGGTGAGAACAGAAATCGTGCAGTGGTGGCGCAGTGGCAGCGGGAGGCCCCATTAGCTAAAGTGGTGCTTCAGGTTAAGAACAGTTTCAAGTTAAGGACAGACCTCCAGAACGAATTAAGTTCTTAACCTGAGGTACCACTGTATCCCAATCAAGAAAAATAATGGTGCTGCTCTATTCTGCCTTGGTCAGAATACACCAGGAATACTGTGCCCAGTTCTGAGCACCACAATTTAAGAAAGATATTGAGAAGCTACAACGTGTGTAGAGGAGGGCGACCAAGATAATTAACGACCTGAGAACCAAGCCTTATGAGGAACGATTGAGGGAACTGGGTATGCTTGGCCTGGTAAAGAGGAGACTAACAGAAGATATGTTCACCATCTTCCAATAGCTAAAAGGCTATCATATGAAAGATCGAGCAAGCTTGTTTTCTCCTGCTCCAGAGGCTATGACCCAAACCAATGGATTCAAGTTACAAGAAAGGAGATTTTGGCTAAACATCAGATGGTAAGAGCTGTTTGACAGTGGAACAGGATCCCACAAGAGGTGATGGACTCTCATTCCCTGAAGAAGCTGGATGGTTAACTGTCATGTATGATCTAGCTGAGATTTCTGCATTTCAGGGGATTGGAGTATATGATCTTTGGGGTCCCTTCTAACTCTACAATTCTATGATTCATGATGTACAGGCTCCAGGATCAGACATACCATGCCTCGGAATACCAGTTGCCGGAAACACAAGCGAGAGAGTGCAGTTGCATTCATGTCCAGCTTGTGGGCGACCCAGAGACATCTGGTTAGCTATTGTGAGAACAGGATGCTGGGTTATGCGGGCCTTTGGTCTGATCCAGCAGGACTCTTCTTATGTTCATGCATCCATATGGTGAGGAGGAAGTTTGAGATGGAAGCCAGAAATATATCCAGTTACAAAGGATGAACCCTAGGAAATGGTTATAACAATGAACATATGTTCAAGGTACACCACCAGTATCTATGAGAAACTTCAACAGATATCAGACTGCTATACAAAAGACTCGGCCCCAGGAATACATTGTTTAATATCTATTCTATTTGTATTGTGCATTTCTTGTGGCACATTAAAGGCAAGAAACACAGGGACTTATGTGGTCTCCCACTGGCCATATTCAGACCTTCAGCAAGCTTCCTGTATCCATACCTTTAAAATACATAAAACAATTGTCAGAAAGGTTTCTCACTTCACCACTTGGCTTCTTTATGGATTTGAACAACTTCTGATTGCTCAGTTGGGTGCTGATCATTGTAGGTACCTTAAAATCATTGTAATCATGAGTTGGTAGATTAAATCAGGAGTTTATCTGAGGTGGCACTAAGCTTAATATGTCTTTCTCAAACATAATGGTAGAAGTCTTCTGAAGCCTATGAACCTGTCAACAATAGTTGCCTCTTCAAATATATAAAGTTACAGAAAGCTTATTATGGAACCACTCAGATACGCCTTACAAGGTATAGGTGTATCCATCTGAATAGGGTAGACCCATTAAATTCAATGCATCTACTCTGAGTAGGACTAACATTGGCTATAACCATTTGTATAATGAGGGAAGAAAAGTGAGTGTAATGGTTATTATAGACTTGGGCTGTTCTTGTTTTCTAAAAAAGATATTGCATCCTTGGGTGCTGTTTTGTACTTCCTTGGCATTCCCCCAAGCCTGCTGCTACCTCCCTCTTGTTTCTAAGTGTCCCCATTGTGGCCCCTACCCTATCAGCACTACAACTCACATTCACTATGAGAGGGAGCAATATTGCAGATGAAGGCTGAGGCTTAGAAAGTACGTCTTGCCTAAAAAATACTACTAAACAAGTCTGTGGCTAGCGTAAGACTTTCTGCCTCACACTCATAGCCACTATAGACTGTATAGCATAAGACATTCACTCTGGATAGCTTAAATTTAATGTTTATGCTGTTTTTACAATGTGGCATTACCAGCATGAGCCTTCAAGAAAGGGTTAAAAACCTGACTTTCGTAGATTCTGATGCTGACAGTTTGGCAAGGAGTCAAATGCAGAGGTACATATTAGATAGAAGGGAAATTGTCTTCAGCAATTGGGCTTCTGAGTTTGACATTTCACTTTACAGCCACCAGATAGCAGAAGAATCATTGACTTGATCTGAATTCTGGATGGAGCAGGAAAAGTTTGATTCTAACGCAAAGTGAAACAAAACATATCCCAGACATTCCTGAGTGACCCGCATGCCAATATTCTGCTGTGCTTGGAAATACAGTGGTGGGAACCTTGAACATGGTCTAGGTTACTGTGTTAATCATAGGAGCACTTCACTTTACTACTTCATAATCTCCACGTTGCTGTGTCATTGCCATGTAACACAGCATATGTTTACAGTAGGGAAGGAATTCCATTCTCTTTGAGTATGGATTGAAATGCAAGTTCAAAAGAACTCATCAATTATCCTTCTGCATCCATCCTGGAATGAGCTTTGTGCCCTGATGACTGATACATAAAATGACACATTTATTGGATCTTTCGCCTCTGTTTGTTTTTAGTTCAGGGTTGGGGAAGGTTTTTTCAGCTCAACAGCTACATTTCCTTGTGACTGACTTGCCTGCCTTTTCCACTAATTGGTTCTAGTCCTGCCCTCTATAGCAACAAAGAACAAGACTGTTCTCTCTTCTGTGTGTCGCAGCCCTTCATATGTTTGGTCCTCATCCAGCCTATCATTCAGACACTGTGTGCAGCTGAAGAGGGAGAGGGGAGTTCCTTACCAACCATTTGTCAAAGAGAAATAAGCGCTTTGTCTAATACAAGCACACCTGAGTTCTCTCCCTAAATCACACCCCACCTATGTGTGAACTGTCCTGCATCAGTTTTGTATTAGGTAGTCCTATGTGGCAATGGCATTGCGATGGACCTACAGTATATTGGGGTGGGGGTGAAGCTTGAACTGCTAGGGGAGGCCCTTCACAACCAGCAACGAGGTCTGGGTAACCACGCTTAACTTCTTCAATGGGGCTGTTCCACGACAGATATCACCACAAATTTTCTGTGAATTTGCATTTTTGTGAATTCGTCGTCATTCCTCTTGGGTACCTCTGTTAAAAAAAGGGGGGGGATACATTAGCCACAGCAGAGCAGCCAACTTACTGCAACACTCCACCTTTACAACATCAGTGCTACTGACAGATGCTACTGACAGTATTTTTGTTATTGAAATAAATACAAATATATATATATATATATATATATATATATATATATATATATCAATTTCAGTCATACTATACTCCCAAAATTTAAGCAACGTGGATTAAAGTCACCTCTGGAACCCTTCCAGGACCTGAGGCCCTGAAGCCTAAGCTTCATTATTTTCATAGTAGCTCTGGCCCTGATTGCAACTGATATGCCACATATTATGAAGGAAGCGTCTCAGTGGCTTCAGATTGGATGCTTATGCAGTTCGATGATGAAGCATGTTGCTGTTGGCACTGCAGCAGCTACATAAAACTCAGGGAGAACATTTGTTATATTTTCCCTTCCCGTTTAACACACAAAATGTAGCTCTCCCTTACTTCAAAGACAAAAAGAACACTTCTAAGGCTTACCCAAGTGCGGCATGACACAGGGGCCATGAAACAGAAAGTCTGAAACCTTGTTATGGTGTGGGTGGGAGATTACAGCAGCAGTAGCTGAACAGTTACACTGTCCAGTCCCGGAAATGAGGAAATGACGTTTAATCAGATGCAGATGGCAAGCAAATGCACCGTTTCCAACTATAAAGCACACAATTCTTCTCTTCCCCTGGAAACATGTATGCTGGCGCTGCGGAACCTCTCTTGCAAAAGTTCCAGGGAGGGGGGAATTGCAATGTGGGTGACCGTTGCCAATAGAGTAGGTCCAAATTAAGAAGTAGTGAACTGTGTTCCCAGGATCGAAAGTACAGCACAGCTTATTCTACGTTGGGAGCGGGGAACCTCAGCCTCCCCAAACAACTTTATGCTTACCATGGGAAGTCAGCTGTGTCCTTCTGATCCAGATTGTAGAGATCATTGTTTATTTATTCCACACAATTTATACACCGCTTGACTGAATGCTCAGTGCAATGATGTAATTGACAACATGCCATTTTATAGATTATGCCCCAGCAAAGAACTCTGTGTAAAATGTATACTGCAAGTCTCATTCTTCCATAAGCCTTGGAGAGAACCTGTAGCTTTGGGTGAAAATGTCTGGTGGTTTTTCTATTCTTGTGCACTTAAGAAAACACTCCAATAATCTGCTGCAAAAGGTTTGGGCCTTGAACCAGAAATGCTGGCATAACAGAAACACTCGTAAGTATTCATACAAGGAGACTCAGATGCTCCAGAAGGCAGGAATGGAACTAAATGGGTGGAAATGACAAGGAAGCAGATTTCAGCTGAATGGTAAGAGTTGTTTGCCAGTGGAACAGGCTACCTTTGTGTGAAGGTTTGCCAAAAGTGCCTTCCTCTTAGCCCATTTCTCCCTTTTCGTCCTGAGTTCAAGCATCTTCGAAGTCCATGACACCTTTGGTAAAGGCTGTTCTCCAATTGGAGCACTCGCAGGCCAGTGCTTCCCAATTGTTGGTGTTTATGCTACATTTTTAAAAGATTTTCCTTGAGAGAGTCTTTAAACCTCTTTTGCTGGCCACCAGCATTATGCTTTCCATTTTTAAGTTCAGAATAGAGTAGTTGCTTTGGAAGACGAAAATCAGGCATCTGTACAACATGACCAGAGACCACATAACACCAGTCTTGAAAGACCTACATTGGCTCCCAGTACGTTTCCGAGCACAATTCAAAGTGTTGGTGCTGAGCTTTAAAGCCCTAAACGGCCTCAGCCCAGTATACCTGAAGGAGCGTATCCACCCCCATCGTTCTGCCCGGATGCTGAGGTCCAGCTCCAAGGGCCTTATGGCGGTTCCCTCACTGCGAGAAGCAAAGCTACAGGGAACCTGGCAGAGGGCCTTCTCAGTAGTGGCGCCTGCCCTGTGGAATGCCCTCCCACCAGGCTTTTAGAAGACATCTGAAGGCAGCCCTGTTTAGGGAAGCTTTTAATGTTTGATGTATTACAGTATTTTAATATTTTTTTGGAAGCCGCCCAGAGTGGCTGGGGAAGCCCAGCCAGATGGGCGGGGTATAAATAAATAATTATTATTATTATTATTATTATTATTATTATTATTATTATTACCAGTCCAACTAGGTTGATGTTGGAGAATCATTGCTTTGACACTGGTGATCTTTGCTTCTTTGAGTACACTGGCATTAGTTTCCCTGTCTCCCCAAGTGATGTGTAAAATTTTCGGAGACACTATTGATGGAATCTTTCAAGAAGTTGGAGATGTTGTTTATAAGTGGTCCATGCTTCACAAGCATACAGTAGGGTTGGTAGTACAATAGCTGTGCAAACAAGCATTTTGGTTTCCCTGCTTATGTCCCGGTCCTCAAACACTCTGCAGAGTTCTGATGTGTAGCCTTGATATGACAGGTAGATTTTACTTCTAGCATTCATGTGTACTCTCAAAGCAACATGCAGAATATTAAATAAAAATAAAAATCACAAGGAAACAAATGATCAAAACAGGTAATAAAGGCAACATGGAAGCATATAATTCATCAAAGTGATCAGTGGAACTGTCTCCCTCAGTGGCTGTGGACTCTTTGTAGTTGGATGTTTTTAAAGCAGAGGTTGGATGGTCATCTGTCATGGATGCTTTAGCTGAGATTTCTGCATTGCAGGGGGTTGGACTAGATGACCCTTGGGTCCCTTCCAACTTGACAATTCTGATTCTATGATCAATTACATCATACAGATGACTTTAGAAAGAAAGTTTGGTTTGGATCAAAATCACATGTGGAAGGGAGATCCATAGGGTAAATGTTACAACTGCAAAGCCCCCACTGTTGACCCCCCTCCTTACTATTGTAACCAGACCAGAAGGAAGGTACATCAAAAATCCCAAAAGGTAACTCAGATTAATGTCTGGTGAGATCCCCAAGTCTTCTTAATATACACTTAAATCAATAGGTTCTACTTCTAACTAGCCTCATGCATGTTTTTGTGTCTGTGTCCTCGAAGTATGTGTGTTCTCTATATGCATATGTAGGAGCTCCTTGGGTGCTCAGTGTCTGAAAGCAATCAATAAGTAGGAGAAAGTGTGTTAACACAGATGCTTTGTTAGGCAGATTTATGGGAGAAAACAACTTTCTCATAGATACTCAAGACACAAAGGAAAAGGAAGTGGAGGAAGCTGATGAAATCAGATCCATCGCAGCTTTGATATCTCATTCAAAAACAGAACTGGCTCAGTTTCAGAGGCAGGACCTTATGATTCCATGTTTCCTGCTCCACTGGAATCATTGACAAAGGACAATGACTATCTATTCCTTAGAAGCAGGGGGTGGAGCAGAGAGCCATACATGGCCCATCAAGCCAATAAGAAAACAGAAAAGAAGCAGAGAGACTAACCCCAGTAATTTCAACAAACCATGCTGGATTCTAAATGCAGGCAGCTGCTTTTCATTCATCCACCCATTTTAATTGCTTCAAAATCTACCTACCGGGTATTTCTTAGCATGCCAAGGGCTGTGTCGATGCCATTAAAAAATACTTTCTAGATCACCACACACACTTAGTTGTGTTGAGTTCAGTAAAACTGCACTCCACAGATGTCTAGAAAAGCTTTAACTCAACAAATGTGGTAGTGTTGTATTGTCTTATTTTTGCAAATTGATTCTCGCTGGAGTTAAAGATCTGACTGGGGCAAACCTTGCTATGTTGAGCTCGTATTTTGCACAATTTGTATACGGTGTCTGTGTGACAATGTGTTGTTTGCTATGCCTAATAAAGGATTAAAAAAAAATGTCAAAAGGCTAATGCAGCTTCTCAATCCTCTGCTATCAAGGTGTTTTGAACTGTAACTTCTACCAATCGCAGATAATTGTGGTTGTAGCCTAAAATACCTACAGTAGAAGGAACTAGGTTGGGGAAGGCTGGGTGAATGGTTTCTCCTCGAGGATTAAAAAAACAACAACTGACTTCATGCAAACTTTATGGTAATAAGCATAAATGAGCACTTGCCTGCATAGGGTATATGTGCAGTGCTTTGAGATAAAGGACAGATTGGATTTGAGTCAACAGCTGGAATGCCAGTGGAGAAAAAGCAGAGGGGTGGGAGAGTAGTCTTCTGCCAGATGCCAATGAGAAGGAAGTGATGAAGGGGAAATCCTAGGGAGAACCAAGACCACAAGAATTGGTCGTGGTAGAAGACAGTCTTCAGCAGCCTACAACGCAGGAGCAAGACATCATAATATTTAATGCTGTATTGTTTTTAACACTTGATTGGAAGCCGCCCAGAGTGGCTGGGGAAACTCAGCCAGATGGGCGGGGTATAAATAATAATAATAATAAATAAATAATATCTTCTTCTTCTTCTTCTTCTTCGACTGGTTGGTAAGCAGCAGTGAGGAGTATCTTTGTCACAGTCCGGGTTACAGGCAGTCAGAGTCCCGGCTTGGTACGTCGGGACCGGGGTAGAGGTCGGGAAGCAGGAATCAGCAGTCTAGGATCAGCAGTCCAGGAGTCAGGAAGCCAAGAGTCCAAGGGTCAGGAAAACAGTGGTCAGGAAGCCAAGTGTCCAAGATTCAGGATACCAGGAGTCAGGAAGCCGAAGCACAGCTAGATGGGCAGTGTGTTGCTGTGGCAAAGAGCCATCAGGAAATGCTGGCCTTATATACTCCTCCCGGCCCTTGGCAGCAGGTGCTATGAGTCTTCTGTCAAGCCTCACCTGTGCAGCCACCGCGCCTTGCCCTTCCAGGCCAAACTCAGGAAGGCCCCAATCCTGTGAGGCCCTACCAGTCACAGGGCCTAGCTCCTGCACACACTCCTGACAGTCTTCAGCATATTGCAAGATGTGATGAGCCTCAAATCATGAAGAGCAAAGGATATTCCAGCTCCAAGTCTCCAAAGAAGGGTTGGAGACCCTTCACTCTATTCATCTGATCATTAGGAACCACTGTCTCCTTTAAAGTACTCAAAGCCCACCATGCTACTCAGCTTAAAAGAGGGCTATTTCACTCATGTCCTGCTTTAAATGTAAAATAAAAACATCAAATATTAGGCACATATGCCTAGACTTTCTGGATAATTATTTAGCCTCATTTATGTCCCCTCTCTCCCGCCAACCTAGCAGTTTGAAAGCACGTCAAAGTGCAAGTAGATAAATAGGTACCGCTCCAGCAGGAAGGTAAACAGTGTTTCCGTGCTCTGCTCTGGTTTGCCAGAAGTGGCTTAGTCATGCTGGCCACATGACCTGGAAGCTGTACGCCAGCTCCCTCGGCCAATAAAGCGAGATGAGTGCCACAACCCCAGAGTCGGTCATGACTGGACCTAATGGTCAGGGGTCCCTTTACCTTTACCTTTACCTTTATGTCATCCCTACTAGGTACGAATCTGAATGCTTGTTTGCATTGGTTCACCAGTTTGCTCTATTTGTCCCATTCATTTGCCTTTTTCTTTTAGTTAGGTGTTCATGAAAATGCCATGAACTTGCCATAGTCTGAAAAGCTTTCACAACTGCATGACTTCTACATATGCATATAGAGGACACATATGCACAGAGGACACATACACACAAACATACATGAGGCTGGTTAGAAGTAGAACCCACTAATTTAAGCATTTATGAAGTCTTAAAAAGACTTGGGGATCTCGCCAGACATTAATTTGAGTTACCTTTTGGGATTTTTTATTTACAGCTAACTATGTGAAACTCTGATTCACAGAATTTTTGCAATACCCACCTCTGTTTTTTTTAGTAATTTCATGCTTATTAAGAACAGGTTTTGATCTATTTACCTATATATTCTTATTAAAATCAAAAACTGCTTCTGATTCTACTATCATTTCTTTTCATTTGTAACAAAATGTCCAGGAGTGTGGTGCTTACAAAAAACACATGCTACAGAATAGGTCCAGGGTTTGGACATAGTCTAAATAGGAGCAACCAATGTGGTGTTCTCCGGAGAGGGGCAGATCTAATATCATATATTATCAATTAAATCATCACACTGTGCTGAGCATTCATTTACTCAATACATATCTAGTACAATATGCAAACTTCAACATGGAAATAATAATGTAAATTTAAGTCTACTGCCAAAAAAGCAACCAACATCACTAGGATCATTTGGGAGGATACAGAATGGTTCATAACATAAAGCGCTAAGCCCAAGTTCAGACCTTCCCCCAGAGCTGCCGTTCAATTTGCATTGATGAGCAATGTGGGACTCTTCTATCCTCCAGACACTGAATATCAGTGGTGAACTAGACTCTGCATAAACACCTGATTCTGTTGATGAACCAGTCCTTCAAGTGGAGCTTCTTATCCATGCTCAGTATTAGGTGCATACTAAGAGGGAATGAACTTGCACTGTTACTCCATCACACAAATGGAACGGGTGAAAAAGGGGCAGGTGTAGCAAACATGGCACCCTCCAAATGACTGCAACTCCCATCAGCCCTAGTCATCATGGCCAATGGTCAGGGAAGGCAGAAGTTGTAGTCCACCACCATCTGGAAGGTGTTGCATTGGCTGGCCCAAAGGTACAAGCAAACTTGTGGGAATTAAGCAGGCCTAGGTCTGGTCAACGACTGGATGGGAAACTACCTGAGAATGATATGTGTTCCATAATGACACAAAAGAAATGTAATTAACAATGCGTAGCTTCCAACTTTTGATGGATAGAAGAAATTCATGGTCAATTTTTATTACCAATTTCTTGGTGTATGCAATCAAAGATCATTTGAAACATTATCTTCTAAGTGTACACTTCCCAGTGGATTTTTGCATATATTCATTTCATTAAAGACAAAAATGCTTGTACATCTTTAGTGTCCTTTAACACTCTAGTTTAAACATGCTGAGTTCTCAAGGAAAACAGAAAGTGGTGTGCCATCAAAACTAGCTTGGTGACTAAACTCCAGTATTAGCTACAGCTTCAGAACATTCAGAGCCAGTGTGGTGTAGTGGTTAAGAGTGGTAGACTCGTAATCTGGTGAACCAGGTTCGCGTTTCCGCTCCTCCACGTGCAGCTGCTGGGTGACCTTGGGCCAGTCACACTTCTTTGAAGTCTCTCAGCCCCACTCACCTCACAGAGTGTTTGTTGTGGGGGAGGAAGGGAAAGGAGAATGTTAGCCGCTTTGAGACTCCTTCGGGTAGTGATAAAGCGGGATATCAAATCCAAACTCTTCTTCTTCTTCTTCACCAACTGATGCAGCCAAAGATAAAACATGACCTGAGCAGCTTAAATAAGTAAAGCATGACAACATGAGGATGGATCCTGAATTAGATTGTGTCACATCCACTGCAAGTAGTTTCAGCTTCTTATGGAGTTAAGAGATTCACCAAGCATCCCAAAAAGATGAAACCAAACATCCAGATGAGCAAATCCTCCTCCTCCTCCCCCTCCTCCTCCTCCTCCTCCTCCTCCTTCTTCTTCTTCTTCATATTGTATGTGGCTTAGAGCCATCTCTGTGAGGACCTACAATGACTCCTCTTTAAAAGAGAAGATCCTCGCAGAGAATTTCTTTCCCTTTTGGCCCACCACAGGAGGGGCCAATCACACCCATGTTTAGCTTGTTTGTGTTATCAAACCATCTGTAAAAACAGCACAAAGTTCAGAAAAGGACTCTGGGGCTCGGTCACTTGGAGACATTTCCTGCGCAACACATTTCCTTTGGGTAACAGCAAGCATAACATGGGATACAGTTTGTTTACCTATTGTGACTCCCCGTGAGGTTATAGCAGCCTTCCCCACACTGATGCCCTCCAGATGTTGTTGGAGTACAATTCCCATCATCACTGGCCATTGCTCGTGCTGACTAGGGCTGATGGGAGTTGTAGACCAACAACTGGAAGGCATCCCATAGCAAAAGGCTGAGTTTTAGTAACTGAAGCTGAACACCTCAGGAAAGGTACTGGGTATTCTTACTTGTTTGGTGCAACAGTCAGTCACCATGGAGGGCAGTGACTATCCTAAGAACAACTTCAGTAGCTCAAGCCTTGGGTCTCAGTGATAATACTGTAGATAGAAGCTCTCCACACATTCTGCTGATGGGTGAACTTGGAATCACCTTAGCAATACCAACTTTCTTGCTTTTTTAAAAGATTTCATGAAGGTATGCAAAATACTGCAACAAACATGAAATAATGCCATGTTCTATCACTCAGGTTCTATTACTCAGATAGCATCAAAGCATATGGCTATGTCAATGGGGAAAGTCTTCAGATGTCCATACTTCATGCATTGGGAAATTGAGAGAGTTATGGAGATCCTTTGAAGTTGTGCAAGAAATAAAGTCCCACCATGCAGCCTGGAAATGCTCTGGGTTTTGTAGTCCATTAAAGACTCTCATATTGTGCATTGTTCTTTCAGCAGTTTCTAGATTCCAGATGTTCTCCTATCACAACAGTATTTGCAGACCTTACAGCACCAACAACTTTCTCAGAGAATTCTTGGGCAAAGCTCAGCTCTTTTCCAGGATTACGCTCCTCCCATCTCTGAGTGCTTCTCCCACTTCAGGGTTGATGGTGCTGTGCACATGTGGCTAATCATATCACACAGTGAGCAATTTACAATGATACACCAAAAGCCAACTGAGACTAAGGGTATGTTCACATCACCACTTACTCAACATCCAGCACGCTCCTCTGCTCGTTTTTAAAGCAGGCATAGGCAACCTTGGCCCTCCAGATGTTTTGAGACTACAATTCCCATCATGTTAGCTAGGGATTCCCAGGTCCTGTTAGCTAGGGATGATGGGAGTTGTAGTCCCAAAACATCTGGAGGGCCGAGGTTGCCTACGTTTTAAAGCTACATTCAAACAACATTAGCCACAGTCCATATAGATCCTGTAGTTTATTGAAAATAGAAACATTTTCTTTTTCTCAAGCCAGCATCAATCCGACCAGAAAACTGAATGTGGCGTAAGTGGTAAAGTGAACATTTGAGACAGCCATCACACGTGTGTGCATGAGTTTGAATGCTCAGATGACAACTCCATAAATAGAAATTCAGGGTGTGGGGTGTGCAGTGGAACCAAAAGGGTCATGCCGTTGGGTGAAGACATCCCCACCCCCTCTCTGGTGAACAACAGCATGTACATGCAGCTTGAAATGCAGTGGAGGGAAACGTGAACATACCCTGAATTTGGAGATATGACAGTGGCATAACAAACACTCATCATGGTCTAGTTTTCTTCCTGTGGTTTCTAGAACCACCCATAGTGTAGTTCAGCTTAGCTTAGTCATTGCCCACAGGCTTTCGGGTAATCTCTGTGTCCATGGATAGAGGCAGGGGGATATGTACATGCCCTTCCCCCAATGCCCTTTAACTCCTTGTAGATGCATTAAATAGAATATAGCAAAAAGACTAGGCATAGGCAAACTCGGCCCTCCAGATGTTTTGAGACTACAATTCCCATCATCCCTGACCACTGGTCCTGTTAGCTAGGGGTGATGGGAGTTGTAGTCCCAAAACATCTGGAGGGCCGAGTTTGCCTATGTCTGGTCTAGACCGTGGCAACTTTTGACCCTTCCGTGGGCTAATTTCATTCAATCTAGATTGACTATTGGCAAAGAACTGCAAATGGTCAAAAGGGAATTTGTAGTGAAAGTCAATCCAGGCTGAATTCCACTTATGGTGAGGGCACATACATAACCACTTCATTGTGAGGCGATGCAGTTGTGAGCCTGTATGGACCTGTATGTTTGCTGCAGCCATTATAGACTAAAGTGGCTGTAAAGATGAGGCCATAACTCATTCTTATGACTTAGAATGTACAAGGAGGGGCTTTCTTTGGTAAGACTGCCATTAAAGAAGTGCAAAATAAGATGGCCTGCCGCTGTGCAACCCATATATAACCACCTCAGCTTCTCCACTGTCTTCTTAAGGTGAGCTCTCTTAAATTGCTTAACAAAACAAAACCTTTCAGTACTGACAAAAAAATAAATAAGGAAATAAAACTGCTCCTATTCCCTCCTCTGACACTCCCCCAAGGGTTTTTATTCATACCCAAACAGCATGGGATTTATGGCTGACACAAAGGAGTTTTTTCTTCCAAATGAATTTCATTTTTATTATTCTGCCTCTGTTTTCTTCTCCCTGTCAGGCTATTGCTCAACTAAATCTTCATTTTATTACCTAGGGAAGTTGGGCTCTATGGTGGTCTATCTGCTCCAATATCGAAAGAAAATCTTTCCCACCCCCCTCCCTCTGTTTTGAAAACTCATTCATCACAATGGAGACGGCTCCATAACGAATCCTTCAAGCAGCTATCACCACAGTCATTAAATGTGCAACACAAGCCTTAAAAGGCAGGTTTGGATGCACTTTGATGCTTTGCTATAATCATTTTATTGGGCCTGCAATGGGTGTCCAGATAGCTATCATGGGGATCTCTTCTGGTTGATGCACTGCTACCATAAAACTGGCATTTAGTTTCTATGAACTAAAAGCATTTGGGAAATTTAGGCAGCATGTCAGGCCATCAGGAATGCCGTACAATAAGGAAGGATACACTATTGTAATTTTCAGCAGAAATATGTCTGGTGCTATTTATGTTTTTATTTAGGCACATGACAAAACAATGTCCCTAGAATCCTTCCCCAATGTAATTTCACATGTGGCATGAAGCATCATCTATAGTGCGAGAGACACCCGAGCTTGTCAGATGCATATCCTTACATTCTGAGGTCAGCCAAGAAGAAGTGTGAGAGGTAGCATTCCTGGGTCTTTCAAAGAGTGGGAAATCTGGAGACTGGGTTTTCCCTACTTTCCCAGGAGAAAGCATAAATATTAAGCCAGCCTATTTGAGAGACAGAAACAAACATCTGGAGTTTAAGAAGAGCACCGCTGCTTCACATGTTGGCATGAAATAGAGCAGCCTTCCCCAACCGGGTGCAATCCAGATGTTTTGGAACCACAACTTCCATCAACCCCAGCTAGCACAACCATGCTGGCTGAGGCGGATGGGAGCCGTAGTCCAAAACATCTGGAGGGCACCAAGTTGGGGAAGGCTGCATCAGAGGTTTAGATGCTTCTGTTTGTTGTCATAGTTATCAACAACTATAGCATTGGCTTGGTATCAGCAAATGACAAGTGTCAACAGAACTGTGTCACCAGGGAATGGCATCTACTGTTCTTTGGGAGTTCTTTGGGAGAAGTCATGTGGTTTAAAGCTGTATTGGATGTGCTATAAATGTGTGGTGTGGACCCACCAAAAGGAGATGGTAGGAAGTTTGTTGTCCTAAGCAACTGGTTTCCAAAGGCAAATGGGCACATTTTTATATTAAGGGAACCATAAAGTTGTTGCAGAGGAAGAAGCACCTTGAGAAGCTTCTATTTTCCTTTTCTTTTGAAGGGCGAAAAGGATGCATTGATGTTCCTTTCTGAAAACATTTCAAAAGTCTGCAATGAGGAAACAAAACTTCATTTCATTAAGTAAATTCCGGAAGTAACATTCACATCTATGGGTCATAGCGGTGTAATAAGTTAGTTAACCACACAAACTATTATGTTTAAAACAAGAAATCCACATCTTTCTTCGTATGATCCTTGCTTTGTGATAGAAGCAAATGTTCAGACATAAAACTAAATACTCTTTTAGTAAGTAATTAAATCCAGCAAGCCAAATTAAATTATGTAGTAAATGCAAGATTGCCAAATAACTGTTCTCCCAGTATCTTTAATATGGAGCGTTTAAAAAACAACAACTTGATTTCAAAACTTAAGATGAACATTAATTCAGTTTTCATTTTCTTAAGCTTTTAAGAAGAAAAAATGACTCAAAAAACTTGAGTGCTTTGAAACCACAAGCAGATACAACTTGTATACATGATTCACAAATACATTTTGGCTTTGAAGGTTTTCGGGCTGCAAATTCTGCAAACACTTTCCACATGCCTGCTAAATCAAACTCAGTTGCCTAAAAAGAAAAAAGGAAAACACATGGGTACTTAGAGAGGACTTAGAACTCAGAATGAATAATTTCCGCAAACACATTTCATGTTCCAAAATTTCATCTGGTTACACAAGCCTAACAGACTGTGGCTGGTATGCACATTTCATCGCAACCAAGTTACAAAAAGGACCAGCAACACTTTGCGTAATTTGGGGGGGGGGCACTAATGTTCTGCATAAACATCAAAATGTTTCCATAACTTCTGGAAATGTATCTTACGCGATGTTTAGGAAATCATTGATGAACAAGACATTATGGGAGCTAAGCTATTGCTTTCCATTGTATTTCTCCTTGGCAATAAGAAAACATGAATTCAGGTTCTCACCCATCTATGAACTCTGCAAGATATGAGCTTTAGGCTGCAACAGTCCCACTGAAATTATTTATTAATCACTATTATTTATATCCTGCCTATCAGGATCCAAATCCTTCCAAGGCAGCTTAGAAAAAAATTAAACTACATTAAACACACACCCTAATTTATTATCAGCATTAAAAAGTCATCAGCATGCTTTCCAGCAGGATACTTAATATGTGTCTTATTTTTATTTCTTTAAAAAATTGCCTACTCCCTCTTTGGAGGAGAGGAGTGATGATTTGGTCGCATCCTGTTTGGGAGGATATGAGCTGTTCACCTTTCCTTCTCACCTTTACTATTTTATAATAGATTGTTACTTATTTTAATAAGCTGACCAATTTGATCACTAGGAGATTTAGTTTTGCCCTGCCATTACCTTCCATGTAGTATTTTGTGTGTTCTCAGCTGCACGTCTGCTTTGTATCTCTTTTTGGCGGGTAAAACGCAGAAGAAACAGGAAAGGCCGGTCAAATTATGGATGTTTTAAGAGGTCAGCGTTATGCCTTTCAAGGCATGTGGAGGAATTTTAAGTATATAAACTCATTTCATGTTCTGTTATGGGTAACTAAAACAGAAAGGAACATGATATGACCTCTTAGTCTTGCAGTCAGTGACACTCTGGAATGAGAAAGAAGACAAAATTTTGGATAAATATCACTGTGTCCATAATCCCAGCCTTGGCTGCTGGCTCAGTCTCAGTAGTTATGCAGTAACTAGCATATACCTAGGGAAGGGAGAGAAATTTGTTCACTCTTCCCAAACCAACATGTTAAAGAAAATTCAGGGTGTAAGACCCATTCAACTGTGTAAATAGCTAGGTTGGTTGGTTAGAGCATCGTGCATAGTGCTTTTTTTGCTTGGGTACTCAAGGATCTGCAATAGCGGCACTTTTTTGTTGTTCTTAAAAAGTGTGGCACTTACTGTAACAACTTCATGGTGAGTACCAGCACCTATTTTTCTAGGGGGGAAGCACCGATCGTGCTGAAAATGCCATGGCTGCAGGTTCAATCCCCATAAGGGACAGCTGCATATTCCTGCGCTGCAGGGGGTTGGACTAGATGATCCTTGGGGTCTCTTCCAACTCTATAATTCTATGATGCTAGCTTTCCTCTGAGTAGATTGCACTCTCAAAGACAGTGTTCTTTCATCTTTCATCAAGCCTTTTAGCTTTGCATGCTGTCTTAACACAAAAACCAGACATTTCTGCTGTTTACTCCCTCTTTGATCCACAGCAATGCTGATCTGTGGGGCTGAATAGCTACTTTAATTGCGAACTATAAATAAATCTTTAGAAAGCCATACAAAAATGCAATATAATCTTAATTGCCACTGCAGATACTAATAACTGCCTTCCAGGAGAGAATATATATCATCTTCAGCAGAGCACACTGTAACTGGTAGTTATGGAGCAAAATGAGATAGCCTGATGTATTGGAGAGCTAAATGAGCATTTCCTCTTATTGAGTGCTTGCCGCTGCTCTCTGAAATGAAGCATTTACTGAAAAAGAAGCAGACGAAGGAAGCTAGAGACCTAACATTATGCAGCAAGAGACTGGCAGTCTCATACTGATCAGGTGTTCCAGGTCACTTCTTATTGTACCTTCTTAACCTGAGTTCACAAAACATGTGTAGGGAAAACACAGTAAATGGCCTCCTTTCCCTCTACAAAAGTACATGTAACTGCATGTTAAACACAAGGAGAACCCTCTGTGTGTTCGGCGAAGGCCCAGCTTCAATGCTTGGTGATAGGAGCACAGTGACTGGAAAAGGAACCCTAAGTGGATGGAACATCTCATGGTTTACATGCAGACTTCCCAGGTGTGGTGGGCCTTGTATTCTCTTCATGGGGAAGTCCACAACCACATTTCTTGATTTGCTGAGGTTAATCTGGTGCATGTGAAAAGTTGCCAAGAGGCGGTCCAGTGGTACTTTGGGTTAAGAACTTAATTTGTTCCGGAGGTCCGTTCTCAACCTGAAACTGTTCTTCACCTGAGGTACCACTTTAGCTAATGGGGCCTCCCACTGCTGCTGCGCCACCGCTGCGCAATTTCTGTTCTCATCCTGAAGCAAAGTTCTTAACCCGAGGTACTACTTCCAGGTTAACGGAGTCTGTAACCTGAAGCGTTTGTAACTTGAAGCGTCTGTTACCTGAGGTACCACTGTATCTGTGACATCAAGGTAGGTTTGCCACAGACTCAGGATCTCATTGCCCTGAAATCCCAGGCCAACGGTCCATGTCTCCAGGCTGTCATTCAGACATATGGACTGATGGTTTCTTCTTGAGATGCAGCTTGTGAGGACATTGTTGGAGTCTTGCAGGGGGCAGGAAGAAAGCCAGCCCTGGAAAATGTGAGCTCAGGAGAGTGGGGTGGTCCATCATGCACGCACTACCAAGCAAGAGGGGCCATCACAGTTTGAGGACACATTGCAGCAGAGGAAAGCAGTGGAGAAGAGTGCAAAGTAGAGCTGGGGTGGGGTGTGTTCTAGGTTGAGAGCATGGCCAAGGAGAATCCCAAGGGCCCTAGAAAGGCCTGAAGGGTTGCACTTGGCTGCTGTGCCTGACATTCCCCACCTCTGCCTTACCATAAAATATAAATTGCCAGTGTGGTGTAGTGGTTAAGAGTGGTAGTCTCGTAATCTGGTGAACTGGGTTCGCTTCCCCACTCCTCCACATGCAGCTGCTGGGTGACCTTGGGCCAGTCACACTTCTCTGAAGTCTCTCAGCCCCACTCACCTCACAGAGTGTTTGTTGTGGGAGAGGAAGGGAAACGAGAATGTTAGCCACTTTGAGACTCCTTCGGGTAGTGATAAAGTGGGATATCAAACCCAAACTCCTACTCCTCCTCTTCCTCCTCCGGACTAGTCCTTTTATTCTAGGCGATAAATTGAATTCTTGTACACACACACAATAGTTGTAGAATAGCGTCTTAGAGCACTTCCTTCCATGTTCTGGGTCAATTTTAACAAAAGGAGCATTTGCATCCTGCATTTCAGGAAAAGGAGTGGCTGGCTTTCGGCACTAACTTTCAGCAACTGTTGTTTCCTAGGACTTGCTTTTTAGTCACAGTTGCCACAAAAGAAATGTTGAATGCCTCCTCCACAGTTCTTCCGAGTGTATAGAATCCGTCAGTCTTGTATTTCCTGCAGCCAAATAAGAAAGACGTGGATTCCCTGAACGATATTGCTAGCATGTGAATAATCGTTATATGAATCATGTGATAAATTCAAAGCCAGCCAAGGCACATCCTAAATGAAAACTGTAGTTTATTTCATTTTCGTTAGCATGACTGTGCTGTGTCTGATGGGAGAGAACAAGATTAGAATTTCTGGTTCTTTATGTATTTGGAAATATTTATAAGCTGTTCTTCATGTAAATCAGGTGTGGGAAACCTTTGTCCCTCCAGAGTTGCTGAGCAACAACTCCCACCAACCACAGCTAGCAATGAATGCTGGGAGCTGTAGCTCAGCAACACCTGGAGGGGCAAAGGTTCCCCACACCTGATCTGAATAATACCAGAGCTGTTGCGTGTCGAGGTCCCCAGGGCCACCCCAATAACTCACACATCACACAGAATTTTTTGTTTAAGATTTTTGGCATAATTTTGGCCACAACTTTATTAAAATACAAATTTGTGAGTAGTTGCTTAGGCATTGGTTGCGACTATCTGCCCCCACCATGGGGGACAGACTGACATTCCGCACGATGCGAAACTCAGAATAGGGAAATACACTTGGGGGTAGCGACGGAGCAGGGAACCTGCCCTCACCCCAAATGCAACCAGGAGCTCATTGCTATGGCCCGAGCCCCCTTGATAGGGTGGACAAGCAATAGTTAGCCCCCAATTCCTTTAATGGAATCCCTTGCAGCAGCAGCATTAGAGGGGCAGGCACTCAACCTACCAAGGGCAGGCACTCAACCACTGCCTCTCAACCAACCAAACCATAAACCAATGCCTAACCGCAACCTTACAAGTTGTGATGATTTGCTAGGCAGTAGGCAAAAACCAAATGGCCCCAGCCAATCAGCCAGATGGACAAAATTCCTACCGGGCCCCTGCCCCAAGAGCAGACCACCCCATGACAGGCATAGCAAGGTCAAAGCAAACAACCCTAATTCTAGGGAGGGGGGGACGGGCAATCCGATGCACGGTCGAAAAGAGGAAGCCCTAACCTCGTGCAAGGAGTTTTAGCATTTCTGGCTGTCAATCAACAAATGGCAACATTAACTTCTTCCCAACAACAAGGGAAGCCCCAATCGCATCAGTGGCCAATGATCAATTAGCCCGCCCCCAACTTTGGAGTGTCCTGGCGGCCCCCACCGCAACACGTGCTCTCCATGAAGGAGAACACGCTTTCACAAAATGAAATAGGATGAAATACGCATTAAAGCCAATTTGATCAAATCGTATTGATTTTTATTACCAATAGCGCAATGATGCCACATACTTAAACCAGAAGATCTGCTTTCAGAAACCATAGTAAGTTAGGCAGATTCCAGAAAATTGAAAATCTACCTGTAGAGAGCTGACTCATTGCTATGCTTGTTTCTATGCCCTTATTTGCTCTAACAATTATCTGTTCAAATCCTAACTGGTATTTTATTATATGTTTTTCTTATGCTGGTCTGTGACCGTAATAAAGTTAAGAGGAAGAAGACTCATTGCTAGATTGAATGTGGGTGTACAAGCACCACCAATTGTCATTGTTGTCACTGGCAATTTTTTTAATATATCACATTCTCCACAAGTAAATCTGTGCTCAGAGCAGTTCACACAAAAATCTAAGTCTAAATACAGGAACACAATAACAAAACACAAGACAGTCATAATGTTTAGGGAAGCTTTTATTATTTGATTAATTGTTGTATTTAATATTTTGTTGGAAGCCACCCAGAGTGGCTGAGGAAACCGAGCCAGATGGGCGGGGTATAAACAAATTATTATTTATTATTATTATTATTATTATTATTATTATTATTATTATTATTCTCTCTGCCACTAGAGAGGTCTGGGTGTCTGGCTGACTTATGAACAGCCATGTACAGGTTTGGCAGGAACACTGAGTGGCCACCCATCCCATTTGGGCTTCCATTCATGGTTGCCATGGCAGCTGAGCCATGTCTCCCTATATTCTAGTTTCCCTCTCGACTAACCTCAGTTCTGCCTTTGCTGACCAAGCAACTGGAACATGGTTGGATTGAATCCTTCTCCTATTGAACCATGAGGCTGGTCTTCTGCATGATCACTGGCTGACCATCATTAGAGTCCTAGCAGGAAACTTCCTCCCGCATGGCTCACTACTCTGGCTTTCTCTCTTTGCAATTGGGTTCAACAGAAGGTGAGTAACTCTACTGTCACTCTGCATCAGTTTTGAATGGAACATTTAAGCACGTCAGATTGGCTGTGCATCTCTCATCGCGTTTTCGACCATTGCTTTTCCAACCAGGAGGCATTTACGGAGCACTAACTCACACAGAATGCAAGGGGTGTACTTTTCTTAGGGAAGGGCTCTTACCAGTTCCACATGCTAAAGTCAACACTGGAGATGTTAGCAATGAAAAGTGCTGCCAGTTATCAAGGCTGATCCTGATATATTCTGGTGCCCTTCTCCCAAGCCAAAGTACCTTAGTACCTAAGGCTAGTCAAATTATTTTGGTACCTTAGCGGAAAATCCTCACAGGTGCTTCTCTTCAGCGGGCAGTAAAAATATACAGATATTAAATTCCTAACAATTTCCTTCCCTTTCATGATACCCGAAATAGCTGCCTGCAGTGGCCACCTCATTCTGCAGAATGAAAAAGGAAAGGAAAGAGGAAGAATGCCTGCTTCAGTTATCAGAAAACAGGGGAAACACTAGGTTATTGTCTGTGACAACATTAGTGGAGAACAGTGCAGTTTGCTTGCCTTTGTGAACTTCTTTTTTCTCATTTTCATGTCCTTAGTGGCTGCCCCAGCACTTGAGGAATTGAGTCTCTCCCACCACCACCAATGCTTACAAAGACCCTTAGTTCCTTCTTGTCGTTCCTTATTTCATTTTTGTCCTTGGTGCCTTCTTGTACTACAATAACGGAGCAAAGTGGTGGTTCAACCTTACCTGCCTATTTTCTGATAACTAATATTAGCACACTTAACAACCACTCCAAAGAAACTTGAATGCAGCAATTCAAGTTTCTGCTAAGCCACCTACATGCAAGTATTTGGAAAATTGTAGGTGACCTCTCAAGTCAGCTCTCATCTCACCGCGAGTCGTATATATTGGCAAAGCCTGAATGTTGAAGGTTAGACTACTAGAGCGAGTGGAGGGACCTAATGCTTTTTCCTACAATGTGAAGAGCAGAAGTGTGCCGTGCTAATAAGCTTTGTAGATCACATTTTTCCCCTTAATTTTATTTTCCAAAGGTATACAATATTCTGTTAGCAATAACAATACAAAATAATAACCAAACAAAACCAAAAACAAATCATACACTCATGTGGCTTCCCTCCCCCAATACTCGTCATCTCTTAATCTTTAGATTTATAACATTGCGTCTTTTGGTCATCCTTAATATCCTTAATATATTACTTTTTTCTAGTTCTGCTTTACAAATTTAGTCTATACATATCAACATATTATCCTTAGAACAGTGTTTTTTCATGTAATCCTCAAAGCATTGCCATTCTGACCTTAAATTCTGATTAGTCTGATGCCTTATGGTTGCTGTTAACTTTGCCAACTCTATGAATTTGCTTAATTTACATATCCAATCTTCCTTTGTGGGAATAATATTTCCTTTCCAGTTCCTTGCAAGTAGTAGTCTAGCATATAATGGCATATAATGTGAAGAGCAGAAGTGTGCTGAGCTAATCTGCTTTCTAGATCACATTTTAGCCCCCCTTTTCCTAAAAGTACCATAGAATGCTTCTCATCCTCATTTTTATGACTTTTCATAAAAACCTAAGAAGAATCCTTCTGGATCAGGCCAAGGATCCATCTAGTATAGCATTCTGTTCTCACAGTGGCTAACAAGATGCCTGTCAGAAACCCATGAGCATAGGGTTACTTTGAGCTTTTGGGGGCCAAAGTTGTTGAGTTGATTTGTTTGTTGTTGTCGTTTGCAAAATCTCCCCCCACAAAGAAGTTTTTGAGCTATTTTGGGGGGAAATCCACCAACAAATCTTCACTTCTAATGTGGGCTGCCTATACATTTTAACCAGTTTTTGAACATTTCCCCCGGATGCTATTTTCGACAGACGAATCCTGGATATGTCCTGGAAAATCTGGACGTATGTCAACCCTACATGAGCAGGAAATACAATACTTCTCCTCACACTCACCCAAGCAACTGATGTTCGGGATCAAACTGCCTCTGACATTGGATGACAACATAGCCAGCAGCCTTGAAGCCATTCTCTTTCATAATTTGTCTAATGTTGTTTTTAAGCAATCCAAGTTGGTGACCATCCCTGCATCCTGTCACAGCAAATTCCATAGTTTAGGTGGACACTGTGTGAAAAAGGACACTCTTTCTTTATCTTGGATCTTCCAACAGTCAGCTTCAGTTTCTCTCTCTCCGTTTACTCCACACCATACATGATTCTATACCCCTCTATCATGCCACCCCTGACCCTCCATGGCTTTTTTCACAGTGAAAAGGCCTCAGATGTTGGAACCTTTAGGATGCTAAAGAAGTTCCTTTCTAGGACCTTCTTCATGCAATGCAGATGCTCTGCCATTGAGCTACAGCCCTTCCCTAATGTCTGCCCTAAGTTCTCCTGCCACTTGCCTTCATTGAATGGATAGCTCCTTGGGAGTCAACTTGTAGGGGCCGAGCTCCCTTTGCCCCCCCCCCAATAATATATTTGAGGGGGCCAGCAAACCCCCCCCCCAGTTGATAGGCACTGCCATTCAAATGGTGCATGTTTGCCGCGTCTTGTGATCAGTTATGTGTAGCGGGGCTTACCTGGGTCCCCCCCAATATTTTGTTCAAGTTAGCACCCCTGGATAGCTCAATCTATGATTCCAGGCTCTGGTATTTCTAGAAGAGGGAGGAAACCTCTCCCTGTCCACTATGCATATTTCTATAAGCCAAAAATCTATTTTTATTGTGGTTTGTCAATTTGAGGTCAGGGGGAACACACACGATGTTTACTTTGGCTCTACAATTCTACGATACTTCAAATCAATGTCATCAAGCCACAAATATTCACAAGCTGAATGCACTGTCTAGGTTTAGGGTTAATGAATAGCTAACCATGATTCCTATAACAGTTGTTTTTTTAAAAAAAAAATCCTTTTAAAAAAATCAACATCAATGCTACGTACTGATTTTTAAACCAAATATTGCATGTATGTTAACAATGGGCAATTTCCCCCAGTCTTGGAATGATCTGGCAGCCCTGAATGAATATGGATGGACGTAAGAGCATTCATTTCTCTGTACCTTCTGGCAGGGTGTTGCAATTTAGTCTTAAATAGTTGCAGATTCCTGAAAATTGCCTCTTTTAGAGCACTGACATAGAGAAAGTAGATTCAACATGTTCTCACAAAATCCAAGACCAAAATAGCAGCTACATTTTAACTAGTGCTTGCAGTCATTAGCAGCCGTTTTTTATTACTCTCAAAGGAGCAGAGGAAAATTCCATGAACTTCCGATTATTCGCCAAAATCCTGGCTGCAGTTCAGGAGGGTGTGGGTGAAGAGAGTCATTACTAAACCCAATATCTCCAAATATTTGAGATAAGTCTGGTTTGAGCTGCATGCTTTTACAGCACTGCAAAAAGATGTGCTCTTAGCTCCTACTGTTTTGCAAACAATAATACAATGAGATCAAAAGCTGAACTGTAAAAGAGGCACTTTGAAAGGAAAGTGATTAGAGAAAGGACTGTATAGAGAAATTTTGGGTGGGGGAGAGAGAATTGCAAACTAGAGAGCTAACATTGTGAAGCAAACATTTAAAAATGGCCAGAACATGATAACAGCTTAGGAGTTTAATGCTAGCGGAATATATGGAGAATTTCCAAGAGGAAGGGTTTAAAGGACCCTGAAAAGGAATCTAAAATCTGTATACTGAGTTAAGTTTTGCTTTTGTCCACACTGCAAAGCATGTCAGAATAAGAGCAACTATCTCTACAGACTTCAGGGTTTGGGGGGCCCTAAGCTGAAAGACGCGGGTAGCGCTGTGGTCTAAACCACAGAGCCTAGGGCTTGCTGATCAAAAGGTTCGAATCCCCGCAACGGGGTGAGCTCAGTCCCTGCTCCTGCCAACCTAGCAGTTCAAAAGCACATCAAAGTGCAAGTAGATAAATAGGTACCACTCTGGCGGGAAGGTAAACGGCGTTTCCATGCGCTGCTCTGGTTCGCCAGAAGCGGCTTAGTCATGCTGGCCACATGACCCGGAAGCTGTCTGCGGGCAAACGCTGGCGCCCTCAGCCAGTAAAGCGAGATCAGCGCCGCAACCCCAGAGTCGTCCGTGACTGGACCTAACAGTCAGGGGTACCTTTACCTTTACCTTTAAGCTGAAAGAGGTGGAACATGCAAACTGAGAACTCTCTGAAGCTGTATCTGATCTCCTTGAACAACCTGTGCACTCAACCTGTGGAAACAACAGCACTCTTAAGGCAGTGGGCCCACTGCGAGTTTTGGGGTCCTGGCACATGCCCAACCCTGTCATCCTCTGGTGCCAGCTCTGGCAACTGTGGGTAATGCTGGATAAGATCTGGGTTTCAGACACTATATTCTCAAGCTGATTCTTCAAATGGCTCTGGGCAATGTATTGTTAAGCCCAAGGATAGCACTGCCCTGTTTAATTGCTTTTAGATGAGAGAGATCTGAAGACTTAGGGTGTCTTTGTTATATTTAGGTTTCTTACATTCAAAGCTGGAGAAAGTTAATAAATCATATATCTTTAAATCTCCCAAAGCAGCAGGAGCTAAGGCAGCAGTTATGACTTGCCCTGCCTGTCCCCCTTCCCCAGACATGTAAGCAACTCCTTCCCCCAACCTGCAATAACTGATCAGGCATGGAAGCTGTAGAGAAGGGCTGCATGAGACTTATTTCAGTGCTTCATTCCCTGCCCCTTTCTGTGTTCCAGGTCCATTATTTAACGTATTTTCTAACATCAATGAATTTACCAATGTGGTTACAGCAAAGTGTAGACATTCCCTCTTGCCACCGAGAGCCCTAATTGTCTGTGTATTTGCCAACCCCCCTTTTTTTCCTGCTGCCCCCAAAGGCAAAACATTTGGCAAGCTAAAGCCTGCAATTCCTAGGCATCCCAGTGCTCTATTGCTGGGAGCATTGAGCACCACCATCCAAACACATTTCCCCATGCAGAGTAAATTACTCCACACTGGCACAAATATCTCAAAAGGGTGCCAGCAAAATCCTTTGTGGTCAGTTTTTGAGGCAAATGCATACCCCCCTCCCAGGCTTTTTGCTATCGCCTGTCCCCTGAAATGTATCTTTGTTCCAGTCGATAACTTCTCGTTTGTCTCAAAGGTCAGTTTATCATGATTCTAACATACCCCATTTAAATTGGGTTGGGAAGGGTTGTGTTCACCCAGTACTATTCCCTTGATGAGCTTTGGCTTCTCTTCACTTTTGTCCTTTGGCTGAATAGAATTGTTGTATGCCTGTGTGTGCTTCCTGATGCTTGGCAAATGATCTCTGGCTAGATTTCCATCATAATCATCTAAAAATTCCAGTCACATTCTCAGTGAAGTGGTCTTTGCCAAGGTCTCCCATCATGCGTCGCAGCAGGCATCTCCATATGCCCAAAAATCACAGGATTCCTCTCATCTACTCCGAAAAGGGTACCTCTTTCTTTCTCCTGCTGCTCCTGAACTGATTCCCGGCCAATCTAACTCATACCCTAAAACTAGCTGTAGATATAAGGCAGCCTTCTCAAAAACTGGTGTGTCCCCCAGATGTTTCAGCTACAACTCCCATCAGCTCCTACAAGCATAGTCAGGAATGATGGAGGTTGCAGTCCCAAACCTCTGAAATGTGCCAGGATGAGGAAGGTCAATCTAAAGGCTTGAACAATTCCTTGCCCTGGGGTATGCTGTGCCCGACTAGCAGGCCAGGTCCATTCTGTCCAAGCAGCTGCAAGTAAACTCATTTTCTCTCCATTGTCCTAGTCCCTATAGGGGCAAGGGTCTCTGCTGAGGAAGATAGGCTTTGGGTCTCATTATTCTTGCAAAATTCATGATTACACGAAGGCGAGATACCAGCTCAGTTCTATTCAGAACTGCGCCACTGAAATCAATTGACTTAAGTTATTTAAGTCCATTCATTTCAGAGGGTTTGCTCTGAGTATAACTGGCATGGGATATCACCCTAGGCACCTGCCAGTATACATGAGTTTTAGGGAACTGATCCCACCCACTAAAATACTCTTAGGAAACAACTGGATTTTTTTTAATTAAAAAAACTCTATATGGTCTCTTTCTTCAGCCAGGTCTGCAGTCTGTAGCTCAGAACTTGTGGCTCTCCAGTTGTTGCTAAACTATAATCCCCATTGTCCCTGACCACTGGGCATCCTAGCCAGAGCTGTTGGGTGTGAATCCAACAACATATGGAGGGCCACAAGTCACCTATTTCTGCTCAGCTGGTCCCTTCTTCCATGCCATTCCCTTAATGAGTGGGGTGCTAATCATTTGTCTCTTCCTGTAATTTGATTTCCTAGCAGCTTCCATTTCTTGGGATTCTTCCACCACCTTTGCATTCCCACCACTGTTGGCAGTCTCCTGATTAGATACTGGCTGTAATATTCCACAGTCCAAGCCTATCAGTTGCTGATCCACCTTCTGGAATTCCTCGGCCAGGCACAACTGGAATCTCTCTAGCTAGATGTTCACCCTTCTCTTTAACCCCCCCCCCAATTCTCCTTCACTTTTATTTTAGGTTCTTCCTCAAATGCCTTACTTGCTTGGTTTCTCAAGGATGCTCAGATTTATGTTGACTGCTGTGATTCACTCCATCCTGCTGCACACACCTGCTCAGTTACTTTCCAGGGTTCCAGAGCTATGTGATCCACAATCCCCAGTGGTAAGAAGGGCTACATTGCTTGTTTTGAATTGTTTACCGATACAGTATACAAGCAGAACATATTGGAAGTGCCTAAACAGACTATCCATGTGCCAGATTTCCAGGCAAAGATTCTGAAAAAGGCAGCTGTGTTGGGGTCTCCACCCCCACCCCCAAATCCATAGTTGGCCCATATCTTTATTAGGTCCAACAAAAATGCCACACAATAGTGAGCAAGTTTTTGAGTTCTCCAGACTTCTTCCTCACATCTAGCCTCAGGAATAGATCTGGACAGTTCAGAAGCCTGCTTGCTGTTTTGGTTGGTTCCTTAATCCCAAGGCACTTCATTTGAAGGCCAATCACACCTCTCTGCCCATCTCTCTGCCAAGAGGGTGCCACCTTCACAAACCCCAGTGTGTTTTTCATTCTAGGCTGTGCAGGGACTCCCAGCTGTCAAAGAACACTGAAGCAATACTATGGCAAAACCAGAATGACAAACTGGTACAGAAGTGGATTGAATGTTGCTGGTCACTGAACAATTCGGAATATATGGGCTGTCATGGAGGAGGGGGGGAATAGTCACCAAACAGGAAACTAGAATTTTCATTAATGATATAGCACTTTACTTGGTCCTACTATAGCTCTCTGAGAACTGTCTCAGTTATTCCCAATTTACAGATAGGGTAACTGAGGCTGAAAGATAGCAGCTTGACTGCAGATTTAAAACTGTATGTGACAAGGCCTGTAGAACAATTTAAGCTAACGTGAACGATCCAAATAAGCATTAGGTGTTAATCTTAAATACAAATTGCATGAGAGAATTTGCAGTCTCCGCCACTGCGACCGCCTTCTACAAAGGCTTGATTTAGTATATATGCTACAATACAGAACAGAAACATTTTTAAAGAGTGATGTAAGTGGAGGAAAAATTAGGCCCACAAAGGGCAGCTTCAGCGTGGAAGTGTCTTGAAATCTGAATTTGACACACACACTTCTTAAAAGGGACCTCTGCAGTCTTGCAGAGAAGAGAGTATTATTTAGGACCGCGGTTTGGGAAGAAAGGTGGGGGTGGAGGGAGGGAGAGGGAGAGAGAAGAGGTTGTTCCCAAAACCTGCCTTCTCACTGTCAGCATTTGGTAGAAGCTGGCTGGTAGCTGGAGACACCCATTAATTATAAGCATGCAGATGTCCCTTTAAGGTTTGCTTCTCAGCCTGCCGACTTCAGCCTAAACACGAGCTGTTAAAGATCTGACTTTATTTGTACATGTCTCTGAGCTCCGGGATCCATCCACGTGGGGGTTTCAAAGGCTCAGAGCCCACTTGGAACAGGAGAGGGAGGGGGGCTGGGGAGAGGGGGGTGCAATTCATCTTGATGTGTAGAGGGAAAGAAACTTAAAGGGCTTGAACAACAAACAGGAAATGCCTGGCTGGGCTGCCGCTGCTGCTGCTGCTAATGCAGAAGGGACCAGAAGCAAGAGCGGCAGCGGCAGCAGCAACAGGACTGTGAAGTTAGCAGCCGAACAAGAGAACCCCTGTTGCTAACAAGCTTGCCTCGTTTCTTTCTTATTTTTCCCCTGCACGGGTTGCTTTTGCAATTGCAACCATGGGCTCCTGCTCCCTCTGTCCCAGCGGCAGTATTCCAGGTGTCGCTGTTCCCTGCTTGGTACTGACAGGTGAGAACATCTTTCTCTTCTTTCCGAAGGCTCCGCATCTGCCAAACTCTCCCTCGGCTTTTGGCTCTCCCCAGAATTGAGCAATTCATCATTCCCACTTCTTTCAGTCTGTTTGCTTTTCAGCCAATTCCACACACACCCCGCCCCGAGTTTTAAGTCAACTTTACAACCAGCGATTCATTGATTTTGGGTGACAGAAGCTTTAAAACTTAACAGAAAGATGCGAAGAAAGAGGAAAGTGGGAAATAAGAAATCAGAGAACTAGGCAAGCAAGGAAAGGGGTGACCGGGTTGAAATGTACTGTTGTGCAAGCTTGGTTTTCACTTTTGCAAATCATTTTGGACAGTGAAGCAAATTGCGCCCCCTTAACTGCACAGGAGATAAGGGAGCTGATTTACTCTTACTTAGCGTAACACTGCCAAGGAAACATGTGGTGTTTCCATTTCAGGATTCCCTGTTCTCGAGGATTTCTTAGAGCACTATAGACTCAGGGGAGTTCAGCTTTTCCTGACACAAACCATTTTCTGTTTTGGGGTGGTGGAATGGGAGGAAATGGAAATGGAAGTGGGGGTGGGAGAGGAAATGAACACAATTGCAATTGCTCGATGCTTTGTGGGTCTCGGAGGGATGGTTTTGCTGAAGTATGTGGGCGAAGCAAAAAAAAAAATAGTGGGGAGGGGAGCATCACATTGACAAAGGCTGAGAGTAGCCAGGAAATCTTATAGTAATCACCCCAAGGGGAAATGAAAATATTATTTTCTGTTGCTTGTGTCTTTTGTAATGTTTGGTTCTAGTTTGTAACTCACTTTCGACAGGCTGGTTTTATTTATTTTTAATGAGACAACTTTGGGATGAGTGGTTTAAATTTTCAAATTTTGTCTTTGCTTTGGGGGTTGTTCTTCGGAAATATGCACTGCAGTTGCAGCAATGCCTGATTATAGTGATCCCAGCTTACCAAGCAATGGCAGCACAAGTCATATGATTATAACATCCAAAAATTATAGCATGGTTCTATTCTCCTTCCTATACACAGTGGTGGCAATGTTTAAGGATGTTTTTCATACAGATAATGAACTGTTTTGTTACTCCATTTCTGGATTTCTTTTTCAACAAGCTCTGCAACACCTTCCAGCCACTAGTAGTTGAATAATTTACTGTTGAATTTACTCTAAGCTCTCTGAGCTGAACATCTAAATACAAAGGTAGGCCACTTGGTTGAAAGGAAGTATTGGACCTGTACAACAGCAGATAGTCAGTGCATAGATTGTTGGTCATTAGATACCATCCAAGCTCCTGGAAGATAACAGAGAGTAAACACAGGGTGGAATATTCCATTATTGCTTTAGGTGGTTGGTTATTTTCCTCTTCAGTATATAGTGGTACCTCGGGTTAAGTACTTAATTCGTTCTGGAGGTCTGTTCTTAACCTGTAACTGTTCTTAACCTGAAGCACCACTTTAGCTAATGGGGCCTCCTGCTGCTGCCGTGCCACCGGAGCACAATTTCTGTTCTCATCCTGAAGCAAAGTTCTTAACCCGAGGTAATATTTCTGGGTTAGTGGAGTCTGTAACCTGAAGCGTATGTAACCTGAAGCGTATGTAACCTAAGGTACCACTGTAGTATCCATTTATGTCATTGTTGAAGACAGGATGGAAGTTAGAATTTCTAAGAATTGTGAACTTCTAAGAAGTGTGGGCTGCCGCACGCCATGCCCTTCTCATCACTTGATTCATCAGTTCTTGATAACTTGCAACCTGGATGTCTGAACTGTTTACCAGATAATGTTTAACATAATGTGAATACAGAAATTTAGGCTGGCGTCTTGTCTCATTCTTACACGCAAGAAGCTGCAGGCTTCAACTGATGAACAAAAGTATGAATTGACCTTCAGGTTAATTTTTTGCTTGTTTGTTTTCTCTTCTGATGCTTTGCCTGGGTTCAGTTTTTACATTCCTTACATGTAGAACCGAAACTGATCTAGCTTGAACATACTGAGTAAGAGATGGATATAGGGTAAAGGAAGTATAGAGCAAGATACCCTTGTTGATCATACTGAAAGACAAAATCTGATAAAAGCCAGCTCTTATAAGCCATCAGCTCAACAGCAACATCATAGCCATTGCCAACATCTAACTGAAGAAGAGTTGAAGCTAAGATTACAGATCTAAGTATGCTTCATAGCAAGCCGGTCAAATATGTCTAAGGACTGAGTTATAGGCCTGATAGGGCCACGGCCTTCTAATTTTCCTTCCCGTTTTTGAAAACCGAACAGAATATAAAAGTTAAGGATTTGCAGGATAATTCTGCATACTTGCCATGGTAGTTTCTGAACTGATGCTAAGCAAAATATAAACATGAACTTTAAAGATTTTCAAATGTGACTGAACAGGAAAGGGTACACACAAGACATAAATGAAACTTTTTTCATAAGGCCAAATTCTGATCCCAAATACAGAAGCCCCATTGTGTCTTTTATTAGGCCAAAATTATAGTCCAGTAGCAATCAGCTATTTGGCATTTCTGAGGATTTTATTTAAAGTTATCCAATTCTTTCTTTTTAACGTAGGCTCATCGACTTGGTATCTTTCTCAGAATATTTATTTCCCTTTTCCCTGTGCATGTGAAGAACTGAGCTACAGGTGATGAAAATCTGTGTTTTTCTGTACTGAAATAGCATATTGTTGCAGAGGTTGCATGCCACGCCCAATCTCTGCTGAACAGTAGCGAGATTCCAGGGGGTTCTAGACATTTACCCAAGGCCGTGTTTCCATTGGGAATTCAGGCTTGTCAGAAACAGTAGTGTTTCAAGATGTATGATTTATTTTACACCTATATACACCTGGGTCTAGGTGGAGGAAGAGAATTCACAGCATTATATCTCGAGAGGGGCTTGTACCCCATAGCAGCATAGCATTGGGGTCCAAGGCATTTTGTACACCATTACTGTGCCTCTAACTCAGCCTGGTAAAATGGTTCTACCCCACATGCCCTCTGCCTCCAGTTCTAGCACTTATCTTTCTCCCTCCCAAGAACCTTTGCCAAGTTGCCCCTCCCCTTCTCCAAACCTGTTTCAAAAGGGACACATTTTTCCTGTGTGGCACCACACACACCCGGTAATGGCAACCCCCATTTTGCACAGACCCAGGGTTATTTCTTCAATGTGTTGATGACTCACCATCATAATTTATTACTTGTACCCCACCCATCTGAATGGGTTGCCCTAACCACTTTCAACAGAATACAAAAACACACACGATACATCAGACATTAAAAGCTTCCCGATACAGGGCTGCCTTCAGATGTCTACGAAAGGTTGTATACATGATTATCTCTTTTGACATCTGATGGGAAGGCATTCCACAGGGCAGGCACCACAACCAAGAATGCTCTCTGCCTGGTTTCTTGTAACTCGCAATGAGAGAGCTGCCAGAAGGCCTTCATAACTGGATCTCTGAGCTGAACAATGGGGGTGGAGATGCTCCTTCAGGTATACAGGGCAGAAGCCTTTAAAGGTCAGCACCAACACTTTGAATTGTACTCAGAAACATACTGGGAGTCTTTTATAACTGTTGTTATATGGTCCCAGTGGCCTCTCCCAGTCACCTGTCTCGCAGCTTGCTTTCATCTAGTCTGGCCAGGCTAGTTTGTAGGAGAATTGCTGAAGCCTGTATATTCCCTTCAATATCCCAAGTTTTAGCTAAATCCTGACATTCATTAATTTATAACATTCACTGACTTCCTAGAATTATGAGTGCCTTTGCACCCCCAGGCTTGTTTTAAGAAGTATAGGTGGCTGAACTGCAGAAAATGTTACAAATTTCTACCGTAAGACCATCTGTTTCTCAACAAGCTCCTTTCCTATCTTATTTGCTGCTTATCAAATATTTTCTATTCCTATACTGTATAACAAAAGAATAGTCTAATAATTTGTTGCTATTTCTCCCTCCAGCAATTGTTTCCAAGTTTGGGTTTCAATTGAGATAATATCATGATGTATCTCCATAATAATCGCAATAGTATTTCATATTAAGCCTCAGTACTATTATTGTTTTGAAAACACGATCCACTACTTCTGCCTTTAAAAGCTGTTTTTTTTAAAAAAAAAAAAGTAAGCTAAATGATGAAAATGGCTTTTGAAATGGCTGACTTTACAGCTGTAAAATAATGCCATCAATTTAAATATTTGTCAGACTGGGAGTTATAATAAAAAGTGGTGAACAAAGGGCTTGCCATATGCTGCAGTGGAATAGCTTCACTGTTTATTACCTGTTTTTAAAAAGAAAAGATGTTAAGGCACATCATTTTCTGTTCAAATGTTCTTAGAACTGAAAAACAAGGACTTGCAATGAAACCAATTACTAATATATTTTGAGACTGTTGTTTTCAACTGAGTCCTCTTTTGCATAGTTGGTTTTCCTAATAAATAAACCAAAGTTATTGCAAAAGTATTTCCTAATCGTTTTCTGAACATTGCACAAGGGTCAACTGAACATCTTCAACTGAAGACTGCATAACCCACTTCTTATTAAAAAAACCCCACAATTTTCTGGGTTACAAAGTAGATCAGAAACTTAATCTATTATCTTGAACAGGAGGGCTAGTCCTGCTAAAAAAATTACTTATTTAGTTAGTTTTTATCACAGATTGTTGATTGCACCATCCTAAGTGTTAGAATGAAGTCACTTGCAGACTACCTGTTTACTGGGCACTGATCCTGATTTGTCTGCACAAAGTTTGTGGGGAGGTTATATGATGTCGTATCAACTTCCTGTCTTCCCACACTTTCCCATGCATTCATTGCTGCAAATGTCTGTTTTTAATTTTTTAAAACAGGGTCCGTTGTGCAAGAGCCCAAATCTATTTTAAATGCACAACCTGAATTTGCGGTTATGCGTGGAATCCCACTAGCAAAAGCAAGTCAGGAAGCACACTGAGATTCACATAGAGCTACAGTTCTTGCTTTCAGAGTAATTTATATAGGTAATTTATAGCACAGGATGCTTAAGATTGTTTCTATTGCCTTTATATGGCAAGCAAGGCACTATGCAGAAACAGTGACTCTGCCTCAGTGGTTCAGCAGGTTTCCTACTAATGTCATCTCTTCCCACAAGCAGGATCTGAGCACACTGGAAAGATGGTGCAAAGCATAGGCATGCTGTGCATATAACATACATTTAAAGCACATGGCTTCTCTCCCCCCCCCAACTGTAGTTTGTTAAGGGTGCTGGGAATTGTAGCTCTGTGGTGGGTAAACTACAATTCCCATGAAGGAATTCTTTGGGGGAAGCAATGTGCTTGAAATGCATGGTGTGTATGCAGCCAGTTTTTCCAGACCAGGGGTGAACGGATCATTTAGATATGGCAAACAGGATACTGGAAACCAGTTTTGGGGTTTTTATGGATTTGCCATAGAAAGCATGGGGGAATATAGTCTAACACTCTGATGCTATCAAAGTCACGTGGACGCTGTGAAAAACGTGCATGCATGAGCAGCCGCAATCCCTTATTAAATACCAGTCTTTAAGTATCCAGCGGCACTTGAGCCAGAGTATTACCAGCTCCATTTAAATGTTTTGCTGTTCAGGGGCTGTTAAAGCAAGAGATCAGGAGCTGGGAATGTACAATAGTTCCAAAAATTGAAATCGGGTTTAAGACATAGCTGTCAACGTTTCCCATTTTTTAAGGGAAATTCCCTTATTCCGAATAGGATTCCTCGCAAGAAAATGGAAAAGTTGACAGCTAGGGTTTAAGAACCAGCTATGCCAGGAGAAGTGCCGAACAGCTGAAAAACACCTTATTTTAATCATCTTTTGGGGGAAGGGTGGGGGGGTCACAGCCCGCTTCTCCTGTGCATATTTGCGCGCAAGCGATTCTAACTGAATAGGGCTTACTCACAGGAATGTATGCATTGCAGAAACAAAGCCTTTCTGGAAATTATGAGGCAAGAATAAACTCCACCGCATGTAACGGGATCTACTCGCCTTGTGAGCGAGCGCATTTCCTAGAAGAGGCTATTCACTCTTTAAACTATTAAAACCAGAAACTTGCGCGGCGGTGGGCAAACGACGCGCACGCGCTGTATAGCACAAAGTCAGCGAGCCGCTCCCAACTCTGCCGCGACCGCGATTCCCGGGCAGAACCGGCCGGCCGGTCCGCGCATGCGCCGCGGGGCGCGGCTGGCGGAACGTCCGGCCGCGTTGCCAGCCGGCGACTTTCCTCTGCCGGATGACGCGACGTGGGGAGCACGGCGCAGGCGCTCCTTAGGCGGCGGGAGCGCAGTGACGCCACCGCGCATGTTCGGAAGGAGGGGAGGAGGAAAAGCGGCCGACTCTTGGCCTATCAGGACCCGGCGGGAGCGCAGGCGCAGGGGAGGAGCGGCCGGAGGGCGGCTGTTGGGCCGCCGATGCTGAAGTGATGGGTCGCTGAGGGGAATTTTCTCTCACACGCCGCATCGGGAGGCCTCGCCCTCGGCAGCCCAGTCATGAATAGCTGACCCCCCTCTCATCGTTTACACTCACTGAGAGGAACCAGGCCTCTGAGGCGGCGGCGGCGGCCTGGCGTGTTCCCCTCTTCCCGGGGCTTGAGCGGCGGGTGCGGCAGGGCCGCCCGCCTGCCCCCTGAGGCGCCGGCAGGATGAAGCTGGTGCGGAAGGACATCGAGAAGGACAACGCCGGGCAGGTGACGCTCATCCCCGAGGAGGCCGAGGACATGTGGCACGCCTACAACCTGCTTCAGGTCGGGGACAGCCTGCGGGCCTCCACCATCCGCAAGGTGCAGACGGAGTCGGCCACGGGCAGCGTGGGCAGCAACCGGGTGCGCACCACCCTGACGCTGTGCGTGGAGACCATCGACTTCGACTCGCAGGCGTGCCAGCTGCGCGTCAAAGGCACCAACATCCAGGAGAACGAGTACGTCAAGATGGGCGCCTACCACACCATCGAGCTGGAGCCCAACCGCCAGTTCACGCTGGCCAAGAAGCAGTGGGACAGCGTGGTCCTCGACAGGATCGAGCAGGCCTGCGACCCGGCCTGGAGCGCCGACGTGGCGGCCGTGGTGATGCAGGAAGGGCTGGCGCACGTCTGCCTGGTGACGCCCAGCATGACCCTGACTCGGGCCAAGGTGGAGGTGAACATCCCTCGAAAGCGGAAGGGCAGCTGCGCGCAGCACGACCGGGCGCTGGAGAGGTTCTACGAGCAGGTGGCGCAGGCCATCCAGCGCCACATCAACTTCGACGTGGTCAAGTGCGTGCTGGTGGCCAGCCCGGGCTTCGTGAGGGAGCAGTTCTGCGATTACATGTTCCAGCAGGCTGTGAAGACGGACAACAAGCTGTTGCTGGAGAACCGCTCCAAGTTTTTGCAGGTAAAGCTCAAGGCAGCGTGTTCCGTTTAAGTTCAAGGGAGGGGTGATTGTTATTCGATAGTGGAAGGGATTACATATATATAAGTTGGCGGGTGTGCAAACGTGGTTTGCCAGAACATGCAAAATATCAGCACGTGTCTAAATAGAACTAGGTGAATGCCTCTAAGACAGCTGCAAAAAAATGTTCACAGTACATTAACGGCCATCCTATAATGTTCACTTGTATTAAGTAATGGTAATAATAATAATTATTATTATTTATTTATACCCCACCCATCTGGCTGAGTTTCCCCAGCCACTCTGGACGGCTCCCAATCAAGTGTTAAAAACAGTACAGCATTAAATATTAAAAACTTCCCTAAACAGGGCTGCCTTCAAATGTCTTAAAGATAGGATCCAAATCCTTTCACAAATGCTTATTCAGCCAACTTGGGCATCCCAAGTTCAGTGCTGTGGGTTGGATGTGGATGCAGGCCTTATCTGGGAGTAAGTACCATTGATTTAATGGGGCTCGCTTCTGAACAGACATGCATTGGATTGGGCAATTATTTAAAGTAGATCTGTCAAGATAAATGGGACTTGAAGTCCTTTGAAGGCTTTCTTCCCATCCACTTGGGATAAATATCTGTAAGACTGATGCTTTGAATCCCTTCCTCTGAAGGTTTCAGCCCTAAGCATGGTTACTTTTAGGTAAGTTGACTGACTTTTGTGGAACTTATTTATGAAAAAAGGATGTTTAATCGGCTGCTATACATCAGTTTCAGATGCCAGTCTAATACAATCTCATCCTGTTACTTTGGTTGCAGTCCTGTGTCCCTTTACCTGGGGATAAACACCATTGACCTTACTGAGACTTATTTTCTCAGTTGACATGTGTAAGATTGCACTGATAATCCCTTCTCCAGACGTTTCCCCCTTTTGGTGCCAGTTCCCTTGGAACTTGTATTTAGTGTACATTGATTGAAAGAACCAGAAAATCAATTTGTGCCTAAAGCCCTGTCATGAATGATGTGAGGAGACCCCTCTTCAATATTTATTTGATACATAAATCTGTAATATTTATCCATGCTAATATAAGTTGCATTGCATTATTAGATTGCTCAGATTTATTAATTTCTGCTATGCAGTATTGTACTTGGTAAACTTAGTATCTTTGAAACTATATGCATGGTCCTCTGGAAATTAATGTACTTGTAGGCATACATGACAGAGCTGAAACTTTTGGTATAAGAAGTAATAAGTTTAAAACAGCTTTAAAGCATGGCTGAATAAATACTGCTCAACGAAAAGAACAAAATCTGGTGGGTTGTATGTAAATCCATCAGAAGTATTATTTAACTTTACTTCTAACTGCATGTAGCTTTTGGAAAGGAGTGGTACAAGCATGCTTCAAATGCCAATGAAACCTTCCCAAAATTTAAGATTCTAACTATATATGTGAAAGGAGAGTGGCAGTATTAAATACCAGTTTTTTATTCTATATTTTAAAAATGCCTGCATGAACATGAAATGTTTGAGCTTTTTGAGGCAAATTCTCATGCTAATGAAACTGTGTCCTATTGTGCTACTTGCACTTAATATCGAGGATGTGATTAAGAACTCTTCCTAGCAGGCCATAAAGTTTGTGAAGTAGTGTATGATCCTACACAAAAGTTATCCTAAGTTCAATTGCACTTAAAACTAGTAAGCATGCTTAACATGGCAGTCCTTCTGATGGTTGTAAAAAGTGAAATGCTCTGCAACAGTGTTAGAGAACCTGCCACCTTCCAGATATTGTTGAACTACTATAGGCCCAGCCAGCATTGCTAGTGGTCAGCTTGTGATGGGAGGTGTCGTCCAGCAACATCTGAAGGGCCATGCATTCTCAACCCTTACTCTATGTGCGTCACTGAAATTTGTTCAAAAAACCTTATTTGTAGGAGGAAGTCACCAGTAACACTGTTGTTTTTAATATATCTATCAAAACTAAGCATAGGGCAGTTACAAATGGTAGGATGTAATCTCACAACTTTCCAGTAACTCAACATAAAAACTTCCTTGAATGATGTAAATAGTTATCATTATCGTCAGTCATCATGTCTCACCACAACAGACAATTCTGTGACTTCAGGGGCTTTTGCCTGACCTGTCTTTACCTGACCTGAAAACAACTCAAATTTAAGGAATTCAGTTTTCAAGAGAAATAAAAGTCATTATCGAAGTTTTTTCTTTTCTTTCTTTTTTTTGTTCTAGGTACACTCTTCCTCTGGACATAAATATGCATTAAAAGAAGCTCTGTGTGACCCAGCTGTGACTAGTCGACTTGCTGATACTAAAGCAGCTGGTGAAGTCAAAGCCTTAGATGATTTCTACAAGATGCTACAACATGAGCCTGACCGGGCTTTTTATGGTCTCAAGCATGTGGAAAAAGCCAATGAAGCCATGGCTATTGATACCTTATTGATCAGTGATGAACTTTTTAGGCATCAGGATGTGGCTGCACGCAGTCGTTATGTCCGGCTAGTTGATAGTGTGCGTGACAACATGGGCACTGTTCGCATCTTCTCCAGTCTTCATGTGTCTGGGGAACAGCTTGGACAGCTAACAGGTGTGGCTGCCATTCTGCGTTTTCCTGTTGCTGAGCTCTCTGATCAGGAAGAAGATTCCAGTTCTGAAGAAGATTGATGATGGTGTACTCATTCACCCTTCTCATATAATGACTGCTTCAGCAAGGAAGGGGGTGTCTTTGTCCCAAATATTTTATGCTTCTGTACCATGCCTTACCAAAAGGAAAAAACAATGGGAACACTATTTTTTTAAGTGACTGGTAAAGTGAGCATTTAGTGTGCTGCTCTAGAATATTGCATATTTATACATTTTCCTTGTGTGAGTCGTAATGATTATGATAGTTCTCTCTTAGCAAAACTGGACTGACATAACTAATTGGAAAACATTGCTGGTGCTTTGTGGAACATGTGGAAAACCAATAAACTGAAACCATGAAAGAAGATAATGTTTTGCTTAAGTATTTTCTGTGTTTTGCACACACACAAAAGTTTCTCTCCCCCCCCCCCCCCGCGTTATCATGGGAACTTGTTTAAATGCTAGGATGTTATAACTGATTATTGTTGAAGTGTTTATTAAGTTGAGATGGTGTGACATACTGTGAGTGTAATTGTGTTATATTCATAATTTGTGTGTCTGAAAGATTGTGGCTGATTTTGCACAATCCTTTCAACTTAACCACTGAGGTGGGCACAAGCTACAGGCACTCACATGTAGCTGTTTTATTCCTTTCTTCACATGAGTGGCAAAACAAAGGTTAATGGCTTCCAAACAAGCCAGCATACAAAGCCACAATTTAAAATTGTTTGGAAGCCATTAATTATAGATTCAAGTAACAGGAAGGTATGGGTAACTGGATTCCAGTCTTGTTTCCTAACTTACGTGAACAGAGAAGTGAAGTGGGAGCAAAGGGGCTGGATATGGGTGCATGATGCTTGAGTATATATTGCTTATTAAGTCGTGCCAACACAGCCACTGATTTACTCTGTTGTTGAATTGAGAATTTTAGTTGCAACAAATAACCATTTTTAAAAATGAAAAGCAAAAATATTTGATTTATTAAAAAAGGATTTTAAGCAGAACTCCATGCATACTGTTAATGCGTAAGGTGGGTCATGTGTGGCCTACCCATATTTTATTAAATATTGTTATTGCTGGGTTAATCATAACAATGGCACATTTCTCATGGCCACCTAGATCATAAAAGGCAGTTTTCATAGAATAGTATAATCACTAAAAAGCTAAAACATATGTTTTAATAAAATGTTGGCAACAAACTTATTTTGTGAGGATTTTACTAGTCTTGCTCATGTGTCCTATTAGTTTATTTTATTAGGAAGTAAGCATGGATTCAATAAGTTAAACAAAATCAGTGGAAGAATGAGCTGGGAGGTGCTTGGGTTGGGGGAACCAAGTCTTTGTTCCCAGTGTGCAGTCTACTGATCTAAGGCCTCAGTTCTAGGCACCTTTCTCTAAAGATAATTTCCATTGAACTCTGTGGGCTTACTTGCAAGTCAACATACATAAGATTGGGCTGTTATTCAGGAATATTTTCTCCTCCTTGTGGGATTGGATTCTGCAATCCCAAAACTTGTTGTTATGTGTGTGTCTAATCTTCTGGATTTGGGATTATAGTCTCTTTACTTGAACTCTAGACCTAAGACTACCAGAGGAATACTGATAGCCATTTCCCTCTCTAAGCTGGGTTCATTTAAATATTCCCACAGTATTCAGTACTTTCAAGGACCAATTAGTGTTTTTTATGAGAGATGAAAACTTTTTCAACACATAGGTAGCCTCTTTGGACTAGTACAATGTTTGCCTTGTGCTAGGTGAGTTTTCAGCAACCTGGCAATTTCCAGATGTTTGGAATTACAACTTGCATTAGCCCCAGCCAGCCTCAGTTTGGTAAAGACTGGGCTAGATTATAAGAAGGATGTTGCTGTGCCAGGTCCATGATATTTGTATTTAGCTATATTATTTATATTACTTAGCAATTACTGAGGTCTTAAGTTAGTCATAACTACTGAAGTCCGTGCTTCGCAAGACGGAAAAATCGCAAGACGAAAAAGCTCGCGGAACGAATTAATTTCGTCTTGCGAGGCACCACTGTATTTGCTGAATTTGAACAAAGCCTAGTGTTGGATCTCAACAAGTGTTAATTTTGAAATCTGAGTCATCTGCAACATCCTTAGCTCTGTTTTGCTCTAGTAGACAGTTGTCTACTTTTTTACAAATAGCATTCTAATTCTTTTGTATAGTTTACTGGAAATTCTCCAGAATCTTAGCTTATTATTCTGCAAAGGTTAAAGATTAAGGCAGAGAAGCTCAAACAAAAGTTCTTTTATGGTCTGTGGGGGGGGGGGAATTGGCAGATTTGAATTCTGAGCTGGAAAACTGAAATATTTATATAAGGTTTTATCTGAAATGCTGGTGTTTAGTCACAAATGAAATTAATTGCCATATGAATTTCAGTTGCAGCATTTTGAGAGTGTGGGGGTTACAAGAGCTCTGAAAAATGCACATACTCTGTGATGTACATTTTGCTGGAGGAAAGCTGGGGTTAGAGTAATATATAACAACCCAGAAATGCTTGGTGTAGCATTATCCTTGCATCCTACCCCCACCCCCCAGGGAACTATGTTGGGTTGAAATAAACGACAGACGAATGACAAGTGTCATATGGGAGGCATCTCTCGAGCATGTCTTGGGGAGTCCCTTTTATTGAATATTACAGCATTGCCACATATGTGCTTGTTACTGATTGGTCAACACAAATACAATACAAACAATGCAAAGGTTGCATATAGGCATTAATCATCAATAAATTAAAGGTTGGGAAAGGGAACACAGAATTGGACAGGCGTGAAAACCTCCTTATTAAACTATTACTAGTGATTGATATAGCATTCATCCGTAGATGTGGTCAACCAAGCACTAAGAACAGGTCAGGATGCAATGTCTCATGAACTCAATGTGGACTGAACATTCTAGGGTGATGAAGGAATGTCTCAGCTTAAAATGGTTTAGCCAGAATCATGTGTAGAAGCAAAACTTCCCATCAGAACTACAGTGTGCTGTGAAGTTGATTGTATCAGTGCTACAGTTAAGGACTGAAGGAAGTCAACGAAAGAATGTATGGTTTCAGTGTTTAGGAGATGTTTTCACGCCAGGTGTAACAATGGAGGAGTAGATTTAGTGTACAAGAGAAGGCCAGAGCTCAGTAGTACAATATCTGCTCCACATGCTCAAGTCCCAGGTTCAATCCCTAGGATTTCCAGGTAGGACTAGGAATGTCCTGTTTGCAACTGAGTAGTTGCATCGAGCTAGTGCAAACAACACTGTTAGATGGACCAATTCATTACTGTTGCTAAAAAATAAAAATCCAGCAAATGTCCCTGAGTGGACACACTGTTGCCCAGCTGACAATTGCAGACAGCCCTATCTTTTATCCCTGGGAACAATAGTTTTTCAGTATGAAGCAGGAAATTGCCTACCCAGGCATGGGGATAGGGTCCTCCCCCTTTTTTATATCATTGTCTTTGCCCTTCAGGTTCGTCAATTCCATTGCCTCCTCTCACCCTTTTGACAGTTCCCCATGTGGTGTCTCAACATCTCATGCCATTAAGTTCTTATGCAGCTGTTTTGAGAGCTCTACTCCAAGGGGATTTCTTCCAATATATATGTGTGTATTTCTGAACACCTTAAGAATACCCCAAATTTGCCAATGCTTCCATCTTATTTTGGCTGCATAAGCATTGGCGCTTGAGGAAAATTAGTTGGCAATAATATATAAGAGATTTCACTTTTTCAGTGGATTTTTCTCTCTAATGACAATAGTTTTCTTTGCATTCAGGTTTTTACTTCTACAGCCTTCTAGTGGGCTGCCACCTGAAAGTATTTTGTTAGAGAATACGGTAAATAACACAGCAGTGTGATTCATTTTCCTTTTATTTATTGGTCAAAAGAACAGAGCCAACAAAATGTCTCCTCCTCTCTCCTTTACTGACAATAACTTTTAAAACTACTTTTTTGCTCTTTTCTGGGGATCATAAGAGCACTAATGGAAACAACAAGACTTTTACAAGCAATAATTCTGTTCTTTTTATCGACTTCAACTACTGTAAAAGGCACTGAAAAGCTTGATCATGGCCTCATAAAATGCATTGTGAATCCTAGCATCACTTAATTATCAACAACTTTTTATGAGATGCACTCTTCTTCTCCAGAGAACATAACCCACAAGAAACACCTTCATTACAAGACCCATTAAAAGGAAAGGGAGGAGCAAAATAAACGTGATCATACTCCTTTTGCATCTCTTCATTTTATTTTGGCTTACATAGGACCGGGCCCTTTGGCTCTTAGCCTTTACTTGAGATCCTGTAGTCCTCTAGAAGTTTTGCACTACAACCCCAGAGAGCCAGTGTGGTACAGTGGTTAAGAGCGATAGACTCGTAATCTGGTGAACCGGGTTCGCGTCTCCGCTCCTCCACATACAGCTGCTGGGTGACCTTGGGCTAGTCATACTTCTTTGAAGTGCTTCAGCTCGACTCACCTCACAGAGTGTTTGTTGTGGGGGGAGGAAGGGAAAGGAGAATGTTAGCCGCTTTGAGACTCCTTCGGGTAGTGATAAAGCAGAATATCAAATCCAAACTCTTCTTCTTTAATCAGCAAGGCCATCATTTGAAGATTGTAAGAGTTGCCGTGCAAAACATCTGGAGGACACCAGGTTGAGGAAGGTAGCCACTGAAGAACAGAGTCTGTTGTTTAGATAAAACACCATGTTAGGCAGTGTGGTCTTACTTTGTTCCACTTGAATCAATCCTTGGAAACCTATGATGCTGAGCTTGTCCCATCAAGCCCCTCCCCTCCCCAGCCTCAAGCTGGGTAAATGAAGCGCTGGGCTTTGGGAAAGGGTAAGGGCTCTGACGGTCCTAGAGTCATCCATCCTCCTTTCCAAAGCCTAGTTAGTGCTTTCATAGCTTTGAGAAGGAGGTGGAAAAGTTATAGGACTCAGACATGAGTCTCACACCTTCCCAAAACCCAGTGCCTCACTTAGCCAGCTTTGGGAAGACAGCATGAAGGTTGGTGTGGACATCAAATTTTGGACTCGCTTCCCCCCTTCCTTCCGACACGACAAGGCAGTGTGCAGCCCACAGGTTCCATGTTGAAATACTCTTGCGGCCTACTTGGTATGAAATGTTGGACTGCCCTGGTCTAGCCACTCGATAAAACTGGCCATAGGCTGACACAAAGGCAGAGTAATCACATTTGCACATACACTGAACACACCATGTGTCATCTAGTTCCATATCCTGCTCTCATAGTGGCCAGCTGTGACTATGATGACTGTGGGAAGCCGCCAAGCAGGACATGAGCACAACAGCCCCCTCTCTACTTGTAATTCCCAGGAACTGGTGTTCAGACATTGACCCCAAGAGTGGAGTCACGGTGATTCATATTCTTTCCCCCTACATTTTTCTTTTCTTTTTCACAGTGCTGTTGCGTCTCTCTCTATCATTCAATGTTGATGTGAAAGATACAATGACCTTCAGTGGCCCAGTGGAAGATATGTTTGGATACACTGTACAACAGTTTGAAAATGAAGAAGGAAAATGGTAAGTTTTGGTTTTTTGGGATTCTTCCCCTGCCAGAAAAACATACACACACACATACATAAACATAAACCTTTCTCACCTATGTTTTACTCTGGGATCTTAGCTCTGTATATTATTTGTTCTGTGCAGCTGATCACATTTATTTTATTTTATTTAACCTATTTATACACTGTTCTTCATCTGAGCAAAACCAGAGCTGTTAACAGTATGTAAACGTAAAACAAAAGCCCCACACATATAAAAATATTTAAAGCCACTTTAAAATTACAGTACTTCAATTGTGACACAATATATATATAGAAAGCTAAGGAGTTGTATATAGAAAGCTAAGGAGTAAGGACGCAGGTGGCGCTGTGGGTTAAAGCCTCAGCGCCTAGGACTTGCCGATCGAAAGGTCGGCGGTTCGAATCCCTGCGGCGGGGTGCGCTCCCGCTGCTCAGTCCCAGCGCCTGCCAACCTAGCAGTTCGAAAGCACCTCCGGGTGCAAGTAGATAAATAGGGACCGCTTACCAGCGGGAAGGTAAACGGCGTTTCCGTGTGCGGCTCTGGCTCGCCAGATGCAGCTTTGTCACGCTGGCCACGTGACCTGGAAGTGTCTCCGGACAGCGCTGGCCCCTGGCCTCTTGAGTGAGATGGGCGCACAACCCCAGAGTCTGTCAAGACTGGCCCGTACGGGCAGGGGTACCTTTACCTTTACCTTAAGGAGTTGTAGTCCAGAAATATCTTCAAGACCACGGACTCCCTGTTCCTGCTTTATAGGGAACAACAGTAAAAGTACCTGTTATATTGAAAAGATGACAGGCTTTTTTTGTTTTTTCAGGGTGCTTATTGGTTCTCCTTTAGCTGGCCAACCTCAGAAGAAAACAGGTGATGTCTATAAATGCCCTGTGGGGCAGGGCCATGGTTTGCCATGTATAAAACTAAACTTACCAGGTAAGAATGTAAGTGGCTGGCAGAAATTTGGAGTAGATCCAAAATAGGAATGTTTAAGTCCTTGTCTGTATTTTCTTTGTAATTCTCTGCATCATCGTAGGGTTGCGTCACATATGGCATTCTTCCTAGATCTATATTTATCCATGGAAAATATTCTCATGTGCATCACTACATGTAAAATACGATGTGAATGTTTCTTCTCTCATGCAGGCCCATGTTTGTTTTTAAGGCCGGTTTGCACCGTGTAATTATCCCATACGCATGCAGATTACCTGACGCTGTGAAAACGTACAAAGCAAGGCAATATATGGGACGAACCAGAGCAATTTGTGGAATGGGGTAGCTTGGGGATAAATGCAGCTGAGATCACAGAGGAACATCTCCATGATGCTGCAGTGTTAAAATTAATGCGCTTCCTTACATTCAAGCACCTGAATGCAATAGTGTGGAGAAAAATAAGCAGGCCTTGAACTAGTCTCTATGAGATACACACAGTATAAACAAGACATTTTGTGTTTAGTGCATTTTGCTCTCCCTTTGTTAGATCCCTCCTTTTGTTACTGTAAACAACATGCTAAACCTTGGCTTAATACTGCACACAACTGCTGAAACAAGCCTGAGCAAAGCTTTGGGCTTGTGTGTTGCTCTTACTTCTCGCGGGCAGCTGGGAGAAGCACTTTGGCAAAGTTTAATTTCAGTTTTTGCAGAATCCTGATGAAGTTCAGTGAAAACAGAACAGTGAAAGTTCTCGCTTAATACTAAGGGGCAGGGAGTTCCAGAGCATAGGTGAAACCATACTAAAAGATTGATTCCCTGCAAGTGCAGAAAGAATATTATATGGAAGTTGTAAAAGTGCCACTTCAACATATCAGATCAGTCCAGTGGGTACGTATGATGTAAGGCGATCTTTTAAGTAAACTAGTCCTAAGCTGTTAAGGGATTTATATAAAAATAGTAACACCTTGCTTTTGGCCTGGTGACAAATCAGCAGCCAATGCAGATCTTTGCATAGAAGTGAAATATGCTCTGTGTCCTGTTGACAGTCCTGCTGCACCATTCTGTACTAACTAGTTGGCTACTCTCTGCCTTTCTTGCAGAGTGTGAAAAACGTTTAGCTATCAGGCAGGCCTCTTAGATTTCAAATCATGCATTAAATTGCTGCCTGTTTCTTTTCTGGAACATTTGCAAAGCTGTTGACAGTCTTGACTTCACAGGACTTTTATGACTGCACAGTTATACATAAAAGCAGGAACAAGTGTTTCGGGGGTTGTTGTTTTTTTTAAAAAAAACTTTTTGACACCTTTATACATACCTGGCTCTAAAGTAAAATCTGAATCAACTCTTGGGGAGGCTCAAGAGGCAGATTGTTTACTATGCTTTCAGACTGCTCCCGCCAAAGTACCTGGTATGGTGTGCCAATCAACTAAGTCTTACTAAGTCCTACTCTTAATTTTAACTATCATGACTAAGTTTGGTTCCATTTCAGTGGGTCTACTTGTGTATGATGTTGTTGAGTCCAACCCATATGACAGCCAGATGGTTGCATAATATATGTGGGCACAGCACAGGCTGAACGTCTTAGAAATACAAATTTATTCTATCCAGAGCTGAAATCAAAGCTCTGGCTCTCCATCCCAGATTCCATTAGCCTGGAGGCTGTTTTCTCCTGGAGATAATGTCATTAGCACACCACCCTCTTCTGTGGATTGAGGACAAAGACTCACACAAAATGGATGCTCACAGATTAACATATGCATAGGGCTGAAATTCAGTCTTTTTCATGTGACCTAAATTAAACACCTTGTGTCAGAGCAGCAGAGATACATTAACAGTCAATAATTAACCTGTTAGGTGCTCTGAGAGATTTTGTTTAGCTCAATAGATGCTTCCATATTATTCCTCTAGCAGTACACATACAGTTACCGTATTTTACATTTCAACGTACAATTAAACAATTGTACTTAAGTGTGTCCCTACATGAGTCAACTTACTAATAGGGGGACTGGTGTGAATTCTAATACATTTCCTGTCCAATAACTATTTCACCTTTCTTCCCATTGAACTGTCACAAATGCTGCTCATCTTTTAATATCCTATCAAATAATTTAGTAGTTTTATAAGAGAGGAGTTGGAAAGGTTTGATTTGTTCTCATTTGTAATTTATGTGAATGCTTGTCTCCTGCTGTCACTGCATTGCTGTTTTGAATCCTCTTTGAGGATCAAGAAAACTATGTGAAGCAGTGTCCCAGACAAAGTTTCTGGGATGAGAGCCAGGCCTTTGACTTGTTCATCAGAATCCGAATCAAGAGGGAGGAGGAAGGGAAACAGAAAAAGACTGTGTTTTATATATAAAAGGTTGGGTGTTTTAGTTTAGAGAAACTGCTACATGATTTAACATCTTGCTTGCACGTTTCCACATATTTTACATTTCTGATCTATTTATAGATGACATCTCCATTCCTCACGTTGCAGAAGTAAAGGAGAACATGACCCTTGGAGCAACTTTAGTGACTAACCCAAATGGAGGATTTCTGGTGAATGAATAAAGTATTTTAAGGAAACAAGTGACCAGCAGCCTCATACCCAGCATTGCTTGGCAATTCTGAGCGGGGGAAAATCAGGGCAGTTTTAAAATGTTCAGTCTGCCATATTGATTCAAAATGGTGTCCAACTGTATAGATGAAAATCTACTCCTTGATCTCATGAACCTACAGACAAAACCTTGTTACAGTATCTTAAGAAGTACCCAAATGCACCACAACCACAAAACTGCTTTCCAAAATATTTCGTAGATGTGTTTATATAATGGCTTGGACCAGCAGAGTCCTTCTGTTAATGGAGGGAGTCATTCAACTTAAAGAAATGTCCCTTCTCTTTGCAGTATGGGCTTGGATCCAATAGAGTTTCTGCAAAAAAGTATTGGAAAGAAGCAATACTCTCTTCCCCCTGCTGCCTTTGTCGCCTCTGGGTGGTCCCCCAGCCCAGGGTTAATTGTGTGATACAAATTTGTTTCCTTGTGCATATTTATGTTGGGACTAAGCTAGCCTAGCAGGTCTATTGACTTCAGTGGGTCAGTCTTGAGTATGAGTGAGGCAGATACAACTCAAAGCATGGAACATCTGTTTCTTACAAGTTGAGTTCCAAATTACAAGAGGGTTCCAAATTTTGTATATATTTTTTAAAAATTAATTTTATTTTCACAAATTGTTATGGGAAACAGATCTGGTTCATGGGTCGTCTATTAGCCAATCCAGCTGTAGTTAAGGTCATCTCTGCCTGACAATTACATTTATTTTATGTTTTCATATACCACTTTTCATCACCAGAAGAACTCAAAATGGTTTACATAAGGATATGTAGATCATAACACTGAAGCAACTACAAGTTTTCCTAATGTGGCATCACACTGGTGTTGCCATGTGTTTTACACTGCCATTTTGTGATATCCCCAGACTTTGAATTATTATGAAGCTGACTTGTTCAAACTGTATCCTTTTTCTCCTTTACTTAAGGCATGTGGGCCTCTTTATGCTTACAAATGTGGGCGCTTACATTACACCACTGGTATCTGCTCCAATGTCAGCTCCACTTTTGAGGTTGTAAACTCCATCGCCCCATCTGTACAAGGTATGTATATGAGAGTGCTGCTCTTCTATGTGCTGAAATTATTGAGCACTGAGGGAGACAAACGTATACACAGAAGCATACCAAAAGGCAGAAACTATTTTTCAAGGCCACCAGCATTACCAAGTTAAGTAAATGTTATCATTGTCTGTATATTACCTAACTGCTTGCTGCTTCTGGCTGCTGCTTAGCATAAACAGAGTTTGGGATGCTATGTCATGAGCAAAGATCAGGCTAAAAATAATCTTTATGTAGTCACAGCGAACGGAGTGCCTCTTTAGATTAAGACAAATGCCCTCATAAACTTGTTTTGTTGACTATTGTTTGATATCTGGAGTGTGAGAGGTCCTGCGCAAGTTTAGATCCCAGAATAAAACTCCCTCGAAAACAAGGGGCAGTGTCTAAATCACTTGTTCCATCAGCTCAAAGATTTCTGCTTGTGAAATGGAACTTCCACTGCCTCTCCTACCCCCATGTGTCCCCTAAATCTCTTCTGGGGTTTCCCCCAGTCCCCTGGGGCAGATTTGGGGAAGGTGCAGGAGCAAAAGGAGACAGTAAGTTCTGTTGCAGAAGTAGAAATCCTTGTGCTTACAGAACAAATTTGTTCTGGTGCAATTGTGTGCATTTGGGTGATTGGAAGGTCAGCAGTTCGAATCGCTGCAATGGAGTGAGCTCCCGTTGATCTGTCCCAGCTCCTGCCAACCTAGCAGTTTGAAAGCACGCCAGTGCAAGTAGATAAATAGGTACCGCTGTCACAGGAAGGTAAATGGCGTTTCTTTGTGCTCTGATTTCTGTCATGGTGTTCCCTTGCGCCAGAAGCAGCTTAATCATGCTGGCCATATGACCCAGAAAGCTGTCTGTGGACAAACGCTGGCTCCCTTGGCCTGAAGTGAGATGAGTGCCACAACCCCATAGTCGCCCTTGACTGGACATAACCATTCAGGCATCTTTTACCTTTACCTTATCTCCCATTAGTAGTAGTAGTAGTACCTCCCTTTTCCTTTGACAGTAGTCCATAGAAAGACATGTGATTCTATCTAGAAAGCTGGACTAGATGGCAAATACATATTTTCATCTGCTAGAACTCACCCATCGTGAAATATCATGACTATATTTCAAAGGAAGCTTTTATATTTTTTTGTTCCTAAGATTTATATCCCACTCTTTTGCCACCAGGTAGCAGAGCAACTAATAAGAGTAAAAGTCCAGAATATATATAATAATGATACAATAATAATGTACAACACAGCAACAATTTAAAACAGCAGTGGAATGCAGCACATAAAACCCAACAGAGCATAATAAACATGTTAGTTCTCAACAGCTTCAAATAATTCAAAGGCCTGGGAAAATGTCTGCGCCAGACACTGAAATGGCATCTTCACAAGGGGCCAGGCAAGCTTCCCTTGGGAAGGCATTCCACAAGCTGCAATATTTTTGCATAAAATGGCCTGACGGCTGCTGCTGCACTCTCATTTTATCTATTTCTGATGTTCAGGCTGTGAGCGTCATTGGTTATGTTGCCAAAAGGGCACCCCATGCACAAAATAAGATATCAAGCAGGCTTGGGGGAACCCCAAACTTTGCAGAGAGATGTGAAACCTCTGAAAGAAAATGCTAGGTGAGGATTTGGAATGGGGAAGAAATTTGGAACCAAAACACAGCCATCCTTGGAAATTTGCATTTGCCTGAATTTTGAGGTGTGGCTCTCAAGCCAAGCAGTGTGTACAAAAAGGCATATAATGGAGCAAAATGTCCATGAAAACAGATATTTTAGTAAAAAATAAATAGATACAAAAATGCATTATTGTAGGGCTGGCATCCCCAAACTTGGCTCTCCAGATGTTTTGGAACTACAATTCCCATCATCCCTGACCACTGGGCCTGTCAGCTAGGGATGGTGGGTGTTGTAGTCCCAAAACATCTGGAGGGCCAAGTTTGGGGATGCCTGTTGTGGGGGAACTGCTTTGGGAAAATGTGCTAGGCAAAACAGGATGCAGACATTTATATTTTAGGAGAAATTCCCAGTAAAATGCTGGTGAATTTTATTGGGAACAAGAGGAAAAAAATCAGGAACTGGTGTGGAACACTGAACTTTAGATTGGAAAAAAATGAGAAAATGAGAGAAACAAAAATTGGCAGTTCCATCCATTCCTAGCGAGGACCCAAAAGAATCTCTTTAGGAATGGGCATACTCAGTGGCCATGGAATTCTGACTGATTGTTGGAGGTGGAGGAATTCACAGATGGCGTTAGATTGGAGTGGCTGGAATCCTAAACAATGGTACTTCATCCTGCAACAGTACATTTCAGATCCCACTCATATTAACCCTACACTACTAGAGAGGTTTTTAGATTTCTCCTGGACCTTTCCAGTATGTGACTTGACTGGTCTGCAAGGCAAGATGTTCAACACATTACCAACCTGTCCTACTGTTATTTTAATGGAATTCCATTATTATATTGATTCCCAGAGGTAGATCCCATTGAAGAAATGCACTGTCTTGCTTTCAGAATTACTTTATGATCCGTTTCCCAGAGAGCATGCTGTGGGAACATATGGTTTTGCTTCTCCTTTCTCCAAATTCTTCTTCTTGCTCCCTGGCTGAGGACAATTATAAATAATGCCAGACTAACCATATTTCTTTGGTTTTGTCTGAGTCATCACTGAGGAAGCCAGAACAGTTGTTTTCTTGACTTAGAGCCACTTTGAATGTTGCATACCTCGCACCCCCCTGACATATGTGACCCATCCCAGACATTTTTGCGCATGTCAAAGTACGTGAGAGCCAGGAAATGCTGGATGTTATTAGTTGCTGCAATTCCTGTGATCTTGGAGGCATCCTTTCTTTTGGAAATCACAGACATTTCAGCCAGCCAGTAACAACAACTTGGATCACGTGTTTTATTAATGTGCATAATCACATGCTCTGGGATAGCCAGCAACTGAAAAACTTGTGGCAAGTGTAAAACATCTGAACTATCTATTGGGGATGATCACTAGTGTAAAATGCCCTTTCTGAAACAACCAGGAGCCAGAATCCTTGCTGATCTACTGCCAAAACAGTCAGATACCAACATCACATTTGCAGTTTTGTGTTTGTCTTGCATGCACATGAAAGCTCATACCAATAACAAGCTTGGTTGGTCTCTAAGGTGCTACTGGAAGGATTTTTTTTATTTTGCTTCAACTACGGCAGACCAACACGGCTACCTACCTGTAGCTAAGATTTAGTTTAGTTTTTTTAAAAGGCATTATTAATTTCCTCCTGATGCATTGGGGCACATCTTTAAGATCCAACAATTCACGTTGCAGAATGCAAGACCCAGCTGGACATTGTTATTGTTCTTGATGGCTCCAACAGTATTTACCCATGGGAGAGTGTCACTGCTTTCTTGGACAGCCTGCTGAGAAATATGGACATAGGCCCCAAAGAGACACAGGTATGGTGAAAAACACATTTTTGTCTTTGGTTTTTATTGGGGATGAAGGGGAAAGAGTAAGGCTGAAGTCCTGAATCTACTTAACTGAAAGTAAGTCTTAATGAACTCGATGAAGCTTACTTCTGAGTATTTGTTTAATTTCAAGCTAAAAATGTGCAGCATTACACTGGAAGCTATATAACCAATTATATTTACCGGTATGTTCCAGGCATATAGGGTTGTATCCAATGAAGTCGTGTCATTAGTGCAAGAACTTCTGCTTATGCAACAGAACTTCCTCTCCCTCTCCTTCCAGCCCCCTCAAATCTGTTTTGGGAGAGAAGAGGAGAGGGAGGGGAGTCCTTATGATAATCCTATTAAAAGTGTTGGTTATGGCTTAAAATATCCTTCACCAACCTGAAGGACACTTTTCTCCAATATTTGGCAGCCTATGTCCTACCTCTATCTAAGGTGTGTGGTGAGGACTTAGAAGAGGGCCTTTCCAGCAGCTACACCCAGGGTCTGGATCTCTGTTCCTAGAGAGGTTCATCTAGCCCCTTAACTGAATTTGTGTTGTTATTTACATTTTTAGCCACCTTTCTTTTAAAAAACAAAACCCAAAAAAGGTCTCAATGCAAAAGTTGAGTACATGGAAACAAAGATCTCAGTAAACACCAGAACAAAGGTTATGTGTTGTGGGTCTCAAATCTACTACTTTTTTGTTACTGGTTCACACAATCCTGAATTCTAGTATAACTGGTGGAGGAAGAATCTTTGTATCTAATTTCTTTTCTGCAGTCATAATGTGAAATTACTTCTTCTAATTTCCTGCTCCCCGGTCTTCAGCCTGCTTCCTTTTTCTTCTAGCTGTAATGCATTTGTAAAGGCATGTCACACCTGAAACAGAAACCTCATAGTCAAGGGTGGAGAATGGAATGACTGCAACTTGCGCCAGGAGTTTCAGATTTGTAATAAAATAATATGAAGTGTCATAAAAAGGTAAAGGTAAAGGTACCCCTGCCCGTACGGGCCAGTCTTGACAGACTCTGGGGTTGTGCGCCCATCTCACTTAAGAGGCCAGGGGCCAGCGCTGTCCGGAGACACTTCCGGGTCACGTGGCCAGCGTGACATCGCTGCTCTGGCCAGAGCCAGAGCCAGAGCCGCACACGGAAACGCCGTTTACCTTCCCGCTGGTAAGCGGTCCCTATTTATCTACTTGCACCCGGAGGTGCTTTCGAACTGCTAGGTTGGCAGGCGCTGGGACCGAGCAGCGGGAGCGCACCCCGCCGCAGGGATTCGAACCGCCGACCTTTCGATCGGCAAGTCCTAGGCGCTGAGGCTTTAACCCACAGCGCCACCTGCGTCCCCCATGAAGTGTCATACTAACTAACATTTTATTTTCGTAACTGTGGTTTTCATGTTTCCTTCAGATGAAACTCTAATAACGGTGGTATCATTATTTTAATTTTTGCAACCGTAAAACACCTTTGCTTCCGTTCACGTTCTTCGGTTCAAATGGCACCAGTGAGTGCCAGTAAACAAAGATGTTTTTTACTAAAAAGAGATGGGTTATAAAACTGATTGGGAAGCACATCTGCAAAGCCTAAACTAAAAATGCAAACTGGCCCAGCTATAAAAGAATACGATTAGATAAAACCTGTAGAGGCCTTATTGATATTCAATCTGTCAATGTTACAGGGCTTTTAATAATAGATGAGGAACAGATAAATATGCCAAATCAAGGTGCATTTTCACCCCACAACTGAGCAGCGTGTACTCAAAATATCAAAGGCAAACATAAACTTGAAATATGCTAATGGAACATTGCACAGATCACCTCTAGTCAAGAACCTCAAAGCAAGTGGAGATGAAGAAAGAGGTTATTTTTCGGGGTGGGGAGAGAGTTGTTTATCTTTCTTTCTTTTCTGTTTCATGTTTCTTTTACAAGCGAAGTTGGGGAAATTAAGGGACTTCGCGTACAGTGTGTGTTTGATGAGCACGCACAGGTGCAACTGTACTGACAAAAGTGCAAGGGGTCAGCTGCCCCCAGCAGCGACTTCCTGCCATGTGTTCATGTGATGGATATGTAAGGATTTGTTACAAGTATGATCCATGCTAATGTCCTCCCCAGAACAGGTTTTCCATTAGGAAGCTTTTGCCAAGTGTGAATCAGTTTTCACATTTTAGATGGCTTCTCTGTCTTGAGCAGAAAGCAAGAGGAACCCACTATAAGCGCATAGATATGGGCTCTGCACAACCCCATTCGGGGCCCGATCTGGTGCTCTGGAGTGGCCTTGATTTGAAGGCCTTGCACTTCTTTAGTTAGGACCCTCCAAGTGTCCCTATTTTCCAGGGACATCCCTGTGGCGTTTGCCTCCTAGGTGGGTCATAAGGAAAGCGTTAAAATGAGTGTGATGTGATTGGCCAGTGAGAATGCAAGGGGGGAGTAAAAGTTAGAGTGGGAGGTTTTGAAAGTCAGTTGAGGTTTGGGAGTTGAGAGTTGAGGTTTGGGAATTGGAGAAGGAAGAGGGAGAAATAGGCAGTGGATTGGTCAAGTTGTATTGTGAGAGAGTGAGAGGAATTGTTAGGGGGAGTTGTTAGGAACTAAGATTAAGAAACTGACAAGAGAAAAATAAACTGAAACCATACGCTTGTTCCTGCATTTAAAAATAAACTTGATTATTTCTTAATGTTAACAACTGTCTGGACTCCATGTGTCCCCGTGAGAAGCAGAGTGGTGGCAGCGAAGAAAGCAATCACAGTGGTGGCACAGGGTCAATAGACTGTCAAACGTCCGGGGGCCCTGTGTGATCGCCACAATCCCTGATTTAGAGAAGCCATCCCGGTTTCTGATTTGATCCCAGAATGTCCCACTTTTCCTTAGGATGTCCCTATTTTCATTGGAGAAATGTTGGAGGGTATGGAGTTATCCGAACCCTGAGCCTCCTGAAGGCAATCCTGTATAGGGAAGATTTTTTATGTTTAATGTTTTATTATGTTTTTATATAAGTTGGCTGGGCAAGCAGCCCAGTAAGATGTGTGGGGTATAAATATTTAAATTATCATTATCGATTCAAGATGTTTAAAGCTAAATTAGAAAGAATGAAAGATGTTAAGTGATCAAGTTAATTTTTTGAGAAAATCGATTTTGGAAAACTGTTAAAATGATATATAATGAAATTCAACTAAGGCGACTTGAGGAAGTCACTTAATGATGTTACCAAGATTTAAACAGGATGTATGTATGTTTGTTTGTTTCTCTGTTTGTTTGTTTTGAATTTTTGGAAAATCAATTTAAAAAATTGGGGGGGGGAATTATCATTACGGAATGGGATGTCCCTATTTTCATCAGAGAAATGTTGGAGGGTATTGGCATAAAGCATGCAGTTTGGAGGGCAGGAGAAGGAGATGCATGCAGACTACCGCTGTGTGTCTCCTTCTCCCCCACCCCCACCACTTGTCAGGGCGGGTGCCAAGAATAGTTCTATTGTGTTTTTGTATATTCTGTTGGAAGCCACCCAGAATGGCTGGAGCAACCCAGGGAGATGGGCGAGGTACAAAAAACTTCAACTTCTTCTTCTTCTTCTTCTTCTTCTTCTTCTTCTTCTTCTTCTTCTTCTTCTTCTTCTTCTTCTTCTATTATAGCATCTTTGCAATGCTTACTTTAGCAGACGTTATGTGTTATAGGTTGGGATTGTTCAGTATGGAGAAAATGTCACCCATGAATTTAACCTCAACACATATACAACTACGGAAGAAGTGCTTGTTGCAGCAAAGAAAATTGGTCAGCGAGGAGGACGCCAAACCATGACAGCTCTTGGAATTGATACAGCAAGGTAAGTACTGCATACAGTGCAATATTTATCAAGGTTAAGATGCTATACCAGCCCCCATGAGCTGCCGTGTTGGTTTTTCATATGCTCGCCAATTGTCACTAATTTACAAGTTGGTTTTGTGCAAGTTAATATTTGTAATGCGGTCCTGTGATGCTGGAATTAACTTGGCCTATCTGCCTGAAAGTAGGGTTGCGGGATCTGGAGGACTGTGGCGAAAGGAAGTGGAAGGGAAAATTCTGATCCACAAGTGGAAGTACTTGCACAAACTTTGTTGGATATAACTCCAAGTTTGTTTACTTATTTAGAACATTTGTTTACCATTCTTCATAATACAAAGTGGGTAAGGAAGGGTGACTAACCCAGTGAGCTTCATGTTTGAGCAAGGATTTTAACCCAAATCAAACACCCCAGCCCAATGATGGGAAGACTGTGACTTTCCAGAGGTTTCTAGACTACAACTCCCATCATCCCTGACCAGTGCTCATGCTGGCTGGGGCTGATGGAAGTTGGGAGTCCAACTACACTAAAGGGCAACAGGTTAGTCATCCCGGCTGCAGAGACTCTGTTCAGCCAATATAATTCTATTGGTTCTACAGATGTAGTATTAGGCTTTAATAAATGATTACTTATTGCATCTCATACCAGCTACTGTTGATCCTGCTTAGTTTGGTACTTGCTGCTTATAATTGGTTACAGCCATTAGCTGGGAGAATGCCTGCAGCTGCTTTTCTCTTGTGCATCGCTCTCTTTCTCTGACTGTTTAGGAAAGAAGCTTTTACAGAAGCTCGTGGAGCACGCCCAGGGGTCCAGAAAGTCATGGTAGTTGTGACAGATGGAGAATCTCACGACAACTATCGATTAAAGAAAGTGATTGAAGATTGCGAAAAAGAAAATATACAGAGATTTTCGATTGCTGTAAGTGGCGCTTTCAGGAGCCTAAAGATCCATAGAATTTTCTCCTTCCATTCTCCTCAAGTTTATCTGGAAACATGCTGCATTAGCTGCATGACCATCTTTTCAGAATAATGGTGTAGCACTTTGCCTACAGCATCTCAGTAATTCATACCATATACAAGGTAGATCTATATTATTTTCTTCCCTTTGCAAATGAAGAGCTAAGTGAGGGAGGACTTTATTTGCTTGTACAAACCGTGCACATAAGTTTGATTCTTTTTGTTTGGGTCTGAAGAGAGATAATGGCCAAGGAGATCTGTTTGGCAAAGCTTAGCTCCTCTTTGGGAAATGGATATGTTTAGCTTTGGGCTTCTCCCAGTTCCCACCATAATAATTCCATGTAGCACATTTCTATAATATATATCTTATGGATGATTTCCATAGGCATCTGGTTGGCCACAGTGAGACAAGGATGCTAGACTAGATGGGCTGTTGGCCTGATCCATCAGGTTCTTCTTGTGTTACATGGCCAGCTCCCCTTGTACAATCACATATTTGGCACCCACAAAGCTTTTCCTTGCTGGGGTATATTGTTTCTCAAAATTGCAATGGCCAGTGAAGCAATAATGGTACAATATGGTTGGCTTTGCAACCTTGGACAGTGCTCTCTAGACCATGGTCAACATCAACAGATGGCATAGCCAAGAACACACATTCCAGCAGAAGGTTCAGTGATGGGAGCCTCCCAGACTGTCTCCATCATGCAACCTAATTGCTGATCTCCACAGGCCAGGTCCAGACTTGAGTGGTGTTTCTGTCTGGGCTGGTCACAGCAGGGCAATTTATATAGTTATATAACATCCATGGCTAAGCGATCTCCCAAGGCAATGGTTCCTGTATTTGCTTCTTCAGTTTTCCATGTGGTACCACTTGTGAGCTACAGGAATGTCTTTTTGAAACCTTGCAACACTAGCATGTCTTTTTGGAAATGCCATAGATTCTTGGCCACTACAACAGAGGCAACCTAAGCACTGAAAAATTGGTTGAGGAAATAAAATCGATTGCAAGTGAGCCAACAGAAAAGCATTTCTTCAATGTCTCGGATGAATTGGCGCTGCTTACTATTGTTGAAGCTCTTGGAGAGAGAATATTTGCTCTGGAAGGTATGTTTGGTTGCCTCTTTTCTTTAATTTGAATGTGTTCCTGCATTATATTCATGAGGGAGAAATGGTTTCCTGCTGCTGGAGTTTTCCATTATGCAGTTGAATCAAGAAAGGGCAATTCTGGAATTCATCTTCTTTTCACTCCAGGGTCAACAGTGAAATTCCCTTTTTTAATTTTTCAGGAATAGAATAAAATAACGATTGCTGCATGAGGCCAGACTAATCAGAGCTGGTCCTATCATTAGGTGGTTTGAAGCAGCTGCCTTATGTTTCACAGTGTCTTGGCCAATCCTGTGACCAATGGTCCATTTGGTCTTTCATGATGTGGCAGCAGGATTCAGCATTGGCTAAAAACTCTTTGTTTTGGACTACAAGTCCCATCAGCCCCAGCCAGACTTCAGCTAGTAGGGAAGATGACACAGGGGTTTTCTGGCACAGATTCAATGACTGTTCTTAGGCTAGTTGGTTAATATTATGCCTCAGTGTTCCTCAGCTGTTAAATGTCAACTTAAGTGACATAAATGCAGTTTAGTGTCTGTGCAGGATCTGCTTGCAGCTTGCTTCCCTGCTTTTCTCTTCTGTAACCGTCTTCTCGCATGACTTTTAGTTGTTACTTTCTACTCAGGGTGCTGTTGAGTCTGGATTATGTCTTATCGGCCCCTTGACATGGTGCTGGATTCGATACTAGCCCAACCTCTTTATATAGATAGTCATCAATCTATTACATTCCAGAAGCCAGAAAAATAAAACCATCTAGTATACATACCTTCATCTTAACAAAAGAGCAAAAAACAAAGCAAACCATATCGTAAACACCATCAGCTCAAATATTCACATAATGATTATTCCAGCTTCGGATGGTTAATAGGTTCTCACTACCATTGCTAGAAAATTGGTCGCTGCTAACACCCATGGGATTTTATTTCCCAGCAAATATTTAACATAGCATTGAGCTGACCATCCTGCTAGTTGGGACAACAAGGGGAAATTATTTGATGACAAGCTTCAGCATTAAAAGGGCAAAACAATATAACATGTTGTACAAATTCCATCTCCTGGTTATACAGGAGTGACCCTAATCTGTGAAAAGGTGGAGGGTATGTACTTTTTGTCATGCCACCCTTGCCCACAAGGCTACATGGTGCCTGGCACTACTCAGACTCACCCCGACACGCCTGTTCACTCTTCGTAAGATGTAGGGATCTGAACTGGGTTACTCCTGCCACCACAGTACCTCGACATTTCCCACTTCTAACCATCATGTGCTATAATCCAACAATGTATTAAAACAAATTGTCAGGGAACTGCCATCGGCTCAGGGGCGAGAGGGGAAAAGCCAGATGGATTACAGAGAGCCCCCAAAGATCGTGGGAAGCAGCACTTCCTCAGCGGAGGAAGGAAGCCCCGCCTCTAGTGGGGAGGAGATGCAGGGCTCGGAGGAGGCAAGGCAGTGCCAGGACACATTGCCTGAGCAAAGCGGGGAGGAAGGAGGTCCTCCTTTACCCACGCCCTCCCTGCGCAGTAGGCTTCCACGCAGAGAGGGGAGGCGCAGACTGGGGGTCAAGAAACTACTCTGCTGGGGAAGATTTAAGCACCGCCCACTCTCAGATTCTGCCAGTGAATGAGCAAGACACGGAATAGAGGTGCTCTGCATTCTAAAGGTTTTTACCACCAATAAGAAAGCTTTAGAACAGACTAACTGGACCATAAAGAAGGCTGATCACTGAAGAACTGATTCTTTTGAATTATGGTGCTGGAGGAGACTCTTGAGAGTCCCATGGACTGCAAGAAGATCAAACCTAACCATTCTGAAGGAAATCAGTCCTGAGTGCTCACTGGAAGGACACATCCTGAAGCTGAGACTCCAATATTTTGGCCACCTCATGAGAAGAGAAGACTCCCTAGAAAAGACCCTGATGTTGGGAAAGATGGAGGGCACAAGGAGAAGGGGATGACAGAGGACGAGATGGTTGGCTAGTGTTCTCGAAGCTACCAGCATGAGTTTGACCAAACTGTGGGAGGCAGTGGAAGAAAGGAGTGCATGGCGTGCTCTGGTCCATGGGGTCACAAAGAGTCGGACACGACTAAACGACTAAACAACAACATTTGAGGCATATTGCCTGATTGTTTTCGAGCAACCAACCAATACATCTAACACAAATAAATAAGCATTTTTAATCACTTAGTGTACAGAAACATATGGGGTCAATTCTGTATTATTTGATTTGTTACTTCTTATCACAAAAAAACAATGATATAGCATTGCTGATGCTACTTATCAAACCAGTCCTGCTGCCACCCAGATGCTTCCTCCCCCTACAGCTCTCACTGCAGCTACCACCCATTCCCAAACTCAACTGACTCTTAAACTGTCTCCCACCAGGATTCAAACTTTCTAACCCTTATCCATTCACTTCCAACTTTCCCAGATACCCTCTCCCACACACACACCCCAACCTACATCTACATGTTATACTTACTGACAGTCTTACCCTAAAGTCGCTTGTATTGTATACATATTGTTGTCATCCATCTGTCTCAAGAGACAATGGAGTGTGCCTCCAGAGGTGAAGTCAAACCACTGCGTAGCAGCGTCAAAGTGACCTCCCTGGACGCAAGCCTGGGCAGTGTGTATGGAGGCTCTGGGCTGCCCAGGTGACCTCTTGGCTTAGCTGATGTGGTCTAAAGAAAAGCAGAGCAATCACATTTGGCACCAGCTTGGCTGCAGGAGATGCCAGAAGGGGGCGTAACAGGGGTCATCCAATCGCCTTAGGGACTCTACTCTGGATTTGTGCAGGGTTTACTCCTTAGCCTTTTCTCTTTTTTAATTTTTATTGATTTTAACATATAAATTATAAAATTTACCACAAAACTTATCACTTATACAATCTTTTTAGACTTCCATCAGCACCTCTGATGATCCACCGTTTTAACCACTTCTTATGCATTTCTTAACTTTATATTGCCTTTACATCTCTTAACAATACTCCTTAGCCTTTTCTTCTCCTGAAAACATCCCATAAGGCAGCAGGAATATTATATATGCACACAGTATTATTTACAGAAACACCAGAAGATCACAGCGTTGCACAGGCTGGGTTATCTTTGGAACCAAGATTCAGGGCCTGCTGTGACCTAAAGCCCTGGCATGTTAAATAACCATCAAACTTCTATTCTTGTTAATCTTTTGCAGGCCTCTGTTCTAATCTGTCTGTTGCTTTCTAAGCCATCTTGGCAGGAACAGTGTTGCTTCTGTGTTCTTTCTAGTGCTTAATGTGCTAGTGGTGCTTTAAAATGTTATGCAGCAGTACAAGTAGTTTGTAAATGATTATATTTCCTAGCAGGGAAAACATCTGTGGATACTTCACATTTAAAAATCTCAGTCTTTCCTGAATAATCATTATAGACTTGCTTGTGGGTGACATTTGCAGCAGTGTCAACAGAGAGCATAAATATAGGAATTCACTTATGAAAACACACAAATTAGCATTTCATTGCTAACAAATAATTAGGAACCTCATTAGAATGATTGGATTTGTACAGAAACAATGTTTGGGCACAATGGCTTCTCAGCATTGCAGCTTGTTTCAATTAAGGGGGATATATATATTCTTGGCTAGTGAAAAGTATTCATTTCCTCACTTATAAATTGGTTGTATTCCAACCGAGCTCTGTGTATCTGTATGTGCAAATGGAAAACAATCTATACAGCCAGATATTTTGTTGCCATTTCCAAAGCAGCACTTCATGCTGCTGAAGAGGACAGCTGCATTTTCAGCAGAGCCATGGCTAGCCTCTTCAGTGGTGTGACGTGGGGATTAAGCAGAGACTGGATGGCCAACACTGAGCGATTCTGCAGAAGTGGTAGAATTCCTATGGCAGGTGATGTCCTTTGAAGTCCCTGTCAAGTCTATGAATAGCTGGCATAGAAATTGCAAACTGTAACATTTTAGTGTTGCATTTTATTTTGTAAATGACTTTCAGTTCCTTGACTGGAAAGAAGACTATTAATGATTTTAACAAATAGCTAGATCCAATATTATATTCTTCCTCTCAACTTAATGAGACTGCCCTTAGTTCAATATACCGATCCCTATGAGTGAATCTTCCACTTGGATTTCTTTTGATGTCATAACTTCCAGCCCACAACTGGTTAAGTTGCCTGGTAGTGCACTCCATAGATAATAATTCTAGTAAGAAATACATATGGTGTTCACTTTCAACATTTATAGTCTGCTGTTTAAAAAAACAAAGTTGCAAAAAAATCCAGCTGCATGATATTCCTATCCTCTCGTCCTACATGTAATTGGAGATGTTAGTCAACTTAATGACCTGATAAAAATAACTTTCAAACCGCAAGATAATGAAACAGAGAACACATCTGTTACTTATTATCCCTGATTGTACTTTTGAAAATTAATAGTTTTGGCACTTTTAAAGAAGGGAGACAGTTTGTGAGTTGCCAAAAACAGTGCATCCTCCCCAAAGGGGAAGACAGGGCACAGATTTGCATAAAATGTTTGAGTTGTATTCAATTAAGTTTAACTTTGAGTAGACCCTACTCAGTGGTTTTGAATTAATCATCATGCTCTCCCTTAAATGACTATGTTTAAACCAGACTTGGACAAGATATCTTCAAACATTTTATTTTCACAGCAACCCTGTGAGGTAGGTTAGTCTGAGAAGTAATCATAGAATCATAGAGTTGGAAGAGACCACAAGGACCATCGAGTCCAACCCCCTGCCAAGCAGGAAACACCATCAGAGCACTCCTGACATATGGTTGTCAAGCCTCTGCTTAAAGACCTCCAAAGAAGGAGACTCCACCACTAATGACTAGCTCAAAGTCACCTAGTGAGCTGGGTAGGGATTTGAAGACATCTGATGGATGACAAGGCACCTGATGGTTAATACTTCAAGAATTCAGGATTTTGCTACTTGAGAGAACTGGATAGATTTTTGACATTTCTTCTAATAAAATATATCTGTTTGAAATATTTCTCTCAGTGTCCAAGTTAAGGTGCTGGTAACCCTTAATAAACAGTCTAGTCTTTCCTCTAGTTTGGAATTATTTATAGTCAGTATTTGATCCATTTGCGTTGAAACAATAAGCATTTCCTGTTTTATAGCTACGAAAGACCAGCTGGCATCCTCTTTTGAAATGGAAATGTCTCAAGCTGGAATCAGTGCTCATTATTCCCAGGTAAACTAACCAGTCACCTATGGCTATAGCTATTCTTTAAAATAAATTGTTCTTAAGAAGGAAGGGGTTTGATCTTGAATATCCTCAAACAGAAAGATCACTGTAATGCTTTGGCCAGGTGTGTGTTATTTTTAAAAATTACCATTAACCCACAATACTGATGATACCTCCCTCCTTTCAAACTCCATGCTGTACAATTTCTAAACACTTCCAAACTGTATCATTGCACCATTCAGACACGTCTCATTGTGTTGCTGCACGGTACAACTTGACGACTTTTCTCCTTTTGGGGGGTTCACTTCATCCCCACATACAAACATGGCAAAACATTGGTTGTGCGCACAGACTGCATTTCTGATGATCTGGGGACACAAGTCCTATTCGAAACTAATGCTCAAGCAAGAAGAAGGGAAGCACTGATGGGTCCCACCCACAATGGCTTAGCATGACAATATGCAGTGGGGTAGATTTCCTGTATACATCTGCACATGCAAAGTCATCCATGCAACCTGAATCATAGAATCATAGAGTTGGAAGAGACCACAAGGGCCATCAAGTCCAACCCCCTGCCAAGCAGGAAACACCATCAGAGCACTCCTGACATATGGTTGTCAAGCCTCTGCTTAAAGACCTCCAAAGAAGGAGACTCCACCACACTCCTTGGCAGCAAATTCCACTGTCGAACAGCTCTTATGGTCAGGAAGTTCTTCCTAATGTTTAGGTGGAATCTTCTTTCTTGTAGTTTGGAACCATTGCTCCGTGTCCGCTTCTCTGGAGCAGCAGAAAACAACTTTTCTCCCTCCTCTATGTTGCATCCTTTTATATATTTGAACATGACTATCATATCACCCCTTAACCTCCTCTTCTCCAGGCTAAACATGCCCAGCTCCCTTAGCTGTTCCTCATAAGGCATCGTAAGGCACCTGGAAGCCTGTGCAAATGGGGTTCCAGATCACATGGACAATTTTACACGTACAGTTGCACATGTTGCTCACTGCAGGTGTTTGTGCTGAATGTGCCGGTGCCAGGCATGGGGCAAGCTGGCATGTGCAAGATTAGGGCGGGAGCTAGTTGGCATGTTGATTTACCACATGAGTGCTAATTGGGGGGAAAGTGTGGAATGAGAGATTATTGGCCACCTCGAAAACTGGGGCAACATATCGTAGTTGAAAATGAATAAATAAATAAATGAAATTTATATCTCATCTTTCTACCATCATGGAACTCAAGGTGTCATGTGCAGTGGTTTTTTTTCTGGGTGGACACAGACCCCTAAACATTTTGTGAAGCTAACAGGAGAAGAATCTTAAAATTTTAAAATTTTTAGTTTCTTCTCTAGCACAGTGAATCGTCAGTTTCGTTGCTTACCCCTATAGCGGCCTCACTTCCTGTCACAGTGTTTCCGGAGTCTCAGATGGAATGAGAATACTCCTAAACATATTTATATATATATATATATATAGAAAAAAAGCACTGGGTATATGTACGTATAATTCCTATGAGGTCACCCACATCGGGTTCCCATATATCCTCTTTTTCCAGGACACCTCCTCTTTTTCATGGATATATAAAATGAGAGTTGTCGTAGAGATCCATAGTTAAAAGTAGATGGTTTATGTAACTAATTGATTTTTCCTGCTATGTAAGGATTGGATCATGCTTGGAGCAGTTGGAGCTTATGACTGGAATGGAACTGTCGTCATGCTAAAGGACAATACCTTTCAAATCCCGAGAAATGACACATTTTATAACAAGTCTTCAGAAAGAAATGAGCCTCTTGCAGCATACTTAGGTGACTCCAATATTCCAGTTCATTCTTTTCTCTCAGCTAGCCAACCTGCTGTATACCCTTAGTTAGGACTGCACTGTATTGGCCTATTGGAAATATATTTATGCATGCTTTTTCTTTTTTTAAAGAGGCACAAGTAGTTATTATCAAAGTATCCTGAGAATGAACGTTGTCTCTCCCTTTCTTTATTTTAGGTTATACAGTGAATTCAGCTTCAGTGCCGGGAGATGTGCTGTACATTGCTGGCCAGCCTCGATATAATCACACTGGTCAAGTTATCATATATCGAATGAGAGGAGCAGATATAGAAATACTTCAAAGATTAAATGGGGAGCAAGTAAGTAATTGGGGTTATTGCAATTCACATACTTCAGAATGATATATATTTGTCCCATGCTGAATATTGCCAGAAAAAAGTGTGAACAGTAGAGAAAAAGCAATAGAGCACGAATCCTTGCTGCAGTTCTGAACAATTCTACCCTGTGTCTGAAGCTGCTTATAAATCAGTAATGCTGAATGTATGACTACACAATGTTCATTTCAAGTATCAGATGCAGTCATGTATTCAGATAATAAATTCAGCAACAGATAATTGAAGGAGGTGGTGCCCTAGTGGTGACTCTCTTTGGGATAATACCTCCAGAGTCCCTACAAATTGTAGGAATTGAGCCTCCAGGGCCAGCAACAACCTACCACACTGCAGCAACCCTCTTATCTTTTTTGTGGGTGGCGCTGTGGGTTAAACCACTGAGCCTCTTGGGCTTGCCGATCAGAAGGTCAGCGATTCGAATCCTCACTACAGGGTGAGCTCCCGTTGCTCTGTCCCTGCTCCTGCCAACCTAGCAGTTTGAAAGCACGTCAAAGTGCAAGTAGATAAATAGGTACCGCTCCAGCGGGAAGGTAAACAGCATTTCTGTGCACTGCTCTGTTTCACCAGAAGTGGCTTAGTCGAGCTGGCCACATGACCTGGAAGCTGTACTCCGGCTCCCTCAGCCAATAAAGCGAAATGAGTGCTGCAACTGGACCTAATGGTCAGGGGTTCCTTTTTCCTTTACCTAGACAAGTCAGTAGCTGCAGCTGTTTCCACTCTCCACTTCTAGAACCAGCAACAGCATCCTCTTTCTTTTACTTGTACTGATCAGTGGTGTAGCGTGGGTTGTCAGCACCCGGGGCAAGGCAAGTAATTTGCGCCCCCTAACCCGTGGATTTGCGGCCCCTAACCCTAACCCCCAGATGTTGCACCTGGTGCGGCCGGCCCCCCCTGCACCCCCCACGCTACGCCTCTGGTACTGAGTATCTCTTCATTTTTGAACACACTGCTTTGGCATCTTTAATGATACGTGGCTTATACGTTAAATAAGAATAAAATGCATATTGATTACAAACATGAGGGGATCCTATTTTGTACAATTACAGATTGGCTCCTATTTTGGAAGTGTTATCACAGCCATTGACATTGACAAAGATACATTCACTGATATTCTTCTCGTGGGGGCACCTATGTACATGGGGACCGAAAAAGAAGAACAAGGCAAGGTGTATGTTTATTCATTGAACCAGGTAAGGAAGAAACGAACTGTGTTGGGATTTAAACATCAAGAGCATAAGACAAATCCAGCTAGATCTGTTATGTTAGGAATCTTAGGTGAGATACCCATGCAGTGAAAGTTGCTCCCAGTACCAGTCAGAAGCAGAGGAAGGTTCAGATAGTTTATTATTGCAGAAGATAAGGCTCAGTAAAACAGTTCTGAATGTAGATATATATAGCTTGTAGGCTTTTTCAGATACAGATATATATAGATACATGCAAGGACAAAATATCTCCGTTGCATTAAATAAGTTCAGCAATTGAAGACATATCACTGGAAAAGTAGTACCAATGAGAGACCGACTAGCTTCAGTCTCACAGACTGACTCACCGTTGAGCTGACATGCATTAATCACAGACATAGTTGGGGTCCTGGGCTATTACCATAGCAACTGGCTTAGCTGAACTTGCACCTGCAATTAGCTTATCCATGGGGAGATTTATGGCCATTAAGCCTTTCTCATGTGTGATTACTCCAGCATGTCCTTTTCTCACGTTGGCAACCAGATGCCTGTGGGAAGCCTGTACTGTAAGCCAAATTTGGGTACCACGATGTGCTCCCCACTTGTGATTCCAGGCAAGTGGTTTGAAGGTAGAACATTACTATTGTGGCTAGTAGCCATTGATAGCTTTATCCTGCATGAATTTATCTAGCCCTCATTTACAGCCATCCAACCCTGGTGGCCAGTCTTGGAGGGAACAGATTCCATAGTTTAACCTTGCACTGTGGGAAGAAGAACTTCCTTTGGTCTCTTCTGAATCTTCCAAATTAGATGACTCCAAGTTGTAGTATTATGAGGACTTCTAGTATTATGGAAGAGATGCACTAGAAGAGCATCTACCAGGAAAAGTTAGCAAAGTAGACAGAAATCCATTGTGATTTTTTCCACAGAAAACATTTGAACATCAGATGACCCTTGAGCCTATAAAGCAAACATGCTGCTCGCTACTGAAGCACAATGACTGCACAAATCACAACAAAAATGAACCTTGTGGGGCCCGTTTTGGAACTTCAATTGCTTCAGTAAAGGACCTCAACCTTGATGGGTTTAATGATATAGTCATAGGTGCCCCCCTTGAAGATGATCATCGAGGAGCTGTGTATGTTTACCATGGCAATGGAAACACTATAAGGAAAGAATATGCCCAGGTATGGAAGAAAATTAAGAGCATGTCTAGATACAAGAATGGGGGGGGGGGGAAGGTGTTGATGGTAGGAGAAATGGGGGACTGTTAGAAACTTGGGAGTACTCGATTTTGCAAAATTCACAGATTTGTTTATAAAGTCACTCTGGACTGACTTTTTATGTTTAGATTAATTTAATATGTTACCAAATGACACATTTTGATGAATAGCAATCTGAACTTGGCTTAGATTCGCCTCTGAATGTCAGCATTAACCAGATTTTAGATACTTCCTGTAATGTGAATATTTGGGTATTTATAAGGCTCTAAAATTCAATTTAAATAGTATTTTTGGGACTTGGTACCTGTCTGGTGTCATTCATTTTTAAATACAGGAAAGGATTTAATTCTCCAAGAGTGTTGAACAAAAAAGTAAAGAAATAAGTAGTATCCCTATCCACACTGCCATCTTGAAGTGTCAAACCTTCTGTATTTCCCTGTTGACTGTAATAAAGTCATTGTGCTTTCCACAGCGTATTGCATCAGGTGGCGATGGGGAAAAGATGAAATTTTTTGGCCAATCAATACATGGTGAAATGGATTTGAATGGAGATGGACTGACAGATGTCACTATTGGGGGCCTTGGAGGGGCAGCCCTCTTCTGGTATTTATGATACAGCTTTCACTTTAAAGAATGCTCAGTTTGTCAGTAATTTCTCAGTTTGTCAATAATTGTTACCTGGGACTTTTAGTTAACTCGTTCCTTAAGTGTGTGGATCCTTGTCTCGCCAAAACAGCACAAACATCATTCACATTGGCTAGGACAGAGGCAAAATTATCTACACTATTTCTGGGTGGCAAAACTGCAGCGAGAGGCCAAATATTATGAAGGGAGAGGTGAAATTCTCCAGCAGTTTTGCTCCAGAGACACTCTTATCTGATAAATTTCAGCTTGTTTAATTTTGTATAAAAAAATTATTGTTAGTTCATATTGGTAGATGAAGGAAGGACTGGGGGACAACTGCAGAAATATAGGACAAGCCCATTGCATTACATTCAGTGTTAATCCTACTCAGAGTAACATGACTAAGGGGGCAATTCTAGGGCAAAGATCCACTGGGATGAGTAGATTAGGAGGCAGAAGATTGGCTGAGCTGGGAATCAGCTGACTGAGCCAGCAATCTCAGCCAACATCTGCAGTTCTGGCTTAGCCAAAGATGCAACAATGTAATTTGCTCATCCCAGCTCAGCCAGGGCTCAGCTACCTAAATTGAAGCTGGCTGATCCAAGACTTGTGAAAGTCCCCCAAAAGGGGCATTCTGGGGGTGTGGCAGGGCAGGACCAGAGAGGGAGGTACTTAGGTTGGATCCTAAGCCCATATTGCTTAGTCACATGACCTGGCGTAGAACACTATTCTAAAGCAGGCATAGGCAAACTCGTCCCTCCAGATGTTTTGGGACTACAACTCCCATTGTCCCTAGCTAACTGGACCAGTGGTCAGGGATGATGGGAATTGTAGTCCCCAAACATCTGGAGGGTCAAGTTTGCCTGTGCCTATTCTAAAGCCTTGTTTTCCCTCTGCTGAATGGGGTTTGGCTCTAGTATAACTTTATGCCAGCTAATTTACACTAACTTGCTTTATGCTAGCTTCTTATGCATAAGATTGCTCTCTACCTTAGGTCCATTAATTTCAATGGGTCAACTGTAACTTAGATGGATGCAACAGTTTTGAAAGTGAGTCCACATTAGAAATGACAAAATTGGGGAGTCCATATCTGTTATAATCTGGAGGATGACTGAAATTCACCAGTAGGAGGGGCTCTAAGAAGAAAGAGCATTTTTAAATTAAAAAGTTAGAAAATGCTTTTCTGAGGAATCTCATGTTTGTTTTTCATGGACGGCATCTGTCTTAGGTCTCGAGATGTTGCTGAAGTAAATGCTTCCATGGAATTCACGCCCAGCAAAATTAATATCCAGAAGATAAACAATGACATGCAAAAGCAACGGGTGTTCATCAACGCCACAATTTGTTTTAAAGTCAAATTAAAATCAGAGGAGGCCACAATGAATGAAACAAGTAAGTAGATTGCACTGAATTTTGCTATATAGATTGTCTACCAACTTTTTTAAAAAGAAAAAACCTCTTACTTTAGAGCAGTTCCTCGAGAATTTGCTGGAGAACCTACAGGTAAATGACTGTGGGTCAAAAGCTTTACTGCATTTTCATTTGCTGCATGCAAAGATACAATAGAATCACTGTTTTATAAACTGTTCTTTCCGTTACAATATTGTATTTCATATTAGACTAAAGCAGTAATCAGGAGATTCCATCATCTAAAGCTTGGTAAACATTAATAAAGAGAAGGTCAGTTCCCATGTCCTAAAGAAGAGAAATAAAGGAAACATTATGGATTTGTGTTTCCTTTTCCATGCTAGATTGAACCAGGACTGTGGGGTTTAAGCTTCACACAGGCATTCATAATTTAAGTTATTTTTCTACAATGTTATATAGAGCTCCCAGGCCTGGGTAGAGATTCTCTTAAGATGGGACACAGAGAAAGGCCTCTCCGCTAGATTCTAGGGAGCAGGCAGGTCAGCATGGAAGATGACAGCCTTTTAGATGGTAGGAGAAGAAGTGTTTGTTACTCATGCATCTTCTGTCTATCTGAAGTGGCCAAGAAAAGCAAGAAAGCAAAGGACAGCGAAAGAGACAATGGGTTGTACCCAATGTTGTCATTCCACTCTTGCAAGAGACTTCTGCTTCTCCAATGACACTTCGCCCTCGTCTCCTCTCCTCTTGCCTGCAACTTTCACACACCTTAATTTCTTGTCCAGGGAGTTGGGGGACCATTTGGAGCAGATCTGGGGGGCTTTCAGGGAGGAAAACTATTTGGGGGTCAAGCTCTACGAATGCAATTAATTGTACCTGTTCACTCCCCCCCCCCTTAGGTATCCAGTATTGGATTACACTTGACGCCCAAAGAAAGTTGTCACGAAGCCTTTTCACAGAAACTCTTGAGCGGAAGATGCAAAAAAATATCACAGTCAAAGGGTCAGAATGTGTTAACCATAACTTCTACATGTTGGCAAGTAAATCATATCAAGTGGCAACCCTCCCCTCATTGCCTTCTCTCTCTCCCCTTTTTTTGCATTAGTGGAAAGGATGCATACAATTAAAAAATAATAGTGGTTTTTATGTAAGGGATTAGTTAGAGAGAATTTATACTGTTTTTGTATGTGGACAATATTCTCTTTACTCTCTCATTTCATTTCTCTTTATCAGTGCTTGCAAACACCCCAACAAGTTTGCCATGTATTGATTTCTGTATATTAGACTGATGATTTATTGACTATTCCTGATGTCTGCTTATAATTCTGCATATAATATAAAGCTGCATATAATTCTAAGCGCCCTTTCTTATGCACACCTTTATAATATAAGCATTTTTGTACAAATGATTCGAGTGGAGGACTTAACCATGTTATTTTTATGGTGTTCAAGTTCCCCAACTCACTGAGGAGTCTGATTTGCATCCCTGTGCGGGACAGGCAGAGGGTGACATGCTCTTTTCATATGCAGCTTCCTTGTGGGATGGGATGGTCTACTTTGGGAGGGGAGAGCCAATCCACTACAGTTCTTGGTCTACCGAAGGCAGAGAGTGGACCAGACTGAAGACTCCATTTAGTCTGGTCCAGTTCCAGATTATAAAAGGGATTTTTCCTCATTGTGATACGTACTCAATTGTGGTACACAAGTAATTTGTAGAAATAGATAAATGCAAACCGAACCAGATTTCTCTCCATCCCTTCTATATCCCAGACTATCTATATCTGAAGACAGTGGAACATTTTGTTTGATGATAAGGGTTGCTACCAAAACAAAACAAAATCATTACATAGTACATGCTTGAGCCTCATAGGACCCTAGCCTTAAAAAATTCTGTTGGTCTCTTACTGAGACCCAGCCATCTTCTTTGGGATGCAGAAAAAAGATCTGTGCTCCTGGGGATTATTTTCCATTGTTGTCATAGCTGGCACACCAGACTGCATCTTACATTCTCTCCATTTTTTAAAAGTGTTTGTGGTCTGAGGCCTGCTACGATGAGCCTAGCTGAAAACCCCTGAAGGTTGCTTTTTATTCAGTGAAACCTGGGCTTTGACTCATAGTCTGCAATTTCAAGATAAGAAAAAGGGTCAGTTGGAGTCCATGAGGGAAAATCCTTTGGATATGTTGTCTAGTATGGTCCTTAAGCTCCCTGTTTTGTCTTGAATTTGCTGTTTGGCATGTTTCCTTTTAAGTGAATAATGCAAAGTATAGACCACCCACCAATAGTCGTTTTAAAAGCATGCCTTTTTTAAAAGTATTCTGACAATTGGAAGAAGGGGAAAGGTTGCAATGACTGTTTTCTTTGCCTTCCCTTTGTCTCTAGGACCAGCCTGACTTTCGTGATTCTGTAAAGGTTTTGTTGGACTTCAACTTCTCTGATCCAGAGAGTGGACCGATCCTGGACAGTGCAATGCCCAACTCGATATATGAATATGTGAGTCGCTACAATGTGGAAAGTGGTCTGGTGTCTTGATCTGATATGTGAATTAGTGCATCAATATATTTCTGTATTTATTTAATTTATAAACTCACATTAAAAATATCAAGGAGGTAGAGTACATAAGATTGTTGTTGTTTAGTCATTTAGTCGTGTCCGACTCTTCATGACCCCATGGACCAGAGCAGGCCAGGCACTCCTGTCTTCCACTTCCTCCTGCAACTTGGTCAAACTCATGTTGGTAGCTTTGAGAACACTGTCCAACCATCTCATCCTGTGTCGTCCCCTTCTCCTTGTGCCCTCAGTCAGGGTCTTTTCCAGGGAGTCTTCTCTTCTCATGAGGTGGCCAAAGTAATGGAGCCTCAGCTTCAGGATCTTACCTTCCAGTGAGCACTCAGGGCTGATTTCCTTCAGAATGGATAGGTTTGTTCTTCTTGCAGTCCATGGGACTCTCGAGAGTCTCCTCCAGCACCATAATTCAAAAGCATCAATTCTTCGGCAATCAGCCTTCTTTATGGTCCAGCTCCCACTTCCATACATCACTACTGGGAAAACCATAGCTTTAACTATATGGACCTTTGTCAGCAAGGTGACAATACAATACAAAATTATGCCATAAGATACCACAAAACAATGCAAAATAATCACAAAACTGACTTGCTCATCTAAAAAAGAAAAGAAAAATAAATGAAGAGGCTTGTCAAGATTAAACATTAAAAAAAGTATGTTCAAGAAACATCTGAGGGGTAAGATTGAGCTAAGATGGAGCAGTAATGTCCCAAATTATTAGTATGCTCTTCAGCAAGAACTTCTAAGGCATAGAGAAACTCATTGCACCGTCCAAAAACTGCCTTGTAAACCACTTTGAGGTTTTATTACAGTCAAGCGACATATAAAGGTTGTGGAATAAATAAATGAATGAATGACTAAACTTCTTGCAGATCCCTTTCACAAAGGATTGTGGAACCAAAGAGAAATGTATTACCGATCTACAGGTGACTGCCAATGCAGCCATAGAAGGAAGCAGGTAACATAGACAATGCTACCTTTTTATATACGCACGTAAAATTATGCTTGTATAGATATCTTATACAACAGCATGGTTGGGTCAATGAAACTATTGTTACAGAAATCATAAGCCAGAACTGTTTTAAAATTGTTTATTAGCTAAAAATGTTTTGTTTTTGGCTGATTAAATTGATGGATTATGCTGAAATGGCAAAATTAACAGGTGTGCTAGGAAACCAAGAAGGGGGGGGGGGAATTATTAAGGAGTGGGGAATATTTGTGGAATGTTTAAAAAATCATGGTATAAAACTAAGTGCATTGGTATGGTTGACTTAATTGTCAGATAATTCAGAAATGGAATAAAGTGGAAAATGCAGTGTTAAAAATTTAGGTAAGAGAAGGAACCACAAAAGGGTGCGAGGGAAGTCTTATATGTATTTGTATTGGAAGTATGTGACTGTAAGATGAGTATTTGTAAATTCTTGAAAACTGAAAATAAAATTCATTTTAAAAAAATGTTTTGTTTATTTTTCAGTTCATCGCCATTCATCATCAGGTCAAGCAATCTAAAGTTCTGGGTCCGGATGCTTGTTAAGAATAAAAAAGACAGTGCTTATAATACCAGAGTCATTGTTCAGTATTCTCCAAATATTATTTTTGCTGGGATTGAGGTACATGCTTTAGTTTTTTTTTTATTAAAGAAGAGAAATAATTCTCTTGTCTTGTTGTGAACTAGTAGAGCCAGCTTATCTGTTTGATGGAATTTATATGTATAATAATTCAGGTTAGAGAGCCAGGGATTCCTATGCAATTGTTGATTTTTCCTATAGGTAGATATTGGTACTTTGCTCTGCAAACAGTACTAAAGAAAAATATGTGTGGTGTAAGAAAGACACATATAACTGTATATTATTGTGTTAGAGCCAACATGATGTAGTTCAGGGGCAGGGAACTCATGCCCCTCCAGATGTTGGTCTCCAACACCCATCAGTCCCTAGCCAGCACAGTCAATGTTCAGGGATTATGGGAGTTGTAATCCAACCACTTCTGAAGGGACCTAAGTTTCCCAGCTCTGTTGTAGTGGCTTGAGTGTTGGACTTGGGCTGGGTTCAAATCCCTGTTCATGCATGAAGTTGACTTAAGTCAGTGTCTCTCAGCCCAGTTCACACAGTGTTGCTGAAGATACCTCTTCACAATGAACTCCTAAGAAGAAAAAGGTGGCATGCAAATATGGCTGTTACAGCTTTCTTTGGGGGTATATTACTGAATTTATGGGACGCGGATGGCGCTCTGGTCTAAACCACTGAGCCTAGGACTTGCCGATCAGAAGGTCGCGGTTCCAGTCCCCGCGACGGGGTGAGCTCCCATTGCTCGGTCCCTGCTCCTGCCAACCTAGCAGTTCGAAAGCACGTCAAAGTGCAAGTAAATAAATAGGTACCGCTCCAGCGGGAAGATAAACAGCGTTTCCGTGCACTGCTCTAGTTTCGCCAGAAGCGGCTTATTCATGCTGGCCACATGACCCAGAAAAACTGTCTGCAGACAAACACCGGCTCCCTCAGCCAGTAAAGCGAGATGAGCGCCGCAACTTCAGAGTCGTTCATGACTGGACTTAACTGTCAGGGGTCCTTTACCTTTTTTAAAAAAAAAAAAAAACAACACCTGAATTTATATCTTCAGATTTTGCAGGTTTTTTTGAAAAATAAATCAGAAATAACTCACATTACATCAAGGTGAAATAATTTCTGTCATTTTATGTGCAGAAAATATCAAAAGATAGCTGTGAATCTGGGCCTAATATCACTTGCAAAGTGGGCTACCCCTTCCTAACACCTGGAGAGGAGGTAAGTTGTTGTGAATGGGCTGTTTTGGTTAATTATATTTTTTTTATGTCAGGCTCCTTTTGAGCAAAAGCTTGCTAATGTGTTATTAATGAAAAATGTGTATGTCCCAGTCTTCATGCCCCACCATTGGCAGCTAATGACATTTAAAACACCATAATGTGAAAACAAATACCATAGATCAAACATTCAATAACAGTACAGAGGCTGAATTCTGACCCACCTAAAGACTTGAGTAAATAGAAATGCTTTCTATTTTACTTTTTATTCATACAAGTAATAAATACAGGAAAATGACACTTTTCAGTGGTGAAAAGGGCTGTAGATCTGTGGTAGAGCATATGTGTTACAAGCAAAAGGACCTTCACTGCCACGCTGTGAGCAGAATCCTGCTCTCTAGTGCATGTTTAAGAGAATCTATGGTGATTCTTGAGCCACTTTCCCTATCCTATTTATCACCTATTTTCATACCACCAAAACACTGGATTGGAATTTCCACTCTACTTTTAATTGTATACTGGGAGACTGATCGAATTTGTGTGCCTTTAGTATTGCTGCTTGCTAACCACCACAATTTTTCTCTCCCGGTTACTTTGAGTGGCACCCATGAACTGTGAAGCATACATATGGGACACAGGAAGTGTTTTCACAACAGGGCTGAAGAAATAGCGTGTGATGTTTGCCTTGGACATTGCTTTGAAGCTCTGACTGTGCCAGAATTTGAATCCTAGGAGCATGGGGTACATGGGAATATATAAACAGTAGCTTCAGGAGTGATCCTAGTATCTGACGGCACCATCCTGCAGCCAGCATATTTATTTATTGTTTAATCCCTAAGTCAGAAAGGGTCCTGTTGCAGAAGTCAGAGGACCTTATAGTCTTTGCCTTGGGATCTTCTTAGTCTCAGCAGCTGCCCTTGCAACTTTTGTACAACGGAAGAGTCTCGTTTCTGCAGATGGACAAAGTTTATGCAAAAGATCCCTTCATTCAGCGCTTCCGCTGAAGACCAGAGATCTTATTTCAGTGTATGTAGGAGGAAAAATGCACTTTGGCCTACATGCGCACACTACAAACTTTTCTTGCATAAACTACTTCCCGGGAGAGAACGTTAGCAAGGCTTAGGTCACATCATTTATCCTGTGCAGAGGACATAAACCAAGCCCATTCGTCCAACCAGTGGAAATCATATCCAGTGATTTCTCTTCATTAGGCCTTGCTGACATACTTCGAAACTTATCTTCACTGCAGTAATGGCTAGAAAACAGCCAGTATGGATTTGAAAATGAATCCCTAAGGCAGGAATGGGAAGTCACAGGCCTGTGGGCTGCATTCAGCACTTGAGAACCTCCCCATGGCACACACTCTCCAAAGCCACACCCTTCACAAATTGCCAGCATGGGGGCCCAAACAGTTTCAGGATCCTAGCAATGTGGGTCAGGGAGCTGCATTCATTTCAAATCAGATCACTCAGAGATCAGGTCTGGTAAACACTGAGACCCTGTGTTTCTGTATTCCGCCTGAGGGTCTAACAGATGACCAATTAGAATCCTTCAGCATGTCATCTTTTTTGCTTTGGGGGCACAAGAAAACCTGAATTCAAAGATTATAGCACACTGTATTGGCCATATGCAATAACAGGGGTACGTTCTTAAGGTGTGAAAATACAGTCTGAAAAGGAGATTTGAGTAGGAGGTGAAACTACCTATTACTGTTGCTAATAGGATTTCTCACCTGCCCTCAGGTCCCAGGGCGAGTTACAACAATACTAAAATGCAGTATTTAAATCAGTAGGGTAGTTCACAAAATATGTATCCCTCTGGTGTCAAAGGTAAAGAGGCGCATCTTCAGCATATGACAAAAACTAAGCAATGAAGGTGTCGGGTGCACCTATGTGAGGAGGGGATCCCACAGAGTTGCCACAGAGGAAGTTATTTCCAGAGCACAATGAGGCTCTATTGATCTGAACACCCCAGACGGTCTCCACGGAAGGAGTCAGTCTTTCGGGTATTTGGGGCCTCAGTCATGTAGGGCTTTAAAAAGCCATGTGAACACAGGTGAATGCAGCTAGATCATGGAAGTTCTGGAACCCCAGCCAGCAATCTAGCTGTTGTGTTTTTGACCAGACAAAAATACATAGGGCGTAATGCAGTCTAGAAGTTACCAGAGCATGGAATAATACAGTGGCCAAGTCACCTCTGTCCAAAACAGGCCATAGCTAGAAACAGACACTCCTGAGCCTCCAATGACAATGGTGGAGCCAGGATCAAAATTACAATCCAAGAAAGCCCTGACCAGTCCACCAAAGCCTCTGCTATAAGTCTAAAAGCACTAAGAATTAAAGTGCTCAGTGTGTTAAAATGTTACATTTATCTGATTTTCTTCACCCTGGTTATCTGGAAAGGCTCTGAGGCTGAGGCTGGCAGCAGCTCTACTCTGGTGACCTCAAATATTCAGCTTTTATATTAGCCATGGAACTCATTGCTCTGTTTTTAAAAGTGAAATTCTACACTTTGCCAAGGCTTTTAATAACCTTACAAAAACAACTTGTGTGGAATTTCATTTTATTCCCAGTTCCTCATTTTGTGACCTGGCTCTGTTCTCTTGACACTAAATTGGCTGACGGCAAACTTTCCCACAACTTCTTCTCCAGGGACTTAAAGGCAACACGATTAAACAATTGCAGTGTCTCTGTGCATTGTTTGCGAAATACTTTTTAACGGCCCCGATTATGCTGTGGTAATTCAGAGTCAATGTGAGGGAGATAATAGGTTGTATCCATGCTGCAAGAATGGAAAATAGGCTGCCAATTGCCACCGGCCTCTGTATAGATCCAAAAGTCTCTCCAGGTGGTTGCAGGAGAACTACCAAATGTTGTGGACCGTTAACTTATGGAGCAGCAGTGCGAGAGGGGAATTGTTGAAACTGGGCACCTGTGTGGTATCAGGCAGTTCTTTGCAAGACACAGCCTATGATGTTTGGAGGGTTCCCCCCACCAACCCTCTGGATATTCTTTCCAACTGATAAAGGGGGCTCCGGGGGGAGAAGGGAAAAAGCCATTGTGAGCTGCCTTCCAGGACAGATAAAAGAAATCACGACTTCACAGGTTGCATGGGTAAGCTATGCTCCCACGCCCACCGGAGCCAGGGGTGACCACCAACTTGGATGGCTTTAAAAGAGAATTCAACAAATTCACAGAGGATAAGGCTATCAGTGGCTGCTACACATGATGGCTATGCTCTGTCTCCACAGTTGAAAGCAATGTGCTTCTGAATACCAGTAAACTGGAAACTGCAGGAGAGCAGAGGGCTCTTGGGCTCAAGGTCCTGCTTGAGGGTCGGCCATGGCATCTGGGTGGCCACTGGAAGGACAGGACGCTAGGCCATTGACCAGGTCCAGCAGGCTCTTTTTATGTTCTTAGGTTCACTCCTGCAATCTTCGGTACAACTCGCTATGCAGTGGTACCTCTGGATGCGAACAGGATCTGTTCCTGAGCCCCGTTCACATCCTGAAGCGAACACAACCCGCATCTGCGCGTTTAGTGATTCGCCACTTCTGCGCATGCACATGACGTCATTTTGAGTGTCTGCACATGTGCGAGTGGCGAAACCTGGAAGTAACACATTCCGTTACTGCCGGGTCGCCGCGGAGCACAACCCGAAAGCGCTCAACCTGAAGCATATTTAACCTGAGGTATGACTGTATAAAATTGGAACCAGTGTTTCGAGTTAAGATATTGTACTGACTGAAAATACAGCACAACATTATGCTAGAGTAATTTTCCTTCCCCTCCCTCTCTCTCTCTGTAGGTGGGAAGGTGGTAGAGTAAGGTTACCAGATTTTTTTCAATGATTCCGGGGACACTTTTCAACTTCAATGGATTTTGTATGGGGACTGATTTGTAAATCTGGGGACTGTCCCCGAGAAATGGGGACATCTGGTAACCTTATGGTAGAGGAGAGGGGGGGCACTCCAATTAGGAACAAATGAAATGGATATTTCCTCCGTTGAGGTCTTTAACACTGTTTTAGATTTTAAAATACTACTGGAAAGGTCTAGACATGCATCTGTAGTTGAGAGTCACATTTTCTTTGGAGTTTGTGTCCCTCCTTTCAGACCAGCACCCAATTTTAAATGATCAGAATTTGCGGCTGTATCTCCTGTCTCCAATCTTGTCATTTACAGTCATACCTTGAGTTATGTTTGCTTCATGTTGAGTTTTTTCAGGTTACGAACACGGCAAACCCAAAAGTGTTTACTTCCAAGTTCACCACTTCACGCATGCACAGGAGCGCTCTATCGTGTCACGTGCACGCGCAGAAGTGGTCTCTACTTACGGACTTTTCGGGGTGAGAACAGCACCCCGGAACGGATCTCGTCCATAAGTAGAGGTACCACTGTAGTTCCACTAATTTACCGTTCTGTGTGTCTGCACATAGGACACCTGATTTATTAATATTTTTTATTTCTTAAATTTCTATACCGCTTTATATTTTTAATAAAAATCTCAAAGCAGTTTACAGCATATTAAAACAATAAAACAATAGCCGGGCAATGTTGCTCTGGCCTCATGAGGAGCCTCTTTAGAAGGGCTGGTGAGTCTGGGCCTTGGAAAGGTGGAAAGGGCCTTGCGGACCTTCACACTCACAGCCGGGCAATGTTCCTCCGGCCTCATGAGGAGCCTCTCTTGTAGAGCTGATGAGTCTGGATCCCGCCCCCTAGGCCAGGTGGGGCCATTTTTAGGTGCTATTTTCATCCTGTCTTCTGTCATGGAACCCAAGGCATTGTGCATGGAGTTACAAGGCAGTCATCCATCCACATAATCACCGAACCCAGATCTGCTTAGCATTAGCAAGGTGGTAGTCTCATGTGCTTTCAGCCCATACTCTGGGGAGTGGCTATAAACTGCATTCTATTTCTATTAACATTATTTTACAATTTAGACATTTTGTTTCAAATAATTGTGAACACCATTAATTCAATGCACTTTTCCTTTAGATCTTCTTCGATATAGCATTCCAATTCAATGTTTCTTCGCTTCTGGAAAATACCGTGATTCAGTTTTCTGTCACCAGGTTAGTAATGTAATGTATTGTTAATCTCCCCACCAATGCCCCATTTTGCTTCCTAGGCTACTAAGTGAGATACCATTTCCATTTCCATATGAATGTTTATGAAAGCCCCATTTATAAACTGACAGTAGCTGTTTATTACATGGATGGTAACAAATCAAGTAGGTTAAAGAAATAGATTCCGGCTAAATATTAGGAAGAACTTTCTGACGGAAAGAGCTGTTCAGTGATTGAATGGACTACCTCAGAAGGTGATGGACTCCTCTTCAGAGGTTGGGTGGCTTTCTGAAAGGACTCTTTAGTTGTGATTCCTGCATTGCAGTGAATTGGACCAAATGATCCCTGATATTCCTTCCAACTCTACAATTCTATGTGTCTGTATTCTTGAGGTACAAGTGCATCTGGTTTCATAGCTGCCCCTTGGCAAAGTGTTCAGAAAACTGATTTATACTTTAATATAATTTAATGTCTCAGTCAAGTTGAGCCCTGTGGTTCAAACAACTGCTCAGCTGTAATCATTTTATTTCCTGATGTAATATTGGTTGTTGCCAGAAATTCCAGAGAAGAAAATTATTGGGTAGTAGGACAATTCTATGTCTTCAGCAGTTTCTTACCTGAATGTGGAGCTTAGTCCAATATAACTTATTTTTGGACACATATCTCATTTTATGCTGAAAAGTGCTGCAGCTTAAAGCAACAGACCAATAGATGTGTTAATCCACAACAGCAAGCATTTCAATTTAGCAAAATCTGACCCACCTGTAGTGCATGAATTTCATATTTGATCTTAATTTTTCGTTTCAGTGACAGTGAAGAACACGAAGAGACCCTCGCGGATAACAGAGGAAGTATTGCCATACCAGTCAAATATGAAAGTGGATTAATATTTAAAAGGTACCTCTATATATTTTGTCAGAGCAAAATTGTCCTACAGCGCAATTCTATACATATTACTCAGAAGTATCATCAGGGTTTGCTGTCATGTGGGTATAGGATTACAGTCTGGTGGTATAATTTTATGTAATTTTACTTAGACATAACTCCCACAAGACTTACTAGGGATGTCACAAGCATTGTTTTCTGTCCCACCCTACATTGGTCACATGCAGCACTTTTTTCATTCTGCTGCAGTTCATCTGACAAAAACTATATTATTCTACTTGGTGTCTGTAAGTTACATCATTTATGTAATTAATTACATACGTTGCTATGTCATTACATGATTCCACCACATAAGTTTCAATGCAAAGGAAACACAATGCAAATACTGTACACATCAAACTGAAAGCAAATACAGCAAATGCCAATCATATTTGGTGATCTGAATTGTAGTCTAGACATGGAACAGATAAGGGAACATCGACAATTTCTGCTCCCATTTCTGTTTTCAGCTGAATTCTTGGACAACCTTACTTCCTAATAACCATGTTTAGGATTTCAGCCTTAGAGATAGCTTCACCTGAAACAAAAAGGCAAATATTCTATCCCACATAAGATGTAAGAAAAGCCCTGCTGGATCAGACCAAAAGCTGATCTAGTCCAGAAATTTCTTCCCACAGTAGCCAACCAGATGCTTATGGGAAGCCCTCTCCATATTTTAATTATTTATTACCTGTATTTCACCCTAGCGTCCCAGGGCAGGTAACAACATTAAAACAAAATATTAAAAACAGTTTAGAACAATTTACAGTTGCAGAAATAAGGTGAGGCCTAAAAATATATATCTCAAGGGTCAAAAGCCAGGATTAAGAGGTGCATCTATTCTCCATGTTCACTAGAAGCTGTATTTGACATCTATGGCCGTTAGTGAAAGAGCATGATTTTTGTTTAATTACTGCATGGTTTTCTCATCATCAGCACCAGCCTCTATCTAAAAACATGGGTATATTGAACACTGATCTACCTTTTGATTATGTTGTTGTTGTTGTTTAGTCATTTAGTGGTGTCCGACGCTTCGTGACCCCATGGACCAGAGCACGCCAGGCACTCCTGCTTCATTATGTTATGTTACTGTACTGGTGTATGTGGGATATTTTGAAAACTCTAAATAGCAATATACATTTTTGTTTTGTTTCTTTTTCAGAGAACCCAGTTCATTTCACATCATTATTGCTGCAAATGATACTTTCCCTAAATATATTAATTCCACTGAGAACATCGGAGATGAAATTAACATAAACTACATGGTAAGAAAAAGCCTGCAACATTTACTGGTTGCTGTTCTCTCTCTCTCTCTCTCTCTCTCTCTCTCTCTCTCTCTCTGTGTGTGTGTGTGTGTGTGTGTAAAAGCGAAATTTTGCCTATGTAAATTTCCCCTAGCCTCTGATGGTTGAAAAACAGGTTGTGGTGATCAACTTTATAATTGTCAAAATGTGGGTTTTGTTTCATACACTGTTTTTATTGTTTCATATACTGTTTTGAACTATATCACTTGTGTTTTGTAACCCACTCTTAGGCACCTTAGACTGAAGAGCCATTTTCGATTTCAGTCAGAGTGTTGGCATGGGGTGAAAGAGATTCAGTGGGAGGCAAGAGTGATAGCAAAGTCAAATCCTCACTCATGAATATATTCAAAATTTAATTGCAAACAGAGCCAAAAGTAAGATAATTAGTCTCCACTTACATTTTAAATGGATACATCCATACATTTCAAGACCATTTGTCCTGGTTACATATTTGTACCTCTGTGTAATAATCCAGGAGTAGCATATTCAGCCAGAAAAAAGAGCTGAGATACTTCTTGGCACATCTTTCTTAGCCATTTATTTATCAAAAAGTATGACAGCTGTTCTTCTTTATAATTTACCCTTTTATGCCATTTAATTTACCATTTATGAAATTATATAATTTATACAGAGTATACTATGATCTGATGCTGGCTTTGGGATTGCAAGAACCAATAATATCCTATGGGCAGGTGCCAAACCATAGCTAGTATTCTGTATTCTGCACATTCAATAGGCATTACCCCCCCCCCCCCAGCTTATAGTTCAAAGAGGTCTGGAGTAGGATGGTGCTGGATATTGATGAGGTCCTTAGCACTGAATGAATGGACTAATCAAAGTGAAACTTCCATCCTTTTGTCCATAGATTGAAAAAGGTGACCATTTTCCAATGCCGCCACTTACACTGCAAATCTTATATCCTAACCTGACTTCAGTCGAAAACTATATCCTCTACCTGACCGCGATATCTTTCTCAGAGGTAAGTTAGTTATATGCAAACAGCATTGCCCAGTAATTGGAAGTTAAACTTCTTATCTGCATTGTGTGGATTTAATATTGTGAATGACAAGAAGTTCCATGTCTCTTTCCTGGGATTTTTCTAAATGGAAAATGGAAAACCATCATCTTTAATATTTATTGCAAAACGCTTAGAAGTTTTTGCTACAATCAAGTGGCATATAAATTTTGGTAAATGAAATTAAATAAAAAACTTCTAGAAAGTTTAAGGGATAAGAATAGAACAGTCTGCTCTGTTCAGATTAGAAACCAGAAAATCCATGATGTCGTATCCAGCTTTGGACCAAATACTGTATTGTGGTCTGGGCAAGAAATTTCTTTGTACATGTCCAAGCTCACTTGGGCATGTAGAACTATTTGTGCTCTGCTTTAGTTATAACAAAATGTAGAATAGTGATTAAAAATAATCTACCTTGTTTGCTGTACCCATTTCTATTTATTGTGATATATTTTTCTTAGCACTGGGCTATTCTGTTCTTTCTGTTTAAAATAATTTTGCTTTTTAAATTACTATTTTCTGATCCTTTATACAGCTTATAACAACTGCAGAAACATAAGCCAACTTATTAGTGAAATTAACTTAAACATGGTTAAAACTGTCTTGGACTGCCAATAATATTTGTTTCGTGGTTGCTTTCTCCGCTAACAGAATGTAAACTGCAATTCCAGCCACTCCACAAATCCTTTGAGAATTGGTGGTGACCCTCCCTTCGAGACATCAGGAATAAGACACCCTCTAAAGGATCCAAAAATAGTACGTTTTTCTGAATGTCTGTCTGCTTGGGGAGGCTTAAACTGAATATTATCACAGACATGACAAGTTTCAGTTTGGGTTATGTTAGGAAACATTTCCCTGTCATTGTTACCTGTAATCATAATCTTATTTTTTTAGTCTTTGCTGAGAATAGTATGCACAGGAGTAAGAAATGCATAATAAGGAGAAGCAGGTTAGTGGGAGGGGCAGGAGGGGGGCGGGTGAGATGGTAGGGAGGTATGTACAGTGCAAATGTACATAGAGCCAATCCAGCTCTCCTGCTGGTGCATTTGCACCATGCGGACCTCACCATTGCCTTGCCGCTTCCAATAACTCGTACCTACGGGACCACTTCTCCCGGTATGCCCCACAGAGGCCCTTAAGGTCCATAAATAGCAATACTCTAGAAGTCCCGGGCCCTAAGGAAGTCAGATTAGCCTCAACCAGGGCCAGGGCCTTTTCAACACTGGCTCCGGCCTGGTGGAACGCTCTGTCTCATGAGACCAGGGCCCTACAGGATCTGATTTCTTTCCGCAGGGCCTGTAAGACAGAGCTGTTCCGCCTGGCCTCTGGCTTGGAATCAGCCTGATCCCCTCCCCCTCTTTCCTTTTCCTTCTGTGATGGAACCCCTATTTCGGGACTTCCCTGGCTTTTTTCTGGCCCACGTAGGACCAGTCTGGATAGTTGGCCTTGGTGAAGATTTGACGTTTTCTCCCCCAAAACAGTTTTTGATCTGGGCTTCCACTGAAATGGGGCTGCATTTTAAGGTGTATTTTAATCCTGTTTTTAAGTTGTTTTTTAATCAATTGTTTTTATACTTGATGTTAGCCACCCTGAGCCCAGTCTTGGCCGGGGAGGGCGAGGTATAAATAAATAAATAGGCAAAAGCTACTCACCTGCCTGAAAACAAGCACAGTGGCTCTGCTCCATCCAGTAAGCCACTTCTGATAACCAGCACATGCAATTACAATAGCCCCACTGACAGACGTTTTCACCTTATTTAGATATGGTGAGCATATACTCTTAGGAGTATAATTTTGAGTTTTGAGGGCCTTTATAGCTTTTTGGCTCTGAGTTTCCTCCATCTTTCCATTGCAGTGAACAGAAATACGCACTGATTATTTTTTCCATTATTTTATGAGTCAGAAATATGCGTACTGGCTTAAGTTGCTCTCTGTCTCAGAGTCTATGGGACCCTTTTTCACCACATACCCTACATGACTGCCACTCTATGCATTTCAATAGAAATAATATATAATAATAGATGTTGAGTGACATTTTTTTCCGTGGGGTGACAGTCAGAAAATGGCTGTCAGGATATCTGAAGTAAGGCTATTTGGGGCAGTCATGTTTGGCAGAGGTTTAATTAATAATGTCTGTCTATGATCCCTCAAACAGAACTGTGATTTTTATCGCTGTGAATCTATTAACTGTACGGTGGCTCCATCGAATATAACTCATGTGAACATTTCATTCCGAATCTGGAAACGTACCTTTAAAAAGGTAAGTGAACCGCCAACTTTGTTACAGTCGTAAGTCCAAAACGGTGTTATGCCACTGTCACAGTTCTATATGTAGGTATAATTGCCCAATGTATCTATTAGGGTTGCGCACTGGATTTGGCCAAGGCCTGAGTCCACAGCCGAAACAGCTCTACCTAATTTGGGTGTCAGCTGCAGTGCCGGATTTATGTATAAGCTAAACAAGCTATAGCTTAGGGCCCCACTTTCTTGGAGGCCCCCCCAAAATTGTGGTTTTTATGTTGATCTTTTCTGTGAACTGCCCTGAGGCCTCTGGGTATAGGGCAGTTTATAAAATCAATAAATAATAATAATAGTAGATATTGTTTTGTTGTTGTTTAGTCGTTTAATCGTGTCCGACTCTTCGTGACCCCATGGACCAGAGCACGCCAGGCACTCCTGTCTTCCACTGCCTCCTGCAGTTTAGTCAAACTCATGCTGATAGCTTCGAGAACACTGACCAACCATCTCGTCCTCTGTCGTCCCCTTCTCCTTGTGTCCTCAATCTTTCCCAACATCAGGGTCTTTTCCAGGGAGTCTTCTCTTCTCATGAGGTGACCAAAGTATTGGAGCCTCAGCTTCAGGATCTGTCCTTCCAGTGAGCACTCAGGGCTGATTTCCTTAAGAATGGATAGGTTTGATCTTCTTGCAGTCCATGGGACTCTCAAGAGTCTCCTCCAGCACCATAATTCAAAAGCATCAATTCTTCGGCGATCAGCCTTCTTTATGGTCCAGCTCTCACTTCCATACATCACTACTGGGAAAACCATAGCTTTGACTATACGGACCTTTGTTAGCAAGGTGTTGTCTCTACTTTTTAAGATGCTGTCTAGGTTTGTCATTGCTTTTCTCCCAAGAAGCAGACGTCTTTTAATTTCGTGGCTGCTGTCACCATCTGTAGTGATCATGGAGCCCAAGAAAGTAAAATCTCTCACTGCCACACCCCATTATACATCACTCATGCTGCAGTTAGCTTTATGGGAGAAAGGTATCATTGGAGCATACCGGGATGTTCATTGGGATCACAGCTGTGTGAGAAAGGGTCAACCATCAGTACAGTCCCAGTGAAAATTTCCCACCCTCTATCCTGGTGCCTATGATTGAATAAAATAAATACACTGTTGTAGTTCTGGTGGCAGTGGAGGGGAACAGCTGGGGGCAAGTGTTACAAAAAGGCACATAACTGAAGGAACCACTAACTTGCTCCTTTATTTCCCACAGTAAGGAAGAGGAGCTGTTCAACAAGACAAGAAGCAAAGTGCCAAGGCAATCTCAGCGAGACAGCTGACAGTGGCAATGAATGTCATAAATCAAGGGTGGCCAACTTTTATCAGACAGAGGGTCAACACATGGCAAAGTTCTGTGCCAGAGTGCCAGAGACCAGACAGTGGGTGGGATAAGAACTGTAGTTCTCAGACCACCTCTCAAGCAGGTTTTCCACCTGCTGTTCTACACAGTTTTAAACAATTTAAGCAGAAATCATACTCTGTTCTGATTCATCTCTGGAAACCGATGCTTCCTCAAACTGCTTTTCTTCTGCTTTATTCTAGGCAAATCTTCATAGTGCAGAGGTCAACGTAAGAGCATTACTTAGGAGTGGAAACTCATTACTAATATTGAAAAAAGAAAATGAAAGAATAGAGGTAAGTCCCATCAGACTCTTGCAAACATTGGAAGCTCAATCCACAAACCAGTTAAGGAAGGGGGAAAGGCTGCCATCCTAACCTTATGAATTATGCCATAAGGCTCACTGAATTTACTTCTAAGTAAACATGCAGACTGGCTGCTCATTTCTTCAGAAATATTTGTCCAGATTCACAACTACAATCAAATGGAAAGGTAGTAAAAACATTCTGTTCATTGATTTTCACATGATGTGGAAAATTAGCCACCTAATTTCTTCTCTGCCACTGCACTCTTAATTAAATTAGTGCATAATGAGGGTGCTTATTTTTAACATTCTCAGCTTTGCAGCACAATTCTCTGCATATTTATCCAAAAGTAAGTCCAATGGGGTTTTCTCCCAAATAAACACTTACTTCTGAGTAAACATGCCTGTGGTTGCATCACACAACAGCTGCTCAGATCTCTTGGGATGCAGTTCTTTACAAAGTTTATCGGAAGGAAGTCTCATTAAATGTATTTGGATTCACTTCTGAGTTAGCATGTATAGGATTGTGCTCCTAGTATGCCTTGGTTGCGAATTCAGTCTGAAGTGATTGGTAATTACATTTCATTGACTTCAGTAGTACTTGTGTACACAAAACCTTGAGATCAATTGCAGTTGTTTTTATTTCAAAACACTTTTTGGGACAGCACTAATTTGCACAGGTAAATAGTAGAAGCAAAACTCTCACACAGCTTTCCCCTGGATATTATCCCACGTAATAGGCCTCTTTTCCCCCTTCACTTGCTTTTGTGTATTTGCATGAAAACTTCAAAATTAAATACAACTAAAAGTTTGTGTGTGTGTTAAGACACAGTTAAATACAGATTAGATTACACCTAGACCCTTGTTCTGTCATTACTGAAATACTGATTTATTTGTGTGTATATTTTCAATTTTCAGACCATTATTAAAATTTCCAAAGAGCTTCTTCCTGGTCATGTGCCACTATGGGTTATTCTGCTGAGCGTTTTTGCTGGACTTTTGATTCTTACACTGCTTATATTTGCATTATGGAAGGTATGGTATATGCAGTGTTTGTTCCATATTTGAGTTTAGTGTTTCAGAATTATTCTCCCCTCAGTGAAATTCAGAACAAGGTGATCAGTATTAAAGCAAAATCTAATTGCTCCCTACATATTATCTTACTGATAAAGGCTGCCTTGTGCCTCTATTGTTGCAGCAGCAATATCATATGAAGGAATAATGATCTCAGTTCCCCAAATGTCGGTTCTTATACAGCCAAAATGGCACCATCCATGCATAAGGAGGGAGGTGTTAGCGGACTTCAACAAACCTGAAGTTTTAGAGAAGTTAAAAAACATATTTTAAGGGGGGGGACCCCTAAAGGGTGAGGAGGGCTCCTGAAACAGAATGCTGACAACAGCTACAGCTACAGAATGCTGACTAAATGTTACTCATACTCAGAACTGATTTCTAGCATTGAATATCATCACCCATAGTACATGAAGTGGTATCTGGTGACTTCCATTGCAGGAAGCATCTGGGTGGCATTAAGCATTTGACCACAAGTGGGAGCCCTTGTCAAAGCCAAAGAAAGAAAGAAAAGGAAATAACACAAAGCAGGTTTAATATGTATACAGTGGTACCTCGGTTTAAGAACAGTCCTGTTTACGAACAATTCAGTTTACGAACTCCGCAAAACCGGAAGTAGTGTCCCGGTTTGAGAACTTTACCTCAGTCTAAGAACGAAATCCAAACGGTGGAAGAGCACCGGCAGCGGGAGGCCTCATTAGGGAAAGCACACCTTGGTTTAAGAACGGTTTCGGTTTAAGAACAGACTTCCGGAACGGATTAAACTGAGGTACCACTGTACACAATTTGAATCAAGTATCAGCGTCTTGGGAGTTGCACAATGATCGTCTTAATTCAAGTCTTTCTGTTCTTTGCGTGACTGAGTGTCCTATTTCTGATGTTTTATAACAACTAATCAGTTATTCCAAACTGATTTTTGATGGCAAAACCTTTCTTGACAGAGAAGTGTATGTTAGGTTGGCCTTAAATACAAACGGAAATGAATTTCTTCCCCATCCCTGTACATCCTTGCAAGTTTTCAAAGCTGGATTAAAATGTTGTTACTACTTTCCTTTCAGGCTGGGTTTTTCAACAGGCCTTTAAGGAAGAAAATGGAGAAATAGAGAACCCTCCAGAAGAAAACTAGGAATTTTACAAGGACTTGTCCTCAGGTCTTCCTCAGAAATGTGACTGTAAAACACTGACTTGGAGCAATCTAGGCGGTCACAAAAGTTTTCTTGAACACTAACAGAAAGTGCCTAACACTAAATACACACACACACACACACAAACACATGAAGCCAACAAATCAATGATAGAAAAGGGCACACAGCACATGTGCGTCTAAGGAGACTTTGGGCTTCTGCATCTCAAGCAACCCATTTCCATGGGGCATGCAGACTCCTTTTAAAACCCAGGAGAGCTTTAAAAGCAATTTGGGATATGGCCAGAATGGAGAGTGGTCTACAGAGGAAAGGAAACAACAGTGGAATTGTGGGTTGGGACCAACTGGCTGAAGGTAACTTAGCTTAGCTCTGCAGCTCTGTAGATCCCAGTCATTTCCTCCTCCCCCTCCCAAAAAAAAATGGTGTTTGCTTTCAGAGCAGCACTGTCACATTTATAGGGCAGTGTGTTCTATTGAACTAAATGGGATGCACTTCCTAATAAGACAGGTTTCCTACCCATCTGGCGTTCTACTTATATTTTGGAATACAGCCACGTTAGCCCCAGACAGCACAGCCATCCTTCCCCAGGCTGAGAGAGAGTATTGGATTTGGGATCAGTCTCTGATACGTACAGCAAACGTTTTGTAAAGTTGCTGTTCTGTTGTTCCAAAAGAGGGGCGAAGGTGCAGAATCATTTCCCATAAGTAAAAGAATTCAAAGCTTGGTACTTCGCTGTAAGCCTGAATTTCAAATCCTGAACATAGCTGTTGGTTTGAGCGGTAAACATTTGCTTCAAAGAATAGCACTCAGAAGGCATCGTTTTGAAAAGGAAAGATTTCCCTGCTCTATTTATGATGAGACACGCAGATGTGTTTTGATCAATTTATTGTATGACCATCAATATATATATATATACAAGTGCAGTGCTGGCTGGTGCTGTCCATTCCTGACGCCGCCCAAATTTTTCATTCATTCACTATTCTACAAAAGGAGGTTTGTGTGCCTAGACAAACTTAGTTTCTGTGGTTTCACTAAGATTTTTGAAAAGATAATCAAATCTGCACACACCTTTTTCAAACATTTAAGAGATGGGGAAATATATAGGGGTGGTTGTGAGCTCTATGGTGCTGGTGGGCATTTAACCCTGGTTGTAATATATTTCCTCCATTAATCTGGCAATTATATTGGGGGTGGGTAGGATGTAGACAATGCTGTTGCTTAAAATAGTGCCAGTCAGTAAAGAGCCACTCATACATGTGGCTTGTAATGAAATATTTGCTTAAATATTTTTTTCCAATTTAACTGGCACATTGGAATTTTGGAAATGTGAGCAAGTATTTCATGGAATGACTAAATATCATTATGTCTATTAGAGGGAGTGGGGTCCAAACCCAAAACTTATCTATGTTGCCCTATTGCTACAAGGTTACAGATCAGCTGTATTAGCATATAACTACATGAAGATTGCAAGTGGCCATAATTGTGACATGTGAGGAATTCACAGCATGAATAATCACACATATTTGTTTGGTACGGCATACATTTCACACTGGAGATTCTGTTGTTTGCCATTTAAGACATTGTCAGAAAAACTCATCAAGAATCCTGTTATTTGCACATAAATTAAAAGGAATGGAAATTCAGATTTAGGATTATACACTAATTCCTACAGGGAAATGCATCACAGTATCAAGCAATTAAAAAGAAACAAGAGTCTAGCGCTACAATGAAGCAAGGTGACCTCCCTTGGTTTTCATTTTTTGCTACTTATGGGTCGAGGAATTATTTAAACAGTAGCTATGTTAAGTGTCTGTCTGAAACACTATTGTGTACACTGTATCTATAGAAATACACTGAAATAGATAGAATGTTTAAAATCCTAATAGAGCACAAAACACAGTGGCCCAAATCCCACTAAATTTAGCCACAGGTGACTGAAAGCACAAGAAGGTTATTTAGATACAACTAACTTGTTCCAATTAGCCGCTTTAAAAAAGGGAAATCCATTCATTTTAATGGAACTCAATTTAAAAGTAAACTTGCTTAGCATCATGGCCTGAAGATTGCACTCAATGGCCCATTTAGTCTAATTTAAGACAGTGAAGCTCTACTGGAGAAAGTTGGCTGCATATTGTTATCTAATATTGTTTAATGCAAGTCTAATTATCTTTCCCCAAATATATCACCTTTCTTCTGCACTATGAAAATGTTTTGCTATACATTCACAATTTGAGTAGCTTGTTGTGTATATAAATGTGGATATTTTAAATGTAAGCTTGGTACATATTGTTTAACTTCAAAAGTTTTATCTCTTTTATGCTACCCTATCTGAATTTTTCACTATTCTTGGTTGGTAGGTTATTCCTCTCCCCAAGAATGAACACGTACACGAGAGCTAGTTCACACATGACAGCAAACCACAGGAACCAGCCTTGCCCCTGTGCACTTCTTCCCATTGTGTTTTCAATTAGTTACTTACTGTTTGGCAATAAATAAATAAAACCTTGCCATTACATCTGATCTAGGAAATAACAGTTTGCACTAATCCTTCAACCTAGGATTGTAGAGCCAACTTCAAACTGGCTTACAATCCTAGTTCAGAAGGAAAGCAGAAACCATGGTTTACCGATCTGGGTGCAGCAGCAAGCTATGGTTTGCACTGAAGTGAGAATTAAGCACAAGGAGACAGGAATAAGGGCAAAAGAATGTGCTAGCTCAAGGTTTATTCCAGTAGTATAAACCTGTTACCATTAAATATATTTGAGTATACACAGAGTTAAATAAATTTTCATTTATTGTTTTAAGTGATTATGTTAAATTGATGTAATGAGTCTGATTCATGCCTTATAGTATCCATTCATTCATGAGTCTGAAGCAAACCATGAGTTCATTCCTGAATGCATACTGTTTGTTTGTGTATGCTGGTTCCTAATACAATTTCACAATCCTGTCTGAAGAAGATGAACAAAGCCCTTTGTTTAGTGAATATAACTTAGCAGAAACCACAGACAGACCCACAACTTGAGACTTCTGAATAATTATGACTGTGGGTTGCCAGTTCTTGAGCAATTCCTCAAGATCAGTCAGCTGTGCACCTGGAAAGATGAGATAGTGAATCTTGACCTCATTCTATTTCACCCTCCTTATGTGTAATTTCTAGTATCGTAATGAACTGGATCCAACCTCACCACACTATCATTCAGTGTCTGTTCCGAAGCAAGTCCCACTGAATTCAATTGGTATTAAATTTCTAGGAATGAAGTATATAGCATTGCAATCCAAATCAGTTGTACCTGTGACCCAATGAAATCAGTGGGACGGTCGTGACTTAATTTTACTGTTTGGATTGCTTCATGTGAATTATTTCATGCAACAACCCTGTCAGGTGTAGGTATTGTTGATGGGGCAGAGAAAGTAATCACCAGGTGGCCTTAGGCAAGCCAGAGGTGAGAGATGTGAACCACAGGAGAGGATATTGCTGTTGCACTCAAGCATAGCCATCTGGTTGGCCACTGTGAGAACAGGACGTTGGATTAGATGGGCCTTGGTCCTGATCCAGCAGGGCTCTTGTGTTCTTATCTTCAACTCTGCTTCTTAACCATAATGCTAGAAGGGACATGACTCAGTGATAGAGAACCTGGTTTGCATGCAAAATATCCCGGGTTCAGTCCCTGGCATCTATACACCCCTGTCTGAAACCCTGGAGAGCTGCTTCCAGTCAGCGCTGAGGATACTGTGGAAGTTGGATCTGTTTAAAGTGACATGATGATGCTTTAAATGTTGAGTGCAGATAGGGCCTCATGCTAGAGTGGAAGAAGAGGAACAGGTACTAATAAGCATTATGACACTGGTGTTGTGCAACTTATGTGAGAAAGCTTATACCCAGAGCAAACTTAGTTGATCTCTAAGGTGCTACTGGACAATGTTTTATTTTTTTTTATTTATTTGAGATAAATAAACACAACACAATTTTGAAGATAGAGAACAGTAGAAAAGAAGAGCTTGCTTCTACACGGTTTTTTGTTTTTATTTTTGGTCTTTCTACATTCTTCTTGGCATTGCTCTATTAAAAAGAAAGAAAACACACTCCAAGTATTTGTGTCATTATATGTATTTGTATTTGTATATGTATATGTATATGTATATGTATATGTATATGTATATGTATATGTATATGAATAAATCCCCTCTTTCATGGAAAATGTGTTTTTCCAGGAACAAAACATTGGTGTTGGAGATTTCCCATAACAGAAGCAGCTTTCTTGATATTTCAAAGTGTATAAATTTGAAAGTGCAACACTAAAAACCTTTTGATCACAGGTGCAGAATATGAAAATGTTGACATAAGTAAAAGGACAAATGATTGTTGTTGCATGTAAGCGTCCAAATTCAAGATGAATCTGTTGCATGAATTTCTAAGTTTCCTTACTAGCACGGATCTAAATGACTCACTGACTTCTCCCACACTGCTTAACAATGTTCCTCAGAAGAAGTTGCAACATTCTGTGTTGATACAGGGTGAGCATGAATGGAGGGGGTGGCCTTATCAGATGAGACGCATATCTTGAATCACTGCATCTCCAGGAAAACATCCTGCCCATTCATGGTGTGCATTTCATCAAGTTCTTGCTGCATGAACCCGATTTTTAGAGGGCAGAGCCATTATGAAAAAAAGTAAATAAAACAAGTGGCTTGTTTCTTAAAAATAAATGTCAGAAATGAAGTCCATTTGGAAAAAAAAAATTCTCTTAGCAAAAAGATGTAACAAAAGTCCACAAAAGGTGTAAGAATGTGTATTTCAAAAAGTGATAGCCAACATTAGATATACCCAGAGGAGACCTGTTAAAATCAATGAATTTAAGTAACTTTATTTCAATGGATCATCGTCCATTGTGATAACATGGTAAAACTGTACCTTTTTTTGTATGGAAATTGTCACTTGAATAAACACTCTTCTCCTTGTTGTAGGTTTCCACTCCTTTTTTGTTCATTCATGAGCTGGTGACATTAAGCCACCAGTGTTATATTTCAAAATATTAATAAGCTCCTTCAACATTTGTTTAAAGATGAGCCAGAAATTATTTTGGCTTTGTGTCTTGAAATAATCCGTAGAGTTTTTCAAACAGAAATTCCATCCTAAAATGAAAAAGGCAAACACAAAACATTTGGTAAGACATAAATGACGCTCGCTTCATAGTGTGCTAAGAGAGTACCCACCCCAACCCAGCTATTTACTATGAGATTTCTATGGCAAGTGTTTCTGAGTATTCTGTTGACCAATGGAATTGTATCAAAGTTAACATTCAGCTAATATGGGCAGGAAAATTTGTTGTTGCTGTTCTTTCTGTTCATCTATTTATATACAATATGGGTTTGCATATGCACCATACATTTAAAGAACTATTACACCACTTGAATAGTCATGGCTCCGCCAAAAGAATTATGGGAGCTGTGGTTTGTTAAGGGTGTTCCAAGTTGTCAAGAAACCCTATTTCCGCTCACAGAGCTACAATTCTCAAAGTTCCCTGGGAAGAGAGGATTGTTAAATCACTCTGGAAATTGCAGCTCTACAAAGGGCACTAGTACTGGTGTGCATATTTCAGGGAACTCTTATTATGGTCTCTAGGGTGCACCTGTCAGAAGAACTTGAGCCATGGACGCAGGTGGTGCTGTGGTCTAAACTGCTGAGTCTCTTGGGCTTGCTGATCAGAAGGTCGGCGGTTCAAATCCCTGTGATGGGGTGAGCTCCTCTTGTTCTGTCCCAGCTCCTGCCAACCCAGCAGTTTGAAAGCATGCTAGTGCAAGTAGATAAATAGGTACCACTGTGGTGGGAAGGTAAACAGCATTACCGTATGCTCTGGTTTCTGTCATGGTGTTCCGTTGTACCAGAAGCAGTTTAGTTATGCTGGCCACATGACCTGGAAAGCTGTCTGTGGACAAACGCTGGTTCCCTCAGCCTGAAAGCAAGATGAGCACCACAACCCCATAGTTGCCTTTGACTGGACTTAACCGTCCAAGGGTCCTTGAACTTTCCCCCCCTTTTTTGTAGCATGTGAGGAGCACTTCTTGTCCTCATTTCTATTGTGTCCCTCTAGGGCAACACTTTCCACCTTCCCAACTGCAGCCCCTTTCAGAAAGAGATGATTTGGCCACGGTACTCCACACTCAGTTTACTTCCAGACTGGATTATTGCAATAGCTCTGTGTGGGACTTCCCTTGAAGACAACTTGGAAACTTCAACTAGTTAAAAATGCAATAGCCAGATTATTAGCTAGGGGTCCATTTAGAACTGACATAATAACCCTTGTTTTAAAGTGCCTGCATTGGTTGCCAGCGCATGTCTGAACCTAATGTAATCCTCACAACACCCCTGAAAATTATAGGCCAGTATAATTATGCCTATAGTGCAGGCCTATAGTGAAAAAGTATGGCTTGGAAGGCCAGCCAGCTTTGTGATGAAGGCAAAATTTCAGCCTTGGGACTTCCAGACTCACATCATAGATCCCGACACTAAGCCAGTTCTCAGACAGAGGAAGGAGCTTCCTTACATCTGTTTAGGGAAGCTTAGGTGACGGATATCTCAAAGGAAACTATGGTACAAAAATGGTCCTCTGCTGGGCGTCTCTTTTGCATGCAGTGGCAAAAGTGGGCATGAGCAGGCAGGTACAGCATACTAGGAAAATTCTGTGGAGAAGTGGTAACAAAAAGCCCACACATTCTTAGTCATCCCTCCGCTCAAGAAGGCACTAATATAATACAATACATTAAGGAATTTTACACGAGTCTTTGCCAACCTGGTGCCCTCCAGGTTGTTGGACTACACCTCCCATCATCCTTGACCATTGGCCCTGCTGGCAAGGGCTGATGGGAGTTGTAGTTCGAAAAGAACCAGGCAGCCCCCTCAGGGTTGTTTTAGACACAGAACCTATTTTTTTAGAGGTTCACTTTGCTTTAGCTGTTATTTTACTGGCTTTAAAATATAGTTGCGCTGAATAGGGTCCTGGCCATCCGCCCTAAAGTTCTGCCCTGGCAGCCGTCCGTTTTCGTCACTTCTGGCCGGCCTGTGAGACGAAAAAGTTGAGCTTTCAGAGGGGGGCGTGCTCGGAGTTCCGAGTTATGAGGCAGGTGAATGAAAAAAGCTCGCGCGTTTGTGGCGGGAGAGCGCGGGCCCTGAGAGACTTTTTGTCTCTGGGCGGCGACGTCGGGCCGCAGGAGGTGTTTGTTGGCAAGGGGAACGGGGAGGGGCTGCCGCCTTCTCTCCCTGGGGGCTCCTTCCACCAGCAGGAGCGTGGCGGGGGTGGCCGGCGGTGGGCGGAGCTGCCCTGCCCTCTCACGACTTCTCGTGGCTCGCGCAGCTCGTTTCACTCGCCTGCCGCGGCCGAGCTGCACCTTGCGCCCTCGCCTCGACCCTCCTCCCCTCTCTTTCTTCTGCTTGGTACAGTCGCCAGCGCGGTCCCCTCTCCGCTGGGAACTATGGGCGCGAGAGGACGCTGCGTGAGCTGCCTGGCTGCGAGGCGCCTGCTGCTGCTGCTGCTGCTCAGCTCAGGTAAGTCGGCGGCTTTCTTGTCGGGCAGGTGGGAACTCGCCCGCTGCAGCAGGGCAGGAGCCTCTGCTGTCGCCTCGGGACGCGCTTCTTCTGCCAAGTCCTGAACTGCAGCGGGATGCGAGGCGCTTGCAAAGCAAGGGCGCCTCTTTGCTTAACCCCCAACCCCAAACAAACCCACCAGCATCGGAAAGAAAAGTCTCATTTTGCGCTCCATTTGTAAATCTCCCCAGGAGGAAAACACAAACAAACCTTCTCTTCTCTGCTGGTGAAAACTCAGGATGCCATTCAGCTAAGTTTTACTTAGAGTAGGCCTATTGAAATTAATGGGATTGACTTTCGGTGGATCTAGAAAACTTAGTCGCACTGCTGTCAATCATGGGGTGTGTGAATGGCGCTTTTAACTCTCTTCTGTTGAAACCTGTGAGACTTGACAGTCTTTTTGCATTTGGGCAGGATCTTCATAGACTATCATAGAATTAGTTACAGGTAGGTAGCTGTGTTCGTCTGCCATAGTCAAAACAAAATTTAAAAAATTCCTTCCAGTAGCACCTTAGAGACCAACTAAGTTTGTTATTGGTATGAGCTTTCGTGTGTACTTAGTTGGTCTCTAAGATGCTACTGGAAGGGATTTTATTTTATCATAGAATTGTAAGTGTTGAAAAGGAACACGAGGGTCATCTAGTCCAACCACCTGAAATGTAGGGATCTTTTGCTCACTGTGGGTCTTGAACCCACGACCCTGCGATTAAGAACTTCATGGTCTGCTGACTGAGTTGTCTTTATAACAACAACAATAACAACGATAAATTGTTGTGGATAATATATAGACCAAGGGTGTAGATGAAGAGGAAGAGATTATAAATCTTGGCAGCCCATGTGGATGCAGGGTTTCTTCTTGGACTGGGGAGACTGATCCCCATTCAGACATGACACTTGCTTGAGGACCTCATTCCAGACACTCTCAGCCTAGGCTACCCTGCAGGGCAGGTGTGAAGATAAAATGGGAAGAGAATTGGGTATGCTGCCTTGGACTCCTTGGGCACAATTATTATTACTAATTTGCTTTTTGTTTTTAAAACAACCCCTCTAGCATTTCTGTACTGGCATTCAACTGTTGAAACCATTTTAGCTCAGTAATTATTACACCATTCTTGCAAGGTAGTCTGGTATGTTTATATCCATATTGCCATGTGATCCTTAATGTGTTACCTCAGGAGTAAGCCACCCATGAGACTTACACCCAGATAAGCATGTAGGATTGAGGTCCTAGTGAATTAATGGCTAAAGTGAAATTTTAAACAGGGACTTCATGGCTCATACTCTTAGCCACTACAGCAAACCAACTCTTATCTCCAGTTGATGGCCAAAAGTCTGGAATCAACCCTGCAAGGGGATGCCAGGGATTGAATCTGGGCAATGCAGATGCTCCACCACTGAGCTACAGCTCTTCCCTAAGAAACAATAAAGCAACCCTTTGGTTATACTACTGAGAGCTAGATGAAGTGGTGTTGTTGCTTTTGACTTTGACATGTATGACTAGGCTTGCTTGCACCACTTGTCTAGACAGCAGACTCTGGGGTGTTCCTTCAGCTTGTGTTCCTCACCTCCTCGCACAGCAGCATTCAGCAGGGCAGTGATGCTTGCCTGACCTCCTGTCACCAGTGCTGCTGCAGCACACCAGGAGGCCCAAGAGTAGGGCTGAGACAATGGTGAGGGCAGCACAGTGTGAATGCACTGGCAGAGGCAATCCAGCACCCCCAGCAGTACATTTGTACCACGCTGACCTCACTGCCGACTCACTTCTCATCCTTTTGCTCCAGATACACCACAGTGTTGGGAGGTATGTAAGCACTTCCGCCATGCCAACTGCTGCTGGTTTAACATCTAGAAGTCTCACAATCCCCTGTAGCCAATCATGGTGGGGAAGAGGCACTCTGCACAGGCTCAAAAAGATTCCTGTCCTTACTGTTATTTCATATTTTCTGGCCTGGAATAGGAGTTCATGTTGTAAAATGTCAACAACAACAAAGCTGGGAGTGATGGAGTCCAACAAGATCTGGAATGCCCACCCCTAGCTTAAGCAAACCACTGTATTGTTTCAACTCCTAGTTCTGAAATATGGAGATATTGGTGTAGTAATGATCATGTAATTATAGGTTTAAGAACCTTAAGGTGGTTTTTAAAAAATCCTTTATAGTTGAATAACTTTAAATAATAATCTTAACTTGAAGTTATCTTACATGCCATGTTCATTCTTGGGCCAAGATGAATGTAAAGTTTGGAAATCTAAACTGCCTTGTGTTTTTGGATAAGTTTACCCATATTTTTATGGGAACAGCAGCTGCAATATTCTCATGTCATAGCATTTTCTCTCAATGTTTCCAGATTGTAAAAATCAGGGTTTTTTTTAATCTATCTGAGCTAATGATGGAGTTGGATGGCATGCAAAAACATTTACCTGTAAGAAGTTCCAACATGTTATTTCAGTAACTATGGGAAACATTGTGGAATGCAGTGCCAGAGGGAGTGAAATCAGATACAAAAGACATTAACCTTTTGGAAGAATTGTGGCATGAAAACCACCCTGTGATTTTTTCCCCCCAAGAAAGGATGAAGTCTCAGTTCATGAAATGTTCTATCTGCATTTTTGTCTAATCTGCCTTTTATTCTCATGGTGAGAGTATTTGGACTTTAAACAAAAGCACCAATTCACGCTGTAAAAGCACCCAGCCTAGAGTGACAGTGTGTACCAATACTGTCAAAACAGTGTAGATCAGCAGTTCTCAAACTTCGTGTGTGCGTGGACCACATGGAGTGGTGATTTATGCAAAAGAGAAATTGGCTCCAAAACAGATTTTCAAAGATGAACATGGAAGAATTTTGGCAATTGAGATACAGATTCAAGGAGAAAAATTTTTGATATTTGGAATTTATGCACCGAATGAAGGGAAGGCAGAATTTTATAAGAAACTGCATGAGACATTAATGGACTATTTGGACTATAAGGTGATTCTTTTAGGGGATATGAACGGCGGCGTCTCTACAAATATGGACAAAGCACAAAGACAGGTGATCTCCAAGGATGGGAGATTACCTAAGACTTTCTTCGAAATGACTGACAACTTGGACCTGATTGACATTTGGAGAACAAGAAACCCTCTCGAGAGGGAGGGAACATTCTTTTCGGAATCACAGATGACCTGGACAAGAATAGATCAAATATGGATTACTAGTGGAATGGCTCCAAGGATAAAAAAAGTGGAAATCTGCCCGAAGACATGCTCCGACCACAATGCGGTAAAGATGGAAATGAAAATAACAACAGCTGGCTCCTTTAGATGGAGAATGAATGACACCTTATTTAGAGATCCAGAGGTTTACCAAAAGGCCCAAAAGACTTTGAAGGATTACTTTGAGATAAATCTGAGGACAGAAGTGGAGAAACGAGTGATCTGGGACGCAAGCAAGGCCGTGATGAGGGGTTTCCTGATACAACAGAATTCCTTAAAAAGGAGGAAACAGCATGAGAAGAGAGATAAGATTCTGGAAAAGATAAAAGATAGTGAAAAGAAATTGAGATCTAAACCAAAGTCACATGAGATCTTGAGAGAAATTAAATTGTATCAGAAGCAATATATGGAATTGATGAACCAGGAGATTGAATGGAAGATTAAGCAAATGAGACAAAAGACATTCGAATCGGCAGATAAATGTGGAAAACTCCTATCATGGCAATTGAAGAAGAGACAGAAATTGAACACAGTCACAAGTTTGGAGGTGGATGGAAAGAACATTTCTAAACCAAATGAGATCAGTAATTGCTTTCAGAGTTATTTCAGAAGGTTATATGTACAAGGGCCGGAAAACGAAAGAGAAATGGAAGAATTTCTCGAGAAATATGGATTACAAAAAATTTCCCAACAAAGTATGCTGGTCTTAAATGAGAAAATAACTGAACAAGAAATAGAGGGTGCCATTCAAAATATGCAATTGGGAAAATCTCCAGGGCCAGATGGATTAACCTCCAGATACTACAAAGCTTTGAAGGACTGGATAATACAGCCGCTTAAGGAGGTTTGCAACGAGATATTAGAGGGGAAAAGGGCACCCGAAACGTGGAAAGAAGCTTTTATTACACTTATACCAAAGACTGAGGTTGATAAAAAACAGATCAAGAACTACCGCCCTATATCATTACTTAATGTGGATTACAAAATATTTGCAGACATTTTGGCAAAAAGATTGAAGAAGGTGTTGATGGAGGAGATTCATAAAGATCAGGCAGGCTTTCTCCCGGGTAGACATATATCTACTAATGTAAGGAACATAATTGATATTATAGAAATGTTGACAGTGAGCATTAATACAAAGGCAGTTTTAATCTTTGTGGACGCGGAGAAAGCCTTTGACAATATATCTTGGAAATTTATGAAGAAGAACCTCCAGGGGATGGGGGTAGGCCAAAAGTTTGAAAATGGTATAAGTGCAATTTATTCTGAGCAAAAGGCAAAGTTAATTGTAAATAATGTGGTTACTGATGAACTACTTATTGAAAAAGGGACACGGCAGGGGTGCCCAATATCCCCATTACTTTTTATATCGGTCCTGGAGGTTTTGTTAAATATGATTAGGGGGGACCAGCTGGTGAAAGGGATTCAGGTCGGAGCCAGACATTATAAATTGAAGGCCTTCGCAGATGACTTAGTATTAACATTGCAAGAGCCAGACACTAGTACCAAAAGAGTTTTAGAACTAATTCAAGTATTTGGTCAGGTCGCTGGATTTAAATTGAATAAACAAAAAACTAAGGTACTGGAAAAAAACTTAACAAATGTTGAAAGAGAGAGATTCCAAGAGGAAACTGGGTTAACAGTGGCAAAGAATGTAAAATACCTGGGGATTAACATGACATCTAAGAATGTAAACCTATTTAAGGATAATTATGATAAGTGCTGGACAGAGATAAAGAAGGATTTAGAAATATGGTCGAACCTGAAGCTTTCCTTGTTAGGTCGAATTGCAGTAATCAAAATGAATGTATTGCCTAGAATGTTATTTTTGTTTCAGACATTACAAATTGTGGATAAATTGGACTGTTTCAAGAAGTGGCAGAAAGATATATCTAAATTTGTCTGGCAGGGCAAAAAGCCCAGAATTAAGTTCAAGATACTTACTGATTCCAAAGAAAGAGGGGGGTTTGCCCTGCCGGACTTAAGATTGTACTATGAATCAGCAGCTTTCTGCTGGTTAAAAGACTGGCTACTTCTTGAAAATGCAGACATTCTAGATTTGGAAGGATTTGATAATAATTTCGGCTGGCATGCATATATTTGGTACGACAAGGTTAAAGTGTATAAGGGTTTTAAAAATCATATTGTTAGGAAAGCACTATATAATGTTTGGATTCGGTACAAAGATTTACTGGAAAATAAAACTCCCAGGTGGCTTTCACCAATGGAGGCTAAGGAGGTAAAGAAACTTAATATGAGAACTAATTGGCCAAAATATTCTGAAATCCTAGAACAAGAAGGTGGTGAATTCAAACTACAAAGTTTTGAGAAAATAAAGTCCAAGGTACGGGATTGGCTCCATTATTTTCAAATAATGGAGGCTTACAAACAAGTCAGGAAAATTGGTTTCCAGGTGGAGAAATCGAAACTAGAAACAGAATTGTTAGAACCCAATACTAAGAATTTATCAAGAATGTATAACTTGCTGTTGAAGTGGAATACAATAGATGAGACAGTGAAGCCAGCTATGATTAGATGGGCACAGGACATAGGTCATGACATTATGTTTGCTGACTGGGAGCAGTTATGGACCACAGGTATTAAATTCACGGCATGTAATGCCTTATGAGAAAACATTATGAAAATGATTTACAGGTGGTACATGACTCCAGTCAAGCTTGCGAAGATTTATCATTTGCCCAATAACAAATGTTGGAAATGTAAAGAGACTGAAGGTACCTTCTTTCCACCTTTGGTGGACCTGCCCAAAGATTAAGGCCTTCTGGGAAATGATTTATAATGAGATTAAGAAAGTACTTAAATGCACCTTTCATAAGAAACCAGAGGCATTTCTCTTGGGTATGGTCGGCCAGCTGGTGCCGAGGAAGGATAAAAATTTCTTTCTGTACGCTACTACGGCAGCAAGGATTCTTCTAGCAAAGTATTGGAAGACACAAGAGCTACCCACGCTGGAGGAATGGCAGGCGAAAGTGATCGACTTTATGGGACTGGCAGAAATGACCGGCAGAATCCGTGACCAAGAGAAAGAGACTGTGGAAGAAGATTGGGAGAAGTTTAAAATATATCTTAAGAGTTATTATAAAATTGAGGAATGCTAAAATGCTAAGAGAGAGGGAGATGTAGAATTACAGCGGCAAATTTTGTTTGATTTAGGGTAAAATTGAAAAGGAGAATGAATTTATATTTAAATTGACTAAAAGGGTTGTTGAATAATTGTAAAAAAAAAAAAAGGATGCAAAAAGTGGAAGGTATGGGGAAGTCCGAGAAAAGAGGCTTATGGAAATAAGGTTAAGAAAGTATGACTTTTTGTGTTTGTTTTCATGTTGTTTTTGTTGTGTTTTTTAAAAATTGGAAAATTAATAAAAAAAATTATTTAAAAAAAAAAAAAGGAAATTGCTGGGGGACTTGGTGGACCACCGTTTTTGTTCTACAAAGCAAACCACAAACCACAAATTTTAACAGCCATAGTCTTGCTTTTCTAATATGATGGATGTGCCTGTTTTTGTTGTGAGAAAGTTCTGTGAATTGTCAGCTTTCACCTCAGGTCTGGCTCAGCATTCACCCTGCTTTTGCATTTAGACTTGAGGGTGGCAAGTGATGAAAACCCAACCTTTCACCGTTATGAGAAAAAGAAAATGTTTTTTAACCTTCAGAGCCAAGCGTTATAATTAAACCCATAATAGGAGCCAATTCCTAGAGGCAGAGGTCCCTTCAGCCCCCAAATAAAATATTTGAAGGCCTGGGGCCCCCAAAGTTAATGGACATTGCCATTCAAATGGTGTGTGTGCCACATCATGTGATTGATTATGTTGGGTAGGGCTTATCTGTCTCCCCCCCCCCCATATTTTATTTAAGTTGGCACTCCTGAAACACATCACCATATTATGAAATCATGGATCCTAGGCCATGTCACTGAGGAAGGCCCCTGCCCTGTTCACTGATAAATGTTGAGGGACAAGGCCTGCTTAGCCTGTCAGAAAGCCTAGCCCTGGTCAAAACAGCCATGATTTCCATTGCCACTAAAACAAATCCAGTGCAGAGCAAAATACAGATTTCCTTGAATGTTCTGGGTTACTTGAATTAAGTGGTTCACAGACCACGGTGGTTAACCAGACGGCTATGGGAAACCCGCAAGCAAGACCTGGGTCCCCACAGCAGCATTCAACAATATTTTGCAAATGAAATCAGATAATATGTAAAGGACAAGAAGTACAGTGGTACCCTGGGTTACAGACGCTTCAGGTTACAGACACTTCAGGTTACAGTCTCCGCTAACCCAGAAATAGTACCTCGGGTTAAGAACTTTGCTTCAGGATGAGAACAGAAATCGCGTGGTGGCGGCACGGCAGCAGCGGGAGGCCCCATTAGCTAAAGTGGTACCTCAGGTTAAGAACAGTTTCAAGTTAAGAACGGACCTCTGGAGCGAATTAAGTTCTTAACCCGAGGTACCACTGTATGTACTTTTAAAATGTATCAAGGCAACCCCTTTTCAGATAATTTCTAAGCTGAATTGCCACTTTATTAGCAGGCAGATGTAAATATTAAAAAGGTTTCAAAACAAATTGAATGTAATTAAATTTGGGGGCAGAGGATATATATATGTATGTATGTATGTATGTATGTGTTTCTAAGTTCTTTTTACTTCAGAAGGCTAGACCAAGCCATTAGCACTCTGAAAAGTCTTGAACACTCACAATTCCCTGTTGTCATTTTCACTTACTCATTTCAAGGTTTCCATTGTTTGGCTTTGTGCAGGCTTGTCCCCATTTCCATGGTTACCGTGTTGAAATGCAGACAGGACACAAGCTGCATTCCGATCAGAGTTCTACATGCTGCTCCATGCCAGCAGCATATGCTTCTGTTGTTTTGGGGCATATTGTTTAAGGGCCCATGTATGCAGAGCAGTCAACATTTCCGTGTTTAATCCTTAAATCATTGTTAGCCACTGAAAGAGAGAGGGTTGTAGCCGGTGTTTCGCTGGCAGAAAGCCCACGTAACTGATCTTCCCCTTCCCATCCTCCCCACTGCAGCCTCCTGCATCTTTCCCTCCAAGCAAGTCTCACAAGAGAGCTAGGGGAACCTGCCTAAACATTGTGGGCCAGGTCTTCTGCAGCTGCACTGGGAGAAGAGACTTGCTCTAAATCAGGCATGTCCAACTTAGTTTGCAGGTGGGCCATTGAGATACAGTACTGCAAATGAGCTGCTGGCAACAGTTTTACTTTTTACATACAAGATTTCCCCTGGAAGGCAGGAATGGGGGAATGTAGACAGGCATTTTCATGCCAGTGATGTGGTGTAGATGCTGAACAAAACATATATGCATAGAAAGTGTCAATGTGTTACTACAGTGGTACCTCAGGTTAAGTACTTAATTCGTTCCGGAGGTCCGTACTTAACCTGAAACTGTTCTTAACCTGAAGCACCACTTTAGCTAATGGGGCCTCCTGCTGCTGCCGTGCCGCCGGAGCCCGATTTCTGTTCTCATCCTGAAGCAAAGTTCTTAACCTGAACTACTATTTCTGGGTTAGCGGAGTCTTTAACTTGAAGCGTATGTAACCTGAAGCGTATGTAACCTGAGGTACCATTGTATTAGTATACAAGTACGTTTACAAGCTCCCAGTACATTTCCGAGCACAATTCAAAGTGTTGGTGCTGACCTTTAAATCCCTAAACAGCCTTGGTCCAGTATACCTGAAGGAGCGTCTCCACGCCGAGGGCCTTCTGGTGGTTCCCTCACTACAAAAAGCCAAGTTACAGGGAACCAGGCAGAGGGCCTTCTCAGTAGTGGCACCCACCCTGTGGAACGCCCTCCTACCAGATGTCAAAGAGAAAAATAACTACCAAACTTTTAGAAGACATCTGAAGGCATCCCTGTTTAGGGAAGCGTTTAATGTTTAATAGGTTATTGTGTTTTAGTGTTCTGTTGGAAGCCACCCAGAGTGGCTGGGGAAACCCAGCCAGATGGGCGGGATATAAATAATAATAAATTATTATTATTATTATTATTATTATTATTATTATTATTACAAAGCCCTTAACAACCCTAGAACTAGTTTACCTGTGAGATGTGTGCTTTCTCAACTGCTTCAATCTGAGGAACTGGCACTGTTGCAGGTGTAACATAATACCCATTCTGCATTTCAAAGAAATTGATATTTTAATGTGACTTTAAAACTCCCTGCTTATTGATATCAGACAGGTGCCTTCATTGTACTGTTTTTGGTGCTTGCCAAAACTGTATTTGTTTAGATAAGCCTACGCAGATATCTAGAAAGTGGATGCATTTTTAGTTTATTGCTGGTTTTATTTTATTTTATATTCTAAATAGTTTTTTTAATCGTTCTTACCAATAATTTTATTGTTTTATGCTTTTTGTAAACTGCTTTGAAGGTTGTTGCTTTTTTTTTTTTTACAATCAAGTGATATATAAATTTAATGGAATAAATAAAAGCACCAACCTCACAATAAGCACCCATTTAGATGCACTAGGAAGTTGATCAGAAGGTAACATCATTTTAGCCTCTGCACTGTTGCAGATTGTGTGAGATTGTCTGGAGGGAAGCAAGAGCAGGCATGTAAAAAAGCCAATTTGCTGGTTTCTTGTGATGACTAAGATCAGGCAAGGGAACATAGGTGTAGTGGGGGGTGAGGAAGTGTGGTTACTTCTTTTCATTGTACTGTTATCTGTGGTCTTTTGGCTTTTGTAGACATACACGCAAGGTTATACATAGTTATCTCAGTACCCCCTCCCTTTAATTCATTCTCCAAATGAGAAAAATCTTTTTGATAAATACTTTTACCTATCCTGTAGAAGAAGCATTCTAGATAAAACATTGCACATGGATGTATTTCCTCTGGTTTGGGGATGAGGAAACACGTTCTGATGCATTTGGTAAGAGCTTCAAGAAGCATCACCATTTAAAGGAGATAGCCTGAAGGAAGCAAGTTTGTGATGGCTGCGACTATAAGTACTCATATTATTATTATTATTTATCTACAAGAAACACATTGCCTTTTTGTGTGGTTGCACTACTATTTTTGGAGCTGGCAGCAAAGCCAGCCTTACCAGGATATTTTATGTGTTTTGTTTTGTTACCTGTAATACCTGTATTTTCTTCCTCGTTTTCTGAAGGTTGGCTTGGGGTTTAAGGCTGGATTAGAGGCAATCCAATACTTCAAAATCCTTAAAGGTTTACCTAAAAGTATTTTAGGCAAACAATGTACAGAAATGTTTTTTTCTCTGCTGGTTTCAGTATGATGAAACACATTTCCTTTACTTCCTTTTGAGGGCAATGCTTCATAATTTCATGAGGTGCAGCATGAGGTTGCAACCCAAAGGGAACATCAGCAAATTATTACTATTACTATTATTATTACCCCGCCCATCTGGCTGGGTTTCCCCAGCCACTCTGGGCGGCTTTCAACAGAACATTAAAAGCAGAATAAAACTTCAAACATTAAAAATCACTTCTCTCTCCTCCCCCTGCCCACTTCCAAGTGCATACATGTTCAGACTTCTTTGGACCCAACCATTTGTATGGCGGTGACCATTTTGCACATGTCCAGTGCAAAATACATGGGTATTTTGGGGCCCGGAAGGGAGTAGAACTGGGGCAGAATGGGGGCAGGGCATGGGCTCCACCAGTGCATGGTTGCTGCCTATACTGTGACGTTATTGAGTAGTATTAATCATTTTGATGAATGATTTCTGATTTCTGACATTTTCTGACATTTTGAATTACTACGACTTTATTGAATTGTAGCAATCATTTTGATGAATTTGTTGTTTTCTTTATTTATGCTATTGTGTTATAGTAGTTGCAATGTTTGTTTTTAATGGTATTGTGATTATTGTGAGCGTCTTTGTTGGAAAATTGGAATGCAAATATAAATATTAAATCAAATCATATTTATATGCTTACTATTTTTAAATAAAGGTGTTGGGCTCTCCTTTGCTGGAACTGTTATTTATTCGTCTATAACATTTATATCCTACCTTTTCACAACCACTCAGTAAACCTTATGGCCAGGTGGGGATTTGAACTCTGGTCTCCCAGTCCAACTCTTAATAGCTATGCAGGAGGAGGGTACGTGGTCAGGGATTCTGTAGTTGTGAGATTCCTGCACGGAGCTGCTTTATCATTCTGTGATTCTAAGTTATTTTTCTGGCACAATATTAGAAAGTTGCACATAAAGTCAATTAACTTTTGCTGTTATCCAGCAAAACAATGCCTTACTGTATTCTGACAACTGCCATTCAACAGTAGGAAATAGGAAATAAGCAGCTGGTGTTACTAACAGGTGTGTACAGGGTACAAAGTACAGGAAGGTAAGATGGGAAGGTTGAGGAGAGAAGGATATGTAAATTCTATTGAGAGAAATGTAAGTGTCACAGTACTAGCAAAAAAATCCTAGCTTGTAGATTTGTATAGTATTATTCCTTGCTTGAAATTCAGATGTTCAGTGTCTTGGCACTCTATAAATGTAAATTTAAAAAGAAGAAGGCCTTATTTGTTTAGAGGCTAAAAATAAGTATGAAGCAAACTTAGCTTGCTCTTTTTTTTAGTACAGATATTAAATATGATTTCCTGTGCATTGCAATTTAATTCAAAAGTACAAAGCAGTAAAAAGATCCTAGAACAAGATATACCCACATTCTGTTTGCATCACATTTTTGTGCACATTCAGCAAACCTACAGAGTTATAAATAATTTCTAGCAAACAGTTCACTTCTGCACCAGTACTGTTATTGATCAATTTACTTAGGAAGGCAACCGCTGTCACGATGTTTCACTTCCTTTGTTTGGGTTCAGGTCATAAACAAAATCTTGCTAAACTGATTAAGAATGAGGACAGCTCTTCACCTCCGGTTGGTTTTTATAAAGACTAGTTTTCAAGTTATGATTTAGGAGCACTCTCTCAAACCATTTCCAGCATGATGAATTGCAGGCAGACTCTCATAATAATCCATACAAAGCTCTAATTCAGAGGAGAGCTCATCTAACTTCAATGATTTAAATTTTATAATTTTATAATTTTTATTGTGCTAGCCAAAGGCCATGGCAACATCCAAAGAATGAAAAAAAGGAGTCACTACATATGCAGTAGAACCATGATGAAATCCACCAAAAATTTCTTGTTATGCAGAGTAAAAAATATTTTTCAAACAAAATGTGCAAATTAGTTCTCAGAGTCCCCTTTGCAATTGACCGCTAACCCATTCAGTTCTTTCTTCCTAAACTTCCTAGCTGCCAAGGCATAGAGAGCCACCTTATAAGTCACAGATAATAATAATAATAATAATAATAATAATAATAATAATAATAATAATAATTATTTATTATTTGTACCCCGCCCATCTGGCTGGGTTTCCCCAGCCACTCTGGGCGGCTTCCATAAAAACAAAAAATACACTAAAATATCACAGATTAAAAACTTCCCTGAACAGGGCTGCCTTAAGATGTCTTCTGAATGTCAGGTAGTTATTTATCGCTTTGACATCTGATGGGAGGGCGTTCCACAGGGCAGGCGCCACTACCGAGAAGGCCCTCTGCCTGGTTCCCTGTAGCTTTGCTTCTCGCAATGAGGGAACCGCCAGAAGGCCCTCGGCGCTGGACCTCAGTGTCCAGGTAGAACGATGGGGGTGGAGACGCTCTTTCAGGTATACTGGGCCAAGGCCGTTTAGGGCTTTAAAGGCCAACACCAGCACTTTGAATTGTGCTCAGAAACGTACTGGGAGCCAATGTAGGTCTTTCAAGACCAGTGTTATGTGGTCTCGGCGGCCGCCCCCAGTCACCAGTCTAGCTGCCGCATTCTGGATTAGTTGTAATTTCCGAGTCACCTTCAAAGGTAGCCCCACGTAGAGCGCATTGCAGTAGTCCAAGCGGGAGATAACTAGAGCATGCACCACTCTGGCGAGACAGTCCGCGGGCAGGTAGGGTCTCAGCCTGCGTACCAGGTGGAGTTGGTAGACAGCTGTCCTGGATACAGAATTGACCTGCGCCTCCATGGACAACTGTGAGTCCAAAATGACTCCCAGGCTGCGCACCTGGTCCTTCAGGGGCACAGTTACCCTATTCAGGACCAGGGAGTCCTCCACACCAGCCCTCCCCCTGTCCCCCAAAAACAGTACTTCTGTCTTGTCAGGATTCAACCTCAATCCATTAGCCGCCATCCATCCTCCAACCGCCTCCAGGCACTCACACAGGACCTTCACCGCCTTCACTGGTTCTGATTTGAGAGGTAGAGTTGGGTATCATCTGCATATTGATGGACACCCAGTCCAAACCCCCTGATGATCTCTCTCAGCGGCTTCATATAGATGTTAAAAAGCATGGGGGAGAGGACGGAACCCTGAGGCACCCCACAAGTGAGGGCCCAGGGGTCTGAACACTCACCCCCCACCACCACTTTCTGAACACGGCCCAGGAGGAAGGAGCGAAACCACTGTATAACAGTGCCCCCAGCTCCCAGCCCCTCTAGACGGTCCAGAAGGATGTTATGGTCGATTGTATCAAAGGCCGCTGAGAGATCCAGCAGAACTAGGAAACAACTCTTACCTTTGTCCCTAGCTCGCCGGAGATCATCAACCAGCGCGACCAAGGCAGTTTCAGTCCCATGATGAGGCCTGAATCCCAATTGGAAGGGATCCAAATGGTCCGCATCCTCCAGGCATGCCTGGAGTTGTTCAGCAACCACGCGCTCAATCACCTTGCCCAAGAAAGGAAGATTTGAGACTGGGCGATAGTTGGCCATACTGGCCGGGTCTAAAGATGGTTTTTTAAGAAGCGGTTTAATGACCGCCTCTTTCAGCGGATCTGGGAATGTTCCCTCACAGAGGGAAGCATTCACCACCCCGCAGAGCCCATCGCCCAGCCCTTCCCGGCTTGCTTTTATTAGCCAGGATGGGCAAGGATCCAGGAGACAGGTGGTTGGTTTCACGCGTCCAAGCAGCCTGTCCACATCCTCGGGGGTAATGGATTGAAATTGATTCCATGCAGCTTGACCAGACAGAGCTCTAGCACTCTCCCGCCCCAGCCCTGCTCCCATCAGTATCACTCAGCTGCCATTTCACCCTCTCTGCCCTGGTTATATTTGTTTCCTTCATGAAAAGGGGTTTTATGAATTGGTTTCTTGGGTCTGTATAAAGTGTACATTGTAGTAAGTAATGGGAAATGTCCTCTACACATGGTTGCCCACACAGACAGAGTCTCTCTTCATAAGGTATTCTGTTGTATCACCCATCTAGAACCACTGAGGGCATAGATAGAAAGCGTACTTCTGTGAAGGTGACTCTTAATGAGGCAGACGGAAGATTTGTCAAATATCTGGCTTGAAAGTTCATCATTTTAATAAGTGGAAACCATGGTGAACACTTAGAAGAAGTAATAATAATAATAATAATAATAATAATAATAATAATAATAATAATAAAAAATCTATTTCTGCTTCAGTCATATAAAGGTAGTCCATTAAATGCCTCTTCCCCATGTTCAGGGACACCTGGAGCTCTTGTAGGTAATATTGGGTCAAGAAGCATTGGATACCAACCTTCCAGTGTTGGGTCTGATCCAGTTCTTTGTGGCACGAGGTGGGAAATCTCTCACCTGAAAAGGATCTAGGTCCTTTCACATAATTTAAGCACAGATAGTTGATTCTAGCCTGTATTGTTGTCACAAACGTCAATGAATTTAGAATGGGTCTGTGTGCACTGGTGACTGCTCTGATGACAACAGCTTCTTATTTGTTTGTGCACTTGCAGCAATGTGCTATACAGTATACAGGAATGATACGGCTAACAGATTGAGGTTGAATCCTGACAAGACAGAAGTACTGTTTTGGGGGGACAGGGTGTGGGTGGGTGCGGGTGGGTGTGGGTGTGGGGGACTCCCTGGTCCTGAATGGGGTAACTGTGCCCCTGAAGGACCAGGTACGCAGCCTGGGAGTCATTTTGGACTCACAGCTGTCCATAGAGGCACAGGTTAATTCTGTGTCCAGGGCAGCTGTCTACCAGCTCCATCTGGTACTCAGGCAGAGACCCTACCTGCCCACAGACTGTCTCACCAGAGTGGTGCATGCTCTAGTTATCTCCTGCTTGGACTACTGCAATGTGTTCTATGTGGGGCTACCTTTGAAGGTGACCCAGAAACTGCAATTAATCCAGAATGCAGCAGCTAGACTGGTGACTGGGAGTGGACGCCGGGACCATATAACACTGGTCCTCAGAGATCTGCATCGGCTCCCAGTACATTTCCGAGCACAATTCAAAGCATTGGTGCTGACCTTTAAAGCCCTAAACGGCCTCGGTCCTGTATACCTGAAGGAGCGTCTCCACCCCCATCATTCAGCTTGGACACTGAGATCTAGTGCCTTCTGGCAGTTCCCTCATTGCAAGAAGTGAGGTTACAGGGAACCAGACAGAAGGCCTTTTTGGTAGTGGCGCCCACCCTGTGAAACGCCCTCCCAGATGTCATGGAAATAAGCAACTATCCTATTTTTAAAAGACATCTGAAGGCAGCCTTGTTTAGGCAAGTTTTTAATATTTAATGCTGTATTATTTTTAATACTCGATTGGGAGCCGTCCAGAGTGGCTGGGCAAACTCAGCCAAATGGGCAGGGTATAAATAATAAATTTATATTATTATTATTATTATTATTATTATTATTATTATTATTATTATTTATGGAGGTAAGCAAGGTAGAAAAAGTCAGGTGCTGACAAGTGGTGGGGATGGAACAGGGTTAAGTCAGGAAATCATGGTGGAGTCATTAACAAGGTGGCAGGTGGCTCAGGAAAGCTGTTTACTTGCTTAGTTTCATTTATGAATTGCTTCCAATAAAACATCCCAAAGCAATTTAACTATAATAACAATCACAGTAAAAACAATTTCAGGTCTCGTACAGATACAGACTAGCATTAAAATCTTCATTCTAAAGGCTTATTGCAAATAGAAGGCCCTAAATAGGCACCAAATAGATAACTGAGATGGTGACTGTTAGATGTGTGAACTTTTTAAGTGTTTAAAGTGATGGGTGATATGAACGTTCTTTCTGTGATCTCTAATGGATGCTTCGCACATAAAAGACATAGCTGTTGTAGTCAGATGCGTGTATGAACTTGACCTTAGCTGGTTGTAACTAAAGATAGCTATAAATTCAGCTTTCAAATTCAGCGTTTGCTAAGCAAGGGTCCATGCTCATTGAATGCTTGAAACATAGTGGGCTTGAAAGGGGGGGGAAGCCATTACTAGTTGATAAATATAAAGGACATGAATATATTTTTAACTGTGTTCTGATGGGAAACTGGTCTATAATTTTATAAAAATATGCTAAGCTGTAGCCCCCAAACCTCACTTACAAACAAGAATACATCTTAAAAATCAGCTGAAAGTATACCATTTGTTGATGATAGCAGGCAAACATTGGAGCTTCACAGAGTACTACCAACCCAAGACTGTAAAAAAGAGTTTACATCTTCAGTCCCAACTGTCAACACAGCATAGCCTTGACTTGCCTAGGAATGCCAAACACCATTGTGTTGTCCAGGAAGCTCTTATATCTAAGCAGTTTGTGTCCTCATTTTAAAAAGTCCCCAGTTCCCACAACAAATCTGAGTGTTTCGTTCTTGGAAACACTAGTTGCTTCATCAGATCTCCCTGTTTTCATTTTATTTTCATGAGGTCTTCCTTGGCCACTGGGCGCAGCTTGAACCAATCAACATATAAACTGTGGGTGCCATGTGCATATACTACGCATCTTAATAAGGGTCACCACTCTTAAAAGAAACAAACAATTCTTCTCTGATCAGCTGCCCTTGTGTTATATTGAGAAAGGAAAACAGTGCCTGGCCTTCAGGGCTTTCAGTGTGAGCTGTACAATTCCCCACAGGAGCCCAGTGGTTATTTTCCAAGAGCTGCTCATTGACCAACCCCTTGTATCTGAAACGTCAGTAAAAGATTTGTAAGTGGTTGTGACTATTTCAAGGAGGAGTGTTTGGAAAATGACTGCATTATTATGTCTCCTGCTGTCCTCCTACACAATTCCAGTCCAGCAGTTAATGAGACAGGAAGTGGGGTTGTGGGGTTTTTTTTTGGTGGTTTATCTTTAGATGACAAATTATTTCACTCCGTAGCAATTTTGTACGAGCCCATATATAGATATGCTTAGTGTTATTACTGTATTACTTCCTGTGGGCAATAAAAGTTTACATGCTCCAGCTTTGTTGAATTTGCTGCCCGTGGGCTGGGTTCAACGTCACTCTGTGAAGAAAGGTCTGTCTGCACAAGCATTGCCAGGTTGCTGGAAGGAATTGCCTTTCTTCCCTTTCCCCTTCCCCCTACAAGCTGTTCTGGGAGTTCTCCTGATCCCCTCCCCTCGAGTGAATTCTGGGAGAAAGACCCATTGCATGAGCACAAGCCCCTGCGGCTTTGTTTGGTGAATCCCACCCTATATCAGGAGTTCCATAGAATAGATGGTATTCAATGCTAGTCCCACTCAAAGTAGGCCCACTGAAGTTAATGAAATTGGCTAAGAGGTTCCATAATTTCAATGGGTCTACTTTGAGTAGGACTTAGATGACTACAGCCTCATAATTATGGGCTGAACTCAACTGACTGTTACTCAAAGTAGATTCATTAAGATTGCAGGCCATGTCCAACTTTAGACCCATTGATTTCAGTGGGACTACTCTGAGTAAAAGCTAGTGGACTATAACCCTGTTAAATAGTCTCAGAGACTTCGTTTAGCAGAGAAAATGATAGCCTGGAGGGTGTAGCATTTATTGTTAGCCTGGAGTGTTTACATTCTGATCCTTAAAAAGCATACTGTGTGCAAAGTGCATTCTGCTGTTATAACTAAGGTGGAATCTACACACATATTAAAAGAACACTCTGAAAATGCTTTAAAAAAAACATTTTGAAAAATATGTTGAATTTGGGATAGCTGATTGTTGCCATTTAGTGTCACATTTGTATATTGGCATTGTGGGTTAAACCACAGAGCCTAGAACTTGCTGATCAGAAGGTTGGCGGTTCGAATCCCTGTGACAGGGTGAGCTCCTGTTGCTCGGTCCCTGCTCCTGCCAACCTAGCAGTTTGAAAGCACGTCAAAGTGCAAGTAGATAAATAGGTACCGCTCTGGCGGGAAGGTAAACGGCGTTTCCGTGCGCTGCTCTGGTTCGCCAGAAGCGGCTTAGTCATGCTGGCCACATGACCTGGAAGCTGTATGCAGGCTCCCTCGGCCAATAAAGTGAGGTGAGTGCCGAAACCCCAGAGTCAGTCACAACTGGACCTAATGGTCAGGGGTCCCTTTACCTTTACTTTTAACTGAGTCCTAATTCTGCATACTGTTGAAGACACCTCTTATCTTGCTTTGTTACTTGCTGTTTCTCATTTATGTAATACCTTCTTAATACCTTTTACATATTGCTAGTTCTGGGCACCACATTTTAAGAAGGACATTGACAAACTGGAGCTTGCCCAGAGGAGGCAACTAGGATGCTGAGTGGTGCATTCTAGTCCCCATAGGGTCTGAGGAACAGTTGAAACTGCTGTATTGACAGGACAATACAAACCCAAGATCTATTGGGATAAGGAAGTTAGGATCTGGTCAATCTTAAGACAGCCAATTCCCAGTGCAGCTGAGCTATGCCAGCATAAGCCCAACATCTTGGCTCAGCTGGAGCTACACAGATGCAACACCCTTGTCCCTGGAGAGCAGGGACTCAGCCAACTGATCTGTGATTGGATGACTTTATGCTAGTGTAAAATGGGTAGTGGAGGCAGGACCATGCAAGGGGGATGGAGTTAACTCTATTCAGCTTGATCACATGAGAAGAGGAAATTACTGTAATGTCTTCATATATCTGGAGGGCACACAGAAGGCGGAACAGACTTCTTCTATGTTTCTCCAGAGGTCAGGACTAGAACCAGTGGGAGGAAATGGAAAGGAAGCCACTTTCAGATTAACATTAGGACAGACTTCCTAACAGGAAGAGCAGTTTGACTGCCTTGGGAGGCAAGCTCATCTTTGTTGGAGATACTTAAGCAGTGGCTGGACAATTGTATTTCAAGGATGCTATACACCCATCCTTCACTTACAGATTCAGCATTGAGCAGGGATCAGCTCTAACATTTTAAGATCCTATGTATGCAAAACCATCCCTTGAGGCAGAGTGCTGTCACTTCCTTTTTTTCACATGAGGAATTGAAGCCAGTGTCTTTGACCATGCCCACCCACTTACAGAGGTTGTTTTCAGGAGTGCAGAAGCTATTTATTCAGAAGTATATCAAACTGAAATAATGAGAGTGACTTATGTTTATAGCCTAGGTAGGCCAGAATGATTCATATGGGTGAAACAAATCATACTGTTTTTCCATTCCTTCGACATTGGTGATCTCTGCTGCTTCCAGTACACTGGCATGAGTCCCCTGAAGAACTACCACCAGACAGGCTATCCTAATCCAGTGCATCACAGCTCCCTGTGTCCCTGCTCCACTCATACACTTTCCATAAGCTTCATTTTATGGGACCTATGGGACCGCCTCTCCTTGTATGCCCCATGGAGGACCTTAAGGTCCATAAATAGCAACACCCTAGAGGTCCCGGGCCCTATGCAAGTCAGATTAGCCTCAACCAGAGCCAGGGCCTTTTCAACACTGGCTCCAGCCTGGTGGAACGCTCTGTCTCAGGATATCAGGGCCCTGCAGGATCTGATTTCTTTCCGCAGGGCCTGTAAGACAGAGGTGTTCCGCCTGGCCTTTGGCTTGGAATCAACTTGATCCCCTTCCCCTCTATCCTTTTTCCTTTCTCCTTCTGTGATAGAACTCCTACTTGGGGACTTCCCTGGCTTTTTTCTGGCCCGCGTAGGACCAGTCTGGATAGTTAGCCTTGGTGAAGACTTGACGTTTTCATCCCCAAAAAAGTTTTTGATTTGAGTTTCTACTGAAATGAGGCTGCATTTTAATGTTGTATTTTAATCTTGTTTTTTTAAGTTGTATTTCAATCAATTGTTTTTATACCTGGTGTTAGCCGCCCTGAGCCTGATCTTGGCTGGGGAGGGTGGGGTATAAATAAAATTTATTATTATTATTTTCAGGGCTAGGGTTTTTATTTTTCAGAACAATAAAAAAAATTGCTCCAGCTGCTTTATTCAGCCCCAATACCATTTGTGGGAATACACTAATGTGCCATGCCCTGTTTGTGGGTTCCCCACGGGCATCTGGTTGGCCGTCTGATAGGAACAGAATGTTGGACTAGATAAGCCTTTGGTCTGATCCAACGAGGCTCTTCCTGTGTTCTTGCTGGTGCCTTTCCCAGTGCAGTTGTGGAAATGAGATATATACCCGCAGTTCTGTTTTTCTAGGAAAAAGAGGTGCCGGAACTCACCATGACTGAGGCCTTGCTCTCTTGTAATGGCACTCACCTGAGTGGTGCCAGAACTGAGTTCCGGTGGGGGAAAAAAGCCCTGTATACCCACATGCTGAGCAGAACTGGCATGAAGAACCAGGAGTATGTTGGCTTATTTTCTTAATTGTTCTATTATGGTCATATAAATTACTCTTCCTCTCAATAGGATTCTTTGAAAACCGCTGTGAAGCATACAACGTTGGGCTCCAAGGAGCAAGAGTATTTTCTGGCCCCTCGAGTGAACAATTCGGATATACAGTCCAACAGCTTTTAAATCCAGAAGGCAAATGGTAAGCATTTCCTGTTCTTCATTCATAGTGCAGGGAGAAAAGCAGAGGGCAACTATATTAGAAACACAGGAAGGTGCCTTATACCGAATCAGACCCAGCAGCCCATCTAGTTCACTATTGTCTACACTGACAATTTCTGGTGGTTGTCTGGGGATCAAACTTGGGAACTTCTGCAAATCGGTTGGTTATGTAGGGGATGATGTAATCTTTCAGGATACCTCAAAGATAGCTGCCCCAGTGAGCAGTTGAGCTCAGGCCCAGGGGTTAAGTATGGCTTCTTTCTCTGAAGGCTCTTCCCAGGCTAGCTCATCTTGCTAGCTCATCTTGCCTTCCTGGAATGTGTCCTTGAACTATGCTGATGCCTCTTGCTTGCCTGAATAGAGGGAAGCGTGTGGACATAGGTGTGTGTGGAAATTCTACTTCTGTATGGTGGAAATAAGACATACTGGACAAAGGCATGTAATGCTCCATCTAATTTTGCCTCTGGCCATGCCAGGACTGGCTTGCAGGCCCTGAAGCATTGTCCATGAGGGACAGTCCCTTGGATTGTAAAATAATGTTTCCCACCCTTGTGCTAAGGCAAACTACCATTGGATACAACCCCTAGTAATGCTAATCTGACCTTTTCGTGCTAATATTTTACCACATAAGAACAACATATTGGAAACAGGGTTTTTCAGAACTAGAACTGTTGAATTTAAAAGTATATGCTAAACTTTTTAGGTGTTGGTTTTTTGCTTGTTCAGTGAGTGTTTCCTGATTGGGCCACTCTGGCAATAGAAATTTAACTGGTGCTTCTAAATTGCATCACCTTGGCTTGTTGATTAATTTCTTTGTCAACTTTCTTTTAAACAATGCAAGGAAAAGAGAAAGGAGTGCCAACATCTGCAGATTGCAAAGGATTCAAAATTGACTTTGTGCTGCACCCTTTTCTGATTCGGAGCTATGTCATAATTTGGCTCCTACAAGTAACTCATTGTACTTTCATCTTCTCCCTCCCACAGTCTGCTGTATGTTTGCAGTTGCGTCTGTTTAGTTGTTGACTTCCTAAAATCCAGACCCATTAAAAGAATATTTAGTGGAATGATGCTTAGAAAGGTGACTAATAGTACTCCACAGTATTATTGTACATTTAGTCATAGCATTGTGTAAGGTAGGACAGGAAGTTCATAGAATAGCAGAATCAGAGTATAACGTAAACAGCAAGCAAGCCAAATTATATGAGAATGGGGAACCAGTGACCCTCCAGGTATTGCTGAAATGCAGCCCCCAACGTCTCAGACCATTGGCTATGCTGTCTGTCAGTGATGGGCATTGAGAAGCCAACAACATCTGAAGGCCATAGGTTCCCCAAAGGGACCCCTGACCATTAGGTCCAGTCATGACCAAATCTGGGGTTGCGGCGCTCATCTCACTTTATTGGCCGAGGGAGCCGGCGTACAGCTTCCGGGTCATGTGGCCAGCATGAGTAAGCCGCTTCTGCCGAACCAGAGCAGTGCACGGAAACGCCATTTACTTTCCCACCAGAGTGGGACCTATTTATCTACTTCCACTTTGACATGCTTTCGAACTGCTATGTTGGCAGGAGCAGGGACTGAGTAACGGGAGCTCACCCCGTCGCGGGGTTTCGAACCGCCGACCCTCTGATCAGCAAGTCCTAGGCTCTGTGGTTTAACCCACAGCGCCACCCGCATCCCTATAATCTCACCGCGTCTGAGATTAACTGCACTTAATTATCTGTATAGATATGGAAACTAAGATAGATGTTTCCATATTCTTTTGAGATCTCTCTCTCTCTCTGCTTTTTAAAATTGTCATGTTGTTTTTAAAAATCAAGTTGACTTTCAAGCTATTTTATGTTCTTCTGTTCTGGATTTTAAAAAGCTTCACAAACTGGAAATCATTTTAATCAACAGGGTTATGATTTGGTGTACTGCTATATAAAAATACCCTTTCAAAGCTCACTCTTCTGAGTGACCATGTGGTGTAGGGAGAGAACTTTTTTGGTGGTAGTGGGTGGGGGGGAGTTTTCTGGGTGTTAACTTGGAAATAGTCACAGTGACAGATTTTCCAAGTTTCCACGACTGGAAAAGTAAGTAACCTTTACTTACTACTGACATAGCAAAGATTTTACCCTTCTTTGCAGAGAGGAAGGTGTGCAATTATATTGTCACTAATGCCTACTCACAAGGGTCTCAAACCCTTGGTGACTTAGGGACTCTCCCTGCATGTGAAGACAGGCTCTAGTGCATTGAGTGGACGAGATCATTAGTGGGTCCAATGATCAAGAAGGCAGTTTCTGCATGTGCTGTAGAGGGAAGTAAGGGGCAGATGGGGCTCATCAACCTGGAAAGGTAGCACACCTAGGAGAAGGAAAACTCCGATCCTAAACCTCCACAGCCTTGGTGGATATCTTCAGAAGAAAAAGCTAAGGAGTAAGCTACACAAATTGGGAGTAGAGTCCCTAAGACAGTTGAATGGTGCCTTGTACACTCCTTCCTGCAACTCTTGCAGCCCAACTGGTGCCAAATGTATTGCTCTACTTTCCTTTGGACCACATCAGCGAGGCTGAGAGTCAGGTCTTGTCATCTAGGGAGCCCAGGACCGCCATAAACACTGCCCAGGCTTCTGCCCCAGAGAGATCACTCTGGTGCTGTTAACACAGTGGTTTGACTTCACCCATGGAGGCGCACTCCATTGTCTCTTGAGGTGGATGGATGCCAACAAGAATGCCTACTGTCTAGTTGACGCAAGTCACTCACACACGTGAAAATGAGGTAGTAAAATTGGCTAGATGTTACCATGTAAAAAATGAATTGGCCAGAAGGAACGCAAAATTATAAATACATTTCTGCCTTATGATGAATACTCAGTATGTTGCATGACAGATGTTATGGACTACAGTTCCCATGATTCCTGACCATTGGCTGTGCTGTTGGGAATTGTGGCCCACAGCATCTGGCGTGCAGCATGTTGACTACCCTTGTTTTACAGAGACCAAAGAAATAATTATAAAGATAATTATTGTAGTAACCTTGAGCTCCTACTTTCAATTACTGTTTTTAGAGTGGAGTCTTTCAACTGAAATGACCATACAGTTTGTAAAGATATGTCTGTTTTCCAGGTTGCTTGTTGGTTCACCCTGGAGTGGATATCCAGGAAACAGAATGGGCGATGTGTATAAGTGCGATGTTAATCAACCGGGAACCCAATGTTCAAAGATGAACTTGCAGAGTAAGTTCTAAATTCAGCAAATAAATCAAAGAATAAATTGTATATCCTGCTTTTCTTCCCATGGACCTCAGCATACGTCATCATCATCTTGATTATTGTACTTCTTCTTATTTCTTATCCACCCAAATTTGGTTATAGCATATAAAAACACAATGCACCACCCATAATTGCTAAACAGGGATGGCTCTGCTGTCATCTCTACGTATAGTGGTGCCCCGCAAGACGAATGCCTCGCAAGACGAAAAACCCACTAGACGAAAGGGTTTTCCGTTTTTCGAGGCGCTTCGCAAGACGAATTTCCCTATGGGCTTGCTCTGCAAGACGAAAACGTCTTGCGAGTCTTGCGAGTTTTTTTCCCTCCCCCCCTTTTTCTAAGCCGCTAATAGCCGCTAAGCCGCTAATAGCGCTAAGCCGCTAAGTGGGATGCTTCGCAAGATGAAAAAACCACTAGGCGAAGAGACTCGTGGAACGGATTATTTTCATCTTGCGAGGCACAACTGTATATGTAGGCTCAGTTCTATTTAGAGACTGAAAACCTACATTTTGTTTTGTGAAAGATCTGTACATAGTATGTATGGTCATATATTTTGGCTGCTGAGTGCAGGAATAAACTTTGAGCACATCATCACAACTGCCGGGGGGGGGGGTTTGCCAACTCGAATTTCTGCACATGGCAGAAATCTATGACAATTTGCCACAAGTTGGGAAGAAATGCACATGGACTGTGTGATAGAATTAGAGTCCCTAGAAAAGAAGTGAGGAACATTTATTTGAGCTTGTGTTGTGCTCAGTAGCTCAGTGTGTTTAATGCAAACCAGGGCATGGTTTGAGGGCACATGATGCAGCTAATCAGGATTGAGTCTGGTTGGGAGATTCCCTGGGAACATCATGTTTGCTATCTTGAGTCCTATGATGGAAGAATTGTGGGATCTAATGACTGTACTAAATAAATAAAATATGTAACATTCTGTTACTAAAAATAAAGCTTTTTACATGATTTATGTATCAAATGATAGTCAGAACAGTAAGGTCCTAAGTTGCTCCCTGTGCTGAGTTTCTGGGGGGAAGCAACTTCATGAATGGAGGATACTTGCCACAACCAATTTTTGAGAGCCAGTGTGGTGTAGTGGTTAAGAGCGTTAGACTCGTAATCTGGTGCACCGGATTTGATTCCCTGCTCCTCCACATGCAGTTGCTGTGTGACCTTGGGCTAGTCACACCTCTTTGAAGTCTCTCGGCCCCACTCACCTCACAGAGTGTTTCTTGTGGGGGAGGAACGGAAAGGAGATTGTTAGCCGCTTTGAGACTCCTTCGGGTAGTGATAAAGCGGGATATCAAATCCAAACTCTTCTTCTTCTTCTTCTTCTTCTTTTTCTAGTAGTTCACAGATGATGCTTATTAAGAGAGCACACATGTATTGTTGTAGGGGATTATATGGGACATAGGTAAGAGATATACAGGGTTCTGGCTGCTTACATTGAAAATGGTAGTTTGAATTTTTCTTGATTGTGTGTATTGTTGTATTGTGTCTTTTTAGCTTTTGCAAGTGTTCCAAATGCTACTGAGATAAAGAAGTATATGAATCTAGGATTAACCCTAGTAAGAAACTCAATAAGCGGAGGATTTTTGGTAAGTGCTGCAGATGCAATATAAAATATAGCCTGTTTGGCAGTCAGTGGTGAAACTATAACCTTTTTTAGCTTTTCTTGGGTCCCTTCTTCAGTGCAGTTCATCCAAATGAGTTAAGATATAAATTGCAGTGATAAATGGGTTTGCTTATACGTACATAAAACGTCAATCCTGGTCCGACTACTCTGGCTTTAATTAGTTTCTGGGCTCAGTTCAAAGTGCTGGTTTTTATCTATAAAGCCTTAAATGGCTCAGGACTGCCTCTCCGCTTGTAAACTGACCCAGAGCCTACAATCATCATCTGAAGCCCTTCTTTGTGTGCCTCCTCCGTGTGAGGCCCAGAGGGTGGCAACATGAGAACGGGCCTTTTCTTCGGTGGCCCCCAACTTTTGAAATGCTCTCCCCAGGGAGGCTCGCCTGGCGCCCTCACTACATACCTTCAGGCACCAGGCAAAAACATTCCTCTTCTCCCAGGCCTTTGCCTAATTATGGCCTTTTAAACTGTAGGGGAGGGTATTGTTTTTGTATGCTACTATGTTGTGCATTTCTGTGTTTTTATATTGTTTCCTTTGGAGGAAGGACGGTATAGAAATTCAATAAATAAAATAAATAAATAATAAATAACATTTCCCTCTAATTTAATGTTTTTTATTGTCTTCTAGTCAGTTCCAGACAAAGACTGGAATTTGATTGTTGTTGTTTTCCTGCTTCTGTAGGTGTTGTTTCATTAGCTCATTGTTTTCATATTGTAGCATTGCAAGCAGCTGGTATTTTATTTTACATACTTTTGTATGTTTCATTGCATTCATGTAAGTTGCCTTGAGATCCTTGGAGTGTAAAGCAATAAATAAAGAAATTCTGCTGCTCCAGAGAAGCGGACGCGGAGCAGTGGTTCCAAACTACAAGAAAGAAGATTCCACCTAAACATTAGGAAGAACTTCCTGACCGTAAGAGCTGTTCGACAGTGGAATTTGCTGCCAAGGAGTGTGGTGGAGTCTCCTTCTTTGGAGGTCTTTAAGCAGAGGCTTGACAACCATATGTCAGGAGTGCTCTGATGGTGTTTCCTGCTTGGCAGGGGGTTGGACTCAATGGCCCTTGTGGTCTCTTCCAACTCTATGATTCTATGATTCTATGACCTAGTCTAAAATTCCATATATCTTGTAGTGGACGAAGTGATAAATAATAATTGCTCCTCTTAGTGCTTTGCTGCTTTTCAGAAGGATCATCAAATTGCAAGGTACTTATCTAACATTTCCTACCCACAGTCGAGAAAAGCTTTCATGGAATTAAGATTTCAACAGATGCTGTCTGCTTATTTGGATGGCAGATATAATCATGAAGAATGCAGCTGTTTAGGCTGGTAACTGGGACAACCTGATGGGACCATTTGCCACCAGTCCTGAAAACGCATTGGCTACCAATGAGCTACTGGACTCAATTCAATTCAATTTCTTCTTGGAATTTCAGTTTATTGTTTCTGGTGGTTTTCTGACTGGGATCAAGCCTTGCAAAGCCAATTGCCCTTAGATAAGAGAAAATAATTGCAGCTAAATACTTGGAGTTATTTTTGGCAGGGAAGAATTTGAGTGAAACCTCTTTTTCCATCATCTAGAGTCTAGACTTTAAAATGGGATTCATTCTTTGTTGTGCATATTGCACTATATAATGCTGACGCACAAAATTTACAAACATTCAAAGTTGTGATCACTTTCAGAAGCATTCCCTGTGCTTGTTGATAATGAAGTCTGAAATTATATTCCGAGAAACCTTTTAGTGCATGTTATTTGCATAGTCTTGAGAAGCATATTCAGTATGTTGAGCTTGCATGCTGCAGATGCAACAAAAACAAGTCCCTTATGACTTGTTTGCATTATGCACAATGTTTCTTATGCTATAGAGACCAGTCTAAAGCTGCTCTAACATTTGTGGGAATTGTTGTTGTTTTTTTAAAGCAGATGTACCAAAGACTTATGCATATTGCAATACAAATACTTAAAATATTGAACATGAATACACAATGGGAATGGGCTAATGTGCTGATGATATAGGAAATCAAGACAAGGCTGTAATTTTATCTGTGGCGTGGATGAAAAATAGCCATTTAAATAAAAGTTTTGCAGGAGGCATACTATGAAGGCTCTGTGTTCCAAAATTCCTATCACTGCTATGTGCCAACTCCATGTGCCTATTCAGCAGAAATCATCCGGAAAGCAAGGCACTCCAACACACCATTGCTGTGCACATATCTGAACCAGCAGACCTTTACATTGCAATCCAATACCCATTTATTCAGAAGGAAGGCCCATTAAATCCAATGGGACTTCCTGCCACGTAAGCAAGTATAGGATTTCAGCTATAAACGTAATTACAGTATACTGCCTACCCTTTCCATACTGTTGTTGCCTCTGCTTTTTAAGTATCATTATTTTAAAAAACAAGTTATTTGATCTATAACATTGCAACTGAAATACAATAGAACTGCAGTCCAGAATCTGAAGCAGCTTTCATCGCCATGCCTCATGGAAGGGTTGCCTCTATTTCATCTCGCAGCCAATGCAATAAATAACTACAACATTATTGTGCTATTTATTGTGCTCCAGATATTTTAAAAGAGGCCTGGGGAACCTGCGGCCTTCCAGGTGTTGCTAGACTACAACTCCCATAATCCCTGACCATTGGGCATGCTAGCTGGGGTGGACAGGAGTTGGGGTCCAGTAAGTTCTGGAAGGACACAACTGCCCCATCCCTGTGTTAAAACAACAAAAGACCTTAAGGACACGGTCCTAAATATGCTTAAAAGAGGGTGACCCCCCCCCCGGGAACTCAGTGGAACTTACTTCGAGGAACAATACCACAGGATTACACTGTTGCAATGCAGTCCTATACAGTGGTACCTCGGGTTACAAACACCTCAGGTTACAAACTTCGCTAACCTGGAAGTAGTATCTTGGGTTACAAACTTTACCCCAGGATGAGAATGGAAATCGCACGGCGGCAGCGGGAGGCCCCATTAGTGAAAGCACGCCTCGGGTTAAGAACGGTTTCGGGTTAAGAATGGACCTCCGGAACAAATTGAGTTTGTAACCCGAGGTACCACTGTAAATCAACATACCCTCAGATTATTGAGGATTCTTCTCACGTTTTGCCTCCACCATCTGTTCCCTTCCATTATGGTCCTAGTGCCCTTCAATGCTCAGCCCACCATGATGCACCAAAGCCCACTTCCACAGGCATTCACATTTGCTTTATAAGTCCAATTACAAGATAGAGTTGGACAGGAAGGCAGTGGAACCTCTCCATGGGATCTCTCTACCGCTAACTCTATACTGTACACTCAGAAGTGAGTTCCTTGGACTACAGTGGGGTTCACTCCTTTGCAAGTGTGCTTAAGATTGTAACCTAAGTGATCTGTGAATAAGAAAAAAGATATATTAACTTCCTTTTTTTAATAAATATTTTATTAAATTTTCAAAGTACATAATAAAAAAGAAGAAAGTGAAAAATATAACCAACCATTCAATAAAGCTTTTCTTATATAACTAACTGGACTTCCTCGCATCTCCTTACCCTGCATTATTTATAATCAGAATATCAGCAAATTATTACCTTATTTCATACCTTATTTTATACTTTCCACATATTATACTTCTAAATTTAAAGTAATTTTTATCATTTACTCATACCTTAAAATTAAACAAAATATTGCCTTAAATTTTGACCTTTTCTTACTTATAACTTAATTTTCTATTTTACAAAGCCTATTTGCTGGAGCTGGTGTTTTCTAAATCGTGCAACTTATAATATTTTTGTAGATAATCTTTAAACTTCTTCCAGTCCTCTTCCATTGTTTCTTCTCCCAAGTCTCGGATTCTGCCAGTCATTTCAGCCAATTCCATATAGTCTATCAATTGCGTCTGCCACTCTTCCAGTGTGGGCAAGTCTTGTGTCTTCCTATTAACTTCCTTTCTAAGGAAAGAAGCAGGACATTTTCCTGAAAGTATTGCTGCACAGAAAGGAGTAAATGTAACCCATTCTCCAGCAGAGCAACCTTCCCTGACATGTTGCCCATCATCTGTTTTAAACTACAACTTCTATCAGCCCTAGCCAGCATGATGGAAGCTGCGGTCCAAAATATATTGAGGGCACCAAGTCAGGGAAGGCTGCAGGATTGCTATAGAAGAATGTCAGACTTGCAGAATACTTTCGCCTAATAATTAATTACACCCCTGATTGTAGATTTGATTCGGGGGGGGGGGGCGGAATGTGGCTATACCTGCACCTGTTCCTGGGCTTTTACAAAGCAAGGCATGATCTGAAAGGTTAGGGCTGGACTTCTTTATTGCTGGTCCTCATAAAAGAATGCAGTGAATTGGAAGTAATGGAGAACTTACTAGTATAAGCTCACTAGAATGATGCCATCTTCTGGCCAGTTCCAGTTAATGTGAAAGAAATGCCGGGGGGGGGGGGACTATCTATGGCTGAGACAAACAATTTCAGGTGACCTTTACTGATATGAAATGGATTTGGGGTTTGTGGGCGTGAAAGATTTAATGGAAGGGCCCTTGCTAGCTTTTTTCTGCTGCCTGCTTGGGGTTCTGGTGGTGGCAACAATCCTAGTCTCCACCGCTGATGGGCATTTTCCCCCTTTGCCTACAAGATGCCACAATTAGGGCAGGAACTGTTGGCCTCACTCTGATTTGACTTCATCCCAATACTATCTGGACCCAATTTGAATGAGGGCAATGCTTTCTGGCCTCACTCTGTGACTTGTGAGTATGATACAAAATCGTGCCCAGCAGCTGAAGGAATGTCAGGGCTGCTGGTGCTGGTAAGCAGAGCAAACATAATACCCACTTGCAGAGTCTACTAGAAATCATTAAAATGGGGCATCACCTTTCACAGGTCTTGAACAGGGTGCTGAAGTTGTGAGGCAACAGTACAGCTTAACCTAATATCTCCTTTGAGATGCATAGCTTTTTACTGCTCTGCAAGTGCATTAGACTTGGTATGTAGTACAGAGATTGTAGCTATTTTAGATTCCTAACATGTGTGAGCAAGACCCAAGGGCTGTGTTATTTGCCACTAATATACTGTATTTTAGGTTTGAAAGGATAAGGCTTCTGATCATCAGGGATAAAAAAATTATGAAATTACTCTCCCGGGAACTGCTGTGATAAGAAGGAACCAAATGGTTTTCTTTTTTTTTTTTTTTTTTATAATAATTTTTATTAATTTTCCACAAATAAAATAAAGAACAGTGTAACACAATATAACTTCATACTCATCGGTTCATAGCCTTTTTTCTTTGACTTCCCCATACCTCCCCATCCCTGCATCCTTGTTTAAAAATTCTTTAGCAACCCTTAAGTCCATTGTCTTAGTTCCTTTTCGTAAATATTTCTTAAGTTTTTTTTTTTTGTTTACTGCTGCAATTCTTTACTTCTTACCCCCTGACATCTTAACATTCCTCAATTTTACAGTTATTTTTAAGATATATTTTGAAATTCTTCCAGTCCTCTTCCACTGTCTCTTTCCCCTGGTCCCGGATTCTGCCCGTCATCTCAGCCAGTCCCATAAAGTCAATCACCTTTGTTTGCCATTCTTCCAGAGTAGGTAGTTCTTGCGTCTTCCAATACTTTGCCAGTAGAATTCTTGCTGCTGTAGTGGCATACATAAAGAAAGTCCTATCCTTCCTTAACACCACTTGGCCCACCATACCCAAGAGGAAAGCCTCTGGTTTCTTAGGAAAAGTCCACTTAAGGACCTTCTTAATTTCATTATAGATCATTTCCCAGAAAGCTTTAACCTTTGGGCAGGTCCACCAAAGGTGGTAGAAAGTGCCTTCAGTCTCATTACATTTCCAACACTTATTATTAGGCAAATGATAAATTTTTGCTAGCTTGACTGGGGTCATGTACCACCGGTAGATCATTTTCATAATATTTTCTTTTAAAGCATTACATGCAGTAAATTTAATACCGGTGGTCCATAACTGTTCCCAGTCAGCAAACATAATATCATGACCTATATCTTGTGCCCATTTAATCATAGCAGATTTCACCGTTTCATCCTGTGTATTCCATTTTAACAGCAAGTTATACATTCTTGATAAATTCTTAGTATTGGGTTCCAACAGTTCTGTTTCTAATTTTGACTTCTCTTTCTGAAATCCTATTTTCCTGTCCTGTTTAAACGTCTCATTTATCTAATAGTAATGCAACCAATCTCGAACCTTAGGTTTTAGTTTCTCATAACTCTGAAGTTTCACCCTTTCCCCATCATAATCTATGATCTCATGATATTTTGGCCATTTAGAATCCATATTAAGCTTTTTTACTTCCCTAGCTTCCATTGGTGACACCCACCTAGGGGTTTTACTTTCCAACAAGTCTTTGTATCTAATCCAAACGTTATACAATGCTTTCCTTACAATATGGTTTTTAAAACTTTTATACACCTTTACCTTGTCATACCATAAATATGCATGCCAACCAAAACTATTGTCGTACCCTTCCAGATCCAAAATGTCAGTATTCTCAAGAAGTAGCCAGTGTTTCAACCAGCAGAAAGCTGCTGATTCATAATAAAGTCTTAAGTCCGGCAGGGCAAACCCCCCTCTATCCTTTGCATCAGTTAAAATCTTAAATTTAATTCTGGGCTTTTTGCCCTGCCAGACAAATTTTGATATGTCTTTCTGCCACTTCTTGAAACAGTCCATCTTGTCCACAATCTGCAACGTCTGGAATAAAAACAGCATTCTAGGCAATACATTCATCTTAATGGTAGCAATTCGGCCTAACAAGGAAAGTTTCAGCCTTGACCATATTTCCAAATCCTTTTTAACTTCTGACCAACATTTTTCATAATTATCCTTAAATAAATTCACATTCTTGGATGTTAAGTTTACCCCCAGGTATTTTACCCTTTTTGTAATTTCCAAACCTGTTTCATTCTGAAAACTCTGTCTTTCTTCCATTGTTAAATTTTTTTCCAACACTTTCGTTTTTTGTCTGTTCAATTTAAAACCTGCTACTCGACCAAATGTTTCAATTAATTCTAATACTCTTTTAGTACTAGTGTCTGGCTGTTGCAAAGTCAATACTAGGTCATCTGCAAATGCTCTTAATTTATAATGTCTAACTCCGACCTGAACTCCTTTAACCAACTGGTCCTTTCTAATCATGTTTAACAAAACCTCCAGGACCGATATAAAAAGCAAAGGGGATATTGGGCAGCCCTGTCGTGTACCTTTTTCTATAGGTATTTCTTCTGTTACCACGTTATTTACAATTAATTTGGCCTTTTGTTGAGAGTATATTGCACCTATACCGTTTTCAAAACCTTGTCCTACCCCCATCCCTTGGAGATTCTTTTTCATAAAAGTCCAACAAATGTTGTCAAAGGCTTTCTCCGCGTCCACAAAAATCAAAACTGCTTTCCTATTAATGTCAACGTCCAGCAGCTCCAAAATGTCTATAATGTTCCTCACATTGTCTGACATATGTCTACCTGGGAGAAAGCCTGTTTGGTCCTTATGAATCTCATCTGCCAACACTCTTTTCAATCTTTTTGCCAAAATGTCTGCAAAAATTTTGTAATCCACATTGAGTAAAGATATAGGGCGGTAGTTTTTAACTTGGTTCTTCTCAGTCTCTGTTTTCGGTATAAGTGAGATGAAAGCCTCTTTCCACGATTCAGGTGCCTTTTTCCCCTTTAAAATTTCATTGCAAACTTCCTTCAATGGTTGTATCAGCCATTCTTTCAGCATTTTGTAGTATTTGGCCGTCAGGCCATCTGGTCCTGGTGATTTTCCCAATTTCATATTTTGAATGGCACCCTCTATTTCTTGTTCTGTTATTTCCTCGTTTAAGATCCTTTTACTTTGTTCTGAGATTTTTGGTAAACCGTATTTTCTAATGAATTCTTCTATTTCTTGCTCGTTGGTTGGCCCTTGTGCGTACAATTTCTTAAAAAAGCTTTGAAAACAATTGTTGATCTCGTTGGGTTTGTGGATAATCTTTCCATCCATTTCTAAACTTGTTACCGTGTTCATTTTCTGCCTTTTTTTCAATTGCCATGACAGAAGTTTCCCACATTTATCCGCTGATTCAAAAGTTTTTTGTCTCATTTGCTTTATCTTCCATTCTATTTGTTGGTTCATAAGTTCCATGTATTGCATCTGATGAAACTTTATTTCTCTCAAAATCTCATGAGACTTTGGTTTGGACCTCAACTTCTTCTCTCCTTCTTTTATTTTTTCTAAAAATTTTTCCTTCTTTTCATTTTGTTGCTTCCTCTTAATTGAATTTTGTTGAATTAGGAAACCTCGCATCACGGCTTTGCTTGCGTCCCAGATTATTCTTTTTTCCACATCTGTTTTCCTGTTGATCTCAAAATAATCTTTTAATGTTTTAAGGGCCTTCTTATGGATCTCTTCATCCTTAAATAGGGTGTCATTCATTCTCCATCTAAAGGAACCAGTTGTTGTTAGTTTCATCTCCATCTTGACCGCATTGTGGTCGGAGCACGTTTTTGGGCAGATTTCTACTTTTTTTGTTCTTGACGCCAGACTACTAGAAATCCAAATTTGGTCTATTCTTGTCCATGTCATTTTTGCTTCAGAGAAGAAGGTTCCCTCTCTCTCTAGAGGATTCTTTATTCTCCAAATATCAATCAAGTCCATAGTTTCAGTCATTTCGAAAAAGATCTTTGGTAGTCTCCCTTCTTTTGAAATCACTTGTCTCTGTGCTTTATCCATGTTTGTTGAGACAACTCCATTCATGTCTCCCATCATTAGGATTTTATAGTCTAAAAAGTCAACTAATGTCTCATGCAACTTCCTAAAGAATTCGGCCTTCCCTTCATTTGGGGCATAAACTCCCACAATTAATATCTTTTCTCCTTGAATTTGTATTTCAATTGCCAGGTATCTTCCTTGTTCATCTTTAAATATTAATTTTGGAGCCAACTTTTCCTTTGCATAGATCACCACACCTCTTTTCTTTACTTTGTCTGATGAGATGAATTCTTGACCGAGTCTCTTATTTATTAATAATTTCCTGTGTATCCTGGCAATATGGGTTTCTTGCAAACATATTATGTCTAATTGTTCTTTCTTCAAAATGTGAAAAACCTGTCTTCTTTTCCGAGGAAGGTTCAAACCATTACAGTTCCAACTAAGGAGTTGCAGAGACATTTTGTATTTAGGTAGCTGTTCCTCCAACTGCTCCAAGCTTCTGCTCTTCCTCCGATGGTGGTAGTGAAAGTCCAAATGACAAATTTGCTATATCGGGTGGTTCCCTCTCCTCCACGGTTCCTTTCTGCAAATCCTCCAGATACTTCTCTAGAAATAGTTCTTTGTCCTGAATTGTTTTTATTTTAATCTTCCTTCCATTGAAGTTAAAGGACAATCCTTGTGGAAATTCCCATCTGAATGGTATGGTATTTTTCTTCAGCAGGTCTACTAAACTCTTGTAATATGTTCTCACCTCTAAAATGTATTTAGGAATGTCCTTAAAAATCTGTATCTGACAATTTTGGATCACCAGTGCCTTTTGGTAATGCAAATTCAGTATTCTATCTCTTTCTTCTTTTGATCTCAATGTAATTAAGCAATCCCTTGGTTTTTTGTCCTGCCTTCTACCCAGTCGAAAGGCTGAAATTATCTCAAGTTCCTCATCTTCCTGGTTTTCAACACAGGCTTGGATTGATTTCCAAAGTATTTTAGCTCTATCGTGATTTGTGAACACAACCAGTATGCTAAGTGGCAAGGATCTCCTTTATCAATGTCTTGAAATATGCAATGTTTATAGTGTTGAACTGAGAAATGTGTAGTGTCATGCCATAGAGGCAAGGACTAGTGCACCAAGCTACGCATGGTTCAGAGACATTTATCCTGCAAATTGGTCCACTAGATGATCATTGACAAGGTGCAGAAAATACTAGCTTAAAGGCCTCTGTCAGCCATACAATCCTGCCTATATGCTAATATCTGTTTCAGGAGGCCCTTCTCAAAAGCCCACCATTACATTAGGCTAAGCTGTTGGTGTGACCTTCTTGGTGGTGGCCCCAGAGCTATGGAATCCCTTCCCATTGACTTGTGCACATCTGTACAGGCATTTAGGCTTTCCTCTTCAGTGTTGCCTTTAACTGAGATTCTTATTAACAGGGTTTTACACAGCAGCTACTTAAAAGTATACCGTATGCTTGGTAATTGAGACTCCTGCATACTGCCCTGCTCTTGCATGCTGAAGCCTGAAAAAAGTGATAAAACATATTTTAAATAAACAAACAGCAGGCATCCAATGCTTAACTGAACCTGGAACCACTAACTGATTCAAACCTACACTCTGGCTTAGGGCTCTGATTTTGCCCTCACAGGAACTGCAAAACCAGATGCAGATTCCTCAGTAAATTGCACTTTGTTTACATTTGAATCATTTGTTGCTTCGAATTGCAGAATGCACAAAAGCTATGTATTTCTTACAAAAGAGACACAAAACTTTTGATTCCTGAGTATGCCAAATATTAGAAACTATCCAATATACATGTCAAGAGTACATGTGGAGATGCAGGTGGTGCTGTGGTCTAAACTATTGTGCTTCTTGGGCTTCCTGATCAGAAGGTTGGCGGTTCGATCCCCATGACACGGTGAGCTCCCGTTTCTCTGTCCCAGCTCCTGCCAACCTAGCAGTTCGAAAGCACACCAATGCAAGTAGATAAATAGGTACCGCTGCAGCGGGAAGGTAAATGGTGTTTCCGTGCACTCTGGTTTCCGTCACGGTGTTCCATTGCTCCAGAAGCGGTTTAGTCATGCTGGCCACATGACCCAGAAAGCTGTCTGTGACCAAATGCTGGCTCCCTCAGTCTGAAAGCGAGATGGGTGCCGCAACCCCATATTCGCCTTTGACTGGACTTAACCGCCCAGTGGTCCTTTACCTTTACCTAACATGCGGAGCACTTGTGCATGGGTGGTCCAGCCTTGTATTGAGAGAGAGACTGCACAATGCACCTTCTAGCACAATATTTCTGTCCCACATTGTAAGAGGGAGATTAAATGCTTTGTTGTAATAGGTACTTCTAAAGGCTTATTCTTCTTCCTCTTCTTTTTAAAGACTTGTGGCCCTTTGTGGGCACAACAGTGTGGGAGCCAGTACTATGCAACAGGGATCTGCTCTGAGTTCGGCCCAAGTTTCCAGATCATGAGAAGTTTCTCCCCTGCTGTGCAAAGTAAGTACTTAAGTATGATTCAGTAAGCAATTTCATTTGCTTTAAATACGAGACAAGAGACTATGCTGCTAAAATAACTGGCTCAGACTTTTTCTATCCCCTTCTTTTGCAGAATGTTCTTCTGCCATAGATGTGGTGGTGGTATGTGATGAGTCAAACAGCATTCATCCCTGGCATGCTGTATCGGATTTCTTGAAAAAGTTTGTTCAAGGTTTAGATATAGGTCCCACAAAAACTCAGGTGCGTAGAATTGGGGCACAGGGGGTAGGGTCAGCAGAACTGAAGCGCCATGCCTTATTGGGGGGTGGTGTCTTTCCTGTTACTGCAAAGCCACCATTGGATACAGCCCATTATGTATGAGTTGGCAATGTAAAGCTTCATTTTTTAATGTTAGGCGTGGGGGACATGTGTCCCGCTCCCGCTCCCCAGATTCTGCTGAATTTAGAACTTCCATCTTCCCTGGCCATTGGCAATGCTGGCTGGAGCTGATGGGAACTGGAGCTTATAGATGTATTGCACTGGTTTATTTAGTTAGTACTATAACACTTTTTCCTCTTAATTTTATCTGAAATTTTAGGTAGGCTTGATTCAGTATGGTGTTGACCCAAGAGTAGTGTTCAACCTGAGTACTTACCAAGATAAAGGAGATGTTGTACGAGCAATGTCAGAAACCTTTCAGAATGGAGGGGTCCAAACTAATACATTCCGCGCAATTGAATATGCCAGGTAAAGCACACCGAATAGCAGCTGACGCTCAGCTAAACAGAGATCCTCTTTTTAATTTAAAACAGAACAACTCTATCACTGACAAAAAATATATCTGTATGTGAGGGTAAATTAAAACAATGTTTGAATACAACTTTGAATGCTAATGCACTTGATATCAGCTAAGGATTTTGTAGTGATGCTGAAAGCATGTGTAAAAAGCAGTATTTGTATATAGTAAATCACACATGCTGTTCATTACAGACGTAACGCTTTCTCAAAAGAAGCTGGTGGGCGGCCAACAGCCTCTAAAGTCATGGTTGTTGTGACAGATGGTGAATCACATGATGGCTCGAATATGCAAGAAGTGATAACTAAATGTAATGAGGACAACATCACTAGGTTTGGCATAGCAGTAAGTAAGGCTTTCATTATTGCGACTGTAACTTTAGCCCTTGCTATCTTTAATGCATGGATTACAAGGGGACTAAAATAATTGTGACAATGAGTCTAGAATGTAGCTCCTCTGTGAGGAATATACATAAGGGATAGGGAGCGGTGGCGGGGAATTGTTTGAGTTACATTTTCATGCAAACCTGCCTAGTTCACACTTCCCAAACCAATAAACAAGATGGACTACAGCTATCCATCAGATTTTGAACTTCTCCAAATTTTGGGATGCAGTTCTCCAACCCAAAATGTGCAAAAAGATGCATATATCAGTGAAACTATTGTACAAAATTGCATTATATTAGAAGAACTTGCTTGTAAACGTGAGGGAGTTATGGTACATCCATATATGTACATATTAGGAGAAATGTGCATGAAAATGCTTTTGAATTTTCATGCAGACTTTTAAACCAAAACTTTGCAAATTGGTGCGGAAATGGAGTGAACTGTACTTAAGCTTGGGAAAATGGGAAGCACGGAGAAACTGAAACTGAAATGTATTTTCATCCCCAATATGCATTTGTCAAGTTCATAGCTCTATAGATGCTGCATTCTTCATACAGAAGTCTTCAGTGTGGTCTTCTATATCCATTTCAGTCAAAAGAGATGCTTTGTGTATTCATCTCCACACAGTTATCTGCTTGTGTGACCCACCTAATTGTATGACCCTAGCAGAGAAATACACGGTGCCGAGACAGAAGTAGTAACAGGAGAAAACAGTAAGAAAAGTGTGATTTCCTTTAGCAAGTCACTTGCCCTCCAAATGCATGTACCCTCCACCCAACATGCTCACCACTGGGTTAGCATGTGGTGACTGGGTAGACAGCCCTTTTCACTTGATCTGCTATGCCCAGTAGAGGTTGTGTAAAGGGACAAAATGGAGGCAAAAATGTTCTGTAACAAATATGTAATACAGATGTATCTGAATGCTTCTTATTAAAATTCACATGATCATTCTTCCCCCACCCCCTTCAAGGTATTAGGATACTTAATTAGACAAGACATGGATACTAGAAATTTAATCAAAGAAATCAAAGGAATTGCCAGTGTTCCCACATCAAAATATTTCTTTAATGTGTCATCTGAGGCGGCACTTTTAGAAGAAGCAGGAACGTTGGGAGAGCGAATTTTCAGCATAGAAGGTACTAAAATAAAGCGTTTCCCTTTCTACTAATCAATCCTATCCAGGGCTAGCTAACCTGTTACTTGCCAGATGTTGCTGCATTACAAACCCCCCATCACTCTTGACTTTTTACCATGTTGGCTGGTTTTGACAAGGGTTGGAATCCAACAACATCGGGGGGGGGGGCACAGGTTTCCCACCTACTGAAATCAGTTTGTCACAAAATTTATTTGTAACTGTGGTGATAGACATATGAGTAAACATCATTTTTCCATCCACCAGGTACTGATCAAGGTGATTTATTCCAGATGGAAATGTCACAAGTGGGATTCAGTGCTTCATACTTGCAGCAAAAGGTAATGAACAGCTTGTAAACCAACACTGCATTTAACTTACATTGCCAACAATACTACATTTTTTTACTTGAAGAAGAAACTATTAGAATGGTAGAGAATCACAAAACGATAGAAATGTATAAGTAGAAACTTGCAAACTACTTGTGTTGAGGATGTGTCACTGCCTCTTGTGTCATTGAAAATCATTCACTGAAAATACCTGAGTATATTTTAATTCCCGTTTGCCTGTTTTGCTTTCTCTTAAGGAAGTTCTGATGCTGGGTGCTGTGGGGGCCTATGAGTGGACTGGTACGGTGGTGCAGGAGACAGCAAAACAAGCTGCTATATTTCCCAAGGAAGCATTTGAAAAAGTTTTGCAAGACAGAAATCATACCTCCTATTTAGGTGAGGGTGGTGGTTCAAAGGGCAGAGTGAAATATTTCTCAAATGTTCTTGGGTACTCTTTATCACATTCCTGATTTAGAACTGTGGAAAGCCAATTAAAGATTTATCATTCCAGAGCATTTTCTTTTCTTTTAGATACTTGAACTTGAGAAATGTTGCCAGAAGTTTCAAGCATTTGCTCTCTTTAAATGAACAGTAATTTGTCTTTTATCTAATTTATTGGTTAATAAAATACAGTTTTCTAAAAACCAATATGGGTGTTAGGAACTTGTTTTGACTCTTATCTACATGCCTTTTGAAGGGGAGAGCCTGCAGACTCATGGGGGTCCTTGAATATTCATGTGGTTTACAAGTACAAAATCTTACAAGGCAGTCACTTCAGAATTATATTGGCAAGTGATGGAGAATTCTTTCTCCTGATTTCTATGATTAAATATTCTAATGGGAAAAACATTATGGACTTCAGAGCTATTTTTTTGAGATGTTACTGAGCCCTATATGCATCCATAAGCTTGCTAAAACTGTAAAGAGTTCTCAGACCAAGACTCTGGACAAGAAATAATCAAAATAGAAATAGCTGAGGCAAAAGCTATAAAATGGATTATGTGGCAGCTAAGTAAGGGCTGTGTCTGGTGGATAACTTTGCGCTAGCAGAAAGCACTTCCACTCACAAAAAGCAGGACTCCCAATTCTTGCCAATCCCTCTTACTGATTGCAGCCCCCTCCCCAAGCCAAGTCCTGTACTGTTCCAGAGGATTTCAAACAGCCAGAAACAGCTTTTCAGTGGGTGCAATGGGCTGCAGGGAGTAGGAAATATTGTCAAAATTGGGTACTTAATGTTCCTAAAGCCCAGAATCTGGGACAGAAAAAGACCCATAAAATCATGGGGTAGTAAATTGTGTATTTGTCAAACTAGAAATAAAGTGGCACTCCACTTCCTGGTCCATTCAGGACAAGAACGGAGGTCCCCCAGTGTCTCACCTGAGGGCTATGGAGTCTTCACATGTGTGTTAATAGTGCCACTGTGCATGTGTGTCTTGACATGGGTCTTTCTGAATGCAGCTGTGTTCCACATGACAGAGAACATGAAGCTGTATGTAGGGGGAACATAACACCCCTTGCTCCATCTGTTTCAGAGCCTGGCATTTAATGTGAATGGTCCCAGATCATCACTTGTCCTAAAATATATGTATCAGAGTGGTTAGGTCAGCCAGCAGTGCTCGCTGTGAAGTTTTTTTTTTTTTCAGCAAAGGTTGTAGCTAATCAGAACCTCCTTTCTGTAGCTGGACCAGAAGTCATAAGGGCCTTGGCATGCAGCAACCGAAATAGAATCTACATTTCACTTTTAGAATACTTTTCATGCTCGGTTGCCTTTTTGAACAACTGCACCACTGTTAATTGATAACGATAACTATGACTTTGCTTTTCAGGTTATTCTGTTGCTGTTCTTTCAGCGGAAGACACTGTCTATTTTGTTGCTGGTGCTCCACGGTCCACCTACACAGGCAGAGTGGTGGTTTATGAGATCGATGTCCACGGCAATGTAACTATTGTTCATTCTCAAAGAGGAGAGCAGGCAAGTGCAGAAGCTGGCATTGAGTTTTCTTGTTTGTGTTATATATGTATAAATGTCACAGGCACCACCTGCCGCAAGTAGGGTTTAAAACTGACATCAACCATTTACATCAACCATTTGAACTGGAATACAAAAAAGGGAGGTGTGAGGAAGTCATGAGAATAAGTAAATGAATTCTAAGATATAGAAAGAGGGAATTATTTTTAACTATTTTTATCTTATTTGTAATCTTTTGTTGTATTTTTCTTTCTTTTTTTCTTTTTTCATCTTTTTTATATACTTATGTATTTCTGAAATTTTGAATAAATATTACTTAAAAAAAATTAAAAAAAATAAAACTGATATTTACTTGCATTGCGAGTTTGCTTTTCCAAAGTTGTGTATCTTGTCTGCACAAATCCGACTACAATGTATGGCTGTAACTGGCACTGACATGCGCCGCCTGATAAGAAATGTTCTGTCATTTCAGATTGGTTCCTACTTTGGTAGTGTACTATGTTCCGTGGACGTTAATGGAGATTCAGTAACAGATGTGCTCTTGGTTGGCGCACCAATGTTCATGAATGAGTTAAAAAAAGAAGAAGGGAGAGTCTATATGTTTTCAGTCAGAAAGGTACATAAAATATATTGGGATGCCAAGAGAGTAGCTCAAAGCTCTGATGTTTTCCTAAATACTTGGTCTATGGATAATCCAGAAATTCCAATTGGCTCTCGCCCATCCAAAGCATGGATACCTTTCAAAATGTTTGAAATTCTACTAATTGATCATTTTGATGGGCAAGGGAGAATGGGGAGATAAAATCCACTCCTTGTTACCCCTTGCAAATAGCTGATAAGTGGTGTTCGTTTTTTTAAAAAAATAAATTAATTTCAAGCTGTCTGCACATCTTTGAACACAGTATCCTTCAACCCACTAAGGATGACTTTCATTTAAACAGTCCCCTTAGTTGGATCAATTAGCCTGATAGAATGACTGCGCTATTTTACGCAGACAGCAATAATTACTGATAATATTGAGAAGTATGCAGAAGCTACTTACCTTAGCAATAATTCCTGAGATGCTTAATGGAAAGTTTTTGTTACTTGTGTCTGCTTTTAGGACTTCCTATATAGTTTGGCACAACAAAAATAGACAAGGGAATAAGATATTCCACATCTGATTTTTTCTATTTTGTAAGAACTAGGAAATTCAATTTCTCTTTCAAAGAATTGCATTCAGGTTCAAGAATATTTGTCTAGTGTGTTTCATAAAACTCTAATGCAAGACCCCCCCCCACTCTTTCTCTGCCCTTTTCTCAAAGGGCATTTTGGGCAAACAAGAACTTCTCGAAGGGCCTCAAGGGACTGAAAACGCTCGGTATGGATCTGCTATTGCTGTTGCTTCAGATATCGATTTGGATGGTTTCAATGATGTGATAGTTGGAGCGCTACTAGAAAACCAGAATGCTGGTGCTATCTACATTTACAATGGTAAACAGAGGACAATACACACTAAATATTCCCAGGTAAATTACTTTTTTTTTACAGAATGCTATAAATTAGGTCTGAACCTAATTACCCTGGTCTGAACCGTTCTCTGGTCTGAACAGTCATACCCAGTCATTGGCTGTGTTGGCTGGGACTGAGGGGAGCTAGAGTCTAGTAATATTTGGTGGGCCACAGATTCCCCTACCCTGATTTAGAGCTTTGTCCAGGCTCTGAGCATGGTTATTTGTCCTCTCTTTTTGTTGGTCTCTTGCATGTTTTATGGGGCCTTTTCTGTCATTACACTGTATGACTCTGAGGAACAAAATATTTCATTGCAAATTCTAGTTCCTATTCCCATGTGAACCTCCCTGTAGTTTAAGATCTGATGAGGAGGCCCATCCAATAGGACCTCAGATCTGGTGGCGCTCAAATGATCTAATAATCCCCAGCCTCTCATTAGCATTGCTTGATAGGATTGGTTATGAAGTTCATTGTGTGACTTGGCTCAGTTTCTGTCTTTCAGCCTAATGTACTTCACAGAACTGTTGAAAAGATAAAATGGGGTGGGAGAACAATGTACACCAATTTGAGCTCCTCAGAGGAAAATGGAATATAAATGTAGTTTAGTAATTAAAAAAACTATAATAATAATTAACCATATAGCTGCTTCTGCTGCTGCTGCTTCTTCTTCTTCTTCTTCTTCTTCTTCTTCTTCTTCTTCTTCTTCTTCTTCTTCTTCTCCGTCTCCGTCTGTCTCCATCTCTGTCTTCTCCTTCTTCTTTTACTGTTAAGGTCTTGTGGCACTTTAAAGGTGAACACATTGATCGTGGAATTATGTTTGCAAGCCTAGATATTACTTTGTCAGATGCATGTGCTTTTCAAACTAAAAAGCCAATGATGAAAATCAATAACGACAACTTCATTGCTAATATGAAACATTTGAGCAGGGGAGAATCCTCAAAATAACCCATATGTGACTGAAAACATCAACCTGCCTGATACAAACATTTCTCTTCTCAGAAAATTTTGGGATCAGACCCTGCGTTTGGACAGCAGCTCCAGTATTTTGGAAGATCAATAGATGGCCATAGTGATTTAAATGGTGATGGGATCACTGATGTATCTGTGGGCTCTGATGGAAATGTGATTCAACTCTGGTGAGAGGTGGATTTTTTAAAAAAAAGCAACAAAGAGCTTTAATGGCCCTTCTCCCACTGCTTCTCTTAATAATAATAATAATAATAATAAATTTTATTTATATCCCGCCCTCCCCAGCCAAAGCCAGGCTCAGGGCGGCTAACAATAATCAGATAATCAAACAATCAAATAATTACACATTCTTCCAGTCTCTAACTTAATTCTGAATGAGAGAAAGAAATTTAGGGTGGTATTGAACTGTGTTGAATATATGTTTAGCCTAAGGTTTAAGTCCCACTATATTCTATGGGACTTGCTCCCTATTAAGTGTGTATAGGAATGCAGCCTAATCGACTGTTGATTTTTTTTTAGTATAAATTCTAGATAGATGCCTCCTCAGAACAAATCTCCCTTTTTTGCAATTAAGTTTACAGGCAATCTGCCTGTTTGTATTTCAGGTCTCAGAGTATTGCTGCTGTGTCCATACATGTATCAGCTACACCGAAGAAGATAAGCTTGCTAAACAGGAATACAGAGGTAGTTCTCCACATATGTTTCAGTGCAACCTTTAGACCTGCTCACAGGACAAATCAAGTGGGTAAGTATTTCTACAGTCTTGTTTTACATGATTTATTTTTTTTAAAGAGCACTACTTGTTGGGGCAAGATGACCTACTACTGTAAGGCTGCAATTGCAAGATCCCCTTCACTAGACTCAGTGGGATTTACTCCCGAGTAGACATGTATAGGATTGCATTGTTGATTTAAGTAAAATTCTTACTTCTGATGGAAATATTTTAAATAATTGCAAGTAAAGAATAAAGGAGATATGTGTGGTCGTGCCACTGAAAAGCTGTATCAAAAGTGCAAAATTTCTTGTCCTTCTGTGGACAGCACCAGTGCGTCGCCAGGGCAGGTATAGTACTGAATATTCCAGTTATTTTTGTATGAACAAATATATGTGAACTTCGGCTCCCCCCACCCCACAGTAGGGTAACCAGATGCTCCTTGAATAATTGTGTAGGAGAGATAATTTTATCTGGTGTACTTGACAATTCATACTAGCTGAAATTCCCTTTCCTTCACAACTTTTTCTCTTGTCTTCTTTTTCACTGGACTGCCGAAGAGCAGTTATAAAGGATCATGAAGATATGAAGTGTTTTTCAATTGATGTTTAAAGTTGTGGTTTTTTATTGTTGTAAGTTGCCCTAAGTAATACATTTGCATTGTATCAGGCTAATACATTTGCAATTCTCAATAAACAAACAGATTCCTTTGAAATATGTACCTTTCCCCCCCCCCTTTTTAGATATCAGATACAACCTGACATTGGATGCTGATCTCTTGTCCTCTCGAGTGACTTCTCGAGGATTGTTTAAAGAAAATAAGGAGAGGTATCTACAGAATAATATCCTAGTCCGCTCTACGGAGAACTGCAAGGAGCATGTTTTTAATGTTCAGGTAGATATTAGCTAACTGATCTATATGTTACGCATATTTGTAGAAATGAATGGTTGTGGCCTGGCCCTTGCAAACAGCAGGTAACAGTTGCAGCTTGCAGCTAGTCTGCCTGTATAACTTCATGGTTTTAGATTCAGGTAGTTAGCTGTGTTGGTCTGACGCAGTAGAAATATATATATATATAATTTTAAAAATGTCCAGTAGCACCTTAGAGACCAACTAAGTTTGTTCTTGGTATGAGCTTTTGTGATAGCTGAAGAAAGCTCATACCAAGAACAAACTTAGTTGGTCTCTAAGGTGCTACCTGAGCTACTTGAGAGTCCCATGGACTGCAAGAAGATCAAACCTATCCATTCTGAAGGAAATCAGCCCTGAGTGCTCACTGGAAGGACAGATCCTGAAGCTGAGGCTCCAATACTTTGGCCACCTCATGAGAAGAAAAGACTCCCTGGAAAAGATCCTGATGTTGGGAAAGATGGAGGGCACAAGGAAAAGGGGACGACAGGGGACGAGTTGGTTGGATGGTGTTCTTGAAGCTACCAGCATGAGTTTGACCAAACTGCGGGAGGCAGTGGAAGACAGGAGTGCCTGGCGTGCTCTGGTCCATGGGGTCACGAAGAGTCGGACACGACTAAATGACTAAACAGCAACAACAACAAGGTGCTACTGGACTAATATATATATATATATATATACACACACACACACACACACACACACACACACACACACACATATGTTTGTACAACTTCAGACAGCCATTGAGAGATCATATGATGGAATGCTCCACTGGCAACTGCATATAAGCTCCATCACCTGCTATCAATAACAACCATCTCAGACCTTAGGACTGGCAGAAGAGGTGCTGCTACTGGGGACTGCCCAGCTGGTATTGACAGGGCCTTTTCAGTGGCATTCAGTTCTTCCGCAAAAGAGAACGGAATGGAAATGACCCATCGATCGCAATCACCCAGGGATTGCGGTTAAGAGCTTAGGCGGCTTCAGTGGCGAGCGCCCCCCAGAATTCGGCACCTGGGTGCACCACACCCCTTGAACCCTGAGTAAAGACAGCCCTGACCTTGGGATCCTTTGGGGTGAAGGGGTGATGTATAAATTGAATGAAGAAACAAAGAAAGAAATAAGATAAAACTAAGTGCCAGAAGTTGGCTTCTGGGATGCGATATCCCACAACAGGGGTGCCACCACCACAAAGGTTCTTTCACCAATCACCTCACCTTTGAAGCATTGTCATCCAGAGAAGGTCCTCTGATGCAGATACTACAGAGTAGACAAGTTCTCAGATCTAACTTGATAACTGCATGCAAAGCATGTGCTCCAACCCTGAGCAGTGGCCTTTCCCTAAGCGGTCCTTCCAGCAGATCTGCTAGAGCAGGGGTGTGGGACCTGTGGCCCTCCAGATAGTGTTGGACTGCAGCACCCATCAGTCCCAGACAAGATGCCCAACAGCTAAGGCGGATGGGAGTTGTAGTCCGGAGTGTCATCTCTTTACTAGAGCCATGCGTTCAATCACTCAGCCACTCCCCATGGTTTGGGTAAATGTAATTAGGAAGGGGTAGTACTGTGATAAGTTAGTCTTGTACAAAAACAAAATTTTCGGCAGAATGCAGTGTATTAAAAAAAGTCTTCAGTATTATTTATCAGAGTATCAGATCATTTGGACCATTGAATTACAGGTATTCTTAGCCATCAGTTGTATATTTGAGAAATATTAAGTGAACAGATTTCAGTTGGTGGTTTGTGTGTCTATGTTTGTGTTTTTAGGAGCCCTCTGATGCTGTCAACTCTCTTAGTGTGCGTGTTGATATTGGCCTCAATAATCCTGGTTCAAGTCCTGCTCTTGATAAAACTTCCCCTGCATCTGTTACTTACAGTGTAAGTATATTAACACACATTACTCTTGCTGCATAATCCATAAAATGACACGTGATCAATATGAGGAATAGAAAACTAGGTTGTTTTAGTGGCACTGATCAGCTAAATCTATCAGTGCCATGACTAGGCTAAAAATAAATAATTTGTTAACAAGCACAGGAGTCAGCATTCTTTGGACCCAGATTCAAGGTTCAGGGACTAGCAATGCCTCAGTTGAGAACAGCTTTACAAGCCCTCAAATCCTGACTCACATTGAAGATTTCATCAGATAATACTTCCTGGCTTACCATCCATTTGCAAAATGTCTGGTGGGAGCAAATAGCAACCTGCCGCTGTCAGAAAAAGACGGCCTTCAAAAGCGAGTTTCTGTCTGCTCAGCAGCAGCAGCATGTGAACAAAGAGAGCTGTTAATCTCCTTAAATTGGCGCTGTGGTCTAAACCACTGAGCCTCTTGGGCTTGCCGATCAGAAGGTCAGCGGTTTGAATCACCCCAATGGAGTGAGCTCCCGTTGCTCTGTCCCAGCTTCTGCCAGCCTAGCAGTTCGAAAGCACGCCAGTGCAAGTAGATAAATAGGTACCACTGTGGTGGGAAGGTAAACGGTGTTTCCGTGCACTCTGGTTTCTGTCATGGTGTTCTGTTGCACCAGAAGCAGTTTAGTCATGCTGGCCTCATGACCTGGAAAGCTGTCTGTAGACCAACGCCAACTCCCTTGGCCTGAAAGCAAGATGAGCGCCACAACCCCATAATCACCTTTGACTGGCTTAACTGTCCAGGGGTCCTTTACCTTTTTTTTTTTTTAGCTCCATAAATATCAAACAACAACCTTGTTTGGATTTTTATTTCATTTTTATTCAATAAATTTCTTTCCCATTCTTGCTCCCAAAGAAGAAAGACCAAAAAGAAATATGGATATTCCTACCTTGAACAAAGAAGATGAGAGTATTTTTTAAATTTAATTAAATTTAATTTTTATTTTGTAGATACCATTTGTGAAAGACTGCGGTGAGGATGAAGTCTGCAATACGGACCTTGTGCTTGATGTTCAGCAGAGAGGAAATAATGGGTAAGACCCAATTTTGCATCTTGGTTCAACATTTCAGGTTGGGCTTTGTATTACACACACACACACACACACACACACACAGTGGCAGAGCTTCATGCTCCGGCACTGGGGGGGGCAGAGACCAGGCGGGGGTGGGGCTGCTGCGCGTCCTGGGGGCACAGCACCCTCGGGCGCGGTGCACGTCCTGGGGGTGGGGGGCGCCACCTATGGGGGCGGAGCACCCAGCATGGGCAAGGGGGCACCCACGATGGCACCCTACCAGGATCACACTGCGGTGGGAGGTGCGCTCCCCCGCACTCCTCTTCCTCCGCCAGAGCGCGCGCGCGCGTGTGTGTGTGTGTGTGTGTGTGTATTGTAGACTCGAGTTCAACCACATTAACTGTGTGTTTATGTTCTTCCTTTTCCTCCCTGGCAACAGCAAACAACACTTTGTTATCAGCAGTAAGAACAAAAGATTGATATTCAGCGTGAAACTGAGAAACCAGAAGGAAAATGCATACAACACCAGAATTCAAATTGCTTTTTCCGAAAACTTGTTTTTTGCTTCATCTTCTTCACCCGTACGTGTAATGTTTATTTCTGTTTCTACCAGTGTCATTGGTGGTAGTGATACGACTTATTATTTTTAGAAGAGTATTTATCGTACTCTTCCGTGTATAAGATGAGGTTTTTTTTACTCTAAAATGATGTTTAAAAATGGGGGTCGTCTTATACACGGATAGTGCATGGGGCGGGTTGATTGGTTGCAGCCGCGAGCAGAGCTTGTCAGTGGCGATTTGGTGGTAGATTGGTAGCTGCTGCAAGGGCTGCTTTGGATTGGCTGGTGCTGTAGTAATTGGGTGGATGATTGGTTGCTGCAGAAAGGGCTGTTGTGGATTGGCTGAGATTGCGGGTTGCTGCTGGTGGGCGGGCAAACGCTTGTTTGATTTGGCAATGCAATTTTATTCAACATCACTGTGCAATTCCCTCCAGAAAAAGCTCAACAACTCTGGGCACCTCCCCCCATTTTCTTAAATTTGAGTCCCCCCAAATAGGGGACATCTTATACAGGGGGGCGTGTTATACACGAAAAAATACGGTACTTTTAGATTTGTGCCCTTTTGTTACAGTGTGAATCCCACCCAATCTCTTCACCATTGAAAATATATGCCCTGAAATATCAAAACTGCATAATGTTCTATTTTGTCACAAATCAGACCTGTGCCGTGTAGTCCTAAACATGTTTACTCAGAAGTCGCACTGAGTTTAGTGGGACTTTCTCCCTAGTAATTGTGTTTTAGAATTGCAGCCTAATTCTAGTAGTTCAGTTTGCCGAGCTTAAGAAAGAAACGAGCCAGCCATCTTAACGCTTAGTGGAAAAATCAACTGACTTGTGCACTTTTTCTCCCACGCCAGTGTATGAGCCTTTCAGTGTTATAACCACTTACTTCGGAGTAAGCACTACATAATGCAAGCATCCTTTGTTTCTGTTCTATAGTTTAATGCTGAAAAATGTCTGCTTGTTACTTTTAGGTAGACGGAACTGAAGTTTCATGTCAGATGACCACTATCCAACAGCTTGTCGTCTGCCAAATCAGCTACCCTGTGTTTAAAACAGGACAACAGGTATGCCTTAGAGTTCCTATGTATTTCTAGGTTTTGCAGAAACAACCAGCTTTGACTTCATGCATGTGTATTGTAGCTCTGCTGATGTAAACAAGCATCCCAGAACTCTCTATGCCTGATTCTAACCAATTGAATTTCCTTTGTGAAAAATTGGTTCGATAAGATTCCCAGTGAAAGAATCATAGTCTCCTTATGGTGTGCATGTCACAGGTGAGGGGGCGTTAGTTGCCCTTATTCACCTTAGGATAAAATTCAGAGGTATAATGCACTTCTTGGCCTACTAGTTACAGTCAACAGGGCAAGTATTAGGAATCAGTGTGGTTTTCATTACATCAGTGCCAATGCTTCTGATTTGGTGGTGGTGGGAAAGCAATGCATATTTACAGCTGACTCATCAATATTTCTTTAAGACAGGCCCCTCGGTGTTTAGCTTCAGCACAAAGTAACTTGCTGAAATATTCGATGGCTAAAAGCTGAACACAAACTATTGCAATACTTTTACTATTAATATTTATAGATTAAAATTAAATTCTAATTTAACAGCTGTGATACTTTTATATCCATGGATAGCCCCTGCTTTATAACTAAACTAACAAGTTGATACTAGTATATCAGCCTCAGATCAGCTGAAGCACAGAAACCAACTGTAGTATGTACAGGTATATGTGCTTAGAGCGAGACAGACAGTGAACCTGGGTTCAGGTATAATGCTAAGCCAAACAATGGCTTAGCCCCAGGAGGCCTGGCAAATGTGGGACTGGGGAAGGTGCTCTGAGAACTCACGTTTGCTCATTCATTCCAAGCCATGATTTGGCTTACTGCTATGTGCAAACCAGGTATCTGAAGAAGTGTGCATGCACATGAAAGCTCATACCAAGAACTAACTTAGTTGGTCTTTAAGGTGCTACTGGAAGGAATTTTTTTATTTTGTTTTGACAGGTCACTATCGTAAATGATAATTGAAAGTAGCTTTGCTTATTTTAATTTCATCTTTTATCTCTGTTTTTTGTAGGTATCTTTTGATGTTCATTTTGACTTTAATTTGAAAAATCTTCAGAATCTGGCAGTTCTGCGTTTTCAAGCTCTGAGGTATAGTATAATATTTCGTATAACATTTTTAGCATGTTACTTGCAGCTTATAGCAACAGTTAAGGTATTATTATCAGCCTGTGTTTATAAATGCATTGGGCGTTTAAAAAATGCAGTTCTTTTTGTTATTGATAGTGCAAGCAATGAAGAGGATGATACCAACAATCAGGTCAACCTAACTGTTCCACTTCGCTATGATGCAGAAGTTCACTTAACAAGGTGACTCTAAAATGACCAACAGTTTTTGCATTAACAAGACTAGTCAAAATTCTGGGCAACTGTAAAAACTAGTGATCCCACTTGTGATTCTAAGCAATTGGCATATAGAGGCATAGGTAAAGGGACTCCTGACCATTAGGTCCAGTCGTGGACGACTCTGGGGTTGTGGCGCTCATCTCGCTTTATTGGCTGAGGGAGCCGGCGTACAACTTCCGGGTCATGTGGCCAGCATGACTAAGCCACTTCTGGTGAACCAGACCAGCACATGGAAATGCTGTTTACCTTCCCGCCAGAGTGGTACCAATTTATCTACTTGCACTTTGATGTGCTTTTGAACTGCTAGGTTGGCAGGAGCAGGGACCAAACAACGGGAGCTCACCCCATCGCGGGGGTTCAAACCGCCGACCTTCTGATCGGCAAGCCCTAGGTTCTGTGGTTTAGACCACAGCGACACCCGCGTCCCTATATAGAGGCATACTGCTGCCAATACTGTACATAGTACACTGCCATCATGACTAATAGCCACTGATAGGCTTATCCCCCATGATGGCGTAATAAAAAGAAACCAATATATAAATAAATCTCTTCCAGATATGCTTCTGAACTCAGTGCCTCTGATTTTAATACAAAAACATGAAGATTTCCAAAATAATGTTTATTGATACTCTTATTTCTGCTCAGGTTTACCCAAATGAACTTTTATGAGGTTTATTCAGATAACCACATACCTTCAATGGTGAACACTTTAAATGAAATTGGACCCGCGTTCAATTTTTCTGTTAAGGTCGGTAAATATTTCTGCTAGTTTTTAAATGCCTAAGAAATATTTAGTTTTTGCATTTCCTCCTAAAGCATATTGAACTAAGCACTAAGCCAGGGGCAACGTAATGGGCTGGAGAGAGAATAAGCAGGGCATTCCAGTCCCAAGGACAATGGGGCCATGGGTAGGTTTCCACATATCTGCTTCTGCACAGCCCTGGGCAAAGGGGGGAGGGAGCAAACTTGAAAGTCAAACTTACCCCATCTGCTCAACATGGTCTACTTTTGCTCTAGACTTAAGGTCTTCCACCAGTAGCACTGCTATTTTATGTTTAAAATAGGTAATAGGTAAAGGAACCCCTGACCTATTTTATGTTTAGGTTCTTAATTTATCTGCATTTATTAATATCCTGCCTTTGCTGCAAGTATCTGAAGACCACATACATGGCCTCACCCTGTTATATCCCCACGAGAATTCAGTGAGCTGTGTTGCACTAAGAGAGAAACGACCAGGGATCCTCATCATCGGACACAATGATGATGGATGTGTCTGACAAGACTGTGCTGAAAGGACTCATTGAGTTTCACTAGTGAACATCTGAGATCCTTTCCACGTTGCAGCTGTGCATACAAAGTCCTGTGCCTAAGCTTTGCCTGAAGGCTTAATGTTTTGGAAACTTTGCCAGTTTTAAGCCAAATGCACACATGCCATCACACCCAAACATTCTATGCTTAGAATTTTTTGTTGGCATCCAAGGGTTTCTGAATTTTGTTTTTGAGAATCCAATGTCTTAACAAAAAAATTGACATGTTAAATAATGAGGAATGGGAGGGCATATGGGCCAAGAGAAGCATTATAGAGAATGAGATGATGAGCTAGGAAAACTGTATGGAGCACTGAAATCATATCCCTTGGCTGCGGGAAGCTTTCTGCAATCCTTGTTCTGAATTCAATGCCTTGAGAAAATACTCCCTGCACATCTTCGTAGAATTGTTTTGACATTGAGAATTAGAATGCTGTGTATCTTTCTTTTTTTAAGGTTAAGTGAAAGCTTTTAGGAAGGCAAATTCTGCCCTAGAGTCCAAATTCTGCACTGTGCTTTGATTGTGGTTCTACAAGTTCAGTTCATAAGCATTTTTAAAGTAACCATTTTTAAAACTTGCACTTTCCCACTGTTAGTAATAACAGAAAACAAGTCTTACAAGATAAGCCAACATCTGCAGGAGGTTATCCAGATAATTCTTTGTTTTTCAGGTCACAACAGGAAGTATTCCAGTAAGCATGGCATATTTAAAGATCCATATTCCAGAGCACACGGAAGGGAATAGTCCATTGATGTATGTGACAGCTCTGCACACCAGTCAGGTGAAAGGATAGTCTAGATATTTTAATTACAGTTTACAGTTTGGTCATCTGCCTACTATCCCTTGCTTTTTCCTCTAGGACTAACTGCAGTAGTTAACAGTCGTCAACAGGTTTACCATACCCATTGAGTCAATCACCCATCTCCTGTTTCAGTGTACAGTGAAGGTTAAGTACTTAATTCGTTCTGGAGGTCCGTACTTAACCTGAAACTGTTCTTAACCTGAAGCACCACTTTAGCTAATGGGGCCTCCCGCTGCTGCCATGCCGCCGGAGCCCGATTTCTGTTCTCATCCTGAAGCAAAGTTCTTAACCTGAAGCACTATTCTGGGTTAGCAGAGTCTGTAACCTGAAGCGTATGTAACCTGAAGCGTATGTAACCTGAGGTACCACTGTATCTGAAGAAGTGTGCATGCACACAAAAGCTTATACCCAGAACAAACTTAGTTGGTCTCGAAGGTGCTACTGGACAATTTTTTAATTTTTTAAATTTATTTCGACTGTGTCAGACCAACATGCCTGCCTACCTGAATCTACAACACAGTAATAAAGGTGACATGAATGCAATGCAATATGGAAAGATTAACAATGCTAGGACATCCTGCAACACCATTCCATTGTTTTGCCACTGATTAAGGCTGCAATCCTATACATACTTACATGGGAGTAAGTTCCCTTAAACTGGTGAGCCTTACTTCTGAGTAGGTATGGATGCCTGTAGTTCAAGGCTGCCATCAAGTATGGGAGTAAAGCCATCTGTTCTCAATTGGACTTTACTCTTAAGAGATTTGAAAAGGATTTACCTTAATGCAGCGGGGGCTGCAAAACAGAAATGCTGCCTTCTGCTTTTGTGAAATGTCCTGTCAGTTCTAGTTCAATAATACATTTTTTATTTGTCACATGCAGTAAAGCCATTGCATAGATAAAAGCAGTGGGCATGAGCTAATCAGCTAGATAAAATCTCCATGTGCTCCTTCACATCTATTATTATTATTATTATTATTATTATTATTATTATTATTATCTTTCTAGGGTACTGATATCAGCTGTGATGCACGGATCAATCCATATAAAATAGGACAACAAAGCTATACTGTGTCATTTAGGAAGGAGAACTTCAAAGCTATGAAAGAACTGGTGAGTTGAATTTATGACAGCAGGGGCTGAGACCCTAGTTATTTCATTGTTATTTATAGAAAGTGAATACCTGGACACCTCGTAGTTCAGTTTAAGGGCTTCATACACCCCACACATGAGTCTAGCACCTATGACTTAAATCATCATGTGGTTTGGGTTAACCAGCTCTGTCTTAACTAAAAACTGTCCTGTGTGAAAGGAAATGGAAAATTCAGGGTGACTATATGTCAGAATTTACAGGTTGCTTGTAGTATCCCATGGAAAAATTCTTGCAGCTGGAAGAGTTGGTGCTTTGGGTAGCAGACTAGAGATGAAATTATGTATTTTCCTCCTTTGCTATCTCAGGTTGTTTACCTGACACAGAAATATGATTGTAAAACTATACGTTGATATATTCATTTGCCATTGATTTTAAGGTGTTGCTCTAAGTGCACAGTTAGATTTAAATGCACACTTGGAAATGTAAAGTGTGAATGAAACAAACATAAGTTTGAAACACCTGTGTCATACAGGCACACTCATCAAGAGCCAGGATATTGATAGTATGTTCAGTGGCAACCCAGATCTCTTACTGTATAATGTGCAGAGCTCTTCAAATCAGCAACGTAGCTTTATGTTCTACAACGCTGCAGGTTTCTGCTGAACTGTGGAATAACTTTTATTGAGAAATGATGAATTCCTAAAATAGAATAAAATTAGTGAATTGCTATGCTGAGGCATTTTAATGTTATATTATCATCATCTCCCCCCTTTTTTGCAAAAGAACTGCAAGAATGTCCAATGTGATACAATTACTTGCACACTAAAAGACATCGCACTGAAAGCAGAGTATTATGTTAATGTTTCTACCAGAATCTGGAATGGGACGTTTGCAGCCGTAAGTAAAATCTTTGTTTTAATGAGTTACTGGATATTTTCTGTTGTTTGATATTTATGAAGCAAAAAGAAAAAAGAAAAAAGAAGGTAAAGGACCCCTGGACAGTTAAGTCCAGTCAAAGGCGATTATGGGGATGCGGCACTCATTTGGCTTTCAGGCCGAGGGAGCCAGCGTTTGTCCACAGACAGCTTTCCGGGTCATGTGGCCAGCATGACTAAACCGCTTCTGGTGCAACAGAACACTGTGACGGAAACCAGAATGCATGGAAATGCCGTTTACCTTCCCACCACAGCGGTACCTATTTATCTACTTGCACTGGCGTGCTTTCGAACTACTAGGTAGGCAGGAGCTAGGACTGAGCAACAGGAGCTCACTCTGTTGTGCAGATTCGAACCACCGACCTTCTGATCAGCAAGCATTGGTTTAGACCACAGCTCCACCCCCATCCCTTTCGAGCTAAACACTAAAACACAGAGTAAAACTGTTTTGTCTTCTGTTACTTTGCATAACATTGTAAAAAGAAAACATAAATGTAAATGGAGGCTAAATTAGGTGCAATTAGGGGGGAAATTTTGTTGCTACTTTAAAACTATAAGAGACATCTTTGAACTGCTAACTTGGAGACATGAGCTACACAAGCTGTCGAATGGGATGTTGGAGCGCAGAAAGCTAGAATGGGTTTTGCCACTTTAGGCTGCGATTGAGAGACATCACTTTTAGATTCAGTCTCATCTTAAAAGCTTCCTGCAAGTTGGAAGCTTGCATATCAGGGAGAAAGGTTCTAGCCTAGCCCTTTACTAATTATGCTGGCTTTCATATTTACAGGGAGATTTTTTTTTTTTTTTTTAATGTAGCAGGTGTGATTTCCTGCACATGCAGCCTGAAATGGTGCTGCCAATTTTATTTATTTACTACATTTGTATACTACCGATTTAAACAATTTCTCTGGGTAGTATACACACACACAAAATAAAATAAAATAAAATTCACATTACAAATACAATATAAATTGCAACAGCCGAAAGTCCAACCAAAAAAAATCCGACAACTGATATTAATTAAGCACAGAAGCTAAAATAATGTGAAACAATGTACATTAGGCATAAAATTCAGCAAGGTGAAACTTGGTATAAAATCATAAGCATTAAATAGATTCTGCTTTAAAGGAAGAACAAGAAGACCATTACCTAGTACATGAAATACCACCTGCAAGTGTAAACCAGGCCAAGATGTTCAAATGTTCTTCCACAGGCAAAGCTGCCCAATTTGTAATTTCTCGGAATGGGAAAGATGTCTCGAATGTCACAGTGGGAAAGTTAGCTTAAGAAAGTACTATATGCATCGCTATCCTGGAACGAAAGCATTAAGTGGAAATACAGATCCTGAAGACTTTGCAGCTGTTTGGTGGACTTTTATGACATATATGAGCAATTGTCCCCATATGAATGTTGCAGCTGCCAAATATGACTTTATATGGAATTATTCACGATATGCCTTGATGTGCAAACAGCCTTTAAAGCCTGCTATCTCTTTGGTCTTCTCTTGGATCATATGGTGACCTCTTGCCACCCATGTCTAGATGATCTCTTTTCTTTTCTTCCTTTCCTTCCAGAACAAGGGAGAGGGGCAGTTGTAATATCTCACAGCACATAGCTTTCAAAGAGGTTTAGACCAGTGTTTCCAAAACTTGGGTCTCTAGCTGTTTTTGGAGTACAATTCCCATCATCCCTAGCTAGCAGAAACAGTGGTCAGAGATGATGGGAACTGTAGTTCATAAACAGTTGGAGACAGAGGACAGGGCAATCCATAGCTGCTATCCCTGCTGGCTGTGTTTTGCCTCTACTGTTGCTTGGAAACCACAGGATGGAAGAGTTGCTCTCAGGCTTGCAAGCTTCCCATAGGTATTTGGTTAGCTGCTGTGAGAACAGGATGCTGGACTAGATAGGTCACAGGCCTGATCATAGCTGTCAACGTTTCCCTTTTTTAAAGGGAAATTCCCTTATTCCGAATAGGATTCCTCGCAAGAAAAGGGAAAAGTTGACAGCTATGGGCCTGATTCAGCAGGATCTTCTCATGTTCTTATCAGATTTACATTGCAATCATATAAATGGCTACACAGAATACCGCTGAAGTCCCATTACTCCCAGATAAGTGTGTATAGAATCGCAGTCTTAAATCCTTGACGGACTCAGCTTAAACGAGAAGCCAGGTTACAGGGAACCAGGCAGAAGTAGTGGCACCCGCCCTGTGGAACGCCCTCCCACCAGATGTCAAAGAGAAAAATAACTACCAAACTTTTAGAAGACATCTGAAGGCAGCCCTGTTTAGGGAAGCTTTTAATGTTTAATAGGTTATTGTATTTTAGTGTTCTGTTGGAAGCCGCCCAGAGTGGCTGGGGAAACCCAGCCAGATGGGCAGGGTATATATAATAAATTATTATTATTATTATTATTATTATTATTATTATTATTATTATTATTGCCTCCTAAGATGGAACAATTAGCACTATGACCCCTTTATATAAAAGTTGAAAGTCGGGAGGTAGCTGTGCAGGCCGTTTCTCTAATACCATTGTGTTCCTTTTTAAAAAGGCTCTATGCCTTAAATAATTGCCTACACTTTATGAAAACCATATATACTTTAATTGGAATATGCTACATTTTTCTGTTGCAGTCAGCATTCCAGACAGTAGAATTAACAGCAAGTGCAGAAGTGGATACGAACGATCCAGATCTATTTGTGATTGGAGAAAATGCTTTATCAGTGAGTCTGACTGCTTTATGTTCCAGTCTTGCCACGCTAAAAGCTATTATGTCATTTTCATGCTCATTTAAAAACACATGGTGCGCTGTATCTTCCTCTTATAAAAAGGCTACACTGCTGTTACTGACATGTATAAATTGTTGTGTGAGTTTTAAAGTTACTGGAAACTTAACAGTTTTATGGCGTTTCATCTGGCCAAGTTTGGCTCAAAGGAAACCTAAAGCTATCTATAAAACTTTAAAACTTTGTTATTCAAGACAGTTTTATTCAAAATGGATGTTTGCATGGATCTGATAAAAGTTGGTACAAAAGCATATTTTTTATATTAAATTAGGAGCTTGCAAACCTTCAGAAAAGAAGGTGGATTTAGATGAATAGATAGAAGGGAAAGCAGCAATGGGATATGGAAGTTTGATTCCCAATGCTGAGACGATGTATGGTAAGGTCTACTTATGGAGAAGGGCTAACTTGCATTGATGCCTCTCCATTCTGCCAGATCTTCAGGAGAGACTGTAGTCTGTCAGGTGTCTCTCTCTATGTATTATTGGGATATATTATATAATATACTGTATAATATACTGCCACACTGGGAGTGGCAAGGTGAGCCTGCTGTCCAATGATGTGATGGAAATTGAAAATGAAGAAATGATGGTGTGTTGATTTCAGAGCAGGGCTTAAAGGTTTTATCCAGTTGTTTCTCTCCACTCAAGGAAGACACTTCATTCTAATGATGGTTCTTTGAATGGAAGGAAAAAGCACATGTGGGCTTTGGTAATATGGTAATTGGAGTGGTGAGGCCATCTACATGCCCTCTTGATCCCTGTCTATCAAGATTTGGGGACGCTAGTTGGATGGGTCTGGCAGGATGGGCTGGTGTATCATTATACAAGAGGCATCATCTTGAAGGAGGGAGTAGTGTCCCCACTCCTCAGAGTCCTCCCAGGTCCTGGAAGAGCTGAATAACTACCACCTGGTCATGAATGCCCCTGTTTCTTGCATAGGTGATTGAAACTGCTACTGTGGGAAACAGCCCACCCCCTCTGGCAGATCCCTTTGCCCTAAGGGTCTGCCACAGGAGGTAGGCTTTTGCCTCCAAGTCCCAGTTTCCCTAGGAGCAGCCCTTCGTAGCAGCAGCTATCAAAAGCGATGGAGGCTTTTGAAATGCTGCAGGAGGGCAGAATGTCCTGCATGGACGCCGTTGCCACACGGGTCTCCTGTTCCCCAGTGGGCAGTCATTGAAAGCAAGCCTAGGCTAAGCAACAAATGTTGATTTTGTTTTGCATTTGGTGCTGTGTTGAAGGGCTGTCTCCCCCAGCATCCCAGTGAAACTGTGACTGCTGGATAACTTACTTTCTCCTCCCTTTGTCCCGATGCCTTTTCCTTGCCTGGATAGAGAATATAGAGAGACACATGCAGAAGGGGTTGAAAAATGTTCCCAGCCCCTGCTCCATACAAACCAGGCATAGGCAAACTTGGCTCTCTAGATGTTTTGGGACTACAGTTCCCATCATCCCTGACCACTGGTCTTGTTAGCTAGGGATAATGGGAGTTGTAGTCTCAAAACATCTGGTGGGCTGAGTTTGCGTATGCCTGATATAAACCTTCCCATTTTTAGATCTGCATCAAGGCCTCACTCCAACTCCCAGTGCCTTCAGAGCTGAGCAGGGAATTTTTCTTGGTGGCACCCCGGGTGTAAAATGATTTCACCAGAGACGCTCAGGCTGGTGCCTATTTTCCTGTCTTTACAGCAGTATGTGAATACAATTACATCCCTCACCCAGTATTTTAATAGATAATTGATTACATTAATGCTGTTAAAGCTGCTTTTACTGCTGCTTTATAATTATATGGTTTGTAATATTAAATGCTTGATTTCATTTTTATTAGCCACTTGGGAAGATTCCCCCACCCCGAAAGATGGAACAGAAATCTCTTTAGCTAACTTTAAAAACAAATAATTTTCAATTTATTGTGATTTAATTTAATGTAATTGCTGTGCGAGAAGTCTTGATACATGAATCAAGGAAATTGTTGTGGTTTCCCACACAGAGAGAGTGAGAGTTAAAATGGGCTGTTATTTGCAGACTGCAATAATGAATGATTCCGCCTCTGCAAAAATCATTATCATGGTCATTTTGTTGCAAAGTACTGTATGTAGAAGACAGACACAATGAAATGTATCCATGTGTCCACACCCAAAACAGGAGAATAATCATAACAATAAAGTTCTGCTGGCAATACATCTGAAATATCCAAGTGGTTTTCAGGGTGGAATTGGCCATAAGTTATGAGATTATATTGCATCAAGCAATTTAATTGTAACTTTGCCTTTGCAAGTGAAAAATATATTAAAATGTCCTTCCAGATTTTCAGAGCTCAACTTGAATTCCCATAGATCTTTGAAAACCCTAAATATATTTCGAAGCCAACAAGATCATCTGTATTTATAATTATATTCACTTTAGGGAAAGGCTGCCAGCTCCTTGGTTAATGTCAGGGTATATTGGATGATGAAGAAGAAAACAGAAAATCCTTAAAGTTATATTCTTCCAATTATCCAACCTGTGGGTACAGTGGCCGGGGCCACAAAATGTTTAGGAAGGATTTATTTCATTTATTTGATTTCATTCATTAGGTGCATCCTAAAATATTCTCTAGGTGGAATACATTGAAGCAAAATGCAGTGAATATATCAATTTGGAAATTAAATCATTCACCACCCAGCAACAATTCAGCAACAACAAAATCCAAGCAGAGCAAATCCTGCAGTCTTCCATTTTCCATTCCCCCCCCCTCAAAGGGAAATACTGACCCCAGAATTTCTGGGTTCAAGGAAGCCTGTTATATAGGGATGCTGCTGGAGTCTGCCTTCAATGAAATTCTGTCATGGAGTCTGAAGTATTTTAATGGGATAAATTTGCATAGGTGGAATGCAAAATGTTGGAATATCTTATTCCTCCAAAGGTGCATTTCTAATATTTTGCAAGATATTTGAAAGAAAATAAAAATGATAAATGACATATTTTAAGTACAGTGGTGCCTCGCAAGACGAAATTAATTCGTTCCGCAAGTTTTTTCTTCTTGCGAGTTTTTCGTCTTGCGAAGCACGGTTTCCCATAGGAATGCATTGAAAATCAATTAATGCGTTCCTATGGAGACCGCTTGCCAGGCTGGCGGTGCGGAGAAGGGCTTTTCTCCCCACCGCAAGCCTTCAGGACAGGTACGGGAACAGAGGGGAAGGCGCGCAGCGCTTCTCCTCTGTTCCCGGGGCTTGCGGTGGGAGGAGGGTTTTTCCTCCCCACGCCAACATTCAGAACAGCATTCTGAAAGTTGGCGGTGGGAAGGAAAACCCTCCTCCCACCGCAAGACTTCAGGACAGCCATCCGAAGGCTGGCGGCGGGAGGAGGTCTCTCTGCTCCACCGCCAGCCTTCGGAGCAGCCATCCCAAGGCTGGCGGCGGGAGGAGGTCTCTCCGCCCCGCCACCAGCCTTCGGAGCAGCCTTCCGAAGGCTGGCGGCGGGAGGAGGTCTCTCCGCTCCACCGGCAGCCTTCGGAGGAGGTCCGAGGACAGTGGGGAAGACGCGCTGTCTATGGGCTTTCGTCTTGCGAAGGAAGCCCATAGGGAAATTCGTTTTGCGAAGTGCCTCCAAAACAGAAAACCCTTTCGTCTAGCGGGTTTTCCGTCTTGCGAGGCGTTCGTCTTGCGGGGCACCACTGTAATTTGCAGCACCCAACATACCGTATTTTTCGCTCTATAGGACGCATTTTTCCCCTCCAAAAATGAAGGGGAAATGTGTGTGCGTCCTATGGAGCAAATGCAGGTGCGCACCGACCCCTCTCGCTCTCCAGGCTTCAGGAAGCTATCCACAAGCCTTGGGAGCACGGCGGGAGTGCCCTCCGGGCTCCGAAGGCTTGCGGATAACAGCCTGAAGCCTGAAGCCTGGGGAGCACAGCGCTGCGCAATCTTGCCTCTGCTCCTGGACCTGTTCTGAGGGCTGGGGTCGGGGGAAGCTCGGGCTTCCCCAGCCCTGCCGCTAAAAACAAAGCCACGCACAGCCTCTGCCGGCTGGAGAGGTTGTGCATGGCTAAAGAGGAAGCCAAGACAGCCAACGGGGTGGATCCCACTGGCTGTCTTGGCTTATTTGCTCTTTGGGGCTGGGGGGGGGAATAATTTTTTTTCTTTATTCCCCCCCCCAAAAAAAAAAACTAGGTGCGCCCTATTGTCCGGTGCGCCCTATGGAGCGGAAAATACGGTAGTTCCTTCTTTTGTTCTTGGCAGATGAATAATAATAATAATAATAATAATGTATGCTTTTTTGTTTAAAGTTGTGAGTGTATGTGTCAGTTTCTGCTTTCTTCCTTTTTAACTTGTTTCAACAAGAACACACAGAGACCTGGCTCACACTACATAAGCCAAGCTATCTGAAGATGAGCTTGCAGTAACTTTGCTGTTCCTTTTTACTGCCACAGAGTTAAGACACACTAAGTTTAGCTTAGCAGGTCATTCAAACCCAGTCTCGTGGTTGACCTTTCTCCTCACTAACTACAAAGTGTAGCTAAGAACACCCCCCCCCATACATTTTGTGGTTAGTGAGAAGAGAGCTTCTTAACCGGGTTTGAACAACATGATAAGCCAAACCTTGGTTTAGCTCAGTTCAGTGTGGTGGGCAAAAGAACCAGTAAAGAGGGATGCTATTGCAAGCATCTCTCCCGCAGCCTGCATATTCCCAGTATGCTGAAATTCGGCTTACTGTATCGTGTGAACCAGGGCACACTGAAATATTTTTGTATCTTAATTATTATGAAAGTGCAAGTGCAAAATTTATTATCAATGTTCTGAAACCCAGAATTTCTGCTGGAATTCAAACGAAGCAGAACCCAAAGGCGAGAGCACAATTACACTTGCCGCACTCCAATGAGTGGCCAAAGAACGCATGCAGAATGCATTGATCACTTTTATTTGAGAATTGCTGCTGCCTTACCTTGTCTAACTACAACCATTCTTTCTTTTAAGATTCCACTCACAATAACAAAGCCCGATGAGAAAGCAGACGTACCGATTGGAGTTGTGATAGCAAGTGTCCTGGTTGGTCTCCTCTTGCTGCTAGCTCTAGTTGCTGCCTTATGGAAAGTAAGTTAACGATTCAAAAGCAATCGTAGGGGAGAAGGCAAATGGCCACAGAACTCCCACTCGTGAGGTGAGAGGCATAGATCCACCACTAGAGGCAGAAAGCTCCTGCACAATCCACTCCGCTCTAGTGGTAAACAATTGAGCTGTGCTGCTCTTATGTCTTGTAGTCATTTTCTCAAATATATTTAATTTTGTGGTTCCTGCTCAATAGTCATATTCCTGGCATAGCAGAACTTAAGAACTGCTTTCCAAAAATTTCCAGAAACCACTGAGAAATCAGCTGTGCCTATCTTGAATTCACATACTATAGCTTTATCTGTGGCTGGATTTGAGCATAATGTTAAACTAAGGTTTAGGATTATGTGCATGGAACACCCATTTTCATGGTTTGCCATTATGTCTGAACCCAGAATTGTGATTAATCTTAACCTTGATTTAGAGAAAGAAGCAAAGGTCAGAAACCATAGTCTGATGTTGGCTTGTTTTTGTAAGCCATAGTTTTCTGTGACAAACCAAGGTTAGTTGAAAATGAAAGCAAAATCTTCCATTCTCATAGCATGCTGTAGGGAAACAGGTGCCCTAGTCTGAGGCTCATGCACATAGCACTAAGCCTTTAATTAAATGTATGAGCTAGCCTTAAGTATCATATACAATACATAAGGAAATTATTTTAAATAAATGTATTTCAGTGGTGTTTGCTAACCTCCTTAAAAACTTCTCAAAACATTTTCTACAGCTCGGTTTCTTCAAGCGAAAATATGAGAAGATGGCAAAGGATGTGGAAGATGCGGATGAAATTGCAGAACTCACTAAGGACAGAGAATGAATATAGCAGGAATAGCACTGTGTACACCAACCTTCTGATCCACAAACATTGCTTGCCTTCACATTGGTTCAACAACTTGGGAGTGCCTTACGGATTATTTTAATTTCTTACTTTTTTTCAATGAAAATGTCCTTTTTTGATAGCTGTAAAAAATTTTTTACAGGTACTATTTTATTTTAGCAATAACTGCTGGTCAGTTTGGGGTTTTGTTTACAAGGGTTTAAAATATGTTTATTTTTCTTGTTTGTATTTTTTGTATTTTATTAATAGCTGTTCTGAATCAGCAGGACCAGAAGCAGTAAACACTGAATTGTGCCAGAAATACTGTGGTTTATATATTTATATATACATATATATACACCATTGATTGGCTGTCAGGATAGTCTTTGTAAAAACATTAACCATAGCTGTCAACGTTTCCCTTTTTTTAAGGGAAATTCCCTTATTCTGAATAGGATTCCTCGCAAGAAAAGTTGACAGCTATGCATTAACACAGCTGTAGTCTAGAGCTGCTTGATGTGTACAAAAGGCCTACAGCAGCGTACTCCCCGACCTATTCACACCTAACACTAAGCCAAACTTAATATGAATAAGCAAGAATAGTGTCATACTCAGATCCTGCTGATGGAATTCTTGTAAGCCTCTGATTGGCCACTATGATAACAAGATGCTGGACGAGATGGGCCACTGGAGTTATCATGCAGGGCTCTCTTTATGAAGGCTGTGGCTGGAAGCTCTGAGGCAGCAGGAAGTATCCACTCCTTCTGCTGCGGCTATTGTCTCTTGCATTTGTGGGTGACCATTTTTATTATCACCCACAAATGCAAGAGAGACCATTTTTATTATCTAGACAGCATCTTAAAAAGCAGAGACATCACCTTGCCAACAAAGGTCCATGTAGTTAAAGCTATGGTTTTCCCAGTAGTGATGTATGGAAGTGAGAGCTGGACCATAAAGATGGCTGATCGCCAAAGAATTGATGCTTTTGAATTATGGTGCTGGAGGAGACTTGAGAGTCCCATGGACTGCAAGAAGATCAAACCGATCCATTCTGAAGGAAATCAGCCCTGAGTGCTCACTGGAAGGATAGATCGTGAAGCTGAGGCTCCAATACTTTGGCCACCTCATGAGAAGAGAAGACTCCCTGGAAAAGACGCTGGTGTTGGGAAAGATGGAGGGCACAAGGAGAAGGGGACGACAGAGGACGAGATGGTTGGACAGTGTTCTCAAAGCTACCAGCATGAGTTTGACCAAACTGCGGGAGGCAGTGGAAGACAGAAGTGCCTGGCGTGCTCTGGGCTATGGGGTCACGAAGAGTCGGACATGACTAAACGACTAAACAACAACAACAACAACATTTTTATTATGTATTTATTAAATGCTTCCTGGGGCAGAGTTCCATGGCCAAAAGGACCGTGTTTCACCAAAAATGCATAGGAGCCCATGGCTAGATCTACATCTGGGTCCATATTCTAGAAGTATTTAAGCTATTATTGGGCTATTGTTATTGCAAAAAAATATCTGCCCGATAAACTGTTGGGCCCTTCAAAGGGATACAGCCATCCAGCCTCCAAATTTGTGTCTTTAAGGGAAATAACTTTTGTTGAAGATTTGAAATGATAAGTTTTCCAGCCCTTGAAGCTGGAAGTTTGCAATCCTGCAGCTTTCATTCATTTCCATTAAGCCACATGTTGTAATTTACATACTCCAAAGTTTCTATCGCCGATACTAATTTTATTGCACTTTTCAAACTGGCACGAATCTGCAGTCCTGCTGGAAATCTAATGTAAATATATAGGTTTATAAACATGCACACCTGTGATGGGATGATGAGCTGCTTGTGCGTAAAGCTTAGTCCCTCAGAGTTTGCTCAACTTAGCAAGGCTCTGTTTTTAGCGGAGCCCTTAAGCATGGCTCCCTCAGTCGCTGGCAGAATCCGACAGTGGGTGTTTATGGAATCTACTCCAGCATAAAAGCTCCTTGACGGAAACGCATCGTCTAGATTCTCGGCGCGACAGTTTCTGGCGAGGAGTGGGTATACCTATGGGAGGACCTGAGACTTCTCCGCTGTTATCGCTGGAAGACTCCCTGAGCCATTCCTTCGTCTCTCTCTCTCCCTGATCTCCCACTCTCCCCCTGCTGCTGCTTTCCGCCGCTGCTGAGTCTCTCCTGACTTCTGAGAGCCCCTCCACCTCCTGTCTTTCCGATGGCAGTTCCCTGACAACACCTTTTTTAAAAAAGGTATTTTAAAATGTGTTTTTGTACTAAAGAATTCAGTAAGGCATTATTTTAGTGGAATTTGACGCAATGTTAAGTGTCAGAACAGAATCAGTACTGTTCTAAGAGATGTTCCAGAGGCAAAGGTCACCCAACTGCACAATTGACTTGTAGCTCCTCTTTTGTTTCTCAGGTGCAAATTCTTCCACCTTCCTTTACAATGTCTTGTTAAGAATAATCCTATCTAACCAACTTTACCCACCCAGAGAAAGCAGGGCATGTTCTGAACCCTATTTAATGACAAAGCTAGGATTTCAACTGCACCAGCACTGTTCATTTCAAACTAGTGTACTGAATACAGCATTTATTGGAAATTGTAACTCCAAGGAGCCTGGCTCTACTAATATACATTCTGCTGTGTCAACGCCAATTGAAATTACCAGGAAGCTGTGAGCAATTGTCATAAAGGCTTTTATTTGTACAGGGCAAAACTTACCTCTGTGAAACTACTCTAGGGTCTTCTGCAAGTAACCTGAAACATGGTGCTGGCACAAGCTGAAAACTCTGCATTTGGGGTTTGTGCAGAAGTTCAAAGTAAACCTTTTCCTCCCCACATTGTTATGTACATTTGCACTACCTTTTAAATCCACTGTATATAGTGTGTTCTCATTTTTTATATGATGCATCCAGGTGTAATAGTTTCCTTTCTGTATGTATATTTTGCACTTGTATTTCAGAATTTCAGAACTGAAATAAAAACGGATCTGCCTTGAGTAAAATTGAAACAAACCTGGTGTAGACTACACTGAACTCATATTTTATATGCCTGCAGTAAGTTAGTTTCTATTCACTGTGCTGGGCATGTAGTTTAGGAAGACTTAGCCCAGCTCTGCCTGAAGATAAATATGTGTTCCAAGTGACGAGATTAAGTTATACAAGTCAAAACTTAACTGTAAGTTGATAAGCTGTCGTTAAACCAGAAGAAAACATACTATTTGCTTTAGTTATCATGGAAACAAGCATCGTTTCACACCTTACAATGGAAACCAAAAAAATCTGCTTTTCTTTTCCTTTGGTAAACATAGAAAGTATGCACTGTATTGTCACAAGCTTGTTGGCATAGCAGTTTCTCCACTGACCCCTACTGGTTGTTCCCAGTACAGGACCAAGTACCGCTCTTCCAGATGTGTATTGCAAATTCTCTTAGAAATGTTGCAGGGAAATTCAGAATATGTCTCTTTACAGCACTGTACAGAGTGGTGCTCTGTTGTATCAAAAATTCACAAGTCTGGATATGCAAAGCCTGGCAATTCTTCCTCCCTTACTATCGTTTTAATGTAATTCAATGTATTTATAATTTAAATATAAATATTTACCATTCAGATCTTAAATAAGATATATATTTTCACCCCCCCTTTTAAATTTAGGATTGTTAATTCCTAAAATTTTTATTGAAGTTTACATGCTAATCACCCAACTAGGGAAAAACTGTAAGCCTGTGACCAGCATTCGCATCTGTGATTTTATCCCACTAAATGCAGTAGCTCTTTTAAAGTGCATATCCATTAACCTGGGAGTAAGGCCACCTGAATTAAATGGGACTTATTTCTGAGTGGACATGCATAAGACGGTGGTTGCCTGCATTACTGCAGGTCCACAACACATTTACACATAGCTTCACAAAATGTATTGGTGCATCAAATAAATAAACAAACGTAAAATCTTTTTCCGGCTTTTGGGCACAACTGAGTTTAATCTGCTTCTAAAGAAGAGTCCATATTTTCAGAAATAAAAGAGTGGGCTGAACATAAATAATGGTTGAACAAAAAAATAAAAATAAAAATTAATTCAGTGCTTTTACATCACATTTTTAACCATCTAAATCTGTCCACAACTCCCGGCAATCTTATGTTTAAAACCAATAATCAAAACATACGGTAAATGCATGATGACAGAAGTATTATCTTCAGACACTACCAAAAGGCACTTAAGTTTATTCTGTTATGAGGCAGCACTTTTAAAAAAAACCAACACACTTTTTACTCCTTAACTGTTCCCATTGATTGTTATTATCAGTCTAACCCTTTTGAGCTACATTACTTCCAGGGTTACGAACGGCTTGTGCTTCTGTAGCTGCATATTATCCTACACATAGTCAAAGGAGCCAAAGTCACCTTCCCATGGCCACTGGTACGTACTAAACCCATCTGAGAGTTATGACAGCATTCGGACTCTAATAAGCCCCAAAAGCTCCACCCAGTGCTGGAAAAAGTCCATATGCTGCTAGCAGCATGGCAGAAGTAGTTGCCCTAATAACTTTTCAGGGAGCGATGGCTCAGGAGTGCCTGTGGCTTGTGTTCAGCAAATGCAATTCAGTCGAACTGCAACTATGAACTATGATGAGCCCTGGTAACCCAGCAGAATGCTGGGCTGATGCTTTGAACTAGCATCATTGCAGACAACCCATCGTTACGCAGAACGAATCCGCTTCAATGAGCAGGTTTGAAATAAGAATTTGCTAAGTGTGAACAGGGGACGCAGGTGGCGCTGTGGGTTAAAGCCTCAGCGCCTAGGGCTTGCCGATCGAAAGGTCGGCGGTTCGAATCCCTGCGGCGGGGTGCGCTCCCGCTGCTCGGTCCCAGCGCCTGCCAACCTAGCAGTTCGAAAGCACCTCCGGGTGCAAGTAGATAAATAGGGACCGCTTACCAGCGGGAAGGTAAACGGCGTTTCCGTGTGCGGCTCTGGCTCGCCAGAGCAGCGATGTCACGCTGGCCACGTGACCCGGAAGTGTCTCCGGACAGCGCTGGCCCCTGGCCTCTTAAGTGAGATGGGCGCACAACCCCAGAGTCTGTCAAGACTGGCCCGTACGGGCAGGGGTACCTTTACCTTTACCCTTAAGTGTGAACAACTCCACGGGGATAGTAACTTTTATGTTTACATACCTTTGACCCCTAGAAGAAATCACTAGAATAAAAATATATATATTCCACAACCATTAGTGTATTTCCAATTAAATGTTTGACGATCTTTTTTTTAAAAAAAATTGACTGTGTAGGCTATGAAGCTGCCTTAATCAAATGACAGAAAGTGGCTTAGGGTCCAGTTGTCATGTGAAAGAGTTGTTAATCTGAAACAGAAGTTTCTGTATTATTTGAGCACAGTTAGGTAGTCTTTATTTCAGTGTCTTGGCCCAAAAGCACTCCTTGTTTTCTTTCCAAGAGGATTCCTCTTCATAGACCTCCTGCAACCAGAGAGCATCATGGATGATAACTGTTGCAAAGCTGATCACACAGATCAGCAAACACAGATGAGGAGAGAGAAAAATGTTCCTGTGACTGCAACCAACTTGAAGCATCTAGATTTTTAAACTTCCTGTTGATGATGGGTTCTATTAAAACCTTAAAAACAACAACCCCACAGCACAATTCAGGAGAACAGCTAAATGATCAATTTACAAAGGAGCCCTGGAGAGCAGGGAAACTGACTGCATATATGGATGAATGCATAGACTCCCAAAGCAAAGGTCAGTGTCCTGCAGTGAACAAGCCTGAAAGGCAGCTCTAGTGGAGCCCAGAATCTCTGCCCCATTACATATCCTCATTCACAAAAGATATCTTTTATATATTAAGATTAATCAAATACCTGGATCAAACTGATGGGAGCTTTGGTGTGTGTGTAGCACATGTTTTTAGAAGTCGCAGCAAAATTTGGCGGACACATGTAGATTGACACTTTTGTTTGTTTGTTAAATAACCCTTGGAGAAACTTCACCCTTCTTCCCAAACTGCCCCTACCAGGCACACATGGATTACATGTAGTTTATCGTATTGAAAAAGGAAAGATGGGAGAAATGACACATACATATACCTTTTTCCATATAGGGACGGTTGCTTTCAAAGCGTTGATGCCATATTGCACAGCCTCAAGAGACTCTGCTCTGTGAGGCGAAGAGATTGCAACCATCACACTTGCTTCACTAATGGGAACCGAACTACAGAGAAAAGCGAAAGGAAATATTAGTTGTTTTTATCCGTATTCACTTAATCTTTAGAGGGCTAAATAAAATCCACTGTCTTTCTGCTAATTATTGCACACTCTCACACACTGCAGGCAAGCTATATCCTAGGAATCTCAAGTCAGAACTGTCATGTCCCTCTCTTATACTTTCTGAGGCAGGATTCAACAGGAAAATTAAGAAAACAAGAGACAGAAATTACAAGAGCAACTTGACATGACAATAATCGGATCATTGGTCATACATACCCAAGTCTATGGTGTATAGCTATATGTTTCACCGAAGGCCATTTTAATCTAATATCTGTGCATATTTTCTTGATTTCTGCTTCTGCCATCGGTTCATATGCTTCATATTCTAAGTGTATGACCTTTCTCCCCTCAAAGTTATTTCTAGTAGTGCCTGAAATGAAAAGACGTGTTCAACTGGCTGGTTGGAAAAGGTCAACAGGACAAAAACATTCACTTCAACAGTTTTGTTAAAGTTGGTTAACAAGGTTATCAATGATTTCCCAGACAGTGGTTCCAGGTCCAAATGAGACCAGTCACCTGAGGAGGGTCCACAGCACACTAACAGAACAAAAGCTCTGTACATGCAAGCCTAGTCCCCAGCCCCGGAGAAGTTGCAGCACTTCTGCTTGTGGCTGCAGACATGAAACTTGCACAGTGTTGGAAACCAATAGGGTTCACCATGAAAGGTTGTTTTGACAGAGTTTGAGATATACAGTGGTACCTCAGGTTACATACGCTTCAGGTTACAGACTTTGCTAACCCAGAAATAGTACCTCGGGTTAAGAACTTTGCTTCAGGATGAGAACAAAAATTGTGCTCCGTTAGCGCGGCAGCAGTGGGAGGCCCCATTAGCTAAAGTGGTGCTTCAGGTTAAGAACAGTTTCAGGTTAAGAATGGAACGAATTAAGTTCTTAACCCGAGGTACCACTGTAACTGTCTCTGGATGTTCACATGCTTAGAGGGGTAACTAAAAAGGACAATTGTGACAGAATATGGATGATTCTTTCTTTCTGGGAACCAGCTGCAACCACCTATGTAAGTTCTGTAAGGATGATTTTAACAGGGTTTTTTTTAAAAAAATAATACTGGGTTTCTCTCTTATTCCAAAATTCATACTACGTGTATCAAACCTACCTATAAATAAAGACACAGCTCCACAGCAGGGGGAAACCACCAGTGCCGATATTTCGTCTGCCGAGAGCTTCTCGTGGTTCAATTTTATCAAGTCCTTGGGCTCATCCTCACTTACGCTCATGGCTTCTCTAGGAATAAGCGGTGGTGAAATGAAAGTTATTACCATATTTTCCCGTGTATAAGACGATATGTTTTCCTTAGATATAATATGCAAAAAATGCAGGTCGTCTTACACAAGGATATCAGGCAATTGGTGGCAGCAGCCAGCAAGAGATTGGCAGCGGCGATTGGGCATGTGATTGGTTGCTGCGGCAAGGCCTGCTGACGAATGGCTGTGGCTGCAGCAATTGGGTGTGCTATTTACGACAGAGGTGAGGCATGCATGCACTCGGCTGTGGTTGTGTCGAGTGGGCAGGTGGGCTTTTGGCGGTGAGCGTGCAGACGATTGGTGGCCGCGGTGATGCGTGCTATTTGCATTTGCGGGCAGGTTGTAGAGTGATTGGGGGTGGTCCCCTCCCCCCAAAAGCTGAACAACTCTGGGCAATCCCCCCCCCTTTTTGTAGTCCAAAAAAATAGGGGTCGTCTTACACATGGGGGTGTTATACACGGAAAAATACGGTACTCCAGTTAATGGGATCATTTGCAAAAATGCTTCTTGACCTGCTACTAGAATAATAGAAATTCCAGGTCAAAGCCTTAAATGAGTGTATTTAGAGTGTGGATGCTGGAAAGAGAGAGAAACCAGCATCACAGTGTATCTGGCATGTGCAACTTGGGCCTCATCTGCATTGTACATTTAAAGCTGTGTCATGCCACTTTGAATAGTCATGCAACCAGTTCAACCAGTGTGCTGTGACAGCCTGGGGTGCCTTGAATGATGGTCAGGGGTGCTGCGGACAACATTGGCCCTCTTTCCTCCCCTCCCTTCTCTGATGCCCTCTTGTGTCTCTGCCTGCCAAAGGCTTGCATAGCTGTTTGTTGCAGCAGCCCTGGCTAGAAGCACGAGGGACGAATGGTGCCTCTGGGGCTGGCCAGGGGGCGCTGGTTGCCAGGAGCTGAGGTGGCCTCAGAGTAAGCAAGCAAGCGGGCGAGGGAGCCCAGCCAGCCAGTCCTATAGCCCTTGCTGTTGGGATTGGACAGACAAGTCCCAGGCCCCTGGTGGGCAGTGTGAGGAGGCACCTCTCTTTGGGGCAGGGGCAGCTCAGAGTCCAGGGGCAGCGGCAGCGGCTGCCCAGAGGACTTCCAAGGAGAGGGGAGAGGAGAGGAGGCTGAGGGAACCCTCCACAAGGGAGTGTGTTTGAAAAAGGATGAGAGGCTGCCAGCTCTGCAGGCAAGGGGTGACATAACTGGGCTCCTAAGCCCCGCAGGGGTGCCGCAGAAAGAATGTAGTTGGTCAAGGAAGCCATGGACTCAAAAAGGTTGAAAACTTCTGTTTTAGATTTAGAAATTCAGGGATTTCTCCTCCTGTGAAATTGTGCGGGGAGCTCCATAATTAGAGCTAGCTTCCTACTCAGAAATTCATCCCCAAAATGTGGAAAGTAGAAGGAACATGGTTGAAGAGGGCAAGCCTGCCTAGTGGGACTTTGTTTCCCTGCTTCTAAATCACACAACTGGAAACATATGAAGAAGATCTGAACAGGGATTAGGTTATTCTTAATTACTTCCACAGGACACAACTCCTGTCTGTATAGAGAATCGTAATTTTGTGCAGACACACCATTATTCATACCTCATCGAGTGCCGAGAGGCTCGTTCACATGTTACACTGAACACAAGAAAAAGCAGTCTCGACACATGCACAAGCACTGGTTTCCAAGGGTGTACACTTGTTGATTTGCACAGCTCAACTACTATGTATACATGGGACACAGAATGCATATCCACTGAATGTTACCTGTGAATAACTGAACCAGTGTACAGCACAACTCTTTCTGTGCACTCATTTAACGTAACATGTGCACTCCCCTAATCGAATCGCCCTTTAGGAAGACAAGAGCACACACCTGATGCCGTCTTTCCAGAGCTAACCTCCACTAATAGGGGGGATAACGGCAACCTCGTCCCCTGGGTTGAGGACCACCAGCTGATCCCCAAGAAGCACGTACTCCTGGCGGACAGCAAAGACGACTTGATCCTGTATAGCAGCGAGCCTAAAGAATGACATCAGGAGAAAGAGTAATGTTTCCCAGGACACCACGGGCCTGAGGCTAAACAACTCAAACCAGCCGAAGAGGAATCAGGTATCCCAAATGTAAAACCAGTTCCTGAAAAGAGCTAGTGGCAGAAGAGACTCACAAGGTGGGATAGAGCTGCTATGCTAGCTTTCTAGCAGGTAAGCAGGTGTGGCTTACCAGTAGGGAGAAGGTTAACGCAGTCAGGAAGTCCTGGCTACCTTGCCCATCCTGGTAAGCAACAGGGAACCACCTGCCAGGAAGCTAGCATAGCAAATCTGCTCTCTCTGGTACGCCCCACAGGCTCTGTGATACTCACTTTTCAAGACCAGTTCCTAAACTGATTTCCCAAGCAACCAAGAATTCAAATAGACAGTAACAATGCTGTTTGCCACTTGTTTCTTTGAGGAGACCATCTGCCTACAAGGAAATAGAAGGACCACCACTACAAGTGGTGGGAAATGGAATCTCAGTGTGATGGTCACAGTAGCCTTTTCTAACCTGGTGAATGGGTGTAGCCAAGGGGGGGGGGCAGCTGCCCATGAAAATCTATAAAAATACGTAAATAACTGAGGTTCTGCCCCCTCCCCAACATGAAGCCTCCCCCCCCCCAATAAATCATGACCTGGTGCCCTCTGAAAACTACAAGTCCCATCAGCCTCTGCACTACCTAGGCCTGATTATTATTATTATTATTATTATTATTATTATTATTATTTAACTTAACACCTCCCTATACCTGGAGGTCTCAGGGCAGTTCACAACAAGACCATAACTTATAACATCAAACCAAAAGCAGTAACCCAATAATGCCCCCCCCCCCACACACATGGCATGCTAAGTCTAGAACATCTGGGCAGCACCAGGTTGTCAAAGGATAAGTTAAGAGGGTCAAACAAGGACCAGGGGACCCAAGTTTGGCTACGATGTTTTCTGGGTGATCTTGGGCCAGTTACACACTCAAGAGGCAGCATCTTTTACCAGTCGGAAGTCATCATACCTTGAATGCCTCTTGACAATTTCTTCCCACAGCTGCAGGGATGTTATTTGTTGGGGCACGGAAATGGTCTCAGTGCGGACACCGGCTAATTCGGCACTTTTTGCAAAGTACAGCACTACCACCTGTTTTAGAAATGCAAACCAGATAGATAATAATAGTCACTCACCTATGCCTACACAAGCTACTATGAGTTCTTCAGAGGAACAAGAGCAGGGTTGTGAGCGAATAAACATACCCTTTTCTTAGTTGCCCACAACATACGTTATATCAAGAATTCGTACAACAGCCTGGCACCATCGACTAGCATTATTATTCCTATACCAGCTGAAGATCAGGATAAAAATACGTTCTTAAAATTGTGAGACTGCACATTGTAGCAATGGCTCACATAAGGCCATAGGGGACTGTGCTGGACCATCAAGAATTTTTTTCCGCCTTCCTCGGTCGGCAAACCTGCTTGGAAGCAAGTTCCACAAAGGCCAAGGAAGTCAAGTCAGACTTTTAAAACACAACAGCAGTGCTGCATTATTCACTGGTCTCCACTGTAAACAGACCAAGTGCACTCAAGGAAAATAAAGTAAAAAAAGATTCCCTGCGGCTCGGTTCACACCGTTAAGAGCATGGAACCATTGTATTTATGGATAACTTCCAATAAAGGGATAGTGGATAAATGTACAGAATTGCAAACTTTTATTAAGAAAACGGGAAGTGCAGAAGTCCTTCTGTGCACACCTGTGGGATTGAACTGCACAGCACAATGCCAGGACCAGGTGCCAAAACAGCATGTTTACACCCACTTCTAAATGACTGGTCTGGGTTTTTGAGCTGTAATTTAACTCCTACTGCTGCTGTTTCTCCATGACTTTATTCTGAGGCTTTTTCCGAGGAAGAAATTGTTGCTGTTGGTGTGGAACTTCTACTTTATTCTCTTAGTTCGTTTCAAGCCACGAACCACCACCTTGGGCAGCTCCGTGATGATCCCGAAAGGCAAGACGCGGAGCTTGCATTTCAAGCAGCGCTCCCTAAAGCCCAAACCCCACGGACCAAACTGGAGAAGCTGGTGCCTCTGAGCGCATGCAGAGGGCTTACCGCCCAAGCAAACCGACGCTCCCCTCTCTCACCAAGGCTTCCGATCAGAGGCCAAGGCTAACGGGGAACCAGGTGCCTCCCCACCCCGACCCCTGCTCAGAAATGCCCTCTCCGGGTGGCGGGGAAGGGGGCGGCGTCTCATGGCGCCTAGAAGCCGAAGGCCCAGGGGCGGATCGTGATCGAAGGGACCGAGGGGGGATCGTAAGCCAGCGATCGCGAAGGGAGGCCGGGAGGCTTGCAGGGGAGCTCCTCCTTCTGCGTACCTCGCAGCTCATGGGCGCGCCGTCCCGGGCAGGCAGCTGCCCCGCTCTCCTTTCTCAGCGATCGGCTTGCGGGTTTCTCCTTTTTTGCGCCTGCGTCGGCTCCGGGAAAGGCCGCGGAGGCGACTGAGCCGAGCCGGCCTCTTTCGGCGCCGCCTCCCAGCGGCTCCACCTCCCCGTGGGCTGGCTTCTCGGAGCGGAAAAGCGGGGGAAAGCTCGGAGCGGGAGGGAAGCAGGTTGCTTTGCTGCGCCTGCAGAGGAGGGGAAAGGGCGGAAGGCTGCGATCCTGCACCCACTTACCTGGGAGAAAGCCCGGCTGAACTTGCGAGTATAGACGCGTAGGATCAGGCTGCACAACCCGGGCTTGGCTAGGATATGAGCACACGCGTGCAACTAAACCCCAGCTTGCTCCTCTGCTTGCGGGATATTTGAACAAGGCCCGGAAGGCGTGTGTCCTTGTCATTTCATACACACGTGATGTAAGAGATGTGCTGTAATCAGGGCTGGATTAAGACCTTTAGAGGTCCTAACACTTAAAAGATTTTGGTGCCCCCATATTTATCTGAATCAAAATATAAACAATAATGAACCGTGAAATATATATCTATATATACATATACACACTGTATATGTGTATATATAAAATTTTCAAAATAAAAAAGCCTACAATAAGATGGAAAATAATGTTTATTTTTGTATACTTCCACTTTATATTTGGAAAATGTTCTACTTTTTCCAATTGCAAAGTCTTTGATCAGAGCCTCAAAACTAATCTTACACAATACACCTGCTTCTATATTTAGTCGAAATAAGGTATCCAACCTCCCTTGTCACATAGTTGCATAGCTGTCAACGTTTCCCTTTTTTAAAGGGAAATTCCCTTATTCCGAATAGGATTCCTCGCAAGAAAAGGGGAAAGTTGACAGCTATGCATAGTTGTTCTCTTGATATTTTTAATATACTTCAGCTGAGAAAATGAACACTCAGCTGAGCAATTTGTGACCATTAATGTTAAAAATCTGGCAATGGAGCATTTCCGTGGTGCCCCCCTCCTTGCCTTAATGCCCTAAACACGTGCTTATTTTGCTTAATGGTTAATTCATCCCTGGTTGGTTATAATCCACACACCATATTTATATAGATTGCAGCAACTAATAACAATTTGTAGAAAGCTTCTCTATGCCTACCTCGCCCGAGGGAGGTGGAACTGCCAAGAGGGCACCCTCTTACTGAATGGTTGGTGGGGAAGGAGGTGGTCGCTCAGATATTTGGGTTGTAGAGCACCTTGAATTGGGCCTACCAATGCAGCTGTATCCAAGTCATCTTCAAGAGCAGCCCTATGTAGAGCACATTGCAGTAATCTAATCTAGAAGTTACCAGAGCATGGAGTACAGTGGCCACTTCTGCCCAAGGAAGCCAGAGCTGGAAATTTTAACAAGAGAACACTTGCTTTAAATAGGGAAGGAAGAAGTGCAGAGTGGACCTTTCCTCCAGGGCTTCCCCAACCTGGTGCCCTCCAGATTTTTTTGGCTACGACTCCCATCAGCTCCAGCTAGCATGGCAAAGTACTGGTGCTTATGGTTTGTTGGTTTATTGGTTTGTTTGTTTGTTTGTTTTAGCAAGCTTTTTTATAATTTTTATTAAGCTATTCTGTTTTACAATTTGGAATATTCATTCAAACAACCTTAAAATATCAGTGACTTCCCTTCTTCTTTCCATGGTTCATTTTACATATAAATGCCTGCATATTTTACATAAACTAAACCATTCAGCATTCCATTAATATATTCATCAAAACTTATTTACACTGATGAATTTATCTTAATGCTGCCAACATTTTCAAATGTACACAATTTTCACCCATATATTCAACAAACATTTTCCAGTCTTTAAACATATGTTCTTCTTGTTCCCTTATTCTGTATGTTAAGTCCGCAAGCTGCACATATTCCATCAGCTTAAGTTGTTTTAGCAAGCTTTAAATGGTTTTTTGTGGGGGGGGGGGTAGCATATATTTAGCTGAAGTTTTCAAACTCCACCAGTTTTAATTTGTTTTAATTTGCAAGCTCTACGAGAGACAAGAATAATTCTGCAGGCAAACACAATGCGCAGACACTGTGATTCTCTTAAACTTCATCCCATTTTTGTTCCCTGTTTGTAATTTTATTTAGCTGTGACATGTTTTATTGCCCATTTCATTGCTACGAATGACAAAATTGAAAATGGGAGGTAGAAGGTGCTGAAAGTGGGTGCGCTGAATGGGGATGGGGAGAATAAACCCATTTTATTGACTAGTGTCTTGTCTAGATCATTAAAATAGTGTGTGTTGCTGCCAGAATATAGTTGTGTCTCTTTCCTTGATATGTTTGCCCCTTTGCCCTGGTTCTGCCAGTTCCCATCGCTTTAACAATGGAGGTACTATAGAGCTTATTTATCCATTTTGACATTTACTGTAATATTGATTTCTTGCTAAAGTTCCAACTACGGCGCACATTTTATGCACTGCCCACATTTTGACTTGTTTATATACAAGTCTGCAGTAAAGGGATAAAATAAAATAAAATAAAGCTGGGGGGGCAGAGCTGAGTGCATCAAAGTGTTCAGATGAAAGAGAGAAAATGCTGCCTTTTTTGAAAGCTTGGATTAATGGTATCTGACAGCATTTGCTGGGAAAAGAAGTTGCCCATCCCATTTCTTGCAAATGCCGTGAAACCTCTCTTAATATCTCTTTGCTGACTGGAAAACTAGACTTTGCTGAGCAATTTTGCACGTGCACCGAAAGTTCATATATATGGAAATGTTGGTGTATGGTTTATCATATATTACCCAGTGGAGTGTGGTTCAGTTGGGTGAATGGGGCATGTGTGATCAAGCTTCATTCACATCTCGCAGTGAGGGAACCACCAGAAGGCCCTTGGAGCTGGATCGCAGTGTCCGGGCAGAACAATGGGGGTGGAAAAGCTCCTTCAGGTATACAGGGCTGAAGCCATTTAGGGCTTTAGAGATCAGCACCAATGCTTTGATTGTGCTCAGAAACATACTGGGAGCCAGGGTTGATCCTTTAGGACTCGTGTTATATGGTCCCAGCAGCCACTCCCAGTCACCGGTCTAGCTTCCGCATTCTGGATTAGTTGTAGTTTCCAAGTCAGCTTTGAAGGTAGCCCCACATAGAGCGCATTGCAGTAGTCCAAGCGAGAGATAACCAGAGCATGCACCACTCGGGCTAGACAGTCTGTGGGCAGATAGGGTCTCAACCGGCGTACCAGATGGAGCTGGTAGACAGCTGCCCTGGATACAGAATTGACCTGCGCCTCCATGGTCAGCTGTGAGTCCAAAATGACCCCCAGGCTGCACATGTGGTCCTTCAGGGGCACAGTTACCCCATTCAGGACCAGGGAGTCCCCCACCCCCACCCACCCCCTGTCCCCCCAAAACAGTACTTCTGTCTTGTCAGGATTCCACCTCAATTGGTTGCATTAAACAAGAAGAACAAAGTACACATGAAAATCCATTAGCGTTTTAGTGTCTACTTTTCTGAATATGCACGTTCTGGCAGGCAATTTTCTCCAATGTAATGCATTTTTTAAATGTTATTTTCACTAATACATGCATTGTTGTGCATACTCTCCCCTGCTATATGGACTTTTTGTACATTTTACACTGCACTGCGACACTAAGAAAAGTGAAACTTTTGAAGGATACCTGTGTTTCTGTTTTGTGTTTTGTTTTGGGAGGTTAGAATGGTTTGGTTTCTACTGAAATACATTTTTTTTTTACCAATCTGCGCTCAGAAGTAAGCTCCACTGAATTCAGTGTGGCTTACTCTCATGTATGTAACACAGACAATCCCAAGCACACGTACCTGTGATTAAGCTCTATTGAGCAGAATGGTACATTCTTCTGAGTAAATGTGTATATAGGATTCCCCTGTGGGGTTACAATCCTGTACACACTTTACTTAGGAGAAAGCCCTGTTGAGCTCAGTTGGATGTCTTGGTAAACATACACAGGATTGTGCTCTAATTCTATTAAATGAGGAGACATTTTGGCAGAAACAGAATCGGCTTTTAGTTTGACATGAAGTGAGTTTTTTAAAACACACACACACACAATCCAGGAAGGTTTGTCAGCATCAAGCTAGTCATGCTCTGTTAAACCAGTGTGATCTCTGTCCAACTCCCTCAGGTTAGATTAACTCTGAAGGCCCTAGATTTAGAATGTTACCCTTTTGTGTTTTGATCTCCTGTACGGAGAATCTGAAGAGGTTAATTTTGTTGCAGTGAAGCATGATCTCCCATTTGTAAAAGACATGGATGATTAACTGCTGTTACAAATTGAGCTCTGCTCAAGACATCATGTGCCGGGTTAAAAAAAAAACTTGACCACTTGTAACCATGAATAACCGTTTCCTTTTATTCTTTCTCGGGCTGCATAATCTTGGATCTAAATGTCTGACATTAAATCCATCAATTTCTTGGGAGACATGGAAACCATCCACAGCTAGGGTTGCCAACTGACCAGGAAAAAAGAAGCGGAAGCTGCTTTGGTCTGCTCTCGGGCCTTTACCAAGTGGCCTCCTTTGCAGAAATCTGCTTTCCGTGGCCGCATGACATGGGGAGAATGACTGCCTGCCAACGTCTGTAACTCAAGCTGCCATTATAGGCAGAGGAGCAAAGCCCATTAAAAAGCTGGCAACTGTGCAAGAATTCTATAGAGATGGGAAGGAGAGGGCAGTGCCAGTTAAACTGAAAAACAGGAGGCAGGTTCATTACTCAAATGTCCAAATTGCATAGATTTTCATGCATAAGCATTTCACGAAAGCCTTGCAAAATCCCACCCGTCTGTCTTCTTCAGGGAAAGACAGTAACTTTAAAAGATTTGCAGTCTTTGATGGATGAGAGCCAGGTGTCTCTGAGACATTGTTCCATACCACCCTCACAGCTGATGCACTAGTTGGAGGTTTTCTTGGAGGGGGCAGTGCAAAAAATAAATAAAAATGTTGTGGTTTGAAGTGCTGGGAAAATGTCTTCCAAATATTTTGGACACTGTGTCTAAGCTACTTAGATTAAAGTAGGGATGGATCAGATTTTGGTTTAAGATAGAAATCACACTCGTAGAAGAGCTGATGTTGCTTAAAAAAAGGGGAAATGATAATTTTCTGCAGTGTAACCATTTGGGGAAATTAATGAGATAAAGCTTTCTGCATCACCACCCTGCTGGCAAGGTTTCGGTTCAAAAAGTACTAGAGCAGGGACAATTGTGGCTGTTATCTGGGTCTTCGAACAGCAGTTTGAACTGCAGGCATTTTCAGATAAAATCCCCTTTCAGAGATGCTCTTCTGCATGCAGAAGGGAGAGCAGATCAGCTACGCACGAGCATGCCTGTCAGCTGCGGTTGTTTGGCCAACCGTCTAAACAGAGAGCTTATGCAGGGGTAAGCAAGCTTTTTACATTCAAAGGTTGTTTAACCTTTAGGAATACGGGTCTCCTAACAACTCTCAAGGGACGTGGGTGGCACTGTGGGTTAAACCACAGAGCCTAGGACTTGCCGATCGGAAGGTCGGCGGTTTGAATCCCTGCGACGCGGTGAGCTCCTGTTGCTTGGCCCCTGCTCCTGCCAACCTAGCAGTTCGAAAGCACGTCAAAATGCAAGTAGATAAATAGGTACTGCTCCAATAGGAAGGTAAATGGCGTTTCCGTGCACTGCTCTGGTTCGCCAGAAGCGGCTTAGTCATGCTGGCCACATGACCCGGAAGCTGTACACCGGCTCCCTCGGCCAATAAAGCGAGCTGAGTGCCGCAACCCCAGAGTCGGCCATGACTGGACCTAATGGTCAGGTGTCCCTTTACCCTTTACCTTTAACAACTCTCAACACCCTTAACAGACAAGAGGCCTAGTGCTATTTTCAGATCTCTCGCTGCTAAAATGCCACTTGAAAATGAACAAATGGCAATAGCCACATCAACATGCAGATCAATGTAAATCCTGATGACTTTCCTTAAGGACCCAACGCATTGGCTTCAATATTAAAATGAGCACAACTTTTTTCTTTCAGGCAACCTGGTCCTTTGATGCTGCTGCCAAAGGGTGTCATTGATGTACAAGAACCGTTAGCTCTACACAGGATCAAGTCCTAAAAGCAAGCATGATATAAGATTTGCTGGGAAGCCCTACCTAACTAGATATTGGAGCATTTATTATTATTATTATGGCCTGGCTTTTATTTTTGCCAGTGATTCACTTCCTATGAGCAATATATTGGATAGGTGTCTTTAAGACTATAGACTGCCTTGTCAATTATAACACTGGAATTGTTGTCTTACAAATCACCCTGCTACTCTGCTGGTTTCGTTTGTGCTTTGTGTTCCTCTTGGTTTTTTACAATCTCTGACCTTTGACAAAAAGAAAATGGAAATGCTTCTTCATAGTAAAAGGAATACAGTGGTACCTCAGGTTACATACGCTTCAGGTTACATACGCTTCAGGTAACAGACTCTGCTAACCCAGAAATATTACCTCGGGTTAAGAACTTTGCTTCAGAATGAGAACAGAAATCGTGCAGCGGCAGCAGGAGGCCCTATTAGCTAAAGTGGTGCTTCAGGTTAAGAACAGTTTCAGGTTAAGAACAGACCTCCAGAACGAATTAAGTTCTTAACCCGAGGTACCACTGTAAAGGGTTCAAAGTGTGGTAATAAGAACATTATTACCATACCGTGTAGAGCTGTGAATAGCCACTGAATGTAGAAAATGTGTGTTTTGAGATTCCCAGTCTCCTCTGGCTGGTGCACCAATGAAGTGATCTGAGGCAGCTGGCTTGGGGCAGCATGCACCTCCAACTCCACTGGGGCATGGGCCCACATCTTGGAAGGCTGTGTGTCAATGGCATGTCTTTCCTCAGGTACCAACAGATCTCAGGATCAGGTGCGAGAATGCACATCTCCAGTGCTTACGGTATATTCAGCTCCCCATGTTGAATTTGCCACCTTACTGTATTGAGAGGCAATAACAACCTAGAACATGTGCTCTCTCTCTCTCTCTCTCTCTCTTTAAATCCTTATTGAAGACTAAGAATTCTTCCCAGAGTTTCAATGGCAGCTGAATGAACAGCAACTTTAAAAATATGAATCATACCAAGGTTCTGTGACCGCAGTGTTTTTTATGTTTAAAAGAAACATCTATAGTCCGTTGACCCATGTTATTAACATTGCCTTGGCACCCTTTGATTTTGTCCATTACCAAACAGATGGTACAATAGTTACTTTTTGAAGGACTAAGCTAGTATAATAACCACATCTGGAACTAATTTGTAGCTCCCTAAACCAATAGATCACCCAGGTTTAAGAGGGCCTTTTGGTCTAAAAGTCTCACACAAGCAAAGTCAAATAATCCAAAAGCCTTATGGCTGGTTTCAAGTTGTATCTTGCAGTCCAAACATGGGTGCTTCCCCTCGCCCTCATGTGGCCGATGCTTTGACTAAAAATGGAACATGGATGGTTCTGTTTTCTTGGATCTTGAATTTGTCGCCAGTTGGAGTGAATTGGGTGGGGGCAGGGAGAGCCAAGGAAATCATCAGTCGTTTTTTTCTTCACAGGGTATTCTGAGAATTGTAGCTCTGTTAGGAGAATAGGGGTCTCTCAGCACCCTTAACAAACCACACTTTCCAAGATTCTTTGAGGGAAGCCATGATGACTTTAAATCTATCATGTAGATGGGACCTCAGCCACTTGGAGCAGACTAACTTAACCAAAACATTATTCATCCATTGAACAATAACTTGTCAAATCACAGAGTTGTAGAGCTACCCAGCGTCCTGTCACCATGCTAACCTCGCTGCCCTTTGACTGTCTCCCAGCAACGTTGATGGCAAGATGTCAGCTAAGCCCGGTTGCCCTACCAACCTCTGTTGTGGGACACCCATAAGTTGACAAACTCAAGATGCAGCCTAACCAGTGCAGAACAGAATGGAAATAGTGACATTTCATTTTCAAACCTTGTTGACTTTTAAAAATCAGAAATATAGTAATTTCCCACGCTCTGCCAATGATGTACAATAGGTTTGGCCTTTGTGATTGGGGGATGTGGGTGTTCTTGTAATCTGTGGCTTACTTATTATCATTTTTCAAGTTCCATTTTGAACTAAAGACTCCATCTTGGAGGGCCTTAAGCAGCTGGCTCCAGAAAGCTGTTTCTGCTACACATTCTCCTCGATTGGCCTTAATGTTGAGAATTTTTCTATGCTTATTAATGGTTTTTTTTAAAAAAAAACATCCCTTTACCGTGTTCTTATTTTTAACAAATCCTGGAGCCACCACTATTTTTTCATCTTAGCATAATGAAATCTATCACAGCAAGCACTCAGGTATATCCATATTGCCACTGCCTCGTGTGTCATCCAGGTTCACAGTAGCAGCAGCAAAAGGTTGGCCGGGGGCGGGGGGGGAGGCAAGACCCAGTAGACCTTGGACTGGCTCAACCTCACCTCTTCCCATCCTCAGAAACCCTACTTTGGGGCTTTCAGCCCACAAGTTTGGTGGCTGGCAGGAGGCTGGCAGAACCAGCAAAAGTGAATGGAGGGATGCCACTGCCTTGTCCAATCCTCTCACATCCCAGAGTAAGGGGGGTGGATGGATTGCAGCCTATGATAAGTGACCTACAATAAATTAAAATTCAAAACACAGCGCAAAAACCAAAAGAATACATTAAAACAAAACCAGCACAATGATGCATAAACAGACACAGCAAAATACGACCAGGAGAAAACAGCACCTTTATTTCTGGAATATACACACCCCCTAGAGATGTTCCCTGGACCATAAAGAAGGCTGATCGCTGAAGAATTGATGCTTTTGGATTATGGAGCTGGAGGAGACTCTTGAGAATCCCACAGACTGCAAGAAGATCAAACCTATCCATTCTAAAGGAAATCAGCCCTGAGTGCTCACTGGAAGGACACATCCTGAAGCTGAGGCTCCAATACTTTGGCCACCTCATGAGAAGAGAAGACTCCCTGGAAAAGACCCTGATGTAGGGAAAGATGGAGGGCACAAGGAGAAGGGGACGACAGAGGACAAGATGGTTGGACAGTGTTCTCAAAGCTACCAGCATGAGTTTGACCAAACTGTGGGAGGCAGTGGAAGACAGGAGTGCCTGGCGTGCTCTGGTCCATGGGGTCACGAAGAGTCGGACATGACTAAAGGACTAAACAACAAACAACAGAGATGTTCCGCTTCCCATCAAATACCTGGAAGAAGAGGTGTTAATGATGGCACCAGGTGGCCCTCACTGTAACCACATCAAGATTATTATGTGCAAAAGGGGGGGGGTTAAGTTGGTCCTTTGCTCCTGAATATTTGGCATTTCTTTGTGCACTGCAGAGGCTGAACATTCTAGCCTGCTACCAACCTTGGTCAGGACACCCATCATGCTCAGATAAGCACAGATAATAACGAATCCTGAGCCAAAATCACTACCCAGCTCCCTGCTTCATCTTTTCGGGTTCCCAATTCCCAGTCAACCCATTTCATGTTCCTGCAGATCTAATGAGGGATTCTCAAGGTCTAATGAAGCAGCCCAGAACTGCAGATAGTCTTACAGTGGGCAGGGAAGACTGGTTTTATTGGTTACATCTGCCTTGCAGATTGCCCATGAGTCATTGCTTGCTCTATCCATTACTTGTTGTGTGGTTTCTCTTTAATAGAAGAAAAGACGACTTGTGTAAAGCCTTTCCTCTTGTTTCTCTAGGCATTTCCATCTGCAAAAAAGTGGTATTGGCTGCATCCAGATGCAACAATAAAAGCAGGGTCATCAGCATGGTTCTCTCCAGATGTTTATGGATCTCAACTCCCATCCACCCATGCCCATTAGCCATGGTAATCTTGCCCCAGATCTGGAGCAGATAAGGTCTGCATGCTCAGAGGTACTATTCCAGTGAATAGGAGATGCTGGAAGAATCTTCATGTCTTGATTGTGGGCTTCATAGAGGACTCTGGTTGGTCAGTGTAGAAAGCAAGATACTGGACTAGTTGAGAATGTCATCTAATCCAACTAGGATCTTCTAGTGATGTTGAGGTTCACACATAAATACAATTTTCTAGAATATCATCATCATCTTCCTCCTCCTCATCATCATCATCACAACACTAAAATCCTAACAAGTGGGGATGTGGTAAAGAGCCAGGTGGGAAAGCTTGTCAAAATAAAACTTTCTGGAAAATGCAGATAGTGGACCCCTGTGGAATGTCAGCAGGGCTGTTGTTCCACAGAATGGGGCAGCCACACAAAAAGCCCTGTTCTTAGTTATTGTGGTGTCAGCTTCTGAGAGCTTTGGAAATAGCAGGAGAGACTCTCCCACAAACACTGCCAGGTGTATAAGGGATAAAGCGGTCTCTCAAGTAAGCTGGTTTTGAGTGTTATAGGGCTCTATATGTTAGGACTGACAGCTTGAACTTGGTGCAGTAGCAAATTGGCAGCCACTGCAAATTGTGCAAGAAAGGTGTTCTATGCTGTGGTCATCCACACAGAATGGGACACAAGTTCTACTACCAGTGGTACCTCAGGTTACAGACGCTTCAGGTTACAGACTCCGCTAACCCAGAAATAGTACCTTGGGTTAAGAAGTTTGCTTCAGGATGAGACAGAAATTGTGCGGTGGTGGCGCAGCGACAGTGGGAGGCCCCATTAGCTAAAGTGGTACCTCAGGTTAAGAGCAGTTTCAGGTTAAGAACAGACCTCCAGAATGAATTAAGTTCTTAACCCGAGGTACCACTGTATTTAACCCAATTTGTCAGTGTAACTTGCTGGCATCTGCTTAGGTCTATGAATAGATAATTGTTTGTGAGGCGGGGGATGCAACCGACAATTACACGGCACTTGAAATGGGATTGTGTCTCCAATATTGATCATCACTTTGTCTTTTAAAAGCATATTTTTAGTTTGATTTCAAAAAAGTAAAATTGGCCGTAATTAGCCTTTATTCAGTTCACAGGAAACTGCTTTGTGGAACAATTTCACTGTTCTCATTCATGTGATCAATGAAGTGTTTCCACTTTCCTGAATGTAAGAATAATCATCTCCACTAGAGGGCACCAATTCACATCCTATTACCAGAGTTAATGGCCTCAAGTTGCCTCTGAAATGAACACTCTTAGTGGCTATTTATATTCTTTTGCCACTTTCCCACAAAATTGTGGCTGAGGTGACTCACAATGTATCAAATGGATGACAATGAATACAGTGGTACTTCGGTTTTCGAATGTCTTGGAAGTCGAACGTTTCCGTTTCCGAACGCTTTTCGGAAGCTGAACGTTGCACGTCTCTTCCGTATTGAGTTTTCTGTAAAATGCTTTCGGAAGTAATTGCTTTGGTTTTTGAACATTTCGGAAGTTGAACGGTCTTTGGTTTTTGAACATTTTGGAAGTTGAACGGTCTTACCTTGGTTTGAAAACCAAGGTACCATTGTATAACCATTTAAGAACACCTCACACACTAGAAACAATTAGATACAATCACATTGTCAATTATGAGAGCCAGTGCAGTGTATCCATCAGTGGCAGATTAGGACCTGGGAGACTTGGCTTCAACCAACATACCTCACAAGGCTGTTGTGAGGATGAAATGGAAATGACAAGAATCAGCAAGACCCCACCTTGAGCTCCTTAGAGGAAAGGTCTTTGGGGTCCTTGGAGGAAGGGTCTTTTAGCTCCCAACAACAGTCTTTAGCAGGTGCAGGACCAGTTCCAAAGGCAACCCCACACGGAGCTCATTACAGCAAACCAGTCTTAAGGTTACTACTTCATAGGCTATGGGGGCCAAATTATCATGAACCAGATACAGCCAGATGAAGCTGGTAAAAGGCACTCCTAGCTAGTAAGGTCATTTGGGCCTTGAATGCCAGAGATGTATTGAGGAGGACCCCCAAGCTATGTACCTGCTCCTTTAGAGGGAATACAGCTGGCCTTAACTTCTGGAACAACCTTACATTTATTAAATGTAACTATCATTTTTGCTTTGTATTTAAACCTAGATTGCTCTGTTTGTTTGTAACACCAAATTTATCTCATGTATTATTTTGAATTTTTGGCGTGTCCTGTATTCTGTATATTTGCATTTCTAGCATTCTCTGTTTTGATGTTTTGAATGTCTACCATAAGCCACTTTGGGCACTGCTCATTATGGGAAAGTAGCATACAAGTAAAATTGATTGATCAATGTATAGCCCACTATTTTCCTCAAAATAGCCCAGAGCAGCAAACCCTTCTGTGATTTAAAAAAAAAGGTTAAAAATAAAATCGTATTTAAAATGTTTTGATTTGTTACTCACCCTTTGTTTTAAAATTAAAATACAGGGCAATATGCAACAAATGTGTCCCATCAGTTCAAGGATTTCCACTTGCACAATGGAACTCCCACTCCCCAAATACAGACCCTCCAAGTGTCCCTATTTTCCAGTGACAGTCTCAGATTTACAGAAGCCATCCTGGTTTCAGATTTGATCCCAGAATGTCCTGCTTTTCCTTAAAGGTAAAGGTACCCCTGACCATTAGGTCCAGTCGCGGACAACTCTGGGGTTTTGGCGCTCATCTCACTCTATAGGCTGAGGGAGCCAGCGTTTGTCCACAGACAGCTTCCGGGTCATGTGGCCAGCATGACTAAGCCGCTTCTGGCAAACCAGAGCAGCGCACAGAAACGCCGTTTATCTTCCCCTTGGAGCGGTACCTATTTATCTACTTGCACTTTGACGTGCTTTCGAACTTCTAGGTGGGCAGGAGCTGGGACCGAGCAGCAGGAGCTCACTCCGTTGCGGGAATTTGAACCACCTACCTTCTGATTGGCAAGCCCTAGGCTCTTTGATTTAGAGCACAGTGTCCCTATTTTCAGTGGAAAGATGTTGGAGGGTATGGAGTTATTCAACACTTGAGCCATCTGAAGGCAGCCCTGGATAGAGAAGGTTTTTTTAATGTTTAATGTTTTGTTTTGCTATGTTATATATGTCTGTGTGTGTGTGTGTGTGTGTGTGTGTGTGTGTTGGAACCTGCCCAGAGTGGCTGGGGCAACCCAATCAAATGGGTGGGGTATAAATAGCATTATTATTATTATTATTATTATTATTATTATTATTATTGAATAGGGAAACCCTATTTTCATCAGAGAAATACTGGAGGGTATGCAAATATGCTCCATAGTGGTGGAACCCTTAGAACAGGTTTAGGATGTGCATGGGGGTACGGAGAGGGTGGAAGTTCTGTTGCACAAGCAGAAATCATTTTGCTAATGGAACATTTTAGTTGCATACCTTCCAAATCTTTTCAATGCATTCATCTGTAAAATATACATTCTATACACATGCACATCTTTTTTGCAAACCCTTAGGGCATTGCAAAGTCTAGAGAGGTGAATAATCTGACCAGAAGCATCAGATACCTGAGGGGTAGCTCAGTCAGTAGATCAGTCTAATGTGAAAAGCAGGCCAAATTCACACACACACGCATCCCTAGAAATAAGCATAAGTATATGTGTGAGAGAGGGGGGTGTTTGTGTTTCGTGCCACAACCACTGATGTATCCTCAGGCCAAAATAACTGAAACTGATCCCATAAAATGAAACCAGACAGTGCGCTGGAAATCGCCAGTGGTACAGTACCAACGATTTCCAAATGTTTCCACGCCAATTTCCCAGTGCCCACATCATGGCTCCTACTGAACAAATGCCTTTGACTCAGCTCTGACTTTAATTAACAGGGAATTGAAGATGTCATTTCCCAAACATTTGTAAGAATGTTCTGGCTCGCTGGGCTTTGGGAGAGTAGTAGCCACCCTTCTTTTCCGCATAGTTCATGAGAGCAAATCAACAGACAGTTGAATATGTAGCCTTTGTATTAGTGACTTAGATGTTGTACGTCTGAATTTTGTTCAGAAGATGAAGGAGCGATGATGGTGTGTTTATTTTGGTTTATTATATTGTTTTCTATATTTGTTACAGGCTTTTTTTTTTTATTCCTCCTTTCTTGAAAAGCAGTTTAACACCAAGAAAAGAGATTCCTTCTACTCCCTAAGCAGATTGTTTCACAAGCAGAACTGTTCCTTCATTTAGGATATTTTCTCTAATACTGAAAAGAAATCTATGGGTTGGTTCAGATGACGCATTCTTTCGCCAGTGACTTGTGGTTCTTCCCATGGTTTTCTTTTGGAAATGACATGAGCCCAACACCTTTGCAAAGGCTTCTGGGGCACTCTAGATTCCCATGCCTTCTCCAGAGAATTGCGACCATGTAATCCAACTTGATCAAACCTATCCATTCTTAAAGAAATCAGCCCTGAGTGCTCACTGGAAGGACAGATCGTGAAGCTGAGACTCCAATACTTTTGCCACCTCATGAGAAGAGAAGACTCCCTGGAAAAGACCCTGATGCTGGGAAAGATGGAGGGCACAAGGAGAAGGGGACGACAGAGGATGAGATGGTTGGGCAGTGTTCTGGAAGCTACCAGCATGAGTTTGACCAAACTGCGGGAGGCAGTGGAAGACAGGAGTGCCTGGCATGCTCTGGTCCATGGGGTCACGAAGAGTTGGACACAACTGAACGACTAAACAACAACAACAATCCAACTTGTGTCACTGGACGTAAAGGTGGGATGGGGACAGAAGTAAAAAATTTTTAAAAAGGAATAATTTGGGAATGGGTTCAGCTAGCTAGTCCTGCTAAGGGAAGCCCTTGAAATGACTTCTGTTGCCACTATGGGGCTTCCCTCATCTCGGTCCTCCAAATTGGCTTGGGGTGAGTGGGAGAACCCCCAAAACAGCACACAGGGGAAGAGAGTAGGGGAGATCGTTCCATCAGGCAAGCAGAAACGCTTGCACTGAAGGAGCGAACGCCTTAGCACTGTGTTGAATCCCTCCCATGGTCCTCAAAAGAATAATAAAATTAAGATGGAAAGGACTTCAAATGTCTCAAAAGCTATAAAATACATTTCTGTAAGTACTGGGAAAGTAATATGTCTCAAATAGATGAAAAAACCCACACAAACACACACACAAATGATACTTTGTTTTGTGACATGTCCAGTGTGGTCAGTTTTACTCACAGAACATGGAGAAATATTATTTTGCTGTGTTCCTATTAAGGGATGAAGTTGCCGCCAACAACAATGAAAATCCAAGAACAAATGGGATGTTCAGTTCTTTGTCAGAAATTCAAACCTTCACAGATAATCACCTTTGCCTTACCACTGCTCTGCGGGGTAAGATTTTTGTAAGCTGTTGCGATGATCTGCTGTATGCATTGCTGATTCCAGCGGCGAAAGCGGCGCTGGGAGAATTGCTCAAAGCATTTTCTGTCTGAAAAGGAAGGCTAATATTGAGTGCAGATCCATATGTAGCACAACCTGGCCATATTGTAAAGCAGGCTTAAACACGCGAAGAGACCTGCTGGATCAGGCCCATTTAGTCCAGTGGCCAACCATGGGAATCCTACAATGCAACAAGAGGAATAGGGCAAGATTAAATGAATGAGCCCTGCAAGGGGAGACCTGAGCAAGGACTTCTGGTTGTGAAACATGGCCTTCACCCCCTCTTCTCCTCCAAATTGGCTCTGGGGGAGTAGGGAGAGCCCCTGGAAGAGAAGGGAGATTGTAAAAATGCTGAGTTCTTCCTCCTATTAATGATGATGCTGGAGTATATTGTCATTGTGGAGGAGAGGTCTGCTGTTCATTAAAAAGGGGCAGGGGGAGTCCCCACGCCTACTGGGTGTACACAGTCCCTACTTCAAGTGGTTTTTGAGACTAAGGGAATGGGAGGTCTGTGGCTCGTAGAAAAACAGGTGATACACACATGTTCTCAGAGCACCTCGTATGGTGCTTTAGTTTTTGATTAGTAGTAAATAATAGCAGCAATTATAATCACTCCTCACAGTAGTGCTGTAGGGTTGGCATAGAGTAAGTGCAAAATGCTTCGTGGATCTAGGGATTAGGACAGCACTCATCAATGCCGGGATCAATTTAAACTGCCCTTGAAAACCAGACAGTTTCATTTCAAGTAATGCCAGAGGTTATTAGCTTAGTCAAGCTTCCATGAGGCCCTGCTTCTTGTTGTTTTTTTTTTTTTTTGAGATGAAACACTTTTAACCTTGTAATAGAATGACTCGCATCCCAAATGGCGTGTTTTGTGAATCAAAGTTCCCAGAATTTCAACATATCTCTGGAGGGAATGACGTCTCTGCTGGCGTTTGTTTTCCTCTTCCCACCTCAGAATACCTTGTTTAGTAGTACGTTGCTAAAGAGCGATTGATCTCTGTTATCTGGAAGGGAAGGGGAGCCAAGCAAAATAGCAATATTTTTCAATGTCCCGTTAGATTTGTCCTGTGTTTCTGCCCCATCCCGCTCCACAGATACATCTGTAGATTACCCATGTCATTGAATACACACACACCCCGTATTTTTCCGTCTATAGGACACCTCCTTGTTTAAGATACCCCCCCCCCTATTTGGGGGGACTCAATTTTAGGAAAATGAGGGGAGATGGCCCAAAGTTGTTGAGCCTCTCCCCCCCCCCCCACAGCTGTGGGTGGGAAACACTCCCTAGATCATTTCCCATGCGCAGCGGCATGGGGGAAGTTGCGCTCCCAGGAGCACAACCTCCTCTGATGCCGCCGCGCTTGGGAAACAACCTAGTATTGGACAACCCCAGTTTTTGACGTGCTTTTTGAGTAAAAAAACTTCATCCAATACACTGTATATATATATATATATACATATATGCACCTTTATTAAACAATGTGTCACAAAAAGTAACACTGGGGTTCAGTTGATGTCTCCATCCAAAGCCGAACTGTAGTTATTTCTGCAGGACGTCATTCAGAGATATGCATGCTGCCATGGCTGCTGCTTAGGTGGTGAGGCTGGGGTGGCAGTGATGTCAGAGCTGTGCAGTTACACTGGTTGGAGCACCAGAACGATGCAGCTGGTGGCATCATGTGAGCCTGACCTGGCCGCCATCCCAGCATCAGGAGGGTGGGTCTGTAGTGGTGTCCCAGCACCTGTGCCCCTATATCATTTATGTACATGTCCCTTGACAAATAACGAATATAAGAGGTTTCTACTGCAACAGTGGAGAATGGATTGGGAAGAAGGATCAGGATGAGAGGTAGACTGTGTGCAACATGCTCAGGATACCACTATCCCCTTAAAAAAAACCCTTCTAGTGTAGCGAATGTGCATGCAGAGAACAATTCCCTAGAATTACAAAACCTTTGAAATACAATAATGCAACACTCTTCTTGAAAATGCAATAATTGCATACTTTCCCTCCATTTGATACAGTGGTTATTGCTCCTCAAGGGGCTTCTTGTCCAAGGCGTTACTGAAACCAAAATCCTAAACCGGAATCCACCACAACCTTCTTGAATGGACCTAACTTTCTAATGAACCAGACCCAAATGCAATAAGACACTATTTCCCAGAGTATGAAGATTGCAAACTCTTGAAGAGATCCAGATTTTGTGGCTCAGACTCTTCTCTCGCCAATTAACCCTCCTGATAAAATTGTGAGGGTGAAAGAAAAGCAAAATGTTGGACATTAATTGTTCTATCTTGCCTACTTCAAAGCTCTCAAGATGGTAAAAAAAAAAAGCCTGTGATCATTAATAAACAAAACAATACCCCACCCAGACAATGAATGTGACTTCTTCGTTTAAAAGGAAAGAATGAAAGAGCACCAAGGACAAGTTCCAGATAAAGCATTGTTTATGACTGTATTATGCTAAGAGTAAATGACTTTGGACCACAATAGATTAAAAGCCATGAGCGTTTATTTATATTAGTAGTCTGGTTTTTCTCCTTCAGAAAGGTTGGTTTTTTTGTTTTGTTTTGTTTTGTTTTTTAAAAACCTATTGTCTTTTCGAAGCACACTAACATTGAAAACCACACTGACCCAATTCAAAGATATTTACGTATAACAAAGCATTGTGTGCAACTACTGCCATGTATTAAAATCCCACATGCAAGCAACTACATGGTCATCAGATGTGGGTACATATTTGAATCCTCAGAGATCAAAGACTCAGAAAGGGATGACTTCATCTAGCCAGTGCAGGAGTACCAAACTGGAAAGTCACACAAGGGCTCAGTCACCAATTATACATTAGATAGATAGATGATATAGATGTTAGATAGATAGATGATAGATAGATAGATAGATAGATAGATAGATAGATAGATAGATGATAGATAGATATAGATAGATGATGATGATAGATAGATAGATAGATAGATGATAGATAGATAGATAGATGATAGATAGATAGATAGATAGATAGATAGATAGATAGATAGATAGATAGATAGATGATAGATAGATCCCATTATAAGAACAGGGTGAAGAAAACAAAAACAAAAAAATCAAAAGATATACATAAAAATGTGTATCAAGCAATGATGGCGGCAGACATGCCTCCTCTTGCTCTAACATCAGGCCTGAAGCTGTTTTTGCTGTAATTACAAGTATTTTGCCTGCATTTATTTTAATACTGTTGCTGATAAACAAATGCTTGACTGTGAGTAAACTATATGCTTTAAACTTACTTTCCAGTTTGTAACCTGCTTCACTGACGGGAGGGGAAACAAAGGGGGAGATCAGCCTAATGGCTAATTCCTATGCTTTCAGTTAAACTGCCTAAAAAAATGGGGTTTAAACTCTGTCAGTCCTGTGCTTTTAAAGTGCAAGTGATAAGCTGATTCTTTTGGCATTTAGCTCACACATGTGGGTCACGGAAGATAAAATATACCGTAGTTAATATAGCTCCTCATCTACCTAATAAAAACCTATCACTCATTAGCTCTAGCCAGCATGGCCAGTCAGGGATGATGGGAACTGCAGTCTGGCCTGCTGGTTTCCCACCCATGATCTAAAATAAGAAACAACAGACAGTGCAAACTTATTTTTTTAATATGATTTTTTAAATTAAATTTCCTGTTTTACAAATTCAGATAAACATTTTACATACTTAAGATGTCAGTGACTTCCCTTCTTCTCTTTCCATGGTTCATTTTACATATCTTATATCCCTGCATATTTTACAAAAACTATGCCAGTCGGTTTTCCATTATTGCATCCATCAAAACTTATTTACACTGTTGAATTTATCTTAATGCTGCCAGCGTTTTCAGCTGTACACAATTATTTTCCACATATTCAATAAACGTTATCCAATCTTCTTTAAATGTATGTTCTTCTTCTTCTATTATTCTATATGTTAAATCTGCAAGTTATGCATAGTCTGTCAACTTAAGCTGCCAATCTTCTTTGGTTGGGGCAATTTTTGTCTTTCTGAAGCTTGTGGTCTCAACTTACAATGGTCTTCCTTTTCTAATTTCAACTGGTGTGCTTGTTGGAAGGTGAGGTGCAACTCATTTCACTTAGAAGCATCTGTGTGGGGTTAAGGCAGATAGAATGGAAGACCTCCAGATTCCTAAACTGTCTATGTTTCTTTCATCTCTGTGCTGACCTGTCCTTTGAAGTCAAAGTGATGTGTGATGAGTTGCATCTTCTTTGATTTTGGCTCCTCTCTCTCACACTTTTATTAATGGATGGAAACAATATAAATTTAATTCAGCTGCAATTTGGTCTCCACTGAAACAACCCCAAAGATTCCCTTTGCTAGATAGCTACAACATCATTTCCATAATAGCGTTTACAGTATCATTACTGTTATTCTTCCGTACACATACAAAATGTACCTTTTCAAAAATCCAAGAAATTAGACAGATGTGGTTATCAAAGTTAATAAGACTTGCATCCCCAGTTTTTAAAAAGGTGGAAATAAACTGGTTCAAATTAATTTCTTAGCTGTTGTCTTAAAGAAAAGAAATATATTTCTGTTTGAAAAGAAACAGACTGGTAAAAAGCTTAACAAACTGTTTCATAATTTGCCAAATAGATTCCATCTGTGTAAGCTAATATAACATAAACGATGGTTTGTTTTATTCTGCTGAATAGCATCAATTCCAAGTCTGGCATGTTAACATGTGTCATAATGTAGCTGTTCTTCAGATCCTCCACCGCACAGTCCATTGGTTAATGTATTGATTTACATGCATTGTGGTGGGTTTGTTAACATATGTCTGTATTGTGCATTAATATCCCCCTTGTAGCCACATGCCTTAACTGCAAGGTCTGCGTGTTAATAGTAAACTTACTCTTAAAAACAAAAGGCAATATCTGTTCTCTCAATTAATGCTTTGACGTTGCTATTAATTTTGGAGCGTTTCCCTGTTAAGACACAAAAGAACAGGATCATATGGTGTTATGCAATATAGTCAATTCTAGGATCAAAAACCCCTTGGATTTAACGGGAGAGAAGGCATTTACAAATTCACATGCACTGTTAAGCTATGAAACTAAAGGCGCTTCTTTCAATCATGCTAGAAGCAGGCATGTTCTACAGCAGTCTTCCCCAACTTGGTGCTTCCACGTGTTTTGGGCTCAAGGAGGTTGCAAAAGGATGTACTATGCTTTGCTGCTGCTACTCCAACTCCTGATCTTCCCCGCCCCCTGGGCTTTTTATCTTGTTCTTTTACCACGGGTTAGTGGTCTCACTGCTGGTTAACCACCCATTCAATGAGGGTCTCTGCCACCCAGGTGACTTTCAACTTTTTTGTAAGTCTAAAGAACATTGCAAACCACAGCAGCAGCACAGGCCCTTGCCTGGTCACCTCACCCAGAATGCCTTGCGCTGTAGAAGGACCCTCTTGACCTTTCCTATAGTGAGGCATGGAAGAGGAGGTGGTAACTGAGGACCAGCTCCAAATAAAGATCTCAAATCCAAATGTCAGCACAAAACAATCAGTAATTTTTGTTGCCATCTAGGAATTTACATGCTGGCTTAGATATTGCCTTTTAGTTCCTTCTGCAGGTTCCCCACCACCACCACCTTGGAAGGACATCTTTGCCACATGCCTCTCTTAGGGGTGTGCAGATTTCAGAGAGGGTAAGGGGCTATTTATTTATTTAGGGACACGGGTGGTGCTGTGGGTTAAACCACAAAGTCTAGGACTTGCCAATCACAAGGTTAGTGGTTCGAATCCCCGCAACGGGGCGAGCTCCCGTTGCTCGGTCCCAGCTCCTGCCAACCTAACAGTTTGAAAGCACGTCAAAGTGTAAGTAGATAAATAGGTACCGCTCCAGCGGGAAGGTAAACGGCGTTTCAGTGCGCTGCTCTGGTTTGCCAGAAGTGGCTTAGTCATGCTGGCCACATGGCCCGGAAGCTGTACGCCGGCTCCCTCGGCCAATAAAGCGAGATGAGCGCCGCAACCCCAGAGTCGGTCACGACTGGACCTAATGGTCAGGGGTCCCTTTACCTTTTAAGAGGCTATCTGCATGTTGTCTCCAAATTTGTTTCATGTGAGTGTTCAATTGTGATGTCCATTTGGACTTTTCTAAAAAGAGGAAAAATAACCAATTTTGAGGGAAAGATATGAGGTGAGAATTGGTATGAAGAGAGGGTCCTTTCCTCACCCTGTCTCCTGCCTCTAAGTCCTCCCACATCAGTATATACTCTTCCACAATGATTTTTAAATGTGTGCCTGTCCTTGTAGATAGGGAAAGGGGAAAGGGTTAAGCCCTCCAGCCATTTCGCTCATAAGTGCCCTGTCCAAAGTTGACTTTATTCTTTTTCCATTGGCATTGGTCATGCATGCCTTTAATATTTGGCCAGTGCCTCCATGACCACTAAATAACATCTGCTTAGGGACCTTTGGGCTCTTTGTGATGAACAAAACAGTTGACATGAGACTACAGCTTTCTCCAACCTGATGCCCTCCAGATGTTTGGGACTACAGCTGCCATTATTCATGGCCATTGGCCATTCCACTTGAAGCTGATGGGGGCTGGCGTCCAAACTGGCCAGTCCATTCATTAGGCAAATTGGGACAACCGTCTCAAGCAGTGGGTTCAGGGATAGAGGAGACTGATGCTCCCTGTGCTTCTACCTCATTATTTGCATCACTGCGCACCAGGCCCTGCTCCCATCATCAATGTAAACTATTGTGGGTATCAACATTGCCATATTACAGCCAAAAAGTTTGTTGAAAAAGGGAGACTCCAGTTAGTACAAAGTCACTTAGTTGGAACTCACTGGCAAATTGTACAGTGTTTATATTGGTCTCAAAAACTTGGGAGTTGATAGCTCACTACCATACCAAAAGTACAGCTTCCGGAAAATGGGAACAACTGGAAGGCTTTCCCTGTGGGCTCTAAAATCAGGCCTACTCAGGCTGGAAGAAGCCAGTAGGAGGCCATGATGGAATCTAGCTATGCTGTCCCTAGCACTGTGACCTAAGAACAATATGAAGAACCTGCTGGATCAGGCCAATGGGCATCTCACAGTGGACACCCTGATGCCCATGGGAAACCATCAAGCAGGAACCTTCCTGCAGTTTCCAGCAACTGGTATTCAGATGCATACGTCCTTCAAGCATGGAGACAGAGCAGAGCCATCATTTACTAGTAACCATTGACAGCCTTCTCCTCCCTGAATTTGCCAAATCCTCTTTTAGAATAAGGTTACCAGATGTCCCCGTTTCCCGGCGACAGTCCCCAGATTTACAAATCAGTCTCCTAACAAAATCCATCTATTTAGCAGGAAGTTGAAAATTGTCCCCGGATTCTTTGAGAAAAATCTGGTAACCTTATTTTAGAATCACCCAAGTCAATGGCCATCACTGCCTCCTCTGGGAGCAGGCACTGTTTGTGCCGTGCAAAGAAGCACTTTTTAAAAAATCTGTCCTAAAAGAAAATTAATGATGTATGTATCTACTAACTTTTGCATTGGTTGAGCTGTTGGCATAAAAAAACCACCCCAAAACATGTTCTTCTTATGTTATCCATATGTATCTAACACGTGGCTCCTCCAGACTGATGGAGGCTTGTTTGTTTGCTAGTGTATATTCTGCAATACATCATTGGTGCAACAATAGTGTATTAGTGGTGGATTTATGCTAGACCATCCACACAACATTTTGCTTTCTTAGTTGTTCTGCCTCCTCAACATTTTTGCATTATTGCCATCTTGAGGGGCAATCTTGCGCGAGAGTGCAGCAAAAGTCGAACAACCATAATGAGTGCAAATCATCACAAAGCTCATGAAATCGTATGCAGCAATAACGGTGCCTGGGTCTGCTCAGTAGTATGCCCCACTGTGTTCACTGGGACTTGCTCCCAAGTAAGGGCACATAGGGATGCAGCTTGACTGTGTTAGTCTTTAAGGAGCTAGAAGACTCTGTTCTTTAGGCTATGGCCGTTTGGCTACCCTTCTGGAACAGCCAAACATGTGCAACATCCATCATAAAAACATAAAAAGAAGACCTGCGTGCCTTGACCTGTCTTTGGCTACCAACATGGTGGGGGGTTCATAAATATGAATGGTTAATGGCAATGGATAAGGTTACTTGCAGAGTGTCATAGGACTAAGTGCTAATCCCCACTCTTAAATTCCACATACGATTAGTAAATTTGCAGATGATACAAAATTAGAAGGTGCTGCAGGCACGGACAATGACTGCCAAATTGCATCATATTTCAAGGGGGGCAGGAAAGGAGCTGGAAGTCACAAACTGTGATTCAACACCAAAAATATGTAAGAGTACAACTGTAAAGTAATAATCTACATAATAATGATATTCTCCGCGGAGCAGCGGAAAAATTAGAAAGCCGGTGTGAAAAAGAAAGGCGGTGTGTGATGATAGCTGGCAGCAACCTACGGCTCCGACAATCTGACCCAGCCACTATCCAGTCTGGGGTGGTGGTGGCGTGTTGCATCTGGCCCTGGATGGGAGTGAGAAACGTGGGCACGTGTTATGTACTGAGTTGAATAGGATCCAAAATACAGCAGTCTGATTGGTCCTAGAGCAATAGGATCCAGAATGCAGCAGTCGGATTGGTCCACAGGAGCCACCCAATCTAACTCCAGATGGAAGTGAATCCACAACCTGATTGGCCTTCAGGAGAATCCCAGAATTAGCCAATCATGTGGGGCCCATTGTGTAAATAATGTATATAAAGCAGACATTTTGGGCGAACTTCTATTCCCCACTACTATGAGCTGAATAAAGAGCATGAAATCCACACTTGACTCCGAGTATATTTCAGCATACATGCAGGAGATCGAGCCAGGAGGGCTATGGATAACATAAGAAGAACATGTTTTGGGGTGGGTTTTTTATGCCAACAGCTCAACCAATGCAAAAGGTAGTAGATACATACATCATTAATTTTCCAACCCATTGCAGATGTTTTGGTGCTAGCGAGATCAGCCATGATGAAGAACAAGCAGTGGTGGCCCAAGTGAGCCACGGCCGGCAGTAGAAGTCTGATTTCCCCCTATCTGCAGCAGAAAAGGCACCAGTAGGATTTAGAATGGCAGGAACAAGCAGGTAGGGAGGGGGGAGAAGGAGAGAAGGTCTGAGGTTATTAGCCAAAGGTTTCTGGGCACAGGCACTGCCATTGCCAAGTGCTCTTCCCCAAACCCCATTAAACTGTCCCAAAAGAGAGGTGGCAGCAGCTCAGAGATGACAGCAAGGAGAAGAATGGAACAATAGAGTGAGCTGAAGTGCCCAGAGAAGCATACCTGAGCTGAGAGCCCAAGGAAAGCAGATGCCGCTGCCAGGAGGCTATTGCAATGGCTTCCCGCTACCCACACAAGGCTGGACAAGCAAGTCCTATGTACCCTTTGAATGCTCCTCCATCTCTTTTGCCAGCAATGTATTATCTACATTGCCATCCATTAGAGTCTAAAAACTAGCTAGTACAGTGGTACCTCGGGTTAAGTACTTAATTCGTTCCGGAGGTCTGTTCTTAACCTGAAACTGTTCTTCACCATTAGCACCACTTTAGCTAATGGGGCCTCCTGCTGCCGCTGTGCCGCCGGAGCATGATTTCTGTTCTCATCCTGAAGCAAAGTTCTTAACCCAAGGTACTATTTCTGGGTTAGTGGAGTCTGTAACCTGAAGCGTATGTAACCTGAAGCATATGTAACCCGAGGTATCACTGTACTACGAAGAGCATGCTAGTGCTGGAGTTAGTTGCTCTTTCATAACAGACTCTTTCCTGTTATACCAGTAACCTAGAATGACCTAGAGTGCATTTTTTTGAAAAAGAAAGACCTGATCAAACTCTGGTTTTTGTTTTGTTTTGCTGGATGAACCATCTGTAATCAGTAAAATGACATTACAACACTCCTGTTTGTTCTATTCGCTGAGTTCATCTAAGTGGGAGTTCAAGAGTGTTTGGCTTCTCTTTCTATGACTTTGGGCCAAGAGGTAAGTCCACAAGCCACTGTTGATTCTGAGACACGAAGCCCTTTGATGCATCATTGTACAAACGCACAGTTAAGTCACAGAACTGCAGGGGCTTGTCCTGGCTTTGGTACATGAACTGAGCCAAAACTACTCGCAGTTCCAGCAGTGTTGACAGACACTTCCACTTCCTGACAATTTTTCAGCACTCTCTGCGCACACAAACAGCAGTTCACCTGTATGTTTCAGTTGCCTCTCCATTGTACTGTTGTCCCCAAGACCTTATCCTGAGATGCTTCTTTGTGTTACCTTGCGGTACAGAATTGGGCACGCGACATAGGCATTTTCCAGTTGGGGTTCTCAGCACGTGAAAGAATCTCACCAAAAAGGTCCTCTGGTTCCTTTGCTGCTCACTTTTAGATGGCAAGTGAAAATGGCTGGCAGACATTTTCTTATCCCTGAGTGGATTCAGTCATATGACTAATCTAGTTAGAAGAAAGCAGCACCTAGACAAGGATTTTAAAGATGAATGGGAACCTTTTACAAAATATTTGAAGAAGCAACAAAATGAACTGGACTCTTTGGCAGGTTTCGAATAAACATTCACAAACTCTTTATTGTAATATATAGATAGATAATTTGAGGATTTTTACAATTTTACAACATGTAGACAGAAAGATGTGTTGAGAAACCAGAGAAAGAAGCTGAGGGAAGTCCAGGGTGGGGGTGGGAGGTTGGGTTCTTTGTTTGGGGGGGGGAAAACAATGTGGATGATGTATTTTTGTTAAAATTATTGTGTTGAAATTTCTAATAAAAAATAAATAAAAGAAGAAGAAGAAAGGAGCACCTAGAAGGGAGGAAATGGGTGGAGGGAATGAAAATCTGGAAGAATGTCTTGCCACTTAAATTGCTAGCTTCTACCTGAAAAGCAGAGTGTATTGAATACAACACAATTCCCTTTGCTCAAGTCAAGAGCTGTCACGGTGTCCCATGTGCAAGAAACTGACAATAAACAATAAGCAACAGGGGTAATTGGCTGTATGTGATTCAAGCCACAGGACCACCATAAATTATTTTCCTTTTTTAATCATATACTGTAGGAACTGCAAGCTGAATCTTACATTACCTGAAGAGTTTCCAAACAGCAAGAAAAAAAAAAACATTTTTTGGGCTTTCAATGGCTGCAACAATGTTATACAAGTGATGTAGGAACTGTGCTTGCATTAAATTATAACTGTGTGTGTGTATATATAGTCATGGACTTAAGTCTTTTAACAATAGCCTCCTGAAACACATTGCCAGATGCAGATAAGAAAAATGAGTTATGAACTGAAGCAATTAGCTCCTTAAAAAGGGAAAGAATAGGAGAGTGAAGATGACAAATTTAGCAACTTCCAAATTTGCCCTGTAGTGGGATGATTCCCCCCCTCTCCTTCCCTTAATTCTTTTAAAATTAGGGTTGAACCAAAACTGTCTGCTCCTTTTGCAAACACTTTTGGCAGCGTCAACACACCCCTTTTTGAGTCCCTTTTTGGCAAGAAAATGTTAGACATGTAAAGCATCTTCAGTACTGTTTTAAAATAAAAACCTTTTTCTTTCTAGTAAATCACATTTACATGCAGCCAATCAAGTCTGGCTGTGTTCCTATGTCATTGATGGCAAACAAAGCTCATTCACAGTAAGGATAGTCATGCCTGGGTACAGTGGCGTAGCGTGGGTTGTCAGCACCCAAGGCAAGGCAAGTAATTTGCGCCCCCTAACCCGTGGATTTGCGCCCCCTAACCCTAACCCCCAGATGTTGCGCCCGGTGCGGCTGGCCCCCCCTGCACTCCCCACGCTATGCCACTGCCTGGGTAGGCATCACTATCACTCTGAACTACTTTCATTTACCCTCCCATGACAGGGGATGCAGTTTGCCTGAATGTTTCTCAGGGATGGCACACAACTTTCTGCACCACCACCAATTAAAAGCTAGTAGATTCATGAACAAGAGGGAATTAACTACCTGCGGGCTTGAAGAGCCCAAGGTTTTCAGTATCGAAAAAAGAAAGGAAACATATGAAAGAAGGAGGGAAACCCAGAAACAGTTTAGTGGGGACTGAGTGTGCCCAGAGGCCATAAATTGCTGACTGATCGTTGGGGAAAATAAACTGAACACAAGTGGGAATGGAGTAGCGTATACCAGGGCATGGCTAGCTGGCTGGCATTCTGAACAGGAGCACTTGGCACTGCAAAGTTTATTGCGGAACCCACTTGTTCAACGGATTTCTAGTTCTATTTGTCCATCTGGTTGATGCTATTCCACCATATTCCATTTGGTGGCAGTACTTGTTAAGAACAACCTTCTGTTGTTGATGGTTCTTTGCTCAATTTTAAGCCAAACTCTCTTCATTCCAAAAACGTCTGTCATTGCCAAAGTGCCATAAAGCTGTTCAAGATTGTGCAAGGAGAGTAGGGTAGACCTTTTCTAAAATCCAGTTGGACATCATAAAACAAACTTCATCCAAACTAATATATATATATATATATATATATAGAGAGAGAGAGAGAGAGAGAGAGAGAGAGAGAGAAATGCTTTATTTTATTTTACAATATTACATTCAGTAGCACATGTTATCATTCTTTGCTTTACTACACACACACACACACACACACACATGTATATCTATATGCATCTATAGGTTTTCTTTCTATCTATCCTTGTGACTTTCCTCCACCTGTGCCTAGCCTCATTTAATTATTTTTGTTTCATTTAATATTGTGTTAAAGAACTATATTTTACACATTAAGCCATTATATCTTTTCAATCTATTCAACTTAACTTTGCGAACTTCAGTCCATGCATATCAATAAATTTGTTTTGGAACAATGTTTTCTCATGTATTCTTCCACACATTCCCACTCTTTCCTTCATTTCTTGTTTGATTGGAATCTTAACGCTGCCGTCATTTTGGCCAGATCAGTAAACTCACAAAGCTTATTCTGCCATTCCACTACTGAGGAGACATTGCCTCCCTTCCTGTTTTCCACTACTAGTATTCTGGCGGCAGCTGTCGTGTATAAAAATATTTCTTTCTTGTCATTGGGGATGTCCTTTGCGACTGTACCTAGAAGGAATGCTGCTGGCCTTTTCTCAAATGATGTTTTAAACATCTTTTTTAGTTCTTCGTGAATACTACAACAGAACTTTTTCATTTCCCCATCATACATGATACATTGTTCCTTCTACCTTATGACATCTCCAACATACATTGATTTTAATTTATATATTTTGGCTAATCTGGCAGGGGTCATGTACCACATGTACATCATCTTCATCAGATTTTCCCTTCTTGTATAACAGGCAGTAAATTTGATGTCTTGTTTCCACAGCTTTTCCCATTGCTCCCTCTGAATTGCATACCTAAAATCCACATTATTATTTTTTTGAAAAAAATTCCACCTTTGTGACCACTGTCCAACTTGTCTTATGTCTCTGTACCTGACCTTATAAACCACTGACACTATTTAGATGCACCCAAAAACATTACCTGGTGCACAGTTGTATTTAAGTAATTGATGTGATTAAATAAATTTCTATAATTAAAGAGTTTGAAGCCGTTTTCAAGGCACATTGAATAATACAACAAGTGCACAGCACAATATTGCTGTATGTGCTCTCCTAATTTTTATTACCTCAAAATTTTTGCTAAGGGCAAAAAAGTATAACTAGATAAGATTCTATGTCAGGATGTGCTGCAGTTTGTGAAGTTACTCTGAAGTCACACTTGTGCGTGATCGCTGGTTTGCACTATGCAACAACTATGCTTCCCAGCACCTGTCTCCGTGCAGCAGTTCTTAATAATGGGCTATAAAAGCACACACTATGCAAAGCAGATAAAACAGCCAAATAAATAACTCAAACAAACAAATAAATAGTGCTGATATGCTTTCAGGGGCATATTGGTCATGTTTAAGCCATAAAAATGTCTGTTTTTAATTCTAGTGTGTGCTTTATTTTATTAAAAATACAACATTTCACGGCCTACGTTCAAGGCACAATTCCGAAAGCAAGGAAAACCAGTTAGCTGACTTCTCAGGGCACTCAGCACTGCCCCCTGTCAACCGTCATAGGCAAATGCATTCTTCCTCAACGGAAGTACAGTGCACTCTGTATAATTGTATGGCCATTTCTATTACGTTCAGTATAGTTTGGTTAGGGAGAGCCACACAATATCCTGTTTTTAATGCAGTGCAGGTGGTCACACAGATCATGTTTCCAAGCCCCATTAAATCATATATGCAATCTATTTTTCTATTGCTTCCCCCCCAAAAAAACCCCATTTATAAACTAGATGAAATTGTTAAAACCAAATCTAGAAGAGAGAAAGGAAGCTGGTTATAAAGATCGGGGATTCCCGCCCCCCTCCTTATCCTTGTTAATCTTTGTTTTGATCCAAGTAATATTTCATTTGACTGTTTGTTTTCATTAAGATGCTTTTTGAACTCGTTTATTGAGCTGTGGTACGTTTTGGAAAGTGTTTCTGGCTATGGACAAATACCATCTGCATTAAAGTAAACTTGGAATTGTGTGTGTATGTGTGAAGAAAAGAGAGTACAAAGTAAGGAGGAGGAATCATAAAATGGAAGACAGTAAGTAGTCTTAATTCTGCAGCAAAAGGAAAGGAAGTCGTGAGGCTTTATTTCGAGACAAAATAGAAGGCTTTTAATAAAATAATGGATTGTGTTAAACCGAGAGATTAAGCTGAATGCAAGCACAACACCTGTGGAATGGGCTCTAGAGAAAGGTGCCAGATTGCCACTAGGACACTGCAAATTTTGCTCACTGTGGTGTCAGAGTCAGAGGAACCAGTCATTTCCCATGTTTTCAATTTACGTTCTTGGAATGTGTGTGCTGAAGAAGAAAAAATCCATTAGAATAGCAGCAGACATGAATAATGAGATTTTCAGCATACACATGTTGCATAGGAACATATGCATGTTCCTACATTCGATTATTTAGCTGTGATTTCTGCATTGCATAGGCCTGGGTGACTTCACCCAGTGAAAGCCAGTGTTGTGTTATGGTTAAGAGCGGTAGTCTCGTAATCTGGGGAACCGGGTTCGCGTCTCCGCTCCTCCACATGCAGCTGCTGGGTGACCTTGGGCTAGTCACACTTCTTTGAAGTCTCTCAGCCCCACTCACCTCACATAGTGTTTGTTGTGGGGGAGGAAGGGAAAGGAGAACGTTAGCCGCTTTGAGACTCCTTTGGGTAGTGATAAAGCAGGATATCAAATCCAAACTCCTTCTTCTTCTTCAGGTCCCTTTCGACTCTGCAATTCTGTGCACTTATAATTGTGCACACACTACTAAATAGATATTTGGGGTGGAGGTCACAACTGAATCAAGCCACCACATCTTTCCAATTCGCCCCAACAGAATAAGTAAGGTTGGCACCAGTGGTTCAAGAGGGATACTGTTGTAGACAGGAGAGCACACATATGCAATGCTTGCTCCTGGATTTCTGGGGCTCACCGAAGTGTCTGCACACTTTCTAATACTCATCCATGGCCATGTCTATTAAAATCTACAATTTCACTTGAATGCAGACAAAGCACATGATAAATAAAATATGAGTGCAATTCTTTTAAAATCTTATTTAAACACAGCTTTTTATATTAAAAAAAGCATAGAATTTGGTATTCAGTGCAGAATTTCAACATTCCATGAATCTCAGCTTTCATTTAAAAACTGCAGGTTTCTAGCTCTTGTGATTGTGAAGATAGGTTTGGATTCTGAGAAGCCAGAAAGATATGGTTGAACCAGATTCAGTTGACTGGCTGGGTGGGGGGTTCCAATGGGTAGGGCTTTCCTTTCCAAATGAATGGTCGAAATGGAACAAATTTGCAAGTCAAGCACATTTACTTATTTAGATAATTTATATACAGTGGTACCTTGGGTTACATACGCTTCAGGTTACATACACTTCAGGTTACAGACTCCGCTAACCCAGAAATAGTGCTTCAGGTTAAGAACTTTGCTTCAATCTGCTAACCCAGAAATAGTACCTCGGGTTAAGAACTTTGCTTCAGGATAAGAACAGAAATCGTGCTCCAGCGGTGCGGCGGCAGCAGGAGGCCCCATTAGCTAAAGTGGTGCTTCAGGTTAAGAACAGTTTCAGGTTAAGAAGGGACCTCCAGAACAAATTAAGTACTTAACCCGAGGTACCACTGTATGTTGGAATCCAATTTTATTTATCATTATTTTGGGCAATTTTAAACCCCTTTTAACATGTTCTCAGTGACTAAACTATTCTTCATGAGTTTCACTAACAGTTCACTGGGATTAGGGCTTTGCTTTTTTCTTGAAACGCCAGCGCTCTTTGAGGTTATGCCGCAAACCAATTTTGAAATGTTCCCTTTGTTTCCCAGGGTTGTCTGCCCTGCAACGTGGGGATGTGCGGCTGGTGTTGAAGGAACATGCGCTGCCAAGAAGGAAAGGATTGTCCGCCCGCTTTGCTCAGCCCCCCAACGTGTAAATTCTGGCGAATCACCACATGAATCAATCATATTTTGTCTCTTCTAAGTTGATTTGAGATGTACGTGTTGAAAAAATTCAGCAGGAGGCACCAGACATTAAAATTAAAAAAGCCCAAGAAGTGCTTCACAGGACTGGATAGTTCTTTGGATCCTGGCCATGGATTGCAGCTTTCCTTCGCTTGGAATTTGAGATTCATTGGCATGTCATTTTTAAGTTTTAGCTGGGAGTACAAAGAGCCCTCCATACATCCACAGCCATGATGACCTGCTGTATCATGCTGCTCATCTACCTCTTGTGAACAGGCACACACATGAAATGAATTAAGCACTCGGGATGACATACCCTCCAGTATTTTGTAGTTGAAAACAGAGACGTGCTTGTGACAGTTCTATTCTCACAACCTCCCTCCACTACTGTTACACATTACTGAAGGCCCTCTTCCAGGGATGGGGACCTGCAGGGCGTACAGATGTTGCTGGCCTGCAACTCCCATCAGCCGCAGCCAGCATGGCCAGTGGTTAGGGATGATGGGAGTCCATCAACACCTGGATGACCACAGGTTCTCCAACCCTGCCCTATACCGAAAGCAGGGATAGTGTATGATATAGGCTGTATGACATATGGTGCACTGGAATCTTCTCATCTGTACATTTGTGTTTTATCCTTACCAACATAAAGATTTAACTGTTTAAGATGAGTGTGAGCTGGGGGGTGGAATAACTCTAAAAGATGGTAACTCTAGCAAGTCATGCTAACGAAAACAAAGGTTGTGTGTTTCTCAAAAGCAGAAATTAGAATAAAAAGGGGGACAGTGGTTTCTCCTGGACAGAAAACGAGGATAGTCAGAAGATTCAGGGTGATGTTGGCTGCTTCCATGGGCTGATTCCACAATAGAAATTTACTGGGAATAACCGCATTTCATTCACTCACTTTTCATTGGACATCTGCATGACCTTGTGATCAAAACACGCTCATCCCATGTTTTCTGTGTTCAGTTTCCAGTTTTTGTTTTTTTCCAGAAGATGCATTAAAAAACAACAACACATTTGAACACTTGCAGAATTTCCCCTGGTGCACATGGCTCACCCCACAGCTGTTCAATAGGTTGTTTGGCTGGTTATGGCTTATATAGATTGATTTACCCACTCTACTCCTCTTTGAGAATTAGCTCTATCACTTTAGTCCTTTCCTTCCTAAACAGCATAGTACATTTATCAATTTCTGCTCCTTGCTGCAGCTGGGGAGGCAATCAAGATTCTCTAAGGCCCAGTGTCCCTCTCTAGGAACGAATTATCTTTGACCCTCTCCTTTCCAAATATCTATCTCCCTAACCCCCACCCTGAAAAAAATGCAGGAGGATCAATTATGCTTGGGAGTCCCAATGCAAATTCCCCTCTCCCAACGTATGGGGGGGGGAGGGCAAACTACCCTTTAGCTTCAGGTTGTTAGAAGTCTGGAATCAGAATTGCTATTCCACTTTTGGTTTAAAGTAGTATGGCAATGAATTGGCTCTGCTATGTGTGGAAACACCTTTAGACATGTCTGTTTCACTGTAATATTGTGTCAATGACTACAGTTCTAAGAGCCATGCAATTGCGTTAGAAACGGCCTAACATTTCATCTCAAGTCTCCAGATCCTATGAGTGTGAGAATACTGTATGCTGGAGAAGGCCTTTTCACAAGTAGTGTAGTTGATCCCGGCCAAGAAATTATCCCATTCTGACACTGATTAGGCATGAAATGCTGGAGCATTTGGGAATTCTAATGCTATTTACAAACAGGCAGACACAAGAATCACTTTCCACCTAAATATGAGTAACATATATCAACAAGAAGAAAAGAAATCCTTGGAGAGGAAGGTTGGCTTGTAGAACTCACAATCTGACCAGCTGAGCATAGCTCATCTATCATGCACAAACACACAAGGACAGTGATATTTGCTCTTCCATCAGGCAGAGACAAGGAGGCTCACTCGCAACCCATTCTACGTGACGCATGCCTTGGACTCGGTTTGGTGGGCCCCAAAGTTGTGCAGAAGATTGGCCAACCTGGTGCCCTCTAGATGTTTTGGACTACAACTCTCACCAATGCCAGCCAGTTCCTGGGCATTTGGAGGGCATCGGTCTGGCAATAGCTGCTCCACAGACTTGCTGTGTTTGTTTTACAGGCCCAGTTCAGGACAGAAACAGAGCGAGAAAAGGGGGGTAGAGAGGGAAGGAAGAAAAGAGGGGGGAAGTTGGCAAGACTAACTTGAAAAGAAGAGAGGTTGTTTATCTTCCGGCAACCTGGTTCTACTATTTAACCCCCGTGTCACAACTGGAGCTGTGCACAATATTTACCTCAAAACTGAAAACCCGCCTGGACTGAGGCTCTGTTCCAAGGTTCACTGAGTTCATGAACGTCAGCCAACGCTCATGAAAGTTTTGGCAAACATCAGCTGAGGTTATTCACTTAGCCTTGAATCAGGCAAGCCTACTGCCCTAGATAGCCTTGGAAAAAACCTCGCAAACCTGACTTCCGCCCCTCCCCTCCCCATAGTAAATCTCAGCTCATCCACCACCACCCCATTGCCAGCCAATCAAAACGGAAGGCGAGGGAGCCTAGCTAGGGAAGCCTGAACATGGAGGCAGAGTGACTTCAGTCCAGTGTGTGTCAGTGAGGAAAGAGCTCACTCGCTCACCTCCCTGTCCCTGAGCGAAAGCTGCACGAACGCATACATGCACGCTATGCACACCCTGCGCTTGCCAGCTCCGAAATTAATGTTGCTGGGGAGGGGGAATGAGAAGTACTTAAGAGAGGGCTTGAAATGAGGTCATACATGTTGGGCCTGAAGGGCTAGAGGCAGCCTTATGAGCTGTTCAGAGTGTGGATTTAGAGATAAGAGTTCAGAACTGTCCCGGTTTATGCAGGAAGGTGTAGCCATTATACTGTTGCACATAAGAAACCGTTACGGGTTCTGCCAGTTTGATTTCTCTCAGTTTCACTTCTCCATATTTCCATCTTTAAAAGCCCTAATTAAAATTCATCAGCATGTCAGCAAGAATTTCTCCTAAGATAACACATTTCTGTGTGTTGTTTTCCCATAATACACACATTTTTACAAAGCGTGTGTTCCCTGAGCTATATAGTTGTCCTAACATAATGCACTTTCCTATGTTCACTATGTTCTTCACTAAAATATGCATTTTTATGCACAATTTATCCTAGCAGCTGAGTTTTACATCCTACTTGGCCGGAGAGCTGGAATGCAAAATTCAGAGAAGTGCGAATTTTGAAAGATGTCTGTGTTTTGGTTCACATTTTGTTTCAGAAAGCACGAATTGGGTATGTTTGCCTTAATCAAGTGTCTTCCCCATCCCTACTCCAGAGCAATACTCTGCAGTGAACAACATAGGCATCAATGTCTGTGGTAATATCAGCAATGACTTATTGTGCCCTACCATTGAACACAGGGACAGCTCTCTGTGCAAGCTGATATGAGCCTATGCTGCTGGTTTGCTTTAATGTGCATCACTTGCAGAATTTCTGCCTGTCATACAGAAGCTCTCCTAAAAACCCCCACAACCCTTTGGACCCTCTTCTGGCCAGCACAGACAGTCTTGAGCTAGGTGGACCAATGGTGTGGCTCAGAATAAAGCAGCTTCCTTTGTTCCTAACTTGACACATGGTAAATTTCAGCTGTGAAGACACACCACTCAGTAGGCTAGATCCCAGGCTGGGAGAAGTTAGCAGCAGCTAGACTTAAATGCTAGACTACCTGAGCACATGCCAGATTCATGCTCATATTACAGAGCTCAGCTAGATCCTTACAGAGCAGCCGTGTAAAATATGTACGGGAGGCATAGCTGAAGAAAGTAAAGTGAGCTTCTCCTAGTCCACAGATTTCGCTAGCGCAGTACAGATTTATTGAGTGAAAATGTTATGTACTGAAAGGTGGGCTGCAGGTTTTAAAATATACGCACGCAATATTTCATTGCTCACTCTGCGAGTGGATGGTAAAGAAGCAAAAACACCACACAGCTAAGTTTATGCCCAAGGCTTCTTTAAGCTGCACTCCTGAACCCACTAACCAGGTAATAAACCCCATTGAAGTCAGTGAGAATTATTTCTGAATAGACACATACAGGATTGTGCTGCAAATCAACATGTGCACAAAGCAACGATGCAGGCATGAGGAACCTGTTGCTCTCCAGATGTTGTTGGAACTTGATTTCCAATGGTCAGGAGTGCTGGAATTTGAAATTCAGTGACATTTGGAAGGCCACAGTCTCCCCATTGTTGCAATAAGAGGCATCACTTATATGATATCAGCATCCACATGGTAGCTCAGGGTGCCTAGAGGCTTAATGAAAAGGGAAGAGGCATCTAAAATTGCTGCAAAAAAACTGGAATGAGAATCTAAAGTTATTGAGTTAGAAATTATTCCAGAGCCAGCATGATGCTGATTTAAGCTGAAAAGCCTTGGAAACATTCACTGATTTTCCCTAGAAAAATAGGTACCGGTACACACCATGAAGTTGTTACAGTAAGTGCCACACTTTTTAACACAAAGGGGGTGGTGGTACTGCATATCCTTGAGTACCCCCTGGAAAAAAGCACCCTGGAAACATTCATTTATGAGGATTTTTTTTTTACAGCAAATGCTCATAAAAATTAGGGTACTCCTAAAGCATTTAGTTTACATTACTTGCAACCTGATAAAGAAGCAAAAGGGGGAAATATTTGTACAAATAAAGTAATATTTGTACTTGGAAGTACAAATGAAGATCAAGTTAATCACACTTATTCTCATTGAAATCAATGTGAAAAGTTAGTCATGGCATACTTAAGTCACCATGATTTCAGGTTTGACTCAAGCTGCATACACATCTTACATTTTAAGTACATTCTCCCCCAAAAGGATCCTTAGAAGTGTAGTTTCTGAAGGGTGCTAGGATCTATATCTCTCTGAGGGATCAATGACAGCTCTTAGGATTTGTTGTTGTTGTTGTTGTTGTTGTTGTTGTTGTTTAGAGGGGGTTGCTTTAAATGTATGGTGTGTATGCAGCCTCAGAAATGCAATATGATGTAATGTGCCTTAGCATTCAGCTCTTAGCATTTTGGTACGGCTGGCTGAGGCTCCAAAATATCAGGAAGGCTTCAAGTGTTCTGACCTTGGCAAGAACTCATTGCAATTTGATACATGCAGGATGACAGGGAGACCCAAGGGTGGTCCGTGAGGACTAAGCTTGTATGCACCCTTGAATGTGCAAAGAAAAGAACATTTCACGACAGGTCCTCTGCATTGCATGATGGGGGTTTTGCAAATATTATTTCAACACACTGTGGCGACAATGCCTCAATATTGGCAAACCCTACAACTGCCAAAATGCCACAATGCCAGAAGTCTGACGAAGGGTGTAATCCCAGACTGGGACAAGCTGGGAGTCAACTCCAATAGGTTGCATTCAATGGCCCTCTTCCATGAATGGCAGAAATCCTTCCATAGGTGATACCTTTAACCTGGCGGAAGCCTCCATTAATGGAAAGTGGGGGAGGAATTTCCTTCCATGCCCCCTCAGCAGGAGCTTTCTCTCCCTCCGATGCCACCCTCTGCTTTTCGATCTGGGTGGGGCTGGTGTGGGGTGAGGATAATAATAATAATAATAATAATAATAATAATAATAATAATAATAATATATTTATTATTTATACCCTGCCCATCTGGTTGGGTTTCCCTAGTCACTCAGGTGGCTCCCATCATCATCATCATCATCATCATCATATAAAACTGAGTTGGACAATGGGGGTGGAGACACATCCCCTCCTCTTCTGCTAGCAGACACATTCATTGGGTCCAACGCCCTTCCACAAATGAAAGGACACAACTGGATTGAGCTCAATGGGACGTGCAACATGCAATCCTGTTTTATCTCCACCTCTCTGATGTTAAAGAGTGAATTAATTCCACTCATCTTTTACTGCTATTCCTCACTGGTTCGATAAGCCTACCTTCGGGAAAGCTGGAACTTCCAGCGCGACTCTTCTGTTTTTCCTGATGAAGAAATTAAAACTAATTTGAAAAATATGGCAAACAACGCCACAGTGCTCCATTTGCATCTGGTATACTTTTGCGTGTAATTGCTTCACAGTTCTCCTCCCCCCTGCCCCCCACGCCATATTAAGTGAAAACAGAATGTTTTTAGAAGATGTGCAGTTGAAAGAATAAACATCCCCCAAAGAAATGAGGTTAATTTCTGTTTTATCCTCATTTTGTTTTGTTTCTTTTGGAATAAATAACAGCCCCCCTTCCCCCCTTAAGAAATGCACAAAGGCTTCACAACTATTTTCCAGGTCACTTGGACACTTTGAGCAAGAAGACCTTCTCTTGCACGCTTACACTGGGGTATGTGGGACCAGCTTATGCTTTCATTACATGTTACTCAACTCCCACATCCCTACCATTAGGCAGAATGAGCCGCCTGCCTCAGGCAGCAGGTGCTGAGTGGGGCATGTGTATCAGACAGAACTGTGTATGCCAGCACCCTGCAAGCTAGCCTGTTGCCCCCATGGGCTGTGGAGGACACTATCCCATTCCCTGTATTGGAAAAAGATTCAACAATCAATCTGGTTGGCTTTTGTACATGGAATCTGGCATAGATGAATCTGCCAAGTATACCTGAAGGAGCGTCTCCACCCCCATCGTTCAGCACTGAGGTCCAGTTCCAAAGGCCTTCTGGTGATTCCCTTACTGCGAGAAGTGAGGTTGCAGGGAACCAGGCAGAGGGCCTTCTCGGTAGTGGCGCCTGCCCTGTGGAACGCCCTCCCATCAGATGTCAAGGAAATAAACAACTACCTGACTTCAGAAGACATCTGAAGGCAGCCCTGTTTAGGGAAGTTTTTAATGCTTGATGTTTTATCGTGTTTTTAATATTCCATTGGGAGCCACCCAGAGTGCCTGGGAAAACCCAGCCAGATGGCCAGGGTATAAATAATTCATTCTTATTCTTATTCTTATTCTTATTACAAATTTGTTTTCTCTCAGTTTTATCAGTCTTCCAATCCACGTTTCCAATCAGTTCCTGATTATTTTCATCTTTTAAAAAGTGCTCATGAAAATTCATTGACATGCAGAATAGCATTTCAGTGCAAATCTCTCCTAGTATACACATTTTTGTCTGCAATTTTGCCCAATACATAGATTTTTGCAAGGCAACCTCCCCTAAAACAATGTGTTTTTCTGTGTTTTCTGTGTTATGTTCACTAACACGTGAATTTTGATGTATATTCTCCCCTGGTAAACGCATCTTTGATAGGCAGGAGAGCCACACCACAAAATCTGGAGACATACGTATTTTGAATGATGGCTGCTTCTGTTTGCATGCTGTTCTGAAAAGTGCAAAATCTGGAGGCTTGTCTTTAAATGTGAACAGAATCAAATTTCTCCCCCATCCTTTAGAGGGAGCAATAACATGGCTGCAAATGCAGCTTGGAGGTTGTCAATAAGCTCTTGTTACAAAAGACTATAAACTCTTATGCATGAAGGGGTGGATACAAAAGGAGGAGAGGGTTGTCCACCTGTAGGTATGCTCCCAAGGGCCCCCCAAAACCTGGAAACAGCCACCACACACTTAAGGCTGAGGGAGACTGCTTTTAAACTATTTCCTCTTCCTTTGGCTCAGTGCATTTTTAATATGGGTCACCTGGCCTCTCTAATTAGCTGGTGATTTATTTTCCAGCAACTCCAACAGATTATGTCAAGGTGTGCAAGGTTGGTGGCTCCCTAAAAGGTAGTCCTTGTCGCAGATGGAGCATGTTATGCGGAATGAAACCAGATCACAATAGACTTATTTATTTTATTAGAAACAGCATGCACCCAAAAATGAGGCTAGGAGTGGAATAGTAGCTGTATAGCAGCCCAAGGAGATTTATGTGCTCATAGAACAATAGAAAATGAGACAATGGAAGAAAAGTATTCCAAGCCTTCTGAAATCTTGGTTTTAATGGAGCCATGACAAACCTCCTAGGGAAACACAAATGACTGCTAGACTGTGCTTAGAGATTATTGTGATTCAGCAGTGTACAAATTTTTGAAATAAGTAAACAAAGCGCTGTGGGACGCAGGTGGCGCTGTGGGTTAAAGCCTCAGCGCCTAGGGCTTGCCGATCGAAAGGTCAGCGGTTCGAATCCCTGCGGCGGGGTGCGCTCCCGCTGCTCGGTCCCAGCGCCTGCCAACCTAGCAGTTCGAAAGCACCTCCGGGTGCAAGTAGATAAATAGGGACCGCTTACCAGCGGGAAGGTAAACGGCGTTTCCGTGTGCGGCTCTGGCTTTGGCCAGAGCAGTGATGTCACGCTGGCCACGTGACCCGGAAGTGTCTCCGGACAGCACTGGCCCCTGGCCTCTTAAGTGAGATGGGCGCACAACCCCAGAGTCTGTCAAGACTGGCCCGTACGGGCAGGGGTACCTTTACCTTTACCTTTAAACAAAGCGCATGCTATTAGCACCAGGATTCCTGCTTATGCGACGGAATTTCCTCCTCCTCTCCTTACTTACATATGTCCTCCACCCTCCTCCAATCTCCTCCAGAAGGTTGCAGGGAAACCCAGAACACATTTAGAGGGCATGTGTTGGGAGGAGAGGGAGAGGAAGTTGTATTGCAGAAGCAGAAATCCCTCTGCGGATGGAACCAGTTAGTTAGATACCTCCCCATGGTTCTATTAATGCAGCCTATAATTACATTAGCATTTTTTTGCAGCTACATGACACTTCTGGCTCATGCTCAGCTTGTGATAAACTGCAACCCTCTTTTTCCCATTCTTCTAAACTGTTTAAATAGGCCTTCTAATAGGCCACCCCTAACCAATTATTCAAAATGCAGGTTCCGATTATTTTCATGGAACCAAAGTGCAAATGTTCTTCCTGTTAGGACAAACCTATCTGGTTTTTAAAAGTTTTTTTTCTGGTGTGATTACCTTCTTTGGCACCTTTTCAGCCTTTACAGCTCTCCGTCCCCAATTTGATCACATTTGTTAACAGGTTTCCTGAATTATTGGACCCAGGACAGAGCAGACTACTGACAAAGAGTTCTCACTGCATCCTGAAAATTCTTAGGCAAACCACTGATATGTCTCGGAGGAACAAATGGAGAAAAGAGTGGAAGGAACGGGCCTCCCTTCAAAGTGAAACATATGTGAGTGGGCCTTTGGAACTCTCTGCCTTGTCTCCAGTAAACAAAACCTACTTTTGACAGGCCCCACATGGCTTTTATCCATTGACCTGCACACATAAGGGGTTGAAGATGGTATGCTGGTAGTGGTAGGTGCTCCTCTGACCTCACAACAGCTGAATCCCCACTGCTTTCTGGGAAGAAGAGGCAGAGGGGAATGTGGGGAGGTCAGTGAATTTCAAATGCACCAGCAGGACTGCTGAATTGGCTTTGCTGGTGTATTTGCACCTTGCCAACCTCTCTGCTATCTGCTACCTTGGCCCTCCCCCTTTCCTCCTAGTAAGTAAACAACTCAGCTGTCAGGGCATCAGGTGAGCACTGCGGCCCACCACACATTCTGCTGCCGTGCTCATAAATCCCTTTCAAACCTCTGCCATGTATACTGTTACCCGAGGAATGGCCGCTGAGTGTGGTGGTGTGACTGTGTATGTCTGTGATAAGTGAAACTATAGGCATGGTTGGCTTCACCTACCTAGTTTATCCAGTGAAAAACCTGATATTGATTGATTGATTGATTGATTGATTGATTGGTAAAGTGCAAATGGCACTTTATTTTTCCTCAAAGTGTAGCTTGTGTAGCAAATGCCACCCTGCCAGAAATTATAATGGATGTGTGTATGTGTGTGTGTTTAAATACATCTGGCGGCCATTTGTAGTGAGCATAATAAAGACTTGTTCCAATTAGGCATGTGAATTTCCTCTTTGAAGAGTAAAAAAAATAGGTGTTACTTCATGCTCATATAAATTCTGACTTTACGCCTGCATAAAATCAGTAGTAAAAGGAAGCTAAATCCTAGACATCTCCTAAGCGCTGATACTTGTAGAGGCATATCACATACTTCAGAGATGGTTCTATTCCGAAGTATACATTAGACAGACATTGCTTTATGGGGAAAGAAAAATGGTGTTAGACTGTGTTATAAGGTCACAGCATATTTTTTGTGCTGTTATCCAATCATACAGAAACTGGTTTCCAAAGAGCAAAATAGAGAATATATATTATTGCACGCCATTCCCAAACTCTGAGCAGTGTGAGATTCCAGGGGTTCCAGTCACTTATCCAGTGTTCTTGTTTCCTTTTGGAATTAGACACAGTGGAGACTGCGATGTCTTTATGATATATGGTTTATTTGCACATATATACAACCTGAGCATATGAGGGAGGGGTTCACACTGACATCCCAAGTAGGCATTCTGTTCCTACAGTAGCCAACTAGAGGTCCACAAGAAGTAGGACGTGGTTGGTGCTGTGGTCTAAACCACTGAGCCTCTTGGGCTTGCCAATTGGAAGGTCTTCAGTTTGAATCCCCCTGGCGGGGTGAGCTCCCATTGCTCTGTCTCAGCTCCTGCTAACCTAGCAGTTCAAAGGCAGACCAGTGCAAGTAGATAAATAGGCACTGATGCAGCGGGAAGGTAAACAGCGTTTCCGTGCGCTCTGGTTTCCATCATGGTGTTCCATTGTGCCAGAAGTTGTTTACTCATGCTGGCCACATGACCCAGAAAGCTGTCTGTGGACAAATGCTGGCTCCCTTGGCCTGAAAGTGAGATGAGTGCCACAACCCCATAGTCGCCTTCGACTGGACTTTGATCCAGGGGTCCTTCACCTTCACCTTTTTTCTCTTTTTTTAGCACAAAAAGTCCACAGCAAGGACATCACTGTGTTAGTCTTCACCAGCAAGTACTATTCAGAGGCAAACTTTATCTGATACTGGATGTAGTACTGGAGGTGAGTAGACCTAGGGCATAACCTCTTTCCAATTCAGGAAAAGTGATAGGGCATCCAATTTGCATGCTGAAGGTACCAGGTTCAATCCCTGGCATCTCCAGGTAGGCCTGGAAAAAGACTCCCATCTGAAGTCCTGGAGAATTGCTGCTACTCAGTGTGGATGGTACTAAGCTAGTTAGACCAATAGTCTCACTCGGTATAAGGAAATTTCCAATATTCCTATGTTCCAGTGCTCAGGGTATGCATTGTTATGCTATCTCAGTGTCGGGAGTGTGTGCAGGAGCCAGGCCCTGTGACCAGTAGGGCTTCACAGGACTGGAGCCTTCCTAAGTTTGTTCTGGAGAGGCAAGGTGCGTCCGCAGGTGAGGCCGCTTGGTAACTCACAGCACCTGGTGGCAAGAGCCTGGAAGGGATTTAAGGTCAGCATTTCCCTTTGGCTCTTTGCCACAGCAACTCATTTCCTGCTTTGCTGCATTTGGTTTCTTGCTTCCTGATCCTTGGACCTCGGCTTCTTGACTCCCTGCTTCTCAACCCTTGGACCCTTGGCTTTGTGACTCCCTGCTTCTTCACCCTCGGACCCCTGGCTTCTGGACTCTTGTTCCTGCTCTCAGCCCCCCATCTTGCCTCCGGTCCCAACGTCCTCAACCAGGACTTTGATCGCCCGTAGACCGGACCGTGACACTTAGGGTAAACAGGTGCAAACACCTGATGGAGCTCTTTCCAAATGAAGCAAAAACATATACCACACCTGCCTTGCAACACTGATACAAGGGCTATTATCATAGCTGTCAACTTTTCCCTTTTCTTGCGAGGAATCCTATTCGGGATAAGGGAATTTCCCTTTAAAAAGGGGAAACGTTGACAGCTATGGCTATTATCATGGAAGAAACATTAGTCTAGCTGACCCCAACCATGAGCCCACCTGAACATTTTCAACTTGTTTATTACCCCGCCAGTTTCCAAGGACAGAAATTAACCCAGCATGGAAGGAGGTGGCTGGGGAGGATTTCTACATGGACTTGGTAGCTAGAAGTGTTGAGTACAACTAACCATACACCAGCCATTGCATTCTCCCCAATAGATGCCTCCTCAGCCCTGCATTTGTAGTAATGCATTTGCAGGGCTAATGTTAAATTCCAGCTTTAGGGCTGTTTGATACTACTGGAAGTATTGTGCACCCTGAAACAATATTGTGAAGGCCAGGAGAAATAAGATTGAAATGGGTTTCAAAGAAAGTGGAGGAGAGAGGGAGCGGTAGAAAAAATGGACAAAATGGAGGGAAGCTGGTTGGAGAACCAAGTGGCATAGCTGAAAATATTTTCAAAGCCTCAATATATACAGGTGACAATCCAAAGTATTAGCTCTTTTCCTTCTGCTTGTTTTTAATCTGACATAAAGATCTTGGCTTTCCACCAACCAGCCAGGAGGATCACATTGTGAGCTTCTCTTTGCGTTTAAGCAAATGGGCAATCAGTTAAACACTCAGATCTTTGTTTTGCCTTTATAGAGCCCTGATAATATCAGATGTTCAAAAGGGGAAGCGGAGAAAGGTTATTCTTGAGAAACTCTCATGAAGAAGATCGGCATAGGGTGAAGCGTATTACGAGAGAGACCTCACTCCAAAAGGAAACATCTGGCATCCATCAGCCAGAGTCTATCATGCTAGAAGGTTTCTGATGCAGGCACACTTTTGAATGTTAGTGGGAATTTTAGCACTAAGAGATCGATTGAGAAATATCAAGCTTGTGTGGTGTAATAGTTATTGTCAGAGCACGACAGGGGAGATCCAATTTCAAATTCCAACTCATCCATGGGGCTCCCTGAGAGACTTTGAGCCAGCCTCTGTTTCTCAGCTTAACCTGCCTCAGAGGGGGGTTCGAAGGATAAATTGGGGGTATACCATCTTGAGGCCCTTGGGGGGATGGGGTATAAATAAAGTAATCAACTCAGAATCAATCAAATGTTTTAGGATATAAACCACGAACTGAGATTTGTTGTTCAGTATTATGCAATTCCATCTTTGCTTATAAGGTGGTGCTACAGTAATTAGCAGTGCCACTTGTGTATTTCTGGCAATTTTGATAAAATCAAGGAATATGCTGGGTCCAAACCCCTTCAAACCTCAGTGCATGCCACCTCAGCAAGAGTTTTCATGACCAAAACCAAGCGAAAGAATAGCTTCAAAGCAGAAGGAAGTCTTGATAGGTGTAGGAACAGTCAAGATGTGACTCAGTAGTTGAGTTTCAAGAGAATTCAAACCAATTTCAATTTCAATTCTGATGAAAGATGCCAATCTTCAACAGCTACAGTTCACTTCCTGGATCTTAAGCCTACATGCCAGACTGCCACTCAGGGAGCCAGTGTGCTGTAGTGGTTAAGAGCGGTAGTCTCGTAATCTGGGGAACCGGGTTCGCATCTCCGCTCCTCCACATGCAGCTGCTGGGTGACCTTGGGCTAGTCACACTTCTTTGAAGTCTCTCAGCCCCACTCACCTCACAGAGTGTTTGTTGTGGGGGAGGAAGGGAAAGGAGAATGTTAGCCGCTTTGAGACTCCTTAAAGGGAGTGAAAGGCGGGATATCAAATCCAAACTCCTCCTCTTCTTCTTCTTCTTCTTCTTCTTCTTCTTCTTCTTCTTCTATCAGCTGTTTTTCTTCAGGGGAACAGCAGCATCATTTCTACAGAAAAAGTAAACTTGAAATATTGTAATACACTACCAATGAAGTTTACAGTGGTACCTCGGGTTACATACACTTTAGGTTACAGACTCCGCTAACCCAGAAATAGTATCTCGGGTTAAGAACTTTGCTTCAGGATGAGAACAGAAATCGTGCTCTGGCGGTGCGGCAGCAGTGGGAGGCCCCATTAGCTAAAGGGGTGCTTCAGGTTAAGAACAGTTTCAGGTTAAGAATGGACTACCGGAACGAATTAAGTACTTAACTCGAGGTACCACTGTACTGAAACTTTGACTATTTAGGTTAGGAGTGGTCAGAAGATTGGGATCTACTGGTTGGTCTCTAGATGATCTACAAGGAGATCAACAAGGGTTTCTGACTCCCGGCTGCAAGAGGTGTGTGTGTGTGTGTTGTGTGTGTTTCAGTGTGTAGAAGGACACTAAATATAGAACTGGAAGAAATGTGCTCTTGGAAAGCTGATAATGTTAAATTTGAAAAAATGGGGAAATTAGACACATTGGACGTACCTGTTTATTAAGCATTTAAATGACAAGCAATGGCAGGGACAGTATGTACACAAATCATATAGCAGGACTGTGGACCAGATTCAGCTGAGGCCACAGACCCGAACCAAAGTGGGTTGAGACAGGTGGAAACAGCCCCAGATCACCAACCTCACCTTCTTTTTGCCAGGTCTTTCAAGCACCACTCTGTAGGACTGGATTCTCCCGCTTATCAGCACCAATCCTATGTGATGCTGGTTGCTCTTCTTTCACAAGGAGCTTCCCTTGTGCTCAAATCAAAGCAAATCCTACAAGCCTGACGTTTGCTCAGCTCTGATCTTGGTCATGCTGCTTCCATTACAGTATCAGCCAAAGCTGTTGAGATGAGGATAGACAGGGATTTGAAAGAATGGTGATGGCGGTTTGAGCACCTAATCACTGCATTCCAATGCATTTGTTTTCAGAGAAGATCACTTCCATCAACCCTAGAATGTCTGTCTGTCTTCACCCCTGGGAAACATTAAGATTACGTTATATGCTATGCAATGGTTTTACATAAATATAAGGGGGGAAACCAACCAAACAGACTTGCCACTTTTGCATCATTATTGAGGCTCACTGGCGGAGCATGGTTGGAAAAGTAAATTTAATCCTACTGCTGGAGGTATGTCAAATTCTCCACACCCAAATCATCCTTAACAAATTAATCCCTGAAACAGAAGAATATGACTTGTGACAATGTCAAATTGCAACTTGCCAAAAGCAGAACATTGGGATTGTATCAGCACACGCAAGGCAGATGGATCACTCTTCAGCAATTAACTTCTCTGGATGAGGGCATCCAAGCAATTTTGGCATGCCTCTTTGGACATCCCTGCCTGCTTGCTTACTTCACCAAGGCTGCGATCTTAGACACACTTAACCGAGAGAAAATCCCATCAAATTCAGTGGGACTTGCTTCTTCTGAGCATGCTAGATAGTCAACATAATGTTATATAGAGCTTCTTTTCACATTGGTAACAAAATCAGGTAATTTGGAAGTCTAAAATTGGGGCAGAAATTAAGGTTGAAAAAATTGGGAAGCAACCCTAGTTTCCCCCTTCAAACTATTTATTTGTTTGCTTGTTTGTTTTTAAAGTACAATCATGTGTGTGATTTTCTCCATGTAAAACCCATAGATATAATATAATTTTAATTTTTTTTTTAATGTACCAACCTTTCAGCCCCTTATCTGCAATCCAAGAGCTACAGCCTTCAGAATCTCTATGAACAGGATTGTATCTTGAATGGGGATCAGTGCTATTGTTCTAGAAAAAGAGGTGCCAAAATTCACCTCCCTCGTTTTCGTAGAATGGCAATGGCACCCACCAGAGAGGTGCTGGAACTGAGTCCCCCTGGAAAAAAAGGCCCTGAATGGGACTAAACCTGTTCCGGTCTCAGTAAACTTTCTAAAAGTGGTTTGTTGTCTTACTGGGATTAAATGTATTTTTTTCTCCAATTCACTTTGCTGGCAACTGCGCCACTAGTGATGGACTTCAGCAATCAAAACAAATTTCGAAGGATCTGAACAATTGCAAGGTTAGTTGAGTCAAAGAAGATGCTGTGCAGAACATTTCAAACAAAATGTGCTTGGTGGCAAGCATCTGTGTGTTTAGAAATCTCTGAGTTTCTGCTTGAGGAAGAAACTGAAGTTTATATAAACAAGAGCCTGTGATCTAATGTTTGAGCTTTTATGGACAAATGCAGTCAAACCTTTACAGGAGGTTAGAGAGAGAAAGAGAGGTATAGAAAGGGATGAGACATTTTAGATGTGAAATTAATGTTTTTCACCCATGTAATCCAGTCTGGCAAAGCTCGTTTCCATCTTTCCACTCAGCCAGACCTGTAAAAGCAATTGTCTTTCATCATAACGTGAATCAAGCTTGAAAACTTCTGTGTTTCTGTAAAAGCTTGACAAAGTTAATTGAAATCTGGGCAACGAAGTCTGAACTTCCTGAGATAAGGTGTGTTTACAGAGGAAGTTTGTTGCTAAGTTGGCCCAGGCTAACAATCCTAAAGTCTCTTGTTAAAGGATTTGTGTTATTTCTGTGGGTGGATCATAGGCTCATCCAATTATGATTGCAGTAAAAGCCAGATATTGTGTCATATGCTTTACTAGTTCATACTGGTTTGCAAATTCCATTCACTTTGCAATGCATATGCAAAAAAAGAAAGAAAGAAAAGGAATGCCACACATTCAAACAGAAGAGGAAATGGGGAAAAATCCCACAAAATCCTATCAAGAGATTAAAGAGCACTTCAGAAGTATATAATTTTATTAGTGCAGAAAAAGAAACAGTGTTTCAGATGTTGACAGTATTCCATTTAATAACAGAAGGATTTTTAAAAATATATATAGGAATTGCATTTCCCTCCCCCCCCCCCCTTTGTGATACTCTACTATCAAATTAGTAGACAAAATAGGCACATTCCTCACCAATGCTCATTATCGGCTGCTCTCTTCCTCTTCATCACCACACTTCTTAATTTTCTCACAGGAAAAACTTGTACCTCTTTAAGGAGATTCTCCCTAAACTGGTCTGGAGAGTAGTTTGCCTTCCCTGGCATTGCCTTTTGTCTTAATTTCCTTCCTTGCTTCGTGCTGGATTTATGACACGGCACACATTCAGCTGAGTCACTTGAGGTTCAATTCAGGCATACTCATGCTTCAACGAGAAATCCACTGAAATCAGGGGACAGGTTAGTCACAACTAACCTCATTTCTATTGATTTGACTCCAAGCATGAGTAAGTCTGAACTGGATTCATCTTTTCATTAACTTCTCCAGTGGATTTCTGTTTAAGGAGAAGCTAAAACTTCACAGTCTCATTCTGAAGAACCAAACAAACTTCAAGTAATTCTGTCTTGGGTTGTACACACCCCAATTTACTCTGAATGCATTGTGTTCCCACCACCTGACATTAACCATAATTCATACTTATCCTGTAGCTATCCTGTTGTTTCTTTTGTAATAATGAATATTTGACCAGCTTTGACCCAAATGGAGAAAAAGAACGACCTAGCTACATTTTAGGCAGGTGATGTGTCTATAGCTTCAGACAAGCAAGTCCGGTGATGGTAGAATCATAGAATTATAGAGTCATCTAGTCCAAACCCCTGCAATGCAGGAATCTCAACTAAAGCATCCATGACAGACAGCCATCTGACCTCTGCTTAAAAACCTCCAATGACATATGAGCCTCTTTATTAGGGCCGCCCTCTTCAAGACATGTCGTTTGTTGACAGAGTACATGAGTACTACAGTGGTACCTCAGGTTACAGACTCCGCTAACACAGAAATAGTACCTTGGGTTAAGAACTTTGCTTCAGGATGAGAACAGAAATCGGGCTCTGGCAGCACAGCAGCAGCAGGAGGCCCTATTAGCTAAAGTGGTGCTTCAGGTTAAGAACAGATTCAGGTTAAGAACGGACCTCCAGAACGAATTAAGTTCTTAACCTGAGGTACCACTGTATAGTATGATGGCATGATTCATTTTTGCAAATAAATATCAACACAGCCCACAATTCCAGCAGGAAGAAGCATGTGTGAACAGGGAATGCCTAGTGGGACAGTGGGGTGGAGTTGGAATAAAAAGCACTGCAGCAAGAGTGCAAGTCTGGAGTGAGATAAGTGATTGAAATGCAGCATCTTGAATAATATTCTTAGCACCAAAAATATATATAATTCATCCACAGTTCTCTCTTTTTTTGTACTCTTGCGTCCTGCTAAGAAGTTACCCTAAAATATTTACTTCATTGTTCTATATAAGTAAGCATTGATCTATTTAGTCAGGCTAAATAGTATTGATCTGTTTGGCCATTTAGTCATGGAACAGACCCATAGTCCATCTAGTCTAGCATTTTCATTCCCACAGCAGCCAATCAGCTGCTTCTGTGGAAGCCCACAAGCTGAGCCTCCTGATGAAGTTAGTTCTTGCTACATGCATTCATGCCCTAGTTGCCTCCAGATCAGACTACTGTCCATGGGGCTGCCTTTGAAAACTCCTCAGAATCTGCAAGTGGTACAAAATGTCATCTGGCCAGGAACCAAGCCTCTTTTGCTTGATCTACACACTGGACCTTCATCTGGGCTCAGTCCAAGGCCTTGGTGTCAACCATGAAAGCCCTGAAAGGGTTGGGACTTGATACCTTAAGGACCACCACATGCTCATCTGCATGCTCCAGACATGATCTAAGAAGAAGAAGAAAAGGAGATATCCGTGGCCCAGCTAGCTCAGTATTGTCTACACCAACTTGCAGCTGCTGTCCAGGATTTAAGAGCCATACTTAGAAATGCCAGGGATCAAACCTGTGATCTTCTACATTGAAAGCATGCGGCCAGCCCAGTTATGGGTGAACCTGTCGATTTCAGCTTCTGATTCCCCCCCCCCCATCTTAAATTCAGTCCCTCACATTTCCACATTGCAGCACCTGTGTTAATTTCTCCTAATATGCACATTTTTGCATGCAATTTTCCCTACTATAACACATTTTGGTATGTTAATATTGCTAATATTTGCATTTTTCTACACACTGTAGTATATGTGTTTTTCTACACATTACATGACTGAGAATGCCATTGAAAAATCTGGGGCAATGTGAATTTTGAAAGATGGTTGTGTTTCGATTTACGTGCTATTTCAGAAAGAGCAAGTGAGGTAAGTTCACCTTTAAATACAAACTGAATCAATTTTCCCCTCCCCATTCCCTGTCCCTTAATGGGAAAAGAATGTGTCACTCAGCAAAGGAACAAATAAGGTATTTTCCTAACTGCCTTGGATGGTTAAGTGCAAAATAATTTCTTCTGAAGCCGCTGTAGCTGCCACAATTCAAACCACTGTTTGCAGTGCCTGGGCTTAAGACGCTAAAAAGGATTTTCTGGGCTACTTTACAAAGGTGTCACCTTTGCTGTGAAGCAGAAGCCGTTTGTGTATGTTCAAAAAATAATCTATTAACATCATTTCCTACTATGAAAATTGAATCCCTCCAAGTGCTTCATCTTTAAGTGAATCAATGTCAGAGAGAGGAAGAATGCTCTGGGAAAGAAGACAGAATAGTGTCATGGTTTGTGAATATTTAGAATACGATTCCTTAACAGGAAGATCCATTATTTTTGTGGAGCAGTTCCCATGGGGAAGCAACTTTGCAGGATTGTTAAAACCAGACAGGAAAAATGTAGGAAGCCAGACAAGATACTGTAGGAAATAATCATCCACTGGCAAAGGAAAAGATTGTATGATCTAATATGTTTTTCCATCTCTTAATTCCTATTATTCTATAATTGGTGGCCCTGGAATACAGTCAAAAGTGGTGTGGTTCGGTTCCTATTGGAAGAAGAAGAAGAAGAAGAAGAAGAAGAAGAAGAAGAAGAAGAAGAAATATTGTCTATATTTTTCTAGAACTATCCAGAGTTTGCATCTAAACACTTAATGTCATGGAAATCATGCAGGATTTCTAGAATATTCTAGCTTGGAATATCCAAAGTGAAAAAGGCGGTGCATGTGTGTGATTATTTCCTTGGGTTATGATCCACTAGTAGTTCTATGGAGGACATGGCAATTTTATTTCTAGAGCAGCAGTTCATGCATCCCCTCCCCCTAAAAAACACCCCCATTGCCAGTGGTGTAATAAAGAGGGAACACAAGGGAGCACAGCTTTGGGACTTTTTTCAGAGCAAGAGTGTTGGCATCATTTGCCAAAGCACCATGGTAACTAATGGTCTCCTTGCTCTGGCGCATGAATGAAGTGGTGGTGATGATGATTTTGTTATTTATACCCCGCCCATCTGGCTGGATTGCCCCAGCCACTCTGAGCTGCTTCCAACATGTACAAAAACACAGTGCTTTTTTTTCTTTAAAAAAAATATTTAGGGGTACTCTCATTTTGACTCAAGAAAATCACCATTTTATAGTTCAAATTGGGAAAAATAAATACAGTAAATGGACAAAAGTACAAAGAACCTGCATTACCTCATAAAACACAACACACCCACATTGCACGCTGCTTCACACATTAAACGCCCGCTTCCATCTGAGACTCAGGAAACACCGTGACAGGAAATGAGGCCACCATCGGGGGTAGCAACGGAACTGATGATTCACCATGCTAAAGAAGAAACTAATTTTTTAAAAAAAGTTTCTTCTCCTGTTAGATTCACAAAATGTTTAGGGGTATACGTACCCCTGCGTACCCCCAGAAAAGAGCACTGCAAAAACATAATAAAATGTCAAACATTTAAAAACTTCCCAATACAGGTCTGCCTTCAGATGTCTTTGAAAAGTTGTGTAGTTCTTTGTCAACTTGACCTCTGATTGGAGGGCCTTCCACAGGGAGGGTGCCACTGCCAAGAAGGCCCTCTGCCGGGTTCCCTCTATCTTCACTTCTTGCAATGAAGGAAAGCAGCAAGCAGAACGTGAGCACAAGAGACTTTTCCTTCCTGTAGTTTCCAGCAGCTGGTATTTGGAAACATTGCTGCCTCCAAGTGTGGAGGCTTAGCATAGCCCTCGTGGCTAGGAGCCATTGTAGAAGAAGAGTTTGGATTTGATATCCCACTTTATCACTACCCTAAGGAGTCTCAAAGCGTCTCACAATCTCCTTTCCCTTCCTCCCCTGCAACAAACACTCTGTGAGGTGAGTGAGGCTGAGAGACTTCAAAGAAGTGTGACTAGCCCAAGGTCACCCAGCAGCTGCATGTGGAGGAGCGGAGACGCGAACCCGGTTCACCAGATTACGAGTCCACCGCTCTTAACCACTACACCACACTGGCTCTCTCCACTGATAGCTCTCTCCTCCATGAATCTGCCTAAAGCCATCCAAACTTAATGCCTCTTACTCAACAGTATTTCATCCCAAATGCCTCTCATCCCACTGATTCTGTGGCCACAACATAAAATGATTAGAATGATCTGTTCACCTGTTAGCAAGACGCCCACTTTATCAACATCATGGGCTGAGGGGACAGTAGGGCCTTGACTGCCAGCTCCACCTCTATAGCTGCTCACAACCCTTGTATATTAAGGCTGTAATCATGTAGACACAAACACACACATGCCAGCTTTGTTGACATCCCACTTAATGTGAAGACATTGAGTACTGGAACAGGTTGCACAGCCTTGAGGTCATTTTGGACTTTCAACTGTCCATGGTGGCGCAGGTCAATTCTGTGACCAAGCAGCTGTCTACCAGCTCCATTTGGTACACTAACCGAGACCCTACCTGCCTACGCATTGTCCCGCCAGAGTGTTATGTGCTCTGGTTATGTCTGGTTTGGACTACTGCAATGTGCTCTACAAGGTGCTACCTTTGAAGGGGACTCGGAAACTACAATTAATCCAGAATGCGGTGATCAGACTGGTGACTGACACTGGTCCTAAAATATCTACATTGGCTCCCAGTGCTTTTCCGAACACAATTCCAAGTGTTGGTGCTGACCTTGAAAGTCCCAAACATCTTCGCCCCTGTATACCTGAAGGAATATCTCCACCCCCATCATCCAGTCCAGAGGTTCAGCTCTGAGGGCCTTCTGGTGGTTCCCTCACTGCAAGAAGTGAGGTTACAAGGAACCAGGCAGAGGGCCTTCTCTCCCTTCAGATGTCTAAGAAATAAACATCTGACTTTTAGAAGACATCTGAAGGTAGCCCTGTATAAGGAAACTTTTAATGCCTGAAGTCTGGTTGTGTTTTTCTTATATTCTTTCAGAAGTAGTCCAGAGTGGCTGGGGCAACCTAGTCAGATGAGTGGGGTACAAATAAATTATTATTATTATTATTATTATTATTATTGTTGTTGTTGTTGTTGTTGTTGTTGTTGTTGTTGTTGTTATTGTTATTGTTATTGTTATTGTTATTAATACTGTAGATGGTGAGCACCATCCTGCTAAACCTTCCCTGGGCCCTTTTGTAACTATTATTAAGGGATTCTGGGGAAATATATAGACAAAACCCAGGTGTGTGTGTGTGTGTGGTTCCGAGGGAAATCAATCGAAGTTAAATTTGGGAACATAGGCATCATCTTGCTCTATATACCCAGACATATGGCTAAACCTGAAACCAAATGCACCTTTACAGGTTTTAAGCTAACTTTACCAACTCTAAATTATTAAGGTTTTTTTTAAAGAACCATTTAATTGCATGCCATAATTAAGCATTACACATCTTTGTATCTGGCCTGCAGCCATGAGATCAGACAATGATCTCATCAGACATCCTAAACTACGCAGGGTGAGGCCAGGTTACTGCTTGGATGGGAGATGTCCAAGGGAAAGCTTAGGTGTTGGAGAGAATACTCACTCTGATTCAGTAGGTGGTGCTCTTTCATTCTAAAGTTAGTATTCCTGAACTAACCTTCTGCATAATACTGGTGTGGCAAAAGGTCTGTTGAATAAAGATTTTAATTTGTGAGCCAGGTGTAAAACTGGCCTCACCATGCCTTGTGACCATTAATAATCTTCCACAGTCCTGTCACTTACTTAGAGTAGCTATATTGACTCTAGAACTGGCTACATTTCAGTAATGCAGTTATTTTCTGAAACTGGGCCCCATCACACATTTCGCTACTGCCCCTTTGGTTAAATGGACCTGGTTTCAAAAAAGCAGATAAAAATCCACATTAAAGCTGCTTATGCAAAGAGATGGTATAGTTAGCATTGCCACAACCAGCAACAGGGATGAAAGTGCAATAAATACTTTTCTATTTCAGCAGGCATTGTAAGCAAGTTTTCAAGATTTACTCTAATTTATTTTCATCCACTGTATGTGTTTTATTTATTTGTTGGGCTAGGTTTATAAACCACTCGGTTGTACTAAACCTCAATGTGGTTTACAAAGGAATAAAACAATAGCAATGCTTCTGAATGCCAGTTGCTGGAAACCATGGAAGAGGAGAGGGCTTTTGTGCTCATGCTCTGCTCACTGGTTTCTTACAGGCGTCTGGTTGGCCATTGTGAGAACAGAATGCCGTACTAGATGGGCCCATTGGCCTGATTCAGCAGGCTATCTTTATGGTCTTAATAATGTGGTGCCACCACACTTAAAGGATCCACTTCTTACAAATGCAGAACAAGTGTTATGTGGCACCTGTCGCAGTTCACCAGTTAGAAACTTTGTAAATAGATGAGTTAGAATCAATAAATAAATATTCTGCAATACTGACCGTGCACAACAATATCAGGGATAGGCATCACAGTGCCTTCCAAATGTGGCTGGGTTGCAACTCCCATCAGCCCCAGCCAGCATGGGCAATGCTCAGGGATGATGGGAAACAGAGTCCAAAAACACCTGGAGAGCACCAAGTCAGTATTAAACCATCTGACACAGTGGCAGTAAATAAGGGACGCGAGTGATGCTGTGGTCTAAACCACTGAGCCTCTTGGGCTTGCCGACCAGTAGGTTGTCAGTTCAAAACTACGTAACAGGGTGAGCTTCCATTGCTTTGTCCCAGCTTCTGCCAACCTCGCAGTTTGAAAACATGCCAGTGCAAGTACATAAATAGGTACTGCTGTGGCAGGAAGATAAACAGTGTTTCCGTGTGCTCTGGCTTCTGTCACGGTGTTCTGTTGTGCCAGAAGCGGTTTAGTCCTGCTGGCCACATGACTCGGAAAGCTGTCTGTGGACAAACGCCGGCTCCCTCAGCCTGAAAAGCTAGATGAGCGCCACACCCTATAGTCCCCTTTGACTGGACTTAACCATCCAGGGGTCCTTAACTTTACCAAATGATACCCAAGATTATCTGTTCCTAAGTCAAGTGACCAGCTGCAAATCCAGTAGAGGAGTAGTTCTCAAAGGGTGTGGCAGGAGAGGATGGCAAGTATGTTGGAAAGATTCAAGGACAATCACAGAAACATTTAAACATTTCATTGTAGTACAGAATAATATAGTATCAATATATTTGGATATTCAACCAGAAACAGTATCCATGCCTTTGGCTATTCTTCTACATTCTCCACAACATACTGTTGTGAACAAGGATTTTCAACTCTGACAAATATGAAAAATCAGAAAAGAGAAAGGCTTCTTTGTGTTGATGAGAAGATGAGAGTTTGTTTGTCTCGAATTAGACCTAATATCAATGAGATTACCCAGCAAAAGCAAATGTGTTTGTAGACATGCTTAAGGTGCATATGTAAGAGGCTCATTTATAACTATATTTTGGGAATTCTTATGTAGCTGCATTGTTTCATATTTCCAGAATGTCCCATGATCGTATTATAGAGTAGTTGTGTTCTATGTTATAAATCAAGCACTGATAGATGTTTCTTTTTGTTTTTCAATGTATTTCTTATCAATTAAAAAATTGGCAAGCAAATTCTTATTCTGAAAGTGTGGCCCAGATAAAAAAAGTTTGAGAAACACTTCAGCAGAATCTTGTTGCTGTTCTTCCTAAATCGCCTTAATTGCTTTTTTCCCCTTCCTCCTTCAGGCTCAGGTTGAGAATCCCTTTCCTAGATCAGCCTTGAGGGCCTTTTTGATTCCCCTAAAATCTATGGCAGACAAAATGAGTGCAGTGCCATCCCTGTAAGAATCACAGAATGATGGCCCCAACCATTATTGCTGCAACTGCTGCTCAAAAGAGGGCCAGGGGGCAATCATTTTGAAAAATATTGGCTGGATCCCTGTTTTTAAAGGAAAGTTGCATTTAAAGGACTCACAAGGGAGTACAAGTTGCACAGAACAAATGCTCAACTTGGAATAAGTAAGCAGCACAAAAACAATTTATTAATCCCTCACCTAATATGTGTGTGGGGGGGGGAGTATATTGGAATCCAGTTCCTCTTACACATGTGAATGGTATTAGATTCTCGACAATCTATCTCTGATTTTAGAAGACATGTCTGTTTCAGCTGTGTGAGTATGATTGATAAGGCACCCCGTGTTACCGGCAGGATTCAAGAATGGGAGCGTGTCCAAAAGCAAGCAGACCATAATGTTCCTTTGGAGAACTGATGTCACCAGCTGCTTGTCCTAATCTATCCAACTCCATCAAGATATATTACTATCCAATTATCTCAGGCTGCCCTTTCTGTTAGTCAAGATGGCTCTGGAGCTAAACATCAGACCAGGATCATGACTATTGTCCCTGGCTATTGGGAAAACAGGCACTTGTAGCACTGGGATTTTTTTTGAGCAGGCATAACCTTTCCACCAATAACAATCAGCACGAATATTTGCCAAAAACTTGGGGATCTAGATGCTTCTTGGCACTATTGGACAGCATATCTTTCCCACTTGCAGTGCATCAGGACATAGGCAAAGGATCAGGTACTTAGGTTGGATAGCTATAGTGAAATGGGGGCAGCACTTGGATCAGATCACATGTTTCCAGGCACACAATATAAAGTACCATTTTGTGTAAGAATTGACAAGTATCATATTAGCACTCTATAAAGCTCCAAAGTGACCAACAACAAATATGTCTTAGCTAGTGCTGGAGCACCCAATCCATTCAGAGTTTTTTTGTCTGGGCTAGGGGAGCTACCCCAGAGTCTGTCAAGACTGGCCCGTACGGGCAGGGGTACCTTTACCTTTACCTTTTAGGGGAGCTACAGCAAGAGCAATGACCAGAGTTCCCAAGTTCTCCAGTAGGTGGCAGTAGGCATAGATGGGAGGAGCAAGCAACCTTTCTCAGTCCCTCTCACATAATGGTAACCATGTGCGAATTTCTCTCCTCATCATAGAATCCATTGCTCTGTGAGTTCTTTGTGTGTTTTTGTGATGCTTCAGCTTCCCTTTCCCACAACAGAGTCAAGGCATAAAGGACAGGCAGATTTCAGAGGAGAAACCACCTTCATCTGTTGCAGAGCAGTCAGCATGGCTATGTAGCCAATTGCATGTGCCATGGCCTCTCTCCTCCTCCTCCTCTTCCTCCTTATCCTCCCCAATCGCTCTCTGATCTTTCACGGCAAAACGATCACAGCTATAATCAGTTCTGTCAAATTTGATATTTCCATAAGTGACGGGATCAATTAGACAATGGGGCCCATGAGAGAGGGGGGGGAGAGAGGGGGGGGGGAGAGAGAGAGACTGTGCAAGTCTACCTCAGGAAAGGCTCATCCTCAACCACAGGAGATATCCCAAGCACACAGGGGAAAGCAGGACCACACCTCCTGGTGCTGCCACTGACATCTGCAAGTCTCCTGGCCCCATCTCCAGCATCCATGTGTTCAGCCTCATGGCTGAAAGCTGCATGTGTGTAGTCTCTCACATTTTCAGAATCTAGTTACAGGTAGATAGCTGTGTTGGTCTGCCGTAATCGAAACAAAACAAAAAAATTCCTTCCAGTAGCACCTTAGAGACCAACTAAGTTTGTTACTGGTATGAGCTTTCGTGTGCATGTATCTGCATGTATCTGAAGAAGTGTGCATGCACACGAAAGCTCATATCAATAACAAACTTAGTTGGTCTCTAAAGTGCTACTGGAAGAAATTTTTTAATTTGATTTTCAGAATGCTAACACTAGAACTTGGGGTTTTTGGTTTGGGTATGAAAGAAAAAGGAATGGAAGGAGATGCAGGCTGCACACTGCACAACCCAAATATGTTTTCAATTTTAATTGTTTTGTATTTCAATTTGGCTTTTCTTAATCAGAAGCAATGTAACCCTTACGACTTCCTTTTTCTTTCAAAGCACTGTCATTATTTGACATCTGCTTTGCCTGAGATTTAGCCTGCTTTGCTATTTCAAAGATGGCCTGAAATTTCAAGCTTTCCTTGCCTCTCGATACTTGTTACTCAGCTATGTGAAAGTCTTTGAGGCAGTTCCTTTTCAGACTGTGCTTGAAATAATTGTATACCTCTCCGTCCTCACCTTTGGCTGAATCTTATCACATAAATAGAGGTATGTACCTAGAGGGACAAAGTGGATGCATATCTGTAGCTTAGACTTCTAAGGTAAGTGTATGCTGTTGCTCTTTTCCCCAAAATTAAGAACAGGAGGGCTCTTTATAGCCACCCCTTTGTTTTTCTTCAAACCAGAGTGTTTCAAAGAAAGTTTCCCAATAAAAGTACTTGAAGTGGTTTTAAAAGAATGTGGGCACTCTCTTATCACAAGATGCATAGCCATAGGACCATGTGCATATAAGACACAGATACAGATATATAACACCACTTAATTTCTTATCATCACTCAGACTAGATATTGCAGATCTCTGTGCTTATTCATTGTCTATCGCTGCATGGACCAAATAGAGCTGAATTCTGGCGAGATTGAGAAGATGATGATTGGTAGTTCTTACGATCTGAATGAAGATAGAGACACATGGCACTGCCACCTCTATTACAACCAGGGTTGGAATGCTCACAGAGCCATCAGTGTGCCTTGAACTTTGGGTTCAAACCATGTGCAAACACTGGACAACACTGCACAAGTGGACAGGGGCAAATGTTCTCCAGCCCACCCAGACCTACAAATTTCATGTTTCTTTGTTGATCAAATACAGTAGGGGTTGCTTAAATGTGGTCTGCAGGGCACGTAAGAGTTTTTTTGTGTGCACACCCCAAATTTGGCATTAAAAATAATGATAAAACTAAACAGTTACGAAACAGTGTTGGGCTAGGACCCGGGAGAGCAGAGTTTGAATCCCCACTCAGCCATGAAGCTCCCTGGGTGACCTGGGGCCAGTCACCATCTCTTAGCCTAACCTACCTCACAGGGCTGTTGTGAGGATGAAACGTAGAGAAGGAGAACCATGTACACCATCTTGAGACCCTTGGAAGATAAAGGTGGTATAGAAATGTAAATAATAATAGTAATTTAGTGCAACTAATCTTAGCTGCACACACTTCCCTGCCCTATCCTCTCAATGTGTGTCCACAATGCTCCTTCTAAAGCTGCTCTGGGGTGTTCCTTCCACCCTCTGGAGGGGTTTCGTGTGGCATACGAGGACAGGAAAGGGAGGAGAAGTTTCACTGCGCAGCTAAAAGTCATTGCACTAACCTAGCTATTTAGCTGGACACCACCCAAAGTTTTGGACTTTTCCTAGGATCTCCAGCTGCAATGTCAAGATATGAAAGGGTTTTTTTGGGCTCCCTAAGACCCCCTCCCAAAAATTCCTTTTTAAAAAAGTACTGGCCATGAATTAGATGGAGACTAGATGCAGCAATAGGTAAAGGTAAAGGGACTCCCTGACCATTAGGTCTAGTTGTGGCCGACTCTGGGGTTGCGGCGCTCATCTCGCTTTATTGGCTGAGGGAGCCAGCGTACAGCTTCCGGATCATGTGGCCAGCATGACTAAGCCACTTCTGGCGAACCAGAGCAGCGCATGGAAACGCTGTTTACCTTCCCGCCGGAGTGGTGCCTATTTATCTACTTGCACTTTGACGTGCTTTCGAACTGCTAGGTTGGCAGGAGCAGGGACCGAGCAACGGGAGCTCACCCCATCACGGGGATTCAAACCGCTGACCTTCTGATCGGCAAGTCCTAGGCTCTGTGGTTTAACCCACAGCACCACCCGCAATGAAGCAATAGTTTGACTCAAAGAAGGCAGGTTCATGCGGAGTATAGCTTGAAGTGGAAAGGAAGTTGAAAAAGTAGTCATTTGCTCATGTAGACATACAGTAGTTGAAGTGGTCGTTCAAAGCCCTCCACACAGTAGCAGGTGTGGTGATACTGCAAGTGCTCACCTGACCTCCAGTCAGTCTTGTTGTTGCTGCTTCCTAGAAGATAGAAGAGGAGAGGCAAGGTGGCAATGAGGCTGGCATGGTGAAAACCCACCAGCAAGACTGCATCCCCCTTCTGTTCCTAGTAAGCAGCAGACTCCAGTGACAGACTGGAGGTAACGTGAGTGCCATAACACAATCACTTCACCGTGCCATCTACTACTGCCTCAACGTTTGCATCCCATATGTCAGGTGGGCAGCAGAACCATGCCTCCTGGCCCCACCATCCAATTTCTGTGTGGGCTCCTCTTTCAAACGCAGGATGTATGTTGGGAGAAAGGGAGTGGGACACATGGCATTAGGGATGCAACCAGAAGCTGTGATCCCACTGCACCGGATGTGCACATGGATTGTGCATGTGCCAAGTGACACCCCTTGAGTTGCAAAGATCCCAAGTATGCCTTTTCACCAGGATCCCCATCAACCTTCCCCATATTATTGTAAGAAAAACACTGGGGCCTAATTTGAGTAGTAGCGTGCCTGGTATCTGGTGGGCAGGGCTTGTGTGTTATGCTCCGGAATCAGCCTCTCTGTTCAGTGTGTGTTCAGTTAAGAATATCAGTTAAAAGGGACCAACCGCCTCTTCTTGCACAGAGGCACAACAATGATCACCCTTGCTACACAGAACAAATGGTCTTCAAATACAGCCACAGGTCAAATGTCTCGTGTGTCTTGTGCAGGTGCCAACTCCTGTCACCCTGATGATGTTAGGATGCATGTTGAACCAGGTCCCTTCAACCATGATGTCATAGCATCCTAGATGACACCACAAGAAGCCATTTATTTCACAAAACCCCCAGCCTCTGTTTTGGCACATAAAAGTGGTGCAATTCAAAGACAAGTATTTGTAACAATGGTGATGACCTGGATTATTGTGGTTTGGTAGATGGACCACTGTTCTAGAAGAAAGAGAAGGCATCTGTTTTCTGTGGTCCAGCAGACAGTGAACGGAACCAGAACATGAAAACCTTGGGGGCTTATCCCACCTGCCTCATTTGGTAGCTTCAAACAAATTTAACCCTTGTTCTTGATCTGCCAAATGGGAAAATAAGGGACTTACCACACAAGCTTAATGTGAAAGCTATTTTATTTTTACTTAACATAAACTGCAGGACTTGGTTGTAGTAAAACCTCTAAGCCGCTTATGAGAAATATTAAAACAGTTAACATATTTGAAACATGTAAATAAATTTAAAATTAACAGTAAAAAATATTAAAATACATCAACATCTATGTGTCTAGAGAGGCTTGCTTAAACAAAAATATTGTAAGTAGGAGCCAAAAGAAAATACAGTGAAGGCACCTGCCTGATCTGACTTGGCAGTGAGTTCCAAAGTCTAAGAGCCGCTGCATGTCAAAAGACAGACATATAAAAAGCATTATGTGGCGCCCATAGCAGTGCCAATTCTGCAGATCAAAGAAGGTGAGTGGGCATATGGGGGTAAGGCAATGAGCTTTTGCAAAGCACTTTCTGTATTCACAAATTCTATTATATGATTCATTAATTTTTTTTAAGTTTTGGTCTTTTTGATGAATATTTCTGTTACTTAATTGCCCCCATGCATCCAACTATTCTACTAGCATGGATCACTTGCATACACTCTCAGGTGTGACTAATTTCCCCCATTTGCATTATGTACACAGCATTTTATCCTTCAGAGGAGCACCAAGAACAGGCTGTCTCCCTGTGTTCAGCATTATCATCTTATCATGATTCACTTTCAGCCTGCTGGCCCTCAACCATCCCACCATTGTCTCCACACACCAGCCCATCACCTGAACAGGCTCTCCTGATTCAGACGGGATGGAAAGACAGAGCTGAGTACCATCAGTATATTGAAGCTGTGGCCAACAACTTTGGAATTCTACAGGTCATGTTACTTTCATAGGATTGTAGAGTTGTAGAGTTGGAAGGGATCCCGAGGGTCATCTAGTCCAACTGCTCTCAACTAAAGCATCCAAGCAGACATCCAACCTCTGCTTAAAAACCTCCAAGTAAGGAGGGTCCACCAACCAGTGAGGGAGTCCGTTCCACCATCTAACAGCTCTTATTGTCAGAAAGTTCTTCCTTTAGAAGCACACTTCCTTGTGTGTGAGGGTCCTTATTTTTCTTTTTGACCTTCTTTTAGTGTCAGACAGCAGAGAAGTTTGAAAGACACCGTGATTAACCATTAGGTTTTCCATGTCTAAACCCAGTAGATGACTTATTGAACCTCAGGTTGCTTTTATGCCTGTTCTGTTGTGGAATGTAAAGGAAGATCTTCCAACTTATGTGTGTTTTCTATCCTGTGACCTTTGAAACTGAGCTGATCTTTAAGATCAGCCTGAACGTCTTTAAGGAGCAGGACATAAAGAAGGGGATCCAATATATTAGCCAAGGTGGCCAAACACCAAGTAAAGTACATGGAATTGAAAATGCTCCTCTTAAAATCACAGATCTTGTCCTTTTCCAGTTCCAGTGTCCAGTAGAATCTATAAAATGAAACCAGTTGGAAGGGAGTATAGAGCAGGAAGTAGGAGGCCAAGATAATGGAGATAAAGCCACAGATCCTCCGTTTTACTCTTTGATGCAGAGATGTCATCTTCCTGACCTCAAGCAGCACCCTAAGGTAGAAGAATCCCATGAGAATGCAAGGAATGAATAAAGTGAGGCTCATAGTGGATATCTTGAAGTGTGAATAGTCCTTGCCTAATTGGATGCTGTCTAAACAATTCCCTTGCCATGTCCCCAAGTCCTTCATCTCTAGCCAGATGCCAGCAGCACACAAAATGGTCACCAGGAGCCAAGCCACAATGCTCACCTTTGTGGCACTGCTCATTGTCTGCAATCTGTGGAACTTCATTGGGTGAATTAACCCTATGTAACGGTCCATGGCAATGAGGCATAGGAAGCTGTTCTTGGCATAGAAGTTTGTGGAGTGGACCACACCAACCACCACACAGGCCACTTGCCCTAGGATCCATTGGTGGTTGCGGGAACTGTAAGCAATCCAGAAGGGTAGCAGCAGACTCTGCAAGAGGTTGGCCAGCACCACGTTCAGCACATAGACCGAGAGAACAATGGACTTTTTGATGTGGGTTATCATGGCCCAAAGGGCCAAACAATTCAGAGGCAGCCCAGCTGTCAGTGCCACAGAGTACATAGGAATTGTGAAGTATTTGGTGGTGTTTAAAGCCACAGGGCAGGTTGAGTGGGTGGCATTCATGGCACCAAAAGGAACTTAGAAGCTTTCTGACAGTGGCAGTCTTCAGACTTTTGTCATCTCATAGTCATGAAACCAGCTCAGGTGGAGATAGAGAAATCCTCCTTTCCACATCCTTTGCTTTGCAGAGGTGGACCACAAGTTCTAGGATTTATCTAACACCTAAGGAAGAAAGACACCAAAAGAGGTCAGGTCCAAAAATCTGAATGTGTGATATAATTTGTCTGTCATTTTAAATTTATTTTTATTCGTGAAGATTAAACAACAAAATATCATGAGCTGCCAGTTTCCCCTCACTCAAGAGAACTGCAGAGAGTCCTGCAAGGACCGGGACCCTGGGAAGACAGGCAGGCAGCATTGGAAATATCTGCTGCCCCAGCTAGTCATACATCAGCAGATGGGGCAGCTCTATAAAGCCTGCCTGCCCTGGGAAAGGGCCACTCTTGAAGGGATGACAGACACTTAGTGGGGTGGCACGTCGAGGGTTTGTTAAAATTATTGTTTTAACAGGGATGAGGTTATAACTTGGGTGGGTGCTGGTTTATTTGGAGGGCGGGGTTGTTTTAAATTGTTGTTAAATGGTATATGTTAATGTTGAGTCTTGTAATGTTGAGTCTTGTAATGTTGAGCTACAGGGAACCAGGCAGAGGGCCTTCTCGGTAGTGGCGCCCGCCCTGTAGAACACCCTCCCATCAGATGTCATAGAGATAACAACTACCAGACTTTTAGAAGATATCTGAAGGCAGCCCTGCTCAGGGAAGTTTTTAATGTGTGACATTTTAATGTATTTTTAATCTTTGTTGGAAGCCGCCCAGAGTGGCTGGAGAAACCCAGCCAGATGGGCAGTGTATGTATAAATAAATAAATAAATAAATAAATAAATAAATAAATAAATAAATAAATAAATAAAATTATTATTATTATTATTATTATTATTATTATTATTATTATTAATTTGTGGGTTGGAGTACTGGTTAGGGGTTTTCGTTGGGGAGTGTATTGTTTAGTAGTGTGTATTGTTGATTGTTTTGATTGTTTTTATTATATATTTTGTGCTTTGTATATTGTAACTTCGTGTTGTGAAGCAACCTGAGTCCTACAGGTATAAGGCAGCATACAAGTTTAATAAACAACAGCAACCTGGGACCTTTGAATGCAAAGCAGATGCCCTCCCACTGACCTGTGACCCCTTCCTAAATACATTCTTTGATGCATGTTCTTCCTTCTCCCTGAGAAATGGTCTAAGGTTAGTACCTTAGACCATTTCTCAGCTAGAGATGGGGGATAATTTTGCTTGGTTCACATTGTGCTCCCTGGACCAATACACAAGCTATAATGTGTAGCTTCATGGCTGATTGGGGATTTGAACCCTGGCCTCCCAGGTCCTAGTCTGACATTCTAACTACTATACCACACTGACTCTCAGACAAAATTTTAGAGGATACAACTATCAATGGCTACTAGTCATGACTATTGTGATCTACCTCCTTTGTAGGAGATATCATGCATTTTGATACCATTTGCTGGGAGTCGCAAGTAGGGAGAGGGCTCAAGCGCTGCTTGTGGGGCTCCCCTGAGGGATTTGGCTGGCCACCATCAGGATGATGGGACTTTGCTCTAATACAGAATGACTCTTCTTCTTTGCTCTAATACAGAATGACTCTTCTTCTGCCCCCCCTTTTTTTTGTTCTAAAGATATCTGTGTAACTTTGAAAGCCCTGCATACCTTTTTAACTACTCCATACCGACCAAAGAACAGCACGTCTCTGCACACAAAGCAAATAAAACTTTGCAGGAAATTTCAGTGTGGTTGGAACTCTTTTTTTTATGTGGTGATGCTGTTTTGCATGCACCATACTTTCTCATAGGCACTGTCCTTTCAGATGCAAAATAAACCAGTTGTTCCTGTAATAGAAGGGTCAGATTTTAGGGCTCTAGAGCAGCATCAGATATTGGCGAGCTGCAGTTAAGGTAGACTTAATATTCTGGAGCTTACATTTGAACCAACAGAACCCAACAGCAGTGGAGTTTTTAGACTTCGGGCTGAATGGCCACCACCACCCCTGCCTTTACTTCACAGATTTCAAATGGGGGGTCCCCACTTTAGATGATAATGGGCAGGATTCAGCAAATGACCCCTGTCAGCAGGAGCTCTGCACAAGCATTTCCACTTGTGCAGTTGGGTTACCACCTCCCTCCTCCCCTTAAGCACCCCCAAATTTGTGTCAGGGAAACCCCAGAACAGTGCTCAGGAGGAGGAGGGATTGTTCCATCTGGCAAGCTCCAATGCTTCTGCAGACTCAATGTTTTGCATGTTCAGACCCAGAAACCTCCCCCCCCCCCAAATAAATTCACACTTGACTCAAATTTTAGTTTTGGTTTTTGGCAGAATTTAGGCCACAACTTTATTGATTACAGAAAGTGAATGGTTGCATAGGCTCTGGTTCGACTAGCTCCTTGCCATGCAGGCAGTGCTGACCCAGGGTTCCAGCATAGGTCAGCCAAGGGTGAACACCTGGATAAGCGGAAAGCCGGGAACAGGCTATCTCTGCCACCCAAATGTCCCCCTGGACTCAGGCACGAGCACAACCCCCTCTCAGGGGTTGACCAAACCATCGAGTCCCTGGATTCCTTTAACGGAATACCCTTCACATAGGGATGGTGAGAGCATTCTCCCATCCCTATCACCTGAACCAATATGTGGTAAGTCGACCCTCCTAATTCTTGCCTTGAGAGAAATAAGGAGCATCGACAGTAGCAAGTGGTTTATGGTGCCTTACCACTGTGAACTTGCAGTTTACTAGTGTTCATACCAAGTTAAATTATTGTTGGGAGTTCCAACAGAAGATTCCTGCTGCTCCTCTCTGGGATGATTGAAAAGGACTTTATAAAAGGCTCCAAACTCATGGTGTCACTACTTCTGTACTCCCAGGATAGAGTCTACCATTGGATAGAGTTTCTTTTTCAAAGATAGGATTGGCCAAGCCTTCTATCACAGAGAGTTAGGAATATAATGTGTTATGTTAAAGGAGTTATATATACGGTAATCCTCTGTTGTTCCTTATTTTTAAAGGGCAAGATTGCATGAGCTATGCTACACCATTATATCCCCCTGTATATTGAATAGGACAATACCAGATTTCCCTTGTCTCGTGTGCTCTACCAGGGAACCATTCATAAATCAAAGTATACCCTCTTGTTAGTATCAAGGCCAAGTTTCTTACAAACAGAAAGCCAAACACTTTGTAGTCAGCAGTTGCTACACTTTCTAGACTTCGTATGACATCTTCTGCTACGATGGTAAAGAGAGACCTTGATTTCTGACTTCCTTTTTTTATGGATCTTCTATAACCATGTAAGGTACATATTACTGCCCACTGCAACATTTGGGACAAATACATGAAGCAATATTGATTATTATTCTTGTTCACAATGTTTATACCACTTAATTACAGTCATCTGTAAGTGGTGTACAGTAGACTCAAAACAATGAAAGTAAAAATGAGTTAAATCTATAAAATAAGAATTCCGATAAAAAGCCTGATGGAATAACAAATAAAGTCTTCAGTAAGTTCTGGAATTTCAGTAGGGGGGGCCTATCTGACTTGAACTGGAAGGGAGTTTCACAAAATTGATCCTCAACACTGAATCGTCAGCTCCTAGTGGTTACAAGCCATGCATTTGAGCCATGGAGGACCGGTAACTGTGATTCCCCCAAATACTTTAGTGATTGGGCAGGGGCATAAGGAAACCGGTAGACCCTGGATTCAAGTTGCTAAGGGCCTTGAAAATTAATACAAGAGCTTTGAACCTTGCCCAATAATGTATGGGCAGCCAGTGCAAGCTTTTAAACACCAAAGTTATGTGCTAGTGATAGTCTGTCTTCTTCAAGAGTCTAGCTACAGTGTTTTGCACCAGCTGGAGCCTTCAGGCCATGCCCAAGGTTAGATCACATAGGGTACATTGCAATAATAAAGTCTTGAGTTTATCAGTGCATGTTGTTGTCCCTGTCCAAGAACAACAATAGTTGGTGTACCAAAGTTAGCCCTAGTCATTGAAGCCACCTTGGTCTCTGGCAGCAAAAATGGATCCATGACCACCTTTCAGAGGGAGTGCAACCCCATCCAGAACAGGCAACTGGCCAAGTTCCCGGACACAGGAACCACCAACCCACAGTCCCTCTCTCTTTTCTCTTTTTGGTTCCTTGACTGCAGTTGTATGTTCTTTGTGTTGGTTTGCAAATCTAATTTCTTGGCTAAGTCACCTCTTGTGTGTTGATTGGAGGGATTCTGACTAATAATCCTACATCAGTGCCCTCATCTTTTGACCAAATTCCTAGGTACACTAACCCATTAGGGAAGCTGAGTAGGCTGGGAAAGGACACTGGCTGAGTTTCACTCAGTATCTCAGATGGCTCTGAGAGCTGAAGGAACCAGCCATATGACGCATTAAAACCCTGCTGATCCTAAACCCATAGGTGGTAGTAGCTAACCATTTTGTGTGTGTGTGTGTGTGTGTGGTATGCATTTAGCATCAATATATTAACTAAGCAGACACTCCTCTAATCTTATTTACCAAACACCTCACAAGACACCACTTACCCCTTACTCACTGCAAACTGTGGCCATGTGTGTGCATTAGGATAAGGTAGGTGCAAATTTGACTGATATACCATATCCCTCTGTACACAAAATGTCCTTACTTGGAGCATATTATAGTCTATAACAGTAGCAGTAATATAAAAGGATTGTTATGTGAGAAAAAGATGCTAGTAGATTCTTATTATTTCTTCTTATACTTAGAAATTTCATAGGTGAGGTGCCTTTGATATTCCATATGTTCAACAATGGATTCAGGATTTATTTGGCAATTGCATCAGCCGATGCTATAGGAGAAAATAATATGATCTACTTGGAACTAAGGCACTCACCATACGCTGGAACTTATTTAACAGAGAGCAACTGAGAGGGAGAACTACTTAATCAGTCAGTCAGTCAGTCAGTCAAGGTCCATTTCAACTTTATAATAAAAACATGAGCAAATTAAGCACTCACCCCATCATACTGTCCGGACAGAAAGATCTGTTTCCTACCTACTTGTCTGTGCATATTTCTTTTAACCTAGCATCTTACTCTCGTGATATTAGTCAGCAGTGGTTTCATGGCCTAGTGTTTGGATGAAATAGCTCCACTGTGGTTAATAAGATGTAAGTGCCAAACTGAAAGTGACCTGGGGAAGCAGGCTAAGAATTTGTAAAAGAAACTATTTGGGTTTATATATTTTTAGCTATCGTCTTTCCTCCATCTTTATTTATCAGTTTGGCTTACATAGGTTATCTTATTTTATTCTCATGGCCACCTTACAGTGTAAGTTAACCAAGGATGGGTGACTCACACAAGGATAAGTTTCATGGCTATAATAAAGTTTGTAGGAGAACCATTCCTTTGTCTTGGTCAAGATTTTCACAATGTTCTGGACTAAGCTCAGGCTGGTCCATCCCAGGACATATACTTGACTGGCATGGTAATTGGAATTCTGAAAGGGAAAATACTAGCCTGCTTGTATTCAAGAAAGATGCTATAAAAAATAATAATGGGTGCATCATCTAAGCTTAGTCTGAATCCAGGCTCTTATTTTTTTCAGAGTCCCAGGCCAATGAACACAATATTAGCCAAATTCTTGTTATTTAGACAGTATCTTGGCTTGTATGTTGCTTAATTCTGTGGATTCTCTACTTTTATTGGTTTTTTAATTATCTGCCACTCATTGTTAGGTTTTGTGTGTGTGAGAGAGAGAGAGAGAGAAGAGAGAGAGAGAGAGAGAGAGAGAGAGAGAGAGAGAGAGAGAGAGAGAGAGAGAGTCCTTGAGTGGTTCAGTCTTGAAATAGAAAGAGGGTATATAAATATTCTTCATAAATAATAATAAATACATGTGCACCTGAAGTGAGCTGAATTTGGACTAATCTAAGATACTGATTAGCATGTATGAGTAGCTGGATTGGACCAGCTGTCAGAAATGGTTCTGTAAAAGCCATAAATATAATTCTCATCATTTTTTTTTTAGTAAAAGTCAGTGTGAAATGTGTAATGTAGCAATATGCCAAATTTTCACCTGCAAAAAGCTTTGGGTTCAAAGTTTCTGTTTCTCTAGCATGATAACAAGACTTCGGGACATTCTGGTCATCCATGTAATTATTTATTTTATTTTACAAAAGTATTTCTAGAACAAAGTATTTCTATACCACCACACCATGAAATATCAGAAATATCATGTTAAAACATAAAATACAATTTAAAAATAAATAAAAATACAGACAAACTTTAAGGTGACTTCCTGCCTAGTCATTTGAATAAGAGACAGGAAGAAAGTAGATCAAGATCAGGTAGATTGGTAAATTTCTGATTTGCAATAGATCAGCAAGAATTTCTGATTCTCAATAGTATAACAATAGCAAGTACAATAGCAAGTACACTTGATTTTTTAAAAGAAAGCCTCTGCCATGTATGGCCTAATCTCTTATCCCAATATTCCTTTTTCCATCAAATATGAATATTGAATACAGGCGTTGCTGCTGTAGCACCTGCAAGTGCCATGGTGTGTTTAATGTCTTCCCTTTGTGCTCACAAAGGTTCAGAGCCCCTCCTCAATCCATTCCATTACCCACTTCCCAAATACCCAGGATGGCCAATTTCGCTATTCTGAGAGGTCACTCTTTTCTATCTATGCTAACACAAAAGCCAGAAGTGTTTGCCCAAATTCAGATGGCTGCCTCTACAATAAACTTGGCACTGTTTAGTGCTGAGAGCATTACATGCATCCGGATGTTATGAGGTCATTGATTGGGGGAGCCCTGAGGAATGAATGTGCTTCCTGAAAGATCCCCACAAGAGACAGGTTGGCAGTGGTCCTTTGCCTTTCCAGAAAGTGCATGAGATAGCAGCACAATAAAATGTATATGAAATGCACACGGAGATTCATCGATTCTTTTTCTTACAAGGGAGCAGTGTAGATATATATTTTACAACACCTCAATTAAAACTTGCCCGAGTCACCAGAGCCAGATGAATGTGCTGGGATAAAAAAGATCTGGCCTGCAGGCGGTCTGAGGGCCACCCTTGTCCTATACTAGTGGAAACAGCAGCCCATACTTATTGTGACAGATGTGTCTTAGTGGATAGACATGGATGGTCTGTGCAAAATTGTGTTGCGTATGCATGCTGGACTCTCAGCCATCTACGTACTGTGGAAGTCAGACTCAAATTGACAGGAAGAACACTGAGCCACATGTTGTCAGATGGCAACAAAATAATCGGTCCCATTGAGTTCATACGCAATCTCTTCCATTCATCCATAATGTGCGTAAAATTGCACTGGTTCCTCCTTGGCCAGGTACACGTGTCCAAGACACACGTGCTCCATAAGTTGTATGTCACGTTGCAGATGCCTCATGCCTGCCTTCTTTCCTCTGACCTCTTTGCTGTCCTATTTTCATCTGGCCTTCGCTGTTTGGAGATATGTAGGCCAGAGTCAGATGGTACAATGTCGTCCTGCATTTACGTCCATGCAAAATGAAACCCTTAGGAATTAATGATCAGGTATTGAGCTGGTGATCAGCTGGTGATCTGTATCCCACGCAGCAATGCTGCTGGCTTCATTGAACTAGAATGTCCTGTCCTCTAACCACAAAATAGACTGAAATCCTTGTTGTAGGGTAGACAGGTTACTACGTTCTTTGGAGGACCTGGTGACTACGAAAGGAGTCGAGAACGAGGTTCTATTTGTCCTCAGGGCAGTCTTCAGGCTTTTTAACTCACCTGGGTGAGTTTAAACCACAAATCAAGGAACAGGGCATATTTCAGTACATAGTTCAGGAATTTCTGATCAGAACCACCACAAGCCCTTTCATGTCACACTCCACTCCTGGTTTCCCCCAAGCATTCTTTTCAGCAATCTAATTTGGGGGTAGAAAAAGCTTCTTAGTCGTTGCTATTATTGGATAACTGGGAGCCAGAAGCCCTCCAACTCAAAATCACCCAGAGATCTACCAGCAGACCCTGATCTACCTGCTGCTCACCACTGTCTTGGGACATACTCACCCAGAAGCTTTCTGTTCTCCTAGTTGGACACTGTCTGGCTCAGCTAGGCATATAGGAGGGAAGAGGAAATACATCATAAATTCGCCATGAAGAACCTACAGTGTAGACTGCAAATCCTCAGCTGGTCCTATAATAATCCCTGTTAAGGACCAGTGGGATACCAGCATAGTATATTTCCCTGTGCATCTGGACTACTAAATTGGAGAAGCTGTCTCACAGAAGACCCTACAAAAGAAATGAGACATGCTCAGACCTAACAGACAGCAGGGCATGTGTGCTGAACATATGACTGAGATTTGGACATTATTTCATGAGCTGCTGAGGTGTGAAGGAGAATTGAGAGACCCATAGGCCAATCCCAATTTCACATGTGCTTACTTAATTCCAGTTGCATTGCATCATGAGCTGGGAAAAGATGCAGAAGTAGAGAGAATAATGCTTTACTCTACCTTTTGGTTGTTGTTGTTGTTGTTGTTGTCCAGATTGTAAGAACAAGGTGTTTTTGAATACTAAGAAATTGCAAGCTTGTCAGGCTGCTGGAGCTTCTTTTACTCTGAAACACGTCAAACTACAATAAAATGTTTTGCATCAATGCGCATCAGAACCTGATCTACTTTTTGTTTCATTCATCTGACATGCTTTTTTACCCTTTTTTCTGGTGTGAAGAGAAGCACACTGGCTTTGTTTTTTTAAAGGTTTCTCTCTCTCTCTCTCTCTCTCTCTCTCTCTCTTTCTCTCTCTCTCTCTCTTTGCAGTGTTCTGTATCTTTTATTGGACTTTGATGGCATTTTATTGTTTGGTTTTCAATCTGCTTTATGAGCCACTTTGGAAGTCCCATGGATAGAACAGGACGGCAGGGTAAAGAAAGACAGACAGACAGATAAGCAGTTTATTGCCTTACTAAATGGATCGGGCCCCAATGTTTCCCATTCAGTACGCCATAAACTGGGAAAGTGGAAGCTCTTATTCCCACATTTGTCCTTCCCATTTTATACAAAGACACATTGTTCATTCTGTTCCTTCTCATTCACCTTTAATATGCTTGGCTTTCGGCAGTATCTCCTGCAAGAATCTTTGATATGGTGGTGACAAATGCAACTCCTTCTGTGATTCACGTTCTGATAATTATATGATTTGTTTGTGCTCAGCTAGGTCACCTGTCAATGAGGCATCATTGGTAAATGGAATGGATTCTCTTCCCTCTTCCTATATCAATCAGCAAGCTAATGAGATTTGTGTCTATGAGAGAACCCTGGAGGCACTATGCAAAATCAATGGGAAGCAAACACAATTTTAAAGGCTAAATGAAATAAACAAACTTTCAGTTTAGCATTTAAAGGTGATGATGGGCCAAATTCAATTATCTGCTTCCTAGTTTCTTGCCAAGTGTGTGTGTGTGTGTGTGTGTGTGTGTGTGTGTGTGTGTGTGGCCTTGTGTAGCACTGTAGCTAATGCATAAAGTTATTAACGCACAAATCAGCAATGAGATACAGTAAGTTTATTCATGTAATATAACATCAACACACAACCTTTCTCCATTTTACAGCCATTTGGTGCACCATTGCTCAGGAGTAGAGCACATGCTTTGCAAGCAAAAGGTATATGGTTCAACCTCAGACATTTTTAGGTAGGGCTGGTAAAGACTCTGCAAATTTGGGGAGTCACTCTAAGTCAGTGTGGGCAATATCAATGGTCCTGTTTTGCTTCACTTACTTCAAAAATGTGGTAAGACTGCATTTTGCTGCTTTTTGAGGTCCTCCTCATTCTGCTGGATGAGGCCCTGGCCTTCTGCCCTAGTATTCTGCCCCGAGGGCATCACTGTGTTAACCTGACATGCATCACAGTGAACAACAGGAGCTGTAAATGAAGGTGCCAAAATAGCTAGGTTGCTGTAGCATCCCACTAGCAAGAGCAAGGAAAAGACTCCCAACTTCCATCAGCCCCAGCCAACATGGTCAATAGGCCAAGAACACCTGCAGGGTCACAGGTTTCCCATTCCTGAGTTTTTGCCTTCCCTCTCTTTCTGAAGAGAATTTCTGCAGCAGCTGTCAGTCCCCCTGCAGTTGCAAAAGTGAGGGGAATGATATACTGCTCCCAGTAGATCCTGGAACTGGAATGAGGAACCTCTGTCCTTCCAGATGTTGCTGGACTCCAACTTCCATCAACCACAGACAGTAGCTTCAATGCTCATGGAACATGAGAGCTGTACTCCAACAACCTCTAGAGGATCACAACTTTCCCATCCCTAACTTAAAGAGCTGATTGCAAGACAACTGATTTTCCATTTGACAGCTGCAGTGTCATGTGAAAACCCTTAGCTAGAAAAGATTGTAGTTCCTTCTCTTGGGCCTTTATTCTTCATATTCTGGGCATGTTGTGGATCTCATACTTCTACTCTTCAGCGCTGAAAACCTGGAGATTTTAATATGATGCTGGCAGCATGGAAGGTGCCAGAAAGCAATTATATATGTAGGCATTCCATGCAGCCACTTCCCCAAGTTGGAAAGTTTTCCACCATGTGTTTGTCTGCAGACACTGATCTGGCAGCCTTTGCACGATCATCATCATGTTTAAACCATCCATCAGTCTACAAAGAGGAAGAGATGATGCTCATAACTCTTTAATGACTTGTTGAGCTGATAAAACTCACAGCATATGAGAGCTTTTTCTCCAATGATAACTACTTCCTGCCAGTGGCGTAGCGTGGGTTGTCAGCACCCGGGGCAAGGCAAGTAATTTGCGCCCCCTAACCCGTGGATTTGCGCCCCCTAACCCATGGATTTGTGCCCCCTAACCCGTGGATTTGCGCCCCCTAACCCCCAGATGTTGCACCCGGTGCGGCCGGGCCCCCCCTGCACCCCCCACGCTACGCCACTGCTTCCTGCATATTATGCTCTAGTGGCTACATGACTGAGCTGTGTGATCCAAGCCCCATTCACACTATACTTTTAAACCAGCATCATACCACTTTAAATAGCCATGGCACACCCCCCCCCCCCGAATCCTGTAGTTTGTTAGTTTGTTAAAGACACTAAGAGTAGTTAGGAGACTCCAGTTCCCTTCACAGAGCTAAAATCTGCAGAGTTCTCTAGGAAGAGGGATTAATTGTTAAACCACTCAGGAAACTGTAGTTCAGTGAGGGGTTTTCCCAACAACTCTCAACACCTGTAACAAACTGAAGCTCCCAGAATTCTTTGATAGAAGCCATAAAGTGGTATCAAACTGCCTTAAATATATAGTACAAATGGAGCCCCTGTTTAAATCTCACCTCCACCACTAAATTGCTGTTCTTTCAGCTTCCCCTCGCTACCCGACCTGTAATTTAAGTTTGATAATAGTACTCCTCCACAACTTACAGGCTTGCTGTAAGGATTGCTATGATAACCTTTGTACTGTAAAGTATTTTGGGTATTTATAAAATGTTACACGGTGTGAAATGGAAAGAAACAATACAATGGAGATTTCAAACAATCATGTTATCATGTGAAAATAACTCCAGGCTTGGAAAAAATTATATGATAGTGTAAGACTGGCCAAAAGTCTACTCTTCCTCTAGCTTAAATAACATAGTTTTCCTGAGGGCATCTAGTGTACCAGGTGCTTATTAACATTTCAGCAGTATTTCTCAATCCAATGTGATTAAGGAAGAATGATGCCAGAACTACCTATCTGAATTCTGTTGTTAAAGCATGGCTTTTAAGTAAACTTTAGCGATTAAAAGTCTGCATCAGGGATGGGCTACCTATGACCCTCAATATTTTGTTAGACTACAGATCCTGTTATTCCTGAGCTTGCTGGCTGGGGCTGATGGGAGTTGGAGACCAACAACACTGGGTGGGTAGGGAGCATAAGTTCTGCATTTCCTGATGGAGGAAGCCATAGAAGTTACTTCGGGAAAGCTTCTCACAGTTAAAAGATAAAAGTGGGTCCATGGATCAACATATCTATCAGATATACCTATGAGATAGCATCTTTCTGCTTTATCATTTTAGTCCCCAAAAATTGTTTATCAAGGTACTTTTACGAATGAGATTTTTAAAATGCGGATTGTACAAAACAAAAAACACAAAAGCAACACTCAATAAATTACAATTTAACATTTTTAAAATGACACAAGCAAAGAGCAGCCCAAAAAACCCTAATATAATCTCAAAGGAGGAAATATGAAACCTTAAAACCAACATATTAAGAATCCCATACTAAAAGCGCTTTGATACAGAAATGTCTTTAGAAGATGTCTGAAGAAGATGAAAAGTGAGGGAACCTTAATGAACTCTGAATGAAGGATTTTCCATTACTTTGGCATCACCACCAAAAAGGCCCTGCCTCTTAACCTCATCCATCTAACTTCATGTATCAATGGGACTTCTGGGTTTCTGAACTTAAGCAAGTTCCAATAGGGACAAGTAGTCCTAAAGGAACTTACATCCTAAACCACCACCTGATTAAAAATGTATTTTTTTATGCTTTTTGCTGGCTGAGAGAATGGTTTTTATGCTTTTTGCTGGCTGAGAGAATGGTTGCTTCTTGAAAACACTGATGTGCTGGATCTAGAAGGTTTTAACAACGTATTTGGGTGGCATGCATATTTGTGGTATGATAAGGTCAAAGCACATAAAGCGTTTAAAAATCATATTGTCAGAAAAGCACTGTTTAACGTCTGGATAAGATATAAGGACTTGCTTGAAAATAAAACTCCAAGGTGGTTGTCACCAATGGAAGCGAAGGCTCAGAAAAAGCTCAATATGGAGGCCAAATGGCCGAAATATTGGGAAATTCTGGAACAAGAGGGAGATAGATTAAAACTACAGAGTTTTGAAAAACTAAAAAATAGAGTGCGGGATTGGTTCCATTATTATCAAATAATGGAGGCATATAATCTGGACAAAAAAAAATGGCTTCCAGGTGGAAAAATCAAAATTGGAAATAGAGCTGTTAGATCCCAAAAGTAAGAATTTGTCAAGAATGTATAACTTGCTGTTGAAATGGAACACTCAGGATGAAACGGTGAAATCAGTTATGATTAAATGGGCACAAGATGTTGGACATAATATTATGATGGCTGACTGAGAACAGTTATGGACCACAGGTATGAAATTTACGGCATGTAATGCCTTAAGAGAGAATATAATGAAAATGATTTACAGGTGGTACATGACACCAGTCAAGCTTGCAAAAATTTACCATTTGCCCAATAATAAATGTTGGAAATGTAAAGAGACTGAAGGTACATTCTTTCACCTTTGGTGGACATGCCCAAGGATTAAGACTTTCTGGGAAATGATCTACAATGAAATGAAAAAGGTATTTAAATATACTTTTCTGAAGAAACCAGAGGCCTTTCTCCTGGGCATGGTTGGCCAATTGGTGCCAAAGAAGGATAGAACTTTCTTTATGTATGCTACAACAGCAGCAAGAATACTTATTGCAAAGTACTGGAAGACACAAGATCTACCCACCCGGGAAGAATGGCAGATGAAGGTGATGGACTACATGGAACTGGCAGAAATGACTGGCAGAATCCGAGACCAGGGAGAAGAGTCGGTGGAAGAAGATTGGAAGAAATTTAAAGTTTATTTACTGAAACATTGTAAAATTAAGGAATGTTAGAAGGAGGCTGGAATGTAGTTATGTGGCTTTAGCAGAAATATTATAAAGGACTAAGTAAAAATAGACTGTTAATGGATGAAAGGAGGAAAGGTAAAGTTACATTATATTAAGATAAATTATAGGATAAAAATTGGGAAGGATGGAAAGGATTTGTTGAAATAGCTAACCGAACTAGAATACAAAAAAGGGAGGTGTGAGGAGGTCAAGGAAACAAGCAAATGAAAGATAAGTTATGGGAAGGTTTGTTGTGTTTTTTTGTTTGTTTGTTTGTTTTGTATAAATTGTTTCTATTTTTCTATTTTTCTGTTTTTTTACAAGTTTGTGTTTAACTTGGTGTGTTTTCTTTTTCTTTTTGTAACCTTTAAAACCTTAATAAATATTATTTTTTAAAAAAAATGTATTATGGAGTTGTATAATAAAACTATCAAAGCATCATAAAACTACAAAATCATAAAATACAAAACTAAAATGACAAAAACAGGATGTAATTACTTGTCTGAGAATGCTTGGCAGAGTCAAACATGTTTTCAGCAGGCAATGAAATATCAACATTGTTGGTGCCTGTCTGATTTCAATAGCGACAGTGTCCCATATTAGTGGTGCCACTATGCTAAAAGCCTTGATTTACCCAGAAACTAAACAAACTATGTGATAACTGTAGGACACTCGGGAAGGTATCTCCAGATGATGGCAGTGGTGTGGCCAGGGTATAAGGGGCAATGAGGTAACCTGCTCCCAGAGCTTTATACACTAACAGCAATCCTTTGATTTTAGCTCAGTGGTATACTGGCAGTCAGCACAGAGCTTTCAGCACTTGTGTAATTTGCTGATGCAGAGCTGTCTGGGCCAAAAGATGGCCTGCAGAATTCTATATTAGCTGCAATTTCTGAACAAATCTCAAGGGTCGCCTTCACCAACTTCTCTATACTAGAGCCAACCGCCATGTTCTTATCCTGGAATCATCCCTTACGCCAGATGAATTGCTGGTAAGTAAAAGGCCTTCATTAACCCAGGAATCCTGTCTTCACTTTAAATTTATTTCTGCTTCTAGTTATCACTTTACATATGTAAACAATCAAGGCTCAAGGAGGCAGGAAGTTGTTATGGGAGAACCAGTGAGGTAAACATGCCTTATTGGTGTATGAGAACAACAGCCAAAAATACATCCCGAGACATTCCTGTGATTAACCAGGAATTTATTTATTTCACAGATCTCAAAGGATCCAGAACAAAACTTTGGCACTTGTACTATCAAACAAATAAAAGCATGCCTGTGGGTGTCTGCTTGGTTCCAACTAGACCTTGGATCTTTCCTGGTCCTGATTGGATTCTTGTACCTGTGAGACAAAGATGCAACCCAAGAAGGTTTTATAGGAGTAAGACTATGAGACTTGCTTCTGAGTTAGCATGCATACGATTGGCATGTAAGACGCAACATATCCCTGGTTAGTTGCCTTATCCCATGATCTCTAGGTATGAACAAATGGCAAACCTAGTAATCATGTCTCAGCACCCTAAACAAACCATAGTTTCCAGAACCCAACACCTCATAGTCCATCATTTCCCAATTCTTCCCTCTCCCCATTCAAGAAATAACCACTCTCTCATCCTTACTTTTGCCAGCCTCTCCTAAATGCCCTTGAATAAAGTTGCCTCCTTGGTGTGCTGTTTTTATGTCTTATTTATTTTAGCTGTGGTTTCTGGTGGTGGTGTGGGTGGGTGTGGGTGAAGATAATCTTGCATACCTGGTAGGCAGTAGCTATTCACTGCATGAGATTATAACACTGCAATACACACTTCTTTTTCTTTGGCATCACTCGTAGCCAAGTAAGATTGTCTTCCATAAACACAGTTTTAACAGTGAGTCTGTGCAGGCCAATTCTGGATCACATGTCCTTACACAGTGGGGACATAGGTTTCCGTGTGGGAGTTGATCACAGTGTGGATTTGCCAAGCGTGCCTTCCTCTTAGCATGTTTCTCCCTTGCGTCCTAAGTTTGAGTGTCTTCAAAGCCCATGACACCTTTGGTAAAGTGCTTGCAGGGCAGTGTTTCCCAGTTGGTGGTGTTTATACCACATTTTTTTAGATTTGCCTTGAGAGAGTCTTTAAACCTCTTTTGTTGACCACTTTGATTATTACGCTTTCCATTTTTAAGTTCGGAATAGAATAGTTGCTTTGGAAAACGATAATCAGGCATCTGCACAACATGACCAGTCCAACGAAGTTGATGTGGAAGCATCATTGCTTCGACACTGGTGATCTTTGCTTCTTCCAGTACACTGGCATTAGTTCGTCTGTCTTCCCAAGTGATGTGTAAAAAATTTCAGAGACACTGTTGATGCAATACACACACACCATGCTGGGCTGGGGAAAGTTTGAACTGACTGGAAGTGTCCTTCCACCCAGCCCTGCTAATTTCTGCCTGCAGAGTGATGATAGTGTCACTCCACCAATATGAAACTCTCCATTTTGCCTATCAAGCAGGCAGACAAAAGTGCCACTGGCAAGACTACCACCACAGGAAACTTGCAGAAAGCCCCCCAAAATGGGACCTTTGGGGAGAGGAGCTGAACTAGCCCACAATCTGATGAATCCTGAGCCTATCTATCCCTATAATATTGTGTCTTGCAGGCCTGATCACTGTACTAGCCCCAGGCCTGAGTAGCAATTCCTGCCCCCGCTCCCCGCCGAAAAAAATATTCCACTCTGGCCAGCATGAGCGGCAGGGTTGTGGATATGGTGGTGGCAACATTGTACCATCAGGGACAGACTTTGGTCTTTCAAATTTCAACAGCGCCCTCTGCAAGGCCAAAATTTAGTGCCCCCTGCTTCTTACCTTCTACTCTGTGTGCCCTATGTCAGTTACAACAGCCTGTGGCGCTCCCCTCGGCTCGGTGCCCTGTGTTGGGAAACTGGTTGCCCTAAATATTCCTCTGGTAGCATTCAGTCTCATTGCTCCTTGGCCAGGACTTGAATCACTGCCTTAGAAATTGGCAGACATAGGTGTGTGTAAGTTTGCAGAGCATCCAGCATGACATTAGCAACTTCAACAGTGAAAAATCAAGGATGAAACATCACACAATGTTATTTTATCATCATTTTAGATGAAGGCTAATTTGACAGCACAGCTGACACTAGCAATAATCCTGTTTATTAAGGTTCATATTCCCAGTTCCCAACAAGATTTCCATCAGGCATTCCTTTTCATTTCACGAATTCTGCACCAAATCTCTAGGCAGCACAGAAGAATACGCCCTGACAATTCTCGATGAAGGGTCATTCAGTTCTAAATAAAGGTTGTTTTCCCTGAACATGGCCATTTATTTATTTTTGGGTATTCTGCTCCACTACATTTTGCTCAGTTTCATCTTGGCAAATGGTTCTTCTGTTCCTCAGCTAGTTAGTTACACTTGTCTGGCAGGCCTATCCTAAGCCATTTCCCAGCATAAACACATCACATGCAAGCAGGTGTGGGATTATTATTTTTTGATGTTTTTACTTCTGTCCATCTATACTCCTTGTAATTCCCCCCCCCCCCCGCCTCAAATTTTGAACAACCCAGTGGTTTTCAAACTGGAGGATGGTTTGAGGGAAAGCACATCAAACAAGATCATTTCTCAAGAACCTACAGGTTACCAGTGGGTTGTGGCTAATGTGAAGGGTACTCAGCTTCAAACACCAGCCGTGGAACCACACTGGAGCCAGAGTAGGCATTTATACCGCCTACATTTGAATGGCGCAACAGTGATGTTCAATAGTCTTTAGGCCTCTGCCCTGTGTAAACTGATTGTGCCATAAGGATGAGTCTATCAGTGTATTCCATTTGAGGTCATTTTCATGTATTTTCACCCACAGTTTTGTTCCATCCCATTCATGCAGTAATCATTGTTTTTAATTTGGATTAATTACTACTGCTACTAATAATATTTCTTTTTTTTTATAATAATTTTTATTCGTTTTTCAGACAGATAATAAAAACAATATAGAACAATATAGCTTCAAAATCATCATTTCATACCCTTCTTTCTTTTGACTTCCCCATACCTCCCCATCCCTGCATCCTTGTTTAATGGTTCTTTAGCAACCCTTAGGTCCATTGTCTTAATTCCCTTTCATAAAGTTTCCTTTAGTTTTTTTAATTACTGCTGCAATTCTTTACCTCTTACCCCCTGACATCTTAACATTCCTCAATTTTACAATTGTTTTTAAGATATATTTTAAATTTCTTCCAGTCCTCTTCCACTGTCTCTTTCCCCTGGTCACGGATTCTGCCCGTCATCTCGGCCAGTCCCATAAAGTCGATCACCTTTGTTTGCCATTCTTCCAGAGTAGGTAGTTCTTGCATCTTCCAATACTTTGCCAGTAGAATTCTTGCTGCTGTAGTGGCATACATAAAGAAAATCCTGTCCTTCCTTAACACCACTTGGCCAACCATGCCCAAGAGAAAAGCCTCTGGTTTCTTAGGAAAAGTCCACTTAAGGACCTTCTTAATTTCATTATAGATCATTTCCCAGAAAGCTTTAACCTTTGGGCAGGTCCACCAAAGGTGGTAGAAGGTGCCTTCAGTCTCATTACATTTCCAACACTTATTATTAGGCAAGTGGTAAATTTTTGCAAGCTTGACTGGGGTCATGTACCACCGATAGATCATTTTCATAATATTTTCTTTTAAAGCATTACATGCAGTAAATTTGATACCGGTGGTCCATAACTGTTCCCAGTCGGCAAACATAATATCATGACCAATATCTTGTGCCCATTTAATCATTGCTGATTTCACCGTTTCATCCTGTGTATTCCATTTCAACAGCAAGTTATACATTTTTGATAAGTTCTTAGTATTGGGTTCCAACAATTCTGTTTCTAGTTTTGACCTCTCTTTCTGAAATCCTATTTTCCTGTCCTGTTTAAATGTCTCATTTATCTGATGATAGTGCAACCAATCTCGAACCTTAGACTTTAGTTTCTCATAACTCTGAAGTTTCACCCTTTCACCATCATATTCTAGAATCTCATGATATTTTGGCAATTTAGAGTCCATATTAAGCTTTTTTACTTCCCTAGCTTCCATTGGTGACACCCACCTAGGGGTTTTACTTTCCAGCAGATCTTTATATCTAATCCAAACATTATACAATGCTTTCCTTACAATATGGTTTTTAAAACTTTTATACACCTTTACCTTGTCGTACCATAAGTATGCATGCCAACCAAAGCTATTGTCATACCCTTCCAGGTCCAAAATGTCAGTGTTCTCAAGAAGTAGCCAGTGTTTCAACCAGCAGAAAGCTGCCGATTCATAATAAAGTCTTAAGTCCGGCAGGGCAAACCCCCCTCTATCCTTTGCATCAGTTAAAATCTTAAATTTAATTCTGGGCTTTTTGCCCTGCCAGACAAATTTTGATATGTCTGTCTGCCACTTCTTGAAACAGTCCATCTTGTCCAAAATCTGCAACGTCTGGAATAAAAACAGCATTCTAGGCAATACATTCATCTTAATAGCAGCAATTCGGCCTAACAAGGAAAGTTTCAACCTTGACCATATTTCCAGATCCTTCTTTACCTCTGACCAACTTTTTTCATAATTATCCTTAAATAGGTTCACATTCTTGGATGTTAAGTTTAACCCCAGGTATTTTACCCTTTTTGTTATTTCCAAGCCTGTTTCATTCTGAAAACTCTCTCTTTCTTCCATTGTTAATTTTTTTTCCAATACTTTCGTTTTTTGTTTGTTCAATTTGAAACCTGCTACTCGACCAAATATTTCAATTAATTCTAATACTCTTTTAGTACTAGTGTCTGGCTGTTGCAAGGTCAATACTAGATCATCTGCAAATGCTCTTAATTTGTAATGTCTAACTCCGACCTGAACTCCTTTAACCAACTGGTCCTCTCTAATCATGTTTAACAAAACCTCCAGGACTGATATAAAAAGCAAAGGGGATATTGGGCATACTAATAATATTTCTAAATTGTCCTTCAGCTGAGGTTTTCAGGGCGGTGTTTAAAAAGTTATAAAACACAGAATAAAATAAACATTAAAGCTGCAACATTATGCACCCACAAATTTATAACAAAATAGCAACATTTATCTCATCATAACAATGTGGATGTGTTTTGAAAAATATGTACTTCTAAACATAGCCTCCCCTCTCAAATTATGCATTTTTAAAAGTATTTTGATATGTGCTTTGAACGAAGCGCTGCATCTGGACATTTAAGAGCAACCAAAGCAGGAGGATAACTAACTTCCAGTTCATATTCTAACTAACTAACTTCCAGGCCAGTTCATATTGGAATCTGCAAAGATCAAATTCCACAAGCATCCCTATTGTGCAACTGAGAATTCTCTCTAACATGCACTTGGCAGAGGTTCCTTACATGCTATATTAAATGTGTGCTTTGGAGTTGCAATTTTAAAACAACAACAACCAGGAGCCATGGACAGAGGCGAGACCATTTCAGATCAGGACCCTGGAGAGAGTGGAAGGGGCTTAGCCCTTACTCTCTGGTTTTGGTCCCAATGTAAATTGCCCAACCCCCAAGTTGCTCTTCAGGTCCAATAAAAGGCAATTTCTAGGGAGTGGGTGCTTCCAATCTCCTCTTTGTGGATGCACCAAAGAAGGTGAAGGAATCTCCTGAATCTGATACTTGCTTTTTGCTCAATTTAATTCACACCAGTGGGGATGGTGTGACAAGCATATGTCATCAGACATATCACCCCGCTACCCTTTATGTGACATGTCCTTCTGTTCCAGGAAACAACTGTCTGCCTGGATACCACCCCTAATTTCATCCCATGATTTTCCAGGTGAATAAGGTTGCAAACTGATTTTTTTCCCTGGAAGAAATTAACATGGAATTGAGCACTAAAAGTTCCACTACATTCCACTGGATTTTCAGAAGTGGCTTTTATTTCGTGTGAAGGATCACATAAATCAGAATGAAGCCATTGTCAGACCTCAGCCACCAGACAACTTACTGCATTACAGCCCTTCAGATCTTGACAAGACGGCTTCAGAGGATAGGGCATGAGAACTGAGGCCTTCCTAGATAATCCAAGGCTGCCACATTATGACAGCACATTGGCCTACCAAGGAAACAATTTCCATAACAAGTATAATTGATCATTCACCGCTAAATTTGTCTGCTGGAATCGCAAGAGCTTCATTGCATAGAGATAATGGATTAAGAATGATGTAACCAGACAGAGTGCCTAGAGTAAATTCAGGATGGCCATTTTTATAGTTTTTATAAACACACACTGAGTGCCTGTAAAATATCACTTTGCCTCTGTCCCTTAATGATAAATATAAAATAGGACAAGCAGACAAAAGAATGATACTTTTTTCTATGTGCCATTGTCTTCTCAATGCATTTTAAAAAATAAATCCTTTCTTTTCTTTTTTACTCTCTATGCCAGTTGAATTCCTCAGCAGTTCCCTTAATAACAATTGTAGGAAACGCTCTCATTTTCTCAATGCATGTGGCCAGTCAGGCATCAAGGATGCAAATCCTCATTTATTGCCCTCATCAGTCTGCTGCTGCAAATGTTTTGCTGTAGTGAACCAAGAATGAGTTGCAGTCACAGCATAGGTAAATTACGGCATGATTCAAAAGCCCTGTAAAATCCATTATAAAAGCACCATTAACTTCAGTGACAGGACAAATTTTTAGCCAAGACTCAGTGGGATTTAGCCATGTAACCAGTTTTCAGAGCTCAAAGATCAACAATGGCTGAAGTGAAATCTTTCCATGAGGGCTGTGAATTGTTTGCTGTTTCAGAAGGGATTCAAAATACTGTGCATATGTGTAGAAATGGCAGCCAAATAGCTACTAGGTCAAGTTCAAAGTGCTGCTTTTGGTGCATAAAGCTCTGTACAGCTTTGGACCAGGATACCTGAAAGATTGTTTCACCCCTTGTATACTGAATTGATTACTGTACTCTGCAGGTGAGGGACTCCTGGAGATGCCATCTTATTAGGTAGTCCAAGCCTTTAGTTTTTTGTAGCATCTGCCCTTTGAAATCCCCTCCCCTTGAATGCTAGACAGGTGCCATCTTTGTTGTCTTTTCGGCACCTACAAAATATCTTCCTCTTTCAACAAGTCTTTTAAGTTGTGGTCTGTCCCAGTCTGCATCAGCAATAGAAACTTTGTTAAGATGTTTTAATGACATTTTTATTGTTTTGTCCCTTCTTGTTTTCCACCCTAAACTCCTGTAGGAAGAAAGGCAAGCTATCAACGTAAGAAACAAACAGGCATTTTCTCTTTCTGCTAGACCTGGCAGGGCTGCAAAGAAATATAAGCCAGCCTCAGGTATTCTCCTCATGTGTAAAACCAAAATAATAATTAAAAAAATCTGAGTGGGGAAAGCAGGGGTGAGTGTGCTAAGCTCTAACCCCCCCCCCATCACCTCTTGCTATCTAAGTCTCCCTCCATGAGTTAGAGGGGAACTTCTGAAGCGGGGAGCCTTCCATACTTGGGGAGGCTCCCCACATGATTTAAAACTCAGGAAACTTGCGGGGCAGAGTTGAGCATACTCCTCTGACTTTGCCTACTCAGCTGCAGAGAACCTCTAAAGAAGAAGACTATAGACCTAACCGGAAGGGATCTTGGACCAACCACCGACTGAGAAGAAGAAGAAGAAGAAGAAGAAGAAGAAGAAGAAGAAGAAGAAGAAGAAGAATAGTAGTAGTAGTAGTTTGGATTTGATACTCCTGAAGGAGTCTCAAAGCGGCTAACATTCTCCTTTCCTTTCCTCCCCCACATCAAACACTCTGTGAGGTGAGTGGGTCTGAGAGACTTCAGAGAAGTGTGACTAGCCCAAGGTCACCCAGCAACTGCATGTGGAGGAGCGGAGATGCAAACCCCGTTCACCAGATTACGAGTCTACCGCTCTTAACCACTACATCACACTGGCTGACTGACTGAGTGCAGGAATCTTGCAACTACAGCATCATCCCTGACAGTTGGCCATCCAACAACGTTCAATAAAGCATAAGGTTATGTTCACATTACACACACAGCTTCATTGCGGTCCATAGACCCAAAATACACAGTACAACCATGGTATCTATCAATGGTTATTAAGGTATAAGAGCAGCCTTGCTAGCCAACCGAGGAGTTTTGTTCACATTCCTACCTTGGAGCTCAGTGAAGTTGTTTTCCCCCTCAATGGGTTTCACACCAGTTTCCCCTCAGCTGTTCACACCCACAGCTTAATTAGTGTCAGATCTGTTTCTGTTTGTGTACGGACCACAGGGTGTTGACAGGCAGGGATGTCTTTACCCTATGCAAAAGTGTTCACACTTTGACTGGAGACAAATTGGGAATGGCTTAAGAACTCCATTCGTTGTGAAGCTGGTTTGAGAAACGACACATCTGTCAGTAGCATCTCACAACAAAGTATGGAGTAGAAATGAAGTTTGGATAAAGGGTAAAGGGGACCCCTGACCATTAGGTCCAGTCGTGACCGACTCTGGGGTTGCGGCGCTCGTCTCGCTTTATTGGCCGAGGGAGCCGGCGTACAGCTTCCGGGTCATGTGGCCAGCATGACTAAGCCGCTTCTGGAGAACCAGAGCAGTGCACGGAAACGCCATTTACCTTCCTGCCAGAGCGGTACCTATTTATCTACTTGCACTTTGCCGTGCTTTCGAACTGCTAGGTTGGCAGGAGCAGGGACCGAGCAATGGGAGCTCACCCCGTCACAGGGATTCGAACCGCTGACCTTCTGATCAGCAAGCCCTGTGGTTTAACCCACAGCACCACCCGCGTCCCGCAGTTTGGATAGCATTGCTTAAACATAGATTAAAACCCCAGCACTGGGAATGGAGTGAGGGCACACCACGTGCGAATGCGAATGCAGCCTGAGTTTGCTCCATCTTCTGTATCAGAGCCCTCTCGATATTTAAAGACGGCTGTCATGTTTCCCCTTAATCTCCTCCATAGCCATACACCATTCTTACAACTGCTCCTCATAGGACTTGGTTTCTAGCTAACCTCCTCTGGACATGCTCTAGTTTGTCAATGTCCCTCTTAAAGTGTGGCATCTGTAACAAATTGAATCAGAGCAAATTTGAAACAGACTGGGATGCTTCCAAACACTACATATATGCAACCATGCCAGCAGACATGAAAAATAAAGGCCTTCATTGTGGTGACCCCACAATGACGACATTCTCATCGTATTGGGTCCTTATAGCCCTTTCTTTGTATGCCTTCAGGTTCATGCCTTTATTTTCCAGATAAGTGCTGTGATCCTCTTGATTTGTACTTGCATTTAAGTTTTCTTAACATATCTAAATGGTGTTTTACTGGTTTTATGACTAGCTAGTTTTACATCTTATGTCGGTTGATTGTCATGATTTAATATTGTTGTTCTTATGGTTTTCCTAATTGATTTGTATAACCACTGTGAAAGCAAATCAGGGTGAATTCAGGATAAAGGCTGATTGTCATGCAACCTTCTGAAAACAAATAAGAATGCATGTTCAACAAAGACTGAATATAGTTTAACCCTTGCGTTAGTTTTGTACAAGCAAATCAGGATGAATATTCAATAAACAGGTCACCTAGAGGAGCTCTAGAATCATTTTGCTATAGGCAATAGCATTGTTCAAATGTTAAGTCCTTTAATCACTGGAAGTTTGCAGTGGGATATTAAAGCACTTGAGTTGACATGAGAGATCTGAATCTTCAAGAGGCCTAGAATTTTGCAAAAACTTTCTTTTTGGAGCAGGGTATTCCTGCCCACCTAGCAGTTCAAAAGCACGTCAAAGTGCAAGTAGATAAATGGGTACCACTCTGGCGGGAAGGTAAACGGCATTTCCGTGCGCTCCTCTGGTTCGCCAGAAGCGGCTTAGTCATGCTGGCCACATGACCCGGAAGCTGTACGCCAGCTCCCTCGGCCAATAAAGCGAGATGAGCACCACAACCCCAGAGTCCATCATGACTGGACCTAATGGTCAGGGGTCCCTTTACCTTTTATTTCTCATTTACTCGTGCTCTTTAATTTAAAGTATTACTTTGGAGGATAGCTGGGAAGATTGTAAACATATATATACATATATAGTATATTCTAATGTCCAGGTCAAACTGTACCTTTCTCAATTTATGTTATTCTCTGGTTTGGGTTCGATATACGAATTACTCTGAATAAATCATCATATAGCATACTGATTTTATAGTGTAATTGGGTGTGTCTAAGTGCATTCCATTTTATGACTTGCTTAAGGGTATATTTTGGGAGAAAAACATTATGTTTCATTCCATGCCAGGGAAAAAAAGGCATGAAAAGCAGCATAAAAGTTTTTAAGTTTACAAGTTCTGTTTCTGGAATAATTTGAAAGACAAATCTGTTTACTTTCTCAACCACGGACCCCTTTTTTCCAGCATAAACTTTGAATCTGGATCCATACTCATTTTTCACTTAAAATGCAGCAGGCGCACATGCCAGAAGATGACTAATGGGAAAACAGATAATAAACATACACAGATATCTCTTGTGTTCAAAGCTTCATTCTTATTGCATCCATGTCCTCATATATGATTAGAAGTCACTATAAGAGCTTTCCAGATTGATTTCCACCCATTGCTTTTGAAGGCCTCTTGTCAGCCCCCTCCAGAAGAATGTTGCAGTGTTCTTCTTCCAGGATGTGATTTAAATATGATGCTCAAGGTATGCTCGTGGGAATCATGGGAGGGGCTCAGCTGGTGGCTGAGCTCATATTGTGATGATGGTTCTCTCCCTGTTAAAATATAAATCCTGGAATGCACAAAATGATAATAGTCTATATATATTTTATATCTTGAGCAGGACGCGGGTGGCGCTGTGGGTCAAACCACAGAGGCCAGGACTTGCCGATCAGAAGGTTGGCACTTTGAATCCCCGTGATGGGGTGAGCTCCCATTGCTCAGTCCCTGCTCCTGCCCACCTAGCAGTTCGAAAGCATGTCAAAGTACAATTAGATAAATAGGTACCGCTCCTGTGGGAAGGTAAACGGCATTTCCATGCGCTGCTCTGGTTCGCCAGAAGCGGCTTAGTCATGCTGGCCACATGACCCGGAAGCTGTACGCTGGCTCCCTCGGCCAATAAAGTGAGATGAGTGCCGCAACCCCAGAGTCGGTCATGACTGGACCTAATGGTCAGCGGTCCCTTTACCTTTACCTATTTTATATGTTATATATGTTATATAAAATGCCATGGGGGGATAACAAATTGAGTTTAAAGGGATTTGTGGGTATTCATTTATAATTAACTGATTGGTTTCAATATTTCCAACTCAATGAAAAATTCAGCAAGGATAAACAAAAAGGGTTTGCCGTAGAAATTTCTAAATTAGAGGAAAATCTTATTCAACTGAAAGGAAGGTATTTATCTAAGATGTATAATCTCCCCCTTGACTGGGAAGTCAAGGAGGAAGAGGTGAAATCACTTATGGTCTGTTGGATCCAGGATTTTGGACATAACATCTATATGAATGAATGGGAAAGGCTCTAGAGAGAAGATATAAAGTTCACCGCATGTTATAACTTGAAAGAAAACGTGATGAAAATGTTTTGTCAATGGTACCTGACCCCGGCTAAATTGCCCAAAATGTATTAAAAAACCTCAAAGATTTGCTGAAGATGTAAAAAAGGTGAGGGCACCTTAATGCACATGTGGTGGGACTCTGTGAGGGTGTGAGAATTTTGGTACATAATATACAACGAACTCAAAAAGATCTTTAAATTCTCCTTTCAAAAAAAACCAGAAGCCTTTCTGTTAGGCATTGTGTCCACTGAGATCCCAAAAAACTTTAGAACCATCTTTATGTATGCAACCACAGCGGCCAGAATTCTGGTAGCAAAAAAAATTGGGAAGGTGACTTAATTCCTACAAAATTTGACTGGCAGGTGAAGATGATAGAATACCTGGAACTTGCCAAAATGACTGGGAGAATAAGAGGGAACTCAAATCAGAAAGTGAGCAAAGCATGGACAATATTTAAAACAATATTGTGAAAATGTAAATCTGCTGACAGGTATAGACTGAATCTTGAATATCAAAGAAAATTATAAACGTAAAAAAAAATCTTGATATGTAATAGATATAACAGGAAGCGCGTATAGGTTAAGAATATTTAGAAAGCACAATGAGGAGAATTGGAAGTCAAAATGTGTGTGATGTTAGATGATGTGTAATCAATTAATGTTTAGTTGTCATTGTGATACTGTTTTTGTCTGTTTGTGTTGTATGTTTTGCAATACAGTAAAGATTATAATTTTTTTAAAAAAAATTAATACCCTTCCTTGAAATTGCACCAAAGGGGCAGCAAACATTTGTGTGGGCCCTCACAGCCAGTCAGCGTGCATCATACCAAAGGCTAGTCAGGTTATTCCGGCATCTGAGGTAGAAATATATACATTTTGCGTACACCACTCTGGCTCCTATGGGATGAGTAAGTAGTAAAAATCACACAAAACAGAGCTTGTGATTACTACTCTGTTGCTTTGTACGCTTCCTTTAGCCACCACTGGAGACGAAATCTACAGGTCTGGCCCATTAAAGTTTTTGCTAAATGAAAGAGTTTGTTTTTTTAATGCCATTCATCAATCTCTGAGAAACCTGAAATGGCAAATGAGTCAGAAAACCACAACGTACTGACCAGTTTCAAGTAGTGTACCAATAAAAAAAACCTCCCTGTGTGAATGTCTGACAATTGGCAACAAGATCAAACATCCAAAAGCACCACTAATGGGATGTAATGAACAGCAATGCTTGATGTATCATCTCATAATGTAATGTACATGGGACTCTCACACACACACACACACATTCCTCATGATTTGTTTCGAGGCATTAAAAATGAATCATTCTGATGAACTGGTGAGCTGTAATATAACATATTTTTAATGGGCATGGGAGACAATTTGATGTATGTTTCATGGGCCACAGGTGAAGGAAGTGTAGCAGTTCCCCCATTCATTTTTGAAGCTGCCATCCAAATAAAATTATTGTATCATATTAAATGGTCTCCAGAGGTTTCTTAATACCTCATTTGAGAAAGTAATAATAAATATTAAAATTAAGATCCCCGCCCCCATCATTGCTATTATTAACATAATGGGTTGTAGCCAATGAAGTCATCCTGTTAGTGCAAGGACGTCTGCCTGGGCGATGGAACTTCCTTTTCCTCTCCTCTCCCCATGTGTCCCCTCATGACCTCCCCAAAACTTTTCTAGAGGGATGGGGGAACCTCCTAGAACAGATTTTGGGGGGCACAGGGAAAGGAAATCCTTACAACCACTCTATAAGGTAGAGTTGTATAATTAACCACATGCTACAGGCAATGACTGAGGATCTGGAATGCCCTTCATCTATTGAAGCTTTAATGCTCTATGTAGCCTACCTTGATTTCAGCAAGGCATTTGACAAGGTGCCCCATGATATTATTGTAAAGAAGCTGGTAAAATGTGGACTTGACTATGCTACCACTCAGTGGATTTGTAACTGGCTGACTGACCGAACCCAAAGGGTGCTCATCAATGGTTCCTCTTCATCCTGGAGAAGAGTGACTAGTGGGGTGCCACAGGGTTCTGTCTTGGGCCCGGTCTTATTCAACATCTTTATCAACGACTTGGATGATGGACTCAAGGGCATCCTGATCAAATTTGCAGATGACACCAAACTGGGAGGGGTGGCTAACACCCCAGAGGACAGGATCACACTTCAAAACGACCTTGACAGATTAGAGAACTGGGCCAAAACAAACAAGATGAATTTTAATAGGGAGAAATGTAAAGTATTGCACTTGGGCAAAAAAAATGAGAGGCACAAATACAAGATGGGTGACACCTGGCTTGAAAGCAGTACATGTGAAAAAGATCTAGGAGTCTTGGTTGACCACAAACTTGACATGAGCCAACAGTGTGACGCGGCAGCTAAAAAAGCCAATGCAATTCTGGGCTGCATCAATAGGAGTATTGCATCTAGATCAAGGGAAGTAATAGTGCCACTGTATTCTGCTCTGGTCAGACCTCACCTGGAGTACTGTGTCCAGTTCTGGGCACCACAGTTCAAGAAGGACACTGACAAACTGGAACGTGTCCAGAGGAGGGCAACCAAAATGGTCAAAGGCCTGGAAACGATGCCTTATGAAGAACGGCTAAGGGAGCTGGGCATGTTTAGCCTGGAGAAGAGGAGGTTAAGGGGTGATATGATAGCCATGCTCAAATATATAAAAGGATGTCACATAGAGGAGGGAGAAAGGTTGTTTTCTGCTGCTCCAGAGAAGCGGACACGGAGCAATGGTTCCAAACTACAAGAAAAAAGATTCCACCTAAACATTAGGAAGAACTTCCTGACAGTAAGAGCTGTTTGACAGTGGAATTTGCTGCCAAGGAGTGTGGTGGAGTCTCCTTCTTTGGAGGTCTTTAAGCAGAGGCTTGACAACCATATGTCAGGAGTGCTCTGATGGTGTTTCCTGCTTGGCAGGGGGTTGGACTCGATGGCCCTTGTGGTCTCTTCCAACTCTATGATTCTATGATTCTATGATTCTAAGAGAATTCCAGCTATTTATTTATTATTTATTATTAATATTTAGCCGAAGATAGTAAAGTGGTTCACTACATAAAAATACAAAATGAGAACACAAAACACATTTTTTTAAAAAAAAACCATTCCACAATGGGGAGCCAACACAGAAGAGGCCCATCTTTATGTTGCTACCCTCTGGACCTCTTATGGAGGAGGTACATGAAGAAGGGCTTCAGGTGATGAATGGACCCCTGACCATTAGGTCCAGTCATGCCCGACTCTGGGGTTGCGGCGCTCATCTTGCTTTACTGGCCGAGTTAGCCGGCGTACAGCTTCCGGGTCATGTGGCCAGCATGACTAAGCCGCTTCTGGCAAACCAGAGCAGTGCACGGAAACGCCATTTACCTTCCTGCCGGAGCGGTACCTATTTATCTACTTGCACTTTGACGTGCTTTCGAACTGCTAGGTTGGCAGGAGCAGGGACCGAGCAATGGGAGTTCACCCCATTGTGGGGATTCAAACAGCTGACCTTCTGATCGGCAAGTCCTAGGCTCTGTGGTTTAACCCACAGTGCCACCCGCATCCCTCAGGTGATGATAGCAGGGTTCAAATCAGTTCATCTGGGGGGGAGGTGGTCCTTGAGGTATTGCAGTCCGGAGCCAGTTAAGGCTTTATAGGTCAAAACTGGCACTTCGAATTAGGACCAGAAACTAATTGGTCAGTCAGTAGTCAGGTCAAATTGGTTTAATATGCTCAAACCATCTCTCCCTGGTGAGCAACCTGTCTGCCAAATTCAGTCAGGTTAAGCCCTGACTGAAATCAATCTAGAAAATCAGTTTTCTCCAAGAGTGCCTAGATCTGGTCTACAACCACCCACTCAAAAACCTTGTCCAAGAAGGGGAGATTGGCAAGTGGCCAGTAGTTACCTAGATTTTCCGAATCCAGGGAGGAGTGGTTTTACCACTGCCTCCTTCAAATAGGCAGGGACCATCCCTTCTCACAGTACAATAATCACCTCTTTGTCCCAGCCAGCTGTTCCCTTCCTAGTACTTGTTATCAGCCAAGAGGGGCAAAAGTCCAGAGTGCAAGTGGTCTCCCTGACTGATCCAAGCACCCTGTCCACATCCTCAAGGGTGAATAGCTCAAACTCACCCAACGCAACTGGACTAGACACTCCTCTGGACACCCCTTGAGATTCATCTGCTGTAACAGCCGAGTCAAGATCCTGATGGAAGCAAGCAATTTTATTCTCAAAACAAGTCACAGTGAGCTACCATCGGTTCTGCCACCTCCTTCGAGCCAGACTGTAAGTCACCGCACAATAACCAGAAAAGCTCTGCCAAATGGCACAATGAGGATGCAATGGAGGCAGCCTTCTTTGCTGTCTTCACTGCACTAGGTAGGCTTGATGATGAGACCTCAGTCGAGCTCAACTGCATTCAACTGAAGCTTTTTCCCACTCTCATTCAAGTCGTCTCCCAGCTTGTTTGCTTGCCATTAGTTCTGGAGTATACCAGGAAGCCAAGGGGGCTCCACAAAAAGGGCACTCAGGGGTGATCATGTCAATAGCCCAAGCCAATCTGATGTTCCAGAGGTCAGGCAAGGCTTTGACAGGTGCACCACTCATATCAGCTGGAAAATCCTCCAGAGCCATTTGGAAACCCATTGGATCCATCAGTCTAATAGGTCTCCTCCGCAGAGGAGAAATGGTGCTGAAGGCCTAAATCTCAACAGGAAGTGACCCAACCGTGACAAGGGACCAATGTCAATATCCCACACTTTCAAATCACCTTCTTACTGCCAAGTCATCCAGAGTGTGACCTGCCACATGTGTTGGGCCAGGGACATGTTGGAACAGCCCTGTGGTCATCATGGCAGCCATGAAGTCCTGAGCCATACCAGAGCCAGCAATCTGGGAGTCCTCAACAGCTCCTCTGAAACCAGCTCTGTCAGCTCAAGCAGGGAGACTGTTGGGTAGATAGGTAAACCAGCAGAATCCCTAATCCGCCCCAATTGCCCAACGCCAGGATCTGCCCCATCTAACTGGGCAGAGAGCCTGGATAGAAATAGAATCTCTATAGACTACAGCAACTCCCCCTTCCCAATCCTCAAGTCTGTCCTGATGATGCACCAAGTACCCAGATGGGCACAGCTGGGTGAGACCAGCCCCACCCTGCTCAACCACCCAGTTCTCAGGGATAGAAACCAGACTGGCTTCCTCATCCATAATCAAATCATGGATGAGGGATGTCTTACTCAGAGCCAACCTGGCACTCAGCAACAGCACCTAAGGACTGGCTGGTAGAACAACGGCAATTCCCCAGGTTGGAGGAGGGTCTGGCACACCGCACAGTTATAGTCACTAACTGCCTGTGCCATGCGCCCCTTACCCAACCTGCCCCCCCATACCTCCCCATACCCTGAACCACTGTGATTGCACACACTCCCAGCCCGCTCTCCCCAGCTCCTCTCTTCCCAGGTACATCCCACATATTTCAATTGAAAAACAACAAAATTTAATTTAAAAAGCAGTGTAAAACATGTTAAAACACTTTATGGCTATGACCATGAAAGTGCTGTTGTTCAACAACAGCTGCAATTCAGCATCTATTGGTCAACAGCAAAATTCCTATTGATTCTAATGTAGCTAGATTGGACCCATTTATCTTCATTTGAAACCAACAGATTCTTCCCATCCTCGGGCCTACAAAAACAGATGTATATCACAGTGACATGTATTGGCATCCTGTTTTGCTGACAATTATGTGTGCAAATATGTTCCTCCCTTTACCACCTCACTTTTTGGAGATGTGCATCCTCTTCCAAAAATGCAGAGTGATCCCATAGTTTTCTCCAACTGCCAAGATTCTTTCATCAACAAAACTAAAATAAAAAAACGCTCAATGTTGGAAATCCTTGTTTACCTTCATTAAGTGCCCCCCTTGGGAATTCATTGGCAATAAATTGACCTAGTTGTTTTTCTTTCCACTCCTTTTTCCAAGTAACGTTGCCTTTGCCGATTAGAGTCCAAAACTGTTGTTTCCGCGAAACTTCATTCTGTGGTCTTGGATAAAACTGTCTGCTTGTATACAACACTTGTCAAACGGTTATAAAAAGATACAGTCAACGAGCACCACTACACTGATTAGATTGGATTGGATATTTGTACTCTGCTTATAATGATAACATTAAAAAATTAGCATATGCTTCCAACAGTATCAGCATATGAAAAGCACAAATGTATATAAATAAGGCAAAAACAAATTCAGCCAGCAGATAATACAGTTCAATAGGCACTCATAATAATTTAAAAATATCAGAAATAGCTATTAAGTATTATCCCTGGGTTAGTTGACATATACTCTTTGGGAAAGGGCCTTTTCCCAGCACCACAATACAAGGCAACAAGACCTTTCAATGTTTTTAGTCCTAACCTCTTGTTCACTCTCAAAAAATCTTTGAAAACAGCAAGATAGCTACTAAGCATGGGCTTAGCCAGGATTTATTTTGGGGGGCAGGCTTCATGTTGAGGGGCAGAGCCTTACTTAGTTAAGTATTTTCATTGATTTACTTGGCTGGGAGCAACTGCCCCCCTTGGCTATGCCCATGTACAGGAGCGACAGTCTGTTTGAGGTAGCATCATATGTGTCATGTGGCCATAAAAGCAGTAGAGAAAAGCCTTAAGGGACATAACTCCAGGCTAAAGATGGAGTTGTCCATTTTGATACTGTACTAGAGCAGTGGTTCCCATACTTTTGCTCCCCCGCATGGGCCACTTGAAGATTGGTGAAGGTCTTGGCAGACCACTTAATGCCCTTTCTTCCCATTGCAGCAATTGCAATGAGCTAAGGTATGCTAGATGCAAATTGCCACAGTTCAAACTGCAATACTGTAAGCCCTCAACTTATGCAGGGGGTACGTTCCACGGATCACGGTTCAAACCAAAATCTCTTATGGTCAAAACACATTGGGTGCAATGGCGGGTGGGATTGCCAAAGCCTTTTCCCCCGTGTGCCTGCCCCTAGGGTTGCCTTTGTTTTTGGTTTGACCATTGTAGCTATGGGTCCCACACAAGCTATGATTCATCACCGCCTGAGTTCCAGACCTTCCTGGGGCAATAAAGGCAGGTGCTGGACCTCTGATGCTATAGGAAGAATCAAAGGATGCCCCTTAACCTCTTTCTGCTGTCTGCCTGGGAATGCAGAAAAGGAGAGTGGGTAGCTAGGGGGCTGCATTTGGTTTGATGAACAAAAGTTGTGCAAGCCTGCTTTGGATGTCAAAGCCTCTTTCTGACAGATTTCAAAGCTTTCCGTTGATTCAGTTTGAGCGCAGTTTATTATCTATTAGTGTTGTTGCTCCTGATCAAGGCACTGATATGACCCCTGAGCCAGCTCCACAGAAGGCATTTGTAAGAGCCAGGATATCCAGCCAAGCCAAGGAATGCTCCAAATGTAGCAGGCAATATTCTTCACTCTGAGGCACGGGTCAGTTCCAAAGATGATGAAGAGAACAGAGCTAAAGCGGGAAGCTTTGCTAGGAGGAAAAAGTCAGCTGGATCTGCAAGCAATGTGCCAGATCATGCAGGAACATGGGGGTGATCAGAGCCAAAATTGGAGGCAAGGCAGCCAGCAACTATAGATGATGCAAGAGTCAAGAATGCAAGGAGAACTCACAGAGGTATGGTATAGAGGTTAGATATGGAGGTCAATAATGCTTCTTAAGACTAGGAAGCTCTTAACTACATAGTTGTTAAATGAGTAAATATCATGCCTTGCTCCTGCAGTAACCTTTTTTCAAAGGTCTCCATGCTTTTATGGACCTAACAGGCTTGCTTCAAGCACTTTCCATCGTGTGAAATCATCTCTGCTTCAAAATATAAACTGTACCCTAAACCACCGTGTTGTCTGCATTGCCCTCCCAGTCCATCTTTCCTTTGAGTGTAGCAGGAGATTCTGTTTTCCACACCTGTCGCACATATGCCAGAGAAACTGTGTTTCTGAACAACAGAAGAGAAAAACTCTGTGTAAATCTTGTTTCTACACTTGCTGGGTAAGACTGTGAGCAGGTTTTACTTTGTTGACCAACTTGTGTAGAAGCAAGCACCCAACATTCTCTACCTGTGTTCTCCAACCCCAGGTGTCATTGAACTACAACTTCCATCCTCCTTGACTGGATGACATGAGTTGTGGCTCAACAAAATCAAGGGACCCAAGGGTGAAGAACACTGTTCTATACCATTCTCCCAGTATTCCCTCATGCCTACAATTTCAAGAGTTCTTTGTGAAGGGAGAATTCTGAGAATTGCAGCTCTCTGAGGGAAATATATATCTCCTAATAACTCACAGCACCCTTGGCAAACTACAGCTCCCAGAATTCTTTGGTAAAGCTGGATTTCTTGAAGTGGTATGATAGTGCTTTAAATGAATGGTGCAAATGTGGTCTTGATGAGCCTTTAGCTTGTCTCTCTCAGACTTTCACTTTGGAGATGAATGTTCTAAAACACAGAGATAGTTACAAATCAACTGAACTGGAACATAAAACAGCCACAATTTTCATACTGGAAGTTATTTGATTTTTTTCCTAGCTGTTCTCAATTCAACAACTCTATTTAAAAGTTGAATGAGTTCAAATCAACTATCCGAAGATTCTGATAGGATATAGCCAGCAGATGTGACTTAGCCTTTATAACAGTTCCCTGAAAAGTAAGCCAAAAGATCACCTCACACAAAGGATCACTGGTTTCAAAAGCCACTTAGATGTTTTAATGCGCTCAAGCCTTATATAAATTTTGTTAAATAAATAAAATAAACAATAACATATTGTGCAATAATCTGATGCCCCCTTTTTTGAAGTCAACTTGTCATAATTTTAATAGTTTACAAATATATAAATAAATATACGCACTGCCGTAGAAGACAAAACATTTCAAAATAAAATTAATTTCCAGAATTAAAAATGGAGCACAAAGACAAGAAGCAAGTGTAACAAAATAATTGCTGCTATGCACAGCAACGAAGCTCTGCTACACATCTAGATTAGACGGTGAGCTGGTGTTCTTAGTTTTTATTAGGTGCTATTTTACTATATACGATACGATAAATGAACACGGCATCTGTAGAACACAGTGTACACCAAAATGTTACAAATGTCACCCTGGGCTGGTGCACTTGGCTTAGTAAGAGATTTGAACAAGCACCCAAATGAATCAAGGGAAGAACTTTCCTACCTAGAAGTGTGTGTTGTTGCCGTTTTGAAGGGCAGAGTCTGCGACCGCCAAGCTTAAAAGGTCAAGGCAAACAGCCTCATGCTCAGAGTGACCATAAATTTTAATACACTGGAAGCTGGGATTGCGTGTGTGAGTGACACTGAGTGGAGCAATCCCTTCTTCTGCTCAGCTTTTGTACATTTTGTCCATTTCAACAGCTACTTCTGGCTACTGTCAAACATAAGGTGTTTTCTAAACCTCTCACTATTGAACTTATATATGGTGATTTTTTTTTCTAATTCTCACCACACTCCTCGATCTCAGTGAAACATGAGTTGTTTTGCTATTGGTTCCACTAAAAACATGAACGGCACATATTATATGCATTGGATGGGCGCGCATGACATCAGCACTCCCTGTGGTGTGCTTGTGATGTGCGCGCATATCCATGCTGACATCACTAACACACACGCAGTAGGGCATGCTGAAGTTTTTTACAGACACCCTGCGGCTTGTACACATGACATGAGCACACCCTGGGAGACAGTCCTTTCATTGGGAATTTTGGGGACACCCTACCTCCCTTCCCCTGGACCCTTCCACCTAGAGCTGATGTTGCCTCCATGTTTATTGTATGTTTTTGAAAATGCAATAAAGACTATTTATTAAAGAAAAAAAATTGCTGCAGGAATATAGTAGAAGAAGAAGAGTTTGGATTTGATATCCCGCTTTATCACTACCCAAAGGAGTCTCAAAGCCGCTAACATTCTCCTTTCCCTTCCTCCCCCACAACAAACACTCTATGAGGTGAGTGGGGCTGAGAGACTTCAAAGAAGTGTGACTGGCCCAAGGTCACCCAGCAGCTGCATGTGGAGGAGCGGAGACACAAACCCGGTTCACCAGATTACGAGTCTACCGCTCTTAACCACTACACCACATGGGCTTGACTCTTTCATACATATTATGTGATAACATACAGCAGTACTTTGGTCCTTGAACGTAATCCATTCTGGGAGTCCATTCGACTCCCGAAACTGTTCGAAAACCAAGGCGCGGCTTCCGATTGGCTGCAGGAGCTTCCTGCACTCAAGCAGAAGCTGCATCAGATGTTCGGCTTCCGAAAAACTTTTGCAAACCGGAACACTTACTTCCAGGTTTGCGGCATTCGGAAACCGATTTGTTTGGGAGCCAAGTCGTTCAAGTACCAAGGTATACCACTGTACATCATTTGGGCATAGTTTTGCACAGTCAAGCTGCATGGGCAGTTCAGACACCTGGGGGTGTGGCTCTGGGGATTGTTATGATGAGCTGTGAGGAAGGGCTGTAACTCAGTGGCAGAGCACCCGCTTCGCATGCAGAAGGTTCCAAGTTCAATCCCTAGCATCACCAGGTAAGGTAAAGGTAAAGGGACCCTGACCATTAGGTCCAGTCGTGACCGACTCTGGGGTTGCGGCGCTCATCTCACTTTATTGGCCGAGGGAGCCGGCGTACAGCTTCCGGGTCATGTGGCCAGCATGACTAAGCCACTTCTGGCAAACCAGAGCAGTGCACGGAAACGCCGTTTACCTTCTGGCTGGAGCGGTACCTATTTATCTACTTGCACTTTGTGCTTTCGAACTGCTAAGTTGGCAGGAGCAGGGACTGAGCAACGGGAGCTCACCCCATTGTGGTGATTCGAACCGCCGATCTTCTGATCGGCAAGTCCTAGGCTCTGTGGTTTAACCCACAGTGCCACCTGTGCATCACCAGGTAGGGCTGCCTAAAACCTTGGAGAGCTGCTGCCAGCCAGAGTGGACAACATTGAGCTAGATGCACCAGTAGTCTGACTCGATATAAAACAACTTGACATGTTTTCCTTTACCTCTACACTCACCTCTCTTTGTCTCTCTGATGGGATGATGTTCTGATGGGAGTTTTTCCTTTTTGTTTTCCAATGTATTTCTTATCAATAAACTATTTGGTGTGGCACGAGAAATTTTTTTTATTCTGGAAGTGTAGCCCAGAGAAAATAGTTTGAGAGCCACTGCACAGACACACACGCACCTAACTTGCCACACATACTGTGTTTTACACATACAGTTGCTTGTTTAAAGAAACCACATGTGAGAATACTTTCCTTGTTTTGTGGAGAATTCAGACCTGAGGATTTTCATTGGAATGTGCAAAGAAAATGGCTTCTCGTAACTTCAACAGACAACCTTCCTGCCGATTGTTTTCATGAGAATAAATGAATCCTCTTTTTTCTTTTTCTTTTTTAACAGTCTCTGTTACCAGCTCAAAAGCTCTCAGGGCTGTGTTTTTAGTGTCTCTGATGTTCATTGAATTTATAAGGGTGTGCTCTAATAAACTGCCCCTTCAATATTTAATAAATCTGATTGGGCGGTTATTCAGCTCTTATACACAGGTTACAAAGAGTCATAAACAGAAGGTAGCTGTAATAAATAAAACTAATAAAACTATTCATTTCCTGGAAGAGTGGAAAAGGAATGTATAGGCTCAATGTTACCAGCATGCTATGTTCACTGTTGCAAAATGCACACACCCACTCAAAAGATGCGTTCTCTTTTTTATAATAAAAATTAGTTTAGGGAGGTTTCTGCCCATTTAGAAATTCATCTTAGACAACAAACCCATTTCAGACAAACAGCTCTTCTGCCCTATATTCAACCATACGGATAAAAGATTTTCCAACATCTAAAGTTACCATCTGTCCTTCACGTCCTTTCTGCTTCCTATTTGTTTGTGGATGCAAGTTCAGTTCTCCACAGTTCCACACTGGGTCTGGTTTTTATTTTTAAAAATGTCCTCATGAAAATCCATCAGCCTTTTTGTGAAAATTTCTCCCAATAGAAACATGTATAATATACTCAATTTTTGCAAAGCATTTTCCCCTAATATAATGCATTTCTGTATATGCTATTTTCAGTAGTGTATGCATTTGTATATACTTTACCCTAGTATATACAACATTATTATTATTATTATTATTATTACTATTATTACATATTGTTTGGCTGGAGAAGTGTATTGCAAAATTCAGAGAACTGTTAATTTCAATGTTTCGGTTCCCTTATTTAGAAGGTACAAATTGGGTAGGTTTACTGTTAAATGAGAACTAAATCAAGATTCTCCCCTTTCACTAGCAGCACTCCCCTATCACATTACAGTTTTTGTTACAACATGGCAAGAGACATTCAGGTTGCAAGCAATTACTAATATGTGTTGAGCACAGATGCTACCGCTAGCCAATGATTGTTTGAATTCAGATGACACCAGTAATGTGTGATAGCCATATATAATCTCTCTGTGTTGCTGCACTAGTTTACTGGGAATCATAGCTCTATGAAAGAAAATGATTTTAAGTACATAGGATAATATGGGCCTAGAGTGTTCCTTGTGCAATTGAATGTTTATATTTAGTACAAGGACCCACATGGCTCCCTAAAGTCTAAGGGTCTTTGGTGGACAGAAAAGCTGTGTCCACCCACAGAAGGCTTTTGATCCAGCAAAAAGGGATCTTTCTGGTGGAGGGAGGAGAAGTTGGCTGATTCCACCTCCCACACTGTTCTTAAGGATTCTCCAACCCTTGCTGGGAGCTGTAGGTGGAGGGGGGGATTGGCAAAAGTTATTATGGCATAAGTTTTTATGAGCCGGAGTCCACACCTTACGAAATAACCAATTTGTTAGTCTTCAGGGTGCTACAAGACTCTAGGGGTTGTTGTTTTTTTTTGCCCCATGGAAGTTGTTTTGCATATTTATGTATGCCACAATCCACCATAGAACTGGGTATGCCTACAACCATTGAAATAATTGGGCGTAACTGCATCTAAAGGGACCCCTGACCATTAGGTCCAATCGTGGCCGACTCTGGGCTTGTGGCGCTCATCTCGCTTTATTGGCCGAGGGAGCCAGTGTACAGCTTCCTGGTCATGTGGCCAGCATGACTAAGCCGCTTCTGGCGAACCAGAGCAGCGCACGGAAATGCCGTTTACCTTCCCACTGGAGCGGTACCTATTTATCTACTTGCACTTTGACGTGCTTTCGAACTGCTAGGTTGGCAGGAGCAGGGACCGAGCAATGGGAGCTCACCCCGTCACGGGGATTCGAACCGCCGACCTTCTGATTGAAAAGTCCTAGGCTCTGTGGTATAACCCACAGCGCCACCCGTGTCCCTTAACTGCAGTACTAGGCTAAATTGTGGCTGCTGTGTCAAGGTTTGCCTCAGAACAAATCACATTTTCCCATTCCACCCACTGGATTATTCTATGGAGCTGTGATGCGTTGGCTAACCGGATGTATCTGGTATTCTATTTATGGAGCAAACAGGCCTGGAAAAATAAGGGAAAGGTCAATGACAAATATATAGGAGAGCATAATTATAACAAGTTTTGGGAGTGAGTGTTCAAATGAAAGCTCAACAAGCTTTCTACCTCCCTAGAAACCAAGGTTCATTTGCAAGTTACTGAGTCATACACAGATCAGGGACCCAGCCGGTCAATTCAGAGACACCTCTCATTTATCAGTTTCTTGACATCAAGTAGGTGTGGCTTTGCAAGAGGAAGCCAAAACAATACCAACAGCTGCATGGAATCTTTCCACAATCCAAAGGTGAATAATTAAATATAATAGAAGCCCCTAAGGAAGATATGAGTCACCAGCGTTTGAGCCATGTTATCATGTAATGCACAAGAAGAAGGAAATGCTGTAAGCGTGTCCAGACAAACTCAGTGGGAAACAGTAGGCTGCACCCCAAAAATTTAATACAGGGAGTCAGTTGAAAGGCATTTACAAGCCGATGCTATTTGCTGTATTAGGGGGAAGATTGACAGATCACTTTAGCTTGGAAGCGAACACAGATTTATTTAATGATTCATTCGTTTTACCACCCAACAGTGGCCCGTTGGGCGGTAAAAAGGCTTTGAAGGGCCATCCTTTGGTGACATTCACCAATCCAGGTGTGTATGTACAGTTTATTAATACATGGAATTTACTTCCATAAAAGCCATTTTTAAAAGTTTTTTTTAAAGCATTTCTAGTTATGTAAATGCCACACCTTTGAGGCAAAATTCCATAGCACCTGGGCTGAGTCAGCAGTAGAAGTAAACAAGGACCTGTCACATAAATTTTTTCCAATCAAGAGTTTCTCTGATATCTTTCTTGTGTCAAATATTGAGGGCTGCGGGTTGGCAAAGACTAAAAGCTCAGGCCTTTAGGGACTGGAATTGTCTGACATCAATTAAAGGAGAACGACTGCAACATGCAGAGCGATCAGTGTTGGAAAGAAGAAGAAAAAACCCTTCAAGGTATGGTACTTATTATTAGAATGAAACAGTTCTTGAGAATGTTTCAGTATGCAAAGATCGCTATCATTCTCATCCCGTTTTTGCTTCACACAAACTAAGAGGCAGATTAGGCTGGCAAGTTTGCCCAAGACCACCCATGAAGTGAGCTTCATGGCATCGTATGTGCTTTTTTCCCCCAAGCATGGCAGTTTGTTATACCAGGCAGCAGGGCCAGCCCACGAATGAGGCAAGATGAGGTGACCACCTCAGACAGCAGGATCTGCAGGGGCAGCAGAGCCAGCCTCTAAGGAATGCATCTCCCACTGCCGCTGCTGCCGCCATGATGTCAAGGATGGCTGTGGCACAGTCTTTGGAGGAGTGTCTCTTCTACTGTCTTCAGCAGACCCACCCACCCCCTCAGTGCCATCTCTACAGCATGGGACTGCCTCTGCAGATGGCTTGGAAACTGCAACTGGGGCAGAATTCAGTGGCCGGGTTGCTCACCTGTCAGGGACTGGACAGAGGAGGAACGTCCAGTGAAGAAGAAGACAGTTCAGAATTACAACAGGGGTTTGAGGGAGGTCACAGCTCAGAGGCAGATGAGGCAAAAAGCTGGGAAATGATGGGAGAGGAGGAGGGGGAGGGAGAGGAGGAGGAGGAAGCACCAGGAGGGCAACAGCTGACAGACACAGTGTCTTTAGAAAGCATTCTAGGCCCCCCTCCCAGAACCCTGTGAGCCTTGAAAGTAGTAGAGCAAAGGGCTCAGAAGCAAAGGGCCCTCTGTGGCACCCATAAGGGAGAAGATGATGAATGAATAAGTGGGAGAAAAAGGGGGTGGAGAGTCACTCAGGACAACAGCATTACTCCAAAAGGCTGCATTCTAAGCCTCTCTCTGTAAATACTGAATAAAATGCAGGTGGTAAGGACTTTTCCTTGTTCTGGCAACCTGCCGTGGGAGTTGTTTCCTCTGCTGCCTGACATCAGCAGAGCAAGAAGGTTTGAGCTCCTGGCTGCCAATTAGTTTCCAGGGCCAACTCAGTGTATAAATGGCTTAAATGGCTCAGGACGTCAAAACCTCAAGGATTGCCTCTCCTCATATGAACTGACCCAGACCCTATGATCATCATCTGAGGCCCTTTTCTGTGTACATCTTCCATGAGAGAGTGGCAACACAGGAACAGGCCTTTTCTGCAGTGGCTCACCATTTGTGGAATGCTGTCCCCAGGGAGGCTCACCTGGTGCCTTCATTACACATCTTTAAAGGTAAAGGGACCCCTGACCATTAGGTCCAGTTGTGGCCGACTCTGGGGTTGTGGCGCTCATCTTGCTTTATTGGGTGAGGGAGCTGGCATACACCTTCCGGGTCACGTGGCCAGCATGACTAAGCCGCTTCTGGCGAACCAGAGCAGCGCACGGAAACGCTGTTTACCTTACCTATTTATCTACTTGCACTTTCATGTGCTTTTGAACTGCTAGGTTGGCAGGAGCAGGGACCGAGCAATGGGAGCTCACCCCATCGCAGGGAATCGAACTTCTGACCTTCTGATCGGCAAGTCCTCGGCTCTGTGGTTTAACTCACAGCGCCATCCGCGTCCCTTTCTTTAGGTATACCTTTAGGTGCCAGGCAAAAGCATTCTTCTTCTCCCAGGCCTTTGGCTTATTAAACAATCAATGGCCTTTTCATTTGGGGGTATTGTTTATCTTTGTTATTATGGTATTTATTTTTGTGTTTTTATATTGTAAACCGCCCTGTGATCTTCAATTGAAGGGCAGTATAGAAATTTAATTAATAATGATGATGATAATACAATGGGCTCTCAGCAAATAGGTCTCCTCCCACCCCTAGGGTAATTCAGAGCAAGCCCCTCCCCCTCCCACAATGGCCCTCCCCCCGCCTCCATTCTCAGTGTAGATCTTCACTCCCTGTTTATTCCTGGTGTAGATATTTATTCCCCTTTTGTTCCTGATGTAGATATTCTCCCATCCCTTCTTCCCAGGGGGCGGACGGGGCAGACACACCATTTAGTGGCTCACCTCAGGTGTCAATTTGTCTTGGACCAGTCCTGTCAGGCAGTGTACAGCTGATATGCCCTTAAACCTAATGGCAGCATTCCCATGGCTTTAAATGCTGAGTGTTGATTCATGCAACAAGCTTATGCAACATGGGATTTTTTTTTTTTTACAAATACACCAAATACATCAAAAAAGGAAGAAAAGGGGAGGGAGAACCATCACAAGATAACCCTAACAATAAAATATTCCAGCAATCTTCATTTAAACATACAGTGGTACCTCGGGTTACAAACACCTCGGGTTACAAACACTTCTGGCTACAAACTCCACTAACCCATAAGTACTACCTCAGGTTACAAACTTTGCCCCAGGATGAGAACGGAAATCGCGCAGCGTCGGCATGGTGGCAGAGGGAGGCCCCATTAGTGAAAACACGCCTCAGGTTAAGAACAGTTTCAGGTTAAGAATGGACCTTGGGAATGAATTGAGTTCGTAACCTGAGGTACCACTGTATAGATTAATCTAGGCAGTCCATCTATCCATAGATAGGCATCTAAATGAGATCAACATTTATAAGTCATGCGCTCAAACGAGGAAAGACCACTGAGTAGTAGATTGTGAGTGTTTGTCATTCCAGCCTTGAAGTGAAAGTCTCTTAGTCATGGTAAGTGCTCACAAAAATGCACTTTTTCTGTCCATCTGTTAGTCCCCTACTTGAGAGAATATAATTTAAGAGCTCATGAGCATCTGCAACTATTAAGGATTTCTCCATGACATAGTTAAAATGAACAATTATGTCCAATCTGAAAAAGACACCACAGGACCTGCCCACATCCTCCTTCTCAAAGAGGCATTATCGGTGTTGCATGGGCAGCATCAATTTGTGTTTCAGATCAAACAAAGCAAGTCATTTAGATGTGGAAAGGTTACTCTCCACAAGGTGAATATACTGAGAGCTGATTCATTCTGTTTCCATTTACCACCTTGATAGCAGGTGCAGTTGATCAAAAAGAAATGTTTTGTATAGATAGTTAATGGGAATAGTTTAATTACCACCTTTTTTAAAGCTTGGTCCACAGAAACTGCCTCTAACTTCTCCCCTATTGTTTGTAATGTTAAGCCTTTAAATTTAAGGATTCTCTCACAACACATAAGTCTTTGCAATGGGCATCAACCAAACCTTTAAGTAATAAAAAGCTCCTTCTTGAATTGATGTTCTGGTTCCTTGTTTTGTTGCTGCAGCTCAGACGGGTATTTTCCCCCCTAGCTTTGACAGAATGGCTAGACTAGGTAATCCATGGAAACAGCTGCTGCCTGCAATGTGATCTCCCCCCCTCCCCAAAACCTTTTAACAAAGAGTCTTGAACCTGTTCCTTAGTTTTAGATATTGTTGGGAAATATCTAGAAGCTCAAATCTGACAAAAGATGAATGTTATTGACAGATCAACTGTCTGATCCACCGGTTTTAGTCTTAAGAAGTGCCCCATGCACAACATTCAGCATTCAGCAGAACATATGCACCAAGGCACACCATAATAATAACACTGTGATTGGGAGATGTGTCTGTTCCGCACAGGAATTTGTCTACTAAATAGAATAAACTGGATTTATTCAGCAAGCAAAAAGAATCAACTATTGTTTCTTGTTATGCACACTATGAAAACTCACACCCACATCAAAGGGAGAAAATTGGGAGCTTTTAATCAGTTTCCCCTAGAGATGAAATATTCTGAATTGGAAATTAGTATTTTTGGTTAAATGGGAGGGATATACCTTGACTGAATACGATGAGAGTTAAACCATCTAGGCAAGAGGGTGAGATTAAAGACACACAGAGCAAAATAATATTTAACTTTATTAAAAGAAACCATTCATAGTTGAATTTATGCAATCACAGGAAAGGGGGAGTTGGAGAAGTAGCTTCAAATGAGACTTGCGGTTCACAAAAAAAGAGAAACCGCTATTTGACGAAATCATCAGTCTGTTTCCATCCTATTCTCTTTCTCGCATTTTCCTGTCATGAATGTTCTGTCCAGTTTCTTCAGTGAACTGTGTTGCTGCTGTGTGTGTGTGTGTGTTTTTAAGGAATCACTGGTCATCTTTTACAGGCCAAAATATTTTTAAATGGGGCATTTTTAAAACCATACATTGCTAGATTTTGTGTCTTTTTGAGCTAATGAGCGCACTGCAAAATTAAGAGAACTGTGGTATCTGAGTGTTGTGTCCTAGTCTGTGCTTTGGGTTGGAGGGGGCACCTGCGCAAATCCTTGAGAATTCTTAATCTGATGTAATATATTCAGTGGTGTTGCATCAAGCGGCTAGAAAGTCCCACCACCTCAGAATGTTACATACACTCAGAAAACAAGAAGACTAGAGGCTCCAGACCTGTGTTCAGAATCACAAATCACAGGAAGCGTTCTACCCAGGTCCAAGTGAATGAAAGTAAAAAGAACCCAGAAAACCTTCTCCGCTCAACACAGAATGGTTGGAACTAATACACTGGAATGAGCAAACACGGGGAGGTTAGGAGTGGGACTTGTGTGTACAACCCTGGCCACATCCCTGCTTTTAAATATTGTGTGTTCAGATGAATGCCTGAGCAAGGCTTAAGAAAGTATGAAACCTGAAAGGGTGACAAAAATAGCGGCCATATTTTTCTTCTTCTTTGACAATCTGAGAGACTGTGGTGACCAATCTCATTTTGTGTCTGCACATCTGGGATACTGAGGCAAATAAAGTTGAGAATCAGTCCTAAAACATGAGGGGAGAGACGGTGAAAAATGTCTGATGGGCATTAGAAATTCATTGAAAACAATGGGGTTTTTTATACTAACGGGCAGAGAAATTAAACTAGATAAGTTGTTTGGTTTCAGCCCTTGATTAAAGGGGAATTAGTGTTAGTCAGCTGCTCAATGTCTTCTTCATTGTTGACAACAACAACAATTGCTCTTATTATAACTGTGCCATGTACCAGGACAAGGCACTGAGCTGTTAATTTATTACAGTTAACACTTCCCATTTTCAGATACGCTCAAAGCACTTTGCATTCCTTGTGTCAATCAAGCCTAAAGCATCCCATAAAGTTGGCTTCTGTTATTATCTTTATATTAGCGATGAAAATGGAGGCGGAAAGATATTAGCTTGCAAATGCCATCCAATGGTTTGATGGCCAAGATCAAATTTGAACCAGTGACTTGCCTGTTTTGCAAACAGCACAATTGTATCCATGCTTACCTGAGGTAGTTCCTGTTGTGTTCTGATAAGTAAATATGGTTACATAGTAAATAAGCGATGAATTCGATGAATGGGAATAGGGATAACCAGATTTTGTTAACAATTAAGACAAGGGAGGGGGAGAATCACAATTTAATATTAATCCAGGTTTCTTGCAGTATAGTGATATTTGTGCAAATTGATCCCAGAAACAGGGAACAATTTATCTAAAATAAACATTTATGTATTTTTTATGCTTGGATGTTGTATGATGCCACTCTCCTTTCATAGTACAGCAGGAAGTTTCTCACTATGTCTTATTAGAGAACTTTCAAACGGCAGGATTTTAAGTGGCTTCTGCATAAACAAAGGGCTTACGTTGGCCATCTGTAAGCTGCTGCGCCTGGACAGCCACCCACTTGTACCCCTGACACAGTTACTTTGCCTTTTTTCCAGAAGAGCAACCCAAAGGTTATTTGGTATTTATCAGGCTGCCAAGGTAATAAAGAACTAAAAACAAAGTGCCTCTTTTTCACCAGAGGTACCTGGAAATGGTGACTTTAGAAATTGCTCTCAATCAAATTAGAAATGCATGTTTTTCCCCCCAATCAGTGGGCTGAGTCATGCATCCATGTACATTGCTCATTAAGATGTCACTTGATTTCTCATTGCTAGGGCAAATCGTTTCAATTAACATTTTCTGACAAACATGCTCACAGGAGGAGGATTTAGTTGCCCTGTTCCATTATCCCTTCAGCTTCCCATACATAAGAACACACAGAACATGCTAGATCAGGCTGAAAACCATCGAGTCCAGAATCCTCTTCTCACAGTGGTCATTCAGATACCCAGAGGAAACCAGCATGCAGAACCTGAACACTATAGCACTCTCCACTCCTGAGAGTCCCAACAACTGGTCCTCAGAGACATACTGATTCTGGCAGTGGAGGCAGAGCATAGCCATAGCCTCCTGGTAGCCTTATCCTCTATGAACTTGTCTGATCCTCTTTTAAAGCCATTCAACTTGATGGCCAACTCTTGCGGAAGCAGATTACCTAATTTTAACTAAGGGCAGTGTGATGAAGTTCCGTACTTTTCTGTGTATAAGACTAGGGCTTTTTTTTACTTTAAAATAAGGTTAAGAATCTGGGGGCGTCTTATACATGGAGAGTGCATATGCCCATTTTCTAAATTTGGGGTCCCCAAAAGTAGGGGGCATCTTATACATGGAAAAATACGGTACTTTCTTTTGTCTGCTTTGACTTTTCCAACATTTGACTTCATTACATGCTAGTCTATATGGGGAGAGGCCCATGTGTTTGCTTTCCTACACAGGCAAATCTGTGAAGACCTTTCAGTTCAGGTGAGACAAGCTGAAAGGGTGTGTGACTGGGTAAAAAAAAACAGCCTACTCGTTCCTCCTCCCACTTTTGCCACCGCTGGCATGCTGCCACCACCACTCCAGAGTTGTTCAGGCAATTTGGCTCTCTCGCTAAAGAACTATTCCCCAGCTCTGCCTTAGATGAATGTATTGAACTGTTAATATTTCTAAGACATAAAAAATCCAAAAAAAGACAACTATAACTTCCTGGTCCAAGGCTTCAGTCCATTTCTGCTACTGTTTGCATCCATCTGTTTCGGTAGACAATGGATAAGTGTAAAGTCAAACTGTTGGAGAGTTACAGCGCCTGTTGTGGCTGTAGAGACCGATACATGAGAGACATGCTGGGTTTGGGAGAGCACATACGGACTCAAGCTGCCTTAAGAAGAATATATAGCAAATGAATGCGACTTAAGTATAGCTGTGTGGAGATGTCTGTTGAAGCAATATTGACAGGGGGATTTCCGTGCTCCAGGAAACAACCAGATAAAGCCTAAGATATTCTTGGCAGGAGGCTACAGCAGACATAATGAGGATTAGCAGGCATAATTGGTATCATTTCTATCTCCTAAAGGCATTTATGAGTCATCCCCTTAGTCACGTCCTCACCTTCCTTACTTCTGCTGGAAATGAAAAGTTACAGTTGTGCATGACTGGAGACAGGCTATAACTCAGTAGTACAGTGCATGCTTTGCAAGCAGAAGATCCCGGGTTCAATCCCTGATCTCTCCAGGGAAGGCCTGAAAACCTTGGAGAACTACTGCTAGCCAGTATAAACCAGGAATGGAGAATCTCTGGCCCTCTAGATGATGGTAGACTCCAGCTTCCATCTGCTCAAGCCAGCATGGAAAATGCTCGGGGATGATGGAAGTTGGAACCCAATAACACCTAAAGAGCCACATGTTCTCCTGTCCTGGTGTATGTAATACGGAACTCGATGGGGCAATGGTCTTTAATTGTTCATATAAGGCAGCTTCCTGTGTTCCTAAGAATAGAGAGCCCTTAGAAATCCAAAAGTGTGTACAAACTCGTAATGGACAAAACATCAGGTTGTTGTTTTTTCCTGCTCAGTCACTACAAATCTTTGTTTGTCTTTGGCAAACATCTTGAGCAAAACAAAAACCAGAGGCAGCAAAAGGCCAAATTCTAAGGATGTATATGAAATGTGTTTGGCTTAGAAGGGCAAACCGCTTCCCAGTGGGAGCACACTTGATGCAGAGTAAACAGGAGTGTGTGCATGACCTAGGACTAGGGTCACACTTTCACCATATCCCAAACTCTGCTCCCCACCCAGAAAGAAAAAGGTAAGAAGATGACCAAATATCAGGAAAGAAAGGTTGATGCTAGCAATGGGTCACTAAGGCAGGCTGAGCAGTGACAGTCACCTCTGACACAAACAAATATATATTTACCAGGGGCTGACAATGCTGCTCACAGTGCTGGCCAAGCACAGAACCTTTGAGGGAGCCCCAAGATCTGAAGCTGGATGGTGGAAGATTCAAAGCAAGTACTTCTTCATGCAGTGCATAGTTAAACTTTGGAACTTAACCCACAGGAGGCAGTGGTGGCTTTAAAAGAGGAATGAACAAATTCGTGGAGGATAAGGCTATGCATGGCTACTAGCAATGATGGCTCTGCTCTGCCTCCACCGCCAGAGGCAGTCATGCTTCTGAATATCTGGAAACTCCAGGAGGGGAGGGTGCTCTTGTGCTTGGGTGCTGCTTGAGGTATATGGGTGGCCACTATGAGAAGAGGAATCTGGACTAGGTGGTCCATTGACCTGACCCAGCAGGCTCTTCTTATGTTTTTATAGCACAACAACATTGCAGCATATACTAGAACGGTTAGCTCAGATGGCAGAACATGAGACTTAATCTCAGGGCTGTGGGTTCAATTCCCTCATTAGGCCAAAGATCCTTGCATTGCAGAGGGTTGTTCCAGATGACCCTCCTGGTCCCTTCCAACACTACAATTCTATGATTATATGCTGTTAGATTTCACACCAATCAAAAATAATTAAGAATTCAAATTTGACTGATTCTTCCCACCACCATGAACAAATAATAATTCTGCAATTTGTTCTTGAAGGGTATACTTTAAAAATCAATAATAAATAGGGTTGTTGGATCAGAAGGTCGGCGGTTTGAATCCCCGCGACGGGGTGAGCTCCCATTGCTCGGTCCCTGCTCCTGTCAACCTATCAGTTCCAAAGCACGGCAAAGTGCAAGTAGATAAATAGGTACCGCTCCAGCGGGAAGGTAAACGGCGTTTCCATACTCTGCTCTGGTTTGCCAGAAGCGGCTTAGTCATGCTGGCCACATGACCCAGAAGCTGTACGCCGGCTCCCTCAGCCAATAAAGCGAGATGAGCGCCGCAACCCCAGAGTCGGTCACTACTGGACCTAACGGTCAGGGGTCCCTTTACCTTTACCTGGGGGTTTTAAGACATAGACATTTGACAGCATCCTTACATATTCAATATTTTTACATTTTTCCGTCGAAGCAAGCTCATATGTCCAACATTACCAATAATCAGAAATGTTTTTCAAAAAAGTGGTCAAATTTAAATCATTGCAATCAAATTCATGCCTGGTGAATTTGCTTTAGAACTAACTCACAAATTTATTTTGAAGATTTAAGGAGTGAACAGTAACATTTGACTGTAGGTAACTATAGTAAATGGATAGTCTAGGAAATGCAGCGTAGCAGAGAAAGCAGCTTTGCTGTCAGAATAATACAGTGAGTAAACTGAGAAGTTTTTTGCAGATGTTTGGGCCTCATAGAGTTTGGACGTTTGGCAACAGATCCTTAGCTAATGTTTACAAGTGTCCTCGTCTTGGTGGTTTTGATGGAACACTGCCAATTTACACAGGCGGAGCATTTGATTCTTGGTTTACATGTGTGTGGGTTACGCATCCCTAATCTTACGCAAGTGAAAACATTCATGTGCTTTCAACGTGTAACTGGGCTACATTTTAGCCATGCTGCAGGCAGTCACTGCTGCTTAGCAAAGCTTTGAAATACTAAGCACAGTTATTTTGTATATTTGGAATATAGTAGAACACATCATTGTGTAAACTCTAAATTATCCAACTCTCTTTATAGGGGTCAGCCTTGTATCCTGGACAAAAATTGGCCTGCCCCGTGCCCTCTGTTGATCACCAGCAATGTAGACATTCTGAGCAACTGGCTCCTATATTCTTTTGTTCTTGATTTGGCTGCTGTTGTCATTGTGCAATTGGAAGAACACTCGGTAATTGGCTGAAAATTGTTACTACATCTTCCCTGCATGCCTCCACAACAGCTTCTGCTCTGAAAAAAATATTTAAGAACCCACCTCCCCAAACGAGGGATGCAGTGATTTTAATACAGCCCTCACTGACATTTATCCACACAAGCATGGAATGTGTTCACACCATAAAATTTCCCCAAAGATTCCTGGATGATAGGAATTGTAGCTCTGTGATGGGTAAACTATAATTCCCAGGATTCTTTTGCGATAGATGCTTTCTGACTAGGCCTTCCCCTTTGTTTTTCTATACTGTATTGCATTATATTTTTTTAAATAACTCCCCCTTAGGGCCTGATGGTGAAGGATGGGTAACAAATATAATAAATAAAGGACTGTGAAATTTGTGTATATGTATGCATGTGTGACAGGGACACGGGTGGTGTTGTGGGTTAAACCACAGAGCCTAGGACTTGCCGATCAGAAGGTCGGCGGTTCAAATCCCCACAATGGGGTGAGCTCCCGTTGTTTGGTCCTTGCTCCTGCCAACCTAGCTGTTCGAAAGCACGTCAAAAATGCAAGTAAATAAATAGGTACCACTCCGGCAGGAAGGTAAACGGCATTTCCGTGCGCTGCTCTTGTTCGCCAGAAGTGGCTTAGTCATGCTGGCCACATGATACGGAAGCTGTACGCTGGCACCCTTGGCCAATAAAGCGAGATGAGCCGCAACCCCAGAGTCGGCCACGACTGGACCTAATGGTCAGGGGTCCCTTTACCTTTATGCATGTGTGACTGAATGAGCACAGGTGCATCACACAAGATTGTGAGACTGAAGTGTGATCGTGGGTCCCAGCTGCGCATTCCACTACTCACAGTCAGGTAGCCAGACCTTCATATCCTCCAACATTTCTCCAATGAAAATAGGGATGTCCCATTCCATAGTGATAATTTTACTATTTATACCCCACACATCTTACTGGGCTGCCCCAGCCACTCTGGACAGCTTCCAACATATATAAAAAAAGCAGCACAACATAAAACATTAAAAAAAAACTTTGCAGAGATCTGGACTAAATGCATGGAAGCTGAGGGACGAGGCCCCTCACCTTAGTAAGTACACATGAATAAAACCAGCTGAAAAGGGCTACATCTAGCCTAAATAACATTTAGCAATTATATGGCAGAAAAGGTTGTGAGTCTTCAGCTCACTTATAACTCAATGACAGCAGCAGGTTCCCTGTGTTTAAAAAAACAAAACAAAACAAAACCACACAGCCTGTTAAAAATGGGTCACCTTACTCTTCTTGGATATATGAGGTCAGATCAGAAGAGTGATCCAGACTTCATTTGGAAATTGTCTTTCAAACTAGAAGTTGCTCTTAATCCTCCATTCCTGTCTGTGTCCTACCTGTGCTGGCTTGCATTGAAAGTTAATTCTCCACTGAACCTACGAGAGATTTAGCACAGCTGGTGCAGCAGTGGCCAAATGCATTATTAGCATTCAACATTCTGCATGGAGAAAAGATGGGGCTAGCATAGCTTTCCCAGACATACCTGAGGGCTAAATAAAGCTGTTTCTGAGTCCAACTTCGGACTGGCTTGACAATGGCCCAGTTCCTTTTTCGTTACCATTTGGTGTGGAAATTGGGTATACATTTCCCATCTGTTCTCTTTGAAATACTAACTTTGCTCTGACAATGCTTTGAACTGACTCCGATCTGCATGAAACGTTATAAGAGATGCACTCTGTTTAATCACGTTCAGGGATACTTGGGACACAGCTCTGATTAGTTCTGACACTGCTCAGAGGAGAAAACATTGCAGTTGTACTCTTAAATGCAGAGCGTCTCATATTACAAAATGTACTGCCTTGATTAGCTATTTCTTAAAAATAGAAGAAGAAGAAGAAGAAGAAGAAGAAGAAGAAGAAGAAGAAGAAGAAGAAATAGCTGTTCAAGCATTCCGGAGAAAGACAAAAGAGCAAGAAAATAAAGATCAGCGCTCAGAAATTTAATTTCCTCAAAAAGAAAAAAGAAATGCATGCCTGTGGGTAAATTATCAGATTGTGGATTTTTTGATTTTTTTTTTTTAAGGAAAGAGATAGCTTCTAAGGATTACACAATCATTTGATTGTGTAATATTTGCTCTGTGATGTAACACCGCAGAGCACCTGGTGAATGAATAGTGAGAGCAATCTGGTAACATTCCAGAATAACAGAATAACAGCACAACAGAACTCGAATACCTCTCCTACTTTGACTTTACTCTAACTTTTTTGATACCCACTTACTGGGGCCAGTGCTGGTGGTTTCTCCACCATAACTACCCCTCAGCCTCACCTTGCCTCACCCTGAGAAAGGAGTCCTCCTTCAGAGCCAAGCTTTCTGGCCAGGAGAATTCCTGTGCCGACTGAGACCATGGTTTGCCACAGCAGCTAGAAATGCTTTTGAAACTTAGATTCTTTCTTTCTTCTTTCTTTTTCTTTTTAGTAAAAGGCGAAAGATTTATACGATCTGAAGAGAAACCAGAGTATAACTTAGATTCTTTCTAAACAAGAAGAAAGAGCTTTAAAATGTCTTTCTAGTCACCATAGCAAAGCACGGTGGCGGTTCAGACAAGTGTTTATGGCCACCTCAAATTCTTGGTTCTGAAGAAGGATCCCCTTAGCCCTTTCTCATAATGAGGGGAGACAAGGAGGGCGAGGAGGAGGAGGTGGTAGTGCTTGCTGAGGCATGCAAACAGGGGTAGATCTACTATGAAACTAATGTAGCTTAAACTCCAGTACCCCTAATCCTGGATTGGCCTCAGAAGTGACTTCAGTCATGCATGTGGGGGTTACATTCTCAAGACCCTCCAAGTGTCCCTATTTTCCAGGGACATCCCTGATTTCGTGAAACTGTCCTGGTTTCTGATTTGATCCCAGAATGTACCACTGTTCCTTTGGATGTCCCTATTTTCATTGGAGAAATGTTGGAGAGTATGGAGTTATCCGACTCCAGAGCCGTCTGAAGGCAATCCTGCATAGGGAAGGTTTTTGAATGTTTAATGTTCTATTGTGGTTTTTATATATGTTGGAAGCTGCCCAGAGTGGCTGGGGCAACCCAGTAAGATGTGTGGGGTATAAATATGAAATGGGACATCCCTATTTTCATCAGAGAAATGTTGATGTGCTTAACCTGACCTCACTGCTGGTTGTGAAGGGGCCCCCAACAGTAATCTTCAGGGCCCCCAAAATGTAGGTCTGTCACTGCATACAAAGCTTCAGGGATGTCAATACTCTGCCCTCCCTTTGTCCACCAACTGAGACAATTGTCCCATTCCACTTCATTATTGGGCCAGCCCTAGAGATGGGATATTATGGAGGTTGTCCAATGGTACAGTTCCATATACATTTTGGTGACCATTCTTTGCAGATTAATAGCTTGGTTGACTTGTTTAGGTATAAGAAGTCCCAAATACGTTGCTGCCTCTTTGCCATGTGACTGGCCAGTCAGTCTAGTGATTACCAACAGACAGATAGAATGAGGATATTTCAGATTGAGGCATGCAAACAAGTTGCATTCCTCAAGTGTTGCTAACTCCAGTTGTTTTTTGAGCGCTGTCATCGTCAACTTACAGTAGCCTGCACAAATATATCCAATTGCACTGGAAATATCTTGACCATCTCTGGGGCATCATCAAAGATCCCTGCATAAAATCTGTATTTGTCATCCAGAGTTAATGACATGATTTCAGAAGCACTGTAAGGCCCCCAAACACAAAACGACTGAGGGGGAAATCTAGATCATTTTAACCAGCCATTTCATATGCTGGGGTTTTACTGCTTTTTTTGAACCACTCGCAGTCGAAATGAAAAGGCTAACTCAGATGCTAAGTCTGCCTCATTCCCTGCACACAACTCAATAGATAAATTATAAATTCGCATGCACTGTTCCAGTTAAAGGATAATAGAAGTGATGTTGGGTCTTGAGATCTAACTTTCATATCCTCCAAGTGTCCCTATTTTCCAGGGACAGTCCCAGAATTACGAAAGCCATCCCGGCTTCTGATTTGATCCCAGAATGTCCCTGTTTCCCCCACCAGTGTCAAGATGAGGAAGATGAGCTAGCACTTGTCCTGAGCGATGGCAGTGGTGGCTGTGAAGGAGCATCCCATGGCCTCTCCATGGCTGCCACTGTTGCAGCGGTAGAGCAAACCGATCGGGTGCCTGGGGCGGCGCACGTGCCCTGTGCCAAGGGCCAGCCGTCTGTGGAATGGGGCAAGCTGGGGCAGGACACTCTGCGAGGCCTCCAAGGAGTCTGCCTGCCTCCTTCCACTCAGCTACCCTACAGCTGAGGGGGATGTGGCAGACAGACCGTTTGGGGCAGCGCGGAGCCTGCAGGTGTCCAAGCCACCACATCACTCCCAGGAGAGACGCATGGCTCGGGTGCACTGCAGGCCCCGCAGTGAGTGCCCTCAGCATTTTGTTACCCCCCTCAGTGGTGACACCTGGGGCGTACCGCCCCCACTGCCCCCCCTCCTCTGCCCCTGCACTGCCATCCTCCAACCTTGGGCAGCTTGTAGCAGCTACTGGAGATAGGTGAGGAAGAGGAGCGGCTGCCATCACTGAGGCCCAGCCCCAGTTCTGAGGGGCAGGCAGAGGGCAGGGTCATCCTGAGTGGGAAGAAAGAGGGAGTGGAGTGGAATGCAAGGAGCTTTTTTAAAAAGCTCTGTGCATCCACATCTAATCTCACCCCTTTCTAAAATGTATTTACTGGTGTGTGTTTTTCTTTTTGTAAATCTGCCAAAGAATCAAATCAAATCAGGATTAAGGTGTTTTCTCAGGATGGCAGAAGGTATGGACTTTTCTTCTTCCAGCTTACTTTAACAATGGCCAATTTCACTTCCTTGAATGAATTTGTGAGGGGACACTTTGTATTATGCATTTGAAGAGTAACTCTCCACTACAAAATGCACGTGTACATCTAATGAAGCACTTCTGGTGGTTCCCCACCCCCGTGATTCAACTGGCCTTCACTATGGACCGAGCTGTTAATTTGACAGGCCCTGCCCTGTGGAACTCACTGCCAATAGAGGTTCAGCGGTAACCATCCCTCCCTCCAGATGCCTTTTGAAAATGTTTTTGTTCAGAAAGGCCTGTGCAAGATTATTTTTTCTTCTAACCAATCAGTATTTAATGATAGTTACTGGCATTTTTCTGATGTTTTTAATGATGTTCTTATTGGTTTTATCCTCAGTCTTGCTATATTTGGTTGCTTGTAAGTTGCTTTCGGTTGCCTTGGGCAAAATAAAGCAACTAACAAGTTCAATAAATTGTTATATATATATTTATGAACATGGGATTTTAAAGTCATATATTACACCCAACTGTATCAATAGCAGCATTTTGCTTCAAAATGCATGTGAACAGGGGCGAGCATGTATCACCACTGGCAAGATATATCTTTAAAATCTGGCCTCGTGAAACAATACTTGTTAAAGTGCCAGCCCAACAAATCACAATGTAGTGTGCAAAGTTTCAAGTTCACTAAAACTCTGGGATGCGTTGGCATCATTGCTTCACAATTAATTCAAGTTGAAATGTTCCCATGTGGATGTAAGATGCTTCTGTAGATCTGCACGAAATAAAAGAGTAAACAAATACAATCTGCCTGCTTCCTTATAAGTCTTAGCTGGTTACTTAACGTGTTCCTCCGTTTCCTCTAGCCTGAGAACTTTGAGGTCAAGATGAGGTCAAGCTGAGTCAGTCAGCTCTAGTGACACAGCAATACATACATCTGCTAAGCAATGGAGCCAAGGGAAGAGGGGGCTGGTTGGAAACGGAGGCTTAACGTCATTCTTTTCAGTTACTACCAGCCATAACCCTTAAAAATTATTAGGCATCCGGGTAAACCAGGAACAGCTGGTTCATTAAAAGAAAGAGGGTGAAGAAAAAGATGGATCCACCCATAGAATAATTTTCAGTCTCCCTTCCAAAATCTGTTGATGACAATTTTGGGTCTTGGTTGCAAAGGACTTTGTGTTCGAAGGGATTAGAGGAATTTACAGTGTCAGCAACTGAGCCTTGGATCACAGCATAATGACAGAGACATAATGACTATTACAGCACCAAAAGTGGGTCATGCCATCACTTTCCAAGACCAGTCAAGGAGACAGATGAAGTGTCTATCACACAGATAAAGCTTCACCTTCCAGAGGCGCAGGGAGCAGGGTCCATGACATTTTTCAAGAGTACACAGAGTACTTTCGGTCTTGCCAACTCCTGAAATGGCACTGAGGACATCCCCAAAGGGGGCTGTTTGCTGCCTTAAAAATGCAAAGGTCAAATGATCAAAATGTAGTAAATTCTGTACAACAAAATATGTTTTTGAATGATCACATTGTTTTGGCACCAAGCCCTATTTCTTGGCTCAAGCAAAATGTGAAACTTGGTTTTGAGAGATCTTGGAGAATTCAGTATGTACGGTCTAGTTTTTTAAAAAATGCCACAAAGGTAGTGTTTGTTTTCAGTTTGATACATCTTTTGATTATTGATATATTTATAATTTGTACTGTGATTTATGCCAGAGTTGCAATCTGGGATCAGGTCCCGCTGTCACTAGGAGCTTTAAAAATAAAGAAAAATACACTTGGACCAAGACTGCCCCAAATATTTTCCTCTCGGCTTAAGTTATCACAAAAGGTCACAATTCCTTTTTTACTTTGGTTTACCCAGTTAAAGAACTGCATAGAGTATAAGCACTTAAAGAAGACTCATTTTAAGTATTACTGAAAAGCTCAGGTAGATGGATTTGGTATTTCAAGACCCTGGATTTTCTACTTGCAGGAACACAAAAAGCTTTCTTTTCCTTGAAATTGTATTTATCACAAACAGCATTTACTGTATATATGAAAGTAGATTTGCTTATAACCCACTCTGATTATTAACTTTCATATGTAATTTAGTGCCAATGTTAAAACAAGAAGAGGAAAATTTATTTACACCCATAGGGCTTTTTCCTGCAAGTTGATGTTCTTACAAAAAAATAACCTGAAATTGCACAATTTGTTCACAAACTCCATTTGTTGGGATAATTTTCTTTACTCTTCAGCAGCATCAAAGAGGTATCTATGGGGACTTCCGGAGGCGGCGCGAACGGCAATGACTGCCCTTTCCTAGCTGGGGAAGGGAAGCTCCGCCGAAAAAGGGTCTCCCTCTGCGGCGAAGCGGGGACCCATTCGGGAAAACCACAGGCAGCAGAAGCCTGTGGTCTTGGGGTCCGGCGGGCGCCAGGAGCAGCCCCCAAAACGTTGAAGGAACCCCGTAAGGGGCTCCGGATCGCGGAGGGGGGTTGCGGCGCTGTGGATCGTTCCGCAATCGGCGGAGTGAAGCCGCGTTGCTGCTGCCGGTGAGCGCTGTCCTTTCTTCCTAAACTACAGATTCGGAAAACAACAACCCGTGAGTAAATTGACTTCAAAAGTTTCGGGACTTAAAGTACTTTAAGTACTTAATCTGGCTGAAAGCGGAGTGACGAAAAATAGGAAGTCCGTCTTCCGCTGTCATTGAATCACTAAGCAAAGAGCCGGAGGAGTGGAGGCAAAGAGTGAACTTTTAATCTAACTGATCTGGACATCCGTGGAAATTATTTTTAAGCAGAATAAGGACTTTAAGTGATTGATTATATGACCTTTATGTGGACTTTGATACCTTTCTTCTATTTGGATTATAATTTAAGCAAGAATCCCAGGTGCTGGAACTGCCTGAGTAATTGAGTAATTGAGTAGCCAGCTTGCAGGGCTGGATACTTTTGAACTTAAACTTTGAAACAATCTCAGGGAGTTTGAACTGGCTACTTTGAAGCATCTTTTGGAATACCAGCAAGCACTGTCTGACTTTTTAAACACTAACTCTGCTAAAAATTATTTTATTGAAGGTTCTCGGACATTAAATGGGATTATAATATTTTTATTGGAATTGTCTTCTTTCCTAAAGACATTTTAAGTTCCCCCTAGAGGATTTGGGATTAATAGCAGTGACATTGTTTTACTTTCCTTTTCCCGGCCTCCTGTTTGACTATTACCATCTGGGCCGCTGCTTTCTCATGGGAACAACTCAGCTTGACCTTGAATTTTAGATAACTCTGGAATGAGTGGCGCAAGAAGAAAGGGACCGAGAACTAGACAAACAACTCTAACCGCAGTCTCCCAGGCACGCAGATCATCTGTGCCTGCTGTGCTTACTTTGCCTACTCTGACTTCTGAGAAAGAAGCTGCTTCTCTGCCACGGGCAGAAACTGAGGAATTTCAATTGGAAGAGATGGCCTCAGGAGAAATCAGTTCTACTTTAGAGAAAATTCTTGAAAAACTGGAATCTTTGGATAAAAAAGTGGAATCTTTGGACAAAAAAGCTGATCAGCAAACAGCTAAAATTGAACAAAATACTGAATGTTTAAATAGACTAACTGGACAAGTTGCACAAAATGTGCAAGCAATTGGAGAGCTGAAGGAGACTGCAGGTGAAAATCGGAAATTGGCTGAAGATTCCAGCCAAAGATTGGGAAATTTAGAGAAAGAGGTAAGACCACTCAGTAAACAAGTAGGTGAACATCAGACCTATCTTTCTATGATAGAACTACAGAATAGACAGACTAATTTAAGGATAAGGTCGGTACCAGAGGTGGAAGAAGGCAACTTAGCTGAGTTCCTGACTAAAGAATTTTCCAAGTTTTGGAACCTAGAGGAAAAAGACTTTAAAATCATATTAGCCTTTAGACTTGGAAGACTTATAAAGAGAGAGAAGCCCAGAGATTGTTTAATAATACTGAGATCAAAGGAGGAAAGGGACAAGATTTTGGGTTTACATTACGGAAAGTCACTGGATATTCTGGACAAAAGAATTGAAATTTTTAAGGATATCCCTAAACAGCTGTTGGACCTTAGATCTGATTATTTGGAACTAACAAGATTGCTAAGGAGCAACACAATTATCTTCAGGTGGGATTTTCCTCAAGGATTATCTTTTACTTTTAGAGGGAAGAAGATTAAAATCAGATCACTGGAAGATAGAGACAAATTTCTGACTGCGCACGGAGAGGACCTCCAAAAAGGACTGGAACTACCCTCGGGGCCTGCAGTACCAGAGGTGCCTGCACCCTCGGATTCTGAAGACCCAGCGAACAAGGTACTACCCCTAGAAAAATAACCAGACTTATCCAGGATGTCTCTGCAACTTTTGAGCTGGAATATAAATGGCTGTAACATTCCGGAAAAAAGAAGGAAAATTTTTCATATATTGAAAAAGGAACAATTGGACATTATTTGCTTACAAGAAACACATGTGACTAGGCTCCACAGGAAAGTACTAATAAATAAAAGACTTGGTCAGGAATTTATATCTTCAGACAAAGTAAAGAAGAGAGGCGTGGTGATATATGCAAAAGAGAGCCTGTCACCTAAATTCTTATTTAAAGATGAACATGGAAGAATTTTGGCAATCGAAATACAACATCAAGGATAAAAGATTCTGATATTAGGAATTTACGCACCAAATGAAGGGAAGTCGGAATTTTTCAAGAAGCTGCATGAGACTATGCTGGAATATCTGGATTATGACAACATCATCACGATGGGAGACATGAACGGGGTCGTATCAACTAACATGGACAAGTCACAAAGTCAGAATGTCACTAAAGATGGCAGACTACCAAAGACCTTTTTTGAACTGACTGACAATATGGACTGGATTGACATTTGGAGAACGAAGAACCCCTTGGGAAAAGAAGGAACATTCTTCTCTGAAGCTCAGCTGACCTGGACAAGAATCGACCAAATATGGATAACTAGAGGTCTGGCACCGAAGGTCAGAAAGGTGGAAATCTGCCCAAAAACCTGCTCCGACCATAATGCACTGAAAATGGATATGATACTGTTACCAACTGGTTCCTTTAGATGGAAGATGAATGACAATTTGTTCAGAGATCAGGAGATTACTAAGAAGGCCCAGAAAGCATTGAAGGACTATTTTGAGATAAATATGAACACTATGGTGGAAAAAAGAACTATTTGGGATGCAAGTAAGGCTGTGATGAGGGGGTTCTTGATACAACAGAATGCGGTAAGGAAGAGGATACAAAATGACAGAAAAGATAAGATTCTGGAGAAAATAAAAGAATTAGAGAAGAAGTTAAGATCAAACCTGAAGTCCCTGCCGATCTTGAGAGAAATCAAACTCTATCAAGCACAGTATTCTAAACTGATAAATCAGGAAATAGAGTGGAAGATTAAATTAATGAAACAAAAAACTTTTGAATCGGCAAACAAATGTGGGAAACTGCTAGCCTGGCAGTTGAAGAAGAGACAAAAATTGAATACAGTTACAAATTTGGAAATTGAAGGAAGAAACATTCAGAACCCCACGGAGATTAGAAAGTGTTTCCAGAAATACTTCAAAAAATTATATACCCAAGGGCCGCAGAATGAGGTCGAGATAAAACAATTTTTGGAGAAAAATGGACTTAAAAAGTTGTCACAAGAAAATAGATCTCTCCTGAACAGTAAAATAACATGTCAAGAAATTGAACAAGCCATTCAAATCATGAAACTGGGCAAATCTCCAGGGCCAGACGGGCTAACCTCCAAGTATTATAAGATATTAAAAGACTATTTGATACAACCACTGATGGAGGTTAGCAATGAAATTATGGAGGGGAGGAGGGCGCCGGAATCGTGGAAGGAAGCTTTCATCACATTGATACCAAAATCGGAAGCTGAAAAGACGCAACTTAAGAACTACCGTCCCATCTCCCTTTTAAATGTGGATTACAAAATTTTTGCAGATGTTTTGGCAAGTAGATTTTAAAAAGTTCTAAATGAAGTAATTCATAAAGATCAGGCAGGCTTTCTCCCAGGTAGACACATGTTTGCTAATACAAGGAACATCATTGACATTTTGGAACTTTTGCAAACTGATATAAATACAAAAGCAGTGTTAATCTTTATAGACGCGGAGAAGGCCTTTGATAATATCTCTTGGAAATTTATGAAGGGAAATTTAAAAGAAATGGGAGTGGGTCGGGGTTTTGAGAATGGGATTGACGCAATATATTCAGAACAAAAGGCTAAATTGATAGTAAACAATGTGGTTACTGAAGAGTTTAAAATTGAAAAAGGAACACGACAAGGCTGCCCGATCTCCCCTTTGTTATTTATATCAGTTCTGGAGGTGCTCTTGAATATGATTAGAGGGGACCGGTTGGTGGAAGGGATTCAGGTCGGAGCGAAACAATATAAACTTAAAGCTTTTGCAGATGACCTAGTTCTGACCCTGCAGGAGCCAGAATCTAGTACAAAAAGAGTATTACAACTGATCCAAGATTTTGGTCGGCTGGCGGGATTTAAACTAAATAAACAGAAAACTAAGGTGTTGGGGAAAAATTTGACAGATGCAGAGTCGGAACAGTTTCAGAGAGAAACAGAACTAACTGTGGTTAAAAAAGTAAAGTACCTAGGGGTAAACATAACAGCAAAAAATCTGAGTCTATTTAAGGATAACTATGAAAAATGTTGGTCTGAAATTAAGAGAGATTTGGATAGTTGGACAAAATTGAAGCTTTCTCTGTTAGGCCGAATCGCTGCTGTTAAGATGAATGTATTGCCAAAGATGTTGTTTTTGTTTCAAACATTGCAGATTGTGGACAAGACAGAGTGCTTCCGGAAGTGGCAGAGAGATATATCTAGATTTGTCTGGCAGGGCAAAAAGCCCAGAATTAAGTTTAAGATACTAACTGATGCGAAAGAAAGAGGGGGCTTTGCCCTGCCAGACCTAAAGTTGTATTATGAAGCCGCAGCTTTTTGCTGGCTAAAAGACTGGCTACTTCTCGAAGACACTGACGTACTGGATTTGGAAGGGTTTAACAATGCTTTTGGTTGGCATGCATATTTATGGTACGATAAGGTTAAGATTAATAAGGTCTTTAAGAACCATATTGTCAGGAAAGCAGTTTTTAAAGTCTGGACAAAATACAAAGACTTATTGGAAAACAAAACTCCGAGGTGGCTTTCACCTCTGGAAGCTAAGGCCCGAAAAAGACCCAATATGGAGGCCAACTGGCCAAAATATTGGGAAATATTAGAAAAAGACGGAGACAATTGGAAATTGCAGAGTTTGGAGAAAATGAAGGATAAAGTGCGAGACTGGTTACATTACGCTCAGATTAAAGAAGTTTTTAAAAATGACAAAAAGGTAGGGTTCCAGGTGGAGAAATCGAAGTTGGAAACAGAATTGTTAGAACCAAAAACTAAGGTATTATCAAGAATGTATAACTTGCTGCTGAAATGGAATACACAAGACGAAATGGTTAAATCGGTTATGATAAAGTGGGCTCAGGATATTGGGCATAATATTATGTTTGAGGACTGGGAAAGGTTGTGGACCACCGGGCTGAACTTCACTGCATGTAATGCTTTGAAGGAAAATGTAATGAAAATGATATATAGATGGTACATGACCCCAGTTAAACTTGCCAAAATATACCATTTGTCTGATAATAAATGTTGGAAATGTAAAGAACATGAAGGAACATTCTTTCACCTCTGGTGGACTTGCCCTAGAGTGAAGGCCTTCTGGGAAATGATTTATAATGAACTGAAAAAGGTATTTAAGTATACCTTCACTAAGAAACCAGAGGCCTTCCTTCTGGGCATTGTCGGCCAGAAGGTGTTAAAGAAGGACCGAACATTTTTTATGTATGCAACAACGGCAGCAAGGATACTCATCGCCAAGAGTTGGAAAACTCAAGATCTACCTGTCAGAATTCAGGGCCGGTCAGAGGTATGTGCCTATCTCTCCAGGCACCGGCTGAATTCTTTCGACCTCCCTCCGGCGACTCCCGGTAGGAAAAACACACGAGGTCCGTTCCGGCGATTTTCCTCAGGCTGTGAGAAAAACACACCAAACTGCTTCTCCTCCTCCCTGCTCTCCAGCATATCCCCAGGGAGGGGAATCAGACACAGACAGAAATGTATCTACATGTTTTATTCCTGTCTTCAGCAGTCATATAGAGAAAACATGTCTGCTCTCATCAACAAACAGAGAGAAACTCCACCCATGTACATCCTGTACAGGTCATATGACACACACACTGAGCTAACATCCGGTGCTCAGTACAGAATGGACTGCCCCTTTGTTCCCATGGCAACAGTCACATACATCCTGTCTGGCTTTGCAGCCACAAGCAGCTGACTGAGCTGCCTTTGCTTGCTGCAGCATTGCTGCTTTAGAATAACATACTCCCCCTAAAGTATCAATGCGTGCTGCGAGCAAAGCGTCATCCAGAGAAGAAAACAAACAGTTGTTATACTTATAACACTCCCCTGTTGTTTCAGTTCCACCCTTGGAACTACCCGCCACTGGTTTTACCAATGTACCTCTCTGGTTGTGTGACTTCCAAGGAATGAGTGCTTCTGCATTACCTTGGTTAGCAACTCTCTGTTGTGCCTTTGTCTCTGACTCAGACACAGCTTCAATTTGACCTTGGTCGTTTACAACAGCAACACATGCAATAGCTTGGTTGGCAAACTCTTTTGAATACCTCTTGGGTGGTACACCCTTCGTTGCTCTCTCAGACCTACGTAAGAGGTGCTGCTCTTCTCTGCTTTCTGGTTCAGCCTCTGAACTCTCTGGAGAACCAGTACTAAGCTTAATCAGTGGTTCATCCTCCTCTTCTGAGGGTCTAGTCATTATGTGAGATTTCCTCTCAATGACTGTGACAACTGAGCTGTCTGAGCTATCGCTGTCATCATCAGTACTACTGAACTCAATAAGATCAAACTCATCATCATCATCATCAGAATCATCATCATCTCCTGTGGGAAATGTGTGAACAATCACTCTCTCCTGTTCAGGAGCACTCTCTAGAAATTTTGTGAGAATCACCTTACCAGATTCAGACAAAATTACTCTGTAGAGACCCTTTTCATAACCCACAAAAATGCCTCTGGCATTCTTTACTCCACCTGGAGCTTCTGTTCTCACATGAGACCCGAAAACCTTGAAATGGGCAACAGAAGGTTTTCTGTGGAACAGTTTCTCAAAAGGAGAACATCCCAAGTCTTTTGAAACCTTTCTCAACCACGTATAAGTATATGACATTAGCGACTCAGCCCAGTACTCATGTGGCAGATGTGAACTAAGCAATTGCGCTTCCATTCCCTTTTGCAATTCTTTGTTCACCCTAACACAGACACATCTGTTCCAAGCTTCTTCGGAAGCTGCAGCTTTGTGTCTTATCCCTTTCTTCTTCAGGAACCTCTGGAAATCCTGTAAGAGAAAAATTGGCTTCTCATCTGTGCAAAGACAATCTATGTCAGCATCATGCATATTTTTAACCTTGTCACAAAACTCTTTAAACCTTTCTAAGGCTTCTTTCGGTCTCTCCAAAAGATAAATCCAGACAAAACCTGTGAAAGAATCAACACATATTAGGTAATACTTTGCATTGCCTCTAGATGGTGCTAAAGGACCAATCACATCAGCATACACCCGCTGAAATGCCTTGTCAACCCTCGAGGTGACCTGCTTGGTGTTCTTCTCAGCTACACCTGCAAAAGAAATCATGTTAGAATCACAAGAATTACATTCCATGTAATCACTTTGATCAAAAGTCAACAAATACAGTCCATCTTTCTCTTCGGCAGAAAGATACAGCTCTCCATCTTTGTAGATCTCACAGTGTTGATCATCATAGGACAGTTTTAGTCCCTTCTTGGCAATCTGCGAAACGCTGAGCAGATTGTACTTCAACTCTGGAACCAAATAAACATTGTTTATAGTCAAGTTCAGACTTTTAAGATACACAGTCCCAATTCCGGTGGCTTCCAGCTCTTGACCGTTGGCTTGTTGTACAACGAAGCTTTGCTTCTTTAACGACGAAAACAAATCCCTGCGATGGGTCATGTGAACCGTCGCTCCCGTGTCTAAAACGAAGGAATTCCCCACTTGTGGTATGGCTTTTAGGGACATCAAAGCCTTTGCAGGCTTCGCCTGTGACTTGGCATGACTTCTGCCTGACGCCTCAGACTTCGTGGAGCTTCCCTTGGCTCCTTTGTTCTGACGTGGCTTCTTGCAGTTCCGCTGAAGATGCCCAGTCTGCCCACAATTGTGGCATCGGACAACGTTCAAAGCTACAGCGTCTCCTCCAGTAGCTACAGCAGTGGGGGTGTCTGAACACCGTTCTTGTCTCCCCCTGTCCTTCACTTCCAGGGCGGCAAGTCTGTCATGTTCGTTCAGAACCACGGCAAAGACCCTGTCCGCCGTTAGATCTTGCGCTGGGAGAGACCCCAGCTGACTGGCAACCGTTTTGTAAGTCCGATTCAGGCTGTTGATCACCATGAAGCAAAATACTTCCTCCTGCAGACGGAAATTGCGTTCCACCATCTGCTGACGCAGAAATTTCATTTCCGTCAGGTGCGCTTGAACATCTCCATTAGGCGCAAGCCTCAGGTTAGTCAGCTTTTCAAAATACAGCAACGCTGAAGAACCTGCATCTCTCTGATGTGTCCTTCTCAGCGTGTCCCAAACATCTTTCGCGTGCTGTAAATCTTGTATATGAACAAGCTGAGAGTCTGACACGCACAGAATTATAGCAGTTCTGGCCTTCACATCCTGTGACTCCCAAGGACGCGTTGGTGCTGCAGGGATGGGGTTCTCAATTACCCTAAACAGTCTCTGATTCTGCAGCAAGGCCTTCATCTTAATAGACCAAGATGCATAATTGTCACTGGTCAAGAGGGGTGGAGAAGGCAGGCTTCCCTTCTTGACATCCATTTTGAGTCCTTGCATTGACTCTCAAACACAAGCCTCTAAAATCCAATAGCTGGCTTGTTTACACTCTGTGCACCTGGCAGCTCTAACACTGGCTGCTTGGAAAGTCCCTTTCACAGTTCCTAGTCAAAACACGAGCTGTTTTTGCTTCTCCGAGCACAGCCTGACATCCAGCCCTTATCTTGAAACTGGCCTGCGTTGCTAAGCAACCACATTCCTTTCCTTGGACAGGAAAAACCACAGGAATGTTTGGAATGCAGACTCTTCTCTCTCGGAGCTGTTTTTCCCAAACGTTGCTCCCATGAAGCAGAGAATAAATCCATCTGCATTCACACTTTCAAGCCAGAAAATCCCATACCTGGGCTCCGTAGCTTGGCTTTCAGCTTCTTCTGGTCAGCTTCTAGCTGCAGAGAATCAGCCTCCATCTCAGGCCTCCATGGAGAGGGATGAATACAGTCTCCTTGATGCAGAGTTCCATGGATCGTAGCAACCGTCAGCTGCTACCAATGTCAGTATTCAGGGCCGGTCAGAGGTATGTGCCTATCTCTCCAGGCACCGGCTGAATTCTTTCGACCTCCCTCCGGCGACTCCCGGTAGGAAAAACACACGAGGTCCGTTCCGGCGATTTTCCTCAGGCTGTGAGAAAAACACACCAAACTGCTTCTCCTCCTCCCTGCTCTCCAGCATATCCCCAGGGAGGGGAATCAGACACAGACAGAAATGTATCTACATGTTTTATTCCTGTCTTCAGCAGTCATATAGAGAAAACATGTCTGCTCTCATCAACAAACAGAGAGAAACTCCACCCATGTACATCCTGTACAGGTCATATGACACACACACTGAGCTAACATCCGGTGCTCAGTACAGAATGGACTGCCCCTTTGTTCCCATGGCAACAGTCACATACATCCTGTCTGGCTTTGCAGCCACAAGCAGCTGACTGAGCTGCCTTTGCTTGCTGCAGCATTGCTGCTTTAGAATAACACTACCCACACTGGAAGAGTGGCAGATGCAGCTGATGGACTATATGCAACTGGCCGAGATGACTGGCAGAATTCGAGACCTGGGAGAAGAGAGGGTTGAAGAAGACTGGAAGAAATTCAAGAGTTATCTACAAAAGTATTGTAATTTGGTTGAAGGATAAAAAGGATGCTAGATCACAAATAACTGCCTACCACTGAATTAGATTTGAAATTGACGATAAGTGAGATTGAGGGAAACATAAAATTTGTGGAGAATAGATTAAATTTAACTGAACAAAATTTAAGAATATAAATAAGATGATAAATTGCTGGGAAAAATTTATAACGATGTAAGTGGGAGTGGGAGACGTGAGGGAGTCCAAAGAAGTTCTGAAAAATGTGTTATGATTCATGTCATATTGTTTATTATTTTTGCATTTTGTATCTTAAAAAAATCTCAATAAATATTTATAAAAAAAAAAAAAAACAAAGAGGTATCTATGGAGAGATTAATTCACAGAGTCCTGCTCCGAGTAAAGCCTGATTGAAACAAACAGGGGACTTGCGGGAACTTTTATTTGTGAATGACTTTCCCAGAGCCAATTGCCATGAGAAATGTGTGCCGAGATCACAGCCAACCATGTCCTCTGAGCTGTGAGTTCAGCAAATGTAAATTGGGATCATCTTTGCACATTCATAAAACTGTCTAATATAACAAAAGCCAACTTATGAGGCTTCGTCAAAAGCAGTTATGTGGTCTGAAAAATGCAAAGGTTGTAAATGATACTGAGCTGTGATCTCAATGTGCATCAGAAAAAGTACCAGAAAAAAATTAAGTTTGAGGTGGTTTGATAATACTCACCACCATAATGTTAAAAAAATAAAATAATACTGTGTAAATTATCTCTTGCACAGATGTAGCAGCATTCTTACAAGAATCAAAATTCTATTTATTTTCTCCTGCAACATTTATGTTTCACTGATGTAGTGAAATAATCATTATGTTCAGGGAATTATTAAATGGATGCCCAGCCAAGTGGAGAATATTATGCTAAACATATGAAGGGCCACAACTGGAAGGGAGGGAGCAAGTATGGCATTGAGCCTCTTTTCTGATGGCTCAGGCTCCAGGTATTGACAGAAGGCTTAGCCAATCAAAAGGCTTCATAGTCCATTAATGGCCAGGATCCTTGCAGGAATAATTAGGTGAATGGGGTGGAGGTTCCCCACCAATGTCCTATTTACTAACAACTCTGAAGAGGGTTCTGAGGGATTAGGGTAAACGGACCACTAGACAGGAGACACATCTGCAACATATAGAAGGGTTTATTGGGTTGTTTTTATTACGTTATTCTGTGTTTTTATATTGTGATTTGATGTTGTAACCACCCTGAGACCTGCGGATATAGAGCATTATACAAATTTAATTAATAATAATACAGTGGTACCTCGGGTTACATACGCTTCAGGTTACAAAAGCTTCAGGTTACAGACTCTGCTAACACAGAAATAGTGCTTCAGGTAAAGAACTTTGCTTCAGGATGAGAACAGAAATCGTGCTCCGGCAGTGCAGCAGCAGTGGGAGGCCCCATTAGCTAAAGTGGTGCTTCAGGTTAAGAACAGTTTCAGGTTAAGTACGGGCCTCCAGAATGAATTAAGTACTTAACCCGAGGTACCACTGTAATAATAATAATAATAATAATAATAATAATAATAATAGTAAAAAAAACACTATTTTGATATCATTGAGCAAAGGCATCAAGTTATTTTATGAAGCGTGCCATTCTTTCAACTTGTTTCAGCTAGTGTTCCTGTTGTGGGTGATGGTGTATGTGTAAGGTTACCAGACGTCCCCGTTTCCCGAGGACTGTCCCCGGATATACAAATCAGTCCCCACACAAAATCAACTGAAGTTGAAAAGTGTCCCCGGATTCATTGAAAAAAATCTGGTAACCTTATTATGGTGGTGTTGTTTTAACTCACCATAGACTGATCAAGAAAGGAGGAATAGAATAAAACCTGAAGGAAGAAAAAACAAACAAAATGAGGTATCCTATTATCAACGACTTTTAAAGCTCTTCTTTGCTTTAATGCATTTGAAAGGTTGCCCTGATGTTCTAAGGATCTACCATAATGCCTTTAAACCTCTGGGTACTTTTCCATCCCTTAAGAAAATTCAGGGCCATATCATGTTTGGGAGGACTTAGGATAAAGTTATAAAAACAAACACATTTTTGCAAAGTCTCTTCTATTTTATTATGGGGCCAACGTTTGAAAAACACCCGCTCTTCACTGAATGAAACTGAGTTGCCCTGGGTGTGAACCAAGTCCCAGAATTTAAGTCTGAAGTAAACAAACCTGAAAAAGAGTACCATAGCCTATTATCTGAGCTTAAGGGATCAAGCCATTATCACTCGCATTCCATCTGCAGGTACTTTTTAACACAGCCCAGGGAGGTCAGGATCCCTGAGAGGAATTCTCAGTAACCATCCCGTGTAAACTGTAACGGGTTTTGTGGGGGGTGACTCTTGAAATTGTTTCGTTTTGCATATATTCTGTGTACAAATGCAGGTGTGGGAAATGGATGTTGTGGATTTTTTGGGGGGTGACTATTGAAATTGTTTCGTTTTGCATATATTCCATGTACAAATGCAGATGTGGGAAATGGATGTTGTGGAAGGGGGGAGGGAATACAACCCTAGTACATTTTTTCACAGTTTTGACACCGAGTGTGCGAATCAGCCCTACTCAGTGAAGACCCAGGTGGAATCTACACACATATAAAAAACGCTATGAAAATGCTTTTTTAAGAACGTTATTGAATTTGCCATAGCTCACTGTCGCCAGTGTCACATTTGCACATTGCACTTTACAACACACTTAAAACATTTCATTTGCAGCTGGATAGCTGAATCCCCAGTGTGGTGTAATGGCAAGAGAGCTGGACTGTGACCTGGCAGACCAAGGTTTGAATCCCTGTTCAGTCATGAAGCTCACCATGTGTTTAGGCCAGTCACCGTCCCTCAGATTAATCTACCTCATATGGCTGTTGTGAGGATAAAATGGGAAAGAGGAGAAGCACGTATACCACCTTGGGCTCCTTGGAGGAAGAGTAGGTACAGAAATGTAATAAATAAATACAGTGGTACCTCGGGTTAAGAACTTAATTCGTTCTGGAGGTCTGTTCTGAACCTGAAACTGTTCTTAACCTGAAGCACCACTTTAGCTAATGGGGCCTCCTGCTGCTGCCACGCCTCCGGAGCACGATTTCTGTTCTCATCCTGAAGCAAAGTTCTTAACCCAAGGTACTATCTCTGGGTTAGCGGAGTCTGTAACCTGAAGCATATGTAACCCGAGGTACCACTGTAACTGCATTTGAGGCGTGGCTCCTGTTTTGAAAAGGATGCAAGCAACAGTGATTTCGCAGTGTGGTTTCCCCCTGAGATCTCACGCAGTACCTCAAACACATGTTTTGGGGCACTGTGCCCAAAAAAGGACTTTTGGGGGGGAGGTGGGAACCAAAGCACAAAGTCACTCGCAATCACAGCAAGCAAAATGGCCAGCGTGTGCTCACGATAAAAAATGGGGAGATGGTGTCCGGGAAGATGGCATCCCGGATTTTGGCTTCGAAGTATGGGAGAGTATGAATGCAGGCACTCTAAGTATCCCTATTTTCCAGGGAAAGTCCTGGATTTACCAGCCATCCTGGTTTCTGATTTGATCCTGGAATGTCCTGCTTTTGCTTAGGACATCCCTATTTTCATCAGAGAAGTGTTGGAGGATATGGCAGAATGTCCCTATTTTCATTGGAGAAATGTGGGAGGGTATGGAGTTAGCCAACCCTCAAGCTGTCTGAAGGCAATCCTGTACAGGGAAGTTTTTCAAACATTTAATGTTTTATTATGTTTTTATATATGTTTGAAGCTGCCTAGAGTGGCTGGGGCAACCCACTAAGATGTGGAAGTTTCCTAGAATTGTTGTTGTCATTGTTGATGTTGTCATTGTTATTGTTGAATAGGACATTCCTACTTTCATTGGAGAAATGATGGGTGGTCTGTGAATGATGAGGTCGTGACCTCCTTTGTTATTGCTTAGAAAAAATGTCTCACTTGTATTGGCTGTTGGCACCACCTCACTGCTACTGATCTGCAAAAAGCCCCATGACAGAAGGTTTCATGATATCGTCTCCTGGGCTTTGATGGAGAAAAGCCATAACTAAATAGCAGAGCATCTTATTTGCATGCAGAAGATCCTAGATCTCTAGGTAGGGCTGGAAAAAACCCTGTGCCTGAAATCCCATAGACTCACTGATAGCCAGTGTAAACAATACAGTGGTACCTCAGGTTAAGAACTTTATTCGTTCTGGAGGTCTGTTCTTAACCTGAAACTGTTCTTAACCTGAAGCACCACTTCTTAACCCAAGGTAATATTTCTGGGTTAGCAGAGTCTGTAACCTGAAGCATATGTAACCTGAGGTACCACTGTACAGAGTTACCAGTAAATGAACCTATGATCTTACTCACTATAAAGCAGCTTCCTCTGTTCCTATGCAGAGTACAGGTGGGGACATTACACGAGGAAATGTTCCTCCATTATAAATCCTCAGAGAGCATTGGGGAATGTTAGAAAGAAGTTGATATTGACCATTCTACATTTTGGAAGATCCAGTGGTCACTTGTATTACTGACTGTCCCTTATATATGCACATTGTTACCTGTTATATTACCTGGGGAAGGAACATAGTTCAGGGAAGGGATGTAGCTCAGTGGTAGAACATCTACTTTACATGAAGAAGGTTCTAGATTCAATCCCCAACAAAGATGGGGACGCGGGTGGCGCTGTGGTCAAAACCACTGAGCCTCTTGGGCTTACCAATCAGAAGGTCGGTGGTTCAAATCCCCACGACAGGGTGAGCTCGCCTTGCTCTTTCCCAGCTCCTGTCAACCTAGCAGTTCGAAAGCACACCAGTGCAAGTAGATAAATAGGTACCACTGCGGCGGGAAGGTAAACAGTGTTTCCATGCGCTCTGGTTTCCATCACAGTGTTCTGTTGTGCCAGAAGCGCACAACGTGCTGCTGGCCACATGACTCGGAAAACTGTCTGTGGACAAACGCCGGCTCCCTCGGCCTGAAAGTGAGATGAGTGCCGCAACCCCATAGTCGCCTTTGACTGGACTTAACCATACAGGGGTCCTTTACCTTTTTTATTTTTTAACCAACCCCCAGCATTTCCAGGGAGGGCTGGGAGAGGCCCCTGTCTGAAACTTTGGACAGCTGCTGCCAGACAGAGTAAACAATACTAAGCTAGGTGGACCAACAGTCTGGCTCTACTTCCTATGTTCCTAAAAAGTGCAGGAGGCTGGCTTCCAAGTGCCTGGTATCAGGGCACTCACTGGTTTTGTTTTTGATGATTTTTTAAAAAAATCTGCTCTGATTTCCGTACAAGTAGACGAAGACTAAAAGTTATTTTAAAAAATGTCCAACAACAACAACAACGAGCAGCTGTCAAGAGCATGGTAGGCAGCTTCCGTGACTTCACGTGATTATAAGAAAAACCAGCTGGGGATGTCTTGGGGTTTTCATAAAGTGTGGCCACCCTGGAAGGCTTCAGAATACAGACCACCGGAGAGAGGCTTTGCAGAATGAAAGAAATGGCTCCCACAAACCCTGTCGGCCACTTCAAAATTAAGGTAAGTGCAACAGCAAAAATCCTCTGAAATATTTTTAATGATTTTCAAATGCCATTTCTTTTCACGTTACCTGATGAAAAATGGTTGTGGGGTGGGAGAATGGAAGACCCTTTTTGGCACAGCATCAAATAGACGTCCCTTTACACAGTGCATGCACGTTCTGTACTCAGGTATGCATTTTTGAATAAATAAAGGAGAGAGGAAATCGGGCCTCAGCAAAAGAAGCTAACAAAAATAAACGACTGAAACCATTTAAAAGACAAGAGCTTTGATCCAAGGCGCTGAGTTTAGGCCTGAGCATCTCACAGGAAAAGCGGCAAGCCCATCCTTGTTCATTTCTGTTGCATCAATAAAGGCACGGAGGACAGAAAAGAGTGAGAGGTTGTGACACTACCGGCCAATGCCAGAAAGATATTGATGACTTGGAGGGAGTTCAGAGCAGAGGAACAAAAGTGGTCAAAAGGGGGCGGGAGCTGGAGGAAAGATTAAAGATTAGAAGAGACAAACGTGTAGTTAGCTAGTCAGAAAAGACAAAAGAGCTCCAGATAAACAAAGGCTGTCAATGCCAGAAGTGGGGAAAGTGGCCTGAACAAAAGGGGGGAGGGAAGTAAGCTAGGAATGACCTGCCCGTGAAATTGATTAAACCTGGAAAAGGAAAAGGGCACTGGCCAAGAAAAGCAAGGGGAGCCCTATTACTAATTACAGTTTTAAAAACTAAACATATTAGATCAACATTTCCCCATGTGGACAGCAGAAGAGCAACTCCCATGATGGCACTATCTGCGCTCCAAATGCGTAGGAAAGTCTTTAGAGTGGTATTTTTAGCAGGCCAGCTCAAGGCATTTTGCCACCTGAGGGAGACCACCCAGCTGCTGCTCCCTCTGCTGCCACCTTCGTCTCCTTCCCCCACCCCCTCCATTACAAAGTGCCGCTATCCCACCCACCCCCCAAAGACTCACTCTGAGGAAGAATTCAGAAAAAAGTGGGGGGAGGCAGCACAGAGCATTGTCACCCACTTTCCTGCAACGCCAAATTTATAAATGGTTTTTGCATACCCTCCGACATTTCTCTGATGAAAATAGGGAGATCCTATTCCATACCCGCCAACATTTCTCCAATGAAAATAGAGACCTCCTAAGGAAAAGCAGGGCATTCTGGGATCAAATCAGAAACTGGGATGGCTTCTGTAAATCTGGGACTGTCCCTGGAAAATAGGGACAGTTGGAAGGTGTGTTTTTGCCACTGTGGAAAAATGGAGGTGATACAGGCAGTCTCTGAGGCCACCTTTTCCCGCAATGCCTTGCTCTGAAAAAGGACCCTACATCGAGGTGTACGGTTCCTTTTCAGAGTAAAGCACGGGGAAAGCTGCATCTTGGACAGCCTCAAAACAGCACGGCCATCCATTTTGCCACAACAGCAAATGCCATTTAATTTTTAAAATGTTTGCACTGTTTTCGCTGCCGCATTCAAGTAGTATCAGTGCCATTGATATCTTAAGAGGTGTCTAAATGCATAGCCAAAATCTATAACTAGATGAAACCATGTATCTAACCAAATGCATAGTGATCAAGCAGCTTTCAAAATAGTATAATATTGTTATTTTACACACGATTTACCTTTGGGCTAGCAAAGCTATGGTTGGGGGGGTGGGATTTATCTCAACATGGAAGTTTATCAAAATTAAGAAACAATGCAGAAGCCAATTCATACCAGAATATACTCATTAAAAGTTAAAGCACGAAAAAGGAAAGGAAAGAAATTGTGTGGAATAATTGTCAGGAAGAATGACAGCAAAATGAATTGGATGAGCTCATTGTTCTGCGCAATCTTTAAACTTCTGTATGTCCATGAAAACAGTGCATTTTTCTGTGATGTGCTATTCGCAAGTCAGGATATAGCGCACCAGATGAAGAAAAATTAGGATGATAATATTTCGCTCATAAAACCACTGGTGTGCTAAACACTGCCATTGTCGATTCTGTGGTTTTTTGAAGAGGAAAAATGCCTGGTTCTTTTGAAAGAGTATTTTATTCCACACAATGACTTTTAAAATATGAGCTAGTTCTTCATTACACCAACCTTTCCACATTAGTGAGTGACAAGGATTTCTGTGGAGCCTGTTTCACATGTGGCTTGGCAGGTGCTTTACATTTAAGATACATGAGGTTTTTTTCAGATTGTGTTGAGTTGCTCTAATCATAACCTCAGAGAATCAGTCATTGTTTACTTTAGTTCTATCATAAGCACATCTGGGCAACTCTTTCAGTAATGGCCAAGGTAATTAATAATGAACTGAGGTGGAAATCTGATAAAGTACTTATGACATCCATATTAGTGCCAAATGAATTCATCATGGCTGGAGTTATTGTAAAAATGCTGAAGGAATTAAAAGCCATTTGAGGTAGTGTTTTAGGTGTGTTACTAGCATTCATACAGGACAAAAAAGAAGAATTACTTTGCATCATGGGATAACACCGTATCTTTCCAAAATTCTTCTGTTTCTGTATTCTGCCTTTTCCCACTCCCATCAGTATGAATACTGATATATAAAGCTAAATATCAAAATAGGAGATTAATTTGAGTTTTGATTTCTGCAGAGCTCTCTTTCTCATTGTACATTTGGAGGCAAACATCCACAACATTGATCTACCCAGCCATCAGCATGTTACAATAAACAGTAGCCTACAGCATGGTGCGCTGACTTCACCGCAACTTCCCCCTCTCTGTCCCAATATGCAGCAGCGACACAGCCAGAGGGAGGTCAGGTGAGTGGAAAAGCCCCGCCATGCAATGAAACCAGTTTCTGAACCACTCCATATTACTCACGTTCCATTACCATTTTGGGTAACTGAAGCAGAGGTTTAGGCTCAAAATACATCTGCACATAAGTGAAGCACACAGCCAGACATAATAGCATATGGTAAAAAGAATAAAATCTTAGGTCTTAGTGCATCTTTCGTTGTTCCATTCTGTTCCCTCTCTTTCAACATCCTCCACCAGTGTTTCCCAGACTTGGGTCTCCAGCTGTTTTTGGACTACAACTCCCATCATCCCTATTTAGCAAGACCAGTGTTCAGGGATGATGGGAATTGCAGTCCAAAAACAGCTGGAGACCCAAGTCTGGGAAACACTGTACCCATAATACTAACCCTACACATCTCCTTATACAGGCATTATCGGGGGGCGGGGGGTAGGCAGGCCATGTAGACTAGGACTACCATGCGTCCGGACATTACTGGGATTTCAAAGGCAAGTCAATCAAAAGCTCAACAACTTCCGGTGTGTCCTGGATTTTGCTTTTAGAAATATGGCAACCCCAATGTAGAAACACAGCCTGCATTCAACTGGATCATGCCTTCATTTATTGTATAAATTCAGAAGTTGTGTGTGTTCTCGTGTCCCTTTTTTAATTTGAATGTTAACTTTGCAGTGGCCAGTGGCTTTAGCATCCTTTTGAAATCCTTACCTGCAGCACTCTAGAGGCCTAACAAAATTAGTCAGTTTTGAGGCCTAAACACCAAACGCTAAAAATGCACTTTGAGTACATTTATCTCATAAATTCAAGTGAGTTGGGCTTGTGGTCATTAAATGACTGTAGCTGTCTGGGATGGACAGTACCTTATATATTGAATTATTTCGTTGTTTTTCCTTTAAACCAACCTTTTCCTATTATAGCCAGTTTCCTCTCTTTTTTTCTTTGATCACACATCAAAACCATTAAATCTGAATTAGTCATATCTCTCTCACATCCATTGTAAGAAAATGTGACATGTGATAAATGCAAAAAGTTTTATTTTTCTCTGCAAAACATTGAACAGGAAAAGCAAACAACAAAATGATCATTGAAATCCAGGGGGGCAGGGGAAGTCTTTCAGAAAGCGCAAGCAAAAATTCATCACAGGGAATGCAGAAAAATTCTGGTTAAGTATATTAGTTCCTATATAAATATATTTTTAAACCTGCTTCGTTGAGTAAACGCTTCTTCAGGATATGGAATTTTTTTAAAAGTAAATAAATAGAATTAATAAGTGTCTGGCATTAAGCAGCTACAATTCAAAACATTTGTTTCCGATGAATTCCAAGGAATAGGAAGAAAGGCCTGTGATGATGAGAAAATTCATATAAAATTTTCATGGTCTCATGGTTTTCACTGTTGAACTGCCAATTACTCATTGGTGTCCCTGTGACGTCCTGCGGATGTACTTGCGCAGATTATTTACAAAAGCTAAGGAGTGATTAAGAAAGGCAGCAATGTTGAAAACATCCCCTGTTATGGTTTTGCTATACTTGTGGGCCCTTCTTTGTAATCAGTGAGAGAGAGAGGGGGGCATATCCCAAAATTCTATGAGTCATTCAGTTAGGTTTCTGACATAGCGCAACTAAAAGCACACAGAAAAGAAAAAGGGAAGTGACCAGATGGCCAATGATTAGGGATGTTGGGAGCTCTGGCCCAACAACATCCAGAGGCCACCTTATTGGCTAACCCTGTCTTACAATCCAACATAAGAACATAATAATTGCGTTGATATAATTTTGAAAGATCTGTTGAAGATACACTATCAGTGGAATCTCGCTCTTAAATTTAAATGTTTATATGATTCTTAAATGGCTGTTGTTGGTTTATGGGGGTCCCAGTTGCACGGGACACACAAGAGCTCTTCACGTATAGATGTCCTCCATGAAGACATCTCCAAGCACCAACGCATGCCTGATGCTAACGGCAGGATCAGTGGCAGGTCCACATTCTTCAGTCACTGTATGAACATGAGAAGAGTTTTGCTCTACTCTCACACTTGTAAAATTTCAGTTACAGATAGGTAGCTGTGTTGGTCTGCCATAGTCAAAACAAAATAAAAAAATTCCTTCCAGTAGCACCTTAAAGACCAACTAGGTTAGTACTTGGTATGAGCTTTCGTGTGCATGCACACTTCTTCAGATACACTGAAACAGAAGTCACCAGACCCTTCTATATAGTGAGAAGGTGGGGAGGGGTATTACTCAGAAGGGTGGTGGGATTGGGTGATTGGCAGATAGCTGTGATGAGCCTGTTGACGACTCTTAACGACTGCAATAGGTCTTACAGGAAAAAGCAAGGGGTGAGAAGGTGAAAAATGGCTTTGTCATGTATAATGAGATAAGAATCCAATGTCTTTGTTCAGACCAGGTCTCTCTATGGTTTTAAGTTTGGTAATAAGTTGCAATTCAGCAGCTTCTCTTTCCAGTCTATTTCTGAAATTCCTTTGTAATAGAACAGCTACTTTGAGATCTTGTATAGAATGTCCTGGGAGACTGAAGTGTTCTCCTACTGGTTTCTCTGTCTTGTGGTTCCTGATGTCGGATTTATGTCTGTTTATTCTTTGGCGTAAGGTTTGGCCTGTTTGTCCAATATAGAGAGCTGAAGGACACTGTTGGCATTTGATGGCATACACAATGTTAGACGATGAGCAATTAAATAGTCCCGAGATGGTATGTGTGATGTTGTTGGGGCCAGTAATGGTGTTGTCCGGGTGTATGTGGCAGCAATGTTGGCATCTGGGTTTATTGCAGGCTCTGGTGCCAGTGTCCGTGTTAACTCTGGTTTTGACTTGTAAAATTTAACTGCTTCTCCCACCTTTCTTTTTTCCATCGTCAACGTTTGGTTGTTAATATTTGGTGTTATGAGTGGAGGGAGAACAAGATGGGCAGATAGAGATGAAGTGTGCATAGGAAATGATGTAAGTCCTCTCCCTCACCAGTGAAGAAACCTGGACTGAGAATCCCCTAGACCAAGGTTTCCCAAACTTGGGTCTCCAACTCTTGTTGGACTACAATTCCCATCATCCCTCCTCACAAGCAGGACAAGTGGTAAGAGATAATGGGAATTGTAGTCCAAAAATAACTGGAGACCCAAATTTGGGAAACACTGCCCTAGACCTTTTATTAAATCAATAGTTAATGTGTTGTTTATTTGCCTTTCTTTCTTTCTTTCTTTCTTTCTTTCTTTCTTTCTTTCTTCCTTTCTTTCTTTCTTTCTTTCTTTCTTTAAAAAATCCAAATTAGCATTGTCAGGGTGGCTGAGAAATCCAATCCAATACAAAACAAAACAAGCAAACTATAATAATGGTGGCCACTGCTGCTTAGAGTATCTGCAACCAAACAGGGCAGCATCAATGATTTGAGGGATTGAACTTTAAAATGGCATTTTTCCCACATGATGTCACAGACAGCTCTCGAGGAGTCACAAGGTTAAGTGAAACTGTGAGCAATCTAAAATAATCAGGTCATTTTTGGAACCTGCAAAATGAAACACAGTTATGAAACCAGGTAACTGCATGGCTGGTTACCTAATCACACCTGCATTTATCGAGCAGGTGCAGCAACTCCGACTTCCAATAGCAATTCAGCAACAATCCTAAAAATGCCGGTGCCATTCCAAAGTAGAAAAGGGAAAGCCACACTCTTGACATTTTACTCACAAGTCAGAATCCTGCAAAGTTAGTTGTGCCTTAAGCTCATTGACTTCATGGGGCTTAAGTGTACCTAATACAGTGCCAAACTGTGGCTGTAATTTGCAGAAGCACACACAATTGGGAGATTATGCATAATAATACCTCCTGCATGGAATTAGAATTCTACTTGAAATTGTAATTCACTAGCAAAATGTCCATTATTATGGGAGGTAGTGTATTTTGGAGAGAATATTCATATATAGTGGGGACTGCAGGCAGTGTTCTTGCCAACTTTGTGCCATTGTTCCCCTGCAGAACTTTGGTGTTCTCCAAAGTTGTGTATGGAAGCAATTCACTTATATGGGAATAAATGATACAATCCTGGACACCATTTGGTGGGACAAATGGGGCTAGTCAATCCAGTATCTAGAATAAAGAACGTACCCACCTAAAAATCAATTGTCCCAAATTACAGCTCCTTTACTGCCTGCTCCCATCTGCAAAGCTCCACCTATTCTTCTGTATCACTCAGCCCTGCATTTCTGGGGTCACATTAGATAATGCTTAGAGCATATCAGAAGATGCTTTCACTCATTCCGTCCATGAATACAAGAAGGACCATATTTGAAGGCCCTGCACACACAGTGTACACACAGTGAGTGGAATGTCTAACCCAAACTATGTTAAGACTCCGTATGAAAAGAATTTAAGAAGAGCCCTGCACCCAAATATGTGCATCATCACCAAATGTTTGCATGTGTTTCCCAAGAACAAGAATAGTCTAAAATGGATCGATGGATTTCTTTAAAACAAAACTTAACTGTGACTTTCGAAAACTGCTGTGCAGAAAGTTAGACCATTGTCAAGGCTTCAGGGAATCCTATCCCTCCCACTGTGGGATGCCAAAAAGCAGGAAAACAAGAAGAAATAAATGACCAAGTAATTTATTCAATATTCACATAGAGAGACGAAGGAATGCGGTCTCTCTTAGATAATGGTGTGGCTCCAAGTAAGGCCCCACATCCTCAGTTCCTCCTATTCTACGTCACCCCTGTGCCATCTGAGCTGTACTTTTTGCCTCTGAGCTTTCTACTTTCAAGGCACGCCTGTTTCTCGGAGAGGGAGGGTCAGGAATGCTGTCAAGAGACACTGAGTCTGTCAGCTGTATCTCCCCTGGTGCTGCTTCTTCCTGCTGCTCTTCCAATACAGTGGTACTTCGGGTTACATATGCTTCAGGTTACATACGCTTCAGGTTACAGACTCCACTAACCCAGAAATAGTGCTTCAGGTTAAGAACTTTGCTTCAGGATGAGAACAGAAATCGTACTCCAGCGGCGCAGCGGCAGCAGGAGGCCCCATTAGCTAAAGTGGTGCTTCAGGTTAAGAACAGTTTCAGGTTAAGAATGGACCTCCAGAGCGAATTAAGTACTTAACCCGAGGTACCACTGTATTTCCCACCTTCTCCCCTCTGCAGCCTCTGAACTATGACCTTCTGCAAACCACTGTTCTAAATCTATACTGTCCTCCTCTTCTCTGGAAGGTGCAAGAAGGGCGGGCCCACCATTCCTCCTTAGTCCAGCCCCTGACAACCATTGACCTATCTAGCTCAGCCTTGTCTACGCTGGCTGGCAATAGCTCTCCAGAGTGTCAGACTGGTCCTTTCTCAACTCTACCTGGAGATGCAGGGAGCTGAACTTGGGACCTTTCACATTGCATTGGGCCGGTTCTGAGTCTTGCTTCTTGCACCTAATTGATTCATATGGCCGGTTGTCAGACTTCTCTATAGTGGTGGTTCATTTTGTCTGTTTTGTTTGGGCATCCGGTGACAGTACGCACCGGGAGGAAATACACAGGCCAAATGGATACAGCCCACACAATTTGCTAAAGAAACACAAAACCCACAAGTACTGTGACAAGGCATATTCCCCAGTCCGAATATTATTTCTTCAGTGGTAATTTGCATGTTCATACCCCCTGAAAAAATTGCCGCAATGGCCTTCTCATTGCCACAGGGAAACAGCAGACTGTCTCTGGGATTTCACCACCTCATGACACAATGGGTCATTGTGTCTTGCTGTTAACCAGAAGGTTGGTGGTCCAACCCACCCAGGGATGGCTGGGGGCAGGAGGCCTGCATTGGGGTCGCTTCCAACTCTATGATCCTATAGCTCTAAGATTCCTCTCTGCGTCTGTATCCCTGAACAAATTCGGGCCTCTCCCCACTGAGTGAGTTGCAAACATCTGAACTTAATTTTAGATTTTTCAGAAAACATTGTGATGGGTGCTGTATGGGTTTTATTTAAAAAGTACAGTTGATGCAAGGGGGAAAACAGACCAAGTAAAAAAGAATAACTCAGAAACAAAACAACAACAAATCAGCTAGGTATAACTGCAAGAAATAAAGGTGTATCTCAGTGGAGCAATATCTCCAGTACAGAATACTATGTGTACCCCAGGGATATAGAAGTTGTGACCCTCCAGTTGTTGCTGGACTTAAACTCCTACCAGCTCCAGCCAGCATAGCCAATGATGAGGGATGGTGGAACTGTCCTCTAGCAGCATTGGGAAGGCTCCACGTTTCCCATCCTTGGTACAACAGATCAATAAAGCATTAATCTCTCTCAACATCCACTGCCTTCCAGCCTCCTCAACTTCTGAACCTAGTTACACATAACTTGGCGCACCAATAAAGGCTTGTGCATTTGTATTGCCTAACCCATGTGTTTTCAGGAGGCTGGGGGGGGGAAATGAGGAACCATGTATCATAAAAGCATTGTTGACTCTCTTAAGCCCCAGCCTCCCTGACACATAAGCTTATGACAAACCTCCCAACCCTTTTTAGATTTCTCAAGGACTGCCAATACTATTAGGGTTTTAAAATACTGGCGTTGTGGTTTATCTGATACACACACAGAGAGAGAATCTGAGTAATACGTGTTTTGGATAAAGACATCTAAATGCCGCGAACATTTCCTATGTATACTTTGAAAACGGAATTAAGCCCATTAGTAGAATGGAAGCTATTTGAGGCTTGTAAAAAGAAAGCGAGCTTGGTAGATTGTCTGGATTATTTCCCACTTTGAACATATTCTTTTACTTAACTCGAAATGACTGGTTTATATTAATACAGTTAAATATTGAAAGAGGTTTTGGGTCACAGGCTGATAGTAATTCCATTAAAGCAAATTATTTTTCCATTTCCAGAAAATCTAATTAAAAATGTGAAAGCAAATGTTTTGTGTAATTTTTTTAAAACTTTATTTTGCTACAGAATAATGCAGTAAATGTCTGGTAGTTCACCACCACCGCCTGTTCTGCTTCTATTCTTGTTACAGTTTCCTACCCTGGTATTTCTCATTATTTCTTCCTTGTTTTCCCCCCGCTACTGATTCCAAATTAAAATGTGTTTGTGTGTGTGTGCGCACACACACACACACACACACCATCTCTAGGAACTGATATGGTGAATTAGGCAGCCCAGAGTGAACTTGCTAGTAAAATGAGGCCAGAATACTACTTTAATTTACTTTGAGTTAAAAGGTAACAAGCAGAGGGGAGAGGAAGATTGCCATCAAGAAAACCATTGTTGAATAGGAAGAGGGAGAGATTTACTCATTTAATTTACCTGTTTATTTAGGTCTTTCTACACCCTTCACCATACCATCACAGGGTAAACAACGTACAGTGGTACCTCTGGTTAAGAACTTAATTTGTTCCGGGGGTCCGTTCTTAACCTGAAACTGTTCTTAACCTGAGGTACCACTTTAGCTAATGGGGCCTCCCGCTGCTGCCGCACTGCAGCCGTACTATTTCTGTTCTCATCCTGAAGTAAAGTTCTTAACACGAGGTACTACTTCCGGGTTAGTGGAGTCTGTAACCTGAAGTGTTTGTAACCTGAAGCGTTTGTAACCCAAGGTACCACTGTATTAAAGCACACCAATGAATATTCTAAAAACTGATTAAAAGATCAATCCAAAATAAACACACCATAAACTTAAAAGAAAGAATAAACTCAATAGCAGAAGGCACACTACAAAAATTAACTACAGAAAGGTTGAGTAGCACTGAGGACTATTAAGTAATGAAGTGACATGCAGATACACAGCCCTAAGACCTTACAGGAGAAAATACGTTGTTTTACTACGGTATCACTGATGAGATCAGCATCCTTTCATTTCAGTAGGACCTACAGCCTCAACGGCCAGCATTGTCAGGCATTTGCTGAGTCCCCAAGTCCCAGAAAAGGGGTTACCTTTGAGTGCTAGAACCCCATAGTTTCTGCTCATCCTCCTTCCTATCTGTTTACCTGCCCTCTCCATGTGGCCTAGAAGAGAATGGGACAGTTAGTGAGCAAGTAGAAAGGGCAGTGGTAGCTACCACCTGCATCTTCACCAGTCCTAAACCCTCTGGACCATGCTGGAGGTTGCACCCAGGCTGGGACAAACCTCCACCACTGCCCAGACTGAGAGGTGAGCAACTGAGTGGCCAAGAGGAGGCACTGGCGGATAAAGTTCTGCCACTGAGAAGAGGAGGAGGAGGAGGAGCTGGCTGTTGTTTATGCCATGGTTCCTCAGACCCAGGGGCACATTTTATGTGTTACAATGCAAGCACTGACCTTATCTGGGGCAGGGCTCAGACTGAACGCTACATGTGTGCAGAATGTTGGTGTTGCTTCATCTCACTGCTTTCCCCTGGGAAAACCCACACTTTAGTGCTTAGTCGGAACAAGCAATTTAAAGAGTGGTGCTGCAAGCGGAAAACCATTCAGACTCCTGCCTAGAAAGTGAGGGTCAAGTGAGAAACTGCTCAGACTGTGCTTTCTAGACACAGGACGAGCAGAAGTGTGGACTTAGGCTAACTTAGGAGCAGCAGTTCTGTCTCACTTGTAAGCTCTGCCTTTACCGGAAACTTCCTCTTCATTTAAAGGGGCTCAGCCGACTCCAGGTATCTTTCACTCTGATAGTGCAGGAAAGACCCTGGTTGTACCGGGGCTTCTGAGATGGGAATTCTGAGTCAGGACAGAATGTGACCTCAAACTGGAAGGGAGTTAGTATCATGGGCTTGTATGTTGGACTTCTTCTGGGGGACCCTGCATGCAATTCCCTTTCTGACTTGGGAGCCCCCGATGGCATCCCCTGAAACAGGAGAATCTCAATCCCAGAGCCACGGCACTAAGAAACTCTTCCGAACACCACAAAATATTCATTTCACTGGAACCACAGTGAATACCCCAGACATTTACTGACTATATAATATAGTGGAACTTCAGTACAATTATATTTTGCCTGACACAAGAGATGGGTGGTAAACTGTCCCTACTAAGCTCCCAGTTTTTGTATCCTTCTGTTTTTCTTTTCACATGCAGACTCTTTTCTTAGCCTGTTGGTTTTGTCTAGATAACAACATGCCTAAAAATATGTCCATTCCACTCATCCTTGTCTGCCACTCTCATCAGCAAGAACTCTCACCTCTGATACTCTTACCTTGTTCTTTGTAGCCTCCAAATTTGTGTTGAAAAGGCACCTTCTGCAATGGCTTCAGTCTTTGGGGCCATTTAACAAATTCCCGAACTCTTTATTTTTATCTTTTCAAAACTGGATGAAAACATCTCATCTCCAAATTGAGGTCCCTACAAATGATGCTCAGACTTTTCCTTCTACCTTTTCTTGCTTGTTGATGCTTTCTGACCTTGCAGCTATAGCTCTTGTCTTTCCTTCTCATGACTCTTAATACAACACCATCACATATCATTATTTCAAATACACTTTGAGTAGTTACCAGAATAACACTTCAGTCATTCAAGTTTGAGAGCTGCCGTTTGTTGGCTAGCGATAGACCTCTACAGCCTCTTGAAATTCTCTACCCTAACTGAGGGCAGAGAAATGGGGAGACCATTTCCCTGATTTTTCCCAGGGGGAGGATAAATTCTCTGCAAACTTCTCAGGCATGGGCGTAACTACAGATGGAAAAACATTTCATTTCAGCTTGCATTTGAAGGTGAACCTAATTAATGCACACTTTCTAAAACAATATGAGACCTAAAACATAGCGATCCTTCAAAATTTGCACATCCCTTTTTAATTAATTAATTTGCGGCTTTCCAGCCAAGGAATGTGTACCAAAATAATATATTTGGTTTGTCAGAGTTCTAAATTAGCAGGGCATCAGGTGCATTTTGTGCCTAAAGATTCTCCATTTGTGAGCACCTCAAAAAGTCTGGGTACCATCTTTTCTACCTGGCCGACACTCAAGGATTACTGAAATGCATGTGCTTTTAAGCCTGCAAGTATAGGTTCAGGATTGACAATATGTTAAGGAGTTTAACAATAAAGAGTAAAGTGTTTCGAAAACTGAAGTGTGGTATCAACATTTTTATTGTAAACAACAAATTAAACATGCATTTCTGCTAAAATGTGATATTAACAATGTGTCACTTATGTGAATTGCATATTAATTCATGCTTATTAAAATAATAAATAAATAGTTCCCCAGTGACGACTAGACATTCTGTTTTGGCACCCACAGCCCAGGTCCCAGAAGCCATTTGGCTCCTAGCTTTTCTACCCCAGTTTCTAACACTGGATTAAGTGTGTGTAAATATATATTCCAAATATAACTATTCCAAAAATGTGTTATATTAGGGGAAACTTCTCTGCAAAAATGTATGTGTTCAGCAAAATTCCATACAAATATGTGTATCCCAGGGGCTGCTGCCTCTGCTTGTTCTTTTCGCCAACTTCACTTACTTGCCAAGCCCTTTTCCTCATTAGGCAACCCTTCTTCATTTTGCATGTGACCAGCCTGTTAGGATATTCTCCCCCTCTGTTATTCATCACTGCCACTGGGTTTAATGGTGGGGGAAGGAGCTCTCTGAAGCACCACCTCACCCCATTAAACAGCTCACCTGGGCTGCCTTCCACCCACACTGCTGCTTGCTGGCCTGCCATATTGTACTGTAGTTTGTGTGGCCACCTATTGATGGCCACAAGAACTACACCATGATGACAACAACCTTACATTTTTATGTATATCAGAAGATTTGAAGAAGGTTGCAATGGAATGCTGGGAAATTTTCAGAATTACAGTTTTTTTATAATAAAAAAAATGCAAACTGCTATGTAAATGTGGAGAATTGAACTAAAAACTGGAAAAAATGAGAAACTGATAGATTTTCCCATTCCTAGCAGTAGCACACTTTTTATGGTTTTATGGTGAGGGCATAAGAGCCTGCTGGATCCAGATAGCGTCCCATCTAGTCCAGAATCCTGTTCTCATGGTGGCCAAGAAGAGCTTTCCCCTTCTGCGGTTCTCAGCAAATGATATTCAGAAGCATGCTGCCTCCATCTGTGAAGGTAGAACACATCCATCAGGGTTAGTAGCCACTGATAGATAAGTCTGGTAACTAAACTACCTTTCCAAGATGATTAAATAATCTCCAGGGTTCTAGCAGGGTTCTAACAATCACATACCCTCCAACATTTCTCCAATGAAAATAGGGATGCCCCATTCCATAACGATAATTTTACTTTTTATACCCCACACATCTAATGCAGTTGTCCCAGCCACTCTGGGCAGCTTCCAGCGTATATAAAAAACATAATAAAACATTAAACATTAAAAAAAACCCTTCTCTATACAGAATTGCTTTCAGATGGCTCGGGGGTCAGATAACTCCATACCCTCCAACATTTATCCAGTGAAAATAGGGACAGCCTAAGGCGGGCATGACCAGACTTGGCCCTCCAGCTGTTTTAGGACTACAACTCCCATTATCCCTAGCTAACAAGACCAGTGATCAGGGATGATGGGAATTGTAGTCCCAAAACAGCTGGAGGGCCAAGTTTGACCATGCCTGGCCTAAGGAAAAGTGGGACATTCTGGGATCATATCAGAAACTGGGACAGCTTCTCTAAATCAGGGACATCCCTGGAAAATAGAGACACTTAGAGGGTTTGCAGTCAATGGCTGCAAGTAGCTGTACATTTCCATCAGTATCATAAGACCAGTGCTTTTTTCTGGGGGTACGCAGGGGTACGCAAAGCCCAAACATTTTGTGAATCTTTGTACTTTTGTCCATTTACCGTATTTATTTATCCTGATTTGAATAATCACTGCAAGCACCTGAGGCCCATGTACCAAGCAGGATCCGGCACTCATGTTGTTTAAAATCCAGGGTGCTTTGAGAAAACAAATTATTGGAACGTGGAATTCAGGGTTCTAAAACAGATTTTAAACTGTTCAGCCGAAAGGTTTATGAGGCTGTTGCAGGGACACAGGATGTGAAAGGAAAAGGGGGAAACAGAGTGAGAGAGATTTGAATTTGAATTTGATTTCATCAGCAGCCTCCCAAATCCAGCTGCAATGAAACTACACGATGCTGTTAATTGAACAGATGTGCCATAAGGGCATAAAATAAAAATGGACCTTTTCTTTTTAGCACAGCTGCCTATTAAAGATTCAAGAGTACAAAATAACACATTGCCAGGCCACAAGAGTAGACTATCCGTACCGGGTAAAGCAAGTTACAAAACTGTAACTTCCCTCTGTCTTTCTTCTCCCCTGCCTTCATTTTTCGCTAAGGAATGTGGTTAACTGACAGTCTAACCCTCCCAGACAAATTATTAGTGGCATGAGTAACAGCTTTTTATAAATATTAAATGTGCATTGGACGATTGTTTCTGCCTACCTAATAATAATATACTGCTTGTGATGCTTTTTCAGCAGTTCTGGATAGGTTTTTCAATCTTGCAGCACTTTCTGTGGCTTAATTATCGTTCTTATCTTTGTAGCCTCAAAGAGGCTTGTCTACTGCAATGCAGCCTATGTGGGACATCCTTCTAGAGAAGGATGTGAGACTGGGAGCCATATTCACCTGTGCTCCAGTGTCTGATGAACCAGAGGCAAGACCACAGTTCTCTCCTGTGCTAATCCAATTTGCCACAAAGCAAAAATGAAGTTCGGTTGGCCATACTCCTTACATACAACTGGCCTGGGGTATTATTTAGGGGGTTGTTGTCACTGTTGATGTCATTTTTTAATATCTTAATTTTAGATCTTATGATTTATGTGGAAATTGTTCGATTTATGTGGAAATTGTTATGATTTATGTGGAAATTGTTCGATTTAGTTGTATACTTTCTGATGTTTTGTTTATTGTTTATGACTCCTTTTGTTATGTTTGCAGTTTTATGTAATTTTTTATATGTTGTATGCCACCTCGAGCATGGTTTTAGCTTTGGAAAGGTGGCACACAAATAAAATGATTGATTGGCAGCTCTCACTAGTTGTCTCTCTAAGAACACACAATATTCACTACGGGTCATATTAGAGTCTAACCAGCTATGACCAAAAGGATAGAAATGTAATTCCACACAAATCCTAAATTCAGCAAAACATCAGTTTCCCAGAATTTCCAAGTTGTGCTTTTGAAATTTAGCTTTGAGTGATGCTGTTTTCAAAGTACAGTGGTACCTCGGTTTACGAACTTAATCCGTTCCGGAAGTCCGTTCTTAAACCGAAACCATTCTTAAACCAAGGCACATGATTGTGCCTAATGAGGCCTCCTGCCATTGGTGCCCTTCCACCATTTGGATTCTGTTCTTAGACCGAAGTAAAGTTCTCAAACCGGGACACTACTTCCGGTTTTGCGGAGTTCGTAAACTGAATAGTTCATAAACAGGGCTGTTCTTAAACCGAGGTACCACTGTATCTTCCTACCAAAATTTAGCACTTTTTAAGTTTCACTGACTTCTGCAAGAGAATTAAACCCATGCTTCAGTTTATCTCATTGCATTGTATGCAGTTAAAAGTGCTTACTGTATCTTGGACTGGGTTGTTATTGTTGTCGTCATCATCATCCATCAATGCGTTTTATAATCATCATCATCTGAGTTAGCAGAATGTAAAAGTACATATCCACAAGCAGACAAGAAGAATATATTTGAATTTTTTTTCCTCTCAAGATCGGTGAAGACCCCTGTCATTAAGAGTAATTGATACTGGAGGTTTCCTGGGAAGCGTAATAGAAACAGGGCAATTATAGACTAAGCATGAGATTGCAGTCCCTTGATAATCTTAACTAAATAGCCTTTGAGACACCTCTCCTCTGTGGATTATCTCGCCCTTTGTCAACCATACTTGTACTATTGCTAACTTTCCTCCTTTTCTGCTCTAAGAAGTCAGATAGGAATAAATCCAGCCAACCAGCTACTGTTTGGATTTATCCCAAATTGCAGCACAAGTGCTGCCTGGCAGATGCACAATGCACCCTAGGATTAATATAATACAGGCTAAGCCCATCTTCTCAATGTGGGGTGGAATTAAGGGCAGAGGCAGGGCTCTGCATCCTTCACTCAGACAGCGTGTGCCAAAACCAGCTCTGTGCTGTTCTGCATCTGCAAGGTCTGCTGCGGATTTGCATCCATGCGAGGGTCTCTCTAATAATAATAATAATAATAATAATAATAATAATAATTTTTTATTTATACAGCATCTGTCTAGGTTTCCCCAGCCACTCTGGGCAGCATCCAACAAAATATTAAAATACAATAGTGCATCAAACCTTAAAAGCTTCCCTAAACAGGGCTGCCTTCAGATGTCTTCTAAAAGTCTGGTAGTTGTTGTTCTCTTTGACATCTGGTGGGAGGGCGTTCCACAAGGCGGGTGCCACTACCGAGAAGGCCATCTCCCTGGTTCCCTGTAACTTGGCTTCTCACAGCGAAGGAACCGTCAGAAGGCCCTCGGAGCTGGACCTCAGTGTCCGGGCAGAATGTCAAAGCAGCCCACACAGCCCACCAGGGTTGGGGAGTGACTTCCGCCAGCCACCGTTCAGTGGTGAAGCACAGACATGCAGGGGGTTCCAGGTGCAATCTCTGGCAACTCCAGGTTTCTTTCTCTCTCTTTTTAAGGATCAAGTAGCTGGTGAAAAGGAAAACCTTTGTCTGAGACCCAGACAACTGCCAGAGTATTATTTGTTTATTCAATATTAGACCAATAAAGTCTAGCATTCCTATGGGAAGCCCATAAGCACAATAGGGTTCTCATGGTCCCAGCAATGAATATTCACTGCCTCCAATACTGGAGATCACATAGCCAGCAGGGCTAGTAGCCACTGATAGCTTTAGCCTCCATGGATTTGCTAAATCTACTTTTAAAGCCTGCTATACCTTGTGGTTCCAGAGCTTAGCTATGCACTGTGTGAAGAAGTACTTTCATCACCTTCCCAGCTCTATGCCATCCTTTGGGCAACAGAAACGATGAGATCTGTTGCAGCGCAGAAAAGTTCAGGAAGGTGCCTGATAGCCTCTAAGCCTTTTAGTGATGGGTGGAGACCAGCAGAATGCAAGGGATACTGTCCAATACCAGCATTGCACTGAAAGGAACAGCGATTAAAAAAAACAAAAAACCGCCATCCTGCAGCCGCTATCCGTTAGCACCACTGAAGCCTGTTTTCGGGGTGGGGAAAAACCTGTTTGTTTTAACATGACACAGAACCAAGTGTGCTAACTCTAAAGCACAGCATCATATACAGAGAAGTATGTGTTGGAACAGCTGTGGCCTCAGCATGAGTGCTTGTGGATCACCATGAATTTTTCCAGTGTATCATAATTACAGAAACACCTGTGCCAAACAGCTTACTCCTGATCCTCTATAAAAGTTCAGAAAGCCCTTCAGTTTTCTCATTTCTTACAAGCCTGTGCTGCCTGGAAGCCAAATCAGTGCTTCTCGATATGGGATGCTGTACAATTGCTCCTTTTCATGGCTGAAAGCCCGGGGGAGAACTGGGAGGGGGGAGGGATGCTCAGGTGCATTTGTTGGCATATAATTTCCTTGCTTGATTATTTGCCATCGAAGGCGTACGGTTCGGCATGCAGCTAAGACGGCCTGAAAATGCAATTCCAGTCAACGAGATTTAAGCAGCCTAACTGGTTGCACTTAGCAGCCCAAGTGCACTGCAGCTCAGATCATTTTTAATTCCAGTAAAAGAAAAGAAAGTATTCGGGGGCATAAATCAGCTCCCACTGGAAATGTTGCAAGAACAAATCTTATGTGTGTTAATGGTATTTGGAGAAATATGTGTCCTACATTTCTGTGGGCATAACCTATGCCTCAAGTATCTGTTTAGCTGATGTTTTGCTACAATATTGTGTTTCCCTGTGTGTATCATATGATGAATACAGTGCAGCCTCAAGCATGAATAGCTTTGGTTTGGTTGTTATTCCACAAGTAATAGCACTACAGCTGCATCTCCTTTGGGAATTGTTGGCTAAAGTCTATTAGATTATTTACATTCAAGAACCCAAGAGCATCAGCTTAGACAGGGTCATAAGAAAGTCATCCTTAGCCGTCACCACAGAAAGCATGACTGCCTATGCTTGAGGCAGAGGTCCAAAAAAGGGGGAAAGAGAAAGTCAGGATTTAGCTTTCCAGCTTAGGTCTTCATCTCACCAGACAAGGGTGGAAATATAGGAAAACGGAGGGCGGTGCATCCACGCGGCAAACTTCTGAAACTCAGTTCTCCTTTGTAGCCGTATCTAATGGAGCCGAAGTTTCTCTGCATCCTAATGTAAGAAAAGAAAATGGTAAGGACCCATCATATCAGAAGCGGGCAAGTGTTTCAGAGTCAAGAGTTGTATTCCTCTGGGCGGAGTGTTTGGACCACTTCGGCATACAAGTGGCATATAAATTAATAAATGACAATAATAATAATTATATTTGTGGCATTCTCCCTTCCATTTATTCTCTTTGTCTCTCTTTCTCTCTTGCATGCATGCATGCATGGACACGCATCCATTAAAAAAAAACCACACAAGCACCCATCCTCTTTCCGCTTCATTTGTTCATCATCCTTCTAATGATTATACCGTTCAGTCTACTCCACTTTCTTCCTTATGTGGCACAAAATGCAGTAACTGAGGGCCCATTCTGACAAACCTGAAAGTAAGTTAAAATGAGAGTTTTACTGTAGACTGATTTGGGGTTGAGTTTTCATCCTGGCCATCACTTTACTGTGTCAGTAAATATCAGTTCTCATACACAAAAACAAAAAAAAGTCTCCATTTCATTGAAAGCTTAGGTACAGCCAGCCTTCATTTCAGTCACTGTGTATAGCAAGCATGAAGAACTCAAGGCCTGCAGGACAAATGTGGCCTTCCAGGTCTCTCTGTATGGCCCTCAGAACTCTCCCAAGACCACACACACCCAAGCCACACTCCTCATTGTCCCTTGAGTGCCTTTCTCTAGCTTGAAAGTGCCACTGAACTCTGATGATGCTTCTTGCTTGCCTAAATGGCAGACAGAGTGAAGAAACTAGCCTACTGTGCAAAGGTGAAGTCTACATTTAATGCTATGCTTACTGTACTTTTGCTTCTGGCCAGCCATCACCAGTATATGGCCCCTAGAAGGGAATGTGGCTATCGGTCTTTATAGGTTAACCACAAGTGGCAAAGCCTAGCATTACGTACCCAAGTGGGGGGGGGGGACTTCAGGTATAAAGAGCAAGGATGAAAAGAAGAAACAGAAGGAGGAAGAGGGGAATAAAGACTTGGAGCTATTTCTGTGTAGTGGAGTGTGAATGCTACCAATGAACTAAGAAGTGCACAAACTAGAACTGTGCTGGAAATTTCATGAATGTCGTTTCTGGTTTTTGGAGGGATGGGTGGAGCTTTCTGGAAAACCATGGAACTGAAGAAGATTTTTTTCCCCTGAAGTCTTCAGGAGGGGTTGCCACTTACCTTACTTGACAATTAGGGTGGGGGAACCTTTAGGTTTAAAGGCCACCTTCCTGAATGGGCCACCTTCCAAGGGCTGCCAGGGGTGGAGCAACAGATGTGACTATTTGCCCGGACTCTACAGTCAGAGGTTCTGCAAGTCCATCTGCCCACCCAGACAAGCAAGAGATATTGTCACAGGTCAAGGACACACTCTGGCCAGACACAAGACCTGGAGGAGGTCATGGAGGGCCCGAGATAAAGGGGTGTGTGGGTGTGTTGTTTTTCCATATGTTGTTTTGGCTTCTTGCTTTTTAATGAGGCTTACTGAGTGTTGGTCGGCTTCTCAGAATGAGTTTTGGAGGATAAGAAAAAAGCAAACACTATGCAGGATTGCAAGAAAGGGAAATTGCTTTTAGAAACCGAGTGAGAAATAATGGTGTGCATGTTGGAAATGGCCTGGGTGGTGTCTAATTTTTAAAAGAGAGACGCTAGGGTGTGAATTAACCATTGGTGAGACTTAGAATGTCTTTAATACGTTCCAGCAGGGAGAAGGAGCTAAGGTTCCCTGGAGGTGCCAGTCTGCTGCTTATTTGCATTGTCTCTTCTGGGCTTTGTTTACATTTAACTCTTCTTACTCCTCCCTCCCTCCCTGTCTCTCTCTGCAGACAACAATTTTATTACACGGAGAGAAAGAAACACCACACCCAGCAGGTAGAAATGAGGCTAACGGCTTCTCTTGGTCAGAAATCTGTGCATGCTTCTTGCAACCTTTGACAATGATCTTCATCCTATCCTGGACCCCAGAAACCCACCCACAATGAATTTTAGGCTCCAGGTCTATACACATTTTGCTAGCAGCTGCTATGAGCAAATCCGTCAACTTCAGTTTCTCATTTTTCCTATCTCAAGTTCAGTTCTCCACATTCCCACATCAGTTTGCAAGATATTTTTTAATCCTCCTGAAAGTTCATCAGCATGTCTGGGTGGATTTCTCCTAATATACAGAATTTTATCTAATATGCACATTTTGGCTAACTAATTTCACCTAATATAATGGATTTTTGTATGTTGCTTTCACTGCCGCATGCATACAAATACATGCACCCTTTACCCTAGTATGTGCATTTTTCTACACACTATTTGGCTGGAGAAGTGTGTTGCAAAATTCAGAGACATGCTGATTTCAAAGGATGGTTGTATGTTTGTGTGTTGTTTCAAAAAGTGTGAATAGTGTAGGTTCACCTTTAAAGACAAACTGAACTGAACTTCTCCCCCATCCCTACTTGTGAGTAAACCCAGAGGGCACAGTGAGACTGACTTCTGTTCAAATGTGCATAGGATGGCTCTACAATCGCTGCTTCAAAGAGAGGCAGCGTGTTTCTTTTCTCCCTACCTTCTGTAAATCCCATCATGCTGTCCAGTGGAACACACAAATGAAACTCAGTTTGGATAGAATCTATATAAAAGTGCTGCTACATCAACTGCTGTTGTAAATCATCAGAACCTTCAATGATCTGTTTTAAGATATCCATGTAAACAGATTAAGATGTATTCCATAAACTACTTAATCTACAATCCTAAACACTTGAAAAGGCAAAGGGTTTCACACATTAAGTAAAGCACAAGCCACTTTCTAGTTATGTTGTTTATGGAACATGTGCATGTGTGTGTGTGTGTGTGTGTTGTGTGTGTGTCACATTACAACTTCATGCTTTCCATTTGTTTTCTGCATAAAATGTCATGTGATTTGGTATGGAATTCGTAGAAATAGTCTGCAAATGCATGTTGGCATTGATTGCTTTCCAGCCACCAAAACCAGCTAACACTAAAATGTTTTATGGTTCAATGGGTTTGTGGTTGTTGTTTTTTAATTAAGTGCAGACTTAAGCCATAAAAGTTAGGGAAATTAATACATTGCAAAGCATGGTTGGGAATGGCCACAGCTCAGTATTGAAGTACATGGCTTTGAATGCAAGAAAATCCCTGACACCTCCAGTAGACTGGGAAAACCTTTTGCCTGAAACCCTCAAAGGAAACTGTCTTATACTGCACCATATTAATCCCATTCTGCATTGCCTCCACCAAGGAAAACCAATGTAGTATCTTCTAGATGTTCTTGGACTCCAGCTCCCATCAGTCAAATAGTCAGGGATGATGGGAGTTGTGCAATAAACACAGGCAATAAGAGCAGCTTACAGTGGTACCTCGGGTTAAGTACTTAATTCTGTTCTGGAGGTCTGTTCTTAACCTGAAACTGTTCTTAACCTGAAGCACCACTTTAGCTAATGGGGCCTCCTGCTGCCGCCGCGCTGCTGGAGCACGATTTCTGTTCTCATCCTGAAGCAAAGTTCTTAACCCGAGGTACTATTTCTGGGTTAGTAGAGTCTGTAACCTGAAGTGTATGTAACCTGAAGCATATGAAACCCGAGGTACCACTGTAATGTCAAAACCATACAAAATAGACACCCATGGCAGAGACCTGTTCATTTGGAATAGCTTGTAGGAACAAAAAATATCATATAAGGAAAGGGCTGTTGGATGAGTCCAATGGCCTGTCCAGTTCAGTATCATGTTCTCATAGTAGCCAACCAGATTTTTTTTTTGGGGGGGGGGATGTTCCCAGAAAGTGCAGGTGGGTGGACATTGATTTATTTTTTACATTTTTAGATGTGTATCTGAAAAGCGTTAATAGGTGAAGAAGTCCAATGTGGTTGCTACTGTGGTTCTGCATGTTTAAAAATGAAAAATGGGCACCGTTTTCATTTGTTGTGTTTATGGTGGGCCCTTCTAGCGGAGCCTTTTCTCACTTGCAGCTTAAGATCAGGGTGCAGAGCAGAGGAAAGGAAGAGAAGCAGGGACCCTGACTGAGGGAGGAGCTGCCATTTGCCCTCCCTCAGCTGTTGCCTAGTAACAGTCATTCCATCAGGCTACCTGAACTGTTTGCATCACAGCTGGACTTTGCTAGAACTATATCTTTAAGAAGTGGCACTGAGGTTGCTTTTTCTCTTTTTCCTTCTCCCTCCCTTTCCCTTTTTCCTTCTGTGTCCTGTCTTTTAGGCTGTAAGCCTGAAGGCAGGAGCTGTTCAACTACGGAACAGGTGAGCTACTCTGAGAGACTTTTTTTGCTTAAATGGCAAAATAAAAGTGCTATCTGCATAAATAAATGTCATATTCAAAAGGTTTTTAATGTTTTGTTTTGCTTTCTTCTCTTCTCTTCCCTTCCTGGCCCCCCTCCCTGCCCATTTTGTGATAGCTTCCCTTGACAACAGTGCACAAAACAGCCCTATGAGATTCCAACCTGCCCTTATGTTTTCTCCACTGTCCCACTGTTAACAATGTGTGCCGAAATCTATGACCTCAAGTAGGGACACAAGGGTCTGTTATTACTATTTCAGCTACCAATAAACCCCAAGCACGGGTAAGTTTGACCTTATACAGCATGTGCAGATTTATTTGGAGGCGTTTGGGAATGCCACCTGCTCGCATGCCCTTTTAACTATATCCACACAAAGCATTTGTCTAACCACACACAGTCACCACAGTCCTTAAAGCTTCACAAAAGGCTTCTTGTATTTAAGGTCACAGACAGCCTGCACAGACACAACACCCCATCCCAGTCCTTCCCTTGGCTCGTGATGAACCAAATACTCAAAAGAGACAACTGGTCTAATAAAGCCGCTGCAAAATGATTCAGATTTTTATGGAGACAGTGCAGTGAAGTTTCTTATGATGGTTTGCTTGATGAACACCTGAGAGTGGAGGACAGAGTGCTGGCCAGCCTGAATTTGTATACATAAAAACCAGGAAAAGAAAACAACAATACCGTCATGTCTATGTTTATGTGTATGACCATTTTTCTTTCATAATCTTTGTAGGTCGCTTTGAGATTTTTTGTAAAAAGAAGAAGTGATGAATGAATAATAATGATGATGATTAACTAATAGAAGTAAATAAATAATGTAAACTTCCCAAATAGATCTAATTTGCACTAGACAAGCTCACAAACAATTTTCCAATAGGGTTTCAATAGTTTTATGACAACAGAATTTGGCTACTTGAACTGGTTCTAAAACCAATGCAAATATTTGTCACTAAAGTACAGTATTTTTCCATGTATAAGACAATTTTTTTATTATTTAAAAATATTTAAAATTGGGAGTTAACTTATATATGGATAGTGCAGAGGGGGGGGGCGGGCTATTGGTGGCAACCGCGAGCAGAAGATTGTCAGCGGTGATTGTGCAGGTGATTGGTGTCTGTGGCAAGGCCTGCTGGCGATTGGCTGCTGCTGTGGCAATTGGGCGGGTGACTGGCAGCTGCAGCAAGGCCTGCTGGCAATTGGCGGCTACTGCAGCAATTGGGTTGGCAATTGGCGGTGGCTGGTGGCAAGCAGGAAGACGATTGGTGGCTTTGGCGAGTTGTGCGATTGGCAGTGGCGGTCAGGTAGGCAATTCCCCCCCCCCAAAAAAAAAGCTCAAAAACTCTGGGCAATCTACCCACATTTCCTTAATTTGGTAAATAGGGGTTTTCTTATGCACAGGGGTGTGTTAAACACAGAAAAACACAGTACTATGTGTTAAAATTAAGGAAGTTCTTTCCATCGCTCTTTTCCATTTCTGATTTATTGATGCAAGAGGGTGTGATGCAGCCAAACTCAAAATCCCACTGAAGGCACCTTGAAGTCCCACTGATTTCAAAGGTAGAGCTTTAAACACGTGCTTGGCTTTCACATGGATGCTCCAAATGGCAGCCATAACACTTGGAGCTTTGCACAATATGGACCGCCCTGACCAGATGGAAAGCATACCTTTCTGCTGGCAGACAGTGCTGCCTTGGGAACTCTGCACGTGAGCTGAATGTGCTGAGAATGTGCCAGAGTGTCTACGGAGGAGGAGGGAAGGACCTTCCTCAGTTCACTTTCCCACATTCACTTCTAGGCAACCTTCCAGAGGTCACATGACAGTAGTGGGCAGGACCAAAGGCAAAGGTGGGCGGAGCAATGGATATAAATGTAGGCTAATTTCTATACATACATGCACACACCTCTCTCTCTATACTCCAAGCAAAAGTCATTATTAGAGTTCAATGACATATTTACGTCCTCTCACCAAGGATGTCAAACCGCTCAACCATCCCAATTTGAGTGGGACATCTGGAATTTAATAATAAGAATAAGAATAAGAATAAGAATAATTTATTATTTGTACCCTGCCCATCTGGCTGGGTCTCTCCAGCCACTCTGGGTGGTTTCCAACAAAGATTAAAAATACATTAAAATGTCACACATTAAAAACTTCCCTGAACAGGGCTGCCTTCAGATGTCTTCTAAATGTCAGGTAGTTGTTTATCTCTTTGACATCTGATGGGAGGGTGTTCTACAGGGCGCCACTACCAAGAAGGCCCTCTGCCTGGTTCCCTGTAGCTTTGCTTCTCACCGTGAGGGAACCACCAGAAGGCCCTCGGCGCTGGACCTCAGCGTCCGGGCAGAACGATGGGGGTGGAGACGCTCCTTCAGGTATACTGGGATGAGGTCATCCCGGCTTCTGACTGGATCCCAGAATGTCCCATTTTTTGGACCGGCACTGTGGCATGAGTCAACTAGCTCCCATGAAAGCTTGGAACCAAAAAAAAACCTGAGTTGCTTCATGGATGTTTTAGCTGAGATTCCTGCATTATAGGGGGTTGGACTAGATGACCTCAGGACACTTTCCAACTCTATGATTCTATGAGTGTCCCTATTTGGATCAGTGGGATGTTGGAGGATGTGGGGTGTGAAGCAAGGCCAGTGCAGGGCATGTGACACCTTTAAAAGGGCAGCCTTTCTGGAACATTTTAAGGTAGCCGAAAAAGACCTAAAGCGATTGGCCAAAGATAGTGGGTTTCTATTCTTAGCTGCTATTTTTCTCCTACTCCCAAGTACTTACAAGATGATATTCCTGCCCCGCCAGTCCTGGCTACAGCGCGTTCTGAGTCTGTGAACTGCCATTTTAAATTTCTCAGAATGCCCCTGTTGTAGCATTGCTCCAAAGCACTGTGGGGAATTTTAAAGGGAGACTCGGAGCCACCGGCCAGCACTTCAAACTGAGCCTGTAGCCAGGAATCCACTAACTTAGGAGGGGGCCCTTCAAAGGACAATTTCTCAAAGATCCCCACAAAACTGAGAAGAGTTTGCTTGCGGGAAGTATCTCAGATATGAGCATAAAATCTCTTTGTTTCAATTGACATTTATAAAATGGGACTAACCATATTGAAAATGTTAGCTCAGTATTAACCCCCCCAAAAAAAAAAAAAAAAACTCGTCTCATGCTAGAGAAGCCATAATATTTTCCAAATCTGTGCCTAGACTGTGTTTAATCTCTAGTAGGAAAGATTTTCTATTTACCACATGCTCGGGTGTTTTGCTTCACCAAAACATTCAACAAGCAGAAATAGTACCTCATGCACACATACTGTTCCTATCTGTTAAATGTTTTGGGGAAGCAAAGTACAATGGTACCTCGGGTTAAGAACTTAATTTGTTCCAGAGTTCTGTTCTTAACCTGAAACTGTTCTTAACCTGAGGTACCATTTTAGCTAATGGGGCCTCCCGCTGCTGCCGTGCCACCGCCATGCGATTTCTGTTCTCATCCTGAAGCAAAGTTCTTAACCCGAGGTACTATTTATGGGTTAGCGGAGTCTGTAACCTGAAGCATCTGTAACCTGAAGCGTCTGTAACCCAAGGTACCACTGTACCTGAGTGTAACAACAGAGAAACAAGAACAATTATCAAGGAAAACTGAACCATGACAGTGATGGTGATTCTTCTGGAGGGCAAGATAAGCCTTGGAACAGGCTCTGGAGAAAATTCCCAATGTTTACTAAAATGAAAACTGATTAAAATGACAATAAAAATAACATTCCTTACAAAGGCATACTGAATATGCTTCCTCACAAGTTGTCTCAAAGAACCATTTTCCCATGAGACAGGGTCGGGTTCCCCTCATTGTTATTTTCCTCAGAATGCAGCCAGACATATTAAAATGTATAGGCTTCTGAAACAAGCTAGCTTTTTAATGAGAAAACGCAAAGCTTGAGAATAGCAGCATTCTTGTGTCCCGTGAGACAATTCCTTTACAGAGTGGGCATCATTGTTGCCTTTACTGTAAGTTACATTTTGTTGTTGACAAAGCAAGAGGAGGGAGGCAGGGCAGTCAAAATATGCTGATATATGAAAGGAAGATTTCAGGTCCAACAATGCTGCTCCCCGACATTTAGGTGCGAGCAAAACCAAATGTCTAGCATTTGAAGAAGCCAAAACAATAAAGGAAACTGCAGCTGTCTTTACGCGATGTCAGAAAACAGGTGTGATTCAAGTCTCCATACCAGGGCAATCATATTGATCTGCCGATGATGCACATCTGAGGCGCATATGGGACCGTTATGACCTGTTATGAGGTTTGCTTCCAGGAATATGGGCTGTTAAAGCTGCCCCTGTAATAGCAAATACTTTCTAGAATTGGGATAAACATTTTGCCCAGTGGATCAATATGAAGCCAAGGTGAAGCATGATCAGGGTGAAGCTTCAGTGAGAGAACGTGAACCATTCTCCAGAGCAAACAACCCTCCTTTTTATCCACACTGATCCCACACACTGGCTCAGTCCTTGACCTGACGTAACCAAGTGCTTTGCTACATGTGTGAATTGGGGAGAGGGAGTGATCTTTTCTCGAATTGCCAGAATGCTGTAAGAATGAAGGCAGGTAAATTTAAATTTTAAATTTTTTGTTATTCCATCCTGTTGGCCTAGTTTTCTGCTGTTCTGTCCCTGACTATGTTTGCCACCAATTACTGTATGTCTTGTATTCTCATTACATTACTTTTCTCCTTGCAGACCAAGATAAGCTGGTGACACCAAAAACCACAAAATTTCCAACAGATGACATTTAAATTAAGGCCATGATGATGCAGAGTTTTAGTCTGCCTAATTTTTCATTTAATATGGCAATTTTATCTTTCGAGTTTATATATGTTTGCACACAAATTGCAATGGCTTTCAGGTATCATCTGTCTATCTATCTATCTATCTATCTATCTATCTATCTATCTATCATCTATCTATCTATCCAGTATCCAACATGGAATTAAAGCTGAGATCCTGGGCCCCCAAATGCATTTCATTTCATACTTAGCACCAGCAGGAGATACACAAGTGAAAGTTAACTGTATTCCCATCACTTCCATCCAACACCCTCTCATCTTGGGAACCAGGTGCCTTCCAGATGTTGTGGTGTTTGGGGTTTATGGGGGGGCACCATATTTGCAAAGGGTGTCATAGATAGAGTTCTATGGGGTTATGCAAGATAAGGGTCTGTTAGGATCAAACACAATGCTTTCTTCTAGGGGGGAAAAAGGTGCCATTACTCACCATGAAGTTGTTATGGTAAGTGCCACATTTTAAACCAGTGTTTTTCTTCTAGGAAAAAAAGGCAGTAGCGTACAATTGAGTAGTGGTAGTGACACGGGTGGCACTGTGGTCTGAACCACTGAGCCTCTTGGGCTTGTCTATCAGAAGGTCAGTGGTTCGAATCCCCGCAATGGAGTGAGCTCCTGTTGCTTTGTCCCAGCTCCTGCCAACCTAGCAGTTTGAAAGCACGCCAGTGCAAGTAGATAAATAGGTACCACTGTGATGGGAAGGTAAACAGCATTTCTGTGCACTCTGGTTTCTGTTATGGTGTCCCGTTGTGCCAGAAGTGGTTTAGTCATCCTGGCCACATGACCCGGAAAGCTGTCTGCAGACAAATGCCAGCTCCCTCGGCCTGAAAGCAAGATGAGTGCTGCAACCCTATAGTCACCTTTAACTGGACTTAACCGTCCAGGGGTCCTTTAACTTTTACCATTGAGTACCCCCAGAAAAAAAAACACTGACTGGTATAGTAACTGTGTGACTACTTCCCAGTTCAAATATTTCCTTGGCCACAAATTCGCTGAAAGTGGCCTTAAGTCGATAAGGCAGTGGATATCCCCCCACAACATCTGGATAACAATACCAGCTCGCTTTGCCCAGCTCTTGCAATAGATTATTGGGGTGCTGTGTGTGCAGTACTCTGAGCCAAATATGCAGAGCAAAAGGGGGGGGTGCAGTGAGGCCTGTAATCAGCCTCAGGTCACAAGAGACCCTTTTGCATCTTCATCCGTTGTGACTTTGAGCAGAGGGTGGAAAGCCAGCGAGCTTATCAGGCTTTCTCAATGGCTTATTATTTCCTTAGAGCATAAGGCAGAGATAGCCAACCAGGCGCCCCCCAGCTGTTCTAGACTACAATTCCCACCAGCCTCAGCTCTGGAGGGCCCCCCGTTGACTTCCCTTGGGGGGTGGCGTAAGGCTAAATCGGAGAGGCAGGACGTTTCAGCGGCAACATTTACAAGCCTGATTCATTAAGGAAACGAGCAAAGTTTCAAAAGAGTCAGTGTCTGGGAAAACACCACCCGCTACGTGCGCGCGTGTTTTTTAAGGGAAGCCAGAATAAATAAATAAAATATCCGGCTTTGTCAAAACCGTGCGGGAACACCGGGATCCATCCTAGACTCTGCCGCTACCTGTTTTCGACAGGAATCCCGCATTTTTAACGACGGTTCCTGCAGAAGCCTGGCTTGTTTTATTCCTTCCTGTCTGTGCATAACGGCATCCGCCATAAGAGGGCGCTCCTCAACCCCGCATCAAGCGAGCTATTGAGAAAGGGGGGAAAGGGAGAGCGCGGCTGAACTGATTTGGGGGACGGGGTGAGACGGGGAGGGGGCGCGCGGCGGAGGATGCAAAGAAGCTTCTGAAATTATCAAAATGCCCCGGAGCTCGGCAATAAAGATTATAATGACTATACTCACCATCGCCACCAGCACCACCCAAATATGTGTATATATATAAATTGCAAGGAAGAGGTCAGTCATTTACCAGTCTGGTTGTGAATGGGTGTGACGGGGAGAGGGGGGGATATGCCTCGGCGTGGTATTGTGATTCATGCCCATTTTTCAAAGGCGGGACCGTGGCCCAGTCTGAGGCACCCAAACAACTGTCTTCTAATATTAGCACGGCTGTATTTCTAGATCTATTATAGTCTGTCCAGACAGATCCCATTGTAATGGGATCTTTTATTAAAAGATTAGCACTATCTCCTGCAGTTGGTGGAAAAAAATCTGTTATCACTGAGTTATTTGCAGTTGTAGGAAGGGGGGTTGGTGGGGGGGCAGAGTGAGAGAGAGAGAGAGAGAGAGAGAGACTTGGGGATGGAGGGGGGAAGAAGGGGCAGACAGGGGGGATAAAGGGGGGGGGGAGTCTGAAGAAGGATCGGCCGGACTTCGGTACAAATCCCAGTGACCTGGCAGTAAGCAAGAATGTTTGCCTGAATTTTTTTGCTGTCTGTTGCCCTCTTGGTAAGGGCCGGGCACTGGACGAGGCTCGGAGGAGGTGGGCTTTTTTATTGTTGTTTTTAAAGAGGCGGATTTTTGAATCAACACTCCCCATTTTTTTCCCGTTAAGTAATCGTTTGGTATAAAAGGAAATATCGCCTACTCAGTTTCATTCAGCGGTGCCAAAAAATGTTATTATAAATGAGTCCGCCAACTCTTCTTGAAAGAAGCCGAGAAGAATGCCAGACAGCGCTTAATAGACTAGCAACGCTGCAAAAGTTCATTAGGCCTGTTGCAATCGCGTCCGTCCCGTCTCTCCGCCTCCCCCGTCGTAGAGGAGGATGGCTTATTATTTTATTCTTCGGGAAGAGGGACCGCCTACGTCGCCTCCCCATCGCCAGTCCCTTCTTCTTCTTCTTCTTCTTCTTCTTCTTCTTCTTCTTCTCTCCACCGCCGCCACCACCTTCCATTGCAACTCCAAATACTTCAGACGCCCCCAAGTGAAAAGACTCACACTTGGGTATTGAACCGGGCATTAAACTTTGATTTGTTTTTGACGAGTCCCAGAGAGGGCGAAATATGTGCGCGCCAGACACTTAACTACTGTTTGGAGGTGTGAGGGTTAGAGATTTATGAGTAGCCACAACATCTGGGGCGCGGTGCTGGTGGTGGGGAGACGGCGGGAGGGGTGGGGAGACCGTGCAACACTCCCCCCCCCCGTCCAGAGGGGCGCAGGAGAGACTTACAGGGAGAGGGGCGCAGGAGAGACAGACAACGAGGACAACGCCAAGGCTTCGTCTTTTTCCTCTCGGGAGGAAAACTTCGTGACTGCTCAGTCGCCGTCTAGCTCAGCTGCACCTCATTGCAAGCATATAACTCTGCACACACAATTCTCTTCCGTTCCAAACGCAATCGCTGTTTTGCAACTCGCATATCACCCCCCCCCCCGGCCAGGTTGGGTTGGGAAGGGGCTAGGGAACTCGGGTGGGAAAAGCAGGCGCTGCAAACCAGCGAAACGGGCTTTCGAAACAGACTCCCTAAGAAGTAGCGTCTCCTGTCTGAACGCGCCTCTCTCCCCCTTCTTTTCCCTGCGCCCTGGTTTATTAGTGAAGTCAGGGGGTGCTCTTATAAGCTTCCCCCCCCCTTTTATTTTAAGGCTACTAGAAACTGTTGTTGTTGGCTTCAGACACGCACACGAACCACCACAACAACGCACGCTCCTTCCTGCTACCGCAGACGGTAAGCAAGGTGAGGCGAGTCCCTTTGGGTAGGTCGGGTCGGTCTAACCGCCAGTGTGGCGAGTGGAGTGCCTGGCTTGCGGAGCGTAAAGACTAGATGGGCGCGCGTGTCTGTGTGTGCCCCCGCGCGCGCGCGCACCCAAAAAAAGGGGGAGGGGGTCAGATCATTAGAAAGGGTTTCACACTGATTCGCACTCAACTTTTAAAAATCTCCAACACTCTTTCCCCCCCCCCACCTCCGAACACACACAGACACTCGCGCGCGCACACACACACACATTAGGAGACCGCCCACCGCAGAGCTAAGACCCCATAGATTTAAAGAGAGGCAGCATTCAGAGCCTGACGTTCATTCAATAAGCAGGCTTGTCTGTCTGGCGTGCTCTTTCGTTTCCCTCGTCTTCCTCCTGCTACTTGAGAGGTTGCGTCTTCTCTTTCCTCTGGAGGGAAATAACTAAGGATGTTAAACCAGAGAATCTTCCCGGGCATGGTTTTTCTCCTACTGTTTTTCTGCCACTTCATGGAAGATCAAACAGCACAGGGTAAGATGCGCTTTTACGCATTTTTAATGTGCAGATGTGCCTATTCTGTCATCCGTCTGCCTAGAGAGAGTCTGTCTGTCTACCCTTTCTGCCTTCTTCCCCCACGCTTTTCTCCAGAGACTCCCGTCAGATGAGCTGACTGTGGAACTCAACGGGGCATGCCTCTGAGCAGACGTGTCTGGCATTTTGCATGTCTACGGCTGCCGTCTCGGACATAAATAAACAAGTCCGTTCAACTCGTAGTGGGACTTACTTTTTTGGGTGGAAACGTGTGCTTAGGATCGCTCTGCGCGGGCTCCTTGGCACAAATGGCGCAGAAGTGACAGGGCGATCCGCGTTTGGCCGGGCGCATCGGGCAGAGAAGCTAGGCGCAATCATCATTAAAATCTTGATTGCCTTCATCATCATTAGCTCTAGCCCCTTTCTCAATAGCTTTTATCTTGCATCCCTAACGCGCTGCAGCTTAAATGAGCCGCTGCACCAGCTCAGAACTTTTCTGAGTTCGACCACCACGAAGGTCTGGTTTTGAACATGTGTGAATCTGTGTGTGCTCCCGCGCGCGCCTGAGAGAGAGGGAGGGAGGGAGAGGCTGTGCAGTTTTGTTTTTGTTGTTGCAGCTTTTTGGTAAGGTTGCTGTTTAATTTGCTAAAATCATCTTGGCGCGACGAGGATGGGAATATGGACTCCGAAAGGAACTCATTATTATAGCTCACACTCCTAGAGGAAAAGAGTTTTTTCAAGTTTGGATAATTGTTTTATGTGCCCCTGCTTTCCTCCAGTTTTATGCCATTCTGTGAACTTTGGCAAAGGATATCTTAGGGTGATTTAAAAAAAACAACAAAAACAACCCACAATGTAACCACGTATTTTCGCCCCCATCTCCACTTCAGTATTGATTAGATGTGGATTGAGGGGTTATTAGGATACTTCTACAGTTTAGACTTGGGGCATTTATTTCTGTTTCCTTTGTGAATGATTATGCCTCCCTTGGTGCTATATTGCAACCTTAGACTGGCAGCAGCTAAAATACGATAATTATTATTACCATTACTATTTTGAAGTTTTGAGGCGGATAGATTTGGTGCTTGGGACCACGTTAGTCGTGTGTGTGTGTGTGTGTGTGTGTGTGTGTGATATTTCCTTCTGAATTCTTTGCTCTGGCAAAATTCCCATATGGATAAAGAAGCAGAATCGATTGCCACTGAGTGTTTGGAGGAGTCACATTGGTGGTTCACGAGGGACTGCCCCCCCTCCCCCAAATTCTTCAATCTCAGAGAATGGAGCGACAGGTCTAATCAGTGTTCTTGGTTCGGATCCAGAAGCAGCAGCAGCAGATAGCCTCAAGGTTGTTGTTGCGGGTAACCCTGTGTTTGTGTGCGCGTATGTTCCCCCAATTGTTTTTCTCTAGTAAACCTGTGTAAACTTGTGTAGCTTAATCCGATTCTTCTCCGCTTCCCTCCTCCTGCGCTTAGCAGTACGCGTGCACACTTCGGTCACTCACTACTCCACTACAAGCCATCTAGTTCTTCTATTGATGAAATCAGCAAAGTTTGATGATTTCGAAAGACTACGGTTTTATCATCGCTGCTACCACCGTTGCCAAATCCTATACTTTGGGTGGAGGAACGGGAAAGACTGTAGCGAAATTTCCCTGTCGGTTGTGTGTGTGCCAACTTTTATGTATGAATTAAGCAAGGAGGTGGAGTGTGGGATAGACAAATGAGGGGGAGATAATAAGCGTCATTTTTTTTTCTTATGATCTTCTCCTTCCTTTTTTTAAAAAAATAATAATTCCTGAGATCTATTTCGCACCCTTGCCACGTGCAATCAAGTCTTTTCGGGCCCCCACCCTACCCTACACGCCACACTCCCCTCCAAAGCTACAGCGCTTTCTCCATATGGAAAAGTAAGACGTCAAATTGGCTTGATCAGGTTATTGGAATAGCGCTTCCATTTGGTCCAGAGGAGAAGCTTCAGGTTATGAAACCGGACAAATAAAAAGTAAACAGTCTAGTAAAAGTCAATGAAAGCCGCACGTGTTGTGTCTGGGTCACTGGTAACTGACATTGATATGGCTGGGTCTCTCTCTCTCCCTCTCTCTCTCTTTCTGAATGCAGCTGGGAATTGCTGGCTCCGGCAAGCCAGGAACGGCCGCTGCCAGGTCCTCTACAAAAATGGTCTCAGCAAGGAGGAGTGCTGTAAAACCGGCAGGCTTACCACTTCTTGGACCGAGGAGGACGTCAGTGATCACGTGCTTTTCAAGTGGATGATTTTCAGCGGGGGTGCCCCGAACTGTATCCCTTGCAAAGGTGGGGGCCTCTTAAAAATAAAAATAGGAAAGGACTGCATTTCTTCCCCAGGGGTGTTCACATGTTGCATTCAATGAGTTGTGTGACAGCTTTGTACCTGTGTCCAGTGTAACGTGTGAATGAATCTGTTAAGCTGCACAGTGCTGAGTGAGACACCATTGGTCCACACTGACCAGTAGTGTTTGCTCTGACCAGCAGCGCTTCTCTCTCCAAGGTCACACAGGCAGAACATTTCCCCCAGTCCTGCAACCTGAGAACTCTTCTTATCCCTGAAGCAGTCAGAGGTTGGGCTTGAGTTCTTCTGCATAGAAAGCTCTAAAACTGAGTTGCCGCCCCTTCCTAGGAAGGAGACTTCTCACCCCACCCACCGCAGCCTAGGGCTTCGTAATTTGTGCCAAGGCTCAGAGCCCAGGCATCTGTTTTCAGTGCCGTGGGCTCAATCCTTTTCCACCCTGAGATCATCTGGCGAAGGGCAGGTTATATGCTGAATAACTAACTAACCATGTGATACATGTAGCAAGGCAGAAGATATTAAAGTGTCCCTGAGCTGGTAAGGGATGCGGGTGGCACTGTGGGTTAAACCACAGAGCCTAGGACTTGTCGATCAGAAGGTCGGCGGTTCGAACTCCACGACGGGGTGAGCTCCCGTTGCTCGGTCCCAGCTCCTGCCAACTTAGCAGTTCGAAAGCATGTCAAAGTGCAAGTAGATAAATAGGTACCGCTCCGGCGGGAAGGTAAACGGCGTTTCCGTGTGCTGCTCTGGTTTGCCAGAAATGGCTTAGTCATGCTGGCCACATGACCCAGAAGCTGTACGCTGGCTCCCTCGGCCAATAAAGTGAGATGAGCGCCGCAACCCCAGAGTCGGTCACAACTGGACCCAATGGTCAAGGGTCCCTTTACCTTTGCCTGAGCTGGTACAGAGTGCATTTTCCTTGCCGTTTGTTGACTAGCAAGAGCCCTACAGTAACAGAGAGGGCTTCCAGATCTCAGGTTGGTGTCTCTAAACAGTCTAGCCATCCAGTGTCTCCTTCTCTACAAGAAAATAAATGCATTGACCGTAACAGCTTCTCCTTATAATAGACGTGGCTATTTTATTTTATTTTTGAAGGAGAGTTCCTGGGGCTCTAAGACTGCCTCGAGCTAATTCTAGATGTGTTTAGGGGCAGCTAGAATTATGCAGAAATAAATTCTGCATGTGCTCTTCATACCAGAGTCTGCAGGTAGGCTTGCCAGCAGTTCCCCCTGTGCCTCTAACAGCTGCACAACAAGCAGAAGTTTGGCAGGCCACCCTTTCCCAGCCAATTCATCTTCATGCTGGGAGCAGTTTTTGCCACATGGCTATTATGGCCACGGGGCCCCTGCCAGGAACAACAACAACACCCCTGTTCCTCTTACTGACCACTGGAGTCCAAAGCATGCTGTGATGAAGACTCAAGTTGAGCTCTGGTTACATGGGGGAACATGGTGTGTGAGTGAGCATGAAGGAGGAAGGCGGCAATCACTACGAACTTTCTTTTAGTGGCAACAGTGTGTAAAGCTCCATAGCTTTTGCTCACCTGGTGCCTTCCAGGTGTTTTCCTGCACTGGCCGGAGCAGATGGGAGTTGTAGTCCAAAACGTAAGGAGGGTGGCAGGATGGCAAAGGCTGTTTTATAAAGAACTAAGGTGTAGCAGGGGATGCGGGTGGCGCTGTGGGTTAAACCACAGAACCTAGGACTTGCCGATCAGAAGGTTGGTGGTTCGAATCCCCGCGACGGGGTGAGCTCCCATTGCTCAGTCCCTGCTCCTGCCAACCTAGCAGTTCAAAAGCATGTCAAAGTAGATAAATAGGTACCGCTCCAGCGGGAAGGTAAACAGAGTTTCTGTGCGCTGCTCTGGTTCACCAGAAGTGGCTTCGTCATGCTGGCCACATGACCCGGAAGCTGTACGCCGGCTCCCTCGGCCAATAAAGCGAGATGAGCGCCGCAACCCCAGAGCCGGCCATGACTGGACCTAATGGTCAGGGGTCCCTTTACCTTTTAAGGTGTAGCAGCAACTCACTTACCCAAGTATCTTGGACAGGATTATTCTAGAATAATAATAATTTTAAAAAGAAATGGATCACAGCCAGGGCTTTTCAGAGAGGCACGTGCAACCTTGGGCTGTCTGTAACTTAAATGACCTCCCCAATGAAAGAGGGTAGAGAACAAAACCCAACAGGTCAGGAGTGCTGGATGAGCAGAGAAGATACTGCATAGCTCAGTCAGTAGAGCATGAGACTCCTCATCTCAGGGTTTGAACCCCATGTTGGGCAAAATATTGCATTGCAGTGGGTTGGAGCAGATGATCCTCTACAATTCTATTATTCTAACGGACTGGAGAAAGGGAGGAGCTGAGGCAGATTTCCTCAAAGAAGCAATCTTTGACATGCATCTCACTTGTTAGTCCTGCGCATGCAGTTTCTCGTTGGAGATTAGCCCCTTTGGCATGCAATCAGACGATTAAAAGGATAGCATGGTCCACCTTTTCAATGGAGGGGGGGCTCTAATGTCTGTTGCTACTGCCCAATGCTTGCTATATTGCAGGCTAATAACTGGGGAGTGCACAGACATTATTTTGTGCCTCTAGCACCAGAATAAGGGGCATTTGGGAAGGAGTGGAGTGGATACGGACTTGTGTGTCACGTTGAAAGCATCCGGCTCAGCAAACGGGAAGATCCTGTGTTTTTCTTTTATGGCCTTTTTGCTACGGCGAAGGGGAGAGGGGATAACCTTCCTTATATTCTGGGTCAGCCTGTGGTTGTTTGTGAAGCTGTGGTGAGGACTCTGGGTGTTTAATTAAAGCGATGTCTCTGGGTTTTTCTTCCACCCGCCCCCAACACTGCCCTGCTCCCTTTTCCGTTTCCTCTTTAGAAACCTGTGAGAATGTGGACTGTGGGCCTGGGAAGAAATGCAAAATGAACAAGAAGAACAAACCTCGGTGTGTCTGTGCTCCAGATTGCTCTAATATCACATGGAAGGGCCCAGTGTGTGGCTTGGATGGGAAAACCTACAAGAATGAGTGTGCCCTTCTGAAAGCCAGGTGTAAAGAGCAGCCTGAACTTGAAGTCCAGTACCAGGGCAGATGCAAAAGTAAGTTTGCAACTTATCTGTTCTCTGGGTTGCAATGCTGGTGGGGGAGAAGGTATATCTGGAAAATCAGAAGTTGCTGGTGCTCCCGGTATACTACTTATCATGGTATATAACGCAGGAGATACCAGTGCAGAAAAGTGCTTTGTGGATTCTAACTCAAGTTCCCCCAAGAAGGACTGTGTACTGGCCATACATTTAAAGCACATGGCTTCCCCTCTAAAAAGGGGGGGGGGGGAATCCTGGGAACTGTAGTTTGTTAAGGGTGCCGAGAAGTCTGTCCTAACCCATGTGTAATGGAATGAGGTGGTAGAGTCCTCAGGCAGTTGGCTCAAGTGTTCCTCTTCAGGCTATAGGTGGGGAATGCCACTTGAAAATTACCCTCCCCCCAACCAAAAAACAATTAACATATGTGCAATTAAAACATATGTGCAATTAGAAAGCAAGAATCATCCTGGAGAATAGTTAAAGCTGATCCTGCCCCTTGATGCCCTAGTTGTTTTCATGTGCTGGGAGCTCTTACTTTTTCCACAAGAGAACATTCACAGTGTCACACTCATCCACATAACAGGGGTGGATGTTGGTAGCATGGCATCCTGGGCGAGAACAAAATTTGGCGCACAGCCCTCCCCGCCTAAATATTTCTTATTTTCACAATAATTCCTTTTGATACAGTTGCTTTTTTATGGCTCTTCTCAATAGGGACCCATATAAATTATTATTATTATTATTATTATTATTATTATTATTATTATTATTTTGTGCCCTCTTGGCTTGGCAAGGGTTCACCACAAGACGCACTGGGATGCAGATGATGTTTTGAAAACAGCAGTGCTTTCCATGTTGTGGCTAGTAAACCAAGCAGGGGTAGGGAACTGGATCAGGCCAATGGGCCGGATCCTTATGTCCCCTTTGTCACCACAGATAAGGGAGACTTAAAACACAGCAAGTTCATTCCCTGCCCCACCCCCACCCCGCTGTGTTTCAATTCACATTTGCATGGTGTTGTTCACACCAGACAGGAGGCAGATGTGTCTTCGCCTGGATGCGCATGGCTTTGCAACCCTCTCCACCTGGAATTCCTGCTCTTGCAGCTGTCATCTGCCTCATGTGTGGTGGCTGTCTCACACATACACATCCTTCTTAAGTATGAAGTAAATGCGGCTAGTCATATTGAAGCTCTACACGGGGCTATCTTTGAAGGTGACTCAGAAACTCATAACTCATCCAGAATGTGGCCGCCAGACAGGGAACTGGGAGCAGCTGCCGGGACTATATAACACCGGTCCTGAAATATCTACATTGGCTCCCAGTACGTTTCCTAGCACAATTCAAAATGTGGGTGCTGATGTTTAAAGCCCTAAACTGCTTTGGCTCTGTGTACCTGAAGGAGCATCTCCACCTCCACTGTTCAGTCTGGACACTGAGGGCCTTCTGGCGGTTCCCTCACTGCGAGAAGTGAAGTTACAGGGAACCAGGCAGAGGGCCTTCTCAGCAGTGGCCCCCTCCCATCAGATGTCAAGGAGATAAACAACTACACAACCTGCTAAATACATTTGAAGGCAGTCCTGTAACAGAATTTTATATCCTGTTGGAAGCTCTCCAGAGTGGCTGGGGCAGCCCAGTTAGATGAGTGGGGTATAAGTAACAAATTACTATTATTGTTGTAAGCTGGTTTGAGAAAAACAGCAGTTTACCTCAAGAAACTAGAGGATTCACCTGGATTGCAACAAACACCATGCATATGCAACCTCAAAAACTGGAAGTGGGAGCCCACTCGATGAGGACTAAGCAGTCTGGCTTGTTTTTGCCTGCTCACACTTTACAAACCCTGATGTGTGGGACAGACAGATATATTTGTAGGGGTGGAGCAGGTGGGCCAGAATAGTTTGAGGAAAAATAGGCCTAATTAGCCAGAGATGGGCCAGAGACTCCCCACCACTGAGACAGAGTGGCTATCTCTTCGCTGTGTTCATTTCCATTTAACATAAAAAGCTAATAAACAACTTTTCAATGGTTGTTGTTGGTGCCACATGTTATTCTAGGCTGCTTGGTGGTGAAGGTGGCTCGTGTTGTTGCTAACAGGTCGTTCTCCCTGTCTATTCTTTCAGAAACCTGTAGGGATGTTTTGTGCCCTGGCAGCTCCACCTGTGTGGTTGATCAAAACAATAACGCCAACTGTGTGACATGCAATCGGATTTGCCCAGAGCCTACCTCCCCTGAACAGTATCTCTGTGGGAATGACGGGATCACATATGCAAGCGCTTGTCATCTGAGGAAAGCGACCTGCCTGCTCGGAAGATCCATCGGTCTAGCCTACGAAGGAAAATGTATCAGTAAGTACCATGCATTGGGGAGGGGAAAACCTGAGAGGCCTGAACGAAGGAAGCTACACCATCCAACCTGGGATCTGTGCCTCATGGGTGGAACCAGATATTGTGAGGGAAACACAGGGCTCCCTGCTCGGTGTCTAGTGGAGAGGCAGCCACAGGAGAGAACTGGCAGGTGGAAGGAGTGTTTATGGAAGCACCTTGGCTCAGTGCTAGAGCATCTGTTCTGCAGGCAGACAGCCGTTCTCCAGGCAGGGCTGGGAGAAAACCCGGTTTCGATTCCTGGAGAACGGCTGTCTGTCAGTGTAGACAATACTTGGCATAAGCCACTTCCTATGATCCTGTGTTTAACCTTTACCCAGACCAGTTCTCCTCTTCAGGTCATTTTAAATAGATTGTCCCCCATCTGAGGACACACAGAACCTCTTCTGTGTGGGCTCTCCACCAGTTATCTTGGTAGGTTTTCTGAGTTCACCTCAGATGAGTGATGGCCAACTGTATCTACTGAACAGTGATGCAAATACTGTTTTATAGAACCGCAGTGCAGGAATGTAGGACTTTGAACACTCAAAAGGTGCTCTATAAACTTTAAATATTACCATTTACTGTTACTGTAATCCCCATTCTGCATCCTCTTGTCTCACGGGGAAGTTTACCAATGTGTGGAACGGCAAATGGTTCTGGGGCTACCCTATTGGGAGCCAGAGAGCTTCCATCAGTCACCTTAACAAGAAGGGCAATGAGCGCCATACAACAGCCAGTGTCAGAGAGTGTCTATTCAATATTGGCTGGATGAGACACCTGGATTTGGGCAACCTGTAAGCCAGAGGAACCCTCCAGAGTGGAGAGAGGCTGCTTTCAGGGTATCTGTGCCCCTCAGAAATAGGTGGCATAAGCCAGCAAGGCAAATATATATTCATTTACATTACACACACTGGCCCCCCCAATGATTCTGTGAGGTATGATTTACATTTTAAAGTTAAAGAACTAAAGGCTGTGAGAGAAAGAGGGTGTGAGATAGAGACTTGATCAAGGCTACCTGATGATTCTGTGACAGGAATCTTTTTTCAAACCACCTTTGCCTGCCCTTAAACTACATTTCTGTTACAATTAAGATGGCAAGGTTTAGATCAGGGGTGAGGAACCTGCTGACTAAAGATTCCATCATTGCGCTGTGTAGGTTGGGGCTGATGAGAATTGGAGTTCAACAATGTTGGAACCTCAAGTTCTCCACACCTGATTTAGTTGCTAAAATGTTTGGTGAATCTATTTTAAACAATTATATTGACTAAAAAGGTGCCCTGAGGTCAACTTGAAAATTATTGCAGATAGAAACTATCATCTTGCAAGAGGCATTCTCTCCTATGTGAAAAGGAAATGCCTCTTACAAAATTCTGCCAGCTTCAATGCATGTATACATCAGTCAAACCAAATTTCAGCATGCTTCCCTCTTAAGAACTGCTGTGGCTTTTTTCCTCTCATGGGAAAATGTACATCAATTGATGGGTCAACCCTAATACATATACTCCATGTCAATGACTTGAGATGTTAGGAAGCTGCATGGATTCCTCCATGCTGGCCTCTGCACCACTAGTATGGGGTGGCTCCACTGTGGCAGAGGTCCCATGCTATCATACCCCCTAACATTTCTCCAATGAAATTAGGGAGGTCCCATTCCATAATTTTATATATATATATATATATATATATATATATATATATATATATTACTATTTATACCCCACACATCTTACTGGGTTGCCCCAGCCATTCTAGGCAGCTCCCAGCATATATAAAAACACAACCAAACATTAAACATTAAAAAAACCCTTCCTTATACAGTAATACCTCTGCAAATATCCGCCTCATCTAGCGTCCATTCCAGCAAACGTCCACGGCAAACCCAGAAGTGTGTGTGTGTGCAGACACAGCACTTTGCCCTGCGTCCTTTTCGGCTAGCAGCCGGGGCTCCGGAATGGATCCCAGTCACAAAACAAGATACAACTGTATAGGACTGCCTTCAAACAGCTCGAGGGTCAGATAACTCCACAACCCCCAACGTTTCTCCAATGAAAATAGGGACATCCTAGGGGAACGTGGGACATTCTGGGATCAAATCAGATAACCGGGATGGCTTCTCTAAATCAGGGACATCCTTGGGAAATAGGGACACTTGGAGGGTCAGTGCTATGCCCAAGTGGGCGCAAAAGCTCATAAAGCCCTAAAATAGGGCTTTCCATCGTGGGGAGCCACCCAGTTTAGAGCCACTGGATCCAAAGCCCTGTGCATCCCCCAAGGTCCCCTGCCCCCACGATCCATGAGCTGATCCAACTAGTATTTGGATGTGGTGGTGACAAGTAGACATCTATAGTGTTGCACTGTTGATCAATTAAACTATCATGTAATAATAATCCCCTAAAATTTCTCCTTCATCCGGCAACCATAATCATTCTAATACAATCTCTTTACAACAGAAGAGGAGCAGATGGCAGTTTAAGTGACAGCAAGGGGAGAGACTCAGGAGTTGGGCTGGTGCTGAAATTCATAATTCCAGACTTGAAAAATGCAGATTTGGGTAACTCCAACAGGAGACTAGTATTGTGAGCCCAAAAACGCAAATTTGGGTAACTACAATATGAGGCTGGTATTATGAGCCCTAAATTTCTTCTCCGGTTCAGATTTTAACCTGAGTCCAAGAAGACCTTCAGTCTTCCCTTCCATCCTATCACTCCACCAAGGCTGGAAAAAGGTTTTTCTCATCCCTTCTTTCTCTGATGCTATGGCTATGCACGCTACATGGCTTCACTACAAACTGTTATTTTCCCACTCCTGTGAGAGATCTAGATTTTTTTTAAAGGAGAAAAGCTATTTTCAGTCCATGTAAAATAATATTCCCCATGAATTGTTGTTCAGGCAGTTGTTTCTATTGGAATCCAGTTGACTTCAACACTGAAGCCATGTGGTCTGAAAACATCTTCAAAGATCTGGTATCCTCATGTATTAGGGGTTCCAATGGGAGGTGGGCCAAAGATTTGTCCTCAGTAATTGTCAGCTGAATTAAATAGAAAGTTTTCTTGAACTAAAACCTGGATTTCTGGATTCCAGGAATACATTCCTACTTGGTTTTTAAGTAATTTTGGAACTTTTAGCATTTTCTTCTGCTGTGGTTTTGGTGTGGAAGATGAGGAATGGAATGTGTTGCGCAAGGGGTGCACCAGTTTTTCTCTTTTTGGTCAAGACTAGCCATTTCAGTGGCATGGAAATTTCTACAGAAAATCCACTTTTCTAATTCCATTTACCTGGCTGCTATATCTCTGCCATTTCCCCTTCTTGCTGCAACTTCTTGCATCTTCCTCATAGATCACCGTACCCACTGAGGAATTAAGTAATGAGATATCATTACAACTTTGCAAAGCCAGTCAGATTCGTATCACACACGGCAGCTAAGGGTCAGGATAAGTGAGGGCAACTGAAATAAACCTTTTTGCAAGGAGTACCCCCCAGAATTGAGACTTTTGTCACTGGCAGAAATACAGTCAAAAGCAGTTAATACTTCTAGCCCTAGTTAACTCTATAATTTTGCTACAAAACCCACTTCCCTGCTGATTACAGTATGGAACTTGAAGATACAGTGGTAGCTTGGGTTAAGAACTTAATTCATTCTGAAGGTCCGTTCTTAACCTGAAACTGTTCTTAACCTGAGGTACCACTTTAGCTAATGGGGCCTCCCGCTGCTGCCATGCCACTGGAGTACGATTTCTGTTCTCATTCTGAAGCAAAGTTCTTAACCCGAGGTGCTATTTCTGGGTTAGCGGAGTCTGTAACCTGTAAGGTTACAGCGTCTGTAACCCAAAGTACCACTGTAGAGGGGTGGGGTTGCATGTGATAGGAGACAGCTTTTGCCTGTTTCCACAGAAGACATGCTCCTCTCCATCTTCCAGAAACTTTCTCATTAACCCTGGAGATGCTTTATAACTCTGTCCTATTGGGGAAACTTGGGAGTTCAGGTCATTTGTTAAAGTTGTGCTCTCCCCTTTCTCCAAAAAGGGCAGGCTTTTGGGGAAAGGGCTTTTTAACCTCATTCTCACAAACAGTGGATAACACGTTAAACTCTCAGTGCTGTACCAATTCAGATTGTAGCTATGGACTTACATGATCAAATGCTTCTCCATACAATAAATAAATAAATGTAGTAGAAAAGTAGATCAAAAAGAGAACTTCTACCTTTTTTCCTGGCGTTCTAGTTTCCTAGGGATTTTTGTAGGGATCTCTCTCTCTTTTGCATTCAGCCATTTGAGCTCATATATACAGTCTCAAGAGGCATTGTCCTGGCAAAGTTTTACCACCTCATCTGCCATTTTTGGGTTCAGACTTTAGATTAGCAACATATCCTGTGTCTTTCCCCCCAAGATCAAGCAGTGTGCATCACAGCTGAGCAGGGTTCTGAATGTATGTTTAACTTATTTAAATCCGGCACTCTATAGACACTACACCTCAATAGCTCCTTTGTACTTACATTCCCTTACATTAAAGGACTCTGTCTTGCTCTGCCACCCAGGCAGCTTTCCTAAGTGCTATTAAAAGCACATTTTAGTCCAGAATGCATCACTTGTGAGCATTTACAATGGGTGATAAAAAGCAAAGAACTTCATATTTTAAGTCTGTGACTTCTACGAGTGAAAAATGCAGAACCCTATTTGAACATACCTTGGGAAATCAGCCAATTGGTGATATCTGCCAGTGTCAAAATTAGTGACAGGGAACCATCACTACCAAACCTGGTCATGCATGGCGCTGGGCTTGGAGAAAACAAATTCAGAAAAAATAAGCTGAGCCTGTTGTCCCCCTGATGATACCACTGAGAGCATGGCAGGTTCTGGTCCCTCCCTCAGCTGCTTCAGTGAGCTTTCAAGTCATCTCCCCCTCCCCACCCACTTTCATTCTCATCTTTCTAGGGCTGCCATATGTCTGGAATACGTCCATCAAAAATGGCATCCAGGTGGCATTTTTGGAAATCAGTCAATATGTCTGGGAAAACCCCTATCAGTCCATATCAGAAGTGTGGGGTTTTTTGGCAAATAATTTTTTTTCAAAAAAAGCTCAACAACCTTTTTGTCTGGGTTTTCAGTTTTTGAAATATGGCAACCCTACATCCTTCCATTTATGTTTGGTCAAGGGATTAAAGCACATATTGGACATTTAGGTTAGCACAATTAAAGAAGATTGAAGTGTTCTGTGGCCTTAGTGTAACAAATCCACTTAAAAAAACTATCAACAGACTTTCTGCAGTTAGGAAAGTGACAGGGAAGTACACTGAAAAGTGTGGGATGAAGGAACAATTAACACAAAGCTGTATAAACACTGCACAAGCAAATCAGGAGGTCAATTGGGGAACTACAGAAGATGAACGAAACAAGGGGACTTTCATTCATATTCACCTCTCTTATGCCTGGACCATTGAGAAATGCAATTTCCGCAGTGCTAGACACAGCATGGGGGAATCTAGATCTCCCACAATAGTGGGGGAATAACAGTGCAGCCATGTTAGAGTGCATAATAGCCATAGCATCAGAGAAAGAAGATAATACAAATTTCAGCTGAAGGTTGTACAACTGAAGCCAACGGCTGATGTGATTCCCTATATAATTTACTAATTTGATAAACAGCTGCAAATTATATATCTTGTACTGAATTTATGGACAGAAAGAAAGGCAACAGCTACAATCTAAAAAGCACTTTGCATGTGGCCAAGATCTTAGATTTTTAACTTTTTTTAACAGCAGCTCTCCCCCTGCCCTGCCTCACCACTGCCCTATACAGTCACATACACTATACACTCCATGCTAAAACAATAAAGACTGCAGTGGATCCTTCAAGGTAAATAAATTTAGCCTGGTATTAGTGTTCATGCACCACAAGCCATTGTACTGATTGCGTGAAATGTTGTCCTCAGTTGGCTGTAAACATTGAAGCTAAAAGACCTTGACTTGCAAAATGTACAGCCTGTGACATTTCTATGCAAATTCAAACATAGGCAAAATGAATACAGTAACCGTTCAAGGCAGAGAGGTTTCTGATCACGCAATCTCCCCTTGCTTTGCCGTGCTAACCTAACACCTAGAGTGGGAGACAAAACTTTGATCTTGTTTGGGCTCCTTGCTGTAACACGAGCTGGTTTTGCAACTCCTTCTGGTGTCATAAGTGGTTTGCTACATTATCTGACCCTTCTGAGAATGCAGAGCTAGTCATTCAGTGTGACCATTGCGGCTGGGTCTGCCACTGTTTATAAAAATAGAGGACTAATTGAGCCCTAGAAAGCAAGATGCCTCTCCCACCCTCCCTCCTTCCCTCTCTTCTCGCATGCCTTTCCCTTAAAAATCCTATTCTGATCTTTGGTCTCAAAGATCAAGCACAGGGGTCTTGGGACCAGCAGCAATTACTAATTTATAACATTGTGCCAGCACTGGGAGCTGTCCCTGTGCCCAGAGTTGGCTCAGCAGCTCATGTGGAAGCTGTTACATTGGCAGTAGGCCACTACCTCTGACCTGGAAGATCAGTATGACACAAGAGCCACATAGCCCACTTCTAAGTCCTCCAGGTTTCCATGGGATTTGCTCCCTAGAGAGTATGCTTATGCTTACGGATCTCAGTGGCAAATGTGTGTCACCAACACACATTTATCAGGCAACCTAGGGCCATTTTGAAGGCAGTCATGTGTGTTTTCTTTTATTCATAGGGAATGGGCCTAAAAATTCACCTTGAATCTGTGCCTTTTTAAAACCCTGGTTCCTTTCAAGGTCACTCTGAATTCTCTCTGCTTTGAGTTGTGTTTCTAGTTCCCAGGCACTGTGTCTAAAACAACTCTGTGTTTCTTCATTCACTTGTAATGGGGAATCCAACATTGGCTAAAACTTTTCCCCTATTTTGGCCAGAGTGGATGAAATTTGTAGGCACAGTAGTCCTTCCAGAGTGGATTATGCCTGTCAAATTGTGGATAAATTGATCCAAGTGGGGGGTTTTTTGTGAGGGACATAAAAACGATTCATTTTCATCCATAATCCTGAGTGGGCAGGCCTGTCTTTCTTTTTGATGTGGCACTTCAGTATGGGAGGGAAAGACTCCTGAATCACTCTGATTCACCTGGTTATCCAGCCCACACAGAGAGCTGACACTCACCCCTAGTGCTTCCCTATAGTCAGGGCCAGCCCTACCACTAGGCAAAGTGAGGGACCCGCCTCAGGCGGCAGATGCTGGTGGGTAGAAGCAGCAGCCACCCAAAGTTCCTCCTGAGCTCTGCAGCCATTCCCTTGTGTTGCCACACAGCCTCTCCTGGCCTCTCTAAGTGTGGTGAAGAGTATTATCCCGTCATTAGTGTGGAAGTAAGAATTCAACCACCAGCACAGTTGGTTTCTGTGTGTGGAGTAGAGGAGTGTCACCACCTTGTCCTTCACCCCAGACAACACAATTTTAAGGGCTGACACTTTCTGTGGTGGCTGTTGCCGATAAATCAGATTTATAGGATTTGGACTTGGCCATGGCAAGGGTTTCAGCTTGAGCCATTACACCCAAAGGCAAGTAGAGGAACAGATGGCACTCCTCAACCTTCCATGTTCAGAAAGTAGATCAGGCTAGCAAATGAATCTTGTTTCAAAACAGGAGAAGGAGCATGATTCTGCACCAAACAGGAGGATAGCAGTATAGCTTATGGGGTACAGGGCAGGTTAGGTAGCCCACACAGCTCTGTCATCCATCACCTGACTGCTGTGCCTCTCCGTATCCAGCATCGTGACCCTGTCTCTCTACCTAGCCTGAACAGACAGCACTGGAGGCTGGTCTGCTGGGATGAATGGAGCTTTGCTCTACCAATCTTAGTCTGTCCTCTGTCAGCCCCCACCTCCTAATAATCAGTCCAGAGAGTGGCACTAGCAGTCAGATTCCTCCTCCGCCTTCATCTCTTCTACTTGCAGAATTCAGTAGGGAGGAGGATGGAGACAAAACTAGAATTAGTTGGCCCTGCCTATCATTGTCTCTTGTTCTACCTGCCGTTGACTCTGGTTGCATCTACTGTTGGCCTCCCTGCCAGTCCTAAGGGGCATCAGCCTCTGCTGATTGAGAGTGTTGGATAAGGAAAGCTCTCTGAGATTGCACTCACAGCCTCCAGTGCCTTTAGCTGAAACTCTCCCTCTTCTAGCTAAAACTTTCAGCCAGGGCCCCACCCTCCATCAGAAAACCAGGAGACAAGTAAAACTCAATTTTAAGTCCTAGCTTCTCTCCACACCTCCAGCTTCACTGCCTCCTGTTGGGCAGTTACAGGGTTGTTGTTTTTTGGAATCATCTTTGTGACCCTGCAGAAATTGTCAGAATATAATTTCACAGTTACTTTGCTTTTGTTCTTCTTTTTTTAAAAAAAAAAAAAGCAAGCAAACGTCAACCTCTTTCCCCTTCCCCTCTTTTTTCTTTTTTTTTAATGAAAATCTCTTGTAGAGGCCAAATCTTGCGAAGACATCCAATGCAGCACCGGGAAGAAATGTTTGTGGGATTTAAAAGTGGGCAGAGGCCGGTGTGCCCTCTGCGACGAGCTCTGTCCCGAAAGCAAATCGGATGAATCTGTTTGTGCCAGCGATAACACCACTTACCCAAGTGAATGTGCTATGAAGGAGGCAGCGTGTTCCCTGGGTGTGCTTTTGGAAGTAAAGCACCCAGGATCTTGCAACTGTAAGTGAGATTTTTAACCTTCCCAGGAACGGTTATCTTCTGAAGGCAAAACAGCCCCCAGTTTAGGGAAGACTGACACCCTTATTAAACATGAAAGGGAACATGAGAGAGATCTTATGCAAAAAGATTTATATATTATACAGACGTCTTGTGGTTCGTAAGGCATAACAGATAGCCAACAGCGGACATTTTGGGGAGCCTTTTCTCATTGTAGGAAAGGGTCTGCTTAACATCAGAGGGCTGCCTTAAATGCATCTTTCGGGCGATTTCCTGCCCTCTCTTAATATCGTTTGCTTCAGTGTGCTTTGCTGTTTGCTTTATTAACACTTGGCTACAATCTAATCGCACCCTCCCTCCCCACTCCCTCCTGCGACCCCCCTAGCTTAACACTTAACCACGTGGGCTGCTGTCTCCTTGCAGTTGCCTCTGAATGAAGGACTCAAAAAAATAAAAATAAAAAAGCAGTTTAAAAAACCTAGAACACAAGAGCACTTTTTATCTAATTTCAGGAATCTGCCAATAAAACCTGAGCCATTGAGTCTTCAGAACTTGCTGCAGTTATGACTTCATAGATTATGTAACACACACACACATGCACACAAAAACTTTATTGCGTAACAGCAGATGCCAAAGCGCATCTCACTACAAGCCACGCTTAAAAAAACAAAACAAAAAAAGAGTAAAAATGAAACTCTCTATCACGGCTATGCAGGGGGCTTTGAAAACATGCTCTGAGCTGCTTCTGCGCTGTTGTTGTCCGTGTTTAAACAACAGCTCCCCTGTATTCTCCTATCTAGCCATTAATGAAGATCTTGAAGAAGACGAAGAAGACGACGACCAGGACTACAGCTTATCTTCCAATCAGTGGTAAAACTTCCATCACTTTTGGAACAGCCATTGGGCAAGAAATACAATGTCCATACTGTACATAAATGTATGCTTATTTATTTGGGGAAGAAAAAAGTATACATATAGTTGAATCTTGTAGACATTTATTTATACTGTGTCATGTTTTATAATTTATACATAAAAAATGTCCGATTGACTGTACACCTTTTTTTTTTTTTTTTTGGAAGAAATTTAATCGTTATGGGATGAACAGTGTTATTTATTGTGAGGTCTCTTGCCTGTATAGTAAAGCTTCTTCTTTTTTTTCTTGTAAACTATAAATCCATTCCTTAGAGCTTACCCCCCCCCATCCCCGTCACAACTCTTCATAGCCTTGTTTCTGCCAGTGTTAACTCTTTTCCACTTTAACAAAACTTTGCATGTCAGTTTCCTGTTACACTTTTATTTATTGCATTTCCTTGCCGGTTCTGTACATACATCCACAATCCCTCGGGTATTTGTTTACAAGGAATCTTGACTGACCAAAAGGCGCTGTAAACTGACTTAACTATAGATTCGGGGTGCAATGAGGCATTCTTTAAGGAAACCTCTTCCCCTTGGTTATCCCTTGGTTGTGTTCTTCTGATTGATTCATGTTATTGAGGTGATCTCAGTGTACTGGACATTTCTACTGTACTATGAGAATCCAAACCCAAAGATCGGATTATGAAGGCCGTTAATAGCTATATGGCTAAATGTAATGAGAGCATAATTTTTTATTGGGGAAAAAATACATTGTCACATGCATCAACGTTTTATTTGATGTTTCCTTTAAGATAGTCCTGCAGTTCCATTTTTAAAAGTTCTTTTCATTTCTCATTCAAAGTGTTCACAGAATATTATATCAAAGCTTTATCAGTTCAAGTTTCTTGCTTACGTTTTTTTTCTGAGGCAATTTTATATTTTCAAACATGGCGAGTTAAATATAAATTCATTTAAATATATAGTTTTGTACTTTTCTACCATGTAAATGTGCAATGTATATAAAAGTTATAATGTGTATTTGTAAATAAATTATGAGTGAAAAAAATAAAAAAAATGGATTTCTTTTCCCTATAATACATTGGCTTCAGTTATTGGTTGCTTAATGTGGTTCTTCCCCACCACCACCAAGGCTTTTTGAATGTGGAGGGAGTTAGTTTCAGAGCTGGCTTCCCAACTTGGTACCCTTCAGGTGTTGAACTACAATTCCCATCATCCCTCACCATTAGCTTTGCTGGCTGGGAGGGATGGGTGTTGCAGTCCAAAACAGCTGGAGGGCACCAAGTTTGCAAATGCAGGTTGTTATTTCGAGCCCCGGGAATTGTCTGAAGGCCTGTCAACTTAAAACTAAGGACGTATAGCCCTGGGCAGTGTCTGAATGGAAGACCACAAGGTAAATAATAATAATAATAATAATTTATTATTTATACCCCGCCCATCTGGCTGAGCTTCCCCAGCCACTCTGGGTGGCTCCCAATTGAGTATTAAAAACAATACAGCATTAAAATCCCTTATATGCTACTTTGAGTTCCATCATGGAAGCAAATTTGTACTTTTCTTTGGGTGTGAAAAAAATATCCCAATCTAGTGCTGGATGAACTCCAAGAGTTGGTGCTGACAGGGTTTCAAAATGGCTGCTTGCCTCATCACATGTGGTGAGCAGGAATAAGCGTCACATGATTGGGAAGGGAAGCATTTATATGCTGGGAAACTGGTGGTGGTGGTTTTCTTTCAGATGAACCAAATAGAAGTGGACTATAATAATCTGTGGGCTAAGTAATTTTTGCAGTATTGGCTGGTGTGGAAGGGTGGAGTCACCTTCCAAACACCAGTGTTGCTGCAGATAACCTGGATGGGGATTGGGCAGGGCTATGGTGGAGGCAATCCAGCACTCCCACCTGAGTGAGCCACCCCCCAAAATGTTTACAACCCCACTGCTCTGCCCTCTCAAGTTAAGTTCCGTACCACTACACTGGCCACTAGTGGTCTTCTGGAGACTTATTTGCAGCACTGCTTTAAACCTTATATTCAAATGGTGAATTTACTACTCCCAGCCATATCACTTACTGAACTCACCGTGTGATTTGGGGCCACATTGGTGATGATCAGTAGCAGAAAGCAAAGGAAAAAATTCACTGTGTGATGGTACAAATTCACATAGTGGATTCCAGTAGATCATTAGAAATCGCCATGAGATTGCAGGCCTCTGGCAAAATGCCTAGCATAGGACTGCATCCCTCCAGAGATGTAGCTGTTCACCCCTGACTATTGGCTGAACTGACTGTGGACAGAGGTTGTAGGATGAGAGTTGAGGTCCAACAACGCAGGAACCATTGGTTTCCCATTTTTACAGCTCTGAGCCATAGTAAACCTGAAGAAATGAAATCTGAACTTTAGTTCACGGGGGATATTCAGTGGCGGAGGAACCCTCTCCGGCAACCAGGATGGCGCAGCCCATACAGACTCCTCATGTGCAGCATCCCATGTGTGCGCACTCCCTACAGAATGCCGCATATGCACAGTCCGTACGGACGGTGCGTGAGTGGCGCCCATACAGACTGCGGGCTCCCTCGCTCGCTCTACAGCTGAGGGGAGGCAGGGGCCATCTTGTCACCCCTCCCAGAGTGGCACCCGGCTCTCCACACACACCCTCCCTATGCCACTGTGCATGTACCGGTAAAAGGAATAGGGTTTGCGGCAATACTGACATTTTAAAAGTGATCTATTAGAGTTATGGGAAAGTGGTAAACAAGCACAGGTCAAATAATTTTATCTGCTATTATTTATTCAACCACGATTGAGTAAAAGGGTTGTTCCACACAGAATAAACGTTCCATTCTGGTGCAAAGTCACATTTAGATTCTAGAAAATTGTACTCTAACTTACTTCCAACGTCTCATATTGAGGCACCTGAGAGCCAGTGTGCAGTAGTGTTTAGAATGTTAAACTAGAACGTCATAGATCCAGTTTCAAATCCTTACTCAGCCGCAAAGCTCATGGGGTGAACCTTCGCCCAGTCACGTTCTCTCAGTCAAACTCAACTCACAGGGTTGTTGTGAGAATAAAATGTGGGTTATACAATGCCCTCAGCTTCTCGAAGGAAGGCTGAAATATTGTAATAAATATTGCAACAGTGACAGCGTTTGTTCCTCTTTATGTCGTTAAGAGCTTAGTTCAGTTTCAAGAATCCTTCCAGGGACTCTTTCTTTATCCTGTAAAACCATACAATGTCAATATAACCATGTATTTTGCCTGCATACAATAAAGCTTTTATTGGTGGACACTGGGATCGTGAAGTTTTAATCGCGTATTAACAGGTCTACTTGCTGAGGAATTAATTCCTTGCACCTAGTAGTTCTATGCAAACCTAAAATGATAGCTGGATTCATTTATACTTGGTGGTCTACACAAAAATATGTGAATAGACACCATTGGGCTGTATCCAACACTGTCATTCAGCTGGCAATAAGACTTCCATCAGTGGAAGCCTCTGGAACACTCTGGTGCAATGAGCAAAATGCCAGCAAAACCCTTATCAAATAAAGAATGCCTAACTTCTGGGGAACTCCAGAAGGGTAGTCAGATTAGTCTGGTACAGCAAAAACAATTTAGTCTTCTGAAGCACCTTCAAGGTCTATTTTGGCACAAGCTTCAGGGGGGAAAGTATCAGCTTTATCGGATGCATGAACTGTTATCCTCCCTTGGCAGACAGATAGGGAAACTAATTTTGTAAACAGTGAGGCCAAAAAGCCATGAAATGCGAGAGGTCCAGGAGATCTGTGACATTTGTATTTAGAATTGTAGAGCTGGAAGAAACCCCGAAGGTCATCTAGTCATAGCTGCCAAGGTTTTCCCTTTTTAAAGGGAAATTCCCTTATTCCGAATAGGATTCCTCGCAAGAAAAGGGAAAAGTTGACAGCTATGCAAGTATGATTTAGAATATGATAGACAAAAATGGAGTGAAGAGTTAGGGGTGCAGATAACAAGTGATATATGGGCATCATGTATAAAATCAACAGAAATAGCTTCTATGGATCTAAGACTAAGACTTATTCAGCAGAAAATAATATTCAGAGTCCATTGGACTCCAGCAAAACTTTACCAGAAGAAAATAACAAATGCAGACAACTGCTGGAGATGTGGAAGTAAAAATGCAAACATAGTACATATGATGATTGGCTGCCCGATGATAAGATCATTTTGGTGCGAGGTGAGGATATATATAGCAAGATTAATAACAAAAAATGTTATTTAGGGGATTTGAATTTAATTCTAAATTATATACCAGAAACGTGGGAGATTACAAGGGGTCAAAAAAAATGGATATACCATGCCATTATTAGAAGCAAAAAAACTTGTTCTGATGAATTGGAAGAGCCGCAAAAAGATCCCACTGAGCACATGGATTGACAATATGGACAGACTAGTTACATATGAACGAATTGCATATTAACACAAATTAAGAATGGATAAATATGAAGAAATCTGGAAGGATTACCGTACTTAAGAGATAAGGCAGAAAGTGGAGGGAAGTAGGGGGAGGAGAGGTGGGGAAATATACTGCTAAAAAGGTGTAGTTATAGGTATATCAGTACTCAAATCTGAATTGTTAAATTGTGTTACTGTGGTTTTTGTTGTATGTGTTTTTTGTGGTTGCTGTTTGTATTGAAAAAATGATTAAATAAATTAAACACACACACACAAAAACAGCTATGCATCTAGCCCAACTCGCCCCTGCAAGGTAGGAATCTCAGCTAAAACATCCCTGATAGGCGGCCATCCAATCACAGCTTAAAAATCTCTGCGGGAGGGCAGTCCAAGGCAAACCAAGGGAGACCTTTCCACTGTCAAACAGCTCTTATTGTCAGAAAGTTTTTCCTGATGTTTAGTCGGAATCTCCTTTCCTGTATCTTGAAGCCATTGGTTCAGGCCCTGCCCTCCCGAGCAGTTCTATAATGGTAACAGTTGAATTTTTAGGGAGTTCCACACAAGGGTCATTGCTACAGTGAAGGCCTTGTTTTGTGCTCTTTGGTATAATGATAGAAAACAGAGCAAGACGTCTTGGGTAGATTTGAAAGACCATGAAGGCACATATGGGAAGAGGAACTCTTGAAGATAGGCAGGAACCAGGCCATCTGAGTCTTTAATGGTAAGACCTAACACTTGAATTGGCCCTAGAAGCAAACAGGCAGCCAATCTTAGCAGGACTATGATTTCTCTTCCGTAAAAGAGCAGCTGGTTTCTGCAATAATCAAAGCATTCCTAGTCGTCTCTAAAGGCAGCCCTGCGTAAAGTGCATTACAGCAATCCACAGGAGATTATCAATGTATGCAGAATGGATGCCAGCTCGTGATCTGAGAGGATCATAATACAAATCAAAGGTGGTAATCAGCCATCCTGGCTACTTTTGCTACTAGTCTGTCTAGCAGCAGAGCAGGATACCAACCAAGACTGCAATTCTGACACTTTAGAGGCAGTGCAAGTTGAAATTTCTCAGGAGGTATTTTTCGGAGTTCACATTCTCACCCCTCTTCCCTAGAAACAAGGCCATTTTGCAGAAACTGGTTGTGGTGCCTGCCACACACACACACACTGAAATGGGATACAATTTGCAGACATGGTAGCCCTTCCTAAGGGAATAAATCCTGCCAAATTTCAGAAGGATAGTGGCGGTGCTTTCCTTTAAGGGCAGCCTTTGTAGCCTTGGAGTGGATAAAAAGGATTCACTTAATCTCCCCAAGTGATCTGTGGGCAATTGGTCTGCAAATACCAGACATAGGAGAGGTGCCTTGAGGAAAGAAACATGCCAAATTACAGACAAATAGGTCGGGGTGTGTGCTGTGCTAGATGTCTTTAAAAGTGTGTGTGTGTGTGTGTGTGTGTGTGTGCACGTGTGTGTGTGTTTGTGTGTGTGTGTACCTTCTATAACTTTTTAATTTTGGCAGAATTAGATCAAATTTTCAGGCATGTCCAATGACACCTTTAATGTTTGGTTTTTAAAAAACACAACAACAACAACCAGTTGGTTGGAATATAGCAGGCATGCGAGAGGTCCCCTAGTTAAGAAACCTGACAACTGCAAGCAAATGGGTCCAGCAGTCTTAGCACCGACTACCATTATAGTTGATTTTCAGAGAGAGGCAAAACTAAAATCTATTGGTTTTCCTTTCTGAAAATACTGGGATTGGAGTGTCTGGGTAAAATCATCTCTCCTGATTACAAGCTTGACCTGACAGTCACAATCTCCCCTACAATCTCCCTTTTGCCCTATCTCCCCCTTTTTCCTCTATTCTGTTGTTTTCCTTATAAGGTAAGGTTAGAGAAATGAGTTCCACTTTTAGCAGACACTTGTCGGTAGGGGCATCTGATTCATTCAAGCACTGCAAGGTGCTTAGCAGAGATTCCTGGTTTGAGTTGGGGTGCCTTGTACTGAATCCCCTTCATCTCAGACAAGTCCCAATTTGCTCCAAAGCACCCTGCTTCAGCTCAGGATTTAGGCTTCCTCCAAAGCTACTTCAATTCATTTGTATCTATTGGCATCTGTCTGTCTCAGAAGAGTGTGCCTTTGAGGGTGAAGTCAAACCGTTGGAGAGTTACAGTGCCTGCTGCTGCCGTAGAAACCAATATGGGAGAGACATGATTTGTTGCAGCTGGAGCAGATGAAGGCACCCAGTTGTGCTGCTGCAGGTAAAAAGGTAAAGGTAAAGGGACCCCTGACCATTAGATCCAGTCGTGACCGACTCTGGGGTTGCGACGCTCATCTCGCTTTATTGGCCAAGGGAGCCGGCGTTTGTCCGCAGACAGCTTCTGGGTCATGTGGCCAGCACGGTGAACCAGAGCAGCACACGGAAACACCGTTTACCTTCCTGTCGGAGCGGTACCTATTTATCTACTTGCACTTTGACGTGCTTTCAAACTGCTAGGTTGGCAGAAGCAGGGATCGAGCAACGGGAGCTCACCCCATTGCGGGGATTCGAACCGCCGACCTTCTGATCGGCAAGTCCTAGGCTCTGTGGTTTAACCCACAGCGCCACCCGCATCCCTTACAGCTGCTACAGGTGTACCATGGCATTTCTTCTTTCTGCACTTCCCCCAGCGGTTATTCCTCCTCTGGTTACTGCTGTGGATACATAACCTGACATATCTATTGTCAGGAGCTCGAGTAGGACCCTGGCAGAGACACATGCCCGACTGGCATGTTCTCTCTCTCCTGGTCTTTTGTTTGGGAGTTTCAAAAGCTTTCTTCAGCCCAAACGTCACAGTGACTGATGCCAACAGACATCGGCAAACTTAGGATCCGCAAAGTGTTCACAGTTTGCGTAACAGACCTCAGCAACCCAGCATTTTGGCTAATCTACTTTATTTACATATAAACACACACAGAGCACTGCAACATGGCTCCCTCTCTCTCTAGTGCCAGACAGCAAAGAGAAAGAGCAAAGGACAATAGTCCCACTTCACGGAACACAGTAACACAAATATCCTGTCTCCATCACTTCCCACTCTGTGGAGTCAAAATATAAACTGTCATGTGACAGACAAAAATCCCATGACTGCAATCATGGAGCAGGAATTCTAACATCTGTATCTATATCTCCAAATTATTGTTCATTCCATTTATATGAGGCAGAGCAGTACTCATCCGATTTTACCTTCTGCTACTGGTCCTGATGCAGACATGGAATTCTGGTCTAGAAATGGAACCACTAAACAATTATGTCTCGTACACCCGACTTCTTCAGCCAGCTTACAAAGTTTTGATGATCCGTTGTGTCAAAAGATGCTGAGAGATCCGAAAGCTCTAACAGACTCTCACTGCCTCTGTCAGGCTCTAGATTAGGGGTGGGCAACCTGTATCCTTCCAGTTGATGCTGCACTACAACTTGCATCATCTCTGACCATTGGTTATGCTGGCTGGAACTGATGTAAACTGGCACCCCCAACATCTGGAGTGGCACTGCTTCCCCATTTCTGCTCTAGATGGAGATTATTCATTCCAAGCTGCTGCAATGGGTTATATCGGTTGTCCCCCCCCCACCCATGTGCCCCTGCACCCCCCCTCCAGAGAGTTGGGGGAATCCCTAGAACAGATGGGGGGCGTGCAGGAGGAGAGGGAGGAGAAGTTCTGTTGCACATGTGGAAGTCCTTGCATGAATGGGGATACAACACTATGTGTCCAGTTTGAGACTGATCGCTCATCCACATCTGCTTGTCCCATACTTTCTAGGCATCGGTCCAATAGTTTTGTTTGCCCTGCTGCTTTCTCAAAGAAAACCCAAATGGGTTTTATGCAGATTGATGTTTGTTCCGATTCAGGGGTCAGCCATCCTCACACTCTTACCACCACTTCTCTCTTGGCATTTTTGTGCCCATGACAAGTTGCAGAATGCATCTCACAAAATGGCCCCATGGAGACCCATGTCACATAGGCAGGTGTAGCTGGTGAAAGGTTCCCAAGAAGAGAATAGAAGAAGAGATAGGCCAGCATCTGATACGTGAAGAAAGCCACAGCCTTTGAGACAATAAATGGACCTATGATGGGGTTGACGTATTTTGAAGAGCAAAAAAGAAGACACATTTGCCGACTTCTGCCTTTAACTACAGACTGCTTATGATGACTTTCCTTTTATATACAGTGGTACCTTTGGTTGCGAACGGGATCCGTTCCGGAGGCTCTTTTGCAACCTGAAAAGAGCACAACCTGAAGCTCCATAGCTGCGCAGGTGTGCGGCGCAATTCGGTGCTTGTGCACATGCGTGAAGCATGATTTAGCGCTTCTGCACATGCGCAAGTGGCGAAACCCGGAAGTAACCCTTTCCGGTACTTCCGGGTCGCAGTGGGATGCAACCTGAAAAGGCATAACCTGAAGCATCTGTAACATGAGGTATGACTGTATCCATGAAAAAGAGGGCATGTCCTGGAAAAAGAGGACATATGTCATATGAAAGCACAGTCGCTTGACCCATTCTCTCTATCCCCTTTTGTGGACCAACAAACGAGCACGTTACCCTGAAAGTATGCTTGATGGAGCTTCATTTTTATATGGAAAATGAGAAACCAAAAGAAGTTCTATTTATCACCTCTTCTTCCACCTCCCCCTGCCAAATAACTTGTAATTATATTTCATATTACTACAACCAAAAAAACAAAGTATTCCATAATCAGAGCAGCAATTAAGTTACATAGTAATTGGTAGGTGATGTGAAGCTTAGAATGGGTGAGCCCCATTATGAAATCAAGTCTGCCATATGTTTAAGAGATACCAGTCTGTTTCAGAAATGCTTGGAATGTGTGAGACATTTATTCCTATGGGATACTAACTGAATGCATAAGCAAGACAGATTAAAGGAAGTAACAAAGCTGCAGATGCATTGAATATGAGGTGTCCATGTTAATGCGCATAAATGTATTAACTTGCCAACTGTTCCATGCTGAATTCATATTCATACCGTGATTGTGTGAATTTTGCTGGGAAAATCAAGGGGAGTAATTGGACGCAGGAGTGCTGTGCTTCAGTTATATGCTATTCTGAAAGAAACTGACTTGTTAAATTCAGTTTGCTGTATGGCACATAGAGGTATTTACAGAATACTTTGCAACAGGGAGTGTAAAAAGATACAATTCCACAGAAGAGGGCAACTAAGAGCCTTGTGGCACCTTCAAAGGGTAGCACACTTACACAGCAGTATGAGCTTTGGTAGTTAAAAGCCACAGAACTATATGAAAGTTCATGCCGCACACACAAAAATGTTAGCCTTCAACCTCTTTTCTGCAGGATTTGCACCTTTTAAATTTCCTGTTTCAAAGCAACATTCCCTCCACGACAATTCTCTGCTCCTGTGAGAATCAATATGATATTTATTCATAAAAAAATATTATTATACTGCCAGCTCATATTAAATATCAAGGGGTACAATAAATCATAAAGCAATACAAAACATGAACACATGTACTTACAATAACTTTCTGCACACAGGGAAGAAACTGAGCAGAGGAGCAAGCTGCATTTTGACTGTCCTGGCAGGCTCTGAATGTGCTTGTCTGGGAGGGGAAAGACTGTGTAGACTTAATGAAGGAAAACCGAAGGACCCCCTAGATCAGCCTACGCCAATGTGCTGCCCTCCAGATGTTTTGGGCTGTTGGTAGGTCTAAAACCAATCATCTGGTGGAGCCTTGTTAGTTGTCTCCCATGGACCACAAGCGCAACTCATGTCAATGAGGAGCTGTGCCTTCAGTACAGTTGGCCCAACTCTACAGAACTCTCTCCCAGTAGAAATCAGCCAGGGACCATCCCTGCTAAATTTCGGACGCCTGGTTAAAGCCATTTTATTCCAAGGCGCCTTTGCACCACAAATGCTGCACCGGTGTTTTAATCCTCTGGAGTTTAATTTATAGTTTTCATTTTGTATATTTTCTGTATGTATTTTATGAGCCGCTTTGGGGCCGATATGATGAAAAGTGGATTATACATTTAAAAAATAAAAAAGGATAAATTAAAAACAAACCTGCACCAGCCCCCCTCCCTCCCAGCACGGAGGGGTGGGGACTTTCCTGCCCTCAGGATCCCAGCAGCTTTCCACTTTGTAATTTTGAAAAGAACAAAGCCACGCCATGACGTCGTATCATTCCCAGAGGCATTATTTTGTGGGGTGGGGGCAGGTGATGGCAGCCCCTATTGGCCAATTACAGTTGAGGATAGGGAGGAGGAAGAACGTGTTTTGGGGGTGTGAGCCAGTGCTGAATGTTGTTAAGAACAAAGGGAGCTGCCTCATCCTGAGTTGGATCACAGGTCAGTATTGACTACACTGGCTGGCAGAAATTCTCCAGGATTTCGGACAGGTACCACTCCCTGCCCTATAGAGAGATGCCAAGGATTAAACCCGGGACCTGCTGCATGCAAAGCAACTTCTCTTCCAATGGGCAATTTGATAAAATACAGCAGACAGACGGGGATGCGGGTGGTGCTGTGGGTTAAACCACAGTGCCTAGGGCTTGCCGATCAGAAGGTCGGCGGTTCGAATCCCTGCGACAGGGTGAGCTTCTGTTGTTTGGTCCCAGCTCCTGCCAACCTAGCAGTTCAAAAGCATGTCAAAGTACAAGTAGATAAATAGGTACTGCTCCGGTGGGAAGGTAAACAGCATTTCTGTGCGCTGCTCTGGTTTTCCAGAAGCGGCTTAGTCATGCTGGCCACATGACCCGGAAGCTGTACACCGGCTCCCTCAGCCAATAAAGCGAGATGAGCACACAGCCCCAGAGTTGTCCGCGACTGGACCAAATGGTCAGGGGTCCCTTTACCTTTACCTTTACAGCAGACAGACAGGTAAGTTTTCCAAATTCTCAGATTGGCTCAGAAAAATTGTTTGGATTTTTTTTTTTATTTCCCCAGAAGAGTTCAGAGAATTTCAGAGTTAATCCGAGGTAACTTTGGGAGAGCTTGCCCATTTCAAAAGCGAACTGAAACATGTTATTCAATCAAAATACCCATGCTCAGCATTAAGCTGGGGCTGGGTTTCCAGTTTTATAGTTGTCTAAATATATTCAAACTTTGGCTAGTACTTGATGTTACAGATATCCCAAGCATTTGGGGGTTGGGAAAGAGAAAGGGAGTGAAGTGTAGATGGGATCTTGCGTATTTCAGATGACTGATGTTCATGCTGGCAGTCCTGGGAAATCTACACCTCTTAGCTCTTATTTTGGAAAGCTTTGGCTGAAAAGGCTTCAGGTCCCATGAGACTGATATGTAGATGAGACATTAAGAAAGACTAGAATGCCTTGTTATTACCTCCCCACATGCGACTAACCAGCACAATGGCCTGGGAATACCATTCATTCACCAGTTTGGGTTGCTATTGAATTCATCCTCTTGTTCCAGGTCTTCACATTGAAAAGCCATCACAGCAGAACCTTGTGGGCATTCAAGGAGAAGGAAATCCGGACACTGAAGTGCTAATTGTGATGGAAGATTCTGAATCCAGGGAACTGACGGACAAATCAAAATGAAGTTAGGATCCAAATCAGTGGTGTTCATCCCCCCCCCCCCCGTCCCTGTACTCACGCACACACATTTCCTGTCTCATTTTAGAGACTTTAAAAAGAATAGATCGTGTCAAAGGAAACTGTGATGAGGCAGAACACGGAGCAGGAAACATGTTGCTAATTTTAATACTGTCATTCTTAAATACATAGCAACAAGTCTATGAGAACTGAATCCTTATTTCAGAGACATTGGTTAAATTGTTAAATTGACAATGATTAAATGTTAAATTGTCAACTTTTGCTGTTAATTCTACTTCATCCATTAGATATAATTAAGAAATATGGTTTTGCTGATGATGCTTTGAATGTATTGTTGGCAGAACTTTACATGGTTGCATGGCATCATATTTCAGCAATAGGAAATCCATTTTCCTCCCAAACGCAATTTTGTAAACCGTGACCACCAGTGTGGTGTAGTGGTTAAGAGCGATGGACTTGTAATCTGGTGAACCGGGTTCGATCCCCCACTCCTCCACATGCAGCTGCTGGGTGACCTTGGGCTAGTCACACTTCTCTGAAGTCTCTCAGCCCCACTCACCTCACAGAGTGTTTATTGTGGGGGAGGAAGGGAAAGGAGATTGTGAGCAGCTTTGAGACTCCTTTGGGTAGTGATAAAGTGGGATATCAAATCCAAACTCCTCCTCCTCTTCTTCTTCTTCTTCTTCTTCTTCTTCTTCTTCTTCTTCTTCTTCTTCCCCCTCCTCCTCATCTTCCTCTTCCTCATCTTCCTCCTCTTCTTCACTATCGTACTCTGAGCTGAGCTTTGCATATTATCCATTTTTAAAAGAATGTGTTCATAAGCATTCCCCAATCTGGTGCCGCCAGCTATCTTGGGCTACATTCTCATAAACTCAAGCCAGGATGGCCATTGGTCATGAGGAATTTAAAGGATGGGTAGACCAAGCTGCCCAGCACTGCTTGGATCATTGCCAATACAAAAGAAGGACCAACCAGTGGACAATTTGTCCGGGGTCCTCTCAAAAGTGAAGCCGGTCCTGGATCAAGATGCATGGAGGCCAAGACGTACATGAACACAACATGTGAGACTGCAGGATATGTTTACTACTTGCACCAGGGATAAGGAACTGTGGACCTCTAGCTGTTGAACGACAACAATTCCCATCATTGCTGACTATTGACCATGCTGGCTAGGACTGATGGAAACTGGAGCCCAACAATATATGGAGAGACATAGGTTCTTCACCCCACGTTCACATGTTATGGCAAGGAGGAGAAGTGCCTTGAATTAAAATCCCCATGCTTTAAGTTAAAAACCCCATCCCCAGTATAGTGCATGCCTGAATTGGTATTTTGACTCCAGTTCCCATCAATCCTAACAAGCAAAGCCAAGGGTCAGGAATGGTTGGAATTGTAGCTCAGAGATATATAGAAGGCACCAGGTTGGGGCAGACTGCCTTAAACCAAAGCTTAGTATTTCAAAAAATATTCTGCAGATATTTTAACGTAGCATGTGCATACATGAAAATCATACTACAACTGCTGTGCCATGTGCCCTGATGAGAGTTTGATTAGACTCTGTGTACTGGCAGGGACGCAGGTGGCGCTGTGGGTTAAAGCCTCAGCGCCTAGGGCTTGCCGATCGAAAGGTCGGCGGTTCGAATCCCTGCGGCGGGGTGCGCTCCTGCTGCTCGGTCCCAGCGCCTGCCAACCTAGCAGTTCGAAAGCACCTCCGGGTGCAAGTAGATAAATAGGGACCGCTTACCAGCGGGAAGGTAAACGGCGTTTCCGTGTGCGGCTCTGGCTCTGGCCAGAGCAGCGATGTCACGCTGGCCACGTGACCCGGAAGTGTCTCCGGACAGCGCTGGCCCCTGGCCTCTTAAGTGAGATGGGTGCACAACCCCAGAGTCTGTCAAGACTGGCCCGTATGGGCAGGGGTACCTTTACCTTTACCTTACTGGCATCTCCAGACAGGGCTGAGAAAGACCCTTGTCTGAAACCCTAGACAGCTGCTGTCCGTTTCATGACAGCTTCTGTCAATCCTGTAACTCTTTTCTGGGAATTGGTCCCACAGAGTAAATATGCATAGGATTGCACTGGACTTTGCCATTCCAGGACCACAAGATGGCCGTGTTCACACCATACATTTAAAGCACTACACTAAACACTCATGGCTCCCCCCAAAGAATTCCAAGAGCTGCAGTTTGTTAAGGGTACTGAGAGTTGTTAAGACCTGATTTCCCTCCCAATGTTCTCTGAAATGGGATTGGATGTTAAGCCACTCCAGAAATTGTAGTGTGGTGTGAACATAAAGTTAAAGGTACTTCTGACCATTAGGTCCAGTTATGGCCAACTCTGGGGTTGCAGCGCTCATCTCGCTTTACTGGCCGAGGGAGCCGGCGTACAGCTTCCGGGTAATGTGGCCAGCATGACTAAGCCGCTTCTGGCAAACCAGAGCAGCGCACGGAAACTCTGTTTACCTTCCCGCCGGAGTGGTACCTATTTATCTACTTGCACTTTGACGTGCTTTTGAACTGCTAGGTTGGCAGGAGCAGGGACCGAGCAACGGGAGCTCACCCCGTCGTGGGGTTCGAACCGCCGACCTTCTGATCGACAAGTCCTAGGCTCTGTGGTTTAACCCACAGCGCCACCCGCGTCCCTTACCAGCTCAGGGACACTTTAATATCTTCTGCCTTGCTACATGAATCACATGGTTAGTTAGTTACATTTGTGGATACCTTCCCGCCGGAGTGGTACCTATTTATCTACTTGCACTTTGACGTGCTTTTGAACTGCTAGGTTGGCAGGAGCAGGGACCGAGCAACGGGAGCTCACCCTGTCATGGGGATTCGAACCACCAACCTTCTGATCGGCAAGCCCTAGGCTCTGTGGTTTAACCCACAGTGTCACCCGTGTTGTGAACATAAAGGTAAAGGTAAAGGTACCCCTGCCGTATGGGCCAGTCTTGACAGACTCTAGGGTTGTGTGCTCATCTCACTCTAGAGGCCGGGAGCCGGCGCCGTCCGAAGACGTGGCCAGCGTGACGAAGCTGCTCTGGCGAGCCAGCACCAGCGCAGCACACGGAAACGCCGTTTACCTTCCCGCTATAAAGCGGTACCTATTTATCTACTTGCACTTAAGGGTGCTTTCGAACTGCTAGGTGGGCAGGAGCTGGGACCGAACGATGGGAGCTCACCCTGCTGCGGGGATTCGAACCATCGACCATGCAATTGGCAAGTCCTAGGCGCTGAGGTTTTACCCACAGCACCACCCGCGCCCCTTGTTGTGAACATAGCCAGTGTCTAAATAGGAGCTAATAGTTTTTCTTTAAGTAGGGTACCTTATTCTGGGAACCTGTTCATGTGGCGTTTTATACAGCTCCACTGCTTTCTATCTAAATCTTAGCCTATGCTTTTTTTTGTTTTGGTAAATGGTTAAAAGTATGTAGAATGAAGAATTTTAAAGGGGATTATACTTGTATCTGTTTTGGACTTGAAAACTTTAAACTGAATGTGTCGTTAACATGTATATTTCTATAGTTCCAATATTGCCTAGTTCTATTGCTTTCTCTACCTAAGTATTATAAAAGAGTATGTGAAACAAGTTTTAGATTAATAAGAATTACCAGAACTACCTGGAGATATAAAAAAGATTTATATAAAATAATGAAATTCTAATCTATTTAGCTTGATGCAAATTAAACCACTAATATCACATTGGTTGCAAATCAGCTCAGCTGTTCAAGAAAAATTAAAGCTTCCCTTATCAGATTGTCTAGTTCTCTTCAAAAGATTTGAATAAAAATCATATAGAATACAGATGCCTAAAGCTGCAATCCTAACTCTACTTACCTGGCAATAATCCATTAAATTCAATAGGGCATATGCCTGAATAGATATGGTTAGGGTTCCAAACTTACCTTAATTTTTATTTTATTTTATTTTATTGGTGCACTTCTGTCTAGAGCAACAAAATGTTTCTTACTTTTGTTACGGATACATTTGTGGATACAATTAAATTCAATGGAAGAAAACAAAAATCTAAATTCTGCACCCATAGCTTCCATGTGGTGCATGGAAAAGGCAAGGAAGAATAAGATATTTAAAGTAATGTTTAAGTTTGCAATATATGAAAACGTCAAACATTGTGTGTGAATATAAATTGATGTATTAGGTTTGCTGCGATTTGTGTTATGGTTTTTAAAAGTACGTTTTGTGAATTGATGGGAGGAATACACAGACACAATAAGGATTACAAGTCTCTTTGATGAACTCTGCCTCATTTAAATCTGATTCTCTCTCTTTGTTACAGAAGAGATTATCTCCCTTAAATGATTATTTCCCTTCTTTTGAAATGTTAACTGAAAGAAAAAATAATTGACAATATAAAGTGTATAGCACAGCGTAGGAGCGGGTGTGTAAAAATAATACACGCGTAAACAAAATTAGCAAAGGATCAAGTTTTCACTGTGCAAAGACACGCCACTACCACCAAATTTAGAGTGACAGCTCTGGAACAAACAAAAAACAAAGAAAAACAAGCACACACAGCCTCTTTGGAACACAAAATTTAAACTCTTATAAAACAACAGCAACACAAGCAATCCATGGATCCTGATGAGTAATTTAATTTTGGATTTTAATTTTTGTCATGACATATAAGTGGAAGTATTGACTTTGGGCAGAGAAAGCCTCAATAGATGTGTTACACACACACACACACACACACACAGAGAGAGAGGGGGGGGGGCGCACATTTGGATTTCTGCTGGAGGTGACATTTTGTGATCTGAACTGTAATGGCTAATGGGAATGTCTTTGTTGCAAAACTTAATAGGATGAAAACACAATTCATAAAAAAGTGATTCAGAATTAAAGGACGAGCTTCTTAATATATGAAGAAGTTGACATAAAAAATAATAACAAACAAGCAAGCATTTTCATGCATTGTGCATCTCAGAAACAAGAGTTAGGTTTCATTTGACAGGGAATTAATGTCACTTTTGCTTTGCCAGTGCTTCCTGTTGGCGTAAGAAGCCTTTTCTTTCCTATGACAGAATCCTGCAGCTGAATGGTTGATAATGTCAAAGGGCTATTAATATGCTAAGCCTTTTAATGGCATGGGATACCACCATCCTGTTCTCCCCAGTTTTGCAATAGTCCTTCGTAATTTATAATTTGGCTTGAAGAATCTGAACATTTCCAACTGGGTAGAATTTAAGATAAATTATAATTTCTTTTAAAGGCCTGAGTTCTGCTGCATAATGACTTTAACATTTATTATTCAAATATCAGAACCGTTGTTGTTTGGGAAAAAATGTTTTGTTTATCAGGTTAGCCAGATAATATTATTTTTAAACAATAAAGTGGAAATCCCAACGCAACTACCGAAACAAGAAATTCACATCATCAGCAATTACTTTTGAGACTTTAGATTTCCACCACAATAAGCTAATATAGAGAGGTGCTTTTTATTTGCAAGCTTTAGTGATGTGTCTATTACGCGTTATAAAAATTCAGTCAGAAATTCATGATGTTGGAGTACACCTCATTTATCTGAATGGTTTGAGGGATTTTCAAGTGTTTGGACAGGTGAAAACCCCACTGACAAAGGGCACAATGTGGTTCTAGTTGCCAGCAAATAAGCTCTAATACAGCACAGTCCAAGGCTGCTCAGACGTAAGCCTCCACAGAGGTCAAGGGGGCTTAATCCTGAGCAAGTGCATATAGGATTGCAGACCAACAGTGCAAACCTATACATGTCCTTTCATCTACAAAGATATCTACATAGGTGCGGCCACTGATGGGGCAGGGTGAGGAGCCTGCCTCACCTCACCTTGCCTCCATCACCTGCCCTGTTGTCTCTACCACCAGTGGTAGTGGTTTCTGGTGCACTGAAATCTCACAAGATCCCACGGAATGCGTGAGATCTCACGAGACTTCGGCGATATCTTTTTTAAAATAATATTTATTAAGAGTTTAAAGATTACAAAAAGAAAAAAAGAATTAAACAAATCAATATAATACAATACAAAAACAGAAACAAAAACACTACATAAAACATTGAATTAAGAAAACAAAACAAGAACAATTAAAAACACTTCCAATATTTTCAAGCTTATCTTTCATTCACTTGTTTCATTGACTTCCTCATGCCTCCCTTTTTGTATTCCACTTCAATTAACTGTTTCAGCAATTCCTTTCCATCTTCCTCTGTTTTCTGTCCTGTAATTAATCTTAACATATTCTAACCTTGTTTTTTCCCTTTAATACATTAACAATCTATCTGTACCTAGTTACTTATAACATTTCTGCCAAAGCCATATAACTTCATTCCACCATTTTTCTAAAGCTCATTAATTTTACAATATTTCTATAAATAATCTTTAAATTTTTTCCAATCTTCTTCCACCGACTCTTCTCCCTGGTCTCGGATTCTGCCAGTCATTTCCGCCAATTCCATATAGTGCATCAACTTCATCTTCCAATACTTCACGATGAGTATTCTTGCTGCTGTTGTTGCATACATAAAGAAAGTTCTGTCCTTCTTTGGCACCAATTGGCCGACCATGCCCAGGAGAAAGGCCTCTGGTTTCTTCAGAAAGGTATATTTAAATACCTTTTTCATTTCATTATAAATCATCTCCCAGAATGTCTTAATCCTTGGGCATGTCATTACATTTCCAACATTTATTTTCGGGCAAATGGTAAATTTTTGCAAGCTTGACTGGTGTCATGTACCACCTATAAATCATTTTCATTAAATTCTCTCTTAGGGCATTACATGCCGTAAATTTTATACCTGTGGTCCATAACTGTTCCCAGTCAGCCATCATTATGTTCTGTCCAACATCTTGTGCCCATTTAATCATAGCAGATTTCACCGTTTCATCCTGAGTGTTCCATTTCAACAGCAAATTATACATTCTTGACAAATTCTTAATTTTGGGATCTAACAATTCTGTTTCCAATTTTGATTTTTCCACCTGGAAGCCAACTTTTTTATCCAAATTATAGACTTCGGCGATATCTTGCCAGAAGCTGCTGCTGGCACTTCACAGATGGGATACCACTTGCGCTGCAGGTAAAAGAGGTGTGACGCTGGCGTTGGGGTGACAACAAGGGGGCAGGGTGACAGCAGGGGGAAGCGGCACATTCCCATTTTGCCCCTTATTCTTCAAATCCCCTCTCCACTTGTCTGCACTTGGCAGCTTTCTGGGGTTTCCTGAAAACCATTTGACATCTTCAGCTGGGCTTTCTTGAGAGCCAGTGTGGTATAGTGATTAAGAACGGTAGACTCGTAATCTGGTGAACTGGGTTCGCGTCCCTGCTCCTCCACATGCAGCTGCTGGGTGACCTTGGGCTAAGCACACTTCTTTGAAGTCTCTCAGCCCCACTCACCTCACAGAGTGTTTGTTGTGAGGGAGGAAGGGAAAGGAGAATGTTAGCTGCTTTGAGACTCCTTCGGGTAGTGATAAAGTGGGGTATCAAATCCAAACTCTTCTTCTTAAACATCATAACAATCGTGTATACACAATTGTTGCTGTTTTTAAGTAATTCTACTTTTAAAGAAATCAGTGTGGAACTCTCTTTTTTTTTCATGGTAGAAGGAAGGGTTTCCGTCAAAAACAAAATCAGCAACTGCTTGGTAGCCAAGCCTCGCTGACTTCCCATGTTTCAATTAAAGTTCAGGGGCAGATGTGGGGTACAGCTCCCATCAGCTCCACCCTGAATGCCCAATGGCCAGGGTTGGTGGGAGTTGTGATTTAGCAGCTTCTGGAGGGCTGGGGGTTCTCCACACCTGCTTTACAGGCTGTTGCTGCTTCTTTGCCTTTGAAAACAGGTCACATTAGCAGGTAATCGTGTTGGTTGACCTATCTTACAATCTGCTACTGAGCCTGGTTCAGGGTTGATGTACAAAACTTTGAACAAATTGGGTCCAGGATACCTCAGGGATTGCCTGAATCCTTATATTCCAGCTCGATTACTGACAGGGTTGCCAACTTGAATAAAATATTGGGTGGGGGGGACAAGTAAGCCCCACCCTGGTCACTTGGTGTGGTAAATGGACACCCTTTGAATGGCAATGCTCGTTAACTTTGGGGGGGGGGCCTCAAATATTTTATGGGTGGGTTGAAGGGACATTGGCCCCTAGGAGTTGGCTATGATCACTGAGATCATCTGCAGGAGCATCTTGGGTCACTCCTTGAGTTGGTGAAGCTTGTTTGAAAGGTTGTTTGAAAGGAGATAGGTTGTTTTCTGCTGCTCCAGAGAAGCGGACACGGAGCAATGGATCCAAACTACAAGAAAGAAGATTCCACCTAAACATTAGGAAGAACTTCCTGACAGTAAGAGCTGTTCGACAGTGGAATTTGCTGCCAAGGAGTGTGGTGAAGTCTCCTTCTTTGGAGGTCTTTAAGCAGAGGCTTGACAACCATATGTCAGGAGTGCTCTGATGGTGTTTCCTGCTTGGCAGGGGGTTGGACTCGATGGCCCTTGTGGTCTCTTCCAACTCTATGATTCTATGATTCTAAGAAGAAAATGAGCCTCCAGCCCAGACCTGTATAACACCCTGCTATAAGAGATTTAATGGGTGCTTTCTGTGCCAACTTTCAGACACCTGCAGAAAACCTTTCAGCCAGGCCAATGAAGGCAATTGAGAGTATCCTATGCCTCCTGTGGTTGGTGGTTGGAGCCCACCCAGGGACAGCTGAGGGCAGATTCCTGCATTGCAGGGGGTTCAACTAAATGACCTGCAAGATCCCTTCCAACTCTACACGTCCATGATTCTACAACCTCTACAATGGGCTATTGATGTTTGTTTTTAATTTCTATTTGCTTTTAATGTGTTTTAAACTTTTTATTAATTTATTGTTTGGTTGTGTGTTTTTATATTGTTCTAAGCAGCTGTGATATATATATTTATGGAACAATAGTATAGAAATATTTTTATGGGGGGGGAACATGGATTAAAGATATAATGGAGGTTTCTCAGGTTACCTTTACTTGCCCCTTCAACACCCCAAAACCAGGCTAGATGTGTAGCTTTTGCAGGGTAAGATCTTGACACCAGATCAGATTGTATCATGGCGCCCAAAATGGCTGCCATGGTTTTTCTGAACACTTGCAGGGTATGGCATCATGATTTCAGGAAACTGATTAAATCATACATGTATTATAGAGGGGACAGGGCACTGGCAGAAGAAGATGGGTGCAGTGGGTGTGGTCCACCCCAGGTGTCATCCCTGAGGGGGGGTGACATCGCCATCCTACCCCCCTGGGACGCTTACCCTACCCCCCTGGGACATTCGCTAGCTCTGCCTCTGGGACAGGGAAAACTGGATGCAGAACTGGTGTTTTATGTGGCAGCCTATGTATCTGATAACATATAGTTCTTCCTGTAAAAGAAGGATCTAACTAATTAAGTTCTTAACCCGAGGTACCACTGTACTGATAAAGTTTTCATCATACTTTGAGCTCTATATAATACTGTTTGTCCAGTATTAGGCTCCAAATGGGCTGGAGATGCTAAAGGCATGACAGCTTCCAGGAAGCAGACAAGACTAAGCGATTAAAAAAAATGCTTTTTGAAAAGTGAGGAAAACATTGGAAAAATTGAGCCTAGAATGAGTCAAGATAAAAATTTCACCCACTGGTGGTAGACAGCTTTACAAGTGGCAGCCCAACTTCCATGGGCTTTCTTTCTGTAACAAATTGAGTCTGCCACTGCTTGTGGTGACACCTCATGAGGACATAGTACCATTTCAAAGCCATTTTAAGTAAATGGCAGCTCTCATAAAAGTTGGTGACCAGTGATGGCCAGTGCATTGTGCAGCTTGGGAAGATATCAATCTAGGTCAATCTTAGTAGGATGACATATCCTCAAAGGTACTGTTGGGGTGGGGTTTTTGGGGGGGAAGGGGTGCCACAGGGCATTATATGGACTATCATCAGAAAAAATGACGTGGAAGGAGTACAATGGTCTGAGCAACAAGAAACTGGTATATAATAAAGAGAAATAATTCCCCACCGACTAATTTACAGCACATAGAAGATATCCAAGCGGGAGCTTAAGATACCTGTAGCTGTATGAAGCCGATTCTTTGAAATACTCAGTCTACTGAGCTGATCACATTTTGCACTGGTTATCCTAATTAAAAGTTAATGTGCAAGCTAAAAGATTCTTGCTATTTGTGACTTTTGAATGACATAAAATTATTTGAGGAAACAGCATGAAGACACTTTATAAGAGAGAAAAAAACTGTTTCCCTCTTTTATCACTGGGGAAAAGAAGACTATCAGTGAATAATTAATAAACAGAAAGATGTTTGTGAAACTTAGTCTCCCCAAAGCTGGCATGTTTAGTTTTAGAACTGATATGACTGGGTTGTTTTGGGGGGTGAGGAGGATGTTAACCAGGAACTCTGGTTATATTGGCCTCCACTTGGTGGTGGTAGTATATGACTTCAGAAAACTAGCACAAGCCATTGGCATGAGTTTTTAGGGGGATACCAGATTTCAGGATTCATAGCACTCCTGTCTTCAAGACTTGTAGACGCCACTTGAGAGAAGGCAGAGTGTATGTGTGTGCAACAGTCTGTTGAGAATGTTAGACACACTCTAAAGATGGAACAAGTAAAGAGGGCCTATTTAACTTTGAGCAGTGAGATCTAATAGACAAGGCACCCATCAAATTTACAATATGTGGGGTCTTTGCTAAACCAGCCTCAAAAGTCCCTGCTTCTCTTCACCACCAGACTTCAAAAAGAACAACAAAGAGACATTTTCTTCCCAGCAAAGGATGATTAGCATTTAACATTATTATCTACCAAGATGTGTCTGATTTATCCTGCTCGAGGCACTCAAGCCATTATGAACAGCACCCTTTTTTTATTTTCACAAGGCTCAAGCATCAGTCAGGCACACCCAATATTTTTTAAAAAGTTTTTTAAAGGGGGGGAAAACCTGAAAAAAAAGAACATAGGAGCATATGGCTATAAAAATTCAAAGACAAAAATCTGTTTTACCTCTTTCTTCTCATGGAAAACATAACCAATTTTACACCCACAGAAGACACTATAAAGTGGGGGGTGGGGGTGGAGAAAAGAAGGGGGCTTTTGCATAGACAAGACAAGAAAAGAAAAGAAAATCCCTGCTTACGTCAAACAGTATGAACATTTTCTTAACAGCATTGGCCGCTAAACAAACCTGAAATGAGTTTTATTTTTTTTAAAGGCTTCGCAGCCCTGCCTTCCACTCATCTTGCAGGTTTCTAAAGTGGGGGTGGGGTGGGGGATAAAAAAAATCACAGTTCCCTGTCTGCTAGGTAAGCAATTGTAAAAGAATATTTTAATCATTTTTCCAGTGTGTGCCCAAGGTGATGTGCATAAGCACACAAAGAAAACCTGGGTAAAATAATCAATAATCTTACTTCAAAGAACAATAAAACTGTGTGACACAATTTATTTATTTGTGCCAGGAAGCAAAATAAATTCAATTCTAAAATGTCTCTGAAAACAAACAAACAAACAAACAAACAAACAAACAAAGCCTTACTAACCCCTGGGAGACATATAGAAGTCAACACCTTACATTTAAAGCACTATAATGCCACTTTCAATGTTATGGCTTCTCCCAAAGAAGCCTGGGAACTGTAGTTTGTTACAGGTGTTCGGTAGGTTTAGCTCCATGAGGAGTTTCCTAACAACCATGCATTTGATGTGTTTGCTACTCTGAGATCCTTTGGGAGGAAGGGCATGATATAAATTTACTAAATGAATAAGAATAAGAATAAAAACACGATGGAGTTGTGATCTCCTTTCTTGGTTTAGGTCCATTGGTTTGGGTTCTAAGCTCCAGAGCAGGAGAAAACAAGCTTGCTCCTTCCTCCCATGTGAAATCTTATATCCTCTCAGTCTCCTCTTTACTAGGCTATACATACCCAGTTCCCTCAACTGTTTCTCGTAAGGCTTGGTTTCCAGACCCTTGATGGTCTTGGTTGCCCTCCTCTGCACACATCCCAGCTTGTCAATATGCTTCTTAAATTGCGGTTCCCAGAACTAAACACAGCCCTCCAGGTGTGGTCTGACCAAGGCAGAATAGAGCCAGTACTATGACTTCCCTTCATCAGGACACTATACTTCTGTTGATGCAGTCTAGAATAGCATTCACATTTTTTGCTGCTACATCACATTGTTGACTTATGTTAAGCTTGTGGTCTACTAAGACCCCTAGATACTTTTCACATGTACTGATTATTTCTACCTAAGTGTAGAACCTTTTATTTGTCCCTATTGAAATTCATTTTGTTAGTCTGGGCCCAATTCTCCAATCTGTTAAGGTCATCTTGAATCCCAGTTCTGACTTCAGCGGCATTGACTTGCCCTCCTAGTTTGGTGTCATCTGCAAATTTGATCAGCATCCTCTCAATACCTTCAACCAAGTCATTTATAAAAATGTTGAACATCAGGTCCAGGACAGAACCCTGCAGCACCCCCACTTACCACTTTTTTCTAGGGTGAGGAGGAACTGTACTTGAGTATTCTTTGGGTTCAGTCAGTCAACCAGCTATAAATCCACCTAACAGTTACCTTGTCCAGCCCAGCTTCCTTATAAGAATATCATGGGGGTCTTTGTCAAAAGCCTTACTGAAATCAAGGTGCACTATGTCTACAGGATTCCCCCTGATCCACCAAGCTTGTCATTACGAAAAAGGGAAATGAGAGTCATCTGGCATGACTTGTTTTTTAGAAACCCATGCTGGGTCTTAGTAAACAAAGCATCCTTTTCTACGTGCTCACAGACCGACCATTTAATTATCTGTTCTAGGACCTTTCCTTGTATCGAATATCATATCAATATTTGCTATGACCAAATATCACAGGAGTTGTGAGCAATTGTAACAGCAACAGTGATGCAAGGAAGGCATTCATGGTATTCCTGGCCTATCAGTGATGGACTCTACGCTATAACTGTAGTGTTGTCACTTGCAGGAGTAACAACAATCTCAAGCTGCATTGAAAAGAATTATGAGCCCTCTCTTGATTACAGCCCAAAGGGTGGGCTTGATAGAAGCCACAGGAAACAAGTTGCAACACAAACAATCTACCCTGACTCATTCTGATAACAAGGGGTTTGACTGGAATTCTTACTTGCCTCTAGTCTAGAGTAACATTTAAACAGTAGATTTCAAACCACATTATCAATAGCCAGCACGAAAGCAGTGCCCGTTAAAAATGATTTTCTGCAGACTTATGGGGGAAAGGTGGAGTTTCCCTGTAGGTCTGTGCCGTCTGTTTAGTTGCATGTGAAACGGACAATGTAGCAGAAGTTGCCTGTTTTTAATTTTTCTTTTTCTCCATGGGCTGTGATGTTTTATTGAAGACTCATACAAAAGGAAAGGGGGGGGGGAATTAAAACCAGACAGCTCTGACTTCATTGTAAATTTCATATGCAGTCCAGCAGGCCGTAACAAATAGCGTCCACCCCTCCCCCCTCCCGCCTCATCAGCTCTTTGGCTCACAGGGAGTCTTGTTTTTGAATGAACATGCAGAGAACTGAGTAAGAGCAGATGTCATTAAAAGGTTTACAAAGTGCAGTAGGTATAATAACTGCAGGTGACTGCAAATATCTGGTGAACAGAATGTATTCCATTGGTAATAATTATTATCTAATAAGGGCTCTGGGAAGGATAGTGACCAACTTCCCCCCAAAAAATTAGCAATAGTGACAACCCACTGCTGTGACCTGGTGAGGGGGAAGTGCCTTTCTGTCCCTTGAAAAGCTGATAGAGCTGAAGGAGGAAGTTGAACAAATGACACTCTTTCACACTTCATCGTTCAGCTCTATGGGCTTTTCAAGGCTAAGATGATTACGGCAATTCCACTTGAATTGAAGACTGTAGGCACACCATAGATTATTACTTCCCCCAAAGAATCCTGGGAACTGTAGTTTGTTAAGGGTACTGGGACTCAAACCTCTGTGAGTGATAAACTACAGTTCTCAGGATTCTTTGGGGAAAACTGTTATGTATTGAAGTTCTCACTCAGGCCACCAGGAGTATTGTGTATGTAGTTTTCACTCAGGTCCACGTCAGTTATTTTAGGCAGGAAACCCTGGGTTGTTCTTGCTACAATATTTGACAGCCAGCTGTCTATAAAAGCAGGCTGGCTGAGCTGTTGCAGTTCAGTTTCTATTCCAGCTTACAAAATAAAGAGCTGCTTGGAGAAATCGCTGTGTCGTCTGTCATGTCTACCCACTATTCAACAAAAACAGTGAGCTTAAAATCTATTGTGCATATGTATGCACTTTCTGTCTCTCCAGAGGAAGGGTGGTGGCCACAGCACTCGCTCAAAAATCTAATTGCGCCCAAGGACCTAAAAAGATTGGCGACTCCTGTAGAAATCAACCTGAAATGCCACTTAAAGGGAGAGTGTAAGTGGTTGAGCCATCAGATGGCTGTTCCTGCCTCTGTCCCCTCACCCTCTTTTAATTCTCTGAGCAACCCAGGAGGGAGAACTGGACCCAGCTGTTCTGCTTAGAGAAACCATTAGAGAAAGAGAAGGCAGCAGCTGCTCCTCACAGGAGCTGCCATTTTCTTTTCTCTCTTCCTCCCCCTTTTTTTGCAAAAAGAACTGGAGACGACCAGCAAACCCAGTCCACCCAATTGCACCATGCAGAGAATGAAAAAAAAAACCAACCAAAAACAAAACAAGACTGCCGAGAGAGAGAGAGAGAGAGAGAGAGAGTAGGGAAAAAAGGTGAGCAATTGTGTGGAGGCTGTTCTGGTTCACCTTCACTTCCTCTCCGGTGGGGAGTGGGTGGCAGGGAGGACTCAGTAACTGATGGTTGCACAAACCTGCCCAGGATCACTTATATGTCCATCATCTCTTGAAGGCCCTCTCTGTTCAGAAGGATCTATACTTACTGACCCATCCTTGCTCTTGGGGCAATGAAGCATGGAGGACTGGGGCCCAGCAGGACTGTCTAGGCGAGTTCTTCAACCTCTGTTCCCCATTTGTTGCGGGACCACAACTCCCACTATCCCTGACCACTGTGAAACTGACTAGGGGTTGCTGTGCAACTAGGAAGAGGTGTCTGCAGCTGCCGCCACATCTGCCTCCTTGACCTTGACCTCTAGATGGTGCCCAGAAACAGAGGTGGATGAGCAGACAGACAGAAGCTATAGCCAGTCAGCAAGCCAAGTTCTCCAGACCATACCTTCCTATCTGCCATTTCTGGTGGTGAGGAAGATCGGGCCAACCAAGGGGCTTGGGGTGGGGTGGGGTGGGGAGGGGAGGGGAAGGAGGCCCCCTGCCTCTATTGGTTACATCCCAACTTTCCTCAGACTTGCTCAAGGACTCTTTCCTCCAGCCACTTTGTCCTCACAAGAACCCTGCGAGGCAGGTTAGGCTGAGAGCGGATGGCCCAATGTCACGCAGCAAACTTCCATGGCTGGGGAGGGAACTGAACCCGACCCCCCCCCCCCCCGCAACCTTCCTAGCCCAACGCCAATCTTCAATTCACACATTACGGCAGCCACGAGAGATTGACATGGGAGCAAGTCCCACTGAAGTCAACGGGAATGACTCCCAACTAGACACGTGCGGGATGGCGCAGGTATGATTTGCACCATACCTAACCTCCCTCACCTCACCCCACCCACTCCTTTCACTTTGTCCTCCTGCTTAAAATTGGGCCCTCTCTCCTCCCCCGCCGCCTGACTTTGCTCTCGCCTCTCGTGGCAAGTTGTTACGACGGCGGCGGCAGCAGCAGCAGCCATTCAGCCCCTCCCCCTCCCCCGCTTCGCGTTTCCGCGTTTTGTCCCTCGCGGCGCCCCGTCTCCGCAGCAGCTGTTCGCACCAACATGGCGGCGGTGCTGCTTCTGCAGGAGCTCTCAATGTCAGCGGCTGCGGCGGCGAGGCACTTGGCGCGCGGGGCAGGGAGAGAAGCGGCAGCCGTTGCCTCCACCGGCGGCTTCGGGCCCAGGTATATATCTATCCATATATATATACGGGAAGCGGGCGCGTCGGCAGGTATATAGGGGGAGCGGGAGGGCCGTGGCCCCTCATCCTGCACTGTCCACCAGCCCAGGAATGGGATTGCGGGTGGGACGGGATATGGGATGTGTATGTGTCTCGATGTCCAGGTGTCGTCGGAGAGAAAGGGCGTGGGTTGAGGCCGTGAGCCAGGGTGTGTGTGTGTGTGTGTGTGTACACATGTACACGTGTTTATATGCGACAGACTTAACTGGGACGCCCCTCACCCAGCTTTGCCTTTCCCCCCTGTGGATGCCCCTGGGAGTCTACTCGTGAGGAGGAAGCAGCTCTTCGCCTACCCTCCAACTCTTAAGGGTTTTGATTCTTTTATCTGGCCTCCACTATGCGCAGTTCACTGTGCGTCCAGCTGTAAACGGGGAGAGAGAGCGAATTAGCTCTCCTTTCAGATAGAAAACGACAACAAAGATTGTCCAAGGGGCACCTGAACAAACAGGTTTATTGTATGTTTTCGCTTGGAGACCTCAGCTGCGTGAGGCGTAGCGTTTGGTTGTCAGGTGCAGTCACTTGGCGCAAGGGGATAATTGCAAGCAGCCGGGCATGGTGAAGGCCATGAAATGTAAAAGGAAGCAGTAGTAGGCCTGTGTTTTTTTCCGTGTGGAAAGGCATTATATACAATACAGTACAAGATAAGAACGTGCCCTTTGCAACAGCAGTCACTGTGATGATAGTCCTTCCGGTTTGTGTTAATGTTGATTTGACTTCTGTATGGGAAAGAAGCCCATCGTTTCAGAAGCCTGGTTTTTCCATACTTGCGATGCTGATGGTTTCTTTATTAATGTCGATCTTCTGACTGAAGCTTGCTTAAGATGTGCTTTTCTTAGAACTTTCCACAGTTGCAAATCATGTTTCCCTCTTCTTTTAAAAAATAGTATAAACTGTACAATATACATATGGAGATACTGTTGTTTTGCTTGTGGGTGAATAACTTCTGTTCTAAGTAAACTCTTCTATCTGTATGGCTTGAGAGAACATGAAGACATTAAAAAATGTTGGAATAAATATATTCAAAGCTTTGTAAGGCACCTGATTTCTTTTCAGACACACATATTATTTACAGCATGGACAATGTCCTGTACTGTAGCAGCTTCTGAATGACAAATTTCATCTGTCAACAAACACTTCAGGGACTGGGAAGCACTGAATATTATTATAGTGTGTGAATATGTGTATATGTACACCATATTTTGACTTTTCCTTTGCATCTTAACCAATGTTTCCCTAACAAATTCATTGCTGATTTAGTGGAGAAAATAAGAGGAAGAGTATATTCATTTCATACATGTTTAGGTTTGATAGTTCCCTATGATTAGAACTTACTACATTTGTAGCTAATTAGAGCTAAAGAAAGTTCACTTAGTTCAGACAAATTGAACTGTACCATATGCTATCAGCAACCAGTTTGAGGGAGAAGTGGAAGGGAGGAGCTACAGAGGTTTTTTTGGAGCTTGTATAGAAGAAAAGTCTTAACTTTTGAGTAGTCTTTCTCTGTGTATTTTTCTCCCTCTCTTCTCTGGGCTAAATTTGACCCATCTGATTGGTTATTGTGGTTTTTAAAAAAGTATACTCTTTTACCTGTGGGAGGAATAAAATACTGTACTCCCTAATGTCCTATAAGGGAAAATTGTCCTGATCTTTTGCAGAATCAAGCACACACTTCTGCACTGATTTTAAGGCATGCCTTACCTTACTATAGGATTGGGCTATAAAGATTTTTCTAATCATCCCTAACCTGTCTCATCCATTATAGCTTTCTTATCAGTTAGTACATATACCAGTGTTGGTTGGAAAAATTTGCACAGAAACACTGCTGAATAAATAGAAGATTTAGATTCCTATGCTGTTGTTTCTTAAACCAGAAAGAAGAAATGAATCTGCACTGGAGCAAAATATGAAAGAAATTTCCTTTTGGGGGAAAACCCAAACCCCTATACATGGATTCAATGAGACTTACTGCAAAATAAGTTTCCCAATAAATGTGTATAATGTTGGAATGCAAGTAGTTTACAAGAGTCTTCTTAAATAAAGGCCTACTTGTCTCTTTGCCTACCTCTGTCCTTTTTTAATGAACTTCGCAGTTGTATGCAAATGTTTGTGTCATTGGGAATCAGGATCTGAGCAGTTACAACATTTTTATAGTCCGATGTTAGCATAGTTTAAAATGGCTACACTTCTGGACAAATGCTTTATGGGTTGTCTTCTGTATCCTAGATCTCATTGGTAATACATTTTAAAAAAGAATTCTATATTGAATATTGGAGCTTCAGTTCTTGGGTGGTCTTAAGCAGTGCTTTTTTCGGAGGGGGGACGATGCAGGGGTATGCATACCCCTAAACATTCTGTGAATCTTTGTACTTTGGCCCATTTACTGTATTTATTTTTCCCAATTTGAACTATAAAATGGTGCTTTCCTTGAGTCCAAATGAAAGTACCACTAAACATTTTTAAAGGAAAAAAACACTGGTCTTAAGTTATCCTAAAATGGGGACTTCTAGTAACAGCTTCTTTACATTGCATTCTTCTTCTTTTCAACCCATTGAGACAAACATTGATGTATTTAAGCGATCTCCTTGGACCCAAATATCCAATTAGTGCTACCTCAAGGCAGTAGATCGCCCCAAGTGGTACACAGCATCATCTGGAAAGTGTGTCCCAGTATTCCCTGCAATGTTATAAAAGGCACTTGATTGCGTGTGCCTGCACAGTGAGTTATATTGTAAAGTTTCCTAAGATGTCCATCTCTGATTTCATGATGCTTCACTGTGCCCCTAAAAATACTGCCTCAAGCAATTGCTTGGGTTGCTTATGCAGTCTAGGATTTTAACTCACTGAAAGAATGAACCCACTTTCACATTTCTTTGGATAGTGGAAAAATCAGACACTAACGATGTCTTAAGGCACCCTTAATTAGAGCCTACTACCAAATTTTGTAGGAGAATAAATCAAAAGCAATGCTGGTTTTTAAAATTCAGATTATATCACAGTTCTAATTACTGCATGGTATACAACAAATTGAAATGCAAATATGATTTTTGTTGTGTTCAAATAATCGGTATCACTATATGTTCAATAGTCATCTTGCATTTTAGAGAGGCATGATTTCCAATTGTTTATCTCGCTTTTGACACTATATTTTTCTGGCAGATAAACAGTCTTCTTTGAAAGATCTATTACCTAACCAGCCATTGTGTTTTTCAGGAATCTCAAGAATGTTATTCATTACAAAGCACATATTTGATTGTCAGTGTGAGAAACTTCCATTCTATTGGTAAGGTCATTCCCTATATCCAAAGAGAGCTGGCAATTTCAAGCAGTATTTGAACTTTGTTCTTCAATCAATATGATTGGTGGCAATACAGATTAACATCACATTTTTTTTCTAGACTAAATAAAATTCATTTAGTTTTAGATAAAGCAGAAAAATAAGTTCAGTGTTTTTTACATGATTCATAACATTGCTTATTATTGTACTTTAAAAATAAATAAATTACAAGCCCTTAGTCAGTTTCTGAATGAAGAAGTTGCCTCTTATTTGTTTGTGTATGTTTCAGTTCCATGATTGACAGAGATTGAACTTTCACCAACCCACTTGCAGGCATCTTTTGAAATAGTTGTAGCAAGATGAAACTAAACAGTATGTAAAAGTCTTGATTAGAAGTCTGCAAGGTTTTAAAAAATTCATTTAAAAGCAGCCACAGAGTGCAGATTCCATTGAATCTCTGCAAAAACCTCTAGGTATTCATTAGGGAAAACTTACAGGTGTTGTTTACCTCTTCTTTCTCTGTTTAAAAAGATTTATTTTGTCTTTTAGTACTCCTACTAATAATGCTGGATGTCAATTGCATTTTTTGTATGGCATAACAGGATAAACTCTTTGAAGTCCGTGCTTCTGAAAGAATAATTCTCCATTCTGAAAATAACATTATTTTGTGTACGTATATTACACAACACTTTGAGTCGATATATATCCTTCAACAGAACAGTCCTGTCCAGAGAGCAGATGAGTTGCAACAGCCCTTTGCACAGCTGATACTGCAAAACCTCAAATTAATATAGATAACTTGTTTTCTGTAGAGAACCATTTATTCAGACTCAAAACATCATGACCAAATGCAGTCCCCGGTTGTGTGTACATTTGTCAACTGACTGATTATTGGTTTCACCTAGAAATGCAGTGATATTCATAATTCATAATCTACTGTTTGTAGATTTGTAATTAGTTTGTGTATATATTTTAAATGGATGTTTAAGGGTGTAGCATGTTCAAAGTACAGTGCTTTAAAATGCAAATTTAAGAGCAGGGAGCAAATTCACATCTGCACATGGCAAAGCGGAATAAGATGTGAGATGGTTTTACATAGGATAGTTACGGATGCAGTCCTGTGCATCCTTTTTGGGAGTATTTCAGTTGAAGTGATTGGGAAAGAATTGCACTGTAAAAAATAGAAGTATGTTGAGGAGATATATAATGGGGCAAGTGTGTCTGGTTTGTTTTCTATTGTGACAAACATGGACTAGCCTGTGTGTGAATGATTTGTGTGAAGAGTTGCCATTGAATGTGTTAATTCTTCTTGACATTTATACCCACTTCTTCTGAAGTGACCAGAAGGAAAATGGATGGTGGACCTGCCTTACTTGCTAAAATTCCCTCTAAAGCTCCCTTTATGAAGTTGTTGTGAAATTATGCAAAACTATTAAAGGTGCCTCTTTTGCATCTGCTCACACTTGCTTCTTCCTATTTGTTATGCTGTTATACTTCACACAGATATACATAATTGGTTTGTTAAAAATATTTGAATAATAAGTTCATAAGATAATAGTGTTAATGGCTTTGGTCTAAATTGTTAAGTATATGATTAGTTAATATATACTTTTTCAGAACTATTGCTAAGGCAGTTGTGGCCACCAAGCTAGTGACCATTGAAAGATGAAAGTGATAAAATCCCATATGGGTGATATCCAGTTGTGGCTTTTTGCTTGTTCCACTCATGAAAACAGGAATTTTCTTTTCTCTCCTCCCATTGCATGCCCCCCAGATCTGCTCCTGAGAATGGGGAGACACCCTGGGGGGTAGAAGGTGGTGGCAGGGGGCATGGAAAGAGAAGACCTATTGCATACACAAATGTGATGTTATATTTTGCCCTTATAGTTGTACTGTGCCCTACGTTATTGTAAGTTTTCTTACTAAAGGCGCAAACTCCTTTGATCAGAAGTGAGCAAACTCGTTAACAGTTAATAAGTGAACGAGGTCAGTGTTGATCGTTTTTCACAATATGACTTTTATTAATTACTAGGGGGAGATAACTAGTTGCCCTAGTTATCTAGGCAGCAGCTCTTGTACTAGCTATTTGAAACTGTTCCTTTGACTTTGGGGGACAACTGGCAGCACAAAAATGACTCTTGGGGTGTCTTTTGTAACAGGCTTACTCCAAGCATTAGTAGAAATTTGTTACATTTCTAACGAAGGAGAGGGCCTTTTTCACAGTGTCACCATGTCTTTGGAATGCCCTTCCCAAAGAAACATGCCTGGTGCCAGTGTTACAGGTTTTTCAGTAGTACATGAATGCTGTCCTACTTGTGTAGACATTTTAGATAATTTCTGGATTTTATCTCCATTCAGTTCTTTTAGTTGTTTTTTAAATTGTCACTTGTTTCATTGTGTTTTATTTGTTGATTGTAAACTGTATTTGTGCCGTGAATTAGTTTTATTCACACTTTTTTGTTTCATTCTGAGATGTCTTGTTGAAAGAAGGTTTAAGAAATAATTTAAGTAAAATAAATCAAAATTGGAGGAAGATCATCTGCGGCTTGGTGGCAAAGTACATGCTCGAGCCTTAGTTCTTGACCACTCCGGTAGGACTGTGAAGCATTAGCATCTGAAACTGGGGAGCTACCAGTCAGTGTAGACACAACTAAGCTAGATGGACTAATGATTTGACTGTATAATTAGAATCATGGAGTTGGAGGAGACCACAAGGATCATCTAGTTACACCCCCTACAAATTTGGAATATGCAGCTGTTCCTTACAGGGATCAAACCTGCAACCTTGGCATTCATTAGCACCACACGAATTATTATTTTTTATTATTATTTATTTGATTTATATACTGTCCCTCATCAAAAGATCCCAGGTTAGTGTACAACATTTAGAACACATTAAGTAGCTTCTATATCATGATGTTCCACATAACTAAATTCAGTGTTGCTGTTTTTGGCAACTTATTTTACTTTCTGTATGTTAATAAACTTTCTATAAGGCTTATCTTCCGTAACTATGCCACTCATGCACGTTTTAAAGTTTGAAGATGTTGTACCTGTCTTGTTATCTGGAAGGTGCTGCCCCCCCCCCCGCCCCCTTAACTAATTTATAAAATTCAGAAGGAGTTTGGAAAAGTAGAATATCATAGCCTTTCCTGAACACAGAGGTGGGTTGTGGAACGTTAGCTGTTTCATTCCTCGCAGTTCTGGAATTAAACCCTTTGACTTTTGTACTACTTTGTGATAATAAAAGCACACTTGTTATTTACTGTGGCTTTTGGTACAATCTGAATATATTTGTGTGGGGAGACATTTGACATTTCAGAAAACACTGGCAGGGCAGAACTTAGGTCACCTGTGGTTTTTGCAAATTTGTAATCCTTCCTCCCCCAGTCGTCTCCCTGTTCCCACCAGCCGCCCACAAATACAGAATTCCAGTACAGTACTAGTCAGGAGCTAAGGAGATGCTGCATGGGCATAATTACTGTTCTGTTAGATTTTGTATTCCTTCTTAAGCTGAAAAGTTGTTGTTTTGCTGCAGCAGTTATTGGAACCAGCATCATGGTCTACCTTGTCTGGCCTAGGCAGCAGTTCCTTGGCTAGTTATCAGTGGGTGACTCTTTCTTTCAGCAATTTTGTTATCAAATTACTCATTTTCTTAAGCAATTGTATGTATAAATAGCACTCTGATTGACCTATTTTAACATCTGATGCTACGGAAGCGTGAAGAAATGCACTTTTTTCACTTGGAGTTTGATAGCACCATTGGTTGTGATCAACATTGGGGGGCTTCAGTTGTATTTATCTATTTGTAACGCTCATATGAAATGCCTAGTAGTTGTTCATTTTCTAAATCATGTTTTTATTACCTAAAGGGTCATGAGTTCAATTTGAAAAGACAGGTGAACTTTCTGTAGTAATTGGCTTTGATACATGATACCAAGTAGCTGCCTGACCTTTGGCTAGTAATGTTAAAATTAGTTTTATTTTTTTTATAAATTTTTATTAATTTTCCAATACATTTATACATTTTTAACCAAATTATAACAAAACATCTCTTTTGGACTTCCTTCAGCTTCCCTGGCAATCATCCATGTTTATCTCTTAATTACGCATTCCCTTTATCTTCCCTCTCCCTTATATTTCTTTTTTGACAATATCTCTCAGTTTTTACAGTGCCTCTCGAAACCCCACTAGCGTTGTTTGTATATCACATACATTTTTCAGATACTCTACAAACTTTCTCCAGTCTTCGATGAACCTTTGGTCTCGGGCATATCTGATTTTCCCAGTTAATTTGTCCAGTTCCGCATAGTCTGTCAATTTCAATCTCCATTCTTCTATTGTCGGTAATTCCTCTTGTTTCCATTTTTGAGCCAATAAAATCCTTGCCGCTGTAACTGCATACTGAAAGAGTTTACAGTCTTTTCTTCTTATTTCTTTCCCTGTAATTCCTAAAAGAAAGGCTTCTGGTTTCTTCACAAAAGTAAATTTTAACATCTTTTTCAATTCATTATAAATTGCATCCCAGAAACCTTTCACCTTCTTACATTCCCACCACATATGGTAAAATGTTCCTTCTTTTTCTTTACATTTCCAACACTTATTACATGTCTCATACATTTTTGCTAATTTTACCGGTGTGATATACCATCTGTAAAACATTTTCATAACATTTTCCTTCAACGCAGTACATGCAGTAAATTTCAGATTTTCTTTCCACAATTTTTCCCAATCGTCAAATTGTATATTATAACCAAAGTCTTTGGCCCATTGTATCATTACCGATTTATCCTCTTCATCTTTCATGTTCCATTCCAACAGTATTTTATACATTTTTGACAGAATTTTACATTCATTATTTATTATATCTACTTGAAACTTTGAATCTTTTTCTCCATATCCACATTCTTTTATGTCTTTTTTAAACAATTCATTAACCTGTAGATAATGCAACCAATCATATACATGTTCTTTAATTTGTTCATATGGCTTTAACTTCCATTTTCCCTGCTCTTTAATCACCATTTCACCATATGTAATCCAATTGCCTCTCATATTAATTTTCTTTACACTCATAACTTCTAACGGAGATAGCCAGTGTGGAACTTTTGGTTCCAGTAAATTTTTGTACCTGTCCCATACCTCTATCAACAAATTCCTGAAGATGTGGTGCCCAAAACCTTTATGAATTTTCTTCTTATCACACCATAGGTATGCATGCCACCCAAATCTGTTATCAAAACCTTCAAGGTCTAATAATTCCTTATTGTATAATTTTATCCATTCTTTTAACCAGCAAAGACATGCTGCTTCATAATATAGTTTCATATCTGGCAGGGCGAAGCCTCCTCTTTCTTTTACATCTGTTAATAACATATATTTTATTCTTGGCTTCTTGCCCTGCCAGATATACCTTGAAATCACTTTTTGCCACTCTTTGAAAATCCCTATCCCCTTTATAATGGGGATAGTCTGAAATAAAAATAACATCATTGGAAGCACACTCATCTTTATCGTGGAAATTCTACCCCAAAAGGACAGTTTCATTCTGCCCCACACCTCTAGATCTTTCTTTATTTCCTTCCAAACTGGTACATAATTATTCTGGAACAGGTCAATATTTTGGGGTGTTAACCAAATCCCCAAATATTTTACTTTTTCCACAACCTCTATCTCTGTCTGTTGTTGCATTATTTCTATCTTATTTTGTTCCATATTTTTAGCAATTATTTTAGTCTTTTTCTTATTCAGTCTAAATCCTGCCATTTTTCCAAATTGTTCTATTTCCTCCAAGACTTCTTTTACACTTTCCAGTGGTTCTTCAATTGTTATAACCAGATCAGTTAAAATTAGTTTTATTTTGGTTTTTATTCATGTACCAAATGAGTGGCATCTGTGTTTCCAAGACAATGTTGTTGCAGGAGACTGATATAGTGAAATCACCTGTCCTTGTCCGGACATAATGTCAGGTAACTTTTTTCTCCAAGTTGAGTTCCTCAATGTGTACTATCTATCCTTTTGAACATTTTCATTTCAGATCTGTGTTTCAAATTCTGTTTATCTACAATATCTTTAGTTTAGGGTACAAACACAATTATTTTTAGATATTTATAAATATAACATAGTAAAGGTCACTTGCCCTGTTTCCTGTGTTGAATAAAATTGTCTCTAGACAGGAAAAGTTATGCAACATAGAAAAGAGCTTGATTTTTCTATCTCTTTTTCCCTGTCAATATGTCACAAAATAAATATTTCATAGCACTTCCTAGGCATGTAGTGGCTTGTCTGTACAAATTTAACTGTGGAAAATTAATGCAATTAATTCTAGGAAAATTAGCAGGATTTAAAAACTGCCAGATAAGTAGTAAATGTGTATATTGTTATGGGGGGGGTGTTTGGTTTGTTTGTTTTGTTCATTTTATGAGATGTATTTTGTGTTTTCATTTTATACTTTAATGGTGGAAGCGGCCCTGTGGTGTTAGGATCAAACAAACAAACAAAAGCAATAGAGAAACGGACTGGTGTTCTTTGATTGAAATAAATTCCATACATTGTACAGTGTACCCCACCCTCTCTGAATGTAACTTCTTTGGATGTAAATCCCACTGGATGTTTCCAGGTCTTGAAGGTTTTGATTCAGCTGATAGCTATATTTATTTATGGAGAAACACACAGCATAATGTATTTAGCAGCGATCTTGGTTTCCTGGGTATTGACAGCAGTCAGTCAACTCCTGTGGTCCTGATCAGCTGCAGCTAGAGGCGAACACCATAAATCACCTACAAAAACACTGCGGTCCAGGGACCACCAACCATCATCACTTATGTCTTGTTTTTATACAGAGTGTAAATCCATGAACTATGACTTTCACTCACTTGTTTAAAGTGGAAACTGCATCTCCTCAGTTTGAAGAGCAGTAGTTTTGAGGTTACCCCACGCAGCGTTTGAAGGCTGAGCACCAGTTGCATGTTGCGATTGGCAGTCAGACCTTTGCAACTGGATGGAGATGTCCAGGGGCTGCCCTTGGCACCTGGCATCTCCACCTGCCTGGCTGCAGTCATCTGGTCTGCTGGGCACAGCGGCAGCAAAAGACACGCCTCTTTTTCTGCAGCACAACCCTTGGCAAACATCTAATTCGTCCAGCTGCGCAGCAGCAAAAGATACACCATTTTTTACTGCCACTCTGCTGGATGAATCCGATGTTTGGCAGGGTAGAGCAGTAGCAAAAGACGTGTCTTTTGTTGCTGCACTACCCTGCTGACCCCCAGATTCGCCTGGCAGCATTTTTAAATTTCTTTTTATTTCTTTTTCTGCGGGGCTGCCTGGTCTGGTAGCAGAGCAGCAAAAAAAGGTGCCTAGACATTTTGTCCTAAATCCCAGGAGCCACATGGCTCCTGGCATTCCCATCCCATTTTCTAACACTGATAATATTAACAGCCTTGTACAGATGTTATTGGCAAAGAATGGAACTTGAAGGCATGCTGAAGATTGGCTGTGCTTGCCTTTTGAGAATATTTGATCAAAAATGTAATAGAACCACATTTAGCTTGCACAGACGGGCTGCATTCTCCCTGAAGCAGCAGGTGCATAGCATGCGGGTAGTTCTGATCCTCACTTGTCACTCTCATTAGATTTACAGATGGCCACAGTGGCAGGAAGTGCTTTTTGGTAGCTTTGGCTAGTTAGCCAGTTATTTGGCCTTTTCTGGAGACAGTGGTCCTAGTGTCAGTAACTCATCCTGTAGTAGAGTATGACTAACTTGTGGCCCTCCAGAGGTTGAACTTGCAACTCCTGTCAGGCCCAACAACATTTGGAGGGCCACAGATTAGCGGTCACCTCTGCCTTGGTTACCTTCAGATAGTGCTGTATTGCTGCAATGTAGGGATGCTAAAAACAGTTCTATAAGGTTCAGTGAGTGCAAAAATGGCTCTGCCAAATTATTGTCTAGGTTTCAGCAGTTGGAGTATGCATCTAAACTGATTTTGTTTCCATGCTTGATTTGTGCCTTAAAGCCCTAAACAGCTTAAGAGCAGGCTATTTCAGAAAGTATCTGCCCTCACACCTACCTGCCTGATCCTTAAGGTTGGCTGTGTGACTCTGCTTTCTGCCCTGTTCTTATGTGAGATATGATAGCATCATGTCATAATATGCTATTACCCCATTTTTCTTGTGATTCTTATTATGTCCAAACTTTTTAGAAGAGAATGTACCACTTGCCTGAAATTCTGGCTTTATCTTGTTTGCTTCACATTGGGAGCCATTCAAATATATTTTCTTTAGCTTTCTGGAGTTCACAAGGCAACATGTGAGACACTCTTAGCTATTTTCTCCTAATGGAACTTTGTGAGTAGCCTTAAAGTTCATTTTCAAAGTTCGCTTTGCCTTGTTAAAATATCGCACATCTGGGTAAGCCTGATTTCTAGTCATTATTAAGAATGATGTGTTATAACCAAGATAAAATACTAGTTAAGTTTGCATGCTTGAAAGTGCTCTCAATTAATCACCACAGTTTAAAGTATAAGCTACTAGAAAGCTAATATTGAGGAAGTAAACTATTTTTTGCTGTTTGAAGGTTAGCATCTTGTAGGAGTAGGACATATTGTCTTTCAAACTTGTTCAAGTTACAGTCAGACCAAATAGCTGACTTTCAAAAATTATGATGCTCATGTAGTGGTGGAATCTATGCCAGCAAGGCAGCTACGGCACCTCATAAACTCAAAATATAATTTGCATTTGGAAGTCTGCTTGCTTTGTAAATTATGTAACTGCTTCAGAGACAATTCAAAACTTAAAAGGAGTCTGGTTTTTAAATTCTGTCCGTAGTAAACTTGCTGATCTGATGTTTCCCAAAGAGGAGTGGGATGGAAGTGAAATAGATGGACATTTATAATGCTCTGTCTTGCTTTTTAAGGTAAACAATAAAACATAATGAGCTGTACAGGTATCTTGAGTACAAAGTGGCATACAGTAAATTAATAAAAACAATAGACAATAAAAAAGATGAAGTCTCGAGCTTCATCTTAAAAAAAAAGTGTGTGCTTGGAATCTTGCATCAACCTCTTGCTTTTTTACTTTGCTTCCAGTTATTTAATGAATATTGATAACTACAGTTGAAGACAATGGGTTGGATCCAAGAACCTTGAGACGGAAAAGAGCTGCCACCGCTTTCCTCACATGCTTGAGCAAGAATTTGCATAGTGATATGAGAGGTTAATTCTGTAGCAGTTCTGTTTCCTTCTGCCTACACAAGAGGCTATGCAACCTCTTTGAATTTAGTTGGATTTTCTTGCACAGCGTTCCCATTGCAAAATGTCAGTCCTTTTGTCCAGCGCAAGGACAACTTTTGGATCCAGCCCAGTGTTGGCCTAATGTACTAACTGAACCATAGAAATGACTTGAATCATTTTTCTGGGACAGATCTTTAGAAGTCAGTTACAGTGGGTATTTGTAGATAAATGTGTACATCAGAGAAATGTTGAACAGGGCCTAGGCATTAATTCAGAATCTGTGTCTTAACTAGTCTCAGGAGTGTTCTTTCATTTATGATCCTGCCTTGAAACTTCCACTGCAGTTTGAATTGTTTGGAAAGGGACTAATGAGTTTAAGTCCTCTGATGCTTCATTGAGGTTCAGAGTTCCAGAGGAGTCGCAGTAGCTTTGCATTTTTTTCCTGTTTGTTCGTGACAAACCAGCTACTGTACTTGCATAGAGTAGTACAGTCCTTGCCACTGGCAGTCTCTGTGTGACAGAGAGCCTGTAGGCTGACATAAAGTGCAGCCTGTTGTGAACTGCTAAGTGAGAGTCTGCCAAAAACTCAGTAGACAGAACTAATTGGGGGGTGGCGGGAGGTGGGTGGATTTTTGAGCCCTCATTTCTCTCCCCTTTTTTTACAAGATGGATATTGTTAAAGTAACTTGTTTATGTAAGATTTGTCTGCCTCTATTTTCTCATTGCATGAATCATTTTTTAACTTCAAGTCTTGCACTGCAGGTCACTGAACACTTCCACATGGCGGCTGGCACAGGACCAAGCTCAAGACACGCAACTCATCACAGTTGATGAAAAATTGGTAAGGGCTTTCTGCTGCGTATGCTGCCTTGAGGGTTGTTTCTGTGCAACAGGTATTCAGTCCTCCATAGTGTACTGGGAAAAGAGTGTAACTGCCGAGTAAAAGGCCTTTCTTGACTAAAATGGGTACCTTGGTAAATCATAAAAGTCATAAAATAGGATAGGATAGAAGAGTTGGAAGGGATCCTGAGGATCATCTAGTCCAACCTCCTGCAATGCAGGAATATGTCTTCAGGAATAAAAAGTGTGTACCGAGATATGCAAGAGTTTAAAATACAAAACTATGCATCTTGACTACATTCATGTTGACTAAATTGTGGTTAGGAAGCAGTAAAAAACATTTTTAATGTGACATATTGGAATCTGCCCACTTCCCTGTTATACATGAATGATTTACAAACACTTCTTAAAATTAACTGTTGGGTTGTCTCATTTTATCGCAATACAGTTTAAAGAAGCCGTGTAAATTAATTGTAAGCTGTGTTCATACACCCTGTTTTAAATATGCATGAAGGATTGCAATTAGAAACAACTGTGTAGCATTCTTTTGCTAATCATTACCAGATCATAATTTTGGCAGCCTTTAAGTTCTAACATATTGCAGCGTGTGGTCCATCACTAGTACAGTGATGCAACCTGATATTTATGCTTACATTATACAATGGCCTGACCTTTGTTGTAAAGCATCCAAGACTCCTAGTGGGAATGTCATAGTTAAAAGAATAGTTTTCATTGACAATTGTATCATGTTTGATTTTTGGAGATGGAAAATGGTCATAGAACCCCTAAGAATACATAAGTTGTAGTGTGCTTACCTTTGAACATTGCGAGAACGTACCTCCTTGAAAGCAAATGGCAGTGGCTGAACAAGTGCTTGGGAAAACTTGCAGTGCTACCTTAATTAAACAGGGTGGTTATTGAAGGATGTATCCAGCCCCTCTTAGCAAGTGCAGAGCTGCATTCTGGGGGGATTCCCAGCTCATCTATGCATTCAGGAGCATTTCAGGGTATCAGGGTGGGGATCAGTTGTGCTCCCCCTTTTCAATAATGCCATTACAATTAATATTAAATAAAACGCAACTTTCCGATTGACTTCTTCAGTGACATTATCTAGCAATATGAAGAACAATTCTTGGTGCAGATTTTGTTGAAATGCTTGGTCATTGTGTGGGAGCACACTTAAATTCAACTGCACTTTTTTGTATTCTTTAAATATAGCAGAATATTTTATATGTAAGACAGCCTGTGTAAGTTAAGTTCATCTTACAGGTAAAATGCACTCTGTGTTAACCCTAGATACAGATTCTGCATAGTCTGCATATTTTTACAGGTATTTTTTGTTAAATGAATAGTTTCCCCCCTAAAATAATAATACTTGTTATCAATCAATCCTTGTAAAGCTTGTAAAGCTATTGGGGGGGGGGGATTCTCCAAGCTTCTTAGAATTAAATATGCCTGTTCTAATTTACCCCTTGCCCTCCCTAGCCTATTTGAACTTCTAGTCACTTACAAGGATCATTTGAAGTACGGCTAGACTAGTCTTCACTGAATTTAGAAATGTGGACCCTGAATGAATTAACGATCTATAAGATCATTACAAAAAGTTCAGTTTGTGCTTCTGTGGCATACTGAACTTTTGATGTTTGATGATGAAAAATAAATTAATGCAATCCAGTTTTAAGAAGTCTTAATGTCAACACCCACAGCAATGAGCCACAAATTTGCATCGTGTCCATTTAATGTGATAAAATTTAATAACCCAAACTCTGGTTACTCGTATATACTTTGAGACTGACTCTGTAACTTCCTTAACTTCAATCAGAATTATTGAAATTTGAATGGACAACCCTGCAAATTTCTTCCTCTCTTGCCGCTAGTCTTCTAGCTCAGTGGAGCAGCTTTAATATTATTTCACACAACCCCAACCTCTCAGCGGTGCGAGATTCTAGGAGTTCCAGCCACTCACCCAGGGTCCCTGTTTCCTTTTGGAAATGAGGCACAGTAAAGACTCTGGTGTCTTTATGATATATGGTTTATTTACACATATATACAAGCTGAGCCCCTGTGTTGGAGGGGCTCTCACCATTGCACTCCAAGAGGGTCTGGTCTCTCCCATAGCTGCAGCCTTAGATTCAAACAGAAATCAAATATAACTCTAAAACATGGGTCTGACCCTCTCTCCAGCTTGCTGCATTTTACCATCTGCAGTATCACTGCAAAAACTCCATTCTAAAATCTCCATTCCACTCTTCAAAAACTCTTCTTTTCGTCTTCTACCTGACTCAGAGCTGAAGGAGGGGCCTCTCCCATCTGTCTGCTTTTAATGGTCCATCTCCCAAGGCGATTACTTCTTCAGGAAGCCAGCCTGGCTTATATTTTAACATTTGCTGGGTCCAGGGGTTAAGAGCACCCACAAACTCGAGCACCCACCAACTTATAACTATATCTATATCCTTCTATCCATCCATCCATAGAGACAGACACACGGTTCATAATACTGGTTAATCATGAGTTTTTCTGGCAAAGGGGCTGCCTTTATTTCCTCACCTTTTATTGCTGAAATGGGATACTATGGAATAATTTGACTGCATCATGTTCAGTGGAGTTGACCTTTAAATGTGTTTCTTAAATTTGAATGCCCTTATGGTGACATTGATAAAGTCTGCAAAAGAAATAGGCAAAATATTGTAGTGATTCCTAGACTGGGAGACAGAATGTGGACATTTGCAGAGGATAATTTATGTGGGTGATACGTACTCGGCTTAAATGAGACATGAAGAAGCCCTCAATATAGCAGAATAAATACTTTCAAAAAGATTCCTCGCTTAGCCTTGCCACAGATGTTTTTCCTACATCTAAACAGTCAGATCTAAAGCATGGGTCCTTCTGTAGCATCCTGAGTTTGTGGCCTAACAGCAACACCAGGTGTACCATCCATGGGTTGAATTCCAAAGGTCTGGAGTTTATCCTGAGGAGCTGATATCTATAGCTTGCCAGCTGATCTTGGCTGACATTATAAAATTCAGGGTGAGAGGTGGCCCCTCTAGGCTTTGTCTATGTTGGGAAATTGCCCTGTTGCTGACGTGAGATGTCAGCAGTGGTCTCCCTTAGTGAAACTTAAAATGATTTAACTTCTACCATATGAAACAAAATTGGTTCCAGTACTATTATAGAAATCCTGTTTCTCCTTTTATAAAGTTGTGTGTGTCACATATAGTTCTCTTAAACTTCAGTAATCTCTGCGGTGTTTCTGCATGAGCCCTCGTGCCTGTTAGTCCACTCACATTCTGATTTGTTGAGTTGTAAGTATTGCTCTTCCAGATCACTTTGCAGCTCAAAATCAGGAAAATATAAAAGTAGCTGTCCTAATTTGTCTGTATGCTATAGCAAGAAATGCTTAATCCACAGTACTATTCACAGTACTTAATCCACAGTACTATTGTTAATTAAATAATAATAATAATACTAGTGGCAAGTTGTTGCTGGCAAGGTTGGCATAATAATAATAATAAATACTGCAACTCTGATTGTGGGATTCCTGGTCAAAATGAGTCAACTTCCTAAAGATTTCCAGGTTGGTATAAGATGCCATTTGTCCCCATTCCAGTTGGGCTTTGTATATTGGAAAGAATAGGAGAAACTTATCCTAAACCGGCAGACTTCATTCAGGACAAAGGAGTAGCAGGAATCTTCCTACCCTCCCTCCTCTCCCATAGAGTTGAAGGGACCAATGTTAGTCATAATGAACTGTAGAGATGTAAATGGGGTAGAATTTAAAGGAGCTTTAGAGATATCTTATACTTTTAATGTCCTCAGTGTGGTTCGTAGCCATACTTCTCACATTGAGAGTCTGGCTGCTCCTAAGAGAGGTACCCTGGGGGTAATGTAAAGTAGACTCATCCCTGGCCCAAAAGACACGGACTGGAGTAGAAAGTATTGTTTCATTCTCTCCCAGTCAGGGGTCATGTGCCCACCCACTTCTTCAAGTAGTAGTAGTGAGGGACCAGCAATGCAACCCTTTATTTTTCATGGTCTGTTTTGTTTCTGCAGGGAACCTGAAAGCATCTCTGTGATCCCTGTCTGCTCCTTTGATCTGCTTGACCTCAGACTGGAGATAACTGAATGCTGCCAGCTGAGCTGTTTGTCTTTACTTTGTGCTGGTTACGCTTGGAGGCCCAAATAATTCTTTTGAGTTAGGGGTGGCTCTCTGTGACACAGTTTTAAGACCTCTTGTAGATAATGCTATGGATACTTCAGTATCTGTTCTGGAGCTTAGTGATACTGAAAATTGTGGTCATTGTTGTAAGGTTGACTTGTGGATTTCGTGATCAGTTCTTGAACTGATAACACAATAGTCCCAGTGCAATCTTATGTGTGTCTACTCAGAAGAAAGTCTCATTTAGTTCCATAGAACATAGTCCAAGCAAGTGTGTATTTCTGCACGTAAGTGAATTAGAAGAGTAAATATTCACTGTGGGTATCTGTAGTCAGACTTTTACCACATACCCATTAACCTAGGGGGCATGCTACAACCCCCAGATTGCTAGCCATGATATCAGTATTGTTTTTCAAGAACTCTGTATGATTATGAGTTAGTAGAACACCAGCCAGTAACAGAAGAACTCAGTAAAATTAGAAAATACAGGTTGGTGTTTTGAGGGAGCTGGAGGTCTGCTTAGCTGAAGATTTGAAGCATTCAAAATACATAGTTTGAATTATACATTTCATTTCTAAATTTCTTTTAACATTGACTTTCTAGCTGTCACTTCAGAATTGCTGGTAATATAAGGCATTGTACAATATTTTGTATTCAGTTAGAACATTTGTTACTGCCAATACCTCAAGCAGTATGTTTAACAGTCTGATGTACTAATGGCCTAAAATTGATTCTTACATTTAACTCAGTACTTCTGTATTTCAAGAGTGTGTTTCATTCCTGTTATAGGATTTACTGTGGTTAGGGGACATCATTGGGTCTTAAAAATGAATGCAAATGAAAACTGGCATAGATAAAGATGGTCCATCTTGGATTGGGAAAGTAGGCTAATGGTCTGGTCTGATCTGGTATGTTTGTTAGTAATGAGCAGATTAATGAATTGCAGTTAGGAATTAAATATAGTAAGAGCTACCTGAAAATGGAGAATACAGGAGCAAAGGAGAACATTTCCACAGAGTTCCTAAAAAAATCTTTTAAGACTGGTAAGAAAGCTGAATGTTTAGTTGACAGACAGAATAGCACACTATGGTTCTTAAGCTGAAACAGGACTTGTAGTGCTAGACAGATTTACATATTCCCTGGTATGTTAGGAATGCCGCAAGATTTATCTTATTTTAGTAAATGCATGTCTTACCTTTCCACCTGGGGACACCCTTGGCAACTAACAATATAAAATACCAAAAAATTACACTCAAGTAAAACTTTTAAAAAACATTTACAAATGAATAGTTGAATAGCAGATAAGTACCAAAACACACCAGCCAGTTAAGTTTTTTTAAAAAATTCTGCCAAAAGAGGCAGAAGAGGGCAAAACATGAATCTTCCTTGGTAGTAAAGGTAAAGGGACCCCTGACCATTAGCTCCAGTCACGGACGACGGGTTGCGGCGCTCATCTCGCTTTATTGGCCAAGGGAGCCGGCGTACAGTCATGTGGCCAGCATGACTAAGCCGCTTCTGGAGAACCAGAAGCAGCACACGGAAATGCCGTTTACCTTCCCACCTATTTATCTACTTGCATTTTGACGTGCTTTCGAACTGCTAGGTTGGCAGGAGCAGACACCGAGCAACAGAGGGTTCCACAACTTGGTGCAGCTCCAGAGCAGTCTCTTTAAGACTTACCCCACAAATGTGCCTCTAATAAAGAAACCACCTCTACTAATCCATCAAGTGTCCTGACCACAAATGATTTAAGCCTTTAAAAGTAATAGTTAGCACTTTGACTTGAGTCTAGAAATGAATCAGTAACCATCTGGAACCACAAAGGATGGGCATCTTATGTTAGGTTTCCCTGTAAATGGCACTGATAGCTTAGATTAAGTTTCGACATAGGGAATGTGTTGTGATTATGCAACTCTCCCTGGGGATCTTATTGAGCGATAGCATAGAAATATCCATAATGATTTTTTGATATATATATTTTTTGCAAATAAGCTCCCAAAATGTTAGTAACCCTCCTGTGTATATGAGATAGAGAGACGGGGTCTGCCAAACTACTCACCAGGAAGAATAGTTAACCTGGGCAAGTAGCCTGATGAGAAACTACAGGTCTGAGTTGTTGAGACAAGAAGTATTGGCTTACTCTTTAAAAATACCATCCAACGACATCTTTTCGTTCATGCAAGGACTTCCACTTCAGTGGAACTTCTCCTTCCACAGCATCCCCCATCCCCTGATCTGTTTGGGGTTTTAGATTGCGGGGGTGGAAAAGGAGGGGGAGATTGCAGGCAGAAGTCCTTGGGCGAGCAGAATGACTTCGTTGGACATGACTCTTTGCTAGGAATGTCTTGGATAAATCAAAGGTCTTGGTTTTATAATGAGCTGCCATTATGAGTTTGGAATAAATTAAAAAGAACCGAGCTGAAAGGCATCCCTTGTAATCTTTTATAGACATAACATGTCCTATAGCATACTTTGGATGAAATGTGGTTTAACTCTTGCTTGTCCTCTGTCGTGAGATGTATGAGAAGGACTGGGTTCGTGTTTCATATTCAGCAGATGAAGTAGGCTGGAGGAAAAATCCATGTTTAAAAGGCAGGGCCTAAACATATTTCAGGCTGCTGTATTTGCATTTTTGTTATTGGAGATACCTTCCCTAATCTAAACATAACCTTGTCTTTCCTGGCTCATGAAAACCTAATTCCTAAACACATATCAGTAGGCTTCTGGCACAAGCAAGCGATTTTGCCGCAATTACTGAAATATCCTCTCAAATGAATTGTTCAGTGCTTCCTAACTATGCTGAAAACTCCATTTGTGGGAACAATGTGCCAGCAATGTACAAGCATTGTACAAGCATCCTAGAGGCAGCCAATTCTTCTGTACAGAGATTCCCCAGAGTGCCTTCCCCACAGGACTGGCTCAGGCCTTATCTGCAGTTTACAGTGGTACCTCGGGTTAAGTACTTAATTCGTCCCGGAGGTCCGTTCTTAACCTGAAGCACCATTTTAGCTAATGGGGCCTCCTGCTGCTGCTGCACCGCCGGATTTCTGTTCTCATCCTGAAGCCAAGTTCTTAACCCGAGGTACTACTTCTGGGTTAGCGGAGTCTGTAACCTGAAGCGTATGTAACTCGAGGTACCACTGTATTCTGTGCTCCAAGACTTGTGGTTTGCCCCATTTAGCTGCTGAAGACTTGTTTCACTCTCTCGTCTCCATCCAAATATATTCTTACAGCTAGTTCCAGTTCAAAGCATAGTTGAAGGACCGCTGTATCTTGGACACAGGCATTGGAAGGATTATAACTGCCATGTGACCAAAGCTTTCTGTTTAAACTGAAGGTTAATGTCACTGACAGGAGGAAACTTTTCTTCTTTGACCTTAACAATATAGGAACTCGTTTGTTTGTTTTTCATACACTCACAAAAATTTGTTGAAGAGAAATCTGGAAAAATTGCAGTGTTGCTTAAGATAGCTGTCAAATATCCTGAATTCTTGGCACCATTCTTACTGATAGGATAGCATTCTTCCTTTCCTGACCAGTTGACAGAATCATTATATGACGACTTGCATTTACTCTGGCAAATTTTATTTCAAGTGTCTTATGACCACATGAGGCCCAGTTATCTGAGCAGCACTCCGACTCTGAAGCTCAGTGCTTTTGAGTATTCCCCACTAGAATTTAATTGTTCCTCGGCATCTATCAATCAGTCCTAACTTTTTGCTAGAATCAACTCTCTTAATAGGTTGCAGTGCCACATTGTCAACATACAACCATAGAAGCTGCCTTATGCATTGAGTCAGTCCGCTGATCTATCTAGCTCAGTATTGTCTCTATCAGTGGGACCCACCTTTAATCCAAACATCCATTTCGGGAACGGTTTTCTAGTTTTAAAATCATGTATTTATGTTGCAGTTGTACTGCTGTTACAACCCACTTTAGATAAGGCTTCAGCCTGGTAGTGGGCCCTTATCCACCAGTTCTGGACCAATGATCTACATTGACTGACGGCAACTTTCCATGGTTTCAGATAAGATCTTTCCCAGAAAATACAAGGAATTTAATCTGGGATTTTCTGCATGTACAACATGTTCTGCATGTTGTGCAACCAAGATATAATTCCTAGGGAGCTATGGTTAGCAGAGCCCACGCTCCACAAATCCTCATCCATTCTTCATGTATTTTTCAACCTACCCCAATGAAATTGCAGTTTTTATTATATGGAGGTGTTTTCTAGGGAAAATATGGAGGCTTTCTTACTTTATTTGCTGGTTGCTTGATATGCTGTGTCCTATTAGTACACTGTTCCTTGGACTAAAGGACATAACCATTCTTTTTGTTTACTGCAACATTAATGCTTTCTATTTCAAACATTTGTTTTGCCCTCCCACCCATCTTTTCCAAGGGTAATTAAGGAACCTCAGAAGCAAATCCAAGACATGCCTAAATAACTTGGCATGGGGCTCCAATGCCATACTTCTTAGTACACTGCGGTCCTTACTACTTGAAATTCTTACAAGAGCTGTAAAACTATGCTTAATTAATTATATAGTTCTTGATTTTAAACATGTTCATGCACATTAATTTGGAGAAGAAAAGTAACTATTACATGAAACTGTTTTCCTTGTAATCTGTGTAGAAATTAAAGTAAATTTTTACATTTTTTAAGTTTCTAGAAAGTTTCATTTATGTGAAAGGTGGAGTTCTACAGGAAAGGGCAGTCTTTCTTGTCACACTTATTTCAGCTGTCTAAAGCTTAAGCTATAAGCACAGAGTGCACAGAATATGTTAAAATCCCAATGTAGTCCTTTTTTGTGTCTGGTGTTACACCTTGTCTCAAATGCTGGCTGCACTTTCTCTGCTTATCATTACTGGTTTAATTTGATGAATTTCAAGTAGCCCTGATGTTTAGGCACATCAGATTTGTAGCTGCAATTGCATTGCTGGAAAAGTTAGTATATATGGGGTCTGCAGACTTTTTTGGGGTGGCTTTAAACTACATCTCCCTAGAGGTTGGTGAGGTTTTCCTCTTTTGAAGTTATTTGAACACAATTTGTTGATTGAATTAGTTTTTTAAGGGGGGTGGGAGAGAGATTTGCATCCTTGAAAAGTGAAGGAAAAGAAAGTTGTTAAGACAAAAGTAGCTATTTATCTGTATGTTCATTTCTAGTGGAAGGTGATATCACTGGTTAGTATTTAGCACTGGCACTATAAACTGGTTCAGTTTTAGATATAGAGAAACTTTTAGCAGTATTTACTAGACAAAATAACTCCAAACTGGCTTTAAAAGCAGAGATAACTAGAGCATCATCTGTTTGAATTGTACCCTATTGCCACAGAACCCATGTTAGCTGTGGAGTCTTGTTTTGTGTATATGGTGGCATTGTTATGAAAAGAAATTCCAGATTAATTAGATGGGAGACAAGCTTCAGACTTAAAGACAATGGAAATGTACAATTAATTTATTGTCTGTTTTGACTGTTCACATTTAACGTTTAGCGCAATTTATCTAACTTTATTTCAGTCCTTCTTTTCCAGAATGCTTAACTTTCAGTTTCTTTTGCATTCTTCCATCACTAATTGTGCTCATGATTATCACTTTGAAGTCTGCCATGTTGAAAGTGATAATCAAAGCCACAATTAGTGGTGGCAGATTCAACTCCGCAAGTAGTGTATGTGAAGCAAGGGAGTAGAAAATAGAAGCCATTTGTAAATGGGCAGACCTCTGCAAACACTGAGGTGCCTTGTCTTCTATTCCGGAGAGCTTACTAATTGATTATCGGCTGTCATTTAGCAACCTTGGTGGTGAAGGTACATTTTAAAATAGCATTTGATTGCTAGAAAGTGCAGTAATATGCCACATGATTTTTCTGTTCAAGAACCCTTGCAAATGAGCCTTGGGGCTAGTACAGGCAAACCATTACCCTTAAACTTTTTGAGACGGTGTGCATTTCTGTAATAGAACCATATAGCTTGCAGTCCCCCCACTCCAAATGAATGCTCCAACACAGCCCTTTAAAAATAAATGAATAGGATTTTGAGAACAGAGGTCACGGTAACATAGTACATGCATATTTATATTTATATAAGTATATTCAATTTTTAAAAGATTGATAATTCATTGCAATTCATTGCCTGCCAATTAATTCCCTCTTTAATTGGAATAGTGTATCTCAATTCAGCCCCCAGTGCTTGCTGCCACTTGCTTTTCTAAGTAATTACTGTTTGATTTAGCATTTGTTAGTGTTAGCAAGCTCAGCTGGCTGGCTAGTGATACAGAGCTTTCTGTAAAATGTCTGCAGGCAACAAGTTCTCCGCCAGTCGACAGACTGTAGCAGTGGCAGATCTAGCAACGAAATCAATATATTTATCCTTGTTTGTAAAAGGGTTTTATGGTCTTCCAAAAGAGAGGCTTTACATGAGAGATGCTCAATTCCCATGATGGCATTGGATCATTATTTGCTAGCTTTTCAAGTATTTTTGTGGGTCAGCAACAGCTCGTTTTGAATTACTAACCTGACAAAATACTTTTTTTGTGATGGTAGCTACATTTAGTTTTCAGATTAAGGGACTGGTGGATCTGGCTTTCATTCTTCAGTTTCTTTTCACTTTGGTACATGGCTGTGCTATCTCTGCTAGGTTGCAGGAGCGTCTGAGATTGGGGGTTATACAATTTTTCTAACATCTCAAGTGTCTGTTTTGTCTGCTCAGAGGGCATTCTTGTGCAGAGATTTCAACGCTTTAGTCTGGAGCACTGGGTCAAAGGATATGTCTCTTTAGAAGGCAGATGGGAGACCTTTTTATTCATGAAGTAGCATTTCACTTTACATCAAAGAATAGTAGGTTTTCAGACCTCATTATGATGGAAGTTCAGTGCAGCCCTTTAAGAAGATATGCAACATATTCAATCTGTTTTAGATGCTTTGGGAGACACTTGTCATAGTAACTTTGCAAGGTTTCAAATTTGCTATCCATAACCACTCCAATCCAGCATTAGTTTAATGCTCACAGAAGATTTCTGTGCATTCATTCCCTGTAGTATCAGGAACCACACATGTAATTTCTGAAATCAGAACCATATAAACAGTGCAAAATAGCTTTCTTGGGGTGGTTGGGCAGGAGAAGGCATGCTACAAGACTGAATCCAGCCCCTTCCCCTGTTCTGAGGAGGTGACAATTCTCGTACCTTCCATACAAGTGGCTGAGATTGTCATTGTCAATAATAAATGTCCCTTTAGCACTCCTTTTAAAGAAAAGCCTTTTGTTTTACAATTAATTCCAGAAATAACACAGAATTCTAATTGTTGGGGTCTCTTAATAAGAGCAATTCCATAACAACTCCCTGAGGTGGCAGAATTCCCTATCCTTGTTGAACACCCCTCCAATATCTTATTGAATTTTTCTATTAAAGATTCTTAAGCTTCCCTGCAGAAGTTTTTCATTAATTAGCTACCTACAGTTAGAGCTTCCTCTGAACTAATCTAGTGTCTCATTGCAACCAGCTACAAACTAAATGTGCTCATTGAGCCTTCCCTCTAATATTATATATTTCATTATTATTATTTTTGAAATTATGAATTTTACATATTTGGATTCAAATAAACTGGATCCTGTCTGGTTTATTTGAATCCACCTTAAAATATGGGTTCAAGCATACAACCAGAAAGATAACAAAGTGCTGCAGCTTCTTATGGAAGGCCGGGGGCAATGGCTTCCTGTGATATTTCAGGTCAGCTTTTCCCAACCTCAGTTACCGTTGGACTACAATTCCCAACATTCCATACTGGCTGAGGCTGATGAGAGTTGTAGTCCAAGATTGGGAAGGCTACTTTAGGTCATATGTGATCATGCTTCAGCTGGTCTATAGTATTACCTCTTTAATGTGCCCCCACAGGTCTGTAATATGTCAGGGGTGTTGCATAGGAAGCATATAAGCCCTCTTGCCTTTCTGTGGGGCTGTTTCGCCTACAAAGCAGCTGACACGGCCAGGCTGAGTTCAGCATTAGGAGGAGTGTCTGGAGGGGCAATGCAACCAGACACATTCCTTTCCCCCCTGCTACTAGAGATCTGTGTGGCAAGAAGAAGGATGTTGGGGTTTGCCAGTGCAAGGGGAAAATCTGTGTGGGTTTTGTTCAATACATTTTTTAATTCAGATTTGCTTCCCTAAGAGAGTTGAAATCTTGCCACAATTTGGAAAAGACCTCCTTAATTTGGATTGGCTTTTGCTGAATTTGGAAAGTTATTTATTGTTTATTTTTGTTACTATATTAAACAATAGAGAGAGAAAACCTCTAAGTTGTTTGCATAAACACAACAAAAGACGACTTCTACAACAAAGAGGTTCCTGTTTCTGTTTTGTAATCGGGGCAAGGGAAAATTTAAAATAAATGTTAACAAATGTATTGGGTATTTACAGTTGCTGAGAGGAGAAACTGGGGGGGGGGGACCAGAGTACTTCTGGTATATAATAAATGTGAGTTAGGAAAACAGGCTTCTAGTAGTAGTGTTTAATGGGGACTTGAAAGTTCTAGGCATTAATTAACAAAACAAAGTGAAAGTTTAAACTGTTAATAGCTGTGACATCCCTAAAGCATAGCAGTGCAGAATGCTAACACTAACAGTTCTCTATTGTGTACTATTTTAACAGGGTAACTGTGTCAGTTCTTCCTAGCTCCCCTACCTGCTGTCTTTGGAAATAATCTTCATTACTTGGTGCTTGTTTTTCCGCCTTTCATTAACAATGCCTATCACAGCATGAAAGTGCAACATCTCTCATTACTCAAAACGGGGAAGAGTGGGGGGGGGAATGTATTGACTAGCAGAGGTTGGGGGCACAGCATCTAATACTTCTACTTCCTAAAATATTTCATATTACTGCTTGCAAGTTAACGTAAGAGGACCTTCTAAGCCACTGCAGAGGCTGCTCTAGAGTAGCCTTCAGTAACCTCCATGTGTTTTAGGCTAGCTGGAGTTAATAGGAGTTGTAGTCCAAAATGTCTGAAAGGCTCCAGGTTAGTGCAGGCTGTTCTAGACCCAAAATCTTTGCCCACACTGTTTACTCTGTGGCAGATGTGTAGTTGTGTTCAGCTCAACCTTGTGTTTATTGATAATGCTTGAAATTGGCATGTTGGACCCCTTTCCTATTTCCTAAACTGCCCTAGCCTCTTGCATGTGAACATTTAAAAGCTCTATGTGTGCCTTTGTGGCCTGTCTTCCCACACAGTTACACATTAGTGGGAGAACCTGCCTTTAATTCTGTGGTTAAGTCTGTGTCCAGGGCAGCTGTCTACCAGCTCCATCTGGTGTGCCAATGGAGACCCTACCTGCTTGCACACTGTCTTACCAGAGTGGTACATGCTCCGGATATCTCCCACTTGGATTACTGCAATGCGCTCTACGTGGGGCTACCTTTGAAGGTGATTTGGAAACTAACAGAAACTACTCTGTGGCTACTAGAGTGGCGACTGGAAGCAGCCACCAGAACCATATAACACCGGTCCTAAAATATCTATATTGGCTCATAGTATGTTTCCGAGCACAGTTCAAAGTGTTGGTGTTGACCTTTAAAGCCCTAAATGGCCCCGACTCTGTATACCTGAAGGAGCATCTCCACCAACTACACTACTTTCCAAATACATTTGAAGGCAGCCAAATGTATACTGGGAATTTTTTAATGTTTGATGTTTCATTATGTTTTTATATTCTATTAGAAGCTCCCCAGAGTGGCTGGGGCAACCCAGTCAGATGGGCAAGTGGGGTATAAATAATATAGTAGTAGTAGTAGTAGTAGTAGTAGTAGTAGTTATTTTTTTAAAAAAAACACATTTCAATAGCTTTTAATTGAGTTGGGGAGACACTGTTTTTGAGACCAAAGCTTTTACAGAAAGATGTCTATGTCCAAGAAATAAGCTCAGTAAAATCCATAACTCTTCCCACCCCCCTTTATACAACCCTTTATATCTTCAGGCATGCTTTACCTCTGCAATGATCACAGGTTCATCAATCACTTTAGCCATGTTTAGGTATAATCCTGCATGATCAGAATACTAAATTTTGGGGAGAGCCTCCATGAGCACAGCAGACTCTGCAACCCCAGCGCATGGAGGGCAATCGGAATTTGACAAAGTGGGTGAAGCTAGCTAGCATGTCCATTCTCTCCCCATTTCACCATTCTAATTATAAAAAGAGAACAACACCTCAATAGTTGCTCCATGCATCTCAGGATGACACTCCAATGCACTGTTCTCATGATCGTACCAAAGCTAGAACTTGCTCTGACATCACTACGGAAGAACAATATAAGACAATATAAGTTATGAGAATGATAGAGAATATTATTGCAGGGGGTTGGACTAGATGACCCCAGACCCCCTTCCTATTCTACAGTTCTATGATTCATTGTCAGCTTTGTGGAGGCCATTGATAGCTGTGTTTTTGATCAACAGTGTAAATGGTATGCTATACAGTGGAGTCAAAAGAAATCCTGTGCAACTCCCCTTAGCTGCTCTATAGTCATAGTTTCTTCTTTTTTAACCATTATTTCCTGATTTTTAAAGCAGAAAATAATGCTCATTGTGGCACAGAATGGCAGCAGCAAGGTAGCAGTGGCAAACTGCCAGAATCTGCAACTGAGCATATTTGGTGGGAAATTGCTCATGGTTGGCCTTTCTCAGGTTTGTGTAGCATGGTGCTTCTTTTTGGGAAGATGAAAATTCAGAAATCTATCTTTTTGCCTGCATGTCTAGTCTGACAGTTCCTTTTGTGTTGAACCTCGCTGCTGGTTTTCTTGTGTTTTGTCTGAAAAACTGTCAAGCACAGCAATGCATATACTTAAAGCCTGTGTGTGTGTTTGTAGTGGATGAAAAATTTGGGTGTCTGCCTGCAGAGCAAGCAATTTTGTTCCTTTCTTTCTGTGGTAGGGGTATAACTCACAATTTCCAAACACCTCATTCTCTTGATGAAATTGTATGGAAGGGTTTAATGTGCACAGGTAGTTAGAAATATTTGTTGGCAGGATCTTAGTGTACCTGTGGATAAATACAGCAGTGGTGATTTTTTTTATTTTTAAAGAAATCTCTTAAGCACCAAATATTTCAGGGGTTACCAGGGCTTAGACTTTTTCTCTGTTTTTGTTATAGTTGCAGGGGAGGGAGAAGACTATGAGGGACACAAAAGCAAACATTACTGTTTCACTAATTAGTTATATGAAACAAGCAAAAGAGAAGTAAAGTAGTCTTGGTTGGATAGTCCCTCTCCCTCAAAAATTTTTTAATGCAACTAATGCTTGTGTTGGTGTCATGCTGGGTTGTTAACCTTATAGATTATTCTTACTGATAGTATGGATACTATCTTACTGATAGTATGGCTAAAACAAAAGAGCTTACAGGCACATCTCTTCAATCTCAGATCAAGTGACATCTCTTGGATACCTGAAATTGAGCATTAAAGAGCAAAGAGCTGTTTTTCCTGGGAGAAAGCAGTGGGGCCAGAGGAAGTGTGAATAAGCCCTAGTGTGTTATGCTTTTATGATGCATTATTGAAACACCATAGGTATTCACAAAAAGGGGGAAGGAAGTAATTTGCAAATCATCCCTGAAAATGGGGGGCTGATCCCCTCTGTCAGAAATTCTCTTTTTGCTTTCTTTGGTTCCTTCTGCTGTTTTTTCTTTAGGGAAAATTCAGCGACAACTCTTGTTGGGTTGTCATCAAGATGGGATCTCAGGTCTCTAATATTTTGCCCCTCTGGTGAACACGGGATAGGCAAAGGAGAAGTAAGTTGATAGCAAATCTTCAGCCATATTTTGCATTCTCCTTTGTGCTCATTTGCATATATGGGTGAGACTTGGACTGGATTGTCATGAATATGAAAACTATGAGTAGGAACTGTGGTAGAGCTCGCTTGTGTTAATTGCTCTTTAATATTCTCCCCTTCCTTGATGCTGTTCCCTCAGTACTTTTGTGTGTCAGGGAAGCCATTGCATTGCAAATGGTTCAGGTAGGATGCTATTTCTGGGCAGATCAGTGCCCAGTGATGCACGAAAGCTTGGTGTTTCGTTCCCTCCTGGTCATCTCCAGGTGCCTGTGGGGAAATACAAGCATGAGCTGGGTTATAAATAGATACAGTAACCAGGCCAGCAGCAATGTTAGTGATTGACAGAATTTTTTCCACCACAGTATTTATGGAAACCACTGCTAACAATATCTTTGTACAGCATGCTGACATTTCTCCCAAAGATTCCCTATTGGGAGATAGACAGAAGGGATCAAATTACTGTATGAATGTCTATGTAGCAAAAATTCTATGTACCCAGAATTACTGTATGAATGTCTATGTAGCAAAAAGACAAGCGTTTGGGTATAGTAATTTCTTGAAGGCTAATGCGCTTCTCCACTGCTTGTGCTGTTTGAATCTATTAGTTACATACCTGCTCATGTTAAGTGTTTATTCTACAGACTTCCCTTCCTCAAACCTCATCCCAGAAGACAATAGGGAAAAGCATTGAGAAATGAAACAGTTTCACCCTCAAAAAGCCACACAAACAATTTTCAGGAGCAATACATAGAGGCAGACACTGCAGTTGTCTGCAGTTGTCCCAGTCGTATGTTTTTCAACTCCATGCTCTTGAACTTTGTTTTTAAACTTTCAGTGCTTGTCCTGGCACAGTCTGTTTTAACCAACTCCGTTGCAACATCTTAGTGGTCTATTTAAAATATGAGGCATGCTAGCAAATTAGTCTAAACTTATCTAAAGTAGCGATACCATCTCTTCAGTCCCTATCTTTATATATAAAATAGTATAAACTGTGGAGGTTAAGTAGGTTGGGCAACCGGAAGTAATTACTAAGTCCAGTGTGGTTTAATAAAGGCAGAGGCTAATTATTCAGTTTTTTATTTAAGTGAAATGGTGCCAGAAAGGAGGCTCCTGCAGAGCAGCTGCACTCCTTCAGTGTTACCCTAATTTACCACAGACACAACTGTCACAAACAGAACTTTTAAACTTGATATAATGGAAGTTAGGGGGCTTTTGTCTGGAGTGCATGCAGAAGAACCCTTTTATACAAATCAACCGGCAGATGATGGACAATGATGAAAATTTGATTCTTTGAAGTCATAATGGTCATTGAAATGTGTGAAATTCTGGCATTGAAAAGAGGGCAACTAGCAAGGCTCTGAATCTTGGGTGGCTGCTGGAAGCTTGCTGGGAGGTTTTCTGCATTTTGACATCAACTTCCCATTGCTTGTTCCCGGCTTCCTTTTATTTAGAGAGGAGGAAAATGTTAAACAGTAGATATTTGCTCTCATGGGTTCTGTACAATCTCTTGTGGTCATATTTGTGTGCTCTGTCGTTATGCAGATGTGAAATTGTTATATGTTCCTGATTTTGTGAAACAAAAACTGCTGATGCCCAAAGGTTGTGGGGTAGGAGGGTGGGTTTGCTATTGTTTCTTCTCTGTGGCCATATCATTGTCTAGAAGCTTACATTACTAATTTTCCCCATAACAAGGTGGCTGAAGTAATACAATTACTTTCAGAAATGAAGCAGAACACTAACGATGAAACTTCTTCCATGATTTTGGAGGGAGTGATCTAATTTAAAAGTAGCCCGCTTCTTCTGCTTTGAGTGAAAATTGAAGGTTAGAACCCTAGAAATTGGTTTCCTGTTGTTGTTGTTTTACAGTTGTGTTATGAGGTATTTCGTTATTAAAATTCCTCTCTTTGTTCCCTGTTCTTAAAAGCGCCTCTCTTATATCACTCCACCTGAAAACCTGCCTCAATATGGAAAGAATCATCTACCATGCCAAACAGAATTCTAGTTCATTATATATACAAAGCACCAGTTTTTTGTTTTCTATATTTTGAAGAAACACACACCCCAACATAATATCAAAGAAATCCCACAGGTGCTCTCCTGTCAGCATTTGAAAATGAATGGACACAGAAAGCTTGGAATTGTTAAGCACAATACTGCTAAATATACAAAAAGGTATTTTTTTAAAATAAATTAAAAAACCCAACTCTTTCCCAACATCTTTGTTTCAGAAAGTTGGTTCACAGGTAGTTTTCACTGAGAACTTGAACTCGGAACAAAGCACTGGAGACACAGTAGAGAGTTGGACTTAGTTCTTTTCAAGTATTATATTGTTTTTAATGGCGTCTTGAAGCGGGAGCTTTAGCCCATTGAAATGTCGCTAAAAGGACAGGTTCTTCTGTCAGTAGCTGAAGCTGTGTGGATGAAATGATCACAATAGAGTGTTGTAATGCATTTTCAAAGTGTGAGAAATCAGTTTGTCTAGACTGAGAGTTCGCCTACAGGGAATAGGAATTTTAGAGCTTCTGTGCTCTTTAGGTGTCAAGTATTTGAGAGATGCCAAGCCTTTATTCCATATCTTTGGCAACAGCTCAGCAATGCTACAGTACCTTACATGTCTAGTGCAAGCAAAAACAGCAATTCTGTGTCAGGACAACTCAGGGCTTCACAATCCAGAAACTCATTGTCCTAAACAACTGTCTGTTCAATTGCCAGCTTTAAACTGGGGGAGGGAGGAGTGTGTATGTGGGGAGAGGGGAGGGGAGATATCAATAAACAATTGCTGTATTCCCAGAAGGCATGGAAACTTTGGCTGTAATGAATCAAAAGTACAACGAGCTAGCAGCATCATGCAGCTATTTTAAATTATTAAAGCAGGCCCTGTTTTTCTTCTTGCTCTGAAAAAGAGGCTTTCAGAAGGATAAATCCCTTGCCACCACTAAAGGTTTTTTTTTCTCTTTAGTTGCAGCCAGTCAAATACCATGGTATCTACGGCTTGACTTTTTCACGTTAGACTAGACCTTTTTCTTCATTAGAAGTAATTTTTAAGCATAACAAATCTTCCAAGGGCAGCATAGTCCTATTGTAAAGCTATACAGTAGTTTTAAAATAACTACAGTAAAGGCCCTGCAGTGGATTGGCTTGATGGGGGTGAGGCAAAGAGAGACTTGATGCTGTGCACCTAGGACATAGTGTAGCTTTCTTTAGTGTTTAACTTCCAGTAGTGAAGAAGCCCTCATCTCTGATGTGCTGCTTTTCAGTAGAAATATCCCCTTCTTGTGACCTACTTTCCCCATCCATTTCTGGGGAGAGGAGAGACTGGATTCTATCCTTCTCCACCGAGTCACTAAGGAGATTCCTCTCCAGAGTTCCCTTGGCTTCTTTTGTAAGTCCGGCTACTGCAGACAGCAGTTGGCCTCTATCTAGAGCACATCTTCCATGTACTCGGGACCAACAAGAGATGCTATTTGGGGTGGCAGGGGACGATTCGCTGTTGCTCAGAACTGGGGAAGGAGAAAAGTTATGATTACTATGTCTTATGAGAATATAAAGGACAAAAATGTGATTGCATTCAGTGGTGACCTAATTCTAATAGAAAACACTTCTGCTTGTGCAAGAATATCAATTCCGATCTACCCACTGCAGTTTCCTGCTCCCCACAGGCCTGCTGTTAAGAGCTGGGTGACTCTCTGGAGTAGCATGTAGTATTTTGGTATAGGGCTGAAGAAGATAAGAATGGAGACTTGCCATGGACAAGCACTTTCTGCTAGCATGAAGCCACTGTTGACTACAACCCACAGATTATAATCCAAAACTCCATGTGTACCAGGTCTGTACTTTCACTTTTGACATGAGGAAAGCACCTGGGAAGAACACCTGGTATAGTGGTAGTCTAAAGACCAATGCATGTTTAGCAACCATGGTAAACAGGAGGCCTCTATGACATGCTTTTCCCATAGAGATGGTGAGTCACGTATAATCGTATCTTCTCACTTATATCTGACAATGTAAAACAGAGATTTACCTGTTCAAGTATCTTACAAAATATGACACACTTTGTGGGAGGATTCCCCTACCTGCAAGTGTTTGCAAAAAAAAAGAAGCAGCCATGATTTGTGTACTGCAGAAGCTAACACAGAAAATTCCTTAAAAACCTGCTATTTTTTGCAAATTTGAGAGTGTGGGACGCAGGTGGCGCTGTGGGTTAAAGCCTCAGCGCCTAGGACTTGCCGATCGAAAGGTCGGCGGTTCGAATCCCTGCGGCGGGGTGCGCTCCCGCTGCTCCCGCGCCTGCCAACCTAGCAGTTCGAAAGCACCTACGGGTGCAAGTAGATAAATAGGGACCGCTTACCAGCGGGAAGGTAAACGGCGTTTCCGTGTGCGGCTCTGGCTCTGGCCAGAGCAGCGATGTCACGCTGGCCACGTGACCCGGAAGTGTCTCCGGACAGCGCTGGCCCCTGGCCTCTTAAGTGAGATGGGCGCACAACCCCAGAGTCTGTCAAGACTGGCCCGTACGGGCAGGGGTACCTTTACCTTTACCTTTTTAAGCTTATAATACTATCATGCTTCTTAGTGTCTCCACATGCAAATGAGGTGGGTGCAGGAACAAGCCTAGGGAAACTGATGAGATATATCAAACTAAATCATTTAGTTTTGTGGAACTGGGGAGGAAAGCGTACAATGTTGCAGGAGGGGGGGAATCGGGGGAGCCAAAAATCGGGAGAAACTGAGCTGCATGGACCCTTGGAGGATTCTGGGGATGAGCAGACAGCAGTTGAAGCCTCTGTGCAAGCGCAAAGAAGGGAGAGGTAACACTGGAGTCGGGACAAAAGTGAGCAATTGGCTTAGCCTCAAAATACATTTGGAGGTGGGACTGGCTGAATAGAATGCAAGCAGTGAAGCAAGTTTATTCTGCTTAGCACTGGTACACTGTGGGGAGGGGGCGGTAGAAAAGAGAGTATGAGTGGAATGTGAGCTGTGAAGCAAGCATTCCACCCAGACAACTCCAGGAGCTATGTTCCATGTGAGCCAGGCTCTCATCCCTAATATTTTCTTCTTAAAAAAAGATACAAGGACATCAGGACTATGCATTTTCACACTTCTGGAACAGTTGTGGTCCTGAAGTCCTTGCACGTGTTTTGGGTGGTATGGAAAAAAAAGAGGAAAATACGATAGTGTGTGCAGGGGGGCAGCAAGTGGGCTGGGAGTCATCTGTGAGTTTGAACAAATATTAGCAAATAGGGAAGGTGGGAGCTGATTGGCAGGGAGAACATATTTTGCAAAGCTATAGCTGACCGCTCACAAAAGAAATAGATTTTGCAAAAAAAGTGTTGGGGAGTTTCTGACACTGGGGAATTTTTTTTGAGTGATAGCTAGCTAAGACATACACAAGAGTAGACTCATTGAAATCAATCCACTTAAGTTCGCTTGTTTCAGTGGATTGATCATGACTTAGTTGGCTACCACCTCTTGTACAGTGGTACCTCGGATTACATACGCTTCAGGTTACATACGCTTCAGGTTACAGACTCCACTAACCTAGAAATAGTGCTTCAGGTTAAGAACTTTGCTTCAGGATGACAACAGAAATCGTGCTCCGGTAGCGCAGCAGCAGCAGGAGGCCCCATTAGCTAAAGTGGTGCTTCAGGTTAAGAACAGTTTCAGGTTAAGAACGGACCTTCGGAACAAATTAAGTATTTAATCTGAGGTACCACTGTATATAGTATGGAAAACCACAGAGCGATAAAAGAAGTGCTTCATGGAGAAGTGCAAGAGAGAATAAATAAATGCAAACAAATAGGCAGAGTTACTTTTTGGGATGCTGCATTTTTACATTGGAAATAAATTAAGGGGTGGTGGTTGTGGGGTGCTTTATGCTGCCTCTGCCAGTGCCCTCAGTAGTCATGTGTGTGTCCCCTGCTGCTGCTGCTGCTGCTGCTGCTGCTGCTGCCATCTGTGTGTTCAGTGGTCATGGGGCTCTTCATGCACACTGGTCCTCTATACACAAGGGGCATCCTGATCCATTCTAGAGATGGTACAGCCCCTTTTCACATGTGCCAAACATGGCTGCCAGGGCTCTGCCATATAGCCCCTGCAACTCTCTCTTTGATTCTTTAAATAATTCAATATTACTGGGGTAGGGAAATAGATGCGCAAAATATGGCTGCAGAGGATCGTCTCCCCCACCTGCTCTGCATTTATAAGTAACACTGAACATCACTGAACAGTGCTCCCTTACTTGATGAGCACGTAGAACAGCTATGGGGAACCTCTGGCCCTCTAGATGCTGCTGAACTGCAACTGCCATCATCCTTGGCCACGCTTGCTCAGGCTGCTGGGCATTACAGTCCAGCAACATCTGGAGGGCCAAAGGTTCCCCACACCTGATGCAGAGGACCCAAAAGCAAGCTTGCAGGTTGTAGTAGGGCACCCCTGGAGCCAGCAAACTCCCAACATGTGCTTGCAAGGGCAAGGGCCATGTTGTCTTCCCCAACAGCTGAGCTCCCAACATAGATGGTCAGTAGGAGAAATGGAAACTATGCTGAGGAAGGGAAGAGATTGTTTCCTTGATCTTGGCCCAGTGTGATGTAGTCAGCAACCACTCTTGATGGCTTTGTGCTGCTTGAAAGGGGAAAGAAAAGCCGAGAGACCAAAACCCAGGATCTCTCTCACTTAAGACCATGCATATACCCTGCGCACTGAGCTGTCGCACTTGGTGGAGGAGATTGGGATATTCTTTCTGGCTCTCGCTTTTCCATCCAAAATACTTGTTGCCTCCAGGCCACCCAAATAGTGTGCTTTTGCTCGTGCCTTCCTGGTCTTCCGTTGATCTTCTGCCTTTTTCCCAAAGAGCTGGGCAGCTCATGCTGAAGCCTCCTGTAAGCTTTGTTGTAAAGAGCATTTTTTCTTATTTCATAAAATTTATGTGCCACTTGGTTGTTAAAAAAATCCCAAAACCCTCTTGTGTACAAATACACCACCCCATCTCTGTCTCTCTAACAAAAAGAGAGACTTGAATCGTATCATTTGAATATATGTGACACACCCTCAAACCAGTAAAAATGAGTTTTGCATTTTTATTCTTCCTTAATATCTTCTACTTCGTTTTTCATGTTTGTTTGGTTTTTTAAAAAATGCCTCACCTTTTGGAAGTTAATGAGAACTGGATTCCTTTTAGTCGGTGACCTATAAAGGATTCCCCCCGCCTTCTTTTTTTAATATGTCCTAATCCCAAGGATATGTTAATATGAAAGCGGATGTATTATTGCTAGTTGATTTCTATAAACAGACATGTTGGAACAATCAAGCCTCGCCTTATTTTTTTCTGCAGGTAAAACACGTTGTGTGAAGCCTGACAATTGGTTGCCCAACCAAACAACTTTTCAGATATTTCTTTTTTTAGCCATCAAATGCCAATCTGTCAGGAGATAATGTAGTTTTGTGTGTTGCAACATTTTGACTAATAATTGGTGTGTCTTCATATTATGACTAGACTGGTATTCAACATAAACACTACTTGCACTCAAAGAAAACATTTATGATTAAATTGTTAAAATATTTTGACAGTTTGCTTTAGGTAGTCTGAGCTCAGCTTTTGTGCGTTGTTGTAATTTCCTGTGGGGTTCCCCCCCCCTCCTTGGTTCTAAATGCAAGACAAACATTTCACACTTGGCAGTTGTGACTGATCTCTCTGAGTTTATTTTATAAAGTGAAGCAAAAAAAGGGGAGGAAGGGGATAGAAGACGGGCCTCCTGTTTTCTTTCTTTCTAAGGATGGTCTGGTGAGAATATGAAGAGCTTTTAAACTCTGTGACAGAAGAGACTCTGAAGTTGGTAGCTGGAGGCTTATTTTAAAAATCCCAATGTGCTATTTAGACTTGTTTGCCTCCTCAAATTTAAGTCATGTCATCACTGGTTTGGATTAGTTCTGTCTGCCTGCAGTTGGACCTGTACCAGATCAGCCTTTTGTTCCTGGAGAAAGGCAGCGGAAGACAGTCCAAGCCTCTCCCATTGGCATTGTGCATGCAAGAATCTAAGTAGGCGGCAGTTTTGAGTTACTTCTGCTAGCTTAATGTGGTGGCTTCTGCAGGAAGTATTTGATGATCCACACTTTTTTTTTGTCAACAGCTGTTAAAGGACTAGGATTGCTGTGCAAATTATAGAGAACTGCTGGGAGGCTTTCCGTAAAGTTTACTTTCATAGCCTGACCCAGTCACAAGAGCTTGAGATGGATATAATACTACCGCACCAGTGTAAAGAGACAGTTCTCTGTCCGGCAGGATCTCGCACATAATTGAATAAAGGGCGGGGAGACGGTAACACAAAGGGCTTGAGATGGATACCTTCCTGCTGGCTAGATTTGGCCCGCTCCTTGCATCATGCAGCCAAACCCTCTCTTTCCACACCATCATTCTAACAATCCAGCCTTCTCACTGCCTTTCCCCTCTCAAACCTTAACAGAATGCATACAATGACACTACAGTGGTGCCCCGCAAGACGAAAAACCCGCTAGACGAAAGGGTTTTCCGTTTTTTGAGGCGCTTCGCAAAAAGAATTTCCCTATGGGCTTGCTTCGCAAGACGAAAACGTCTTGCGAGTTTTTCCCCTTTCCCCCCCTTTTTCTAAGCCGCTAATAGCCGCTAATAGCGCTAATCCGCTAAGCCGCTAATAGGGATGCTTCACAAGATGAAAAAACCGCTAGACAAAGAGACTCGCGGAACGGATTATTTTCGTCTTGCGAGGCCCACTGTATTGCCTACAGTAAGTTACTAGCAGCGTTCAAAATTTGCCAGGCACATTTTACACCTGGCTAGTGGCCACTTGTGACCCATGCATGCCTGGGGATCCTTGGATCTTGACTGTTTGCACACACTGGCAACACATCCTGTAGAATTTTATCTGTGATATTTTATCTGCACAATCAGAACATGTTTCAGGAACCAAAAAGTTGTATTGAAAAATACATTTTTCAAGCTGTTTGGCTCAAAATGGCAACTAGACATTCCGTTTTGGTGACTGCACCCTTGGTTTAGGAGCCATTCCGCACCTAGCTTTCTAACACTGGTTACACCGACTTTTCAGGTTCCCACTATGTGCCTTTTTAAAAACCTGAATAATAATAATAACAACTTAGTAAAAAATTGTTTTTTAAAAAAATAAATGCTAATAAAAAGTAACATGAGAGGCACCCTCTTTTCTGCAATGCTGCTTTGTAGCAACAACAAGACAGATTATATTTTAAACTGGGTTAATTTCTTCCAGGGGTTATATGAACACTGCAGGCTGTTTGAATGTTTCTGCTGCTATTGCAAACCCCTTCACAGCCCCAAAAGACATTCCTGAAAGTTGGGGACCCTTTGAAATAGCCTCTGATGTTGCACGGGAAACTGCATTTGGAGGAGGAGAGAGAACCCTGGTATAGATCTGGAAATCTTTGAGTGCACTTGCAAGTCTTTAGATTTCAACCAGATTGTGTTACAGTTCATAACTGCTTTATCAAAGTATTCAGAAGCCTCAGTATGGCATCCAAAACTGTCTATGAAGTCAATGTTTTCAAGTAATCTTGCCCAAATACTTGCCTCAACCTAGTTTGGAATGTCTGACTTGTCAGGTTGAAACCATATCCTTCCACACCTGCCCATACACCACTTGCTACCAAGCAGCAATGACCGAGGTTGGTACAGCTAGTCCAAAACAAGATGCTCAGCACTGACAGCCACAGGAAAATAGGTTTACAGCAGCCCATTCAAATCCGTCTCTGCAACCCCCGATGTCTAAATGTCTCATCCACTTCTATTGGGATTCAAACAAGACTCTACAGAGAGCAAAGAGAGTCTCAAAAGAGTGTGTTTACTTGCAGGTTAGTCTAATTCAGAGGGAGGAATTACACGTAGCACTAAGGGAAATGGATAGAACAGTCTAGAAGAAAGAGGTTTATCACTTCTGGGTTGGATTTAACACTACCAAAAGTCCTTGCACAGATCTGCACTAGTGGGAGCAGTTGGTTAAATCCAACCCAGAAGTGATAAGCCTCTTTCTTCTGGATTGTTTGTATCATTTCCCTGGATGGAAATGACATATTTTAAGAAGAGGAAAGTAACCTGTTTATTCTTACCCGGGTCATATTTGTTTATTCTTTTTTTTTTCTTCCCCCCCCCCCCCAGGACATTTCACCTTTAACAGGTGTACCAGAGGAGCATATCAAAACCAGAAAAGTTCACATTTTTGTTCCAGCCCGTAATGCCATGCAAGCTGGTGTTAACAATACAAAAAAATGGAAGATAGAATTTGACACAAGGGAGCGCTGGGAAAACCCACTGATGGGCTGGGCATCTTCGTAAGTATAAAATAGCTGGCAAGTTCCATAGCTGGTAGGCTGTTGAGTGCTATGGAGCTTTATTCTCTGGCCTTTTGAATCTAGCAAACCCTTCCACATTCTCTCGTCTGTCTGTCTGTCTTCACCATCTCCGAATATTGCAGTGGGGCTTGGTAGACAGACTGTTGCAGATCTTCTGGCTGCCACTGGTGTCACTGCTTAAATGGGACGCCGAGAGACAAGATTCTAATTCCAAGGTCCATGCTCAGTTTCTGCTAACGCAGAAGCCTCAAGAGGGCTTTCTTTTGCCTCCTTTCAAAGCAAGCAAGTTAGAAACTTTCAAATACAGAGGCATGGCACTAGCTCTCAGCCTTAATTTCCCCACCTGTAATATGAGCACAATACTCACGATCCACTGTATTGAGGGACTGAAAGATAAAACACATGAATCATTATATTTGCAATGCTTGTTGGGAGACCAGATTTCAAATTCCCACTGAGCTATGAACCCATCAGGTGAATTTGAGCCAGTCACAATCTCTTGGCTTAACCTGCCTCACAGGGTTGTGTTGTTGGGAGGATAACATGGGGATAGGGGAGCATGTACACCTTAGAGGAAAGGTGGGATAGGAATGTAGTAAAACAACAACAACAACAACAACATATTATTTCGGTAGCAGATTCATTATGAAATTAGATTTTGGAGGATCTTTCACTGCACATTTGAGAAGAGATCTTAGCAATTGAATGAACTTAAATTTCAGCAACAGTTACAATAAGTGTGTGTTGCAGTGACACTGATAATGGAGCTCACTCTGCTGCCCTAAATATGTTCAGTAACATATTTAAATTGCTGTCGCCCAAGGCAGACTACAAGGGGCTGGAAAATACCTTCGATTTCCTTCTCCACCTAATTTGATTCTGAGTGACCTCCAAAATGAGTTGGTGTATGTTTGTATGACAGTAACATGCGGCGGCATCTCCACAGAATTATGTTCAATTCTGTGTTTAAAAGGCATGGTAAAAAAACAATCATGTTCACAATCAGTCTCTGCATATAAAGTTAGCAAGTTAGTTCAGCATCTCTAAAGAAGATAACTGAATATTCTGCAAGCATCTGCATATTGCATGCCAAAACACCGTTTTAATAATGATGCAACTATGTCCTCTGTCCTCAGTGAAAGGGTCTGTTTAGAAGCTCTATAATGTATGTATTTATTCTCATAAATTCTGAGAATTCACCATGCTTCTCTTTCTGGCACAGAAAGTTCTGTTTTAGTTATTGTGGTGGGGGTATTTCATTCTGAAAAAAAGATGTACTGCATATGTTTAGCATTTTGGGTTGCTGTGAGCTGGAGGTTTGGCTAATTCAGAAAGTGGAAGGCTAGGAATTCTTGGCCCTTTTGTGGTTCAGCCTTCTCTCTAGAAATATGAAATGAGAGTAGAAAAAAGTAGATTACCTTTCATTGTTGTCTTCTTTTAATTTTCTGACACCTCAAAATGCATTCCTGTCTGCAGCTATTGGGGATCGTGGAGAACAGGAAGCCGGAGGCAGAACACTTTTATCATGCCTCAAGTACAAATATTTGGTTAGAGATAGCCTGATTTAAATGCTTGTATTATAAAGAATTATATTGCCTTGCTGCATTTTGTATTTTCAAGAGACTGGGGGACTTCTATTCAACCCTTTGGTTCTTGTGCTGTCCTGCAATGTTCCTTTTTATCCCCTCCCCATGTTTTTTAATGTATGAAGCTGCTGGGTGATGTCAGTTTGTTTACATTTATGTGTTTTTATCTCATCCTTCATCAAATAAATGATCACAGGGCAGGTTGCATAAAATAAAAACACTAACGCAGTAGCATTGAAACAATTAAAACAATATATCATATTTACTCGAGTCTAATGCGCTATCGAATCTAACACACACCTCAATTTTCAGAACCTTGAAACCAAAAAAAAGGTATTTGCTGACGATTGTAAATGTGCTTTCAAATATAACGTGCACCTTAATTTCTGCAACATAATTTGGCCCAAAAAGGTGAGCATTAGATTCGAGTAAATACGGCAAATTGAGTAGACAATCCACCTCCTCCTTCTCAGCATGAATATCAATGTGCCAATGGTCATACCCCCATTAAAAGTCTGACAGAATAGATGAGATTTTAACTGACACTGAAAACTAGCCAGAGTTGGCACCCAGTGTTATATCAAGGTGGAAAGTAGTTGATTGCTGGGGTGCCACTCACAGGTCACTGAGGTGCTGAGCCTCCCTTGGGGATGGGGGGAGGAGGAGGAGGAGGAACTCCCCAGCGGATCTCAGTACACAGAGGACACTCAGTTCTGTTTCTCTTTGTCATCTGAATTGGGTGAGGCTGTGCCTGGACTTGGTAATGAGCTGGATGAGGACTAATAATCTGAACCTGAATCCTGACAAGGTGAAGTTGTTGTAGGTAGATAGTTTTGCTGTCCTGGGAGATGGTGTTTAGTCTTTTCTGACCCTGAGAAAGCAGTTAAGACCCAGCACTGTCATTAGAGGGCCAAATGACTTCTGTGGCATACAGTGATTTTCAGCAGTCCAGCCACTTCCAAATGGAGGGAGGCTGGCCCCAGTGATCCATGCTCTGATAACTCTTGCCTGGAATACTGCACAGTGCTAGTCCTTAATCTTTGAAGCCCTAAATGGCTCAGGGACTATACCTAAAGGAGCTCCCACTCCCATGTCAACATGCCTGTTTTTTAAGATCATCTGCCAAGACTCTTTCCCTCCACGTAACTCTTCCATCACTAGTACAAAGACAGCCTGCAAGGAAGAGGGCTTTCTCAGCAATGAGACCCAGGTTATAGAATGTCTTCTCCACTGTCAGCACTAATACTGCTCTTAAATATAACAGTGCCAGGCAGAACCATTTTTACCCCCCCATGGCATTTTGATAAATGTGAAAATTGTAGTTTGTGAGTGAGAGAGATGCTGTATATACCACACTAAAATCTAGTGTGATGGAGAGTGGTATTTAAAATGTTTTAAGCAAAGAAATAACTAAACATCGATATTTTGCAGCGCGGATCCTCTGTCCAATGTGTTGATGACCTTTTCTACGAAAGAAGCTGCTATAGCCTTCGCTGAAAAAAACGGTATGTGCAGACCACACTTCATGCAGTGCTTTGGTGGCACACTGGCTGCTTCTGCCACTTAATGGGAAAGAGGAATCCATTGTTCTCCTACCCACCAAGTGCTCTACCCAGTTGTGCTCCACAACTATCCCTGGCAGGTTTCTCCATAATCATCATCATAATTTTTTATTTGCATGCCGCCTTTCCACAGTTAAAAAAACAATGCTCAAGGCAGCTTACAGCATAACAAGATTTACCTAATTACAAGTCATAAACAATAAATAAACCACATCAAAAAAAATACACAGCCAAACGGGAAACAATTTCCACATAAATCAAAATCTAAAACTAAGAATACAGCATTAATATCACAGTTTAAAATGACATAGGTAAAAAAAATAACAATTTAAACAAAAAACAAAACGGAGCCCTCTCTGCCCAGCAGCGGCAGCAGTCCTTTATAGAGCCCATCAGATCCCTCCCTGGGCCAGGTGGGGAGTGGCACTCAGCCTTGAATGCTCATGCCTGGCTCAGGGATTCCCTTGTTTCCTGACTTTTGCTGTCCCCAAGCCACATCTTCCCTAGTGATTAAGATTTCCTATGACTGAGCAAGAGATAGCATTGCATTATTGTGCAACTTTGCTGACATAGCCAGATGTTTTCAGAGTTGTCCATTCTAGTCCCCCATTCTACTGGAAGCATGCGGGATAATATATTCCTTGTGTTTTGCTGCCTGACCTTCAGAGGTGAAGGAACACAGTTGATTTTACAGACACCATGAGGATTAATTCTTTGCTACTGTGAGAAATTTGAATTTGGAAAAATAGATTACAATATGCATTTGCATACAGACTCATCTTTTTTAAAGGACTGGCTTAAGTCCTGTGACTTAAAGCACAATAGTTTGATGTGGCTCAATAGTTTGATGTGGCTCACAAGTCAGTGTGAGGCACACATCCTTACAGTTTTGCAAACTGGGAAGCTGGCTTCCGATACCGAGCACGTTTGCTCAGTAGGAAAGTTCACTGCAGTCCAGTGGAGATTCCTTCAAGGAAATAGGTTTAGCACCAAAGACACAACTCTGTTAGCACTTACGCCCTCTAAGCATTTTGTGATAAATATTATCCTTGATCCTTGCCCATCCTGGCTTATAAAAGCTAGCCGGAAAGGGCTGGGCGATGAGATTCGCGGGGTGCTGAATGCTTCTCTCTGTAAGGGAGCCTTCCCTGACCCACTCAAAGAGGTGGTTATCAAACCGCTTCTTAAAAACCCATCTTTAGATTATTATTATTATTATTATTATTATCTGGCTCTATTTATGTAAGGCTGCAAGTGTTCAACTAGCCGTCTTCTTAACGGAAATAAAACACACTTCAGATGTGTCAGTTTTCCCTAGCAGAGTCTGAGGGCTTTCTGAGGAGGAGGACTTCTTGTAAGCTTTGCAGCTCCTTAAGTGTTGGCACAAAAAAATAAACCCTTTTATCTATCTCATTTCCTGCAAATATTTGACAAGAAACTTAGTACTCTAATGTGAAGAACCAAGAGTGTTGGCCTACAGCCCAGTGTAATGCGGGCGAGGGACAAGGTTTTCCCTCTGCCGGTGCCAGGGCACCTTTATCTTGGTCTACAAGTTTCACTAATTCCACAACTAGGCCTCCTGAGCAGAGAGATTGGAGCTGCTTGGCAAGGATGCCAAATTATGTGCTAGTTTATAACACTCGGGGAAACAAGGGGCCATTAAACTCATTTTCACTCTCAAATTCTAGAGTCAAAAGTTGAGCTGGTCTCTAGAGGGATGAAGGCTAGTGTGCTAAACCCAAGCCTGTCTAATATCTTCCTTTTTAGCATATTTTTTTTGCTTCAGGATAAACTTTCCTTAAACGAATCCCAGAAAAGAATTATGCTGAAGGTATTTTTAACTTAAACTGGAAGTTCAGCACCTTTTCTATTTGTAGGGTTTTACTTTGTGTATGTGTGCGCAGAGCATTTTTGCTCCTCCCTGCTTAGTCACAGGAGGGCAAGTAGAAGCTCATGCCTGCCTATCTGGGAGAAGGAGGGCTCCCCTGGGATCATGGCGTGACAGGACATTAACCAGGCTAAGGGATAAGAGGGAGCTGGTCTGTGCCACTTTTCCCTCGGAGAAGTTGCTCCTATAAAATTGGGTGATCTCTGGAAACATAGCTGTTACCTCGGCCCAGTACAAAAGAGATTCTGGGTGCATAAAGGAAATTCAAAATTGCATATACTGCTATTCCTTTTCATCCTTATTTGGAGCAAACTAGATGTGTGAAGTTGAACTGAGAGGAAGCAATCCAATCAGCTGACTTTTATTGTGGGGTTTCCATGATGTGTGTGGTATATAGCGTAGTTATTTGGGTATGTTGTGTATGCACCTCACTGTCATTTTATGGCACGCTTACCTGGCCTGCAGGGGGTTGATGGATGGAAAGCAGAGATTGTCCATTAATGTACAGTTGGATCTGGTTTGGTGGAGAATTAAAATTATATTATGAAGCGGAATGTTTACTTTGGGTAAGAGATTGGATTAGATTGGAAAAAACTAATATATTGGATCTTGAAAGTTTTAATAATAGATACGGATGGCATGGGTATCTTAATTACGAGAAAGTAAAAGTCAATAAAGAATTTACAAGTCATATATTAAGAGGTACATTATATAAAGTTTGGAATAAATATAGATTACATCTGGAACCACAGACACCTTGGTGGATATCACCGCTGGAGGCATATGCTATCAAAAAATTGAATATGAGGACAAATTGGCCAACATATAGACAATTATTATTGGAAAAGGAACAGGGGAAACTCAGATTAAAATCCTATGAAGACATACGGCAATATGAAGTTGACAGATGGCAGTATATATATACAACTTAGAAGTATATTCAATTCGGATCAAAAGAAAGGATTTGCAAAAGAGGATTCAAAATTTAACATCACAGTGATACAGAATAACAAGAAATTGTTGTCCAAAACATATAATCTTTTATTGGACTGGGAATTGATGGAAGAAGAAGTGAAAGAAACGATGATTAAATGGTCTCAGGATCTCGGACATAATATCTATCTAGAGCAATGGTAGAAACTCTGGCGAGAGGATATACAATTTACTGCCTCATACAATTAAAGAAAATTTTGTAAAGATGTTCTATAAGTGGTACTTAATGCCAGTTAAGTTGGCAAAGATATGCAAATTGAAATCCAACCTCTGTTGGAGATGTGGTGAAGAAATAGGAACAACAATATACGGTATATGTGGTGGAGCTGTGAGGAAATTAAGAAATTTTGGATAGTAGTACACGAAGAACTAAAGAAGATGATGAAAATATAAATAACAAAGAAACCAGAGACATATCTCCTTGGATTTATAGATGAAGAGATACCGCGGTGCGGAAGGGGGATGATATTTTTTCTATATGCGTACAGCTGCTAAAATAGTGATTGCTGCTAGGTGGAAGTCACAAACTATACCCACAGAGGAGGAATGGATTTGTAAACTAAATGAATATTTAATTTTGGCAAAATTAACTGCTATAATAAGAAATCAGTCGAATTAAAAATTAAAGGAGTGGAATTGTTTTGATGAATATATGGCAAAATGTCGCTCAAAAAAAGATATTCTAATATGCCTAGATTAAAATGTGAAGTACTGGATGGAAGAAAAATTAGTAAGAATATATATATATATATATATGATTTGAGAATATTGTAGAATGCAAAGATTATTGTAAATTGTATAATGTGGAGGAAATTGAGTGGGGACAGAGGGAAGTGGGAGGAAGGAGAAAAGAATATTATGATGGATTGAGGAAATAGAAATGTAAAGGTATGTGGGGATGGGGAGGAAATGGTGTTGGCTTTGGTACATCTGTATTGTAATGCAATATGTGAAAACCAATTAAAAAAAAGAAAAAAGGAGGGAGATTTTGGAACACAGAAATAAAGAGAGAGAGAGAGAATGGGATGGAATAAGCAGCTTTATTTTGGAAGATTTGGTTCTAGAAAATACTTCTGGACTTTCCCCTCGCTTATTATGTTACTCTTTCAGTGCTTATTATAAATTCAGTTAAAGGTTTCTATTGGTTGAAATATAGAAGAGCAGAAACAATAAAAGCACAATCTAATCCTGCACTGAAATCGCCTACCTGCTTCTGTCCCCTCTGCTTGGTTTCTTAATATGCCTTTCCTGAAAACTGGGTCTTGTGCTTGTAGGAGGGCTTGATGTACCTTAGGGAACATAGGAAGCTTCACTGACTGCCAGTGGCTCTCCAGGTTTCAGACAGGATATCTGGGACCTCTATGCACATGAAACATGTGCTTTGCCACTGAGCTATGGCTCCACATAGGGCATATTTAGGTGACTGTCAGGATTGCCTGCCAAATACTTGTTCTAAAGGAAGCAAATTAGCTCAGCCTTACAAACTTAGTCACAACAAATTTTCTGTATCTTTTGTAGAATATAACTAGACTTTAAGTGTTTGCTATTGGTATCCTGTAGAGTTGTCTTCTTGAACAGAAAACCAACCTTCATGGCTTATTGCAAACTGCTTCTGAAATATTCAGCTCCACCTCAGAAACATAAGTCCAAAACACACACTTGGGCACAAAAAAAGCATATGCATAATTCCTTTGGCCCAGGTTTATATGCATAAGACGTATATAAGAATGAAAGAAGCGTCCGTCCCTTCTACTCCCTGGTAGCCTTTAGAATCTGCTCAGTGACAGAGGTTGGCCATGTTACACTTTTGCTGAGTATCTGAATAGTCTGTTATCAAGATTGCCTGCCCTTCATTTAACCCTATCTATCAGCAAGAGACTCTCCATCTCTTTTCTGTGGTCAGCAGTTCCACCCCTGTATTACCATCATATGCAATTCCATGTGCTGAATCTGATGGGTGCAACTGGACTAAGGTTTACAGGGAGAGAAAACCCCTGCAAGAGATTAGTGTCCTTTGATTTCATCCGAATTTTTTTTTTAAGCAGTGGGAGAATTGGCAGTGTCCCTGGTCTGCAGAGCAGCTGATTCTGATTAGAAGGCCGCTTAATAAATTCTCCCAAGCTCACCTCCTTGTCCTTCTGGCTTCCTTGTGGCATTGTGGTACCCTGCTACCATGCATATTTTCAAAACTTGGCCCGACATCAGAAAGAGAGGTGTAGATGCATGAGATTACAGGACTTCATGTGTCAACTGTTGGTGCTGGTCTATCAGCAGGAGCGGCGAAAGTTGGAACACACGGTGCCTGAGATCTGACAAACCTGAGAACAGGTGGAGGTCACATTTAAGGCATATCTGTCTTAAAGGATTATTGTTCTCTGCCTTTTACAAAAGAATAAGCTAGTAATTACATATAGTATATCAAATATGTTGGTTATTTCTTTTTTGTTAGCTCTTAAAAGCTTGACGTTGCAATTGTTTGTGTTGCACTTGCTCTGTTATTGGGTGCATGTGTGTTGTTTAGAATTCTCTACATGTTTTTTCCTAGGCTGGAGCTATGATGTTCAAGAGCAGAGGATTCCAAAACCTAAATCCAAGTCTTATGGTGCAAACTTTTCTTGGAACAAAAGAACAAGGGTGTCCACAAAATAGGTTGGCATTGGCTGTCTCTGCGTCTGACTGTGAATAAAGTCAGCTGTGCTGTATTTATAGTCCATGTATAATACATCTCTTAATCTCCTAATAAATTTGACCTTTAAACTACTCATGCATCTTGTGGTGTCTATTTAAAATGTTTTTGATGTCTCCAATTGAACCTGTTACAAACTTCCCTATATTTAGAGAGGAGATTTGGGGTGTTCATACCTCTAGGAAATTGCTGTACGTGGAATTCATTAAAAGGAATGTTTGAAATGAGCTGCAACATTAAAGATCAAGCCTTGCCTTTTGGAGTAATTTTATAGTTCAATAAATGTCCATCCTTTCACACAGAAAGGCTGTTAGATGTTCCTCTGGTTTTTTCGCTTATTTATATAGAAGAGGTTAATCTGTTTAAGTGCTGGCAGCAGGCGATCTCTGCTTACTGTTTTAAGCAGTTTTGTAAACTGCTTTTCTCTGAGCATCTTCCAGTTCACTTCACTACAGCTGACTTCCTAGAAAGATTCCTTATCTGAAGACTAGCTCTGAAAGACTGAATTAAGTGTCACATTCCTATAAACCTCAGTTGCAGTCTGATTGAGAAAATATTGTAAGATCTTGTTTTTAGCTTTTGAAGATACACTCAAAGTAATGCTTAAGTGCCAGAACAGAAAACTCTGCCATTGCCTGCCCTTGATGCACAACAGTGGGGCAGGCAGCTGCCAGGGACCTGACTATGCTGTTGCCATTGTGAGAGCATTGGGGGGGGGTCATTCTCTTGGACAGAACCCAGTGTGTTCTGAATATTACGAAGGAGGCAGTAGACCTCAAGGCAAAAACCTAGGGAAATTGCCATAGCCCCACAGGCAAAACCATTTGCTGACTTTCCAGAAGCTAAGTTCATGACAGCAACGCCCAGTCCTAGCACTTTCCTGGGAGGAAAGAGCAACCGGCTCTGATGCTGTCCATCAGGATTACATGCCTGACCATTGACTGTGGTGGCTTGGACTGATGGGAGTTGGAATCTGACAACATCTGGATGATCAAAGGTTCTCCACCCCCTGCTATAGGAAACAGTTTTTACCTCCGGACCCAGCAGCTTTGAAGAGGCAGTTCTTGTTGTCTCCTCCTGGTGCTCAAGCATGGGAACTGCATGATGAACATGTCAGCATGTTAAATAAGCAGGAGGAGATCAATGCGCACCAAAATAAATAAATAACCCAAAATCAAATCACATAAGATTTTCTTATTAAGGCATTGAAAATTGGCTGAGGTTGGACCAGGCTGCCCACTTCCTGACACTGATGGAGTTGTGATCCTAACTGTTGGGGAAGACCTAGATATCGACTTGCTGGCGCACCTCAACCCTGGTGCTCAGTGCAGGTAACAAGTTGCTACTGATGAAATTCTAATGACAACGATTAAAATCCTAAGCAAAAGTGTTGTGACGGGGTGAAATGCTGTTGGAGGGTGGGGTGGCTAGAAGCCATAGTGGCAGAAGGTCAAGATGGGAGGCTGAACTTCTCATATTTGAAACCATCAGTGCAATCTTGGGCTGCCAGTCACTAGCATTTAAAAAAAAAACCAGTACATGCATGTCTTGAGCTTAAAATGTGCCAAAGCTGTAGGGAGTGATTCCAGCTTCACGGCAGTGTTACTACACTGCATAGTTTTAATAGGACAATTTTAAACAAATGCATCCAGTAAGTGATATTGTGAAATAGAAAGCTAATCCCTCCTTTATCTGCAAAGTATTGGTGCAGGGAAGTGGAAGTCTATATTTAGACTAAGTTCAGCATCTCCCTTTTTTTATTTCATGATTAGGGGTCTTGCTTGGCTTGAGCTCATCATTGGAGAGGTTATCTGGCAGTGTGTTAAAATGTGATGTTTGGTTACTGAACTTCAGCATCTGCCAAAAAAAGAAAAAGGCTTTATTACACAATTAACCCTCTTGTTCTGACCTCTGGGAGAAAGGAGACAGTTTCCCAAACCAACAAGAATAGTACAGTATTCTTCTGGAACAGGAAATGCCATTAAAATTGCTTTGTAGTAATGCTGGAATTATCAAAATTGCTTCTTCCCCATTGAATCCAATTATGCCGCGTTTACGCTGTGCTGCCTCTTGTTCCGCCCTGTCTTGTTCACTGAACTGGGGCAGTCCAGATGCTTATGGGGTTGGATTCAGCCCTCCAGTACAGTGTTTGGAATACTATGGCATCACTAAATTTGGGACTAAGCCCGAGAGAGACTTGAATGTCTACATTTAATCCAGAGTGGTCCTCTTATTTATATCAATGTAAGTTGACAAACCTGGTTAACAAATAGGCAAAAGATGGGTGACCTGGTTCTACTATAAAACAGTATTTGGGTATATTTTATGTGTTGAATAAGTCACAGGTTCACTGGCTGACAACAGGTAAAATTTGTAACACTAAAGCAAAGTGTTCTGTGGGGGGAGGTAATGAATAAAGCATATATTCAGGCAAATTAAATTAAACCTTGTGCAAATGTGACTACACTGGAGATGAAAATGCTGACAGCCAGGTGACAGGCTGGTGGTCACATTATTCAGAGAAGCAGCTTTTCCACTGTCCTGCCTGCTAAAGGAAGGGGGAAGGTAAACTGCCTGGCTGACGCTGGGAGCTACAGAAGAGCAAATGTCAGTGCACTGGAAGAGTAGGCGATGTCCCCTCCAGATGTTGGACAACATTTCCCATCAGTCCCAGCCAGCATGGCCAAGAAGCAGGGATGGTGGGAGTTTTAGCCAATCAATACCTAGATGGCACCATATAGGCGATCCCTGGTGTGCTGTCATAATCTCCATTACCAGCAGGTCAACAGTAACAGAAGCTAATGGAATGACACATTCCCACCCCGACCTCAATATCACTTACCAGACATTTTATGCAGTGCTTGCTCTCATATTGGCTGTGCAGGAAAGAAGGCACCCATCGGAGGGCAGAGAAAGCTGGGATGTCATAATGATGTCTCTGTACACAGTGGACAAATGGCTTTCCCATTCAGGTCAAATCACACCGTCTAGGAAAAGAAAGCAACATTTTCTCCATCACTTTCCAAAGTCCTAGCGGTCAGCATGTATATGTCAGAGGCTTTTCTAGGAGTGCAGTAGTTCTTAGTAGTAGCTCCGAAACTGAAGATGCTGAGCAACACTCTTAAATATGGAGAGCAGATAATGCAAATGTTACAATAGCTGGAAAAACTAAAATAGGCCAGCCTGCAGGGATTTTATTAAATCATTTAATAATTTGGTGATGGCTGATAATTAAAGATACCCTAGAATAGCACTTATATTTAAAGAAATAAAAGGAACACAGGTTAACCATAGAGTGGTTAGTAAAACTTCATTAGTAAGGGAGTCAACAGCTTAGATAAATAAAAACCAATAATAGATGCTTTTATGTGAAAAAAGTAGCAGACAGCACTTAAAAGCATAACAGGTTTAGCATTATACCAATTTAATTTGCATATGCAATACCCTGCTTCACATATTACCCAGGAACTCAGGTTTCCTGTTTTGAAATAATCCATTTAACATGCAGAAGCCCTAAAAAAATTATCAGGTTAGATACAGGATAAATATTAGCTCAGTGGTAAATGACTTCCCAACAGAGTCTTAAGTATTTTCACACAATTAAATGTGGTGTAAACTGCATGTTCTTAAACTAAGCACTAGAACTTGTATATACCTTATAGGAAGAAAGGAACAGAGGCTAATGTAGAAATTCTCATGTTTTCACATGCGCCTGTCCCCCCCCCCAAAAAAAAAATCACAGGTGAGTCAAGGTTTTTTTAAAAAAAAATCAGGAGGAAACTGTTTTTGCAGCAACTATGAACTATTTTTAAAATGGGTTATTTTAGTTTTCCATGATTTCGTAAAGAAGATTGTGGCATTCTTTGCATACCCCCTTAATGAAGCACTTGTTCCTCGCAATGACTTGGTGGTTTCCTGCTATAAATATTTCTAAGTATGCAAGGTTGAATACAGCTCATTGAAATTAAGTGAGTAACTGGACAAGTGACTCATTACTTCTCCCTTCAACTTTGTTAACACAAAAAGCAAGGAATATGTACTTTCATGTAATTTTTTGCAATCAACAGCCACCAGCTTTTAAGAAGAGGTGTACACAAAGCTCTTAGTCAGCTTTTGACTGCTTTGTTATAGTATATCAGATGAATAGCAGTTTGTCACTTACCAAAAAGCCCACCCTTCCACTCCCAATGGACAGTCGCCGACACTAGTAAACGCTTATAAACATGATCGGCCCAACACCGTTTAGAGATGGTTGTAATTAGGTGGTAGATAAATTGTTGAAATGAATAAAACATTCTTACTAGCCCTGTCAGATCTTTGCAGTCCACACAGGAGAAGTTGGGAGTGGAGCAGAGGTTAGGAGCTCCCCTGCCCCATTTTAGCATGAATACAGCTTTGGTTGTTGGGAACTCTGCACCTAGCATTCCCTGCCCCACTCTATGTCATTGGCTGCTATTGGGGGACGGGCACAGAAGTGCTGAGTGCATCTATCTCCTATCACCCATCTGCTTCAGTGAGGTGGTAGCAGCAGATGTAGGTGCAGAAAATGTAAGACTGGAGACCTGCACATTTAAGATACTGCACAGCTTTATCCTTGAGCCCCCAGGAAAAAAAGCTTTCAATCTCATTTACTTTGGGATAAATGACACGTTTTCTCTAGCTTGTGCCCAGTGGTACCTTGAGTTACAGACGCTTCAGGTTACAGACGCTTCAGGTTACAGACTCCACTAACCCAGAAATAGTACCTCGGGTTAAGAACTTTACTTCAGGATGAGAACATAAATCGCTCAGTGGTGGCGGTGTGGCAGCAGTGGGAGGCCCCATTAGCTAAAGTGGTGCCTCAGGTTAAGAACAGTTTCAGCTTAAGAACGGACCTCCGGAACGAATTAAGTTCTTAACCCGAGGTACCACTGTACTATCAAAAACGATATATGGGATCTAAACTGAACAGCATGCTTGAGTCCTCCTGATGTTAACCTAACTTTTCCTAGCTCAGCCTTCACCAATGTGGTGCATGTTGATGAAGGCTGATCTGACTTGTCTCCTTTGGGGTTTTCACTGTGAAAAGTTATTGCTGCGTAGACTGTAGAATATAACTGAGACCCAGCAGGAACAAGACTAGCCATATGGACCAAGGGAGACAGGCCTTGCGAGATTGGGGGTGGGGTGGGGGAATGCAGATTGTGGCCACCAGTCAAGAAAACAAGCTGAGAATGGGTTTTGTATGTGTGTTTGTTTACTATCAAAAGGGAAAAGCACTCCTGGTGAGGCCTGCCCCACCACTGTTTACATTCCATCCACTTGAAAGTTGGTGCCCAGCATCTCTATGCAGCTTGCTAATCTGATCATTATTTGGATGCAATTACCAACCCAATGGATGAAAGAGAAAGGGAAGCAATCTGTCAGAAACCCAGGCTGCAGGTGACAGGGGGATCTATCATTTGCAACTGTACAAACAAACAAAAATGGGGAAGGGTAGAGCATCTGCTTTGCATACCAAAAAGCCCCAGGTTCGCATCTCCAGGTAGGGCTGGAAAGAGACCCATGGCCTGATAATCCCAGAGAGCGTCTAGACAACACAGCACTATATAGACCAATGGTCTCACTCAGTATAAGGCAGGTTCCTAAAAAAAGAAATGCAAGGAGGTCTTCTGCAATCACTTGTAGCCGAGTAAGTTTGTCTTCCATAAGCACAGTTTTAACAGTCTGTAAGTGACTGGAGGCCAATTCTGGATCCACACATCCTTCCACAGTGGGGGCATAGGTTTCCGGGAGGGAGTTGATCAGGGTGAGGGTTTGCCAAGCCTGCCTTCCTCCTAGCACATTTCTCCCTTTCATCCTGAGTTCGAGCATCTTCAAAGCCCACGACACCTTTGGTATAGGCAGTTCTCCAACTGGAGCGCTTACAGGCCAATGGTTCCCAGTTGTTGGTGTTTATACTACATTTTTTTTAGATTTACCTTGAGAGAAAAGTCTTTAAACCTCTTTTGTTGACCACTTTGGTCATTACACTTTCCATTTTTAAGTTAGGAATAGAGTAGTTGCTTTGGAAGACGATCAGGCATCCGCACAACATGAGCAGTCCAACCAAGTTGATGTTGAAGCATCATCGCTTCGACACTGGTGATCTTTGCTTCTTCTAGTACACTGACATTATTTCGCCTGTTTTCTCAAGTGATATGTAAAAATTTTCGGAGACACCGTTGATGGAATCTTCCGAGGAGTTGGAGATGGCATTTATAAGTGGTCCATGTTTCACAAGAAGAGTTTGGATTTGATATCCCGCTTTATCACTACCCGAAGGAGTCTCAAAGCAGCTAACATTCTTCTTTCCCTTCCTCCCCCACAACAAACACTCTGTGAGGTGAGTGGGGCTGAGAGACTTCAGAGAAGTGTGACTAGCCCAAGGTCACGCAGCAGCTGCATGTGGAGGAGCGGAGACGCGAACCCAGTTCACCAGATTACGAGTCTACCACTCTTAACCACTGCACCAGACTGGCTCTCTCACAAGCATACAGTAAGGTTGGCAGTACAATAGCTTTGTAAACAAGCATTTTGGTTTCCCTGCGAACAAGGTGGTCTTACCACGTTGAGGAAGTCCATGGGTGCAAATGGTGCCCACCATCCACCCAGAGCAATTCTAGCTATTTAAAGTGCCTTTGAAGTCACACTGACCTGTCACCATACATTTGCCGAGCTCTCTGATCCCCTTTAAAATTGCCCTTGAAAACTCACCTCTGCACGCGCGCACACACACAGTTAATGGGGTGAAGACAGCTATGGGTGATACCCAATGCAGTGTTGTCCTAAACCATGAATGGGGAACCTGTGGTCTTTCAGATGTTGCTGACCTAAAACTGTAATTATCCCAGGACATGAACCAAGTCATCTGAGATGGATGAGTGCTGATGTCTGTAGTGCCACAGGTCTGTCCCCCTGTCCTAAATGATAGTGCTTCTAGTTAAATGGTGAACCACCACTGCTTCTGCCCTCTTCCATATCCAGTCTGAAAGAAGCGCCAGCAAAGCCTGGTAGCCAATACAGAGACTGAGATTATTTATATTACCGTACTTACACATTATATTATCATTGAGACTAAAACTTTATATATACATACATATACAAACACACCTATTAGACTTTCCAGGGGGAAAAAGGAGCACTGTTTCAGAGCTAGATAAAATTATTTCCAATTGCGGAGTCAGGAAACATTTGAATGTGTGCGATAGCATCATGAATAATGCTAATGAAGCACGTTGTATTAAAACTAACAAAGACGGGAGCATTCTTAAAGATCTGTTCTCTGCCAACCACACAAACACCTCGGTAATGAAGTCTGCCACCATTGTTAAACTCTCTCTCGGGGACTAGTAAACTTGCTGTTCCGCACATAGACTGTTGTAGCCCCGTAGGCAATTCTAATCTTCACATAATTGTAATTACGCCAGTTGTGAAGTGAGGAGGGTATGCAAGCTGCGAAAATTTCCTTTGTTGAGTCTTGTTCAGTTGAGTCAAAGAAAAAAAAAAGCATTTGCTTAAAAGACAAATTGAGCACTGAAGAAATATTTTCTTTGGAGTTGACATCGAGGATTAATGAACATTAGTAGTGATGTAAGGGTATAGTTGTGAGCAAAAATCACATGGCTAAGGTCGCACATTCAAATGTCTGATGTGATCACCTTCCATCAGGGACACCTCAACCCAATTCAGACAAAAGGGTTTCTAGGAGAATCTCAATGTTTCTGGGCTCTACCAGCTCAAACTTCCAAGTTGTGATATGTGATCACCCTTTTCTGTTTTCCTGTCCCAGTAGCATATTATCATCTCCTTATCCCTTTTATTGATCAGCCTGAAGCCCTAGTTCAGGCATCCCAACCTGGCGTCTTCCGATTGTTTCGGATTACAACTCCCCTCAGCCACCACTGCTGGGCTCTTTGGGGCTGATGGGAGTTGTAGTCCAAAACACTCAGAAGGTACCTTCTACAAATACAAGCTGTAGAATGAGGGGACCTGGCACTAGGAATCGCCTACAACTCTGTTTTCAGCACTGAACCCAAAACAGAAAAACAAAGGCTGTGTAGAGCAACATATATTTAAAGTGCACACATGCGCACACACACACACACACACACACACACACACACCCCTGTCAAAGAATCCAGGGGAACTTGGGAACACAAGCTGCACCATCTTTGCCTTGGTGGGAACATGACCTGCAACATCTTGTCAAAGGTTATAGGACTGGTCGTCCCATGCCACATTCACACGATACATTTAAAGTACTATGATACCACTTTGAACAGTCATGACTTTCCCCCAAAGGATACTGGGAGCTGTAAATTGTGAAAGGTGCTGAGAGGTTTTAGGAGACCTCTATTGCCCTCCCGGGATGCGGGTGGCACTGTGGGTTAAACCACAGAGCCTAGGACTTGCTGATCAGAAGGTTGGCGGTTCAAGTCCCCGCGACAGGGTGAGCTCCCGTTTCTCGGTCCCAGCTCCTGCCAACCTAGCAGTTCGAAAGCACGTCAAAGTGCAAGTAGATAAAAAGGTACCACTCCGGCGGGAAGGTAAATGGCATTTCCGTGTGCTGCTCTGGTTCACCAGAAGCAGCTTAGTCATGCTGGCCACATGACCCGGAAGCTGTATGCTGGCTCCCTTGGCCAATAAAGCAAGAGGAGCACCGCAACCCCAGAGTCGGTCATGGCTGGACCTCACAGCCCTTTACCTTTACCTATTCCCCTCCTAGATATACCATTCCCTGGGTACAGAGACTGACTACTAAGTCACTCCATGAAGTGCAGCTCTGGGAGGGCATACCTGTCAACTGCCCCAGAAACACGGGACATCCTGTTTTTTTCCTGCAAGAGTACAATGGCCATATGGGGTTCCTTGCTCTGAAGTGATTTCGCCCTGAAAAAAGGGGGATTGGTCTTGTGCCGTGCCCCAAAACATGTGTTTGGGGGCAATGAGCCTCAAAAGGCACTTTTTCAGACCTGGAAGATGGTCTCCCAGAATTGGGTTGCATTGTTTTGGAGCCCAACTCTTAGCAAACCACAGCTCCCATTATCCTTTTAGGAGATGCCATGACTATTTACAGTGGTATGATAGTGTTTATGTGGCCCTAGTTCCCAGAGAGGTCAGGATGCTCGCCTGTGAGTACCTAGAGCCACCCCCGCTGCTGCCTCCCTGTACCCCAATGTAATTTTCTCACCTTAGTGGGGGGGGGGTGGAATAGGTGTTTGCAGAGCCTTATTCTCAGCAGGCTGCACATCCAATTCTGCTCACAAGGTTTGAAAGGGGGGGGGGAGCTGTTTGCCCTTAAATCTTTGTGACATCTCTGCTGGAGATTCCTTCCAGTCAAATGAACTTGGAGCTCTCTGCAGGTAAAGTATGCAATCTGTCAATGAACCAGGTTTTTCCCCGCCCTCCCAATACATAGGTTTCATAATTTCCTTTTAAAATCTACATTAACCTCTCTGAAATGTGAGCTTGCCAAATGAGTGTGGGACAGGCTGGATGATACAACACTGAGCTCGAGGTAAATGCCAATGTACACACATGACTTGTGTACATGCAAGTTTCCCCCATCACTTAGAGCCAGTGTGGCACAGTGGTTTGTGTGCTGGGCTATATGACCTGAGAGGCCCGGGTTCAAATTCACACCCAGCCATGAAGCTCGATAGGTGATCTTGGGTCAGTGCTCACTGGGGTTTTGTGAGGATAAAATGGGGAGACAAACTATGTAAGCCACCCTAGGCTCTTTGGAGGAAAGCCGAGATGCAGAATTAATTAATTCACATGGCTTGGGTCCAGGCTCCCTCTGCAAACCTGCCCAGGTGCTAACATCCTTGGGTGAGCATCTTCTTAGCCCCATCTATAGCAGAAGCACGGCTGGTGGTGACATTGTTTGCTTTTGTGTTTTCTAAAGTTGTTTTTAAATGTTGCAATCCCAAGTTTGGGAGATAAAGGTAAAGGGACCCCTGACCATTAGGTCCAGTCGTGACCGACTCGGGGGTTGCGGCACTCATCTCGCTTTATTGGCCGAGGGAGCCGGCATACAGCTTCCGGGTCATGTGGCCAGCATGACTAAGCCGCTTCTGGCGAACCAGAGCAGCGCACGGAAACGCCGTTTACCTTCCCGCCGGAATGGTACCTATTTATCTACTTGCACTTTGACGTGCTTTCGAACTGCTAGGTTGGCAGGAGCAGGGACCAAACAATGGGAGCTCACCCCGTCACAGGGATTCGAACCGCCGACCTTCTGATCTGCAAGCCCTAGGCTCTGTGGTTTAACTCACAGTACCACCTGCATCCCAGTATGGGAGACAGGTGGGATATAAATATAATAAACAAGCAAGCAAGCAAATGGGAAGCAGGGCAGGGCAGCTACAGCTATGCATCCCTTTGTGCTGATGTACAGAGTGGTGTGCCTTCAGCCAAAGGGAAGGAAGAAAACCATTGTGGCCAATGCAGATTTTTGCATGTACTGCAAAGCTTTGAAGTAGCAAGCACCCAATAAATGCAAGAGAGCTACGTTTGCTTCAACCAGACAGAGTCAGGAGAAACACAGCTGAAGCATGAGGAAACAGCTAAACATTTCGAGGAACACATTGAGCATGGATCTTTCTGGTTGTAACATATTGTGCCCTGGCATTAAGAATAAGCAATTCCTATGAACTATTTTTAAATGGCTTTTCCTCGAAGACCAGCTGAGCAGCTGTGGCCCAACTCTGACTCAACAGTTTAATTGCGAACAACCAATAAAATATGTGTTTACAACCCATCTGCAATACACTGTGCTGTCAGCATACAAAACTAACCAAATGTGCAAGTGTCTCCTGCCATTAGGAAGCAGAGCAAGACAATAAATAAATAAAACCACAGTGCTTGTGCTCCATATTAATCTATATACAGTGGTACCTCGGGTTAAGTACTTAATTCGTTCCGAAGGTCCGTTCTTAACCTGAAACTGTTCTTAACCTGAAGCACCACTTTAGCTAATGGGGCCTCCCGCTGCTGCCGTGCCGCTGCTGTGCAATTTCTGTTCTCATCCTGAAGCAAAGTTCTTAACCTGAGGTACTATTACTGGGTTAGCAGAGTCTGTAACCTGAAGCGTCTGTAACCCAAGGTACCACTGTACAACAACTACCTCTGCTCTTTTTTTATGTTCACAATCGCTCAACTGAACAGATTAGAATGGGGTACGAGCCACGGAACAGTGGCAAAAGGCCCCATCTTCAGTCGCCAGCACGTCCAGGTAGGGCTGGAAATGTCCCCCATCTGAAACCCTGTCGAGCTGCTGCCAGTCAGTGTAGACAATACTAAGCTAGATGGAACAATGGTCTAGCTCAGAAAATGGCAGTTTGCTACAGGCACTCTTAAGCATATATACAGTGCTTTAACTCTACAGCACTTTTCCTGTGTAAGAGGTTGTGTAAAGCCCTGCGTAAGACCAGGGATGTGAGGAGGCAGCAGTTTCCATTCTAATTTCTGTTCTGACCTGCCTTTGTTCAGCGCTTGACGAGAACCCGCTCGCCATCCGTAAATAATCAGTCTCACACCAAGATGGGTTGCAGAAATCTGGCCGCAGCTCTCCCTAGAAGCTGCTGCTGCCCCAACCTTTATTGTGTGTCCACCAAAAGATACAAATTCAAGGAGAGAGCTTTGCCTCAGTCAGCAGATAAAAGACAATACAATACATTAGTCTCATGTTCTCACACCAGACCACGCAGTTGATCATGCTATGCTACGTGAACCAATCATTGGATGGCATGAGCTCTCCATGCGTTGATCAAGCTCCAAGCAATGCTTTCTGCTATGAAATCATCCTTGCGATAATAAACTTTTGCCCATGCTCTTATGGACAAATGACCATATTCCCACAAGCGCTGTTTCTGTTCTCCTGCAATTCATTTCCCACCAGACACTACATTCTTCATCTCTTCTCCTGCCCCTCACAGCTTTTATAGCCCACGTATAGTAGGAGTATTTAAAATAAGGGTCATCATAGCGTCTTCTTTTTTGCTCTTCAAAATATGGCAACTCTACCCTACTTGAAATCCTGGAGAGCTCCTGCTAGCCGGTGTAGACAATTGCCAGCTTGATGGACCAATGATCTAGGTACAAGGCAGCTGCCTATACTATGACTACCCATTTCAAGTAAAAGCATACATTGAAAAGGAGGATAATCCCTTTACCTACTCAAACTAACAAAATGAATTTCAAGAAGGACAAATGTAAGGTTATGCACTTAGGCAGAAATCATCAAAGGCACAAATATGAGGGGCACCTGGTTTATTAGCAGTACATGTGAAAAGGATTTAGGGGTCTTGGTAGACCACAAACTTAACATGAATCAACAGTGAGATGCGGCAATAAAAAAGTGAATGCAATTCTAAGCTGCATCAGCAGAAATATAGTGTCCAAATCAAGGAAAGTAATAGTACCGCTCTATTCTGCTGTGGTCAGGCCACACATACTGTGTCCAGTTCTGGGCACCGCAATTTAAGAAGGATGTTGACAAGACGGAACATGTGCGGAGAAGGGCAATCAAGATCATCAAGGGTGTGGAAACCAAGCTAGCAGGACCAGTGGTCAGGGGTGATGGGAATTGTAGTCCAAAAACATCTGGAGACCCAAGTTTAGGAAACCCTGAACTAGATGATCCTTGGTTTTTCCTTTCAACTCTACAGTTTTTTTATTCCATACCCTGCTAGCACTCAGATTGGATGGCTGGAATGTGTTCTACGTGGGGCAGCCCTTGAAGGCAACTTGGAAATTGCAACAGGCCTGAGATGAAGCAGTCAGATCACCAATTAGAAGCAATGTAATCCCCATTTTAAAACAGCTACACTGATTGCCAGATTCTGGGCTCAATTCAAGGAGCTCACATAAGTATTGGAGCCTAAGTAATTTACATCTTTAAGTATATGAAAGACCACCTCCTTCCCTGTAGACCATCTTGGCAGTAAATATCAGCAGAGTAGGCCCACTTGGTAGTTTCACACTCTCATAAGTTGGGTTCTTATGTAGAAGACATAAGATGAACTTACTGGATCAGGCCAGTAGTCCGTTTAGTTCAGTATCCTGTGCTCACCAGATACCTGTGGGAAACCTGCAAGCTGGACATAAGCACAACAGCTCTCTGCCCACCTGGGATCACCAGCAACTGGTATTCAGAGGCACAATACCTTTGACCACTGAGGTAGAACATAGCCATTGTGCCCATGTTGTATGTTGCAAAGTGTAATGCTTTCTTCTGTATACTCTCTTCTGAACAAACATATATAGGATTGCAGTGTTACTTACTCAGTTTGTAGATTACAGCTGTTGTGTGGTTCAGTTTTATGCTAGCTTCCATAGGTCCAATACCAGTTATTTGTGAAGCATCCCAAGGAGACTTTTGGATTTCAAGCAGAATTATAGACTTGGGGCAGGCTGCCTATTCAGACTGGAATCCCAGAGCACTTCTCCCAGATGGCTCCACAGAGGCCCATGTTGCAAATGCAAGGATATCTGGAGTAAAGACTCCCAGGAAGAAAGCAAAAGAGGAGGAGGCCAGCCAACAGTTGCAATCAAGTGTAATTCAGATGAGAAACACCTGGAGCTCCAAGCACAGGTTCTTCAGATTCATGCTGAAGACTCGGCTAATTATTTCAGGGCATGTCACATAGAAAGGAGAGCTTCTAAGCAGATCAATTCCCTGTTCAGTGCAGGAAATACATCAGCACCACACATTTAAAGCAGTATTGTATCACTATAACCAATCATGGATTCCCCCAAATAATTCTGGGTTCCATAGTTTAGGGGTGCCCACCCAACATAATCAATCACATGACAGTGCATGCAAACCTGTTGGCTATTTGCAGATTAGTTGTGCTGCAGAGAGTTTGCTGGGACTGCAAAATAACTTTAGCTAGGTTTTAATAACAAAAGCAAAGACTCCTTTTACATTAATTATAATATATCAGTAAGCATGACCCATCCACCAGGGTACTGAGAGAGCTAGGTGCTGTTCTTTATATACTATACCCAACAGCTTAATTACCACACTTTAACAGCACCTGCTATACTGCTTCACAGCTGTAAAACTAGGTCACGTTATTTGCTCTGGCCCTTAAAGAAATACACAGCTTGTGGAACAATAATGAACCTTCAAATTTAAAGAGACCATTCAACATTTCCCCTGCGGTTCATTATTGTGGAACAAAAACGTAAAGCATATTTTGTACATGTCTTTCATGTGTAAACTTTGGAAGTGCTTTAGTAAAAATGTCCACGGTTTGATATAATTCTGGATGCCATTGTTCAGGGGTGCCCACCCCACTTAATCGATCACATGACAGTGCATGCAAACCATATGGCAATGCTCATCAACCTGGGGGGGGGGGGGAGCAGCCCCCTCAAATGTTTTAGGGGAGGGCGAAAACCCCTTCGGCCTCTAGCAGTTGGCTCCAGTGCCTTAGTTTGTTAAAGGTGCTGAGAGTTGTTAGGAGACTCCTATTCCCCTCACAGAACCACAATTCTCAGAGTGGTTTAGCAATCAATCCCTCTTCCCAGGGAACTCTGGGACTGTAGCTCTGCCGGGGAGTAGGGCGTCTCCTACCAGCACTCAACATCATTTACCAACCACAGTTCCTGGGATTCTTTGGGGGTAGCTGACTGACTGAAATGGTATGATACAGCTTTGAATGTATAGTGTAAGCAGGATTGGAGTTAGGTTACCCCCATGGCTTGAAGACCTCCCAACTTTAAAAAAAAACCTGAAGCATTTTTGTTAAGGATTGTAGGGAAAGATCTGCCAAAAAAGCTGAAAAATATCTTCATGTATGCGCCAACGGCTGCGACAGTCCTAATAGCACAAGGATGGAAGACTGAAGAAATTCCAATTGAAGAATCATGGCAAGAAAAACTGGTGGACTATGCAGAACTGGCAAAATTGACACATAAGCTACGGGACAAGGATAACTGTGACTTTAAAGATGAATGGGAACCCTTTACAAAGTACTTGAAGAGGCAACAAAGTGAACTGGACTCCTTGGCAGGTTTTGAATAAACATTCACAAACTTTTTATTGACAATAATTAGTTAAATAATTTAAGGATTTATACAACTTTGTAACATGCAGAGAACTGCATTTACAGAGAAACCAAAGACTGGAACTGAGGGAAGTCGGGGGTGTGGGTGGGTGGGTTTTGTGTGGGAGGGTGGGGGGAGGGAGGAAAATGGGGGGGGGAATAAGGATTACAGTACATGTTTTTGGATAATATGCTTTGTTTAAACCTTTAATAAAAGTTATACAAAAAAAAAAAGAAAACCTCCCAACTTAGGTAATCAATACTGTAGTTGAGCTGCTGATACCATTTTTGTTTTAAATGTTCAACCCACCCTCTTGCAATGTAAGTCAATTAAGAAGAGTTTGGATTTGGTCTTCAAGAACCATATTGTCAGGAAAGCAGTATTTAATGTCTGGACAAAATACAAAGACTTATTGGAAAACAAAACTCCGAGGTGGCTTTCACCTCTGGAAGCTAAGGCCCGAAAAAAACCCAATATGGAGGCCAAATGGCCAAAATATTGGGAAATATTAGAAAAAGATGGAGACAATTGGAAATTGCAGAGTTTGGAGAAAATGAAGGATAAAGTGCGAGACTGGTTACATTACGCTCAGATTAAAGAAGTCTTTAAAAATGATAAAAAGGTAGGGTTCCAGGTGGAGAAATCGAAGTTGGAAACAGAATTGCTAGAGCCTAAGACTAAGGTACTCTCAAGAATGTATAACTTGCTGCTAAAATGGAATACACAAGATGAAATGGTTAAATCGGTCATGATAAAGTGGGCTCAGGACATTGGGTATAATATTATGTTTGAGGACTGGGAAAGGTTGTGGACCACCGGGTTGAACTTCACTGCATGTAATGCTCTGAAGGAAAATGTAATGAAAATGATATATAGATGGTACATGACCCCAGTTAAACTTGCCAAAATATACCATTTGTCTGATAATAAATGTTGGAAATGTAAAGAACATGAAGGAACATTCTTTCACCTCTGGTGGACCTGCCCTAAAGTGAAGGCCTTCTGGGAAATGATATATAATGAGCTGAAGAAGGTATTTAGGTATACCTTTACTAAGAAACCAGAGGCCTTCCTTCTGGGTATTGTCGGCCAGAAGGTGTTAAAGAAGGACCGAACATTTTTTATGTATGCAACAACGGCAGCAAGGATACTCATCGCTAAGAATTGGAAAACTCAAGATCTACCAACACTGGAAGAGTGGCAGATGCAGCTGATAGACTATATGCAACTGGCCGAGATGACTGGCAGGATCCGAGACCTGGGAGAAGAGAGGGTTGAAGAGGACTGGGGGAAATTTAAGACTTATTTACAGAAATACTGCAATTTGGTTGAATGCTAAGAAGGATGCTAGATCATAAATAATTGCCTACCATTGAATTAGATTTGATTTTGATGATAAGTGAGAAATAAGGAAAATATAAATTTATTTTGGAGAATTGTTAGATTTTACCTAAATGAGCGGTGATAAATATTGTAAACAAGTGGGTAATTTGCTTGGAAAAAATCTTTTGCAACGATGTAAGTGGGAGCGGGAGATGAGAGGGAGTCCAAAGAAGAGACGAAATTATGTTATGATATAAGTAATCTTTATTTATGCATTTGTATTCAAAAATCTTAATAAATATGAAATTAAAAAAAAGAAGAGTTTGGATTTGATATCCCACTTTATTGCCACCTGAAGGAGTCTCAAAGAGGCTAACATTCTCCTTTCCCTTCCTCCCCCACAACAAACACCCAAGGATGAAGAAGAAGAAGAAGAAGAGAAGAAGAGTTTGGATTTGATATCCCACTTTATTGCCACCTGAAGGAGTCTCAAAGAGGCTAACATTCTCCTTTCCCTTCCTCCCCCACAACAAACACTCTGTGAGGTGAATGAGGCTGAGAGACTTCAGAGAAGTATGACTAGCCCAAGGTCACCCAGCAGTTGCATGTGGAGGAGTGGGAACACGAACCCAGTTCACCAGATTACAAGTCCACCCCTCTTAACCACTACACCACGCTAGTTCTGTTTTCTGCGACAGCAAAGAAGTCTTCTCTTCTCTCGGCTGAACATGCCCAGATCCTTCACCCTTTCCTCATAGCAGGACTTATCTCACATACCTTTGCATCTCCATTGTCCTCCTGTGAACTCGTTCAATTTGTCTTTTAATGTGCAGAATCCAGAACTGGACCTAGAACACCAGAAATATAGTGGAATGACTGACTTCCTGTGACTTGAGAAGCAACAATCTATTCAAGCAGGCTGAATTCACGAGCCAGTTTTTGCATCACACTGATGACCTGCTTCGCCTTTTGCACATGGGGTTTTCTTCTGGCGGTAAACCAGCAAATCCCCCATCCCCTTTCATTCTCCACCAACAACATGGACCAGGAACACTGAAGCAGAATACTGGATCCCTAATTCTGGTGCTCCCCGTATGTGTCCCCTAGACTGATGATGCCACAATAGAGGCTCTGTTGGTACCCTGTACTATTTAAACAGTTTGTCTGCAAGTGGCTACCTAAGGAATGCAGTCGGAGGCAAGGTGGGCCTTTTGGTCTGAAGCTGCTCTTCTGTTCTTCACTGCCAGGCAAAATGACCACAGTGACAGGCCTCCTTCCATGCATTTCAAACACAGAGCAGTCCTTTCCCTTTCAAAAGGAGCTTTCTACACAACAGCGTGTCAGGCAGCAGAATCACACATCATTCATTGCCCATGGCACATAAAATCTAATGAGAGCCAATTAGAGGCATTGTCTGCACAGTTCTGGCAGAATCACTAATGGGGCTACTTATATTTTGGGATCTCTGTTTCAAGAAAGGAAGATAAAACACGCCACCGTTCATTCAAACATCATTTATCCTTTTCTGCTTCCTCACATTTTAAAAGACAAAATCAAGGCATGCCACTAGTAAGACAAAGATTCTGCCCTCAAGTTTCCTTTAAAAATGCAAACAAAAACAGTTTTTAAAACAAAAGCAATTTATTTTCATTTCTTTAAACCCACTATGGCACACTTGCTGTTGTCTGAAACATTTTGCAATCTGAAGTGGACTGCGAGTCGATCAAAAGCACGTGCTCTTAAATAACAACAACAACAACAACAACAACAACAACAACAACAACAAAACTTATGAAATATGCGAAGAGAAATGAAATGACACCTGACACATAATTTGAGGTTATTCTCATTATGTCATACCGGCAAACGATAGCAAGCGCCTGGCAATTAAAGGAACTGAGTACCGTCTGCCTTTGAAAACAAATGGAGAAATGCGACAGAAACTTTTCTCTCACATTGTCTTTATAGAATACTTTCCCCGCTCAATGCCAGGGACACTCTCCCTCCATTCCTTTCTTATAAGATCTCTCTGTCATTTCACAACTTGTTTTTACTGTTCCATCCCCTCTTTCTTCACCTCCTCTCCCCATTGCTTCTTCTTCATCCTCCCACTGGTTTGCTCTCAGCTCCACCCACTAAGATATCATGTGAGTCTGTGATGCAGGAATTCAATAAATTCAGATCAAGGCAGTAATCTTGTTGTAAGACCCACCCACCCGCTCCAGTGCAGATGATCTGGGCCCAGTTTCAATACATGGAACTGTCTTTACAATTTCATAGATCTTTCTAATTAGTTTCTTTCCCTGTCCCTTTTTGGTTTGTGACCTTTAAGTTTCCTTTCTCCAATGTACACCTTAAACCCTATGCCTTGTGTACTTGCAAGGAAATTGCAGTGGGATCTATTTTAAGTTTATTTTAATAGATATCTAGCTTGCCTTTTAGGTGTATTATACTCTCTGAAGTTGTTACAGCAATTCAGTATAATGCAATGCTAAAATTCTAATGTTTTAAATAGCAATAAAACCATTAAAATATATATTTTATAAAAACATTACAACATTGAAATAGCATTTTAAAATAATTTACTCTGGATAATTTATGCATAGCACTGAAGCTTTGAGCTCATATATTACTTTTTCTAAAGTGCTCACTCTATTTCTCAGACATTAACTAGCTCAGTATTGCAATACCTGGGGATACGGAAGGAATTAACATTTTAATGTGAACCTAATTTGTACTTCCCAAAACTATTTGTGAACTGGAATGCATGTATCCTTCCACAGTAGCACTTCTCTGAATTTTGTGATACAGCATTCCAATGTGTACAAAGCTGTGACTATTGGAAGTGTGTATAAAATGCACATGTTATTGAAAATAATGTGTTGAAGTGCATTATACTAGAGAAAACTGCTTGCAAAAATGTGTGTATTATGCAAAATGGCATACAAAAATACATACATTTGGAGAAATGCACACTTAAATGCTGAAAACATTTCATGGGGACATCTTTAAAAAAATAAAAATAAACAGATTGATGTGAAAATATGGAGAACTAAACATAAGACTGGAAAAGCTGAGATAAATCAAAACATACAGATTTACCCATCCACAGCAATAACCCTTTAAGGTAACCAAGTAAAATCAGACAAATACGAGCTGGAACATCGCCAATTTATGAATCAAACATTTGTCCCTTTCGAAAGATGTACAATCTGAGACACACTTTTAAAAAATGTGCCGATTATTTTTAGGTTAGCCGTATGCTACTTGGGGTTTCACCCATGAATGCTTATTCTTAATATAAATACTTTTTTTAAAATGCAGATGTCAGGCACTTTATTTAAAAAATGGCTTTTCCTCTTCACTCTCACACAGGAGGAAACGGCCCTGATGCATGTACCCTCTCCAAACAAATCATGTATCATAAGTTATCTTCAACTTACTGATGACCCTTGGGAAACGAGAAGCATATTGGAAGCCTTGCACGCCATGGCAGAAGAGAGGAAAGGAAGTAGTGGCACAAGTATAAACAAACTATGAAACACGTAGTTACAGCGCTTGGTGTAAATAGCCCACATCTCTTCCATTCATGTTTGCACATATGTTTGTGCCACTCGTGGGACACAGAGAACATCTGCATTTGTCTTGTCAAGGTTTGCAGACTGCACTGGCGAGTGTTCCTTCCACCCTTGGTAAAGGTAATTTGGGGCCCAGCACAAAAGGGGTTACGAGAGGGGGGCATGATAGGAGGAGAGACTTAGCGGAAAGAAAATAGCCGGACACTCTCCCCAGCTTGTTTGATGGAGATGCGACCTGGCAGCATTGAAAAGCTTCAAGATTAATGGAGAAAAGGGGGAATCTGACAGCTTTTCCGCTGGTTTCACTTCTTCTGGGTGGGCCGATTGGTCTTGAATGTCACTTGCTACTTAATCTTGTGTATCTGAAAAAGACTGACGTGTTTGGGGAGCCCTGCTTGCTCTGTATAGACATCAATTGGTGAGGCAGATAAAAGGAAACTGCCTTGAATCGCTCTCTTATGCCTTTTATAGAGCAATTTCTGACAACAAAATAATTAGTTGCCCCAACCAATGAAACTATCACACTCAGGATGCTCCCCTGTAACCCCCAAAGAGAAGGATTCCCTGTTTATTATCCTTCTTACAACAGCTTTCAAAAATTTGTGCTGCATCCCAAAAAATATCTCCTTGCTGTTTTCAGGGGCTGGGGGAGGAATCCTCACGTACAAGTCTCTGGAAGGTTGTAGGTGGAAAGATTTACAAACTATTATGACACAAAGACCTGCAGAATTGACTGCCTTACAAAACAGCACCAGAGCACTGATTTTGTAAAACGATAAATCAAAGCTCATCTTACATGTGTCCGGGTGGTGTTTTCCTTTTTATATGACATATTAGAGAGAAAGGGGTTCATGCCAGGTGACAGCTTGACAAACTTGGGCTGTCTGATAATATTTTGGTAATGGACAAACTTTTTCTTTTTCTTTAATCACCCACTATCACCTACAACAATTGTGTACTGTTTAAATTTATAGAAGCACAGCTTTTGGAAGAGATAAAGCAAAATTCCTTTGGGAGCCCCTAGTTACATTTATCTTTTTTAGGTATTTATCAACTGCTTTTCCAAAGTTCAAAGTGGTATATGGACTATAAAAACCACTGTAAAGAGGAATAAATACAGTGGAAATAAAAAGCTGATGGCATAATACAAAGAAGTAACAGAACAAAATCAAGCAAACAACATGCTGCGGGGGGGGGGGGGGGGGACAAAGTTTTACAACTTCTTCTAAATTCCAACAGTGGTGTAGATTTTAGTGTCCCTCAAGCAGAAAGTTATAGAGTTTAGAGGCTACTATAGTAAAGGTTTTGGGTCGCATCCAGAGGTTGTGCAAGCAGAAGCAGCCCACACAATTGGCCTTTCTCTTCCACTCTGCAGTCTTCCCTGCAGTTGGGACGCGGGTGGCGCTGTGGTCTAAACCACTGAGCCTCTTGGGCCTGCCAATCAGAAGGCTACCGGTTCTAATCCCTGTGACAGGGTGAGCTCTCATTGCTCTGTCCCAGCTCCTGCCAACCTAGCAGTTTGAAAGCCTGCCAGTGCTGCGGTAGGAAGGTAAATGGTGTTCCCATGCGCTCTGGTTTCCATCATGGTGTTCCGTTGTGCCAGAAGCAGTTTAGTCATGCTGGCCACACAACCCTGAAAGCTGCCTGTGGACAAACGCTGGCTCCCTCGGCCTGAAAGCGAGATGAGTGCCACACCCCATAATCACCTTTAACTGGACTTGACCATCCAGGGGTCCTTTACCTTTACCTTCCCTGCAGTCTACCCCTACAATCATTCCCCTGCACCATGGTCTGCTGAGCAGTGCATACAGAACTACAGCGCAAGGGAGGAATAATTCAGAACTGATGGGGGACTCTTGCTGCAGTGAGAGGGGAAGGAGTGAAAATAAAAATGGATGGATTGAGCTGCCTTCTGCTAATTTAACCATTGGAAGTAACTCTCTGGTCTCAGCTGCTACCATCCTTGCTTGTCCCCAAAACAGAACAGTGGCGTAGCGTGGGTTGTCAGCAAGGCAAGTAATTTGCGCCCCCTAACCCGTGGATTTGCGCCCCCTAACCCTAACCCCCAGATGTTGTGCCCGGTGCGGCCGCCCCCCCCCCCCGCACCCCCCACGCTATGCCACTGAAACAGAACATTGTCAGGTGCCCAAATCTAAACTGGTCTGCAGGCTCTTATAGGGATTTAGAGCATGTAATGTTTTTTACTCGCATCCCTTTAAGAGACTTCCAGCATTTATGGGCAGGGAACACCGTTCAGCACCAGAGAATGCAAAGGAAGTCCCAGGCTCAATCCCTGCTATTGCTAGTGGTTGTTTTGAAAAAGAGCAGGCAAGACATAGAATCATAGAATGGTAGAGGTGGACGGCACCGCAAGGTTCACCTAGTCCAACCTCCCACAATGCAGGAATCTCAACTAAAGTATCCATGGCAGATGGCCATCTGACCTCAACATGATGGGAAAGCTTTGTGACTGAGAACCTTGAGAGCCAACAGCAGACAAAATAACACACTGCTGAACTAGATGAACAAACAGCCTGACCTAGAATATAGCAAATTCCTACCTTCCTGTGGCTATTATTGTTGTTGTTATTATGCACTAAGAGACTGATCTCTTAGGATGAAAAGGTTATTTCCCCACCGAGGCCAGCCTGCCCTAAGCCAGCCCCCACGTACCTGCCTCCTTACTAACAGCCAATCCCCTGTACAACCGAAATGCGGTTTGAAAGAAGCAGGCCATTGCAGGGTGTCTGGTGCCCATGATAGTTTTTCTGGTTTACAAATGTGTCCAGGGGCTCAAAATGGTTGGTGACCCCTGCAGTAAAGGTTGTAACATGTTTAGGGTATGCCTGTCTTGAGTTAACCCTTGTTTTCCATCTGTGAACCCCCTCCCTTTGTCCTACAAATAAAGTAAGCACCCTGACCTATAAATAAAGTAATCTCAATTTTGAGGAATTTAGTGAAGCCCATGGTGTGCCGTCTTAATGGAGATGGCACCTTTCCCTTGACCCAGACTACTCTGTTATAATGCTTAAGGGTACTCAAAACCAATCTAGGATAATATTGCAAGGAAGGGTGGTGGCAGTAACCACAGCTAAGAAGAAATTGAGTATATGCGATTTATTTATTTCACAATGGAGAGCCTCTTAGGTCACAAGGGAAGTAGAAAGTGACTCTGTAGGGCTCCAGTTCTATGGCGATGCTTAAAAGGTAAAGGTAAAGGTACCCCTGCCCGTACAGGCCAGTCTTGACAGACTCTGGGGTTGTGCGCCCATCTCACTTAAGAGGCCAGGGGCCAGCGCTGTCCGGAGACACTTCCGGGTCACGTGGCCAGCGTGACATCGCTGCTCTGGCCAGAGCCAGAGCCAGAGCCGCACACGGAAACGCCGTTTACCTTCCCGCTGGTAAGCGGTCCCTATTTATCTACTTGCACCCAGAGGTGCTTTCGAACTGCTAGGTTGGCAGGCGCTGGGACCGAACGACGGGAGCGCACCCCGCCGCAGGGATTCGAACCGCCGACCTTTCGATCGGCAAGCCCTAGGCGCTGAGGCTTTTACCCACAGCGCCACCTGCGTCCCTCTTAGGTCACAAGGGAAGTAGAAAGTGACTCTGTAGGGCTCCAGTTCTATGGCGATGCTTACCTATAAGCAAAAAGGAGCTGGGTTGTGCCCTTGAAAAAAGATCAAACTTTGAGTTTTGTTGTTTCTACAGTTAAGTTTTTTTTAAAAAAAGATCTGTTGAAGATATGCACCTGCCACTTCCATGTTTATACTCTTATCAGGAGAGTTCTGGTAGTGAAGAGAACAGTTGTCAATTCAATGATGGATCACCAGCATGTTAGCATTATAGACCTGATTCCTTCTTTTCTCTCTTCCAAAAGAGGTATTCCCAGACATCCTCCTATTTTTAAACAACCAGCTGTTCTCCTAGCTAATTGTGTCCCTTTAAAACAAAGCTGCGGTCAACCCCTGATGTTTTTGAATACATGGTGAGCGGGCAACTTCAAAGACCCTGGAATTTTGGGATCTGTTTTATCTAACAGCAGAAGCCCAGGAAACATCTGAAACGCAAACGTTTCCGTATTTTGTGTGCTGCTGTGATAAGTAGGAATTTTTTAAGTGCTACATGATTGTATGCAAATCTTTCCCACTACATTTTCCACTTAGGGCAGGAGTCATCGATGTGGCACCCATGGGGGCACACATACCCACAGGGGCCCTCCCCTGTTACCCATAGTGCCTCCTCCCTATACAGTTGTACCTTGGTTCTCGAACACCTTGGTACTAGGACATTTTGGCTCCCAAACGCCGAAAGCCCAGAAGTGTTCCAGTTTTTGAATGTTTTTTTCAAACTGTTTTGGGAGTCGAATGGACACCTGGAACAGATTAAGTTTGAGAACCCAGGTTCCACTGTACTGAAGTCAGGACTGAAAGAAGCATTATACTGAGGACAATAGAATAAGCTGTGGTGCATGCTTGATTGTGATGTGTGTGTGTGTTGTGTGGTGCCCACAACATGTTTCTCCACTTCACAATGTGTCCAAGAGCCTTTGCCTTCCAGTGAACACAGACAAACATTTTACTGTGATGTAACATAAGGTCACCAGATTTTTTTTCAATGAATCCAGGGACATTTTTCAACTTCAATGGATTTTGTATGGGGACTGATTTGTAAATCCGGGGACTGTCCCCGGGAAACAGGGACGTCTGGTAACCTTATTGTAACATACTATGGAATACACACAACTACTTGCTAAGCTTATCTCTATCATTCTGCCAACCAACAATGAGAATCTGATTGCCCTACAGCACCCAAGAAGCAGCTCGGGGAGGTCAACATTGTCTTGAACAGTTTGGGTAACATTACACTCACTATACTCACAATCAGAGGCTATTTTTCTACCTTTTCTCTAGTACTTGATGTCAAAGGATGGGAACAGCCCTAGAGGAATACATACACTGCTGTACACACTACAGTTAGCCTGACTGGCCACCTAGGCTGTAGCTCAGGCTTAATTTCTGATTTTTCCCATGTGTGCAAGCTCAGCATGAGGCCTTTTCATGGTTTCTGGGCAGAAAAATCAACCTAGCAACCAGAAAAAGAAATCCCAGTTGTTTTCCACAATCAGTTTCCTATTAGTTAGTCTTTAATAGAGCAACCAGCTGAAAAGTTTTCCTTTGACTGTCCGACAGGAAGGGAAAATCTAAAGGTAAGTAGCAAGACTAGAAAGAAGGACCCTCAAGGAGGAGTTTAGAAAGAAAACACCCTCTGCCCTTTCCTAAAACTGTAGTGTGGACAAGTTTGTTTTTTATGCATACTGTTCTCTGCTCTCCCTAAACACTGGACTATGGTTGCATTATATTGTGCACTGGCTCTGTTCCTAAACCATCCCCCACTTTCTGTATTGCTGCTGTTGTGATACAAGATTAGCATAGTTTTTTGAGCAAAGAAGCTCCACACTAGTTTTTAATACAGTGCTACCTCTGGTTAAGAACTTAATTCGTTCTGGAGGTCCGTTCTTAACCTGAAACTGTTCTTAACCAGAGGCACCACTTTAGCTAATGGGGCCTCCTGCTGGCGCCGCGTGATTTCTGTTCTCATCCTGAAGCATACTTCTTAACCCAAGGTACTATTTCTGGGTTAGCGGAGTCTGTAACCTGAAGCGTCTGTAACCCAAGGTACCACTGTATCTTAGTAATAGCACAGAACATTTTGTTTGTTTTATAGCTTTTGGTAACCCCTTGTTCACTGTAGCCTTGAAGTCCCTTTTAAAAAAATGAACATGACCTTTATATAGCCCATTCTGGAGGGTGAGGTTCACGGCCTCTCCCTTCCATTGGCTTTCCAGTTCACAACCTCTCCACCAGTGAACTGAGGGCCAGGATTGTGGCTGGTGCTATGTGCCTCCACCTTCAATGCTCCACCTAGAAATGTAGCTGTGCCACCAAGCACAGCTCTCCAGTGATAGAGCATGAGACTCTTAAACTTAAGGCCATGAGTTCGAGCCCCACATAGGGCAAAAGGTTCCTGCAGGATCCCTTCCAGCTTTACAATTCTGTGATTAGAAAGAAGGCTGGATTTGCAAACCAAATTCAGATTGTGGGGATGAGGGCAGAACTTGTCAGCCTTAAATGTGGTTAGCCTATTTTTGCTGGCGTCACACAAAGCAAGGTGTAACAACTGAAGGGAAAGGGAATTTCTTATTGCAAAGTATTGGAAGACACCAGATCTACCCACTCTGGAAGAATGGCAGATGAAGATGACAGACTATATGGGACTGGCAGAGATGACTGGCAGAATCCGAGACCAGGACAAAGAGACAGTGGAAGAAGATTGGAAGAAGTTTAAAGACTATCATGATAAATATTATAAAATTAATTAAGTTTAAAAAGATATGGGTTTAAAAATTAGTGGTTTGCAGGGGCGTTGACTAAGGAAAAAGAATAGAATTATTAAAAACTATGGGAAATATGGGAATGGATTTGCTGACAAGATAAATGAGATTAGAATACAGAAGGGGGAGGTGTGAGGAGGTCGGTGAAAGTAGGTTTTGAAAATAAGGTTTGAATTTATACTTGTTTTGTTTGTGTTTTGTTTGTTGGTTTTTGTATGTTTTTATTGTTGTTTGTATTTGTGTTCATATGTGTTAATTTGAAACTTAATAAATATTATTATAAAAAAAGAAGAAGAAGGGAAAGGGAATTTCCTGCTGAGAATGACATGGGTGCAAGTTCCAAACCATGGCATGCAAGGAGCAAGCATTATGTCTGCTGCACCAAGAAATAAGGTATTTTAACTGCACGTGTAAATGTTTTAATGTTTTAATCAGCCCATCTGTGTACAAAACTCAGAATTGTGGTTTTGCTGTGAAGATTTTCTATACAGTTTGGTCAGTATATGCAGCAAGCTCCTTTTCTTGCATGTGAGGGGGAGCAATTGGGAGGATGTCTTCCTTGTGTCTTGTATCTTCCAAGCTATGAAATGGTTATAGACCAGGGTGAGGGGAGCCTCAGACCTGGCAGCTGAATAACCATCTTATTACAACTGAGCTCAGAATGTCTTCTGCCTTAAGTTTCTCAGTTCTCAGCTGGTTTTCCTCAGAACTGCTTCCTATCACTGGCTGCAGTAAACTGGAGATATTAAAAAATGTGGTTTTTATGCTGAGGTCCATCCACCTGCGTGTATTATTTTTTTGCACTGGTTCAGATATTGTTATGAAGTGGATATTTCAAAGGGTTTTATACAGTATTTATACATGGAGGCGCAGGTCAATTCTGTGTCCAGGGCAGCTGTTTACCAGCTCCATCTGGTACGCAGGCTGAGACCCTACCTGCCCATGGACTGTCTTGCCAGAGTGGTACATGCTTTGGTTATCTCCCGCTTGGACTACTGCAATGTGCTCTACGTGGGGCTACATTTGAAGGTGACCCGGAAACTGCAATTAATCCAGAATACGGCAGCTAGGCTGGTGACTGGGAGCAGCTGCCAAGACCACATAACACCGGTCTTAAATGATCTACATTGGCTCCCAGTACATTTCCGGGCACAATTCAAAGTGTTGGTGCTGACCTTTAAAGCCCTAAATGGCCTTGGTCCTGTATACCTGAAGGAGCGTCTCCACCCCCATCGTTCAACCCGGACATTGAGATCCAGCGCCAAGGGCCTTCTGGTGGCCCCCTCAATGCGAGAAGCGAAGTTACAGGGAACCAGGCAGAGGGCCTTCTCGGTAGTGGCACCCACCCTGTGGAACGCCCTCCCACCAGATGTCAAAGAGAAAAACAACTACCGGACTTTTATAAGACATCTGAAGGCAGCCCTGTTTAGGGAAGCTTTTGATGTTTGATGGACTATTGTATTTTAATATTTTGTTGGAAGCTGCCCGGAGTGGGCGGGGTATTATTATTATTATTATTATGGAATGCTATTAACCGTATATACTTGAGTATAAGCCGATTTTTTCAGCACATTTTTTATGCTGAAAAGCCCCCCCCCCCCCCCGGCTTATACTCGAGTGAGGTGGGTAGCAGAGGAACGAGCAGCCCGAAAGGAGGCCTTTTGAGCTGCCTGTTCTTCCTCTACCGCTGCGGCCACCACCAGGTTTGTGGTGTGCTGAACCAGCTTATACTTGAGTCAATAAGTTTTCACAGTTTTTTGTGGTAAAATTAGGTGCCTCGTTTTATATTCGGGTTGGCTTATACTCCAGCATATACGGTATATACGTTTGTAAACTGCTTGGTGGAAAATATACTTGAATGATAAATCCATTAAATAAATAAATTCACCCACTTTGGTTTCTACTATCGTAATATTGCTGGCTTGGATCCAGATTTAATTTTAACTGCAAATACAGTCTTCCACACCAGTTTGCTTTGCTGTGGACTTGCCACCAGATTCAATAAACTGCAGTCAATCGTTCATTAATCAAAAATTAAATTTGCACATGGATTAAAAACAATAGTTCTATAAGCAAGAAGGCTGGTTTTTAAAGCAAAATGTATGCTGTTTTTTCTTTCGTTTGTTTCTAGATAGTACATGCATGTGAAACAGTAGATATCCTCTCCCAAGTATGTGAGAATGACAGGGACTTGCCTCTTTAAGATAGTGCTTGCCATCTGTAGCTTTAAGATGCACTTGTATCAAACATGGTATTTTTTAAAAAATAAAAATCTGATGTCCAAGTAATCAGGAGCACTTTTTAGGCAACTAAAAAGCTTTTGAAACAATTAATTTAACCAATTATTTGCTGAACTTTGCAACTGTGCTTTGCTACTCTCTTCTCATTCAAAGCTCACCTCTCTTGTGTTTTCCCCTTTCTCCACCCAGGTTGAGCCTCTTTCTCCCTGCCACCCCCTCCCCGCCAATGCCACCCCTCCCTTTCCCGTTTCAGAGGATTCCCAGGTGTAGGGAGTGGCAAATGTTTGGCTTTCCATACAGAAAAACAAGCCTTTGGTAACGTCATTATCACCCGAGGCCAGACTCTCAAAACAAAGCCTGTGTCGAAGGAAATGTCTGCTTAAAGACTTTGGTCTGGCTCCTGACTCTGGGTTCTAGCATAGCAGATTATATACGGTTTAAGAGACGGTTAACAAGTCTGGAGGTTTAATCTGGTCCTGTTGGCTGCGCATGCCAAGAAATCTTTCCCTCCCCTGCAGTTCTCTACCTCTTCGCCATGTGTTTTTCATGATAAATGGCCAGTTTTCGTTTTATAATCAGGAGATAGCTGAAGTTCCCCAGAAGCTCTCCTAATTTATTATGTTTGTTAAAAGCTTAAGATCTTTCCAAACTGCTCATATTGCATAGACTTTCACTCCCTCCTCGCTCTTTTTTGCCAACCTAGTCTCCCCTCTGCCCAACCAATCCATCTAGTCAAAAAGTGGAACACCTCAGGCATATATTTTTTTACAGACTTCTTCAAGTATCTGACAAAGCTGCTCCGCTTCATCAGATAATTCGCACGACTATATTTAAATAGCAAAGAAGTTGTTCCAAGCTGATTTTCCCCCCAGCAGACTTGTATTGTGATACAGTGGTACCTTAGGTTAAGTACTTAATTCGTTCCTGAGGTCCGTACTTAACCTGAAACTGTTCTTAACCTGAAGCACCACTTTAGCTAATGGGGCCTCCTGCCGCCAGAGCACGATTTCTGTTCTCATCCTGAAGCAAAGTACTTAACCCGAGGTAATATTTCTGGGTTACCGGAGTCTGTAACCTGAAGCGTATGTAACCTGAAGTGTATGTAACCTGAGGTACCACTGTACACTGTTTTACTCACAAGTAAACCCCACAGCTTATCTTCCAGCAAGTGTATTTACAGTCACAGAATACATGAATATATGAATCTAAATAAATAATAATAATAATATTTTATCTCACCTCTTCCCCAGAATCAGTATTCAAGGAGGTTTCCAAAAATTAAAACACGGATAAAACCCAGAAAGGTAGAAATCTATAGTTTAAAAGATAATAGTTTAAAAGTATTTGAACTACAATAGAATCAAAACAATATAAAAAATAACCCTATTAAAATACACATAGTAAAAACAGCACAGCACTATTAAAAGCCCTTTCCTTAAAAAGAGTTCCCCCAAACCTGTTGGAATAAAATGGTCTTTACCTGCTGGTGGAAGAAGAACAAGAAGGAAGTGTATCTAGGAAGGGAGTTCCAAAGTCTGGGGGCAGCCACTGAAAAGGCCCTGTCCTGCATCTCCACCAAATGTTCCTGTGACGGGACTGAGAGAAGGGCCTCTCAGACCACTGGCCCATTTTGGTCAGTGCTAATTTCCACTGAACCTGGAAACTGATGCACGTGAAACATATGCTCTACCCTTGAGCAATTGCTTCTCCCTGGCTTAGTGAATTGATCTTAATGTCATGACTCAACTCGTTTAAGTCACTCTGAAAGGGCTTCTGGGATCTGTAGAGCGGTGGCCTAGATGTGCATTGGAACATTCTCAAGAGACCAATCTGGGAAGGCAAACTCTACTGCATATAGTATGTTTGTGAACTTCATCATATTAATATACTACTTCATACATCCTAGCCCTTAAGTGGGACAAATAGCATGTTTGATGGATTTAGTCTACTAAGTCTTAAACCCAGTTCCCTCAAAATTGAGGAAAGTGGCCCATAATCCAATTACGTACAGCAAAAGATGTAGCATGAAAGACATTGCTGTACAGTGGTTAGACTGCCAGACCAGGGATGCAGACACTCAGGGTCAAATTCCCATTCAGGCATGAAGTTCACAGAGTGACCTTGGGCAGGTAACTGTTATTTTATGTATTTATTTGGCACATTTCTTGCCTGGCCTTTAGATAACATGGAGTACGGGTAATCATGTATGTCACCTTGAACAAAAAGTACAATAAATAATGACTCCATGTAACATAACGCATTGCATGCGAAAGTGTGTCCTATCAAATGTCCATTGACAGAACCATCAAGCAGCTGCAGACATGGATAAGAATTGAAATATATTGTCAGATTTTACGAAAACGGGACAAATGCTCTCTGCCTTCTACAATGATTTATGGATGTCTGGAAGCTGGGAATCTCTTTGAGCATGGAATGGCAAGTGAGAAGAACTCGCTCCACATTTTCACTAACTTCATATTGCGTGGGAAGGGGACTTTTAAGCAGGGCCTCTCCTGCTGTTCTGAACAGGTGCTCCCTAAAATGTGCCAAGATTTTTTAGTGATGCATTTTCTGGTGAGGACCTGTTCCCCTTCCAAGAACACTGCATACCTTGGAAGAATAACACCCCATCCTTTAAGCAGCTTTTTTGTCTCCTGGCCTGAGGCAGATATTATTCTGCCCATCCATCCATCGATCTTACCTTCCACTTTTCATCCTGACCCATTTCAAATTAAAACAGACCATAGCACAGAAACACACACATCGCAGATGAACGAATGCAGAGGGACAACTACTAAGCACTGGCAAGGTAACGTTTGCTCTGGCAACATGTACAAGCACATGTAGAGCATTATGCTAAGTGGGCCAAAGCAGGAGGGCTCGCCAGGGCATCTATTGGTTGTGGGGGGACCCAATAAGCCCAGGGGATTGCTTGTTTCACACATACACACATGCTGTGAGGTCACAGAAGTGGCTTTTATGCTACTGTGTGCATCTGTGTTGGAGCCCCAGCTCCACTGGTTTATGTACTTGCCATTTCCCAGCTACGAACAAATGCTCCCTTCCCTCCTCAACACCAAACTGTGGCGCTGTATTCATATGGAAACACTTCCTCAGAGATCGGACGCCTTAGAGGCCAGCTGCATTTTTTAAAAAACCAGCAAGTGTGATTCCAGCAAGATAACTAGTCTGTGAAGCAAAATTTGCTTCCAGTAAGCCTGGCAAGAGCCAGCAAGATCATATAGCAGCCAGCTTGTAACAAACATTTCACAACCATCCTTTCTTTCTTTCTAGTTCTAACTTATTCATTCAAAGCCCTTGGATTATTATTTTTATTTCTTGTACTGTGCTTCTCTTCAGTCAAAATAGCTCCCTGACCTAGTACTTTCCATCCCCATATTTAAATTAACACTCCAGACTAGGCTGAGTTATGTCTGCACCATATATCCTCTCATTATATTTTTATATCATTGCCGGAGATGACACAAGGCATTTTTCTGCCTGAGGCAAAGGACAAGATGGCGCCTCCCATTCCATGCACAAACACCAACTGGCCTGGCTTGGACTAGAATCTTCCACTGGACCTGAAGGCATCAGGCTAAGCCATGTGGTCAACATTTGCCACACTCAGTGTGCAGCAGCAGTGAAAAAGGCAATTCCATGCTAGGGATTGTTAGGAAAGGAGACAAAAATAAAACTGCTGATCTCATAAGGCTGTTATACGAATCTTTGGTGTCACTGCATTTGGAATACTGTGTACGGTTCTGCCCCCCTCATCTCAAAAAAAGAAGAAAGAAGAAAAGATAATGTGGAGTTGGGGAATGTTCAGAAAGGGCAGCCAAAATGATCAAGGGGATGAAACAATTTACTTTTTTTGGTGCTTTGACTGTATGCAACTTCTCTTTCTCCTAAAAGAGAAAGGTGGTCCTATGCCCAACTTTACAAGTGCAACTCTCTATTCTGGAGGGCTGTCAGAAGACATCCATTTGAAGGCATCCTCTATGGTGTATGGAGTGGGTGTGAGTTTTCTTTTTTCTCATGTTCACAGATACATTTACAGCAGCGTCGTGCACATGCCTACTCAGAAGTTTGTCCCACTGAGTTAAAAAAGGCTTACTACCTGATAAGCGGATAGAGGATTGCAACCTTACTTGATTATAACAGGGCTTGCCAATGTGAAATTGTGCACATTGCTGCGTAAAATTTCCACGTTTCTTTGTAATCAGGAATCTCTGGAAAAAATCTTTGGAGATCATTTTGTACCTGGAGCTCAAGTATACAATTTGTGCTAGCAACATTGGATTGTCCATGGTTCCAGGAACTTAAAGGAAGTTTAGATCTCCTCGATTACAGGGAGCCTTACGCTTCTCAGCGTATCTATAGAAGTTCAGCCTGAAAGCCACTGTTAATACAGCCATGCCATCAAAAGCTTCCTGTATGTAATTTCTGTGTGAGGCTCCTGTTAAAGATAAAGGAGTGGGACCAATAAAAAAAGTGACTACATCTACCAAGGACTGTTTGTTTGTTTGTGGCATTTACACTGCTGCCCTTTAGCCATTTTCTGACTTGCCCACTGCCCCACCAGCCCCAATGACCACCTGTCACTGATTACTACTTTAAGTAGGTGAGACAAGAGGAAGGGATTTATGATTACTGGAGTGTTTGGGTAAAGTAAGGAGCTTTGGGAGAGCCAGTGTGGTATAGTGGTTAAGAGCGGTAGACTAGTAATCTGGGGAACCGGGTTCACGTCTCTGCTCCTCCATATGCAGCTGCTGGGTGACCTTGGGCCAGTCACACTTCTCTGAAGTCTCTCAGCCCCACTCACCTCACAGAGTGTTTGTTGTGGGGGAGGAAGGGAAAGGAGAATGTTAGCCGCTTTGAGACTCCTTCGGGTAGTGATAAAGCGGGTATCAAATCCAAACTCTTCTTCTTCTTTGGGTTGTTTAAACAGGCCTTCTTGAAGTTGGTGTCCTCTAGGTATTTTGAAATACAACTCCCATCAGACAACATAGCCAATGGTTAGCAATGATGCAAGTTGTAGCCCAAAACATCTTGAGGACATCAAGTTGAGGAAGGCTGCCCTGGGCACTTCCTATCCACTTTCCAATACATCTTTTGCCCTTAATTCCCCCCCCCCCAGTTTTTCTCCTATCCTTTGACCCCACAGGCAATCAGTGACATGCACTACCTCTCTTCACGCCATTACTTAGAAAAAAACTGTTCAACATTCTACAACAATTCAAATACTTGATTCAGAAAAAAACCCATGTAAAAATATGAAGCATATAGACTTGAAAAAAAGAGGGGGAAAATGAACGCATTGCAGCATTATTTATTCTAAGTTGTGAATTTGAGTTTTCTTGGCACACGACCTGGGATTGCTTCCTGTAGAATTTTGGGATTTTTGGCACAGAATCTTGACTCTCTTGCTCATAAGTAATGGCTAACCCAAGAACAGTCTGTCTTCACATTTCCCCTTGATTCTCAGCATTCTGTTTTCAAAGCCAGAAGCAGGAACTCTACACTTTTTCTGTGGTTTTCATAATTTTCTAAATATATTCGGAAATGGCACTGCTTTCTCTTTCTTGATTTGTAGTTCTTCCATTCTCTCAGAACCCCACCCCCCAAAGAAATTTCAGAAATCAGTCAGATGCCATCACCAGAAGGATACTGAATTAGAAATGGATATGTATAATATATCTCTATATGTTTACTATTTTTAACCAAGAGGAAAAGACTGGTGAGCAATCTGACCATGTTTTCTGGAAGGTATTTTGAAGAAGAAGAAGAAGAAGAGGAGGAGGAGTTTGGATTTGATATCCCACCTTTCACTCCCCTACAGGAGTCTCAAAGCGGCTAACATTCTCCTTTCCCTTCCTCCCGCACAACAAACACTCTGTGAGGTGAGTGGGGCTGAGAGACTTCAGAGAAGTGTGACTGGCCCAAGGTAAAAACCCATTATCCAGCAGGAATGAGCCATACATATGCAGATGCCCTGGATGTATTGGGCCCTACTCTGTGTCGGGCACAGAGAGACATCTTGGATCAATTCCATGCAAGCCCCCACTCAAATAGTTGGCCCAGCTTCCACAGCACCAACCAGCTGTTAGAAGCAGTAAGTGGGGACTCAATCCAACTTTCTCTATGTGCTCCATTTTCCCGAACAGGTGATCAACCAGCCTGCTATCCAGCCTGCTTTTACATGCAGGAACCTGTGGGTTGGGGCCAATATTGCTTTTAAGTAAGTGCCGTGCATCACCAGCCTACCCCCTTTGGGATTCAGACAGCACTTTACAACTTGTACACACATTTTTGTTAATTACAACAGCCATCCTACAACTTTCGTTCCAGTCATTCAACAGTGAAACTCAGACAAGCACCTTAAGGGGGGAAGTGTCTGCCAGACAGCAGGCCTTTCCAAAAATAAGATTTGTACCATTACCGTTTGTTGTTGTAGCAAACAAGCGATGATCTATATACTGTTCATCTCGTTCCAAGCTGTTTTGCTACCAAGAGAAAATGATTTTCAAACATCCAACCGCACTAGGCTCACAGTGGCCTGGGCTTGAGCCAGCACATTCAAGAGAGGTACACCTTGGTCGAAAGCTCTGTAGTGTTGACAAGGTAAGGCTGCCAGGACCAAAGAGTTCAAATTCGTCTTGGCATCATGTGCTCGCTAGATATTTCACAGATGTATTGGGGAATGGGAAGCTGCTGAAGACGAATCTGTTTCTCTGGAAGTACATAAGCAACATATCTTCTGGGGAGTGCAGGCTGTCCAAAGGCAACCTGAGATCCAAACTGGAAGAAAAGAGGTGGCGATGCCAAGTATTTTCCAGTAAAGCAGATGAAAACGAATAAAGGAAAAATGCAAAAATGTCAGGGAGGGAGGCACACTCCCCCCCCCTTTTGTGTGAAAGAAACCAATAAAAGTCTACAGCACAATCCCAGAAAGTGAAGAAAAGAAATCAAAAAATTGTGTCCCGTTGACTGGAAATGGGTAGCTACATTTATGGGAGGAGGTCTTATTAGTCAGCATGGCTGCAGGGTTTGGCTAGACCATAGGTAAGCTGGCTCTTGACTTAAGACAAGAATCAGCTGGAGGGGGCCCCCTTTTTTGTTGACACTTTCAAGTCTGCTCAGTGAGTCATCGGCTGCCTCACAGGCACTTTAGAGTGGATTAATGCTTGACTTCCAGCTAACACATTAGACCTCTTAAAAAAAGAAGTTGTCAATAAACAATAAAGCTCCATTTCTATTACTTACATAAATTACTTGGTAGCCACCTGGATTAAATTTAATGGAAAGAAGTCCTATTGACTTAATTAATTAATTAATTAATTAGGAAAAGGAGGAGCAGAGATACACAAAGAGTGGTTTTATTTTGCAGCGTAGTTCCCCCCCCCTTTGGAAAAACCCTTAATATCATATTTACATGTTGTTTACTGCACTGTACTGTAAGATGACACTAACAATATTTATAACCCCACCCTGAAAATCAAGTTATGTTCAGTGGCTTATAATCACACCACCCCTTTAAAAACAGAATGACAGATCAGTGACAAAAATCAGAATTTGCAAACTATGATGAAATTGTTCTCTTGCCTTTATCCCCAAGAACAACTGTTCTGTAACTGAAATAACATTTGGCTTTTTGTATTTTGAACATGTGAACTCTTTAGACTTCTGAATCAAACACTTTCCTATGAACACTCTTCACTCAGCTGATCAGCTTATTTTTTTGGATTTTAAAAATTAGCAAATAATTTATGAAATTTAAAGAGACGTGTTATTTACAGCTGAGCTTTTTGGAGGATACACACACACCTAATGGCAGGATCACAGAATACTCTTTCAAATGTATGCAAGTAACTACACATGCATAGAAAAGGACATGTGTATATGAACCAGTCTATTATGGATATAGGGACGCAGGTGGCGCTGTGGGTTAAAGCCTCAGCGCCTAGGGCTTGCCGATCGAAAGGTCGGCGGTTCGAATCCCTGCGGTGGGGTGCGCTCCCGCTGCTCGGTCCCAGCGCCTGCCAACCTAGCAGTTCGAAAGCACCTCCGGATGCAAGTAGATAAATAGGGACCGCTTACCAGCGGGAAGGTAAACGGCGTTTCCGGGTGCGGCTCTGGCTCGCCAGAGCAGCGATGTCACGCTGGCCACGTGACCCGGAAGTGTCTCCGGACAGCGCTGGCCCCTGGCCTCTTAAGTGAGATGGGCGCACAACCCCAGAGTCTGTCAAGACTGGCCCGTACGGGCAGGGGTACCTTTACCTTTACCTTTATTATGGATATGGCTGGCATCAGTTTTGTATTATTCCAGCAACAATTATACCAGCTGCTTGCAAGGGGGGAGGGAAGTATTGTGTGAATCGGCAGTCAGTGCTGATATGTCCCTAAGAATAAATGTCCATAGATTAAGTGTGCTGGCAATATTCTTCTGCTCACATTACTTCCCCTTTCCCCTGGGTTGAAATTGCAAACTCAACCAGTGCAACTGGCACTAAACCAAGCATATTATGTAAAATAGCAACTAGAAGGGATAATACTGTGGGGATATAGGATTCCTTTCAGGATAAGAGTAAGCCCAAAGCAATCTAAAGTTATATGCAACATCACTACAACTTTTATTTCTTTCCACGCCTTTAACCAATTTTTTAGAGATTCTCTAGAGACACAGCTTTTCAGGCAGCATGAAAATGAGAGGTCAAATAAACTCAACTGTTAATCTTCATATTCTTTAATCAAAGAATCAAGGTCATCTGACTTGCAGACCAGAATTGATGTAAACCAAAATGGACATGAAGCCTATTGCAGCGATTGTTACAGAAGAAATGCAAGTTTAACTCATTGAAGCAGCCTTGGGACTACTCCAGCGGTGGGAGCAGATGCAAGACACTGAAAAGGCTGATATGTAACACAAAACCATGGTTTTAGCCATCAGACTCACACAGTCCATATCCTGCACAGTCGTGTGGACAGCTTTGGTAGAGTTTAGTTTTATTTTTTAAAGAATCCTGGCTTAACATTACACTCAAACCAGGGATTGTAGTACAAAACAAGCTCCGGTTGGTTTAACAACCCAGCTGGGATTCTTTAACACAGAAACAAAATCCTGCCAAAGAGCTTTGCCCAGCCATGCAGGAGGGAGGCGTGTGAACTCAAAGCTCTGCTCACACTCATTCAGTCTTGTCATGTAGTGCTAAATGACAGACTGTTCATATTTATTTAGTTAAAAATATATACAGTCATACCTCTGCTTACATATCCCTCTGGATACGTAAACTTCGGGTTGCGAACGCAGCAAACCCGGAAGTGTATACTTCCGTGTTTTGCCACATGCGCAAGCGGAGAAGCACTCAATCACGCTGCATGCATGCACAGAAGGGTGCCTCCAGTTACAAAGTTTTCGGGATGCGGCGGGGCCTCCAGAACGGATCCCATTCGTAACCAGAGGTACCACTGTATACCACTTCAAATGATAACAGTCTCTAAGCCATTTTCATAAACATAATAAAGAATGCATTCAAATTACCAAAAACTAGATAAAAGTGAGACGTATCTTAAATAAAAATAAAGGCAGCCCCCACCCCCCAAGCCTGGGTAGCCCTAAGTCTTTGAGAGCTGCTTAAAGGTCATCACTCCCTCTGCCTCACGTATTACAGGGCATTCCAGAGGGGGCGTGTTACCACCAGGAAGCCCCACTTCCATGGCATCACTGAGGGTGGAGTTGAACATAGCACTAAGTGGGGTATGCATGCCTCCCTTTCCTCGCCCAGTTGCTCCATAAACCTTTTCTGGGTGTTCATCCAATCCCTTAGAGCTGAGAGATGGGAAGGCAAAGTCCCATTGTGTGAGAAGACCTCATTCTGTGCATGCAACAACTTAGATGAATCCTGCCCTAAGAACAATTTGCTGGTTTTGGAACAATCAACAAGGTCTCATCCGAAGATCTTAAAAGATTAGATTGGTATGTACTAGGGGAGGCAGTTTGCTAGATCTCCTGGTCCCACGTTATTTAGGCTGCAAACGTCAACGACAAAACCCTGAACTTGGCTTATTTCCAGCCTAGTGAAGGCTGCTGTAGAAAAGAAATATTGCATGTGTACAGTCCCATAACTCAGGTTTGAGGCTTGTCACAAACACACAAAAAGCCCTTTTGGTTCTGGTCAAAGGTCTATCTAGCCCAGTAGCCTGCCTGCACAGTGGCTGAACAGAGTGCAACAACTCTTCCCAATTGCAATTGCCAGCCACTGGTATACAGAAACATCATACAGAGTAGGTAGACCAGAACCATTGTAACTCGTAGCCACTGATATTTGCTCAATCCTCTTTTAAAGCCTTCCAAGCTGGCAGCCTTGCATCTAGCAGGACACTAAAAGGAGGAGAGCATGTTATGGTGTAGGCGCCAAGTTCTCATTTAATGCTGCACTAGAGCTGAGGATGGTTTCTGTGGAGTTATGTTTATTATTATTTATCACTAAGATTTATATCACACCTTTCCAATAAAATATCCAAAGGCAAAGCAGCATATAGTAGACATAATAAAACAAGACAGACAGTATCAAACAACATCAAGGAAATCAGGTTTCTTGTTGTCAACTTCAGCCTTTGTCAATGTTACTTGTCCCAGCACTATAAAGTCATAAACTCCTTTTTAAACACTGGCTTCCCAGAAGACATTACCCAAGTTGAGTAAGCTCCCTTCATGTATTATTTTGTGCTAGCGACTATGTTCAGTGTGTGCGAGGCTAGAATTTATGACCTTCCAAAAGTATTTATTTTATTATGTTTATAATCTGTCATTTCTCCAGGGAACTTGTGGCAACATACATGGTTCTTTTATCCTCACAGCAAAAAAAAACTTACGACAAAAGTTTGGGCTGAGAGATAGGGATTGCCTCACGGTTATCCAGTGAGGGGGGATCTGCATCTGGGTCTCCCCAGTCCTAGTCCAACCGTTTAACCACTCTGTCTTCCCACTTGCCGTTGATTTTGTTTTAATGAAGGCAACTTTATAAGCTGTCACCTTTATGCAAGAACAAACACCACGGTGCTTCTGCAGAAGCACAACTGGACACCTTCCTCTGCCCCAGCTGCAACAAAGCATGCCTCTCCTGCATTGGTCTCTACATCCACAGCAGGCGCTGCAACCTGCTAGCAGTTTGACCTCGCCCTCAAAGGTGCACTCCTCCATTGTCTCCCGAGACAGATGGATGCCAACCAGCCAATCAACATAAGAAGCTCTCTTATACCAGGTTAGACTACTGGCCCATCTAGCTTAGTAGCGTAGGCATTGAGAGGCAGCAGCTGCCCAGGGTTTCAGACTAGGGACATTCCCAGCCCAACCTCGATATGCTGGGGACAGAACCTGGGACCTTCTCCATGCAATGTAGATGCTGCACTACAGAGCTATGGCCCTTCCCCATGGTTTGCTTCAGATGAGCTTTAATAATTGCAGCTGGCAAGTAGACATCCCCGTGATCGTATCACTTTTCCATTACTGTCAAACAGGCAGTGTGAAATGTCATTGTTTCCCTCCACCCCTACCACAGATTCAATTTATGACCATATCTTTTGTTTCTACCAATCACAAAAGAGCCATGGACTTTGGGGTTTGTGGACAGCACCTAATGTATTTTATAGATGAGCTTTGCTACGATATGCAGCAACTTCATCACATAATTAATTTACATATAAGTTACACATTGTCAAGTTCGTCTGACTTAATATTGGTTCAAGCTTAATTACAAATGTAGAGGCTGTTGAATTTTGTTGGCGTTTTGTTTGTGTGTTTTTTGACAACCAACCAATCAGGATTCAGAAAATCCAGATGGCAACTACATAGCATACTATTAGCAGCCCGGCTGCATCCCAAGACAGTCCCTGCTAGATATTTCTTTTACCTCGTTATAAAAGAAGTGAAAACAGACAGGAATTCTTGGTTTTCAAACCACAGTACGTGATTCTTCTAATGGCCAGGTCAAAAAAATTCAACAATAATGCATCAACATACCAAAAGGATCACATGGCATTTGTGAGGTTAGATCAAGTATTAAGTGAACAGAGGGAGCTTATTTACAATCTGTTAGACTAGGCTCCCATGGCCCTGTCACTGTTCACTGGAGATGGGCCTGAACCAAAACCTCAGGCCTATTCTGAACTGTGTGTGAATTCAGATCCTCATCATGCAAAACAAGACGGTTGGCAAGGGTACTTTCACATCTCCAGGTGCACAGAGTACGCTGCAAGGAAGGAGGAATAATCTTGTGGTTTTGGCTGATGCCTGGGAGCCAGGAGACTCGGGATTATTCTTCGCTCTACCCTAGCCCCTGTGAATTTTAGGCACTCAGATACTTCAGGACGAAAAACACACATAATGAGAGTAAAGAAGCGAAAATACTCAGCAAGTGAACCTTGTTTTAATAATAAAAGCAGGGGAGGAACTGAGTTATATTTAACTATAATAGCATATACATATTGTATCTTTGGCACATCCCAAGGACTAAAATTAGTGAAACATGGTACTATATCTTGATATGCATTTGTTTGTAGTAACTTCTATAAATATTGTTGCCACTTCCATGGGGAGAAGTGTTGTCAATTTATCACTGCTGGCTAGAATTATTTTCTCAGCTGTGGAGCAGGTTAATTGTGGACACTAATAGAGAGGAATGCAGGGTAAACATTCCTTATACCATTAATGTATGTCATTATTTTAGCAGCTGTATGTTACCTTATTTACTGTCACACTAAGGTCATGCTCATTACTTTAAAGGTAGAGCAGCAAGTAAGTGAACACATTTGCACGGTGCAAATTCGACAGGCAAACTTTTAGCTGTTAGGATTCCACTGACGAAGAGAGGCTAATGAAAAGTCAATGAGAACTAAAGGCTTAATAGTTCACAGCCTGTGCCTTCTTAAATTCAAAACGACTTTTAAAATTACATCTGCCAATATTTAAGTTTATTTGATAAATTAAAGCTGCAGTTCTATCCATACTTATCTGTAAGTCTTACTGAACTCAACAGGACTTACTTTTGAAAGACATGCATAGGACCACACGCTAATTAATTACATTATTGTGCACCGCTTTATATTTCAACAGAAATCTGCAAGTGATTTACATATACCAACAAAAATCCGTTTTAAAAAACACAATGGAGTGGGAGTGGTGACAACCCCACATTAAACACTAAGCAATACTATTGCTGCTAATTATTATTTTCACATTTTAAGCAAGATAAGTAGGCAACAACAAATATCTCAAAACAATGGGGAGAAGTAGAGATGTAAAAAAAAAGGAAAGCTTTAATACCATATCAGAAACGTTACACCGATTGTTGGGATGAAGCTGAACGGCCTACCTATCACAGCACTGTCTCATGAACTGGCAGGACAACAGCGAGGAGGAGGAAGATTCTGGTGAGGGGTGCAGCCAGGACTGAGACAGACTGGGGCAAACTGGGGGTGGGGAAGGAGAGGTTGGTGTAGGAAGTACTCACAGGGTGATGGAGGAGATGGGGTCAGTGCACAGGAACCAGAGCAGCAGGACTCATCACCAGATCCAGAGAGGACCCCATTTCCTGAACACGGTAGGCTCTGGGGTGTAGGGGGCAGCGGGTGGGGAGCACCAAGAGGCCAAGGCAGGCAAGGGCCCCACAGCCTAGCTCACTAGCTGGCTAGGTGGGGCTTGCTAGCTCCAGGAGGAAGTGTGTGATTCCTCAGCTGGAGTAGGCTTGGAACATGTGAAGGCCATATGCCTCATCAAGCCCAGATGCTGCAATCAACATGCAAAGTATAAAAGGGCAGCAAAGCTGAGGTGCTGTGTCTGCTCAACTGCCCATGTCATAGATGTCAACTTTTCCCTTTTCTTGCAAGGAATCCTATTCAGAATAAGGGAATTTGACAGTTATGGCCCATGTTGATGGACCTCAGCTTGGATGTTCTGGAGGACTTGGACATGTGGATACGTGGACTGCGGACTTTCACACTTTATGTGCATTGCTGCCTTCACACAACAGCTGATACTGTCTATTTTTAACTGATATTTCTTTTAAGGAGTGATTTATATGAACTAGGTATATGCATTCAACTTGGGGTGGGGGGGTGTGCTATACCAGCTGTTGTGTGAAGGCAGCAATGCACATAAAACATGAAAGGCAAAAAAATGCCCCTTGACATCCAGGAGACACTGCCTGGAAAGCCAAAGCATAGGGGAGCTATATATGTACACACAGTTTTCTTGATATATTGTAAGGTAGTACTATATTAGAAAGGAAACACTAACTGTTAAGGTGGGTTATCTAATAGATTCTCCCTCCCCGTATTATAGATGTGAATCTGATGTTAGTGGCCTCCTTGGGGTCATACAGAGCATCCACTCTGTTTGCATTTTAATGTGAAGCTACTTCATTTGCATTTCCCAAATGAATACACAAACAGAAAAAAGCAATCAGTTAAAACTTTGCTTTTCTGCACATTTTGCAATACAGTGCTCCAACCAAAACAATGCTTATATTAGGGTCCATTACACTAGGCAAGATTACATACAAAACTGTGTATAGTAGATGAAATGCACATAAAAATATGTACGCATTTTCATGCGGACATTTAAAAAGCAATCATAAACTAATGTGGAAATGGGAAGAACAGCAATGGGAGAAATGAGAAACTCGAAGAAACTGAAATTGACAGATTTTATGCAGGTAAAAATTCAGAATCCATTGATTCTGATTGATTGATTTTTCAGGAAAGCTCCTCAGCTAAAGACCAGATTCCTGCTTGGTTGTCTTATCTTTTTGCAAGATCTACTGGAACTATTATTCCAGCATAAATGTTCTTTGTACAGATTTTTTCATGATTAAACTTTTCATCATTTAATACTACTTTTATTGAGATAATGACAGTGTAAATAGCTACAGGCAGTGACCATTTTATGTGCGTCTCATTGACACATGAATGTGCACACATTGCCATGGACCTGAAAGTGGTTGGGAAAGGGGGCGTAACGGGCTGGCATGGACTTATGTGCATTCCACTGATGCATGTGAGGGCCAGGAATGCAACCCCTGCTTAAACAGGGAGTTGCCTGTAGTGCAATCTCACTATATCCTCTAAAATAAAATGAGTGGCTGGGCTCTTGTGCATTTCAACGGGGTTTCTACAAGAAACAGCCCTGAACTTACGAGATCAGTGAACTTTTTACAAACGAAACACACTTCTAAATGTTAATATTGATGGAAACATTCATATTAACGTGTTCTACAGAGCATTTATTTCCATTTTGGTTAGCGTAAGTTATATAAATCACAAACAGTTCTTTCTGCATCAAAGTTGCCTGCATGAATGTGGTAAGTATCAATGCTGTACTTTTAGTATAAAATCAGATATATGGTGGGTTAGCTGTGTCAACCATTGCTATTAACTAATATACAAACCTGGGTAATATAAATTATTTGGCATTATAAAAAGCAACTCTGTTAAGTACAAAAATCTGCTAACATCTATAACTTATAAAATGCAAGAAGCTCAGTATTACAACACGTATTTCTCTTTTACAGTATTTGCATATGTAAGCTGAGACACATGACACATTATACAGAGGATAAAGAATACTGAACACATTGAAGATGTTCAAAAAGGCTAGCACTTCCAGAAATATTAGCACAGGATATAAACATGGAAACAAACACAATGAGAATCTCAGAACTGATAGACAAAAGGAGTCACTGACAGTTGTAAAGAATTTGATGTCTGTCAGAAGCCTGTCAAAACAGCTCCTCTTGGATACAGATTGATCATGTTTATATTCTTACTGTCAAACTAGTATAGACAGTCATAGGTCTGAGGAAAAACCCAGTGCAGGCACGCACACGCACTCATGCACACACATACATCAGTGTGACAGGTGTCTATAAGGATCTTACACCACAACATCTTTCGTAAATAAAAAAAAGAGACAATGTTCATTTTTTAATGAATTTCCACAGATTCTTAGGAATGGGGTTCATTTCACCTGTATGATGAAGGCCAATGAAGAGCACAAAGAACTGTGTTGCTGTTTGTAGCTTAATGTACATTCAAGATCAGTTTAGATAGAAACATGGCATTAGTTCATGAACTGTGTTCTTTTAATGAAGTGTTTAAACGCATCAAAGTTCTACTGATGTTTAAATTCAGCTACCACATAGAACCACCAAAGAACAATTAAAAAGAAAGGGCTTCTCCGCCACCCTTTAACAGATATGAGGTATTGTTTCACCCTGCAGTATGAAATGCAACATGGAGTTATCTAAGAATTTTCATCAGAAATGTTTGATAAGTGATATTTCCCTGTGTACTAGGCAGGGGCAAGATGAGGCAAGTCAGGTGGCAGGATCCACAGGGGCCGCAATGTAGACCTTGATTTCCTCCCTTGTTCCTGATGTAGATATTCACTCACCCCTTCTTCCCTGGTTGGGAGCGGTGCCATTTTATGGTTTGCTTCAGGTGCCAAAATGTCTTGGGCTGGCCCTGTCATTAGGTATTGTCATAAAGGTTCTGCAACCCATCCTTATGCACTTTAACCATAAGAATCTCCCAGTGGGTTCAATGGGGCTTTCAAGAAAGTGAGCATGGGATTCCAATCCTAGTCTATATTTACATTACAATGCGGCTAAAGCTTTATTTTCTGTTTTGCTAGTTCAGCTCTTCTTTTGTCCAAGTTTTGAAGCCCTTAATAGTAGTGGATAGTCCTCGTAAAACTAGAAGGCAAACCCCTTTTAACAGTTTGAGGCACATCTATTGGTGAAGACACTCCTTTGAACTAATAGAAATTAGGATCAGTTAAGGGGTAAAAAGCAAGTGAGAATATTGTTCCCTCTTTGTCTGCACATCCCCTCTTATTTGCACATTTTAAAATGCACACATAAGCCTCAACTGTGTCAAAAATAACATACCAGGAACCACCTGGGTCAATGCAAGGAACCATAGCCCACCTCACATGCCGCTGATTTCTTTCAAATAAATTAGGCAGCTATTGATCGGAGATAAATCATAACACTTTTTAAAATATTTGAAGCTCCAGTCTCTATAAAAGGTGCATTTCAGGTTTGAAATGGGTACAATATGATGGCAAAATGAATACATACCTTTAGTTGTCAGAATTTCTGGCCCTCCGATTGCCCTCAGCTCTCTTTCTCCACTTTGCTCCAAATCCTATTTAGCAGTCACCCAACTACTAAATAATGTACCATGTGGCATTCTTCACAAGCAACTCACAGCTTATGACAGATGTTACCCAAAAAAATCCAACGGTGTTTATTAAAAAATAAAAAAAAGTAGGTTCACAGATCAAAGTGCATTATATATTGAGAAATTGTTTGACACCCTTCACTTTTCAATAGTATCTTAGAGTAAATTATACAAAAATTACAAGTGGAAGATATTCTGCATTTAACTTTGGAAATTAAAACAAAACAAAGCTAAAAATACAGAAAGATGCCCAAATGCTACAAAACCACCAATGCTGCAATATTTTACCAAGTTCTATTCCACTCCATACTTGGTAGAAGAATATAATATTCAACATTCAAACACAACTTATGAAAAGCTATCCACTGCTGTATTATGCAGGAGTGGTTGGTGGGGTGGATAGCCTCCTGACAGCAGTGCCACTGCCACTTACTGATGATAATAATAATTTTATTATTTATACCCTGCCCATCTGGCTGGGTTGTCCCGGCCACTCTGGGTGGCTTTCAACACATATGAACACACCTACTGGGTTGGAATGTGGGTGAGGCATGATGGCAGTGAGGACACAGTGATGCAGGCCCACTGGCAGGCCCAATCTGGTGCTTCCACTGTGCACCTGCACTGTTCCAAACTGGCTGATGCCTTGTCCTTCCCCCATCCTGGTACGCACAAGCAATGCCACTGCCGAGAGCCCAGTTTCATAGTGCTGCACCACTGACTGCTACAACCAAGGCAGTATTGAGCTCTAAAGCAGTCTGTGGGCTTCAAGACTAGGTAAACCTGGAGAGAGAAAGGTATACATTCCTGGAACTAAATGGAGTGCTGTCACATATAACAAAAACAACAACAAAAACATACTATGCTCTGGGTGAAAAGCTTTCTACCAACATTCAGTCTGGTACAGCTTGGATCCCCTGAAAATAGGGGTATTTAAGAAACACAGACTTTTGAGTATAGTTCCAAGACACTGACTTAAAAAAATTAAAATAAAAATTCCATGGCTTCTAGGACTTCTAGCATAATACTAGTTATATAGAATACATCCAGTGATTATTCAAACCTGCTTATTGTTCATGCTGCGTTATCTGTACTAGAAGTTAGCCCCGATTTCACCACAATTTTACACAATCATCAGCTTAACTGACATCTACAATTTACAAAGGCTATTTTTTGAGCACTTGAGATGCTTCCAAATTGATGGATAACAAAATACTGATATGCCTATTCTCATTGCCTCACCTTCTGCTAAATCAATGGTTCGTCTCTAAAAAGAATTAAAACTGTAAATGTTAAAAGGTAGGTGTTTGCATTCAATAAGGCTTCTGACTAGTCTTTGCATTAAAAATGTGTTCCTTGGCTTCAGAATCTACTGTGGTTCTCAGCAACTATAATTTCCAGATATTTTGTGTGCTCATCCCGCATAATTACACAAGTAATGGCCAGAGACCTGCAAAACATATTTTCTTTTCAGGAACATCACTAGATCTTTTAGTATCCAGTTACAGATTCTTTTAAATTTTGTATATGCAGCAAAATTCTGCATTAAGGTTCTTCTAACAACAATGCATAAAAATGGCATATAGTACACAGAATTGTTGGTAAACTAAAGGTTCTCTCCATTTCAGCATAGACAACATTACTGAAAAGAATCACAAACCTGATTCACAGAACTTATAAACAAGCTTTCCAGGCTAAATGCAAAAATATATTTATTGCAAGCTCTAACACAGTCTTCTGTATACCAAACCATAATTCAGCTGAAGGTGAGACAAACAGGAACAATGCTGTCTGAGAACCATCTGAGTTTTCTTCACATTCTTGAAGGCTCAAGGTCTCTGTCTTCTAGTAAATTTATCAGCAGGCCAAAGCTGTCTTTTACTGCTTCCATATCATCCAAGGAGCAAGGCTTAAGTATCCAGCGTTTTCCTCGTGCAAGTGGTTCAAGTTCCAAATACTTTTTGATCTATTTTGTAAAAAAGCAATACAAAAAAATCAGTTGTTGTATATACTTTTTGGCTTACTTTTCTTTTCAAGACAGAAGGTGTTGGAAGAATCTTGAACGCTCATTTTTAGAATTACTTTACAGCTGTTCTTGAAATAGGTTATATGCAGTGACATGCTGGTGTTTTTTTGTTGGGGGTGAATGATCTGCTGGAAAACACCATTCTAACAATACATTCAGAAGCACAGGAAGATCTTTCAAAGAATTAGATTTAATTTATGATACAGGCCACCCCTGATTATGAAACACGTTATTTCATCTTCAGAATTAGAACTTAACTTCTAACCTGCAGTACTGTTGTTGCAAAATGCAAAATACTTATCAACAAGAGAAATATATTTTGCAAAAATATATTGAACAAGAGAAAATATATTTATCATGGTAACTTGCAGTGCACCCATTTCCTTGACAACATCATTGGAGGTGTTGATCCTATGTAATCAGATGTTTCATGTGGATGACCGTCATAGCATCATAAGTAAAAGCTGAATAAGACCCTTTAATTATTCCTCTGGACTTGCAACTTTTAAGCCCCCGGCCCACCTTTTAATTTTACACAAAATAGCAGCTAAAGATAAAATGAACGACAGTAGTGACAACATCTGTATTTGTAACTCTATAATGAATAAAAAGAGTTCATTATATTTCTAACAAGTTTGCATGTGAATGAGCAAAGTATCTTATGAATGACTTGTGGCTCAGTCAGTAGAGCATGAGACTCTTAATCTCAGGGTCCCTTCCAACTCTACAATATTCTATGATTCTATTATTCTCAGACCAATAGTCAACATATCAATGGATTTCATTAGCCTCACTTGTAATAGCAGATAGCAAAAATCTTTTTTACATTTTGTTCAAAACAATAGGAACCCATTTCATTATTTCAAGCTCTTTGGATAGTGATTAAGACCATTTAGGAGAATAATGCCTTGGCAGGCATTTCTCAAATATTTGTACAAGGCACTGAGTGTATTGCGAGGGGGGAAGGACTAAAATCTAAATATATATATAGTACTATATTTTAGGATTGCCATATTTCAAAAAGTAAAAATCAGGACTCACCCAAAGTAGTAGTAGTATTAGTAGTAGTAGTTCTTTTTACAAAAATGCCAAAAAAACCATGAAATTTCGATTGAATTGCCTAAAATCCACAAAATTCCCCCCTGGATGTCCATTCTGCGTTTGAAATCCCTGTAATGTCTGGAAAAATCCAGACCCATGGCAGACCTATGTATCTATAAAAATCTAATATACCTATGAGTAATGTATAACCCCCCTTCATGGATCACTGCCTTGCCGTGGCGAAGGGGCTTGAAGAACTCAGAGAAGCTATGAACTATGCCGAGCAGGGCACCCAAGATGAACAGGTCATAGTGGAGAGTTTTGACCAAACGTGATCCACCTGGAGGAGGAACCGGCAAGCCACTCCAGTATCCCTGCCAAGAAAACTCCATGGACAAAGACAACAGGCATATAAAAGTTATGACGCTGGAAGATGAGCCCCTCAGGTTGGAAGGCGTCCAACATGCTACTGAGGAAGAGCGGAGGGCAAGTACAAGTAGATCCAGAGCTGATGAAGCGGCTGGGCCAAAGCCGAAAGGTCGCTCAGTTGCGGATATGCCTGGAAGCGAAAGGAAAGTCCAATGCTGTAAAGAAAAATATTGCATAGGAACCTGGAATGTAAGAACCATGAACATGGGTAAGTTGGAGGTGGTCAAAAATGAGATGGCAAGAATAAATATTGACATCCTGGGCATCAGTGAACTAAAATGGACGGGAATGGGTGAATTCAGTTCGGATGACCATCATATCTACTACTGTGGGCAAGAAACCCGTAAAAGAAATGGAGTGGCCCTCATAGTCAACAAAAGAGTGGCAAAAGCTGTACTGGGATGCAATCTCAAAAATGATAGAATGATCTCGATACGAATCCAAGGCAGACCTTTTAACATCACAGTAATCCAAGTTTATGCACCAACTACTGGTGCTGAAGAAACTGAAATTGACCAATTCTATGAAGACTTACAACACCTTATAGAAGTGACACCAAAGAAGGATGTTCTTCTCATTATAGGGGATTGGAATGCTAAAGTAGGGAGTCAAGAGATAAAAGGAACAACTGGCAAGTTTGGCCTTGGAGATCAAAACGAAGCAGGGCAAAGGCTAATAGAGTTCTGTCAAGAGAACAAGCTGGTCATCACAAACACACTTTTCCAACAACACAAGAGACGACTCTACACATGGACATCACCAGATGGGCAGCATCGAAATCAGATTGATTATATTCTCTGCAGCCAAAGATGGAGAAGCTCTATACAGTCAGCAAAAACAAGACCTGGAGCTGACTGTGGCTCAGATCATCAGCTTCTTATAGCAAAATTCAAGCTTAAACTGAAGAAAGTAGGAAAAACCACTGGGCCGGTAAGATACAATCTAAGTCAAATCCCTTATGAATACACAGTGGAAGTGAGGAACAGGTTTAAGGATTTAGATTTGGTGGACAGAGTGCCTGAAGAACTATGGATGGAGGCTCGTAACATTATACAGGAGGCAGCAACGAAAACCATCCCAATGAAAAGGAAATGCAAGAAAGCAAAGTGGCTGTCCAATGAGGCCTTACAAATAGCGGGGGAGAGAAGGCAAGCAAAATGCAAGGGAGATCGTGAAACATACAGGAAATTGAATGCAGATTTCCAAAGAATAGCAAGGAGAGACAAGAAGACCTTCTTAAACAAGCAATGCAAAGAAATAGAGGAAAGCAATAGAATGGGAAGAACCAGAGATCTGTTCAAGAAAGTTGGAGATATGAAAGGAACATTTCGTACAAAGATTTCCATAATAAAGGACAAAAGTGGAAAGGACCTAACAGAAGCAGAAGACATCAAGAAGAGGTGGCAAGAATACACAGAGGAATTATACCAGAAAGAAACGGATGTCTCATATACCCCAGGTAGTGTGGTTGCTGACCTTGAGCCAGACATCCTGGAGAGTGAAGTCAAATGGGCCTTAGAAAGCACTGCAAATAACAAGGCCAGTGGAAGTGATGGTATTCCAGCTGAACTATTTAAAATTTTAAAAGATGATGCTGTTAAGGTGCTACACTCAATATGCCAGCAAATTTGGAAAACTCAGCAGTGGCCAGAAGATTGGAGAAGATCAGTCTACATCCCAATCCCAAAGAAGGGCAGTGCCAAAGAATGCTCCAACTATCGCACAATTGCACTAATTTCTCACGCTAGCAAGGTTATGCTTAAAATTCTACAAGGAAGGCTCAAGCAGTATGTGGACCGAGAACTCCCAGAAGTGCAAGCTGGATTTAGAAGAGGCAGAGGAACCAGAGACCAAATTGCAAACATGCGCTGGATTATGGAGAAAGCTAGAGAGTTCCAGAAAGACATTTACTTCTGCTTCATTGAATATGCAAAAGCCTTTGACTGTGTCGACCATGGCAAACTATGGCAAGTTCTTAAAGAAATGGGAGTGCCTGATCACCTCATCTGTCTCCTGAGAAATCTCTATGTGGGACAAGAAGCTACAGTTAGAACTGGATATGGAACAACTGACTGGTTCAAAATTGGGAAAGGAGTACGACAAGGCTGCATTTTGTCTCCCTGCTTATTTAACTTATATGCAGAATTCATCATGCGAAAGGCTGGGCTGGATGAATCCCTAGCCGGAATTAAGATTGCCGGAAGAAATATCAACAACCTCAGATATGCAGATGACACAACCTTGATGGCAGAAAGTGAGGAGGAATTAAAGAACCTTTTATTGAGGGTGAAAGAGGAGAGTGCAAAATATGGTCTGAAGCTCAACATCAAAAAAACGAAGATCATGGCTACTGGTCCCATCACCTCCTGGCAAATAGAAGGGGAAGAAATGGAGGCAGTGAGAGATTTTACTTTCTTGGGCTCCATGATCACTGCAGATGGTGACAGCAGCCACGAAATTAAAAGACGCCTGCTTCTTGGGAGAAGGGCAATGACAGGCCTAGACAGCATCTTGAGAAGTAGAGACATCACCTTGCCAACAAAGGTCCGTATAGTTAAAGCTATGGTTTTCCCAGTAGTGATGTATGGAAGTGAAAGCTGGACCATAAAGAAGGCTGATCGCCGAAGAATTGATGCTTTTGAATTATGGTGCTGGAGGAGACTCTTGAGAGTCCCATGGACTGCAAGAAGATCAAACCTCTCCATTCTGAAGCAAATCAGCCCTGAGTGCTCACTGGAAGGACAGATTGTGAAGCTGAGGCTCCAGTACTTTGGCCACCTCATGAGAAGAGAAGACTCCCTGGAGAAGACCCTGATGTTGGGAAAGATGGAGGGCACAAGGAGAAGGGGGCGACAGAGGACGAGATGGTTGGATAGTGTTTTCGAGGTTACCAGCATGAGTCTGACCAAGCTGCGGGGGGCAGTGGAGGACAGGAGTGCCTGGCGTTCTCTGGTCCATGGGGTCACGAAGAGTCGGACACGACTAAACGACTAAACAACAACAACAACAATGTATAACCAAGATACAATCTATATGCAATATTTATTTACTTGTAAAGTGATTTAAAATGGAGAAGATTAATTTTGTTAGTTAAGGTATGAATTCAATTCTTCCTTTAAAGACATACTTCAGATGAAATCCTTGACATTACCATTTAGAAAGGCAGGAGAAAGACTTTTATTTAAATTTAGATTTTTTATGATAAACATAATTTGAACACTAATGAAACAAATGGCAACAACAACATTCATCTAAACCACTTCCTTGAGTTATTAAGGAATAATAATTTAGAAGCAACTTGAAAAAATGCAATGTTAGAAGAGACACACAAGAATATGCTCCCTTTCTCCTATCTATACACTTATGATATCTTACCAAATTATCCCTTCTACATCAGTTTTATTGTGGCTAAATTAGCAACAACAGTTAGACAATGGGATTTGGATCTCTCTCTCTCTCGCTCTCAAAAAAAAAATCCTATCATAGTTAAGGCAAAGTATAATAGTATATCATTAAAAATGTAACCCACTTAGGTAATAAATTCCATAATGCTGTTCATACATACACACACTACTAAGAAGCTGAATTGAACTATAATTATAGGAATGCATGCTATGATTTTGGCTAGCTGAAAATGAAGGTTTTGCATGGATGATAGTACATTAACCGCATATTCTGAAGCAAAACGAATGACCACTGTGGCTTGTTTCAGCAAACGCAATCTGACAGCTATATTCAGAGAGGAAGCAAAAGCTGTACAAAGCATAACAAACCACGGATCTAGCGCAGCCACTTGATAACAAAGCCAGCTGGTGCTAAGCTGACAAAAATGGCTGAGTAACCTGAGATTTTCACAAACCTCTAATGTAAAGAATACTTAGCACACACACACACACCCCTCCTGGAAGAGCAGCATTCTTTGCCTCACTAATTATACAGGGGCCTGTATTTACCAAGGTAGTAAAACTACCTGATAGAATTAAGAATTTTCAAACACATTATTTGAAAATACTAAATATTAATTTGTTTGTTCTTTTACAGAGAGCAATGACTAAAAGAAAACCTTTTAGACAATCACCATTCATCCTCATTACTCAGTAACATAAATAATCAACCAGAGCCCAAATTTTTGCTTTTATTAATCTGACAGTACCCATGTTGACAGCCTAACTCATGGTATTTGCTGCAACAAGAGGAAATTTATAATTTCATGACATTCTTTGATGTTCCAAACTCTAGTAATATTACCCCCTGCTCTTGTGAACATTTTTTTTACCCTGTACACACACACGAGAGAGAGAGAGAGAGAGAGAGAGAGAGAGAGAGTGAGTTTCTTTTTGGCCACAGCGATAAAGAGAATTGGTAGTACATATAAGACTCCAATAAAGCAGTTAAAAGATTCTCCAACTTCACTCTACATTGGAGGTATAGTCATGGGAAAAAGAAAGTGCACTTTCTTTGAATTCTGTGGTTTTACATATCAGGGCATAATAGCAATCATTTGTTCCTTAGCAGGTCTTAAAATTAGGTAAACACAACCATAGATGATTGACACATGACATATTACACCATGATATAATTTATTTAACAGAAATAAAGATGGAGAAATAATGTGTGAAAAACTAAGTAACCCTTTCTGCTGCCATAGGAATTAAGAGACTAAGTAGCAGACAGGGCCTGCTAATCATATGCCCTTGCTTAATTGATCATCAGCAAGTGTGCCCACCTCTATAAAAGCCAAAGTTTTAGCAGTTTGCTGGACTGGAGCGTTCAGGTGTGTTTTAATACAATGCCAAGGAGGAAAGATGGCACAATGCTCTTAGAGAACCAAGTGCTGCTGCCCATGAAACAGGAAAAGGTTCTAAGGCTATCTCCAACCAATGTAAAGTCCATCATTCTACAGTGAGAAAGATTATTCAAAAGTGGAAAATATTCAAGACAGCTGCCAATCTTCTAAGGAGTGGACATCCCAGCAAATTCACAACAAGGAAGGTCAGACCGTGCAATGCTCAGAGAGATTGCAAAAACCCCAAGTTACATCTCAGGCTCTACAGGCCTCAGCGTGTTAAATGTTAAAGTTCATGACAGTACAATTAGAAAAAGCCTGAACAAGTATGGTTTGTTTGGAATGGTTTCCAGGAGAAAGTCTCATCTCTCTAAAAAGAACATGGAAGCATGGCTTTGGTTTGCAAAGTTGCATCTGAACAAACCACAGGACTTCTGGAAGAATGTCCTCTGGACAGATGAGAGCAAAGTGGAGATGTTTTCACAGCACCAGGTTTAGCAAAAACCAAACACAGCATAAGAGCACAAGCACCTCATACCAACTGCCAAGCACAGTGATGGAGGGGTGATTATCTGGACTTGTTTTGCAGCTACAGGACGTAGCACATATAACTATGTCCCCATTAGTCAGCATAACTGAATATTCTAAATAAAAACCCCAAATGAATGGCTCACTTCCTCCTTTCAGTACTGAATGATAAAGACTTCTGAGAAGGAAAGTCATTTATTGCAAGTAATAAAAGGAAATCATTAGAGACGGCAAATCATCTTAGAAAGGTGTGGTAACAACAATCTGGTCAAGGGGTGCCAGCAGAGGCAGATTTAGAGGAGTGTGACCAGTTTGCCTGCACTGGGCACTGAGCTGCGAGGGGGGCACCGCAACAATGACTTAGAATGGAAGGCAAGAGGTGGGGAGGGTGCGCCCAATGTTGGTATTGCACAGGGTGCTGCTGAAATGTGAGAGCCCAAAATCCGCCACTGGTGTCAGTGCTTTAGGTATAGCTACTGCTATCAGCATGCAAGATCAATGGAAGCTGATTCCTATCGTGTGTGTGTGTGTGTATGTGTGTGTGTGTGTGTGTGTGTGTGTGTGTGTGTGTAAAACAGCTCTCATTTTAACTACATGTACACTACCACCCCAGTTTTACTAACTCTGCCAATGTTGCTAAAATTGCCCTGCTCTATTTGCTAGTTGCCATTTTAAAATGTTACCTAATAGATAATGACAAATAGCACATGCATTTGAAACATTTGCTCCCAACTGGATTGTAATTGTTTATTCCACTGTCTTGATCCAGAGCATGCCACATTTACTGCATGGAGGGAACAAACTGTGAACTTGGCAATTATTCTTCAGTTGCAGTGAGTGGAGATACCCACAAATGTAGGATAACTATGATACTGGAATTCCTTTACCCAAAGCAATCTTACTATGCGCAGCACATTTTTTAAAGCCACAAAACCACACATATACTCGACGAGTTGGATCCAAAGAAGAATGAGTGGAACTCTTCTCAAGCAATGGGGGTTTCCTGGCTATAGCCCCTGAACCTGCTCAAACACTCCTGGGGATCAAGGAATCCTCTGATATGGGAGGAGGGATGAGACACAGGGAGCAGCAGGAGGAAATCAGAAGAATTTGGCAGGGATCCCTTGCGGAAGTTCCTTTCTGTTTGTGCAAGGCATTTTTGGATCCAAGCCAATACCTGCATTACAAAGCCAAATACACATATAGAGTAAGAGATGATGACAATTTTACTTAAACAGTACTGAGATCATAATTAGATATATTGTGAGATATCTCACACCTAGTGAAAAGCCGGAAGGGTGATAGCATTTAATTAGCTTATTTGTATCCCAAAGTTAAGCCTCTACTCTTGCATCCTATTTGTATTATATAAAAAAATATGAGTGGCACTAAGAATGGCACCTGGTATACAACAAAACTGGATAATATTCTGTTCACTGAAATAAGTTAATGAGTCTAAGTCCCAAACTCGAATATCAGAGACAACCAATTACCCTGTCTGAAACAAGGCTTGTAAAACTATCAGGTACTTGTAAAATGGTCTGCTACACACGAGTAATATGTTGTTTAAATGGCTTGTTTGACTAGATGCATTCACCATGAAATTGATTCTTTTAAAAGACTATTTTTAAACTAGATACAAGTTAACTGCATGGGCTGAAAATGAGAAAAAAACCTGGCATTATAAAGGGTGGGCTTCAAGTACGGGTCCAATTTTATGAGGTCGAGGGTTAGTTGAATGAGAAACTCATCAACTATAGCCATGTCCCATGCAGGAACCAAGGAGGCTGCATACCAGTAGATTATGCTGCAATTTCCATGTCAAGGGCTGTAAGGTCTAGTGTTACTTCACGACACAGCTTCCCTCTAAAACATCACAAAGACATACAATATAATGTATTTGAAAAATAAGATAAGGAACTGGGAGGAAAACACCCCCCCCCCAAATCTTTTAAACGTAGGACCAGCTTGTAAATACTATTATATTGAATATGACACAGTTTATGTGATTTCTGTGCATAGCTGACAGTTTGCAGCTTAAATCCTGGCCACAGTCAAGCACCAAAAGCGAGATACGGTGCTAAAATCATGGACAACAGTGCTTCTGAGTACAACAAGGGACCTTAAAGTGTTATAATATGGTAGCACTTTATCTCTAAACATCTCTTTAAAAAATAAGACAAAAAGGAACAAAATGACATGTGTGTGTGACTATGAAACAGAACTTAATCACCATTAGTTAAGTCGCATATACATAATTTATCAGCTATCCATAATACCTACACAACAATTTACCAAGCAAATTACCAAGCAAATATAGAGAAGAATAAGTCTGGCTGAAGCAGAACCATCATGGCATTTGTGAGGGTAAGTATTGTCTCTTTAGCCCTTTAAGGGTATTTGATAGTGCCTACAAACATATAGAGGTGATCCAGTCAACACTATCTGCTTAGAATTTCAAAAAGTTTTTGATAAAGCATCTCACCAAACTTAAGCTTAAAAGTCATGGAATAAGAGGAGATCTTCTTATGGATCAGTAACTGTGTTTTTATGTTTTTATACTGTAAACTGCCCTGTGATCCTTGGAAGAAGGGTGGTATATAAATTTAATAAAATTAATAACAACAACTATAACAACTGTGAGAACAGGATGTGGGACTAGACGGATCTTCAGCTCCATCCATCAGGGCTCTTCTTACGTTCCTTTTCTAAGCATCACTAAATTAGAACTGATGTGCTAGCTGGGCTGGAGGGAGATTGTATCTTCCCTATGAGAGATTGTGGTTTTAGGGTTGAGAGAATATGATATTTCCATAACCCAAAAGAGAGATGATTCCCACTTCCTTCAAGAGAGATCTCTAGGATCCTTCACAGCAAACGAGTCACACAGTGCATTTAACATTCTTGTAAAGATGATTGCCTGGGAAAAAAACCTATCCGCTAGTTCCTGATGTAGGATTTATGAACTAAGGTTTGTTTGTAAGAAATCCCTTATATGCCATTAGCAGCAGGACTGACCCTCTGGAAGTGATGCCGCAAAACTGTCACTCATTCAGAGCACATTCACTGTTAAGTTCATATAGCTCCAAAATGAGCAATTTGCATCCTTAGAAAGTCAACTGAACTAAAATTATTGTTTTCATTATTCTATTTGTACTCCAGAATAAGACATTTTCCCCTGGAAATGCAAGATGCCAAGTTGAAAAGAGGGTAATGGGAGTATCAGTGAAGAATAAATAAATATGTGCTACAAAAATGTTTATACGCTAGCACTGGGAGATAATGTAACAGCAAACTGTTCTGCCAACTGGAAAAGTTCAAGCTTTGGAGTAGATTCAAATTTCAAACCCCGAAAGGCTAGTCTGTGTTGTGCCACCGGATGATTAGCACCCACCAAAGAGTGCCAGCCACACTGTTTTGTTTTTAAAATAAGACCAGCTGCAGACAGATTCATGGAATGAATCTCTCTTCATCTTGTCTTTCACACCACAGGCAATGTGCCACATTGGAATCTGAAAGAGGAAACAGGCATAAGTGTCAGGAGAACAACAAGAAATGAAGCTTCAGATTACACAGAGGTAATAAAAATGCCTTGTTTCAGAGTGTGCCTAGTCCACCACAGTGAAGATAGAAAATTCAAATCAAATTGGCAAATGCAGCTGCAGAGTGATTCCCCAATGCCAGTATATGCCTAGAGTATGGTTCTTATGATTTCAGACTCAGAGGAGATGAGGAGGCCGTAGCATCATAGTTTATAATGAACTGTGATTTATATGGTCAGGATTCAAAGTATGTGTTTGTCTTAGTGGCTTTGGTTTTATCATGCAACAATGGAAGGTGGTGGTACTGTTGCATGAGAAATTCATGCCCCAAACTCTGTTCAGTGTGCCCAACTATTTACTTTTTTTTTGTATCCCGACTGGTAAGTACATTTATATTCTTTTAAAAAGTGTATGAGGATTGATCAAGGTACTGTACAGGTAATACAGAAGAGCAAATTGCCTGGGCTTACCCAAAGGGGGTGGGGAGAGAGATTTGTTCAAAAATTATACAGGTTAGGAACTGCGGAAACCTGTTGCCTTAAAGCAACAGTGAATCACACAAACACACACAAAAAACAGCACATACAAAGTTGCAGAAAGTCACAATTACGGTTTTAGAGATACACAACAAGGAGTTTGAATCATACAGTTGTTAGGATCATAGTACATGAAGGAGCTCCATGTTGCATTCTGGTGCTATATGGTGTTGTGTTGCTATGTGGCGCCCTGGCTCTGGAATTTTCTCTCCAGGGAAACCTGCCTGGTGCTGAGTGATTTTTTTAATTTTTATTTTCTTGTTTGGCACCAGATGAAGACCTTTTCATTTGCCCAGGCTTTAAGGATTGCTGACTTGCTACTTTAATTTCCAGTGTTATTTTTAAAAGTTCTGCTGTTATAAACTTATTGTTTTAATTATTTATTGTATTTTTAAAAACTGCCTGGTAAACCACACCAAACATCTCTTCAGTTGTACCAAATGTCATAATAACCCTGTTACATTTATTTATACAAAGCAGCACCCAGCAAAACAAATTGTGGCAGTAATTAGTATTTCCACACTTCCAGGGCCCCAAAGGTTTGTCTGTCTGTGAATGTGTACTCTATTAGTAAGTTAATTTTCACATAGCTTTAGGCTCTATCAGAAAACTTTGCCTGTGCTTTCCCATGGTTTGGCACTACCAAAAAAGATGCCCAGAATTTGGTTTGGCTGCAAATTCTCTGACTATTGGGACGCCAAGTCTATCTAGGACAGACATCTATAAGCCTTCTTGAGCACATCAACACTGGTAACACTTAATTTAAAAATACCTTTAGCTACTGAGGGCTGATTCACACAAGTGAATGTTCACCACTTAGTGATCGTAGCATAAAATGATATTTTGCTAGTGCAAAAGCACCATGAGAAATCTATGGGTGGGGATTTACCTAATGAGTCGTGTCAGCGGAAGCCTTTGCATGGGTGACTGGACAAAGAATTATAAAGTTAGGAGGGGCCACAAGGGTCATTTAGTCCAACCCCCTGAAGTGCAGGAACCTTTTGCCCAACGTGAGGCTTGAACCCACAGCCCTGCGACTAAGAGTCTCATGTTTTACTGACTGAGCTATCCAGGTGAGCCACTTCAAATGGCTTGGAGGACCTGATCCAGCCAGTGGGCCACCCCAATCTAAAGGATAATAAAAAAGCAAATCACCTGACCATTGAGGAGCCCTGATAGACAGAAGAAAGGAAAGGGAGAATGTATTCTTGATGGCGGAAAGCATGGTAACTATGGTAGAAACACTGTATGAGAAGAAAAATTTCACAAAGCGCTAAAACTAGAGCAAGAAAGAAGGAAAATGACAAACAACTGTGTCAAAAGCACTGAACAAGAACCATATGCTTCTTAGACAGTTAAATAAAATTAAAGTAAAAGAGTAACCATTTTGGAAAAGATTGGTAGATCACGTCTTCCGAAGTGAGGATGGGGAGGAGAATGTGTACATCCTAGTTGAGAGACAGGGCTGGTTTGATTGATGTTTCTTCTGCTTATTTGCAGATGTTCCCAATACAGTTGTGCCTCGCAAGACGAAAAGAATCCGTTCCACGAGTCTCTTCATCTTGCGGTTTTTTCGTCTTGCGAAGCAAGCCCATTATCGGCTTAGCGGATTAGCGCTATTAGCGGCTTAGCGGATCAGCTGATAAGCGGCTTAGCGGATCAGCTGTTAAGCGGCTTAGCGGATCAGCTGTTAAGCGGGTTAGAAAAAGGGGGGGAAAGGGGGGGAAAACACAGGAACTCGCAATACATTTTCGTCTTGCGAAGCAAGCCCATAGGAAATTCGTTTTGCGAAGCACCTCCAAAACGGAAAACCCTTTCGTCTAGCGGGTTTTCCATCTTGTGAGGCATTCGTCTTGCGGGGCACCACTGTATGTTTTCAGTGCAATTGCGTTTTTGTTTTCTGCTGTTTTACTACGATTTTGCTATGCTTTGATTGTTTGATTGGAGGCATTTGGGTCAAAAAGTAGTATATAAATTAGTCATAACACAGCAGTATGTTTTTTGTATATTGTAGTATGTTTACATGAGAGGCTACACAGATTTCCTAAGGTGGAAGTTTGTTTCAGCATCAGAAAATACATGAAGCATCCTGTCTGGTTTTGAAGGCTGGAATAAAACAAAAACAAAATATAACAAGAAACGAGTGGGCTGTGAGGAGTGCCCAGATCAGAAATGATGTAGCCAAGCTGGAAGGACTAAACAAATGTACAGTATATGATTGCCAAAAATTGCAAAAGATGTGCAGTACAGAATATGAATTTGAGGCAGAGGCAAGGAACCAGAAACTGTTCAACAGTTAGGACAATTAATACTTGCGTATGTTTTGAACACACACAGCAAGAATTGCAATTCCCATATCAGAGTCATTTTCAAAGAGGTTCAAAAATATTTCTCAGTTCATCCCAGCCAAGATGAATAATGGGAGGTTTATTTTACATGGATCATCTGCCATCCTATCTGCAGCTTGTGTCAATGCAAGGCAGACAAGCAACTCGGCAAAATTAATGCACCCTAAAAACCCAGACTGTCTGTAACATTTGATTCTATTGGAGACTGCAAAGTCTCCATTACATCCTGGAAGTATTAGCTTCATAATATTATCATTTTGCCGTGACAATTAACTTCACTAACATAGTAGCTATGAAGCTGCCAAGTCATTCCTGGAAGAACTGCTGGGGACGAAACACAAATATACATATGCTAACAGAACAGAGATGTACCATTAATTTCTGCCAAAAAGTGCCATGATTCAATGAGTTTTAAATATTAACACCATACATGCTGAAGAGACAGTCTGCTAAAATGTTAAATTATTTTTCCTACTGTAATTGTGGTAGTTGGTCTCCCCTCTGCTACTTTATCACTATGCATGAGATGGCACAGTGCCCTCTTGCTTAGCTATCAACTTCATTTTTCTGAATTCTATATCTTCATTGAATTATTTTCAGAATTATTTTTTATGCAGATAACATCAAAGCAAAGCAGATTTGAATAAACTTGGCATCTGCATTTTTGAAGTAATATGGTCAATACTGATGTTGCCCTATCTATTTTAGTAGTACAGCTGGTGAACACTTGTTGAGGGATTGAACAAAGTCATTTTAATATACGTTAGTATTGGGATGCATCTAGATTAAGTTGTTGTAAGGTTAAACAGAGGTGAAGTGGATTAAATTACAAAGGCGGAATACGATGGAAGATTCAGTGTCTGAAGCCAAGGAAAATCTGTGCAATAGAGCCAGGTGAACTCAAGAGCCATTTCAAGAATACAGTAACCCATTTCAAGTGTAAATTTTTTGAGTGATAAGGGAGCACAGCAAGTTAGTTCACTAGCTGTGACTTCATGTTTACAGGAAAAGGAGATGCAGTTCACTACTCAAATGCTGAATTGCTCATGTGAGCAGCTATTGGTATAACTGAGCACTGTCTGAATGAGCATAGTAGAAACATCACATTTTTCTTTTGATAACCATATGGAGAGCAAGGCACTTGCATGTTTACAGAAAGTCGGATCATGAATACGTGGACAATACAGATAGTAGAGGCCACTTCACATGTTATGTAGTCTGACTTTGCATGGTGGGACGTTCTTTTGCTCTGTGGAGCAGGACATGAGGAAAGTCTGACTGGTAACTATAACAAGTTGCCTATCAAGTACCAGGCTCTTGCTTCTGACTATTTGTTTGTTTCTTATAAGTGCTCTTCACTGGCCGTATTTGGGCATTTTGCCTCATGTGACTACAACCATGCAAGGCAGGTGAGTGGGTCCACTTGCCCATCCTGCATAAGCCCCTGCACCCCACAGCCAAAGAGATGCTGGTTGTGTTTATCAGCTGCAAGCCTATGTTCAGGAGGCTGCTTCACTGTAGATGTGCCTAGCCCCATTCCCTTGCCTCATGCAATTATAATTGTGTGAGGCTGAATGTTTCTTCAATTGGAAGGGAAGACTAGCTTATATAGGGGAAAGTTGGTAGGCCAGGTGATTAGGGCTTTTGTATTATTTCTCTTAAATAGATATAGATGATAGAGATAGAGATATAGATATGCCCCCACTCTACAAATTGCACTCAAGGCAGTTTAAGATACTATAAGACACATTATAAAAGACTAATACAACATATTACAATGTTGTTAATTCCAGCCATATGAAATCATGTCAGAAGGAAGAGCAGAGCCATAAAATGTAATATATTACCAGAGTCGGAAGGAAAACAAAAAGTATTTAAGCAACTGACTGTGCCCAACTAAATTACATCAAATTGCAAGATGTCAGGAAGATCTCCTTGGGGGAAAAGCTGTACAGTCCATGAGCAACCATGAAAGAGGTCCCACCTGCCCCCCCCCCCCCGCCAATATCTGCAGGTGGGAGCGCTATGAAGGTCTCAGTTGTGATGGAGGTTCTAAGGAAGCAAGTGAATCTTGTGATTCTGAACTTTGGAAAGTTGTCAGGAGTGCACAGACAGTATAAACAGTCAAGAAAGTGCTCCAAGGCATACATAGGATCCAGGTTCCCATCACAAAGTATTTACAGCCTCGGTTTAAATATTGGAGGGGAAAAGGGGGTCCAGTTGACAAAGAGAATGGCAAAGGTAACAAGTGACAACAGGTTATGTAAATGGAACAAATCCACATTCCTTCTGTTTATATGTTTGATGTCACTGTATGTTTTTAGGAGGTTTAAGATAAGTTACAACACATACAGTAAATGCATCTCAATAGCTATATTTAAATAGGCTCTATGATGCCACTCCCAAATCACATAACAGATACTGCAAGCCTGTCCCCACAATATCAGTTTAATTCCACCCACTTGCAGCCACTCAAACAAAAATGTTCCCTAAGCTTCAGGCTTTTTTGTAGAAGGACCTGCACATAAAAGAGCTAAGAGAGGTGCATATATACTGAATAATAAGGACTGAAAAGTAAGCCGCAGTGAGGTGGTGGGAAGTCATGGGTGGAAAAATATTTGTATGGGTAGATGTACTGTATAATGTATTAATTTAAGAATTTATGTTGTAAATAACTCAAGAATATATGTATGTGTACAATCTATACTCAATAAAAATTAAACATAAAAAAGAAATAAAGACTGAAAAGTAATGAGCCAGGTTTGTGCCTTTGCTTCACATTTACAACTGTCTGAAAAATCAAAGTGTAGACTATTAATAGCCTGAACAGATGTTCAAAAGATAGCTAGGGCTTCTGTTTGGCACCAAATCAATGTGATAAGATACTAAAACCTATTAACAATGAACAAATTAAAGAATAATGTGGAAAAATAAACCATCTAGAAAGAAAATGAGAGAGACCATAACATTTGATCAGAAAGTTAATATATTTTTATTACTGCCTGGCAGCAGACTAGTAATAGACAAATTAAAATGTGTGCAGCAAACTGGGAGTTCAGCTACATGATAGTGAAGATGACTCCAGACAGCCCAATATTTATAGCAAATGAAAATGAATTTGACTAGACTTGGCATCAAGATATTTTCCTTTATGTCTTACATTTATACCTGTGCTTGGAAATCCTAGAAGAACCAAAAGGCTACTGAAAACCATACAATTATGGGTGAGAATAAGTCACAACAAGGAGTTTTCACTGTATGTGAATATTTCAAACTGTCATGACAAATCCATGACTAGATGATAGGCTTATATGGAACAAATCATTTCAGTACTCAAATATACAACACAATGACAGCTAGTTTTATAAAGGCAATTTATAAATGCACATGTTAATAAATGCCAAAGGTTATGAAGCATTTGGAGTCCTTTTAGGAGGGCAGCTAAGCTAAAGTTTAGCTTATCATGTTATCTGAACCTAGGATAGTAGTTAAGGTCCCTTCTTTCTTTACCATGATCTGCAGCCAAGAAGAAACAATTTGCTCAAGCATGATCCTAGTCTGGGTGACAAGCTAAGCCAAATGTTAGCTTAGCTGCTGCCCTGCACTGAGCTAGAACGTCTAGGGAGGAGAAAAGCAGCTGTAATTTCCTCCTTGGGAGCCAGCGTATTTGTGCCAGCCATGGTTTGGCTTAGCGTTATGTGTGAGTGTAGTCAGTACCCGATATCAGGGTACATTAATCTAACCAACTGAAAACAGAACGTATGTAAAAGAATGTAAAACAATATGCTCAATATACTTAAGTACAAATTCTAGAACAGTTTCACATCAAGAAGAATCTACTTGGATACTAGAAATATCCTAATCTGTTCAGAAGGAAACCCTTTTAATTTCCATCTGTTTCAAAGGAAGTTAAAGTACATCTGTGGATCAATTACACTGAAATACTAAGAGCACCTCATGTTGGCTAGATCATGCCAGTTGTGTTTTGTATACATATTCCAATATTGATTTTAAACATTATGCAAGAGATGGATAGACAAGCAACAACAGTTCCTATAACCCATATATATGTATTTTCCACTTCCTCTCTTAGTTACAATTCTGATATTTCAAAAAATGCATTGGGAATTATCAATTAATATACATCCATAACAATGTTTGAAGCTGCATTTTATAACACATAAACACATTAAAGGGAGCCAGGCTCTTATCATACGCCAGTTGCAGAAATAGACTAAAGCATGTGGTACAAGCCCACAAAATGGTTTATGTTATATTGCTCTTTGTGTTTTAAAGCCCAATATATGTCTGAAATTTTTAAAACATCAGAGTAAAGCAACGTAACTAAATACATGAGGTCAATGACTGTGATTCAACTCTTCCACTGATCTTAACTGAGGACTTAAGAAAAGGAGCCAAGGAAAGTAATGGGGAAATTGTATTTGTCTGACCTTGTGACAGATCTGTTAAAGCTATGAGCAACTTGACAGGTAACATCTGGGTTTACCGACTATGGGAATTTGGAAAGTTGCCATGCCCTTAACTCTTCTATTATAAACCAATCTTCTGGTGGCTGCTTTAAAAAACAACAACAACCAAAAGAAGTTCCAGGAGGTCGAAACATAACTATTCTTATGGGGGGGAAACCACCATTCACAGTCTTCCTGGATGCTTTTGCTTTCAGCGGGTGGGTTTAAATGGCAGTATGCAACATGCTGGAGGTGTTCAGCTGTCTAAAATGGAAAGGAACTGAGTAATGCATATATCATTTCCCTGTTCCCTTTGTTTACAATACTGCTTCTAGTTTAGCACTCTCAGAAGCAACGTGAAGGGGCTAATGCCACAGTCTGAAGTGGCAGGAAAGCCAAAGCAGACTCTATGAAAAATGAACCATTCATCTCTTTGCATTAAAACAGATCCTTCTCTATTTGTAACCTCTTCATCTCCCTACCCACAAACAGAAACTTTTAACACCTTTAAATTGCATGCCTGGGAATTAGTTTACCAAATTGATTTGAGATCTTAACTTGGAGTTGTTTCCAATTCTGGTCCTACTCAAAGTAGACTTACTGAAATGAATGAACCTAAATTAGTCAGGTCCACTAACTACAATAGGCTTACTCTGAGCAGGGCTAATACTGGATACCATCTTTTGTAATCAGTATTATTACCTATAGGAGCTGATTTATTTTAGTAATTAGCTTATTTTTCTTTCAGTGGTAATTTACATAAGGGTGGCCAGCCAACATAGTAAGTAATCACCACGGCTTGTCCTGATACTATTTTCTTCGTAGAATAAGCCCTCTATCCCCCAATGATGCCAGGACCAAATGAATGCTTTCCCAGACACAGAGACAATGTATTTTTTCAACTGCATCTCTATTAATTCCTCCAAGGTGACTTGATAGAACACCATAAAATTTTATAACAAAATCCTTGAGATTCATGTTCCAATTCTCTGAAGAAATAAACCAAAATGGACAGCATTCAGGTTTTGGAAATTTGTTTACCGACTACTGTCCATGCAACAAGCATAAGCCGCATTAAAAGTACTACCACATATAGACATCTACAAAATTTATTTCAGCATATAAACAGCATACACAGTTGTATTTAAATTAAGATATCCTAGATTTGGGATAGGTTTTTAAAAATAATAATTACAAAATCCTCCAACCTAATGCCTGGTGGAATTATTATACCTGAAATGGGCATTATTGTGTTTTACACATATCCACTAAACCAAAGAGGCTTACTAAAAGTTACCAGCCACAGCCAAAGCCAAATTTCAAACACCACTGTGGTCCCTCCCCCAGCTAATGAAATTGGGGCACTATTGTTCCACAGAGCTGCTTGATGTCCACTATGTGGGAAATGTACATAGAGATAAGCATTTTCTTTTATTAAATATAAAATCATAAAGCAAACAATGTGTGAGAGTTACCTTGTTCCCCAATTATCCACTTTCTCTTAGGCAGATGAAGTTAATTTCACTGTAGACAGTGTTGGAAAGTTTCCAGAAATGGAATTCACTCAGATAGAAGAGGCACTTGCTTTGGCTGTTAGAGTCAGAGAGTTTAGCCATGCAAGACTGGCACTTGTCTGTATTTGACTTGACGCTGAATTCTGATATTTTTTTTGCAGTGACAATGCAAGAAGAGACAGATAGCAAGGAGACAGCAGAAGAGGAGGAGAAGGTGTGAGGAATGTGGAAATATGGAGCTTTTTGCTTTTTCTTAGAGCAAATGGACAGATATACCCTGTTCAAGCTGCCCAAGACCAGATGCCAGATACCCAAAGGTGGGATTACATCAGAACCTGACATCTCTAATGGCTTTAGTGCCCTGTTACTTAAGAGGACCACATAGGTAGAAGTGGGTTGCCAAACTAATGGACAGAACACATACATGCATTAATTCTACAAGTTTACAAGGATAGTTAGATTTAGGGGAGAGGGAAAGACAATGCATAGTTCCTATGACCTACCTGATTAGGGATACCAGTTCTGCAAGCAGGGCATCTTGGGCAGAAATAAGCTAAAAATGAAGCTATTTGTAGCAACTTCCTTTGTTATAGGTAAAGTGTGCAAATAAAAGGCAATACATGTTAAAAATGAAGCAAAAGAATCTTAAAACTCTACACAGTGTCAGCTAATACATTAATCAATGCTATGTCTAGAAGACTCTTTTTGTTGTTTAAGTCCAAAGGTCATACCAAATCTAGCAAACTATTTGATATTGTATCACAGAATCAACGTAAAAGTGACAACATAATCTCAACCAACATTAACACACAGGATGCCAACAAACCGTTCTTTCCCCATTTCAGCACACAAAGAGCAGCGTGCATAACAACTTTAACACTAGACTGTTCGAAATGGTTCAGAGCCTAATTAACAGACTGCCACTAGCTATTCCTGGCTGCCTATCAGCAAAACTATGTCAAATGGCTCACTTCTGTATTATCGTGCCCAATTAGAAACATGCAATGTGTTTTCTTTTTTCTCCTGAAGATTTATTCACAGAGAGAATGCCCCTTCCTGCAACTGCACCTCCAGAAGTCAAAAGGAACCAACCACAGAAGAGCTGGCCCAACTGAAGGATGCTCAGGTCCTCCCTGAAGGCTTGCCACAGGCATCTGGTTGGCCACTATGAGATTAGGATGTTGGATTATGCGGGCCATTGGCCTGACCCAGCAGAGTCTTCTCATGTTCTTATAAGAAAACTAAACAAGTATTTCAATGTTTGGTCTCCAGTACAGACGCAGGTGGCGCTGTGGGTTAAAGCCTCAGCGCCTAGGACTTGCCGATCGAAAGGTCGGCGGTTCGAATCCCTGCGGCGGGGTGCGCTCCCGCTGCTCGGTCCCAGCGCCTGCCAACCTAGCAGTTCGAAAGCACCTCCGGGTGCAAGTAGATAAATAGGGACCGCTTACCAGCGGGAAGGTAAACGGCGTTTCCGTGTGCGGCTCTGGCTCTGGCCAGAGCAGCGATGTCACGCTGGCCACGTGACCCGGAAGTGTCTCCGGACAGCGCTGGCCCCTGGCCTCTTAAGTGAGATGGGCGCACAACCTCAGAGTCTGTCAAGACTGGCCCGTACGGGCAGGGGTACCTTTACCTTTTTATATTTGCAAGTGAAAATACCTTCCGCTATGTGTAGCCAATAACCTGACATAGTACGGGGCAGCTTCCAAAATGAGTATGTCTGTGTATGCTACAATTCATTATTGTAAGAAATAGAATTACTTTACAAAATAGTACAGGTGTATTTGGATCCTTAAACACTGCACCATGATGAACACTCTCCCAATGAAGACTCTGTAGAAAGGGGTTCAGTTACTGACTGTTTCTCATCCACTAACAATTTGGATGACTATTACTTCTGTGAAATTCTAGCTCCAACAGCTATAACAGAATATGAATGAAATTTACCAGGTTTTGTTCTCTGTGCACTACTGGCCTAAAAAAAAAAAAAAAAGTATAAACTCACAAGGTAATGGTGTTATCAATGCTCAGAAGCAGGTCAACTAAGGGCTAAAATAAATTTAGCACTGGGTTATTTCTGCTTGGGTCTCCAGATTTTTTCCATTTCAAGAAAGTTGGGGAACCCAGACTTCCTCCCCCCCCCCTCATCTAAATCTTTTCTGCTGAGGAAGAAAAATATGGATACACCAAGTGGCACTATGTGGTTTTGATTTTTTTAGGGTGTGCAAGGTTGAAGGGGAAAGTTTAAACACCCTCTCCTCCAGTACAACAGTTCCAGTCAGAATTAGGGGGACCCACAGCTGCTTTTAAGTTGGGGGGGGGGCAGGAAAGGAAAAAATGTTTGGAGATCCAATCACAGATCCCGTAAGTCACATCCAGTTTGTTCCCAGGACCACCCAAGCCAACAGCAGCAGCAGCTGTTGTGATACAGTGAAGCTAGTTATGCCAGTATTACTTAATTAAATGACTGAGCAGGCCATCACCCTTCTCTGACTTTCTATTCTGTGGTCTTCACCCATTTTTACATCCCTGACACTCTCTGGTGGATGCCAACGCTCTAGGCTCAGCACCACATGCTTCTTTATGATTTATTTAAAAAGATTTTTGCCCTGCTTCAGGTAGCTCGCCACATAGTTAAAACTTCACTATCTTCTTATATTAAACAATTAAAATCCCAACAAACAAAGGCAGCCATAAAATCATTTCAAAACACAGCATATCACTGCAAGAAAACCCAAACAGGCTTCAGGACAGATTTAATTCCCTGAAGGCCAACTTAAAACAAGTAGACTCCCCATAGCCTCCAATGACTGATTGAGCTACTAGCGTACACTACAACTATCTGGAAGCAATGATCAGCAGGGTAGAGGGGAGAAGGAACAGATCTGGGCCGCTTAACCAGACTTAGTGAGCTTGGTGTGTTTCATGGGTGGCCTACTCAAGAACAGATAGCTACATCATAGGTAAAGTCTGCCTGCAAAGAAGACAGATCTTTTCTTGTAGCTGGTCCAAGATTATGCAACCACAGGGATCAAGAAATCTCATAAACTTCATTCTAAGTGAAAGGAACCATCTCTCTTACTGATATGCCCCTAAGAGCAAGCAGCTGTTCTCCACCTCCACAAGAGGAAAAAACATGCAGGGGGTGGAGGGGTGGGGAAATCACCTTCTCGTGAGGAGGGAAAAGTATGTGTGGGAAATCACCCTTTGCTACATACAAAATCCCCTTCAAGGGGCAGGGAGATGTGAACTAACCACACCTGAACGCCTCCATAGTACTAGTACAGTAACACTTTGCATAGAATAATCTGTACACAGAGGAATGTGTGCAATCTCACAACGTTACAGCAATAGCACGATGAATCAAATGAAGCTTTTAGCCCAATAAGCACAACTCTATTTTGTAACTGACCTCTAATTGAAGAAATGCAAAACTTGTTTCTGGTGTTATACTAGAATCTGAAATGTCTCTACATACTGAAGAAATGAATTATTTTCAATCCTTCCACTCTTACCCGGGAGCAATGTCTGCTTGTCACTTAGATACCTGCTCATAAAGAATATAAGTAGTAACAAGTTGATTTAAACAATTTATTGCCAAGAGTAGAAGCAGAATATTGTATTTGTCTGCCAAGCTGATTAACCACCATAAACAAGCCTATGCCCTTTAGGTTTAACATGACCACACCTCATAGCTATGTTACAAAAGAAAATACATCTTTCAAACTCACTTTACATAAAGAATGTATTTCTACTTACTGGCCTAGATATTTAAAGTACTTAGTGGAATGTGATTATATTGTTTCCCATTCGCAGAATCTGCAAGTTTGTTAGCAGCAAATCTATAATACATTATCACCCTACCCCATAATTGTGACTGGTCTTGAAAAACTCTGTATGCATGCACATGTTTTCTAGGGAAAGTTATTATGTATGCTTGGATAGTTACTAATGGCAGATCTTGATATCAAGATGCCCAATTCTTACTGAATGAAAAACAAGGTCAGATTTCTTACATGATAGTAGAACTGTTGTGTTTTATCCACAGAAAACATTGAAGCCAATCATCTTTGTTTATTGCTGTTTAGTTTATTTATTGTGAAAGTTCAGGAGGGTTGGCACTCAGAAGTAGTATGATATAAAAGCCAAAGTTTGAATCCAGCCATGTAAATTTGTCTATACTGGTCTTGTGTATACTTCACAATAAACCATAGTTAATGGTTTGCACTTCGAGGCCCCCAGGATCCCACCCCCCTTGAAATAACTTCACCCTGACACTTATTTTAGTTTAAATTTTGGGCAGATTTTGGCCACAACTTTATTTAATACAACCATGTGAGCAGTATTGGCTCCAAACTATAACTGACTCCACCTTTCTGATTGGTAGTCTAAAAGGGTAAACCACACGAGGGAGCAACATTGATGAAGACCAACCGAAGCTCCCCCTGGGGTTCCTGTGGTCCTGGCATGGCCCTAGCCCCTCAAGCGGACTTCGGACGAGATCCAGGACCCCCCGATTCCTTTACTGGAATACCCTGTTCCTAGAGGGGCAGGTGATGGCTGCACCTCCCCTCCCCTACATTTCAATGAGCCAATGCCTAACCACCACCTTACAAGTTGTGACGATTGCTGAGGGGGTAGGCGAAAACCAAGTGGCTACAGCCAATCTGCCAAATGGAAAAATTCCTACCCAGCTCCTGTTCCAAAACAGGCGACCCAAACCAAAGCAAGGCCAAAGCAACACTGCCTAACACAAGGGAGGGGGGCGGGTGTTCAGCAGCAAGAAGCAAGTGCCCCAATTACATCACGCTGCCGTTCTTAACAGCCCTTGGGATCACGCCACCCCCCAGGCGATTGGCCCAGACAGCCTGGCATGATCCCAGGGCTATGGCTAGGGCTTGGGTTACACCCCTCCAACTAAATTAACCCTTGGTGTGCCCTGAGTGCCCGTGCGCAACCAGGACCCTCAATTAGGAGGATCCTATTTGCAATGAGTATGCACAGGAAGTTGGATAGTCACCTGTCATGGATGCTTTAGTTGAGATTTCTGCATTGCAGGGAGTTGAACTAGATGACCCTTGCAGTCTCTTCAAACTCTACAATTCCATGAGTCTATGAAACCATGATCTCTAGCTTAGCATTATGTCTGAACTGAGGATCATGGCTTGTTTTGCTTACTACTACTACTACTAAAAGGGACGCGGGTGGCACTGTGGGTAAAACCTCAGCGCCTAGGACTTGCCGATCGCATGGTCGGCGGTTCGAATCCCCGCGGCTAGAGGGCTAGAGACAAATGTGACAAATAAAACAAATACAAATCAGGGATGTAGCCAAGAAGTAACTAAAAGCAGCAGTTGGAAAACAAAATGCTTGATCGATTCTTGCCTTAGAGATTCCCTACATCCCTATGTATTACTATAATCTCTACAATCAGGAAGACTGTAATATTTAGCATATATATAGTGCCTTTGAGTGTTCAAAGTACTTCATTTACATATTTTGTCATTCTTTCAACAACCCTGTAAGGTAGTTCAGTATTATTATGACCATATTGCAGGAGGAGGGGTCAAGAGAATGTGTTGCTTGCTTGCTTAGTAGCAAGCAACTACTGTAATGAGTTCATGGTAAATTCAATAGTTGAACCAAGGACTTCCTGTTTTCTAGCCCAATCTCTTAGCCACTATGCTATATTAGATGCAGTATGGTATCACCCATATTTGCCCTTAAAGGTGGATAACTGATTACTATCGGCTAGAGTCCCAGGGCTATGTAGATTACAAACATCAGATGCAATATGCAGTCACATGATTCCCAAAACAACCACTGTGCAGCTATGCTGTTGGCATTTATGCAACTTAACATCGGTTATACCTCTTATTTTAATATAATTCAGGCGCACCGCATTCCCATTGTTCAATGAAGCTTATTCCCAAGTGAATGTGTATGTATATATATGTACCTGAAGAAAGTCTCATTTAATTTCATATGACTTCCTTCTAGGGAGACAATGGCTAGGATAGTGCGGCACATTACTTGAAAAATTGAGCTTGTCAAACAATTGTTCATTAAAGATATACAACATAAAATGTTACCTCATTCCAAACTACAACTCAGCTTCCCGGATTAGCTAAAACAGCACATGAATAGTAAACAGCTTCAGTTTACATGTGCAAATTAAATGTTCCCCATCACAGCTGTGTAACCTCATTCTTCAAATGGTGCTTCCAATGATGACAGAAAATGGTAGTACAAATGATTAAAACATTCTGAAAAGTCATGAGCCAGAATAGAATCCAACTGTCAAAGTATAAGCAATGTCCTGACTTCATTACAGTGGGCCAAACTGCAGAGCTACCTGGCTCTTCCCCCCCCTCCACATTTCTGCACAAGAATGTACACTGTCACTTTCAAAATACACTTTAAGTATTTTGCATTTATCATAGAATCATAGAGTTGGAAGAGACCACAAGGGCCATCGAGTCCAACCCCCCGCCAAGCAGGAAATACCATCAGAGCACTCCTGACATATGGTTGTCAAGCCTCTGCTTAAAGACCTCCAAAGAAGGAGACTCCACCACACTCCTTGGCAGCAAATTCCACTGTCGAACAGCTCTTACTGTCAGGAAGTTCTTCCTAATGTTTAGGTGGAATCTTCTTTCTTGTAGTTTGGAACCATTGCTCCGTGTCCGCTTCTCTGAAGCAGCAGAAAACAACCTTTCTCCCTCCTCTGTGTGACATCCTTTTATATATTTGAACATAGCTATAAAAGGATGTCACATAGAGGAGGGAGAAAGGTTGTTTTCTGCTGCTTTATTTTGTTAAAAGCCTTCATGTGAAAGAGCTAGTATCAACTTCCTTTTCTTACTATGGCATTTTATTAGATTTCTTTCTCCAAATGGCTGCCAGTCAATTTAAATTTGTTTAGCACATTAAAAAAAATTTAAAAAAATCAGCTGCCTTCACCTGATTCATGAGTAGGTATGTTTATAATATATACGGACTAGACAAAACTAACTGCAAATTAATTACTCACGGCTAATACAAGCATATTAATAAAAAGCAGGGGAGACAGCAACCTTTAAGATATAGCACAAAATAGAGAAACTTTACAAAAAAAAAAGCAGCTCTATTCAGAACTAATTGATCAGGGATTCAAAATATGCATAGCACTTTAAGATGGTGGTAACAGCACAACATAGTAAAATATTTAGCATTTACAGAGTGCTTTCTGAGTGTCCAATGCACTTCACATGCATTATCTCAGTAATCCTTACAAACAACTTGTAAGATATGTCAGTCTTATGATCTCCATCCTGCAGATGGGAGAGAGAGAGAAAAGCCTAAGGCGGAGAGATGGCGAGTTCCCCAAGGCCACTGATTAGTTCATGCCAGATATATGATTTGAACTAGAGAATTAGTAGCTCACGTTCAATCAAATTATTTGCACAAAAGTGTTCCAATGTACACGGACGCCATATCCACAGTGCCTAATGAGCTAAGCACTATTTTCTCTACTTGCGCTTCAAACAAACACAGAACTAGTGCTAAACATGCTCCTGGTGTTTGGGGCTCCAAAGAGTGATGGTGTGTCTGGCAGAAAAAGAAGGGGGGACTCAGAACAGGAAAGACAGGCTAGAAAAGCAATCAGAAGTGCTAGGTGCATGTGCAGGAGCAGCAGCAGCAGCAGCTATATCTCTCTCTTTGCATGAAGTGCTGGGCACAGTAAGTGGTGAGATTACTAAGTGCCTCTGCCCTCCCCTCCCGTCTTCAGGAGATTAGTTGCATATGCTGTTTTGAATTAATCTGTTCACAGTGTGTGTGTGTGTGTGTGTGTGTGTGTGTGTGTGTGTGTGCTCTTTTGGGTCAAAAAGTGGCATATTAATAAACCAATGAATGAAAGAATGAGCACAAAGGCTGAAGTTTGAACTTGCCCTTTGGTAGAAGAACTCAGCTTCATCTGCTATCTGAAATAGCTTACTTGATGGAATCGAAGATAACTTTATTCCACCAACCACTGACATGCCCGTGTTCAGTAAAGACAGCTCCTGAGGGGGGAATAGTACAGTTTCAGCTGTCAATATAATGATTATGTAACTCATGGGACAAATATCCTTACCCTAATCCCTTTAAAGGGGTTTAAATTAAGGAAAGGAAGTCTTCCGCCTCCCACTACCTTTCCCAATCTGTAGGCGGAAGGTGCGGAGAGAATGTATTTCCAGGAAAGTAGGTAGCTATAGTTCTCACTGTTCAAAATGATGCAATAATAGGGACTGGAACATTGCCTAAAGCAGTTTTCTGGTAAGGGCAATTAGACATGAAAATATCAACATACATGCATCCTGGACTTACAAGCATTTTTTTCCATGCAATACCAGACGTTCTCTGCCACTCTCATGTGGCAAGGGGGAAAAAGACACATGCCTATAAAAATAGTAGAGGGAGGTTGAAAAAGAAATCAAGTTTCTTTGAAATACATTTGTTTTCCATTTATGGGGCAGATATAGCCCGAACATAGCACAAAGTTAGCAAAAGAAGAGTTAATATCTCAGCAATCTCAAACAAGTCTTTCATGCTGGCAAATCTGGAGTAGTAATAATACATAATGTACTCAACAAGGGAGCCAGATCTCCAGGCAAAGATTTGAACACCTGTACGGAAAGACAGGGGGGAAACCGTTTACCCTACATTAAAGAGGAAATTCCCTGTGCAGGAGGGGCAAGGCAGCTGTAAACCATTTCTATCTATGCCCTGAAACTCACAGTCCTTTTATGCCCCCTGTCCCATAGCAGGCTCAGGTGTCTTACTTTGGAAAATAACTGGAGATTGTGACTTGATAAATACCATGGCCATAATAAAACCGCAAAACAGCATTGAAACTCCCAAGTATTAGGCTTTTGAGTTCTGAATACAACCGAAAGATTTCCGTTTAGATTTTATACACAAAATCTGTCTCTGGGGCAGCAATTCAGATGGGAACATAGGAAAGAAGGAATGTGTTTTCATTAAAAAAAAAAAGGAAATAAAGGACAAAGTAGAAAAAAGTTGCAAACAGTAACATCACAGTGGCAAAGGATGAGCTGAAGCAACCCTGTTTAGCTGAAACAGATACAGAACATATCATAGCCATTCATTGTTAGTGGGTGGTTCCCTAGACCTGATGGATGGGAGGTTGCCTGTTTTTGAGGTGGTTACACTCCTTCTGAAGGAGTAGGTATATAGCCTGGGGGTATTTCAGGATCAATCGCTGTTGTTTGAGGCTCGTGGCCCTGGTTGCATGGAGTGCCTTCCTTCTGCTTTGGCTGGTGGCTCAGCTATGCCACTATCTGCACAGGGATAGCTTAACTTCTGTTGTCTATGCTCTGGTAACCTCTTCCTTTGGCACTTCCTTTGAAGACAGTTCACAAACTGCAGCTGGTGCAGAACAAGGTTGCTTGTTGCGGCAAGATAGTCTGAGCATAGAAGAAGGAGGAGGAGGAGTTTGGATTTGATATTGCACTTTATCACTACCCTAAGGAGTCTCAAAGTGGCTAACAATCTCCTTTCTCTTCCTCCCCCACAGCAAACACTCTGTGAGGTGAGTGAGGCTGAGAGACTTCAGAGAAGTGCAACTAGCCCAAGGTCACCCAGCAGCTGCATGTGGGGGAGCGGTTCACCAGATTACGAGTCCACCGCTCTTAACCACTACACCACACTGGTTATAACACAATAACACAAATCCTCACCTGACTGCGCTGACTACCATTTAGTTTCCGGGCCTAATTAAAACTGCTGGTTTTGACCTATAAAGTCTTATGCAGATCAGGATCCCAATACCTCAAGGACTTCCTCTCCCTATGTGAACTGACTTGGACCCTGCAATCATCACCTGAGGCCCTTCATTGTGTGCCCCCTCTACAGGAGGCCTTTGCAGTGGTGGCTTCCCACTTGTGGAATGCTCTCCCCAGGGAGGCTCACCTAGTGCCATCATTACAAAGCTTTAGGCACCAGGCAAAAAACTGCCCTTTTCTATCAGACCTCTGGCTGATGAAATTATCTATGGCCAATATGATCCATATAAAATGACAGTGATGGGATTTCAGTAGAAGCACAGTACCCTGTGGAACAGAGATGTATGTCTCCTCCAAGCACAGTTCTGAGTTATAATTAAATGAATAACGTATTTCCCTAACTAACAGAACTTAAACATGACACACTTAAGGGATGACCTTCTACAAATAGACATTATGTCAGAGGCCTATTTCTCCAGTCAAGATTTAACAAAGGCCATATAAAATGCTTCTGGGGAGCACAGCTAGGGAGACGAGCTTATTTTTGCCGATTCAGATTGAAAGCTTTAGAGGCCTGGTTCCAGCCTTCAGGCAGCATACTGCATTGCTTGCCAATGCTTAAAGCTGTTACAACTAGGTACACATGCACATGCCAGAGAAAATAGAAGAAAGTATTAATTGGAATGATTGCAAATACATTCTTCTTCATAAATTATAAAATTGTTGTTGGCCAAGATTGGATTTAAAATAGAAACGCTCAGAGATTTTTATACGGATCTGTTACAGTGTTTGGTGCAGCTATCTGAATCTGATCAAAACAAGTTTAAATCTATTTGCAATAATCTTTCAGAGATGTCTTATTCCATAAATAATATTCAAAACTGGCTTGGGATAAGTTTAAAAGGTTTTTGTTGACACTGGATTTTATGTTAATGGATGCAAATAGTTGAACACAGTGCAATCTTTTCACAAATAGATCATTTTACATTCTATGATAAGAGTTGAGAATTGCAAAGAAAACTAAAAGACAAACTATTGGCCCAGACCATCAATAACACTAAGCAAATCAAAGTATAAGAGCCCCAAACAAAACTGGGAGATGAGATATCTGGTTAGGTTTTAGACAGACCATCCAAACAGCTGGAAAAGATGTTGATTCTCTTAGGGAAATTTATAATGCATTTGACTCATGTTTTTGTAGAGTTGTGGATTATCCTGTGGGATAAGAAAGAAAGAACAAGAGCCAAAAAATTAACAACAGTATCTGGAAAGTGATACTATTCCTCTAGCTTTTTGCTAGTTTAAACACAATAGGAATAAGGTAAAATAAAATTAACTATATTAAATGGTGGAAAAACTGTTTTTCAATTAAGTGTTTGCTAACTAAGCATTTTTAAAATCTAAGCATTTAAAATGTGGAATAAAATAAAAATAAAAATAAAGTACCACTGTATTAAGAGTAGAATCATATTTTATCTTTTGTAGTGATCACAACGGATTCATTTTTTAATGCTGAATTAGAAAGAGTCAAATTGGATGTAAATCATGCTAACACATTATTCAAGGCTATTCAACATCTTCTATATGAAACCACTGGGAGATCATCAGGGAATTGGAAGTCATAATGTAGTCACAATGAAATAACAATGAAACTAATAAATGGGAGTTACTGGTCCTAAAGGAAGGATAGGCAGCCTGTGGCTCCCCAGAATTTGGACCTCAACTCCCCTTTTCCTTTACCATTGGCTGTGAGAGTTGCAGGGCTACTCCCGGTCCTAGAACATATTTTAAAATCACCACAATCTATTCCTTCAGGCTGCAAAATTCAAATTGAGTTCTAGTATTGTGATGGTCATCACTGGGAGGTCTTAAAGAGACATCAACTGAGTAATGACCTGGAAACTGTAACAAATCTAGAATGCAGCAGCTAGACTGGTGATTGGGAGCAGCTGCCGAGACCATATAACACCAATCCTGAAAGACCTACATTGGCTCCCAGTACATTTCTGAGCACAGTTCAAAGTGTTGGTGCTGACCTTTAAAGCCCTAAACAGCCTCGGCCCAGTATACCTGAATGAGAGTTTCCACCCCCATCGTTCAACCTGAGGTCCAGCTGTAAGGGCCTCACTGTGGGAACTTAAGGTTACAGGGAACCAGGCAGGGGGCTTCTTGGTAGTGGCGCCTGCCCTGTGGAATGTCATGGAAATAAATAACTATTTGACTTTTAGAAGACATCTGAAGGCAACCTGGTATTGGGAAATTTTTTATGTCTAATGTTTTACAATTTTTATGGGTTGTAAGCTGCCCAGAGCGGCTTGGGAAACCCAGCCAGATGGGCGGGGTATAAATAATAAAATTAGTAGTAGCAGTAGTAGTAGTAGTGCAGTTCTGAATATATAAGAGCAGAAGGCAGCTATAGTTCAGTGGTAGTGCATGCATCATTTCCTGGCATCTTTAGGATCTTGCATACCAGGACTGAGAAAGACCTCATCTAAGACCTTGGAGAGTCACTTCCAGTTCGAGTTGACAAATACAGTGCTAGATTAAACAATATAGGGCAGTTTCCGATGTGAACAAGGGGTGATTTTATACATGTTAAGATAACCTTAGATTTCACAAATGCTATGCTGAATTATGGAATGAACTACAAATCATTAATGTTAAATGATGAACAAGTTCAGGTATTAATTTTGTTTTGATAGCCCAATAATAAGTCATCACAGTTTAAGCAGATAACAACAGAACAGATAACTCCAATCCAGAGTCCAAAAATAAGCAGCCAACAAAGAAACCTAAAGGGACTTCCTAATCAGTCCAAAGAATTTAAGCACCAAGCCCAGCATTTACTTAATCATAAAACTTATAAACCAAGTACAGATGAAGGCCAACATATTCATTATATCTACTGAACCATGAAATTTTGACTCCATTTAAAGAAAGGTCATTTCAAGTTGCAAGTTTGAAAACTGAGTTCAAGCAAAGCATGAAGGACCATCTTGTTTGAGTAAACATATATAGGGTTCAGGCTCTGATTCCCCCATCCGCACCCCACAAAAGGCATTTGGACAGAACGAAGAGTCATAATAGCAAGCTCATCAAACCAAAAGCATTTGTCGTCGTTATTTAAAAAGAAATATTTTGTTTATAGAGGATTATTATTAGATCCTTTGTTATGCCCAAGGAAGAATTTTGATGTTTGTTTCTTGAATAGCATCATCATCAAAAAAACCCACTATGAAACTCAGAATTTTAGAATCAGATTGTGATTGAGTCTGTGGTTCAGTTTTATTAAACAAAGAATTCCAGTGAGTACATACTTGTCCAAGAGCATGCTTAGAACAGTGTACTGGACAATATACTTCTGGACAACAATAAGAACATGATAGAGGCATATAAGATTATGTATACATGGTGTGGAGTAGGTGCATAGAAATAATTTTTTCTCCCTCTCTCATAATACCAGAACACAGCCCCATCCAATGAAGTTGAATGTTGGAGGATTCGGGACAGTCAAAAGGAAGTACTACTTCACACAATGCACTGTTAAACTATGGAATTCGTTGCCAAAAATGTAGTATTGGTCATCAACTTGGATTGCTTTAGAAGAGTTTTAGACAGATTAATGGAAGATAAGACTATCAATGGCTACTAGCGCTGATGGTTGTATATTACCTCCAGTATTGGAGGTGTTATACCGGTGTACATCGCCTGCTGGTGAGCAGATATGAGAAGAGTGTTGTCTTCACGGCTTGCTTATGGGTTTCCCATAGCTAGCCAATGTGACAGCAGGATGCTGGACTAAATGGGCCTTTGGCCTAATCCAGCAGGGGGCTCTTATGTTGTTACCATTATTTCTCACCTACATGCTTCTGCATCCTGCATCTTTTCTGCAAGGATATCATTACTCTGAAGAACCAAGATACAGAAAAGGGTAAATGCACTTGCATTTGCATATATTCTGATTATCGGAGTGAGTGTTTTACTCTGGGTACATGCCTTACTGTAAAACTCCCAATGAACAATATGAAAAGGTCAGCTGGCTAAACTGTCTTATCTGAAATTACTGGAAAGCTGATCTCTTGTAACAAGAAATTAAACTGGTGTGACCAATGAGCCAACAATATTAAGTAATGATATGGACTGAATGTCTCCTAACCTCAGCACAAATCTCTGCTATATATTACATTGCATATGCAAGTCATCAAAGCTGCCATAAACCTCTGCTGGATGCGTTTAGAAGATCTCTTTATGTTCTGCATAATGAGCCTGCACACACAGAACCATCAAACTGGATATAGTTTAGTTTGAGATGGATTCCCAATTGATTTCTCCACTATGAACTGTTGGATAGATTTATATAACATGATAAACCCTGCCCAGATAATGTTGATCACCTGTTTCATATCCAATCCATTGTGTTTGTTCCTCCCACCCTGAAAATCCCTATATACAGTACAAATTTTGGTAGCAAAATTTCATATCCAATCTATTGTGTTTGTTCCTCCCACTCCAAAAATCCCTGTATACAAATTTTGGTAACAATATGCTTCAATGAAGACATAACTGTAGCATTAACTATTATGACATACATATTAATTTTTGTATCTTTTTAGATAAGGGTGGAAAACATTTTTTTTTAAGGCTCTTAACTTTCTATTAAAAGTCTTTTTACTACCCCAACTCCCATATAAGTTCATTGGTCATCTCGTGCTCTAGACATTGAATGTCTGTCCAGGCAAGTAGGTTTCTACTGGATACTTCATCCCAGAAATAAATAGGTTTTTTGGCTACAACTATTTCTTTCATCCCAGCTCCTGGGACAGCTTGACATTGTCAAAACACTATAAGAAAGCCCAAGATTGCACACAGCTCTGGCATTAACTGGGAATTAATGAGGGACCATTCTAGGTGCTGGATGTTGAACAGGGCTACAGATAAAATGGAATTCGTATATTTGTATTTATTTAAAACTTTTCTTAACTAGCCTTCACCAGAAGATTCTGGGGGAGGGGGTGCAAAAATGTGAAAATAATCCACACAAGATGAGCAGAACTAGCATCCACATGCCATTTCCTAACTCAAAGAGTACATATGGTGAATCAGGTTCCTCATATTGTTTTAATAACACTGCTAGTTTAGCTGTGATACAAACAGTTAGCTTAAGAAAAACTATTTTCAAAAAGGTCACAAAGGCTTGAACTCCTCCACACAACATGCATGTAAAGTAGATATGATGGGATGATGAGCTGCTTGTGCGTAAAGCTTAGTCCCTCAGAGTTTGCTCAACTTAGCAAGGCTCTGTTTTTAGCGGAGCCCTTAAGCATGGCTCCCTCAGTCGCTGGCAGAATCCGACAGTGGGCGTTTACGGAATCTACTCCAGCATAAAAGCTCCTTGACAGAAACGCGTCGTCTAGATTCTCGGAGCGACAGTTTCCGGCGAGGAGTGGGTGTACCTATGGGAGGACCTGAGACTTCTCCGCTGTTATCGCTGGAAGACTCCCTGAGCCATTCCTTCGTCTCTCTCTCTCCCTGATCTCCCACTCTCCCCCTGCTGCTGCCTTCCGCCGCTGCTGAGTCTCTCCTGACTTCTGAGAGCCCCTCCACCGCCTGTCTTTCCGATGGCAGTTCCCTGACAGTAGATATATAAGGTGTGCTTTTATGAGCAGCTTATGTATCATTCAAGTGTTTTTTTTAGTAAAGCTTTAAGAAACCAAACTAGGCATTATCAAAAGCAGAGCAAACAAACAAACAAACTGCAACAGTGTCAATATGTTAGCTTCAAGATAATTGTCATTGATTACAGAAGCTTCATAGATATTTGTGCTGTCTTGTGGGAACAAGGTAAAATGTGCTGAAACATTCAACCACGGTGATACAAAGGGGCACTTATATCTCAGCAAGATGTGTGGATATTTCTATTTTGTGCATGATGTGGATTTTCATATAAGACCAAGAAGAGTTTCCTCATAGTGGTAATGTTAGAATGTCACTTATTTTATCTAAACTTTTACGCTGTTTTGTTGTCATATGTACCAAACATTTTTGGAGGCCAATGAGCAAAAAAATAATAATACCCAACACCAGGGATCAGCAATTTAGAAATGTTTGCTAGTTTTTAAAAGTATTTTAAAAGGCAGCTGTGGAAACTGTAATAGTTCATAACAAATCAAGGTTTTTCATAGGCCACCCATGCAATTATTTTTAAAAGGAGAGTTATACAACTAGAGAGCAACAGTTCTTATTGCAAAATTAATTTGTAATTAATATTGTCTTTATCACTGTTTTTATTTGTATTTTTGTTTTGTTTTTTTCCCTTTTTGGTGTATCTATATCTATATCCATATGAGTAACAACCCTGCTTTAAAGAGAAATTATTTTCCCAAGAATGAAAAGTTTTCCGTCAGAAACTGACAGCATTACTTTTCTTAACAATGAGTGTTTTAGAAGTTCCCATTAGTTTGGAGGAGGTTTAAACTGAACCACCGGAGTCATCACTGGTCGAAAAGGCAATTATGTTTTTGTTTTCCATGTTTACTGCATGGAAATGGAATGGGAAAATAGGTTGAGTTAATCTAGATCATATACTACAATATAAAGTATATAATGTGTAGCTCAAAACTAAAGAGACATTACCTGCTATAATTAAATATTCAACATATCTATTAAATATATTGTGGCACCCATTAAATAAATTGTAGTGCTGCATATATTATAATTTTCTCTATGGTTCAATTTAAAAAATGTGGAAACTAGAATGCAACACTCTTTCCACCTTTATTTTCTATGAAACAAAGAGACAACGGGCAACGATCACTAAGTATCCACTGGATAGTGACCTTTCCAACTACTTGACAAACCAACTGGGAGCATGACATCTTTATTTACAACACTTTTTGTCAATGTTTCAAGAGGGTCAATGATATTGTCTGCTTGCAGCTGTCATCAGACAGCTGTTTTTTCTGCTGACCCATGCACTTTCCCCTCATTGTCACTAATACCAGTTCTTCCTTGCAGCACTGGAAACATTGACTCTTCGTGGTGGTTCCTTACTGGAGTTGTGTTTCCTGCCCTAAAGCTTCCATATGCATAATCTACTAGCATGACTATACCCTATTATATAGTTTACTGACAAAGACTCAAAGTTTTGGGTCTGCTAAGCAGATTACAGAATTCTTACATCACGGGATAACTTCCATGTGGAAATTTAAGTGGTACATGAGTGCAAATCATAAATATGGTAATCCTATAAAAGAGTGGGTTAAGTCAGCTTCCAACACCCGACAGCCATTTACAGTAAATTAACTGTAAGATCACATGTTAGATATATGTGTAAATAGGTACAGTAAATCCTATATAGGAGTATTTTCTGTGCTGGAATTTTGTTACAATTAAAGAGGCTCTTTTTGAAAATGGGAGCATTATTATAGCTACTTAGCTTTCATTAACCTGCTCATAGTGCAAGAGTAGGCCAGTTTTCTATACAACAGATGATTTGAAATCAAGGATTAGCTAGAATAATGTGCTACTTGCAGCTCCTCAATGCGGCCACCCATCAAGGCAGTACAAGGCAGAAGCATCTTTTGTTTTAATAGCAGACCTCATTCAGCATCTCAGAACCATCCACAGTATCATTAAGAAAACATAGAATGTTGCCTTATGTTGAGACAGATCATTGTCATACTTTATTACAGGATTATTTGCTCTGGATGCACGGACTTGCATTTGAACAGGTCTCAAGGCTACCATCTTTGGTAAAAAGTAACAAGTGTCAATTCACTAGGATGAGTAAATGTTTCACACAATTATGTTACATTTGCAAATTCTACTGTTCTACTTTCTCTTGCCTTTCTCCATAAAGCTGTCATTTTTTGCTTTGGTGGCAAAGCCCCAATACAGGAACCCTGCTCTATAAACAGTGGGCTGGATCCAAAGATGCTCCTTCACTCAGAGCAAGAGTTCTTTCATGGCTCCAAAGGCCTTCATTCTAGTGAAGACTTCTACTAAAGTTAGAAGGCAATTCTGCATCCCCTCCCACACTGTTCACTGTTTTCTGAAGGGAAAAAGGAGGAAATTGGGGGGGGGGGAATCAGCTTGCCCTTTCCATTAGCAGGTGTCAGAAGCATTCTGTCCATAAGCAGAACTCTGCTTTCCAGATCTTGAATCCAACCCACTCTATCTGCTCATGTGGAAGCCCACACAATGTAAGAGATCCTCAATTATTGATATTTGGTGTGAACAAAAATGAAACAAAACCATACTGCAACTGTTAAAGATTCAGCAGAAACAGCCAGACCTTCAAAAGTGTTAACACTGATGGCTGCCCATAGCCGCAGATGATCTGCATAGAAGTGCTGCTCCATAACAAAATACTGCAGAACTTTTTGATTCAAGGAGAATAGAACTGCTCCCCTGGAAGATCTCATTGGCCTTGCTTATTTCCTAAAAGAACCTAATTATATCTTGGATGGTAAGGAAGCATAAAGTTTCATGCAACACCTTTATAGTTTCGAACATGTGTAGTAACTGCAATGATCTGTGTATTTTTATAATGTTGCATCCAATGCTTTCTGTCTACTAAAGAAATAAATTTGTCAACAGAATAGGGGCAGAATACCATTTTGGTGGCTGCCCTTCTCCCTCTTTTTTTGTGTAAGTTGTTTTTCATCCTGTCCTTCTACGGCATTTGCAGAAACAGAAGATGTTGTATTGATGCCCTATAATGCGAATTTATACAAGAGATATAAAGAAAGACAAAATGCTTCATATTAGAGATATGGGTCAAAGCAAAAGTTGCAACTGGAAGATAAATGGCACTTAACATGCCCATTTTTTTTCCAGGATGGCTGCTATCTATAATTAGGGAGATGCTGAATATACAAATCCACCAACTTGTTTTCTGAAGGCTCTTATCTACTTCTCTGCCCATGCCAGATTTTATGATGATGAATATGTTTAAACAGGGAGAGAGAGAGAGTAATATACACACATTTATTTTCCACTGCACCTTTAACAACCATTTCTGTTACAGATTACTGTGCTAGTCCATTCTGCTTGAACAAACAGAAGAGAATTGCAAGAATGGAAGACACTACATAGGGGGGAACAATCTTTCACAATCAGAGGCACCAATGGAAGAATGTGCCATTAGCTTGAACAGTTCTGTTCACTGACAGACACTATGGTAATATGCCTGGAAGCTGCAATGACTGAAGACATTGCATCAGAACATTCAGAATGACTCAAGGAGGACCCACCGAAACACACGCAGGTGCCACCAAATACAGCAGAAGTGTGTTTCGTTTACACCCTTATGCAAGATTCAGTGCAACTAGATTGTGACAGGGTTTCATGATGTTCTGTCAGGAACAGACCTATCAAAACGTTAGCATATATAGTATACTATAGTTAGGTGGGAAATCTATAAAATACCTAATAATTAGAGGCCAGTCTTGAAATGCTCTCAAGTATATATAATTTTATATTTTAAATTATATTCAGTCCATGTGGGGTTTTTTGTTTATTTATTTAAGATATTTGTATAACGGCCGTTCAGGCGAACCTTGGAAAACAATTTAAAACAACAAACATAAATTTGAGCTATATAATAAAACAGCAACTGGGGGGACTTTTTAAAAATTAGCTCCTCTCCTCCAGGGACAAAATGATATTTGAGTAGCCTTGTGGTAGTGGTTGGGGAAACAGTGAGACTCCCTTATCTGGAACATCAGGAGCCAGATCACAGAATCATAGCACTGTAGAGTTGGAAGGGATCCCGATAGTCATCTAGTCCTACCCCTGCAACGCAGGAATCTCAAAACACAGTCCCTCTTCCAATCTGAAACAATACTGGACCCTGCTTAGCTTTGCAGGCGGTAGGACTAGATGACTATCGGGATCCCTTTCAACTCTACAGTGCTATGATTCTCCTTATCTCTCTCGCCCTGACCTAGCCACTGTGATCCACGCGACGGTCACCTCCAGACTGGATTATTGTAACTCGCTCTATGTGGGGCTGCCCTTGAGACTGACCCAGAAACTCCAGCGGGTGCAGAATGCCGCGGCGAGACTCCTTATGGGGTCTTCGCTGCGAGATCACATTCATCCGGTGCTATACCAGCTGCACTGGATCCGGGTGGAGTACAGGATCAGGTTTAAGGTGCTGGTTTTAACCTTTAAAGCCCTATACGGCCTAGGACCCTCGTACCTACGGGACCGCCTCTCCTGGTATGTCCCACAGAGGAACTTACGGTCTGCAAATAAAAACATCTTGAAGATCCCAGGCCACAGAGAGGTTAGGCTGGCCTCAACTAGAGCCAGGGCCTTTTCAGCCGCGGCTCCAATCTGGTGGAACGCTCTGTCACAAGAGACCAGGGCCCTGCGGGACTTGACATCTTTCCGCAGGGCCTGCAAAACAGAGCTGTTCCACCAGGCCTTTGGTCAGGGCGCAGCCTGACCCCCCTCCTCTGGCAATCTGCACAGAATTTTGCTTATTGGTTGCCATAAATTTTATTTTAATTAATTTTTATAATGAAATGTTTTTAGAATCGTTGGATTATTTTGATTGTTGTTAGCCGCCCTGAGCCCAGCTTCGGCTGGGGAGGGCGGGATATAAATAAAATTTATTATTATTATTATTATTATTATTATTTGCAAATGAGCGAGTGGTTTTATTGCTGTGCAGCAGTCTAGGCTGCTCTGTCTACTCTCTTTAAGCTACTCAAATTGCTTTTATGAGTACAGTGGTACCTCGGGTTACATACGCTTCAGGTTACATACGTTTCAGGTTACAGACTCCGCTAACCCAGAAATAGTGCTTCAGGTTAAGAACTTTGCTTCAGGATGAGCAAAGAAATCATGCTCCGGCGGCGCGGCGGCAGCAGGAGGCCCCATTCTAAGCTTCACTTAGAATAAAATTATTATTTTAAAAAATTAATTGTTAAGCAGACTATCAGTACCAGCTGGGAATTTTGTAGCAACCTATTACATAGAAATAGTTTGTGTTAAAGAAGGGAAATGTTTAATGAGTCAAATTCCAGCACTTGTTCTCTGATCTCCATTTTATGAATCTCAACTAAACTATTTCTGTAGGACATTACCAAGGCTACATTTGTTCTTCAGTCCAGTACCTGATAGGGAAATCCCCCTTCCTCCTAAAACAAAATAGGGAAGCCCCTGCTGCATTCATATGGACCTACCATAGAGTAGAAAATGCATGCAGATTTGGCCACAAAGTACAGAGAAGCATTTTGTAGATGCTTGGGATACCAGACAAAATTAAATGGCATCCCAAAGTTGCCTTTAGGTGTCATCAGACATGCTAAAAAAAAGTTGGTGGAAGTCTTTTTTCACACTGACCTCATTGTTCCAGTGTTAACATCTGAATAAACTACTCTGGGTGAATGGTTGAGTTTCCACCCCAATGTAATACTGGAGAAACGTGTGAAACTTGCTGCTTCAGTAAACTTGTGTGGCCGCTTGATGAGTTTGGTAGGGAGAAAATCAGAACTTGACCATGACCCCATGACCTCCTTGGCCATGCCCCTGTGACATCCTAGCAGCCCCAGCAGGTCTACTGGGCACCAGCTGCCAGTGCTTAACACAAATCCAAATATTTGTCAGTCAATGAAGCACTGTGAAGCTAAGGCTGAAACCAGATGTGGTGCTATTTGCACAATTAGCAAGCATGAATGGCTTTTAAAAACTAAATTGCAGGTGCAAGGTCCTGGTCTGGATCAGGACTCAGGCGTGGTAGGTAGGGGGGTTTTAAGGCTTCATTCCCACTCTGGCCCCAATTCAGGTCCAGGCCCCACTTTTGCTATTTGCATTGGGTAGAGGAGATCCCATTGGAGCTTTCTTCCAGTACAAACAACAAATGCAAGAGGCTTCATCCAGATCAGGACTGCAGCAGGGAGTAAAGAATTAAATCAGATCATCCCCATGCCTCCAATGTACTTTTTAAAAAGTCATTTCCACTGTTGCTAATGGTGTGAAAGACACTGTGTTTAGTACGGTCCTTAGGTGATCATGTGCAGTCTTACCAGAAGATGCTGGCCTAAAAGAACACATTAGGTAACAACAACAGTCCTGTTTAGGGGTTCAGTACCCATGGGTACCCAATACAGGAAGAGGCCAACTGAAACCTGTGAGACTATCCCCACCCCTTGGAGGAAACCCAATGCAAGTTGAACTCTCTTCAGACTGGTGTGAGCTAGTGGATGTTGCCAAACTGTATGTTTTGAAGGGCTGTGGTTAACCCCATGTGTTCCTGCTGGCCTCTTCACATGCTTGGAAACCAAGACCTGAATAGGACTAAAGATAACAGAAAGTTTAACAAGCTGTCCATACTTCAAAAGTGTCATGTTTCTCCAGTAACTACTGTTGTAAAATCATTTTGAGAGTGCAAAATATGAGAGTCTTAAATGATAAATTTAGCTAATCTTGCAGAGGACAGGACTTCTCAAGTTAGAAGCATATTAGGATAGTATACACAAGTTTCCCTTGAGACATCAGGTTATCTTGAGCAATCTCTTCTAGACAATACAAACACTTTAAGTCAACAACTCATAATTCTACTGTGATCATCCAAACTGAATGCACTTGAATGCACTTATTGTTGCACTCTATGAAGATAATACATCATGAACACCCATCTTAGAAAAGTGATGTTATCCATCTTATATTATATCAATAACAGCCAAAGATTATAAGATGGATCTATCAACAATTGTGCTTCCAACAAAAATATGAAACCAAATTTCCCTCCCCAGTGAAACCCCCATCATTATTTAAGTCCTAATGTATATAGGGTTGTATCCAAAGGTTCCCTTTCCTTGATGGAAGGGCTCCTGGGCTCATTTGGTTACGTCCAATTTACCCTCTATAAAATGCCAGTAAACCATTTTTTTTCTAGCAACATTAAAATAATGCTAGATACTAAAAGCACAATATTATATTTCCACTAAATAAAGGTAAATAAATAAAACATGTGGAAGATGAACTTAAAACACAAACACACATGCAAAATGGAGGTACTGTCTGCATTGTATATTATTAGCATTGATTTGATTTTGACTCAGCCTTCTATCCCTCTACTTCAGTATAAGGGGCCATGCATATTAGACATACACATGAAGAAGAAAAATCTGTCTCTGAACAAAAATATTCCTTTTTTCTTTTCAGCCACTTTCTTTTATGTCCCCTAAATGTAAAGCATACAATGACAAAATAAAAAATAAACAAATCTGCTCACTGCCTTGTAAATTAAGCTGGGTAGTGGAAAATAAAAATGTGTAACTAAGGCAAATGAGTGAAGAGAGGTTAAGAGACTTGCATTTTCTTTAGACTTGGTGCCTAATCATTTGTAATGGCTAATGTTTCCCCAGCCCCTGGCTTCACAGGAACAAAAGATATGTCTGTTGCTAGAAGCCAATACCAAACTTATTCAAGATTATTAGAGTGCTTTAAAGTTACCCATGTGCTTCAAAATTTTCAGCTTATCTGAACCCTGGAATGTATGATGCCTAAGAACATCTATCAACAAATATTCATTTATTTATCAACCTAATGCTTATATTAATTTCAAAATTTGGCAGCTTCACCAATTCCCCCTTCCCCCATTTTTCATGTGCACAACAAATCCTGATAAATTTTTAAATTGTGTTTGACCAGCTTTAATTAACTGGCTGCTATATAATTTGTCACCTTTTATCAGTGAGCAATATGCCATTAAATCTTTAATTTGGCATTTCCTCTTGTTTGCAGTAGGCTGTATACTATTTAAAATCCAAAGGACTGCAGACATAGATGGTGGATAAAAAATCTGTGAACCATAAGTAAATCCTTATAAGGAATGTACAAAAAAAAAAAAGATTGTTCTTCAGTCAGACTTAAGCCATTACTTTCTTCAAAAGAAGAAAAGACACAAGTTAAGAAAAAGACACCGCCAAAGACCTTCTGCTCAAATGTGTATCTCCATGAAGTTTCCTGCTGAGTGCATATGAATGCACTACGATCTGGGAAAAGGATCCAAATAGGATTTCAAACATCCAAAAATTTTAACTCAAACATTTAGGTATTTCACCATGCTGCTATTCATTCATGCACTGATCTTTTTGTCTTAGTTTAAAGAGATGCTAAACAAAAGAAGACGAGCTCTACATGTATTTACATTCCAAAAGTAAGCTCCCTTTACCATCCCATCCCCCGCACAAGTCTGTCATCCCTTCATAGCTAAACAAACCGTAAAGTCTAACTCCATGTTCCTGAAGCTATATGTAACCAACACAGTTAAGCAAAAGGTTCCTCAAAAAAGAAAAAGAAAAAAGAGGGGAACCAAAGAGGTATTAAAGTCATTATAGCTTCATGTACTGTTTTGACTATAAACGGCACACACTCCAATACTACACGTAGACTAAACTAGCTGAGGAAGGAGATCAGTTTCTTGCCTATTTTGGCTTTACTGAACTCTTTGTTCTTTAAAAGCTTTGGTCCCTATTAGCCACTTGTGTCTTATCACTAAAACATACTGTTAAATGCAGCTTCCTCAAATAGTAGGAGTTGAAAAATATATATTGTACTGACAACAAAGATATTTCAAAGTATGACTTAATTAGGGGTTATAGAAGATTGCAACACTCCAAGTAAAGTTCTAAAGAACCACAGATTAATCAAGAATGTGGCAGGGCAAAAGAAATTCATCAACCTAGGAAGGTAGCCCATCTGAGGGAAGGAAAATGCAGATCCTAAACCTCTGCTGCCTTCTGGCTATACTAAATCATAAGAAAGGGTTTGGGAGTAAACCCCAAGGAAAAATCCATACCATCTGCCTTGCGGGCCACCTTTGGAAGAAGAAAAGGCTAAAGAGTAGACCCTATACAAATTTGGAGCCCCTGAGATGGTTGGATAGAATATTTTATGCCTCTTCCTGGCAACTCCTGCAGCCATGTTGGTGCCAAACATATTGCTCTGCTTTCCTTTGGACCACATCATCAAGACCAAGAGAGGGTCTTGTTGTCTAGGCAGCTCAGGACCTGCATACACATGGCTTGTATCCCAGAGACGTCACTTTGGTGCTGCTAACATTTGACTTCACCCCCAGAGGGGTACTCCATTGTCTCTTGAGACAATGTCAACAACAATATCATTACACGGCTCACTGTAGCAGCTTTCCACTGAATAGCAATCTCAACACTTTCTCCACAAAGCACTTCAACCTACTTTTCTCATATCCAATTTTTTAATGTTTAGATAAAGGCCAGCAAGCATACAACAGTATAACAGAGTGGGACATCATTTAAGATATTATTAGAATGAGCAGCAAAATTCTCCCTTTTTCATAGTAGTAGTGATATGGAGAAAATGGTAGCTGAAGAGCTGGCAGGGTTTCTCAGCGGGAAATTTTACTGTGAGCTGTTGTAGATTTGGACCATAAACAACCCAAAAGCTCTGTGGAACAAAATACTATCTTTCCATGTTTTATGTTTTGGCCGTCATTTGACTTTTGGGTTAACATGAACAGAATGGAAATATAGGGAATACTTGTTCTTGGCTCCCAAGGGGGAAAAGAAGCAAGGTGTATGTAGTGTACATAATTGAACAAAAAGATGTGCAATGCTTGTGGCTTACTGTGCTTTGAAGGCTGGGGATATGAATTTATAATTCACACACAGGGTTTTCCCGTATCAATCACGATCCAGAGTAATATTGCAACCATTTAAAATTCTACTCTTTAAGAAAAGCCCTGAATTTATTATTACGTTTATATCCCACCTTTCCTCTAAAGAGCTCAAGCTGGCGTACACTGATCTCCTCTTTCCATTTTATCATCACATCATATGCTGACCAGAAAATTCACCATAAACTTGTGGCGTTGTGTGCTGGTGATAATCCTATATGCACCTCTCTTCCCTTTTAACTTTTTAGAAGAGTTCACATTCATGGTATTTTGTTCTTGCTCAACATGTATTTTTTTCCATAGAATGTAGCTCTTCATTTCTCTACAGACATCCAGAGAGTACCACACCTTGCCCCACGGAAGAACAAGAGAAGGGCATAAGGAAGGGAGAATCAGTTCCTGCTGGCAGTGAAAATGAGATAGCACTTTTGGGATGAATGTTAGATGTGTGTGAATGGGAACCAACTGGAGCAGTTTTGACAAATAAATAAAAGAAGATTGAAACAGGAAGTGCTAAGTACGGAATTAATGCATGAGCCTGAAACAACTAAGACAAAGAAGTCAGGAGTTTCACATGGCCATTTTGAATATAGGCAAAATTTTAAAAAACTGATTCCAGTAAGGAGGGGGAGGAGCTAAGTACATATTTCCTGGTTTGATATTTTAACTTGTTAATTGCCTAAAGATCACTGCAAAGGCAGCATAACCCAATCTATGGTGGCAGTTTCTACAGAGAGATCCAGAGTGTGATGTGATGGAGGATGTCACAGAGTTCACCTGCATGCCATGCAATAGCAATAGCAATAGCAACCAGAAAGACTTTCCTGAGGAAAGGAGATGCAAGTCACAAGAAGCCTAAGGTTCAAACAGTTTACATGTTAGCTGGAATAGGACTAGAAAGAAGCTTTGACAGCTGGCTTAACAAATACATGCACTTTAAGATGCTGCTGCAAGAAATAGTTCATCAAGTTGAAGTCACTAATAAGACAGCAACTCTTTGACAGGAAAGTAAAAAGCACATTTTGGCCATATGGATTCACAGTAAGGAGAAAGTGAATTCTGAACATCTCAGATGAAGATGCTAACAAAAAGAGGGCCAAAAAATGGCAATTCCCATCAAAAATAAGTCAACCACTGAAGCTGCTAGCATCTAAATAGCCACGTAAGGTAAAATAAAAAAAAGGTAAAGGATCCCTAAACAGTAAAGTCCAGTCAAAGGCAACTATGGCGGTGCAGCACTCATCTCACTTCAAACCAAGGGAGCTGGCATTTGTCCAAAGACAGCTTTCCAAGTTATGTGGCCAGCATGACTAAACCACTTCTGGCTCAACAGAACACCGTGATGGAAGCCAGAGTGCACAGAAACGCCATTTACTTTCCCATCACACCTATTTATCTACTCGCACTGGTATGCTTTCGAACTGCTAAGTTGGCAGCAGCTGGGATAGAGCAACGGGAGCTCACCCCACTGTGTGGATTCGAACCGCCGACCTTCTGATCCTGTACTCAAATAGGGTGAAGAAAAAAACTAACAGCAATTAACAATGGAGGCCAGGAGGAAGGAGTGCAGCCTAAATGGAAATGATGGTTCCATTTAATAGGTGTTGTGGGACCCATCAAAAAGACTACAGCATGTCACTGAGTCTTCCCCCCCAAAGTACAAAGGATCAGCTGAGAAAACAAGGAGAAGGACTGATGAAAACACTTCTGTCAGGAAGATGCTGTTCTCACTCAGTGTGTACTGTAGGACCTGTCACCCCTTCAGTCCCAAGGTGCTTGAATGCATCACAGGAAAAAAGACCCTGTGCTGACCAAGAATGGGTCAGTAAAAAATGAAAAAAACACACCTCTAAATAAAATATTAACTACCATTACAAATATATTGAAAGGAAAACACAAGGGAATTTCATTTCATTTCATATTTTGTGAGAAGAATAAGGGATGGAGGGAGGGAAACAGGAATGTTCTTTTTAACTAAAATACTTTTGAGCATGAGTAGGAGCATCGTTTCCTACTAGGGAACACAGGATATATCAGTTCCTTTGCCTCCCAAATGGAATCAGGAGCCATAAAAATTGAAAATCCCATTCTCCCTAACAAGTATTTCCAATCAGGGAATTTTATGGGTGCAGAATCCTGTGTGGGAGTTCAAAGAGACCATGACGAATTATTAAGATATGTAAATTAAAAGATAATTAAACCACTGATTTAATCTTTACTACGCATCTTTCTTTTTTAAAAGTTTTTAAATCCACACAGTTTTTGGCACATTTCATACTTTCTTTTATTCTAATTTTTTTAGTGTTGGCTATTTACAAACAAGTTAATACTATATTGAAAAACTGTGAAGAATATGGTTCAAACACACACAGGAGAGGGGAAAAAACCTTCTGCATCCATCTTGTCTTGATGCCCTTCTGAAGAGCAGATTCATCTGTATATTACTTAAACTTCCCCAATGAAATTCAGGTGAAATCCCTGAGGCTCTATAAACAGTATGCACTTAGCTCAACTAGAGAACATGGTATTTGCCAAGGGGGAATTAATTATGTTTAGCTTGGTCTATTAAGAGTACCATTCAGTGTACAATCATTGTATCACTACATGATAAACAAAGAATTAAATATTGAAAGCAACATGATCTACATTGCCGTGGAGAAAAAACAGTTTCCTATTAGGTTTTTGAAGACTTTAATGTCATTAACAGCATCTTGCATAATTATATCACACATAATACCAATTATTGAGGTCTATAAAATTATGAGAAAGGTGTATGAAATTAAGCATTGTGTGGAGAAAGTGGTGAAGGAAAAGCTTTTCTCCATTTCACCTAACAGTAGAACTCAGGAACAACCAGTGAAGCTGAATGTTGAAAATTCAGGACAGACAAAAGCGGACAGTTAAACTAAGCAATCCACTCCTACAAGAGGCAGTGATGGTCACCAACTTGGATGGCTTTAAAAGAGGATTAGACAACTTCATGGCTATGAATGGCTACTAGTCACAAAGACTCTGCTTTGTTTTAACTGTTGGGGGCAGTATGTGCCTGAATACCAGTAGCTGGGAATCACAAGTGTGGAAGAGTACTTTTGCAATCAAGTTCTGCTTCATATAGGCATAAAGGTAAAGGGTAAAGGGACTCCTGACCATTAGGTTCAGTCATGGCCGACTCTGGGGTTGCGGTGCTCATCTCGCTTTATTGGCCGAGGGAGCCGGTGTACAGCTTCCGGGTCATGTGGCCAGCATGACTAAGCCACTTCTGGCGAACCAGAGCAGCGCACGAAAACGCCGTTTACCTTCCCACCGGAGTGGTACCTATTTATCTACTTGCACTTTGACGTGCTTTCGAACTGCTAGGTTGGCAGGAGCTGGGACCGAGCAATGGGATCTCACCCCGTCGCAGAGATTCGAACCTCTAACCTTCTGAATGGCAAGTCCTAGGCTCTGTGGTTTAACCCACAGCGCCACCCACGTCCCCCTATAGGCATATCCTTACATTATTTTTGGTCCAAACCTCTCCGGTCAGATTAACATTTTCTGAGATATTCTGAGAGGTCCAAATGCATTTATTTGTTATTGAAAGCAGATATACCGTATATATTAAATCAACTCTGGTATGAAATTATCAGATTTTAGGAATTAAAGGTATGCTTTGAAATGAATCATGAGAATACATGCCCTAGAGTTGGCACATCTCTGTTCTACTTTTTAGTCTGTCATTCTGTTGAGACAAATAGATAACACCAAGAATGTGCTTGTGATAGCTTGTGATAGCTCTAATAGGCACTGACATGCTTCTAAGCTAGAACAGTTGTGGTCATTATCCTATTGTCAGTACTCAAGTGTTTCAGGTCATCCAATTCTCCCTTATTATATGGAATTGTTCATGAACTTATTGACTATATGTCTGTAACAATATTGTAGTTCACGTAGTGACTAAAACATGGTGACTAAAAGGTTCAACTAAACAACTTACAAGAAATGTTCAAGAGGAATTTTGCCTTTAATGAAGTCAGGGCAATGTTTCACCCTACTTAGCACTCTCAGATTCTGACTAATGGCAAGTCCTGTATATTTATAAGTAACCTGTAAACTGTAGCATGGTGGTGGACAATAAAATTATTAAACATCAGAAGCATTATAAAATTATAAAAGACACAATAAGTGGCCAACACTGTATTCAATCAATGCTATAAAGATACTTGGTGAAACAGAAATATTCCCAGCAGGTGACGACTGAACTGTATACAGAGCCTGAAGCAGAGTCCAATATGTGTCTGTGCACTTGGTTTAGTATGTAGTCAGTCTGCAACTCAGCTCATACCTATTTCTATAGCCAAGACACTCTAGAACAGTTAATGTATGTGCTGAACACAGAGTGTAGCCATGCCAAATTCAGCTCAAACTGATAATTATGGCATTCAATCATCATCATATCAAAATCATCAGTAGAGCTTTAAAAGGAAGTTTGCTGCTCTGATGTCTCAGTTTGGGGCAGTGGCGTTGGAAACAAACAACATATAGCCACCTTCAAATATCTAAAGGACTGTCACATGAAAGAGGGAGCAACCTTGTTTTCTCCTACTCCAAAGGATAGGACCCAAACCAATGGGTTCAAGTTACAAGAAAGGAGATTCCGACTAAACATCAGAAATAATTTTCTAACAGTCAGTGCTGTTCAACAGTGGAACGGTCTTCCTCGTAAGGTGGTGGGCTCTCCATAATTGAAGGTTTTTAAGCAGAGGATGGATGGCGATCTGTCATGGATGCTTTAGTTGAGATTCCTGCATTGCAGGGGATTGGACTAGATGACCCTTGGGATCCCTTCCAACTCTATAATTCTATGATTCTAAAAGGCTTAGTCAGCCAATGATATAAGTGACATTCCAGCACCATACAGAGGTCTATAGCTAGAATGGCATCAGCTGAGTCACGCTACAAGATGAGTGCCTTTTCTCACATTACAGAAGACTGGAGAAGACAGGATGGTTTTCAACTGTTCAGAAAAGCTATACAAAAATCGGGGTTTTGTTGTTGTTTTTTGAGGAAAGGCTTGACAAATGCAACTTTGAACAAATGTGTTAACATACTGGATAACAGTCTCAGATCCTGCTGGCTGATTTTCACCAGCTAGGATGGGCACTGATTCAACTTACAACTGATTGCTCACATTTTTCCAACCACACCCATCACATTAGTGGGTTATATTAGGACAAGACAGAACTTCCACATTCTTTGGTTTCAGGCTCTTCCTTCAAATCATCACACAGTCATAGGCTATTCAAATATGAAATAGTTGGGAAATTAATACAAGTTACCCATAACTCTAGGCAGAGACAAACTGATTTACTTGGGCATTTTTCACTCTAGGACAATTTAAGTTAGAGATATGCTATTCTTCTAGAAATATAGCACAGATTCTATGCCATTACATCTGCCATCAATCCAGAGATAGTTTTAGGCTAAAAGAAAACACCCACAACCACACCTCAATTTGTTATATCTTAATTTTGTTCTAGTATCCTTCGAGAGCCAGTGTGGTGTAGTGGTTAAGAGTGGTAGACACGTAATCTGGGGAACCAGGTTCGCTTCCCCGCTCCTCCACATGCAGCTGCTGGGTGACCTTGGGCTAGTCACACTTCTTTGAAGTCTCTCAGCCCCACTCACCTCACAGAGTGTTTGTTGTGGGGGAGGAAGGGAAAGGAGAATGTTAGCCGCTTTGAGACTCCTTCGGGTAGAGATAAAGCGGGATATCAAATCCAAACTCTTCTTCTTTAACCAGTTTACTCTTCTTTTTTCAAAAAAGGGGTTTGTAACCTACTCCGAGATGAATTGCAATGGAAAGGCTTTAATCTGTGTTTTTTTCTGGGGGGGGGGGTGCAGGGATACGCATACCCCTAAACACTTTGTGAATCTTTGTATACTTTTACTGTATTTATTTTTCCCAATTTGAACTATAAAATGGTGATTTTCTTGAGTCAAAATGAGAGAACCCCTAAACATTTCTTTAGGGGAAAAAAGCCCTGGTTTTAATTGTTCAGAAGAAGTACTGAATTTGCATTTAGTTTGATCAGTGTCTGAGCAAATATGAAATGAAAGAACCTTAAGCAAGAAAGACCTAAATACTCTCCTGGTACAACTCATCACCCTACCTGGCACAAATATGGATAGTATACCAGGACAAAGAAACCTCCAAGGATATTCTTGCAACAGCAAATCATGACAAAAGAAAACTAGAGCTCCAAATGGCTCACCCAAGAAGCCCCTTATGCATTTCAGGCAGTGTTGTTTTCTTTCTCTAATTCCATCTCTATACACATGCACTGCTTTGTCACTCAACTTCACTGAACACAAACACACACTGATCTTTAAACTAAACTGCAGCTCTTAAATAATGCATTACTTCGTAAGACAAAAAAAAAAATCAGTATTAAGATTTACAATTTTTTCAATTAACACAGCATTTAAAATACAGTATATAAATATAATTTAATAGAAGTTGTAAAAATTAAGTACAAATATCTGTTGAAAGCAACAACTATAAAAACGTTTCTGCCTGCATCCTAAAAGCTCTCAAGTTACTAACTTCCCAATGCCTGGTTTTAAGTTACTCCACCCTTATTATTTAGGCCAAGTAAAAATAAACATATAATTGACCAAGGAGGAAAAATATTTTCCTTGTAACCTCTGATGAGGAAACTCTGGGTACACTTCCATAATATTTCACAGTATTTTAATGGCATAACTTTAAAGCATGCTAAAATTCTTCCATCAACATATAAAAGCATCTCAGCTCTATAAATAAACATCAAAACAGCAACTGAAATACTATCATAGCAACTCTATTGATGCCTGTGTGGCACCACAACACTTTAAAATAGGCTAACTAACAGGGTACAGCTAATGTACCTTGGTGCAATGACATCAACAATTGCAATCACAAAATAACTAGCATGTTTGCATCTTTTCCTATCTTTATCATTTGAAACAGAGTTTAGTACTTTTCATTATTAGGGTGCAAAACAAAAATGCTCAAGAACAAGAATCAATTACCTGAAATTACAACAGAATTGGAGAAAAACCAAACAAGGCGCAGACATAAAGACATAGAAATCTCTCTGCACCGAGACACAGATGAAAAGAGTGTGCTCATCACACCTGCCCTTGAAAGATCACTCAAGGTCAAATTAGCATGAGCGTGACCATGCACAGCCTGGTGAGGCCTTTCCCAAGATGTTTTGAGTCACAACCTGCATCATCCCTGACTATTGGCCGTACTGGCTAAAGCTAATGGCACTTCTAGTCAAAACATCTCAGAAGCGTAAGGTTTAAGAAGGTTGGCTGAGTGAATTCCCTGGACCTATGAAATATGCCTTTCCATTTTCCACCACACATTAGCGTCCAGCATTGACAGGTGTGAGTAAAGAAAAGATCTGTCATATTTATCCTTTTTTACCCTATATAATGAAATCCACATATAAACACATATACCACAGCTTCTCATAGCACACAGAAGATCATTCTAAATGCCTAATTGGAGCAAGTGCTATAGCTATACCATCTATTTCATCCTGAAAAAATACATAAATATCAGTGTTAATAAGTGTCTACCATCTATGCAGATCTCCACTTTAGCAGATTTAAAATTACTTAGCTTTAGACAGCCACAGGTAAAAGTTGTAAATAATAACTGCTGTGTAAATGTACACATTCTTACCGATGAAGCATCAAACCATACATAGAGGTCAGCTGTGTTTTTAGTTAATAAAGCTTTTGAAGTTTTGTTTGACTTCCATTATGTGCTAGCAAGAGTTTCAAACACTAAAGGAAAACTGCTAAAATAACCCCATTAAGGATTATCACACACCTACTCATTTAATTAACAATACCATGCTTAAAATCACAGTATTCTAGCAAAAACAGATCTCCCATATTAAACAGTGTTGGCAAATCTTGCTATGGGTATAGGAAGTCATTTCTGCATGGTACTGCAATTGATACCCACCAGTACAGCAGGAAGATTCCCTTCTTAGTGGTTGCCACTATGTGACCATCTACCCCAGCTCACTGATGGGAATTATTCCTCAGTGGACTATGTATGCAAAAGCATCAAACAACTAGCTCTGATCTTTGTAGATACCATTGCTGCAGTCATTTTGTGATTTAAAAAACATATATACAAGAGGAATATACACGAGTAGTCAACAGTTGCAGGGGGGAAGTCAGGCTGGCTTAAGCTCAGAATGAGCTCAGGCTTGCAAAATAGGTTAAAAATAATATTTAAAAGTTTCTTTGGCTATGTCTGAAGTAAGAGGAAGAACAAGCAAGTGGTAGGTCCTCTGTGTGGGGAAGACGAAGAAATGCTGTTGGGTGACAGAGAAAAAGTGGAATTGCTCAACACCTACTTTGTCTCTGTCTTCACTCAAAAGGAAAGTGATGACCAACCTGGTGATAACAGAATGACGTAAGCAGGGAACTGCAGCCCAAATAAGAAAAGAGGTAGTAAGGGAACACCTAGCCTACTTTAAATGAATTCAAATCTCCAGGACCTGGGTTGAACGAGGTAACTGTTAGGGGGATTTGCAGTAAGTTGATTGACCGAACCCAGAGAGTACTCATTAATGGTTCCTTGTCATCCTGGAAAAAAGTGACAAGTGGGGTGCCACAGGGTTCTGTCCTGCCCATTGTTGTTCAACATCTTTATAAATGGCTTGGATGAAGGAAGAGATGACAACAAACTGGGAGGGGTAGCTAATGCCGTAGAAGACAGAATCAGAATTCAAAATGAACTAACAAAATGAATTTCAATAGGGACAAATGTAAGGTTCTGCACTTAGGCAAGAAGAACCAGAAGCACAAATATAGGATAAGGGACACCATGTTCTGGATTATGTGAACTATTCTGCGCTGTTCCAAGTATAGAGGAGCCAGAGTAAACAAAGTAATGATCTTGTGCACCCCATTCTGATCCAATGATCATACAAATTTATGTAATCATTATGGCCCTACTTCCTAATTAACAGCAAAAATACATTGTGTGATTTATTTCCTTCTACCACAGTCAGCCAACAAAAACATCTGTTGGAGCAATATTATCTTTTAAAGAGTAAACAGCCAAACAAATGGGGAAATTTGTCAATTAGCTTTGCCATTTGGAATACTATCCTTATTAGCAACAATGACACTATTTCTTGGCAAGATGAATGCAATAAAATCATAAATTTTAAAGATAAATATAATTTAGCCTCTGACTACTTCCATGTACTTGGTAATGTTAGCTCTAACATTGCCAGTAATTATCCTTCGTTCAGTGTCTATTCTGTATCTTGGGGCATTCCCAGAAACTCTACATTGCAAAGACTAGATGTTGGATTGTGGTGGCATGGAGCAGGTGTGTTTTTTATCAGTTACGTTTGGCAAGACTTACTTTTTCAAGACCTGGCTTCCAAGCCTTTGTAACCTCAAGATATGATTACTGTCATGTTGTGCTCTTGACTTCAGAGATAGTTCTGAGGCTTCAAGCTTAGCATATAAAAATGTAAATCCTAAAGTGAGGTACATGGCACAGTAAATATGTACCAACGTCTGGGGACAATTCACTGTGCACACTATGACCTGTTCATTATACTTTACCTTAACCATTTCACCTGGCCTAAACTTCTGAGAGAAGGCAGGACAGAACAAAAACTTTTTTAACAACTTGATGTGTGTGTGTCATATTCTGAAATATGTGTTGATTCTTCAGAGCCTATGCCCCCAAAGAATGTACAAGGGAAAGGGAAAGTGTTTAGAACAAACTTCCAGGACTGCTTTCTCTCTCACCCAACCCCCACCCTAAAAAATCCTATAGCCAGTCACATGCAGGTAATCATCTTTTGTTAGTTTCCACTTCTTCCTCATCTGGATCAGTTTCAACTATGTGACAACAAAGAAATGAAACACCAAAATAGCAGCAGCTACATATCCTCCGCATGACAGTGTAATTTCTTTTGCCTTAAGGCAGTGTCTAGCACTGAAATCATAGTCTGTTTATTTCCAACTGGTGCTACGTTAATATCAAAAAGGCTTAACTCTTCCTGATATGCATCTGAAGATAGATTGATGAATTTGAACACTATGTTCATATTAAAATTAGCAGAAGCACTCACTATTGCCAGTCCATACAGAATACAGGTGTGAATAACTAATCATTTAAGTTCATATGAGCAATATAGATGACCTAAAACAATTATTTCAGTTATGACTACATATATATAAGTTCTTCAGATTTTTTCCTCTTTGAGGAACCACTGCATTTAAAAAAATACTTACACCTTTGCTGGCTATCCCAGGCCAATCTCACCATGGTTCTTCTTTGCCATACATTTTTATCCCTCATCGCTGCACATATCTATGGTGGCCCCTTTTTTGCTTAAACTTAAAATATAAGATATAAACACGAAGTAGTTTGTGTAGGTGTAGATAATGTGACTTGCATCTGAGTAAAAGTGGTAACCTACCTCCCACAAAAACTAGCCACACACACAAATATATATGCGGATGCACAGATGCATACACAATTACACTCACCAGGGAGAATTCAGGAAGTTAATCTTTTTTGAAGGAGAGTGGGAGCAATAAAGAATACAACGTCTGATCAACTAATAGGTAGTGATGAGCAATAAAATGCCACTTCAAATTCAACTGAAGTTATTTATGTTACACTTTGGGCCCAAGTGGCTCAGAACACCAACACTATATTAGATGTCAGGGCATGTTTGCATGGTGAGGTGATGAGAGAAGAGACTCTCATCTTACTTTACTCATTATTGTGCATTAAAAAAAAACCCCAAAACTACTGATCCTTCCAAACACACACACATTCACTCAAGGGATGTTGAGGGATGTTGTTTTTCCTAGAGAACAGTATTCCACCAAAATACTGTTGTGCTTATTAGAGGTTTTTGAGAAGCTAATTCCATCGGTTACTGGAATGTTGAAGGGGAAGAATTTGAGTGCCTCAGATGTTTTCTCACCATTCTCAAACCCACGCTTCAAGTGCATGTGGTTCCTAAGTCCTGGCTTAACTCCCAGCAGAACACCATAACAGATGACAGAATGGATTGATTGAAATCAGTTATTTAAATCAGCAAGAAAAATGTCAATTTAAATAAAGTTACCCACTGATGCTTCTTCATATGTATCTTAAACAGCAGTGCTCCTCTGACTATTAAACTATGTTAATTTAAAGCTAAATAGAATTCTGCTTTCAATGTTGTCTCATTCTTGCATTATTCTGTCACACTGTACACATTATGCATTATTTCCTTTGTTACCTATACAGCAGTGGGGGGGGGGACTGTTGCTCATAGCCTGGATCTTGCCCAACATCTAGTAGCCCACCAGCAGCCTCTTACCTCGGGAAAGTACCTCTCTTCCCTCTGGCATGCTGCCATTCCTAGAACATCTTAAGACAGTGTTAGAAACTGAGAAATGAGAGCTAGGAGCGAAATGGTACCTTAAACCTAGGCTATGGGCACAACAACGGAATGTCTAGGTGTGCTTTTTTATAACAAGAATACAAAGCTGAAAATGAATGAACAGCAGCTAAAACATTATGTTCATTTTTCTCATGGTCTAGTCCCTCCCCTGTCCACCCCACAAATATTATTAAGAGGGTCTCTTCTCCAGTCTTCAGAGAGGAGCTGAAAGTGAGGAGGCAGAAAAAGGTCCTCCTTTCCTTTAAATCTTAGGCACAGCACTGCGGCCACAGCTCAGTAACTGCTCGTGCTAATGGAATTCTCTGTCGCAAAATGCGCCTAAAAGAATGGGAGTTTCAAATACTGGTCTTAGAAGCTCAGGAAAGCAAACATGAGCACGAAGACCTTCTTGCAATAGCAGAGGGAAAAGAGGCACTTTCCTAAGGCAAGCATAGGGTTTCTCCCCATCATAGTAATTGTTTAGGAGAAATGGTTCAACTCCTCCTAGCCCAAAACTGTGATTGGAAGAAAGGGAAAAAAACCCTCCCTAAAGCAGTGCTGTGATAGGAGAACAGCCTCTCCTATCCAGTGGCCCAGTGTCGCAATGCGAATTAAACACGAATGTCTAAATATGTGTGTCTGCCTGACTGAATATGTGCTTGTGGGGTGTGAGGTTAAGTGAACAATTCTATATGTGAGTCCCATTGAGTTCAATGAAGATTTCTCCCAGGGAAGTAGGTATACAAATGCAGCCAAGAATGGGAACCAGCACAGCAATTTTCCAGCGTGTTGCTCCTTTCTACTTCACCCTGCCCTGGCTCAGTCCCACCCTCCCAAGGAGTATCAAACCTAGCCAATAGGTCAAAGCAGGCTTGCTACTTACTAGGAAAAAAATTCAGGTGCAGATGGTATCTTCAGTAGGCACAGTGTTATCAATATTTGAATTGCTTCTTCGCTTACATAGAAAGGAACTCAAATGTATCTGGCAGATGACACTCATTCGGTTTAGAGAATAATTGTACAGCTAATATGGCCTTGTAAGCCCCTCTCCCATACATATAATGGTTAACTTTCCTTGGGAGGGTTCTGATGTTTAATGGGGCCCTCTTCTGCTCCATAAGCCTTTCAAAGGACTTTTCACTCATCTCCTATCGTTTCATCTCCTGTCACACTTAACTTGTATCCCAAGTTGCCAGCTTCTTTCATCCTACCTGCTCCTTCCACATTCACTACTTCTTCCGGTTTTGTTAGCCTTCCCCTGCATTCCCGCTATTATTACTACTTTTGGGGCTACTGCTTCTATAGTTGGTCTAACCAAAAAGTTCCTGCATGACTTGGGCTGCAGTGTTTATGCCCACAAGTTTGAGAAACAATTGTGCAAAGCACCTGATGAGAAGCATCATATGTACCCAGGGGATTTGAAGCAGAAATTTCTTCCTGTGCCTTATTAAATAGGACTTAAATGGTGGTCATCAAACTCCTAAAAGATGAACATGGTGTTTCTAAAGCTTAAAACTCTTAACACTGGCATGCTGATGAGAAGAAAGTGGGATTTTGATAGAAAGGAATGACTTAATTGGGCACGTCAGACATTGTAGGTTAACCTACACTTGTTCTGTGAATTTAGCAATTGCCTATTGGTATGATGATCATTCCAAAAGGGTGTAGCTTGTTATGCTTACTAATTAGATAGATTTAAAGCATTTTAAAGACAGATGCTATAATGTGATTTATGGATTTGTTCTGTCACCTGGGAATGACCTCCTGAACTCTGCCTTACAAGTCTAGCACTGCTACTCATTTCAAGAGGTAATCTCCCTTTCAAGGGAAGCATTTGATACTTCTTCTTGAAGCAACATTAAAATGCTACAAACGAATCGACACAAAATCAAAGGGAGTACTGCTAACAAGAACTTACATATGCAAATACAAGCTTTGCTTGAAAGATTTTCACAGGGCAAATTATGAAGACTACAATGGACTGGAGCAATATAATTACAATGCAGGTTAAGAGATTGTGCAACAAACAGAAAGTTAGGCATGCCAAAACCCTACTGCAATTGGTAAACTTGCTTATACAATCCATAATTAAGCACCGAGGTCCCAGTGGCTGATATTTGTTTTGTAGTACATCTGTATATCTGTTATCAACTATATGGCTGGAAGAATGATTAGAGATGTTGTTTTTTTAATTGCTGCCTCTTCTAGGATTGACTCATTGATGAACTCTCCTGCTTTGGGTCACAGGACTAAGTCATTAATATCAAGACTTGGACGCTAAGTAAATGCTCAGTTACATCTATTGAAGGTGACTTCTTCAAAGCTTCCTTCTGAGACTGACATGCACTGATTAGCAGAATTCAGCATCCACTAGCTTTTTGCACATTATCTACATTCATAAGAATGCTCCATGAAGAAACACTAGATGAATAACACTAATGAATCTTCCCGCCTTAATATCAATACATAATGAAATAGGAAGTTATTGGCCAATTATGAGAGTAACAATAAAAACTGGTTCATGAAACGCTCAAACTATCCAGCAAAATCTTTGGCTGCATTCACGTGGCTGTTTATTCCATTTTCACAAGGTTTCCCTAACTGTTAATTTCCACGTTACAGTTGAGATTTCGCACGGTGTAAAAGGCATTTCCAGAACTATTGTGGAATATAGCGCATTATTGGCAAATGGATGTTTTTTTCTGGAGGCAAATAACACAGATATGAGCTACAGAAGTGGCTTTTATATTGTGTGAAAGCTCAAATAAAATACAGAACTTAACAGTTAAGGAAAAGTCATGAAAATGGAATAAACTGCCATGTTAATGCAGCTATAAAACAATCTGCACAAAATATGAAGAACTGAGATCCTGTTTTCTAAACACTTTAGCCAGCATTAATAGCTACATAAAGCAGTTTCAAGAGATATCTATAGCAATGGCGTTATAATTGTTAATTTAAAATATCAGCTCTTTATTTATTCAGCATGTAAGGAGACAAAAAGAACCTTAACATCTTTCCCTTCTTCCATTATGGAAGCCCTATTTTATTTATATGTATGACTAACATTTGTTATAGGTTTTTGCTTATTTTGAGGCTAATGAATAAAAAAAGGGCACTTTTTGCAGAATTTGTTAGGGGCATTCACACAAGGAGGCAACATAGATTATTTCATAACTTGCTACCCTTTTCCAGTCAAGATAGCCTCACAGAAACAATATATTCAACCAAATTACTGCATTTCTCATGACAAAATGACATCTTGAAACAGCAGGTTGCATGAAAACTAGCGATCTTATCATCTAAACTGTTTTCACAAACATTAGAATAAGTTTATCCTACTTTCAGATATTAAATAACAATGACAAATTACAATATCTTTAAAAAGGTTTGAGGAATTTGTTTCTGTGAATCCCCATACAAACTGATTCATATCCCCAGTTTGGAACTTTGTTCCCTGCCTGCTTTCACCCTATTGAAGATCACAGATTTAAATGAAAATGTTTGTGCAGATTAGCAAAAATTGCAGCTTAATGAAGAAATAGGGTTAAAGAGGCCTTTGTGTGAGCAAATACAAAAGTGACAGTGCCCATAAATATACTGAGTCAGACCATTAGTCCATCTAGTTTAGTACTGTCTATTTTGACTTCGCAGCTTTTTTCCAGGGTTTGGGGCATAGGCCTCTACCTGGAGATGTCAGGGACTGAATCTGGAACCTTCTGTATTCAAAGAATATGCTCTACCATTGAGCTGTGTGCCTTCCTCAAGCTTTTGCTTAGCATGTCGTTTGAACCAGGACTTGCAGTTTGTCTCTGGTTACCCTACAGCTCCTGGTTAGTGAAATATACTTGGAGTCGAGAACATAACAGTTAGTGAGGAGAGAGCTTAACCTTGAGTCCTGATTCACACAACATGCTAAGCCAAACCCTAGCCCAGCTTAGCTTGGGACAAGAATAAACTGGACAGTGAAGAAGCAAACTGGCTGTGAGCACACATCGTCATCCAGTTTTCGTAACCTAGAGTTTGGCTTATCATATGTCAGGGCTGGAGTCAGATGCAGGTCAGCCGAAGAAGCAGAGCCAGTTGTCAGTGAAGTTAACTTTTTATTCAAAGCAATGAACATATAATCAGAAACACTCTCTGTAGGTATTGCCCTATGGAGCAGTTGCCAGGACTGGCGGTCCCTGCCTTCCACCCCCTCTAAGACTCTTCTGCTGGATGTTTTCCAAGCAATCTCAAACTGTGTCTAGCCACCTCTTTTGTTCTGCCCAACGCACCACTCGGCCATGTCCTTGGAGACAAGGTGGGAGGGAAGCTTGTCACAGTAGGAGAGGCAGGTTCCCTGTTTGCTTCTGGAGCCTCCTGCTTCAGCCTCTGAGTCTGAACTGCTTCCTGTCGCAGGCTCTCCCTGCTCACTAAATCCTGTTGCCCCTTCAAGCATCCCACACGTCTCCCTCTGATCTCTCCTCAGTGTCCCACCACCAATCCCTGGGCTTTGAGCCTTTCTCCTCTGGGGGTTTCCCAGCTGGTGTCTCCCACCACACCTCATCATCCAGCCAGTCCCTGACACCATGTCATGCAAACCAGCTCAAGATGTTGTTTCATTCAGGTTTTTACTGCCATGGCAGAAAAATGCTACAATTAAAAAAAGCCAAGTGAACATTTGTTCTCTAAGTCAAATTTTTGCAAAATCTTATCCACAGACTCCTAGCAATACAAATATTGCAGTTAAGTACAAGTCATGAGTTATGGCTCCTAAAGGATGCACTGAGATTTTCTAAGGCAACTATATGAGCATTTTAGGATTAATGCATTTAGCCTATTCCATATTTCTTTCTTCATAATACTGTTAGGATGCAAGCACAGCTAGGACAGGTTTGAGTGAATTTTTGCATTCCCTAGGATTAATATACATACTTGTCTGTTAATTTAAAAAGCAGCTACACCCTATCTTATGGATTAGCTTCAAAAGTACTACAATAACCCATTCTCTTAAGGCTGAAGCCTTCCTCCATCTCTTCTATTTGGCTGGGGTTGTCCACAGTTGATTGGAGAAGCTCTACCACAGTTGAATGGGGGAAGGTGAGAATAACTTGTACCTGATATAGGGCCACTGATTAAGACCCTGGTGCCAGATCCTATAACAACTTGCAATACCCCACTTGCTTGTATCACATCAATCAATCTCCTTTATTGGCATAGTAAGAGTATGTTGTATACATGGATTGAAACACAACACAGGTAACAAAACATAGTAGGAGGTACTTTGGGATAAAGTTATCCAGACATCCTAAGATATAAAGGTAGCTCTTAGAACCTATGGTGACATAATTACATGGTGTCACTCAAAAGTCTTGCCACATTCTCCACGTCATTCCTACAATTATTCAACAGATAGGTCACCCTGGAAGAGTCAGTATGATAGTCTGACCCCTCCTTCAATAAGGGGGCCAAATATTTGTCATACATTTTTATATATAGAATGGGCAATGAAATAAAATGTGTGTGATGGATTCGCTGTATCACATAAAATGGCCACAGGCGCATCTCATCATCATCTGTTTTGGAAAATATAAACTAGGATCCTAATCTATAAACTAGCCTTCCCCTTTCCAGCTGCTGCCCCAAACCTGCAGACTACAACTCCCATCAACCCTGATCATTGGTCTGCAACATCTTGAAGGTATGAAATTGTGGAAGGTTGGTATGCTTTTACAATTCACCTTTTTAAAAGAAAAGTTGTTTTTAATAATGTTTTTAATGCTGTAGTCTGCCTTTGGACCTTAGGGTGAAGGATGGGAAATTAATAACTAGATATCTATCTGGGCAAGCACATTTAGGGCACACATGACTAAGCTGGGGGGGGGTGAAATCCTGATTTACAAGTTTAAATCCTTGCACTGATGGGATGGTTACTTAGCACAGCACTGGATACAAGCATAACCCAAAAGTGTAACCCACCTTGTATTCACCCTGGATGTGTAATGTATTTCCTATATCTCTGATTCCCATGTAACATGTTTTGGTTGATACTTCTGAGTATGTCAATGCTCTGTGCCCAGCACCTGTTAGCCTGGTGCCCAGCCCAGCTGACATTCCAAGCGTGTCCCTTAAATCCACAGCTCCCCTGTGACTGCGCGAGCACAGACAGATGCAAGCACAACAAAGAAAGCCTACACTGGTGCACACCAGCTATCATCATTAATGGGAGACAAAGTTAATTTCATAGTCTGGGAGGAGCAAGTGCTCCAGAGATCTGCTGATGCATTATTCTGCAATTGATCCATTGGTCTACTGCTAACACAGGTATGAACCTATATTTTGCCATCAGTTAGTGGTGGCAAAAGAGAAAGTACCTTTCCCAAGAAGCACTGTCCTTACCAGTAAACTAATCAACAGCTGTTTGCATCTTTAAAGTTAGGATCCTCCACCTTTGTTTTACAGATGGAACTCTAGTGGCACCCTGCAGTTCTGCACTTAAGTCCAAGTACAAATCGTGCTTGGAATATCTATTCAGGATTGCACCCTGCCCTCTCATTTGCTGCCTGATTTCTTTTAACACATGTCTGGCAAAGCTTCAGCTCTTCAAACTGGCAGACTTTTGCTTAATTGCTGTGATGATCTGGAAAAAAATAAAATGATCAAGGCAGCGAGAGAGCAAGCACCAGGTGTACAGCTAACTATGCAAGATAAAACAATTCCTCCCATGCAAACAGATTTCAGAGTTATACAAGCTTCCTTTTGCTGCTTAATTCAAACTGTAGTAGCTTGAAATATTTAGTTCTTCAAAAGTAATGAGCAACAGTCTGCAAGCAAATAGGTGTGTTTTATATCATGCTTGTTCTGGTTGAACAGTATGACCTTTCTGCTAAGAAATTACAATTAGAGATAAAATTTGTTGGACAAGGTGATGACTACAGAAACAAAAATTGAAGTTGATAAGCAGCAACCGGGCATTATTGCTGGGCTTGCTCAGCATTTTCTTAACTGTCTCCTGGAAGCTCTCACATGGATATATTTCCCCATCCAATTTAGAATACAAGACTTTGCATGGCATTAAATAAAATACTACTCCAAAGGATTTTTGATAAACATTTAACTGTTTAGCAATACTAAAACAGACAGTTAATTATAGAAAAACATGTCAGTGCACATATGGCAGCAGGATAAATTATGCACATCTGGATTACTTTTGGCACGAAATACAGTTAAGTGTCTACAGCCAAATTTAGCAATCTGTCACTAACAATATGTACATTTATTTTGAAGATGTTAAGGCCTCGAAGTAATTTTTTTTAAAAAAAAATCTTCATCAACTTTCCAGATCATCTTAAGAGAACAAACAGGTGACAAAACATATTGCTAAAATTGCCCATGGCTGTATAAACAGGAAGAATTTCAAATCTCTTGCAACAGACACAACAACATCCATAATTTAAAGGAATTCTATTCCCTCATTGATGTATGTTGAAATCTAGGATCAAAACATTTTACAACTAACAGGGGTAATCCGCACAGTAACTGGAAAGTCTGTTTGGTACTGAGCAATGGTATCTCTAGTAAAATATATCATCTGCCAACAATTATTATTATTATAGAGTAAAATACAACAGAATCACATGGTAAAAAGAACATATTTGTTATTTTGCAGGGCAAAGCTGAACACAAAACAAAACAAAATGATTTGTAAATTAAGCTGCTCTTTTTTGGGTACAGCAAAAATTTAAATCTGGGCAAATGTGGATTACCATGCAAGACTGCAGAAATAAGTCTTATTGAATTCAATGGGGCTTACTCGCAGCTAAGTAGGGTTAGGATTGCAATGTAATTATTTTATGTAGTTATTGTTTTTATATACGTACTGCTTTTCTGCCCAAACACACAAGATGAATTACAATTTAAAATATCAACACAAACAAATGCTACAAAATATTCTCAGACTGACATCGAGAGCACCAGCTGCCCGGATTGGGCTTCCTTGTTTCTGCCTTGCTTCAGGACACAGAGATCTCCAATTGCTAGTAAGGCAATAGTCTATTCTTTTTTAAATTTCTATTCTGTCTAATTTCCTAGAGAAACTCAAAGTGGCTAACAAATCAAATAACAGAATATAAAAAAGAAAAACGCCCACAATCTAAAGCCAGTCACACAATAAAAATATTAGAATGGACAATTCCAAAGCAACCATTGAAGTATACACCAAACTAAGCCAATGTCAAACTTTACCAGCTGAAGGTCTTTTTAAAAAGTAATATAAATAGGCTGCTAATATACATTCAACCCAGGTTCTACGGGTGGCCTTAAAAACATGTTAAAAATGGAGAACAAGCCTGTGATTCTCTGTCCAACCTAAAAATGGTGTGGGTGCAAAGGATCTGATGTATGGTGTTTGAAGACAACAGTGTATTGCCCCTACTCTAAAATAGAGAATCATTACGTATAAAACATATCCAAGAGTTGGAAAGAATGTATGCTTTACTGAACCATTTAATTCCTTCAGGGAAACAGACCCACCCAGCCTGCTTCTAAATGTAAATTCAAGTGTCTTTATAACAAATTCATAGCCAGTAACCCAGCCAGCACTGTGCTTCAGCTACAAGCCATGACAAACAACAAACCAGCATGATAAACAAAATAGCAGAACGAAACTTGTATGAAAATGGGGGTGAAAAAGGCAAAGTGAAAACAGCAAACAACCTGACATCACATCATCAAGGCAATCCTGACCCTCAGGAAGCAAAAAAAATCATTCCCAGCTCTGCAAAAAAGCAGCAACAAGGAAAAGCCCACCAGACCATGTTTAAAGCTGGGAGTTTGGGGAGCACCCAAAATGATCCGTGCTGCACTGAAGTGGTGGTAGAAGGGGACTATGGCACAATGTTGGAAAATCATGCCAAACACCACCTTGGCCTTCCTGCTTAGCCCCTCAGAGGACCAGTCCAGTAAAATTGTCTAGCAACAGCAGCAGAGAACACAACAATTATCCTGACAAAGTGCCTGCATCACAAATGCAACCGATTTTACACAGTAGCTATAATTTACTGCAGACACATTGGTTACATTCTGAAGCAAGCTGTAATAACCCAAATTACATTTTTTTTTAAAAAAAAAATCCTTCCATATTGCTTTTGCAGTTTGGGCCCTTTCTTTCTCTCATTTATAACTCTATAAATGTCCAACCTTTCCTCTAAGGAGCTCAAAACGGTATGCATGGTTATCTGTGTCCCCAACAGCCCTATGAGGTATGCTAGGTACAGAGTTGGTGACTGGCCTAAGGTCACACAGTGAGCTTCATGGCTGACCAGGAATTTGAAGCCTGATCTCTCAAGTCATCTCAGCAAACTTTTTCAGCAGGGGGCTGGTCCACTGTCCCTCAGACCTTGTGGAGGGCCGGACTATATCTTTATTTTTTGGGGGGGGGAATGAATGACTTCCTGTGCCCCACAAATAACCCAGAGATGCATTTTAAATAAAAGCACACATTCTGCTCATGTAAAAACACCAGGAAGGCCCCACAAATAACCCAGAGATGCATTTTAAATAAAAGGGCACATTCTACTAATGTAAAAACACACTGATTCCCGGACTGTCCTCGGGCCGGATTTAGAAGGCGATTGGGCCAAATCCAGCCCCCAGGCCTTAGTTTGCCTACCCATGTCCTAGACTAACATCAACCACTACACCATGCCACTACCTTCCAGACTATGCCATAAATATCTCTACAGATCTCTTAATACTTCTCATTAGTTCTTTGTAGTCCAAAAGCAATGAACACAGAGGCAGACTGAATTTGATATTATATATAATTTTTAATGATACTGAAGTAAATAATTTAATCCAAATCGGAATGCTTTGTAATACTTGTTTCCTTCATAAAGATTTTAATAAGTTCCCTACAACTGAACTTTTGTGGAAGCCTGAAACTAGACTGCAGACAGGTAAAAAGTGTACAATGTAAGCTAATGTTATGATAAGCTATAGCAGCATAACCTTTGCTATGGGAATACAGCTAATAACTTGTAAGGGAATCCATGGATAACTTTTGTCAGCTACAGCTTGCATCAATCTTGTTAACACCCCTTTTATTATTTCAAAAGAATGTAATGCGATATTTCAAGTTTTGTTTTTATTACTATGTTCCTTTAGGTAATCCCCACAGTTCGTTCAGCCCATGCAACAAACTCACTCTCTGCTACAGCAAAACACATTTGTTGAAATTTGAAAGCAGTGCAAAGATCTAAAGGTCTACTGCTAGACGAATTTTCTTGCCAGGCACATGTACAAACATATCTTAGCAGACAGTTAAATTCTTCTAAGGTCAATCACTCAAAAATAATATAAATGGCTGCCTGCAAACAAATCTTCAGCAAACATTAGAAACCAATGCAGAGTTGAGGAAATGCATTCATATATCATAAATATATCATGAAAAGTGTAAATTGCTTTCAAAAATTAAATATTAGAGCTTTGATTATAAATACACCATGGATCTTAAGCGCCAATTTTATTTAAAATGTCAACAAATACTCAGTAACAGATAGGAAAATATTGAAACCCTCATTAACAAATGACAGCATTTCAGCAATAATTACTTTGTGTTATTAAAACTCCATAGTGCACCAACTGGAGCCAGATACAAAAGAGTAGCTGTATGCAGGGTTCATGTGTGTGTGACAGAACCAAATACTAACTGGTAGAACTGGTAGTTCAGGAGGCAGAGCCAGCTACCTACTGCACCCCAAGAGCTATGCCATTTCCATATACTGCTGCAAATCTACAGCTGAGTTCTAACAGACTAGAAACCCTAAAGGTCTTCTTTTTTATGGCGAAGACTATTTGTTAATTCCCATTTTCCTACTAAGAAACCTATGCATTTTGCCTAAAGACAAAGAAGGCCTGGCTAAGAGTCAGTTCTTGTGTTTTCAGAGATGGAGAGTCGGTCATTGTTATGATTCTCCTTCCCAGGAAGCCTAGTTGCAGCCTTATTTTAATGTCAGCTATGTTTTCCCCCATTTCACCTTAAAACTAATACCATATGCAGACTACATTGGTTTAATATCAGCTAAAATATTTTTCCTCTCATTCCCCCCCCCCCAATTTCTCTGGGCCAGTTTCAATCAAAAAGTTGTGCTATTGGGAGTCAGCACAATGAGTGCCGCTAGCACAATGGGGTTCCCCCCTCTCCTCCCGCCATCCTGACCTCCACAAATTGGCTCTGTGGGGTCAGAAGAACTCCAATAGCAGATAGGAGAAGGGAGATTGTTCCATCAGCACAAGCATTCAACTTGCCTGACAGGGCAATACTCTTAACACAATGTTGCTTTCCACCCTCTGTTTGCTATGTTTACTACGGAGAGTTCTGGACAACTAAAAAGCTTGCACACTTTGGTTTTGCCCTAATATGGGACAGAACATCTTCCTTTGCTTTACATAGCCATTTGATCAAACATACCATGAGTAACAAGATTCTTTGGACACTATGTAGAAGCATGCCCCTATACATCCAATCATCAGAGGGGATTGGGAGTTACAAAATTAGAAGGGAGACAGGGTCAGCCAATGCAATCCCCAAGTATGCACTGGATCAGCTGTCTGCACAGGAAAATTTATAAGGGGAATGTCATAGTTCAGTAGCAGAGTACTGTACCTGCTTTGCATGTATAAGAACCCAGGTTCAATTCATAGCATTTCCAGTTATGGCTGGGAATGTCCTCTGTCAGAAAGCCTGGGGAGTGAGTCCCTGCCTGTCAGTGTAGACTGAGCTTGATGGATCAATAGCCCCGACTCCGTAGCAGCTTCCTGCACTCCCAATACCAATATGTGGCAAGTAATATATATTTTAATATGATACAACACTGAAGTAGCAAGGTAGAATTTTCTTGGCACTGCTGACAACTTAGCAAAATGTAACTTTTAAACTAATGTCTCATCTGATTACACTCAGGAACATTCTGTAATTTTAATCTGATAACGTGCCAGAAATATGCTCACAGTCTATATGTACACAGAAACACACAGACACACACATACACAATTAAAACAAGAACAGCAATTAATTAGTAGCTTAAATGTTAAACATACTTTTTGTACTACTACATTTGAGCTATTTGTATAATTAGCTGTAATCCTTCTCATACCTTGTATGTTGTGTGCCTTACATTTGATATATCTAGGTATTGCCCACATAACTTTTTCTGATGGAAAATAAGTTTATTTTCTCCAGCCAGTGTCCCAATATAAATTATAGCAGGAAAGCAGACTTCTACAGTAAATCACATCTTATTTTGCAAGGCTTCAAGGTTTGAAGGACATCTCTGCTAAAGCTTTCAGTAACACGCAGCTTGCTCCCAGGGGCTTTAATTTGCTGCTATGGTGGTCTTCACATTGTCTTTTTAAAAGTAGTAACTATGATACATGCTGAACAAAACCTTCTATTATTTGAGGGAACCAGTGCTAACCTTACATCTTGTGTTGTACGAGATGTGTCTATGCCATTAATTGCTTTTTAAACACTCTTTTATGGAGCAATAAAACTGGTGAGCTGGTAGACATGTCTAATGACTTTAACACAAAAGAACAAAAAAAGCACAAGACAAAAAAAACATATACAGTACATAAAACAGTATATAGATTCCAACTTGGAACACAAGTTCTGCCAGCTCCTCCTCCGAGCAGTTCTTTTTTACCCTAAGAGGCTTTTGAAATATCTCATGAAGACTTGGCATATAAATATTTCAGAAGAAGAGAGAGGTATTGTTATAACACAGTAGGCTCCTGAAGCGTAAAAAGTGGAGTTTTCCAAGGGAACAGGCTTATTTTTCTAGGGCCAAATGTACTGTTTACATTTAATTAGCAACAGAATTAGAAGGCACAGTTCCATAAACACTCAGAAGGAGTAACTTCTGAGTAGGAGAGTACAGGATGGCACCAATACCTCTGTTCCAATTGTGCAATGGAGTTTCTTTCTATTCTCCTCTGCAGCCTATCACACACTCTCAATACGTGCTCTGGAGGGTTGGAGAACCTTCCAAAGCAGATGGGGTGGCATGTTCAGAGAGAGGAGGGGAGAGGAGATGAGAGGATGAGTGGAACTCTGCTTGTGCAGAATTGGATACAACCCTAAGATTTCCATGAATGACTACAATGAGCCCACTATAGTCTTAAGGAGATGGGCCACAGTATCACTAATTTGAAATTCAGATCTCCGATTGTGAACTAGTGTGAAAGTCAGGCAGTTGTGAAGCAAATGGTGGAAGGGCAGATAACTTCAAGAAGATGCATCTGCTGCTTCCTGAACTTTTTTTCTAGCTGAAAACAGCTACATAAGTAAAATTCAACGTGACTACAACATATTAAGGAACTCGGTATTAGTTCTCAGCCCCTCTGACCTCAGAAATCATCCGCCTAACCATTTCTATCTAGAAAATCTCATATGCGGGCAATTTGCCTATAGCCAATTTCCAGACATCCTACCTATTTCTGGCAGGCGATTACATGCAGATAATTCTTATTATTCAGTAGTTCTCAAAATTCCCATTGGTTGGTCAATTCCCTGACCAAAATTTAGCATGTAATGTGAACTATTTAAAAATACCTATAAATCTCATTAGGGACGCAGGTGGCGCTGTGGGTTAAAGCCTCAGCGCCTAGGACTTGCCGATCAAAAGGTCGGCGGTTCGAATCCCTGCGGCGGGGTGCGCTCCCGCTGCTCGGTCCCAGCGCCTGCCAACCTAGCAGTTCGAAAGCACCTCCGGGTGCAAGTAGATAAATAGGGACCGCTTACCAGCGGGAAGGTAAACGGCGTTTCCGTGTGCGGCTCTGGCTCGCCAGAGCAGTGATGTCACGCTGGCCACGTGACCCGGAAGTGTCTCCGGACAGCGCTGGCCCCTGGCCTCTTAAGTGAGATGGGCGCACAACCCCAGAGTCTGTCAAGACTGGCCCGTACGGGCAGGGGTACCTTTACCTTTACCTATAAATCTCATTAAACATCTCAGTTGCTCAAACATTACGCAGTCTTTAATAAGAATTAGATTAAAAAGGACACAACTTTTGTACAAGATAGTTTGACTATGGATGCAATTCTAAACACACTTACTAGCGAGTAAGCCAAGCCCCACTGAAGATACTGGCACTTAATTAAACCACAAGAGTGAGATAATGTAAAACTATTATATTAAGATATACAAAGTGTATATATGCAAATACTTTGACCCTTTGTCTGTGAGGAGTGGGGAGAGAAAGTATTAATATTTCAACTAGATAGCATACTCACTAAGAATTAAAATGACAAATGAAATCCTAATTTGGCATTACCGGAGTATATGGGGTAGCTTATGGAAAGAATTTAATCCCCTTTCCAGAGAAGCTAGGAACATAGACCTCCTGTTCTTACACCCAGTTCTGTGATGTCTGGCCAACATTGTAATTAAACTTTCATACTTTCACTGGATAGTTTCCAGTGACTTCCAACAGCATGCAAATGGTGCAGGTGCCTATAGTAAGCTCCAAGAGAATGGGTGTGGGTTGGAAGTAGCCTATATAGCCAGCTAAATGCTACCAGGTAGGAAATGTTCCATGAAGTACTACAAGTAAGAGCAGTGCAGGCAGCAACACAATGATTGGGTACACAAATGAATATTGCAAAAGACTACTGTGCGTGATCCTTTGGTATTCCAAGTCAATGGTAGCATTCATGTTTCTGCAAAAGTATGGTATTTATGCTCTGGGGAGAGGGGCAGCTTTCCAACAACATTTTTATGAAATTTTAAAGCCTTCAGTAATATTGTATTGCGAAAACTGTAGCTCACAGAATCGAAAGAGGAATCAGTGCAGCAAACCCAGTGGCAAAGCATCTGCAAAAGAAGGAGTCCAGCCATCTCCTGAAGATTTCCAATGAGAGACCCCTCACGCCATTAAATGGTTCTGATGTAGAACAGTTCTTACCATTCAATCCAATGGTGCAAATATGTACGGTCTGTTTGGTAAATACATGGACACCAGTTTGCAAATTTTTATGCGATTTAAATTTTAAGGATGGGGTGAAAGTTTGAAGCAGGGGTGTTCTAATCAGGTGAACATCCGTGCTCAAACGGTTGAAAATACTGAGGTGGGCGCAGCTCTTAATCTCCCTGCCATGTGCGTAGTATTTCAGCATGCCTCAATGGCAAGGACTTTTTCATTGGTTTTCAAAAGGCCTGCGAGTAGGAAAAGTGCTGCTGAGGACTGAAAGTTCACATTCCTTCCCACAGGGGATGTTTGGGGCAAGGGTCTTCTCTGTGGGGACTGAACTTTTACTTTTCCCAGCAGCCCTTCAAATTAACCCCTATGTAAACTGATAGAGAAGATGTCCTCCATCAGTTTGGATAGTGGGGTTCCTGAAAAAACTGTCTCAAAGCTCCCCTGCACAGAGAAAGAGGGGGTTTGTTCCTAGCACCCTTCCATCCACAAGCTTTATTCAGGTGGTCCATGGCACAATTCCCCATGAACAATTTGAAAATTGCCATGGGTCTTGGTGGACCACTTAATGTTTTTTCTACCCATTGTAGCAATTGTAATGAGCTGTGCTAGATGCAATATGATTTTTAATTGCATTTTTACAGACATGCCATGGACTACCTGAATGAAGCTCATGGATCCTAGTTTCAGAACCCTTATCTAAAGTATGCACAGAGCTGGTTTTGTGATCCAGTGGGCATAAGACTTAGTTATCTAAACTTATAGGAGAATACAAAAACAAAGTGTGCCTTACTGTTTAAGAGCATCCATTTGTTTGGCTTCCTAACGCCTGAATGAACAATAACATAGCTTGGAAGACTGCACTTTCATTTTTGTAAATGACAGCTGGGCCAGAAATAATGTTTGCTACACATCAACGACTATCAGTGCAACAGCTTAAAAGTATATGCACACATCACTTCAGTTCTCGTAACACCCAAGTGTTCAACACTACTTCCAATGTAGTTTCAAGGCAAAAAATAAAATTTAATAAAAGTGGTCATAAAATGCACACCATTATCAATATTCTTTTTAATATATGAAAGCATTAGTGCTTAAATTACTATTTTACCAACACAAAACCGTCAACCATTAGCATGGTTGTTTATACTTACATTTAAAGCAAAATGATTGAATAAAGCTAACATTCCAAACCTTTGGGAATTATGATGCCAACCACGTGCTTGAGCAAAAATTCCCAAACAATCATCACTTTTATAAGTATCAGAAATAAGAATTCTTTTGGACAGAAGAGTTTTAAACCTTGTACATGAATAGTAGATTTGCTTTGGTGTTCCCTGACCTGTCATGAAATAAACCAGGCTTACTACTCTGATCTAACAAGTCTTTTTCACACTGTTCAATCACACTGCATCTCTTCTCCACAGATACTACTTCTCTCCCACTCTCTGTCTAGCCATCCTCCCATCAAAGCAAACAAAATGTTCACTGTAACCCTACATTATTGCTCATTAGATCATAGATTAGTGGAGTGGAACTGCCTGGAGTTCCCAAATGATAGTGACACTTAAAAACCCCCAAAAACCATCCATGCCAAATGAAGGAAAGAAAGACTGAACATGGGGTCACCCAGATCAATGATCAAAAGAGACCAAAGGATGAGGAAAGTCCCCCCTAAAATATTCTGTGTCATAAATCAGAATACAATCACACAACCTTCCCCTCTTTTTATTCATTTTGATATGCAACCATTTGAAGTTTTTTCACCCTTTCAAAATGTGGAAAGTCAATTTCCTTTTTTTAGCATTCTCAGTTTTCCATTTCTTTAAGGATTATTTATTATATCTGTCTATTGGCCTTTTTTCAGAAACCTAAGAACTGTGCCCATAGAATCTCAGTCTCTTTCAAGGTACTGGCTGAACTTGGATCTACTTACTGCCAACCATGGAACTACACCATGGAACACTTTAAAGCCATTTCTTGGACCCAAATAATAATGCATAATTATTTAGTAATTAATATTTAGGTTTCATTCATTTCTCCATTCCAAGATACTGCTTCTTAAGTAAAGAGTACTATTATGCCATTGTATCATAGCTTTCTGAATGGCAGCCAAGGTAATGAAGACCAGCCAGCATTTTGAAACAATGTATGATTTCCAGTAACTAATATCAAAGTTTTTCTTAAAAAAATCAACTTTGTGGAGAAACATTTAAAGTGGCCTTATTTAACACCTATGCAAAGGGGGAAAAGTAATCTAACATTCTGGAAGCAACTTCAAAAGTAACCACGAGAAATGGAATTGACAGCCAGCTCTACATTTGAAGTGCTTTTAATAATCTTTGATAGTAAGAGGTTGCCCAAAGAAAACAGTAAGCAAGTTGTGTTTTTCTACATACTTGGCAGAACAGCTAAACCACAAACTAATTCTTATGAACAATGGGGGCGAAGCTAATAGCAAACAGCATGCTATCTGACTGCCCTATAAAAGGTGTAGAAACATAGTCCAGAATCCATATTAGACAGATACATACTAGAGAAAACTATGCAGAACCGCAGATTAATTTCCTGCATTTGTTGTCTCAGCACTTCCCACTGCAAAAGACACAAGCTTCTACAGTGGTACCTTGGTTCTCGAACTTCAATCCATTCCGGAAGTCCGTTCAGCTCCCAAAACCATTCTAAAACCAAGGTGTGGCTTCTGATGGGCTGCAGGAACTTCCTGCACTCAAGCAAAAGTTGCATTGAATATTTGACTTCCGAAAAACATTCACAAACCAGAACACTTAGTTCCGGGTTTATGGCATAAGGGAGCTGATTTGTTCCAACAACTAAGCCGTTCGAGTACCAAGGTACCACTGTATTAAAAATGAAAGCAGCAGTTTTGTTTCTTTGGCAGTCAAATATGCTTCAGAACAAATCACGGAATGGTTCAGTTTCCATGCACATGTACCCAGTCTTTGTATTCTGTATTTATCCTTTAATGCAAACACACGTGTGTTCTTTGCAGATTTTCTACTACAGGCAACCCCCAATTCGCACAGGGGTTGCATTCATGACCCCCCCCCCCATATGCATTTGCGGAACCCGCATAAGCCTGCCCCATTATGCCCCCTGTTCTGCACTCTTCTGGGTCCAAAGTGTCCCATGCACAAAATGAACACACACAAAATGGTTGTCACCTGTATTCTTGCATTGGAATCTCACATTTGTGTTCTTGAATGAGAAAATTGTTGTTGTATTACTATATTAATTATATTTACTATATTCAGCAAAATGGAGCAGTCTGGCTCTGTTTTCACCAAGACCAAGAAAAGGATGGCTATGGTATACAGTTAGTATTTTCCACAGTATTTCTCATTGCTCACACTGACTGGAGAATTAAGAGTACCAGAACATGACTTGCCAACTAAAACTGCTGAAATGGTTATCACTTTATTTCTTTTAATTGCTCTGTTAATAACTGCTGATGATTGAACGTCAAGAGGCTCACCTTAAATTCCCCACTTCCAATGCCTTGCTCTTGGGAACATCAAATGTATTCCAGTCTTCATGCAATGCAGCTTTGCGAAGCTAGTTTGGAACTTAGAGCTTTTTCCAGTATTTCAAAATATAGATATAGGACAGCGCTATACTGATTCACATGGGTCAGAGCAAAGCTTTCACTGCAGCCATTGTCCAGGCTACTAGTTAAGACTACAGTCAAAGGCATGTTCTACCACATTTCTAACACCTTTCAGAAAATAATTAAATATTAAAGCTTAATAGTTAGCTAAAATCAGTTTTGCTTTGTTCCAAAATAGTATTCCAGATCTTATTCCCCTGAATAAAACTGTATTGCTATATTACATAACAGACTTCCAATAACGTGTTTGAACAAAACAGTTATGTCCTCAGATTCAATGACGACCAACACAGTTCTGGCAAAATAATCATTACAAGAACTTAATTATATTAATTACTCTGCTTCTAGATGTATAAAGATTGTTTCTAGATTCTGGATAGCTGGTATGTCACGTTTCTCTGAGGGTGTATGCTTGTCTGCTGCTGAATCATTGTTCGCTGTAGAAATGAGAGGGGAGAATGATTTCCTATTCCTCTAACAAAGTGCCATTATACACTAGACAGACTACATTTCAGAACAAATAATGGAACAGACATTGCCCTTAGCATTATCTTTAATTCAAAAATTCAATACATCCCACTTGGCAGTAACATTTACAAATTATAACATATTCTTTCTACAAGTTAAAAGCTAGTTAAAAGTTAAAAGCTAGTAGTAAATGCAACACCAGTATCTTTTTTACATTAGATTTAAACATAATATAGTAAACTCTTATTATGCTAGAACACACTATATAGCCTAGCTGACCATGCTGGGAGAATGGCACAAACACATCAGCTTTAGTAATTGTTATTCATTACAAATGGTCAGTTAGGTTATGGCCAACGTACTCAGATAAGCAGCAGCAGTATATCACATACACTTCCAGCGTAAGTGGAATGCACTATATTTGTAAAGTTGCCAGGATGACAGCCTTAGGACAGGTCCTGGCCAGAACTCTTGCAATATTTCATTTCATTGCTGAACCTCAATGTTCCGTAACTAATTTCCACATATTTCCCATACATATGCATTTGATCCTTCTGGGACTGCAGTAACAGCTTTTTAAATTTTATTTCTTTTCTTCATAAATGCTGAATTTGCATGAACACGTCAATACCTCTTGAATTCGTGTACACCCTGATGAATCCCATGTCACGGGGGCCCTTCAGATAGAATGGCTGTAGCCAAAATACAGGCATGCAAAACAACTTGTTTCAGCAAAAGCTAAACCTGCTTAACAGAAAAAGCTGGTCGGTTTTTAAAATGCCCTCCGAACAGGAAGAAGGGTGAGGAAATGGCCTGCAAGAAGAACTGCCACAGATGCATTCAGGTCTCAATGGATCGCAGAATGCAGTGCTGAACATGCTACCTTCTCACCACAAGTGGCTTCTCCAGTGTAGCAGAGGCACCCATGGTGTGTACAAGAATACCATGTGTGTGTGTGTGTGTGTGTGTGTGTGTATCAAAATAAAGAGAAAATAATACAATAGCATTAAAATTAAAACTAAACATAAAACTAAACATACATACAAAAGCAGAAGGATCCTTTGGGCAAATAACCTTTACTATTGATATTGGGGGTGGCAACATGTCATTTTTTTCTTCTTTTCTAAAGATTGCTTTGTTTATAAATATCAAGTTGTTGTCCTTGAGGTCTTAGGATATTTTTCACTTGAAGCTGAAAAGTTGCTAAGTTGCTAAGAATTCCAAATAGTAGCATACGCCACAGGATGAATCCAAACACTGTTACCATCATTTATATATAAAACAGATTTTTGCCGTGTAGTTGGAAATGTAGCTTTTGTTTGTTTGCCCTATAGCATATCTTAATTTTTAAGTTAATCTTTTGGCAATTGCTAGGGACCAGATTTGACTGTACAATAAATTCTTATTTAAACCCTCTAAATATTTCCATTTTCTTCTAATAAACATGCTGGTATGTAAGTAGCGTAAGTTATAATCAATTATTTAACCAAATCAACCTCATTTGGCTCATCCAGTATCCCCAGTAATGCTAATGCTATTCTTGTTTAGTTACTGAGTCATTTTCTAGGAGCACCATCTCCCAAAATGCTGACACTGAAGAAGTCTCTCACAATAAGTAGAAATATGTACCTTTATATTTTCTTGAAGCACCAGCATTTACTTACCATTTAATAATATCCTTTGCTAAATAAACGGACTTACCTACCTAAACGTATGCTCTTTTTCATTAAAATTCTTCAGATTTCAGGTTCTGTTTCAGGCTGGCCATTATTGTAAAAATCCCTAATCCAACTTAATTCCTTTAGTCACCCCTTAAAAAAAACTATTCTAACTATAGAAAAGTGGATGATAAAAAGCAAGAAAGAAAATAGGAAATGGTTGCTTCCATCTAGGTTTGGATATTGTAATAGTTCTTAAGAAAGGACTTAGTAGGTCCTTAAGATTTTTATTAAGACAACAAGTTTCTGCTACAAGGATTCCAACTTGACTATCATTTTCTATACTGATCCATGCTTTAAACATTTTCTTTCTTTACTAATGGTACAGTGGTACCCTGGGTTACAGACGCTTCAGGTTACAGACGCTTCAGGTTACAGACTCTGCTAACCCAGAAATAGTACCTCGGGTTAAGAACTTTGCTTCAGGATGAGAACAGAAATTCTGCGGTGGCAGCGGGAGGCCCCATTAGCTAAAGTGGTACCTCAGGTTGAGAACAGCTTCAGGTTAAGAACTGACCTCTGGATCGAATTAAGTTCTTAACCAGAGGTACCACTGTATTTGTTAACTGATTTGCCTTGTAACAAACGGATATTAGGGATAACCAGGACTTTTCAATGAGCTGGAACTCATTGAAACTCAGTTCCGGCACCTCTTAAGTGGGTGCCATTGCCTTTACAGTAGTACCTCGGGTTAAGAACTTAATTTGTTCTGGAGGTCTGTTCTTAACCTGAAACTGTTCTTAACCTGAAGCACCACTTTAGCTAATGGGGCCTCCTGCTGCTGCTGTGCTGCTGACGTGCAATTTCTGTTCTCATCCTGAAGCAAAATTCTTAACCTGAGGAATATTTCTGGGTTAGCGGAGTCTGTAACTTGCAGCGTATGTAACCTGAGGTACCACTGTTTAAGAAAAGGCATTCATGGCAAGTTCTGGCACCTCTCCTTCTTAAAAAATAGCACTGGGGATAACCTAACCCCTTTTACCTTTTGACTTTTATAACAGATTTTTTTTAAAAAAATTCATTATCTCCCCTCACCCATTGCTGAAATATTTAACCTTCAATTAATTTTTGGGCAATAGTGTAATGTTTTATTGGAAATAAAAACTGGAAACCCCTGGAAAAGATATAGCCTTCTTGATAAATAATGCATTTTAATAACTGCAGTTTCCCCCTTAAATTGGTCATTTTGCCAACTTTTAATTATTTTTAAGTTTGCTTTATAAGGGATATTAATTAGCTTGCTAAGATATATTTAACTGTTTGGGTATAATGACATTTAAATACCAAAATTGTTTTGAACCAATTGGCAATTGCAGCATACCAGGAAGGGAAGGGGGCAAGACATTTTAAGTAATGAACTACTAACTAGTCACCTAACAGAAGATTCTAAATGTCTTATGAAACTAGCCCAGAAGAAGCCTTATTCACACATCCCATTATGTCCATAGGCCCTATGTTTGGAAAAATACAGACCCACTTTCCTCTTGGCCCCTCACTATCCAGTTCCATGTCTTCATCACCATTTCCACAGGTCCTGGCTTTCCAGGTCACTGCCTTTTCTTTGAGCCAATCTAACAGTCTGCTACTTGACTTCTTGTAACTCTTGGGTTGGTGCCAACTGGACCCATCGAATTGTAAGTTTTTATTTTGTCTAATAAGCATAGAACTTCATCTATTGTCACCACTATCTGCCTCAGTTCCTAAGACTTCCCTTCTATAAAGGTTAGTTCAGGCACTGGGATCTGCCCTAAATCTTCCAAGGGTCCCAACCACCTCCCTAGATGGCTTCCTGCTATTGATAAATTTAAATAACTTCTTTTTGTTCATCTTAATGTTTTTAGCAATGTGTTCATCAAATTCTTTTTCAGCATCCCTTACTGTCTCTTTCCACATTTTTCTTGCTAAAGTTTGTAGGTTTTATGGTTCTCTTCATTTGGATAAGTCTTATTGCCTCTATAAGCTACTCTGACTCTGAACCACAATACCAGTGGTTTAGAGCAGGGGTAGCCTTCCAGATCTGCACCAGGCAGCATAATCAATGGTGAGGGAAGATGGGAATTACATGTAGTCCAATAACTTCTGGAGAGCCATAGGTTTCCCATCCCTGGTTTAGAACCTTGAACTCATCCACTCCTGAAAAATAACTGCAGCATATGACAGACAAAATCTGGCAGCTACTTTGTGTTAGAACTGTTATTTTTTCCTGAAGTGAAAGCTTCATTAAATATTGTACTCTGTAAGTACAGATAACCTCTTAAAACCAACAGTTTCAGAAGCACCCTGCCCAAAATCCGTATTATATTCAATTGTCTGTAATAGTAGTCCAACAGCTTGTTTAAAACAGAAGGTTGCTGATTTCCAGGAGCCTCACATGGCACAGTAAGCTAATCCAGCAAGACATCAAGGGTGTAGCATTTGGGTGTAGTCAGGGCTGGAAAAGGAATATGAATGAAGGGAACTGCTAAGTAGTTTATCTTGGCCTAGGGAATTCAAAGTCTTGCCACTGGGCTTAAGAGTCCTGTTGAGTTAGGATGATGATACCAGGGTTGTAACTGACTTCCTATTCTGATACTCTTCACTACATAGTTGTCTAGGATGGAGGAAAGGAATGGTGCTTCACATTTATTTAGACCAAAATGCAACTAAGAGGTTGACTAAAACAGACTTAGTTTGCATTATTATCACATGAAAATCCTCAAATATGTGCAAAAGGTAAATGCATGGGTAACAAAGAAGGCAAATGGTTAATAAATGTGTGTGTCAAACTCTAGCAAATCATATCATCAGGGCCAACAACCAACAAAAACAAAAACCCATCACAAAACCCACGAGAGGACACCTAGATAAAAATCAAACTCCACAGAATGGACTAGCTTGCCACACACACAAAACTGTGAGTCGACAAGGAAAAAAAGTCTGAACAGGCAATTAAAAAGAGGGGAAGCACAAGGCCCAGATGGGTTTTCAATGGAGTACATTTTCAATGGGTATCTATAAGAGCTTCCTAGACAGCATTATAGAACCATTCAGACAAAGGTTCCTGGACGCCATTCAAAACAAAGGCAGCATTATAGTAATTAGCAGAAAATGGAATGCTTAATTAACTGGGAAAGAGTCTACACTTTGCTCATCATACATCCCCATCAACTGATCTATTTGGATGCCAAGAAAATAGGTAAGGCTTGCCACTAAGACTGGAAAGATTTTCTCTTTTTTCCCAAATTAATAAACCAAAGCCAAACTGATCTGACCCAAGAGGCTGCTGCTTCTCAGTCACCCTTAAGAAGCACGGGGGTTTCTCAATCTATTTAAAAAACAGCTTGTTCAATAATGTATCAGGATTGAGAGCCGGAACTTAATGTACTGAAGAGAAGATACAACATACACTGATGAACAGCAGGGTTTTGTGTAAATAAAGGCTTTCTTGATTATTAAAATGGCTTTAGGCTGCTCCCATCTGGGTTCTAACAACAGAGTGGAGACATCCACATATGAAAAGCCACACTGGGACAAATGGGGACAGAACACATTCTTTTTTCTTTTTTTAATATTTTTTTTCTTAAAGATTTTCCTCGCTTACTGAAGCACATGCATTGTCTCTTTCTTCAGGTTGCGTTTTCTACAGATCATTTGGATTTGTTGTGAGACATTGGTGTTATATACAGTATACGGTTGGGAAGAAAAGAGTGGGGATGGGAGAGAGGAGTGGGGTGGTAAAGCTGATGTTCTTTTACTTAGTGTATGCGTGGGGTTTTTGTGTCAGTGTCACTTGGGGAGGTTCTCTTTCTATTTACTTCTTATGTTTCTTTCTTGGTGAGAGAGGTTGGGGTGGCCTAGGGTGTGGCTGATTGTCTTTGGTTGGCTGCAGTGGGATTTGTTTGTGCGTGGGGGGGCGCGGGTTGTTGGGTCAAGTTAGCCATATTGAATTGTATGCTGTTGGTGGGTTCGTGTTGTTGTCTTGTTGGGCTGTGTATGTGATAAAGAGGAGCCATACTGGAGTGAAGGCGTCCTCTTCTCTTTCTCCCCATGTCAGTTTCAGTCTATTGGTTAGCTTTTCTAGTAAGGCTGTTTCCCATACTACTTGATACCAGTGTTCCATGTTTATTCCTGACAGGTCCCTCCAATGTCTGGCTATGATGTTTCTGGCTGCTGAGAGTAGGTGGGTTATGATATCTTTATAGTGTGAGTGGGCATTGTTATCTTGGAAGATGTTCAATAGGGCCAATTCTGGATGTTTTAGAGGAAAGGGTATGCTGTTGTGGAAGTGTTTTCGATTATGTCTCTCTCCACGTGTACCTATTATTTTGTCTCATCTTCTAGAACAGGGGTCTGCAACCCGCGGCTCCGGAGCTGCATGTGGCTCTTTTACACCTTTGCCGCAGCTCCGGGGCGGATACTAGCGAGGGGAGGAGGCACATTGTGCGCCCCGACACTCCCCACTGTGGCGGGCGCTGTACTGGCTGTGACGTCGCATGGGGGCGGTGCGTGCGTTAGTCACGCACCGTCCCGACATCACCTTCCCGCCCGCTGTCAGATCGCGGCTCCGGAGATTTGTTTTAAATGTCGCAATGGTTTTGCGGCTCCCAGTTTTTTTTCCTTCGGAAACGGGTCCAAGTGGCGCTTTTTGTCTTAAAGCTTGCAGACCCCTGTTCTAGAATGTATGGGATTATGTGGCACACTTGGTTGGCAATGTAATATAGTTCGGTGTTGGGGGTTCCCCATCCTCCTTCTGAGGTGAGGAGGTGCAAGTGTTTGGGGCTTATTCTTGGCTTTTTGTGTGAGAAGATAAACGAGTGTAGTTTTTTCTGCCACTTGCGGCATTGGGTTGGTAGAATCCAGATTGGAAGGGTTTGAAATAAGTAGGTTAATTTTGGAAGGTTGATTATTTTGATCATGGCTATTTTAGCTGAGAGAGTGAAGTTAGGATTACTCCATTTCTTCAGGTCTTTGTGAATTTGTCACCACAGGGTTTATAATTGTGGTGGTATAGTTTGTTGAGGTTTCTGGTTATTTGTACCCTAGCTATCTACTGGATACGGCAGAGTTTTTTCTTTGTGATGCTGGTGAATTCTTTTTGGAAGGGGAGTGTTGAAGCACATAGACTCAAATTTTGCAAAGTTTACTTGTAGGCCCAAGGGACAGAGCATATTTGGAAGCATATCTCTGAAGTCCTGTTTCTAATATTAACCTCTGAAGGAGGGACTTCTCAGTGCAGGAAGTTCATCATGTTCCAGAGATTTTGAACATGCAGATGATTCTGGATAAGCAAGGAAATTCCAGCTTAGGATATTACATTACAACTACAGGTAACAAACAGTGAGCAAGTCATGCTTCTTTAAATCCCCACTTCCTCAGTGTCTAAATTGGCTTACTGAATATTAAATATGATCCCTAAAGGAGTTTTTCTCTGTGATTTGCCTACTGTATAAATCATATGTTTAGAAGCAGCAGCACATTTCTAAACATTAACTTAATTTGTTAAGATGATCAAATAAGAAAGCATAATGTTCAATGTTAAAACAGGAAGTCATCAATGTAAATATACTGTCAAAAGAATTGGAATTCTATATCATCTTGGCAGCATGAAAACTAATAGAAAAAAGCCACAATCTTACACTGGGCATTTGGTACCACCCACTCTGGAATATACCTATAATTTAAAAAATCACACCTAATTTGAAATTTTGACAGGTACTAGAACCTCCAGAGACTTTTTTTAATGTTTTTGCATTTCTTTATGACATAAGCAGCTGACCATCATTTTCAAGACAACTTTCTTCACAAGCCTGGCAAAATTGGAACTATACTTGATGATTCGATAAAGTTGACAGTCTTTACATAGACTTTGTTATTCTAACTCATATGAAACTACTTGTTCTACATGCCTATTTTATAGCTTTGTTTTTCATCTTTTAATTTATTTCTGTAATCATAATTGTTATATATGTTTTATATATATTATAAAATGAAATAATAATAATAAACTTTACCAAAAAAAGAAGGGAAGCCATAGAATAGAGAAGCTATAAAAATTCTCAAGTTTTTAACATATTTTAAGGGTATAGATACATGTACATTGCTTTTCACATAAGCAAGTAATATTACCAAAAATTATGGATCTGATTCCTTGGTTTGCAAATTAAGTTACATGTGTTTTTCTTCTTAATGGGTTGGATAAATAATCTGTACAATGCTATTTTAAAAAATGCCATATATAAAGAAAAATATTTGCTTAAAAAGCTTCATATTTGGAAAACGTATAGTATATCTCCCACAAGTCAATATCACTAACAGCTGTTGCAGAATCTTCTTGGCTCTTGCATAGTTTTAGGCAAAAGGGTTTTGGAACTACTAATCAGCATTCATACAACATTTCAGATTGAAAAATGCTCTGTGGTCTTCAAGACTGCCCTTCAAGGTACCACTGTCACTATTATAACTATATTAAAGATAGATAACCATATCTGAGAAATAGGCCACCCAATGCATATATAGTAAAGAGAAGATATAATGTTGACCTTTAAATTCCTAAACAGCCTAGGACCTGGATACTTTAAGAACGGCTTCATCAATAGGAATCTACCTAAATAATGAAATCAGCATTGCATGCCAAAGGATCCCATTCAGGTGCATGCAAAGGTATGGGCTTCTGAATTCACATATCCCCATCAACTGTTGCACTCTCCTAGCTTCAACACCACCACCACACACCAGAAATGTCAAAAAGAAAGACCATGTATTTTGACAAGACAGCACTAAATCCCTCTTTCAATAAATGCATAATTTACTGAGCGCCGTTTTGCATTAAGCACAGAAAATGGATTTTCCTACTGCTAGAAACTAATGAACACCTAGGCTTCATTTGTCTCCTTAACTAGAAGTGTAACTCTTGTTAGAGTTAGCTTTTTGTCTTTCTTCTTCTGTGAAAGGATTAAGTCTACAGTGAGTCAACTCTTTAAAAAAGCTAATCTGAGATCTAAGAAGGTGCCTTACATTGAGTTAGACCATTAGTCCATCGAACTGGCAGTATCTCTCCAGGGATTCAGAAAAGTGTCTTTTCCAGCCCTACATGGAGATGTAAGAGAATTAACTCCGGGCTTTCTGCATGCAAAGCATATGCTCTTCCACTGAGCTATGACACCGACACATGTACTTACTTTTGTGAACTTTTCATATTAAGGTAAAGGTAAAGGTACCCCTGCCCGTACGGGCCAGTCTTGACAGACTCTGGGGTTGTGCGCCCATCTCACTTAAGAGGCCAGGGGCCAGCGCTGTCCGGAGACACTTCCGGGTCACGTGGCCAGCGTGACATCGCTGCTCTGGCGAGCCAGAGCCACACATGGAAACGCCGTTTACCTTCCCGCTGGTAAGCGGTCCCTATTTATCTACTTGCGCCCGGAGGTGCTTTCGAACTGCTAGGTTGGCAGGCGCTGGGACCGAGCAGCGGGAGCGCACCCCGCCGCAGGGATTCGAACCGCCGACCTTTCGATCGGCAAGCCCTAGGCGCTGAGGCTTTAACCCACAGCGCCACCTGCGTCCCCTTTTCATATTAGTGGATACCAAAAAAAGAAAGAAAGAAAGAAAGAAAGAAAGAAAGAAAGAAAGAAAGAAAGAAATGGGGAAGTACAAACACTAACAGGTTTATTGTTGCAGATTAACTTCTCATGGACTGCAGTACCACTTCATCAGTTGCATGAAGCAACACATATGATAGAGCAGGTTTAATCTGTGATAGTTTGTTCCTGTTTTGGAAATTTCAATTGGCCCAGAATTTGACAGCTAGGTTAATGTTTGGTGTTAGCTGCAGGAAGTGCATAAAACAAGTATTATGTGAGCCATTGCTGCTTGCGCATTTGTTTCCAGGCTAAATTCAAGGTCCTAGAGCTCACCTTTAAAGCCCTTAAACAGGTCTAACTCCAGGGTACTTGAGAGAGCTGATTCACTTATGTTCCTTCCATTGCAATTTGGGAACGAACACCTGTTGAAAATCCTACCAGTTATCAGGCTGATGGCCATGATCAAACGTTCAGTGTAGACCCAAATTATGGAACCATAATTACAAATGCACAGTTTTGCCCATTCCTCACAGTAACCATATTATAAACAAGATTAACCCTCACCCTCCTGGAGTTGGAAATCTGTGCTAATTTTTTTAAATGTTAGGAGCGGGAACTGCAACTTAACCGCTAACCATTAGCATGAGAGTAAACATGAAAAGCTTTTATACAGAAGTGTGTATATTGCTGGGAGCTTAACGCATTGGAGGACAGAGAGTGCTAAGGCTGTTCAAAAAATGAAAACAAGATTAAACTAACAGCAAAAAAATCCCAGATTAAAAAACAAACAAATAAACAACACAGGCAGGCAGGCACGTTCAATAGCTTTTGGTAAAGTCAGTTAAAAGCATCATTTTCCCCTTAAGCAAGATGCGTTGAAAGGAGAATTCATCAAACCCTTACAGGTCCTGCACATCACACAAAAGGTCCATGTGCAGAGTGTGTGTCTGTGTGCACGCTCTCTCTCTCTCTCTCTCTCTCTCTCTCTCTCTCTCTCTCACACACACACACACACACACACACACACTTCCCATCACAGCAAATGACTAGGAGCATATAAGACCTTGCTGTGTTAAACATACCTCTTGTACTGAACGAGCTGCTGGCTTGTCCTGATGATTGGCCAATATTAAAAATGGCAAAGTGCATAACTGTGGATGCTGAAGCGCAGAGTGCAGTTCATTTCTAGCAATTTCTAAATCATCTTCTGAAGAGGCACTGTCTAATACAAATATTACTCCTTGGGATCCTTGGTAGTAACGACTCCAGTACTTCCTAATATTGTCAGCTCCTTTAATGATAATTAAAAACAAAGCAAAAACAGAAATGTTGTCAGACCAAAAAGAACAATAAGATTAAGTACTCATTTAAATAATTAACTATTTTGTGCTGTGAACCGCCCTGAGATCTTCAGATAAAGGGCGGTATGCAAATTTAATAATTAATAACTAATTCCATAGCTTGTATATAAAAATAAGCGAAGTCAATCTCTGCTCCTACTCATGTTCATATTTTAACCTTTTACATTCTCAGTAAAGTGTTATCAACTTAATGGGACATATTTTGGTCTTTAAAACATGGCCAATCTTCTCTGTTCCTAATACCAAAATGGCTACTGCTTTCTGGCTTTACTTTTGCCATTTTAATTGTCACCTGTTTTGTGAATTTTTTAAAAGTTGGATAAAAATATGTAAATAATAATAATTCTTTACTTTCACCACAATACCTTCATCTCTCTGTAGGACACTCATCCTAATACCTCTCTGCTCTATTTAATGGCTTCACTTCCCAATTTACAAATATTATTGGTTTTTTAACACTTTTAACTCTCTTTTGGACTGGTCCCTGCCTTCCTTACCAGACACTCCACTACTATTCTCATAATTCCTACCAGAGGTCTTCACAGATCCAATGCCACCTACCACTTAAGAAATATTTTTTTTTTTCAAATGGCATTTAACCCTTCGTACAGCTTCTTTAAAGGCTACTTATTCTGCAGAGCCCCTTTTTATCTGGACTGCAAGAACTTCAGCTGGTCTAGAGAGAATAGAACTTGCAAATCATCATCATCCAATAGCACTTTATCAACCCTAGGACTAAAAAGGGTAAGTGAATTTGCCTTTTGTTTTTCCATTCATTTTTACTTTCCCCTGAAACATCTCCAGCTGTCTGTTACTCAGATAATGAACTGACAGGACAATTTGTCTGTTCCAACTCAGAAATTTTGCCCTTATGCAACTGCTAAGCGCCATATTGGGCACTAACCCAATGTCCTCATAGAAGGCTGTCAGCGTCCGGCAAAAATAAAAGCAGACTGCAAGCCTTACATAAATGAGAGTTCTGTTTAAATAAAACAGCAACTTTTTCTTCAAAGGAAAAAAGAGAAGAGGCATGTTTCTCAAGGAATCTTTTTCAGCATTTAACAGATAGATTAGCAGCTGACCAATTTAATCCCATGCAGTGAGTCTCCTCAAAATGTAAAATTGAAAATAAAGTTTTTGATTTTTCTGGAGCCACACTCAATGCATAAAAGAGATCATTAACATGATGATCAATAGGATGATCAGAAACCAACATGCTAGAATCTCATATAGGTAAATATATCCTTATTAAATAAGTTTAAAATTTTAAAGATTTGCCTTTTGTAATAGCCACAGAACTAAAGTTGCTTTGGAATTGAATACAGCAAACATATTTTGCCAGAAAAGTAATATGTCCTGATTTCTATCAATATACAAGATTCTACTCGCCTCTCCCTTCCTATTTAGAGTTTCCTTTCAGATTTCCATTCATAAGCAACTCAGTCTTGGGAAAATTACCAGATTTCAAACCAGTATCACATCCAATACTTCAGACACAGTTCATAGAAGATTCTCAGTTCAGGAATAGGCAGATACTACTGGCAAACTAAACAGCTCGTTGTTTTTTTCCCTTTGGTTCCCAATAAGCTTTCTTGAGTCGTTCCATGAGTATATGGATGAAATAAATAAATACCGTATTTTTTGCTCTATAAGACTCACTTTTTCCCTCCTAAAAAGTCAGGGGAAATGTGTGTGCGTCTTATGGAGCGAATCCAGGCTGCGCAGCTATCCCAGAAGCCAGAATAGCAAGAGGGATTGCTGCTTTCGCTGCGCAGCTGTTCTGGCTTCTGGGATTAACAATATTTTTTTTCCTTGTTTTCATCCTCCAAAAACTAGGTGCGTCTTGTGGTCTGGTGCGTCTTATAGAGCGAAAAATATGGTACTTAGACAGCAGCCTTGGACAGCTTCCTCCTTTATCTGAGGCCACTGGCGGCCATGATTATTATGTTCTACTACCACTGTCAGAGGAAGTATGCCTCTCTTCCTGGGAATCACGCGTGGCAGATTGCTGTTGCACTCATATCCTGCTTGCAGGGTTCCCACAAGCATCTGGTTGGCCGCTGTGAAAACAGAATGCTGGACTAGCTCGGCCATTGGCCACTTGAGCAATATTGCCAAATGGGAAGCATTTCATCATTAGCTACTTTTAAGAGCAATACTTCCATTAAAGAGGCATCACCATACAGAATTGTTTTCTGTATGGAAACAACGGATACAGTGGTACCTCAGTTTTCAAGTGTCTCGGAAGCCTAACATTTCGGAACCCAAACGCCAAAAACCCAGAAGTAATTGCTTCCATTTTTGAACGTGCCTTGGAAGTTGAACAGCTTCCACTGTGTTTTTTTTCTTTTTTCTCCATTGACTTTGCAAACCTTCCTTTGCGCCTCAGTTGTCGAACATTTCGGAAGTCGAACGGTCTTCCGGAATGGATTACATTTAACAACTGAGGTACCACGGTATGGAGATTTAATAATTTTGGATTAGTATCTTGGCTAGAGTCTGCTTAGTAGATGTAAGTAATTGCAGCTGTAATAAATTGCAGTTTTAGTGTGGTAGCACCTACACTTGGGAACTCCCTGTCTATTGGCATCAGGCAGGCATCTTCACTGTACCACTTTTGGGGTGCTTAAAACATTTTTGTTTAGGTAAGCCTATCCAGACTCATATGTGTTGACATGTTTTAATCTTTTTTTTACTGTTATTTTAAATTATGTTTTTTATTGTTTTTAACAATTTTTAATTGATCATTAAATTGAACAGTGGTACCTCGGGTTACATACGCTTCAGGTTACAGACTCCGCTAACCCAGAAATAGTGCTTCAGGTTAAGAACTTTGCTTCAGGATAAGAATAGAAATCAGGCTCCGGCGGCACGTCAGGCCCCATTAGCTAAAGTGGTGCTTCAGGTTAAGAACAGTTTCAGGTTAAGAACGGATCTCCGGAACGAATTAAGTACTTAACCCGAGGTACCACTGTACTTATAGGTTTTACTACACTCAAGCAGTATCTGCATTTTGTTAAATGAAGTAAAATAACTATCTCTTCAATGTGTACTTCAATACAGTAGCCTAAACTGATAATGCCATTCATATGAATTAGGAGGTTCTCAGGTTTTTTGCTACTCAGAGATCTGTCTTGGCTAAAGTTTCAAAAATTATCATTCCTTACACTGGGTGCACACTCTTTCAAGATACCACATTCCCAGCATTTGTATGGATATTATTTTTAATGCTTTACTAGTCCTACTTCTGAACCAGTGTCAGTGGTGCAATAATCCATCTCTGCACAATACATGACGTAAGACAGGAGTAAAAGCCAGATCACTATTGCAGGCCATGTTCAACTAATGAGTCCCACTAGCAGAAGCCAACAGAAAGTCTTTTGCTAGCTCAACATGAATCCCCCCCCCCCTTCTCCCCGCTTTGACTGGGAGAACCCTCAGAATAGCATGCTGGGGGCGGAGGGAGAGGGTCGTTCCATCTGGCAAGCTGAAATGCTTGCGCTGACAGAACTGCCATAATGCTACGTTGAATTCCTCCCTTTAAGTAGATACATAAATTATGGGAGTTGTGCACTGCAAAGTAGAAGTGCAAGCTCTGCACCTCAGCTGCTATTCTGAATTTCCCTTGCTTTCATCCTGCATCATGTCCACTCTAGATTGTACTCCTTTAAGCTTATGCTTAGTATCTAGCGGTCACAGGTGCTTGTTAAGTATTAAATAAAGTATTATTTATTATCATTAAGAGAGAGAGACCAAGAAATGGAAAACTACCAGTCAGATATTCAGTTGATTAATAGTGTTATACCTCCAAGCTCTTTTACATTCAAGATGGCATTCTGGAATGGCACTGCTTTTATGCTAAAACCTGAAATCAGAACAAAAAAAGTTAGTAATTTTTGCAGTGCAGAGACTATCCAAAGCAGTATGCTTGTTAATAGTAGTAGTACTCCTCTCTGCTTTGGGCCTTCAACCTCTTGTGATCTTTAAGTGCCTGGGCAAGGTTTCAAAAGTTATCTTCTCCCTAATCCCTTCCCTAATCCCAGGCCCTTCCCTTTCCTCCATTCCTCCGAGAATCATTTTGCTGCCAAAAATATTTAGAATTACTTCAAAACATGAATCATAGAAGCAGGATAGTTATATAAAATAAAACAGTGTAACAGTATTTTGCAAAATTTTGACAGAATTAGGGGCATATTTTTATTTTTTGGAAAGGAAGCAGAGGAGACACATGCTTCCAAATTCTGTTTTCCATATTCTATTTTAGCTGATTGTAAAGTTTATCCTTATTCCATCCAGATAATAGGTACAACAGCAGTGGATTCAAAAGGCTGATGGAAGATTATCAGTTGCTTTCCAATTCTGTTTATCTCTCTACATTCTTTCAATTCAAACCACTCTGTGAAATCAAATTAATCTCTCTGTAATGAGAAATTGTACAAACTGATATCTAAATGCAAAATTCAGAGCCTCCCAAACTCAAAAATAATTTATCATTACATATTTTCAGAGACACCTGGGGCACAACGTTTTTTTTAGGATTAGAACTGGATATACATTTCAGTAAACCTGAAGCAGTGAGTGGGTTAAGGGTGTGGCAGAAGACAAAGGATGGAAAGGTGCCAATCTAGAAACAGCTGCTCCAGGCGAGGTAGGAACAGTTCCTTAAACTGGAGCAGCTGGACTTCTCTAAAAAGGTATCTGCAGGAGGACAATCCAGTAAACACTGCTTCCTCACATTCCTTTAGTCCATTCACCTGCTACGCAGTACCTAGGATCAGGGCCAAATGATCGTCTACAGCGATGCTTTCCCAGTTTCCCTGCACCCCATTAGCTGCAGTGCAGACTACATGTACAGGCCTCTGTAGTAGTCAAGTTTTTCTTCAGGACAAGTTTACTACCCATATGGGAAGAGAAAGTAGTCAGTGATGTGTAGGGGACCTCACTGCCAGCTCTGAGTAACACTAGATGACCCTTGGGGTCCCTTCCAACTCTATGATTCTATGGGATAGATTTGACCCACTCCTGGTGCTTCCATACCTAACCCTCCAGAAATCATTAAAATTAAGCAGCTTTGGTTACTTATTTCAATTGTTTTGAGTGAATCTCTTTAGTCTGCAAATGCATCCAAAGTTGCACCTTCTCCTGGGTATGAGTATACAAGGCAACATAATCAATTGCCTACCAATTTTATTTTTATTGCTCACTGCCACAGTGCACATTTCACACAGTAAACGGTAAGAATGCAGAGGTTAGACTCAAATCCTGCCTAGGCTATTTTCTTCTTCTCCAAAACATTTATATTGATTTTTCAACATTAATAAAGCAAATCAAAATAAACAAAGACAGAATTTATATGTCAGTACACATAAGCTCCAGCGTTCAAAACTCCCATTGTTTTAGGCACATTTTGCGAAAGGGGATTTCATTAATGCAAGCAGTTTCTGAGCTCTGGGAGCAGTACTGTGCCTAAGATTTCAGATTAAAACTGCCACTGCTGGAACAACAGTAGACCTTTTTCTGCCTCCTCACGTCCAGCTCTTAGGACTGCAGAAAAGACCCTCATAAGAATATTAGGGGGGCAGGCAGGGGAAGTATGGCTTTGTTTTTTGCAGTTTTCAGAGGAGGACTAGACCATGTGAAAAATTAATATAAGATTTTAGCTGCAGTTTGTTCATTTTCAGCTTTGTACTCTTGTTATAAAAATGTGTGCGTAGACATTCCGTTGTGGCAGCCATAACCCAGGTTTAAGGTGCCATTCAGCTCCTAGCTTTCATATCTCAGTTTCTAACACTGTCTAAGATGTTCTGATAAGCACAATACTTTTCTGTACTGTACATATGTAGGACCCTGAACATATTACACATATTATGTATCCATTTTGCAGCCCCTCCATAGATGAGCAGTGGTTTCATCTTAGTTGTCCATCCCAGTCAATTTCTGCAAATGTGAATAAACAAACCCTAATGTGTGTAAAGTAAGCTCCCTATATTAAATGCTTGGTTAAAATATACAATACTCAGTCCGCACCCCCTGCATTTGTACTGGATCATATAGACAGAAGGGTGTCATCAACCTTCTTCAGTGATAAGCATTCTTAAAGCACAATATGAAAACATACCAAAATTCCTACAGCAGCTACTAATTAACTGAAGGGCTTCTTTAGTATGAAATCTGTCTTGGGGTCAAACTACACATGATGTTGGAGCTCCATGTCTTTCGTTCTGAAAAACCAGCAGTGTCTTGTGCATGACTGGATCAGGACCACAGCAGAGATAAGTCCAAGTAACGCCCCCCCCCCCCAAGAAACACTGCTATATACTCCAGAAGGGAAATTAAAAGGCTTAAAAGCTTAAAGTTCTCAGGTTTCCCCCTTCACAGCTTATCACAACCTGGAATGGAGAGGATTTAATTGGGACCAAAGAAGAGAGATAAAGGATTTGAGCTTCTCCTCTTGTACTATTGCCCAAAAACAAACAGCTGTTTTCACATTCAAAACACCTAATGAACCCCATCAACGAAAGCCCTGCACAAAGATTTCTGCTTGTGCAAGGGGCTTTCCTCCCATCTCCACCTGTACACCTCCAGCGAAGCTTGAAATCAGCTTTCAAGGAAGAATCCCCAGAACAGTGCAAGGGGGGAGGCGAACAGGGATCGATTCACTTGGCAAGCTGATATGCTTGTGCAGATGAAACATTTGTAATAGCATGATGTTGAATTCCACATGATGTGTAGTTTGGCCATCCATATTTTAGGTTTAATGCAAAGAAATAGAGATGTTTCACTGAACAGCAAGTTCAAATATAATAGGTAGATAATATCCTTGAGTTGTTATTTAAGGGGCATGCTGAGAAATGCAAAATAAACAGCAGAGGAAGCCAAATGCTGGACTCCCAGCACAGCCAATAATTTGGGATAATGGCAGTTGTAGTCTAACAAGATCTGGCCTCCTTGTATACAGTAAATATATCCTGCCTATATACTTGATCACTACAGCTTCACATCTGAATTATTATTTATTAAAGGACACAACAAGCTGCAGCTAAATGGATAGACACTAAATACTCAAATGGGCAACTTTCATATTATTTGCACAGAATTACAATTCAGATATTTACCCCAATGGAAGATGTTAAGCATTCTTTAAACACACACTTTACTTTGGTTTGAAATAAGCCAAATAGTTTTGCCACAATTTTGAAAGATATATCTAGTTTAAGAAGTTACATAAAGCATTAGCTTACCTGTTGTCGATACTATATTATCTCTATTTTCACTGCAGAGCTGAGACAGTAGACTAGTCTTGCCAGAGCCAGTGAGACCTATGCAAACCAAGTCATACTCTGGTCGTGGTGGTGGAGGCCCTTTGCAGCAAAGTGCTCGAAAACACTGTTGAGGAAAGCATAAAGAAGAAGATTTAATATTTAATATCACACAATTTTAATATTAATAATTTTTTTAAAAAATGTCCAAGAAAGAAGACAAACAGAACTTTGGTAAAAGTCAATGGGATTACTATGTTGAATCAAGATTACTACAGATGAATTGGGCCCAAAGCACACCCTATTTTTGCCATATCATTGCATTCAAAGAATTGTTCCAGGTACATTTCAGTATGTTTCTCAAAAAGATTTTTAGCCACTACATTTCACTACACACATAAGACTGCATTCTTAAATATGTCACTCTCTTTAAAGAAGACTAGGATCATTGCTTGTTGCCCAGCCAACATATTTCTTATTAGACTAGGAAAACAAGTAATCCATTTACTTAACAATCAATATCACATGACTAGCTAATCATAAAATGCACTACTCCATTTGATAAATTATACTGTATGTCCTTTCATAGAGCCAACAACTTAATGAAGGAAGCCCTTCTTGCCTCTTTTGAATTCCTTCCTCAAGTATGCCAAATCACACAACAGGCTTGAATGACCTAGTTCCCTCCTATTTTAATCTTTTGTTATGGTTGTCTCAAGTGAGAATAACTATCAACCATCTTCATATTTCCCATTTATGCAGAAACTAAAGGCAAGATGCTAAATTCAAGATACTAAACCTCAGATATACGTTACATCATACAAAGAAACAATGAAAGCATAAAAGTTGCTGTAAAGATACAATCTCCAGATGATATATTAAAAAGCAGAGACATCACCTTGCCGACAAAGGTCCGTGTAGTTAAAGCTATGGTTTCCCCAGTAGTGATGTATGGAAGTGAGAGCTGGACCATAAAGAAGGCTGATCGTCAAAGAATTGGTTTTGAATTATAGTGCTGGAGGAGACTCCTGAGAGTCGCATGGACTGCAAGAAGATCAAACCTATCCATTCTTAAGGAAATCAGCCCTGAGTGCTCACTGGAAGGACATATTCTGAAGCTGAGGCTCCAATACTTTGGCCATCTCATGAGAAGAGAAGACTCCCTGGAAAAGACCCTGATGTTGGGAAAGATTGAGGGCACAAGGAGAAGGGGACGACGAGGACGAGATGGTTGGACGGTGTTCTCAAAGCTACTAACATGAGTTTGACCAAACTGCGGGAGGCAGTGAAAGACAGGAGTGCCTGGCGTGCTCTGGTCCATGGGGTCACGAAGAGTCTGACACAACTAAACGACTAAACAACAACAACAGTGTTAAAACTTAAGGGGACTATTTGAAGGTTCATTCCATACTATCACCAGGTCCTGGAGGCAAAACTTTGCTTAAGTCACATTTATGCATAATTTTGTACCTACAGCTAAATCAGTGATATTAAATATTGTGAGACGAAGTTCAGAGCCCTAACTTTCCTTTGCTGGTAGCAAGAATAGAACAAGAACACCAGTGCAAGAGTGAAGACTCTTCCACAGCAGAACAGTAATATAGAAAAATATGATCCCTTGCACTAATGACCACATTAACAAAACAAATTTGTGCCTATAATGGGCAAAGTGACTCAGACTCATTTATAGATGACTGGCATTCTATTCATTTCTGATAATCAGCCATTGGTTAAAAGTTTCCTGAGATGATAGATAGATAGATAGATAGATAGATAGATAGATACATTGATAGATGTGGTCAAATATATTTATGGCATAGTTGTTGTTTTTTAATATAATTCAGCACCATTCCAGTTGATGTACTGATGTGGTATTCTCCCTACCATGCTTCAGTTGTTTCAGTATATAGTTTTATTTCTTTAAAAATTATATCATTTCCCACTTTTTAATAAAAAACTATTTTTAAAAAAAGATTACTATATTAATAGCAATGTACTTGTGTGTATTATTCCTTTGCAATATCTTAAAAATCATTGGTCATCTGAAAAACAAAACCTCATTTTTCCTATGGGACTTATTATTTTACCTTCTAAGACTACGTCAATTTTTTTTTAATAGATTTCAAAAGGCAAATAAATTCTCAACACATCAGGAGCCAAAGGTGGTAAGAATACCTCAAGAACCTGCTGCTGGAGTTTATAGTGCTTTAGAGAAAAGATTCTGAACATTAAACATGCAGTTATATAAAGGTTGTACCTTCATACTTAACAGATCTGCACCTGTGTTTATACAACACAGTATTTCTTAGCTTAATCACTACAGTTGATTTGTTATTGTAGTTAGAACCAGACAGTAAATATAGCTACGGGACAATAAACTGCATTTTTTTAAGCGCCTCAACTTGTTACCTAGATTCATTATATAGAGCAGGGCCTTGCCATTAGAACAGAGCTTCATATAACCTGTCAGCTGGTGAACAAAGCTGAAGATTACTTCCCACGTTACAGATCATGGGTTGTATCTAACTAAGTCCAGCTCAGAGTCAATCGACTGAAATTAACATAAGTAGAAGAGGGCTATTGTGGACCTCCCATAAGCATCTGGTTGGCTACTGACTAAACAGAATGCTAGGTTAGATGGGTTCTTGGTCTGGTCCAGCAAGGCTCTTCAATGGTTCTCCTTTCTTTATATTGGTAATTAGTCTGTATAATGGAACATGTATTATTTATTTTTACATTTCATCCCCCAAAACATTTATTAAAAGTGTGTGTGATAGGTAGCGTACAGTGGGCTCAAGCCCCTGCTGCAAGGTATGTGGCAGAATTATACTTATCATCATTATATTAAATGGCATCTCACTAAAAATAAGGTAATTTACTGTACTTTTCCGTGTATAAGACGCGTCCCCCCCCCCGCATATAAGACACCCCCTATTTGGGGGGACTAAAATGGGGAGGAATGGCCCAAAGTTGTTGAGCTCTTTTGGGGGAGAACTGACCAGAGTTGTTGAGCTTTTTTTGGGGGGGGATGCCCATGGTTGTTGAGCAATTATTGGTGGGGACCGACGAAGATCACTCGCCCAACTGGCAAACGCTAACAAGCCAAACTGCAGAAGCGGCAGTCAATCCAAAGCAGTCCCTTACGCATCCACAAAAAACACACACAATTGACAAAGCAGCAGCCAATCCAAAGCAGCCCTTGCAGCAGACACCATTCACCCACCCAACTGCTAGATCCTACTCGCAGATGCAACTAATCGCCCATCCCCCCTCTGCACTACCCATGTATAAGACGACCCCCCATTTTTTACTTTATTTTGGAGTAAAAAACCTTCGCCTAATACATGGAAAAGTACGGTATATGGCTTTGCAAAAGGTTTGGGTGATTAAGCCCCTATACTTCAGCACTTGCTTTAGCAAAGTACATGTTAACATGTAATATTCCCAAGTACCAAACAAAATCTGCATTGTTATATGATACACAAAATGTTACACATTTTAGCAAATTTTATCCCCATTCTTCCTATATGTAGCCAGAGGAAGCTTGTCATGGGTGATTTATATTATTGTAAGGCAGAGGCTTTGATTTAGCTAAGGATCTGAGTCAGCTGGGTCACTTTGGGATTCAAACATCATTTCAGTACAACATGAAGTGAGCAAAAGAATGTGAAAGACAATGGGGAAGGGTGTAGGAAAAAACTGTCTAATATAGAACACAGACAAGATAGTTCCTACCTACAATTCTGCCTCCATCTATTATTATTTTGTTGCTCTATGTTTTCATATTTCTACAATCTAATAGGCTCTCTCTGAACCATCTTATTCCAAGTGTTTGCCTCCACACAAGCCAATCGTAGAGAAGGAAGGTTAGGATTTCAAATTAACAGCAGAAGAAGGGTCACTAGATTTGTAAGTGGATGATGTGCTTCATCCTTTGATAGCTCATTAAATCAGGAATGTCATCCCTAGAGCTGGATGTGGTCTGTTCCCACATTCCCTACCTGTTATAGAAAATGGTTTCAGTAAGTAGGGACATGGGCTGGGCTGGTTGATGTCTCTTTTTTTCTGAAGTATTAAGAAACTGGGCAATGAATCCTGGGAAAGTTGCACAAACCATTAAATGCTACCTCATCCCACACAAACTACCATACTCCCTAAATCCCAGATTACCAATTACAGATTCTCAAAAGCTCTTGTAATGAAAACTCAGGAGAAGATAGAAGGAAGCAAAACTAGCAACATTAAAGACAACATTACTTAGACTGAAGAGAGAGAAAACAAACCACTGATGGAAAAACACAAGAAACCAATGAGGAATATAAATATGGAGAAGCTGAGGAAACAGCTCCCCTTGTCATTTCCTGTTAAAATGAAAGATGGGCGCAGATTATTCAACAATAGCCTGGAGCACAAAGCTGTGCTAAAAGCCATCCTTTTACAGATCTTCAACTAAGCTAGAAAAGCTTCTTCAATATGATTCATGAATAAAGTATGCTACAAGCTTGGCTAACTGAGCCCTGTTTTGTGAGTACCATAGATGTATTGATAAATATTCTACAACTGCCAACTACAACCAACTAAACATGCATTAATTTGAACACTCACTCTTCCATTGTCTCCCGAGACAGAAGCATGCCAACCAACCATAGGACCATAGAACTAAGCATTTGAATAACATTTAAAGGGCTACTAACTGTATTTTAAAACTAATTTAGACACCTCTGCCATCCCAACTTGTTTGTAAAAGGATCAGTTATACACCAAGCCTGTGAAATTCCATTTCACTCAAACCCTTTCTTGTAAGCATAGCCAACACAGGAGCCAAGCACCAATTTCATACTCACACAAACATTTCATGTAGCCACTATCATGTGCGAATCAGCCTAAGAAATGGTGGCATTCTTTCAGTATGGATTAAGGAAGAGCCTGAGTGTCAATGCTATTTAACTCCTTAATCTACCCCAATAATGTTTGTCCTGTAATCACCAAACACCTGCCGGGGCACCTCAATTGCCAAGAACTGGTACCAGTTGAGAAAAAGGTGATATTTGCTACATTATTTAAGGTATAGTCCCCTGCAAGATTGTTATTAATCTAGAAGAAAAAATTATTAATTTAGAAGAAGAAGAGGAGGAGGAGGCGGCGGCAGCATTTGGATTTGATATCCCGCTTTATCACTACCCTAAGGAGTCTCAAAGTAGCTCACAATCTCCCTTCCCTTCCTCCCCCACAACAAACACTCTGTGAGGTGAGTGAGGCTGAGAGACTTCAGAGAAGTGTGACTAGCCCAAGGTCACCCAGCAGCTGCATGTGGAGGAGCGGGGAAGCGAACTCAGTTCACCAGATTACGAGTCCACTGCTCTTAACCACTACACCACACTACTGACTTATTAAATGTATTAATCTAGAATTAAATGTATCAATCTAGAAGACAAAGAGAGGATGTGAATGAGAGGCATCTCACTGAGACAGGAGAGGGCAAGAAGTGGGGTTCTTCCTTTCACCCCCAGGTGCTTTGCCACAGTACTCCTCAAACGTAACTAGTTGCCTATCAGGATACTGTTTTCTGGAATAATGATAATATTTCATCATTTGCAGGGCCAGCACAAGAGTCTACACCACCTAAGGCAAGGGACGCCAGTGCCACAGGCACACCCTCCTTCTTTTTCCCTTTGCAGCTGCGAAGAGCTTGAGAACTGCAGATACTCCAGTACAATGCACATGTCTAAAACACATGTGAACAGACAATGAGGAAGGATTAGGTCTCTGTTTGCATATCTTGAAGGGGAAAGTAGTAGTTATTATTATTACTGTTGTTGTTGTTGTTGTTAATATATGTGCCCTTCATAAATGGTAGAGCACATACATTTTTGTATTTTGTTATTGACACCCGTGTCAGGAGACATAATTAAGACCCAGTCTCCAATGAGGATATGGCAAAGAAAAAAGCAAGTGTAAAAGAAGGCCATAGAGAAAAGATTTCTAAAATGAATTAGAATAAGACCAGAACCTCTTATTAGTTCTGCCAAGTGTCTGTAAATACAACTCTGAAATGATTGCAGAGATGACACTGCATTGACTAGTTGGCGAGATCTAGTTTCAAGATTCTTCAGTTGTATTTGTCTCTAACACATGCAAAATGTCTATTGACTGTTACATGTTGACTGCTCAGTACATAAACTACACATCTTTTCATTTGTGCCAGTTTTATGGGCACAACTTCCACAGATATGAGACATATATTTGGGGGTGAGCCTAAAACTGGGATAAGTTGACTTTTTCAAAGTAGGTAGAAAAACACACAAATCTTTCTGCAGGAACACGGAACCCTGAAAATACCATGCCAACTCTGAATGTGTGATGTGAACTCAGTTCTAATCCAATTCATCAATCTGTACAGCATAATGCTGTGTTTTCATCCTGTAAATTTTGAGTCACAAGTGAGATTCCTAAAGCCAAACAAGAGAGAGATTCCACATGACATTAACAGTTTTTAAAGACTACAAATAAACTTTATCCAGGTTGGTGATGAGTTATCTTCTGACTTTTCCATCGTATATTATATGCTGCTATTCCAAAGTTTTTATTGCACAAGAATTGGAAGGAAATGGCTTTTTTCTTAAATGTACGTGGCAAACTCTAGCTAATAATATATACAACCAGGTTTGATGTAAAGCTAGAAATGTCTAATGCATGAAGCTACCTGAATAATAGGTTGGTTTAAAGATATTTCTTTAGGATATAAATTAAGGAGTTTCAACAGTAGCCCTAAACCCAAGTCTAAACCTGTTCTTCAAACAGTGATGTACCGGTAGTTACAGGATCCTGGGGCACAGGTCTAGGGTCCCAGTCTACAAAATGAGCAGGAGGGCTCCCACACACAGCAGTGAAGTGATACACATCCCCATTTAAAGGGTGGACAGCATATCACCAGAAAGTGCACAATCTAAAATTGCTTAACTGCACCAGTGTCTTCCAACAAGAATTTTGCAGGTGGAATAAAGGTTTCCTGTGCCTGTAATATTCCTCTCCTTAATTAGGAAAGAGCTGAAATTTCAGAAGACTGTTTCACAACTATTGTCCACAATAGGGCAGATTGTTAATAATAAAAAACCCTTATGAGAAACTGAGCCAGACAATGTTGTTACAAAGCATGTGTATCCTAGCACTTCCTTCTTTGAGGAGACCCCAGTTTTCCGCTCTATTACAGCCACTATCCACTTCAGTGACTAGCCCTTTCTGTTGTCTTGGTCTTTAGAAAAACACACAATATTTTTACAGTCTTGAGCCTGGGGTTTTTTATATTTGCTTATTCACACACAGTGCTGCGCATTAAGATTACTATTGTATGTTGACTGCAGAAAAACAACAATTTGCCAAAGGCATGGGCTTTAGAAAACAGATCACGGTGCCCTCTGCAATAGAGCAAGAGCTCCAATACGTCTAGGACAAGTAAATGAAAGGAACAGGGCGTTGTCGTTTTCTAAAGGGCACTGTTCTTTCGTTTGTTATCTAAAAGCCAGACAAGTACCACATCATATGCGGCTACAGAAGACTAGACATCTTGTTCAATGCAGGACTATAAAAATACAAAGAAACAGATGCACAAAGTTTATTCTACCCTTTTTATTTTTATTTAGCTTTATATTATTGGTTTCGGGGTGCTAATGAGCAAAATAGATATTATGCCCTGCCAAATTAAATTATAGGCAGTCATAAAACCAATGTTTTACTTAACCTGACATGTCCAGATTAGGGTGAAGAGACATCCTGATGATAGTTTAAAACTATTAAAATGCAAGAATGAGGCTTCAGTGCTGCAAATTCTGTATGCGATGTACTATTATATTTGCAAGCAGAGTTTAGATAAGCCGTTGTTCAGTTCATTTTAAATAAACAACCTCCCAAAAGCTTTCATTTGAAGTTGTACAACTTCCTTGTACAGACCAAGGTTATTTATTTACTCACTGTACTTAATATCCCATCCTTCAGTCTCAAGACTTCCAGGACAATTTGCAAATATTTAAGAACAAAACAATACAATCAGTTAAAAGCAACAGCAGCACAAAAATGGAATCTCACCAGACCAAATAAGTAAAAAAGAAAAATTAAAAAGCAAAAATATTTAAAAGGCCTGAGAGAATTTTTAAAAAAGTATTCACCTGGTTTCAAAATGCCATTTCCCAGGGACAGCATTCCAAAGTTGGGGTACCAAAACAAGGCCTCGTTTTCCCGTCTCTAATTGTGTCCCCCTCCAAAAGCAGGGAGGTGCACCCAAAGCATGGCCTCTGAAGATCATGATGTTCAGAAATTTTCATTCATTCATTCATTCATTCAGGGTTGCTGCACACATTTTGCAACAACTCACTCTGGTTTGCCACCAAGTGTACAAGACCAGCTTTCTGATGAGGATATCTGTATGTGTGTTTTTTCATGTCTAGATGCTACCTTTTTACCTACCTCTTGCTTATACTTGTGCTTCAGACCTATGAATAGTGCCAGAAGGAGGGTCCAAAATATTACAATAATCAGAAGCAGGTGCAAAACAAGGAAACTGTTTTTAGAAGATGATTGAAAGGCAATAAATTAAAGTCATTTTAGAATGTTCTTCAAGTACCTTTTTCACTCCAGCCTTTTTGAGTTATCTTTTCTGTTTACAAGAACATGGTGGGTACCAGCAACGGAAAAGTCAGAGAAGCCTAAATTTCCCTGAAATCAATGGGCCATAAGCACTCAACTTACAGATATAAACAGATTACACATCTTTAACTAGCTCTGGACTTCATCCAATCTCTTGTAAGGCTTAACACCATGATGTTCTCAATCTCCTAATTACTATAGGAATACTATTTTCAATTGTGTTGAAAGGGCAAGGCAACTGTCATTTTGCTAACTGCATTTTATTAGTAGTTCTTGTTTCTACTTCTGCAAGTCGTTTTTTTCCTACAAAGAACACAGCACATTCTCGGCCCATTTCTTGGTTCAAACCCGTTTCCTTAACTTTATCTATTCTTCAACATGGAACCATAACTGAAGTTGTCAATTATGGTTTCTCAGTTTTGAAATCTTAAAAGTTCAGTTCTCCCCATTTTCTCATCAGCTTGCTTTTTTAAAAAAACCATTTGTGCACATTTTTGAAAGCAAGCAGGCCTCCAAATTTGTTCTCCTTTCTCCTCCTTACCGTAAAGTCAAATTGCACCAATCTCATGCCCAGTGATCGCATAGTTGTTTATTATTGTAACAAACGGAAAATAAGTTCTGGAAGTAGTGTAGCATTTCAGGTGTACTACCTGAATCCTTTTACACAATTTGTATTACTGCTTGTATTACCCAGCCTTCCTTTTTCCACCGACTCTTTGTAGCTCCTGGTGGTCTCCAGCACTCCTTATCCTCACTGTTTTGTTCTATATGGTACTGCAACTGAACAGTGCAAAAAACATGACTACCACATGGAAACATGGTGGTGTCCATATCTGCTTGCAGGTTCTGGAGAACTATTTATTTAGCTTGTTTTGGCAATGGCTGCACAAGAAACATGAGAGAGTTCATTGACCAGGTTTGGTGTACTAGAAGCCACTGTAAGAAGCAGGTGCATAAGGCAAGTGAAACCTTGTTGCCAGTGACAAAATCTGAGTTTCCACGCTTTTCTTCTCTCTCCACAAGGTATAGATTGGGAGTATGTTTCATCAGCATCTGAATACTGTGTCCTGGGATCAGAAGTCACCTTTAAAATGTATCCACTACATGGGAGAATAGGGGGAAACACCTTTGTTACCTTTCACTTAATTTCATAAACACCGAACACCATGTATAAACCAAGACTTTTCTGTATAAACTATACTTTTCTGTTTCATATTGCTACGTGGGAGAAAAATACAAAAAATAATCCCACTGTTTTACACTGCAGTGACTGGAGAAACTAGGAAAAGATACTTCCAAAATTGTAGTCTCCGTTAAAAAAAAAGCTAAACGTGCTTTAAAAAGTGAGAAGAGTGATACATACACCATCTACTATTACATATTTGGATTAAAACAACAACCAGACCCTTTCTTTGTCACCTGGAAAAATAAAAGTAGCCTGCAGTGTTGGTGTGAACAGAATTCTCAAACAGTCATACAAGCCATTAAAAAAAACCCACACTTATCTACTCCTGATTTTCTAGCAGGAAGGAATGATAGTCCCAGAGAGTTTTGTTTCCATTTAAATCTCTCTCCCCACACACGTCAACCTCTCCCCCCCCCCCCCGGCCCAAAGGCTCCCTACTCTCCAATTTATCTTTTGCTCTGGTCAACAGCTAATGGTTCTTGCCTTGCATAGTAGCTATGACCTCTACATTTGAGGTGGTATGATCAAAGGCACTCTGGCCAGACTTGGAAAAACATTTCCACTGAGAATGGACATAGTGCCTGTCAAAAGGTTATTCCCACTGTGTACAGGGAGCAGCTCATGTTACTTCAGTGTAACATGAAAGTTCAAACTCTAGCCGCAGTAATCCACATACATGTTTTTCTTTCTAAAAGCAGCATATGGGACACACTGACTAAAAGAACACACATCCGTCTTATCTGAAAGGGGAAATAAAAGGTTTCCTCAGTCCATCCAGCTGCAAGTCACTGATTTTTAATAATTTCTAAAACACGAACCATCCATCTGAAAGTGGTTCCTATTGAATCCGAGTTTGGGAAGGGGTGGGGGCTCTGTAAATAAATTAGGCTCCCTATATCTTGTAGAAAACAAAATAACTTGGCGGCGTAAATCTTAATGTCAGTGACAGGAAGGCTTTGGTGAACCATTACCATAAATCTGACAAACGCTAATTTGATGGGTGGCTGTATCTGTCTGCTACAAAGCCAGTCTAGACAGTCTATTGAGAAATCCTAAAACACAACTGTTTGTTCCCCGTAACACCATCTGGATATGGCAATAAGAGCCGACCCAGTGCCATTCACACATGGATCAAAGCGCATGCTAATGCCATCATGAAGTCATACACATAAAAAATTCAATCTGAGAACTCTAAGCAATTTTGCTAAGTCCTCAGCAGAGAAACCTCAGACTTCGCTCAGACTCAAGCTAAGTGCATGAAGAGGGAAAGGCGGGGGTGGAAAAGAGAGAGAGAGAGAACAGAATATTTAATGAGCTTGGCCTTCTAAAGGAATGTTAGGCCACCCATTGTATTGGAAAAGGCTCATGTCACACTTCAGTCATGGCACCCATCAGGGAGCCGCCTTTACAAAACTGATCCGAGGCCTTTCGTAATTACCTGTTTCAGACCAAGCACACAGAAAGAGAAGAAGGGTCTCCTAGGTGTAACTCTTCTGTTTATTACAATAAGCTGTTAGATTGCTCTGTATTACAACAATATTCCAAACTTCTCTCATTAAAAAGTGTACTGTGGCATTAGATCAAAGCATCAAGGGCCCCCTATTGAACTTGTTTAAGTATTACAAATGTAAAGAGCAAGTCTGGTTGCAGAGGCAATTTCTTTCCCACCCCCACCCCCAAATAAAATAAAATCTTCCCTCCAACTTGAATGGTGTGTCTGTATTACTGCAAGATATATTCGGACCATACTTTCCGGAAGACCCTTGCCCTGACTATTTCAGTTCATCAACAAGATTCTAACAGGTAATTTCTAGGATGAGATGGCCTTTTCCTCCAGACGGTTGTTCCCCACTATGCTGTTTTTACATATTTAATCTCAGAGAAGAGTTTCAAGAGGAACAGACAAATTATGCTTGTTCAGTGAAGACACACATACTTCAAGGATGTGAGATAAAATGCTTCTTTAGGAGCTAGCAAATGATGTGCAAGTGTGGCAGTAATACTGTTCAAATGCTGTGGGGAGGATCTAATGAACAATGTAGAATTTTCTTTTAAAAAAAAAAAACCGCATATTGTGGTAGGCTAGAGGAATTTGGCATTGTTTTCTGTGCATTTCTGAATCTCTTACATATCACATACAGCTTTTGAAATTTCTCCTGGTTTGCCATGTGGCAAAGGCCTCAAGATCCACTGGATTCAACAAACAAATTCTAAATTCTTTGGATTCTGGCCTGAGCCACCAGTATTGTCAATACCAATTTCAACTTCGAACATAAAGCAAAGTATATTGCAATTTAAAACAGCAAAGAAAGCATGTGGCCAGAATTATCATCATTTGTCACTACAGGAGTGTAGTTCAGTTTGCAGTAGAACTTAGTCCCAAAACTCATGAGTACCATTTAACATGTACAAGGGTAGTTACACTGGTTATTTATTAAAGTAAAGGGATGAATATGGTGTTTTATGCCAGAAATGTCTCAATTTAATTGTTTCATTCTGTATGTTGTATCAAACTTGTGTTAAGGTTAATATTTAGCTATTACTTTCATGATACTATGCAGAAGTAAGATTTCATTACTGTAATATTCCACACAGTGAATCAGTCCAAGAAGCTTTTAAAAATGTCTTGACTATTCTAAATCAACAGTAAAATATCCTCACCTATATACAGTTATTTCTAAACCTGGGGTTTCCAAACTGTGATCCATGAACCACCAGTGAGATATAAGCTTAATTTAGGTGGTCCACTGTGTGTTTATAAAAAATACAATTAAAAACTATGCAGCATTAGCACAGTACATTACAATTGCAACAACAGGCAGAATAATCATTAACTGGTCCACAAAGACCCTTGGCAATTTTAAAAAGGTCTGCTGGGGAGAAAGTGGGAACCACTGTTCTAAGCCAGCTGAAGTTTAATGCACTATAATTTCATCATCTGAAAAACTATTCTTGCAATCCAATAAAATAGTAAAGCTACTGGGTATTGCTAGGATTTTTGTTTCCTTGTTTTCTGTTTCCAAATGCAAGTACACCAACTGTAATACCCATGTTTGTTCAAGCTATTAGAAAAATATGTTTGAAATAATAATTCATAACCAGTCATAACTTGCGCAAACAAGTTGTTTTAGTATTTTCTCCTACACATATTCTAACCATATTGTAAACAACTTCTCTTTAAATTCCCCATGTGCTGCTATCAACTGACATTAAGCATAGAAAGATACACCCATTAAGGGGAGTGGGAAGAAAACAGCGGAGAGAAGCCCATTTTGATTCATGAAATTTAATAAACAGCATAGTTTACAAAGACCTAAACTTTAGTCCTGCATGCAGGTTATGAGTCAAAAGTCTCAAATGCAGGTATAGCACAGCATATTGAAAGAAAATGTGGCGTAAAGTCAGTTCCTGAATAACCAGGTCTTGGATCTCAATAAAACCCCAACTATGTCTAAGTAGAAGCAAAGAATAGGATGTGGGGTTTAAAGTCAGGGCTGAACTTTACAGAAGCTTCAGCACAGCAGAACAACATCGCCATCTACTGCTCAGTATCATTACCTTTAAAGTCACGCCTGAGATAAACCTAACCGGAGAATCATCGTACTGTAGTGTGTTCCTCAAGTTACTGAACTAGGGAAATGTTGACAAATTTAAAGAAGTTAACACACTGTTGTTGCTACTACATTCCAGCAGTATGCCAGTTACCCAGGACAAGCAGGAATCACAAGTGAATAAGAGCCTGTGAACCTCAAATGAACTCTAGGTTCCTAATATTTTGTGGGATATTGCAAGCAATGGTGCAAAAGTTTGTTTAAAAGTTCACAGTTTTATAAAGTTTGCATCTTGTTTTATTCTCACAACTTATGCATTTTAAATCAAGCTCTTAAAAAGTGAGAAACTGAGGGTTAAAAAACACGCACACAAATGTTATTGTGTGGTTAAGCGATCTTCTTTCTTACTCTAAGACAAAGTGGTGAAAGCTAGCCAAAGCTACTCAAGAAAAGTATAGCAAAGGAAAGATCTGAAACCAGGTCTTTTTGGTATATATTCAGTATCTAATCATTGGATCACACTAGTTCTTAGTATCTTCAAAGCTGGATGTATACAGCCACAAAATTGCTCTTACTGTGTTTGATAGCTGAAACAGTACAGAAATGTCTTTTAAATAATGAGCACAAGAAGCAGGGGCTACTCAGTGGTTGCCTCCTGCCTGTAGAACTATCTGCCAACAGGTATTTCCTTTGCTTCATATTGTATGGCTTTTAAACAGGCCTTGTTTCGAAGCTGCTTTTAACAGAGACATGTTTGAGGGAAATGTCCAATTTTGTTATTCTGTAATAGCTATACCATTGCTGGTTCTAACTATTTCTTGAATGGTTTAAGTAATATAAATTTCTAAGACTGAATTGTGAAATATTTAAAATGCTCCTTTAAGTTATTGTTTTGTTGAAATGATATATTGTAGTTTTCTATTTAGAAGCTGCCTTAGGAGGGCTCCCTTTCCTCAAAGAGCAACCTAGAGATACTTCAAACAAATAAATATTTTTGCTGGGGTCAGTGCGGTGTCAATACTCAAAAACTCCCATTTAATATATGCCAATGCTGAATAACTCCAATTTAATATATGCCAATCACCAACTACGGATTAAAAATATAAGAAAAGTTCACTGCACCTTCTTAAATACTGTGCTTTGATTATGATCTTATCCATATGCAAAATTCCAACCAATTCAAACAGTGTAATAATATACAATGGTACCTTGGTTCTCAAATGCCTTGGTACAAACAACTTGGAACCCAAACACTGCAAACCCAGAAGTGTTCTGGTTTGCGAACTTTTTTCAAAAGCCGAACATGCTCCGTTTTGAGTGTTACGCTTCCGATTTGAGTGCCACACTTCCGTTTTGAGTGTTAATATGAGGTCTGTCTGTTTTTGCTATTTATGTTGCGTTTTTGTTTCTGCGGGTTTCTTGATTTTATTTTTGTGACTGTGCAGAACCCAGTTCAGCTACTGATTGATTGACTGCAATCAATTCATATTAAATTGCTGTAAAATTCATATTAAATTGCTGTTTTGGGATTATTTTTAAAAGTCTGGAACAGATTAATCCATTTTGCATTACTTTCTATGGGAAAGCGCACCTTGGTTTTGGAACGCTTTGGTTTTGGAACGGACTTTCAGAACGGATTAAGTTTGAGAACCAAAGTACCACTGTAATACATTTGCACTAGTTCATATTGTGTCAGCAGCACTGGTTCTGCAATTAAAGCCCTCAAAGGAGCAGGGAATAATTAAAATTTCCATGTGTTTTTTGCTCAGACCTAGAGTTAATGACATACATCCCCATTCAAATGGAACTTTGCTATACAGACAGAATTAAAGTAGAGAGGCAGAAGATTGATCATGATTGGCTGATTGCCTGACAATCTGTGTCAGGCTGGCTACAGCAGTCTGGGCTGCACCCACCTCTGACGAGGACAGTCAAAGTGATGAGAAACAAGGACTAGTGTTCACTGTGCACCATTGTAGCCCTTACTGCTTTACTGATGCGCTGGGTTCAGCAGCGGCACGCAGTATTTGAATTGGGCAATGAGAAGCCTGCTGGCCTTTGTTCTTTGGTCTCTCAACGTCTGGTAACGTCCAAAGCAGAAGAAGCTGCTTAGCAGCATTTTCAGGCCAGCATTAGGTAGGCACTCTGGAACTGATCATTAGGAGCTGATCATGATGCACTGGCATGAAGCGATAGACTGAAGGAGGCGGCCCAGAAACTTGTGGCTACCCCAGAATTCACAATGTTCATATGCTCACTGGCACATTATGGCATGGCACGAGCTTGTGACTCTCGCCTTAGCTAACCCTGATTGAAGAAAAATACTAAGCTAAGCTGATGGGAAAGGTAAGAGAAGCAACAGCAGCTGCTCAGTCTCAGACCCTTAAGTTCAGTGGCAGGCAGTTCCTCCAGAACTTTCTTGCCCTGCCTTTAATGTGTCCATGCATGTGTTCTGCCCCTTATGCTCTTTGCTTATGCCCAGCTTTTGGGGTGGGTTATGCTTGAGTCTCTTGCCATGGATTCACTAGCATGGTGGGTCAAGTTCTCTCCCAGAATACCCCATCTGCAAAATGGGTACATGATTTCTGTCTTGAAGGTTTTCTTCTATGTTTGATCTTGACCATATTTATTGCAAATATTGAAACTTCCTATAGTCTGTGTCCTCTCCCTCTCTTGGGTGATCTGTTTTCAGAGGGAGACTAGTACTACCTGCAAATCAGTGAGTCCACAGCAGAAAACTCAGTGCTTTAATGCAGGGATAGAAGTGACTGGTGGCTGAAAAATGGAAAGCTTATACAATAATGAACCTTTCCTAAAGGCCCTGCCCAAAGGACTCTACTTTCCTTAACTGGCTATTTTGTGACTTATTCCAGCCAGTGAGCCTCAGGGCTCTGGTTAAAAGGGGGGTAGGAATGGAGTGTCCAGGTCTGAAGTGTACCTAACCCCAATCTAAAGGAATGTACAGTGGTACCTCGGTTTACATACACTTCAGGTTACAGACGCTTCAGATTACAGACTCCGCTAATCTAGAAATAGTACCTCGGGTTAAGAACTTTGCTTCAGGATGAGAACAGAAATCGTGCTCTGGCAGCGCAGCGGCAGCAGGAGGCCCCATTAGCTAAAGTGGTGCTTCAGGTTAAGAACAGTTTCAGGTTAAGAACAGACCTCCGGAACGAATTAAGTACTTAACCCAAGGTACCACTGTAATCTCCAGACCTCTTTATTCACATGAGGTTGTCAACAAGTACAGAATGCTCTGATGATGAGAACATGGAGAACAAGTCCAGCATCCTGTTTCTGACAGTGGCCAGTGAGATGCCTTTGTGAAGACCACCAGAAAAGCACAAAAGCAGCTACCCCTTCTTGCTGATGGCAGCATATGGTATTCAAAGAAACATTCCACATTAAGTTTCCATTTTGCCACTCATCAGACTGTATTTCATAGATTGGCCTACCTCTCCCCTTTTAAAGGCCTCTAAACAGGGAGCCATCAAGGCATCTTGCAACATTGCATTCCTTAAGTCAACGATGCATTGTGTGAAATACTTTGTTCAAAAACTAATTTGGGTGACACCAAATTATGGTATTGTGAAGAAGGAAGGGGAGAAAAATGATCTTCCCACTTCTTTCATCATTAATAACTTTATGAATTTCTATTATGTATCCCATTCATTAGATATTAATGAGACAGTTGAAAAGAATCCTGCTGAAAGAGTTTGAACATTAACAATAATTCTCTAGTTCAGGGGTCAGCAAACTTTTTCAGCAGAGGGCCGGTCCACTGTCCCGCAGACCTTGTGGGGAGCGGGACTATATATTTTTTTTTGGGGGGGGGGGGTAATGAACAAATTCCTATGCCCCATAAATAACCCAGAGATGCATTTTAAATAAAAGGACACATTCTACTCATGTAAAAACACGCTGATTTCCAGACCATCCACGGCCCAGATTTAGAAGGCACTTGGGCCGGATCCGGCCCCTGGGCCTTAGTTTGCCTACCCATGCTCTAGGTGTAATGTAGACAAGTGCTATCCCAGAAGGCACATTGCATCTGCAAATACCGTATATAGAGTTGAACATGGTTGCAGAATCTATGCAGAAACAGCTACCTTTCAGCATGTCCTGCTGGCAAGTTCAGTTGCCAAGGCCACGGCTTGTCTAAACCAGTCTTTGACATCTGAGTTTGCAACTGGAGGGAGGAAAATTTGGCCCAGGCATCATTAATTGCTGACCCATATAATAAACTTTGCTCAACTTGTTCTTTAAAAACAAAGTGTCTACAATCTTACATTGGCAAACGTGTATGTGGATTTTACAGACTACAGTCCAACTGATTTTGTTCCAGACAAAGCACTATGGGACGTTCATCTTTAAGACAGTGGGCTCCAAATGGAGGATAGTTACGAAGATGTCAAATAAAAATAAGACCAGGTTTACTGAAACACATATTCCCTTTCCCCAGCAGAGCTCTTATTACAGAGAAACATTGCCGTTGAGAAACCACTAGCATGCAGCATTGGAACAGATTAGTGAGAAGTGTTTCCTTGCTCCCGCTGGACATTTCTTAAAACAATCCCAGCTCCTCTTAGCACATAAATCTTGCATAAACAACAAATGCAAACAGCAAAACAATCAACAGCTTTTGTAGCTTCCTACACCAAGCAATTCCAAAATGGTGGATTAAGAACTCCCAGTGAGCCCTGTAGAGACTGCTGGTTGCTAGTTCGCCAATAGCACAGAACCAAGGACACTGGGGCAAGATTCATACATTACTGGAAACACTGGCATGGAGAAGAATCATTCTGCTTACCGATACGGTTCCTTGCTACAGATGCTAATGGAACAGTGTAGGACCAGAAGTCAAAGAAGAGGCTCCAATGCCATTCTGGTAACATTTGAATCATGCCCAAATAGGCCTCCATTCATAATTACAGCAGTATCAGTCCACATTTGCCTGAAAAAGTGGGCTCTTTGCTTTCTGCATTGCACTGCACATTCTAAATTTCTCAATAAGGCTTTTGACCTCCCATAATTCTGCGGGTATGTGTGGAAATATTCACACAAGGTTTGCAAAATGGTTTATAATTCAGAGGGACATTCTGTATCCTGCACCTTCAGCCTTTATTTCTCCTTTTCTCCAAATGATATCAATGCCATTTGCTATTAAATAAATTGCACACAGCTTCTATATCAAACATACTTTTATAAGTCTCTATTCAGTTGGCATCAACCTAAATAGCAAGTCTTCCTAAAATTTTGTGAAGGGCAGGAGCTGATGTTAAAGTTCCATAATTCTGTGGACACCATGGGGAAAACTGCCATGCTTTAAAAAAATCAACTAGATTTTAAATCACGGAAAGCTGGTATGAGGAGTAGGGCTTTGTCTGGTTATCTTAGTGAGCAGTGACATACACATGGGTTATCTAAACTAGGTAGCATTGCACCAAAACATAGTATAAGTAGACAGATTTAGGTACTTTCTGCAGAGAATAAATTAGAAATAATCGTGGGGCAGGGGGAGACTGCATCTATAAAAGTTAATTACAGGTGTCCTTTCCTGAAATTTGGAAGAATTGAAATTGTTGATCTCTTCCAAATTGTCATTTGTAGCACAGACATTGTTTCACAGCACTTTACTTAAGGCCAAACTTTTCATGGGTCTTATGGTGTCAGCAAGGATGGGGTGGGGATGGAAGAAACTGTCGCAGAAAGACCTCCGAGAGTGGAGGTGGTTCTGGGGACCATTCTGATTTTGCATGGGTTTGCATTTATGTGCAATTAACACCCCCCATGTTAATTGCTGTCCTACTGTATGTACTTCTTTATTTCCCACAACCAACAGAAATGAAAGGGTCAAGGGTCTTTGTATAAGGATCCATCTTTGGCTCCTGATAGCAATTGCTAGCAGGTAAGTGATATGTGTTTATTGTGCATAGAGCACTGGCAGGAAGCTAGAAAACAGTTTGCTTCTTATACAGAGAAACACAACTGACACTAGATTGTGAAAGAAAAGGATAGGAAGGTATTGTGGACTTCTATTTTTTTGCAAGAGGTAGCCAGACTGGTTGGAATGGGCAGCATATATATTTATTTGGGACATTTTGACTTCAGCAGAAAGTAAGTTCAAAGGCAGAACTTGAAACTTTGAAATCCTGGGAAAAGAAAAAAGTCTTCTTCTGGTGCCAAGAAGATAACAAAGTAGGTGCACCAGGTGATTCCCTCCGGGGGGTGCGGGGGTGGGGAGTTCCTCAAGACTACCAACACCAGGCACTCACTGTCTCTGGATGCCACACACCTCACCTCAGAAATATTGGTTACTCCTGACAGATGGAAGGTTTTTTCCAAGTGGGGCTTTCATTCTAACTGGAATTTGCTTTCATTCTAACTGGAATTTCCTTGCAGTTTTCTGTAAACTGCTTCTTAAGTTCCCTGGAGTTAAAAAAAAAAAACCCAGAAGAAAAAACAGCTTGAGATGTGGAAGAGAAGAGCTGATAAGAAGAGAAAGAAAACATGAAGATCCCACTGGATGTGCAGAATTGGTTGTGCAACTCTCTGGATTGTGGCCTGACTCTGAAAGACTATTCTAGAAATCCAAGTCTTCCCAGCTGGCTGTGACACAATGCTATTGTCTCATCATGATGAACCATGTCCAGAGACCAGGGCTTTTTTTAAGGCCACCCAATTAGTTTGGTGGTTGGCTATTCTATATCACTGAGGCCATGAAATCTCAAAATGCCATTAAAAACAACTATTGATGTTTGACAAAGGTAATTGTACAGACAACAATGCCAAAGCAAATCCATTCAGTTGACATGAAGTGCAGCCATCTTGAAATTATCTACTCATAAGATAATGTAATATAAGCAACTGTGCTTCCCCCACTCCATCTGAGTGAGTAGTGAGTGAGTGTGTGTGTGTGCGCGCGCATTGGTCAAATATTTGTCATTCCTTGGAAACATCAGGATGCAACAAAAATATTTATTACTTTAACAGATAATAGAGACCTTTCTCCATCTCACAGTATTAGGGTGGGGCATCTGAAGCACAGAGTTGGGTGACTGCCTTTGTAATTCTTTGAAAATTTTAAAAATTTAAACAACAATAAACAAAGCCAAGAAACACCACATGTAGTGTCTTTGTTACACTCATTTTCCATAAATCATAGAGAGCACAAATTCAGTCCCCAGACACCTCAAGAATCTCATTATTAATCAAACAACAGTCCCCTCAAGGTAATGGGTGTCTCAAAAATAAATGGTGACCTAATGGCGGCCTGTAGCTTTCCCCTTCCCCCTGTCAATAATGTGAAGAATGGAAATCAAATTCCCAAGACATTATCCTGTTTTACTAGCCCTATCAGCTATCTACTATGGTGTGTGAGCTTTTCTGAAAGGGCTATCTGATATGTTCTCCCATACTACTTTTCTACTCAGAAATCCATTTTTGTTTTCCATTACCTGGGTATCTCCATCCTCACCACCACCAAAAACAGCCACACCCAGTCCTTGTACAACACTTCCCCTATTGTTCCATATAACATTTGCAAAGCTGCCTGCCATAGCCTGACCATCATCGATTTTAGGCAAGCTCCTAGGGGCCGAGGTTTCTTCATTCCCGATAAAATATTTGAGGGGTGCAGTGTCCCCCAAGTTTATAGGCATTCCTATTCAAATGGTGTGTGTGTGTGTGTGCTATGTCATGTAGAGCAGGGCTTACCTGGGGCCCCCTAATACTTTATTCAACTTGGCAACCCTGGCTGTGTCCCATTATTCACAAGAAAACTGATGGCTAGATAAAAGGCATTCATGCAAATATACCCAACCTTCTCTGCAGGTTCTTTAGGCTAGAATAAGCAGGCGTATTGCAGACAAAGGGCTTCAGGTTTTGTTTCTATTATGATCTCAACTCTTTTTGGCCCTATTTCGCTTTTATGGATCCTAATCTCTAGTAAGTCTTAAGGAAATTGCCTCCTTTTTAGAAAACCAACGTCCAGATGTGGTGGGATGTTGGAAAGATGGAACCATTTTTCAGCATGACCATTTTAATATACCAGCATATGCTGCTTCCAAAGAATATATTTGGGTTCCCACTTTTAGCAAATGATGCTCAAATGACTTGGACAGTAAAATGTCTACCATCAGGCATCAGCCAGAAGAAAAGAAAAGAAAAGAAAACAGTTCAGGAATCCAGCCTCCACCTGGTCTAGTGAAACAAGCTCACATAGTGCATTTCTCCCGTGAAATGTACGCTTGAATTGCTGCCAGACGATGGAAGCATCTTCTGCACCACAGTGTGGTTGTTAGCTGCCTTTCCACAGTGGAGGCTTGCAGGGAATCTATCAGTGTGAATGGTTTGAAAAAAATACATAGCTGCCCCCTGCTGCAAATATTTGGCTTAAAAATAGGCCTGCCAGGTATGTACAGTGGTACCTCAGGTTACATACGCTTCAGGTTACAGTCTCCGCTAGCCCAGAAATAGTGCTTCAGGTTAAGAACTTTGCTTCAGGATGAGAACAGAAATCGTGCTCCGGAGGCACGGCGGCAGCAGGAGGCCCCATTAGCTAAAGTGGTGCTTCAGGTTAAGAACAGTTTCAGGTTAAGTACGGACCTCTGGAATGAATTAAGTACTTAACCTGAGGAACCACTATAGTTTCAGGACAGAGGTCATGTGGAATTATTAGAAAAAGCTCCTTGATCGCCATCCCAACATATTATTTCTTTAATTTAGTACTCTTAATTTTAGAGTGCATGGGTCTGAGCCCCACATTGGGCAAAGGATTCCTGCACTGCTGGCAAGGAGTTGGACTAAATGACCTTTGTGGTCCCTTCTGAATTCTATGATGCTACGATTCTGCATGTTTCTACTGTACTTTCTTTAAACTTTTCAAGGTAGTGTTCACAGTTCTCAATCACCCTCCCTTTATTCTCATGGCCACGCTGTGAAGTGATTAAACTGAAAAGGAGTGTAACTGGCTCAAGGTTGGGGACATGTGAAATTAACTGGATATGATCATCTACTTATTTAGACAGAAAACATATATTCGCCATCCCCATTCTGCACATTCTTTCTCTTTCTAGTTCAGGTAAACCACAGGAAAATAATTAGTTACCGCTGTCCCCCTTCTTCCATACATCTATACAAACATCCCAATGTTTACTCTGATGCTTTTTTCATGTTCAGACTTTTTCCTTAGAAAGTTACTGGCCTGGTAACATTGCACATTTGTAACATATTACTGCAAACTTAGGAAAACACACAGTAATGTTAGTTTAAGACACAATCAACACTGTAAGCAACCTGAGACGCCTTATTTTCTCTAGCTACAGTCTCCATTTTGCTATTTTACATTTTTTAGATTCAGATACAATTACAAAGGTCTTATCTAGCATAATATTTATAATCAGTTTACCAAATTCATCGAAAGAACAATATCAAATTTCATCTGTGTTTACTTGTTTCTCAAGTTAAATGATATCATTTAATGCATGGGTCTAAATTAAAACTTTGTTCAAAATGCTGAAAATCATAATGACATATCTGAATATAGTAAATTATTTTATAAATAAAAAGATTCATATTATTAATAACACCCTCTTGCCTGTCTAATCATTCTTTTATTGAAAGTAGAACTTGCAAACATAGAACAACTTCATCATAGTGACTATAAAGGAAGTTAATTATCTGTGCTCTTAATTGTCCCGAGCACACCCAGCCCTCAGTGAGGACATGCAATTGGAAGTTTAGTTCTTTAAAGGCAATGCCATGGGTAGGCAAACTAAGGCCCAGGGACCGGATCCGGCACAATCGCCTTCTAAATCAAGCCCGCGGACAGCCTGGGAATCAGCGTGTTTTTACATGAGTAGAATGTGTGCTTTTTATTTAAAATGCATCTCTGGGTTATTTATGGGGCATAGGAATTCGTTCTTTTTTTTTTCTTTCAAAATATAGTCTGGACCCCTACAAGGTCTGAGGGACAGTGGACCGGCCCCCTGCTGAAAACATTTGCTGACCCCTGGACAAAGCAGTAGATTACAGCAGCTCCTAAACTGCAAGAATCACATGCACTGCTCATGCTAAATTCCTGGCTAGGAATCTCCTTCTTCAGAATTATGCTCTAACCCAAACAGTTGGTACAACAGCACAACCACTCCTCCAGTACGTTTAAACCCCCTATTCTGCCGTAGTGCGCACAAGCAACTGGTGACTTTCCTGAGTGGCAGCTCCAGCTGCTCCTGTCGCTTTAAGACCTTCCTTGTCCCTAAAGACACTGGTGCAGGGGGTGGCCCAACTCTCTCTGGGGCTGTCTCTCCCTCTGCGACTGTCTCATCCACCTCTGTGCCTTCCTGCAACTTCTTCCCCTCTTCCCCCATCTCTGACTGCCCAGACTCTTCCTCTTCCCCCTGCCTCATAGGCGGTACAGAACCTGACAAATCACTGGCCCCTTCCACTGGATCATCTTCCTGCCCGCCTGCCTCCTCCGCCCACCCTTTGGACTCCTGCCTGTCCCTGACATCCATAGACTGAGCCATCCATAGTTTTTTTTAAAAAAAATAGTGGATCTAGTGGGAACTTGTTTCCCAAAACTGTTCATTAAGTCATTACTTTTAATTCAATACTTCTCAGCTTGTTCTCATTCCCACCATATATGGTAAAAGTCCCCCCCCCTTTTTTTTCCTTTCTATGTTTTACATCAGATGGACAGAAAAAAATGTATGCATCATAGTTATCTGCATTTTGCATTAAAAAAACCAAACAGGGACGCCATTTAATAAGCTTGATAAAACAGCAAGCAGGTGTTTTGTTTTGCTTTTGTATACTCTTTAATATGAGCATTTTAAAAAACTGCAGGTGACACTCGCCATAGAATCAACACTTGTTATCCTCAATTCTCATCCACAGTGGAAAATGTCTATTCAGATATTACCCTTGTCATAACATATGTGCGCGATTTAAAAAAAATAAAGGAAGGGTACAATCCTAACCCTTAATCCAGTTAGGATAATAATAATAATAATAATAATAATAATAATAATTTATTATTTATACCCCGCCCATCTGGCTGGGCCTCCCCAGCCACTCTGGAGGGCTTCCATAGAAACCAAAAATACAGTAAAATACCACACGTTAAAAACTTCCCTGAACAGGGCTGCCTTAAGATGTCTTCTGAATGTCAGGTAGTTGTTTATCGCTTTGACATCTGCTGGCAGGGCGTTCCACAGGGCGGGTGCCACTACCGAGAAGACCCTCTGCCTGGTTCCCTGTAGCTTTGCTTCTCGCAATGAGGGAACCACCAGAAGGCCCTCGGCGCTGGACCTCTGCAACAACCACAGGAAGTAGAAGAAATACTACTGCCAACAGTGTTTCACACAGTAGCCAGCAGAGGCCCCCCAAACGAGGCATGGGGTGGGGGTGGGGGTGGGTGGGAGGGCCAGCTAAGGATCTGCTAGATACTATGCCAGTCCAGGTCCCAGACGGAGGACTGACACAGCTGGCACAACAAAATAAACAAGGAGAAAAATACCCTCACACCCCTCGTGCCCTTGGTTGTTGCAAGCAGCAATGTTTCAGAGGGGGCAGTTAATTTAGGGTTCAAATCTTGTGCAGTTTCTGGACCAATGGTCACTCTCACTCACAAACTCTGAAGGATGTTTGTGAAGCAGGTTCTGCTTCTGTTCCTTTTTTTAAAAAAATAAAATTTTTATTAATTTCCAAATTTTTTAACATAAACAAAAACAACATAAAAACAAACACAAAAACTCATATTTTCTTAACCTTATTTCCATAACCCTCTTTTCCCGGACTTCCCCATACCTTTCCCTTTTTGCATCCTTAATTTTAAACCATTATTCAGCAACCCTTCTTAACCAATTAAATGTAAATTCATTCTCTTTTCCAATTCCACCCTAAAGTTAAACACAATTTTCCGCTGCAATTCTACGTCTTCCTTTCCCTCAGCATTTTAGCACTCCTCAATTTTATAATAGTTCTTAAGATACATCTTAAATTTCTTCCAATCTTCTTCCACAGTCTCTTTCTCTTGGTCGCGGATTCTGCCGGTCATTTCTGCCAATCCCATAGTCAATCACTTTCGCCTGCCATTCCTCCAGCGTGGGTAGCTCTTGTGTCTTCCAATACTTTGCTAGAAGAATCCTTGCTGCCGTAGTAGCGTACAAAAAGAAATTCTTATCCTTCTTCGACACCAACTGGCCGACCATACCCAAGAGAAATGCCTCTGGTTTCTTGTTAAAGGTGCACTTAAGCACTTTCTTAATTTCATTATAAATCATTTCCCAGAAGGCCTTAATCTTTGGGCAGGTCCACCAGAGGTGGAAAAAGGTACCTTCAGTCTCTTTACATTTTCAACATTTGTTATTGGGCAGATGATAAATCTTCGCAAGCTTGACTGGGGTCATGTACGGTTCTGCTTCTGTTCCTTTCCCAACAAGAGTAATCTGCTTCACACCTACATTAGCTAAGCAATGTAACTCCTTATCATTTGCTAGCTCTTCAACCAAGCCCTTTAGCTGATTAATATTCCAGCCTTTAAAATGTGTTTGTAAGAGGGTGGTTATTCTTTTGTTGTTTCTGTCTTAACAGTTTATTTGTGCTTTTATCTTGTATTTTTATCTTGTGAACCGCTCTGAGATCTTTTGATGAAGGGCGGTATATGACATAAATAAGTAACAAATAATTCCTAAGGCTGGGCCCAAATCACTGTGCACCCATGGTGATTCCCCCTTTCACGTTATAATGGCAGTGCTCCCCAAGGACTGCTGCTGCAAAGGAAGAAAATTGGCCGCCATCCCCTCCACAAGAGCACATGGAAGTGATTTACATACATGCCTCTCCCGGCTCTGGCTAACTGTTTATATATACCGTATTTTTCGCTCTATAAGACGCACCAGACCACAAGACGCACCTAGTTTTTGGAGGAGGAAAACAAGAAAAAAAATATTCTGCATCTCAGAAGCCAGAACAGCAAGAGGGATTGCTGCGCAGTGAAAGCAGCAATCCCTCTTGCTGTTCTGGCTTCTGGGATAGCTGCGCAGCCTGCATTCACTCCATAAGATGCACACACATTTCCCCTTACTTTTTAGGAGGGAAAAAGTGAGTCTTATAGAGCAAAAAATACGGTACATGCATTCTGTCTTATTTCATTTATTAATAGCTTCCTAGAAAACATCCCAAAGCAATTCAAAAATAAAAACATTTAAAATATACACAAAAAAATTTTAATTATTGTAACCCACTATGGGACCTTGCAGTGAAGGCAGGCAAGAAATCAAATTAATAATAATAATTTCTAGTCAATAGTGACAGAATCTGATAATATATCTCTACTTAAAAGGCTTGTTGGTTACACATAGCCTATAGTATATTGTATCTGCTACATAATTGTTTATTTTCTTTCACTTGCAGTTTTAAAAGGATAATTTAAAGAAAAGGAAAAAAAAAATAGAATGCAATTGCAACCTACAATGCTATATCAATCCATGTAATGTTGATCCAGGTTTAGGAAGATCGGGGACTTTCCAGGTGAACATACTCTAACGTCTATGTTTCACATAATGTCAAAGTATTATGAGCTGTTTACACCAATTAACTAACAACTGTACTGCAGTTTGAACAAGAAGTTATTCACATGCCATTCAGTTCATTAAAGATTAAATTGCACCCTCTAGTGGTACAATGAAAACTTTGAAAAAATGTAAGTAGCTGTGCAACTAGCCTTGTTTCAAGATTATAAATGCTCTCTTGCTGATAGAAATTCAGGTTGTTAATCCCTTACCAAGTAAAAGGCATGCACCTCAGATGGAGTTAGAAGACATTTCAAAATAAATTGCATCTTGAATTTTAAAAGTTATCGAGTCTACAGTACATGATTCCGGTTAGTGTTTCAAAGGAAAGAATTCCTAAGGTTCTTGCTTTCTTTGTTCATTCTTTCCTGCAGTCTGAAAAAAGTACTCCTCAGCATTGTGATGTATTACATATTTATTTGTAACACACCCAGTAAGAGGAAAATAAGGCTGATGTCCTGAATGTGTTTACTTAGATAAAAGTTTGAGTCAGTTCAATCAGACTTATTTCCATGTAATCACACAACATCTAGAGACAGAGGTTAGATCTCTCTTTTTTCACAATTTTTCATCATTAAAAAATACCTTAGAATTTGTATAAATTCAATTTAGTTTGTTACATCTATACCTTTCCTTAATCCTTGGAGCTCAGAGCTGTATGCCTGTATTAAGGTGGATATACAATCAATATCAGTGCACACCATAACAAATCCTAGCCAATGCACTGGATTCAAACCAAGGTTTGAATTTTGTGAAATAGCAACCCAGTGGAATATGGAGCACAGCTTACACAGCAAAAAAACCACACACTCCTGATTGTAACTGCAACAAATCACTCAATTTATTGATATAGAAAGTTAAATAGTATTATTAAATGTTATGAAAATGATATGAAATGGAATTATGAATGTTTATAGAACTTACACAGAAAATAAAATGTATAGAAATAGAAGAAAAGATAAAATACTTTAAGATAAAATATTTTAGAATAAAACAATCTACAAAGAATTGAATTTAAAGCAACAAACCAATTGGATACAATATGTAGGAATCACAAAACAATCAACCAGTGTAAATAATATAATCTCCTAACTCTCTCCAGCCCAGGCTTCCGCAAACTCTGCCCTCCAGATGTTTTTGGCCTACAACTCCCATGATCCCTAGCTAGCAGGACCAATGGTCAGGGATGATGGGAATTGTAGTCTCAAAACATCTGGCGGGCCGAGTTTGATGAAGCCTGCTCCAGCCCATCTAGCTGTGAAACAATTCTAAGTTCCCTAACATATGAGATCAATAAAATTCAGTGTTACCAATTAAGAGCAGTAGGACAGGCCTTGTAGTCTTCATCTTGAGCAAGGCAGATAGCAGGTAGCAAGAAAGGAGGAGAACTTTACAACCCCTGCTCCAAGGAACCAAGTATGCCTTATATATAGATCAGTAATGGGATCAGGAGCTGGACCTTTCCATTAAATTCCTGCTAACTTTACTACTCATGTTGGTGGGCCCACATAAGACGTAGACTATGAATTGCTATAATCTATCTGAAATGGGGAGAAAGTGAGCAACTGTCAGCAGAACTCTGGCACACTCCAGCACTGGTCTGCAAAAATACGTTATGCTGTCACCTTTGTTTTGGCTTCATTCCCTGCACATCGCTATTCTAATCAAGATCTCAATTGGTCTTACCTAAAGCAGCAAAAATGTGCACATAGGCCCAAGCAGCTTATGCAGAAGAGACACAGCTCAGAGAGACAACTACATCAGGCCACCGCAGTTGCCGATGATGTTTAAATATAACAAAGACAAAGGTCAACAAAATAAGCACAAAGTACATAATATACAAATGTGTGCCACCCTTTTTAACACCTGAAAAATGTAAAGCATTACAAATTACTGGAAAGAAAAGGAGCAACAGCCAGGAAAAGTAGTACTGTATCTATTTCCTTCCTTTCTTCCTTGCTTCTTCCTGATAATGCCCTTTTTACTCAATCACTCATTCTTCACTATAACTTTGGTCACATTGATTAGACAATGTAGCATTAAATATTAAACTTACAACCTGCAGCTGCAGGGCTTCTGATTGGATAATCATGTACAATCAAACCATTTGCTATCTTGGTGAATGCTGGGAAGTTACAAGGCTTGATCTCTTGGGAAGCAGGTCACTTGACCATTAAAACCAGGATATGCTGAGAGGTTTGCCTACCTCCCAGCTCTCAAAATAGGTTTATTTGAAGATTGCCCTTCCTGCTGCTCTAAAACAGGAAGAATTACAGCTTTGTTTGCTGCTTCCTGGAGATTGTTCTCTTTCTTCTTTTCCCTGAAAGTTTTAAATGAGAAATGCAAACCTCGATGGACGAGTCATTGGGCAGGAGGGACACTGCAGCAGAATGAATTGTAGTGGTGTACAATCTGAATCCTGCCCACCTAGCAGTTTGAAAGCACGTCAAAGTGCAAGTAGATAAATAGGTACCGCTCCGGCGGGAAGGTAAACGGCGTTTCCATGCGCTGCTCTGGTTCGCCAGAAGCAGCTTAGTCATGCTGGCCACATGACCCTGAAGCTGTACGCCGGTTCCCTTGGCCAATAATGCGAGATGAGCGCCGCAACCCCAGAGTCGGTCACGACTGGACCAAATGGTATGGGGTCCCTTTACCTTTTTACAATCTGAACTGTTCTGAAGTTATTCACAAAATGAGTTCCCCTTCCCCATAAACACCTATGGAGTGTGTCCAAAGCACAGTAATTATTTTTTGTAAAGGAAATCAGGTAACACAGAGCCAAACCCCCCCCCCCAACTATTATTCGGAAAATGGCATCAAAGAGCATTCACTCCAACCCCTGTAAATTCACGAAAGCCATGACTACAGCATCCCTGACTACAGCTGCTCCTCTGGTTCATGCAGTCCTTTCCCTTCTTTCACAGTCTGAAATAATCATAGATACACAATCAAGATATCACAACAAACTGTGTTTGCTACTCACCACCGTTTAATCCAAACCAACCAAGAAATTTCCAAGTGTGGTTTCAGTCCCTGGTTTGTAGGCAGCTATGCCCAATTCAGACACAATATTCCCATATCATAGCAAACTATGGCTATCCCAAACCATGGAAGAGTGGGGGAAGACAACCATGGAGACACTCTGAAACATCCAGCCATTGAATGAGAATTGGCTCCATGATGTCTGCACTGAGTCACCTAAGATTATTCAGTTCTTGAACACATTACTTATCATTAACTTATGCTTCAAATTAATTTCAAGTACATTATTGCACTATACCAGGGGCGTCCAACTCCAAAGAGACTGCAATCTACTCATAGGAAAAAAATGGCAGTGATCTACCCCTTTTGGAGGTGGTTCAGGTGAAAGTTGCTGAGCTTTTTTTAGGGAGGAAAGTTCCGGTGGGGGGGGGGGTTCTGGCAAAAGGAAAGGGGAAAGGGGATTAGTCGCTCACCAAAAGAACACTATGAAAACCATCAGCCTCAAAGCAAAAACTCTGTCTTCTGTTCCAGCGATCATGCAAAAATGGAGGGTCAGGCGAGGGGGTGGAGCCAGATGCTCTTAGGCAAAAGCAAAGGAAAATAAGCTCGATCAACAATGATCGACTGGAACCTCCTGGGGATCAGTCAGTCGATCCCGATTGACCTGTTGGACATCCCTGCACTGTACGATCCATTGCTATTACATACGCAAAGTAAAAAGCTTTTGACACCTATAAAATAGGCAGATACATCATTCTCTTTCTTTATTAGAATGTAGGTACTGCATATTCTTCCTTACCAATTCAATATTGGTTTGAGTAATCGGGGTCCATTGCTCGGTCCCTGCTCCTGATAACCTAGCAGTTCGAAAGCACATCAAAGTGCAAGTACATAAATAGGTACCTCTCCTGCGGGAAGGTAAATGGCGTTTCCGTGTGCTGCTCTGGTTCGCCAGAAGCGGCTTAGTCACGCTGGCCACATGACCCGGAAGCTGTACGCCGGCTCCCTCGGCCAATAAAGCAAGATGAGCGCCGCAACCCCAGAGTCGGCAACGACTGGACCTAATGGTCAGGGGCCCCTTTACCTTTACCTTTACTGCATATTCTTCCTTACCAATTCAATATTGGTTTGAGTAAACCTAACAAAATGGGATGAATAAACCACAGTTTCAATCACAGTTAATTTTCTCTTGATATGAGTAATATAGCAAGAGGGATGAGAGTTGTATGTGTATGGCATCACCAGCAGCACAAGATTGTAACTATCTGGAAGAAACTAAAGTGGAGGCAAGACACTAGAATCATAATTCTTCTATGATAATAACTGTTTTACATTTACAAAAAGAAACTCTGTGTTCCTGTTTCTGGCTTGGTGACTAGATCTGCTGGCATCAACATGACAAAATACCTATCATGGTACAAACAAACAAGTTTGGACTCCCGGAGCTCTAGAGGGCTTAGAATATGAAGATGCTGAAAATCCCTGCTGAAGAAACAATGCTGTAAAAAAAAGTGCATGAAGTGACTCAAGATCTAAAAAGAATGTTCTGTCCTAATAAAAAACAAACATAGATAACTGCTTTATAAAAAAATTAAAACACAAATGTCAAAAATCCTTTGAGTGCATGGCTTTTTATAAGCGATTTTATAATGCAAACCATAAGATAAGCACATTCCACGAACTTTTTAATGGAGTAATGTCACGCTGGCCACGTGACCCGGAAGTGTCTCCGGACAGCGCTGGCCCCCGGCCTCTTGAGTGAGATGGGCGCACAACCCCAGAGTCTGTCAAGACTGGCCCGTACGGGCAGGGGTACCTTTACCTTAATTTAAGTGCTTATATGCCGTATGATTGAGCTGGTGTAATTTTTCAGTTTGTTTCAATTACAGAATTACATTGTGTTGACAAATATGGCTAAACCCAAGTGCTTTCAATGAAACCAAAATTACCATTAAACAATTCTATTCAATTGACAGAAGCCTGGAGTTCATTTCAGTTACCCTAAAACCAGAGGCTCTGCCCCTGATGATAATGGGATTTGGACCGGGCCTGATATACACTGGAAACATACATAACTGCTGCACATAGATGTATATCCTAGGAGACTTTTGCTTCCATGTTAACATTCCTGGAGTTTTATATACCATGAAACTAGTATGTTAAAACCATGAAGAACTATACTGAAGAACCATGCAATGTTTGCACTAATGTTACCTCATTGCAAGCAGTTTTGAAGCACTTGAAGTCTTCATATTTCATAATACATGCAAGAAAACACTAGGTTACAGTAATGTAGTCAATGAATTGACACGCTTAGTAAGTGCTCCTTATCATGCATTGAGAAGCCACTGTAGCTGGAAGATGCGTGGATTATGCTTTGAACATTTATGGTGTGCGTGAGAAAGTTCCTACAAATTCAGTTTGCATTGGATTATTTATATCTGCATCCTGTTTAGAGAATGAGTCCAGTCCTGTTTAAGCCATTTTTGTATATTCTTTACTAGAGTTATTTCTTACTGATGGAGGCCTCCAGTCAGCACTTGCTTCCTGTCATTCACACCCCACAAAGCGGATTTCCACCCCAAGCAAGAAACAGATTGTCTTTTGAATGCATAAACTTTTAAAACAAATGTCTGCTCCTTTTATACAACTTTAGTGGTTAGAATAAAAGCAGACACTGAAGCATTAATAACCATAGTCTCCTCATAGTTTTCATACACAAGAAATCATTTTAGACCCAAACTACATATGACAGCAGCAGGCCCCCATTTTTACACAATTCTAAAGGATAAGAACCCATCTTGGCAACCGCCACAGACACACCTTCAAGGAAAGTCTAACCATAGCCAAAAAGAATCCAAACACAGATGGCTATGTTGGCCCATGATTTTATTTTATTTATAAATTCTTACTTGCCTTTCACCTGAAGTTCCTAGAAAGGATTAAAACAACATCAAAATCCAGTATTATACATACGGCAGGAGTTTATAGCACCACACCCGAGCTTAAACAGACTTCAGCCTGCTGAAAGCAAACTTTTAGCTTTTAATTAGAAATGCAAACAGTGTTACCATAAAAACTAAGCATGAAGTAGAGATTCCATCAAAGAAAAGAAAAGAAGAACCTAGCCTGCCCTTTTTAATCAGTCTCTTACATCCCCTATGCTTATCAGAGACAAACTTAAAATAAAACCTTGTTATCACCTCACTCACTTACCAGAGCAATGGCAATTCATCCATTACTATGACTACTGAGCAACAGCAAAATGAAGAGCCACTGCATTTCTCATTGTCACTTAATGCTGCAGTTGCTACTGCCAGGCAGAAGGAGAAAAACGAAAGAGCTCTTTGGCTGAGTATGCTAAGTTGAGACCAGATGAAGATCACTGAAGCAGAAGTTTCATTCATTGGAGAATGTGCCTTTAAAACACCCAGGAGCTTCTGCTAAGATTTTATGGGAACACAAGAGTTCAGCCACTGTTCTTCATGATCAAGTTGACAATCAGTTGCACTTAGACCCAAAGACCTATTTACAAATTCTTGTGCATCCATATGTTCCTCAGATAACTTTTAGAAAAGGTTTTTCCTCAGCCTCAAACAAGAGTCTAAAACAGGGGCTGGGAACAAATGTGGTCCCCCAGACCTCTTTATCTGGCTAACTCTACCAAGCAAAAAAAAAAAAAAAAAACCCTCCCCAGGCCACAACCCTCACTGGCCCTGCTTCACACCCTCCTCAATGTTTTTATCTAGCTGGAATATGTCCTCTGGCAACACTTCCTGCTTGCCTAGATGGAGGGCAGAGAGAGCTGTGCAAGAGAGTTATAAAAGCTAACCTACTGTTAAAAGGTAACATTTATTTTACATTTTAAAGTGAGTGCACATTTGCCTTTGGTGTGTGGTCCTCAGAGAGTTGCCCAGAAGTGTGGCCTTCAGGCCTAAGGAAGTTACGCACTCCTGGTCTATAATGAATCTGCAATGTTACCTTGCCTCCAGCATATATACACAATGCTGTGAATGAGGAAGTGGGTTATTATCTGGCAAGGACAGGCAAAATGATTGCTATTGAGCATACACACCAGTTACACAGAAACAGGATTTTATCAAGTTTCTCACTGTATCCATTGAGATTTACTACCTCTCACAAGTAATTTTAATGCATTGGTTAAACCACAGGAATTTAGGGTGCAGGAGAAAATCCTATTATCGCCAGCCAAATCATTGTACGCCAAGGCTAACTACGACCGAACAGATGGATGGTGGAATGCAATATGAAAGTGGGGGGGGGGGTGATTTTCCTCTGTTATTATGCATTTGGGGGGTTTTTTCCTGCTTGTGTCCATCACACAATAGGAAAGGGAGGAGTGCACAGGATACAGCCTAAAAGCTATGATAAATTGTAATTTTATTTTCCTTTTCCCCCCACAATGGGAAGCAATGGAAAATAGCAAAATGCAGACTTTTCCCTTCTGTATGAGTTCACTCCAAAAGCATTTCATTATATTGGCTTTAAAAGATTGACACTACATTTAGAACTATTCTCTTTATAGTGGTAGCTTTTTCAGTGCCTTTATTGATTTTATACTGCTTTGTATGGCTTTTAAGCTGACTTTTGCTAATTTTGTGCTAGTGCCACTTTTATATTAGTCTGTTTGATTACATAAATATGTATATATTGTTATAAGCTAAGTGCTTATAATGAGTGAATAATTTCACCAACGAAGTACCCTTTCATAATAAAAATTCAAGTTACTTATAATAGAAGGCCAGTCTTTGTGTTCATCACAGTGTGTGACAGTACACAGAAACAGTGGTTGTGGGGAAATAAATCCACAAGGTTGGTTACAGTAGATTGTCACTGTTCTCAGAATCTAGAAGGAAAGCATTATAATTCTATCACCGACCAGAGGCTGCGAGCTGCAGGTGGACAGTGCTGTGGCACTCATGCCCCACTTGCAGGCATCTCACAGCCATGTGGTTGGCCATCCGGTGAGAACAGGATGCTAAAGTAGATGCCACCCCTGTGATGGCCACTTGCCAGTGGCTGGCATGGCTAGTGTGCATAGGCACACTATACATATACAAGGCGTACATACATACCACACTCACGAGACATGCAAGCATATAGCACTTTCTTGTTCTCCCTCCCCCCTCCCACAGTTGGAACCTCATACATATACACAACAATTCCAGCTCTACCTCAGGTGGGAGTGGCTGGATATAGAAATGAGCAAACCAGTGATATTTTAGGGAGCAGGCTAGCAGGAAGGGCCCATTACTTACATCATAGGAGCCTACACAACATAAAACACTGTGCTGTATGTAAGTTTTATCTTATTTGTTTTTTATCTTATATTTTGGAAATATACATCCGGGTTTTTTCCCCTTTAATTTTTTTTGGGGGGCGGGCAAGAGAGTGGGGCCCTAAGCTATAGCTTCTTTAGCTTATACATAAATCCGGAACTGCCCATACTTAATAGCAAGCTGAAAATAAATAGTTATGCTTTCCTGCAATAATATACTGGGTTTTTTAAAATCTTGGCTATAACGTATTTCTGGTGAATATCTGTTTGCTCATGTATTTTTTTCTTCAATGTGCAAAGTCTATAAGGTGCCACTGTAGACCCGTTCAGTAAAAATAAAAAAAAGATTCTGTACTCTGCATTTTCCATGAACAGTACTAAACAGGATTTAAAAATGTATTTCTTCATTTCCAATGCACATTTTAAAATAAAAACCAAAAAGAGTTAAATAAAACCAGGCCATATCCCATGTTTGCAAGAGGGGGGAGGGGAGTTAATATAATTTTTGGACAGAGTACCAATACTAAAATGACAGTCATTGGCTTAATAGTGCATATTATATATTTATAGTCCCTTCCTTCCAATGCTAGATGTCAGCTGTTTAATCAGCACAAACACCACCCTCCGCCAAGACAAAGGGCTGCACATATTCACACTTTCACCTAAGCATCCATTAGTTCTTTGCTCATATGTTCCCTCATCACTTTCCCCATGACAGTTACTGGGCCAGCCTTTGGCAGAGAACACACACAGGTGGCTTACTCTGCCCTTATGGCTTTAAAACTCCCTGCTGAAATCCTGTCAATTCTTAGATGACAAACACAGCCCAATTAGATTAGCATTTAGCAGGGAGACTTCCAAAGAAGTTTGAAAGCTGCAGCAAAATGAACTGAGAAGTCAATAAAGAGGACAGGATATGACATTCCTCTGCCAAACTGCCATAGAACCAGACAGATTCTGGAGTGCAATTAAGGACCCACAACTGTTCTTTAAGTCAACAGCTGCAGTATCTTTTTCAAATTATTTCTAAAGTTTTCCAAATTAGATAAGCCTTCAACAGCAGCTCACATCCAAAATGTCCAGTTGTGTTGGAAGCTGACCTTCTTAGGCCTACAGTTCAAGGAAGAAGGAGAATCTACATTGAAAATTATTATACAAAGGTACAATGTCTCAATTTGAGATGCAGCAATATCTAGAGTAATCCTTTAATGTGCCTGTGCCTACACAATTGCTGGACATCTGCCCAATCTAGGATTACACTCTTCCTCCTCAGAATATGAGTCTGTACCGTTTATGACGCATTACTTCTGTTGGGAGCTGCCCAGAGTGGCTGGGGAAACCCAGCCAGATGGGCGGGGTATAAATAATAATAATTATTATAAATAATAAATTAGCCCATGTACCTACAGGACTGCCTCTCCTGGTATGCCCCGCATAGGATCTTAAGGTCCACAAATGACAACACTTTGGAGGTCCAAGTCGCAAGATGGTTAGATTGGTCTCAACTAGGGCCAGCGCCTTTTCAGTACTGGCCCCGACCTGGTGGAACGCTCGGTCACAAGAGACTAGGGCCCTGCGGGATTTGACATCTTTCCGCAGGGCTTGCAAGACAGAGCTGTTCCACCTGGCCTTTGGTTTGGACTCAGTCTGACCCTTATGTTTCCCTCCCCTTATGGTTTTGATCTATGGGCTACTATTAAAATGAAGCAGCATTTTAAACTGTATTTTAACCCATATGTTAAATTGGTCCCGTCCCCCCCAATTATGTTTTTATTGTAATTTTACTGGTGTTAGCCGCCCTGAGCCCAGTTCTGGCCAGGGAGGGCAGGGTATAAATAAAAATTTATTATTATTTATTATTATTATAAGCTGCCTCCTGCAATGTTCCTTTATTATATATGTGCACTGTGGTCATAAGCACTAAATACTGCCAAGGTAAACTGAACAATCACAAGGAGTATGTGGACATTGCTTCCAAACTACATTTGTGCATACCATCATGTGTAGGCAATATCCACATCCACAATTGGGACAAGTGCTCCTGGTGAAGGCAATGCACAGCAGTGTCTCAAAGCTGACTGCTTATGTGTGACGGGTCCCAAACTAAATCGATAACATATGGAATAGGGAGAGAATGTGGGATGGGCCAAGAACAGTTCCTTCCTACAGCAGTGCTTCACCTTCCAGGAGGCTGGCAATGTTGGCATAGAAAGTAATTGTATGATATACCCATGCCATTGGGTCTCCCCATTTTAAATGCATGAACTCTCATGTGAAAGCAACAACCATGCTGCATAGTAATATAAGAATCAGTATTCAGTTGTCTGTCTATAGTTGGTGAGCCAGTTGATATTGAATACACAGAAGACAGAGATGCTTATGGTGATTGGAGAAGTAGATATTTCTATCCTGGATGAAGACACACTGCCCCAAAGCAACAAGTTCACAGCTTGGAGGTATTTCTGAAATCCAGAAATACAGGTGCTGATGGTGGTGGCAGATAGTTGATGATGCTCGATTCTGATAGAAAGTGCTATGCCAAAATGTACCCCATCCAGAAAATAAGGACATTGGTACTGTTTTAAATGCCCAATTTCACTACGGTAAGGCACTTTACATAGACCGGCTCTGGAAGACAGTCCAAAACTGCAGTTGCTTTAGACTGAGGTGGTACAGCTTTTATCCAGTGCTAATACAATTCAATAATATTACAAGAGCTCTACTGGTAACCACTTAGCTTTCTAGGATCGATTCAAAGTGCTGCTTTTCACCTTTAAAAAACCAGGACTCTATAAAACCTTAGGAACACTATTTCCATTCCAGCGCTTTCAGTTCACAATGCCCTATTGCAGGTGTAGTCATCAGAAGCGAGGATGCTTGCTACAAGCAGTGCAACCCTGTTTGGTCCCCTCAGCAGATAATTCCCCCCCCCCATATCAATCACATGCAAGATCTGTTCAATCAGTGCTTTTGGCAGAGCCATAAATATTGTGGTGTGTTTGGACATGTCTTGGGTTATAACCGGGGCAGCACTAGTTTGCCTTTTGCTCAGTGCTTGTAGGGTGTGATATAATTGCTATGATTTATAGATATATGGGACGCGGGTGGCGCTGTGGGTTAAACCACAGAGCCTAGGACTTGCTGATCAGAAGGTCAGCGGTTCGAATCCCCGCGACAGGGTGAGCTCCCGTTGCTCAGTCCCTGCTCCTGCCAACCTAGCAGTTCGAAAGAACGTCAAAGTGCAAGTAGATATATAGGTACCGCTCCGGTGGGAAGGTAAACGGTGTTTCCGTGCGCTGCTCTGGTTCGCCAGAAGTGGCTTAGTCATGCTGGCCACATGACCCGGAAGCTGTACGCAGGCTCCCTCGGCCAGTAAAGTGAGATGAGTGCCGTAACCCCAGAGTCGGTCACGACTGGACCTAATGGTCAGGGGTCCCTTTACCCTTTACCTTTATAGATATGCTCTATTATAGCTGTGTAATTTACATTTCTAGCTTTAAGTCAAAATGTTGTGAATTGCCTTGGAAGTATTTGTATCCTCAAAAAGGGAATATACATGAGTAATGATGGAATAATAACAACAACAACAACAACTTAAGGAACTTGTGTAAATGTATAAAGCCAAACACTTCACCACATGAAGCCAACTTCTACAGGACACAATTTAAGCACAATACACTGGCTGGAAATACGGAATAGCTACAACAGAGGATCTAAGGCACAAATACTAGAATTCACTTTGCAAGACTCAAGCATACATTGCATCAAAAGATGGCATATTGCTTACCGTGTAAATGCCAACTCTACAAACAGCATATGAAAGCTGGATACATCCAGACATTCTCTAAAGAAATTGAAATACAGTATTACCAAGTATTATTAGTGCTGGGGGAAGGGACGGAATGAGAAATAAAAGTGTGCTTTTTTTCTTCTGAAACACAGGTTTATGCCACATGTTTTTTCCTATCGTAAGTTTAATCTTGGGAGGCTGCAGGAATTTTTTAATAATGGTGCACAAAGGTTGGCCAGAATAACAGGCTTCAATTCCTCCCACTGTACCACCATATTTTGAAAGAAGGTGTGTATGCCTATTCTAGTTTAAAACTGTGTTTATCATCACAGGGCTTTGTTTTGGTTTTTTTACCGCCCATAAAAATATTTTAGCTTTCATATGATTACATTTTGCAATGAACCCCTGAGCAACTAAATACGAAAAAGCGACATAGTAATAAGTTATCCACATTATTTTTTCATACAGCACTACTGAGGCAGGCTCACAAAAGCAGTTCATTCCAAGAACTGTTATGAGAATATTTTTTCCCCTCAAAAAAACATATATATGTACGCATGCAGACATCATATGCCATTAAGTTGCCTAGAAGAAGGAAAGGAATCTTAGATCAGAAGCTCAAACACAGCCCTGTCAGGGGCTACTATATTCCTTGCTTATATGGCCTCATCCCCCCCCCCCAAACTCCTGCTAGAGCTCTGCTTCAAGTGGTTATATGAATGAGACAATATATTTCAGAAAGACATAAACGAGTTTTCATAACCTGGTTTGGCAATACAGTACCATGTATTTCTTAAAGATAGACCTGTTTTTGAGAAATGTCCCACTTTCAGGGACAGCAGAAAACTTCACTTTGGTGTCTTAAAAATATAAAATTTTCTCCTTCAGAGTTTGAAAGTTTAAGCTACCGTTTTACATTGAGATTTTATGTATGAGTGCAGGCCTGATAGGTGGCACAGCACACTAAACCTGCACAGTGTGTTGGAGAGTCCATGATCTGTGCTACTAATTGCTTCCTTAGTAAATGTGAGAGATATTGCAGGCCACAAAAATGGTTCCTTTTTGGTCCTGATTGATTGGTTCATTTTTTATCCTGATCGGTCATGGAAGAACAGTATTTTGATCCATTTTGCCTGACTGACAGTTGACAAGGAGGAGGAGCAAATATATATTGGTACACAAGAGCAGATGATTACAGAACGAATTTGTGCCTTTGAAGTTGCAGCCCTACTTAGATTGTTAGCTCTTCTGCAGCAGGGAGTTAACCTTCTCTTCTGTTCCTGTGCACTGAAATCATTCAATAAATAGTATCTCTTTTAGTTGTATGCATACCAAAACAAGCTGTCTGTTAACTGTAACAACAATCTGGCTAGCTAAAGAACAATGCGTTGTATGCAACAAATCTTTACTCAGAGTAGACCTACTGAAATTAATGACTCTTAGTCATGTTCAAACATTTCAGTTGGTCCATTCTGAATAAAACTTAGTTGCACCTACAGTTATGCTCTGGGGGTTTTTTTTCTATTTAGGAATAAGATGTGGTTTAGATGCAAAACTATAAAGCTGAACTTAAACGGTACTTGCAAGACAGGAAAGTCCTATTTAGTACACTAGCTTACCTCCCTCTGTCTATATATTTCGATGTTAATTACGTTTTTGTTTATTACATCATCTTTGATAGTGTGTAATTAAATAAGATATAATTAACAAACCAAAGTTACAAATTATAAGTTAAAATCAAACTTTTAGATTATATTGTGTACTGACAATGGCTTTCCTGTCTTCCAAATATAATTAAAAGTTGAGCTTTAAAGACTTGTATCAAGCATGCATCTGATTTCTGGATGAAAAAACCCAGATTGTAACTGTATTAGATTGTTCTAAGGCTACTATTAGCAATTGCTTTAGTTAGTTGGATTGTTTGCTGTCACAGAAAACAACTTGCTTTTGGTGTGCATATTTCTGTTAAACAGGCTTTTAAGAAAGAAAATGTAGCAAGTGTATGCAATACTGAGATTTCTCCCAGCCCTCAATTTTCCAGTACAAGGAAATTTCAGTTAAATTTCAACATGACGAAGCTTAGTACGAGAAGTTTAGAGTCATTGTTTTAGTAGGGAAGCCAACACATACAACAAAGGTTATGTAACTTCAGTCTGAATTCTTATTCAGCACACAATTAATTTGCTTTTGACCTTTAGCAAATGCTACAATAATAAGGCTTTTCCGCTGCAAACAAAACCAAGATAAATACAAACGGAGTGTAACTTAAATATAAAACTTACTGTGTATCTGTACAACACCTTTGTGAATAACAAGACTAAAAAATGTAATAAATATATTCAGCCATCACATACAAAAGGGAAAAGTTAAGTTTGTAATTAGTTTTACAAGAGGGCTGAAAGAACAAGTACAAGCAAGACGTAGCTTCTCTATAGTAACTCCTTAACACAAACTGAGGTGGAATCTACACATATAAAAAAACACTATGAAAATGGTTTTTTTATTTTAAAAAAAGGTTTTGAAAAGTACATTGAATTTTGCATAGCTCACTCTCACCATCTAGTGTCACATTTGTATATTGCACTTTGCAACACATTTAAAACGTTTTATTTGGAGCTGTATAGCTGAGTCCAGAGAAGTTTATTGCTTTCAGCAGCATTTTTGTAAAAAAAGGGCGGGAAACCACACAGCTAAAACATTATTAAAGGTGATTCCCCTCCAGAAATGAAATCAGCCTTATATAGAAAGTATTCCATATCTGACATATGTCACTATCCTATCTTTTCTGCTAAAACAAGCAGAAAAATCATTGTCTGCCAAGACGCTTGGCAATTTTCAAGTGGTCCATGGAGAAAAGAGTTTGGAAACACTGAGCCGTCTCAATTAGACACTTGAATCCTACACTAATGTTCACTTCTGCGAGGAGTGGTATAATTGACAAACATAAAAGTGAAAAGTCACTTGAATTCTGGTCAACAAGCACCTTTGCTTCCATTTGGGGTCTATTCAGGCGGCATTACTGTCCTATCCAGTCATCTGTAATCCTTCCTGCTCAAGACAGCATTGTTCTCCACGCATAGCTCAATAGCTCACAGCTCACTAGCTAAGTGAATATAAATAAAATTTATTATTATTAATGAAATATTTTTAGAATGTGTGATTATTTGATTGTTTGATTATTTGATTATTGTTAGCCGCCCTGAGCCCGGCTTTGGCTGGGGAGGGTGGGATATAAATAAAATTTATTATTATTATTATTATTATTATTATTATTATTATGTGTGGCGTGCCTGTGTCCTATGTCAGGTACAATCCTGAGTGTAGTGGCGGGGGGGAAGGAGAGATGTCTCTTGGCAACTGTAGGACTTGCAAAAACCACTGTCTAAACCTCATATCCAAGGTAAACTGTATATCAACAGATATATTTTTAAATCTACAATTTTAATCCAGATGACATGGGCAATTTCTATTTTATCTTGCTGCTTTTCCATTTTTATCATGCTGTTTTTACTGTCCTAAGCATTTGTATTGTTATCTACTCCAACAAGCCTTTGAGCTGAAGAGTGGACCACTACGCATAACATAAAGTACCTTACATTGCACTATAAATCACCTGGAGATGTCACATAGGAAGCAATTCATTAATAAAATAAATAATAATAGTAATATTCTTAAGTATTGATGAAGAACCAGTATTTTTAGTATCTGCTCTTACTTTAGCAGTTAATAATAGATTGATTTGAAACAGAGGGTCAGATTCCACTTCAAATACTTTGGATATACTGTTCACATAGATTATGAAATGGGTGAACAGGCCCATCTAACAATTTATCTGCAGCAAGCGGCTGCTATACCCATTAGCACAGTGACTGAAACGGCTTAGAAATATCTAACTATATCCATAGGTGGGCTGATTCAATGATTGCACTCTCAATGCATATACTGTAAAAATGCATAAGAAAGCCCTGGGGGGGGGGGTTTCAGTGTGAACTACAGGCAATAGCAAACAGCTAGTGTGTGTGTGTGTGTGTGTGTGTGTGTGTGGCGGGGGAACTACGCATCACAAACCTAATTAAGAAACAAAGAGAAGTTATCATAGAAAAGAATTTCTTTTTTACTGTTCAGCAGGCAGATTTGCTATGGTCAATTTTCACAATAGTGTGCTGAACCACTGCAGCTTACGGTTTTGGAAAGACACATTAAGAAAGCTGGCAATATTTGCACAGGTATTATCAGTGAAACAATTAGACGTACCAGCAATTAAACACTATGGAAATATATATTTTTAAATGTTCCTCATATGGTAACCTCAGCTTCGCAGACTATATATGTAGGGCAGGCCTCACCTATCAGAACAGACCAACTGTCAGGGCAACATGGACTGTTCTCTAGCTTCCAACTGTAGCCTAGGTAAGAGCCACTTATCTTTTCTAGAGATATTCCCCACAGCAATCTACAGTGTCCAACAGAGGACAGATCTTAGGTAGTCTGAAAGCCATACAAATAAATGCTTATTGCTAAAAGTATTCCTGTGGATAATGGGGTGTGAACTGCAGTTTTAGCCGTGGATATTTATATTTTAATGTATTTTAAGCAGATTATGAAGAAAGTGAGTGAAGACTATCAAAACTATTGCAAGAAATTCCTATCGGCCTATGATGAGAAAATTGAGAAAGGGGAGGATAAATGTATGGTTATGAAAAGTAAGCAGGGCAATCCTTTACCCACTATTATAATTAAGGAGCATACAAATGTATACTGTATTTTTACATGCAACACAGATTTCTAAAGTTGTTTTCCTGAAACAGTAAATAATTAAAAGGTACCCTTTGTCACAGGCTACAGCAAAGGGTTGCAACAGGTTTCAAAGAAAAACCATAGTAATTCATAAAATATTGGGTGTGTTTGCATGCTATGGCAAGCCATGGTTAATGGTTAACCATGAATGCACCGATTACTCCCACTCCAGTTCTCCCCTAGAGCAGGTGGAAGAAACAAAACACAATCCTTGGCATACATCCAAACTAGGTGTTGTACTCTGTTGGGCTCCAAAATAACCACACACAATCTAAGGCCAATGTCTGTTCATGGCTCACCAACTGTGGATTGTTTGGAGAAAAACAAACCAAAAGTCCAGTTTGGGGTGTAATAATGTTAAGCCAAGGATTGTGTTTTGTTGTTCCCACTTGCTCTACAAGAGGAGCAAAGTGGGAGCAATCTGCTTAACCATGGCTTGCCATGATGTGAACAAAGTCAACAAAGTGTGGCCATGTGTCCTACTCTGGAGAGCCTAAATCTCTTGTGATGATAAGAAACTATAAAAAGGGGGAGGAGTGGCAAAACATAGCTGGCCACCCTAAGCTAAAAAAAAGTTCAACAACTCTGGTCTGCCCCAGGCTTGCTATGCTGCTGGGGAAAGCAGCAGAAAATGCTAGAAGTTTATGACCTTTATGATATTTTTAAAGTTACCTGGGTGGGGAGCTGTGTATAGCAGCAGTTCAACTAATTAAGGATTACATGGAATGAAAAGAGCCAGAAAATAACAAGAGTTTCAGTGGATGGTGGAAATATGTAATGGGAGACCTGTTTCCTGATTATAGTTACTTTTATTTTATTTATTTTATTTTATATTATATTTTATATTTTAGAACTTTCATGCTCTAAACTTAAAACAAAAAGACAGGCTTTGAAATGGAATTCAAAGTTAGGATTTCTTAAGAAAAGGTTCAATAACCAGCCAAAGTTTTCAATGGTGGGCCATTTTTAAGTTTCATTTACTTACAGTTTACTGCAGTTTTCTGCAAGGAGTTTACATGGTGAGCATGAAAGAGAAAACAAAACATTTGCACTCACAAGTTGTTTCAAGTTAAACATTCAAGACTGCCAGGCACCTTCATTTGATGCTTAATCAAAGCCTTGGAAAAAAGCAACAGGGAACTAAGTCATGATGCTATATTGCAACTATCCACACCAAGGAATGCTCTCAGAAATCATGCAGGAATAAATAAGCAATGTGTATCCACAGGGAGCCAGTGAGAGACTGTTTCCCCTGCAAACATAAAACCTAAGTTATCACTCCACAGAACTGAAGCCGATGCTTGATTCAACAGTAGATAAATATTACTGTTCTATAATGTTACTTAAGTTCCAAAGTCCAACCTGAAGATTCCTCTTGCAACGTATCCCATTATAAAATAGCTGCACTTTAAAAAACAGAAACAACAACAAAAAATACAGTACATACATATCTCTATAAGCTTTTGATTTAATTTTACTTGCATAAAAGATAAAGATTTTTTGTTGCAATTCCTAATCACACAGGTGTGCACTGATTTAAGAACAGCCACAGGGGTATATCAGTAATAAAGTAGCAGCAGTATTTTCGTATCAGTATGCATTTGACTTTGGCAATGTGGGCAAGAGTTCTTCACTGGGAAAACAGGCATCAATTGTGTCTGGCCATCAAGGGGAATTTGTTCCCATACCCTTAGCATTTCTTAAAATGGCCATAGGCATGAGAAGAAATACAAAGGTGGAAGTATGATCCTCTTTTACCACCTTCCCTCCAGCAAGATGTAGAAGAGTCTGAATGCAGGCTATAGCCAAAAACAAACAAAAAACAGACAGGTCTCAAAAACATTTTACAGTGGTACCTCTGGTTACGTACTTAATTCGTTCTGGAGGTCCGCTCTTAACCTGAAACTGTTCTTAACCTGAAGCACCACTTTAGCTAATGGGGCCTCCCGCTGCTGCCGCACTGCCGGAGCACGATTTCTGTTCTCATCCTGAAGCAAAGTTCTTAACCCAAGGTACTATTTCTGGGTTAGCGGAGTCTGTAACCTGAAGCGTATGTAACCTGAAGCATATGTAACCCAAGGTACCACTGTATAGTACATATGATTAAAGTGTTGTAATACACACCACAGATATACAGAAATGACCAAAAACTCAGAAAAATGTTGGCCATGCCCTAACAGGCATGCACACTAGCTTCTGTAGCAGACCTCTACACCAAAAATATCATACTGGTTTAATTGTACAAGTTTCTGAACATTGCTCTGCATAGGCACAGAAGCCAAATGTGTGAGAGCATTGAGACCAAGGACTGCTAAGTGTTGGAAACAAATTAGGTATCATTTAACTCCATGCTGAAAGCACGAAAACTGCACAGTTCAGGTGATCTCTCAATAATCCATGTCAACAACAGATGTGAAGAAGCTGGAGTTACCAAGAGTGACAACTGCCAAGGTGCACTGAACATACATACAACCTGCTTCAAATGAACCCTGATTATCCTCTGTAAACTAATCCAGGTTTTAATTGGTATAGTAGTATATTGAACACAAATGAGACTCAGAGGTCCCCAGTTGAGAGCTCACCGGGTGTCCTTTGGCAAGGCAGCACACTCTCAAGCCTCATCTGCACTATAAATTTAAAGCATTATCAAACTACTTTAAACAGTCATGGCTCCCACCCCACCCCCCAAAAAATGTCTGAACTGTAGTTCACAGACCTACAATTCTCAGACTTGTTTAACCATCAATACCTCTTCCCAGGGAACTCTTCCTTGACATCCAAAACAGGATAATCAATCAACATTATCATAAAAAGAAAATTATTTATGATACTCTGAAAATTATTATGTCTCTTCCAGCCTCCACAGTGCGAAGCAGACATAACCAATCATTTCTATAAAAAGAGCTGAGGAAAAAGAAGGGGGGCAAAGAAACTCAATGAATACTACATGAAATTTATTTAATCTTATTTTCTGAGCTGTTGCTGAGTCTGCTTCTTCATATTTGTCATGTTTATCAAGGACTTATAAAAAATGAAGGTTTGTCAGAATTAAGAAGAGCTGCTCTACCCTTTCACATGTCAAATTGTCTCCTGATTTGATGTATTTCAAAACATGCATCTGGGTCTTATATTCAAGAGGTGTGCTCTCAGTCTACAAATCAGGACTTTCTTGTTCTCATTGTACAAAAATTATAATGATCCAATACTGTTTTATGATTATGATTATTTTCTTTATTAAACTGGTATGCCACCCTTCATCTGAAGATCACAAGATAGTTCACAACACAGAACTACAAAATGAACACACAAAATACATAACCAAAACAACAAACACCAAATAACCCTCCTCCCACAAACATATTTAAAAGGACATTGATTATTTAATCAGTCAAAGGCCTGGTAATTGAGAAATGTTTTTACCTGCCACCTAAAGGTATGCAATGAAGGCACCAGACAAGCCTCCTTGGGGAGAGCATTCCACAAATGCGGGGACACCACAGAAAAGGCCTGTTCTTGTGTTACCACCCTCCGAACCTCTTATGGAGGAGGCACACAAAGAAAGGTCTCAGTTTATGATTGCAGGGTCTGTTGTTGTTTAGTCGTTTAGTCGTCTCCGACTCTTCGTGACCCCATGGACCAGAGCACGCCAGGCACTCCTGTCTTCCACTGCCTCCCGCAGTTTGGTCAGGCTCATGTTTGTAGCTTCGAGAACACCGTCCAACCATCTCGTCCTCTGTCGTCCCCTTCTCCTTGTGCCCTCAATCTTTCCCAACATCAGGGTCTTTTCCAGGGATTGCAGGGTCTAGCTTGGTTCTTATGGAGAAGGGTGGACCTTGAGGTATTGCTGTCCTGAGCCATTTAAGGCTTTATAGGTCAAATCCTGCACTTTGAATTAGGCCTGGAAACTGATTGGCAGCCAGTGCAGTTGGGCCAGAAACAGTGATGTATGCCCAAACCATCTGGCCCTGGTAAGCAAACTGCCCACCAAATTCTGCACCAGCTGAAATTTCTAAACTGTCATCGGAGGCAGCCTCACATATATAGTGTGTTAAGGTAATCTAACCTAAAGGTTACCAGACCACAGACAACAATAGTTAGGCTATCTTTGTCCAGATAAGGGTGCAGCTGGGCCACCAGCCAAAGCTGATGGAAAGCACTCCATGCCACCAAGGCAACCTGAGCCTCAAGCAACAGTGATGGATCCAGGAGTACCTCCAAGCTATGCTACTCTCATTTTCCCATCTCCTGCCCTTGTGTTTTGCCAACTGACTCTTCAGAAAAGCCCTCTATCAAAAGTGTATCTGCAGTTGTCCAATTTTCTTAACTACAAACGTGTAGCAAGCTTGCTGCATCCCCTCCACCACTCCCAAGGCAGATCACCAGTACTTTTAAAGAATTTGAACAAGGATGGCGAAAGCTTTGCCTGCAGATTTATTTTGAAGCTTTAAAATACATAGGAGCCCTGCAAGAAGACCAAACTTGATAGCTGGGAAGCTTTTATCAGGAGTGTGTCCTGTTGACATATTATATAATCACAAGAATAGTACATGAGTATGGGCATGTAAAACATTCCAGACCTATCACACACCATTTATCAGCACAACTTGCAGCTTAAAAATGCTCTTCATCTTACTTTGTCAACAATGTTGAATTGTGGTTAAATCACTCTATAATACCGACCTAAGATCAACACTGAATATATTCATTCTGCCATATTAACAGCATCTTTGCACAGTGTATGCCACGTGTGAGAAGTATTTGAAAATTACATTGTTGTAGGGAATTCCCACTCTTCCTATTCTCAGGAGTTGTTATTTTGATAGAAAGTTTCTGTTATTTAATCAATATCCCTTACTATTTTCAATCTTTCTACTTTCAAGGAACCATTTCCATGTTAACCAGCTTACAAAGGGGAAGGCTATCCTAGAGCAAATATTTCAGGCTTGAAGGATCTATTTAAGAAAGAAACAAAAATCAACAGATTCAGGGCCAACTGCCTAAAGCATGGGTAGGCAAACTAAGGCCCGGGGGCCAGATTCGGCCCAATTGCCTTCTAAATCCGGCCTGCGGATGGTCCGGGAATCAGCGTGTTTTTACATGAGTATAATGTGTCCTTTTATTTAAAATATATCTCTGGATTAGTTGTGGGGCCTGCCTGGTGTATTTACATGAGTAGAATGTGTGCTTTTATTTAAAATACATCTTTGGGTTATTTGTGGGGCCTGGGAATTCGTTCATATTTTTTTTCCAAAATATAGTCTGCCCCCCACCCCAGGTCTGAGGGACAGTGATCTGGCCCCCTGCTGAAAAAGTTTGCTGACCCCTGACCTAAAGCAAGTCATAAGCCTGGTTTTTATTTACCACTTTTCTCTGTTTCATGGCTTTATTAGAGATATATTTTTGTTCTTGCATTATTGAGGGTTGACTAGGAATCAAATTTACATTAGTGAGTGTAGGGATGGGGGCTTCTCAATCAGCATCCTTTTCCCCTCCCAAAACTACAAGCCTTTTAGAGCTCTGGGGATTCTCCTCCATGACTCTAATCTTGCTGTTTGCTTCCTCTTCGATGAAATCAACATAACTGATGGCAGTATGAGGTAGATGTCACCATCACCATGGTGACAGAGCTGGTGTCCAGGGCTACTCTGCACTCACCTCAGGCACAAGGATGAGTGATCTGTCATAGCCAGGGGAACAAAATCAACACTTGCCCTGTCATCTGCCCCCACAACAAGGATACAAGACTAGCCATGGACTCAGGCATCACTCTCCTCCTTGTGCTCCACCTCAAAACAGTGATCGACTGTAGGGTCTAATTACCAATTGGTGTTAACAATATGATTAGCATTTACAACATGTCCTTTTTAACAACTAAAAGCCAGGTCCAGTAGTGGGGGAGTGTCTGGATTGCAGCATCCAGGAGACGAGTGCTAAAGTTCACCCTCTGTAGCAGAGCTTTCCAAACTTTTCATGTTGGTGACACACTTTTTAAACATGCATCATTTCATGACACAGTAATTCAGTTTTACTAGCAAACTGGAGGTTAGACTAACCCCTTTCCAGCCCAGGGAGGAGTGTGGGGAGCGTTTGCATGACACACCTACACACTGCAGCCCACACACTAACATCACGACACACACTTTGGAAAGCTCTGCTCTACAGTCACAATCTTTGTGAAATCCCCCCCCCCCCCCACACACACACACATACCAATATGAGTTTTCTTTCAAAAGCTAACTGCAATATTTGGGGAAGAAATCACTTCATTGCCATCACAAGTAGATGGACCCTGTGACACACAGGGTGACACACTGGCCCTCACCATCATCTGCCAGCTGAGATTATATGCTATAACATATCCAACACTTCCCAAATACTGAGTATTTTAGGGGGAAATTGGCAGCAGTAGCCAAGGAATGTTTCAGGGATACTTGGCTGCTGTTACCAACTACTATTATTCCTACTGAAGAATACTTGATCAGCTTCCAAGGGAACCTCGGATTCCCTTCGGAGACCATTTGAAAGCCACTTCTCTAAATTATTCTAGGTACACACATGGCTAAAAACAGTTTTATAGACAAACTTATATTGGAAGCTGTAAATCGTTCATGCAATTATAAGTTTCTTGATTTTGAAGCCCAACTACTAGCACAGATTTATCCATGAAGCTTTCTAGACACCTTTTTAAAACAAAAATGAGGCAATTTACATGGCCTAGGCAACCAACATTTAAAAAGTGTTGGTCATCCATCACTAGATACGTCCAACATTAGCATTATTGCAATCTGATTCTATGGAGTTAGGTCCACCAAAGCCACGGCCTGCTGAACATGCAACGGGCTGAATCTGCCATTTTGAAAAAGATGGCAAACCTGTATCATTAAGAAAAATATGTACATGCACAAGTTATTATTATTGTTCTGTTTTTAGTTTTGTTTAAGAGGTCGGGGGTTTTGTTTTTTTTGGCAAGAAGTGGGAAAAGAAATCATATTAAAGTTCCAAGCTCTATTCTTCTGTCTTTCCTTGCATACATAGCAAAGCAAGCAGACTACCAACCCATAACAACATGTCAAAAAGTAGGGATTTGAAATTCTAGTCTCACATTTCATAAAAGGTATCATAAATATAATAGGGTACCATCCTTTGTGTGAGTTATGGCAGAAAAAGAACTGATGCAGGTACATTTTAAGAACAGCAAGAGCAGGTGCTGAAAGCATTTTAAAAGAAAGAAAAGCAAGTATGTCATATTTTCACAACACACACCATTAGCAAACAGTGAGGCTGCATGCAGTAAGACAGCAGAAGGGAAGGGCAAGAAGCTGAGAAATAGGTCAGTCTGAGCTCAGCTAAGAGCATTTTGTAAATTTCCCACATACATGAGCCTATTTCAAAATCAATTAAATATACTAAGTGTTCAACAGAGTTCTGCAGAAGTCATGCATTTCAATGTTTCCTTCAAAAACATATGAGAGACAGATTTATCTAGATACAAGTTTCCAGAAAACCACTTGAGAAATTTCCAGGTTTCCAGGGAGCTGCAGCATGCTTGCTCTTGGAACATTCAAGTTCATTACTAGTGGTCCATTAACTAAGCTCTTAAAAAGAAACATACCATCTCGTTAAACATCTTCTTTCCCAGCATAAAGACTGAACACAATCTGTTCAACAAACGTTTTGGAGACAAATGAATCCTTTACACATAAATATAATGTGCAAACTCTCTCAGACCTCACCATTTTATTTTTTCCCAGCAGTAAACTGTTCGTTTTTGTTTTCATTTTAGGGAGATGCAGTAAGGTAGGCTAACCAAAGAGCTATAGAAATCTATTTCGGTCAAATACTGCTCCCATTTTAAACAACAGAGAGTCTTGCCGAATCTTAAACACAAAGCAATTTATTATGACATAAGCTTTCACAGACTACAGTTCACTTCATGAACTAAGATCCTAAGTTACAGGTGAGGTTGGTGTGTCTTAGTATGTGAGAAAGAAAGAAAGAAAGAAAGAAAGAAAGAAAGAAGAGGTTAGAGGTAAATGAAATGTGGGATAGTACTGAAAGTGATAATTTTGTGATCATTCACAAAACAGTCATTGGTGATCAATGACTGGTAAGCCAATCAACAAATGTAGCATTAATTTTTAAAAAACACACACCTTTGACAAGCTCAGTCCAGAATTGATAGAACTGAAACTCCTGGTGAACTGTGAATGAGCTGTTTCACATTCCAGTTTCTCTTTGAAGTTTCTTTGTTCAAAGATTGGTACTTCGAAGGTCAGTTACTGAGTATTCCAGATGCCGAAGTCTCCCCCACCCCCGACCCACCCTGGTTTCTTAACATTGTCATTTCTGATGACAAATTTCTGTCTGCTTAATCCTTTGTACAAAGACTGGTTTGTTTGCCAAGAAGAGCATTGCTGGCAGAGGGTGGCATACCTCATACTGCAAGACGAGCAGGTGAATGAATCCTTAATGTTGTAAATGACATTGTTATGTCCTGTAATAGTGTTGCCACAGTTGGCAACCATGTCCAATAAATAGAGACTAATTTCTTTGTTTGTATTTCTGTTTTGTCAACTGCCATTACTGCTGAATAACTGTTTTAGGTTGGTGAGCTCTCTGGAAGCAAGCCCTACAAGAGGTTAGTGCCATTGCCCAGTATGTGTTGTAGATTAGTAACAATACAGAACATCATAACAAAAAACTTCAAGGAGATCATGAAAGTGCCGAATTACCATAAGTACGTAAGAGGAGGATCCTCGATCAGGCTGATAGCACATCTAGCCCAGCATCCTGTTCTCACAGTGATCGACCAGATGCCCGTGGGAAACTTACAAGGAAGATTTGAGCAAAACGGCACTCCCTTCATGTGATTTTCAGCAACTGGTATTCAGAATCATTACTGCTGACAGCTCATGGCTAGTAACCTTTGACAACCCTCTCCTCCATGAATTTGCCTAATCCTCTTTTAAAGCTATCTAGGTTGGGGATCATAACTGGCTTCTGTAGGAACAAGCACCATAGTTTATGTGTTGTATGAAGAAGTACTTTCTTCTATCTGTCCTGAATGGCAAATGCAGTTCAATGTAAACAAGTGTAAAGTGATGCACGTGGGAGGAGGGGCCATTAATTTCACATATCTGCTTATGCCGGGGTCTGAACTGGCAGTGAAGGACCCCTGGTCTCATTTCTAGTCCTTCACTACTCAGTTTGGAGAGGTCCTTTTGGAAATCTTTGTGGTCTCCTTTTGTTTTAACTACTCTGAACAATTTCACTGCTCACTTCTAACTCTAGATTGATTATGAACAAGATGAAAGCTTTTTGAAAATACACTATGTCAACCTCTATCTAAATGCTTCTTGACACTGTCAAAGAACTTGAATAGGTTCATGAGATAGGATTTTCCCTTGCAGAAGCAATGCTAGTTCTGCTTCAGTAAGGCTTACTCTTCTATATGCTTGGTTATTTTATCTTTATAAATACTTTCCACCAGTTTTAATGGGACAGATGTTAACTGGCCTGTAATTTCCAGGATCCTCCCTGGTTCCCTTTCAAAAAAATTGGTGTTGCATTGGCTGTTTTCTGATCCTCAGGTATGGAGGCTGATGTAAGAGACAAGTTACATATTTTTGTGAGAAGGTCAATTTCACATTTAAGTTCTTTGCAAACTCTTGGGTGGATTCCATCTCCTGTGAATTGAATTGGGACAAAGTAGTTGTACTTTTATTAGCATACTACATGTGTTAATTGGTATACAAATACCAGGATATTATTCACCAAATACAGTTTTGTTAATTACATAATTATCGCTGTATCTGCACTTTCTACATCTCATTTCCTTCTGAGCTCACAATTACAATTCTGCCCCTCCTCTCAAATATGTTACTATATACCTGTAACTCAGCATAACACTTCATACATCTGGTGAAATGGACTGTTGTCCACAAAAGCTTACACCATACTAAATTTGCTAGCCTTTTAAGGTAACTCTTATTTAAAGCAGGCCCCCACCCACCCAAAAAAAAAATTTTGGTCTCACAAACAGAAGCACATTCCACCTCAAAATATCAAAAAGTAAAAAAAATTCTAACTCCTGTTAGGATAATTAAACCAATCTTACACATAGATTTTATGGGCCAATTTATTCACACAGGCCTTTCCTATGAGGTTTTGACAATTTGAGAACTCAAGCAGTGAAATTTCAAAAAACTATAAGTTTCACAGGTGCAGTCTGCACAGATGTTGGTCACATAAGTTGGCATCTCTTCATATATTCTTTTACTTCTCAACTACTTTATAAGAATCTGAAACCAAGGAGATATAGCAACTCACACCTTTTCCATGCAGCAGCATATCAGAATACTAACACTTTATGACTAAATAGCTTATAATTTACTTTAATTACTTGCAAGCAAGTGTTAACCATTAAGTGGCAAGATGTATTCTGAAATGCAAAGGAGTTGTTTGAAAAGCACAGAAAAACATCACTGCTTCTTTATACTCCAGTCATAAATCCAGCAACAGAAAGTATATCGACACACAAGCACACCAAACCATGTGTGTTTGTTTACTACCAGTTAGCTAAACTTTGTTTTGTTTTACTTTAGATTTGAAAAATCATCCAAGCAAACACGTTACTGTAAAGTTCTTATTTCATATGTAACCACAATTCGGATTTGTAGTTGCCAGTGTTTTCATGAACCTGAAAAGTCATTCAACCTTGGAGAAAACACCCGAGATAAAAATCTCTTTTTGTACAAATAAGGGCAACAGTCATTAAAGACTGCTAAGTGTTACTGCTGAATACCAAACTAGTCAGGTAAAGAAGTACAAATGCCCAGTTTCAGTTTGATGCATTCAAGCGTTCCCTGTTTATACATTTAGGAGGAAAACTAGTGACCGAGGTCAGGCGTTTAGAAGTCTAATAACCAAATGAGTGGGACTATAGTCCTCTTTAGGAAAACGACTCTTGCTCACTGGCCTTTAATAGTTTTAAGTCTGATAAAAAACCCTGGAGCATGAGGAATGCAATTTCCTAATCGAGAGCTCACAAGACACAATAGGGAAAGCCTCTTCCCATCACCCTACCCTGTCAACAATAGAGAGAGAGAACTCAGGTTTGTTTGTGAAACTGATGCTAAAAGAACCTTCACAGAACAACTAAGTTTCACTTATTCAAAAAGCACAAACAATTCTCTGTTAAATCCAAGAGTCCTTTTATCATGTGCTGTCACCATGAACCATTATTTAAAATAAAAAAGCATACAGATATCAAGACGTAGGAACGTGCAGAATTGGAAACAAACTAGAAATGTATTGGGAAGGGCGATTTCATTCAGTTTAAGTCAAGTACCTACCAGATAATCCATGAACCAGGGTAACAACTGGGATTAGGCGTTAATAGGTCACAGAGTAGCCTGCTTCTTATCAAGCAGTCTCAAGGTGGGTGAAAACGTCTGGAGACTGATAAGAAGTGGCTGTCGTCTCAGCAGCTCCTAAGGAAGGAAAAATCTCAGGGACTACGGTATGGAGTTGCCGTCGCTGTGGGGAAGCTTCCCGGGGGGCGGGAATCAGGGAGATCTCGGTCAGCGGTCTCAGTAACTGGATGGGCAAGGACTGGATCTCCGAGGCTGCCAATGCACCGCTGCTCGCCCTGCACCGTCTCTGCCCGCGAGAACCCGGCACGCTTCCCTCTTCGCTCAGTCTCAGCGAGCAAGCACTCGGCAACGGTAGCAGCGCTGCTTTTGCAGCCAGACCCAGCAGACGCCTGAGAAGCAAAACACGAGCCCAGCCCAACCAGGCGCCCGTGCAATCCGCTGCAGCGCCCGATGTTTCAGGAACAGGGAGAGTTTCCCCCTGTAGCGTCACTGTCAGCTGATCATACACGTGAGACGAAGAAAGAAGGCTCTTAAAGGGACACACATGCTTTCCCAGGCTCCCTACTTGGTTGGGGCGTGGGGAAACTCAAGGCAGATAGCAGGAGCGGGGGGACTTGAAGGGGGAGATCGGGAGGCGGGAGGGAGGGGGGGGAGATCGGGAGGCGGGAGGGAGGGGGGGAGATCGGGAGGAGGGGGCAAGCTGTGCATCAAAGGACGAAGGGGGGTCGACGGGAGGAAGGCACGAGAAAAGCGACAGGAGGGCAGAGGGGAGGAATGAATGGGAGGGCTGAAATGCAATAGGAGCGGCGAGGAAAGTGGGTCGGGGAGGATGCAGCTTTCAAAGCTGGGCCGGTACAGACCAGGAATGGGGAACCTGTGACCCAGATGTCATCAGTCCCAGCCAACATGGCAAGTGGTCAGGGTTGATGGGAATTGTAGTCCAGCAGCATCTCGAGGTCCACAGGTTCCTGATCCCTGGCACAGACTTTGCAACACCACGAGTAGTTTAGAACAGGAAGAGGGGCATGGAAGAGGAACTTAGAAAGGGATGGAATATGCTGTGAGATAAGCTGATCGAAAAGGAAGGCATGATAGACTACAGGAGGGAGGGAGGCCAGTCGTATGCATGTTTACTCCAAAATACGCTCCACTGAAATGAACGTGCATGGGATACGGCTATTGCTTAGGCAGTGCACTGCATGGAGGACCAGGAGAGTAAATAGCAAGTGGAAGACCCGTTTTACATTCTGCATCCTATTCCTCCGCTAGTTAACCGGCATCATAAGCAGTATTTTCTCCCCTTTTTTTCTTTGTCTGTTTTGAAAGAGACTACATTGGAGGGTGATATAGACTGACTTCTTGTCACTTCTCTCCACCCCACCACAAGATGCGCAGGGATTTAGCAGCTTGGGGTGGGGCAGGAACCAGAGCTGCTGAAAGACAGCGACACAGTGATGAATTGGAAGCAAAGCAGTTGGGTTACATACAAGAAAACTGAAAGCTGCACCTCAAATCTCCTGCTGCGCTGCTGTTGGGGTCCTCCCAAAATTACATTACCTATCAAAAGCACTCATCACTCTTTCGTCATCAATCCCCTGCTTGTGGCAGCAGATCCCTGCAGCAGATCCAAACTGTCTTTCTTGTAACTTTTTTACACCAATACATTTTGTATAAAGTCTTGCTCTCTCTGCGAATGGAACCTTACCTATTCTCCCTAAATGTGAATATGATCTGGAGTAAGAAAGCTCCTGACCTCTCATTGCTGCTTCCTTTCGTTTTTGAAACAACTTCCCAATCACAATTACACTAAAATCCTGAATATCTGAGTTGTTTTCCATTGAGTAGCATAAGAACGTAAGAGCCCTGCTGGATCAAGCCAATAGCCCATTTAGTCCAACATCTTGTTCTCACAGTGGCCAACCAGGTGAACCTAAGCGCAACAACACTCTGCCCATCTGCAATTCCCAGCAACTGGTATTGATATTGTAACCTTGTTCTCTACTTCTCCACCAGGGAAGACCAGCAGAAAAGGCTTAAAAACAAAACACATTGGATGTTTCACTCTTGCCTTCTCATTGGTCTAATTGGTGAGATCTGCTTTTCCTAAACTCTGAAAATTTCTTGCAAAAAAAAAAAAAGCCTTAAGAAAAATTGTATTCTTATTTATTGCATAGTACCTGCATTTTGCCTCATGTCACAAGTTCTACAAACATTAGAAAGTTACTCTTTGAAAAAGGAAGGCTGGGCTATGGATTACAATTCATGTGGGGAGCACTCCTTGCAGAAGCCCAGGGCTGGTGGCACTGAAGAAGCCCCAAGGTCACAATAGGCAACCCTCTGCCTGCTTAATCATCTTCTCAGTGAAGTCTTGCTAAGTAGGCTGGAGACAATACTTTCCACCATCAATTACATAATGCATAAGTAGGGTCTCTCTTGCTAAGATCAGAAGCAATTAGATAGGCACAGACGTTAATTGCTTGCCTCAAGTTCTGTAGGTCCTTAATTTGCAGCTGCTAATTTGAGTATTTTAACACTGCATTTAGTGGTATGTGGAAGAATACATGATTGGCCCTTTGCTGCATAGTCAGTATTATGCTTGGTGGTGGTGGTGGGTTGTTGTTTTTTTTAAGTGCTATTCAGTGTGCAGTGGGACGCAGGTGGCGCTGTGGGTTAAAGCCTCAGCGCCTAGGGCTTGCCGATCGAAAGGTCGGCGGTTCGAATCCCTGCGGCGGGGTGCGCTCCCGCTGCTCGGTCCCAGCGCCTGCCAACCTAGCAGTTCGAAAGCACCTCCGGGTGCAAGTAGATAAATAGGGACCGCTTACCAGCGGGAAGGTAAACGGCGTTTCCGTGTGCGGCTCTGGCTCTGGCTCTGGCCAGAGCCGCTTCGTCACGCTGGCCACGTGACCCGGAAGTGTCTCCGGACAGCGCTGGTCCCTGGCCTCTTAAGTGAGATGGGCGCACAACCCCAGAGTCTGTCAAGACTGGCCCGTACGGGCAGGGGTACCTTTACCTTTACCTTTACAGTGTGCAATGTTTTTAAAGCAGCAATGTACATGAATAGCAGCACAAAAGGTACATAATTGTTTAAAACACACACCCAGAGTTAAGCAATTCTACATTATTGCCTTTTTAAAATGTGCACTTGGCCTGTAAAAGTGCAGGGAAGGGCTCCCTTCATATAGATGAGACTGCCTTATATTGTTTTGTTTTGTTTTAATAATATTTATTAAATTTTTAAACAATAAAAAACATACATAATAACATAGTATTTTCCAACATCCACATTTCATTCTCATCCTTGGACTTCCTCACAACTCTTGTTCCTGCATTCTAAACTCATAAATTTTGCTAGCAAATTATTAAGTTGATTCCATTCATATAATATAATTTCCCAAGATTAAGTCTCAAATTTTGAAATTTAGAATCACTCTTTTAGAGTCTTAATTATAAGATACTATTTAACCAAAATTTGTCTTTTCTTCCAATTACACTTAAATTTGTGGGTTTTTTATAGCTAATTTGTTGAAGCCATATTATTACTAATCTTACATCTTTCTTAACATTCATGCAATTTACAATATTTTTGTAGATAGTCCTTAAATTTCTTCCAGTCCTCCTCCACCAGTTCTTCTCCCAGGTCTCGGATTCTGCCAGTCATCTCTGCCAGTTCCATATAGTCCATCAGTTGCATCTGCCATTCTTCCAGTGTGGGCAAATCTTGAGTTTTCCAGCATTTGGCGATAAGTATCCTTGCAGCTGTTATAGCATACATAAAAAAAGTTCGATCTTTCTTTTGCACACTCTGGCCGACAATGCCTAAGAGAAAGGCCTCTGGTTTCTTAGGGAAGGTATACTTAAATACCTTTTTCAGCTCATTATATATCATTTCCCAGAAAACCTTCACTCTAGGGCAAGTCCACCAGAGGTGAAAGAATGTTCCTTCAGCTTCTTTACACTTCCAACATTTATTGTCAGACAGATGGTATATCTTTGCAAGCTTGACTGGAGTCATGTACCACCTATATATCATTTTCATAATATTTTCTTTCAAGGCATTACATGCCGTGAATCTCAAACCTGTGGTCCATAACTTTTCCCAGTCAGCAAACATAATGTTATACCCTATGTCCTGTGCCCATTTTATCATAGCTGATTTGACCGTTTCATCCTGTGTATTCCATTTTAACAGCAAGTTATACATTCTTGAAAGTATCTTAGAGCTGGGTTCTAACAGTTCTGTTTCTAACTTTGATTTTTCCACCTGGAATCCTATCCTTTTATCCAACTTAAAGACTTCTTTAATCTGAGCATAATGTAACCAATCTCACACTTTATCCTTTATTTTCTCCATACTCTGCAACCTCCAATTGTCTCCATCTTTTTCTATTATTTCCCAATATTTCGGCCATTTGGCCTCCATATTGAGTCTTTTCGGGGCCTTAGCCTCCATTGGTGATAACCACCTTGGGGTCTTATTTTCCAGTAGAGACTGCCTTATATTGTTAACTTGTCCATAAAATCAAGTATTGTTCATTTTCCAGGGTTTCCAGTGGGGATCCTTCCCAGTCCTGCTGGCCAGGCTCCTTAACTAAAGGTGCCAGAGAATACACCTGGAACCTTATACATCCAAGGCATGCATCAACTACAAATCTGTGTATGCACAAAGAAACAAACAATTATCAGAAGTGTAAAATCATGTGGTATAATTTGAGGACTGACTGTCTTCAGATGTGCCTGCCCATACGCTAAGAACTACAGCTGAGGCCCTTCTTCAGACAGTCCCACAATATTAGGTGTGGTGTGGCTACCAAGAAGACATAGGACTGCACTTGAACCACAGCTGTTGTTTACAGAAGTAACTTGGACAGGCTTGCCACAGCAGTTAGTTAGGATACTTGAGAGCAGCAAAGTATTAAAGAAAGCTTTACACGTGTGTTTTAATGTGTTCTAACAGGCAAGAATAGTAAAGGAAGAATTTCCATAAAATGGAATATGTCATGGTACCAGGGGAAATACAGGAAGATAACAAGAACTTTATTATTTATACAGTGGTACCTCACTTTACGAACAGTCCTGTTAACGAACTATTCGGTTTACAAACTCCGCAAAACTGGAAGTAGTGTCCCGGTTTGCAAACTTTACCTTGGTCTACGAACGGAAGCCGAACGGTGGAAGGGCACCGGCAGCAGGAGGCCTCATTAGGGAAAGCGTGCCTCGGTTTAAGAACGGATTTGGTTTAAGAACGGACTTCCAGAACGGATTAAGTTCGTAAACTGAGGTACCACTGTACTCCGCTCATCTGGCTGGGTTTCCCCAACCGCTCTGGGCAGATTTACAGCATATCTAAAAATATCATAAAAACATCAAGCATTAAAAACCCTCCCAATACAGGGCTGCCTTCAGATGTCTTCTAAAAGTTGTGCAATTCTTTTAACTCCTTGACATCTGAAGGGAGGACGTTCCACAGGGAGGACGCCACTACCAAGAAGGCCCTCTGCCTTAACCTCTCCTTTTCTCCTCAGAATTAGTGCTCAGTTTCTGAAAGGTACTAGAGCCAAAATTGGCACTAAAATCACTTAACTGCTTTAGAAACTCTTTAATTTCAGGTGTGGGGCAAGTTTGGAGTACCTATTAGTATTTTATACATGCCTCATATCATCATCATGTTCCAGGGCTGAGCATTAGCCTTAAAATACATGTTTGGGAGATAAGGTCTGGTGATGCTGCCTCAAACTAAATCAAACAGATCCCATCCACACAAGGATCTCCACATAACTTTCCTGGCTTTGTACACCCCCCTTTTATCTGAGGGAGGGTATGGCGGAAGGAACAGAAAAGTGGAAAAAAGGAAGCTGGAAAGCATTTTCATTTCAAACTACCCTCCTCCCTGTCCACATTTCCTGGAGTGATTGTTTGGCTTTAATAACAGAATAACAGCAGGAAATGTTAAAAACAAAACAGGGTTCAATAAATAGAGGCCAAAATATATGAGAGGATATATGAGAGGCTCAGATTTTATACTCTGCCATAGCAAGTGAATAATTATTAATTCTAGCATTGAAGAACAGCTCATACAAAATGAACCTCCGTGTTTTAAGAAAGAGTAAGTGCAAGTTGCTAGTATTACTGCATTGTTTGCTGTAGTTACCAGGGGCAGTCGGTCTGCACACTCAGTCAAGTTAATCAAACTCTGTTATTGCTCAACAAACTGGGGAAAAGTTTTAGTCCCTTGAATTTCTAAATTGTTGGTTCAGGTTTCATCATTAGCAGGTCATTTGATTGGTGACCCTTAAGTTTACCATTTCAACTGAGAAATTGGAAATGCAGATACAGCTGTGATCATCATGGAGATTGGGGTGGCATGTAACAATATTATGAAGAAACATTAGAAATGCAGGACTCAAAGACTTGTAAAGGTGTTGTTGGTTGTTATGCTGACTGAGTCAGCAAACCTCATCTCCCACTTTTATACCGTACCTTTCCTAAGTGTTAGAGTGGAATTCCAGCAAGGGCTCAAATAGCTTTTTATTGCTTAAGGGTCTGTAATATTCATAATACATCATTTTCACCCACTTTCGTTTCTGATAAGATACTAGAGAATGAAATATGTACTATAAATGGATAATTTCTTTCAATTTGATACTCCAGAAATATAAATCAGTTCCTTTTTTCTACACTAGGAAAAAGAAAATTCTGTTCCTAAACCTCACTACCTTGCGGCTATATTCATTTGTGAGAAAGGCTTTGGGAGTAAACACAGAAGAAAAATCTGTACCTGCTGTCTTGCAGGACATCTTCAGGAAAGGAAAAGGCTAAGGAATAAACCTAGTACTTTTTTCCAGGGAGTACTCAAAAGTACAGTCCCAGCACCTCTCTCTTTTTTGATTAAAAAGTGTGGCACTTACTGTAACAACTTCATGGTGAGTGTTATGTATTGAAGTTCTCACCCTGGCCACCAGGAGTATTGTGTATGTAGTTTTCACTCAGGTCCATGTCAGTCATTTTAGGCAGGAAACCCTGGGTTGTTGTTGCTACAATGTTGACAGCCGGCTGCCTATTAAAGCAGGCTGGCTGAGCTGTTTGCGGTTCAGTTCTGTTCCAGCTTACAAATAAAGAGATGTTTTGAAGAATCGCTGTGTCGTCTGCTCTGTCTACCCACTATTCAACACTGGCGACGAGGATTGGATCGATGGACAACAGAGCACAGCCAGATGCGGCCACCCTCTGAGATGAGCTGAATCACGGAGCTGAAACACTGAGCGAAATCACGGAGCAGAACCAATTCAGAGCTGACAGTCTCTGTGTTCCATCCATCGCCCTCCATGTCGGCATCGGAACCATGGCTTCACTCGTGCCTCTACCGCCGTTTGCCCCAGCCTCTGAATCATGGGACTCCTACCTTGCTCAGTTTGACAGCTACCTCCAAGCAAATGAGCTGACAAGAGGGACTGCTACCTCCAAGCAAATGAGCTGACAAGAGCAGAAGCAGGGCCTCTTCTTCAGCCTTTTGTGGCCCCAAAGTGTTCGCGACGGCCCAAGCATCGGTTGCACCTCTAGCAGTCCAGGCAGAGCCGTGGGACACGATTCAAGAGAAGCTCCGCAACCACTACGTCCCAAAGCTGTCCAAAATTGCTACCTGCCATGCGTTCTACCACCGGAACCAGGCAGAGGGGGAGTCAATTAACAACTACACCGCTACCCTCCGACAGGCTGCAATGCACTGCGCGTTCCGAGACTTAGATGGTGCCCTCATGGATCAAATCGCCTGCGGGGTCTGGGACATCCGTCTGCAATGGCGTCTCCTCGCCAAGCCAGACCTTATGCTGCAGAAAGCCACTGAGGAGGCCGTGGCCTCAGAAGCTGTTGAACTCACCGCCCAGGAAATCCACAAGGCCAGTAGACTGTATTTAAAGGACTATGTTGTTGGACATGTAACACTGTTGGTCTAATGGAAGTATGTGAAATGTAACCAATATGCTTTGTGCCTAATTGAACCATTACGTGTAGTGCTGTATATAAGAAAACCATTACGATTGTAACTAACGCCTTATCTCGGTGGGGAGGGGTGTTATGTATTGAAGTTCTCACCCTGGCCACCAGGAGTATTGTGTATGTAGTTTTCACTCAGGTCCACGTCAGTTATTTTAGGCGGGAAACCCTGGGTTGTTGTTGCTACAATGTTGACAGCTGGCTGCCTATAAAAGCAGGCTGGCTGAGCTGTTTACGGTTCAGTTCTGTTCCAGCTTACAAATAAAGAGATGTTTTGAAGAATCTCTGTGTCGTCTGCTATGTCTACCCACTATTCAACAGTGAGTACCAGTAAAATCCAGAGTGAAGTCCTAAGATGGTTGAATATTGTCTTATACACCTCCTTCTGGCAACTCCTGCAGCCTAGCTGGTGCCACATCATTGAGGTCTTGTCATCTGGGCAACCCAGGACCTCTGTACAGGCTTGCATCCCAGATAGGTCTCTTTGGTGCTGCTAATGCAACAAAAACAATTCAGGAGACAGCAGTTATGAGTTACTAAACTTTTCAGCCACAACAGGTGCCGTGATTATCCAGTGGTTTCACTTCACCCCTGGTGGATGGATGCCAACACAATATTTGTAGAATGTTCCTTGGAGTCAGGACACTGAACCTGATCTAGGCATCTGGGTTTTCTCTGAGAGCAAATCTGAGACAACACTGAGACAAAAAATCTGCTTCCAGTAGTTAAATGCCTAACAAAGTGTATAAATTCAAATCACTTGATGAAAGTATTTGAAAGTATTTATTTATGCATCAAGTTTGCCTCCTATACACATTTTCAACATGTTGTAAAAAAAGAAAACAGATTAAGCAACTGTATGTCAAGCTAAGAATGCTGCTAGTCAAGTTGTTCAACTTCCTCTTATCTATGACATTGGATGCATATGATATATTCATAATGTCTGTGTTGTAAGGAGATTTCATTTGCAGTAGATGTTCCTTAGGACACCTCCCTAATGGCCAATTCACATAATCAGGGTTTTAAAAAGAAGAAAATAGAAGGTCAATGTGGAATGACTTCCAGTTATATCTTAAGCTGAATCTTCATTCCTTGTCCAAAATATGGCATGTATGCACAATACACACACGGCAGAATGAGGTGATGTAAATATTTTTCCAGGACATTGTGATTTGCAATCTAAATCACTGCAGAAACATTAATAAAATGGGCAATATACCAACAGGTTATGTGTTCTTCACAACTGATTGCATTAATGAAATCAGAATCCATGCCCACTTTGAATTGTTGCGCATACATGTTAGGCACATTTAAACCTATTTATTTCAATGGTTTTAAATATGTTTAACCATGCTGGATAATGCCAAGCATCTTTTCCCCCAGTTAGTAACACAAACACCATTTCCTCAATTTCCCACCTTCGTCTCTGTCCTCAATGATGCTTCGGAAATGTATGAATATGCTATTAACATATTTAATGTCTGCATTATTTTATTTATGAATAACATGTTCATTCTACCCTTCCCCCAAGAATGTTCAGGATAGTATACCTTGTTCTCCCCTTTGCCTTATCTACCCACTCTGATTTTGTCTTCACGGCAATCCTGTCAAGGTTGCTCAGGCTGAGATATACTTATGGTCACAGTCATGGTCACAGTGAGAACAAGGGCTGAAGATGGATTTGAACTAGTCCAACATTCTAACATAATATAATAATTCCAGCATCCATTCTAAGTAGCAACTCTAAATTAAAACACAGCCGGAATAAAAGTCTACAGAGCTTCCATTGTTTAGCCTAGCTTTGTATCGTTCCTTTCCAGGAACACTACTTTGCAGTCTAAATATTCTCATTTGCATTGCTGCTTATCTGAGTTATATTGCTTCAGTTGATATCAATTAAGTAAAATCAGAGTACTTTAGCCAACATTTGTTCCATTAGTCAAAATTCTGTGGCAAAGATAATGGGTTGTATTCATATTTCTCCCTCTGTCAATGAAGGGCATTTTCCATGTGTAAATAAAACTCCAATCCAGCAGAGCCTCTCAGTCTGCTTATTGGACTCACTAGTGGGAAGGAAGAGGAAGGAATTTTCAGCAATCCCCCACTTCCCTCTGCTGTACTCTGTACCAACTTCCACACTTTCCCAGATGATCCAACAAACCTCCAGAGCAGATTTGGGCGGGGGGGGGGGGGGTATGGGACTATTCCTGCCGGAGCATCCATTTAGTGGAGTCCTATTGATCCAGCCTAGTATTCTTATAGGTTTCAAATTCACCTTACCCCAAAGCGATCTACCACCAGCACTGGAACCTAGAATGCAAGTAAACTTGTACCTGTTGTTTAGTCGTTTAGTCGTGTCCGACTCTTCGTGACCCCATGGACCAGAGAACGCCAGGCACTCCTGTCCTCCACTGCCCCCCGCAGCTTGGTCAGACTCATGCTGGTAACCTCGAAAACACTATCCAACCATCTCGTCCTCTGTCGCCCCCTTCTCCTTGTGCCCTCCATCTTTCCCAACATCAGCGTCTTCTCCAGGGAGTCTTCTCTTCTCATGAGGTGGCCAAAGTACTGGAGCCTCAGCTTCACAATCTGTCCTTCCAGTGAGCACTCAGGGCTGATTTCCTTCAGAATGGAGAGGTTTGATCTTCTTGCAGTCCATGGGACTCTCAAGAGTCTCCTCCAGCACCATAATTCAAAAGCATCAATTCTTCGGCGATCAGCCTTCTTTATGGTCCAGCTCTCACTTCCATACATCACTACTGGGAAAACCATAGCTTTAACTATACGGACCTTTGTTGGCAAGGTGATGTCTCTACTTCTCAAGATGCTGTCTAGGCCTGTCATTGCCCTTCTCCCAAGAAGCAGGCGTCTTTTAATTTCGTGGCTGCTGTCACCATCTGCAGTGATCATGGAGCCCAAGAAAGTAAAATCTCTCACTGCCTCCATTTCTTCCCCTTCTATTTGCCAGGAGGTGATGGGACCAGTAGCCATGATCTTCGTTTTTTTGATGTTGAGCTTCAGACCATATTTTGCACTCTCCTCTTTCACCCTCAATAAAAGGTTCTTTAATTCCTCCTCACTTTCTGCCATCAAGGTTGTGTCATCTGCATATCTGAGGTTGTTGATATTTCTTCCGGCAATCTTAATTCCGGCTAGGGATTCATCCAGCCCAGCCTTTCGCATGATGAATTCTGCATATAAGTTAAATAAGCAGGGAGACAAAATGCAGCCTTGTCGTACTCCTTTCCCAATTTTGAACCAGTCAGTTGTTCCATATCCAGTTCTAACTGTAGCTTCTTGTCCCACATAGAGATTTCTCAGGAGACAGATGAGGTGATCAGGCACTCCCATTTCTTTAAGAACTTGCCATAGTTTGCCATGGTCGACACAGTCAAAGGCTTTTGCATAGTCAATGAAGCAGAAGTAAATGTCTTTCTGGAACTCTCTAGCTTTCTCCATAATCCAGCGCATGTTTGCAATTTGGTCTCTGGTTCCTCTGCCTCTTCTAAATCCAGCTTGCACTTCTGGGAGTTCTCGGTCCACATACTGCTTGAGCCTTCCTTGTAGAATTTTAAGCATAACCTTGCTAGCGTGAGAAATTAGTGCAATTGTGCGATAGTTGGAGCATTCTTTGGCACTGCCCTTCTTTGGGATTGGGATGTAGACTGATCTTCTCCAATCTTCTGGCCACTGCTGAGTTTTCCAAACTTGCTGGCATATTGAGTGTAGCACCTTAACAGCATCATCTTTTAAAATTTTAAATAGTTCAGCTGGAATACCATCACTTCCACTGGCCTTGTTATTTGCAGTGCTTTCTAAGGCCCATTTGACTTCACTCTCCAGGATGTCTGGCTCAAGGTCAGCAACCACACTACCTGGGGTATATGAGACATCCGTTTCTTTCTGGTATAATTCCTCTGTGTATTCTTGCCACCTCTTCTTGATGTCTTCTGCTTCTGTTAGGTCCTGTCCACTTTTGTCCTTTATTATGGAAATCTTTGTACGAAATGTTCCTTTCATATCTCCAATTTTCTTGAACAGATCTCTGGTTCTTCCCATTCTATTGCTTTCCTCTATTTCTTTGCATTGCTTGTTTAAGAAGGTCTTCTTGTCTCTCCTTGCTATTCTTTGGAAATCTGCATTCAATTTCCTGTATGTTTCACGATCTCCCTTGCATTTTGCTTGCCTTCTCTCCCCCGCTATTTGTAAGGCCTCATTGGACAGCCACTTTGCTTTCTTGCATTTCCTTTTCATTGGGATGGTTTTCGTTGCTGCCTCCTGTATAAAGTTACGAGCCTCCATCCATAGTTCTTCAGGCACTCTGTCCACCAAATCTAAATCCTTAAACCTGTTCCTCACTTCCACTGTGTATTCATAAGGGATTTGACTTAGATTGTATCTTACCGGCCCAGTGGTTTTTCCTACTTTCTTCAGTTTAAGCTTGAATTTTGCTATAAGAAGCTGATGATCTGAGCCACAGTCAGCTCCAGGTCTTGTTTTTGCTGACTGTATAGAGCTTCTCCATCTTTGGCTGCAGAGAATATAATCAATCTGATTTCGATGCTGCCCATCTGGTGATGTCCATGTGTAGAGTCGTCTCTTGTGTTGTTGGAAAAGCGTGTTTGTGATGACCAGCTTGTTCTCTTGACAGAACTCTATTAGCCTTTGCCCTGCTTCGTTTTGATCTCCAAGGCCAAACTTGCCAGTTGTTCCTTTTATCTCTTGACTCCCTACTTTAGCATTCCAATCCCCTATAATGAGAAGAACATCCTTCTTTGGTGTCACTTCTATAAGGTGTTGTAAGTCTTCATAGAATTGGTCAATTTCAGTTTCTTCAGCACCAGTAGTTGGTGCATAAACTTGGATTACTGTGATGTTAAAAGGTCTGCCTTGGATTCGTATCAAGATCATTCTATCATTTTTGAGATTGCATCCCAGTACAGCTTTTGCCACTCTTTTGTTGACTATGAGGGCCACTCCATTTCTTTTACGGGTTTCTTGCCCACAGTAGTAGATATGATGGTCATCCGAACTGAATTCACCCATTCCCGTCCATTTTAGTTCACTGATGCCCAGGATGTCAATATTTATTCTTGCCATCTCATTTTTGACCACCTCCAACTTACCCATGTTCATGGTTCTTACATTCCAGGTTCCTATGCAATATTTTTCTTTACAGCATTGGACTTTCCTTTCGCTTCCAGGCATATCCGCAACTGAGCGTCCTTTCGGCTTTGGCCCAGCCGCTTCATCAGCTCTGGATCTACTTGTACTTGCCCTCCGCTCTTCCCCAGTAGCATGTTGGACGCCTTCTGACTTGAGGGGCTCATCTTCCAGCGTCATAACTTTTATATGCCTGTTGTCTTTGTCCATGGAGTTTTCTTGGCAGGGATACTGGAGTGGCTTGCCGGTTCCTCCTCCAGGTGGATCACGTTTGGTCAAAACTCTCCACTATGACCTGTTCATCTTGGGTGCCCTGCTTGGCATAGTTCATAGCTTCTCTGAGTTCTTCAAGCCCCTTCGCCACGGCAAGGCAGTGATCCATGAAGGGGAAACTTGTACCTAACTGTTATTAATCTCAATCACAAGATATTATTGAATTCAATAAACTTGTACCTAACTGTTATTAATCTCAATCACAAGATATTATTGAATTGAATAGAAAAGCTGAGGGGAAGGGAAGGCATGGTCTCAAAACACACACACACACACACTAGTAAAAACTGAAGAGAAATTGGGACACATCGGCTATATCATGATACCAAGTTGAAATTGTCAGCATTCCAGTTGTGACACCTCACTCACTAGAACCCATCATTTGGGCAATTATTTTCTCCTAGCTTATAGTACTTTAAGTGTCAGTGTCAGGGGGAAGGACAAAAGGAATTCTTGAAAACTAGTTGATAAAAGGACTACTGTAACATTTTAAATTTTTGTTGCCTTTTAATTCACGGTGTGTTCTGAAAGCAACAAGCAGAATACAGCCCTAGGCAAAACAAGAACAGCAGATAACTGTGGCATCTAGGTGAATTCTGGGTGTTAACGAGGCACAGCACATTCAATTATAAGCAACAAACTAGGAAGTATGGTTTGTTCCTCTACTCTCAAGGTAACAGGAGCTTTTAATTGTGGGGCAATATTTTGTAAGTTACTACTTTCTACTGTAGCAGAAGCAAAGGCTACATTGAGAAAAGTATCTCATTAATTTAATACTCTGAAGAGTCATGTCTGGATATTAATTTAGTTTAACAGCTCAACTAGAGCCCCTCTCATTCAGGAATTTTCTTTTCTCTTTATGGAAAATGTATGCATGCATGCAACAGTTTTCAATTTGTGTGCATGTGGTGTCTTCCTTCCTATATTACAGTAAGCCCTTGAGGGCATTACATGTTTGTGCATGCAAAGCTCACTTCCAAACATGGACTACAGCTGCAGGACTGTGACCTCAGCATCTTGGTGTATTTTTCCTTTTCTCTATGAAAAGGTATTTTTACTCTGGATTTACCCACATTTGGAATAGAACAACCTACTAACTGAAACAAAAGTTATAAAATCAGTAATATATCATATAAGACTTTAACCATGGCCAATAATAAATTTAAATAAATATATATCATAGTATAAATGTCATTAACCATAACAATTTTTTACCTGTCATATACAAATTAGATTTCTGATTTATTCTCCAGAAAAAGCATAACACACTTTAGTTAAGGAAGGAATGAGATCAGGCAAAGAACATTAAGAGCTGAAGATTTTCAGTGTTGGAAACGTATTAAAGCCAAGAGGGTGAAGTGAACTTAAATGGAACCTTGGGGAACACCAACAAAAAGTAGAAAAGAGAAACATAGAACCATTAACAGAAACTTAAACAATTGGTGAAAAAGAGCATGATCCATGGTAATTAAAAGCAGAAGAGAGATCTCAAGAAGAGAAAAACGGGGAGAAAGAGACTTAGCACAGAGTAGATAAATTGGGAACTGGGCAAGAGCAATTCTGAATGAATGAACAGATCAAAAATCAGACTGATGCAAATTAATGAGAAAACAGTGGTAAATTTAGGAGTCAAGAGAGCAAGCTTGCCTCAGGAATAGCATAGTATATTAGTCCTACCCCAATCCGCTCTTCCAATACAAACTGTGAGTGAAAAAGTGTGGCTATTCTAGAGTGGTGAAATGGAAGGATCCCAAGTGATAGTCTGAGAAAGTAAGAGAGAAAAGGGTAACCCATAAGCAGTAAAGAGTGGGGAATTCTTTAGTTGTAAGAAAGTGGTATATAAATCTAAATTTATCTTTAAAAACCCAAAAAAACATAATGGATTCAATCCAGACTAGTGAACTCCGATACATATCCACTGAAAAGTACGCCTCATTTAGAAATAGGATTATCTTCCAGGTAAGCATGCATAGAACCTAAGACCTACTTCGTTCCCATTAAAATCTATGAGAACTATGATACAGTCGTACCTCGGCTCCTGAACGCCTTGGAAGTCAAACATTCCGACTCCTGAACAATAGAAAACCGGAAGTGAGTGTTCCAGTTTTTGAACGTTCTTTTGAAAGCCGAATGTCCAACGGGGCTTCCACGGCTTCCGATTGGCTGCAGGAACTTCCTGCAGCCAATCAGAAGCTGCGCTTTGGAAGTCGAACGTTTCAGAAGTCAACTTCCGAGGTACAACTGTACTCATGACTTGTTTAAGTTCTATACTTGTTGCAGAAATGAAAATTGCTGAATATGATTGTATACTAAGGGCAGATCTACGCCATACATTTAAAGCACCTAACTTTTCCCCAAAAGTCTTGGGAACTCAAGTTTCCTCCTTGCAGCTACAATTCACATCACTTTTTAACAAAGTACAGTTCCCAGGATTCTTTGGGAGAAGTCATGTGCTTTGAAGTGTGTAGCATGTGTTTAAATATATGGTATGGATCTGCCCTAGGTGTGACTTTTTCAGGATCCAACCCAATGAAGTTTATTTTATGCATTTGTTTTACTTATACTTTATCTATCTTTTAAAAAATCTCACACACTCTTAGGCTGCATGAACAGAAACATACATTGCAGATCAGCAGTAACAGTTGCCCTCAGTTCTGTGCTGGTCAGGCAAAATCTAAAGTACTGTGTCCAGTTCTAATCACCGCATTTTAAGAAGACTGTCAAATTAGCTTAAGAGTAGCAACGTTGTGTCCTCTACTGTAGGGGTAGGGAACCTGTGTTCCTACAGATGTTGCTGACCTGTAACTCCTATCAGCCCTGATCATCAGCCATGCTGGTTGGGGCTGATGGAATCTAACATCTGACGGGAGGCCACAAGCTAACTGCAACCTACTAGGAATTTTAAAGCCTGTGGGCAAAGCTAATCAGCTTCCCATGCCTACCGGCAGGTCAGCTACAACTAAATGTTGTCTTTGCAAAGCTATTGTGATTTCACAATACCATTCTGATATTAGGCAAAATTAATTCTGTGCTTGTCAGACCCTGCCTCCCTTTTGGGAATGAATTGCAAGAATGAAATTGTATCTGCAGGCTTGCCGCAATATTATTGACTAGCAGCTGCAACAACTCACACAAAAATGGCAAGATATTGCTAGCCTCGTTCTCCACAGCAGTCTTTTAAAGATAAATTGCCCAAAGTCACAATTCTACAGCCTAATTACACCATACTGAAATCTTATTACAGGAAAATGTGTCTCCTTGTGCATAACTCAAAATACAAAACAAATTTAATAGATACAGCTAAGTGCAGTGTGCCATGGCACCCTGGGGTGCCTTGAATGATGGTCAGGGGTGCCACAGGCAACATTGGCCTCTGTCCCTCTTCCCTTCCCTCCCTCCCTTCTCTGATGCCCTCTCGTGCCTCTGCCTCCCAAAGGCTTGCATAGCTATTTGTTGCAGTAGCCCTGGCTACAAGCTCCCCAGGTAAATTGTGCCTCTGGAGCTGGCCAGCAGATGCTGGTTGCCTGGAGCTGTTGTGGCATCAAAGTAAGTAAGCAAGCAAGCAAGCAAGCAAGCAAGCAAGCGGGAGAGGGAGCCCAGCCAGCTAGTCTGCCAGCCCTTGCTGCTGGGAATGGACAGACAAGTCCCAGGCCCATGTGGGGCAGTGTAAGTAAGGGGCATCTCTCTTTGGGGCAGGGGAGCAATGCTATTCAGAGAATCAGCAACAACAGCAGCAGCTGCCCAGAGGACTCTCAAGAAGAGGAGAGGAGGTTGAGGGAACACTCCACAAGGGAGGATGTTTGAAAAAAGGTGAGAGGCTGCCAGCTCTGCAGGAAAGGGGTGACATAACTGGGCACCTGAATCCTACAGGGGTGCTGCAGAAATAATGTAGTCGGTCAATGGAGCCATGGACTCGAAAGGGTTGAAAACCTAAAGTATTCCTGTGGTATTTTTTCCAAACCACAAGGTGTCAGTATAATATATTTTCCTGGCGATGTGTTTAGAATTTACAGGTCAAATTTTTGGTAACTGTACAGGTCCCATAATATCAAAATACCAAATTGAGATTACATTCTATAAAGGCCAACTAACATTAAAACAAAGAGTGAACTTTCAAATAATACAGAATTGTTCTCCAGACTGAATGTTCAAGAAACTTCTATTTCTGAGGGTGCCATTCAACTTGTATTGTCTATGCTTACAGTTTTGTTTTGATTTTTTAAGGAGTAAGGCTGCAGAGCAATGTAATGCTATAAAATTTAACAACACAGACTCATTAACAGACTCTAGAGGTAAATAGACTCTATTACCTTTTGCAGGCCATGCCTCTTCTGTATGCCACAGATCCTTTCTTATAAAGGTCTTTTGAATATCCTAACATGCCCTTTAGAACTTGTACTACATTTCAAGTACAATACTGCATCTGCAAGTTTTCAATATACTGGAATCCAGGAATCTTGGTAGTGTTGTTCTAAGTTGACGGGTAACATCAGTAAGACATGCATATTACTATCTTAAGAATGTCTGAGCACTGCAACATATTGCTGCACACATCCCAATGCAAGATTCCAGGGTTCCAGGTGCTTACCCTGGGTTTGCTTTCCTCAGAATAAGGCACAGCAGAGACTGTGGTGTATTTATGATATATGGTTTAGTTACACATATATACAACCTGAGCCTACAATGGATGGGTTCACAGCATTAAAACGCCAAAAGCGCCTTGCTTCTCCCACAGCCACAGCCTTTCCAACAGAAATCAGATATAGCTGTGTCTCCCAGCTGCCCAGCCTCCAGCTGACATAGCTCAAATCTTAACACTGGCTTTTGTCTTTCCAAGTACCAGACAATTGAGGGAGAGGGCCCACCCATTTGCTCTCTGGCACAGAGTCACTTCCTTTGTTACCTCAATGACCCATACTTAGGTCATTACTTCACCAGGAAGCTAGGCTGGCTATTCCAGGAACTGAATCTGTGCTGGATCATCAGCAGTAACATCTAGACCATGGGAGTGTTTCAGCCCTGTTCACGAGTTTGTTCAAAACCCAAAACAGCTTTATCTTGTATTCCTTTCTTTGAATTTGTGCCATTTAGGTTTTTAAACCTTTTTGTAAAAGCAGCACTAGAATTTTCACAGTTCAGTCTTCAACCCCTTATTATTGTGCTTTGCCTTCTTCATGTTTGGCTTTGTTTAATGCTTGCTATTTAGGTTTTCAAACCTTTTTTTGTAAATTCAATATTAGAAACTGTACTTTTGAGTCTTCAATCCTTTATTACTGCGCTTTGCTTTACCTAGGTCGACCTAGGATTATAATATGTCAGAATTTTTGGGGTTCTACCCTTGTTTGAATTTTGGTCATTTAAAGTTTATGATTTTTCTATTTCCTTCTGAGGAAATTGAATAGTTCAGTGAAACGAGGTTGTAGCCGGCATCCCGTTAAGGCTTTGTTCTATCTTAGGTTTTTCTAATTTTTTTCCTTAAGCTTTTTGATTTTTATTATTTAGTTGATTTCCACAAGATAATATTTCTAGTCGATTACTTCTCGTTTCAGGGATTTTCACGGTATTTCATTTGTTTTGTACAATTTCTCAGTTCCGTGACTGTCTTTTTTCTATTGGTTTCTTACACTAATGCAGCAGAACTGTGGCTGCATTTAGCTGAGTAGCCAAACTGTAATCTGCATTGCCTATTATTATTATTATTATTTTAGTAAAGGAACAAAATACATTCCTTTTAAGAATGACATCACTAGATGAGAATTGTTAGTAATATTTATTTATTTACTTATTTATATACTGCTTACATACCAGGAGATACACAAGTACAGAGGTCATTTGATGTCAATCTGTTTTAGTGTATCTATCTCAAATTTCCTGCAGTCCCCAGTTCTAGCCCTACTACAGTTCTCATTTAAGCATTAAATCCTCTTGTTTTTATTTTCAAAATGTGATGTACTTACAATTCATTGGCACAAAAGGACAGTAAACAATCAAAGGCAGCAAATATTGGTCAGAGAAGATGTTTCTAACAGTCTGATTCTATTATTTAGTTTCATAGGGTAAGTTCCACTTACAGTTTTTTCCCCGTGTTTAAGATGCTCCCATGTATAAGACAACCGCTATTTTTAGAACCCAAAATTAAAAAATCAATATTTTTAACACCAAACAGAACATCTTTGAGCTTTTTTTGCAGAGGTCACCCAAAGTTAGGGTTACAATATTTCAAGAGCCTGAGCCCAAATCTGAGCCCAGACTGCCTGCCCAAACCCGAACCCCTGTGCATTCACCATCCATGTATAAGACCCTAATTTTTTTAATAATATTTTTTAGCAAAAAACATCATCTTATACCCAGGAAAACATGGTAAATGTCTCTTGTCTAATGCTACACTAGAAGTGGGGAACCTTCTTGCACTTATGGACCAGACTTTCTCAGAGAGAAGTGACTGGGGTCGTGTATCAGTGATGGTGGGGTCAAAGCATAAACATTGAACTATCCATTCATTGATCTATTCACACATATACAATACATATACAAGCTTCACTTGCTAATACAATTGTGAAGGGGGCAGAATGCAGCCTTCAGTGAGGAGGAAGTAATGTGGCCTGTGGAGAGTGCCATAGGCTGGATTGACGGGCTAGATTTGGCCCATGAAGCAAATATTTACCATCTCTGTTGTATATCATAAGTGTGTGTCATAACACCAGTTGTGAGGCCAAAAATACACTTTCTTGGAAAATGCATAAAGAGATAACTTACAACACTTCTAGTGTGCTGGTATTTCCCCCTAGTCTCTGCATGGCACAGCCATACAAGGGCCATTTCATCCCACTCATAAGGCCAGACAAGTAGCATTTTGGCCCATGGGACCTGAGGCAGCTGGTACAAACAGCACCAGTTATGTCTAGTATAGCTATTTTGGGGCAGCGGATCATTGAGTCCGTCTGTTCTACTCTCCAAATAAATTGTGCTTCTCTTGTAACCACATTTTTCTTTACATCCCAAACCTTAACGCAATTCAGTTACAATCTTCAGCACATTTACTTTCCCAAATTGCATGAAAATCACTTTTAAGTAAACATTATTAGAATTGGAGTGGTATTTAGAAATATATGTCCTATTTATTTCTGCAGCACTCACCACCCTGACTTGGGTGCCACATTATTAAGGAGGATAACTGTTAACTGGCCTTCCCTCATACCTTTGGCAACTTCCTAATACAAGAAATCAACTGAAACTGAAAGTAACCTCTGGCATGAGCTTGATCATTTGTGCTATGGATACATGTTTCAAGAAAGTATAAGTAAATAATTCACTTATATATCAGCGAACATTTGAAAACCTCAGTTAAGGAAATGTGTAGCAGTCAGACTTTGGAACTCTCTCCCCAGAGAGATCAACTTTGCCCTATATAGACTTAAAACCTTTATGTTTAGAAAGCTCCTTGGCCTTTAAGGGCCTCTGTTGACCACCACACCTACATTGCTCTTTTTGAGGTGGCGCTTTTTAGTAGGGTTTTATTGATATTTCATTGCTGCTGTCTCGGTTTAAAATTCTTAATTCTTAATTTTAAACTGCCTTGAAAATCCCTTTGCAATATCTTGGATCTGAGCTATCGGTTCAGCTTTATATTAGGGCCAGTTTAGCCATCTAAACTGCAATCCATAAAACATAAAGGGTCCTGCTAGGTCAGACCAGAGCTCTATCAAGTCCAGCATTTACTTCCCACAGCAAGCAAGCAAGCAAGATGATGCTTCATGGTAGTCCACAAATGGGACATGAAGACAATAGCTTCTCCTCCTATTGCTGTCCAGCAACTGGGATTCTGAGACATAGAAGTGCCATATAACCACCATATAACCATTACAACCAATAGCAACTGGTGGACTTATCAATCATGAATACATAAATCTTCTTTTAATGCTAGATAAGAAGGCTGCAGACTCATGTGCTTCAAACTCAGGTATGCTGGGTTATGTGTTGTGGGATAGGATGAGAACTTAACAGCAGAAGGAATGAGTGGATGGGTGAGGGAAAATGAACCCTGACCTGCCACAACATATTTCTCCATAGCCCATCATCTTTGATGTTTTTCTCTCCAAGGGCTCACTTCCAGTCCTGAAGCCTGTGAGGGAGAAGGAGTTCAGGCAATGAACTACAAGGAGGTAAGCTATGGAAGGGATAAGGTTTTAGTGCACTCATTTTGCTCCTTAATTTGGACGCCACCTGTTCTTACAACTTGAGTATCAGAGATCCTAGATTCAGCAACTGTTATGTCTAGTTTGGCATTTCCGGTTGTGACAGGAATTCAGCTAAATGTAAGTGGCCTCTCTACTGAATGATCTCTGCTCCAGCCGTAACAATTTACCCCATGACTCGCTGCCATTATGAACATCTCCATATCAATTACTCCACAATCCTGGCAGCTACTAATGAGCACAATTAGATCTAATGTGGAGTTCACTCACCATAGGAAGAGTGGCCTAGTGCTTAATATCCAAAAAGTCAAAGTGCTGAACCAAGAAACACAAAAGAACCCCTCTGCACCACAAATCCAACTTAATGGCATAACATTTTAAAGTGTTGATCACTTTTCCTACCTGGGCAGTTATCTTTCCAGCATCGCCTGAGCTTTCTCCCAAATAAAATGCAGAGTGTTTGAGGACCGGGACATTTGCAGGGAAACCAAAATGCTTGTTTACAAAGCTACTGTATTACCAACTTTACTGTATGCTTGTGAAGCATGGATCACTTATAAACGCCATCTCCAACTCCTCAAATGATTCCATCAACAGTGTCTCCAAAAAGTTTAAATATCACTTGGGAAAACAGGCGAACTAATGCCAGTGTACTAGAAGAAGCAAAGATCACCACTAGTGAAGCAATGATTCTTCAACATCAACTTCATTGGGCTGGTCATGTTGTTTGGATACCTGATTATCATCTTTCAAAGCAACTACTCTATTCCCAGCTTAAGAATGGGAAGCAAAATGCCAGTGGACAACAAAAGAGGCTTAAAAAGGCTCTCAATAGAAATATTTTAAAATGCAATAAAAGCACAGATAATTGGGAAACACTGGCCTGCAAGTGCTCCAGTTTGAGAATAGCTTATACGAAAGCTATTCAAAGTCATTGACTTTGAAGAAGCACAAACTCAGGACAAAAGGGAGAAACAAGCTAAGAAGAAGGTACATTTGGCAAATCCTCACCGTGGTCAACTCCCACCCAAAAACTTATGTCCCCAATGTGGAAGGAGAAACCCAATCAGATGGGTGGGGTATAAATAATAAATTATTATTATAAATTATTATTATTATAAGGATGTGTGGACCCAGAACTGGCCTCCACAGTCACTTACGGACACACTGTTAAGATCATATTCATGGAAAACCATGTTACTTGGCAACAAATGATCACCAAAAAAGAGAAGGAAGGGTGTTTACAGCAACCTATCTATAGTTATTGTAACATGTGCTTCAGCCCTTAATTAGTAAAGCAGATGAGGTCAGTTTACTTTCTGGAAGACTCAGAAGTGCAACAACTGAATTTGCTAGACCCGAGCAAAAGAACTTTTCAAAACAACCTACTTGACTTTAAAGCTTTTAAAGGAGCTGAAATACCCATATACTTTATACATTACATTTTAATGTGTATCACCACCTATCACATATTTGACATGGATATATTGAGATATGTGCATTGTTCCAAGTATTTGTTGTGGACACAAATTGCAAGGATCAAGACTGGCCTGCATCTCTCAGCATTTTTCAAAGCAAACGCAAGTTTGTTGCTGTGTAAAATGAAGCTACTTCATTCACACAATTGTTCTGCCATTATTCATATATTTAAGGATTCATGTTTCTGAGAATGGTGGTTGAGAGACTAGCTATGAACTAGAAGTCCCAACTTAAAACTTTTCCATATCTTACTAGGTGGCCTTAAGCTTCTGTATATTTCTCTGTCTCTCACAACACACAGCATAGGGCTATAATAGTACTGTAGTATGGCATTTATGCAAGGATTACTGAAATGTATGCAAAGCACATAAAACGTTTTAAGTACAAAGTATTGTTACTATGTATATACCAGTAACTTGTTTTGAAACTTACGTCACATCATCCTTTAGGGCACATAAACTCATGATCAGACTCTGAAATCTGCAATACTTTGCATGACTGGCTTGTAGAAATATGTCTCACACAAAACAGATTTGGCATCTGGATACTTTTCCTTCCAGATTCAGTGCTTTACTGTGGCCTGCACAGACCTGCCCGTTAATAATTTCCGGAGTGCTATCTGCTCTCAAGGATTTCTGAGCAGCAAGACGGTATACTACTTGAGTTCATTAGAGCAATCACTGTCATATTCAAGCTAACATAATTTGGACAAAACATTCAAGATGCCATTAAGCCCTATAATGGGACAGCCTGTGGGACATACTAGATGGTGCTGCTGTTGGCAGTTTTTCTTTAAAACATTTGAAATAGCAAACTGACTGCCAAAAGTAGAGAGAGTTATTTTTACAGTTTTCTATGAGCATGCAGCATATTCTGTTTGTTATCAGATGTTAAGTTCCAGTTCTGTCCTGTACTTCAAAGGTGTCTCTGCCTCAACAACAAATATAAGAAGTGAAAAAAGCAGCCAAGTAGAGCTGCAGATTGCCTATGTCACTGGAAGGGGCTGTCACATTTTCAGTTGGATGGAGTAAAAAAAAAACCTGTGTTTTCATCACACCAAAATACCTATAACCCTGTCACTAAACCCAAAGGGTTGTATCCAAGTGAGTTTTATTCAGAAATCAGAATATCCATTTATTCAATAGGTCCACTCTGAATATGACTAATATTGGATACAATTCTAAGTATTTATATATATTATTGTGCCTTGGGATGAACTCCAAAATGCTCTTAGAAGGGAGTAAGCCCCAGTGAACACACTGGGACTTAACCTTTGAAAAATAAGCACATGGTTACACTGTGAGAGTGCATTAGAAACATTAAGTTGAAAAAGAATACTTATTTTAAGTTCAAAAGCTTTTATCTACTTACAATTAACATATTCCTTAAATTATTACCTCTTCCCCACAAGTGATATTGAAAAAATATACCCTTAGTTAGGGGAAAATCTTAGGTGGGCAACCCTGAGTCAGTTGAGAGGAGTTGGAGCAGTACCACTTTTGGAAGGTGGTTGCAACCACTGATGTTTAAAACCCAGAAATTTTTGTATTCTAAAACAAGCTATTCTTTAAATGAATATATTACAAATGTAGAAGTCTGGTTTTATTTTGTTTTTAAGTACTAGATGGGGCAAATCAATATTGTTGGTGGGATGGTTTATGTGTATGGACTGAGCCCAGCCAACCTATGGCCTGCAAACCTTGAAAATCTTGGTTTTCATGATTGCAGTTCACATGATTTATTGCTTAATCAAATGGCCGCTACAATAAGTAAAATAAGATTTAGTACATTGCTGATATGACTCAGCAATCATATCATGCATTTCAGTGTATCTGTAGAATCAAACCAGTCTCCCAGACAGTTTGTTTATAAAGGCACCTCTCAGTTTTTGTAAAGCTATGGTTAACTGAGCTAATGTAAGTAATAATGTTAACACAAATTTTCAAAAAGGACTTCTTTTTATAAGATTGTGACATTTGATAGCCCAGGTAACTGACAGGACAAAAATCTTCTCCAGGGTAATTTAACAAATAATGGTTAACAGAAAATATTTTCCATTTCTTTATAAGAATGTAAAAATTCCTTTGGTTCACCAGGCCTTTTAAGTTCAAACTATCTATGTACTGAGAGCAAAGGAGCTGGAGTAAAGCCTCTATGCAATTAACACACTGTTATCTCCTGAACACAGCTTTATAAATTGCATGGTTCTTTAATGTAAGGATAGGAAGGATACAATCTAGCAAGCATGTTTGTTTCGTTTGGTTTTTTATTTTATTCTCCCCCCCCCCCCCAATGTAGTAGAAATACCTGGCAAAATCTCAGAAGCCAGGAAGAAGGCTCTGGAAGACTGGCAAAGGACAAGAGCAGGATTTCAGGTTCTTCATCATCCTAATGACCATAAGAAGCAAAATAAATTATCTTTGTATTTCTAGTGTTGCATTTAGTGAAAACCTATCCACCCCCAAATTATTGGAACCTTGGCTTCCCCTGCAGTGCTTGAGACCCAGGTAGCCTCAGATTCTTCTCTTCACCTCCTAGGGCTAAAAGAACTCACCAGTTTCCCTGCTGATACCAATGGACTGATGGGTTATAACAATTTATAAATAGAATGTTAAAACAGTTAAACTGAATTACAGTCAAGAAAGTAGTATGGATCTTAAAATATATATCTCAGCTGCCAAAGGCCAGGGTAAAGCATACGATGAAAACTATATAACAAAGGTGCCAAGTGCACCTCTGTGCGGAGAAAATTCTAAAACTTAGGGGCTGCCATAGAGAACCTCCTCTCCCAGGCTGCCCCCAGATTTCTGAGGGTGGTGGAATTACTAAGAAAACCTCCACTTCCAATTCTAACACATGAGAAATTCTGCATTGAAGGAAACAATCTTTCAGATATTTGGGTCCTATTTTATTTAGGATTATAACATGATCCTCCGTGCACCAGTACCAGTTTAGTCATGCTGGCCACATGACCTGGAAAGCTGTCTGTGGATAAACGCCGGCTCCCTCAGCTGGAAAAGCAAGATGAGTGCCGCACTCCATAGTAACCTTTGATAGGACTTAACCATCCAGAGGTCCTTTAGCTTTTTATCTATAACACTAATTGGGCCCAGAAGCAAAGAGCAACTGGTATATCGTTTTTAAAAAAACAGGGATTATGCAAGTTTTAAATGGAAACTCAATAACCTGACTGCTGAATTGCAAGTTTTAAATGGAAACTCAATAACCTGACTGCTGAATTTTGGACCAGTTGAAGTTTCCAAGTCATCTTCAAGGGCAGCCCCATGTAAAGCATGTTATAATACTCCAGCCTGAAAGTTACAAGATAAATTACAGTGACCAGGAAACCTCTATCCAAAAGAGGGTGTAGCTGGCAAACCAGATGGAGCTGGAAAGAGGCACTCCACATCATCAAGGTCACTTGAACCTCCAATGGCAATGTTATACATCCATTCAATAAACAGATTCAAGCTTTGTACTTGAAGAAAACATCCAGAGAAATCAACTTCTTCATGATGCAACAGCATAAATAACTTGAATTCACTGTAACCGTATAGTTTTTAAAGAAATAAGAATAAATGGGGGGGGCATATACCACAATATACTGATGTACCCTGAATCATAAGAAAAAAGAGAAAGTGTAGAATAATGCCATATAAATGCCAACTAATGAAAACGACAACCTTCAAAGCAGCTCAAGCACAAGTCCTATAAATAGTGGTCAATTGTCAGCTTGTCAAAAGATGCAGCATGCCTCTGGATTTGAGTCACACCCAGTGAAGCAATAAGCTCTGCCAGAGCTAAAAATAATACACTATCTCAACTGATAAACTAGTCTGTAAGTGAGTGTACAACTGGAAAGGGTACACTACTCTGTTCAAGACTGTTCTGTTCCAGTTGAACAAAACAAAGCAGCGGCTTTATCAACATTGTTTCAGCAATGGAAGGAGTAGTTATACGGCATTGGGTGGAAACGCCAATACGTTATCAGGAGCATTTTGCTGATCAAGATTTGGATGCGTGCAAACTAAACCACTCTCTGTATGCCTTGCCAGGCCCAGCCTCAGCCACTCAGGCAAAGAATATACATACAGTCAAGAGTACTGCTGAAAAAGAGCAGAACCATACAGATGAAGAAAAGCCTAAATTTCAAGTCTTACTAGATGTTGTGCAGTTCCGTCCTGAAGATGTTATCATTCAAACCTTTGAAGGCTGGCTCCTGATCAAAGCTCAGCATGGACCCAGGATGGATGAACATGGCTTTATAGCCAGAAGCTTTACTAGACAATACAAATTGCCAGACAGAGTTGAAACAAAAGATCTGAATGCTCTTTTCTGTCATGATGGCATTTTGGTTATTGAAACTAAGACCCTGAGCAAGAAATGAATTATAGACTTTTTGTTACTGGTGAGACAATATTGTTCCTACTATAGCTTAAGCAATTATGTACTGTGGTGCTCTGCATGCAGAACTGCATTTACAATGAAGATAAAGACAAGCCTTTGCATATTTTACCCAGTTTGATTGTTTGATGTGAAAGACAGTATTTGCTCCCAACAGCTGCTGATGTACGGACATTCATAACAAGGCTATCTGACAGAACAGCATGAAGGCTTGAAAAGATGTACAAGATGGATGCAAAAGAATGTGTAAAGGGAAGGTTTTACTAAAGAAGAGCAGAAACAGGAAGCTGCATTTGGAATCTGAAGGCACTTGTATTCAAGAGGCAAAAGATTTAAGCCTAGAGCATACTTTTTATTGAAATAGGATTTTCATGCTGGAAACTGCTGCATTATTAGCACCGTGGCCATGATCTGAAGAAGTAATTTGTGTATAAGTAAACCAACCAGACAGGTGGACCTCTCTTTAAAGTTTGCCCTATAGCAACTATAACAACTCCTACTCCTGAAGAGGTAAATCAATTTCTAAACCGAACATTAACTTCTCAGTCCCAGATATATTAATATACTGTATTGAACAATTGATCTTCAAAGTGTTTTTTTCTCCAGCAAAGATTTGTTATATATGCTCTTCTAAATACTTCAACATTCTGCTTTTGGGAGAACAGCAGCTGTGTAAGTAAGTCTGCTCCTTTCAAGTGTAGTTAAAATAAGTATGACTGCTGAGCTATGAATAGTAAAGGAATTCAAAGGAGAAAGAGCCAAGCTAAATACAGGCTCTCGTTATGGGCACCTGTCATTTGGAAACATTAAAAGATAAAATATTGTTGCAATTTATCTAGATGCTTTTTAATTTCATTACATTACCTGGACTAAGACTGTTGATGCAAAAGAATGCCAAATCAGCTCTTGCCATCAGCTACATGCACTGTTGGAGGACTTAATTGGGGGGATGGGAAGGAGAAAGGAGTGCCTAAACCAGCCCCCAAGACTACATCCCCATATCTATGAGGTGATCAGTATTGTCACTGATTTGGAAGCATGCTTGGAATGAACCACAGTAGCAAACTGATTGCTGCCTTGAAATTCTATTCTGTCTCCACCTCAGCAGCCTTTTACACTCCCAGCAGGATGATGCATATATAAACACCTCTTTCTTCGTGTATCATTAGCTCGATCAGGTTAATTTTAAGTTTAAGATCTGCAAATTACTCAAAATTTATGAAGAGGCAAACATGCATCTGCAACCATACAAAATGGGGAAAGCAACTGAGTAACTTAAGAGTAACAACAACAAGAAACAGTAGAGAATACTATAGTGCTTCCAAGCAGGGGCTTAATCTGCAAACAGGTTGTGGGAGAGATCACAAATGGGCTGTTGGGAGCAAACTTTTAAAAAAACTTTTTTGATCTTCTCCAGAAAGGAAAAATCTGAATTAAATCAGGGTGGGCATTTTTGATTCCTCTTTGTTTCTCTTTATATATTTCCATAAGTCATTACATTTTGGGGGGGACCAATATTAAATGATAATCTCAAAACATTTTATGAAATATCTGCAACTGGATTTCCAAGGGTTGATATATTACAGCAGGAATGTCCAACCAGTAGATCACGATTTACCGGTAGATCCCCGGCTGATCATGGTAGATCGTGGGATCCTTATCGTGTACAAAAAGTTACGGGGGGGTAGCTAAAAAAAACCCTGTGCAATCCACGTCAAAATGCAAATAGATAAATAGGCACCCTCCTTTCAGATGTGAAGGAAATAAGCAGCTATCCTATCTTTAAAAGACATCTGAAGGTAGCCCTGTTCAGGGAAGTTTTTAATATTTAATGATGTACTGTTTTTAACATTTGATTGGGAGCCGCCCAGAGTGGCTGGGGAAACTCAGGCATATGGGCGGGGTATAAATAATAAATTATTATTATTACTATTACCGCTCCGGCGGGAAGGTAAACGGCATTTTCATGCGCTGCTCTGGTTCGCCAGAAGCGGCTTAGTCATGCTGGCCACATGACCCGGAAGTTGAACGCTGGCTCCCTCGGCCAATAAAGCGAGATGAGCGCCGCAACCCCAGAGTCATCCACGACTGGACCTAATGGTCAGGGGTCCCTTTACCTTTTTTAATCCTCTCCCCAAAAAAGCAATGGGTAGATCACTGCCAGTTTTTTAAAATACTGGGAGTAGATCACAGTCTCTTGAGAGTTGGATGTCCCTGTATTACAGTATAAGTCTACATGTGACACTTTCTAATCTGATGAGACACAGTTATGAGAGGTCTGTAAAAAGCACCACTATTGCTCATAAGCAGCACTGTGACATTTTATGAGTTCCATATCACTGCATGACATACATAGTTTAAGGCACAGTCTGACACAGTGATAGTCCTTTGAAAGTATGTGTTTGCTTTCTTCAAGTGCCTGGGCTGATGGATGCCATTGTATAAATTGCAAAGCAGATGTCATCAAGCCATATTAAACTTCCTAAGCAGCTTATATTTATAAGCAATCACAAAAACTGTTCCTGACAGTATATTGTTTCTGCATGTTATACTAAGCAATTTGAAAATATTTTCTTTTAAAGTTCTTAAGGCCAATGAACAATAATGCTCCCCATTCCAAAAGTATTGTCCTTCAAACCTTATGAACAGCAAGATTAGATAGTCAAAACCACCCAGTGAACAAAATGTTTACAAGGCATTTCTATTTTTAGTTCAGCATGAAGTAGATCACATGAGGTTTCCCTTCAAATTAAAAGACATACATTGTGTACCTAACCTTATTAAAGTTTCACATTTTATTCACAACTGTTGAGAGCCTTGCCTCCTATCATCTGTTACCCCCCAAGGGAAGGCCTTTTTTGGCTTGGAGAAAGTGGGGGCAGAGTGGCAAAGAGAACCTGACACCAAAATCGCAGACACATTGGTAGAATAAAAACCTAAAGGTGGATTACTTAGAAAAAGTTGTTTTTCGTTTTGTTTCTCCATCTTCCACTAACTTAAGTAGACATCTATTCATAGAAATCAAACAAAATTATTTGCACACAAGACTTAAGTATTTCAATCAATGAGTTTAGCACTTTGAACTGAAAGATACTTCACAACAGATTTTTTAGTAAATCAAGCCTTTTCACAGTTCTGATTCTTGGAACTGAAGCTAGTGTTATCTGCAAAATTCACATATTAATCTGATTAGCATGGAAAAGGAAGTGACTTTAAATGTATTTCATCAGTCATTTTGGCTTGTAGTTCTTAGATAATGAAAGTAAATCAGCTGACATATTTCACAGCTATACAATCATTATTTTAAAAAAGAAGCTTTAAACAGTACCTTGTTCACATTTAAGAAAGTTCAGCTGCTCTCAGTTCCCCAGAGAAATTGATTGATGCAACTTAAATCTTAGAATGTGGTAAGAAGAATTTGCTTAATAGCAACAGTACAAATGAAGCAATTTAGAAACAGAGGTAGCAAAAATTTTAATACGTACAATGTGTTACCTCCCTTATAGTACCATTCCTTTCTGACATGTGCTACTATGTTCTCCCACTGTATTTTATCAGGAAAAAATATTAAAGGAATACTAGAACTGATGTACCAACAGAGGTTTGTTTGTAACAAAACTATAGATTAGTGGTGGACTTTCCCCCCACACAAACACACACAATTACTGTTAGCTTTAATGTAATCACATATAACACTTCATTGTGTGCAGAAATGCACTTAATAACATATTGTTGTGAGTTGGGGGGCAGATTCCCCTAGAAGTCCTGGGTACCAGATTCCTCCCCCCTTAATTTCTAGACTAAGTAAATGTATAAGATTACTAAATACTTGAAGTCTTCACCCAGATGTGAGACAATTTAGCAGTGTAAAAATTCAGACTGAATCAGTTTCCTGGCCTGGAATTGCCTGGGGAGAAAAACCATCATGTAGTACAAGGAAGGTAATGGGGAATTGACACAAACAGTTACCCTGTGTTGGGCAGCAGAGGAGTGTGAGCCCCTCCTCCCATGAGGGGATGATGAGCAGAGACAAAGGGCATGTTTAGGATTTCAGTGTTTGATTATGTAACCTGGGAGGGAGAGTTCCATGTGGGCAGTGGGTGGTGATGTAGGCTGTAGGAAAACTGGCCTTTAAAAAAAGAGTTTTTGGAAAGGGGGGCAGACAGAACTCCATGTGGGGCTGGCTGGGAGAGGCTGTACACACAGACTGGGGAGTATGGCAGTCTTCTGCTCTGGGCCCAAGCTTGCTGAAGCTATGAGGGCAAAAACAAGATAGATGTACTCCATCCTTCAACTCAGGTGTCAATACGTGTAAATGAACCATATTTCTTCACCAGTCTGACCCATCTCTGCTTCTTGGCCTTCCTCCTTCCTTGCCTTAGTTTCTGCCTCTGATTCTAGACTTCTCTCTGCCACAGACTCTCCCAGGTCTATAAGCGCTGTTACCTCTTCACTTTCTGACACCTCCTCTACCCAGTCTTCTACTGCTTCTCCCTATGATCACTCATCATTGTTTCACCACCATTGTCCTGGGAGAGACACGGTGGCTTGGGCATACGCAGGCTCCACACAGCCCAAATGGTCTGCCCGCTGCCTCCCCCCCCCCAGCTGTAGGGCGGCTGAGTGGGAGGAGGCAGGCAGAGTCTGGAGGCCCCGTGGTGCACCCTGCCCCTATGGGTAGTTCATGCTGCCCCAGGCACCCAAGCGGCTTCCTCCGCCACTGCCAAGCTCTGAGCCTTCTTTGCTTCTTGGTTCCCCAGCTGGTTTCTCCCATCATTCCACTGCATCTAACCAGTCCATGACAAAGTTCTTTTTCGCTTAGATTTCTAAACTAGAAAGTTAACTGTATTACTACTTTCAGTGCTTTTTTTTCTTGCTTTTTTTAAAAGAAAAAGAGATGCTGGAACTCACCATGAGCGTCTCTCTTGTTCTCTTATAATGGCAATGGCACCCACCTGAGAGGTGCCAGAATTGAGTTCCAGCTGAAAATAAGCCCTGACTACTTTCATATTCAGTCAAATAAATTACCCTCTTTCTTACATCACATTAGAATCTGTATTTCATCTGGATAACCGGACAACTCACCTTTTCTGTCTTAGAAGAACTGTACGATGAGAAATGCTGATGTACTTCCACTTTTTTAAACCCTTCTCATATCAAAACCACACATGGTATCAACTCTCAACAGAAATTACTTTTCCAAGTTCAAAATATCTGCAGAACTCTGGTTTCCAGGGAAATGTTCTGTTGTTACTCTTTCAAAATTCTAAAGCATGATGCTCTGATGGCATTTCCTGCTTGGCAGGGGGTTGGACTCGATGGCCCTTGTGGTCTCTTCCATCTCTATGATTCTATGATTCTATATGGTTAGAGCAAAGCAAATCACCTTTCATAAAATACAGTGAAAACTATACTTTGAATTATTATTTATAATGAACTCAGGAATGATCTCTGTGTGTGTCAGCACTAAAGTCTGCAAAATAGTATTTTGCTTTTCACTGGTAAACTGCCTTTTCATATTACAGTACTCAAGGTGGCTTATAATCCATAGAAATGAAGTAAAAATGTATTTTATTGAATAGTTTCATAACTTCATTTCTGACACCTCAAAGATGAGTCTGGCTCACAAGGGTTTTCAGGGCCAAATAGCACCTGATGCAAATTGCATCTTTCCCTCCTCCCATTGCTTTGGGGCAATGATTTTCAAAGGGACCACAACAAGGAGGAAAGTGTTGAGCCTCTCCCTGTAATCCTGAGCCCGACTGCCCCTACCCTGCCCAGCAGCTGCTGTTTGCATTTTTTTAAAAGTTCAAGAAACTTAGAGATGCATTTCCACTGGCATCAATGGGAGCTTCTTTATCCCTCAACATCCATTTGACCACCCAAGATACTACATTGCCCATGAAGAAACCCTGTTTGAAAGTAGTAATATTAGGATAGGTAGAGTTGAAATGTTTGTTTACTTTCATACACCCAGTGCCAGCGCCCTTGTGGGTCCCCAGCTGGGGGTGCCCACAGCTGCTGGCAGCAGCACTGATTTCAGGCAAGAGCTCATGAGATCCCATCAGGATCTGCCAGCATCATCACCACTTCATGCCACCACTGCACAACCTAGGTAAGGAATGCTTCAGCAGTGGGGGAGCAGGGCCTCATGTGGCGAAATGGGAACATGCCGTCCCTGCATACATCCATTCCCTTTTGCCTTCTTAACCCTTTTAATAAAATCTCTTAAAATTGGCTGTTGGAGTTGTTTGCAACAATCTCAAAGCGATACTTCCTCACATGCCTAGACTATTAGACTTCATGTTACATGTGTGTATCAGTGGGATGTCACCATGGAAAGCAAGGTGCCCTGCTTCTGCAGGGACAGACAGGAGTGGGCTGGATGATCCCTCATCCCCATAATTAAAATCAGTCACTCACAGCCTTGAGAATTGTCCTTGCCTCAATAATAGAGGAAGGAGGACTGATGGCAGCAAATGTGTTTTGAGAGATTGGTGCTACTCCTCTTCCCTGGCATCCAAGTTGGTGTTCATCACTACATCTTGTAAGAGGGAATTTCATAGTTTAAATATGTGCTGTGTGAAGAAATGCTTGCTTTTGTCTGAATCTTCCAACATTCAAATTTATTGGATGTCCCCTGTTCTAGTATTATTAGAGGGAGAAAAGTCTATTGATCTACTTTCTCCACACCATCAGTAATTTTATAAACCTCTATCAAGTTCCATTTTAGTCACCATTTTTCTAAGCTCAAGACCTCCAAATATTGTAACCTTTTTTTACGGGGAAATTGTTCCCATCACATGATCATTTTGGCTGACCTTTTCAAGACTTGCAATATCCTTTATGAGGTGTGGTGGCTAGACATGTGAAGGCTCAGGGAAAGAAATTGAAAAATTGGGGGAACTTTCCCAGTCTTTCTGTTCTTTTTTTCTGCTCCTTCGCATCTCCAGTTGCAACCAGAATTGAATACAGTATTCAAAGTATGGTTGCACCACAGATCTGTATAATGGCATTATAATTATGGCAGCTTTATTTTCAATCCATTTCTTGATTATCCCTAACATAGAATTTACCATTTTTATAGCTGCGACACTCTGCATTGACATTTTCCTCTGGCTATCCACTACAACTGCAAGATCAAGTGCCAGCAGAAGCAAAAAGAAATAGCAGTAGTGTGGAGGAGCATGTGAGGTTTTGAGTTCCCTGCCTCTATATCCAATACATGCAGTATCACCAGGATAGAGCCATTTCTTTACACAAAGAATAAATTTCACAAGAACTGAAAGTTAAAAGTTACAAGGATAGCTATAGCTATTTCTCAAAATCAAGACATTTATGTTCAGCTCCAGCTCCAAAATCCAAGTTCTATTCAAATGTATAGAAGATAAAAAATTACTGGTGATCAAATATATTTCAGCATTCATTTTCACTGATTGCTAAAAGACCACGTATTATGGTACAGTATATATTTTTTCTGCTTTTAGCCTGGTAGCTTGATTTTCTAAAACGTTTGGTGCCCCCTAGTGGCATTACATACATTAGTTTCTAAAGTTCTGTATGAAATACTAATACAATTAGAGCTAAATAAAATAATTTAAAATAAAGAAAGCCTATTCATAACATACTGAAAGTATACTTTGTTTCTCCTGGAACTTTAAATCATGCTCTTTTTAAGTAGCACTACTTCCTTTGAATTCATCTAGTCCAGGGATGAGCTGTTTTACACTTGTTTGATGCCAAATCCCACAGAGAACACAGCAAGGATGGGGGTGAGCAGCAAGGCTAAGCACCCAAACCACAGATAGCTCAGAGTAAGCAATTCATTCCAACAAGAGTTGGAAGTAGCCTGAGGCCTTTGTATCCAGACTACTTCCTCCAGACTCCACCACCCTGTAGAGAACTCCAGAGCCTTAAGGGCCAATCCTCTTGCATGAAAACGGGCACTCTCCCTGTGTATCAGAGCCTTTCTCCTGGTGCACTCCCTAAACTGCTGGACTGGTGATATATGGTGGGAGATGTCTGGCTTTTCAGGGGAAGGTGCCTGTGCAGGGCTGGGCTCTAGCCCTATAGGTCCCAGTGATCTGGGAGGTTTTTCTGGGGGCTGCTTTCCAACAGCCTCAGATGCAATGGTCTCATTATCTTCAGCAGTCAGCTCTGGCTCTGACCTTGATACGGTTCCCCATCTGGTGCCCCTGCAGCCCGCAATTGTATGTCCAGATCACTAATAAGAGTCAGGCAGGAACTCCAGCTCCAGCTCCGTAAAAATGGACACTGGTGAGTAATTAAGGCAGTTGCGCAAGAGTCACGGTTTCCCCAACTGATCTAGTCCAACACACACACATACAACCCATCTATCACAGTAGCCTATCACAGAATATTAACCAACAACAACATATTACCCTATCACAAAACTGAAATATTTTTGATGAAATATTTGATTCCATTAATTCAGAGGTATAGCAGATTGGTAGTAGCTATCCTGTGACTTGGGAGCCACACACAACTTTTGGGTTGTTCATTTCTCTTCCAGTTCCAAGCAGGTAAATAAAGTGATGTTTCAAGCCAACAATTTATCCTTGTTTTTCCTACACTCCCAGCAACATGCTAGATGTGAAGTGGAGAAAACAGGGGGAAAGGTAACAGTAGTAGCAGAGACTGTAGCACACAAGTGTAGCTAGTGGCTACAAACCAAGCACCATCCTGTAAGAGAAAGAATGAATCATACTGTCTTGGCTCAGGAGCGTTATTATTACTGTATTTTTGCTGTCAAGGAGGGGAAGAGATGTTTATTGGATTTTCTGCTTCAGATTCCCAAATAACTAGCCTGGCTTGGATGCTCTGTTCCTTGAGTTGGTGGGAAGCGGGGGTGGGGTACCATTTGCTACTTTGCTTCAGGCAGTAAAATGTATTTAGCCAGTCCTGCGGAAGAGGATCTTTAACTCTTTGCCCCTGCCATGGTCCTGTGTAGCAACAGCGGGAGTTTTCCTCTCATTATAAACAGGTTTCTTTTGGTGGGAGGGGAGCTCCAATTTTTTATTAAGGCACAAACAATGAGTTAAACGTCCCCTTCCTTATAGTCCCATGCTGGTTTATCACCAGCTGCTGCCCCCAAGTTATTTATTATCTATGCAAGAACTAAAAATGTGAATAACATAAAGTTTAGTTCCACCCTGAGCAATGAACATACAATCTGAATTTACCCTGAGTCTGGCTACCACAACTAAATGTCTATTTCATCTGCTCACAAAGGCCTTGACACCTCGTTGGGAACATCCATTAAAAACATTTCTTTTGTGTTCTGTATAAAAGAAATAGGTTTAAATATCTCACTGCAAATCGCAAATTGATTCAATATTTTATGGTATCATCTTGTTAACAGTCCTGCTATTTTGGAAGCTCAGGGGTGAATGGCAGAACACTACCACCCAGACAGAAGAGGGAGTTATCAGCAGACTTGCTGGAACCCATGATTTGCAGAAATGCACAAAACTTTAGGGGAGAGGGAAAACAAAAAAACATCCCAGTCTGGAATGAGCATGTTCAATGGAATGGGGGGGGGGGCAGAAAAACAACCGGGAAGGGAAATGGAGTGGAACAGCCTAGAAAAAAGCATGGTTAACTGAACAGAAGTACTCCACAGTGCAACTTTTTGTTGCAGGTCCCACTTGTACCTTTTTTGTTGTTGTTGCACTGACCTTTGCCTTCCCTCACCTATTGAACCTACCTTTTATCACCTCTTACTCATTACATGGTGTTTTAAAGTGAACTCTGCAGAGGATGGACAATGTCCTTTGCTCCGCAAATCACCTAGCAATATGTTAAGTATTTATCAGAACTACATTCCACTGATTTCAATGCCATAGTTCTAAGTATGAAGGCTTAGAGTTGCAGCTTAAAGATTTTTATTTCAAACAGAAGGAATATATTGTGTTGATTTTAACACTTTGAACTTTATGTGTGGTGTGGTGTACTGTACTGGAGACCTTCCTTAGAAACACTTTGTATGTATTCCATAATTTTAAAGCTCTCCCTGCACCAAATATCTTGCTGAGACTCACACAACTTTCAGAGCACTGCTGAATACAGAACAAAATTCCCAAAATTAACAAGTGCTGCCCTGTTCAGCCTGCTACTTGCTTATATGTTTCCAGGCAGCCTATTAATTATTCTTCCCCTGGAGCAAAAAACTCATGAGAGTGCTCTGACAACAACAGCAAATACCCACGATAAGGTCATATAAAACCAGTCAAGTTTATATCACTGGTGTTACTGAGGTTTTCCGATATAAAATATATATATATAAATAAAATAGGTTGCTTTTTAACATATCAATGAAGCCTATTTATATTATGGACAGAGTGCAAACTCAAAGCCCATTTTCAGTATCCTTCCAACCCAATCCTTCCAATCCACAAAGTTATTTCTGCAGCTTTACCCTCTAACATTTTTCTAAGGTGGTCAATATTTACATTGGTGGGGAAAAAACCAGAGTATAACTATGTATCTACACGCAGCCAGGTCTATTGCATACAGAGTTCTATTCTGAAACTGTTATGTTGTACCATTACACAGTACAACACAGAATTAATGAGGTAGGGTGGCATACAACGTCCCCTCCATTTCATCCTCACAACAATCTTCTGTGGTGGATTAGGATGAGAGGTGGTAGCTAGCTCATGTAACTCAACATGATTTGTGGCTGATAGGGGATTTGAACCTAGTCTAAACCCGTTACTAACCCCTTTACTGCACTGACTCTAAGTGCGTACATCCAGCCTAAATCAGGAGAGTTGCCACCACATTGGCACCCTTGGAACCGTACAAGTGCACAAAATCAGAAAGCACTCTCCCACCGCAGAGTCTTAGACTTGATAGTAAAACCAAGCGGTTGCTTCTGCCTTACTGCCAGTAACCATCCTCAAATACAGACATATTCTCCTGTGCTCCACAACCAATTAAAATTTCTATAATTTCTACTACTGTTTTTCGTTATGTATACATTCTGTCCCCTTTTTTATCCTGGTTATGCATACATTCTGATCCCCACCTTTTAGTCAAGGACTGAAGTTGGACATACTGCATTGCCATATGGAAACAGTGACCAATGTTATACTTACTACAAAAATGGAAGAGTATATTAGACCAGAGTTTTGAGGATGAACAAAATAAAAATTCCAAAATACAATACAAATTAAATGTCTTATATTAATAACAGTGTCAAAATTATTTTTGCATAACAAAAAGAAATTGTAAACAAATACAAAAATCTCTATATAAGAAATATGTAACTGTGCGGTATAAGATAATCAACAGATAAAGTACAGCGAGACTAACTGGAAGTCATTTTTAATTTCTTGTTTTACAAGTTTTACAATCGTTCACATCACTGGGAGTACAAAGGATGTTAGTTATAAGAATTGTGTTGTTTCATATATTGCTACTGTCTGTTTGTCAATTTATAGTTTGTTTATTTGATTGTATGTTGGTTTGTTTGCTTTCCTGGCATAAATGTATCTATTTTAAAGCAATAAAGATATACACATTTCAACATTCAAAAAAACAAAAAATAAATACAGTCATACCTCGGGTTACAGATGCTTCAGGTTGTGTTTCTTGGTTGTAGACTGCCGAAACCTAGAAGTACCTGAACAGGTTACTTCCGGGTTTTGGCGGTTGCACATGCACAGAAGTGCCGAGTCGCAACCCGCGCGTGTGAAAACGCACCGCTGCGGGTTGCGGACGCTGCTGGTTGCGAACGTGCATCCCGCACAGATCACGTTCGCAACCCGAGCGTCCACTGTACAAAAATCTTAACCTGCGGGCTTTATTCAGACAAAGTATCTATAAAATGAAATTAAAGAATGCAATCCAGTAGATTTACTAAAATAGAATGAATCAAGACATCCTTTAGAACACCTGAACACCACAAGCCACCTGAACACCACAAGCCACAAGCCACCACAAGCCAACTGAACTTTTTCTAGTTCCTTTTTCTTTTCTTTTTTGTAATTAGAGGTAACAGTACAGTCCAGAGTGTAGTTTGAAAGCAGCTGGCACTTATAAGATGTCCTGACCTCCTGTGGAGGAAGAACAGAGTGATACAAACCAAATAAATACATATAGGTGGCATATTGTATGCCACCAAGGTCAGTGTCATGATGGCATGCTCCCAACTATGCTTCAGATTTAATGGAACAGCACTAAACTAGAGATGCAGAAAGTTCTCATATTCAAACCCCACATCCCTAGTTTAAAAACATTAAAGTTCTGTATGTATTGCTTTTCTCATCATTGTAATGTTGCAGTGTTCAGTAAAAAAGTATCTCTTGATAGCAGCATTCCATGCAACTAATAATGGCGCATGAATCCTAATCCTTGCTGAGTCAGACAAGCCCAATAATCAGCTACTGAAACTGTCAGTTAAAGGCAACATAGTGTTATACAATGCAAAACACCAGCAATTCACATTCCCAAGCCTTGAAAATTCAAGGACTGAAGCGGGGAACAATTTACTGCCATATGGAAATTTTAATGAACCCGAGCATCATATAATACAGTATAATGCAGTATAATACAGACCCCACAATTTTCCTATAAAGCAATTCCCCCACCCCTGAAAAAAATGTGCCGTGCAATAATAACTAAAGAAAAATAATGAAACATATATAAATAGCCTTCCAACTTAGAAGTGTCCTAACTTCTGTGATGAGAGTAAATAATTAAAAGCTTTTGCTATTAAAACTACAGGCAGCGACAATTTTGCATGAGTTTCGTTACTGACAGCCCCACCCCCACCCCACATTTTTTCATTAAATTTTTTCACATTCCATTCAATTTACTCATATAATCATAATCATCTACTTCCCTCCCCCCACCCTTTCTATGGCTCTTTCTATGACCCATTACAAGTGCATATTCTGGTTATTCCATATGTTTTATTCTCCTTCCTCTTCATTATATCTTTATATACTTTAAACCGCTGAATTTACTCCAGCCCTGCTGACATTTTAATCTGTTTAACATGATTCTTCAGCTATTCTGCAAACATTTTCTACCCATCCAGCCCTCTTCCTGGTCTAAAAAAACCCGCACATTGGCGGTCAAACATCAATTTTATGTGCACAAAATGGTTGCTGCCTGTACTTTGGAAGAGCCTCAGTAAGTAACAGAAAACAAATCCTACCTGGAAGTGGGAGTTCATGGTTTGCCTGGAGAGTGGGGGAAAGTGCATGAGAAATCCTGGTTATGTCCTATGTTGGCCTATGGGAAGCACATGCTTGCAAGACAACGAAGGAAATTCCTCCTATTCAGTCATTTGTAGGATGCAGAAAGGAGGCTCAGTGTGGCTTTATGCTTGCCCATGTACAAGCCTAGATGTGGAAAAATAAGGTTTTTTCTATTACGTTGGTTTATGTGATTGGAATTTTCCCCAGATCCCACTCCTAGTCTTGATGGTCTGAATTTCTATCTTCTTTGTCACAATTTCTGATTTTTTTGTATTCAATTTATATCATAACTGGTGATTTAGCTTTAGGCAGGGACTAGACAGAACAAGCAGTCAGGATGCACAACAACTCCCTGAGTACTTGAAGGTTAGGCAGCCTCAGAGCCTTTAGACTACAAAAACGTTCTGCAGCTACCACTATACACATATATTGTAAACAATTAAGAACTGCATACAATGGTACCTTGGGTTAAGTACTTAATTCGTTCCGGAGGTCCATTCTTAACCTGAAACTGTTCTTAACCTGAAGCACCACTTTAGCTAATGGGGACTCCTGCTGCTGCCGCGCCTCTGGAGCACGATTTCTGTTCTCATCCTGAAGCAAAGTTCTTAACCCGAGGTACTATTTCTGGGTTAGCGGAGTCTGTAACCTGAAGCATATGTAACCTGAAGCCTATGTAACCCGAGGTACCACTGTACTCATGTTTGGGCTAAAGGTGGGTCCCAATTCTGGGCAGATCCATTGTGTCCCCATGCTGTTTAGCAGCTATATGAAACCACTAAGAAGTCACCTAGGAAATTTGGAGTAAAGTGTCATCTACACTTGGTTCCACACCTGGCCATCACACCTTGGGTTGCACTTAGTGTCTTGAGCCTAAGGTTGTGTTGGTCTGCTACCTACCTGTAACTTGAACTAAGGTTGTGATCAGTAATTTAGGGATGGTGGCAAATAGAGTGAAACTTAAATGGGTAAGAGATGTGTTTATGATTGGGGAATCACCTGATCTAGGAGTAGGTTACAGCCTGTTTGGGTTCATAGATTGAAGGTAGCCTTGGCGCTAATGCTGTCTGTGAATATTCAACTGACAGGGGCATCGTGTCTTTTCCCAGTTTAGGTCTGTGATGATAGCTGAAACTTTTCTTGGTTAACAATGATATGCGCATTTTCACTCACATTCTAATAACATCCAATTCAGACTATTTCAATGTGCTCTGTGGGGGACTGCCTTTGAAAAGCATTCACAAGCTAAACTAGTTCTGAATGCAGCACCAAGAATATTAACAGAAGCTTACTACTTCAAGCATACCACGACTGCGTTGTGTCAGTTTCATTGGCTCCTAGTGGGTTTTCCAGCCCAATCCAAGTGCTGGTTTTGATCTTTACAGCTCTAAAGGAGCTGCAGTCTCCTAATGGGCTGTCTCGTCCCACATCTATCTTTTCATCTTGAGCATATTTCCCCCATCATCTGAAGTGTAGCCAGTAGCCATGAAAGTCAGGGCATTTTTTGTAGCAGAATGCCCCACTACTCACAGTGGTGGCTGGTGCCTTTTGGGTAAGGAGGATGGAAAGCACAGAGACCAGTGGAAGGTGGGGCCAGATGCCATGAAAGGCACAGCCAACTAATTCTAGTTTTGTCTCTGTCTATCCTTCTCACTAGGGGACGCGGGTGGCGCTGTGGGTTAAACCACAGAGCCTAGGACTTGCCGATCAGAAGGTTGGCGGTTCGAATCCCCGCGACGGGGTAAGCTCCCGTTGCTCGGTCTGTGCTCCTGCCAACCTAGCAGTTTGAAAGCACGTCAAAGTGCAAGTAGATAAATAGGTACCGCTCCAGCGGGAAGGTAAACGGCGTTTTCGTGTGCTGCTCTGCTTCGCCAGAAGCGGCTTAGTCATGCTGGCCACATGACCCAGAAGCTGGCTCCCTCGACCAATAAAGCGAGATGAGCGCCGCAACCCCAGAGTTGGCCACGAATGGACCTAATGGTCAGGGGTCCCTTTACCTTTACCTATCCTTCTCACTACTGAGTTCCAGAAAGGCAACCTGAGACAAGGAGAAGCAAACTATCAGACAGGGTGACCCAGGAAGATGGTTATAAGTAAGAAGGCAGCTGGGGGGGGGACTGAGGTTATAGGACCAACCTAATAGATTATCCTCCCTCAGTAAAGGTTTTGCTGTTTTGGAGATTAAAATTGTTTGTTTTTAAACATAATTTTAAAAATTGTAGCTTAATAACACGTATAACATACCATAACTCCAGTAACTAGTTAAATAAATCATTTCTGTCCTAATTTTTTGTAAAGCAACGTGAAACTGTAAGCATATTGATTTAAATAGCTATTTGAATGTAACGCTGCAAATATTAATAATAATAATAGTTGCACACCAATCCTGCGAGTGTTTACTGTCGAGGGAATGCTACTGTGCTCAGTGGGACTGCGCAACTCTGAATTTCAGCCAAATAACCCAATCCTAAATTTACCCGTAAGTAAATTGAACTATGTTGTGGAGGATTGGGGGGGGGGGGGTACGTGTGTGCCATTCCCTAGTCAGGGTCGCAGCTCACGTTGGTGAGGTGTTGTTTTTGTTCTTCTACCCGCCTAATTTGGGTCTCTCGGCACTTTTCCTGAAGTAAATATCTCCTCACTTTCCCGCCTTCTTCCCTCTCTCGCGCGCGCTCTCTTTCCCTCAAGCTTTTCGAATGCAGCGGCTTCTCCCAAGGCAAACGCCAGAGGGCAGGCGGGGGCCACGGGAAGCACAACCCCCAAACGGCAGCCCGCCCCCTCCCTCTTCGCCCCCGGCCCAATCGATGGGGGCGGCAGCTCTGCGCTCGGCTCCCCAGCCCTTGCCTCTCGGCTCTGGATTAGCAAAACTGGCGACGTGGGACAATCCCCCGGGCCCGGCCCCTTCTACACACACACACACACACACACACACACAAAAAAAAACACGCGGGCGCGCGCACTCCTCTCCCTCCCTCCCTCCCTCCCTCTGCCTTTCTCGCGCACACCCCTCCGCCCAGCCAGCCGACTCGGACGAGGTGAAGCGGGGACTCCAGCTGCTGGCGATACCAGTGACGGGGCTGCCTCGTCCCTCCTTCAGTCGCTGAGGGAGGGCAGCAGCCGACACGGCCGGCGAAAGAAAGGGAGGCGCTCCCGCCGCGTCCCAGAGAGAGAGAGAGAGAGAGAGAGGCAGAGGAGAACTCGCAGGGGCGAATCGTGAGGAGAATAAAAGGGTCCCGGCGGGCGAGGCGCAGGAGACGCTGCTGCCTCCAGGCGAAGGGAGCAGCGCCGCCAGCCGAGTGGGCGGGCAGGACCTGCGGGCCGGGCGGCTGGGGGGGGTGAGCTGCGTTTGGTTGGCGGCGCTGTGGGGCGGCCGGCCCGCGTCCCCCATCCCCGGCTGGGCGGCGGCGGCGGCGGCGGCGGGACCATGGCGTTGCTGCGGGCCCGCGCGCTGTACGACTTCAAGTCGGAGAACCCGGGCGAGATCTCCCTGCGGGAGCACGAGGTGCTGAGCCTGTGCAGCGACCAAGAGATCGAGGGCTGGTTCGAGGGGGTCAACAGCCGCGGAGACCGGGGCCTCTTCCCGGCCTCCTACGTGCAGGTCATCCGAGCGCCCGTGGCCGAGCCTCCCGCGCCTCTGCCCGTCCCGGCTCCGGCCCGCTACGCCAATGTCCCCGGCGGAGGCTTCGAGCCCCTGGCGGCTGTGGTGGCGGCGGCGACGTCGCCCGCCACAGCCTTCAGCAACCCTCCGCCGGCCCAGCAGCAGCAGCACCATCACCACCAGCAGCTCCCTCCGCCGGCAGAGCCCTTCCAGCTGCTGCCTCCTCCACCGGCCACGTCGGGCTTCTCTTCCTTTCAAGCGGTGCCTCCCTCCTACGGAGGGTCCTCCTATCAGACCAGCCAAGGCAGCGACGACGACTGGGACGACGACTGGGACGACAGCTCGACGGTGGCGGACGAGCCGGGCGTCCTGGGCAGCTCGTACCCGGACTACGAAAATGCGGGGATAGGGGTCGGAGGCCCCGGTGGCTCCTCTGGCAGGTACCGCCTCTCCACCCGCTCCGACCTGTCGCTGAGCTCCCGGGGCAGCCAGCCTGGTGCTCACCTGCACCACCCGGCCGCCGGTGGGGCCAAGAGCTCGGCCACGGTGAGCCGCAACTTGAACCGCTTCTCCACTTTTGTGAAATCCGGTGGTGAGGCCTTCGTGCTTGGAGAGGCGTCGGGTTTTGTGAAGGATGGAGACAAGCTGTGTGTGGTGCTGGGCACCTACGGGCCCGAGTGGCAGGAGAACCCTTACCCTTTCCAGTGCTCCATCGAAGACCCCACCAAGCAGACCAAATTCAAGGGCATGAAGAGCTACATCGCCTACAAGCTGGTGCCGAGCCACACTGGGCAGCAGGTGCACCGGCGCTACAAGCACTTTGACTGGCTCTACGGGCGCCTGGTGGAGAAGTTTCCGGTCATCTCGGTGCCGCATCTGCCGGAGAAGCAGGCCACGGGGCGCTTTGAGGAGGACTTCATCTCCAAACGCCGCAAAGGCCTGGCCTGGTGGATGGACCATATGTGTAGCCATCCGGTGCTCGCGCAGTGTGATGCCTTCCAGCATTTCCTCACCTGCCCGAGCACCGATGAGAAGGCCTGGAAGCAGGGCAAGCGGAAGGCTGAGAAGGACGAGATGGTGGGCGCTAACTTCTTCCTCACAATTAGCGTGCCTGCTGGTGGTCCTGCTGCTCTGGACCTGCAAGAGGTGGAAAGTAAAGTCGATGGCTTCAAGAGCTTCACCAAGAAGATGGATGACAGCACCATTCAGCTGAACCAGACAGTCAATGAGTTTGCTCGCAAGCAGGTTACTGGCTTCAAGAAGGAGTACCAGAAAGTGGGGCATTCCTTCAAGGGCCTCAGCCAAGCATTTGAGATGGACCAGCAGGCTTTTTCAGTTGGCCTCAATCAAGCCATTGCCTTCACTGGGGAAGCTTATGATGCTATTGGTGAACTCTTTGCGGAGCAACCCAGACAGGACCTCGATCCAGTGATGGATTTGTTAGCTCTGTATCAAGGACATCTGGCCAATTTCCCAGACATAATCCATGTCCAGAAAGGTAATGTAGTTTTAACTATATCAGCTTACCTCTATCACCCAATTAAATTTGTATAATAGAAGTTAGACTTCTGAGTTATTGTAGTAAAATGTTCCAGAGGAGTATAGTGTCCGTGTTTGTTGCATCAAAACTAATCAATCCTGTAGCACCTCAAAGACGAATAATGAATGGCCACTGTGCTAATCTTGTACAGTATACACTTGACTTTTGTATGGAAATGTTCTGCCACCAGGATTACATTGCCTTTTGCCCCCCAATGTTTGCCTTTTTCTCCCCTTTGTACCAATATGCATATATAATGGACCAAGTTATTGAAGATAACCTCATGTCAAATTTGGTTCTAGATTTGATTTTAGGCCACAGTCCTTTGCACACCAACTGGGCATAAACTTCACTGGTTGCAGTACTTCTGAGTAAGCATTATAGGATTGGGCTATAAAGTTATTAAAGACTATGGCAGCATAAAATTGTTAGTCTTTAAGGTGGCACAATATGCTTATTTTTGGTAAAACACTGGAGACAATTCTGCCTCAGAAGTTAGCCTCTTCTGATAGGATTTATGGACTCAAGTTATTAAGGAAGTGCTGAATTTAAGGATGCTTGTTTTGAACCCTTAGTGGTATGTTATTACCCTACCCTGCTCCCCCAAGCAGGAAACTATACTTGCCTATCATACTCAGGATTTGTGTTTGTTTGTAAAACAGGAGTGTAGTGAAGTACTGAGCAGTATTTTAAAAGAGTATACTTGTTTAATTGTGTCAGAGAGACCATTGCTTACTGTGTACCTTGTGAGTAGCTTCAGGGTTTTTTAACAAGGCGAAGTCAGCCACAGAACACTTTAATTAATTTCAAGCCACATATGAGTTGTTTGGATCATTAATTAAACGAACATTAATGTATCACAAAGGAGCTTTTTAGAAAAACAAATACACTCTCTGCTCTGTCTGGATTTAAGGTTCACATTAGGAATGGGGAGCCTGTGACCTTCCAAACATTGCCCAACTGCAACTTGCACCACTCCTAACCATTGGCCCTGCTGAGTACAGCTGATGCGAATTGGGAGTTGAACAACAAGCTGCAGGGCTGCAGGTTCTCAGTCCCTGTAAGATTTGGATGCTTGGGCTTTGTTCCCATAACCACTTTGTAAGATTTGGTCATAGATGTACAGCTATCTAGTACATAAGTAGTTAACATTTCCAGGGTGGATTTTCTTCAGAGGCATGTAGGATTCTCTTTGTTTCCTTGCACCTGGTTTTCTACTGATCTAATGTTTCTCTATTTTAGATTTTAGGCCAGTTTACATAAATGAAACCTAATACAATACAATCTAATACAATTCAGAGCAATGTGATGAGGTTTGACTTCCTCTGTACAGATACAGCTGTGAAGTTAGTACCCATTCTTGACAGTGTGTTCATCACCTTGGTGTCTAATTTCTCTGTGCAGCTCTAATCAGTTAATGTGTTCCACATATCAAGGGCCAAGGATAAAAATGTCAACCTTTGTGGTTATCACTCCAGTCAGGACTATTTTCATCCAGATAGAAAAACTTAATATAACAAAACACAGTGAAAAGAGAGGTGGGAATTTTCACATGACATTCAAATCTGTTGAGGTAGGTCTTCCAGGAATATACAATTATTCTTGAAATCAACTGTAACTTGAGTATTACATGCTAGGAGCCTATAAATACATTGCTAATAAACCTTTTCAGCATTTGATGTTAGTGTATTGATAAATGCTCTCATGGTTGCATTTATATATTAATGCCAAATACATTGTAATCAATGCTGTTGACCTTAATAGAGGTTGACTTTTTTTGTCAATGGATTATAGTATGAGGTTTTCCAATTGTGTAAATGATGGATGATAAATTGTGACTTCTAAAAGATAATGACACTCTGAGAATACTATTAACCTACGTTTCACATTTGAACACTAATTTCTCACAGTAGTTGCAGCAAAATGCAAGTTGGACCATTAACATGCAAGTGCTTCATGATTCCTAATGAGTCTTAATCTTTATATAGACAACTTTTCAAAAATTGCCATTTGAAGGAATACCTGCTTCCATCAGGTTATAGGCTATGTATTGCATTACAGTGCCATTCTTCAAACTCATTTGAAATGCTGTCTGCACCTTCAGGGACAATGTGATTACTGTGTGCCTTTACAATTGTGCTACAAGAAAGGACTTGGTGGATGCTATTCATTCACACTATCATCATAATTCAGAAAACATTTAAAATATGAAAACATACTAACATTTTCACTGTCATTTAAGTGCTTTTGCTTGGGGCGGTATTTGTATCTGGATTATTGATTTAAATGCAAGTTATTTTACATGGATAGGGCTGAGGGTTTGTCTTATGAAGGAAAAAGCAATAATGGATACCTGCCAGCTCTTGAAAAGATTGGCTTGTAAGTCAGCCCATTTGAGTAGAATTAATGTGTGCCATGGATTCGTGTTGGCAGGCACTAAGTCAGTTAAAAATGGAAGTAGTTGTAGTGCAGATATTATCAAGCTGTTACTTGGCCACCTTACATGTATTACTTGTGTGCCTAAATACTGTAAATCAGCCTAGATGTAAACCCACTGCAGAGTTTTCTGCTGACATTATCTCAAGATGCAGTACCTTAGATTATGCCAGCATAACCTGTGCCCCTTCAAACTAAGCACAACCTACTGGCCATGTTTCGTGACCTGCCAGGTGTTTGACAAGGCCCTACTTGATTCCCAACCAACAGGAGGTTAACTGAGATCTTGCTAGGCTAGTATACATGACTGGCGACCTACATTTGGCTTGCTGAGTCACAGATGATGCATGTCTGACCCACTTCCTCAATAATTTGTCTGCATTTTACAGTGTTTCACTCAAATCCTTACATAGCATGCTACAGCTTAAACAATTTCTCAAAAATATTTGTTTCATTTGCTAAGTATATAAGCCATATGCTGTTTATCAAAATGGAGTGTATATAGTAGATAATGCTCTGGAGTTGGAGATGAGAGGCTGAGAGTCTCTGCTCAGATTTGAGTTTACTTATTGACTTTGAGTAACTCCCATTATCTCTCTGCCTTGCAGGGTTGTTGTGAGGATAAAATGGATTAAACCTATATACACTGCCCTGTGCCCTTCTAAAAGAAGGGTAGTGTGTAAATATAAAATAAATACAACCTGTAATAAAATCAGTAGAGCCTTTCATGACCACATAATTACTATTATTAGCAATAGTACTTATGTTGGGCAGAACTCAGTAAGCTCCTTGGTATTCCTGGGAGCAGTGAAACAAGTAGGAAGATGGCTAGAGTGCAAATGGTAGAAGACTTGAAGTGAATCTACAGTGTTAGAGCTCATTATTAAGTCTACTCAGTGTCTGTGATGACAGCAAACAAGCTGTTATTTTCTAACACTGTTATATATCCTCACATTACTGTCCGTTGGAGTTTTTTGGGATGGTGTGGGGCATTCTGCCCATCTGACGATACTAAACTCTTGGAGGTCCACTGTGATGTGTTTGCAAATTTAGCACAACCTAAAAAAACAAATCAAGGATAAAATTGCTGGCATCTACCATGGCTAGGACATCACAATTGAATTGAGCCAGTCAGTCAGTCACCACATAGGGGAGCAGTGTTCACCCTGTGCTATATGTGGTCCCATGTCTCCTGCAAGGACAGGTTTGTCACTTACAGGTGCTGCTTGATCCAGATTTGTCATTAGAAGTGCAAGTTGCTTTTAAGTTTTACCAACTTAGGCTGGTATGCCAGCTGCAACCCTCTTTGTCCAGAGATAGCCTGGCCTCAGTTATCCATGCTCTAGTGACCTCCAAGTTGCACTACTCTAATGCGCTACTCATATGTGGAGCTGCCTTTGAAGACAATACAGAACCTGCACTTAGTACAGGCAACCGGGGTAGAGTTCCTGGCCCTTGCGCATGTCTGCAGAGCATGTATAAGCCCCCCCCCAGTTATGTCCCACTCCCGTTACGCCATTTTCCAAGTCCAAAATGACCCACTCATCAGTGGTCGCGTGCCAATTGAACACGTGCAACATGGTTGCTGCCTGTACAAAAGTGGCTGGTAGCTCACTAACGGTTTGGGCATTATGAGCATTTTAGGCCAGTGCTACGCCAGCTATACTCCAGTCTATTTCTAGTGCAATTCAAAGTAATGTACAAGTTTTGACCTGTGAAACCTTTTACACTTAGGAGCAGGGTTGAAGGATCACCCTTCTCCATATGTATCTGTGCATTAAGATGCTGTTGTGAGCATCTCTGTCCATAGTTTAGGGGATATGACAGCTAGACCGTTTTTTTGTGCAAGTTGTGAGGGTTAAAGGAAATGACACCAAGTGTCCAGGAGCTTCATTTACAACCCTCACTTATGTCTGCAATAGATGTGACTGGTCACAGGGTATATCAGTATAGCTAGTTAAGCAAGTAAAAAGCTTTAAATGAATTTTTAAATGCCAGCTGGGTGAAAGTGTTTATGTGGTTTCTGAAAATGGAGTATGGTAATAATTTATTTAAAGTTAGCATATTTCATCAAATCATTGATAAAATTTTGTATAGACTTGAGAAGCAAGCCATGCTTGCTCACATACACTACAGCACAATAGGAGGCATCTCAAAGGTTAATAGATAATGTGCTACTTTTTCTTCCAGTTATCCTGGTAGCCCATTCTTATAGATACAAACTCCATTAAAGACTAAAGTTGATTTAAAGCCCATGCTTAGCACTGTAATGTAGTTTAGACCAATGAAACATTCTCTCAGGGTTTTAGCTTGCCAAAAGTGATGCATTGCCTGTGTGAAAATATTTCTGAGAACTTCCTTTTCATTCCACTCCCCACTCCACCCCACCCCTGCAATGTTATTAATGGAAGTGAGCAGCCTTCCTTATACCCACACAGCAAGGATGAATTCCCATCCGCAGTGCCACATGTGTGGACCCTCCTACTCTTCTCTTTACCAACTAGGGGAGGGTGGGGAGTGGAAGATGTAGCAGGCAGAAGGCACACAAATATGGCTCTCATTGATTTTGTGCCATAGCTCCTGTTCTCTGACATAAGCACAGGGGTCATTGACAAGCATATATCATGGCTGGCTAGAAAGCTAAACTAAAATTTACAAACTTTTGAGAATGATGCATTGGTCCTTTTGTGTGTAGTGAAAAAGCTGAAAAAAATACTGTTCTAACATTTCACAAGAAAGTATCCATTAACATTTGATGTATTGGGGTGAAACACTTTCCCAAAGTCTGGTAAGCTTCTCAACTGCACAATACTATGCATGTGTACTCAGAAGTAAGTTAAGTGAAGTTACTCTCATGGTAAATACTGGATTGTCCCCTAAGTTACTCATAATGAACCGCCCTGAGACCCCCAGGTGTAGGGAGGTATATAAATTCAATAAATAATAATAATAATAATAATAATAATAATAATAATAATAATAATAATAAATTATTTATTTAGAGCATTTATGCCTCGCTCTTGAGCCAAAAAGGCTTCCAGAGCAGCTCACATATGGTCAATTAGAGCAGACATGAACTCCTGAAATGTTCATTTTTGTGAGTTTTTATTATGTACCAAAATAATTTGCATTGAGGGAAATTGTTAGATTTTTCACCTTGTAAGTCAATTGCAGTAGTTTGAACATTGAAAAACATGGAAATCTAAACATGATGAGTACCTTGATAATGATTTCAATCAATTTGCACTAAGCACTGCTAACTTCAACTGGTGTTTGGTTTCAAACTGGCTCTCTAGGGATTTAGGCAGAAATTTTTCCCAGCTCTGCTTTGCCAACTAGAGAGGCTGTAAATTCAGTTTGCACCACCACACATGGAAAGCATAAAAGCACAAAAGGATTAACAGGTTGCCCATCACAATCCACTGGGGTGAAACAAGCTGCAAGTCCAGTTGAATAAGTACATTTCTGCTACTGGGCCTACGAAAGCCTTGTGTGTCAATTTTGAAATAGCTGAAGTTCCTAATGATTGTTTCCCACAGGCATTGTTTCTTTCTACGTAACTACAAGTCAGGTTCCTTAAGCATTTGTACCTATTCTTGCCTAGAGTGTAGTTTTGTAAGTAGTGGACTAGGATGTGTGATGGTATTGCAGTGAAGGAAAGGGGTTTCTTCATAAGTGGTAACATGAAAGTGTTTCCTTATTTCAGCCAGAAACCACCACCTACAACTTTATTGGGAAATACATTTACAGTTCCTAGTGCATGTCTGTTTAAAAAAACAACAACCTGTCAGCCAAATTCTTAACTGTCTGTTACTAAAGCTGGAACATATGTTGAAGCAACTGATAATTTAAAAAGTTCAACCAGTGTGACATTTTGCCAGAGTTGAAAGATAATGAATTTCATGGATCAGGTTTCAGCACAAAAGTGGAAACCTCTGATCTGAATTTTCATCCACAGAACCTGACTGCAAACTCGAGTTTTGTTTGATGTAAGGCTGTTGTTCTACATCTGCCTTCAGATTTATGCAGATAATGTGTCCCACACTAATTTCAATCATCAGGAGGCAAAACAAACTACAAAAGCACTTATACTGAATGGCTTTCTTTAAGGAGCAAGTAATCTGGCCCCTACTTTGTAACATCAAAGACCATTATTTTCTTTGCAGCCTGAAAGCTCAGGTTGGTGGCCAGTATCTAGAGGAGTGAGCACACACAGAAACTGATGTCATAACTGCACTGTAAAAGCTCAGAAAGCAATTGGGGATTGCACAAGAGCAGTTTAAAAGGGATCTTGGGGCAAGGGTGGGGATACTGTATACAGGCACACCAGTGACAATGCCCTTTGGGGGATTTGGTACTGGGGGAGGTAAAGAAAAACTCCCACTGGTGTGTGTACACCATTGGTCAAATTATTCTCAAACCAGACTACATTCTTTAATAAATACAGAATATGCACACTGATCTTTGAACTCTCATGGGTTTTAAGGAGTACTTTCTGAATTCTGTGATGAAAGAGTTTTGAAGTAGAAGTGCTACAATAATAGCAACTTGGTGGATACCCCAAATAGCTGCACCCTCCACTGATTTTAGCTTTCCATTCTCAAGCTTGTACATTTAAAAACTTGCATTGACAGGATAAAAAAATTAGGATGGTGGTTGTTCCAAAAGTTAAAATAGAATCACAGGGGTTTTTTAACTAGCTCCCTTACACTGCTGCATATGCCCATGGCAGTCTAAACTGTCCACTATAGTAGTATTTGCAATGTGTCACTCTGGGTTTTTTATATTTTAAAATTTGCTGAATAAGAAAGAAGGGTATTTGTGTTTTAAAGGGGGGGAAATAAAAATCTCTAAGAAAAAATAACACTGTAGCAAATAGAGGTTGATAACTATTCTGTGACTTTTCACTTCCATTTCAACTTCTATGAATGAGTGACTCTAAAAATGCTGTAAAGTTAGGATGATAAAGTACATTGTATGAGTAGATTCAGCATGACTTAACCCTCCTCTCTTCCCAGCTGCTCCCATCCCCACCTATATCCCTTCTACAGGGTCCCCCAAACCTAGATCACATAGTGGGTGGGGAAGGGGAACTCCAGTTGTGCAAGCAAATCTGCTTCGCAAGTGGTCCGGCATAGTTGGGTGTCACCCATTGTCATTAATGAAATCCTTTTGAAACTTCCCAATTCCCATTCCTTAAAAAAAAAAAAGGATGGATGGATGGAAGGAAGGAAGGAAGGAAGGAAGGAAGGAAGGAAAAAGCTAATGTTGAGTTGCAACTTCATTTTTATAAGCCTACTTGTTTTGAGTTAAGGTAACCATCTTGCCACAAAACCTGTATGAGTCATAGTGTTCTGTAAGTTGGCATGGATAGTCTCAGTGAACACAATAGGACTATTGCTCTTTATGATTCAGCTGGCTAGGATACTGCAGAAGCACCAGAATTTTCTATTCAATAATACTAAGTGCAGCATCTGAATTGTTGTGAGGGTGAATGGGCATTCCCCAGCCTGGTGCCTTCTAGATGTTGTTGGATTCTAACCTCCATCAGCACCAGCTGGAATGTCAAATTGTCACAGATGACAAAAGTTGTACTCCCAACAACTAGAGGGGACCAGGTTGGGGAAGGCTGTGGTAGACCATTAGAGACTGTCACTTTTAGCATATTTTTTTCACAGTGTAGTGGCTAACTGAAGTGTGATTTCAAAGTGATTTGGTCTTTGATCTTAACCCCTTTAATGTTAAGTAAATGAAAATTTGACTTCACAGTTTTGATTCCATTTCCAATTGTGTTAACTGTATTTCTGCATTAAGTAAAGTGTGTGATTTGTATAGCAGTATTCAATGTTTTTAATCTAGAGCCATAAATGTTCTTCCTTTGGTTTAAAGGAATGTTTAAAGATTCTAAATGAAGGTGGCTAATTTTGCCTGCTTTGACCTAGGATTTTAAAGTTTGTCATATAAAATTGCTGCACAGCAGGGAAGAGGAACCTGTGGCTTTCCAGATGTTGCTGGACTACAGCTCCCATCATCCTTGATCCTTAGCCATGCCTACTAGGGCAAATGGGAGATGAAATCCAACATTTGGAGGGGCACAGGTTGCCTAACACTGTTTGGTCCAAATCATAACTTGTTGTATCTATTCCACTATATAGATTAGAGATTCTTACTCGTGGGGGTTCTCCGTCAAATAATTATTGTTTTAAATTTTTTAATAAGTAAGTATTCATAACTTGAGGTAAGATTAGTACATATCTTCAACTGGTGTGCCTACACATGCACCTGCATTTTGCTTTTACATAGTTTGATTTAGAATTCAGGAAGAGAAGCTCTTTACTATATATTTTTTAACATTCAGTGACTTCCATGCCTGATGGAGAACAAACAGAATTGCACAGAGTCCTCTTCAAATTGTTCCTTGAGGCAGGTGTCCTACTCTGTAATCCATTAAGAGTCCTGCAGCTTGTGATTTGCATCTAGTGATGTTAAAATCAGATATATGAAACAGATCATTTTGGGGCCAGAACATATACTTGTTTCTACTCTTGACTGCCATAAGAAAGTTTTTGCTGGGATTGGTAGAGAGTTTATAGTACACAGAAGTAGTACTCTCCAGCCTGTAAGTGCTGGTAACCAGGTTATGTCACCTCAACCAGCCTACAGGAAATATACTAACATTCTTGATTTATGTATTTTTAAAATGTAGCAATTTTATTTGCAAGTTCAAAAGCTTATTTAATGATTCTGTTAGTTCCTCCTTCATATCCACTGTCAGTTGACATGGCACTGCTACAGTATATTTATTAGGACTTTTGTTTTTATGTTTCTAATGAAAAGCCAGCCAAAACATTTTTAGCTCCTACAGCAATACAGCCAAGCCTTATCCAGGTCTGAAAACTATTAGAAGTATTATTTACAGGATCAAGTAAGCCAGAAAACAAGAAAAGATGTTAGTTTTTATTTATTTAAAAAGAGAACTGCTGTTAAGAATAATACATCTTGAAATACTTAAAACAGAACATTGCTTGCAACAGCCAAGGGGAAACGGGAATGTCATGAGGCCAAGAGAAGGCATTTTTAGCCAATTGCATCATTTCTTCTTGTGCATGTAGAAGCTTCATTGTAGCCTATGCTGCTCTACTATGATCATATAGCTGAGTCTTGGCTGTGTATATATCATGTAGCCTCACTTTTTGCAAGCAGGTGGTCCACGATCCATGATGGAATGCTATTGCAGGCTTAAGTTAGTTGGTAGAGTTCTGAAAAAATCCTCATTGTTTCAGTTGGTAAGTTTTATTCATTTTGTGTGCCAGTGCAGGGTACGTATGGCCATAAGCTTGCATTGTTTATCCTAGCTGAAGTATTCTCTCATTACTTCTACATATTGTGCATAAACAATTGGAAAGGCATGTCTACTACTTAAAATGAAAAAGGTTCAAAACAAACAAGGCTTACAACCAGATGTTGTATGTACGTCAAACTTAGCCTAAATCTGTTTTACTAGTTAAACAAACATTTTTATTCAGGGAGATGGCTCACCTTTTGTGTTAATCGGATTTTGAAGTTCTGGTCCACAATTGTTTTGAAAATGTGCAACTAAAGCAGTCAAGTGACTTGAAATTATACATCTCTCAGTAATGTCTCGCTAAAGATCCTGTGAGTTCTCTGTGACTCAGTGTGACTCAGAAGTGGTAATGGAAAATATGCAAGTGATATCTAACCCATTCATCCATTGTCTGTTTGCTTTTTTTGAATATACCTTGCAGATTTAGGACTCTTCTTTGTTTGCCAGACCTAGCCAGTTCATTATTTCATTTGTTCATTCATTCATTTGTTATATTTATGTTTTGGTCCTATCATTCCAGTAAGGCAGTAGTTTTCAGACTGTTCTGGTACCTCAGGACCCTGGGGTTCCTTCTAAGTTTAGGCTTCTCAGTGAGAAAATCAAGAATGGCAAAGTTCCCTGGAAAGCAACTTTCCACCATAATTGTTTCCCCCCTTTTATGTATACCCCTAGGGGAGTATTGAGTGTGTTTCCAAATGCACTCTTGAGAATTGTCAATGTACTTTGAACTCGCTGTGCATAGGAGAACATGCTCTAGAATCCCTTGCAATTTGGAAGAGTTCTTCAGCAGATAAATTGGTTCAGAAAGGATTCTAAAAGCTTTAAAATAAGTGCTCTAAAACTGGATTTGGCGTGCATGTGGTTCTCACATGTTTTCAGGAAGTGGCTTAGGCCAATCTGGTGGCAGCTGCATCCTTTTTGAACCAAGCTGGCCAAATCACCCTTGTATAGAGCTGCCAGTTAAAATCCTACTGTAGCTACTTACTTTACAAAAAGAAAACAAAAGTTTTAGCATGGGACTTACTTGATCACAGAGGTAGATAGTTGCTTAAGGGTCCCCATTTCAAGGGGTATTTGCCACAATGGTCTCTCCCCCTGATATCAGCATATCTGATGCTGTCAGCATTCTCCACAATTCTCTGTGAGGATATACAACCTTCTGGGACACTGTTGATATGAGGTTGCCTGTGTCTTTTCCCACCCAAGTTGTTGAAAAGAAAACTTGAGCCACACCTGGGCAGAACTTTGTGAAGTGTACACCATTTGGAAATGTACAAATTCCGTTGCAACAAACAAAAATATGTTTGCAATGTGTTGAACATTTAACCTCTTTTATGCCTTTTTTATCTGAAAGTTTTACAAGAGGGTTGTATGTAAGTTATGGGGACAATTCTAAAGTCTGTTTTTGCCTTTTAATTACTTAGATTGCTGTGAAATTACAACTGGAATCTAGAAGTTTGTAGAATTGGATCTGTCTTATTTAGTTGAGCAGTGGCTATAAATTCAGGCTTGTTGGGCTGAAAGTCTTACAGAAACAGAATTGCGGGAATAGTAGTCTCACTTCCTTGCTCACTTTCTGTGGCCACACTGAGCACTCCAGAATTCACATATCTTCATTAAACTTGTTTATAATATTACTTTTCATGAAATGAACAGAGCTGAATTAACAATCAGGAGCTCTTCACTTTTCACTTCTGGTTTACCCCTGAATGTGAAAATGTAATATATATGTTAAAGGTGTTACCTTAGGATAATGTCATCAACTATTAACCTGCAAGCATGCAGAAGAAAAGCTATGATCACCCTTGAGTTCAGTCATCTCTTGTATTTTGCAGCAAAGTGATGTAAGTATGGTACATAGTACTGGTGATCTGAAATGCATATTCTAGGTGGAGTTTGCTTATAGCAAACAATTGTAAGCTGACTTGTAGGGTGAGGTAAATATTTCAGCCCAAGGCAGCTTACAATTGATCTTTTAAGAAAAGGATTTCAAAACTGTGTCTAGGTATGGTAAGCACTTTGGTGCTACTTTCAGAATGCACACTGGATATACTATGATGTATTGCAGAGAGAATCTCTTAATCAAAGGTTTTATTATGTCCTAGAATATAGGAATAATTTCAGATTTTTTTAGACTGTGAACAGCAAGCGTAATTAGCAGTATAGCTTTTACTTAGACTTGTTCCAGTCATCTTTTAATTCCAGTATATCTTTTTTGTTCATTATGCAGGAGCCCTTACCAAAGTGAAGGAAAGTAAGCGGCATGTAGAAGAAGGGAAGATGGAGGTTCAGAAAGCCGATGGCATTCAGGATCGTTGTAACATTATTTCTTTTGCCACCCTGGCAGAAATTCACCATTTTCACAAAATTCGAGTGAGAGACTTCAAATCACAAATGCAGCATTTCTTACAACAGCAAATACTTTTTTTCCAAAAAGTGACACAGAAGTTAGAAGAAGCTCTTCACAAGTATGACAGTGTTTAATATGCTTAATTCTTGGACTTTAAATAATGGATATTTCTAAGCTTGTGGATGGAATGAACAACGGATACAAACTCCACACTCAAGTATCTCCTGACACCTTTTGGGATGGTGTACAAGGATGATTTTGTAATATGTTCTGGAGTCCAACTGAACCTAAAATTGCCTAAGGAGGACATAATTATGCCTATATAGTGGAGACTGTACTACACATTGTAACTAAGTTATACTCAAAATGCCTACACTACCATTGTAATGTTTTTGAAATAATGATTATACTATTTGCCTTACTGCTTTTTTGAAATACGGTATTTTAGTGCATAATATGCTGTAGACCTCAAAACCTTTTGGGTCTTTAAGGAAGTTGGTTAGATAAAAGCCTGCTTCAGATGCCTTTTTAAAATTCTCTTCGGTATGAATTTTTAAATTCAGCCAATTCTCTGTTTACAAATTCCTGTTAGAGCAGCTATGCGATTTTGTGCCTTTAGAATTACAGTTTTTCATTATTATTATTTTCTAGTAAACCACATTTCTATGACTGATTGAATGAAGGGTTGGCACCTCTGATAGGGCCTGATTTCAAACCTCACAGTGACTGAAAAATAACTTGTCATGTAACTTGCACACCTAGGTATTATGATAAATTTTGGCTGGAAAAAACCCAGGATTTAAAATCATTTTAGACTTTGTGCTGATTAAAAATACTATTTATTATTTGTACCAGAATCTTAAATCTACAAGCAAGAAATCAGCACTGCTGTATTTCCTTTCTTAACATGACAACGTAAAATATTTCACTGTAACATGTCTTTGAATAGAAACTTTGGACCACTTATCTAATAAAAGAATACTGAAGTATATCAGTGGGATAAGAGTAGAGGATCAGTGGCTCATATTTGTATGTATGTATTGTTTGTGAGAATTGCTTAGCGTGGCAGCTGATTTATTTGGTTATAAACCTGGTGTTACATTGTCAACTGAAACTTGCAGATCACAATTTGTCAGTGCGGCCAAACCAGTCGCAGTATCCTAAAACTGCCTCTGTAGGAGTGTGCTTTGTGGCATAATATGCCTTGGCCATCTGCAATATCAGCAGCGGCATTGTAGTGTGCCTAAGGACTTACCTAAGCCCCACAGTTATTTTTTTTAAAAAAATAGTTCCCCTAATTGTAATTTCTTAAGTCAAATAACAATAATTTTGAAATACTGTCTTTATCCTATAGGTCTGTTTCCTTTTAATGTAATTAACTAACCCACAGAAGGACCCAACTGGTTCTGCAAGCCAAAGGGGCTTTGGATTTTAGTTACTTAAATAACAACCACTTGTACTGAAACAAACAAACACCAGCAACTCCTTTAATCAGTTTTAAAAGTAGGTCTGCTGCAAACAAAAAAGAAAACAAAAGTCCTTGTGGTTGTGTGGCCCCATACATTCATAGGACAAGCTTACTTTCAGCTTTAAAGCAACTGCTAATATGGAACTTTGCAACTCTAGTAGCACAGGTGTGGGAACAATATCACCCATACAAGAAAATTTACCAGGTTCTTTCTCTTATTAACTACATTTTTTATATATGTGCATGTTGTATAAAGGGGAGAGGGAGAGGGAGAGAGAGAGTGAGTAATTCATCATGTTGACATAACAAAAGTCAAGCTTGTAAGTTTTGCTGTAAGATGAGATAGTAGTTGTTCCATGGCACTAGTCTTCCTGGTTTCGCTGTTTTGTTGTTTCATTTCCTGGTTTTAACCAAGGAAGGGGAAAAATGCAGTCAAAAGACAAATTCCCCATCTAATCACACAATGGGGTTACCTACTAAGTCTGATGATTTAAAGTAAAGAAATAATGTGAGTACTTCCGTAAATATTTGTGTGTTGTGCTTTATCATATTTTTACTTCCAAACTATGCTAGAGTATCTTGAAACAAATCTATGTGACATTGTGCATCCTACTGTACATAGGATACCTTGACTACTAGGAAGTTGTCCTGTGACCAACAAGCTGAGGATGAAGCACAGCCTTTGAACCTACCATGCTCAGGCATGCATGCTAGGTTTGGGGGGCATTTTTCTTTGGTCTTGTGGATTTTTTATTTGCCGAGGAAGGTTCTTTAATTCCTTATGCAACAATCCTTCAGCTTCTGGCTCTTTTATTGGACACTTATCCAGCGTATATTATGTTCGTATTTCATCACTGTTTTTCATGGATTCATCACGGATACAGGGAAAAGGTGAAGAAAATTAACTTCTAATGCTAAACTGATGTGCGGACTCCAAAGCTTTAGTCTTGCTCTTCCCCCCCCCCCCCGAACAGATTATGGGGCAATCTAGTTTACTAGGAGTGCATGTCTTTCAGATGTTTAGCAGGCCTGCTATTACACAGAGCAGGCCAAAGTTGCTGTGATGTGTGAAGATGGTGCACAAATCAACCTCTGTATATTTTTATTTATAACAACCATTTTATATGCCATCATTTTGGGCACAACTCAACATTATAAAAACATCATAAGATCAACAACCAAAGCTAGTAAAGGCATCAGTAGCAGCAGCATTAACTGCCACTAAAACCCTTTAACCTTAAGCATAATAAAACATAGGCGAGACTAAAATAAACTTAAGAGCCCTGCTTGATCAGACCAAAGGTCTATCTTGTTGAGCATCCTCTTCTCAAATTGACTAGTCAGATACCTATGGGCCACATGCAACTTTAGAGCAACAGCTCTCTTCCCCACTTAGGAATCATAGCAACTGGTATACAGTATATTGCCTCTGTTATGGAGGTAGAGCATAGCAATTGTGGCTCATATCCATTAATGAATTTGTCTTCTACATCTTGTGAAAGCAACATTCATAATTTAACTGAGTTGTGAGAAAAAGTTCTCTGAAAAGATTCTGATACAAAGACACCCAGTCCTTAAATGGCAAATCTTTAAAACTGGTATACAATTATGCAGCGTTGAGGGTCATGTGGCTTTTGAAGTATTCCTCAGAATCTCTGCTTCGTTCTCCAGTGTCCAGGACAGACATGTTTGCACCGTCCTTTAAGTGGGAACACATTATTTTTAGCTGAAAAGAGATTCCTTCCATGAGATCTGCAGAGACAGTGAAAGAGGCCTGAAGAACAGGTTTGAAGGGACTTTAGCAGCATTCCCTCTGCATAAAAACTCAGGGCTTTCCCCCACTCTCCTTTGAACTTTCCTTGTGATAAAGGCCAAGAAAATAGATTGTTCCATGAGTTATGTATGCATATGGGGCATTGAGTAACATTGTGGCTTTCATTTTAGTAAGTGTTGTTACTGGATCTTCCCAGCAAATTTAGGATGATAGTCAGATTTTAAAAACCCAAGGGAAGGGGAGTGAACATGTAACTTAGCTTAGGGATAACTGTTCATATGGTTGCATTCCGCAACTTGTTACTGTTTTCAATGGAATGTTTTCCATTGCCAGTGACCACAAGTTAACTGTTGCTCGGAACTTCTTGTTTCTTTTAATGGGAAATGGATAACTTTTCATGTTAAGCTGCTTCTCTCCCTAAACACTGAATGATACAGTGGTACCTCAGGTTACAGACGCTTCAGGTTACAGACTCTGCTAACCCAGAAATAGTACCTCGGGTTAAGAACTTTGCTTCAGGATGAGAACAGAAATTGCGCTGCAGCAGCAGCGGGAGGCCCCATTAGCTAAAGTGGTGCCTCAGGTTAAGAACAGTTTCAGGTTAAGAACGGACCTCCAAAACAAATTAAGTTCTTAACCCGAGGTACCACTGTACCGTGCTAAGAACAGATGTGGCTTCTTAAGTGCACTGAAGTGTGCCTTTACGATTTGCTTTGCTGAATTCTGTGCATGGTGGAACTGAACTCCCTGCACATCAGAATTAAAGAACTTTCCTCAGTAAATAACAAATCCACAAGACCAAAGAAAAATACTCCCCAAACCAGTTATCATTCTCACATTTTGCCCTGTCTTATCTTGGAACATTCTCCTTCAAATGGATGGGCACATTTAAAACACATTTATGGTTTGTTTCAATACACTAAGAAGAAGAGGAGGAAGAGGAGGAGGAAGAGTTTGGATTTGATATCCCACCTTAAGGAGTCTCAAAGCAGCTAATAATCTCCTTTCCCTTCCTCCTGCACAACAAACATTCTATGAGGTGAGTGAGGCTGAGAGACTTCAAAGAAGTGTGACTAGCCCAAGGTCACCCAACAGCTGCATGTGGAGAAGCGGGGAAGCAAACCTGGTTCACCAGATTACGAGTCCACTGCTCTTAACCACTACACCACGCTGGCACTAAAGCCAAAGTTACTCTGATCTTTGGACATCTGTGACATCACAGCAGCAATGGCCAGTGAACTAGAAGTTAATGAGCAGCATTTGCTCACTCCAGATTTTGTCTTTTGGGAGTTTCTGGTTGTTTTTCAGCAGTGGCAAAATTGCTGTGTTTGTTTTGGTCTTTTTTGTTTTTGTAATTTTTCACACTTTGTGCTTTAATTTGACATCTCCGTATCTGGTAGCAGCAGCCACAGCTTGCCCTTATGACTGTGGGTGCCTGGGGCCACATGCCATCACTGGACATGTGCTCATGCTACCTCAGCACTTTGTGGGTGTCTTGTCCCCCCCTATTTAAAATATTGAGGGGACTAGGGCACCAAGGAGTTGGTGTGCCTGTCTGGTAGCAATAAAATGCACACAAAAATCCTGTTTTCCATTCAAGCCTTATGGCACTAGTGGGACAAAATGAAATGCTGAATCCTATGTATGCTTGTCCAACAGTAAACCCTACTGGAGCTTACTCCCAAATCAATGTGCTTAGGATTGCAACCTTAATTATTTTGAACTGTTGTCATTAAACAGAAGTTTCCACCCTGAGAGCTCTCCCAAGTGGAAGGTTGCAGCCTCATTGTAGTTTTGATTGGGCCATAGCAATCTTGTCTGCTCCTTGTTTTATTTTAAATGCATTGTTACCCAGCTTGATCTCTTGGAATGGTGAAGTAGCCAAACCTAAAAAAAATAGTTCAGCTAATATTAAATGGAAAGAGTTATACTTGGCAGTTGTGGAAAGTAGGAGCCTGTGGGGAAATGGAGCAAAGATACAAAAATGCCTGGCAAGCTGGAGACCTTCCAGGGCAGACTTCTAAGAACCATCTGAACACTCCCTGATTCATGTAACTAGCAGGGCACGTGACTTTACAGTGGTTCGCTTAAAGCCTCTTACAGCTGACCTTTGTTAAGACATCTTTTAATTGTGCTGACACTTTCTGATGACTAAAGAGAACATGAGGTTTTGTGTTCTCCTGTGATTACTCATGCACCAGGAACCTTGTTAGCACCAACCTTGCAGCAAAGAGCAACTCTTACAACACACTGTCTGGTTTCCTGCATTCCTGCTGTTGGCGCCTCTCCAAATTCAACCTCCCACGTGAAAAAGAAAACTGAACACTTTGATTGGATTGCAGCAGTTTGCTCTGAAAATTTGGGGGCTTTTGCAGTGCAACAAATAAAGTTGATCTAGAATCACAGTTTAAATACTTTGATGTGTTGATTAATTGAGGTTAGACAAGTGTGTATGTGCTCTAACAAAGCAATCATCCCAGGCCTCACACATTTTTCAGCCGAGGCTGTGGAAGTGTTTGCAATAACACCAACTTGCTGAGAATTCACTATGTAGACATCAGCCAAGCCCTCATTCCTGTGCCAAAGTAAATAGTCATATAGTTTTGTATTGCATTAGTATGTACAGCACAGCCTTATGGGAAGGTTTCAAAACTTTGAGTGTGCCCATGTTTATGTTGCTTTTATAGACTAGATTTTAATGGGGTTTGCATGGGAGTTCAGGTTTATGTAATGAAACAATAGAGATGTTTCTGGTGTCTTTATGGGGGTCCTGCTGTGCCAAAGTAATGATTCCATTCCTCATCCTGATTCATGGTCAGCATTTCATGCTTCAGAAATTATATGAGCCACAGTAAAACTCACGAACACTTTAATGCCAATGGTGGGCAATCCAATAAAAGCTGGGGGAGGCTAAAGCTCATTTAAATCACTGGGACTTAAATACAAGGTGTGACCAGAAAGTTCGGTGAATGGTCACAGAAATCGGACAGCGAGAAATATTTGAACATGCAATCGGCATCGAAGACACACGAAATGCTCATAACTGTGTACAGAGATGAAGCTGTAACTCGAAAGACAGTGTATGAGTGGTTTAAGCATTTCCATGAAAGGTGGCAAACCATCAAAGATGACTCAGTCTGGCAGACCGTCGATAAGCAGAACGGCAGCAAATGTCAACAGAGTTTGTGAGATATTGATGCGGGGTCAGCATTTATACATCTGAATGATGGCGGAAGAATGGCATATTCTGCATGAAATTGTTACTGAGGTTACTGAGTTGTCCCACCCTCCTTATTCTCCCGATCTGGCCTCACCGGATTTCTTTCTTCTTCCAAAACTGAAATTACACGTCCAAGCTGCTGTGACGAGGGAACTGAAAGCAGTGTGAAAAAAGGACTTTTCCAGAAGTTTCCAACAGTTCTACGAACGTTGTCAACGGTGCATTATATCAGAGGGGGGCTACTTTGACGGCCTGTAAGGTATGTATGTTCAAATATTCCGATTTTTGTGACTATTCATCAAACTTTCCAGTCACACCTTGTATGTTACAGTGCAGTCCAAACCACATCTGCTCAGAAGTGCTTGCTGTTGATTTCAGCAGGGCATACTCCCAAGTAAATGGGGTTGGGATTGTACAGGTATATATTGATCTCAATAGAACTGAGCGACAATCCCCTACAAGAAATACCACCTACCTGCAAAACTGCTATTGGGAATCTCATATTTACTATGTAATATCTAATGTAGTCATTTGTGCCCAGCTTCTGGTGGGCCTCAGTGTGCGTTAAAATCTCAGCAACGCCATAAAAATATTCCCCAAATACACTTTGGTGTTTTCCCACAAAATAAAAACAGGATGTAATTTAAAGTAAGCAAGGACCCAGCTTTTTACTGGGCTGACCTCCACTAATGTAGGAATATGCAGGGCTTTTTTTAAGCACTAAACATTTCACAGCTTCCATCAATCTGTATCGGTTTTTGATATCCTATATTCAAATGCAGATGGGAAAAGTCAGACATTCGTATAAAACTGCTCCTTACAAATCTCTGTGGAAGCCACAGTGATGCCAGCTATGGGGTGATATAAGTAAATATCGTGGGTTGGGTGCTTGAAAAGCTGTACATGCTTGTATGCATTTGATATTTGTTCCATCTGTTACCATATCCCAAGGCAGACAGAAGGTAGATCTGGGGGTGACTTGCAGTAGATTGGCAATGGTTTCTGACTCCCAGTTGACTGCTCACTAGAACCAAATATCACCATCATGTTACCCCAGTACTGAAAGAATTGCACCAGCTGCCATTAGTTTCACTGCCTGGGCACCATTTTGTGGTAGGGAGGATAATATATGTTTAAAGTAAAAAGATCGTAGGATCACCACATGTGCATGCCACTGAAGGTGTTTTGTTCCCCCCCCCCCCCAGTAAGTAAGAAAGAATGCTGCAGTGACCAATATCAGCATTGAAGGCCCATGCCCTCAAATGCTGGCACTGGATCTGTTTGTCACTGCCCCATCATCTGTTGCTCTCTGGACAGCCAGCTGATGGGGCTCTGGGCTTGGGGGTTCTATACCTCAGCCCTAAGGCAACTCCAAATCACTGTACCACCTAAGGAAAAAGAAAATATGATGGCCTCACCCTTCAGAAGCCTATTGGCCTGGCAGTGGAATCATAGTTCAAGGCAGGTGATGGGGCATCATCCTGCACCATATCTGAGAAATCAAGCTAGCACACACAGCTCTGCCTTTCAACACTTCCCCACCCCCTAGCATCTGATGCCTGAGGCAGCTGGCACATTCTGCCTAATGATAGGGCTGCCTATATCCAACCTCAGCTACACCACTGATTATAACAGCAAAAACAAACAAACAAACAAACAAACAAGGCCCTGACCTAAGGAATGTTGCTGAAATGAAACATGGTTACATTCAGTTCTAACGTAAAAACAATGCTCAGAGATGCATATTCCTTAATTCTGTATTTGTCTGCACACAACCCTTAATTTACACCTGGCTCCAATTAATGGACTTTAGGGTTCTAACAATAAATAAAGTGTGACCACCATGGTTATACTACAGACACAAAACTTACTTCCTTTAGGAAACATGCTTTGGAAAGACGTTTAAGTACAGCATCATTTCCAGGTATGAAATCCCATGCGCCCTGTTCTCTCATGGAAATGAGGTACAAATATTTGCCATATCAGAGAGACAGAAAAGAGGTTCTCTACTCATGCTAAGTAATAAAACTACAGGACAGTCTGTGCCTGATGGCTACCAATCAATAACCACTTTCCTGCCTTTCCTGCACATTAATTCATTACAGTTCTGTTGCACTTGGAGATAACATTAAAAGACAATAGGATTTGCTTTCAGCTTCTCGGGAGAATATAAATATTGCACTACAATGAGTTCTTTGTGATATCAAAAAGAATGTAAAAAGAGGATCTATTCCATGTAGGATTATAGAACCAGGAAGGAAAAATTGCAATACTTAGAAGAACTAGATTAATCTTTTAAATCACTAAACCTTTATATTTGCCTTCGTACATTCCTGTTAACACTGTGGGGTTTTTTTATGATGACATAATTTAAGCGATAGATTGCATCCTGGTTTTTTCCTTTCTCTTTTCAAAAGAAAGTGTTGTAGGTTTCTTCAGTGTTTTACATAAATAAAGAACCTAACAAATGTTCTAGGTTTGGGAGACAATCCCATGGGTCGAGATTTATGATTTACTTAGGCCACAATCCTTACCATGTCTATTTGGAAGTAAATCCCACTGAATTCACTGTGGTTTACTCCTAGGGGAGTGGGTTAGAACTGCAGCCTCAGGCTGCAATAGTTAGCAAGCAATTGGAGTTACTTTCCAGTAGAAGTAGCCAGGATTGTGCTTTAAGGATACAGTACTATTATTATCTGGGAGTAAGTCCCATTGAACTCAGTGGGGAGATTGCTAAATGAAAAGTTTGGTTAGTTTAACAGAAGCCAGCCCTGCCTGAGGCATTCCAAGTCCCAGGTCTACCTACCAGTAATTTTGCCAATGCTTTTGCATATGCAGATCACAGTAGAAAGTAAAACTAATATCAAAGCAATATTAAAACTGTAACTAACTTTGACTGCCCTTTTCTTCTTGATGAGGAATTGCTGGTTCAGAACAGAAGTATTCACTACTTCTTCTTTCTTTTCTTTTTTTTACAGGGAAACAATAGATGAGCTTCACAGCTGCGGCATTGCTGCCTTTCCAGCTGAAGAATGTCCCTAATGTGTTGGAAGCAAGGCAACTACTTTCCTTTGGATGCTAGAATTTCCAAGTACAGACTGATTCCACAAATGTCAAGACTGCTACACCTCAAACTGCAGTCTTTCGTCAACCATGTGAATGGGCCCAATATTTTGTGCTGAGAGCAGGCCTGGTGCCAGCTGTTGGCCAGATTAGGTATTTGCCAAGGGCCCCAGGGGCTTAGAAGGACCCCTCCCAGCCAGACTTTTTAGTGGTAGGTGTCAGTGCTGCTTTTGAAGAGGAGTCAAGCTCAGCTCCCATCCATGGTGGCCACCCACCATATTAAGTTACCCCATATACAGTGCCCTAGCTAATACATAGATGAAACTGATTTCAAAGATAGAATAATAGAAGTGTAGAGTCGGAAGGGATCCTGAGGGTCATTTAGTCCAGCCCCCTGCAAGACGAGAATCTCAAGTGAAGCATCCATGACAGATGGCCATCCAACCTCTGCTTATAAACCTCCAAGGAAGGAGACTCCACCACCTCCCGAGGGAGTCCGTTCCATTGTCAAACAGCTCTTACTGTCAAAAAGTTCTTCCCAATGTTTAGTTGGAATCTCCTTTCTTGTAACTTGAAGCCAGTGGTTTAGGTCCTACCCTCCAGAACAGGAGAAAACAAGCTTGCTCTGTCTTCCATGTGACAGCCCTTTAGATACCTGAAGGTGTTTCACTTTCAGGAGAATGGTGTGCACGTTCTGTCACATTCATTGAAACTTCAGGGGGAAGCACAACTTAAGTCATTCCATTCCAGAATAAGATATTGGAGCACTCCAAATCATTTGCCCATAGTAGATCTAGCTGAAAGGCAACACATGGGAATGTACATTGATCATTGCAATGCATCCCTAATTACTATTGCTGTATAATTATAAGTTTATTATATTGTACAATCTTAGAAAGTTGTATAACCTTAGAAGGTGTGTGGTTGTGAGGTGGCATGGCTGTGACAATCATGACGGGATGTACTTCTGAACTGGTCTCTACATTACATCATCCACTTGTTTTGTTTCCTGTTTCACCATGACTATCTTGTATTACAGGACCTGGCAAGATTACAGGCAACAGCTTGACATGACAGGGTCAAAGAATGACAGTGTGATTCTTTCATGTTTACTCACTAGTTGCATTGTGTTCAATGGGGCTTACTCACAGTTAAGCGTACATAGGATTTCTGCCTGAGTTATGGACATAATACAGCACTACGCATTTAAAAGCATTTGGTCAGAAGAGATGAAGGATTGTATATTTTTAATAACAAATTAAACAATTCCCCTCTCCAGGGTAGTCTGAGTAGTACTATACTTTCTTAACTTCTCTCCCAGTTACTCATAGCACAATAATTTTATCTTTTCTTTCCCTCTATCTAAAACAAGTGTGGGGAAAGCGAACTCTGCATGATGCAGTCATGCAAGGATGACTTACAAAACTATCATGTGACTTAGGCAGATGGTTAGATCACTAGCCATGAGATCAGCTAATCTATAAAATGTTGTGTGGACAGCCTTTGGGTGAAGTCAGAGATTGCAGCCAGATAAGAGATTTATGAGCGAGCCACTTTGAAAGCTATCTTAAAGTAGGGTTAGGAGAGCGATGCCAGTATGGTAATTGGTATTCCATTTGGGGGCCCCATGCTACACTTCTGCCAAGCAAGGAGATGGGGCTTTTATGCAACATGAGCTCCTGACAAAGCATCCCATGCAGATATAAAAGACAGTAAGCCTCTCTTAAGAACTGCAGCAAACATAGGATCAGAATGAACCCCTAAGGAGGGGAGGGGGAAAACAGGTCACATCCAGCAGCTAGTGGAAAACATTATGTCCAAAGAAGCCACATGCTGTGTAATTCTCTTGAGTCTAATAAGCAGTGGATGAAATGCTGATTCATTGAAACGAGTCGCACTGCATAAACAGGAAACTGGAGTTGCGGCCACACAGAACCATCAGAGCCTCTGAGATGAATGAAGGGATGAGATTGAAATTCTTTCCGAGGGTAGAAAATCGCAAACTCTACATTGGATGGCATTTCTTGCATTTAGCAGTCGAATGTGTATTATTGATCTTATTTCCCCACCCTTTCTTCCTCTCAACATGCTGACCTGTTTCTACCATCTGCTGAAAGTATCATAGACAGCACTTAGAGGCCTGGGCATTGATCTCGGGAGACACCCTGCAGCTTTTAGGGTTGGTTCTTTCAGTGTCTCCTGCTTAGTCTCCATCTACTGAGATTGATCTCTGTGACAAAAAAAAAACCCTTCGGCTGTGCGGAATTGCAACTTGCCTCCCAGTGCTGTATTAAGTATTTCTAAAATACATCCCTGGAAGCTTTTCAGATCACAACCTGTAATGACTCGAGGGTGTTAGCCATTCTGTAAGTTGGGAACTCTTATGCATGTAAAGGTTAAACGTAAAAATATACCAGATATTTGGAACGTTTAACTATATGATGCCATTATCATAAGATAATGAGCTGGCTCCTACAGGAGGCAGTGACGGCCACCAACTTGGAAGGCTTTAAAGGAGGATTGGACAAATCAATGAGAATAAAGCTGTCAATGGCTACTGGCCATGACAACAATGCTCTTCCTCCATGGTTGGGAGCAGTAATACTTCTGAATACCAGTTCCTGGGAACCACAGGGAGGGACAGTGCTGTTGTGCTCAGATATCAAGGACTGTGCTGAGGAGGGCTGTACAGATGACAAATGGTGGGAACCTCCCCCTGCTCCTGACCAGGATCCTGAATATTCCCAGATACAGTGGGGCAGTATAGATTTGGAACAGTGGTTCGCAGAGGGGCATAGTTCAGAAGACAAAAGTTGGGAAGAACTGGGTGGTAAACAGCTAGGAGAAGAAGAACCAGGAGAAATAGAGTTAACATACTCTGTTTTGCTGGAAAGTGTCCAGCCACTCAGTCCAATGTCAAGGAGATTAGATAAGGTAGCTGCACAGAAGGCACAGTGGTTGCGAGATCAGATTGCAAGACAAGGAAGTGATGAAGGTTACTTTGGGGAAGTGGGTGTCAACCTTAATTGGGAGCACCTTTACTCCAAGAATGGACTTTTTGTTCTTTCACTGTGATCATTAAAATCTCTTTAAATGGTAAGAGACTATTTTTGCTTTGTTCTGCTTATCCATGGCCAATGGGAAAGAGGAAGCCGCTTCCCCAAAACCTGATAGCAGGTCCTGCTTGCAGGCTTCCCACCTGAGTGGCCACTGTGACAACAGAATGCTGGATTAGATGGGCCATTTGCTTGATCCAGGAAGTTGTTCTTATGTTATTTAACCAATTGTTTGACTCTTCCCTGGTAAAGTAGTCTTTCAGTGATGCTACTGCTGCTGTGCAGGTGGGATTTGAAAGTAGCTTGTGGCCTGTGAAATATGCAGAATTTGTTCTTGAGACTTTGATTAGGATCACCAGGATCTGGCCAGGTTTCTTAAAGGAACATTAGACAACAACCACCACCACCACCCCTGCAAAAAAAACCCTCAATGTTTTTGCAAAATCTGATTTCTTACTTTGGCTGGCCCATTTTCACCAGACAGGAGGGCAGTGACTTGGTTTACTCCAGCCGCAGCCATGATCATGCTGGTTGGGCTAATGGGAGTTGTAGTCCAAAACATCAGGGATGTACCAGGCAGCCAATAGCTGTTGTATTAGATGCGTAATAATTAGATGAAAAGGTTATTTCGTTTACATTGACTTGAGAAATGAGTTTTCTGAAACAGTCTTTCTGCTGCAATGGCCCTGGGCTTCAACTAAGGTAATGGGTGAATTATTCATTGTGAATAATTTATCCAATCAATATAGACATTTTTTTTATCCAATCAATATAGACGAGTGAGAGGGGAAGGAAAAGAGGCCTGGCCTGACTCCCCTGTCGTGAAGGGACCCCCGTCACTGGGAAAGGAAAAACTCAAGGTGGGTGATCGGAAACACCGAAAAATGGGGTTGAAACAAGTCTCCGCCGAGTCCCGCCGGTATGAGTAAGAGCGTCTTCAGCAAATTAGGCTGATAAGAGGCCCAGCTTGGAGAAACTCCCAGCTTCTATCAGCTTCTATCAGCAAAAGGATACCGGGAGCCGACGGAAGAGCTCTCAAACCTTCCTCCCTTCCTCCCTTTTCCAGCCCCACCAAAGCTGCCTTAATAACTCACGGATAGCATTCCCTCTTGGGGCTGACAGTTCCTCTCCCTCGAAGCTCTGGAGCAACACGCACAAGTGACCTGCATGAAGGTGGCTGCTGGCCTCTGGAACAGATCCTGAGACCCAAGCACCTTATTAAAACCTATACCCTACAACAGAAGAGCCATTTCTTTCCCCTCTTTTTCTTCTCTGTTCAGCAAGGCAGTTCTTAATTCCGCACTTTTAATGCATTAGCGCTTCGGCGTTTTTATTGCTTTTTACCTTCTGGTACCTTTTTACCTTCTGGTACCCATATTTAAGCAGAGAAACATATTGAGACTCAGTGCTCGCTGACGAGCTAAGCAGGAGAAAGCTGCAGATACACCCCTACTCAACCCCCGGCCCTGCAAATTAGGAAGAAACACTTGGGGACAACTGGCTTTCTAATTGGAAGACAACTACCCAACTACCCAACATGGTCCTCACCAGAAAGATATGTAAGGAGTTGGGTATTTTGCCAGATTCGCCACTCAACCCCCCGGGACCTGGAAAGAGACAAAGTAAAATTATAAATTATTTCCCTAAGAGGGAGGAGTGCATGAGTGAACAAATTGAACTAATTACTGCTGAAGTCACTCCTCCCCCCCTTACTCATCTTGACTGGTCACATTACTCCAAAGAGTTTCAACAAAACTCTGGAAACACAAACTAGCCCTAGCGGAGAAACCTGAGGAAAATATTTCTGTCATCAATAATCAGCGGCCACCGGCAGAATTAACAACATTTCATCAAGACCAGACGCCCACTTTTAAGTATACTCAAACTGAACTGAGTGATGGCCTCTTTCAGGCCCACCTCCAAAACATAAATACAGACCTTTCCAACATAAAAAATTATTTGACAATAACAAATGGGTTATTGCTGACCCTTGTGGAAAACCTTATCCCCCAACCAAAAGAGACAACAGCAACTGATGCACCCCAAATGCATAAACCAGAAGGACCTGTGAAGATGAGACAAGCAGTAACAACCAAGAAATTACAAAAAAATAGACCAAAAGCCAGAGAAAAGAAAACTAAGAACATTAAAACAACAAGGAAAATAAAGACAAGTCGACATAAACAATGGCAGAAATTATTTAAACTACTTCCATCGGACTCAAACAAATCTGCTGCACGAGATAAAAAAGAGAAAGGCAAGAAGGGGAAAAAGAAGTCATCGCCACAGCTAATGGCTAAGGAGGTATCTCCGAACCGGAGTTTAGAACTAAATGGGAGGATGGAAGCAACGTCCCAGAGCCCTGATAATAGGTCACTCAGTGAACTTGATATTGGGGGAGAAGCGGTACCTAACAATGAAGGCAGCAAACCGCTTAGCAAATTGAGAAATGGGGACAATGCAATGCCCAATCGCGATGACAACACTATACAAGATGGGCAAGCCTTTACTCAGGCAAGATGTTGGAACCTGATCTTAAATCCCCAAAAATTGGTATTTACAAACTTCCCAAAACCAAAGGGCTTTCTTACAGGGAAAGATCGAAGAATGAGCTCCTTGAACATTCTGAATGATATATTGCCAGGAGCAGTAAAGCCAAATGATATTACTTCTGTAGATTACTTGCATCATGATGGCTGTTCTATGAGAGCAATGATCACATTTAGAGACCTGAACCTGGCCAAGTTTATTTACAGATCAAGATATATATTCTTAAAGGCCCAGATACAAATTCTCAGATTTTTTGAAAACAAGGCACCACTGAATCCCCTTCTGGAAGCTAAGCACGCAAACCCCAGTAAGGAGAAACAACCTCCCAAAACCCGGCCTGGTCCCCAGAAACAAGTGCCTCTAAAATTAAAAAGGAAAGATGCTCGCCTGCAAGACCCGCAATTTCAAGTGAACGAGGATGAGGACCTCTTCTCTGTGGAAGAAAATACCTTAATCAGGCAATTTTGCCAATTTCCATCTCTAATACAAACTGAAATATTAGAAAGATTAGACATGCTAAGAATTAAGCTGGCTGGGAGAGATATAAATAAGGAAATCAATGTGGACGCCCATAAAAAGGACCAGACTTCCTTTAATTTGAACTCTATACAAGAACAAAACCCGGCGGCCTGTCGGCCACGTTACCTTCAGACAATGGCTGAGATTAATCTACCTTCAATCAAGGAAGCCCAGCACACCGAAGAGTACACTACACCACCTCCAATAGGGAGAACCATCCCCAAGGTGAACTCACCAGGCTCTTGGGACAAGCTGAGGTACCTAGACGAGGCAGAGTTAGGCCACAATCAGGTCCCGGAAGAACACCTACGGAAAGAGATAACACACTTCAAAGGCCCGGTGACCACTAATGTCAGTATTCAACATTTACCAGCCGAAACTATAGAACATTTGGCCAGTTTGCCATGCACGGAGAACAATGGGCCGGCTCATAAAAGAGTAATCCCTAAAAGTTCCTTGGGAAATAATTGACAAAGATCAGACCAGAGGCAAACACCAGCCGGCTCCCTATCTCCGCGGAAATTTGACACCATTAGAAACAAACAGGCTCAATCTTTACCCACAAATCAAGCAAAAGTAGTTCTTTCCCTGAAAGGCGCATCCAACCCACCCCAGAGCCTCAAAATTGTCTCCTGGAATGTTAACGGCTGGGCGACAAAGCAAATGGATCCTGAGGCAATAAACTTTATCTCTTCTTTTGACATTGTGTGCCTCCAAGAGACCTGGTCCCAACAAAGTATCGCTCTCCCAAATTATTGTTCCTTTAGCTCCTGTGCTCGCAAACTAGCTAACAGGGGTCGCCCTCAAGTTGGCCTCGCCTGTCTTATTTCAACCAGCTTATCCCTCACTATCTGCGAGGAACTTAAATCTTCCCCTTACTTTCTCACTATAAAGATCCACCTTCCAAAGACCAAAAGCCCATGGTTGATAACTACAGTATATCTGCCTCCAGCAATTAATGATTCCGACCGTAATGAAAGGTGGTCTGAACTTTCGTCTTGGCTTCATGATCTTCAAACAACTAACCCAGGACTTCCTCAAATCCTCTTAGGCGACTTTAACGCAAGAATAGGTCCCAACGACGATGCTATATTATCTTCCGCAGCACTCCTGGACAATCCCCTGCAGCCCCCCTGGGGAAACAGATGCTCTCTTGATCCCATAACAAATGCGTCGGGGAGGCTGATGGCCCAATTGGCCATCGAAAATGATCTTTGCATCGCAAATGGCAATGTTACTCCCTTGTCCTCGCAGCAGTTAACGTGCATCTCTTCCCGGGGAACCAGTGTTGTCGATTACATTCTATTGACGCCGGAGCTATTCTCAATCTCTACAAAAATGGAAGTGGCTGAATATTTTGGTGGTGACCACCTTCCATTGACTTTAATGTTAAACCTAATAGAGCCATTCTCAGTCCCCTCAAACTATAGTTCCACAGCACAAAGCTACCCTGTATATAAAACAAATAAATGGACAAGCCTCAGCTCCTCTCTTGCCCTGGACATACAAAAATCACTTGATATACCTACAGTTCTTTCTGACTCAATTCCGCCCGCTGACCAATACCGGAAATTAATTGATGCTTTTTCAACAACTTACATAACCATCACCTCGCCTACCCACCAACGCTTCTTCTCTGAATCACCTTGGTTTGACAAGGAATGCAAAGTCCTAAGAAGGCGAATTAGGAAAATGGTCAGAACCATCAAATTTTCCAACGACCCTCAAACCTGTGCAGAGCTTCTAGTTACTAAAAGGACATGATTCATTGCAAGAAACAACATGATTCATTGCAAGAAACAACAACACATCCTTGAGGCTTGGTCCACTCTTCGCTCGGCTGTAGAGAGGCATGACTCCCGCTCCTTTTGGCGCTTAGTTAGGCCTTCGGCACCACCCAATTCAGCTATCCTGATTTCCGCTGACGAATGGATCGCCTATTATTCAGCCAGTTTCGCTTCTCCAAATCATCTTACAGATCACCTTCAATCCCCGTTGGACCTCTGTTCCTGTTCTCTTAGTTCCACCTCCTCAGTAAATTTCACCTCAACCCGCATCTTCAACATCATAATGTCCATGCGAAGGAATAAGGCCCCCGGCCCAGACATGGTCCCGTTGGACCTTTTCCTGACTGATCCCCTTTGGTGGAGTGAACAGCTGACTCCTGTATTCACCGCTATCTCCTCCGCATTAGACATCCCCGACTCCTGGAGAGAAGCTACAATAGTTCCGATTTTCAAAGGCGGCCAGCCAAACATCCCTAGGAATTATCGCCCCATCAGCTTACTATCTATTCGGGGGAAAATATTTGCCGCTGTCTTACTGGAAGAACTTCTTTCATGGGTCCATGAGAGAAACATTCTACCACCAGAACAGATTGGCTTCCGGAAGTCAGCATCAACCATGGACCACTGTCTAACTCTTTATCACCTTGCCAGTAAATACACTGCACCAAGGCAAGGCCACCTGTTTGCCGCTTTCATGGACCTGGAGGCCGCCTTTGATTCCATTCCTAGGCAGAGATTATGGTCCAAACTTGTCCATCTGGGAATTGATCCGCACCTCCTCTCCCTAATTATTTCCCTTTATTCAAACACCACAGCTCGCGTTCGAATTGGTCCCAACGGCTCCCTTACCACTCCATTCCCAACGGCCAGGGGCGTCCGACAAGGTTGTCTCTTGGCCCCTTTACTGTTTAATCTTTATCTTCATGATGCCCTTTCCCCTTTGAAGCTAGCAACTAAGTATCCTCCTCACTTAGCAGGCCACCCCGTTGCTTCCCTTTTCTATGCGGATGATGCCGTCATCTTATCCAGAACAGCTGCGGACCTAGCAAATGCAGTTAATGAATTTATCGCCTATTGTAAGGCGGAAGCTCTTAATATTAATTATAAAAAATCGAAAGTTCTCCACTTCACTCGTTCCCGCAAACTCAAGCTGGAGCCGCTTAAGATCACAGGTGGCTACTTAGAAAAGGTAAAAGCCTTTAAATATCTAGGCTTAATATTTACTTATAATCTCTCCTGGACCACCCATCTACAATCTGCCTCTCTTGCTGCAACCACGACCTCTAATGCCATTGTCCGATTTTATCACCAGAAGGGCGGCAAATACCTTCCAGCAGCAATTCGAATATTTAATGCCAAAGTTGTCCCTAAATTATTATATGGCTGCGAAGTATGGACTACAGCAATATCAGGTAACTTGGATCGCCCACTTCACATGTTTCTGAGATCTCTTTCCGGCGTCCCGAGATGTGTCTCAGGTGCAGCCCTACGACTTGAGTTCGCCCAGCCCTCAATTGTAAAACGAGCATGGAGTCGAGCCATTTCCTATAGCTCCCACCTACTAGCATCGGATGCTCGAGGTGGTTTCTCCAATTTGATCCTAAGAGATATTCATAATTCTCCTTGGAAAACTACAATTAATCTCAAATTCCGCTCTCTTCTCAATTTGAACCGTAAAACTGTTTTTAACTTAGAGTGTATTAGCCCGGCGGCCCTACCTCTAATCAAAAAGAAGCTACAGCAACTTGACTTCTCTAACACAGCTTCCCATGCAAGAGGGTCGTGTTCAGGCTTAGCCCTAGCTATTCCACCCCCTGAAGGGATCCCTCTATACTGCTTCACAATTCCTTCGGAGGCTAAGCGAAGGGCCTTTACCTGTGCCCGTCTCAACTGCTTTCCTACAGCAGTTCTGTCGGGTCGTTACTCCAGAGTTCCCATCGCAAATAGAACATGCTCCTGCAATGACACGGCTCTGGAGACTATGGAACATGTAATGCTCTTCTGTCCCAACTGGACAGATGAAAGATCTCGGTTTCTAACTCCTCTCGTGAACAAGTTTCATCTCCCAATCCAGCCCTGGATAGTGTCCCTTCTTCTGCAGGATTCTGACTGTTGGATTACCGAGATGACAGCTAATTTCCTGCTTAGTGTGATGAAGAGGAAAGCGGCACCAACTCCTTCTTTAACACCACAGATGTAGTCGATATGCCGCACAATCGAACGTGTTTTTGTATTCTCTGTCACTCGATGTTTTAAATCCCCCGTTACTTTTGTTATCCTCATTTTCTCAAAGTATTCCCCCAGGACGACATTCACTTTTATCTCCCCACCCCCATTTTATGTTGTTATTTCTATGTATATTATGCTATGGCCGTATGGCTAATGCAATAAAATCAGTTGATTGACATTTTTTCATCAAATGAATGATTCATTCCTTGTTAACATGTTCATTATTCACCCAGTGCCTGCCTTTAGCCAAATTGCAGATTGAGTCCTGCGGTTCTGTGTGAAATGGAAGGATGATGGGTTTCTCTGAATTTTCTTTTGCCTGGATTTATTTTTCCTCCTTGTTCTGTTTGTTATGGTTTTAGAACTGGCAGAATCAAAAATAACTTAAGAGCGTATACTCAAGATCATGGACATTTCCTCCCCTGACACTAGGTCACAAATGTTCACACTGTTTCATATATAAACAGATAACACAGAGGGAAAAAATCCATTTCCTTCCACAGTTGCTTTTTTTGTGCAATGTTTAGCAAAAAAATGTGAACTAAATCTTCCTGTTTTTCCTCTGCGTTATTCTCTCCTCTTGATTTTATTCTAGTATACTTTTCACTCTCTGCCCATTAACAAACAAACAAAAATAAGCCTACTTTAAATTGGCACTGAGGCAAGGTTGTTATCTGAGCGACTTAAGTTTTTCCTGTTTCTTAATTGCCTTAAGCGATGCTCTGTAAAATAAGAGTTTTGAGAACAAAAGGATGGCCATTGAGGTTGGCAAGGTGGGCATTTGCCAGGGCCACATGCTCAGCGGAGGGCCACGAGTGGGAATGTGTGCAAAGGAGAGCAACCAAATTGGCAAAGGGTCTGAAAATCAAGCCTTATTAGGAATGGTTGGGGGAAGACAGTCTTCAAATATCTGAAGGGCTGTCACATGGAAGGTGGAGCAAGCTTGTTTTCTGCTGCTGCAGATGGCAGGACCCAAACCAATAGATTCAACTTACTAAACAGGAGAATCCAACTAAACATTAGGAAGAACTTTCTAATATGGTTTAAGTCCATCTTTCTTCACTCTGGGAATTGTAGCTCCTTGAGGGCAATAGGGCCCCCCTAACAACTCTCAGAGGGACACGGGTGGTGCTGTGGGTTAAACCACAGAGCCTAGGACTTGCCGATCAGAAGGTCGGCGGTTCGAATCCCCACAACGGGGTAAGCTCCCGTTGCTTGGTCCCTGCTCCTGCCAACCTAGCAGTTTGAAAGCATGTCAAAGTGCAAGTAGATAAATAGGTACCGCTCCGGCGGGAAGGTAAACAGCGTTTCTGTGTGCTGCTCTGGTTCGCCAGAAGTGGCTTAGTAATGCTGGCCACATGACCTGGAAGCTGTACGCCAGCTCCCTCGGCCAATAAAGCCAGTCCACGACTGGACCTAATGGTCAGGGGTCCCTTTACCTTTACCTTTACCAACTCTCAGCACCCTTACCAAACTATAGCCCCCCCCCCAAGAATTAGGGGGTGCTGAGAGTTGTTAGGGGAGCCATGACAATTTAAAGTGGCATCACGGTGATTTAAACGTATGGTGGGAATTTGTCCTAAGTTTTACTCGGAGTAGGCCCATTGAAATTAATGGAAAGAAGTCAGTCATAGTGATTAATTTCAATGGGTCTGTGCTGAGTAGGACAAGCTTTGGATGCAACCCGAAATGATACAGTTGGGAAGAGAAAAACCTGTCACAGGAGCTGCTCAATGGTGGCAGGTACCCATTGGGACTGATAAGACAGAAGGCAGGGAGAGCAACAGTAGACAGAATTAAAGGCAATGTCAGGCAGAGACAACCCTGGCTGGTAATAAGAAAGAGAGCAGGCATGTGGGAGCTGGCTAAGGGCAGACTGAGGTTGGTAGGGCAGTGCCCACTGCAACCTAATGCACCAGCCTCCCCTGGTGCTGCTGCCCAAGTAAACATAAAATATTGACACAGAGTTCTAGAAACCCTTATTTTCATGGCATGTGAAAGGTTAAGATTCATATTAACTGGAACATTTAATGAACTGAGCCAATCCATTTCAGACATATTGCCCTTTTAAAAGCTGAGTTGTAATCCAATTTTTACTCAGAGTTAAACCTATTAAAACTTTTTTGCTTTTCAACTGTTTTTAAATTTTTACACTTTTAGTGTATGGGTTTTTTTAATCTTTTGAATGTTGTAAACTGCTTTGATATATTTTTATGATTCAGTGGCATATACATATATTTTCATAAATTAATAAATTAAATGAGTGTGCCTGATATGCCCATTACTTTCAACGGGTGTTCTCTGAGGTGGACTAACACTGGCAACAACATTGTGCTGTAATATTTAGGCAAGGCAGGAAAGAAAACCCAGCTGGTAATTAACAGAACAAGAGTAGAGTTTGTGGCTGTGATTATGATTCAGGGTGGCATTCATGCATAATGTGACCCTGGGGGGAAAGTATTTAACCTGCCTGTGCCCCATAACAATGCACCTGTCTGCGTGGATGTGAGCAAGGGGGGATGTGACATTGCTGCGTGTGACATAGATATGCATGACGCATGGTGAGACACAGACAGGGCAGTGTTATGCCACTGTGCATGAAAAGACACACAGTGCCTGGTGCTCTCCCGAGGCCATTTCCATTAAGCTCCCTTATGCTGATTAATCCATTATCTGCACTCAGCTTTAATCAAGATTGTGAGGTACACCCAGTTCTAAGCATTAAACAAATTGGCAAGGTAATTATTATGGTGCCACTGAGATGCAAATAGCTCTTTCAGCTGCATTGGTGACTAACGTTTGTTGGGCTTCTCCTTCTAACGTTCAGGGATGACATTCTGTGCCCACTGAATCTCTAAGTGCTTCTTGTAATCAAAATATTGTTAAAGTCTCCAATTGCCACAGATGCTCTAAAAACACACCAGCGTTTTTAATTTTGTAAGTATCCATAAGTTGGGATTTGGATCTTTCAGAATCCCCTCTTATTAAAATATCCTCAACACCTAAAATCTGCAGTGGCTGTCTTGCAAAGTTCACGCAAAAAGTAGGAATGGGTCTTTCTATGACACTTAAAAAAAAATTTTAGCATTAGGTACAGTTGTGACCGACTCTGGGGTTGCGGTGCTCATCTCGCTTCATTGACCGAGGGAGCCGGCGTACAGCTTCCGGGTCATGTGGCCAGCATGACTAAGCCGCTTCTGGCGAACCAGAGCAGCGCACGGAAACGCCATTTACCTTCCCACCAGATTTATCTACTTGCACTTTGATGTGCTTTCAAACTGCTAGGTTGGCAGGAGCAGGGACCGAGCGACGGGAGCTCACCCCATCGCGGAGATTCAAACCGCCAACCTTCTGATCGGCAAGTCCTATGCCACTTAATTAAAAAATAAACTATTTCAATAAAATGGAAAAGGCCTTTCCCTTTGTGCTGTAGTCCTGGTGAAAATCAGCTCCACTTTGAAGCTGACATTGATCCCTTGTTGACCTCCCTTGGCTCAGGGAGGAAGCTCCTAGAAGCCATGGTCATTTTTGAGGCTTGCCAAGTGTATTCCTCTTTCCACCATTTCCACATGGTTCTCCACAAGCCAAAGGCTAGTATAAGTCAAAAGTGTTGGAATGAAGGGGAGCGTGGAATAATACAATAAAAGTTAAACCCTTAATTAATTTTGCCTGCATGCATGTGTAGAAATGCTTTGAGAACGTTTTCGTCTTCTTCTGGCATTTAATCTCATTGGTGCTGTAACTCCACAGTAGGGTTGTGCTGAAGAGTGGATGATTCTCTTTTTCCGCAGGAAGACCTGTAATTGTATACTAGATAAAAGGGAGAATTACATACATAGCAAGGAATTAAGAGATCCTCCCAGACATTAGCCCTGAAGCTTTAGGGTGATTGTGGAACTTTGTAATCTGAAGACTTTGAAGCTGCTGAATTTCTTGCGACGAAACCTCTGAAAGTGTTGCATGCTTGGTTTTACTCTGAGTATACGGGGACATAAGACTAGCCCCACAAGACTGGATCGAGGATTCAGCTACTTCCTTCAGAATGCTGTTTCCAACATTAGCCAGCCAGATACTTCTGGGTCCAAAAACTAGGGTAGGAAGACAAAAACCCTTCTGATTTGCTGGGAGCTGAATAGTGTGCAGAGGTTTGCTGCCTCTGAACAGGAAGGTCCTATTTTACTATTATGGCTAACAGCTATTGATAGATTTGTGGACACTGTCAATAAATAGCAGGAGTGAGAAATCTCAAGCCCAGGGACCAAATGTGCCCCCAGGCCCTTCTGTTTGACCAAAGGAATCTACCTAGGCAACTTATCACAAGACCACGAATCACATTTGAAATAATATTTAGAATCTATTGGACTCCATTGCGTTTGCATATAAAAGGACTGTCTAACGCAGCTTGTCGTTGAAGATGTAATAAAGGATAATGCCTATTTGAAACATATATTCTTACAGTGTCCTATTCTCACTATGTTTGGGGAGAAAGTGTTTAACTGTATACATTTGACTGTACAGGGGCACCTTCTTTATGTTCACCAGCAAAACGTCATGTTCTGGCCTGGCGTTGCCTCTCTCCTACTTTAGATGGTAGTGTGTGTATTCTTTCATAGTGTGATAAGCCAGCCCTGCTTGAAGACCTCTGACTCATTTCACCAAGTGGGGCTCTGGGCTTCTTCCCTGGTGGCACCACTGCAGAAACGGAAGCTCAAAGCAGATACTTTTCATGTTGTCGCCTGGGACTCAGCATTTCAAAGGGAGCCTGAGAATGAACCTTGGTGAGCCCTCACTCAAATTAAGCCACGGACTTTAGGATAAAAGCCATGGAATCTTACTGGCACTCTGCTCACAGCAATAATAGTTTCCAGAAGAAAAGCAATGTTTTCCATTGGGAAGAAACCCATGGTTACAAGAGTTATTTCCTAGCTTACCGAATGGGGAAGACTGAGCAAACCATTGGCAAATGCTACAAGCTACTATAATTAGACCATGGCAGATTTGCTATTTTATACGTTTGACAAATGCAGGCCTATAAGAAAAGGGTTTTTAAGGGAAGCATGACAACATTTCCCGACTTACCACATCTAAACCAAAATGAGTAGCTACTGTATGTAGCTGGTGGCCAAAGAGGCAACACTCTGTGGTAGGGGAAGTATTTAGTAAAACTAATGGTCATGGACTGGATGAGGGCCAATCATAGACAGAAGTACAATTTATAAGTGGTTTCTCTGCCCAGTTAGGTGGTGTTCGACTTGCTTTGAAAGAGGTTTTATTCCCCCTTAAAGGAGTAGGCTTGAAATATAGGGGTGCTTCTAGGCCCAGCATTGGTGGGCTCCAGGTGGCCTCAAGAGCACCTTTTACCAGTGTCAGCTACGTAGGCACATAGGACTATAGGAAGCTGTCTTTTACTGAGTCACACCATTTGGATGTGACAGGTGCCAACAGAAATCTTCTGTGCATGTATTATACCCCACAAAATAACTTTTGCTTTCACCATCTCCCTAACCTTTTTTATTATTATTATTTGAATTTTTTGTTTAAAAAAAGAGTTTGCAAGTTGGCTGGTATGGGCATGAGGGATTTTGGAGGGGTGGGGGGAAGAGCTGTTGATAGTGTTTTGCTTCTCCATATATATATATATAGAGAGAGAGAGAGAGAGAGAGAGAGAGAGATTTTCAGAAAACAAAAAATATACGGAATATCACCATACAGTATTCAGAGAACTCAAAAACCTCAGTCCCCCTTACCCCCAGCATCCACTGACCCTCTCTCTAGAGAAGAAGAAGAGTCTGGATTTGATATCCCGCTGTATCACTACCCTAAGGAGTCTCAAAGCGGCTAACATTCTCCTTTCCCTTCCTCCCCCACAACAGACACCCTGTGAGGTGGGTGGGGCTGAGAGACTTCAGAGAAGTGTGACTGGCCCAAGGTCACCCAGCAGCTACATGTGGAGGAGCAGGGAATCAAACCTGGTTCACCAGATTACGAGTCTACCGTGCCTAACCACTACACCACACTGGCTTAATGTCATCAGCATATCCAAAGCATATTCACAGTACAGCAAGAAGAGACAGATGACATTACAGCATAGAAAGGGAGTAGAATGCATACACCTATCAGTCCTAAAAGTTGTTGTTGTTGCCAATAGTCCTAAGAAGTTTTCCTAAAAGACTAATCTATAAAATAATAGAAGTTTTCCTAAAAGACTGATCAATAGAATAATGGAAAAATTAAAATATAAGCTTTGTTCACACTGAATTTCAAAAGTCAGGGTGCTGGGAGAGAAAGTCTGCTTCCTTATATCCTCTCCCTATAAATATCTGGATTCCCATACCTTTTAATTATAAATGTTTCTATCTTGTGCCATCACCATCTTCCAGCAAGGGAAGGGTATTATTCCTGGCACCATTTTAAAAGAAAAAAGAAAAAAGTAGTTCCCTTGAGAAATCTATAATATTGTCTGACATCTGTCACCTATTGACCACTTGAAAGACACTGTCTGTATTGCTCGCAGCTATGCCATCTGGATTTTTGAGGAACATCTATATCCTATTTCTGTACTCAGTCTGAAAAAGGATGTGTGATGACTGAATCAGGAAGATTTTGCCAGAATGCAGCAGCCAAATTACTGGCAGGTGTTCCGTTTAGAACTCACAAAATCCTGTTTTGAAACAGCCGCATTGGTTGCCTGTTTGTTTGGGGGCCCAATTCATGGTTTTTGCATATGACTTGGGTCCTAATTATCTGGAAAAAGTCTCATTCCCTTCAGACACCCGTGTGTTTAGATTGGCGGGGTGTGTGTGTGTGCTCCTTGGTAGTTCCATTGTCCGCATTCATTTGAAGGGAAAGGGAATTATCTGTAGCAGCCCCCCAGTTGTAGAATTCCTTCTCTACAGGGGTGCACCCGGCACTGTCCTGCCACACCTACTTGGACTCAGAATTTGAACCATTACCACAACTGGAGGATTTCAAAGTTTTATTGATGAAGTCGGTAAGCATCCCAGCATGTGTAAAGGTAATGGTAAAGGGACCCCTGACCATTAGGTCCAGTCGTGACCGACTCTGGGGTTGTGCGCTCATCTTGCTCTATAGGCCGAGGGAGCCGGCATTTGTCCGCAGACAGTTTCCGGGTCATGTGGCGAGCATGACTAAGCTGCTTCTGGCGAACCAGAGCAGCACATGGAAATGCCTTTTACCTTCCCGCTGGAGCGGTACCTATTCATCTACTTGCACTTTGACGTGCTTTCGAACTGCTAGGTTGGCAGGAGCTGGAACTGAGCAACGGGAGCTCACCCCATCGCAGGGGTTTGAACTGCTGACCTTCTGATCGGCAAGTCCTAGGCTCTGTGGTTTAACCCACAGCACCACCTGCGTCTGGCTAGGCATAGCTAAGATGTTGATTCAACTCTTGACAGGCCCCCTGCACTCTCCCTTCGAAGAGTGGAACAAGCACAGCTTTTTGGCATGATTGCCTCATGAGCCTCAAGACTAGTCAAGCAAATGGGGACTCCTCCATAGTGGTTGGGCATGCATGGTCTACTCACACAGGCACTGCCGTCTCTACATCCTTTCAGATGGAGGCAGAGATGACTCGGCCAGCTCATAGCCAGACCTATCCCCAGGTGCCTCCATGAAGAGGGAGGCTCTTCATTGACAGGGGAAGGTGCCAGAGCCACTTCCACAGTTGTTCAATATCATACAAGTGGGCCTGTCCTCTGGTAAGCCAGTAGGCACTTCCTGAGTTCTATCTCCCAATCCTCTGTGACTCTCCCCAAGTCACATACCCTCCAACATGTTGAGTCCCCAAACCAGGACGCATGTCTTCTTGTCTGTCTTCCTGCCTAAGTCGCGTGACCTGTATGAGATCATGGAGGCCAAAAGACATGCTTTTTCGGGGTCGTGCTCTCCCAGTTCCCAAAACTGCATGTAGTCCTAAATAAAGCATTCGAGGGGGGCTGTGCTCTCATGGTGCCTGAAAACTCATGTTTTGGGGTACCATGTAAGACCACAGCCCCCCCAATTTCCTTTTCCAGGGCAAGATCTCTGCATAAAATTGCTCAAGAACACAGCACACAAAATGCCTGCTGCGCTCTCGGGGGGGGGAGGGATGTTCTGGTTTTCTGGGACACCTGCAGGGTCTGAGGTCCTCTTGGAGTCCCAAGTTCTCTCCCTGGGCCAGTCTTTTCCAATTCTTCAAATTCTTCCCATTCCTCCTTATCATCTCACCAACCTCTCCATGACAGATCCATAGGACTTATGACAGGCACCTTCATTGAGTAGCTTTCATTATATGCTGAGGATGCACCTTTATATCCCAGCCTTTGACACCTGAGTCTATATCATAGAACCCACCTTATTGTCTTGATTGTTTTAACTATTTTTATATTGGATTTTAAAATTGTTGTAACCTGCCTTGGGCCCTGGTAAAGGGTGGGAAACAAACATACATACATACATACACACATACATACATACAAGGAAAATTATTATGTTCTTAGTTGTCTGACAGATTCCACACCCTCAAAACCACCATGTTGTATCGGGACCACCAATTACCTGAGGAACAAATCTGAAATTAAAAGTTTAGCTGAGAAAGGCTCTGTCCTGTGCACACCCAGCTAAGGAAGACAAATGGCCAATAGTTCTTTATTGATGAAAGTACACATTAACAGCAGCACCTAAGGATACAAACACACACACTTCTGGCATCTACATAGCTGGCATTAACTTTTCCAGGTTTGTGCCTGGCAAGGCAGTTGGGTGCAGCCTCCCCACACACCCTGGGCTCCCCCCCCCCCGGTCCAATGGAGTGTGCATACACAACCTGAGACTTGCTGCATCAAAGTTGCTGTTGTGCTTCTCTCTTGAAGCCCCTCCTGGTTCTAGGAGACAGTGGGCTGGGTATGGCGGGGATTCGACCAGCCCACCCCTTGCCTGAATAGACTTTTCATCTGCTTCTGACACATTCTGTGTCCCCACCTTTGTCTCTGATTGCTCAGACCCTTCCCTTTCCCCCTGGCTCCTGCCTCTCAAGTGGCACTAAAACCCATAAATCACTGGCCCCTCTCCTGGGTCAGCCCCCTAACCTGTCACACACTTGTCAGAGCCCTGCCAGTCCTTGACATCCTGCAGTCCTGTGCATACTTTTTCTTTTTCTTTTTGAATAAGCTGCATTTAATTTACTGCTGAGTAAACAGGATTCAAATGAGTAAAACTTGCAACCCTAATGACTGTATAAGTGAGGGAAACAGTCAGCATGGGAAGCAAGTGGTAAGTAAATGTCCTAAAATCGGTTTTAGGAAGAGATTTTAGGGTGTGGCTTCTTCCCAGAACAAAGCTTGGCCTGAGATGCAGGTCCATGGCAACCAGTCTCAGATTATATGCATGGAAGGAAAAATTGGAGACGGCTGTAGCTACAAGAACTGTAAAGAGAATTGTGTGCCAAGGAAAAGGAAAAGTGTAATAAGCTGCAGCTGAGCATTCACATATTAACTAGTGCAAAATGTACAGAATTGTATTGATGGAGAATGAAAGTGGATTGTTTTCATTTTAGGAAAGGACATGGGTGAGAACAGGAGATAAACGCCCCTTTAACAATTACCAAGGAATAAACAGATAGCAACAAACAAATTCTCACATGCCTCAAAACAGTATCTGTGAGAATTTTCTGGAATATGCTTAGCCCAGAAGAGTTCTGCTAGGGACCCTCCCACAATGGATGGGAGCTAGGAACATTTTAAATGTTGGCTTTAAAATTGAAATAGATATATGAGAACTAATGTTTTATATGATTCATTTATTTTATTTACAACCTGTTATACCACCCCATCCCAAATATTTCAGCGGTAACAATATGTCAGTCATAAAAATCACAATAACACACACTCCCTATCTCTAGAAAGTGAAAACCAGACTGAATGATACTTTACATCATTTCCAGAAGATGTTCAAACTCAAGCTTTGGTGAGTCTTCAGGGGGAAACAAATTCCCTAATTAAAGGCAGACAGCAACAATGTATGTCTGTACATTGTTAAGTATAATAACTATTGTGTGCATTATGTTACAAATTATATTTTAGAGAGAACTAAGGATGGGTGTAATCCTCTCCTGCTTGCTAGGAGTTTTCCCTTCCTTATTAGGAGGAAGGAACAGATGTCAAGACTGCCTTAACCATTATGTAGGGCATATGCTTTAGTAATTATTATTATTATTATTATTATTATTATTATTATTATTATTATCATTATTATTACCCCACCCATCTGGCTGGGTTTCCCCAGCCACTCTGGGCGGCTTCCAACAAAATATTTAAAATAAAATAAATAAAATAAAACATTAAAAACTTTCCTAAACAGGGCTGCCTTCAAAGGTCTTCTAAAAGTTAGATAGTTGTTTATTACCTTGACATCTGATGGGAGGGCGTTCCACAGGGCAGGCGCCACAACTGTAAATTCTAATCACAACTGTAAATTCCAGGCCAGCTGTTCACCCATCTTGCTCTCTGCTCTGAATGTCCTCCTCCTCCTTCAACTTCAGTTGCTCTTAACTAGGTAGCTGATGATAGATCTAAAGGCCACCTTAACTAACTACGCCGGGAGTTGCTGGTGTTGGCATTGGCCTATCCTATAGTATGACTAGGGGACAGCACGGTTGTGGTACTGAAAGTGGCCCAAGGCCCATTGGTGGGTCCTGCCCCACTGTTTGAGAAACACTTCACTAAGGTGATGCTTGTGCTGACTCATTCTCATAAGTACAGATATAGCCCCTATATTGTTAGTTTTCCATTACTGCATTGGACATAGTTGAATGCTGACATTGTCATTTGGCTGCACTTTGAACAAGTGGTTATCATGAAAACTGTTGTCAGGGAAATGCCACTTCAAATCAGTAAGGCTGATGGTTGCAGTGATTCTGAGGTCACATTTTTACACAATGTAAATAAAATGTTCCCATGATAATGTTTCTAGCTACTGATCCTTGAGAATGCCAAATTAAGCAGAGTCAACCTAAGAATAATCTAGGGATGAACTGCATGGGTATTTCTTGGTCACAAATATTCATCAAGGCAGCTAGGAATTCAAGCCTTCCTCGTGTAAACTTGAAGTAGGTTTGTTTCAAACAAACCATAGTTATGATTAACCACAGCTTGTCAGGTTCAGACAAGGCAACAGGGTACAGTTAATCAAAAGCAGAAGTGAAAGATTCCAAAGTCCGTGTGACCACATTGTAGATAGGAAGAGTGCGGAGGATGAAAGACCTAGGCTTACCTAGGTTTATTTCCAGTATAATGAACCATGGTTTATTCTGGAGTTCAAATGCAACTTACACTCATATATGCATAGCAGGAAGAGAAAACTGCTGCAGTTGCCAATACGTTTTTGGAACGTGGCAACACTGAGTTTGATTGCCAACATTTAACATTCCTCCAACAGAATTTGCACAAGGGTCAAAGAATGTAACTCATACAGTGAATGGTACCATAATTACATGGGATTATCTACATGGCATAAGTATTTTTCTTTATTTCAAGCAGAGAAACAACTGTGCCAACAAAGCATTGCCGTTCATTTGGAAAGCTGGTTTTCCCAGCCCTGTCTTGGGCTGGAACACCAGGAAAAAGCTGCTTTTAGCGGCAACTTGTTGGGATCCCAAGAGTATGTCTATGTGACCCAGTCTTCTATTTTAACTAATCAGACATAGATCCAGAACATTCTTTCCAATTTCTCCTGTCCAATAATTCTAGCGTATGGTTAAACCAACAAGAGATTTTCTTTTTTTAAAAAGGAAGGAAAGTGGGGGTAGGAGAAAGCCCAGTCTGAAATAGCTACTTTTTATTTATGCATTGTGCCATTTTTAAATTAGGAATAATACTGTGTGTCTGGTACATTTGTATTTATTTTACGAGTCATACTGAAATAACTCAGTTGCTTCTTAGGGCAAGGGTGGATGAATAGCTGCTGCTTTTTATGAAGCCAGCTGCCCTGACTTACGGCTTGCCATTTCTCCAAACTTTTACAGTTCTCCTTCAGTGAGTCTAAGCCTGATTATATTATCTTTTGCTACAATACACTCCCCCTTTTCCAATGAACCTTAGCTGGAACTGCTCCCAAAGGAGTCCTGAGCATGCATAATATGTCATCTGTACTTGATTAAACAGAAAAAAATGTAAATAAACTTTTCACTGGGGCTGTAATTTCCTCCCCTGGTTGTTGCCCATCCCCAGTGACACTTCATTATGTATATTTCTTTATAGTACTTCCGATGTGTGAAATGCCTTATGATCTTATCTCTATCATTCCACCCCTGCCCTGCAAGGTAAGTGAATATTATTGCTATTTTACAGATAAGGATATGAACATGGGAGAGAGAGTGAGGCTCTTAACAGAGTAGCTATGGGCAAACTTCCCCCAGGATTGCAAGACCTCGGGCCCAGGGGCTAAGTGTGGTCCCTTGGGACTCTCCCCAGGTCACCCCCCAATAGCCTTACTTTATAATCTCCATGAGTGTGTTTGCCTAGCTAGAATGTGTCCTTTACTTGGGGCCAGCCCACCCAAGAGGCAAGGTGAAGTGACAGCCTCAGGCAGCAGGATCCACAGGGGTGGCAGACCCAGTGTAGATTTTTATTTCCCATTTGTTCCTGATGTTTCTGATTATCTACACTCACCCCTTCTTCCCTAGCAGGGAGGGAGGTGCCATTTTGTGGTTTGCCTAAGGTGCCAAAATGAATTGGACTGGCCCTGCCTTGAACTCTGATAATACTTATTGGTTGCCTGGATAGAGGACAGAGAATGGTGTGTGTGTCTGATCCAGCTGAACCCTAGAGCTGTTAAGCACTAAATGGCATAAAGGCACTGCAGCCCCAGTAGTTTTCCAAGAAGAGTGGTATGAAAATACTATAAAAAGATATTTGAAATGAAGTGATTAGATATATTAAGGGTGTGATACAATCAGTTAATTTCTTTTAAAACATTTATCTTTTATCTAATTAATTTCAGCTTTGCACAGTGAAACAGACAGCTAGTGAGACGGATGATTCATGAATATCATTGAACAGTCTGGCAGCATTCCAAAGGCATGCGAAATCAACTCTTGCTATTCTGCCCAGATCTGGATGGTTGGTTGTCCTGCCTGCACCATATCCTGCAACTTTATTTTCCATATCAGGCTGGATGGTTGTCCTGCCTGCACCATATCCTGCAACTTTATTTTCCATATCAAACTTCAGAACGTTACATTTGTCATATGTAACATCTGTTTTCTGAATTGGAAGTAGCAGCGATTTCCAGTGTACTCCAAAAGAAAATTTCGCACAATGGAACCTGACTGATACTTGGCCTAGAATGGAACAGAAGACGTGGTTAATTGGTTGTGTTCAGTGTCAAATCATTGGCTCAGTATTATCTACGTTGGCCCTTCTCTATAGTCCTGCCTTTCAACTCAGAGCCATTTGGAAATGTTGCTTGAATTGACTTATGGACTTATTGCAGTCATCAAGAATTAACATGACATGTATTCCAGCCTTAGCAACTGTCTTAATTAAACAACTGTCTTAAATCTGATGCTTTTGCCAACACGGGGTGCTTCTAGACAAGAGCATAATATTGTAAACATGTTGTTGACTTGAGATATTACAAACGGTTCACTAGCAACAGGCTTTGCTTTTGTTTGTTTTTTAACTTACCAGTTTTTCCCTGGGTTGGCATTTTGATGAACAGCACCAATCCCACAACAAATGCCCATCTGGAACCACCCCAGTCTGCAATTTGAAAGCTTTACAGCTTTCTGCAATAAAGACTACCCAGTATCTTAGTTGAAGATAAACTACATATTGGGAGGAGATATACATTCAGGAAAAGTGCACCTCTTTATCATAACCAGACTTACGTTAATGTGAGTTTATAGATCCTTTGTTGTATGCTTTCTTATTCTGCTCTTCAGTATTCTATATTTATAAGCAGATATCAGAGTCAGTGTTACTACCAGGAATGTTAAATGCAGTACCACATTAAATCATCTAATCACAGTAATTATTAGAGAAAAATGGGAAGCAGCTGCTGTAACACAGCACTTTGGTTTCAAAACTAAAGACAGATGGGCATGATAATACAGCATTATTAATGACACACTTTGCCTATCTATTTTGCATAGTATTTCCCAACACTGGCAGGTTAGTGAAATGCAAGCTCCTTTTGTGATCTCGCCCTTTGACAAAATAGATAATAGAATAAGTTGGTGTTTTATTTTCACATGCATCAAAGATATATGAGCTGAGCAATTCATTCACCGTTTTTTAGAGTTCTTTCCATGCTAGCACCCTTTTGATCACAAAAGTTAAGTGAAAGAACATAAAAGAGTCCTGCTGGATCAGATCAAAGGCCCATCTAGTCCCACATTTTGTTCCCACAGAGGCCAACCAGATGCCTGCAGGAGATCCACAAGCAAAAGCACTGTCCAATTCTTGTTTTCCATCAACTGATAGTCAGAAGCATAATATTTCTGATATTGGTGATAATATATAGCCATCACGACTAGCGCTAATGGAATATTGCTCTTCCACAAGGAGGTGGAAATGGAAGTTGAATTAAAATGGAAGTTGCACACTGTACCACACTGCTATACCATCTACAAAAATAATGCAACACCCATCTCCCCATTTATACGATTCAACGTACTGTTCCATGCCACTGCAATCTCTGAGCAGTGCAAGATTCCAGGGGTTTGGGGCACTTACCTAGGGTTAGGGTTTCCTTTTGAAAATGAAGCACAGTGGAGACTATGGTGTCTTTATGGTTTATTTACACGTATATACAACCTGAGCCTGTGATGGAGGGCTTCACAGCATTAACACCCCAAGAAGGTCCTGCTTCTCCCATAGCCACAGCCTTGGATTCAAGCAGAAATTAGCCTCTCGCTCACTCTCTCTGCCTTCCCAACCTCCAACTTTTTTCCTCCAGGTCACATCACAGCAATCTCTGCCCTCAACTCCAGCTTTGCCCTTCTACGAGCTGGAGAAGGAGCCCCACCCATTTGTTATCCAGCACAGAGCCCCCTTTCCTTTGTTTTCTTAATAGCCCATCAGCCTTCCTTTGTTCTCTCCCAATGGCCCCTCACCCAGGCAATTACCTGAACACAATATATCAGGGCAGTTCACAGAATAAAATACAAGATAAAAACACAAGTAAATAATTAAAACAAAAACAGCAAAGCAATTCCCCCCTTCTTCCCACAGACACATTTAAAAGGCTATAGAATATTAATCACCTTGCCAACAAAGGTCCATATAGTTAAAGCTATGGTTTTCCCAGTAGTGAGGTATGGAAGTGAGAGCTGGACCATAAAGAAGGCTGATCGCCGATGAATTGATGCTTTTGAATTATGGTGCTGGAGGAGACTCTTGAGAGTCCCATGGACTGCAAGAAGATCAGACCTCTCCATTCTTAAGGAAATCAGCCCTGAGTGCTCACTGGAAGGACAGATTGTGAAGCTGAGGCTTCAATACTTTGGCCACTTGATGGGAAGAGAAGACTCCCTGGAAAAGACCCTGATGTTGGGAAAGATGGAGGGCACAAGGAGAAGGGGGCGACAGAGGACGAGATGGTTGGACAGTGTTCTCGAAGCTACCAGCATGAGTTTGACTAAACTGCGGGAGGCAGAGGAAGACAGGAGTGCCTGGCGTGCTCTGGTCCATGGGGTCACGAAGAGTCGGTCACGACTAAACGACTAAAGAACAACAACAACAACAGAATATCAATCAACCAAAGTCCTGGCTGAAGAACATTTTTGCTGGGCGCCTAAAAATATACAATGAAGGAGCCAAGTGAACCTCCGTGGGGAGAGCATTCCACAAATTGGAGCCACTACAGAAAAGGCCCATTCTTGTGTCACCGCACCCCCTCCCCCCCGGACATCACGGGGAGGAGGCACATGGAGAAGGGCCACAGATGATGAACTCAATAATCTTTTAATAATAATAATAATAATAATAATAAATTTTATTTATATCCCGCCCTCCCCAGCCGAAGCCGGGCTCAGGGCGGCTAACAACATTAAAACAGTGTGACATTATAAAACATTATAAAAATGAATTTAAAATCAAAATGATGGTCGTCGTAGTTCAACAACATCTGGGCAGCACCACATTGACTACTCTGGCATAATGTGTGGCATCAAGTCAAGCAGACTCAGAGCCAGATTACTGAGGGAGGCAGATTTCACTCTGGAGTGCACAGAGAATATATATGCAGGGGGAGGATGTGGTTATAAAGCAACTGAGAAAGTCTGGCAGCAGTAGAGAAACAAATGAATTCCCTACAGTGAAAATGCATTTTATAACAGCTAAAAGATTGCCAGCCTTAGATTTAGCACTGTCAAAAAGTACAGGCATAAAAAGGTTTCCATGCCTCCTATAAAACTGGCATCAGCCAAAACTATAAATGCCTGTCCTGCTGCAAATGTGAAAGAATGTCAAAAAAGTGGCAAATTTAGTCATTATGTTAAAATGTGTAATATAAGAGGGAGATAAAGTCTCAAGGCAAAGAGATGTTTACACTGGGCAGAAACAGATGCAAACCCGCTTGGTTTCTTCATTGGCACACTGAACTTTACAGTTCTGGTAGGTGAGTGGCATAGGCTTCTTCTCACTAATAATCACAAAATGGTGAATTTACAAACTGGCACTCTCGGCTGTTCCAGGTAGCAGATTTTAATACACTAACTGCATAGCATTGTCTTGAATGTGACTGAAACACAAGGTTGGAAGATTAAATCATATGACGAACTGAAAGATAGATTGACAGGTTGGCTGCAATATCATCAGATAAATGCACTTTGGAATGAGGATAAAAAATTGGGGATGAACGAGAAAAAATCTAGATATCAGATAGAAGTGTTAGAAGGGAAAACTAAACTCTTAGCAAAGATGTATAATCTGTGGTTAGAATGGGACACAAAAGAGGAATTGGTAAAGGAGGTAATGATAAAATGGGCCATGGACATTGGACACAACATATAGCATGACAAGTGGGAGAGGTTATGGAACAGAGGAATGAAATTTACAGTATGTGTCACGTTAAGAGAAAATTTGGAAAAAATGATGTATCGTTGGTACATCACACCGGTAAAATTAGATAAAATGTATAAAAGTGGAAATAAAATGTGTTGGAGATGTAAGCAGAAGGAAGGCGATTTTTACCATATGTGGTGGGTGTGTGAAAAAATTAAAAAATTTTGGGAGCTCATATATAATGAACTAAAAAAAATCTTTAGGTACACCTTCTTAAAAAGACCAGAGGCATTCCTCTTAGGAATAATCGGAGATGAAATTAAAAGAGAAGACCAGAATTTATTTCAGTATGTGACAACGGCAGCCAGGATACTGATAGCTCAAAATTGGAAATCAGCAGAGACTCCCACAATTATGGATTGGCAAACAAAATTATTTGAATATGCAGAATTAGCAAGAATGACAAACAAAATTAGACATCAAAAAGAAACAAAGTTTATTGAAGAATGGAGTAAATTTGTGAAGTACATTGAAAGTAATTGTAACAAATTAAAAACTACAGTAGGCCTAACATAAACCTTGCTATGCATAAATCACAGAGTTAGAAACTGCAGGAGAAGAAAAGATGTAAGAAAACCGCAACAGGATAGGAGGGAAGTCAAGACGTGTGTTAACGTTGTGTAAATAAGTGGATGATACTTATAATTGATTAATAAGAGTGTTTTCTTTTTTCTTTTTGTTTGTTTATTTTTCCTCTGTTGTATGTCTTTTGTTTTTTTGTGGAAATTTCAATAAAAAGCAAAAAGGGGGGGGGGGAGAATGTGACTGAAACAAATATTTGGACTGAATTTGGAGCAGGTTGTTTCAGTCCACTGAGAAACAGGGGGCACAATTTCTGAAGAGCTGCCACCCTCCCCCCAAAAAACTTTTTATGATGGTTCAGGGAAAACAGGCATTTGCTATGGCAGAGGCAGGTTTCTTTTATTAACCCTCACCCCCCCCCCAAAGTGATGTCAGGTACCAATCCTCTTCCCTCTCAAACAGCATTCTAGGAAACAATTATGCTGCAGCTCTGTAGCACACTGTTCACTCTTTCTGAGGTAAAAAACTGCTGCAGTCCTGAAGTACACTATTCACTTTTTCTGAGGTAAAAAAAACTGCTGCAGCCCTGAAGCACACTATTCACTCTTTCTGAGGTAAAAAAATTGCTGCAGCCCTGAAGCACACTATTCACTCTTTCTGAGGTAAAAAAACTGCTGCAGTCCTGAAGTACACTATTCACTCTTTCTGAGGTAAAAAAATTGCTGCAGCCCTGAAGCACACTATTCACTCTTTCTGAGGTAAAAAAACTGCTGCAGTCCTGAAGTACACTATTCACTCTTTCTGAGGTAAAAAACTGCTGCAGCCCTGAAGCACACTATTCACTCTTTCTGAGGTAAAAAAATTGCTGCAGCCCTGAAGCACACTATTCACTCTTTCTGAGGTAAAAAAAATAATAATGCACAAGAGCAAATGCTGAACTTCATACCATAGCTGTCAACTTACAGATTTGAAAATAAGGGACCAGCAGCCAAAATAAGGGACCTGCAGCCTCACCTGTTCCAGGCACTCCAGTCTTCCTGTCCTCCTGCAGTCTGGTCAAACTCATGCTGGGTAGCTGCGAGAACATTGTCCAACCAACTTTGTAACCAGAAGTTCAACTGAATAGAATCTGAATCACATGCACCACAAGGCCTATGCAGCCTCAACTTAAGATGGCTCCCCGGCCTGGCTTTGCACTGCAAATTTTGCAGCAGCACGTGCAACAAAATGGCATCCAGCATTCAAAAACCCCCTCAGCTTGCATTAACCAGCCACACACAAGGCATACAAGCTCCACCCCCCAGTCGTTCTAAGACTTCTTATTGGGTGAGCAACACAGCCAAGCAACACAGTTGGAGCCTCCCTCCTCCCTGGCCGGCAGGGAGGGAGGGAGAGGAGCTGCTTCCTTTGAAATTTAAGGGACATCATTTAAGGGACATTTAAGGGACATCCATCAATAAGGGACAGCAGCGGGACATGGCGCTGGAATAAGGGACTGTCCCTTCAAATAAGGGACACTTGACAGCTATGCTTCATACCTGAGAGTTGCTAGAGAATCACTCAAGGCATTTTGCTTCCAGAGGGCAAGTGAAAGATGGCGCCTCCCTCCAATTCCATGTACAAAAACTGACTAGACTGGCAGATGAATCTTACTCTAACACTGGGCACAGAATAGTGTCTTCCTCTGCACCTGAGGACAGCAGGCTAGCATAGGGGGGCAGGGCATATGACCTACACAGCTCTCTCCTTCCAACTTCTTGTTGCTACAGCTCTCTGCTGCCTCCAGAATCTGCCGCCTGAAGCAAAACCTCCTCTACTGAACTCCAGCCCCAGAGTTACATGTGAATAGAGCGATGTTATAGAAGCTGTTTGGCCTCAAATTAAAGACCTGGCTCTCTTACATAAAACCTTTTAAACAAACAAAGGAGAAAACCAAAACTGTCTCCATGTCTTTCCAAAAAGACCTTGACCACAAAGCTGGAAGAGACTTTCTTGATTCTGAAGAGAAATATTTTCTTTAGATGCCGAAATACAATAGCAAGTGGGAACCAAGTGTTCCATGAGTGAGTGCAGTGGGGCGGGGAGAGCAGTTTTGGAAAACACCACCAGAAATGAGAGGCCTTGAACAGCAGCAGATTGGTTGCAGTCAGAATTACACAGTGTCAGATAAACTTTGCTCTACACTCCTGTCTTCTGGTCCATCATTTTATAACAGTTTGCATGTGTCCTTGGCTTGAGCCAAAGTAGAAACAAGATCCGTGAAATGTAAGATAGTAAAATAATTTTGGGAAATGATATATGAGTTGAAAAAAACATTGAACGTAACTTTTTCTAAAAAACCAGAAGTCTTTCTTTTAGGAATTCTAGGTGCCGAAATCCCAAGGGAGCAGAAAAGACGATTTACCGTATTTTTCACCCTATAGGACGCACTTTTTCCCCTCCAAAAATGAAGGGGAAATGTGTATGCATCCTATGGGGCGATTGCAGGCTTTCGCTGAAGCCTGGAGAGCGAGAGGGGTCGGTGCGCACCAACCCCTCTCGCTCTCCAGGCTTCGCGCACCTCTCTGCAAGCCGCGGGAGCGCGGTGCCCGGCTCCCGTGGCTTATGGAGAGTTGCCTGCATGCTGAAGGCTGGGCGCGCTGAGCTCAGCACATCCAGGCTTCGCGCAGCTCTCCGCAAGCTGCCGGAGCGCGGCACCCGGCTCCTGCGGCTTGCAGAGAGTTGCCTGCATGCTGAAGGTTGGGTGCGCTCAGCTCAGTGAGTCCAAGCTTCACACAGCTCTCTGCAAGCAACAGGAGCCCAGCGCCGGGCTCCCATGGCTTGCGGAGAGTTGCCTGCATGCTGAAGGCTGGGCGCGCTGAGCTCAGCACATCCAGGCTTCAGCAGCTCTCCGCAAGCAGCGGGAGTGCAGCGCCCGGCTCCCGCGGCTTGCGGAGAGTTGCCTGCATGCTGAAGGCTGGGTGCGCTGAGCTCAGCGAGTCCAGGCTTCGCACAGCTCTCCGCTGTGAAATTCCCCCCCCCTTTATTTCCCCCCCCAAAAAACTAGGTGCGCCTTATGGGACGGTGCGTCCTATAGGGCGAAAAATACGGTATGTATGTTACCACAGCTGCGTGGATGTTATTGGCCCAGAGATGGAAAGAAGATAAAGTCCCTACCAGAGAAGAATGGCAGATTAAATTGATAGATTATGCCAAAATGACTAAAATGACCGGAAGAATCAGAAATCAGGAAGTCCAAAATTTAAGGAATGGGGGAAATTTATCTCAAAAACCAGTGTATACAGCTAAAATTGTTAGTAGGATTGGAATAACACTTGCAGTTTAATGGTGAATTGTGGGCATAATGGATATGTAAAAGATTTGTATTATCATAAAAGATGCAGGAGGAAATGATTAACGATAGGACCCACAAAGGTGAGGAGGGAAGTCCAAGAGATTCTTTGGAATCTTGTTTGTATGTTGTATGTTGGATATGTGATTGTAAACCTTTAATTTGAAAAACCAAATAAATAAATAAATTCAAGAAAGAAAGATCTGTAATATACCATCTCACCTATGCAAGCTTACTTAGAAGTTAGGATCCGTTGAGCATGCTCCTAAGTTTGCACATTATTGCTACCAATAGCAGATGGCATGGTGGGATGGTAGCACTCCACTGACCTCCTGCAGACTGAGTCACTGATGCTTACCAGAAAGGAAAGCTGGAGGAATGAGGCTATGGGGAGTTTGGCAAACACACTGTCAAAACTACGACAGCACTCTTGCTGGTGTGTTTACATAGTATTGGCCTCCCTGCTGCCTCACCCCACCCACTTCTAGGGAAAACAGCTGGAAGTCCACTGCTGGGAGATCAGATGAGCACTATCACCATACTGTCTGCCACATAAGCAAGCTATGCTTGTTCCTACCATTTGGATGCTTTGCATCTCAAGGGCAGTTGAAGAGTTTCTTTCTTGTTCTGGTTTTGCCTGCTGTTTGTGTCTTTTCCACCATGTAGTCATGCAAAGACCAGATACCGCAAAGCCCTAATCTATCCCAGCCACATAACATAGCTTCAAAGTAGCTCGGCTTACTCCTTCTCTCTCTCTCCATTGGCATGCTTTTGGTTATCCATGGATGAAACACAGATAGATAAGAACTTTCCATTATCACAGGGGGAAAAGATGGTGAGATGCCATCATGGTGGGTCGAAAGTTATGGGCTAAGAAGACAAGCTCAGCTTGCACACATAAATGTTACCTTGCAGAAAGGCTTTCAACTAGATGCAGATGGCAAGGCAAAAGGAGGAAAAGATTGAAACCAGTTGTCAGGGAGCTTTTCTCTGCACTGTAAATTATAGAAGGCCATGCTCACATAGCAGAAGCACTGAGGGGGGAGTTTTTGGATTATTGCTTTTGGTTTGATTTTATATGTTGTGGTCTTGTTGTGAACCTCCCTGAGACCTCTGGGAATAGGGTGGTGTATAAGTTGAATTAATAATAATAATAATAATAATAGTCATGAAGCAATAGTTTTTGAGACAATCAAAGGTCTGAGGAATGCACTATTCTTGTCACACCAAAAGAGGCATGCAAATAGTTAGATGATGGGTTACATCAGGGGCTGGATAAAGTTGAGGGAGAAATAACGTTCACTTCCTGTAACAATATACAAACTGAAACATAGCTGTCCTTTGAAATTTGCACATTTCTTTATTTTGTGATGCAGTTGTTCAGAAGGATATGGTGTGCAAAAATGTGTATATTGCAGGGAAAGTACATAAAATGTATATATTAATGAAAATAGAATTCAACAAATATTAGGCAAGAATTCATACAAAAATGTGCAGATTAGGAGGAACATATACTAAAATCCTGACAAACTTTTTTTTCAATGGAAGGAAATCACAAACTGACACAAAAGTTAAGATTGGAAAAATGAGATACGGATAGAACCAAAATAGACAGATTCTCCCCAGATTCAGGAGCCCAATTATAACTGGATTTATCAGAATCAAAGTGACATGCTAGTCATAGGAATGGCTTTCATGCTCCTTACCACCTCCAGGCTGGTTTGGACAGCCTTTAATTGCTTTGTAAGGGAAAATTTTCTAAGAAGAAGAAGAAGAGTTTGGATTTGATATCCCGCTTTATCACTACCCTAAGGAGTCTCAAAGTGGCTAACATTCTCCTTTCCCTTCCTCCCCCACAACAAACACTCTGTGCGGTGAGTGGGGCTGAGAGACTTCAGAGAAGTGTGACTAGCCCAAGGTCACCCAGCAGCTGCATATGGAGGAGCAGGGAATCGAACCCGGTTCACCAGATTACAAGTCCACTGCTCTTAACCACTACACCACACTGGCTCACAAGCTAAGCCTGGCTTGTGTCTTATAAACTGTCTTGGTGACACTTCGATATTCAAATAATAAATTGATTACCATACAGTCCTGTGCCTGTTGGGTCAGAAGTAACTCCCACCCTATGTATAGGATTGCCACCTCAGTTTCTCTTCATGCTAACAAAGAGAGCCTGTAAATAAGCCAATCTGTTTGCATTGCAGTCATGGTGTAATAAATAAAACATACTGGATTCAAATTCCTCTGCAGCTATTAGGACTAGCCTGTGGGGTGAGTCATGCTGTAAGGTTACCTAAATTGCTCTGATGAAGACAACCTGTATATTATCTTTCTAGACAGGGTTTATATACTGGGACTAGTAAGAGGGAGACAGACAGAAATTCAGTGAATAATATTGGAAATAAATATTGAAATGGCCTTTGCTCTTCAACTTATATTGGGATTTTATCAGCAACAGTTCTGGAATGTTTCTGGATTGATTGATTGCTTGATTGCTTGATTGATTTTGCATACCATATGGGACATAATATGGAAACTATTCTCCTTTAGTTCGGGGGTGGGGATCTTGTGGCCCTCCAGATGTTGGACTCCAGCTTCCATCAGCTGCAGCCAGCACAGTCAATGGTTAGGGCTGGTTGTATTTCAGCAACATCTAGAGAACTACAGGTTCCTGGTCTCTGCTATAGTTCTACAGCTTAATTCTGGTTCAAAAATATAACTAAAGTGGAAACCCACACCCAAATATCCATTGTTGTCCAAATGCCCAATATCTAATTCGGTGTACTAAATGCATCATAATATTTTGTTTTGCTTTATTTTCAAGCATTTCTTAAATTTACCTCTAAGTAGCTTTGGTAAACTGTTTTAGCTCCACAGAAAATAGCAATAAATATGCTGGTTCTGTTTCACAGGGTGCCTCTACCAGAGCAGTTGAGAACTACTTTCTACTTTTGAAGCAGGTTCAAATTAAAGCTCAGAACTAAACAAATCATGTTGGCCAGCTGGGCTTGGCTCATAGGCTGCTCTGAGCTGTTCTGCCTTCTCTTGAAACCACTTTTTACCTCTGGGAAGCTGTGAAGATCAATGACTGGAAAGAAGAAGATGCTGAGGTGGCAATTTTGGTAAGGTACCTCAGGTTACAAACACTTCAGGTTACAGACTCCGCTAACCCAGAAATAGTACCTCGTGTTAAGAACTTTGCTTCAGGATGAGAACAGAAATTGTGCGGTGGCGGCATGGTGGCAGCAGGAGGCCCCATTAGCTAAAGTGGTACCTCAGGTTAAGAACAGTTTCAGGTTAAGAACAGACCTCCGGAACGAATTAGGTTCTTAACCCTGAGGTACCACTGTACTGGCAACCTTGAAGATTGAAATACATGTTCAGCAGAAAACATTTCTGTTAAGAGATTTGCAACACAAGACATTTTACAAGTGGCTTGTACTCAAGCTGACAGTGGATCCTGAATCTGAAATGTCAAGTGTGCCAAAGGAGAGAAGCAGTCAAACTTGCAAGGAAGCCTTTTCACAATAGACCAAAGTAGGTCTTGTGACCTCCCTGATGTCATATAGGAGCGTACAGATCAGACTGTCTCACTGGTCTCTGTAACAAGGGTGCTCTGTTGTTGAGTTTCTGGGATACAGCAGCCCTGCATCCCCACTTGATAAGAGTTCGGTCTCATTCTCTGGAGGAACTGGGTTCCTCAGGGGTATTCAGAGGAGAAGTGCTGTTAGTTCAGTGTATTAGCAATTGGTTTGCATGCAGGAGGTCTGAGGATCAATTCCTGGAATGTCCAGGTAGGGCGGGAAGAGACCTCCATCTGAAACTCTGGAGAGCCACAGCCATTCAGTGTGGACAATACTGAGCTAGCTAGGTGGATATACTGATTCCTATGTTCCTATTCAGAAGGGCCCTTCATTCACAGGAGATTGCATTTTAGTTACTGAGTAATCTGAAATAAACATCACACCAGCTCTTCCTGTTCTTATTCTGACATTATATATATCAAAAGCCATACAATAAACAGCAGTGATACATTAGACACACATGCCACTAGCCACACATGCGAGTCATTAAATCTTGGCAAATGTATCAGCTCCTTCAAATATTTGCTGATGTGGGCTCCCACAGGATATTTTTTCAAAAGTAAGTCTGGTGTACACATACGTTTCATATGCTGAGTTTGCACTGATGTGGGCTCAGCCAAGGAAACAGGTTTCCATAAAATATTGTATGCTTTCTGGTTTTATTGAAATCCCCATACCTCACACTCACTGTAAAAGAAATCTGACAGTGAGATAAATTAAATCACTACCCTATATAATATTAAGCTGTACTTTTCTCCGAAAGGTGACACTCTTAATCCTGATATATTCTACATTCTGTCAACAACCAAATTTATGGAACTGAAAGTAATTCACAATCCCTTCATTCTCCTTTATGAACTTTCAAAGAATTTAATAAAAGAAGTCTTGAGAAAGGGTTACCCAACTCTCTTGAAAAAAATAATCATGAATAAGATTTTTTGGTTGTGTTTATTACATCTTTCCTACAAGAAGTTCAAAGCAGCATTACATGGGAGTTATTTATCTTCAGAAAAACATCATGAGACTGTGAAGGTTCGGCATTCTGTTGTACCTCAACTCACCCCCTAAGACCAACAGCCTTCTCCAAGCCAATGTCCTCCAGATGTTGTTGAACTCCAATTTATGTCTTGATTACTGTAGCGCACTCTAAATGGGGCTTCACTTTAAGACAGTCCAGAAACTGCAGCTAGTGCAGAATGCCATCACCAGAGTACTGACAGATACTTCTGTATGAAAGAATGTGACACCTATTCTGTGGGATTGGCCCCGGCTGCTTATATTTCATCAGGTCCAAGTCAATGCAGTAGTTTTGACTTACAAAGTTTTGAATGACCCAGGTACTTGTCCAGAACACCTGTTGCTATATAGAGTAGTCTAGGCTCTGAGATTGACAGGGGATGTGGTACATTATGAGGAGACATAAGACAGGGACTTCTTTGTAGTAGTGTCCTGGCTTTGGAACTCTCCTGCTGGAGGTGCCAATGGCTACATCATTAGTAAGCTTCCAGCATCTGGTTAAAACTGGAGATACTTAAGTAATTCTAGCTTTAACTGATGCCTAAGGTCTTTGGGTTTTTTTGATCTGCTGTGGTCGTTCATGGTCCTAAGACAAGAAGGGGAAACGGCATCAATTAAAGAAGTGGAAGTTGGTTTACCAACCCTTCGCAGAGCTTAAAGACATGGACTATAAAGCCTTTCACTGCCAATCTTTTTACTCATCAGCTGGTTTCACAAGCTGTGTTCAGACATTCATCTGAACACACAGTGTTTAATAGTGAGGGCAGGCCAGGCAGACCCCACCACAATATCCTCAATATCCTGGAGAGTCACTCCCAGTCAGCGTAGACAATACTGAGGTAGATGGACTATTATAGGGCAGAGTCCTATGTGCCTATAGGATTTTGAGCTGCAGGTCTTCCAAGCACTAGATGAACAATTTAGCCTCTGCTGAGCTCATCACAAAGGACCTGTGTGTTCCTTCCAATGCTGGAGAAAGAACAGAGCAACTGCTAGCTTTTCATTTTCTTTTGTTAAAATTCCAAAAGCAGTAGGTAAATCAGAAACTAGGGATAGGGAACCTCCAGCCCACATGCTGAATGCAGACCTGCAGGCCTCTTTCTTTCTCCAGCTCTCAAGGCTCCCTCCAGACCACACATACCCTCTTTCACCCTGCTCCACACCCTCTCTGAGCACTGGCTGAAATGTGTCTTTGAACTGTGATAGTGCTTCAAGCTTGCCTGGGTAAAGAATGGGGTGGGGTGGGGAATGTAGAAACCTCTGGCTTTTGCATGGATAGAATGCAGCCTCCATGTTTTCTTTCCCTAAAGACAATACTGGGTACACCCATGATCTACATCTCTCTGGTGTAAGTCCAAAAGGTACAACAAACCAAGTTAACAAGGCAAGAGCTAAGAGCTAATGCAAACACATAGCCCACCTTGAGTATACGAGCTTGGTCACAAACACTAAAATAATTCAGCCACTATTCTTTTTCTGTTTCGTTATACAAACCCAATCTGGAAATACAAAACCCAGAACACCTGGATACACTTTCGTTTACCACTTCTTCTTTTTAAAAGCAGTTTAAACATCTGTTGAGAATGACCTTTTTGTACTCAATACTTAAGGCTGATTTTACCTTGCTGTCTGCAGCACTCTCTTCTTCCATTCCTTCCTCACCACCCCCAAGAAACACACACATTCAAATGCATATCTTGGCAAGCTTTGGAATTTTTGGCGCTTGAGATGTCTGCTTCCTGTCTTTGTTATGCTTGATACTTCTAAGATTTTGGCTGGCTTCCAGGAATGAACCTCTTTGATATAAAATAGTAAGTTTCTGGCCTTCTAAGAACATGGCCTAAATAAGGGAACATGGTGATGGGAAGCACCTGTTCAAGACTGACTAATCATTGTCATCATCACCATCTGAATAACTGTACAATTCCAGGGGGGAAGGGCAGTGGAGAACCATGCCTGACCAGCAATCTCTCTTCGGTAAGATGTAATGCTTTACTGGATTTCAGTATGTTAGGGCTGGGTGAAAGTGGCCCCTAAAATTCTCCCTCTCAGTTGCAGATGGCGAAATAGTGATTATGCTGATGGTCTTCACTGAATATTCTCTGGGAAAGCAGATTCTCCAAGCATTAGGAAGAGGCCAAAAGAGACAATTCTGAGAAAATTCTCTTCTGAGAAATTTCAGCCTGAGAGCCAGTGTGGGGTAGTGGTTAAGAGTGGTAGTCTCGTAATCTGGTGAACCGGGTTCGCTTCCCCGCCCCTCCAAATGCAGCTGCTGGGTGACCTTGGGCTAGTCACACTTCTTTGAAGTCTCTCAGCCCCACTCACCTCACAGAGTGTTTGTTGTGGGGGAGGAAGGGAAACGAGAATGGTAGCGGCTTTGAGACTCCTTTGGGTAGTGATAAAGCGGGATATCAAATCCAAACTCCTCCTCCTCTTCTTCTTACACGCACCGCTAGGAAAGCTGCCTCCACACCTCAAGGGAAAGGATGGATACAGCATAAGGAGAATCTAGGGCTGGGGAACAGGGGAACAGGAGACAGCTGCTGTGAGCAAATACGTTCTTTGGACATAGACCTGGTGCAAACCACACATGACAATTGCAGTTGGATGTTAATTGCCCCTGAAGGTGCTTTGCATCAGAGAAGGAATGGGAGGGGAGGGCTTAATTCTTTCCCTATCATTGCTTTCTCTCTGAAACTTCCACACACCCACGCATTTTACCCTAGTGTGGCTCTCCAGACCCCTGTTTGCAAGGTAAACATGCCTTTGAAATACACTGAGGGGGAAAGTGGCTTGTAAATAGCCACTTGCCTATGACAAGCAGGTATTACCGTTAGACAACCAAGTTGGTAAGGAAGTTTTTGTAAAGCTCTCTTTCCTTTTAAATGTGTTGATGGGTGACAAATGACTTAGATTGCTAAACAGTGGCTGGTAAACTCGTGTTTCTTTTATTTCCGTGGGCTAATAAATCATGTGAGACATACAATAGAGAATATCAATGTATTTGTTGTTAACAGGGAAATTATGCAGAGAGCAATGTTTTTCAAAAGCAATGGGCAGCAGGAAGCAACACACACAATTGATGCAGTAAAATATGATCCATATTGCAACACTCTGAAACTCTTTATAATAATTGTTTTATTAATGTTCCAAAGTATACAGTGTTTCTAAAGGTCATCCAGAAGCAAAGAACAAGCAAAATTCTTCTCATGTACTGTATGTTTCCTGGAATTTATATTCTCTCCTTGTAGAATCCTTTTCAAAAAAAAAATGAGATTATCTTTCATTTTGCAACCATTTTTTTTGTCAGTTTCCCCTAGCCATTTAACTTAAATATCACTGAGGTGTGGTGGCAAAGACTCAAATATTTATGCTTGGTTCAGTTAGAATTGCAGAAGGCGGAGAGTCCTGCCAGTTGGACTCCAGGGTGTATACAGACAAGATTAAAAGTTTTGGTTTTTTTCTAGAATTAGTTTCAGTGAGTCCTGCTGGATGTGATGAAAGGGCAACGTAATGGGAGCCACAAGCCAGTGGTGAGTGATGCCAGGGAAAAAGTGGGCAGAGCTATGGATGTGCCTCTTTGTAGAGTAGTAGTAGTAATAGTAATAATAGTATAGTAGTAGTAGTAGTAGTAATAATAATAATAATAATAATAATAATAATATGTGTACCCTTGGTTGCCCCAAGTCAGCTTCCCCCCAAAATAAACCCAGCCAGATGAGCGGGGTATAAATTATTATTATTACTACTACTACTATTACACAGTAAAACATGCATCAAACATTAAAAACTTCACTATACAGGGCTGCCTTCGGATGTCTTCTGAAAGTCACATAGTTTTTTTATCTCCTTGACATCTTGATGGGAGGGCACAACTACCAAAAAGGCCCTCAGCAGGCTACATTCTAGCCACAAAAGCCAGCGGGTTACTTACACACACACACACACACACACACACACACACAGGCATTTTCACAGTTCAAGGGACACATTTCAGCCATGGAAGACACAGAGAAGGGTGGGTGGGTCCCTAGGCCTGAGGTTTCCCACCTCTGACCCAGTCCACTATTTGAGCCCTTTTCACATTTCCCATCAGTGGCCGTGACCAGCTACATACACCTAGGAAGCTTACAAGAAGGTTAGGAACACCAAAGCAGCACCTGAGAACAACAGCACTTTCCCCTCGTGTGGTTTCCAGCAACTAGCATTCAGAAACATATGGCCTCCAACCATGGAGGGTAGAACATATCTTCCAAGGTTAGGAGCTATGAATAGCCTTATCTTCCATGAATTTGTCGAATTCTCTTTTGAAGCTACCCACATTGGTGGCCATCACTGCCTCTAATGCGAGAGAACTCTATACAGTGGTACTTTTGAGTTACAAACGCCTCAGGTTACAAACACTTCAGGTTACAAACTCCGCTAACCTAGAAGAGTTACCTCAAGTTGAGAACTTTGCCCCAGGATGAGAATGGAAATCGTGTGCCGCTGGCGCAGCAGCAGCAAGAGGCCCCATTAGCGAAAGTACGCCTCTAGTTAAGAACAGTTTCAGGTTAAGAACGGACCTCCGGAACAAATTAAGTTCACAACTAGAGGTACCACAGTACCATGTGAATTGTATACCATGCTTTCCTTTGTCTGTCCTGAATCTTCCAACATTTGTGTGGAGGAAGCGGCAATGACCCCCTTTGGCCTGCACTCCTTGCCTATTTCTGAAGCTGCTTTTAAAGGTAAGCATACAGGGTTGTAGTTGCAACACATGAACTCCAGCACATGAGCTCCATTGGATCCTGAAAATGAAAGCTTTCCAAGATTTCAAGTGTCCTAACCTGGACCACAATCCTGCATGTTGTTTGACAGTACAGTCATACCTCATGTTACGTTTGCTTCATGTTATGTTTTTTCAGGTTGCGTCCCGCGGCGACCTGGAAGTACCAGAAAGGGTTACTACCGGGTTTCACCGCTCACGCATGCGCAGACGCGCAAAACAACATCACGTGCATGCGCAGAAGCAGCAATCGAACCCATGTGCGCAGACGCACCGCTGCAGGTTGCGTTCTTTTCATGTTGCAAACGGGCCTCCGGAACGGATCCCGTTCGCAACCAGAGGTACCACTGTATGACTTTTCTTGTAGTTGTGCTGTTTAAGGCTATTTTTAAAAAGTTGTTTTGTTAGTGTTTTATAGAAAGTGGTTGTTTTACTGATGATTTGATGATTATTTTATATGATTTATGTTGCAATTGTGATGTTCTTATTTATTGTATGTAAGACATTTTGAGACTCACGTGGGTGAAAAGCAGCATAGAAATATAATAAATGAATGGATAAATGAAATTGAAGTTGGAATCCTATTGGGATTTTCAGAATTTCAGGAATGTAATTGTGCTCAGGATTGCAACCCCTTTGACACCATGATCTCTTTCTTCCTCTTGCTTAATTCCACCTATATGACAATCGGCACAATCAAATTATTTACATTCCTTCTCAGCAGCGCTTATTACTTCTTTATTATTTTGTTTATTATTTCAGGCTTGGAAGAGCTTCCTGTCTGCTCCAGTTAACTAGCTCAGCAGTGGGGAAATGGATTTTTAACAGCACTTAATCCACAGGCACTTTACATTTTTTGGTCAGATGTTTTCCCCGTTTTCAAAGTGTTTGTGCAGTGACAGCCACAGCTATGCTGTGAGAATGATTCCTGGAACTGAAGGGCAATTGAAGCAGAGCAAGTCTGTTTCTACAGAGAATCATCATCATCCATGAACAAATGAGTGTATTCAGGAAATATTGGGATGGAAGGGAACAAAAGGATTTTTGTGGCATTGCTACAATTCTTTATTGATAAATAAGCAGAAAACTGTGTTTTGTTTAGCATGAAATATACAGCAGAGCTGATAAGAACTGCCTTATCCTTAACTGCAAAAAAAGTTGGCCTCATAGCATTTATACAAGGCCTGTCCAGTCCAGAAGCTCCCTGTTGCCTATCAGTTTCAAAGAGAGGGATGTTGAAAGCACCTACAGTGGTGCCTCGCAAGACGAAATTAATTCGTTCCGCGAGTTTTTTCGTCTTGCGATTTTTCCGTCTTGCGAAGCACGGACTTTGGAAAAGCTTCAAAAATCACCAAAGTCTTCAAAAACCTCAAAAAAGGCTACCACACCGCGTGCTGTGAGTTGCTCCTCGAAGTGAATGCATGGTTTTAAGAAAAAGGAAATAAACTTGCAAGACAAAGGAAACAAACTTGCAAGACGTTTTCGTCTTGCGAAGCAAGCCCATAGGGAAATCCGTCTTGCGAAGCAACTCAAAAAACGAAAAACTCTTTCGTTTTGCGAGTTTTTCGTCTTACAAGGTATTCGTCTTGCGAGGTTCCACTGTATTCCTTTCTAGTCCAAGGGCTTAGCACAAACAGTTCTAGACTGCTCACTAGTAAGCCCAGTATCAGCATGTGCTATCCTTAAGAACATCTTGTTCTTATTTTGGCCAGTCAGATGCCTGTAGGAAGACATTAGCAGGGCCTGAGTGCAACAACACTCTCCCCATTTTCGATTTCCAGCAACTGGTAGTCAGAGGCCTATGGGGAGGTAGAACAGAGCCATCATGCCTAGTAGTCACTGACATTGTGGCCTGTAGCCATTGATAGTATCTTTAGTAGCTGTCAGAAACTAGCAGGGCCCACAGATAACGCCTACCCTCGAATTCTTTAGCCATTTTTCTAGTGCTTCCCCTGCAATACTAGGTGGCCCCCAGTGAGGGGTCTAGGAGCTACCATTTAAATTTCCCACAACTCAGTGCCCTTCAGATCTCCCCTCACAAATATTCAATTCCCAGCACCCTTAGCAAACTACAGTTCCCATGACTCTTTGGGGGAAGTCATGTGTTTTAAAGGTGAATGTGCCCCATGTCTCTGTATTATTGTATCAGAGGGGAAGCCCAGAATGTGATGTGAGAGATTACAGAATTTTCCCATTTGTACTTGATCAGAAAACTAATGCAAATATGTATGAATAATGATGCACATCTTTAATATAGCAAGGAACACAATGTGTCTTGGTTAACACCCATACGTGAGATCCTTTTATGGTAGAAAATTCCAGCACACAATTTAAGTTCTGCAATGATGTGTCTCCCTTTCCTCACAGCCACCCAGTCTTTGTGGCTGTGCAGCTATCGTCAGTTGGTTTCTAAGCTTCCATTGTTGTCTTTAGCAGAAATGACATCAGCCTGGCCACAACCCAGAACCACAGTGCTGCTTATATTTTCTCTGCAACATTCTCTGCAGAGTCAGTCAACCTGTGCGCTGCAAATGTAGCCACTGGTCATTTTACGGAAAGCATTGCCAGTGCTGAATAGGTAACCCACCTTTCAGGAAGCAATTTAACCATGTTTAGTGGTGACACATGCAATGACAGGAAGAACTTGTGCACACAGAAGACAATTAATAATTCCTTTTTCAGGAAGTCCAGTGTGTATATGTGACATATCTGGTGTTGTTTTTACTGCTGATGTTTTTATTGTTGTTGTTTGATGGCCACATGGCTACACATGGTTTTAAAAGGATGTCATGCAATTGTGATTGGTTCTGTTAATCTAGGCCTCCTAAGCCCAAATGGAATACAGCAATGGAAAAGTCCAACTCTGTGTGAGGCTGTGGAATTTTGATGAACCAAAGTAACAGTCTGTGTGAGACCTTGGAGCTTGTGTTGATGATAAGAGTGAGAAAAACATTCCTAAGAAGAGGTTGAGAAGGCCATCAGCAGACAGCACAGCAGGTGCTGAAGCCATAACATGTGTGTGTGCGTGTGTTAAAGTTGCTGCTGTGAAATATATCTGTGTGACCTGTGCGACAATGGAAAACGATGATGCATTGCGGTGATACCAGTTGCCTGTGATGTGCAGTGGGTCAAAAGTGATACAAGCCTCTTTATTCGTTCAGTGTTCCTTCCATATCCTTCAGATATTGCTGGACTGCAACTCCCATCAGCCTTGATCACTGGCCATCCTGACTAGGGGTGATGGGAGGGCATCACATGGGCTAAACTTGTGGCCTACCTCATTCATAAAAGCAAAGGGTAATATGAGTTAGCTTCACTTTCCTCTAGTCAAGCACACCAACTCTATGGGCTGAGGCCTCTTCAGCCCCACCATGTCCTATCACACAGGGCTCAACTCTCCCCCCCCCCCAATCTTGAGGAGGGAGAGAGGCCTGGTGGGATGTCGCCCTGACATGACATGGCCTGCCAGGATGTCGCCCCAGGCCCTTGGCATCTCCGGACGCTGCATGGCCTAATGGGGTGTCCCTCTGTCGTCTCTGGACACCATGCAGCCTGAAGGGAAGTCACCCTGGGCCAACCAACACAGCCTGGCACACAAATGTTGGGAGGAGGCCTAGTCAGTCTCTCCTGATGCGACAGTCGTCACATGCAGCCCCCGCAATGTTGGGCACAACTCTGGCTCTGGTGCCCAAAATACACACCCTGCTGAGCCTGTGCCCAGTGCCCGCAAATTGAGCATCAACATCTGCAAAGAGAAGACATGTAAACACACCTAGCTAAATGTGCTCCACATGTAGCTGCATTCCCCCTTGCAGATTCCCATGCCAGACACGCGCATGTTGAAGGGAATGGGTCCAGTGGGGCACCTGTTATCAGGGTGGGGTCAACATTTCCATCCCACTGCTGTTTCTCCAAATGATAATCTTAAAAGAGTGATTTAGAGCTTTTCATGGAACCTCAGTCCTCCTAGCTGCAATGCTGTGGTCTAAACCACTGAGCCTAGGGCTTGCCGATCAGAAGGTTGGCGGTTCGAATCCCTGCGATGGGGTGAGCTCCTGTTGCTCGGTCCCTGCTCCTGCCAACCTAGCAGTTTGAAAGCACGCCAGTGCAAGTAGATAAATAGGTAAACGGCGTTTCCGTGTGCTGCTCTGGTTTCACCAGAAGCGGTTTAGTCATGCTGGCCACATGACCCGGAAATACTGTCTGTGGACAAACGTCGGCTCCCTCGGCCACTAAAGCAAGATGAGCGCCGCAACCCCAGAGTCGTTTGCGACTGGACTTAACTGTCAGGGGTCCTTTACCTTTACCTTACAGGACTGTTGCATAGGTTACAAGACAATGTATATGAAGAAAGAATATAAGAAGAGCCCGATGGCCCATCTAGTCCAGCATCCTGTTCTCACAGTGGCCAACCAGATGCTTGTGGGAAGCCTGCAAGCAGGTCCTGAGTGCAACAGTACTCTTCTCTCCTGTGGTTTCCCACAACCGGTGTCCAGGGGAAGATATCCATAAGAGCTAGCTTTGAACGCTCAGAAATGCTGCATAAATGCTAAGTAATATTATGACGAGTGTGCAAAAGACATCTACAACCTTGTAACCTTGGGTTACAGATGCTTCAGGTTACAGACGCTTCAGGTTACAGACTCCGCTAACCCAGAAATAGTACCTTGGGTTAAGAACTTTGCTTCAGGATGAGAACAGAAATGGTGCGGCGGGATGTCCCATTAGCTAAAGTGGTACCTCAGGTTAAGAACAGTTTCAGGCTAAGAATGGACCTCCAGAACGAATTACGTTCTTAACCCGAGGTACCACTGTATTTTCTTTTTTGTTCCTTTTATGTGTGGGTCTTTGTGACCTTCCCTATTAGATCTCTAGCCTAATATCTGAGCTGATCTGGGCATTGTACTGAAGACTGACTTCTGCTTAGCTGAATATTCATTAGAATGCTGTACAGTCAGTATGTTTATTCTCTTTGACTCATTGTAGTCAAGCGTTTCAATATGGCTGGGTTTTTTTTTGTTTTGTTTTTATACAGTGCCCATTATTCTGAATGACACAGACTCCTCCTGCTATATACCACCCCTTCCTAATATCCACCCAAGCCTAATTCCCATTCTTCTAAATTGATGCCATGGGGAATGATCCCAAAAGAGAACGACCTTTCGGTGCCTTGGAAGGATGCCATTCCTCCCCTTCTTTATGACTGTGTCAAAAAATGGGAAAAGGCCATCCCACCATCTCCTGATTCATGGCTAGTTTAAGTATGGGAAATGGCTTATGTGGTAAAACTGGCTATTGGAAGCAGAGAAGGCAGACAAAAAGTTAATTGAAAATGAGGTTTATTTGCATTTTATGGGAATAACATAGCACAAAAGCAAATTAATCCACATTTTACTTCACAGGCGCACCATACATTTAAAGCTTCCCCCAAAGAATCATGGGAACTGTAGCTTACCACTCACAGAGCTGCAATTACCACTCAGCGGAGACAATACTGAGCTACATGGACCAATGATGTAAGGCTCCTCCATGTTTCTCCCTCCCACCACGTCTTCCAGCCAGTATTCTTGGCTGTGGCAAGTCTTCCAGTTGAAAGGAACTCGGATGTCATTGCCAAATGTCCAAAGAGCCTGGATTCCTGTTTAATGCATTTTTACACCTACCTAATGCCTGAAAAATCTCAGTTTTAAATTGTGGCCTGGGCCAAATTGTCAAGGCAGGTTGGCGCTAGGGTTGGCATCAAGGGTTGGCATGATTGGTCATCAGCCAGGGGCCCATGTGCCAAAAGGGGGTCCACTGACAAAAGTCTCCTGCAGCAAGGAGGGATGAGGACCCATAATGGTTGTCTTGTTCCAGGCCCTCCAGATCTCGAGTGATTGGCACTGTCTTCTCTGGCCTCTCTTGTGAGGTGGGAGACATCTGGGAGAATATCATTACAATTCAAAGGAAAATGGGTTTATACGTTATTGCCCTGGCTGCAGAAAATCATCTAAATCAGTGGTGGCAAATATTTTGGCAGGTGTGCCACAGCATAAATCTAACGTACGAGATAATGTCACTAGAGTATGAGATTTGACTCTATGCCAAAGGCTCCTTTACAGACATGCCATATATTGCCATTGCCTATGTTAAGTTGTGGGTGAACATATCAGACGACACAGCGATTCTTCAAACAGCTCTTGTTTATTCACAGGCCAGAACAGAACTGAACTAAAGGGTTCAGCCAGCCTGCTTATATAGAGCTCCACTACAATGCAACAGTAACCATTTTCTGTAACTATCCAATCACTGAACGTCACTTTCAATCCCTTATTTGCATATGTGGACCTGAGTGAAACTATCTACAGTATCCCCCTGCTGGCCCAGAGTGAGAACTTCAGTACATAACAGCCTACCCAGCGGTGGGCACCTTGTGGCCCTTTAGTTGTTGTGGGGCTCCAACTCCCATTAGCCTTTGCAAGCATGGCCCATTCCAAGGTATGATGGGACCTGCAGTTCAGGAAGTTCTGGAGAGCGACAGGACAGAGCCATTTGTGGCCTTTCTGCTGCAGGCAGGCCGCCCACTAGCATAAAAGTTTAGCAGAAGAGTTTATGCAATCTCAAAAGAGTAATTATCCCTGTTGCAATCATCCCTCACATTCACATAACCTTTCCCCAGTTTGGCCTGTCTTATTTTAAAAAACTATTCTTCCTTCCATCCTTCTCAAATGTTTCTTCTTTCCCTCCATTACGATAAGAGTGTGGAGAAAGGCATTGCAATAGGAGACCGGAAATTCTAAACTGTGTGTTTCAGCTATAAATTTCAACAATCTGTCACTTAATACCATCAGACTGTACAGTGGAAGTCTGAATTGCACAACCAGACGTATGTCTTTAAGGAAGGAGGATGCCGGGCAAATGCAACTTCGAATCGCTTGCACCATCCAACTGCTGAGAAAGGAAGCCTGAGCCTTAGTCATTGTCTGCAGAGACTCCAGGGAAGCTAACTAAATTCAGGCTAATTTGGGGCACCTTTTATAGGCATGAAAAAGATCTGCACAGCACTTTTAACCATTCTTTTCTCCAGTTACAAACTGATTGTGCATGAGCCAGGAATCCAAGGAACAAAAGCTTTCAGATGTTGAATTTTATAAAGATATGTGCAACTGGCCTGTATCCATTTTTGAGGGAAGATTTGCTAAGGAAAACATGGCAATAGTTCAGTATCAAAGCTGGAACAGCTTTCAGGAATCAATGCATGCAGTCATAGCTTCCAATCCAGGCCACTACCCTGATAACTACATATGTCATGCCTCTAGTATTGCTTCTGAATAACAGTTGCTAGGAAGAACTTTCTGACAGTAAGAGCTGTTCAATAATGGAGCAAACTCTCATGAGAGGTTGTGGACTCTCCTTCCTTGGAGGTTTTTAACCAGAGGTTGGATGGCCATCTGTCATGTATGATCTAGTTGAGATTCCTGCATTGCTCTAGTTATCTCCCACTTGGACTACTGCAATGTGCTCTACGTGGGGCTACCTTTGAAGGTGACCCGGAAACTACAACTAATCCAGAATGCGGCAGCTAGACTGGAGACTGGGAGTGGCCGCCGAGACCACATAACACCAGTCTTGAAAGACCTACATTGTCTCCCAGTACATTTCCGAGCACAATTCAAAGTGTTGGTGTTGACCTTTAAAGCCCTAAACGGCCTTGGCCCAGTATACCTGAAGGAGCGTCTCCACTCCCATCATTCCGCCCGGACGCTGAGGTCCAGCGGCGAGGGCCTTCTGGCGGTTCCCTCATTGCGAGAAGCAAAGCTACAGGGAACCAGGCAGAGAGCCTTCTCGGTAGTGGCACCCACCCTGTGGAACGCCCTCCCATCAGATGTCAAAGAGATAAACAACTACCTGACATTCAGAAGACATCTTAAGGCGGCCCTGTTGAGGGAAGTTTTTAATGTGTGACATCTTAGTGTATTTTTGGTCTTTGTGGAAGCTGTCCAGAGTGGCTGGGGAAACTCAGCCAGATGGGCGGGGTACAAATAATAAAATTATTATTATTATTATTATTGCAGAGGGTTGGGCTAGATGACCCTCAGGGTCCTTTCCATCTCTAAAATTCTGTGATCTCAGAACCCTGGCATTTATACATTCAACACGGGGGGGGGGGGATACAAGATTGGTCCTAGACCGAGTGGTACCTACTTTCATTTGTGTGCATGATGCCTTGAGTGGATAGATTAGATAGCTTGTGATGGCTGCCCCACCTTCGCCCAGCATCCAGGGAGTTGCCCCCAAAATCCAGCTCAGACCTGAACTCAGCCAATTAAATCATTATTAATTATGAATGAATTAATAAATTAATGGATATGCAGCTTGATGACAAAATAGGCTTCTAATTAGTTCAGCGAAGTATGAAAAACCAATTACACACACATTAAAACATAAACCTCCATAATTAAAATACAAAAGAAAACAATCCCCTAATAGTACTGGAATATGAACATCGATGCTTTAAATAAGCAATAAATACAATCCCATTAAAGCAAACACAGCAATTAAAACAGGAGACTCAGGTTGAGAGATCAAGGGAACATTTGGGTAAACAGCTGCATCTTCAAAAGCCAATGGAATGTTAATTAATTCCCTAGCTAGTCTACAGCAGTGCTTCCCAACCTTTTTCCTACTGTGGCCCCCTTCCAACCTTGTTTCCTTCCTGTGCCCCCCATGGGAGTAGCCAGGGGTCCAACTCCCCCCCCCCAATAAGTAAAAATCAATACAAATCTGAGGTTCTGCCCTCCCTAACAAAAGCTTGGCAAAAATCCTGACTACACCCATGCCCCTGCTCCCTATCCTGCTGGTAGAAAGGTACCGGTAGCTATTTGAATGTTTTGTATTTAAGTAGAACATGTTTTATTTATAATTTTTATAATTTATACAAAATACAATTACATAAAATGACAAGGACCTAATGAAATACTAAAACATCCCTGAGAGATGGCCATCCAACCAATGCTAAAAAACATCCAAGGAAGGAGAGTCCAGAACCTTCCGAGGGAGATCCATCTTCCATGTATTATAAAAAGTAAACAACCCTTATTTGCAGTGGCGTAGTGTGGGTTGTCAGCACCCGGGGCAAGGCAAGTAATTTGCGCCTCCTAACCTGTGGATTTGCGCCCCCTAACCCCCAGATGTTGCGCCTGGTGCGGCCGGCCCCCCCTGCACCCCCCACGCTACGCCACTGCTTATTTGACCCCCATTATTTGACACAGAGGGGGAAACCTACAGATAGTCCAAAAGGTGCATGGGGAGTTCTGTATACATGGGAGAAATTTAAAAAGCAAGTGGTCCTCATTGACTAGGTCCAAAAACATCTTGTCATCTGGAGGAGCCCTGGCTGCCTAGATAAAACACTGTGGCCCCACACACCCTTACCTGGGAGTAAGGCCCAATGAACTCAGTGCGGCTTTCTTTTGAGTAGGCACTTAAGTTATTTACTAGATGCAAGTCAGCAGCACCAGAAGACCCCACTCGGCTAGGTGCTGGGGTGGGTTTCACCCAACGCCTTGCAGAGCTGAGCTGATGCTTATGGGCCCTGCTCCCCTCAGCAACATCCAAAGGCCCTGATCCGCTAGGCGCTGGGGTAGATCGCACCCAGCACCTTGCAGAGTCAGGCTTTGCTTACCCAGTCTTACCATTGCATCCTTAATGATTTTTAACCATCTTCACTGCAAAGCCCTGTGGCACCTTCTCATTCTTGAGAAGTCTCTCTCCATCTGGTTTAATGTACTTTTATATTTTAACAGGGTTGTTTTTGATGACCTGAAGCCAAGTTTATAGCCGTATGAAAATTCCATGTTACCACAGAAAGAATTACCTGCCTACCCCACACATTACAATCCTTAATTCAAGTAATATTGATCTTTGTGTCATGTGACCAGACATTGTGCAAATTTATGGGCCTGCAGAAAAATAAGAATCAGGTTGGCTAAGCATAAAATTAAGAGCTGCAGATATATAGGATTGTGGTGAACCCAGCCCCATCTCACCAACTACATAGCGCAGAGTCAGCCTAAGAGATAGCAACAGAGATTATGTGGGTTTGCCACATTCATTTATTTCCCTACCTAGCACATATTGCAACTAGCTTCATTGTCTGGTAGTATATAAGGGAGAGAGCATGTCAGAAAGGAATGCCAATATCCTGCAGTCACATATCATTAGTGAGCAATTGCTGCCACTTCTTCCATGTTTGTTTAACATCTCCTTCTGAGGTCTGTTATTCTTGGCACTGCCAGCTATTGTGTTATCTAAGTAATGCGAAACGAACTATGTACCAATGTGAAGGATACTGGGCAAGATACAAACTTAAAACACTTTCATATCTCATTTATTTCAATGTCAGTGTTAATGCCTGAATTTAACTGAAAACAATAGGACTTGCAGTCTTTTTTTAATGCAGTATACTCAGAAGATATGCCTTACTGGGACATACTTTGCAGTGAGTGCTTATAGCTGCAGTGTTTGACTGATTAGTGAACATTGTTTATTTCTCCTCTAGTTTCCAAGTAGAATACTCAACTGCCTTTTTTAACCTTTGATACATATCCCTTTAGGGTCTTAACATTTAACTGGAAAGAGGAAGTGTGTTGATAAGCAATATCTGTTAAGGAAGGAATGGCAACTCCTACATGATTTAAATATCTCTCTCTCTCTCTCTCTCTCTCTCTCTCTTCTTTTTCTGTCAATTAGCAAACTTCCCAAATGACCGTTCACAGAGTTCAGGGTAGGTGGGGTAAAAGCTATGAGGATTAAGCAATTTCAAAACCAGTTTAAATTTGTAGTGCAAATGTGCTCATTTCCATCTCTTTGGCTCCACTGTCCATTGGAAACTAAAGAAATCACATATTAATATTAATGAATACATCTGCATCCCACCTTACCTTCAAGGAGCTTCCAAGCAGCATACTTGGCTCTTCCCTCTTCCATTTTATCCTCACAAAGCCACTTCCGGGCCTGCCCAGGAGGTGGGGTTGCGGGCGTCACGCCCACCCCACGTGAGCGGGGGCTGGCGGCAGCCCCCGCGAGACCAGGGGAATCCTCATCGGGCCGGCCCCCCCAGCCAGCCAATCAGCTGGTTGGTTGGGGGGCGTGGCTTCCACTATTTAGGGCCAGCGCGGAGGGGGCTCGCCCTCTTTTCGCCGGATTGATTTGTTTAACAGCGGTTGGCACCATTGCTTAGCGACCAGCTGGTCCGGGCGCCATTTTGCTGGACCACGTGATCTCCGTAGCGGCCGCCATTTTGGGATAGGCGGTCACGCGTGGGAGCGTGTGTTTGGGCAATTGCCTCACTAGTGTTCTTATCCTTTAAATAAATACTAACTCAGTTCTTTAGTAAATTTGAAGGGTAATTTTAGGGCAATTTATTTTGGCACAGCATCAAATAGCAGTTAACCCTTTGCAGTAGGTGCAGCAGAGGCAATTCAGTTATCACTCCTTTGCTGCCTTATTACTTGATTTTATTTGCCGGTATTACTGGGATTTACTGCATTATTACTTTAATTTTCTTGCTGGTATTGTTGTGATTGGCCTTATTTACCGCGACTGGCTTGGCCTTAATTTATTTCGATTTAATTAAATTTGATTAATCTTAATTTGATTCATTTTCCTTCTTATTTTACTTTACTTCATTTCACTTAGATTTTATTTTCTTTGAATTTGATCTAATTTGATTACTTTCACGCTGCTAATTTTAATTAAAGTGCTTGTCTTGGGCATAGCATAATTAAACCAAGTGTGCCTCTAATCATTTAATTACTATTTTATATAATTCATAAGCTGTTTCAAAGGTAATCTAGTCCTAAGCTTCTTTGCAAGAGTTTTATTTGGCATCTAATTAATTACATAGGCACGGGCAGCCTAGCCTTACTGCGGTAAGGGTATAGCGCAACTTCCCTAAAGTTTTCCCCCTTGGGTACTCCGGCTAGAATAAAACGAATAAATAGATAGATAATTAAATAAATAAGTGGATAAATATTAATAATAATAAAATAATAATAATAATAATAAATTAAAAAAAAACAAAACCAGAGCTATTACAGTGCAGACAGTACTGAGCTAATATCACTCTACTTGAAGCAGACAGTACTGAGCTAATATCATTCGGCAGTGACACTTACCAGTGATTTTAGCTTCAGCTAAGTCCGTCCAGTGCAGTCAATACTGAACTACATTACAGACCACTGCTTAATCCAGGGTGCTGATTGAGGATATGTCGGCTCAGGGCAATCAGGTAAATGGCGTTGGATCTGGAGGGAACCAAGGGAACCAGGAGGAGTCTCAACCGTTTATTATTCCTAGTAACCCTCAGGCTTTGGCCCAGTTTTTCACTGCCTTCCAGGAGTTTTATAAGCAAAGCAGGTCGGCAGGTCAAGCGGCACCCGCGCCAGGGGCAGCAACTTCAACGGCAATCGCGACAGCGCCCGCATCGGTTGCACCGGTAATCGTGTCGCCAATGACAACGGCAGCAGGACCATCGGCGCCTTCTGCGCCAATACCGTTCTCCCAGGATTACATTGAAGACTCTCAACTTAGTGAGGTAGTACTTCCTGGTACTTCGACATCCACGATGGCGGTGTTGGCTGCGGCAAAAAAGGCGACAGGTCGGCGTAAGAAAAGCACCAGCTCTCAGCCGGCCTCCTCAGGCAAGGCAAGAGGAGGCCAGAGGGGAGCCGCGAAGGGCAAGGTTTGCACCCAGGGCTCTAAGGCTACTAACCCTAAGAAAGACCTAGGTGCATCTAGTCTTTTTCAGATCCCGCCCCCGCAGACGGCGCCAGCCGAGGGCGCGTCGGAATCAACTTCGGATGAGGAGGTGCATGATCGACAGGCGGTACTTGCAAGTGGCATCCCGGAACAGGCCCCCCCGGAGGTCCCTTCGGGGAAGAGGAAAGAAAAAAGGAAGCACACGTCTAAGAAGAGCAAGAAGAGCAGGCGGTCGGAATCCGAGGAGGACTCAGGTACTTCTTCCTCATCCGATTCTGATAGCGATGCTCCTAGGGAGGAGTATTGGGGCCATGGGGAGGATTGCGTGGGTCTTCCCGCATGGGCACATGAAAGGAGGGCCAACTCCTATCGTAAGACTTTCAATGGAACATTGGAATGGAAGGATGGCTCCCTGGTGCCAGATGTAAAAACCTCCACTCATTCCTCCACAGATTTCATTGTAGGCAACCACTTATCCCAAAGAAAAAGGGATAAAATCCTCAATGGGGATTTTATTGATTTATTCAGATTGTTGCCCCCTGCCAAACTGACAGGGAAAGGGGAAAAGAGGCGCAGTTACGGGAAGCGCAAATACAGAGCACCAAGAGTCGAACGCACTTTCGACAATTGGCTCAATGGGTTCCAGGTGTTTATGGGTGTGGTCAGCGCTGCTTATCCTAAACGGGCAATGCATTTGATCGCGTACTTGGCCCATGTTCGGAGGGCGCGGGAATTAGCCGGTGATTTTGCTGCTATGAATTACGACGAAGACTTCCGTAGAAATGCTTCTTTGCTACCCTCCACGCGCTGGGACCTGAGGGACCAAAACTATTGGTCGGACCATGTGGGCCCCTTCGTGGAAAAGAAGTACCAGGATCCATCAAGATCTTGGAGGACCGCCGCCAAGCAGAAGCGCCTATGTTGGGAGTTTAATAAAGGGGTTTGTGCAAGGCCGGCCTGTAAGTACAGTCACGAATGTGAAAGATGTTGGGGTAATCACCCAGCTACTGCCTGCATTAAAGGGAGGCAGCCCTTTCGGGGCGGTAGGGGCTCCTACAATCACGGTCCCAGAGGTGGCCAGGGAGCCTCTTTCGGACCTCAAGGGAACAGGCAGTAACCTCAATTTGGCATTGGCCTATTCCCCCATCAAGCTGGCCCCGTTAAAAAACCTTTTAGACATCTACCCCAATAGAACAGCTGCAGTGTACTTATGGGAAGGTTTTAGCTCTGGTTTCAGAATCCCGGTAGCGTTTCCACCCAATTCGGGCGATCCCCCTAATCAGAAGTCAGTCAGGGAGATGCCGGAGGTTGCCCGAAAGAAAATTAGCAAAGAAATCAAAGCAGGCAGGGTTGCCGGCCCCTTTTTAGCTCCGCCTATCGTTGGCCTTCATGTATCCCCTTTAGGCATAGTCCCCAAGAAAGCGCCCGGCGAGTTTCGCATGATTCACAACCTTTCCTATCCAAAGGGAGGGTCCGTCAATGATGCGATACCGCAGGAGCTTTGTACAGTGAAATACGCCACCTTCGACCAAGCGGTCAAAGTCATTCGCCAATTTTGGTAAGGGAGCGTGGCTGGCAAAATGCGACATCGAGTCGGCCTTTAGGCTTCTGCCAGTGCACCCGGAAGATTTCCGGTGGCTTGGATTCAAGTTTGAGGGGGCTTATTTTGTGGACAAGGCTATGCCCATGGGTTGCTCAGTGGCATGCGCAGCCTTTGAAGCATTCAGTACCTTCTTGGACTGGGCCCTTCGCTTTAGATCTGGCTCAGAGGGTGTGTCACATTACCTAGACGACTTTATCCTCGTAGCTGATAGCAGGCATGGGTGTGCAGAGCTTCTCAAAGCTTTCATATCTTTAGCAGGCGAGCTGGGGGTTCCCCTAGCCGACGACAAAACGGAGGGCCCAGCTACTACCATGGTCTACTTAGGCATCGAGTTGGACACTGTAGCGCAGACCTCAAAACTGCCCAGAGAGAAGCTGGTGGCACTTGGTGATCTCATTCAGCAACTCCTCCCCCTTAAAAAAGTTACCCTTAGGCAGATCCAATCTCTTCTTGGTCATCTAAATTTTGCTTGCCGCGTGGTTTCCCCCGGCCGTCCTTTCTGTGGTCGCCTCGCTAGGCTGTCGGCTGGCCTGCGTTCCCCTCATCATAGGATTCGGCTTTCTAGGGAAGTAAAATCTGACCTACAAGTTTGGTTGAAGTTCCTCGAGAACTACAACGGTATTTCTCTATGGCAGGAGAACTTATCACTGCAGGTGGACTTTCAAGTGCATTCGGATGCTTCAGGCTCCCTCGGGTTTGGCGTATACTTTAAGGGGCAATGGTGTGCCCAGCGTTGGCCTGAAGCCTGGAGGGGAGGGCCCATTACCAGAGACTTAACCTTCCTAGAATTCTTCCCGATTGTAGTGGCAACCCACTTATGGTCAGAGGTCTTTAGCAACCATAGGGTTTGCTTCCACACCGACAACCAGGCGGTAGTTGCAGTCATCACCAGGCAGGCCGCGCATTCCCCTAGAGTTGGTGCCCTCCTGCGTTCCTTTGTTCTCCGCTGTTTAGAACTTAATATCCACTTCTCTGCCAAATTTGTGCCTGGTGTTAACAATGATATCGCGGACGCCCTATCTCGTTTTCAGATGGACCGCTTCCGCTCGTTAGCACCGGATGCTCAGTTACTACCTCAGCCCTTCCCGGAACAGCTGTGGAGACTTGGGGACCAGAGTACTGGGAACCAGAAGTGATTCAGGGAGTATTAGCATCATTGGCGCCCTCCACATTGAGATCTTATAAGAAGGCGTGGTCAGATTTCTTAAAGTTCTGTGAGAAATCCAACGCCGCCAGGAGCAAAGCCCCTCCTGTTAGGTCTGAGGTCTTGTCTTATTTAGTGCACTTGAAGCGCCTGGGACGTGCCCCAAAAACCCTCAACCTACAGGCCGCAGCGATTTCTTTCTTTTGCAAAGCGTTATTTTCGTCAGACCCATGCGCTGAGTTCGTCATACGTAAGACCCTCGAAGGCTGGCGTAGACTGCAGCCCCCAGCCCAGGATGCAAGGAGGCCTATATCTTTGGACATACTTTCCCAGATCCACAAAAGGTTGAGAACGGTCTGTTGGTCAAAATATGAGGCGCGCTTGTTTTCAGCGGCATACTCCATTGCCTTTTTCGGGGCAATGCGTGTGGGTGAGGTGGTTTTTGAGGAAGGGCTGCACGGCTCCTCCCGGGGCTTACTGTTGAGTGACATTGCGCTTTCACAGGACGATTTGGTCGTGCGGATTCGTAGTTCCAAGACAGACCAGTTCAGAAAGGGGGCTCTGGTCCGGCTACTGGCAACAGGGGAACATGGCCCATGTCCGGTGAAAGACACCAGACGCTTCTTGTCTATGAGACCTAACATGGCGGGGCCTTTATTGATCCATGCGGACGGCGTACCCCTGACACGGCACCAATTCACCAGGGTCATGCGCTTAACACTTAAAGCTTGTGGCCTCCCACCAGCAGTTTTCGCGGCACACTCCTTTAGGATTGGAGCGGCCACCACGGCAATGCACCAGGGCCTTTCGGCCGAGAGGATTAAGGATCTAGGCCGCTGGAAATCGGACGCATACAAGCGCTACCTGAGAAATAATTCATGACATCCCAGCCAAGGAATTACTGACCATGCCTGTCTTTTGATTTCTTACAGGAGTTATGGGGGTGCGCGTCTGGATAATCGGGCACAGCATCGTGCATTGGGCCAGGGTCCGCGCCATCAATTCCGGTCTGGGGCCGCGACTGGGCTTGCCTGAGGGCATCACGATATCTTGGGTCTCACGGAGGGGAATGCGTTGGGCTGAGATGTTGCCCGCATTTAAGATCAGAGTTGCGAGAGAGGGCCCCCCGGATGCTTTACTTATACAATTGGGTGAAAACGACCTAGCCTATAGGAAGGCGGCCGATCTGCAGTGGCACATATTTGGTGACTTGGAGGAGCTTAAGGCCGCTTACCCAAACCTCACAATCATTTGGGCCTCCTTGATGGAGAGGCGGGTTTGGAGGGATTGCAGGTGCCCGATGGCCATAAATAGGGCGAGGAAAGCCGTGGATCGGGCGGTGGTGCGTAGAGTGGCAGCCCTGGGGGGAAAGGTCATACGACACCCAGGCATTCGTTTCAATTGTGAGGCCCTCTACCGGTTTGATGGCGTGCATCTGTCTGATGCCGGAAACGATAGATGGCTGGAGGACATAGCTAAGGGGATAAGGGATTGGTTTCAGGCATGAGAGGATTGGCGGCGAGCGTTTGCTCGTGTGGCGGTAGGCATTGGTAAGAAGGGGTTAAGACGATGTGTGGGGGTGGAGGAACGCCATCACCTCCCCCCAGCGAGCGAAGGGTGGTCCGTTAAAGGACCCCGGGGGGGCGTGGCCCTCTTTTCGCGAGACCAGGGGAATCCTCATCGGGCCGGCCCCCCCCAGCCAGCCAATCAGCTGGTCGGTTGGGGGGCGTGGCTTCCACTATTTAGGGCCAGCGCGGAGGGGGCTCGCCCTCTTTTCGCTGGCTCGCCCCCACGTTTTTCCCACCCTCCCTCCCTTTATTCGGGTTTAGGCTCAGGCAGGTCTTGACATTGCTATGGACTTCGGTCTGTCGCCGCAAGGGGCATGGTAGGAATTTTTCCCAATTGGCAACTTCGGGCCTTTTGGTTTTTCGCCTACCTCGTAGCAACTCGTCACAACTTCTCGGCATTGGCGGTAGGCATTGGTAAGAAGGGGTTAAGACGATGTGGGGGGGTGGAGGAACGCCATCACCTCCCCCCAGCGAGCGAAGGGTGGTCCGTTAAAGGACCCCGGGGGGGCGTGGCCCTGTCCGAAGCCTATGGAGGTGTGGGCCAAAGGCACGCCCCAGAGCGGTGACCCGGGGGAGCTCCTAGTCGACGTGCCTCGCGGGAGTCTCCCCCGATATAAGGTTAACCCTTCCCCGTGTCTCCAGCAAATGGGCTGGAGCCGGATAGCCGTTAGGACCAATGCCTATGCCAATGCCTCTCATTCCTGAATTCAATAAAGTTGTGGCCTAATTCGCCCAATTAACCTTACATACGGTGTCTTGTGTCTTTATTTATCCTGGTGGGGGCGGGAACTCGCCACGCAACAACCTTGTGATGTATGTTAGTCTGGGAGATAATGACTATCCCAAAGACAGCCAGTAAACTCCATGGCTGAGTGCAGTGTTGGCTATTTACAGATTACTTGCACTGCAGAAAGCATGCTGGGGAGACCACACATTCAAGAAACACAAAATAACTTTTGCTAGGTTTTAATAACAAAAACAAAGACTACTTTTACACTAAATTACAATATATCAATAAGCATGACCCATCCACCAGGGTACTGAGAGGGCTACATGCTGCTCTTCATATACCATACCCAACAGCTTAATTACCACAACTTAACAGTACCTGCTATACTGCTTCACAGCTGTAAAACTAGGTTACGTTATTTGCTCTGGCCATTAAAGAAATACACATCTTGTGAAACAATAATGAACCGTCAAATTTAAAGAGACCATTCAACATGCAGTACCTGGCAGTCCTTCAAGGGTGTGGAACCTCAAGCCTGGGGGACAAATGTGGCCCTCCCGGTTTCCTTGTGTACTTTCCTTGGGACTTTCCCCATGTCACACACCTCACACTGGCCTTGTTTCACACCTTCCCTGAATGTTTTTTCCTGGCTGGAATATGAACCTGAACTCTGATAATGCCTCTTCCAAGTCCGAATGGAGGATAGAGAGGCAAGTGTAAAGAAACTAGCCTACTGTATAAAGAGACAATCTCCATGCACTTCTCTACCCACAACTGCTTCTGGCCCCATCGACCTCTAGCATGTGGCCTTCAGCAGGCTGCCCAGAATGGATTGCTGCCCTCAGGCTGAAGAAAGGTTGCTCACCCCCAGGACTCCTGGGTCCCAGACCAACACTCCAACCACTGCTACACCATGCTGCCACAATCTGGGGGGGGGGGTTGGACTAGATGACCCTTGGGGTCCCTTCAAACTCTATGAATCTATGATAATCTACTCCTCTGAATGCAGCCCTTTCTTCACCTTTTGTTCACTAAACATGGTGTGCTTCAAATTTCTCTGCATTGCTTCTCTCTCATTCTCTCTCTCTGTCTCTCTTTTAGTGTTCTAAGTATTTTACACGGCATGTTATACACAAATCATGCTGGGATTACTCTGCAGCATACATGGGGTTTAACATCAATCATCTGCAACAAATTCCGTGCATTTCACGTAGCCCTTCAGTCACTTGTTTCCTTTCCAAGAAGTTTGAAAAACACCCAGCAAAAGCGCCATTCCAGCACTTAATCTTCCCGGTCTCCTTCCCTCCAGCCTCGCATGAGATTTACGTCTCTCATACCGCGCGAGGTCAAGGAAACATTACTCAGCTTAAACCTTTCAACTCGCAAACAAACAGCTTAATCAGCGGTTAGTGGGATTTGCACACACACACAGTAGGTATAACGTCTGCAACAAAGGAACGAGGAACAAGGAAGCAGCTCTAGAAGTGGAGAAAAGGAACACGGTGAAGACTTTGCCACAAAGTCTTTCCCCCACAAACAGTTCTATAGCCAGGGGTTCCACCGACTGCAATGAATGAAAGCTTTGTGCTGAAACTAAACTTTTATGGGGAGTTCTGGCAAGAGCTGCCTATTTCATTTCATTTCGAACCAAGTTTTTGATTAATACAGCATCCATTGTGTTTGTCGTGACAATTATTTTCAGCAAGAAGCAGCTCTGCTTGGGCTGCTCAGATTTCATACGGGTGAGGGATGTTTGGGGAGAGTGTGTGCTTTGTTCAAGGAGGAACTACACATCTTAGGATGCTAAATTATGCCCCTCTTTGATTTGCAACCTGTCTTTCCTAGTTGTCAGTGTCCTGGCACAACCTCAGAAGGGAATGGATTCAGCTCAGTTGTGGCACCTTCCAGCAGATCCACATCACAGGGATCTGCGACTCATCAGATAAGATGGCTCAGAATTATGTTCGTTTTGACTAGGATTCATGTGGATAAGGATTCAGGTTGCCTCAAAGGGGCACACTGCCCTATCATGGCCCCATTCTGACAGCAAATGAATTGTTGGCACCCCTAATTTGAGGTACAGTGGTACCTCGGGTTAAGTACTTAATTCATTCCAGAGGTCCGTTCTTAAGCTGAAACTGTTCTTAACCTGAAGCACCACTTTAGCTAACGGGGCCTCCCGCTGCTGCTACGCCACCGCCACACGATTTCTGTTCTCATCCTGAAGCAAAGTTCTTAACCTGAAGCACTATTTCTGGGTTAGCAGAGTCTGTAACCTGAAGCATATGTAACCTGAAGCGTATGTAACCCGAGGTACCACTGTACAGCAATAAATAAGACAGCAGAACAGATGCAAGGGGTAACTGGAGCCTCAATAATATATACATGTGTCCTCGCCCCAGGATCAATGGAAGACATGGCTATAATATGAGCCACCTCCAGTAGCATGGGTGTAATGTACTGCACATAATATATGGCAAAACCTACCAAGATTTCAGTATGTGCTACAAATTAAAAAAAGACAAAGGAACTTGACGTTAGATTTTATTTGCAGAGGAATAAAACCATATTGCATTTCTACATTATAGTTTTACTTTTTCATAAATTATTTTGCAACATACATTTTCCTTGTATAAAATATACTTTGTGTATAAAAGCCAATTTATCACAATTCAGCTTTGTGATTTTGGAAATCAAACGCTATTCTCAAATCCCAGTGTAACAAAAAGCAGCAGGGGGCAAGGAACAATTTATCTTGCAATTCATGGGAAGATGTCTACCTGGACCGTAGGATGGGGTGGGTTTCCTCCTCGGAGGACAAAGAGAGAAGCTTGCCTTCACATAGCGAGGCCCAACCCCATAAATCCTGTTTTCCATTACCAAAGAAACTTTCACAACCCTTGCCTTCCCTGAAATCACAACGCCAATGCTGATAGAAACTAACAGGGAGTATGTGTTGGGGACAGATCTGGGGAAAGCATGAATCCCAAGCATCCCAAGTCTTCCCCAAAAAACAATTCAGGAAGGAAACTACGCCAGCAGCGAAGCTCATATGGCAGAATTCAGTAAACCCAATCAAAATGTAAGAGGACAGGGGAGCTCAAAAGTGCTACTCTACTTTCTACCCCACTGCCAGTGCAAAACCAGCAAAGTACTGGATGTGGGAGGGGATTGATTAGTCTTAATTTCTCCCTCCTCCACTTTTATGGCTGCAGTATTACAAGCTTAAAAAAAATGAAATCCAGCCAGAATGCAACATTTTCCCATTTCATTCATTTCATTTGTTTTCCTTTTCCCGCTTGCAATCAGTGGAGCCGACTTTTGTGGCATTGTACCAACAGCACATAGCAGACTGGAAAGATTTCTCAATGCAACAGCAGTTCCGGTGTATGGCAAGCTGCGTCTTGCAACGATGCAGGCTGCTTTTCTTTTAAAACAAGAAAACAATAGCAGCTCAGTGCCATGTGTGGGTCTAGACACGTACATCTTGGGATGAGAATAGTTACTTTTTGAAATGAGAAATGTCATTAACTAACCAGCTGACTGTCCCAAAGCTATTTTGTCTTTTTACATATTCTGATGTATTATTAAGTACTCTCTCTCTCTCTCTCTCTCTCTCTCACACACACACACACACACACTCACACATACGTATAGTCACCTCTCATTTCTGCACCTTTTGAAACAAGCATGCATTTTGTCAATATCTAAAGCAGAGGGAAAGGTTGGACCCTTTGGTAGCTAAATCACACTGTTGCAAGCTTTAAGTCATGATTTCTAGAAGAAATACTCTCCTTAACATTTCAAATAAAGCTTACCCGAATTGTTTAAAAAAGCGTATTTTCCTTAGAAATGATAACTGAAAGCTTGCAGCAATGCAATTTCAACCAAACAAGAATAAAATAACGCACTGACTGTGCAGCAGTCTTCTGTGGTATTTAAGCATGAATGGCATCAGGCCCCCACAACTAGGGGTGGTGGAGAAATTTGATCCAGTTTACCTTTATAGGCAAACCTAATTCTCGCTTTCCAAAACAATATGTGAACTAAAACTGAGCCATCCTTTGAAATTCACATTTCTCTAATTTTTTTCAGTGCAGTTCACCTGTCAAGTAATGATTAAGGGGGTGAATGCACTAGGTCGTATAGAAAAGCATGTATTTGTGAAAATAACAAATGAAAATGCATTATACTGAGGGAAATTGCTTTATAAAACTAAGCATATTGGGAGAAATTCACACTAAAGGGTTGGCGAATTTTCATGAAGACTAAAAATAAAATTCACAAGAAAATTCACAAACTGATTAGGAAATGTGGGAAACTGAAGATCGGAAAAATGAGAAACTGAAATTTTCAGAGTGGCCCGCAGCGCATAACCCAACAGCAGAACACAGACCAACAGGTATATCTTGTTGGCAACCTAGGACAAGAGAAACTGGACGTCAAGTCCCTGGCAGACCGTAGTATGTGATGGGTGGCTCACGCTTGACTCTACAGACTTGTGGTAAGTGTTGCTGTGTTTTACAGTGTATTTCTGTTTCAACTTCATATAGTAGTCTGAAGAACACATTCTGTGATACAACAAAACAGCTTCATTTCTGCTGTTCTAATACAGAGTTCTTACTGAACCTGTTTCAAGCTAAATCAGTTCTTATTTTGTGCAACTCGAGACAGAATTTTGGCCCAGGCTTGGCAATATACAAGAGGATATATTGCTCTAGACTAAGGCATAAACATAAAGATAATGCTGCAGACTGGCCGACGACCATGCAGATTTGCTATACGGGTGAGAGGTGAAGCATGTATTTTTTTAACTACGTTCAGCATTTGTAACGAAAAACACACACAACAGCACATGCCCTATGCCATCCATTTCATCTGCTCAAGAGAATTGTGGCTTCCTTGCTCACAGACCTAAACAAATACCTTTCAAAATCACCATGACACTGTTTTGTCTTCCAGTTGTGCCTTCTGATTGTGCCAAGGTCAGAAGGATGTGGTAGAGATTAGCACCATGCCCATTATTTTGGTGGGGGAGGAGAATATCCAAATCTTTTTAAAAGCAAGTAGGCTCAGTATACGAGAGAGGGTGCAAAACTGCTGATATCAAGTTTGATTTTTTAAAATTGTTGTTGCATAGAAGCATTTGCACACATTCCCCAGCTGATTGCAAAAGTAACAAAATGGACACTTTTCTGAAAATAGAGACTCTCGAGTCAAAAATTGCATATTTTACCCATGAAACCCTAAGTCTACAAATGTGCATAGAAGGATACAAAGTATTATGTGATTGATAAGATATTTATGGTTTGGCTGTCACACCAAACCATAGCTTGGCAATACTTGAAAAAGCCCTGTGTTTGCACACGCCCTTTTCCCCCGTGTGCTCCACTTGATCCGTAACTTCCTGGTCTGGGGCAAACCATAACTTGCCATTACATCCAAACCAGCAAACTATGGCAGGTACAAACCCTGCAAGTCACGTTAGATATCAAGGCTCCATCTTTGTTCCAACATCTGTTGACAAGGCAAAAGCCTGGCCAATCTGGAAGCTTCACAGTGCTTATCAGAATGTTGCACCAATTCCCTGCTGTGATTTAGAGTAGCTCTAAGACCCCAAAATACACCCTCCTTGCAGTTCACCAGTTAAGCTAGCCTTTCTCAACCTGTGGCTCCCCAGATGTTGTTGAACTACAACTCCCATCACCCCTAGCTAGCAAGGCCAGAGCTCAGGGGTGATGGGAGTTGTAGTCCAACAAAATCTGGGGGCCCACAGGTTGAGAACTGCAGAGTTAAGCCCTAACCTCAGCCTCTAAACTACCTTTGCCTTTAGGACACTTCTGTCCCCAGCTATTTCTACAGGGATGTGGCCCTCTGCTTAAGTCTTGGCGGGTAGCAAGAGGGAAAAGGATTGAGAGAAGGGGGGCAGAAACCAAAAGAAAAGGTGGCAGAGAGAGAGAAAGGGAGAGGTTCACTCATTTCAGGTCTGACTCTGCCCACTTCTGGCTCAAGCCCAAACTACCCCTAGCATGTGGTGGTTAACCCCTGAGAGAATGCAGTACTCAACAGAATAAAGGCTCCTCACCCTGATGCAAGAGTTTTTGCATGCACTAACTCTGGAAATACCAGCTGCTCCAAGCAGAATAGCATTGAGGCATGTTGGGAAGTAGGCACATCATCTTAGATATTCCCCCAATACTGCCAAGCCACCCAAAGTGGGATGAAGTGGTCCCTGTTCCTCTTTCTGGGGGTTTTTTGCTTGTGCACTGACCAACAAGATTGGACCTTAAGTATCTAGTTCAGGGGTGGGTTACCTTTTTTAAAAAAACTACCTTCCCTTCTGGGCTGCATGCCAGTGGTGGCTGGGAGCCAGCAATGGACGTGGATGGAACAAGGCGTGCTAATTCTACTTTTGTCCTGTAGGGCTGGATCTAGACAGATCAAAGAAGCAATTCGATTAAACACGTTGTAAACTTCATACAGCGAAATCCCGTTGGCGAAAGACGGGACTCCACAGTGCCATCTGGCGTCACAGTGTTGTTAACACATATAAAGCGCTTTATCTTTACGAACGTAGCTGAGTCCTATGTTTGTCTCTACACATCCTCACACATCCCTCTCTGCCCTCCATCCAGACAACTTTTCAGAGGACTCATTCTAGCCAGGCAAACAGACTCAGGGAGGATGCAAAGCAGGACTACTGAGGAGGGTGGTTGGGGAGAGTCCCAGAAGCCAGGTAAAGTTGCCTGGGTGGCCACACTCAGCCCCAGGGTCTGAAGCTCTAGCTGAAAGTCCACTAAGATATTCACTTGACCTGCCAGGGCTTCTAATGAGGCAACAACCAGGGAATGCATATTTTAACCTAAAATAAATACATGCCATCAAAAGCAACCCAGTGTCAAAATGGAAAAAGCCCACATGTTCCTCAGTTGATGCAATAGCACACTAGACCCAATACTGGTTGCGCTTCAAAGTTGGGTTGGTTTTCCGACAGTGCTGGATCATTTCCGGGTCAAGTCTCGACCAGCTGCTTTGCAGAAGACTTTCTTTGGCTGGAGCTGGGGCAACTGGCACAGGATGAAGATGCTCCCGTCTGACCGCCATGAACGGGAAGGTGGTTGTTTTGCCTGTGCCTTCTAGCAGGGGTGTCATTGTGACCACGGGGACAGTCAAACGCCTTTCCTGGCAAAAGCCTGGGCTGCCGAGAGCTGCTGGTGGCTGGCCTGCAACGAGAGGCTTGGTCTTTTTGGGATTATGACACATTAGGAAGACGCAAACGGCCACTGCACTCGCAATGAACAGAACTGCCACAGCGGCGAGCGGTACAATGATGAGCAGTCGGTTGCTGCTATGAGGGGGCTGAGCCCAGGTGCTTCTGGAGCTTGTTTTGATGGTGGTCTCAGCCCAGGCAGATCTGCCTCTTGCAACCTCCTCGTTAAACCATGCCTCTTTATCGTTTTGATGCCCCTGGTGATTTTGGTTATGCCATGGAGTGTGGCTTGGTCCTTCAGTGTGCCTGTCACCCTCTGGAAAAATCACAGGTTCATTTTTTGTAACGGTGTAAGTCTTTAAAATGTTTGCACTAGTACTTAAGAGAGGCATTTCCGGTGTAATCATCTGAATCAGCGAGGGATCGTGTGGCACTATGGCATAGTGAAACTGGCCCATGGCAGGCTGCACTTTGTCTGCTCTGAGCACAAATGTGAAGGAATCATTTAATACATCAACCCCTGTCATATTGGCATCTGCCTTGAGGAATATAGCACCCTTGTCAATGTCGCTCTGTGTGAATGCAGCTTCACTTTTAGAAGCTTCACTTTTAGAATTGCTTAATGACCTCCTTAGCACTTTCCCATAAGCTGGAGGCACCATCACTTCAAACTTGGGGTTGCTGTTTGTCAAGTTTGCCAGCTGCGAAGCATCCAGGTCGCTGGCTTTTAGCTGGTAAGTCGCCCTATTTGGAATGTTCAAGCCAAGTACCGTTCGCACAAGAGGCTGGATCGTGATGTTCATAGCTTGTCCTGTTAGATTACTGTCCAATGTGGACACCATGAATCCCAGCCTATCGCCAGTTGCGGTGAGGTCCGTCATACAATACACTAATCTACTTGCATATAAATCGGCTTGGTAAAACTTGGTGACGCGCTCGTTGCCGATCAATAAATGCCCGTATCTGGGGGGTTCTGTTACTTCAAAACTGATCTCAGCGTTTCTCCCATTTGTGGTTGCCGAAAGGTGTACATTCGTAATAGCAGCACTGCTCTGCCCTTGTGAAAGCACCACCTCTGTTAGGTTGACCAAGGTGACGGACATGGGTGTCACCTCAAGGTTAAAAAGCTTGTACAGTGGACGGTGTTTTCCATCTGTCACGCTAAAGTAGAAGACCCCAGAGGAAGAAGTTCCATCTTGCACAAACCAGACTCTGCCACCATCGACATCAGCTTGTGTAAAATCCTTGATGGATTCGTTGAGATGCATCTGCAATGCTAGGTAGCCATTCGCGGGATTGCTTATGATAGTGTATTTGATCTCTTCCGGGGTGTTATCCAAGTCTTCCACTTTTAGGTTTTCTGGTCCTAGAACTGCTGTATCTCCTTGTAAAACATTCAAATGTAGCTGCTTTGTCTTTAGCTCTGGAGTGTGGTCGTTCACGGGCACAACAGTGATATTAAATGTCTCTTCTAAAATACCAGAATCGGGTTTCACTGCAGACTTGCCTTTCTGGTTTAGCCACACAGCAAAAATAAATTGGTCCATGAGTGATTCAGAGTCATCATGTATATAGGTGATTCCAAATTTGTTAAGGATGTATTGGGAGAAATTGGGTTTCTCCCTAGTAATGTTTCTTTCTCCCACCACAATTCTGCCATGCAGGGGCAATGATATCACTTGATACCATACTTCATATGCAGAACGTTGTGTCTCGGGTAATTTAAAGAGCAAATTTGAACCATCTAGGTTAGTTTTGTCAATTAAAACCTTGCCTCCTTCATGGACAACAGCACCTATTGTTTTTTCAAAGAAAGAAAAAGTAGTTTTAATTCACAGTAGCAAGAAATAATGATTTAGAGGGCTACGATAGATTATAATATTTTAATGAGTAGGGAAACACAAACTTCTCTCTGAAGTTCTTTCTATCTGAGGCAGGATCTATAATTTCCAAAACAGAAACTAGACAAAAGACTAAAAAAGGAGATGTAGGGGGAGAACGAGTTTAGGAAATGTTGGGAAAGAAGTAGCCGTTTACTTAGTTTGCCATTGGAATGGAAGGAAACAAATTATACTTTTAATAATTTGCGCAGAGGAGTTGCTCTAACTAGCCAAAATAAATAGGAGGCCCAGTGTGGAGTAAGATAAGTGTTCGAATTTGTCAGCAAAACTTGAGCTCTAGTCCCTGCACATACATGAAATGACCTTGAGCCACTCATTCCTCTTACTTCACTGAGTAGTCATGAAGATAAAAAGAACCTAAGACCATAGAAAGACTCCCACTAAATCAGGCCAAAGGCCCATCTTGTCTAGCCTCCAGTTCTCACAGTGCCCAACCATATACCTGTGGGAAGCGCGCATTGAGGACCTGGGTACATGAACACTCTCCCCACTAAAGATTCCCAGCAACCAGATATATAGACATTGGCAGTAGAGCAAGTCATTGTTTCTCATCTTCCATGAGTTTGTCTAATCCTCATTTAAAGCCATCTAGGCAGGTGGCTAAATCTTATGCAAGCAAATTCCATAGTTTAACTAAAAAAAAGGATCCTGGGTGGTTAAGTCTAGTCAAAGGCGACTATGGGGTTATGGTGCTCACCTCGCTTTCAGGCTGAGGGAACCGGCGTTTGTCCACAGACAGCTTTCTGGGTCATGTGGCCAGCATGAATAAAGTGCTACTGGCGCACGGAGGAGGACCGTGATGGAAGCCAGAGCACACAGAAACACTATTAATCTTCCTGCCACAGTGGACAGAACAACAGAAACTCAACCCGTTGCAGGGATTCAAACCACCAACCTTCTGATCGGCAAGCCCAAGAGGATCAGTGGTTTAGACCACAGTGCCACCTGCGGCCTATAGTTTAATTATGCACTGTGTGAAGAAGTACTTTACTCACTGTCAAACTTTCAGCTTCCTTAAATGGCCCGAGATTCTAGTTTTATGAGAGAGAAAGGGGTGAGCTGTCGTGAGTTCCTCAATCATACAAATGTGATTGAAAACAATATACTGGTTTTACCTGTATTTGCAAGTAGCTGAGTGGTCCGATCATGTCCTTTAATTTCGTAAGAAATATTAATGAGAAACACCTGAGGATCCAGAGCTGCTGGTGGGGAGGAGACTGTAAAGGTAAAATAATCCTGTGCATTCCAATAAACTGCCTCCTTATTTGCATGCTCATAGATGAGCATCCCTTCATCTACCTGTCCAGAGGAGAGAGGAAAAACAAATTACTGGAACATGCAGGTAAGACAGCAGAACTGGTCCAAAACAAGTTTCCAGCTAATTCTTTGGCCTACAGAAAAGAATTACTTCACATGTGGAATTGGGCCAAACCTCAGAGTTAAAACCTATAATCCTGTGAAAGTGCTGTGGGAACTCCATGACCGCAAAACCTTAATTCTATGTGTAATACAAAAGGTTTACCCTCAAGCCGGCTAACAAATCCACTGGTTCATGGCAACGAGTGCTCAGTGGGAGACCTTGGTGCTTTCACAAGTGAAAGGAAGAATGCCTTCGAATCCAGAATCCCTTACCTAGGAATACTGTTCGGGAAGGTGAAAACCCATAAGGGAGTGCATTTTTAGTTTTTACATTGTGGTTTTATTGGGTGTCTTCATGTCTGAATACTTCATATGGTACAATATACAATGGCACCTCAGGTTACATACGCTTCAGGTTACAGACTCTGTTAACCCAGAAATAGTGCTTCAGGTTAAGAACTTTGCTTCCGGATGAGAACAAAAATCATGCTCCGGCGGCGCAGCGGCAGCAGGAGGCCCCATTAGCTAAAGTAGTGCTTCAGGTTAAGAACAGTTTCAGGTTAAGAACGGACCTTCGGAACGAATGAAGTACTTAACCCGAGGTACCACTGTAAACTGCAACAGCAAGAAGAACAGGCAGGCACATTAGCACACAAGCGAGCTTCCTTCCTCTCAGTGGCACCACTAGGGTCAGACTAGTGACAGTCCCTGAGCAGCTCCCCCCCCCCTAAACATTTCACAGAGGAGGCAATAAAGACGTCTGAGTGATGCTGCAGACAGTCGTGCCTGACATCTTTAATTCTGCAAAGCTGGTGCACTAACCATCTCTACCTAAAGCACTGAAAACAATATTAGAAAAAGTGATCTGTTTGTCGAAACACGCCGGGGGGGCACACGCAGCCCCCGGAATGAGACAAACCTCTCCGGGCATCTTCCTTATGAAGCGCAGCTCGGGACGTCCATAAATCTTCAGTCCCAGCACGTTTCCAGCGACACATATCAGAAAACTATGTGCACGCTCACTCAGGAGAGTTTAGCAGAAACAAAGTGGAGCGTTGGTGTGTGCATTCTAAGTATTTATTAAGCGATATATACAGCACAAACCTAGACAGACAAACCTAGACAGCATCCTAAAAAGCAGAGACGTCACCTTGCCAACAAAGGTCCGTATTATTAAAGCTATGGTTTTCCCAGTAGTGATGTATGGAAGTGAGAGCTGGACCATAAAGAAGGCTGATTGCTGAAGAATTGATGCTTTTGAATTATGGTGCTGGAGGAGACTCTTGAGAGTCCCATGGACTGCAAGAAGATCAAACCGACCCATTCTTAAAGAAATCAGCCCTGAGTGCTCATTGGAAGGACAGATCCTGAACCTGAGGCTCCAATACTTTGGCCACCTCATGAGAAGAGAAGACTCCCTGGAAAAGACCCTGATGTTGGGAAAGATGGAGGGCACAAGGAGAAGGGGACGACAGAGGACGAGATGGTTGGACGGTGTTCTTGAAGCTACCAACATGAGTTTGACCAAGCTGTGGGAGGCAGTGGAAGACAGGAGTGCCTGGCGTGCTCTGGTCCATGGGGTCACGAAGAGTCGGACACAATTAAACGACTAAACAACAACAACAACATATACAGCAAAAAGCAATCATGGTGTCTCTCCTCTTTCTTCTCCAAGAGAGAGAGAGAAAGAAAGAAAGTACGACAGTACAATAGAGTAGAAGAGATAAGACTAGCTTCCGTTCTCACACTTTCCAAGCCTAGAAAGGAAACACAGACATGTGATGTAACAATCACACATCCAGCAACGGAGGAGTGAAATGCTAACACTGTTCACTCCCCACATGGCAGGTAAGGAGTGGTGGAAGAATATGCCCCTTTTTCTTTGTTCTGTTTTGGGGGAAAGAAGGAAAAGCCGATCCATTCTCCCCCCTTCCTCTTACCATCCTGGTAGCAGGAAGGTAACAAGCAGATTATTTTTCCTTTATCCCCTCCCCACTGCAAAACGAAAGGAAGAAACATCTAGCCGCTACTTGGAAAGCAGGGTGGAAGGAGCAACTTGGGCAGCATGAGGGGGCTGGGGGGTAAAGGAAGTGATGCTGGCGCCCCAAACCACCTCACAACCTGGCAGCACCATTGCTTCTGCTGCCTGCAACATGACTATGGAAATGTGCTGCTTTCAGAAAAGTAAAGGAAGGATCGACAAGACTGTCTTAATTAAAACTGAAGTCAATAATCAGAATTTAGAGTCAGTAATATTGTGCTTTAGAATATTTTAAATACATCACATTTGTTGACATGGTTTGGCTGTATATATCTCAGCTTAATAAACTGAGACAGGCTCAAGCCTTGTCCCTGTGTGCTGTCCTTGCATTGCCTCTTCCCTGCTTTATTCTAAATGGGATTTGACCTAACTAACCATAGTTTCTCATTATGTCCGAACCAGGAAACTATGGTCAATCAGATGAGAAAGGTACGTCCCAGCCAGGCCATTACTGCGATTGTAGAGTTGGAAGGGACCTCAAGGTTCATCTACTAGTCCAACCTCCTCCGATGTAAGAATCTTTTGCCCAATGTGGGGTTCGGATCCACACCCCTTTACAGCAATCTTGTAACCGTATTCTTAGGGCGACAACATTTAGCTGATTAATTCATTTAAATATTTTGATTAACTCTGATCTAAGGAACCTTCAGAAATTCAGCAGAATTTTACTTGTTTTAAAACCAACACAAGCACTTATGAAAACTACAGGTGGCAAGTGCTGACTTAAAATACGCATTCCCTCCTGTGTAAGACGATAGTGTGGGGAAACCCTCTTTCTTCTAAGATAGTGCCTGTTGCATCATATTACCAAGAAACAAAGTCTGTTTTATTTCTTTAGAGCAACTTTTCTCATATGCACATTTTAGCTCAGGAGAGAGTAACTTGCCCGAAGTCACTTGGGATGCAATCATACTTTTAAATTAGCAGGTAGTAAAGCCCTCTTTAAAAAAAAAAGGTTATTACTTCTGAATAAATTTGTTTGAAACTGTTCTACTAATCAGTTTACAGCAGAGGCAATATTTGAACTAGAAACTTCCTGTAGTTCAGCCTCTTAGCAACTATACACTGCACTCCCTCAAATTTATAAGGTTTCCCCAGAACAAATGCAAACTTGGTTTCTATAACGTTGAGGATATATATATTGCCATAATCTTCCACTCCCTTTTCTTACATAGGTTTAGTAAATGTTGACCCTTCACATTAAACTTAGCACACCATATAACAGTGGTTCCCAAATGCCCCCAACCCCCAAACCATTCATGAATTGTTGTGGGTCTTGGTGGAACACTTAGTAATTCTTCTGGCTGCTGTAGCAACTGTGTGATATTTAACTGTATTTGTACAGGCAAGCCACACAGACCATCTGAATTCCATGGCTCACGCTTTGGGAATCCCTGCTGTATAATATTGTCCCTAACAAGCTTCTGCCCATATTGATCAAATGAAAAGGGTAGGAATTTTTCTGTGAAAATACTGTCTAATTCCCCTCGAATAAGTGTGTAAACATAACGGACAGCAGAGAAGTATTTGTTACAAAGCCATATTGCCGACACCCATAGTAAAACGGACTCTTACCATGGATTGCGTAAAACTTGTAATATCCTGTGTGCTATTACCAGAGACACTGATGAGTCTTCCAAGTTTCGGGGATTTTGCAACAGTAAATAGTATAGTTCTGTTTTCCGACTCAGCTACTTCATTGGTGACAGCTTTTAGATGGTGAGATGTAATGGGTTTCTTAGAACCTGAATAATTATAAGCAGTATATTAATATTGCACTGAGCACTTTTTAGCATATAAATTGCTTAACGTGCAATTGTAATTGGCTGGCTCAAGACATTTTGCCACCCAAGGACAAGGCAGTGGTCCCTCCCAATTTAATGTACAAAAGCCAACTGAACTCCCAGTCTGAAGTAGTATGGTCTAGGAAGAACTGTTCAACTTCTAGGGTGGTAGTCAACTAAGTTTTACTCAGAGTAAACCCACTGCAATGAATGAACATGAATAAGTTCATTAATTTCAGTGGGTGTCTTCTCAGTAAAACTTAACTGAATACCACCCATAATTTAACTGAATACCACCCATAATTTCTGCATGTTTGAATCAGCTCTTTGTTACTGTTCAGAACAGGTTCTCTCTTCATTTGTAGAAGCTCAGTGCAGCAAAGTTTAAGGGGAAATTGATCAGCAGGAGAACTACTAAGTAACTTGTTTTATTTCTACCGAGAATTATAAAGCATTAAACCGAAATCTAGAAATGCAATATTGGGTTGGAGAAATCAAGGTAATTAAAACAAAACTGATACATTGCTCCAGCAAAATATTGTCTGCAATCCACAATGATGTATTTCACCAATAATAACATCCATGCTTATGTGGTTAACGTTTTTTGTTGCTACATTATGCACTCAACAGATGGCTATTATATAATGGGTCAAAGAGGCCAAGCAGGAACTCAACCAAACTTACAGAAAGGACAGTAAGAATAAAGAAACCTTTTTTTATAAAAAAAAAAACTTTTAAACTAGTTCAGTTTAAACTAGTATAAGAAACTAGTATAAGAAATGAACTGCAAATCATTTAATTGTCTTGAAATTGGCAGTATCACAGAATCATGTATTTTAGAATCATAGATGTAAGTACAGTGGTACCTCAGGTTAAGTACTTAATTCGTTCTTAACCTGAAGACCACTTTAGCTAATGGGGCCTCCTGCTGCCGCCGTGCCACCAGAGCACAATTTCTGTTCTCATCCTGAAGCAAAGTTCTTAACCTGAAGCACTATTTCTGGGTTAGCGGAGTCTGTAACCTGAAGTGTATGTAACCTGAAGCGTATGTAACCCAAGGTACCACTGTATATGCTTTTAGTGTCTTGAAACAGGCAGTGCTTTAGGATGTTATTCAGTTAACTTTGTTTTACTCAGCCATAATAGCCACTGGAAGACCTTGGACTGCTAACCTTCTCTCAACTTAACTAAGACCACCTCCTAGGGTTATCATGAAGATAAAAGGAAGGGATACTACATTTCCCAGCCTCAACTACTTAGAAAAAGGACAGGATTTTTTTAAAAAGGACCAGCCTAACCAACACGGTCCTTGGGTTATGTTGTACTGCAGGGTACAATCTTGTTCCCTACATCTAAAGCCACTGGGTGTGGTCATTAGGAGTTCTGGAGCAAAGTGTCATCAGCATACTCATGACACACAACTTCTCCATAATATCTGAGTTAGGAGATGCTGTGTGATCTAGAGACTCTTGCTTGAGTGAAATCATGGACTGGATGAGGGCTGATAATCTGAGCTTGAACTCTGGATGGAGACACTTTGGGTGGGGTGGCTCTTGTGTCCGAGAGATTGGCCCATTGCTTGTTCTGGATGGGACTGCACTCACTCCGAAAGAACAGGTTTGGAGTCTAGGGGTGCTCCTAGATCCATCTTTATCACTGGAGGCTCAGGTAGCCCCAATGGCTAGCTGTGCCATAGACTCAATTATTGCAATGTACTTTACTATGTGGGACTACCACTGGGTCTGCTCTAGAGCCTCCAGCTGCTGCAAAATGATGTATGCTACCAGTCAGGTTCAAAGTTCTTGCATTAACCTACAAGGCCCTTTACAACTTGGGTCCAGGACATCTCAAGGACTGCCTGATCCCTGATATTCTTGCCCAATCACTGAGGTTTTCAGGAGGTCACTGTTACTGGTTCCCTGTGGCTAAGATCCACGGCTCATGTTCACGAGGAAGCGTGTGCCCAGTAATGTGGGCCCAATTTTATGGAACTGTTCTCATTTGGGATAGCGTTCAAAAATGTGGAGTTACCACCAAAAAGGCCCTATCTTTGACTGTTCTGGAGGTGGAAGCAACATGGATTGAAGACTGAATACCAATCTAATGCCAACAAGCAGACACAGCTCCATATATAACTTGCAGGATTGATATCCAGATGAATATATAAAGTAAACTTTAAAAGTGAACCTGAATTAAGATAGAAGCACAGCACATTTTTTTGTTTCAATATTTGAGAGATTCTCATTTGTTTAATAACAATTGAGCAAAAACAGGGGGGAAGGAAGACTGCAAGAAAGCCTAAGACAGCTTTTGTCAACTTTTGGACTACAACAACCAAGAGCGGGCAGGCAGGAGGTGATGGGAGTTGTAGTCCAAAACATATAGAAGGCGCCATCTTGGCAGAGCCTGGTCTAAGAAATGCAGGACAACTGAGAGGTGAATCAAAGTAGCCAAAGCTGTGTTTAATTTATATGAGCACTTTTCTAACTCAAAAAGTGCTCAAGAGAAAATCTTGGCAGTTATTGCAGCCCTAGCAGAGCAGAGCTGAATGTATGGAGAGATCCATTACTATTCTCACATGGGGAAAGTGGAATAGTGGAATGGCTCCTTCAAAACTGCACTAGGAATAGTTTGCTTATAATTATCTTTGGCTTACCATAAAAACCCCTATAAAAGCTTATGCCTGGAGCTATCTCGGAAGACCAAAAGCAACTGCGGGGACAGGGGTTTAGATTTTAAAAGCCTTACCCATGCAGCTTAATACGATCACATTTATTCAGACTGAAACCCAAGTCTCATGCTTTGCTTCTTTTGTTAAATCAGCTCATTATGAGCAGCTCTGCATTTTATTTTCATGGTTGGTAGTTTTTACTGTTCAGCACCCAGAGAACATTAAGTTATTGTGAATTGTGCAAATGTTGTAAATAAAATAAATATATAAATAAAAATATGCTGAACCAAAGTAAAACCCAAATGTTGTAAGCATACTGAATTACGCAAATTAAGTAAATTTGTGTGTGAGAGAGAGAGAATTTCATATATTCCTCTGCTTCCAAGATTTAGGATTCATAATGGGAAACATACAGAATGTCTCATGTTAGCAGCATCCACCTATAGGGTCTGACAATATATAGTCTTTGAGAGAGTTCATACGTGACTTGAGTGAATGTGCATATGACTATTACCAGATATTAATTATTGTTGACCTAAAGTCAACTACAACTTGAACTACAACTCCCATTGAACTTCAACTCCCATTATATCTGACCATTGCCTAAGCTGGCTGGGGTTGATGAGAGTTGGGAGTCCAATTTCTGGAGGACACTAGGTTGGGAAAGGCAGGAATGGGAAACATGTGATACTCCAAAGGTTCTTGGGTTCCAGCTCCCAGCAGCTCCAGTCTACATGGTCAATGGTGAGGGATTATGGGAGCTGTAGTCCATCAACATCTGGAGGACCACAGGCCCTCAACCCCCAGCTTAGGGGCAGGCTACAGTTCAGTGAAGCACATGCTTTGCATATAAAGGGCTCCAGGTCCAATCCCTGACATTTCCAGGTGCAGCTGGTAAACACTCCTTTCTGAAACTCTTGTGAGCTACTGCCAATCAGAGCAAGCAATACTGAACAGGTTGGACCAATGGGCTGGTTTGATGCAAAGCAGCTTCCTGTTTTATAACATGGTGTGGGAGCTCCATGTTTGCAACACCCAAAACCCTTTTTCCTTTCTCATAAAGTAAGAGCTAAACACTGAATATTGGGTTAGACATTCCATAGCCCCAGAGTTTATTCTTATTTCCTGGATATTTAAAAATAAAAATATAAAGTCTCACCTGGAAAGACAGCCAGTCCATTGTTATTTTCTAAGCGAATAACCAGAGTTCGAGCTGTGATGCTAAAAATTTGTCGAGGTGCAAAGTTCAGACCGTCTGTCACTTGAAAATTGAAGCCTCCAGACATGGCCCCTGAGGGAAGATGGATAGACTCTTATAACAACAAAAATTATCCAGAAACTTCTGAAAGTAAAACTAAGTAACTAAGAAAAAATATATAAATCTGGAATGACTATGATGGGTTTCTATGTACAGACAATCTTTGTACCTACAAGTGGACCTTGGACAATGGAATCCTTTTTATTCTTTTTTAAAAATCTGAACTTCAGTATTTTCAGTCAGCAGATTCGTTCACATATCATGGTAAGCCATAATTGAAGGTTTACCACAATTGCTCCTTTCTGGTATGTTTGTTCCTCCCTGCTAGCATACCGATGAAACAAACCACGATCCCCAGCTAATCGTTATCTGAACCATGAATTGTGGTTTGTTTTACCATCAACAAGCCATGATAAGTAGCTAAGGTTTGTTCTTGACTCGCTGGTTGTCATTTGTTGCAAGCAAACCAAACCAAAATGCCTTGTTTGGTCATAATGATAAGCCAGGGAACGCAGTTTGTTTTCTCCACATATTAGCAGAGGGAGACATACAGTCCAGGAAATGTATTTTTTGTGTTTTATTAACTATGGTTTACCATGACATGTGGACTGGGTCCCTATGTTCTGGTGTCCATATCGAAGTGAAAGATTTGAGTGGGTGATTGACTCTACTTCCTTCTCAGTGGAGTAAACAAGACAAATTATTGTGGCATTATCTACAGAAGGTGGGATTAGTTTGTAATGCATCAGAAGTTTTCAGAATTCAAAAGAGATCCAGTGGAAAAGGGACAGACAATGGCTCAGTTTGGACGTACTGCTAAGCCAAACCATAGCTTAGCACATATGAACAAGAATGTGGGCTTCTGAAGAGATCATGGCAAGTTTGCTCATCCTGATGGACTGCAGAAAGAGAAGCCATGCTTGCCTTCGTCTGTCATCCAAACCCAGGCTTGTAGTTGGTCTCTTCCAGTCAAACTGCAAGCTGGAAACCAAAAACAAGCCTTGCCTATCGATCTTGTTTTGTCTGGAGGAGGCCAACCATGAGCTTGAGTTGAGACAACAAGCTAAGCCAACCTATGGCTTAGCTCACAGCTTCACACCAGTACCAGAACTGGAAGCAGAGCAAAGTAGCAGGGATGTCCTCTCCAAAATCTTTCACACTCAGACGGTCACACTATGCCATGGTTTGGCTTAGCACTTATATGCAAACTGGGATGGGTGGTGGAGGTCTGGTTTGCACGACTCGGGTGGTAGCAAGTCACGACTACACTTTTCATTCAGCACCCTTATTCTTCTGGAATTGTTAGGCTTGCAAAAGAAAAAAGAAAATTTGAGCAATCTTTGTAAGGTGATTGAGAAGTGTCATATAGTATACCATTGCTCCTCCCATATCCCACTTTCATATCAATGGAATATGGACAGAATAATTTCCATGGGGGTTTTACTTGTCTTAAAATTTAGCTTCCTGATTTCTGAGTTGTTAGTATGTATTTCCATCTGACATCAATGTTGGCTTGGGCTGATGGGAGCTGTAGTTCGAAACATCTGGAGGGCACCAGATTTGCAAAGGCTGTCCTATATTATTATGTTGGGTTATACCGGCATCCTTAAATGAATTAAAATGTAAGAGATATATCCAAAAAATAAATCACAACACTCAACAGATGATACATGAACATGACATACCATTATGGACAAACACTAACTGTCCTTCCTCAATATGAGCTTGGGTAAAATTAAGGGTACTTTTGTTTGGAGAAGACTTGAGTGCCAAGTGACCATTGCTTGGAGGAGAAATAGAGTACAAGAGTTCTGCAGGAGAAGAATCTTTATCTTCTGCACAGAGGTCATTCACAGTTATTTCAGTGACTGATCCCACCCAGACCTTTAAAAAAAACCACACACACACACAAGAGAAAAACAGGAAATAATTACACAAATTGATTCCGGTTACCCCAAGTGGTTAAATGTACAGCTTTGCAACTAAAGCAGGTTGGCAAGACCTAGGAAGGTCCATCATTAAAATCATTTCAAACTACAAAGACTTAAATAAGATATTGAACCAGTAGGAGAAGGAATTGTGTATAGCCTGAGAGCAGCTGAATGCTTACAAAGATAGTCTGCGTGACTCACTCTGTCTCGATACCTATCTCAATAGCAGCAGTGTTTCATTGAAGTCTAGAACTGCAGGCCAATCTATGACTGAAACAAACAGGGAAATAGATGGGCTAATGCTGATGCTCTGCACCTCACAGTCTGGGTCAAAAGAAAGGCGCCAGGAGAAAATGGCTTGGAAGAATGCCAGAAGCAATAATACCTTGGATATCCGCTTGCAATGTGCACATGGCCGCAAGATAGTAAAAGGGAAAAGGGGGAAAGAAACATACACACATGCTGATGCGGCAATAAATCTGTTAGTCTTTAAGGTGCCACAACATTTTGTTGTTCTTGATGCAAGGGATTAAAAGAAGTTACCCCTCTGGGCCAGGGTTTGCCTGCTGTTCTGCAAGCTCTCTTGACCCATCCCCAAACCGCTCTTTAGCCAATCCGCTAAGCCTTGTCATAAATGCATACTCATCAGACATGACTAATTTCTGGTTTTTTCGGAGGCTGCTCTGTTCTCCAGTTTGCGACATTTTCCCCCCTGCCACACAATGAAGCTGGCTCCATCTAGCAGCAGCTGTGTAACAATTATGGGAAAGTGTCTGCAACATCAAAGAGCAAATAACAAAGCTGGCTTAAAAGAAAGGCCACCTCATTACTGTTTGACAAGTCAGCTCGTGATGGCTCTTTGGAGATGTTACTTTTGACTGACTGAAAAAAAAAATGGGGGCAGCAGATTTTAATTAACTTTTTAAACTGCATATATGTATGTCATTCCTGAAGAGGTGTTCCATTCTGTGTGAGAAAGATGGGAGAATGCTTCTTCTAAGTTGATGTCTTCTGTGTGCATCATCTAACAGCAAAGTATGGTTTTATTCTTTAAAACTATTATTTTTCTAATGCAAAAATTTATGCAGATTTAATAAATCAAATCACCTTTGAAGGCCAGTTCCCCCTTTTCTCATGCACAGGAAACAATACTTCCCTCATTCAACATCTAAACATCTTTATACGTACTCACAGTAAAAATTACTTTAAAAGATAAAATACAATCTGCTGCCCTATTACAGTGGTACCTCTAGATACGAACAGGATCCGTTCCAGAGCCCTGTTCGCATCTAGAAGCAAACGTAACTAGCGATGGCACGTCTGCGTGTGTCATTTTGAGCGTCTGCGCATGCGCATGCGCAAGTGGCGAAACCCGGAAGTAACGCACTCCGTTACTTCTGGGTTGCCGTGGAGCGTAACTCAAACGCGCTCAACCTGAAGCGCATTCAACCCGAGGTATGACTGTATAATCAGGGCCATATTTTTAGTTCATTAAAAATGTGAGGGGAACTCCCTTTCTTATAAGACTACTCTGAGCCCACTTAGCATTTCTGCAATGCCTCAAAGAGCTAAATATCTCCCAAACTAGACCTTGGCTTCCCTATTCAGTAGGTTTGCTTTCTGGCACAATAACAGGCTTGCTATGGTCAAAACAAAAAAAATTCCTTCCAGTAGCACCTTAAAGACCAACTAAGTTAGTTCTTGGTATGAGCTTTCGTGTGCATGCACACTTCTTCAGATACACTGAAACAGAAGTTTCCAGACCCTTCTATATAGTGAGAAGGTGGGGAGGGGTATTACTCAGAAGGGTGGTGGGAATGGGTGATTGGCAGATAGCTGTGATGAGCCTGTTGACGACTCTTAACGACTGCAATAGGTCTTACAGGAAAAAGCAAGGGGTGAGAAGGTGAAAAATGGCTTTGTCATGTATAATGAGATAAGAATCCAAGGTCTTTGTTCAGACCAGGCTTGCTATGGTCCTCAGTACTGCTTGCAACACAGATTTCCAGCTCTTCACCACCTCGCCGACCCCCAGTCTCTTCCACGTCACTGGTAAAACAGTCATGGAAACTTGCTTCATGCTAGGGGGTCTTGCTCACACCTAATTCTGGACCTCCAAGATAATCTTCTCCTGGGACAGTATCAAAGTCTCCACTTCTGCACAATCCCCTCAAATTGTTTTTAATCAATTACTCTGATCAATTAACTAAATATTGTTCCTCTGGTTATAAATATATAAGGATAAACCCGGAAGAGACACCTCATTGACTGTCCCATCAGTATGTTGTTATCACAAACTGTTTCGGAAATTCCCGTCACTGGTGGTGGTGGCCTCGGATGGAAACAGGGACTGCGATTTGAGAAGTGCAAACGACTGCCCCTGCACTCATAGTTACTTGTACCCTGGCCACAACATTTCAGAACAAATGCAAGCTTTGCAAAAGAAAATGAATGAAGCTAACGACTGAGAAAAGACACCCTACGCCCAATAGCACCATTCACAAGAAATGCTCCTGGGCTGAATCAATGGGTGAGTGGGAGTTATATCATGCAAGCAGGCTTGCCCCACCCGACATTCACATTAGATGTACAGATATTGGGTGAGAGGTAATCTGGCATCCATGATGTCAGAGGCAGAACTAATCAATGTGGATCTGCTCACATGCTGATTATCACTGTTTCATGAAAAGGCTAATGTCTCCCTCTTTTGTCTTTCATCCTTTGTACATACTTATAATTTCACATTTTATTGTAGTCCCATTTTATTGTAGCTTAACGCGTCCGATGTTAAGCTGCTGTTGGGCAATAAGGTTTCATGTAATATTTAAAAGAACCACAGCAATCTTTGACAAAATTCATTCTCATGTTGAATTCAATAGAAACACCGCCACCACATCAAATGATACCTGATGATGCCTCTGCTAAGGGAAAACAGATACTTTAATTGTGAAATGGGATCACCAGAATGTGTGTTTAGAGTGAGACAATAAAGTAGCCCCTGCCTCAAAAAGGGAAAGAAAAAAGAATGTAGGTTATTGTGCAGAAATGTCTAGTTGCAACCCTTCTTGACGGGAAGCAAATAGGAACCCCTTCTTGCCATAAGAAATGATCCAGTATTGCAAATTTAAAATTAACTCTCTCTTAAATTTAACTCTTAAAATTAACTAAATTTAAAATTAACTCTCCAGCTTCCTGCTTTCCTATGCCCAGAGAAAATTTAAAAACTTCAATGTCTTCAAAATGATGAAATGATTTTAATATTGAATTTTTCTATTGTTGTAATGTAACTCTGGGACCACAGTGGGTGTTTACCATCTCCCCAAATCCTGGAAAGGTGTTACTACAGTATTACAGTGGTTACCAACCAACCATAACTGGTTAAGAAATGCCAGATGTCACTGAATCCAACATGGGCAGGAAACCCTTAGAAATGGATGTAGCCATCATACAGGGAGACATTTGCTTGAAGAAGATCCTATTTTTGGCATGCATATATATATATATATATATATATATATATATATATATATATATATATATTCCTTTATAACCAGGCTTTTTTGTCCCTTTCACTTCACCCCCCCACCCCCAAACTCCTCCCTCCACCTCTACTGATTTGATTTCATCAGTGTTATTGTTGTATTCTGTTACATAGGTCATAGTCAACTATGTCTTACTCAGAGGAGACCCATGGAAATTAATGGCTAAGTTAGGTGCATTAATTTCAACAGGTCTGTTCTGAGTAAATCGATGGGACATGTTTTTTATGACTGAGTCCTGATTTCAACGGGTTTAAAGCAGGGCTGGCGAATCTGTGAGGTTATTGTCCAGAGTTTGTGGGGCTGTAACTGTCCATGCCTTCTGGGAGTGGGGGAGCCCAACAACATGTGAACTGCCATGGATTCCCAATCTTTACATCACTACCTTCCTCATGGCCCAGCCCATAAACTTCAGGGCATTCCAAAAAAGGATCATTATCTGTTTTCCTAGTTTTGTCTCAACACATTCTACAAATATAATACCAGATTCTTTTCTCTCTTTTTTTTACTTGAGTGGATCTGAGGGAGGGAGTATAAATTATGCCACCGTACAAGGGATTGTTGGAGTTCATGGATATCCAAAGCTCAAAATGTATCCACAATCATTTAATTCTGTCTATTTATTCTTTAAATTCTAAAAGTCACCTGCTTTGAACTGAATCTGCTTCCATGGGGATGTTTCTACAACGGGGTGGGGGTGTTTACGCCTCACTGCTGTACAATTAAATTAAATACTAAAATGCTATGAACCATCGTCAGGGCACCTTCTCACATTACAATTCTATGATTCTGTTTTCTGATGACTGGAGAAGCTTCCACAAAAATGAAATATGGCCCCCTTGTGGTTATACAGATATACTATACTACTGAACTACTGATCAACTTCTGTACCTATGCTTGAAATGATGGCCACCTTAGATCCTAACTAAGTGAATGGGAAGCAGCAGATCTTCCCTCCCCTCTGCTTCCTGTGGCTTCTTGAAAATCTGTTCTGGAAGGTTGGGGAACTTTCTGGAGTAGTGTGTGACATAAGAGCATAGGAAGCTCTCTTATACTGGGGCAGAAGAAGAAGAAGAGTTTGGATTTGATATCCCACTTTATCTCTACCCGAAGGAGTCTCAAAGTGGCTAACATTCTCCTTTCCCTTCCTCCCCCACAACAAACACTCTGTGAGGTGAGTGGGGCTGAGAGACTTCAGAGAAGTGTGACTAGCCCAAGGTCACCCAGCAGCTGCATGTGGAGGAGCGGAGACGCGAACCCGGTTCTCCAGATTACGAGACTACCGCTCTTAACCACTACACCACACTGGCTCCCAGACAGACCATTGGTCCAACTACCTCAGTACTGTCTCCCTGAATGGCAGCAGCTCTCTAAGATTTTCAGGAAAGGAATATTCCCTGCCCTACCTGCAGATGTCAGGGATTTAACCTGGGATATTCTGCACACAAAGCAGATGATCTGAATGGGGAAGGGGAGATAAGTGAAAAATGTTGCACTACCCCTGGTTTCTCTAGCCGAGAAACAGGGTCCCAGTTTCCTCCAGAAATGGAAGGAGGCCTTGCACTCATGAAAGGCTGGTGAGGATCCAAGTTGATGCCATCTAGATAAAATTGCATTCCTGCTAACTTGAAACAGGCAGGATATAGGAGACCAATTCTGCTTAGAATATATTCAAAGGCTTAATAATCCAAAACAGAAGCCACATACCGTATATCATTCCCCAAGAGGCCAATCATGAGCATGTGATTAATCTTTTGATTAAAAAGGGCTTGTGAATCATTCACTCAGATGGATTATTCCTCCAAAAAGGAAAAGGTGAAGAAAGTTTCAAATGGTAAATTGTCAAAATGACTGATCGTTGCTGAACTAACCACTCCTTCAGAATATCTAACAGCACATTGCACAAGTTGGAAATAACTCAGGGGAGGGTTACAAATGTTGTGAAGGGATAAAAGGGCAAATCTATTGAATACCAGAGGGTTGGGGTATTAAATATGGAGAAGCATTTTAAAGCATAGCATGATTTAAGACTCAATCTCTCTTTCCAGGTTAGTCTGGGAATAATAGTTCTGTGGGGTCTCCTAACAACTCTCACCACCCTTAGCAAACTGCAATTCCCATGATTCTTTAGGGGCAGCCATGACTGTTTAAAGTGGTATGAAATGGCTTTAGATGTGTAGCGCAGATGGGGCCTAAATTAGGTTCCTTAATTTCAATGGCTCCACTCTGAATAAAACTTAACTGGATACTAGCCAATGTTTTTCATGCATGTAAGGTAATTCTACAGAATTTAGGACGACCTTTTCAATTCTAGCTGTGCATGCTGTCTTTTACAGAAATAAGTCACAAATAACCCAGATGAAAAACTTTGGAAATAATGCAGGTCTTACCCGAAGTATTTTGTTTCGCCTTATAACAGGGGGTTCATCATTTACTGGTGAAATAGTCACAAATACCATTTGAGGCAAGCTTTGCTTCCACAGTTCTGTGCTGTTTGCTATGATGGTGAAATTGTCAAGTAGCTGTTCGCTGTCATCATGAATATAGAAGATGAATCCTTGTTCTAGCTGAAAAGGGAGAGTAACCAAATTAAGAATCTAGCCTGTTCCAAAAATGAAACTGCAAGGATTCAACCACTACATGGTCCTAAGTAACTGTCATGTTACTTTTCACATCATTCTTGTCCTGTTTTATATGCAATAAACAATACAATATACAATAATAGAAGACAATATGTTTCTTTAAAATGTGGGAGGTTTCTCATTGTCAGAAGCAACATACTGTCGAGATCAATGGAATATTGACCACTCCCAGTTATACAGTTCCCAAATAATAATCTGAACTGCTTTTTAAAGAATAATTTAAAACAGAATTGTGTTTTCAGTAATCTCACCTGTTTTCTGGTAAATTGAGCCAGTGCCATTCCAGGAAAGTTAGAGTTTGCAATCCACCCATGTTTCGGTGGCTCAATCAAACCAAATTCACATTTGAGCCCTGCAAAATGGCTATTAGGGATTTTTATAACGTCTTCATCCAAGACTTTTGAACCCCCTTCGGTGACTGTGAAGTTGTGTACTTCTAATGGGATCACTTTTGGAATGATGTCCACAGCAATTTCTATTCCACTGAGTCCCCGAATTCCATTGGTCACGTCCAAGGAAAGCCAGTCTTGGAGTTGGCCGGAGACAGTCTGCACATATTGGATGTTACCATCATTGATATCTTCCTGGTTGAAGGACAAAACTGGATTTTCTTCTGCTCCGAGGTAGCCTTCCTCTGATGCAAACTTCCGAAGGTACCCATACATTGGAGATGACCTTACTTTGAACTCTATCTCTGATGGCAAACTGTTTTCATGAACGACCTTGAAAGTTACATGTACAGTGCATTAAAAGCATAGAATAACCACCTTCTTTCTTTTAAAACAGTTTTCACATTTAATCCTTAGAAAGTACAACACAACACTCCTCCATCTATGAGATTATTCACTGAGTCTGTCCAAGGCTTTTTGTAAAAGCTGCTTGCTGGTGGAGAGTTGGTAGAGACACAGCACCATTTGGGCAGCTGTTGCTAAACTATGCATGTGTATAATCTGCATTCTGGCACAGAATACAAATGTATGAAGCTGACTTATACAGAGTCAGACTTTTGGTCCCTGTAGCCCAGTGCTGTCCACTCTGAGGGTTTCCTTTCTAGGCTCCTTTCTCCAGCACTGCTATGCGATATCCGAATACCGTGTATTCAGCCACTGAACTATTTAAAAAACAACAACAACCCCAAAGTATTTTAAAAATGGACCATACAATCCTTCACTCCAGCTCAAACACCAATGCTTGCAAAATAGTGAGCATTAAGACAAGAAGCATCACGCCTACTAATAACAGGGACAGGAACCTTTTTTTTCAGCTCATGGGTCACATTTCCGCTTGGCTTTTCCTCTGGGTGTCAGGGACTGGGCAGAGGAGGAATGGGGGAGACCGCCTCTCCAGCCTGACCCTTCCAGAGAAGAAGGAGACAGTTCAGAATTACAACAGGGGTTTGAGGGAGGTCACAGATCAGAGGCAGATGAGGGGGAAAGCTGGGAAATAATGAGAGAGGAGGAAGAGGAAGCACCAGGGGGGCGACAGCTGATGGACAGTGTCTTTAGAAAGCATTCCAGACCACCCCCCTTTCCAAGAACCAGGCGAGCCTTGAAAGTGGGAAAGCAAAGGGCTCAGAAGCAAAGGGCCCTCAGGGCCACCCATAGGGGAGGTGGTGACAGATGAGGAAGTGGGAGAAAAAGGGGGTGGAGAGTCACTTGGGACAACAGCATTACTCCAAGAGGCTGCATTCCAAACATCTCTCTGTAAATATTGAATAAAAAGCAGCCGGTAAGGACTTTTCCTTGTCTTATCTGTTCCTGGCAACCTGCTGTAGGGGGATGGTTCCTTTACCACCTGACACTGGGCTTTAAAATACAGTGGTACCTTGGGTTAAGTACTTAATTTGTCCCGGAGGTCCATTCTTAACCTGAAACTGTTCTTAACCTTAAGCACCACTTTAGCTAATGGGGCCTCCCACTGCTGCCGCGCTGCCGGAGCACAATTTCTGTTCTCATCCTGAAGCAAAGATCTTAACCTGAGGTACTATTTCTGGGTCTGACTGAAACCCGAAGCGTATGTAACCTGAAGCGTATGTAACCCGAGGTACCACTGTATATTGTTAAAATGATTAGACAACTTCAGCTTACCAGCAATTTCCCTTTAGTGATCTTGACTGGTTTCCCTTCCTCAACCAAAAGTCTGCCGTGATTTACGATCACTGGTGGACGCTGATGACTTTCCAAGAATATGCGGATGTTCATTTCGGCATCCAACTGGGCACCTTTAGCATAAACTGTAAAGTTAAATGTGTCAACCAAATTGTTACTATCATCATGTCTATACGTCACGTGCCTTACTTTGAGGTCATGCTGAGTGAAAGTGCCCACTGCTAAATCATTCACCAAGACCTGTCCATACTTTGGAGGTAAAGAGACCTCAAACGTAATTTCGTGTTCACTTCTAATATCTTGGTTCGTGGCAGCACTCAAGTTAGCTGTGGTGATCACTCCCTCTCGTCCTTTCTGGATCAATAACCCAGTGTTGTTCGCTAGACGGACGTAAGGGTCGGAAGCACTTACTTCGAGAAGTGAGGAAGTATAATGCTTCCCATCAGTTACAAACAGCACAAAGCGACCGTAGTCTGCCCCACGATGCATAAACAGCACTCGCCCTTCTGCCAGGTCCTCTTGCTTAAACTGATACAGCCTACGAGACGTTTCATTGACGAAAACCAAGTCTCCATTAGGAATGCCACGCCTGGTGTACAATAACTGATTATCATCAAAATCAGTATCGGGATCATGGTAGCAAAGGTCAGCCAAGGTCAGCAGTTTCCTTCCATTCTTAACAACATGAAATACCTTATCTATGACACGAAGTGGTTTCTCATCATTTTTCAGCTGGACAGAAATGTTAAATTTGATCTCTGCCGATAAAGGGGGTTCCATTTCTGAGTCTGAGCTCACCTTTTCCTCCGACTCCTTGGCAGTTGCTGTGATATGGATTTCATCATATTGCGTCTCAGAACCATCGTGTACATACATGAGATATCTACCAACTATATCCAGATCTGTGAAACTGCTAATGTTATTGTTACTTTCCTGGGAATCTGAAAGATTAATAAGCATCAACTTTCCATGACGCGGACTCTTTGTAACTTTATACTGGAAGGTCTTATTGGTGAAGGTTTGTGCAAATAATTCTGATTTCGTGATCAGTTTCCCTTCACCCTCAGTAACACTGAGGCCATTGTTCGTCAAAAAAATGTTTCGTGGGTCTACTTTAATGCTGATTCTGAAATCATAGATATTTGATTCCACATATTTTGTAGAAATTAAGAATTGAAACGAGTCTTCCATTTCTTCGTGGGGCCACTCGTTTAACTGATATTCTACGTTATAATCGGAAATGTCCTGCTGGCTAAATGCTGAATTTATTTGCAAAGGTGTGTTATAAAGCAGAAGGTTTCCTTTCTCAGGCAAGGACTGCAACTTGTAATAAAGTTCATTTCCTGGCACTTCTACTTTTCCTATCACAGCAAGAAGATGATCTGAGCTAAGGTACTCCCTCTTTGATTTGTCAATTACTAGTGGCACATGTCTCAATAAATTGTACCTCAACCATTTCACCATGACCGGGAACAGAAACTCTTCGCTTCTTTTGCTGCCAATGCTAACTTTGAATTTAAAGTGTTCAAGGGGATTATCTTGCAGAATTTCTTTGAAGGTAGAAGCATATCTCACGCGGCCACGTTCAATGGAGCGTTGAGAAAAAGAGTTTGCCTCTTTCCATTCTCCACCAGCTTGCTGTCTCTGAATTTCTCCATAACGGGGCGGCTCTGTGATCTCGTATCGTATATCCAACTCTTGTTGGAAGGCATTTGTTTCGATGGCCAGATTGCTGGGTCTGATCAAAGCTGCTTCGCCTTGTAGTATATCCACCCCTGTGTTGTTGACCAACTTATACTCTAAGGGAACTGCCATGACACGTAACACAACTGTGTTGCTGACTTTTTCCCCATCACTCGCTCGCAGAACAATCCTGGAGTTCTTGGCTCCAGTGTGGACAAAGAAAACATTACCATTTTGTAAGTCTCTGTAAGGAAAGGCAGTAATGGCCTTGCCAGGCATCTTCGAATTTTCTAGAAATCCAGCATCTGCATTCAGGACTGTAATACTGAGATCAGCAGCACTTGTATCATCATCCAAAATATTTATTGCATCTACACCCAGGCATTTCTTTGAGTGCTCAAAAAGAAGAAACAAGTTTCCATTGGGGAGTGAGAGCTCTGGAGCATCATTTATTGGCTTCACTGTAATGGTGAACATGTAGTTCTTGTTTCCTTGCAAATATGGAGGCATCTCTTTTTTACTGCTCGTAGAAACTGAGAAAGTAAAATAATCATAGCTTTCCTCAGAGCCATCATGGACGTACAGAACTCTGCCTTGCCATAAATCTAGCATGGTGAATGTAGACTCTTCCTGCTCTGGCTCAACATCCAACCTCAAATAGCCATGAGATGGCTGGTCTTTAACTTTAAAAAGGATTTGCGACTGCCGAATCCCTAATTTCTTGAATTCGACGTTGACTTTAATGTGCTTAGATTCAAGCGCTGCTTGCCCACCCTCTGGAACAATCAAGTTGTTTACAACTACGAAGTGGTCGTGACTCTCTTTCCCATGGAGTTTGGATGCTACAGCACTGACAGCAGACATGGAAGCTGCTGTTCCAACGGGTTGTTTTTCAGGCGCTACAACTGGATTTGTACTAAAGGCGCTCTTGGTTTTGCATCCTGGTGAAATATCCTTAGTCACAAGAACATCCTTCAAGGATTTCCTTTCCGAGTTAATTTTCAAATCTCTCAAGCAGCCTATGAATGATCCCCCTTGAGCATATCTCCCAGAAAGTGAGGTTAACCCCAGCTTCAGCATTCTGGCACGGATAATATCATTCACTCCACCTATATAAAAGGCCTCCTTGAGGACAGGAAGCTTAGTGTGCGAGGGTAATGATTTTTTCACTGTTTCCTTGCCTAGCATGAGTTCAATATATTTTGCAGAGATTTTCAGTTTGACAGAGTGCCACTGGCTATCATTGACAGGGCTAAGGGAAGAAAGCTGAAATCTGTTCTTTCCCTTTCCAAGATGAGCTTTAATTAGACCATTTTCAATTTCCATTCCAACAAAGTCTCCTGCTGGACCAGAACTGTACAGCAGCAAGCCTCTCTGAGCTGTGGTCTGCACTGTACACTCAAAGACCCTTTCAGTCTGGGTGTTCCAAAGTGGAAAAGAAACATACGACTTCGAGCTAAAGAAACTAATAGGTTCCTCTTCGCCTGCAAAAAATTCATCGCTGCAGCCCAGTGACACTTCATGGACATTTTTAAACCTAGGAGAAGGTCTCAGGGATGACAGGATGTCATGCTGGTTAAATATCACATCTTCAATGCATCCTCGGAAATTTGTTTGTGCGCCATCAAGGTAAGGAACATCAAGGTCACCACTTCCGCCAACATAGAGGCCGTGCTGAAAGTTTAGTTCAAACAGGACACCGGGCAATTTTGTGGCAGCTTGATCATTTTTGTTAGTCACCAGTATAACGTTATCTCTTTCACAATGGACTTCTATAAGGTGCCGCGTTAAATCATTCAGCTGGGAACTTCCTTGGGAACGGAGGACTTGTTCTCCTGCTCCAAGATTGATTCTCACCTACAGAAAAAAGGATATAGTTTTAATTATTCCAGTGAGTTAGGAAATGCATTAAGGAAAAGCTAATAAACAGCATAAGCACAACAATTTCTAATCAGGAGTAGGTCCTACTGGGTTCGATGGGTCTTACTCCTAGGTAGGTGCACTTAAGATTGCAGCTTAAACTAACTGCATGCATGAAACATAGATATAGATACGAGGCAACTCTTGGGATCAGTGCAGACACCTTGCCTTTAAAAGAAACAGATCTTCAAAGTTGCCTACCCCCTACACTAAGTCATAGTTTAGCATTGCATCTGAATCAGACTAGGATAATAAAGGAAATAACTTGCCTTAAGCACTTTAAAACAAAGTAGAAAGGTGGTAAATAAATATTTCAGATCAATCGATAAGCATTTCAAGTGCATGATGCAATCTTAGCCCTGATCACTTAACTGCAATTTAAAACGTGCTTTCTGTATTATTTATGCATTTACAAATATAATGTCATCCATGTTCATGGCATTTTATCCTTGTCACATGAACTGTATGAATTAGCGCTGGTAAAGCTCAAGATGACCTTATCTTCCCATTTTCTTTTTGGGTTGCCATTTGAAAAAGAGTAGCCACAGAACTTTAGAATGCAAAGTCCTTTGGATCAGGACGTAATACGTAATGCAGCTCTGAAAACTCTGCAAAGTCAGTTGACGTCGTACAAATGAATCATAAAATGTGCCATCTACATTTTCCCCTCCAAAACCTCCTGCAGTCATTCAACTGGCACCACTTCACCCAAGCAGCCATGGCCTTATGTGAATGACTGTAGGTCCTAACCACTTTCAAAGCTTCCCTGTCTGTACCATGAAACAACGCTCTTATTCTAGAAGAACAGATGGCTTATAGTTGAAAGGTCCTAGAAACAGCATTCTGCTTCATGACGAGAAGGAAATGTGTCAATAGTTGCTCCAGTATACATATCTAGCGCTCGTGTGAAATGTCAAGGGCATAAGAAGTCTTTTGTGCCTTGGTCCTAATAGGTAAAGGTAAAGGGACCCCTGACCATTAGGTCCAGTCGTGGCCAACTCTGGGGTTGCGGCACTCATCTCGCTTTATTGGCCGAGGGAGCCGGTGTACAGCTTCCGGGTCATGTGGCCAGCATGACTAAGCTGCTTCTGGCAAACCAGAGCAGTGCACAGGAATGCTGTTTACCTTCCCGCCGGAACGGTACCTATTTATCTACTTGCATTTTAACGTGCTTTCGAACTGCTAGGTTGGCAGGAGCAGGGACCAAGCAACGGGAGCTCACCCTGTCACGGGGATTCGAACCACCAACCTTCTGATCGGCAAGTCCTAGGCTCTGTGGTTTAACCCACAGCGCCACCCGCGTCCCATTTGGTCCTAATATTGAGATATAAATACACCATAGAATCTGCTCCTATAGCTTTAATTTCAATCAAATGGAGCCTGCATTACCTAATGCTGGAAGGCCCAGAACTCATGCTTTCTGTGCTCGAAGCCTCAGGTTCAATGCCTGGCCTTACCAGTTAAAAAGGATCTCAATGGCCTTCAGGAAGAGCCAAACTAGTAAGGCGGTGCCGTGGAACTACCCCCCTGCTGCCAGCACCATTGCTGCTTACCTGAATGGTGTGCGGGCAAAGCAGAGCAATGGCAAGGTCAGGCTGCTTCAAAATTGGCAGTGCTTAGTTAGACAGGCAAATTGTCTGGCTCATAAGACACCTTTGTTCACACAGAATCTTACCTGCACATTTCCGGAATGTAGTTCCACCAAAAAATAAATGTCTTTTCCTGCAGCGAGAAAAAGTAACCCATCTGGTCTGCTTGTTTGAAAATGTAATTTCAGTGAAGTTGTTGAGGATGGTTCGGCAATGTTTAAATGCACATAGCTTTCGCCGTAAAATGATACTAAAAAGCAAAGATCAGAAGAGAGCGTTATTGCACGCTTGCCTATAAATAATGGAGTCCACACATTATATGCAGATGGTACACCTAGCAGTAAAAAATGTGCAGAATTCATTCTTCCTCCCAGTCCACAAGTTTTATGGCTTGCATGATGTTTACTATGAGTTTGTGTTCCACATTCTATCACCATTAACAGCATAGGTTGTGATGAGGTGAGCTCCTTAATCCTGACAGACTTGAGGAGTGGCAATTTCTAGAGTGGCAGCTTTTGTCAAACAAGGAAGAATAGAAAGAGGCTTCAGAAGTGCGTAGGGCCCTCTACCAGCACAGAGGAGATTAGCATGCTAGATTAGTATTCTCCTTGCCATAATAGCTTCCCATGAACAAGGAGATGTGGTTAATCAGGACCTTTCCTCCATGCACACCACCACTGGCATTCAGAAATGGTAGAATCCTTTTTCAGAATGTGGAGCTCAGTCCTTGGACTCACTGCAAGACAGCCAGGTTTGCAGAACCACAGTTTCCCATTACGTCTGAACTGTAACCATGGTTCAGTCTCTACTGCTATGTTGTGCTTAGACAAACAAAAAAGAAATCTACCTGGCCACAGCTCACATCTGCTTACATGAGTTAAAAGGAAATAAATTGTTTCTTCTTTTAGTCAAATATATACACGCATAATGCATCATGTTTTTAATGAATTTTATTTATCAACCAGCCACCCCAAAGACTTGGGTCAAATAACCTCAGAAAAACAAAATAAAACCCACCAATCTCATTTCCCCATCTGTTGCTGATTTAACTCTCCCAAAGACTGTCTGAAAGCTGAACAGGTAGGTTTTGAAATACAGCGCATTTGAAATATGGGAAGCAATTTATTTTTTAATCATATATGCTGCGGCCTTTATATGTGCAAAGCACTTTACAACCACTTTTTTCTGTGCTATTTCATTCTCTCTCACAGAAGACAGAGGAGATTACAAGTATGTGGCAAAAGGTGGTCTCCTAAATAATCATGCCTCGGTTAGTTTACTTGTTTTATAGGTCTCACAACAGCTGTTTGTTAGGAGACTGGTTAACGATGTAGCTGCACCTCATAGCTCTGAACGGATCTTTTTTTACTGCATAACAGCAACCAGGATAATACCGTAAAACCCTCTAGTGAGCACGTTGCAAATGAATGGCATTTGCAAATCTCCAAAACACTACCATAATAACAGTAATCAGCGCTTCGAGAGAGAGGTTGCCTGCCACCTGCAGCTGTTTTTCCTCCAGTGGAAAAATGTCAGGGGCATTGAAGGAAATAAAAATGGTGGTTCCCCAGCATCTATTACAGGCTTATATTACATTACAGTCCACAGAGGACAGGCCCAGGTTACAAAGGAGCTAGGCCCAGGGCCCCTCAAGCTTGAAGCCTGTCCAGATGTGTACCTGCGTGCATACAATGTGCACCTGACTCATGTTAGTCTGTAAGGTGCCATAGGAAGCCTCTCTGCTGTTTTGGTTGCAACACAAAGAAGAGCTGAAAGTGGTCTATATATAGCACCTAGAAAGGAATGCTGTGATCACCAATAGTCAGCATGGATTTCTGAAAAATAAGTCATGTCAGACGAACCTGATCTCGTTTTTTGACAGAATTACAAGTCTGGTAGATGAAGGGAACGCAGTGGATGTAGCCTACCTTGATTTCAGCAAGGCATTTGACAAGGTGCCCCATGATATTCTTGTAAAGAAGCTGGTAAAATGCGGTCTTGACTATGCTACTACTCAGTGGATTTGTAACTGGCTGACTGACCGAACCCAAAGGGTGCTCATCAATGGTTCCTCTTCATCCTGGAGAAGAGTGTCTTGGGCCCGGACTTATTCAACATCTTTATCAACGACTTGGATGATGGACTCAAGGGCATCCTGATCAAATTTGCAGATGACACCAAACTGGGAGGGGTGGCTAACACCCCAGAGGACAGGATCACACTTCAAAACAACCTTGACAGATTAGAGAACTGGGACAAAACAAACAAGATGAATTTTAACAGGGAGAAATGTAAAGTATTGCACTTGGGCAAAAAAAAATGAGAGGCACAAATACAAGATGGGTGACACCTGGCTTGAGAGCAGTACATGTGAAAAGGATCTAGGAGTCTTGGTTGACCACAAACTTGACATGAGCCAACAGTGTGACGCGGCAGCTAAAAAAGCCAATGCAATTCTGGGCTGTATCAATAGGAGTATAGCATCTAGATCAAGGGAAGTAATAGTGCCACTGTATTCTGCTCTGGTCAGACCTCACCTGGAGTGCTGTGTCCAGTTCTGGGCACCACAGTTCAAGAAGGACACTGACAAACTGGAACGGGTCCAGAGGAGGGCAACCAAAATGGTCAAAGGCCTGGAAACGATGTCTTATGAGGAACGGCTAAGGGAGTTGGGCATGTTTAGCCTGGAGAAGAGGAGGTTAAGGGGTGATATGATAGCCATGTTCAAATATATAAAAGGATGTCACGTAGAGGAGGGAGAAAGGTTGTTTTCTGCTGCTCCAGAGAAGCGGACACGGAGCAATGGATCCAAACTACAAGAAAGAAGATTCCACCTAAACATTAGGAAGAACTTCCTGACAGTAAGAGCTGTTCGACAGTGGAATTTGCTGCCAAGGAGTGTGGTGGAGTCTCCTTCTTTGGAGGTCTTTAAGCAGAGGCTTGACAACCATATGTCAGGAGTGCTCTGATGGTGTTTCCTGCTTGGCAGGGGGTTGGACTCGATGGCCCTTGTGGTCTCTTCCAACTCTATGATTCTATGATATGAAAACAACAAGTCTGGGAGTTGTGTGTCACAAATCCAGTTCCCCTGGCTGGGCTTGAGGAGACAAAAGGCACTCTCATCCCTAGAGTGGCACATCCAACCAAGCTGCCTCAGGTCTACCTGCCTGGTCCTCCTGCACTCCCAAACTGGACTTCAAGCATCATTCTAGCATGTTTCAAAATAACAGCAAAGCAGAAATTAAAAAATATAAAATACTCAAAAGAAAACGTTTACAAAGCAATCCTGGGGATGCCTATCCAAAAATAGGGTCCAGGAAAATTCAGTGGGTCTTAAACCTCAGCAAATGTTCACAGGGTTGCAAATGCCTTGTAACATACAGTTAATATAGGATGGAACAAAAACTATGCCATCTTACATCCCTACCCATGACATTTTTGGTTTGTTTTAGTACTAAGACGTTCGAACACAAGGTATCAATTTGGCTGAAGAAAATTGGCCACTTGCCTACTCTGGATAGGGTTGTGCACACCCTGAAGGAACAGGTTTGCAGTTTGGGGGTGCTTCTGGCTCCAGCTGTGTCACCAGAGAGGCTCAGGTAGCCTCAATGGCTAGAAGTGCCTTTTACCAACTGAGCCTGGCTTGACAGTTATGGCCATTACTGGAGCGGGAAAGTCTTGTCACAGTAGTTCATGTGTTGGTTTGCTTCCAGACAGGATTACTGCAATGCGCTTTATGTGGGGCTTCCCTCACGCTTCATCAAGAAGCTGCAGTTAGTGCAGAATGCTGCAGCACAATAGCTAACAGGAGTGAGGTCTTGCAGCGTATAGAACACCTGCGCTCAGAGATCTGCCCATTTGCTACCAGATTGCGCTCAAGGTGTTAGGTAAGGTAAAGGGACCCCCGACCGTTAGGTCCAGTTGTGACCGACTCTGGGGTTGCGGCACTCATCTCGCTTTATTGGCCGAGGGAACCGGCGTACAGCTTCCGGGTCATGTGGCCAGCATGAGTAAGCCGCTTCTGGCAAACCAGAGCAGCGCACGGAAACACCGTTTACCTTCCCGCCGGAGCAGTACCTATTCATCTACTTGCACTTCGTGCTTTCGAACTGCTAGGTTGGCAAGAGCAGGGACCGAGCAACAGGAGCTCACACCATTGCGGGGATTCGAACCACCGACCTTCTGATCGGCAAGTCCTAGGCGCTGTGGGTTAAAGCCAAGATGTTACTATTAGTATATAATGCTGAAATATACTCAGAGTCGCAAAGTGATTTCATGCTCTTTATTCAGCTCATAGTGGTGAGGAGGAATGAATGAAAGTCCCCTCAAAGTATCTGCTTTATATACATTATTTACACAATGGGCTGCACATGATTGGCTAATTCCGGAATTCTACTGTAAGCCAATCAGGTTGTGGATTCACTTCTATCTGGAGCATGATTGGGTGGTTCCTGCCAACCAATCATACTGCTGCATTGTTCTAGGACCAATCAGACTGCTGCATTCTGAATCCTATTGTTCTAGGACCAATCAGACTGCTGCCTTTTGGATCCTATTGTTCTAGGTCCAATCAGACTGCTGCAGTTTGGATCCTATTCGACTCAGTACATAACAAATGCCCTTAACAACTTGGGAGCAGTTCACCTATGAGATGGCCTGACCTACATGTACCCATTTGACTGCTTTGATCAGTGGAATTGGCACTAATACAGGTGCCACATAACACCCATTTGTAAGCACTTGATCGTTTAGTGTGAATAAATAAAACAGTAACTTGCCTACTTACTGCAGCCACTTTCAGCAACTCTCGTAACAGAAATCCACAATGCTCTTTTTTCAATGGTGTTTTAAAAGCCAATTTGAGGTATAGGGCTGGGGATGAAGCTTCTGACTGATTGGGAAAAGCAGAAAATATATTTGATGTGCTACAGGCATGTACCTCTGAATCACGTCCAAAGGGTGCAATCTAAATCCCATTACTGTCAATGAAAAAACTACTATTGATTTCAACTGTTTTGATTTGCTTCCAAAACCTTTTAATGATGTGTGATTAAAAAAAAAAATGCAGCATAAATACTAAAGATCAAAGAGGCAATACATCTTCTGTCCTTTATGGTCAAATAGCTAAAGCCTCATCTATCATACTGTAAGGCTCAGCATGAATTAATTTAGAATCTAATTATTCAGAAATCTGATCCTGCAAGTTCTTTTCCTGGAATGGAGAACTGCAAGATGAACAGCTCAGCCTGCAAACCAGTTTGAACAGAGCACTTGCCTTAAGCCTGATGTCATCCTATTGAAGACTACTCTGAAGTAATTCCAAAAGCCTCAGATTGCTTCAAGGCATGACTCTTAAGGGACTTACCTGGCAAGGTAAATAAGCTTGAAGTCGCACAAAGTTATCCATTAGGTAGAGTCCTGTGAAACTCAAATACTTGCTAATCTTGCTAACACAACTTGTCCAAAAAAAGGGCACTGACGGGGGTGGGGGTGGGGGCAGGTATAGTGTGATGCAGAAGAAACTCATGTCAACATCTCGCCTGGTACATGGGTTTCCAAACTTGATGTAATGCACTGTGCTAGATGCTGGTACACTGCAAAAAGGTGTAGTCACTTCATTGCATTCACTGCTGATGACATTGATATCATCCTTGGTTGTCAAAAAGCAACCAAAGTACCAGAATGGGGGAGGGGGGAAAAGAGCACTTGCCATCTCTGTCCACTCTTTGGCTCAGCAGATTATTTCTCAGGTTCTAGCAGGATTCTACTCCAGAAATTAGTTATTATGTCAGGTCTTAGTCTTTGAGCACGAGAAGCAATGCAAGGCATCTGAACACGTGCAGAGTGCAACTTCCCACTACTAGGTAAAGGTAAAGGTAAAGGTACCCCTGCACATACGGGCCAGTCTTGACAGACTCTGGGGTTGTGCGCCCATCTCACTTAAGAGGCCAGGGGCCAGCGCTGTCCGGAGACACTTCCGGGTCACGTGGCCAGCGTGACATCGCTGCTCTGGCGAGCCAGAGCCGCACACGGAAACGCCGTTTACCTTCCCGCTGGTAAGCGGTCCCTATTTATCTACTTGCACCCGGAGGTGCTTTCGAACTGCTAGGTTGGCAGGCGCTGGGACCGAGCAGCGGGAGCGCACCCCGCCGCAGGGATTCGAACCGCCGACCTTTCGATCAGCAAGTCCTAGGCGCTGAGGCTTTAACCCACAGCGCCACCTGCGTCCGATCCCACTACTAGGCTTCCTCCTAAATACCTAGGCTTGCTCCTAAATACCTGAGATTAAGGTCCCGGTTTACAAACCAAGTTTTGCTTCCGCACTGGTGTGTGCGTGTGTCTATTTATCCAATCTCCCATTTCAGTAAGAAGTTTTGCATCCAAACTATTGGCGTTAACAATACTATACAGCCAAGCTGCAGATTGCTTTGGTTGTAAAACTTGTTGAAGCTCCCAGGAGACACACGCGTCTTCTTTGTTTTCTTTTAGCTTCGATTACAAGCCTGGGCACCTGGCACCAGGCTCGCGCGCCGCAACAAGCACGCTTCGTGCCCCCAAACTATCATTTCGTGCGCGCCTTCCCCTCCCGCCTCCTCCAGCCAAGTGTCTGCTGCCAGGCTACAGCGGGCACGAGCCGCAGCCCTCGAGGGCCAGCCTGCCCCATGCGCCGCATTCTTGCAAAATGCAACCGGGACTGGCCAATCGCTCGCAGAGGCCGACGGGTGGGAGCGCAGAGCGCGGAGCCAAAGGGTGGAGCCGAGCGAGCCCTCGGCAAAGGTAGCTCTGCAAGCCCGTAGAAGCCGCGCGGCCCAGATCCGCCGCGCAGCCCCCACCTTCCCTCCTCGTCCCCGGACTTTTTTTTTGCGACGGCGGGAAAAGGGGGTGTCGCGGGCACCCCCAACCAGGCAGCGTGGTTTCTGACCCTACCTGCCAGCGCCTCTCGGCTAAGGGAGAGCAGCAGCAGCAGCAGCAACAGGGCGCTCCCTGAAGCCCAGCCCGGGGCCATGCCGCCGCCCCGTCTCCGGGGAAAGGGGAGCAGGCGACAGGAGGCCCCCGGGAGCGGCGCCCGCTTGCAGCGCCAGGGAGTGGGAGCTCCGCCCGCCGACAGCTGCCGCCTCTGCTGCTGGCGGGCTTGTTGCTCAGGTCAGGTTACACAGCAGAGGGGCGAGGAAAGGGGGAGAGCGGGGCGGGCGGGCGGGCGGTGCAGAGATTGGGCTCCTCGCCAGGTCTTTCCCAGAACACATGGGCTACACTTCTGGACTGCGTTTGGGCCTGGGCTCAGCCCCGGAACCTTTTCTTCTTGTAAGGGCAAGCCTGGTTCTAAAGGGAGCGAAGTCAAAGGACGCGGCATCCTGTTGTTGTTATTGTTATCATCATCGTCCTCTTATAATAAAACACTACAGCATGGCTGGACAGAGGGTTACTGGGAGAGCAACAGGTTGCAAAGTTACAGCCTCAGCTGTGGGTTGTTCACTAGATCAGTGGTTTTCAACTTGGTCAGAGGTTCCATGGGCAACACTGATGGTCAGGGGTGCCATGGACAACACTGGCCTCTGGGCCTCCTTTCCTTCCCTCTCTGCTCTGATGCCCTCTTGCATCTCTGCCTTCCAAAGGTTTGCACAGTTGTTTGTTGCAGCAGCCCTGGCTACAAGCGCCCTGGGCGAATGGTGCCTGGGGGGGGGGCTGGCCAGGGGGCGCTGGTTGACAGCAGCTGAGGTGGCCTCGGATTAAGCAAGCAGGCAAGGGAGCCTAGCCACCAGTCCTCCAGCCCTTGCTGTTGTCTGTCCATTCCCAACAGCACGTCCAGTCCCACACCCCTGTGGGGCAGTGGAAGGAGGCACCTCTCTTTGTGGTAGCGAGGAAGCTCAGAGACCGGGGCGGCAGCAGCAGCTGCCCAGAGGACTCCCAAGGAGAGGAGGCTGAGGGAACACTCCACAAAGAAGGGTCTTCAAAACAGGGTGAGAGGCCGCCAGCTCTGCAGGCAAGGGGTGACATAACTGGGCTCCTGAGCCCCACAGGGGTGCCGCAGAAAGAATGTACAGTGGTACCTCGGTTTACAAACTTAATCCGTTCCAGAAGTCCGTTCTTAAACCGAAACTGTCCTTAAACCGAGGTGCGCTTTCCCTAATGAGGCCTCCCAGTGCCCTTCCGCCGTTCAGATTCCATTCTTAGACCAAGGTAAAGTTGGCAAACCAGGACACTACTTCCGGTTTTGCGGAGTTCTTAAACCAAATCGTTCGTAAACAGGACTGTTCTTAAACCGAGTTACCACTGTAGTTTGTCAAGAGAGCCGTGGAATCAAAAAGGTTGAAAACCTCTGCACTAGATAGCTGAATGTAGTCCATTGGTAAACCACTGCTGATCATCTGCCTGTCACTGCTCAAAAATATGTGACAGACTGTAAGGGGCCATAATAATAATAATAATAGATCTTCGAATTCAGGTGGTTCAAAGCAGCCAGTGTCATTTATCTTTATACAATTGCATTTCTCACAATTCATGAAGAATCTCCCATTGTTATACACCTTCCACCTTTGAATTTTCATGCTAAAGCTGTCACCTGATTAAATACTTCTCAGTCCATCAGTTGCCCAGGTTTTTAACTGATTAATCATTTAACAACCTATTAAATTGACGTAAGATTTCTTGTGGATACAAAATAATTCTGAAGGAGAAGGTGAACTCTGGGGGTGGGGGCAGGCAGATGCCTCTTCTGTGATAACCGCCCACCATGTTTTTCATAAGTATGTGCATTAAAAATAATTCAATTTTTAAAAATCAACATTTAAAAAAAAATCAGTCTAACCAATTTGTTGCTGCATTCTGATGTATTTCAATTTTTAAAAATCAACATTTAAAAAAAAATCAGTCTAACCAATTTGTTGCTGCATTCTGATGTATTTCTGCTCAGAAATAAGGACCACATAATAGGAACCAACTCCCAGCCCACCACCCAATAAATTATTTGAGGGGACTGGGTCCCCACAGTTTATAGGCATTGCCATTCAAATGGTGTGTGTGCACCACATAATGTGATCAATTATGTGAGGTGGAGCTTACCTGGGCCCCTCCAATATTTTGTTCAAATTGGCACCCTTGGTCTATAGGATTGCAGCCAACATGTTTTAGCTCAAATTAATGCTATTGTGCGACAAGCATCCCTCAAGTGTCAGGCTTAGTACTGGATTCCTTTTTTAAAGCTCATTTGCTCGTAGCTATTTGTGGGATTATACTCTGCTTTCAATTAATCTGTGACGTTTCACTGGTTCTAACTATAATCTCATAAATCGCGTTTGTTCTTTGTAGAGCAGGACAACAACTGTGTGAATTGGTCACTCTTTACTGAGCTATACTTGATTCAGTTCAGTCTCTCTGACATTAATATATCTTCCAGGAGCCAATATAAAATGAGCAGACACTCTTTCTTGTGGTTTAGATTTGATGACTGTCTGAGCCCATTGAACTGAAGCAAACAGTGGTTTAGTGTCTACAAACAGCAATTTCCAGAGGGGCAGCCCTGCTAGCCTGTTTTTGCAAATACAACAGTGTCTTGTGGCACTTTAAAGACTTAACAAAATTATGACATTAATTACATTACATTAACTTACATTAACTATTGTCCTCTTTGTCAGATGCATGAAGTATTAACTCTGACTTACAGGTATATGTATAAAAATGAGAAGAGATTCATTCATGTTCACCTATAGATAGATCTATCCACACACATGCAAACCCTCTATTGTTGTAGCTCAGAATGACACTTCATACATCTGATGATGGAGAGACTCTAGTCCATGAAAGCTTATGCCATAGTAGACTTCTTGGTCTTTAAGGTACCACAGGGCTCTTCGTAGTTTTTATATACAAATAATGATTTGCAAATTCTGAAAAGTATTTGCATGTTATACATTATATTCACGGTTCTCAAAAGTGGAAAGTAGGCCTCCCTAAGACTAGGGATGCGGGTGGTGCTGTGGTCTAAACCACTGAGCCTAGGGCTTGCCAATCAGAAGGTCGGCGGTTTGAATCCCCACAATGGGGTGAGCTCCCATTGCTCAGTCCCTGCTCCTGCCAACCTAGCAGTTTGAAAGCATGTCAAAGTGCAAGTAGATGAACAGGTACCTTAAAAAGCGTTACCGTGCGCTGCTCTGGTTTGCCAGAAGCAGTTTAGTCATGCTAACTGCATGACCCGGAAGCTGTACGCTGGCTCCCTCGGCCAATAAAGTGAGATGAGCGCGCAACCCCAGAGTCGTCCACAACTGGACCTAACTGTCAGGGGTCCCTTTACCTTTACCTTTAAGACAACACTGGCAATTGCTGAAGTATCCATGGCATACTTTCTAAGTCTTTTCTTTTTCAATGAGGAGCAGTTGCCATGGAGAGGGATTTATTTCTGCTTGGTATCCTGTTCAGTTATGTTCACAAACGTTCTGCAGTAGCAGATTTATATCTGAAGTTAAAACCCCATGGTTGTGATATAGGCCACTATTACCACTGGAGGGCGATCCAAGGCTGAAAACCATGATGTAGTAGTATAAAACAATACTTTTCTTCTTTTTAAAGCAGATAGAACAGTGTGTCTGTAACAAAACAAAGCAAAAAGTGTTATGAAAAGTGTGTTCATAACAACTTACTTGTTGCATAACATTGCATTTCAGTTTTGTCCTGTTGGATAATAGTGAACTTCTAAAATAGCATCCTTGAGCCCAGGCAGATATTCATCTCAATTAAATTAAATGCACTTTGCTGGGGGGTGGGGGTGGGGAGGGAGAAGTAAACCTTAAAATAAGCATCAAACATTACAACATTACACCAAGCAAATTTATAAGTAAGAGTGTTTCACGATAAATAACATAATTCCAAACAATGTAATAAAAAGGAAGGATGTATCCTGTGGCACAATGGGTTAGTGCATCTGTAAAAGGTAAAGGTAAAGGTACCCCTGCCCGTACGGGCCAGTCTTGACAGACTCTGGGGTTGTGCGCCCATCTCACTTAAGAGGCCAGGGGCCAGCGCTGTCCAGAGACACTTCCGGGTCACGTGGCCAGCGTGACATCGCTGCTCTGGCGAGCCAGAGCCGCACACGGAAACGCCGTTTACCTTCCCGCTGGTAAGCGGTCCCTATTTATCTACTTGCACCTGGAGGTGCTTTCGAACTGCTAGGTTGGCAGGCGCTGGGACCGAGCAGCGGGAGCGCACCCCGCCGCAGGGATTCGAACCGCCGACCTTTCGATCGGCAAGCCCTAGGCGCTGAGGCTTTAACCCACAGCGCCACCTGTGTCCCATTTAGTGCATCTGACTGTTAACCAAAAGGTTGGTGGTTCGATCCCACCCTGGGATGGCTGTGGGCAGGTTTCCTGCATTGCAGGGTTTGGCCTACCGTTGGGGTCCCTTCCAGCTCTGTAATTTTGTGACCTAGTCCAGCATCCTGTTCCTGCAGTGGCCCAACAGATGCTTCTGGGAAGCCCACAAGCAAGACCAGAGCACAGCACAACAGCACTCTGCCCAGTTGCAATTCCCAAGACTGGCTTTCAGAGGAATACTGTCTCCAGCGATGGAGATGAAACATGCCTTCATGGCTAGTCATTTTAAAGCACCTAAGTTGGCATCAAAGTCATAAATACCAGTTCCTTTCTTTTGAGCCCAGGTGGTGCTGTGGTCTAAACCACTGGGCCTCTTGGGCTTGCTGATCAGAAGGTCGGCAGTTTGAATCCCCATGATGGAGTGAGCTCCTGTTGCTCTGTCCCAGCTCCTGCCAACCTAGCAGTTCGAAAGCACGCCAATGCAAGTAGATAAATAGGTACTGCTGTAGTGGGAAGGTAAACAGCGTTTCCGTGTATTCTGGTTTCCATCGTGGTGTTCCATTGCACCAGAAGCAGTTTAGTCATGCTGGAAAGCTGTCTGCAGACAAACGCCAGCTCCCTCGGTCTGAAAGCAAGATGAACGCCACACCCCATAGTCGCCTTTAACTGGACTTAACTGTCCAGGGGTCCTTTACCTTTCACCTTTTTATATACCAATCCAATGCCATTTACAGTTAGCTCAATTAAAAACATCTGAAAATTCCTACACTTAGCAATGAGGGATGCAGGTGGCGCTGTGGGTTAAACCACTGTGCATGTTGGGTTTGCCAATCGTAAGGTTGGCAGTTTGAATTCCCGCGACGGGGTGAGCTCCTGTTGTTCGGTCTCAGCTCCTACCCACCTAACAGTTCGAAAGCACGCAGTGCAAGTAGATAAATAGGTACGTACCGCTCCAGCGGGAAGGTAAACGGCGTTTCCGTGCGCTGCTCTGGTTTTGCCAAAAGCAGCTTAGTCATGCTGGCCACATGACACGGAAAAACTGCCTGCAGAAGCGGACAAACGCTGGCTCCCTCGGCCTGTAAAGCAAGATGAGCGCCGCAACCCCAGAGTCATTCGCAACTGGACTTAATTACCGTACCTTTACCTTGCACTTAGGAATATCCATGTTCCATCTTCATAAGTGAAAAGTGTCCAACAGTTTTGAAAAAGAGCCATATTCCGTCTGTTTTCTCTCAAGTAGATATATTTTGTTGGTATAGAGATTTCTGCTGCTTTTGGAACTCTCCTTTAAACTCCTTTGTATTATTATTATTATTATTATTATTATCATTATTATTATTATTATGCAATGAAGGTTCTGTGGTTGATAAATTCTACACTATTATGTAATATATATATAATTAATTCTACAATATGCCATATATCATAAAGACACCACATTCTCTGCTTGTGCCTCAGTCACAAATGGAAACACAAACCCTGGGTAACCCCTGGAATCTCACACTGTTCAGAGATTTGTGTGGAGTGCCACAATATATGGAGCAGCAGTCAACTACGATTTACTCATATGAGCTCCATTAAATTTAATGGCCTTACTTATCCATCATCGTTAATGTCAGTGTATCTGCTCTGAGTGAAACTTTGTTGAATACCATCCCTTGATTTTTAGCACATTTGTCTTCCCATTCATTGTAATGGAGGAAGCATACTGTATATGTACTCAGTGAAACATGGATAATCTTCCTTCGCCAGAATGAATGGGAAAGCCCTCATGGGCATAGGAGGTCAGTGGAGACTGGTATGTTGGAGATTCTGTGTCTGAAACAAACTGCTCATAACATTCAAACAAGTACTTTACTTTAAATAAGCATTTTCTGTTGCAGTGAAATAGCACTGTGGTTTTAATGCTCAGCATGACAAATATATTCATTCTCTGGTGTTATAATTGTTATGCAGTCATATAGAAATGCCGGTTTTATTTTATTTTTTAAAAAACCCTACAGCTGCTATGTACTCTGTGTGTTTCTTATGGACTGTGCCAATATTTTTGCTTTGTGTTGTCTCGGAGGGGAAATATTAAAGCTAATAGCTGCAGTTTCCTGAATCTAATTTGCATGGGTTTTCATTTCATTATAACAGGCATTTAGCCTTTATTTCATTATAATAGGCATTTCTGCTTCATCCTATTAAAAGAGCTTTCAGTTGGAAGGAATAAATTGCATTTGGCAGAAAAATGGTCGTGAAAGAAAATTTAGTTCCTAGTGAGGCAGAGTGGAGGGCATGTGAATTGAATTTGTTTCATTGCTTTCCTCAGAGACTGGTGGAAGCATGTGTTTCCAGTGAAGAAATGTGATGATCCTGACTCCACTTTGGGAACCACTGTTCTAATCAATAAAATTACACTCACAACCCACCTTCCTTCCATGGAGCTGAAGGTAACATGTATTGTTCTCCCCTTTTTTAATGCTCACAACAATCCTGTGAGGTATGTTGGCTGAGATGGTGACTAGCCTAAGGTTACCCAGTGAACTTCATGAATGTCACCCTGGAATTATTGGAGTATGATTAATCACAGTTGCCATGTATTATGGATTTTGAAGTCTTCATGACATACTGTATAAACAAACCTGAGTGTGCATGCTGCCAAATCTCGAGGACACTACAGAAATCCTTGAACATCAAAACTTGTTTTGCAGATTCAATGGACAGCTGTGACTTTTAGCAAGCCTGCTAGCTATTTCAGATCATTGCACCACAACCCTACCTACGTGTTTCTTCAGCGTGTCAGTTGATGTCAGAAGCTGCTTTCTAGTTGACTAGTGGTCTTTCTAGCCCACCGCAAGACCACCGCTAATAAGCCTGACAGGAAGTGTAGACATTTCCTCTGTCTTTTGAACAGCTCTACTTTTGCTGAATCAAGTTTCTATTTCAAGTTTTTCAACTTTATACAGTGCATTTTCATACAATGCATTTTACTCTTATTTTCATCAATGTATGCATTTCTATGCACGCTGCCCACTAATATATGCATTTTGGTACATATTTTTTGTTGGAGAACTACATTAAGAGAAATGTGAATTTCAAAAGTTAGCTGCGTTTCAGTTCATGTATCGTTTTGGGAAGTGACAACTGGGTAAAATATGAACTGAACCAAATTTCTCCCCATCCCTAGCTATAGCAAATCCACATGTTCCTTCATGTCCAATTCTCACAATGCATCCATTGCAAACGGGGTGATAAGAAATTCCAGAGGGGACACAGGAATTTTTGAAGAGCAATTGCACAGATTTCTTTGCAGGATAGTAGTAATGTTAAAATGAAGGGCTGCCTTCAGATGTGTTCGGAACGTTCTTTATTTCCTTGACATCTGATGGGAGGGTATTCCACAGGGCGGGCACCACCACTGACAAGGCCCTCTGCCTGGTTCACTGTAACTTCACTTCTCACAGTGAGGGAACCACCAGAAGGCCCTTGGAGCTGGATCTCAGTGTCCAGGCTGAATGGTGGGGGTGGAGACGCTCCTTCATGTATATCATAAATCTTCAGTCAAAACCTCTTCAGTGAAAATTTGTTTTTCATATGCTAATACTTAGCATTATTTCATAGAATGTTAACTCATTTCTGCAATAGTGACACTGGGTGGGAAATTCATTGTGGATTTTTTCCTTCAAAACCTGTGGATAAAAACCTCTCATCCTAAAACTGATGCTGACCTGAACAGACTTAAGCTTTACAATCTGACAGACCAGGCTAGGATTATTTTCTGCACAAGTTATTTTTTTCCCAGACTTCTTCACAAAGACTGCATTGTTCTAAGTGGCCTTTACATAACTGCTTGCGTGATTATCTCCAAAATATTTTGGGAAAGAAGCTGGATAAAGCAGTGATGCAAGACCCCACAGATTTTTTTTTAATGCTTTTCTTCTTTTTGGTATGCAGAGTTTGTGAGAACAAAGTGACACAGCACAATGTTTGAAAGTGCATTTAATTACTAAATTTAAGTAATACAACAATTTAACCATGTATTAAGGTTTCATCACTCACTGCTGAAGAAATGAAAGAAAGTCGTGTATGCACTACAAAGTGGACCACACGCCTTACATCTTAGCAGATCTCAGCAGCGTATTTTTGTTTAGCTGATAAAATGCAGCTTTCTTTCTTTTCTAAAACAAATTGCTATTGATTTTTGCAACAAAATATAAATAAAAAATAGATTTCTCCACACTTCCCCACCTACCCAGGAGCAAAAGATTGGCTTATCAGATTTTGCCATAAGTTTGTTTGCAAGTTTGGTGAGAATGTTCATTTGAATAGCTTACAAAAGAGTACCATATTTCAACAAAATTATCCACATCACTTTCACTGTTCAGGGCAAGCATGTTTTTGTTAGTTTTTCAGATAAGGCAGTTGTCTATATATTCAGTCGTCATCGTGTGATGTGGAGATGCTCAAGTCCTTTCCAGTTCTGTGTTATTTTTCCATTTATTGTTTTTCCATGCCCTGCATCTGTAAATTAAACAGCAAAAACAAGTTAAAATATGCACACAATCGTATTTAGTGTGCTGCAGGAAAGGGAGAGTTTAACATCCTCACCCATTTGCCCTTTTCACTGTAAAAACTAGACACACATGCACCACAGTTGTAGGCATGTGGGAAAGATTTGGGTTTAAGCCAACAAACCTGTCACTTCTTGTTTGTCCCTAAAATCATCCCCGGGGAAGGATTTGAGGCTAGGTTCTCACAGGTCCAGTGTTCCCAGTTGCCAGTCAAACCATCCTTCCTTCCAATGGCAAACTCTGGCAGAAGACTGTAGCCAAATGGGGCCACAGAAAGAAGAGGGTGGTGTCTGTTGCTCATTTAACTCTGAGGTTTTGTACAAAAAGACGCTTGAAAACAATAAAGTTTCTTCCCCACCCCACCCCCCAAAAAAATGCATTGAGGACCGAATATGTTCAGTATCCCATAAAATGTAGTTTGACAATTGAAGAAGAAATGTCAGGGGAGTAAAAAGAGCTGTCTGGGACCCTGAACAGGAATACTGACAAGGAACTGTGGCGAAGACGTATCCTCAAAGCTTTGCATTTATGCAGAACCTCCCGCTCAGTCCAGACCCCTTGACCCAGAAGCTGCATAACCATTTACTCTTTGCCTCCCACCGTTTCTCCAGCAATCAAACCACAACATTCCTCCACTGCACTGGGCAAAAGTTCAAGATGGTTATTGAAAAACTAGTCCTCCAAATGCCAAACCTATATGGTAAATGCCTTTCGTGGAAGTGCTGCAATCTTGTCCGTACTATTTGTGCTTGTGTGCAATCTCAGCACTCAAAAGGAAGTCGACCCTCAACCTCCACCCCACCCCACCCCCTGACCACCAACTTACTTCCCTTTTAACATTAAGACTTTCTACCACTGATATTTTTACTTGGATCCATGTATAGCTATCTAGTTGATACCCTGATGGGTTACAATCTGTTTTCAGCAGCTGACCCAGACATAACATCATCGTTTCCTGATTAGATTGATATGGGTTTCTATTATTTGCCTTTTCTTTGCACCCTGAGAAACAATTCTTTTTTGTTGTTGTGCAGTAAACAACATTGCAAAGCCCATATTAAATCATAATTATTTACCATGCTGTTCATGCACCTTTGTCCCTGAGGAGCGTGGTGACGTGAATTTACAGGAAGATCGGGGTATTTCTCACCAACAGCTTCCTGTTATTGATATGCTTTTGTTCAGTTCTGATCCTTTTTTAAGCCTTTTGGATTCTCAAGGGAAAAATAAACTAGCACATTCCATTAATCACAGGAATGGAGCCCATAGTTGGGTGTCTTAACAAAATAGTTTTAATTCTGGCCACTGAATTCCGCACTATATTATGTCAGGGTTTAAAAATAAATGTGCATGTTTTTATTATTGTTTTGATTGCAGTGCTCAAAATCCCATAGCCTGGAGCTCAGCCATAGAGTATCTGCTTTGCATGCAAGTAGGACTGGCAGAGACCCCCGTCTAAAATCCTGGAGATCTTCTGCCAGTCTGTGCTGACAGAACTGAGTAAGATGGACAAGTGGTATGACTTCATATATGGCAACTTTTATGTTCCTAGCTGAGAGTGCTCCAGAATAAGGTTGTGCATATGAATACACCAGAATGGTGTCTTATTGCAGGTGTATTCTACAACATGCGCTTGGCACAATAATATTTGCCCTAGCGGCAGATTCATTCTGCTTTATTTTATTCTGTGACGCTTCCTGAATGTATTAAGTGAAAAAAGTAAGCAACTCTTTTAACAGCAGGAATGTTTATCAGGCTTGCAGCCTCAGGTCATTTTCATGTCTTAACGAACAGTACTTCTGCCGTCTTCCTCACAAGGAAGGCTATTCATAGGACCTTTGGCTCCATTCTATCTGAAGGTCACATTGTTTACACCAATTGTGGATGAAGTTGCGCTTTTCCTGAGGAGAACATACTTCGAGGGGGGTGGGGTGGGGAACAGAATAGACTTCACCCAGCACAACATTGTTGACAAATCATGTATTTTAGTCACAACAGGGGTTCAAGTCATCAGTCAATAGGGCCCCTCCAGATATCCTTTTATTGTGCATTTATGATTATTTGTGCTCATTATGCAGTATAGTATACAGTGGTACCTCAGGTTAAGTACTTAATTTGTTCCGGCGGTCTGTTCTTAACCTGAAGCACCACTTTAGCTAATGGGGCCTCCTGCTGCCACTGCGCCAGTGGAGCACAATTTCTGTTCTCATCCTGAAGCAAGGTTCTTAACCCGAGGTACTATTTCTGGGTTAGCGGAGTCTGTAACCTGAAGCATATGTAACCCGAGGTACCACTGTAGTTAGTATAGTAGGAGTTCCAGACTAGCAGTGGGGAGAACTGGGTTTGAGTCCTATACAGCCAAGAAATTCACTAAGTGATCATTGGGCCACTCACTCTCTGAACCTAACAGGGTTGATGTAATGATGAAACAGTGTGTCTGAGCACTAACAGCACTTTAGTGGTAAACTGAGGGGGGAAAGTTAATAAACAGACCCTCCAAGTGTCCCTATTTTCCAGGGACAGTCCTGGATTTGCAGAAGCCGTCCTGGTTTCTGATTTGATCCCAGAATGTCCTGCTTTTCCTTAGGACGTCCCTATTTTCAACGGAGAAATGTTGGAGGGTACGGAGTTATGCGACCTCCCAAGCCAAGGAGATAAGTAACTATACAACATTTAGAAGACATCTGAAGGCAGCTCTGTAGAGAGAAGTTTTAAAATGTTTAGTGTTTTATTATGTTTTCATATATGTTGGAAGCCACCCAAAATGGCTGGGGCAAAACAGTCAGATGGTTGGGGTATAAATAATAAAATGATGGTGGTGGTAGTGGTGGAATAGGACGTCCCTACTTTCATGGGAGGAGAATGTTGGCGGGTGTGAATAAATAAATAGTGACCAGAGAGTCACCTACTTCCAGAACACATTAAGGAGCTAGAGTCCCTCTGCATGGGTTTTGAATGCGCTCAAACTCGGGACGAAAAGGAGAAACGCACTAAGAGGAAGGCATTCTTGGCAAACCCTCACCATGATCAACTCACACCCAGAAACCTATGTCCCCACCATGGAAGGATGTGTGGATCTAAAATTGTCTTCCATAGTCACGGACTCACTGTTAAAACCGTGTTTATGGAAGACAATCTTACTCAGCTATGAGTGATCACCAAAGAAGAAGACAGGAAAGAGAAGTGTCTTGCAAGGAACATAAGAAGAACTCTGCTGGATCAAGCCAATCCCGTCCAGCAACCTGCTCTCACATCAGCCAAGCAGGACCTGAGCTTAATAGCCCTCTCTCCTCCTGCAATTCTCTACGACTGGCATTTAGTGGCAAACCACCTCCAGCAGTGGCTAATTGCCATTGATAGTCTTAACAATGATGAAGAAGTTCTCTCTGCAAAACGGCTAAAGGATTGTAACAGCTGTGAGCTAAGTGGAGTACGTAGGCCAACCTAAGAAGCGAAGTAGAATGAGGCAGATTCCTGTATAGAATAGAAGTTTCATTTCAGTATAATTTTGACAGTAGCGCTGTGAAACACTATCCCCACTTGGAAATGCCAAATGTTTTGTTGCATGGTGGAAATTAGGAATAGATAGGCCAACCACTTAAAGTGAAAGAAAAAAGAGGACAGAGATTTGCATAAAATTTGCACATGATAGTTGATATGTATTGTTGCAAATCACTGCAGTTTGAATAGAAAGACAGCACAACTTGTCAAAGTGGGAGCAACTGTGAACTGGTGGTTTTTGTGCCTGCTCAGTCTGCAGGTACCCAGCTGTGGATGGGTAACTTGCTGAAGGCTCTCTGTTCTGGTGGTTCATTTTCTTTAAACTGGACAGCTCTCCAGAAAAATGATTACTTCTAAATAGAGGGTAAAGTAAAGGTAAAGGGACCCCTGACCATTAGGTACAGTCATGGCCGACTCTGGGGTTGCGGCGCTCATCTTGCTTTATTGGCCGAGGGAGCTGGCGTGCAGCTTCCAGGTCATGTGGCCAGCATGACTAAGCCGCTTCTGGCAAACCAGAGCAGCACATGGAAACGCTGTTTACCTTCCCGCCAGAGCGGTACCTATTTATCTACTTGTACTTTGCCATGCTTTCAAACTGCTAGGTGGGCAGGAGCAGGGACCGAGCAACGGGAGCTTACCCTGTTGTGGGGATTTGAACCGCCGACCTTCTGATCAGCAAGTCTTAGGCTCTGTGGTTTAACCCATAGCGCCACCTGCGTCCCAAATAGAGGGTAGTTCTCTATAAAGGAGTACACCCTCCAACATCCCAGTGAGGGAAATTGAGACACGACCTTGATGGATGCCCCCTCTCACTCAGACCCTGCCCCCCCCCAGCTTCCTCCCATTGACAAGCCCTTATGCACCTTTGCCTGCCTGCCCTTGCCCCCGTTGCTGCCACCTTGAGAGCCCCAGTGGCTCAGCTTTCCAGCCGATGTACTTCCAGAAGTCAGCACTACACCTCTGGATGCTGGCACCGCTTCCGGAAGGAGGAGGAGGAGCGGACAGTGCGTGGGAGCCAAAAAATGACATTTGGGAATGGAATAAGAAGCCAGAGTGGCTTTTGTAAATCTGGGATGTCCCACTTACAATGGGACAGTTGCACAGTATGACGTAGGACACATGACCACCCTAAGCGGCATCCAGCATCCAAAATTCATCTGTTCCCCCCTGCCAAAGGGATAATATCAGAACAATGTAGAATTTCAAGCCTGGCTTATCAATGTTCTCTAGGCCTCCTTATCTCCATGAAGCCCAGAATATTAGAAAGCTGAAAAGCATAAACAGTTTTCCTAAATAGACTAAAGCAAGAATCTCACTTTGCCAAGACAAACATGTCCTCCTTAAGCTGGCAAAGAGTCCCTGTGTTTCCTTTAGAGGAAAGGAAAGAATGTATGAAATGCACTCTATAAGGAAGAGCTATAAATGAGTGAGGGGATGCAGGAGGGGAAGCCAAGTGAAATCCAAAATAAAAAATCAGGAATAGAAAACTAAAAATAACAAGGAGGAAAATGTGTCATAGCTGTAGGGACCCTCTTGCATTCCTCTTTTTCCATTGTACTTCAGTCTTCAGGAACATGCTAATATTGTTTCTGGATTTCAATAGCTTTTCAGTTTGTTTGTTTGTTTGCTTTGCTTTGCTCTTCCAAAATAGGCCTTTTGCATGCAAGAGGGCAGAATCCTTTGATACGAGTTTCAGTCCATGTGTCCATTTTAAAAGGTGCATTTCCTATGAGCTTGAAGAGCACAGAACTTACATCGTTTTGGAAATAAGAGAGGAAATTAAAGTTTATTTTTCCCAATCATCTTACTGTGATAGTGTTACCTTCAACAGAAAGGGTCACTTATGCATTGTAAAAAAAAGGGGGGGACGACAAAATACATTTGCATAAAAGTTGCAGATGCTAATGTCTATTTATAGATGAAGAATTAGATATAGTGACTACAATTTAAGTGAAAATGCAATCCATGTCAGCAGGTGAGCTGTGTGGCTGCTCAGTTTGCTGTCCTGGTGCTGTTGACCATGTTTGGCACCAGCTGGACTGCAGGAGTTGCCGGAAGGAGGCGAACAAGGCACCATTCAACTGTCTTAGGGGCTCCACTCCCAATTTGTGTAGGGTTTTCTGCTTGGACTACTCTTCTCCCGAAACTATCCTGCAAGGCAGTGGAAGTTTAGGATCAGAGTTTTCCTTCTCCTACATGGGCTACCAGTTGATGAGCCCCATCTGCCCCGCTCTTCCCTCTACAGCATATGCAGAAACTTCCTTATTGATCATTGGACCCACTAAATTGGTCTCATCAGCTCTGAGAACATAAGAAGAGCCCTATGGGCTAATAGCATCCTGTTCTCATAGTGGCCAACCAAATTCCTGTGGGAAGACTGAAAGCAGGACATAACTCTCCCCACTTGTGATTTCAAGAAACTGGCATTCAGAAGTACAGTGGTACTGTTATGTACTGAAGTTCTCACCCTGGGCCAGCAGGGGGATACTGTAAATAGTTTTCACTCAGGTCCACATATGCAAATAAGGGATTGAAAGTGACATGCAGTGATTGGATAGTTACAGAAAGTGGTTACTGTTGTGTTGTAGTGGAGCTCTATATAAGCAGGCTGGCTGAACCCTTCAGTTCTGTTCTGTTCTGGCCTGTGAATAAACAAGAGCTGTTTGAAGAATCACTGTGTCGTCTGATATTTTCACCCACAACTTAACAGGTACCTCAGGTTACAAACACTTCGGGTTACAAACACTTCGGGTTACAGACTCTGCTAACCCGGAAGTAATACCTCAGGATGAGAACAGAAATCGTGCGGCGGCAGCAGGAGGCCCATTAGCTAAAGTGGTACCTCAGGTTAAGAACGGTTTCAGGTTAAAAACGGACCGGCGGAATGAATTAAGTACGTAACCAGAGGTACCACTGTACACTGCCTCCAGCAGTGGAAGTACTGCAATCTGTAATACAATCTATGAAATAAGAGGTTACTTGTTATCCCTGGAATCAAAACATTTGCTTTTAGGCTATGTAAAAATAGCATATTTCTGCGCTAGAAATAGACTTGGAAGTAATAGTTAACTTAGTGACAGCAGCGGAAAATCTCCATAGCCAAAAAGTGGAAGAAAAGTAACCCTCCACCTACAGCAGAATGTTTGATAAAATCTGTTCTGAAATAGTAATGGTTAAGAGGACATATTTCAGAAGGAGCATCTAATGAGCAAAGCAAATAAGCTTTTGGAACATTGGTTGCTTTTCATCATGTTTTGGAATGATAGATACAAGTATAAGGATAATGTGTGTTTTGTGTTACCATAAACATTTCATTTGTATATTGGTGTAAAAACAAGAAATCAATTGTGTACAAAGAACAAACGCAAAATAGACAGAATTTAGGTATTGTGACTTACTGGAGGAAGAAAGAGGTGCTGTGAGCTGAAAAGACAAGCATCATCAGCACAACAGTGACCGACTGTAAAATGCACATCTTCTATCTGTGGCTACTCAAAAGTCAAGTCAAGTTAGTTTTATTACGGCAAAAGCCAGCGACACAGAACACCACAAGATCAAACAAAAGGAAATCAACAACAGCATAAAAAATAAAAAAAATTACACAAGGGAACTTCGCAGTGTGCCATTCAACAAAAGAGATTTACGCTTCCTGATTGCTAAAGTGCAAAATTTTGCTACTCAAAAGTTAATACGCACTGTATTTCCTAAGGGTAACTTTCACTTAAATGCTCAGAAGATTGCAGCCTATGTCAGTGTTCTTGTTCTGTGTATGTGATTGTTCTGTGTTGCATTGATTTGTGGTTAATTTTTAGAATATTTTCATCGTGTTTTAAAATTGTTGTTAGCCATCCTGAGCAATAGCAGGAAAAAGAGTGGAGTATAAGAAGGATTAATGAATAAATAATATTACTCCAGTGGGAAGATTTAATAACACTCCTGTGTACCAAAGACTATGCATCTTTGAGTTGGGAGACGTCGAGGACATTCAACCCTTTTTGCTACAATGCCCTTTATATACATCCCCTAGACAAAAATTCATCGATTACATCCTTTGCTCTCTCTCTCCAACTGACCTCCCCTTGAGCAAATCTCTATTTTCCTGGCTGGCAATAACGTACTGTATTTATAACTGCACACAGGTTGCAAAATTTGCCTTGGCTGCAAGTAAGTTGAGAGCTAGGCACCAAGACAAGTATCATAAGGGTGTATGTGAGAAGCAGAGTGCTTTAACTTATGCAGGTGTGATATTTTGCATTTCTGTATGTTTGCTTTGCTGTTATTGCTGTTCAGTTTTAAATTAATTATTTGTATTTTACGCATTGTGACCAATTGTGATGGCTTATAGCTTTTAGCAATAAAGATTTCATTCATTCATTCAGTACTCTGCATTATCAGTGTACTCCTATGCATGTTGATACAGAACTAACTTCTGGCATTTGGGATGGCAGTCATAAAGAATGAAAAGATAAATGGGATGTATGAAAGTCTGCACGTGTGGTTTTCCTGTGTGAATCATTAAGGGGCTACCGACAAAGCATTGCACATTAAAAATATGTTTGTATGGTTGCAGATCTCTGCTTGTCAGTATTTTGAATAATGTCAAAACCTATAAAAATTAATATAGCATTAGCACAATCATTTCATTCAATTGCAATTTTGTTCCAAGAGATCATTTATTTCAGAGGAACCCCAAAATCAGATAGTTTTGTTTTGACCTCTTATGACAAGCAAAAAACATCCATAAATACCCAACTGTAAGCCTTCTAAGAGCCTGTCAATGAACCAGTTTCAACTTGGAAAATTCCTGTTTTCTCTAGACACAATAAAAACAGGAAATATTTACCAAATTCCCAGGTGTCAGGAAATACTTTCAAAACATTGTGGTGATCAAAAACAGACCATTTAAAGACATCAGATCCTGTGTGCAGGTGTTAATAATGGTATTTTCGTTCAAAATATATGCTTTGGCACCCCGGAGATGGACTAATCCATGCTCTTTAGCACCCTATAAAAGTTCTATTCATGCTGATCTTCTGATGACAGTGATAAGGAAGTCAGTTTTTCATACTCGTGCCCATGAATTTTGAGCTATTTGTGTTTCAGCCTGAACTACACTAGCTACAATTTTCTGACCTTAAATTGTCATTAGAATAGCTTTATTTATTTTTAAACTTATTAACAGCAGTGTGTATGTCACTGAGTTATAAAAAGGAAGAAGATCAATCTCTGAAGAGCTGGGGGGACACTCCAGAGCAGTGGGACTGCAGGCGTGAGAAGAGGAAGTCTCATTGTCCAAGTTCGCTTAGAGATGGGGGAAAAAAATTGATTCAGTCCCCCTTTAAAATGAAGCTGCTTAATTTGCATTGTCCAAAACCATGTGCAAACATGACACAGTGTCCTTTTAAGCAATGTGTGCAAAACTTTACATACTAGGAGAAAGTGTGCATATAAATACATATATCAGCGAAATAGTATGCAAGAATAAATACTATTAAGGAAAATATAAATATTGGGGGAAATATGCTTTGCAAAAATGTGCATGTTAGGCAAAATTGCATACAAAAATATTTATATTGGGAGAAATTCACATTAAGATTCTGATGATTTTTTATGAGAGCTTTAAAAAAACACCTCAAAATTTGGGCAACTGATCTTAAAACAGGAAAAACGATAAACTGAAATTGACAGACTTTCCTATGGCATAGGATTTCACCTAAAGAACCATGCTTGCAAATACTGTAAACTTAGAGAAGGAAGGCAGCAAACTGATCAATTTATGGAGTCTTTTTATCCTTTATTCAGTATGACAAGATTCAGAATGCATTCCAGCCTCATTCAGCTCTCTGTTGTGGGTATGTGATTCTTAGTCACTGATTGTGTCAGAACCTTTTATAGAATGCATTTTGGATTCTACCTCCAGCCACCATTGCATAACATTGATCAGCCTTCAAGAACACTCCTTTATCCAATGACCTCTATAGAAGCCAGGATTGTCTCACTAAAGAGGAAGCTGTTTGAGGTGAAAGGGGCCCCCAATAATTAGACCTCAAGTGAAATAAATCAATTTTCCAGTGTATAGAACCATAGAATTGTAGAGTTGTAAGGGACGCGGGTGGCGCTGTGGGTTAAACCACAGAGCCTAGGACTTGTCGATCAGAAGGTCGGCAGTTCGAATCCCCGTGGCGGGGTGAGCTCCCATTGCTCGGTCCCAGCTCCTGCCAACCTAGCAGTTCGAAAGGACGTCAAAGTGCAAGTAGATAAATAGGTACCACTCCGGCGAGAAGGTAAACAGCATTTCCGTGCGCTGCTCTGGTTCGCCAGAGGCGGCTTAGTCATGCTGGCCACATGACCCGGAAGCTGTACGCCGGCTCCCTCAGCCAATAAAGTGAGATGAGCTCCGCAACCCCAGAGTCGGTCCCGATTGGACCTAATGGTCAGGGTTCCCTTTACCTTCACCTTTAAGGGACCACACCCCCTGTAACACAGGAATTTTTTGTCCAATGTGGCGCTTGAACCCGTAACCCTGAGACTGAGTCTCATGCTTTACCGACTGAGCTTGTTTTGCTCTGTCTTAAAAATGGAAAAAGGAATGTAACTCAAAATTAGATTACATGCAGAAGGTCCCAGTTTTAATCTCTGACACTTCTAGTTGTTGTTGTTGTTGTTTAAAGGATCATAGTATATTGTGACATCAGGTATTGCAGGGATGGCTAACATGTGGCCTTCCAGATGTTGTCAGACTACAACTCACATCATCCCTAACTATCATGAAGAGAATGTGGAAGCAATATGTTTCTATCTGATTTATTGGGCAATAATACACATATACACTTATAAACATTAAGCTTATTACATGCACATTCAAAGATCCATCATGTCACAAATATCTGACAAAGAGCAACAATAAAAGAACTAAATTCATGAAAGTATTCACAGCACTATTTAAATAAACTCTCTCATTATGCCTGCCAAACCACTTTTATTTGACTGAAAAATTTCCCAGAGGAGCCTCAAATCTGACTTGCTTCGAAATGATCCATTGACTTACACAGGAATTGTTTGCACTTTTCTGTACTGCTGATTGTGTTGGCACTTCCATTGTGAACTCCCGTCTTCAGGTTGACAACTCAGCCTTACAAATTGAAGCCAGTCTAAATGTTGGTCTACTGCAGCAGGGAAAAATTGGTTCAGCACCAATAAATACATTAAGAGGCCTAAGGGGCTGCCCCTAACTTATTTTTTACACTTTGATGACCTGTAAGAGTTTCCTCTTATAAAAACTGCACGTCTCCTACAGAAAGTTCATTTTAATTCCAGCTTCCTTCATTCTGTTTCCACAGATGCATTATTTACAATATTTGCTCTAGTGTTTTTACATAATCAGTAGCTCATATAATCTACTTAGCAGTTGAATCACTGTTTAAAACTCCTGTAAACCTGCTTGGGTTTGTCACACTTGAGATGTGTATTATGGGCTGTGGAAAGTTAGCTGGTGGTCTTTCTTGTGTAAAAGGAATCTAACAAAACTATGAGGGTGCAATCCTGCAGACAAGTGGCCTTAATCCCATTAAATTTGATGGGATTTATATCGCTGAAATATGTGGTTTTAAGCCACCATTTAACACTGAACGAAGGGCGCTTAAGGGCATGGATACATTTTCACCTGGGTAAAGGCAGCAATGTGCACTTACCTGAGAGTAAGGCCCATTGAACATAGTAGCGTGTAACTCCAAGTAAACATACACAGGATTCAACTGCCTGCAAGTTTAGCTGTGTCTTGGATTGTGACAGTACAGCCTGATCCTAGGCATGCTTACACAAAAATAAGTCTCACTGAATTCCATGGCTCTTACTTCCATGTCAATATGCGTAAGACTGTAGTCTTCATATTCAAAATTAATACTGATTTTAGTCCCTTTTATTACATTCATCAGTCTACCAGGATATCAGCTATAAAATTTATATTTTCCTAATTTTGGTGGACTTCTGTCACCATACAATTCCTATGTTTTAAATGAATGAATATTTTGTGTAGGGCTTGCAGATTTGATATGACTCCTAGATTCATGTGTCCTTTCAAAAAAGTTTACATTCAACAGTTCATAATGTACTTAAGTATTCTAATGACAATTAAGATGTGTTCTTTAAAACATGTACACTGTACACAGTCTTATTCTCTTTTCCTGAAGTTACAGACTGGATTCGGTTATTTGTTTATTACACATTACTATTTCCTTTGCTGGAGCAGATTGCTGAACATTCATTATAAATGTGAAGAAAGCACATCAGTTTTGAAAGTCCTGCCCATATAGGCTAATATCAGCGAGGGTTTAGCCATTTCGTTATTGGAGAGTTAATGGCTTTTTCTTTGACAAAATCCTCTTTTACAGAATTGCCATCACCGGATCCCATATCATTCTCTGAAAGTTTAAAATAGAGAAAGATTATTAAATAATTTTCCCCCATTCCTTTGTGTCTTCATCTAGAACAGGAAACCGTTGGCCCTCCAGATGTTGCTGAACTACAACTCCATCTGCCCCAGCAAGCATGGTCAATGGCAATGGATGATGGGAGTTGTAGTTCAGCAATATGGGGAGGACCACAGGTTCTGCACACCAGATCTAGAAGATATTTAATTAACATGGCTACAATCATGGAGACCTTGTCCCTCCATCCTCTTCAGCTTAACAATGCATCTGGAAATCATTCTGCCATGGGAGACTCATGTGTAATATCTCCCACTACCATACATAGATCTCCAGCTGTTTTTGGACTACAACTCCCATTATCCCTAGCTAGCAAGACCAGTGGTCAGGGATTATGGGAGTTGTAGTCCAAAAACAGATGGAGACCAAAGTTTGGGAAACACTGATCTAACCAATCTGCCTTGGGGGTCCCTTCCAACTCTACAATTCAATGATTCTATGATTCTATGCCCTTCAAAAAGGCTGTGCATGCAGAATAGGTTACTTGCACATGCAGTCCAGGAGAGGTGCATGTGGTTGTGTAGTCTGATGACTGGGTGTTATGGATCTCCAAAGCACAACTATGTTAATCTCTTGGGACAAAGGCAGCAAGGAGTCTTGCTGGCCAACAGATGCAGAAGACCTCCAGGTTCATCCTCTGATTTCTCCAGCAGGGGTCTTCTGTCTGAAACCCTGGAGAACTATTGCCGGTCAACGTAGATGGCCATTGATCTGACTCGGTATAAGGTAGTTTCCTATGCTCAGATGCTCCTATCAGAAAGCTCCCCTGCATAGTGCCATGGTGCTCATGCACAGCTCCTGTTCATTCAAGACACTTGCACAGGAGGATGCTCTATTGCTTGGATGGGACAAAGGCAGCAAGGAGTCTTGCTGGCCAACAGATGCAGAAGACCTCCAGGTTCATCCTCTGATTTCTCCAGCAGGGGTCTTCTGTCTGAAACCCTGGAGAACTATTGCCGGTCAACGTAGATGGCCATTGATCTGACTCGGTATAAGGTAGTTTCCTATGCTCAGATGCTCCTATCAGAAAGCTCCCCTGCATAGTGCCATGGTGCTCATGCACAGCTCCTGTTCATTCAAGACACTTGCACAGGAGGATGCTCTATTGCTTGGATGGGAACCTCCAGACATGGTTGCGCTACAACTCTCATCATTACTGGCTGTTGTCTATGCTGCCTGGAACAGACAAGAGGTGGAGTCCAACAACATCTGAAGAGACCAGTTTCCCCATTCCTGCTTTGAGCAATTAACACGTACCTGCATGTGGAATTAGCTTTAGTCTGCTGGGGGGCTTTGATGCAGCCAGTTGGAAAAATGAAAATTTCAGGCATTTCCCAGTTACTCTGTCGCATATGCCAGACTGGCAGTTGCAGGTTCTTCGGCACTCCAGTCCATAGGTCCCATATGGACACTCTGCAAGACAGAAAAAGAAACAGCAGTGAATCTATTATGAATCTCAGGGGGTTGGACTAGATGACCCTTTGGAGACTTTCCAGTTCTACAATTCTATGGATTCCTAATTATGGAAGACACTGATTATATACCTTGAACTTCACTTCTCCCCCCCCCCTTAATGATTCAAAGATCTTCATAATAAAACAATTTGAAAAGCAATATGAAAGCAATTTGAGAAGCAAAAAAGCAACAATGCCAACATGTGTGTGTTCATATCTCTTCATATATTTCCCACAGTTGCAAGCATGTTAATAACATTACTTTATTACTTGCAAAAGATATGTTCAGTTAAATTGTTTTCTTTGCCTTTCCTGAAGGCTAAACAAAAGATTTCAATCTTCTAAAATATATATAATCAGGAGGAACAAAGGATGCTAGCTAGAGATAAACTGGTTGGAATTAAACAGTTATCTCTGCCGTGTCATGAAATAACAAATTGTTACGTTATTTATTAGATTTATTAGGTTAGTGAGCTTTGTTGTGATTGAATTGTTGCTGCCAAGGCAAAGGAAAGGTGCTTGTGGGATTTTCTGCCTAAATTGCCAAAATATTTGCCAGGTTTGGGTCCCTTGTACTTTGACTTTGGGGGGGGGGGGGGAGGGTGTTGCTTTTTGATGCTGTACCTCAGGCAGGAAAATGCCTTTGTCCAGCAGCCCTGTCTAGGACTTTCCCCCATCACCCACCAGATCAGGACTCCTGTAGCAGTATGGTTTTCTCTCTTTGTATTATAATACAGAACATTGCCTACAGTCCTCTATATGATCTGCATTAGCGTTTTCATCTACTGAAGATTTTTGGGAGTTTTAGATGGTAAGTGCCACAGAACCGCACTGCTCTCTCCCATTTGCTATGCTGGACTATAGCATTTAAGCAGTGGACTAAACAAGTGAAGCTGGATGCCGTGGTTTACTGACAGAGGCTGTTTTGGTATGAATGGAACAGGAAATGAAAAAGCAAATATTAAAAGATGGCCTTTCCTTCTTACCACAAATAGTGACGGCCCTAAGTTAACCAGTGAGCTTTGTAGCTGAGTGGAGATCTGAAGCCACATCCCCACACCCCAGCCAAAGTCTGACACTAACCACTACATATTTAAAGCTTGATAATGTGCCAGGAAGACAACTAAAAGGTCAGTCCCATTGCAAGACGCTGGATGCTGCTTTGACGCAGCAGCAGAAAGCAATTCCACGCTCCTGAAATTAAAGCAGGCCACGAAGCGGGTTTTCATTTACATCCATTTGAAATGCAAACATAAAATCTCCATTGGCTAAAACACACATAAGAATCTCTTCTAATTACTCTTCACTTGCAGTGACCGCACCACCAAATATATTGTGCAAGGGAGACTCGGGGGGCTTCCAGGCTGTTGCTATTTTTGAGTGGGATTCATTCACATACTGGCAAATTCAGTGATGCAATTCAAGTTGGTTGGGAGGTCTTTCGCAACATAGCTGCCCCCTATTCCCCCCACCCCAAAAACCCCCAAACTATTTGTTATAAAAAAGTGATGGGGGAAGAAATGCATGGAAGTGCATGAGAAAACATGTGCTTGATGCAACGCCCCATAACTTCCCTGCAAACATATCAGAATGAATGCTCAATAAATCTCCAAACATTGTCTAATCTCCCTGCAAACAAATTAGGAGAAATGAGCAGTGAACAGGCTGTCTGGACTCTGGAAGCAACCTCAAAAGTCATTTAAGCCTTGCCTAAGAACCACTCATGTACCTCCTTCCAAGTAGGACTCATCACCTACAGGGACATGCTTTCATAGATGGGTAAGGAATTCTTGCATGTGAACCTTTTCAGGATCCCACACAACCCATTCCAGGCCTGCTCTTGCGTAGCTCTTTAATAAACTGTAATCAGGCTGCTTGGAAAAGAGTGTGGGAAACTGACTGCAGCACCTCTTCTGACTCCCAGCCTCTTTCAAACAGGTGATTAGCCGGTTTGAAGCTTATTTTACAGGAAGGTTCTCGTTCCCCGTTGGATCAAAACGTAAGCCTGCAAGCCTAAGCACCTAAGTAAACGCATGGGACCTGCAACATAATGTTGTCATGCCCAGTGATCCTATTCAGATTACTAGACACGCCATTCCATTCCCCCCACCCCTCAGTCAGTAGTCCACTGTAGTAGTAGTAGTAGTAGTAGTAGTAGTAGTAATTCTACAAACTTTGGATTCTCCCAAGCCTCTGGCACATAGGAGCCAACTCCTAGAGGCCATGAGGGTTTCGGTCCCCCACAACAAAATATTTGAGGGGGCTGGGTCCCCGCAAAGTTGATGGGCATTCCCATTCAAATGGTGTTTGTGCACTGCATCATGTGATCAGTTTTGCAGGGTGGAGCTTACCTGGGCCCCCACAATATTTTATTCAAGTTGGCACCCCTGCTCTGGCATACTGATCGTGCCAGCCAGTTATAACATAAGTTCACTATAAGTGATAATGATTCCACTGAAAACGACTCCACTGACTTATGATATGTAGCATACATTTAAAGCATACCAATGCACATTTGAAGCAAATGGTTCCCCGAAGAACCATTCCTAGGAATATAGTTCCACCCTCATAGAGCTACAGTTCACAGCATCCTTAACAAACTACAGTTCCCAGAAGTCTTTAAGGTAGAGCCATAGGCTTTAAATGCGCAATGGGTGCACTTTTAGTGCAAATAATAATGTCTTTTTGGCAGCCAGCTTTGAGGAATCCAAAAACCAGCTTCTGAAAGCTATTACCCCCTAGGCAGAAACCATAAGGACATGTACATTTTCATAGAATCATAGAATTGGAAAAGACCTATAGAGTCATCTAGTCCAAACCCCTGACACTGTAAGAATCTCAACTGTCAATGGCAATCTAATCTCTGCCTAAAAGCCTCAAAGGAAGGAGAATCCACCATGGGAGTCTGTTCCACTTTTGAACAGCTCTTTCTGTCGGAAAGTTCTTCCTGATGTTTAGTTGGAGTCTCCTTCCTTATAACTTGAAGCCATTGGTTTGGGTTGTAGCTTGCTCCATCCTCCATGTGACAGGCTTTTAGTTATTTGAAAATGGCTATCACATCTCCCCTTTACCATGCTAAATATACCAGGTTCCTTCAACCATACATCATAGGGCTTGGTTTCCAGACCCTTGGTCATCTTGCTTGCCCTCCTCTGCACGTGTTCCAGCTTGTCAATATCCTTCATAAACTGTGGCACAGGTGGGATCTCACCAAGTCAGAACAGAGTTGTACCATGACTTCCCTTGATCAGAAGACTATACTTCTGTACATTTCCAGGCACCTAACAATCTGTATATTAGGTTATGTATTAAGCAGAGTAAAAGTGGTAGATTGGACTAGTGTATACAACTTCAGACTGCAGATGGGAGAATGCAATTTTAAAATGAGCTCCTTGTATGTTATAGTGGTTAGAGTGTCGGACTAGGGCCTGAGAGACCAGGGTTCAGATCCACATTTCATCATGAAGCTCACTTGGGCCAGTCACTGCCTCTCTGCCTAACCTACCTCAAAGGGCTGTTGTGGGGATTAAAAGAAGAGGGGAAGAACCATGTATGCTATTTTGAGCTCCTTGGAGAAAAGGATGGAATATAAAAACAATAAACGAGAAAGAATAGGGGGAAAAGACTCTGCCTATATATGTCAAACTAGTATCAGACTAGTTCATTAGAGAAAAAGGTTTAACATTTTAATATGAGACAGCACTCAGCATTTCTTTAAAAAAAAGTTCATGCACACCCCATGGGCAGTCTGAAGCGGAACAATAAAAAATTGTATTACCTTTATCTGACAAAGTACGTACACTGCTTCTAACAAAGTTGGTGCCAATAAGGGCTGTATCTCTGACAGTACAAAACACCTGTTAGGTGCTGGGGAGGAGAGGGGGGAAAGGAGGCACCTGCAGGGATATGAAGGCTCACAGCACCCATCTTGGTGCTATGGAATCTATGCACACCTGGGATAGCTTTTTCTGGTTCATGAAAAGAGATTGCATCCAATTCAATTTGATTCTGAGTAGACTCATTGGCAGTAATAGACCTAAATTAGTCGTGCCCATTAATTTCAACGGGTCTGAGTATGACTAACATTGAATATCACCCTGTATCTTCACTGTTGGGTGTGGGGTTCTCACCCCACAAATCTTTTGTATCACAACTCCTGTTGTGGAGCGCAGACTACGTTCTCTTGATCATCTATACTCCTGGTCGGACATCTTCACCTAGGACCACCCTCCTGAGAGTTTTTCCCTCTGTGCATCTCTCCCAGTCAATCACTAAATGTTGTTCCTGATAAAAGTGTCCTTTTCCAAATGGATAAGGCCTGGGTAGTTTCTGGAAGGTATGGGGCCAGCATAAGAGTTGGTTAGGTTTAAGACCTACCTCAGCCATAGATTTCACTGGCAGCCTCAAGCAACCCTGCCTCAGCCTCCGTTTGCAAAACATAGAAATTATGACCTACCTTACCAAACTGTGAAATGAAAGCACTAGACATAATATTGATTTAGCAATAAATAACCATTTGTGTCTGTCTGCATCTCAGAGAGGCTTTTGCTATGCCAGGATAATTCAAATATGGATGGGTGTTGCTGCTGCTTTTAAAATAAAGAGTACTAATTGTGTATTTCTGGATGAAATCACCAGCCACTACACATGGAGAGTAGTATCATCCTAATTGTCATGACTGGCAGTTTTATCCAGCGACTGTCCTTTACCTTTGCAGATACCGAACTCGTCACCAAAATCATCCTCTTCGGAAAAAAACTGGCACTTCAATCCGGGGCCGCATTTCACGCCGTCCATCCCTGCGACGGTCCGGTAGCACGTCTCTCCCAAGGCTGCAGCACAGACTCTGCAGCAGCCGCAGTCATCCAACACCTGCTTCTTACAGTGCACCAGGCTTTTGCATTCACTGCTGTTGCAGGACTCAGGGCAGTCCACAGCATACTTGGTACTCCAGGTAGGTCCAGCATTCGTGGGTACCAAAAAGAGAGTGAAGACCAAAAAACGATTCATGTCTTTTGGTGCTAGGTGCAAGGTTTCCACTGCAGAAGAGCAGGTTGAGAAATTTAGCTCTGAGGTCTGCTGCTGCTGCTGGGACGTAGCAGTGAAGGACCAGAAGTAGTAGCTGGGAGATCAGCTTGCAGTTTTTTGAGCCTTTATACAGCCTACTGCTCACCAGGCCTGCCGTCGTCAATTTCCTCAAGCTGTCTTCTTGCCAGCCTCCCTTGTTTTACTTTGCGAAATCCAGGATGAAGGTTGGATTAGCACGCTGCTGCCATCCAGGAATTGAAAAGCCTGAGCTGATGTAATCTGTTATGTTTAGTTGGGTTGTTTTCCAGTGAGGGCTGAAAACTCTCATATCCGTCTCAAATGCTCAAGGATGTCTGCCAGAAAAGTGCAGGGGGGTGGGGTGGGGAGGAAGAGGAGTAGTAGGTTACATACCTTTCCTTCAGGACAACATTGGCTCGGTCCCCTTGCAAATCACCCTTTTCACTCACAAAAGCAGCTCCCAAAGTCAAAAAGAGAGATCGTATAACTAACTACATAGCTGCCATGGTCAATTCATTTTCTAAACCCCTGCTACCAACTTTGGTAATATAAAGCGATGTCTTGTTAAAGTAACCTTCCCTGACCTAGCGCCTTCCAGATGTTTTGGACGGTGGGTCCCATCAGTCCCAGCCAGCATGGCCAATGTTCACGGATGATGGGAGTTGTGCTCCAACAACATCTGGAGGAAGCCAGGTTGGAGAAGGGCGCTTAAAAAAAAAAAAAAAGGTAGCACACCTGCTAAAGGAAACCCTTATTTGGAACAAAAACAATAATCCCGTCAACATTTAGGTTAGGTAGTCAACCAAGGCACTGAGTTCAAAGGCAACATAGTAAGATAGGTGTCAAGGTCTTGTGTTTCCACCTTCAGATATCTGACAGTTATCAGTTCAGTATCTGTTGGCTGATTTGCTGTTCCCAAGAGCAGAGGACCAATTTATGGGCATGATTCTCTGCCAAGGCTCCAAGTTACCTTAAGGCCACAGAGAAGGGCTGCAGCTGAGCGTTAGAGCATCTAATCCGCATGCAGGCAGTGTCAAGTGCGTGTCAAGTGAGGCTGAAACAACACAACCTCCTGTTCCTGAACTCCATTGACTCTGGTGGAGAAATTTCAGGTCGTCCATTGGAGAAAATCAAGGCTAAATGTTCACATTTCTTTCTGTTCAAATGGCATTCAGGCTTTCAAAGCCATTGCAAGGAAGAGCCAATAGAACAACTGCTCAAGCTCAGAAGGTAGGAGGTAGGACAGAGATACTCTCCTCATGAGAATCATTGCTGAAAAGAAATAAATCTTGGAAGGCGATGGACCTTTCTTACTTCTAATTAGGAATTTGAATCTTTTCATGTTTCTATTATTCAGTGCCACTTAGAGCAATTTTGAACATGACAACAGTGGGGAAGGAGCATGACATGTAAGTGCTGTTCACTTCTCACTGCATCGCTCCTGCCTGTCCCAGAGACAATCTCCCCATCCTCGGCAATGGACACTCCACCAGGAGAGATGCAAAAGTTTCATTTTGTACAATGATGGGGAATTCGCAAAAGGAAGCCCAAGACCCTTGGAACAGCTGCTTCTCTTGAGTCATCATGAGCCACCCTGAGAGTCTCCTTGGATGTTCCAGAACATAAGAACCACACCCGGAATACTGGTCAAACCACACCCGGTGTACTGTGTCCAATTTTGGGTACCACAATTTAAGAAGGGTGTTGACAAGCTGGAACATGTGCAGAGGAAGGCAACCAAGATGGTCAAGTGGCTGGAAGCCAAGCCTTATGAGGTACGGTTGACGGAGCTGGGTATGTTTTTCCTCTGGAAAAGAGGAGACTGAGAGGAGATATGATAGCCATATTCAGATATCTCAAGGGCTGTCACAGGGAACAGGGAACAAGATTGTTTTTTTCCTGCTCTGGAGGATAGGACTCGAACCAATGGTTTGAAGTTACAAGAAAGGAGATTCCGACTAAACATCAGGAAAAACTTTCTAACAGTAAGAGGTTTCCGGCAGTTGAATGGTCTCCGTTGAGAGCTCGTGGGCTCTCCTTCCTTGCAGGTTTTTAAGCAGAGGTTGGGTAGCCATTTGTCATGGATGCTTTAGCTGAGATTCCTGCGTTGCAGGGGATATCATCTTGAATACAAGAATGACAGAGGGCTTTGGGGGTGTGGAGCATTAAGAGTCCCAAACATACCAGAGGTTCTTTGGGCATGGGTATTTCAAGTGATTGCAGATTTGCTATGCGAATTCAAGAACATCTAACTCATCCAGAATGTGGCATCCATGGTGTGATTTATTTTCTTTTAAAATAGAAGCTATTACCCAAATGTGGCTTCCAAGAAAATACAAAGACGTTTGAAACCAGTTTGGAATGTTGGAATGTTGGTGGTGATGACTCAGAACCTCGTCCCCCTCCCTTTGCTCCTTTTCTCTGGCAACCCAACTGGCCCACCCAGCACCAACACCCTTCCTCTCCTTCTGTTCTTTTGGCCTTCTCCTTGCCAACAACTTCTGAAAATATTGAACTATTGTCATGGAGCAAAGTATGCCAAACTGAGTGAATATACACAAAGCAGGTTTTATTCCTAGCCTTTATTGCGAGCCCAGAATGTGCACTTCTGCACTTCCTAGGTTGTCGATTTCAGCTTTGCCTTGTGCGAAACATATGTGGTTTGGAGTCAAGACAACTGATTTTTAATTTTAAAATTAACTTTACAAATTTATAAGCCGCTTCTGAGCAGAAGTTACCAAAGCACTGTAGATAAGAAGCAAGAGGTATAAAGTGACGTCACATCAAGAGGGCATTTATACAACCACTCCACTTGGTGAAATTTGGTTCACCATGATGCTGGACTATCCTAAGCCATAAGAAGAGAGGCAGCTACCTTACACTGAACCAGGAAACTGGTCGGCATAGCTTAATATTGCCTGCACTGACTGGTATTGGCTTTTCAGGATTTCATGCAGGGGTCTCTCTCAGTCCCTCTTGACTATGAGTCCCAGAAGACCTGCTCCCTGACGCGAAGCCACCCTACAGGGGCTTGGGGCAGCGTTAGCAGCCATCGTGCTGCCGCACCCACATGTGAAGGATCCTCCATTCACGGCTACAGCCGCGAGCAGAGGATCCCGGTGCCGGCGGCAAGCCGCTATGTACAGCGCATGTACGGCGCATGCATCATACGTAGCGATGCTGCACATGCACCCTATGTAGCGATGCCCGCCCCGGGTGTCACGACGCCTTCCTTCGCCCCTGCACATGGGCTCAATTTGGAGGAGAGCACCAGCATCGCTTAGGTTCAGCAAATGAAGATCTTTTGAGCATTCTATCCTCAAAGCTCTGTAACTGCCTGCTTGGAAACACTGTTATTTCATTTTTTTTCGAGCAGCTGATTCAGGTGGAAGCCAAAATGTTTTGCAACATAAATAAAAAATACTATGTTTTGTTAATCATAGTACAGTGATACCTCGGGTTAAGGACTTAATTCGTTCCGGAGGTCCGTACTTAACCTGAAACTGTTCTTAACCTGAAGCACCACTTTAGCTAATGGGGCCTCCTGCTGCCACTGCACCGCCTGAGCACGATTTCTGTTCTCATCCTGAAGCAAAGTTCTTAACCTGAAGCACTATTTCTGGGTTAGCGGAGCCTGCAACCTGAAGCGTCTGTAACCTGAAGTGTATGTAACCCGAGGTACCACTGTAATCCATATAATATTTTAGAGATTAGTTGAATGACATGCTTGCATGACATGCTGTTTGATGCTCTCTCTCTCTCTCTCTCTCTCTCTCTCTCTCTGTGTGTGTGTGTGTGTGTAAAATGCACACACACATTTCCATGCAAGAATGTCTGTTATGGACGACTGTGCTGCTCCTGGCGTCTTCTGCAAATATATTTAGGAAGTACTCATTGTGTAAAATACCAAACAATATCTGATGGGATGAAAGAGATTGCTGGCACTTTTGAGCTTCCTCGAGGAAAATATCCCAACGAGGTGATAAAAATAGAAGTGTTAACACAGATGTGGCCCAAAAAAGGAGAAACTTTTTTTAAAAAAACAAACAAACAGCCCACCAAATACAGTCACAAACTCTTCTGGAACAGATCCAGTGGTATGTAGAATGAAAAGCTGCCCATATTACAAGCAGCAAAAGAAATATTATTATTCAACACAAATTATGTTAAAGAAAGCAGGATAAAAGAATGTAATATGTACAGTTAATTATGCTGGGTGAAATAATGGAGACACAAGTTAAGATACCTTTAGTTGAAGGTAGGGATGGCTGAATCTCACAATTTCAGTTTCTCTCAGTTTCTCATTTCTTCAGTCTTAACTTCAATTCTCCACATTTCCACATCAGTTTGCAATTATCATTATTTTTACAAGTCATCACGAAAAGTCATCAGCATTTTAGTGTGAATTTCTCCTAGTATATAAATTTATGTATGCCATTTTCCAGAATATAATGCATTTCATGTTATTTTGTCTAATATGCATTTTTACGTAAACTTTATCCTAATGTGTGCAATTTTGTACACATTACTTTTGCTGGCAAACTACATTGCAAAATTCCTAGACGTGCAAATATCAAAGGATTTCAGAAAATGGTGCAACATTTTCAACCAAGCACAGGGTCCACAGAAACTCTCCTTCATTCATGAAAGCCCTTGGTCACCTGCTAACACCCTCTCTCCATCTAGGCAAGCAAAAGGTGTTATCACAGGTACCACACATTCCAGCCATGCAAAAGCTATCAAGGAGGGTATTGGGAATGACTGGTGATGCTGGGAGCCTGGGAAAAAATGGCATGGGAATTCTGTGGGATGACTAGAAAGACGGGGGGGCACATCCAGTCCTTGAGCCTGAGGTTTTTCTCTCCCCCACTCGAAAAAAACCGAGTAGGTTCTACTCATTTCATCAAACCTGAAAAGATAAATTATTATTTTTGATGCATACATCATTTATTTATTTATTGTTTATTATACAGTATATATTTAATATTTTCACTGTGTGTTATAACGTATACTAGCCATTTGGACATCTGAAAACTATATTAGTTGATTTCTAAACTTAGGTGCATTTGAAGAAACCATTCTTCACACTCCAGACCTCGCTGAGCCTTCCTGTCACTTCTTTTGTACAAAGCTGTAAGCACAATATACTACGTATAAGAAACAAGAGTAAGGAAAGCTACTCTGTGAATTCCAGAAGAAGATTCCAGGAACAGAAGACTAAAAAACAACAACACCCAATTCCCTCCTTTGGTATTATTTCTCTTGTTGTGACTTTTCAAAGAGTTATTAATTGTGCTTTGTTTCATGTGACACTGCGGCTCAAGATTATTTGGTAAAAATAGATGCAAGAGGAAAAGAAAGGTTTGGGCATTTAGATGCTTTCTTGACCACGGCAGTACCATTTCAAGGTTTGTTTTTTCCGTAGGGTTTGTGAGGGGATGTAGATATTTCAGAAGTCAAAAATCCCAGCAAGGTTCAAAGGCTTGAATCAGAATACTATCGTATTTTTAAAGTTACTTTTGAGCCCGCTTCCAGAGTGTTGCTGTTTTGCGGGCAGGATTCAATTATACACTGTCAAATTCAAGTTGCACAGGGAAAGTGGATTTGGGGGTCTTGCGCAACAAACCCACTTCCCCCCAAAAAAAAGAAGCATAAGAGGTTTTGTGGTAAGGAAAATGATTTGAAAATGCACTGGAAAGTGTGGAATAATAATGGCTTCATGTTATGTAACCTTCCCACACATTCTTCCTCTAAGTATCATCTTCCATCCAGATACACGTTTGGAATAGTGATGGGCAAACTAGCCTCTGTTTGATTTGAAATGAGTCACCATTGTCATGGTTTTGAGGCAACTTGAGAAAGCAAAACTCACTTTCCCTACAAGTATTTAATTGTCTTTAGTTGTACTGCTTTAAACTGGCTAAAAATCTGGGCACAGAATTCCTGCTCACACAGACCTAAGACAACATCCCCAAAGGAGGACATTTTAAGGCTCAAAGGGCAGGGGCAGGAAATAAGTTGTGCAACCCCAGAGTTCATCTACCCAAGCTCTAGGGAGTTCCCAAACCAAGCTCATAACATAAAGGATTGCACTGCTATGTTTTCTTGACCTCTATAACTTACAATGAGACATTAGAAAGAGAGGAAAAGATGTATTCGAAGATGCTTCACTGCTTGGTAAAACGGTTGCAATTTTTGAAGAGCCCAAGCTTTTTTCTTATGCTGTCGGTCTCCGGCAGTCCTATAAATGTTTGTTCATATTTAAGTCCCACTGTGCTCAATGGGATTTGTTCCCAGGTTGACGTGCATCAAATTGCATAAGAAGAGCCTAGCTAAAGTCCAGTATTCTGCACTCACAGAAGCTGACCGATGAGAAGTCCACAAGCCGAATGCAACAGAACCTTCCCCACCTGCAGTTTCCAGGAACTGACATTAAGAGACATGTTGCCTCTGACCGCAGAAATAGAAGATTTATGCTATAACAGTCTTTATGCTATAACAGTCCAATTCCTGGAACTAAGCACCATTGAATACAGCTGGGATTTGTCATAGGCCACTGCTATACATCGAAGGCTGTGTCTGACGGTATCATTTGTACCCACATGAGTCAGAAGGAGGAGGTTGTGGTCAGCTTGGCAATTTCTCCGTCACATCATGACTCTCTTCACCTGGGAGACAGCACACCTCCCCGGACATCCTGTTACCACCGCACATTGCTGCCTCTGTCCCCCTCAGAAGGGAGTCACCTATCACCACCACTCTCTTCCTCCTCTGAGGAGTGGCAGGAATTGTTTCGTACGCTGTACCTTCCACAGCCAACTTGGTGTATTCTGAGGTTTGCAACTGCCTTCTGGCCCATAGTCAGAGCCCGGGGTGAGGGCATGGGATCAATTTTGCAGCTTCTTTGTGGTGAGCATCAGAGAAGGCCTGGAGCCTGGGCTCTGCCTGTTAGAAAGCAAACAAACGACTGGAAGACACATAACAGTAGGAGGGCCAGAATGTTGGACTACGATCCAGCACACCAGCACTCCAATCCCCACTAAACCCTGAAGCTCACTGGGCAGTGGCGTAGCATGGGGGGTGCAGGGGGGGCCGGCCACACCGGGCGCAACATCTGGGGGTTAGGGTTAAGGTGCGCAAATCCACGGGTTAGGGGGCGCAAATTACTTGCCTTGCCCCGGGTGCTGACAACCCACGCTACGCCACTGTCACTGGGTGACCTTGGGCCAGTCTCTCTGCTTAATCTACCTCTCAGGGTTGTTGTGGGAGGGGAGAACATGCACACCACCTTGAACTCATTGGGTGGTAAAAGGTAGTAAACAGAATGCAATTAATACATTAAAAGGGGAGCAAAAGAGAACCCAGACTTGCATAAAATTTGCATGTGTCAATTTATACATACAAAGACAAATTTGCAAATCATTCATATAATTTAAATAGAAATACAGTACGGAAAACCAATAATTTTTTAAAATAAAAATTAATTAAAAAAAAACAAAAAACAGCATGTATGCTATTGTTTAATTTCTCTCTGTTTTCTGGCCTGTTAAAATACCTTTGCAACTGCCTCTTAAAATCCCGTGGGTAAATCTGAATAAAATAATCTAAAAACCCAGCAACATTTGTTCTTGCAGCTCTGCTCTGTAAACATCTCTTACTACCCTCAGATCACGTCACTAAAGAGGAAGCACCCTTTGACGGCACTTTTACATGGATAAATGACCTTTGCTTGGAAGATAAACCAAAGATTTATCCCATCAGCAGTGGACAGGTTCCATTCTCAAAACACCACTCTTCCAGGAAACAACATTTCTGGCCATGTCTACATTGTCTGTTGAGAGCCAGATGTGACTTGCTGTCAACAACAACAAAGAGAGGGAAACAAATCCTGCATGGAATGAAATGGGCTTCATGCAGTGACAAAGAGAATAAGAGAGAATTTCATTACCATCCTGTTCATAAAGTGCAGGATATCGTGTGTACATTTAATGCCAGCTTGTCTCTCTGCTGATTCCCATATTTCCCTTGTAAATGGTAAAGTCATTAGAAGCTTATTTAAAAGGACTTCAGTCCTGACCACAATTAGGCTGCTGAAATCCCACTGGAATTAATGGGATTTAAGTAGCGCTCTGCAGCATTTTCAGCCAAGGCAATGGATAAATTTCCTTTGTCACATTCATATTTATCATTATGCGAGGACATATCATACAGATAGTACTCAGCATTACAAAATAATCTGCAAAGAAACAAGAAGGCAGCTAAATCATGCAAACTATCCTGGTTAATGCACATAGGTAAAGGTAAAGGGACCCCTGACCGTTAGGTCCAGTTGTGACCGACTCTAGGGTTGCGGTGCTCATCTCGCTTTATTGGCCGAGGGAGCTGGCATACAGCTTCCGGGTCATGTGGCCAGCATGACTAAGCCACTTCTGGAGAACCAGAGCAGCGCACGGAAATGCCGTTTACCTTCCCGCCAGAGCGGTACCTATTTATCTACTTGCACTTTGACGTGCTTTTAAACTGCTAGGTTGGCAGGAGCGGGGACCGAGAAACGGGAGCTCACCCCGTCGCGGGGATTCGAACCGCTGACCTTCTGATCGGCAAGTCCTAGGCTCAGAGGTTTAACCCACAGCGCCACCCACGTCATATCACATATCAACATTAATAAACAACTGTTTATCAATAAATTACCAACAACCAGCCCAATTTAATTTCATACAGTGGTGATGAAATGGTGCTTCTTAGGGATGCTACTAGCCCAGAGATGGAAAGAAGAAAGAGTCCCTACCAGAGAGGAATGGCAAACTAAGTGGTTAGACTACGTTGAAATGGCAAAACTGACTGGAAAATTCAGAGACCAAGAAGACAAGAAATTCAAGAAAGAATGGGAAAAGTTTATAATTTATTTAGGAGACCACTGTAAGCAGATGAAAACATTAGCAGGATTTTAATCTCACTTGTAATGTAACAAATACTATGGACAATATGTCAAAACAAAATAAAAAAATCCCTTCCAGTAGCACCTTAAAGACCAACTAAGTTAGTTCTTGGTATGAGCTTTTGTGTGCATGCACACTTCTTCAGATACCAAGAACTCATACCAAGAACTAACTTAGTTGGTCTTTAAGGTGCTACTGGAAGAAATTTTTTTATTTTGTTTTGACTATGGCAGACCAACACGGCTACCTATCTGTATATGGACAATATGGATAGACATAGAAACAGTGTCTTGGTGAAAGTCGCTGAAATGTCTGGGGGAAATCTGGACATACCACAGTCCATGTCGAAAATCTATATTTTCGCTAATTCTCTTTAAAATACCTCAAAAAGCTGAACAACTTTGCAAAAAAAAAAAAAAAACACAAACCCCTCAACAACTTTCCCCCTTTAAAAATATGGCAACCCAATTATACACTGCAATCATATAGAGAAGCCCTCCTGACTACCCCCCCCCCCAATATTGTATTTTATGTTCAGTTCCTATGCAAACCAAGGCTTTTTAGCAGGGTGAAACACATCATTCATCCAGAGACAAATTACTAAAGGTAATATATAGTACATGTGAGTTTGAGAGCCCTCTGGTGGACATAAAAAATATTAGGACTTCTGTGGGGAAAAGGTAAACTTCACAGAAGGCTCTGAGGAGCATCTTTCTCCACCATCTCAGTTGCTGCTGCCTCTTTGGCACATTGGCACATGGTGCCTATAGTGTTTCAAAGGCATTTATTTTCATGTGGATGAATCAAATAGCACACAAATCTTTGTGTGGAGGAAGTTTATGCACTTGTGCTGAGATCTGCACAGAGTCCCTTCTCAATCCTGCTAAATGTGCAGCCGGCAGAGATATGAGTCTTTAACGTCAGTGGTCAGGAGCGCTTCAGCCCTGTTTTTGAGTTTCTGCCCTGTTTTTGAGTTTGTTTGAAACCTAAACAACTTACCGGTATCTCGTATTCCTTTGTAAGTTTTTCTTAAAACCGTTTTGTAGAAGCAATACTAGAGTTTTTACAACCGAGTCCTCAATTTCTTGTTACTACCACTTGATTCTCTTAAATAGGGCTATGTTTAAAACTTGTCATTGAGGTTTTCATACCTTTTTTGTAAACTCAGGGAAGCGTTTCAACCCTGCTCTTGAGTTTGCTGGAAATCATTTAAAATCATTTAAGGTTTATAATGTTCTCTTAAATAGGGCTATGTTTAAAACTTGTCATTGAGGCTCTTATACCGTTTTTGTAAACTCAAGGAAGCGTTTCAGCCCTGCTCTTGAGTTTGTTTGATATCACTTAAAATCATTTAAGGTTTATAATTTCTTTATTTCCTTCTGAGGAAACTGATTAGTTCAGTAAAACGAGTTTTGTAGCCGGCATCTCTTTAAGTCTTTGTTAATTCCAGGTTAATTTTTCCTTAATTTTTTTGATTTTTGTTATTTTATTTAATTTTATAGTCGTTTACTTCTCGTTTCAGGGATTTTCACGGCAATTCTTTTGTTTTGTGTAATTTCTTGGTTCCGTGACTGTCTTTTTTTCACTGGCAGAGATATGGGTGGCAGGTCCTGCCTGAGTAGCCCATGTTGCCTCATGCATCCTTTAGATATGGGCGGAGGTTTACCTGACCCCCCCCCCACACACTAAGGACACTGAGAAAGAAGCAAGCCATATATGGGGGTGGGAAGCCTCATTGGTCCAATAGGCCAGATCTTTACCTGCAATATCAAATGGTATCACATGTTTAAAATGAACAGCAATAAGGCTTTAAAAACAGTAGATACATTATCAAAATATAGATCAAATTGACAGATCTTAAAAGCAAATATATGTAATAAAACTACATGTCTGGGTAGGAAAGGTAAAGGGACCCCTGACCATTAGGTCCAGTCGCGGATGACTCTGGGGTTGCGGCACTCCTCTTGCTCTATAGGCCGAGGGAGCTGGCGGTTGTCTGCAGACAGCTTCCAGGTCATGTGGCCAGCATGACTAAGCCGCTTCTGGTGAACCAGAGCAGCACACGGAAATACTGTTTATCTTCCCGCTGGAGTGGTACCTATTTATCTACTTGCACTTGACAGGCTTTCAAACTGCTAGGTTGGCAGGAGCAGGGACCGAGCAACCAGAGCTCACCCCGTCAACAGATCTTAAAAGCAAATATATGTAATAAAACTATGTGTCTGGATAGGCTTGCCTACAAAAAAATAAACGATAAATGAAAAAGTTTTCTAGTAGGTGTCAAAAATACTAAGGTGCCTTTCTCATATCAATAGGCAGGGAGTTCCAGAGGTCAGATGCTTCCACAATAAAAGGTCAATTTCTCACAAATATGGAACTAACATTATCATCTACTCATTTATCACAGTAATATTATAGGTTATAAGAAGAAGTCTGTGGAAGTCCGTTCTTTCTCAAACCTTCTTTTGACTTAGCAGGAAGCAATTGCCTACCCAAAACATTCCACTAGGTTCAATAGTCGTCACCCAGTTTTACACAGCAACCTCAGGTATGATAGGAAATATCAGTAAAGCACTCCTGAGAACACAGGGTAAGCCTGTCTCTCATTCCCTCCCCAATTCATTGGTCATGTTGGTTCATTAAATGACACAAACTTTTCTTGCCTGGAAATGACTGAAACGTTTCTGAGGTCACATTGTGGGTGTTTCAGTTTCTAAATGAACATCTATAAAGAGAAAGAAGAAGAAAACCTCACTGTGTATATATACCAGATACTTTGATGTGGGAGAACACAAAGCAGCAACGATGGGTGTTTTCTTTGACTTGTGGTTCTTCAGTGCCATTTTTCTCTTCAGGATTCCAAGAGGTAAGTGTCCCATTATATGAGAGAGAGAGAGAGAGAGAGAGAGAGAGAGAGAGAGAGAGATTGCAATGTAATGCAATCAAGTGGTTAAGCAAAGCAATCTTGTTTTTGTTCAATCATTTATTCAATAGCTTAAAATATATTAGTTGGATTTCTTGCACACCCTTCATCATCAGGTCCCAGGGTGGGTTGCAAGAATTTAAAAATGCAATATTAAAACCATTTAAAGCAACTGGCAATTGATTTACAACATGTGTGCTCCTTTCAGTATTTACAAAGTAAGGGAACCTGCACACCAGTTTGGTCCACTTGAAGTTGAAAGATGAGCCTGATACTGTACCTTTTTGGCTGAGCTATATCACAGACCTCATCTGGCAGCATTTACTGCTGGGGAAATGCTATCCTTCCCTCTGAGAGCATTGCTGCTCTGTCAAATGCCTCATGTGTGATGGCTATGTAAATGGCTTCAGCTCCCACTGTATTGTGTCTCTGATCAGAAGGGTAAACAGAAGGGCAGCACCTTCCCAATCCCCAGCAGCTAGTATTTAGAATCACAGAACTGTAGAATTGTAGAGTTAGAAGGGACCACAGGGGTCATCTAGTCCAACCCCCACCCCCTGCAATGGAAGAATCTTTCCCCAGCAGGTGGGGCTTGAACCCATAACCCTGAGATTAAGAGCCTTCTACTCTACCAACTGATCTATCTCGGTCAGCTCGTATTACTGCCTCTGATCACACTATGATCATAAAGGCACAGTACAGTGAGTAGGTGGTCTGGCTTCGGGAGAGTCCAAAGGGCCAGATTTGGAGGGCTGAGCTTGACCCCCTGGGCCTGAGACTTGCCACCCCTGATCTAACAATTGGCACCACCCTCAGCTTCTGCTGAGCACAAAGCGAGCACCCAGTAATCTCTGCCTCTCTGTATGCACCTGTCTTCATCCTTTGCAGGAGGTCAGCACAAGGAATGATCCATCAAGCCCACCAGCCACTTACGGCAGCTCACCAAAGGCACACTAAGCCTCTTTTAATACTGCCTGGAATTGCAGAAACAGGAGGCAGGTTGTCAATCACCTGGTTGGGCCACCAGAATAACATGGCCAGGGAGCACTTTTCAGTTTGATGGGCCATCAGTTACACAGGCTTCCTGGAGTGAATTACATTCTTTTCCTTCATTACTCATTTTCCTCTATTATTTTTTCTTCTATTATTATTATTATGGCAGTGTATGCCACCCACTGTGATTATTAGCATGACTAACACCACCACCCCTTTCTCAGATCAATGTGCAGATATAATTGGAGGGAAAGAATCAAAACCACACTCAAGACCTTATATGGCCTTAATCAAGGGAAGGCAGATCTGTGGAGGAACGTTGATCAAACCCAACTGGGTGTTAACAGCAGCCCATTGTCTGTAAGTTTCAAGAAATGTTTCTGTTTCTGTTTTTGGTGGTGGTGGTTCACAAACTTAATACTGCCCATGTAGGGATGCTATCAGATTTGCAATTACCAGCTTAATATCAGAGCACAGCTATCCTTTGGGTGTTGCACATATCTCTAAATCTTGCAATACAGTTCTTGGCTCAAAAAAAAACTAGGAAAATGCATATAAAAATGAATATTGAAGGTTAAAATGTGTATAAAAATGCATATTTCAGAATAAAATACATTGGGGAGCAGATTGGGGTAGAGTACATTCAATTGTTTATTTTGTGCAAAGTAAGTTCAAAAAGGTAAAATTTTGTGTGGTTTTTAATAAAAATGCAGATTGATGCAGAAAGGGAATGGATTTGTAAATGAACATATGTGAAACTGACATACGCTAGTGAACTTTGGACATCCTTTAACTTATCCATATTCTTTATCTTCTTAGGGAGAAAAGTCCCACAGTTGTTCTTGGAGCTCATTCATTTGCTACACATGAGGATACCCAGCAGATATTTAGGGTTGCTAGACAAATTGCTCACCCATGCTATGATGAGACGACAAAAGAACATGACCTTATGCTTCTGCAGGTATATCTCCAAATGGCACATACTTCTAATATAGGTGCTAAGGGAAGCAACCATGTTGTGTCCAGTGTGGTGTAGTGGTTAAGAGCAGTAGACTCGTAATCTGGTGAACCGGGTTCGCGTCCCCGCTCCTCCACATGCAGCTGCTGGGTGACCTTGGGCTAGTCACACTTCTTTGAAGTCTCTCAACCCCACTCACCTCACAGAGTGTTTGTTGTGGGGGAGGAAGGGAAAAGGAGAATGTTAGCCGCTTTGAGACTCCTTCGGGTAGTGATAAAGCAGGATATCAAATCCAAACTCTTCTTCTACTCTTCTTCTTCTTTTCCCTGAGGAGTTTTGGGAGTTTGATGACAGTGACACCCACTGATAACATCATGATAGGTGGACTCCTCACAGCTGCTGCAAGAGGCGCACACTTGGCCAAGCATGATCGCTGAACTGAGCCAGGGTTGGACTAGACGTCCTTCCAGTTCTATGAAATTCTATGATAGTGATATGCCGGTTGCCTTGGCAATGGGGTAACACTGGAGGAGTGAAGTTAAAGACGTAAGGTAGAGAAAAGGAATCATAAAGATTGAGCACAACAGTGCCATTGTCTGGGTGATAGGAAATGCTCCCCCTCCCAACCATAAGCCTGGATGTTCAGAGAGATGGGGAGCGGGTAAGCTGTTAGGCCTGCTGAGATCTATTTACATGCCCAGGAGGCAGAATCTAGGGAGGTTTTCTGGCTAATCTGCCACACTGATTTTAATGGGAGTAGAGCATGACTAATTTCCTCAGATCCAATTAGCAGGGGGTGGCTGTAAGGGAAGATCTGGCAGCATCCAGAGGGGGTTATGGTAAAAAGGTAAAGGTACCCCTGCCCGTACGGGCCAGTCTTGCCAGACTCTGGGGTTGGTGCGCCCATCTCACTCAAGAGGCCAGGGGCCAGCACTGTCCGGAGACACTTCCGGGTCACGTGGCTAGCGCGACATCGCTGCTCTGGCGAGCCAGAGCCGCACACGGAAACGCCGTTTACCTTCCCGCTAGTAAGCGGTCCCTATTTATCTACTTGCACCCGGGGGTGTTTTCGAACTGCTAGGTTGGCAGGCGCTGGGACCAAACGATGGGAGCGCACCCCGCCGCAGGGATTCGAACCACCAACCTTTCGATCAGCAAGCCCTAGGCACTGAGGCTTTTACCCACAGCGCCACCTGCGTCCCATAAAGAACATTAATCCATTCTCCAATTGCACAAGAGAGTGAGGCATATACAAGGTGTTGTTGTTGGCATCTGTCTGTCACAAGAGACCCTGGAGTGCACCAGGTATAGTGACTTATTATTATAGTGGGAAACCTCTAAACCTCCAGATATTGCTGAACTATAACTCCCATCAGCCCTAGAAAGCCTGGCCAAAGGCAAGGAATGATAGAAGTTGTAGTTCAGCAACATCTGGAGGACCAAGTTGTCCACACCCAGATTAGCAAGCAGTTCATTGGAATTGGGGTTGGTCCATTTTCTTACTCAAAGTGATTTTGAGGAGGGCCCCATAAAATTAGCTGCTGACTAGAGAGTTAGTGGAATCAGTATTTTTAGGAGGACCCTGAAGATTTCCCCCCACTCTCCCTTACATTACCTGGTGTAAACTGAGCTACCGATAAAGGTAAAGGTAAAGGAACCCCTGACCATTAGGTCCAGTCGTGGCCGACTCTGGGGTTGCGGTGCTCATCTTGCTTTATTGGCCGAGGGAGCCAGCGTAGAGCTTCCGGGTCATGTGGCCAGCATGACTAAGCCACTTCTGGCGAACCAGAGCAGCACACGGAAACGCTGTTTACCTTCCCGCTGGAGCGGTACCTATTTATCTACTTGCACTTTGACGTGCTTTCGAACTGCTAGGTTGGCAGGAGCAGGGACAGAGCAACGGGAGCTCACCCCGTTGCGGGGATTTGAACCGCCGACCTTCTGATCGGCAAGTCCTAGGCTCTGTGGTTTAACCCACAGCGCCACCCGCGTCCCTTCAGAGCTACCTATATGATGCACTGAATTGCTGATAGCATCCTGAGTTTATCATGGGCTGCTTGGTTATTTCAAAAGTGAAGTCTGGTTGGTGTTCTTTGTTACTGCACAGAACATTGTGAAAACTTCTTCTTTTTTAAAGTGTATTTATAAATTCATTAAACTTTAACTTATTTAACCCACTGTTGCTCACAAAATACGGTTGTGTGGAATGTTTCAAATTGAAGATCAGCACATTTTTTAGCAGTTTTGTTAGTGAGGTAGGTTTGCCTGACTGACCCAGCAAAGAGTTTCATGGCTGAATGGAGCTTCAAACCTAGCTCTCCCTTGTCTTAATCTGACACACTAACCACTACACCACACTGCCTGCTAATAATAAGTGTTGGTTTTCCCTACACACACCCACACCCCACTCTCTCTTCCATCTCTTTTAAGCTTAATGGAACAGCAAAGATTAACAAAGATGTGAGAACCATTAAGCTTACCAAAAAGGGCGATGATCTCAAGGCAGGAACCAAGTGTCAAGTAGCTGGATGGGGAATTACTCAAAACAGACAGAAGAAGCCATCTGATACCCTGCGTGAAGTTGACGTCACCGTCATTGACAGAAAAAAATGCAATGATGGCTATGATCGTTCTGTTGTGACAATGTATATGGTGTGTGCTGGAGACAAGAAGGGAGGAAAGGATGCGTGTGTGGTAAGCTTCTTTATTTACCATTTCTGTCCTCAAATATGAACTCTCTTGTGACTGATACCTTGTTCAGTAGTGTGATACACATAAGGAGGAATTATTAGCTCTGTTTACAGTAGCTCTGTTTACTCAAGACTTTTAAATACAGTGTTTCCTTGGTGAAATTCCCCCAGCTGGGAATTAAATGACTGTCTCGCCAGAGTGGTGCATGCTCTGGTTATCTCCCGCTTGGACTACTGCAATGCACTCTACATGGGGCTACCTTTGAAGGTGACCCAGAAACTGCAATCAATCCAGAATGTGGCAGCTAGACTGGTGACTGGAAGCAGCCGCCGGTCCTGAGAGATCTGCATTGGCTCCCAGTACGTTTCCAAGCACAATTCAAAGTGCTGGTGCTGACCTTTAAAGCCTTAAACGGCCTTGGTCCTGTATACCTGAAGGAGCATCTCCACCCCCATCGTTCTGCCCGGACACTGAGATCCAGCGCCAAGGGCCTTCTGGCAGTTCCCTCATTGCGAGAAGTGAGGTTACAGGGAACCAGACAGAGGGCCTTCTCGGTAGTGGCACCCGCCCTGTGGAACACACTCCCTTCAGATGTGAAGGAAATAAGCAGCTATCCTATCTTTAAAAGACATCTGAAGGCAGCCCTGTTTAGGGAAGTTTTTAATATTTAATGCTGTATTGTTCTTAACATTTGATTGGGAGCCGCCCAGAGTGGCTGGGGAGACTCAGCCAGATGAGCGGGGTATATTATTATTATTATTATTATTATTATTATTATTATTATTAAAATAGCCCAATGAAGATTAGGGTGGAAACAGCAGTTTAGAGAGAAACAGCAATTATTTTGTAGTGCCTTTCCTGCCCTTAAAAACAACAGGCCTGGGCAAGGTCTGAGAAAAATGTTTCTGCAGAGTTTCAGCATAAACTAAAGAAAAGCCAATGCCTAATCAGACCTTGATTTTGTACAGCTATGATGGGCACCTGATTAGCTACCATCACACACAAATAAACACACAAGTCTGCTTAGTAGTTGGTAAGGTGTGGGAGGAGGAAGATGCAGGAGGTTGTCAGAGTTAGGGAGTGATTTATGTGCAGGAGGGTTGCTGAAAAAGAGCAGGGAGGAAGTGTGGACTTGGGGCAAAGGTGAAAATAGGGTTGCAAAGTCAGACTGTGGAATAAAAGAGAGAAGTGGTTTCAGAAATGGGGTTGGGGGGGTGAAAAGCAAGCTGGGGTGGAAAGGGGGTTAATATGGGGGAAGGTAGGGGACTTGGTGAACGGAGCAAGCAGGTTACAGACTCTGCTAACCCAGAAATAGTGCTTCAGGTTAAGAACTTTGCTTCAGAATAAGAACAGAAATTGTGCTCCGGCAGCGCAGCGGCAGCAGGAGGCCCCATTAGCTAAAGTGGTGCTTCAGGTTAAGAACAGTTTCAGGTTAAGAACAGACCTCCGGAACGAATTAAATACTTAACCCGAGGTACCACTGTATAGTGGGAGAACAGTTGAAGGACTGTCCTGTAGGGAAATCATGAATTGCAGGTGTTTAATTTGTCAAAACTCTCCTTTTACTATCATTTTGAGAGTATGAGCAAGGAAAGATATGAATCAGCAACAAGGAATAGTCTTGTCAAGGCTCTCTCTTCATTTTCCCACCAGGGTGACTCGGGTGGTCCTTTGATATGTAACAGGGAACAAAAAGCCATTGTATCCTTTGGTGGAAAATCAGCATGTGGTGATAAACGTCAACCTGGCGTCTATACTCTTCTCACAAAGAAGCATATCTCCTGGATACAAAAGACAATTGGAGGCAACCTGTAGATGGTTGGTTTGATTTTGTGATTCTCTCTCCAGATACTTGTTGATCTGCCTTTAATAAAATCAAATGTAAACAACAACAACAACAACAAAAACCTTGCTAGCTGCTTTACTTCATGGGTATGTCGTTCATGTCATTCATACACCAGGTAGTATCTCTGGTGGGGGACATGTTGTGCTGCTTTTGGATAGTTTGTCCACCTTTGGTCCCCCTCCCTGCACTCAACACTCACCTGCACCTCCTAGAAGCTCTCAGCATGCGACAGTGGCCAAACCCCAGGAACGGCTTCAACTGGCTGGCTAAACCAGGTGAGGGTAGCCGATGGGTCTCAAACCCTCGTTGAGCTATGACTTTCCCTGCATGCAAACACAGGCTCTGGCAGATTGAACGGACAAGACCTATAGTGGTCTAGAGGGAAGTGAGGGGCAGATGGGGCTTGTCCGCCTGGGCAGGTAGCCCATCTGGGAGAAGGAAAACTCTGGTCCTAAGCCTGCGCTGCCTTGCAGGATATTTTCAGGAAAAGAAAATGCTCAGGCGGAGGTTTTCAACCTTTTTGAGTCCACAGCTTCCTTGACCAGCTACATTCTCCCTGCAGCACCCCTGTGGGGCTCAGGAGCCCAGTTATGTCACCCCTTGCCTGCAGAGCTGGCAGCCCCTCACCCTTTTTCGAACACCCTCCCTTGTGGAGTGTTTCCTCTGTCTCCTCTCCTCTCCTCTCCCCTCTCCTTGGGAGTCCTCTGGGCAGCCGCTGCTGCCGCCCCCTGGTATCTGAGCTGCCCCCCCTGCCCCAAAGGGAGGTTCCTCCTCCCACTGCCCCACAGGGGTGTGGGAGTCTGTCCATTCCCAACAGCAAGGGCTGGCGGACTGGTGGCTGGGCTCCCTCGCCCGCTTGCTTGCTTACTCCGAGGCCACCTCAGCTCCTGGCAACCAGCGCCCCCTGGCCAGCCCCAGAGGCACCATTCGCCCAGGGAGCTTGTAGACAGGGCTGCTGCAACAAACAGCTATGCAAGCCTTTGGGAGGCAGAGATGTGAGAGAGTATCAAAGGAGGGAGGGAAGGAAAGAGGGACAGAGTCCAGTGTTGCCTGCGGCACTCCTGACCATCATTCAGGGCACCTCAGGGTACCCTGAGGGCATTGGTACACTGGTTGAAAACCAGTGGACTAGGGAGTAAGCTCTACACAAATCCAGCATCCCTAAGACTGTTGGATAGCACCTTATATGCCTCATTCTGGCAACTCCTGCAGCCAAGCTGGTCCCATTTGTATTGCTCTGGTTTCCTTTGGACCACATCAGCAAGGCCAAGAGGGCCCCTTGGAATTTGGGCAGCCCAGGACCTCCATACACACTGCCCAGACTTGCAACCTGGTCACTCCATTCTCTCGAGACAGATCAGATGCCAGCATGCCATTCATCCTTGCCCGTTATGTACTAGGACCATCTCTCAATTAAGAAAATTTGAAGGATATGAAATTCACATGCAGCAGAATGAGGTGGGGATGCAGCGGCAGAATTCTGAGGTACTCGACTGCAACGAATCATTTCAGGCGGCCCCAAGAGGAGTCGGAGGAAGAGCTGCCAGCCATTGAAGCCATGTGGCCACTGTGTTTGACTCAGCCCCCAGCTCCTCCCAACATTCTGACGTCACATGCACAACCTTGCCCCCTCCCATTGCCCTTGAAAGCTGGTGCCTCTGATACGATCAATACTCTACAAGCAGAGAAGCAGGGAGCAGATTTGACAAGAATCTTTCATAATGTGCTTGTGGGTTTACTTGCAGAGGAAGAGCATTCAGAAACAGCATTTTGAAATGACACAGCCCACTTTGCCTACCACCTCAGGGTGCACCCTTGCTGAGCTGCATGTGTGAACCAGGCCACAGACATCTAGCAGGGTTGTGGGCCAGGTGTCATACTTCACAGAGGGCCACCCTCCATTTGGAGGACTGTCGTCTCCATGTCTGGTTGAAAGTGCCATAAGATTGCAGAGCGGGTGAGGCCTGGAAATGGCATGCCCACAGTGAGCCCCATTTAAATTATAGTAATAATTTCTAAAGTTTCATCTATTCTATACATAAAAATCAGCATGTGGGCAAACTGTTGCCATATGTTGTTGTCTTTTGGGGGATGATACTTTTTTTTTGGCAAGGCATAGCTTGCCACCCTAGAGTTCTAGTGGAGGTCTAATTGTCTCACTGAGAGAGCAGAAGCTGCACTCTCAGTTCATTGCTCCATCCAACTGATGTCTGGCCTTATGTTCTGGCCGATCCTGCCACATATGAGACACAATCTGTATAATGATCTTTGGCAGGCAAGCAGCCTGATAAGCAACGAAGGCTCTCCGTCAGTTTTATACAAGTTTATTTAAAAGAAAGACACATGCAGAGCATGGCGTTCTGCCTGCTCTCATTAATCTTAGTTGCTCAGTCTGACTCATCTTTCCTCCCCCAACAGGAAGAACGCCAAAATCCCACCTTTCGTCTCCTTCCCTTCTATTGCTCTCGGAGTTTCTCTAATCTCCTTGTTTTAGGACTGCAGGGCTGAGCTACCTCTTCCTCAGAAGACTCAGCCTCTGACACTGTCTTATCTTCTGGTTGCCTAGCAACGCCTTGGCTGACTTCCAACTCTCCCCCCCCCCCTTGAGAGCTAACCGCTTCTTCCCTGGAGAGGAGGGGCCCTGGACTGCTCTCTCTAAAATCAAACAGACAGTTCTCATCTACAGAGTCAACCTCTTCCTCACTCAGCTCAATTTCCGAGGCTGACTCTCCCGGTGTGCTCTGGGGGGCCAAATTCCTGACAATCTGCATTTTAATGACCATTTAAAAGAACCTTTCTCAACCTGTAGGTCCCCAGATGTTGGACTACAACTCCCATCACCCCTAACTAGCAAGGCCAGAGCTCAGGGATGATGGGAGCTGTAGTCCAACAACATCTGGGGACCCACAGGTTGAGAACCACTGATTTAAAGGTTTTTATATAGCAGTGACAGCAACTTTCATGCACGTAACAGAAACTGAATCCGGAACTTCTTGTTTCTTTGTAATTTATGAATTCAACATTGAAGGGTGTGGTTTTTTTACACCTGCTTTAAATTAAAACCACAGGGGACTCTGAGGATAACCAACTTCTCTATGCTATGCTATGCTCTGGCCATGGCTGAGACCACATCACAGAGCATTAAAAAGCCCTATAACATGGAACAAAAGCAGGTTATCTCTGAACTGTGGGAAGAGGTGGTAGTGAGTCCATTCAGGGGCATACAGTTGGAGTGCCAGAGGGGCCATTGCCCTGGGCGCAGATTCTTGAGGGGGCGCAAAATAGGCACCCACAGCACAATGATGCCTGGTGCTCCTCTCCTGGTGTCAGAGGAAACAGTACTCGCAAAGAGCACACTGAGCCATGCCATTCTGGAGTTACCGGTGGGGGGGGCACCTGGTTTGCAACTGCCAAGTGTTGCTTCAGCTGGCTGGGCTCCCCTCTGTACAGGTGGACAGAGAAAAGCTTTGGCAGTGTCCCCCAGTCTTTCTTGCATAATTATCTGTTCTTGATACCCAACTAAGGCCAATCCACAGACCCAATTTATTATCCCAAAACTGTTTCGGACCACCTCACAAGGAGGTGTAAGCATTTATACTATTTCCTACAATATTCTAGAATACACCTGTCCCATTTTACAGCTGGAGGTCGCTGAGACAGATTGATTTTGGGTAGTTATCTGTCAGAGCATGCTTGTCAGAGAATGATGCACTATTATCTCATCATACATCAGTCACTGGAGGAACTGAATGGTGATGTCATAATCATGCCAGCTAATGGTAGGTGTTTTCTTCAGTCTGGCCAGAATTGTAGTTTGCAGCCAACTTTAAAGTACTTTTTCCTGAAAACTGCAACAGCTATAGCAATGATTATTTTCTCTCTCTCTCTCTTTGTACCTCTTAGCTGAATAACTGTTGATATACATACTGAGATCCCCAGACTCTCTCTGATGCCTATAAATAACAGCTCTCTAGAAAGCCCAGAGGCTTCATTGTGGGTGTTTCAAATTTCCGAGCTTATAAAAGGATGCCCTTGAGACGACGAAATGAAATCTCACTTCCTTCCTATGCTCAATACATATTAGACATCTCATTGTGGGGGGCCGCAGACAATGGGGCGTGTTTTTGTTTTGTGCTTTTCCATGACCATTTTCCTCCTCAAAATTCAGAAAGGTAAGTCAATGTTGCTATATCTGCTGTATATGTCTCCTGCACACCCCACTTCTTCTCCTCCTATATATGTAGAGCATGGTGTATATAGAACAACCACATGGCCAAAAAGTAATTTGGTGCAAGTTTTTCCCTGCTAGCCTAATTGCCTTGGTGGTCGGCAGGACAGAGGAGAGGCTGTGGGCCAGGGCAGGGTGTATTAAAACATTCTTAGAGCTATGTGGAATTCTGAACTAAACTAGCCACCATGCCAAAGAAACAGAATATGTTAAGTACATCTAAAGATGGACCCATCTGTCAATTTCAGCTTCACTCAGGCTGCAGGCACACCATACAAATTTAAAGCACATTCCCCTCCTCACAGACTCCTGGGAACTGGAGGGTGAGAGTTATGCCCACACACCCATAACTCATGAACTGGCCTGCAGCACATTGCATTTATTTATTTATTTATTTATTTACTTACTTACTTACTTACTTACAGTGGTACCTCGGGTTACATACACTTCAGGTTACATATGCTTCAGGTTACACACTCCACTAACCCAGAAATAGTACCTCAGGTTAAGAACTTTGCTTCAGGATGAGAACAGAAATCGTGCTCTGGCAGCGCGGCAGCAGCAGGAGGCCCCATTAGCTAAAGTGGTGGTTCAGGTTAAGAACAGTTTCAGGTTAAGTATGGACCTCTGGAACGAATTAAGTACTTAATCCGAGGTACCACTGTACTTACTTATTTCATAAAATATATATAACACTTGATTGTAAGAGGGGAAAACCTCAAAGCAGTTTACAAATCCGACCTGATCAAATGACTTATGTCCTACAGGTCAACCTCAAGATATAGTTGAATGGATAGAAGAAGGTCAGCCTTTAGGATCATATATGGTTGCACTCATCAAAGGAAACAGTGTGTCATGTGGAGGAACTTTGATCAAAGAGAACTGGGTGTTAACAGCAGCCCATTGTTTTCCGTAAGTCTGGAGAAATACTGATGCTTTGTAGAAACCTCTTCCTGGCATCAATTCTCAAGGACCTTTTCAAGTCAGGTAGCAATATTTGCTTCATTACATCCATTGCTTACAGCAGCAGCTTGTAAATTCAAGAAGGGTAAGAGAACAAGGATATCCAACTGTGGGTTTGAAATGTGGATAACAACTGCTTAGAACATGGGTAGGCAATCTAAGGCCCGGGGCTGGATCTGGCCCAATCGCCTTCTAAATCCGGCCTGAAAACGGTCCTGGAATCAGCATGTTTTTACATGAGTAGAATGTGTGCTTTTATTTAAAATGCATCTCTGGGTTATTTGTGGGGCATAGGAATTCATTCTTCTTCTTTTTCCAAAATATAGTCTAGCCCCCCACAAGGCCTGAGGGACGGTGGACAGGCCCCATGCTGCAATCGTTTGCTAACCCCTGGCTTAGAACATATCTTTGCAGTATTAAAAGGTGAACATTCCTTCTAAAAATGAATCAATACTGCTCACCCGTCTGAAGCAGCAAAATATATACATATGTGGATAAAGAAGAGTATGCAAACACTCAGAATGGTGAAAATCAAATATCAGTGTGGTGAATTTATCAGTGGCTCGCTTTTTCAGGGATGAAGAAACATACATGATTTTGGGAGCTTATTCACGAACTAAAATGGAGCACGGAAAACACAAGGCTAACATTACCAAAACATTTTCTTACCCAGGATTTAATCCGAAGACATTTGAAAATGACATTATGCTTTTGCAGGTAAGTCGATGTTATGTAAGTGCTATCGCCGTTTTAAACTGGATGTGTGTGTGTTTATATATGCAATTGTTTTATGTGTTCATTTAACGAAATTTACAAGCAGCTTGATTGTAATAAAACCTCAAAAGCATTTTACAGTTATTTTAACTTCTTTATATGTAGCTGATATACATATATATATATACATATATATATATATATATATTCTTCTTTGGCGATCACTCATAGCTGAGTAAGATTGTCTTCCATAAACATGGTATATACGGTATATACGGGGTGTGTGTGTGTGTATATATATATATATATATATATATATAGTTTCAGGATGCCTCATGGAGAGCGATTCATAAAGGAAATATTATTATTATTATTTATTAATTAATATTATGCTAGAAGGAAGCCTAAGGTAGATTGCATGAAAATCTGTGGCCTCTTCTTGTCTATAGATCCCAACTATAGATCCTTTTTATGATTCCTTCAGTTTCAGTCAGGAAAAGGCCACCCTCCACCTGTAAAAACCATTCCACTTACCCACTCATATGATGACATCAAGGGTGGAACCCAGTGTGTCGTAATTGGGTGGGGAACAATTAATAGAAGAAGCGGATTTGATACGCTGCATGGAGCCAACCTCACCATCATTAGCAGAAAGGTCTGCAATGACAAGCACCACTATAATTCTCACCCTCCTCTGACAATGAATATGCTGTGTGCTGGTGAAAAGAAAGGCGGCGGGGACAAGTGTATGGTAAGAGAGTCTTTGTTTCTTTCAACTAATTCTGCACTCATGCACTCATACAGCTGCTTGCCCCCCCATGAAGAAATTTTTGCCTTTCAACTGATCGACCAAGGAATCAGTTAAATTATTATTTTTTTACCAAATGTTCAATAATAAAAAAATAATAAACCTGAGGCATTGAATGAAGTACAGCCACTTGATTCATTTTTAGAAGGAATGTTCACCTTTAACACTTCTTTTAAATAAATAAATAAATAAATAAATAAATACTCTACTATAGTAAGATACCAGAAGTCGCTTAAGACAGAATGAAACAGCCTTAACGTGCAATTAAAACCAATTAATCACCACTTAGAAACTTCTGTAATCAATCAGTCTGTAAATCAGTTTAAGTAAAATGAAATGAAATGGCCCTCACTTATTAAGAATTGAGCCTCTGCCTGTTTATGAAGTAAAACTTTAGCTGCTTAAAGTTTTGAATACACTGAAGAAGGTGTTAAGTTGTGGGTTGACATAGCAGACGACACAGCGATTTCTCCAAGTAGCTCTTTATTTTGTAAGTTGGAATAGAACTGACTGCAAACAGCTCAGCCGGCCTGCTTTTATAGGCAGCCGGCTGTCAACATTGTAGCAACAACAGCTCAGCGTTTCCCGCCTAAAATAACTGACGTGGACCTGAGTGAAAACTATCTACAGACCTGAGTGAAAACTATATACAGTATCCCCCTGCTGGCCCAGGGTGAAACTTTCCTACATAACACCCCTCCCCACCAAGATAAGGCGTTAGTTACAATCGTAATGGTTTCCTTATATACAGCACTACGCGTAATGGTTCAATTAGGCACAAAAGCATATCGGTTACATTTCCCATACTTAGACCAACAGTGATACATGTCCAACAACATAGTCCTTTAAATAAGTTGGGCGCTTGGAAACTCTGCCAGACCGCCGGGGACTGGTAGCCAAGTCCAGAGGGCCACACAGTTCTTGCTGAGGCTGTGGTGCGACCCTAGGTGGCGTTGGAACCAACTCCCCTGGATCCGCTGCTGTGGGTGGAGCCTCCGCAAGTGGAGTGTTCTGAGTCTGTGGTAAGTCTGGCAGACCCTCTGAAGCGGCTTGGTTCGGCTCCACGCTGGCAGATTGCAAGGGAGGTGTAGGTGGGGCCTCGCCATCTGTACGTGTCTCTTCTTGAGCCGCAAGCGCAGTTGGGGGCACCACGGTAGTGTCCAAGTCCCCAACCCTGCGCCTAAGCTGGTCTATGTGCCGTCGCCACAAGCGTCCGTCTTCGAGTGCCACCTGGTACGAGCGAGGTCCAGTGACTCCCACTACTGACCCAAGGAATGTCCCCCACATAGTTCCGGGCAAAGACCTGGTTTCCTGGGACAAATGACCGTGGCGCGTTGGCACAGCCTGGGGGTTCAGCCACGGCAAAGTCCGGGTGCAGCCGGTCGAGCGGTGACCTGAGGCAGCGGCCCATAAGCAGTTCAGCAGGACTCCGCCCTGTGGCCGCATGAGGGGTGATGTGTTGCACGACAAGTATTCGGCGACCCGCTCATGCCAGTCTCCCCGGTCCAGGCGCGCCAGTGCCTCTTTTGCCGAGCGCACCATTCTTTCCGCTTGCCCGTTGCTGGATGGATGAAAGGGTGCCGTTAGGGCATGGCGGATGCCCAGTCCCAAAAGATACCGCTCAAACGTGCCTGACGTGAACTGCGGTCCGTTGTCAGAGACAAGGACATCAGGACACCCATGCGTTGCAAACAGGCCTCGCAGCACTCGGATGACGGCTTCGGTAGTGGTGGAGGGCATCAGGGCGACCTCCAGCCATTTGGAATAGGCGTCCACCACTACCATAAAGGTCCGGCCGTGAAAGGGGCCAGCCAGATCGATGTGCACCCTCGACCAGGGTGTCTTTGGCGTCTCCCAGGTTTGTCCCTTAGCTGCCGGTGGTGCAGGCCTCGACTCTTGGCACGCTTGACAGGCGGACACCCAGGCAGTGATGGCATCGTCCATATTAGGCCACCAGACGTAACACCGAGCCAACGCCTTCATTTTGACAATTCCCGGGTGGCCAACGTGCAGAGCCTCCAGGACGCGCTGACGGAGTCCCTGGGGAATCACGACGCGGTCTCCCCACAGCAGACAGCCGCGATGAGCTGAGAGTTCATGTTGTCTGGTTGCGAAGGGCTGGAACTCCGATGCAAAAGGCCCTTGTGGCCACCCCCTCCACACCCAGTTGAGCACCCGGCTGATGGTGCGATCCTGGGCAGACGCGGAGGCCACAGTGGCAGCCGATACAGGCGCTGCCGGAAGATCCTCAGTCAGAAGGAGCGATGAAGCTGGAGCCGGGTCTTCCACAAATGCTGGAAGAGGGCAACGGCTGAGGGCGTCGGCATGGCCCATTGATTTCCCGGGGCGATGGATGAGCCGGTAGTGGTAGGCAGCCAGGAAAACAGTCCATCGCAGCATGCGTGGCGAGAGGACCGGTGGAGTTGGACGATCACCGGCGAGGAGGCCCAGGAGTGGCTTGTGGTCAGTGATGAGGTCAAAAGTCCTGCCATAGAGGGATTCATGGAACCTCTTCACTCCAGCCACAAGTGCCATTGCCTCCTTGTCGAGCTGGCTGTAATTCCACTCCGTCGGAGATAGCGTCCTGGAAAAGTAGGCGAGCGGTGCTTCTCTTCCGTCTGGAAAACGGTGACTAAGGACAGCACCGATGCCAAAAGGTGAGGCGTCGCAGGCAAGGACCAGCGGCCTGGATTCACTGTACTGTACCAGCACACTGTCTGATGAAAGGAGAGCCTTGACCGCGTTGAAGGCCGCCGTCTCCCGATGACCCCAGGCCCAAGGCGTCTTTGTGCTAAGGAGTCGGTGAAGAGGCTCAGCCACTGTGGCTTTGTGGGGCAGGAACATGTTATAAAAGTTCAGCAGCCCCAGGAACGCCTGCAACTCCGTCTTGTTCTTTGGGGTGGGGGCCTGCTGGATAGCGCGGATCTTGGATGTGGTCGGGTGAAGGCCGGAGGCATCGATAAGATAGCCCAGGAACTCTACCTGTGGAACGGCGATCTGGCACTTTTCCCTCTTTACCTTGAGCCCAGCCTCTTGGAACCTGGTCAGCACGGCACGGAGGCGCTCGAACAGCTGCTGGTGTGAGTCTGCAGACACCAAGACGTCATCAAAATATGGTACCACGCCCGGAAGCCCTTGCAGGAGACGCTCCATAAGGCTTTGGAAGATGCCAGGAGCCACACTCACCCCGAACTGCAACCGGCGGCAACGGAATGCCCCCCGGTGGGTGACGATCGTCTGGGCTTCAGCAGTGGCATCATCGACGGGCAGTTGTTGATAGGCTTGGGCAAGGTCCAGCTTAGCGAAGACCTTACCCCCACCCAGGGAATGCAGCAGGTGTTGGACAACAGGAACCGGATAAGCGTGCTGCTGAAGTGCCTTGTTGATCGTGCACTTGTAGTCAGTGCAGATTCTCACTGACCCATCTGGCTTGACAGGCGTGACGATGGGGGTTTCCCACTTGGCGTGGTCAACCGGCTCCAAAACTCCTTGGGCGATCAGTTTGTCCAGTTGTTCGTCCACCTTAGCCTTGAGAGCAAAGGGAACCCGGCGTGGCTTTAGCTTGATGGGGGCGACTTGTGGATCAAGGCTAAAGGAGATGGGTGTACCTGTATATTGCCCCAAGGTGCCCTCGAAAACCTCGGCAAAGTCTTTGACCAGACCCTCAGTCTCTGCGTTACAGATGCAGTTGATGCCGGTGACTTCCAGGCCGAGGGCATCAAACCAGTCTAGCCCTAGGAGGCTTGGCCGCTGACCTTCGACCACCACCAACCGGAGCAGGCCCGAAAAATCCTTGAAGGCAATCCGGAACCGGCCAACGCCTACCACGGGAATGTCGTTTCCCTGGTAGTCTCTCAGGTGTACGTGGTGAGAGTCGAGTTGCCTTTTGGACACTCTGGGTACCAGTCTTTTGATGGTGCTCCATGACACGATGGACAGGGCAGACCCGGTGTCGATCTCCATGTCACATGGAGCTCCTTCAATGAGCACCGTGACGTTCAGCTTGCGTCGCGTAGGCGAGTCGGTTTGGCCAATCGTGGTTCCAGACGGGCAGCGGCAGTTGGTGAGAGCGAAACAACTTTCCTTGGCAGACTGGAGTGAAGACTTGGACTTGCGAGTCGATGAAGGGGGGGTGTCAGACGGAGCCGATCGGCAGACCTTAGCGATGTGGCCCCTTCTGGAACACTTCCTACAGATGGCGTCTCTGAATCGACACTTGGCACGGGAATGGTTGCCTCCGCAGCCGGCACATTCCGGTTGGCCCTTGGACTTCTGTTGGAACTTCCTGCGCTCCCGCTTTGTCTGGTGCACATCATCGTCTTCACTGGAGGATCCCTCATCACTGCTGGCCTCTTCGTGATGCACTGGAACTGGCTTCCTAGTAAGACGCGGGCTGCTGGACTTGCGGATCTCCTGGGCGGAGCCAGTGTGGTGTAGTGGTTAAGAGCGATAGACCCGTAATCTGGGGAACCGGGTTCGTGTCTCCGCTCCTCCACATGCAGCTGCTGGGTGACCTTGGGCCAGTCACCCTTCTTTGAAGTCTCTCAGCCCCACTCACCTCACAGAGTGTTTGTTGTGGGGGAGGAAGGGAAAGGAGAATGTTAGCCGCTTTGAGACTCCTTCGGGTAGTGATAAAGCGGGATATCAAATCCAAACAGCCTCCTCAATGGCTTTCTGTAGCGTGAGGTCTGGCTTGGCGAGGAGACGCCGTTGCAGATGGATGTCCCGGACCCCGCAGACGATTCAATCCATCAGGGCATCGTCTAAGTCTCGGAACTCACAGTGCATTGCAGCCTGTCGCAGGGCGGTGGTGTAGTTGTTGATTGACTCCCCCTCTGCCTGGTTCCGGTGGTAGAACGCATGGCGGGCAGCAATCTTGGACGGCTTTGGTGCGTAGTGGTTGCGGAGCTTCTCTTGGATCGTGTCCCATGGTGTTGCCTGGACTGCTTCAGGCACAACCAATGCTCGGGCCATCTCAAACACCTCAGGCCCACAGAGGCTGAGGAATAGGCCCCACTTCCGATCCTTTGATACTGCTGTCAGCTCGTTGGCTTGGAGGTAGCAGTCGAACCGAGCGAGGTAGGAGTCCCATGATTCAGAGGCTGGCGCAAACGGCGGTAGAGGCACAAGTGAAGCCATGATTCCGATGCCGGCATGAAGGGCGATGGATGGAACACAGTGCTCTTAGCCAGAACAGTCAGCTCTGAATTGGTTCTGTCCAGTGATTTCGCTCAGTGATTTCGCTCTGTGACTCAGCTCAGTGATTCAGCTCAGTTCAGAGGCTGGCCGCATCTGGCTGTGCTCTGATGTCCATCGATCCCACCTTCGTCGCCAGTGTTAAGTTGTGGGTTGACATAGCAGACGACACAGCGATTTCTCCAAGTAGCTCTTTATTTTGTAAGCTGGAATAGAACTGACTGCAAACAGCTCAGCCGGCCTGCTTTTATAGGCAGCCGACTGTCAACATTGTAGCAACAACAGCCCAGCGTTTCCCACCTAAAATAACTGACGTGGACCTGAGTGAAAACTATCTACAGACCTGAGTGAAAACTATATACAGTATCCCCCTGCTGGCCCAGGGTGAAACTTCCCTACATAACAGAAGGCATGCAGCTTTTGATGAAGATTTCAGTTCATAATCTTAACAATGCTTAGTGTTTTATCCAGTATGACTTGGGGAATCAAGCTATAGCTGTGTAGTTTTGTTTATTTTATCCCGATTTGCTAGGCAAAATCCTTCCTTGGTTGAAGTCATTATTAAAATGTAGCGTGTTAACTTAGGGACTGAGGACCAATCTGGATTAATGCTGCTTGATGTTATTATTGTATTAGCATCATCAGCATCATCAACAACAACAATAATAATAATAATTAGTCTGGTGTCAGTAGCAGGTAAACACTCTGGGACTCATAGGGTGTGCCATCTGCCTTTGCCTGCCATAGACTGTATTGTGCTGCATTGCAGTCACTGTTTTAATTAAAATATTTTGTTAAAATGACTAATTGCAGAACTGAATTTGTTGTTGGAATATTATGACCATAGGGAGGTATATAGATCAGCTTCTGCTTAATGGTAACATCCAATCTCTTCTTTCATTTCTTTTCCTCAGGGTGACTCTGGTAGTCCTTTAATATGCCATGGGGAACAAACTGGAATCCTCTCATTTGTTAGAAAATGTGAAAGTCACCGATACCCTGGCATCTATGCTCGACTCACAGCCAACCACCTCTCCTGGATAGACACAGTCATGAACAATGGCACTAGCTGATCACATGATTTTATGATACTCATTTTTTATACATATTGATGAAGCTTTTCTTTGTTTGCTGGTGATTCAGTTTATGCTCATCTTACTCATCTCTGTAGCTGAATTATAACACCCATTTAGCAGATGGGAAGCAGATACCTCAGCACCCAAAGCCAACTGTGGGATCTAAATGCTGATCTGTGATCTGAACTCTAGTTCCAATCTAAAATCTAGTTCCAATCTTCAGTCTACTGTCCGTATAATTAGGGGTTTTTCTTGCCTCTGGCCCAGAGAATTTCACCATCCACATACAACCTATTACCTTGAGCTTGGAGTCAAATTAGCAGCCTAAATGATAAGCCTGATTGCAACAACAACAACAAGCATTCAGCCGCAGTCATGGGAAGCAAACTTGGGGCCTGATTTGAATGAATGGGAGTTGTGCCTTTGATGTCATCCACGTGTTCAAGCTCATTGTTTGCAGAATCAAAAGGAGGGTTTGCTTATCCTCCTTCACCCACTGCACTCCTAACCTGACTACTGTAAACATATGAAATTCATAAGGGGCAAATCAGAGAAGCAAACGTTGGTACATAACTGTGGTAAGTTTCTTCTCTGTAAGGAAGAAGGGGGTCCTGGGTGTGTTGTTACCACCCTAGCACTTCAGAGAGTCACAATTTAAGTGACTTCTTGTATTAGAGTGGTATGCCTCTAGGTGATCCATATTTATATCCCTAGTGGCGCTGTGGGTTAAAGACTTTTGAAATTCCCATCCTCTAGATCAAGACCACCCCCAGAAACATTATGCATACATCACAGAAGGGGTGTAACCTAAGACCACCCCTCAGATACATCCCACCTACATCACAGAAATTTAAATGTTGTTTTTCTCCTGTCACAGTTTATCTCCTGTCTGGCAAGTTACTTGATTGGATTGCCTGGGGAGCCTGGCCATTCTTTTGTAGTGGTAAAATGCTTATTTCCTGGGCCAGGTTACAGGCTCACACCCTATTCATATCTTAAATGTGTCCTTAAGACAGGATTTCTGAGGAAAGAGACAATGGGGAGACTTTTCCAGTTTGACCTTGCAGAGAAAACATTTGCTCAGTTTAGGAATCAAAATGGTTCCAGGTTGGCCTTCCTGTGCTGATCTATGTATGTGCGGTTATGAACATTACCATATATCTAAGACCATAAAATTCCTATCACAAAGAAACTCAACCAAATTGGGGGGAAATAACAGATCACTGTTTTCATTTCACATAGATCTGTAGATAACAAGTTTCCACTGCATTTGAGCTCACCAGAAACTAAACTAGAAAACGAAACTAACATTGAGAGTCACTGTGTGAGTTAAAAGTATGTGGACTCAAATAAACACAAATGGAAAAATCAAAGTCTTTATTAGCAGCAAATACCATGATTAAGGCAACACTTTCCCCAGGCACCCTAATATTGGGAATTGCCACTGCACTATAAATGCCCAGTTCACATGATACGCTTCTTGAGGCTAATGTGAAACTCATGTAGTGGCATGAAGGGAATTTTATATGAGAACTTAACTTTCAACTTAAACACATATTCCTCACTGGTATGCTTTGTCAGGAATCCCTCAGCCACAGCCTTGCTTTGTCTTGAAAGGCAGGCTCACCAGAAGCCGTTTGATTCTCCCTTGGACGCAGCCTTCCTGGAACCCTTAAAACAGGCAGCAGGAAGAGACTACTGGCTTCCTGTCTGCTCCCAGATCCAGCCAAATCTCCTTGGTAGCTCCGTCAGTAGAGCATGAGACACTTAATCTCAGAGTTGTGGGTTCGAGCCCCATGTTGAAATGGAGTCTCCAGGCTGACTAGAATCGTGAACAGAAGCACTCCACACTGCAACATTTTGTTGCAGATGACATATTCCCTTGAGAAAAACAGTACAGATTTGCTTAATGCTTGTAAATTCTGTATTATATTCTGAGAAGAAAGTGGAGAAAAAGGCAGCCCTTGGTTTTTAAGTCCCATTTGATTTCTGTTGAAGTTACTTTTGAGTAAAATATATGTTGAACTGCAGCCCAACAGTCCTTCTCTACATGCAAGCACCACAATCCTGTAACTGAAGTATTGCAAGCATAGCTGAGGGCTACCAAAAGCTTTTCAGCCACGGATTCTAGTCTTTTAACCAGCACCATAACTTGTAACACAGGACAATCTTTGCTGATTCGTTTTTTAAAAAGTGAGTTGGTATTTGTCGGGTCATCTCCTAAAGACTGGGCGACTCACCTCTTTAAAACACTGCAACAGCAAGGGAGGATATAATCCTGTGCCTCTCACACCGTTGTTTCAGTAGTCCCTTCATCCCATCTCCTCTCCCAGAAGTGGTGCCAGGACTTTAGGGCCCCACTCTGCAGACGGACCACAAGGGCTCACAATAATGAACATTACCATCTAACTACGGGGCCCTATCAGACCACATCTTGGCATCTGGAGATGGCAGGATAAAACCAGAGCCTAAAATTATTTAACTGCCCTACTGACTCCAACTACAATGGGGGCAAAGCTACAGCGCTGCTGGCAACAGCAGACAGAAGGGGGTGGCAAGAGGAGGGTCAGTAAGGGCAGAAGGCTGGGTGGTTGCATCGTCTCTCAGTGCCTCGGAGCTTATGAAGGGACAGGCACTGCTTTCGGAAGAAGACCCAGCAAGAACAGTGCTCAGGCAGTTTGGTGTGTATGAGAGTAGAGGCGGTGAACCTCAGTCCCGGGGGCCAAATACCAGGGCCAGCCACCCAGGTGAAGTGAAAGCGGCAGCTGATCCTAATGTAGATTTTTATTCAAGGCCAGCCCACCCATAAGATCAAGCGAGTCAACCGCCTCAGGTGTCAAAATCCACAGGGGCAGCTGTTCCCAAGGTAGATCTTTCTTCCTCTCTTACTCCTGATGTAGATCTTTCCTCATCCTTTCTTCCTCAGCAGTGAAGGAGGCACCATTTTGGGGTCTGCCTCAGGTGCCAAAATGTCTAAGGCCAGCCGTGCATCCAACCCTCTACATCTGGGCTCTTAGGACCCTCCCTAGGCCGTGTCTGTTATGTACTGAAGTTCTCACCCTGGGCCAGCAGGGGATACTGTAGATAGTTTTCACTCAGGTCCACATATGCAAATAAGGGATTGAAAGTGACATTCAGTGATTGGATAGTTACAGAAAGTGGTTACTGTTGCGTTGTAGTGGCGCTCTGTTTAAGCAGGCTGGCTGAACCCTTCAGTTCAGTTCTGTTCTGGCCTGTGAATAAACAAGAGCTGTTTGAAGAATCGCTGTGTCATCTGATATGTTCATCCACAACTTAACAGTGTCCCCTCTCCTCAGCCACACTTTTCACTGGCCCCACTCTTTGTCCTCCTCAACTCTTTTTGCCTCACTGGCTGTGTCCATGAACTCAGATAAGGCCTTCTTGGTTGGAGAGACAACGCAGGTGGGTGTGCAGTGACCTCTGACTTCCATATAGCTGGAATGTAGCCTACAGTAAGAGCCACATCTATTGTTACAAATGCTTTTGCATCTGGTCCCAGGTGACTCCCGGCAGTTGCCCAGAGCAGGACACAGCCCCAAGCCTGAGAAAGGCTCCCCACCCACTTTCTGTGGTGATTTCCAGCTCATACGCAAATCACAGTTCCACCCACATTTCTCATGGCACTTGGCTTTCAGTAGCTTTGTGGTTCATCTTGAATACAGACCCTTCAGAAACCCACCCAGCCCACCTTTGGCAAATGACAGTTTAGCTTGTTCCAGCTGTGACAGTGCACACGAGTGCAAAGGACTTGCTTCCTGGCACAGGTTAACTGGAGAAGTACTTCTAATTGTGTTTTAAGGATGTTTGTGACAAGTTGCAGGAAACTGTCAGGGGATGAAGATGCAGGTTTTCAGGAACCTGGTCTTTAAATGTCACCTTGAGACATGTGGAAGGTTGTTGTTGTTGTTGTTAGACTAGTAATAATATTAATCAGGATGTGCCAAACTGGTTGAGTTCTATTTGTTTGGTTACACCAAAACAATGTTAGGCTTTAAACACCTGTTTTGTTCACTGTCAGCTGTAGTGGCATTGTTGAACAGTTTCCCCATGTTACCAAACTCAGCTTACAGAGACCGAAAGCAGAGATCTGTCCTTTTTTGTGCATTGTTTGATCCATAAATTGTTATTTATTTTCCTGCAATTTAGCAAATTCAATTCAGTTTCAATGCAACATTCCCTTAAAATTTTGACTTCCCATCCTTCCATGACATTTCTGTTCAAATCCTTTATCTACCGCCTTAAATGTAATACTTATTTCTATAACATATATCCTACATTACACTCCTTTATCATTCTCATTCCTTTGCTTATATTTGCAGTCCTGCCTGCGATTTCATTTGACTATAGCATTTTCTCAGAGTCTGAAAAGGATCTCCACTCTTCCAGAAACATTTCACCTTTTTTGGTCTCTTATTTTTGCCGTCAGTTTCGTCATCACCATACAGTCCAAAAGTTTTAAAGTCCATTCCTCTTTTGTTGGAACCTCTTCTTCTTTCCATTTCTGCACTTACGAAATTCTGCCTGCTGTGGTAGCATACATAAACAATCTAACCAACTTTTTGGGACCTCGCCCTGTATTATTCCCAAAAGAAATGTGTCAGACTTTTGGGGATCACAATTTAAAACATATTCTTCTATTCATTATGTATCATTTCCCAAAAGCCTGTCACTTTTCTACAAGTCCACCACATATGAAAAAATGATCCTTCAGACTGTTTGCCTTTCCAGCATTTACTTGATATAGTCTTCTACATCTTGGCTAGTTTATTAGGTATTTATTAAAATACCACCTGTATATCATTTTCAAGTTTTTTGCATTTATTAATCTGGAGTTATGGAGTAATGACTAGAATAACCCCTTTACTTTGAGGGAATCACCCATCTCTGTACACTGACTTGGAACTGTCATGATTTTCATCAGATCAGGCCCATCATCTGAGGTAGAGGGACTCTCTGCAAAACTTTGCTCCACTTGGTTTCTGCTGCGTGACTGCTGCCACCTTGTGGAAATTGGGCTACTAGCAACTGGAGAAGATGCCAGTTTCTTCACAAGGGAACTTTTAAAATGTGAATAGGAAGTCTTGCCTGGAGTCTGTTTAAAACAAAAAGCAGTAAAGTGATAACAATGGTGATACATAATAGTTTATAAAGTTGTTTATATTTATTAAACACACTATAAATTAATGGATTAGGTTTTGTGCAGTCAAATATTGTTTCAATAGTTATGGTTGTTGCTATTATTATTTATAGAGTGGTTCCAGAGTAAGTCTGCACTTACCTGGAAATAAGACCAATTTAACTCAGAGGGATTTACTAGGCTGGTATAGAAACTGTGCTGTGAGTTAGCGGCATTTAGGTATCAGTGAAATAAAAGTGTAAAGCCTGACAGGATAAGAGCCCTATTTGTCCCAGTGGGAATTAAGTGCAACTAACCTGGGGATAAGCCTCTTTGAACTTGATGGGACTTACTTCTGAGTAGACATGCCTGTGCTTGTTTGTTTGCCCTGGATCCAACCTACTCTTTCTAACTGTTCAAGGTGCTTTACATACATTCTCGTTAACATTAACAAAGCGATTTCTGAGAATCAGATTATGCCCACTAGTTCATTTGCAAGATGAATAGACCAATTTCTAATGAAACCAATCAAGAGAAGAAGAAGAAGAAGAAGAAGAAGAAGAAGAAGAAGAAGAAGAAGAAGAACAACAACAACAACAACAACAACAACAACAACAACAACAACAACAACTCTAACCCCCTGCATAACCATAGATCAGATGACAGTCTGGGAGAAAAATGTGGGGGAGAAGGAAAGCAAGAAGAAAATATGGTTTGTTGCCAAATTGTAAAACAGAAGGCATTGCATTTAAATGGAAAGGGGGATCTAAAATGCTGACTTGCTGTCAATAAATTTCTTCTAAAGAAAAAAAATAATCCAGTTTCTAGGCCCTGCAGCCTAGAACTTTAGGCAAAGTGTGGGCTGGGGAGGGGGGGGGAGGACACAGCCTGCATTCTGGCTCCCTCTTCCACCTCCCTTTCCAAGCTGCTGCGAGTTTTGTGTTTCAGCTCCTCCTTCACATTCCAGGCCTGCTTAGACTTCCCCCAAAATCCTCCAAAATGGAGCCGCCTCTGCCTCTGCCTCTGACAGCGTATCCTTTGAAAAGCTCGAGGCTGAAAACCAGGATTTTAATCATTTTCTTCTCTATGGTTTTGTTCACAGCCATACTGGGACTGCTGCAACTAAAGTACTTGAAGCCCAAAGTCAAAGACTTCTATTCCTTTGAAGTGATGGATCCGAAAGGCAGGGCCGTTTCGTTGGAGAAATACAGAGGCAAAGTAAGTGACACGTATTTTGTTTCTGAAATCTTTGCATGGAGCGATTGTCCTTTCCGTGCATAATAATGACATTTTACGTCCTTTGAGATGCAGGCTGGTTGTAAAAAACAACACTGTGAATGTAGATTTATCTTAGCAGTTAGAAGAATACTGGGAGTGGGAATCCAAGTCTCTTGAGTACAAGAAACAGTTCATAATATTTGCTGGTGTAAATGGAGACGTTCTAACTTCCAACAAAGTAGTTTCAGCAACGGCAAGGTTTCTCCTAATATCAGATGCAATGAACATCTAGCACACAGAACGGGATCTGTTAGACTTGAACTCCCATTAGCCCCAGCCTGCACGGCCAACGTTCAGGGCAAATGGAAGCTGTAGTTCAGCAACACCTGTTGAACTATGGGTTTCCCGTTCCTGATCTAGCATCTACAGGGGGGGGGGGGGCTGGTGCCTTCCTGTGCTGCTTGTGAGCCTTCCAGAGTAATCTGGTTCTTGTCAACAAAGGGTCTGATCCAGCTGGCCTCTTGGTCTGCTCTAACAGGCCTGTTTTTTTGTAAGTCATCAAAATGATTCTCTTGTTTTATTACAGAAGCTGCAAACGTCTGCAGAATCCAATGGCTAACTATTGTGAAATGCAAACAGTTGATGAGTTTGATTCTTGGACTTTTTAATAGTCCCATTTCTTTTTTTAAAAAATGCATCTGTTACTGTCAACAATTGGATTTTGTTAACATTAGGAATAATCTAGCCAATGTATTTCAGTGAATTGAAGTTGTCCTGATGGTTTACATAATCCCTGCAATTTCTCCAGAGTGGGGGAGAGACGTCCTAAGCAGCAATCACTGGTATTAATATTTTCCTTCCTGCAATTGAAGAAGTTTACTTTGTGGCAGCCAGTGGCTAAAACAATGCTGAATAGATGGATGGCTGTTTTTCTGCAATTGAAGCTAAGCTGAACATGTATACTTTTCCTACATTTAAATAACTGAGATGGTCAGAATGTAAAGCCATTTTGTTAACCTCGGCATAAGCAGTCTCTCATCCTCTTTCTTTCTCACTGCCCTGTTTTCTGTCTCCCTGAAGGCGTCTCTGGTTGTTAACGTGGCTAGTTACTGCCAGCACACAGAAAAAAATTACATCATGCTGCAGGAACTGCATAGGGAGTTTGGACCATACCACTTCACAGTGCTAGCCTTCCCCTGTAATCAGTATGGGGAAATGGAGCCAGACACAAGCCAGCGGATTGAATATCTTGCAAAATCAAATTACAGAGTCACTTTCCCCATTTTCAAGAAAATAAAGATTATAGGAAGTGAAGCATCGCCAGCATTTCAATTTCTAATAGGTAAGCATGTACAGCATTACCTCTAGGGGGAAAGTGGACAGGAAAACATACAAAATGTGGTACTGGACACAGAACCCAGCTTCCCAAGAATCTTGTTTTTTTAAAACCACCACCAAGATTCTAGCCCTTAAGATGAAATCCTAACCCCACTGAATTAAGCAAAGGGGAGAGATGAGCAGAGATGTGGAAAGGCAGCTATGGATCGTGTGTTGATCAGCAATAATGATTAGCTCCTAGTTTCATATTACTGTAATTCATCAGGAGGAAGAATTTGGCAGTCCAGAGAATCAGTAGGAGCTAAGATCATCATTCCTATTGATCTCAGTGGCACTTTGACGCATCTTTTGGAGGCAGTACGCTTCAGAATACCAGTTTCTGAAAACGGCAGTGGTGGGCCGCTATGAGAACAGGATGCTGGACTAAGATGGACCCCTGGCCTGAGCCAGCAGCTCGGTCTTCTGTCATCTGTCAGGGATTCTTTAGCTGTGATTCCTGCATTGCAAGGGGTTGTGCTAGATGACCCTTGGAGCCCCCCCCCCCCGAACCCTACAGTTCTAGGATTCTAACATTCTTCTGTTCTTATAAGGGGGTTTTGTTTTTGTTTTGTTTTTTTAAAAAATCTGAATGGTGCCCCTTTCTGCTTGCAATACAAACTAATCTTGTGTTGTTCTTGCAGATTCCTCCAAAACTATGCCTCAGTGGAATTTCTGGAAGTATCTCATCAGCCCAGATGGGAAAGTCGTGAAGTTCTGGAGACCCGAAGAGCCCATAGAAAGCATCAAGCCAGATATAGCTGCTCTGGTTAGGCAGATCATTTTGAAAAAAAGAGACGACCTCTGACAAAGCGGGTGTGCCTTTTGGATTCCACAGGGCAACATCTCTCCTCGGCCCTTAGTACATTCCTGCTTAATAATGGTAAAAGCTGGACAAGCAGTGGTTTTTCTTACTGGATAAAATTTTGTTAGCTTTTGACAGAAAACTCTTCCATTTAATGAGCAGCTCTTAAACCACCTGAGCCCTTGGGAAGCAAAGAGAAGGATCAGTATGCTGTGTACTTCACTCAACTGAGCCCTGGATCTGGCCCATGGTCATGGATAATGGGAATTGTAGTCCCATCTGGAGGACCACATGTTCTCTACCCCTGTCCTAGACAAATCAAAATAAGGTATTCTTTCTTTCCCAGCAGGTGACTTAAAACACCATTTGCCAAATAACTCAAGTAACACTATTTAACCCAATAATGAAAGTACAGCCTGAGAAATTGTCCTGCAATTGAATCATTCTGTTTAAAGCTGATAAAATCTAGCATTTTATCAACAACAGCAGGAAATGCATGCTCCATTGAGGGTGGGGTGAGGTGGAAGGGGGGGGGGGGTAACAAAAAAAATGTAAATAGTTTTTATGAAGAAGATTTATTTTTAAAAAAGAGATAGAATAAGCCAAGTCTGTTTGGAGTGTTCTCTTCTATACACTGGTTTCCAAAATAATTTTCTATTGCACGATGCACTATAGAGTAAACTGGAGCATACTGCTTAAGGGGGGAAGAGAGGGAAATTATAATTTTCCTACATACTAATAGCAAATTCAGTCTTGTGAGTGTGGACACTTAAGAAACCAAAGCACCACTATCCACATACAAGAGGGAGGTATCAGCAGACTTGGAAGAACTCCAGAGTTTACAGAAATAACCACCCAAATAGGTTTTTTTTTTTTGGGGGGGGGGGGAGACTCCTTAGAACCAGACTGATAGGCCTGAAGGACCAGATTTGACCCAAGGTTCCCCATCACTGCTGTAGTACGACCAAGAAACAGAATTATGGAATGCGATCTTAAAAGGAGGCGGGACTTCTGGTGAAAAGAGAGGTGGGACAACCGTCAGTGTTTAGCGTGGCAAAAGTTCCATCTTACATTCTTCTGGGGGCCACACGGACAGGAACTAGTTTGGTGGTCAATATTTGGGGGCCCCAAATGACAAGAGCAGGTTCAGATTCTACTGCAGTAGTCACTCCAAAAAGGAACCTTTACAAATGAATGGACACCCTTTATCCCTACAGTTCCAGTAAGAAATGCTGACTTTGGGGAAACTGTTGCCATGATGTCAAAAGCTTCCTTAACACGGTCCTTTGCTGACAGATATCCTGCATGCCCTCCCCTCCACATCCCATGGTCATGGCAGGCCATTCATAAATACCAGTGTAAGAGCATAGCAAGTTTAACCATTAGTAAGTTCTCCTCTGCATACTACAAAAAAACAAACAAACTAAAAAGTGTAATAATTGTTTCTCTACTTTATTTTGCATGGAGAATGGTAGCTTACCAATACAGTTCATATTGGGAGTCCCATACAAAAGAATCCGTACCTCAGTTATTGGGAAATATTGATCATCCACCTGTGATGTTTGTCTCCTGTGCTGCTTGGTGTCAGTTGTGTCCTGTATAGATAAGGATTATTTGGGCTTTTGGTAAACTCAGCAGTTCAAACATTTCACCCCATGCTGTTTGAACAGATGAAGTTAGCAATTGCTCAATATCACATCCTAATACAGTGGTACCTCAGGTTACAGATGCTTCAGGTTACAGACGCTTCAGGTTACAGACTCCACTAACCCAGAAATAGTACCTCAGGTTAAGAACTTTACCTCAGGATGAGAACAGAAATCGCGCGGCAGCAACGGGAGGCCCCATTAGCTAAAGTGTTACCTCAGGTTAAGAACAGTTTCAGGTTAAGAACGGACCTCCAGAATGAATTATGTTCTTAACCCGAGGCACCACTATACCCTGCTTGCTGAAATAGTCTATTCAGAGAGGGAACATATGACAAGCCCCCCACAAACCTCAGCATGATGAAAGAAGGTGTGGAGGTGGCTATGGAATTGCCACACTTCCCTGATGTCCCCATGTTCATGCTACATCAGAAGGGGTTATGTTGGTGTACCGATGTACATGTCTAAAGCTCTTCGCAAGTTGAGGAAGAATCCTAAATGGCAATAGGGGAGAAGATCCTCCTTGTATGGTATTCATACATTGGTACATGATTAGAACTCCTTCTGAAGTTGCTTGAGCTTGCAGGTGTCAAGTGGGAATATTTTTGTTTATTTATTGAATTGATATCCCACCTTCCTCCCAGAGTGGCAAACAGAGGCACAATTAAAAAGCAAAGCAGAAATGTTCTAAAACAGTTAACGCATTATTAATAAAATAAAATCTAAAAGCAGCTACAGTTTAAAACATTCTAAAAGCAGTTAAAAATATTCCTCCACCAATGATCTTGGGGTTGCCAGGAGTGTTCCTCAGCCACCAGATACCTGGGTAAACAGGGATTCCCCCTGAAAGTTAATAACGATGGAGACAAGAACACTATAAAACACCTCACTGTGCAGAGTTGTGCAGTGGGGTTGGCTCACACATTGAAAGATTGCATGGAGAAGATTGTGTGAACTTTAGTGTTGAAACATGAGGCTCAAATGTGCATTGAATCTCTCTTGCATATTTTGTACATGTGTGAAGGGTAATGCAGACTAGAATGTGGAACAAAGAATGAATGTAACCATTGCTGGTTATAAATACTGCCATTACACACTGGGAACAATTTGCACGTGCAGAAGAAGCAGAATTTCAGAACAGCAGTGACTTCTCTTGTAATAGACACTTGCACACCCCAGTGATATGGGTCCTCCAGAAGTCTTTAGCATACAGTCTGACTGAGAGTTTCCCCTTTGTATATGACATTGCTTCTGAATGCCACTTTTCTGAAATCCCTTGATCCTTATAAACATCCTTGGCATTGAGGAGAGACAGTCTTATGTCTGCTTAATCTACCAAGGATGCGACTTATCTTTGTGCCAGAGGATCTCAGGGGCTAGATCCCCATCTCCTGCGTTGGACTCCCAAAGCCACAGTGCAGAGATGGAAAACTTTTTTCCCAATTTGAGGACCACATTGCCTTTTGGGGGATGCATGCCACTAGGTGGAGCAACAGGTGTGCCTCTTAATCTTTGTAAGGTAAAGGGACCCCTGACCATTAGGTCCAGTCGTGGCCGACTCTGGGGTTGCGGCGCTCATCCCGCTTTATTGGCCGAGGGAGCCGGCGTACAGCTTCCGGGTCATGTGGCCAGCATGACTAAGCCGCTTCTGGCGAACCAGAGCAGCGCACGGAAACGCCATTTACCTTCCCACTGGAGCAGTACCTATTTATCTACTTGCACTTTGATGTGCTTTCGAACTGCTAGGTGGGCAGGAGCAGGGACCGAGCAACGGGAGCTCACCCCGTCGCAGGGATTCGAACCGCCGACCTTCTGATCAGCAAGTTCTAGGCTCTGTGGTTTAACCCACAGCGCCACCAGCGTCCCTCTTAATCTTTGTAGAGTAGGCTGTATTCCAGCCATGCAAAAGCCAGAGGTTTTTACATATAATTCATCCATGCAAGCAAGAGGCATAATTGCAATTCAAGGACACATTCCAGCTGGGCCAAAACATTCAAGGACGTCACAGAGCAGGACCATTAAGGGTGGGGCCTGGGGAGGGACCACTGCCTTGGGGGAGCCGAGAGGCCTGGAGAGTGACATTTGGCCCCCAAGCTTGAGGTTCCCCACCCTGGCCATCACTGTTATTTCTACTTTCTTCGCTTTCACCATATGGCAATATATTCACTTCAGCAGACAAGCTAGTCTGGAAGGGATGAGTTAAGCAACTGGCCAGAGTTGGAAAGAGCAGGGAACAAATTCATAAAAGCCGACAGTTTGATCAGAAACAGACTATCTTATTGCAAGTTTTCACAACGCCGCAGGCACTGGTGGGTTTCCGCAGCAGTGGCCGTTAACGATCTTCTTCCATCAGAGACAAATGGAAAGCATTTAGCCTATGACGCATGGTCATGCAATGATATGGAAGTGTATTTAGTTGCTGGAATAGGTACAACAGCTAACTAATAGTACACTGCCAAGCCATCACATACAAACACACAGAAAGAGGTCAAACAGAATCAAATGGATATTCCAGGATGAGAGATGCCACATGAAACAACATCTCTTGTTAAAATAAACAGCTGTTTGGAAACAGTGCAAGCTTTTAGACCAGGCTTTGTAAACCTGGTGCTTTCCAGCTGTTTCGGACTGCAACTCCCATCACACCTAGCCAGCACAGAGGCTGGAGCTGATTGAAGTTGTAATTCAAAACAGCTAGAGGGCACCAGGTTGTCAATGGCTGCTTACAATAACCTTTTTATGGCTGCCCAGTGCAGAAGTAAAACAAAATGGGATAATGAAAGGAATATTGTAGAGGGCATCAATATTAGGTGTCCAGTGCCCTGCATATATGGAAGCTGATTTACTTTTAATGCAGCCATTGATATTGGGTAAGTTACATTCATTAAGATTAGATATATCCTAGTTCCCAGAACCTCCCAAGCACTTCAAGGTGACCAGACCCATCCATAAAAATCACTTTATTCCTTTATTTTACTGTTGCTCTGAACAACTATGCTTGAAGAAGACTGTTGTGACGTTCAGAACTCTGCAAAGCAGCTAATGAGTGTGCTCAAATAATGCCAGAACATTTTCGAAGGTCTTACTATACAAACCCCTGCGGTTGTCAGATGATCACAATATGTGCCGTAGGCTGGCAGCTGAATGTCAGCTGGTGCCTTTCAGATATTCATCCAGCTAACAATACACTGCCATTCCACCACACACACAGAGAGAGACAGCTTCACAGCAGGGTCACTCCGACAACAGGGAAGCTGGGCAGAGGTGCAAAGGGCACCCTTGTTGTATAGCTTTCTTCATTTGTAGGCGACACACCTCTTTGCCCCAGTCTTTTGACTATATACGTCTGTGTATGTATATAGATAGATTAGAACGCAACATTTTCTTCTGAATCATTTTAACTGATTTTACTACATTTATATCATTGACACCTGCCTTAGGACCCTATGATAAAGAGTGGGTAAGACATCCAAAATATAAAAATAAAAAGCCACCCTGTTGTCAAGCTGGTTAAAGAATGATTTAGTGATTCTGACTGCAGAGCCAAGGCAATAAATCTGGAATTTTAAGCACCTATTTTAAAGCTGGGCATCCCAGTAGTGTTCACAAGGGGGCGCACTCCCATTACATTTACGGTGTTTGGGAATGCAACAGTATGGAGTGCAACCAGCAGCTGTAAAACAGCAGGTATCCAAAACAGCCAGCTAGTACTGCACTGCCAAAGCGGTACATTCCTGTGTTCACATTCAGCGTCTGCTCCTTCTCACTTACGATGCAGAATTGCTTCTACCCAGTGCTCTTTTTTTTCTTAAAAAAATGTGTAGGGGTTCTCTCATTTTGACATAAGAAAATCACCATTTTATAGTTCAAATTGGGGAAAATAAATACAATAAATGGACAAAAGTACCAAGATTCACAAAATGTTTAGGGGTGTGCGTAGCCCTGTGTCCCCCCAGAAAAAAGCACTGCTTCTACCACCAAACATTCCCAACAGTAAATAGCCACAACCAACATTTATTCACTGTTAACACATTCATCTGTTTTGGCTCCTAGAACATTCATGTAAGCTTATGCCAGAGGAAAGAACCACTACACAATGCCTATCATCTCCCATACTCTCTTCCAGAGGACACGAAAGTGCAGCAGACAATCAAAAGCTTGCAGAGTCAGTTCTGCAGTTTTATAAACACTCACCTTAGCCAGAATCTGCAAACTTAGGTTTCTGGTCTGTTGGAGGTTTGTCCCCAGAGTTCTCATTATTTTCTCCTAGAAAGCAAACGTACAGAGATGTTACAATAACGCTACTCAACCTTTAGGTATCAGGTCTGAACCGTACAGACTTCAGTTCATATTCTTGGTGACTTGTAGCAAACCATATGCTGCATTTGCCCAGGCCTAGTGACCTTTCGCATACACCCTCCCCTACATCTCATGGTGCAAGGGACAGCATTTCTGTATAGGGTTTTGTAAAAATAAAAAAAACCTCTACCCATCCTAACTAATCTGGAAGTACGTCTTGATTGGGAAAGAGAATGAACTTCTGTGTGGCTGTGTAGCCTTCCATAACTTGCAATTTATTGTATTAGAATTAGATGGTCCTTATTTTTAAGGAACGCCACATACACCCTAACAGACCCATAATAATAATTAGAGGCACTGACCTTTATTTTCCCCAGTCTTGGCCTCCAAAGGTTTTCTAACACAGTGATCTAAAGTGTGTTTGCTCAGAAGTCAGTCGCACTACAGTTTCCCCCTAACATCATAAACTAATGTGGGTGTATTCAGAAATGAGTCCCACCATATTAAACAAGAGATTTCTCCCAGGTCTTATGTGCATAAGATTGCACCCTTAATAGTTGAAGTTTTAATTATGGGGGGGGGGGGGGGAGCTCCACTGAATTCAAATAAGACTTACTTCTGAGCAGACACGCGTAGGATTGTAAAGCTGGCCAGTGCTTAATGCACTGAGCATTCAGATCACTCTACTGAGTGTTGAAATTAAAATTTTGCAGGATATAAATGTAAAGAAAAAAGTAAATAAAAGATAGCAACAACAAAAAAGTGATGGGGGTGCGGAGAGAGACTGAAGGACGTAGATTTACCCACAACACACTTTCATCCGTCTTGACCTTCCGGGCTGCGAATCTTTCTAACTTCCACTCCATCTCTGAAGAGGGGCTTGCTGGCTTCTTACTTAGCTAGCTGTGCAGGAGCTGAACAATCGCTTCTCTTTCCTGATCCGCCCCCACTAGATGGAATCCTCTCCCCCCCCCCCCCCCCGGCTAGAGGAATGAGGAGTTTCTGATCTTGCCTGCTGCTTCTCAAGAGGCTCTCCCGAGGCTACCTTATTCTCCCCCTCCTCCGGTCTATGCCCACCTGCTGCTTGTCTCCGCAGAGAACCCCCTTGCTGCGTTACCCTATTCCCAATCTCCACTGAGGTCTCTCCTCGGTTGGAACCATTTAAAGAGACAGAACAAGCGGCAAGTAGAGCGGGAATCCCTTGCCCCGACGCCTGATTGGCTGAACCGGTGTTCTGACGTAAGGAGTTTCCCTTCGTTGGAACGCGGCGGCGCGCAACGTTCGCCCGGACGGCGCGGCCCCCGCCTCCTCCTCTTTCCCTTCAGTCTTTTCTTCCGATCCCGGGCAAAGCCCCGCTTCTGCTGCACGACGCGGAAACTCCTCCATTGTTTGCCGCGGGGCCGCGCGGGTAGAGCAGGTAACAGCAACGCCAAAGAGCGCGGCGGCGGGCAAAGAAGCGCGGAAGGGCCTGGCTCGCCCCCTTCCCCAACCGATCTCCTGGGAGAAGATCCCTTCCAGGCTGTGGTCCCCGGGAGGTGGCTGGTGTAACTTGAGACGCGATCCTAACAAGCCCCCACCGCGGCTGATGGGGGGGGGCGTTGTCTGGAAAGGGCAGCAAATTATTAGTTCTTTTCTTTTCCAAGATTTTTATTGAACGTAATAATAAACATACAAGCATTGAATTTAAAAACATGAACACACAACCGGAGCACCAAAGAGAGGCACAGGCTGAGTTGTGCAAGGGACAGCACTGAGACTTTGGGCCTCTCCAGTCTGGTGTTTTATTGTGGGTGTAGCCTGCAATGTGTTCTTAAAGCAGAAATGGTGCATTAAATATTTTATTTTATTGCATTTCTATATCACATTTTCCTCCAAGGAGCTCAAGGGGGTTCCATCGTTTTCCTCCTTCCCATTTTATCCTCACAACAACCTGTGGTCAGGCTGAGAGACTGTTACTGCCACAAGGTCACACAAGAAGCTTTGTGGCTGAGTGGCGATTTGAACTCAGGTCTCCCAGATCCTAGTCCGACATTGTAACCACTGGTGGTGGCAGAACCATGGGGGGGGGGGCTGAGGACACCATTGAAATTCCCAGCCTGAGTGTGTGTATGTGTACATGCAAATGTGCATGAGGGGGTGCCAAACTGGGTCTGTGACCCGGGTGAAATAAAGCCCAGTTTTGCTTCATTGATTTGTTCTGTGTTTGCTCTCTGGAGAAGTGCTGTAGCACAACAAACAAAAATATATAGGATTTCAGCAGGCAGTTACGGAATATGCACTGATTGGAAATGAAGCAGAGTGACTGCCCCAGGCACAAGCAGTACTGAAAGTGTGATTGCATATAACTCCCCCGATTGCCTCGTGAGCCCAAATAATCATGATTGTGCAATAAATTGTGGGAGGGGCCTTAGAGGGGCCCTAAGGAAGAGGAAGGTGACAGGCAGTGCCAGCTCCTGGACTGGTTGTAAGAAAGCAGGCAGGTTGGGGGGCTAGCTGGGGGGAGACTGAGGTTTGTGGTGCAGGGTTCAATTAGCATTCACAAGGCTGGTTTCAGATTAAAAAAATTAGCAAGAGGACTGGGCGAATCAAGGGGACGACTGCAATCCCCCAAGGGTGAGCTCCATATCAAACATTTAAAAATTTCCCACGTAGAAACCAGAAGTTGTACTCTAGTGGAATGTATGAAAAAGGGTATAAAGTAAAGCTGTGCAATAAAACCATGACAACAGAAACCGTATAATGAGAACGATTGGAAGTTTTATGCAGAAATTTTTATTTGATAGACATAATTTTGTACAAATTTTTGGTTCTTTTTCTTTTTTGTCTTTTTAATTTTTTTCTTTTATGTCTTGATGTGTTGTTTTTTTGTATTTAACTTTTCTATACTTACCTTCATTTTACGTTTGTATTTTAAACCAATAAAGACTTACTTAAAAGAAAGAAAGAAACTAGAAGTTGTTCCCTGATCTCTAGTTCTCTATGTGCAGGGGGTCTATACTCTGTATGCAAGAGCATTCAGTATTGTAAGAATCCACCCACTGTAGTCTGAGGTGGTATAATCCAAACATAAGGTACCCACCTCAATGAGAACTAGGCCCTTAGCCCACAGTCACAAACGGGAAGAGAATTGCACTTGACTCCTCCCTTTTATTTTAAAGAATCATAAAAGTTCATGATGATGTATATGCTGTTCTCATGAGGCTCCTCCTGGCTGTTCTCCCAGTCCAAATGGACTGATCGTATTTGCACCTGCTTAGCATCAGCAGCGCATCAGATGCTTCTACTGGGCCCTAAGAGTAGAAATGCCCAAAACAAGCTGGGAGACTGGGTCTACCCCAGGGTAGTGTGTACTTTAATGAGTGTACAAAGGTAGAATTTACGTTTGTTGCTCTAGCCACCTTTGCCTCTCTCCTCGCCCACCACTATTATGTGGACCTTAAAAGATTTCCCGGAAGGGACTGTGGCCCTCAATACCTAGTCTAAACATACAGGGCATGTACCTGATCCCAGTGCTACTTTCAGCTAAAAGCTGGAAAAAGGAACCCTGATGGTCCCTTCAGTCAAAGGCTGCTTGTTTCCAAACAGACGGAGAAATGTCAGTGGGTCTCATGGGGTTATCAGCAAACATCTTCCCAGAAACAATTTGTTTTTAACCCAAGACTCTGTGGTTTGCATTAATATACGTACGTGTGTGTGTGTGTGTACATACACACACACACGTAACTCACCCCAAGCCCTAGGAATATGATAGGAAACAAGGACAGGGGAATTGACAAGGCACACCTGTAATAACAAACTCCTTATGTGCTTATTACTGCAAATGTGGAAGGTTACCTTGATCACACTAGGGACCCTTCAGGTGCCACGGATTAGTCCATGATGAGTGACTCACCCTTGCTGACAAATAATGCTATAAAGATAATAATGGAAATGTCAGGATTCTTGTACTATGATGAAATATGCACTGCTTTGTCCTTTGTTTATTATGTGGGTAGTGTACAGTTGATTATGTCCTTAGGTTCTCGTTTCCGCGTTTTAAGTGCTTGACTTTTTGTAAGTGTTGTGGGACAACGAACTATAGGAATCTTAACCGGTTTTTGGAACAAAGTGGTGACAGTTTGAGGTGTGGGGGAACAGGGGAGTGTGGTTTTACACAGTGGCAGCTAAGAGACTGTACACAATAGAACTGGCCCTTGCTAACAGAGAACCACAGGGGTGACTGCTCTTTTCAATGTTATCTCTTTTTTGCCAGGTGTGTCCAGGTGTGTAAAGAGTGACCTGAGGGCAAGCTGTGGCCTTTGTACATGTTCCTTTTCTGCCTTTGGCAATGGCAAACTCCATTTGGCATTACAGGTGTGTCACCTTAGTCTTTTTGCCCTTTCTTTTCCCAGGTGATAAGAAGAGAAGCTCTGACTGGATAGCAACTGTTACATTTTACTCACCAAAAATGTAGAGGGAATTCAGGGCAGACGAAAGAAAGTCCTTCTGTTATGTACTGAAGTTCTCACCCTGGGCCAGCAGGGGGATACTGTAGATAGTTTTCACTCAGGTCCACATATGCAAATAAGGAATTGAAAGTGACGTTCAGTGATTGGATAGTTACAGAAAATGGTTACAGTTGTGTTGTAGTAGAGCTCTATATAAGCAGGTTGGCTGAACCCTTCAGTTCAGTTCTGTTCTGGCCTATGAATAAACAAGAGCTGTTGGAAGAATCGCTGTGTCATTTGATATGTCCACCCACACCTTCTTCACACAGCACATAACTAAACCATGGAATTGGCTACCACAGGATGTAATGAAGGATATGGCACCATTCTACAAACTACAGTTCCCAGGACGCGTTATTGCAGGGATGCAGCCTAGATTACCTCCAGTATCAGAAACTTTGGTCTATAGATTATAGCTGGTCATTTGTCCAGGAGAGCAAAACCACAAACCTGGGTTCAGATGACACACTAAGTGACTAAGCCAAACCATGGCTTAGCTCAGCTCCACACAGCAGCAAAACGACTGGGGAGCAGCAAAATGGCCATGATCTCGTCTCTAAGAGCTCACACGTTCACACTGAACCATGGGTTGGTTTTACAGGACATGCAAACCAAGTCAACAGAGAAGCTCCTTCAAGGCCTTTCTGCCCACCCCAGTTTTCTGGGTCACAGGTATGATGGCCAAACATGTTAGGCACAAGCACATGCATGCAGTCTCTGACAGCTGTTTCTTATAGTGATTAAGGAGGCTGTAATTTGGGGTGGCTTTTCCATTGTAGTTCCCCCTTCACCAGCCTGCCCTCCCCACAAGACTCAGGGCAGGTGTTTGAAAAAGTTAACTTTTCTAGGATTTGGCACAGGAATCTATTTTAACAGGACAAATTGTTGAAAAGGAGAAGGAGAAAGTTGCTGTTGTCGAACCTAAGCAATACAAGGGGGAGCCTTAGTCTTACAGAGGCAAATCGAAGACTATAAGTTGAGGCCCTTTATGATTGAAACTAGAAAAAGTCAGACTCTGAAGATCGGAGCCTGGCTTGGACTGGAAAAGGAAAGTTGGAAAGATCCCTCTATGCAGGGATTAACTGACTTTTGGAATATGGACTTGGATCAGGAGGAGATTGGAGGTCGGGGGGCCTTTGGAGTTGGAGGAATTTTGAAATATGCCCTGAAATACTTTATGGATCCTAGCTTTAATTGTGGAAATTTGGCTGACCTGTCGAGAGGGAGTGGAGGTGTCGTTGGATTGGAGTTTCCTCGAGATCTGCTCTTTAGCATCAAAGAATATGAAGAAGAACTGCAGAAGGGACGTGGAAAAGAGTTAAAAGCCTTGGACATAAGATCTCCAGGTTGATGGACTGTATGGAGTGGATGGAAGTGTCTGGCAGAGCCCGAGACCGGGGAGAGGAGATGGTGGAAGAAGATTGGAAGATTTAAAGTCTATATATAGAAATATTGTTAAATTAATGAGTGACAGGAAAATGTTGGAATGAATTTTTATGGCCTTAGTAGAAATGCTATAAGGAGTTAAGCTTAAATAAGTATACTAATTTTAATGGAAATAAGATTAAAAATATGTTAAGACATTTATATGATAGAAAATGGAGAAAGATGGAAAGGAATTGCTGAAACCATTAATGGAAGTGGAATACAAAGAGGGAGGTGAGAGGAGGTCGATGATATAAGGGAATGAAAGTTAGAATATGGAAAAGGTATGATGTATGTTTTTAAATTGTTTTTGTTTTGTTTTGTTTTGTTCATTGTGTTAGATAATGTGTTAAGGTTATGTTTTGTATGGTTTATATATTGTATTGTATTGTTTTATTTTTTCTTGTTCTTGTTCTTTTCTCTCTCTCTCTTGTCTCTTTTTCCTTTTTAAAAAGTAATAAATATTATTTTTTTAAAAAAAACTTTTCTTTGGAACCCTGCAGTTTCTCTGCTCCTCTCCCGTAACCAGTTTTCACTACGAGAAACAGCTGTCTAGATTTTTATTTATAGTATCTAATATGTAGTTTGACACTGAGGCTGTGTACACATTACTAGTTTAAAACATTGACAATATTGTTCTCTTTCTCAGTTCAGATCAAAGCTGGTTTGGGGGGAAACACATGAAAAAGCAGTATTTCATAAGAAACTGCAAGATAGATACAATTGTGGCTAACATCATGTGCGCACCGCTTTCCCAACTAGCAGCGGGAGTGCACTGGGTGCAGCGTAAACAGGAGTGTGCATACCACCTGAGTCTCTAAGTAAAGGTAAAGGTACCCCTGCCCGTACGGGCCAGTCTTGACAGACTCTGGGGTTGTGCGCCCATCTCACTTAAGAGGCCAGGGGCCAGCGCTGTCCGGAGACACTTCCGGGTCACGTGGCCAGCGTGACATCGCTGCTCTGGCCAGAGCCAGAGCCAGAGCCGCACACGGAAACGCCGTTTACCTTCCCGCTGGTAAGCGGTCCCTATTTATCTACTTGCACCCGGAGGTGCTTTCGAACTGCTAGGTTGGCAGGCGCTGGGACCGAGCAGCGGGAGCGCACCCCGCCGCAGGGATTCGAACCGCCGACCTTTCGATCGGCAAGTCCTAGGCGCTGAGGCTTTAACCCACAGCGCCACCTGCGTCCCTTGAGTCTCTAAGACATAACAGCAATTTTTGTCGTCTGGCTACAAGCAGCATGATTCTGGAACTGTGCTTGTAACACTGCTTGGCACTAGGTGGTGCTGATCCTTTGTGTTTGACAAGAGCACTACAGTAAATGAAAGGGAATTTGGTGTGAGACTCGTCCCCTCCCCAATCCAGCAAATTACAATATAGAAATCGTAACACAGAGAAACACACCATTGCCATCCCTTAAAATGTATGCTTTGGATCTTTCCATGCTGTTTGCTCCTCTGTGGCCAGCACAGAAAAGCAGCCTACTAGCCTCTTGAGACGTTAGTAAAAAAGCAAACTTAGGTTAGTTGCTTTTGTGTGCTTATTTAAAGGGATCCTCTTGGGTTTGCTGATCAGAAGGTCAGCTGCTTGAATCCCCATGACGGGGTGAGCTCCCATTGCTCTGTCCCTGCTCCTGCCAACCTAGCAGTTTCAAAGCATGCCAGTGCAAGTAGATAAATAGGTACCACTGTGGCAGGAAGGTAAAAGGCATTTCTGTGCACTCTGGCACTTGTCATGGTCCTCCATGCATCAGAAGCGGTTTAGTCATGCTGGCCACATGACCCAGAAAACAGTCTGTGGACCAACGCCAGCTCCCTCAGCCTGAAAGCAAGATGAGCACTGCAACCCCATAGTTGCCTTTGACTGGACTTAACCATCCAGGGGTCCTTTACCTTTACCTATCTCTATCTGTCTATCTATCTATTTATCTAGAGATGTCCAACCTTACCGCCAAAAATGTTTATCCTGTACAAGCCCCAAACCCATAAACTACCTGTATGGTTTCTCCCTGAACTGACCCAGCAGCAAACCAGCAAGATATGCTGGAGGTGTCTGCACAGAGGTCCCTGATCACATCAGCACAGTTTTTCCCATGGAAGTAACTGATGAGTTTACAGCTTAAGTGGCCAGCTGCCCGGACATGTGCTGAGCCTAGAACTCTTCCCCCCACCCCCATACTCTATTGTGCTATTTTAAGAAACATCTCTCTTAAATACCTATGTTACATTAAGTAGGTGCAAACAGATGTGGGAAAGGGATACTGCTTCACCAGATAACTTATCTGGAGGAGGAATGGTAAATGAACAGTCCACTGTTACAAATGCTTTGGTTTGTACCCATGTCAAATAACAGCAGCAGCAGCAGCAGCAGCAGCAGCAGCAGCAGCAGCAATAATAATAATAATAATAATAATAATAATAATAATAATAATAATAAATTGCAGGTGTTCAGCTTCTGCTCCATGCTAGCATTGGCCAAATCTTTACCACATTTGCATCCTGCCATTCCTTCAAAGAGCTCAGGACTGCATGTATCTGCTGCCTTGCAGGATATCTTCAAGAGAAGAAAGGGCTAAGGAGTAAACGCTACACAAATCCAGAGTGGAGTCCGTAAGACGGTTGGACGGCACCTTGTACGCCTCCTTCCGGTAACTCTGGCAGCCAAGCTGCTACCAGATGTATTGCTCTTCTTTCCTTTGGACCACATCAGCAAGGTCTTGTCATCTGGGCAGCCCAGGCCTCCATGCCCCAGAGAGGTCATTCTGCTGCTGGTGCAGCAGCAAGAACAGCACGGGAGGCATCAGTTTCATGTTACCAGTTTCTGCAACCACAGCAGATGCTGTGATTCTCCATTGACTTGACTTCACCACCCCCACTCAGGCGTACTCCATTTTCTCTCAAGGCAGATGGATGCTAACTACTAGCCTAAAGGAAACAAGGAAATGGGAGTATATGCAAAGGGTCTGGAAACTAAAACCATATGAGGAGCGCTTGAAGGAGCTGGGTATGTTTAGCCTGGAAAAGAGGAGCCTGAGAGATGATAGCCATCTTCAAATATCTTAAGAGCCATCACATGGAAGAGGGAGCATGCTTGTTTTCTCCTGCTCTGGAGGGCAGGACTCGAACCAGTGGCTTCAAGTTAGAAGAAAGGATATTCCAACTAAACGTTCATAAAAACTTTCTAACAGTAAGAGCTGTTCGGCAGTGGAACAGACTCCCACAAGAGGTTGTGGACTCTCCTTCCTTGGAGGTTTTTCAACAGAGGTTGGATGCCATCTGTCATGGATGCTTCAGCTGAGATTCCTGCATTGCAGGAGATTTGACTAGATGACCCTTTGGGTCCCTTCCTACTCTAAGATTCTATGAAAAGAGAGGCAGGAATTACTTCTGTGGTCATCTAGCCAATTGTATTTTTTTAATCCTTAATTTTGGGTGTTGTGAATAGCAGTGATGCGTACACATTGTTCCCCAAAGGAGCCTTTTAGCATTATTGAAGGAATACTTAACGCAGAACATCAAACTTTCTGTTCCTTATACTTGAATGTCCTTTGTTTCACATGCCAATGGGAGTGTGTTGTTCTTCAGCAAGTCTGTCAATATGCAAACAGAAACTTTGACTGCAGTTAACAAATTTTGTGCTTTTATGACAAGCTTGCCTCATTTCTTTTTAGAGCGTTCCAAGTTTCGACTTCTTATGGATTTGCTTTCCCCCCCCTGCACTGCATTATTGAATTGTCATAGTGGTGCTGTTCTGATTTTATTCTGCTGTAACAGGCTTTTGGTTTTCGCTCATTTAATTTATATATATTGTTAGCATTTATAAATCACATTTCTGCAAATGCACATAAGTTATCATTCAATGAAGTTTATGTACACGGTCCATACCCACCCATGTGAGCAGCTCTGCACAAGCCAATTTGAACTCTCTATCCCCAAGCCATTCTTTTTTACCCCAAAACTACTATTCATCATGAAACTCAATTCCATGCACTATTTTCAATAAGCAAAATCTGGAATTTACCTCTCAGAATAGGGTGGGTGCTTTTTTGCATTGTCCAAAACAGAGGATAATAGAATCCTATAATGTTAGTGAGGCATCTCATCAAGGCCTGTATTTTAAAATGAGCTTAAAGATTTGCAAATGTTTCATGCCAGGCAGAAAACCAGCTGGCTAAGTACTTTGGCGGTTGTTTATCCTCCTGGACAAGGGCCCCCCTGATTTGTAGCAGAAGCAGGAGACAAGTTTCTCAAAGTCATAAAAGGGAAATACAGGCTGGGAGCAAAGGTTACACTGACCCTACATATTACAGAATACAATCAAGCTGCAAAAACACTAATTAAGAGTTGGTAAATAGTAAGATCTCTGTTTAGATAGAACTCAATACCATGAGCCATCTGTTTTAGCCATTTGTTTTGGAATGCAGGGACAACAGGGGCAAAAGGTGATCTGGTAATTAAGGTGCCTTGTCGAGGCAAATGTAAAATATATGGCTACTTGTCTGCCATTTATGGATAGAAGGAAATATAGCTCTTTGTCTCCCATAAAAGGTAATAGGAAATGGGTGTATCTTTTATTATTGGTTCTAGCAAACAGCCAATAGGAATTTCAACCAGGCTGATTGGACAGAGGCAGCCAAAGGAGGAGCAAGGGGGCTGGGTTGAGGAAATATAAGTGCTGGCCATCAGGGTTGGAGGGGGCAGAGCTTTGGTAACCATATACCACTGTGCCTATCATTTATTTGTCTGACAAATAAATTATTATTTTAATTTCTCTATTGCTGCGTTGAATATTTCATTCCAGCTAAGCGTTAACCACAAGCAGGGTGCTACATTAGAAGGATCCTTGGAGGTAATCTAGTATTTTAGTAGTACTGTAGCTGAACCAATGAAGGGTATATTGTGTTGACCAGAGAGACCAAAATTCAAATCCTCATTTAGCCATGAAGCTTAGTGGTTGGATCTTGGACTAGTCACTATTTCGCACCCTAACATACCTCACAAGGTGGTTGTGGAAATAAAATAGGAAAAGATGATATACGTTCTCCTAAATAATGTAAACCATTTTCTAATACCAGGGGAGCCCCTACAAAGGCTTGAATTCCTGCTTGTATGTCAGATTCTATTTTCATTATTCCTCTGAATTTCTTCACGGGCCAGTTATGAATGGCCACCTGCAGATCATCTGGGGGACTTCTGTTTAGGTGATGAGCCAAGATCATTTCCTTGGAAGTCAGCAACTGGGTTATCAGCATATTCATCCACATCAGTAGCCTTGGCTCTGAAGGAGTTGAGTCAAGAATGGAAAATGACTCCTCCAGGTCCATCTCCTGAGCATTCATAATGGTGCAAAAGTAGGTCTCTGACTTCAAGTTCCAATATTGATAGATGTCATTTAATTGTTTAGCTACTGAATCTGATAGGGACTTCAGGAGCTCAGACCTATTGCTGTCCTTTGTACAGAATCCAGCTGGCCAACAATTAAGGCAAGAGCAGACTGTGCTCAGTTAAAAGTACTATATTTTTAAAAATGTTTCTATGCCTATTGGATCTTTTCCTGCTCTGTGCTATAATAGTATGTATACTGTAATTGGGTGATAACCAACTTTCCAAAGCAGCTTGTCAAGATGTTGTAGATTATTACTATTTTCCAGAACTGAGTTCTGCCTTGACCTTGAATAAGTGTTGACTAAGGGATTGGCTCTCCTGGATAGAATCCAGAAAGGATCTGCAACTAATTAGAAACACCAGATTTCCCCCTTGGTATCCACTCTTCAGAACAGAGCATTTTAGAGTTAGTTACCTGACCAAGCTCTCACCAGCTTCCTTAAGAAATGCTTTTATTGAGCTGTGTTTCCAAGTGATGTTCATTGCAGTCTTGGATGGCATCTAAAACCAGGTCCTGTATGCAAACAGATTTTGTATTTGTGGTCAACCTCAAATGAAAGACATCACTCATTATCTGTTAGCTTGCCCCTTCGATAGAGACCCAAGAGATTGCTTTCTGAAACCTTTGTTCCCACAAGCAAGCAGGTACACCGCAGCAGAGCTGGTCCAGTTTCTTTTAAGTGACAATTATAGTGTTGTAGCACACAGAGCGCAATGACTGCAAAAAAAAAAGTTAAAAAGGAAAAAGGAGGAAGAAGGAGTTAGATAAAATCGCTATAAATTGTTGTGGTGTTTCCAAGGTTTAATTTGAAATCAAGCTGGATTTGAGCTTGTTATGACTCTGGCAAGCTCTGTCTTGTATCATGGATTCATTATTATGGACGTAATCTCTATAGTTTTATTGGTACTGTTGCTGTGGGTTTGTCATTGCCTTTGGATAGAACAATAAAGTTATATTGATTGACTCTCCTTAAAAACTCAGATCCAAGGTCAGATACAGACATGACAAACAAACAAACAAACAAACAAATGTATGAATTAAGTGAAGATGCCTAAATCACAACTGAGCTTGGATACTTATTAGCATGCAAACAGGACCCCAAATAGGTGTTCAGTTCAGTAGTTTGCATACAATAATCAACTTACAACTTTCCACTCTGCCCATAACATTATGAATATGCATGCTTTATCACACTGTATTTTAATTGCATTTTATCATTTTATGCTTCTCAGCCACCCAGAGAACAATGCTATTTGGTTGTTGTTGTTGTTTCGTCGATTAGTCGTGTCCGACTCTTTGTTACCCCATGGACCAGAGCACACCAGACACTCCTGTCTTCCACTGCCTCCCACAGTTTGGTCAAACTCATGCTGGTAGCTTCAAGAACACTGTCCAACCATCTCGTCCTCTGTCGTCCCCTTCTCCTTGTGCCCTCCATCTTCCCCAACATCAGGGTCTTTTCCAGGGAGTCTTCTCTTCTCATGAGGTGGCCAAAGTATTGGAGCCTCAGCTTCATGATCTGTCCTTCTAGTGAGCACTCAGGGCTGATTTCCTTAAGAATGGATGCATTTGATCTTCTTGCAGTCCATGGGACTCTCAAGAGTCTCCTCCAGCACCATCATTCAAAAGCATCAATTCTTTGTTGATCAGCCTTCTTTATGGTCCAGTTCTCACTTCCATACATCACTACTGGGGAAAACCATAGCTTTAACTATACGGACCTTTGTTGGCAAGGTGATGTCTCTGCTTTTTAAGATGCTGTCTAGGTTTGTCATTGCTTTTCTCCCAAGAAGCAGGCGTCTTTTAATTTTGTGACTGCTGTCACCATCTGCAGTAATCATGGAGCCCAAGAAAGTAAAATCTCTCACTGCCTCCATTTCTTCCCCTTCTATTTGCCAGGAGGTGATGGGCCCAGTGGCCATGATCTTCATTTTTTTGATGTTGAGCTTCAGACCATTTGGTAGACTTATATAAATAAACAACAATAGCGCCCCAGAGTGAATGATCTGGACAAATGTTTTGGAAGAATGGCAGGTGGTTTTCCATCTAATACATCCTGCCAATGTATAAGGGTTTGTAGAGAATGGGCTTGGTTTAGTGTTCACAGTTACCAAGGGCAATGAAGCAGGCTCCCCTGTATTTCTCTTTGCATTAAAGAAATACTTGTTAATAGCTGGGAATCTGACCGAATTGAAAAGTGGATTAGAAAAACACACACACACAAATAAATATATAATAAATTACCGTAAGCGCAAGCAAATATACCTTTCTGCCTAAGTACTTTTATTGTCTACCATGATCCAAATATAGGATAAAATCAAGTTGGAGAGGGGGTGGAATGCCAGAGGGCAATGTGGTTTATTACAGATTAACAGTATTAACATTAATCTTTCACCTCTGAAGGGAGTGGTTCTTTTACAATTGACTTTTCTTATTACTGAGTCATTCATGTGCGCCCAGGTGATTTCAAATGCAGCACAGCCCATGGGCATTTCACGTCAATTTAAAAGCTGCCTAACGATTGAAGACAACAATACCATTGGAAAGTAATCTTTTTTTAATTGTTTGTTTAGTTTGCCAACCAAGGGAGGGGAAAGAACTAGAAGAAATACAGCTTCAAAACAGACACACACTAATCACGACATAAAACCTTTTTTTTAAAAAAAAAACCATAAAGTAATACCCCTTTATTGGAAAAATACACATTTATTGGTCTTGTGAAAAATTGCCCAGTGTTCAGATATAGGCAATCAGAGAGATGTTTCAACAGCTTTGAACTTCACAATGTGTCCTTCAGTGGAGCTTATGTGTCGTATCAGCTGATTCAATGGCTCTCATGTGCACCTGATGTAGGCAAGTGGTGGAAGGGATCATTGTGAGGCTAGAAGGAACCTTCTTCCTTTCCACTCTGCAAGCCAGATATCATGACTGAACTGTGGCAGGAATGAGGGACATGTAGCTATCAAGATGTCATTGGACCCTGGCTCCCATCTGCCCAACTCCACATGCATTGTGCCCCGTCCACAAGACAGCCCTACCAATTGTAAATAAAGGCAAATAGTGCAAAAGCTCACTTGCAGGTTGTGGCATGCAGATCTCTTAACTTGGTTCACACTTTCTTACCTAGAAATATAAAAACGAATGCCTGCCGTGTGTTAACAGCACTTCAGGTCCAGTTTGATAGGGTACTTATCATTTTAACGAGGGACTGCAGTGATAACATGTTTGTTCTAAGCATGACTCTGTTTGCACACCGTTCATACAAATTTAGGGTCAAAACTACACTAGACATTGTGGGCTCCAGAACTAACTCAGCTGAATCTATATCAAGAAAGTGGGGGTTAAAAACCCCACACCTACACTAAGTCTTACTACTCTCCCGCCCCCTTCTCCCTCAACCTTATACTGTATGCAACACTAATGTCTCACATTGAATGTAACTGATCCGTAAAAAACCCTACAACCTGAAAAGAGACAATGCACATACTTTTTTAACCAAAGAAAATATTTTTGTTTTTATTTATTTTAAAGCAGGGGTTATTGAAAGCATAGCATAGTGGGGCAGTTTGGAACAGAAGATGAGCCCTTTGCCTGTCCACATATTTAACCTAAAACCTTTACTTCCAACTTTGAAGGTTCACTGTGCTTGGGCCTAGTGGTTATGAGGATGGAATGAAATGGGGGAGAGTTTAGCATTGGCCTTCCAGCTGCCCAGGCTGAGCTTTAAACTCCCCCCTCTGCACACATTTGCATGCTGTTGTATGTAAGCAACCTTGCTTGCCCTCACTCTGAGACTGAACAGGGGAAAATACACCTTGTGGTTTCCTGCCAAACTCTTCACACTTCACCTCTTCCTCCCTCTCACACTTTTCCTTTCTCCTGAATAATAATAATAATAATAATAATAAATAATAATTTTATTATTTGCACCCCAACCATCTGACTGGGTTCCCCCAGCCACTCTGGGAGGCTCACTCTCATCATGTAAGTTTAGAATCTGAAGCCATCCTTGTAAATATAATTCTGCCCCTTCCTCCTGAAACTCTGGCCTTTTGTCTCCACTAACTATCTCTCACCTCAGAAGGAGGCTTTCCCCGTTTTATGTCTAACCAGAGAGTCTCCGTTAATGGCCTTCTTAATGGGTTAATAACTTGGCCATTATTAGGTTTGTTCCTCCTATGATCCAGGAATTATGGGGAGAATCTAGCACCTAGAAGTTTAGGGGTTCCTTGCCCTCCAAACTTGTAACAGTACGTTCTTATATCTGTCCTGGTAGCAACAGATCCGGTTTTGCAGTAATGTAATGAAGATTCTGCCCAATCATATAGCCCAGTGGTTCCCAATTAGGGGTTCGGGGACCCCTGGAGATCCACGGAAGACACTCAGGTCTGTGGCCCCATTCCTTGACTCCCCCCCCCCAACTAAATGTTTGCATGGTACTATCACAAATTTTATGGTCTGTTTTAGCGCTGTGTGATTTTTCAATATATTGGCCAAAATCAGTTTTGAAATCACACCACGATAACGATTTTGACCCAGCAATGCGCAGCAATATATCACTCCTCATGCAAGGGAGAGTAGGGCAGCCGATTTCAAGGCACCGTCAATATCACATGATGATCTCAGCCAATGATCTTAGTCGATAACACTGTGTTATGTACTAAGCTTGGATCCTAGAACAATAGGCAAGTAGGATCCTAGAAGGCAACAACTGATTGGCTTGCAGGAGAAGACCAATCAGGCTCCAGGAAGAAGTTAATCAGCCTATTAGGCTGGTAGGATCGTAGAATGCAACAACTGGTTGGCCTGCAGGAAAAGACCAATCAGGCTCCAGGAGGGAAGCAGAATCAGCCAATCAGACGGGACTCATTGTGTACATAATGTATATAAAAGCCTGAGGTTTGGGGGGCAATTTAATCACTGTTTTACAAGCTGCAATAAAGAGCATGAAATCACTACAGGACTCCGAGTATACAGTATTTCACACTGCTAATTCTGAGAACGGAGAACAGGGCAGCTGATCGCCCTCACTTCAAGGCATCATGGCACTATCTTCTCCTGGCACTGAGGTGTAGCAGCTTTTCTCAGTCAGCAGGAAAGCAGCGGCAGTGGCTGTGCATCTTCGCTGGCTGTCACTGCTGGCTGCCATGCTGATGTACCCACCCATCCCCTCCCACTCAAACCATGTGGTGGAGGTGACTCCACTTCCTCCCCTCCCCCCACCCACCCGATCTCATCCCCACACCTGATCTCTTAATTTCAGACATCGTGATATATCAGAATATCCCGGTGTTTAGTTGCTGATACATCACCATGTTGAAAACCAGATATCACTCAGCCGTAATCTGTTTTTTAGTATACCTAAAATCCTTGGCTTATTAGGGTCTTGCCCACATTTTGTTCAAAAAAATTGCTTTGCAGAGGTAAGTATCATAGAGTTATCAAAATTTTCCAAAGTAGGGGGTCCACGGCTTGGCTTTTGAAAAATAGGGGGTCCTCAGTAATTAGCTCTAGGCCCTCAACTGGCATATCTTCCATTTAGGATTATACTCTTAAAAGTCAACAGGCTACATCGCCCTCCCTTTTACAGAACTGCCACTTCTGCAGTATGAAGCTTGAGACAGCTACCAAAATAGCCGTCATAGGAGAGCAAACGATAAGGATTTGCAGGTGTTGCAATAAATAGCCGAGGAGGCAACACTCTGGTTCCTTGCTTTTGTCCTTTAAAGTGAACATGTTTGCATTTAAGAGCACTGGAAGGTACAACTGATACTAAACTATAAGAGTAAATACTCCATGTTAAGTGGCTCGAGGTGCTGGACATTTAGACCAAAAGTGGAGACAAAGGCTGAGTGTAAGGCAGAAAAGGAGGAGGGGTCTGCAGCAGGGGGAAGGTTTCATTTGTATTTAGCTTTCACTGAAATGAAAAGTTGCCCCCATGGGTCTTTGCAGTAATTTTTTCTGGGGATTGGGGGAAGCATATACAGTAGTACCTCCGGTTACAGACACTTCAGGTTACAGACTCCGCTAACCCAGAAATAGTACCTCAGGTTAAGAACTTTGCTTCAGGATGAGAACTGAAATCGTGCGGCAGGAGGCCCCATTAGCTAAAGTGGTACCTCAGGTTAAGAACAGTTTCAGGTTAAGAATGGACCTCCAGAATGAATTAAGTTCTTAACCCGAGGTACCACTGTACTGTAAATATGCTTTATATTTATATATTTTATTTATATTTACATATAAATGGACAAATGTACATAGCTAGCTTCTCAGAAGGCAGATCTACCATTTCCGATGGATGTGGGTCTACACCTGCATTGTTTCTCAGATCAGCTGCCCTTCTACAAGTCTAGCATCCCAACAACCTCTTTATCCCAACACACAGCCAGTGTGCTGTAGTGGTTAAGAGCGGTAGTCTCGTAATCTGGTGAACCGGGTTCGCGTCTCCGCTCCTCCACATGCAGCTGCTGGGTGACCTTGGGCTAGTCACACTTCTCTGAAGTCTCTCAGCCCCACTCACCTCACAGAGTGTTTGTTGTGGGAGAGGAAGGGAAAGGAGAATGTTAGCCGCTTTGAGACTCCTTCGGGTAGTGATAAAGCGGGGTATCAAATCCAAACTCTTCTCTTCTTCTCTTTACGCTTACAAATGAAACCTTCAGCTATTTCCCTGGCTGCCCTCATCTCCTCCAGTCCTTAACTAATTGCACTTTTGTAACAATCAACTACACAGCCTCCCTCCCACTGCATTTCCTGGATAGAGAAAGGCCACCAAACCAAGATAACTACATTTCAGGGTTGTTATACACTACACCGCTGGGGGGGTAAAGGGTTTAACAACATTGGGTTACTTTGCAAGGCTGGCATAGCCACAACCCCGCTGCAATGTGGGTGCAATCCTGATGGTGGAGTTTATCTGCATTGGCAGAGTAACGCTAGTGGGTTACAACTTCATCTCCCATGAAATCAGAGCCATCTTGGCTCATCACCCCATCGTCATTATAGAAAGATGGGGTAATAGATCTGCCATCTGGTGGTTTGCATTTCTTAGTACGGAAAGTATTGATCTGATGCGTAGAGATCTTTCCTAATCTAATTAATTCAGGAGGGTTCTGGAAGCTTCTCTGTGTGAAAGAAGGTTCATGGTGTTTGGGTTATTCCTTCAGAGAAGCTGAGTACAGCTGGTTTAAACTGGGTCTGTTTTCTCTTTTAGTCAAGGTCATGCTGACTATAAAAGGCCAGAAGGAGCCTGGGTTTCACTTTCTCTTTCTATCTCTTTTCTTTCTGGTGTGGTGTTCTGTATACTGTATAGTGTTAATGTTTAGTCTTATTATAAATTATTGTAAGTTTAGGTTAAGTCTGCTGCAACTGGATTTCTTATGGACAGTGCCAATCCTGAATGTATTGGATTTGTGACCATTTATGCTCATTTGCCTTCAGTAGCAGTAAAGCTCTGCTGGATGAAATATTAATGGCCTCTGGTCTATTTTGGGGGGATCCTGCAACATGTTTAAGTTTTTATTCTGCTAACTATGCATTGGATCAATATTGAGTAGAATTTCATGACACAACCATTTCCTAGGTGTCAATGAAAAAATAGCAGATTGATATTTCCTCTACATTTTTTGTGGTAATTACCCAAAAACTGCTCCAACAAAGACAGCTTGATGTATATTAGCAGCAGCAGCAGCAGCAAATATATGAAAAGTTGACATTAACTAAAATGATGTCTATGAATCAAAGACCCATTCAATATTTCCTCATAATAATTTTTTTACTTAACTTGTGGGAATTGTTCGGAATGTAGACAAGGACCCAACAGCCAAGGGGATTTCCAAGTTGCAACTGCTCCATTGGTATGTTTGATTTCCCTGTTAATTGTACACAATGTATTCAATGTTTCATAATCTGCGTGCTTGACCCTGTGGGATAGCAGAACGTTAACAAAGCTGCGCACCAGAATACACCTTACTAATTGGTATCAATGATACAGGAATAGGCATGTGTAAGGAGCTGTAATTTTAGTCACACACCTATCGTTTTTTCATTTGTTTTTATCTCTTATATTAGCATTCTGTTATAATTTTGACTGGCAGTTCTTCAAGAACAGGACTTTCACGTTAAGTGCTTTGTCTCATTTATTTTAAGAGGGGAAATTCATGGTTAAACCTAATGCCCTCCCACTGGAGTGAATTGCGTTTAAGTGTGTGTGTGTGTTTTATTTAAAAAAATAGATATGTCCTAAGTAGCATTATTCCAGTCTAATGAAGAATTCTGGAAAGTGAGTGATACAATAAAAACAACATATTGCCGTACAGCACCACTGGATTTTTTTTTAATTCTAAAATAATATCCTCGTGAACAGTATTCAGGCAACCCAGTGTTGATGTTAAGAGCATTTATACTCTGTTCTCCAGTCAGAAAGATTGCTAGAGAGACTTGAAAAAGAGGAAAGAGTTTTCTTCTCTCTCATTAGAACTCGGGGACATAAAATGAAGCTGAATGTTGGAAGATTCAGGGCAAGCAAAAAAAAAAAAAAAAAAAAAGGCCATTCTTCAGACACCAAACACTTAAAACCATGGAATTTGCTCCCCCAAGAATAAGTGATGGCTGACTTTAAAAGAGGATTAGACAGTAATAAGAAGTAATAAGAAGATGATCTGAATTCCCCTTTGGATCTTGAAGTATGGGTTCCCCCAACAAAATTTAAAAATTTTGCTTTGTAATTCGGAATTTATATGATGTGATTTAATTTGATGTGATTGGCCAGTTAATAAAAAATATTAAAAAAATAAAAAAATAAAAGAGGATTAGACAAATTCATGGAGGATAAGACTATCAGTGGCTACTGGCCATGACAGTGTCAGAGGCAAAATGCCCGTTAGCACTAGTTACTGGGAACCACTGTGATAGGAATTTTATAGTTTTAGAGATATGGCAATGTTCATAAGTGTACCAACCAAGCACGTACATAGATCAGCACAGTAACGCCAACCTGGAACCATTTTGATTCCTAAACTGATCCAATGTTTTCTCTACAAGGTCAAAATTGGAAACCTCCCCATTGTCTCTTTCCTCACAAATCCTGTCTTAAGGACACATTTAAGATATGAATAGGGTGTGAGCCTGTGACCTGGCCCAGAAACTAATTATTTATCACTACAAAAGAATGGCCAGGCTCCCCAGGCAATCCAATCAAGTAACCTGCCAGACAGGAGATAAACAACAACAGGAGAAAAACAATATTCAAATTTCTGTTTTAGACCGCCTTTTATGTGATGTAGGTGTGATGTATCTGAGGGGTGGTCTTAGGTTACACCCCATCTGTGATGTATGTATGATGTTTCTGGGGGTGGTCTTGATCTACAGGATGGGAATTTCAAAAGTCTTTATAAGGCCTGGCATGCCATTTTTCATGGTCCCTCCTCTCTCCTGCGGGTGAGGGGAGCACCCTATGCAACAGATCAATAAAGATCAAGTTTACTAGCTACTTTGCTTCTCAATATTCTCTGGTTGGCCTCTGTTATTCTCTCCTACCAATAGGGAACCTATGTAAGGACTCTACATGGGCTCTTGGATACCCCATAAGGGAAAAGGGCAATTTTTGTTTACAACATCAGCAAACTAGCATGGAAGCGAACAAAATGAATGTCCTGGATGTATAAACCATTCTTCTCGTGAAATGCAGGGCTGTAAATGTATTCGCACAATCGAAGCATTCCTTCAGCAAAGAGCAATTGTGGAGAACATTACTTATCCAAAATACATGTATTTTCTCAGTTTCAGCTATTGAGAATCCTCCTTCCCGCACACTTTGCCTACCAGCAGAAGGAATGCCAGCTTCCTTAAGGCACTGAAAAGCACGGTCTACTTCTGCTACTGAGATCCAATTCTATTATCCCTTTGTATTTTTATAGGTGTTTCTATTTCATCCAGGAAGAAAAGTAAACAGAAAAATGAAATGAACTTTTTGTTTATGAACTGCATGCATACCAGGGGTTGCAATTTAAACGTCAGTGCTTTGATTAAGCATGCAGCCATTGTTGGAACTGCATTCATTTGCATTCATAAACTTTCTGGGCTTATGTGGTAACCACGGACTTAAAGCAGTGTATCAGCCCACTGTAGGTGAGTCTCAGGTACAGTAAACAATGTAATCTTGGCTGAATCTCCGCTTTAAGACCGTAACCTGAGTTTTTTTATATTCTTTATTTAAACAGCTGTATATTGTTCAATAAATTGAAAAGAATATCTATTTATTTTTGCCAAAAGCCTTTCTAGTTGTGGGCTAAACCTTCAGTTACCGCAAAGGATTATGTTTTATATAACCACTTAGTGATTGAGACAGCCTAGGACTTCACAGTTGCCACTTTGTCACTTCCAGATGACCTGTTTATTGAGCATTCATCCTGATTTGTTTCCAGAGAGATTAGACAATGTTGGCTGTATAATGAACATTCATTCTTATCTGTTTGCAGGGAGGATAGATGACATTGCATCAAAGCCAGTGCTTTCCCACACTTTCCAGAGCATTGCCCCGTCTCTTTCTGTATAGCAAAAAGTTTGGTCACTTGGCAGAGAGGGTGGTGCACAACCTTCTAATCAGCTGTAATTGTGCAGCCTGAATGCATGCACTGAAAACAGAAGATTGTCAGAGGTAAAATCAGTAATAATACATTGGGCTAAAGACATTGGATACAATATACAATTGGAAGAATGGGAGAGGTTATGAAATCAAGGTATTAAATTTACTATATGCAGCACATTTAAAGAAAATATTATGAAAATGATGTATAGACGGTATTTAACACCAGTTAATTGGCTAAAATATATAGAACAAAAAATGAATGTTGGAAATGTAAGGAAAAGGAGGGTACTTTTTACCACATGTGGTGGGCATGTAAAGAGGTAAAAGTTTTCTGGGAAATGATATACAATGAGTTAAAGAAAATGTTTAAAAACACTTTTGTTTAAAAGAAACCAGAAGCTTTCCTACTGGGTATAGTGGGTAAAGAGATACCAACACAAGATAAAAAATTGTTCTTATATGCTACAACTGCGGCAAGAATTCTGTTAGCCCCAAAATGGAAACAACAGGAATTACCAACAAAAGAAGGCTGGAAGATGAAACTCATGGACTTTGCAGAACTGGCGAAACTGACAGGAAGAATCTGGAACCAGCGAGATCGAGCATTCTGAAAAGACTGGAATAAATTTATATTATATTTGAAAGACAACTGTAAGCAATTAACATCACTAGCAGGGTTATCTGAAGATTTGTAAAAGGAAACTATTACCTATTCAGGTTGAGTAATGTAATATTTTAAGAAATGTCATAACAAGAACAGGAAAGGAAGGGAAATGCAAAAAAGAATAATGATGTAAAATTAAATTTTGTAAACCATTAGGCGGGAGGGAGGGAAGTCATTAGGCTCAGTAGAGCCAAAAAGATATAATAAGAGGATATGATGTTACGTAATGTGATTATATGTAAAACTAATAAAAATGATTGTTAAAAAAAAACGTAAGATTGTCAGCACATAGAAAAGGACAATATATATATTTATGTGAAAATTAAGTAAGCATCCTTCCTTTTATAAAATTTAGTCGGAGAGGGTGACGGACTTATGCGCTTGAATGAATCCAAGTTAGACATGCACATTAATTTACCTGGGCCTATTCTGATTATGACTAAACTTGGGTACTCCCTCCTTTTAAGAACAGCTGTTGTGGTTATTCTGCATTTTAAGTCCAGAATAAGCCGAGATAAAAGAGTTCCTGAGGAATAATCATATGCTTTTTAATCTTCTGGTTTTTAAAATAGTTTTTTAAAAGAATTAAAATATTTTGGTGCATTTGGTATTGTATGCTTTTAAAAAAATTAAGCTGCTTTGAGACAAAAATTTTTTTTATTAAGCAACCAATACATATTTAATCATCATCGTAAGTGGTTTGAAACCTGGAGGGGGAGGAAGTCCAAGGGGCAGCAACTGCCTTCTCTGAATGGCACCCCTCAGTCTTGAATGCAAAAGTTCATTTGATGAAAATAAAAAAGACTTCTCCCACTCACTTCTATTTTCTGCTCAGTGGACTCACTTTCATCTCTGGCACCACTAACCTGAAATGTCACTGATAATTGAGAGGAGGCAACCAGCTGTTTTGGTCCTGTGACCTCTCATTCATCTTCCTCAACTTGACTTGCTAATGTGCTCAAAAATATTAGCCTGCAGTTTCTATAGGGCTCCTAATAGGTGTATTTATTTTAAATGTGTAAATAATTTATTTTTCGTATGCCAGTGAAGGAGCAAATTTTAATTTCCCACAAATGTACAGCACATTTATTTATGTTAGAAACTGAGGGCATTTCCAAAAAGTCACTATTTTGGGATGGCATCCAATCATATATTCAAGATCATGAAATTCAAGCTGATGTGGAGCACTTGCACAACAAAGCCACTCCTCGCCCACCCGCCCCCAATCAAACTTTTTGCAACAAGGAAAGTGGTGGGGAAATGTAGTGGAAAGTCTAGGATAATATTTGCTTGATGCAACACCATCCAACCTATGCACAAACTTTGTGCAATTAAATGAGGTGAATGCTCAATATACAGGTCATCTGGAAGCAGCAAGAGCTTCTTCCAGAATGTGCAAATGGAACAATTCATACTAAGGGACAATCCAGTCAACATCCAGGATTTTGAAGTCCCATTGATTTCAATTTAGAGAGATCTAATGAAGGGGTTAACAGTTTAATCCTATACAGGCTCATTAAGTTCCATAGGACTTACAATGCTACCTCAGGTTACATATGCTTCAGGTTACAGACTCCGCTAACCCAGAAATAGTACCTCAGGTTAAGAACTTTGCTTCAGAATGAGAACAGAAATCGGTTGGTGGCCCCATTAGCTAAAGTGGTACCTCAGGTTAAGAACAGTTTCAAGTTAAGAACGGACCTCGGGAACAAATTAAGTTCTTAACCAGAGTTACCACTGTATTACCATGAAAGCATGTGAGGAACCTGCAGCCTCATTTCATGCAAGTGGTAAAGTGGAGAGACGGTCACAAAGAAAACGATAACAGAAGGTGACAGAAAAACAGAGAGAAAAGAGGGTGCCCTGTCATTTTGGGCTCCAGCCCTGCACACTCCTGGCTTTATCCCCACCCACCACTAACCTGTGAAAAGGTTCCTCATCCCTAATGACTGTCTAATGCTCCTTTTGAAATCAGTGGGACTTGGCTTGACTTTGGCTAGCTTATATACCTGTTTTGGAACTGTGGTTCCTATGAACTGTATGCAAAGTTGTTCAAAGGATGTGAGGTGAGCTAGAAATCTGACACTAAACATTTCCCATTGTGAATAGGAGAAAAGAGGTCTCTTTGGGGACAATAGCATAATGGCTGGACTAGGATCTGGGAGAGCAGGGTTGAAACCCCAACATACCCTTAAAGCTCCCTGGGTGACCTTGGGCCAGTTGCTGTCCCTCAACTTAACCTACCTCACAGGGTTGTTGGGAGGATAAGATGGGGAGAACCATGTACTCCACCTTGAGCTCTTGGGCAGGGTGGGAGAAGTGTGATATAACTGTAATAATAAAGAAATAAGCAATAAACTAAAATGGGCACAGTTGGCCTTGGACCATCAGGGCTTTCGACAGCTACCATTGTAAGTTTCTAGATATGGTAATTCAGCTGGCGTGGGTACAAGTAGCCAAAGTAATAGCAGTTTGAGCAGACTTGAGAAAGAAAAAGGCGGGTCAAAGACCGCCAAAGAGATTTTAATTTAGTGAGCTCCTGATTAAAGGTTTAAAAAAAGAAACATTTTCTAACTTCATGACAACTAAGCCACCAGGTTAATGCTGATTATTTCGTTAAATGGATCCAGCTGTGTGAATAAACTTGAGGGAAATTACAGTTTCTGATTTCCCCCCAAGATTTTGTTTAAGAGAGTGTGAAGTAAATATTGCAAATAAGTAGGCATTAGCTGACAAGAGTTTGAACAGGTGTCTGCTGCGAGGAGGGACAGCTGATGGCTGTTTTTGGTACACCTACTACAGCATTGCAGAAAACTGCTACACTTCTTGACCTCCCTACCTTCAGCTACCTGCTAAAAACGTACTGAAAATGTAAACAGCGGCACATGACCAAGTTTATATTGATGTGTGGAACAAATGAAGGGAGATCTTGCTTTTAACGTTATGAAGTCACCTCAAAATGGTTTGAGCCTTTTCTTCGAGGTTGGCCGAACGTGTCCTGCTTCTTCATTTTAAAAAAAGACTTCTGAGAAAATAGTGAAATAAAAGTCGGTGAGATGCCAGTGACTTGTGATCAGCTTAAGGAAAAGAGCCAAATCCAACAAAGGGTAACAGAACATTATGAAGAATGCTGCACTCAGGCCTCCTACAAAGCATTAAAGGCAATACCTAATACAAGCTAATGGTCATGTTTGTGTTTGTATATTCCCACTTTGGCTATTTCTCCATAGATTAGATTTGGAAGCAAACACAAGCCGTATAGTCTTAACTGCAAAAGCAGGACCAATATGACACCATGGGAAAGAGTGCGAGCGACGAAACCAGCCCCAACTTATGTAAGCAAAGTGGACTGAGTTGGAGCCATTTCATACTCGGGAACAGCTATATGAGTGTTGCAGCAGTGTTTTCAGTAATAAAAATAACCATGTAAAGCGGAGATGAGGAGTTAATTTATTTAAGACCTTTAAGATTCGGTTGCACAGACAAAACATCTTCACCAACATGTGGGAGAGGATATAAGGCAGTTGGTTTATGGTGGTCATGTGGAAATGAGCAACATTACAAATCAGCATAGAATCGTAGAGTTGTACAACATAATCCAAGTCTGGGTTTATTAACACTATTTAAAGAAGATCGGCTCAATTTACTTTATAAGAAACTCATCTCTTTCCTCCTGGTGGCGGCACAACTTCTTATAGAAAGGACTTGGGCACCTGCATATCACACAATATGTGACAGAATGTGTGGACTATTGCCTTATCTGAAAAACTGACAAAAAATGTCCTGAACAACAAATCCGATGCGGACGACTTTACTGACATATGGTACCTGTTTATAAATATTTGAATGAACACTTGGAAGACTGGCACCCACCGACTTGTGCACACAGTTTTATGGCAAAATCTGACACCCTAATCTTCTGTTCCAGGGGAGGAGCTGGGGAACTTAATGTTCTGTTTATATTTTGTTGAAAATAAAAATCTTTTATTGAAAGAGAAACGAAAAACAACCTACCCTTCCCATGATTCTTTGTGGGAAGCCATGACTGTTTAAAGGGGTATGATACTGCTATACCTGTTTAGAGCAGATGAGGTAAATTAGGTGCATTAATCTCAATAGGTCTACTCTGAATAAAACTTAGTTGAATACCACTCAAAAATATTTATCATTCCTGATTCAAATCAAGCTGAGGAAGTATAGAGGCAGTGGGTCACCAGATGAGCACCAGCACTTGCACAGAAGTAAAAACAATGAAATCAAAAGCCATAATGGACACAAAAGCATCACTGGAATTCTAGGCGGGAATGCAGCTTATACAGATATCAGTGTACAAAGCCTGGTTTTGTAAACTTTGGGGTATTATAAAACTTATATTCAAACATCTTAGCTCCACACAAAAAGAAAAAGGTATGCCTGTATTCAGTATTTTTCAATGGTAAGTTTGAAAGATTGTGGGTAGCAAAATTTTAGACAGATGCCACTTACGGTAAACCAAGAACATTTGTTCCAATAACAACAGTAATAGTAATAAGTATATAGTCTGGATCCACAGAACTTATCATGACTGTTTAGAAGTCTCAATGGACTGTATTAGTAACCAAGACTGAGAAAGATCCCTCCTCTGTTTTCTCCATTGAAACCTTCAAATTTTGCTAGTCACCGGAGAACTTTTTGTATAGCGATCCTTCATAGATTTCCCTGAGGACACCCAACCCTCTACCGGCATACCTCAAAGCAATAGCAGCACTGCAGTCTCACGCTTTCTAAATCAGAATTTGGCTTCTTCAAACACTACCCTCCAATTTAGACAGGCTGCTAGGTCTACCCATTTTGAAGAAAATGGAGGAGGGGGTCATGTACTTCAGTGCTTCTGGTTGTGGTGTTAACTTAGAAGGAAATTGTGCATCCAAAACATTCTCCCAAGCATTACAGCATATACATATACAGAAAATGACTTGGAGTGCATTATAAGCAGCATCTAGCAGAGCTAGGCATCAAGCAGCCTTGCAAATAAGTCTATTGATGTGGCTAGTTCACAAGGGGGGAAAATATCTCTGCTTATGCCTATATATACACACCAAAGCAAGCCATTTGTGGCACAGTAGGTGTCTGAGGGAAAGGGAGGGGGCAAGAGGAAGGAACCTAGCTCTCTTCCAGTTTCTACAACCTCTGCAGCATGGTTGCTTACCTTGAAGCTACAACCACCCCACCCTGCCAAACACACACTCTTCTACAAGCAAGTCCCATAGAGCTCAGTGGGGCTCATTTCTGAGTAGACTAAACACGCACAGGATGTTTTTCATTTTTCATTCTACAGTTCCCTAGGATTCCCTAGGGTTCACTAGAGCCTGCCAATATCTCCATCTTGTGCATGGATGCTATTATTTTGACTATATAAGTAAGGGCACTCACACGTAAACATTGAAAATAGAGGAAGATCTTTTTACATTAAATCAGCTATATTCTCTCTTGCTTCAAAATGTATTTTAGGCAAAGACAATGAAAATCGTTAAGTCTTCCTAAGTAGCTTTGGGACACTGAAAAGGAAACAACGTAGCTCCTGTTAAACCACCGATTCCCAACTAGTAGATGGTCAGGCGGCAGCGGGGAGAGAATTCTCATCAAAATGCCATCACAGAATTGTAAAGTTGGAAGGGACCCTGAGGGTCATCTAGTCCAACCCCCTACAATGCAGGAATCTCAGCTAAAGCATCCATGACAGATGGCCTTCCAATAAAAGAGTTCACCACCTTCCAAGGGAGTGCGTTCCAAGCTCTCATCAAACAGTCCCCTCTCGTCAGGTCCTACCCTCTGGAGCCAATGGATTCAAGTTACAAGAAAGGAGATTCCAGGTAAGCTTTCGAAGAACTTTCTGACAGCAATACAGTGGAATGGGCTCCCTTGGAAGGTGGTGGGCTCTCTTTAACTGGAAGTTTTTATGCTGAATTTGGATGGCCCATCTGTCATCAAACAAGGATTAGTGAATATGCTACAGAAGTCCACAGGGCATGGCTTCCAATTATGGAGAAGAAGAAGAGTTTGGATTTGATACCCCGCTTTATCACTACCCAAAGGAGTCTCAAAGCAGCTAACAACCTCCTTTCCCTTCCTCCCCCACAACAAGCACTCTGTGAGGTGAGTGAGGCTGAGAAATTTCACAGAAGTGTGACTAGCCCAAGGTCACCCAGCAGCTGCATGTGGAGGAGCGAAGACACAAACCCGGTTCACCAGATTACGAGTCCACCGCTCTTAACCACTACACCACACTGGCTCTCTAGAGTGCAATCATGGGCCAGGAATCCAAAACAGAAAACATGATTAGTAACAAGAAGTTTGGCATCAGCTTACTTAAAGAGAGGTGTGTGTGTGTGTGTGTGTGTGTGTGTGTGTGTAGAGAGAGAGAGAGAGTGCTCTGTGTTTGTCCATTTTAAACAGATGTCTGGACTTCCAGCTAAATATTAGCAACTCTGGTTGACATCAGTCAGCTGTCAGCAGTAGACTCCACCTGAAATGCCTTGGTGCAAGCAGCACTACACAGGAAGATGAGCAGTTCTTTGGCAGGAAGTCACTGGAAAGAGAGGCAAGTGTAGTCGGCTGATTGCATCCTTCTTTCATCACCTGGGAACCCATCTAAACTTGTGACCCCCAGTGGCTGTCCTGACCAGAAATGCATTGCCTTGGGGGAAGGCCAGCGTCCTAATGTTACAATGCTCATTGATGGCTGTCGTGAAGGACACCCCTTCCTCAAGTTCACTGCCACGGAGGTCCAGGGAACTGTGGCTGCTGCATGTCTGCAAGCCCTGGAAAGCACCGTACATGTGGATTGTTTCGTTCTCTCCCCGAGGGCGCTTTGGGCTTCTCTTGTCATCAGTGGACTGCAAGGCTGCATTGCACCTGTCTGATATTTCCCGCAAAATTTCGTTCACTTCCATCTCCTCCTCCTCTTGCTCAGCGATGGTCACCTGCTTGAGGCTCCTCTTGTTGGGACCATTGGCAAGGGAGAGGTCTACGCTATCTTTGCACTGTGGGATCATCAGCTTCTGCCAAGAAACAAAGATATCAAGCACTCTAAGTCATTCAATGCATGAGTGTATGCCAACCTGGAATGGGGGGGGGGGAATCAACAAGCCCAATGTTTTTTAAACCAACAGCACCCCCTACAGAATAAACTGCTAAAAACCTTCATACTCCTGAAGGATATAGGATTGTGGATCTGACATAGTTACCCACTGGGATTTACAGCACCATGACCAGGGTTCAGCTCCTGAACCTTATTTGGTACCCTATGGGGAGATGAATGTGTCCTTGGGCAAGTGGAGAGGCAGAGGTTCCACTCTCCCCATGCAACATCAGCAGGGCTTCCAGATCAGCAGGGACAACTGCCAGAAAAGATGCCAAATTGAGAAAGGCATTCCAGTACTTACATCCAGCACAGAGGCAAGCTGCTTCGCTTGGCTGGCCAGTTCCTTCAGTTGGATATTTCTTTCCTTCAGGGAAGCAATTTCTTCCTGCTTTTGAGACAATGTCACTTGGAGCTGTTGGGAGATAAATAGGAGATGAAGTTCTGAAAGTCACTGAAGTACGAAGAGTGATCTATTGAATCAGCCTTCTCCCAATCTGGTGCCCTCCAGAAGTTGGATTACAACTCCCACCATCCCTGATCATTGGCCATGCTGGCTGGGGCTAATGGGGATTGCAGTCCAAAACATCTGGAGGGCACCAGGTTAGGGAATGCTGCTGGGGAATGTTTGTGTACTGGCAAGCAGGTGTCAAAAGGTTTCTTGATCAGGCCTCTGGTTGGCCACTGTTAAAGGCTAGTGGGCTGTATTCAGATCTGAACTGCCTTAGAGGAAAGTTTAAATGTACGGTATATTTTTTTGTCGATATGCTCCTCTCACTCTTATACAGCACTCCACTCATTTAACTTTGCAAGTACATTTCAAAAGCCACAACTGTAAAATGTTTAGGTGATAATTTCCAACAATCTTAGCAAGTCCTGCAAAATGCAATTTTACAGAGGGAAAAACCCAGCCAAAGTGAAGAGAAAAATCATTTTCCTACTAGCCTCCTTGAATGCATAATTTACACCTAACCGGGTTCAATAGAATTTGAATCTGTGATGTGAAGTCCACTTCACCGGGAACAGCTGTGATTAAAGCACCCATGCTTCCATTTGGTGTAATGGATGGTGGATTTGTTTACATTTTATTGAAAGCTAAAGGAAACCCTGGATCCTTCTTCTGTGAACAAATTCCACAACTCCGTGTGTTTTACTCAAAAGGACGCTCCATGGAGTAGAATGAAATTTACTAGCATAAGTAAGTTTGCAACCCTGCAGTAGGGCCAATCCAAAATAGTTTAAGAATTGCAAATGGACATCTCAGTCTGCAAGTCATTTTCTAAGCTATTCATATTCAGGTTTTTCTTTAGACACAAGTGTCACTGAAACCAATGCAACTTGCTTTCATTTAAGTATGTTTCATCTCAGTGTGCTGTTCCAACTTAAATCCATGTCATTGTCCTAAGTGGTTTCCTGCTAAGAAACCAGTAAGGCTGGCTTCAGAGTAACTTTCTCCCCCCATATTCATTTTATTTTTATACCTGGTTGTTTTCCACAAGTGCATCCCCTAGAGCTTTGTGGTTCTGATTTGCTAAGTCTTTCCAGTACTGCTCAGTGGAAGAGATGTTTTCTGCATTCATCTGAGAAGCAGAATCGTCCTCTGCAGGCTGATGAAAGCAAGGGCTGAAGGATCTTCCATCATCCACAGGGAAAGAGAAATCAGCGCAGTCCAGCAGAGGTGGCATCAGAGAGGATGGATCTAGAGAGACCAATAAGAAACAAGTGATACAGCTGATTGACTCTTTATTTGACATGTACAGGTCAAACACAAGGTGCTAATGGCACAATGAATGGCGACTTTGAAGTTTAGACAAACAGCAAACAAAACATGAAGTAGTTTAAGATCTGCTTTGCTTTTTGAAAGACTAATTAGGACCCTTGCATGGAAGAGTGGTGATCTGGGCTGAGGGCTGTAATTATTTCCCTTAAACTGTCCTTCCCTCCCACAGTAAATAGAAGCTTTGGTGGGGTTTGACTGGGAACAAGCTGCAGTTCCAAATCAGCTTCCATACACCCTGCAGCTGCTTTTAACTTTGATACAAATTGTGGCAGATTCTAATTATGGATATCCAACATCTCATCTAGTTGAACCTTTTGAAACAAGAGCAGCCTTTTTCATTGGCGGCTGAAGGTTGCCTGCCTGTGCTTTAAAGCAAATCTCATTAGTCAGTCACCTTAATTATCACCTGCATTTTAATTTTTATTGTCTTTTATGTTTTAGCATCACATACCACCCTTATATTTTATAAGATGGTATAGAAATGCTTTTCTAAATAAATATCTAAAAATGCTGTCTAACAGAAATTTGATGCGTATTTACTCAGAAATACATCCCATTGTGTTCAGCTGAGTTTCCTTCAAGGTGGAGATATATAGGTTTACAGCCTAAGGGTTTCAAAGCTTTAAACACAAACCCACATTGAGGGTCAAACTAGCTGTGGCATTGAGAGATCTATGACTGGATCTCCAGCTGATTTGTTTTCAATTTCCAATAGGTGATAAGTTATGTGAGATCTGACTGGAAACATGGTACTGAGAAAGTGAAGTTTAGTCTCTTCCCTCTCTCACCATTTTCCTAATTAATTTTTCTCCAGTGTCCTAAATTTGCTATTTCATCAGAGGGCAAAACATATCCAATCACAGATCTCTCATCATGCCTAGTTTAACTATTAGCCTAATCAATGAGCAAAAGTATTTTGTGAACTAAATAGGATTATAGTCCTTAGCTGATTTAAAGATATTTATCAATCAAGGATTCCCAGATTAATTGGGTAAAAGTGTTTTAAAAAGACAAAAAAACACACCAATAAATACACTGTTTACTTCTGAATAGACACGTGCAGGATGCAGAAACCCAAAAATTTTAACCGGTTTTTAACCCAGGTGTCCCCACACTAAGCGTTCGTCCTAAGACTGCCCTTTCCTCTTTGACAGGCGCAGTTTTAAACTGGACTCATAGTATACTTGCCGGATATGAAGTTATCCACGGCATCGCGAAACTCCTGGAAATCAAACTCTGGCTCGGGTTGCGAGCACGGGCTCTGAAATATACAAAAGGAACGAGGCAGTTAGGGGGGGGGGAACCCTTCTCGATTCTCAGTTCTTGCTCGCTGCTCATTCTTCGGCAAGTTTCAGTGTAGGCACTTAATAAAACGCACCTGAAAATCCACTGGCCATGCTGAACAGTGAAGCCGGCAAGCTTGCACTGCCATGGCATAAGGAGAAAGCAAGAGGCGCTATCTACGCAGCGGCGCCTAGGGAGGAGATCCAAGCGCAGCAATCCCTGCTGAAATGTTCAGGGTAAGAAACAAGCTGGAAAACCCAATCGCACGCTTCGCCACCGGGGCTTCCCTTTACGTCTCTTAGAGCACTCTCATTGGCTAGCCTCACCAGCAAATCAGATTCATTTGAGCGGGGCATTCCGCGAGTCCCGGGCAAAAATTAACCCTGAACTGTATACTTTTTCAGGTGGGACGTACTAGCCACGCCCCTTGCGTGGGTTCAAAGAGGAGAAGATTCCTAGCAGTATAAGAACCCATCAACCGCTTAAACCGACAGTCAATTTGGGTTTGCAAAAGGTCCTCACGCAGATTTAACCGGTTTCTGGGCTGCGATCGTAAATAGTTTAACTTTTTACCTTTATCCTCTGCATACTGCATTTTGTTTTATAGCTATGGCTGGTGCAAAAAAAGATTCATTCATTAAAAGAGATGGGCTAGCTTCTGCTCTTTTTGTGGGCTGCATCCAAAGTGCTTTGAAACATTACATAGTCTGGTGGCGATTTTCTTTTGGGGGGGGGGGTGTGTGCTCAGATTTCTTCCCAGATAAAACTGCCCAACCGCGCAATCATGCTCGCGTTTATTCATTAGGAAAGAGCTGTGTTCCAGGGACGTTACTTCCTAGCCTATCACAAAAAAAATAATAAATGATTCGGAGCGGGAGTGACTTCGTCCGCGTCCAAAGGTAGCAGCATCATTGCAAAGAAAGGCCGCGCTTATGCGTCGGACTGGTCCTGTGCTGCAACCATCATTTATTGCAAAGCACTGGAAAACAAGGGAAGCAGCTGCACTGCAGATCCACACGATGCACTTAAAGCACATTCAACGCACATTGGTCCCCCATCCCAAAGAATCCTGGGAACTGTAGTTTGACAGGGAACTGTAGCTCTGTGAAGGATTCTTTGAGGCAAGTCATGTTCTTTGAACGCGCTTCAACTATACCCCGGACCCACTATAAACAGCGCCATTTCCGTTAACTGAGGTTAACTGAGGTTTCCCGCTTCTCTCTCTCTCCTTTTAAAAAAAGACCCTGATTCTAGTGTGCTTTCATCCATGAACCATACAGGAAGAGAGGTACTTGCGCCCAAATGAACCCCTCTAGGCGCAATCTAGGGAGGATCGCCTTTGGTCGTGTGAACCATGAAAGTTTGGTGCCCTACTGTTGTGAAGGGGCACCCTTAGGGTGGCACACGCTGCCTGGGGCGGGTCAGGGGGTAGTGCTACACAGGCTGGCCTGCTGCCACAATGTGGGATAGAGGACGTTATCAGAGATGATGCCACTGCCAGACCGGTTGGCTTCTTCGTGTGGAATTGGGTCTGGGAGCATTTTCTCCTTGCAAAGTGTCTTGAGCCAGCGCTGCTAGTTCTTTCCCCCATCATAGCCCCGACCCGGATCAACCTCGACTTTAAAAGGGGAGGTGGCATCACGTCTGCTTCGGGCCCAGGTCTGGGAAGCGTGTCAATAAAAACCAAAGAGGATGAGGGGGCGACGGTTGTCAGCTACCTGCTGGGTTGTTGCAGCGCCTCTAGAAACTTCCTGCTGAAAGGCGCCCGTGCAGTCGGCTAAGTCTTGCCAATCGATGGTCGACAACGCTAAAAAAGGGGGGGAGGCAGGTCAGTGTTTATTTAAAAGGGCAAGAGCCTGGGAAGTTTTAAAAAATGCAAGAAAATCATGTTAGATTTGTCAGTATAGAAACGCAAATCCTGTGTGTGTGTGTGTGTGTGTGTGGACTATTTCATTCCAGATTAACCAGTGCTCTGGTTGTGTCGATTCCTGGGACTAGATGACCTTTGACGGTCCCTTCCAGTTCTACGATTCTATGAAATACAAATTGCTAAAGGAGTAACCTTAGTAGTGGTCTCTTCTCAAGCAAGGCACCTGCGGTAAAGGTAAAATCTAAAGTGCAGGAGGTCATTAGGGCGGCTCCACCTAGCCACGCCCCCAAGAGAGTTCAAAAAAGCAGACAGCTCTGTCTCTGTACGCACGCACGTACAGCAGCTGTACAAAGCATACTGTTTAATCTATTAGGATCATAGTCGCCGCAAGCCTACAGGTAGTCTCCACTGAACCCTGGATGCTTACTTCCGATCGCATACGTGGTAGTCAACTAACTTTTACTCCGAGAAGAACTGTTGGGATTAATGGGTCATGTCCATTCATTTCAGTGAGTCTACTCTGAGGAAAACCAGGTGAAATACCACCCACTGAGCTCCAACCAAAGATACACAGTCAGCTGAAACACAAATCTTTAGTTTTTAATCCAAAATGCAAACAACCTTGCACAGAAGTTGCCATTTAAATGACTAGCATTAAGCAGATACGCCATCAAAGAAAAGGAAAGAAGTAGGCAACCTCTGCCTGATTATTTTCCTCTTGACTTCTTGACTCTCTCTTGACTTCCTCTGCTAATCTGATACAATTATGAAATGCTTATTATCATTTATTATTATCATTCATGTGTCAGAACAAGGTCCCCCCCCCCACATTAATTATTATGATGCCCCAGCATTTTCCCTGCTGGAGGGGAGGCAATTTCCGAGCAGTGTTCTCTTGCGTTTCCCCTGCATTACATCACGAACTGCGATACGAAAGAAGGTAGTTAAGCGTACTTTAAAAAAAAAACCCGCACTCACCTAGATCTACAGAATCCGGAGGTGGGTCGTTATAAATGGCTATTGGGTTGCATCTGAGGTTGATATTCCGTGGCACCTGCCGACAAACAACCACAAACAGCATTAAGGTTTCGAGGTTTCTCTCCTGGGCACATTTACTTTAGAGAAAGTGAAGCGCCACTGGGGACTTACTTCCGAGTAAACATGCAGAGGGCTAGGTCGGAATAACCCTTTGAATCCTTACTACTGGGTAAAAGTACCGGTACTTAGGAGTGTGTTGTAAGGGCAACCTTATGTGGACAGGGCATCTAAAACAAAACCCTTTGCAGTAGAAACACCTCCATCTAACTTCAGATGGCAGCTGGTGGCTGTTCTGCAGGCAGAGGGCTCTGCACGTGCTCAGAGACACTCCTTTCCCGGCTATTAGTCCCCATCTTGTAGTGGTGGTTGCATATTGGAATAGCCTTTTTTCCTGGCCGGGGTGCGGGCAGGGGAAATGCGCTTGCTCTAACCGCTGGGCGACGCTGTCTCCCTCCGCAGATCGGCTGCTGCGGGCAGGGAGACAGGTTTCCCCGGCGTTTATTTCTGCCAAGAGCAGATGGCAAGAGGCTGGCCGGTCGGGCTTCGCAGCCTCGCCTTCTCCTTCCAAGAACGCACCTTTCTCTCTGCTTTACTGGCCGGCTTTTTGCCCAGCCGCTCGGCCAGATCCTGCACCCTGTTGGGGCACAGGCTGCCGCAGGCCTGCCTGCCGCCGCGGCTTTGCATGGCACTTGCTCGGCCGGCTGGCTGGGCTCGATCTGAGCCGCCCTTCGAGGGGAGCCTGGCCGCCTCTCTGGGGAGGAGAGAGCCGAGGGGAGGCGGGCCGGCGGCCGATTGAGCGCCAGAGGTGGCGCCTTCGCCTTGGCACGCTCCAGCCTGGCAACAAGGGAGCCCAGCCCAGCCCAGCCCTCTCCCCTCCTCTCCCCTCTGGGATTAGACCCAGCCGCCGCCGCCGAGGCCGCCGCGCGGAGCCCACGCGCCAAAGTGCGCCCTTTCGCCAGGCATTGGCGCCGCGGCCAACCGACGAGCGGGGAGTTGCTTCGGGTGAATTCTTCAGGGACGGGAGGCGAGCCGATCGGGAATTCACTTGTCCCCATGGCTCAGTCTGCCCTGGTTCCCTCACCCCTGGAGATGGAAGGGTGCCTCTGAACATGTGCAAAACACCTATTCCCCTCCACCACCATCCGTTTTCACAAGAACAGCCTGCTGGTCAGGGGTGCCAACTGGGATAAAATATTGGGGAGCCCAAGTAAGCTCCGTCCCATATAATTGATCACATGACATGGTGAGCTCACACACGTGCGCGCGCACACACAATTTGAATGGCAATGGCCATCAACTTTGGAGATGGCGACCCCCTCAAATATTTTACTGAAGAGCTGGAAGGACCTGGGCCCCTAGGAGTTGGCTCCTATGCTGCTGGATCCTGCACATGGCCGATTCTCACAGTGGCCAACCAGAGCACAAACCCTCCCGTGGTTTCCAGCAATGCATTTGGAAGCATTCCTACTTCCAACTGTGGAGATACAGCATTGCATCGATAGCCCTCTCCTCCATTAATTATTATTATTATTATTATTATTATTATTATTATTATTATTATTATTTATACCCCGCCCATCTGGCTGGGTTTCCCCAGCCACTCTGGGCGGCTTCCAACTGAATATTAAAAACAGTACAGCATCAGACATTAAAAACTTCCCTAAAGAGGGCATTAATTTGTCTCAGCCTCTTTTAATGCCATCCAAGTTGGTGGCCATCCCTGGATCCTGGGGGAGTGTGTGCCATAGCTGGACTATGCGCTGCATGAAGAAGTACTTTCTTTTATCTGTCCTGAATCTTTCCACATTCAGCTTCATTGGATGTTCACAAGTTCTAGTGCTATGAAGGAGAGAGAAACCTGTTTCCCAGCCCACTTTTTCTGTGCCATGCATAGTTTTATAAACATCTATCATGTCACTTCTTACATGCCTTTTTTCTAAATTGAAAAGTCCCAAATTCTGCAACCCTTCTTCCTTTTTAAAAAATATAATTTTTATTAAATTTTCTGTTTTACACTTGAGAATATACATTTAAACAACCTCAGTCAATGGCTTCCCTTCTCTTTCCATGGTTCATTTTGTATAGCATAAATCACTGTATATTTTATATAAACTAAACCATTCAGTATTCCATTATTACTTCCATCAAAACTTATTTACACTGCTGAATTTATCTTAATGCTGCCAACGTTTTCAAGTGTACACAATTCCCCCCCATATATTCAATAAACATTTTCCAACCTTCTTTAAATGAATGTTCTTCTTGTGCTCTTATTTTATAAGTTAGATCTGCAAGCTGCGCATATTTCTATAGCTTAAGTTGCCATTCTTCTTTGGTTGGGACCTCGGTCGTTTTCCATTTTTGGCCTAACGAAACATGGGACGCCAACCCTTCTTCCTTAAGGGACTCTCTCCATCTCATAGATCATTTTGGTTGCCCTTGGCTGAACCTTTCCCAACTCAGCCCAACCCAGAACTAGGCAGGTTTGCTCAGATGTAAGTCTTAGGGGTCCAGCGGTTCCCAAGTTAAGTGTTCTCACACAGGACCAGTGCCTTAAGCATCACTGAGCATCTCTTGTGGTGGTTCAAGTGCTCACAGGCATTGCTTGATTAGGTGAGATTTGATGGCTTGCAGGTACCTGATCTACACAGTCAGCAGGATAAGGGGATAGGGCAGACTGCAAGACAATTGAAGAGTTGATAGAACCTTACATCATTGAGTTTGAGTTCCAACAGGTATCAAGGGAGCTGAAGTCTCCCATGACTACCGTATTGCTCCAACGTTATGCACTTGGTGCCTGGCCAGTTGAAATGGCACAGATTAAATGCATGAAAGGCAGAGAGCCTAAGAGCTCTTCCCATATCTGGTTTTATCGGGGCAGAAAAGAGTGTGGAAGCTCTTCGCCTTGCTTACCTTTTCTCCCAGGCTCTGGAGGCCATTGCAAGATGTTGGATGGCCCCATGAGACCTTGCGCCAACCCCAGAAGATAAGGTTGCTTGTGCAGGGAATGTAACCCCCGGTGTAAGATACAACTCCACTCTGTATCTTGGTTAGTTGGAAGGCCTTCCCACTTAAATGGTCTGATGTGTTGCTACAGCAAGATTAGGGCCCCCAGCACTTTTCACTTTTAAAATTAAGTATTGCAGGGCTAGATTCCATGGAGCTGCATGGATCAAAGTTTCTTTTGAGCCAAAATACAATAGGTTGTATACACACTCCTGTTTACTCTGAATCCAGTGCACTCCCGCTGCCAGTTTAGGAAGTGGTGTACACACATTGGCCACAATCCGTATCTGCCCTGTCATTTCTTATTAAATACTGTGCTTCCATGTGTTTCCTCGTAAATTGCCTTAAATCGGAATTGAGAAAAAGAATGTCCTCGCTGTACTTTAAGCCAGTAATGTGTGCACAGCCTACGTATGGAGAGAGCAATTTAAAACTCGGTAGTGCAGGAGCATCTCCAGTGGAAAGTCATGCACAGAGGCTTTCTTTGCAAGCTGCCACTCACATTGTACATTGTGACATATGGCAAACGAATCCGTCAGGGTGTGTCAATGTATGCTGAAATGGGTATCGCCAAAGGTGGGACATAGGGCATCCATACACCAAGTTTGCCAGGTGCATCTATTACAAGGAAACCTTGCACTACATAACAGGTGGTCCGTGTCCTTTTGTAAAAAAAGGGGGGGGGAAAGGGCGGTGATGGTAGTTTCTTTCATTTAATACAGACCTGTGGAAGAAGTGTAACGAATCCTATTATGGCTGTTGCAGCTGCACTTTGGTGCAAATGAATGAGCCAAAACACAACATCCTCTGGGACTGGCATCATTCAGATTCTCTTCTGCTGGCTTTATCTTGTCCCGAGCTCCTAGAAATGAGTTATTGTCTTTTCACGTTGGGTGGTGAAACACAATAGAAGGATCTGAACTCTGGTCTTGCTTTGGAAGGGAGGGCAGGCAGGCAGGCAGACAGACAGGGAGGACAGCTTTCTGCCTAGCACTGGCCTTATATGAATTTGTTGGGTGGGGGGAACCTTCCCTGCAGAGGCAGGAGGAAAAAAGAAGCCTTCCTTACTCTATTGTATGTCTCTACTGTATAAAAAACTTAGGCTCCGGGGTGGAAGTGCCAACCCTGACTCCTGTGGCACTACAGGAACATAGAGAGCTGCCTTATACCAGGTCAGATTATTTGTTCATCATAGTATTGTCTTCTTTGGCTCTCCAGGGTCTCAGGCAGGGGAATCTTCATGGCACCTACTATCTCATCCATTGGAACAGCAAAAGCCTACAGGGGGTGGGAAGACTGCATTGGAAATCCACCTCCCCAACAAGCCTGCATAGCTCTGCACACTGCAACAAGGTTCCCATTCCAGGCTACCTACGGAATCCTGAGCAGGAGACACCTCACTGGAGTTGGGGCACACAGTAACATTTTCTAACAAGTCCCATTTGTCTTTTTTATTGCAAAATACATTTTTTTTGGTCATGGCACATAAAAGGGAAGGTGAACCAAGTGTGTAAGGGTCAGACTCCACATTACGAAGCCGGACCTGTTTTGGAACGGAGGTGGCACCGAAACACAGTAGTAGAGTCTCCCAGTTAGGTTTCATGGCCAGAAATAACTGGGTAGGAGAAAATCAGCCGAGGAGAGGGAATGAATGAGGGAAGGCAGAACACGGTGAAGATGTGCAGCACTCCCCTGTGGGCAACCTTCCAGAGACTGCATGGAAATGGTAGACATGGCCAGAGGACAAAAGTGAGCAGAGCAATAAATATGAATTGTAGCTTTGTACAATAGAAGGGACACGGGTAGAGCTGTGGGTTAAACCACAGAGCCTAGGGCTTGCCGATCAGAAGGTTGGCAGTTTGAATCCCCATGATGGGGTGAGCTACTGTTGTTCGGTCCCTGCTCCTGCCAACCTAGCAGTTTGAAAGCACACAGTGCAAGTAGATAAATAGGTACCGCTCTGGCGAGAAGGTAAACGGCGTTTCCATGCGCTGCTCTGGTTCACTAAAAGCAGCTTAGTCATGCTGGCCACATGACCCGGAAGCTCTACACCGGCTCCCTCAGCCAGTAAAGCGAGATGAGCGCTGCAACCCCAGAGTCGTCCATGACTAGACCTAGTGGTTAGGAGTCCCTTTACCTTTTACAATAGTCTAGATCTTCACACACTCACACATCCATCTCTGTCCTCCATCCAGACAAGTACTATCAGAGTTCAAGGACACATTTAATCGGGGGGGGGGGGGGATCAGCCAGGAGGGTGCAAAGCAGGGCTGGTGAGAGGACTGGAGGCCTGAGATTCCACATCCTTGATTTTCAACATTTAATGCCAAGACATGGGTCTAACTCCAAAACTGCAATTCTAAACACATTTACTAGATGGTAAGCTTCCTTGGGCACAGGGGATTTACTTCAAAGTAAACATGCGCAGTATTGTGCTGTAAGGGACACAATATAGGACTGAGTCGTTTTTAATACCTGGTGATTGCACCAAACACAGTCACATGGTGGGTGGGTTGAGGGATGTGTGGAAGTGTGGTAAGCAGGGGGGTGTTGCTGAATTCTTGCTCCCTGTAACCCTCAATCCACATAAAACAGAAAAGGTGACATGCCAATGCCATTACAGACAATTACTGATAAAAGCTTTATTAGATAAATGCCTTTACAGTACTTTTGTCTTTCCTATGGCTGAGCACTGAACTATCATCTCAATAAATACAAGCAGGCATAATGTACACTGTTTACAACTTCAATTTGTTACTTAAAATAATGCAAGTGCAATATAAGACAGGTTTACTGTGCAAATAAGAATTTGAAATTACATTTAAAAGATTAGAGAAGTCATTGCTTAGTAGATTACGTTCTAAACCAACAACATAGCTTCCATTACAAATAAATATCATGTAAAACTCATTGAAGAGACTATTGAACAAAAGTTTAAAAAGAGAATACTGTTATTTTAGAGGTATTGCAACTATCAGTGGTCCTTCTGTACATGCATTTGAAAAATCGGACAAACTTTCAAATGCATGGTCTTCAAGTATTTTTGTTTGGTCGGCTCATTTTTCTAAGTGCAGACACTGATCTGAAATCTCAGGGGGTAGCACCAGAGGCAAAGAGTCCTCATTCAAAGACACCAGTAAGTGCAGCTTGTCCAAGCAATCTTGTAAAACCCCCTCTGGATAGTCACTTAATTGCAAGTCCAGCGGTTTCTGATGCTGCAACATCTGATCAGCCAGGCCCAAGCAACAAACAGCCAGCAAGGAAGGCATGTATTTGTTGAAAGCATAGTCGGCCAGGCTAAGTTCAGCCACACCTTTGGCCAGAGCTTTGGCATTCTCGGCCTCCCAGGCGTCAACTTCACAAGCCTCCATCCGCATATGAGTGAAGTGTTCCAGGAAGAAGCTGATGGTGGGGGCTGCCAGGTTGAAGTGGAGTTTGTTCAGAATGATGCACTCCAGGTTGCAGAGCTGCTGCCGAGAGAAAGTGTCACAGCAAAGAGCGAGGAGCTGTTTCGCCTTGGGTGGGTGCACTTCCACCTGAAAGGCACACAAGCAAAGGAAAGAGTGCACACCATTAGCACAAAATATAAAAGAAAACAATGCCTGTGGGTATTTCCAAAACTGGTACAAATGTGTTACTGCTATTATATTCCCAAAGGTAAAAGCACTTCTCATTTATCACCTGTAATTTAGTCAAGGTCAGATGCAATACAACTAAACAGGAACACTTTTAATATACTGCCCACCTCCAGCCTGGTGGGAGTTTAACGTAAGCTTAACTCTCTTCTAGCGAAATTAGGAGTCGGGAACCTTGTGACCTAATTTCACGTGCCTGATTAGGAAGGAAGAAACAGGGAGAAAGGGGAATATGGAGTGAGAAAGCACACACATGCTCAGAGGGGTGGCAGAAGCAGAAATAACGAAAGGAGCACCCTAGCTACTTTTGATTCTAATTCTCCCTATTACAGCCACCAGCCCCATCAACCTCTGGCCTACCCCTCCCCGCCAACAGATTACTCCTGAGGAAAAATGGTGCTTAACAGAAAAAGCTTCCTACTCCTGATTCAAAACAAGAGAATTAAATTACCTCAATTTGACTGTACACAATTATATTTTTTAAGGTTGTTGCTCATCTCTACAACTGCGGGGCACACCTTCCCTGTTTGGGAGAAATGTGGTGAACACAGTGGTTTAGATCCTAAGTTAAGCTAGTTTAATTTCACAGAACTAAAAGTTCCTGTTCTCTCTTCCCAATTGCAGCTACAGTGGTGCCCCGCAAGACGAATGCCTCGCAAGACGGAAAACTCGCTAGACGAAAGAGTTTTCTGTTTTGGAGGTGCTTCGCAAAACGAATTTCCTATGGGCTTGCTTCACAAGACGAAAATGTCTTGCGAGTTCCTGCGGGTTCCCCCCCCCCTTTCCCCCCTTTTTCTAAGCGGCTTATCCGCTAATAGCGCTAATCCGCTAAGCCGTCAATGGACTTGCTTCGCAAGACGAAAAAACCGCTAGACGAAGAGACTCGCGGAACGGATTCTTTTCGTCTTGCGAGGCGCCACTGTACCTGTGACCACATAAAATTGCAGCTACCTGGGACCCTCTTGGAGGGTCAAGGGTCTTTCCTGAACTAAACTGAGATGGGAGTTTGAGGGGCTGCCTATGAAAGGAGGAGATGGGGAACTTTCCTTCTATAAATGTCCTTATGATATATTATGACCCAAGCATGATTTTAGGTGATCTACCCCCACCCTCCCCACATGTTCCTTCTCACTTTGTGCAGGAGGACTCCTGATCTTTCCAAAAGGCTTTTTGAGGGGCACAGATGGCTGCAAGGAGGAAGGAAGGAACAGGAAACTTTCATCCTGTGAACTTCCTTAAGTTAGCTTATCTGATCTTAGGATCCAAGGGATATCAAGCTGTTAGCAGTGAAATACCTTCTGGAAAGGCCCTAAGAGTCTGAGCTACATGTCTGCCATATTATTTACATACTTCCATATAAAAATGAATCTGTTAGGATGGAAATGGGTTGAGATATTTGAATTTATGAGCAGATCTTTAGTATCAGAGTACAAAACCATGTAACATACAAGTGACCCAACTATAGTAAGGAACCCCATGTAACTTATTAAAGGTAAAGGTAAAGGTACCCCTGCCCGTACGGGCCAGTCTTGACAGACTCTGGGGTTGTGCGCCCATCTCACTTAAGAGGCCAGGGGCCAGCGCTGTCCGGAGACACTTCCGGGTCACGTGGCCAGTGTGACATCGCTGCTCTGGTGAGCCAGAGCCGCACACGGAAACGCCGTTTACCTTCCCGCTGGTAAGCGGTCCCTATTTATCTACTTGCACCCGGAGGTGCTTTCGAACTGCTAGGTTGGCAGGCGCTGGGACCGAGCAGCGGGAGCGCACCCCGCCGCAGGGATTCGAACCGCCGACCTTTTGATCGGCAAGTCCTAGGCGCTGAGGCTTTAACCCACAGCGCCACCTGGGAGCCTCTTAAATCACTAGGGTTCAGAGATCCCTTCTCTTATAAGCTGTTCTTATAGTATGTATTCAATAGCAATAACAAACCATACTACCTAAACAAAGGAGAGGGCTGTTATTATAATTATCTCTCAGTATGTTTTTTATTAAGTTTTTATCATCATTGTAATGTGCTTCTAATGTTGTACATGGCCCTGAGATATTTTAATAAAGGGAAGTATATAAACTGAATTAATCATAATCATAAAAAACGAAGGGGAGAGCCTCCAAGTCCTTGTACCTGTTTGCAAGAGATGAAGAGGGAGGTGACCCCTAGGAGTTGGAAGCAGTCAGCAGCCACTGGGGTGGTGGTAAGGAAGCGGTCTAGAGTGTTTACTGCCAGACATAAGGACTCAAAAGAGAAGCCAAAGTGTTTATGCACTGGAATTAGCCAGCTGATCAGTTTGCACCGAGCCTCTGCAGTTATCTGGGAAGCAGAGAAGAGAAAAGGTTACGATGGGGAAAGAGGCAATAATGAAATATAGAGGCAACCATTTACTGTATTATAGACTCTTATTAATGAGAACCAAAATATTACATCCAAGTTTTAGGACATTTACTGAATTCCTTACTCCTGCCTTGTAAATAAGTACTATGTATTAGTTTCAACTGAAATAACAAAACTATTCTCCCATGTGTAATGATTTTTGTGAACACCAGTGACAGAAATAAAAGAAAACAAATTATCAAAAGAGCTGCCATGATGGAGTTTATTTTTACTTTGTTTTAAGGCAGCAATATTTTTGCAATTTTTGTGGTGGCTGCAGAAACCATTCACAAGGCTACAACATAAAGCTTTTGTCCCATATGCACAGAGGAGTTATAAAGGACTGCATAAATGCTGAAAGTAGACATACAACCTTTTCACAAATGGAAGCAGACTGCTGTACACAACAATGGGAAAATATATTCTCAGGGGAGGCATGTACGGAGATGTACTACTCTTTCTTCAGTGTCTCCCACATAGAAACAGTGAAGCACATATTGGGGTAGAGGGTGAAAAGTAGTAATGGGGTTCATCTAGGTTTGCCATATGTCAGGAAAATTCCTGACATGTCCTGGTTTTTGGGGGGTGGATTTTGCCTATGCAGCAAAACATCAGGGAAAACCTGGATGTATGGCAACGCGATGGGAAAAGCAGCAGAAACAGCCCCCAAAGCTTATTTTGGGGGGAGGTTTCCCCAAAAAAGCTCAACAATTTGGGTGGGTTTCTAAAAAGAAGCTCAACAATTTGGGTGGTTTCCTAGGTTCATCTCTCCACATACCATCTCCAAGTGTTCAGATGCACTTTTATTTTTTAAGCCCACTTCTATTCCATGATCTCTTGCTTGCTAGTTATTATGAGTGATTTATAATCCGCAACCAATGTTGTCATTTAATATTGGTAGTATTTAATATTTAATTGCACCATATTATATATGGGATCCTAGTTGCCCTTTATTGTCACCACTCTATTGCACAGCTCACGTGATGGGTGTACAAACATCTATTTTGGTACAATACCTACCAAACATTTACGTGTAACAAAAGACACACACATTTCATGGTGCACACTTTCCCCCTAACCCTCCTTTGTAGTTAAAATTGTGTGTGAAAGGTATAGGAAAATCCAGTAAAGTGTGAAAAAGTATGTGTGTGAAAATGCTTTCATGAGGTTATAAAGCCACTCAGCAAGTTACAGGGAACCAGGCAGAGGGCCTTCTCGGTAGTGGAGCCTTCCCTGTGGAACGCCCTCCTATCAGATGTCAAAGAGAACAACAACTACCAGACTTTTAGAAGACATCTGAAGGCAGCCCTGTTTAGGAAAACTTTTAATGTTTGATGTATCACGGTATTTTAATATTTTTTTGGAAGCCGCCCAGAGTGGCTGGGGAAGCCCAGCCATATGGGCGGGGTATAAATAATAAATTATTATTATATTATTATTATTATAAGCAGCATGTGGGATGCTTTACAAATGTTAAGCATCAGCTTAAGATGCTCACAGGAAAGCAACGTGCCAGAGGTAGAATGAGATTGCAGAGCACAAGCACAGTATGCTAGACAACTATATGCAGATAATTATGCTATTCTTTGCAGTTGCCAAAAATGACAAAGACTTGCAAAAAAATTACAGTATGTGTAACAAAGATGGTGACGTTGGATGTGGAAAATGCAAGATATATTCCAGAATGCATTTTCTAGATGCAAACCAGAGCATGGTGTATAGCTGGTACTCTCTGAGACTCCCTCTAAATGTCCAACCTCTTTTAAGTTCAGGTTCCACTCCACTGACAGCTGTGCCCAATAGCCTCTGATCATAACTTCTCAATGTCTCTCAGGGACAGCCTGTCAGGAGCATTAAGCTTTATCTTATCATGTGGTTCTGTCATCCCAAATTTGCCTAAGATCGTGTAGCTGATGCCTTGCTAAATCAGGAGTGAAGGGATCTTTTTTCCTCACCTACAAATGTTATCAAGTGCTTTCACTTTGCTTTTCGTCTTGAAGAGCTTATAACGACAAAAGAGAAAGCCTTCAGGGATCTGTTTTCTGCACAGAAATCACATGAAAACTGACCATCTTGTGTGACGACCACATCTACTGGTGTAGCCAGGATTTATGTTAAGGGGGGCAGAACCTCAGTTAGTTATTTTTATTGATTTACTTGATGGGGGAAGCTGTCCCCCCTACGCCCATGGTATTTGTGTGAGGATCAGCTGGAAAGCAGCTTTCTCTAGCATGTGTATGGATAAACACTGAAACACGTGTATCTGTGATGCTGATATACCCAGTTTCATACTGCTTCCTACACAAAAAAGTTAGGGGGCGGGGGATACAATGGAAGGAAAGAAAGAAGAAATCTAGGACTCTTCATACATCACACAGAATGTGAATAATGGGGAAGAGCCGGAACGCACCTCTTGTCTCCGCCCCAAAACAACCTATGAAATATCTTACCTGTGCACTAAGTGTACTCAAGAAGACTGTACACGGGAGCTGGGACTTTGCCCAGTCAGAGCGGACACAATTCTGTTCCCACGTTTACAGGATTCGGTGTCAGAGAGAGATGAGAACAAGAGTGTACCAAATACATGAGTAGATGCTCACTTTCTAACCTCGCCAAAAGTTGCCCGCGATTCCCTTTTGTGTATTTCATTCGGGTTTGGGGGGGGGGGATAAAAAAGCAAAACCCCGCCACCCCCACCCACCCTCCGCTTACTTGCGGCTGCTGGGCCAGCGGGTCGAGCGGGTGGAACTTGCCCTCCAGCTCCTTTCGGAAGCGGTACCAGCTCTGCCCGTAGTCGCGGAAGGTCTGCCTCTCCAGGGCTCGCATGGGCTCGCAGCGGCGGCGACCCGGGGACCCGGCCCGGCCGGAGAGGAGCCCCACCGGGGGGGGCTTGCTCTTCTTGACCGGCGCGCGGAGCCCGAGGCCGGCCTCGACGGCGCCGGGGGCCTCGGGGCGCTCCTCGGGGGTCACGTCCTCCGCCCGCTGCCGCTTGAGCGGAGGGCTCCGCCGCCTGCCCGGAGCCTCGCCAGGGCGGGTCGTCACCATGCTGCCGCTCCGGCTGCTGCTGCTGCCGCGCTTATTGCCGCCTCCCGGGCAGCGCCGAGGAGCAGGAGGCGCGCGGGGCCGGCTATATGTTAGGGAGCGACGCCCCGCCCTTTGTCCCGCCCGCCGAGGGCAGCGCCTTCCCGGCCCTCCGCTTCGACGGCTTTCCCGGCGAAAGAACCGCTCTCGGCTCCTCGGCGGCGGGCCGCCTTTTTCCCGCTTGTGTAACTAACTGCTGCAAGCCTGGAGGCGGGGGAAGAGTGTGGGGCGCCCGTCAAGCGCCGAGGGGACCCAAGAGGGCCTTTCTTCCACCCCTCGCGGAACTCCTATTTCCTCCAAATAAACTTCCCCGTGGGGTCACCGCCCCCCGTGGAGGAGGCGCCTGCCATTTTGTTGTGGTATTTATTTCCACCCCCCACCGGGGCCTCGCCTGATCTCCCCATTCGAATGGGCATCAAAATAGTCACGATTTAAGCACAGACATTCAATAATACACTTCAAAACCGGCTCGTTTGTGTTTTTAATTCGTTTATTTAACAGCTCCCCTCGTTTGGCTTGGCTTTTCCTCCCAAGCCAAGCGGGTGGGATTTCCTGGCCTGCAAAAAGGAGAAGGTCCCTTCACAAACGCGTGTGAGCAAATCAAGGGAAAGAAAAAAAGGGTGACAAGGACGACGCCATCTTCCCTCACAGCCACGGAACCTAACTGCCAAGTATCCCCACTCCACGATAAAAGCTATATTCTCAGTTTGTTCATTCAGACGAACTGGTACCCGCACCGAAGGTTTTACTGCACTCGGGTCCATCTGCCACATGAAAACCACCAGAAAGTTACTAAGCGGTGGCAGTTCCATACGGCTTAGATGTCTATTCCAGGCCACCTTGAAGCCACCTTTTCCATTTAAAAGTTCAAGATGGCTTACTAAAGTTGCATTAAGAATAGTCCTGAAGTGCTTTACACCAGGGGGATAAACTTTTTGATCCACTAAAAAGGTGTGCCGTCTGTTAGTTGGATGACCTTTTTAAAAAGCCGGCTGATGGAAAATTCCACCTTAGAAGAGGCATCTCCCCACCTTACACAGAAGGGAATGTCTCTCCCAAGACAATGCTCTTGTGTTATTTGTTTTTAGATTTAATATACCTAATTAGTCCATTTTAAACTTTCACTGGTTGACAGCCGTTGTTAAAATAGTTGCTTAGCAAATTGGGTCCCAAAAATGGCATGGAAATTCTACAAGGAATGTGCAGTGGTGGCACAAAGATACCAGGCAATTCAGGAAAGTGCCTCTATATTTCAGGTGCCCCTCAGGATAGAGTCACTGCTACATGTAAGCCGTACTGCCACATCAAAGCATTTCCAGGCAGCTTATATGTTACTGGTGTATTGTTGTTGTTTAGTCATTTAGTCGTGTCCAACTCTTCGTGACCCCATGGACCAGAGCACGCCAGGCACTCCTGTCCTCCACTGACACCCACAGTTTGGTCAAACTCATGTTAGTAGCTTAGAGAACACTGTCCAACCATCTCGTCCTCTGTCATCTCCTTCTCCTTGTGCCCTCCATCTTTCCCATCATCAGGGTCTTTTCCAGGGAGTCTTCTCTTCTCATGAGGTGGCCAAAGTATTGGAGCCTCAGCTTTAGGAACTGTCCTTCCAGTGAGCACTCTGGGCTGATTTCCTGAAGAATGGATAGGTTTGATCTTCTTGCAGTCCATGGGACTCTCAAGAGTCTCCTCCAGCACCATAATTCAAAAGCATCAATTCTTCGGCGATCAGCCTTCTTTATGGTCCAGCTCTCACTTCCATACATCATTACTGGGAAAACCACAGCTTTAACTATACAGACCTAATACTGGTGTATTAGGCCCTCACAAAGTTCCTTCTAATTTTAACTTTAATAGTAGCACAGGAACGCATGGCTGAAATAAAGCAAATGGATGATTATGCAGTCAGCAATGTCTTGCTCCCTAATACATAGTCCCTTGCTGATTCTTTTTGTTTTGATATGCTGTAGAGTATGACATTACTCAATAGAATGTTATACATACATACATACATACATGTATGTATGTATACATGCTTCCTGCAAGCACAAGTCGGGATCCAGACTAAGTTGCAGTTAGGTTCTACTGAAGTCAACTTGAAAAGTTAGTAAGACTGATAGATTTCAGTGGGAACTGGTACTGTAATACTATCCGTGTCTACTCAGAAGTCTCATGGGGTTCAATGGTTCCCCTGAAATGTGCAAGACCCTGTATCCAACCGGTACAACTCTTTCTGATTGCTACTAGAACTTGCCCCCAAATCCAAGCCATTCTAATCATGTGCTGCTTGGAATGTTGGAATGGTAGTTTCTATTAAGAGGAATCATTATCAATATTTTGACTGTTAGGTGCACAAATGTCATGTTTTGAGAGACTTTTCTGCTGTGTTTTGCACTACATGTGTACCACGTTTCAACTTGTTGCGTATCTTTGAAGTACCTTATCCATGACACTTTGAACTCATTTTGAGAGCTAGCAAATGTCCTGTTTTCAGAGGGTTTTTTCCTACTAAACACAGTGCCCTGGATTACACACGTACAATATTTGAAATGTCAGGGTTGTAGTTAACCTAACAATTTCACTAGCTGTCGTATTGAGAAAATGATCTCACTCTGTTATTAAATTGACCAGATAATGTACCAATCTGCCGTCTGTTAAAACAAGTAAAAAGGAGGATCGGGCAGGAGCAACTTTTCACAGGTCTTGGTCTTCTGATGTAGTTGTGCAGGGCAAACATTGCCCTCAATGCAACAATGTACCCAAAATGCAGCACTTCATTCTTTTGGATATGAGTAAAAGGCAACTCACAACTAAAGTAGGAAGTAAAGTGGAATCACTTTCCAAAACAAAATGGTAAATCTGGGGTAGCATTTTGATGAGGGCAATGTTATGTGGATGGTGCAATGAACTTGCATGTATGAGCAGTGCAAGTCCATCATAATTTGATATATGTGCATCAGCTCTGCCCTAAAGACCCCAGACATCAAAAATCAAGTTGTGTTCTTAACTGCATAGCCCTGTTCTGGACAGCTTCTTGTTCATTGCTTTGGGAGAGTGGAGCAGGATGGAGAGAACTCCTTTTTATATATTCAAATACTCAAAAGACCGTGAAATTTCATGGGAAACAGTCTGTTGAAACTAGGGGTGTCCTTGCCTTGTCTTACACCTCCCCAGATCTTCTACTCTCTATGCACCCCATCCCAAACATTGCCACATCCCACTATTATATTCTTCTTGCTTACCACTGAAATGTAAGGTGTGCCCCTCAAAATAACCTCTGCCATATTACATCATACTCCTAGGAATGAATGCAACCATTTAGTAAAGGAATTCAAAGTGCAGGGGGATATTATGAGGCCAATGACTAAATTTGTTCTTTCCCTTGGGGATCTCAACCTTTAAAAAGCTAGCTTACTCCTAGCCGTCTAATCATAAACTGTTCTTTACTCCAGGTGACTCTAGTAATTAAGTATCAACACTGCTACTAGCTGCATAATGCTGAATTGTTTCTTGATCACAGAACAGTGTTATGACCCTAACAGACAGATGTGTGTATCTGTTCCAACTGGTACTTCCATTAGACACGAATAATTACAAACACTACCAAGACCTTCTAAAAAGAGTACCAAGAGATCTCCTGAAAGGTAGAAAAGCTCAGGAAAATGGGGTGAAGAGTTCCAAAATGGAAAACAAGTGTTTTTGTCACAAATACTTCAGAGAGCTATCCTAAAGTGGAAAGTTTCTTACAACCTCTTATAAGGTTGTTGTGGTTTTGACATTATGCTGAAACCATAAACTTCCCGCATAAGCAAGCCTCTCTATAGAACAGAGAAACATGCCAGGTTGCAGCCCGTCACTTAAAAAGCACATCTATGATGTGAAGTTTCTTTAGCTTAATGTCTGAAAAGCAATTTATTCAGGCAAATTGCTCCCTCTGCTGGATCCATGAAGCAAGCTATCAGACTAGTTTTGTATGTTGCGTGATATAATCCTCTACATTAAATTTAGTAATTTCTTTCTCTTCCTTCCTTCCTTCAGTTCCCAGAATATATGTAAATCATAGCTTATACCTCCTCAATTTAAGATGCATGTTGTTTACCAAACAACCTTGTATTTTTAAGCATACTACTTTGCAATTCCTATTAAAAGGCAATTTTTTATGAGAAAAAGGAGAAAGCAACTATTACCAGTGCTAGAGACCTTACTTCCCAGTCTATCTTATGTTCATGCAGAAAAACGATACATTTCTTATATTTTTAGACTGGTTTCTGTCACAAGAGAATTAAAACTTGAAGATAACAACAAACAGAGCCCTGATCTGTTCTTTCCCCTCAGACTCTTGACACTGTTTTTTAAGCTGCCTCAGTTCCAAAAACAACAATAAAACTAAAGGGGAAAGGCAAATCCTCAATATATGTAAAGCACTGACCAAGCACCACAGCTTGTCAGCAACAAACAATTAACTACCATAGCAATAAGAACAAAATAGTATACATATGTAGCTGCAAATGAGTTTCATTGCAACTCTCTGAAAATGAAATGCAGTGCCTTAATTTATCTAGAAAGTCAATCTTTAGTGTTAATAACTGTTAACATCAAGTGTGAACAAAATATATGAACTTCATTTGTTGCATTCCAAACTACATTACAGATCTCAATCATTTCAAGGGTTGGTTCATTAAAAAAACAGGGTTCATCACCAATGGCTTATCCAGATGAGAAAACTGGAAGCTTCAGCTGGTGAAAGGGAAACACGTCACATTTTGCAATCTCTTAAAAGTTTTCCAAAGGCCTTTTTCGTATGGTATATGCAACAAAATATTTTATCCTACTTAAAGCTAATAAATGAAACTGACATCTCAATTTGCAAAATACCACATTCAAAATAAGAATAGAAAATTGGACAAGGAGCTCATGCAGCTGTTAATTTTATAAGAACATAAATTGCAATCCAGTGTTGAACCTTGATAGATCTGAGTTCACATTGTGGTGACCCTGGGGCAAATAACTCTCACAACCTTATCAACATCACAGGATTGTTGTGATGATGCAGCAGCAATATAACCCTGTTTATCTTTTACTTTGATCAATCTTAGCAGGAACTTTCCTATATATTTCAATACCGGTCAGATAAATGTAATACATTCATATTTTGTTTCCCAATTATGCTGTCTGAGCCAAAACAATGATTTGAAAGCTCAGCTGAATATGAGTGGAAAATATTTTATTTGGCTGGATTATAGATTCATTGCTGGTATCTAAAGACTGAACACAGTTCTTGTAGCTTCTTTGCAGTACATTTAAAAAGTGGGGAGAGAAGTCAAATTCTGTAAAAAAGACGAAGGCAAATGGATGCTTAGAAAGAGGAAGACTCTGCAGGAGAGAAGTTCCTCTAAGATTTAGGCTTATTAAAAAGTAATGGTTATTTTATTTTTCCTTATTACATCTTTTCTTCTGAAGAATGTACTTTTAAATTCTTGATGTGCAATGCTAAATATTTATTTGTAAAATACCTTTAACATTTTTTCTCTCAAGGTTTGGTACATACTCAATTCAGGCACATGATGTCAAAGCAAAAGAGAGTGGGTTCTAAAGGATTAATGGAACTCCAGAACTAATGGCTTCTACAAATACTGATTTGTAACTTGCTCTCTCAAACTCACTGCATGAGTAATAATCAAAGAACAGCAATTTTGTAAAATGTATTGCATCAAATTACCATGATGTAGATAAAAATCCTATTGATAATTATGTAGCACATATACTTTGGCAAAGAAAAGTCTCCTGCTCCCCAATTGCATATTCCTAAAGAGAACTAAAACCTATTCCATAAATTCAAATTCTGCTCTTGAAAACATAATCAAGTTAAGTTCACACTTTCTGCTTGACATATATCACATTAATACTGAAACCATTTATGTTGATGCCACAGTTTAAAAACATTCCAACAAGGGCCACCCAATTTTATTGTCATTTTTACAATGCATTCCTATTCTTCACAGAATGACATAGAAAATATATGCAAAGTCCAAGCAGTTTCCACATGATAGTATTATGTTCTTTTACAGTTAGCATGTTCTTTACTTTAGATATAAATTTCTTCTTCCAATTATTGTGGTTCTGTAGTTGCAGCCAAATTCTTGTTTCAGGTAGTGTTTTCTGTTTTTATCAGTTCTTTGATGATGTTCAAAATCTTATCATCTGGGGAACAGAATGACAGTAAGTGCTGAAGAATGGAAAATTCAGCCATATTTCCCAACCCCGTCAAGAATTATAATCATGTGTATTGTAGATTGTCACGCTGCACCCTGCCTGCTAAAAGCAGCACAAAATATCATGAGGGCTGAAATGATAAGGAAGTGAAGTTCAGCCTCTTCAGATCTGGGATATCAATGTACCTGAGGTCGCTTGACTATTCACAAATTAGAATTGTGCACACAATTAAAGACATGGACCATAGATATAGAGTTCTCAGGTTATGGTTTAAAAACCCATAAATGCCCCTTCTTGAGTTTAAAAGAATAGGTTGGAATATACTCCTGAGAGCTATCATGTTTTTATTTCTAACAGTGAGTTCATCGATTTTTCTAGCATCAATCACCAAATGCCGCATTTTAAATCCCGCCACACATTGATTCACAACTTGATTCCTATGTTGAGATATTTGCCTAAAGTAGTTGAGAGATAACCATCTGCAGGGGCCAGTGCTAACAATTTTGTGCATTCAGATTGTTAAGCTATTGTTGTGGTTATTTAGTGTTTGCAATGATGTCCGGTCTCCCTCAGATTTTGCTCAGAAAGAAAAACTTGCATAAAATTTAGAAAGCGTGCCAAGGAATTTGGACACATTAAGCTGTTGAACATGAAAGAAAGTGAGAGGCCTTGTTATCTGAAGCTATGCTATGTACACACAATGCATTGTGTGTGTCTCATGCTAAAATAAGCTCATTGTGACTAGGGCAAAAGCAGAAATGGCACTTGTGTGCTTGTTACACTGGAAATTTGAGCTGCTAAGTCACTATTCTGCATAATAAAGGTGGTTTTTTTTAAGGTTTATAGTTATTTTGTTTCAGTAAGAGTTTACCTTAATCAGTTTTGCATTTTATTTTGGTGACTTATCCACAGAGAACTACTCTATTCATGTTTAATGAAAGACACAATACCAAATTCAAAAATAAGTTCACACTAATGTTTACCTGTATCTCTGTGGCATACAGGCTGCAACGTATTTGTTTCAATAGATGGACCCTTTCTGAGCACACATTCCTTTGTGTGTATGAAAGATAGGCCCCTTTATTGAAAAGAATGTAGGAATCCTTAAGGGAGAAGTCCATGGATATATGGGGACTCCTGCATCCAAACATAACTGAAATATTGCAATGCACTAGCTTACACCAAGAAAGTGCTCACAGTTGAAGAAATCTGTGGAAAATAGTGACCTCCCCACCCCCAGTGGTATATGATATTCATCCATCATTCATAAAATCTAAGAGAATGACGCATATGTTTTGCTATTCCACAAATTTTACATATACTGAGTTCAATATTTTTATGGCTGTGCTGTGGTTGGGGAATTACCTTCAAGTGACATTTTAGGGTTTTCAAGTTTTTGCTTTAAAACAGACTCGATGAGTGCTCTCAGTTGCTTGAAAATCACTGCGATTTTGACAGGAGCCTGCAAAAACAGGAATATTCAGTCTTACATTTCCCCTTCGGAACAGTTTGTTAATAACATATCAGATCTTAAAGATACATTTCCCACATACAAAAATACAAGTTATGTCAGATGTTGTCAGACATAAAACTGCTGTTCAAAAGAAACCATGGTTTGCTGGAGTGAGAACAAGTGATGGAACCTTCCCATCCCTCTTTCTTTTGCATGCCTAGTGTGAGAGAAAACTGATTTGCTATATCAATTTCCTGCCATATCCAAAATCAGGATGATTTTATTTGATTTGTAAAGCAGGTTTATAAGAAGCATTTAAACTGGTTTCCTGGCTCAGAAGTAATGGGAAACTGTGTTTTAACAAACTGGAAGTCTTCTCCCAAGCTGGGTGGATAAAAGGAGAGCTAAACATACCTGAAAATGGATCCAGCCATCAACAGACAAAAGCCGTTCACGATGCAATACTTCTATGTCTCCGCCGAAAAGTAAAATTGGGAAGGGGGAAATCAAAGTAGTTTCTTTCAAGTACACCTTGGCATATCTTATCTGAATGAAAGCACAAATAATTCAAATAATTATGTTACTTGACTCAACTGCCACTTCTGATATAGCAGTATATCATTGTTCTGCCACAGGGAATTGTTACACACTACCCTTTGAAAGCATGTTGAACAATTACAGTGGTACCTCGGGTTACGTACGCTTCAGGTTACATACGCTTCAGGTTACAGACTCTGCTAACCCAGAAATAGTACCTTGGGTTAAGAACTTTGCTTCAGGATGAGAACAGAAATCGTGCTCCGGCAGCAGCAGGAGGCCCCATTATCTAAAGTGGTGCTTCAGGTTAAGAACAGTTTCAGGTTAAGAACAGACCTCCGGAACAAATTAAGTACTTAAACCAAGGTACCACTGTACGCCAAATACCATGGGTCACAATGAAAATTTGACCGTGGCTGTTCCCAAACCTTTTCTCCCACGGATGATGTGAAAGTTGATGAAAGTCATGGGCAGACCACTTAATGATTGTTCTTCCTCTTGTGGCAATTCTAAAGCACTACCCTAGATGCTGTATGGTTTTTAATTGGTTTTTTATTGCTTCTTTTACTTCTGATAGTGTATTTTACTGTATTCAATTTGAATTCCATAAAATTCACACTGCAATAAAATAAGCAATAAAAATACATTTAAAAATCAACATGAATATTTAATGCACACATGCTGTGGACCACCTGAATGAAGCTTGCAGATCTCTAGTGGTCTGTGGACCATAGTTTGGAAACCACTGTTTTACAAAGTACCATAGATCTAAGATGTTGTAGGTCATGCCCACTTAAACCAAGGCGAGAAATCCTGGTCCTAAATAGCATATCGTTTTCCTAGCACTGCAAGACATCTTACTCAAGTTTTGTCGCGCCATTTCCTCTGCTTGGCAGAATGTTGCAGATCTTACCTTTTCTTGATATATCAACCACCCATAGGTTTGCAGGACCCTGTTCACAGAGGAAGGGTGAACTTGGGCTTTACCCTGAGCAGTCTCTGTTATGCAAGCCAGCTTCTCGGTGATATCTACAGACTTGGTGTACATTATCTTCCCCACATTGTCATAAAGCCCAGCAGTCAGCACAGCTTTAAGGAGGACCATTTCTTGCAGCGAAAGGGAGTGTGTCCCTTCATGGTGACAGGAGGGCGCTGCAAATCCTGCTGCCCGCACCACCCTGATTAGCTCTTTTTTAACGTCCTGAAATAGATGCAAATGGCTATATTTTAACAATTCATTCACTATTCAACAACAGATTTTCCAACGACGGCAGCCTATTTTCTTTTACTTTATCAGGTAAACTACACTTGATTAATGAAGATACCAAACACATTTACATAAAAGAAACTTGATTGCATTTCATTTTAGTTTCTAAATATATTATAAACAGATAATAAAATTTATGATTTCTGCATGCTGGTTCTATTATTAGTTTAGTAATTAGCCTATAAAGTTCAGGGCCCAAATATCATGTATTACTACAGCAATTTAGAGCCTCGATTGCAAAAGGGGTTCCACACCAATCAGAAAGAGACAATGGAGTTTAGCCCCATTTATTTTGCATTATTTGCATGGAAACAGATACAGTACCACTTTTTCCAATGACGTTTAGGGTTACGGTCGTTTTAGTTGCTAGATGAGAACATTTAAGGCCCCACTCCACTTGGGCATGTGGCTTAAGTGAACATGTATGGGTAGGAAAGAGGCATGAGCGCATGAGCTCTGCCCCCACCCACAACATTTTAGAATACTGGAAACATGAGCAGCCCGAGTACATGCGTTTTCCCCTCTGCAAACTGTCACCCTCTAAGTTCCACAAGGTGAAGAGGAGGGGGAGACCTTGTTCCAACAGGCCTTTGGGAACTGACTGCTTTTAATGAAAGCGCTGGTGTTGTGCTGTTTTGATTTTAATTATTTGTATGTTTTAAACATATTTTTATATGTAAAGGTAAAGGTAAAGGTACCCCTGCCCGTACGGGCCAGTCTTGACAGACTCTGGGGTTGTGCGCCCATCTCACTTAAGAGGCCAGGGGCCAGCGCTGTCCGGAGACACTTCCAGGTCACGTGGCCAGCGTGACATCGCTGCTCTGGCGAGCCAGAGCCGCACACGGAAACGCCGTTTACCTTCCCGCTGGTAAGCGGTCCCTATTTATCTACTTGCACCCGGAGGTGCTTTCGAACTGCTAGGTTGGCAGGCGCTGGGACCGAGCAGCGGGAGCGCACCCCGCCGCAGGGATTCGAACCGCCGACCTTTCGATCGGCAAGCCCTAGGCGCTGAGGCTTTAACCCACAGCGCAACCTGCGTCCCATTTTTATATGTACATGGTTTTAATTATATTGATTTTTCATTGTTTTTTAATGGTTTTCTTGTCAATGGTTTTAGCAGTTCTAGTTTTTTTCTGCAAGCTGCCTTGAGTCCTATCAGGGAAAAGGGCAGGATAATAATAATGATGATGATGATGATGATGATGTGTGTGTGGACATGTGGTGTTCTCCCCACCTTGTGTGTTTGTTTAAGCCACTTATAAATCCCTAAATAAGGCTGAAGTGTTTTAAATGGCAAAATTGTTGCTGGTACCTCCAGAGTTAATAGCGAAGTTCTGTTGAGGAAATTTCTCCTGCAGTAAGTCATTTCAGCACGGTATCCTCCTTCATGACGAGCTTTCTTCCATCTAGGCAAAAGAACAACAACCAACTCTCCTAATTATTATAATATAAAAACTCATGATGTAAGAACACAAATCAGTCACAGTCAAGGAATATGGGAAGTAGTGCTTCAGAATGGAACAGGCTTAGTCCTCATGAGGCTGTTTTTGGGGTCCCCCCTTTCCCTTCCCTAAATGTTCTTGAAGCTCTGCAAACTTTTGTGCTTCCTTGATACCATCCCTCTTTTGTGGGGGTGTAGTATTATAGCACTGCTGCAGTTCCTTGGCTGGAACACCCCCTTCCCTAGGTTAGCACTATGGCAACTGCATTTGCAACATAGACCATTTCTGTTGGCACTAAAGGCAGTTTCTTCTGAAACAGAAGACACAGTGAGCAGTTACGGCTGCCATAACACTGTATCCTTCGTACTTCCCCAGTTTCAAAAGTGTAGCATAACACTATGACAGTAATGGGAGGGCAGACTAGTTAAGTTAACCCTAAGCACGTTGTAAACTACACGGGTGGCGCGGTGAGTTAAACCACAGAGCCTAGGACTTGCCGATCAGAAGGTCGGCGGTTCGAATCCCCATGACGGGGTGAGCTCCCGTTGCTCTGTCCCTGCTCCTGCCAACCTAGCAGTTTGAAAACACTTCAAAGTGCAAGTAGATAAATAGGTACCGCTCCGGCGGAAAGGTAAACGGCGTTTCCGTGCGGTGCTCTGGTTCACTAAAAGTGGCTTAGTCATGCTGGCCACATGACCCGGAAGCTGTACGCCGGTTCCCTCGGCCAGTAAAGCGAGATGAGCGCCGCAACCCCAGAGTCGGTCACGACTGGACCTAATGGTCAGGGGCCACTTTACCTTTTTAAGCACCTTGTATAGTCTGGATAATAAATAATAACGAAAGGTTTATCACAGAATGCATTCTTTTGATCAAAATGCTTTAGGAAAGAATACTTGAGTTACCCCAGATATGCCTGGTAAATTGTTAAGTGGTCTGAGTTTGCCAAAGCCAGAGATGATTTCGCAAGGTCTGCTTCATCTTTTCTTCCAATTGGTGTAGTAAACGGAGATTTTTCTGTCATTACTGCAGCAAGAGTGGCCTGCAGACCATAGTAAAATATGATACATTAAATCCAATAGCAATTACATCTTTATTCCCACCAGTATCTATTTCATTAAGCTTGCATGAGATCAAGAACCAAAGTGATTACACAACCACAGAACTCTACTACACAATTCAAATAATTCAAAGAGCTGGAAGGGACCCAGAGGATCATCTAGTCCAACCCCCCCCTTTGCAATGCAGGAATATGCAGCTGTCTCTTATGGGGATCAAGCTTGCAGCCTTGGTGCTATCAGCACCACGCTGTAACCAGCTGAGCTATAATTTGTCAGTGGAAAAATGAAAGCAAGGAGTTAGCATTACATGTGATCACAGATTTCTGAAAGATTTGGAAAGTGAAAGACAATGGCACATAAAAGCTGCCCAGATCCATTTCGTTCAACCTTCTGTTTTTAAAAAATGCCAAGTTGGAAATTTCTAAAACCTCCTAAGTAAGGCATGATGAAGACAGCTATTTTCTTTATCCTACCAGACTCTTAATTGAGCAATGTTTCAAATATATTATTGAAAAATACATCCTATTTGGCTATTGTTACAAATTTCACTCCAGTTTGCCCTGAAACAGCTAAAGTGGTGTGTACAGACAGACAGATATAGAGATCGATATATGCCTTAAGACCATAACAGGTCCTCAATATTAACAATTATTTTGCAAGCACTGATACTGTCTAAAGTTTAGAAAATAGTCAATGTATTGGCGGTCAACTTACCACTGGTTCCAAGCAGCCAAAAATAGCACCAAATATCAACATTTTACCAATCTTTACATTGACTGGTAATGCTGCAAGATGTTGGCCTAAAGGAGTCAGTTTTGGCTCACTTAATTCACAAGCCCCAATCTTCCGTAGAACGTTCATGGCATTGCCAACTACTTGAGGCTGAGGTGGGTCTAAGGCCTTGGAGAGGAAATCTTCAGGAGAGCCAAGGTTACATTTCTGTAGATGACCCAAGAGCAAGGAAGAGATAAATGCATCTAATAGCATCCTATAATGCATCCTATAATACAGTGGTACCTCTAGATACGAACGGGATCCGTTCCAGAGCCCCGTTCGCACCTAGAAGTAAACGTAACCAGTGATGGCATGTCTGCGCAAGCGGCGAAACCCAGAAGTAACGTGCTCCATTACTTCCGGGTTGCCGAGGAGCGCAACTCGAACTAGCTCAACTCGAAGCATATTTAACCCGAGGTATGACTGTAATAAAGTATAACTTTATGGATATATGTCCTCCACCAAAATACACATTTACTCAAAAGTATTCTTCTTTACAGTACTTGCATTCATGTGCATGACAATATAAAACCTCATCATCTGTTCCTGCCCTCTCTCTGCACGGATCAAATAGGTGCTTAAGACAAAAATAAACTTTTCCATTTTTTCTGCAGGCCTTCAGAAATCAAACCCAGCCTCTTATGCTTTCCCGATAAATCAGAAGTATTAATAATTGAAACAGAAAAGCTCTTACCATGATGTGAAGGCACAGTTCTTCCAAGGGCACCCGCAATATTTCTGGAACAGAGTAGTCTGCAAAACTTTCAAATCTGTAAAACACACAAAGGAGAGATGCAGTAAGATGTGGTCCATACTGCTAAATCTTCCATGTGATTATGTACACAGGCGTAACACAGTGTTAACTAAGCTGGCGGCCATTTCATTGACTGAGGATACTGGAAAACACAACAATAGTGCAAGTTAGTTCTAATCAAGATCTGACTAGTTTGGGCTCTGCTAATTCTATCGAACGCCTGTCAATGTCCATTGTGAAACTCACTGTGGGTGAAAGGGCCTTTTTCACTTAAGTACTATGCAGAGAAATATTTTGGGGGCAGAATACATGTAGTCATTTAACAGCCAAGTGAAGAACCATAACAGATTATTTGCAATCATTAGGCTTTAAATATATTTAAGTATTTTTTATTATTTTTTATTCTCATTGTAAAGAGCTTTGGGACTTTTGCTGTGGGAGAAGATGCATAAATTCAATAAACCTAAGCCAATCTCAGTGCTGCACTTTAAATAGATGGTTCTGAGCTAACACAGTACTACTTGCTTAGCGTCTAAATCTCGAAGGCCAAGACAGCCTTACCTATCTCTGGTGTACATTCGGAAGCAAAATCCATCCCTCACGCGACCAGCTCTCCCTTGACGTTGTAGTGCACTAGCTTTACTGACAAACGTCTCTTCCAATGAGCTCATTTGACTGCTTTCGTGGTATCTGGGTTAAAGGTAATGAAACACAAATTTCTGTTAAAGCTTCAGCATTAAAGCCATGTTCAGAACTTTCTCTGCAAGCAGATCTGGAAGCAGATTCTGCAAGGTCTGCTTCACCTTTTATTCTAAGTGGAAGATTTCTGCAGTCACATCAAACTAGTTGTAATTACAGATGCCTATTGACCTTCGTAGAATCTACCTCAAAACGGAGCATGGTGTTTTAAAAGGTATGGCGTGATTTGATTTTCTGGGAAGTAAACTCACATTACTGTGAGAAATCAAAGTAGCTTAGAAACTTCTGCTCCTGTGAACAATGAAGATAACAAGAGCATTGGTCTTTAATTGAAGAGTCCCAAGAGAAAAGATTTGATATAGGATGGATAAGCAGAGAGACCAGGCAAGCTGGATGGAGGCGGCAGCAAGGAAATGTATTAATATATATATTTTTAATGGGTCCAACGTAGCAAACTAGGATTTTAAAAATGGTCCTTAGTTTGAAAATACCTGATGACAACCTCACACTATAGCTGAAACTGGGTTCAGAAGTACTGGTTGTGGACTCTAGTGTAGGAACATGGCAACTTGTTCAGAATCCTGCAACCTTTTCTTCTACAACCTTAGCATACAAATACAATACTCAGTATTAAAGAGAATAACTTGAAAAGAATTGAGGCAGTTTCTGCTATAAGTTGTGAGAGGACTGAGATTAGAGTTTATAGTGGACAGGATATTGGATTTCACTAAAAACAGTTCCTAGTTCCTTCCTTAGCACCATTGTCCGGGCACCTGCTAGCTTCCTCCAGGACCAAGTTTTTTTCTTACCCAATCAGCAAAGAATTTTTTTTACAAAAAGGGGGGGCGGAGAGGATTGTATAACAAAAATGAGCACATGCAAATATCCGTTATGCATGCTAGTTGTAGAATCTTGATTTTCTTGCAAAAGAGCTCCATATTTCTTACATACAACTCCATGCTACAGAATATGCAACCAGCAAAACAAAAACCACTGCTTTCCCAAGACACAGCATACAACTGCATGGTTCTGGTTACAGAAATCAAGTCTTGCCACGAAAATAATCGTGCATTTTCCATGTTACCAATCACTTTTAATCAGATTTACTTATTTACTAAATTTCTAGGCTGCCCTTCGTCTAAGGAACACAGGACATTTTAGAATACAAGAATGCAGAAATATATAACATAACAGCAATAAAAACAATACCATCCACAAATTTAAAAGGTCATACATTATTTAATTAGCCAAAGGCCTGGGAGAAGAGGAATGCTTTTGCTTGGTGCCTAAAGATATGCAAGAAAGGCAAGTGAGTCTTACTGGGGAGAGCATTCCACAAATGGAGAGCCACCGCAGAAAAGGCCCATTCTCATGTTGCCTCTTGAGGAATTAAAAGTTTCTTGGGTTAACTGGCACTTTATGCTACATGCTCACATAGTATTAGAAACTGAGATATGAAAGCTAGGAGATAAATGGCACCTTTAACCTAGGTTATGGGTGCAACAATGGAATGGCTAGGCACACTTTTTTATAACAAGAATACAAAGCTGAAAATGAATGAACTGCAGCTAAAATATTATGTTCATTTTTCAAATGCACTAGTTGTTCCCCTGCTCACCCCCCCTAATATTCTTAAGAGGGTCTCTTCTCTAGTCTTCAAAGAGTAGCTGGAAGTGGGTAGGCAGAAAAAGGTCCTCCTTTCCTTCCACTCTATAGTTTTAATCTTAGACGCAGTACTGCACCCAGAGCTCAGAAACTGCTCACGCTAATGAAACTGTTCACGCTAATGAAATTCCCTGTCGCAAAATGTGCCTAGAACAATGGGAGTTTTGAGCACTGCGCTCACATTACAAAAGCACTTCAATACCAATGGTCAACACTGAGTGTTACCTATTTTCCTTTGTCCTTCCAGTGTCAATTACAAAAACAACATCAGGTATAGTAATACCTGTTTCAGCAATATTCGTGGCCAAAACAATCTGTAAAAGAAACAAAAAAATTGTTAAGTGTTTCATTGTTAGTGTGCTGCCAAAGTTTTCCATTGTTATGTGTCCTGCTTTTGTTAATATTTCACATGACTGTTTTGTTAGCACAACAGCTGATGGATTTATTATGATGCTTTCAAACTAGGGTCTAGGGACCAGCAAACCATCATGCACTAGAATCTAAGTAAAGCCACTCTGTATTTCATCATGAATCAATATAGATGATCTTCTACATTCTCAGCAATGCAATTTATTCATTTCTGAAGACTTTACTAAAAGCACTATGAACACCCACTTTCCAGCTCCTGGAGAAACATTACTTTGCCCAGTAACTACCATCACTTACTTCTGAAAAATTATGCATGCCAATTGCCATCAAATTGTATGCATATTTATTCAGAACCAAGCTCCAGTTTGCTAAGAGGGACTTGGTTCCAAATAAAGGTGCAAAAGATTGCCACCTTTGAGGAAGTGATATTGCTTATTACCCACACCTTGTGCACAGGCAGACACGATTCTATAGCATAAAAGGGATGCGGGCAGCATATGTACAATTTGGCAGCATCAATCATGTTTCGAAAGATGTGAAGGCAGTCTATTACGCCAATAAAGGCAGGAGGAAACATCAAACTGGAACGCAATATGAGACAGACATCCTTAGAGTGTAGAGACTTGTATAAACCATACCTTTCTAACACCAAACGGGGGCAACGTAAAGGCAGCTGCTTGGTCTTGGGTGGACAGAACAGAATGCAGTGCTACTAGCTGGTGCCTGAAAGGATTGTGTAAAAAAAAAAAAACAACACTGAGTGACCCATTGGGTTTATTTCTAAGACTGCATGCATGCATATAAAAAGTAAACAATGGTCATTATGCTAGTTCATATGTGGACCCATTTTAGCATTAAGACTCAAGAAAGGCTCACATGGCTGCATTTTAGAAAACACGGCTTGAATGCTGCCCCCTCCGACTGATGACTTCTTAAAAGTTTGGGAAGGCAAAATCCCACGCACATACAGCTTACCATATTTTCAGGCTTATATTTCTTTCAGCACCTTCAACCTTCCTCCAACACACAAAGCCATTGCCCCGACTCATCCAGCATGGTCTGCAGCAGGTGGTGGGAATTTTTGGCCCTCCAGATATCGCTGAACCACAGCTCCTGTAAGCCCTAGCAAGCAAGGGCAATGGCCAGGGATGATGGGAGTTGTAGTTCAACAGCTGCAGCTCAATCTGGATGGCCAAGGGTTCCCCACACCTGAAGTGAACAACGGTTACATTAGCAGTTCCTTAAAGTGTTGCAGAAACATGAATATTTTTGTCCATCGAATAAATGATAGCAAAGGGGGCTTCTCTGGAGTCCTGGCTTGCGCAGCACTTAAAATTGTCTCCATTAAACAAGTGAGGCTCATATTTTCAGCTAGCAAATTTGTTTAGCCTTTCCATAATCTATTTAAAATTACAAACATAAACACAGCACCTATTTCCCATGTGAACTGATCAGTGTTTTTTCAAGAATAATTAGTTTACCTCTCCCTTAGATTAAACCTTCTGTCAGTTGAAATGAGGTCATGCAACTGTTGGATATGAGCAAGGCCTGGCAGAAAAATCAAGACAGCTCCTTCTACATTTTTGAACTGGGGAGTTCTGTCTATAGAGGAAACAATAAGGAAACAATTCACATTCAGATTTGTGGTTTTTTAAAAAAGCCAATACTCCATGGTTAGACACCCACTGTTCTACCATTAAGGAAAGCAAACAATTCAACACCATATTTATTTTATTTATTAAATTTATACCCCACCCTTCCCCACCAAAGGAGCCCAGGATGGCCATTCATACACAGAACAATCTTCGGTATGTTAACTCAGAAGTCACATGGAGTTTAATGAGACTTATGTCGAGATGAGTGTATAGCAGGGGTAGAAGGTCCTTGTTTTTAGCCTGGGGGCCACATGGCAACGGTGGGTGTGGTCAGAGGCAAACATTCCTTTTTATGTAAGAGAATTTGCATACTGCTAAATTGTCAGGACAGTTTACAAGAACCTCTAAGCAGTTTTATCTCTACATTAGTGGAGGGATGGATGTGGCTGTTCCCTTTGCACAGCAAACTGTGTTCCTGCATTGCAAAGCCAAGGTTTCTAAGCTCCACACACACAAACACACACACACACACACACACACACACACCCTCCTTCCATCCAGGCAAGGAAAGATATTATGGCAGGCAAGTGTCTTCAAGGAGAGCTTGCTGGAGGGCCAGTGAGGAAGTGTGACCAAGGTCCAGAAAGAAACATCTAGAGAGCTGCATTTGACCAACGGGTGTGAGGTTCACCAATCCTGATATATAGGATTCTAGTTGGCATCGGTCTGTCTCAAGAGACAATGGTATGCGCCTCAGGGAGTGAAGTCAGACCTGAGAATCGCAGCGCCTGCTGTGGCTGCAGAGATCAGTAACTCATAACTGCAATTTTTGCTGCGTTAGCAGCACTGAAGTGACGCTTCTTGAGTACTGTTGTATGGAGGTCCTGGGATGCCCAGAGAACAAGACCTCCAGATTTGTGTAAGGTTTACTCCTTAGTCTCTCCCCCCCCCCTCAAAAATGTCCCACAAGGACATATATTAAGGATAGCAGCCTTAATATATGGCATTAAAGAAAACATTTTGGTCTGTAACTTTCTAACAGCTTTAAAAAGAATTCCAAAAAGACATACCTAGGAATGCAAGCAACTCCAAGATGAGGTCAAAGTTTATCTTGTAGGGATTCATATAAAAAATGGCTTGACGGGTTCGACTGCTAAATTTTTGGTAGTAAGGTCCTAAATCAATACCTGGTGAAGCCTGAACTGGAACATGTTCCTAAGAAAGGGAAAGGGGTGTGTGTGAGAAAGAACACTGGAAATGTAAGTTCTGAAATGGGTTAACAAAATAGGTATTTGTTTATAGCTTGTTTTATAATACTGCAACGTGGATGACAAAATCATAAACGTAGAATTGAAAAAATAGTATAATTAATGCTATATTAACTATGATTACTACATAAAACACTTTACCTAGAAACTGAGGTCAAATGACACTGTTCAAAGACATTATTTAATCTATGTTATATTTTGGAAAGTGGCTTGTCTGTTATCTATGCAACTGGACACTTAGGATAATGCAACCAAATTTTGCACAATGATTCCTGAGATCAAGGAGGTTTTGGTCTATGTTTGGATACAGTTGGATGCCATTTTGAATTACAATGGCAGACTGAATCTTTCAAAACTGCACTAATTTTTTTTTTGTTTCTTAGAATTCCCAAGCAATGCCAGGTATAATACTTCTGGTTAAAAACATTTGTGGTAAGTCAAAATGCACAACCTCCAAATTACTTTGATATTCAGGGGTCAGCAAACTTTTTCAGCAGAGGGCCGGTCCACTGTCCCTCAGACCTTGTGGGGGAGGCCGGACTATGTTTTGAAAAAAAATATGAATGAATTCCTATGCCCCACAAATAACCCAGAGATGCTTTTTAAATAAAAGCACACATTCTACTCATGTAAAAACACCAGGCAGGCCTCACAAATAACCCAGAGACGCATTTTAAATTAAAGGACACATTCTACTCATGTAAAAAACACGCTGATTCCCGGACTGTCCACAGGCCAGATTTAGAAGGCAATTGGGCTGGATCCGACCCCCAGGCCTTAAGATTGCCTACCCATTATTTAACTCTCTTGATCTGCCTTGGCTTACACAGTGGGTGAAGGACCAACATGCCATTCCACAGATACAATGTGACTGAAACCATTAGTGGTCCCAAAAGACACTTTATTATAAGGGTTTAGTCAGTGAGCCAGTGAGCCAGTGTTGAACAGCTGATAGAATTTTGGACTTGAACTGCTGAAACCTGGATTCAGATCCCTGATGAGTCGTGAAACTCACTGGGTGACTTTGGGCCAATTACTATCCCTCAAATAACCTGCCACATGAAGATAAATAGGGGGCAACCTCATGTATGTTTCCCTTTTAAAAGAATATGGGATGCAAGTGTATCAGTAGCATGGTTATCATACACACTCATCCTCTACGTAACAAGTTCAGAGAAGCCCATTTTGGGGTTCTTAAAATGCATGTTCAGAATCCACTTTCTAACTGTTCTGCACTGGGTTTTCAGTACGATGTTGAAATACTGTTCATGAAAGGAAATTGAATCCCCTGCGGAGAAAATGTCTCACCTGGTATTTTGTAACTCCTCCTCCTTTGCTAGTAACATTTATTGTTATTTCCTCCTCTTCTTCCAAAAATTTCTGACAGTATTCAGAATCTTTCTCAAGGATAAAACCAGTTTCCTCTATCACATCTTCAACATGGAAAACCTAGAGTTGTGAAAAAATGAATTATGCTTTGAACGTTACTTTAAACAAACTTCAGCAGGGGGTTGAGTATTATGAAAGGAAGGGACCAACTTTTTGTTGTTGTTGTTCAAATAGGTACCTATAAAGGCTGATCTGAAAAATGGATAATTTAAACGTTAGCACAAGGCTCCTCTGTCATGTTGTGCTGTGAAACTATACAAGAGCAGCTCATGTTAAACATTTTCTCCCCTCAAAACATGGGTTTAAGCAAAAAATAAATCAAAAATACATTACTTGGTTCAGGTATGAGTTTAAAACGTTATATAACATTTCATTGAAGGAATAAAAGAAATAAGGACACATGGCTTCCTAGGAAGATTTCTTAAATAGTCTTTTCAAATAAGGACTCAGGATTATAGCCTCGTTGCAAGAATTGGCAAAATTAGATTTTAATAGCACACCCAAGATATGAGTGCAATTGTATATTTACCTCTACAGGATAACTTCTTCCTGAAATTCTTAGTATGGGACAGTGAGTGAAATAGCTGGAGAATTTCTCACTGTCTACCGTGGCACTCATCAAAATTAGATGCAGGTCTGAACGCTTGTGCAAGATCTCTCTTAGGATAATTAGCAAGAAATCTGATTGAACACTTCTTTCATGGACCTTGAAAAAAAACAGAATGGAAAGCGAGTTAATGAATGAGACAGAAGCAAGGGCTTTCTATAAAACGTGTTGCTTTGCACTGTTCCAGTCTTCTGCAGGTAACTGTGAAAGTGTTGCTAACCTCATCTACTATAACATGAGACACGTTAGAAAGAAGAACATCTTCTTGCAGCTTTCGAAGAAGAACTCCAGTTGTACAGTAAAGCAATCTAGTGGCCTCGCCTGTTCGGGATTCCATACGGATTTGATAGCCACACATGGAATTCTTAATTTAAAAAGAAAGAAAAACAGATTAGTATACAAAGGGTGAGCCTGTAGTAAACTTATTACTGGCTGGATTCTGTGCTGTATTTTGAATCAAAAGTCCTGAAAAAAATTGTAAGGATCTAGTTTTAAAATGATTGCTTTATAGAGTCTACCTATTTGACAAAAACACAGCACTCTTGGACTTAAGTTTCCTTAAACACTAAATAGCCATGCAAGATGGTTTTTCAGTAGGGTTTGGTTTTTGGTTTACTGTGCTAAATACAGACTCCCAGCTGGTCTATCCTGGTGATGCTTTCTTAAAGGATATGCAATAGCTTCTCTCTGCAGCGCTAATCATTTTTGCAAAAGAATACCAGAATATGAACAGTATAGCAGTAGGCCAGTCATTAGGAGAGATCCTAATCTCTCAAGTGAAATCCACAGCAAGGAGGGGCTCTACTTGAAATCCCTGTGATAAGAGGTCCCATTATAAACTGACAATTTGAAAAGGCCTAAGTCAGAGCACGCCTGCTTCTTGGGAGAAAAGCAATGACAAACCTAGACAGCATCTTAAAAAGCAGAGACATCACCTTGCCAACAACGGTCCGTATAGTCAAAGCTATGGTTTTCCCAGTAGTGATGTATGGAAGTGAGAGCTGGACCATAAAGAAGGCTGATCGACGAAGAATGGATGCTTTTGAATGATGGTGCTGGAGGAGACTCTTGAGAGTCCCATGGACTGCAAGAAGATCAAACCTATCCATTCTTCAGGAAATCAGCCCTGAGTGCTCACTGGAAGGACAGTTCCTAAAGCTGAGGCTCCAAGACTTTGGCCACCTCATGAGAAGAGAAGACTCCCTGGAAAAGACCCTGATGTTGGGAAAGATGGAGGGCACAAGGAGAAGGGGACGACAGAGGATGAGATGGTTGGACAGTGTTTTCAAAGCTACCAGCATGAGTTTGACCAAAGTGCGGGAGGCAGTGGAAGACAGGAGTGCCTGGCGTGCTCTGGTCCATGGGGTCACGAAGAGTCGGACACGACTAAACAACTAAACAATAACAACAACAAGTCAGAGCACACGGCCACCCTCCCACAGGCAACTTACTCTTCCTCCAGGTCCACTTTCGCAGCCCAGCTCTTCACATACTCTGGTTGCCAAACTCACTGCTGAGATCCTTCGGGGCTGGGTGCAAACAATGTTGCACTTATTCAGATTTCGTTCGTTATGCAGCAAGTCCTCCAACAAAAAATGTGGAACTTGGGTGCTTTTGCCACTGCCTGTTTCACCAGCCACAACCACAACTCGGTGCTTTTTAAGAGTCTCTATGAGGGCATGTCGGTACCTGAACACAGGTAACTGCTCCCTCTCTTTTAAAAGCCTCTGGTATCTAGGAGTATTCTGCAGTTTCTTAAAGAGGGTCCTAGCAGGTTCCAGGTCATCTGTAACCGAGCTGTCGAGAGAGAGACCACCAAAGTCCTCTTCAGAAACCAAGTTCTCCCAAGAGTCTTCTGCATCTTCCAATATTTGGGGCTTGCTTTCCAGCGGCTGCTGGGGCTGTTGCTGTTTCAGCTTGTTTAGCAGTTTAGCAATGAACTGGTCACGGGGTTTGTTGGTTTCCATCTTGTTTTCTTCTTCCTTTTTCTTTTCAGTGTCACTCCACTCTAGCCAAACCTCCCTGTATGTGGGAGGAAGTAACTGATGGACTGACTGTGGAAGAGACAAAAAAAACAACACTTTAACTAGGGAAAATATGCTCTGGACCTGGTAACAGGATGTTTACAGTGTGCATGTTTACTGATCCACCAGCCTCCAAAGGGTACATGTGCACATACATGAGCTACCAAATGGTGAATTGGCAAGTATGAACCAACTCCTGTAAGGTGTGCTTCCCTGGGTTCCTTTGGGAGGAAGGGCAGATATAAATCTAGTAAATAATAATACAGTGGTGCCTCTCAAGACGAAATTAATCCGTTCCGTGGGGCTCTTCGTATAGCGGTTTTTTCGTCTTGCGAAGCAAGCCCATTGACAGCTTAGCGGATTAGCGCTATTAGCAGTTTAGCAGCTTTTAGCGGATCAGCTGATAAGCGGCTTATCAGCGGATCAGCTGATAAGCGGCTTAGGGCTTAGGAAAAGGGGGAAAAAAGGGAAAAAACCCCGCAGGAACTCGCAAGACATTTTTGTCTTGCAAAGCAAGTCCATAGGGAAATTCGTTTTGCGAAGCGCCTCCAAAACGGAAAACCCTTTCGTCTAGCAGGTTTTCCGTCTTGCGAGGCGTTCGTCTTGCGGGGCACCACTGTAAATGCAACTGAACGATTTTAAATGTTGTCTGCACTAGGAACAGTTTTCAGAGTTCAATCATATACAAAACCTCACCTGTCCTTTGGTTAATTGGTAAAGTGCTAATGTAGCAGCCAGGTGTTGAGCCTGCATGCTGTCCTCCGTAAGGATTGTTGGAATTGCTGTCATTGTTTCATCAGCCGACTTGGTAACTCTCACCCTTAAGAAGTTAAATCAAAGTGTATAAATTCATTTTAAGTCATGCAGCAATCATATCTACTTTGAATAAAGGATGGCTTTCAACTGCAAGATTCGAAAAGTTAACCCTTCTACACATTTGGGATTGTAAGTGATACCACAGAGGTATAGTGGTATCTCGATTTTCGAACGCCTCCATAGTCAAACGTTTTGGAACTCGAACACTGAAAACCCGGAAGTAAATGCCTTGATTTTCAAACGTGCCTCGGAAGTCAAACGGGAAACGTGGCTTCCATTTTGAGTTTTCCGTACTGAGGCTTCCACTTTCAGTTTTCAAACGTTTGGGAACTCGGAATGGATTACATTCGAAAACCGATTTACCACAGTTACCCCTCATCCCACTTTATACTCCGCATAGTCATGTGTTTGTTCTATTGTGTTTCAACAAACATCCTCATTTAATAAATAATAATGGGGGGGGGTTTCCACTTAGCAACTCCCTCCTAATAACACCCTATGCTGATGGCTGAAGGTGGTGATGTTTAGAATGGTACACTGTTTGCCTCTTCACCTGCCTCCATCAGCAGAATTTCATGCAACTGTGAGAGAAAACTGAGAGATAAACTGTGTTAATCCAGCCCATACTTAAGAGAGAGAAAACACCTCCATCAAACTACTTAATCTGTACCAAATGCTGACTGGCTGAGGGTGGATAGGAATTAAAATTGGAACTGAAGGAAGGGTGGAATTAACATAGTACTTGGAACACTAACAGAAGCATTCTGTGCTATTTGCTAGGGACTGTGAGAGGCTCCTCAGGATCACCTTTATCAAAAAAAGCATATGCAAAGACTTTGTTCCACACTATGGATTCACTATAGCCTCAGGCAAACAGTTTTGTCTCTGCCTCAGTTTTTCCAATTGGAAAAAAGCCTTTTCCAAATACTTATTGTATGAATGAGACCAGTGTTAAGTCCATCTGTTTTAAAGATGGGCGTTTTAAGTGCATTCAGTAGATATATAGCAAGTCATTAAGTATCCATTCATAATGATACTAAAATTAATGGGAAAGGAATTAAAAATTATCAAGCAATGTCAAAAGGAAAGTTAACATCAGTACATACCTACATTTCCAATATCTTCCTGCTGGAACTTTTTCAAAAGATGGGTTTGGGCACTTGGGATAATGTTTTCTGCACCAGTCAATCAAAAACTGTTTGGGAGATTTCCCAGTCCAGCTTCGAGCCGTATAATCAAAATTCCTCACATCCTGAGGTTCTTTCTTTTTCACTAACATCAATCAATAAACCATTCATTATTTTGCACAACAACACAGAAGTCATTACCAGAATTAAAGGATGAATGATTTAAACACAGAACTATGCGAGACAGCATTGATTGATTCTTGTGTTACCTGTTCAATCCCAACCACTAATTCAGACTCCACACAGCTCTTACTGTGGTACGATTTCTATACAGCCCCCTGCTAAGCCTCTAAACACATGCATATAGAAGGATCTCCCTTAGCCCAAAGGAAAGGGTGTGGAGAAAGCTTTTACTTGTGGGACAATGCACAGTTAATTCTGAACACAAAACACAGTGATTACCTCCAGCACCACTTCTTAATAATCCTATTAACACTAGGATGCCACATTGTGCAAGAATCCAGATGAATATAAATTGTAGAATCCTGTCCTATATCACATTTATGAAAAACCAGGGCAATCAGTTAAATTAAAGCTAGTGACTAGCGTGTATTAAGGGTCTTGTGTGGGAAAGCCAGTGTGGTGTAGTGGTTAAGAGCGGTAGACTCGTAATCTGGTGAACGAGGTTCGCGTCCCTGCTCCTCCACATGCAGCTGCTGGGTGACCTTGGGCTAGTCACACTTCTCTGAAGTCTCTCAGCCTCACTCACCTCACAAAGTGTTTGTTGTGGGGAAGGGAAAGGAGATTGTTAGTCACTTTGAGACTCCTTAGGGTAGTGATAAAGTGGGGTATCAAATCCAAACTCTTATTCTAGTTCCTCCCTTCCCAAAGAGGTCAGGACTTGTCTAACCATGTGGAGCTATTACCTAACCATACTGGCCTTTGCTTTACTTGAATGTGTGAATTCACATGGATTATTATAATGTGAAATGATATGCAACATGCCTTCCCAAGAAAGGTGCAATTGTTTGAGTCCCATGTTGTTTGTCTTTCAGGAGCAAGGGCAAAGCAATGATGTGTTTTGAGACTAAGCCACTAGAGAAAGTGCTTCAGAATCTTACTACACACTCAAGATCAGGTCTGGTAATCCTTTGAGAACTCCAGATGCCGCCGAACTACAAGTTCTATCAACCCTGGCCATGGTTTCGAAAAGAGTCGCAGTTCAGCAAAATCTGGAGGCCTAAAAGTTTCCCAGATCTGCTCAAGGTAGTAAACCTACAACAGGCTAAATGACAGGTCTTACAGATGTTGCAGACTTATGTCAGAAAACCTGTTACCTAAGAAAATCACGGGACGCAGGTGGCACTGTGGGTTAAAGCCTCAGTGCCTAGGGCTTGCCGATCGAAAGGTTGGCGGTTCGAATCCCTGCGGCGGGGTGCGCTCCCGCTGCTCGGTCCCAGCGCCTGCCAACCTAGCAGCTCGAAAGCACCTCTGGGTGCAAGTAGATAAATAGGGACCGCTTACCAGCGGGAAGGTAAACGGCGTTTCCGTGTGCGGCTCTGGCTCGCCAGAGCAGCGATGTCACGCTGGCCATGTGACCCGGAAGTGTCTCCGGACAGCGCTGGCCCCTGGCCTCTTAAGTGAGATGGGTGCACAACCCCAGAGTCTGTCAAGACTGGCCCGTACGGGCAGGGGTACCTTTACCTTTACCTTTACAAGAAAATCACATCATGCTATTTTAGGCATTCTCTTCCTTGCATTTCTACACAAGGATGGTAATTTATTCTAGATAATTCTTGACAAAGGTTTTATATTGTTTTAAACAAACTGCTCCATACCTTTTGGTTCTTCAGGAGGAGCTTGAGGTTTTTCAAGCATGCGCAAATTCAATGCACCACCCATTTCAAGAGGGACAGGAACCTTTTTCTTGTCACTTGGTTGGTTTGTAACTTTTATTGCAGGATTAAACACGGGGTGTTCTTCCAGTCCTGCCATTTCTGCCAAGAAGGAAAAGTAAGTTAGGTAAGACCTTGGCTACCATAGTGGGAAGGATAAAGAGAAGGGAGTGGATTGCATATCTTTAAATGGCTTGGGGGAATATCTTTTTGGGTTGAAGATGAGAAAATTCTCATTCCCATGTGTGTTAGTAATGTTTGAGAAGTGCCAAGTGGGCATGAGACATGGGTCTTGCCAGTCACATTCTTAAAACTTCCCTATGTGCCTTTGTGTAACACAGAAAGGCCAGGCCCTGGATTCTGAACCTGCAAGTATGAGGGAACTTATTTAGCTTTCCTTTGTACCAAGTGGAATGGGAGCAATTGCGCTTTTGCACACACAACTTGATCTCATAATGGAAATAAAAAAGTCAATCATGTTTGTATAGCACCAACAATAAACATGCTTCTCCACATTCAATACCAATAGTGCATTTTTCCCAACGTGCTACAGATAAATGAATTTTGAGTGCTCTTACCTTGTTGAATGCGCCTTATTTTCTCTTGCGCCACCTTCTGTCCTTGCTTGTTTTTGTCTTGCTTGGAAGAACTTGCTTGTTCTTTTGCTTCCACAAGTTTCCCAGCCAAGTGTAAATATCTTTCATTCTGTTCCAGATGAGCTACTTAGTTATTATGCAAGTGCAGATTAAATGGCACACAGTCTACAACAGGAGTGGGGGACAGTTTTGGCTCCATGAGCCGGATTAGCCTTGTAGGGCCAAATCTAACGGTGTCATTATGACAAGACATGATTGACAGCTGGGTGGGGATGCTCACCTGTCAAAATGGCTTCCCCTCCAATCTCAAATGAGAAGAGGAAGAAGGCTTACAAAAGCATTTTCAATCTCCACCCCCCTTCCACAACACACTAAGATCAGAGTTTCTTCGTGACAATCTCACTCTGATCTTTAATCTCTGCTCATCTCCACAACATCAGCTGAGAAGCGACTTTGCTTTTAGAGCTCTTTTAACTTACAAAGAGTGAAAGATGATGGTGAGCATATTGTGCTGCATCAACTCAATAAAGTTGCTCTTAAGCACTCACAGTAGAGTTCTAGAACTATTAAAAGCATTTTCAGTTTTCTTAGGCCTGTGATTATGTAACAAGCTGCTTGATATACATGACAAAGGACTCATACTTTAATGGGATACTTGAGTAGATGTAAACATACTAAGGTTGTGTTAAAATCAAGAAGTATTTAACCTAACATGGTGCCCGTTAAATTTGAAACTGCCCATGCTTTTCAGCGAGCAGAGATCTATATAAAATGGCTTATAAACTTACCGGATCAAATTTTTCTTCCTCCGAATTTTTCACAGATTCACTGTTCTCCTCGTCACTCTGTTGGTCTGCATACTGCAATATCCATTCCTTCATGCTGATATCCTTGTGTTTTCCTGTGTTTATCTTTGGATAGTGTAAAAATAATTTGATAAGGAGGATATACATGAATTATTCACTCTCTATAATTAGCCATTCTCGATATGAGACAGGTGCTCTCTATAAAGAGATAGTCCTACTTTTTTTTATTCTCAATCTATCTATGAATGGAGAGGTTTTCTTTAAAGATCAGCTGATACTGATACACCTGTTTCTACCACTTAAGTCAGCGAAAACAGACCATTGATTAGAGTGAAGCGGTGCAATCCTTTGCATATTTAATTAGAATGAAGTTCCACAGTGTCAAACGGGGATTATTTATTAGTGAGTTTAGGATTGCTAGCCTAAGGGTTTGAGATATCAACAAGTAATAATAAAACCTAAAATATTTTATTAGTTGTAAGGGAACCTCTTGATTTAATTCCTGCAAGATAATTTTTCCCATATATTATTTTAAAATATTCTCACACTACTATTTAGGGCAAAAAAAATCAATCAATCAAAGAATAAAAAATGAAAATTGACAAGTAGTTTCCTTACTCACTGATTTTGTATTTTTTAAGGCTTCAAAAAACCTTTCATGCACTTTCTCCATATCCAATAAAGTACCTTTTTTTCATTGTCGTCTTCCTTCTTTTTATTGTTTGGTACCTGGGGAGTTTCACTTCGAGGCAAAGGAGAATGGAATTTTGCTCTAGTTTTCTGTTGTTCTTCCCCAAACTGCTGACTGAAACCTTCAGGCAATGCATCTTTAAAAGAAAAGTTGGAATTTAAATAATGCTTACGCACATGTTCTTTACATGTGCGTACAGTCACAATAACTGCAAAAAAAAATTCATTATTGGGCAACTACTGCTATGCTCCAGTACAGAAAAAGGAGTTTAAACCCTCCCATTAATTATTTCCATTGAGTTCTACTCCAATAATAATTTCAACACTAATTGTTTGCTCCCAAAGTAAGTACACTTAACTCCAATATATATATTCACTATTCTCCTCCTGCTCATCTCATGAAAACCTTTGTACCTATGCCCTATATTAACTATTTCAACTAAATGAGGGCAAATATATGTTGTCTGAATCTTGAAACTGCCTGTTTTAATATGTGTAACATCTACTTGATTTTTTATTTAGCAGTTAAACTCTGTGCAACACAATAAAGCAGGCTTCCTCAACCTCGGCCCTCCAGATGTTTTTAGGCCTACAACTCCCATGATCCCTAGCTAGCTAGTCTCAAAACATCTGGAGGGCCGAGGTTGAGGAAGCCTGCAGTAAAGTAATTCCCATGGTAGTTCCAAGTAGTAAGTTACTAGCATGAATGCAAGCTTCTATAACTTTCTTAACTAACTGTAAAAGGAGTAATACATAAAGACAGGAAAAGGTCAATTTCAGTTGCAAGCAGCACTCTTAAACTTCAAAGCCAGATTTTTCCTATATATTTACCATCAGAAAGGTTTAAGCACAGCCAGTCTAGTGCAGAATGCAGATCACCACCATACAAAATAGTATTTTTCATAGCTTCTTCAATATCTTCAGTCTTAAAAGAAAATCCTTGCAAAGCCATGTACACATCCTATAAAGAACAGTATGTTAAGGAATCAGAGGTTACTTGCCCCAGCCTTTTTATTTTGGAAACACTTGAAAAAGCAATCTCCATTTACTGTTATTACATAGTTGTTTTATCCCACTGGAAGTGTAGTACTGTTCCCAGTGCGTAGGGCATGAGGAAATCCATACTCACTGGAAGCTACATGTGTCAATCAGAGTTCCTTGGGATCAGTCCCAAAAGTTTTGATAATATGCTAAGTTAACAGTTCAAAGAGGTAGTCAGCTAGTATTGAGATATTACAGAGGAACCCAACATTAGGGTTACCATATTTCAGAAAGTGAAAATCTGAATACAAATTTTTTTTGGGTGGGGTGGTGTGATGAGCTTTGAAGTTTTGGGTCTATTTTTAAGGAAGTTCTCCAAAATCTAGATTTCTGTTGCCATGTGTCATGATTTTTCTGGACGTTTTAGCTATTTCCACCCAGACACTGTTTCCAACTGCCGTATTCCAGCTATGTCTGGGAAATTCCAGACGCATGGCAATGCTACCCAACGTTTTAATTATGGTATAGGGATTGGCGTGAACTGTGAGATCATGCACTCCTTCCCTCATGCCTCTACCCTCAACCACAAATTACCCATACCAGACTTAAGGGCAATGCCAACACAGAGAAACTATGGTTAACATTAACTGTGTTCCCTTCTCAAGCAAGGCCTGCTAGCCAGCTTCAAATTCTGATTTCAAAAACTGATTTAGAATCTTAGTTTGTATTGTCCATGGTTAAGGCTGGAAATTGTTTGGCAATGTGTGCTTGAGAAAGAAACTGAGTTCAACCACAAATACATTCTTGCATGTATCTTTCAAAATAAAGCAATAGCTCAGTGCATGTAGGAAGTGCCAGGTTCAATGTTCAGCATCTCCAGGTAGGGCTGGGTGTGTGTGTGTGTCAACCTAAAACCTGGAGAACTGCTGCCAATTAATGTACATAATACTGAACTAGATAGGTCAATGGCTAAGGCTGGTTTCCTTTTTTCCTTGTTTGCTGATGAACAGTAGGATAGTCAACAAAGTGGAATACAATGAATAAGTCTTCACTATCAATTTCAATGAAGATTTTTTTTAAAAAAAGACACATGAAATTATAAAAATAAAACTAACTTGAATTATGATTAAACCTTTTCAGTGACTCCCCCATTCCCAAACATTTGTTACTACATTTGTTTCTCATATTTCACCTGTAATTTCTTTGCTGTAAGTCTTCTAGAAATCATTCCCTGTTCACCACTTTGTTTCTTGTGCTCATTGATTACACCAATAATTCTTTTTTCCAAGTTACTGTTAATCACTACCTGTGAAGGCAAAAAATAGTTACAACCAGAACAAGTTCTTGCAAACTGTTAGCTGCAAGTGCATTAATAGTTGAGCACAAATGCAAGCCCATTGAAACAGAATATACACCGAGGCATGAATTGTTCAGATTACTACATGAAAAGATTGATGCACTAAATATGCATCTATGTAAGGAAATTACCTAATAACGTGTGATGCTTTAAAGGTGAAGGAATGCTCAATATTACTTATGTACAATATTTTCACTTCAGATTAGTCTAACATAATAAAACATGCGTCTTTCCCTCCTAACAGATGCCCTTACCTTAAGAATAGATTTATCTGCATTTGCGGAAGCACCAGAATCAGATGACGAACCAAAGCTGTAGGTTTTTGGACCTGTGTAGCCAAACAAAAATTATTTGAGTAATATCATACAGAGGCAAAACTGACAGTCAAAACACTGCTTTCCTGATATAAATAACTGGAATACTTGTTTGTTATCAGTGTACGCCTTTTACATATACTAGACCATGCTGGAGTTAGAGCACAAGCAAGCAATGGCATGGGCAGATATATCACTGACATCATGCCAACAACACATGAATAGTCTAGCAGACATGAAGCTTAAACATGGCTAGAATCACATATGGAAAGCTTACATGGGTAATTACTATAATCGTTATATATTTACATTCCACCTTTTCCACGAATCATTAGAAAACATTAATATAAGTAAAACTAATATATATGATCAAAAACATACAGATAATTATAATAAAAACAGCAAAGCACCAACCCTTTTATTAAAAGCAGTCAGTTCCCCAAAGCCTGTTGGAATAAAAAGGTCTTCACCTGCTGGTGGAAGGATAACAGAGAGGGAGCCAGAATCTGGGAGCATCTACCAAGAAGGCCCTCTTCCATTACCCTACCAAGCGTGCCTGTGTGGGTGGTGGGACAGAGAGAAGGACCTTCCCTAAAGATCTCAAAACCTGGGCAGGTTTGTATGTGGGAATGTGGTATTTCAGATAGCCCGGACCTTGGTGCTGTATAGGTACTTTGAACTGCGCCTGGAGTCAGACCCGTAGCTAGTGGTGCTGTTGTTAAGAAGGGAGCCACCTGCTCCCTAGGACCAGCCTGGATCAACCACCTGACTGCTGTTCTTTGCTGAAGTTTCTGAGCACTTTTCAGTGGCAGCTCCACCTACAGCTCATGACAGCAATCCAAACACATATGGGCTTTCAAACATGGGCCTGCCTCCTTAGCATAAACCAGGTTACAAGAAGCAATACGGTAAGATAATCAGGCTCAAGACCGATCTGGTCCAGCATTTCATCCTCACAGCGGCCAAACAAGCTCTTTGGGGAAGCCCTCAGGCGGGACCCAAGCCCCACAGCCATCTCCCCATTTGTGATTCCCAGCAACCAGCCTTCAGAGGCAGTGGAGGGAGAACGGTAGCCATCGCGACCCGTCCCAACCTTCCTTGCAGCCTAGGGAGGCAGCAACGGAAAGCGCTTCACCTGTCGGATTTCTGCCTTAAACGAGCAGAGGGGAAGCTTAATGGACGCCCCCTGAAATCCTACACGACACGCAACGCGGGAGTAAATCCTATAGAGACCGATGGGGCTGGCTTCCGAGTAGGCGTGCGGAGATCCCTGCACCCTCTGAAGGCTGTTCCCCCGGCGGTACCTTGCTTCAGGCGCGGGTCCTTGCCAGCGGGGCTCGGGCGGGGCGCCGAGGTTCTCTTGCCGGCAGCTTCGCCGGCGGCTCCGGACTCGGTCGCGCCGGCGCCCACCGCTTTGGCCCGGGCTGCGGCTACCGCGGCGGGATGGACCGCCCCAGCCCCCGCGGCGCCGCTGCCGCCCTTGTGCTTTTTGTTCTTGCCGCCCATGCCCGACGCCCGCGCGCGCCCCTCTCCGCCGCCGAACCCGCACAAAGACCTCGCGCCGGCTCCGCTGGCATCCGGGCTCGGCAAGCCTCCCGCAGGGACAGCCGCTCTGATTGGGCCGCAGGCAGCTACGGGCACGTCCTAAGCTTTCGACTCGTGCTTACGGGCACTTCCGCCCAAAGGCGCACGCCACTTCCTGCCGTTTTCTAAGAGAACTTCCGGTTGCTCTCCTTCCCCACCTCCCAGCTCCTCTTCCGCTTAAAAATAACCCCCACCAGCAACACTTTTCTGTCTCTACGCTCACAGAGACATAAAAAGTGAAGAGTCGTTATAAAGTGGTTCTCTGGTTCTCAGCTGGTTTTTAACTGTTTTGTGCAACGTGCCGCAGTTCTTGTAACGTGGTTCTTATTGGGAGCCGCACTAGGATCCCTTTGGGGAAGAAAGGTGGATGTTAACTTTGACATAAAAAGAATCCTCACAGCGGTCAGACAAGCTCCTTCATAGCTGTCAACTTTCAGATTTGAAAATAAGGGAGCAGCAGCCTCGAAAATAAGGGATCAGCAGCTTCACCTGTCCCGGGGACAGTCTACGGGATATCTAACAATCCAGGATAGCAGCGGGAAGCAGTGGGAAACGGCGCTGGCATAAGGGAATTTCCCGCAAAAAAATGGAAGGTTGACAGCTATGGGAATACTGTAATATTTTTAAATGTCCCGCGAGGCGGAATGGGAGAGCTGCTTTTAGAAATAAATGGAGACATTCTAAAGTAGTTGTGATCCTATCCCCACTGGATTTAAAGGTGGTTGTGGTGTTAGCAGAGGCGTGCAAGGAAAATGAATAAGGCTGAGCAACACCACCATATATTCGAAGCCCATTCTTTCGCTCAAAAGTATCTGCGTACTGTTGCTTGCTCCTCATAGAGCTATAATTCTCAGCAACCTTTCATTTAATACAGTTCCCAGCCTCTCAGCTGCAGTGCCCATAATTCTTTCATGGGTTGTGTTTGAAATGTGCTTTAAAGGTATACTAAGTTTACCAGGCAAGAAGGGCAGACGGTGACAGTTCAGCTAGAGATAAGAATGTATACAAATGTAGCCAAATAAAATAATACTACTTTTATTATTTATACCCTTTAGGTATAAATAAAAAGGCGTAAAAAAGACCTTTCTGTTACTTTTGGTGTAACAGAATAACGCAGCTCCCTGCGCGTCTCAAATTTTTTATCTCTGAGAATCAGGGGGCCCCTTTCAACGTCCGCCGGAAGTTCAGCCTAAAAGGCCGCTCTAGGGCGCACGACGCTATCGTCCTGCGCGCGGTGCGTGGCGGGAGTGCCTCTCGCGTGTGTTTGCCGGGGAGTGGGAAAGATGGCGGACGCCTTTGGGGACGAGCTGTTCAGCGTGTTCGAAGAAGACCCTGCCGCCGCTTCCGGCTCGAAGAAGGCGAAGGGGGCAGCTGAGGCGGCTGCCGCTGCCGCTGCCGTCGGCAAGGCCGGGTGAGGATCCAGGGGAGAGCTTGAGAGGGAAGGGCGAAGTTCGACCGTCCCTATGGAGATGGCTGCCGTTTCGCGGGTTGTTGGACGCAGGCAAAGGGACGCTGTCGAAGTGCCCTGAGAGACAACTAGAGGAGGAGACTGTAGTTCCCTGTCCCTGTTAAACGTTTCTCCGTGATAGGGGATCGCTAACTTTCTTTGCAAACTGGATAAAGTTTTGGGAGCACCGCACATCACCCCAAAGCGACTTACAAACAAACCCCACATCCATACATTACAGCCGGGGGCGGGGGAAGAAATACATTTAAAATATTCCACAAATTTCTAAAAGGCCACAGGTCTGGTTATATAAGATATATGATGGCGCCTGAGGAGCTTCCCACATGTGGAAGCGTTTCACTTTTCCCCACAATAATCTTCTCTGAAGCCTCACTTGAAGCTCGACACCTACAGGGTTAGCTTCCCTGTCCCCACAGTATTTCAGACTGTGTTGCCTGCAGCAAATAACAGCAAATTTGGAACGAATTCTGCACATATTTGAAAGGTTTATGCAATTCCCTCACTATGGAATAACAGTTGAGACATTTCCTTCTGGTAGAGATGATAATATCTGGCCCTGGGAGTATGAGGGAAGTCCAGGGTAGGAGGGGGGGAAATATGGAAAATTGATTAGAAATATTGTTAGAGGATGTATACATAGAAAAACCAATAAAAATATTTTTTAAAACCACCCCCCCAAAAAAACAACTGGCCCTATTGCCTCTAGTAGTGTCAGATAAGTGATGGGCCCACAGCCAACCAGCCTTGGAGATGCTGGGTTTTTGCTGCTTGTTCTGGGAGTAGTGCATGTAAACTCCACCAGGTCATGGCCTCACCTGGCAGCTTCCCTCCTTCCACATGATTTTTACCATTTGCGAAAGTCAGTGGTTATTACAGAGAGAAATTCATATCTGAATCTCAGCATGAAGCATCATTTAAAGAAATAGGAATGTTGCATTTCATATCCTGTTGGAAATCTGTTGAGATTTGTTTAGATTTTGAGAGTTTACTAACAATGACCCTTTTTGTTGATTTGTATTTCAGGAAACAATCAGATGGCAAATCTGCAGCGTCCTCTAAATTTCCAACAAAAACTAAACGAGATGCAGAGGTCGATAGCACAGACATTCCAGTTTTTGAAAAGAAGCCAAAGTTGGAAGATACCGCCACAGAAGATCTCAGGTAATCATGTTAGAGGCTTGAATGGTTGCATGATAACTGGCCAGTAAAGATTACAAGCACCATAATTGAGCTTTCATAAGTGTTTTGTAAACATTTGCTTATATAACATTATTCTGCCATAAATAATCAAATGAAGGAAAGCATGTTTGAAAACTTTGTGCCATGAATACTTGTCCTCTTGCTTAACCTAAAGGAAAGACACAGCTTGGAATTTTAGGACTTTGGAGTTGAAACTGCTACTTTTTCTGTTGTGTTTTGTTGACTAACAAATTGAGTTTTTATCTCTTGCATTTATATAATCACCTTTCTTGCAAACTTGTGATGGCACAAGTTCTCTGGTTGAGGCTTCTTTTGTCTTTGTTTAATATTTTGGCTAGGTATTCATGAATTAGTATTTGTTGCTGATACTCAAACATATCAATTTTTTTCCTTAAATGCCAAATAAGTATAATTGTTTTCTGATAAATTTGAACTAAGTAAATTAATATATGATGTAGCCTCCTAATTTTGAATCAATTGTGACGAGAACCCGCTCGCCATCCATAAATAATCAGTCTCACACCATGATGGGTTGCAGAAATCTGGCCGCAGCTCTCCCTAGAAGCTGCTGGAGCACAGCCTTTATTGTGTGTCCACGAAAAGATACAAATTCAAGGAGAGAGCTTTGCCTCAGTCAGCAGATAAAAGACAATACAATACATTAGTCTCATGTTCTCACACCAGACCACGTATTTGATCATGCTATGCTTACGTGGACCAATCATTGGATGGCATGAGCTGTCCACGCGCTGATCATGCTCCAAGCAATGCTTTCTGCTATGAAATCATCCTTGCAATAATGAACTTTTGCCCATGCTCTTATGGACAAATGACCATATTCCCACACAATTGTGTTAATAAATGTTTGAAGGGGGTTCTCCTCTCCTGGCTGATCTAAAGCAGACAAGCTACTTATAGTTCAGTCTTTACCACAACTAAATTTCCAGTCTCCTAACATTAGCCCTATGAATAATTATTGCATGGGCATGTGCGCCCTTCTCTTCTTTGCTATGGAAATATCATAGACTGTTACCCCAGTCCTTTAAAGATGAGGGGAAAGTGAGTAAGACTCCATACTGTTGTTTCCTTGAAGACCAGGATGATTAGTTTGCTTTATTCTGAACATTTTGATCTTCCTGCTGCTTTTAAAGATTTACTGTTTAAGTTTAAATGTTCTTAAAATGTGATTAGCCTCTCTGATAAAATGCTTGAGGGTCAGGGTGTACATTGGAATAATTAACAAATGTTTATCCATCTTTAAAAGGCTAGGGCAGATAACTGGGATACTACTATGATGATAGTGGGGGATGGGAAGAGCAGAGAACATGCAGTCGTGTAGCACAGTTTTTTATGGTGCTTTGAGCCTGGAGCATTCATTACTTGCCCCAGGTGACAAGATGAGTAGCAAATTGTCTTGCAGTTTTTTAAGCTAGCTCTGGAATTGGCATATTGTGGGAAATGTGTAATAATGATTGTACTAGCTAAGGGATTGACAAGCATTGTTTTTTCATAGTCCTTAGTTAGGATATCATGATAATTACTTAAACCAACAACCTTCATAAATGTATGGGGTATTTGTTACTGATTGCTAGTATTAATTTGCACTTTTCCTTTCAGTTTGGCAGACCTGATGCCAAAAATAAAGGTACAAGCAGTTGAAACTGTTGAAGGTTGTACACATGAGGTGAGTGTGATGTTGGTGGTTGTTATATTTTGTTGCATATGCTACTAAAGGTAAAGGTACCCCTGCCCGTACGGGCCAGTCTTGACAGACTCTGGGGTTGTGCGCCCATCTCACTTAAGAGGCCAGGGGCCAGCGCTGTCCGGAGACACTTCTGGGTCACGTGGCCAGCGTGACATCGCTGCTCTGGCGAGCCAGAGCCGCACATGGAAACGCCGTTTACCTTCCCGCTGGTAAGCGGTCCCTATTTATCTACTTGCACCCGGAGGTGCTTTCGAACTGCTAGGTTGGCAGGCGCTGGGACCGAGCAGCGGGAGCGCACCCCGCCGCAGGGATTCGAACCGCCGACCTTTCGATCGGTAAGCCCTAGGCGCTGAGGCTTTTAACCCACAGTGCCACCTGCGTCATATGCTACTACTTGTATGCATTTCATTGCTCTTATAGTAGATACTTTAAAAACTCTGCTTTTAGTAATGTTTTGATGTTACATTTTAAAATGAAGTACTGCACTTTTATCTATAGGAGCAAATCATTCATGTACATTGGGGAAAATTAAAGGAGGATATGGTTGGACGCCTTTGCAATGAGGGCTATCTTTGTCTCAGTGATGTGTGCTCCATGATGTTAAGTGTCTGAAAATGAAAACAATTGAGCTGCCCTTTGTCTTCATAGCCCCCAGCCTTCATCTATATATTTGTGTCCTCGTTTCATTTAATGGCTAAACTAGAATATGCTGGAGAACAGAAAGTAACTTATATAGGTAAATAGTTGATATACATATACCGTATTTTTCGCCCTATAGGACGCACTTTTCCCCCTCCAAAAATGAAGGGGAAATGTGTGTGCGTCCTATGGGGCGAATGCAGGCTTTCGCTGAAGCCTGGAGAGCGAGACGGGTCGGTGCGCACCGACCCCTCTCGCTCTCCAGGCTTCAGGAGAGCCCCGCCGCCAGCCCCACAAACTCGGGGGACAGTGGGAGAGGCGCAGCGCACCTTTCCCACTGTTCCCCGACTTGGTTAGACGGCTGGTGGGGGGGGGGGAGAAGCCTGCTCCTCCCCGTCGCCAGCCCCGCAAACTCGGGGGAAAGTGGGAGACTTGGTTAGAAGGCTGGCGGGGGGAAGAAGCGTGCTCCTCCCCGTCGCCAGCCCCGCAAACTTGGGGAAAAGTGGGAGAGGCACAGCGCGCTTTTCCCACTATCCCCCGACTTGGTTAGAAGGCTGGGGGGGGGAGCCTGTTCCTCCCCGTCCCCAGCCCTGCAAACTCGGGGGGAAGTGGGAGAGGTGCAGCGCGCCTTTCCCACTGTCCCCCGACTTGGTTAGAAGGCTGGGGAGGGCTTCCCCCTCCTCCAGCCCCGCAAGCTCCCAGAGCGATGCCAAAGCTGCACGCAGCTTCGACATCGCTCTGGGTCCCGTTCTGGGGGCTGGGGGAAGGGGGAGCTCAGGCTTCCCCCACCCCAGCCCCGCGCCTGGGGGGGAAATAATTTTTTCCCTTTATTTCCCCCCTAAAAATCTAGGTGCGTCCTATAGGGCGAAAAATACGGTAATTGATCTTGGGGGCTGTTAATTATGATTATTTTAAAAAAGAGGTATTGTACTGGCATTGCATAGATCCAGTTGCTATTGGTAGTGTTTATTGATGAAGAAATTGTTTGAGATAGGTTTGTTTCTGAAACAAAGGGTTCTATGCAACAAAGTTGTCCCATTAGTACAAGGACTTCCACCTTCATCTTCTCTTCCTGTGCTTCTCCATTCTGTTTGGGAGGGGGGTGGGGAGAGAAGTTGGAGAGGAGTTCTCATTGCACTAAACAACTTTGTTGGACACAACCCAAAGGCATTAGGAGCTTTGTTACTGAGGGAGAATCTAGCATACTTTCTGAGCAATGTTTTAGCAGTGTCTTCATTCAGTTCTTTGCTTTTTCTGCTAATTGTAAAATGTCTTAGAAGATCAGTGGTGGGAGAGGAGTACAGGTTTGAAAGATAGCTGCAAATGTGCAGGAAGTTAATAAATTTCATCTACTAGTGTAAATATTTAAAACATTTTTTCTTTAGGTTGCTCTTCCTGCTGATGAAGATTTTATAGCCCTGAAGCCAAGAACTGGAAAAGCTGCAAAGGTTTGTGTTTTGAATGTTACAGCACATGCAGGAGGGATATCTGGCTGGAACTGCTGGGTATATAAATAATTCAAGCAGGTTAACATTTAATAACATGACTGCACCCCAGATTTCCTGTGGGGATTACTTGTATGGCCTTAAACATATATTTGGTTTGATACACTTTGAGTGTTGCAGAAAGATGATGATGCAATGAATCACTCTGTTTGCTCAAGACACTTTGGACAAAAGCATTATCCAGAGTTCTTTGTAAAGGTCCTTGTTTCAATCTCTGGCATCTGCAAATAGGGCTAAGAAACCCTGGAGAGCTGCTGCCAGTCAGAGTAGACAGTATGGAGCTAGATGGACCAGTGTTCCTTCTCTGTATAAAGCAGCTTCCTATGACTTTTCACTTGACCAGCCTTTTTGTTAAAATGGTTGGAAAGCTCAGTTTAACATTGAAATGAGAATAGCAATAATATTATTAGCTGGGACTCTTGATCTCATTCTAGCAGTGGGATATTTCCTTTGCTTATGGGTTGGGTGAAGATTTTTATTCACATTCTTGTTGTGTGTTTCTTCATTAACACGAAGTATAGCAAAATCTATCAATGCAGCTTCTTAGAAGAAGGTTAGCAGACAACAGAAGTCTTAGGATGGTGGTTTTTAGGCAGCAGTTATGTGTTTATCAAAAGTGCTCTATTTTTCAATTTGAACTAGTCATAAATTCCATGTAGACAAGCAAGATGGCAAAGCTCTCTCCACAATGATCTTTTAAGTGTAATTTCCATCATACATGGGGATATCAGTTTCATAGTTTAGCAGTTGCATTCATTTTAGTATCCCAAGCTGTTTATAATGTCAAGGCAGCTTGCAGAAATGTGCCAGCTTGTGGGGATTAGTATCAGGAGTGCAGTTTCCTATGTTTTGGAGTTTGAAGTACATACGTGAAAAGCCTTTTCTAATAATAATAGTAAGCCTCCACTCTATAATGAATTCAGGAGAAACATTGGAGTGATTTATGATCAGTTGTTCTAAAATTTTAATACAAAGTTACATTCTACGAAGATACTTGACAAAAATTAAGGTATATGTGTTGATTTTATCCCCCCAGGAATATCCATTCATTCTTGATGCTTTTCAAAGAGAAGCTATTCTGTGTGTGGATAACAATCAGTCGGTGCTGGTGTCTGCTCATACATCAGCAGGGAAAACTGTGTGTGCAGAGTAAGTAATTCTGAGATGAATTTAAAAATAAATGCAGGGGGGGCTTATTGTAAGTTTTTCCAAAATACTCAGTGATGGAAAGTAAAAAATCACTTGCAGATAACCAGGTGATCTTGGGCTTCTTTTTAAACCTGTATATCACCTCTCCAGTTTTGTTGCTCACGGTGTTGGCAGTTGCATTCTTTCTCTACATGAATAGGTGTGGGAGAATTGGGATGTAGGAGAGTCTCTAGAGAGGTTCGTGCTGGCCGTGTCTTGACTCTTTATTTGCATGACTAGTTTTGCTGTACCACTTGGAAAAGCTTAATTCGGTTTTCAAAAAGATTTTTTCTTGGAAGGCTGCCAGTAGAAGGGAGGGGAAAGTGATTTTTGCCAGTCCCTAGTATTACCTCCCACACTGTTTTGGAGGGCTTGGGGTGGCATTGGAGGTTGTAGAGGGAGGGGGGATCACAGAATTCCCCACCAGCACCAGCAGGATCCCTCTACTGGGTCAAAAGCTTTCTGTGGACAGAAGACGACTTTCTGTTCAGGATGGTAAAGTCTGGATCTGATCCTTTGTGTCGCTTGTTTATTTTTATAGATCTGCAGTTCTTAGGCTGTTAAATGTTTGGGGCAGATTGCTATCAGGTTGTAGAAACACCAAAGAGTTTTTCTCTTGAGATTTTCTCATCCATTCTCCTGTTTTACATTGACTGGACTACTATTTGCATTTATTGGATTTCAGCCTGTAGCTTGTTTCTAAATGTGTCCCCTGTACAAATCTATTGATAGATCTAATAGCAATGAAAAGTGTTTTGAAGTATCTTTGCTTTTAATGAATGCTGAATCGCATATGCCCTGCAGGTATGCCATCGCTTTGGCTTTAAGGGAAAAACAGCGTGTGATATTTACTAGTCCCATCAAAGCTCTCAGTAACCAAAAATATCGTGAGATGTATGAAGAATTTCAAGATGTTGGTCTGATGACAGGGGATGTCACCATCAATCCGACAGCATCTTGTCTTGTAATGACAACGGAGGTAGGTTTGTCTAGGAGTTATCCTGTCCTGACACTGGTTTTCTCTGCTGGAGTGTTGGTGGCTCATATTTATGTTTACGAAGAAGTCAGTCCCCCTGTGTTCAATGGGGCTTACTCTTTAGTAAGCGTGTTTAGAATTGCAGTGTGCAATACCCAATTTGTGTTATTGAAGATAAAACAAATAGTTGTCTATAGCAAAAATAACTGTGAAAAGTCAATATACTATGCTGAACCATTTTAACTTCCCTCTGTCATTGCAGCTTTCCTTGTCTATAGTCTTAAGTTCCCATATAGCAACTATTTTTTTATTATACAGTGGAATCTTGGTTCTCGAACGTAATCTGAGACTCCCAAAATGTTTGAAAACCAAGGTGCAGCTTCCGATTGGCACAGGGACCTTGGAAACAATAGCCAACAGCCTCATCAGACATTCGGCTTCTGAAAAACTTTCGAAAACCGGAACACTTACTTCCAGGTTTTTGGTGTTCGGGAGCCGATTTGTTCATCAACTAAGCCATTTGAGAACTAAGGTTCCTCTGTAATAATTAATAATATAATTTTTAAAATTTATATCCCGCCCATCCGGCTGGGTTTCCCCAGCCACTCTGGGCGACTTACAACATATATAAAAATACAACAAAACATAAAAAAGAGAATATCCTTTACAAGCAACAAACAAATCAATAGAAACCAATAATAACAATAATAATAACAATTAAGTACATTATGAAGAGAGACTTTGTCTGTGTGGGCAACCCTGTGTGGAGGACCTGTGCCACTATTTATTGCAGTGCCCGTTATATATAGACCCACGAGACTGATTCATAAAACCCGTTTCCGAATGGAACTCACTTGAATAGGGTGAAAAGGGTGAAATGGCTGCTGAGGGATACTGATGACTTTGTAACTTATAAAGTAGCACTCTATGTGTTGGCAGCTAAGAAGATCAGGAGGAAAGAACTAGATAAAATAGCGGTCAACTGCAAAGGGGATTCGGATATTTAATTTGGCACATTTTACTAGAGAATCTTCTGCTATTCTATTTTATGCAACAAACAATCTTAGTAGTTGTGACCATGGTTTATATTGTATGTGTGGTGCCTGATGATTTTTATGGTTATTGCTGTTTTTCCTTTTGCTATTTTTCTGAATGATGTCATGGCCTATGGCTAGCACAATAAAAGCTGATTATGATGATAACAATAATAACAGTTTACAGTTATACCCAACTTAAAATAACCATCAGCCCCAACTAAACATTTAACCAACCCCAACCCGACAAAAACAAAACATAGGAACCAAAATTAGAACCCTTTAAAACATTGTAAACCTTTTTAGCCGGTTGCCCCAACCCAAGAGTTCTTCCAGCAATGTCCCAGTGGCTGTGAGTCTGGGCCCCGCCTCCTAGACCAGGTGGAAATGGGACTTGCAGGAGAGAGCAGGCTTCCTTCCAGCACTCACAGCAGTTGCAATCCTTTATAAGTAAAGGATTCATGAAATTTCACTTTGGATCCTGGGCCTTAAAGAAATCTTGCATCACAGTGTTATTTGTAATTGGGCTTAGATTTTGGCCAATGTATTTATTTCTGTTTATAAATCATTATATGCATTGTTCTGTGGGCTGAAGGTGAATTATGGCAGTGACCTTGTCACAGTCTTCTTTCCTAATTGAAATTTCTTTTTTTTTTTTAGATTTTGAGAAGTATGCTTTACAGAGGTTCTGAGGTCATGCGTGAAGTTGCTTGGGTTATATTTGATGAAATTCATTACATGAGGGATTCAGGTATTGCATATTTTTGCTAATTGTGTATGGATTCAGACATGCAGAAACCAGATGGAAATAATGTGAAGGTGTGCTGTCTTACAACATTTCCTGTGGGTTTTCTGTTTCTAGAACGTGGTGTGGTATGGGAGGAAACCATCATTTTACTCCCAGACAACGTTCACTATGTGTTCCTTTCTGCCACTATTCCAAATGCACGCCAGTTTGCTGAATGGATATGCCATCTTCACAAACAGGTAAAGTTCTATATGTGAAATAACTTTTGGAGTCACACTGCATTAGAAGGCAGTGATTTCTAGAGAATGATGCCTTAGAAGTTTCTAGTTAATTCAGTGACTTCATTTGGATGTTAAACTGTGGTTTGGGCTATGTGAATGAGCCCAACCTCCTCCTGGCTTGCATGCATCACCCCCTGCCCCCTTGGAGGAGTTCAGAAGCTTTTTATTTCACTTTTACAGTGGTGCCTCGCAAGACGAAATTAATCCGTTCCGTGAGGCTCTTCGTATAGCGGTTTTTTCGTCTTGCGAAGTAAGCCCATTGACAGCTTAGCGGATTAGCGCTATTAGCGGTTTAGCGGCTTTAAGCGATCAGCTGTTAAGCGGCTTATCAGCGGATCAGCTGATAAGCGGCTTAGGAAAAGGGGGGGGGAAGGGGAAAAAACCCGCAGGAACTCGCAAGACATTTTCGTCTTGCGAAGCAAGCCTATAGGGAAATTCGTTTTGCGAAGCGCCTCCAAAACGGAAAACCCTTTCATCTAGCGGGTTTTCCGTCTTGCGAGGCACCACTGTACTTAATGTCTGAACCAAGAATTGTCCCTGACTTCAAGTAATGGGCAGATCCCGTGACTGAGCTTGCCTTCACAGGAAGGGAGTCATTCATCTTGTTGAGAAGCCTATATTGGTAACCTAGCTCAGCTGGTTGTAATATAGAAGTTGAACATGTCAAATACACTGTGTACTGCTTATAAAGGCACTATACATTTTGTAAATAATGGGTTTCTCTCTTCCAGCCTTGTCATGTGATTTACACAGATTATCGACCCACTCCGCTGCAACATTATATCTTCCCAGCAGGGGGAGATGGACTCCATCTTGTAGTTGATGAAAATGTAAGGAATTGTTCAGTTGATTTTGGTGATGCCTGTACTTGTAATGTTAAATGCAAAAAAAGATGTGGGGTGAAGAATAAGGGCCGGTAGGCACATCCAAAGGTTTGTGAAAGCCCACTACGATATTTGATACTTTTTAAATTGAACAGCAGATATTGAGCCATAAGCATAAACTTGTGTCATATGTGCATCTATGGCACATAAACCTTGTGTCATAGCAAAGTCTGCTTTTGAATACCCCTCCTAGTTTCCAAAATGATTTGCCATGCAGCATAGAAGAGCAGAAAGCTGAAAATATTTTTGTGTTTTGAAAATCTTGAGATTCCTCCAGGCTTGCTAATAACTCCCTCTTCTGCCTGGTTGGTAGGGATCAGTGCTAGGAAAAGGACTTCCTCTATTAGGATATAGAGAGAGTCTTTGGTTTAGTTTGGAAATTTTTTGTATCAAATAATCCTACAGATTATTTTCCTACAGATCATATTTTCTTATTTAGGCTGAATTCTTTGTTAAGGTTTTTTTAAAAAATAATAATAATAATGATAGTGTTTCAGCCTCTTGAGTGTATGATACATTTTCATTGTAACTGCCCTGGGTCTCTAGGGCAACAGTTCCGAACCTTTTCAGCATGGTGACCACAAGTCCAAATTTACTTGGAATAGTGACCCATTGATTTATAGTCACATGAATTTTGGAGCTAGGGTCTTTGACAACCATCAGTTTCATGTATTTTAATGACAAGCTTGTCTATTTTATAACCATTACTTGAGTAACACAAGCAAAACTTTACTCAGCACCCATATTAATGTGAAATTTTGTTGAAAGATTGATAGTACTTGCAAAATCAATCACAGTTTTTATGGGAATGTAGGAACGCCAATCATTGATTGCATCAGCTATTAAAATTTTATTCCAAAAACATAGAGTTTCACAAACAGCGTTAGTTATAACAAACTGTGAATGGGCTATTTTGGCATGCATGAGTAGGATGGCTGAGCTTGCATTTTGCCAATGAGTAGGTCAATATGGTGTTAGATGATTGTCAGACAAAGCCTCAGATCATTATTAACACATAGCCTGCTACTGTATTTCATCTTCATAGCAGTCATTGCTGGAAGCCCTGCTTTGCAAAGATATGCACTACCAAATGGCAGCATCACAGGTGTTGCTCCATCAGCAAGATCGGAGTATTCAGTAGTTTTGTTAACATGAAGCCAAAATTCAGATAATTCAGCTGCTCAGAGTGGCTGGGGAAACCCAGCCAGATGGGCATGGTTTTATTTATTTATTTATTTATTACCTCACATCTAAAAAAAATTACCATATTTTTCAGTCTATAACACGCACCCAACCATAACACACACGTAGTTTTTAGAGGAGGAAAATCCGTAGGCATGCCACCCGAAGGCATTCCCTCCATAACACGCACAGACATTTCTCCTTACTTTCTAGGAGGAAAAAAGTGAGTGTTATGGTGAAAAAAATACGGTAATTGAGGGTCCTATCACATGACAGCTCAATGAGTTGTTCTTTTTATAAAGACAACTTTGTAACATCAGTTACAAATGGGTTTCACACCCACTCAAGCTTCTCCACAGAAAAGCATTGGACAAATTTTGACTAAGCAAACTTCAAATCACCCTTGATTCAGCTATTAACTAACTTGGTTTGCCACAAGGCCCTCGCACAGTGAGCTGTCACTGGATGTGCCGCCAGAGAGCAACTTTACAAGCGTCAACAGCACATTATAATGTGCCATCAAAACCAAGTTGTATCATCATGACATTTAAGGACATTAAGGACTAAAAGCAGTCATTATGTTGGATTTCCTTATAAAGCCTGAATCCTGCTTGCAGTTAATGACTCACAGGTTGGGGAACACTGCTCTAGGGAGCTGTGCTGTTGTGTAAGTTATGCTGTGATTTTTAAAATACAGGGTTTTCTAGTTTCTTTGGGATGAGGTTTTCCAACTTTCTCTTCCAACAGCCTCTTGGGATATGGTGGCTACTGCACATGCTCCATGCTCATTGGGCTGTTTTGGGTTGTTCCCCTGTTCATGGACTTTTTTTCTGAGGTGGATTTTTTGTACTTCTGCAAACCTTGGGATTTCTCTGAACCTGGTGACACCTCTCTTGCATTTCGATGGTGGTGTTTACATGTCAATAAAGTTCACTTTCCCTCCCCCAGGGTGATTTTAGAGAAGATAATTTTAACACGGCCATGCAAGTCCTTCGAGATGCAGGTGACTTAGCTAAAGGGGACCAAAAAGGCAGAAAAGGAGGAACAAAAGGTGGGTATTAACATTCCAGTGTAAAATGTGTTGTGAGATAAGCAGCTACTGCACTTACAGCAGTAAAAATTAATATATTCTGCCTCCCATCCTTCCACAACATTTATACTCATTTCTGACTATGCTGTCTTCGTAGGTCCGTCAAATGTTTTTAAGATTGTAAAGATGATAATGGAAAGAAACTTTCAACCAGTAATTATATTCAGTTTCAGTAAGAAAGATTGTGAAGCGTATGCTCTTCAAATGACAAAACTGGACTTCAATACAGGTGTGTACTAACTTCTTCCTGCATATACTTCTAATAGATGGTTTACTTAACAATGACCAAGATCTAAGCTGCTTATGGTTGTATTCAACTAAATTCATCTTAGAAAATTCCTCTTGGAATGGACTCATTAAAATGAATGTCTATTATAAACATAGGTCCCTTCATTTCAATAGGTCTCTTCTGAGTATAACTTAGTTGCACACAACACTTCGTCTCAAGTCAAGTGTTGTGTGCTAACCCTTTTTATTTCAAAAACATGGCTTTTGAGACTTCCTCTGATTCAAAAGCAGCTTGCTTTGTAGAATATCGAACTGCTGTTTAAGACAGAAACTAGTCCCCTTGGCTCACAGAGTTCAGATCATGTTACTGTGAATTTCGGCACGCAACGTGACAGTGTTTTTTGCAAGAATGCTGTGTCTGTTTTCACAGTAGTACAGTTTGCAAAATAAAATTGTCTTTTTAATTTCTGCACTTTACTCATAAAATTTTATTTAAATAAACTAATTACAGTTTGAATCTCTTTGTGTGCTTGGAGCATTGCAAGAGCACACTGCTGCTGAGCCAATTTTCCACAGTAAGAGTTATATGTGTCATGCTCCCCGGAGAGCTCTTTTGCCACCAAACGCTGGACTGCAGAAGACAAAAGTAATCTGCCAATTCTTTAACGATTTCTCCAACATTTCATTGTTTGACAGATGAGAAAAATAGTTGATCCCAGAATTTTTGTATGTTCTTGTTACGTATAATTAACATTTAATGAATTCTTATATAAACTTATTAAAAGTGCCAGAATCTGACTTATTTATGTTGCCTGTATTTACAATCTATAATGGGTGTGGTGTTGAGGGTTCTTTAAAGAACCCAGAGAGGCCTCTGAGCTGTGTAACATGGCAAGAGAAACATCTTACCAATTTATCCCACATCCCCATTACTATTTATGAGTCAAGTTATTTTGTACATAGGACTTTTTTTTAGTGGGCTTTTTGATGGTACTTTTATAACCTTTGGGTTACAAGCATGATTTTTTATATATAGAACAAAAATGTTTATGCAGAGATTTTTCCTTTTTTCAGATGAAGAAAAAAGGATGGTTGAAGAAGTGTTTAATAATGCAATTGACTGTTTGTCTGATGAAGACAAAAAACTTCCTCAAGTGAGTGCTTAAGGATAATTAAGACTGTTCAGAATTCTCAGGGCATTATTGTGCATTTTGAAAGTGGGACGTTAAAGTGAGTTTATGCTACATGGCCACCAAAAAGTAATGTCCAACATCTGTTTCCATCTTAACATTCATAAATGAGTTTAGAAAAATAAAGTGCTCTATCATGTTGAATGGCCTGACTGGAATCCTAGGCAATGTAGACAAAACTTTGTTGCCTTGGAAAGCAAAGTTCTGATGATGTGTTCAACGGATGTAAGAGTTGACTCTTAGATTGCTCTCTTTTAGACTTACAAGGAAATCCATGAATACATGCTCACTGAAAGTGAATTTCATGTAGCCACACATGCCTAAATTAGTGATCTGTGGACTTAAAAAAAAAAAAATAGCCAGTCTTTGTAAATCCTCCTTTCAGTTAGCCTGGAGAAAATACTTGGAACAAGCAGTTAGGCAAGTGACTACTTACAAGCCTGATAAATCTATGTAATTAGGTTTGATCCCTCCTTTTGTGGGTGAAATATGTGATCCATATTTGTTTTCAGGTTGAGCATGTTCTTCCACTTTTGAAGCGAGGCATTGGAATCCACCATGGGGGGTTGCTTCCTATTCTAAAGGAAACCATAGAAATACTTTTCTCTGAAGGATTGATCAAGGTATGTACTATTAGGTATATATTGGTAATTTCCTTGAGTTTATGAGTGTCACCACAGAATGCACCATGAAACACCAGATTATAAATTAAAAACCACAGCAAATTCCTTCATAAAATGCTTCTTAGGAGCTTTTTAGCTGTTAATTGCTGGGTTTTGTGATGTAGTCATATGGACAGGGCATTTATCTCTGAACTAAACTAATGTGTGCAATATTGTAAGGTCCTACTCAGCAGCAAATATTGCAAAGGGGCCAAAGGCATGAGTTGAGTGACAGCTGAAGGAACATTCTTGCTGACAAACACTGTAAGAATCAAGTGTTTTTCTACAACTTCCTCCTTGACTTGAGGAGCAAGAGAATTTTTGACAGATCCTTTCACTTAATTTTTGCGACTTTCTCACATTCAAGCCAGCTGCTAACTAACAGACACCTCTATCTTTCTTTGTTGCCCATGCTACAGAATAGCTTAAAGAGCCCTCTGCCTGTTACTGTTCTGATACAGAAGGGCATGGCTAATAAAGATATATCCTTGGGATCAGAGGTAGTTCGTTGGTCAGGTAGTAAACGTCTGGAAACCAGTTGCCCCTGAGCTTTCAGTTGCCTAGCTTTATTCTGAATTTGGGTTATAGACCATCCAAATGCAGGGAAATTTAGTTCAGTCTTCTTCATCTCATGTTCCAAAACAGAGTTACTTTGTTCTTATTCATTGCTTTGCTTCCGTAGGCCTTATTTGCAACTGAGACTTTTGCTATGGGAATAAACATGCCGGCAAGAACAGTTCTGTTCACAAGTGCCCGAAAGTTTGATGGGAAGGATTTCCGATGGGTAAGCAGATACAACATGCTGGATAAGCAAAATGCTGCAACACATAGCTGAAGTCACTTAAGTTTATGACCCATCAGTCGTGAGTACAGAAAGCTACCATTAGCATTCTGAGCTTAATTTCAGGGTTTTCTTTGTTGCTGATTCTAAAGACATTGTCTCCAAACATTTACATGTTGCTTGGATTTTGCCTTCCGTTTATTTTTTTATACGCACACTTTGTTTCACCAGTCTGCTTCAGTTTTCTTGTTGTTGCCTCCCTTCTCTCTGTTAGTAACCTTAGTTTTGGAATACTGAAATACTGTTGGCACTATCACTTCCTATATGCAAAAAATGCTTTAAAAATATAGCTTCTTACTCAGCCTTTGTATCCCCTCCTCCTGCCTCATCCCTCATGTAGCTTCCCTCCCATTTGGACTGAGAGCCTTGACTTGTTTTTGCACATATGCCTATTTGTCTAATTCTGTTATTCTTTCAGATCACCTCAGGTGAATATATTCAGATGTCTGGTCGTGCCGGACGTCGAGGCATGGATGATAGGGGAATAGTTATTCTGATGGTGGATGAAAAGATGAGCCCAACAATTGGAAAACAACTTCTTAAGGTATCTTGATCTCTGACAAGAATATTGCTAAAGGTGTATAAAGAGCATAATGTGAAATACTGCTCTTTAATTTTAACTTTCCTCCAACAGTAGTTACTGTAGTGATATAGTAATCCTGTATTTCATTCAGGATAATAGTTGTGCAAGGTTATGCTGTTCGTTGGTTTTTGCATTGGTCCCCCATCCTCCAGTCAGCTGAAGTACAGATCTTAACCTGTAATCTTTATGTGAATCGGAAGCTGGCGCTAGACTTCCATGTTTCATAACCGGAGGGTTCCAGATTTGATAACAAAGCAGGTGTTTCGTAACTTCTTGTTAGAGATAAGAGTGAATTCAGAGTAGAGTGATATGGCCCATTTTGTGCATAATGTGGTGAGTGTTTGGTTTTGGGTTTTTAATGTTCTCCCTAGAGGGAGAATGCATTGCGCAAAAGAGAATGTTAGTTTCCCAATTACCTCAGTACACATTGCAGTTCCACATCTGTAATACAACTCACCCTTTGTCCACTGTATTTCTACACCAACGGCAGCAAGTGTGATGTGAGGAAATTCATAGTAAGATGCTGGGAAATGGAATAATCTGCACTACATGTTATGAAGGAGGAGGAACTTTACACTGGCCTGCCATCTTTGGTGGCAGACCCGTGTTAATTGCAGCATTTTGTGCTTCCTTGTAGGGCAGAAAATGAGCACCTTTCATTGGAAGATGCCAGTAATACTATTAATGCTATTAATCTCTGTAATGCTCATGCTTAAAATAACTAACAAATTTAAACCACCATTTGGAACTATTGTTGTAGTGGGAAACTGTCAGAAATTGGCATTTCCCCTGTCCTTTGAATCCACGAGGTACATTGCTTCTAAAGGCTTCGTGACAGTGAGCAAAGAAGGGGGTGGTTATGGTGGTAATTCCAAATTTAAACTACCGTATTTTTCCATGTATAAGACTAGGTTTTTTCCCTCAAAAATAATGTCCAATATTTAGGGGCATCTTATACATGGGGGCCGTCTCCCCCCATTTTCTTAAATCGGAGTCCCCAAAATAGGGGGTATCTTATACATTGGGGGGGGCATCTTATAGACAGAAAAATACTGTACATTAAGTAAAATTGAGCAAGTTGTATGTGTATGCTGGTTTAGATAGCAAACTGTATTAAGGGCCAATACTTTATCCTATAATACAACAAACTTTTATGGTTAATCTTAGTTGTGGCTAATGTATTCCAGATTGGGGAAAACAGAGCAGTATTATCTTACTTCCATTCAATTAACAGACTGTTTCAAGAAAGTTCAGCTGGAAAGCTTAATTTGCAATGCAGGTTTGAGTCCTAAGAAGTTTGGCAAAATGAAAGAAAGCCTGGATCTCTAAATTGCTCATTTTATAGACTGGGATCCCAAGAGGCCCCTGCCTGCCTGCCTGCCTGCCTGCCTGCAAAGTGTTTCCATGAAGGGTGGGAGATCCTGCTTTTCAGAAGGCCATGGTGCCTCGTGCCTCATTGAGCAGTTCTCCCAAAAGTCCCCCCTAAGCTCGAGGAGTGATTTTTCAGGGAACGCAAGTAAGAAGAGCAGTCCTGAAGAGCTCTAGTACACATGCAGATGACTGTACACTGCCTTGACTCCATGCAGTAATTGGTAAACCTTCCCAATGTTTTTATTTTATTTTATTTTTTATTTTTTATTTTTTTTGCAGGCTTTTCATTTGTAGCAGCTTAGTTTTATAAAATGACAATTCATTTGGAAATATAATTTACCTAGGCTAGAATCCTGAACATATGTCTTTTTAATCTGTTGAAACCTGTGGGAGTTGAACTTGATTCTGTGACCTCTTTGGCTCACAACTTGTGGCACTTCCCACGCTTCGGTCTGCCAGATGCTCCCTCTTAAATAACTGGCTGCCCTTGTGAAGAACGCTGCGGATACTTCATGACAAAAGCACCTCTCAAACACAGGGTTACTAACCAGTTGCGAAACTACATATCTCACCGCCCTTGCTATTGGCTATTCTGGCAGTGGCTGGAGGGAGTTGGGAGTCCCACACCATCAGGAGGTCCACAGGTTAGCCACCCCTGCTGCTCTGTTGTATTCATTCCCATTCAGTTTTCCTTCATACTATTTCTTACTGGAGGAGCCTATATTTTACAGTTGGCCCCCAAAGCTAATCTCTTGTTGGAAATCGTCTCCTGATCTCTGTGTTTATGACAAGACAGAGACACAAACCTTCAAGCTGCTGCCAGTGGAATCTGTCCAGCTGTGTAGAGCCCATGTGTAAACATCAGCTGAACACACAGACTTAATTGCAGGCTTGTCTGGTTTTGCATCAAGCTCATTCGCATATGTTTCCAAGCATCTCCATGTGTGGGCAGGCTTTGAAAACTTAACTGACCTCAGTTTGCCAAGGGATGTGACCTGCCAGCCCAGAACCTGGCATGGATGAATAGCCAGGGCAGTTCAGCAGCAGTCAGTATGTTCAGTGCTTTGCTACTCAGAGCACAGCAGCTAGAATAATTTCAATTCAAACCCATTTTTAAACGTTTGTTCCAGGCAGGCTTATTTTACATTAGGCTTAAATCTACCAGGCAGCATATCACGGACTTGCATTTCAGGAAACTACAGTATCACGTCCTTAAATCTGTATGTAGTTCCTCTATCTAGTAGAATTACATACATTCTGACAATGGTATCTTATAGGTTGTTTTTGTTACCAAATTTTTACGATTATTTGCAATCAGGGTTGCCCCTAAAGAAACACAACAGGCAGTGTTGTTCACCTCAGACAGAAGAAGTGACAGCAGTTATTCAGTGCTTCTAGAACAGTGGTGGCAAAGGGTGGGCTGGATCTGCCACACTCCCCCCCCCCCAATTTTGCTAATCACAGTGGAATTGGCTGAGGTGCTAGAACCAGCATTACTAGAGCTGCTACCATTTGCACCTTCTGGGAAACAGCACCGAAAGAGGTGGCATCTGCCTTCCCTTCCACACAAACTGCAGTTAGGTGTTGTAGTGGTGATAACCAGGCGTTCCTGTAAGAGTTTGGAAGTAAAGAGGGAGGGTGGGTAATAAATGCAGTTCTGGGCTTCAGAACAGTGACAACACTGTGCCCAGAGAACTTGCGTCTGAGTAGGCCTGCTTAAGTGCACACATGTCCTTATGTGTCCTCTTCCACACTGAGGATTAGGGCTGGGAGGCAGATGAAGCACATGATGGCTCCAAGTCTTATAGAGAAGGTGACTGCAGTGGGAGGAAATGTTTGGAACGCAGCACACATGAGCAGTGGTGCCAGGGAACTTGAGGGGTGGCTATGCCAGCATCTGGTTTTCTTGGGGCTTCTTCTTCCCTGTATCCAAGCCCTTCTCATTACTCTCTTCCTGCTCATCGGATGCTTGAGTTGGCTGTGTTTGGAGTGGGTGGTTTTCATTCCCACCAGGGTGCAGAGGTTTTGACCATTGTCCAGCATCATGATGAGGACAAACCAAATGGTCTGCTCATCAGATCAGCCATGTGGTGAGTGGAGAGGGGGCAATAACCTCTCTGCCTCCATGTCAGAAGCTCTGCCTCCCCAGTCAGAGGCAGTACGCTTCTGAATGCTAGTTGCTGGAAGCCACAGACGGGAGAGTGCTCTTGTGTTTGGACCCTGGTTGCAGGTTTGCTGCAGGCACCTGGTTGGCCATTGTGAGATCTGGATAGCCCATTGGCCTGATCCAGCAGGCTCTTCTCACCTGTCCCTGTGTACTATTCATACTCGTTTTTAATTGTATTTTATTCCTTCTTTTATTTCTTACTGTATTTGAATTCCATCTGTCTTTAAAAAAGCACTGTAGCTTTTAGCACAGTTCGTTACAGTTGCTGAACAACAGGCAGAATTAAGTTCCCTAGCAATTTTCAATGGTCGGTGGGGAGGAGGTTTGGAGTTCCTGAGCATTCACTCTTCCTCTGAAAATTTAAAGCCCAGCAGTGAAATACAGGGATTCCTGTAAAGAAGAAGAAAAATCATACCATGCAAGATAGTCGTTGGTCCACCCTGTGTCATATAGTTTGAAGCCTACGTAGCTATGCTTGATGTGCTTTTCCATCTCTGGAAAATGTTGAGCTGTTAGTATTTCCCCTTTTTCTTTGCCCACTCTGCAGGTGCCAGATTGCTTTATTGCCCAAATTAAATTCCTTGGCAACTGCTTTGTGTTTGCCAAATTGGTAATAGTGCAGTATTTTATGGTGTGCTTTTCAGTTAAAAAAAAAGAAAACAAAACTGGGTGGGAAGGATGTTAAAGTAAAAGTGTTAGTTAAATGTTTATTATTTTAGCCATTAAGGCCATAACAACAAGTAGTGTGCGCAAAAATGGGAAACTTCCTGGGAAGCTGTCATCAGTTTTAGGTGTAATGCAGTATGCACACATTGAATAAAACACATCTCAAAGCCCTGAATTCAAGTCTTTATTTTTCTTCCTTCACTGTCAGGTTCCTTGAAGTCACAAACTACAGTTGGCAATCTGATTCTATCCATCTCGTGCAATTTGCAATAACCTTTTGTAATTGGCATCCTACAACCATACAAAGGGGGTGGGGCATGTGTTTTGAGGTAACTTTGGGCCAGTTCAGTCCTTACGGTAGACCTCATGGTTTATCATGACAGAAACAAGTTGCAATAAGCCTTTGTGTCACCTGCTTCTCCTGCCCCCAGCACAATTGTGAGGAGAGGCTTTTGCTTCCATTTTTTATTAACTGCTATTTAGTGTTATATTTCAGCCTTGGCTAATCTTGGCTAATCTTGACTTGTTTCAAACAAACCATAGTGAAGTTTTATCACAGTTTTATGAGGTTGGAATGATTTCCAACTCATATCCACCCCAGAGGGAAGGAGTAAATACACAAGTTTGAGGCTTCTTCCACCTCAGTCCCAACACAGCCACCCTTGACTTAGTCTTGGACCAGCTTTGTCTTTGGTTGAGTACCAGCAAATCTTTGACGTATGGTCCAAACTTTGTTGAATAGTTGGAGTATAGGACTGAGGGGATGTACGTTCAGATATCCTTGCTTGGCAATGATGCTAGGTGACTTTGAGCCACCCTATACTCTCATTGTAAAGTACGTCATAGGCCTGCTGTGAGGATAGACAGAAGAGAGAACAATGTAAACGTCTTGAGTGCCTTGAGGAAACATGGGATTTAATAAATAAATTGCCTCAAAATAAACTCCCTTCTTAGAGCATTACGAGCATTACGAAATAACTAGCTGACAGTGATTGGTATTTCATTCTACATCAATGGGAAAGTCTTTCACCCTCAAGGAAGAAAAGAACGACTTTTACCATTATTAAGCTGAGAGCTATCATTGGCCCTCATCTTCTCCCCTCTTTCTTTCCCTTGTGTGCTTAAGTTCATTGTTTCTATCATGGTTTGTTTAAACCAGTTTCCTGTTAGTTCCAAATGTGTGAACTGTGCTGTAATCTTGGTTTCTTAACTAGGATGCGAAACCACCATTTCTGCAGTACCAGACTTACAACTGGGAAGTTACAGATAACACAGAAAGGTCAAACTAGGTTACTGCGTGCAAGACAGTGCAAGCAATGATAAAAGACCATTTCAGCAGCTCAGTACCCTGGAGCAGTTTGAAGTTTGTAAGGGAATAGCTTTGCCCAGGCCTCTGTTGCTGATCACCCTGAGGAGCAGTGGGCTAAAGAGCCCTTTGCCTGTGTCAGGGGGTGGAGCCAATATTGCTAGCTCTTCCACACTTGATCCATTTACAGTATGCCTCTTGGTAAAAATAATGCTGAGCAGAAGCTCACAATTTCTCCTTGTGGCAGCAGCTTTCCATTCATAATCTATAATAGCTGCTAAATTAGCTTTAACCTAGCTACTCAAATTTTCTTTTTATACCAATATAGCAAGCGTCTGTCATTGGTGGGTTAGTTTTAAAATTTGTTTTGTTTTTTAAATCTTCCCTGGTTCGTAATCCTACATTCTTCTATTTTGTTGTCTCCCCCCCCCCGCCGCCTTAAAAAAATGAATACAGTCACTTAAAGTTGAAGCTATACATTCAACCTTTGCATTTTGTGCTTTTTAATTTCCTTAGAGATTATCCAGATTATTCATAATGGTTCCTTTCTGTTCTTTTAGTTGGATACATATAAAATTTAAGTTGATATTTTAAGAGAGTGGAATCATTATTAAATAATGCAAGTGAAAGACTGACTTCAAGTTCAGATGTAGTTTTTCTCTTTGTATGTGTTAGGATGACATTCTTACTTTTTGTGAGACTTTTCTCAGCTTTTCTTAGATGGATTAACATGATCTCTCAAGTGCGAAAGGAACACTGCAGCCATAGGCCCTAGTCCAGTAACTTTTCTTTGCACGTGAATTTCTCCCGTTTCTGGGAATGGTAGGCTGCTCCATAGGCAACACACTCCCTGCCAATTCCCAGGTAAGCGTTACAGAGATCCACTAGGTTTGTCTGTCTCTCTCTCTAACGCTTACCTTCAAATACCATCCTGGAACACTTGCATGATTCTTGCAATATATAAATTGCATGTGAACATACTGTAAAGAATAATTTGGGGATTTGAAATGCCAGGCTTCCATTTGTATTCCCAAGATAAAATGTTTTAAACATGAATGTTGCCTGCTTTTGCTCATCTTAGTTCTCTCTTTTAGGGATCTGCTGACCCTCTAAACAGTGCTTTCCATTTGACATACAACATGGTATTAAATCTGCTGCGTGTGGAAGAAATTAACCCGGAATACATGTTAGAGAAATCATTTTACCAATTCCAACATTACAGAGCTATTCCAGGAGTAGTTGAAAGTAAGTTATGTGAAATACTTAATTGTTTCGTCAATTTGCCGACCGCGATTTCTGTTCAGAGGGCTTACCTGCACCATATTCGCCACAGAGCCAGTTGACCTGTTACTAATGAATATGAAATTAGTTGACAAGAACCATTATTCGCCCCAATTGCCAGGATCCTGTAATGGTTCTAGGGGTTGCTCGTGCATAAACCGGCGCCGCACCTGGCTGGGTTGCCTGAGTGAACCTTTTCTGTCCGGACAGCCACTCGTCCGTGGCTGTCTCAATTGCTGGCAGAATCCGTCAGTGGGCGTTTCTTGTACTTCTTCCAGCAAAGAAGCTCTTTGACGCCTAGTCTCCGCCTACTCTCCCTGCGCGGAAGCCTTCTGCGCAAGGAGGGTGTGGGCAGCGGAGGACCCGTGCTCTCCCCGCTGGTCCCCAGCAAGGAGTCATGGGACCGCCTCGCCAATTCCCCCATCTGCCTCCCTTTTCCACTGGTGCTGTGCTGATTTCCTTCCCCAGAAGATGGGCTGCTTCTCCCCATCCCGGGACGCTCTCCGGAATCCCTCTGGAGCCCCCTCTCTCCCTCTGGCCCCAATGGCAGTTCCCTGACAGATCCTAAAAGCCTGGAAATGTTCCATCGATTTTTCTGCCTTACTTTCTTTTAATAACAGATGCCCTTGCCAGATTATAAGCTGCTTTTGCAAGTGACCTCCCTTTCAAAGGGAATTTGCCAGCTTGCATCTGGAGTGGGCGGAGGCAGGAGGTTGTTGTTGAAAGAGCACAAGCCCAAAGTCTCCTTGGATATACAGGACTCATTGCCTGCTTGCCAGATCCCCAGCCACTGAGTACAGCTGAAGGAAGGTTTCAGGTGTTCAAATCTTTAACAAACCAAGTGCTGAATGCTGCGAATGCAGCTTTCTGACAAGCGTCCCTATACAGTTCATCTGTTTGCTGGCACAATTCTGTTGCATTCACACTTTGTGTATTATATTTTCTAGCATATATTGAGTGTGCACTTAAATTGTAAAGAAGTCCTTAGAAGTGAGCATCGAATATTCTCCAACAAAATAATTTTTAATAGTAAGCCAGTACCCTTCTCTGCGTGGGTGCAACACCCAGAGGCAGCCTCATAGAGGATAGAAGAATGCTCTTTCACTGTCCCCGTCCCACCCCCAGAAGCCATGCTGGCACTGCACCAGGTTATTCCCTGTAACACCCTGGGGTGTTTGGGCCCCTGCCAGGAAGAAGAAGGAAATGGAGGGGAAACGAGATGCTCGGGGGGGGGGGGAGAGATTCTTCTACATATGGATAGTGCGTTTCCTTGAGGAATACTCTTGCCCATGGTTTGCTACCATATTGTGCACTTCATATAATCTGTTTGTTTTACAATATTTATTTGCAGAGGTCAGTAAGTTGGAACAGCAGTACAATGAGATTGAAATTCCAAATGAGGAAAATGTGGTCATTTACTATAAAATCAGACAACAGCTGGCTAAACTGGGTAAAGAAATAGAAGAGTACATTCACAAGCCAAAGTACTGCTTGCCATTTTTACAGCCAGGGAGGCTGGTAAAAGTAAGTAGTTTCCCTCCCCCACTTCTATGTTTTTGTAATGTGCATTCTGCTAAAGTAGAAACACAAGCATTTTACCATCCAGTTCTTCTACGAGGCTCCTATGCCATCATAATGTTGGGGTTTTGCACCTGTGGATCTTAACACTCCGTTAATGAGATGCACAAGGAAATTTATTAACAATAAGTAATAGTAATAACTACTATATAATGAAACATTTCAGAAACAGTGCAACATAATAAAATTATTAATAATATCAAAACATATCAACATACCGAGAAAAATATCCACAGGAAAGAAGAGGTATCTCCGAAGTTCACATTGTAAATTTTGTATTTATTTGTGTTTTGTTTTGGTTTTATCTAGAGTTTCCTCCCCCTTCCCTCGTTCATATAAATTGTATCTTTTGTTAGGAGTATGTTTCTGAGAGTTTTGCTTTATGTGTGGTACTTGCTTTATCTGTTTGTTTCGGGACATTTAGCATGATTAGGAAAAAAATATTATTTATAAATCTTAGTTCGTCATTTCCCCCCTGAAATTGGAAAAGTCAATTCTAGTCTTGTTTATATAGAAATACCTTCACCCATGCACAGCTAGCTCCATTATGGGTCATATCGCTGCCTCTCTAATACTAGGCATTGCACTACATAGGAGATTAATGGGATATATCTTGAGAAGTGATAATGAAATGATCCCACCCAACCGCCCACTATTTGTGGGATTATCCTACCCCTCTACAGCCAAATGGGTTGTGGGGCAGAGAAAAGAAACAGGGAAAGCCCTGTTGTAGTAGCTGACTTCCACTAACAGGACTGGTTACTTGAATCCAGCCCGAGTGACCAGCATATTGCTGTTTGGCAGCTGTTTACACATGTAGCTGTTACATTTATTGATTGTTAATTTTCTTGGCTTGGATCCACATTTGCCACCCCACAAACAGAAGGGCTTCTGATGGAGCGGGGAGAGGGGTGGGCGGGTGCAATTTTCACAGATTTCTCAGCTGTCCTTGAAGTGAACAATATAATTACCAACTTTCTTTCCAAATTCACTTCTGCACTTGGTGATTGTTTGCAACCGTCTGTATTACAAATGATGTAATTTCCCTTAAGGTCAGAATATGTTATAAATTATTATTTCAGATGCAGCTTTATATACAAGCTTGATTTTGATTTTAGGTGAAAAATGAAGATGATGACTTTGGCTGGGGCGTGGTGGTGAACTTCTCCAAGAAATCAAATGTGAAGGTAAAACAATATCCGATGGCCTTTTCTTCCACTGGTAGATAAATATATACCTGATTGGAAAAAAAAGCCATATTTTAAAATGACACTTCAGAGTTCATAACTAATATGCTACTATCTGCTCAAGGAATCCTGTATTTCCCTGTGCTTTTTTTTATTGCCAGTATTAGAACAACTTTTCATATTTAGATGCCATGTAAACTCTTTGTTAATTTAAAATAGGAATAATGTCCTCAGGTTTCCTAGCGCTGCCTACTCTCACTTGCTGTTTTGTTTAATTTTTTAGATATTGATGGGACCCAGATAATTTGGAATTTTTTTTTTAATGGTGACAGGCTAACTTTGTATTATTGTTATTTTAACTTGCATCTTTCTCTTTTCTCCTGTGTAACGCACGCTGTATGTTACCAGCAGAATTTAAAAAGACTCCCTTTTGGAGTTTTCTGCATGACATACTTGGCTACCTGTTTTAAAGTGCAGCCAGCACTGATGATGTAACCGAGTATTGGTTGTTTTGTGTGCCCTTAGAGTATTTTATGCATATGTGAGCCTGTTCCAAGTTTGAGTAAACAGCACATGTTTTAACATGTTGGCTTAAAGCTTCTTTTCCACATATGGGTTGCATTTTCAAATGCAGTTCAGATGACACAAGTAAACAGAGCTCTTTAAACCAAAATTAAAACAGCTGCTGTAAATATCTTTTGTACGAAATAGGATGGTATTATCCACAACTGTCTTTATGAATAAATACTTTGATTATTGGGTAATCTAATAGTGGAACAAATCATGTGTTTCTATTTACAACTGGCCATTTTAAAGCTATCTGTGATACAGTGTGAAATTCTTCCAGTGTCTTCTGATAGTCCTCTTCACATGCTATCCCCTGTCAAGCAAAGCCTCTTTTCTTTTCTCAAAAGGAAGTGAGACGCAAATATCCATAGCATGCCGTATGATGAGGTGAGGTGTTTCACTTCTTGCCCTCTGATTTGATCCTTTGCCAACAGGCTTTTGCTGTATCTGCCTTTTATATATAAATACTTGAAACGCAGCCATTGGCAACTAAATTGTGGTCTAGGTGAGCAAATACCTGCCCCTGGTTGCCTCCCAGCATAAAGCGAAATACCCCGCCTCTTCCAAGTTTTCTTTGCATCAGGGAGAACTCTGAATTGGCTTCACACTGTGCTGGTTGGGACTTGAGAGAGACAACAGTTGCCCATCTCTCAAGTTCTTAGGATTAGAACTTGGGGGAAGGAGGAGGTCTTCCAGGATACTGTGAAAGATTCTTACTGTTCATGAGTGCCTCAAAATCAGTGTGGGAAGAGAGGCCAGGTCTTCTCTTGAGCCTTCTGCACATGCCAGTCAGTTTGGGGGTCGGGGAAGCAAAAATCAGCAGTTACCACAAATAATAGCTGGCCCAAAACTACAACTCAGGTCACTTTAGGAGAAGCAGCAATATTGCTACATATTAGGTTTGCTAAAACAATCCACTTTACTGGATTTTGTCCTTCCTTATCCATAATTTTTGTTAGAAGTTAAGCAGTTTTGTATATTTAAAAATTCCTGGATGGGTAATATTTAGACCTGGTGATTTGTCAGTTTTAGGTTTGTCAATAAGGCTCTAGAACTTCAGCTCTCATCACAAACTGCTATCCTCAATTCTTCAGATTCCCTTCTTGGAAAAAACATTTTGGCAGTTATATAATTTGCCCTCCATTTCCGCAGTGAAGAAAGATGCAAATAATTCATTAAGCTTTTATACGTTTTATGAAGGAAACCTTCTTGCCTCTAAGAGCTTCTTTGACTCTGTTCTTTAACTATGCTAGTATCCTTTTAGACCATTTCATGATCTTCAGTATACTAACTGAGCTTCCGTTGTGATTTTGAATAATCCTCAAGCTTTCTGGAGTTTTGACCCTCTTCAGATTTCCTGTCAAATTATGGCAGAGAGCCATAGACTGAGTGATCTGTGTAGCTATGGATCGAAAGAGGCTCGCAAACAAAAGCTAATAATTCTTAACAACCTGCCATAGCAAAGATTGACTTCATTTGATCAAGAGACTTATAGTCCACCTCGGCCAAGGAACTATTGTGGATTTATATCAATATTCTCAGGTTTATATAGAATAACAACATGTGGAGCTATATAATTTGATATTAGTCAAAGAATATTTAGAACTTAACTAATGGAAACATTCTTGTTTCTCACGCTTCTTTTACTAGTGTTAAAGAATAACTCCTTATTCATACTAACTTGGTTTCTTGCTACCACTGTAGCCCAACTCTGGTGAGCTGGACCCACTCTATGTTGCTGAAGTCCTCCTGCACTGTAGCAAAGAAAGCTTAAAAAATTCTGCAACTGAAGCTGCAAAACCAGCAAAACCCGATGAAAAAGGGGAGATGCAGGTGAGATTCCCCCCCCTAAAGTAATTAAAACAACAATTGTATGGCTTTTCACTATCTGAAATATGGCAACCCTAAGTATGGAAGAACGATAGACATACATTGATAATAACAAGTAGGTCCCATGTCACTGCCTGGGGATAAGTGTGGACTCAAACGTTTGCTGAAGAGTGGTTTGCTTCTCAGTGGAAATCACAGAAGTGGTTTTGATGTAAAAGATGGTGCAGTGGTCTATGGGTTGTGAAAGTCTAACTCAATGAAATTGCATCTTGCAGCATTCCCTGCTGGGTAGATGGGTGATCAGGTTATTCACATAACTATAAGGGTCGTCCCAAAAGTAGGAAGGAATGCAGCTGTGTACAATAAATGCAATAGGTGTACAACCAAATGGAAAAAGATTAAGATAAACCCAGCTATTATCCATGAGGGTTGAGCTGCTCAGGTTGCTCTGAAAATATCCCAGCCGTCTTTCTAAAGAACGGCCCAAGGCCATGTGCAGTAAGTAGCAGACGTTAAAACAATGCTATAAAATGGCACAAAAGTGTTGACAGAATCTTCTGATTCCAAATTCAGTCCCCCAACCCTCCAAGAGGCAGTTGGTAACTAGATTTTAGTTGATCATACAATTCTGCAATGTAATGCATTGGTTTTTGTTTGGGGTTTTTTTTAAAAAAAAACAACAGTTCCCCCCCCCCTATCTTATATGCAATTCCTTGCCTGGCTAATAATACATTTAGCCAAGATGGAATGAAAAACTGTTGCATTTTCATTTATTAATCCCCCCCCATCATTTAGGGTTAACTTTCAAATGTACATAGCTATATTCACAAGTGATTCATAAAAATTGGGAAATGGCCTATAATTTATAGTCTGTGTATTTTATCCCAAGACTTAGAAATATTGCATGAACTATTAGGTAGTTAGATGGATTATTTTACATCCATAGCTTGTCTTCCTTCCTTTTTCTGTGCCTTAACCATTCTCTGACAGCATAACAGTGAGTTTACATAGAACAGAGGATGCATAACAGTGATTTAGAACTCTTCAGCTAAAGCAAAGCTACTTCAACCCCCATCTCCCCCTGCCCTGAAAAAAAAAAAAGATTATTCAAGCTTATAGCAGGCTTCAATGGTAAATCCCAAGATCTGCCCCTTAATATTCTGTTGACTTTTATTTTTTATTTTTAGGCGGGCTCTGAGAGCCTGTTAAACTATTTGTTGGCTTGACAGGAGAAAAGTTCCCTTTTTCATGCAGCCATTAAACATTAAAGACATTTTCCCTTCACTTCATTCCAACACAGAGTTGACAATTTATTTTGTGGACTTTAAGAAGAAGAAAAAAGTGCCTTTGCCATAATGAAACTATTGCAGTTGGCCCCAAGCTGGGCACATTCTGTCACTGAGCATTGTTTAGAAGATAATTGTAGTGACTCCATTTGGGTCAGTAGGAGACGTTCTCTTGTCAGGCAGAGCTGTAAATATAAAATCATCATTTAGATGTCATCATTTTCCAATATATCTTAAAATAGAATTTATTATTTTTGGAGCTTGCCTCTCCCCCTCCCCTCTTCAGGAAAACTACTTGTGAAGCCAATTGAACACACTATGTAGGAAATCAATGCTCAAATGAATGCTGTAGTTCTTAACACATGCAATAGGCACCATTTAAATACACATGTGTAGTATGATCTCTGAAAACTCTACGTGTATTAAGTAAGAGAAGTCTAGGCTATGCTCAATGTATGCTGTGCACAAAACAATATAACTGCTTAGCAATCACAGATTAATGTGCATTTTTAGTTCATCCATCACCATATGTTTCAATAGGTTGTTCCTGTTTTGGTGCATCTTCTGTCAGCAATCAGCAGTGTTCGCCTATATATACCCAAAGACCTGAGGCCTCTTGATAACAGGCAGAGCGTACTAAAGTCAATACAGGTACTATAACTTTGAAAAGCTGAAAGTGCATAGAACTTCTTTTCCAAAAACAAAGTACTTCACATTCATGATCTAGTTGTTATCCTTATTGTGAGATAAGTCAGTGTTGCTATTGCCCATATCAGATACCTAAGGCCACTGCGAAGTTCATGGCACAGGTGAGACTCAAACTTGATCGTTCATTATTTGTAGCCCAGTCTGTTAACCAATACATGATATCAACTCTCAGAGATCTGAAAACATCTTCTTTTTGCCACGATGCAATAGAGATCATACTTTTAAACACTTAAAAAAAAAAGCATCAGATACTAACATTTGCTTTTATCTGTCTTTTCTTTTAAGGAAGTGCAGAAACGGTTCCCTGATGGTGTTCCTTTGCTGGATCCTATTGATGACATGGGCATTAAAGATCCAGGTCTGAAGAAAGTAATCCAAAAAATAGAAGCTTTTGAGCACAGGATGTATTCTCACCCACTTCACAATGATTCTAATTTGGAAACGGTGTACAAACTTTGTGAAAGAAAAGCACAGGTAAGGAAAAGCTTTTCAAGTGCATCTTATTTTGGAGGGACAATAATTGGGTGATAAGAGTACCCATTTTGCATACAGGTGATCCCAGATTCAATCCCCAGCATCTCCAGTTTAAAAAAGGTGGTGGGTGAAGAAGAGAGAGACATCTGGCCAATCTGCTGACAGGTAGTAGATAATATTGCACTAGGTGGTCAAAGAATCTGTCCTGGTTATCGGTCCTGTCAATCATTCCATTAGCCTTAAAGCAATGGGCCACATAAGTACACAGGTAAATTGGTGGTAGTTCCAGATAATTTGAGGAAGGAATATCTCTCAGAAACACATTGCTGAAGCACTTTTGGAAATGGTAGATTTTCCTTTCATACCCAGAAGCTCAAGGCAGATTCACTGTGTAGTCTTACTCTAAAACGAGAGCAAAACATATGCATCTCATCTAATATGAAGGGTGCTCACATGTCTACACCATGACTTTTTCCTTCAAAATGCTTGCAGGCAGGGCGATGCCACCTCTGAGTAACATTAAAAGCAAAAGACACAATTTATGTCTGTGTGTATGTTTGGTAATTACAAGCATGTATGTGAATATTGCATTTGAGTACAAGAACCAGTTGTATAAACATTATCGTAAGAGCTGCTCTGAGAAATTGCTGTATTTGATATTCTTCCAGATCAGATTGGCATAAAGAATTGGGAAGGCTTAGGGTTTTTGGGCTGGTGGTGACTGTTTTTTCACTTTCCCGCAAGGCCCACAACTTGGCTCTTGTCCTTGATGGAAGTGTGTCTGCAGGCATCTTGGTGTAGTGCCTCATGTGGTCTGGATAGTGTCAGTTAGTCTTTACAGGGCTAAGAATTCCCGCTGGGTTTGTTTTGTTTTTTCTCAAATCGTAGTCTTATACTTGAGCATACATCTCTTGCTCCATCCCATCAGAATTGAGAGAGGGGGTCGGGTGGACCAGTGCTTAGAAGCAGTGATGTGCTGGTTGTGAGCCAATAAGTAGAAGCTGAATCCTGATACAACATGGGTGTTATGTGTCCTGAGTTCCCTGGTAGGTGGGGAGATGGCCTGTTCTGGACAGTGTTAAAAGGGACCTCTTGGGGGTACTACTGGGTCCAGCATTATCACTGGAGGCTCAAGCCTCCAGTGCCCCCTTTTCAACAGAAATGACTTGGTCACTCTGCTCCATGCTCTGGTAACTTCCAGGTTGGATTATTGCAACACATTCCACACAGGGTTCCCCTTGGAAACTTTTAACTGGTCCAAAATCATCATTTAGAACTCATATAACCCCTGCTTTAAAACAGCTGTGCTTGTTACTAGTTTATTTCAGGGACCAGTTCAGAATGCTCACTTCAGCGTTCAAAGCCCTAAATAACTTAGGTCCAAATATCTGAGAGACCACCGACTTTTTTACATACTCTGTCAGGGATTGAGATTGGCACATGGGGCCCTTTAGGTAATTTTGCCACCCATTGAAGTTCCAGTGGGGGGGGGTTGCCCAGGAGAAGACAGCCCCTAAGCTCTGAATTCCCTCCTCACAGAGTGGTGCCTGGCCCTTTTATTCTCTTGTTTTCATTATATGATGCTTAAGACCCACCTCTTTACTCTGACATTGACATCTGGGAATATATTTCTAATACCCACTTTGTTTTGATTGTAAGCGGTTCTGATTTTAATATTGTATTTTCACACTGTTTTAACCTGCCCTGGGATGTTATGGGGAAGGGTGGGCTAGAAATCTTATCAATAGTTACGATAGTAATGCATTATTGCCATAGAAAATTCTTAACTTTTTTTGTTTTCTTGCTCACAAATCTGTTTCTCCCTTTGCTTCACAGATGTATGGGTGGATATGTGGCCTGTGGAGATTGAAGTTCTACATTCACAATAAAACTTTGGTTTTTTTCCCAGGAGGCAGGGTCAAAAGTGTCTTAATGCCTGATTTCTCGTAACACCTCTTTGCTTGTGTTTAACTTCAGATCGCTGTAGACATTAAAGCAGCAAAACGAGAACTGAAGAAAGCCAGGACTGTTTTACAAATGGATGAGCTCAAGTGTCGTAAACGTGTTTTGAGAAGGTTGGGTTTTGCAACCTCCTCGGACGTCATAGAGATGAAAGGCCGAGTCGCTTGTGAAATCAGCAGGTAACATATGTTACTGTTGTAGAAAAGACAGGCAAACAGATGTTTGTATGCAATTTCCCTCTGTGTAATACAGTGGGACATTCTGACACTAAGGAGAAATCTAATGTTAAAACATATGGGGGGGCAGTATTGAAGTGATCCTAGGTTATTGAAAGTGAAACACACAGTAAATTTAAAGGACAGAAAAGCACAGTGAGGCTGGGATCCAGAGAACGCCATGAACCCAGCAGGGCTTTGGTTTGTGTTCTTCTAAACAGCAGCCCCCACATAGTCACTTAAGCAAACTACTTTGGAAATTGCAGGTCCTTTCAGAAGCAGTTTATTTGAAATACTTTTACCCCACCATTTATCAGGGTGGCACTGGGTATCTCCTGCTCAGAGGAAGTAAAGTCAAAAATTGTACTGGGTGGGCCCAGTTTGTGAGCATACCTCAAACCACTGTCTGGATCCCACTTTGAAATATGATGTCAAAGATACATGGTATCTACTCTTTAGATCCCTATATTAGTTTATAAAACAAATATTATGGTGTTTGTGTAAATCATCTAGGAGTGGCACTCACTCTCTGATAGCAACACCTTAACATATTTTGAATATTCAACACTATTAATTGGTAACAAAAAAGCTGCAAACCCAGAACAAGAATGTGAAATCTGGAACTTTATGCGACTTCTTTGTGTTCATTGTTTAGATTCTGCAGAGTGTTCCATTACAGGAGGTGGACTCTCTTTCCTTGGAGGTTCTTAAGATGAACTTGGGTGTCTGTCTGTCATGGATGCTTTCACTGAGATTCCTACATTGTAGGGGGGGGGGGACTAGATGACCCTCTGGGTCCCCTCCAACTCTATCATTCTATGATTGTATATTAACTTGCTAATGTTACATCTGAAAATCAGAGGTGTCTTGGTTTAGCTTGGCAGAATTAACCCAATATATGTTGTGAATTTGTAATAATAACCATTAGAGCATAGAAAATTATTTGGACGCTTGGTATATGGTCCTTTTTAAATTTTGTTCTTTCTCTCCAAATAAACATGCTTAGCCAAGTTTGTTTATTCCCTTCAGTCTCATAAAATATGCTGGGCAGGATTCAGCTGGTGAGTTGTTAGTGGAGGCCCTGCACCAGGGCTTTTGCTCATGCACTGGCCCCTTCCTCTTCCCCCACACCCCCCCCCAGACGTTGACTGGGTGGCTGGGTAGATCTCCAGAAGAGCACATGGGAGGAGGCAAGCGGGGATCAATCCATCTGGCAAGCCAAAACCCTTACCCCCATAGTTCTGGCACCAAAGTGCAGTGTGGATTCTGTTCTTCTTGCTTAATCTCCTTCAGCAAGTCCACTTTCAGCTTCTGAACACTACATGACATGCTAATCCATCTTGACCTTTGTTTCCAAATTTTGTTTCTCAGGACCCCTGTAGTTTTCTGGTATGCCATCTGTAAAAGTTATGACGACATCCAGATACTTCACTTGCTTGCTTGCTCCCTCTCTTTTTCTCATTGGTAGTGGAAGGGAACTTTCTGGCTTAAAAGTCTTTATTATTAATTATTCTGCCTTTTGAACAGAAGCTACTCATCAGTTTCCCAGAAAATTGCTTTCAAATGTATAAAAGGACGAAGAAATATCTAACCCTGTCGATTGCATTTCCTCTTCCAGTGCTGATGAGCTGTTGCTGACGGAAATGATGTTCAATGGACTTTTCAATGACTTATCTGCAGAACAAGCAACTGCTTTACTAAGCTGCTTTGTATTTCAAGAAAATGTAAGTTAAGTTTGCATAACCAGAAAAACCTAAATTTGATCAGCCGTAATTTATATCTAAATGAATGTTTCGTTCTACCTTGCTTTCTAGTCAGAAAAGGGGGATAAAAAGCATTTGTAAAACTAATATACAATCCTAGATTCAAGCTAAAAAAAAATGGGCAGGGTACATGCAGGATCAGACACTACCATGCAGGGAGGGCAAGAGAGTCCTGGACTTTCACTGGGTTGAGATTTTCTCCTGATAAGTAACACCAGAGGAAGCTGGAAACAGACAGTCAAGCAGACAGAACCAGAGCAGAGAAAAAAGGAGTTTAAATGGCACCCACAACAATCAAGGCATCTCCTTCTACTGAGTTCCTTGTCTCAAAATGAATTTTTAAAAACTCTGTTGTTTTTATTTTAATTTTCCTAGCTGTTTTTATTTTAATTTTCCTATATTATAAAGTGCATTCCAAAAGTGTCATTGGTCAGGATCCAGAAAGTTTCACGCATGAGAAGAAAGCTGTTCTGTTCATTCACAAAGAAGTTTCTGGTTTTTGTTCTGCCCCCGCCCTACAGCTGTGTTGTCCTGCATTGCATCCCATATTGCTGCCAAAGGAGCCCCTGCCCCTCTGAAGAACATAAGCGGAAGTGGGTGTGCACATGAAACACCCAAAGCTTATTGCATATATTCAGTAGAGAGGAAAAAGACATTTCTCTGACAGGCGGAAATGAAAAATAAGTATCAGAAACTTAGAAACTCAGAAATTTATCAGAAAATAAATAAGTATCAGAAACTTAGGTGGAATCCACTGTTGTGCAGGTGGACTTCCTCTCAGTGTGTGACTTCGCTTTCCTCTCCTCCCACTCAAGCCCCCTACGCACCCCCCAGAATCTGCTCTGGAGGGGTCCCCTAATCATCTGGAGCAGGTACTGAGGGTATGTGGCAGGCTGCATAGAAGAGGAAGGTGAAGGCTGTTCTAATTTTGCATGGCCAGTGTTCAGTATTTCTTTCCCCTCGTCATTCAGTTGCATTTTTCAGTGATAAATTATTTGTAATCACTGGCTCCTATGTCAAATATCTAAAGAGCATTTTTGAAATTCTGTGGTTCAGTGGTAATCTCAAAGTTTATTTTTGTTCCAAGTTGATGTGTTGTAATATATTGGCATTGGGATAATGTTTCACTGAAAAGAAGTCCAGAGGCCCATATTCTGGACTGAAGTTTGGCACTACTCTTATTATTGGTCTATTTTCTGTAAAAGAAGCTTTCTTAGGAGTGTTAAAGGATTGATGAGCACAATCCACCACGCATTTGATCCCACACGTTCTCTGCTGGTTTCAGACTTTGTGCACCAGCTACATAACTTGTGGTCTTTAGAGAAAAAATTATAAATTAATTTAAATAATGCCAAATGAATGGATATTGATGCTTTCTTCATCTTTTTTTCAGTCTAGTGAAATGCCCAAACTAACAGAACAGTTGGCAGGCCCCCTTCGCCAAATGCAGGTAAACTTCAGCAGATTTTTCTGGCATAGGAAATGCCGCATTCATTACTAAATGGTTTTACAAGCCATTAAAAGTCAATTACCTTCCCTTTCCTGCTCTGCAACCTAAACGTACACCATAGTATATATTTGAGATATTGCACCGGCACAGCTCTTGACATGCCTACACATCGTGCTAGCTTGGCACATTTAAAAATTAAATTTTATGGTGTGTTTGGGATGATATAATCCAAAATCTTTCTTGATATCTTTTAAAGTTTGTCTTTAAATTTTAACACCATTAAGATAGCTTGAGGGTGAGGGGAGGGCTTTTGGAATATTTTATCCAATATGGTTTTTGCATACCAGTGAGCTACATGAGCCTGTTAAACTAGCATTTTCTTCTGTGTTTACTTATGAAGGCCCATGAAGACATCTGCCTGGCAGTCTCCACTTCCTCAGTGGCTGCATTTAGATTAACAAACCAAGATACTGCTTTGTATCTTGGAGATTTTAAATCAGAAATCAGTCTATAAATGTTGCAAAACAATTATCCCTCATACATCTCACACGCAGCTGCTCTGCTCCTCTCATCAGGAGCCAGGAAATCTCCAGTTAACTATAGTTTCCTATTACATTCAAACTGGAAGGTATGATAAATGAACAAACCAAGGTGGTTTAAATTTGTCTTAAAGTCCTGACTTGTTTGGATGCCATTAGTCATAGCTTCCTGGTTTAGATGTAAAGGAAAATGATCACTATCTGATGTGTTCCTGGCTTGCTTACTTGTTTGAAGGGAGGAGTGAAGCAGGTATGTATGAGGCAACACAATCAGTGTGCCAGTGTGCTGTAGTGGTTAAGAGCGGTGGACTCGTAATCTGGTGAACCGGGTTCGCATCTCTGCTCCTCCACATGCAGCTGCTGGGTGACCTTGGGCTAGTCACACTTCTCTGAAGTCTCTCAGCCCCACTCACCTCACAGAGTGTTTGTTGTGGGGGAGGAAGGGAAAGGAGATTATTAGCCGCTTTGAGACTCCTTAAAGGGAGTGAAAGGCAGGATATCAAATCCAAACTCCTCCTCTTCTTCTTCTTCTTCTTCTTCTTCTTCTTCTTCTTCTTCTTCTTCTTCTTCTTATTTCCCTTCATGTACCTGCGTGGGCCTTAAGTTACTCGACAGAGACCTTGGTCTGGGTGGCCCTGGGAAATGAGGTGAAGTGGGTGGCTGCTAGGAAGTGCAGCTTCTTGCCCATGGCACCCTGACTGGGAAGTTCATGGAGCAGCTCTCCTGGCTCCATGGTCTTTTTAGCGCCAGACCTTTGTTATTTCTCCAGGCTTTTTATACAACTAACATGTCAACAGAGTCTTAGCTTTCTGTGCAAGTTGTTTTATTTTTCAAATTGAGCTCCTTGTCAGTTGTATTTTCCCTTATCAGAAATGTTTTTAATCTTGTTTTTGAACATTGCATTTTCTTGTTCTTTTGTAAGCTACCTACGGAACAAGCGGGCCATATAAATCTAGCGCTGCTGCCGCTGAAAATAATAATCTCAGCTTGTTAACAGTCAATTGTCTGGCGTGCGTATTTCAGGAAGATAACTTTCATTTGGTTTGTCTCGAATTTTCAAAATCCTCTTTAAAGGAATGTGCAAAAAGAATCGCTAAAGTGTCGGCAGAAGCTAAATTGGAAATTGACGAGGAAAACTACCTGAATTCGTTTAGGCCGAACTTGATGGATGTCGTGCACACGTGGGCCAATGGAGCAACGTTTGCTCACATATGCAAAATGACAGATGTCTTTGAAGGTACGTGCACTTGTATTACTACTAATGCATCCGAGGTGTGGGATGGTAGGATAGTACAGTTGTTTGCATGACAACAGTCCCCTCCACTGAGGCCTCCTAATCAGCAGCCTGTGGGAGAATCTTTCTCTCTTGTCTCTCCTCCCCATGGCATGCTTTCTGCTCCTATTCTTTTTTCTCTTTCTCCCCAGTGTGTCCCTTGTGTTCTGTATCTCTCAACGTGCACAGCCTGATCCTTGGTTCCATTGAATTCAGTGAAGCCTACTCAAATGTTAACTATGCATAGGATTGAAACTGTCTTTTAACCTTGTGTGGTTGGTACAAGAGGGAGGATGAGAAGTTGTTGTTGCACCTTGTCCCAGGTGCTTCGATTGCTTCCCAGCCACTAGCCATTTCTGCTATCTTTGCAATGATGGCATGGATTGTGTGCTGTAGCAGTCATCACTTTGGACGCAGCAGAAATGTTATTGGGGGTAAAGAATAAGAGAGGCTTGAAGTCACTTGTGTCATATACACAATTTATTTGGTTGCAGTGAAGCAGGCAATCAATTCTGTGGATGGTTGCATTTGCAAATGCCATATAAAAATGCCCCCCACCCTCCTTTCCCATGCAGATAGGTAGTAGCAGTAAGTCTTGCCCAATAAGTGAACTTTTTGCTGCTAGCTGGAGATGGGCCAAGTTTGACATGCAGCATCGGGCAGGGTGGGATAATTAAGCTTTGTAAGCTGCCCGCAGTAGCAATTTTCATTGGTAGGGTAGAAATTATATAAAACACAGACAAGGCACTGACCATAGTAGCATAACCCCAAACCACCATCACACCCATTTTTGCAAACGCAGAGTAAATGGCACATTCTTGTTTCCATATGGCAGATAAGCAATCCCTTTAACAGAAGAAGGAGTAAATACTGAGAGAAAGGCACTTTTTCTCTTTGTCATGACAAAGTCCATCTTAAGTGAAATTTCAGTGGCCATGTACATCATGTTGTGGTTGAGAGACTGGAAAGTAGAAAGTTCATATAGTTCAGTATGTCTAGCAGAAAGGCAGATGGAGTATATTTAAATGTCCTTTACTCCATACACACATCCTCTGTTTTAACCATACAAAAATGCTTCTGTGGATGTAAAAGTGTTCTTGGTTTCATTTTCATAATGAGCCCTGTAAGAGAAGTCAGTCTATATAACCAAAGTGATGGTTTGCTCAGAATACAGCATGCAGCAAACCCTTGGAGGATATATCCCAGCTTCTTTTGGCTCAGACTTCTGTCTTTTTGGTAATTGACTCCAGGTGGCTTTTTACTAGAGTTGCTGGATCCGGAATCAAATGATTAAATTTAATCTCTTGCTGAGACTGGCTGATAAAACTTCGATTTCATTTCTTTTTAACTTACAAAGTGAGAAGAACACACATTCCTAGCCTCTAGATTTCCACACCTTATACCTGCTCCACCATGTATCTAAATGTATCCCATAATCTTTGAAATGAAGCCATTCATTTCCTTCATGTACACACTACAAAAATATGCAGGAGGTTAGGAAGAAGGAAGCTTGGTACCCTGCTTCTTATGATGGGGTAGCCTGAGAGCTGCAATGAGAAGCCTGTGCAAGAAGAATAAGTTAAAACCATTGCCTTAGGTTGACTTATAGGTGATAACATTAGTTGGAACCCATCCTTTCTGATAACACAAGTTGGGAAAATTAATATTCATGACCTTATGATCATCTGTTTGGGGAAAACTATAGGACTGAGATGTTTCAGTCCTGCTTGAGTAGACAGCTTTACAACTACCTGGTAGAAAAGGATCTGCTATTCCTTATTAGAAAATGTCTGCTTTTACTGCAAGCCCTTTTTTGCCCATGCAGGGAGCATAATACGCTGTATGAGGCGGCTAGAAGAATTGCTTCGACAGATGTGTCAAGCAGCAAAGGCCATTGGAAACACAGAACTGGAAAACAAATTTGCAGAAGGTCTGTATGTTCAGCTTCTTATAAATTGCATGCATCTTGAAATGTAGAGTCTTTTCACAGGCAATTTTAAATTTCTTAAAGAAGTCAGAGTGTCCCTAATGTATTAATGGTAGGTTCCATGTATCCTTTTATCTGCTGTGATCCAGTTCTTTCATGGAGCAGATAACTGGAAAGCCCTTGATGTCTCCACAGCCCCCTCAAACTAGTAATACACACATTTGAGATGGAAACTGGGGAAATGATACTCAATTTGAAATTGATACTGAGCTTCAACTCAGGCGCATTGTTAATATATCCCCTGTTGCTAGTATCAGCAATAGGTACAGCTACTCTTATGACATCATATTATTTTCTTCCCTTAACAGGCATTACCAAAATCAAGAGAGATATTGTATTTGCTGCAAGTCTTTACCTATAAGTATTGTCCTGGCACGGAGTTTGAACATCACCAATTATTCTTCAGAGGCAGAAGTGTAAAGTTAGCGACAGAATCTGCCAATCCTTCCCAAGCAGGAGAGATGCTTAACATTCTTGTATGTATTTCACCATAAGCCTCATGCTAGCAAGCATATTACATACCATTGCTGTTTGTACATAAGTGTTACCACATTATTTTTAATTAAAAAAAACAGCCAGAATACTGTGTGTTTAAAGCAAAAGCTTGAACCAATAGAGATTTAAAGTTTAGATACCTAAGTGTTACTATATACATGTAAAGTGAGCATCCAAGAAGTATAGCAGCAGCAGTCCCTTCAAGAGGCATTTAATTTATTTCTTTACATAGGTCAGAAATGCTTGACGTTTTCTTTTTATAGAAGGGGAGATTCCACAGGGTAATAGCTGTTGACTTTATCATGGCTGGTGATTACTGCCATAGTGATTTCCACTGGTAGGTGTCTCGTGTAAGGTTGTGTGTGAATCTTCTTCCTCCTTCTGTTTAAACGTACGACCTCTGTCTTTGAAGAAATCAGATACATACACAACCTGGATAAACAAATTGAACACATTAGGCAGTGAGACAGCTGTCGGAGAGAGACAGTACACCAAAATGATTCTTTAAATATGCCTAATAGGTATGGGCAGTATACCAATAAATTGTCTGAAACTGGTATGGCAATCAGATTGCCATACCGGTTTCAGACATTTTGAGCTGGCACATTGTGGTGGTTGGGGAGCTGAGGGCCACAGCACAATGGTAGCTTCACCTGGTGGTATAGTGCAGGTGAAGCAGCCACTGCTCCTGAGTCCCTCTGCCACACCATACAGCACAAAGTTTTTTAAAACTGCTCCACACTCTGGAGGCGGATGGCTTATTCGGCTGCGAAGCAGGCTTCCTTAAACCGTCCCCACAAGCCAGAGTGGGGGCTCAGCTGTGCGCTCCATCAGCGGAGCAGTTTAAAGAAGCTGTGCGTCTGAACCGCCTTTGCACAGGGATGTGGGTGGGCTACCTCTTGCCAAGGCAAGTGTTCACAGGGCTGCCTTAGCACAAGTGGAGCCAGGACTTCTTCCCCCAATCCTCCTTTCCAACATCGTAATATACCACTGTATCAGGAAGTTTAGTTGGTGGTATATTACAGTGTTGGAAAACAGGTATCTACTAGCTCAAATTGCCTGCCTTTCAGACAGAGAGGTAGACAGAGCTTGAGAAGGTGATTGCCTGCAACCTTCTGCCTCTGGTTCACGTGAGCTGGAAGGTGGGTGCTTAATCAGCTGAGGGATGGGTGGGAGGCTGCCCACCCCACAGCTGATCAAGCCTCCATACACGCAGAGGCACCCAGCACTCTAGGCAATGTATCTCGGTTGAGTCTTCATCCCCTAAGGTGGGGAGGAAGCAGCAGCTGAGATATGCTGATATAACATGATGTTGAAAACCACATATTGCCCAGTCCTAATGCCTAACTTCTGCGGCATGTTTATAGGCACTTCAGGCTTCTTTCATCTTTGTTGTCAGAAAGGGAAGTGGGGCAAGTGCCAATAATCTCTGCATGCTAGTCCCAATTGGAAAGGCTTTCACTTTTGTAAATAGTTTTGGGAAGAGAGATGTACCCTAACCCACCCGTACATCATGGTATCTAAAGGAGGAGTAGAAAAAGAAACGTTGACACTGGGAGTAGTGAAGATACTACCTTTCCCCCATCTCACCACTGTCCCATGGAAACTACAGGAAGCCAACACTGAACTCATCAGGAGTGTGCAGGCATCCTCCCTCCACCCCGTTTCATCATTAAGTCTCAGCAAAAGTAGTTTTGCCAGAAAGCTATATTGCTCAAATGGTAGAGTAACTTTGCATGGACTTACAATAAGTATAGCTACCAGTGCTCCCTGGATAAGTCCGGTCAACACATCACTCCAATGATGTTTGTAATCAGAAATACGGGAGAGGCCCACGTAGATGGATGCTGCAATAAGACCAAACTGAGCCGTAGGACGCACAAGTCTTGCCCAATCGCCTTTCATTCTGGCCTGAAGATAAAGCTAAAACCAAAAGGACAAAAGTTTAGAAGTACAGAAGTACAAAAGTCTAGCTAGTTAACAGGGTGGGCAGAAATAGGATGGGTCTTTTTTAAATACAGTAGTTCTAACTTGATATTCCGTTGATTTGCTAGGGACAACGTTAAGTGCAATACTTTTGTACCATAATGAACATTGTGCTGAGTTGTGGCCTAATTTTACACATGCCCTTTCTATTGAGCTTGCAAATTGGATCATATTGTGTATTGCATATTATTCACCTTTTGCTTCAAGCTGCACAATGTTTCATAATATGTGAGGCATATTCTCCTTAATTATCAGCTATAGCACTAAAGGAACCATTCATTACTTCAATAGTAGCTGTGAGTAGGGAGATCCTTGCTTAACACAGGAAGGTATTCAAATGCCTAGATGGGATATGAACTCATATTTAAATAATTTGTATACTTTCCCTTCAATAAAAATGTTCAAGGTGGCTTACAAATAAAAATACAAAGTTAAATACAGAATAAAATGCAGGGCCAAACCCCCCAGCATAAAACTGTACAGTTGAAATGGAGTTAAAAGGCTTGGAAAAATAAAAAAGTTCTTTGTCTACTGCCAAAGTGGTAGAGTTGGTACAAGCTGATGCTCTCTCCAGAGAAAATTCCACAACCACAGTGCCTCCACTGAGAAGTCCCCTTGCCCCTCAAATCACTGCTGCCTCATCTCTGATAGCCAAGACTCCTTCAGGAAAGCCTCCAAGAAAGATCTCAGAGACGCTGAGGGCAAGAATAATAATAATAATAATAATAATAATAATAATAATAATAATAATAATATCTTTATTGTCATTGCCCCCTCTCGGGGACAACAAAATTACTTGGCTGCTCCATCCACCCAGGTAGGGCACTCCACTCAAAATCAGAACAACTATAAAAACACTAATTAAAACAATATCGTATAATCAGCCCTCCTGAGATGTGATTAGATCAGCCCTCCTGAGATGTGATTAGAAATAGACTGGGAGCCAGTACACTTGTTTAAGGCCTTGCATTACCTTACCATTGCCTGCTGTCAGTCAGCAACAGAGCAGCTGAATTTGAACTAATTTGAATCTTAGAAAGCAACTCCACTTACAATGCATTCATCAAAAATGGAGGTTTCTGGAGCATAGATAACAATGGCCAAGCTGTCTGTCTGAGACAAGTCACGGCTGGCACACCAGCCTCAGCTAGTATGACAAAGCCGCTCAAGTTTATCTCCAAACTCAGCCTGCTCAAATCACTTTCCCAGGCAGACAAATGGTCCATCAGCACTGGGATCAATAGTATATCCCTCGGATCTGAAATGAGTTTTGTTTTTTATCCCTTACAGTCCATTACTAATGCCAGACACCAATTCATTATTTCCAGAGCCATCACAGGTTAGCATCTACCATGGGCTATAGTCTAGCAAGGAGCCCCCTGCCAAGAGCTCTGTGGACCTGCTCCTTCTGTTCACCTGCCTCTTGCTCTGGCCCAGAGAACAGAGGAGCAAATGCCACTGCCTGCTTCCCGTTTGGCAAGCAAGCAGGTGGCAGTAAGGTAGAAGAGGAGAAACAGCTGTAGCTGGTGATGATGGTGGGGAGGAGAAGAGCCGAGGTGTCTTCCCATCATTCCTGACCACTGGCAAGGCTGGCTGCAGTTGATGGGAGTTAAGTAGACGACATCTGAAGGACACCACACTGATGACACCTGCAGAACTACACCCTGGATTCAACTGGTCAATTCCTCCCTGCTTGATGTTATGAGCCACAATACAGACAGGAGGCTGCACTTAGCCAAGTACCTTATCTATTGCCTCATGCTGCAGAAACTCAAAATAAAACAAATCCATGAAACCAAACTAGATCAAGTTTTGGATAATCCACAGACTGACCTGTAACAAAGGCATAACCTTTTCTAAAACAGGCAGTAACTGGACTTGATGGGATGCAGGTTGTGGCTAGCACTCCCATAGACAACTTCAACCATTCCTTGTACCTGTTAGAACCATTATGGTTGTGTAAATGAATATATACACAGAGCATGCTCTATGTGAGCAGTAGGTGCTACTTTCCAAAGTTAAATATTTGGGGAATGCCTAATCGGTTTTTCAAAGCAGCTATTACATCATAGTTTTGGCATCCAAATCTTTCATTCTGCTGGTTAAAAAAAAGCTGAAGTTTAAAGCTGCATGGAGCAATGTTTAGAAAACCAGATAAAGGTTTTTCCACAGACCAAAGTTGTATTCCAGCTATGTTTTGTTGACAGAAAACTGAAGTTTCTAAGACAGTCTGCAGGCATATTTTTAAAAAATGTATACATGTGTGTTCACTATCAACAGCAAAGGTAGGTAATTCCTGCTGCTGCTGAAGTCCAACATAGCAAAATTACACAGTACAGTTTCAAGGCTAATACTGTGTTTCCTCAAGGCTTGTTTTTGAGACTAACTTCTACAGCAATGTAAATCATTTAGTCCCAGTGAGAACTTGAGGCAGCAGTCATGCTGGTGGTCTAAAAAGAGCAGGCTGGCAATACAGAGCTGGCATACTTCCTTCTTTCCAGCTTAGGAATTCCACTGAAGACATTGAAAAATGCATTCCTTTGCTAATAAGGTTTTTCCACACGCAAGCAATTGCTGTAGTTGGCAGAGGAACATTATACACATAAGAGGGAAGGTGGTATATGTGGTTATGAGTGGGAGAGAAGGTGGGACCTAAGACAGTCCCTTAGAAGATTGTGGTCCATAAGCAAAGATATTTGAGGGCCCGGGACACAAATCTAGGTGGTAGGATTTCGTGCTATTTGCCAAGCTGTCAAAACTGAACTGATGATTAAAATGCTGTCCCCAAAACAGAAATGTATCTACAAAACTAGGCTGAGATGGCAAAACAGGAAACTCGGATTTAATGTTTATTCATGGACTTTAGGAAAGTAGCTACTTGGGCCACAGCTATTTAAGATGTGGAGCTAGGCTGCAATGAGACAAGAGGCACAGGTTGGGCTGTTCATTCTACCAACAATAAAAGCAGCTGATGTACAAGTCCAAAAGAAAAAGAGGATCCAAATGCTCATCTCTTCTGGACAATGCTGGTGACAGTCCAGATCAGTGGGTTTTCAAGTTGTATAAGCACCTCAGTCAACCTCAAGTGCTGTATGAAGCAGCTGGCTAAGAACTAGTAACTCTATACAGCAAGGAAGCAGTTTCTGCATGTACTGTAGAGGGAAGTGAGGGGCAGATGGCGCCTGTCAACCTGGGAAGCTAGTCAATCAAGGAGAAGGAAACTGATCCTAAGCCTCCACTGCCTTACGACCATACTCATTTGGGAGACTGGGAGTAAACCCTGAGTAGAAATCCATACCCACTGCCTTGTGGGACATCTTCAGAAGGCTAAGGAGTAAACCCTACACAAATCTGGGGTGGAATCCCTAAGACGGCTGGATGGTGTCTTGTATGCCTCCTTCCAGCAACTCCCACAGCCAAGCTGGTGCCAAATGTATTGCTCTGCTTTCCTTTGGACCACATCAGCGAGGCTGAGAGAGGGTGTCTTGTTATCTGGGCAGCCCCAGAGAAATCACTTTGTTGCTGCTAATGCAATTACTGGTCTCTGCAGTCACAGCAGGTGCTGTGATTCTCCAGCAGTTTGACTTCACCTCCAGAGGCGCACCCCACTGTCTCTTGATACAGACAAATGCCAACAAGAGCCTTCCAGAGCCGTCTACACCAAACACTGTCACTTCAAATAACTGATGATTTTCCTTTAAGAGCAGCTGCTGCTGCTGTTTGTTGCACATGCATACTTTCATTTACATGCCTGTTAGCTGATAGGAGAGGTTAACTGCTTCCTTCTCTGAATTCAGATAAACAGCTTGAGCTTGGCTGGCCCCTACCTTGTCATCACAAAGAGCAACAGCAGCCGCTCCCTCCCTGCATTCTATGAAACAAACACCCGCTTATGCATGGAGGCTGACATGCACGCAACCAATTCATTAATTGGCAGCCCTTTTCTCCTATTATTGTTTACACAAGTGATATGGCAGCTTCAAGTCATAAAGACGGCTAACTAGTTCTAGTTATGTGCCCATTTTGACACAACAACAAACAGTCCTGTAGCCTCCATTAAGTCAACCGTTTTGCCTCTCCCTGCCCCCTGGCAAGCTATTCATTAAACCAACAGACTGAAGTTTCAGGATGGTCACCACCAAAAGTAGTAAGTGCTCCAACATGAATAGGGCAGCCTTTCCCTAGGTTTGGAGATGGAAAAACCCATTCCCACAGTCCCAGAACAAACCGGTAGGGCATGTGTAAATAACTTGCTTTCCAGTAAAATAACAGCTACGTTGCTTTGTTACACTAAAAAAAGTATTTGTGTACTTCAACAGTAATGCTTTAAAACCCATGGGGCTTCCTTCAGAGTAGGCCTGCAAAAAGATTGGGCCTTCTAATCTGAGGTTGCCAGGGTGACAGCTGAGCACAAAAATAAGGAACCCTCTGTATAACAGACACAAATAGAAAAACCGGGTCCAGGCCAGCATACAAAGACTACATGGCAAGCAAAGTACAACAGATTGTATTAGTCACAAGGTACTCGCTATTACAAGGCATGTAGTACATACAAGCAGTACTCCAGAATCATCAAAATAAGTACAATACTATAATTAATGATATATTTTCATATATCTTTGATGCAAGAAAATTCTTGGAAGCGGCAGAGCAGCTGTAGCAAACAGGACTGGAGCCCAGTGATCCCAGTTTCAAAGAGAAACTCCAGCCTGTGAAGTTAACAAGGTCCCACAAGTTGAGGCACTTGCTGCATGCTGGCTAGCAGAGCCTAAAAGGTCACCTTTAAAAAAGGTCACCCACCCCTGGCCTAAGAAGCACTTGCCTTACGAACTGAATAATGTGATGTGTTTCTAGCCTGCTAGCAGAAAAGTGATGACACAAATCGCTACAAGTGGAAAGTGCTTACAGCAGTGCCTGCCGTAGAAATGCAAATGCCAAGGCCCCTGTAACATGCAGCCTGGCCCTGAGCAAAGGGAGGAACATTCATAAATTAGCAGCATGGCAGTTGAATTTCTCCACTATCATTTTTGTCCTTCTCTGAAGGCTGCCGTTTCCTTAGGTATCAGATGCTTTTTACCTTTGGTGGTCTCCGCTTAAAAGTGCCTTTAATTTGCTAAATTAGAATACCCCCACAGCTCCCTTCGAGATGTGTTTATAGAATGTGGTTAAGCTTTCACTCATAATGAAAACACAGCCTCTTCACCACATACATCCTGAGCACTGTGTTCCTCCCACTCTCTGGTGAAATGCTCCACTTCTCCCACATGCACCACCTTTTAGAAGAAGCCACAGACCCAAGTGGAAGCAGAGAATGAACTGCTTTTGGTAAGGAAGGCATTTACAAATGTTGCAACAAGCAGAGGTTGCAGTCAAATGGATTTTGGGAGTCACTGTTAATACTCTAGAACAGTGTTTCCCAAACTTGGGCCTCCAGCTGTTTTTGTACTACAACTCCCATCATCCCTAGCTAGCAAGACCAGTGGTCAGGGATGATGGGAATTGTAGTTCAAAAACAGCTGGAGGCCCAAGGTTGGGAAACACTGCTCTAGAAGATCTGATCACAAGAGGAACAGTAGTAAGCAAGTAATTCTTTCCAGCCATGACGAGAGGAGTGTTATTTCCCCCTCCCCAAATGTTCTTTTGTCACAGTCTACATCATGCAACCCGACGGAGGGCAATCAGTAATTTCATGTGGGTGACAAGGAGAAGAAATGGGGAAAGCTAGAGGGAGGAAGTGTTCAATAGCAAAGGAGGTGCCCTGCACCATTTTGGCTCCACCTATGTCCACTGCCCTCAACAGACCTAACCCAACCCAACCCTGCCTTACAGCAAATTCTGGTGACTTGGCCTCCAGAGATTCCTTTGCTCTACATGTATCTAATTCACAAAGGAAGTACCTTCTCTCCTGTGCTAGGGACCCTATTTTTCTAGCATCTCATCCAGTCTGATTGTACAGGAATAAAGTAAGCTAATCTATGGAATCTACAAGATGAAGGGTGGTATACAAATATTTTGAACAAACACTGATGAGATATATTCTCATGAGTCTCTTACATGAAGGTAGGGAAGGGGGGATTTATCATCTGTGCTTATAAAACTGGATCTCAGTGTGAACTTAACACACTGTTAGATTTTTCAGAACTCTTTTCTGATGGGGATTGAGTGAAAGGCAGAACTTTGGGGAGAAAATGAATGTGTGTAGGGGATTGGGCCCAGATTAAGGGGTGTACAAGATAATGTTTTAGCTTTCAAGCTTTTCTTAAGAATTAATCCAATGTGGTTTGGGGCCCTTCTCTATAGCACCATAGGGGTTACAAACAAACCAAAAGCAGAACTACTGGAGACAGTGCGTCAGACCATGCCTGATGTTTACAGCCATGACTCTGGAGTCCCATTAATCCTTTATATATTTTTTAACTTGAAAAGGTCATATATTTTAGGGAAGCTTTTTATATCTGAAGGACTATTGTATTTAATATTTTGTTGGAAGCTGCCCAGAGTGGCTGGGGAAACCCAGCCAGTTGGGTGGGGTATAAATAATAAATAAATAAATAAATAAATTATTATTATTATTATTATTATTATTATTATTATTATTATTATTATTATTATTATATAATAAGCACATCTTTTGCAATGACAACCATGGCAGGTAATTTTGCTTAAGTATAATTGGTATTGAAATGAATAGGCACTGTGTGTACACAGTCACTGTCAGCCTGTATACCCAACTGCAGCTGCTGTAGCACTGCATATAGGCTGTAGTGTGCTAAAGAACTCATGGGGCACTCCAGGCAGCATGATAAAGATAATGCAAAGCCACTTCATGAATTAGGTCCAGAAACACACTTAATGCAGAGCTGCATGTAAGAGCTTCATGCTATTGCTTTGAAGAGTAAGATGAGTATTCATTGTCAGTTACATACACTTCACCTCATTTTAGGACAAGGGTAGAAACCTATGGCCCACCAAAGGCTGTTGGACTACAATTCCCATCAGCCCCAACCAGCATAAACAATGGTCAAGGATGATGGGGCCTATAGGACAGGTGAGCGAGTCTTTCACACTCTGTTATAAAACAGGTGAGCGAGTCTTTCACACTCTAATATAAAACATCCTACATTTACATGACATATTTATTTAGTTTATTTTACAATTTATATGCTTACATTTAACAGTAACTCTTGGGGCAGCTAATAAAATATTAACATAATTGCTAAATGCTTTTATTAGGAAGCTGTGCAGATAGAGCAATTCAAATTATAATGTGGGCAATCAAGTAAAATAAAAGCTCGCCACTGCTATTTGACTGGCCAAAGAAGAAGGAACCAAAAATGTTAGAAACTGCATCCTTTCCCAAAAGACAAAAACTGCTGCTAGCAGGGTTGCAAAGGTATTTATAGGCGTGTTTTTTAAGAGTTTAAAATATTTAGACCAAGATCCACCCATCCAAGAGAGCATATGCAACTACTGCCCACTCTTCTCTATTTAAAATCAAAGATAGCTGCAGTGACAGGTTATAATGGATTGTATTCAACTGACTTTTACTCGGAGTAGACAGATTTAGGAAAGGTGAGATATAAATGTAGTGAATAAATAACCACTGCTCCACCCACTTTTGCCTCTGGCCCCCAGAAAGCTTCCCATGAGGGAATACATCTCTCTGTTTGAAAAAGGTTCCCCACTTGCCTGAAAAGGAAAACATTCAGTTTTCATTCCCTCAGCTCTGAATAGAAATAAATGCATGTGGGGTGCTGTTCCCTTAAACCGCAAAAATGACTGCAAGCGGTATTAAAAGTGGCCTTATGTTTCTTATTTGTAATTATTAACAGCAAGAAAACTGTAGTTTTAAGAGTATTTTCTGCAAAGATAAAGAGGCTGTGTCTGTCAGACCACATAGTTCTTTGGGAGAGAGGTGGATATAGCACACCAAAATTGCTTTCAGTTATAATAATGCAACAGGTCAGCTCTCCACCTCCAGCACCAAGACTTCCAATTCCAGAAGAAAATAGGTTCATCCTATATTGACACAGGAAATCCAGAACTACAATAGTTATCCAGCCTCTGCTTGAAGACTGTGAGTGAGGGACAGCCCTCTAGGCAACTGGTTCCACTGCTGAATGGCTCCTGTAGCTTAAGCCCAGGCATGGCCAAACTTGGCCCTACAGCTGTTTTGGGACTACAACTCCCATCATCCCTAGCTAACAGAACCAGTGGTCACGGATGATGAGAATTCTAGTCCCAAACCAGCTGGAGGTCCAAGTTTGGCCATGCCTGGCTTAAACCTATTAGATCAAGTCCTGCCATCTGGGGCACCTATTCTATGTGATAACCCTTTGGGTCTTCCACAGCCCCACCCCATAGCCTTCTCAAGACAAAACATGCCCAGTTCCTTAAACATTTCCTTATAGGACTTGCTTTCCACACCCCTGAATATCTTTGTTGCCATTTCCTGAACCTATTCCTAATTGAAATATCCCATTTTTAAAGTGCAGGGCCCAGAACTGGATACAGTACTCCAGAGGATGTCTGACTGATGCAGAATAAAGTAGAACTTCTACTTCCTGTAACTAGAAAACTATGGCCTTCAAGTTGAAACAAGGCAGACTCCTAAGGCACCATGGGACAGCATCATAAGCTATTTTCTGCTAGGGAAAGTGCAAACAAGGAAAATGTAAAAGCTTTCCGTACACTGTCCATCAGTCACACATGAAAACAATTTATAATAATAATTACTATTATTACGTTGTATACTACCCTTTATCTGAAGATCACAGAGCAGATCACAACATAAAAATACAAGATGAGAACATAAAATATAATAATAAAACACAAACACAAACCAATAACCCCCTTCCCACAAACACGTTTAAAAGGCCATAGAACATGGGTAGGCAAACTAAGGCCCAGGGGCCAGATTCGGCCCAATCGCTTTCTGAATCTGGCCCGCGGACAGTACGGGAATCAGCGTGTTTTTACATGAGTAGAATTTGTTGTTGTTTAGTCGTTTAGTCGTGTCTGACTCTTCGTGACCCCATGGACCAGAGCACGCCAGGCACTCCTGTCTTCTATGAGTAGAATATGTGCTTTTATTTAAAATGCATCTCTGGGTTATTTGTGGGGCATAGGAATTCGTTCATTCCCTCCCCCCCAACAAAAGGGAATTTGTCCGACCCCCACAAGGTCTGAGGGACAGTGGACCGGCCCCCTGCTGAAAAAGTTTGCTGACCCCTGCCATAGAATATTCAATCAGCCAAAGGCCTGGCTATAGAAAAAAGTTTTTGCCTGGTGCCTCACACAAAGAAAAGGATAGCAAAAATGTTACATGTGCAGTTACATGCACAATTTGTACATGGTTTTCCTACACAAGTACTGTTCTGTTTTAAAAAGCCATCATGCAGAAAACGAAGACCTAGAATATTTATGTACTCTTTATAAATCAGTGCAAAAATTAGGTCTTGTGTTGCTCAGTGATTGGCTTTGAACCAGCAATTAGACAGAACGTAACCACTGTGATATATTTTATGCATGTGGAAGTAGTAAATGATCATTATTCAGAGTTGCCTCCTCAAGCACTTCAAATAAGACTAAAACATGGTTTATAGGCTCTAATAAGTAATGGTTATTACCATTAGACAAAGATTACAGTACGGAAATAGATACAGATCTCTGTTTCACTTAGGGCCAAAAGAGACATGACACGGCAGAGCCATGATTGCATCTCTCTCTTTTAAAGGAACACTTAAAAGCAGCTGCTTGGGGCTCAATTTTACTCAGAGAAGTTGTGCTTGGGGAGGTGGTTTTCAGTTTTGTTTAAAATGCCCCACAAGCTACTGTTACATCTTACTTTTGAGCAGGATGGGGAAAATATATTCTTTCATTCAAGGAAAAAGAAACCTAGATAGCCTAGAAAGATGTGGCCATCTATCTCTTTGGCAACTCCCATGCCTTCAGGTTAATAGCAAACCTGTCGAGTCTTTGAGCATCTAAATTGAAGGGGCAGCTCAAGATTGATAGAATTACACCAGAGCTGGTTCTGGGGTTGGGAGGAATCCCCATTAGCAAATAAGATGGCTTCTTTCTGCACCAACTAGGGACACAATGGGTGCCTGGATTGCCAACATCATGTTAATATTTTGGCACATGTTACAAGCACAAGACCCGAGATAAAGGTTAAAATTCCAACTAATGCGTGGATTTAATTAAAGATTGCCACATCCTATATCAAAAATGTCATTTGCCTCTTGTGCAGATCAAATCCACTAACAGCTCATTTCAGCAAATGCTTCACCTCTGTTTCTCTTCAATATACTGGGAACAGTGAGGGAAAAGGCCACTTTCGATGCAGCTTGTGGCATTTTGTTGCATGTCCCACTTATATTGAGTTTGTGGGCAGCATGTGAAAAAAGGGAAGAAGCCGCACAGTATAACCTTATACACTTCCTTTTTAGCTCTCAGAAGAGAAGAGAGATTTCTCTACTCAGTCCTGCTTCTTCTTTCCAAGAACACTGATTTACATGCCATGGTGGGGGAGCAAACTGGGCTCCTTCACACAACTTTATCTACATGGTTCAAAAATGCTAAGTTTTTAAATTTACTAATATTCAAGTAGGAATCATTACACAACAGGAGATGAGGCATTGGTGCCCCATAGAGCTTATTCCCTCCCCCCTCCCACGTGCAGAAGAAACAAAATTATTAAAATTCACCATGTATATAAATTTGCATAATTTAGTGTTGCCATATTTCAAAAAAGTGAAAATCTGGACACAAAGCTTGTTGAGCTTTTGTTTTAAAAAAGAGACTGCCCACATGAGTTGCCATACACCTAGATTTTCCTGGGCATTTTGCCGATTTATGCCTGGACACTGCTTCTGACTGCAGTATTCCGGGAAATTCTGGATGTATGGCAACCCTAAACAACTCACAAGCTATTTCTGATACAGAAATCTGGTTGCTCTTTATTATAAGCTCCAAGTACAGACTTCCTCTTCCTCTAAGGAACTCAGAAAGCCACAAATGGAAATCCCAGGGGATTTCTCCTAGCAATCCCATGAAATTACACCTGCATGTGCTAGCAACTATTTGGTGGAGGAGTAACAAAGAAAGAGCACAAAGACCCAGCATCCCATTTAACAGATATTGGGAAATTAAACTTCATTGACTGGAGGCACAATTTAGGCCTGTCTTGCTTCCAATTAGCCAACTGCTTTGAGGTTGTTGGTTTTTTACAATCAAGTAGTATGTAAATTTTATGAAATAAATAATACAGTGGAATGGGAGTCTCCATCAGGGCATATAATCCCAAAGACTTTGGCTGGTTTTATGCTCCCCAAAGATTTCAGCTCATGAGTTGTGTACATGGTTGACAGGAGAGGAGCTCAGTTTAGAGAAAACATGCATCGTTGAAGCATTAGTACTGCTCACTAGGCCCAAATGATGGATCACCCCACCCACAAATGTTTTGCTGGGTCAGACTGAAGGCCTACTTGGTTCAACATTCTATTGCCACCATCAGCCAGCCAGATGCTTCTGTGTACTCAGCAAGTAGGACATAAAAGTGACAACCTTTTCCTAACATGTATCCTCCATGCTAACTCCCAAATTAACTTCAAGGATCTGTTTACAGAGTCCCGTTAGCAACAGAGAACAGATGTATCTGTCTGAAAAAATATCGAACCTGGCTTGCAAACAGCTATTTACCAGCTTACTTACGGAGAGCAAGAATTGCTGCCAGTCAGGCAAAAGAGGGAGGTTTGGGTGGATAAGTATGGATAATGGGTTCTTTTTTTCTTCTCCCCATTTCCCCCATCCAGGCGGTTGACATACCACAAATTACTTCATCAGTATGAATGTTAAGACTAGCTACAAAATATGGCATAGCAACCTTTGGACTATAAGGTGCATGTATGGCCCAAATCTTCAAGACCCTGGCAAGACATGGGACAGCAACACATTTGCTCTGTCTTACTGGCTGCTTCCATGGGCAGCTGGGAGATTTGCATCCCCTCCCCTTTCTCTTATTGCTTTATTTGTAAGTTAAGGGTTCATGGCAGCTCAGAGCAATGTTGTTTTGCTTATCTTAAGACATATATATAAACAATCTCAATATGATAACATGCTGCCATATAGTATCCATTGGGTGTGTAATAGGAGTATTTATTTAAATTGCTAGGCAACAAGTTTAAAGGAGACTTAAACATAGTTTAAGTCTGTAAGCAATTCTGTAGCAAAGGGATCATGTCAACACAATGCAAACGGCACAGATTATGGTTAAGCCCTATGTAAATATCTGCTCCAAAACCCAGCAAACAGCTTGTATGCAGACAACTGCCTGTGAACGTATTTGGTCCAACATGAGTCTCGTATTCCAGGTACAGTTTATTTGCTGACTGCTACCTTCTTCATGAACTTATACAAGACCATGTAGCCCTGTCTCCTGGGATACCCCTACAAGGACAGCAAGTCATGAATCACCTCTATATAGGATTTTTATTTTTCCGCGCTTTGGCTGGGTTGGGGGAGGGATAGGCCATTTTCAATAAACGCAAATGCTAAAAGACACGACAACAGCTGCATTTTCATAGGCAAAGGACAAGTAAATCTTTCCACTCCTGAGTCAGTAAGATTCAGGGCAGCTGGCCAGCTAACCAGAAGTTAGATTCCAAACAAGTACGGGGAAGGGATCAAAATCCATATCATAAAACCAACTTTATTTACCTTAAAATCTTGCTAATGTTTCCCCTTTAAAAGCGTTTCTTCAGAAATTAGATTTTTTTTAAAAAAAAATTTTTAAGGTCAATTTTGCATTTTATTCTTCATTTGTTGCCCCCATTATACCAGTCAAAGAATAGACTACATTCTCTCAACTGTCCACAAGGGAATAAACATGAATCATTCCCTTCATTCAGTTCTCTCTAAATAGATGCAACCCCTTGCTGTAAGCCAATTGTGCCCTGTAAGGAAGAAAAGGGGTGGGAAATGGACTATCATTAGCTCACTCCGTTAAAGCAACCTTCACTCATTAGTTGTCTGCTAAACAGACTGACCTGGCTGAGAGCTGTGCAAGAGCTTACTCTTTCAAAATGACTCAAGTCCAAACCCTATGGGAGTTGAAAAGGAGAGGGTTGATCTGAGTTCCCTCCCCCCCCCAGCCCACTTCCCAAGGATTACTTTGCACACGACTACGTTGCTACAAAAATGTCACTTTTATGTAGAAAGCAAGCGAATTTTGTTAGAATCATAGAATCAAAGAATTGTAGAGTTGGAAGGGGCCCCAAGAGCCATCTAGTCCAATTCCCTGCAAAGTAGGAATGTTAGTAGTGAGTGACATGCGTCTCTGTGAAAACTGACAGATGGGTGCACTCACTGCTGAAACCACAACACTGGAGCTATGGATATTGCTAGCCATGGATATCTGCACACAAAATATATTATTAAGGTTACAAGTCTCAACTGAATTAACTGATTAATTAAGGGAGGAAGGACTCGACTCTTATCTTTTTCCTATTGTGAACATCCAAAGCATTTTAGAAAACGTAAGAATTAACAGAAACACACAAGTACATCAGCTAAGCAAGCTGTGGTGTTGCTTGGTCACACATAAATAACTCGGGATATATCAGCCAACAGTGGAAGGGATTCAAGAGCAGAGGATTAAACAGCTCAACCTCTCCAGACACAGATTACTCCTAGTTGTGAGCACATTTATCCTAGCATGTCACCTCCCTTGAAAAGGGAACACTACAGAAAATGAAACTTCTTCAGCTCAACTGACAAATATCTCCAGATATTTCTAATGAGTAGAAGTAAGCAAGCAAACATGCAAGGGAGATGTGTGGGTGTGTCCCCACTGTTGCTGTCGAAACCTATCACCCTAATGACCACCTCCAGGTGTAAAAAAAAAAGGTCTTAAATGCTTTTCTAAGACCACAATTCAAATCTAAATTGCCTGTTACAGCAGCATCAGTGTTACTGGAGAGGGAGGGATAAAAGGAATTAACACTGACACAGACTGTGGCTGTTACAATCCTGGGCTTGTGGTTCAGCAAGCTGATTTAAGTAACTGACAAACTGTGGGATCTACCTGAAGGCCAGAGCAGACACTCCCGCAGAAAAGAAGCTGCAACATTGCAATCTGGAAGAAGTTAAGGGGTATAGTTTGAAGTGAATGGCAACGGGCTGAGGAGAGTCTGGGGAAATTCTATTGGTTCCTCCAGTCATCCTGGCAGAGCTGTAATCTAGTTGCCAATGTACTGTCATAGCCTTTTTGGTTGGGTTTTGTTTTTGTGTGTGTATGTGTGTGTGTGTGTGTGTGTGTGCGCGCGCGCGCGCAGTCAGTCACACTAACATAAGTCAGATTCCTCCAGCCCTCAGGAGGCTGAAATTTCAGGCGTCTGGTTATGATTAACCCAGGCTGTGAGTAATGCCACATGTTAGGAACTGGGGAGTCCCGAGCAGCACACAACTGCAGCTGGAGTCAAGCATGCAAATGGCAAGTTGAAGCTGATCAGAAAGTACTTTTTTTTGGGGGGAGGGTTTATCAGATGCATAAGACTTGACATGGGGCCATTGGCAGAACTCTGTGTTGCCACATGGAAAAGTTAGGAGCCATGAAATGTATACGTAGAGGGAAAGATGATCACATCTGTATCTTGTAAGCAGCAAATTGCAATAATAGGCAGAACCAGCCTTGGGGTAAGCCCTTTCTTATTGCACAAGACATAGCCACTAACTCATTAAGGATTGAGAGCAATCCAAACAGGGAGAAGTTCCATATAAATTCTCAAGGCTCTCTTTAGCTCATCCTTGTTAATACTCGTGGGGTAGGAGAGACCCAATTACTACACCATCATTAGAATACATTATAAAGATGTCAAGGATTAGATTGGTCTGCTTGTAAAGGTAGCATTTCCCCCGCCAATGTGCCAAGGTCAACCTAAGATAAGACTTGTCTGTTATGCTGAACAACTAAACCAGTCTTCAAAATTGTCCAGCACATACCACACACAGCTTAGTACATCTCAATTCAACCTATTTTTCTGTAGAATGTTTTATGTGGCTAGCTGTGATCTGGGCATGCATGGAGGCATTCGCAAGACTAGCTCAGCACACCAAAGTCTCCTAAAAGTGTGAAGCCTGTTCACTTTGCCATGCAAAACTGATGAGAGTCACTCATCCCTCTGATTTTGGGCTGACTCCTCAACTTACTAAGACTATATAATAATTAATACACCCTTGGATAGATATAAGCATTGGAAGCATCAATGTTCTTTGCATTGAAATGACAGTGTTGGAGCACATGCGTTGCACGCATAAGGCTCTGGTTTCAGTACCAAACATCTCCAGCTGATGGATTTTTCAGTAGCAGTGCCAGAAAATTTCCCTGCAGCTGCCAGGCAGAGCAGCTGGACACAGGACAGTTCTATAGCACGGCTCAAATCGGTCAGAGCCAGCAGAGACTTTTAAGACACCACTGTCAGTAGTACTGCCACTGTCCATGACTGGATAATTTTATTCCATATACTGTAAAGAAGGTTCACTTGGAAGCCTACAATTTATAGGCTCCAAGAACAACAACAAAAATAAGAGGTCTGATTTCAGGAAAGAATCAGTCAATGCTTAACTATGGCTCCCAACCAAAAAAAAAAAAAAGGAGGTATTTTTATTAATGTCACTACAGGCTAGATGATCAGGCTTGTCATTCTGTTGGGAGTTGAAGCAGCTTTGAAATGCTTCAGAGAAATAATAAAATAAACACTGCAAATTAAGTGCTCTTAAAAAACCACAAATATTTTCCTCCTGGGAACAATCCTACAGCAAGAAACCTTTCTACGCAAAATTATAAAGCATTGTTTTTAACAGTTTTAGTTTTTCAGGTTCTGATAGCTACATGTCCACAGAACCATGCTGGGAATAACTTGCAATATTCATTCCTACACACCCCACAGAAAAAGTGTGGACATTTTTTGTATTCGTTTTGTTTGCTTAAATACACAGACATAAAGCTAAAGTCTCCATTTTGACTAGATTGTCCCATCTGCTTTGGTAGTTACTTCTCTCCTGGCCAAAAACAAAGAGCAACAAACAGCTAGAATGTAGCTTATCAAGATTGGATGGCAGTCATAAATTAGTATTTATGTTGCTGAAGCCTGTAAAACATTTGATGGGCGGATTCCCATCCCCTGCTTCCTTCCTTGCTTTGTTTGCTTAAAGTAGAGACTGGTTGCACTGGATAGACCATCATCTGCATCACACTCCCTGCCTCATGCTAAGCCTACCCAAATCACTCAGAGCAAAGCATGAAGTTACAAAAAGAATGCCTAGGGCTCTCAGTTAGAATGAGTTCTTAGTGCTTCTGACAAGCTTAGTTTGCCAGAGGTAGAAAGGGAAAAAGAGACTCTCCCCCTGCAAAGCGAGCCTGGCCATGCTGCTTACTGAAGTGCCTAAGCACTTCTGCTGCATTTTATGAGCTGCTCACTTTTCAGGATAGGCTCAGCCAGACAGGCAGAGTAGACAGCTGCCTAGGGTGTCACACTTCAAAGGTGCCTTCCATATCAGAAGCTGTGCATTAGTCCCGGGTCTTGAATCACTGCTGGTGTGGCTGATAGCTGACACTAACGGAAAGCGTCCTGGTACCCTCTGTAATGTCACAGGTGGTCCTGGGATGCACTTTCCGAGACTTCCACCTAGGGTAGCAAAAAAAAAGCTTGAACTGGCCTTCACACAAAGACTCCCTGGACAATTTAAGGAAAAGCCTACCTAACATGCAGTGGTCAAATATTCCAACCGTCAAGTGAAAAGATCTCAGAGCAAACATCCACCCCACCCCAGTCTTTTTCATTTTAATGCTTCCTCTGCACAAACAGCCCAAATGAAATGCTGATGCAGCAAATGTTTTAGCTTCATGCTATGCAACATAAACAGATTTTTTAAGCAAAACAAAAAAACCAACCCATCATAACTGGCTGCTAAAAAGTATACTTACTGCTAGGAAGAGCAAGCAATACATGGAAAACGAAGAATGTCCAGAGTAAAACGACAGTCTGAAAAACAAGAGAATGCCCACATACTTATTACAATTTATACATACATCATTAAGATTTTGACACACTGCAATTGTATAACAAAGTTCACCTTTGATTTGCAAAATAAAGCTTCAGCAAAGCTCACACAGGAAGCTCCTTTATACTGAGTTAGGGCACTAGTACATCAAGCTCAGTATATCTGCACCAGTGATTCCCAAACTCCCCCCCCCCCGCCCCCAACAGCCCACTTGAAAATTGTTGAGGGTAATGGATGATGGTTTAATGATTTCTCTGCCTGTTGCATCAACTGAGGAACCATTTTAAAAGGGGTTTCAATGCAAGCCCTTTCCTGATCCTAGAGCAAGACATGCTCTCAATGCCCATTAGGATAAACTGGTGAGCAGTGGGAGTATGCCACTCTCCAGCAAAGGAATAGTCGGAAACTCACTCTTACTTTCCCCCCCTAAAATGTATATACTGTTTGACTGTTTAAAACAAAACACCTCAAGTCAATTTCCAAAAAGAATGACACAATCAGGTTATCAGTAAAAACAACTATTTAAAGAGGTCATTTCTCAAACTTGGGTCCCCAGGTGTTTTGGGACTCATCATCCCTGGCCACTAGGTGCTGCTAGCTAGGGATGATAGGAGTTGTAGTCCAACAACACCTGGGAACCCAAGTTTGAGAAACACTGATAAAGCATTGAAGAAATAATTAAAATTAATGGCAGATTAAAAACACATGGAAATATTTTACACATCTGAGTAGGCTTTCAGAAAGGCTGGGTGGAAATGTTTTTAGCAGGCACAGAAAACAGTTCAGTGAATGTGCCCACCTGGGAGCTCCAAAGTATGGTTCCTGTAACATGAAAATATCAATTTAAAGCTTCCAATTTTTCCTTTGAAGCCATGTTAGTACCTGCGCTACACATGATGCCACATATGACCTAAGGTGTGGAGCAGGTGGGTGTGGTTTCCTAGGAGTAGCCTGATGGGAGAAATTGCGACCCCTGGCTGGCCAAACTGGACCTGTGGTCTGGAGGTTCCCCACCTCAGTGGTAAGGCTTGGTCTTACTATCCTTGCAATACTGGTGGAGGGGTGGGGTGGGATTGGCAGAGGGCAAACAACTTGCCTAGGAAAATTCACGACAGAGCTAACCCTAAAATTGGGGACTATCATGATTAGTTTTCTGCTCTTGGATACAAGTTTGCCACGACTGAGAAACAGCATTCTGCTTTATAAATATCCATGTGTTGACTACATTATAGGGGCTCCCGTGTTTGTGCTTCAGTTTATTCATATCACAAACACATCACGCTCGTCCCGGCACACAGACTACTATGACCAAAACGATATCCCTCGGTGCAGCTTCAGCAAAAGTTACCTACTACTCCATCCAGATCCCAGCTGGAAATAGTATCTGTCACTTATTAACCTGTCAGCTGCACACACATTTGTTTTCTCTTTTCCCTCCTCCTGCCCCAGTTTTAATACATTAAACAGAGAGAGGCAGAGGGATGGAGAAACAGACAATAGAAAGGCCTGCTAAACATTCCTTTGCAGGCAGCTAACCCCCTTCTTCCAAAAGCAGCTCTGACTCGGAACATTCCGTCTCCCCTGCCAGCCAAGAGCCTGAACGTTCGTTCCAGACTCCACTCCAGTGCTGATGAGCGTAAACTCCCTTGGTCTCCACCCTGCCACCTTTCCCACCCACCAGTCCCCAACCCCACCACTGGATAAATAAGCATTCCCCAAAGTGAAAGTACCCCACTGGTGGAAACATCTAGCCCTTACTTTATTGTCTCTCTCCCCTCTCCTTCATCACATTCTTAAAAGACTTAAATCATCCCAGTAGCAGCCATACATCAGGCCTCCAGAGCTGTCAGGATGTATATTATTGTTTCATGACAACTGGCTTCACATATTTTTCTCTTGGAAGGGTTTATTTCAACAAGTCAGATAATACAAACCAAGAGTGCATATTTTATTTTGACTTCTCACTCTGGCTCATTAAGTCTAATGTTGACACTTCTTTTTAGAATAAGCTATTTAGGGCTGTGAAAGAGCCTCTAACACAAGGATGACTTGCACCAAAACCTATTTGTGGGGCCACGAAGCAGGAAATAATCTAGCATGGATTCTTCCCATGCACATATACATGTTGAAAAGCATCTAATGGGATCCATCTGAAAAGCACCATCAAGACAGTGGGAAGTTAGGATTTTAATACCTTGACATAGTCTGCACACTGGATTTTGTAGTTCTGGGGTATGTCCGTTTTTACTGTAAAGCTCTGTATCCCCTAAAGAAGCTCTGCAGACATTTCATAAATGTCACGTGCTTTCTGTTTAAATAACCTGAGTTTGACAGCTTTACGTTCCACATAGTAATAATGTGACCCAATTATGTTAAGCATAACATAATTATGTTATGTAGTAAGCCTGTTACAACAAACTCACATTTCACACAATTAGAAGAGAGCAGAGGTTGAATCCAGGGCAGGGAGAAAGGGCATGAAAGTGAGAGGGCTGGAACAGATGGAACAACACTGGAAACATTTTTGGTGGATCTTCCAAGCTGTTTCCAGAATAGTGAGATGGGGCAAGTGAGCAAGTGACCACCTGGCACATTATGCTGCAAGAAATCTACGTTTGCCACAAATGAACATTCCATGTCACGGTAGCCAAACTGATGTATATGAGCAGTCCATAGGTAGGGCATGTGAAAAACAGTTTTTAATAGAATCATAGAATTGGAAGGGACCCTAGTCCAACTTCCTGCAGCAGTATGCAGCTGTCCCCTATGGGGATCGAACCTGCAACCTTGGGAGTTATCAGCACCACACTCTAACCAACTGAGCTATCCAGTAATCTCCAACTCATGATCCCCAGAAACTGGTATTCAGAAGCATGCTGCCTCTGATACTGATGATTAGCAGCTAATGATGGCCATCTCATCATGATCTTGTCTAATCCACTTTTAAAGCAATCTAAATTGTCAACCATTTCTACATCCTTATAATAGCAAAGTCCATTTACTGTGTGAATAAGTACTTCCTTTTATCCTGAATGTTCCAACTTCAATTGATAACCCTCACTGCTAGTACCAGTTCCTAGTCCACTTAATATTCCTGGATTTTATTCCATAGCCTGGAGTCCCTTATTACCAGTCCCGTGTGGTACCTTTAAGATTAACTCATTAGGGCTGCAATCCTGTATATACTTACCAGGGGGGACTGAATCCCCATGGAATTCAGAGGGCCTTACCCTCTGAGTAATGTACAGTTATTGTGGCATGAATACACACTACAAATTGTGAAAGCGAGGACTCCTTCTGAAGACAGACCCTTAGTGCTAAGTAGTCACAGAATTGCAATGTTTAAGTGTCCACTATTTCTTTGCAAAGGAGTAGGATAGGAAAACAACCAGAACAGGCGAAAAAGAACCTTGGTTTTTTTTAATCCCAGCAGAGACGCAATTGTGGCAGCAGGGACCCCTTCTGAACCAAAATAAAACATTTATTTCCAGTTTAGTAAGGTGTTGACTGTTTGTAAAATAGCTCTGCTTAAATGTCTACTATAGCATCTTTGCAAGGGAGGGTGTTGGGGGGGGGGGGAGAACCAGAACTTGGCCACAACCCTGTGATCTCTTAGTGGCCCCACCAGATCCAGTGGGCATCAGCTGCCATAACATACAGGCCAAACTGTAATCCTTCCTGAAACTTAACCAACACAACTATTGTTTCGTTCACTGCTTACTATGCCTCCTGGGATTATTGTTGTCCTTATGTTGAGACAGACTATCTCTGCAACTTACTGGACAGACTATCTCTGCAACTTACTCTGCAACTTACTGGAAGCCAAACATGAAAGATGTGCGTTTCTTATTCTTCAGGTTTTCAGAGTCACAACATGATTTAAATAGTTATGCATTCTTAAAAAGAACAAACTGCACAGCATATTCTCTTCTTAAATCATTAGGAAAGGCCATCTTATGCTCAAAGTACAAGTGCAGATTCCTGAGAAGAGCTATAGCAACCACTCTCAATTCATGTTCTGTGTATTGACTTACATTTGTAAATAACCAGAGTATCACAGCGAGTTCAAGATTTGCAATTGCTGTTTGTGTACAAAAAAAGAGTGTGTTTCTCTATACCTGTATTCTAAGATCCATTAAGAGAAAACAAGCTAATCACCCACTATCTCCAGATGTAGTGACTTTTATCAGAGCAATACATGATACAAGAGAAAACATTGCCAATTCTTTTCTGGGGTGGAAAATAGACTTCCCATCCTCCTCTGTGTCTTAATGCAGAAATGACTTTCCCAAGGACACAGAGACTACAATGAAGCAAAGGTTAGAACACAATGGTCGTATCAAACATAAATGAGAAGTCAGCCTTTCTGGCTTATCATAGATTACTGACATCAAGCAATGATCTTCCCTTGAGCAAAACAAGCAAACAATCAAAAATCCCAGGAAGTTACATCTGAACCAGGATCATGGTTTGTTTCTCCCTAGCAAGTCAAGATTGCTAGCCAACGTGGAGCAATGGTTTGTTCTTGTGTTGCTGATCGTAGCTTGTTAGGGAACAACAAAATACAATCCCTGGTTAGGAGGTAACATGAAGCCCATGCATCCTGGTTTGTTTCAGCTCCTCACGTTAAGGGAGGAGTGAAGTGGGAACAATTGTACTTGCATGCTCCTTGTTCTCAATAAATCATAACAAAGCAGAAAGTCTGGTTTAATGTCCTATGCAAACATGGCCAACGGAGTTTGTTTTCTTTCCATAAATAGCTTTCTAACAGAGTTCCCCACCTCACCCTCAATGAGAAAAGGAAGAATATAGGTAACTGGATCCAGAAGACAGAATTCTTACAAAACTTACAGATTACATTACCGTATTTTTCGCTCTATAGGGCACACCTGACCATAGGGCGCACCTAGTTTTTAGAGGAGGAAAATACGGAAAAAAATATTCTGGATAAAATGTTGCACTAAACTATTTAAAGCAGCAAAGTGGGCGGCTCCTGTCCACTTTGCTGCTTTAAATCAAGCCTCAGAGGAGGGTAGGAAGGGGAACCATGGCTTATCTAAGTCCAGTTAATAATGCTGAGCCAGACTTATGGCCATCAAGATTAGCCTGGCCGTCTCAGTGGAAATCTGGGGAGGCTGGGGTGGACTTTCAGTGGTCAAAGTGTGGTTGTGTCTTCCTGCCCGGCATCTATTTCCTGCCGTCTTTCCCCCCTGCACCCCCGCACCCTGCTTCAAGGGAAGGAAGTGGAGCCATGGATCCTCTGCTCGCAACTGCAGTGGATTCCCTCCACTTTGAAGCAGGAAAGTGGGAGAGTAGCTGCTTACACAAGTGTAAGCTGCTCCCCTCCCACTTTCCTGCTTCAAAGCAATCACGGAGGAGGGAATCCACTGCAGCCGTCAGCAGCGGAGGATCCATGGTCCCCTTCCTTCCCTCCTCCGTAGTTGCTTTGAAGCAGGAAAGTGGGAGAGGAGCTGCTCCCCTCCCACATTGCCGCTTCAAAGGGAGCCCGGGAGGAGGGAATCTGCTGCAGCTTCCCCCACCTCCCGCAGAAGCCGCACGCTCTTTAAAGGGGCTGTGCAGCTTCTCCTGGCTTTTCTGGGAGGTGGGAAGATTTCCCCACCTCGTAGAAAAGCCCGCAGGAGCCGCACAGCCTTTAAAGGGGGTGCCGCTCTTGGGGGTTTTTCCCCGAGGAGGGAGAAGGGACTGATGCGGCCAGTCAGTCCCTTCTCCCTCCTGGGGAAAAGCCCGCAAAAGCACACGAAGCTTGTGTGCGGCTCTTGGGGGCTTTTCCCGCCTGCCTCCCCCCTGCATTCGCTCCATAGGATGCACACACATTTTCCCTGACTATTTAGGAGGGGGAAAGTGCGTCCTATGGTGCGAAAAATACGGTAACGGGACTGTTTATATGCAACATGGACTGTTTAAGCACAGTTTAAGTATTTGGTCACAGCATTTCAGAACATTTTGCTTCAGCAGTATGGAGCTCCTACAAATGCCCATCAGTGGGATTCCCCTTAAGATTCCTCTGTCAACCACATCCAGAAGCTGTGTTCAGCTGGTTGCCAGGGGTCTGCTGGACTGCAAATGCTAATTTTCTCAGTAATGTGCTAACCTGCTAAGCAGAAAGCTATTTTCACATTTTCCCAGTAAAAGTAAGATTAATTGGTATTTTTAAGAACCCAATGGGTTTATAATTCAGTGTACATCATGCACTTATTTTGGCACAACTACCATTAGCTGCTAAAATAAAACGGAAGTACTGTGGCTTATCAACAATGGGACTACTAAATATGAGAAGTTTGTACTCTTCCCAAGGTTTACATTTGAACCACAGCTCATGTGGAATCTATTTTAAAATGACATTTCTGCTACAAAGAGCACCTCTGAGCATGTACATGATAGATTAAAGAGTGCTTTTGCTCATAAGAAATCTACTACATGAATATTAGAGCAAGCCTGTAGTTCTAACCCCAGAACTATAACCACAATCCAAGCTAACGGAAGACACAAAGTATGGATTCCCCCCCCCAAAAAAAGCATTATTTCAGAAAGCTGACTTAAGTGAGCATTTTTCTGTTTCTGTTTTAAAGAGCCAGCATTAAACAACAGCTTGCTCTGAGTAATGACCATATCTGATGGATCAGCCCACAATCTATCTATCCCAGCACTCCTGCCTTCAGCAGACACTGGCAAATGGCCTATTATTTCTTAAAAGCCATCTACGATATATAGGGCATCACAACATTCCATATCGCACTAATGACCATTGCAATGTCTTTTCAGTTTTAGGAAATGCAATCCAGCAACTGAAATTGGGCAGGGGGAAAAAACATTTAGACTGGATGATCCTCAGCGTCCTTTCCAACTCCACAATTCTATGATTCTATTATTCAGAATTGACTTTGACAATATTGCCACCCTCAATGGGAATGTTACTGGTGATCATTCAAAATTTCTTACTTGGGCCTCAAAGCAACAGGTATACAGCACTGGCTGCTTCCTGTAACCAATATGAGTTCTCCTCTATTAAAAACATCAGTTTCAAAAACTTGCGTTCCATTCCTGTCACTTGTGATTCCAGAAGAGCTGGAAGAAAACCACCCTTCATGCTTCTGAAGGCACCATTTCCTATGCAGCAAGTCCTCTGAAGTTACAGGCAAACCCTTTATCAAATTGAAATATTTGCAAAATGTTATGAGCTACCCACCAATTCATCTTCCTAGTCAAAACTGACCCAAAGACCTGGTTAAACAACTCTGCAGAGCTATCTCTGGAGAAACTTTTTGATGCACGCTGCAATTAAGAGTCTGTCAGGCTGGATCAGGATTGTAAATTCCATTTTTATGCTTGATTGCCAAGTACTGCCTCAATTGCACTAAATGCAAAGAAGCCAATTAATCAAGCCTCCCACTACTCAGATTGTTTTGCTTTTGAACATATATAACCTAAAAACTGAAGCGATGTTTTCTGTTCTCCAACTCAAAGACAGCAAATTTGAAAACATCTGAAGATCTTATTTCAGTGCTCTGTATAAAGAGAAACTCTATCCCTATCCTGGCTTGCGCCTGAAAATAGTTTCCAAAATACAGAGATGTATTACCTCAATAGCAAAACCTTTGCAGGGTTCATCTGATGAGAAAGACAGAGCTCCCTTCTATTGTAGGCCGTGAAATTGTATCCTGCACAAACAATACTAATTTCCACCCATGGTATATATGAATATGCATCGCTTACCTCAAAGACTCCCATACACAAAATTCAACCATAAATCAGATCTGCAAGGTGCTGGTTGAAACCATTCCACAAGTTCAAGTGGAACTTTGGCATATTATAGGAGAGTGGGCGTCCAGCAATTCCTGCTGGTAGGAGCCAAGATTTCTCTTACAATTTCTGAGAAAATGTCAGCATGGATATCACTCTCATTCAAGACCACTACTAAAGTCACAGACAATGTGGAGAACTCAAAGTAGCAGTTTGCTTTAAATAAAGTAATCCAAGACAGCCAGTGCAGTGGAGTGGTTCAAGTGCTGGACTAAGAACTGGGGGACCAGGGTTCCAGTCCCCACCCAGTTATGAAGCTCACTGGGTGACCTTGGGCCAGTCATTGATTCTTAACTTAACCTACCGCACAAGGTTTGCTTTACATGATATTCAAAACAATTTCAGTCTTTCTAAGTCTTAAATGGTTCTATTGAACAATATAAAAGGAAAGAAAAAAAATAATAAAATTAAATAAGTTAACAAATCTTTATGCATCTTAGAAATCTGTGTCCTTTTTAACTCTTTCATCTTTTGAAAATATGTTGTTGTTTTTAAATATGTTGCACAGGATGTATTGCCACTATGAAGAGTGCTATATATTCACATACCCAGCTGGAATACTATTAGAGGAGAGAAATTTACTCTTCTGTTAGTTGAAAATAATAATCTTTTAAAGTTGCACTGTGTTTCCTTTTATCAAGTTTTTAAATTGGGAACTATATTGAGTTATATATAACATGTTTAGAAAAGTAGGTTATTTTTAAATTTGATATATTATTAAATAAATAAATAAGACCTCAAGTGAGGTAGATACATTGTTGAACAAAGCTGGAAAAATAAATATCTGGGTGACGACAATTAAATTAGGGGAAGTGTATAAGGAAATGTATCATTACTCTACAGCCAACTTCAAAAATGCATTCTAGAAAACAAAACAAAAAGGGGGGGGGGAATGCTTTAATTGTAACTTGTCTGAAGTAGCAAAGCCTCCCTTTGGAGCACTTTTTCCATATATGCAACTACATGTTAATTTTATTTTGAATATGTACATTTTGTCCATGTTTAAAACTGGAACAGTCAGTTTAACATTAATCACCCTAAATAAATAAAAACATCCAAATGAATTTAAGCTGAAATTTAGATTTAAAAGGTGGGACAGCAGCAGCAGCAATAATACACATAGGTAGAAGCAACACACACACACATACACACACACACACACGGATCTATCTATCTATCTATCTATAATCAGTCAGTTTGCAAATTGTTAGAGTTCAGCTTTAATTTAAATAATCTCAAACTGTTCTTTGTAAATGGAGTTTTAACCCATAAGTAATTACTAAAAGTAACATTAGTTGGAATTAAAAGCAAGAAAGACAGCTTTGAATGATTTGGAGGGGGGAGGGGATTAGGCGAGACCTATGAATAGTCAAACTAGCCAAAATGAGGCAAGAGACTTAATGGAAAAGGACATTTTCCTAACTCGATGAAGAGATGGATAATCAAACACATTTTCCCCTAGAAGAGACTTGGATTTAAACCAAAAGGAGAGTTAATCTCTTGTGCAGTTCAAGGAGGCTGGACAAGATCATCTCTCTTAAACAATGAAGTAGCAGAGGCATTTCGTGCAAGCAGCACAAGTGGTTCCAAGCTGGAAACCAAACTGCAGCATTAGCACACACTGGCGTGTAAGCAGCACACGAGCAAAGGTCATTGCAGAGATTGGCAATCAGGCCGGGGAGCAGAGCCAGAGAGAACATGGCTGAGCAATGAAACTCCTGGCTGACTCCAGCTGCCTGCTGAATGCTGGCCCCCACCCAGGCTTCCCAGCACAGCTCAGTTCCCTGGCTCCAAAGGACTCCCTGGCTGCCTAGTTTGATAGGGCCCTAGCCATACCCCAGCTTCTTTTTCTGAAAACCTCCAGAATTACATTTTGAGTTATTCAAGTATATAAGACTCAGGAGAAGATTTTACACACACACACACACACACACACACACAGAGAGAGAGAGAGAGTGCATTCCATTCCTGCTATTTTTTTCCTACTTGTCAAACCCCAGGATTTCTTCATTTCCCACTGCCCCAGCTCTCCTTCCACACCACTTGAAATGTTCTTCCTCACCCTATTCATCATGCTCTTCCTCTTTTCCAATAAACCTCTAACCTACCGCTCAATTTTCGTTAATCCTCTCCTCTCTCCTCTTCCTTTATATTCCTCTCCTATTTACATTCCTCCTGTAAATGTTAATGATACATATTATTCTATAATATACAGCATTTTATTTCAACTACACACACACACACACACACACACACACACACACGGACTGTAATAAAACCTCCAAGTAGTTTGCAAGAGATATTAAATTATCATTTTAAAACAAGTAATTTAAAAGATTTAAAAGATTAAATTAAAATAAAATAAAATTCACAGTAAAAAATTACAACACGTCAACATGTATATGTCTGGAGAGGCTTGCCTGATCAAAAATGTTTTAAGCAGGTGCTGAAAAAAGGTGTCTGCCTAGTGTCAATAGCTAAGGAAGTTTCAAAATGGTGCTGCTCCCACACTATAAGATCAATTTCTTACAACTGCAGAAGTCATTTTATGTGGCACATGTGGCCCCTGAAACAGTGCCAGGTCCGCAGATCAAAGCAGTCAATAAGGTGATCCTGCAAGTAAATTGGTCCCCAGCTGTTAAGGGCCTGTGGGTTAGGTAGGACAACTGTAGCATAGTGTGCCCAATTTCCAGAAGGATACCATGGTACTGAAATCTGCAGAGAGATCAAGAAGCTGAAGCAGCAGCAGCTAGGCAACACACACCCTGTCTCACTCTCAGTCCCACGGCCAGGCCTGAAGATGGATTGGAATGGATTTAAATAAAAAGTTATTTGAGAATGGGTTACTGTGCCCAGACTATCTCAGTCCAACAGCAACCATAGTTGGGGATAAGCATGCCTTGCCATTTATGACACAAGGGTTTCAGTCAAAAGGTGGAATCTAGCCCCCAGGATATGCATGTTATTTCAGGCATAATGCAACCCTGTCAAGAACACTTAATTCCTGGACCCAGGATAACACAGCATCTGTATTATCAGGATTCAGTTTTGAATTTAGACACCCACGTCCAACTCATTGCAATGACCAGACACTGGACCAGAATGTGCATGACCTCACCCGATTAAGATGACAAGAAATAGAGCAGGGTGTCATCAGTATAGTGGCAGCACCCAATATCCTACCAAATTTGGTAGCATATATGCGTGCCTGACAATTGTGACAGTTATTAACCTACCATTTCACTTCTGAGAACCAAGAGATAATCTATACCACTTTAACCATCCATGACACCCAGAACAGGACACTGTAAGATACAGCAACTGACATTACCACTTGATTTACCGTAATCAAGTTACTCACTGTAACCTCAAGTCTGCATGGGTAAGTTATTAAATTTGTTGTAATATAATCCTTTGGAATCTCAGTGTTTCATCCTGCAAAAAGTTAAGTACATGCATCTAAGAGGATAGTTTTGAGGTATGTGGCATAAAAGCCTTCCAAAATGCTAGAATCCCTGTGAAACTGTCAGCAAACATTTGTTACTGAAGAGTTAGCTGTGAAGTAGGAGAGTCCATAATTCACCATGTTGGCTACCCCTAGTGTAGACAAAACTGAACTAGATGAACCAACTGCCTGACTCAGTATAAGGTAGATTCCTGTGTCCTTATGTGAAGGAACTGACATATTTTAATGAAGGGTTTTTTGGGGGGAGGGGGCAGCAGGGGAAAGGAAAGGAAGGGGAAATGTCATTGGCACAGGCCGAATTCCATTGTGCAAATGGGCTGACACATTTAAATGTCACCCAGTGATTTTTTTGTTTGTTTCTTAGGAAGCACGTGCAACAAGATAAATAAGAAAAAAGTAGGGTAAATTTCAACTAGTGCCCCCTCACACAGAGCTCTTTTGTTTGCCAGCTGACTATTCATGGTAAAAACAAGTACACAAGGTCAAGTCTAGTGCTGCTGCTCCGCCTTTCTTCAGTGTTATAGTTACTATGCTGAGAAGTTGGATCAGCAAGGAATGCTCATCTTAATATACCTGACCTTTCTACAAAAGAACTGGGGCATATCATTTTCCACTATGAAAACGTATACAATTGGCAATACAAATCCCATATTAAATCCTAAAAATATTTTAAAGTGTATGTAGCACGTACGCCAGAGTTATTTTAGCTTCCTTCCAGTTTTGATGTTAGCACTCTAACCTCACCTACAAATAGAAAAGTTTTCCCCTGGTTAAACTTTTGTTGCTCTACCTCCTGTAATAACTTAAAAGACACATTATGAACAGATGGGCACCTTATGCTAAAAATATATGTTTATACCTGCATTTGCTTATGGCCATTTCACACATGACCCTTCCCTGCCATGGGTACAGAGAAAAAAGGGGGAAAGAAAGAAAAAGCACAGCCATCATGCACCACCAGTCCAAATGGGTGTATTGTGCTATGGCTAAAATAAGTGGCTGTTTTAGTGGTGCACCCTTATTAGTGATTTCAGCCATTTAAATATTTTAGTAAATTAACTATTTGGTGCTTTAATCTGAATATATGTTATATGCTGCCTCTCCTCCTGGAAAGCGACTTTGAGAAAACTAATGGCTTCTCTGAAATATAAGGCAGTATACGATTTAACAAATATTACCACACATTGCTTTAACATTGCCTTTCTCCAATTTGAAAGTACAGCACATGCCCTATTAAAAAGTAACAAACCAAAATACTTTTTTTAAAAAAAAGTCAAGGCTATCAGTATTGTGGAAGATCCATTGAAGAGAGGCAAATATACAGTTCATCCAACCATTGTTGGATTCAGCCATCTGCTCTTACTGTTAGAAAGAAAGCAACTATAGTGCCACTTTGAATGACAAATTATTTTTTATTATATTGAGATATACACCGGATGAGAAACCAGCTTAATGGAACCTTTCGTGGGGGAACAGGGAGTTAAATGCAGCTTGTGCTAGACAACTTGTTCTGAATCTGAAGGTAGCAACACAGTTATTTTTCTTTAGATCAGGTAAACTGCAACCCTGGGAAAATGTTATTAACATGTAATCTATTTATATTTTACTGACACATTTGTTGAAGGCTGATTTCAAAATAACCTTACTTTGCTCCCTAGACGCTTTTTTTTTTTTTTTAGTTTAAAAATACCAAGTGCCCTTCCTTAGGCCAGACAAAGGCAATTTAAATTTAGATGTGCATATTTATGTGCAGTTGTGGGAATCGCTCTTTCAGTAAGGTTTAAAGTTGTATGTTAATTGCAGTAAGACAGCTCACATTAGCTCACAGCGACTTAAAAAAAAATATAGACCAATGATTTGAGTAAAATGAAAACTGACACCAACATTTAGTTGGTGTTATATGGACATATAAAAACAGCTTCTTACTTTAAGTAACAATTTTAAGATATTCTGGCCACTCAACGAGCTCATAAAGCTGCTGCTGAAACAGCACAAGCAAACAGCCCAAATAAAACTTCTCACTTTTACAGAGCAATCCAGCTTCTCCCATAGGAATCGTAACTCTGGACACAATCCAGCCAGTTAAGCACTCTCCACATTGATTTCAGTGAACAAGAATTAAAAATGTGGTTGTAATCCTATGCACTTTCTAGAGAGTAAATTCTACTGAACAGGACTTAAGTGTTGGCCAAAGATGATTCAGACTATGCTGCAAATCTATCCTATTAACAGAAAACTGGACTTTAACTTAACTTAACTTTCGTTGGATAGTGCTCTTTGAGGGAAACAGCTTTGAAAGTTGCATTAGGGACAAACTCAACTGTAAATAATGTGTAAATACAATCTTATAAAACACACATACACCACTTATGAACCAGAGTCCGTGAAGACCTAATGCAATCATTAAAATGCCAGCATCTGTTAAGTTTCATTTACCTGGACATCTGTGGGCATATCTACATGTTCACGGTAGCAGAGTGCCAGTGCTGGTCTTGGATATTTTGGCATCTGTTGCAAAACGTTAAAATCACACTTGCAAAGCCCTTAGCACCTTTCAATGAGCTTCTCACCAACAACAGATGTCAACCAGCTCTTGTTCACAGGACTTTAATGGGGAGCCAAGTCTAGAGGGGTGGAGGAGTAGAAGTATGTGGCACTGCAAAAACCCAGGTGCTTTGCTGTTTCCCCCCGCCTCCCATGTTTATGTGAAGCAACACAGGACAGACACTTCTAAAATTAACAGCTGCTGAGACTCACAGCAGCAAGTCACATATTTGTCTTAATTGGCATGGTATTTCAATTGCTAGCTGTGCACCTGTACTGCTTTCAATATAAGTAAGATTTAGTCAAGATGCTCAGAATGGATGTGGCACCCACATGGAAAGAATCCCCATTGCTTTCCCCCTTACACTTGGAAACCACCCATTTCCCCCATTTTGTTATTATTAAATGTTTATATATTACAAATAATGCTATGAACAATAGAAAAATCAAACAAAATGCAGATATAAGGTAATTGGATACACAAATATAACATCAAACAAAATTTACAGAACTGTATATGTGAATATTATCTCATTATTTATAAATGCTATTTTAGGTCACAGAAATATAAACACCTTATTGGAACATGAGTAATAAAAGTTGTTTATGTATACTGTCAGCAAATATTCCTATATGTCCCCTACTGGAGTAGAGGAAACACAGACTCAGTTTTTCCCATTAATTTATAATATTTTTGCCTGCCTTTTCCTTAACCTTCTCAAATTTCTCTATTTGTCCATATAACCCAGGGAACAATGCTACACACAAAAACACACACACACACACACACACACACACACAAAACAACAACTGTGCACGATACTTTTGCTATTATTGATCTTGGCTAGGGGAGGGGCAAAAGGTAGAATAATTTGAGGGGGGAAAGGAGAAAGAAAAAAAAACCCACAGCTCACTTCCTTCAGATAGTCAACCTATATATAGCAGGCACATGTTCTGAAGGGGACTCAAAGCAGTTACCACCACCATGGGGCTTTTCTTGGTTTTGTCCTTCTCGGCGACTTATTTTCTCTTCAAAATTCAGACTGGTAAGTTAGTTCTACATCTGTTTTGTCTTCCCTCAGCAACACATTCAGTGTAAGGAAAACAGGGCTGGCTTCAGATTCATGGGATTTCTGATATCCCTCAATACCTGCATTCTACAAGACTTACCTCCCTCTTGTCAAGTTTGCAAAACCTGGCTGTCCAGCCATTCCCTATTTGAAGGAGTTACCACTGACAGATAATGGCAAGTAGGTAGAACCTGTGCTGCTGTTAAAAGATTTCAAATTCAGGCAGATAAGCTGCCATGTCAGTAAGTTCAGAACATGCATTGAAAGGGGCAAATATGGCCACATAAAGTGTTGCGGCAGAGGCAATTCTACTGCAAACAGTGTGCTCCAAAAAGGGATGTCATGGCAGCTAGGCGAGAGCTAGGCAAGCCATGGATCCAGCTTCTGGAGAAGGGCTGATTTGGGCACCTCTGCATGGAGCTAGTACAGCAAAATAATAATAATAAAAAAAAAATTGCAGAAGCTGTCCACCTTACACTGTGGCTGGCAGGAAGTACCTTGAAGCCACTAGTTAAGACTGCTCTGCCAAAGCAAAACTTTATTTTGCTTCTCTACATAATTTATATCCCACACTTGCAGCAGAAATGTATGTTTCCAGGGCAGCTAATGAAGTAGCATAATAAATGTGCAATACTTTTGAAAAATAAAATAAAGGATACAAAGGAAAACAGGAAGAGTCCATTCAATTAGACTGCAAACTCATAATTAATCTAAATTAAAATTTAGCAGTTCTTAAAGCCTAGGAAAATGGAATTTTTTTGCCAGGCACCTGCATTAAATTGACTATAATAAATTCAAGACAGAAGGGACAGAGCTACTTCCAATTGCTGGGGGATGGGTGTTATCTGAAAAACCTACCCTGCAAGAAGAAAATAAGCACATCGGGCAGAGAGGTTTTAGCCTAGCACTACCTCTGTCATGCTAGCTTTCTACTTGCAGGGAGCTTTTGAAGTACAGTATGTCAGAGGGATTTAAAAAATGTGATCACCTCTTCCATCTGAAATGTTACAGATTATCCACTTTTCCCCACTTCATTCTGCTGCATCTGTAAAGCTAGACAAAAAGAGAACGAGAAAACAAGCAGACTGAAAAAGGTTTAAGCATATATAAATTCCTTGTAAACTATTGCTATTTAGGTACTTACTATTTACTAAATCTTTGTTATTTTAATGGGACTTGGGCCCACCCAACATTTTGTTTATAGCATCTGGAAAGTATAACACCACAGAAAAGAATTATCAGTTCTATGTCAATGTTCTATTTTCAATCATATGGCCAAAGTCCCATGTTGTTGGGATGAAAAATAAAACCCTTTTCCATGCTGGGGTTTTTACTCAAGAGAAGATCCATTGAAATTAATGGCAATTAACTTCAGTCACTTAATCCCAATGGGTCTACTCTGAGTAACAGTTGGTTGACTACAATTGTGGGTCTCCCAATCCCACAGGAGTGATTACTTCTGGGCCGCTGCATGGATGTGATGCAGGCTCATAAACGTTGCAGGCTATCTGTCATCAACTTTTGTGGGAACAGCATTTAAATGTTTGCATGCCCATGCAATCACACCATTGCAGTTTTGAGCAGCGACTATGCCAAAAGTGTTTGAATTAGGCTTCAGGAGCATTAACTGATGTCCTAATATCCAGCATGCCATTGAATCAACATAAAATTCCATTGATGTGCCTATCAGCATGTGCTTTAACACAATTACATTAACCTTTAATCTGAAGCACAGCATATATAACACAATTTGATTAGTGTGTCTTATTTCTACTTAGGTCAATCTACAGATATAATTGGGGGCAAAGAATCAGTTCCACACTCAAGACCTTATATGGCTGCCCTCATTATACGTGTTGAAGGTAACACATCCTTATGCGGAGGTACTTTGATTAAAAGGAACTGGGTGTTAACAGCAGCTCATTGTTTTCCGTAAGTATAGAGAAGTATGTCTATTCTTCAAAGTTCTTCCTGGTATAGTTTTGCATGGCCCTTTAGGCAAGCCCTTTAGTTGTTATTCTGTCAGGTCACAGCCTTTGCCTCCTAGTGTGAGCTGCTAGTAGTAGCTGCCTGCTGTAAGATCCAAGAAAATGAGAATGGCAAAAAAATCCAGTAGATCAGGGTTGGGCAACTTGTGGTATTCAGGACTAGATATTGCAGGTCTCCAACTTTCATCAGCCTCAGCCAGCATGGCCAGTATAGTCAGTAATGATGGGAGTTGTAATCCAGCAACATCCAAAAAGCCACAGGTCGTTAGCCACTCTGCAGTAAATCATGGATTCGTGACTTAAGTGCAATGTGATATTGCAGTGCGGGTTGAAAATCTGGGTAACATTTCATTTTGTGGTCCCAAGTTCAAAGCAGTGCAGATTATTATGAAGTTAACACTTTTACAAAGGACACACAATTGCATGTCACTTGACTACTTAGTATTTGTGGCTGTTTCACAAAGGCATGCACATAAATTTGATTTTCCAGTGCTTGAAAGATTAACGTGATCACTCATAGCTCAATGTGTACGCTTTATCTGTGATGTTTAATCTGTAATGGCTCACATCACATGTGCAAGTCAACACTTCATTATGATGGAAGATGAAGATGATTCCAGTAGAAATGTGACACACACACCCAGCTTGGTTACTGTGCTAGTCAATATACTGAAACCTGTAGGTAATTTACTGGTACAAAGCTGTGGCAGCTATTTTACAAGAGAAGTGGTGAAGATGTTTTATCAGCCAGCAAACTCCTGCAAATAACTTTTCCAGAGTTCCTCAAGCTTGATTTCAAGGATGGGGGAACAGAACCTTTTATGGACCCAAGTTCATAGTGTTAAAACAGTGGAGAAGATTTAATGAACTACTGTATAAAAATATAGAGTGAATGTAGCTGTTTTTAACTTCTAGAAGTCTTAACTTGATAGGTGTAGAGCAATGTTTCCAAACGGGGGCCCCAGGATATTCCAAGAGGGCCCCAGATGAAAAATCTTTTTGGGTCAATTCAAAGGCCAAAGCTATTCAATGAAGGAGTCAGATGCACCTCTGTTTGAGGGGGAATTCCACAGCTTAGGGCAGTGGTTTTCAACCAGTGTGCTGTGGCATCCTGGGGTGCCTTGAATGATGGCCATGGGTGCTGTGGGCAACACTGGCTTCTGTCCCTCTTTCCTTCCCTTCCTCCTCTGATGCCCTCTTGCATCCCTGCCTCCCAAAGGCTTGCACAGCTGATCATTGCAGCAGCCCTGGCTACAAGCTCCCCCAGTGAATGATGCCTGTGGGGCTGGCCAGGGAGCGCTTCCCAGGCCCCTATGGGGCAGTGTCAGGAGGCAGCTACCTTTGGGGCAGGGGGCAGCAGCTAAGAGACCAGGGGCGGCAACTGTGGCTGCCCAGAGGACTCCCAAGGAGAGGGGAGGAGGAGGCTGAGGAAACACTCCACAAGGGAGTGTGTTTGGAAAAAGATGAGAGGCTGCCAGCTCTGCAGGCAAGGGTGACATAACTGGGCTCCTGAGCCCCACAGGGATGCCGAAGAAAGAATGTAGTTGGTCAAGGGAGCCATGTACTCAAAAAGGTTGAAAACCTCTGGCTTAGGGTCTCCTACAAAGAATACCATCTTTTGGGCTGCCATCCGCTGAACTTCCATGGGCAGCAGCACTACTAAGAGGAATCTCTGCTGATCTTAACAGCCAAGGGCATCTGTTGGGAAAGAGGCAGTCTTTCAGATATTACGACGTCTTCCGTATCAGGAAACAGACACTGGCTTTCCATTCATACCTTTCTGTGCAATGCCCAGTAGACTTTGGCTTCTCAACCACACAGTAAACAATGGGGTATTATATCCTGTACTATTTATATAGACGATTAAGTTCAAAATGGATTAAAAAAACAGCAAAATCTTACACGTTTATTCAGAAGGGCCATTGTGTCTAGTGGGACTTACTCCTAAGTAAGTATGTTTCAGACTGCAGCCTAAGTATGCAGTATGCAGAGTGTGAAATGTACTGTATGACAACACAGACTCAAGAATATTGTGAAAGGCAAAGGAGAGTGCAAAACAAATATTAATGCACTTGCTAGAAGCAAATGTTGACCAAATCTTTATTTTTTTTTTATCTTTTCAGAAAAGAAAGAAAAAAATCAATTCCACAAGCAATAGTTTTTCTTGGTGCTCATTCACTAACTGGAAAAAAACAACAACGCATTAAAATTATTGGAAGATATGGTCACCCACAATATAATGAAAAGACGTTGGAAAATGATATTATGCTTTTGAAGGTACTTTTAAATGGAATGTGAATATTCTGGGGGCAAAAAATTAATTTTATACTTATCTTTCTAAATATCTTTCTTGTCAAGTGAATTGGATGCCTTAAATTTTAAATAGGCAACAGTGTAATCAATGCACATGTCTACTCAGGGGTAAGCCCCACAGAGTTCAATGGGAAACATAATACAGCCTTAGTTGGTTATTCAACTAGAAAGCATAGGAAAGTGTTAGTGTTATTCTTTGGCAAAATTAGTGATCGTCATCTGGCTGTTCTTATTCAGCCTGCTTAGTTATATGAGTTTTCCTGGGAGACTTGCCAAAGCCTGAGCTTAAGCAACTTCTACAAGAAGCATAAAGCAGAGCTTCCTCCTTAGTCTCAATATTGCCCTTGTAGAAGTCAGCAATAAGGATGGATCCAAAAATAGAATTAGTTGGCTCTGCTTGTCATTGGCTCCACCTACTGTTGGTCTCCCAGCCCTCAGCTCTACCAAGCCCAATGGGCGCCACTGACATCTCATTAGAGACTGATGACTGGTTTCTCCTGCAGATTTTTTTTTTAAGTAGCTGAAGGCTGAATCATTTAGATAACTCATTATCATATGGTATAATAGTAATATTGTGCAGGTGCAGGTGTGTAGTTAAGCAGGTAGGGATTTCTGATCTTGGAACTGCTAATTCCTGATTCTTTGATCATCTGTAGTAACGCTGTTTGTCACTGAATCATTAGGAGAAACAAATGTTGTACATTATATTACAAATATGTTATAGGTCTTACAATGTACTATAAAATAAAAGGAAGTCTAAAATGAGATTATTCAATTGTGCTCTGTTTATAAGTACTATTTCCTTTTATGATTCCTTTAAGATGGAGAAAAGTGCGAAGATTGACCGACATGTCAAATGCATTGAGCTTCCTAGCACTTCCAATGATGTTGAGGCAGGAACACAGTGTCTAGTAGCTGGGTGGGGAATTACTGATAACAAAAGCAGGAATATATCTACTATGCTTCGTGAAGTTAATGTCACTGTTATTCAGAGAAGTGTCTGCAATGATGAGAATCACTATAAGCATTCGATGTATGTGACAAGTAACATGTTGTGTGCAGGAGATGACAAGGGGGGAAAAGATGCTTGTGTGGTAAGAGTGTTTTTATTTACCCATTCTGTCTTCCTTAAGAAAGCTATCAACTGATTAAAGAACTTAACCATCTACCTATCTACTGTTTGACAGATAAATAAATTTGTATTTAATCAAAGTCACATGTGTGTCTATGAGATATTGAAAGAAGTGTACAATAAACTGCAGTGCAATCCACATGTTTACACGGAAATAGGTTCCAATATATTATGAGATGCTTACTTGTAGGAATGTATATTTAGGGTTGCAATTCTAAAAGTTAATGAACAAAAACTCGTGAATAGGAGGAAAGCAAAAAGCAGATCCCTACTCAAGAATTTCCAAACTAAATTTGAAGTTAGGCAAACAGTTTTGATTAAATATGCATGTGATTATTATGTCCTGCTGCACCCCTATCCACACTTACTAAGAGCCAGCCACACTAAATTCAGTGGAACACACTTCAAGGCAAATATGGACATGATTATGTTGGATTACATTTTTTTACTTATAACCGTTTCATAGAAGTCTTCTCATTTGTTTCAGACATTAAAAAATGTGAATGTTGAATGCATCACTACATATAACATTATGCTGAACTGAACTACTCTTTTAGACTCAATAAATGCAAGAGCTGGATTTTTCAAAATGGTAACATGTCTCCGTTTAATCTTTTTCCAGGGTGACTCTGGTGGCCCTTTGATATGCAATGGGAAGCAAAGAGGCATTGTCTCCTTTGGTGCTAAATCAGAATGTGGAAATCAACGCTACCCTGGTATCTATACTCTTCTCACAGAGGACTATCTTGCCTGGATAAGAGAAATCACAGAACCTTTTACAGGTTGAGCACTTGGTTTTATGATTCTCTTTCCAGATACTCATTAATTAAACCTCTCCTTTTTCTTTCTTTTTAAAAAGAGAATGTGATTTAGTTTATGCTAATCTCTGTAGCTGTAGTGAGTGCCCTATATGTAACTGATTTAAAGTGATGAGGAACCTGTGGGTGTTGATGGACTACAAATTCCATCTTCTGTGAACTGGCCCTGACGGCTGGGGCTAATGAGAGTTGGAAGCCAATAGCATTTGGTTCACATCCCCTATTGTACACTGCAAAGCTGCTTCCTTCATGTGTAAGAATGCCATTTGGATCTCATGTGTTTTTATAAAGCTGGGGGAAATGTGTTTTTCCACTACAGAGGAAACTACTTACACAGTAAGCATGGATGAATGTGAAAGAACCCTCTCCTCAAATGGCCACCACGAAAATTTTGCAAAGAAGTTGGGACATGTCTCCTATTGTACAGGAGCTGATGTCTGGGTATTCATTAAGAATTAACTGCATAGTTACTTACAGTGCAATGGTAAACATAGCTACTTCATAAATGTCTTTGTACAAGATGGCAGCCTAGCCTTTGGTTTAGGATTGGCGTTGGCAAAAACAGTGTTGTTAAGCCTTTAACTGCTGACTTCCTGTGGTAAACCTGAGGTTGCCCAGGGATGGGGGTGGAGAACAATGAATGCACTCTAATTTTGTTTTCTGCCCGTACATCCCTTCTCCACAATAGCAGCCATTATGTGACTGGGGCACACAACACTCAAAATATATAACCACTAGTCCAAAAAAGACCCAATATAATTATCTCCCAAATTAGATAAGATTGAAGGTGACATAGAGCTTTTCCAGTTTTGACAAATCACCTTTTAAGCTGCTGTTAATAGGTGAGCTATCAGTTCAAAGTCTTCCTCTGGTATGATGCCCTTAAAATATAAAATATTGCTACAAAAGGTCCCTTAGAAAGACAAGATTCTAAAGGCTCATTACGTCTCTCAGTTCAGATTCCCTGAAAGTCCTAATTATAACACACTCACATCAAATGAAATATATACAGGCAGCGTGCATCCAACTGACACACAACCACCAATGTGTGGGTCCTTTTGGACCCAGAAGAGGGCAGAACGGGACAGAATGTACTGGGGGCGTAACAGGGCAGAATGAGATTATGCGTGTGGGGGCCAGGAACGGAACCCCTGCACAAAATGGTTGCAGCCAGTATGCATTAGGTGCAGCAGTGGACTCTGGGCTTTCAAACTTCACCAGTGGTATTCAGCACACACCCCACCACTTGCCTTCTGTTCCAAGTCATTCTTGCAGTGCCCTCAAAACTTGGTGCCATGTGCAGGCAAACCAGTCATGCTCCCTTCAGTGTGTTTGTGTGTGTGTGTGTGAGAGAGATATCCTTAAAATTCAGACAGAGAGTTAAGTCAAAGAATATTCTTCCAAATCCAAACTCAATTTTCTAATGGCACATGAGTACACATACCTTTCTAATCATATAGTTCCGCTAATTTAATTATATGTCTAACCTGAAGAAAACATTTAACACAATGATAAGTTTTTACTACTTAAATGCCTTGGCTGCTGGCTGGGGTTTAACAGGAAACCAACAGTTCCCACAAGCACAGCTATCCTGCAGGTTGCCAGCCCCCTACTGATGTGCTGCCACCATTTCAATTCAGTTTTATACCATGAAACCCTTGCCTGTTTTAGAATGAACTTCATTTTACTGGCAAGCACAACAGCCAATATTTATTATTAAAAATTATGTTGATCTTTATTTACTAAGACATTACAGTTGTTGACTACAGCCTCCTAAGGATCCAGAGACTTGTGGACTGCAAAGCCTTACCTAATGTAAACCAATCTTTTAAGTTAAGTCTATTGCTTTCAATAGGCCAACTTTAACTAATGGTGGAAATCTCCCATACAGTTGGAATGCACCTCAAAGATCATATACCCCCTTTGTTAATGCAAAAAACTGCTGCAAAGCATCACTCATAGGTGGCTTTCCAGCCTCTGCTTAAAAATTGCTAATGAAAGAGTAGACACCACCTTCTGCTTTAGTCTTCCTGAGGCTTAGTAAAAATCCCATTTCTACTCATTTGAGCCTGCTAAAGAAAAAAAAAGTTCCACAATCTACATGACACCTCTTCAAACACTTAAATATGGCTATCATATCATTTGGCTATCATATCACCTCCTAATTGTCCAGGTTTAATATAACCAACTCCATTCTAGTTTCAAGAACTGTAATCCAAAGAAGTACTTTTGGCACAAATCTTCTGCCCAAACTTCTGTCCTCTCATTTTTCAAACTTGTTTTGCCACATGGCACTAGGAGTGTGGAGGACAACAGTGCTGGTCTACAAATGACTCAAAATGTTCTCTTGGATACATGAAAACATCTGCATGATTCTTCAGTGTCCTTCATCAGGATCTGTAACAGCTTATCCTATACTTACCTGTGCCCTCCTGCTCTTGATGATGTCATTACATCAAAAGGGACCACTTATGACCAAAATACTGATGCAAGCCTTAATAATGTTACAGGATTTGCTTCCCACTCTTTGTACAGCTGAGAGTGCTGCATCACTGAAATCTTAATATGTGGACTAACAGCAACTACAGCAGCTTGTAATTATTTGAAATCAATTAACATAATGAATTCAGGAAAATGCGTTTTTCGTTCATGGAAGCACTTACCTCAGCAATACATTCTGCGTGCTGACAGTAGACAAATATGAGTTCATAAACTGAGCTATACTTCAAGTACATCATCACCACAAAACTCACTTCTGCTGGGATCAGTACCCCACTTAGAAAGTAGTTAGAATTTCCACTTCTGCCAGGAAATTTCATCATACAAGTCTTCATGCCAAAATATCTTAAATTAACAGACTCACCTCGCCTCATTAATCTTTGCTTTGTTTCCAAGGCATTTGAAGTTTTCAATGTAACCAGCACTGCAGTTGATCCGTGGCCAATCTGGTACACATATGTCCAGAAAGTGAGGCCTCAATCTACCTATAGAGTATTTGGCAATGTCCGTAAGAGACTGGCTAATAGCTGCGCCAAAAATGAATGTCCCAATGGCTTTGTAAAGAGCGGCAATATAGTTGTTCCGCACAAATGAATTGGAGTGCAAGTGGTTGTAATACACAGAAAGTGCCTCTCCTATGATTATCTGAAATAGAAAAAAAGAAACCAGAAAGACATGAGTTAAAGAAACACCATTAAAATGTTATATCTGATATAAAAGTTGCTCCGTACATGGGTAAATATGGCGGGGTTTCTTAGTTCATTTTATTGATTTTCAGGATAGGTAAATCTGATTTTTGACTATGTGAATTTTAAGTAATAATAAAAAGAACAATCAATTTCTGGAAATCATTTGGATGTCTCAAATGGCTGAGCCAAAAATCACTGAAGTAAACAGGAACCTCTGTTTTTCCCTCATTTGATTATGAAGCAAAGGTTTAATGAATGAATGGAAGGCAACCCTTCACCTTTTTTTCCAGCGATAACAACCTTTCCCACACTACTTCACAAAAGACCCAGTAGTAGCACCACAGCACACAGCACATTTTATTCCTCATCAAGTTTCCACTCATTCTTAACCTTCCACTCAAAAGAAATAGTTTCTTTGCCAAGAACGTGATCATTCTGGAAACTCAGGAACCAAGTTAAAGGGTTAGATGAGAGCACAGTTGCCAGGGTTGCTAAAGGCCAGATTTTAACATGGGAACCTCCCATGTTTCAGCAAAATGGAATATTTTGAAAGAGCATCCTTCCTCCAGGATGTGAAGCTTTACTGAAACAATAATAAAAGTGCTAGATTTGGAAATCTACAGGAAGATACAGCTTTGTAACTTGACTGTTATGGGGGAGGTGATGTTCAAATTTAAGCAAGTTGGTTGCATGAGAAGCATTCATGCTTGTTGTTTCATAACTGGGACTAATTTTAGTTTCTCCTCTTAAAATAGAAGTCTGTGCACAAGAGAATAGGAAACAATTCTAAACAGTAGTTGGTCCACAAGCAAGGTTAGAGAATCACAAGAGTGGGTAATTTACAGTTAAGGCAGGGATGGGGAAACTGTGGGAATTCAACTGCAATTCCCAACAGCCCCAGCCAGTTTAGCCAATGTCAGAGATTATGTGAATTGGAGGCTAACAACATGGACTATAAGTACCTGACTGAAGTTAAGGTGGTTAGAAGATTTTCCCCTTAATGAAAATCTCTAGCCAAGGCTAAATGACAAAAATCTACTTCTACAAAAATGAATACAATTCCTACTGTGGCAATGTTGGATATGCACATTGGTTAGCCATCCATCACTAACATATCAATATGCTGCAAGTGAATCAGTAGGGCATCATATACAATAGGATCACGAATGTTTACTAGGCCTTTAAGATATCCAAAAGCTTGCAGACAGCATATGATTAAATAAATATTTAGGAGCCTGAAACAGAATATAGGAAACAGTGGGTTATACACCAACATCCAGAATGTTGTCCACATAGCACCTCTGTCCCACAGAATTTGATTTTAAGTATCAGGGGACACCACCACCGCCCAAGAATAGCATTTATTGCATTTATAAGGGCATAAACTGGAAGATATGTTTTCCATTTGTACTTAAATCTCTGTGGATTCTAGCGTTAATAAGAAGCCTTTCCACAAAACCCAATGGCTAAAAGATCTCTCCGAATTCACATTCAGTCATCAACATGGAGCATCCTACAGACCTTACATGTGTAACTAGGACCTGGATGAATACCATAGGCTCTGTAAAGGCAGGGCTATTCACCAGTTTTGCTTTCCTTTCTTTCGGAGGGGTGGGTGAGCAATGGAAGCACTTATTCCAGGCCTCATACAAGAAGGTAACCACAACAACACTGAGAAAAACTGACTGGTGCAGTGAGAAAGCAGCCCCTCAGGCCTCCCAGAGTCTTTACAAAATAGTCAGGATCAGCATTCTCAGTGATAAATTTATGCAAAACATGGTGTGATATGCTATGTAACATGCCAGACAACCCACCTGAGAACAGTTATATATTTGAGCACGGCTGCTTTCTGTGCTTCCATCAGCCACACAGGGTAACTCATTTGTATACAGACCTTCCAGTAACATGCATACCAGTCATCAGAGACAGAATTCTTGGAAGCTGGTTTAGGAGGTGCCCTAGGACATTTGCTCCAAGAAATTCCAATGTGATCTTGGGTGATGCCTCCTCTCAAACTGATGACATACAATGACCTCACTGACTTTAATGCAGCTGGCAAGGTGCTTGACCTGAGATTGGTTTCAGGTGCTTGGTCACATTTATTGGGTGTTGCTTGGTTACCACCTTGAGAGAGTTTCAGGGCAGGTGCTTATCTAATTGTTAACACCAGAGCCACTCCATTGTTTTGTAGTGTATAAACATTTAATTTCAATGTAATTATGCAGACTTATGACAAGAGTTAAATCTCTACCCTTCCACATACTGTGGACACCAATAGCTATTTTCAAATCTTAGGGGGCTTCTGAGCTTTGCCTCCTTACCAGGCAGATTCCCTAATATATTTGGCTCATACCCTGATGCAGTTCAGGTAAGTTAGTGGATTTAAGGAAGCTAAAGTCATGGGCTGAAAACAAATGTCAAACCAGCAAATATTTGCTTGGTAAGGGCACATACCATGGTACTGGTACATTTCTCAACACAAAGTGTATTAATGTCACTTTTGTTAAAGGAAAAAGGGGGTAGTCAGAGATCTAGCTTTTCTAAAACAAATCCTAGTAAACAAAGTGGTACCTCAAGTTACAAATGCCTCAGGTTACAAACACCGAAAACCCGAAAGTAATTGCTTCCATTTTTGAACGCGCCTTGGAAGTTGAACAGCTTCCGAGGCACATTTCTCAATTTTCTCCATTGAAATTGCCAACCATTTCGGAAGTCAAATGGTCTTCCGGAATAGATTATGTTTGCCAACCAAGGTTCCACTGTATTTTTGCTGTCTCAGGGACTGGATGGCACCCTTGCAAGTTCCATATACAGAAAATAACCAGTGGTTGTTGAATTTTACTCCAACAGTGATGATGATACTTGAGTGCAGCAGGTTAGCTTAGGCAACAGAAGACAATGAATGTGGCCCACACACCTGTCCTCCAACATCTCACCGCCACTCCCTGCCACCCCAGGCAGTTGCCTCACTCACCCAATGGTAAGGTCAGCCCCAATGGCAAGCCTAATTATACTGGACTTAAAAGGCAACAAGTTATACTAATGATAATGGTGACTCTACAGAATTGGAGCCTCAGTTCTTAAAAGCTTTAAGATGCCAGGTGCCTTAATGTTTTCATGTTCTCAGTTTTTAATAGCAGGCTGTAAGATACCGGTTGCCAACTTTTTGTGCCAGTAAGCCCATTTGGAATTTTGATAAAGTGTCCTGGGCACCATTAAGAAAATGGCTGCTGAAGGGACATCACATAGGACAAAACAGCTGGTGGTATGTAATAAAATGTGGACATGTTTAAAAAGACATGTTCAATGCAGGAGAGACTGAGCAAGCACAAACAGGAACTGAATTCACAGTCATGCATTGTAAAGTGTTTGGGAGATATTTACGAAGACCTTTTGCAGGCATCACAGAAGGTACTGGCGAGCACACTGGCATTTGTAGGCATTACGTTGGCAACGTCTGCTACAGGGATTATGTGAATAATAATAATAATTTATTATTTATACCCCGCCCATCTGGCTGGGTTTCCCCAGCCACTCTGAGCGGCTTCCAACAGAATATTAAAATGCAATAGTCTATTGAATACTGAAAGCTTCCTTAAACAGGGCTGCCTTCAGATGTCTTCTAAAAATGTGGTAGTTGTTTTTCTCTTTGACATCTGGTGGGAGGGCGTTCCACAGGGTGGGTGCCACTACCGAGAAGGCCCTCTTCCTGGTTCAACATTGAGCTCGACATTGAGCTCTAACCCGTGTCCGGTCAGATTCAGAATGAGTTATCCGCCACCAGCGCTCTAGCCATCTCAGCAATTGTTTCATTGCCCTCAGATCTGTGGAAAACCATGGGGTTGTCCAGGCTCCATGCAATCGGAGAGACCGCTTCAGAGCCAAACAGTCAATAGCCCTGATTAACTCCACATTCCAGCAGGCCACTAGGGAATCAGCTGAAAGGCCATCAACATGGGATAAAGCATCCCCTACCACTCTCTGGAAACCATTTGGATCCATTAAGTGGCGGGGGCAGACCATCCAAATCAGTCCCACCTCCCTGCAGAGGGGAAGGGTCACGGAGAAATCCACTTGCACCAGGAAGTGATCTGACCATGGCACTTCTTTAGTTTCGCTTTTACTTAGTGTCAGATCACCAACATCCATAGAGGTGAACACCAGGTCCAAGGCATGTCCGCGGCTATGAGTTGGGCCAGACCTATTCAGGGACAGCCCCATGGAGGCCATAATTTCCACAAAGTCCCGAGCGGCCCCTTGTAAGGTCGTGTCGGCATGGATGTTAAAATCCCCTAGGACAACCAAACTAGGTGTCTCCAGGAGAACATCCGCCACAACCTGAAGCAGCTCGGGCAGGGAATCCTTGGTGCAGCGGGGAGGTCGGTACACCAAAAGGAATCCTGTACTGCCCCTATTGCCCAACTTTCAGAACATGCACTCAGAGAACTGGGTCTTCTCGATAGGATGCCTGGTGCAAACTAATGACTTCCTAAGAATCACTGCAACCCCCCCTCCCCGCCCACAAGGCCTGGCTTGTTGTGCGTTAAGAGAAACCTGGTGGACAAGCAGTGGCAAAGACAGGCCCATCTGCTTCATCCAACCAAGTCTCTGTTACACATGCCAGGTCAAGTCCTCCATCCACAATCAAGTCATGTATGGCAGTGGACTTATGAATCATTGATCTGGCATTGCACAGCAGCACCTTCAGGTCATGTGGGTATCTCTTGCTGATTCCAGTATCCGTCTGGTCAAGACCAGACCCACAGGCAGGGATAGTCCTCAAACAATGACTAAACCTGCCTGTGAAGTATACGCAAGCCCTAGCAGTTGTATCATTCATTCTAGAATACCTGAAAGATGCAGCCAATTGAATGAGTCAAAGCTACCTCATATTGTAACCAGAACAGAATTGGTGTAATATAATCCAAACGCTTGGCTCCCACATTCTGTGCTATTTCCAAACAGTATTCAAGAGTTCATTGCAGCAATCTAGCCTGGGCATAACCAAGACGTGTCACTGCGGCTAAATCCATGGATTTGACAGGTGCAGCAGTAAGCTTGTAAGAAGTACTTCTGGCCACCAATGTCACCTGTACTTTCTTAAATAGAAGGCAGTGAGTCTGGGAGAAGTCCCAGGTGGTGTACTTGACTCTTCAGGGGGAGTGTAGCTCTATCCAGAACCAGCTGCACACCTCCATCCAAAAATGATTTTGGCTATTATTTGCTTGGCTCTGTTGTTATAGTGCTTTATGCAGGTGTTTTAGGTTTTTAATTTTTCACCGGCTCTGAAATTGCTTGTAATGAAGAGCTGGATAGAATATTCTCTCTCTGGGTTTTCAACCTCCAACACATGTGGATCGAAGCAAGTCATCAGGGCGTGACACATTTCAAGCTTCATTATTTTTTTCAAAAAAAGGCTAGAAATCCATCAGGTTTGTTTCTTTAATTGTCTAGCATAAGCAAGAAATAACCAGACACTGCCTTTACTCTTGATCATTCCCATGGAGCACTGAGGATCATCCTTGGCTGAAAAGTGTTGAAACTGCTTTTAGAACAGGGAGCATTAAAAATAACTAGAGACACTGGAAGGAAATGAGTTCTCTGAACAAAGAAGGCTGCAGACAAGTTTATTTTTGCTTGAACTGAGGGGCAGGGAGAGAGAGGGAGAGAGAAAAATAAGAATTACAAACTCACCTTCTCATCTGTGTTGCAACCAAGCTAGCAATTTGTCTAAATAGCAACTTTGACTCTACTTTTACAAGTTAGCACTGACTGCTCAGTACACCTGAGCAAATGACCACATTCTAGCTAACTATAGCACAATCAATTTCCCAGTAAAGGAAAAACTTCACTAGAAATAGCTTGGTCTATAGCAAACATATATGGCATGTAAAAAATGTGATAAGATGTCCATTTTTTTTTTAAAAGGCAACCATGAGGACCCTCATGAATTGCTCGGGAGGGCGTGTTTAACCCTTCCTCTATGCCATTTTTCCTGAAATAAAATCACACGAACAATATTAGCTTTACAGGGATGTAGAGAACACTAGTTGAAGTGCTATCCCTGCATTTTTTCATCTGCAGTGGGAACAGCAGCTTTGGGTAGTGATTTAGATCAGGAAAGCAGGCTGTCAACAGAAGGCTTGACACCCCCAGCCGTGGGCAAACTGGCCTTTTGAGTGGGGGGGCGGGACGGACCTGTGGGAGAGCATACAAGGTAAATCCATACCATGTAAAATTGAGGTGCCCCAGAAAGAAGGCACCTACAGTGGTACCTCGGGTTAAGTACTTAATTCGTTCCGGAGGTCCGTTCTTAACCTGAAACTGTTCTTAACCTGAAGCACCACTTTAGCTAATGGGGCCTCCTGCTGCTGCCGCGCCAGTGGAGCACGATTTCTGTTCTCATCTTGAAGCAAAGTTCTTAACCCGAGGTACTATTTCTGGGTTAGCAGATTCTGTAACCTGAAGCATATGGAACCCAAGGTACCACTGTATATCATCTAGGTTCCTGCAGAAAGTGCACCTTATCTTAATTGTCTTATTGCTCTGTAGCCCTGGGCAAGGCAGAGAGAATCAAACTGCCTAAGGCAGTGGTGGCCAAACTTGGGTCTCCGTTTTTGGACTACAAACTCCCATTATCCCTAGATAACAGGACCAGTAGTTAGGGGTGGTGGGAATTGTAGTTGTAAAACAGTTGGAGGGCCAAGTTTGGCCACCACTGGCCTAAGGGCACCATCTAACAGCCTAAAACTGTCTTTTGGGGGCCATTAGGGGGCTTAAACTACAGTGGTATCTCGGGTTACAGACACTTCAGGTTACAGACTCTGCTAACCCAGAAATAGTACCTTGAGTTAAGAAGTTTGCTTCAGGATGAGAACAGAAATCGCGTGGCAGCAGGAGGCCCCATTAGCTAAAGTGGTGCTTCAGGTTAAGAACGGACCACTGGAACGAATTAAGTTCTTAACTCAAGGTACCACTGTATTCTCCTCATGCCTGTGTGGAGCCATAGGAAGATAGGTTGGGATGGATATATTAGTTAATGGAAATGTTATGGAATTAGGGTGGACGGCTACATAGATAAAAAATGTTTGTATCAAGTTCAAGACTACCAATCAAATATTAAATAAAGAGCAAAATATTCAAGGTTCATTTTTGTTCTCTTTAGTTGGATCCAGTTTTAACATGTTCTTATCATGAGGCTGTTTTTGTTTCCCCAGATGTCCCAGAACTTTAGAACTTCCTCCCTTACCCATGCTTTGAAAATACAGCAGGATTACAGTATCCTATTTCAGCTGGCTTTTAAGAGCAAGCAGTGGGTCCTGATTTTCAATTCTTCCATTTGGAGTCTAAAGTAGATAGTGTATGTATCTATATGTGAGAGGGTGCTTAAATATTGCATTAGCTGCTCTGAGGTTTTAGAATGGAGCAGGCTTTACATGCAAATGAGTAAGATAAAAAGCATTAATAAACATTGTTTTTCAATGTCTGAAGATGAATGTCAATCCACCTTAACATTAGGCAATTTTTTCTAAATAAATGCTTAGCCATGGAGCGATGTCATTACAGTATTATTGCTCAGTTTCGCTTTCACTAGGAATTGTAACTTCTTTCTTCCAGGTCAGGAAGCGTGCTCTCTTTTGACATCATGTTATCCAATAGCAAACAAGGTATGACAACTTTTCAAAATGCAATGTAATTGAGGAAAATGAGCTGTAAACTTACAACAATTAAATCCAAGGGAACAATTATCCCCGCTAATAATTCATATGAAATGGTGTCTTCTTTGTAAGGATACTGGATGGATTCATCATTACAGAACACTCCTCGTTTGAAGGGAGTATTCCTCGCAGTCAGAATTGCAAAAGGCAAGCCAACTAGCAAAAAGAATAAGATAATTATTTTACACAGGGTATTTCAAAAAGGTTTAACCCCAAGCACTTTCCATCCAGAGCAGTAAGCAAGAGCGTGAAGGAGACATGCAGCAAATAGTACCACTTCACCTTTACATGCTGATTTAATGGATGCATTAAAGGCTTTTAGCAGAATAATTTTTTTACAAAGGGAACAGGAAGAGCTTTCCAGCATCTCTCCACCCACACAAGTGTGGCAAGTGCACATTCAATTTGTAAAATTTGTGCTCTTCAAGATAGTTTTATGGCAACTCCAGTGCCCTCAGTGTTAGCTTGTTGCCCATAAGCAGACCAGATTTGCAACTTCATCCCAAGACAGCTTTTCTACACAGGGTCACTTGTGAAATGGAATGATAAGTGATGCCAAAGCAGGAGGAGACAATGTAGAGGAACCTGGTATAACTTGGTCACTGCTTGTTCTGTAAAGCATCCAGCATTATCGCTGACTTCTGCCTCAAACTCTGCCTTCTACACACTCACCTTATATGAAATATCTTCATCATAAGCATCCATAAATATCCATCAATGAAAATAAAGCAGAATTTCTAAGCCTAAGCTAGAATACATTTTAATTTATTTTTAGTTGAGGCAGGCTCAAGACTGTCAAATGATGTAAGTAATGTAAGTAAGCAAACTCAGGTTTAAATCCAAACAACAGATCAGAAGACAATGATTGTAGGAATGATAAGCAAAAGAGATGTAGGAATGAAAAGGACACACAGGCTTCAACTCCTTCTAGTCCCTTAATCTTATAAACTTTGGGATGCTCTATACTTCATTGCTGCAGCTGGAATCTGAGGGAGGGGTAGTGACGAGAAGCACATTCTGACCTGCTCATCCTACAGATACTACCTCAGAGGTGGTATAATTTGCCATGAAGCTGGCAGGTAAGACCACATAGTCAGTCAGTTATGTACATCTAGGCTTGCAACTTATTTCTAGATGAATGTAATGCGATGAGATTGGATAAAATCAGTGCTTTTTGGGGGGGGGGGTGCAGGAGTACACATAGCCCTAAACATTTTTTGAATCTAAGTTTGGCCTCATTGAGGGGCAGTATTTCAATATGAGTAGGGAAATGAGAGTACCCCTAAACTTTTTTTTAGAAAAAAAATCACTGGACAAAACTAATTCCAGAATTGGGAATGTTATGAGCAAATTAACATGTAAAGTTAGCAAACCTAAAGAACAGGAGATATACTGCAAGAAAAAGTGGCAGGAGTTCAGCTTATCAGCAAACTACAAGGAATCATGGTGTTCAGCATGAACACCAAAATTAAATCTGCTAACAACTACACTTGTATTTTTCTTAGATAATAAAAAAATGACAAAATCTGAAAATGGTGGACACTTAACTATAGAAGCCAGTTAATAACATAAACATTACTTCAAAGACATAACCCCATGGAACATTCTGCTTTACTGGAATCCAAGACTACAGAGTTCCACTTATGATCCTTAAAATTTTGTTTGCACAAACATCAGGAAAACATTGGTTCATTGACCATGCAAGTAACCCAAATATTAGAATGTGCCGATTATGATACACATGTCCAAAAAGTAAATTTTTTGTAGAGAAGTAGGTGTCGTTCCATAATTAAGTGTCAGATCAGCCCTCAGAAAACCTCAACTGCAAAATTCTATGGTGGTCAGAAATATATAGGGATTAATATATGTCCTTTCAGGAATGCTGGAGGTTGTGGCTCCTATTCAACAGGACTTTTTAAACACCTCAGTAAAGAGGGTAGGGTAAATTGACAAAAAAAGTCCTAATTAGTAGCTGAAACCTATTTTGTTCATCAACAAAAAAATAAACATTAAAAGGTTGCCAATGAAGGAAATCTGCCAAATATCAACTGTCCCTAGCAAACAAAGTACAGAGCTCAAATGTAAACAGATAAAACAATGAGCCGAGGTACATATATGTATTCTACAACAAAAATCTCTGCCATGGAAGCCTAACACTTTTAATCTACTTTAATCATTATATCAGGGAATCTTCCCATTTATAATGCTACTGGAGGATAGAGAGACAAATAGGCACAGAAGACTAAACCTGCTGCCTCCCTTGCACACACCACTATATCAATCATAGCAGTTCAGCCAACAATGTACAGAGATTTCAAAACTGTTCCATGTTTCTTAAGATTATAATTTTTCTACACTTTTATAAAACTAAAACAGTCTCAGAAAGACAGCTCCATGCTGCATGCCAAACTCTGTGTGGTATGGCATGCACAAAGTCCAAGCAGTAAGTAAACTTCACTAACACAAATAGGAGCTCTGCAAATTTACATTGAGGAGCTTCGCAGTCTAAGAACCGTCTGCTCTTTTTGCTGTTATCTCTTTCTTGTCTCCTGTCATAATCTGCATATTTCAACTGAACGCCCAAGAACTTGGGAACAAGGTCATTTGTTTCTAATTTTTCCAGGCATAGTCACACAGTTTTTAATCAGTATGCCTTTAAAAAAGATTTGCACATTTCCAGTTCTAATCTAACACTGAAAATATTCCAGCATGGTACCAAATCTTCTAATAACTGTTATTTTACCCATGTTCCCTCTGTCCAAAATGCTGAAAGCTGGTCTGCCAATGAGGATGGGCAGAATTAATCAATCTACCCAGAGTAGAAATTTGTCAGTAACTTCTCAACAGCCATTTCCCAGGAAGACCTTATGGAAGAACAAGGAGTTAGATGAGACTCTCCTCTCAGCTGAGACCAGCCTCTGTTCTTCTCTTCCTCAAAATGCCTAAATTCAAGCCAATGCATGACATGGCAACATCCTATCAGACACTGTCCCACCAGTCAATGAGACAGAGCAAGACACACAATGTCAAATCACATCCGATTTTTATTTATTTATGGAATTTATATAGTGTCCTATACTCGCAGGTCTCAGGGTGGTTCACAGTGTAAAATCAGAATCTAAAATCACAAAATAAATAATCCTATCACATATGTTAATTCTATGTTGATAGATTTAGACATTATGAAGAACAGAAGGAAAGAGATGAAGTAATATTAATTCCTTATATAGTTTTGCGCTAAGATATGTCTAAGAATGCACAGCACCCACATACATACACACTGCACAATGAAAACTACTCATGAAATTCTCAGAAGCAGCTTTGTGATGCAGCCACGCATGGGGGTGGATAAGAAAAAGTGCTATGCAAAACCTAGCCATCCTGATCACTGCCAATCTTACAGTGACCACCTAGTTTAAAGTACATTATTCATACACTTTAAAACTTATCTTTCCTGTTTGTTTGTTTGTTTTAAATTAGAGTTTAGATTTTCATGCCAAACTTTGCACTCAATTACAAACTGATATTTTCTGTGATCTCTGCATAATTTTCCAGATCCTAGATATAGAAAACTTTATTGCATTCATCATGGAGGAGGGAGTAGTAGAATGAATTAAAAATCCCATGTGCAGATAGCATAGAACAAAATAAACTAGTTCAGAAGTAGTACTGGAATACTCAGCATGGCAAGTGTACCTCGAGCCTCTTTCAAATTCATTTTCTATTTGCACTTCAATGTTTTGTGCATGCTCTATCTTCAGTTCAGGCTGCAACAAGCTCTATTTGATCAAGCCCTTTTGAGGATCAGGCTGATCAAATCAGTAACTGAATTAGTTTGGCAAAGATTTTAAAGGGAGCACAAGCGTAAGGCTTAAGTCTGTTTGCATTAGTCTTTACTCCTTAATTAAGAAATGTTTTGACAGGAAATGTTAGAAGATTTATTTTTTGCATTTGCATTCCACTCTCTGCTCAAGGCAGTGTTTTAGCCTCACAAACAAGCCTATGGTGAAGATTAGGCTTAATGATTGTAACTTACCTAAAGACACTCAAGTATGGTCACTCATGAATGGGAGGCAGGAGTTTGAACCTAGGTTTGTGTGCCACATGCAAACCCAACAATAACAAGTGCACAATACTGCCCATCTGGCTAACCACATTAATTATCTAAACTTCTCAAACTTGTTTTTCAACATTGCTGCCTAAACAAGTGTTTCAAGGCCTGCTTTGAGATCATTTATATAGCACTTTTAAAATGAAAAATAAATAATGTGCCAAAACACAATCTTGTCTGGACTATTCTTACAATAATAACAGCTTCACACATTAAAGGCAAACGTGGGTTTGACACCTAGTGAGGGAGCTAAAGCCAATCCTTGCTCCCAGATGCATTAGTCATAGCTGAATAAGTTATTTAAATTTATTGACTGCAGCGGGTCTACTCCAAGTATAACTTAGTTGGATATCACCCATATGTACCGAATTCACACTTTGCAATCTGTGGAGCAGCCTTAAATCCTATTTGATACTTTAAAGATGTTAATACCTTTGGGGTGGGGGGAGATGGGGAGGAAAAGAAAGATACGTATTACTAATACAAGGCAGATTACAGCTCAATTAAAATATGAACAAATATTTCAGATCCAAGACCATTATTCTATGCATTGGGCTACACTGCCTGCCACAAGCTCATTATGGTCAACAACAACAGGAAGTTACTCAAAGGAATAAAAAATAGAGGTAATTTTTTTTAAGCCAGGCATGTTACCAAGATGTACCTTGTTTTCACCACTCCCACAAAACCTACTCTTACACCTGTGAAACCCAGTCTACTTCCACTTGCAGTAATGTTTACATCCTGGCACAGCCCTGAAACAGGTTCTAAAGGCACAGCCTAAATTCCTTAGTAAAAGGCTGCACAAGGGAGGTTTGTAATGTGCACATTCAATTTTGTGAGCATACATCTTATATACAGGAATGAGAGTTCATAAATTAAAGCAAGTCCCAGAATAGTAGACATCTTTATGGCCACAGGCAGAGCAAATGTAATTACTCTTTAAGAGGGAGGGAGAGAAATCAATCACTGCTGAACCATGGGGGGAGGCAGCCCCCTTTTGAGTTTTTTCTAAAGATTTTTCGTACCTCTGCAAACCTTGGGGTTCACCCACACATGTCAATGCCTCCCTCCTATTCATGGGTGGTGCAATTTTGCCACATAAGGGCAGGCACTGTGGGAATGAGTTTATTTTTAGTATATACAAGTGTGGTCTTGCAACAAAACGTTGCAGTGTATCTGCGATGTGTTTCCTGAGCCTGTGGTTGAGGGGGTTGAGAAAACAAAAGTTAACAACAAACTCAGGCACTCTGCTCTAACTCAGATTCTACTTCATGTGCAAAAGAATTATTGTATGTTTTGTTTTGGGACATTAAAACTGCAATTAGTCTGCTTGTAAGTCATTGATGGGTGAGGCTTCTGCACACAACTGAGTGCTGGATTTGGCATGCTAAAAAATCTGAGAGGGCAATTTAAGTAGATTTGACTTGCTGCAAACTGAGAGGCATGAGGGAGCTTTGACTGTGATTCTGAACCAGTGTTAGGCCTGCCCCTGATCTCCAGTATTAACTATGGAATACACGGCAGCACTCAAATGTATTCCATAGTTAATACTGGAGATCAGGGGCAGGCCTAACAGCTACTGTCTCAGCACAGCCCAATGAACAATAGCTGCATAACAGCAAACTACAATGCAGAGGGTTGCTCTATACTAGTCTTTGCCACCCTGGTGCCCTCCAAATGGTTTGGACTACAACTCCCATAAGCCCTGGTCAGCACAGCCACGCTGGCAGGGGTTGATGAGAGTTGTAGTCCAAACCGTCGGGAGACAACCAGGTTGGTGAAGGCTGCTGTATACTACTCACTTGGCTCAGCCTCCAAAGGGGATAAAAGCACCAGATAACATTGCAGGGTTACCATAAGCTACTTTCCTAGTTTCAACCTGATCCTAGACCTGCAACGGTCAACATTCCTATGGGGGCGGGGGGAGGAATCAGGAGGGATGGGATGCCTGCTAAGGGAGAGGCAGTCCTCTTATGGTGCAAACGTACACTCAATTACATTTTACTGCAGGTCACACATGTACAAGTATTGTCCCTGGAATTAGTTATCTTAGCACTGAACATAGACAGCAACTACACATGTTACTTGTGTGTAAGGAATTAACACATGAAGGTGAAGGCACTATTGATCTTAGGCAGGAAGGAGGATTAGGACCACAAGCATGGGGCCCGGAGGGGAATAGCCCTTCCCAACATACAGTCATTCCCCTGAAGCTGTTTTAGCCTCAGAACGTAAAACCTTTCATTATACACAGATGAATAATAATGAACAAAATAAAGAACAAGACAGAATACATCCAATATACAGATTACACCCTTAAAGTTTTACAAAGGCCTTCTTTTTATGAAGTAACTTTAAAAAAAGAAGAAGCAGCAAAATGGTAGGATATTATGTTTGTTCAGTTTTGTTCTTGCCAGGTTGCTATAGGAAAAAAATGCTACCTTTAATCATTTACACACACTATTGTGTGTCTAATGTAAAGGTTAGTTCAACATAAAGACATAGTTAGCTCAGGAGGGCGTTTATTCCACAGCCTTCAAATGGGCTCATCTAGACATCAACATCAAGTTATACTGGCTCACAACATGCAATTTAATGCTCCATGTTTGTGCATTTTAAACAGATGGTTTCAGCTGTTCAAATTCTTAATGAATAATAGCAAAGTGACTCATTTTGAATTGTACAAGAGTCAAAAGAGGAGCAGCCCCAGGGAAACCACTGATCCTTCCCTTCCCTTTCGCCATGCTCCCCCCCCCCTTTTTGAAGAATGTACTTTCATGTGTAGTGCATTCGAAACCCAGGCCTCAAGGTATTAACTAAACAATAATCAAGAGCTTTCCAAGTTGTTCAGCATCAGAGATTCTGGTTCAGCAGCACCTGAGAATGGCCTTACAATCAAAGCTGGCAGAATAGTGAAAAAGACTGGCCAATGGCTCAATAGGCAAATGCCAAGTTTCTTGAGAGACTAATTTTGCTATTTGATCTTTATTCATTTCTAGCTTAATCAGGATACCCGATTGATATTTTTTCCACAAATATCCAATTCTGCAGCCCTATGCACACTTTCTAAGAGTAACCCTCAATCAACACACCAGGACTGACCTCTCATTAAACATGCAAAGAAACTGCCTACAAGTTGCATTGCTTGAGTGACAAACAAATATGGCTTAGAAGTGAATTATACAAAATCCCAATTTATGTGCCTTCACATCCCAAGGTTTGATGAGGTCTCTGATGACGTCTCTCTTGCACAAAAGTCCAATCTTACACTTCAGGAAACATTTTTCAAATATTTGGGAATTCTGGTAACCAAAGACCTAGCCCAACTCTGAAGGAACAATTATGATCCTCTGTTGAAGCTTTTTAAGCAAGATGTTATCTCTTGGCATCCTTTACTACTCTCCTAGCTTGGTTGTGTGTCAGCTATTATTATTAAACCATGGCTACTGTGGTTTCATACACTTCCTATTACTCTCCCCGTCTCTCTATAGGTTTCTTTCACCGCGGGGAAAGATTATGTATTCATAAACTTGTCTTTTAAAAGAAAATAAAAGAAAGAAAGCTAAGAACTGAGGTATAGGGGTCCCCGATCTACGCCTGTATTGGGAACCTTGCCAACTCAGGCAATTGTTACCCATTATTAACCATAGCAAAGATGTCTCCTGGGTCAATGGACTACTCCCATGTGTCCCCAAGATTTTAAACTCTGCCCTTTGGTACCCTTTCTCAACTTGCCTTCCAAAGTCTTGAAAATCCCTTTCTTCTTACCAGGCTGTATGTGTGGAGATGACAGCAGGCTTTAGCTCCAATGCTCCCCCCCCTACACCCCTACCTAGATTATCCAAAAATTTTCCTGCCCAAAGTGTTACGGTCACGGTGGGGTCTGGGAAGAGGCAGGGTTTGTTCATCTGTATGACTTATTTGTTAATGGGAAATTTAAAACACCTGTGCAGCTTCTTGCCTCATTGCCAGACCCTGAAAGGCAGTGGCCTCAAGAACTTAAAAGTACATAGCAAGCCTTGCTTTAAAAAAATTGAGTGCTGCTGCCGATCTCTATCATTCATTAAACAGCTGTTAATCTGAGTTAGAGCAGAGTGCCTGAGTTTGTTGTTAACTTTTGTTTTCTCAACCCCCTTGACCACAGGCTCAGGAAACACAATCAGTGCAAGGGAGTAGTTTCTGCTCTTTAATTTATGTTACTGGGAATCAAATATGGAAAATTTCAAAGATTAAAAGCAGCCTGGGAAGCAGATATTGGTGAACCCATTGTAGACTTGATATGGTACTCTCTGTGGTCCTCCCCTCCCTTTAAAGCCATCTCAGCCACAGGACGGGAGGCAACATTAAAGATGGTGCACTACTGGATTTTCACAGTAGGATTAAATTATATGAATCAAATTCTGTCTCCTAACTGTTGGAGCAGTTGCTCTGTTCAGGGCTCTTATGTTCACACGTGGTAGCATGGTCTTCATGTAGCTTGGTTTTGGGATCCAAGATTGAATCACCTTTCCAACATTCACGAATCACACTGTGCCCAGATATCCTTCTTTAGCCTCACCCTCCCTTTCCAAAGTGCTCTATAAAAACTTCATTATTCTTTTATTAGTAGCTGCCAGAATGACAGTAGCGGGAGGATGGAAAATGTCCCTGGCATTTACAGTAACTAACTGGTATGATCGTGTTTGGAGATTAGCCTTGATGGAAAACCTAACCCACAACGTCAGATTAGCTTAAAGATGATAAAAGAAACAAAAATCCTGTGGCACCTTAAAGACTAACCCATTTCTTATGGCTCTTGACTCTTGTTTTTTGCTACAACAGACCAAGTTGGCTACCCTTTGGGAAAAGTTAACGGTGCTCTTGAACAAGGCAAAGTTATTAACCATGGGGTATAGGTGAGTATCTGAAACATGTTGTGTTATCCAAGTCACTCATTGGTGTTGTTTTCTAAACTGAATTACTAAGAAACCATAACCACACATTCACAGATGTTATTCTCCATTACCTTGGAAGAGGTGGGGGAATCTTATGTCACATTCACACCATACAATTAAAGCATTCATGTACTACTTTAACAGTCATAGCTTTTCCCCAAAGTAGCTAGTTCTGCAGTTCTGTGAGGGGTAAACTGCAGTTCCCAGAGTCCTTTGGGGGAAGACATATATGTTGAAGTGGTATAAGAGTGCTTTAAATATATGGTTTGGATAATACCTTAGATTAGGTGAGGAGCTGAACGATATCGATTCTCATTCAGAAGTTACAGCAACTATAATGTAAACCACTGCAGAAAGCCTTCTGTTTCAGAGCTCAAGCCTATCCAGAACCTAGAGACACTTGCTAATATTTTGAAGGAGGACACCTGCTGATGTTTTTAGCTAAGTTTTATCTTCTCAGAATCCTTGAATTGCATAATTTAGATCCATTTTCTATTACACTACATAATGTAGCAAATTTATCCATGGGGTCATTCCACATCAAATCAATGCAAAAAACAAGGGTTTTAAAAAAACAACCTTATAATAACCAATATTATGTTAATTTTTATAATGAACAACTTGGTTTCATTTTTTTTCCTACAACAACTATGGGTTGTAGAAAAGTTGTACCCAGTAGCTATTTTCCCCCACAATGTCCAAAAAACATAAAATTTTCATTACAAGGAATAAAAAACCCATAAATTTCATTCTTTGTCGAGAAAGAGCATGTTTGTGCAATAATTTTCAACATCAAAAACTTGGGGTTCCATCATGCCCACAAGCTGAAAATTGAGGTTTTCTAAACCGAGGTTTTCCACTAAAAAAAGTACATTTATATAAAAATAAATTAGGCATTTGTAAAATCTTTTGAGTGCTGGTGTATTTTTTCCTGAAATCCTCATCCTCTTATTGAGCTCTGTGTAAAATTTCAGAGAGATCTGATCATTGTTTATGGAGAAAAAACATAAAATGTACATGTGCCAAGGGTCTCAAGACGGACAGACAACTCAGATTTCATGAAACTTTGAAGTGCTATAAAATTAAAACCATTTGAGATAAAGGGGGGAAATTTAAGGGGGTTTCTTTCAACCATAAGGGAAGGGTGTACACCAAGTTTCATCAAAATCCGAGATGGTGGGTGACATGACCGTGTTGACATGACGTGGAATGACCCATACATGACATTGCATAGTATTTCTCCTCACAGCGCATAATCCTTTCAGCGCATAATCTTGTTTTCCAAATATGCTGTACTGAAACTAAATGATATTTTCTATGTTCTTGACAAAGATGAAATCATTTTCTTACTTTCTAGGTTTACATATGACAAGAGGTATGTATTTATACACAATAATGTTGGCAAGACTGTTCATTAATGTACAGTTTAAACCGAAGTGGCTTTCTTTATACAAAAAAGCAAATGACATTCCTATATCCCAACAGCATTTTTCAGCTGAAGTAAACTATTTGGGTATTAAGTGTTAGCAGCATGTACAAGCTTAAGAGGCAAGAATTTTATTTGCTTTTAGAGAGATCTGGAGTATTAACACTGTAATGTTATGTGTCTGAAGTAAAGAGCAAACATATGAGCACTATTGACTTTGGGTAGTGTAGACTGAAAATGAAATATTACTTCCAAGAAGAGGTTTACTATAACAAATTAGTGTGATCTTAGCAGTTAGGCATATTTCAACTGCTCAAGGTATTTCAATGGTGGTCCTCATTTTATTTTAACAGCAAGACTCTTAAAACACACTTCGCTATATTTGCAAGAGCCTTTAATGAGCAATTCCAATAGATGTAGCTCAGTATTTCAACGATAAAAGGTTGTGCATGAGTAAAAAATCGATTTGGATCTCTCACAAACACCCCCATGATCCCAAGCATAAAATCCCATATATATATATGAGTAAACACAACTTAATTCGGTGAATCTTATATCAAAGGGGTCATGCTAAACATCTTACATTTAAATTAAGGAAGTGTTGAGGCTCTCAAATGGTCATTTTAACTGAGCGTACCTCATACAGACATTCTTAATTCAGCATAATTTTAAATACAAAGACAAGCCTACCTATTTAACTGAACACATTTTTCTAAACTCACTTCATTCATTCATTCACCCAGCAGTCCCTTCAACACCAAAGCAGAAATTCTTAATTGGTTCCAAGGTGAATTTCTTTAAATCAAGACAATTAAGATAAATTTAAATAATATAACCAATTTAAATTTCCCAACAATATTCAAATAAACGATTAAAGTGGCTTCCCATTTTGAAATGCACACATTTCCCAAGGAAGCATACATATTAACAGTGCACACTAATTGTGCCAACAATTATATTGGTTTAGAACTAAATAGGGGACGCGGGTGGTGCTGTGGGTTAAACCACAGAGCGTAGGACTTGCCGATCAGAAGGTCGGCGGTTCAAATCCCCGCGACAGGGTGAGCTCCCGTTGCTTGGTCCCTGCTCCTGCCAACCTAGCAGTTTGAAAGCACATCAAAGTGCAAGTAGATAAATAGGTACTACTCCGGCGGGAAGGTAAACGGTGTTTCTGTGTGCTGCTCTGGTTCGCCAGAAGCGGCTTAGTCATGCTGGCCACATGACCTGGAAGCTGTATGCCAGCTCCCTCGGCCAATAAAGCGAGATGAGCGCCGCAACCCCAGACTCGGCCACGACTGGACCTAATGGTCAGGGGTCCCTTTACCTTTACCTTACAACTAAATAGAGCAACTTCCCCAACCTGGTGTCCTTCAGAAGTTTTGGAATACAGCTCAAATTATCCCTGACTGGGGCTAATGAGAGTTGAAATGGGGCAATGGGGCAGGCTCACCATCCCTGCTTTATTAATGCGTTTCACAGAGGCTTCTCGTTCTATTACTACAAAAGTTTAGTCAGCCAAGTACATTTAAGCCAAGCCTTTTCCTTTTCTTTTCTCAAAGACTTGGTCAAATAATGAGCTCTCAGCACACACTTCAGACTCTCCCCACACAGCTGCCAGCTACTTACAGAGGAAATGGGCAGTGTGAACCCCACTGCGTAGAGGACAGTGGATGTGATGGTACTGTCATGGAACGGATACTTGATGCTGTCATCATTACAGAAAAAGCCCCTCTGATACGGCTTTATTTTTGCCAAGTTTAGAACAGCAAGGGGTAAGCCAGCTGTTGGGGGAAGGGAAAAAAAGATACACAGTTAAATATTTATCTATACGTATTATCAAGCATGGACGAAACTACTAAGCAACATGCAAAACTCAAGAGTGTAGCGTATTCAGTATCATGCAGTGCACACGAACTGCCTAGACTTCAAAACCCCATTTACCTATCTGTCCCATAGATACCAGCAACCAGGCCTGCCAACTGCAGAAGTGAGAATAGCGCAGAGTTCAGACACCAGAATGATGCTTTCCACATAAGGCAAGTTATGAGGCAAATTATTTAGCTGCTATGTTTATTTGGATTGATAACGTGGGAATGGAAATAATCAAAAGGGAAAGAATTTGAAACTTGGACAGAATATAAATAAGAACTGGAATGACTGCAAGGAATGTAGGGCTTATTTTTATGAGACAATGTTTTTGAAGCCAGAAAAAAAGGGAAGAATTTTCTGAAAGCTTGATGAAGAACACTGGTTATTAATGAAGTTACAGAGTAGAAGGACAATTTGAACTAACTGTGTCTATTGAATCACTGTAGTATCCTAGCCAGTTATCACACATGATGAGCACCCTGCATCCCAAGTATAGCAAGCTGGAAGGAAGAGGGAATCCTCTCTATAGTTGCACTACACCTTAGCGGTTCTCTGACATTCAGTATATATCAAGAGAAAAGACTCTTCCCTGCTAGAGGGGGCATAGGGTTTCATGGGTTCTTCTTATTTTTATGGCTTACTCCTTGACATCAGCAACTGCTACAACTAAAAAAACCAAAACAAAACATTGTCGTATCCCAGTGAAATATTTTACAGGGAGATAGGCACTGTGGATTGTTTTCCCCCCTTCACTTTCCCATATTGAGATGGGACTCATATATACTCTCCAATTTAAATATTACATTCATCCCAACATGCGTATTTCAAGGCAAGAACAACCCTCAGCCCCAAGCACACACAGACTGTACACCTTCATGTCCACCTACATAGAGATTTTTATAATATGCTGAAATGTGGATTAGGCTGGTTAGTACCCAAACTCCTCTGTAGTTTTAAATCTGCCTACCCTCAGTCTTTTTTGAAGAGCAAAAAAGAGGACACATTTGCTGACTTTTAACTATGGACTCTCATTTTACCTACTCATGAAAAAGAGAACATGTCCCAGAAAAAGGGGACATGTGGCAACCTTAAATAAATTGTTTTAAAATTGTCTGGATGGGGATGTAGTGTGAAAAATCTAGTCTTGAGGGATCAAGTGTTGGAAGATGGTACTCAGCTCTTCTGATAGTTTGCAGCCCTATGATCGCTGATGTTTGAGTTGTAACTTTTAAGAAGAGGTAATTAGAGACCTATTTTAGGCCCCTATTTGGCCTATAGCTTTGACAATGAAAGGGTGGTCAAGGCTCCTCTCAGCACTGACAGTAGCTGTGACTCTCAAGAAGGCAGAGCTGGAGGCACAGGAATAGAAGCATGGTGTCTGTGTCGTTCTTAATATATTTGTCACACTAAGGAAGACTGCTTGGAGAAACCCAGACCTTGGTAGGCCCATTGCTCACCTCATTCCACGGCAGATTTGCCTGGTTAGTGAAGCTCAGATTGAGAAGTTTAACGCACCTCTTATCATTCATTATGCCTTTTAGAATTTCCAGGTTAAAAACATGAAAGGGGCCCCTATATTTGTTACGCTGAGGATTATTCCTCCCCCTCTCCCAGTATTTTTTTGTGCCATACCTTGTAGTATTTTAACTTCTAACATCTCAAATGTACAGCGCGCCTCAGGATGTAGAGGCACTAATCCCCATGCCCTCTTGGCTCTCATAACTGAATGTGTAAATGTCCTACATTGAGTTAGAGGATCAGCCTGTGCTGTTATGTGTTGTGTTCACGTCAGTCTCTGCTATTTATTATCCAAATGCAACTTAACATTTGATGTCTGCATTATCATCATTTGATGACTGCTTGAACCAGACTCTAATCTCAAGGTAAATTCCAAAATGAGAAAAAGAATTTACCAAAGGGCCCAAAGCAAAAAGAGATGTACAAAAAAGGTCTCCTCCAACTTTTTTTTAAAGTGAGGAATAACCCTAACCAACATTTTTTTAAAAAGTGTGAATAGTAGTGAGGTAAGTTAGGTAAAACCCTCTCTCCATAGGACATTACTTCTTCAGTCTCTTTGCTCTCCCCATCCCCCTTCCCCACAATCACAACCACACATTTACAGGATACCACAGTGAAACCATCACTTCCGCAGCAAAGCTGCTTACCATTCATTATCCAGAGACAGAATCCCAGGATTAGCACTACTGCAAATGTCATACTAACCACAGAAATAAAAACCATTATTGCTTTTTGGTTCAAGATTACGTCAAAAGCCTACATGACCCATGAAAGCCAGTGTGGTACAGTGGTTAGAGTGCTGAACTAAGACCAGGGAGACCCAAGTTCTCCACACTCAGCCATGAAGCTCACTGAGTGACCTCGGGTTAGTCACTATCTTTCATCTTTATTTACCTCACAGGGCTATTCTTAAAGGTAGAATTTGGGTGGAGAAACCACATACACTCCCTTGAAAGGAAAGGGTAAATAAATTCGCGCAGGCCTTCAGCACCTTGCAATGTAATATGTGGGGAGTATTACTCCTAAGAGTAAAACTACTGATTACCCCTGATTATAATGAAATTAGATTACCCCTGGTTATAATTATTTGGGCGGGCTACAGAATAGTAAGGAATACAGTGCGGGGCGTTGCACTAGCAAAAAGGGAATGGGGGTTATTGGGTTATTTTGGTTTTCAATTTTATTGTGCATTTGGTGTTTTATATTGTGTTGTAAACGCCCTGAGAACTGCGGGTAAAGGGCAGTATACAAATTTAATGAGTAAAAATAATAAAATAGCCTTCTGCTCATGCAACTGTACATTTTGATCGAAACACCAACCTTTTTTAAAAAATAATAATCCTAGATAACCATTTCTGCGAACAGAGTGGAGGGATAAAGGGTCTGAGAGTAAAAGAAGACAGGTCAGGGTGCCAAAGCAGTGTGGATGAAATGAACAGAGGCGAACCTGCAGCTTATCAGAAAGTTGTGGATGTGGCAAACTCAAAGCAATTCTCATAACATTAACATGGAAAGCAGCCCATGTCAAGTCTTAAGCATAATGGTATCTCATTTTATCCAGCAACTTATTTAGCAGTTTTTGAGGGGTGGAGAGAGAACCAAGTTAGTAAAAGAAATAATCTTACACAAGTGTTTGTTATTTTACCTTGCTTTAGAATATGAATCTTCACCTACACCAATTCCTGGATAGTTAAAAAAATAAAATGTTCTCTGTGCCCTTTCAAGCATTGGTTCAAAGCTACTCTAATTATAGCTGTAACTACCTAGAAGTACAGGATCTGGCAGCATGATTCACACTCTAATCCAAGCTTAGATTTAACACTATTTTTGCTGAATGACTTTTGCAGATTTACAACCTGAACCTGCTTATATTTACTCAGAAAGAGTTCCGACAGGGTTAGATGGGGCTTACTTCTCACGTGAACATTGGACTGCAGCCCCATGAATGCATACAGTGCCACTAACTTGGCTTATATGCAAATGCTCCATTTTAATTGCCTTATGGGTTAGTATAGTCAGTGTTCATACAGGGAAAAGTGAACAACCTGAATTTGCTATTTGATGGACCTGCACATAAATTGTTACAGGTTTATTCAAAACATGGCACCGTTTTTGAATATGTATACTCAGCCTCTCACTATGCCAACTGCTCCACAGATGCCCCACATTTAATTTCCACAACACCCTTACCAGTCAACTCAAAGTTCTGTTGAATGATGTCCCAACACTCCTTGCCAAACTGCCCCTGCCAGGGTTCCTAGCTTTTCGCAACCATTTTTTCCACCGTCTTCCAAGGGCAAAAAAGTACTTTCTGCTACAACAGCAAAAACTCAGTAATGAGGATGTCTGGTTTCTATTAAGCATACATGGCAAGTTTAGAAATGTTAACAGTAGTCTATAAAATTAGATAGGGAGGAGAACTTGATTCCCCCAAGGCAATTCAGAAAAGAAATAATGCCAAGGTGACAAAGGAGGGACAAGACTCTGGCTACCATTCAAGTCTGTGCAAGATAACAATTCTAACTTGGGTAGTATTAAAACATTTTTGTTTTTACCACACTCACTCATTTTATGGTTAGCAGTAAGCCTTTATCAGGAGTATTTTGCCTTGCAATGTTCCTTCTCAAGGGTAACCCCTTCTCTTGTACTTTCATTTTTAGCAGCCTTGGAAAGTTCCCCCTTCATATTTGGCTAAATTACAGAATAGAAACCAGGGTCATTGACAGTCACGGAGAAAGATTCACTCAGGAGAGAATAATTATACCAATTCTGTAAGTAGGCTCCTGAATATAAAAACATACTGACAGATATATTAACTTGCGGAATTCACTGCCGCAAGATGTGATGATGGCCACTAGCTTTAATGGCTATAAAACCATCAAAAGCAATTAACCATGACAGCTAAATGAAACCTTCAAAAAGCAAAACAGTATGCTTCTCTTAGCAATGCTACATACTGGGTCAAAGAGTGCTGGTTATCATCTTTATGTTCTGTTTGTGATCTCTATGTAATTAGCTGGCTCCCTAATGGAAACCAAATGATGACTGAAGGATATTTGATCCAGCTAGATTGTTCTTCTCAGGTGTAACAAAAGCTCTATTGAAGTCACTGGGTTTAAGTGTTTAACAGTGTGCTTGTGTCCCATTAATTTCCATGGGACTCAGACACACCTTCAATTTTAACAGACTACTGCAAATACGTCAAGGCCCATGGGAATTGTTTGTTAATTGTTTAAAAGATTTCTATACTACCCTTCAGCACAGCTTCCAGGGCAACACACAAAAAGAAAATACAAATAAAACATACACCTCAAGAGAACTATTTGATTATGTCCCCCCCCCCCCCCCCCGTAAATGGAAGGAGGAAATGTTGGGAGAAATATGAACAGCAGAGCCTCCAAGTTTCCCTATTTTCCAGGGACACCCCTGATTTAGAGAAGCTGTCCCGGTTTATGATTTGATCCCAGAATGTCCCAGTTTTCCTTAGGATGTCGCTATTTTCTTTGGAGCAATGTCGGAGGGTATGGTGCCTGAAGGCAATCCTGTATAGGGAAGTTTTTTAATGTTTTATTGTGGTTTTTATATATGTTGGAAGCTGCCCAAAGTGGCTGGGGCAATCCAGTAAGATGTGTGGGGTACAAATAGTAAAATCATCATTATGGAATGGGGTGTCCCTAATTTTCATCAGAGAAATGTTGGAGGGTATGGAATAGTGTGTCCCCTCAGGTTCTGAGGCAGTCTTTCCTGCCAATGTGGGGACTGAACCATGAAGATGAGAGTGAGCCTGGAGTGCTCAGCAGATAAGAAATGAAAACAAACAAACAGGCCTAAACCATTGTTTACCACCTGTAAGTCTGCAAGTCCGTAACTGTTGGTTGCAAAACCATAGCTGGTGTGATGCGTGAACTGAAGCACTGCATACTGCAGCCTCTCTACATTACCTACTTAGCAGGCAACTAGTATTGTCATTTGCACCTCTACTGTTCCATACCCGTTCAAAAACCTTAAAATACCAGTACACACTCCAATGATGGTGTGCACAAATGCCTTTTCAAAACACTGATACGCTCAGTTGATTTCCTTTTGCTGAACTTTCAGGGGTTTCCCAACATCTCCTTCTCTCCTTGCCAGCTTTCATGTGTTGTTTTAAAACTGCTGCTACTTTTTTCTTTTACCTTTACTGTAAGCTCCTTTGATTACATTTTAACAGAAGGGCAAGACATAAATACATACCTGCAGAAGTGCTCTAAAGTGGCATGTATGACCTTAAGTAAGGCAACTCAACAGCTCTTTACTCCATATCCCTATGCTTAATTTTTTCTTCTTAGGTTTTCTCTAAAAATCCATGATTTTAAAAATTGTATTAGATTTTTTAAGAAGTTTAAAAGATTACGGACAAAATTAATTAACTTTAAGTTATAGATTGTTGGAGTACCATAAGAGCTAGTCCAACAGACTGAATGGTTGATCTGTGCAAGATGTAAAGTGGTATCCAACACTACCATTCCACTCATGTAACAGACTTCCACTTGGACAATGGAACTTCCTCCTCTCCCCTAAAGCCCTGCACCCACCCTCAACAACTATTCCAGAGGGCTGAGGGATTCTTCAGAGCAGATTTGGAGGGGGGGGGTACAGTGAGGTGAAAAGGAAAGGGAAATCCTATGTGAACAGAGCTCCATTCAAGCAGCAGGTGCAATTTCAAGTTTGAAACCCCAGCTTGCCCACATACTCTGTGATCTTGAGCAAGACAAAACAGACTAAATCAGAGGGGGGAAACTGTAAAATAGACTTCATATAAAGTGTTGGAGCCAGAGCTGGATGAGTGAAACTCCATTTGCACAAGAGGACCTTGCTGACCTCTTCCACTACACACTGTGGGCCTCCCCAAAAAGCCACTTCAGAAGCCTGAGGGACCATCTGGAACAGGTGTTGATGGGACATGAAGAGCCGCAATGGGATGGGGAATCAGGAGAATTCAGCAGGGCTGTTTTGTGCACATGGAAGTGCCTTTCGACTATCAGAAAACATCTCTGGATGCAAGCCAATGAATTACTAGAAGGTGCGCCTTATTTGCCCCTCCTAAATTACCAAATAAAAAGCCTATCTTACATTAGGAAAATAGAACTGCTAAAGGAGCTTGGTGAGACAGGTCCTATAAATTGAACATTGCTCACTTTCAACAATATGCAACTAGAAGCAGCAGCAATTACAAACAAGTCACTGCAAGTTCTAGTGTGTCCTATATTAGCATTCATAACATTTCAGAAATATGAACTGGGAGTGGCTGTGGAGCTATTAAAAAATAAAGACCATATGAGGTAGTGGAAACAAGAGAACATTGATCAGGGAGAGAATGAATCTTGACCTCGTTTACCATTTTTAAAAAAGGAAAGATACAATATCACTTAAGTCAAGAAAGGGGAACCTAATGTGGCCCTCCAGGCCTTTCTGTCTGGCCCTTTGGACTCTCCGCAGGCCACACTCCTTAAAGGAGGTTGTGGAGCTAGGCCTCTGAGTGTTTTTGTCTGGCTGGAATTTGTCCTTGAAGTGGTATTAAATCTTCTTTGCCTGGATATAAGATAGAGAGGGGTGTGAGACAGTGCGTAGAAATCAGCCTATTGTATGAAGGTAAAATTTACATCCACTTGTCTACCCACTATGCATGTGGCCTCTGGAAGGTTGCCAGTAAGGGAATGTAGTCCTCAGACTGAAAAAGGTTTCACGCCCCTTACTTATGTGATACAGCAGGAAGTACCGTACTAATCATGGAAACCAGAATTTAAAAAACATCAACAACCCTGCATTTGCTTCAAGCAGCCTTTATGAGGAGAGGGGGCATAAATACAATATTTTAAAATACACCAAATATTGTGTAGACATTCAGTAAGGACAACTGTAGCTCTTGTCTGCGATTCACAGCTACCATTCTATGACACAGCCACTAATGCTCATGAACAATCTCAACAGTGATGGAGAAGGAGGCAATTGTGTTGATTTCTCAGGAATGGAGACACAACCTATAGGGGAGACGTCAATAATGCTCACAACCAAATTACAAGCATCAGTTCTGAGACTAGAAGTCACAAGCCTTGAGGTACAGATCTAATCCTTGTGGTCTGATTAAACCTGCCAAATAACAGGACAAGGAAGCTGCTACTTATTTTCATCAGGCTCATGATTCATCTTGTCTAAACTAAGACAAGATTCCTATTATATGGCATACTTTCTGGATTCAGGAAGGTCTTCACCTTGTCATCCCCAACTCATAGGATAAGTAAACCCTAAACAACTGCTGTCAGTCAAAGATGATTGGGTTAAAGCAGAGCTTTCCAAACTTTTCATGTTGGTGGTACAGTTTTTAGACATGCATCATTTTGTGAAACAAGTACCGTAATTCAGTTTTACTAGCAAACCAGAGGTTAAACTAACCCCTTTCTAGCCCTGGGAGGCGTGCAGGAAGTGTTCATGTGACACACCTACACACTGTATTGCAACACACAGTTTGGAAGGCTCTGGGTTAAAGGGACTATACCCTGGCTAGGTACAATTAACACCAGTTTATCTAACCACAGCATCCGCTAGCCAAAAAGCCAAGCATTTCAGTTCGGAGAATTGGACACAATTGTCCTGGCTTAGAAGCCTTTAGGGAAGGAAACACAAGCAGGGCGGGGGAACCAAAAGGAAATCCTCAGTTCTGAAAGTTAAAGTCCACAGGAAAAGGAGTGCCAACATGTTAATATCCAAAGGTGAAAAATGTGCTTCCCTTGGCAAAAATATGCCTGGCTTTTTAATTAATCGGTTTACATTAGGAAAATATTCCAGCTAAGATTGAAGTTTTTATAAGCCCTGGAAAAGCACCACACACAGCAAAAATAGCCCAACCATGCCCGATTAGCATAACAAGATGTTCTGTTAACATAACATGATGTCCCTCAACGATCTCTTGCATATGCAGCAAATACAAAAGCCAACTTCATAGCTGAAACCACCACATTGATATATGCTATATTTTTTCTGTCATGATACTGATTAACAGTTGGCATTTCAATGGTGAAATCAGCTCATATTTCCGCTTTTAACCACAGAGGAAAGTACAAAGGGTGCACAGGGAGTATTCCTGAATTTAAGAGAATTTGCATGCAGCTATGTGGCTTTCTAGCAGGAAGCTTGGTATCCTTTGCCATAGAAAAGAGCTACTGCAGAACACAGACAGAAGCCATAAATGCTATCTGGCAGGAACAGCATCAGGCTCTAGCAATAGAGCCCCCTCCAACTTTGCTCACAGATTCAAGCATTTTCTTTTGTTTTGAATAGATACAAAGAGAGCTTTGGTTTCAGAAATATTTTCCTGGTAAACAGTATTCTGTAGCTCAAATCACTAAAGGAAGCAAGAAGTTAGATTACAGCAGCAGCACAGCAGAGGCAATCAAAAACCAAACATAAGAAGGTTGTGAACAGATGTTTTTTTAAAAAAAGGTATCACAGCTAATTAATTGTTGGATTTAAATAAATTGTATATTGCAGCTTTCTTAATAAAGGGTTTTTTTAACATACTGAAGCATGCACATAGTAATGATAATATTTTTTTAAAAAAAATATTTATTACTTTTAATACTTACAAAAAAGAAAAAGAAGACAAAAGAAAAAAAGAACAAAAAAAGAAAAAAACAATACAATACAATATATAAACTATACAAAACACAACCTTAACACATTAAACGAAACACAATAAACTAATCAAAACAATACAAAAACAATTTAAAAGCATACATCATACCTTTTCCATATTCTATCTTTCATTCCCTTGTTTCATCGACCTCCTCTCACCTCCCTTTTTGTATTCCACTTCTATTAGTTGTCTCAGCAATTCCTTTCCCTCTTTCTCTATTTTTTGTCATATAAATGTCTTAACATATTTTTAATCTTATTTTCCATTAAAACTAGTATACTTATTTAAGCTTAACTCCTGAAAACATTTCCACTAAGGCCATAAAATTTCATTCCAACATTTTTCTATCACTCATTAATTTTACAATATTTCTATATATAAACTTTAAATTTTCCAATCTTCTTCCACCATCTCCTCTCCCCAGTCTCGGACTCTGCCAGTCACTTCCGTCAACTCCATACAGTCCATCAACCTGGAGATCTTATGTCCGAGGCTCTTAACTCTTTTCCACGTCCCTTCTGCAGGTCTTCTTCATATTCTTTGATGCTAAAGAGCAGATCTCGGGGAAACTCCGACCTAACGATGCTTTTATTCCTTCTCTACAGGTCAGCCAAATTTCCATAGTTAAAGCTAAGATCCATAAAGTATTTCAGGGCATGTTTCAAGATTCCTCCAAATCCAAAGGCCCCCAGAACTCCAATCTCCTCCTGACCCAAGTCCATGTCCCAAAAGTCAGTTAATCCCTGCATGGAGGGATCTTTCCAACTTTCCTTTTCCAGTCCAGGCCGGGCTCCGATCCTCAAAATCTGACTTTTTCTAGTTTCAATCATAAAAGGCCTCAACTTATAGTCCTCAATTTGCCTCTGTAAGGCTGAGGCTCCCACTTGTATTACTTTAGGTTAGACAACAACAACTTTCTCCTTCTCCTTTTCCACAATTTGTCCTGCTAAAGTAAATTCCTGTATCAAATCCTGAATAATTTCTGTATTGGTGCTCACTTTTTGTCCCAAGTTATCAATTTTAGTAGTCAAAACATCCGTCTTCTTGTGAAGTTGTTCCAACGAGTAGCTTATCTTACATAATGCCGTCACTAAGGCTTCTCCTGTCGACATTCTTAAATGGTCCAAGGTCAATCCCTGATTCTCACAGTTCTTATCATGCAGCTGGAGATTCCCCAGCTCCACTCTTGTAACAGTTTCAAAAGCTCCCACTAGAGGGAAACAGTCTCCACTTGTATTAATCCTTTCAAGCACAGTTCAAAAAGTAAAGTTAGTTTCAATTTTCAGTTACTTTTCCTCCTTTTTAAACGCAGAAGAGGACAATGGAAACTATATATTTCTCTTATTTAACTAACTGTCAACTTACGTTCTCTTCACTGTCAATGAACTCTCCCAAAACGTCAATCTACTGGCAGCCCGTTTCCAGGTTCAGAGCAGTGGTAATTTAATTTTTATCACTCTCTCCTGCAGGCTACACAATCCAAAATTTCCCCCCTCTTCTCCTGCTTCCAAGGGGGGTTTAATGATTTCAATCGATGGAAGTTTAATCCTTTACATAAGGCTTTCCAAGACCTTAGCTTGCAGCTTCTTTGCTTCAATCTATTTACAAAAGGGGAAGGCGGACTTCCTGTTTGAAACCTTCCCGTTTCGGTACCAAATTAAGACGTTTGTAAATCCAATTTTCCGTTCTACTCACGGATAATTGTTTGAAGTCAAATTGTCCACAGGAAAAAGTCAGCGCTCTCCGGCAACAGCAATGCGGCTTCACTCCGTGAAAAAAGCAATCAATTTGAAGCACCGCGCCACTCACCCCACGTCGCTCTGGATCCCCAAAACTGGGTTTCCCCGCGAGCAGGGGAGGCGCAAAGGATGCCAGCCGAATCCCACGTTCACAAGCTTCTCCCGCCTGTGATTTTAGTGGGTCTCCGCTTTCGCCGTGGCGGTCAGACCCTGATTTCCACGGAGCAAATTCCTCCCGATCGGAGGAACTCCGCCATTGCCGGAGGCGCCAACCCGGAAGTCCCACATAGTAATGATAATAAAGCCATCTTTCATATTTTCTTTCATTCTCAGATATAACAGACCAGAAACAAAATAATAATAATAATAAATAATAATCATGTGTGTTCTCAGTACCATCAATTAAAGCTATCCTTCACAAAATTTTAATTCCTAAGTGTTTAATTGTTTTATCTGTAGGTTAAAATAGCAATCCTGAATTATAGTTCAGTTTATCACATGGTACATAAACACTGTGAAATAATAATAAATATACAATCTTAGCATTGTTTCCCAACTGCACAACAGGACCTCTCCCAAAATCTTGCATTTGCATGTATAATTCATACAGGGCAGTAAAATAAAAAGTAGTTTCACAATATTTCCACTAGTAGTAGTAGTAGTAGTTGGCATCTGTCTGTCTTGAGAGACAATGGAGTACATCTCCAGGGGTGAAGTCAAACCACTGTGTTAGCTGCACTGAAGTGACATCCCCGGGGCACAAGCTTGGGTGTGTATAGAGGTCCTGGGCTACCCAGACGACAAGAACCCGCTCTTGGCCTCACTGATGTGGTCCAAAGAAAAGCAGAGCAAGAAATTTGCCAAAGTTGCCAGAAGGAGGCATACAAGGCACCATCTAACCATCTTAGGGACTCCACTCCAGATTTGTCTAGGGTTTACTCCTTAGCACTTCTTCCACCAGCAGAGGTTTCCTTCTACTAGATAAGCTACCTTCCCAAGGTTGATGAGCCCTTTCCACTAGTGCAATTTTAATTATTTCACATTCTAATTTGGTTGAATTACATGGTTCTTCGATTAAATATTTATTGGGTATCTCTGTAAGTTTCTTTGCAAGCCACTTAGATTGCTTTTATTAAGTACTACAGTATATGGAACATAAATTAATCAAATCATTGGTTTCACCAGCAGACCTATTGTGTTGGTTTATTTCTCAATGCTGTGCAACACAGGAATCCATCACTAGCACAAGGGCCTTTGAGTCAGCGGACTGACAGCATTGGATACAACCCTTGGACTGGGCCCCAGTGCAAAGAAATAAGTTACTACCTAAGTACTGTGGGAATAAAACAAGTATGGGGGACTTCTGGTCTTCCACATGTTGCTGACCTACAACTCCCAACACCCTTGGCCACTGGCTATGTTTGCTGGGACTGACAGGAGTTGTAATACAGCAACAGTGCAATGCCAAAGGTTCCCCACACCTGGAACAGAAGTCTATTCAGTCCAGTATTATCTACCAAGCTTTGCAGCAGGTCTCAAAGTTCACAGAAAGCAACTCTTCCTTACTCTTCAACCAGATACCTTTTTCTTCAAGATGATAGGTGCTGAACCTAGGACTTACATGTCAACCCTCTCTCAATGCAATAGTTCAGAGGGTAAGCCAACTTCCTCCCCTATTGCAACGTGGATCACAGGTCTGTTTGCTTAAAATTACTTTGATCTTGTGTACTTTCACCATGGCTATTTAAAGTCTTATCAACTGCGGAAAGAAAATAAATAAAAGGGCAAGATGGGAAAACAAAGCTTCATAAGGCGGCTTCAGAGAAGGCTGCCTCTAGATTATATAGAACATTTTATGGCAGAACATCCCATGGCAGAAAAACCAATGCAAAAATCAGTTACAGAATTCCAGCTACTGTGGAGTGGGGAAATATTTTTATGTTGACAAGCAAGTATGAGGCATACTTTCTCACATGAGAAAGACTTATTTTTATAATCTAGTATTTTTCTATTCCATATTAAGCCTGTAAAATCAGCCAATTATTTAAAACCTGTCTCCACCCTAAACTGGTGTGCACACACTAAATGAAAAAGAAAAAGAAACTGGTAGCTATGCCAGTCCATCAGAGAAAATCCAAAGCAAAGAGGAGTGTTTAAAGCATCACAAAAAATCACAAAATACTGAGCAACTACTGAAAAGCTGGACTTGAAAGCTTGTGCACTACTTTGTAAATTTTGATGGTACCTAATGGAAAGTATTACACTACTGTCACTTTTGCGTAAGCAGAAGTAAAAGGGAGTGAATGACCATGAACTTTGTACACAGCATCTGAGTAACAGGAAGAACATTCAAATACTTCTTCCAGTTAAGGCTTATCCTTTCAATAGGCCTATGGGAGTGGGTAACTGGGGACAGACAAACTAATAGCCATTTCATAACCACATTATTGTATAGCATAAGCCAGAGTTGGCACAATACTGAACTAGACTAGACTATCACCTCATACTACATGAAGCGCACCGTGAAACAAAAGTACTAAACATAATGCCCTTCTGGATATAATGGGAACCATCCCTTCCCTTGGCACACTGGAGTTTCCATAGCATGCAAGACTGGAAACATTTCCAGAACTTACTTTAAAACCATGTCATTTTTATATTGTGGGACATAAACCAAATTGCAATGTATGTTTTAAGTAGTAAAATATTTTAATAGAATATATATAGGTGCTCATATTTCTAAGGTAGCAAAGAGCTCCAGTAATGGGCATCCTAAAATGTGTGTGTGTGTGTGTGTGTGTGTGCGTGCGTGTGTGTGTGTGTGCGTGTTTTAACCAATGTGAAGGGCAGTTTGGGATTTTTCTTGGGTGGAAAACTAACCCTTCATCCTTTCCAGCAAAATGTGAGAATAACCATTATAAAATTTTCTTTTTCAAAAAGGCCACAACTCTGGCCAAAGCAAATGCAAGGAACTCTTGAAGGGAGAGCCATCTCCTGTAGAATAAAAATCTTTCTGTATTTTAAAGGACATGGCAATTCTCCTTGAGAAGCTTCACTTTTGAAATTATGCTGTAAGTGTGAATATACGCTAAGCAATAAGTTCCTATGCAACAATCCAAACCATCATTTCATGGAGTATGGAAAATTCCCTAAAAAACATTTGACTATGCCAGTTAAAGTACTCTTTAATTTTTGCAGCAAGTGTGGAAGATGGAGACTTCGTCCAGGTTTTCTCTTACTTTTCAAAAAGCCTATTCACAGGCCCACTCAGTGCACTGGATCTGGGCATGCTGGGGATGCTCTTTCTCTCCCCCACCCCACACACCTGCTAACTGCAGAGTGGCTCCAAAGGTTTGATTATATATGCTTTTCATGTATATGCATAACCCTTGGAACTGGGCTTGATGCATAGATGAGGGATTACTATCAGTCTTTGCTGTCAGTGTATCTAACTGATCTAATGTAGCAGCAAATACTAGTATTACAGAATCATAAGGACTCTGCTCATGACAGCACAACTTTATTTTATGAGAGTTAACTGCAGCCATTTGGCAACACATGTAGCTAAACTACTACAGGCCTGCTCATGCAGAAAATCCTATCACTTATAAGGTCAATTAAAGAGTCAAGGGGCATTTTGGAGTTTTATTTTTTTCAGTGATACCACCTCATTCAATCATTCCCAAGAAGAGATGCACCCACTAAATACAAAGATGACAAAAGCTGTTGCCTCCAAGGTAAAGTCAGGAGATTCCCAGATGGTCCAAGGATGGACTATCAGCATTACAAGAAAACATAACAGAAGCAACCAGTTTGTGAGGTCTTATTAAAAACATGTGAATACAAAGCATGGCATTAGGCTTATCAGAAAACTATTTAAATCACAGTTCTCCCTAAACCACTGAAATTTGGAATAGGCACAAGCTACTTCTGATTTTATTCATATTTTAAGAGCATATACTAAGAAGACTATGCAAAGCAGACAAAATTGTTCCATACAGTGTTTCTTATTTACCGTCTCCAAATTCACAGACCCAAACATACCACTTAACTGTCAAATGCCAGTTTGATTGCACTAAACTAAATCAACCAACATAAAGTGTTCTTTCACACAATTCATCAGTTTGTCACATCACTTGATGGTCATTGTTTAAATTGGTTTAAAACGCCCATTTGGTTTTACTTGTAAACATACAACATTAGTTACTGGGTTTTAAATGTTCACTAAATATTCAAAGTTTATTCCACCAATATGTTCTGGCTTCAAGAGTCATCCAGATTTGTTCCATATGGGAAAAACTGGGGGAAGGGGGAAATATCATTGTTTTTGTTGCTATTTATTTATTGTTTTACACTTTTTAACAAACGCGCAAATACAAAGAAAGTTTCATATGGTTGAAGTAATTGCTGTCAAGAGAAAAATGCCAGACTGCATGATAACAGATTTGGGTATTTAAAACTATGCAAGAAGCAAAGCAATTTCTATACTTCCCAATTGAAAATATGTTCCTTAGTCAACCAATTGTAAAAGTGCTTCTCATCAACTCTGAGAACATGTTTCGGCTGCCCTTACCTCCAGAGCTCTTCTCCAAGCCATATTTATGGGCTGTTTCTCCATAAAAGGGGCAGATTTGTCTATAGAACAACTGGACTGTCTAGCACAGCAATCTGACTATCTACACAAAAAGCCAGAACAGAAGCCCCAGTTGTTAAGTCCTTAACAATTTAATGCATGAGTAACAGATGGGAATAAAAGCTACAAACCCCTCAAGTATAGCTTGGTCAAAATGTACGACTTCCTATTAGATAGAAAACTGTTATAATTAATAGGTGATTGTAAGTTAGGCTTTAATGACTTCAGGCTAAACTGTCTTACTGCCCTGCTTTCAAAAGAAAACAACTAGTGTGATGCCTAAAACAAACTCTGGCTTAGTAAAACCATAGTTTGGTGTTTTTTTTCACTTCCTCTGCAGCAAGTAGAGAATGATGATGAAGGTTAACTGCCTCTGGGCCTGGGTATGGTAGACTGACATTATGTTACACAATGATAGCACTCCCCAGTGCTGTTCTTGGCAGCAAGAGTATCACAGGCATGACCAACCACTGAGAAACTATGCCAGACCAAGGGGGGGGGGAGGGGAGATGTTTGCAATTTAAGCCTTTCTGCTTTGTTCCACAATAAAATGTGATCTTTTAATACCTTGGGGAACTTAGGGAATATTTACAACAATATTTTGAAAGTAAGCCTTTCCAATTTAAGATCAGCCCCATATTAAAAAACTGTACAGCAATCATCAACACATTTACCAAGAAGCTTTCCCATTGATTTCAGTCCATTGAAAGCATGTTTATGATATCTTCTGTATCAAGAATGCATCCTACAAACAATGGCTGCCTAAAGCATTAGACAGCAGAAGAATGACAAGGCACATGGGCAACAGCACAATTAGTTTGCCGCCTTTATTAGGCATGCACCTTCCTTATGTCTTAAGTGCTGTCGTTTCCCCCAGCATTTAAATGTAACATTTCTGTGTGTTATGCATCTGTTAGAAGAAACCCTGTCAGAAGATAAATGGCAACCTTTTATACGGCCCATTTATGCTCTGCTTTCTGATCCAAAAGAGAGAACTTAGAAGCCTTAGGAACTGCTGGCACTGCCATTAGCTTCTACACCTAGAAATCTAGAGTTCTACCACTAGACATCTAGAGTTCTGTCATCTGGTGTACCTATAAAGGCTCAGAGAGAAAAGAAAGCAACATTTTCTGCCTCAGAAGTCTATTATCCCTGTGATGGTATGATAAGTGGTATTACAGAGAATCTTGGAACTCACAGTGAACAAGGAGAGTGGTAATACTCAAGCAATGCAGACTGGTCTACAGGCCCACAGAGAACTGGTCATGGTAAAAAGGTAAAGGACCCCTGGACAGTTAAGTCCAGTCAAAAGCAGCTATGGGGTGTGGCACTCATCTCGTTTCAGGTCAAAGGAGTGGACATTTATCTGCAGACAGCTTTCCGGGTCATGTGGCCATCATGACTAAACCACTTCTGGCACAGTGGGACACCGTGATGAGTGCCAGAGTGCACAGAAACACCATTTACCTTCCCACCGCAACAGTACCTATTTATCTAAATGCACTGGTATGCTTTCGGACTGCTACATTGGCAGGTGCACAGAGAACTGGAGCAATCTCAGATCTGTATTGAAGCTGTGACCTTCTAACTACAAAGATAAGAAGTCAAATGACTGGAGGATCAAACTAACTAAAAGTAATGTTTATGTCAGAGACAAACTACACATTGCTCTTGTTTACATGAAGGAAGGAAATCACTTTTTGTTGCAGTGCTAGGGAGTGGAAATGCAGCAGAAAGTGGGGGCACCTAAATTTTGCTACCTCCTGTTTTCTTGCCACAGTTTTAAATGGGAAGGGGCATACACATTTAACACACTATAGGAGAAGTTACGGGGGGGGGGCAGAATAAGGAATGAGGGAAACAACTAGCTGGAAAAGGATTAAATGCACCTCCACACTGCTTCTCCTTTACTGTACCCCCTGAAAGGGTAATCAGGCAGCCGTAACACACATTTGATTGCAACCTGTTTTTTGGGCCCCATCAGCAGTATTCCACAATACAACACTAGACATGTCTACTCAGAAGTCCCATTGATCTCAGTATGGCTTACTTCCAGGTGAATGGGTATAGGACCGCAGCCTTAGTCACCCTGCAGCAGCATTTTTACAGAAAGTAGGCAAGCAAACCTGAAGTGCAGTGGAACTTAAATTACTCACAGCTTTGGAAGCAAACATCATAATTAAAGCCAAATGTAAATTAAACACCAGAATTGTTTCATCAGCTGCATTAGGAAAGCAGTAATTTAGAGTCATTGACAGGAAATAGGAAAAATGTATTTCCTCATTGCACCTAGAGCCAAGTGTTTCTATAGGGTAGAACTATAGCCCCAATTGCTAAATATAGTGTGAGTCTTTGTGTTTTCTAGAAAATGGCACATAGGATTATTCTACTTCAAAATCCTAGATTCATAACTTCCGTACTGAACAACATATGTAACATGGGACTTCAGCTACAAATAAATATGGTCTTTCAGCAATAAATTAAGAGCTTATAATTCTTAGCATTTTGAATGTTCAAGACACTTCACACTGTTGTTGGCACCTGTCTGTCTTGAGAGACAATGGAGTGCATCGCCTCTGTGAAGCAGAGGCCTGGGCTGTGTGTACGGAAGCCCTAGGTTACCCAGACACCAAGATGCACCCCTCTCTCAGCCTTGTTGATGTGGTCCAAAACAAAGCAAAACAATACATTTGGCACCAGCTTGGCTACAGGACTTGTCGGAAGGAGGCGTATAAGACATCCATCCGCCTTAAAAACTCCACTCCGGATTTGTGTAGTTTACTCTTAGCCTTTTCTTCTCCCAAAGATGTCCCACAAGGCAGCAGATAACACACTTTGCATGCACTTTGAATAATCCAAAGGGCCAGACTTCAAGGTAGAGATACTGAAGCTGATCAAACAGTTTTCCTAACACATGGCCCTAATGGGTGATATCCACACAAATGTTATTAGCCACTTCCACATGTTCCAATTAAGAACATACTATTTAAAAACACAGAATAAGCAGCATCGATTTTTTATTACTCAGACCAGGGGTAATCAAAAGGCAGTTCAGCATGCACTGGTAGATCTAAGGGTTTCTGAGTCCCAGTATTTATTTATTTTTTTTAAAAAAAACCACCCACAACAACTAAAAGGCTTTCCCCCATAAATATATGTCCACACACACAACACAACACAACACAACACAACACAACACAACCCATTACCTAGCGCTTGGCTGTGGTTGGTGGATCTTGAAAGTTCTGGTAAAAACAGACACACAGACAAGAAAAACCACAGACAGCACATCCTGCAAACCTGAAATCTGCCAGTCCCTGACCCAGGGAATAAGCTCAAACAACTAGGGCATATTTGGGGGAAAATTTCCAGAAAGGAAAATACATTGCGATTGGGTGTTGGATGACAGAATATGAACATGAAGCACAACCCAGCAGAATATTTTTTGGCCAAAGGTCTCCTTTAACTGAGAACTACACAAAATAAAAGCAATCCTACCATAATCAGTCTTTAATTGGAGTAATTCCTGGTGGAGCCTGCTCTACATTACTTCTACTAACCAAAGGTAAGAATACACTTAGAATCTGAAATTGCAATACAAAATATCCACAATGTTTAAAGACTGAGGCTAACACAAAAGTGAACTCCAAACCTGTAGAGCGCAAAAATCCCTAAGTGATTTAACCAATCCTGTCTTTAAAAATCTTTCCTTTTGGACTGCTGTGCAAAGCACTCCAACAGAAACCAACCACAGATCTCCCACTGGTTTCACCCTATCAGATTCCTGCTGGCAGCAGCCAAAATATAGAGAGCCTGGCAGACAAGCAACAAGAATTTCATGCAAACATCAGATCAACCTACAAGCTACTACATGAAAGCCATGCCACAGGGCGACTGGCAAGTATGAGGACCAGGATGCAGGATGAGGTAGGTTTGGTCTGATTCAACGAACACGTCTTATGTTATTATGCTCTTTGTCTCTTACTACTCTCTTGAATTAACATCATAACCACTCTTGTAAAAACAAAAACAAAAAACCATTCAGTATTCTCGAGTACACAGAAATAGGTATCCTGCTATTTCATGTCTCTGAAATTAAGTAATGTAAGAAGCAGGTCAGGTATTAGACCCAAAGCTAGGCTATTTATATCCTGCCCTTAATCTGAATATCTCAGGGCAGGGTAACACCAAATTCAGCCAAATAACCCTATCAGCATCAATAAAATCACAAAAGAAGGTAAAAATTCAATTTTTAAAGATCAGAAATCCAAATATATCAGGTTTTAAGCTCAGACTGAAATAACAGCAGTGAATGTTCTAGCAAGATTTCATAAAGCAGAGTTCCAAGGCAGGGGAACCACCTCAAGTCAGCTCCAGTTATAAAGCTCCCACAAGCAGGACGATAAGGAGAGCAACCCTGGTAAATTAGGACTATATAGGGAGAAGTTCTTTTTCAAGTATTTAGATACCAAACCATTCAGGGCTTTATGAGTCATCTGTAACACCTTAAAATTGAGACTGGGAATGTATTGGCAGCCTGTGCAAATCTTTTAAAAACAGATGTGGGAACTCTACTCAGAACCAAGCCACTTCATTTTGCACTACTTGGAGTTTCCAGGTCATCTTCAAGAACAGCCCCAAGTAGACAGCATTACAGTAATCCAAATGAGACATTATTAACAGCATGGATTACTGTGGCCAGAGTATCCCTATGCAGAAACAGCCATAGCTGGGGGAAAGCATTCCATGCTGCTGCTGCAATGTAGTGTCACATGGTAGAATCCAACAGTGCGCGAGCACACACACTCCCAACCTACACACTTGTTTTTTCAAGCAGAGAGCAGCACTGTCAAGAACAGGTCATTCACATAATTAGTTTGGAACCACCAAACTAAAGCATCTGTATTATCAGGATTCCGTTTTAATTTATACACCCTCAACCAACCTATTACAGTGATCAGAGACTACTAGTCCAGCACCTGCATGACCTCACCTGATTCCGATGACAAGAAGAAATACAGCTGGGTGTCACCTGTATAGTGATGCCACCCAATAGGAGCTACCATTTCACTTCATAAGACATGAGAGATAATCTACAGCACTGTAACCACCTTTGATGCTTGAAACAGAATTATGCAAGATACAACTGACATCACCACTTGAGATATAATTATCAAATCACCCACCGTAACCTCAAGAATACATGGGTAAATTATTAATTTTGTTGCAATATAATCCCTTGGAATCTCAGGTTTGCAGCTTGCAAAGAACTACTGTATTACATTCTGCCCACTCTTTGCTGCTGGGGCTTCTCTTTGGCTATATTTGGGGAAATGCAATCTTCGTTATCACAAACCCTGGTTCATGTTTTCCATGTTTTCCAGTTCTGGTTTGCTAGCTCATCAGAAGCCATTGCTTATGCCCTGCCAACAATTGTTCAACTTGCTTAAACATGGCTTGACATATCTGAATTGAGCTTCTGGAAGTATCAACTATTTCATCCAAATGTTGAACGCCACTGAACCTGAAGAAAACCACACATGAACTCTCCCTTTTTCAGTTAAATGGTCATCCATGAATTATACACTGTATTCAAGTAAGGAGCATGTACTAAAAAAAATAAAAAAAAATAAAAATGCTGCATGCATCCTTTTTTTATTCAGATGCATTAGCTGGCAGATATAAAACCAGTTCCAGAAACTTTTCTCCATTGAGAGAAATGTATATCATTATTACTATAAAGCATTTGTATAGCACTTAATTCAAGAAGCTTCACATATACATGAACTTGAAAGTATTACAGTAACTCTGTAAGGTAGGTCAATACAAAAAAGATGGAGATATGAGATTGAATTTTTATTTAGAAGATTTATAAACCACTCCCTAAGCGGTGTACAAACTAGCCTTAAACCAGCTACTGGGTTCATGGTAAAAACCAAGGCCTTTCAAATGCATAACCACTAGCAATATAATTTATTAGCAAAAGAAATAAACCTGCATGGATTTTATAACAGCATGCCACAAACAGGATACTAGTTTCCTGTTCACTCCTCTTTGCAGGTTTTTTGTTTACAGTATTCAGAGGTGCAGATTTTTCTCATATATTCTCCCATGCAGAAAAATGGTCACACTGAAATTGGCCTGTTGCCTCTTTGCTGCCTGCTGTCAGAATTGGAAAGGATTTCAAATAGATAACGTAAGACATAGCTCAAGATCTTATGTTAACTTTGACAGAAGACAATTGCACAGAAATTACCTCATTCTTTCAATTAAAATGCCAGAATAGACACAGCAAGATGTTCCCTCACTCTCTCTTCTTGCATTGTGACAAATTTTCAACTACTGTAGTTTAATGTGTATGTTTAGAATTGGTCAAACTGCCAGTATTCATCAACTATAGATATCAGTCATCATTCCTAGTAATTAAATGATGAGTGTCTAGCAAACTAAGAGTACCACTCGCCAAGGTAAAGTCTCTAAACATTTCGCTATAAAGGCAATTGATCATTTAGTACCAAAATTACATTTAAGTCACAATCTTTATCATAACAAGGCTGTCTAAGGCCACACAACATAAAACTGCCTAATACAAAATGATAAGAAATCTTACCATTCTTGAGAAAAGAAAACCTGCACACTACTCACTTTTTTCCAGTTAGCTCTCTAATGGATATTCATTTCTTCATTTGATCAGAAAAAGGGAAAATAATATTCAGAAAATAAAGCCTAGAACTGAGTGTTCACATCTTGTGACCGAAATGGGAAGACCTATTTCTTCACAGCTTGTAAGGATGACAAACAGCAGCTATAGACAAAGAATGCTGGACGCTGTTATCAAGGAAATCTGCATTTTTTGACAACAACCTGGACAACTGTTCACGGCTATTCCTTTTTTTAAAAAATACAAGCCTGTCCAGATAGGAGGGAAATGATATCATCAGTTTTCCAGTAAACTTCAGCTTCATGACAACAAACCCTACCAGCGCTGTGCTACCTACTATCAGTGTACAGAGGCAGGTTTCTTAATTTTCAGTGTACACCAGTGATTCAAAGCAATTCTTACATCAGTCCACTCTACACAATCCTGCTATGGACAGAAGAAGCTGCAGTGACCAAGTTTCCTCAGGTGAGACAATTGAGGGTTGGGGTTGACCTGCGAATTTAGGTGAGTTTAGGGATGGAAGAAGCACAGAGAAAAGAGCAGCGACAATAAAATGTGATGGCAAGCGGGGAAGATGGCAGAGCACATGGGGGAAGCAAGTACGGTGTTTGCAGCCCCACCACCCTCTTTTTCCAACCCTTCCTCACAGCCTTGGCGGCGGGAGGTGGGAAAAGCGAAGTTTAGCCCCTTGACATGCAATGGAAGCCAAGCAGACCCGGACACACGTATCGCATATGTATGTATGTACACACGCACCCATATTTCAAGCGCGTATTAAACGCGAGTTTTTTTCCTACCGCATGTGAAACTCCACACACCGGATATCAATATAGGTACGGGATATATATATGTACATATGCGAATGCTGCTCTCAGGCGTAGTTCGCGAAGCAGCTCGCAAAAAAGCAGCGCCCGCCCCGCGAAACAAGGGTGTTGTGTGAAGCGGGGGGGACGGGAGAGGGAAAAGAAGCGCGTAGCGAAGGAGCATCCCCGGCGTCAAGCCTCCCTTTCCCCGCAGCCGCCTCCCTCCTCCCCTTCCCCTCAGGGCGGCCGGCCGGCCGAGACGTACCCAGTATCAGGCACACCAAATCCAGCGCCACATAAGGGAGCCTCGTCTTGTCAAACATCGCGGCGGCGCCCGGGACTCCGTCTGGACCGCGCCGGGCTCACGAACAGCGGCAGGGGCGCGGAGGCTGGGAGCTCAGCCGCATCCAGCCACAGGGCCAGCTGAGGCGACGAGGGAGGAAGCGAGGAGGGGGGTGGCGGGTGTCGCGGAGCACGCTCCCTCTCTCGCCCCAACGGCACCACAAAGCGCCTCCTGAGGCGCCGCCACTATTATGCGGCCCTCGCGGAGGACGGGCTGGTGCTTTAAGGGAGGGGAGGGGAGCGACCAAGGGAGGGGAGGCGGGGTTCGCGCAGGCTCCGCCCACACCGCCGGCGGGCTCCGGCTCGCGACGCCGCTGCCGAGCGATTCTCTCCCACCCCCGTCGTGCCCATCATCCTACCAATCTTTGCCCCGCCCAGTCGTTCTTGCTTTTCTTTTTCGTTGATTTCCGACGCGGCCAATCAGAGCTCTCTTTCCGACGTTTCAGGTACGTTTCTCCAGGCCGCGCCGCCCACCAGGAGGCTGGCAATCGCCCTTCATTTCCCGCCTCCTACGCTCCTGGTGGGTGCGCGCGCGCGCGCGCGCACTTTTTCTCCTCACAGTTTGCCGGAAGCGGTCACGGGCATTTAAAGGAGGAGATGTGATTTTTGTTCTCTCACTCCCCCCGCCTCGCCCTGTCTGTCAGTTCTTAAAAATACAAATGAAAGAAGTATTTTTTAAAAAAATACTAATAAAATTCAGGGGGGTAGTTTAAGTTTAATAAAAGTATGCAAGGGGGAGATTGGACACGTGTTTTCCATTACATCTGTCTATATAGCTACACTTGCATTAAATAAAACCCAACACGTACTGGGGAGTCCCAGCTGCAATGGATTGCGATGAGTCTTGGTCAGAAACGTTGACTCTGAATCACTGTACTGTAAAGCCCTGACATATTGGGACAGCAGAAGAGTCCGAAATGAGTATGCAACTCTGAATATTTTTTTATATAACAAGAGGAATTATATTTCAAATGTACTTTCAAATTCCAGGAAGTGTTGGCTCTCTGATTTTATTGTCTAAAACCTTATTGGAAAAGTGTGTTGGATGTGGAAATAAGTTGATTACCCTTATTAAAATGTTTTGCAATCCATGCCTTGTCATCTTAATTATCTGTTTTGAATGCAAGAGATTGTAGTATGCAAATCAGTTATAAAACCAAGACATCAGTGATTCACTCACTGATAATAACAGACCTAACACTGTACAATCTGGAAATACTGCATTTTAGCTGAAAGGAAGGCTGTTCCATACACACCAATTCAATGACCATATCGGGGGAACTATGTTTTTCCCTAAGGAAGGGTGTTGTTGCTGTGGCTGTTGTCAACATAAAAAAATGATATTTTGCCACAGAAATTTTACCCCCTTGCCCAGCTGAAACTTCCACTGCAATTGTTATATAGAATATGGTTATGTAACATATAGAATTGACTGCATAACATCTGAATATGTATTTGTACTGGAAGACAACACTGTATTTGGTAACTGGTTTTAAAATTTTCAATAAAATTCTTAATAATAATAATCTCCTCAATTTTTTCCATTATTCTATATTTCTGAGTATGTATTTATTACAGGCATTTCAAAACTACCACTTAGTCCTTTGATGCTAAAACACGAGTCAGCAAACTTTTTCAGCAGGGGGCCGGTCCACTGTCCCTCAGACCTTGTGGGGGGGCTGGATTATATTTGGCAGGGCAGTGATGAACAAATTCCTATGCACACTATGCTCACCAGACAGGCCCCGCATTTTAAAAGGACACATTCCATGCAAGAGCACCAGGCAGGCCAGACAGTATTGTAGATGATAAAAATTAAAAAAAAAAAAAAAAATTCTTGCCTGCACTGATGATAGTCATTGTTTGGATGGGGGGGGGTGTCCTTGCCTGGGTTTGGTGCTGTGTTGTGGCCTGCTGGGCCTCCTGCTTGCAGCACCTCTTCCACACTTCGGGGGTGGGATGGGGGCCCTCCCGCCAGCAGTGGAGGCCAGATCGCCGCCACACAGCCTGTTCTCCCCACCCTCTCTCTTTTCCCTCCCCCCATAAATTTCTCGCCTCCTCCCTCACCCTGGATGGTGCCTCTTTTCCCACCAGGGGCAACTCTGCCTCCTTTTCCTCCTCCTGCACCTCCTGAAGGAGGACTTTGCGCGAAAACGCGCATCAGCTTCGCTCTTTTTTGTCTTTTTTTCCAAGGAGCTCAGACAGCTGCCGGACCGAGTTAACGACCCTTGCGGGCCTGATCCAGCCCACGGGCTGTACTTTGCTGACCCCTGTGCTACAACAAAACTAATCAATGCAACATTCCCAGCATTCAAGCATCATGTCCAAACTATTTCACCTTACAACCTCACCGACACTTACAAGAAATAGTTGAGCAATAGATTGTCAACCTACAAGGCAACAGAGCAATGTCAAACAGGATTTAGCAGACTGACAACTTCTTGAATTATAAACATTAAAGATTCCTTGTATTGTTTCCTGATCCTTCGAGTTCAGGTTCAGGACATTTTCCATAGTGTGTCATTAAGAACGCTTTTTAGTCTGGAATATGCTACTTGTTAATATTGTTAGCAAGGCATAGAAAGCAAAAAAATTTACAATATTACATGACTGAAATTGCATTCTAGCAATAACCAACATTTTGCAGCTGAATTATATGTGGGGGGAATCTGGTTTAAGTGAAAATGGCCTCATGCGCTGTGAAAATGGAGCTCAGTTGACAAGGTGGTAAACTAGGATGACACAATAGAGACATGGGTTAACAGTAAAAAGAATTTAACAACAACTACAGGTCTCCATGCAAACAAACAAACAAACAAACAAACAAACAAACAAATGCAAATAAAATTACAGAAATGATTGTTCAAGCACTTTCTACAAAGCCGAGTTTCTCTTCTGCCTTTCCTTATATGTGATATCTAAATGACTAGTCACTAGTGGACCGTAGAACAAAATGTTGCAATGCGGAGTGTTCCTGCTCCTGCATCCAACTAAACCCGTCATTCCATTACCATCCCCTCCACTTCTCCATTTTAATAAACCTGCTGATACTTCCACTCTTGTGCAAGGATGTTTTAGCTATACAGGCACTCAGATAATGAATGAGTCAGTATCATGGCATACAATCTAGTGGACATTACAAGAATCACTTTGGATTGTAAAAAATAATAATTAAGAAGTTTATGCAATGTGCATACTATTACGACAATAAGATTGCTGGAGTTAAACTATTAAGTGCTTGCAATCTTTATTTCGATTCATGAGTTCTGGGTAACTACACTTAGTTCCAGGTAGATTAGTCTAATCACACTTTAGTTATTTCTGACATTTATATCTCACCCTTCAAGGGCCACTTGACATTCCCAAGACTACTTACAAAAGAGTAAATAATACAAATTACAAAACATTCATTCATTTATTCATTCATTCATTTATTTATTTATTTATTTATTTATTTATAGAATATAGGACAGTCTAACACTCTACTCAATTACAAGTTATCACAGATTCAAATACTTAAAAGCTTTTAAAATTACACTGCTCATAAGGCAAAACAAGAAATCACTTTGAGAGGGGCTTCTAAACCTAAAAGATAGGTCTAAACTCTAGGCACAGATCCTTGAGTGGTAAGAGCAGCGAGGGGGAAGCAAAAATGTGTTCTGAAATGATGATGTGTTCTGAAATGATGATGCGTTTTTTAAAATGGCTCCAGTAAGAAGGCTTATGATCCTTCTTGCAGTGATGTCAGAGGCACTGCCTGATAAGAGGCTAGGACACAAGTGCTATTCCACTGCTTCAATACTCACAATTTTGTTGTGTTTACCATAGCAAGAATCCGTAGGTGAGATTCAATGTTGCAGTATTGCATCTGCTCCACCAGCGCAAGTATTTCCACAATCTCGCTTTTCCTCCCCCCGACACTGCTATGGGGATTCTCCCAACCCCACAGAGATGATTGGGGGGGGTGTACCTGGGAGAAGGAGAGCAAGAAAGCGCCAGTTGCTCTAGTAGAACTTCTTGCACAGGCTCCCACTAGCAAAACTGTATAGTTGAATATGGTCCATTGTTTCTCGCAAATTTTGGTGCTGGGAAACTGCCATTCTCCTGGAGTGGAAGTATTTATGGAGAGGATGACATCTGGATTACACTCACTGAATTAGCATATGTATATCTACAAAACAAAAGCAACCCAGCATCTGTAAGATCCTAGAGAACTGCAACAAGCACGGATGCAGCATATACTATTCTTTGATAAATATAGCCTTAAAATTTATGAGAAGCATCTCTGTAGGGCAGGATTTTCAGAGCTTCTAATAATACTATTCATCTGTGCTCACAGAAGTCAGCAATGCTTTGTGTTGAGCCATAAACATATGAATATTTTTTTTCCATTGCCAGCTGTACCAAGGGAACTCATTAGTTCACAACCGTTTTCATTTTAAAACACTAATAAAAGTCCATTGGACCAAACTCAAACTTCTAATATGTGGACATACAACTCCCAGCACTCGCTGAATTTTGTTACAATATCAAAATAATAATTGACGTCACGGGATGCAGTGGGGGAGGAAACCCACAAGATTAAGTTAAAAACAGACTTCACAATGTGATTCTCACAGTCCTCTGTTGGATCAGCCACTGTGGTTTGTTCGGAAACTGCTTTAAGGGTCACATGCCAAAGCATTTACATAAAAAAAAAGCGCAAATCCACTTTCAGCCAAATGTAGTTATTGTGGGAACCAGCCTACACAATCACACTGAGGATGTGAATCACCGAGCATATGAAGCTCCTCTTGGGATCAGGAACTTCCCCCACTGGGACTTAGATAGAAGTTGGAGGGTGCCTTGTGGGTCACCTAACCCAACCTCCCACTTATATCCAAAGTGAGAGCACTCCAAAACAGGTAGCAGGCTGTGGAGTGGGGCAGAGATGTCTTAATGACACCAAAGTGACTGCAGCTTACATAGGTGGGGCAGGACATCAGAGCTGAGTGGGTGTGTTGGCTGAGACAATCTGATACTCCCTTCGGTGCACCCATTCATCAGCCTTGTTCTACCCTGCCACATCGCCATCCAGACAAATTGCAGCATTGCCAGTGTGAGGAGGGCAGCTTTGCCCCATCGCAAGGGTGCTACTGTCCCCATCAGATGGCCATCCAGCCTCTTCCTGAAGACCTCAAGTGCAGGAGGGCCCACCACTCCTCTAGGCAGTGTTCTTTTTCTTTTATCTTGGGACTCCAGATGTTGTACTAGAACTCCTATACTTCCTAGTCAGTTTAGCCAATGATCAAAGATGATGAGAGTTGTTGTTAAACCACCTCTTCATTATTATTATTATTATTATTATTATTATTATTATTATGAGTTTTATACATTTCAATAATGTTACAATCAATTTAACATTTCAAAACTTGACTTCCTTCCCCCTCTTTCCTCAGTTCCTTAAATTTATTTTTTAATATTTTCTGCATATCCAAATTAACTTAATTTGCTCATTTATTCATCTACTTTAAATATATACTCTTATAAAACTGCAGGTTGTTACAATAATACTGCTAATATTCTTATCTGTTTACAGTGTATTTGTAAATATTCAATAAACCATGTTGTAGTTTGTTAAGGGTTGCTGAGAACTGTACTACAATGAACCAGAATTCTCGGGATGTGGGTGTGGAATGTGCTGTCATTGATAAAAACACTGAAGACTATTGTGTTTCCTCCATGTTGATGAACCACCATTAATAAGCACTCTTAAAAAGAGAGAGAGATAAGATTCATGTCAAGATTTCTTCTTAACAAATCCATGCTGACTCCTGCTAATCACTCCACTAATAAGATGCTTACAAATTGACTCCTTTGTCATCTGTTCCTAATATCTTCCTTGTTTTCAGAGACAAACTGGTCTCAAGTTCCCTGGGATCACCTTTTTCTGAAGATTGAGACATCTGTCTGTCTCCAGCTCTGTAACACCTTCTGATAGCAAGATATTTTTTTTGTTCCCTAGGAAGTAATTCAGCAGACCTGAACTCAGTTAATGTAGCTAGTCATTTCCTGATGGATTCCTTATTAATCTTGAGCTGCAATCTTTACTTCCTTGCCAGTTGCACTACATATGCAATGTCGCATAAGGTGGCACAGAAATATTACATTTGCCTTGCAATGACTTGATCTCTTTTGTGCATCCTTTGGCAATAAGGATGAATGCTTAAGCCATTTTTGTAAATCAGTTTTGTAAATTGCCTTTTGAATTGGTCCTGAAAGCTCAGCTGCCCATAGTCTGCACTGCAGTACTTGTCTTTATATTACATTCAGCATAACTGAAACAAACCTGATGAGCTGAGAAGTGGGGGGGAATCCTGGCTGTATTGCTGTACTGGATTTTCTTGCTAACTGGGAGCAGAACTATACTGAAGATGTTAGCATACCTTATGGTATCGTGAAAGCATGTGAAGTTCAAAACCTAAACAAAAGAAGCAAAGGACAGTACTGTACTTTACTTCTTACAGAACATAAAAATATAAGAAGAATCCTCATGGATCAGGCAAAAGGCCCATCTAGTCCAGACATCCTGTTCTCACCCAGGAGAAGCCTGCAAGTAGGATCTGAGCACAACTGAGGCATCTAATCATAAGCCTGCATTTTTATCAAAGCTTATATTTTTGATTAAGGCCTGTATATTAAGATGAGCTTAAAGATTTTCAAATGTTTCATGCCAGGCAGAAGACCAGCTGCCTAAGAACCTTGGCAATGTTTATTCTCCTGGACAAGGGGCCCCCCTGATTTATAGCAGAAAACAATTCTCAAAGTCGTAAAAAGGGAATTACAGGCTGAGAGCGAGGACACTTCCGGGTTAGCGCGATCGGCTAATGGCGGATTCCCTCCGAGCTCCGGAGGGAATCGGCTCTGCTGCAGACGGGTCTCACAGCGACGGCGACGCGGGGACCCTTAGAAACCGCAGGCGCGGAAGCCTGCGGACTTGGTGACTCGGTGGGCACCTCAAGCGCCCCCCCGACCCACAAAGAGCCTTTTTAAAGGCTACGGAGAGGGTACGGAGAGTGGCGTGGTGCTGTGAGTAGACCGCTACTGCAGTGGAGCGAAGCCGCGAGCCATGGCCGGAGAGCGCTGACTTTTTCCCCTGAAATTTGGACTTGAAACAACCCGTGAGTAGAATGGAATTTGGACTTTAAAATTTTTACCTTTGAATTTGGTACGACCGGGGGATGTGCTAAAGGGAAGTCCGCACCCCCTCTACCTACAAAAGATTTAAAGCAAGGATCGGAGAACTAAGGTGGAGAGATCTTTTTTTTTCGGTACGAGTTAAAAGACATTAATTCCATGAATTTGACAGAAGAAGATTTGTGCTGGAGGGTAAGAGTCGAATTTTAGAAGCTTCTGTCTAACCCCCCCCCCCGACCCGGGAATGTCCCTGTGTGTGAGCTGGAGGAAAAGGAACAAGGAGTTTGACAGCTGTCAAAGGAGCTGTCAAACGGGCAGTTAAAGTTAAAAACTTTATTGTTTAACATCTCTCTGGACTAAACTTGCTATATTTGAATTAAAGTGCTTGGGAACAAAGTAGTTACAAATAACAAAGCAACAGACTGTTGGGAAAGGACTATTAAGTAACTAGAATCCCTCTAGGGGAAACTTTGAAACATTACAATGGCTACAGATGGAAAATTACAGGCAGAGATGGAAAGAATGTTTTTTCTCGTGGGAATACTGCAAGAGCAAAGCATGGCTATGAACAAACAACTTATAACCTTGAACTCTAAAACAAGCAACCCTGCTGAATGCATAAAGGATTTGACTGAAACAAAATCTGCAGCTGAACCAGAAGAGACATTTTTGGAACTGGAGGAGAGGGAAGAAGGAGTTAAGAAACTACAGGAGAGTACCAATCTGAAGCCTACATTGCTAGAACATAAAGAAGAAGATCTTGGGATTACCAATCTGCGAAAGATGCGAAAGTGGAAAGAGAAAGCCCCTGGAACACTTGGAATACTGGAACTGAAAAGAAATAAGAAATATGATTGGGGCTTCCTCTTTGAGTATGGGAGATCAGTTGACTTGTTGCAGCAGCTGTTACCAAGTATTTTGGATGGAAGAAAATTTGACGAGACTGTGCCAGAGCTCCTTCGAGAACTGAGGACCAACAAAGAGGGCTACCAACAAAACCGGCAGAGAGAGACTGACAGAGATTTGAAGGCCTCTGATGTGAGGAATCCAGGCTAAGAACTGTTTTGTGGACATTTATTTGGGAAGGGACAGAAACTGGGGTAGGGAGGGAGGGGAGAACAGAACTTTAAAACTTTTATGACTTTTGTTTTTGGCTATTATGACCTACATTTAATATAAAAAGGGGGAAATTTGTGGAAGGGAATTTGGGTCGACCTTAGAAAAGGACTTAATATTTGTAAGAAAACTGGACAAGTAAAATTTGGCCAAGTAATAAGAATTAATTTTAAAAACAACAATAATATGTTAAAGAAGAGAGATAAGAACCTGCTGAGCTAATTATTGGATTTGGGATGTATGAAGGGGGGGTGGGGGGAAGTTAGGGAGGGGGGTTAAGAAAGTAAGGTTATGAAATTATACATGTTTTGTTTTTGTTTTCATTTGTGTGTGTGTTTCTAAAATGTGAAAACCCAATAAAAATTATTTAAAAAAAAAAAGAGAGAGCGAGGACACTGACCTTGCATGTTGCAAAGTACAATTAAGCTGTAAGAGTGGTTAAATTAAGAGTTGGTAAATAGTAAAATAAAACCATGTGCCTCCCATTAAACTTGAGCCATATTTTCCTAAGGTTAAAAGGCCAAGAGCATCTGGCTGGCAGAAAGGAAGAGAGTATTTTGGGAAGTCTTTTTCTAAAGTTGTTTCTTTCTTAAACTGAGATCCTTTTAAGATTTCTTTTCCTTTTAAAAGGTTATTTATGTTATGTATTAAATATATTGGCTTAAATGTAATTATGCAAAGGATTTAGAAACTAAGAAATGTTAAATCCTTATGCTAGATTCTTATTTCATATAGTTGAAAGAGATCACAGGGGCCATCAGCCCAGCCCCCCTGCCAAGCAGGAAACATCATTAGAGCACACATATGGTTGTCAGGCCTTTGTTTAAAGACCTCCAAAAGAAGGAGATCTTTCAATGATGATGTGAACTCAAGATCCTTGACATCTGTTTAAGATAAAAATTTAAGATTAACCATTTGTTTTGGAGGGCAATAGGGCAAGGAGGGCAAGAGGTGAGCTGGTAATTAAGGTTCCTTGTTGAGACACATGTAAGATATATTACTACTTATTTGTCATTTATAGATAGAAGAATATATAGCTTTTTGTTTCCCATAAAAGGGCAAAAGGAAATGGGTGTATCTTTTGTGATTGGTTCTAGCAAACAGCCAATAGGAATTTCAACCAGGCTGATTGGACAGAGGCAGCCACAGGAGGAGCAAGGGGGCTGGGTTAAGGAAATATAAGTGCTGGCCAGAATGGCAGGAGGGCAGGCCAGAGCTTGGTAACCATATACCACTGTGCCTCTCATTTATTTGTCTGACAAATAAATTATTATTTTAATTTCTCTATTGCTGCGTTGAATATTTCATTCCAGCTAAGCGTTAACCACAAGCAGGGTGCTACACAACAGCACTCTCCCTTTCTGTGATTTTTATCAACTTGGAATTCAGGAGCATTTATACTGTTTCTGACATCTCTGCCCCACTCCACAGCCTGCTACCAGTGGGGGAAGTTCCTGATCCCAAGAGGAGCTTCATATGCTCGGTGATTCACATCCTCAGTGTGATTGTGTAGGCTGGTTCCCTCAATAACTACATTTGGCTGAAAGTAGTCAATGCAGCTAGTTGCTACATACTGTACAGCCTTACCATTATTTGGTTTAGTCATCTTTTAGGCCCCTTGATGGCTCACACCTATTTATTTTTGTAAAACTCCATCAAATACCCTACATCTGATGGTATGGTACAAATAATGGGCCTAAGAATCACAACATTCTCAGGAATGAATTATGACAGCCCTAGCTAAGCAAGAGATTGAAATAGCACACATGACAGCACATTGATGCTATGTAAAATGATGTTGCATTGGTCAGAAGAAATGTTGCCAGTAAAACACATTTCAGGTAACATCACATTTTCTTAATGCTAAGAACATCAAAGAAGAGAATGAAGTTAAAAATATATACATTTTTCATTTGTCTGTGGTTTGTGACCAATGTTACATAATCAGCCAATGTGAGCTCATCTGATTTTGTGCCTAACATATTTTGTCAGTTCATCAAATGAGAAAGCAAAATGATCAATGCAACAAAAAGTCATTAACCTTTTGTCTATTTTTTGGAGAGGTCTTTAGCAGAACTTTAGTGGGATGGGAAATACAGAAATTCTGAATCATCTTGCATGTCATGCTTTTGGTTGTTTTATTCATGTCTAAAATTCCATTTTGAAAAACGGAATTTTGAAAAATGTTGAAAAATGTTGAAAACTTATCTTTAAAATGACGTAAAACATGTTAACTATATATATGAAAATGAAAAATAGATCTGTAGGTTGACGAATTCATGGAATTACTCAAACATGTCCTCTGTCACTCAGCTACAGCCCTTCACCTAAGAGAGGGGATGAGGAACCTTTGGCTTTTCAGACGTTGTTTGACTCTGTTTGACACCAGCATGAAATTAATGAATAATAATAATTTAAAAAGCTCAATTCGGCCTCTCCATGCTGGGTGCGGGGGGAAACAGTCCATGTTGAATTCTTTCCTGTCCATGCAGCTGCTCAAAGGCACAGAAACCTTGCCAGAAAAATAAAAAAGGTGGCAACCCTAACACTAGCTCATTGAATTTTTTTGCCTTAGCCTCATGTTCTTAACACCTCCACTCAACTAATCCAAGTTCACCATGAAAAAGTCATTGCTGGACTTGCTCCCAAACACTACATGTCACCTTTCAGCAGCCAAGTTCCTTGCTTTCCACACTGAACTCTCTTTAGCAGAAGACAGGAATCATCAGCTGCTGCTTTGCATTATTGCTCAGACAAAATCCCTGGGCCAGAGGTCCGTTTCCACCTGGAACTACAGATCAGGGGCAGACTTTGGTCTTCCAAATTTTTGTGGCACCCTGTGCAAGGCCAAAATTTGGTGCCCACCTCTGGCATTCCGTTCTGTTCAATTCACTATGCCATAGTTGTGATGCCCTGCAGCGCCCCCTTGATTCGGCACCCAATGCGGCAGAATCAGTTGTTATTGTTTAGTCGTGTCCGACTCTTCGTGACCCCATGGACCAGAGCACGCCAGGCACTCCTGTCTTCCACTGCCTCCCACAGTTTGGTCAAACTCATGCTGGTGGCTTTGAGAACACTGTCCAACCATCTCGTCCTCTGTCGTCCCCTTCTCCTTGTGCCCTCCATCTTTCCCAACATCAGGGTCTTTTCCAGGGAGTCTTCTCTTCTCATGAGGTGGCCAAAGTATTGGAGCCTCAGTTTCAGAATATGTCCTTCCAGTGAGCACTCAGGGCTGATTTCCTTCAGAATGGAGAGGTTTGATCTTCTTGCAGTCCATGGGGCTCTCAAGAGTCTCCTCCAGCACCATAATTCAAAAGGCAGAAACAGTAGCACTGCCCTAAATCTGCCTCTAATTAGATGCTGGATTGTGTGCCTTCTATATAGCATGCCTAGGTGCAAAAGAGAACTGTGCTCCTGTACCTTTAAGTGCTGTGTAGAAGAGAGAATTTCAGCAGACATAGCATGCAGGACTTTGCCTTTCCTCCACTTACCAAGTGTTGAGCCTGAGAAGGCGGATGTTTTAACAGGAGTGTAGCTTGGCCCTGAGAGCCTTCCAGACATGACAGCCAGTTCCTATGCCATAACGCCTCCACGTAGAAAAGACCCCTTGTGTTCATCTATGCTGGTTTTAACAGGCAGCTGTTGTTGCTGCATTGTTTTTAGCATGGATAAGAGGCACCATAGGGAGTTTTTGCCTGTGGGAGAATGAAAGGTACAGTCTGAAGTTCAATGGAAGTAAGATGCAAAAGGTTAGAGGGTCCCTGCATCTTTATCAGCAGGTGACACTTGCCATCTACAGATTCTGAAATCCTCTCTTCTGCACAACTCTTAAAAGTACAGGAGCCGTGCTCTCGTTTGCATCTGGCCACCTTAGAAGTTGCAAAGATAGGAAATCTATACCTTACGAATCTTGGCTGCAAAATGAGTTTTTGGCATGCATTTTTTTCTGCTTTTGTAATTACACCCTGATCCAACACAGATGTACTCAGAAGGAAGCCCTGCTGAATGCAACAGAACACAAAGCTGATGTACGTGCTACCCTTGCCCAAAGCAGGATCCTTGTGGAGATTTCCTCACCTCCGAAAAAGCCGTAACATTCAGATGCTCTTACCTCATGTAGCAAGTAGCTATGTCCTCACCGTATGTGCCTGACTGCTGTTGGCAACAGCGGACAATGTGAAGGGCTATTAAATGGCACCTTTGCAAGTGTGTTAGAGAAACTTGTTCGTGATGCCCTTTCCTGTAGCATCTGTGTGGTGATTTCCTACCTTGCTGCCCTAGAAACAGTAGATTGTAACCAAGCCATTTGCATGTCGACAACATGCAACATATAACATATAACATATATACTGTATATAGGAGCTGAGAAAATCATCTTCCAAAGGATTTACAGAGTGCTCAGATTCCTGAAGATGATTGTCTAGAGGGATCGGCTGTTCCTTTTGGCTCACCTGGTTATTTTGATGTTGGGCATGATCCTGCGAATTCAACTCAGGCATGTCTGTTTCCTTCCCACCTGTCAAGTTTTTTGTGTGATGTCATTACTTCCATTGGGGATCCAGGCTTTGTTTTTGTGGACCCCTCTGAAGCACCATTCCTCATCTTACATAAGGGTGCAACAATAGAATTGCGAAATACCCGGGTTGGAAAAACTCCTCTGCTTGACAATCTGAATTTTAGCTTGTGAATCAGTGAGGGCAGTCTAGTAGAGGAAAAGGTTAACATAATTTTTTTGGATTTGATTTGTGGTATTCAAGGGTTCAGTCCTAACTAAGTCGATCTCTGTAAGTCCAATGCCAAGTAAGTCTGATAAATGTCGTTTGGAACGCTGGGCACCTTTCCAGTTAGGAGTTTGATCTGGCCTTCCACAAATTGTCATGCAGATCTTTTTTGGTTGGAAGGTTAAATAAAAAGAGTTTGTTTTAAGAGCCTCTGCACATTCTATGTCAAGCTTAGGGGTCTGCTCTGGTTGTTGCCAATTCACTTTGGTACTATGGTGTTCTGTTAATGCCTGCTTGTTATTAACTGATAAACTGTGGACCTCTTTGGATAATGGTGTTATTTGAGAGGCAATACCTCTAATTTGTTGGAAGATATGCTCAACCATTCTTGCAATTAGAGTTAATTGGGTGCTCTCCCTACTTGTTATTCCTTCATCTCTTAGCGGCACAGGATCAACTTGCCCCATTGCTGGATCCAGTTCCACGCTCTCACCTTGAATACTCTTCCCACACTCACAATCATCTTCAAGGGGAGAAAACCTTTTTTGTTGGAACTATAAAAGCAGATTTGTTTAAAAAGTCCTCTATTTTAGATTGTTTGGAAACCCGTGAGAGAGCTACATCCTCAGGGTCCCTGTAGCGTTTACTAGCAGGCATAGCGTCGCCGTGGGGAGAAAACAAGGAGAGGTTTCCCCAACCGAAAAAGAGAGAAAAGGCTTGCAATTTATTATTGGATAGCTGTGTATTCCAAGATGCCGTTTCTGAATAAATCAATCCCAGATATTTAAACGTATTTACTTGGTTTATGATGTGTTCATTCAGGTGCCAAACATGCTTTTTAGGGCACTTCTCAAATAGAATGACCTGCGTCTTATCGTAGTTTATAGATAAAGCATTCCTTGTGCAATATGAACTTAATTTTGCAAGCAGCCATCTCAGGCACACCTGTGCCTCATGAGAATTACAAAGCCATAAAGAATAGTGGTTGCTGATGGTTACATCTGAAGAAGTTTCCTAAAAACTCAAACTAGGGATTTTAAGCCTTTATATATAGTCTGGCTAGAGCAGCAGCAGTTGTGGATGCAGGAAGGATCTTGGCTCGGTGGGACCAACTCCTTGCAAAGCCAATTTTCTCTCTCTTGGAACTAATGCTGGATTGTGTATGTCGCTAACTGTCAAACTATTCCCCCCCCCCCTTCATGCAATCCAAGTATTCCAGCAATTTTTCCAAATCCTCATTATGATCCCAAGTGCCTGTGTTGCCTTGGGACTTTTGTGTGAGTAGATAAATGTTCAACAACACATCCCTCTCCCATCTGTCTAGCAGGCTCCACATCTGTGGCTCTTGGAGAAAGGAACAGTTCCATGTCCACATGGTCCTTGGCCTCCCAACATTGCTTCCAAGGCTTACAGCACTTCATGCTGGCTTCAGATGTTGCATCTTTGGTCGACAGAAGCAACATATATAGTATATTTAAAGAATCACTTATTTTCTCCCTTGCTTTTCTGTAAATGGTTGCAGCTTATAGAAGGGAAACTAGGAATACTGTGTGACATTTGATGCTGACTGGAAGGTGGGGGAAGAGATGAAACATCGAGAATAAAAACTAGGAAGAAGGAGATCTAGTTGCTTTTGAGCCAATTTACAGAGTAAATTAATCAGCTTGTGATATCTCCTTCTTCAGGGTGGGTGTTGATCATGGGCTTATGGCAATTAATTTAAGGCCATTACACATTTTAAATTGCTCATTGACTAGTATTAAGGGATTGTCCTAACGGAAACACAAAACAGATAGTAGCAAAACAAAACAAAAGCATATTAACAATTAGCCAGCTGGCCATCAAGGGGATATTTGCATATGGATTAACTTACGCCAAGAATTAAAAGAAAAAAATCAGAGCCCAAATGCTTTTATGCATCCGATTTGATTGTGCAAACTGCTTCCCCATGAACTAAGCCTGTATCACCATCACTAGTCCTGGGACTGCTAGCAGATGACATCAGTCAACCTAACACCAGGCCAGGGCCAGGAAGCAGAGCCTAGCAGTTTCAGGTGGGTTTAGGTGTAAAGTCCAGCTCAGAAGCTACAATCTCTACAGTATATACAGCTTTAAGAAAATAAAATGACTGGTAAATGAGAACTCAGCCTTACATTTCTGAAAATTGGCCTAAACAAAACCTGTCCAAGCTCCAGGGTCTTTCTTCTGGTTAAATGGCAATCCTTACTACCCCCGTCATACAACTAGAAGATGGGGGGTAAGCCAGTGAGAGTACAAAATTGCTCCTGGATGCCCTTATTTCAGCTCTGGCCATGAGAGAGGAGTATATTTTGTATGCTGTAAAAGGGAATAGCAGCAAACTGCCTGCCTCTCTAGAGAGGCTGATATGCCTGTAAAAAGGAGGAATAAAGTCACTTACATGCAGGGTCACTTACCCTTAGGACAGAAGCTGAGGTGGTCTTCTCTTAAGGGTGTATTATTGATGGCATTTTTCCTTTCCTTGGATTTCCAACTATGTTTGGATCCATTTCCTCTACCACTAGTCACCTAGTTTGCAGCCCATTGTGTTAATAAAAAACAGGCAGAGAGTTCATTAATTGCTGGAACTACTTGTTCTTCCCAAAAGCTGTAAATTGTTTTTTTAAAAAAAAATCATAAAAGGACATAGCAGTCCAGGGAATAACTTGCACGTTAGGCACATGTCCCTTATTTTACTAAGATATCCTTGATCCTAGAACTTTACCCTTCACCAAACTGGTGACCTCCAGATGTTTTAGATTACACCACTCCTATCAGCCCTAGTCAGCATGGCCACGTCAACATCTGGAGAGCACCTGGTTGGCAAAGCAAGTTCAGAGTTTCACCAAATATCATGGTTGTTTTGTATTTCAGATACTACAGCTTCAAAATACACCCTATTCTGGATATTTTGATGAGGCAAAATAAGATTTGGCAAGAGGATTGGGGGACGGGGGACGGGACACACAGACAATAAAGGATTAAATCCCATCTCTTGTTCCAAACCAAAACCATAGCTGAATCACATGTATTGCTTTCAGTCCCACTGCTTGAAACATTTTAAATTTGTCCACATTGTTGCGACTGCAATAAATTAGTTATAAAAGCGTTTCGCAACAGCTGTCTGCTTTTAACTCTGTGAAATCCATCATTATCATCTGTTGCAAAGTGGATGGATGCATGGTTTAAGCCTGTTGTTGAAGGGCATACAGTGGCCAAGAGTTATGGTCAAGAAGGCACTTAACCTGGACATTGCTTCTAAGAGTTTAAAATCATTTTTTAAAGAATGGTTGCAAAACCTGAAGTTTACTGTTGCTGAAATCCAAAGCTCTCACCTGTCAGCCAGCATATCCCACTCAGAAATGGAGGTACAGAAAACCTGTATTGGCAGCTCTTCTCCCTGCTTCAACAATATGAAATGACAGAATGTGTCTTATTGTATTGGGCTGCTGGCACAAGGCTTATGTGAAACTGCAAAGATGCTGCTTTGCCTGGTCTGCTGCTCTCTGTGATTTTTTAAAATACCTTTTTACATGTACGTTCTACCTGTCCTTCAAGGAACTCAAGATGGTGTGCATAGCTCTTGCCTACTTTATCTTCACAACAAGCCTATGAGGTAGGTTAGGCTGAGGTGGTGTGTGACTGGCCCAATATTACACAGTGAGCTTTATGAATGCATTGGGATTTGGTCTCCCTGCCCATAACTCACAAACAGCTATGTGCACCATCCCAAAAACACGCTTAATTATTCTATACTCAAGAGAACTGTGTGCAAGCCAGGCTGCTAAGGTGTGCAATAAGTACAGTAAGTCCTGCACCAGCAGCTGGTATTTCTAGGAGGCTGGGGGAGAGATTGACCACCATTCTCCAATGAGTGGGCACATTGTCTCTCATTTACCCCTTTGATATAGGGAGAATGCAAATTCACACTGCTTTATCAAGTATAAACTGCTTTCTATCCTAGAACAATCAGCTCTGAAACATGCACATTTGAAGACCTTGTGATAGGTTTTAAGTTAATTATCTAAACCTGGTCACCTTGATCCAGTTGTGCATATGTGTTGCGGGTCATGGCGTTCAAAAACGAGAGCATTGTTGAGTCAGGCACTGGCTCCATCTCTTTGGGACTGGTGGGCTGAGGAGGGAACTATAGGCAGTTTAAGCCAAGGTGCTACGAACACCACAATCCAGGTGCTTCCAAGGTTTAAAGAATCAACTGATTCCCCAAACCAACCTGTTCAAAAAATTCCCAGCTGTACTACACTCACTCAGACATGGAGGTTTGTTGCCAAGGGAGATACCACTGGCTGTAGACTTTCCATGGGTATCTGGAGGAAACTGCAAATAAAAAGGGACAGGTTTGTTTATGCACCCCTTCAGGGCCTGTCGAATTAAAAATCAGACAGCGGTGTTACTTAAACCTCTTCATTGCAGCAGCTGTCTCAAAGCTTTTCTTGAGCAAACTGAGCAATCTGTTACACATTTTTATTTTACTGAATTAGGCCATTGTGTTCATGATGTGTATGCTTTTTTCCCTGTGCATAGCCAAGTAACATACAGATATAAATAAGAAATAACATGCAGATATAAATACCTCACTACAGACATTTTCTGTTTAACTATTAGCACTTTGAAGGCTTCTGACATGGCAAGAAGCAGGAGCTCACTGCCAAGAAAGCTTCTAATCACCACCATTTTCTTAATTATGCCAAACCCCACTTACAATGAAAATGTCACATCAGCTCTGGGCCCATTCTTGTTCTGATTGTTTTCATAAGGCCAAAGTAACCTGCATTAGTTAGCAGGCGTTTGCATCTGATGGGAGCATTCGGTTGCCCTGTATGCATATGATTTTCAATATATATTTTTTCCTCAGTGCAAGCGCTCTACTTTTTCTGTAGGCTTATGTTTAAAAATAAGGCAGTAATTTGGTTCTCGGGGGCGGGGACCCTCCAACTAAATAATTTGTGCGACATGTTGCTAAAAGACAAGCTGGGACACGATCCACTGGAGTTGCCCAAGGAAAAGTTAAGTTCAGGAAAAGAAAGGAAGAAAATGGGCTTCGGTGAAGGGTGGAGTAAGGCTAAGGAAAATAACAATGCTGATTAGCAGATAAGCCATCATCCATCAAGGAACTTTTAAACTAAAGGTTGTCATATACTATGATAACTCACCTCTCTCCCCAGAAAAAAGGAATATAACATGCAGCTGCTTTGCAAGGCTGGCATCACTCAAGTTCTCTCAGACACAGTCCTGATCCTGCAATATTGGTGCCAGGAGCGGGTCAGCAATAAATCACACGGAGCAAGTGAACTCTTTATTAGAAGAAACAAGGCTGCTCGGTAGTGCCAGGCCTAAGAAGCACAGGTCTTGCTCCTATGACAATTGGAACTGAAGGTTCCCAGCTTCCTACAGCTGCCTAAGCCTTCTTATCTCCCGTGTCCTTCTCAAGCAATATGAGACTCTGCCGGTGCAGCTGTCTCTGCTCCTCCCACTTCACATCTCTCTCTTACGTACCTACTACATAGGATCTGACAACGGTACAACGTAAATGGATCCTTTGTGCCTTTACTGCAGCCAAAAGACTGGTATTAATGCACTGGAAAGATATATCTATGGCTCTCTTCAGTCAACAGATTGAAGATACGACAACACTTGCAACTTATGCAAGTAGACTCAACAGTTGAGAAGTATGATGATACAGTCGTACCTCGGATCTCAAACGTCTTGGCTCCCAAACAAATTGGATCCCAAACGATCAAAACCTGGAAGTGTTCAGGTTTTTTAACGTTCTTTTGGATGCCAAATGTCCAATGGGGCTTCTGCGGCCAGAAGCTGCGTTTTGGTTTCCGAACGTTTTGGAGGTCGAACTGACTTCCAGAACGGATTTCATTTTGTTCGACTTCCAAGGTACGACTATATTTGGAATGTGATTATTTTTTTTAAAAGTAGGTTATAAATAACCATATATGTATTGGGATGATAATAACACTTGTATAACCATATACTAGACAAACATATATGGAATTGCATTTGTTTGTGATATAATAAACCTAGGGTTTTTTTATACTTTTTTCTCTTTATGCACTTTTGATTTACTTTATTTTGTTCAATTGATATATATATATATATATGCTCTCAAATCTATCATATATGCTACAATAATGACCAGAGGGACAGACTCCACCCCTGAAAGACCAGATGCATTGCTTCTCCAGCATACCTAAGGAATTCCCAATCCTGGCTGCAAATTTTGTTATGATACTATATACGTGTGCACACATACAGCATAAGAAGCAAACAGCATTATGCTTCAGTTTTTAGTCAGCCAGCAGCATTGTGTACAGCACTGACCAGCAATTTTAAGAAACCAACAAAATGCAGTGCAGTTTTGAAGGACTCAGTTTGCCATCTTGATTCGAAGTGGCATCCAACGTTAACCAAACAGACAAAAACCTGCTCTTCAGTCTTGGGAGGAGCCATTCACGCTTGGTTACAATTATCTTAAGAGGTCTCCAGATGTATAGCGAACAACTTCCCCAAATATACAGTAGATCGCCTTCTCCCACATTCATGTATTTGTCAGTCAAATTTTGAGGAAACACCGGTCATTGAGAGAATCAGAAAAGTGCACAAAAGACACATGATTTTAGCAGCAGATGGAACCTCTTAAACAAAACAGGCAGTAGATCATATTCTTAAGCCCAAAGTACAACTGATTTGGTTATCCCAGTCAAATTAAGATGCAAAGCATTTAGCTCTATCACAAAGAAGCTGCAGTAAAAGGACTGGCTGGAATAGCATCAATGGTGTTTTTTTTGCTCAGCTTGCTTACATCTATAACCTTGAGGTTGCTGTTTAATTACTTGCAATAAATGCCCCTCTCAGGGAATTATAATAGGGTAATTATTAGAGCTTTGGGTGGGAGACAAAGGCAAAGTTTGAGGGCATTTCCCCCTCCCACTAAAATGACTCAGCAGCCGTTAACTTAAATGGAAAGAGCATCCTCCAAAATCTGATAACCTTTAATTATGGTTTGTCCCAGCTGTGCTGAGACTTCAGTACAGTTCTCAAGAGACAGAACCTAATTATTAATTTTTGTAGCTTAGCAAACCAAACTTCTCAAAACGCACGTGTGTAAAATGTGTTCCAACAATGGCAAAGTACACATGACCACCCATGTATTCTTATCTTTTGCTGGCACATGTAACAACAGGGTGCAAGTTATCCATCTTCCATTCTACATGACAAAAATCAAAACTGTATTCTGCGTGCAAGATAAAAGTACACTTTTAAACCATTAAAATAGCACCAGTTTATTTTATTGTCTGTTTCTTTACAGTTTCTCATATTCTTGTTCCATGTCATTTCTTTGAAGAGACACCAATGCCAAACCAAGGAACCAAACGGCAGTGGCACTAGGGCAGGCATTCCCAAACTTGCTCCCCCCCCCCAGCTGTTTTGGGACAACTCCCATCACCCCTAGCTAACAGGACCAGTGGTCAGGGATGATGGGAATTGTAGTCCCAAAACAGCTGGGAGGGCAGAGTTTGGGGATGCCTGCACTAGGGAGTTTGTCCCCATCTGCTGGCACTGCCTAAGAATCCTGGATTAGTGCATACAAGGCTATGCAATAAACTGGCTAATTTGCTCCCTGCTTCAATTGAAGGCCTCCTTGAGGACTAGAGGAAAATCAGGTCCCAGGTTGCAGCAACTGCCTCCTGTGCGCAGCGCAGCAGATTGTGCCAGTAAAAAAAACCCTGGCACTTGTTCAGACACCTTCTGTCCCTAGTTTCCACCTACGTATATGTGAGTTCTATTACGTTTAAATAGAGTGCATAGATAGAGGATAGAGTGGTGACAAAAGCAGTTTCCCAACTTTAGGTAATTTCCTGATCTAGGAAATCTTGGAATTTTTCCAGGATGTGCATCAATGCTATCATGTCACAACAAGTGTCCAACATAAGCACACTTTAAAAAGTCCGGATCTTATGAAAAAAATAATCACATTGACATTTACTCTAGAAGACAGGCATGTGGACCCTGAAAACATGACACTGGTGTAGTCTCTATTGAAACTAACAAGGCCTCCGCCAGCAGAGTCCTTTAAATAATGGATTTTGTGAAAGAGGAATCTAGATATGAAGTATAACTGCAGCCAGCTCTTGTTACTTTGAGCATACCTTGCTGCTGTTAAGAGTATAAGATAACCATAAACAGAGTCGTTGGATCAGAACCAAAAGATCATCAACATTCTGTTCCCCAATTTGGCCACATCAGGGGCCTCTTGGAGCCCCATGAGCAGAACATGAGTCCAACAGTTCTCTCCTGCTCCTACCCTCCAGCAGTTAACCTGAAAGTTGAATGTAGTCATCATGACAAAGAACCCCTCTCTCTCCATTAATTTGTATCCCTTCCTAAAGCGATCTGTCGTTAGTGGCCTGTCATCAGCATCTCTTCTTGGCGGTGAAGGTTGTGTGTCGGCTGCCAGCCATTCTGCCCCACAGCAGAGGAACAGAGAGAAAAGTACAAGGTCCTTTCCGGTTGGTTGCCAGGCACAACTACCCCTCCCCTCTCACAGTCTATCAATAGTCAATATAGAAGGCTCCCTTGCCATACGTGTGAGGCTCCCTCGCCATTAGCCACTATTAGAAGGGTGAGCTCCCTGGGCTGATCATCTGCTGCCCTGGACAGCAAGGCAAGGTGCATAAGCTCCTTGGGGCACTTCGGCAGAGGAATCCAGTAGCTGGACTGTGCAGCAGCTGTGTGGGGCTCCCTCGCCATTAGCCACTATTAGAAGGGTGAGCAGAGTGCCCAGCTCCTTGCACAACAGCTCCCTCTCTTTTGCCCCTGACATTTGCTTTGGTTCTCCCCCCCACCCCAGGTGTGCAAGAGGTGAACAGGGGAATGTCAGCTCCTGTTGAGGCTCAAACTCCCATCTCCTGCTTCCCAAGCCCATGCCATAGGCAATGGGTCACTAGGGCTACTGGAGTAGGTGCCTTCTGGTGTTGAGTGCTGTGATGCTGGGAGGCAGGCTGATGGCATCCACCCTGATCATGCAGGTTCTTTGGCAGCTTCTGAGTATAGGCAGCATGCAAGTGGTGGTGTAGGCTGCAGTTAGGCTTCTGGGATTGGTACAGCTGTGTATGCCACTTTCCATTGTTTTCATATAGATTCTTCTTCTGTATTTACTTCCTCCCCTACTGGGCTGAGCAAACTGGGGGTGCCGTGGCCATTCTGCCAGCAGATCTCTTGATTCAGTGTATGGTAACTATTGGATTGCACAGGTTTTTAAAAAGTCAAATCAGTACTCTGGAAATGTATGAAGAGCATTGTGACCAATCTTTGTGCATGCATGCATGCCAATCTTACCGTCCCCTCCCAGATTTCGGCTCAAAAAGGTCAACTTTCATAGAAACGGCCTTCAAGTACTAATCACAAACACTAGAGAGTTTTACAAATAATCCCTTCCACGTTGGAAAGGTAAAACGTATTTCTACTTGCCTTGAAACATCAAAAAAAGAATTCTTATGCATATCTAGGTATAGTACAGCAACGGTCCATTTTCAAGAACCATGTACATTACATTTTCTGAAAGGCAACAGCTACAGCTTTTAAAAAAGTTATGTTCTTCAATTTGATCTGTGCTACATTTCACTTGCAAACTTGTTTCGACATATAATACTGATGTCACCACTGTGTGAAATATGATATATAATTTTTAAGATCAGCAGAGTCCCTTAATTCTATTATGCTGCAAGAAAAGTTAACCAACCGTTTCTATATATAAAGTTTATCATGTGCCTTTTTCCCTTTGAAAAAAATATATGCATTTACCTAAGAACTTAAGCTTAATTAATCCCAATTGCACTTCTACTTGATGTTTCATCAGAAATTCACTGGGGCTGTTCAGTTTGCCACGCTGTACTATGTGTTCCAATGTATACCATCCATTTCTTGAAGAGACGTTTTGTTTTAAAGTACAGCTTTTCTTTGGAAGAATTCGGCCTCCACAGATAGGCAGTCCACAGTTTTTACAATCCTCAAGGTAACCTATTGAATCTTCTCTTGAAAAAGAAACTGACCTTAAGATTTATGTTCACATTAGGAACTGTGCAATTAAGTTAGCCACTCCCAGAAGGATTATCGTACTATGGACAACTATAGCCAACCACGTCAGTCGATTTTCCCGATGCAAAGAGATCATGTATATGAGTGATGGATACACAAATACAAAGGCCAGGCCGCAAGCTGCTCCAGAATACCTGAAGGGGGGGAAACCAAAAGTTTGATCTTAACCTTTTTACAGTGCAACCCTTTAGATGCCCCCCCCCCCAGTTTACGGGGGTTTATTCCCATGTAAGTGGGCATAGGATTTCTGCCTTAGAAATTTTATTGTAGGGGGGGGGGGAACCTCAGCACTCAGTCCACAATGAGAGGAGAAGCAGTTGAAGTATGGCTAAATATTAAATGGCTGCTATGGGCAGAACAATATAGCAAAATCCTTTCAGTTTCCTCTTCTCAGCTGCCCCTCTCTTCCCTTGCAGCAGGGGTGCGGAACATTTTTCAGACAGAGGGCCACATTCACTCCTGTGAAATCATCCGAGGGCCAGATGCCAGTGGTGGGCCAAGCCAGAGCCAAAAATGGGTGGGACAATAAATGTAAAATTGTACCTTTGTACGGTAGGCTAGTTTCGACACAGTCCATTCCAACTAGGAAGAGGCATTATCAGAGTTAAGGGACACATTCCAGCCAGGCAAAAACACTCAGGGAGGGAGTGCTGAGCAGGGTCAGTGAGGGGTGTGGTCTAGGGAGAGCATAGGGCAGGCAGAGAGGCCCTACAGCAGGAGTGGAGGAAGGGGTGTGTGGTGGGGGCGGTCCGCCCCGGGTGTCACCACTGAGGAGGGTGACAAAATGCCGGGTAGCACTCACCACAGGGCCTGCAGCACACTCAAGCCACGCGGCTCTTCTGGGAGTGACGAGGTGGCTTGGGCGCCCACAGGCTCCGCGCTGCCCCAAACAGTCCGTCCGCTGCCTCCCCGTCAGCTGTAGGGTGGCTGAGTGGGAGGAGGCAGGCAGACTCCTCAGAGGCCCCGCAGAGCGTCCTGTCCCGGCCGGCCCTGCCCCAGGTGCCTTATCAGCTTGCTCTGCCACTGGCCTAGAGGATTGCATTTGTCTCCAAGGCCTGCAGTTCCCCACCCCTGCCTTATGCAATTGGGAAAATGTGAAAAAGGCCGCTGGTTTTGAACTGTAACTCTACTCGTGTGAACTCCATTTTATTCAATAGTGATTCTGTAAGGGCTTGGCCAAGATCCAAGGAAATAAGCTACGAAGAACAGGAAGCCCGCAATATGTGCACATGTAACTTGTGTGCATTCAGTTTAGACACCATCCCCGGAACACAACCCCCACATATGTTGCAGGCTTACTGTACTAATTTTTGGGAGACTCTCCTCACCTACTCACCTATTGATGCTAGTGTGCCAATGGGCCGTCCCAGTTACATGCAGACTACCATTTCATCACACATCCTACCATATATTTTACTATACAGCTGAAGCAGATGTGGGCAAAAGCCACCTGGCCACTTGGGAGGATGATGCAGCTGACCAAACTATACCAGGGCAAAAGAGTTTCCCTGCTCCAGCTAGTATGGTTGTCTTTACGGGCTTCACGGTAAATCTCTTCTATGTGATGGTTGCAACGTGATGCTTCGTCTATGCATGCAGCTGAATTAGGGAGGAATGAGAAAATGGAGTTCTGAGGTGACAGAATGGTCTGTACCATGAGTAGGCAAACTAAGGCCCAAGGGCCGGATTTGGCCCAATTGCCTTTTAAATCCGGCCTGTGGGCTGTCCGGGAATCAGCGTGTTTTATTTAAAATGCATCTCTGGATTATTGGTGGGGCATAGGAATTCGTTCATTCCCCCCCTCAAAATCAGTCCCCACAAGGGGACTTCCGGAGGCGGCGCCATCGGCAATGGCGGTCTCCTTCTGAGTAAGAAGGGGAAGCTCCGCAGAAATCGGGTCTGCTCGCTACAGCAAAGCGGGGACCCTCTCAAAAACCGCAGGTGGGTGAAGCCTGCAACCGTGGGACTCGGCGGGCACCTTTTGCGCTCCCCCCATGTGTGAAAGGGCTCGGAAAAAAGCCCCGGAACAGGACGGGGGGTGACGCGGTGCTGTGAGGCAATCGCTACTTCTGTGGAGTGAAGCTGCGCAGCTGATGCCGGAGAGCGCTGACCTTTCTTCCTTTGAAAATTCGACTTCAAATATCAACCCGTGAGTAAGAACTTGATAAAAACGGGGAGATCAAAGGAATTGACCTCCTTTGATCGGCACAAAAACTTGAATTTGGCTCTGAAGCGGGAAGACGCAAAAAAGGAAGTCCGTCTTCCGTTTCTGTAGACAAGATCAAAGCAAAGACTTTGGGAGCTAAGATCTGCGAAAAGTAGTGATATAAGGAGTTCAATTTCAACGTCTGCTGAAAGAACCCCCCCCTTAAAGGTGGGGGGAAGAAGAAATCTGTTATTTAAAAGGGAAAAAAAAGGGAGGAATTTAAGACTACCACTCAATCCCTGCTAGCGGGCTGCCAGAAACAGTCAGAAAAGTTTTGCACCGCTTATAGTTATATTGTATGGTCACTCTGCTTTTGAACTGAAAACCTGGTGAGACTTTTTTTGTTATAACTGTTGCCTGTCACTGAAAATTGGGAGAGACTCCCTCTGTAACAGTTGCCTTTGATTGAAAGAAACTACTGCATCCATTTTAAAGTGAACATTGTTGCTAAGCTCCCCTAGAGGAGGACTGCAGTTTTTCCACTGCAGCTGGCCAAGAAACTTTTCCCATAACAAAAGACTTGACTGTGTGAGTGACCTTGAGGGAGATAAAGTAATGGATCAACTTCAACCCCAAGATAAACCTCCAAGAGTAAAAACTAGACAGCAGCAGCGAAGACAATCAATTGTAGCCCCCCCAGTGACAGAAAAGGAAGAATCTGGACAATCTGGAGCTAAAGGTGGGGGCTCCGATGAGACACTTAATGCATCATTAGATAAAATCTTTGGAGCATTGGAAAAACTGTCAGTGAAGATTGATTTAAATACCACAACTATTAGCTCTAACACACAGGCTATTGACAGGTTGCTGCAGGAATCTAAATTGACAAGGAAAATTGCAGAGGAAGCTAAAGAAAAGGCACTGGAAGTAGAGGGAAGGATCCAGCCAATAAACAGACAACTAGAAGATCACAAGACGCAATTCTCTTTATTTGAACTAAGGGATAAACAGGCCAATTTAAGAATTAGAGCGGTCCCAGAATCGGAAGAGGACAACTTAAGTGAGTTTTTGACACAGGAATTTGAAGATTTCTGGGACCTGGACCAAGATAAAGAGTTCAAGATAGTGACGGCCTTTAGATTTGGTAAAGGCGGTAAAGGAAAGAAGAATAAAGCAAGAGATTGTTTGATTACACTCAGATCTTAAGAAGAAAGAGATAAAATTTTGAGTCTGCATTACAAGAAAACACTTGAGATAGAAGGCACCAGGATTGAGATTTACAAGGATATTCCTAAACACCTTTTGGACCTTAGGGCCAAATACGCAAATTTGGTGCAACTGTTAAGAAGAAATAGCATCATTTTTAGGTGGGAGTTCCCCCAGGGTTTATCTTTCACTTACAAAGGGCAAAAGGTGAGAATTCGATCAGAGGAGGATAAAGAGAGATTTCTGAAAGACCACGAGGAACACTTAAGAAAAGAGTCAGAGGAAGGAGAACCGAAGATACCAAAGCCTGGGGCTTTGGACATAGCAAAGTTACCACTGGGCCTGGACAACCTAGAGAAAGGGAAACCACCAACAGACCAAGAACAGTTGCTGGGAGCAGTTGGAGGAACAGAATAACTACACAATGTCTCTGCAGGTACTAAGCTGGAACATTAGAGGGCTGAATTCCCCTGATAAGAGGAAGAGGATTTTTCATTTGTTAAAAAAGGAGAAATTGGATTTGATTTGTTTGCAAGAAACTCATGTGACCAGATTGCATAGGAAAGTATTAATTAACAGAAGATTAGGTCAAGAATTTATTTCATCAGACAAAGTTAAAAAGAGAGGAGTTGTGATTTATGCAAAAGAAAGTCTATTACCTAAATTTGTTTTTAAAGATGACCAAGGAAGAATTATCGCAATCGAGATACAATTTCAAGGAGAGAACTTTTTGATTGTAGGGATATATGCCCCAAATGAGGGGAAATCAGAATTTTTTAAGAAACTGCATGAGACACTGTTGGACTTTATGGACCGTAATATTATTATGCTTGGAGATATGAATGGAGTGGTTTCGACAAACATGGATAAATCAGAAAGACAAGTGGTAACTACAGATGGAAGACTACCGAAAACTTTTTTCGAACTGACAGACAATATGGATTTGATTGACACATGGAGAACTAAGAACCCCCTAGGCAGAGAGGGAACTTTCTTTTCTGAAGCCCAAAAAACGTGGACAAGAATTGACCAAATCTGGATTACCAGAGGCTTGGCTCCTAAGATCCGAAGGGTGGAAATCTGCCCAAAAACTTGCTCCGACCATAACCCTGTGAAAATGGAAATGAAAGTAACATTGGTTGGTTCCTTTAGATGGAGAATGAATGACACCTTGTTTAGAGATCAGGAAATTATAAAGAAGGCCCAAAAAATCATGAAAGATTATTTTGAGATAAACTTGAAGACTTCTGTGGAAAAAAGAGTAATTTGGGACGCCAGCAAAGCCGTAATGAGAGGTTTTCTGATTCAGCAAAATGCAATAAAAAAGAGAATCCAAGAGGAGAAAAAAGAAAAGATTTTGGGGAAAATAAGAGAAGGAGAGAAGAAACTTAGATCCAAACCGAAGTCACAAGAGATTCTAAGAGAAATTAAGTTATACCAAGTACAATATATGAAAATGATAAACCAAGAGATAGAATGGAAAATTAAACAGATGAGACAAAAGACTTTTGAATCAGCGAATAAATGTGGAAAGTTGCTAGCGTGGCAATTGAAGAAGAGGCAAAAATTAAACACTGTTACCAATCTTGAAGTTGATGGAAAGAGTATTCAGAATCCACAGGAGATTAGAAACTGCTTTCGAAGATATTTTAAACAACTTTACACACAAGGGCCACAGAATGAAACTGAAATTGACCAATTTTTGAAAGTTAATGGACTGGGGAAAATCTCTCAAGAAAATAAATTGCTTTTGAACTACAAAATAACAGAACAAGAGATTGAAGGTGCCATTCAGAGTTTGAAACCAGGCAAGTCTCCAGGACCTGATGGACTAACCTCCAAATATTATAGAACTTTGAAAGACTATTTAATCCAACCACTAAAGGAGGTTTGTAACGAAATTATGGAGGGGGGGAAAAGCACCAGAGTCGTGGCAAGAAGCATTTATCACACTTATACCAAAAGATGAGACTGAGAAGACTCAACTTAAGAACTACCGTCCCATATCCCTTTTAAATGTGGATTACAAAATTTTTGCTGATAGTTTGGCTAAAAGATTGAAAAAAGTTTTAGTTGAAACGATACATAAAGACCAGGCTGGCTTTCTCCCTGGTAGACATTTATCTGATAATATGAGGAACATAATTAATATTTTAGAAAAGTTACAGGTGGAAATTAATACAGAAGCGGTTCTGATATTTGTGGATGCAGAGAAAGCCTTTGATAATATTTCTTGGAATTTTATGAAAAAAAATCTTCAGGGGATGGGGGTAGGACAAAACTTTGAAAATGGTATAGGTGTGATTTACTCTGAACAAAAGGCAAAACTGATAGTTAATAATGTGGTGTCAGAAGAGTTTAGAATTGAGAAAGGGACACGACAAGGCTGCCCAATTTCCCCATTACTTTTTATTTCAGTCCTGGAAGTCTTACTTAACATGATAAGAAGGGACCGCTTGATACAGGGCATTCAGGTCGGAGTTAAACACTATAAACTTAAAGCATATGCAGATGACCTTGTTTTGACATTACAAGAGCCAATAGCTAGTACCAAGAGGGCATTAGAAATAATCCAGAACTTTGGTCATGTGGCGGGATTTAAGTTAAATAAGACAAAAACTAAGGTTTTGGAAAAAAACTTGACTCCGATTGAAAGGGAAAGGTTTCAGAAGGAGACAGATCTAACATTGGTAAAGAAGGTAAAATACCTAGGGGTAAACATGACCTCTAAGAATGTGAATCTATTTAAGGATAATTATGAAAAATGCTGGTCAGAGGTGAAAAAGGATTTGGAAATATGGACAAATTTGAAACTTTCCTTGCTAGGCCGAATTTCTGTTATTAAGATGAATGTATTGCCGAGATTGTTGTTTCTGTTTCAATCGTTACAAATTATTGACAAGATGGACTGTTTTAAGAGGTGGCAAAGAGATATCTCTAGATTTGTCTGGCAGGGCAAAAAGCCCAGAATAAAGTTTAAGATACTTACAGATTCTAAAGATAGAGGGGGATTTGCTCTGCCAGATTTGAAGCTATATTATGAATCAGCAGCTTTTTGCTGGTTGAAGGAATGGCTACTTCTTGAAAACACTGATGTTTTAGATCTTGAAGGTTATGATAATGCATTTGGATGGCGTGCATATTTGTGGTATGGCAAGGTTAAGGTACATAAGGCTTTTAAAAACCATAGTCAGAAAAGCACTGTTTAATGTATGGTCGAGATATAAAGATCTTTTGGAAAGGAAAACCCCAAGGTGGCTCTCACCCATGGAAGCCAAAGCGTTGAAAAAACTTAATATGGAGACTAAATGGCCAAAGTATTGGGAAATTTTGGAAGAGGAAGGTGGTAAACTGAAACTGCAGAGTTATGAGAAACTTAAAGATAAGGTGCGAGACTGGTTACACTATTTTCAAATAAGAGAAGCTTATAACCAAGATAAGAAAGTGGGCTTCCAGGTGGAAAAATCAAAGTTAGAGACAGAATTGTTAGAACCCAATGCTAAGGTATTGTCAAAAATGTATAACTTGCTGTTGAAATGGAACACGGAGGAAGAAACGGTAAAATCAGCTATGATAAAATGGGCACAAGATATAGGATACAATATTATGTTTGCTCACTGGGAGAAGTTATGGACCACCGGGATTAAATTTACGGCATGTAATGCCCTTAGAGAGAATATCATGAAAATGATGTATAGGTGGTACATGACCCCAGTCAAGCTTGCTAAGATCTATCATTTGCCCGATAATAAATGCTGGAAATGTAAAGAATCTGAAGGTACATTCTTCCACCTTTGGTGGACATGCCCAAGGATTAAGGCCTTCTGGGAGATGATATATAACGAATTAAAAAAGGTACTTAAGTACACTTTCCTTAAAAAACCAGAGGCCTTTCTTCTGGGCATAGTCGGCCAATTGGTGTTAAAAAAGGATAGAACTTTTTTTATGTATGCAACAGCAGCAGTGAGGATCCTCACTGCAAAGCACTGGAAGACACAAGATATACCCACTCTGGAAGATTGGCAGATGCAACTGATGGAGTATATGGAGATGGCGGAAATGACCGGCAGAATCCGAGATCAGGGAGAAGAGTTGGTGGAAGAAGACTGGAAGCAATTTAAGATGTATTTACAGAAACATTGCAAAATTTTTGAATGCGAATGATGTTGGAATGAAATGAAGTGGTTCTAGCAATATGATTAGAAGTTAAAATTCGTGAGGATAATTAACTAAGGGTAAAATTAAGAAGATATGAATTTGCTGTTTAAATTTTTAAATGGGATACAAAAAAGGGAGATGTGAGGAAGTCATGAAAATAAGTTAATGAATGGCATGATATTTGAAAAAGGGATTTTTAATTTGTCTTTTTAAGTTTTGGTTTTGTTTCTTTTTATGTGTGTACGTGTTTTTTTCTGTTTTTGTGAATCTTTTTTTCTATAAAACTCAATAAATATTATTATTAAAAAAAAAAAATCAGTCCCCACAACGTCTGAGGGACAGTGGACCGGCCCCCTGCTGAAAAAGTTTGCTGACCCCTGGACTCTGTATCATGTCTGACTGAAATTGTACAGTTTACTCTAGTACTTGAAAATTCTGCCTTCTCGTTCTACTGCATTTGTCGACAGGACATGATGATTCTTTGTTTTCTTAGGCTTCCCTGAACAAATGCTGACTTTGCCTGCTGCTATTACAAACTTACAATCTGCACTTTGACCAACAGTCTGTACCGGCCTTCAGAAAGCCATTTGCATGGCATAATGACCAAATGCAAAATACAGGAGTACCTTATGATTCCTCCTATGTTTGGGTAAAACACAGCCATCGCAACTCCAACTCCTACCATGGCTATATTCAAAACCAGCACGTGTAGGAAACTGCAAGAGAAGAGGAAAATCAAGTCATCTACATTGTGTGTTGCTGCAAGAACAACATTCTTTACTCGCTTCAGTAAGCTTGTGAAAGTCTTTCCATTTCTATGACTCATATGCTAAAGGCAATTAATTTTACCCGCAACAAGCCTGACATCTACTGAAGCCACCGAGTGCCAGATCCTAAAATGTTCTCTTGAATGCTTGGACTTGCCAGCTCATTCCCAAATAGGGTATGTATGATTTGGCAATTCTTCTGAAAACAATGTAGCTTGTGGAGTATGCAGCACCCCAAGGGTTCGGTGGTGGGGGTTTTGTTTTGTTTTTTTGAACGCAGGGTTTTTTTATATAAAAAAAGCAAAACATGAAAACAATCCCCGAAACTACTCCAAACCCAAAGACTCTAGAACAGAACTCCCACATGAAAAGCAGTGCTTTTGATCCAGGAAATGATTTGAGCTGAGCAAGCAGACTAATGAGTACCAGAGGAAGAATCTTCGGAAGAGTGGAAAGCATTACACTAAATGCATCTACACAAGCAAATCTTGAGCATTTTTTCTTAGATTAAATAAATGTTTGGCTTTTCAAGGTTCATGACTAGGAACAATGCTCATTAAACTAGATCTCTTATGGTACAAATGGGAAGGTTTATTGTACTCCTCTGAATTCTCTAACTGGAAAGATATATTTTTTCCTAACTAGAAAGAATTTTCACATTCTCAAAAAGACCAATCTCTGAATGCAAGCAAAGCAATGAACTTGTTTGAAATACTGATTCAGAAACTTCTAGGAAACCTAGAATGACATGTGCTTAAAAATGGTATGTTTTGATATTTAAATAAAAGATAAAAACCTTTATATATAAAATCTACTAGGTTGCTTCGTAAGTCTCTGCAAATTCAGAACATGAGAAACATATCCTTTAAAAACCTTTCCTTCCCAAGGTGTTAATTTCACTTTTTTGGAATATTGCAATGTATTAAGATTTAGAAAGAATCAGACTCCCTCCCGTTCCCATCTTAAAATGCAAAGGTAGTCTCTGGTTCTTGGGAGGTGGTGTGGGGTGAGCACAGAGGAAGAGGGGGACATCCTATTGCACTAGCCCTAATCCTTGCAGTAGCACAACTATTTAGATAAATAATGCCCCTACACTCCAACCATAGCACCACATCATAGACTGTGACTGCCTCGAGCAACAGATATTTGGTGCCATGGAGGGGTAGCTAATTATGAGTTACTTATTACACTACAGTAGGGAACTGGGGCACCTTTAGGATGCCTGGTTATAAGCGTACACTAGGTAGACCTTAGCATTTAGGTTAGGACATAGAGGAGGAAAAGCTGAGCCCAAGCCATTAAAGCCTCCATACCCATTAGTCTAAGTTGAGTCTGAAGACCATTACGATGCCTGTATAGATGCCAAAACATGGGTGTAATATACTCCAGTTATCCCATCCCCATCAGGAAGTACACGCTTATATTTGGCATCCGATAAAGCTGAAACTTTTGGACAGTTGACAGACCCCACTTAGGAATCAGACCAGGAACAATGTGTTTCTAAACAAAACTAAGTTGTCAGTAATGTGTTACTGAGCAGTGGATAAACTGCTTAATTCTTCCTTAGATATAACTAAGATGGGTTCTGAACTTACTGCCAAATAGGGGTAGTTAAAAAACTGCATTTTCACTCCAAAATTGTAGCTATCTGCTTTTTATACATCTTTTCTGGAGTTCTGTTGCCAGGATCTATAAAACAGCAGTTTCCACATCTGCAAGTTCTGGGACTTAAAAGAAAACGTTGGTTCTGAATTGCAAAGACTATGAAAATCAGGGCAGACTGTCCTGCAGGAAGTATGCTGGAGTTCAAAGATGAAGATAGGAAAATGTACAACGGAGTCCATTGCATGACATAACATTGAAGGCAAGCAAATGAAGTCTGAAGATGGGTGCATTGTTTTAAAGCAGACTTGGCAGACGGGGTAGGGTAGGACCAAGAACTGTCCCACACTGAACAGCTTCAGTCTCTGAAAGAGGGAACTTCATCTTATTGTACCAGGGAGGTTTAGATGCCAGTCACTTGACACTCTTAAAGTATCTGAAAGGTGGCTCAAAAGCAGCCATTGATAATGTTAAATAGCTACCGGATTACCTCTTTTCAATTCCTGCATAACATGATGCAGCTCCTGGGCTGCAGAAGGATTTCAAGTAGGAAGCTACTATTAGGTAAAGGTAAAGGGACCCCTGAGCGTTAGGTCCAGTCGCGGACGACTCTGGGGTTGCGGCGCTCATCTCGCTTTACTGGCCAAGGGAGCCAGCGTACAGCTTCCGAGTCATGTGGCCAGCATGACTAAGCTGCTTCTGGCGAACCAGAGGAGAGTTTACCTTCCCGCCAGAGTGGTACCTATTTATCTACTTGCACTTCATGCTTTCAAACTGCTAGGTTGGCAGGAGCAGGGACCAAGCAACCAAGCAATGGGAGCTCATCCCGTTGTGGGGATTCAAAGCGCTGACCTTCTGATCAGCAAGCCCTAGGCTCTGTGGTTTAACCCACAGCGCCACCCGCATCCTGGGCTGCAGAAGGATTGCAAGTGGGAAGCTACTATTACTCAATACCAAATGACTGCCTGGACGGATGCAAGTGAGAAGCAGCGATGTGTCCAGGAACGGCAGTGATCGTGGTCAGGCAGAAGGCAGATGCATGCAAATAGAGCTGTCTTTACCTCGGGTAAACATTTCCAAAGAGGTGTCCAAATAGCTGAACTCGTGCCAAGTATCCAAGCAGTGGATACACAGTCACCATCTGGAACAGCAGGAATATTCTTGCCAGAAATGACATGATGTCATTACTGGGGAAGTTGTCTAAAAAATTCTGACAGAAGAAATGGCTAATGAGATAGCAACAATGACAGTTATAGTGTGTACCTTCTTCTGCTTCCACAATTATGCACATGCATATTTTCTAAATCAACAGCAGTCATTCTCATGTATACAATTTGTACAGGCTATGCTACAATCGTCATCCATATTTGTTAGGTTTCCTGTACTGGAGATGCTTATGCCCCAGCTAAAACCCTCTCTCTCAAACAGAACTCACATACACCCCAAACATAACCCAATTAGGCACAGTAGTTTAGTTCCCTGAATTTAAAAAGTGAATATAAAATGGTAAAGGTACCCCTGACCATTAGGTCCAGTCGTGGCCGACTCTGGGGTTGCGTGCTCATCTCGCTCTATAGGCCGAGGGAGCCTGTGTTTGTCCGCAGACAGCTTCCGGGTCATGTGGCCAGAATGACTAAGCTGCTTCTGGCGGACCAGAGCAGTGCACGGAAATGTCGTTTACCTTCCCGCTGGAGCAGCACCTATTTATCTACTTGCACTTTGACGTGCTTTTGAACTGCTAGGTGGGCAGGAGCTGGGACCGAACAATGGGAGCTGGGACCGAACAACGGGAGCTCACCCCGTCGCAGGGATTCGAACCGCAACCTTCTGATCGGCAAGCCCTAGGCTCTGTGGTTTAACCCACAGCGTCACCCGCGTCCCTACACATACACATACACCCCAAACATAACTCAATTAGTGACAGTAGTTTAGTTCCCTGAATTTAAAAAGTGAATATAGAGCCCATATATAAGAAGGTCATAATATCCAGTTACTACCTGGGGCAAATTCTTATACTCCAAGGCCCATAGATGTCCTAGTGGTGTATCATACGCTATGCTAGCAGTACATATGTACTTTTTTAAAAAAAAGTAAAGGACCCCTGGATGGTTAAGTCCAGTCAAAGGCAATTATGGGGTGCGGCACTCATCTTGCTTTTCAGGCCAAAGGAGCTGGCATCTGTCCAGTTTTCTGGGTCATGTGGCTGGCATGACTAAACTGCTAAAGAGGCATATGTAGTGCACTTAGATATGTAGTGGTGTTGCCATTTTAGCTCCCAATACACAAATCAGGATCGAATTAGAAACAGCATATATACATTGACAAAACCATTCCAATGTATCTTCTTGCATCTACTCTATACATGCATCGCAACTTCATATGAATAAAAACAAAGTGAAAATTGCCGCTTTATTTTTTTTCTAGATGGCAGGGGAATTCAAATAAATAGCTATTTTGGGGACCATTTGTTTGGCACCGCGAGTGTTAGTGAGAATAGGCTGTTCTAACTCAAAACAAGAGGCAAGATCCTTATCTATTGCCTGCTTTGAAATTTCTTGTAAATGTAGTACAAGCCAGAAAGTTATGGTCTTGCTTACACAACAGCAGCCATGCCAAAGCAAACCAACCATTCTTGACCACCTCAGATATTTGTTTGTAGCCATACCTATGGATATGGCTAGACCAGTATTCCACAACCCTAGAACAGTTTGCCATTCAAACATTTTGGACTACAAGTACCATCATCCTTGGCCACTGGCCATGCTGGCTGGGGCTAAAGGGAGCTGGAGTCCAACAATGTCTGGCTAGATTATGCTAACTCCATGCATGTGAATTTTGGTCTCTTTATTTTCTGCAGGCTGCAGACTTCAGGTCTTACACTTGATTTAGAGGAAGGAGGAGGGATTTTCTTGGCTGAGGCAAATCACATAGTGACTAGCAATAGTCCTCCTATTTTGAACTTCCCCTTAATATTTCCTCTGTTGACTTTTTTCAGTTTCAGATACAGTATTCTTTTGGATTCCCGCATTGCAGGTGGTTGGACTAGACAAGCCTTGTGGTACCTACAAATTTGATTTGTTCCTGGATTTGCAGCTGCAGGTGCCCATATAAAACTCGACCTACTGCTAGGAACTGTTGTCTCACTTTAGACAGTGAGCCAGTTTGGACAATCGTATCTCACCTGAACAGGCAGAGATATGTAATGAATATTTTGCCCATGCTTGCCTCCCCTCCCATGAGCCACAATTAAACCAAAGGTCTTAATGTGCCATGCTGTCCCATTTCATCTGAACTGGGAACTTAAACAAACTTCAGACTGTGGTTTAAGTTCCTGGTTTGCCTAGAATGTGGGCTATAATCTGGATTTTTGGCAGGCTAATCAGAGTAAAATATTGAATGTCTGTTCTGAAGTTTGTTTTTGTTGTTTAAAAACCAAAGAAAAAAATAACTAAAAAAAGATAAAAAAGATTGTGGCTTCTCTGAAGCTGGTAACTAACCGCACGCTAGGAAAAGGCTTGTTCATATCTCAGCTTCTTATGCCAATATATAATCACCAGAATCAGTTCACAGTTCACAGTTAACCCAGTGTTGTTTCCGCACTAACGTGTTTTCCCACCAAATCAGCGCAGCGTTAGCTAGACAAACCCAGTGTTGCTTTATGTGTGCCCTTGTCCACAATTCTGGGTTAGTGCCATCAAATGTGTGCAGTGTTTATGCTAAGGAGACTGGAATCAATTGAAAAGAGAGGGAACTAAAAAGAACAAAGAAAGCAGCAATATCCATTCTATGCACCTTACAACACTGTCAGTATACAATAAAGTTCCTCCTTACCTGTTCTATGCATTCTTTAGATAATGGTGGAGATGGAAAGGCAGCAAAGATTAATATCCCAACATAGAGGTAAGTTAAACCCACCAGAAAATAGGCAATGGAAAGATCTCTGACCTGCAGTTAAAGAAAACAAAGTGGGGGGGGGGGGGAATCAGCCAAGACAAAACTGCATAATTTGGCAGAACTTTAGTCATATGAAGCTCCTTTCTCAAATTAACTATCCCCACCACCACCAAAGTTAATGAAAGCATATGATTTGAATATCCCCATTTCCATTCGGGTAAATGAGACCAGAACTTATTGTTTTCCATCTTAAGTATTATGAGGATACAATGCAATGACGGTACTTTGAGAAAAGAACATTTTCCAGTAATATGTAGAATAGGAACACAGCTCCACAAGATATGGTAAATGTTAACAGAATAATTAAATCATGATGGGAAGAGTTGTATTGAAAGTAAAAAAAAAAAAGTCTGTACTTTTATATTAAACCTATTGGAAGCTGCTTCTAACACTAAAACGCACACAGAGAGAGCTCCCCAGTTTTACAAGGAGCACAAGAGAGTTGCTGTGCAGGAAACAAAACAAAATAAGTTAAAAGCACCCACCACAAAAACAGATCTTGCCACAAAAATCTCTTTTGATGGAGTCAAATAGTGCATTTTAATCATTTTTTAAAAAAACTACCCTCATAGCAGCTAATGTGCTTATTTTACATTTGCTAGAGATGGATACATACAGAGGCCACAATCCCATGCATGTTTAATTGGAAGTCCAGTCCAACTGTATTCAATGCTTAATTTATTGTGGATTTTGTTATTGTAGCAATGAGCAGGGTAGTAGCAAGAGAAAACACAGATCAATAATGGGGAAGAGGAGTATACAGTTAGGGAAAACTGACTAGTGGCTGTGAGCAAGGAACAAACATATACAGCCACAGATGGCATACATCCCCAAAACCCCAAACAGAAATGCCTTTTTAAACATCACCTACGTGTTTTTAAATATACCTCTGCAATGGTGAGGGCTAGAAACTAAACAAAAGATCAAACAAGATAGCAGGGTCTGTTAGTGTCTGGTAAAAGCTGTCAAATTCTGTCGAAGTTCACCCTCAGACACGTTTTCAGTTAGCAGCCCTGACTATGTAAGCATGTTTATGGACGTAAGTGAAGCGGGCTTAGACCAAGTCCATTTAGCCTGATATTGTCCATTTGGTAATTGATCCTGGGTCATTCTGAGTCCTGATACCCAAATTCCTTTAACTAGAGACACCAGGGATTCAACCCTCAGTCCTTCTGAATGCAGCGCTGAAGCTATGGGCCTGCACTCTTGATAAGACAATCACAGTACATTTCCTGCTTAGTGAGTATATTTTCAGAGGTATGATTGCCTACCACCAGCTCTACTAAATATTATTCCTACTATTCATTGGATTTCTTATCCACCCTTCACTCATATAGTGAAGGGCTGGTCCTAGGGCTGGTCAAAACAATGCAAAAATACAATATTAAAATTAGCTAAAAAACAATTTACCATCAGAAGAATAGGATGGGTCATAAAACATTTGTTTTACCAGAATTTACAAAACATTTAAAAGACCCATTAAATAGTTAATAAAGGTCAAGGCTAAAATAAGTTTTTGTTGTTGTTGTTGTTTTAAAAGTATTAATACGATCAACGGTAAGAAAATATATACATTATAAACTGAAATTGTTTTTTTTAAAAAATAAAATCTGCACATATCTCATCCCAGAGCATTCTTTTCCTCTCTTGACGTTAAGAACATAACAAGATCAGGCCAATGACCTATTTAGTCCAGTATCCTGTTCGTACAGTGACCACTTAGCTGCCTATGGGAAACCCTCAAAAGCGAGATCTGAGTGCAAGAGAACTCTTCCCTCTTGTGGTTTCCAGCAACTGATATTCAGAAGCATTACAGTGGTACCTCGGGTTACAAACACCTCGGGTTAAGAACTTTGCCCCAGGAGGAGCATAGAAATCACGAAGCGGCAGGGGGAGCCCCCACTAGCTAAAGTGGTACCTTAGGTTAAGAACGGTTTCAGGTTAAGAACGGACCTCAGGAACGAATTAAGTTCGTAACCAGAGGTACCACTGTACTGCCTCTGACCAAGCATCACCGTTGGGGCTAGCGGCCATTGATCACCCTTATCCTCCACGAATTTCTCCAAACCTCTCTTGAAGCCACCCAAGCATTGCATTTCCAGCTGAACAGTGGGAGAAACAAGAAGGAAATGCAGGTGGGAAAAGTGGGACAGGGTGGAGAAAGCAAAAGCGCCTGTGCTTCATTGCCTGGAGGCTGTTGTACTTCGCCACAGGCAACTTTAAAATTACAAGGCTGATGGAGGATACAGGAGTGAACCTGCCGAGTGACCAGACCTTGACTGTTGTTATTACAATGTATTGTGTCACCGTCTAGAACGCCAGACACAGATCAGCAGCCCACCATGCAAAGAACTGTACAAACACATCATAAAACGCTGGCTTTGGCCCAATACATTGTGTAAGCATTCCTTGGGAGATGGAATCAAGGGAAGAAAGGGAAGGGGGAAGAGAATAAAAATGTGAAGAATACATAGGCAGCCTTAAAACGCAGGATTCCCACTTAATCCCTGCAGTGGTTATGGAACACATTCTCCTAATGCCTTACCCACAAACAGGGCTCTTGGGCCTGGCAGGAAGAGGGAGCGTGAAGGTATCGTCTTGATATAAGATGGAGAATATATTATCAGGGAAGGAGGAGGAGGAGAAATACCAGTAAGTAGCCGGTAAAGGTCTGTGAGTCATTGTTTGCAATCCCCATGACAAGTACAACTGAGGGAAACTGGTATGGAGCCACACAGGTTTTCCTCAGAGGTGGACACAGTCAGAAACTCTGACTGGGAGAGCTTCACAGACTAGATGTAAACCAACGCCTTCCAGGATTTGGCCAAAATCACTAAAGAGTATGAAAGAATGTAAGGAACAGACAGAGGAAACAGGCTTGGGCATGCTTGCTTGTTTTATTATATTTATGAACTCCATAGAGGGAAGGCAGGAGAAGCCAGAATATATGGCATGCTCCTATCTAATTTAATCTTCAAAACAACCCTTTGAAGCAGATTACACCAAGTCACCCAGAACGCTTCATCAAGGTCACCCAGTAATCTTCATTGCTGGATCTGAACCTGGGTCTCACTAGTCTTACTCCAAAACTCTCACCATTGTCCCACACTAGCTTAATTAGAACTGTGTCACAGATTATGAACTGTGTCATTTGATTGTTAGTATTAGTTTATGAAAGTGTTAGAAGAGCCAGTGTGGTCAAAGCATGGAGAAGTTGGAACTGGCGGCATATAAATCTCATTTGGTGCCTTTTAATTCTAGTATGAAGCAAAGCAAAGGAAAAAAGGGGAAAAAACCAAACTCTTGCATTCCCTATTTATCCATTTCAACGTATTTGTGGGTTTATATGTTTCTATCAAATCCCTTCTTAGTCATTCATTTTCTAAGTTCAAGGACCCCAGTGGTTTTTTGCTTCTCCACGTATGGAAGGCATTCTATACTCCTGCTTATTTTTGTTGCTCAGTTCAATCATTTTTCCAGTTCCAGTCCTCAAGAGGCATTATGATGTCATAGAAACTGGCACAGAGCAAAATCATTGTTATAAAATCCTCTTGTACGAAACTGTATAAAAGTGCAACCTCAGAGCACAACTATGATTTTCACAATAGGTTTGATTTTATCAAACCTGCAGCATATTAATGGGATACTCTTCTGGTTGTTATATTGATGAATCTTTCCCCACTCACCCCACACAGAGAAGGGTGATGAAGAAGGGCTATCTTATGGCTCAGTTTGCTAAATAAACCCTCCATATGAGACCTTGGATAACATGGTAGAGATTTTATCTGTGTCAAAGACATGGTTTAAACATGTTACCAGGGGTGTGGGATGGACACACCTGAAGCATCTAACAGCCTAGTTCTTGCAAACAATAGAATAAGTGATACGACTTTACCACTTAAGACTTCAGGTGGGGACTCATGCAATTGAGTACTTCTTCATACAACTAAAAAAATATAATTCTTACACAAAGATGTCCAGGAGAAGAAACCTAGCCATTTCCCCAACATGCTAATTTTTGTGGGGAAGTGAACTGGGCATTACCAAAAACAAATGGAACCAGAGTCATAATTAACTTATCAGAACAGGTGCTGGCTCAGAATATAAATAATAAAAACCAAACATACTTCATCACGGGCGAAAAAGAACCCTGCCTGATCAGTAAATGCTCCACACTTATCTCAGCTAATATCTTTTGCTGCCTTCATAACAACCTCAAGCTAGCTTAGAGTTGTAATGACAAATACGCTTGAAGTATGGAAAAGGCCAGCGCAGTAAAGCCCCATTTCCTAATGCTTTTTTTCTACTCTTTGGCTGTTTATAACAGCTTATCTTTAGAAGTGATACTAACTTTCCCAGACTTGAGGATGATAATTTCAGAATGAGAAGACTGCACACGCATTAGGGGAGATTAGTTATCTAGCATGCCCAGGAAAAGGATATGCAGGATGTCTTTGTTTCATGCAAATGAACAAATTAAGAGAAGCCCTCAGAGCAAAATAAGTCGGCCACCCATGTTAAACTCTGGCAAAGGTTTGCAACCCATTTTAGTTCATGAATTTCAGTCTGGGGGCTGCCATTTTGTCTATTCGAGAGAACATGCGAAAAGAAAACACATTCCATCTACGTTTCAAATTCTTTTGAAGCATTCCATTCACCTACATAATATGCATGCTGCTACTCCCTGTCTTATGGCTCCTAACTTCAGGATTCAGATGTGGATCTAACCCCAACAGTAGCCAATTGCTGTATGCACAGGTTGTTCCTGCATGTACCTCCCCACCAATTCACCCAGCCAACGGTTAAGATACGCACAAGCGATGAAGCATACAGGGCAGAATCTTGGGGAAAGGACCAAGAATGCGAGTTCTTTTATATCTGTGCACATCATATCTAGTATGCAAAAGCAGCTCAGACAAGAGTGGTTCATTATATGTAGATACAAATCCCTCGTGCTGTACTTACATTGCTTTCCTGGTTCTTGTTGTTCTTAAGCAGTGTAATTACACAATTATGAATAAAGAAGGCCAGAGTCAGCACCCCTGTAAGCTGAGGAAACAGAGTCCTGAACTCTGGAGAAACAAAAATAAATTATAATTAACAAAATGGCTGCCAACACCACTATAATAGGTACCACTGCTCTCTCACTTTACTGATTCCTGGACCTGGTTCTGTGGCCAATTTTAAGGCTCCAGCTGTGCCATATAGGAGAAACTTCAATAATTTCTTGAAGGGGGAAGCATGGTAAAAGGAAAAGGAACAGTAATAGCCAAACACATATCAAACAAGCAGCTTTACAAATTGCTTTGTTAACAAATTTGAGCAAACCACCCATTTGCTGAGTGCTGATGCAGCTCATTGGCAGAAATGAATACAGTGTAAACTTAGAAGCCAGACGCCTGTACGTCTTGAACGTTTTGGCTCCTGAACGATAAAAAACCGGAAGTGATTGTGCCAGTTTTCAAACGATTTTCAGAAGCCACACATCCGGCGAGGTTTCCGATTGGCTGCAGGAGCATCAGAAGCCACGCCTTGGACGTTGACCGTTTTGGAAGTTGAATGGACTTCCGGAACGGATTCTGTTCAACTTCCAAGGTACGTCTGTACTTTAATTATTTTAGGGGTAGGGAAGGAAGCATGCATCCTTAAGGCTCAAAACAAACCCTGTTTTGTTGTTGCATCTGAGCAAGGCCTGAATCTGCTCTGACTGTCGAGAAAATTTAAAATAAAGTTATCTATAGTGAAAAATGAAACACCGAATTCAGTAGCGCAGGAAGTAAATAAGGAAGTATTGAAGCAGGGATTAAAGCACTTCTTTTCAATATAACTTGAAAGCTTATTGTCAGGTCTCACAAAATTTTATGAATGGTGTGTGTGTGTGTGTGTGTGTGTGTGTGTGTGGTATAGCACATGTGCAATACCAATGCTCCAACATGACTGTTTTTATTGGGTATACTGCTCAGATGTTACAAAAAAAGAAGCAGCAGTATTGGCAGAAAGCCTTGAAAGCCTTCTAATTTTTAGAATGTACTGTTCAAAACTTCTTACAGGAATTGCAACAAAGGCTTGAAGGATGTCAGAAAACTGAATTCTTTCATCCTGTGCCTTGAGATCAAGAATGGTCCTTGGGTACACATGTTTTCTCATATGTCCTTCTGAATATTGAAAGCACTAGAGAAAAGTGATTTGATATCCTGGGTTACTTTCAAAAACTCTGGGAAACACTTCTGTATGTTATAAAGGGAACATGAATGAGGAGAGAATGCACTGAACCAACGTCAATTCCTGATCTTGGGCAGAGGAGGGAGGAACTTTTGTGTTTAATATCCCACCCCACCCCCGTTTGAATACCACTCACGGTGCCACAATGTGTTGGTAATGAACATCAAACTGATAGCATAGTCCGTACAACATGAGACTCTTAATCTCAGGATTGTGGTCCCTTCCAGCTCTACAATTCTATGATTCTATGAAATTAGTGACGGCAAACGGGAAATTACTTATGGACCTGACACCTTGTATATTTTAAATATAAAGCCTTGTATGCCTTTTACAGTGGTACCGCGGGTTACATACGCTTCAGGTTACAGACTCCGCTGATCCAGAAATATCACCTCGGGTTAAGAACTCTGCTTCAGGATGAGAACAGAAATTGTGCTTTGGCAGGCGGCAGCAGTGGGAGGCCCCATTAGCTAAAGTGGTGCTTCAGGTTAAGAACAGTTTCAGATTATGAACAAACCTCCAGAACGAATTAGGTACTTAACCCAAGGTACCACTGTATGAGCAGAATGTCCAACTTACATTCTTCCTCCAATAAGGGGGCCCAAGGCAGCATTTTTTAAAAAGCATATATTCAGTATAACTCCCTTTAACTGTCCGTACAACATGAGACTCTTAATCTCAGGATTGTGGTCCCTTCCAGCTCTACAATTCTATGATTCTTTGAAATTAGTGACGGGAAACGGGAAATTACTTATGGACCTGACACCTTGTATATTGATGGAACAAATGGGTTCAGGGTGGGATATAATCAGTTTTGGCAAATGGGAGAGGAGCCAGAGCAATGCCTTCCAATAAGCATTTGTGCTCTATATTGGATTAGCTTGCTGCTTTTGATGTCAGCTGCAGAAGGTCATTTGTTTCAGAGTTCCTGCTGTTTCTCTGCCCTTGCTCAAATGCGATAAAGCTCTGTCCTGGCACTTATTACTGTAAGGAGATGGCTCCTCTTTAGACAATACAATGCACATCTGTCTCCAGGATACTGTATTCCTAATTGCCCTTGGAAGTTTTCCCTTCTTCTTGATTACCAACAAACACATGCATGGGAAAAACACGTTTCGTTTAGCCTACTTTAAATTCAACTTTTCTGTCCTAAAAGAAAGAATCATCCAAATGGATCCATAACCGCTCATTACGGTCTGCATCATATTATTCCTCCCCACTCCACCGCCTGCAAAATGACGCTAATTCAGGCATGGGAATGTTGAAGTTCAGAAATTGGTAGGCAACAGAAAAACACTAACCCTGAGTGTAAGGGTCTCTATGGAGGATGGGTGGAACAAAATAATTATGTCGTTGCTGCACAATTCTTTTTTCTTTTTTTAACAAAGAACTTCTATCACAAGGAAATAGCTTTCCCCCAGGAAAAGCCAGTTTGCATGTTGGGAAAATATGATTCCATCCCCGCAAGAGTGTTCTGCTATGGTTATGATTGTTATTTGAAATTTGACTGCATTAGTGTCAGGCATAGTGGTTAGTGACAGCCAATGCAAGCTTTGAGAGGGGGGTGCTGATCAATGAAGAAAAGATGTCAACAGGTTTACTAAACTTTAAGCCATGGGTAGGCAAACTAAGGCCCGGGGGCCAGATTCAGACATTTTGGGAATCAGCGTGTTTTCACATGAGTAGAATATGTCCTTTTATTTAAAATGCATCTCTGGGTTATTTGTGGGGCATAGGAATTCGTTCATTCCCCCCCCCCCAAAAAAAAAATATAGTCCAGCACTCCACAAGGTCTGAGGGGCAGTGGACTGGCCCCCCCACTGAAAAAGTTTGCTGACCCCTGCTTTAAACACTTGAACAGCCACAAATTTATCAACAAAACCCCAACTTGCACATGTATTTTTAAACAAGGTTTTTTAACGTTCAGAAGTTCTGTTTCATGTTTTAATCATCAATAATCTTAATCCCCCTGTTTTTTGTGCTTTTTGGTGAGTGCCACCTTTCCATTTCTCATTTAACAGCCAAAAACACCAACTAGTTTCTTCTTCTCACTACCCAATTCATATTATGTACCTTTTAAAAATTATGTTTTTTACTGTTGAGTAACAGAAATGTAATTTTGCGGCTAAACGTTTCCTCCAGTTGGGCTCTGGAGTGCTCATCTAGCTCCTTCAACAAATGCCACAACCATTTTGCAGGCTTGGTTTTTGTAGGTGGCGGGGGGAGTATTATTACATCTGGCAAAGCATTTTGGCAGAAATACTAACTAAACAAGCCCGAGCTTTGAGAATGGCTCAATATGAGGATGATTTTGCAGCTCAATGGTATACTTTTATTCAATGGACAAGGTGGTTGTGGGATTCCACCATCCACCAATAGGACTCTGTAGACTGATCCTGCTGGGATAAATGAGAGGCATTGTTTTTCTACTCATGAAATGAACCAAGATTGCTCTCCTGCTACATTTGTATTGTGAAAATGACGTACCATGGGTTTCAGGGTTATTTAAATAAATAAATGGTTTAAAACAATCTTTTTTAAAAAAACAATAACTACCCAGAAAAACGATTTTTAAAAGACTGTCTGACAAAATGCCTGTATTTTGGAAAACAACAACAACAACAACCTAGGAAATTTATGCAGAATAATGCACCAATCTGCCACCAAGACTACTATTCTAACCACCGCCACCCTTTTCTTTTTACTGTTGCCCTAGCCTAGTGGCTGTGCAGATAGTGTCCAGTGTGCTCTTTCCGTTTCATAAAAATGGGTAGAAACCTGGGGTAACTGCCTTGCCTGCTTCAGATTCAGGGATGGCTGTTGAAAGATGAGCCACCTTGCCACCCACGATCTAACAGAATGCCAGGGGTGAGCTTGCAAAGTTTGTAGGACTGGTCTGATTAAAGTTAAAAAAATCTGGATTCACCAAAATGCAGTTTGCTTGGCTTGACATCTGTTCCAATTCACAAACAATTCATCAAAGCTGCATCATTCTCCAGCCCTCTTCCCTCCACCCGCTACCCTGCTCTGTTTGGATAACCATGCAGACTATAAACATTCACAGATTAAGTGTGCCAGTAAACAGCAAAATCTGAGCAGTGTTTTCTGACGAAGGACATCTGGAGGGCTGTCAGGGAACAGCTCTGTGCTGCATGCTAAATCAAGCTAAGCTGAAATCAATGCAACTGCAGTCGCAGGTAAAATGAACTCTCTCAGGTATGAATATGCATATGGCACAAACTGGACCATCTCCATGGAGTTTGCATGCCACTGTGGCCCACACAAGCTATTTGTCTGCGGCTGTTCTTGTTATCTGTTTTGTCCCAGAGGCATCTTTTCTATTTGGATCTTTACCAAAGAGGACTAAGAGGAGTGCGCATCTCTCTAGCAGCGCAAATGGTTTTTCCTATCCCTGCTGTCAAACTAAAGTTCAATCACTCCATATTTCATTGTTTGGATGGGAAATGATGTTTACCACAAAGGTCAGCCATTGACTAGGAAACCTTTATAGCGTCATTATTTACACTATTATAGGGGATGGGAGAAGAGGGGAGAAACATTTTCCAAACCGCAAATCCGGAATCTCGGTGTGGACTCCTTACAAATTTGTCAAAGTTACATATGTTTTGCATTATAGCAAGCAGCAACTCTTTTTGCTTTTAATGAGAAATGACCTTAGTTTTATGAATTTTGTCCATTGCCTATAAAAAATATACAAAAAGAAAAGGAATACAGAACCATATTAGGTTCTGCCATCTGTATTGAAGCACTTAAAGCTGAGGCACTCACTGTTACATGGGGCAGTAATAAATCTGGCCCAGTTTTGTAATACTCTATTTCTCTAGAGTGTTACAAGATTGTACAACTTAAAATGGGCCACTGTAACTCCTTTTTTCTACATGGTAAGCTCAACAAATCAGTATTTCTAGTTTCTCCTGAAAAGGAGAAAGTATTTTTGACAGGTTAATTTATGCTGCACCCTGAGCTTCGCACAGGGGGGGAAGCAGTTTATCATAAACTGGAAGTTTAACTTTCCATTTCAATGGGAGGGGCTCAAAGAGAGCAAGTTGCTTAGCGAGTTCATAGCATTTGAGCTGGGAGATCACATTATGTGGTCACTAAATTACATCAGCTCTTGCAAGTGCACAGCCTAACAGACAACGATTGTGACAGACAACGGCACAAGCCAGCTTTCTTGCATTTCAGCACTGCCTCCCTATCAACTGAAACCACAAAAAGGAGGCGGTTGTATTGGTGGCATAATAAATGTCACATATTTAACCTTGCTATGTGCACACGGTTGCCTCTGAATTGGCCACCACGGGGCAACTGCCTGCATGAAGACAGCCCCTTAGCATTCCTTCCTATATTGAGAGAGACACACAAGAGAGAAAGGCGGGAAACAAGAATACTGATAGTAGATTAGAGAAAGCATTTGTTAAATAGTATTTTAACTGCGCTAAAGTTTATACATAATAGAACAAAGGCATGCAGTGCTTCCTCTCTCTCCTCAACAGCTGCAGCCCTGTGGCCTTCAGGGAGTTGGGCTAGTCTGCTTCTGTCCTGGCTCACTCTCCAAGTAAACTGAGTGGGAGGACTCCAAAAAAATAACTTGTTCATATACTAATTTTTACCCTCTTTAGAACACTGAAATAAATTAATAATAATAATAATAATAATAATAATAATAATAATAATGTATATGTGTGAGAGAGATGAGAGAAATCAACCTGGGAATATAAGAGAATTATTTCCCTCATGTATTCCGTCCCATCACAGAGTGGGTTGAGGGTGAAAAGGGCTTTTCTCCTAATCCACTTCCTGCCAATGTTGTTATGGGGCAAGCCAGCTGAGAGACCCAGCGTAGTATACTGACTAGATTGGGCAGAGTAATGGATTATAGGACCAGAGGAAACAACTTCAAATTCCCACTCAGCCATGAAGCCTACCAGGCGAGCATGGGCCAGTCATCATCTCTCAGACTAACCTACCTTGCAGGTTTGTTTTGAGGATAAAAAGGCATTTGTGGGGGGGGGGGGGGAGACCATATATGCCACCCAGAGTTCCTTGGTAGAAGAACAGGACAAAAATATAAATTAATGAATAACTACAAACAGGTAGGAGGAGGAGATAGCTGATGGATAGGTACAGTTTGCTATTTTGAGACTATTCTCGAGACTCGAGATTTCATGTGGTGTTTTGTGTGGGGCTCACACTTAAGATGAGAAAGAAACTCTCCTTGCTCACAGCCAGCCGCACCTACAGTCTGGTTTCTCTGAGTGGCCCCGTTTAAAACATTTCTTCCTGTAATACCTTTCAATTTAACATAGCTCTTTTCCTTCCTTCCTTAGAGGAACTCTGCTATTTACCTCATAAAATTTTTATACTGCTAATTGTAAGGGGGGGGGGACTCCTCAAATCTGTAGAAATGCACCCCCCTCAACCAAACACATAATCTAACCCATGACTTGATATCCTGCTGGTAGTTCCTTAAGTTCCTTAGTTCCTTAAGTGAAATCTCAGGGTCAACTGCCCATCAGATGGCCTTCTTATCAAGATCACCCCAGTTGTGGTATGCCCTTCCTCTGAAGACTAGAAGGGCACCAGCTTCCTCAAACCAAGGCAGATGACTGGTCCATGTAGCTTAGTAATGTCTACATTAGGCTTCCTCAACCTCGGCCCTCCAGATGTTTTTAGCCTACAACTCCCATTATCCCTAGCTAGCAGGACCAGTGGTCAGGGATGCTGGGAATTGTAGTCTCAAAATATCTGGAGGGCCGAGGTTGAGGAAGCCTGGTCTACACTAACTAGCAGCAGCTTTCCAGGGTTTCAGATAGGGGACATTCCTATCCCTACCTGGAAATGCCATGGACTCATCCAGGGACCTTCTGCATTCAAAGCAGATGCTCTCTCTCACTGAGCTATGGCCCTTCCCTTCACTGTGATTTGGCGCACCATATGCAGCATAGCTTTTGGTGCTCCCTGAAGACCTGCTTTTTGTGCAGGCTTTTAAGATGGCAATATTAGCCTCTGTAGTGAGAAGACAACATATGTTTATTATTATTATTATTATTATTATTATTATTATTATGCTTTATGTATGTATTTGTAGCAGGTGTTCTGGGGTTTTCTGGCAGAAGTACAGGATGCAAGTTTTACAGATAAACTTATGGCAATGGCATTTGCGGGAAGACGATGTTGGAATAGAATTAGTTCCATATGGCACTGAGGGAAAATATGTGGAAGATGATATATAGGTGGTATCATACACCGGTGAAATTAGCTAAGATCTATAGGTTAAAGAACAAACGATGTTGGAAATGTGGGGAAGCAGAAGGCGATTTCTACCACATGTGGTGGCTATGTAATAAAGTGAAAAAATTTTGGGAACTAATATATAATGAACTTAAAAAAATTCTTAAATATACCTTTCCCAAAAAACCTGAAGCCTTTCTGCTAGGAATGCTGGGTAAAGAGATTAAAAAAGAAGATAAGAATATATTCCTCTACGCCACCACAGCCGCAAGAATTATGCTGGCACAAAACTGGAAAACGGAAATTATACCTAATATAAGTGACTGGCAAGTTAAAATGGTGGAATACGCCGAACTTGCTAGACTAACGGCTAGAATACGAGACCAAGATGAGCAAATATTTCATAAAAATTGGAGTAAATACTGGAAATATACTGAAAATAAATTGTAGATGACACTGGTGGGCTTCGATTAACTCTAACAGAGAATAACTAATATTTAAATTTAAGAGAAAATACGTGAATGTAGGATTATTTGATACTTACCAATAGGGTGGAGGGAAGTCCAGGACTAACTAAAGTCCAAAGGTTTTTTTTTGTTTTTGTTTTTGTTTTTGTGTTTTTTTTTTCTTTCTTTCTTGTATATCTACATGTATGCTTGTAAGTTGGGTGATATGATGATCTGTATAGTGTATATTTGTATAGACATGTGTACTTTCAAAACTTGAATAAAAAGTATTTAAAAAAAAAAAAAAAAGAATTAGTTCCATTCACTAGAACATGGACAGGGACTTTATACAGTAGTACCGCGGGTTACATACGCTTCAGGTTACAGACGCTTCAGGTTACAGACTCCACTAACCCAGAAATAGTACCTCGAGTTAAGAACTTTGCTTCAGGATGAGAACAGAAATCGTGCTCCAGCGGTGCAGCAGCAGCAGGAGGCCCCATTAGCTAAAGTGGTGTCTCAGGTTAAGAACCGTTTCAGGTTAAGAACGGACCTCCGGAACCAATTAAGTATGCAACCAGAGGTACCACTGTGCAATATTTTCCACACGTGTTCTTCTGTGGAGGAAAGCTGTGTTGGGAACAGTCGCCAGAAGTTCTCTTTGGGTTTATGACAACTGATCTATTGTGACTTGGAGAACAGCTGAACTGTTCTCTAAATCAAATGCGTTACCAGAGTAGGGTGGGGGCTGAACCCCTCTGAAATTCACTGGGGAGTGGGCAGAAAGGGTGTTTCTACTTCCTCTAGCAAGAATTAATTACCGTATTTTTTGCTCTGTAAGACTCACTTTTTCCCTCCTAAAAAGTAAGGGGAAATGTGTGTGCGTCTTATGGAGCGAATGCAGGCTACGCAGCTATCCCAGAAGCCAGAACAGCAAGAGGGATTGCTGCTTTCACTGCGCAGCGATCCCTCTTGCTGTTCTGGCTTCTGAGATTCAGAATATTTTTTTTCTTGTTTTCCTCCTCCAAAAACTACGTGCGTCTTGTGGTCTGGTGCGTCTTATAGAGCGAAAAATACGGTAAATGTTAATGACATTAACGATTCCCCAGGTGAAAAGAGTACCTAATTCTAATCAGACACCACATAAAGAAAGCAAGTTCTTCAGAGCTCTTTTTTTTTGGCAGCAGAAGGAGACTCCTAGTGAAGGTCCCTGATGCCTCATTACAAGCCTTTTGGAGGAAGAAAAAGAGGCTAATGGCCTCAAGAGCATTTTGACTAGTGCCAATGCAAGCTCCAGGTGCTAGCAAGCTGGAAAAGTCAACCCACCCACAGCCTCTGGCCAGAAAACCCAACCTTCATGCAGTGCTGAAATCACTCTGGAATTGTCAGAGCTGGGTGTGCTTCTTATGCAACCATTTCCCCACATCTGAGTAGATTCAGCTGCATGGGGGAGACCCTGAAAGTGTTTCCAAATCTTGGATGGAGCTCTTCTCCTTCCTCCCCACACTGATCACCCTAGGCATTACTATGGGCAAGAAGGTTAATAGGGTTAGTTGGTCCCACACAGCTAGAGACCTGGATCACAGAAAAGGGGGGAGAAGACAGCCCTTGTTCCACCTGATGCCCTTCCTGAATTGAGACTGTGTCAAATGAGGAAAGGAATTCTCTACCCATTCAAATAGCGTAGCCAATCCCTCTCCCCTCCATCTCCTTTGGCAGAACTGAGAAACTGAAGGAGAGGAAAAGCCATATACGGATGCAGGTGTGAGAGCAAAGCAGATGGGGCCTGGTGTGTGGGGGAGTTCTGGTGGCCTGATGTTTGCAGGGCTGGTGCAAGCAAAGTGCTTAAGAGCATAAATGAAAGAGCAACTTGAAATCAGTTCAGTCATGAAACTTGCTTGGTGGCCTTAGTCAAACCTCAATTGCTTACACTAAAATTATTGCACCTGTAATAGGGGGTGATCATACCAGCCCTCCTGACAGGCTTGTTGTAAGGATTATGCAACAAGGATTGCACTAGGTACTGAGGCATCATATTTTTCGCTCCCTAAGACGCACCTGACCATAAGACGCACCTAGTTTTTAGAGGGGGAAAGCAAGGGAAAAAATATTCTGCGCAGAGCATGTAAGCTTCTACTCTTCTTGCAATTAATTCCAATAGTGATATAGTAGCTTGCACTGTACTGGTAACCAATTCAAAAGGAATTATATACAGGGGCTGAAGAATACATTCAAAACCACTTTCATCTTATCAAATGATTAAAATTGAGTGTTTTAAAGTCAATACTGATGGCTGTTTTATATATAAAAAAAGTTTACCTGGTACAAAATATGTGGTTGATTTAAACCAGTCAAATTCTAAATGGAATCCCAAGAGAGCAGCTTTCACAGTAACGAGGATAACTAGGTAGATGACTGAAACGGTACCTGCAATAAGGGAAGGGGGAAAACCACAAGTCACTCAGATACATTTAAATTAAGGAGGAGCAAAAGTGTTGTTTTTCGATATCTAGCTTGGACCAACCGAAAACAGCACCCCTGCCTCCGTTCCTTCCCTCTTCACTTGCCCTTTTCTGTGTTTTGTTTTTCACTTGCAAATCAGCTTTGAGATTAAAGCAACCGAGATAAAATTATTTTGCATCTTATTCAGCCAGGTTCAAACAAGAGAACACATGGAGAGGGGGTCAGAAAATCATGTTAATGCAAGTTTACTTGATGTCAAAGAGAACAACAGCTACTAGACTTTTAGAAGACATCTGAAGGCAGCCCTGTTTAGGGAAGCTTTTAATGTTTGATGCATTACTGTATTTTAATATTTTGTTGGAAGCAGCTCAGAGTGACTGGGGAAGCCCAGCCAGATGGGCGGGGTATAAATAAAAAATTATTATTATTATTATTATTATTATTATTATTATTATTATTAGCTACTCTAAATCTAAGAAATTTGTAAAAGGGTGGGGGGAAAGAGGGAGAGAAAATAACAGAATTCCTGAATGAAATTTATAAACCCTGAAGTGCTGGGAAATGAATTTCCTGAAGAGCAAAGGATAAATAAAAAGAACTGGTTGCCTTTAAACACAAGCATCTTGCATTAAAAAGGTACTGGAAGAGCGATGTGCCCATCTTCTAGCCTATTTAGCAGGGCAGGTCGAAGAGAAAGAGACCCCGCCGACTTTTGGCACTGGCTCTGCCCACTGCTGGCTTCAGTCTTGCCCACCATGAGTATGCAATTCCCTGACAGAAAGCAGGCCTCAACAGAAAAAAGATTGCCCACCCATGTTTTAAGCTTTACAAAAGACATTGGGAGAGATCTGATCACAGATCTGTTGTGTAATGTGCAGCCTGGCCCTCAGTTCAGGAAAAATGATGCAATATTGACTAACCGATTAAGTGAAAACAGTGGATATCCAATGGGGAAACATTTCAGTTCTTGTGGTAACTGTGAGGCATTCCGCCCCAACACATACTGTACATTCTCCAGTCGAATCATTGCCTACCTAAGACGTTGAATTTGGCAAAGAAAGAGGGTGACTTGAAATTCAATAGCAGAACAAGGATGCCCAAGTAAAGAGGGACCGTTTTCGATTTGCTCCATAGCCGTTCAAACTCCTCAAATCCTGAATCACCGGTAGAAGCAAGCATCCAGGTTCTGTTTCCTGGTACTTCCTTGCCCGCATCACCTGGGCAGATTACTGTAGAACCAAAAGGAAAACAAGCAGTGGTTTACTTCAAGGAAAACATAACAAGGAGGGGAAATCAGAGAATAAACATCAAAATGAATAAGATGCCTACTGTGGTGTGACTTAGGGATAAACAGAGCAATCCACTTGGGTTCTCCATTTAAGGCAGCCAGTGGCTCTCCAGATCTTGGACTGCAGTTCCCATCATCCCAGACCACTGGTTATGCTACCTGGGGCTGATGGGAACTTGAGTCTAACAGGATTTAGAGAGTCAGATTCCACATCCGTACTTTAGGGAAACAGTTGACTGTTTTTGGCTGCTGAATACCTGTATATTGTCTCTTCACACTCACCCACAACCCTCACCACTTTGCAGAAAACAATATAAGGAATATCTATGGAATTTGCTTCTCTTAAGAAGAAAAAGAAAGTCTGCTCTTCTGCAGGGGGCAGCCATTTTGTATTAAACCAGTGGCATGCAGTGAATTTTTTCATAAGGGAACAGTTAGGGCCAGAGGTGCCAACTTGAGATGGCCGGGGGGGGGGGGGGCGACGCCACACGTGTGACATTGCAACATTTCAAAGTTGCACACGTGAGCATCGCATCTGCCTCCCTAAGCCAGCCAGAAGCTACCTGGGCTTTAAGAATGAGGCTTTAATACTCTGATTCATGAGTAGGCAAACTAAGGCCCAGGGGCCGGACCCGGCCCAACGCCTTCTAAATCCAGCCCGTAGACGGTGCGGGAAGCAGCGTGTTTTTACATGAGCAGAATGTGCCCTTTTATTTAAAATGCATCTCTGGGTTATTTCTGGGGCCTGCCTGGTATTTTTACATGAGTAGTATGTGTGCTTTTATTTAAAATGCATCTCTGGGTTATTTGTGGGGCAAAGGAATTCGTTCATTTTTATTTTTATTTCAAAATATAGTCCAGCCCCCCACAAGGTCTGAGGGACAGTGGACCAGCCCCCTGCTGAAAAAGCTTGCTGACCCCTGCTCTAATTTACCGGCAACATTTAGGGAAATAGCCTAGTCCCCCTAGCCCAGTGTTTCCCAACCTTGGGCCTCCAGCTGTTTTTGAACTACAACTCCCATCATCCCTGACTAGCAAGACCAGTGGCAAGGGATGATGGGAATTGTAGTCCAAAAACAGCTGGAGGCCCAAGGTTGGGAAACACTGCCCTAGCCCACTGACCACATGCCACTGCATTAAGCTACACCCCCGACATCAGCCATTCTCAAAATTCTACATGTGCCCCTGGACCCAAAAAAGTTGGCAACTATTGGTATACAGCGTTCACATGTCAGTGTAATTTCTTCCTGGACTATGGGTTGCTGACATGAGAACATGCCAAACAAAGCAGCCAACACACAGTTTAAGGGCCTTTTTTTAATTAAGATGCTGGCCCAACAGACACCCTGAACAGGTTGTGCTTTATGTGAGGCTATGCCCAGGGAGGTCACATCAGTGCTGCTAATGCAGCGGTTTGACTTCTCCCCCAGAGGCACACCCCTCTCTTTAAACAGAAGGATGCCAACAATAGAGAAGTAAACAGCAAGGAGGGATTTTCAGTACGGCTCACCTGCACATTCCTTTTACTCATTCAGTCTGTCCCCACCCACTTTAGATGTGATTGATTCAGATTCAGGTTAAAGCACTCTAACTTGCTATTGTCATGTGACCTTAGTCAGTGACCTGTGAAGTACAAGATTACCATTTCTGGGGTCTGATGCAAGCAGCTGCCATTAGTAAACAGCTGTGATTTATGTGCAGAGCGTGGTCTAACTAAGTATTCTGTGGAATTTTCCTAGAGCAAATCTTTTCATCCCACACTGGCTGCATGCCAAGCCGGTTACAATGCCCTTAAGCACAAAGCAGTTGGTCATGTTTCAGAAAAGCCAATGGACACGACCAAGTCATCAGCGTTATTTTTGCAAGTCTGTTTACTCTCCATTGTCTGCATAATAGTTGCTGTTTTGAGAGAAAGTTAACAGTACTGCTGTATTTCACATGAAACTCTTTTCTGGATTGAGGGGGTGGGGAGTGACAAACTGATTATTATTTTTCACACAGGTTTTGACGCAAACACAGAACCCTATGAATTATGTTTTTGGAAGTTACTATTTGCAATCAGGATTGTTATTAATGTGGTTTTTAAATAAACCTGGGAAAGAAACTTCTGCAATATTTTACTATTTTCAGCCAATTTTATTTTTGGTGAATGTTAGTCATTCAGGATAGACCTAACTACTGCATAAAATCTCCTGGAGATGCATCCCTCTGATTCTAAAAGTATTTTATTGTATTTTAACTATCACTTTTAAGCAGTTTGCTTTCATTACTTTATATTCTAAATAATGTTTTTTAAATATTGAAAGATGCTTTGAATCTCAGTGTAAATACTATTTATTGAAAGAGAGAGAATTAGGGGAGGGGGATTGGAAACTTACCTTTAGTGCTCCCATTTGTACCAGGAACAATATCCGTTACATTAATATGATGAGCATAATCTAAAGAGGGAAAGGAAGACAAACAACTTAGGAACATCTCAGCCCTGCAGCTAGTTTCTTCCGAGGTGTATTTTGGAACAAACAGGATGCATGCTGAAAGCAACATGCAGAGGACTACTATTTCTGAAGCTGCAGTGTCGTTTTAGGTTTTAACAGCAAAAAAAACAACCTTCCCACAGTTCTGTTCTACTCCTCCAGATGTTGTTAAACTCCCAACTCCCATCAAGCCCAATCAATTCAACAACATCTGGAGGGCACCGGGTTCCCCATCCCTGATCTACAGCACTAAATTTGTGCCAATGTTCACCACCACCACTGGACCTTGTTTACAATGCCCTTGGGTGTATGAAGTGAGATGTTCACATGCACAGCAATTCCCCCTTGCTTCTGTGTAAGCACAACGAAATAATTGGGAGAGGTAGCTTCCAGGTCAGGAAAAAGGGCACCCAGGTTAGACCTGGGATTGCAAGCCAGTAGGGTGGAGTGATGAAAAGCAAACAAAACTCACTGCAGTCCACTGAAGGCAACCAACCATGCCCTGGGCCTCCCCAACCTCTCTCAATGCCAATGGAAACTACCGTATTTTTTGCTCTATAAGACACACTTTTCCCCCTCCAAAAATTAAGGGGAAATGTGTGTGCATCTTAATGGAGCAAATGCAGGCTCCATGGCTTCAGTGAAAGCAACGCGAAGCCTCCGGAGCGCAGCACACTGACCCCCTTGCTCTCCTGGCTTCAGGGATAGGTGCCTGAAGCCTCCGGAGCGCAGTGGGAGCTCCCGCTGCACTCCGGAGACTTCGCGTCACTTTCGCTGAAGCCAGGAGAGCAAGAGGGATGGGTGTACACCGATCCCTCTTGTTCTCCTGGCTTCGCTTCGCTGGAGAGGCGCTGCACAGCTTTCCCTCTCTGCGCAGTGCCCCTTCAGCGAAGCGGGAGGAGAAATGCAAGGGGCTCTGCTTCTCCTGCCGCTTCGCTGAAGGGGCACTGGGCAGAGAGGGAGAGAATTTTTTTTCTTGTTCTCCCCCTCTAACACAAGGTGCGTCTTATGGTCGGGTGCATCCTATAGAGCGAAAAATACGGTAGTAAGTTTACTACCCCTCCTTCTCTCTCCCCACCTTATACTGTAATACCACATTAAAGTCTGACATCAAATACAACTTTTAAATTATAAACTAGCCAAAGAATTAATGCTTACAAGCACTCTGCAAAATTTCCAGATCTGGTATTTTCGGAGCAAAATTGTGTCCAGGCAATGAACCTCTTTCCCTCGTAAGAATATGTCATTTGCATCAGTTCCATTACCCTCAATTCATCCTTCCTTGCTTGTCTCCAAAGTTTCAGGAGAGCAGTAAGGAATTTCTATCAGGTTTGCACTAGATCAGTGGGCCCTGGACAGCAGCCTGATCTTGCTGCAGTGCTGGCTCTGGTTATGTCTAGACCTCTGCTCCCTTGCAAGCTTGTTCCAAACCCTTTTGTGTTTTTGTCATTACTTTGTCAAATATATCCCTGCACTCATTAGGCAGCAAGAACTTTTAAAAAACAACAACAGCGTAATCTATTTAAAGATACTTACAAGAGTCCAAGGAGGATTTTTTTAGAAAAACCCTGTGATTCTGCAACTTAGCCTGCTCTAATTTTTCTTAGTGAACTACATTGCCATCTGCTGGATAAATAGCTTAAAACACCTGCTGTTACCGCAATGAAGAAAGACTGTGGCCCACTTTAAAACACAGGCCAATTATGCCTACTCTGATTTACTAAAAGCCAAATTAAGACTTGCTTACATGTTTAGGATTAGTGCAAACACCAAACCCATTTAGACAGCCTTCTAAAATATACTCCTATGATGCATCTGAGATAGTATGGAAACATATTTAAGATGTATATTAAAGCATATATGTAAGCTATATTTAAATTAAAATGTTAACATTGAACAGCCTCCCCAAACTGCTGCCCTTCAGTTGTTTTGGACTGTAACCCAAGTCAGTCTGTAACCCAAAACATCTGGAGAGCACAAGGTGGGGGAAGCTCACCCAAGAATGATGCCTAGATCTCAAAAGATGCCCAAAAAATATAAGGACCTGCATGCTTTCATAACATTTAAATTAGTTCCAGGGCACCACAATGTGCAATGTTGAAGAGCTTCCTAGAAATCAGCATCCTTAATAAAGGGCACTACTATAACAATTTATTTCAAATACAACGCATTTGTTTATACAGAGAAAAGCTTGTTTTCTCACAGAGATCTTAGTACGCGCACTGTAATAGTCTATTCAGTGTGATATTTGAATTTTATAAGCAGGTTTTCTAAGGGGGAAATTTATTTAGAGTATTTTTATAGTGCCCTTTGAGTATATTCTCAGGATTATAAAAATGAACAACGATGGTTTAGTCTGCACACCGTTTTAAACCACAGTTAACCTTAACTATGATTTAAAGGTGAATGCACAGCATTCTGGGGCACAGGAAAACAATCACAGCTGCTTCATTTGTCGTGATGCTGTGCTACTTCGAGCTAAAGCATGGCTTGGCTTAGCTTTGCATCCAAACCTGAGCTCATGGTTTGTCTCTCTTTGGACAAACCACGAGCTGCAATCAGATAATGTTCTTGTTAGGAATATCTCAGCCCTGCTTTGTTTGGAGAGAGACAAACCACAAGTCTGGTTTCAGACACAACGCGAAGCCAAATCATAGCCGAGCACCTGGCAATGTGGCAGCTGTTGTTCAAAGCGACGCGCAAGCAAGGCCAGTACAAAAAATAATAATAACAAAACTTATAAGTAGTCTTCCTCCTGAGAAGACATGTGCGGGATTGCACTACAAGTTATTTTATACATGCCACTTTTCTACGGCAGACGGTGTCCAAAGTGGCTTGCAATAAACACTTACATAATTACACACACTGAAACATAGACCAAAACAGATTTTAACAGATGCAGCCATGGGTTTTGCTATGAACTATAACGTCTTATTTGCCAGGTAGGAAAAACCAAGGCCCAGCTGCAAGGAATTAAAAGAAAAGTTCACACTTACTATAAATAAATATCCCCGTGTTGTAAAGGAAATTGGACATGAGGACCCAGTAAACCACCATGGCTCCAATAAGGGATACCAACGAAAACAGAAGGCTAGACCATTGACCGAATGATCCAAAGTAATACTTGCAAACATCTGGGAATTCCCAAGTTGAGGTATCTATTAAAGCTGGGGGACACACATCAAGCATAGAGTTAATACTAGAATTCAATAATCTAATCATTACTGCTTACACATACTTTGCATTCTGAAGATTCCTAAACATTAAGATATCACAGACTCTCAACAACTGATGCTGAACATCCTAACAAAGTGAAATAAAAGCCTATTGCTTTTAAAATTATTTGCAAAAATAAAGGTAGCTTACATTTTTAAAATAGCAACAAAAATATCTAAAATACAATTATAGCATTTAAAGCAACCACCAAGCAGCAAACAGAAGAAGGGTTGCTGACGTATTAGAAGGCATGTTTTCACTTGCCTTCTCAAAACAAGGGAGATGAGTAATGTCCCTCCAAGTACCAGCTGCTGGAAATCGCAGGTGGGCAGTGCGCTGTTCTGCTCATGGTCAGTTTGCAGGCTTCCCACAAGCATCTGTTTGCCCATGGTGAGAATAGATACCGGACTAGATGCTTATTGTTCTTAATTGGTTCCTCTGGTGGGAGAATTTTGCCCAGAAAAGGCACAGCACTGAACTGAACCTTGTGTACAGATGGGCTTTATAAATTTGATTTTAAGATATTGGGTGGACTGCGCATAGGATTGCCAAGTGAAGGCTGCAGGAATGGCACAGAAAAACATGAAGTCAGATTTCTGCTAAGTTAATAATTATTAAGCGCCAGAGACCTAGTAAACATTGCATTAAGTTAAAGCTATGTATCAATAGCAGACTCAGGGATTGTATCCAACTGATGAGCAGGCATAGTACTGGAATTAATGGACCTAAGTTACTCATGGATACAACCCTAATTCACTAACTGGGGATCCTTTTGTAGTAAAAACGGTGCACCCATGCACAAGAGGCAGGCGATACCTTTAAAAAGTAACAGTAAGGAACTAACAGCAATATGGGGGCAAGATACAACAGTGAGATCAGTTGTGGCTTTTCTTGTCACTGCAGTATGTGACAAGATAAGGGAAACCAAAATCCTTTGGCCAGCATTACAGGAAATGTGACTCTGTGTAGGTCTACGAAACCACAATTGGGGAACCTGTGGGCTTCCAAACATTGCTGGACTACAATTCCCATCAACCCTAGCCTGGGGGCGGCCGCCGAGACCACATAACACCGGTCTTGAAAGACCTACATTGGCTCCCAGTACGTTTCCGAGCACAATTCAAAGTGCTGGTGTTGACCTTTAAAGCCCTAAACGGCCTCGGCCCAGTATACCTGCAGGAGCGTCTCCACCCCTATCGTTCTGCCCGGACACTGAGGTCCAGCGCCAAGGGCCTTCTGGCGGTTCCCTCATTGCGAGAAGCAAAGCTACAGCAATACGTTAAGATGGTGGCTCCCAGAGAAGATACCAAGGGCAGGTTCTAGTGCATTAATGGTGGGCCCTGCTGAGAAGCCAACAACTGCCCAAGAGGGTCATGTGCCAATGCCAGGCCTGTTTAAGAGCTACTCCAGGATATCAGGAATGTTTTCCTTATTGAAAGAGCACTAGAAGCAGTGAGCAGTATTCCCTGGCTGTGTACAGCCACAATGGAATTGGGTGTTTTAATGCACACTTTCAGGTATACACACCTAGGTGAAATAGCTCTAGGATCGGTGCATCATGAGAACTGAGCATGTGCTATAGAACACTGCAAAAGTCAATGTGGAAATAAGTCCCTGTAGCAGAACACCACAATCACACAAATAAATACTACTGAAACTCATACTTACGTATCATTGTCCTCGATTTCACAACTCTGTAGCAACAGTAAAGTGTCAATACTCCCATTAACAAAATAATAACAATTCCAGAGGTAAATCCAGCCTGTTTTTTAAAATGAAAAAAAAAAGAAAGCATTAGCAAATTGTGATATTGATGCAAATTAAATTACACCCACACACTGCTGCATTAAGATTGACCTTGACACACCTGTAAGTTGCCTTACCTGTTTTATTCCCCAGGGAATACTTAATATAGATGTACCCATCATTGTATTCCAGATCATAAATCTGAGGGGAGAAAACATGCACACATAAAAATATGAGAAACTAAAACTGATTGCGGAAGCTTTTTCTACGTATTATGAATTTGTGACAAATAATGTACTTCATATCTACCATGCTTGGAAAGCATTTCACATACATAGTTACTATGCTTGAGTTTTTGCCGTAACCATCCGTACAGCCATCTATTTTGTAAGCCGTTCCTAATGGACTATACACGTAGATTTCTTCTGGAGCAGGAAGTACGTGATCAGGAGCCACCTAACAAAAGAAGAGAACACAAGGTCTTAGTGACAGTGTAAGTCTCTGGTGTTGCAATACAGTACTCCTGCATTCGCAGAAGAATTCAAGAAGCCACTCCAATCCCAGTATTAAGCATGTTCTGCCCACTGAGTTCAACAGACATTACTTGAAATGTGCAAATGTTATTTAATATTTGAACTTATATGTTGTGTGGGAGGGGAGCTTTTAAAAACTGAAAGGGGAAAAAACCTGGCAAAAGTAAAAGAATGAAAAAAAGAGAAATGTTAAGTGCCCATGTCTGCAGTCCAACACTTACAATCCTAAAAGTACTGTAAATCCAAATGAATTAAATGGAGTTTACTCCTAGTTGAGCATCCATAATATGGTAGCCCAAGCTATAAAATTTAATAAGACAATTGACTCATTCCCATATTATACAATTAAGGCACATGGTTTCTCCTAAAGCAGCTTGGGTACTGTAGTTTATCCCCTCACAGAACTACAATTCACAGCAGTCTTGAACTACAGTCCCCATAATTATTTTTGGGGGAGGACGCCATGTGCTTTGAATGGATGGTGTTAATCAGCCCAGTGATAAGCCAAACCATGGTTAAGTGTGAATGAGTAAGTGGGCTGATGTACAGTTACAAAAGCTGCTGCCTCTTTGCTTCTCTCCCCATCCTGCTGCACTGCTACGGACTAAGTACTGGGACTTAGTCCAGCTTAGTATTTTATGTGAACCTGAACTTGGGGCTTGTCTTGGCCAAACAAGCCATGCCGGGCAAACCTTGGTTACACCTCATAGTTTGTTTGGCGCTCCCACACATGGGAGTTTTGCAATAACTTGTCTTTTGCATACCAGGGCTCTATCTGAGGGCGACGCAAGCCTGCTGTAGTAATGAATCCGCTTATTCATTGCTGAAGCTTCGTCTGTAATTCTCTGCGTATCATCATTCACAGTAACAATATTTGTAGGTTCTATATGGAATGGCCTGGAAGAGAAATAAAAAACGTAATAGTCTTTAAAGCCATAATCAACAGAAGACTAACATTAGAGGTTGATAATGGAACAAAAGAGTCCAGCATTTGGTTCCCACAATGTCTAACCAGATCCTTATCAAAAGCCTATGAGTCAGACATGAGTAAAGTAGCATTTTCTTGCTCATGTCCCCCAGTACACTGCCTTTAATACTGGAAGCACAATTTAGGTGTCATCACAAAGAAAGCTCAGGCTGATGCCATAATGAACCTTAGCTGGCTGCTGTACCACCAGGAGGGCCTCTGCTGAAGATCTCAATTTGTGAGCAGGTCTGTTTGGGAGAGTAGTTGCTTAAAGCTGAATGGAGCCTTTTAGGTTAACAAAAACACCTTGAATTCTGCTTGCCAGCACACAGGCAGCCCCATCAAAATTGATGTTGTATGATATTGAAACACTCTCCTACTGCAAATTCTCTCTGCTCAGCAATCTAGCTGCCACATTCTGCACTAGCTGCAACTTCCAAAGCAGCTTTGAGGGCAGCCCCTCATACAGCACATTGCAGTAATCCAATGCATGAGTCATTATAGCCAGATTATCCATGGACTGGAATGACTACATCTGGTGTACCAGCTACAAAAGAAGAGGAGTTTGGATTTGATATCCCACTTTATTACCACCTGAAGGAGTCTCAAAGAGGCTAACATTCTCCTTTCCCTTCCTCCCCCACAACAAATACTCTGTGAGGTGAGTGGGGCTGAGAGACTTCAGAAAAGTGTGACTAGCCCAAGGTCACCCAGCAGCTGCATGTGGAGGAGCGGGGACGCGAACCTGGTTCACCAGATTACGAGTCTACTGCTCTTAACCACTACACCACACTGGCTCTCAAGTGTAAAAGCTAGTAAAAGACACTCTTAGCTGCAGGGGTCATTTACACCTCCAGCAGCAATGCTGGATCCAGGTGGACTCTCAGCCACCTGCTTATTTAGAGGGAATGCAGATGGGGTTCACATGGCTGAATATTCCCTTTATACAAATATAATAGAGTTCTGTAGCACCTAACAAATTTACCTTTAAGCTTTCACAGGCTCTGTTTGAAAAAATTTCCTCTATACAGAAAAATGTCAGGGAGGTGGCTAGGCTTGAAGCCTGCTGAAAAGATAGCAACACTGACTGAAAACCTCAACATTGCTTACAAATCAAATTCAAAATCATAATAGTTTTTTAAAAGACACAAAGAGTACAAGAGTTGACTCATATCTTTATAAATCAGTTAGCCTATTTGAAAAGATACAATCTCTCTTGCTCTGTATCATTTGTTGCATGGAACCACATCATAACCACAAAGATGGTGATCAATTATGGAAGGAAAGAACCACAAAAACCAAACACTTTTTTTTCTTTTAGCCACAACAGTGTCACTCCAGCTAACTAAATACCAATGAAACTGTCCCCCAAAATAGCAATTTACATATACTCAAGCAGCTTCTACTTAAGGAAACCAAGGGAACAGTATCAACATTTGAACAATATGGATTAAACATTACCTTGAAGACCTCCCAAACTGAGACAGCGCTAAGTGGCTCCCAAGCGGACTTCTATTACCAGCCCGCCCCCCTTGACTGTATGCTCTTTTAACGTATAGCAAATTACCCCCCAAGCACACATCAATCTAAGGCTACAAGAACAAGTATTCTCAAAAAGTATCAGCTGGTGGGCCACAAGCTTCCTAACTTTCCAAAAACACACTGCTAATTATTACTGCAAAATTATATTCCCCACCTCTGCTGCTTTTTAGAGCTGATTCACACACATAATTTATCAGGTCTTGTGACAAGCTACACCTGCCTAAATTCCCTCTTCTGCGTAACGATTAAAGGTGCAGGAGCACTGCCTTCTCTTTGCATCAAGTCACCCCAAATCACAGCTGATCACAAAGTCTTCTTTGTGGAGCTTGACCCTGCGAAGGGTCAACAAGCCTTGATATTGCACTTTGCAAATTGCATCTGCAAGCTGTGATTGGAACAGAACACAATGCCACTTAACTTAAAGGCATGTTCAATGCTCCTAAGCTTTAGGTGTGTTTGCCTGAATCTGTGTAAGGGGGGTGAGGTTGGGGGTGGGGAAATGCATGCAAACCCCATCTCCTGACCTTGTCTGTGTTGAGCAATAAAGGTCCATGGGGGAGTTTACTTGAATGTGAGTAGATCAGGGGAGCCTGCTTTGTCAGGATCACTGATTACACAAATGGTTTTACTCATGTTCAGGTGAATGAGAGTAAAAAACAAAACAAAAAACCCCTGCAGACCTCTCCTGCTCAAAGTATTCCTGCCTGCCTGAGCAGTCAGGAAACATATACCAGGACAATGGACCACCTCCATCTCTATGAACAAGTTTAGCATTTGTGTCTTCAGGCAAATACTCAAACATGCCTTTCGACTTTTACCCAATCAATGCTACTGCTGCAGTATGTGGGAAACTCAGGAACTCGTTTAGATTACAGAGGACAGCAGCAAGACACCTATTCAGTTCAAATCATAATACATTTTACCTAAATCCAGCAGATATCCTGATGCAACACAACTGTTGTAGCCATTCTACAAGTAACATTCAAGTTAAGAGGTTACTGAGCTGGAGGATAAATTGCAGGAAGTAGCATCAAAATGAAGAAAATATGAAGCCAGACCAAAAATACTAATGAACAGCAGTAAAAGAGATCTTAAGTATTTATTTCCTCTCACCTTTTGTATTTAAAGTCTTCTGGGTTAAACTGAATATTGAGGGCTCCAATGTCATTTTCATCACCTCCAACAGGGACCAGAAGAGGACTAGTATCTTCTTCCATATCTGGAGAACGATCTTCTACCAAATGCAGTAAAATATTATAACCTTAAAGAAAGTGAAATAAGTAAGTTACTGCAAGTGATCAACACTACATTTCCTCAAAATATTATTTCTTCAGGAAGACAGGACCTCCCTTAAGTTTATTAAGCTCAGAGTCTAAAATTGCCTAACTGTAGCATAGATAACCTTTCAATAAGCATCTAAGATTTATGTTTTGACATTTCTTTGGCAAAATGCTTTAAATTGGGGGTGGAGAAACTGTAGTCCACCAGAAGGAGTTGGATTACAAACCCCATTATCCCGACCATTGGCTAGGCTGCCTGGGGCTGATGTAAACTGGAAGTCCAGAAACAACTAGAATGCCTGAGATTCCCCATGCCTGCTTTAAATGAACAATTTATATGATTGTTCCCCATTGGCAGGGCTTTAAAATACACTGGTTTATTTTTCATTCAAAAATTAAACCACAGGAGTTCTGGACGAACAATGCTGTGAATGATTACACAGAAGTAGGTCACATGGAGATCAATGGCACCCAGGTAAGAGTGCACAGGATCTTAGCCTAAGTAGTAAAATGTTCAAGTGGGACAATGACCGAAAAATAGTGTGGAAAATTTAACATACTATCAGGAGAGGTTAGGTCTCAGAGTATTGTTTCTACAGGAGAAGTGGAAGACTGGAAATAGAAATCCATGTTCCACAGAAGGTCCAGCATATTTTTAACTGATAAGAAACCCCTCCCCCAGAAACTAGCTGATTCAATGAGTAGAAAAATCGGAGTCATGGGAAGTTAAAAGATAACAATGCAAATACTGGTGCTGATGTTTAAAGGTCATCGAATTGAGGAAGCTACCTGATCTTTAGATGATTGTATAAAGCTATAAAAATGTATAGTAGTAGTTTTTTTTCGGGGAAATCTCCTTGAGAGGAGGCGTAGAGTTATTTTGGAGTTGCAAGTTCAAAGCTTGTTAGCTGCAATATCCTGTAGGTCTGTTTTTTATTACACCCCTTCCTGATTTGCATTTAATAATGTTCACTTTGAATAAATTCTAATCCTCTACTATGTTAAGTATGTTAGTACATAATCTTCACAATAGCATCTGAAAGTTTAACTGACATAATCCATAAAACTGAGGTCAACATCTGAGTTGGAAAAATCTCAAAATCTCAGTTGTTTCAAATAAAGAGGAAGTTGCTGCTTGGTTCAACACCGGATGTGTGTAAGCAATCTGAATAAACACGTTTGCAAATATCTGCTCTTCAAAATAAGCTTTGGAACACCCTAAATCACAGGCAGGCGACCCTGATGCCATCTAAAACTGCCCCATGCTTCCCACCCCATCAAAGACTTGTCCGTCTGTTTCCCCTGTAATTTTATACTTAACAGTGCTTTCGCTCTCTTTCTATATAGCTTCAGAACAATTGGAAATAACAGTATTTTATTTGATTAAAATATTTTAAAAACACTCTTTCCATAGCTGTATGACTTTGGGAGAAATATCCCTCCAAACCGATAGGTGTCTGAAAACAAATTGGTAGGCTTCTGTAAATTTTAAATTATCTTAGTGCCCCCTTCTGGAGTGAAAGGTGATTCATAATTATTTTCATAAATGAATAATTTGTATATGCAACACACTAAAGACAACATTGAATAATTTTTACAGGTACTTGATTTCCAGAACAGTAGCTGCTCTGCTTTTTTGTATATATTTTAAACAAAATTCTCTGTTTACTTGAGGGTAACCTCATCAAGCACAATAGGGCTTAATTCTGAGCAAACCTGCATAGAATCAGAAATTCTAATCTGTAGGAGCCAGATTACTCTTGATATAATGTAGCCTTTGACCAAAAACAAATTCTCACCCCTGCCCAGATCATATATTTGCTTGGCTGGAAGACTGTCCCTAAAAGATCTCCCAGCTTTTTTTGGGGGGGGGGATGGGCAGAGGGACACTTTTACCCTGTGCCATCAAGCCAGCTCATAGGAATTAAGCCTTTACACCCCAAGATAAGCCCTGGCCCACACAAATCATACACTTCTGCTACCCCTTCCAGAATTCTACCATCTGCTCCAAAGCTTCCTTTTTGCCTATCCTTGTCTATCCACTTACAAATAAGGAAATGGGCTCTTGGCCACCCCACACCCCACTCGTTTTGAGCTACTTCAAACCATATCCTACTGACAGAGGGAGATGCCGTAATGCTGTCTGAACATGCATGTCAAAGCTTTTAAAACCTATTCCTTACAATGCATTTCAGGCATGAACTCATACAGAGTTTTGTTCCCCAAAACATGCAGAGCGGCAGCAGTTGAAGATCTGGGGGTGCCCAAAGCTTATTTCTGGGTACAAAGACCCTGCAGTGGGGTAAAGCAGCTAAGGAACTGGCAGCGATAAGAATCAAACCAACCTTGTTAAAGGGCGATTATCCAAACAAAAGATGAAGCATGCTTAAGTTCCATTTATTTCAATGGGGCAGTGTGGGATATATTTAACATTCTCCCGAAATTAGTGGGACTTAAAGATTCTTTACTTCTGGCAGAGTTTTCAGTTCCCTTGATAAATCTTTAAAGCTCATCAGCACGAACAGGCTGACGTTGTCGCTATTGTGGAGCATTTGCCACAAACAGAACTTGAGATTTCAAACTTGGATTCTTTTCCTTCACCCATCCAAATAAAGGAGCGATTTTTTAAAAACCTCTGTTGCGCTACCAAAATCCCGCAGATCTCTTTTAACTTGAGATCTGAGGAGAGAACAAGAAAGAGGCGGACTCCTGTTTTCTTTAGCTAAATAACGCCGTTGCCTTCTTCCGACAACCGATAACACATTTATTTGCAAATGTCTTAGAGCAGGCACTTGACCACACGAGCAACTGACCCCTTCGCGCTCTTAGTAGCAAGTCTCGCTGAGTTCCGCGGACCCTGCTCCTAGGTAAGGATGCACAGGGACTGCAGTCTAAAGGCTGGTGCTCGGGGTGTGTATGTGTGTATTTATGAGTTGTTATTATTATATATATATTTAACACAAGTTTAAATGAAATCTAATGCAGATTCTGTACCTGGACTCCGCTCCGCCTGATCTCAGTCTGCCACCATTCACCGGTACGAGGCTGCTGCCTCGCTTGAGTCATTTCCAGTCGAAAGCTGTAAACAGGAAGAACTTTTGCTGCTCTCAGCACCGCTAGAGCGGACTCCCTCAGTCCTCCATCGGCACATCCGCCATCCAAACGAACGGGATCCGAAGCATGGGATCCACCATAGAGATGTCGACATAGAGCGGCTCCCACTCTGCGCCCATAGAGCTAAGCCAGCTAGACAGCCAGCCGCAGAGATATAACATCTCAAGAGTGACACACGCCGGCTTCCCTTTTCGAGTTTAAGGTCTCGTTATTTCCCACTGCTAAGAGGGGGGGGGAAGCGCAGGACGGCGCGCCTGTGTAAGGAGCGAAGCGGGTGCAACCCGTTCATTTTGAGAGGCAGATGGCAGAATACAGTGATTAGCATTTTCCAGTCCTTTCCTCACAAAGGTGACTTGCCAGATGTGCCATCTGGAGTTGTTTTGGAACAGAATCTCTTCTGACATTAATAGACAGGCAATATTATGTTAAGAACATGATAAAATGCCAGCAGTTTCATAATGGCACCAGCCAAATTGTAATTTCTGCTTCAGAAATTGGTCATTTATTTTGCCTGGTCCGTTCCTATGTTCAAGTTAGATGTAGTTTAATATACTGTAAAATTGAATGCATTCTATCCTTTTCAACCAGCAAAATTGTTAATAATAATAATAATAATAATAATAATAATAAAATCCTCTTCTGACGTGTTCTCCGGTTTCAATGCATGTACCGCCTGTGCAGTGATTTCAGGAGACAGGGGCGAAGCTAGGCTTTATTTTACCCGGATCAAAGACCCAAGTTTGGCGCGCGCGCACACACACACACACACACACACACACACACAAACACACTGCACATTTGCGGACATACACACACAGGTTGGGACATCACCACGCAAGTGGCCTGCGATATCCTCGAAAGCTTGCGCAAGGAAATCTGTTAGGTGCCACAAGGCTCCCAAATCCATCTACAACTATGAAAGAAATCCTGATAACGTGGGAAATGTGCAGGGTTGTACTGGAGACCGGTTTCGGAGATGTATTCCACCTATAAAGATCGGACATTTCTGAAAAGACTCTCCCCACCCCCACCCCAAGTTGTCAGCTTATCAACTTCAGCCCCCCCCCCATACTAGATGGTTGCATCCCTTCTCCCAATCTTCACTAAGATATTAAAAACTCTGTTACATTAACAGGTATTTAATGTAAGCAGCTATTGTCAGTGCCCCACCATCTTAGAAATTAAGATAGAAACTGGAATATTTCAAGGTTATTCTTATGTGACACAGCGTCCACCCCATTCAGCTTGCAATAAGGAGATGACAATGCCAAACTATGTTGCAGGGTTTTTATATGCCACTGTTAATTCCCAGCCTTGCGATATAGGCATAATATTGTTATAGGAATTCTAAGGTCTCATATATAAACCACGTGTCTGAAATAGTACAGGAAAACAATCCTGAAGCCATTTTGACTCTCCCAAATTGACCTCAAATATTTCTCTGCAAGGAGGAAGGAAATGGGAAAAGCTTTCCAGTTGTCTTTGGACTGTAGGGGCTTACACCTCCCTGTAAATACAGTCTGGCAAGTATCTGTTCAGCTGAGCACACTTATCAATATGCATAAGGGATTCAGGAACTAAGTATTTACCATCTCAAAGGAATGGCCAGGATGCCCAGGTCCTCCTGGTTTTCTCCTGGGAATCGTCGCCGTATCTGGTCGCAGTGGCGGCGCCAGCATTGCCCCCCATCCGTTAGCACCTCATACGACACGGGGCCAGTGACCCTGGTGACTGTGGCGGGTACCCATGCTGGGCCTGCCCCAAAATTCTTTGCGTACACTGGGTCCTGAGCCTCGAAGGTCCGGGGGTTCTTGCCTTCCCCCACCACTGCCTCATCCTGAGCTCTATCGGGGTGAAGGCGGTCCAATCTGATTGCAAGGCGCCGACCCATTAGTAGTTCAGCGGGGCTCCGGCCAGTCGTTGAGCTGGGGGTGCTGTGCTGTGCTAGAAGGAATGTGGCAAGGCGGTACTCCCAATCCCCTTGTGTCATACGGCGAAGGGTGTCCTTGGTGGTCCGCACCATGCGTTCTGCTTGGCCATTGGTGGCAGGGTGGAATGGCGCCGAACGGATGTGGCGGATGGCGTTCTGCGTTGTGAAGGTTTGGAATTCTCCTGACGTAAATGCAGTCCCGTTGTCTGAGACGAGAGTGTCAGGGAGCCCGTGGGTTGCAAACAGCCTGCGTAGTACCCGGATGGCTGCGGACGTAGAAGTGGACGGTACCAGTGCGACTTCCAGCCATTTGGTGTAGGAGTCCACCACTATGAAGAATGTTTTCCCCTGAAAGGGGCCAGCGAAGTCCACATGCAGGCGTGACCATGGTGCTCGGGCGGACTCCCAGGACTGGACTGGGGCCCTTGGGGGATCTGGGCGCCATTCTTGGCAGGCCTGGCAGTGTTTGACCCAGGCCTCTATCTCTCCGTCGATCCCTGGCCACCACACATAACTCCTGGCAAGGGCCTTCATTCTTACTACCCCTGGGTGTGTCTCGTGTAGGGCTGTGAGGACCCTTTTGCGGAGGGGCTGGGGAACAACGACCCTGCTTCCCCATAACAGGCACCCCTTGTGGGCCGACAGTTCATGTTTGCGGGTTGTGTAGCCGGCGAATTCTGGCCCGGGGCTGCTGCTGGGCCATCCCCTCCACACCCAGTCCAGGACCCGGGAGATGACCCTATCTTTCTTGGAATGGTGTGCAACTTCTTGTGCCTGAATGGGGCGGTCAGGAAGCAGCTCCAGGCTCATAACCTCTTGTGCAGGTGCTGGGTCGGGGCCTGTTTCCGGTAGTGGTAGCCTGCTGAGGGCGTCCGCATGGCCCATCGCCTTCCCTGGACGGTGAATCAGTGCATACTGGTAGCTGGCAAGGAAAATTGACCACCTGAGGACGCGAGGAGACAGCACTTGGGGGGTCTGCTTTTCAGGGGCAAACAAGCCAAGCAACGGCTTGTGGTCAGTCACCACGGTGAAGGGCCGCCCGTACAAGAAATCATGGAATTTTTTTACTCCCTTCACGATTGCCAGACCCTCCTTGTCGATTTGCGAGTAGTTCCGCTCGGTTGCGTTGAGTGTCTGGGAAAAGTATGCCACTGGTACCTCTCTTCCATCCGGGAGTTGGTGTCCCAGGACAGCGCCAATTCCATAGGGCGAGGCGTCGCATGCTAGCACCACCGGCAGCCTCTCGTCGAAGTGTGCCAAGACCGAGTTTGAGACAAGCAAGTCCTTGACCGCCTGGAATGCGGCCTCCTGGCGCTGGCCCCACACCCAAGGGGCCCGCTTGTCCAGGAGTCTGTGTAGGGGCTCCGCTACCGCCGCCTTGTGGGGAAGGAAGGAATGGTAAAAGTTCAATAGTCCCAAGAAGGCCTGAAGTTCAGTCTTGTTCTTGGGCGCTGGGGCATCACAAATGGCCCGTACCTTGTCCCCAGTCGGGTGGACCCCTTCTGCGTCCACCATAAATCCCAGAAAGTCCACCTGAGGCACTCCTAGTAGACATTTTTCCCGCTTCACCTTGAGACCCGCCGTCTGGAAACGGTGCAGAACGGTGCGGAGGCGGTCCTCAAACTCCTCTGGTGTGGGCCCGGCAATCAACACATCATCGAAGAAGGGGGTGACGCCAGGAATCCCTTTAAGTAGAGAGTCCATTAGATTCTGGAATATGCCTGGTGCCACGCTGATACCGAATTGCAGCCGCTTTACCCTGAATGCTCCTCTGTGCGTCACAATCGTCTGTGCCTCTGCTGTGGCCTCATCTACTGGCAGCTGTTGATATGCTTGGGCCAAGTCCAGCTTGCCAAAAATTTTCGACCCAGCCAGGGTGGCAAGAACATGGCTGACCACTGGCACTGGGTATGCATGGGCCGTAAGGGCCTTGTTTATGGTACATTTGTAGTCTGCGCAGATGCGGACCGAACCATTAGGCTTGACGGGTGTGACAATTGGGGTTTCCCAGGGGGCATTAGGCACCGGCTCCAGCACTCCTTGCTCCACAAGCCGGTCCAATTCCTCGTCTATACGGGGTTTCAGGGCGAACGGGACCCGGCGGGCCTTGAGCCTGACCGGTCGTACTGCAGGGTCAAGCTGTAGAGCAATTGGGGGGCCCGTATACTGTCCCAATTTCCCATCAAAAACCCCCGGAAATTCCTTGCATATGGCGTCCACGTCCACTTGTAAGCTAGTGTGGTTCACCCCGGTGACGGCTAGCCCCAGTGGTCCAAACCATGCCAATCCCAGTAAGCTAATGTAGGGGCCCTTGACCACCAGCAATTCCAGTTGCCGCGTCCGCCCTCGGTATTGCACCCTGAAGGTCCCCACCCCCATTGTGGGGACCTTACGTTTCTGGAAGTCCCGGAGGGTGAATGGGGCTGGCCTGAGTTTGGGACCCCCAGTAGGACACAGTTTCCTTAAGGTCCTTGCCGAGATTATGGATAGAGTTGAACCCGTGTCAAGCTCCATGCGGCATGGGGCCCCCTCTATCTGTACGTCAACATAAATTTTCTCTACGTTGGGGTGGGGCAACTGGTATACCTGGAAGTCCGTGAGCTCAGTCGAGTTGCCTTGGTGCGTTGGGCCCCGGGACCTGGGGCTCTTGGATTGGTCATCTGATGCCTGGCGTCGGGTGGGCCGAGCCCGACACACCCGGGCGATGTGTCCCGATTTTCTGCACTGCCTGCACTCTGCGTTGCGGAAACGGCAGGTCCTCCTCTCGTGACTTTCTCCACAGCTTGCGCAGTTCCCTCCTTCTCGTCGAGGCAGCTGTGGTATGTGGGCTGCTTGAGTGCGCTGCTGTACTCGGTGCACCTCCTCCCTGTTGGATCCTGAGTCGTCGGTGAGGTCTTCATGGTGGACCCTCGGTTGGGATGGCTGGCTCGGCCGTGCCTCTTGCGTCGACCTCTCGGCAGCTTCCGTTGCCAGGGCCTCCTCCAGAGCGACCTGGAACGTTAGGTCCTTCTTAGCGTAGAGGCGTCGTTGCAACTTCTCATCCCTCAGGCCACCGACGAGGCGGTCACGAAGCATGTTCTCCAGCTCTGAGAAGTTGCAGAACCGGGCGGCTTGGCGGAGAGAGGTCACAAACCCAGTTATGGTTTCCCCAGGGGCTTGCCGCTTTGCGTAGAAGGCATTTCGACGAGCCACCACTGAGGGCTGCGGCGAAAAGTGCCCCTTCAGCTGTTCCATTATTGTTTTGTATGGAACAGTAGCGACGTCTTCAGGCGCAAGGAGAGCCCGGGCGATTTCAAACGTCTCCTCTCCGCAGACGCTGAAGAATATTGCCCTCTTCTTGGCGTCTTCTTCATCGGTGACCCCTTTGGCTTCTAGGAGGAAGGTGAAACGGGAGGCGTATGCTTCCCAGTCTCCAGATGCTGGGTTGAACGGCGAAAAGCTGCTGTTGGTTGCCATTCTGAGTTCCTTGTGTCCCGGAGCTGAAGCCTGGATACACGGTGCGAGGCAGCGATGCGGCAGGTGGCGGTGCTGCGGTGCTGTGTGTGGCAGTCAGCTCAGCGGGATCCCACCTTCGTCGCCAGTGAAATATACTCAGAGTCGCAAAGTGATTTCATGCTCTTTATTCAGCTCATAGTGGTGAGGAGGAATGAATGAATGTCCCCTCAAGGTATCTGCTTTATATACATTATTTACACAATGGGCTGCACATGATTGGCTAATTCCGGAATTCTACTGTAAGCCAATCAGGTTGTGGATTCACTTCTATCTGGAGCATGATTGGGTAGTTCCTGCCAACCAATCATACTGCTGCATTGTTCTAGGACCAATCAGACTGCTGCATTCTGAATCCTATTGTTCTAGGACCAATCAGGCTGCTGCCTTTTGGATCCTATTGTTCTAGGGCCAATCAGACTGCTGCAGTTTGGATCCTATTCAACCCAGTACATAACAGTGACCATTACCAGGTATCCTGGCAGACAGGTTTTTTTTGCTGTAGACATCAGTGGTATATGTATGTATGTTTTGGGGGGTGGTCTTGAGCTACAGGGGAGGCAATTTTCAAATGTTTATATAAGAGCTTTCATACCATTGTTCTAGGTTCCTCTCCTCCCTCCCTGTGTGGGGTGAGCAGGGGACCCTGTTGCAACAGTTTAATAAAGATTATGTTTACTAGCTGATTTGCTTCTCAATATTCTCTGGTTGGCCTCTCTTATTTTCTCCTACTAATAAAGAACCTACTTAAGGACTCTATATGGTTGGCCACGACTGGACCTGATGGTCAGGGGTACCTTTACCTTTAAGGGAAAGGGATATATCTCAGCCACACCCCCAATTTGAAATATGGAACAATAATATTAAAGCTCCCCCACCCACCTTTTAGCACAGGAAGCATCCACAAATTAAAATAACTTTAAAACTTCACCTTTCCCCCACACAAGCAGACTTCTGCTTTGCTTCTACTTTTCGAGGAGTCTGTGGGTAAATATGCTCCTTGCAAATAACTGCAATAAAATTTTCCTGGATTTCTACACAGGATCCCTCCAGACTGTTTATTTTGCTTTGGCTGGTGTATTCTGCAACATGTCATTGATACATTAATAGCGCATTAGTGGTGGATTTATAATTGTCAGCACATCAGTCTGTTTTATTAGTTGTTCTGCAAAGCTTTCCCCATGTTATCACATTATTGCTGTCTGAAGGGATTCCTGTTAAGTTTCTAAATTACATAAATAATTATACTAGCTTTCTATGTTATTTCTGGCTTTGGGGTTTCTGTATTTTAATCTTTTTTTATATGTACTGGCTGGCTTGTTTTTATTATTATTATTGGAAAGCTTTAAAGATGAAAAATAACTGCTACTGTTTACAGACGGTGACCATGGCGACTACCCTTTCCGCGAGTGCTGTCTGAAGAGACGGGGTGACATCCTCAATGCGCCCTATCTTCATGCCAGATGGAGCCAGAGCTCTGAGGGCTGACTGGGCTCCAGGCCCAAGAGTCTTTGTTCTATTTCCACCTGTAGCCCGCAACTTGATGTGAAGGGCAGTGGTTCCCAGCTCTTTGCATCTCTGAGCTACATCATGGGCAGCCAACATAGCAGCATAAGAAGACTCATCCTTCACTTTCATGCCACCAGTTACTTGGCAGATTGTTTCCTTGCCAGACAGGTCAGTTACATGGACACATTCTCTCCTTCAGCCACCTGTGGTCCCAGACTGATAACCTGTTCTTCCTTCTTTTCCTTGCCCTTACGAGGTGCCATTTTCTCACATCTCCGCAGGCAGCGACCAACACCGGAAAGGAAGAGCTATACTGTACTGGACTGTTTTGTACAAGAAGGCAAGTCAAACTTTGACTTACTGGAACTATGTGAACCTGTGAGCTCCCAGGAAGGAACTCATGGCTGCTTTGTTTCTCCCTGGACCTTTTTGTACCTGCAACCACACCAAGCTAAGCCAAGGTTTATTTTTTAAAAAGACCAGGGAGAAGAAAACAAATCAGCTGAAGGTACCTCTCCAGGAGCCCACACATGGCCCCAGGCAGCTAGTCTGGATTAGTGCTTGGTGAACCACGCCACCACAACGATGTCTTCTCTGCCGTTTTGTTGTTTTCAATTGAATTAATTTTATTTGATTCATTTGTAACAGCAACATGCATTTTATAATTGACTGGCTGGCAATTAGCTTCTGGGTTCAGTTCAAAGTGCAGGTTTTGACCTATAAAGCCTTAAATGCCTCAGGACTGCATCTCTCCAGGTGAACCAACCCAGACCCTGCAAATCATATTCTGAGGCCCTTCTTCATATGCCTCCACAAGAGTTCTGGAGGGTAGAAACATGAGACCAGGCCTTTTCTGCAGTGGCACCCCACTTGTGGAATGCTCTCTCCAGGAAAGTTTGGCTGACACTTTCATTATATACCTTTAGATGTCAGATGAAAGCATTCTTCTTCAGCCAGGCCTTTGGCTGATTACTATCCGATACCCATTTTAAACATAGGATGCGGGAGAGGAGGTTATTGGTTGTTGTTGTTTTAATTCTTGCTTTTATCATGTATTTTGTAGTTTTATATTGCCAGCTACCCTGAGATCTGTAGATAAAGGGCAGTATACAAATTTAATAAATCAATAAATTATGCAGCACAAAAACTCATACGCATATATGTTTTTTATATACTAACCGCCACCATTCAGCTGAGCTGACACTTGAATATACTAAAAGTACACACTCTAGTATATACTTTAGATTTAAGAGCTGAAAAGCAAACTTGCACATTGCTTTTGCTACTTGTGGAGAATTGCCATGGTGAATCTGTTATGCAACCAATTATTTTTTCAAATGAGGAAAAATCCTTATTGGTGAAGAGCACTTTTCGCTGTGTGCAAGAAGCAGTCATGTGTGGTTTTTTGCTGGGTTCCACATACAAATATGCTTCCAATGTAAGTAGAAGAGAGTGAGGCAGAAAGGTAAAGACCCTCAGCCCCAGGCTATATCGATACATGTTTTGTTTTAGTACAAAACTGTACATCAGCTTGGCAGAAAGTTGGTATATAAATGCAATAAATAATAACACCCCCAACCTGAGTATCTGATTTTATTGTTGTAAACTGCTTAGAAGCCATTTTGGCATATAAGCAGTGGGTGTTTATGTGTACATCATCATCTCCAGCTTTAAGTTTTGCATGCCTGGCAGAAATTCAACAGGGCATGCTTTCTCATCACAGTACTGCTACCTTGGCCAGTTGAATTGTTTCCTGCCAATCAGCTGGCAAAAGGAGCCAGTCAGAACCAAAAGCGAGTAAAAGCAGCAGATGGCCAGAGACAAAGTAGTCAAAGAGAGTATTGATCTGCTGAAGAGATCCATACCACACATATATACAGCCATTCCTGCAAAGCCACAGACATTTTTTTAGCATTTTATAAAGAACAGATTTGTCAGATATCAGAACTGAATAGTTTACCTTGGGTCATTTAATAGGTGGCGCTGTGGGTTAAAGCCTCAGCGCCTAGGACTTGCCGATCGAAAGGTCGGCGGTTCGAATCCCTGCGGCGGGGTGCGCTCCCGCTGCTCGGTCCCAGCGCCTGCCAACCTAGCAGTTCGAAAGCACCTCCGGGTGCAAGTAGATAAATAGGGACCGCTTACCAGCGGGAAGGTAAACGGCGTTTCCGTGTGCGGCTCTGGCTCTGGCTCGGGCCAGAGCAGCGATGTCACGCTGGCCACGTGACCTGGAAGTGTCTCCGGACAGCGCTGGCCCCTGGCCTCTTAAGTGAGATGGGCGCACAACCCCAGAGTCTGTCAAGACTGGCCCCTACGGGCAGGGGTACCTTTACCTTTACCTTTTTATATTTAATTTGAGCTTTGTATAATTGTGCTTTGAATTCTATGGAAGTCATCAACTTCTGCTGTCTGGCTGAAACCAACTATAATCAGGATGGTGGTGATTAAGACTGCATATTCATTAGTAGCTTAAACCACAAAATTGTGTGTAAAAATATGAATAAAAATCATATAGCATCAGGCACAGCACATTACAACAAACAGGAAAATATCATGAAATAGTCTGCCAAAACTCTCAAAAATTTTCAAGTGTGGGGGGTGGGGGTGGAGTTTGATAACCACTGATCTGGACCACTTGGCAGACCACCAAACAGTTTTTCTCCTGTTGTAGCAACTGTAATTCAATGTGCTAGATCAGGCATAGGCAAACTCCGGCCCTCCAGATGTTTTGGAACTACAATTCCCATCATCCCTAGCTAACAGGACCAGTGGTCAGAGATTATGGGAATTGTAGTCTCAAAACACCTGGAGGGCCAGAGTTTGCCTATGCCTGTGTTAGATGCATTATCATTTTAATTGCTTCTTTTATTTTTTTAAATTGCATTTTATTGTAGTATACTTTGAATTCCGCTGTTCTAGGCTCTAGGGCTCCACTTGCTAGAGTCTGCAATGCTAACTATAATTCTGAACATGTTTTTGTGATTAGGAGGAAATTACATCCGTGTCAGCAATTCTTAAATGTGTCATGTGTTACAGTAAAAGACTCTTAACACTGCAAAATTATTTTCCGCAATCTTTTGCAACATCAGTCCAGGGACATTATCATGACACATATCCTCCCTCAATATATGAACTCTCACATGTTTGACAAAGGTTGATTGAGGCTATAACCACAGGCACCCCACCCATTTTAGCCCTAGACTTACCGTACCAATCTTTTTATTGGCAGGAATCTCACCCCTTCAGTGGCAGTCTGTGAGGTGAAGCTTTTCCTGCTGAAGAACTTGCCGTATTTTTCGCTCTATAACACGCACCAGTCCATAACACGCACATAGTTTTTAGAGAAGGAAAACAAGAAAAAAAATATTCTAAACGAAATAGTGGATATATGATTTTTGTGGTTCATGCTGTGGCCACAGACATGTGATCTGACAGTGAGTTTGGAGTTTTGTTGTTGTTGTTTACGTTTAGTCGTGTCCGACTCTTCGTGACCCCATGGACCAGAGAACGCCAGGCACTCCTGTCCTCCACTGCCCCCCGCAGCTTGGTCAGACTCATGCTGGTAACCTCGAAAACACTATCCAACCATCTCGTCCTCTGTCGCCCCCTTCTCCTTGTGCCCTCCATCTTTCCCAACATCAGGGTCTTCTCCAGGGAGTCTTCTCTTCTCATGAGGTGGCCAAAGTACTGGAGCCTCAGCTTCACAATCTGTCCTTCCAGTGAGCACTCAGGGCTGATTTCCTTCAGAATGGAGAGGTTTGATCTTCTTGCAGTCCATGGGACTCTCAAGAGTCTCCTCCAGCACCATAATTCAAAAGCATCAATTCTTCGGCGATCAGCCTTCTTTATGGTCCAGCTCTCACTTCCATACATCACTACTGGGAAAACCATAGCTTTAACTATACGGACCTTTGTTGGCAAGTAGCCCAATGCAAAAATCCTGAGGATCCATGTGGATCCATGCTTTGTAACCACGGAGGAGGGAAGGAAGGGGAATCATGGATCCTCTGCTCACGACTGCAGCAGATCCCCCCCGCCACCCACAGGCATTCGCTCCATAACACGCACAGACATTTCCACTTACTTTCTAGGAGGAAAAAAGTGAGTGTTATGGTGCAAAAAATACGGTAACTAGAAAATACTTCCTGGGAGTCCAGCTGGAAAAAGCTGTCATCTCAATAGGCATAGAGGGGATTGTCACATTTTCCTGGAATTATTCATATGCCTTTGAACATGTACTAAAAGTAAAATAAATGCTTAACCAGCAGAACTTTTTATATGAAGTAGTTTGAATTTCTGCATCCAATCTGTTAAATGCTCTCCTACCTGAAGGTGGCGGCACTCCTAACAATAAATGCTCTGGGTATACTTTCACCCCTGTATTATTTATTTAGTAAATTTATTAGTATTGTTATTAATAATTTTATTTAATTAATTTACATGCCGCCCTTCATCACAAGATTTCAGGGTGGTTCACAGAAGTTTATACGAACTTCTTTATACTGAGTTCTGGGGAACTCAGATTGCTTAGAACTTATAGAAGACAAACCTTCCCAAAATATAACTTACTCATCTTCCTTAGCAAAGCAGTTGCAGTTCCAAGGCACATGCTCAGTCTGCCAACAAAAGTGGCCAGCGCCTTTATTACAGTACTGGCAAAATATGGCCCTGCAGTGCATCTGGCTTTTGTGTCAGACAGGTAAAAATTCCTTAACAAGGGGGATGGAGGAGAATCAAAAGGAGTTGTGCTAGTCCAGTAGAAATAATTAAAAAAACATTGTAAAGCAATACCTTCATTAGGTTCAACCAAAGTATCACAAAATAGCAAGCTTTTGAATGCTCCAGACCTCCTATCTACCTACATTATAGGTAAACAAAGAGGGAGGAGATGGAAACCTGGGCATGATGTCAAAGTTCCAACATTTATAGTTTGTATTATTAATGGAATGCAGGCAGGTGTCTGGCAGCCTTAGGCCCAGCTCCCAAACTATTTCAGGTTGTGCTGAGGGTTGCTAGGACAAATGAACATCTCATTTTTGCACCTAGTAGCAAGTCTTATCTTGTTCCCTTCACCAGAAGTTGTGTTTATTGGCATAGTGACTTTACATGTCTGCAGCGAGCCTTCACAGAGCAGGAAGCGGTGGTGTACAAGCACACTCATGAGCCTTCCCTGTTATACAGTAGACCAGATCTTGCACATTGGTCCTTTTTATATTTTCACTTTTTTCACGTTTGCTCCTGCTGTTTCCTCTGTCTCTGCTTTAAACTGTGGTTTTAGGGTGTTATAAGGAAAAACTGCTCCTTTATCCCTTATGGGTATCCAAGAGGCCGTATAGAGTCCTTATGTAGGTTTTCTATCGGTAGGAGAAAATAACAGATGCCAATAATAATAATAATAATAATAATATATTATTTATACCCCGCCCATCTGGCTGGGCCTCCCCAGCCACTCTGGGCGGCTTCCATAGAAACCAAAAATACAGTAAAATATCACACGTTAAAAACTTCCCTGAACAGGGCTGCCTTAAGATGTCTTCTGAATGTCAGGTAATTGTTTCTCGCTTTGACATCTGCTGGAAGGGCGTTCCACAGGGCGGGCCAACCAGAGAATATTGAGAAGCAAAGCAGCTAGTAAGCATGATCTTTATTAAACTGTTGAGACAGGGTCCCCCACTCTTATACAGACTTTTGAAATTGCCTACCCTGTAGATCAAGACCATCCCCCAAAACATCATACATACGTCACAGGAAGAGGTAGTCCCCAGCAGAAATGAGTATGTTGCTTCTTTCCTGTCTGCCAGGATACCTGATAATGCCTTATCTGATTGCTTTTACCTGGGCATCCTGGCCATTCCTTTGAGATGGTAAATACCGGTACTTAGTTCCTGAATCTGTTACGCATATTGATAGTGTGCTCATCTTAACAGATACTTGCCAGACTGTATTTCCAGGGAGGTGTAAGCCCCTACAATCCAAATATAATTGGAAAGCTTTTCCCATTTCCTTCCTCCTTGGAGAGAAATATTTGAGGTCAATTTGGGAGAGTCAAAATGGCTTCAGGATTGTTCTCCTGTACTATTTCTATACTATGGTTTATATACTTATGTATGTGTTTGCCTTGTACATTTATGAACATTTATTTTATATATATAAATAAAAGACCTTAGAATTCCTGTAACAAATGTGCCTTTCACAACTTTGGGGCCGATTTGGGAATACTGTACCGGATGTAGCTGAGCCCAGCTTGTCTTCAATAGCACACCATGTCTCCCACTTCACTTCTCAGCAGGTCTTATCTTGTTGAAGCTACCATCCTGCGCGTAACTTGGGAGCAACTCAAGAGGGACTTACTTCTGAGGAGACGTCGACTAATACCACCTGGCAGGTTCCAAAAATTTAAACAAACATGCCCTATTGTGGAAGCAGGTTTGGGTTTTTTTTTTAAAAGGTAAAGTAGAACTGAAGGCAAGCAAGTTGGAACTTTTCAGAGTCTTAGAAATAATTACCGTATTTTTTGCACCATAACACTCACTTTTTTCCTCCTAGAAAGTAAGGGGAAATGTCTGTGCGTGTTATGGAGCAAATGCCTACGGATGGCGGGGGGGATCTGCTGCAGTCGTGAGCAGAGGATCCATGGTTCCCCTTCCTTCCCTCCTCCGTGGCTCGCTTTGAAACAGCAAAGTGGGAGAAGAGCCGCTGAGTGGGGAGGAGAGAGGGACAGAGAGCCTGCTTGCTTTAAAGGAGCAAAGTGGGAGAGGAAAGGAGCTGCTTACACGAGTCCGGAGCTGTTTTTTTCAGCGAGCCAGGGAGGAGGGAGAGAACAGCTCGCTAAATAGCAGCAAAGTTTTTCGCAAGCAGGCTCTCTGTCCCTCTCTCCTCCCCACTCAGCTGGCTTAATAGCAGCAAAGTTTTTCAGCGAGCCGGGGAGGAGGGAGAGAAGCAGAGCCTTTAAAGGAGCAAAGCGGGAGAGGAGAGGAGCCTTCTCCTCTTATACCCCTCTTCTGCATTATTAACAGCATCCTTCTCCACCCACCCCACGCGTGTTCCTTGTCCCTTGAGTGCTTTTCCTTCCCTCCCCACTTAAAACGTGGTTACAAAGCACGGATCCACATGGATCCTCATGATTTTTGCACTGGGTCACCCCAGATTCACCATCAGATCACATAGCATGTCCATGGCTACAGCTTGCACCAAAAAAATCACGCACCCACTGTTGCCTGGGGCCGCAGTGGTGCAAAAACGTGGTTACAAAGCATGGATCCACATGGATCCTCAGGATTTTTGCATCGGGCTGCCCCAAACTCACCGTCAGATCACGTCTGTGGCCACAGCATGAACTACAAAAATCATACATCCATTGTTTCGTTTAGAATATTTTTTTTCTTGTTTTCCTCCTCTAAAAACTATGTGCGTGTTATGGTCAGGTGCGTGTTATAGAGCGAAAAATACGGCAACTAGCACCAAGCTGTTGCCTCAGACGGCCACGCACGCCCTTCCTGCAATGGGGCGGAATGAACTCCCAAGTTTTTATAGCATGTACCAGAAGCTTGTGGAACTGTTTTGTGGGGAGTAACGAAGTAACGAAACTTCAGACACAGCGAGACTTTCGTTTTTCCAGGAATAAAAGAAACGAAACCAAAACCACCAGCAGTAGCAGGAAAGCTGGCAAAGTACAAAGGCTTTGCCGTGCTATGGACACTTAACTAAGAGCGGATGCACCGAGCCCCGCTTAACCCGACGGGGCTAGATTTCCAAATAAAGCACACTGCGTCGATTGCATTCCTAAGCAAGCAAGCAAACAAAAAACAAAACCCTTCACAAAGTTTGCTAGGAAACGCCCTGAGGGCAAAGTCTTCGTCATTCCCCACCTGAATGCGCGCGCGCGCGCGGCGGCGGCGGCCACAAACCGCAACTCTCGCAGAAGAAAAAAAAAAGGAATTGGGTGAGGTGCGCTACGTCAGAAGCGCAGGCTGGGAGCTCCGTTTTTTTTTTTTTACGCTACTGCCCTAACCTCCCCTCTCCCGCGCCTTGAGCAGCTCTCCTGAGCCCCAGCGGCCCTGCTTATTGGTGGGGGTGTTGCGGGGAGGTGAGGAAGGCTGCGAAGGCGAAAGCGGCACGTGACCGGAGCCCCGGCAAGGGGCTGGAGCAGCGGCGAGGGCGAGTGCGCGCGCGCGCGCGGCACGGAGGGGGGAGGGGCTGAGGAGGGTAAGCAGCAATAGCAGCGAGAGCCGCGGCGGCGTCGGCGGCAGCTGCGGCACGTGCTGCCTGGTTGGTAGGTGACGAGGCGTTCCGTTCGCGTCAGGGGAGGCGTTAAGAGAGCCGTCGCTCGGGCCGGCGCTCGCTGGGCGGGGTTAACGGTCCGGCCTCCCTTCTCCCCTTCCGACGGGGAGAAGACGGGTAGCGGTAGACGGTGAGCCGAGCTTTGGGCGGGAACAGGTCCGTCGCCCGGGCCCCGCCTCGTGGCGGGCTGCTTGAAGCCGGAGTGAGAAGGCAGAGAAAAGGGGCGTTGGCCTGGGACAGGTGTGGGGAGAAGAACTGCGGGGTGGGGCAGGCTTTGGACGGGGTGGGTATGGGCGTAGCAGGACCGATGTAATTGGTTAATTAAGTATTCCGGGGGGCACTTGCCCCTCTTGACTACGCCCATGGGGGGGGGGCTGCAGCCAGTAGTTCAGTCTGAGGTGATGCGAACGTGGCGTTGGGGTTCAAGAGAGGCCGCTTCTTCCGCTGTTCTTGTTTCACGTGTTCTTGGTTCCCCCCCCCCCCCAAATCACAGGGCCGATTCGGAGTAGGTTATATCTGAGGGTACCACTATGGAGGAGGAAGACTGGGACGAGGAGATCACAGATGACAACAGGAGCAGTACCACGGGCGGAGGTGGCAGGAGTGCTTTGCCCCTCTTTCAGCCCAGCTTCGAAAAGCTGGTGGGTTGCCCAGAGAATCCACAAATCAGGATGAGTGAAGAGGTTACTCCTCATTCCTCATTGCTTTGTAGTTCTGTAAATGTGTCTCTTTGGGTGTGAGTGGGTTGGTGGAAAAATGGGAGGGGAGATTCCTTTGGGTTGCCATATTTCAAAAAGTGAAAATCCAGACGGAAAAGTTTTTGAGCTTTTTATTTTATTTTTTGAACTTTTTGAGATTTTTGGAAATTTTTCTTTAAAATTTAAAATATGACACTGTCAACATTGGTTATCATACATGCAGATTTCCCCAGAAGTTTCAGTGAATTGTGCCCGGACTTTGCTTCCAGCAGCTGATTGCCGGCTATTTCTGGGAAATTCTGGACGCGTGGCAACTCTATTGATTGAGCTCCAGGACTTTTAAAGACCCACTTGAGAGTGCCGTGTTTTTATTTATTGGTTTTGTTTTGATAACATTTAGATACTGCTTGACTGTAATATGAACTGATCTCCCCTGGAAGTAAACTAGTGTACATTAAGGAGAGATATTTTGGCCTAGTCATCTTCTTAATTAGCAGGAAAGAGTTTTTTTTTAAATGCCACAGGCTATTCTACTTTCGTATTTGCAGTCCTACTTCATGCTACACATGTGTAGACAGAGCCTATAATTCTTAGGTACTTATACTTTGATTTTTTTGAGGAATAATCACGGTTAGAAGCTGCTCTTTGGATGCAGTTTTAGGATGCACTTCTATACAGAGTTAACTTAAGAATGCGACACTTTTATTTGATTTTGACTTCGTTACAAGCAAGCATGCAGAGGACTGAGCTATTGCCTTATTTTGTGTCTGAACTTCGCTGTCACCTTGATTTATTTTCTTCCTCTTCTCTCTCCCCCTGCCCCAAGCATCTGTTATGTGGATGGTGGCTTGAACGTTCATGGAATAGAAGGGGATATTTTTTCATGGATTATTTGATCCAGTACTATACTATCCATGTGAGCAGCTCTTCTATGTTTATATGCTGAGCATGCAGGAAGAGGCCTCATTTTTCTACATGTGCAGTGTAGAAGTGCAGTGGAGAAATGATGTGATTTGTGTCTCTGCTGCAAGTCATTCTGCTTGTACTTGGGCTGGATGTGCAGGGGGCTGCTGTGCCTTGCATGCTTCTAGCATAGATGCTTAGGTTGGTGTCAAATGCACAGATGGCTTTGCCTCATCTTTACTAGCATGCCTTGTTTTTCTGCTATTCATGCAGAAGGTTTGCCTGCTGGATGCTTATGAGGAGTCTTACCACTACGGACTCCATTAGGAGGAAGAGTGGGATAACAATTGATTAAAGAAATCTAAAAATATAAAAACACAATAGACAGCTAGAGGCATCAAATGCGCCATCCCTTTCTACAGAAGTTTTCCTTCGCTGCTATATTAAGCAGGGAGTAGGAAAAGTGTCTTTCTCCATGCCAAACATAGACACTTTGTGGGTTGCTTGAGTAAGGCTTGGACACTATACTTCTACCAATTTTTAAAAAAAATGGGACTCTGAAATCCTCTGGTGAACAGTTGAGTGGTTAAAAGCAAGGCTCTAGTAGACTATATTTGGGGCGGGGGGAATGGTTGGTATAGTAGTTCCAGCATGGTCTTAACTCTTCACGCAACCCAGTCAAATGGTACAAATAGTAAAATTATTTTTATTTTATTGTAGGGCAGCTTGTCTACAGGAGCAAATGAAACCTCGTGCAATTTCAATCAGAATGCAACCCCCCCAGGTATGTGATAAGATTTTAAAAAGGAATATTCTGTCTAGAAAAAAGCTGGTACCAAAAACTTTGTAGTCAAGTGTTCTTAACAGTTGAAGCCTGTTAAATTGGGTTGACTATGAAGCCTTGTATGAGATCAGCTATGAGTTTAATTATGGTATTGTTGAAATTAAGTTCACCTGAGGGGTTTGAAAGCCCTACAGCTGGGCTGTAGAGTGAATTGGGCTAAATATAAGTTGTTGATCCTTTTTAATTGGTCTGCATAAATTTGCAATTGAATAAAACAGTAATGGTGAAGAAAACACTTTTTACTTTTTAAGAGAGGAAACTTATTTGCAGCAGGAAATATATTGGAAGCAATTTTCCTGCTGTTAGAAAGGATAAATTAATTCCTCTTCTACAGTATCAAGTCTGCTACCTATATTATTTTGAATGCTTCTATTAAGGAGAAAAATAGTCATTAAGAACTACTGTCTGATTAATCTGGAACACTGTAGCCAGCTACCTACAATCAGTGCTACCATCTAGACCAGACATAGGCAAACACTGGCTCTCCAGATGTTTGGGACTATAATCCCCATCATCCCTGACCACTGGTCCTGTAAGCTAGGGATAATGGGAATTGTAGTTCCAAAACATCTGGAGGGCCGGAGTTTGCCTATGCCTGATCTAGATTGATGAAACGTAAGTTTTGAATAAATTATGTTTGCTTCTTAAAAAGATCAGACTTACGAAACTCAGTTTTCTCCCTCTGTGTTCTGTAAGAAGTGAGTTATTATTTATTTAGTACCAGCTCCTATTTGCACGATGTTACATGAATTGGCACTTTTTAACAATGTAGAGATAGTTTGTGGACTTGAGCTACAGTCCGAAGCTTCATTGAACACGTCTAAGGAAACCTGTATAGAAGTGTGCTGCATACTGAGTTAGACTGCACCTGGAGAACAAACGGGCTTTGTGAAGTAGTCTGCACATTGCTTTGATTTTTTGTTGGTCCTAAAAAGTCCATTCATCTAGGATTTTTTCCTTGAATGGAGAGTCAGATATTTATACCTTTTGTTGAGAATGCTGAGTAATTCTTAAGGATTCCCTCCTTCCCCCATTATGGCAGTTTATGGATAATTACTTGTGTTTATTGCAGCCAATGTCAATTTAGTTCCCAAGATGTTTAATTGCATGAATATTTAAATATTTAATATTTAAAAACTCAGCACAATAGAAGAATACAGGTAATAGCTAAATTAAACCCCCAAGAATATTGGCAAAGTGGTTAAAGGTAAATAGATGTTTTGTTGGGTATTTATGCTTTAAGATACTTAGTATGCGAAGCCAGAAGGTTCTGTCATCATTATAATTTATTATATTTTGTCATTTGAAAGTTTGTGCATTGAACCACTGCCTGCTTGTTAATAGTTTTATGCTTACCTTTTCATAAGTATTTGACTTTTCAGCAGATCTGTTAATATTTAACTGTACTTCTGAACATGTACCTTATGAACATCTTCAAAATGTCCAACGTAATAACTTCTTTTTAGGACGTGGTTCCACTGAAAATGCAGCTCCTTGGGGTCGTACGTTTGGAGGTATATATTTCTGTATATTCCCATTGTGTTCTAGGAAATATAAATCATATTGGGCTCTCTAAATATGTCTCTTAATGTACATGCACACCTTTTGCTTTTCATTGGGCACAGTAATGTAACTTAATGTTGGTATGTGTTTTCACTGCATGTATAGTGGTTTTGGAAAACATTTGTGGCCATGAGTGATGCTATGATACTTCCCTGAACACTTTAAAAATTCTTTTTGCCTGTTGGAGGGGTGGGGAGCCTTTTTCAGCCTGAAGGCTGCATTCCCCAAAGACCAGCTTTCTGGGGGGCCATATGCCAGTGGTGGCATGGTCTAAATTAACATGGGTGGGGCCACCCTACATTGTGTTACACATGCAAACACACGTAGCATACATGCATGCACACATCCAGTATTGCACATTAATTTCCCTTTTCTGCTACAATTAGGTTAGGAAAAGGTGTTCTTATTGGAGCCAATACAAGCTTAACAGGGGTGCCTATTTTTGGGAGACGGAAGTCACAGTACAGGGTGAAAGAAGATTAACATTTTCATCCATCACCATCTCAACTGTGACCCTTCCCCTGAAATGGCTGCCCATGCAGTGTTTAGTTTAGAAAAAAGCCTCTGATCAGCTGTACTAGGTGAGTTTTATGAAGCCTAATTTTGGCTGTTGTGAGAATGACTGCTGGCCAGATAGGGAGATGAGATCCCTTTGGTATGTGGGTCAGAGCATTTACATAGACAGCTTTGTATGGGAAAGGGCATAGGAGATACTTAGTAAATAGTAAGTAAGTAATTTTTTATTTATACCCCACCCTCCCCAGCCAAGACTGGGCTCAGGGCGGCTAACATCACTTAGTGAGTTCTTTCATTGTGTTGTGAGCCAGGTGTGCACACATATACCTTTGAACAACTGCACAGATGAGCCAAGAAGTCATTAGTTAATTTGGAAGCTCACTATTCCTTACTTCAAACAAGCAAGAATATAAAGCCAATTTTAGGCTCTGGCTTCATAGTTTGGCTTGTTCTGAAGCCATTCATCATAGTTTGAAGGGAAACCTGGGCTGCAATCCTAGCTCCATATACCTGTGGGTAAGCCCCATTGCATTCAGTAGGCATTCTGAGTAGGCAAAGATTAGGATTGCAGTGTTAGCTGTAAAAAAAATTCCTGGGTTATGTAAAGGGAAGAGAAAAATGGCTGTGTTAAGTCAAGATAAGGCCTAACTAAATGCAGCCATTGACTGCATTCAGAAATAACATTAAATAATTGTCAGAAGTACAAGCAAGTTTCCCACTAAGCAAAGGATGGAAGTATTTGGGCAGTGCAAGGGTAGACAGGCACACAAGTTGGGTGCTAATCTCTGCTATTAGTACTAGATCAAAGTTTAGCAATATGTTGTAATAAGAAAGCATTGCAGTGAGGTGAGTACGGTAATTGTTTTGCATCAATGTCTGAACTGAGCCGTAGAGCAGACTTGCAACACACAGTAGGCCAAACTATTTCTTGTTGAGTCCACACCAATGTCTGGACTCTCATAGGAGATTGTAGCAGCGTTGCTCTTCACTAGTCCTTACTTCTGCACTGTGCTGAGCTAAAGCTAGAGTTCATAGTTCTCTTCTTGCTAATCACAAGCTGTAAACCTTGTCTTAGTTCAGTTCAACACAGCTTGACAGTGAAAAGGACAACTGAAGAGCAAAGTGACTGCTGGGCCCTCTGGGAGACTGCACATTAGCTTACCATCTTATGCAAACTAGTTCATACTGAACAGTCTTCAGTACAGTGGTACCTTGGTCTACGAACTTAATCCATTCCAGAAGTCTCTTCTTAAACCAAAACCATTCTTAAACCTAGGTGCGCTTTCTTGCCGCCAGTGCCCTTCCACCATTCGGCTTCCATTCTTAGACCGAAGTAAAGTTCACAAACCGGGACACTACTTCCGGTTTTTTAGAGTTCGTAAACCGAATAGTTGGTAAACAGGGCTGTTTTTAAACCAAGGTACCACTGTATATCTAAACAAAGTAAAGAAAGTAATCATCTGTGGTAAACAAATATTTTAACATTTGTCAGGTGTTGGTGGAAAACCAAATGGAGAAGACAAACCAACAGGTGGATTTGGAAGTGGAAGGACTTTTGGAAACCGAGGTAGATTGTTTGGTCAAACTTGTGTTTATCACATGCAGGTGTTGGTTGTTGCTGGCATCTGCAGTTTTATCTTAATCCTAACCACGCTTTTAAATGTTGAACTAACTTGGTCAAATAGTTCTAATTGCTTCAGTAACTTTGAAAAAGCTCTAGTGTGCATAAAGTTATTTGATAAAAATTAAGGCATTTCGTGAGAGAGCTGATAGTGTAATTTGATAAAAAGATATTCTTAATGGTAAATGTAAATAATGATAATTGAAATCAGTGTAATGTTTAATACGAGGATGCTTCGAGTATTCATTCTGGTTCAACTGAAACGTGTGTCTCTATATCTTTTTACCTATGGTTCCAAACCTTTTCCTCTATGGAGTGCTGGAAAATTGCTGAGGGTCTTGTTGAACCACTTAATGATTTTTTCTGCCAGTTGTAGCAATTGTAATACATTGTGTCAAATTAATTGCATTTAATTTAATTTTTATTGCTGCTTTTATTTCTTGTAATACAATAAAAGCAAAGATACAGTTAAAATCAACATAAATATTTAATGCAGACATGCTGCAGATCACCAGGATGAAGCTCGTAGACCTCTAGTGGTCTATAGAGAGCCAGTGTGGTGTAGTGGTTAGGAGCAGTGGACTCATAATCTGGGGAACCGGGTTCGTGTCTCCACATACAGCTGCTGGGTGACCTTGGGCTAGTCACACTTCTTTGAAGTCTCTCAGCCCCACTCACCTCACAGAGTGTTTGTTGTGGGGGAGGAAGGGAAAGGAGAATGTTAGCCGCTTTGAGACTCCTTCGGGTAGTGATAAAGCGGGATATCAAATCCAAACTACTACTACTACTACTACTACTACTCTTCTTCTTCTTCTTCTTCTTCTTCTTCTTCTTCTTCTTCTTCTTCTATGGACCACATTTTGAGAACCATTGCATTGTATTGTAGGGTCTTTTTTGCCAGGGAAGGGGGAGCGAAATATCAATTTGAGGTTCTAGCCCCATGGACATTTACCTGGGAGTTGCCCCACTGAATCCAGTAGGGCTTACTTCTAAGTTGATGTGCATTGGATTGTGCTAAAAATGTATCAAAAAGTAGAAAATAAGCAGTTTACTTTTGGAATGCAATATGGTCATGTGACTACCTGTTTCTCTGCCATATTAAATATGTATTAATTATAGTCGTCCAGTGGAGACAATGGGCCAAGAAGAGGAAAGGACAGGCACTAGTGAGGGATAGAAATTCTGGAAATAAATGCTAATGTTCCTCAGGGTTACTTAAAATGTTCATGTGTGCTTTGAAATGCGAGTGACTGGAATTGTAGAACACTTGCCTTTCTCTTGCTTTCTACAGCTACATCTGGAAATAGATTTGAAGAAAGGAAGTTTTCAAGCTTTGAGAAAGGTACAGTTGCAACCCTCCCCAGAGTCCTCTATCAGTTGATATACTTTAAAATCTCATTAAAATATATTTTCTAGACTAAATACAAAGCAAGACAGTTATAATGTACTGTATAGCCCCTGTTTTACCATGGAAACGGCCTTGGTTGCCTGGTATTATTACCTCTGTTGGGAGAGGGACAAGAGAAGTGCACTCCTGGATGAGGGACCAACTTCCTTCTCTTGCGGGGGCCCAATTAGTGCCATTGCCTTCCGTTAAGAGTTTGGGTGTAATCCTTGACGCCTCCCTTTCCATGGAGGCGCAAGTTACAGCAACAGCCAAGGCGACATTTTTCCGCCTTCGCCGCATTAAGCAGTTGGTCCCTTACCTTTCCTGCCCCGACCTGGCCACAGTGATCCATGCGACGGTCATCTTCAGGCTTGACTACTGTAATTCGCTCTACCCGGGGCTGCCCTTGAAGCTGTACCAGAAACTCCAGCGGGTGCAGAATGCTGCAACGAGACTCCTCACGAGGTCTCTGCCATGGGAGCATATTCACCCAGTTCTTTTCAAGCTGCACTGGCTCCCGGTGGAGTACAGGATCAGATTTAAGGTGCTGCTTTTGACCTTTAAAGCCCTTTGTGGCCTAGGACCCTCGTACCTACGGGACCGCCTCTCTCGGTATGCCCCACGGAGAGCCTCAAGGTCCATAAATAGCAACACCCTTGTGGTCCCGGGCCCTAAGGAAGTTAGATTGGCTTCAACCAGAGCCAGTGCCTTTTCAACTCTGGCTCCGGTCTGGTGGAACGCTCTGCCTCACGAGACCAGGGCCCTGCAGGATCTGATTTCTTTCCGCAGGGCCTGTAAGACAGAGTTGTTCCGCCTGGCCTTTGGCTTGGAGCCAGTTTGATTCCCTCCCTCCCTCTCTTTCTTTTTTCTTTTCCTTCTCCCTCTGCGATGAGGCTACATTTTAATATTTTAATGTTTCAATATTTTAATGTATTTTTTAATTTTGTTTTTAAGTTTTTAACTTGTTTTTATTATTGCTTGTAAGCCGCTCTGAGCCCGGCCTGGGCTGGGGAGGGCGGGGTATAAATAAAAATTATTATTATTATTATTATTATTATTATTATTTCTCCTTGAGTTTTCAGTAACTTTTGATAAAATTGACCATGATACTTTTCTGGCTAAGCTCTGGAAACCTAGGTTGGATTACTGCAATGCAATTATTATTATTATTATTAATACCCCGCACTCCCCAGCCAAGGCCAGGCTCAGGGCGGCTAACAAGCAATAATAAAAACAAGTTGAATGAATACAACTTTAAACCAAGATTAAAATACAATATTAAAATATTGAAATATTGAAATATTAAAATGCAGCCTCAATGTACAGTATTATACATGGGGCTGCCCTTGAAGATGGTTTGGAAAATGCAGAATTTGGCCAGATTGATGATTGTGGCAGGACGGTCTGAACATAAAATAGCAATTCTGACATGACTGCTTGCCTATCAGTTTCCAGGCTCAGTTCAAAGTGCTAGTTTTGACCGTATAGCATTATACAGCTCAGGACCTCAGCGTGCTGTCGCTTTTGTGAGGAAATATATAGCACAATAATATTTGCACATGTTTGGTATAGAGAAATAAGTTGTGATTGTCTGATGAAGGGCGGTGTACAAATTTAATAATAATAAACACCTGTTTTTTAATAAATTGAAAGATAAATGTGAACTTTGCTTACATCCTTAAGATAACTTTTAAGTGTCTGCAGAAATGAGAATTTTTTATTGCTTATTTTATTTTTGTTATAGAAGTAGTTGATGATGATCAAGAAAGCCAGTCAAACAGAGAAGTTCCTAGGAGAGGAGGTAAAACCCTATAAACAACAAAGCTTAGAATTCCCATGCTGGTTTTGGAACATGAGTTCTTTTAAGATCAGAAAATTATTGATCAAATACTGTTGTATTTTTTTTCTCAAGGAATGATTGCTGGTGGCAATAGGGGTGGAAGAGGATCTGGCAGAGGAGGATTTGGGCGATTTGGAAGTAAGCTCTATAGTTTTTAATTGTGTTAGTAACTAAGTAAAATATAATTATTCAGTCTAGCCTGGAGAGTCTAGAAATGAAAATATGTCAAATGGGTTTTGTGGTTAAGATTTTGTTTTTGATACCTTATACAAATACTCTTATTTGGGGAGGAAAAAAGCCTTTACATGGACTCACTGTCTTGAAGAGTCATTAGTTACCAACAGATTAAGACCTATTTGTTTTTATCCCAGATGTATATAAACTTTTTAAATTGTAATGTTGGACCAGAAGAAGATAAGGATTACATGGTGAGCATAAGATATAGGGGAAAATATCTCAGTGCACGTCTAGGAGAGAACTCACATACAAATGAGTGGTATGAAGAAAATGTGGCAGTGTTTCTTAATAACTTAAACCCATGCATTTTATAAGAATAAAAGAAAAGAACGACAGTACAAGTTTATTTCAAATTGATCTATCCCTGGTAATTAATGTAAGGTGAACTATGAACTCAACACTTTCAAAAATACACTTTTTCAGTATTTGAGGGAATTAGGTATGATTTAAGTTTTTATTCATTTAATATCAGTCTGTATTATAATTATTTTACTTGGTAAGATGTATTTTTTAATGCTAGTACAGTAGTTGTTTTTTAAATACTAGTAGTTCATGTGGGCTGGAGAGTGCTATTTTAGAAAAGTTGCTTTTAACATTTAAAATATTTATACTCTACCATTGCATGAATACCTTTTCAACTTGTAAAACAGAAGAAATCCTTATGTTTGGGTTGAATTATAACAGATGATGAAACTGAGAAACAAGATAGAAGACAGACTTTTGGTGGATTTGGTTCCAAAAGAGGAGGGTTTGGTGCTTCAACTGGTAAGAATTAAAAGTGAAATTTTATATATATCGTTGGCTTTATTCCCTTTGTCTCTGTGGTGGTATTGATTTGAAAATTGCATGGAATTGTTGGCAGTTGATGTGACTAAAATGGTAGATTATAGACATGCACAATCTAGAAACCAATAAATTGACTGGTGATTGGTTTTACATTGCGCTTCATTTGTAACCACATTCTTCCAATTATGCATTTGTTTTTCAGGTGACTCTGAAAATAGAGGCAGAGGAGGCAGAGGTAAGAACCCATTGTTCACATAAAAACATTTCTATTTTGACATTTTTTTGTCTCTAAGCATAACTATTTTGTTGCCTTGATAATCTGTCTCAATCCGGCCAAGTCCCATATCTGTTCACTTTGAATTCCTAGCATAAGGATCTGCAATATAATTGCCCGATCCTTTCTAACTGTATTGTTAAAACTGCTTTTATCTTTAACAATTCCTTTCAACATTATAAGCAGGTGGCTACAAAGGAAGCAACGAAGAAGTAATTGGAGGGTTTGGAAGAGGTATGTGTCTGGTGCGATTGAGTTTTGGGTATATATTTGGGTGTGTGAAGTGTAGCATTGTTGGTGTGTGTGGTTGGGTGTTCACAGACTGGGAGTCTGGATTGGGATATACCTGGGCAAGGAGAGCAGGGAGAGAGAATGGTTATGATGTCCCTGTTACAGTCACCATGGGCAAAGAAATATATGGTGCTTGAAGGAGGTCACTGTAAGTGTAGAGGGTATACATGTGTGCAGGCCATTCCCTCTTCTGGCTCTCCTATTAGGTTCCTGATTCCTTAGCTACTGGATCATCTACTTTTGATTAATTTCTCTGCAGCTTTTGAGACCTTCAGCCATGGCATCGTCCATGACTGACTCTCTGATAATGGGGTGTTGGAGTCACTGTACTGTATTAGTGGTTCATCTCCTTCCTGCTTGTTGGGTTCCAGAAAGTAATATGGGGTTGGGGGCAACAAGATACTACATTGTCTCCAATACTATTTAACATCTATATAAAGTCATTGAAAGTGAATCCGAGGAGATTTGAGGCACCAGTAGGCTAATGACACACAGCTTTATTTCTCTATCACATCTGAGTTTAGAGGAGCCAAGCTGGTACCTGGATGAGGGCCAATAAACTCAAAGGGAATCCTGATAAGATGGAGACCCTGTGAGCAAGTAGGGAACTTGTTTGTTTTGGATGGGAAAGAAGGGAGGGGCCTGTATTCTAGGGGTGGTCCTTGCGCCATCATTGTCACTAGAGGCCCAGGTGACCTCAGTAACTAGGAGCACCTACTGGTTTTGATCCCTGTGCCCAGTTACTGAACAGAAATAGCTTGATCCATGGATTGGTATTTGGATGATTCAACTAGTGTAATATATTGTGTGGGATTTCCTTTTAACAGGTTCAGCTCAGGACTAGGTTACTCAAATTACTTTTTCCCATCTGGTCACTAAGGTCTGAGGAGATGGCCTGTTGGCTGTGCTGTGACCTGCTTTATATCAGCAGGAATTCCCTGTGGCAGCCACTATTCCCTGTGGAGAGGTGGCAATAAACTGTTGCATGCTTTCACTAACGATTAAAGACTCTTTGCTGTGGTATTTTCCTAGCTGCTAATGCTGGTTCTTCAGTTTTGAATTTAGTGATAATGGCTTTCTGGAATATTAATTGTTTGTGTTGTACTTTTTAATTGTTGTGTAAAGTGTTCTGTATTCTCTGAATGAAAAGCAGTATGCACAGTTCAATAATAAATAATTATTTAGATATAAGCAACTTAAAAAAATATCTGGCTGTTTCCTTCCTCCACCTTCGCCGCATTAAGCAGTTGGTCCCTTACTTCTCCTGCCCCGATCTGGCCACAGTGATCCATGCGACAGCCACCTCCAGGCTTGACTACTGTAATTCACTCAAGCAGGGCTGCCCTTGAAACTGTCCCAGAAACTCCAGCGGGTGCAGAATGCTGCAGCGAGGCTCCTCACGGGGTCCCTGCCGTGGGAGTATATTCACTCGGTGCTTTACCAGTTTCACTGTCTCCCAGTGGAGTATCGGGTCAGGTTAAAGGTGCTGGTTTTGACCTTTAAAGCCCTTTGTGGCTTAGGGCCCTCGTATTTACGGGACCGCCTCTTCTGGTATGCCCCGCAGAGGACCTTATGGTCCATGAATAATCATAGTTTAGAGGTCCCGGGCCCTAAGGAAGTCAGATTATTCTCCACCAGGGCCAGGGCCTTCTCAGTGATGGCTCCGACCTGGTGGAATGCTCTGTCCCATGAGACCAGGGCCCTGCAGGATTTAACTTCCTTCCGCAGGGCCTGTAAGACAGAGCTATTCCGCATGGCTTTCAATGTTAACTTAGCCTGATCTTTTATTCCCCTTCCTCCCCTCCCCCTCCCCTTTTTATGAAGATTACCCACTCTGGGATCCCACAGCTAATTCTCCCTGGTCTCCTCGCTGGCCCAAGTAGGACTAATTTAGCCAGCTAGCCCTGGTGATCATCTAATGTTTATTGGATGGATTTCCCCCCTAAATTGATTTTTGAATCCTGAATTTATTGTTATTCACGTTTTATGCTGTTATTTGTTGCATCAATTAAGTGTTTTAAATTTGTTGTTAGCTGCCCTGAGCCTGGTTTTCTGAACCAGGAAGGGTGGGGTATAAATAAAAATTTATTATCATTATTATTATTACTGATAGTGTTTTCTTCCAAACATTCATTTCACTTAAGGTATGTGGAAATCGGATGGTGATTCAGAAGCAGGTGATGGTGCTGGTACGTTTAATTGGAACAAATTAAGTGGCAAGCGATATTAAGAAAATTGATTGATTACTGATGTTCATGAACATAAAGACAGCTCCCGCTTTTAACTTTTAAAATACCAAATGGCACATTATGACTGAAATATCTATAGCATTTCTACCTACCTTTGGGGAATAAAAAATGGCTACGATTATATCCAGATGTCACACTTTCAGGTGGCTATTTCTTTTCTTGCTTTTTCACAGAATAAGGTTTTAAATATAATAAGTAATATATTTAATTACTGTATTTTTTGCCCTATAGGACGCACTTTTCCCCTCCAAAAATGAAGGGGAAATGTGTGTGCGTCCTATGGGGCGAATGCAGGCTTTTGCTGAAGCCTGGAGAGCGAGAGGGGTCGGTGAGGAAAGAAAATTAATGCAAGTAAAACAATCTGAAAAGCATTGTTACGAATTGATTGTGGTGGTTGTGAAAATGAAGATATGGTTGTGTTGTACCCAAAATGTATGTTACTAGAAATTCTGTGCTCAGACGGTGGCATCCAACTTAATGCTTGTAGACATGTACTGGCAGTGGGGCTTATCCTTCATCTCCTATCTCCCTGCAGCTCATAATGTGCCCCCAGAATCTGTTCCAGAGTTTGGGAGATACTTTAGAGCAGAGTGTGGGGGTTGAAGGGGGAGAATTGAAACTGGAAGTTGCATTCTGCAAGCAGATTTCCAGTGCACCAAGCAAGCAGACATTGGTGAATGTTGCCCAAAACATAACAGAATGGAGAAATTTTGTATAGCTAGCACACTTGCTTATTAAGGATTAAATTTAACTTGTATTCTTGTGTTTGCAGGTCCAAAGGTGACATACGTACCACCACCTCCACCAGAAGAAGAAGAAGCCATCTTTGCACATTACCAGACAGGGATAAACTTTGACAAATATGATAACATTCTTGTGGAAGTTTCAGGACATGACCCCCCACCAGCAATACTGGTTAGTGCTGCTGCTTTAAATATTTCTAACAAGTAACTTTGTTAGTCTCGAGACTGAACAGTTGTGCAAAGTCACCAAGTTTTGGTTTGTTTGATACATCCTATGAAATACTTCAAAACATCTGAACAATAAAAGCATAAACAATAAGGCATATATAAACCATTTCAAAGCTGATACAGACTGGGATAGACTTTTTCACTGAAAAGGCTTGTTGAAAAAGGGAGGTCTTCAGTAGGCATTGAGACTGCAGCTGTTGTGTGTAACAGGAAGGAATTCCAAAGAGTTTGTGCTTCCCTGCTAAAGGTCTGCTTCCTATATAATACAGAATGGACCTCCTAGAGAGATGTTATCTGCAGGAGGCCCCCTGTCTTGCAAACTGCAGTGAATGGTTACAGTTTACAAATGCTTTGCTATTTTAAGAAAGAGAATGGAGTCATCCAAAAGTCCTTGGTTTAGAGGTATCATTAAGTCTGGCCACCTGCTCAGTTTTGAGGTTGCAGGTTGTGTTAAAAAAATAAGAGCACATAAGAAGATCTAGTGGTAACCCCTAGGTTATGGCACTCTTTCTCCTAGAAAAGATGTTTTTTAGCCTCTGCCTTGCTGTTCCAGAGACTGTGCAAAGCTTTTGAACTGCCTTTTTATTTTAAAAATATTTCTGTACTTCAAGGACAGTACTTAAGGACCTACTGATTCACTTAATTTCTACTCATTTGTTGCTAGGGATAACAAGAAAATGCTACTTTATGTTCTTTTTGTGCTTTTTTGATGCTAGTATTGATTTGCTTAGCTTTCTCAATTTTATTTGCTTTTAACATGTCCATTCTGTTCTTAGACCTTTGAAGAAGCTAATCTATGTCCAACATTAATGAAGAACATTGCTAGAACTGGATATCTTAAACTTACTCCAGTGCAGAAATACAGTATTCCTATTATAATGGCAGGGCGTGATTTAATGGCATGTGCCCAGACAGGATCTGGAAAAACAGTAAGTATAAAATGATGGATTCTGCTATTTGAGGTGGAGGATTTGGGGCCGCAATAATAATCTGACACTTGGTTTTTAAGCATTTAATATTTCCAGGTTATTTACTTTGCCCAGTGGGTGAGTCTGTCTTGGCACTTCAATCCATTCCCAAGATGGACTTGAAGTGGTGATTTCTGAATCACTGGTAGGGATCCATTAATGAACTGTGGGAGTCTTAAATGGTGGGTCAACAAAAATAAGTTCTCTGTGAATGTTATGTTTGGGTCCCAACCAAAATCCCATTTTGGTTTTGTCTTTGAAAAACATATTTTTGAAGTGCCTATAACTCATCTTAATTTATATTATGAAAAACTATTAGAAAAAAGTTCGCTTCGTACAAACATAAGAAAATAAGTGTCACTTTCTAGAAATACTAGAAACTATATTCATTGTGAAAAGAGTTGCTTTCACTTAATAAACACTTTATCAGGCTAAATTGGGTTTTTCCTACTTTAAGCATGTTACAGATAGCATAATATATATATATATAATGGGACAGTATTCAATTGTAGTGCCTTGCTTGGGCACATAGCACTCTCTGCTTCCCTCCCAAAATCTGTTCTGGAGCATTAGGAGAAGGAAAATAAGGGGGAATCCTGTCATGTCCACTGGTGCAATGGTTCATATTTCCCAGTACAGGTGCTCTGTGAATATCTTAATGTGTTGTCAAAATGTGCATATTTGGTATACTGGTTGAATATTTTAATACAGCTCCTTTGCTGCTGCTGCCTTTAGGTCTATACTTTAGTTCCATCTGAAGTGAATAAACAGCCTCATCTTTGGGCGTATTAGTGTATTGTGCTTTGATCTACTCATTATGGGACTTGGAACAAAGATTCAAGCAAGAATTATCCTAAATTTGCCTATCAGAAATGTATTTATTTATTGATAGGAAGGAGGGAAAAGAAAATGATGGACTATAGTCACCTAGTTATTTTTGAACGTGTTCTGCTAGTTTTCCTTTCTGTGGGCTTCTTTACACTGAGATTAGAGAACACATCCTGGGGTTTTCCTTTTTTTGGGGGTGAGAAACTTGTCAACTATAATATATTTGCCCTTTAGGCAGCTTTTCTTATACCAATTTTGGCTCATATGATGCGTGATGGAGTTACTGCCACTCAGTTTGAACAACAGCAACAACCAGAATGTATAATTGTAGCTCCAACTAGAGAACTGATAAACCAGATCTTTCTGGAATCAAGAAAATTTGCACATGGGTAAGTGTTTGAACAAGCTAAATCTCAAAGATAGTAGTGTGTGTTTAGTAAGTGAATTTTGGTTGTAAAAGTGCTGTTTGTGTAATTAAGGAACCCCTGCAAAGTTGGTGTGGTGAAATATGAACCTGTTTGGTGAAGCAAATTGCCAAATGTATTCTGACTTTTATTACTCTGACATGAGCAAAATGCTTGCTTCATAAATACGTATACTGTACTGAAAAGGGGAATTTGATGATAAACATGTGAGGGCAAAAACCAGAGGGGGAGGTAGGTGGGCCGGTTGGCATAGGCCCATGATTTTGAGGAGGCCTACTCCCGAGTACCCCTGGTAGAGGCAATGGGGTGGGGGGCTTTGGTTAAATGGGACCTACATTTCCCATTTAGCCTGGGCCTATTACCAGCTTTGCATGACTCTGAATATGTTCTTGAAGATTAAACATCATAGCTTATAGCTTCCACAAGCTGCATGTTAAATGATGGATCTGACCCTATAAGGGCCTGTTTGCATTGGTCTATGGAAGGCAGTGTAAACACCTGAAACTTCCCATAGAAATAACGTAGTATTGAAAGCATTGAGGCATGATCTGTAGGAAAGTCATGGTCTGTTTTATTGCAGATATATGCTGATGCATACTGCTCATTCGTGGAACCCTCCTCTGGTATTTCATAAGAGAAAAACAAAGCAGAGCATTGGCTTAGCATTGATGTGCACACCAGGGCTTGTGGTTTGTTTCTCCCAAACAAACCACAGGTGACCCCACAGCAGCTACATCATACTGATATGTAAAAGTAATAACCATTCAGGAACTCTTAATTCATACCTTCAGGGAATTGAGTTGGAGAGAAGTATACTGACTCCAGTATAAATTAATATTGGATATCTTTAGATATCCCAGATTCAATTCCTATATAGCTGAACCCCTGTTCTATTAGCAGTACTTAAAATGGTTAACATCTTATTAGAGCGACAGTGTTAGCTTTACCATGCAATATATCTTAATGCTCTTCTGGAATTCAGTCTTGAGGGAACAGCTAATGTGTTGTATTTTCTTATATTTATTTGTTTTTTCAGAAATGATTCAACAGTCTCTATTAAAATTGCATAGTGTTCAAATATTGATAGCTGTGTTTTTAAGAGTAAATAGCCTACTTGATTCCAAAATCAGATTAGCAAAATGCGTTTTGCAAATTCAGGAAGAGTTTAAAATGTGATCATGTAACTTTGGGTTCAATCCATCAAACACTCCTGCAGTACAGTCTCCATGCATTTTCAGTGAGTTTTCCTCATCATGTTGAATTCAAGCCCTGTTAAAATGCACAAAGGGCATGTGGTTGTTCAGTGGATTTTATATTCGATAGATTAAATTTGTAGTACAGGAGGTAACAATTAATATAAAATAAAAAGAAGATAATGCAGCTTTGTTAAGGCCACGGTGTTATGTCAATATATAAGTGGGTATTGAGACATTGAAATGTGTTCACTATTATCACTAAATGAGAAATGCAATATATTTTCTTGTGCCTAGAACTTGTATAAGACCAGTTGTGACTTACGGAGGAACACAAACAGGTCATTCACTTCGTCAGATAATGCAAGGTTGTAATATATTGTGTGCTACGCCTGGAAGGCTTTTGGATTTCATAGGCAGAGAAAAGGTGAGAACTGTGTGCTAATTTTTTCCCCATAAATTGAAGTGTTTTCTCATTATAACAAATATTGATAATCCACTATATAATTAAAAAAACCAAGTGGTTTATAGTAATATTTAGAACAAAACACGGAAAATTTAAAATTGGAGACTCATCAACTAAGTATTATGGAAATACATTTTAATTGCTTTTATAGCACTGGTTTACTACAAGCAGTCAGACATACAGATACAAAACAAATAGAAAATGTTTTGTTAAGGATGGCCTAGCACTGACCTAGGCAGAAGAACAAGTGCTGTTCTCTTACTGTATTACATTACTAAATTATCTATGTTGGCAATGTACAGTATACAGATGCTGTTTGCAACTCAGTTTCCTGTGATAAAATAAAATGCTTACCAAGGTTACTGCTGTGTTAGCTGTAATCTCTTGAGCTGTGTTAGCTGTAATCTCTTGAGTCAATATGCTCTTGCAGAAGCACCTGCTACCATAGAACTCTAGTGGAGTAACTAGTGGAGTTTTCTGTGGGTAACACTGATGTAGCTGTACTGTGTGCGAAGTGAATCAGTTCCTGTCTAAATGTAGCAGCCTGACACCTGGAACCTACTGCTGCCACTAGGTGGCAACCATGTTGTAGAAGTTAATGTATACTTTCATCTGGAGTTTAATTATGCTGAGCGTTAGAGCGAAGGGAGCAGGATGAAAAGCGTTGCAGATACATGTTTTTAATACTTTACCATGTTAAGTTTGTATAGCTGTCACATACAATGGAAGTCAGTTTTCTTCATTTTTGGGTTAACTTTAAATTTCTTTAGATTGGGCTGAGGAAGCTACAATATTTGGTGTTGGATGAAGCAGATCGTATGCTGGATATGGGATTTGGCCCAGATATGAAGAAATTAATTTTATCTCCAGGCATGCCACCAAAGGAAAACCGCCAAACACTAATGTTTAGTGCCACTTTCCCTGAAGAAATCCAGAGGTATGTTCAGTGGCGGAGCTTCATGCTCCAGCGCTGGGGGGTGGGGAACCCAGCGCTGGCGGTGGGGGGAGCCGCAATGGCACCCTACTGGGACCACGCTGCTAGGGGTGGTGCGCTCTCCCCGCACTCCTCTTCCTCCGCCAGTGGGTATGTTCATTTTAAAAACATGAATCCTAAATTTTAAATCACTAATAAGAGTGAGAACATTTCAACATGAGTTTTACCGAAAGGTCAGCACCTGCACATTTAATACGAGAGGCATTTATTTATCTGACTTACTCATATGAAGAGTCCCCGTCAATTGTGCAAGTTGGTTATGTTTCAGAACACAGTATTGGAAAATGCATTTTCATGCTGGACTATGTATAATATGAACATACGTGTTTCGTAGAACTAGCTGACTGATAGTTAACTTTTGCTTTCTTGCATATACACTAGAACAACACCTTACTATCCAAGCTATTTCTCTGAATCTCCTCAACTTAGCTGTTACTTCCAAGTTAACTTGATTTATTTGTTCATTTTAAAGGCTAGCTGGAGAATTCTTGAAGGCAGAGTACTTATTTGTTGTTGTTGGACAAGTAGGTGGAGCCTGCAGTGATGTTCAGCAGACAATACTTAAAGTGAATCAGTATGACAAGAGAGAGAAGCTTGTTGAGATTCTCAATGGCACAGGTAACTACCATGTAACTGGTCTCTTAGAAAGATAATGAAATGTAACCAGTCAACACAGAATTTTGTTACACTTTAGTTGTCAGCTCTTAGGCCCCTTGAAACCAAAAAGTTGTGGAGCTGGGCAATATAGTGGATTTTTTTTTTAATGTAATATGTGGAATGTGTAGATGAGATCATTAGAGAGATAAGGATAGCCTGCTTGTTGGTCAAACCAAACTTTTTTGGATCAGTGTGAAATCAGGGCTAAAAGTATAAATTTTCCTATTCATCAGTAAAATAACTCTTATTTTTATTTGGAATAGATTTGTGCAAGTTGTATCCTTCTCCCTAAAATACTTAGGAATCTGAAATGCTGTGTATGGAAAACTATTAATTGTTGCCAGCCAAATTGGCCCATGACCTTCAATGGGTATATTCTAACTTCAGTGGGCCTATTTGGAGTATGTCTAATGTTGGATACAACTCTGAGAGCAGAAGCATGAGCTATATACCTTTATTTATGGATTGTAGTTTTTTTTAAAAATGTAATGTTGCTTAATCCGGATTGCTGTATTTAGGAAGTTAATGAGAGAGGTGTTTTAATTTTCAGATTGGCCTTGCGTTTTAGGGTTTCGCAACACCTTGATCTCAGACAAAAATATTGTCCTTTCCTTAAATACTGTCAGTCATTCTAATATCCATTGTCTGTTTGTCTCGCTATTACAGAATTAATTGGAAGTGCAATTTGGAATTTTGTATTTTTTCTATGCTTTTATTTGACTTTATACTGGTTAACGTTTAAGATTGTTGCTGTGTGTCCTTTAAAACCTATTTGTATAGGCTACAAGTCTTGCTTTTGCATCTTACCATGGCTAGTAGTTACTGTCTGACGATTTCAGAGGCAGCATGCTTCTCAGTACCAGTTGCTGGGGAGCCAGAACAGGAGAGAGTGAGAGTGTATGTGCCTTCATGGATTGCTTGGCTTCCCAGAGTAATCTGGTTGGCCTCTGTGAGATGCTGGACTAGATGAACCCTTAACCAGATCCAGCTGGACTTTCTTAATATAGTATGGTGGGAATTACTAGAAACTACTGGCTTCATTCCAAGCATACTCTGTGCTAAATGGTAGAAAGTTATATGGTTATATTCTATATAGTTATATTCTCACTATATAGAAGGGTTTGGTGACTTCTGTTTCAGTGTATCTGAAGAAGTGTGCATGCACACGAAAGCTCATACCTACAACTATCTTAGTTGGTCTTTAAGGTGCTACTGGAAGGAATTTTTTTCTTTTATTTTGTTTTTACTATTAATAACTGTTACTCATAAAATGCCTAAAATTACTAAACATTCTCCAGAAAGCTAAAAAGAAAGCAGTCCTCTCAATCTGAAGCTAAAGATGATATTTTAAGGAGGGTTACTTGAGAAAAGCTGGGATGAGTAAATGTCGTAGCTTAACGTAAAATACTGAAAAACAAAGAAACTAGATTTTTAACAATCTTACTAATATGGGCATCAGAATTACTGCTGGCACTTGAAAACTATTGAGTTACTATTTTATTTGAATAGATATATCTTAACATTATGTCTGCCTTTGTAAAGGTGATAAGCGAACCATGGTGTTTGTGGAAACTAAGAAAAAAGCAGACTTTATTGCAACATTCCTTTGCCAAGAAAACATAGCAACAACAAGTATTCATGGGTAAGTATATATTCATAGTAAATCATGATTCAATTACTTTTAAAGCACCCTATAAGCTGGTGACATTCAAATCGCTAACTGCATTGATTTTTTTAAAAAGAGAGACAGGGAGAGAGAAAAGTTCTTTCCTTCCATGGGGACAAGATGCTTCTTTACTTGCCCCATTATATGGTATGTCTGTTCTTAATTATCCTAACCATCAATTTGCCCTTTTCACTGCCTGCAGTGTATATTACTTGGCCCTTATTTTCAATCTATTCTACCATTCTTTAGTAAGTTCAGTATAGCCTCAGCACACTATATAAAAGTATTGGTTTCAGAAGTATGCTGTCTTAATGAAGTAGCAGCATGTCTTTATTGCACTTGAGGTAGCTTTATGTTCAGGAGGAGCTTTGTAAGGTATGAGACTAGTGGCTTCTGCTTATTTGGAATAGTGTTCTTTCTCAGCTTCAGGGTAAACATACGAGGATATATTTATCAGTACAACTAGTGTGCTATTCCATACAATAAAAAAGTATCCTGACATATCATTTCTAAAGTGTCAATTCTAAAGTGGTCTTTTTCAAACACAGAAAAACATTCAGGCATTGTTTCAAACTTCTGGGCTTGCATAACTTGGTAAGTGCACCATTCCACAGTAGAATGCAATGCAGAATTTTCTGTGTATCTAGATGACTTGAAAACTTCATTTGCACCTTGTACCATACCATGGTTTATTGGGAGTGTGCTCATCTCAAAACACTGAGCAAAAAAAGTCTGACGTGCATACTCCCACTTCCTCCCATACAGTAAGGAGAAGGGCTTCTGATATTATTTTTACTTTTTAAGTAATTTAGCTTAGAATTATGCTCCCATCAGAGGTGCATGTTTAAAACAAGCTTCATGCCATGAGTTATGGAACTGTCGTCTGTGGTTTGAACATAACACTGAGATGAGTTTCTTTAAAGTGAAACTTATTTCAGCAGTATGCCACCTCCTGGTTGTAGAAGGGGAGGGAAGCTAGTTAAGGCTCATCCATATAGCACCATATCATAAGTCATTGGTACATGTGACATGGATAGAATGCCTCACCTAATCAAATATTGTTGGAGTGGATGTCACGCTGTGGGTACAATTCTCCTTTTCTCCTATGTGAAAGACTTGCTCTGAGGAGGTTTTGCTTCCCCTTACCTGCAAAAAATGAATATAGACACAGGTTGCAAAAGCAAACCCAAGAACAAACCCTGAATGTTTGCCAAGAGTGTTGGCCAAACTTCTATGGGTATTATGTACCAAATCAGCCCAGAGACGCAAAGGAAATCTTTTCAACAGTATGTAGGCTAGAGCACATGACACAAGCAACTTACACAAGGTATCTTCTTTACAACTGTTTGTTTTCCTGTTTCTCTCCCTATTGCTTTCAACATTTTAGATTGCAGTCGGATCTGGACTTTTAACTCTATGGTCTTTATACTAATCCAAACCTACGTTCTCAGTTGGTTTCATTTCTTTCTTCCTGAATTTACTTCCTGTTTTATTTTGGATGTATGGCTACTTCCCATGCATAAAGGTTGGTAGCAAAAGACTTGTTAAACAGTTGTGCATGCCTGTTTTTCTTGTAAGGCAACATTGCCACAAGTGGACAAGCAACAGTGGTTTGTACTGTATCTGAGCAGAAACTCAAAAGCGTGGCATGATACTGGACTTCAGCTGCTTTTTTACAATGTACTCTTTGCTCCCAGCTTGGTACATGAAGCAAAATCACCAGCAGGTTACATGCATATTAATACACATTTACCACTTTCAAACCTAGTGGAGGTTCATACACTTTTGAGCTTGGAAAAGGGTAGGTGTTCTCTCCCCCCCCCCCCCTGGGATAATGTTTTTAGCTTCTCCAAAATTCTAAAAGTAGTGAGGTTCTTGCTACCCTGAATATTTCCAGTTGTTGACAGCTTGACAGAGAGGAGTGCCACAGCTCCCCACCCAGTTTGAAGCTAGTGAAGAGTCTGGAGGATTGCTCTTGTGCCCAAAGGCCTCCAAAGCATCAGAGAATGCATAGGGATGTTTGGAGTATAAATCTTGGCTGGTCTGTGAATTGAAGTGATTACAATCTTCTAAATGGTTTTAACTTTTATTTTATTTGTGTATTTTGATACAAAGTCAATAAAACATTGTTTTTTGAAAGATGAGATATGCTTTTGTTTAATTAAATAACTATTGTACATTGTTAATAACTGTCAATATGTTTATGGTAACTACAGCTGAAGAGTAAGTTTCATGTACTTGTTTCCCAGCCTCTTAGAAGCTGGAACTTACCGTATAGGGGATTCTAAAAGTTGGAATAAATATTTCATGGAATGACTTTTGAAGTAGTCATGATAGAAGCTGATAGACACTCTTTAGATTTTTCCTCTTTTCATATACTGCTTTATTTCTCTGAGGTCTGTAGAAACACACAACTGTTTGAGACAAGAATTATACTTTATGATAAACAGTAAGAAATGCCCCCCCCAAAGCCATTAGCTGTAAAGTTTTGTAATAATAAAATTGTAATAGAATATACGTTAACTTATGCTCAGAACAAATGAAATGTGTTTTGCCATGCCGTATATGCTGCTAACTTTGAATGACCCTAAATATCTGCAAAGTTGGCCTCTCCTGTCATTTATCATTACATATTAGCTTTTAGTTACATGTTTAACTTGGCAAATATGCATTTGAATAAGAATATTGCTGGTGTTTGCTTGTGTATTAGAATCACTTAACTTCACTCACGTTTGAAAGAGATGTAATTATTTTTCTATTTACAGTGATCGGGAACAGAGAGAGCGAGAAGAAGCTCTTTATTATTTTCGTTCTGGAAAATGCCCTGTTCTTGTTGCTACATCAGTGGCAGCAAGAGGTCTGGATATTGAAAATGTTCAACATGTCATAAATTTTGATCTACCTTCCACAATTGATGAATATGTTCATAGGATTGGACGAACTGGGCGTTGTGGTAATATTGGCAAAGCAACTTCTTTCTTTGATGCTAATTCAGACAGTCCTATTGCACAGCCTCTAGTCAAAGTGCTTGCAGATGTAAGTTTTTTTTGTTCTGCAAATTTGCTTTTATTATTACTACTAAACTGAAAGTCACAAAAGAAATGACACACTATCACGTTTCTTTGAAGGCTCAGCAAGAAGTGCCAGTGTGGCTAGAAGAGATTGCTTGTACTTCTGGTGGAATTGGTTTTAGCAGTCCAAGGGGAAACATGTTTGCATCCGTTGACTCTCGAAAGGTAAATCTTAAGCAGAACCACTGAAAACTTTATTTTGGATAATGGGTAATCTTGAAAGTTTTTAGAGTCTTGAGGAACACTTTTAAACAAGCTGCTCTCTGAAGCACCTCAGCCCCCTCTCCCCATTTTAACATCTCACTCCAGGAAGCTATAATAAAAGGGGGGGTGTTTCAGGGAGCAGTTTACCCAGCCACTCTCTGCAGCACCACCTTTGTTAAAGGTAGCCCAGGGAGGTTTGATGGTGAGTGGGAGGTGCATCAGAGAGCCAAACTGCTCTCTGAAGGGCCCCTCTGTTAAAGGTTGCTTCAGCTGCTGCACAAGTAAGTGGTGCTTCCTAGAAAAGAGGGAAAACAGGAAAGCTCATCCTTAAAAAACGTGCTTTTTTATTCCCCCTGAGAGCTGCATTCAGCAAACCTGAGCCAAGTTTAACCCCTGCTCAGCATGTGCTTCCAGGGAGGGGGGGGGGAAATAACCCATTTTCCAAGGATCAGCCTTCCTTAAGCGATTCTTCTACCCCGGGGATTCGGGGGAAAAAGACATCTGTTTTCTTTCTGTGCAGACATCTCTTCCCAGGGAATATGCTAATGCAGCAAAAGCAAGCAGACAGTGCTTTTCTGCTGTTTCCTGTGAGGTTAGAAGCAATCACTGTTACCACTTCAGGTTCTAGATCAGGGGTTGGTGGGAGCTCATCACATTTGCCAGAGTGGGGCAGGGGCTCAGGGGTTTTCTGTATACAGATGCTATTTTCTCATGGCTCTGGTTTAATAATGTAAGTTTAAACAAGGTACTCGCTTGCGTAGAGATGCTAAAACTAGCAGTGGGAACAGGAATTAACTCCCTTTAATGTGGTGTTAAAACCAGTTTTGTGTTAAGATTTCTCTGTGGCAGCTACCGCAAAAAGCCTGTGTTGCCAGTTTTCAATCTCTCAGCAGTAATGTAATATCTTGAGTGGAGCATAGAGAACCTTCATATTGTTACAGGACTCTCTTGGTGATATGATATGAGCACTCTGTGCAATGGCAACAGTCCATAGGTTCAGGTTCTCTATAGACATAAACATGCTGCAGTTACATCAGTCAAGAGGGTAACAAGTATTTGCAAGTATAGTAAGTAAATTTGTATCTGACAACTTACCAAATGAAAGTATCAATGGTATTGGTATTGGTTGAGTTGTGGTATAGTTTGTCATTTTCTTAGGGCTATTGTGCACAAGACCAGTTTGTAATGTTGTATATCTCTGAATACAGATTAAACAGATAAATGGTGATCATCATCATCATCATAATTTATTATTATTTATATCCCGCCCATCTGGCTGAATTTCCCCAGCCACTCTGGGCGGCTCCCAATCGAGTGTTAAAAACAATACAGCATTAAATATTACAAACTTCCCTAAACAAGGCGGCCTTCAGATGTCTTTTAAAAATAGGATAGCTGCTTATACCCTTGACATCTGATAGGAGGGCATTCCACAGGGCGGGTGCCACTACCGAGAAGGCCCTCTGGTTCCCTGTAACCTCACTTCTCGCAATGAGGGAACCGCCAGAAGGCCCTTGGCGCTGGATCTCAGTGTCTGGCCTGAACGATGGGGATGGAGACTCCTTCAGGTATACAGGACCAAGGCTGTTTAAGGCTTTAAAGGTCAGCACCAACACTTTGAATTGTGCTTGGAAACGTACTGGGAGCCAATGCAGATCTCTCAGGACTGGTGTTATATGGCCCCAGCGGCCACTCCCAGTCACCAATCTAGCTGCCACATAATTGCAGTTTCCGGGTCACCTTCAAAGGTACCCCCACGTAGAGCACATTGCAGTAGTCCAAGCAGGAGATAACTAGAGCATGTACCACTCTGGCGAGACAGTCCGCAGGCACTGCGTCCCAGAAGGAGCTGGTAGACAGCCGCCCTGGACACAGAATTAAACTGCGCCTCCGTGGACGCAAGTCCAAAATGACTCCCAGGCTGCGCACCTGGTTCTTCAGGTCCTTCAGACCACAAATGTGGAAGTGAACTATAGAGCTCATTTATTTCAGAATATTTGGTGTTCAGTACTGATGGCTATAGGTTTTCTGATCTCTGGGCAGCCAGAATCTGGCAGGTACCGGTACTTCAAGAAGAAAAGTAATCATGTTGCATACCTTCTCATTGCAATATATAGTTTTGAAAATCTGCTCAAATTTGATTTAATGTAGGTTTACCATGGCAAAGAGAATCACCACAGCGGAGGAGGTGGAGGATTTACAGCATCAAATATAAGTGCACCTGATGAGTCATGGGATTGAGGCTACCATCTGTCATGGAACAACGTTCTTAATTGACCATGCTAAGTCTTCCAAACAAGATGGTTATGTGTGAAACTGGCTGGTTTCTAAACACATTTATTTTATTAAATCCCTGTGATTTCAGTGCGACTTGCTTCTAAGTAAATGTGCTTAGGATTGTGACTTTAAAATGTTCAAGAAATTGTTAATGTTCTGCTCCCTGTTGTTCAGGAAAGGTGATTGGGATAAACATACAGGAGTTTTAATTTGTTTTTGAATTACTTATTTTACTGATCTGTTAAATGGTTGTGTGAAATAACACCAGTTTGCCACAAGGAACTGTTGTAAATTATTGTAAAAACACTAAATAAAAACTTAGGATCATGTTCTGTGCAGTACATAATAATCACACCGCCCTGTGCTTTTTGACATGTAGGTATTAAGGCAAGGAGAGAGCTTAACACTTCCTGCTTTTCCCTGATTCCCTCAAACCTTTCAAAAAATAGTATCATCATGGCTTGTATGATGGTTACAAATTGACTGCAAACAATATTCATGATCAAAGTGGACTTTTGTACATTGGCGTGAATGTTGGCAATACACCTTGTATTTTCTGTTCTCCCCTGCTGCACAGTGTTCTTTTCCCCCTCTTACATTGAAAGTACATTGGAATTAAAACTTTCATCTAGTACTGTACACAACTGCAGCTGCTACTGTGCAGGCGTTTCCTTTTGATGACATTGCAAATACACATCACCCTGTTTCCTTAGCAGATTGAGCTGGTGCCCAGGACAAAAGTTTCACAAAACATGTATGGTTTTGTCACACTTGGATATGAGAACATACAGGTGAGCTTGACAAAGATTTTGACATTTTCAGTAATTGTATCTAATCAAAAATACATAAGTACAGCCTGAAAGTGCATTGGTGACACTTTCAGCAGCACACACTCTGACCATGATTGAGGATGTGAAAAAAGAAACTTGCTTGAAATTCAGTAATGGTCAGAGTGGCTATAAGCTGAAATTCCGTTCTTGATGTTCACCCATTTTTCTTTGATACTCATAAAACTACTTACACAAATAAAGCGGAATGATGTGTCAATAGTTGCATTTTGCAGTAACCCCCTCAAAATGAATGAGTTGCAACTGTTGCTATAATAACAGATTGGATTAAGTACAACTTTGATCTCCCTTTTTTAACATTTGGAAGAATCCCTAGGACTAGCATGTAGCATTTAGACAAATTGTTTTCTTCCTCTGTTGGTCACTCACCGCTTCATGTATGGGTCCCTGGAAAGTTTCTCAGTTCCTGCCATGGAAAAGCAGCCCTTTTCTCCAGAGATGATGTGATAGCCAATATTTATGGCTTGGCTATCATTAATCACCACATAATTATCTCTGCTGATGAGCTGTCAACAGGGAACTTCTAGCCTGCTATGATTCCTCCCCAGACGGCTGTTGGTATTTCTTGGCCCAAATCATTTCCCCACTTTAATTTACAGGGGAGCAGGTGCTGTTCAAGTGCCTTCAGAGAGCAGCACCAAACACTCCTACTCAACCACCTGGCCTTTCCTATAGTCTTTAAATGAACTCTAGAATTCTGCTTGGTTGCATGTAGTCGTGTCTAGGATCTTTCCCTGAAATTATGCAGTTTAGTTGGTATCTTGGGGAAACATTTTTACCATCCAAGGTTCTTATAGGAAACACTGCAAGCTAAGGTACGATTGCTCATTTTAAAAATACAGAAGCAAACAAATGAATTCCTTCTGTTTTTCCTTGCTCTCAAGGAAAAACAGCTTGCTTTCCTGAATTGCAGCAAAGCATCCATACAATTAACACAGTCAACACTGAAGTTTTCCTGAGCGCAAATCTCGGTGGAATGAACAAATGTTAACCTCATGTAAGATGCTTGTGCAAGCCTGTAAATTGCATAGCAACTTACTTCATATCTATTAGTCATTTTATGCACCCCAATACTATTGTGAGGGCCATTATGAAAGTTGTAAGAACTACCTAAAATAGCCCTTCAGAATCTATTCAGAAAGTACTAAAATCAGAGAAAACCAACAAAGTAACCATAGGGGGGCCGAGGTCCCTTCACCCCAGCTGAAATATGTGAGGGGGCCACCAGCCAAAAGTTGATAGGCATTGCCATTCAGATGGGGTTCGTGTGCCATGTCTTGTGCTTGATTATGTGGGGTGGGGCTCCCCCCCCCCACAATATTTTATTCAAGTTGGCATCCCTGAATATAACTAAATTTCTCACACAACAATATATTTAAGTTCCTGGTTGAGCAGTGCCCTGTCTCTGAAAAGCATCTCTTTATAAAGAAATGAACTGCTTTCTGCTCTAAAAAAATGGGCAGATATGGCTCTTCACACTTCTTATTCCAGGCTGGTGCAAAAGACAACTATCTTTCCCCTCACAGTAAAAATACAATAATTAAGAATTTGAGGTCCTTTCATGTGTCCTGTGGTTGCCTCGCTAGCCCTTGGGATTTTCACAAGAAGGACTTTCAGGACTGTTTTCACAAGAAGCAACGTAGCAAATTTGTTATGGATGAATTTCTCTCTCTGAAAGAACATGCCAGAAAAAAGCCGTAAATTACGCCTCAGTCGCATTGTTCACCTCTTTAGACAACAGTTTATTAGGGGAAAAGTCTTCACAGCATATTTAAAAATAGACATAATACAACATAGGCACATTCACCAAAAGCAAAACAAGGCTATGCAATTAATGTTTTTATAAACTCCCAAAACATGAAGGCAACGTCATAAGTCCACCAAGAATTAATCGGCATGTCCTCTGTAGTTACGAGTTCAGCCTACGTGGCCTTCCACTCCATTTTGTCTGAGGTGATGGGCACAACTCTTACTTTATAACTAAAAATAATTCCACGTCTGCGCATGTGGTCGTGTTCCTCACTCTCCTTAAGTAGCTACACTTTTAGTCGCAATGCATTCTAGCCCATCATTTCATCTCCCCGAAAAACGGACATTACGAGGGGGGGTTGGGGAGCAGAACCTCGGTTCATTGAGTACATTTTTAATGCTTTTCAATTCAGCCGTGCTCTGCGTGGGTTAGAACTGGAAGTCTCCACAATTATTCTTCCAGTTTGGAGGCTGATGAGGCCTGCCTAGAGGGAGAGAAGGAACATGGTGGGCGGGGAAGACATATAAAGCTCGGCCTCAGGCTCTGGCAGAGACCACGTGGCAGGCTGCTGTAGCTTGAGGAGGTAGGGGAGCCCCAGGAGCAGTGAGTGGACTGAGCCCCAAGGTTTCCCCTCTTCACACACTCCTTTCCCTGGCTCGACTGACACTTCCCCGCCTTGCTTCTAGGCAGTTGTTGCAACCGAAAAGATGCTCCTCTCGCTTCCCTTTCTTCCTTTCCTGCATCTTTTATTGCACAAGGGCAGCTTCTTACTCAGCTTATGCCATCAAGAGTCCTTTGGCTTCAAACGCCACATTTGCTTTTTCATTCTCCCATTCCCTGTCATCGTACACTTCTTCCCACCCCCACCTCCTGCACTTCCCCAGATTCCTTCCTTCCTTCCTTCCTTCCTTCCTTTTAAAGGCTGTTTTCACTCCCAAACTCAGTGGGGTTTTTTGTTAGCTTTGTGCTGTTGATATTAACAGTTCAAGTCAAGGACTTGAAAGATCCATCGGGTAGAGAACACCATTTAGTCCTTCACAACTTTGGATTCCTGACCCCAGACCCTCAAAACAGGACATAAATTATCTTTAAGAACTTTTGGACAGGTGCAGCTTTAAAGGGCTTTGGTCTGACCCACGTGCACATGTTGTTTATCTTTCAATAACTCTCAACTTGATGTGCAATACCTTTAAAGTACATTAGAAGAACATACTTCCCACCTAAGAATTTTGGGCACTGAAGTTTATCTCAGTTCCCGGCAGCCCTTAAAAAAGCAAAGTTGCCTGGGGGGGGGGGGGATGTGTAGGCAGCCTGTTCCGCACTGGAATTTGGCTTCTACCAGGAGTAGGCAGATAGTAGGTCAGATTCTACTGGTAAGTCTTTCGAAGCTTTGCAGTAGGTGAAGCGTTCCTGGTGCCTGATTTTTTAACAACAGCAACAAAAGGATGCCTTTCACCACCTCATGATTGTCATGCTCAAAGCCTGGAGTAACCAAAAGTAAGCTTCATTCAGTTTTTAATCCTGGATTGGGAATTCTTTAATTCTAAGGGGTTGGGTTTTTTGCATTAGATAGTATAAAAGAAAAGAAAAATGTAAATCCCACAAGTTACAAGAAAGGAGATTTTGACAAAACTTCAGGAAAACCTTTCTGACAGTAAGAGTTGTTCAACTTTGGAGCAGTCTCCCTCAGAAGGTTGTGGACTCTCCTTCATTGGAGGTTCTTAAGCAGAGCTTGGATGGCCATTTTAGCTGAGATTCCTGCATAGCAGGGGATTGGACTAGATGAACCTCAGGATCCCTTCCAACGCTACAATTCTATGATTCCATTATTCCTACAAATAGTGAACATCACAGAATGGAAGCAATTGACTCATGAATTAACAGTGAGCTGAAAAACATTATTATTTATTGAATTTATATACCATCCTATACTCGGAGGTAGCAACCTGATTTTTCCATTCCCCACAATGGATTTAACAAATCTGGAGTGGAGTCCTTAAGGATGGCATGTTGTATGCCTCCTCCTGGCAACTCCTGCATCCATGCTGGTGCCAAATGTAGGGCAGTGTTGGCAGAGGAGACTTTTTTCTTGCCCCAGTGCTTCCTGAGGGAGCAAAAAGAAAGCTTATTTTAAACTGTAATGTTATGTTCAAACAGGAACTTTGTGGGAATCTTTTGCCCAATGTGGGGCTCAAACCCATGACCTGAGATTCAGAGTCTCAAGTTCTACCAACTGAGCAGGAGGGGCCAATGGGATGCATCAGGAGAGGGGACAACCATTATAACCACTAAGATCCCAGGGACTAGACTAGACTAGACTAGACTAGACTAGACTAGACTAGACTAGACTAGACTAGACTAGACTATACTATACTATACTATACTATACTATACATGCATTACTGTTGAAAAACTGGCTAGGAGCACTGGGATTGTGGGGAGTGGCAATAATGGTGGCAATACTGCTTTGTGGTTTGCAGGTTTTTTCTAAATCGTTTGACCCCAATAAATAGGAAGCCTGCTTCACAAGTTCTGTGTTACAGCAATAGGACTCTCAGGGGAAAAAAAAAGCAAAAAATTCAGCTCTGAAATCTATTTTCAGGAGTCAACTCTGAAATGTGTGAAGTAATAGTAGAATGATGGTTTCTGGTTCCTTTGGAAATGTAGCTGAGGGAAGATATGTCAAACAATTTTATTTTCATTATAAACTATACTGTTTGCTCACCAGATAGAAATATATACTATATAATACAGGAGCATTTCCCACCCACCACTTATGCAAGGGTTACATTCCGGGGCCCCACGTGCATAAGTGAAATCACATAAAGTGGGGGGCACTTTTTAACAAAGCCCCTAAATGCCTATTTCCCCTTGTTCTCCAGGCTCTCTTCCCCCACCCTCTCTCCAGTCCAGACCAAAATATCTAGAGTCTCTGGCTGGAGGCTGCTGACTGCTGGCTGGTAGCCTAAACAAAGCCCTCAGTGCACCTTGCGTCTTTTCAAGGCTTCCTCCCACCCATACTGGTGCTTCTTTGGGCTCTGGGGAGGGTCTTCTTGTAAACCAGCTCTCTCCTGCCATTTCCTGGTATGGATCTATCTATCTATCATCTATCTATTCTTTCTTTCTTTCTTTCTTTCTTTCTTTCTTTCTTTCTATGGTGCAGACTCGTGGTCATGCACGAGTGCAACATGTGTAAGTGTGTGGGGGGGGGCGATGATGATGCCTGTACTCTTATAATACAGGAGTGCTCCTGACCTGAATGGAGAAAACAATCTTAATTTTCTTACAGCATTTTCTGTCCACACACAATGATTCTAAATAAAATCTTCCAAGCCTCACTTTGGATCTTAATCATGCCTTGTGGATTCTGTTCCCTAGGTACGTTGAACCTTTTCTGCACTTATTATTAGATTGCAATCCTAAGCCTACAATTTTTTTTTTTTTATTGAAATCAATAGTATCAACTTCCTCCTGCCGACTTGAATGAAGGCGGGCGATCTATATACACTATAAACAGTTTAAAACATCTAATTTAACTGGACTAAACCCCAAATAAGAGCACTTCCTCCTAGGGCTAAATAGGTGGTTTGGGCCAGCTGTTGATACCACAGTTGGGGGTGGAAAAGTTAAACCTGCATTCCTTGTGTGCTGCTGTCCAAAACCATATCTGCTTTTCAAAAAGCAAACACACACTGATGTGATTCCCACTGACTTGTTTAGTGCTGAGTCTAGTTTGGCCCTGAGTGGCACAAAGAAAGCTGTCAAATGTATGAAGTCTAAACTGGCTCCACAGTCATTGTATAATGGCAAAAAGTCCAAGATGCCATATTATGAAAAACTATGTGGGGAATTAAAACATGTTATCCAGTTGATGCTGACACAAAACCCCACACATCCCCCCCCCAAATAAAAATAAAATATAAATTTCACCATCACCCCTCCCCCCCACTTCTTCCCGACCTTATACTGTACTCAACACTAATGTCTCATAACAAATGTACAGTAACTGATCTGTACAAAAGATTTTACAACCTGAAAAAAGAGACAATGCACATACTTTTGTAAACCAAGAAAATCTTTAATAAAAATTACTTTTTAAAGAAAAAATGTGTGTGTCAAGTCTGAGGGGTGGGAGACAACACATGAATCTGTTAAAGGGATGAGATAGAACCCTTCTTTGTTCCCTTTTCCATCACTACTGTGTTGTTTTGTGTTTTGCTGTTAATATATCTGATCTAAGTGATTTTTCTTTAAAAATAGATGGAGATGCTGTGGCTCACATCTTTCCTTCATCCCCTTTAATTGAAAGTGGTTCTACCTTGAAAGTTTTTGTAGACTGGGCAAAAAACCTTTTCCTTATAAAAATGCAAGTCATATGTTCTGGACACTGAACGATGTTGTGATTGCAGAAGAAAACTACCAAATTATCAATGATTCTGTTTCTGGAGTAGTTATTCATAATTTCACTTATGGAAGAGCTCACGTTAAATGTTTTGTTGATTCTCCGGTTAAAAAGCAACACCTGGCTCACTCTGAAGTTAGATCAGGGTGTAAGTAAGCTTAAAAGTCTTGAATTGAAAATGAGTGATTTAAGCACTTTAACAATACTTGAAAAACTTTGAAAATATTTACGTAGAATGGATCCTGGTGGGTGTAATATTTTAAAAGATTTAAATTGTAAGATTTTACTGATGCCAAGTAGTTTATAAAGTCTTTTTACCAAGTGAAGCTGGTCATTCAAATGCCTCAGAAATCTATTGTTTTGCCTTTCTTGGTTGCAGTTCCTCCACGGCCTCCTGAAATAATTGTCTGCCTCTTTTATTACAAAAGTAGCTCAACTCTTACTTGCGTCTGGACACATGACAGGGACCCTGAAACAGTCTATACTCTCACTAAACAGTAAGTGCTAAGAGTTTGGCTACTAATATTATATAAAGGGGTGTGAGTACCAGTCACGAAGTGGTTGCTGTGGGTATGCTGTGGCACAGTACAAAATGGCTTCCATGGGGTCTGTGGCAGAACACAAAATGCATTTTATCCAAAAATGAATTCCAGGGTTGTACACCAATATAATTAAATTTTCAGAAATACAGTGAGATTAAGAGGAATAAAGCCATACAACCTCCTAAAAAATATCTCTACAACAACTATCTATATATAGCTGGAAGTTTGAGTGGGGACTGCCCTAAACCCTATAAATGGTAGGATTTTTATTATTTGGCATATGAATGAAAATACAAGCTGCAGAACTGTGTCAGACAAAGAATTCCTATGCTGGTTTATGCAATCAGCCTGGCCAAGCTAGTGAAGAGCAAAACTGTTAACATGGCAAAGTGTTGACTGCCTATCTAAGAGGAATCCTTGGGCTGGGCAGAGAAAGGTTGCCAGTGTAACTGTGTGTGAGAGAGGTGACAGGAAAAGAGCAAGGTGTGCTGGGAAGAAGAATGGTGAGGAAAAAAGACTGAGATCCATCTTGGGCAGGTTGGCTGAAAGCAGGCTGGGAGAGATGCCTTGGGCTCAAGTGCTGCACTGCTGAGGGAAACAAACCCTTCTTGAGATGACCATGCTGTAAGATCTGGACTCCTTCCTTCCAAACTCTGGTGTTAATATGTGAATAAATCATATTTATTAAAGCTATGACAGTCTCTGCTACACATTCAATTCTCCAAAGGAGCACAGCCCATGGTGAGGACCAAGACCCTTGGAATCCCATGCACAAGCTTGGCAGGGCTTGGGGGTGGCCTGTACCATAAAGTTTTACTTTCTGCCCCTCTTTGCACTCATATGTGTCATATATCTATCCATTTATGTCTATTAAATTCAATGGGTCTGTAATTATAACAAAGGTTGGATACAGCCCACAAAAAGTCTTCGCCCATGTGCATTCACTGTATGCCATCTTCTTTTCAATATCTATTCACTGCAATAACATTTTTTTCAGAGTAGAAAAGAAATATTTTTTTTCCATGTGTATCTCAAAGTCAGCTTTTGTTCTGAGGTTGTTGGGTTTTTTTAATAATGCTTCCAAAAACAGCCATATGTGCTTGACAAATGACAATGGTGATACAGCCTTAACTAATATCTATAGGAAAAGGAATTGTGCTTCTCTCTTTGCCACCTGTACTGCTTATAAAAACCCTTGACTATATCCAGCCTAGAACTTTATTACTATCCATAGTGTTTCCACACTGACAATGCAAATAATAATTTTTGTTTTTAATTGGGGATATGTGGTCAGGAAGGTGCAGTAAGAGGCAATACTCAGCTCCAGCTGCTAAGTACAAGGTACCTCCATGTCCTTAGCTGGGTGAGTGGTAGGGACGTTGGGTTTTCTGGTTGGTATACAGCTGGGCACTTTTATGGTGGTGACCCAGGCCTAACGAGACTTCAGACGATACATGGGACATCTGTGATGTAGATCTCCCATAGGGTTGTTCTCTTTTTCTTTTTTAGCATGCCCTCTCTCAGGTTAGCAGCCTTAGATGGCTACTGGGAGAGCAAGTTTATCATTTTCTCCTTTGCCCTTTCTTTGATCTAAATTAACTTCCACCCATGTCTGATTTTTCACCTGTAGAACTAATAGCTCTGTGGGAGAGGGGTAAGAGAGGAAAAAGTTTAACTTACTGTCCCAGAACACTTTTTTTTAATCTTCAAAGTAGCTGTGTGTGGTTACCAATGCATACAAAGATATTATTTAAAATAAAATAAAATAAATACGCATGTAAGATCTTAATCAAGAATCTCATATTACATCTAGGTTGGCTGCAGGATATTTTCATCCTATTAATTTCTACTGGAGGGAGAAACACATGCTTTAAATTTCTTCTGTTGAAATCTGTGGCACTTGAATGTTCTCAACTTTCGGTTGTCATTATTAAAAGCATAATTCACCTTTTACTGTTCTTTTCTAAATTGTGCTCAATATATTTCAGTCCTGGATTTGATTCTAAATGTGAGCTTCTTAACCACTTCTTCCCCCAAAAATATTTACTAATTTTCTTCTTCTCCCCACCGTCTGCATTTTTTCACAAACAGGATGTTAGCACCGAATGGGGAAGAAAACTGCTCAGCGAAAGGGGCTTCGACATTAGGCGATGAGATACTAAGCTGCTCAACCAAAAGTGCTTCATGTACATTATTCAATCAACCAATTTCTGCTCAGGAATATCGTGTCCGGGTGACAGCAAGAAATAGCTTGGGGAAAGCAACCTCAGAGCCTGTTTGCATAATTTCTGTAACAATTTGTAAGTTCAGAAGCAATTTAAAATATGAGAAACATAGACTGTGTTTGAGTAAGCGGCTCTTATGCAATACATCTTTTGCTACTGCAGAGATAAAAGAATTCCAGTGGCATGCAGTGAATATTTTCGTAGGATAACATTTAGCGCCAAAGGTGCCAGCTTCCAAGTGTGATTGGGACAGGACAACGCCATGCGCATAAACATTGTGCCTCCGTCCATGAGCTGGGAAGAAGCTTCCCAGGCTTTGGGAAGGAGTTGCCAGGCCTCTGACAGGATACTGGAGCCCTGCTGCCTCCTTACCAAATCCGAGTGGGCTTAGGGAAGATGGTAGAAGGGCTCTTGGACCCCCTTGAAGCATTGCACCTCCCTCCATAAGCAGAGCAGAAGCTTCCTAGGCTTTGAGAAGGAGGCAGCAGGCATTAATACTTCAATACTCTTAAGTTACCAGGAACATTTAAGGTACCAGCCCAGTCTCTCTGGTACACTGACAGCACCCTGCTGAAGAATTCTATTTTGCATAAATCTACATTCCTATGCGGATTTTGAAAAGCTTCATCTCTTGGAAACCTTTCCATGCTTTCATTTATACGCATTACCACTTTGGACAAATTCAGCTTTTTGTTTCTAAGTGGTCCATAGTTTCCTGCAATATGGCTCATAAGCAGTGCCATAATATAATGCATAGCTACATTTCCACATTATCTCGCTTCTTCCCTTAGCAGTACAAATCAGTTGCCTTTTGAAGGAGACAAGCCTACTTGTCACTTTCATGTCTACTTGGCGTGGTTATTTTTTTCCTGAACTGTTTTGTAGTCCAGCTCTGATGTATGCATAAGGCCTTTCAAACAGCTCTTAAAACTGCTAGAGGGTAGGATGCAAGGAGGGAGGCTGAAGGTAGAAGGGCACAGAAAACTAATGAGGTTTCCCGCTACGCAATCAAGGTGTCAAGCCAATTCCAACCCCCCAACTTGAATGAGTGGGAAATTCCAACATTCATAGAATCTTATTTTTTTTTTATATAAATTTTTATTAAGAGTTTTGTTAATACAATAAAGAAAAAAAGACAGAATAAACAGAGAACAAACAAAGAATAAAACAAACATAAAATTTTACATCTTGTAATAACCATCTTTTCTTCATTTTTTCCTTTTGGACTTCCTCACGTCTCTCGCTCCTACATTCCAAGTTAATAAAACTTTAGCCAGCAACTTATCACCTTATTTTCATTCTTATTGTACACAATTCCAATATTTTATCCATACCTTTGAATATTTTTATCAAAATCCTGAATACATAGTTTTAACATGATATTCATTCAAAATTTATCTTTCTCATGAAATTCACTCATTCTCATAATCTTTTCAGCTAACTTTATGGTGCCCTGTTGTTTTCAAATCCCTCATCCTTCTTAACACTCATATAATTTACAATGTTTTTGAAGATAGTCCTTAAATTTCTTCCAATCCTCCTCCACTGCTTCTTCTCCCAGATCTCGGATTCTGCCGGTCATTTCTGCTAACTCCATGTAGTCCATCAGTTGCATCTGCCATTCTTCCAGCGTGGGCAAATCTTGAGTTTTCCAATGTTTGGCAACAAGTATCCTTGCTGCTGTTGTTGCATACATAAATAATGTTTGGTCCTTCTTTAACACCCTCTGGCCAACAATGCCCAAAAGGAAGGCCTCTGGTTTCTTAGGAAAGGTATACTTAAATACCTTTTTCAGCTCATTATATATCATTTCCCAGAAGGCCTTAACCCTAGGGCAAGTCCACCAGAGGTGAAAGAATGTTCCTTCAGTTTCCTTGCATTTCCAACACTTGTTATCTGGCAGGTGATATATTTTAGCTAGCTTGACTGGGGTCATGTACCACCTATATATCATTTTCATAATATTTTCTTTCAAGGCATTACATGCCATAAACTTCATACCGGTAGTCCATAACTTTTCCCAGTCAGCAAACATAATATAGCCAATATCCTGTGCCCATTTTATCATAGCTGATTTAACCGTTTCATCCTGTGTATTCCACCTCAGCAGCAAGTTATACATTCTTGAAAGTAATTTAGTCTTAAGTTCTAACAGTTCTGTTTCCAATTTCGATTTTTCCACTTGGAATCCTAACTTTTTATCCAATTTAAAAGCCTCTTTAATCTGAGCGTAATGTAACCAATCTCACACTTTATCTTTAAGTTTCTCCATACTCTGCAATCTCCAATTGTCTCCATCTCTTTCTAATATTTCCCAATATTTTGGCCATTTGACCTCCATATTGGGTCTTTTCACAGCCTTAGCTTCCATAGGTGATAACCACCTTGGGGTCTTGTTTTCTAATAAGTCTTTATATTTTATCCAGACATTAAACACTGCTTTCCTTACAATATGGTTCTTGAAATTCTTATGAATCTTAACCTTGTCATACCACAGATACGCATGCCATCCAAAAGCATTGTTAAATCCTTCCAAGTCTAAAACATCAGTGTTTTCAAGGAGCAGCCAATCTTTCAACCAGCAAAAAGCTGCTGATTCATAATACAACCTTAAGTCTGGCAGGGCAAACCCCCCTCTTTCTTTAGCATCAGTTAATATTTTAAACTTAATTCTGGGCTTTTTGCCCTGCCAGACAAATTTAGAGATATCTCTTTGCCACCTCCCGAAACACTCCATTTTATCCACAATCTGTAAAGTCTGAAAAAGAAACAACATGCTTGGCAATACGTTCATTTTTATAGCAGCAATTCGGCCCAACAAGGAAAGTTTCAGTCTTGACCAACTTTCTAAATCCCTCTTAATTTCTGACCAACACTTTTCATAATTGTCCTTAAATAAATTCAGATTCTTTGCTGTTATGTTCACCCCTAGATATTTTACTTTTTTAACCACGTTTAACTCTGTCTCTTTCTGAAACCTTTCTGACTCTGAAACTGTCAGATTTTTTTCCAATACCTTAGTTTTTTGTTTATTTAGTTTAAATCCCGCCACCCGACCAAACTATTGAATCAATTGTAAAGCCCTTTTCGTACTAGATTCTGGCTCCTGTAGGGTCAAAACTAGGTAATCTGCAAAAGCCTTAAGTTTGTACTGCTTCGCTCCGACCTGAATTCCTTCCACCAACCGGTCCCCTCTAATCATATTCAAGAGCACTTCCAGGACCGAAATAAATAACAGAGGGGAAATAGGGCAACCTTGTCGTGTTCCTTTTTCAATTTTAAACTCTTCTGTCACCACATTGTTAACTATCAATTTAGCCTTTTGTTCTGAGTAGATTGCATCTATCCCATTTTCAAATCCCCGTCCCACTCCCATCCCTTCCAGGTTTTTCTTCATAAACTTCCAAGAAATGTTGTCAAAGGCCTTCTCCGCATCTATAAATATTAACACTGCTCTTGTATTAATATTTGTTTGCAAAAGTTCCAAGATATCAATAATGTTCCTTGTGTTAGCAAACAAATGTCTTCCTGGGAGAAAGCCTGCCTGATCTTTATGGATCACTTCGCTTAAAACCTTTTTGAATCTGTTTGCTAAAATGTCTGCAAAAATTTTGTAATCCACATTTAGAAGGGAAATGGGGCGGTAGTTCTTAAGTTGTGTCTTTTCCAATTCAGATTTAGGTATCAATGTGATGAAGGCTTCTTTCCACGTTTCCGGTGCTTTTCCCCCCTCCATAATCTCATTGCAAACCTCCATTAGTGGATGTATCAAGTAGTCTTTCAATATCTTATAATATTTGGAGGTAAGCCCATCAGGCCCTGGGGATTTGCCCAATTGCATGTTCTGAATGGCAACTTCAATCTCTTGTCGAGTTATCTTACAATTCAGGATTGATCTGTTTTCTTGAGACGACATTGGTAATCCATTCTTTATCCCAACATTCATAGAATCTTAGAGTTGGAAGGGACCCAAGGGTTATCTAGTCCAACCCCCTGCAACACAGGACACTCTGCTAAAGCATCCATCCATCCATGACAGATGGCTGAGATCTCTGTGATTGGACAGCCTCAGAACTCATGGTGACTGCAATACCAGTATGGCTGTTAGGATTAGGGGTTCAATATGTACTCTGGCTTTGGTTAGTGACGTTTTGTGATGGCACATCTTACACTAGAGTATCAGCTTGTTGAAGGTCAAATGGTTTTGTCTTGGAAAGTCATTAGATTGGTGACAGAGTACATATTTGGTATGCAGGTGCCAGGCTTGATCCTTCAGATCTCCTGTAGAAGGATCAGGTAGCAAATGATGTAGAAGACCTTTGCCTCAGACCCTAGAGAGGCAATATTTGTATTAGATGTACAAGCAACACCCCATTTGTGTGTGCTCTGTCTTTGTGTGACCGCACACACACATGGTGCCAGGAACCCAGAAGTGGGGAGCACTCTGGAGAGTCCTCCTGGCTCACAAGTAGACCCTCCCCAGAGCCAGAAGAGAGTCTCCTTGCAAGCCACTAGGACTCTCCATTTATGTGCATTCTGTTGACGGATGCAAAGGCCCAGAACATAAACCCCACATAAATGAGGTGTTGCCTATATTAGCCACAGTTCAGTGCTTACAACTTTTAAAACTGCTTAAAACCTCAACAAACAGAGAACACCGTAATCTTAATAGCAAAGGTAAAAACACTTCCAATCCCCCTGCTTCATTTTATTCATATTACAGCTAATCGGCTACAAGACTGCCTGTTGAACGTCTCCGCAAGCAATATGCATAAAAATGTTCAATGAAAACACTAGTGTTGCACAACAACAATAATCTGCCTCTACCTCTAACCCAGCTGGGTTTAATTCCAAGTGTGGCAGTGGTGTTGCATCATATTGATCTGGTTCATCAGTCCCCCTCCACCGAACAGAAGTGATTTAATTATCTTTTTATAGCTGTGTTTAGAAATGAAATATAAATTCTGCAATGGGGTTCAAGTGTGCAGCCTACCCCACTCTCCATTCCAGCAGAATCTCTCTTGCTGCTGCCAGTAGGATTGGTTGTAAAATCATTAGCATTGAAAGCATGAGAGCTTTCTTTCTCAATTCCAGTGAAGCCTGATCCTCCTCAGATAACTAAAATAGAAACAGTTCCAGGGATGCCGCCAAAGCTAAGAGTTCATTGGAAAAAATCTCGAATGCCTCCAAGTGCTGAGAACAATACAAGGTGCCAAATTCGTTATAAATCCATAAAGGAAAATGGCATGGTAAGTTGAATTGTAAGTGAGTAGCAATTTTTCCAGCTCATATAACTACAGGCAGTGGGCAAGACCTCTAATGAATCTTTTTATGTATTCTATCATAAAATTGTTTGCCTCATTCTGCACACACAGTTAGAACACTTCCCACACTCATCTCAAAAACAGCATGGAAGGCCACCACACAGGGGTTATTGTTGTTGTCCATGTTGGCCTCATCTTCTCAGTCTGATCCTCGTAGTATCAGCTAGTAGTTTACCGAGGTAGTGGAATGTAGATGCTCATCCTTATCTGGGTGACATTCTGACTGTATTCTTAACCTGTCAATTGTGCCCCTATTTTGTCTGGTGACTCACAGCTTCAAAGTCAGTCAAGGGCATGGCTGCCACATCCCCAGGTCCTTTGTGACATTTTGTTATTCTGATTCCTGGTGAATAAGTGCTTCTTGGAGTTCCAGGTGAAAGGCAGATAAGTCAGTTTTTGTGAGAAGAGTAAGAATAGCTAAGAACATGAGAGGGGCTCTGCTGGATGAGGCCAAAGGGGCCCATCCAGTCCAGTATCCTCCTTCTCAGAGTAGTCCGTCAACCAGAAGCCTATGGGAAGTCCCAAAACAAAACTTGAATGCCTCTCTACTTGTGAATCACAGCAACAGATATTCTGAGACATACTGCCTGTAGCAGTGAGTTCCATAGTTCCTACCCTTCCCTTCCCTTCCCTCCCCTCTCCCTCTCCCTCTCCCTTTCCCTTTCCCTTTCCCTTTCCCTTTCCCTTCCCTTTTCTCTGTCTTGAATCTTCCAACTTTTGGCTGGAACATTCACTTTCATCACATCTCTTCTTACTTGCCTTTTCTCTAAACTAAGAAGTGCCAAATGCTTTAACTTTTCCTCAAAGGAGAGTTTCTCCATCCACTTAATAAATTGGGTTGCCCTTTTCTGAACCTTTTCCATTTCCACATTCTCCATGTACTTGCCATAAGTGTGTGTGTGTGTGTGTGTTTGTGTGTGTGTGTGCACGCGCGCTGTCTTTTGGTAAGCAGTTATTTTATTGAAGGAGCCAAGAATGCATGCCAATTTTGGGCAAGCAGAATTTACCATCTGAGCCACACTTGGGGTGTGGGGTGAGGAATGTAAGAATATGGATGCAAGTGATAGCAAGAGAGACCGCAGTATTTATATTTTGCCACCTATGATTTTTGCTGTGTTCTTTGAAGGAAAACTGTTATTCTGTCCAATTTCCAGAAAGATTACTTCATGGAAGAAGACAGCGCAACAATTGAACTCACTAATCTGTGGGATTGTACAACCTATACTGTTGATGTTCGGTGCGCTCATAATGACTCGAAGTTTTGGAGTGAGTGGAGTACCAAAAAAATGGGAACAACGAAAGAACAAGGCAAGCAAAAATGCTGATACAGTTTGATGCTTCTGTTTTAAATTGGCAGATCTAAAAAAACAACAAAAAATAATTCATGTTAATAGTTTGTTTTTCTAAATTATATAACCAAGACTCATTCCATCTCTAGGGGATCCACAATGAATGCTTACAGTGTGTATGTCTTACATTTCACAATCCAGTGCCTACCCTATTTAAGTGTGATGAGTGAAAACCATATTCATTTAGGATGGGAACAGATCCATATCACTGAATGGAAGACCTAGGTGGCAGTTCTGGAGAAGTGACCCAACTTTTTATCTTCTATGAAACTTCCTACAGGGAGGTTGTGGCATTCTATTCTATGAGGTTGGGCAGACACCATCTAGTAATATCTTGTGCATAACTATTAGTTCTTCAACCAAGGTCCAGCTGAACTGAGTGGAATAACTGGGATTTGGGAATGGCACAGATGTTCATTCACATCTCATGTGACTCGTATTGAGAAGAGAAAAATGGTACTATTTCTCAGGAGAGTCTATCTCACACTGCTATACATTTATCTACTAGCTATATCATTCAGCATTGCAATATAACCGGTGGATATTGTTCTGAACCACAGGCCCAAACGAGGGTTCGTGGGAGTGGTTTTGTGTAGGGATACCAAAGAAGGATGTCAAAAACATTGGAATGATCAGTTCTAATGCTTTATTAAAGAAAAATGTAGACTTACAGGAAAGCAGCCTGGCAGGTTTCCTAGCCTTTGCATATGTGGGATGAACACCATACCAAAGAGATGGCTTTTTTACAAACAAGCGTCTTTATACACAAAGCAGCATATGTCACTTTGTCTAGGACAAATACAGTGGTACCTCAGGTTAAGTACTGAATTCGTTCCAGAGGTCCGTACTTAACCTGAAACTGTTTTTAACCTGAAGCACCACTTTAGCTAATGGGGCCACCCGCTGCTACCGCGCCGCCGGAGCCCGATTTCTGTTTTCATCCTGAAGCAAAGTTCTTAACCTGAAGCACTATTTCTGGGTTAGCGGAGTCTGTAACCTGAAGCATATGTAACCACGAGGTACCACTGTACCCAGGTCTTACAGATAGTTGGATGGATATAGTCAGTAGAGGAAGCTTAGGACCATGATAACTGCGACTGCCACAATCCTCTTGGGTGGCAGCCTATTAGTCAGCAAACTGATATCAGTTAGGCACAATTCTGGGCACATCTTCGCTTTGCACCAACATTGTACTAGTAGCTGTCTCAGCCGGGTTCAGCACTTCAGCTGCCTGCAGTTAGCTAGAGGGCTCCTGTCACCAAACAGAAGCTCCTTTTGAGCCCAAACCCTTTGTTTTTCCATAGGGTTAGGGTCTCTCTGTTCAACTGACACTGTAGGCAGCTTTCTCCAGCTGAACCAACCATTCCCCTGCTTGGTAGGGTAATTCCCACAGGGCCTGAAGGATCATTTTTACTTCTCCTTGGTAGTTGGAGTCTATCACAACCCTGAGTACTTGCAACTCGTTCCAGGGTCCATCCAGATCTTGGGGCTATTTATCCATAAGTGTCAGTAGGAGTAGGAGCTGTGCCTATCACTCCTTCACTCAAGGCACATCAATCTATCCCTATAGAACCTTTTGAGGCTTGTGTAGGCAACTATGCAGCAGGGTGCACTTTTCACACTCAAAGAACTGGAGAAGCACCCATTATTCCGCCTTTTGCTCTCCCACAGGGAATCCCTTTCCAGTCTGCCTGTTGTTTGGCAACTGGAATGCATCTTCCATCAGAGGGGTCCTGTGGGATTTGGGTGACTCACAATTTGGATTTACTATTCCAGTAATCCATTAATGCATTTTGTGGCTTCAGTGCATGATACGCAACACCTGGCTGCTATCCTGCAGGTATTGGTTCCTTCAAAGAGCTGTGTACTTTTTATCTGACCATATCACGCCTAGAAACCTCAACTTCTATTGCCTGTCATTGAACTTTGGCAGGATTTACTGCCCAGCCATTTGGCACTGCAGATAGCAAATCTTGAACACACTACTCCAAAGAAGATAAAGCACCAGAAATTAATATGATATTCATTCGATTGAATACAATAAGAAAAAAAGAAGAAAAAAATAACATTGGGTTTAGTACATCCCTTGTGTCCCCTGCCAAGAAAAATAAAATTGGTCCTGTGACTCAAGGGCAATATTTAATATTTTAAAAGACATTAGCTAATTCATCTACACTTTGGGAAATGTCACCTTGCCCCTCTGGCAACTGATACTGCTGGTTGCTACAACACAAGTGTGGGCAATCACACTTCCCACAAAACTGCTTTTACTGCTCTTGCCTTAATGCTGGATATAGCTTCTTAGTGAAAAAGCTGGGACATCACCCCCCTCTTCAGTGGGGAGGGGAGCAGAAGGCACAGGGTCTTTGTAACATACTGCTTCTTTCCAAGCAAGTTTTTCCATAATTTTAACCAGAGCACATTAGGCTCCTTAGCCATAGCCTCTCCCTTCGTGCTAGCATTAAGCAAGTCACACACCATATTCACTTTCAGGAAACCTCCTGGAGGGCATTCCCGCTACTCCCCCCCCCATCTGACACAACTCAAACTTTGCTGTCCTCAATCTCCATCTCAGCTATCTTCCCCCAAACATCAGGCAAGCTGCTATCAACCACTCAAGCAATGAATGATTCCCTTGCATTCCTCAAGCTCCATGAAGCCTCTGCCATAAAGCTGGGTGTGCTGCTATACTACTTATATTCATAGAATCTTAGAGTTGGAAGGGACCCTGGGGGTCATATAATTCAACTCCCTGAAATGCAGGAATCTCAAGTAAAGCATCCATGACAGATGGCCATCCAACCTCTGTTTACAAACCTCCAAGGAAGGAGAATCCACCACCTCTCATGGGAGTCTGTTCCACTGCCAAACAGCTCTTACTGTTATAAAGTTTTTATGAACGTTCAGTTGGAATCTCCTTTCTTGTAAGTTGAAGCCACTGGTTCGAGTTCCACCCTCCAGAGCAGGATAAAACAAGCATGCTCCCTTCTTCCATGTGATGGCCCTTAAGATATCTGATGATGGCTATCATATCTCCTCTCAGTCTCCTCTTTTCCAGGCAAAATATACCCAGCTCCTTCAAGTGCTCTTCAAAAGGCTTAGTTTCCAGACTCTTGGTCATCTTGGTTGTCCTCCTCTGCACACGTTCCAGCTTGTCAACATCCTTCTGGACACAGAACTGGACACAGTATTCCAGGTGTGGTTTGATCAAGGCAGAATAGAATGGGACTATTACTTCCCTTAGGGACACGGGTGGCGCTGTGGGTTAAACCACAGAGCCTAGGACTTGCCAATCAGACGGTCGGCGGTTCGAATCCCCGCGACTGGGTGAACTCCCGTTGCTCGGTCCCTGCTTCTGCCAACCTAGCAGTTCGAAAGCACGTCAAAGTGCAAGTAGATAAATAGGTACCGCTCCGGCGGGAAGGTAAACAGCATTTTCGTGCGCTGCTCTGGTTCGCCAGAAGCGGCTTAGTCATGCTGGCCACATGACCCGGAAGCTGTACGCCGGCTCCCTCGGCCAATAAAGCGAGATGAGCGCCGCAACCCCAGTCGGCCACGACTCGACCTAATGGTCAGGGGTCTCTTTACCTTTACCTTTATTACTTCCCTTGATCTGGACACTATACTTCTGGACACTATACACTATGTCCACAGCATTTTCCTGATCCTTCAAGTTTGTAATTCCATAAAACAAAGAAATCAGATTGGTCTGGCATGACTTATTTTTTGAGAAACCAATGCTAGGTCTTAGTAATCACATTATCCTTTTCTAAATGCTCACAGACCAACTGTTGAATTATCTGTTCTAGCACCTTCCCTGGTATCAATGTCAAGCTCACCAGTTGGTAGTTACCTGGGCATGGGTGTAGCCAAGGGGGGGGGCAGGGGGCAGCTGACCACCCAATTCAATCAAAACCAATACAAATCTGGTTCTGCCCTCCCAACAAAAGCCTGCCCCCCATAACAAAAATTCTGGCCACGCCCATGTACCTGGGTCTTCCTGTTTCCTACTTTTGAAGATGGGGAACAATATTTGCATGCCTCCAGTCTGTAGGGCCCTCACTTGTTCTCCAAGATTTTTTCAAAGATCATAGACAAAGGTTCTGAAATTACATCTGTTAGCTCATTTAGAACCCTTGGATGCAGCTCATCAGGCCCTGGAGATCTGAATTAATTTAAAGTAGCTAGGTGTTCCCTTACTACCTCTTTCCCTATATTGGGGCTGCAGCTCCCTCCTTGTATCATTTATTCTGTTATCACCAGGTTGGGCTTTCCTTTTGGGTGAAGACAAAGATTTTTTCCACCTCCTTGGGAGAAAGACTCAAAGCCATCAGCACCCTCATCCCTCAAACGCATTCAAGCCAACAGAGATTAAAGAGGCTGCTGGTGAAACTTTTTAATTGGCTCCATTAGTTTACTAGGTGTGAACTTACCCAATACAGTCTTATTTCAGCTTTGAACCCCTGCTTTCAGTGGCCAAAGAGAGGTACATCTCATCTGTCAAACCACCATTAAGTAAGGCTATTGAAACATTTGCAGCCTTAAGACTCTATTTTCAATTTTGTCGTTTAGCTTTTTCATTTTGTGTTATCATTGTGGTTTTTTGTTTTGCTGAGCTTGGTGGTGAAAAAGAGAGAGAACTGGGTGTGATCAGCATTCTAATGGCACCACACTTTAAATTCCCAAATGATATTCCCCACTGATTTCATGGAAATGTTAAGAAGCATGATGGACAAGAAACCCTGATTCACATCTTGCGTGCTTTATTCATCCTAAATGGAAAAACAACTTATCTCCTACTGAAGTTTCTCTCTGTTGATTGTGGTGTTCTGTTGTAGAATGATAAAGAAACAGTAACAGGAAGGAAGTATTGCGATTTTGTCCTGCTCTGTAGCAGGGAGGCAGACCCTAAATGGGAATATATCTTGCACAGGCTAAAACTATGGCTTTTATAGTGTAGTTTGTTTTCTTAAAAAATCAAATAGCTTGTGTGGGAGGTCCTAAACCAGATTGAGACCATGGCACGAGAGACTTTAACCTGCATTTCTTAGCAAATTATTTATTAATTTCATTTTTTCATATATGCGTGTTGCATTATGCCCATGCAGAAGCAGTGAGTGGAATGACTTTAAATATTTGCTCTTATTTAGAACATAATTTTAAAGCTTGGGCAAAGGGATATTATATTTTGTTCCCTGCATTGTAATTAGGATAATGGAACAGACCAAAAACAATGTAAATGGACATGTGTTCATTTTTTAAATGGAAGTTTATTTAGTAGAAATGCATATCTGGCTCACCACACCATTTATCCAAGACTCCATATATACTTTCCAGAAGTCCTTTCAACTACACTTTCAGTGCCCTAATGTATGCTTCCAAATGCTGCAGAGAAAATTGAAGTGCAGTCCTGTTGAATAAAGCCCTTTACCATTTAATGTTCTCATTTTGCTAGCAATGATAATTCCAACTGTTTGGCATATATCCCAAACAGAACTGGTATACCCGCCAGCTTGCAGCAGTTGAATAAAAGTAAAATACCACTTAAATAAGTTTTCCTTAAGAATAACGCTCACAGTATTTTGTGGTACGTTTAACCATCTCCATCTCCAGATGGCTGTTGCCATTTCTTGGCCCGAAACATTTTCCCACTTTAAAATTATTTGGCTTTTCTGTCTCTGTACATGTTGGATGGTTGGAGCTCTGAAGCAAAGGCTGGGTTAAGGGGAGCAGGTGCTGTTCAAGTGCCTTCATAGAGCAGCACCAAACACTCCCACCCCCTCCCCTGGCTTTTTCTATAGTTGTTTTTAAGTGAATTCTAGAATTCTGCTTGGTTGCATACAGTCATGTCTAGCTAGGACCTTTCCCTGAAATTATGCAGTTTACTTGGTATCTTGGGGAAACACATTTTTATCATCCAAGATTCATACAGGAAACTCTGCAAGCTAAGATATGAGTGTTCATCTGAAGAAAAAAAAAATACATATAGAAGATTGAGTTCATTCTGTTTTTCCCTGCCCCCAAGGAAAGACAGCAATAAACAGAGAAATTGATTAAAACATGGATAGGCAAACTAAGGCCCGGGGGCCGGATCCGGCCCAATCACCTTCTAAATCCGGCCCGCAGACGGTCCAGGGATCAGCATGTTTTTACATGAGTAGAATGTGTGCTTTTATTTAAAATGCATCTCTGGGTTATTTGTGGGGCATAGGAATTCGTTCATTACCCCCACAAAATATAGTCCGGTCCCCCACAAGGTCTGAGAGACAGTGGACTGGCTCCCTGCCGAAAAAGTTTGCTGACCCCTGGATTAAAATAGTAAGTTTTTGAATTTTGCTTTCTGGCAAATGATTTGCTTTCTTGAATTGCAACAAAGAACATACACAATTAGCACCTGTCAACTGTGAAGATATCTTGAGCAAATCTCAGATGAATGAACAAAAGCCAGGCAATGTTGCCTTCATGTGTGGGCCTTTAAATTGCATAGCATCCTACTTCATATCAATTTCAGACATTTTATGCACCCCAATACTATTGTGAGGGCCATTATGAAAGTTGTAAGAACTACAAAAAGTATATTAGCTCTTCAGAACCCACTCATCCCCTTTGAGAAAGTAAATGTTCCATACAGACATGCACTTACTTCCTTGGAGGTGTTTCACGCAAATCCTGGGCACATGTGACTGCTTTACATTGTTAGTATGTTAGGTAAAGGGACCCCTGACCATTAGGTCCAATTGTGGCCAACTCTGGGGTTGCGGCGCTCATCTTGCTTTATTGGTCGAGGGAGCCAGCGTACAGCTTCTGGGTCATGTGGCCAGCATGACTAAGCCGCTTCTGGCGAAGCAGAGCAGCACACGGAAACGCCGTTTACCTTCCCGCCAGAGCGGTACCTATTTATCTACTTGTACTTTGATGTGCTTTGAACTGCTAGGTTGGCAGGAGCAACAGGGGCTCACCCCATCACGGGGATTCAAACTGCCGACCTTCTGATCAGCAAGTCCTAGGCTCTGTGGTTTAACCCACAGCGCCACCCACATCCCTCGTTAGTATGTTAGCAGGCTTCCAAACTTGTTTGGTGTTTTGTGGCTTTAACTTGCTTGAAGCAATTGAATGGGTAAATTGTTGGCACACACCGTGATTTAAAGCAGCAGCCACAGTGTTAATTTAGGGTAGTGATGGATTCTGTGACAGAACGTCAGACTATATTGGCTCACTATTATTAAAGCTCCATATCTTAGCTCTGCTCCTAGTAATCCTTTTTAAGCCAGCAATGTCAGGAGTTGAACTTTTGACTTTCCACATGCAATACATGTACTCTTCCATGGAGATGTGGCCCATCTCCAGCAAGCACCACTTACTGGAAATGTTGTGAAAATGAATGAAAAAAGGATTGCAAACCGCTTTCCAAAAAATAAAACATTGATAAGCAAATCCTCTTTCTACCTGTTTTGCCATACAAATGTGAAGATGGTTGCAGTATATGTTTATGTAGGAGTATGTCCCATAGAGTTTGTTGGAATTTCCTCCACAGTAAGTGGAGATAGGATTGGAGCATTAGGGACAAAGAATATGTGACTGCTGGGTTTCCTGATTGAGACTTCCCATGTTTTTTTCTTTTGTTGGATTGGGATGTGGTGTAGACTGTAGAGGATGTGGCAGATGCTTTCTTAAGCCTTCACACGCAATTTTCCAGGTGAATTCCCCAGCAGCGCTTTGTTCCAGAAACGGGAAATTAAGAAGGAGAGAGGTTGAGCAGGGAAACTGAAGAGGTGAAATATTATGCCCTCAACCAAATTGCTCTCCTGACTTTTTTTTGTAAAATAAAAAGACTTCAGGGATGTTGATGCAGTAAGGGTCATCTGGGCAGTGCCCTCAAGGCAGGCTTGTCCCTTGACAAGTGCTTAAATCTTAGAAAGAAGACACATCCGAACATGAGCACTAATGAAGTCATGCCAAGCTTTTTCCTAGTAGCCTGAGCCTGAGAGTTGCTTTGTTCATTTAGTACTTGAGGGGGAAGTCAAGACTACACATATTTAGAGACAGTCTTTGTTATGATTGTGATCCCAGGGTATTAGTCACATTTTTGCACTCAAGTGCCTCAAAATGATTTATACAGTAAAACTAAAATAAAAAAGGTATCAAAATCAGATAAAACCAGCAATAAAATACTCATACAACAATATATTGTATTTAAAAGGAACAAGTCCAAACCCCACCTCCCTTAAAGGATGAGTGCTACAAAAGATAGTCATATCTGACTACCTTCCTAATTTAAAGAAAACATAAAGCTGCATAAATAAAAATGTTTCTGCTTGGTTCCTGCCAAGAGACAGTAGTGTGCTTCCACAGATGGGAAGCCACCACTGAAAAGGCCTGTTCTTGTGTGACTATCCTCTACACCTCCCTTGGAGAGGGAGTAAAGTCTTAACTTAAGGCATGTAAATCTAGTTGAAAGTCTGAGTTTGGTCTGGTCAATTTGTGGACTGGAAACCATATGCCATCTTGGGTTCCTTGATGGAAGGAAAAAACCTCACATGTGCCATGCACAGTAGATAATGGAAAGAAGGTCCTAGCTGAGTAGTGCCCTGCCTCTGAAGAGCACCTCTCTCTCTCTCTTTTTAAAGAAATGAACTGCTTTCCACTCTTAAAAAGGAAGATATGGTTCTTCACATTTTTTAACATTACAGGTTGGTGCAAAAGACAATTTTGATACCCTCATGTCAAAGCCAATAGTAGCTAGCCAAGTTATTTTGGCACCAGGAGAACATCCCACAAACGTTTCTCCCCTTGCAGTAAAAATACAAAACTAAAAAGTTGCTGTCATTTCATGACAGGCAAAATTGGGCTTCCTGCGGCTGCCTTGCTTGGCCTAACAGTAAGGAATCAGGACTCTTACACAATAAGTAGCATAGTGACTTGTTCTGGACTGATCTCTCTCTCTCTGAAAGAGAGAAAAGCAGCAAATTATGCCTCAGTTGCACGTTTCACCTCTTAAGATTATTATATTCCTTAATCGTTTGTTGGGGGAAAGGTTTCCACAGCATATTTAAAACAATACAATATAATACAATAGATTCACATTCACGGAAAAACAAAGGCACCCGTGCAATTATTATTATTATTTTAAAACCCCCCAAAAAACAGCCCTCACAAAAGAACCCCCATGGCAGCCTTGGCCACACACTGACCCCAAGGCAACGTCCACCAAGGTAAAAGAGCTCAGGCGACATTGCCTCAAATAAGCACCGTGGGCCTTCCACCCGATTTCGTCAGATCTTGTTTATTTCGTTTTTATTTGTAACTAAAATGATGTCACAGGCCTGGGCATGTGGTATCCCTCCCTCTCGCCTCTGCCTCCCTTAAGTGGCTTCACTGTTAGTCGCAATACACTCTTAGCCTTGGCCTCAGGCCCAGCCCTGCCCGTAACCGCCGGGTTGAAACTGGGAATCCCTTCACGGGTTCTCCCAAATAGTTTAGCGGGACAGGAACATGATGGGCGGCGCCAGGGAAAACGCGGGTCCGGAGAGCCGGGTAAGGCGAGGCCCCGTCGGCCGGGAGAGAGGCTGCTCTCGCTTGAGGAGGTACGGAGGAGCCCCAGGAACCAGTGAGGCAGTTGTGGGCTGAACCGCGAGGTTTTCTCTCACTCCACGCTCCTTTCTCTCCGCCTCGCTTAAGCGGCCTCCTTTCTCTGGTTCGCTCGGCACTTCCCGCCCTCCCCGCTTTGCTTCCTGGCAGTTTCAACCGAAAAGCCGCTCCTCTCGCTTCCCTTTCTTTCCCCGGTTTCCTTTCCTTCGCCTTTCTTGCGCAAAGGCAGTTTCTTACTCAGCTATTCCCTCGACAGTCATTTGGCTTCGAGCACCGCATTTTACTTTTCATTCTCCCGCCCCCCGCCATCTGTATACGCTTCTCACCCACCCCGCCCGCCTTCTTCGCTTCCCAGGATTATTACTATTTTTTAAAGCTGTTTTTCACACTGTGTCCAAACTCAGTGGGTTTTTTTTCCTTTTGTTTTTTGTATTGTGGTTTTTAATAGCTAGAATCGAGGCGTTTATTCGAGTACTTGAAAGATCCGCCGGGTAGAGAACGACGTCGAGTTTCGCAACTTCGCATTTCTGGTAACTAACTCCAAAGCGGCTTGAATGCTGCTGTCGGCTGCAGTTTGCAAGCGCTGGGTTCCTGAACCCTCAAACCGAGGACGTAAATTCTCTTTAAGGACTTTTGGACAGGTGAGACTTTAAAGGGCTTTATTCAGGGCCACCTGTGCATGTTGTTCATCCTTAAATGTCTCTCAGCTCCATGTGCAATGCTTTTAAAGTACATTTGAAGTGCATGCTCCTCCTCTTAGAATTTAGGGCCCTGTAGTTTACCCCAGTTCCCTGCAACCCTTAACAAAACAAAGTTGCCATATGTATATGAGAGAGAGAGAGAAATGTGATTTGAATGTGCTTCAAAGGTATAGTGTGTGGACAGTCTGGTATAGTGTGTGGTCAGTCTGTTTTGCACTGAAATTTGGCTTCTAGCAGGAGTAAGCAGATAGTAAGTCAAGTTCTACTGGTAGTTCTGTAGAAGTTTGCAGTAGCTGAAGCATTTCTGACTCCTGATTTTTTTAACCACAACAGCAGCTAAAGGACGCCTTCCACCACCACAATCCGTAGTAATGTAGGCAAGTCTGAAAGGGCGAAAAAGAGAGGGAGAGAGAGACACGCTGGGGGAGAAGGAGAAAGAAAGTGAAAGGGGTGAAGTGGGGTGGGGAAGAGAGAGAGTTGCTTCTCATCAATATCAGCTCTTCAGTACAGGCGCTGGTGGGGAAACCAAGGCTGGGGAGGGGCTGGTTGGCTAAGCAGTGAGGAAGGGGAGGCGCGATTCTTGGAAGAAACAGGGTGAAGGCAAAGTTTCCCACTTGCTTATCTCTCCCCGTGGAATCTGGAGCCCCCATTCCTTAGTTTCATGGTCCCTCTGCCCCTCCCGAGCCCTGGACAAAACATCCATCACAGAGGATTCTGCAACCAGAGACGGCCCTGATGTTCGGTGGCGTGTTTTGTTACCAGATTTGGGGTATCCTTTATTATTAAAAGAGATCATTGCATAATTATCAGGAAGCCTAAGCTTTGGCAGAGTCAGTGGCACACACACATTGCCGTTTTGCCTTGCCTGCCATTTTTGCCTTGCCTTTTCTACCCGCGGTCCCCTGTTACTTTAGCTGTACTCCATATGCTCAGCTTTGCTCAGCTCTGTCAGTAGATATTTTTTTCTATTAGATGCAAGGATTTCACATTTTGAGAATACAGGAGAAGCAGCAGGAGAGGCTGCAATCTAACACCTGCTTACTTGGGAGCAAGTCCAGTTGAACACAGTGGGGCTTACTTCTGAGTAGACATGCTTGACATTGCACTGTCAGTTTATTAACATTACACTAGAACAAGAAGCTGTCAATTAATAGAGTACTTTTCATCCTTTTAAGTACAGCATCTTAAACAATTTAAGATCAATGGCGCATAGACAGCTTTGGGGAAATGTAAGACCTGCCTATAGGGCATAATCCTAGGGGAAACATAACAAAATGAAGATTCTAAGTTAATCATGTTCACACAATTAATGTCATGTCTAGCTTGACCCAATTTTTGTTTCTTTTTTATCATTGATACCCTGCATTCTTTCTCAAAAGGTTTACTCAAGGTGGCTTCCATCCTTCAACAAATGTGAAGTATCCCTACAGAAACGTGATATATGTATAGCTCAGGTAGAACACGATTTCCGGTCCCTTTAAAACAAAGCCTTCAACAGGTAGGATCTGTCTATAATAGCAGTGCCTAGACCCACTGTGGGAGGGAGAGAATTATAGCTCCTACCCCTAGAAATATACTATTGTAGAGTTGGAAGGGACCCTGTTGAGGATCATCTAGTTCAACCCTCTGCAATGCAGGAATATGCAGCTGTCCCATCCTTTTTTACATTTGCTGTCCACCCTCATTTGTCCTCCTCCTGCTTTGTAAATTTACATATATCTCTCCCTTCCTCCCTCCCCCCCACAGGTTGCCTCGGATGCTAGTCATACTCAGAGAAGACTCACTGAAATGAATTAAAAATCCAAACATTAATTTCAAAGGCTCTGCCCTAAGTAGGATTTAGCTGGATGTATCCTGTTATTATGATCAAAGTATCTTGCCCAAAAAGATATGCACAAACCAGTTTATCTGAGTGCATTCTTCTCAGGGTGGGGGAACTCATTTATTTATAATTGCTTAATCATATGGGACTAAATTGCATCATGTTGTAAGGACCTTTTATTAAATCTTAGAATTGTAAAGTTGGAAAGGACCCAAGGGTCATCTACTCCAATCCACAGTGCCTATTTTGAACTATGTTATCTGCAAACTGGAACTTGTAGTTTGAGAGTCGGAAAGAAGTGTGTCGTACTATGTGGCATTCTTTCTCAAGAATTACAAGTTTCACAGTAGATCCTACTAACATTGTCTAACATAGTCTGGAGGGTCCAGTGGGATGTGGCAGCTAAATAGCAACAGGTGAGGGGGCAACCATTATAACTGCTAAGATCCCAGGGACTGTGGAAGCCAGTGCTGCTGATAATGAGTTAGATCTATTTTCAGGAGTTCTAAATGAGTTAGCTCTCTTTTCAGGAGTGTGTAGAAGAATAAGCACATACTCTTGGGGACAAGAGAACATCTGATGAGCACTTGTCAGTTTTTTATGATTGCTATATGTATATGCAGTACTCTTGAAAAACTACCCATGAGCACTGTGGGCAGGGACAAGCCCAAAATGCTACATAACTCCAATGGTGGCAATACTGCTTTGTGGTTTGTAGGTTTTTCTAAATTGTTTGACCTCAAAAAATAGGAAGCCCATTTCAAAAGCTTTGTGCTATTGCAATAACATTGTCAAAAGCAAAGAGTCAAAAGTTCAGATCTGGAACCTATTTTCAGGATTCAACTCTGAAATGTGTGAAGTAATAGTAGAATGATGATTTCTGGTTCCTTTGGAAATTTAGCTGAGGGAAGATATGTAAAACAATTTTATTTTCATTATTAACTGTAATGGTATGCTCACCAGATAGAAATATATACTATATAATACAGCAGCATTACTGACTTTGTTGGAGAAAAAAGATCTTACTTTTGTTACAGTGTTTCCTGCCTACGCACAATGATTCTAAATAAATTTTTATATACTATGCTTGGGATCTTAACCATGCATTGCAACTTCTGTTTAGCGGGTAAGTTGAACCTTTTCTGTACTTATTGTTGGTGTGCAAACTAGCTTAGAAGAAAATTCCAATTAAGCATTTAGTTAGGATGGGCAGTAAGGAAATCTGCTTCTTTCTTGAATGAAGGTGGGTGATCCATATACAGTCAAACCTCAGTTGTCGAACGTAATCTTTTTTTTTTTTTTAAATAATTTTTTTTATTAATTTCCAAATTTTTAACATAAACAGAAACAACATAAAAACAAACACAAAAAATCATATTTTCTTAACCTTATTTCCATAACCCTCTTTTCCCGGACTTCCCCATACCTTCCCCTTTTTGCATCCTTAATTTTAAACCATTATTCAGCAACCCTTCTTCAATTCCACCCTAGAGTTAAACACAATTTGCCGCTGCAATTCTACGTCTTCTTTTCCCTCAGCATTTTAGCACTCCTCAATTTTATAATAGTTCTTAAGATACATCTTAAACTTCTTCCAGTCTTCTTCCACAGTCTCTTTCTCTTGGTCGCGGATTCCGCCGGTCATTTCTGCCAGTCCCATAAAGTCGATTACTTTCGCCTGCCATTCCTCCAGCGTGGGTAACTCTTGTGTCTTCCAATACTTTGCTAGAAGAATCCTTGCTGCCGTAGTAGCGTACAAAAAGAAATTCTTATCCTTCTTCGGCACCAGCTGGCCGACCATACCCAAGAGAAATGCCTCTGGTTTCTTGTTAAAGGTGCACTTAAGCACTTTCTTAATTTCATTATAAATCATTTCCCAGAAGGCCTTAATCTTTGGGCAGGTCCACCAAAGGTGGAAAAAGGTACCTTCAGTCTCTTTACATTTCCAACATTTGTTATTGGGCAGATGATAAATCTTCGCAAGCTTGACTGGGGTCATGTACCACCTGTAAATCATTTTCATAATGTTTTCTCGTAAGGCATTACATGCCGTGAATTTAATACCTGTGGTCCATAACTGCTCCCAGTCAGCAAACATAATGTCATGACCTATGTCCTGTGCCCATTTAACCATAGCTGACTTCACTGTCTCATCTATTGTATTCCACTTCAACAGCAAGTTATACATTCTTGATAAATTCTTAGTATTGGGTTCTAACAGTTCTGTTTCTAGTTTCGATTTCTCCACCTGGAAACCAATTTTCCTGTCTTGTTTGTAGGCCTCCATTATTTGAAAATAATGGAGCCAATCTCGTACCTTGGACTTTATTTTCTCATAACTTTGTAATTTAAATTCACCACCTTCTTGTTCTAAAATTTCAGAATATTTCGGCCAATTAGTTCTCATATTAAGTTTCTTTACCTCCTTGGCCTCCATAGGTGAGAGCCACCTGGGAGTTTTATTTTCCAATAAATCTTTGTACCGTATCCAAACATTATATAGTGCTTTCCTGACTAGTTGTCGAACGTAATCTGTTCCAGAAGCTTGATAGGCTTCCGAAATATTCGACAACCAAGGTGCGGCTTCCAATTGGTTGCAGGAGCTTCTTGCACTCAGCAGAAGCCGCATTGGACACCCAGCTTCCGAAAACCAGAGCATTTACTTCCGGGTTTTCAGCGTTCAGGAACCGTAATGTTCTGCAACGGAGGCGTTCGGGAGCCAAAGTTTGACTGTATAAACAGTTTAAAGCTTTTAAATTAACTGGATTAAATCCCAAATAAGGTGGTAATGTCAACTGCTAATACCACCGTGGGGGAGGAAAACCCACTTATCATGTGTGCTACAGTCCCAAACCATATCTGCTATTCAAAAAGCAAACACACACTGATACAGTATTACTTGTTTATGCTGTGTCTAGTTTGGCCCTGGATGACACAAAGAAGTTTGGCAAATGTGTGAAGTCTAAACTGGCTCCTAAGTCTTTGTATGATGGCGAAAAGTCCAATATGCCTTATTATGAAAAGCTACACAGGGAATTAAAGCATGTGTATCCCGAGCATGAGGGGTAGTATTGAATAGTTGAGTCTCTTAAAGGGACGAGGTAGAACTGTATATACATGAATAGTGTCTTTGTTCATTTTTCCGTCACTGCTGTGTTGCTTTGTGTTTTGCTTTAGTATAACTGATCTAAGTGATTTTTCTTTAAAAATAGATGGAGATGCTGTGGCTCACATCTTTCCTTCATCCCCTTTAATTGAAAGTGGTTCTACCTTGAGAGTTTTTTGTAGACTGGGCAAAAAACTTTTTCCTTATAAAAATGCAAGTCATATCATCTGGACACTGAACGATGTTGTGATTGCAGAAGAAAACTACCAAATTATCAATGATTCTGTCTCTGGAGTAGTTATTCATAATTTCACTTATGGAAGAGCTCACGTTAAATGTTTTGTTGATTCTCCGGTTAAAAAGCAACACCTGGCTCACTCTGAAGTTAGATCAGGGTGTAAGTAAGCTTAAAAGTCTTGAATTGAAAATGAGTGATTTAAGCACTTTAACAATACTTAAAAGCCTTTGAAAATATTTACGTAGAATGGGATCCTGGTGGGTGTAATATTTTAAAAGATTAAAATTGTAAGATTTTACTGATGCCAAGTAGTTTATAAAGTCTTTTTACCAAGCGAAGCTGGTCATTCAAATGCCTGAGAAATCTATTGTTTTGCCTTTCTTGGTTGCAGTTCCTCCACGGCCTCCTGAAATTATTTTCTGCATCTTTTATTACAAAAGTGGCTCAACTCTTACTTGCACATGGACATATGAGAAGAACCCTGAAACAGTCTATACTCTCACTAAACAGTAAGTGCTAAGTGATTGGCTGCTAATGTTATGCAAAGCATGTAGCATGTGAGTTAGATAATTGCATTTCCTCCCTTTAAGCAAATGTTTAGTTCAACTGCTTTTGGATTACCCCAGAAATCTTAAATAGCTATTCATCACAAACAGGGCAGCCAACAAGATGCAAACACAGTGTCAAACTCAGAGGCCAACTCTGTCTCTATATCTGCTTGGGCAGCGCTTCTCCATGGCCTCAACCACAACCTCCAGGTTTCATTCAGCTGGTCATCTTTCAATGATACATGTAGTTGCCAAGATTTTAGGGTCCATGGGCACACCTAGAATTCTGAAAACGTGCTGTGGCCATCAGTCATGAAGTGGTTGCCGTGACTGTGGTGTGGCATAGTGCAAATGGCTGCCATTTTTTAAATCTTCAAAGCAGCTGTGTGTGGCTACCAATACATACAAAGATCTTTAAAAATAAAAATACCATGTAAAATCTTAATCAAGAATCTCATATTACATCTAGGTTGGCTGCAGCACATTTTCATCCTATTAATTTCTGTGGGAGGGAGAAACACATGCTCTTAATTTCTTCTGTTGAAATCTGTGACACTTGAATGTTCTCAACTTTTGGTTGTCATTATTAAAAGCATAATTCACCTTTTACTGTTCTTTTCTAAATTGTGCTCAACATATTTCAGTCCTGGATTTGATTCTAATTGTGAGCTTCTTAACCACTTCTTCCACCAAAAATATTTACTAATTTCCTTCTTCTTCCCACTGCCTGCATTTTTCACAAACAGGATGTTAGCACCGAATGAGGAAGAAAACTGCTCAATGAAAAAGGCTTCAACATTAGCAGGCGATGAAATACAAAGCTGCTCAACCCAAAATGATTCATGTACAATATTCAATCAACCAATTTCTGCTCGGGAATATCGTGTCCGGGTGACGGCAAGAAATAGCTTGGGGGAAGCAACCTCAGAGCCTGTTTGCATAATTTCTACAAAAATTTGTAAGTTTATAAACAATTTAAAATATGAGAAACATAGACTGTGTTTGAGTAAGCAGCTCTTATGCAATACATTTTTTGCTACTGCAGAGATAAAAGAATTCTAGTGGCATGCAGTGAACATTTTCGTAGGATAACATTTAGGGCCAGAGGCGCCAGCTTCCAAGTGTGATTGGGGCAAGGCAACGTCATGCGCATGAACATTGTGCCTCCATCCCTGAGCTGGGAAGAAGCTTCCCGGTTTTGGGAAGAGATGCCAGGCCTCTGACAGGATACTGGAGCCCTGCTGCCTCCTTCAGAGTACATTGCCTCCTGCAATCAAGGTGCCGAGCCCATTCGACAGATGTCGACCTTTGCCTCAGACCCTAGAGAGGCAATATTTGTATTAGATGTACAAGCAACACCCATTTGTGTGTGCTCTATCTTTGTGTGACCGCACACACACATGGTGCCAGGAACCCAGCAGTGGGGAGCACTCTGGAGAGTCCTCCTGGCTCTCAAGTAGACCCTCCCCAGAGCCAAAAGATAGTCTCCTTGCAAGCCACTAGGACTCTCCATTTATGTGCATTTCGCTGACAGATGCAGAGGCCCAGAACATAAACCCCACATAAATGAGGTGTTGCCTATATTAGCCACAGTTCAGTGCTTGCAACTTTTAAGACTGCTTAAAACCACAACAAATAGAGAACACCGTAATCTTAATAGCAAAGGTAAAAACATTTCCAATCCCCCTGCTTCATTTTATTTATTTCAATTTATTACAGCTAATCAGCTATAAGGCTGCCTGTTGAACCTCTCCGCAAGCAATATGCATGAAAACGTTCAATGAAAACGTTGCCTGCCTAAATAATACCAAAGGGCAAGCTGCTTGTATATCTCAGAGAGGGAAGTTCCATAATAACAGTTGCACCTTTAAGAAGGTCCTGTCCCTCATACCTGCCAGCTCTTGCTATCGCCATCTGAAAGCCAGTGTAGCTTAATGGTTCATGTGTTGGACTAGGACCTGGGAGAGCAAGATTTGGAGCCCCATTCAGCCATGAAGCTCACTGAGTGACCTGGGGCTAGTCACCATCTCTTAGACTAACCTACCTCAAAGGGTTGTTGTGAGGATGAAATGGGGAGGAGGAGAACCATGTACACCACTTGAGATCCTTGGAAGATAAAGGTGGTTTATAAATTGAAATACAGTGGACCCTCGGGTTATGTACCTCTCTGGATATATAATCTTCGGATTGCGAAAGCAGCAAACCCAGAAGTATTTTTCTGGGTTTCGCCACATGCGCAGAAGCGCTCTATTGCGCTGTCAGCATGCTCAGAAGCAGCGCCTCTGGTTATGGATTTTTTGGGGTGAGCATGGACCCCTGGAATGAATTAAATCTGTATCCAGAGGGTTTACTGTAACAACAACAACAACAATCTGCCTCTACCTCCAACCCAACTGGGTTTAATTCCAATTGTGGCAGTGGTGTTGCATCACATTGATCGGGTTCATCAGTCCCCCTTCACCGAACAGAAGTAATTTAATTATCTTTTTATAGCTGTGCTTAAAAATGAAATATAAATTCTGCAATGGGGTTCAAGTGTGCAGCCTACCCCACTCTCCATTCCAGCAGACTCTCTCTTGCTGCTGCCAGTAGGATTGGTTGTAAAATCATTAGCATTGAAAGCATGAGAGCTTTCTTTCTCAATTCCAGTGAAGCCTGATCCTCCTCAGATAACCGAAATAGAAACAGTTCCAGGGATGAAGCAAATGCTAAGAGTTCATTGGGTTAAACCTCGGTATATGCCTCGAAGTGCCGAGAACAATACGAGGTGCCAAATTCGATATAAATCCATAAAGGAAAATGGCATGGTAAGTTGAATTGTAAGTGAGTAGCAATTTTTCCAGCTCATATGACTACAGGCATGTAGCCCATGTTGGCCTCATCTTCTCAGTCTGCTCCTCCTAGCATTATTTCATGCTCTTTCATCACATCTCTTCTTACTTGCCTTTTCTCTAAATTATAAAGTGCCAAATGCTTTAACTTTTCCTCAGAGGAGAGTTTCCCCATTCGCTTAATCAGTTTGGTTGCCCTTTTCTGAACTTTTCCCTACACACACACACACACGTGTGCTGTCTTTTGGTAAACAGTTATTTTAGCCAAGAATGCATGCCAGTTTTTGGCAAGCAGAATTTTCCATCTGAGCCACACTTGGGGTGGGGGGTAAGGAATGTAAGAATACAGATGCAAGTGATAGCAAGATGGCATTTATATTTTGCCACGTATGATTTTTGCTGTGTTCTTTGAAGGAAAACTTATTCTGCCCAATTTCTAGAAAGATTACTTCATGGAAGAAGACGGCGCAACAATTGAGCTTACTAATTTGTGGGATTGTACAAACTATACTGTTGACATTCGGTGTGCTCATAATGACTCGAAGTTTTGGAGTGAGTGGAGTACCAAAAAAATGGGAACAACAGAAGAACAAAGTAAGCAAAATGCTGATACAGTTTGATGCTGTTGTTAAGTTTTATATTTACAGATCTTTAAAAAAAATCAGTTCATGTTAATTCAGTTTATTGTTGTTGTTGTTGTTGTTGTTGTTGTTGTTGTTGTTGTTATATATCCAAGACTAATTCCATCTCTAGGGAATCCACAGTGAATGTTTATACTGTACTGTATATGTTTGTAATGGGATAAAGGGGCTACTCGTGCGTAAGCGTTTAAGCCCTCAAGGCTTTGCAATCAGTTGCTAAACTCTCCCAGTCTGCGGAGCCATGGTGCATGGCTACCTCAATCGCTGGCAGAATCCGTCAGTGGGCGCTTCCGGAATTTACGCCAACATAAGAGTTCCTTAACGGAAACTCTCCTTCTGGATTCTCTGCGTGACAGTTTCCTGCGCGGAGTAGGCGTCCCCAGCGGAGGTCCTGAGACCTCCCCGCTGTTCTCACTGGAAGTATCTTGGAGCCATCCCTCCGACTGAGTTTCTGCAGGAACTCTCCCTCTCCCCCTGCTGGTTCCTTCCTCAGCATCCGAGGGTCTCCTAGTCTCCTTGAGCCCTTCCACCACCTGACTCTCCGATGGCAGTTCCCTGACAATGTTAAACAGGATAGGCAGTGAAGGGGTATCTGTCAGGCAGGGCTATCTCACACTGTTATATTGGTTATATCATTCATTGTTGTTGTTGGTATTCTGTTGGGAGCTGCCGAGGGTGGCTGGGGAAACCCAGTCAGATAGGCGAGGTAATAATAATAATAATAATAATAATAATAATAATAATAATAATTAATTCTTCAGTATTAGTATTGGATATTGCTGCTGTTTCCAGTCATTTACTCTTGAATATGGTTAGAGCTGTGCTTCCCAACATGGGGGACATGCCCCACAGGGGGGCAATTTCATTTCTAAGGGGGGCAAATGAATAGACTTTTAGGTTTCCTCCACATGAATAGGAGTTCACTTTTTGAATAGTAAGAACTATATGTCATGGGGGGGCAGGATTTTAGAGATGCTTAGGTGGGGCATGGCAAAAAAACCACACGTTTGGGAACCACTGGTCTAGAGGGAAAGTGTATGTGTTTAGTGTTGCCAGCTTGTCATGGTGTTCCAGCACCCAGTTGCTAGGGGAGTTGTTCATAGGCAGCCTCCCCAGTTTTGGATAACAACAAAGAACTAGTTGTTATGTGTTCTACTCTTGTGCTATTCTTGAATATCCACTTGCTGCAGGATGAGAATATGATACTAACTAGCTTTTTAGCAGCATAGAAGTGGCTATCTTGGTGGGCTATAGGAGTAGTTTGTTCATGCCTTTTATTTCTATATTTTTAATTATGATGTATTCATTTTCATAGCTCCCTTGAAAGTAGACTTGTGGCGAGTACTTGAATCGCATCAGCCCACTGGAAGAAGAACTGTGCACCTTTTGTGGAAGGTAAAAAAAAATTGACACTTTGAGATTCTGAGGGTTTTTTGGTTTAGTATTTGAATGGTGAATGTGCTGTCAGGTTTGACTGACATTATTTCTGATGCAACCCAGTAGCCTATATACTATGTTAATTGGTATTTTTCATGTGCATATACATGCCATTACACTGGCAAACACTTCTGTCATTTTGATTACTCTGATTTCTGAATAGACTTTGCCCGTGTTGCTTTGTTTTTAACAGTAAACATCTCTCTGAGAAAAAAACTGTTTTGCTGAATTCTGTGAAGGAATTATTTCTTTTCATGAATAAAGGTGGATTATCTAAGGTGGTGTCTATATTAGTTTACCAGGATACTATTCAGGAGAGACGGGCATGGGAAATGTATGTGTGTGTATGAACTTTTTAAAATCAGGCGTTGGAAAAAGTATGGTCCATGCTTTGGTTCATGAGATTCTTCAGGGTAGCTTGCAATATCATACAGAGGACTTAAGAATCCTGGCTGGTGGGGTTGTTCCTCCCCCCCCCAATGGTTGCATAAATGTTTGGGAGAAAAACTGCCAAAAGCAGAAGCAAGTGGCAGGATGGTGGTGAGGACTCAAAATCAGTTGGTCTTATACACCCTGCTACTTGCTACAGTAGGGACGCAGGTGGCGCTGTGGGTTAAAGCCTCAGCGCCTAGGGCTTGCCGATCGAAAGGTCGGCGGTTCGAATCCCTGCGGCGGGGTGCGCTCCCGCTGCTCGGTCCCAGCGCCTGCCAACCTAGCAGTTCGAAAGCACCTCCGGGTGCAAGTAGATAAATAGGGACCGCTTACCAGCGGGAAGGTAAACGGCGTTTCCGTGTGCGGCTCTGGCTCGCCAGAGCAGCGATGTCACGCTGGCCACGTGACCCGGAAGTGTCTCCGGACAGCGCTGGCCCCTGGCCTCTTAAGTGAGATGGGCGCACAACCCCAGAGTCTGTCAAGACTGGCCCGTACGGGCAGGGGTACCTTTACCTTTTTTTTACTTGCTACAGTAGTTTATGGGAGTGCACACATGTTATAGTGGTATTGCAACTCTGCAGAGATTGTGTGTAGCCCCAGATTGTACAAAGCAGTACATCTGTGTGAGGCCATTGCGCTGCTCCAAGTGTCCCCAGCTTTGGAGTTGGGAAAGGTGGCTACTGGTGGACAAACCTGCGATTCTACTGCTTGGATTGTGGTGCCCTGACCATGGAGCATCCTCCCAAGGGCAGTTTGTCTGGCACCTACATAGCTCTCCTTTAGGCTCTGGGAAAAGATTTTACTATCTCGTGCCTTCCCTCCTGTTGATGCCTTTTGTAAAGTTTCTATTTTTCTGTGAAACACCTTTAACAATGAATTGGAAAGGTAATATATAGATGTATTAAATGAAATAATTTGCACAATTACGGTGACTGCAGACAAAAATCCACAATAGCACACATTGCCACTGATCATAGCTGTCAACTTACAGATTTGAAAATAAGGGACCAGCAGCCTCGAAAATAAGGGACCAGCAGCCAAAATAAGGGATTTTAGTCAACCAGCTGAAATACGAAGTTAAAAGGGACCAGATAATTTGGGAGAGCAGCGCTGGTTTTTAGCCCTTCATTTCCAGAGATTGCTGCTCAAGACACCAGCTGATGAAACACTGCAATTAAATAACTACGAGCAGCAATCACTTTTTGCTCAAAACGAAGTCCAAGCTACGAAGATGCTGCTGCAGTTCTGTATTTTTTCTCTCGTGCTCCATCTGCAGCTCTCAGTTCCATCAGGCGGGGCGGGAGGAAGAGAGGGGGGGAAAATAGTGCCCGAAGTAAACTCACAGATCAGACCATCTATGCTAGTCTACCACTACAAATCTATGGGAGAAGCGCTTGCGGTCCTTCCTCTGCTTTCCCCCTCTATGGTTAGCCCTTGGAACACCTGCCCGCACCTCCGCCTCCGCCTCCGCCTCCGCCTCCGCCTCCGCCTCCGCCTCCTCTCTCTGAACTGCTTTCTCCATGGTTGCCCTCACTCTCCTCTCAAGGCTCCTCAGTCTTGGCGGGGAGGGGCTCCCGGGGGCCGAGGCTGGTGAGAGGAGGCCGGAGGGGGGCGGGCTGGGCAGCCAAGCAACACAGTTGGAGCCTCCCTCCTCCCTGGCTGGCAGGGAGGGAGGGAGAGGAGCTGCTTCCTTTGAAACCTGTGAAATTTAAGGGACATCATCAGTAAGGGACAGCAGTGGGACACGGCACTGGGATAAGGGAGTTTCCTGCCAAATAAGGGACGGTTGACAGCTATGCCACTGATGTGTGTTAAAGTCCTACACGGAAGTGCCATTTCCTATAAGCCAGGCAATTGCCACTGGGTTGTAAACTTGCCTGGAGGGTACATACAGGAAATGTTTATGTATTTATCCTGAAAATGTCTGAGCTCCCCTTGAGAATAAGTTTCTAGGGTGTTGCACGGTAGAAATAAATAAAATACATTAAAATATAAACAGTAAAATAAGGAAAAACAAAAAACTGGAGTGTTAGTATGGCTCACAAAGTAGCACAGAATTGGTGGAAAGTATTTTTTTTATGCAGAGTAGTAGGTATTGTGGCATATATAGGCATACCATTTATTTATTCCCTTGATATTGAAAGCAACCTGCTAGTGCATTATTGCAAAATTCATGTCAATCTGATGAAGTAGATATGCAATGATTGGATTGGAGATCATTAAGCTGAGAAACAGCAGCTTGCCCTTGCTTCCTGAGAGTAATGGAAATAAGAACAGTAAATAAATTTGTAATGATTTGCTGACCTATCGCTGGTATTAAGTGAATCAAGACCGCAAGGTACAGTGTAAAAGCACTTGCTGTAAACTTCCTGTAAGCAAAAGATGGAAATAAATTTCAAGACCAGATTTAACAGTGCAATCCTTTACAGGACATGTAAACTCAAGTGTGTATGGATTGCAAACTTATTGGATAACCAACTTTTCAAAACTGGTTGGCATATTTCAGAGCTTTCTGATTCCATGAGAAGTATATGTGTATATGTATAGAGGGAGAGAGAGGATCCCATCTCTGTCCTTTTCGGTGTATGTGTGACTTGCATTTTAGTTTTTGTGCAATGTATGTGATCCTATACATGTTTGCTCAGAAGTCCCATTGTGTTTAGCGCTGCTTTCTCAGGTAAATGCACACAAGTCTTAAGAGTCTTATCTTCTTCAATTGCTGTGCTGTCCTATTTTGCTTTGTTTTTTAACAGAAACATGAAGAATTCCCATCTTCTGGAAGAATAGATAGCTACAGAATAAAGTATTTTGCGAAAACCAATTCTCCTTTTGAAAAAACTGTCAACGCTAAAAATAATTCCAGTAATTTCGAATTGACAGGAGAAGCCTATTTAATCAGTGTTGTTGCTCATAATATAGCTGGAGATTCTCCTGAGGCTGTTTTGAAAATTCCATCAATACATGAAGAAAGCATGAGTGAGTTTATGTGATCAAAATGTGTGATTTTAAAAAAATGTAGTAATAGGTCACTGTGGTTCGGGTGTCGATATGTGTCATTGTGTTTGTAAATGTGTATCCCCTTTCAGATCTTCTTTAAAATACAATTACATGGTTGTAGCATTTGCTTGCAAAAAGAGCAAAACAGCAAATACTTAGTTATGGAGCATACATCTAAAACAAAAATGTCTTAAATAGCCTCCTAAATATTAAGACTTATCTGATACTGAGTAAGCAGTATTACTTTAGTGCAGGTAGAATTAAGAAATGGGGCTTCTAATCCAAGACGTCTCTTTGTACTTGAATCCCTGTCTGCAAGGATATTGCTATGCAGTCTCACTGCTTATTCATTGTGTATTTATTTTTGCATCCTATACACTGTATTGATAAAATGTAGAATATACTTTTCTTAGGAAGGATTGCTATTGCTACATACCCTTCTGCTTCCTTCTGTCTTCTGTTCTCAAATATTTTATTAATCACAATAATATTCAGTTGAATTGCTTAAGTCAACATTCCTGCTAATGGCAGCAATCATTCTCTTAGATCTCCAAAGGATTCTTAGCTTGAATACTTCTGCTTTAAAGGAGCACTTGTTTTTGGAATGGGAAACTTCAGAGTTAGAAATAAATGAATACATTATAGAATGGTATAATGAATTGGAGACAGATCCATACAACAGATCTTGGGAATACATAACAAATGTCACAAACTGGACATTTCCAAAAGGTAAGGGTTCTGGAGACTGTCTTTTAAACCCAATGTATTTATTTCTGTATCTTCACTCCCCATTTTTTCTTTCTAAAGATGTAAATAATAATAATAATAATAATAATAATAATAATAATAATAATATTTAGTATTTATACCCGGCCCATCTGGCTGAGTTTCCCCAGCCACTCTGGGTGGCTCCCAGTCGAGTGTTAAAACAATACAGCATTATGGTGAGACAGTTTCCAGTTGGGTATTTATTTATGTACTTTTGCATTTGGTTGCATGTTAGCAAATATCTCTATTGTGGTAAGCACATGGGTGCAATGCTGTTTTTCACTGCTAAAGTCCTCTAGAATAGCCCATGTTGAAATTGCTTGAGCTATTTCAGATTATTGGTTTTGAAAATTTGAACAGTTCTGATAGGGACAGACAGAAGGGAGTGGATTTCTGTCACATGAAGGTCTTTATACTATTCTGCAGCCTTACTTGCTTGGCTGCAAGCAATACATAATATCTCTTGGAGAAAAACTCCACAAGTTGGAAACACATTTATTTACTTCTATTGTTTATATCCCATCTAGTGATGGTGTTTTGTTTTAATGTAAACTCCTCAAAACAGTCTAGTTCCATTTCCGTATTGGCATAAAAAGTCTGGTTATCAGCTGTTCCAGGAGTCGTTTTTCAGAAAGAAGAAGTCTAAAAATAGCTATTGCTGCATTTATATTGGTTTTATCCTACATAAAAATTGGGGCTTGCAGGTTTCTTAGTCTATACTGCTTTTCAATATAGCAAGGAAAATATGTCATAAAGGAAAGGTCCTAGGTTTGTAAAGTCCTGATTCTGGCATGTGGCTTTTCTGTTGCTGCTGTGTGAGTGAATGTTATTTTCTGTTTTATGTTCTGTTCTGTTACATTATGTTATGTGTAATTAAAAGTCTTGCTGCACATCTTGAAAGAGCAGTAACATTCTGTGCATCTTGTTTCCCCTCCCCCCCAGGAACCTTCAATCCCTATATATGTTACAACATTTCAGTGTATCCGTTACATAAAGGTGAAGTAAAAGCGCCGAGTTCCACCAGAACCTACTTTCAAGAAGGAAGTACGTATAAATGACTGCCTCTGTGGCAAATATCAGTCTCCCTTAATCCTATCTGAATAAGTCAGCTTTGAATCTGGTAGTTCCTCTGCTTTGGGTTCTCCCTTCCTACGACTACCTCCAATAGGACTGTTCTGTTAAATATGTAAAATTGCATTAGTTATTTAGAAACTTGTTTTTCTACATTGCTATGCATTTTGCAACACCGAACATCATTCATGACATCATTTCTTTTATTAAAGTTTTGTTGGCCGTATTTTCCTACATCATTTAGGCCCGATCCGAGGTCCTGCTGCTGTGGTGAAATATTTAGATAAAAGTGAAGCTGCCATAACGTGGGAGGAAATTAAAAAAGCAGAAAGACGTGGTGATATTATTAACTACACTATATTTTACAAAGCTGATGGTGGAAAAGAATTGGGTACGTATACACATAAGAGGCAGAAAATTAGAAGGCTGTCATAATACCACTTCTTAGCAGTGTTCGACTGTAGTGCTGTTCTTTAGTCTCACGTGGTCTCCATATGTTGGCATGGAACAACTGAAAAATTTGGAAGCTTTCTGTTTGTAATCCAACACATTTGCCTTGGTACAACTGCCAGGGAAAAGGGCACATGTGCTTTGGTGTGGAGGCAGAATGCTACCTGCTGGCTTACACTCATCCCTGGACCTTCCAAACATATCATGCAGGGTTAATGTTGTTTTGTCAGTGCTTGGAACAGGAGCCAACCACTTAATTCTTTTCCTGTCTTTTAAATGGCTCTTTGTTTCCTTTGGTTTGTCTCTTCTCAAACTTGGTGCCAAACTTAGTTTTGTCAACAAGTTTGTTATTACATGTGGGGAATTCTTTTTTTTGTTTTTTTGTTTTTCTGGCTTACTGTGACATAGTTTGAAAACCTTTGCTGAAGAAAGTTTGGCTACACCCATTACTGTGTGTGCTATATGACTATAAAATGCTCAGGCTTGGGGCTGCCAGCCCTCTAGCCCCATATTTCCAGTGGGGGAAGAAAAAGGGTGTTTGTGATTACTTCTCAACTCCTGAAACAAACCTCAAGAAGCCTGAATTGCAACACGAAGCTGTTTCTGTCTGCATCACTCCTCTTAGGGGGCATGAATGCAGTGCAGTATTTTGTTGCAGATTCCACTCTCTCTGTCTAATAAAATATCATTTTACATTTTGTCTCATGTGTCGTGCTGTCCATTTTGCTGAGCAGCAGCATCTCATAACTCTTGGTAGTAAAAAAAAATCTGTTTCCTTTTGTATAGCTCTTGAAGATCCTTCAGGCTTGAAGGAATTTCATATATACTAGACCAGATGAACATTTAACCCTAAATTTGTGTCTTATTAGGAGAAACAGTGAGTGCTGATGTGCTAGAATACCACCTTAAATCCTTGCAAGCTAACACCAAGTACACAGCTCACGTTATGGCAAGCACCGTGGCTGGAGGAACCAATGGAACAAAGCTAGATTTCATCACCCATAAACTTAGTAAGTTACTCAGTGCAAATAATTTTCTATTCATGTGTCGCTTTTTAATGTGTGTTGAACTGGGCCTCAGAAAGGGTAGCCTATTCCTCCAACACTGTTACAGTACAAAGTGAAATCCAGGAAACCTTAATTCTGTTGATTGAAAGAATGTACAGTTGACATAAACTCATAGAAAGGGTGCACTTCCAACTTGTGGTTGTACGTAATCTCACTTTTTTCCGTTATACATGTAAGAATGTTCTTACAGGCCACTCCTCTAGTGCTGAGGTTATTACCTCCTTGAAATACACATGCCCTGCTGAGTTGCTCCTAGCTTAGTAGTACTAAATCAGGTCACAACTGTGCTGAAGGCTCTCTGAGGAGGATATGCAGTATCATGACAGGAAGCTGCTACACACAAACAGCCTCTCCCCACCCCGCTGTGTGACACCCATGTAGTTGCATTCTACAGCAGCCATCTATGTGGTTCATTATATACGTCAAAAGTGCAACAATAAGATGCACCACACATCCTTTGATGGAATTTCTTTCTTTCTTTTTCTTACTGGGGACCTCTCTACAAGACTGTAGCCCCTTCTTCCCTTTTTAAGTGCTAAAATATAGTATAGTTCAGTAAACGGGAGTAAGTCCCACTGAACTCATTGGCACTTACTTTTGAGATAACCTAAAATTCTTGGATGTTTGTATTTTGAAGTCATTTTGCCCTTCCTCTTTCCTCTCCTAGGTGAGACAGATATTATTCTTCTGTTTGTCATTGTTGGATTTTTCATGCTATGCTTAACAACTGTTGGGTTATTGTGGGCTCTGAAAAGACGCACGTGAGTAAATGTTTGCATAAGTCTTTTTATATGGGTGAAAATGAGGCATTGTAGTAAATGGAAGCATAGTTTTTTTAAAAAGTTTATTGCTTGTTAAATATGTGTCTGATAAACAAACCACTACAAAGGAAAGGCAGAGCCACTCCCTGAGCTGAGAAATCTTATTACTGAATTATGGCAAGTTACATACCGTATTTTTCATCCTATAGGGTGCACCGGCCCATAGGACGCACCTCGGTTTTTTTTTTTGGGGGGGGAATGAATAAAAAAAAATTATTTCCCCCCCCAGCCGCGGGGCTGGGGCGGGGGAAGCCTGAGCTTCCCCCGACCCCAGCCCACAGAACAGGCTGCTGCCCGCAAGCTTTGCGAGCCCGCGGGAGCTCCCGCGGGTGCGCAAGGCTTGCAGACACCTGCGCGAAGCACGGGGTGTCCTCCGGAGGGCGCCCCGTGCTTCGTGCTGCAGGCTGCCGCCCGCAAGCCTTGCGAGCCCGCGGGAACTCTCCCCGGGTGCGCAAGGCTTGCGGACAGCTTCCTGAAGCCTGGAGAGCGAGAGAGGTCGGTGCGCACCTACGCCTCTTGCTCTCCAGGCTTCAGCTAAAGCCTGCATTCGCCCCATAGGACGCACACACATTTCCCCTTCATTTTTGGAGGGGAAAAAGTGCGTCCTATAGGGTGAAAAATATGGTAAATTAAAAACTTATTATGACGGATGGAGGAAAAAGGGCTTGATTTTAACTTAGTTTAAATGGTTTTTCTTGTTAATAGGTGTCAATAGATACCTGTATTAGATGGATAAATTTTGTTTTGGCAGGTTGAAAAAGATTTGCTGGCCTGAAATCCCACATCCGGTACTACCAAGTTTTCCCAATGGATTTCAGGTAATGAATAATTTTTGCTGATCCGGTGTGATAATTTGTTTGAAAATAGAAGAAAAATAATATCTAATAGATGTGTGTGGTGGCCAGGGCTGTCCCTGATCATTACACTGCCCTGCAACCTGACTTCCCTTGTGGGCATGCACAAGACTTTGCTTTGCTCTAGCCTCCCTTTCATGCTTGTGTTTGCTCCTGCCTTTCCCCTCCACCAAACTATTACTTGCCCGCCCTCTCCATTAGGCAATAGCAGCTCCTAGTAGCAGCTGTTGCCAGCTCATGACTTGCAAAGGCAAGCAACAGACACTTGTCCTTTTTGCTTGAAGAGTGGAAAGTAGAGCTGTGGCCAGTGGTAGAGGGAAGAGAGGGGGCTACTTCTTCCAGGGGTCTCCTCTTTGTTCCTTTTCCTGCAATACTGAGGATAATGCTTAAGTTACAGGGTGGTTGCAAGGATTACTAGGACAGTGTATGTGAAGTGCTTTAAACATTCATAAAAGTATGGTTATCATTTCTCTCTTTCTGACTGATCTATTGCTAGGGTGGCTAACCTGTGAGCCTGATTCAGCTGGCAAAGCCACAGGTAGTCTTTCGATCTGATCTGGAGTTACTGCATGATCGTTAGAGATCGCTCTCTACAGAAGAGTGTTATTTAATTCCAGGCTTTTAGAGAGACCATTCTGTGCAAAGTAAAAGGCAGAATTTCCAGCAACCCCAGCCCCCTAGCAAATGGAGTGGGGTGGGCTCATGCACATGCATTGATCATGCTTACTTGCTGGACTGTGGCCCTCATAAAGGGATGGGTAAATTTTTCCAATCTTAGATTCAGTTCTCTACATTTCTTTAGAGAAAATTGCAATTAAAATTAAAATAAAAAACCTCATTAAGATTAGTCAACATTTCATTGTGAATTTCCCCTGATATTTTGCTGTAAGCAGTTCTGAATAATATACACATTTTTGTAAACAATTTCCCCAATATAATGCATTTTTGCATATTATCTTCAACAATGTGTGCATTTTTATGCATTTTTGTACACATTACTTGACTAGAAAACTGCATTGCAAAATTTGGACAAGTGTGAATTTCTAAGGACAAATGTGAACTGGGTAGCTTCTCATTAAAATGTAAACAAAATTGAATTTTGCTTCCAGCCTTTCCTTGAGAGAGGTGATTCTAGGGCCAAAAAAGGTTAGTCAGGCTGGACTAGGGCATATTATAGTGAGGTTGAGAACTCAAGTGGATGGAAAATGCCACCTGGCATCATCCTCTCCTTAGAATGAAGGAGGACAGAACAGACTTGTTAATGAGACTTTTCCTTTTTGTGTCCATGGTATTGATTATTAGCAAGCAGGCTGCACTCATATTACTTTGAGGATCATTCAAAGAATGTGAGATTATGAGTGTAACAGATGGACAGTTGCTCATCTGCAGGCTTACTTGTAGTTCGTTTGCAAGATTCCAAAAGGGAAGGACTCATTGGAGGAAATTACACTTTCAAAGTTTCTGCAAATTTTGGAGACTTAATCATTTTTTTCTTTTGGTAAAGACCGAAGAGGAACTTAATTACTTAACTTTACATCCTCTTTCTTTCTCTTTTCCCCTCCCAGGAGAAGACAATGTTGAGAAACTCACCCTCTGAGAATGAGACACTCAGTGTTTTGAGGGTAGATCCTTGTGGAAAGGATCATGATGAATTACACTCGCTGACCCTTGAAACCTGGTTGAACCAGACTGATGTTACCTCAGACTTCTTGATGGCCAACCATGAGATTTTGTGCAGTGAAGAACATGAAGCTATAGTACCTCTCGCACAGTCAACCTCTCTGGGGCATGATTTCAGGAATCCACCAATTCCAGCTCCAAAAGTGGATTCTAGAGATTATGGAGATGATGAAGTTCACGATCAGCCAGAGTTGAAGGAGAAAACTGAGTTCAACCTATATTTGAAAAACTCGGTCCATACAAGAGAGTTCTTAGGCCAAAATGCAGAAGGAACAAAAGGCCAACCAGTTTTTGTAACAGGACAGTGTTATGTGGCACTGGATGCAGTTAAACTGTTCTCAAAGCCCTGTTCAGAGTAATTTAATGGAGCATGAGACTCTAAATCTCAGGGTCAGGGGTTTGAGTCCCACGTTGGGCATTGCAGGGAGTTGGACTAGATAACCCTCGTCTTTTCCATTTCTACAGTTCTATGATTCACTGAAAGAAGCATGCTGCTGCTGCTGCTGCTGCCTGAGTCAAGGAGAGTGTTGCAGACTTCGTTTAGCTGTGACCATTATTTAGTACATGAAGTTCTCCGTCCTATGTTCAACTGGCATCAGGCATTTGATGGCTTTCCATGGTCCACTGTTCATTAGCAAAAACAAAGTAGTGTAATTCATATGGAGGCACTATATTTCTCCCCCACACCCTCTACCCAAAGAAAGAGTGATCAAAGATGGAGGGGGTGGCGATCTCTCTGCATCCCAAACCTCTGTGGCCATCAGAATGTGGGGAGAAAGTCAACTGGGAAGCTTTGACACCAGAGGATCGAAAACATATTTTTAAAAATGCTCACAATCCTCAAAGTGTTCTAGAATACCAGAGCACCTTTTAAAAACCATCTAATGATTTTAATCCTAATATTTCATACCTACCTGGTAAGCATGGGAGCATAGCTGAATAGGCAGGGGGAGGGAATCAAAGCATGTAATTGAAAAGTTAAATGGAATTTCCTTCAAAGGAAACAATAATAAACATGGGGCTGTATCCCACAAAGTCATACTCAGCATAGATCTATTGAAGTCAAAAGGCTTAAGTTTCAGTGGGTCTCCTCTGGGTATGACTTTAAAATACCATGGGTTGTATACAACCAAGTAAAAAGAAAAGTAAAAGCATTAAGGACAAAGTTCCTTAGGCAAAAATCCTATTCAAGTGACTGATATGGTACCTTATTTGGATAGATACCAAAACGTACATAGTACAAATATTCCATTGTTTCAATCCACCTTACTGTGGAGTCTTATGTTACTTGGTTTGCATATAGGTAAATGAAAAAACAATGCATTCCACTCCCGTTTCACATTGGCTGTTTGAATCTCATGTTTCTTCTCATATGGGAAGACTTGTCAGGTTTGGCAAAAAATGCTTTTTAGCCAAAGAATTTGAAAACTAGCCAAGTTGTGGTTTCAGCCTTTCCTGTAGGTAGAGGAATCATGACAGCAATCCAACTTCATTCAGCTTACTTGTCCACTTGCAGCTATTTGGCGTTATTGGTTGCTAAACCACCAGTTTAATATCTTTAGGGCATATTGCTGAATGTGAAAGCATATTAGGCTTTCCAGAAAGAAAAAGGACAACAGAGAGAAAAAGCTTCGAAAGATCTAGTCAAAATGAGAAGTATGATAGCAATTTCTCCATCCATTATGCAGCTCTTTTTCTATTTCTAGCCCCCCCCCCCCCAGCCTTTGTGGAAATACAGGGCCCATGCATACCAATTACAGCATGTAGACCAGGATTTTGGAACTTCTAGCCTTCTGTATGTTGCTAGAATCTAACTCTCTACACCCCCCAACAATGTGGCCAGAGGTCACCAGCATCTTCAGCACCACAGGTTCTCACACTTCTGATGAAGATAATATGAGCGCCAAGCCAAGTTCTGTATCATTTTTTGTATTTTGCAGACTGCCTAGCATACTGTTGGTGGTAGGTGTTCCTAATACAGCAGCAAGGTGCAAGTAGATGTTGAGTGGGTGAAATGAGACAGTATCACAAATAAACTTCGTAGATTATAATCCCCCACAATTGCTGTTAGTTGTCCAAACAGATGCTGAAATGATGAGCAAAGGAAGGGACTTGGAATTTGTTCCATCGCATTTCCAAATCAGGTGATCACAACTACCAAAGCTGACCACACCAGCCGCTTTTAGAGGTTAAGCACATGGCATGCAATCAGCTGTGGTGATTACCTGGGTTCTAGGGAAACCAAAAAGCCTTTTTATCCACCTACGCCCTAGCCAGGAGATCTACATGCCCTTTCTACATGGCAGCCCTTTGTCGGTATTCCAATATGGTGGAAGTGCTTCTTTTGGCATCTAGACAGGTTGTACCTGCCCCAACTGCTCAACGCAGGAAGGTCTGAATGGGGATTCTAAGCCTGTTAAACTGTGCAGTCTGAATTCCTGATCCGGGGGAGGGCTTTCATTGCATTCAGCCTAAGAGGCTTACAAGCCCCTTTTAAATTGTGTGAAAGTCAGATGTGGAACTGGCATGGACAGTCTCTGCTCACACAATTAATGAATGCCTGACTAGTGCTTCAGTGGCTTAAGACCCCAGTCTCCATCTGTCAATGGAAACAATAGTGATGTACACTACAGATTTACTGTGAGGACAAACATCATAATTATTAACAAACATGGTATATATTAAAATGCTGCATAAATTGTTCATATACAAAGCATTGATACAAGATACATGAACAAGATCAAATTTGTAAATATTGGTGTGAGACTTGTCATTTAATGTACCATCCTACTCTGAGCTGCTGGGAAAAAATGCCAATTAAAGCATTCAATAGTAGTCTGCTAAATTCTAGATGGCTTTGTTATGAAGTTGCAAGTGACGGGAGAGCATATGTTTCAGCCCTGAGTAACAAATGAGACTGGAGTGAAATGAATAGGAGTGGAGTTCAATCTTTCAAGGACATCATGAAACATTCCATTTCATGAACAGAATGTGAGTATACTGTGACTAGTTCAGGCAACCAATGGTAATAGAAAAATGCCAGTTTTTCATATTAATCTCACTTTTGCCTGATAACTCCCACAGGGTTTGCCTATTTCCAACTCTTGTCATTGCTAGTGTCTGTGCAGTTGTTGATTTTGCAGCTCTATTGTGAAGCAAGATAATACAGTATAGCATTAGGACATAGACTAGTCATTGCTAGATTTTTTTGTGGCAGAGTGGGAAATTGGCTCAGTAAAGCAACATTAGAGGTTCTACCCACACCATACATTTAAGACATTCTTATGCCACCTCAACAGTCATGGCTTCCCCCAAAGAAACATGGGAGCTGTCGTTTGCCCTTCACAGATCTCTTAGTTCCCAAGATTCTTTGAGAGAAGCCATGACTATTCAGAGTATGGTGTGGATGTGACAAATTTTTATGGATGCTCCTTTTTGTTACCAAATAAATTAAAATGGTTCCAGGCCATCACTTTTGTACTTCTGTGACATGGGCATAATGGCTAGTTGCATTAAAGACACGTAAATCCTGTGTGCCATCTTAGAGAATATTTAATGTTTTTGTAAACTATTCCTGTTACTTCCCCCTGTGTGAGCTTCAGGGGAGGAGGGCAATATATGTTAGCCATTCATCTTCAGATTGCTTTCCAGATTTTGTCTTTTTCTGGACACCAGAGAAAAGGAAGGTGATTACTGTAGCTCAGGCTTTCAGATTCAAGGAAGAGGCACAGCTTCTCTGCAAGTCTTGAGGAACCTTTTCAGTATCTCTGGTAAGTCAAGCTATGTTGTTATACTTGCACAGCCCGTTTTCTGAAGCATACTTGACCACTGAACCCATCCTAGTTCCTACAAGATGGTAGAATACAAATACCGTAGATTCCGGCATATAAGGTGACTTTTTAACCCTGGAAGAGGTTAAAAAGTCAGGGGTCGCCTTATACGCCGGGTATAAGGTGGGCGGGCTCCGCGCCAGGAGGAAGCCACCCAGCGAGGAGTCTGCCGTCCGCCGCAGAAGCAGCAGTGGGCAGGCTCAGCTCTGCACCGGCGCGGAGCTGCCTAGTGTATTAGGTGGCTGGGCATATTAGACGACCCCCCCAAATTGCAGCTGCCAATTTGGGGGGTCTAATACACCCAGTTGCCTAATACGACGGAATCTACAGTAGTCCTGCACAAAGGAGATGGACTTGTGAAGGGGCAAGAGTTCTCTGACCTAGTGGCCTCTAGGGCAGAGAAAGCCAACCTTTCAAGTGTTGTAATTCACAACTTCCATCTCTTAACTCTTGGCCATGCTGGCTGGGTTGAGGAGTCCACAACAGCAGGAGAGCATCATGTTGGCTACCTTGCATGCCATCCTATGTTTCCCCCATACTTTTAATAACTGGAGCAGTTCCTTTTTCTGGATTAAAATTTGAGGTAGCCTTCACACTCATGAGTTTCTTAATCAGTAAACAATGCCTGTGCTACAGATTCTAACTCAGCTGTAGCATAGACCACCTCAGTGAAGCCTACTGCATCCTTGTTCTCTCCAATTGATGTTGATACCCATATAGTGGCAGAGAAGGGATCAATGCTTTGAATGTCAATCTGCTTTAATGCGCAGAGATGGCTGCATCAAACAGGTGAGACTTTTCCAAAATATTTCTCTTCCAGCACAGCAGTATATATGGACCTACAGTTTTGTAGCCACTGCACTAATGAATGTAATGTAACAAAACAAACACAAAGCAAAACACTGCTGGGAAATAGAAACAAAAGACAACTTTTAATTATGACTTCATAGTCTTATGCAGCTAGAAAAGCAACATACACATACAACATACGGTACTCCAAAGACACTGAAGGCTACACAAATAGATACGTTAACAATAGTTTGTATAACACTGTGAGGATGACAAACATGCAACTATAGAGAGATGAGAATGGGTATCAGATGTTCTTATACAAGGGATGGCCAAGGGCTTGTTTATGCTAGCAGCTGACTACATGTCAGTGCTTAGTTGGGAGCTGAAGTGACTGTTGGTTGACCTGAAACAACTGTCCAAGAAATTCTGGGAATTGCTCCAGGCATGCCTGAAAGATGTTTGCACAACTTTCCTTTTTTTTAGTGGAAGGTTGTCTTCACTAAAGTGTGACCTATTGAAGTTGAGTGGCTGCAACTTCAAGACCGTGCCTTATCTTTGAGATTTTCTCTTGCATTTGTATGGTCTTGGTTGAAACAGGTCACATCTAGCCAAGCCAGACAGGAAGTAGGAAGTACATCTTAGTTAACTGCCCCAGACAAGAACCTTCCTCCTAGAGTACAGAGATTAGTCATGTGAATGATTGTAAATGATTGTATCAAGCTGCAGCACAGACAGGTCCCGATGAAAAATTAAGCACTGTGTGTATTACTGTGAGTTGACAATCAAAAGGTGTTTATGAACCTTTACCAGATTGATGTCTGGAGCAGTAAGCTACAATACTGATGTTCAGCATCAAATTTTCACAGCTGTTTTGAAATCAAATGAGGTTTCCCACTTTTCTGTAGACTTAAATACAAAGTTCTCCAGCTAACATTCCATCCAGCAGTCAGAACATAGCATGGTATATCTCCATACATTTTGTTGGTCCATCAGTTTAGCTAACAAGCAACATAAGGAGGCAGTATTGGGTGAGAAAGAGACATGGGTAGCATATTACATAGGACGGAATGCATGTATCAGCATAAACTGTTAATGTATTCGTACTATCCCTGCAACCAGCCTATGTACAAATGCTATACAGAGTTAGGGAATGCATTGCTCCAGAATATCTGAACCCAGAGCTTGTATGAAGGTCTTTGTTATTTCACCCCACTGACACCAAATGCAAGCAAGGCATCCATGTGCAAGTCCTACTGAACTCAGCCTTAATTCTGAGTATTTAAGAACAGAATCTGGTTTAAATCCATGCATGATAAAGTAAACCACAGTGTTTAATTATAAGTCACACTTAATGCCACATTAGTTTGAATTTTATGAACAAAATTACATGCATGTAGAATTTTATTACATAACAATTATATCTCTCACAAAGGAATGGATAATACTTAACCTTAAAAAAGGTTTACATTTTTATTTCAGCTTGCTTCAGAACTCTGGTTTAAAAACAGGTGTTCAGGTTTTTTTGGTTTTGTATTTTTTGAAAGCAGTGCTTTAAGGTCAATTTCTGCAGTGTCGCTTTCTCAATACAGAAAATAAGCATGTCACATGTGAAATCTCCCCCACAAAGATACATATATATAGCATGTAAATAACCTTTTACCTTAAAGGTAAAGGTAAAGGTACCCCTGCCCGTACGGGCCAGTCTTGACAGACTCTGGGGTTGTGCGCCCATCTCACTTAAGAGGCCAGGGGCCAGCGCTGTCCGGAGACACTTCCGGGTCACGTGGCCAGCCCTTACATTGCCTGTTAACTAGATTCAGGCAATTTAGTGTTGACATGCCTGAGGAAGATGTTAGGTGCTATTTTTTACTGTCACAAATCAGCTTTTGGTGCGGCCAAATGAAGCAAAATCTCAAAACCCTCTTTTCAACATTAGAATGGTGTATTAAACAATACACAAAGGCAGGAGTAAACTGAATTGTGGGAGCTTCCTCTTCCCAAGAGTTCATCTTGCCTTCAACCACCAGGTGGAACCAAAGCCCAACTTTAACTGGCAATGGGCCAGTTTCCTCTCTGCACACCAGAAAAGCTTCAGAAATTAAATCCCACTGGTTTCAATGGAACTAGGAAGTGTGCATAGGATTGCTAACTTAAGGCTAGAATTCTGTACTCTTATTTCATACACACGTGGGAGCTTGCTCCATTGAACTCTGGGACTTATTTTTAAGTAGACATGTATAAGATTGCACGGTTAGTGGCATTGATTTGATTGAGAGCCCCTCCCAAATAAATGTCAAGACAATACTCTGTGTTCTGCATAACAAATCACCAAGAGGGATTGCGCATTTAGAGTACCAGAGAAGGAAAACAATTTATAGCTTGCCTTTCTTTCATTATGGAACCCAAGGCAAGGCACACATGACTCTTAGGTAGTCCCCATTCAGGACAGACCAGACCTAAACCTACTAAGCTTTAGCAAGGTATATTTCCATGTTGTCTCATACCATACCCTGTGAGAAACTTTTGAAAATGCTCAATAAAACTTTTCATGAGTAATTCCACAGAAGATCCATTTTTTAATTTTATTTTAAAATATTTTTAAATTTTGGTGAGGTAAGCTTGCTAAACAAGGAAAGGCAAGTCTAAACTTCAAACAACGTGTTTTAAACTATATTTAACTGTACTGAAGTAAGGGGATTGTAGAACTAAATTGCCTGTGTTGCAGACTAACATGAAGACAGACAGGTCAAGCATTAAAATGGGATTCTGACACTTGTGATACCATACAAGAAGACTGTATTGTGGTCACAACAGACTGCTTTTGCCACTGAGAAACTTACACTTATTTTACTGGGGCCTGTATAGGACAAGTTCAAAAAGCACAATGGGGCTTACTCCCAGGTAAGGTGTTAGGATTGCAGGTTTAATTAAGCACTCAGAACACTATTCACAGTTTTAACTTTGCTTTCCCCCAAAATAAATCTTGGGAAGATTTGTTTCTGAAAAATAGAAAAATCACAATAAACTATGGACTGAATATTGTTGGCATTCATTACATTTTTAGAGCACTGGATGAAGTATAACTGCATCATAAAAGTGGCATTAAGGAGCCATGCACTACAAGCAGGTGAAGAGTAAATCTATTAGCTCAACATAAAAACAACAACTCTGAGGTGGTCATGGCACAAACTCATTATTATAATATATGAACCTTGCTGTATAATTTATGAACCTTGCTGTAATCAGAATTGTTTTTATAGAAGAAACCCTTAAAACATTAATATGTGTTTTACAGCTATTCAATCTTAAGAGACTGGCTGGCTGATCTTCATAGCCACCGATTACAGTGCAAGAGCTTACAAAGTAAAAGCCACTGAGATTTCAAAACACAATCACTACCATAGTTAAATTGTTGAGGAAGAATCAAATTAACTTTTATTTCCTGTTAAAACAATTGTAGTGCTTTTGGATTGCTTCAAAAATCAGTCTCAACTTAATGATTTTATATTAAATACAAATAGAATCTGCAATAAATGTTTCTAGATTTATTCATTGGCGAAAAAGAAAACCCTCCATGCAGAGTGCCAATATTGCAGTTCTTCAAGATGTCTTTGTGGGTCCGCCATGGCTATGCAGTTTTCTTCTTCTGTTCTACGAATTAATAATGGCAGCAGGGAATACTAGAACCTGGCATTGGCAGTCAGAAAGAGCAGTGGACTTTCCCCCTTAAAAACACACTTACTATATAACTTCATTATTATTAAATATGTTTACTTCACCCAAGTGCATCCTGATAAAAAGCAAAAAAGTGCACTTATAAGTGCACAGGTTATGAGTTCTAAAAGTGTTTAAACGGCAGTAGATTTGGCTCAATTTGCAAGACAGGAAGGGTATGAAATACTGGCATTTGACGTTAATAGTATTTTGATAGTCATGATTCATGTAAATATCTCACTCCACTGGCTTGTAGTTCTTGACTGGCAAGGAGGGCACATTTCCAAACAAAGTGTTTCTGGTCCATTAATCTGGAAATATTAGATGCCATCTAATATTTTTATTCTGCCATAAATTTGGCCACAGATTTGGTCTCCAGATTATTTTTAAAGCACAGTTGTTCCAATATAAAACACTGTACTTTTACATAGCTGACAACAAAGTTGATGAAAAGAGCACATTTCATAATACTAATCTCTTCATCCGGTAAGAAGGTATTCACAGTCAGTCTCCATCTCTATGCCGTTACCTCTAGCAAAACGAGGTGTGTTCCATTTTAATTTAAAAGAAGTGTGATGCCCCAGAAGAAAACTGAATGGCAACTCATTTGCCTGAAAAGTTGAGTGACATGTAGTGCTTGAAGGAATATTTCTGCAAGAACGGATGGAAACTTCCAACTTAAATCAAAGTCCGCAAACCCATGTTGTCCACGTTTTCTTCCATAAACGAACCTGAATTGTTCAGCAGAAGCAAGATTAAAAAAACAGTTTAACTTATCAGAACCAATAATGTAACAGTATTTACTGGTGGCAGTGTCTCCTCACTGGGGCATATAACCACCCTGCTTTACAGTCTGTGGTAAGTAACACTTTGGGACCTCATCCTCTGTCACTGCATTTGTTCTCATTGTTTCAAACTCTGCAGCTAGTCCTTTGGGGCTTGGGTGGAAAGCACCTGCTAAGGCAACATCATGTTCATCTGGGCCAGAGCTACATATTTGCAAAGTCTGAGGTCCAGCAGCATCTTCCTCATTTATTGGAGAAATCTGTTTTGCCCCATCCAAATGAGGCTCCTCCATGACTGTATCATCGTTATTACAATTCTGTTTGAAATAGCGATGCCTTGGTGTCGGGTTGTCGCTTCCCAGCCCTGGCGGATCTTCGGGCCTCTCCTCCGAGTCTAGTAGAGGTTGCGTTGACTCAGACCTTGAAAAGACTTGGACTGAAGGTATCTGGTCCCGGTAGCCATTGGGTACAACAGTTGAATACTGCACAGTGCTGGAAGTATTTTGAGCAGGTTCGCCTTCATCGCTGTCAGAAACGCTTTGTCGAGGAGAAGACATGCAGGATGACCCCCCTATACCACTGCTGTGCCCTTCTGAGGCATTTTTCTCCTTTCTAAGCAAGTCAAAAGGCTTAGGATCCTGTTCAGAAAATGACTTCTTGTCAATTTCAACCACACTGACATCAGTAAAGCTGCCTTCGGGATATATCTGATCTTTGGAATGATGAAAATGCTAAGGAAAAAACCACAGATTTAATTAATGCTACCTTTAAATGATGCAACTTGATTAACTATATTCAGGATCTATATTATGCTGTCGTTGGCATGCACTCAAAAATCCTTCTAGGACTTACAGTTACTTGAGCAGCGAGTTAGTGCAGCTCCAATTCAGTCTTTTGACTTTAACCCCCTCTCACCTAAATACTGAATTATTCAAAGTTCACAACAGCGCTACTGCCTTATTTGCATTATTCCCCAAACATGGTTCAAAAAGTTTCTGTATGTAAAATTGGATTCTCTCCAGGATAGCAAATTAATTATTTCTACTTAAAGGATTAAAAATATTAAGCTTCTTTCATGTTTACTGATACAAAAATGGAACAATAATTCCCTCCTCCACAACTTTTCAAATGAGAAGTGCTAGAGCTTGCATCTAACTGGGTATTCCTTTTTATTTTTCATCTTTAAATCTCAATACATGAGAGTTTGTTGTAGCAATCTCCATGTTCCCTAAAGGAGTAGGCAGATTTCAAGCCTGCAGGATCTTTGTTTTTTTCTCAGACCTCACAGATCCACCAGCTGGAGCTAAGCACATTTCAGTGGATTAGAGGGGCAGAGGTGTTCTTAGAATTGAAGACGAGAGCACCTCTGAGTGCCTCTCAGCCCAGGAATTTGTTTTCATTACTAGAAATGAGCTCTCTATTCCAAATCCCCCCCCCCAACTTGTAACATCTCTACACTGTTCTGAAGACTCAGTTTCTCAGTTTTGGTTTCTGTTAATGCAAGTCCTGTTTCAAACACAAAGTCACAGTAACTGTTGGACTATGAAGAATTTTTGTGGCAGGGATACTCATATCCTAAGAATGGATGCTATTAAATTCCACAATAAAATATTTTATTTCTAGCCTGTTTTCACTTCCCTTTCCCAACCATTACTATCCTTTTGCTTAGGACAGTTGCATCCTACTGCCACATTAGTGGTTTAACTATGGAAAGGCAGCATACAAATAAACAATGATGAGGACGACAAAGTACTTCAGAATAGTCTGTTTTTGTTTTTACCTTTGATGGCGTTTGTGGTGACCACTGGGCAATAACACTCTTAGAAGGATCAGGCACGTTAGGCCAGATGTGCTTCTTGATGCTGGCAAAGGATCAAGAGACAAGTCATTGCATTGCAATTGCAAGTGCCTACTGATAAAACTTACACCAATGTTAAGCTCCAACTTTCAGATTCTTAATGTTATGATTTTTGAGCTCTGTATATAGGTGAACAGGGGTCCTGTGGTCTTGGCCACACCTTGTGAATAGGGGAAAAGATTATGCAGACAGAAGATGTTTCAAGTATTCTAGGTCTGATGCTACATCTGGAAACCACTGCCAGCCTTTTCACCTTCACAGAGGGCAGCTCTGGCTGAGAAAAGGAAGCCAGGAGAGACTTGCACTGGGCCAGGTTGGAATGTTTTCCTTACTTAGCATCACTATGGCTGTAAAAGGAAGGGGCAATAAGGCCCAGAAACTACAAAAGTCTGTTTTCTTTCTTTCTAAACAAATGCATGCAATCCATGACACAACCAAGAAGGTTCTGTTCCACACCCCAGCCAGATGCACTGCTCCATGTGCCATCTCCATAGGAGGCATGGCTGGCTAGGATATGGGACGGCCTTCGCTGCTGCAGCACCCTAGCTGTGGAACATTCGCTTAACAATGTTTAGGCAGGTGGGTTAAAGAAGAGTTTGGAAGAAGGGTTTGGATTTGATATCCCGCCTTTTACTCCCTTTAAGGAGTCTCAAAGCGGCTAACATTCTCCTTTCCCTTCCTCCGCCACAACAAACACTCTGTGAGGTGAGTGGGGCTGAGAGACTTCAGAGAAGTGTGACTAGCCCAAGGTCACCCAGCAGCTGCATGTGGAGGAGCGGAGACACGAACCCGGTTCCCCAGATTACGAGACTACCGCTCTTAACCACTACACCACACTGGCTCTCTAAAGGATTCTGACTTGCTTTAATTCCAACCAGGTTGAGAATCTGCTCATCAGCTGTTTTAATGCTATGAACTGTATTGAGGGTACTTTCAAGAGCTGAAAGGTAATATGTAAATTATTACACACACATACACCAACTAAAATATGAGTAGTGTTAAAAATTCTTTCTGTAGGATTACAAAAAGCAGGGGTGGGGGATGTCAGGCTCAGGGCCTGAATGTGAACATGGGACCCACCCCAAGCTATACTCCTTTCCCTGACCCTGTGCTCTACTGCTGTTGCCTGGCTGGTACATGCCTTCGAATTGTGATAGCTGCCCTTGCTTGCCTGGATGGAGAGAGATGAGTATACACAGTTCTGCCTTTTGCATGACTGCAATGTACCCTATTATCCAAAGAACAACATCTGTTCCTCTGGCATTTTGTCTCCACCAGTGTCAAGCAGCAGCCCCTCCCTGCCTCAAGACAGCCCATGAGGAAATACAGCCCTGGGCTTGAAAGGGAAAAAAAACCCAATCAGAGCAAACTCAGAACTCAGAACTTTTGCCTAATACCTCTTTCAGTGTTAAGACAGCAATATTTTCCATGCAATGTATTGAAAGAAGGATGCTTACCTATCTCGTTTGTTAAAGCAAAATAATACACCTAAAAGAGTAAATAGCAGGATTGCTAGGCACACAGGGACAACAATTGCTTCAATTTCTCCTTCCGCTAAAAGGTAAAAGACAAAATGTTAGATGTTTTTAATATCTCCCTAAAAATGCTGTGCTTAGTACAATCATATTTTAAAAACATGAAATCCATTAGTATAAAGTAAGTCTTTCAGAACCTGACCCTAGTCTTCTTTGCTTGAGAGAAAAAAAGTTTAAATGATTTAGATGAGCTTTAAGGCATAATAAGCAAAATCTTCTATTTTGTTACACTTTTGCCCTACTTAAAAATAAATAATAAGGCAAAGCCTAAGGTGACTAACAATAAAATCCAGAATAAAAAGTAACTGATCCACACAAAATAAGCAGTAATACTATTAAAATATCAAAAGAAAGGAAGAACAGATTTAAAATGTAAGAAAGGACAACTAATTGAGAACATGAATTACAGCAATATGGCAGAACAAATCCACCCTGGCAGGCCGAATGCCCGCTTACATAAGGGCTTTGCCTGGCAGCAGAAGGCAAGGCCATCAACAAGGGGGCTAGGTCTATGAGCCTCCGCTGTAAGGAGTTCCAAAACCCAGATACAGCCACTCAAAAGACTCTCTCTTAAGTATGTGAAGATAATGCAAAAAGGTATCTCTAGGTAAAATGCAAAGGTGAGAAAACATGTCGTAATATTGACCCATCTTAATTCATGTTTTCAGTGAGTGTCCATCCAACCAACCAACCTGTGTGGTGTGATGCCACCTAGTGTCCAAAGACAGGGAATGCACTCAGTCAATGCACAGGTATGCACAGGTATTCTATTCCTTCCAGTTCTTTTAAGCAGATGCTTTGACTTCAAGTGCCATTTCTGTCACTGGGCACTAGATGGCATCACATGGTGGATGGACAGCCACCCAAGCCACCTTTCAGATGAGACGAATGGTTGCTTTTGATGATCAAGTTGGGGTTATCAAGTGTGGAATACAGTCCCAGAGTACTACTTAAAGTTAAACTATGAAACTAGACATGTGGCGCTACTAATGCATACTAGGTCCTGAGCAGTTCAACAATTAAACATATTAAACATTTTATGTAAGAACTTACCAAATTTCTTTGTAGTAAATGTAAAAGCAGGACCCCTTTTCCCTCCATTTTTTGTGTATGCTGCTACCTGCACCATGTATAAAGTGTCACTTGATAAGGACGACAGTGGGTACTCCGTTTTAGAAGGGTCCACAAACACAACTGGAAATGAAAATCACCCATTTGATATGCATTATATAAAACAGTAGACAGCTCTTGTATTAACACTATACAAGCAAAACCAGTTTTACCCAGGAGTTATAATTTTCATAATTCAAATAAAAAGAAAATGTGAAAACTGTACTTCAACTTGCATGCCTGGTAAATAAAACTCTTCTATAACACCCCTATCACCAAATAAGCAGTACTTGTTTGAAGTTCAATACTCTACTAGAAAAGAAGTGAAAGTGTAAACAGAGATCTTGTTAGAAGTTTGTGACCTTCATTTAAATAAATTAAAAAATTAAAAGAAGTGTAAAATAATGTATGTTTCACTTTAAGATTAAACTTCAAAAGTGTTTTTAAACAAAAATATTTAACACACCAATAATGAAATTTGCTACGAGAACACTGGTGCTACAAAATGCTAAGCTAGACTTAGTGTTATGTGAGCAGAAGCTAGTTTCAGCCTCATGTACTCCCCACCCCATTCCTTCTCCCGGCATGACTACAAGGGGACCGGAAGCATCCCCTCCAGTTTTTTTTTTTAACTAACCAGAATATCATTAGACCTGAACTGGTTAAACTCTTGTTAGTTAAACTATACTAACCAAGATCAGGAACCACAATTTGATCTTGGTTTGTTTTTAACAAATTATATGTTAAACCAACCAGCATTTCCGTGGTTTAGAAACAATGATAAACTCAAGTTTCTTTAAAACAAGTGAAGTGCTTTCAATCCCTTTGGAGTCAACACTGGAGAAGAGGAGAGCGGTCACCCATGGCTTGCTTCTGTTTCTGCTTATCCATGTAGTGCAAAACCATGGTTGAATGTTGATTCTGAAGCAGGCCACAAGCTCCCCCGTCTTTCTGCATGTGTGGAGAAACCCTCCTCTCTATCAAATGAAAAGGTTTGAAGAAACTCCAAGGCATAAATCTATGAAAAAGTATTTGCTGAGATACCTTACTATCTTGGCAAACGAGCATGCTCTACATTTATCTTTCGGGGCTCTGGTAGGGCACATGGGAGGAGGTAAGATATTTAGATTATGCTGCTCATTAGTCAAAATGAGCAGCTGGTGCTGTGCACAAAAGGCTGCAGAAAAGTCAGCAAACACTCAGATGCTTTAATGCCTAATGACTTTCCAGTGACCCACTATTCAAGAGGTATCCGCTGCATTCTACATCAGCTGCAACCTCCAGATCATCAAAACACTTCATATAGAGCATATTATTGCTTGTCAGGATATGAAAGTTTGAAGAGCTTTTTATACATTTCACGGAAGTTATAAAAAGCTAAAAGCTACACCAAAGAGAGCCGACTTTCAGTAATTGGAAGGAAGTGAGCTTAATTTATGACTGAAAGTTCCTATAGATCACAGTCAAAAGGAATGATTTTAGAAAAGAAAAAAATTGTTCCCAGAAATATGAGCCAGCAAAAAACATAAGCATAATGAGTGCTTTTACTACACTTGTGCCACATCACTATACATTATGATGCCGCTGCAGACATAAATGCTAACTTAAAATGTCTGGAGTTTGGGTAGAGAAAAAGGCAAAAATAAAGCTTAAAATATCTTAGAAAAAGTAATCTCAGTCGAATCATATATTTAAACATGATAAGCAAAACTCAATTACCCGTTTCATTTCCGGTAGCTGTTCTGTAAATTATATTGTAGTATTTGATAAATCCATTCTGTTCTTCTACTGAAAGAGGTTCCCATTCAATAAGGGCGTCAGTTTTTCCAACTTTTGCTGTGCGAACAGTGGGACCTATAGCAGGTGCTATTAGTGGAAAATATTGAAAAATTAATTCTGAAGAGCAAATTCTAGATAACTGCTTATTTTAAGTTTGTTATATTAAAATGCCATTTTATCTGGTATACTGGTAAATGACATACTATGTCTGATTGTATTGTAAGAAAAGAAGAACATTTAATTTTCAAAATCTGTATTTTGTTGAGATTTTGAAGAAATTATTATAATAACGAAGACAACAAGGTTTGCATAATAAGAGCCCGTATATTAATAACTATGTACAGGGATTAAAAAGTAAAAAAACTCCACATTTAAAAAGTATAGGCCATTTATCACAGATTTTCATAAATATTTCCAGAGCAAAGGTGAGAGGAGCACATGAGTAAACACTAGATCACTAGTTATGTCAGAAGAAAGCTAAAGACTCTGGAGGTTTCTTTCTTTACTTATCACATTAAAAATGGAAACCATATGACCACATGAATCTGGTTTGGCCAACCCTTAAGCTAGCTGCACAATGTGAGTTAATTTCTCAGAAAACACCATCTGCCCAGTGCAGTCATGCCAGCTATTGATGGAGAAGTTCGAAGACGTTTTTGGCTACTGTCATGCAAGAGAAATTCTGGTGCTTTAAACGTACCATCTTCTTCAAGGTATGCTTGTATTGATCTTTCTTCTCCTTGACCATTTGAATATAATGGATACACACTTATTTTATAGCTTTTCCGTGGCTTTATGCCTCCTAAGGAAATAATTTTAAAAATCAGATTTGCATATTCTCAAATATATAGATCCACTGACATTTCCATTTTGAACACTAGTTCATCAATTTCCTTTAATCAAATCCCTTCATTTACACTCCAGCAGCCTTTTCAGCTGAAGTGTGGGGTACAAATACTCTAAATACCTGGAAAGTCAGCTGAACAGCTTAGAAGCTATTCTAAAATACATCTGAATGAAGAACAATCTTGGATGCTATATAGGACATGCTGGCAAGTGATTGTGCAAACGTTTCAAACTTATTCTCTATCTGAAATGTCTAAAATGGAACTTTTTGCAGTTGCAATGACCAAGCTATCCATGGGTGGGGACATAACAGCACTCTCCATGAAAATCTGTGAAGCTACCTAGTAAATGCAGTGTCAGAGAGTTTCTTAACTATACTGGAAAACTGTAATCTTGAAGAAACTAAACGTACTCCTGGCATAGCTGTGACACCCAAGGTCTGTTTTCCCATCTGTTGTTAGTGTAGCTACTGAGCTCTGTTGTCTCTCTTGCAGGCTTCAATACGTTCCCTTGACACAAAAGGGATGAGAGGCAGGATCACCTCTGGACTATGATGAAAGGGAGACTGATTTTATTCAGAGCTCAGTCACTGGCAAAGAAGGGCACACACACTGATAAGACTTCACAAAAGGACAAAACTGGCATGCTGTAACATTGAATTCATCTCTCGCGCCCTAAAGGAATTCCTCCCCATGTGTGACAGGAGCTTAGAGATTCACTAAAAATATCAGATATTACAGACATATTTATATTTCTTTTATATTTAAAAAGATGTCAAATTACAAGTGCCTTTTTATATAAAAAAACCAAAATCACATTTCTTTAAGGTATAAAAAAGTTTTGTGTGCTCTATAAATATCCAAGAGTTTATAAATATTGAGAGCTACCTCTTAAAAATGTGCGATTTTTCGTTCCAGACTCCTGTTGCCATTCACTAGCACATGTCAAATTGTCACACTCTTCATACCATTCAATTATGTATCTATTAACATCAGTTTTAGGAACTGTCCACTCTACCCAGAGCTTGCCATCTTTAGGAAATGCTGTAAGATTTTTCACAGGAGCTGAAATGACCATAAACATACTGTTAAATTAGTATTTTTATTTCTAAAAGAATAACATTTCAAACATTAAAAAACTAAAAGGGGTTGTTGGAGAGCTGTAATTATATTTCATTACAACAAAATGTTAATAAAGCCTGAGCAGATGCCCAAGGTCACAGATCAAACAGCATCAAAGGTAAGTTGCAATTCAATCAAGTTTTGACACCCAAAGAGAATTCAAATGTTTACATTTTGAAGCACGTTTAATAAAGTTTTCATTGCTCCTTGATAGCTACTGTGCTGCAATGGCTGAAAGCAAAAAGCAAAAAATAAAAATGACCTGTTAGTGGCCAGGTCCACCACACAGAGAAATTGCCATATAAATATAGCAGTATATAGTAAGGGAATAAAAGATGTTTTTAATATGTACTTATTCCTGTATCCGTTGTTAGGTGGTGCCACATATTTCAGATAAAGTCTCACAGATACCAGATACGTAATCCCCACTTGTTCCTCTTACCTATAGACTTCTGTAGAATGGGGCTGTAAGTATTACAACCCATTTTAATGTATTTGTTTGTTATAGTATTTTACTTATCATAGATTCATAAATTTTAAAGACACGACAGGGGTCATCTAGTCCAGCCCCCTGCAATGCAGGAATCTCAGCTAAAGCATCCAGGACAGATGCTTGTAGGATTACTGGTTTTATTTTGTTGCGGGTTATGACTTTATAATAAATAATCTGTATTGGTATTGTCCATTTGCTTTGCTAATTAGTCCAAGTTAGAATGAAGATTCCAAGTCTCACAAGCTTGCTTCCATTTACTACTGCCTACACTGCCTTAAATAAGTCAGAAACGTTTAGAAGCTATCCTGTAAAGCCCCTGGATCTTAAGTTAAAAGAAAAGAGATCTGATGAGGAAGTAGCAGCATTATCTGAAGCCACCTTATGGTTGAAGCTAAGCAGTTCTGGGTATGGCAAATACCTAGAAGGCCTGGAACCATGTACACCATTTTGGGTTCCAAGACAGAAGAAAGGTGCATTATACATGTAATAAAATAAAATGGACAGATGGAATGCTAATTTGAAAACAAACAGAAACTGAAAGACTGATATCCTTCAATAAATTAACATTTGAAACATTTCCTCCTCTTGTGGGGGTCCAGTTTACACATCATATTAAACCATAGTTAGAAACGCATTATGATTTAATGGGAATGTGCAACATGTGGCTAAAAAGTTCTTGCTGTACTTCTCTGGTTTTGTTGTGTCTTCCAAACACAGGCTTGAGGTTTGTTTCTCCCCTAACAAACCACAAGCAGCAAGCACAAACCTTGGCTGCTGCTCCTAGTTTGTGTAGCAATACAAACCAAGGACCTGGGTTCAGATGACATGACAAGTCAAACTTTTTTTGTTTGCCGTGCAGCAGGAGCAAGGAAGGAGTGCAGCACAAACTTTTCAGTAGCATTCACTTAAGTGTTGTGGTTGACCGTTTAGTTTAATTTTACATGTGACCCTTCTAATGGGATGTCTGAAGTAGGCAAAAAAGTGGGATATATACTCAATGCCATGTGGGAAAACTTACCTCTTGAGTTAGTTGCTGGGATCAGCAAAACTGATGCAGGAGATTCACCCACACTGTTCGATGCTTTAATTCTCACTTCATATGTCCCATTTTCTACATTTAGAGTCATCTGTGTGGTGTTCAGACTGTAGAATTGCTGTTGAAAATGAAGTGGTGGCTTTCCCAAGATAGATACATCGTATTTCAAAATTATTCCATTAGCTTCAGAAGGATTTAACTCCTGTCCAAAATAGAAAAAGATCTGTTTTATTTGTCAGTTTATATATGAACATCTGAGATTAGCTAATGAGAGTAAGACCTTTAGGAGTCACTTTAAGCCAGAACCATCTATTCTGATGAGCTGCAGCTCACCAGTGTCTAAAGCAGAGCCTTTCTCGGACTTGCTAACCAAGATCCTAACCAATATTGTACAAGGATCCTTTTTTATGCAAAGTGTGTCTACTACAGAGCTATGCATGATACCTTTTCCAAAGTCCTACTCAGCCATGATATTTACCATCTGGCCTTGGGCACAATGCTCCAGCTAACATCATTTCATGCTTCTCATCCATTAATAATAATAATAATAATTTATTATTTATATCCCGCCCATCTGGCTGGGCCTTCCCAGCCACTCTGGGCGGCTTCCATAAAAACCAAAAATACAGTATGACAGGAACACACTATCTTGTAACTTGCTGAGATCAGGCTTACGTGTTAAAGTTTTGTTCAAAGAGAATAAATCACTTCATTCAAAATTATTTTGCCTCATAAGCTAAACATGGACAATTCTCAAGCAGTATTTCACAGAGCTGTTATCCAGAAACTACATCCATGTGTGCCATGTTTACAGAGAAGGGCACATATATACCTGTACAACTTTCAGTTTGCAGAAGCAAGGACTAGGAAAGAATAAGATCTTCATCCCTATTTATTTTTAAAATGGACAAGTAGCAAATGGGACATACGTGAGCCTTTTACTTCATAAGCTACACGTGTGCATATCTTACACTTCAATATATCCTGAGTGCAATATGTTGTGAAAGAAGCTACCACTTAGAAGAAAGTGTTTACAGTAGTATGTGTTATAGTATCATGAGTTTACATATAACAGGAATTATGTTTGAGTGCAGATGACAGATATTAGTGAGAACATCAGGAAATCAGACATTCAGAGTGTAGTAAATTTGGTACTATTTACCTTCCATATCAGCACCAGAGTCCAGTTTTCTGGTGAGTGAACAGGACTAATCTTCCTCCACAGATCTGGTCCTTTAGTTGGTTCTGATAAAGACAAACATCTCTCTTAAGAATCATGTTTATTTAGCCCACTGTTCATTTTTCTTTAATATATATGTAGGGTACTGGAAAAGATTCAAGCCTATATATATATATATATATATATATATATTTTCACAAGTGCTTTGTTGCAGTAGATGGAGCATGAAGAATAGCAGTCGTCTAGTCATCCAATGGTCGGCTGTGACATACAGCCAGGCATGTGTCTACTGATATCACCTCCATGATATGGGACAAGCAACCAGGAAAAGTGGCTGGGAGACAGCTTTTCTGAAGTAAGGATCACAGTCGTGTGATCTGAAGGAAAGACAGACCCAGGCGGGCTAAAAGGCCCAAACTTTTTACTCACCACCAGTTAGGAATATAGTGAGGGAGTGGGGAAGATAAGAAAGCAGATACAGAAAGTCATTATAATTTTTTTTTATTTCTAGAATAAGTTTTTTAGGAATACATACAGCATGTTCATGGATTTTGATTTTTCTTGTACTAACTACCAATCCAAATGAGAATAAGAGTTGGTGTTTCAAGTAACAATGAACATGTCAATAGCTTTGGAAACATGTTCCAAATCAAACTCTCAATATCAACTTAGACTAATCATTTTATAAACCATTTTTTAAAGTTCTTAATCTCTTTAAGGCTTAAACCACATTTATAGGGGTTCAAATCAAGTATGTTGTAGAATTAATGCTAAAATACAGACAGGTACCAAATAATTTGGTCTTCTCCAAAAATAAAATCTTTTTTGTATGTTGGTAATCTGTGAAATAGATTAAATTAGAATCCAATTGTTATTTTATTTGATTGTGTCAAAGATCTGATTCTGTCAGAAGATAAGAGAGCTGGTGATTCACAGTAAGCCCTCAACTCATGTGAGGGTTACCTATTGGGAATCGTGCCTAAAGCTGAAATTGTATATAGTCAATACACACTGGTTGCAATGGTGAGTGGAATTGCCAAGGTCTTTTTTCCTGGTTCCGCTTTTTAATTATTATATTATTATTTTGTCAAGCATGTAAAGCTGAATGTACACAAGGTAAATGCTTGTAAGTTATAGGCCTACTGTACTTATTAGCAGCTGGCCATACGGTAATCAGCTATAACTGGGGGGGAAACCAACCCTCTGAGATACAGGGATGATTTATAGTTCAAATGGTAAAACTGACAAATTTGGTCAAGGTAAGAGAAGGAAGAAAACTTATTAATTTGTTGAGAAATTGAGCTTTATCATCATCTATTGTGAAATAAAGTACAAGATAATGCTGAACCATTACTTGGAGGTTAATAAGAGATGAATGAACACCAGAGTAAATTCGCAAATATTAATAATTACTGTTTGCTATTCATGATTTAAATGACAAATTGCATTATTATATTGTATCATAGTTATTACACATATGTATACATATTTATTGTGTAGAAACCTTTTAATCAGAAACACGTTTTGACAATTCGGAGCAAACAGGAGAAGTTTGGAATCTTACTTACTATCTTCAGCTGTGAACCCAACTACTTCTTTACTCCAGTCACTCCAGTGCTCTCCCCAACTAGTTACACAACGCAGCTGAAACACATATTTTGTGTTTGGTCTGAGGTCTTGAATGAAGAAGGAATCTCTGTGTGTTGCTGTGTCTTCAAGAGGAACCTGCCAAAATGAAACTGGGCTTTAAGAAGTGCTACTAGTGAATGAACAACATTCACTATACTGAATTTTCAAGCTCTCTCTCAAAATCAGCATAGCAAATTTAGATGTTTTGTTTGAATGGCCCTCGTTAGCATAAAACATGAAATTGTGATAAAGAACTTAAATTCAAATTACACTATTGTTTAGTCACTATTCTCTCCACCCTCCATTTAGTGTTTTTTGCCTGCTTCAAAAACTGAGAAAGCTTATGGAGCTAAACATCTTATCAAGAGAGAGAAAGTAACTATATTTTATAATAATTCTTATGTTGCATTTTTTTTTTTTTTTGCAATCCTGAAGTATGTTGATAACAAGCATCAGAATATATATTTTTCAGGTCAGGTATTGTATCCAGTTAAACCCTTGCCACCCACGAAAGCTAAGCTACCAACTGTCCTATTTCCATAGGTTGACAGGAGGTTAACTGAGTTGGGTTCTCTTCCGATCACATGCCGTAGGCAAGAGGAAATTAAAATTGTAACAGAAATTATATGGGTATTTTTTTTGGGGGGGGGGTCCTGAAAAGGTTAATTTCAGAAAGCTCTATTGTACATTACAATGCAGCAAAGGGTTCTCTCTCCTTCTCTATTTTTTTTTTTTAAAAAACAATAAATTAAAGGCATTGTAAAAGTGTAGCAGTGTTCCCAGGGGTCTTCCCTATACAAGAACATGGCTAGAACGGTGATCTGGATTTGCTGTTGTTAAAGAAAGCTCTTATACTGCCACCTAGTGATAAGTAATGCAGTCTTTGCAGAGATTTCACTCTGCCCCCAATCCTTCAAACCTATGAAATTTGGCTGGGCGTTACTTTGGCCCAGTACTAGTTTCAAGTAGCTGCCTAGTTTTCCAAGAAGTTCACACGTGCCATTAATCCTGTCTGAAACCAGGATTCTGAAATTTGGCCTCCACTGTTTTAAAAAATATCCCAAGCTTATAGTCTTAAAATGTGAAAGCACACAAATTAATGTGTACTGCAATTCACGTGGCGCAGCAGGTAGAGACAGGGTTCTTAAGCAGATGGAACCTTCTCCCTTCATCATAAAAGACCCAAGTAGATTAAGTATCCCTTAGAGCTAGATCCTTACTGCTTCACATTGTATTTGCTGTGGCACCTATTCCTTTTTCTACCACACCATTCCAATGAGAAGGAATTTGCAGCAAGGGCTCTTGCTGTTTTTTTTAAAGTTTCCCTTTCAGCGGTTTTAGGAATTTAGCTATATCATTGCTTTGAGACACTGGTCCAACACTTTCACAGCCTCTCCGGATTCAGATAGAATGGAGAGGTAGAGCTGTTTATTGCGGCATAGCGATGGTACTGTGCCAAATCCTCAAAGGCCAGTCCCCAACAGTTTCATACAGAATGCTGACTGGCATAAGACAGAATGGACCCTTGCCTGACTGCACAAATCAAAAGCCACAGGGCCGAGGAACAGCCTCCTAGAACTACTTTCTGGCTGTGACCCTGCAGGTAGGAATGGAACCCCTGTACAGTAATACAGTACCTTCAACTCCCACCTCATTGAGTTGCACCAGAAGGACACCATAGCCAATAGTGTCAAAAGCCTCTGAGAGGTCAAGGGCAGCCAAGAGGATTGCATATCTTAATAAAGGGTGTTTTAAGCTGTTTCAGTGTTAAAACTGGACCTGAAACCAGACTGGAATAGATCTATGTAGTCTGTTTCCTCCAGGCATATGTGCAGGGAATATTAAGACACTGGATGGTAGTTTTCTAAAACCTTGGAGGACCTCAGGGGGGATAACCTTCAGAGTGATGGGCATAACTCTCCTGTAACGAGGCATCAACCACACTCTTGACCCACTCAGTAAATCCTGTCCTGATTTTATCAGCCATGGTGGGTAGGGATCAGGAGAGCACATTGTCAGCCTCACTGCCACAAGTGTCCTGCCCACATATTGAGACTGCAACCTTTGAAACTGATCCCACAAGGTGTGATTTGATTATGTTCTAGACTTATGTTCAAGTCTAATGGACTTGAACCAACTGAAGCATCAGGTTCAGCAGAAATCCAAGTGATTTTGCCTTGGAAGCGATTTGCAAATCTCACAGTACTACTACTGTACTAGAAAAAGTCAGAATAACTCCCTCTGAAAGATGCAACACCTTACAATTACCCATCCCAATAGGGATAAGCTTTATAATGATAGCAAATGTCTAACACAATTATCTGAAGAAGTGTGGTATCTGAAAAAGTGTACATGCACATGAAAGCTCATACCAATAACTAACTTAGTTGGTCTCTAAGGTGCTACTGGAAGGATTTTTTTAATTTAGTTTCGACAATTATCAAGTCAAACTTATTTTCCTATCCTGGCAGCAGCCTGTCAATCCCTTAGAAACTACTGTGAAGTAGAATCAACAAGTTTCCTCAACAGTTTATTTTCCTTCTGACCTATTCTTAAATTTCTATTTCACTTTTCCCAACAAGGAAAACAAGGGTTTTTTATAATACTTTTCACATAATTTATAAATGTTTCCACTGAGCACTTAACTGAAATCTATATTTTCTCTCATTTAAACAAATACCATTCTAGTAGATAAAATGCAACTGTCACAGCTCTTTGGATGCAAACACACCAACTGTATAAAAGAAAATGCTACAAAAAATAATTGACAAATAATGGGTGTGGGGTTACCTGGATCCAGTTTATACTGTCAATGATCTTGTATCGAATTTGAAATCTCAGCTCCAGTGGTGCTTCATGAAATAGGTTTTCCCATGATAGCTTCAGGACTCTGGGAAATTCTCCTGAGTTGAGGGACAGACTGGATGGCGGCAGCGGTTTTACTAGGGGAAAAAAGGTGCACTCAATTAGCCACAGGCCATTTCATTGTTTTTAATATATAGGTTCCAATTAATTTGAAGTCTAATATTCAGGTACACAGCACAACTTTTGCTCCTTTATAACAGGAGCACAAACTTTCAGAGAAGTGGCGGGCTTCAAACTAAACCTCTCCAAAACAAAATTGCTGCTTAAAAATGTAACAATGTAAGAAAAGGAAGACCTGGAAAAAACATCTGGCTTAAAGATCTGCAATAAAGCAAAATACTTAAGTATCTGGATCTCTCCAAAAAATATCAATTTATTTCAGGATAACTATATGAAAACCTGGAAAGAGATTAAAAGGAACCCCAAGAATTGGAGTCGGCTAAACCTTTCATTTTTAGGAAAGATCTCTATCATCAAAATGACCGTGCTTCCCAAATTATTCTTTCTATTCAAACAATTCTGATTCTGGGTGGAACGGGCTGCCTCAAAACCTGGCAAAAAGAAATCTCAAAATTTTTATGGCAGGGAAAAAGATCTAGAATTAAACATCAAATTCTAAGGAAAGAGGAGGCTTTGCCCTGTCTGACCTAAAATTAAATTATGAGGCAGTGTTAGAAAATCCCTGTACATGGTTTGGGAGAAATATAAAGATCTTTTAGAGCCTAAGACTGGTAGATTTCACCAGTTGAGGCAACCGCGGTAAAAAGGAAAAATACAGAAGGGAACTCGCCAACTTACAAAACTTTACTAAAGGAAGAAACAAATGAATTAAAGCTAAAAAGTTTTGAAGAAGAGAGCAAATAGCAGATTGGTTTCAATACTATCAACTATTTGAGACATTTAAGATGGATTAAAAAAAGGGGTTTTCGACAGAGGCACCCAGACTGGAAACAGATTTGATCAATTCCAAAACAAAAATTCTTTCCAAGACATACCGACTCCTCCTTGACTGGGAAGTCAAAGAGGAGGAGGAGGTTAAAGCCACCAAGATTAAATGGGCCCAGGATTTTAGGTATAATATTGGTATGAAACAATGGGAAAGTTTATGGAAAGTTAACTGGAAATTCATGGCGTGCTATACGTTGAGGGAAAACTTTCAAAAGATGCAATACTGTTGGTATTTGACATCATGGAACCTCTGCAAAATGTATAAAAATGTATGTAGTAAATATAAAGCAATAAAATAAAACACCTGATAAAAAAGTGAACAGCAAAATAAAACAAAAATTGGAGGGTAACACTCAGAAGTAGCAATGAAAGCACCAACCTAATAATAAAATCTCAGAAAAATGAAAATGTTTCAGTTGGTGCCTAAAACTTGAAAGTGACTGTATCCTGAATGTGAGTTTTCTATAGCCACAAAAAAGGTCCTATTCCACATTTGCCACCTGCCTAACCTCTGAAAGTAGGGGCAACAAGATAAGGAGCTCTGAATATCGTAACTACAGGAGAGGTTCATGCAGGAGAGGGGGCCAGGTCCCCAAACAGCCTTCAACAGAGATTCCTGTAATTGTTGATCAGTTGTAGCAAGTCCCTTTGAAGGCAGGCTCCTTGCACAAAACAGCTAACTGGTGCTGAAAGTGAATTCAAAGGTGCTTGTTGTAAACACTGATTAGTTATTTAGCATTCTCTTCTGAAATTTGACATGTGCTAATCACCGGATGCCAGTACAAAATCAGGCGAGATCTCTTTAAAATGTTAAAAAAGCACTTCGGATCATGCCCTGAAATGCACAGGAAGCCAGTTGAGTTAGTTTAACACGGGAAATATATAATCCATATGGTCAATTTTATTAATAACTCTATTTAAAAAAACTACATTTGAGTACCTTTTTTTGGGTTCAGTCCACCCAAACTCTGTGTAAGAACTTTGTTGAATAAAATCAAACAGTAGATAGGCTTGATCTGAGTGCAAGTGACACTTGCTTTGTGCTAAAACCAGTAAATTAAACCAATTGTTTGGTTTATTCGGATCCATTCTATGAGTCAACCATTATCAGAGAACTAGAGGAGAAGCAACTAAAATTATTAAGAGGAGCCACCTCCAGAAAGGCTGGTGTATCTATTTTGGCTACAGAAATCCAACTGTTAGAAGCTGCATCTTTTGATGCCTGGAGTTAGCAATCCCATTATGGAAGGGGAGCAGGCTGCTTGATGAACCCAGAATCTTTGGTTGGTCAGTCCCTGCTTAAAGTCTCTCAGGTCTCATCAGTTTTCTTTGCCAGCTATTGTCCTCTTAAAAATTTTAGATATTTTTCCTAAGCCATTGACTTCCAGCTTCAGACACATTGGTTTACCATAATTTTCTAGACTCTCCCCAGTGTGACTTAACTAGAAGTATGACACTGAGGTGGTGGTCTTGTTCTTCCACCCTATTCCTTCTTTCACCATATAAAAGAAACATTATCTTCCTTAGAAGATATGACGATATGAAATCATTCATAGGAGTAGCCCTACTGATATATTTACCATGTTTTATAGGATCAAACACAATGCGGTCAGATTCAACTACCCCAAGAGCATTCTTTGCTTCTACCCACACTTCCAAGTCGACAAAAAATACAACCACAGTACTGGTACAAGAATTATTGGCACCCAGGCAGTCAGGAAACTCTTCGTTTGGCCTAGAAGTTGGAGAAAAAGAAGCAGGATTTAATACACTAAAATTTATATTGGTCCCAATACTTCAAAAACCACAACTATATGTACAGATATAGTTGACAGATTTAAACAGAGGTGAGTCTAGCAGAATTCAATGAAACTTATTCTGTAATAAACGAGCTTTGGACTGTAGCATTTGCTCCACAATATCACAAAGAAAATTATTTATTTAAAGATGGGGCTTTGATAAAAGGACACCAAATCAGTTTTTTTTTTCAAAAGCAATTTGCTTTAATCCAAAAGCAATTTGCTTTAATCGAAATGTTTAAATATTTTGAACAAGTGACTTCACTTTAAAAAATTGTATGCTTAACAACAAATATTAAGAATTCAAAGTTTTGTATTCAACAAATTAACTACAGGTCTTTAAAATTGAAAAAATATATCTACCACCGAGATTTCAAAGTATAATTGGTGTCCAGAAATGTGTATCTTCCAGGCTCCCAAGTACAAGTTTGAGAATATGCCTTTCTTCCTGTCTGATGCACAATGCAACTCAGATTCTCAGGCTTGTCTGGAGAAACTGCATTTAAACACACGCAAATAAACAGAAGTTAATCTAGGAGTACACTTGCAAAAACAACATGAATTCATTTTGGTCCTAATCAATTTTTTCAAAAAAACAAACTCATTTTTAATTGTTTTTTTCAATACTGTAAAGCAGAGCATTCATGTCAAAAGGTCATCAAAGGTAAAGGTAAAAAGGAAGTACATCAAAACACCACAGTTGACATAAAATATTACAAGAAGGGAAGTATTTATTTCCTGCCTTTTTCCCTCAGAGGGACTCCAGACAGCTTACAAATAAAATAGGAAAATAAAAACACTTGAAGCAATAGTATCATTTTTACATACGAGGCAGCATATACAGCTGTAAATAGAATTTGTGTATCAAAATCTAATATTGTTCACCTGTTCATTCCCCAAGTTGCATCCAATATTGTGCAAGCAGGCTACTCACAGAAGGATTTCTGCTACTCTACAATAGCTTAGGGTCAGATGACACTCCAAACAGAATGGGCATGGTGCCAACTTAGGTGGTGTATCCTACTAACTACTGACCTATATGGTTTTAGGGCAGACAACCCTAAAGGGGTAACAGGAGCCATAACATTGTGTACAAAAAAGCCCAATGACTGCTCCCAGTCAATGAAGATGCCATGACCAATGGTATCAAAAGATGCAGATTCGAGAAGCAGGAACAAGGTTGCACACGGCTTGCCCTGCTCTTTGTAAAGCTTATCCATCAGGGTGACCGAGGCCAATTCATTCCCATGACCAGGCCTGAACCCAGACTAGAATAAAAAAATTGCCTTTTCCAAGAATAGTAGGTGGTCATCCTGCACTGAAACTCTTTCTACCACCTACCCAAAAAGAGGGTATTTTTTACTGGTAGAGGAATTAGTATAACTAAGGGGCCCAGGACTGGTTTATTTAAGGGAGGACACACCACTCCCTCTTCCAAGGCAGCACGCACCACCCCTGCAATCAATGAAGTGCTAATCACACTCTGTACCCAACGACCCTCTCTGCTAGATTGAATAAGCCAGAAGGAACAGGGGTCAAGGGGCTACGCTGAAACTGATGCTACACAATACAGGCATACCTGCTGAACTGCCTTTCTTATGGAAGCATAATGCCTATCCCCACGTAACATAGTTAAACTTTATTTAGAAAACTTATATCCCGTTTTACATCTTTGACAGGTTCTCCAGGTGGGTCACCACTATTCTCAAAATAAAATCATACTCAGAATCTCATGATACAGTACAAGGGCAGAAATTGTGTAGTTACTATGTGGAACAAACATCATTCAGGCAGCAATTTCTGCCCTTACTCCTGCCTGGTGACATATTTGCCAAGTGACGATGTAACTTTTTTCTTCTTTACTTGGTACCTTTCAACTATGTGAAATAAAAGTTTCTCATTTCTCCATGTTGTCTTCAATATATTCGACAAAATCCAACATCCTCTAAGAGTGTTATAAGGAGCAGGAGAATGACTATACAGTGGACCCTCCGGATATGAATTAAATTCGTTCCAGGGGTCCATCCGCAACCCGAAAAGTCCGTGCATGCGGCGAAACCTGGAAGTATACACTTCTGGGTTTGCCACGTTCGTAACTTGAAAGTTACATATCCAGAGTGGTATATAATTAGAGTGTCCACTGTATGGCAATAGATTGTTCCTTTTATGAGTATCCCCACAAGGAAGAATTTAAGGAGAAATACTTACAGCCCAAGGCAACTTGAATTCCATATATGTTCTGCTCAATGCTTCCTGCCACTAAGATGTTACAAGTCAGAGGAGAAGCCAATATAGACGTGTCATTGAATGTTACTCTTGAAACAGTTTCATTTATTATGCTATAGTGTTCTTTAGGAACAACCTTAGTTTGAATTCTCCAAATAACTTTATCAGCACGAAGGTTGCCATAATCTAGACAATAGTCACTAAGAATGCAGTATGCTGTAAAGCTGGACTCAAGGGATACTACAGCAGACTCCGGAGTTATATAGCCACATGATTGCGCACATCCATCTGAAACTGAGAGAGATCATTTGTTTGGTATTGTTCACTAACATGGCTACTATTGCTATAAGCATACAATATGACAACGGAAGACAATAGTTACCTAGAAAATACATTTCCCCCTTTACTTTTCTAGTGTACATTAATTGACAACATTTGCTTGGATCCAAGATAAATGACTGGATGGAAGGTTTCTTGAATTCACCTCTGGGCCTGCCCATCCATGGGCACCCTCCCTCCCACCCACAAGCAGCAGCAGCAGCTTTTGGGTTCCAGTGAGATCTTGTGAGAGCTCTGCACCTTGAAAAGCTACTCCAAAAGGTCCCCCCCCCCCGAACAATTTGGGATGGGGTACATAGCAAACCCATCCCACATTGTTCATGAGGAACCCCAACTCTCTCCAGAGGCTTTTCAGGGTAATGCAGAGGATGGGGGAGGGAAAGGAAGCTTTACTTCTGTTCTCATATCTAAGGATCCAAGACATTAGGTCTAGCAACTGTAATCATTTTCCTAATGACTATTTGCATTTCTTGTCTGTGCTAGTTAAGTGAACTCCCCCACACCTCATGATTTCAAAGATAGTTTCATTATCAAACATCAGAATTAGGAGTGAATAAAAAAGATAGAAATGTGCAGAGGTAGCAGTACATATGTGTTACATTTCCTTAGGCCTGTTTAATATTATGTAAAGAGAAACATTGTCTTGAAATTTCACCTATATTTCATTTCCAAAAGCATATTATTCAATTTTGTCTGTGCAATTTAAATATTAATCTTGCAGGAAATATTTCAACCATCTTTTCACTTTCCACCGCAACATACCACATGTAGTAACTTAATTGGTTTTTGTGTAATCTTTCTCTACTGTACAGGATTTCTTTTTAAAAAGAGGAACTTAGCAAGCTAGAAAACCTGATAATAAGTTAAATATCCTTCCTTTCATATCACCACATCAACTATTGGCTTGTTTCACAACTTTTTATATTTTGACTTTACAAGCCAATGGTATCTATCTAGAATACCGGCCCCGCTTACATTAGGCTCCTGAAATGAAGAAAGTCTGGGTTAACCAGGAGTGGACTTTTCAGTAAACTTGATTCAGTTCTGCTACCGAAAACAAATACAAAGACTCAGAATGTAATCTAACTGTATGCCTTTTACACCTGGCTCTGGCTCACAGATCTTGTGGTTTTAATAAAAAACACACACAAATAGATCTGACAAGCCTGTAGTCTCTATGCCGTCCATATAATAGATTCAAACTAAAAATCAAGAATCATTTTCTATAATGTATACAAATCAACAAACTGACAGAGCTTAATAATACAGTGGAACAATTTATTATTATTAATCCTGCAGACTTACCTCCAAAGGAGTAAATGATCAGGAGAGTACACACAGCTTGCCGTAACCAACTCCATTTTGAAAACATCTTGAACCAAGTCTCTGTAAAAACAATTTTTTTATACATAATATTTTTACTCTGCTCAATCAGCCACTATTTTCTTTTTATGAAGACACCTCTCAGGAGACAGGTTCTGTAGTTTCCTCTGTTCTGACAGGTTTATTAACCATGAACAAAAAGGTTTTGTGGAAAGCAAGAAAAGAATAGCACTCAGGGGAACAGCCAAGAGTGAGAACAGGAATACAGGCAACTCCCCACTTGTCTAGTTGCCACTTTGGGGCAAGATGGCTCTAAAGTCTTCCCCCCCCCCCCCCCAATGACTGATTGAATATCAATTAAACATCTGGCTAGTTCGGATGACCATCTTGAGCTAGCTTAAGAACTCTGAAAACTTAAAGAAGAAAAGCACTCAATCCAGGGACAGTCCACATATATTCCTATTCCTACCTCTTTTTCTTAATGGTACCTGCTCCTGCTCAGGCTGCACAGAAAAAGCATTTTGCTTTCTGAAATTCATTTCAATTGTAAATATAAATAAACCTGACGGAATTCTACAGGATGTGGTATTAGTGTGTGAAAACAGTTCAGATCCAATGATCCCCAGGCATGAACCTTCAGATGGTGGAGATGTCAGGTGCCATCCTGGCACCCAGGCATCTTCACTTGGTCACAAGTGGTCAATGACCAGGTACAAAATGCGCCTGAGTGTGGCTACTGAGCTCACTTCTCAACCATTATCACAATGTAAAAGTGAGGGAGAAGTATAAACTAACACACACTCCATTTTATATATAATTTATGTCTAGCTTGCTTGTTAATTATTATCACAATATTGATTTTATTAACATATAAAATTGACAGTTGTGGTTTACTCAGTGATCATGGTTAAATATACTGATAAAGTCCATTTTTTGTCTTGTGGCTAGAACTTTCCTTGGCCAATGATGCACATTTTCTAAAAGGTATATATATCTGATTTAGTGTGTTTGGATTAGTATAATAACAATTTATTACCTGATCCTTCATCCTAAGGTCTCCGGGAAAGTTAAAATCATTAAGACACAATATTAAAATCAGTGTAAAACAAAAATTAGGTGCATTATAAAAACATGCAACTCAGGTATCAACAGACAGGGTAGAGATGCATCTTTGGTTCTACAATGGAGGTTCTAGATGCACCTCTGTAGGGAGTTCAACAATTTAAGGGATACAGAGGCTGCCACTCCAAGCTTTGGAAAGTGGTTGAACCACCAAGAGGGCCCCCCTTCCACTGATCTTTGTGCCAAAGAATGTCTGAGAGGAGGAGATGGGTTTTCAGATTATGTGTACTTTGGGGTTAATCTACCCTTGTTAATGTTCCCATTTAGAAGCAGAAGTTTGCATGGTCTGCATGGTCTGGTTTGTGTGTCACACTGAAACTGTGATTTAATGTTAATATGTCCTGCTTCACTTCTCTCTCTCCCCTGCTGCCCTGCTTCTGCTCATGGTTTGTCTGAAGAGTAACAAACCAAAAGCCTGGGTTCACAAGTAACAAGCCAAATTCTGATTTGTTTTCTCCCCAGAGGAGCTGGAGCAAGGGAGGAACAAGACACAGACCTTTGAGGAGTACACACTGGCATGGTGCTTGTTCATATTAAATAAGTTTATTTTAACTACAGGTTAATGTGAAATACAACCCAGGCGTATGTTACAATTTCAGATTAAAATTGTGTGTGCATATAGAATTCCCACCCACACACCCCATATGCAGATCTTACAAGTTAGAAATTATCTCCTAACACCTGGATCTTTGAAATATGACTCTTAAGAATTGATGCTACTGTAGATTTGAAATGCATTTCTGCTTTACAAGGCCTGCATAAGTTTTCTAGGCAGAACAAAGTGCTTTAAAAATGAAAGCCAACATAGTTCTTTCCAGTGCATCTAACATCATAGAACAGAATTTTAATACTGCCCACCACCAACAGTGCAATCCTATGCATATGCACTCTCAGCCCTTCTTACTTCAATGGGACTAGACATGCCTAACTGCAATGATCAGGCTGCACATTACATTAATACAGTATTTAGAACCAAAATCTATATTATAATAAATTTTGGTTGCAAAGTACCAATACAATTTTAGCTAAAATAGTAGACTGTTAATGCCCAACAGAAGATCATCAGAATCCAAAGTAAGTTCTTGTGGGGGGGGGGGGGGAATGGAAAGCCTACTTTGATCTTGTCCTTTTTGACTTTGATAGCAAACCAAGAAGCACCTTAAGAAAATTTTACTGGCTACTGCTTATGTTTCCCATCTTGTCAAAGGCAAGAACCACATGCCGAGAAAATTCTCACCACTCTCCTGTATTAATTCTCAGCACTCTACTCAAATTTATCATACAAATAAAAATAGCATCATTTCCTTTATATGCCATACACTACTGCAGTCAAGTAACCCTGTGGAAATCCCCTAATCAGGCATACTGATGATCCTAGCATCCTTGGGAGGGTGGGGAGAGGAAGTACACAAATTGAAAGCCCAGAAAAGAGTAGACAATATTGAGATGCACCAGTCTGCCTTTCAAAAGAGATATCAACTAGGATGAATGACAGCCAGTCTCTATGCCACCATGTACTTCTAGCTTGACCCCAGTACTATTCAATATCAAGAATATGTTATCAAGAACATTATCACTATTGTTTATATAGCATGCCATCAACTGCATATAACAACAAAAAGACTGCATCCTCCTCCAAAGCAGTTTGGTCTAAAACTGTACAAGTGGAAGTCAAAGAACAGGAGTGAAAGGAAGATACTGCTGGATTACAACTCCCATCATCCCAAACCATTGGCTATGCTGCCAAGGCTGATGGGAGTTGTAGCCCAGTAGTGTCTAAAGGGCAACACAAAGGTAGCCCCCAGTTTAGGAACAGGTTTACCACCAACACAATGAGACCTGGACTGCAGGGGTATGATTCAGCTCCTGGCCAGAGAACATACAATCCAGTGGCATGCAGTGATTTTTTTCATAGGTAATCAGTTAGGGCCAGAGGAACCAGCTTGTGAGGGTGATTGGGGCCCTCCAAAGTTGCAACTGCCGGTGAGCACTGTGCCTCCCTCCCTAAGCCGGGCAGCAGCTTTCTGGGCTTTGGGGAGGAGACACCAGGAGGACATTTAGGGGACCAGCCTTGTCCTCCTAGTCCACTGATCAAATGCCACTGGCACAACCCTCATTTGACTAATCAGCAGTGCTATTTTTCTAGAAAAAGAGGTGCTGGAACTCAACATGAACGCCTTCTTTTTTCTCTTAGAATGGCAATGGGTGCCCACCATAGGAGCCAACTCCTAGGGGCTGCAGGGGCTTTGGCCCCCACAGTAACATATTTCAAGGGGCTGGGCCCCCACAAAGTTGATGTGCATTCCCATTCAGATGGGGGGTGTGCACTGCATCATGTGATCGATTATGTGGGGTGGGGCTTACCCGAAAAAACTCCCCACAGATAAGAATTTGGAAAAGGGAAAAAAAAGTTATAGCAGGAGTGAAAAGATCAGGGACGGCCAGATTGCAACAGTGGAGGAAAGACCCATAAGATAAGGTTGTATATCTGCTACGACCGCTGAGCTTTATCGTGTAAAAGAGGGGAAGGAATAACCGTGGGAAATTAGCTCAGATTCTCCAAACCGATCGCGACAGGGTAGCCTTTCAATAGATATTTGCATAGATATTAGTTTGAATGCTTAGTCGAGGAAGAACTATCACTTGCCCCATTCGGTTGAGAACTCAAGGCAGACCGGAGTACGGAGCAGTCGCCCCTCCCCTCCCCCCCGACCCCTCTTCGCGCACGTAAGAACGCGCAGGAAGAAGAGGGCAGGGGGAATTCTGCTGCCACCCTCGGCCGCGACTCGAGGAGGGTGGTTTCTAAGAGAAATGTTACCAGGGGGCGTCGTCGCAAACCAGGCCGACCCAGCGCTGACGGTCTGAGGCGCCGGTGGGCGTCCCAAAGCAACGCGAGGCGCCCGAAAAGCGGGACGCGCCTCAGCCGCGCACATTAAGAGCGCTCCCGCTGAGGAGAAAGCAGTTTCAGGGGCCGCCTCAGAGGCCAGAGCGCGACCGAGGCGGAATTCTCGAGAACGGGCTTCGTTCCCTCACAGCCTTCGGGGGACAAGGCCCGTCCGCGGGGGGAAGCGGAGAGCAGCTTGCCTCGCCCCCCCTGAGGGCAGCTGCCAAGTTTTCCTTTTCGGCCTGGCCAACAGGCTGCTCCCCTCGGCCGAAGGCCAACGCGGGCCGGTAAACCCACCCCTCACTCACCTCCTCCTGGCGCGCTACTCCCACAGGCCTCGGACCACCGCCGCCGCCGCCGCCGCGCACACCTTATGAACTGCGGTGCGCCGCTCGCCTTGACTCACGGCTTCACTCCGCTAGCTCGAGCGCCTCGCTCGAGCCTCCATTGGTGGGCAGGGCGGTGACGTAACGGCCGTGGGCGGGGCAGACGGGAGAGGTGGTGCTTCCCGTAACGGGCCTCTGGGCTGCCAGGATTCCGGGCTCCTGGTCCCAGCAGGGGCGGGGGAAGGGAGGGGAAGAGAGGCCGGGAAAGGGGGAGGTGGGCGGGGGGCACTGCGATTCAGCGTGGCGAGCCGCAAGCGCTCAACAGCGCCTGCGCGCAGGGCAGCGAACGTTCAGAGAGTGCGACATTCTCCCCCCCTCGCTCCGTGCCCCAATCAATTAACCAGCAAAAGTAAACCCAGTACATTCCCAGGGCTTGGCTATGCTGAGACTGAATGTGCGCTTTGCAGGCTGAAGGTGCAATCCGATATGCTGGCTTCCTTTGGAAGGGAGCCCGGTTGAGCTCGGTTGCTTATTAGCACGTGAGCAAGATACACTGGATAATTGAGCTGATTTTGGGTTTTTTTATTATGTAGCGCTTCAAATACCAGCAAGGTTCTCACTACAGGAAAAGGGAAGGGAAAGGGAAAGGCCACGAAAGCTCATGGCTATAATGAATCTGTTAAGTCTTTATATTACAGTTGCAGTCCTTTCAGTCACCATCATTTTATTTGTAAGTCTGCGATCTTCGGATGAAGGGCAGTATAATTTGCTAAATAATAATGATAGTTAAAACCCTGCTGCACGCAGCTTAAAGCATGAAAAGGTTTACATAATTACAAACATAACAAAAGTAGTCAAAAAGTACACAACCGAATGGAAACTGTTTCCACAGGAATCATAATAGTATCGAAAAGGAAAGTTACAAAATACTAATATCAGTAACAAAACCCCCCTAAACAATTCCCCATTTATTGGATGCAAGCCCCATTAAAGTCATTGGGCCTTACTTTTGAGTAGACATGGATGGGATTGCACTGTAAGGTGCCTCAACAATCTTTGTTTATGATAATAGCTTCCATCTGTCAGAGTTCACTTATTATTGACACAGGCATTTGATTATCTTTAAGGTGCCACTGTACCACATTTTTCTAATGCAAAATAATTTCACAGCCATCCTTCTGGAAATTAAAGCATAGTTTCTCCACAGAAGCATAGTTTACAAGCTGCTGGGAAGATTCTGTTTCAAATGTATAAAACAGGACAGAAATAAAGGATGAAAATATGAGAAACAGTTAGCTCTTGTGACAGTGTTTCTGTTGTTATTATTAAATAACAAAATGGCGGCCCATTGCATAAACCAGTCTTCCCCAACCTAGTGCCCTCCAGATGTTTTGTACTCCAGTCCCCAAGGTTGGAGAAGGCTCTTCATGTAAGTTTACATTCGGGCATTCTCTGGATATTAGTACCTCAGCCTGTCTGTTTATTATTGGGTTAGTTAAGAGCAGGTTGGTGAAGTTTTGCTTGTTTATATGAGCTGCAATTTGCATTTTTAATGCCCTGGGATTGCCGCCGCAGTGATGAAGAGCAGTAAATAAATATATTAATTAAATTACCTTGGGGAAGGGGGAGATGCACTACCACTACAGCCATAATATCCTATGACCACTCAGCCCAGGTGGGGAAAAAGAAACCCCATGCAGAATCTGCAGATGATGTGGAAATGACACACAAACACACCCTCAGCACCTATGGAAACACCACCACACAGAAAACTAATGTGATGACAGTCACAAGCCACCCAAACACTATCAGTTGGTGCAGGCCAAGGCAGGGGTGTGTCTGCCTTGTTTCCATGTCTGTATCACCCAAGGAACACAGATAAACAGCAGGCTCCCCGCGAGCTGAAAATTCTGGATTTTCTTGTTTCTGATCTGAAATGGTTCCTCTGCATTGGGACAGGCGACATTTTTTTCAGTCAGAGGTCCATATTCCCTTGTGGGTAATCTTCTGGGGGCCACATGGAAGTGGTGAGTCCAGGAGCACAAGTGGCCATAGCAATAGACTTAAAATAATAGAACAAAGACAAAACTTACCTAGATAAGAACAAGAAGGGCAATCCTCTACCTGCTCAAGGAAATCCTGGTGGAAAAATTGAAATAGCTACTTCACACTCTCAACCCCCTTTTACTTGGAAAACAAAGCTATGAATAGCAAAGGAAATTAATATTCTAAAAATTACTACTGACATACCTCATGAATTGTGTGTGTGTGCTTTGTTTGAACTGTGTTTGTTAGAAACAATTAAAACTCAGACACATGAATAACTCTAGTTTTACTCTGAAAACAAAAAGTGATCTTACACCAACCTGTGACCTTACACGTGCAAATTTATTAAATTGATTTCAGATGGGTTCCATTTCAGTGTCTCACTCTTATTACAGAATCCTTTAAAAATTGCAAACAGCTGGTGTTTCTCTGCCTTTCAAATAACAGCAGGGCCGGATTTAGGTTTGATGAGGCCCTAAGCTACTGAAGGTAATGGGGCCCTTTATATATCCACCTGTGCTTTGTCAACAACAAATTGTTGCTGTTTTTTGTGTTGAATATATGCTATATGGTAATTTATGCACCCAATAGGTCCATACACAACACAATAAAAACCTACATACAGCACTTGTTGTATGTAGGTTTTATTTTATTTGTTTTTTATCTTATATTTTGGAAATGTACATCTAGTTTTTTTCTCTTTGAATTTTTTTGGGGCCCCCAAGAGAGTGGGGCCCTAAGTTATAGCTTGTTTAGCTTACATGTAATTCTGGCACTGAATATCAACATTACTAACAGACGATATTCAGGCTGAAGATGCAATCCAGAAAACAGTCAGTATTTCTAGTTGTCAATATCATTAGCTGTAACAAATATATAAACCGCACACTTAAATAAATTGACAATTCAGAAAAGCTTAGCATACTGCATAATAAAAACTGTTGAGTCCATGTTTCTCAAAGATTCTTTTGCCATACTTTGGGGGCTTTGTACCCAAAAGAAGTATCTTTCCAAACCATTTTAGTTGCAAATAGGCATGGGGAGAAATTTGTTTCAGTTCTAATTTAAAGGCAAACTTACCTAATACGCATTTTCTGAAACAACATGTGAACCAAAACACACCCAACCTTCAAAATTTGTACTTCTCCAAATTTTGCAATGCAGTACAGTGGTATCTCGGGTTACATACGCTTCAGGTTACAGACTCTGCTAACCCAGAAATAGTACCTCGGGTTAAGAACTTTGCTTCAGGATGAGAACAGAAATCATGTTCTGGCGGTGCAGTGGCAGCAGGAGGCCCCATTAGCTAAAGTGGTGCTTCAGGTTAAGAACAGTTTCAGGTTAAGAACGGACCTCCAGAATGAATTAAGTACTTAACCTGAGGTACCACTGTACTCCGGTCAAGTGTTGTATGCGAAAATGAACATGTTAGAGTAGCATATTAATGCATCTATTGGGGAAAATACATTCTCTTGGGGGAAGCTGCTTTGCCAAAATGTGCATATGAGAATAAACTTGTACTAAGGTACTGATACATTTTTATGAGGACTTTTTAAAAAAACAAATAAACCACAAACTGATATGGAAATCTGGAAAACTGAACTTAGAAGACTGGAAATATGAGAAACTGGGAGGATCCTTCCCTGGTTGCAAGTAACATTTTAGTTTTTATAACCAAGCTGATCAATGATGGTCCCTTACATGAATACTGTGCAGATATTTAATTCTTATTTAATTACCGGGGGGGGGGGGCTCTGCCTCCCTGCTCACCAACCCCCCACTCCCCTACAATAACACCTTAGAGCTTCTCATTTCCACCATGTGCCCCCCTTTTACTTTCTTAACACTGTTTCTGAAGCTGCCTTGCTATTTTGCACCCTCTTCAGCCCCAGGTAATATGGCCAATGATCAGGAATTATGAAAAATGTTATAGCCTATAGCAGGCATGGCCAAACTTGGCCCTACAGATGTTTTGGGACTACAACTCCCATCATCCCTAGCTAACAGAACCAGTGGTCAGGGATGATGGGAATTGTAGTCCCAAAACATCTGGAGGGCCAAGTTTGGCCATGCCTGGTCTATAGGAATAAAATTCTAATTCTATACTGCTTTACATGGGAGCAAGTATTACATAACTCAGTGGGAATTACTTCTGAGTACATGTATATAGAATTGCACAAGACAGGTGTCTCCCCTGAGGAAGTTGCAAAGAGGAAATGAAGGAGAATTCAATTCAGTAATTTTACCTTCTATTCTATACCCACTTCGCTTGGAATAAAATCCACTGAACTCAATGGGATTGTTTCACTGGGTTGCACTGTCAATTTTAAATCTTTCCAACGTGAGTTCTTCAACCTTAGCCCAGTTGTTGTGTCTCACAGGGTTGTTGTGAGGATAAAACGTGAGAGCTTCCTGTATTGCTACCCTGAATTCCTTGTGGGAAGGATAACACACTAACATCATAAATTATATTTTGAGAGTCCTTATAGAGATAGGAGCTGTGTTCTCATATCTCTTCCTCCATAGGGCAAATGAGTTCATCTTGGGCCAGTAAAAAGGGTAATTTTTCACATGTTGTGCTTATGTGTTTACTTCGTTTCTGCCCTGGAGATAGAAGGTAAGCACAACAAAAACAAAATGTGTACACTTGTGAATTCTCTAATATATTTGAAAGTGAATGAACTCACGTCTGTCAATCTTTGAAAGTCCGTAGAAGTATAATAAGTCTATGGTTGAAACAAAGTAATAGATGCTATCCTGTGGGCAAAAGTCTACGGACTTTCAAAGATTGACAGATGTGTGTCCATTCGCTTTCAAATATATTAGAGAATTCACAAGTGTACACATTTTGTTTTTGTTGTACAAAATCATGTAATGCAATAAGAATTGCAGTGCTATCTAATAAACTGGTCTTCGTGTTGCTTGTATTGTTTGTTGTGTTAAGTTTGCAACACGGGTTTGTTGTTCTGTACTGGAGATAGGGACGCAGGTGGCGCTGTGGGTTAAAGCCTCAGCGTCTAGGGCTTGCCGATCGAAAGGTCGGCGGTTCGAATCCCTGCGGCGGGGGTGCGCTCCCGCTGCTCGGCCCCAGCGCCTGCCAACCTAGCAGTTCGAAAGCACCTCCGGGTGCAAGTAGATAAATAGGGACCGCTTACCAGCGGGAAGGTAAACGGCATTTCCGTGTGCGGCTCTGGCTCGCCAGAGCAGCGATGTCACGCTGGCCACGTGACCCGGAAGTGTCTCCGGACAGTGCTGGCCCCTGGCCTCTTAAGTGAGATGGGCACACAACCCCAGAGTCTGTCAAGACTGGCCCGTACGGGCAGGGGTACCTTTACCTTTACCTTTTACTGGAGATAGAGGGTGGCATCCTAACTATAGGAATGGTTTACTATTGGATCAGAGTAGATTGGCTGAATTGAGAAGATTGAGAGAAACCAGTTTTTTGCTCTCTGTAACTGAGAAGCACAGAGGTTATTTGGAGGGAAGAGAGAGCAATCAGTGTACATTTACATGAGTTTAATGACTGGAAATACAGAAATCATCTGAGTCCAGGTACTTCTTCATACCATCATATCCGACTTGTCATGTAGGGACAGGCCCAGCCACTGCAGAACAAAGGCTGTCTCCAGGCTAGCCCAGCTCCCACCTACCTTTGAGCCTTCCCTGGAGGCAAGCCAACACCTATGGGACAAGCTGAGTCCTGCTAGGGAAAGAAGAACATCTTATCTCCCCACCCAGCCTCCATAACTGGAGACAAACCTTGCCAACTGCAGAGGGCACAGGAAACTTTTTCAGCCAGAGGGACACATTGACTGTCATGGGCAATCTTCTGGAGCCCACATGCGGGCAGTGGGTGGAAGCTGTGGCAACAGTAGGCAGAGCAACGGATGCAGTTGTTTTACCTGCGGACATCAGTCATGCAAATGTCAGATGTTTACATACTGCTCTCTCCACCCAGGCAAGCCAGAGGCATTGTCGTAGCTGAAGGACACTCCCAATCTGGCAAAAGGGCAAGGAGGAGCAGGGCTGGTGAGGACATGGGAAGGGGGTTGTGGCCTGGGAGGAGTCCAAAGGTCCAGGTAGTCTTTATCTCTATGGCAGCAGCTCTCCAGAATTTCACACAGGGAACTCTCCTAATATTACTTGCAGATTCCAGGAGTCGAACCTTTTGCAGATGCTCTGCCACTGAGCCACAACCGTTCCCTGGAATTGTTTGGCTATTGTTTCTGAACTCAGGTGTCCTGATCAGGTATCCCAGCTGCACAATCATCCAAGAACTAATCACGAGCTAAGGAGTGAATGATCTGACATTGCTGGCAGTTCTTTTTTTGCGGTTCTTTCATACTTTCAGCATCACAAGGGGTAGACTCTGGAGGGAAGTACTGCCTACAAAGCACTTAAGCTAGCTATCCTGTGACAGAGCAATCTTGATCCCACTGGCTTCAGATTTCCAATGGCTTTGTGTATTGCATTGCAAGCCTCTTTTCACATTCACTTTATCAGGCCTGCACCCCTCCAGCAGCTCCTGGGGTGCAACATGACTGCCACAGGAGGGAAGAGCGTTCTTGCGATCAAATCCTGCTTGCAGGTGTGGCATTTGCCCGTTTGTTTCTTTTTAAATGTCTGTACAGAGGGAGAGAAAGAGTTAATACACAGACCAATAGAAAAGCCAGGGGCGGAGCCTATCTGTTTATAAAAGGGCTTAGCCCGAGGTTTGGGTTGGTTGGGAAAGGCAGTTGGCAGACATTGGAAATAGACAGTTAGTGCAGTTGGTTCTTGTGTGAGGGGAGGTAGAAGTGTTAGAGACAGGATAAAATAAGACTAAGAAGGTAAAGAGTAACAACGTTTTGAATGCAGTTAAAGTTTATTTGTGTTTGCAGTAAACTACACTCTTCTTTGTTAACTTAAGAACTTGACTGAGACTAAGTGATTTACTGGGGAGGCCCTGGTTGGTGGCAGCGGATTAGCGGTGTAAGGGTCAATAGTTCGTGAGATGACAGGGGGCTCTGTACGAACGCCACACAGGTTTCCACACTGGCATCTAGTTAGCTGCTTTGAGAACAGGATGCTGGACAAGATGGGCCCTCGGCCTGATCCAGCTGGCTCGTCTTATGATCTCATGCCACTTTAAGGGTCATGGCTTCCCCCAAAGAAACCTGGGAACTGTAATTCATTAAGTGTGCTGAGAGTTGCAAGGAGGTGTAGTGGAAGATAGTTGGTTAACCCGAGGAGGCGAAGGTGGCCTTGTGCAATTAAGCCTTAATAAAGCAGGGCTTCACCACTCTCCTAAGCTCAGCAGTAGTGATTCCTGCTGACTTAATTGCTTGCAGGAATGCTCCTTGCGCAGAGATAACACAATTGTAGATTAATTACTTTGCTTGCCTGCTGGCCTCAATCATGAGACCAGCCACCCCCCCCAAAAAAAAAAATCCAGGTGAAGGTAGCTTAACAGTCAAGCCAGGTGAAGTTGGATAAGCAATTAAGCCTCATGATTTGGGGTGGAGAAGGGTATTAAAAACCATAGGGTCTGAGCTAGAGAGAGAAGGTTTGATGCAGGCACAAACTGATATAGGTGTTGCATAGCTTGGCTAGATGAAGGTCTACTCTGCTGCTATATCCCTGGGGCTCCCAGCAGCTGAAAGGAGGGGTTGTCATTTGCCCTGATCTATTTTCTTCTTGTGCAAGATAAGCCTGCTGCTTGATAAATTTCAGACTTTCTTCACTACTTGTGTGTTGCATTTGCTTCAGAAATCCCTCCAAAAGGGGGAGGGAACACACCCCTTTTTGTCTTTGGGTAAAGCAGGAGGCCACTGTGACTGTTAAAGTGGCATAAGAGTGCTTGCAATGCATGGTGTGGATGTGACCTTTCTGAGCTTGGCTTCCTGCTTTGCCGTTGCTGGCTTGGTTCCTGCGACGTTTCCAGTCTGCTTGTTGGCACGTTGCCATTCCACTTCTCAGACACTCTTCAGCCCGTCCTCACCCCCAACCTATTTGGCTCAACTCCCTCGTTCCTCATCTGGAACTTTATTCTGGACAGAACAGCTGTTCCCCAGATTCATGGCTCTTAAGCCTGTCAACCATGTCCACCACCTTCAATAGGTTCTTACCATGGTTGCTGATGAGGCTGCATTGTTCTGCACACTTAACAGGGGGGAAAGCACGACAGTAGTCAAGTTGGAAGGAGGGATGCTGGGGAAATTCAGTTTAGTTCACATGAAAAGGAGAGCCTACCAGACTCGTACTTTTAGAAACAATGCGTGAACTGAAGTGCAGCCATCTTTTGAAGTTTTCAGCTCTCCAAATTTTGCAATGTAGTTCTTCAGCCAGGTAAAGTGTGCGGAAATGCATATACTGGGCTAAAGAGTGCATAAACATGCATGTTTCAGTGAAAATAACATGCAGGTTAGCAGCACTGCAATGCAATCTTAGGGACCCCACTTCAGATTTGAGTAGGGTTTACGCTTAGCGTTTTCTTCTCCTGAAGATATACCACAAGCCAGCAGGTAGATTTTTCATTGGGTTTTGCTGCTGAAATTGCTCATGAATGATTATAGCCTCTATCCTTTATATCAGTAAGAATATTACGCTTTAACCTGGATTTCTACCCCCTCCATATTAATTTAGACAGATCTTTTTACCATTTTTTAAAGAGAGCATACATCATTAAGTGTTGGGGTCATTTGAAACAGAAATAACATTTTTAGGAGAATATTCATTTTTATCACCCAGATTCTCCCCATTAGAGATAGTTACATTCTGCCCTATATATCTATCTAGGTCTTTTTAAATTTCTTTCCAAGTCTTCATATAATTATCCTTATAGATATTATGATTATTTGCCATTAACCACATTCCTAAATACTTCATTTTTTTTCTCTATTCCCAACTAGCAATTTCCCCTAATTTCTTTTTAACATGATCACCCATGTTCTTGAGTGACATTTTGGTTTTACCTTTGTTTATTTTAAAGCCTGCCAGTTTTGCAAATTTGTTTATCTCCTTTAATAACTCTAATGCACTTTCTAAGGGTTGTTCCAACGTTAAGACTGTGAATCCTTATTGTCTGCAAATGCTTTGATTTTATAATTTTGCTTGCCCACTCTTATTCCTTTGATCAAGAACTAACTTAGTTGGTCTTTAAGGTGCTACTGGAAGGAATTTTTTTATTTTGTTTTGACTATGGCAGACCAACACGGCTACCTATCTGTAACTCCTTTGATTTTGTCATTGTTGCAAATAAAACTACAATTAAACACATCTAAAATATTTTAAAAGCATTAATAATATCAAAAAGCACTTGAAAAATAGTGCGTCCTTAGGGAATAAACAATCTTTTGGATACCTGGAGCACCCAACAGTTTGCTGCTCCTCTGCTCCTCTGCTCTACTGCTTGCTCCCAGTATTTAATCTACACAGGGAACCCTCCCTGTTCGTTTCCAACCTGAGATCTGCCAGGCAAGGGAACGTCAAAGATTGAAGAGTCGTGTTTTGGCAACTCCCCTTTGGAATTCAAAGTCATTGAGCCACTCAGGCAGCAGTTGCCACTCAACACCGAAGCACAATGCCAAAAATAAAAGCACCTCAGTGTGGGTAAGGGCAAGATGCCCCAGCAATCGAATGTGGCCTGTGCTTTGAAGAGGAAGGAAGCATGCAGCAACAAGCCCTCTTCCTATTTCAGTGTGAAGTGGCCTGGTAAAGACAGATGATGCTCACATAGCCATACAGCTTCCTGACAAGTGGTTGATTTTGTTGAAAAACCAAAAGGGTTAAGGTAAAGACAACTGCATGTTCTGTAGCAGATGTTCAAGTGCAAACAACACAAGATTTGGTGACCATGATTGACACCCCTTCATTATTATTCCTATTCTTTTTGTAAACCTCTTTGAGGTTTTTGTTTTTCTTTTCCAATCAAGCAGCATGTAAATTTTATGAAATACATTTTATGAAATGTTATGAAATACATTTTATGAAATGTTATGAAATACATTTTATGTAATAATAACAATGAAAAAAACATTAAATACATTAATAAATACATTAATTCCCTGCCCTTCACCAGCAAGTCCCAGGTCAGGTGCCTACCATTCAAAACAGTTAAAACAAATCACAGTCACAGGACTAGGTATGGAAATGCGAACTAATTATATTCATAGTATGCAGAGTTCAGTGGGAGCATGGCAGGACACCATTATTCATTTAGTTTGGTTTTAAATGTAATGGCTTGAAAGCCATGGGCTTGCCGGAACCGAGCACAAAGTGGTACAACTAGGAAAGCTCATACATTGGCTGACACCTTCACATCTATTGTGACAAAAGTGATTCTCCACCACCTTGTCTTTCGGTGAGCAACACTGTCTTTAAGTAAACATCCTTAGGCAGTGACAGAGGATTAGGATCACACCTGCAAGTCGTGCCCCTTGCGTTTTTCCGACAGATCCTCTTTGAATGAAGAAACTTTTCAACCTGCTGTTGTTTATGGGGTAGGATGGAGACTTTCTCTCTTTAACCTCCCCACCCAATACATTTTCTGTTGCATTGCTCTCTCATCATTCCAGGCTCCTGCCTAAGGTTGAGGAAGAGCCACTACTGCCTAAAGGGAAGGGCCTTCTTAGCTCAGTGGTAGAGCATCTGGTTTGCATGCAGAAGGTTCCAGGTTGAATCCTGGCATCTTTTTCTTTTGGTCTTTTTTTTGTCTTTCTGTCTGGTTGGTAGTAAGTCACTTTGGGTTGCCCTGGGCAATATCAAGTGACTAACAAAACCTAGAGAGCCACTTCCAGGGTCCTTAGGCTCTCCCACAGTATGGACTGGAATCAACACACCTTTATCTCTAAAGCAGCTTCTCTGTCCCCAGTGCTCTCCAGAGATGATGCCTACAACTCTCCCAGGGGTAAAGTGAGTTGTAGACCAACACATATGAAGGGCACCAGCTTGGAGAGGAGAATGTTAGGGGAGAGAACCAGCTCACTGCCTCTTCCACACACAAATGGAGCAAGTGTCAGCTGCTTAGTCAATGCATATCACCATGTTAGGTGATTTGCTCTCCCTTCTGTTTAGCAGTTTGGCAGATCAGTAGATGCTGCTTCACACCCTGTAATGTGGTTGTGTTGCTAAATCTAACAAGAACTGGAGATGGTATTCCACAGCCGTCTCTCATTTTGCTCTATAAAAGTGGGGTAAGGGATCCTTGCCAGTACTTCTGCCCTGTACTCAACATCAAGATGTAGACTAGGGCAGTTCCGACAGCCAGAAAGGAATGTTTCATTGTCTCATGATTCATGAAAAGCACACTTAGATGGCATGCCAATGTCCTTTTTAGGTGACAGTGGTTCATAGCAGTTTTATTTGATGGTATCCCACATGACCAGAAGGATTCACATGGCCGTGAATCAGTGGTTCTCTATGAGTTGCTTTCCAAATAAATAATATTGGGTTTGATTGTGGCCAAGAGTGACTCAACAGAAGCATTGTGTCCTGAAATGATGCCCATATGCACAAAGCAGTGCGCTCCCTCCCATATCTCACCCCCTATATCAGAATTTGGCCAACAAATTGAGCCTGGGGAGCTGGATTCGCTATACAGTACTCAATGCCACCCTTTACTAGCTTAGCTGGAGTGTGAGATGCTAGCAGTACCCTACTTTCCAGCCAAACTAGAAGCAATATTCCTCCAATGCTTTTCAGCTGTCCAGCAGCTAGGCTGATTCAAAAGTTGTCCTCCCATTTTAATCTTTGTCCTGGAAGATCCGGCTTTCCCTCTAATTCCCAGAAACTTATGCTTTCTTGGTTTAGGAAGACCAGAAGTGCGTGTCTCATCACCTTCCACTGCTCTAACAATTTATGTGAAGTTACTACTAGCTTTGAATAATCTGGGCCTCTGCAGATGTCATTTCTAATGTGCATCAGTTGTGATTTGTGCTCATGATGGTATTGGGGTGATTAAACACAATGCTGCTTTCAATGCTGTTTGTGCCAGCAAATGTTTTGTGGATATACCTCTTCATTTCAAAACCATACCACAAATATTCCAAGTGGTTTTTTTTTTGTGTCCAGCTTTTGTTGCGCTGTAGCAAAACAGTGTCCTGCCAGAGGGCACTAGCATGGTAATCTTGGGGAAGAATCATAGCGCAACTAGCAAAGGAGAAAGATGTGTGGATGGTTCAGTATAAATCCACCACAAACACACTTCGTTGCATCAACTCAAGAATGTAGAATACACCTCCCAAAAAACCAGTTTGGAGGGTCCCTCTGTTAGATTAGGGTAGTGTTTCCTTACTCTGTGGGTCGTGTTCTGCAAGTGGGTCACAAAGCCTGTGTGGAGGGCTTTATAAGTAAACCCAAAATAATTATTGCTTGTAATCCTTAACTGGTATGATAAGTACCTCTTCCAACTTAGGCTTTATTGGGAAATTGCAGTGTTGACACTTGTAGCTGAATGTTGGAAAGGTTTGAGCATTTCACCCCATAAACATAACTGTGAATAACTTTGAAAGTACTATACAGTGGTACCTCAGTTTTCGAATGTCTCTGTTGACAGACATTTCGGTTTACGAATGCTGTAAACCTGGAAGTGAATGCTTTGGTTTTCGAACAAGCCCCAGAAGTCGAACATGCCATGCGGCTTCCACTGAGTGCAAGATCCTGAGGCCTAGCTGTCGGCTGTTGAGTTTTCAGTTTTCAAATGTTTCAGAACTTGAATGGTCTTCTGGAATGGATTACGTTTGAAAACCGAGGTACCAATGTAAATATTTCAGCCTGTTCCACATTAATAGGGGCTTTAAATAAATGTTTGCTTGGATCTGCAAATCCAAATAAATGTTTGCTTGGATCTGTAATGGGATATGCAAACCTGCAGTCAAACTGTAGGAACCTGCAACTGCTGAAGACCTAAAGTCCAATATTCAAGTGACAATAAATCAATTGGCCACCAACATAGGAGTCAACTCCTAAGGGCCAAGGTTTCTTTGGGGCCACCCCATAAAATAATTGAGGTCCCCCCCAAAAAAAATTGAATGGGCATGAATGGGCATGTGTATTTGAACTGGTTAGAAGGGATTTCGAAGAAGGCATTCCACATATCACACCTATGTATGCATACAAAGCCACAAATATATGTAATGTAGGTGTCAACAAGTCGTTATATATGAGGAGTGGGTGAGAAGTCTCCATCTAAGAGCAAACAAATCTGTTTAGGCTGATAACTCTTCAGCCTTCTCTTGGATTCTACATGTTTGTTGCCAGTTCCAGTTGCATATCCAGGGACTCATGCTTTAATTATCAGCATCCTCCTTTTCACAAAAGAATCGGAGGAAATAGCTTCTGTAAACTATCCGCTGACTTCTGTTTCATCCAAGATCTCCCACCCATTTTCTACACGAAGCTCAAGAAGTTTACTTTTAACCTTTCTCTTGGTAACCCTTTGGCCGCTTTCCTGGGAGCAAGTCCCACCAAACTCAGCAAAACTTAACTTTTGAGCAAACATATATGTTTGGGCTGCATCTATAGGTTCATTCTTGTTGACACCCGATGAAGCTGAATGTTGGAAGATTCAGGGCAGATTAAAGAAAGTACTTCTTTGTGCGGAACATAAGTAAAATCATGGAACTTGCTCCCACAGGAGGAAGTGATGGCTGCCAACTGGGATGGTTTTAAAAGAGGCTTAGACAAATTAATGGGATATAAAGCTATCAACAGCTACTAGCTGTGCTGGCTATGTTCTGCCTGTGCTTCTGGAGTCAGTAATGCTCCTGAATACTAGTTGCTGGAAACTGCCTCCATTAATGTTATGAAAGTACCATGGGGTTGAGACCCCTGGCTTTCCCAAGTAGCATCTGTTTCTCCCCTTAACACAACTGCCAAGACCAAATTTATTAAACTTACCAGGAAAAAGCTGTGCCATTGAGAGAACAGCCCTTGAAACATTTCAGAGAAAGGAGTATTTCAGGATATGACAATGGTTTCTAGGAAGGCCATTCTTTATTTTCACTGACCGATAGCAGAGGTATCATGTTCCCCAAAAGATCTTCACATCTGTCCTCCCATATGCTTTTTTGGCTCACCCGTCAAACTCCGCTATATTTTTTTTACAAACATTTCTCAGCAGAGCAGATTATAGAGGATGGGATTCTTGGCAACGAAGCCATCACATTTCCAAAGAAATGCATCTCTGCTGTAAATAAGGAACACAATAGACCATGGAAAACCACACAGCAGTCTTTGTTGGTTCACCACATCTCTGCCCTTTAGCATTTTGGTTCTTTGGGCAAACTGGATTCTGGAGATTATGGGACTGGCAGCCTCTCCTTAACCAACAGATCCCAAATATGTTTTCAAGGCCAGAGTTAGAGTGTAATGTAATAGAAATGTGCCCTAGTCTGTGCTGAGTGAAAATGCTTCTCTGTGAAAAGGGATTTGGCCATAGCTCTGTGCAGGGCTTTTTTTTCTCAGCCGGAACTTGCTGAAACTCAGTTCCAGCACCTCTCTAGTGGGTACCATTGCCATTATAGAAGAACAAGGGAGGTCTTCATGGTGAGTTCTGGCCAGGGGTGTAGGATGCCCCGGATGTCATCTATGAGCGGGGTGACAAAAAGGCACACAGCAGGGGGCTCACCTTGCCAACCCTGTGTGTGGTGAATGCGCCCCCCCCACTCTGGGCTCCCATGCAGCTAACTCTGCCACTGGTTCTGGCACCTCTTTTTCACTGGCTCTGTGGAGCATATGCTTTGCATGCAGAAGATCCCAAGTTCAATGCAGGGTGGCCAGGTATGCATTGCCAAAAAAGAGGACACAAGTCACAAAAAAGACAAAACAGGATACATATGCAATGTGCTAATTTATTTGCATAGAAACAATTACTATAATTTAAACTGAAATGCATTAAATCTCATAATGGGGAAGATTGTGACCAGGTGACCTTGTGACTGCTGACCAGGTGTTCTCTGTCAATGGGCAACTTCAAAGCCCCTGCTCTTCCTTCTTAGGGTGTTTTTATCTTGCAGCCACCCATAGATGGGCAGCCTTTCAAATAGATGACTTTCCTCTGAAAAGTAGGAAAGATGGCCACCCTGGTTCACTTCCTGGCATCTTCAGTTAATGGATCTCAGCTACAAGGGCTTTTGAAAGGCCTCTCACAGAGATTTTTGAGAGTGGCTACAGGATGGAGTCATGTAGGTGGAACTGGGCTAGATGGATCACTGGTCTGACACAGGGTCTCTCCAGTTGTCTTTTTTATTGTGCATTAAGTTATCCATACTCCCAGCAGCTGCAGCCAAGATAACAAATGTTCAGAGGTTATGGGAATCCAGCAACAACTGGAAGTTAGATGGTCCTCCTCCCTGGTCTACAGTCAGTAGGAATGTCCCTTGGGTTGCATCCAGGGTGGTACTGCTGGTGATATACAAGGTGGTACACAAAGTCAGTGGCCAAAATCAGTGCTGTTTTGAAAGCTTCCGTCTTTATTCAAAACAGCATCCACTTATATCTGAACACAGATGATCTCAGGAACTGCCCATTTCAATTGACTGCTTGGTGTTACCAGTCAATTCCTGGTAGAGCCAGAATGACGCAGGATCAGTTCAAGACATTTTGCTGCCTTAGGTAAATGAGATTATTTATTTATTAAACTTGGATACTGCTCTTCCTCTGAATATCACAGGGTGGTTCACAACAGAAGAATACAAAATGAGAACACAAAATAGTACTGCAACTACAGCTACTTCTACTAATGAAAAAAACTGATCACAGGGTCTGGGGTGGCTAACATGGAAAGAGGCAGTCCATGAGCTGTTAGGGTCCTGAATTGTTTAAAGTTTTATAGGTCAAAACCAGCACTTTGAATTGGGGCAGTGCAATCGGTCCAGGATTATGCTTTCACCCCCATTACTTGTGCAGAAGCTGATTGGACTGCAGTTTGATCTCATTCCAGCTTCTCTGCTGAGACAGCAGCAATATTAGGTGACCAAGGCAGGTCACAGTGTGGCACATACAGCTTGGTCCTCCAATACCTGTCTACATCTCACTCACTACTCCACCTGGTGCCTGCTCCTTTCTTACACAAGCAAGAACAAACTCACATTGCCTGCTGGAGTGCTTTGGCTGGTTTACTGTCTGCCTGCTCAGGTAGAATAACTGTGGTTGGGTCAGGGGGGCAGAGATCCGCAACCCCCATCTACCCAATGGCTAAACCAAGTGTGGATTATGTAAATCATTACAGGCTATGGAATAATAAAGCATTAGATCAAATATGAACCTAAATTTGTCAAAGTGCAAGGCTGCTTGATCAACATATTTTACACTCAGTTTCCACTTTTGTATGGAAAAATGATAACTGATGTGTAATACTTGTTTTTCCATTTCATTTTTGCTCTGTATCTGTGAGTTTTTAAAAAAGGGAAAAGAAAGTAATCTCAGAGAGTTCACCCAACTGAAAAGTTCAAAGAACAAAAACAGGAAAAGGGTGAACATTCCCTCTTTTTTTGTTTTCAAGGTCAAGGTCAAGTTGTATTATTGTGAAATTGACAAAAGAAGAAGAAAATGGACTGCAGCCCATCCCATGCCTTTTCCTGTAACTCAGAACCTTGATTCTTATAAGAAGTGGGTGAATATTTTAGGGGATTTCATAGAACTGGTACGATTTGAACAAATGTATTCAAATTACAAAAAAAAAAGGCAATACATCAGAAAGAACTTCTGATGGTAAGAGCTGTTCAACAGTGGAATAGACTTTCTCGGAAGGTGGTGGACTCTCCTTCCTTGGAGGTTTTTAAGGAGAGGTTGGGTGGCCACCTGTCATGGATACTTTAGTTGATTCTTGCATTGCAGGGGGGTTGGACTAGATGACCCTCAGGGTCCCTTCCAACTCTACTATTCTATGATTCTATGAATAGCTAACTGAAGGCTCCTTGTCTACAGAAAGTGATATCTCTGAATAGATGTTAAACCTTTGCTTTGTATGAAGCAACCAGAATATGAAGTTGTACTTCAGCAATTATAGACCACATTTTTTGAAGCACAATAATTATCACCATATTGGAAATGTATAAGGTGTTGCTTTGTGAGAGAAGCACATGGGAGCAAACATACGTTCTTCCTCTTTATTAGGCAATGAAGAATTTAGTTTAAAAGAAGCCCAAAGAGAAACAAAATGGAGATTAAAATAAAATATATCTCACATCTTTGACATGTTGTGATCTTGGAGCTGGTTTTGGGAGGACTCTATTTTAAATTTGTAAACCATAACTCCTGTTTAGTGGTTTCCTTGTGTGTATCACATACATGAATTAAGTCTACATTGAAGATGTGGAGGAGAAAGGAACAGGCATAAATGATGAAAGAGAAGACAAACAAGTGGGAACATCTAGGTGCAAATGTTAAGCAAGTTTCCTTCACTACTGCTGCTGCACCAATCAGTTGGAAGAACTTCAGGGGTGAGGCTGCTTTGCCCTGCCTGGCATGACTGATACTGTTTGCAGATCAACACAGTCTCCAGCTTTAAAACAAAACACAACAAAAGCATTCCATCCACGAGTGCCTTTTATCCAATAGCTGCTTCTAACCTTTGGCAAGGCACATGTACAAACGGTTCCTGAACTGAATACACAAATCCAAGAACATAACTGAGGCAATAACTAATTTCAGGGAACTTAGCAGTTCTGTTTAGATACAAGAAACAGCTCTAGTGTTTGTAGACTTCTGTGGCTTTGCCTCTCACCTGACCCTTGTTGTGGACTCTTGTTTGCTTGGGCTCTGACTTTGGACTTTGGTTGCTGCTGGCAAGTCTCTGTTTTCTCAGGAGCCCAGTAAGAACAGGATAGTTCCTGCCACAATGAACTCGCTGCAGGCTCAGGTAAACCCTCTTGGGGCCAGTGACCAGCCCCCACCTATGGTACCAAGATGTAAGTGGCCTGGGAAGAGGGACTGACGGCTAAACCACACTGGGAATTGTAGCTCTGTGAATTGGAGCGTCCCAACAACTCTCAGCAAGTTTCTGGGATTCTTTGTAGGAAGCCATGGCTGTTTAGAGTGGCATGTACTGGGTGGATGGGAACAGGGTTCTTCAGCTCCAAAGTAGGACTGAGAAGCCATAATTTTCAGAGCAGAAGTAGAAGTTGGAAGGAAGGCACTCAATGCTTCCCTTATGGGGAACATACAGCACTTCAGATGTTGATGGATTACAACTCCAATCATCCCTGACCATTGTCCGTGCTGAGGGTGATGGAAGTTGGGGTCCAAGAATGTCTGGAGGGTCTTAGGTTGCTCATCCCTGTCTTATGTACTGCCTTCTACCTTCAATTTCTCCCTCATCTGCTTCTCTTTTATCCAGCCCAGAACTGTGTTTCCATCAAAACCATTCATTTGGAACTGAACTAGGAGAACAGCTGTTGAGAGTTGGGGCTACAGAAGGCAATTGGTGGTGAGGTGATGGTGAAGCTTAACTGCTCTCCCCACACTGCAGTCTTTGAAGACATGCAGCAAAGCTGATGGTATAATTTCCACCCACATTCTCAGGTTTCTGCGACTGTTTTCTGCTCATCTTGTGGCCCCTGTTGATGTACTTGATTGCAGTAGGTTGTTCCTCACTGATGAACTTTGTACTCAAGGATGGGGGAAGTTATGATAATTGTGATGGAGCTCCGGTTCAGCGATGATTGGTCCTTGCCTCAGAAATATTCTGGGAAACATAATTACAATTTTTGCAATAAAAAAAGGAAATACATTCCTACAAAATTACAAGGAAGGCATTTCTTGGCAACAAATTAGCAGTAGTGTTAATCAGGACCAGCTGGTTTGTTGGCTTCTATTAAAAAATTACCATATAAAAAGGTTGATATTGCTTAAGGACCACAATCATTTCCAATAAAATGAAATGGATACGCCCTTCTAAATGAAGAGATTCAGACTGTAATGCAGTTGTCTTGTTCACTTACCAAAATGATGGCATTGCCCTACATTGGTTAAAGAAGTCATGAACATTTCAGGCGTGGTGCTTTTGGAGAATAAAAGACAGATCATTGCCTGAAGGTTTCCGAGTACAGTATACTATTTTGCTTGGAATCAGCTTGCAAAATCTCACTATGATTTTCTAAAATTGTAGGAAAACAAAATGTCATGAAGTAAATTAATACAACAGCATTTTCCCCGCTAGTGGTCACCTACAATACTATACAGACATACCCTCCCACATTTCTACAATGAAAATAGGGACGTCCCATTCCATGGTGATTTTTACTATTTATACCCCACACATCTTACTGGGTTGCCCCAGCCACTCTGGGCAGCTTCCCACATATATAAAAACACAATAAAACATTACACATTTAAAAAACCTTCCCCATACAGGATTGCCTTCATACACCTTGGGGGGGGGGGGTAGCATAATTCCATACCCTCCAACATTTCTCCAATGCCTAAGGAAAATTGGGACATTCAAAGATTAAATCAGAAAACTGGATGGTTTCTCTAAATCAGGGACGTCCCTGGAAAATAGGGACACTTGGAGGGTCTGCACAGATATCTTGGCTAGTAGTAGATGTTGATAGCCTTCTCAAGAGGCCATCTGCAAGTGCCTATTGTAAGCTTAAAATTCAACAGGGCTTGGGGTGTCAGGTCAGTCACCCAAGCACAGACCCTCAGATTTAGGGAGAATAGCCTGGGGGAGATTTTATAAATTTCCCTATGAATTTAGTAGGTAGGTACATACCTAGGCTAGATACAATGAAGATGGAAAGGGATTTATGAATAACTATGACCTTTGTGAGATGGAGGAATAGGATCTGAACTTCCAGAGAAGGAGTAACCTGAGAAGAAGGAGCAGATCCCTCTGAGCAGGAAATGGGATCGTGGTGGAAGAAATTTTATCTGCCCATAGGTTTGTGTGACCTCCTTTAGATAAGAGTATGAAAATCTGTTTGCATAGTTATGCCTTATTCTTCTAGCCACACTAACTGGCAAAGGAACAATATTATTTGTTTATTTCTAGAAGGAAAGCAGGAAGGAAGGAAAATGAATGGTGGACAGTGCTCTATTTGAAGGGCTGACTGGTCCAAGTCCAGTTTAAAGATAAAGAACTGCAGGAAGGGAAAGCAGGGCCCTGAGGATGCCCACCAACAAACAGCACACAAATCACCAGGCCACAGCCTTTCACACTTTGGTGAATGTGTTGTATGTCATGACATATCTTTACGTACCAGGCAAAAACATTCTCCTCCTCCCAAACCTATGGCTAATTAAGCAATCTATGTGCGTGGGGGTGGGGGGGTTATTGTTTTCGTTTGTTATTGTGGTTTGCATATTTTTGTGTTTTTATATTGTAAACAGCCCTGTGATCTTCAGCTGAAGGGTGATATTGAAATTTAATCAACAACAACAACAACAACAACAACAACAACACACATGCCCTTGTAGCAAAAAGCCCTAGATAGCGGTACTTTATTTGTCATGGTGGTGCTGGCAAAACTGAGGAACTGTGAACAGAGCAATATAGCAGTGCTGCTGCAATGGCTTGAAAAAGCACCACAAAGAAGTTTAAACTGATTGTGTGGAGAAATCCCCAAGCGCGTTTGCTGAATGCAGATATGTACATTTGCAAATATATACATTATATATATTTCTTTTGCAATCATCAACTATACAACTGAAAAGGCAATGCTCTTCGTTGGTCTGCCCTTTTCTGCACTCTATTTAGCACAGAGATCACAGGGACCAACAGTTCCTAGCACAGGAAATGCATATTTCTTGACAATCCAACATCAAGAAATTTACAAAGTATGAGTTTTATTTATAGCTCATAGATCTTCTACAGTCATAGTCAACATTTTTTTTACTGTTGGTTTATATTTTGTTTCGATATATTAAAAACCTTTGCCAATTAAAAAGGAAAAAGAAAAGAAAATCCTAGCCAACACTCAGGGTACAAACTGCTGGAGGTTAAGAGTGCTTAACTCGTACTAGTCAATGCATTCAAAATGGTCTTAGAGATGATTGAACTGGGTCAGCCATTTGGCCTGGTTTGCACAGGAAAACAAGCCTATTTGCCTTAAACCATTCTTTAATCATGAATGTGCTTGCTTCCTGCCATGCTGTTCCCCTTGCCATCCCTCTCCTGCTTATCTCACCCCCCACCCGCACGGCACCCAAATAAGCCATAGTATGGCTTCCATCATCTGAACCTGGATCGTGATTTTCTTGGTTCAAACAAACCATGAGCCACAAAACAGAAAAATACAAAGAAGGAATAGAAGCAGGGCAGGGGTGTTCTTAATTAAACCATGGTTGAAGACAACCTGTAGCCTATCATGATGAAAGAACAGGACCATTGTGTGGGGATAGTTCTGAAAGGCACTTACCTGGGTGCATGCTTTATTTAAGGGACATCCTGTTTAAAAGGTTCTTAGCCTGTGTGGTGACTAAGTTTGGAGCATTTGCACATGAACATGGCTGCCATCTGGGCCACAGAATACTGGCATAAAAATGCTGCATATGTACGGTATGTCTTACAACTCCGTTAAATGTAATACCTGGTGTTTGGAGTACCTGCGCAGGTAGATCCTTTTGAGTGGCCTCCTGAAGGTGGCACCGTATGCAAATCAGACCTCAAAGAGATGTACATGTGCTAAATATTAAATACATTTGACTGGGCACTGGAAACAGGCACTCTTGCTTGGCTCCTAAATAACAAAGTTAAGAAAAACTGTGTTTTCATCGTCTCCCTTCTGTTTCCACAGCACATTTGCTAGCACTTTCCCAATATATTATTAAGTTAAATAAATGCCCCCAATTGATTGCTGCGATAAGTGCTGCATGAATTTTAAAACAGTCTGTTTGCTAACTCTCTCATTGACAATGGATTGGAAAGCAATGTGTACAAATGTTTTTTTATCTGCCAGTTGTTGGACGGCCCGGGATTCTTGAGCTAATTGTCGCTGTTTGATTTGCAGTGCGATTGGTTAAGTGCTTCCGTGAGGCTGGGTTCCTTCTGGCTTGGAATGGCAGGCAGGACTCTGCTTGTTCGGAGAGGTTCTGCTGACAGCACTGGTAAGAAAGAGTACAGCAAATTACTCCGAGAGAGTCCTGCTTTGGGGGATTTTGTGGTAAGTGCTGGTGGGAGAACAGAGGCGCCAGTCCGTAATGAGTTTAAAGACAATGACTTTGTCTCCTTGACACCCTGAGAAGCTTGGCTGGGTGGTAGCTGGGCTGGAAGAAAGCAAAGAGAGAAAAGTGAGAGAACAAACCAAGAGATAATGCAGCTTGTCAGATGTATATTTTTTAGTGCACTCTAGTGGGTTATGCTGCAGGCAATATGTATGTATGACTCGCTCATAACTGCTTTAAGATGCACCATTGTAATATTGGCATTCTGCTGCTCTGTCTAACTGTTGTACTATGCACACTTAACATATCAACTGTTCTTGCTTTCCATGGGCAGACTGGGTACTTGCCTCTTGCAAACCACCAAGGCAACCTTACCCCTAATTTCGCGTATATGCTAATTAGGTCTGAACTGGTTGTGATGAAGAAGCAGACCCTGGAGTTGTACTGGACAGCTTGATGAAGATATCAGCCCAGTATGTGGCTTTTGAATTGAGATCATGATATGTGGAGGGGTAGGTGTGTCTGACATCCCCTTATAATTCTCTATCTGTAGTCTCATCTAGAATGTCACAACACGAACTATAGTTGAGCATAGACAAAACTGAATTCATCCCTGTTCTATGGTGGCTCCCTGTTTGTGGAATGCCCTCCCTAGGGAGGTTCTCCTGGAGCCTTCATTACATATCTTTTAAAGGTAAAGTGTAAAGGGACCCCTGACCATTAGATCCAGTAGTGGCCTATTCTGGGGTTGCAGCGCTCATCTCGCTCTATAGGCCGAGGGAGCCAGCGTTTGTCCACAGAAAGCTTCCGGGTCATGTGGCCAGCATGACTAAGCCACATCTGGCTAACCAGAGCAGCGCACGGAAACGCCATTTACCTTCCCGCCAGAGCGGTACCTATTTATCTACTTGCACTTTGATGTGCTTTCGAACTGCTAGGTTGGCAGGAACAGGGACTGAACAACAGGAGCTCACCCCGTCGCGGGGATTCAAACCACCAACCTTCTGATTGGCAAGTCCTACGCTCTGTGGTTTAACCCACAGTGCCACCCGCGTCCCTGTAGGCACCAGGCAAAAGCGTTTCTCTATAGCCAGGCCTTTGACTGATTGAACAATCTATGGCCTTTTAGGGAGGGAGAACGCCCAATGCCTGAGCCAAGGTCTACCCACATTTGAAATTTAATAAAGTTGTGGCCAATTTAATCCCATAGCATGTTGTCTAGAGTCGTTATTCCACACGACGGGGGGGACCACTCGGGATCTGGGGACTCCGCCTGTCCACGCAAAGTAAAGGAAAGCTTAATTCTCTCTGTCTCTGTTACTCTCCTTATAACATTAAAACCAAAATGCTCATTCTGAAGTGGCTATCCACATTTCAAGGAATGCTGCCTTTGGTGCTAAAGGTACTAAATATCCCAAAAGCAAATAGCAGCTTTGGAGGGGAGATATATTTATTTGCGTTCAAGGCCTTCCTCCAAAGCAGGGGTGCGCAGCCAGTGGCCCTCCAGATGTTGTTGGACATACTTCTCATCATCCCTGATCACTGGCTATGTTGGCTGGGGCTGATGGGAATTGTAGTCCAGAAAAATCTGGAGGACCGCAGGTTATGCATCCCTGCTCCAAAGAAACCCAGGGCAGCAAGCGTGTCAGTACTAATACAATTAAAGCTTATCAAAACCAGTTCAGAACAACTTTCTAAACAGTTTAAAGCTCTAATCATTTCAGCAATGCCAGAGGCAGAATTTTTAGTCATCAAAAGCCTGGATAAGCAGGAATGTTTTAAAACTTCTCCTAAAAGTTAATCAGAGAGACTGACACACCTTACTAGAGAGGGTGTTCTTCAAACACAGGCTTCCTCAAACTCAGCGCTCCAGATGTTTTGAGACTACAATTCCCATCATCCCTGACCGCTGGTCCTGCTAGCTAGGGATTATGGGACTTGTAGGCCAAAAACATCTGGAGGGCTGAGTTTGAGGAAGTCTGTATGACTGCCACCAAGAAGGCCCTGCCATGGGTCACCACCAACCAGACAGCCCCCAGGCCTCCCTTACTGATCAAAGGGCCTGAGATGGTGTTGTCAGGATTGGGACCATGGTAACACTTCATATCAGTTTCAGGGCTACTCAGGCTTCCCCATAACTGGCCCTCAAAGTCTATGGCCCATGTGCTGGTGGTAGACAGCAAGGTGTTCTTGAAAACTAGGTGTTTGGTGTATAACATCTTTAAATGATGTGTTTGTGTTGTTATTACTGTTGAACTAGCCAAATCCCACCGTTCTCTGGATTTCCTTGTCCTATTGCTCTGTGGGATCCAGGACAATGAGAGCCATTCCCTCCAAGACTACTGAGTAGATTTTATCCTCACTATAGCATTTTCCAAAAGTGCAGCTGTTTGCTGCTCCTCATTTTTCAACAAGAACTTATTATCACAGGTTTTCATACAAATAATGATATGTGGAAATATCATTTCCTGAAACATTTAGACATCTTTATTCTCTTTTCATGCCAATTCTACTTGTTATAAACACTGAATAACATACTTCTCTTCTGCAGTTCTATTTTTAAGTGGTTCCTCTTTACTTTTTACACCCATTCTTCTTTGTTTTTCTTTAATTTTTACCATTAAAAAGTTCAGGTTTTAAAGTTTTCTCCTAAGCTATACAGCTTTCCACCCCTTCTCTTTTCGATTTTTTTAAAAACCACTATGTCTTTTTGTGGGGTTCACTTCTTATTATAATATACATTTAAACCTGAATTTAACTTAATTCAAATTCTCTCTGTCTTGGCAGGAACCCTTTTTCCATAGTAGGAAAAGGCTAGAAATTTTATCTTGATATGCCTTTACTAATCAACATCGTGCTTAATTTAAAAGGTTCTCAGCTCCTCTAATCAACTAATCAAAATGCAAGTCACACATTGACTCTTATCGGGATGTGGTTTCAGACTGACTGTTTATATATTATATTGCTCTGACAGCTAGTATTGCCTATTTTTTTTTTCAAATCACAGTATAGTTACCCATTATAGCTTCAAAATGTGATTCCTGTTTGTACAACAGAATAATTATTAACTTGGGAACCGTTTTTTTTAAAAAATCCCAGAAAAGCCATGCAAACATTGTGCTCCAAATAGAGTGCTTCTGCTAGCTAGGCAACTGATATTTTGCTCACCACTTGCTACTGTAAACCACTGAAGCAACATGCTGACTACTGGGGGAAATTGAGTTTGTGGTAAACTACTGGAGAAATCACTTTGTTTGCATGAGTTTTAAGTGATTCAGACAAAAACACCAACGTTTGTTTTGAACATTTTCCACCCAGCCTTTCAACATTACAAGGTCTATACAGTGGTACCTCGGGTTAAGTACTTAATTTGTTCTGGAGGTCCGTTCTTAACTTGAAACTGTTCTTAACCTGAAGCACCACTTTAGCTAATGGGGCCTCCTGCTGCCGCCACGCTGCCGAAGCACGATTTCTGTTCTCATCCTGAAGCAAAGTTCTTAACCTGAGGTAATATTTCTGGGTTAGCGGAGTCTGTAACCTGAAGCGTATGTAACCTGAAGTGTATGTAACCCAAGGTACCACTGTACTACAATATAGTATAGCCTGCTGTTCCTACACTACAACAGGAATTTATAGGTGCACAGTACTGGCTCTGATAGTAAGAAATAAAGAATAGGATAAGCAATGGTCACAACCTAACACAGTTCTGGGAAACCTTTGGCCCTCCAGCTGTTGCTGAAATACAGCTCCCATCGTGATGGAAAAGTTTGTTTTTGCTGGGCAGGTTGGTTCACCAAGTGTTTTTTTTTTTCCTTTTTCCCTGCCAGCAAATGGTTAATGAATGGCAGCTTATGATTGGCCGGGATTCCAGGACGGGGGGAGTTGAAAAGGAGAGGATTTGGAGAAACAGTTTTTGGCTGGGATAGAGGTTGGGAGAATAGGTTGGGAGATAGGGAGTGAGAGGAGAGAGAGTTGGTTCTGGGTACTGTAGAAACATCCACACTGCGGAATATATCAAAAGCTAGAGAAAGGAGTCTCTGAGCTTAGTGTGAAGGACAGTGTGTGGTGTCCTGTGAGAGTAATAGGCCAGGAATTAACTGGGAGGCTGAGGCTGAGCCAGGAGAAGTAGAAGCTGTGAGGATACAGTCTACTTAGGACTCATTCCAGTCAGGGGGGATAGAGAAGACTCCCAAACCAGTTAAGAGGGGTGTGGTGATCCCTTGGGTCTGTTACTTGGAGTACCTCAGGGGTAGGGTTGTAAAAGGGGTGTGTAACTGACAGGAAGTACCACCTTGTTTAAGAACCAAAGTATTAAGAGGCAACAACTGTGCAGCAACTGAGGAAGAACTGAAGTGAAATAATATAATCTGAAGTATCCTATGTTTTACCCACATTGTGTCATAAACTTCCTTTGTTTAATAAAATCTTGCTTGTTTATTTGATCAAATCCTGCCTGAGACTCCAAATTATTAAGTTTTCCCTCACACAAGTCCCCCATAAGATAATCTGGGGTAGTTTGTAGGAGTTCGGGTAATTGGTGTTCTGTGAGGTGGGTGCACTATATTTAAGTGAGGGCCGGCCCAACGGTGCCAGGGGAAAAAAGTGCTGTTGCACCATCGCACCATCAGCTCCAGCAAGCGTGGCCAATAGTCAGGGATGATGGGAGTCATAGTTCAACAACATCTGGAAGGCCAAAGCTTCCCCACACCTGACCTAAAGCTTTGCAGAATATTTTTTAGATGATCAGGATTAAGCATTTTTGGGGGGCGGGGGATGAGGAAGTGGCCAGTAAACCATCATTTTTTACAGATTACACATAAATAATACTCTTACCTTTCTGAACACAGTGGTTTAGTATGGGAGCCAAGTTGTTCCGAATGGGTGTTAGTTCTTTTACTTTGGGTCGTTCTAGAATTGCTTGTTGAAAGCTTTTCCCTGAAATGGGAGGAAAATACAGACACACAAATTGTGTTTGTTTTGAAAAGACACTGAGCCTAACAAGGGTGGGATATGAGGGTGAGGGCAGGGGGGAAAGAGGGCCCAGATTGATTCTGTAAGCCCTTTTCCTTTCTCTCACCGCCCAAGTGATTAACAAAGCAGTATTATCCTACATGCAGGTAGTGCTGCTGTCTCCCTACCTCAAAGCAGGCATGGTTTATCTTGAGGAAAGGGCATAAGGGGAAAGAGTTATAAGAGAAAATAAGAAGAGACCTGCGGGATCAGGTTAAAGACCCATCCAGTCTGACATCCTGTTCTCATAGTGGCCAATCAGAGGCATATGGCAAGCAGGACATGAGAACAGCAATATTCTGCCCACCTGTGATTCACAGCAATTGGCATTCAGAGGCATAATGCTTCTTAAAGTGGCATCAGGGCACAGCCATCATGGCTAGTAAACACATCCTAGACCCGCTAGCTAGCATAATAAAAAACACAGGCAATTGCTCACATTACATCTAGTTTGGCCTTAAATTTCAGGAACTCCATAAGAGCTTTGCAGTGACAGCAAAATATGGGCTTTTTAACCCATGATGAAGATGTACGGCAACCACACTTTAGGTTTTGTGATACCTTGTAAGATCTGCACCATGAACAACAGTCCAGTGCTCACCAGTTGTGATACTAAAATGTACCAGGATGGCCAATTTTTGCTATAGAATGTGAGCCAAGGAACTAGTTCTCAGTAGAGATCTCACCAGTGTAAGCTTACAGCTTTCATGAGTTTCCATTCCAATTTTTGAAAGTATCAATTGAAATATAACAGATTGTGCATGCTTGAGCCATGATATTCATGAAAGCAATCCAAGAGAAATTGCCTGTGCCAGTGGTAAAACTGTGTAACACATAATCCCACAGCACTAACCACAGACACTGTCATTGGAATAAATGCCGGTTCTAAATCCAGTAAGTGTTCATTTCTAAAAACACAAACCAGAAGCCATTCCAGATGCCTTGCAGATACACACAACCATTTGCTATTATTTTGTGGTTGTGTTTTATGATATACAGTGGTACCTTGGTACTTGAACAGCTTGGCTCCTGAACAAATTGGCTCCTGAACACCACAAACCTGGACGTAAGTGTTCCGGTCTGTGAACATTTTTCAGAAGCTGAACATCTAACGTGGCTTCCGCTTGAGTGCAGGAAGCGCCTGCAGCTAATCGGAAGCCACGCCTTGGTTTCCGAACGGTTTCAGGAGTTGAACAGACTCCCAGAACGGATTAAGTTCAATAACCAAGGTACCGCTATATATTTAAAATATTCAAACTCATTCATCCCAGCTAAGAAACCTGGCTGGGAAAATGAAACAATTATTACCAGGTTCCTAATAACTGTGAAGTTTGGTGCCAGACGAATAGAAAGGATGGTATTTCACAAATGGGGACATTAGTACATGTGCAAATCCTCCCCCCCCATTAATTTAGATATCTGTATGGAATAAAGGCTTACATTGTAACTTGGCCATCCATGCATGATGGTAACAGAAGGTGGCGCTAAATTAAGAATTTGATTATTAAAAACAAACAAAACTGTTATTTTTATTACTGAAAAGTAATATAAAAGGAATGAAATGGTATTATAGTAATGCTATGGCTAGACTAGTGCTTGGAGTGGATCTGGCCTTATTTGAAACAAAACCATCCTACTTCCTTGATCCCCTGGTTTGAGTATTGGAAGCTAAAAGGGTATGTGTATTATTATGTCCAAAAAGGGGATGGATGACGAGTGTGTGGAAGAGAATGCTGTGAACTGTGTGGGGTTTATTCATTCCCACTTCTGAAGAAAAAAGCCACAGTTCAGCTTAATAGGGGCTTGACTCTTCAGTATGGAAACTGTCATACTGAGAACAATAAGCACAGCTCTGACTGCTGCATGCAATGATGCCATTCTAAGCACTTATGGGCCTTCGGGGATCACATGAAATAAATACAGAGAGGAGGGGGAAAATTACCTGATGGAGAATTGGGCAGGTGGGGAAGATGGGGAGGGCACAACAGCACATGACTGGATCTTTCTGGGTACAATCCGTCTATCAGTTTATTATCAGAAGGCATTGCTGTCCAGACTTTACATGTGAGTATTTGGTTGGTGTCAACTTTCCAAGGATTGTCCAGGGTTTGATGGCTGCTCCTCTGATCTGACAAATCATGCTCACTTCTGCTTTTTTGGGACCGGTGTACAAAATGGTGGATGTCAGTACCCAAATTCATGCTAGGGGTTGTCGTGTGAGAAGCTGTTAAAAAAGAATGACCCACAGTAATGGGCGGGAGACTCTGGGCTCTTATTGGTGGAAGGCCATTGCAGTCTGAGGGGTTATGCTCTGAGATGAGGTACTTCTTGGTGTCCGCGCTTCTTCGTTTGAAGTCAATCGCTGTGACACATTCCTCAGAGGAGCCTTTGCAGCTGGCATCCATAATGCAGTCAAATGTGGTGATAATGTCATCCACCTCCGAGGTTTCGTCCCTCTGAGATCTCTCTCTTTTCTTGTCTTTTGGGTTTGACTTCCAATCCTCCTCCTTCTTTTTGCAGAAGATTTGGTTAAGCATGCTGAATTTGCCTTCCTTCTTCAGGAATTTATTGTTCTGGTTGGAAACTTGATGGACAAACTCAGATCTTTAAAGAATAACAATAACAACAATAAAAAAATAAATCCATAGTGAGAAAAGAAAACTATAGCGCTTTAGAATCTCTACTTAAAAAACAAAAACAAAACTTGAGACTTTTGAAAAAAATATTTTTAATTAAAATACTATTAAATAAACACTGTCACCCATCATACCCATACTTAAAACATGTAATTCTGCCCACAAATTTATATCCCAACTTTTGCAATTTTCACAAGCTCATTTACTTCTATTCTCAAAAATCAGGTTTAACACTACACATTATGTTTATTATTATACAACACCAATTTATGTGCACACACACAAAAACACACACACATACCGAACATACAAAAAGTACTGTATTTTTCGCTCTATAAGATGCATCAGACCACAAGATGCACCTAGTTTTTGGAGGAGGAAAACAAGAAAAAAATATATTCTGAATCTCAGAAGCCAGAACAGCAAGAGGGATCGCTGTGCAGTGAAAGCAGCAATCCCTCTTGCTGTTCTGGCTTCTGTGATAGCTGCGCAGCCTGCATTCGCTCCATAAGATGCACACACATTTCCCCTTACTTTTTAGGAGGGAAAAAGTGAGTCTTATAGAGCAAAAAATACGGTAATTCAGAGTACTTTAATTCTACCTCTGTTCCTTTAAAAACTAACTTCTGTCTAATATATTTAATCACAGGGATCCATGTCTGTATGTTACTTTTTGCAACATAATCCTGTTAGGTCTTTCAATATAGCTGTTATTTTAAGAATTTCAGTCCATTCCCATAATTTGTGCAATAGTTACTTCCTAGACTTAAAAAGGATGTTTCTACATTTCTGCATATAAAATTCTTGCAATAGTGAAAGTACACAGAATTAATATTCATTTTTCAACTAGTATGCTATTTTTAGACCTATTGATATGTCTGCTAAGTCATGATAAACATATATCCCAGCAGCATTCTCCAATATTCGAAAAAAGTTTATCTTAAATAAAATGTTACACATAGATAAAGTTGAAGCTCACAAACTGGGTAAGAGAACCAGCTACATTTATACAATTTTAATGCCTGATCTCAGGATTGCGGCCTAATGAGATTTTTATTTTTAACCAACAAACAACATAGTTTTGCAGCTCTATAACACTGGGAGTGGGTTCTAGTTTTAACTTTAAAAAACCCCACCAACCAACCAATATCCTAAACTCTGTACGGTTGCAGCAAGAGGATTGTTCTCAAAGTAGTGAGCTTCTGCTAAACCTTTACAGGAAGTGTACTGCAGTTTGCTGAAAATTTATCAGAAAAGAGGCTTAAACATTTTCACTCTCACACTTCACAGCACAGGAAAGAAGGCTAGTTGTAGTCATTAACCGGAGGGTGGGGAAGGGCAGAGAAATGTAATAGTCAGAAGACTGGGGGGAAACGTTGCTAAATTTCCACCTTCATAGATGACTGTCCTCAAAAATGGAGAGCATATCAATACAAAAGGCACAGAGGATTCATAGTGCATTGCCATTTAGTAGGGCAGTTGTGTGATTGTTACATCTTATATCCAGAATGATTTTTTTTTCAGTACGTGGTGGTATTTTAAAGAAAACCAAGAACCTCTTTTGCAAGTGAATCTGGCAATAATCCAGAACAAATGGACAACCACCACAGCTCTAAGGCTGTACCTAATGATGATATGATAGGCTCCTTGGGTATACATAATTTTGCCTGCTTCAATTGATCTCTGGCAAAACAGGCTTTGCAGGTTCTTGAAGTACTACTAAAACCTGAAAAATATGTTTGATCAGATACTATTAAGGGAAAGAAAAAAATGAATGTGCATGCAAAGGTAGATCTCTCAAACTGCACTTAGATATCTAAAGAACTCTCTTTTATATATAGCCCGTGACTCTTTGAATGTGATATGTATCAGATTGAGGATTATGTAAACTGAAACCTAATCTAGGGTTTGTTTGTTCGGAACTTAATTTAGAACAGTGAACAAAGACTGCATGACTAGCTGATTCTAGTCTCACAAATTCCAGTTCAGATTTATAACCTGCCCTTGCTCAGAGATTCCATTGATAGGACTCATTAGCTGAATCCTGCCTGATACCTTTGAAGCAGATTTGTAGCACATTTCTCCCCTCAAAGAATTATGGGCACTGTTTGTTAAGGTTGCTGGGAACTGTAGCTCTGTGAGGGGTAAACTACAGTTCCCAGGATTTTGTGTGTGCTTTAAATGTATTGTGTATATAAAGCCTGGGGTTGCAACTACAAACATATAAAGCAAAAGGTACATTTTTTGTTTTATATGTGCGGCACTGATGTGAGAGGAAGGTAGCCTTGTTTGTGTTCACTACTTAAACGTTAATAAAACCAGTGCCTTTCTCTGATGGAAAGCTAGAGGACTTTCCAGTCAGGAAGTGCAACAAAAACTTTATCGTCTCTTTTAAACAAGAGCATAGCAGCACCAACTCCTGACTCCATCCCAGGGGTCAGGAATTTTTTTCAGCAGGGGGCCGGTCCACTGTCCCTCAGACCTTGTGGGGGGCTGGACTATATTTTTTGGGGGGGGATAATGATGCAAGAACACCATGACCCCTGGTGACTGCTTATCTGTGTCTTGTGAGCAGCAGGGGCTGGCGGCGGCGGAACAATGAGCAGCCATGGAAGGGCTCCAGGGAGGGGATGCTTAAAATGGTGGCTGCTCGAGCACTGCTGCTGCTGGCACCAACAAAGCCCAGTCCCCTTCCTCCTCTAGGCAGGGCAGAGAGAAGCCAGGAGGAGGGAGGAGGCGCCGCCGCCGCCGCCGTGTGAGGGAGAGGGAGGGAGAGGGAGGGAGAGGGAAAGAACGTGCGTGCTGGCAATCCATGCGGTGATTCCCGGACCGTCCACGGTCCAGATCCAGACGGCAATTGGGCCTGATCCATCCCATGGACCTTAGTTTGCCTACCCATGCTCCACTCAGATGCAATTAAGTGCAATGAAACCTAGTGACTAAACTATATAATGACAGTGTCCTCACAGCTTCTAAATTAGGGAGGGGGAACCTGTGACCTTCCCAGTATTGGTAAACTTCCACCTGCCTCAGGGCTGTGGTCAGGGATGATGTCGTTCAACACCCCTGTTCTAAGCTTTAGTGGAAAGCACTTGAGTCTAAAAACACAATAACACAATATGAAAATAGTTCTCAAAATGGCACTGGTATCGTGGGGAGTTTCATTAATCATAACAAATGCTGTTGTAATGAGGCATCTAATCATAGCCTGCATTTTTAATCAAGGCTTATATTTTGATCAAGGTTGTATCTTAAAAATTAGCTTAAATCCACAAATGTTTCGAGGCAGGAAACCAGCAGGCAGCTGGCAAGCGCTTGGGCAGGGGCCCTCTGGTTTATTGCAGTCATAAAAAGGCTGGAAGCAAAAGGTCAAATTGACCATACAAATTACAAAATACTGCAAAAAGCACTCAAGTCTCTAAATAGAAACAGCATCTCGCTGGCAAGAGGGAGAGTGAAGAGCCGTTCTTTAAGCTGTTCCTTGTTCTTTTTAAACTTGAGATTCTTTTACTCTGCAAAGATTTCTTTTCCTTTTAAAAGGTTATTTATGTTATGTATTAAATATATTGGCTTAAATGTAATTATGCAAAGGATTTAGAAAGTAAGAAATGTTGGATTCTTATTTCATATAGTTGTAAGAGACCACAGGGGCCATCAGCCCAGCCCCCTGTCAGGCAGGAAAACACCATCAGAGCACTCCAGACATATGGTTGTCGGGCCTTTGTTTAAACCTCCAAAGAAGGAGATCTTTCATTGATGATGCGTGAGAATGTGAACACAAAGATCTCTGACATCTGTTTAAAATAAAATTAGCCACCATCTGTTTTAGCCATCTGCTCTATTTTAGAATTAAGGGGGCAAAGGTGATCTGGTAATTAAGGTGCCTTGTAGAGGTTAATGGCTACTTGTTTGCCAATTATAAATATAGCTTTTTGTTTCCCATAAAAGGCAATAGGAAATGGGTGTATCTTTTGTGATTGGTTCTAGCAAACAGCCAATAGGAATTTCAATCAGGCTGATTGGACAGAGGCAGCCAAAGGAGGAGCAAGGGGGCTAGGTTAAGGAAATATAAGTGCTGTCCATAATGGCAGGAGGCCAGGCCAGAGCTTGGTAACCATATACCACTGTGCCTCTCATTTATTTGTCTGACAAATAAATTATTATTTTATTTTCTCTATTGCTGCGTTGAATATTTCATTCCAGCTAAGCGTTAACCACAAGCAGGGTGCTACAGTAACTAGGGATGAGGAAGAAATTTGATTCAGGTCTCATTTAAAGCAGAATCTATCAAAGTCACACTTTCTAAAGCAATATGAAAACTGAAACATGGCTATTGCTTGAATTTTGCATTTATCTGAATTTTACCAGGCAGTTTGCCAACCAATGTTTACAAAAATACATATATTAGGGGAAAATGTTCATGACATGACTATATTGCTGAAAATAACATGGAAAATCACATTATATTAGGGGAAATAGCTTGCAAAAATATGAACATTAGTCAAAACTGAACATAAAATGTGTTTGTTGGGAGAAATTCTGTAAAATGCTGATGAATTTTCAGGAGGGTTCAATCCCTGCCATCTCCAGGTAGGGCTGTGAGAGACTCATGTCTCACTCTCTGAAGGGGTGCTGCCAACCAGTGCCAACAACACTAGGCTACTGGACCAATGGCCTGACTTGCTATAAGGCAGCTTCCTATTTTCATTGCAACTCAGTTTGCAATGGAGTGGCTATTACGTTGGGTGGGGAGTGGGGAAGCAGGGTGAAGGTCCTCAGAGACAACTACAGTAGGGACAACCTGATAAGCTCCAAGGTTAAAATTGTCCCTATTTGCTATTTTGGGAGAAGTGAAAAGGGAAGGTTTTTACCTGTTCTCTTGGGACAGCAGTTTGATGCATGCTGTGTGCCCACAGTACATAGCATACGTCAGGGGGGTGTTCTCATTGATGTCTCTCGGGCTGCAGTCCACCCCCAGTTGTAACAAGGCCTTTACACAGTCAGCTTTTCCTGCTGCTGCAGCCCAGTGCAAAGGTGTCCTAGAGAGCAGAAAAACAAATCATTTTATAGCTTTGTGCTGTTTAAATTCAGACTAAAACAACCAGCTGAGAAGGTGGAGCGCCTCTATGGAGTCAAGATTTTTGAGGCATGGCAACTGTTCATTTTAATGCAATTACATGTCAGAGGCAACATAGTAGTTCACCACTTCCTATTGAGGCATCTAATCATAGCCTGCATTTTTATTGAGGCTTGATCAGGGCCTGTATTTTAAAATGAGCTTAAAGATCTTCAAATGTTTCATGCCAGGCAGAAGAGCAGCTGCCTAAGAACCTTGGCAATGTTTTTCCTCCTAGACAAGGGGGCCCCCTGATTTATAGCAGAAAACAGTTCTCAAAGTCAAAGGGAATTACAGGCTGACAGCCAAAGTTACACTGACCCTACATATTACAGAAGAGAAAAAAGCAGAGAAAAACATAATTAAGAGTGGGTAAATAGTAAAATAAAACCATGTGCCTCCCATTAAACTTGAGCCATATTTTCCTAAGGTTCAAAGGTCAAGAGCAATGGAAAAGCATCTAGCTGGCAGAAAGGAAGAGAGTATTTTGGGAAGTCTTTTTCTAAAGTTGTTTCTTTCTTAAACTGAGATCCTTTTAAGATTTCTTTTCCTTTTAAAAAGCTATCTATGTTATGTATTAAATATATTGGCTTAAATGTAATTATGCAAAGGAATTAGAAGCTAAGAAATGTTAAATCCTTATGCTAGATTCTTATTTCATATAGTTGGAAGAGATCACAGGGGCCATCAGCCTAGCCCCCCCTGCCAAGCAGGAAACATCATTAGAGCACTGGTTGTCAGGCCTTTGTTTAAAAGACCTTCAAGAGAAGGAGATCTTTCAATGATGATGTAAATTCAAGATCCTTGACATCTGTTTAAGATAAAAATTTAAGATTAACCATCTGTTTTGGAGGGCAATAGGGTGAGGTGAGCTGGTAATTAAGGTTCCTTGTTGAGACACATGTAAGATATATTACTACTTATTTGTCATTTATAGATAGAAGAATATATATCTTTTTGTTTCCCATAAAAGGACAAGAGGAAATGGGTGTATCTTTTGTGATTGGTTCTAGCAAACAGCCAATAGGAATTTCAACCAGGCTGATTGGACAGAGGCAGCCACAGGAGGAGCAAGGGGGCTGGATTAAGGAAATATAAGTGCTGGCCAGAATGGCAGGAGGCCAGGCCAGAGCTTGGTAACCATATACCACTGTGCCTCATATTTATTTGTCTGACAAATAAATTATTATTTTAATTTCTCTATTGCTGCGTTGAATATTTCATTCCAGCTAAGCGTTAACCACAAGCAGGGTGCTACACTATAAAGCACGACTTTGTAAATTTGATGTATTACAGTATTTTAATATTTTTTGGGAAGCCGCCCAGAGTGGCTGGGGAAGCCCAGCCAGATGGGTGGGGTATTATTAATAATAATAATAATAATAATAATAATAATAATTATTTATTATTATTATTATTATTGGAGCTCATGAGATGCAATCAGGTCCAGTTAATCTTGATACTTGCCTATGAAATACCACCTCCATTGTTCCTCTGACTCTACTTCAAAAGAGTTGAATTTGAACATTAAGCAGCCAAAGAAACCTGGATTTCGGCAGCACAGCCAATATTATATTTGCAGATCTCACACTCGGATGTAATTTGAGATTTGCCAGTAGGACTTTGTGCTGAGATCAAAGTTTTGCATCACAGCACAAATATTTGAAGATTGAATTCTCTGTGATAAATTGTGTGTTGGAGAGAGGTTGGCTTTTTAAAAAAGTTTGTTTATTATTTCTGCATTCAACTTTTACATGGGGCTCCTAACATTCTCCAATCCAGAAAAACTACCCAGTCCACACCTGCTTAACCTCAGTGCTCCAAGATCATTTACATGAGCATTACTTTATTTTATAAAATGGATACTACTGTATATGCTTTTATACCATAGTGTTAAAGCATTCTTAACAATTAAAAAAAAAATCTCCTTATACCTTGAAACTCTTTTTAAAAAATTATAAAACATTTCTATACTGACTTTTGGTTCTAAAAACACAAATGCTTATCTATTGTGGGCTTTTCTTCTTTTTACAGTAGACTTTTTAAAATAAAATGAGAGCTGCTGGGACCTAGGGAGGCCATGCGCTCCATGTTACAGGGGACCGTCCTCTATTTGAAGGGCTGTCAGAAGATGGCTCCCAATTTGAAGGAGCCCTCTGTTTGAAAGGGCAAAAGCCTACCTGAGATTCTCATTGTCTACCCTGTAAACCTTTCCCTTTTAAAACCCAGACATGCAAGAAGCACTTCCTCCTTTACCTTATTACTTATTAGATAATAACTCACAAGGCTCCTCCCTACTGAGCCGTGGTGCCACAAAATCAACTCTGGCCAACATTTAAGCAAACAACATGTTAAGAAACGCCTTCCAAAAACACTTGCTTTTTCTCCTTTGCAGAACCGTAACAGTAAAGGTTAAGGAACCCACTTGCTGAGTTGTTGCTGAGCAAGGAGGATCCATGGAGAGTATCATTTCATTAGGGGACACGTTTCATAAGAAAGCCGCCAAACCTCCTTCACTGTAGGTCAAAAAACAACGAGGGCCCCTGCCAGAGCTCTGCAGCTCTTTTCAGTTGGTTTCCATGGTCACCTGTCATCCACGTCGAGGGCCTGCAGGTTGCATTCTGGGACTCTAGCCAGCTCACTGATAATGTCGCTGTATCCTGCAGCGGCAGCAATGTGGAGGCAAGTCTTCCCGTTCTCATCATCGTAGTTTATGATCGACGGACCCTGGCGGTGGCTCAGGATGATAGAGCAAAGGATCCGATTGCCGCTCTGAAAACCAACCATATATGTGTGTGCTCGCAGAGAAGAAGACGTAATGAACAGCAGCAACTCCTGCTCCTACTAACTTGGTGTGTATATGGTGTTCCCTCATGCACTGCAAAGGCATGTGCTTTATATTTAGCTTTCAACCAATCTGTCAATTAAATTTAACATGATGTATAGCGGGACGTGGGTGGCGCTGTGGGTTAAACCACAGAGCCTAGGGCTTGTCGATCAGAAGGTTGGCGGTTCAAATCCCCGCGACGGGGTGAGCTCCCATTGCTCAGTCCCTGCTCCTGCCAACCTAGCAGTTCGAAAGCATGCAGTGCAAGTAGATAAATAGGTACCACTGCGGTGGGAAGGTAAACGGCGTTTCCGTGTGCTGCTCTGGTTTGCCAGAAGCAACTTCTGGGTCATGTGCTGGCCACATGACCCAGAAGCTGTACGCCAGCTTCCTTGGCTAGTAAAGCGAGATGAGCGCCACAACTCCAGAGTTGTCAGCGACTGGACCTTTTTATAGCATCATTCAGAGTTTGAGACTCATGAATAGAGCATTTTCAGGGATATTTTCCCCCTGAATGGTGACTTGTGCTTTAAAAGACAATTTGTTGTTAACGGTTGGCAGCAGGATAGGTTTTTAGAAACTTTAATTATTTTATTACTTGTCTGTTTCCTGCCCTGAGCTCCTTTGGGAGGAAGCAGGGAGGGGGAGAAACAAACAAACAAACAAACAACTGACTGTGAGATGTGGAAATAATACAGTAGTCTCTAATGCAGAAAGTACCACAGCTACCCTTACGTCATCAAAGTGGTTGCTATGAGTCCAGCCTTGTTTTTTTTTTATTATTAAATTTACTACCTGCCCTTCACCAATAGGTTCTGGGGCAGATTATAACAATTAAAAATTCAGTATTCAAAATGTTTAGAACAAATTACAGTCACAGGAATAGGGTGGGTCCTCAAAACACACATATCAGGTGTCAAAAGCCACGGTAAAGAGGCATGTCTTCAGCATTTGCTAGAAGCTGTATAGTGAATGTGGCAGCCACACCTCTGCGAGGAGGGAATTCCACAACTTAGGGGTTGCCCCAGGGATTGCCCTCTCCTGAGGCAGCACCCCACTGAACTTCTGAGGGCAGTCAAACTACCAAGAGGGCTCTCTCTGCTGATCTTAACACCCTGGAGGTGGTGTCTGTGGGGGTGGTCACTCAGATATTTTGGGGCCTAAGTTGTTTAGGGCTTTAAGCATTAGTAGGAGCACTTTGAATTGTGCCCAGAAATGAACTTGGAAGGCAAGGGGCACCCCAGGAGACAGCAACATCCCAGGATGACAGACCAGAAGATTGATCAGGGGGTGAATCAACGGAGAATGAGAGGTGTTGGGAGAAGTGGTTCTTCAAACCTGAGGAATCAGGGTGAGAATATTCAATCTATTACAATAGATTTGATAAATGCATCCCTCCCTATAAATAGTGCCTTTTAAATCTGTTTTGCTTCTCTTAGTCAAAGTTAGAAGTGCTTCTGTTGGGTGGGTTGCTTCTGAATAGTGGAGAACGGTCAGTTGATATGTTATCAATGGGAGCCAATGATTAAGTTCTCCTGATAGCTGGGAATCTCTTTATGGTTTTGAATGTGACGCCACCACAGCTTGGAGAGCATGACACATTTACAGCGGAAGGGTAGGGCCAGAGAGACTGCAAAAGAGCAGATTTGAGTTTTGAATGCGATACTACAAAGAAAGGGACAGAGAGAGCTATGAGTCAGCTGAAGGTGAAGCTCATTGGAGTCTCCATGTTTCTCTGCAGATCTGCTATTTGTTTGTCTCCCGTAAGCTCTGCTTGAGTATTTGTAAATAGAGCAAACATTACAAAGACACCCTAGGTCTCCACTGCTCTTTTTTATCAAGAGGAATCTAAACCTAGAGTCCATTCTGAGTATTACTGCACCACAAATAAAATATTTTTAATGCCCATTTGAAATATCGTTTTAGATTGCTCAACCATATGTATTTTACCCAGCTCTGCTTATGTCTCCTGGCAGCATCATTTTAAAAAAATGCTCCCAATGGGTAGATAGCAAATAATGGCCAGGATCCAATGAACTAAAACACTTTTTAAACAGATTCAGAAAGGGGATTCACTTTAAGACTTAAGGCCCTGTTGTTCAAAGGAGAAAAAAGCAAGTTAAAAACTTCCTGAGCCAGGGTCAGAGCTAGGTGTGAAGGGGTAGGGGGCCCCTAGATAAAGGTAAAGGGTTAGGTCCAGCTGTGGCCGACTCTGGGGTTGCGATGCTCATCTCCCTTTATTGACCGAGGGAGCCAGTGTACAGCTTCCGGGTCATGTGGCCAGCATGACTAAGCCGCTTCTGGCGAACCAGAGCAGCGCACGGAAACGCCGTTTACCTTCCCGCCGGAGTGGTACCTATTTATCTACTTGCACTTTGATGTGCTTTTGAACTGCTAGGTGGGTAGGAGCAGGGACTGAGCAACGGGAGCTCACCCCATCGCGGGGATCCGAACCGCCGACCTTCTGATCAGCAAGTGCAAGGCTCTGTGGTTTAACCCACAGCGCCACCCGCGTCCCAGGGGGCCCCTAGACCCCCCCAAACACCACCCTTTTAGGGATTTCCCAGATGAGCCTACCAGATAGCAGATGCAACAGGGATGGGCGGAGGCTGGTGGCAGCGGGGGTAGCAATGGGGATGAGAGCCCCTGAAAGCAACAGCATCACCTCCTGCCATCCAGTCCTCCTTCAGCCCCGTGCTTTGAAGAGAAGCCCTGGGTCAGGCACCTGTAGCTTCCATCTTCAGATTGCCTTGGGGCCTCGATGGACCACCAGAGAGGGACACTAAATTGGAGGCATACCCCAGAGGCACTGTGGATACTGGTGTTGATGGCAGCTGTAGCTGCCTGGCTTGGCACTTCTCTGTTCATGCGGGGCATTTGTCCAAATACACTATGTGCTGGTGTGGGGCTCGGCTGAAGCCTTTGCACAAATGTATATTTTTGGATCTCAGCAGGTGTCTTTTAAGCCAGTGGTACATTCCATTTCCACCCCTCTTTCAACCACAAGCCAGTGCTTTTACATTTCTTGCCATTAAGCAGCCTTTGCGGTGAGCCGGTTTGTACAAAGGTGAATCATTTCTTTGAATGTTGAAGGTAGCCGTGGGTGTATGAACGTAACTCATGCTGACATATTCAAAACAAACAGTGACATAATTCTATGCCTTTTTATAAGAGGCGAAATAATTCGTTTTTTTAAAAAATTCTGTCCTTATGGCCAAATCCCGGTCGCATTCTTTTCTCTGCTTCCCTAGCTACAAATGGTGTGTCTGAGAAACAGAACTGGATTAACTTTTATGAAAAAGGTTCTATAGATCCCCAGGCAGATTTGGGATCCTGAGAAATATATGCTCATCTTACAGATTACAGTGGTACCTCGGGTTAAGTACTTAATTATTTCCGGAAGTCCATTCTTAACCTGAAACTGTTCTTAACCTGAAGCACCACTTTAGCTAATGGGGCCTCCTCCTGCCGCTGCACTGCTGGAGCACGATTTCTGTTCTCATCCTGAAGCAACCTGAGGTACTATTTTTGGGTTAGCAGAGTCTGTAACCTGAAGCGTATGTAACCCGAGGTACCACTGTACTCATTTGTTGTTGTTGTTTTTACTTTCATTGGTTTCACATTATGGAACACAACAGGATCAAATGAAGAGACACGTTTGCTTTTGAAAAGGTTGACAGCCGTGCTATACCTGGACTGCCCAGTGAAGAGCTGTTTTAAAATCTTTGTCCACCAACACCGGATCAGCTCCTTTATGCAGCAGGATTTGCGTGTGCTGGGGTCGATTGTGGAACGCAGACCAGTGAAGAGACGTCATCCCCTGAAAATCACAACCGAGGACATCAAAGCTTGGGGCAATGCATGACAGCCCTAGAAGTAGGGATAATAAGGTTATGAAACAATAGATCTGCCTATGTCTATGAGGGAGCCAAAAGCAACCGCCATCCTGCCTGGACCTAACACTACCTCTGTGGAGACTTTGCACTGATTTACAGGGGGTGGGGTGGTGGTATTCACACCCCTGATTCACACCCCAAAGGCCTTTGCCTGCCTGGAATGTGTCTTTGAACTATGGTGATGCCTCTTCCTGTCCCAGATGGAGGTTAGAGGGGCATTTGAATGTGTGGTGAAATTAGCCCATTGGACAAAAGTAACATTTTCATTAATTGCTGCACCCACTTTTGCCCCTCTCCCTGGCCCGGCATGTGGCCTTGAGATGGTTGCCCAGTAGCCCTCAAGAGAAAAAGGTTCCCCAACCTTTGTTGACCAGTGCAACAAACCCACTTTTAAAAAATCACCCTGGCCTTTTGGGGGGTTAGGAAAGTAACAGAGCTATGCATTGAAAAGTGTGGGATTCCAGAATTGCAGGGGATTTGATTAGATTACTCTTGGGATCCCTTCCAAATCTACAGTTCTATGATTCTATGAATGGATGATTAATGGGAAGATGTGCCAACACCCAGCCACCAAAACAGGATGAATGCTCATTGTGCTATAATCACCCCATAAACAAAGTAGAATTAAAGCTCAATAAAGCCAAGCATAGTCTAACTACTGTGTAAGATTTGTGTGAGCAAATCAGGAACGATAAACAGGTTATATCTCACAGGGCCTTGTGCCTCAACCCAGCACTCCTTGGCCATGCTTAGTCCTCATTGGGCTTTTTAAAAAATCCCCCCATTTTTTAACATCCACAAATCTGGGTGTTTTCATGATTCTGCTAATACCTCCCTATTGTGCATGGCGCCATTATGGCTACATAAGCAATGGCACAGATCTCTGAATATAGAGGGAACTGTAATGATGTGTGCCTCCCAATCGCCAATCGATGAGAGACTCCAGGGTGTCAGTGCTTACCCAGGGTGCAGTTTCCTTGGACTGGAGACTGGGAACTCAGCTAGATTGGTAAATAAAGGTAAAGGGACCCCTGACTATTAGGTCCAGTCACAGACGACTCTGGGGTTGCAGCGCTCATCTCACTTTACAGCCGGCATACAGTCGTGTGGCCAGCATGACTAAGCCGCTTCTGGCGAACCAGAGCAGCGCACGGAAACGCCATTTACCTTCCCGCTGGAGCGGTACCTATTTATCTACTTGCACTTTGATGTGCTTTCGAACTGCTAGGTTGGCAGGAGCTGGTAAATAAAGAGTGTTTTATATGTGTGGTAAAGGTAAAGGTAAAGGTACCCCTGCCCATACGGGCCAGTCTTGACAGACTCTGGGGTTGTGCGCCCATCTCACTCAAGAGGCCGGGGGCCAGCGCTGTCCGGAGACACTTCCGGGTCACGTGGCCAGCGTGACAAAGCTGCATCTGGCGAGCCAGCGCAGCACACGGAAACGCCGTTTACCTTCCCACCAGTAAGTGGTCCCTATTTATCTACTTGCACCCGGGGGTGCTTTCGAACTGCTAGGTTGGCAGGCGCTGGGACCGAGCAGCGGGAGCGCACCCCGCCACGGGGATTCGAACCGCTGACCTTTCGATCGGCAAGCCCTAGGCACTGAGGCTTTTACCCACAGCGCCACCCGCGTCCCTCATGTGTGGTACAGGCATATAAACACTGTGACACCAGATGGCACTGTGGAGTTCCATTTTTGCCAATGCGATTTCTCATACAAAGTTTACAGTGTGTTTTCCTGAAACGCTTCTTTGATGTGTCTAGATCGAGCCTAGGATGGCTTTATTTGTACACATACTGTATACAACCTGAAGATAGGATGGAAGGGATTGCAGCATTAGCACTGCACAGGTCTTGCTTCCCCATTAGGTTCCCTGAGCACAGAGCAAGACAATTCTCTGTGTCTCTAGCTTCCAGCATCAGCCAAAACTCACATAAACACAGCTCCCCTTCACCTATTGTTATCCCTCTTAGGATGACATGGCAGCCAGCCAGGTGAGCTGGGAAAAGGCCCACTCATTTGTCTCTATGGCCACAGGGCAATCAATCTTTTTGGACATGTAAATGGAAGTACTTAATTTGCCAGCTAAGGCCATTATCTTACAAAGAAACTGGTCTGACCAGTTCAGCAGGTTTCCTCATATAGCTTATAACCTCACAAATACAGGATCAGAAGGGACCTACTGATAACATCCAGACTGACCCCCCACAAACTATAACAGTATGTCCGTGTGTTCAATCCTAGTTTGCAGTCATTGAAAACAGTTCCGTTGGCTTGTTTTCACCAAGCATGGTGTAGTCTGGACAGAAAATAACAATGGCCAAGTGCAGGGCTTTTTTTCATCTGGAACTCACTGGAACTCAGTTCCGGCCCCTCTCAGTTGGGCGCTGTTGCCATTATAAGAGAACAAGGGAAGCATTCATGGTGAGTTCCTGTACCTCTTTTTCTAGAAAAATAGCAGTGGCCAAGTGGATGCTAAATGTCTGTGTGAACCGGCCCTCAGATTTTAAAGCATGAAGCACTCCTTCACCCGTCAATAACAACCTTTATACACCACATGACAATTTAGGGGATGCTACTTTGCTTACCTCATTGTCCTGGTGGTTGATTTCGCTGAGATCAGATTGCTGTAGCAGCACAGATAAAAGCCTGAGGAGGACAAAGCGACATTCCACGTCAAAATAAAAGGCAAAACAAAATTCAGAGAAAGTCATGGTCCCATTTCAGTAAGAACGAAGCACCTTTTTGTCATAGTGACATAACAATTAAACATGTGTTTAGCTTTCACTTCATGAAGTCAATGGAACCTAAATGTACTTAACTTTAATTAATTGTTTGAGTTTCTATGCTTTTGTCATGGCCTTTGGCTAGCACAATAAACTTACTGAAGCTTTAATTAAACAATGTTTTTAACAGTACTGTATAAGCCTAAAAGCTAGAACCTTAGAGTCAATGGCCTTGTTCACATACTTCCCCAAATATGGTTCAGATCCAGTGTCACGTTATCACACTGTGTTAAAAAAACAAGAAATAGTACCCATATAGAAAACAAAACAGAAAAAAGATATTGTGTACATTACAAGGGGGGGGGGGGGACAACGACTTGTTATTGTAGTTAACCAGACCTTGTTTCTTTTTCTTTTTCTGTGTATTACTCTGCACTTGTATTTTATTCTTTTTAATTTTCAATAAAGAATATAAAATAAACAAAAAATTATTACACCGTCGAGCACGCCTCCCTCTATAGTCCCTTGCTAAAGGGGGGAAAGCAACTGGCTTAGCGTTATGTGCAAACCAGTGCTTACAGTTTTTCTCCAAACAAAGAAGAATCCAGGGGTCATTATTGGTTTCCTGTTCATGGTTTATTTGGGTGAAACAAAGCATGAGTGCTGGCTGACGCATCAGGTTAAGGCAGCTGTTCCAGGATTTGTTTTCTTACTCTAGGATAGGCAGATCAAAGCGGGGAATGCTCAAGTTGTGTGCACTAGTGTGCCTCTTGTTCTCGAGTTAAATTATCTGACTATGTTCAGGGCCGGATTAAGACCTTGAGAGGCCCTAAACACTTAAAAGATTTTGGTGCCCCCACATATATCAAATTCAAAATATAAACAATAATAAACCATAAAATATTTTTTCCCCCAAAATGAAACAAACCTACAGTACAGTGGTACTTCGGGTTACATACGCTTCAGGTTACATACACTTCAGGTTACAGACTCCGCTAACCCAGAAATAGTACCTCGGGTTAAGAATTTTGCTTCAGGATGAGAACAGAAATCGCGCGGCAGCAGGAGGCCCCATTAGCTAAAGTGGTGCTTCAGGTTAAGAACAGTTTCAGGTTAAGAACGGACCCCCAGAACAAATTAAGTACGTAAACCGAGGTACCACTGTACGATGGAAAATAGATCTTCATGGATATGAATGCCACCATTAGGAAAAATCTATATAACTATAGACTTGCCCCAATTCAGCAATATATTCCAGGATGTTTTTTTATTTGAGTTACCTTTTGGTGGTAAGAGATATGGCAAGAGAGGCATTAATTTATTGCAATGTGAATTTTACATTTACCATAACATCAAACTAAGGTTTAGCACCATGGGAAAAACAAGCCCTGTTTCACATGCTTCCTTCTTGCATGCTCCAGTTCAGATAGTTATTTAGACAAACCATACCTTGACCGTACTACAGCTGATCTGACAAATTTGCACTTGCCCACTAAACCAAGATTGCAAACCACATTTTGAAGATGGTTTGCAATCCTGGTTTGTAGGGCGTGTGTAAACCACAGAGAGGGCTCCAACACCGTTATTCCATGAGCAGAAGGGAGTTTGTTCATGAAATGAGAACTGGGCTCCAACACCGTTATTCCATGAGCAGAAGGGAGTTTGTTCATGAAATGAGAACTATTCTTATGAAACAGATCCTACCATGTGTGTAACTATCTTTCCATGAATGGAAAATGAATTGGGATTTTCAAATGGTCATGTCAATCACTCAAAAAGTTTTGGAATTATCACACCCACACACCAGTTGTGTTAGGAGAAAGATAGAAAGGGTGGCTGGGATCCTAACTTTCTTTCCATCCATGGAACAGAGTTTATGTTCATGCAACAAAGTTTATTTTTCTTCCCTTTTCCTGGGCTGCTCCCTGCACCCCCACCAAATGTGGGCAACATGATGTAACATGACTTAATTTGTTGAATTTATACAAGTATCAGAACACACCCTTTTGCTGCACAATTTGAGATGTCTTAGTGCTGAAATTAGTTTTTTTTAAAAAAGTATTAATAATATTATTATTATTATATTATATTTTCTTCTGGATACACATTGATTTCTTACATGGGCATTGCTGTTTGTGTTCCTTGCCATGTTGAGCAAAGATGAAGAGAAAAACAAATGGACATGGCGAAGATCTGTGGCATTTCAGCAGTGCTTTCTGGTAATGGAGTGATCATATTCAGAAGATCTAATTTTGCTGATTTGGGCTAATAAGACAGATGAAAAGGAGCTGAACAGCTGGCACACTTCTGCTCTGACCAAAGGTCTGCCCGTTACCATGGGGACTGTAGAAATTTATTTTGCAGGGATCTCTCTGTGTTGCTGCTAAACTAAATTACCACTCCCTTTCCAAATATCAGTGCTGGCCCCTATTCTGTGGATGTTTTATTTAATGATAATGCCCTCTTGGTTGCCTTGAAACCTTCCAAGAGTACTGTTCAAATGGTGTGTATAAAGAAGAACAAGGATGCCAGAAAATTAGGAAAGCAACTGAAAATTGAGATTGCTTGAGAGAAGTGGATGGAAGCAGTTTGTGAAGCATAATGGGTGTGTGATACACTCATGGAAGCACAATGTTCAATATTTTCATCAGAGGTAGCACACACGCTGGTAATATTGTGTTTGTTTCCTTAAAATGGATTAGGTGTTGTTGCATACATGCGTCCACATCAAGCTGTGATTTGCACAGAATGAAGCAAGTGCTCCTGTTGCTTCTTGCCTGCTTCAAGGGAATCAATATTAAATTAAATAAGAATGACACTGTCTTTGGTTTTGCATGCATCTGCGTCACAGAAACCAATGGGACTTGCCTGCACAAAATTGTGCACAGGATCACAACCCATAAGAACCACAATAATTCAATGGATTTTCTTGATAACATGAGTATCAAGTGATTTCTTGTTGGTATTGTTAAAAGTTCCATGCAGTGGTTCTCCACAACTGAGGAAAAGTAGTCTCAAGGCAAATTTTAGCTACAGAGTTGAACTATCAACCTTTTGCACAGTCTTGGATGTGGTTGTCTGGAATTGTGGCTGTTTACTTACCTTAGCACTACCTTGAAGAAACTTACACAAGGCTTAAATCCCGTTTTATTGTTTCTTGTGTGAATTATGTTAATGTCTGGTCATTGTTCACCCAGCAGAGAGGCATTTCTAAATAGGAAGAGTATTTGCATGAACTAGTTTTTTCCATATGTAGGCTGTACTCATGAACACTCATTGGTTCCTGCAGTTGGTGCAATTGCACTTGTTACAGAAACTACAGTATATGTGAAGCCCCACTGGGATATATGACTAAGGTCCATTGATTTCAATAGGTCTACTCTGACTAAAACTTGCATGAAATACCAAGCCAGGGTTGAAGTACAGCAAGCAACACCACAGCTGTGAAAACCTTCATCAGCAACCCTTTATGTGCAGTTAATTATTAGTACAGGACGCCCAGGCAGGTAGAGAAGTATGATTAATAATACAAAAAGGCTGAAATTCTAATGAGTCTTATCAACCTCTTTTATTACCTAAGAGGGAACATGTTATAACCACTATGAGCAATAATGAAAAAGCTACAGATTACAGATCTATTAAAAGATTCATTATCTGTAGCTCAAAGAGCATACCTGACATTGGGATCAGCAGTGGCAGCATGTAGTGGTAATCTTCCATTTTTATCTGGGATGTTCTGTTTGGCACCATTTCTCAGCAGGCTGACGCAACCTTCCAGCCACCCCTGAAAGTGAATCAAAAGGAAAGAGGCTGTGCAAATTGGAAACTTTTTTGAAAAAATATGTGTACTGGAATATGAATTTGTTTCAACAATATTTTTTTTTAAAAAAGGTAACAGTGCAATCTGTACACAACTACTCAGAAACAAGTCCCATTGATTCCAGCATGTCTTACTCCTAGGTAAGATGTAGACGTAGGACTGCAATCTATATCTCTAGGTTTGGGACCTAAATACTGAGTTAATTGGCACCTGGCACTCTTAAGACCCCAGAGATTGTGCTAGTTTGTAATTCTACCTTCCATGATGTTTCATGGCATTACATCTGCTGAAGCAGGGGTTCTTAACCTGTGGTCCATAGAACTAGGGGGAGCCATTGGTGGGGGTCCATGAACACAATGCAAAAAATGATTTCCAGTGCAATAAAATAATTTATAGCAACCAGGAGGAAGAATCTATAGGATATGTCCTTCTGTTTTGCAATTTCTAGTTCCGCAGCATATGATTACCGAATGACAATTTTTCTGATGAAGAGATATCCGACATAATGCTGGAGAAAGGAAATGTTTACTTCAGAAGATGATGTGTGTGCTTAAAAAACACCCTAGTGGAGCTGTTGCAAGTTTAACAAATGCATTTTTAATGATATAAACTGTCAGCAGTCCCTTTGATAATGTCGTATTTTGCCAGTATTAATCATATGCTATAATAGTTCCAGAATACTGCTTTTTTGTTGTTGATTTTTCCTAAAAAACTATGTACAGGGGAAGGAAAGCTCCATACCAGGTAGGTTGCCAGAGATAAACTAGTGCGCCCACATGCATCTTGGGTGTTGATATTGGCTCCCATCTTCAGCAGTAATTTCACTGTATCAAGCTGGCGTCCTGAGATGGCGTGCATCAAGGGAGTACAGCCTTGGAAAGGAAAAAATGTATTTCATTTAAGGCACAGTTAGTACAAAAACAAAGACGCGGGTGGCGCTGTGGGTTAAACCACAGAGCCTAGGGCTCGCTGATCAGAAGGTCGGCGGTTCAAATCCCCGTGACGGGGTGAGCTCCCGTTGCTCAGTCCCTGCTCTTGCCAACCTAGCAGTTCGAAAGTACGTCAAAGCGCAAGTAGATAAATAGATACCGCTCCAGCGGGAAGGTAAATGGTGTTTCCGTGCTCTGCTCTGGTTCACCAGAAGCAGCTTAGTCATGCTGCCTACATGACCCGGAAGCTGTACACCGGCTCCCTCGGCCAATAAAGCGAGATGAGCGCCGCAACCCCAGAGTCAATCACGACTGGACCTAATGGTCAGGGGTTCCTTTACCTTTAGTAAAAAACACATGTATAGTATATCAAGTGCTTCATTTTGCTTTAAAAAGTGCTTGCACTCCTGGAAGTATTGTTACCTCTCAGGAGAATCCAATTTCAAACTCCACATAAGTTAGCTATATTATAAGACTGTGTTAGTTGACGTGTGTTTGTGTGTATTCATTCTGTACCTGGCTAGCATAGGGGGGAGAAACGGGAAGAGAAGTAATCTGAGGCAGATATCAAAGTAAATTACACCCACTACCCTTTCACGATTTTTTATTTTAAACTTTAGCAAGATCTTTCAGGGTGACTTCATGCCTTCCCTTACCCACCAGTTGCCCCCGTTGGGCAGAATAAATTGGGGGAGATTGGGCTCCAAACTGCTTCACTTAGGGTTGCAGACGATTTGTTTCCTTATTTTAAGTCCTAACTAAAATGCATAAGCCTTTTTGCAAAGTAATTTCCCCTATAATTATAACGATAATTTACTTTTTTTATCCCACCCTTCCTCCCAAAGAAGCCCACAGAATGCATTTGTTTGTGTTATTTTCACAAATAGATGCATTTTAAAATGTGCCCTTTGGTATATAATTTTTTGTACACCCGACTTGGCTGGAAAACATCACTGCAAAATTCAGGAATATGCACATTTTGGAAGATGCCTGTATTTCATTTCACGTACTGTATTGTTTGGAAAGTGAAAATGTGGCAGCTTTACCTTTAAACTGATTCAAATTTCTCTCCCACCCCTAGGCAAAGGAATCAGTACTATTAGCTTGAGAGTGAAGCAGAGAGATGTGGGTGGGGAACAGGATGTTAGACCCACAAACCGTGCCTTCCTGCAATCTAGAATTCCTCTCACAGCTCTCATGTTGTAGAAGCCCGACATAATAGTCATTCCTGCAACACATATATCTACTATTCCACATCACTGTTTGCCTCCTAAGCCTGTCATGTGCCCACCATTTTGTCTCTTATCCCTTGTTTATTAATGCACTGATCATTTTGCATGTTGGCAAATGTTTGTCCTCTGCAATGCAAAAGCTGCACAGAAACCGAATGAGGCAAATCAAAAGCAAAACTGTGGAATGAGGAGCAGCAACCATCGTGGATGGAGCAATGTTTTGTGACTGAAAGACCAGCCTAATGACTTTCATTTTTAGGTGCAGCTTTTTAAAAATTAACTAGATCCAAGTAGTTAATTGGGGAATTAGTCACCGGCCTCTTACTTTCTTTTTTCACTTCCATCTTCCACACTTCTGTCGTGAACACCAAGCTACGTAGAGTGGCACAGAAATGTACAGATAGCTCTTTTACATACCCTCCAATATTGTTGCCCTCCAAATTGGGACGTCAGGAGGGATGTACCTTCCAATTTGGCACTCTGGCGCTGGTCAGCAGAGTTGTGCCACAATGCTGGCTATTCAGGCAGCTGGGGGGTATGTCTTTACACACCAGCAGCTAATTCAAATGTTCAGAAAAACCATGCAGTTCAGCCTTCCTGGCTGCAGATTTCCTTAGACTGTGCTACTTCAGGAACTCAAATGACTGTTGTTCAAAGCATGACAAAAGCTCCTTGCATATGGAAAACTAGTAATTCAGGTAGCTAATTCTAGCTAAGCTGGAAACATCCCCACATGCATGGGGTTTTTTGATACAAGAAGGAATGACTGATACTGCTAAAATTCACCTGGGCGTAGGTGTCAACTCGGTGGAGTTTCAGATTTCATAAGCTCAACTGACAGAACACAGCAGGCTTTAAAACAAAAGATGTGCAGCCAGCTGAAAGGCAACCTTTAGTTTTTATCCAGCAAGGCAAACAATCTTGCAAAGAAGCAATGCTGCTTAAACTGCTAGGGTGAAGTTTGCCATCAAAGCAAAGGAAAGTATTCACCAGACTTTTCTTTATTCCCCCATCCCTGCTGGTCCTCTGACTTCTCGTATGTATAACTGTCACAAGCAATAGTAAAGCAGTCCTGTTGTTACCTCATTCATTAACCAGAACAGTTGTCCTGAAACTCTTACAGATGACATTATTGTTTCTACACTGAAAACCAGCCAACCAACCAACCAACCAACTCAGAGCTGCTCCCATAGTATATAGTTCTCAATCTTTCACAGTTGCTGTTTGTGAACATTTAGGATTACAGTTATGGACACATGAAGCTGCTTCATCCTGAATTGGCCATTGGTCCATATAGCTCAGTGTTGTCTGCTCCGGCTAGCAGTGGCTTTTTAGGGTTTCAGGCAAGAGGTTTTTCAAGGCCTTCCTGGAGATGCTGGGGATTGTGGAGATTGAGAGCCAGTGCGGTGTGGTGGTTAGAGTGTAGGACTAAAAGGACCAGGGAAAGCAGGGTTCAAATCCCCACTCAGCCATGAAGCTCGTTGGGTGACCTTCGGCCTAACCTACCTCACAGGGTTGTTGTCAGGATGAAATGGAGGGGAAGAGAACCATGTACCACCTTGAGATTGCTGGAAGACAAAGTTGGTATAAAAAGGTAAAGGTCCCCTGACATTTAAGTCCAGTCATGGTCGACTCTGGGGTTGTGGAGCTCATCTTGTTTTATTGGCCGAGGGAGCCGGCGTACAGCTTCTGGGTCATGTGGCCAGCATGGCTAAGCTGCTTCTGGCGAAGCAGAGCAGCGCACAGAAACGCCGTTTACCTTCCTGCCGGAGCAGTACCTATTTATCTACTTGCACTTCATGCTTTCGAACTGCTAGGTTGGCAGGAGCAGGGACCGAGCAACGGGAGCTCACCCCGTCGCAAAGATTTAAACTGCCGACCTTCCGATCAGCAAGCCCTAGGCTCAGTGGTTTAGACCACAGCGCCACCCGCATCCCAAAGTTGGTATAGTGGTACCTCTAGTTGCGGACTTAGTCTGTTTCAGGGTGCCATTCACACCCCGAAAAGTCCACAACTAGAGTGCCTCTTCTGCGTATGTGCATTGCGCGATTGAGGGCTTCTGTGAGTGCGTGGGCGTCAAACCCAAAAGTAAACACTTCCAGGTTTTCCACATTCGTAAGCTGAAAGTCCGAAACAGCAGAATGCAACATGAGGTATGACTGTATATAAATGTCAAAAATAATAAATATTTGACCTCTAGACTTTCTGCATACAAAGCAGTGCTGTCCAGCTGAGTTTCAGCCCCTTCAGCTTGTTATTAGGTACACTGGAGAAGAATTCACTTTCTGGGAGTTGTGCAGCTATAATATATGATTGTGCCATATATTGTTGAGAACAGAGAGGAGGAAGAATGTGTCTTAAAAGAACTACCGTAATCACTACCCCTTTTCTTTCACTTGTAAAGAAGGAAGTCTCTAGCCGTGATACTGTGATGTCGAAAGTGATGCTAAAAACAGCAGAACCATAGCAATTAGTTACAACTTTTAGCAACTGAAAACCAGAGAAAGAATCGCTTTACCATCACTGTCGCAGCATTCTAGTATTGAGGGATCTTCACGAATGACAGCCGTCAAAGTGTTGATATCCCCATTAGCTGCTGCTTGATATACCAGAGTCAAGTCGAATTCTTCTGCCGAATCGCCTGTGGGAATAAAAGCAGCAGGGAAAACAAAATATTTTGTTTTTGTCTTTGTTGGTGGTGGGGTTGGAAGAAGATCGATGACAAGGTTAAATACAGCCCTCACATTAAAGACAGTCACATAGAAGAAGGAAGAAAAACATCATTTCACAACGCAGGAGCAAATCCTAACATAAAAGGGCAGGCAGGCATTTTGCTGTTCCAATCCAAACGTCTTCAATGCACTTTGGTGATGACGGAAGCTGCAGATCATGATCTAGATTGTTAAGATTATGATTTGCACTTATAAGTCACTTTTTAAACAAAAAGAAACTCAAAACTTTTCTATTTCAGCAGGCCTATTCAGACACATGCTTTTTTAAATTAGTTTTTTAAAAATAATTATTTCATTGTGATTAATTGCTTTTAGATATTTTAAACTGTTTTAAAATATAGCTATATTTTATTTTTAACTATTTTTCTATCATAGAAGTGTTTGCCACCATGGGCACCTTGGTGAGAAGGGTGGGGTATAAATGTAGCAAATAACAACAATAATAAATGCAGTTAGGCAAGGCCTTTTCAGTTGTGACTTCTTTGGTGTAAACAGGTGTGGAGAACCTTTGGCCCTCCAGATGTTGCTGATGTTATGTACTGAAGTTCTCACTCTGGGCCAGCAGGGGGATACTGTAGATAGTTATGCAAATAAGGGATCAAAAGTGACGTCCAGTGATTGGATAGTTTTAGAAAGTTGTTACAGTTGCGTTGTACTGGAGCTCTATATAAGCAGGCTGACTGGACCCTTCAGTTCAGTTCTGTCCTGGCCTGTGAATAAACAAGAGCTGTTTGAAGAATCGCTGTGTCGTCTGATATGTTCACCCACAACTTAACAGCTGAACTACAATTTCTATCACCCCTGGCCATTGGCCATGCAGGCTGGGACTGTTGGGTGGGAGTCATGATTCAGCAACATCTGGAAGGGTGCAGGATCCCCATGCCTGGAGTAGAGGCCCCGTGTGCTCTACCTGGCTTGGGGGGAAAAGGTGGAGGTGTTTTTCTCTCCAGAACTTTTAGAATCTGAGATTTTAATATATTTTTAATGCTGGTTCTGCTGGTATTAGTATTTGTTTAGTATTGCTAAAGGGACGCGGGGGCGCTGTGGTCTAAACCACAGAGCCTAGGGCTTGCCGATCAGAAGGTTGGCAGTTCAAATCCCCACAACGGGGTGAGCTCCCGTTGCTTGGTCCTTGCTCCTGTCAACCTAGCAGTTCAAAAGCCCGTCAAAGTGCAAGTAGATAAATAGGTACCGCTCCGACGGGAAGGTAAACGGCGTTTCCGTGTGCTGCTCTGGTTCGCCAGAAGTGGCTTAGTCATGCTGGCCACATGACCCAGAAGCTGCACACTGGCTCCCTCAGCCAATAAAGCAAGATGAGCGCCACAACCCCAGAGTTGTCTGCGACTGGACCTGATGGTCAGGGGTCCCTTTACCTTTACCTAGTATTGCTATATATGCTTTCAATGTGCTTTAATTTTTAAAGAAGTTACACATTTTTAAAAGATTCTTTTTTGGTTGTTAGCCATCAAAGGGGCGGGACCCTGCCAACACACACACACACACACTTAAAATATGTACATACATACAGTACATATTTAGAGGGGGTTAATCTCTTGGGATTTGGCAGTACATTGAGGCAGTTATGGTAACACAGTTCAACTTCAATTCTCCAAAGCAGCACAGGCCCTGGGTGAACACCTGGAACCCCCTGGAATCTTGCTACCACTCGGCAAAGACTGGGGGTGGCGCCCAATTTCTGTAACAATATATTGCCCCATGCTATATGCCTGCGCTTTCATCTTGCAGGGCTTCACTGGCCTGTGCAGAAGAGGAAGCACAGCGGGAGGGAAGTGTAACAGCCTGTGGTTTAGTCAGTCTGTGATTTCTACGTAAGAGGAATCCACAATAAGGCTGCTGCTCAGCACTTGCTGATGTCTCAAAGGCATCGAAGCCTGCAACGAGTTTATGCCAATCCCCTCCCTCCTCTCACATCGATTTGCATGATTGCAGCCAACAGCAGTAACTGTCAAGTAGAGGAGGCACTTTTCTTTCTGGTAAGCAGAAAGGTAGCCTAGCAACTAATGGTCCTTTGACTCAGATGAAACTATTTATACATGCTGTGGCCTTTGGTCAGTGCTCAAGAAATCACATGTTCTGTGCCGCTGATATTTAGAGTGGGATAAGACATTTGCGGGATAAAGGTCCGTATAGTAAAAGCTATGGTTTTCCCAGTAGTGATGTATGGAAGTGAGAGCTGGACCATAAGGAAGGCTGATCGCCAAAAAATTGATGCTTTTGAATTATGGTGCTGGAGGAGACTCTTGAGAGTCCCATGGACTGCAAGAAGATCAAACCTATCTATTCTGAAGGAAATCAGCCCTGAGTGCTCACTGGAAGGACAGATCCTGAAGCTGAGGCTCCAATACTTTGGCCACCTCACGAGAAGAAAAGACTCCCTGGAAAAGACCCTGATGTTGGGAAAGATGGAGGGCACAAGGAGAAGGGGACAACAGAGGACGAGATGGTTGGACAGTGTTCTCGAAGCTACCAGCATGAGTTTGACCAAACTGCGGGAGGCAGTGGAGGACAGAAGTGCCTGGAGTGCTCTGGTCCATGGGGTCATGAAGAGTCGGACACGACTAAACGACTAGACAACAACAACAACAACAAGACATTCGCATATGTAAAAGCCCTCTTCAGACCATTTTCATCTGTTGGAGGCACAAGGGGAGAAGGGGGCAGTGGGACCATGCTGCTGGCGCCATCCCTTGCCATATGCCTGCTCAGCACAACATCTGCAAAGGGGTCCCTACTCTAGAGCAGCTTCGTGCCTATAGGAGTTCTGTGTGATAAGAGACCCCTGATTGACTGGAGATCCTGATTATGTGGCATGCACAGAGCTACAAACTTCAAAGCATCCCTTTTCAGATACACTGAACATGCACATGTTTAGAGAATGGAGCCAGAGGCCCATGTGCTGTCATGGGCAGTGCTAGCCACAGTCCCCCAATTATTTTTAATTGATTTTCCAGATTATTACAAATCATTACTGAATTAATTCAACTTAAAACCATTTCCAAAACCGGTTTCCCACTCTTGTTACAAGGCCAGACTCTTCCTGTCCAGAAATGGCCATAGTTGGTGCACCAGCTATAGCTGGCAAAAGGCACTCCTATACCCTGAGGGTATCTGAGTGACAGACATAGAGCCAAACTCCATATCTGTTATGTCCAGAGTGCCGTCTCACCCGGATCATGTGCCAGTGTCCCAGACATGAAAACAACCAACCCACAGTGCCTCCATCTCCCCAGGGTTCAAGTTTAGTTTATGGGCCTTCCTCTGCTACAGCCAGACAACGGTCTAGATCATGTACAGCCTCTTTCTCCTGATTCAGATTTTAAGGGGAAGTGGAGCTATGTGTCATTAGCATGCTGATGACGTTTTGCCTCAGAAGTCTGAATGAACGCACCCAGTGGCTTCATATGGATGGACAGGGTCAACACCACAGAGATGTTAGATTAGGGACAAATTTGCACCCTGTGGTACACTACAGCACAGACACCATGGAGCTGAAACACAATCTCCTAGTGCTACTTTCTGGACATGACCCTTAGTGGAACCACTGTTGAACAGTGTCCCCAATATGCATCCCACAGAGCTGGTCCATGAGGATGCCATGCTCAGTGGTATCAAAAGCCGCTGAGTGACTGAGAAACAGAAACAGAGCTGTACTCCCCCTGTCCCATTCTTGATAGAAGTCATGTATCAGGGTGACCAAGGCTGGTTCACTCCCAGATTGAAATGGATCTAAAGAATTCATATTCTCCAGGAACTCCTGCAGTGTCTTACCCATCTCTCTGTCCACCACCTTACCCAAGATGCAGACAGGTAGGTGGGCATATTCAGGAATGGATGCATTACTTCCTGTTTAAGGGCAGTAGGCAACCCACCATCATGTAAAGACACATTCCCCACACTCTGGGTCCATCCAATCAACCTTTGCTGTCACAGCCCCGCCCCAAGCCCTCAAAAAAACACATCTTGTAAGGCCACGATCACATGAGGGTCATGTGACCCGCATGGGAGCCTGCTCCCCAGAAGATGCATGACCCAGTTTTTTTGCATGTCCCAGTTGGAGGGTATGAGAACCATGTTTGCCACTTGGAGCTACTTAGAGAAAAAGTCAGGATATTAACAATAAATAACTAACTAAACAAACATAAATAAGTAAACAAACGCTTGCACCTGACCTGGCAGGGCTCCCTGCTGATGGACATCCCTTTTCAGGTGCTCTAGGGGAGAGAAGCACCATTTAGATTTCCCACAATGCACTGCAGTGATACTGTATCGGGGCACTGGAGGGTCATTTACATGGTGGCTCCAAGCTACCACAGTGCTGACCAGAGCAGCTTTGTAGCTGCTTTCCTCTGCTCCCCTCCTGCCACCAGCCTCATGAGCAAGCGGGTGGGGAGCTCTGAGAAGGGAGCCGGCCTACCAGAAGATACCACACTGAGGATCCCTTCAATCTGGAGCTGGCCATGTCACTCCCATTCATTCATAATAATGTCTAATAACAGCCTCTCCCCCCCCCATGCATACAACTGCATGTTTGGGGCTCTGGATTTCAAGAAGAAAGACACTCTCACACACAGCTGCAGGCACAGGTTTTAATTTATGCCTGTCCATGAACATCCAATGGGAAAATGCTTGCATTCCCCCCCCCCTTCTCTTTTTCCTGTCAGTATTCCCATAGCATCCAAAAGTCTGGGATACTTCTGTGGAAGGGGACGGAAAGCAGGCAAACTGCATGCCATTATCTTCTGGTGAACATGTGATATCCAAATGCTGGGTAGCCTGGCAGAAACTGTCGAATACCAGGGGCAATTGGGACTGCCAGTGGTGGGATGAGGTCAATGGAGGACAGTAGGAAGTGCAACGGGTTGCTCTGAATACAAAGAAAGCCAAGTACAAAGTGCGGAGACACACAGGCAAAAGCTAGTCCTCACATGCAGCTTTGTAGAGGTGTGGGCATTGATAAAAGCAATAAATTGATTAATTCGTAAAATGAGAGGTGCTAATTCTAATTCAAAGGGACGCGGGTGGCGCTGTGGGTTAAACCAGAGAGACTAGGACTTGCCGATCAGAAGGTTGGCGGTTCGAATCCCCGCAACGGTGTGAGCTCCTGTTGCTCGGTCCCTGCTCCTGCCAACCTAGCAGTTTGAAAGCATGTCAAAGTGCAAGTAGATAAATAGGTACCGCTCAAGCGGGAAGGTAAACGGTGTTTCCGTGCGCTGCTCTGGTTTGCCAGAAGTGGCTTAGTCATGCTGGCCACATGACCCGGAAGCTGTATGCCGGCTCCTTCGGCCAATAAAGCGAGATGAGCGTCGCAACCCCATAGTCAGTCACGACTGGACCTAATGGTCAGGGGTCCCTTTACCTTTACCTAATTATATCATTGCCCTAAATTTCAAATGTGTAGAAGCCTCAGTGAGGCACAGCATGCCCTCTGCACATCCTCAGAGGCACTTTCCAGGACCCAGAGTTATCTTCCCCCCTCTCCTTCCCATGTGATGAAGATGCAAAGTTCTAGTGATCTGATGGCTTTAGGCACAGATGAGATAAATTCATGAAGCTCAGGTACGTCAGTGGCTATTAGTCCCATTAGCTGGGAAATGAGTTTATTTATTCCAAGAGAATTAGACTATTAGACACTCCTTTTTCCAAGATGCTGGGAACCAAAGGATTCTCCATCATTCTCTGCTTCTCCTGATTGTGTGTGCTTGGGTGCTGCTGGAGACAAGAGAGTGCCAGACTGCATAGACCTTCGGTCTGATACAGCAGTTCTTATGCTTTTATGCACACTCTGTCTCCATTCACATTCATGACGTGGGCAGATCCACATACTCAAAGGAAATCTTTCATGGCTTTGCTCCCTTGGTCAAATTAACTGGAGAAGCTTTTGTGGGTAGAGGAGCTCTGCATGCCCATCTCAGTGACTAGAGTGGAATAGAATGACTATCCATTTCTTAAAAATTAATAGATAGTGCAGAGACTTCCGCACGGAAAACTGGTCTATAGATAAAATAGTACAACTGTTTTGACATGGCAAAGAAACTGAGCAGACAGCATTCATTCTCTAACATTATGCTTGTGCCCTTTCATGAAGTCATAGAGCCAAGATGCTTTTCAATATGGGCCTGATTCTGCTTTCCTAGCAAACATGTACAACTTGCAGGTGCAGACACAAGACCAGAGGACGATCATCAACACCTTGTTCTTTGGTTCTTGTAATTGGGTGCATTATCAATGCCTGACATGATTTCAGATCATTTGGTGGGTACAAAAGTCATATGAAAAGTTATTGAAATTTTGGAATCGGGCACTTAGAATAAAAAATCATGGAGTAAATTAAATTGAAATCCAAGAAATAAAATTCTTCCATCACACTACAGAGCAAGTGATTTTATTTCTGCAGTAACGTTTCCTGGATAAAATGCACCTTTGCTTATCGGATTGGAATATACAATTGGACATTTGTAGTTTGTCAGTATCCATGCCATCAATTTAAGGATTTATTGAAAGATGAGAGCATCTCCAGCCACTGAATTTTCAATTGCTTGCACTTAATTCTTAATATTTTATTCAAACCAAGAAGCCTAATTAGTTAGGTTTTTACAAAACCCAGAAAGCAGATAAACTAGCTGCAAAAGTAGAAATCTCCTGTCGAATATGAGGAAAATGTCAGTTTTCTCCATAGAACTTACCTCTTTTGGTTAACCATTTCCATACTGTAGCATGCTGAAATGGCTGCCTTTAAAACAAACTGAAATAGACCCCCCCTTTTAAAACCAACATGTGCAGATAGTCGAATTGAACAGTTTGACATGAAATTCACATGGTCTAAGAATTCCCACATGTAGCATGAAACATTCTGTCTGATGTGAATGAGAATGCAACAGCAACAGGCATATGAGCATGAATGAATATTAGCATTAACAACAAACAGCTTACCTTTCTGTTGATCAAACACTGACGAAGTACTAAAATCCATGGTTGCCTATTGCATTTCCCCCCTCACCTCTGCAATCGCCATAGCAATAGCCCATATATTACACCAGTAAACAACACATTCAATGATTGCTGCCGCCAGTCTTCCTTTCTGAATTAAATTTGCTTTATGGCTGCAGCTTATCAGAAAGGCAACCACACTCCAGTCATGTACGAAGAACAATACCTTCCATCTGTAAAAGACCCTATTCAAAATGTTGTTTGGAAATGACCTGAGGTACCATCATTTCACAGGGAAAATAAACCATCTTTCATCCTGTGTCTGAGAAGGGCACTGCTGAGAATGCAGCGTCAGCTGCAAGAATGCCTTGCTTAAACTGAAGTCTCCGCAGATGAATGAGAATCCATCGCGCCAGACAGAGCATGTGCAAAGCTTGTGGTGCCGTTTGCAAGCTGATGTTCTCATTACTCAGGTGAAACAGCATGTACTGGGGCAAAAAGAGTCAACACACTCTCTCTGAATATTGCAAGGGTATATACCCTGCTGCCCATTAACAATACTCCCCCCCCCCAACTCTAAACACCTAGCAACCTGGGTTAATCAGCCCACAATCTTATGCACATTTACTTGGAAAAAGCCCATTAGGTATATTTAGAATGGCAGTCTTTATATTATATTAAACATGCATTGTTTAATATACAGTGGTACCTTAGGTTAAGTACTTAATTCGTTCTGGAGGTCCGTTCTTAACCTGAAACTGTTCTTAACCTGAAGCACCACTTTAGCTAATGGGGCCTACTGCTGCTGCTGTGCCACTGGAGCACGATTTCTGTTCTCATCCTGAAGCAAAGTTCTTAACCTGAAGCACTATTTCTGGGTTAGCGGAGTGTGTAACCTGAAGCGTATGTAACCTGAAGCGGAACCACATTCAACTGCTCTGATACCATCATGAGAACAAATCATAATGCAGTCACAATAAAAAGGATGGCTGGAGGAGTCTTGCATCTGTTCTTTAATGAGCATTCATTCCGCTTTGTTTACAGAACAGTTACTGGACAATCAGTATTCATCCTGATTTGTCTGTGGGGTGTTTGCATGTCTTCATCCCACACTTCTCAATGAATCTCCCTACCACTGGTGGTGACTGGCCTTTGTTGTCCTTTCTTGTTCCCAGCACATGCCTCACCAAACCCCAAACCTCCTTCCTGTCACCTCACAACCCTCCCCGTCACCTTGGTATGAGCATCAGTGAGGTGTCCAACTGTCCCTGTTTTCCAGGGACAGTCACAGATTTACAGAAGTTTCTGATTTAGTCCCGGAATGTGACACTTTTCCTTAGGATGTCCCTATTTTCATTGGAGAAATGTTGGTGGGTAAGGAGTTATGTGACTCCTCCGAGCCAAAAAGATAAGCAACTATACAATCTTTAGAAGACATCTGAAGGCAGCCCTGTATAGGGAAGATTTTTTTTAAAAAAAATATTTAGCATTTTATGAGTGTTGGAAGCCACCCAGAGTGGCTGGGGCAACCTAGGGCAGGATATCAACAACAACAACATTGAATAGGACATCTGTATTTTCATCGGAGAAATGTTGGAGGGGAGCAGGCCTTTTCTGCAATGGCTCCCCACTTGTGGAATGCTCTTGCTAGCGAGGCACGCCTGGTGATTGATTGATTGAGTGTTTAATTTCTATATCGCTTAATATATTAAAAAGATCTCTAAGCAGTATACAAAAAAACAAAAAAACAACTGAAGCAACAACAGACAACTTTAAATATTACAATAACACACAGTTACATATAGAAATGTTACATTAATGCATTTAAATATATAAATCAATATCAATTCCTTTTCCTTCTGACGCACCCTCCCTCTCAGCCTCCAGGTTCTCACCCAGGCTCCAAACAAACTCTTAGCTCACCCACAAAATCTCACAGTTAGAAGTTTCTGAAAACAGTGGACATCACCCTAGTCTCTCACTCTATGCTTTTTGTGTCTCTATGTGGTAAACTGCCCTGTGATCCTCAAATGAAAGGTGGCATTGAAATTAAAGCTAAATAGACAATACTGAGTTTGGTGGGCCAGTGGCCTGACTCAGTATAAGACAGGTGTCTATGTTTCTATGTGGGGCCCAGGACAGATGTAAATGCAGGCTTCAATGCCAGGATGCTGGCAGATTGTGTGGATTACAAAGGAAAAACAAGTACTCAGTTTCCATTGATTCTGGAATAAAAATGGTGCATGTACTTAGGATGGGTGTAGGGAGCCAGGCAGTGATCCTTGGATGAAGATTGGAGTGCTTCCAGTATGTCTCCGTCTTCATCTACGAAAGGTGGAGAGCATAATTTAGTTATCCTCACAAATGCAGTAGCAATGTATTAACATAACTTGCCTTTGAATCTTAGAATGAGGAACTCTGAGTGTAATGGGCTTTATGAAAAGCGTTTCACTCACCACCTTAAAAAAGAAAATGTTGCATAAGTTGTTGTTGTCTTTTTAAAAATCCTTTGTATTTTTTCCAGGAGCAAAAGCCTATTAAAAGAGTGGGGGGTTTTTTGGCTTGCAGTAGGGGGCCGAGTGAGTTGGATCACGACTAAGAGCTATTCATTTAAATAGAACTAAAGCTTGATTTAATCTTGATAGCATGTCAAGTATTGCCTTCAGTCTTGCAGGCCTTCACACAGCTTGGCTTTCTTGTCTCTTTACTGCTGGCTATCTACCTTGGTACTAGGTTTTGTTTTGTTTCTGTCTTTGAAGAGTTAGCAGTCTTGTGACATCACCTGCGCACCCCTCCACCCCTGTGTGAGCCTCACAAACTGAGATGCTGTTGCCCTGGCAACCCTAAGTGATGTCATGAGTGACTTACTCCCCCCCCCAACCCATTTATGTAGTACTAAATAATGAACCTGCTTTGCAAAACCACTTGGAAATAAAGGGTGAAATGCCACATGAAGCAGTTGTGAAACACAAGCCATTCATTTCTCCCTCCACCTTTTTCCTGCCTGGATCGCTTCAGTCCCTTTTCCGGAAGCAGCCTGGAATCTTCTCCTGAATGTTTTGCCGTCTTACAAGTGATGTGCAGTGCAGCAGCAGTCTCTGAGTCACCTGCAAAACCCTTTGCACTTCTTCTAGGCTAGGAACACAGAATGCTGCTTTAATGCTGAGCAGACTGTTGGTCTATCTAGTGCACTGACACAGACTGGCATCAGCTCTCCAGGTTTTCAGACAAGGAGTAATTTTTAAAATACCTTTCCTTGTTTCTGGGAGGTGGTGCCTTGATGTGTTGGAGCTGAGAGTACCTCTTCAGCAGCTTAAGGAGATAGAGAAGGCGGGGAAATGAGAGTTAGAAGAGAGGAACGGGGATGGGGTGGGTGTGGGTTTGAATACACAAGAAGTGTTCCTGGGTGGAAAGAATGAGGTTTCTTCAGGGATTCTCAAAATCCCTGGTTGCTAAGGCAAAAAGCCAATGGTTTATATGCCCCAAGGGTGTGTGGTGGAGTTGAATGATTAAAACAAAAGCATGATTTCTTTAATGGAATAAAGGCAATATATACGGAGCAAAAAGCGAAGTTGATAGTGAACAATATGATAACAGAAGAAATTAAAATTTCTAAAGGTACTAGACAGGGTTGCCCGCTATCACCATTATTATTCATAATGGTCCTTGAGGTCTTTTTAGATTCAATAAGGAGAAATGAAAGTATAAAGGGGGTGACAATAGGCCAAAACCAATATAAAGTTAAAGCCTTTGCTGACGACTTAGTTTTGATGGTGGAAGAACCGATGGGGACTGCAGCCGAGATACTGGAGGAAATTGAAAAATTTGGAGAGGTGGCAGGTTTTATAATAAACAGGAAGAAAACCAAAATTATAGCCAAAAATATGGAAAAAACAACGATGGAAGTATTGCAACAGCAAACGGGTATTGAAATTGCCAAAAAGGTGAAATATTTGGGAATATGGTTAACTCCAAAAAATATCGATCTGTTCCAAAACAACTACGTCCCGGTGTGGAATGGAATTAAGAAGGACCTGGAAGTATGGAGAAGACTAAAACTATCCCTTTGGGGTAGAATCTCAATGATTAAGATGCTAGTGCTACCAAAGATGTTATTTTTATTCCAGATGATACCAATACTAAAAGGAGCGGCGATCTTTAAAGATTGGCAAAGGATGATTTCAAGATATGTCTGGCAGGGCAAAAAGCCGAGAATCAAATATAAATTATTAACAGATGCAAAAGAAAGAGGAGGCTTTGCTCTGCCAGATTTGAAGTTATATTATGAAGCATCATGTCTTTGCTGGTTAAAAGAATGGATTAAACTTAAAAATACAAAGCTCCTGGATTTGGAAGGATTCGATAACAGATTTGGATGGCACGCGCACCTTTGGAAAGAAAAGAAAAAGGGTTATAAATCATTTGAAAATCATATCTTCCGGAGATCGTTATTGGAAGTTTGGGACAGATACAAAAATATACTAGAAATGGGGGTCCCACATTGGTTATCCCCATTAGAGGTTATAGGTGTCAAAAAAATTAATATGAGAAGTGACTGGATCACCTATGGAGATTTGGTGGTGAAGGAAGGGGGGAAGTGGAGATTAAAACCATATGAACAAGTAAAAGAACATGTTTATGATTGGTTGCACTACTATCAAATAAGTGAAATGTTTAAAAAGGATGTGAAAGAAAAAGGGTACAAAGAAAAGGATTCAAAATTTCAAACAGAAATTGTTAATAATGATTGCAAGATAATTTCTAAAATGTATAAAATTCTGTTGGAATGGCATACAATGGATGAGGAAGTAAAAGTGGTTATGATCCAATGGGCCAAAGATTTAGGATATAACATAGAAATAGATGATTGGCAAAGAATATGGAATGAAAATCTGAAGTTTACAGCATGTATCACATTGAAAGAAAATGTTATGAAGATGGTATACAGGTGGTATATGACACCAGTAAAATTAGCAAAAATGTACAAAACTTGTAATAAATGTTGGAGATGCAAGGAGAAAGAAGGTACATTCATGCATATGTGGTGGGATTGTAAGAAAGTAAGGGGGTTCTGGGAGATGATATATAATGAATTAAAGAAAATGCTAAAATATAGCTTTGTTAAGAAACCAGAAACCTTTTTGCTGGGAATAACAAGAACGGACATAAATAGGAGAGACAGTAAACTTTTTCAGTATGCAATCACCGCAGCAAGAATACTGTTGGCCCAAAAATGGAAACAAGAAGAAGTACCGACTTTGGAAGAATGGAGGACAAAACTAATAGACTATGCAGAACTGGATAAATTAACTGGGAAAATCAGATTCCAAAAGGATCACAGGTTCTTTGAGGACTGGGGGAAATTTACGGAGTATTTGAAAACTGTTTGTGAGGACTGTACAACGCTAGTGTGCTTTAAAGAAGCTTTGTGAAAATACAAGGAATATTGTTAGTAAGCAAATAAGGTCAGAAATATAGTGTTTAATGGCAATATTAAAATTAAGGAATGTGAAGATAGGATTTGAATTACGAATGATTGTCAGAGAAGTTGAGGGAGGTCCAATAAGCTAAAATATGTGATGTGTAATTTGATATGACTGGAGTTTTTCATGAAAAAATTTTATAATAAAAAAAAATTTAAAAAAAAAAAGAATGATTAAAACAAAAGCAAAGGGTAACAATCCCATTTTCTAGTCTCATTTTAGGATGTGTATGCCTGGATTAAGAGGCCATATCAAAAGGAAAGTAAAAAAATTAGCAGTAACTGGGACCATACCTGTTGGTTACTTCCAAGTCAGGGGCTTACTTTTCCAATTTAACAAACACTTCCAAGAAGGAGCAGAGGAAGCAAAAGGATTAAGTTGAAAACAAAGGGAATACCACAGATATGCTGACAGTATGCCATATAGGCAGCGTTTCAGAGTTCATTTGGTTACAGCTCAGGCTACTCTGATGTCATTCAGTGGCTGGAATTGCAGAATTGCAGCCTCCACGATATTCCCAGCACAGGTTATCCATGTTCAAAAATAGTAACAGAGAGAGACGGGATGGGAACTGCGCCTATAACTATTTGATTGTTTTAGTCATTGTTTATCCCATTTCCTTTACCAGGTATCTGGTTAAATTGAAAAGTTTAATTGTTGTACTCACTGCTATCTAATTTTATGATGGAGTTGTTCATCTATTTCTCGTATTTACTGGACTTTTTATGCCATTTAATTTTTTTTATTTAATCTTTATTTTCACTAGATTTTTGATATTTGATTTCATTGCATTGTATTTGGTGCTAGTCCTACTCAGTGTAGGCCCATTGAAATTAATGGTCATGACTAACTTAGGTCCATTACTTTCAATGGGTCTACTGTGAGTAAAATTTAATTGGATTCATTCCATCTTCAGCAGCTCTGGGACTGAAATATTCAGTGCTGATGAATAATGAATTACACTAATACTAACATTAATAATATTAAGAAGTGAGATTGGACAGTGACAGGATAGAAGGCAGGGTAGAAGGCAGGACAAAAAACCAAGGGACTGCCTAATTACATTGAGATCAAAAGAAGAAAGAGATAGAATATTGAATTTGCATTACCCTTTTGCATTACCAAAAGGCACTGGTGATCCAAAATTGTCAGATACAGATTTTTAAGGACATTCCTAAATACATTTTAGAGGTGAGAACATATTACAAGAGTTTAGTAGACCTGCTGAAGAAAAATACTATACCATTCAGATGGGAATTTCCACAAGGATTGTCCTTTAACTTCAATGGAAGGAAGATTAAAATAAAAACAATTCAGGACAAAGAACTATTTCTAGAGAAGTATCTGGAGGATTTGCAGAAAGGAACCGTGGAGGAGAGGGAACCACCCGATATAGCAAATTTGTCATTTGGACTTTCATTACCACCATCGGAGGAAGAACAGAAGCTTGGAGCAGTTGGAGGAACAGCTACCTAAATACAAAATGTCTCTGCAACTCCTTAGTTGGAACTGTAATGGTTTGAACCTTCCTCGGAAAAGAAGACAGGTTTTTCACATTTTGAAGAAAGAACAATTAGACATAATATGTTTGCAAGAAACCCATATTGCCAGGATACACAGGAAATTATTAATAAATAAGAGACTCGGTCAAGAATTCATCTCATCAGATAAAGTAAAGAAAAGAGGTGTGGTGATCTATGCAAAGGAAAAGTTGGCTCCAAAATTGATATTTAAAGATGAACAAGGAAGATACCTGGCAATTGAAATACAAATTCAAGGAGAAAAGATATTAATTGTGGGAGTTTATGCCCCAAATGAAGGGAAGGCTGAATTCTTTAGGAAGTTGCATGAGACATTAGTTGACTTTTTAGATTATAAAATCCTAATGATGGGAGATATGAATGGAGTTGTCTCAACAAACATGGATAAAGCACAGAGACAAGTGATCTCGAAAGAAGGGAGACTACCAAGGATCTTTTTTGAAATGACTGAAACAATGGACTTGATTGACATTTGGAGAACAAAGAATCCTTTAGAGAGAGAGGGAACTTTCTTCTCAGAAGCAAAAATGACATGGACAAGAATAGACCAAATTTGGATTTCTAGCAGTCTGGCGTCAAGAACAAAAAAAGTAGAAATCTGCCCAAAAACGTGCTCCGACCACAACGCGGTTAAGATGGAGATGAAACTAACAACTACTGGTTCCTTTAGATGGAGAATGAATGACACCCTATTTAAGGACGAAGAGATCCACAAGAAGGCCCTTAAAACATTAAAAGATTATTTTGAGATCAACAGGAAAACAGATGTGGAAAAAAGAATAATTTGGGACGCAAGCAAAGCCGTGATGCGAGGTTTCCTAATTCAACAAAATTCTATTAAGAGGAAGCAACAAAATGAAAAGAAGGAAAAAATTTTAGAAAAAATAAAAGAAGGAGAGAAGAAGTTGAGGTCTAAACCAAAGTCTCATGAGATTTTGAGAGAAATAAAGTTTCATCAGATGCAATATATGGAACTCATGAACCAACAAATAGAATGGAAGATAAAGCAAATGAGACAAAAAACTTTTGAATCAGCGGATAAATGTGGGAAACTTCTGTCATGGCAATTGAAAAAAAGGCAGAAAATGAATACGGTAACAAGTTTAGAAATGGATGGAAAGATTATCCACAAACCCAACGAGATCAACAATTGTTTTCAAAGCTTTTTTAAGAAATTGTATGCACAAGGGCCAACCAACGAGCAAGAAATAGAAGAATTCATCAGAAAATACGGTTTACCAAAAATCTCAGAACAAAGTAAAAGGATCTTAAACGAGGAAATAACAGAACAAGAAATAGAGGGTACCATTCAAAATATGAAACTGGGAAAATCACCAGGACCAGATGGCCTGACGGCCAAATATTACAAAATGCTGAAAGAATGGCTGATACAACCATTGAAGGAAGTTTGCAATGAAATTTTGAAGGGGAAAAAGGCACCTGAATCGTGGAAAGAGGCTTTCATCTCACTTATACCGAAAACAGAGACTGAGAAGAACCAAGTTAAAAACTACCGCCCTATATCTTTACTCAATGTGGATTACAAAATTTTTGCAGACATTTTGGCAAAAAGATTGAAAAGAGTGTTGGTAGAAGAGATTCATAAGGACCAAACAGGCTTTCTCCCAGGTAGACATATGTCAGACAATGTGAGGAACATTATTGACATTTTGGAGCTGCTGGACGTTGACATTAATAGGAAAGCAGTTTTGATTTTTGTGGATGCGGAGAAAGCCTTTGACAACATTTGTTGGACTTTTATGAAAAAGAATCTCCAAGGGATGGGGGTAGGTCAAGGTTTTGAAAACGGTATAGGTGCAATATATTCTCAACAAAAAGCCAAATTAATTGTAAATAACGTGGTAACAGAAGAAATACCTATAGAAAAAGGTACACGACAAGGTTGCCCAATATCCCCTTTACTTTTTATATCAGTCCTGGAGGTTTTGTTAAACATGATCAGAAAGGACCAGTTGGTTAAAGGAGTTCAGGTCGGAGTTAGACATTATAAATTAAGAGCATTTGCAGATGATCTAGTATTGACCTTGCAACAGCCAGACACTAGTACTAAAAGAGTTTTAGAACTAATTGAAATATTTGGTCGAGTAGCAGGTTTTAAATTGAACAGACAAAAAACGAAAGTGTTGGAAAAAAATTTAACAATGGAAGAAAGAGAGAGTTTTCAGAATGAAACAGGCTTGGAAATAACAAAAAGGGTAAAATACCTAGGGGTAAACTTAACATCTAAGAATGTGAATTTATTTAAGGATAATTATGAAAAATGTTGGTCAGAAGTTAAAAAGGATCTGGAAATTTGGTCAAGGCTGAAACTTTCCTTGTTAGGCCGAATCGCTACTATTAAGATGAATGTATTGCCTAGAATGCTGTTTTTATTCCAGACGCTGCAGATTGTGGACAAGATGGATTGTTTCAAGAAGTGGCAGAAAGATATATCAAAATTTGTCTGGCAGGGCAAAAAGCCCAGAATTAAATTTAAGATTTTAACTGATGCAAAGGATAGAGGGGGGTTTGCCCTGCCGGACTTAAGACTCTACTATGAATCAGCAGCTTTCTGCTGGTTGAAACACTGGCTACTTCTTGAGAATACTGACATTTTGGATCTGGAAGGGTATGACAATAGCTTTGGTTGGCATGCATATTTATGGTACGACAAGGTAAAGGTGTACAAAAGTTTTAAAAACCATATTGTAAGGAAAGCATTGTATAATGTTTGGATTAGATACAAAGATCTGTTGGAAAGCAAAACCCCTAGGTGGGTGTCACCAATGGAAGCTAGGGAAGTAAAAAAGCTTAATATGGATTCTAAATGGCCAAAATATCATGAGATTATAGAATACGATGGTGAAAGGGTGAAAATCCAGAGTTATGAGAAACTAAAACCTAAGGTTCGAGATTGGTTGCATTACTACCAGATAAATGAGACGTTTAAACAGGACAGGAAAATAGGATTTCAGAAAGAGAAGTCAAAATTAGAAACAGAATTGTTGGAACCCAATACTAAGAATTTATCAAGAATGTATAACTTGCTGTTAAAATGGAATACACAGGATGAAACGGTGAAATCAGCTATGATTAAATGGGCACAAGACATAGGTCATGATATTATGTTTGCAGACTGGGAACAGTTATGGACCACCGGTATCAAATTTACTGCATGTAATGCTTTAAAAGAAAATATTATGAAAATGATCTACCGGTGGTACATGACCCCAGTCAAGCTTGCAAAAATTTATCATTTGCCTAATAATAAGTGTTGGAAATGTAATGAGACTGAAGGCACTTTCTACCACCTTTGGTGGACCTGCCCAAAGGTTAAAGCTTTCTGGGAAATGATCTATAATGAAATTAAGAAGGTCCTTAAGTGGACTTTTCCTAAGAAACCAGAGGCTTTCCTCTTGGGTATGGTGGGCCAAGTGGTGTTAAGGAAGGATAGGACATTCTTTATGTATGCCACTACAGCAGCAAGAATTCTACTGGCAAAGTATTGGAAGACGCAAGAACTACCTACTCTGGAAGAATGGCAAACAAAGGTGATTGACTTTATGGGACTGGCTGAGATGACGGGCAGAATCCGGGACCAGGGGAAAGAGACAGTGGAAGAGGACTGGAAGAATTTCAAGATATATCTTAAAAATAACTGTAAAATTGAGGAATGTTAAGATGTCAGGGGGTAAGAAGTAAAGAATTGCAGCAGTAAACAAAAAAAAAACTTAAGAAATATTTATGAAAAAGAACTAAGACAATGGACTTAAGGGTTGCTAAAGAATTTTAAACAAGGATGCAGGGATAGGGAGGTATGGGGAAGTCAGAGAAAAAAGGTTATGAACCGATGATTATGAAGTTATACTGTGTTACATTGTTCTTTATTTTATGTGTGGAAAATTAATAAAAATCATTATAAAAAAAACAAAAAACAAAATCTCCTTTTGATTTGAAGCATTACATGGGAGAGATTATTGCTGCCTATCCCATGTCTTTGGGATAGGCTGGGCTATCAATCTGAATGAAGGACATCAATCTCAAATTTTCAAAAATGTTGTGAATGGATGAGATATATGCACCTGATACTTAGTTGTCTTGAATCAGAGACAGTCTGCTTCTAAATGTTTCTGAAGAACACATAAAAATGTATCAACCTTCAGTAAGCAGAGTTAAAAAATGAAAGAGACTGTAGGGCACGGGTGTCAAACACGAGGCCCGCGGGCCGAATCCGGCCCGCCAGACCTCGTCATGTGGCCCGTGTAGCCGCTGCCAGCCGCCAGCCTTCACCTTTTATTCTCGCTTTTTTTTTTACACAAGAAAGCCGCCTCTTCAGCGCATGCGCGGCAGCCTACAAGCCAGAGAACGTCTGCCCTCTAGCGGCGCCGGCCGTTCTACACAGGAAACCTCCACTTTACATGTCCTTTACATAGTCCTACAGATACAACCGGACCTTTGAGGGTGACCAAACTGCTGATGCGGCCCCCGATGAATTTGAGTTTGACACCCCTGCTGTAGGGCATTCATCTATAATTTGTATATAGCAACTGAGTTTTCATTACAGAGCTGGCATCTGGTGTCTCATCTGCAAGAGGAACAGGATCTGATTCCTCTTTGGATTTCACTTCCTAATTTTTCAACGATGCTTTGAAGAATGTTGAAAGGATGCATGTTCCCAGCTGAATTTCTATGATTTTGTAATCATAGACAGTGTTGCAACACTCTCTTTAAGTGAACCACTGTGCTGGAGCTATGGGGTAGCAAACCAGAGAAGGCTTAGTCCCAAATAAGAAATGAAACAGAGCGAACAGCCAAAGTGGTTAGATCTCGACACTGTTTATGTGTATTAACTAATATGGAAAGTACCCTGCATAGCAAAGGGAACAAACATCTTATAGGATTGTTGCAGCAAGATTGTGTTATGCAAAATATTGGAGAAAAGGCTCAAATCCATTTATCACAGATGCTTCAGTTGAGATTCCTGAATAGCAGGGGGTTAAACTAGATGACCCTCAGGGTCTTCCAACTGTACAATTCTACGATTAAGTCAGTCATAACAGAATGGAAAGCAAATCCGCTCCACTTCCTAGTGGGGAGGAGTTGCGGTGGACCACATGGCCACCCACTTCCCTCTGGGGGAGATGAAGTCCCGCATCACCCGGAGGTTTCTGGTGACATCATTGTCCAGCCAGCCAATCTGCTGGCTGGGGAGGCGTGGCCGGGCCCCATTTAAACTGACACATGAGTTGGAAAGCTTCCTCTTAAGGGTATTCCGTTAAAGGGTATTCCGTTAAAGGGTATTCCGTTAAGGGTATTCCGTTAAAGGAATCTGGGGGTGTGGATCTTGACCGAAGCCTGGGGGTGGGGTTAGGGCCATGCCACGACCCCGTTAGGAACCCTGGGGGAGCTTGTGTTGGTTTGTATTGACAGGGCTCCTCCTATCAGTGGTTGACCCTTACAGGACTCCCTGCATGATGGGCAGGAGTCAGATATAGTCGGGTCAATTCCAATGCCTAAGCCAATACCGCTCACATTCTGTAACCAATAAAGTTGTGGCCTAAATTTGCTCAATAACATTAACCTAATATCCATCTCCTTGTGTCTTATTCATCAACAAGGGGGTGGTTTCGGGGTCTCGACACACAAAAAGGTATGAATTGGCAAAGCTTATAAGCTGTTTAAGCTTACAAGCTGTGTAAAGGTTTGTTGTGAGCTATGTATGCCTCTAGTAGGCTAGAGGGACTAGGGTGATTGGGGTGCAGATTGCACACTTCTGAACTAGAGAAATGGTAGGAAAGGCATGCTTCTTGGAGACTGTAAAGGCGACTATAAAGGGATGTGTGTGGCATTGTGGTCTAAACCACTGAGCCTCTTGGGCTTGCTGATCAGAAGGTTGGTGGTTTGAATGCCTGCAATGGGGTGAACTCCTGTTGCTCTGTCCCAGCTCCTTCCAACCTAGCAGTTCGAAAGCACACCAGTGCAAGTAGATAAATAGGTACCGCAGTGGCGGAAAGGTAAATGGCATTTCCTTTTTTAAAAAAATAATTTTTATTAACAGGCCAATCACATCACATTATCCAAATCACATTAGTTCCAAATTATACAGCCAAATTTTAAATTTTGTTGGGGGTACCCATACATCAAGCTCCGAACGAGTCCAAAACTCCCGAGTCCAAACATCACTTTTATTATTGCTTTAATTAAACAGTTCTATCCAGTTCAATCCAGATAGTCCTTTATTACTTTCTTCATCTTCTTCTTGTTATCGTATATTCCTTTCTTTGCGATCTCTGATACTTTTCACAAGCAGATTGAAAACAGGCATCCTCTGTGTGGGTTTTGTACTCTCCAAAGATCATATCACTCAGGGACAGCCTCTGTTCAGCGCTTCCATAAAAAAACTTAATCTTTGGTCTGTCCTTTACTTTTCTCAGGCTTGCCAAATAAATCAGGAGACTCTGTCAGGTCAAGATTGTGTTCCAACATTCCTTCTCTTTCCAATGGTCCTGATTCTCCTCCCCCTGTCCTTCTTTCTCCGGCAAGCCTGTCTTGGCGAGACGCCATTTTTTAACTGCGTCATAAAAATTTTCCTCTTTCTCACCGTTCACCAATCCTCTCTCCTGTTATAATCCATCCCACACAGTTCTTGAATTCCTGCTTGTGATTAGTAAAAACACAATGATCTTATTTCTATCTGGGGTGAAGGGTTATTAATATCACATCGTGCAAAGAAAAAAAGTTTTTTCCTCCACCCCCCCTTCATTCCAAACATACAGTCTCTTAATGGTGATTCATCAGAAGATTTACTTATCTGTCCATCCCTCCCGGTCACAGAGATCCATTAATCAGCAGTCTTATCTCTCGAACGTTACATGATGTATGTGCTTCAGCTTTATTCCAATCGTATGTTTCCAATTATAATTCCGAGCTGAAGCTAACCAGCGCGCGCTGATTGGAATCGGCGTCAGGAAGATCTGACTTCATCGAGGGCTCGTGCCAAGTGTTCGGCACCCCCATCTCTTGGATCAGGGGGTGCATTGTGAACACTGCTGACAAGGCAGCCCCCCACCTCCTGGGGGGGGGGGTAGGAAGACTGCATACTTCCCATAGCAGCCCCTTAGTTACCTCGTATGGGTCAGAGAGATGTTATTGTTGGCCATCTTCCAACGATCCACCTGGTGGCCCCCCGGTAAATGGCATTTCCATGCACTCTGCTTTCGGTCATGGTGTTCCGTTGTGCCAGAAGTTGTTTAGTTATGCTGGCCACATGATCCAGAAAGCTGTCTGGACAAACGCCAGCTCCCTCAGCCTGAAAGTGAGATGAGCGTCACAACCCCATAGTCGCCTTTGACTAAACTTAACTGTCCAGGAGTCCTTTACCTTTTTTTACTTTGGAGTGTATGCATACTAACAGGAGAATGTGCTTATTGGCTGGAGAATGTACAAATTGCAGTCATGATAGCTGCAATATGAAACGTTTACACTCTGAAGGAAAATGCTGTATATTTCACATTTTTATGTATGAAATAAAACCTGAATTAGAAAGATCATGAACTCCTGTCTGCTACTTGACAATCACAGCCACACTAATATACTAGATAGCCAAACTGCTTTCTGTGGGGCAGCAATTACATCTCCACCAAGGAAGACGATCATAAAATAAAACCAAGAGTGTAGATAATGGGATTTGGGCCTCTTGGCCTAATTGGCTACATCTGCTTTCCTAAAACTCAGGCAAAACAAATGAGGAGAATTTTGGAATTATAGCGCCTCCAAAAGAAGTCATTTGCACTCTTACTACCCTGCAGACATAGCCTTCATGACTAGAAGCCACTGATGCTCTTCTTTCTTCCACCAGCCTTAGTTGTCAATGGACTTCAACCATGTAAATGTTTGGCTATTGATTTCCTGGGGTGCTAATTTGCTCCACAGGAATAACTAGCCAATGGTTCTCAGGTCTCACTTATCAATGGTTCCATGGAAGGCTTTGCCTCCATGCAAATATTGTGCCTGGGCTTTCCAGCTTAGTTTTTGTTGCAAATTTTAAGAAATCACCATCGCTGATTTGACAAGGTCTTTGCCTCAGAGTTCTACAATGTGTGCAATGCTCTAGAATTCCAAGAGATGGCAGACTTTGATTGGCATAAGTTTTCAGTCCTGAAGAACAGCAATAGTGGCCAAATGAGCTGGTCAGAATAATGTTTCTATTATAGCAAGTAATTCCGAAAAATTATGAGAGGCTCCACCAGTCATTTGGTATGTGATACACTGCAACAGTTTACAGCAACTAGGGAAACAGTCCAAAAGAGGATTTAGGAAACCAAATTCTACAAATTTAGCTTTTAGGAAAGCTAAACATGTAGCAACTGCACATACTGAACTGATCAACTTTATAAGACTTTTAAAATAAAAACTTTTTCAATTGTCTTGGTGTTAAAACTAATCTCTTGATCAAAGATTATTATTAACTACCCCAAACTGTACAAGTTACTTATGCATCTGAGTATCATGCAAATGATATGGGGCCAATGCTATTAAATTTTATTCTATTATTTGCAAAGTCAATAGCTGAATATTAGATTGGAATTTGTTTGTTTCTTTGGTTTACTGAATGTATGTATGAACAAAAATCCCAAAGCACATTACATAAAAATAAAATGCTGTAATAAAAATACATAAACATGTTAAAACAGAAAATAAAATCATCCATTAATAAATAAATACATTATCTATAGCTCCTCATGGTTTCCATATTCCTCAGGCAGCTATTGATAGGTATCTTTGCACATTGTCATTAGATGCATATAAAATAAAGTTCCACCAGATGGCATAAAAGGTCTGCTCTTTGCTACTTTTTTGCTTCTCTTTGATATCCTAAAAGATATATATATTGCAGTGCTGAACTCTGAGACAATGTATTCTCACCCGTTTTTCATGCACTGACACCTAAATTGCCTGTATGCTTATGTACACAGATTTCAAAAATTGCATGGGTTTTTGTTGTTGTTGTTAAACAGAGTGGGGTGGGTAGTTTTCTCCTTCGTTTTTGCAATGTTCTTGCTTTGTTATACAATTATTAAAATTTCAGTGCAAGTAGGAAAGACAAACATAAGGTTAGTGTTCAAATTATGAGGAAGGTGTGTGTGTGTGTGTGTGTGTGTGTGTGTGTGTAGAAACCCCATCCTCACAGAGGAGTGGTGAATACAGCACATTATATCATGGGCTGTCCCTTGAGTCTGCTGGATGACATTGCAAGGGATCGTTGCCTTAGGAGAGCGAGAAAAATTCTCAGGGATGACTCACACCCCGGCCATCGCCTCTTTAACCTTCTACCCTTGGGCAGGAGATATAGAAATATAATCAGCTGTACCAACAGGGTAAAAAATAGCTTCTATCCATGAGCTGTTAGGCTGCTGAACGGAAAATAACCATAGCGAAATTGACTTGCGAGGTGGTGTGTTGTTTGATAAGAGATTGAGTGTTTGAGTGGGGGGGGTTGTTTAATTTCATTGCACACAGGTTGCACAATAACAATAAAGGTATTATTATTATTATTCAGATTCTCCACCCCTCCCCAAAGGCTTCTTATAACAATAGGTGAGAGGAATCATCAAGGCAGGTGATGCTCCTTCTATATGACTGGTCTGTATAATCATACCACATATGAACTTTTTCAATTGAACTGAGGTGACCATATACCTGAGCTAATGGAGTGCTTTTAATTGTTTTCAAAAAGAGCAACTCACCTAGATGAATAATTCACCTATAAACATGAAAAATAAGGTATCAAAGTTTATCCCAGTGAAGACAGACAAGGAATTGTTTATTTATATTTATTTATTTAAAAGTATTCATTGAAAGAATGTACAGTAATCTGAAAAAAAAGCAATTAAAGCAAGGCACAATATATTAAGAGCTTCAAGAGAGACATTTGGGTCTGTTTAGAATTCTCTGCTATAGGATGCTATGGTGGCCAGATGATATCTCAGCAATCAACAGGTATTTCCTCCCCCTGTCTGTTCCTTTTTAAAACAAAGATTTAGGGTGGCCAGAAATGGTCAGTCAAATCCAGATGGTTCTTCCCAGCTTGACAAATGAGCTAGGACTTTCACTGAGGAGCAGTGATAAGTCCTAAGGCTGTACACTAAATTGGGCTGAGTTAAATCAGGCCTGTTCAGAGGGATCCAGACATTGGTTGTGTAAGGTTGAGACAGCCTCAGATCGCCATTGGGTTGGGTGGTCCAGAGTGATCAGGAATGTTCAATGGGTGGGGCATCAGGCAGGAAGGAGAAGTAGCTGTAGATAGGAAGAAGGAGAAACTGTGAAGAAGGAGGACTTGGAGAAGAGCAACAAAGATCACCAAGAATCTGGAAACCAAGCCTTATGACAAACGGCTGAGGGAGCTGGGTATGTTTAACCTGGAAGAGCTATGATAGCCATCTTCAAATATCTGAAGGGTTGCCACATGGAAGATGGAGCAAGCTTGTTTTCTCCTGCTCCAGCTCCTGTCCCAAGTATCATGTGACTAGCACTGCTCTGCCTCTCCTATGTTTAGTAGGTCTAATAAATTATAAGTGTTGGTCACAGTATGAATGTACATACAGACTTATTGACACAGATGTTGCTGAAGTGGCCGGAATGGTCTCTGAACACAGAGTAGCTTAATCACTGTTTTCAAAAGATCCCACAAACATAAAATACACTGAGAATTTCGGGGGATGGACAGAGCCCAGCTCTTCCTAACAAAACTGTATTTTAGTCACGTTATCAGTCATTGGTAGACTGGACATTTTAATCAGGCTTCTGGCATCTAATGAGATTATCTGGATAATACTGCTTGATAATTAGAAGGGCTCCTGCAACTGAAGTCTAAGGGATCGGGAAGAAAGAACAAATAGCACACTCATAACATGTTTAGGACCTAAATGAAAATACTGAAATGATATGTGAGAATGTTTTTCAAACCAAATTATTGTATGGTGGAAGTTCACACTCACCCTGTCAACAAAATCAAAATTGGTATTAATATTGACTATGGAAGGAAAGTTCGATTATAGGAGATACAATTGCTGAATAAGCTCACTTCCAGACATGTTGAGTGAGAATGCATCCTGATTTGTTTTCACAAAGTTTGCTAGGAAGTTAGCGGTCTGAGTGCTAAGCTGTGCATGCTTCCTGCATAATCACCATCACCATCATTCTTACTTTTATTTATACCTCACCTTTTCCCATGACAACTGAACTTTATGAAGGGAGGACAGGAAAAGCATTGAAGTCACCCATCATCAGTGAGTACCTCAGCAAGCACACAGGTCCCAGTCTTCCCCACTATTGTGAGATGTATTTCGGTTTAGATTACAGCTATTACTGTATTTCTAAGTTTGCATCTCTGCCAGAACTACAGAAACTGCTCAAAGCAAAGAGGAGAAGGCAGATCAGATCTGTCAAGGCAGAAATGGAAGTCAGTGGACCCAAACATGCAGCTTAACTATATGGCTATCACCCACACTATACTTTAAAGCACATGGTCTCCCCAAAAGAATCCTGGGACCTATAGTTTACCCCTCACAAAACTACAGTTCCCAGAACCCTTAAAAACTATAGTTCCCAGGATTCTTGCCGGAGGCCATGTGCTCTAAATGTGCTTTCAATGTACATTGTGGATGTGACCATAGTTAGGATGCTCCCTAGTATGCTGTGATAGGTGTCTATACTCCAGTTTGAAAGGAAGGGGGCACTAGTACAAAATTTGGAAGCCCGGGGGGGGGGGGGCGGGAATTGAGTAGGAAAGCTGTAGGGAAGAAGTGTGCTATTTAAAAGCAAGCAGGAAAGTCCTGTCAAGAAATATACTGTAAGGAAGTTTCACAACCTGATGAAGATGCCCTTGGTCTCTCTCCAGATTTCCTGCAGTTTATGTGATCACATACACAAGGAAGTGTGCTCCAGAGGGATATACTGTCATGTAAAAACACCGGCAAAAGCAGTTTAGATTAAATTTCAAGCTGTGTGTCTTTGCCAAGCGCTCAGCTCTCAAGTGCTGGCAGGATCCAGCAGCTGGAGAAGTTGTAGGTAACTAGAAGCCCAAGAGGCAGGCCAGGTTGGAGTTCATTGCTAACAGGATGCTGAAGAACCAGATACAGCAGCGGAAGGTGATAAGGAAGGCAGGCCGGGAGTGGTCTGGATCTCAAGAGAGGCATCCTAATGACTTCCCTCAGCTACAAGTTGACCCAGGCTGAAAGAGAATAGCTGGCCTTCTAATTCCTGGACACAGCAAGGATTCAATTGTTGAATTAGCCAGGCAAGAGCCGCAAGAGCCCTTAGGTATGGGTCATTAAGGTAACAAGGAAGTAACTCTGCACCAGAGGGCAAGTAGGTAGATTCCCCTCCCTCACCTGACGGGTAGCTAGAAGGACAAAAGCCAGAAGCTAGAAGCAGGCTGCAGGCTGGGCAGCTGAGAGACAGAGCCATGCCTGACTTCTGCTGGAAGCTAAGGCTGTGGCTGGTGGGATGTGGGTGGCACTGTGGGTTAAACCACAGAGCCTAGGACTTGCCGATCAGAAGGTTGGCGGTTCGAATCCCTGCGACGGGGTGAGCTCCCGTTGCTCGGTCCCTGCTCCTGCCAACCTAGCAGTTCGAAAACACATCAAAGTGCAAGTAGATAAATAGGTACCGCTCCGGCGGGAAGGTAAACGGCGTTTCCGTGCGCTGCTCTGGTTTGCCAGAAGCAGCTTAGTCCTGCTGGCCACATGACCTGGAAGCTGTACGCTGGCTCCCTCGGCCAATAAAGCGAGATGAGCGCGCAACCCCAGAGTCAGTCACGACTCGACCTATTGGTCAGGGGTCCCTTTACCTTTACCTTAAGGCTGTGGCTATGGGAGAAGCAACACCTTCTTATGTGTTAATGCCTCCATTGCAGGTTCAGGTTGTATATATGTGTAAAGAAGCCATATATCATAAAGACACCACAGTCTCCTTCATTCCAAGGAAAGCAAGCCCTGGGTAAATGTCTAGAACCCTTGGAATCTTGCATTGCTTGGAGATTGGGGCAAAATGCAGCAATATGTATTTTCCACCTGGGATTTTTCAGTGAATGATCTGGTTATGAATGGAAACAAACAAATACAGGTGAATGACCCTGGATCATAATGTCTGGATGGCATTATTAGGTCCTGTAACAATCCTTCCAGAGCAGCGTTGCAATTTCTAAAAGCAAACAAATAACATGGATGCTTCCATTCAAGCTCCCCGCTCTGCCTCAATTCATCGTGGTTTAGACTTAGGGCTTGTTAACATTTTCATTTGTCCCATGCCTGGAAAGTATCGGTCTGAGCGTGCTTTCTAGGCTCGAGTCTGAATGATTTTGCATTTGCTCCTCCATTTTTCCATGGAAAACCCACTATTTGGCACTAAATCAGAGCAAATGCAACTCTGGAGAAAACCCGATTGAGGTTTGCACCAATTCAGTGGTAAACAGTGGGTTTCCCTCAGGGGGGAAGCAGTGGGTCAAATGGAATTGTGATGAGCTCATATTATGAGATTCCCGCTTCCACCCTTCAGTGAAGCAGCGAGGAGATTATTTTGACTGGAATTCGACAGGTCCAGATGGTACTTCAATGCTCAGCACCTGCTACACCTCCTTTAGGTCTTGTTATCTCTGAAACAGATTTATACCAGATATATATAATGCTGTTTAGCAGTTTGTTTGGGGGAGGAGTGGCAGAGGAGGAAATTCCCTGTGCAGCTTTGTACATGTGTTCGCACAGCAAGGAATGTTTGCAGACCATAAAGCTGTTGCAAGACCCATGGCAATTGGGTTGTCTGCTTTTCTGTTTAGAAGAGAAGAGCTAAGATGCAGCTCAAGCGTGGGGACTGAAACCGGGAAAGGGGTGGGTGGAGTTTGGGAATCCAAAGGGTATATAATTATAACTTGTTTTTATTTTTATTCTGTTCTGTTATTTGATTTGAACTGGGGAAAGCCGTGGAAGGGAAATTTTGGTCGACTTTAGGAAAAATGTTGAAGAATGAGTAATGTTGTTTAAGTATTTGATGTTTAAATTTGGATATAAGGATTTGCTGAATTAATAATTTAAATTGGAATACAAGAAGGGGAGGTGAGAGGAGGTCTGAGAAATAAGATAATGGAAATAAGTAATGGAAATTGTATTTGTTTTAATCTTTTTTTAATTTTGTATTTTTGTATTTTTGTCATTTTTTGTCTTTTTTCTTTTTGTTTTTATATTAATCTCGGAAAACCTAATAAATATTCTTTTAAAAAAAAAGATGCAGCTCAAGCGTGTACCATAAGCATATCATCACTTCTTTCCTCTCTAATAATTCTGAAATCATTTTAGGCAGCAATCCTGTTTATTTCATTGATATTCTGCTTCCTATTTTAGAAGAAACCTCTAAGCGGTTTATATACGCCCAACAAAAAGGGGATCAGCATAAGAAATACAATACGAATTCCACATTTACCGGTACTTACTTATTTTCCACACTTGGGAACATTCATTTGCAGTTTGCAACGGGCTTTCGGACAAACCCCCATGCTCCCGCGTGAACCTCTGGAGCCCCAAACAGGAGAGCTTTCTGAAAACCCTTTGCAAAAGTGCTCCTTGAAGCAACACCCAGATGTTCTGCCACTGAAATTTGCATTTTATGGACAGACCCCAGTAAAATAGAAAAAGTAACATCATTGTTAATGGAGAACAACACGGTATAAAAATTCAAATATGTGTGTGTTATGTACTGAGTTGAATAGGATCCAAACTGCAGCAGTCTGATTGGTCCTAGAACAATAGGATCCAAATTGCAGCAGTCTGATTGGTCCTAGAACAATAGGATTCATAATGCAGCAGTCTGATTGGTCTTAGAACAATGCAGCAGTATGATTGGTTGGCAGGAACCACCCAATCATGCTCCAGATATAAGTGAATCCACAACCTGATTGGCTTACAGCAGAATTCCAGAATTAGCCAATCATGTGCAGCCCATTAAGCAGATACTTTGAGGGGACATTCATTCATTCCTCCTCACCCCTATGAGCTGAATAAAGAGCATGAAATCACTTTGCGACTCTGAGTATATTTCAGTGTGGATATGGACTTTTCCATTCTAATTGAAATGGAGAAAAAGTGGAGAAACTGAGGAAACGGAGAAAAAGCTCAATGCTCAAATGTGAACAAAAGCCACCTAAAAGCCACCAAAGAAGAGGCAAGTATGTTCCTTGGGGAATGGGAAGGAGCAACTGATGTAAAGGTCTTGCCAGCAGTAGCTGCACTGAAGCTGGCCAAAGGCACTCCTGGATAGAGCAAAGGAACCACTTATTCACACAGTGCATAGTTCAAACTATTTACTCTCACAAGATGTAGTGATGGCCATCACCCTGAACAGCGGAAAACGATGCTTATGCAAATTCATGGAGAGGCCATGTTCTCATTCAACAGTTAGAGGCAGTATGCTTCTGAGTTGCTGCAAATCGCAAGCCAGTGTGGTGTAGTGGTTAAGAGCGGTAGTCTCATAATCTGGGGAACCGGGTTCGCGTCTCTGCTCCTCCACATGCAGCTGCTGGGTGACCTTGGGCTAGTCACACTTCTCTGAAGTCTCTCGGCCTCACTCACCTCACAGAGTGTTTGTTGTGGGGGAGGAAGGGAAAGGAGAATGTTAGCCGTTTTGAGACTCCTTCAGGTAGTGATAAAGCGGGATATCAAATCCAAACTCTTCTTCTTCTTCTACTGTTGCAAGCAGGGATTGTCTATGGGCTTCCCATAGGTTGACCACCATGAGAACAAAATATTGGACTAAATGGGCCTTAGGTCAGATCCTCTTCTTATGACCTCACCTGCCACTTTGTCATTGCTGGACCCCAAAGTCTCCCCAGGTGACCCCCCCCCCAATAAAGAATCTGTGGCCCTCCAGAAGTTCTTGGATTCCCAACCCTAGCCCTACCATGAGGCAGAGTGAAGTGACTGATTCAGGTAGCTGATTCTGGATGTTTCAAAAGGGCAGTAAAGAGTTGATTTATTATTGTATTTTTACTGCTAGGAAGAGGTGCTTGTGGGATTTTATTCCTCAGGAAATAACATGGCCATGGCAAAAATAACTGTGTCTCCATCTGGTGCTTGGGGGGAGGCATTTGTTGCTAGGCTTAGGCTGCAAAATGTCCAGAGCCTGCCCTGACAACATCCGTCATCCCTGAACAGTGGCCATGTTGTTTGGGTCTGATGGGTCTTGTGTTCCATCCCACGTGCTGGGACACATACCTCCAGTGATATCAAAGGCAACACGATGACCAAGTACAACAATGTGATGTCAATATAAGCTCTGTATATAATCTATACAGAACATTGAACAGTATGAAATATATGAAATATGCACTCTCTGCAAAACCAAATAAACAGAAATCTTATAAATCTCCAAAAGTCACAAATTATGCACTCTGGATGGATTCTCTTGAAAACATATAAGTCACTGAAAATCTTTGTAGAATATGCAAGTCTCTGAAACAAGCAATGGATCAGATTCTTATCTGGTGAAAACAAGCTGTAAAGCTTTGTTTTATGACGTCCAACACTGCCGAAGTGGTCCGCAAATAGATGTAGTGAACAGTGATTCTGGATATATCCACTGTTTCGTGGAATTCTTCTTCAGCACAGCAGAAGGATACAGAAATGCTTCATAAACCCATCTATATGGTGAATGGAATTGTATAACAACAATTGCTATGGAGCAGTGGTCATAAAGTAATTGTTTGCAGCACAGGGGTTTAATTGTTTGGGTCACATACCTTAACAGATAGGACTGATTATTTCCAGGACCAATATTTCCCTTGCTAGCCAGCCTGGCGGGTTCCCCACCACCACTATCATAATCCCAACCTTATCTGGATTAATCTTAATTCCCCGACCCTCATCCATGATATGGTACATTGCATTTGTACTATATAATGCTGCTTGTGAGACGTGCTTCTGACACATCATCCAAAATGCAATAAAGGCCCAAAGGAACAGACTGTCTACAGTTCATTTGGATGATTCCTGTGCACATGGAAAGCATCGCCAGCACTGACCAGTCTGAAACAAATGTACATTCCTAACTAGAGGCAGGATGGGGGGTGGAGGAAAGAAAATGATCACCAAGAGGTTAGCAGAGCACAATATGCTTCCAGGGCATCTGTTCCAGTTTCATAATGCATTGTCTGTGACCTCCCTTATCCAGCTAATCCAAATGTCTAATTGCTTGAGATAGCAGAAGAGAGTTTAAATAAATGTGTGTAGCAAAAAAAAAGAGGCTATTACAGAAAAATAGGCATTGCCTTGATTTTTTTTTTAATCTTCCATATCTAAGTTTCTCTCTACCTGAAAATATATTCTATTTCAACAGGGATAGTAAAAATTGTGCCTGAGGGCCCATGGCATGCAGTCTGTGGTAAGGTAGCTCACATATAGGAACATAGGAAGCTGCCCTATCTGTCTGCCTGCCTGCCTGCCTTCCTGCCTGCCTGTCATCAGTCTTATAAATTTCCCTTCACTGATAAGGCCCCAGGTGGATCACAAGAATGAAACATAAAAACAAGACAATAAAAATATAAGTCAAATATTTTGAAAATAAGTCTGTAGTAACTTATCTCACATGTAGGAACATATAAAGCTGCCCTATCTATCTATCTGTCTGTTTATCTGTCACCAGTCTTATAAATTTCCCTTTGCTGATAAGGCCCCAGGTGGCTTACAACAAGAAAATATGAAAACAAGACAATAAAATACAAGTCAAAGATGTGTTTTTTTTTAAAAAAAATAACTGTAAGAACAGCAAAAGAAAGACAGCATTGACTACTTCATCCTTTCAAATCTAAGAGATCAACTAACAAGTCTTCATCTCACCCCTCCTCATCAGACCCTGCCTCCATGTCACACCCCAAACTGTTTTGAAAAAGTCCCTTCCATTTCAAAAGCATCTTGCTAGGCAGTATATAATACTGTTTTGGGGGAAACTCAAGCCCAAAGCCTCTTTTGGCTCACGGAATTGTTTGCATGGTTCCTTGGGTCCTTGGACAGAATAGAGTATATTCAAGAATCCTAGCACTGAAATGTGCTCAATGTAGATGGTATTTTAGTCGTGATATCCTGATGTCATACTATTTTTAAAAAAACCACGTAAGTTATAAGTACTTGGTGGATAGTGTCATTATATGGTTTGATCACTAGATGGCACTAGACTTAGTTGTATCTGTTGGTTGGCAAGGAAAAATTGGCATATAAAAGGAGAATTTCCTGGATGCCAAGATCCAGGTTTGGGGCAAGTACTCTTTGGTTGAGAGAACCCCAGCAGAGATTTAAAATCACATAAAACAAAGGAAAGTGTGGAAATGTAGGCTGTTAGACCTTTAGAATATGCCTTTCTTAGTTCCTTCCATAATTTCCCACTTCCCCTAGCACAGACAAAAAACCCACACGTTCGGTAAGTTAAACATTGGTTTACTTACAAACTCTTCAAAGGTCAGGATCATGTGTGTCAGGGGTTCAGGAGCAGAAGCACAGGGAAGAGGGGAGATGGAGAGCGAAGGGGAAGAATCTGAGGGCAGCGTAGGAGAAGATGACAGTGGCCCGAGGGATTCCATGAGCCTCTCCAGCGAATCGGAAGATTCACAGAAGGGGGCGCCAGTGGCCAGGGGAAGGGGGTTCCCAAGGGGAACGCCCCAGGAGCAAGGGGGCAGCAGGGACTCCCAGAGCAGCAGTTGGAAATTAGGACCAGCTTCCCCACCAGAGCATAGTGGGGGGGAAGAGTCCCAGGTATCGGGGCCAGTGGATTCCCCACCAGGGAGAGAAGATAAGGCAGGGCTGACCACACCTCCATCGGAGAGTCAGACAACGGAGGGGAGGTCAGATCCGGCCAGTATCCCGGAAGAGGGAAGCAGTGACAGAAGTAGTGTAACGGTCAGGAGGAAGGTCACTGGGTTGGCGCGAGAGGCAAGTTCAAATGTACAGGAGCGCGGGACAGCAGAGAATGAGGATTGGGAACCGGGTCCTAAAGCCCGCCGGAGGCAGGGGGAGGAGTTAAGCGACTCAGCGTCAGAAGAGTCCAGAAAGGGGGATGCCCCAGCGGGCAGGAGGACCCAGAGGAGGAGAAAGCAGCGGAAAAGGTGGAGCAGGGCTAGGATCTTAAACTGGTGTCAGAGGGGAGGAGATTCAGACGGGACTTCGCCGGTCTAGGGTTTAAGACGTAGAGCTGCGCGCTGCGGCTTTGAAATGGAAACTGAACCTCAATAAAGACTTTTGTACATAACGACAGCCTGGCGTGGGTCCTCTGTGAGCTGGGACCTAGGGGCAGCTCTGACAATGTGCTTTTCCATTTAGTAAGACTTACATAGGTTAAAGAATCCCTGGCAGATAGCCATCCAACCTCTTTTTACAAACCTCAAATGAAAGTCCACTCCATTATGAAGTAGTTTCCTCCACTGCTGAACAGCTCTTACCACCAGAAAGTTCTTCCTAATGTTTAACTGGAATCTCATTCCTTGTAATTTGAATCCATTCGTTCAGCTCCTACCCTATGGATTCTAACAACCAGGAGGCCTCTCCAGGTGAGAAGGCAGAGGACCCAGAAGCACAAAAGGAAAGACCTGAAAGACATGTCCCTAGAAGCATTACCAGGAGGACCAGCCATGGGGTCAAAGGAAAAACAGTAGCCTCTTAGAAAGCGAATGCACAAGATGGCAAGTTCTCAAAAATCAGGGCCAAACCAGACATTGGATAAAATGTGTAACTGCCTATTGTAGCAAGGTTGGGACCCCCACGTGGCATGCAGGGAGGGGGCTAATCTTTCTCCCTTGCACCATAGTCCTGATGGAAGTTGCCTATTCCAAGCTGTGCATCGCCCTCCCCAGTGGCAACCTAATAATCCTTTTCGAAAGGAGAAGTGATTTCAAGTATTTCCTTCTTTTATGCAGTTTCAGCAACTATTAAAATCCTCTTTTGAAATGGGCAAGATTGTGAAAGAGTTTTGCTTTTTGGCAGACTTTCAGTGGGGGAGGGGAGGGGAATCCACAACAAATTATTATATACACCCTTTTCAGGGTTCAAAGAGCTTGGCTAGGACATAGGTGTTCTTTTCCAGCTCAGGATCTTTCCTCTTCAGCTTAAAGCACTTATTACAACCCCCCCCCCACCACGTTTATTTAAAAATAGATTAATGGTACCTCTTGGTGTTTTTTCCTCCAGAGGCCAACTTTTTCCCTGCTTCGCGTGAATCATTAAAAGTGCTAGTCTAGCTGTCCTAGCAGCAAGATTAAAGATAAAAAATCATTCGGCTTTGACATAAGCCAGCTGCCACATTTTAACTAAAGGTCCGTTTGATATAGTTTATGTACATAACTATGCTGATAAAGGTACAGAACGTTATAGATGAAAGGCAGAAAACCAGTTCTGGGCTTGCTTTGAAAAATACCTTGTGTTTTGTTGCGATAGGAAAAGCAGCCAAGATCTATCTAGGTTTGAGGAGGGGGTTCTTGGCCAAGTGCCTTCTTCCATCGATGGGCTTACCTGACAGTGGCCACAGCACTCCAAGGGTGGCTGGGAGTTGCCACTGAAACTTCCCACCCGCACCATCATACATTTAAAGCACATGGCTCCCCCCCAAAGAATCCTGGGGACAGTAATTTGTTAAGGGTGTTGGGAATTGCAGCTCTGTGAGGGGCAAACTACACTACCCAAAATTCTCCAGGGGCAGCCATGTGCTTTAAATGTTTGGTGTGGATGTGACCATAATGTCGCTGCAGGACAATTAAAATGGCGCCTCATGGAATATGGCAGGTCTAAGCATTGTTGGGCTCTTCTGAGAGACAGCTTCCAGGGATACTGACTGCTCTCGTGTTGGTATTGTAGAAGCATACAGTGCTTTAATTGCATGCCTGCATTATAAATAATGTAGTATTGGGCAGAAGGAGATCTTTTCCACCACAAAAGAACAAAAATGAAACTGGAGGTACCAGGGATTGAAGGTGGAGCTGTGTTCCTACAAAGCACATGCTCTAGTACCAGCATACGACCTCTTCCCTTAGATCTTTTGAAAGGACTAGTGTTCTCTAAGAGACCATTCTCAGCATCCTCTCAAAAGTGGGGAAACCATTACTCTTCAAACCAGGCACAAATTTTCAGTAAATGCACCTTCTTTCGTCCTTGTGTGTTTTCCCATAAAACGAGTAAGCTAGCCCACTGTTGTTGACATTTTTCAGCAGTTTTCAGAGAACTCTTAGTGAAAGGTCACTGAGGCTACTGACTACATAAATCTACAGAGAGAAAAGGGTGATTCCCAACCAATGGAACAAGGCTCAGGACCATGGTGGGCTCAAAGGCTTAAAGCCCCCTTCCTTCCTGCTGTGGTCCCAATCCAGCTTGTCTGGCTATTTATTAGGTTTTTTTTAAAAAATTAATTCTGGGGGTACTCAAGTATCAGCACTATCACCCCCCCAAAAATGTTAAAAGTGTGAGTCCACAGAGGTAACTCCCACTGATTTCAGTGGAGCTTACTTCCAAGTAAGTGTGGACAGGATTCAGTCTAAAACAAAGCTTGGCTGGGTAAAACGGAAGCAGTCCAGGAAGGGGAATAAACGGGTGATGAGTTGCTTCCACAGTATCCCGGTGAGTCTGCTTTGAAGTGTTTTGGTGCCTTGTCGGATAATGCCTGTCATCTAGGAGTTGCTAGTTTTAAGGGTCAGTTTTCTGCTCTGCAAAACTCATTCACCATGTGCTAGGCATGTAGCCAGATGAGGGTAAAAATATACACTTCCTTGGAATGACACTTCCTGGCACACATAATTCCATGGATATAAGGTTTGATATGTGAAATCTGATGCATGTGTACGACAAACTGAAGCTCATGGGTTTTCCAGCAGGGAATGTTGCACAACGCTTGCCAAGTCCTCTTTGCTTAGTTACTGGCCAATTTTCTTTCCACCGGGTCTCTCTCAGCCTGTCATTTTTGTTTCATCCGCCAAATCTCCATTCATGTTTCTTGGCTTCACCTTGTACTCAGGCCTATTCTCGCTGAATTTTTCCCCTCTTTGAACAAATTTCTGACATCTGACACTTGTTCCAGAACGGCCCCAACTGACAATATAAAACTCTCTGCATTACATTTAGCAGCTCATAAAAGTATCCCACTCAATTCTAAAGTGCTGTACGTTACAAACGTAGCACTTTTGGAATACATGTAAGACTGAGCATGTGTGTCTCAGAGGCAATGTGACAAAGATGTGGGTGCTAAGTGTTTGGCTGCTGTTTTCACTGGCCCATGTGAGAACTTTAGATTTAGCTTTGAAAAACCATGATTTTTTTTTTTTGGCAGCGACTTGTTTCTTGTGAGTACAAGTATAATGTGCTCACATGCAGATAATTCTGGTGTTGTAAATGCAATTGAGCCCGAACACAAAGGCATAAAACAATGTAAATGAACATTCGCTTCACTTTCAGCTCTTTGGCCTTAATGCAAAACCCTCTGAAGTTAGTGGGAAAAGCTGTTGCTGACCTCTGAGGTCTTTTGATCAGCCTGCACAGTATCAGCAAATTCCCTCTAGAGGGTCTTCCCTTTCTGTCCCAATGCACACATGAAAAGAAGGCAAAGAAAATAAATCGGTTAGAGCAGCAAACCTCAAAGTTGCTCTATAGGACTATTGACCACTATTGCAACTGAGTGCACACTACTGGAAAAACAAACCGTAAGGGGCTCATTCTCTAGAAATTGCAGCTATATCTGTGAATAATACTGTTATGTGCTACCCCAGGCTCTAAGTGGTGAGAGACTCTAGGGGATCCAAGCGCTTTTCCAGAGTTTGGTTTCATTAGAATGAAGGTCAGTAAAGATATTGACCACATATCTTCAGGATATATGATTTTATTTATACTTATGTACAACCTGAGCATAGGATGGAGGGTATCATAGTGTTAGCACCCCAACAGATCTTGCTTCCACTTTGGTTTCCAGAGAAGTTCCAAAGTCCTGCATAGATTCAGTACAGAGCAAGACATATTCCTCCATCTGCAGCTTCTGGGGTTCAGCTTTCCCCTTCCCTACACAACTCTGCCTACTGTTCTCCTATGTCAAGTGAAGTGGGGTGGGAACAGTGACGGACCTTGGACTCAATGACGCCCTGTGTGACACTAAAATTTGCCCCCTTGCCCTTCATGCTCCATTCTATATCATTGTTTTGTTGCCCCTGGAGCATAGTGCCCAGTGTGCCTGCACCCGTTGTGCCCTGCAATGCCGGTGGGGGGACGGGACTGCATGAAGATCACAACTCAAGAGGGAAGAGTTCCCTGCTGAGGTCTCAATGAAAACTGTCACTGACTTCCATGGGCCTTATTACCAAGAAAGTTGCTTAGGATTGCAGTCTGTTTGCTTGGCCAGGATTTTCTACTCAGACTGAACTATAGGAAGCAGGTTAGCAAATGCATTTTTGCAGGTGATGGATGAGATATAATTTATGAAGCACAGCAATTGGTGCCAGGGTAATTTGCTGGAAGCGAGCCAAGGAAAGACTATTTGCTTCATGACCTGATTCTGTATCAGCTATAAATATGAGAAATGCCTTGGCGCAGTATAAATCCTAGGGATATGTCTATGGAATGCAGATATTTAATCAACCGCATCACTCATTGAATGCCGCAGCTGCATTGTGTAAGCAGAGCTGAGAGAACATATTGTCTTGCACTAAATCCTCAGTTGTATACCAAACTGGTGTGCCAGCCATCAACCTAATTTATTTCCGCAAAATTGGAGGAGGAAGAAGAATCCACATCTCTATTATCCAATCACAAAAAGGGAATCCAGAGCATTTTGCTTTGTATTGGTTGGTTGATGGATTTCTAAACAATTGGGAGAGTCCACCAGATGTTCTAATGGTTATGACTCAACATTTGTCATTGTCAGTGATAGTGCCACAGCATATCACTACATCCTTTGCATGCAGGTGGTCTCAACTTCAACCTCTGGCACTCCCAGTTAAAAGGTTCAAGCAGCTGGTGATATGAAAAGAACCTCTGTCTGAGATCCTACAGAACTTCTGCCAGTCAGAGCAAACAATATTGCACTTGATGGGCAAATAGTCTGGACTAGTATAAGGCAGCTAATGTTCATAACATTTGTTTATTTGATTGCACTAGTCTAAATGTTAGCTTGGATCTTCCAGGTAGTTCTCTATAACAAATAAATAGGTAAAGGTAAAGGGACCCCTGACCATTAGGTCCAGTCATGACTGACTCTGGGGTTGCGGCGCTCATCTCGCTTTATTGGCCGAGGGAGCCGGTGTACAGCTTCTGGGTCATGTGGCCAGCATGACTAAGCCACTTCTGGCAAACCAGTGCACGGAAACACCGTTTACCTTCCCGCTTGAGCGGTACCTATTTATCTACTTGCACTTTGACGTGCTTTCAAACTGCTAGGTTGGAAGGAGCAGGGACCGAGGAACGGGAGCTCACTCTGTCGCAGGGATTTGAACCGCCGACCTTCTGATCAGCGAGTCCTAGGCTCTGTGGTTTAACCCACAGCGCCACCCGCGTCCCTCTAACAAATAAATAGTTCCCAGCTAAGCACTGGTGAGACTCTGATGATTCTTTGTTGTTCCTACAATATTCATAGAAAAAGATCTTGATTCCATTTGGCAGATGTCTAGACACATGCATGCTGTTTAATGGTGATTCTGGATGGAGTTGTTTTGCTACGAAAGGTTCCAACAAAATCCTGTGAGGATGCAGCCGGTTTTTTAATTATTATGATGAAAATTGGCTTGTCATGATCACTTTTTATCATTTGCACCTCTGTGGTTGACTGGACAGACTGTAAGTGCAGCTGGTGTGCTCTTGTTCAAAATGGTGAAAAGGAGATAGCTAAGCACAGCTGAACACACATGCTTTCAACGAACAGGTCTTCTTCGCTTCCAATTTCTCAACTGGGAAAGGACTGCCAGGCTTATTAAAGAAATCCCTGGCCCCGACTTAAATCTGGATCTGCTTAATCTTTCTCTTTTTATTATTAGATGTTTCTAAGAAGGATCGGAAATTCATTCTTAAAATGATTGCATTGGCAAGAGTTCTTAGTGGTAGGGCGCTGGAAATCTATCACAAGAGGAATGGCAGCTTTGATGGCTAATTTAACAACATCCTATAAAAAGGGCAGAGAGGGGAGAGGCAGGAAACTGTTAGCTTTCAAAGAAAATAGCTTTGCTTTATCAATGACATGACAAGAATTATGGTTAATATAACACTAGGTTTGCAATAATACCCCTCCCCTCTCTCTCGTAATTTATGTGCATTCAGATGGAGACCCACAAAATTTCATGGAAATGACTTATTTGCACACACATATATGTTCACAACACATTCTTGATCCTTCCTCCATACCTTCCTCCCTTTCATACGCATACCAGTTAATTATAAATTACCCTTTGAATGAGCAACTTCATTTACTGAGTCTCCTCTTCTAGTTACGTCCGATTCTTTCATCAGCTGCTGTCTGTTGAAATGGCTGAATAACTCCCTTCCAAGGAGAAAGAACCACCACTATCACTGCTGCCTGTCAACCCTTGCAAACAGGGAGAGGCTTTTACTTGCCTTAGTAAACATGGTACCTGCCACCCTCCTTGTGAGGGACCATTCTGTGAAATGGGCATCCTCCTGCAGTCTGAAGTAGTCCTGCTCAGACACAGGTAACTAGTGAGAAGTAGACCAGAGAAAGCAGTACCTCTTACCGCTGAGACCGGGAACCTGTGGTCCTCCAGACGTTGCAGGACTAGAGTTTTCATCATCTCTGATTGCTGGCTGTCGGCGACTGGCAGGACACTGATGAGTGTGCCCCGGGGGAAGCTGGAGTCTGGCTCGAGAGAGAGGGAGTCAGTGATTTGTGGGGAACTGTACCAGCCAGAAGACAAGAATTGGAGGCAATGGGAGCTTCGGAGCTGGAAGGTGGAGCGCAAGATGGGTTGGAAGAAGATGAGGAAGAGGCAGGACAGGCAAGTGATGGACCAGGTGCTTCCCTGCTCTCTCCTGTACCATTGTCTCCCAGAACTAGGAGGAGATTGAAAGGGGATGAGCAGAGAAAGTTGCCATGTAGGCATAGTCTCCGGCTGCATCGTGGGAAGAGACATAAACTGGGAGGTGGGGTGGGTTGAGTGGTCCTCTATTGCTGCAACTGCTCCATAGAGCGTGGACCACTAAATTGGTCTGTGTAGATATCCAGAGCCGTAGAAGTGACTGTAAGTGCTATCTTTGACAAGAAAGCACATTGGCCATGCTGATGGGAGCTGGATTCTAGCATCATCCAGAGGGCTGCAGTTTCCTCAGCCCTTCTTACTGAAAGGGCAAGAACTACAGAAAGCCGCTTCCTCGTGTCATCCAAAATAAAAGCTGTCTTGTAACATATAATTAGAACGTTATGGGGAATCATTAAAATGCATTATGGGATGCAGGGGGAGGGAAGTGCCTGGCATTCAAGATGTCAGGATTTGCTAACAACCCTTTGCGGGAACATGCAAATTACAAGCTGCCTGCCACTTCTTCCAATTAGAAGTAGTAATAGTAAAACTTGGTTCCTAAAATAGCAGCTATCACGCACCAACTCTAGTGAAAAGTCTCCCATAATAAAAGGGTGTAAAAAGTCTGCATTCTAATAATTCCAGTCTGTAGGAAAGCTACATTCCATTCAATCAGATCCGCTGAGTATCACTGCAAAATTTATGGCCCTTAATTTTCTTTCCTAAAATAAACTGTGTTTATTTTTTAAAAGAAGGAATTCGCAAGGCAAAAGAGAAAGGAGGGTTGTTAAAAATTTATCCCAAATTTCCCTCATTTTGTATCATCTTCCCTACTCAGAAAGCTCCCAAATGTGACCCCTCAAAGTGGTTTCATCTGTGCCCAGTTCGTGCTTTCCATGTGCTTTCTAATGTTCCCTGAGTTATCTTTTAAGGGTTATTTATACAATCTCAGAGGCAGTGTTTATTCAAGAATGATGAACATAATGACACTCTAGCCTGGGAACGGCAAAAATAAAAGTGGAGTGCTCTCCCCATGAAATATGCTCAGAAGAAAGAAAGAAAGAAAGAAAGAAAGAAAGAAAGAAAGAAAGAAAGAAAGAAAAACACCCTTTGATTGGTTTTTTATTTATTTCAGTCTAAAAATAACGTATTGTTTTCAGACCTCTGCAAAAACTGTTCAGACACCACTTCACTACACAAAGAAGAAAAGACTCTGTTCCAAATTAAACTGAAGAACTTCCCCAAAGTGTTGTGGCTAATTAGGTGTATCTACCTGGCCATATGCGTTTCCGTGTGCTGCGCTCGGTGTTTCCGTGTGCTGCACTGGTGCTGGCTCGCCAGAGCAGCTTCGTCACGCTGGCCACATGACCCGGAAGTGTCTCCGGACAGCGCTGGCCCCCGGCCTCTTAAGTGAGATGGGTGCACAACCCTAGAGTCGGACATGACTGGCCCGTACGGGCAGGGGTACCTTTACCTTTACATGGCCATATATCATTGGCTTGACTATGCACTGTCACTTTTCCACTGTGGTATAATTAAGTTAGTACACCACTTCAGGGCTATTCATGAGTCTCCAAGCACAGACCATCCAAGTGGGCCCACCACTTACAGGGGAGGATTGCTATTGGCCGTCCAACCTTATTTGCCAGTCCAACCATGGCAAAGGAATGCATTGCACTCCCACATCCCTCATATTGCTTGGGGAAAAGACTGCACCAAGCGTGTTCCCGGTCTGAAGTGTTGGAATGGGGACCATTTGGAAGAGAGCCATGGTTACTACGGAGGCCATGAAGCTTCATGCTGGCCCAGCAGTAGCCTGTGTGTGGATATTGAAATCACCTGGCCATGGCTACCATCCTGGGGTCCTCCAACCATACTTCCGTGACCCTCTCAGTCATCTCGATCAGGAATCAATGGATTAGCAGCATCCTCAGTCTGTCTCTTTGGCCCAACACCATGCATATACTCTTTAAGCCTGTCCCAAAATTAAGAGGTTTTCTGGTCAAGGAGATAGTGCTTTCCATGGACAATAGCAACACCTCCCTCTTATATCCTTATGTGTTTCCAGAGATGCTGTGGGTGTGCCTGTCTCCTCCTCCTCCTCTTCTTCTCCTCCCCCTTCATTTTCTGGTGGTGTGTTTTCCTCCTCCTGAGCTGAGCATGTATAGGTCACAGCGGCCGTCCCACCAGCATAGTATCAGTGTATCTCCACCCCCAGCATAACTAGGGTATGGGATTGCTCTGCTCAAAATGTCAGATTTGTCCATCCAAACCTCTGTAGAGAAACTGTGCTTCTCTCGCTGGACAAAGACCTTTGAACAGGCTGAGATGTGTTTATGCTGCATCCTATCAAAGAGCCTTTCATCTCCACAAAGCAAATTATTAACACATTCCACTGAAGATGTGGGTATGGAAGCCTGCCTTGGAAATAATAAAAATAAAAAATGAAGCTGGCTCTCCGAATGAACTTAAAAAAGGGGATAAAGCATGCATGCTTAAAAAAAAGATAGCAAGTGGCTCCCAGCCAAGACCCTTATGCCCTGCGCAGCACTGCCAGCTGATTGTTTGCCTGGAAAAGTCCCGTGGGCTGAAGCTTTTGTGCCGAGGAATTTCCAATTTGAAAGCCACTGGTGTGGGAGGTGTAGGCCTTTCCCAGGTTCGGAGAGTTAAGGCGTTCTTTGGCAGCCAGTTGCCTTAACCCTGCACCAGAGACTCTCCCGCCCTTGGATGAATGAACAAGAGTATTTGTTCCGCGTAGTAAATCTCTACCTTTCAAAATGAGGGTGATGGTGGGAGAAGCAAAAGATATGAAGAGTGGCTAATAAATTACTCTGCATTCTTTGGGCACATGCACACACCCTCACATGTTCCCCACTGCATGGGGGTAGGGCATGGGGTGAAGAGTGGGGACACGCTCACCAGCTCTTCCTCCTCCATCACATTTCTGAAGGCCCAGCCCCCCCCTCCATGCGTTGGGACTGAAGATCTGCAGCAGATTTTCTGCAAGTTGTCCGCATGGTTCTGAATCAGTTTGGTCCCAAAGCCTGGAGGGTGCTTCATAGCTGAGCAAAGGAAGATGTACCTGGGTCTTCCCAGTCTGAGCCAAGCCATTTTGAAGCCCGGTCCATTGCATGGGAAGGGTTTGTTTTGACTTCTTTGCCTTGATGATATGCAGACCTAGACTGCTCACGGGAGCAGGACCCTGTGAGTCCTTCGCTGAGAGAGCAGCATTGCTTGCAGATTTGCTGTCAGACCAGGTCCAAGCAACTTGTGCTAATTCACAAAACCCTAAACAGCTGGAGCACAAAGTACCTTAAGGACCACCTGGTTAATTAAGCTGCACCTAAACCACTGTGATCTTCTGAGAGGGCACTTTTGGTGGTCCCCTCAGCCCTGAGTTTTGGCTGGCCTTTGCTAGGTGCTGAGTCTTCTGTTTGGCAGGCTGTGCCCTGTGGAACTCCTTGCAAATGCAAGTTCAGCAGGAGTCATCCCAGCTTTCTTTCAATTGTCTTCAAAAACCTGTATTGACATTAGAACATTTTTTTTTAACCAACTGGTTTTTTTTATCTGCTGTTGATGGTTTTATTGATGTTATTGTGGTATTCTGTTTTTATGTTGCATACCAGCTTGTTATATTTTCCAGAAAGTGTGGTTTATATTCAACAACAACAACAACAACAATAATAATAATAATAATACATAAAAGAAGCTGGTACACTGTTGGAGAGTAATGAGTAAGCCAACTGCAAGTGGCACTGATGATTGAGGGCAGAAAGGGCATATTCCACAAATGGTTGCTGTGGTTCTTCTACTTCTTAGCAATGCTACAACAAGTTAGCTACTACAGTCACTTGGAGTCTTCGGCTATGTGTAGGCTCTACTTAGGGTTCAAACCGGAACAACACAAGATAATTGTTACAAAACCAGAGATAACCAGAATTCTCATGAGTTTCAATTTTAGCATTTGAATTTGCATGTTTGAAGAGACTGAATGATTAATCAAACAGCAAAGCAAATTGCAGGAAAATCAAAAGCATTTCCTGCCTTTTATCAATGTCTTAAATGCTAATCACAACTGAGCCATGGCAACACAAAAGCCCTCCAAGGCTGATTTTCCAGATTCCAGGAAATTGTGTAGACCCTGAGTTAGCCCACAAGGAACATTGTAAGTCCTGGCAGAAAGGCTCCTTGTGCAATTCTAAGCTCGTCTGCCCAAGCTCAAGGAAACTCCACAATGGAGTGAGTTAAAGCTTAGGCAGAGCCTTTGTAAGCAGACAGCAGCCCATAGGAAAAGCTGGGTCTGGGTCTAGGCTGGAGATGCTACCAGTCATATGGACAGGGGACTTCCAGGGTGTATAAAGTGATTTTGCCTTTGTTTTAGTTAAGTCAAGCATGGGAACATCACAGACCATGATTGGATGAGCTCAGGGATCAAACATCTCCCTTGCTTCCCTAAAGTGTGCTCTCTGGGCTAGCTAAGGGACTGCACAATCCCTGGGAGACTTAAAAACAACTGTTTGACACTTCCTTCTACTGCCTATGACTTGCGGGGGTGTTGGTGGGAGAAATAAAATAGAATAAAATCTAGCAATTTCAAGGGGGCAAAGCATACCAAAAAATAGAAGTGTTTTTTTGACAACAGTGAAAACTATGCCAAAAATTCTCTTTTGGCTCATTTCTATATATATAACGTGATGTTATTTTGTGATGCAGGCAGACATACTAATGCAAATGTGTGTTCAGGGCATCAACCCTTTTTTTTTTAGTTTGTTCTGTTTTTCCAGTGCCAATATTACAATATTTACATTTCTCATTAAGTTCAGGCAGCATCCATATTCGACACAAACAAGCACCTCTGTGTCTCTCTTGCACCATTTTTACTAATGCTTGAAAAACGATTAAAGTAAGAAAATAGGCCAGAGAAACTGGTCGTTTCCACACTTTCCAACCTTCTCATCAAACTACAGGTCCCAGGGTGTTTTTTTGGTGTGTGAGTGGAAGTCATATACCTTAAATGTGTGGGATGGATGTGATCATTGAATGTTCTTCTGACCCAAGAAAGGTTTTCATTTGGATTATAGATCACATCCATACTATATATTTAGAGCACATGGCTGGGAACTGTAATTTTGTGAGGGGTAAGCTACAGTTCCTAGGATTTTTCAGAGATCCTATGACCATTAACGTGGTCTAAAGGTAAAGGGTAAAGGGACCCCTGACCATTAGGTCCAGTCATGTCCGACTCTGGGGTTGCGGCGCTTATCTCGCTTTATTGGCCGAGGGAGCCGGTGTGCAGCTTCTGGATCATATGGCCAGCATGACTAAGCTGCTTCTGGCGAACCAGAGCAGCGCACGGAAACGACGTTTACCTTCCCGCCAGAGCGGTACCTATTTATCTACTTGCACTTTGATGTGCTTTCGAACTGCTAGGTTGGCAGGAGCAGGGACCGAGCAACGGGTGCTCACCCCATCACGGGGATTCAAACTGCCGACCTTCTGATCGGCAAGCCCTAGGCTCTGTGGTTTATCCCACAGCACCACCCACATCCCTTAAAGTGGTATAAATCTGCTTTAAAAGTATGGTGCAGATGTAACCATAGGCCAATTTAGACATAAGCTGATTTAAACCTTACGTGTGATAAGACGCCCACTGTCTGTTGCCACTTGTCTGTTCAACAGGTCCCTTGGTTAGGCTGGCGGGTGTGTTGCCTGTGCAACACAGATGCTAGTGGCTGATCTTCCATTTGGCAGGCTTCTCGGCTCCCTTTGCATACTGGTACCTGTAAGACTGTAAATCTTTAGCATTGCTTATTGTGAAAGCCATGTCAAAATTACCATTTTGTTGACGCACAGAACTTGGGGGCTTGTTCTCATAAACCACAGCCTCACTGACAGATGTCTTGTTTTGTTAGATTTTCAATCGCTGATAGTCGAGTTTCAGTTAATGAATCACATGCCTGCCTTCTTGCATTTGTACCTTTTTATTACTTCCCCCCGTAAAAATAAAAAAAAATGTTTACAAGCTGTTCCCATACCCCTGTTGCCATATTCAGCCTAGCTAACCCTCCAGGGCATTTCTCTCACGAGGAGCCACACTGAGCTATCAGATTATGCTGAAGATCGAAGGTTTGCATGCATCCACATCGCCTGAGAAGCTTCCACAGTGATTATGAAAGTTGCCCACTCCCAAGCCCTTAGGGCTTCACTCTGAGGAATCTAGGTGCTTAATTTCATCAGGCATAGCTTTCAAGGAGGACTTTTCATGTTCCTCACAGCTTCTCCTCCTCCTACCATCAGTTGAAAAGACTGATATGGACAACCCAGAGATCAGCTAAGTGGAAAAGAAGTCCAGGATTCCCAGCATGTGAATTTTAAGCTGGACCTGTTAGGGCTAAGTGGGTGCTATGGGCGACTGGACCTGTATTGAGACATGAGGAATGTGTCCTGAGCCCCTCAAGTCAGTGGCTTAAGGCAAAAAGGCGGGAGCCTCAACATGTAGTGAGCAGCATGTCCTACTTTGTAATTTGTGCTTGCATTTATACCAGGCCTTGCTGGTCTAAATTGTCTGCAAATCACAGGGCTGATCACACACAGCCTGGTGTGTTTCCTGCCATGCTTCTGGTAGGTTATGAGACTAGCTCATAGTTTCAGCAGAAAAAAAGCGTTAAAGCTTTTACAAGACTGTACCATTTCAGCTGGGGATGAAGTGGGGAGAGATTTCCCATGTCTAAATGCTTCCCTCTGCACACAGAAAAGCTGTATGTCAGAGAAAGGTTGTTGCAGACATTCTGGGTAGCTTGTGGGATTTATGCAGGTCTGGTGCCAGCAGTTAGCCAGGTTGGGCACTGGCTGAGGGCCCTAGGTCTTGGGAGGGCCTATCACTGGCCTGACCTGCCACACTCACTCACCACTGGGCCCAGCTTTCCACAATAGCTGATTAGTTACTTGCCTTCTACGTCCCTGCCCTACCTGGGCACTGAGAAAAGGCCAGGGTTGTGCTTTTTAGAGCCTGGCATTATGGGTGAGGTGCACAGGCATTGCCTGTCCTTCTGTTGCATTTTGTTGTGGTAGCTAGAAAGACTTCTAAAACTAAAAACTACAATAAAAAATAAACACACACACACACACCCTCTTTCTAGCCACTGCAGCAAAATGTTGTGGTGGCACAGATGTTCTCTTGGCTACCTCTCCCATAATTCCTGGCTCTGAGAAGAAGGACCTGTTAAAAAAAGCAAATACACTTCCTTCTTCTGAAATTCTGGTTAATGCATGCATTACTTCAAACTACATGACAGCACTGTTTGTTTAGCAATCTAGCAAACACTTGTTTTTGTTCCTGTGTCTGAGTTAAGTCTGCCCCTAAAAGTTCAGCTATTTTGTTTGTTTGTTCTCCCCCAACTTGTTGAGAAAATGTCTGCTATATTCTCTCTGTCATCTTCATTCATGCTGTAAACAGTTCCTGCATGAATAAAGCCTTTGAACACCAGAAACTATACATGATTATTCCAATCTAATTCACCCAAGCTGCAAGGGAGCCCTTTGGCTCTTTCAGTGCTACTAGTAATATTGTACCAGCAAACAACGCTAAAAACTAAAGCAGGGATGGGGATTGATTGTGCTGTTGCCTCACAAAGCAGGAACAATGGTGGCAGCATGATCTATGGCAGCATGATGCCATTGGCTGAATTGTGCTGAGTATAACAGCAGCCCTTTACATGTGCATGCATTTCCCTTGCATTGCTGCAGTTTTGGTGTTTTGGCACTTTTTTTTTTGCAAGAGTAGTTATTTGCATTTGCATCTCCTCTCTAATTCACACCTTTAGTGCCACAAAGAATCTCTTGAAAGAGAGGCTGTTCTGGCCAGTGGGCCAACCAGCACAGCCAGTTTGTGGTTTGAAAACACAGAGGCTGCATATACACTGAGCATTTAAAGCATATTCAGAGCACCCCTGCTAACAAACCTGGGAACCATAGTTTACTATTCACAAAGCTGCAATTCCTACCACCCTTAACAAACTACATTTCCCAGGATTCTTTTTTGGGGGTGGGTGGGTGTTCTAATTGTATGATATACAGCTCTACTAAGATGGCAGCTACTGCTGCCGCTGCTACAACTAGTCCGGTTACAACTTCTTTTCCTCCCTAGGACTTCATCTTTCACGCTGTGTCTGAAAAAGTAGGTCAGAGCAGGCTGACTCTCTGACCTACACTCCCGCCTCACAGTCCTTCCTTGCTAACAACAAGGTCACAGTGAGCTGCTGTCCGGAGGAGAGAGGCAAGCCAGTGATTTGTGAACATTGCAAGGGAAGTGCGTAGAGAGCTCCTATTCACAGTGGATTACATGTTATGAACTAACTGTGACATAAAAAGCATACCTGTCAGCTCCGTGGTGGGCTGATTAGGATAATTAAGTTAATGTCTACAAGTACAGTAATTAGCACTGTCAGTTGTCTCAGTGCAAGGGCAATATGTAAGGAAAGGGGGCAGAGCTGGAAATGAGATACTCATGTGTGGAATCTGTAGCAGAGTTTTTCCTTTCTCAATGACTCATACGGGCGGGTAAAGTTAAAAAACAACAACCAAACAGTTAATGGGGTTTACCCTTTCAGCTTTCATTTGAAAAAGAAAATGAATTTGGAACACAGGAGTTGCAAATATAAAAGCGGCTTCTAAACATGCCATCCTATACATGCCCAATGAAGTTCAATGGGGTTTGCGCCCAGGTGAGAGGATGCATTGGACTGTGGTCTTACAGCCTAACACTAACTATGTCTACTCAGAAGTAATCCATATTGAATTCATTGGAGCTCATTTCCAGGTAAGAGGGGTTAAGGATTGTAGCCTTAGTTAGCTTGGGAAGAATATTAATTCCTCTGTGGCGCTGTGGGTTAAACCACAGAGCCTAAGACTTGCCAATCAGAAGGTCGGCGGTTTGAATCCCCACAACGGGGTGAGCTCCTGTTGCTTGGTCCCTGCTCCTGCCAACCTAGCAGTTCAAAAGCATGTCAAGTGCAAGTAGATAAATAGGTACTGCTCCGGCAGGAAGGTAAACAGCATTTCCGTGCGCTGCTCTGGTTCGCCAGAAGCAGCTTAGTCATGCTGGCCACATGACCTGGAAGCTGTATGCCGGCTCCCTCAGCCAATAAAGCGAGATGAGCGCCACAATCCCAGAGTCGGCCATGACTGGACCTAATAGTCAGGGGTCCCTTTACCTAAAGAGGTCTGCAATAAAAGTGCAATTATTTTATATCCTTTTAATTTCACTATTAAGACACTTTCCTAGACCCTTAACATGGTGTAACACTGGAGTCGACTGCTGATATAGTTAAAGGATTGACAGCTGCCAGTTCTCTGATCCCTGAATCATAGAACTGTAGAGTTGGAAGGGATTTCAAGGGTCATCTAGTCCAACCCCCTACAATGCAGGAATCCTGCTCACAGCCATCCCTGGATGGGCTCAAACCACTAACCTTCTGGTGAACAGCCACATGCACTGACCTACTATAAAATGATCTCACTTCTGGTCCTCCACCTTCTTCCACGTTGGCTGCTTTGTAGCTCCACGCACTGCTACAGGAAGCAGCTAGCAGCACATTCAATGGACTTAAATGCCAAAAACTTCCATCCTGCTAGGATGAAGCATCTGGTCAGCTTGAGCTTGTCTACTGTCCACCAAAGACTACAGCTGCATCCAGGTGCCTACATCAGCCAGCATTCCCCAATGTGGTTGTCCTCCATATGTTTTTGGAAGCAACTCCAGTCATCCCTGACCCCTGGCCCTGCTGGCTGAGGCTGATGGGAGCTGTGATCCAAAACATCTGGAGGCATCGGGTTGGGGAAAGGCATGCCCAGAAGATCAATGCAAGACCCAGTGAGCAAACTCACAGGCATGTAGGAGTTGACAGAGTTTGGCATCTTTATTTTTCAGCAGAGAATTAGGCTAGGCGGGGGTGGGTGGGTTCATCTCTCTTTATAAGGAACATGAAAGAAGGGAAATCTCACAATCAGCTGGTTTGTGAATACAGAAAACCAGAGCTGTGGAATCACAACATGATCTTTTTATGGAAGAGCCACATCTGTTTTTCGTAATGAAAGAATAGAGCTTAGCAAGATCTTTAATGTAGCCTTCCGTCCATCTACATAATTGCTTTAGATTGCAACACTGAAAATGGCTAAACAAAACGGGAACGCAGTGCTGACTGCGATGGAATTGGGTGGACAGGCAGAGATCTGAGCAATGATAGAAAGCAGAGAAGAAGATTCAGCTTGTGGGAACATCCTGGCCGGCCTACTAATAAAATTTCCTTTTCTTCCCCCTTGACAAAGGCTACATTTTATTGAACTACCCTCTTCAGACAGCTGTGTTAATACAGTTGCAAGTTGCTGAGGAACTAATTGAAGACATGTCTAGAAATAGGTTGGCTGCTTTGATTTATAAACGCAGAGACGGAAACAAAGGCAAAGATTCATGATTTTGAGGGCAGAAGATTGCTCCGTGGAACAAGCTTAAGAAAGGGTGGCGAAGGAAAACTTGCCAGCCATGTGACAGCTCTAATTTTAGTTTTTATTTTCAGATTGCAATCCTAAACACTTATTAGAGAGTAAGCTTCACAGAACATAGCAGGGTTTACTTCTAAGTAAAAAAGGGGAAGAAATTCAGTTTTGTTTTGAATAATTGTAATGTGAAACTACCTAATTCTTACTTTCACAAACAATGAATGAAGCAAAACACAGCTATCCTTTGAAATCCGTACTTATCTGAATTTTGTGATACAAAATGTATATGCAAATGTATATATTGGGGGGAATGTATACAAAACTGTATATATCAGTGAGAATAACATAAACAAATGCATTATATAAAGTTGAGTATATTAGGCAGGATAATATATGGTAATTAGGTAAAAATGTGTATATGTGTCTGTATATTAGGTAAAATTATGCACAGAAAAGGTGTATTGGGAGGAAAAATTATTAAAATGCTGATGAATTTTTACAAGGGCATTTTTTAAAATCACAAATAGATGCAGAAATATGGCAAACTGAACTTAAAACTGGATGAATGAGAAACGGAGAAAAACCAAAATTGACAAACTTATCCATCTTTTCTTCTCAGGAAATTTGTGCTGTAATTCACATTATAAGGATGATGCCTACATCTTTCTAATAGAGCAGTGCTTTACATTAATTTAATTTATTGTGGGAAAAGATTTAATATGTGGAACTTTCAGCTATTTTTAAGACTCACTGACTAGTTTTTAGACCATGGGAAGGTTTCAGGTATGGAATTTGTTTGTTTTTATGTATGTTTAATTGTTTTAAACTTTGGATTAGAAGGAGACAACCCCCCCAACCCCCCCACCCCACCCCCGTTGCCAAATAAAGAATGGGAATCTTTTAAAATTGGGAACTTTGCATAATGCCAGCTACAATTTTCCCCCTGGTTCCAGATAAACAATTGAAATTATGCACATAGTGCAAATTGACACAGGGGTTCAGTCTGGAGATTGGAGTGCAAGTTATGCTTCCTCCACCAATGTTTTCAACCAGGTGACTTTATAAACTGTGGAATGTGCAGCTTTAACTGAGCCTAAAGGCAAAACAATTCCTTTTAAGGTTTCCTTTCCAGCTGAGAATCCTTTAGCTATCCCACTATATTTTAGGCATAAAGCTCAATCAGGTCAAACTGTCTTAATAAAGAAGTATTATCATTGCCCAACCATAATTTCTCTGGTCTGGTACAAACTTGTAACATGCCCCCCTCTGCGCAACCCCTTGTCTGCTTTGAAAAATTGAAGCATTGGTCAATATCCTTTAAACAAATAGATCAAAAAGAACATGAATGATTCCTCTTCCTGGCTTACTTTTTAAGGCGTTTATGCAGCGGAATGGCAGATATATGGCAATGTTAAATGAGGAATTCAGAGACGATTGTCTTTTAGATAGTTTCTTGTCTTTGGCAGATACTGTCACTACCTCTTCCCTCATATATGTTCCATGGCCTGTAAATCCTGTCAGCAAAGATTTGACCCAGCAATTTTTGCAAGTTTTGGGGTGAGTGTGGGGGAAATGCCTTCAAAGATGGAATTAATATACGTTTGTGGGGAAATTCTTAGAACTTTTGGGAAGTGCCGTGGCCTTACATTTAATTATGTGGTGGCCAAGGGTTATGAACATGCTCTCTGGCTTCTACATCCCTCGTGAGTTAGGACTGATGACTGGGGTTGTGTGTCCCGTTTCACTGCTTGAGGTGAAACAGGAAGTCCCGCCCCACTCTGCTGCACTGCCTTCTCTGCTGCCTCCACCACTGGCACCGCAGCATCACCCACTTCCAGTGCCAGTGCCGCCATGCTCCCCATCAACATGGCTTCTGTGCTGCTTCTGCCTCTGGTGGAGAAGCAACTTCAACACCGGCACTTTACAAGTAAATAAAGTAAAATAAGTACAGTGGTACCTTGGTACTCGAATGGCTTGGCTCCCGAACACCGCAAGCCTGGAAGTAAGTGTTCCAATTTGCGAACGTTTTTCGGAAGCCGAACGTCCAATGAGGCTTCTGCTTGAGTGCAGGAAGCTTCTGCAGCCAATTGGAAGCCACTCCTTAGTTTTCGAATGCTTTCAGGAGTCAAACGGACTCCCGGAATGGATTAAGTTCAAGAACCAAGGTACCACTGTACTCCCATGTGTTCAATAATAATGATAATGTCAGAAAGTACATGTTATTCCAAATGGTTCTGCTAGACAGCAGGAAGAAGGGAATTTTCCTAATAACAAAATGTTCTCTGAAAGGTACCACCTCATGAGAAGGTGTTTTGATGAGTCTTGTGCAATAGATAACCGCAGTGTCTTTATTATGGTGCCGTTGGGAGGAATAGGTCTGGGAAGGCTTTGTCAACAAAGGAAGACTTGCCTCCATCATGGGCTGAGTGAGATCCAGCTGCTCAGTTTTCCTCCCATGCCTCAGATATATAAAGCGGAATATAAATATTCCAGTTTAGTCAATGAATGAATGAACAAATGAATGAAATGCATGGATCTCTCACTCACCCCCTCTGCATGCATGTGCGCAGACACACTGGCCTTGCATTACAATATGTAAGCATCATTCTCAGCTTTTTCATGCTGGGTTTTCTGGGTACTATGTAACAGAGGAATATCATTTCTGCTTGAATTTTATTGTACGGCTCTCCTCTCCCTGCTTCCACTCCTGTTTTTAAAGTGTTGAAAGATCACAAGTATTGGTGTGTTGTTGTTTTTTAAAAAAAGTTAAATCCCTGAGGTAAAAGTTAAATCCCTGAGGTGAGAGAGAGAGAGAGAGAGAGAGAGAGAGAGAGAGAGAGAGAGAAATGAGTGTGAAAGAAACAGCAAAGGAAAAAGTGGTGAAAATGACCCCTCAGTGCTAGAGGAACAAGGAGTGTGCCAAAGTGAGCATTTGCTCTTCTTCCTTTCTGCCATTTGGCACAGAGTCCATGTTGTCATTGTGCCCATTCCCTGATAAGTACCTAGTCCTGTTGCCTCCCTCCTTTTCACTGATTAATAGAAGCCCCTTTGTCGCACAAATGGCAAAGGAAGGTGACACAAAGCTTGAACGCGGCTCCGATCGAATGTCAGGATTGTACAACCAATGCCTGCAGAGAAGGAACAATCGTCAATGGCTTCTCTGCAGGCTTTTGGAAACCGGCACTGTTCCTACCATGCAAAGCAGATTCTCCTTCCGATCCATTCATTTCAGGAGGCAGGTCTACAATCGCACTCAGTTCTTCCTCCTGGCCTGGGCCGCCATCAGGATTCAGGAGGCTGTGGGTGGAGTAATGAAAGGAATCGTGCGGAAGTGCCAAGAACGCCAAGGAAGTGCTGTGATTCAAGTAGCCCAACTTTACCCTGGAGCCTTATGAACATATTTGGCACGTAGCTACGTTGCAGTGTTCCTTTGTGCCACTGTGCTCTTTAATAGGCAAGCAATTAAAGAGAAGCAGTGTTTGGGTTGGAAAATAAGCTGTTTGGTCTGGAAGGTTTAATGCGTCCTTCTCTCTCTCTCTCCTCTAATGGTGTACTTTCTGCATCAAGCATGGGATGACCTATATCTGTTCAGTATTATCAGCAATGAAATAAAGCTGCAAACTCATATTTTTAAAATTATTATTATTATTTACATTTACACATCACTTACTATATATAATATCTCAAAGCGGCTTACAATCTCCGCTCATCTGGGGCTCTGGCAGAGTATTGTTTGCCATGTGGGGCAGTGAAGACTTTAGTGATTGGGCATGGCATAGAATGAACCAAGCAGTACTTGAGGTAGACTGGACCAAAGTTGCTGACCTATTAAAATAATAAATAAACAACAACAAAAAAACCCAACACAGTGCCATGTAGTGGTTTTCTGGAAATTTCGCCATATAACCCTGCATTTTACTCAACTAATCTGTGTGTATTATTCTGCCAGATGTGGATGATCTGGCAGATTTCATTATTAAGCACTTTAATAGATTGACAGCCACAGAGATTGGCCCAGTGAAATTATATGCGCTTCCAAAGTCTACATCAGGCAAAGCTTCTGCAAATTTCTAAGCTGTCCTTCTGGGAGCAACACAAAGCAACACAACCAAAGTCAGACTTTAACTGGGATTATTACAACATTTTTAGAGAAGAATTTGCATGTTCCCTCCTATTAATTTATATTTTCAAAGGTGTGTGGGGGGGGTGTCTCATTTTGTTAGTGGGAATGGCTACTCTAGCTTCCGTTAGTGCGACAACTTAGTTGAATATAGCCTACTGTCTCTCAAGCGAACCTACCACACACAGGATTGTTGTGAGGATCTAATGGGGAGGGGGGAGAACTATGTATGTTACCTTGAGTTCCTTGGAAGAAAGGTGGGATATAAATGCTGCCATTGGCCTCTGTCTCGAGAGACAATGGAGTCCACCTCCAGGGGTGAAACCGCTCCATTAGCAGCACCACAATTAGCTCCCCACTGTGCCAGCCTGGGCAGCCTCATATTTGCAGCTGCCATTGATGAGGCAAAGTACCTCAGATGGCACTTTCAGACCCTATTTTTGGGTGGATTCAATCACAAGCCGACAAATTCATGTTGCACCATTAAAGCTGATTTAGCACTTTTCTTCAACAAACCCAGTTTCTTCCAAACTGAGTGTTTTCTGATAGGGAAAATTATGGGGAAATGTACTGGAAAGTGTGGGGTAACATTTGCTTAACGCTCAACTAACAAATTGTCTGGAAGTAAAAGACAGGGACGTGGGTGGAACTGTGGTCTAAACCACTGGGCCTAGGGCTTGCTGATCAGAAGGTCGGTGGTTCGAATTCCCGCGACGGGGTGAGCTTCCATTGCTCGGTCCCAGCTCCTGCCAACCTAGCAGTTCGAAAGCACGTCAAAGTGCAAGTAGATAAATAGGTACCGCTCCAGCGGGAAGGTAAATGGTGTTTCCGTGCACTGCTCTGGTTCACCAGAATCAGCTTAGTCATGCTGGCCACATGACCCGGAGTCTGTACACTGGCTCCCTTGGCCAGTAAAGCAGGATGAACGCCGCAACCCCAGAGTCGACCGCAACTGAACCTAACGGTCAGGGGTCCCTTTACCTTTAACAAGACAGGGTAGGAAAAAATCTGAGTTTCAGGGACCGTGCTGTGGAGGGTTGCACTGAGGAGGAATGGTGGGAGCCACCCCCTCCCCCTGCTCCTGCTTCTGCATCTTCCCAGGAGCAGGAGGACAGAATAGATTTGGAACAGTGGTTTGCAGAGGGGCATAGATCAGAAGGCAAAAGCTGGGAAATACTGGATGGGGAACAGCTAGGAGAACAAACACTGGAAGAGAGAGGGTTAACAGATTCACAGTCATTGGACAGCATTCCTCCACTCAGCCCAAGGTCAAGTAGAGCTCAGAAAGTCTCAGAACAGAAAGCACAGAGGGTACAAGCTCAGATTACAAAACATAGGAGTGATTAGATTAATAGGAACGGAGGGGGGTTAAGCCTTAGTTGGGAGCACCACCATTCTGGGTAGATGCTTTCTTTTGTCCTTTGCTGTGATTATTAAAGAAACTAACTGGTAAGAATTCCTTTCGTTTGATTTGCTCATTTATGGTCACGGGGGAGGAAGCTGATTCCCAAAAGTCTGACACTGAGCATCAAAATGCCTGGTTGTAATATTTCTGTTTGGTGGAACCCCACAGTTCTAAATTGCAAAGGGAGTCTACAGGAGTAGAAAAGGTCTACTACTGAACAAGTTGTACATGAGCATGATTGAAGCTGTGAATAAATGTGCAGTGAATGGGGGCAAGGCTAAAGGCATCATCGTACGGCCCAAGGGTAGCCCCTGAATAGTGCTAGGTTCTTACAGCTGTACATACAGTGTACCTACAGTACATACAGTGTGAATTCAAAGAAACATAGAACTGTAGAGTTGGAAAGGACCACAAAGATAATCTAGTCCAACTCCCTGTAATGCAGGAATCTTTTTGTCCAACGTGGGGCTTGGTCCAACAACTCTGACAATAAGAGTCTCATGCTCTACCAACCGAGCTATTAGTGTAATGTATGAACACGCTTTTCACTATCTTTCAGTTACCATTTTCATTATCTTTTAACCCCCACCCAGCATAGTCAATGGTCAGGGATGCTGGGAGTTGTAGTCCAATAATATCTGGAGGGCCACAGGTTCCCCACCCATTTAAAGGCTTTTTTCTACTGTAAGAAGACATAAACATTTTAATTATTAGCACTTTCTGTGTTGCTGTGGGAATATACATTCAAATAAAGCAAAACTGTGTAAAAAGGGAAATTATTATAAAAAAGCAGCACAACTGTCAAAACAAAGCAATTATAAAATTACATGTAAGAGTATTTCAGAATTGCAGCTGGTTCCATCAGTGTAAAAAGAATTTTAAAAAATCATAGCACAAAACCTATTTTTTGTTCCATTATTCATTGAGTCCTTGGGTGACTTTCACTGGAATTCATGAATTTATGCTAATTCTAAGCATGAAATGCCTTTATTGAATGATTACTTGGTGTTGATTTGCTGTTTTGCATAGTCTTTTCCCTGAGAATCCCATGAAGAGGGGGAACCACAATGGAATGAATTGTGGGTGGGCATAGTCTACATCTTGTGCCATGCAAGTGAGTGGGTAAATTTTTGCATAGACTGTGGAAAATGGAATGTTTCAGCCAAACCCTTCCCCACCCCATAGTGTTCTACAGAAGTGACTTGCATCCTTCTACAGAAGGGTTTCCCAAGATAAAATTATAATGTTAGGATATATTTCCCAGGCATTTCTTCCCTAGCCATCTCAAGACTGAAACGTTCTCCAGGGACAGGGCCTGGCCAAGTCTGAATCAAATCCAAGAAGAAAATCGGGACTAAAACCCTTCATTTAGTTTGCCAGTTTCCCTCTGTACCATCTTGTACTGGAGGCTACCATTTTGTCTCTCGCTGAAGGCAGCAAAATGTTTTGGGGCAGCCCTGCTCTGATTTGTGGGCCTTGGATCCTAACAAAAAAGGAAAGTAGATCTTGCAAGTGTGAAACATCTTGATGCTACAAAACAGTTGCTGGTGAGCAAGCTAGAGGGGATGAAAATGGTGATCTGGTTGAAGGGGGGTGTCGCTGAAAGGAGGCTGACACCAAAATGGCTGCCCCACTCCCTTATCTCATGTCCCAGTAGCATTGCTATGTACTTTTCCCTATACACAGCTATTAGGAACTAGCAATGTGTTCTGGAGGTGATGAATTATACTGTACAGTGGTACCTCGGGTTACAGATGCTTCAGGTTACAGATGCTTCAGGTTACAGACTCCGCTAACCCAGAAATAGTACCTCGGGTTAAGAACTTTGCTTCAGGATGAGAACAGAAATCGTGCGGCGGCAGTGGGACACCCCATTAGCTAAAGTGGTGCTTCAGGTTAAGAACAGTTTCAGGTTAAGTATGGACCTCCAGAACAAATTAAGTTCTTAACCCGAGGTACCACTGTATAATGACAGCAGATCAAGGAGCATGAGCTGTGATGATACTACATTAAAGATAAACATAAATATCAGTTTCATGCCAACAAAAAGCATAATTTTGTGTGATAAATAAATTATACCCCCCCCCCAGTTTTCTCAGTTTTCTCATTTTCTCAGTTGCATAGTCATGGGAAGGAGCAGAAATGGATGCAGGTCAAAATAGCATCCTGTCCTCCCCAAACATCTTTATATCTTGCAGTAATAACCTCTCGTCTCCATTGCAGCCTTTGTGTCTTGTTTATTTGTTCAGCTGTGCTTATGGTTAATAATGACCCATTTTTTTTAGTCACATCGTGGTCTGAATTAAAATAATTAGAGAGTCCTAATTTACTGGCAGTCCTCACAGGTTGGGCAACGCACCAGGTGAATCCGCTAGAACTGCCTAATAATAAAAAGTTTAAAACTAGAAACCTCAGAAAAAAACAGAGCAAGGGCGAAAAACGAGTCTCTCCTTTCTGACAGGTTCCTTAATTAATTTCTGGTTCCACCCCAGAATTTTCCAGATTTCAGCTCTTTGGACTTTTCCCTTCATTGCCATAGCAACACAGCATTTCAGGTCTGTTAAAACTTTGTTGTCAGAGTTTCTATGAGCCCAGCACTTTACTTCACTTAATTAGGTTACAACTCTACAAAGGAGTTTGTCAAACATGCCACTGTGTTTGCCCCACCTCCACACTGCATCTGTAGGCACCAGGGAATGAAATATGCAGCCACCTCTCCTTTCATTTCAACTTAGTCCAGGCCTGGAGAACCTGTGGCCCTCCAAATGCTGTTGGATTTCAACCCTCACCATCCCTGACCATTCGCCATGTTGGCTGTGACTGATGGGAGCTGGAGTTCAACAACTTCTTGAAGAGCACAGTAGAATCATAGGATCATAGAATTGAAGAGTTGGAAATGACCCTGAGGATCATGGAGTCCAACCCCCTCCAATGTAGGAATGTTCAGTTGTCCCGTAAGGGAATCGAACCTGCGACCTTGGTGTTATCAGCACCATGCTGTAACCCAACTGAGCTATCCACACGTAGAAGTAGAAACATGTGGGAAAAGTTTGATGGCATTTTATGGAGTACTAGAGCTTTAATTACAATGTTGATATGAATGCCTCGTTCAGATCTGTAACATTCCCTTAAGTCTCGTTTGTATTTTTCAAAAGAAAAACAAAAATGATTTGTTGCTTTTTATTATGCATCTTACTACTAGAATTGCTTACATCCTCTAGCACTCCTGAGACAGTGCTTTTCTGTAATTAGCTGAAAGTATAATTTGCTCTGGAGGTTCCAAATTATACCCACGATAGTGCTCTACAGTATCACATCCAGCAATGTCCTTTTCCTTTGGCCAAGATCCATCTAAAATGTTTACCCATAAGTAAGTTCCATTAAGCAAAGCCATTTCTACAGTTAATTAAACGGTTACTTGTTTACTGCTTCCTGTTGACTGCAACTGGGGGTTTACTGTTGAATAGTCAGTTTCTGTTCCCACAGGGGTAGGAAGACTTCATTTACAGAATTTCTTGCATTTCCCAACATTAAAAAAGCTACAGAATGCTATTTCATAACAAGCAAATGGAAAAATAATAAACAAAGAACAGAAATCAGTAATTAAGCCCCCCCCTCCCCAGAACAAAAACTGAAGCAATAAAGGAAGCAATAAAATGAGGAGCTGCTGTGTTAAATCCTTCTCAGTGCTGCTTCAGCAGCAAAGCAGACCCCTGCAGAGAGCAGGATTGAACCCTCTCCCAACCAGGTGATGAGCTGAGAGTTCAATCTTGCTGGTTGCTGCTTTGTCAGCCTGCAAAGGCTAACTCCCTCTCCTTTTCTCACTCCCCGCTAATAATAATAATAATAATAATAATAATAATAATAATAATTTATTATTTATACCCTGCCCATCTGGCTGAGTTTCCCCAGCCACTCTGGGCGGCTCCCAATCAGTGTTAAAAACAGTACAGCATTACATATTAAAAACTTCCCTTAAGATATCTTCTGAATGTCAGGTAATTCTTTATCTCTTTGACATCTGATGGGAGGGCGTTCCACAGGGCGGGCGCCACTACCGAGAAGGCCCTCTGTCTGGTTCCCTGTAGCCTCACTTCTTGCAATGAGGGAACCGCCAGAAGGCCCTCGGCGCTGGATCTCAGTGTCCGGGCTGAACGATGGAGGTGGAGATGCTCCTTCAGGTATACAGGACCGAGGCCGTTTAGGGCTTTAAAGGTCAGCACCAACACTTTGAATCGTGCTCGGAAACGTACTGGGAGCCAGTGCAGATCTCTCAGAACCGGTGTTATGTGGTCCCGGCGGCCACTCCCAGTCACCAGTCTAGCTGCCGCATTCTGGATTAACTTTCCCACCATTTGACAGCCTTGAATTGCTCTGGGTGGGCTGAGCTGTCCTGGAATGATCTAAGGTGTGTGTATCTCAATCCCATCCAGCCAAAGCCCAGTTCAGTATCTGGGGTTTGCCAGAAAATTTGGTTCGGTATCTGGGCTTTGACTGAATCCATTGCACAGACCCAGTATAAGGTGACCAGATGCAAAGGAGGCCACTGTCTCTAGGTCAGATTACCACAACGTGTTATACATGGTGCTGCCTCTGGAGACAGTTCAGAAACTTCAGCTAGTGTAGAATTCAGCTGCCAGGTTGCTCACCAGGCCAAGACGGTTTGAGCATATTACACCGATTCTGGTCCAACTGCACAGGCTGCCAATTCGCTTCCATGCCCTATTCAAAGTGATGGTTTTGACCTATAAAGCCTTAAATGGCTCAGGACCACCATATCTCAAGGATTGCCTCTCTCCATATGAACCCGGCCCCTGAGTGTTGGGATACTGCCGGGGAGACGGGGGCATCAGGCAGGCCCCCAGCTGGCTCTGGACAATTACCGGTCTCCTGTGGAACAGCATCAGTCAGTCAGTGACACAAGCCTCAGATACGTTTAGAAACCCGTGCACGCTCTGTCAGCAGAGTGTGTAAATCACCTCACAGTAGAAGAGGCAGACAGAGAGATGTGCAAGCAAAATGAACAGCATTTTATTCAGCATAGCTCAGGAACAAAGGAAAACATATCTGCTTGCCTTCGTGTCCAGCAAAACAGCAGTATAGCAAAAGCAACATACAACGGAAGTTCCCAGCAAGCGCTGGAAGTAAACGGGCAAGTGACACACAACAGCCTGTTCCCTTTTAAGGTGGAACGGAAACATATCCTAACATCGAGATCATCTTCTGAGGCCCTTCTTTGTGACCGTTCTTGTGAGAGGTCCGAAGGGCGGCAGCGCAAGAACGGGCCTTTCTTGCAGCTGCTCCCTGTTTGTGGAATGCTCTCCCCAGGGAGGTTCAGCTGACGCCTTCAATATAAACCTTTAGGCACCAGGCAGAAATGTTCCTCTTTAACCAGGCCTTTGGCTGATTGACATGCGATGCCCTTTTAAATGAGTTGTGGAATGGGGGATTATTGGGTTGTCTTGGTCTTATTTTTATTATGTATTTTGCGTTTTTAAATATTGTAATTCAGTGTTGTGAACCACCCAGCGATCGATGGGTATAGAGTGTTATACAAATGATAATAAAGAACGACAGCAGCAACAACAACATTTTTGTTGATTTAGGAAAGGGATTTTCAGAAGGTGCAGCTTTCCTGACCCTTGTGAGAGAAGCTGTACTGAACCACATTCCCTTTTTCTAGACGCAGGAGATCACTGCATCTAGGCACCCCGCCTGTGTAGCCTGCCCCATGTCATTACAAAATAGTTAGACTGCATTTGTACACTGGAAAACTAACCCCGATGTGCTCTTTTAACTTCTCAACTGTGCTTACATATCCTGCAAAGAGGAGGCCTTCCTGTTCTGCGCTTGTGAACTGACACGCCACATTGCTTCTTGCAACAACAGCCACATTATGCCTCCTTGCACAAAACCAGCTGTCAGTTTAGATTTCCTTAATCCTGTCAGGTTCCAACTTGGCCAACCAACAATCATTATCTGTGGGGAAACCATCTGTGAAACAAAGCAATGTCCCTGGTGACATGACATGCCATAAAATAAAATAAAAAGTCAGTTGGGGCATGATAATCAAAAGGATATTTAGCTTTAAGACTGTACATTACAGATTCCTGGTACCTCCCTGAGCAAAATTAACTCGCAAGATCTGATCTGAATCCATGTTTTGCAGTGCATCGTACTTTACACCTTGCATGTGTGCTTATTATTTGCCGTTGTTTATCATTTCAGTTGATAGCTGCTTAGGGCACCCATGTAGCCTAACAATGAACAAGATAAAATGCAACATCAAACCATCTTGTAAAATATAACAGTATATAAAGCAAGTAGAGAGAAAACACATCAGATTAATAAATCAACCAGTTAAAAACAACACTCCCTCAGCAGCAGAGAAACCAGGTCAGCTTGTGTAAAAATCACCCATCTATAACTTTCATTCTGCGTGGCCATGTCAAATATAGAATGTAAATGTACCTTTAAATGGAAATTAACAGATGAATGGGATAATGTAGGTGTTGGTAACAAGCAGTATTAGGTTAGGCCTGCAGACACAACCCCACAAACAATACATTGTGGCCTGACAGGTGCTTTATAGGGAATAAGCAATCGGTTTAATAATGAATGAAAAAATTAAACTGAACTAGGCACACTCAGTTGGATTTTCATTTATTTTACAAAATGAATGCCAAGGGTAAAAAACAAGGCTTTGTTTTCATTACCCACTTGTACCCATCCATTACTCATTTGGGGAGTACGTGTGGCTACATTCTACAGTTGCAAAAGAGAGTCTCGTGTTAGCTTCTTCTTGGCAATGGCCATTTTATTTTCCCAACATACCCCAGCCCCCTCTCTGATGGCGTTATTCTCTTCCCATATTTTCCCAGAATGATATTCAAGCAGTTTTAAGAAATGGGCAGAAAACCAGAGTAGAAATGGGTGAGAGAAATTCAGTCATGTTCACACTTGAAAGGTGAACCTACCTAATTCACACTTTACGAAACAAAATACAAAACAAAATGCAGCCATTCTTTGAAATTCACACTTCTCCAAATTTTGCAAGTCAGTTCGCCAGCCGAGTAACCTACACAAAAATGTGCATTCTACAAAAAGGTGTGCATAAAAATGTGTATTTTAGTGAAAATAACATACAAAATGCATTATGTGAGGTAAAAGTGATTTGCAAGAATGTGCATAGTAGGCAAAATTGCATACAAAGACCTGTATGTTAGGAGAAATCCTCACTAAAACACTGACATATTTTCACGAGGACATTTAAAAACATAGAAATTGCCTGATAAAATGTGGCTGTTATTGGACTTCAATAATTGAAAAATAATAAAACATGTTTTTTTTTTTTTTAAAAAAAACAACATAGAAATTGCAGACTGATGTGGGAATGTGGAGAACTGAACTTGAGACTGGAAAAATGAGAAATGGAGAAAAGCTGAAATTGACAAATTTGCAAACATTTTTGTACTGCTTGTTTGGAAGGAGGAAAATGTCGTTTGCTTATTTGAAAGTAGGTTAAAAAGCTTCACTTATTTTATTTTTTTCCAAGTGAAAATGCCCATCACCAAGAGAAAATGGGTATTTTCAAGTGAAAATACCCATCATCCTTGCTAGTGGATATTTGTAACCTAATTATTTCCCCTCACCTAGCCCCCACCCCCGCCCATGTTCAAACTGTTCCTGGAGCAAATGACCTCACTGAAATGCTGCCTTGCCTTTCCCCTGGCTCTAGGCAGTTCTGGTGTCCTCGGGTTAGTCTGAGTATAGTACTTCAAAGCAAGAGGGCTGAAGCTGAGGTTTTCCAGTCACATTTAATGGCTGGTATGCTTTATAGAAATCATAGCAATATGCAGAGTCGTTTGGAAGCACGTGGAACCAGTATTTTCCCATGACAATAGCTCCACTTGGCCTTAGGAGGAAATGTTAATTGGTATGGCCTTTAATTGTTCATTGGGAAAAGAATTTTTTAAAAAAGCCCTCAGGACATTTCAAAATTCATTTTGCATTAAATGAAAGAAGAGGGATAGCCTCACTGGGAATTTTTACAGACTTTAGGGCACAGCCAAGATGCAGAAGAGGGGGATGGATGAGACACTGTCCCTTATACCTGTCAGCATTAAAAGTGTACTCCTTCCAGTGACTTTTTTGGAGGGTTGTTCCTTTGCCCGACACTGAAGCGCTAAAAACATAGAAAAAACAATAATTTAAAACAATTGAAGATTATTCTAAGGTACATTATAGTAGTTTTGAAACTGTTTTATGTTATCATCATCATCATCATCATCATCATCATTAACATTTATACCCCACCCTTCTTCCTAAAGGTTACCAGGACAGCAAAAAGTGATAAAACAATATAATTAAAAATAAAACAAAACATGTTTAAAACATTTTAAAACTCTTAAGACACGTGAAACAATCACATACTCTTATGGTTAAGAATGTCAACCAGTGCATTTTTTTCTGGGGGTACGTAAGGGTATGCATACCCCTAAACATTTTGTGAATCTAAGTTTGGCCTCATGGACGGGCAGTATTTCAATATGAGTAAGAAAATGAGAGTACTCCTAAACATTTTTTTTTAAAGAAAAAAAAGCACAGATGTCAACGTACTATATCTTTCAACCAGGAAACTGACAGGAACAGTATCTTTCAGCCATCAAATGCCTGGGTAAACAGGAATGTTTTAAAATTCCTCCTCAAACTCAGTAATGAGGGAGGCAAACACACTTCACCAGGGAGGGCATTTTACCACTGGGGGGCCACTAGCAGGAAGGGCCTGTCACAGGTCAATACCAACTGGGCACCACATGGCAAAGATGCATATTGGGATTGGAGATAATATTAGGAGCAAACTACACAAGCTGCAACTGTAAAAGAGCACACCAAAGATTAGCTGGTGTGAATGTGTTCAGATTTTGGCTCAACCCCGTGCCAAATAACTGCTTGCCACAGTCAATTGCATAGAACTGAAGTCCTTTTTGGAAACAATGTGATGATTATGTAATAGGTTCCCGCTAGCTTACAAGCCTTCAGTTTTCAGAGGGCTCGGCTGGTATCAACTGCTATAAGAAATTTGCAAGCAGAGAAGAAGTTAAATAATATTTCAAGTGAGGATTTCCTGTGCAGGTTTCCGGTCTCTTCCCCTCAACAGGGCCACATGGCAAACATTGTATTTGTGTTTCTTTGAAAGTGTCGAACTTGCCGTTTTCTCAGTTCTATTTGCAGCCTGTGAGTATTGTTTTGCAACCCTAAAGCATTTGGGGAAGCAGCATGAGCAAGACACAGACTGGGGAAAACCTCTGGGACATTGTTGCTTAACAAATGCCACGTCAGACAGCTCTGCGACGAAACCTGTCAGGATTGTGCAGTAATGAAGGCTGTGATCCTAAGCCCACTCGCAAGGCATTAAGTGTCACTGAACACAGTAGAACTTACTCCTGGTTAAGCATATGTAGGAAATCCCTGTAAATTTATTTGTTTTTCCTTCCAGTACAGTGGTGCCCCGCAAGACGAATGCCTCGCAAGACGAAGAACCCACTAGACGAAAGGGTTTTCCGTTTTTAGAGGTGCTTCGCAAGACGAATTTCCCTATGGGCTTGCTTCGCAAGACGAAAACGTCTTGCGAGTCTTGCGAGTTTTTCCCCTTTCCCCCCCTTTTTCTAAGCCGCTAAGCCGCTAATAGCCGCTAAGCCGCTAAGCCGTTAATAGCGCTAATCCGCTAATAGGGATGCTTCGCAAGACGAAAAAACCGCTAGACGAAGAGACTCGCGGAATGGATTATTTTCGTCTTGTTTGGCACCACTGTATTTATAGACAGTTTTTCACCATAGATGGTCACAAAGCAGTTTGCACAACAGTCAGTAACACAACCCAGCACTCAAAATAAAACAGTATTTAAAACAAACAGAAACCAGAATTAAAATAATTCAATCAATAAAAAGGCATAAAACCGAAAAACAACAATAATTAGAAAGGTCTTTTGCAAGGGGTGGCTGCTGAAGGAGAAAAAAATGGGGAAATAGGGTCTTCTTTCACTTACATGTTGAGCCAGATGTTTAATTTTTTTGTGTGTGAGTGTGGGGAGAGTGGGATGAAGCCGAACACTGCAAAACTTCATTTGCACCTCTGGACATTTGCATGGAAATGAAAGAGTGTTGCAAATGCAATAACATGGAGCATAAATAAGAAACGTATGAGGGAGAAGAAAGTCTCCACCATAACAAAACAAAAAAGAACAATTAGGCAGGGCAAGGTATTAAACAGATGCTTAAAGGAGCTTGGGAATATAAACACAGAAGAAAAAATATAACAAATAGAAAGGAAATTATCAGAGACCATAGGCACCAACTCTATGGGGCTGAAGACACCTCAGTTCCCCAAAGTATGTTGGGATGGGGCTGAGCCCCCCCCCCAATCTTGAGGAGCTGGGCATTGTCGGGCCTCCCTGCGATGGCGGTGGGCCTTGCTGGGCCCCTACGTGGCGGCAGTGGGCCTTGCCAAGCCTTGTGGCTTCCTCCTGATGCACATGATGTCACACGTGTGCATCACACACATGACATCACATGCATGTGATGAGGCCCCCCCCCAATTTTTGGGTGGAACTCAGCGTCTCTGTCAGGGACAGTGAAAAAAGTTTAAAAATTGCTTGTGCAATGACGTATCTCGTTTGGGTTGTTTTTAGAGCACCAATTTCATGTACACTAGACAATATAAAGGTTAGATTTTTTTGTTCAACTGGCTACTGAGCTTCCCAGATTTTTGAATCCTCTTTCCCCAGATCAAACACTTTTCTCTGATACAAGCATATGTGCAGGGTTTCCTTTGCTTGTGTCCTTAGAAGTTACCCTCAGCGAGTTCAATGGGCCACATTCCCAAGTGAGCAGTCAAAGGATTGCCACGGAGATCTGCAGTTAAACTCTATTATCATTTATGTTTTATAATCTTATTTTCTTTATCTTTGCAGCAGCCCTGTGATCAAGGTTTCTGTGCTTCTCATGTTAACAGCTGGGCTTGTGTACAAGACCACCAAGGTTGCTTCCGGAGGGTCTGTTTTATTGACCATTCGTTTGTGGGGAGTCAGTTTATGCTGAGGTGACCACAGCTTTAAAATGTACCAATAGATTATGGGCAGTTTGGATCTGGCACTGCAATTCTGCTCCCCCCTTCCCATCTATTCTTATATCTTTGAACTTATTAAAGATGTTCCACTACTGTGGAAGACACCCAGTGAGCCAAAATGTAATCAATGCCCACGTCTGATGTTATATTTAGAATAGCTTGATGTGCATATAGTTACTATCATGTGAACAGAGTTTGAACACCCAGAGCATCTGAGAACATGGAACAAGGACACAAGGCACTTATATTCCTAAGTATTGTGGGTTAAATACTGTAGTTTTAAAAAGTCCAGGGTAAATCTTCATTCTGCAACAAAGAATGCAAAACTTGTAGTTTCCATCTTTCAGTAAAAGATGCTGAATAATAGTAATAATAATAGATGGAACATTACTCTGTGGCCAAATATGTACCCACTAATGGTTGAAAAGAATTGCTATTTGCTATTATATCATCTCAAGTTCCTTTACTGCTATAGGACAAAATAATAAGACAAACTGATATGCAGCATCCTTTCATCTCTTAATGCACTCAGGCAAGAATCCAGAAACCACTTAGGGAAGGACAGTCAGCTGAAGATTAACTTCAAGCATTGTTTATTCAGTGAAAATACAGTGTTCCGTATAACTCCTTCTCTGGCCGATGAGACATTCAGGACAGTCCAGGGTGCCTCCAGAGGGTCACTATTTTGCGGAAGGGATTTAAGTGCATACCAAAAATTTAAATTTGGACAAGTAAAGTGAATCAAAGTCTCTGTCCTGGCCTAGCACATGGGTAGGCAAACTAAGGCCCGGAGTCTGGATCCGGCCCAATCACCTTCTAAATCCGGCCCGCAGATGGTCCAGGAATCAGTTTGTTTTTACATGAGTAGAATGTGTGCTTTTATTTAAATTGCATCTCTGGGTTATTTCGTTCATATTTGTTCATATATTTTTTTGTTCATATATTTTTTCATATATTCGTTCAAATATTCCCCCCCCCCCAAATACAGTATAGTCTGCCCCTGCCCCCCAAGGTCTGAGGGACAGTGGACTGGTCCCCTGCTGAGAAAGTTTGCTGACTCCTGCCCTAGCACAACAAATCCACTTTTAAAGAAAAACGCTTGACTTTTTGCAGTTAGGTAAATGATGAGGAGACTCTTGAGAGTCCCATGGACTGCAAGAAGATCAAACCTATCCATTCTTAAGGAAATCAGCCCTGAGTGCTCACTGGAAGGACAAATTGTGAAGCTGAGGCTCCAATACTTTGGCCACCTCATGAGAAGAGAAGTCGCCCTGGAAAAGACCCTGATGCTGGGAAAGATGGAGGGCACAAGGAGAAGGGGATGACAGAGGATGAGATGGTTGGATAGTGTTCTCGAAGCTACCAGCATGAGTTTGACCAAACTGTGGGAGGCAGTGGAAGACAGAAGTGCCTGGTGTGCTCTGGTCCATGGGGTCATGAAGAGTCAGACACGACTAAACAACTAAACAACAACAAATGATGAGGAACTCCACTGAAAAGTGTGGGATGATTGCCAGAAAGGCATGTAAGCATCCTGCAAGCAAATCAGGATGAATGCTCATTTGTTGTATAACTGCTCTGCAAACAAATTGGAATGAAAGCTCAGTAAAGACCAGTCATAGTCTAACCTTGGCATAAGCTTTGTGCAAGTAAATCATAATGGATGCTCAACAAATACGTCCACTGGAGGAGACTTTAGTTACTTTGGCGAAGAGCATGCAGGGAACTTATTATGTCTTCAAAATAATATGCTTATTTACATGTAAAGAAATGGAAGGGGTATTATTGGATCACAAAAGAAATTACACAGGCAGAACCAGATTCACAGCAACTTGTGCTTAGTTTCCTCAATTCCTAACCAGAGCTGCCCAGACAGATGAAAACTGATACAGTACAGAAACCTCCAGTTTCTGGTCAGTTATTGTGGCTCATCCATCTGGAAATTTGAGCCTGTTATCATTTATGGCAAATCAGGGCTCATCCACACTTCCTCTTGTCACACTGCTTTTCCCTGGTGAAAACTGCTCTTTAGCGCAATTGGAGCAAATGGCAACTCGGGTTTCCTCTGGAATCCTGGGAACAGCAGTTTGTTAAGGGTGCTAGGAATTGTAGTTCTGTGAGGTCAGCACTATAATTCCCAGGATTCTCCATGACTGTTCAAGTGTTACAGTAGTGCTTTAAACATATGGTGTGGATGTGACCTTAGTAAACACATGCTAGGCATTGGCTGAAATTCTCATAACTCTTGTTGCCTCAAATACCAGTATAAATTATCCACGAGGTTGGGCAAAACAGGTTTCAGCCTCCACTTTGGCAGGTGGGTATAATTAACATTTCAAATTCCTGGAACAGCCAGCTGGCCATTATCCCCCTTCAATGACCATGCCAAACTCAGGGAGAAAGATTGCATAAGAAACTCACTCAAGCTTAAAACTTCCTCCTTGCTCTGCTTTTCACAAACAAGGGCCATCCTCTACATCTGAAATAGCATAGCTGGATTTTAAAAAGTCGTTAGATTTCTTTTTTTAGGGGAGTGGGGAAGGAATCAGATTGTGAGGTCAGCCCTTTGTGAGTGCTCTTGCAAGATGCTTTTCAGATATATGGGGTGGGGGAGAGCAACCCATTATCCTATCATAAGGAAATCAGGACATCTCCATGCCAATGGCACAAGGTTACATTGGGGAAAGCATCTTCGAGCATCTTTGAAGATGCTCAAACTCAGGACAAAAGGGAGAAACGTGCTAAGAGGAAGGCACATTTAGCAAACCCTCGCTGTGATCAACTCCTGCCTGGAAATCAATGTCCCCACTGTGGAAGGACGTGTGGATCCAGAACTGGCGTCTACAGTCACTTACAGACTCACTGTTAAGACCGTGTTCTTACTTGACTATGAGTGGTCGCCAAAGAAGAAGACGACGATGGGGAAAGTCTCAAAGTAAGGGGGTTACCTCAGAATTTTCAAATATTCCTCGACTATTTTCCATTTGTCTCCCATATGATACTGCTTTAACTGTTGACAGCATATGCTGTCAGCTGTGGATTGGCACATCTGCTAGTAACATACACCATCGCATCCTAACCAGAAGGATTCCTTTGAAAACATGTGAAATGTGTGCCATCCTATGCTCACTACAAAGAAAATTCAAGGCCCCTGAATTCTCTGACAAATTAAAACCCATACCAGGGAATAATTCTTGATTTACCTTTTCTCATCCATGGAGTACCTTAACCCCCCCCCCCAATCCTTCCCTCTTCCTGGCCAGGTCAGTGTTAGCAGGAGAGAGAGAGTAAGGGAAGTTTCTTCTCTGGCTTTGGTGCTCCAGTGGACACCAGGATAAAAAAAACACCTCAGTGGTTACTGGGAAATACAACCCAAAACACTGCTTCTGTATCACTGATAGTCATCTTCCGAAATTGGATTAGCTCAGAAAATAACCCTGGCTATTTCCAACATTTGCAAGCAGTTTGCTTACTTCCATTCAAACCTGGGAGAAGTTGCCTATATCTGTGCTTTTTATCTGAAATGGTTCTTTGATAAAAGTAAGTAAAGCTTCACACTTTTCTTGGGGCCCACCCTCAGGTGCTTCCAGGAAATACATCAAATGTGGATCGCCAGCCCATGCCTGCATGACTCTTTAAACACCCATGTGTTTGCATCCAAGTGCCCCATTTAGTTCAGGGGCTTCATTTGCATGCAAGCAGGAACATGTATACATTTCTATGGCATCCACACTGTTACGTATTTGCTTCAGGAAACATTTGTCTACATGTTTGAAGCACATTTTCCATGTTGAGTGTGGAGCTGCTCTCAAGAGATAGAAATGACAGGAAGCCGTGCATTTGTCAGAAATAACACTTGCCTGTGCCAGAAACCATCCAGGAAGAAAACCCCTCCTCTTCCCCATTGCCTCTCAGAAATTGTCTATTTATAAACTCATCTTTTACTGCTGACGAGCAAGAACCATGGTCCCTTCCAGAGTAAAGCAGTAGAGAAATGATGGCATTCCTTTCGTTTGGCCAACCCCTGCTGAAAACAACTAAACGCAATGCCAAAATATCAGTGTATCTGACAGAGACATATTTAGTTCTGTCAACTGGGCCAGGGATGAGGAATCTGTGGCTTATCAGATGTCACTGGACTCCAACTCCCATCAGCCCCAGCTAGTATGACAAATGGTCTGGGGTCATATGAACAGAGGCAGACCTTGGTAATATGGCAGGGTGCTAGAGCCCTCCTACATCCTTCTCGAAGCCTTACCTGTGGATGCAAGGGATTGACCCTAGGATCTTTGGCATGCAAAACATATGCTCTGCCTTTGAGCTATGGCCATTTTCCACAGACCACCAGGGAGCCTTATGCATGCTGCCCTGGGTTCTGTCAAGGAAGAAAGGAAATTAATGACATAAACAAAAAATAAAATAAGATTATGACCTGCAGATTGTCTCATGCTGTTAAAAAAAAGGCCTGTGGAGGCTGAATAAAGAATGGTGGGTGATACAGGTAGATGTCACAAGAGCACATTTCAGCACTCTGGAAGGCTATTGCCTTGCGATCCTTATTAGAGAATTACTGCATCATATTTATACTGCCTGCAAAAGGGCATCTTGACCCAACTCTCGCTTTCAGACTTCACTTTAATATCAACAAGATACACCTGGCCTTAGCCATTAACCAAACAATATTTCTTTTGATGAAGTTCTCAAAGGGTACCTTGTACGAAGCTGGGCTTTTTTTATTAAGTGAAAAGGGCACTTTGAGTTTCTTAATAAAATGAATGACAATTATAAATGCTTTCTTTTAAACAGGTTCTCCAGTTAACCTGGAGGACCCTGCTGGCTGGGCAGGTTGCCCTTCCTAGTTTGTAAAATCCTGCACTAGATGCAACGCTGGTACTGCTCTAATTTCCACGTATATCTTCATTTATTCTCCTTTAATGCTCTGCCAAACGCTGCCATTCAAAGGGCTGCTGTCATGTTGGGATCACTCCCTAGCAATACCCTGAGACAAGCCAATCATTTTCATTCATCATTACCTCCTTAAAAAAGTAAATTACCAGAGAGGCCCAGCAGTGCTTTCCAACTTATTTGAAGAGTAGTTTCATTGCATGTTAACTCTATAAAACTGACTTTTCATTTGACTTACTTTATCAGCACATTCTCCTTGGGAGGATACATTTGGTTTTAACACAGTATCTCAGAGACTTTACCGTCCAGAACGTACTTACGCAAAATATAAGAGAGCCTAGATGTGCATCAGGGCTGAAACACAAAAGAAAACACAACTGAATGATGCTACTGTTTCTGAAACTCCTTGGGCAGAATTGAGATAAGGCCCGTTGTGGCTAGAACCAGGTAAAGAGCCTTCTCAGTAGTGGTGCCCACCCTGTGGAACGCCCTCCCATCAGATGCCAAGGAACAACTATCTGGCTTTTAGAAGACATCTGAAGGGAAGTTTTTAATGTTTGATGCTTTATTGTATTTTTAATATTTTGTTGGCAGCTGCCCGTAGTGGCTGGGGAAACCCAGCCAGATGGGCTGGGTATAAATATTATTATTATTATTATTATATTCAAGCAATCTGAAAGACTGCACTCCCTTCATATGAACCTCCCCAGGTTTTGAGATCTTTAGGAGATGGCCTTCTCTCCCACCACCCTCAGAGGCATGCTTGGTAGGAATGTGGGAGAAGGCTTTCTCTGACTAACATCTTTTAATGAAAGGGCTGGTGCCATTCTTTTTTTAATTGTACTTATTTGTATGGTTTTAATAGATTTTTATATGTTTGCGTATATAAATGTGAAGTTCGTGTCATTTGCCTTCCTGCTTTTGTGTTGTTTATTGTGCTGCTCCACACACGCACAGCCCGCCCCAAGGACTAGAAACTTGCTTTAAATTAAGAACTGGTGTTCTGGCGCTGGGCATGACTCCAACAGCTATGCCTTTCAAGAAAATGTCAGATATTCAAGGCCTTGTGATAAAATAGTGGAGGTTTCCAACCAAACACCAAGCTTGCCCACACCATTACTGAGCACGACCATGGAAATGGCTGTGGAATCCTTTAACACTCTGGTGATGTTTGGTCATTCAAGGAAAAATCTAGAAAACAAGGACAATTGGGTTTTAACAGCAGATTGTGTGAATTTAAGGCTGTTAGAGGGCAACTTTAATTTATGTGCCAATAAGTTGCACAAATGTTTTCCCTACTGTTCAATTAAAAGCAAGTAGTTACCTAGGAAACTGCCACATTGCATGTAACTTATACAGCTGAGTACTTTCCCTAAAATAAAATAAAAGCATCATGTAAATGTCTAATTTGTACAAGCTATTAAGAGAGAAAGTGGAGGGTGGGAGAAAGGGAATCTTTAGTCATTTAACAAAGAACCTTTCTCTGGGGGGGAATACCAAAGCAGTTGTCCGAAAAGCAAAACTTTGTTTACACTTTTTCCTTTCTCTTAAATGACTATAATAACATAAGAAGAGCTTGCTGCATCAGGCCTATGGCTCACCTGGTCCTGCATCCTGTGAAGCCTGCAAGCAGAATCTGAGTGCTACTGCACTCTCCCTTCCTACAAATTCCAGCAACTGGTACCCAGAAGGAGACTGCCTGTCTGACAGTGGAGGCAGGGCACAGCCGCCATGGCTATTAGCCAGTAAAAGCCTTCTCCATGAATTTGCCTCATTCTCTTTTAATTCTCCATTGGCTCCCAGTACGTTTCTGAGCACAATTCAAAGTGTTGACCTTTAAAGCCGTAAACGGCCTTGGTCCAGTATACCTGAAGGAGCATCTCCACCCCCATCATTCTGCCCAGATGCTGAGGTCCAGTGCCGAGGGCCTTCTGGTGGTTCCCTCACTGCGAGAAGCAAAGCTACAGGGAACCAGGCAGAGGGCCTTCTCGGTAGTGGCGCCCACCCTGTGGAACGCCCTCCCATCAGATGTCAAAGAGATAAACAACTACCTGACATTTAGAAGATCTGAAGGCAGCCCTGTTTAGGGAAGTTTTTAATGTGTGACATTTTGATGTATTTTTAATCTTTAATCTTTGCCACCACCTGCAGGAGTGAGTTCCTTAGTTTAACCATGCACTTACCTTTAATAGCAATGCAGCATTGCGTCATGGCTGCACCCTGCCGCCCCCTGCGGACCCAACATCCAGGAAATGCAACGACCTGCTGGCTGGGGAACTTTTAATTTGGTCTGCCTGCAGATTGACCAATGGCATGCAGACATAGAGGCTGGGGTATTCGATGTGCAGAGCTGACTGGGTCCCTTGAGGATGTCACTCGGGTCCAATACTTGAATACATATAGAAGTTCTAGCCCAGGGGTCAGCAAACTTTTTCAGCAGGGGACCGGTCCACTGTCCCTCAGACCTTGTGGGGGGCCGGACTATTTTTTTTTTGGGGGGGTAAACAAATTCCTATGCACCACAAATAAAGAGATGCATTTTAAATAAAAGGACACATTGTTGTTGTTGTTTAGTTGTTTGGTCATGTCTGACTCTTCGTGAACTCATGGACCAGAGCATGCCAGGCATTTCTGTCTTCCACTGCCTCCCGCAGTTTGGTCAAACTCATGCTGGTAGCTTCGATAACACTGTCCAACCATCTCATCCTCTGTTGTCCCCTTCTCCTTGTGCCCTCCATCTTTCCCAACATCAGGGTCTTTCCCAGGGAGTCTTCTCTTCTCATGAGGTGGCCAAAGTATTGGAGTCTCAGCTTCAGGATCTGTCCTTCCAGTGAGCACTCAGGGCTGATTTCCTGAAGAATGGATAGGTTTGATCTTCTTGCAGTCTGTGGGACTCTCAAGAGTCTCCTCCAGCACCAGAATTCAAAAGCATCACATTCTTCAGCGATCAGCCTTCTTTATGGTCCAGCTCTGACTTCCATACATCACTACTGGGAAAACCATAGCTTTAAATATACGGACCTTTGTTTGAAAGGTGATGTCTCTGCTTTCTGCTCATATAAAACACACATTCTACTCATATAAAAACACGCTGATTCCCGGACCATCTGCGGGCCGGATTTAGAAGGCAATTGGGCTGGATCCGGCCCCCGGGCCTTAATTTGCCTACCCATCTTCTAGCCTCTCATCCAGCACCTTGGTTGCCAGATCTCCCACCCTCCCTGTCATCGGGCCTATTTTGACTCATTTGTGGTTGATCATTGTTGTACAAAAACTCCCAGCTGGTTTTGTGTATAGTAACTAGGAAGAGTGATGGGTTTGCAACATGAGTGCAGAGGTGGTTCTCTGGGACACTTACCTCCATAGCTGGAACTGGTTCCCCTTCTTCTGACAAAGAGGAACAAGTATTACAGACGAATCAAGAGTGTGTGGTGCTGGCCAGCTGGGAGTGAGATGAAGGAGAAATTAACTGTGCTTATCAATGGCTTTAAACTACTGGCACAAGGCCCATGGATAGTACTATGGTCGAAAGAAGCAAACTAAGATCCAGTTTCAGCCTTCAGAGATCTCAAATTTTGGCTGTTGGGACCTTTGATCATTTTCTTTAAAAAAAAAAAAATCTTTCAACTTTTGCACTTTCTCAGAGTTCATTTGTTATAAGAAGAAAGCAATTCCTGTTGCAAATCGTTGCCTACTTAAACTTGCACCTCCCCCCCTTTTACACTGATTCAAGCTAAATACGTGACTTAACGTTCTTGTTCTTGAGACATTAATTATTCAGCTGTACAATACAGAACATCTTTATTTCCGAGACAGCTTTCTGTGCCAATTGTTGTTTTTTTTCATGGAGTTTTAGCGAGCACAGAAATCCCATACACAACCCACAACTTGATATACGAGTTGTAAATGGAAACTTTTTGAACGGGGTCCATCAGCTTTACAATGCTCTCATTTATTACATGATTGTCCAGGGAAAAAGTTTTCTGTTTTTAGATTTACAGGAGTAATGTGGAAAAGAGGAGAAGGTTGGTAAGCAGATACCGAAAAATTCACAAGCAGGCTTGATCTTCCTCTGCTTTGTTTTCAGAGGAGGGAGTGGCTGTTCCCATTTGCTCTAGAATCTGGAGAAATTTTACCCTCTTCTGTCCTGATTGGGCCAGTTTATAAAAATTAGCACTGGTGTAAACAGAGAGTTGCAGTTGGCACAACATTTTATGCTCCGACATCCGCCAAATCTAATAAAGTGATAGGGAATCCTTTTAAGCTGGATTTGTCCTGTTTTATATGCTTATGTCGATGAGGACTTTGCATTATGTAGCACTCATGCTTCTTGATAGAGATTGGCTTGGTTGGCTCAGTTCAGGACATTTTAGTTCTGGATAACCTTCCAAAGTAAGATTAAAATCATGTTCTGTGATTAGTGTTCTCTGCTCCACAATCCTCTTTCAGAATCCAGTGGAATAGTGAAGCGAAGTCCCTCCTAAACATGTTCGTGCCATGTCAGAGAATTCATATTTGCAGTATTCACTTGGGTGAAGCTGTTTTTATTTAGATTTTTAAGGGCACCCAGAGATTAGATGACCCAGATAGCTGTGTGTCTCTGCTCAAAATTGCAAAGCTGGTCATGGAACCAGTAAAAGCAACCCACGGTGGAATTTTCACAAGGGAGATGACAAGTGAAGATTTAAGAACAGGTTTGCAAACATCACCCTAGTCTCTCACTCAGTGATGCTGATGGCCCCTGGGAAGCCACCACCACGGGCCTTAGGTTTGGAGGGAAAAGGATTGTTGAATTCATTAGAACATTGACCATTAGGTCAGTGATTGAATCAGCCCATTACTGACCTAGATGGAGTCAGGTGCAAAAATAGCTGCCGATAAGATCTGCAGCCACATTTTTTGGACTGTATGACTATTTTTAAGCTGCACATCATACGCTGTGGGTGGGCATTGAGGCTTGCATAGAAAACCTTTGCTCCAGAAAGACAGGCTGAGAAGGGAACTCAGTGACAGTAACCTTTTCAACTTGCTGAGAAAGTCAAGTATTGCCTTAATGTTTATGTTTCTTTCCATAGTAGCTGTGTGGAAAAAAAGTTAAGAAATCTCGATTCCCCACCATGAAACAAAATACCCCCCTAAACCCAGGGCTGGATTTAGATGAAGAGAGGCCCTAGGCTACTCCACATGTGAAGCCCCTTCCCATCCCCACCCTCACAACTAGAAGAAAATGGAAGAGTGTTATAAACAAAATTGAGTGAAGCCAAGAATGATGACAGGTATTTAATATTCTACAATTCACAATTTCTCCTCTAAAGGACATAAGGTGAGCCCCCCCCTAGACTTAGAGGCCCAAGTTGCCCTGCCCTTGCATGAAGCCTTGGGTTTGCAATTTTGGGAGGGGAGACTGCCCACTGGGGAGCAGGAGGGCTGGTGAGGCCCCCTAGATTTAGAGGCCCTAGGCTTCAGCCCACTTAGCCTATACATAAATCCAGCACTGCCTAAACCCTATACCCCTAAGCAGCCCCAAACACAAATAACTGGTAAGTGCTTTGTGCATAGCTGTCAACTTACAGATTTGAAAAGAAGGGACCAGCAGCCTTGAAAATAAGGGACCAGCAGCCAAAATAAGGGACCTGCAGCCTCACCTGCTCCAGGCACTCCAGTCTTCCTGTCCTCCTGCAGTCTGGTCAAACTCATGCTGGTAGCTTCTAGAACACTGTCCAACCAACTTTGTAACCAGAGGTTCAACTGAATAGAATCTGAATCACATGCACCACAAGGCCTATGCAGCATCAACTTAAGATGGCTTTGCACTGCAAAGTTTGCAGCAGCACGTGCAACAAAATGGCGTCCAGCATTCAAAAACCCCCTCAGCTTGCATTAACTAGCCACACACAAGGCATGCAAGCTCCACCCCCCAGTCGTTCTTAGACTTCTTATTGGGTGAGCAACACAGCCAAGCAACACAGTTGGAGCCTCCCTCCTCCCTGGCCGGCAGGGAGGGAGGGAGAGGAGCTGCTTCCTTTGAAATTTAAGGGACATCATTTAAGGGACATTTAAGGGACATCCATCAATAAGGGACAGCAGCGGGACATGGCGCTGGAATAAGGGACTGTCCCTTCAAATAAGGGACACTTGACAGCTATGGCTTTGTGATCCGAATAAGCCCACATAGCTAGCCATATATCGCTATCCAGTTGACTGCCGCCATCTTGGAGCAACCTGGTGTCCTGCATCTATTCCAGACAAACCAGTACCCTGATGCATATGCTCCGTAGACACCCAGAATCTGGAGACATTATTAGCTTGCAGGATGCCAAAATATGGAAAGAACAAAACAAAACAAAAACAAACCCCTCCCTTCCATTATATTCGCTCATGATCATTTTAGGGGATGAAAGATTTATATATGGAAAATTCCAAGCCACTTCATTTACAAAGAAATGACCCAATGAAAGTTAAGAGTTCACATGTTTACAAACCATTCCCAAGTGGCATGCTGACAAAAATCCTTTTGGTGGAAAAACTCGGGGCCAGATCCACTGCTGATGCAGAGGAGCAGTATTTGATTTAGCCTCAGCGAAGAGGCAGCTGTAGAACTGAATACCGTACTGCGGTGTTCTTAAAGTGTTCCCTTTTGCTGTTTTTCTTCAGGTACCAACACCATAAGGAGTGTGCAAGATGTATTGTTCTCACCTCTTCTCTGTCCTTTTTATTTTACAGAAAGACAGACTCAAAGAAGGATGGATGGTTTCACAGTGCATCTTTTAACCAGATACTCCCCTGGGAGGCTGGAAGTTGTGGCGCCCCCTTTATTCTTAATGCAGTCTTTGTTATTTGTGATATTCATAATATGTGTAGTATTACTGTGATATAATATGTCCCTTGATGGTGTTTCTATGTTATATTTTATTTATAAAATTACAAACAATGTGTGTGTGTGTGTGTGTGTCTGTGTCTGTGTCTGTGTCTGTGTACATAAGCCTCTAGCCCTGTGGAGAGAAAAGCATGCCGGACAGGCTATGCAAGTGCCTATTAAGAAGTACCACAATTAGGCACAGGACCTTGAAGTAGTAGCTGTACTGCAATGACTCTCCACCCCTTATGACTCCTTACTACAAATTTTCTATCTACATATTTGCTCCTCCCCAGCCTGTTATTAACTCACCAGAAACTAGGTTAAAGCTGCCATGGGGAGGAGCTGCAGCCTGGGATTCTCCACAATGTCTGGGACTTAAGAACATAAGAAGACTCCTTCTGGATCAGGTCGGAAGCACAAGCATCTAGCAAACTGTGCTCACACTGGCCAGCCAGATGGGAAGACAGCAAGCAGGACCTTTGTGCACCAGCCATAGTACATCAGAAATGGTAGAGGGGAAAACACCAGGATATTTCTGGTGGGAAAAGTTTTGGAATATTCATTGGAAGCTATGGGCCAGGCATAGAGCCATAAGAAGAGAGAGCAACATGGGCCTTGAAGTTGGCCAACAACACTTTTTGGCAGCTGGGCAGGTGCAGAGGTCACCTGATCAAAGTTTTCTCACCATAGTGCAGAATCAGTTTTTGACAAAGCAACAAAGCCCATTAAAATACCTAGGTCCTGGTTTGCTTGACTTCCCCCCTCTTAATTTGCACTTGTTGCTCTTCATTGTAGGTATCCTTGCACTTAACAAGCTGTGAGTGGGAAGGAGCCAACCATTACTTTGAAATGTTTACATGTTTCCCTTTTAGAGCAGGGATGAGGAGACTTTGGCCCTATGGATGTTGTCGAATGGACTGCAGTTCCCATCACTCCCAGCCATTGGTCATACTGGCTGGAGCTGATGGGAGTCGGAGTCCAACAACATATGGAGGGCCACAGATTCCACATCCCTGTTTTAGGGCCGACTCCTCACAAAGCAACACCCATTAAAAACAAACAAACAAACAATGAGATAAGGGATTGCTTGTTAACTGTAGCTCTGGGAAGGGAATAGGGGTCTCCTAACAACTCTCAGCACCCTTAACAGATCCTGGAATTCTTGGAGGGGGGGCCAGCCATGAATGTTAAAAGTGGTATCATAGTGCTGGTGGGGTTTATAATTTCTGCCATTACTTCCTGAAGCTGCAGCCTCCTTCATGCCATTCAGGAGGACCCTCAAAGCCCACAACCTTTTCAGGCTGTTCAGGGGACAGGAATGGTGAGGGGGTCAAACTTCCCTGTTGTACAAATGGGGTGTCATTTTTGGTTCTCTGGTCCTTGCTAAAAGGTAAAGGTAAAGGTACCCCTGCCCGTACGGGCCAGTCTTGACAGACTCTGGGGTTGTGCGCCCATCTCACTTAAGAGGCCGGGGGCCAGCGCTGTCCGGAGACACTTCCAGGTCACGTGGCCAGCGTGACATCGCTGCTCTGGCCAGAGCCGCACACGGAAACGCCGTTTACCTTCCCGCTGGTAAGCGGTCCCTATTTATCTACTTGCACCCGGAGGTGCTTTCGAACTGCTAGGTTGGCAGGCGCTGGGACCGAGCAGCGGGAGCGCACCCCGCCGCAGGGATTCGAACCGCCGACCTTTTGATCGGCAAGCCCTAGGCGCTGAGGCTTTAACCCACAGCGCCACCTGCGTCCCTCTGGTCCTTGCTACATAATACTTAATCCAAGGAGCTTCAGGAGGACAGGAGATAAGCAACATCTTGAATACATAATGTATTATTAATTACTTAACTAATATCAATTTCAGCAGCTGATACTCAAAAGTTTAAAACAGAATCTATAGATTGCTAGCAGAATCACCCCCTCTCACTTTTTGCCTAGCACAATTCATTATACCCAACAGACATTTGATGCATGAGAATGAAAACTGTGATAATGTTGTCACTCAGCTTTTGATCTACACGAATATGAATTGCTTGGGAGGAATTAGCCCAGGGCACTGAGTCTCAAACTGAAAATATTTTTGGATGCAGCCGACACTGCAAATTTCAGAAGAGGGGAGAGACACACTTTATAGTGCATTGCTCAAGAAGTTTACCAAAGCTTCCCTCCTTGCTCTCATTTCAGTCTATTACAGAACTCCAATTGACTTCACTAGGAATGAAATCAAGTCTCCAGTGACCCAATTTGCAACCCCTTAGTGACCTCTTGACTATTAATGGAATTCAAAGGCTTTAAGTATTAACAGCTAAAGGAATTCAGCATAGATGAAAGCAAAGGGAAGCAACTTAGATAAAAACCTCACTGAAATATCATTACACAAACCAGTGCATGTTAAATAGAAGTGGCCAGCTCAATGCAAGGATTTAAAGTGACTTCTGTCTCATAAAACATGTGTTCCTTGGAAACCAGGGAGTTTCTTCAGTTAATTGTTTGTTCTGGCCAAATGAATCAGCTCTTTAAAAAGACGTGCATTATTTTAAGCCAAGTAGTTGCTTTCCATGGGCACAGAGGAAATGAAGGACATCAGTTCATACCGTCATCAAAATACTTTTGAAACCAGAACAGTTGCAATTAACCCTTCTGTCACACACAGCATTCTTCAGTATGTGCAAACCATCAGAGATTTGGAATAGGAAGCCAATCAGCTTTGCCTTAGCAAACATGTGATAATCCTCTGCAATTTCCTGATCACGGAATTGCATTTGTTACAGCGAGAACAAGAGGAAACCAGCAACCATTTATGAGAAGAAAACCTGATGAAAGCAGGAGCTTCAGGGAGAAATAACAAGAGAGCACAGTGACTCTTTCTCCTCCAACACCAAAGCCCATCTCCACTTGCACACTGTATCAAAAGCGACTGAAATCTCCCCAACGAAAATCTACTAAGCTTTGTTTAAGTGACTCTCTGAACAATGATTGCAGAACTCTTATTTCACCACAACAGCTTTAATTGTTCATTGTTAGAGGTGGAAGGGGCAGGAGGAGAACCAGGCTGAGATGTCGGGCAGTAGTCAAAGAAAGAGAGCTCTGCTTTGTTGTTTAGTCCATTTGATATGAAATATTGTTTTTATTTTTTGTTAAAGAAAAAGACCAGCCTCACAATGGGCTTTTTATTTGTTTGCTTAATGCTGGACTGTTTAGTCCTGGATGCAGCTGAACTGAAAGGAGCTTCCGAGGATTTTGGTTGGGAATTACGGGGGTGGCAATCCACAAGACCAAAAGGAAAGAAGGGAGGGGGGGTGGAGCCCAAAACAGTTCTCTCTCTTATTCACAGGAAAGTCAGCTGATAAGCTGATCTCAAGGCAACATATCTTCCTTCCTGTAAAATGCAATAACATGCTCCTCTTGTGAGGCTCTGTCATGGCCTTCTCTGAGAGCCTTATTCCCTGAGGGGGGCAGGAGCTGATCTGATTCTGACTACGCTTTCCTTGGCAAATATATCAGACAACGCTATGAATCATGTGGCTGGCCTTAGCGGAGGAAGCCAACAATTCCAAAAGAACTGGACCACGTATCTCTCAGAGCAAACATGTTCACAAAGCAGTTCCAATGCCCCCCTCCTGGAAAAAAAAAACTTGCAAATGAAAGATAAGCTCTGTGGCCTTTTCATCAAACATCCGCTGTGTGCTTCCTGTCATAGCACTGAGACTGGTCTTTGGAGGGCCTGAGGGAGGAGAAGGAGGCTTAGAGAGCTAATGTTCAATCTCCAAGGGCGTGCTTTCTCCCTGTTTCGTTATTTAGGGAACCTTCCCTGAGGCTCTCAGCAGAGGGCAAAGAGAAACACAACTGTTTGTGTCACTCCTGTTAAACACACACAGCTTTTGCATCCCTAGAACATGGGGAGACCTTTCTTGCCTTTCTCTTGGCTTCCCTGCAACAGAGTAAACACCATAAAGAACATTAAAAGGATGTTTCCTGAATTTTCTCTCTACTCCCCTGGCAACAGAAATGCTTTGATAGGTTAGGGTTTCCCCCCCCCCCTCAAGAGGAAAAAACCCTCCAACCCACTCTCTTTTTTCCCAGGGCTGGCAAAAAGTCAAGCCTTGTGCTTCTGCAATGCTCCAGGATGTCTAAAGGAAATTTAAACAAACTAACAAAAAGGTTCAGCACAGTAGCTCCTGGTTGTGTGTGTGTGTGTTTTGTTTCACATTATGTTATATACATGATGATCAAACCAACTGGACAGTAGATACTGAACTATTGTGGACAGCTGTCCATCCTTGAAGGAAGTTACAACAGAGTGCCGTGAAATGTAAATATGTTATGATGAATGCTAAAATTTTGGAGATCAATGCAAGAACATTATGCAAGTAAATGCCGAGAAGCCCAGAATTTTCTAGATGCCCCCGAGTGGATTAATCTCTGCATAACAGAATATTTGCGGTCACAAGCTAAGCTACATGCAGTGAAGGTGTGTCCCCAGGAAATGTACGGTAGTCACAAGCATACAAGATTTGGGTGGGCAACAAGTAACAGCTGGTATTTAGTATGGGATACGACTCAAATATTTTCTGGAGAGGAGAAGGGACAGGTCTGGGGATCCTTTAGCCCAGGGATGGGAGCTGGTATCCCTCCAGATGTTCCTTTAACCATTGGCCATTCTGGCTGGAACTGATATGAGCTCTAGTCCCAGCACATCTGGAGGAGCACAGCGTCTCTCATCCCTGCCTTAGCCAACAGCTCAAGAATAATAAGAACACAGAGATGGATGGATCTGTCAGTGTTGGTTCTCTGCATTTCTCATTCTTTCCAATCCAGTTCTCCACATTTCTGCAGCAATTTTTGATTTTATTTTAACTTTGCGAAAACTCATCAGCAATTCAGTGTGAATTTCGCCTAAGAAACATTTTTATGTGCAATTTTGACTAATATACACAAATTTTCAAGGAATTCTTCCTAACAGAATGCATTTCTCTGTGTTATTTTCACTGCTATAGGAACACGTTATGCTAGTAAAAGTTTTGGATGCATTAGTTTGCTAGAGAACAGCACTGCAATATTCAGAGAAGTGTGAATTTGGGAGGATGGCTGTACACATCCTTTGGTTCACATCCTTTATCAGAAAGTGCAGATTAAATAAGTTAGTCTTTAAATGCAAACTGAATTGAATCTTTCCTCCTTTCCTGATAAAACAGGGCTAGAAATCTCTCCTCACTCTATGCTCTACAAAAGTGTGTTTGTGGTAGGATGTTTCCATATATTTGGTGGTGTGGGGAGTGAGCTTTACCTATATGCAGGGATGCGGGTGGCACTGTGATCTAAACCACTGAGCCACTTGGGCTTGCTGATCAGAAGGTCAGCGGTTTGAATCCCCATGATGGAGTGAGCTCCCGTTGCTCTGTCCCAGCTGCTGCCAACCTAGCAGTTCAAAAGCATACCAGTGCAAGTAGATAAATAGGTACCACTGTGGCGGGAAGGTAAATTGTGTTCCTGTGTGCTCTGGTTTCTGTCACGGTGTTCTGTTGTGCCAGAAGAGGTTTAGTCATGCTGGCCACATGATCCAGAAAGCTATCTGTGGACAAACGCCGGCTCCCTCGGCCTGAAAGCGAGAAGAGAGCTGCAACTCCATAGCCGCCTTTGACTGGACTTAACCGTCCAGGGGTCCTTTACATTTACCTTTTACCTATATGACACAGGGTGACAGAAGGTTTCCTTTTGTTTCTTCCTTTTAAACTGAAAAAAGTGTTTTCTGCAGCTTGAAGTAGCCGGACTATGCCAGCAGGAACTTGTGTCGACTGCTTCCATCCTACAGAATGTGCAAATAGGAATAACACATAACGTAGCATAGTTTCCAGGGACACTTTTGTTAAAAAGAAATTACTGTCTCCAGCAGCCAGTGGAACTACAATTCTTGCCAACTGGCCACTGGCACTCTCTGCCAGGGATTATGGGAGCTGTAGTTCAACCCTCACAATCAGAAGCAGAAGTAGATGCTTGCTGTGCCTCTTTTCATGTTTAAACAACACACAGGGCAAAGAGATGGACCACTCTTGTCTAAGGAGCTGTTGTGCTGTTAGAACTACCTGCTTGTACCCAATGTATGCTTTTGTCCTGGAGTAATGGGATAGGGGGGCATGTAAGCATAATTGGAGTGGGCAGTGTTTCTCACCTTGATTCTTCTTGCAAGAATTGTGTAGGGATAACTGACTTTTTCAAGTACCTTTAGTCAATTTTTCATGCCATCTCTAAGTAGCAGTGCCTGCAGCCTGGAGAGCCAACAAGATGTTGTGGACTGCAAGTCCCATCACTCCTAGCCACCAGCCATTCTGACAGGGACAGATGGAAGCTGTAGTCCAAAATGTCTCGGTCCACAGATTCATTAAAATGTTGAAAATTCAGCAGCTAATGTGACCACATGGGAAGCCCAGCTAAGGCAAAACAAATAGTGATGGCCTACATTTTTGGTATGGACTGTACTTCTCTGGTGCAAAAGAATTGTGATGAAATTGAGTGATGAGCGTTCCTAAAAATTACCAGCTGGAAGAGCCTGAAGAGTTCTGAAGCAGAATAACTTTGCTTTTTACCCCTTCTACAAAGAGGCTTAACACTATGCAAATCCAAGCTAGTTAAAAGAAACATTATCCAGACTGTCATGCAGCGATGAAAGTAGATTACATGCTTTTCTGGAATTCCTGTAATGTTTTGACGGAACTCTGCCCTGCAACGAATGTGGATAAGATGTTTTAAGTGAAATCCCACCATGTTTTTCTGGCAATCTGTACCTGTCCGTTGCTGTCCACTTTCGCCATGGTTGCCAAGGTTCATAAAAAGGGAACTGTAGAAGAACTGTTATCACACAGAGAAGAATTTGCCTCATAGTGAAGGCTTTAGCTTTCCTTAATACAGGCAGCACTTAACTGGCAGAATTAATATTGTGTACAGAAACTGTACATAATAATGTAATTTTTAAAAAATAAACTCAAAAGCAGCTTCAGAAGGCTGTGATATAAGTGCAGTAGTGGGAGGTTGCTTAGACCTTTCAGTTTTGGCAAGTCCCCATAGTTGCTTTTCCAACAGTCTGTGAGGTGCATAATTACAGATACATAATAGCCCCAATGAATCTCAGTTTTTGAGATATTGTGTACCAGGGAGTACCAGTCCCCCAAGGCACCTGCTCCTTCCCAGATAAGTGCATTCAAACTATTGATATTATGTCCCAAAGTAGATAATTTTGTGTTCTCATTTTGTATTTTTATGTTGTGAATCGCCTTCTGATCTTTGGATGAAGGGTGGTATACAGATTTAATAAATGAATGAATAGACATTTGAAGGTAAAAGATGAAGAACCAGGTGCCATTCCTTGAAGCAGAAAAATAATAATACTGGAGCATGTTTCAAGTTGTCCTGTTATTTGTTCAACCTCTTTACATAAATAAAGGTGGAGAAATTGTTCACAGTCAACCATCCACAACTTCTTTTGTTGCAATCTGATTGGCACCACTGAAAAAACATATAGCACAGTCACTGTTGGGGCATGAAATGTAAAATCTGGTTCAACTATATTGTTCGGAGAGGGGTTGTTTTTGGTTCTTTTCTAGTTTCTGCACAGGAATTGCATTGCAGATTAATTTGCCTGCCAAAAACATTTGTAACAGAGCTGTGCTCAGAGGGGCTCTTGAGAGTCTCCACCCTAGTTGTGATCAGAGAAACTGCAGGTACCATTTTACCAAATTTCTCCAGGAACAGGATAAATTCTCCAACAGTTTCGAGGGGATGGGACTCCACATTAGCAGTGGCGGTAGCACAACTTCTTTCTCCCCACCCCCAAAGGAGGTGTGTCCATGTGTGCGCACAATGTTCCCATTGTATATGACAACGGCAACAACTGTATCAACAGCGGGGACCACCATTTTGCATCCTCCACAATTTCCTTGACCTAGCCTTTTGTCTTTCATCTGGAGGAGAGGACTTTTAGTTGCCACAATAAATGATGGAACATTTTTTTTTTTGGGGGGGGGGGAACCTAACCTCCACTAGGGAAGTGGAGAAAATGAAAACTTTCAGAACTGTTCTCCAAGCAGTGAGACATTCTAGGGGTTCTAGCACAGACACAGGAACAGGTTCTATTTCCTTGGAACGAAGGTCAGCAGAGACTGTGGACATAAGATGGAGAGGCTCACAGAATTAACACCCCAAAATATATTGCTTATTCATTAGTTGCAGCTTTGGATCCAGCATAGAACAAGCATGTCTTTGTGCCTCTAGCTTCCAACCTGTTCACAGCGCAGCTCACCCACACTACTCTGGCTGTTGTTCTCCTACCTAGCAGCTAGGTGCAGGCAGGAGGAGGGGAGGAGGCCCACCCATTTGTTCTATGGCACAGAGCAACTTTTTTGGTTATGTTAATTGTGGTGCTTAACTAGCTAGCCAAAGTCATTACCTTAATAAATAAACTGGTTGGGCAAGCTTGCTCTCATACATCCGTCCCTCACAGATACAGGATCCTAAGAATGGGAAGGAACTCAGCATCATCTAGACCAGAGGTTCTCAACCTGTGGGTCCCCAGATGTTGTTGGACTACAAGTCCCATCATCCCTAGCTAGCAAGGCCAGAGCTCAGGGATGATGGGAGTTGTAGTCCAACAACATCTGGGGACCCACAGGTTGAGAACTGCTGATCTAGACAGACATCCCCCCCCCAACTCATAGCCATATAGTGCAGATGGAGCCATAAAGCATGCACTTCTCTCTCTCTCTTCCCCTCTGGGCAAGCATGTTTTTAGTGTTGCTAAAGTAGTTTTGGAGTTTATGTAAATAAAGCCAATAAAAAGAGCTATTAATTGATGGTTTGTCAACGGTTTGCAGCATATCTCTTGGTTGTGAAGAGCTTGTCCTGTGGCATAGAATCAAACAACCTGAACAGCCTGAATAAGGCTTTGGGTATGAGTCACCATCCAGGTGAGGAAGCAGCCAGTCAGGTTTGGTATTAGTTAGTCATTACTATAAAAGGGCAGAATTGGCATCAAGGGAAAATTAAGCCACTACTCCTTTCATTGCTTGCACATTGTGCAAATACTCTTGGCAACAACTAAATTTAGTTCAAAGGACACAATGTGCCATTTTATATGGTAATTTTGCTGCGGTGGTGCTCATTTTGTTAATTCTTTTAAATATTTATGCCAACTAGTTTCAAGTTGTGCTACATGTGGTAATCTCTTCTTTCAGCAATACACATTCATGAGGCAGATTAAAAGAAAAACATTAACTACACAAAGAGCCCGCTGAACATACAGCTGCTTAGGCTGCCCTTTGAAGAATTACTGATTCACTAAGGTCTTTCCTTAGTGGAGCTTGAAACTGAGATTCAGACACAATGGTGCAGCCGATGAAACACCCCAAGCACCCGTGCCTGGAAATAAGCTCTATTGACACCCATGGGACTAATTTTCCAGCTAACGTGTTTGGGTAGGAGGTTCTGCCAGACACACCACATGCATGGCCAGAAGATGTTTAACCTGAGTGGCTGATTCAGAACTTAGTCATCTCCCCACCTTCACACTAGCAGGTGCCATCTGTGCCCGACAGACAAGCTTCTGTAAAAGCTATAACAGTTTGAGTATTTATGTCCAGGGGAAAGTGAAGATGCTTATACTATATATCATCATCACCACCACCACCATCATCATAGACTTTTATTGTGCTAGCCATAGGCCATGGCATCATTCGGAAAAATAACAAAAGGAAAAACAGCAATAACCATAAAAATCATTTATACTATATATTGAATTCTATATGCTGATCTTGGAGCCAGGTATTTAAAATACAGTGGTACCTCGGGTTAAGTACTTAATTCGTTCCGGAGGTCCATTCTTAACCTGAAACTGTTCTTAACCTGAAGCACCACTTTAGCTAATGGGGCCTCCTGCTGCTGTTGCGCCGCCGGAGCACGGTTTCTCTTCTCATCCTGAAGCAAAGTTCTTAACCTGAAGCACTATTTCTGGGTTAACGGAGTCTGTAACCTGAAGCGTATGTAACCTGAAGCGTATGTAACTTGAGGTACCACTGTATGTCCTTGATAGTTACTCCAGATTGAGGAAGGCATATAGAATTTGTCTTTAACTCCATTATTTGGATAAATGCTGTTATGTGCTACCTCAATTTCTGAACAGTGAAAAATCCCAGGGGTTTCCTTAGAAGGAGAGTCAATGGAGATTGCATACTGCTCAACCGTCCCAATTTAAGTGGGACATCCTGGAATTACAGAAGCCATTCCAGCTTCTGATTGGATCCCAGAATGTCCTGGTTTTTGGTCCAGAACGCTGGCACAAGTCAGCTGGCTCCCGATTTGGTTCAGCCAGATATTGGAGGGTATGCAACTGTGGTGTCCTTGGGATATATGGTTTATTTACGCATTTGTTCAACCTGAGCCTAAGGTGGAGGGGTTTTCAAAGGATTAACACCCTAATATATTTTGCTTCACCATTAGGTGCCCAGGAGAGCCACAAAATCCAGCACAGAGGGAATATGTCTCTGCCACTCTAGCTTCCGTCTGCTTTCTAGCTCAGCTTTCATACAACTCCCTGGCTATTTTCCTTCTAACTGCCAGCAGAAGATGCACCCATTTGCCCTCTGGAGGAACTTCTGTGGTTATACTAATAGAAGTACTGAAGTGGCAAGCTAAGGCCATTACATTAAGATTGTTTAGCTAGCAATAGAACGCTCCATCAGCTTTTAATCCTTACTGGGTACAGGACCCTAAGAATTGGAAAGCACCCTGCAGGCTGCTCCCCGCAAACTCACATCAATATATTATAGCGTATCTTTGTCCCATAAAATGTGTATAGCTGGTTGATGTTCCCTCCTACATAGACCATTTAATAGAACAGCAACTGTTGATGTCACTTCAGTTTAATCTAAATATGTCCCTGTTGCTGCTGCTTTCAGATTATCCAGTTCTTGTCTGCTTTGTATATTGGACATATATGGTATTATTGTGATCTTTGGTTTTCAACAAATAAATGTGGCCCGCTGATTGTGATTTTTTCCCAACTGTCTCATGTCCTTTATAGCCTAGCAAAGATTTAAACCCAGGATAAGTCCACTTAGTCCACTCTATTAAGGTTCTCAAGGCTATCTTGAGGTGCTCTCCCCAATAAAACTCTGCTCAATTTTCCCCTAAGGATGGTAGCTATTAGTCACTGCAGGATGTGAATATGCCCCAGGAAAGTGAATGTGAAAAGTAGATGTCTTCACCTGTCTCACAGTCCTTTCTTTATCTAGGAGGTCATTTCCACACTATTATTCTATCAGCATGATAATCAGGAAGTGGTCTGGATGGTAGGGGTAACATTTTCATGTGCATCTACCTAAACGAGCAACACACAAAGTGAAACACAGCTGTCTTTTTTTGAAATTCACACTTCTCTGAATTTTCAAATGTTCAACAACAGCAACAACAAAAGTGTGTATACACAGGTATATTGAGGGAAAGTGTGCATCAAAATGCGTATCTTTAGGAAAAAATACAAAAGTGCATTTGTCATTTTGGCTATCAAGCTGGTATATAAACAAATAAACAAATAATAGGCAAAACTGCTTGCAATAATGCCTAGATCAGGCAAAACTGCATGGTACGAGAAATTTGCCCTTTAAAACAAAATACACAAATTCATGCGGAAATGTGGTGAGCTGGGTTTAAGATCCAGAGAATGCGAATCCAAGAGAAACCAAAACTGACGGATTTGTCTATCCCTATTGGATGGTGATAGCGCTTCCAAAATCTGAAACAACTCCATACCTTAACATACAACCCTGTTCCTCTCTTGACATGTATGCCCAAAGCACAGTGGACACACAGCTTAGGAATAGTCCTGCGAATCAGTATTTGTTGGGTTGATTTAGGCTGAACCTGCCCATGTCAACTCTGTAATGTGAAACAACTACAAGTCCCTCTGTGTCACTTCTCCTAGAGGGGCATCCAGTGAAGCTTTTGGCTCAAGGAAGGGGGCAGTACAAAAGGTCATCTATAATATAGAAACATAAACTTGTGTGTTGACCTCCCACACAAATGTTTACAGTTCATAAATTCTGGCTATCCATTTCCCAGCCAAATGCACTACAGGAGAGAGAAACAGGATGTGAAATAATTCCATGGTTGGTTCTCATTCCAGGGCAATTCACCTTTCAGTGAACACAGATTTTACAAATTAGCCAGATTTTATTATAGTCTGTTATTGAGCAAGTGGCTTGTTGTTAAAACACAACAATCAGGTGATGTTGCTCTGGGTGAATTTTGCCTGCAGGCATGTCGTGGGTGGATAGTATTTGGGGGGTGGGCGGGAAACCAGTTCTTTGTTTCCACAGAACCTGTTATTTGTTTCCACAGAAATATTCAGTCATGTGAGTCATCCGGCACTGTAAAATCTTTAGGCTGTGTATAGGCCATAGCTTTTCAAAGATGTAGAGGGGATCACAGTATTGGATGGCAAAATCTATGCTAGTTTGGTCATGTCTACAGAATGGAAGATGGCCGGATCCCCAAGGATGTGCTCTACAGGGAGCTGGCTTCAGACACCAGGCCCACTGGCAGACCAACTCTGTGCCACAAAGATGTCTGCAAATGTGACATAAAGGCTGGCAACATCACCCCTGCCATGTGGGAATCCCTTGCAGATGACCACAGTACCTGGAAGCAGACAGTGAGGTTGTGTATCCACAGCAGTGACCAGGAGAGGAATGACCACTGGGAGGAGCACAGAAAAAAGAAACACTTCATCTGCCCCAGCTGCAACAAAACATGTTTCTCCCATATCAGTCTCTACAGCCACAGCAGGTGCTGTAACTCTGCAATGGTTTGACTTCATCCCCGAAAGGTACACTCTTCCATTGTCTTCTGAGACAGATGGATGCCAACCAACCAACTGGATAGTGCTCATTACAACACACTCCCTGTACCCAATGTTGGCAGCACTTTTAGAATCATGTTTGAAGTTTTAACACCCCCATCTGCCATCCCATCACCTCACCAACTCTCATCCAACAACAGTCCTTGGAAACTGTATGTGTTAGAACCTTCCTTGCACCTTATCTGGAGTTGCTTTTCCGCTGTAGCATTCAGCTGTTAAAGTTCCTCATAAGCTTGTCCTGACCAGTTTTCTGGTCAGGTCATAATCTTGTGTGTATGACTCTGGCCTCCCTGACAACAAAATCCCATGTCAACACAACTCCCATTTACACTGCATACAGTGTGCTCCCTCCACTGGCTTTGGAAGTGGTGTTCACGCAACATTAGCCACAATCTATATCTGTCCTATAAGGACGCAGGTGGCGCTGTGGGTTAAAGCCTCAGCGCCTAGGGCTTGCCGATCGAAAGGTCGGCGGTTCGAATCCCTGCGGCGGGGTGCGCTCCCGCTGCTCGGTCCCAGCGCCTGCCAACCTAGCAGTTCGAAAGCACCCCTGGGTGCAAATAGATAAATAGGGACCGCTTACCAGCGGGAAGGTAAACGGCGTTTCTGTGTGCGGCTCTGGCTCTGGCTCTGGCTCTGGCCAGAGCAGCGATGTCACGCTGGCCACGTGACCCGGAAGTGTCTCCGGACAGCGCTGGCCCCTGGCCTCTTAAGTGAGATGGGCGCACAACCCCAGAGTCTGTCAAGACTGGCCCGTATGGGCAGGGGTACCTTTACCTTTACCTTTATATCTGTCCTATATATAACAATTTTCATAAAATACTGTGTGTGTCCCCCGCCCCCCCCAAAACCAGTTTCAATCCAAATTCAGAAAAAGAGGGACATAGGTGTGCTTTAAGCTAGTGATGGGAACACAGCGTCTGCCTGACAATAACCCAAAATTAGGTTAGTGACACTAAGTTAGTTCCGGGTCTGACTGCACTTCCATCGGCTGCTTCGGCCCCCTTTTGAACTCTAGGAACGGAGCAGAGTGGAGAATCCCCCAAACATGGTCTGACCCTGTTGCTCCACCCCCCAGGGTGATTTGAATCTGGGTTTAGCGGGAACCCAGAAGCCACTGCATCAGCCACGGGAGCGAAGCAACGGCCAAAGAAGTGTGGCTTTGGGAGGATGGGGAAGCCCAGCACTGGGTCGCAAATGTCGGCAACCAATGGATTGGGTGAGTGGCCATTAAAGCACATTTAAAGCACCAGGCTTCCCTCAAAGAATCCCAGGAGCTGTGGTTGTTAAGGGTATTTGCAACTGTAGCTTGAGGGGGGAAGCCTTATGCATTAAATGTACTTTAAAAGCATGGTGCGGGTGTGGCCTTTGCCACCACTTCATGGTGATCTTCCTAGACAAACTGGAGGAAACAAATCTGGCCACATTTCCCTGGCATGTATCCACCGAATGCTTAGAAAGGCAGCACCGTTTCACACCTGTAAATAAAGGTTTCACCTGCCCCATCACACAGGCATTTGAACCTTAGTCTCTGTCATAATCCAAACCTGCTGGTCTCCCCGTTATGCCACATTGGCTCTTGCACCCAATTTTCACAGGAAATTTGTGTGGATTAAAAATAAAGATGGTGTGTACTTTTTCACAACGGTATATATAGACAATAGGAACTTGGTGGCTACTTTCCCTGTAGCTTTCCCCCTTCTTCTTCCCAGGCAAGACAGAAAAGCAAATACCTTCGAGAGATTGATTGCTTGCTCACCTGGACACATACAGACTACAGAGTGTTTGCAGTCTGACAAAGGTTTCCTGATTTTTAGACAGAAGGTATGTTTATAGTTCTAATCCTTCAGTGGCTTTAAAAGCAGGTTGGCAGTCTGGTGCTAGGTGGTTCATATTCCCCCATCTCATGACTCACAAAGGTTTATTATTCGAATAAGATCTGCAATGTGATTCATCAAATGGCGAGGAAGTAGAAAGGTGTCTTCTTGAGTCATTGAGCAGCACACACATATATAAAAATCATCATAATCATCAACAACAAAAACCCTTTCAGTTTAACATGTTGTGTTCACTCAAGCTCAGAATCCCAAGAAGTTACAGCTGTTTAGGGTCATGGCATTATAGAAAGTCATTGCGGTGTGGGGTGTTAGGGGAGGGACAGTATATCAGATGAACGACATGTCATGTTCCTTCTGGGTAGTTTGTCCACCTTTGGTCCTCACCCTGCGCTCGGCATTCACCTGTTTCTCCTAGAAGCTGTTAGCATGCCACAGTGACCACACCCCAGGTAAGTGGCCAGCTAAACCAGGTGAGGGTAGCAGATGGGTCTTAAACCCTTGGTGAGTTAGGGACTTATCTATCCCCTGCATGTGAAGTCAGGCTCCAGTGGATTTATCGTGTTTTTAATATTATGTTGGGAGGCACCCAGAGTGGCTGAGGAAACCCAGCCAGTTGGGTGGGGTATAAATAATATATTATTATTATTATTATTATTATTATTACTGGAGTAGACACATGGAGTCGAAGCAACTGTGATTATCATACATCTGAAACTACCATTCCACATTGCAAGTAACCAACTGGTAACCAATTCCATCCACATTGAATTATAGAGATGGCTGTAATTTAGGTGGAGGGGACAGCCAATTGCAAGCACCAACCTCAAAGGGTGCTTCCAGAACATCACTGTTTTCAGGTGGGATTCGGTCACATCCCAGGAAATTCAGGTGGCACACGGGTGGCGCTGTGGGTTAAACCACAGAGCCTAGGACTTGCCGATCAGAAGGTCGGAGGTTTGAAACCCCATGATGGGGTGAGCTCCCGTTGCTCAGTCCCTGCTGCTGCCAACCTAGCAGTTCAAAAGCATGTCAAAATGCAAGTAGATAAATAGGTACCACTCCAGCAGGAAAGTAAATGGCATTTCCGTGCACTGCTCTGGTTTGCCAGAAGTGGCTTAGTCAGAAGCCGGCTCCCTCGGTCAATAAAGTGAGATGAGTGCCACAACCCCAGAGTTGGTCACGACTGGACCTAATGGTCAAAGGTCCCTTTACCTTTACCTTTTAATTAAAGTTGTCTTGGAGATCTTGCCCAACAAAACTGGTCTTCCCTATAAGACCGGGCTTTTGGTTATAAAGAACGTGACAAGATAATGCACTGGAAAGTGTGCAGGACAACGCTTGTTTGACACAACATTGTCTAACTTCCCCACAAACAAATCAGAGTGAATGCTCAGTGCATGGCTTTTGCTGTCTAATCTTCCCACACAAATCAGGATGATTTCTCAATAAACAAGTTGCCTGAAAGTGACTAAGGAGGCATTCCACATTTTCTCTCACATGGCAAAGAATACCTCTTGTAAGAGGATACTTGCTACCACACTTTAAAGTTGAAAGTAACCAATATTTAACTTTGAAATGTTTATCAGAAGGTCAGTTGGAAGGCACATGAATGAAGAGTAGGATTGTGCTATTGTCAACATATTATTATCTTTTACCCATTTTCCTGCTTTATAGTAAAGCTTAGACAACAGAGACACCCCCGCTTTACTGAAATACAAGTCGTGCTTCATTTCTGGCATGAATTCACCAGGCATGTCCTATTTTCATTGTCTCTTTTTCCTTGTGCATTGTTAAAAAGACCTCGTTGTGCTCTTCTAACTTTTCTGTTCCATTTCACTGTCTCCAGTAATGTCAACTATGTATTCATTGTTATCAATGACTTGTGAAGGTTCTTGCATTCCACTCAGAGAGAATCTTTCTATGGCTGCTCTATAGAACTTGCCGTTCTCTGATACTATACGAGTAAATCATTTTAATAGTACTCTTATCGAGCCGTGCCTTCTTTTCACCTTTTCCTTGTGCGAAACTAAAGTTTGTCAAACCTCTTCTATAATTAAGGCTTCTTCCTGGCTCCATCAAGAATTTTGTGCTGCCAAAGTAAAAAAATATTCATTAATTGTGCAAAGCAATGTCTTTCCTGCCAGACTTTTCAGCTTTTACTTGCACAGCTGGAGTCATCCAGCCTGCAGTGAATGTGCTTTCCATGTTCTGCTGCTTACCTATGCTTTCATGGCTGATGCTGATGCTCACTTTCTAGTTTGTGGGATGACATGATGGCTTAGCTCATTGTAGTGTGGCGCAGCAGCAAAACAACCAGGAAGGAGTGAAGCAGCCATGATCTTCTCTCCAGTAGCTTACACACTCACATGTTCACACTAAACCATGTTTGGCTTTGCGTGATGCAACAAACCAGGTAGCAGATTCTTTTATTTTGGCTGCTATCCAGCAATAGGTATATCCAGCCATAGAATCATAGAACGGTAGAGTTGGAAGGTACCCCAAGTATCATCTAGTCTGGGGCAGAGGAATGGGTGTGTGGTGGGGGTGGGTTGCCCCAGGTGTCACCTCTGAGGGGGGTGACAAAATGCCAGGTGGCACTCACCGCAGGGCCACGCATCTCTCCTGGGAGTGACGTGGTGGCTCTGTGCTGCCCCAAACAGTCTGCCCCCTCAGCTGCCCCAGTTGGCCACGCTCCCACGGGTGGCTGGCGCCACCCCTGGGCGCAGGGAGCGCGGGCCGCCCCAGGCGCCCAATCGGCTTGCTCTGCTGCTGCATCTAGTCCAACCCCTCTGCAATGCACAAATCACAACTAAGGCACCCATGAGAGATGGCCATCCAATCTCTGATTCGAAACCTCCAAGTATTAAATCCTGTTGATTTCTACTGGAGAGATTAAGGCTGCAACCCTATTCACTCTTACGGATGAGTAAGCCGCATTGAAAACAGTGAGACTTTCTTCTGAATGTGTGTGTGTGTACAGTATATATATGATTGAACTGTCAGACTCACAATGCAGCTTTCCATGGACATCAAGGAGGCTTTAAAGTGTTTATATTTGCCCTCATATCATACCCTTGAGATTTTTAGGGTGGATGGAAAAAGAGGAATGCCATGAAATCCCTTGTGTACAAAAGCCATGAACTTCTAAAGTGGATTAAAAAGTATGCATTGCTGGACTTGGTACATTCCCATTAAGAAGAACAGAGGCTGCTTTGCAAAATATTTCCTCCTGGAGGGATGCCATGGAAAGGTTAACTGCTCTGCACATACCAGCGGTGGCAGTTAGTGTATGAGTTGCAACTTGTCCCTTTTCATACACTCCTGATTGTTGCAAGCCTTGGCAAACCACTCTGAGCACTCGGCTAATTAACCCATTTTTATTTCATTTTATTGGCAGGGGTTGGAGATTTGCCTGAATTTAAATTTTGCTTAAGAAAAAAAATAACTGACATAAACAACTGGAGGTTAAAAACTGAGAGGGGCGGAATCCCACAAAGGACAGAGCCATATCCTTAGTAAAAATTGAATCAGTGAGATTCAAAACTGTATGATTAATATTGCCTGATCCAGGTTTGGGTGAAGGATGGAAAGGTCTGAGATCTGAATGGCCTCAACAACAAACCCCCAGTATCAAGGATTAGGTGCAGCATCTATTTATCTTTGCAGGCAATCCCTCAAACATGTGGAGTAATAATGCCTTTCAACAATGAACAAGTTTTTCCTTACCTGTGGCTAAACACATCCAGGTCTAATTAGGGCAGCTGTACATCCTGCATTTCAGAGGACACCCCTGTTTGTTTGTTTTAAAATAATATTTATTGAAATTTCAATAGGAAAAAAGAATACAAAAATAATAAAAAGAAAAAAAAACAGAAAATACAAATTGCAAAAAGAGTAAAAACAGTTAAAAATAAATCCCTCTTTCTATATCTTACAATTCATTTACTTATTTTCATGACATCCTCACACCGCCCTTTTTTGTATTCCAGTTCAAATAGTTAATTCAGCAAATCCTTGCCCTCTTTGTTTTATCTTAGTTCTTTATCTTCACATATTATAACTTTATATTTTCATCTAATATCAATCCAATTTTTACATATTCCTATTTAAACTTATTACTAAAACCACTTCATTTCATTCCAACATCATTTTAACATTCATAAATTTTGCAGTGTTTCTGTAAATAATCTTTAAATTTCTTCCAATCTTCTTCCACCAACTCTTCTCCCTGGTCTCGGATTCTGCCAGTCATTTCCGCCAATTCCATATAGTCCATTACTTTCATCTGCCATTCTTCCAAGGTGGGTAGATCTTGTGTCTTCCAGTACTTTGCAATAAGTATTCTTGCTGCTGTTGTGGCATACATAAAGAAAGTTCTATCCTTCTTTGGCACCAATTGGCCGACCATGCCCAGGAGAAAGGCCTCTGGTTTCTTCAAGAAGGTATACTTAAATACCTTTTTCAATTCGTTATAGATCATCTCCCAGAAAGCCTTAATCCTTGGGCACGTCCACCAAAGGTGAAAGAATGTACCTTCAGTCTCTTTACATTTCCAACATTTATTGTCGGGCAAATGATAGATTTTTGCAAGCTTGACTGGTGTCATGTACCACCTGTATATCATTTTCATAATATTCTCTCGTAAGGCTTCAGAGGACACTCCTGTTTGAAAGGATATTGGAAGACAGTCCTCTGTTTGCAGGACTTTTCTGTTTGAAGGACTGTCTGGTCCAAGCCCAGTTTACCAAGAAAAAACCATAAGAAGGGTCCTCTGAGTGCAGCCTCCCTTTTAAAACACCACAACCTCATTCCTGGGGTCCCCTGATTTAGGGTTGCCATTTTTTTGGGGGGGGGTCTTTTTGTTTATTTTCTATATTTTGTTTTTGTTTTTTTTAAACAGGAACAAAATTCTTCCAAGCCTATTTATTGTAGACTCATATAGGAGGAATGAGCAGCAGCATAAAAATCTCCGCAAAAGTTGTATCTGTCTCCAGTGTTAATGTTGCACAACCTCTTATTTCTAGAGCTTCCATGGGAAGAAGTCACATGGATTCCAAAAGCAAAAGCCAATTATATTGAAGAGTCACGATTTGAATCTTGCTTAAGTTGCACACAGCTGCTGTGGAAAATGCAAGCAGGCATTTTTCTTTCCCTTGACCGGCATTTTCATGAAATCAATGCAAAAGAATCATAACCAAAAAATGGAGACTATTTTAGGTTATACTCTGCTGCAAACACACAGTTTGTAAACATTAACTCATTATTTGTCTGCCCCGAGGAATGGCATGCAGTGGAAGGCAATCACTCTGCGGAAGAATGCGACCTTGGGTAGTCTAGGACGGCAAAAAAATGTCACCCCTCTGACATCTCCCTGTTTGATGGAGAGGCGCATTAACTAAGGACACATGCATGCTTTGAAAGATGGGAGAAGCTACTTTAAGCTTGAAACAACTCCACTAGGATACTCCTTCATAGTTTTTATTTAGTTATGGCAATAGCTCCTGCTTCCAGAAGGCATTCAGTTTCCCTCATAATTAAAGACTGTTTTACATGGGCATCTCTCATCAACTGTAGTTGCACTGCCCCTCACTCTGGCAGAGGATAATTTGTGTTTTACCCCTTGCATCTAAATCATAACCAGCTGCTTCTGTGTTTACCCTCCTCAATAATATTACAGCTCACAGTTGCATCAGACTTTGGTATCCAATCATGCTAAGTGAAAAATTGATAGGGGAATCTTATCCTTATCCAGTGGCGTAGCGTGGGTTGTCAGCACCCGGGGCAAGGCAAGTAATTTGCACCCCCTAACCCGTGGATTTGTGCCCCCTAACCCTAACCCCCAGATGTTGCGGCCGGTGCGGCTGGGCCCCCCCTGCACCCCCACGCTATGCCATTGTCCTTATCTTATCTGCACCCACAGAAACCTGCACCTCCCTGTTTTAAGATCAGCTTCAGAGGCCTTTCTCATATGCATGCCAGTGAGGTCAATCAGACATGAGGAGCAGGGCCTTTTGGGTGGTGGCCTGATAGCTGTGGAATTCTATTTGTGGTGCGGCCTTCAAACCCTACCTATTTTGAGTAGCTTTCAGCCCCAAAAGAAATGGTCCTATTGACATGAAGTGCTGTTGAAATGGTATTATACCTGGTTTTAACAATATTTTGCTAGTTTGGTATTTGTACTGCTGTTGTAATTTTTATAGATATTCTATTGCTTTTAAAGATGGGAGGTTTTTTAAAAAAAATCACAAAAAACACAGGGGCATTCAAATATAGAATCCTCGACCTGTGTTCTGAAATTATGCAGTCTTAGAAGTTTTCTCCCAGCTTGTATTTCTCGATGTGTAATTTGGCTCAGAGTCCCTAGATCCAGTTTCTGTTTGACTTGGGAGTCAAGTGTTTTGGTGTGTCAGAAATCCAAGCCCAGCAACAGCGTCCAAGAAGCCAAGTCGAGCAGGGGGCAGGGGAGGAGGTAAGAGGAATGAAGGGGACTCATAGCAGGAGTGGAAGACTTGAGGTGTGGTGAGGTGGGAATGAACATGGCCCTCCAGGCCTCTGTATTTAGCCCTTGGAGACCTCCTCAGACCACAGCCCCAAGTGCTTCTGCCTGGCTGGAATATGTCCTTGAACTCTGATAATGCTTCTTGCAGAGGGATGCATGCAAGTGTGTAGAAAGTAGCCAACTATACCAAGGTAACATTACTTTGCTCTGCCCAATTCTGCATCTGGCCCCCCACCCACCACTGACACATGACCTTCAGATGTTAGCTGTGAAGGCAGTGCAGCGTCAGGCTGAAAAAGGTGTGGTGGACTTCTCTGCGACCCATCCCCTCTGCAGGGAGGTGGGACCGATTCGGATGGTCCGCCCCCGCCACCTAATAGATCCAAATGGTTTCCAGAGAGTGGTAGGGGATGCTTTATCCCATGTTGATGGCCTTTCAGCCGATTCCCTGGTGGCCCGCTGGAATGTGGAGTTAACCAGGGCTATTGACTGTTTGGCTCCGAAGCGCCCTCTCCGATTGCATGGAGCCCGGAGAGCCCCATGGTTTTCCACGGATCTGAGGGCAATGAAACAATCGTTGAGACGGCTAGAGCGCCAGTGGCGGATAACTCATTCCGAATCTGACCGGACACAGGTTAGAGCTCAACGTCGAGCCTACCAAGTGGCGATAGCGACGGCGAAGAAGACTTTCTTCGCCGCCTCTATTGCATCTGCAGAAAACAGCGGCAGGAGACTTTTTCAGGTGGTTCACAATTTAGCGGAACCACCTGCGACATCGGGGCCCAGTACGGGCCACATGTTCTCCTGCAATGATTTTGCAAAGTTTTTTGCAGATAAAATCGCTCAGATTCGGGAAGAAGTAGACTCCACCGTGGGAGCAGGGCCAGGGCGGGAGAGTGCTAGAGTCCTGTCTAGTCAAGTTGTGTGGGATCAATTCCAATCTGTTACCTCCGAGGATGTGGACAGGCTGCTTGGACGAGTGAAGCCAACTACCTGTCTCCTGGATCCTGGCTTATAAAAGCTAGCCGGGAAGGACTGGGCGATGGGCTTCGTGGGGTGGTGAATGCTTCCCTCCGTGAGGGAGCCTTCCCAGACCCGCTGAAAGAGGCGGTTATTAAACCGCTTCTTAAAAAGCCATCTTTAGATGCGGCCACGATGGCCAATTATCTCCCAGTCTCAAATCTTCCATTCTTGGTCAAGGTGATTGAGCGAGTGGTTGCTGAAAAACTCCAGGCACGCCTGGAAGAAGCGGACCATTTGGATCCCTTCCAGTCGGGATTCAGGCCTCATCATGGGACTGAAACTGCCTTGGTCGCACTGGTTGATGATCTCCGGCGGGCTAGGGACAAAGGTGAGAGCTGTTTCCTAGTTCTGCTGGATCTCTCAGCGGCGTTTGATACCATCGACCATAACATCCTTCTGGACCGTCTTGAGGGGCTGGGAGCTAGGGGCACTGTCATACAGTGGTTCCGCTTCTTCCTCCTGGGCCGTGTTCAGAAAGTGGTGGTGGGGGATGAGTGTTCAGACCCCTGGGATCTCACTTGTGGGGTGCCTCAGGGTTCTGTCCTCTCCCCCATGCTTTTCAACATTTACATGCAGCCACTGGGAGAGATCATCAGGAAGTTTGGGCTGGGTGTTCATCAGTACGCGGATGATACCCAGCTCTACCTCTCTTTTAAATCAGAACCAGTGAAGGCGGTGAAGGTCCTGTGTGAGTGTCTGGAAGCGGTTGGAGGATGGATGGCGGCTAACAGATTGAGGTTGAATCCTGACAAGACAGAAGTACTGTTTTTGGGGGACAGGAGGCAGGCAGGTGTGAAGGATTCCCTGGTCCTGAATGGGGTAACTGTGCCCCTGAAGGACCAGGTGCGCAGCCTGGGAGTCATTTTGGACTCACAGCTGTCCATGGAGGCACAGGTCAAATCTGTATCCAGGGCAGCTGTTTACCAGCTCCATCTGGTACGTAGGCTGAGACCCTATCTGCCTGCAGACTGTCTCGCCAGAGTGGTACATGCTCTGGTTATCTCCCGCTTGGACTACTGCAATGCGCTCTACGTGGGGCTACCTTTGAAGGTGACCCGGAAACTACAACTAATCCAGAATGCGGCAGCTAGACTGGTGACTGGGAGCGGCCGCCGAGACCACATAACACCAGTCTTGAAAGACCTACATTGGCTCCCAGTACGTTTCCGAGCACATTTCAGAGTGTTGGTGCTGACCTTTAAAGCCCTAAACGGCCTCGGTCCAGTATATCTGAAGGAGCGTCTCCTCCCCCATCGTTCTGCCCGGACACTGAGGTCCAGCTCCGAGGGCCTTCTGGCAGTTCCCTCACTGCGAGAGGCCAAGTTACAGGGAACCAGGCAGAGGGCCTTCTCGGTAGTGGCGCCCGCCCTGTGGAACGCCCTTCCAGCAGATGTCAAAGCGATAAACATCTACCTGAAGACATCTGAAGGCAGCCCTGTTCAGGGAAGTTTTTAATATGTGACATTTTAGTGTATCTTTCATCTTTGTTGGAAGCCGCCCAGAGTAGCTGGGGAAACCCAACCAGATGGGCGGGGTACAAATAATAAATTATTATTATTATTATTATTATTATTATTATTATTATTATAAAGGTTCCCACCCCATATCACAGTGTGCCTACTAAAAATGTGTTCCTGTTTAGGCAAGGCTACTCAGATGTGGTCCCAAACCACTGAGCCTAGGACTTGCCAATCGGAAGGTCGGCAGTTTGAATCCCTGTGACGGGGTGAGCTCCTGTTGCTCGGTCCCAGCTCCTGCCAACCTAGCAGTTCGAAAGCAGGTCAAAGTGCAAGTAGATAAATAGGTACCGCTCTGGCGGGAAGGTAAATGGCGTTTCCGTGCGCTGCTCTGGTTCGCCAGAAGCGGCTTAGTCATGCTGGCCACATGACCTGGAAAAACTGTCTGCGGACAAACGTCGGCTCCCTCGGCCAGTAAAGCGAGATGAACGCCGCAACCCCAGAGTCGTTCGCGACTGGACTTAACTGTCAGGGGTCCTTTACCTTTTTTTTACCCAGATGCTTAGAAATGCTGATGTGAATTTTTGTCTGTTTCAGTATTTCAAATGCATTGTATTATTTCCCAATTTTTTGGTTTTATCTTTTAGGAAACCCCTTTGAGGTTTTTTGCTTTTGTTTTACAACCAAGTGGTGTGTAAATTTTACGAAATGCATAGATAAAACAAGCCACCAGCTTCTGAACATCTAACAGGCTGAGTAGGCACAGCTTCCTGCAGAGAACGTGTGCTGGTTGCGGCCAGCTAATCAAAGCAAGTCACATGCAAGGGATAAGAATTGGAATCAAGACTATGAAGAAACAGTCCTGCTTGACTTGGATCACATAGGAAGCCTCCGCTGAAACCAGGAAGAACAATTCAACCATTGTTTATCTTTTGGCTTGATGGTCCTCTTTGCTTTCTTTCTCTTTTTAATCTCACTCATTACTCTCTGTCTCTTGAATTCTCACCTGGCTGGTTCCAGACGGCTCTGACCTTTCCTTAATTGCCTTCTCCAGGCCATTTTGGTTTAAACCTGCCTCAACACTAAAGCTGTTCATTTCTTTCACTCCTCCTATGTGACTCTAAAAACTTACGGAAATCTTAGGGGAGAATTTTTTCCTGACATGGGGTTTCATGTGCTGGGGAATGCTTCTGTAGGAGAAGGGATGGTAAAAACAATGCAAATATGTCCATTTTGTTTTCTCTTAGTCTCTCGTTTGTCCACTTCAGTTCTGCACAGTTCCACATCCGTTTGCATTTTTTAAAAAAGTAGATGCCTGCGTCCCATTTCCATTGAGCACAGCCATAAGAACAGCCAGCTGGATCAAGCCAGTGGTCCATCTAGTTCAGCATCATGTTCTCACAGTGGCAAGCCAGATGCCTGTGGGAAACCCGCAAACAGGACTTGAGTGCAAGAGCACGCTCCCCTCCTGTATTTTCCAGCAACTGGTATTCAGAAACATACTGCCTCGGATCATGGAGGGCAGAGCATAGACATCATTGCTAGTAGCCATTTCCATTTGTTGCTTTGCCCACATTTGCCTGTGACCCCAGAATATGGTCCTCAAGCTGAAAAGGGGTCTCCATCCCTGCTTTACACCTTTAACCTTTAACAGTGTGCAACAGAGCCAGTGTGGTGTAGTGGTTAAGAGCGGTGGACTCGTAATCTGGTGAACCAGGTTCACATCTCTGCTCCTCCACATGCAGTTGCTGGGTGACCTTGGGCTAGTCACACTTCTCTGAAGTCTCTCAGCCCCACTCACCTCACAGAGTGTTTGTTGTGGGGGAGGAAAGGAAAGGAGAATGTTAGCCGCTTTGAGACTCCTTCGGGTAGTGATAAAGCGGGATATTAAATCCAAACTCTTCTTCTTCTTAACAGAATCACTTGGGAACCACCATGTGTATAGTCAGACAGAAGAGGGCGTGTACTTGTTTACTAGTCTTTAACCATTTTTCATGAACATTTCCTCTACCCCTCATACTGCTATATATACATGCTTAGGCACCATGTCAAGCATAGCTTATACAAACCCGCTGAATAATCTGCTTCATTTTAGTTGTAAGCAATGTATTATAAATACACAGGGGACCTATTTAATTAGCTGGAGGCAATGCTAATTAATTTAGAAGAAGTAGTAATTGAAATGTAAATAGATTGGCAGCCCCTAGACTATTTTCCAAATCGATTTGTTCAGTTTTGGATGCATACGTTAGAAGATAGACATTAGTTGGTAGGGTGGAAGTTATTCCCCTGGGTCTGCTGGCTCAGCCACCCTACAAGAATGTCAAACAGTTGTGCCTCCTCCCAAAAAATCTCAAAGCCAAGCAATCTTTTCTGCCTCCCCCCCCCCAATTTTCTTCCATTCATTTACAGAGGTTGTGGAGACATTTCTGATTTTGCTGTATGTAATGGAACCAATATGATTGTAACTAATGCCTTATCTCGGTGGGGAGGGGTGTTATGTACTGAAGTTCTCACCCTGGCCACCAGGGGTTATTGTTTATACAGTTTTCACTCACGTCCACATCTGATCTGAAGTTTGATGTCCATCCGATCCCATCCTCGTCGCCAGTATTAAGTAGTTGGTGGACATAGCAGACGACACAGAGATTTCTCCAAGTAGTTCTTTATAAGTAAGCTGGAACTGAACTGAATTGAACAGCTCAGCTGGCCTGCTTTTATAGGCAGCCGGCTGTCAACATTGTAACAACAACAGCCCAGGGTTTCCCGCCTAAATTAACTGACGTGGACCTGAGTGAAAACTATATACACAATACCCCTGGTGGCCAAGGTGAGAACTTCAATACATAACAGGTTGGTAGGGTGGAAGCTATCCCCCTGGGTCTGCTGCATAGCTGTCAACCTTCCCTTTTTTTGCGGGAAATTCCCTTACTCCAGCGCCGTTTCCCACTGCTTCCCATTGCTATCCTGGATTGTTAGATATCCCATAGACTGTCCCCGGGACAGGTGAGGCTGCTGATCCGTTATTTTCAAATCTGAAAGTTGACAGCTATGGTCTGCTGGCTCAGCCACCCTATGAGAATGTCAAACAATTGAGCCTCCTACCAAAAAATCTCAAAGCCAAGTGATCTTTTCTGCCTCCCCCCCCCAATTTTCTTCCATTCATTTACAGAGGCTTGTGGAGGCATTTCTGTCAATCTCCTCCTCTCTGGCCAACCAGCTCTCTGCTTAGCTCAGCCAATACCAATCCAAAAGCATTGCTATGGTAAAAAGGTCCCTCTCAGTTGTTTAGGCTGGGTTGAGGAGCTTCTGCCTCCCACCTACTGATATGAGAACAATCTTCATTGATTAGGGAGGACTATGGTCCTAACCAGAGTCATACACAAGAACATAAGAAGAGCCTGCTGGATCAGGCCAATGGCCCCTCAAGCCCAGTATCCTGTTCTCATAGTGGCCAGCCAAATGCCTGAGGGAAGTCTTGCAAGCAGGATCTGAGCGCACTGTCCAGCTGTGATTCCCAGAGGTGTATTGCCTATGATAGTGGAAGCAGAACATGACCATCATGGCTGATAACTATTGATAGCCTTGTCCTGTTCAGAAATATAGGGCCCCCAATTGTACTGAGAGACCACGGAGGGTGGAAGTGGGGAATGTGTGTTCCCATCTATTTAGGACTAAGGGGTGGTGGGATGAACATACCCCTCTGTGACTTGAAGGGCAACCTTGAAGTGTGCAGACTCCCAACACACTGTTTCAGCTGGAGGTGCTGATAGCATGGCAGAACTAGTATGCCTGTTCCCATACACATACATGTGTAATTTCCACATTAACCCTGAATAGGGAATTTGTGTCTTTAGATTCCAGCTTCCTCCAACCTCCTCAGAGCCATCTTCTCAGCCTTGTGTTGTCTACTCTTGCTAGCTGGTCAGGATGGACTTAGAAAACAATGAGACTTGATATTGTATGCATAAATCAGGATGGAAGTGCAAATTATGATAGGGTGATATGTTATGAAGTGTGCCCATTCAGCGAAGGCTGAAAATAAGTTGTAGAAAATACTGCTGATGCAAACACACCCTAATCAGGCATTTCAACTCTAATTACAACTATAGGAGCTTATGTCAATACCTCATTAAATTATTCTTATTATTATTGTTTAATAAGATTTTGTTGAGATCTCATTAATGATCTCCCATGCAGCCCAGTGAAGAACAAAATTGCATATATGATTTCTAGCTTTAAAAAAACACTAGACTGTAAAAGGCTGAGCACCCTGTGATCTTACCAAAATGCTCTGAAAACACACACAATGGATTAATAATTGTTTGCAAAAGTTATTCAATGGATTTCAGGCACTAGAAGTGTTATCTATTCACCAACCATTCCTGGGCAAACAAAGACACAGTTGTTCTATATCATTTGCCCAGCTCTCATTTCTGGTATCGAACCAGTGTGGTTATCTGTTTCCCTCCGGGCTAGTTACTCTCTAACTGCAGAACTGACCTTGAAGTATAGAAGCAAATGGCAAAAGTTACGCAAAAGCTCGGAGGCAGACAGGGTGCGGCACTGCCTGAAAAACAAACATGCAACTGTTCTCTCAAAGCTGGCACATTTTGGGTACCTAATTCTCCTTGTCAGTCACAGTTTTGGAGCAAAACCTATTAAACTACAGGGTTTGGGTTTCAGTTTGACCGTGTATGTGTGGAAACCATCCTGATTCTGTATCAAGAATGCTGAGACTCATCCAAATTAAATCTCTGAGTTTTGTTTAAATCCAGAACACCAATGGGAGTACATTACAGCCTCTCTAATAACAATTAGAACAATTCTGGTATATAGCTTGGTAGCACTAAGATGGCCAAAGAGGACAGGATTTCTGCAACTGTAATAGTCGTGAAAAAGAGGGGATTTGAGCTGGCTTAGCTTGCATAGCATGGAGCATCCACGCTACTGAAATTCTACCTTCTACACAACTATTAAAGGTGCCTGCTCTGGCTGCTCTGACTGGCACAGTAATGCTCACTTGAGTGTCAAGTAGGGTTGCCACCTTTGGTCGGGCAAAATAAAGGAAAGGTCGGGGGGGAAATTGGGGGGGGGGCTAAAAATTGCTTTACCCAGTAAAGCAATGACTTCAAAGTAATCCATTATAACGGCACACATGGTTTACAGTACAAGAAAGAAAAAGTGGGCTAGGCATGCTCTGAGAGTACAGTGGTACCTCAGGTTATGAACTTAATTCGTTCCAGAGGTCCGTTCTTAACCCAAAACCGTTCTTAACCTGAGGCGCGCTATCGCTAATGGGGCCTCCCATTGCTGCCGCCGCACAGCTGTACAATTTTCGTTCGCATCCTGGGGCAAAGTTTGTAACCCGAGTTACTACTTCTGGGTTAGTGGAGTTTGTAACCCGAAGTGTTTGTAACACGAGGTGTTTATAACCCGAGGTACCACTGTATATGTAAAAGCACCGCCATCTTGGAAATGAAACTACAGTCATACCTCATGTTACATCCGCTTCATGTTACGTTCTTTCAGGTTACATCCTGCGGCGACCTGGAAGTACCGGAAAGGGTTACTTCTGGGTTTTGCTGCCTGTGCATGCACAGAAGTGCAAAATGACACCACGCGCATGCGCAGAAGCGGCAAATTGCAACCCACGTGGGTTGCACTCTTTTCATGTTGCAAACGGGCCTCCGGAACTGATCCCATTCGCAACCATAAATCCTACATAAATCTCATTTTCCAAAACAGATATCATAAATACAATCAGAGAGCAAGAATTTGAGCCAATTCACTACCACCTTTGCAAGGAAGGGCTTTTCGGGGCAAGTGCCTTCACATTTTAGCCGCTATGCTGTACCCAGTGATTTCTTTTTCTGCTGATCTCTCTCTTTGCCTGTCTGCCCTTCGTCCTCACTGCCCATGCAAACTTTCAACCAGACCGGACCAGACTGCATGAACCAGGCCTGTGCAAAGTGTAAACCTCCCCTCTCTTGCTCTTTGACACCCACCCACCTCTGCCCCCACAAAAAACATCTCCCCCTCCCCCTCTCCACCGGAAGGACCAGGCCCATGCAAACCCTCTCTCTTGCTCTCTGCAACTCACCCTCTGCCTATGCAAAAACTCTCCCCTTTAAACTCCTCCCCCAGTCCCGTCCCACCCTCTGTCCGCACAGCTTTAAGAATGAAGAGGAAGATGAGCTTGAATACGCGAAGAAAGGTCAAACAGAACACAGTATATATACAAAGGAATCCTCTTTGTTCTGATGACCTCAAATGATGCTAGGCTGAAACCTTGCACTGAAAGATGGGTTTGGACACTCTGGTGACCTCTGGTTGACTTGAGTCCTTGATGGAACAGATCAAGTGTTCTGGGCTATAATAATGCTCCCCAACTGGATGTTCTCTGGATGTTGGATTCTCATCAGCCTCAGCCAGCATGGCCGACAGTCAGGGATGATGGGACTGGTAGTCCAATAACACCAGTGTGGAGAAGGCTGGGCATGGAGCGAAATATACCACCACCCATAGTAGGATGGGAGAAAAAGACAATGAAAATGTTTCTAGTGACATTGGGAAACTCCTGGTTACTTCACATCAAGTTTTTAATTTTTGGCAAAACACAACCAGTTGCTTCTTGGTCGTAAGAGAAATCATGTTTTAAGAAACAAAGGAACTCTATAAACATTAACTTTAGCCCAAGTGAACCAGCCTAATTTTCCTAAGGCTCTGCTTGCCAGACTCCCACCCCACCCCTGTTCCATCCAACTGGTATTTGCCCTGTCACACTTATTATAATTCAAACACCAACATAAAATACTTTAAAGCAAAGTTAATTAAACTGCCAACCTTCAAAAGATGGATGAGTTTGCTGACATTCTTCCTTTAACTAAATGAAGGCTTTCTACACACACACACACACACACACACAATATTACACACACCCTTAAATCTACCCCCTGATTTCTGGGAATCTTTGAAAAATATTGCAGAGAAGCGAGCAACTTTTAGATGAGATAAATTGCGCAGGGTGGAAGTTAATGTAGGAGTGACTCCATAGTTTAACTGTGTGCTCCTTCAAGAAGTACTTCCTACAGTCTGACAGAATCTTCTAAAGTTCAGTTTCATTGAACGGTCCCAGGCTCCAGGATTATGAGGGAGAAAAACGTGTCCCTATTATTTTTCCTAACATGGTGGTTAGAGATGGGCAGGGGCAGTTGAGCACTGCAATTTACACAAGGCCTGTATAATAAGGTCCATGAGTGTAGTGCCATTAGTGGGCATGCATCAATGTTACGAGCCAGAAGGGAACTTTCAGAAAAAACAGGAAGCTGGTTTCTGAGAGCCCTCCAAGCCAAGTCCAGCTCAGGGGAGTTTACTCATCCCTACAATTCATTATGATGCTTTGTACTGTGGTTGTTTTCCAGCTAACGAGAAAGCGCTAATAATAATGCCACTGAAGTTCATATAGTGCAGATCAGACCATAGCACTACAGAAACATGCCCTCCTTTACAGGGTAAATCAGTCAATAGGTGGTATTCAACTAAGTTTTACTTATAGTAGACCACTGAAATTAGTGAACATGACTTAAGTTAGGTCCATTAGTTTCAATGCACATGCCACCCTGTAAATTGAATGCCCCTATTTTCATGTGGAATGTTGAAGGGTAAGTTGGCATGACAGATTGAAGAAACATCAAGGGTGGGTTCTGTGTTTACGATATAAACATCTGCTCCCCACCCCCCAATGCATAGAATGTCTCCCTACCACATACCACCCGTATAGGCCAGCAATAAAATAATAACAACCCACTCTGCTCCAACACCAGACCTGTGACTGCAGGCCTACATTAAGGCAGACACTGTCAACTTCTGGCCTGCAGACTTAAACTGGTCTCCTGGCTCATAATCTGGCTCCTGAAGATCTTCCTGGGCCATGCCTCCTTCCTGAGGCCACATGCATCTCCCCACCTCATAATCAATCCCTGATACCCTGGCAAGGAAAGTCTCTTTTGCAGCTACAAAATACTGAAAATTGCCAAAAGGTCTAGGGGATCTGGATAAGCCAGGAGCAGTGAAGTCAACAACAGGGGAGCACTTTAAATGTGTGTGTGTGTGTGTGTATATACATGCACACCTGTGTATAATGTGTCTATGTGACCTCTCCTCTGCCAGCCCCTCATGAATATTGAAACACAACCATTGGTGTTTAGCTGCATCCAGTAGCAGAGAGCAGGGCAGAACACAGTGAGGCATTGCTACCTGGCTTTCCAATGAGGCAGTCCCTTCCCGTAAAAGAGAGAGAGGAGCAAGGGAGAGAGAGGTAATTGTGTTGGGGGCACAGTGATGGAACCAATCCAATGCTTCTGTTGCTGCCCTTGCAGGGTGACAAATACCCTGCCACCTGATGACCTGATTTAGCAATAAAGAAGGAGTATACCGGTAAATATTGGCAATAAATTAATTATTGGTATATCCCTCCAGTAGACTCTTTTATAATATGCATATTTTGCAGGTTCTACATTAATAAAACCAGCTCTGGTACTGAATATGAACCAAGTGCAAAGGTATTGATCATATCCTCTGTTAATTGCAAACATTCAGTAATAGGAGGTAGCGAGCACCTCATTTTCAAGAAAGGAAAAAAGAAAAGAAAACCTCATTACTTCAAGTGGATTACCTCCTACCAAGCCCAAAAGATTACAAAAGATTGGTGGATTACAGCAAATAGGGGATTTGTGTTCTCGGTTAGGTCACTTCACTTCACCTAGAGAGAGAAAAACATCAACATATTTGAATGTATAAACTTCTCAGCTCCAACTACCTGCCTCATGTTACAAAGCAGAGTTTACTGACAGTGACTCCTACCCACTTCACTGCTGGACAACTCTTGTAAACTCCACTCTCTTTGGGGAAAGTTTGTTTGCACACCTGAAATAAACACCAGATTGTAGGATGGGAGGGGCAAAAGGGATCTGTGTTGTTTGCGTGGCCACTTACACTTGTAAAAAAAAGAGAGAGAGAGAGAGAGGAAGGCCAGTCACCAAAAAGAAGACACAGATCTGCATATGCTAATGCATTTGCACAGATGCAAATTTAGAAATGATGGATCTATCTCACCGTTGTGGGAGAACTATGACCTGCATGTTTTCTAACTCTGCCAGGCAGGTGCTATCCTCTGAGGAGCAGCTTCAGAGTCCCTGGTGCATTATGTAAGAAAGAGATCCCCATGAAGAAAGCCTCCTTTGCTCCTGTTGATATGGCACAGCCACGTGAAACAAACACTGGCAAGGAAGCCAGCCATTGTCATGGCGCAGAGGGTGTCCCCTGCAAACAGCAGCTTGCTCGGCTTAAAAAAACACCTTTTTCTGCCAATATCTTCCACCCACTCCTTGCCCACTTTTCCTTCAATTTTCTTTTATGCCCCCAGAGGAATGCAACTTTCCAAGAGTAGATGGGGAGGCCAGCTTTCAGCATGCAGTGCCTTTCGCCTGTTTCCTAACGTTTCCCCTTCAGCCTAGTCATTTTCAATAGTGCAGAGACTACAAGTTATTCTGCTTTTGCCCAGTTCCTCATTTACAACTTGAACATTAAAAGGCCCGTCTCATTCCCTTCTTTTTGCCCTCTATCATTTTCAGACTGACTAGGTCCGAGCCTGGCTAAATATCCGATTGCCCCCAGATGAACGAAGTACCTTCGTCCAGTAATCCTTGGAGCTATCCTATTCCCCACCCTCAGTCTGGTTTTTAAATTGCAGTGTTATATATTGAACCTTTGCCAGGATATTCTGTTTGCTGTCACCACTCTGCAAGCATGGCGGCTAAATGGCCTCATGGCAAAAAAAAAAAAAAAAAAGCTATTCTGAGAGTTTCTTAAACAAAGCCTTAATGATATATGGCTGCCAAAGTTAGCTATTTCACAGCTGTAACAGCACATTCTGGTCTGTGCGGCAGCCAAGCTGGCTTTGTTACTGTATCAAGTGAGGTGCGAGTGTTTGGAATGCTACAGCACATAAGCAAGGAGCCATCGTGGGTGGCAGCTGCCTTGAAAGGAGAGTTGGCCGGACTCGATAAGGTGTTTGCATGTGTTGGAGGGCACGACACCCGCAGAGGCCCTGCTAGACTGCGGAGCATTCTTCTCCCTCCCTAGCTTTCGCTCTCCAGCCTCCTAATGTGTAGACCAGGAAACAGCCACACCATCAAGATTCCCACCCCTAGATATACCTAATATATGGGGCTTGACAATTGGTCAATGTACATGGATTCTCTGTGCCCTTACATTTGTAAAAAGATGGATATTGATACATTGGAAGGACCAAAAATATGGCCTCTTTTGATCCATGAAGAAATGACATGAACGGATCGGTTTCAGACAGAGATTGTGTTTGGACAAATTTAATGATATTTGGAACATATTTACTGAAACTATAGTGACCCATGAAACAATATATATTTAAGGGAAACAGTAAGTTCGTTATACAGTTCTGTAATCTTAAATATATTTTATTGTCTTATAGTTATTGTTGTTTTCCTCTGCCTTTTAAAATGTTTTATGCATTCTTTTCCTTCAACTCATCATATTCTTAATAAATAAAAATAAATAAAGATTCCCACCCCTTTCCTCACAATTTCTCTCATATTATTTTCTCACAGATATTAAGGTTGCCAGGTTGCCCTGCTTTGCAAGTGTGTCACTTTACAGAGGACAATCCTCTCTCTAAAGGCCTGTCCAGTTCAAGTCTGCTTTAAGGAGAAACAGCTCTCAAATGCAAAAGAAAATGTGGGTCAGATCTATACCAAACACTGAAGGCACATTTAACACACATTTGAAGCACATTACTTCCTTCAAAAAATCCTGTTTTCCCCTCGCAGAACTTCAGTTTCCAGCAACCTAAATAAACCTACAGTTTATATGATATTTTTGGGGGGAGGGGGGAGTTGTGTTCTGTAAACGTGTATTGAATGTGCTTTAAATGTACAATGTTCGTTCTGCCCATACACACGTTTGCTTCTTCTTGCTTAACTTGTTAAACCAGTATAATGATGTTTGAAGGCATTTGAACATTAGCAAAGGAGCAACAGAGACTTCAGAGTCCAGATTCCATGTTGGGTTCCCCTCCCCTGCCCCAGCACCAATTCCTCTGTTGCCATTCAACTGTTCAAACCCACTTTAGAGTTGTGTGGTGAGATCATGAATCAGAATGTGTGGACTCCTGATGAAGGAGTCACATGGCCTCTTTCCAATGCACCCAGCCAAAGGAAACTCAAGCCACCCCCCCCCCCTCGGTGAACATCACACATCCCCTAAAAATGGTCATGTGAATAATCATGTGAAGGTTATTTCAGATATTCAAAGCAGCTCCATGCTCCACAGAGGGATAGAGTTGCTAAGTTGAAGTGACCCCATGATGACATCTGAGGTTTCCAGAATTGCTCTTTCAACTCAAGAAGCTGGTTCCTAATGCAATCTGGGAAGCTGGTGGGCTTTTGTTTGTTTGTTCCTACAACGCTTTTTCAGGAGGGCAGGGAGTGGAACACGTCAGGAATTTCCATAAGAATGCATGTCAGTATGCATCTCAAAGATATGTACCTCATGCATTTTTAGAAACATAAACACTGTAGAAGATGGTGACTGTAACTTGGGAGGCAATGCATTTTTTTAAAGAAACCCTCCCTTCTCTACATCAGGACTTATGGATGGAAAAGTGCCTTCAAATATTCATTTAGATATCCCTATATTTCCCTTCATCACATAGTCACAGGGCAGTGTACAGCAGATTAAAACACATCTGTGCATATTTCTAAAACCAATTAAAACATCAATACAAAATAAGCTCAGCGCAAATAGAACAACAACAAAAATAGCCTATGACAGCAGTACAATACAAACTGAGCTCCACAAATTTGACCTCTAGAAGCCTGATGGTAGGTCTTCGATTTCCTTTTAAAAGAGCTTAAGGCTGAGACATGACAAGATCTGAGTGTGGAGATTTTTGGACCAGCCACTGAGAAAGCCCATCTTCAAGTCCCCTCATTGCTGACCTCATCCCTGACAGGGACCACCAGGAGAAGCTCATTAGCTGATTCTAAAGACAAGACAGTTTGATGAGGGAAGAGGCATTCTCTCAGGTATTTGCAAAGTAAGGTAAAAGGTAAAGGACCCCTTGACGGTTAAGTCCAGTCAAAGTCTATTCACTGTTCGATTGCTTGATGTAGGTATTTTATAGGGGAAGAAGCGGAGAGGTGGCAGGAAAGTTGGTGTGGTGCGAAGACCATGTCAATCTTGCCATTCACTCCTCCCCTTTTACATCCTTTTAAGCAGCAGGGACAACTGACCAACTGACCCTGCTGTCTGCTCAGGGACGTCTTTAGCATATGCAGCGCCAGGGTGCAAAAACCCGCCCAGTACCCCCAATTTTTTGGGGGGGAGGCAGGTCAAGGTTTTTGAGCTTTTAAGGAGGGGAACAGCGAAAACCGCTAACATGAAAAAATAAAAAGCGACAGCGATAACTCCATCTTTGTGATCATGCGAAAATGAAAGATACCACTAGGGTATGGCGCCGGATACATTGATTCTGTAGCTCTTCGGCAAAAGAGAACGGAAATGACCCATCGACCGCAATCACCCAGGGGTCGTGGTTAAGAGCTTTGGCAGCTTCAGTGGCTGGCGCCCCCCAGAATTCGGCGCCCAGGTGGACCGCACCCCTTCCACCCCTGGGTAAAGACGGCCCTGTGTCTGTTACTGGTTGTCAGCCACATCTGTTTGGCCAATTGAGACAGGCCCAATAAATCCCATTATCCAACAACCTTTTAAAAAAACAATCTTTGTTTTAAAATGCATCACCTGCCTTTCTGCTCCAAGGCACCATAGAAAGTTGTTACTCACATTTGGTATCTGTTTCCACCTTTTGAGAGCAACTGATTTTTATATAAGATTGTCCCATGTTATGTGAACCTGACTCAGCAAATTTGTCAGGAGCCTAAGATGACTTTGCAAGTTACTGGGAAATATTAAAAGAAGGTACACAAGTGAGTTGAACTTCTGAGGAGGAAGAGAAGGAATGCATGCATTGCTCCCCCTGGGATAAAATGTAGAGTAATGAGCAAATTTCCTGCAGCTTGATACGTATAAGTTTTCTCAATGTATGGGGGAAACTTGCCTATATTCCAATCTATCCTGACTGGAATATTGATACATGTATGCTGATGATATCATGCATAATATCTGATTGTTGTTTGATTTTGGCTGCCTTGAACCAGATCTTGCGTCAACCTGTGTTCAACTACAGAAGTCAATTCCTCTAAAAAAAATGGGAGCATGTGGCGGATCATTGACAGGATCACACTGGATGTGTACATCTCATTTAAAGTGGCTGTAAAAACAAACAAAAACTCAATAATGAAGAAGGAGGCTTTGTTGTTGGTGATGCTACTGGGGGCTGCCTGGTTGCCATTGTTCCATGGCAGGGTCTTTTCAGTGATAGCTCTTCATTTGTGGAATGCTCTCCCTGGTGAAGTGCACAGCATTATTCACTTACAGGAGGTATTTGAAAATGTTCCTCTTTGCCCAGGAATTTGATGGTTGGGAAACACTTTTCCTGACAACCCTGATATCACTGTTTGAGAGAACGTTTTAACCATTTTAAAGAATGTTTAACTGTTATTTTAATTGTTCTTAGAATTCTTTTGAATAAAGTTTTTCTATTTTTGATGTGGGGTGTTAGGAAAGGGGTGGAACCTCTGGGGGAAGACACATTGTGATCCTTCTGGCATCGTTTGTCTGAGTCGATGGTCTCAAACCCTCTATGAAGAAGTGTGTATCTGAAGAAGTGTGCATACACATGAAAGCTTATACCCAAAACAAACTTAGTTGGTCTCTAAGGTGCTACAGGGCAATTTTTTAATTTATTTCGACTGCGTCAGACCAACACGGCTACCTACCTCAATCTAAAACCCTCTCTGAGTTAGGGACTTCCCTTGCACGCAATTTTAGGCTCCAGTGGATTGAGTGGACAAGACCAATAATGGATCCAATGGTCAAGAAGGCAGTCGCTACACATTTAGTACTGGGAAATGAGGGGCAGGTGAGGCTTGTCAACCTGGGTAGGTAGCCCATCAAAGAGAAGGAATGCTCTGACCCTAATTCTCTGCTGCCTTGTGGAATATCTTCAGGAGAAGAAAAGGCTAAGGAGTAATCTCTACACAAGTTCAGAGTAGAGTCCCTAAGACAGCTGGATGGCACCTTGTACACCTCCTTCTGGCAACTCCTGCAGCCAAGCTGGTGCCAAATGTATTGCTCTAGAATCATAGAATCATAGAATCATACAGTTGGAAGAGACCACAAGGGCCATCGAGTCCAACCCCCCGCCAAGCAGGAAACACCATCAGAGCACTCCTGACATATGGTTGTCAAGCCTCTGCTTAAAGACCTCCAAAGAAGGAGACTCCACCACACTCCTTGGCAGCAAATTCCACTGTTGAACAGCTTGCTCTGATTTCCTTTTGACCACATCGGCGAGGCCAAGAGGTCAGTATTGTTTTCTGGGCAGCCCATACACATTGCCCAGGCTTGTACCCCAGGAAATTCACTTCGGTGCCGCTAACACAGCAGCTTGACTTCACCCCCAGAGGTGCACTCCATTGTCTTTCGAGACAGACAGATGCCAATATGTGTTTGCTGCCTTGGGCTCCTTCTGGAGGAAGAGTGGGATATAAACTGAATAAATGGATAAGCCAAACTAATTTGCAGAGCACAAAGACTAGATGACTGTCTGTGTAAATGCAACCAGTCCATGAGTCCATTTCCAGGCTAACTTGGAAATTCAGAAGGCTGCTTATTGTAGCAGGTCCAGTATTCATTGGCAGCAAATACGCAGGTGAAAGCAGCAACTGAGCTGTGTTTTTAGGATCTTGGGCCTTGATGACCTGTTGGCGTACTTCCAAGGGCATTCCGCCCTTAAGCTGAAAGAACACCGAGACATGAAATGTTATTTTTGCCTGCTGCCATGCTTATAATTTATTATTATTATTATTATTTTGCAGAACATTCCACTCTGCTTTTTAGTAACAGAGCAATATATGATGCCTGCCACAGGGTCATTTTAAGTTCAGGCAAACCATGTTCTCCTTCCCACATGTTCGTGGGCCTGGGTGGTGTGACATGGTTCACAGGTTGCTGGCGAATCTGTTAATTAAATCAAGAATGCTGTATTAACTTACCGAAGAACTACACTTTCCAAAGTTCCCTGTGAAGAGGGAATGATTGTTAAACTGTAGCTCTGGCATCAATCCCTGCTTTAAATGTGCTTTAAAAGTATGGTGTGAATGTGGCCATATTCTAGTTGCAAACTAGAATGTGTCTGCTCCATAAACAGGTTGCCCAGAAGGGATGAAAGTTAACACCTGAGTTCAGATGAGACACACAGTGGTTTCCCACTTCTTCCCACAAAGCTCACATTGTCCACGCTCCCTGTGATTTCAATTGTTTGTACCAGTATTGCAGTGATTGCCAGATTACTATCTTTTGTACATACTGGATTGCTCGCTAAAGATCCGTTGATCTTTCTTTAATGCACAATAATGTCTGGAATGTGTAATGGCCCATTAACTTTGGAGGCTACTATCAGCCATGCCACACCTATCTCCCAGGGTGGATCCGAAACCAGACTTCTGGAGTGTGTGTGTGTGTGTGTGTGTGTGTGTTTGCGTGCGTGTGTGGCATCTAAATTGCGAAGTAGCTGCCAAGGAAGAAATAGGTTAAAGTAACATTTGCAGCTGGCTGGAAGGAGGGGCCTCAAGGGGCTCCCAGTGGATGAAGATTGCTTTCCAGAGGACTGCTGCTCCTCTACAGATCACTGCTGTTTATCTGGGCATCTATTTGCTCCATGCTCAGTGTGTATACCTGTAAATAATAAGCCTCCTCTCTGATACAAAACGAAACTAAACCCTGTTGTGTGTGATCCTTTAACTTTGCATTGTTCCAGGATGTGTGGAGCATGAGTTCGAGCCCAGCTCAGTTGGTAGAGCACAAGGACTCTTAATCTCAGGGATGTGTGTTCGAGCCCCGTGTTGGTCAAAAGATTTCTGCATTGCAGGGGGTTGGACTAGATGGCCTTTGTGGTCCCTTCCAACTTTACAGCTCTATTATTCTTATGCTCCTTTTGTGTTGTATCTTTTATATGATAAACCAGAGGGCCTCTCGGCCTACTCTGGCAAAAGCCTGAGACTTTTGCCTCTTCCTCTTCTTGAAATCTTTCAGTTCCTGCTGACCGTTTAAAGAATTCTGCCACTGAGAACCTAAATGCTTCAGTTCTTCCCCCCCCCCTCCACCCTCACAATCCCTTTTCCTTTTGTGTTGTGTCTTTTAGATGGTAAGCCGAAGGTTGGGACATTACTGACATTTGTAAGCTGCTTTGGGAGCCATTCCCTGCCCCCCCCCGAAGTGTGGGATGAGAATGCTTTACACAAATAGATAAATAACTATCACCAGAGCATAACGGGGTAGACCTTGGGTTTAGAACTGCTAGCCTATTACATACAGGAATGCAGGAAAAGGTATTCTCTTGTTTCAGGGAGGGTCACTATGGCAAGCAAAGCTGAAATGGGGGGGTGTTATTTCACTATCAGCAAAAAGCATCTTGATTTCTTTCATCCTTCCCCCCCCAGCAGTGATTATCCATTCCCCTCTTGTGAAAAACACTTAAGAAAGCAGTTAAGGATGAAGAGCTCTGAGGAACATATTTCATTAAGATAAACATAAGCAAGATCACAGGAGGCTTAATGTAAAATGAAATAGGAAAAAAAGCATTTGCTGTAAACGCTGGCTTTTTCCAAGTGCATGGGTGGTCCACACTCATTAAGTTGTTTAAAACAAGCTCTTCAAATTAATAGGGAGTTTTGTTCCTTGTGCGATAAATCAGTCTCCACATTCTATATTTTAATGGGACTCTAGAAAAGTTGTGCTATTATCTCCCACAAAAGGCTGCAGGTTTTATGCTAAGCCCTGGAGTGTTTAGTTTTTTTTTTAATCACTTATAAGATTCCAAAACATCATATTATTTTCAGGCAAAAGAAGAACTGAAGTGAAATCTTGCGTTCACTACTGTACTCTCTAGTCTTGGCATTCTGTTGCATGCTTTGTACATGAAGAATCAAAGCGGTGTTTTGTGTGAAGTTTGCTATTAAGAAACACACTGTTTGGGAAAGCTGGAACACTGGAAGATAGGAATTCTGAATGGCAGAAAATGGAGCAGTCCCAGCAATACTGACCTACGCCAGTGAAATATTTTTATTTACTTATTCATCACATACCTATTCCTTATATCTCAGCTTTCCTCCAAGGAGCTCAGAGTAGTGAACATGGTTCTCCTTCTTGTCATTTCATCCCCCCCACCACCTTTTGTGATAGATTTGCCTGAGAGACTACCACGTAGATGAGCAACCAGTGCAATTGCTTTAAAGGATGGTGTCTCTAATCAACCCCTTTGTTTGTTAGGTCTTCATTGCAATGTTGGTCTGACAAAGGGATCAGGAACAGGAGATTTCTTCACGGCAGTCATCTCTCAACCTGTATCACTCTTTAGCATCAGTCAGGAAATCCAGCTTAATTAGATTGTTATTATTGGATGGTTCAAACACAGTTGCTTCCTGAACCACTCCTGTGTGCTGCATAAGAACTAAAAATAATTTACTCTATTGATTTCATCCTCCCTCCACTCCACTATTGCCTCTTTGCTGTGCTGATCATTCACATCATTCTGAAATGCTTTTTTAAAAAATTATTTTTTTGCCACGGGTTCCATGTAGACCCCCCTAGTTCTCAAATTGCTCTTGGTTTTCAAAGAATGGCTTCCCAGCAAAGAGATTTAAAGCTTATGCTCCCATTGTGGATGTACTCATAACACCCATGGGGCCTCAAGCAGAACATTTCAAATCCCTACTTGAGCTCTCAAGCCTCAAACCAGGAATCCATGGATTTGGAGACTGTTAGAGGAATAACTGGGGATCACAGGTAGGGAGAATGCTCTATTGCAGATATCAGTATGATGTAGCATGAAGCAATTGGATGCATAAAAACTGACTCCTTTTGGAATAAAAAATGTCCAGACCCATAAATATGATTTAATGGTTTACTAACCAGAACCTCTTCAAAACAGGTACAAAAACAATACATCCAAATAATTTCACAAAGAAAATCCTTATCCAAGCATAGGTTCCTCTTAAATATATAACATAATTATGATCAGAGCAAAAATCAAAGCTCTGTCTCTCTCCATAGTCTGCATCCAGCCTAAGACTATTAAGCTCCTGGAGAGGCTTCATTATCACACCCTTCTCTCACTGTGCCTGGGAACAAAAGGCCAAGAGGCAACTCCTTTTCAAAATGGAGATTTGCCATTGAAATACCTTAATCACATGATCTAAGGTTAAACACTTGTGTGAAAGGTAACAGAGAACATCAGCCGTTGATTCAACCCAGCTAGAAGCTCAGAGAACTCTCTTCTAGTTTAGTATACTCCAATGGAATTTTCCAATGTTAAGCCCTTCAGAAATATACATCCAAGCATTCTCCATTTCTGTGTACAATTAAACAATTATACTAAACATGCTCTCACAATCAGTTGTTGCTTGGGGCAACTGGTTGGCCACTGTGAGACTAGGATGCTGGATTTGATGAGCCCTTTAGCCTAATTCAGCAGGCTCATCTTATGTTCTTATGTAACAGCTATCCCATGCATGAAAGCCAACACTGGATCTCCTTTTTGGAGAAAGAAAAACTGTCAACTCATTGGGTTTTATGTGCATAAGCACATAAACGTATGTCATAGTCATGCCAGGGTACCCACTGTGTTCCGGGAATATGCATTCACATTCCATGTCTGTGCCACTATGGTTTTTTCTCATACCCAACATTTTTGGATGTGGCCTCTGTAAGTAACAAGCTGTGAATGCTATTGCAAAGGTTTCTGATAGAGTTCTCAGTATTTTGCCACTGCAGCCTATCTGAATTTTGCGAAACCTACTGGAAATCCCCTTTGTTTTTTAACAGTACTGGGTGCAGTAATGGAAAAACCTTTTCTTCTTCCAGAAACCAATTATCCTGTTTAATATTTAGCTAGAGTCCCGTGGTAGACCAGCCATTCCTGAACTGTCATTTCAGTGCAAGTTACTAAAACTACCGTTAATGTTACACTCGCAAGGCATTCCAAAGTTGCTATAATTTTTCTGGCAGCCAGTGCACAGTCCCTGTGCCACCCTTTATAAAAACTAAAATCACAAAAGCCATTCAGCCAGGTGACCTTCAGCTAGTCACCCTCTCTTAGCTAAACCTACCACACAGGGTTGCTGTGAGAATAAAAAGGGCTCGCCACCTTTCCTAGAGGGGAAGGAGAGGGTGTAAATATAAGAAAAAGTGCCAGTTACAATGGAGGGGTGGATGTGGCAGGCGAAGGATCAACTGGAAAAGCAATGAGCTTGCTGCAGTCTATAGGCTCCCTACTGAGAATCAGGTCCACACCAGGGCCTCGCCTTCATTTCCTTGCCTGGCAAGTTCTGTGGCCGCTATTGTTTCCATAAAAGTCATGGGATAAAACAGATAATTGAAGGCTGAAAAAAAAGCACCCGTGCTTTGCATCCCATTCACCTGCTCTTCCTGCTTCAGGAAGGATGTGGGACCATCCTGAACGGAAGAACATCAGTTCTGTTTCTTCCCTATTCCGAAAGGGAAAATCAGCTGCTACATGAAACGCCAAAGTATGCCGGGGAATACTAATGGAGCTCTGTTTTGCTTTCCTCCTTAAAAGTCAGCAGCAGCTGCTTCATGTCCCAGGGCACAAGATAAGCAATGTGACATTTGTGGCTGTTCACATGCATTGATTTGTTTTAGCTTATTGTGTTCTCGGTGGGATTTCTTAGTGCTCAGTGACTGGAATGAAGCCCAAGGAATATTAGAATGATGAAATTGCTAGAAGGGGGATTGGGTGGAGGGTGGTGGAGGAGGAGGAGAGTGGACATCAAGTAAACAGATCGCGAGCTCATACTTCTCCTCTAAAGTGGCTTTTGCTGACAAGAGAATTAGAGCAAGATGACTTTGGCAGGCTGCATGTTGTGTTAGCTGCACAAACTTTTGCTTTCCTCTGATATAGCCTCTTCATAGTTGGGTGGGATACTCTTTCCACATTTCATGGACAGATTGATTCATACTTTGGTGAGCAGATGGCTTCTTTTTTGCCGTTACGCACCAGTATTCCCCCCCCTCTTTTTCTTTTTGGTAGTCATAGTATACACATTAATGATTTATTTTCTGTTTTTGCCAGGTGTTCGTAATTGTTTGCGTTTTCTCTTCAGTTGGACTTTTCCCCTTGGCTCAGCTCTCGTATTCAGTATTTGGAATGGGAACTTTCCCTGCTCTCTTTTTTTTATTACAAACAAAACATACAGCTATTTACATAAGTTCACTTCAGTGAGTGTGCCCACTTTAGTTAAATAAGTGTGGAGCAACCCTCTGTAAGGTGTAGCACACCTTGAAAGGCAATCCAAAGAGATGACAGTGTCAGAATTGGAGATAAGGTAAAGGTAAAGGGCTCCCTGACCATTAGGTCCAGTCGTGGCCGACTCTGGGGTTGCAGCGCTCATCTCGCTTTATTGGTCAAGGGAGCCAGTGTACAGCTTCTGGGTTATGTGGCCAGCATGACTAAGCCGCTTCTGACAAACCAGAGCAGTTCACGGAAATGTTGTTTACCTCCCCGCCGCAGCGGTACCTATTTGTCTACTTGCACTCTTGAGTAGTTGACTGGGCCTGTTTGGAGGTTTTGCCTCCCTCGTGGCAAAAAGCCACAACTTTTGGTGGATAAGGTATTGGGTGCAATCCTTTAGTCTTAATAACGGGTTGGGGTGAAGTGGTGCATCATCCCTACCACAGGCAAGTGTGACCTTAGGGTGCCCAGTTAAAGGTAAACATAAAGGGACCCCTGACCATTAGGTCCAGTCGTGACCGACTCTGGGGTTGTGGCGTTCATCTTGCTTTATTGGCCGAGGGAGCCAGCATACAGCTTCCGGGTCATGTGGCCAGCATGACTAAGCCGCTTCTGGCAAACCAGAGCAGCGCATGGAAACGCCGTTTACCTTCCCGCCGGAGCGGTACCTATTTATCTACTTGCACTTTGACGTGCTTTCGAACTGCTAGGTTGGCAGAAGCAGGGACCGAGCAACGGGAGCTCACCCCATCACAGGGATTCGAACTGCTGACCTTCTTATCGGCAAGCCCTAGGCTCTGTGGTTTAACCCACAGCGGAGTCTAAATGGAGGTCTCTGTCTAGAAGTCAAGCTTGGGGTAGGTGGGCCGTAGAGCTTCCAGCGGTCGCCTGGGGGGCGGGGAAACCTCAGTAGACTTGTGTCTTGAGGAGTCCCCAGATCTCAGGCATGCCCCTGCTTAAGCTTCAGCCATCCATTCGGAGGCTGAAAATAGATATACACCCAATGCCTGAGTCAAAGCACACCTACATATGTAATCAATGAAAGTGTTAGCCAATTTAAAATCCTAGAATGTTGTCTTGTCCAGTATGTTTACATCTCCTATTGCCTTTGGCCTTCACCCACTGGGATGGGGTGGTGTTGGTGCTGTGAGTTGGTCCACAATGCAGCCTTCCATGCAGATTGAGATGGGAAGCTGCTGTGGCAGAAGTCTGTTTCGGTAGTCGGCAAGTGGTGGGTCATATATTTGAATGCGTCCTTAAAAATTACCCGCAGACAGGAAATCAGCACAATGGGCTGAACTAGGATCTTTTATCCCTGGCAATGAGCTATATATGTGATCCAGCACCTGCAGTGGTACAATTCCTCCTACCACCTCAGAAGCGCACACCCTTATTCCGCTGCGTGTTATAGACCAGGCCTGAATTGGAGACTTCTATGTATTTCCAGTGGCTTTTGCTGCTAATTCCGCTCAGCGCTGCTGAAAAGCCCAGACAAAAATTGCTTGGCAGCAGGGCGCAAGGCCATCCGTGCACTCAAAGGAACAGACTCAGCAGATATCACTCATAAAACCGCCCCCATAACAGTTGGGAACCAGTTGGAGAGGTTTCAGCGTGAATATCAATGAGCAGGGAGGGCTCCACCAGGATGGGATCGTCTGGCATATTTTGTTTTGCTTTGAGTTCTTTCCAGACATATTTCAGTTTACATAAATATTTGAAGGTCGGATCAGACAGGATTTGCAGCACAATAGTATTTGGAATGCCTTAGCAAAAACTTTGATAAGGTCTCTTTTAGGTTCCAGGAAAGGGGCGGCAGAGAGAAGGGAGAGTCTTTTCAACAGTCAGGTTTTATACACAAAGCCTACAGCTTTCTGGACTGACTTGCTTGCAGATTATTATTGTTTTTACTCCAAATAAATATGTTTAAAGTCTCCCCTCTCTCTTTTTGCATGTTGGTTAGAAAGTGAGCTGTATTTTTCAAGACAACTTCCAAGCTTCTTTACATACAGGCAGATATTTACAGAGTTAAACAACCTACATGCAGCGTCACTTTAATAAGCTGCCTTGTCATGACTCCCTTCCTGGAATCTAAATTAGATCAGGATTTAGGGTGTGAAGTTGCCTTTTGGCTCCTGTGAACTTTTTTTTTTTTTTTGTCACCGTCCCCGCAACATGTTTAGAGAAATGAAAGGAGGACTTCACCCTTTTGAGTTAAGCAATCTGCTTCTCACAAAAGGAAAATACTGCAACTCTCCCCAATTAGTGCCTCATGAAAAGCTGTGTGGCAGGAGTCACACACACACTTCTTTAAACACTATTTCAGTGGGAAAAGTTTGTTTTTGAGGTTGCAGTCAATATACAGGACTCCCCTGAGTGAGTGCCTGAGGGCCCTGCTCTTGCCACTTACCATCTGGCCTGGGGCGGGGCCTGAAGCCTCATAAGGACTGCGTGGTGCTTGCTGCCTGCTGCCCAGGAGGACTCCCCTGAGTGAGTGCTTGAGGGCCCTGCTCTTGCCACTTACCATCTGGCCTGGGGCGGGGCCTGAAGCCTCATAAGGACTGCTTGCTGCTTGCTGCCTGCTGCCCAGGAGGACTCCCCTGAGTGAGTGCTTGAGGGCCCTGCTCTTGCCACTTACCATCTGGCCTGGGGCGGGGCCTGAAGCCTCACAAGGACTGCTTGCTGCTTGCTGCCTGCTGCCCAGGAGGACTCCCCTGAGTGCCTGAGGGTCCTGCTCCTTCCTGCCACTTACCACCTGGCCCAGGGCGGGGCCTGACAGGCCTCACTAGGACAGTTGTTGTTACTGCCGGAGGCGCAAAGTGTTTTTAAAATGTTTTTAAAAAAATTTTTACATGTGGGGGGTGGGGGTGGGATGGATGTTTGGTTGGGTTTGGGGATTATTATTTTTTAATTATTTTTTGATGTTTTGTAATTTTTACATTTTTTGTTTGTATTGTTTTATTGGTTTTGTTTGTTTAAGGTGTTATTTTGTTCTTAGGGGGAGGGTTCAGGGCTGCCGGGGAGTGGGCCCCAGCCCACAAAATGGCTGGGGCATGTTCCACAGGGGGGGATGCACTGGGACAACCGATCTCAGTGATCACGGGTAGGAGGAGGAGTTACGCTAAGACCAGACCATGTCATTACAGAGGAGGCAGGTTTAGTCGTTGTCTGAGGACTATCCCTGCCTCCGGGTCTGGTCCTGACCGGATGGATACTAGAATCAGCAAGGGATACCCACATGACCTGAAGGTGCTGCTGTGCAATGCCAGGTCAATGATTCATAAGACCACTGCCATCCATGACTTGATCATGGATGGAGGACTTGACCTGGCATGTGTAACAGAAACTTGGTTGGATGAAGCAGATGGGCCTGTCCTTGCCGCTGCTTGTCCACCAGGTTTCTCTTACGCACAGCAACCCAGGTCATGTGGGCGGGGAGGGGGGGTTGCAGTGATTTTTAGGAAGTCATTAGTTTGCACCAGGCGTCCTATTGGGAAGACCCAGTTTTCCGAGTGCATGTTCTGGAAGTTGGGCAATAGGGGCAGTACAGGATTCCTTTTGGTGTACCGACCTCCCCGCTGCACCAAGGATTCCCTGCCCGAGCTGCTTCAGGTCGTGGCGGATGTTCTCCTGGAGACACCTAGCTTGGTCGTCCTAGGGGATTTTAACATCCATGCCGACACGACCTTACAAGGGGCTGCTCGGGACTTCGTGGAAAGCATGGCCTCCATGGGGCTGTCCCTGAATAAGTCTGGCCCAACCCATAGTCGCGGACATGCCTTGGACCTGGTGTTTACCTCTATGGATGTTGGTGATCTGACACTAAGTAAAAGCGAAACGAAAGAAGTGCCATGGTCAGATCACTTCCTGGTGCAACTGGACTTCTCTGCGACCCATCCCCTCTGCAGGGAGGTGGGATCAATTCGGATGGTCCGCCCCCGCCACTTAATGGATCCAAATGGTTTCCAGAGAGTGGTAGGGGATGCTTTATCCCATGTTGCTGGCCTTTCAGCCGATTCCCTGGTGGCCCGCTGGAATGTGGAGTTAACCAGGGCTATTGACTGTTTGGCTCCGAAGCGCCCTCTCCGATTGCATGGAGCCCGGACAGCCCCGTGGTTTTCCACGGATCTGAGGGCAATGAAACAATCGTTGAGACGGCTAGAGCGCCGGTGGCGGATAACTCATTCCGAATCTGACCGGACACAGGTTAGAGTTCAACGTCGAGCCTACCAAGTGGCGATAGCGACGGCGAAGAAGAATTTCTTCACCGCCTCTATTGCATCTGCAGAAAACAGCAGCAGGAGACTTTTTCAGGTGGTTCACAATTTAGTGGAACCACCTGCAACATCGGGGCCCAGTACGGGCCACATGTTCTCCTGCAATGATTTTGCAAAGTTTTTTGCAGATAAAATCGCTCAGATTCGGGAAGAAGTAGACTCCACCGTGGGAGCAGGGCCGGGGCGGGAGAGTGCTAGAGTTCTGTCTAGTCAAGTTGAGTGGGATCAATTCCAATCTGTTACCTCCGAGGATGTGGACAGGCTGCTTGGACGAGTGAAGCCAACCACCTGTCTCCTGGATCCTTGCCCATCCTGGCTTATAAAAGCTAGCCGGGAAGGACTGGGCGATGGGCTTCATGGGGTGGTGAATGCTTCCCTCCGTGAGGGAGCCTTCCCAGACCCGCTGAAAGAGGCGGTTATTAAACCGCTTCTTAAAAAACCATCTTTAGATGCGGCCACGATGGCCAACTATCGCCCAGTTTCAAATCTTCCATTCTTGGGCAAGGTGATTGAGCGAGCGGTGGCCGAACAACTCCAGGCACGCCTGGAAGAAGCGGACCATTTGGATCCCTTCCAGTCGGGATTCAGGCCTCATCATGGGACTGAAACTGCCTTGGTCGCACTGGTTGATGATCTTCGGCGGGCTAGGGACAAAGGTGAGAGCTGTTTCCTAGTTCTGCTGGATCTCTCAGCGGCGTTTGATACCATCGACCATAACATCCTTCTGGACCGTCTTGAGGGGCTGGGAGCTAGGGGCACTGTCATACAGTGGTTCCGCTCCTTCCTCCTGGGCCGTGTTCAGAAAGTGGTGGTGGGGGATGAGTGTTCAGACCCCTGGGCTCTCACTTGTGGGGTGCCTCAGGGTTCTGTCCTCTCCCCCATGCTTTTCAACATTTACATGCAGCCGCTGGGAGAGATCATCAGGAGGTTTGGGCTGGGTGTTCATCAATATGCGGATGATACCCAGCTCTACCTCTCCTTTAAATCAGAACCAGTGAAGGCGGTGGAGGTCCTGTGTGAGTGTCTGGAGGCGGTTGGAGGATGGATGGCGGCTAACAGATTGAGGTTGAATCCTGACAAGACAGAAGTGCTGTTTTTGGGGGACAGGGGGCGGGCAGGTGTGGAGAATTCCCTGGTCCTGAATGGGGTAACTGTGCCCCTGAAGGACCAGGTGCGCAGCCTGGGAGTCATTTTGGACTCACAGCTGTCCATGGAGGCACAGATCAAATCTGTGTCCAGGGCAGCTGTTTACCAGCTCCATCTGGTACGTAGGCTGAGACCCTATCTGCCTGTGGACTGTCTTGCCAGAGTGGTGCATGCTCTGGTTATCTCCCGCTTGGACTACTGCAATGCACTCTACGTGGGGCTACCTTTGAAGGTGACTCGGAAACTACAACTAATCCAGAATGCGGCAGCTAGACTGGTGACTGGGAGCGGCCGCCGAGACCATATAACACCGGTCTTGAAAGACCTACATTGGCTCCCAGTACGTTTCCGAGCACAATTCAAAGTGTTGGTGCTGACCTTTAAAGCCCTAAACGGCCTCGGTCCAGTATACCTGAAGGAGCGTCTCCACCCCCATCATTCTGCCCGGACGCTGAGGTCTAGCGCCGAGGGCCTTCTGGCGGTTCCCTCACTGCGAGAAGTAAAGCTACAGGGAACCAGGCAGAGGGCCTTCTCGGTAGTGGCGCCCGCCCTGTGGAACGCCCTTCCAGCAGATGTCAAAGCGATTAACAACTACCTGACATTCAGAAGACATCTTAAGGCAGCCCTGTTCAGGGAAGTTTTTAACGTGTGATATTTTATTGTATTTTTGCTTTTTATGGAAGCCGCCCAGAGTGGCTGGGGAGGCCCAGCCAGATGGGCGGGGTATAAATAATAAATTATTATTATTATTATTATTATTATTATTATACAGAAAGCACAAAAACACACAACATTTGAGAGATGAGGAGTACAAAGGGTCATACTCTTTGACTGTGCAGCAGCAATGAATTCTCAATAAAGGAGTAGCATTCTTTCCCATTTCCTCTGTCTGCCACGCCGTTTTTCTGTATGGAAGGAGGGGTTTGGGGGAAAGCATTCAACAATGGGCTCATCCATACTTACCTTTCTCCCACCATTCCCCCCTGAGGAAATCCGATCTTTACTGCTGAATCAGAGCAAACATCCATTGGGTTTTCCATGGATTGACGTTTGCTCCAATTTATCGCTAAAGAGCAGCTTTCCCCAGATAAAGCCATGTGGGCTTGTGCCAATAAACTGCAGGACAAGTAGAAAACAGCTTTCTAGGCATGAGACAAGCACAAGTCTAGTCTTGATGAGCAACAAACTCATTGTGGTATATTTCCACTGATTAAGCTTTTGTGGAAGAACTATACTAGGTATTCCGTTTATGGTGGCATTTTCTTATATCTTACATTCTGCATTCCATTCAAATAGGTGGAACTGTGATCAAGGTTAACAGAGTTTTGAAAAATTGAGCAAGAGGCTACAAGTGGATCTACAGCCACCATCTTTGAGAAATTCATTTTTGTGCTGACGAAATATGAAATGGGATGCAATCTAGGAGACTTGAGGTGGCTGGAGAAATTATTATAATTCCACCTGCTTCTTATATAAGGTGGTCTGTAACAATGAGATACCTGATTTATAATCACCTTTGATTCAAATTTTAAGAAAACAAACAACGCCCACCTTGGTATGTTCAGAGTTCCATGTATGTGTGTTAACAGGAAAAATTCAACCCTCCCAAATATTTCTCCTGGAAGGGACAGCTATCCTTTCACACTGATGCACTGTTGTTCTTTGGTGGATTTGTCACAAAGCCTCCTGTTATCACCTTTTAACTTTATAGTCTATGAAATTTCAATTTTCCTCTCTTCCAGTTTGCAGAATTGTTTTCATAATGAAGTTTTAATGAAGGTAAGGGAGCAAAATTGCCAGTGTTTTGTGTGTCTGTGTGTGTGGGGGGGGGGGTTGTTCCTTTTGGCTAGGGTACTTTTTCTTTTAAATTAAGTATATCTCTTGATTAGGGTGTGTGCCTTGCAGCAAACTGGGGTAAGTGAAATGTTAACGTTGGCTGCTAAGTGAAGCAGGAAAGGGCTTTCCAGGGAGATTTATTGTTTACATTCAATGAAAGGAAAAGTCTAACTTGAAATGCTCAGATTTAATCTCGGTGCTGATTAAAATGGGGCTATTGTATTGTGCCAGGGTTGTTTGGAAAGGTGAACTGAGGCTTTCATGTAGCTGCAGTAAATTGACATGTCCCTGAGGTTTGCATGCGATCAGACCAGACAGACATGCTTAGCAGTTTGCAGTGAGGGTTCTGCCCCGCTGATAGCACAATAAGCACTTCTTATTCTTCTGTTTGATCTTTACCTGCTTGTATAAACATCTCTGGAACCTGCTTTTGTATGCCAGCTATTTCCTTTCTTCTTCTTCTTTGGCGCTCACTCGCCGCCGAGTAAGACTGTCTTCCTTGAACATGGTCTTAACAGTGAGTCCGTATGGGCTGTTTGCAAAAGACACTCACTCCTGCATTATGGCTTCATTCATTGCATTTCCACACTGCCCAGTAACTAAAGTTCTCTGGGTGGGTTACAATAACAAATATTTAAACTGTAATAATAATAATAATAATAATAATAATAATAATAATAATAATACATGCATATGAATTTGAAAACAGTAAATGCACAGTATAAAACCAGGATAAAGCCTTCAATAGGGGAAATAGCAATGCAAAATACTTTTCTAAAAGTCCCGGGAGAATCAAAGGGTCATCAGATGGCACTGAAAAGACAATTTGGGTATCAGGTGAGCACAGAGGAAGAGAAAGCTGATATTAATATCCAACAAAGTATCCTGGGCCTGGGCCACACCTCCTCCCTTACATGGACCCCCAGGTCATATTCTCAAGCCTCCCTCTGGAATATTATTCCCCCTGGAATAATATGATTGCAGTTAGAAATCTTTTGGCCAATTAGCAATCTTTTAGACATGTTTTGGGACTAATGGTCCTGGCTCGTTCTCAAAGTCAGCCTAAGCTGACAAGATGCTGCATTTACCTACCTATCTATCTATGACCATTTTTGCGCCACCCTTCCACCAAGGAGTTTAAGGTGGTTTAGACAGAATTGTAGAGTTGGTACCCCAAGAGTCATCTAGTCTCACCCCTGCAATGCAGGAATCTCAACTAAGGCATCCATGACAGGAGGCCATCCAACTTCTGCTTAAAACCTCCAGCGAAGGAGAGTCCACAACCTCCCATTCCACAGTGAAACTGCTCTTACTGCCAGAAAGTTCTCCCTGATGTTTATTCGGAATCTCCTCTCTCTCTCTTCCCCTCCCCACAACAACCCTGTGAGATGAGTTAGGCTGTGTCCTCTCCTGGCAAGGCAGGCTGGTGGTTGCAGTACCATGGATAGCTCCAACTTGCTGAGTCCATTTGAGCCTCTCCCATCTACCTCTTCTAGGCTCCACCCAGCTATGGAGAGCTGAAGACAGGTGCTTCTCCTATATTCCCTGGTCTTCCACCTAGCAGACTCTCTGCATTGCTGCACTATTGGAGGCTCTAAGTTCCCCAGGTCCAATAGAAGGCACCTATGTAAGTCCTGGTTCTGGCTCTGCAGGGTTTTAGTGTTATGGATGGTAGACCAGTGGTTGCCTGTCTTCCAGCCTCAGCTTCAGTGGTCTGGAACTGGGTCTGGCTATTCAGCCAGTAGCACTGCAGCCTTCATTATGGTGTCATGGTCCCTGCTGGAATCCAGGGTCATGGCAGGCTAAGAGATGCTTACAAGCACTAGGTCATCCAACAAGCTTCATGGGGGATTAGAACCATGGTCTCCCCTGTGCTGCTCCAACACTCTGATCACTTCAACGCAGAGGTGGTGCCAGCCTGCATGCTATTATGTTATGTTAATGACAGTGGCCCTACCCCAAAGTATGCACACCACTGTCTTTCAGAGGCGGGTTTAGGGCAGCGCAACTGGTTCCACCGCATTGGACACCAAGCCTAGGGGATGCCACAGGGAGTCACAACGTAGTGAATTGAGCAGAACGGAAGATGAGAGGCAAGTGGCAGTACCAGGGTGGTGTCACACTGCAGTGGCACTGGGTCTCACACTGCAGGGGGCACCACAACAATGCTGTAGAACAGAGCACGAGGTGGGGGCACCAAACTTTAGCATCGCACAGGGTTCCACTGAAAATTGAAACAGTTTGCCACTGTTGGCAAATTTTGGCCTTGCACAGGCATTGCCGAAATTTAACATAGAGGCCCATGCTGTCATTAACATAGAGGCACTGGCCAGTGCACATAGGCTGATCAGGATGGTGATGGGAGGTAGATTGTGCAGAGCCAGAATGTTGTCCAATTTGCCCACCCATCCCTAAACCTGGAGCAGGGTCTATTTTCTTCCCTGTTCTGAGATCAAATGTAGGCACCGCTTTTAATGCCACCTGTGTATCAGACAGCAGAAAGTTGACCCTCCCCACTGTGGTTGTTTCCTCCAATCAGTGCATTAGACCTGGCTGCTGTAGAACAAGAAGTTGTGAAATCCTAATGGTTTACCTTGGCAAGTGCATCTAAATTTGATTCCTGCTTCTTAGGGGAAATGACAATAGTTGCTTCTACTTGGTAGATGAGCTTGCCACACCTGCTTACCTGGAGGTTTCCCAGATTGCAAGCTTGTGTGTCTTTGGCAAGCATTCTGAGAGCTATCTGTTTGCTAGTTAGGGCTAAGTGGTTTTAATGGGACGTTCCCTATTTTAAAATCGCTAACTGCTTCAATATGGTTGCAAGGTGTTCAGAAAAAAAAAGTCTCAAAGTGATTTGCAAAAACCATTCCAAACACTTTTGGAAGTGTTCTGATAATTATCTGTTTGGGCATGAACTATAAATCCAAGTCAATGAATGAAGAAATTGATAAATAAAATGTTGTTATTACTTATTAACTACTGCTGTGGTATTCAATTAGCATTTCTATAAACAGTCCAAAATGATTGTGTGTCCCTCAGAAGTATGGTCATACATTTTACCAGATTCATGAAATCATCTGAACTTTAATTGTATATAGAGTTGTTCCAATCCCCTACTGGCATTAACTTCTGTAACTTCAGAACAGTTGTTGGCATCTATGGAAGTAGAAAACAAAACCCTAATCTATGAGTGCAACCATGTCTTCCTTTTCCCTTGATGGTATCTGGTCAACGTACATGAGCAATTTATTACCCTAACCAATTAGGGGGGGAAATGCCATCAATGATATTGCTTTTCCCATGGTTCTTTAATTGTGTCTGTGGGCATTTAGAATGAAAAAGAACTGAAATCTTCTTAGTCACCTAGCAACGTCACTTCATAACTTTCATATAATTAGGCAGCTGGGTTGACCTTTACCAAGAAAAATTCTTACTAGAACATTAACTGGCAAACTCCAAGGTTTTAAACAAGCAGATGCTGGAGGGTTTATTATAAGGCACTTAAAGAAAAAAAATATTTTTTTGCAGATAAAACAAAAAATCAAAAACAAAAGAGGGTAACATCCCCTCTACAACAGCAGCATTAAACCATACAGGAATCATTTTACAATGTTCCTGGTGTGTGCTGTTTCAGTGACAATGAGAATTCTACAAAAGCACACTTTAGAAAAAAGGGCCAAAAGGTAAACCTTTCAACCTTTACCTGGGAGAAGGAAATGTATGACATTGTTTGGCAGAACAATTTGCAGTTTTCCTGCAGGCCTGTAGCTAAGGGGATGCTCACCCCCCCCCCATACACACTTCAACACCTGTTCCTTATATAAAATAAAATGTAGTTCGATTTTTCTGCTTTAGTTTTGCTTTGGTTTTTAATTTTTTCCCCTCAAATGAGTGGGACATTTTTGCATCTGAGTTGTTAGCCCTACTCAAATCTCCATATTGTTGGGTATGAACATGCAGAGAGCAGACAGCAATTACACCTGATTGGAAGGTCAGAATATAGTGGACATGCATTTTCCCAGTCAGTTCCTGATTCTGGTGTCAGAATATGTAACCAGTTCTGTTTCAGTTACATTGACTCCCTGCTTGTTTCCGGGCCCAATTTAAAATGCTGGTGTTTTGTTTTGTGTTAACCTTAAAGCCCAAACCAAGCTTTGTGAAGGACTGCCTGCCCAAGTATTAACATCATAATTCAAACAGATGATCTGTGTGCTTGCTCATTCAGCTTCATTAATGACAAACCCCAAATTCCAGGATTCATAGTTAATGAAGCTCGTTCATTCTGCTATCCTGGCCTCCCTTCTTACAGGTATTCATCTAGGCCACTGTAACATATGTGTATCCTTGAATCCAGTGTTTTTTTCTGGGGTGTACGCAGGGGTACACATACGTTTTGTGAATCTTTGTACTTGTAAACGTTTTGTGAATCTTTGTACTTGTCCATTTACTGTATTTATTTTTCCCATTTTGAACTATAAAATGGTTATTTTCTTGAGTCAAAATGAGAGTACCCCTAAACATTTTCTTTTAGAAAAAAACACTGCTTGAATCTATTTCATCCCCAGTTCCCCACTTGCAAATTTCACTCTATTGATCATGGCTGCAATGTTTTAATCTTCTGAGAGTTGTTTTATTTGCTGCTTTGTAATTTACCTTATTATAATACTGTTTTGTATTCCCCCCCTTTTTTTACTTTGTACATTGCCCAGAGAACTCTAGTTATCAGTGGAGGTTGTGAACGATGAGTGAATACATAGGGGCCCACCTTTATTTTATCCAATGTGAGTTCATTCCTACGGATAAATTCCTATGGGTAAACAGAACAGGACCTCTGCTTATCATACAGAACCTGGGTAAGTTTTCCCTCTGCCCATGTGAGGGACAGAGCAGGCAGAAAAGGCCCCTTAAGGTCACTGGGGAGGGCAGAGCAATACCAGGCACTCTGCAAAACTTCACTGAAGCACAACACTTTTGAAGTGCAGGGGCAAAGATGAGAGTGAAGACTACACAAAACTGAGCTCATGGGACTTTAATTAAAGACTTGTTGACCTCCCCAGGTGGAAAGTGCAATAAATCTGCAGACTGAGGGATATTATAATAACTAGGTGTGAAGCATGAGGAAGCCAGTGGAATTTGGGAGGGCTTTGCTCCTTGCTGAAAACCATATGTTTATGCATGAAACAGATTAATATATAATTGGTGAGATTAATTATTGCATTATAACTGGCTTTTACTGCGGGAACCTTGCCATGTACTGAACAATGGCACACGAGAGAGGCTTTTTGGAGAGTTGTTTTTAAAACATAAAGGCTCTCATCATGCCTTGCACAAAGCACCTCCTAACCTCCTAGGTATAACCTTGATGAAAGAATGAAAAGATCCAATTATGGTTATACAATGAGACTCGTCTGCATTTATTATACGTGAAGTTTCATACCATTTTCTGGCAGCCCAATACAAAGTAAACAGGCTCCCTCCCTAGCTAGGGATTCAGCTGTCGCAATCTGTATTGAAAGATGGCTTAAAAACAGAGTCACCGATGAGGAGGAGGGGATGATATCAACAGCAGCGTCTGCTCAGCATAGGCTCTGCTGTGAACTATCTGAAATCCTGCAAGAGTATTGTCACACAACAATATAAGAAGGGTCTGCAACCTCAGGCCAATGGCCCATCTATTCTAGCATCTAGCTTTTCATGTTGGTGACACACTTTTTAGACATGCATCATTTTGCAACACAGGAATTCAGTTTTAGTAGCAAACCGGCAGGCTGCCCGCTCCCTTTCCAGACCCGGGAGGAGCATGGGGAGCTTTTGTGCAACACACCTACACACTGCAGCTGACACACTAACGGATCATGGCACACAGTTTGGAAAGCTCTGGTCTAGAGGCTCCTTGGAGTGGCAGAACTACCACTGCATTCACATCCTGGCCACTCACAGTGGTCGTGGCAGAAGGTGGGGGCAGGAAGATCAGGCCTAATCCCTGTGTTAGATTCAGCCAGTGCTTTTTGTGGGAGGATACTTAAGGCTAGGTGCTGTGGGTTAAACCACGGAGCCTAGGACTTGCCGATCAGAAGGTTGGCGGTTCAAATCCCAGCAACGGGCTGAGCTCCCATTGCTCGGTCCCTGCTTCTGCCAACCTAGCAGTTCGAAAGCACATCAAAGTGCAAGTAGATAAATAGGTACTGCTCCAGCGGGAAGGTAAACAGCATTTCCGCGCACTGCTCTGGTTCGCCAGAAGCGGCTTAGTCATGCTGGCCACATGACCCGGAAGCTGTACACCAGCTCCCTCGGCCAATAAAGTGAGATGAGCGCCGCAACCCCAGAGTCGGCCACGACTGGACCTAATGGTCAGGGGTCCCTTTACCTTTACTTAAGGCTACACAGTACCAGCACACACACACACAATGTTAAAAGTGTGGCACTTACTGTAACAACTTCATGGTGAGTAAATGGATTCAGCAATACAGTGGTACCTCGGGTTACATACGCTTCAGGTTACATACGCTTCAGTTTACAGACTCCGCTAACCCAGAAATAGTACCTCGGGTTAAGCACTTTGCTTCAGGATGAGAACAGAAATTGCTTGGCAGCGGCACGGCGGCAGCAGGAGGCCCCATTAGCTAAAGTGGTGCTTCAGGTTAAGAACAGTTTCAGGTTAAGAACAGACCTTCAGAACGAATTAAGTTCTTAACCCGAGGTACCACTGTAGACCTGTCCCCTTCCCATCTAGTAGCTAGGAAAGCAAGAACAAAGCAACACAGAAACAGCAACCTAGAAAAGGAGAAAGCTTGCTTTACGAAGTGTTTGCTTTTTACCTCAAGCAATCTCTCTGCATTGAGTCACCTACATTGAATCTGAATGCAAAGTTTAATTCTGAGTAATTACTTGTTGGGACTAGTAGGTGGGGGAATGCAACCCTCTTTTCTTTTACCAACGAGGCCTCTCCCACTGTCAAATGAATACATAGATTATTGTGTTTTGCAGGATCCACCACAAAAGCTGTTGATTTTAACAACTTTCCCTCCTTCTCATGTCTCATCATGTCCTTCCAATGGGAATGCAGCAATTTCGTATTTCAAACACTCAACAACTCCATATATAGTTATAGATATTAGATACGTGTAGAGGTAAGGGCCACCCACCCTACCCTAAACTTCACCCTTACATATGGAGATGAGGAAATTAATATTTACTCTCATTTCAGTTTTACCACTACTATCTGTTATTACATAGTCACATTTGCCTCCCAGACTGTCAGTGTGTCCTAAATAAATAAATAAATAAATAACTTAAGAACAAGATATTCCAAAGATCTCAGGACAGTTCACAGCATAAAAATACAGAATAAAAACCTGATTTCCCACAAGCATCTGGTTGGCCACTGTGAGAACAGGATGCTGGACTAAGATGGGCCATTGGTCTGATCCAGCAGGCTCTTACACTACCTGTTGTACTACAACACCCATAATCCCTGACCATTGACTGAGGCTGATGGGAATTGGAGTACAGCAACAGCTGGAGCGCCACACATTCTCCATCCCTGTGACATGCATTCAAAAACCAGCTGATCTGATATCCTATATGGGAGCCAGGTGGCTTTAAATCAGTTTATCTGAGGGATGCCAGTTTTGTTTATGCCAAGTTCAATCTAGCATTACGCATGTAATTCCTTCGTTCATATGCCGAATATAGAAGCCCTATGTAATTTAACATGATGACTCACTGCAGAGTAATGAGTTCCCTTGGTGAATGAATATGCCTCCCAATAATGCTAATAATCTGCAAAGTCCCAACAGGCTAGCTAAAAGTTTATGTTGCCTTTGGAGCTTTGTAGAAGTGTAGAAGTGCTGGGTCTACAGGAGGTCATCTTCTGATAGCAGAATCAAGTGGGGAAGGTGTTTCTTGGACTGGGATGCTAATGGTTCCCTCTTTGGTGGAGGCTGCATGTTTGAATGTTCCCCCATAGCAGGAGGGAAAACAAAAATGAAAACAAACCAATAACCTCCCATCTCACAGAGATATTTTAAAAACCATAGAATGTTAAGCTGCTGAATGTCTGGTTGAAGAGGAACATTTTCACCAGGCACCTAAAGATATGCAATGAAGCTGCCAGGTGATCCTTCTTGGGGAGAGCGCATTCCACAAATGAGGAGCCACTGCAGAAAAGGCCCACTCCTGTGTTGTCATCCTCTGGACCTCTTGTGGAGGAGGCACGTGAAGAAGGGCCTCACCTGATGATCCCAGGGTCCACGTAGGTTCATATGGTGCTGTACTGCAGCTCCTATCATCCCTGATCATTGGCCATACTGGCTGGGACTGGTGGGAGCTGCTGTCCACCATATGACAAACTCCTGCTTCAGAAGGTGTCTCTCCATACAATATTCAGATAAGCAGGCTACAGTCCATAACTTCTGGCATTCATGATCTCTTGGCTACATATCTTCTTATTCTTTCTACCTATAATTTGAGCATAAAAATAATACGTTCTTGTTTAGCTGATAAAATACCAAAGTCTTTGCTGATGCTATTTAACAACCTTTATTAGCATTTACAGAGATTGCGAAATCTATACATTATCATATTCGGAAGGCCTGTGAAACACATAAAATATGCTTTATGTGGTCGCTGCAGTGCATAGCAACATTAGAAAGGAAATGCAAATTTAGAAGGGAAGCTTGAAAGGTGTGTCAGCTTTTGGGCCTGCCAGGAATAGTTTGTTCACACCAGTCCTTCTCAGTTGTACTATGAGAGTTTCATACCACATGAAAAAAGTATACTTGCTACAATCTGATAAATGATGATAGCATTATATTGTGGCAAATCTTAGCAGTTGCACAAGTTTCATGCACTAGCACACATCTGAATCACTCTACAAGACGTTGGTTTTCTGTTCTGCAATTGAACTTCTTAAAAGCTGTGCCAGTTCTCAAGTCTGTCTTGAAGCCATACCCGCCCTTCATTTTTACCCCATTGCACAAAGCTGCAATATAATGATTCAGAATATTGGATGGGCTAGCCCAGCAGGTTTACTCTGACTGGGAGCAGCTCCTCAACCTTGCTTACTCACATCTATCTGAAGATGCCTGGATAGTGAACCACACAAAGCATGGCCTTGTTATTAAAAAATATGCCCCCCCACTGCCTCAGCCCCACTGCCAGTGGTGTGCCTGAATCAGTGGTTCTTGTCTTCTTGGGACACTGTTGCTTTTTGTGTGTGATACTGTGGTTAATGTACTGTGCAGATGTGTAGATTATGTCCCTTATTTATAGTGTGTTCTGGCTCCTGGTTCATAACATGCCCACCTGCTCAAATGTTTCAGTACCTAAGAGCATAAGAAGAACCCTGCTAGATCAAGCCAAGGGCCCATCTAGTCCAGCATTCTGTTCTCACCAGGAACAACCAGATACTTGTGGGAAACCTACAGAGGCACACAATTAGTTGAAGCAGCCTTACCTCTTAACTAAGCCTTAGAAGCTGCTGTCAGCAAGTCTTTAGAAGCTTTCAAGCACATTAAATACCCTAATCGGTATCCCCTTATGCATAAAATATCCCTTTAACAAGCAAGCTTACTTAATAGTTATTCTGTCTCCAGTGATGGTGTCAATCTCATGCCTAAGCTTATTATAACAGGGGGTGTTGAATTTTTCAACTTTCAAATTCCAAAAAATGAGAGGTGCTAAAAAGTTGCAACATGACTTGGGAATTCAAAAGAGATTTTTGTTTTTTTGTTTCGCTAAATCAATATCATTTAGTTTTGCTTGGCAAGTAAAATGTGTGTAAAATTACGTGCAAATCATTTAAAATTATTGCTAAGTACTCACAGTTGTATATTAACATCGATATTAATATTTAGCATGACCTGACATTTTCAGAAGGCAAAATTAAAATCCTTTGGTTTTCTGAAAACAGTTTATGTGCTTCTTTTTTTTATTACATATTTATTAAAGTTTTTTGAATACAAATGCATAAATAATAAACAACATTACTTATATTATAACATAATTTCGTCACTTCTTTGGACTCCCTCACATCTCCCGCTCCCACTTACATCGTTACAAAAAAAAAAAATTTTTCCAAGCAAATTACCCACTTGTTTACAATCTTATCTCCGCTCATTTAAATAAAATCTAACAATTCTCCAAAAAATTTATATTTTCCTTAATCTCACTTATCGTCAAAATCAGATCTAATTCAGTGGTGGGCAGTTATTTATGATCTAGCATCCTTCTTAACATTCAACCAAATTACAATATTTTTGTAAATAAATCTTGAATTTCCTAAACTGGAGGAAATTCAGTTTATGTGCTTCTTCATCAAACGTGGACTTAGCAAGCTAATTGCTGCCAAATTCCAAAAGGAATAGCAGATTTGAATTCCAGATACCCAAAAACATATTTTTATTACTGCCTCTGGCTGTAGAGCCAGAGCATAACCATTATGGGTAGAAGCCATGGGTAGCTTTTCCCCCCATGAAGCATAGGATATGAAGTAGCACAAGATACTTCTCCCTCTTCTGCAGCCCAAGCTGCTTGATAGGATCATGGTGTTAAACCCCTTAATTGCTTGACAGCCTGAGCTGTCAGCTTGCCAGCATCAAATTTCCCACCACCTTTAATCCAATAAGACCTAAGACAAATGAGCGGAAGCCCCAGAGGGTCTCAACTGTGGCTGGACTGCCCCACTTCAGAGGGCAGGCAAGGGATTGAAGACTTCAGCCTGCCTTTGTATTACGGGCGCCATTGCATCCACAACATTATCATGTCAGTGAAAAGCTAGCCAAGGTTCTCTTCCCTGACATGCTCATTGTCTATGTGTAGAGGGTATTTTCTTCAGGGGAGCATTCAGCACACACATACACACCCTGTGCTCCGGAATGGCACAGCCCAGAAACAGATCCATCACTTGGGGCTTTTGCCCATCTGGTTTTGCACTAATAAACCTGTGATGGACAGGAACACCAGAACATTCCAAAAGTGGCCTGTTAATTCTCTATAGACTCGACGGTTTCCATTTCCATTCCATTTATATAGCTGTTAGCTACAGCTACATAGTGGGATTGGTTAGCCTGGGGCATATATCACATTTTATGTTTTACCTTTTGAACCTGAACAGGCAAAAGATATGGAGACATTATTTACTGACCTTTATTAGCCATCTCTCTGAGCTGGGTAAAGCTCCCCCCCCCCCCAACCCCAGCAAAGCACAATAAATTATACAATTCAGGGTGACGAGGAATTGGGAAATCCAAAACAAAACCCCAGCCAACACTGAATGGCTAAACAAGAGAGTTTCCCAAGCCTCCACTGCCTGTTGTTTTTTGAACCATATTTCCCCCCTTTGACTACAGAGTCTCTTCAATCTGCTTAAGTGGAATTAACTCTGTGGTCTGGAATTCTTACGGAGCTGTGTTGCTCTGATCCCCTTGGCTCGTGTTGTACGTCTCCTAAATTTCGGTGCGCTCAGGAATGTATTAATGAGGCCCAATTACAGAAAAGTGAAGGTTTTTAAATCAACATCTTTACTAAAGCTGCCGTGCTCCTTTTATTCCCCAAAGCAAAAGAAGGCCCCTACAATAATCAAGGTTGAGCCTAATCACGTGAGCATGGTATTCTCCCAGGATCTGCACATTGCAGGCCAACCCTCTGATATGCACAAATGATCAAAATGTTTAACCCAAAAGGTAGGCTTCAGTCATATAGCCAATTAACAGTGTGATCCTGTGTGTTTCCACTTAGAGGTTAAGTCCCCTTAAGTTCAATTAAACTTATACACAACCTCTCAGGGGCCACATGGAGCTGGCGGGCAGGGCCAGAGGAAAGGTTATGTGGAGCAATGCATGCAAATTTTACCTCTGTACTATGGGCAAGTTTCCATACACTTTCATAAGCCTCTCACTGTCCTCCATGTAGGCATTTTCAGAGTTCAAGGACTTAGGCTGTGTGCACATCAGTTGCTTAAAATGCAGCTAGTTTCTTCTTTTTCTCAATTTTGGTCAAAGCAGGTTTGGAGGAAAACACACCAGAATACGGTATTTCATAAGAAACAGTAGGATAGATACAGACTAGGTATGGGGATTTTCAGTTTAGAGAAAAGCAACATGATAGAAGTTTATAAAAATATTCCTGGCTTGGAGAAAGTGGACAGAAGCAAGCTTTTCTCCCTCTCTAAAATCTGTGCCCATCCAATGAAACTTAATCTTGGAAGATTCATGACAGATTTTAAAAAGAACTTATTCACTCACCTACAGGTGCTACTTAACACCACAGAAACTGGTGCTGATATGCCCAGGAACCTCACCAAAATGTTGGAGAGACTGCACCTCCACAGGCACATACTTCCACATGTGGTGGGAATGCCCCCAAATCCAACCTATCTGGACAGCAGTCCTACAAGAAATATGCAAAATAACTAAACAGGTATTAGCACTCACCCCAGAACTGGCCCTACTGAACATCTTCCAAGATCATAATGACCACTCACATGATACAGAACTTATAACCCACCTACTCTCATCAGCCAGAAGCGTCATAGCCAGACACTGGAGAGACGTGTCAGGGGTGAACCACTGGTACCGAATCATTTGGGAAACAGCCTTACTAAAAAAGCTAACCAATAATCTGAAACTGACACGGGGACAAATAGAAGAGGATGCCTTTACCCCTTTATACACAGCCCAACAAAACAACAACAAGAACCCACCAACAACATACAAACCAATCTGGCTTACTTGACCCAACAAGCCCTCCCCACAAAGGCAAACAAACCCCACTGTAGCCAACCACAGATAACCAACCACACCCTGGGCCCCCAACCTCTCTCACTACCTAGGACACATAACAAGCAAATAGAAAGAGAATCTATCTAGTTGACGCTGAGACGAAACCCCACATGTACACTGCAAAAGATATAAATTTCACAACCACCCCTCCTCTCCCCTCCCTCTTCTTCCTGACCTTATACTGGTCTCAACACTAATTTCTCATAGCAAATGTAACTGATCTGTCGGAAAGACTATATACAACTTAAAAAAGAGACAAGAAGTGTGTGGTGTAGTGGTTAAGAGCAGTGGACTTGTTGCTATTGGAATGGCAAACAAAGGACGAAGAAGTTAAATCGGTTATGATACATTGGGCCAGGGATTTTGGTTATAATATACAGTTAGCAGATTGGGAGAAGGTATGGAAGGAAAATATGAAATTCACTACATGCATGACGATAAAGGAAAATATTATGAAAATGGTATACAGATGGTATATCACTCCCGTTAAATTAGCAAAAATGTATAAGACATGTAATAAATGTTGGAAATGCAAGGAAAGGGAAGGGACATTTTATCATATGTGGTGGGAGTGTAAGAAAGTAAAAGGCTTCTGGGAAATGATATATAATGAGTTGAAAAAGATGTTTAAATATACGTTTGTGAAGAAACCAGAAGCCTTTCTGTTAGGAATTACAGGAAGAGAAATTAATAGAAGTGATTATAAACTTTTTCAATATGCAGTGACTGCGGCAAGAATCTTAATGGCTCAAAAATGGAAACAAGAAGAATTACCAACATTGGAAGAATGGAGACGGAAACTGATGGATTTTGCTGAATTAGATAAACTGACAGGAAAAATTAGATATCAGAAAGATCACAAGTTCACACAGGACTGGAGAAAGTTTACGATTTATCTGGAAAATATTTGTGATGAACAGACAACGCTAGTTGGATTTAAAGAGGCTTTGTGACGAGAAAGGGTATTGTAAGAGGGATAAGAGCTGTAAAGATTAATTAACTGGCAATACAATCATAAAGGAAATGTGAAATAAATTTAAAATTATGAGGATTGTGGAGGGAGCGGGGGGAAGTCCAAAAGAATTTTGTATTATAGTGGATATGAAATGTGTTATTTAAATTTGTAAAAGAAAATTTTTCTAAAAAATTAATAAAAAAAAAAAGAGCAGTGGACTTGTAATCTGGTGAACCGGGTTTGATTCCCTGCTCCTCCACATGCAGCTGCTGGGTGACCTTGGGCTACTCACACTTCTCTGAAGTCTCTCAGCCCCACTCACCGCACAGAGTGTTTGTTGTGGGGGAGGAAGGGAAAGGAGAATGTTAGCCGGTTGTGAGACTCCTTCGGGTAGTGATAAAGCGGGATATCAAATCCAAACTACTACTACTCTTCTTCTTCTTCTTCTTCTTCTTCTTCTTCTTCTTCTTCTTCTTCTTTAGCGTGTGAAATAGCCTAACCTGATTCAAGGGTTCTTGGAAAGAATGAGAAAATACAACGGGAGGAGGCTTTGTACTGAACCTTTGCTGTGGAGGTTCATTCAATTGCCAAGCGACTGAAGGTGTTTTGCCACAATAACCCAAACAGTGCACGGTGACTGAGCAGAGAAAGGTCCAAATTGCTCTGAAGCAACTTAATTCACATTGGGAAAGAAGTGGCAAGAATGTGTGCCAATGCTTGCAACAGTGATGACAGATTTGCGGGATATCAAATCCAGATTTGCGGGATATCAAAGCTTTGAGACTCCTTAGGGTAGTGATAAAGTGGGATATCAAATCCAAACTCCTCCTCCTCCTCCTCCTCCTCCTCCTTTTGTAAACCAAAAACATATTTAATAAAAAGAACTACTTCACATAGTTAGACTGTGGAACTCACTCCTATAGGAGCTATGATGGCTACCAATCTCAGTAGCTTTAAAAGAGGATTAGGCAGATTCATGGAGGAGAGAGCTATAGAGGGCTAGTAGCCATGTTGGCTTTGCTCTGCCTCCACAGTTGGAGGTGGCCATGCTTCTGAATACCAGTTGCTGGAAACCAGAGAAGGGGGGAGTGCTCTTGTGTTCAAATCCTCCTTGCAGGTTTCCCACAGGGATCTGGTTGAGAACTGGATGCTGGACCTTATAGGCCCATTGGCCTGATCCAGCAGGCTCTTCTCATGCCATTATGTTCTTTTGCTCCTCCACTCTCATAGCACTAAAGAACAAAACATTTTCAGACTGATTTTGCATTATGGTGTGAACTATGAGGCTAGCACTGTGGATGCAGTTGTTGATGATTCATAAGACCAATGATAAAGAATCAAAACCCTTCAAAGGTAGGGACTGTAGAACCAGCAAATGACTCTGATAGATTTCTGTCTCATTTTGATTTCTGCAGGCCTCGGGACTCCCTGGATTATTAACTGGCTAAATAAAGCCTCTTTTAAGAAACCCGGTGCTAAGACTGGCCACTAACCAAGGAAAAAACAGTCATGCTATTCAACGGCCACATTTGGTGGTGTTAAGATGGAAGGCTCTTCCTTCCTCTCTTAAGAATGGATGATTTATAAAATGAATAAGAACTAAGGAACTTGCAGCATGGCTCATATATGGAGGCAACAGCTGCAAGATTCCCTTGCCTTTTGCAGCATCTCTCACAGTGAATTCTCTGTTCTGGCAGGTGATGTTGCTGATTTGGAAAACACGTACTAATCCAGCCAAAGAGATCAACAATAGGCAAATGCCACAACACCAAATGGAGCATAAAACAGACAACATGTTGGTGGTGCATGACCATCAACAACGTTATACCTGACGGGATCTTTCCCACCCAAAACAAACTTGTGATTAGGGATGGAAGAGTCTTCTCTACTTTGGTTTTGCACCCGTGCATATAAATTAGCTAACACAAATTTTATGAACATCTGTTTTGTCCTCTCATTTTGGGTGATGCGTAAGCAGACACCCTACTTGACCCTTAGCAACATCCTGATGGGACTACCACAGAGGCGGGTCCTGTTTGTGCTGCCGTTCCAGTATACACAACTGCAGAGGTGTTGGGGCTGTTGCATGTGACCCAGCTGCTATCTGCCCAGCTGTCCAAGTCAGTCTCTTGCTCTCCTTTCATCTGTGCAAAAGGTCACATAACTGCACTGCTGTTGGGAGGGCATCCTTAAGCCCCCCCCCTCCACCCCACTCTCCTCAAAGGAAAGAAAATGCATAATGCACAATATGGGCATGGGGAAAGATCGTGCAAACCCCTTCTGCTGTACAAGCAAGCACCGAGTATAGACACTCAGATGGAAATGGAGAGTGGGCTTTCCTTGGCATTAGCTACAATGCAAGTGTTTGTCCAAGGAAAGTGTGCGGGGGAAGCGAAGGGATAGGAGTGGATGGGTACATTAAATGTAAGTGTGTTTCTACACAATACGACATTGTGGGCTGTATTTTTAAAGAGAGGGAGAGGGAGAACAGACCTATGAAAGGACTTCCATAGTGAAGCTGCCAAGAAAAAGGGAAATCTGGGGCTACCATCATATCGACTCTAAGATGTGCCAGTTGTCGTGGCTTTGACTCCAACAGTTTGGGTTTGCTCCTTATTTCCCATCAAATGCATCTGCTAGGATTTGGGTCTCACTGGCGCTGTGGGTTAAACCACAGAGCCTAGGACTTGCCAATCAGAAGGTTGGCGGTTTGAATCCCTGCAACGGGGTGAGCTCCCATTGCTCGGTCCCCGCTCCTGCCAACCTAGCAGTTCGAAAGCACATCAAAGTGCAAGTAGATAAATAGGTACCGCTCCGGCAGGAAGGTAAACGGTGTTCCCGTGCGCTGCTCTGGTTCGCCAGAAGTGGCTTAGTCATGCTGGCCACATGACCTGGAAGCTTTACGCTGGCTCCCTCGGCCAAGAAAGCGAGATGAGCGCCGCAACCCCAGAGTCGTTCACGACTGGACCTAATGGTCAGGGGTCCCTTTACTTTCACCTTTTTTACCAGTTGTTTAATTTAGGTACTGTATATATATAAATAGGTGCCTGGTTGTCATGTTATTTGATGTAGAAAATCCAAGTGTTTCTGGGCTTATTGTGGTTATTCAGGAGTAAAGGAAAGCCGCTCTTTTCCTGTAATCTGACCCTGGGTCTCTAGTTCTTCAGTTGATGTTCTCCAGCCCAAGGTTCCACAAGACAGTTGGAGCCAACAGTGCAACCCAATCCCAAGATCCACCAAGATGAGAAAGTTTGGATTCAGCTGATATTGGACTTTCCTAGAGCTCCTTACTCTAGCTCAGCTGGCCAAACTTCTGCCGGTGTAACTTGCAGCAATGTAACCTCCCTGCAAACAAATCATAAAAATCCTTCAGCTAGAATAAGTCATGCAAATGTTGGGTGACAAGAGTAGCTCTAGTCACAGTAAGATTGTAAGCTCTAGTCCCAAAAGACCTGGAGACCCAAGTTTGGGAAACTCTGGCTTAGAGGTTCCAGCTGATGGAGAAGTAAACAAATAATGCCCCTTAGAAAATTAAAAGTGCTCCTTCATAAAAACACACACACATAAGCCTATTAATTTCTGAGACCAGAGATACTGTTCAGGGCAGAGATCTGGCGCCATATTCAGTGAGCGTTTTCTTTTTATGGAGATTAATCTAATATTCATGATGCTGCTAAAGGAGCATTTGTTGGGCAAAGCAGTTTTGCCTCTGGCATTTGTTGCCCATAGAAAAGTTGCTCTGTTCCATATCAACATTTTAGCATATCATTAGCTTAACAGAGAGTAGCTAGTACCTTGGCGTGGCTGCTGCCAGCATTATGAAATCATGGCAGCGGCTGTAAAAATAAAAGGAGGCCGTGACCCTTGCACACACACACACACACACCCACTCCAGGGCCGATTGCAAATAACTTTGGTGGGAAAACGCAGACCTTTCAACTTCTCCTACCAAACTCAAGTGTATTCTGTATTTGACTTGTTCTCTAAAACAGTTTGCTTTAGAGGAATTCAGAAACTGCCTAGGACTGTGGAAAAACAACAGCAATCCTGGACTTAATTAGCCTCCCAGCATGGCTCGACTGAAGCAAAAACTGCAGCCCTGGCTAGGGGCTATTTTTCATGATGACCATTACACAGATTAGCTTGCCTTAAAGCCCCTCTTTATCATCCACACGCTTAACATTATGTGGAAGAGGAAGTGGAGATGAGCGTGCTTCCTTCATTGCTGTCCTCATTGCCCATCAACCTCCATGAACTGGAGGGCAGCCATTTGCAGCAAAAACCCCACCCCAGGCTTCTCGCTACAGTTGTCCTTCAGCTCATGAATAGTGACAGAGGGTGGGGTGAGCAGGGTTAATTAGATGGAGAAAGGAACACCCGAAAAGGACAGGTTGCAAGGCTGAATCAAGCACTGAGACGCTCTCCTTTATTTCACATCCAGTCAAGAGGTGTTGGGTGAGTGGCTACATCAGCGATGGGGAACCTCTGTTGGGTCTGATTAAAGACAAATCTGATCTGGCATCCTGTTTTCACAGTGGCCAAACAGATGCCCATGGGAAGCCTTCAAGCAGGCCCAAGGAGCAGCAGCCCTCTCCCAGCAACTGGTATTCAGAGGTATACCAGTTCCAACAGTGGAGGTATGGTGATCCTGGCTGGTAGCCATTGATAGCCTTATCCTTCGTGAATTTGTCTAATTCTCTTCTATGGCTATCCATCTGATGGCCATCACTAACTCTTGTGGAAGTGATTTTCACAGTTTAACTGTTTTTGTGTGAAGAAATCTGCCCTGAATCTGGGGAACTGGTGGATCTCTGGATGTTGCTCCCATTAGTCCCAGCCACCATGACCAATGGCTAGGAATGATGGGAGTCATAGTTCAACAACATCTAGAAGACCACAGAAGTTTCTCTATCCCAGCCCTAAAGTTAGGTTGCTCTAACAAAGGGAGCTTGGGGGCAGTGGAGGCTGGTCCATTAGGACCACCAATCACAGTCTGCCCCCATCTGTCTGTCTTCTTACTTACTACCAGTCCAGGGGGCTGCCCTGCCTGTCACCTTGCTCCTCCTTAGTCTCAGTGTTGCCCTTGTATAACTCAGTAGGGAGAAGGATGGAGGCAAAACTAGAATTAGTTGCCTCTGCCTGTCATTTTGGACTCACAGCTGTCCATGGAGGCACAGGTCATTTCCGTGTCCAGGGTAGCTGTCTACCAGCTCAATCTGGTACTCAGGCTGAGACCCTACTTGCCTGCAGGGTGTCTCACCAGAGTGGTGCATGCTCTAGTTATCTCCTGCTTGAACTACTGCAATGTGCTCTATGCAAGGCTACCTTTGAAGGCGACCCAGAAATTACAACTAATCCACAATGTGACAGCTAGACCAGTGAATGGGAATAGCCACCAAGAATATATAACACTGGTCCTACGTTGGCTCCCAGTACGTTTCCGAGCACAATTCAAAGTGTTGGTGCTAACATTTAAAGCCCCAAATGGCCTCAGCCCAGTATACCTGAAGGAGCGTCTCCATCCCCATCATTCTGCCCAGACATTGAGATCCAGCTCCGAGGGCCTTCTGGCGGTTCCTTCCCTGCAAGAAGTGAGGTTACAGGGAACCAGGCAGAGGGCTTTCTCAGTTGTGGCGCCCACCCGTGGAACACCCTCCCATCAGATGTCAAGGAAATAAACAACTATCTGACTTTGAGAAGACATCTGAAGGCAGCCCTGTTTAGGGAAGTTTTTAATGTTTGATGTTTTATCGTGTTTTTAATATTCTGTTGGGAGCCACCCAGAGTGGCTGGGGAAACCTAGCCAGATGGGCAGGGTATAAATAATATATTATTATTATTATTATTATTATTATTATTATTATTATTATTACCACCATCATCATTTTCATCATTGGCTGTGGGTCCACCTTCTGCTGGTCTTACTGTCTTCCACCCCACTAATTTTAATGTGCAACTACTGTCTGGGGAGGGCAGGAAAGTGTGTGAAAGTATTGTGAGCTTCATTCAGTACATGAAAGAAAATCCTGATCTGAAAACATGTGTCCCCCCCCCCACACTCTCTCAAGATTTTCTCCTCAAATATGCTTGAAAAGTCTCAAGATGCCACACGATATCAGATCCTTGTGCAGAAAATATATGGGTGGCCACCATTTACAGTACCCCAGTGTTAGGTTACCTAAGAAATGAGATTTAGAGACTCCCTGGTCCTTCGTTCTAAGTGTCTCTCTGCTCCTAGCATTGCCCCACTATTTTGCACCTGCCTCTGGTTGGTGGACCTCAAGGTTCTAGTAGAAAGCAAAGTAGATCTGCCCCTCTTCCTGCAAACAGTACTCTGCAAATTTCCTCTCACCAACCCATCGCAGTGGTAGAGCTCTTGAAACCCTTTCCAACTTCTGAAACTCTTCTTTGTCGGTATCTTCGAGACAGGAGTTGAAAAGGCTTTGTAGATTCAGCCAGGGAGCAAACAAAGGGCATTAGGATAAATCCACTAAGGCTGAGCATATTGTGTCTGATGGCCTCTTCCTGTTCTTATGTTCTAAAAATGCAGAGACAATTAAAGGCGTACAGTGAAGACAGTTGAAAAGTACAACTCCCAGCGGGAACTTCAATGAGCTGCATTGTAATGTATTGTTTTCCTTCGCTTAGGGACCTGCGGGGCTAAGCAGAATATAGTCCACTTGTCTGCCTTCTTCACTGTACTGGAAAACAACAAATAAAAAGCAGCCAAACAGAGAGAGACGCAAATAACAATGTGAAACGCACAGGAGATGGTCGGGCAGGGTGGGAGTGCAGCACTGAGGGGATGGGGAGGAATTGTTGGAGATACTGAAGGGCCTAGAAAAACAAGGCAGGTTGGAATGCAGATGGGAAGGGAGAAAGAGAGCTGGATTTGACTGGGGGATAGCTCAGCAATAGAGAGCTGGATTAGATTGGGGATAGCTCAGCAGTAGAGCAATTGCTTTCCTTGCACAAGGTCCCAGTTTTTATCTCCAGGTAGGGTTGGGACTCTTGGATGAATCCCTGAAGACCTGCAGCTGCTCAGAGTAACAATACTGAGCTAGATGGATAAACGGTCAGATTCTGTATAAGACAGCTTCCTATGCATCCTATGTCATTGGCATTTAGTTTCATTGCCATGTGCAAACCACATCTTCTTGAGATGTTTCTGCAGGCAGGGACATGGTTAGGGGGTGTTTCAGAGGGGCTGAGCCCCAAGTCTTTTGCCCTGTATTCTGGATCCCCTGCCACTTCCCTCCCCCCCAAAAAAACTTTATTTATAGGGCAGCTGGTTGCCCCACAAAGGTCTGCAGAGGTGAGACTCCAGCCGCTACTTTAATTTGCCCAGAGGCATCTACACATATTTGATCAACACATGTAAAGTTCAGATGGCTTGAATTGGGTCACCCTGGCCAATGATTTGAACAAACATAAGAATATAAAAAGAGCCTGCAGGATGAGGCCACTGTGCAAGAGTATTGCTCATTTATGAAGCACCTTTTCTGCGTGACAGCATTTCACATGTGTAAGCTCTGACCACAGGAAGGAACTGCAGGGAAATCGACCACACTAACTCAGGAGGCCTCCTTGCAGATTTTTGTGAAGAAAAAAGGAACTGAAACTGCAGGATTTGTACAACATCAAAGCTCTTTGGCCTCTCAGCTGCTTCCTGCTGAAAAGTTCGTGGGTTGGAGGGGGCCCAGAGAGCCTGTGTGTCCCCTGCTTTACAGAGAACAGTCCTCTGTTTCTGAGGACAGCTCTCAGTTTCAGTGGTGGAGAACCTCTGGCCCATGGGCCTAATAATGCCCAGCTGAGGTCCCCACTTGGCCTGAAGGCTTTCCCCCACAAGTTACACCAACCCACACCTGGTGTCATATATGATGGGAGATAAGGGGCAGGAAGAACCCCCAGAACAACATGCAGGGGAAGGGGGTGGCATCATTCCATCTGGCAAGCTGATGGAATATTCAATATGATGTGATGTATGTGTAAATAAGCATATGCAAATTGTATGCAAATATGTGCCCTATAACCTGCATCTTTAGTTTGACAGGAGCGAGCTCTGACAATTGCTAGCTGCATCCTCCATCACTAAATGGCACCTAAAGTGAGGCTGTTGTGCCTACTGTCCACCGTTGTTGTGTGGAGTGGATGGAAAGAAAACAGGCTTGGTCCATGGGGTCAGAAGCCACCAACCCATCTGTATGTCCCCCACCCATTATTTTGGGCACCCATCTGCTGCAAATAATCTATTTCCCTGTATGGCAGATTTCATGTTGTTGTTTTTAATGGAGACTTGCAGTAGGAAACACTGTTGACACCAGAGATTGACAAGAGCATGAGATTAAAAGTGGGGTGGGGTCAGGGAAAATCACATACACACCCACTCACCTACTGCTGGAGAAATGCTTGAGGATGTAGGAGGGCAATCATTTTTCAACCCGTCTCCCCTTATCTGGAGTCTGCAGATGCAACCGAAAAAGAAGTCTGAAGCAGCAAATCTCCTCTCTGTGCCTCCCAGGCTTTGTGCCAGTAATAGATAAGGGAAAACAGAGAGGTGATTATTCATTATTCTCCCTTTGACTGTCTGGTACAGGTGGATGAGATTTGCTCCGTCTGTCTGCTGCTCCAGCAAAAGTATCCATATGGCCCTGCATGATCTCATTTTCAGTAAATTCCATCCAGTTTCAGAAGAAACCAAAAGATACCGACAGGCACCAGAACATTACCCTCCCCAAGCCATTTGCAGGCAGGTGCCTAGATACTGTAGCAAGAGAGATCACAAGTTTTTCATATCATCCTTCTGTCCTGTTTCACAAGTCCGCAATCACACCATACTATTACCTGCAAAAAAAGTGGGACAAAATTTAGAATGATGTCGAAGAGCCCAGCTTTTATTTTAGTTTATTTACTATTTTGCTTTTATTCTTACAAGCTGCACCTTTCTGATGAGATTGCTGAAATCTAATATCAATACATTTTCCTTTTAACAAGTGAAAATGTCAAGGGATGTCCAACTGCTAAGGGAGTTCTCAGCACCCCAAATTGGAGAATAATCCTGGAACCCATGTCTTCCAGAAGGGTGCTAAGTCAGTGGGCATTTCCAGACTGTTGCCATTTTCTAGTGCAATTCAATCACATACTGGTAGATTTAATTCTACATACTGGTAGAATTAAAACCGATCTGGAGCTCTTGCATGACAGTATTATTTTTCTAGAAAAAGAGGTGCCTGAATTCACCATGAAGACCTCCCTCATTCTCTTAGAATGGCAATGGCACCCACCTGAGAGGTGTTGGAACTGAGTTTCCCCAAATTCCTGCTGAAAAAAGTCCTGCCCACCAGCATCAGACTATTTGAGACAAGGAAAGTGACAGGGAAGGTGTTGGATGACAGCTATTTTGATGCAACATTGTTGAATGCCTCCCCAACAAATCAAAATGAATATTCATTAAATAGCCAACACTGTATAACCTCCCCACAAGCTTTGTGCAAACAAGTCTGTATGAATGCTCAATATACAGTTTGTCTGGTAGTGACTATTGTCACCATATACAATTTACATTCTATACAATCTGCACTATATACAATCTATAAAAATCACGGCCGTTGTATAGCAAGTAGTGAACAAGCAAGTGTCTGGTTTAAATCTCACAAACTCCTGGGTGGCCAAAGGCAACCTCAGCCTCGGTTAGGGCTGGCCCAAGGCACTGTGCTGCCTGAGGCAGAGCAGCAAATTCCCCAGTCAATGTGCATAGTACCCAAGGCCTATCAAGTTATATTGGCACGTGAGGCCAAAATATTTTAGAACCATAACTATGTGCTGCCATTTTCTGACATGGCAAATCAGCTTCCTGGAGTGGCTGCCTCTCTCTGCCTAATGGTAGGGCTGGCATTGACTCTGCCCTCCTTCTGCAATACAAGGATCATGGCAGCTCAGTCAGTAGAGCATGAGACTCTCAGTTTCACGGTCATGGGTTCGAGCCCCACATTAGGCAAAATATTCCTGGGTATAGTGAGAGGAACTGCAGGTGCTTCTATGTCATAGAAGGTCCTTAAATTTATATATTGCCCTGCCTACTTCTGTATCTGGCTCCACCCACCCTTTGCATGTGGCCCCCAGAAAATTTCCTGTGAGGGAATGTGGCCCTCAGGATGAAAATGTTCCCCACCCCTGCTATTTGAACTCAGTGGATCACAAGCAGGAACATTTGCTGGCACCACTCACAGAAGTGGGTTGTGTTCAGAAAAGGATGAAGTAAATGGCAAGGGAGGGACCTGGCGGAAGCAGGGAGGAAGAGAAGTAGGTGGGACAACACTAGATTATGCCCAGAGAGAAGAGTGGACAGGGGACAGAGAAAGACTGGAGTGGATGAATAAGCTGTCACTCAGTGCTGATGGCAAGAAGGAGGAGAAACCGTCATCCAGTGGCAATTTAAGTGTAACTCAATGTGCCATTTGCTGGAGCATGGTGTGTGGTAGATGGTACCTCTGGTGGGGGACACATTGTGTTCTTTCTGGGGTAGTTTGTCCACCTTTGGTCCCCCCACCTTGCACTCAGCTCTCACCTGTGGCTCCTAGAAGCTGTCAGCCTCAGCATGTGACAGCAGCCATACCCTAGGAAACGGCGTTGACTGGCCAGGTGAGCCAAACCTCTGCTGCCTTGTGGCTATACTCATTCATGAGACAGGATTTGGGAGTTAACCCCAAAGAAAAATCCATGCCTGCTGCATTTTGGGATGTCTTTGGGAGAAGAAAAGTCTAAGGAGAAAACCCTACACAAATCCAAAATGGCGTCCCTAAGAAGGTTGGATGGCGTCTTGTTTACATCCTTCTGGCAACTCCCGCAGCCAAGCTGGTGTCAAATGCATTGCTCTACTTTTCTTTGGACCACATCACTGAGGCTGAGAAGAAGGGTTTGGATTTGATATCCCACTTTATCACTACCCGAAGGAGTCCCAAAGTGGCTAACATTCTCCTTTCCCTTCCTCCCCCACAACAAACACACTGTGAGGTAAGTGGGGCTGCGAGACTTCAAAGAAGTGTGACTAGCCCAAGGTCACCTAGCAGCTGCATGTGGAGGAGCAGAGACGCGAACCCAGTTCACCAGATTACGAGTCTACTGCTCTTAACCACACGGGCTCTCAGAGGAGGGTCTTGTCGTGTGGGCAGCCCAGGACCTCCATACACACTGCCCAAGCTTATGCTCTGGGGAGGTCACTAATGGAGCAGTTTGACTTCACCCCCAGAGGCGCACTCTATTGTCTCTCAAGACAGATGGATGGATGCCAACAACAGCTGCTTGTCACCGACACTGGATCTTACATGAAATCACTTGATCAGGACATACGAGATAGTGCTACACAAGTCAACAGAGGTCCTTTCAGATAAATAGTGATCAGATGGCTCTGTCGCTCTGTCGCAGCCTGCGACAGTCCCCATTTCCAATGAGAGCAGCCCCTCCAAGGTCAGGAATCCTGAGCACTCTTGCCAGATGTCAAACGGATTGATTGCCTGCATAACAGTGGGGGGTGGGAGGGAGAATCTCCCTTGGGCGCAGACATGAAACACACATCAGCAGAGTTGAAAGGTTACAGTGCCTTTGCCTGTGGCCACATTCTGCTCCCAGAGAAGCAGCAGCAGAGATCGCCATGGCTTTCAGAGTTCTAATATTCGTCAATGGAAATGACCAAAACTGAGTGATTCAGTTGTTGCAGTTGTAAAAGTCGTGATGGATTCTTGCTAAGTATTGGGGGAAAGACTGTCCTAAGTGATGAGAATGTAATTTTCAAATTGGCACTGTCCTCTAACCAGCTGCAAACTAACTGTCATTTGCAAGCCTCTCCCATCCCAGATATTGGTGACAATCTTGCCAAAGAACATTTAAAATAATAAGCAGGAGAATCATTAATAGAACATTCAGTACAGCATTAATTATTTTAATTATTTTCCTGAGGCAAAGAAAGGGGTGCACTTCATGAACCCCCCCCAAAAAACCCCTCAACCTCTTAATTTCAGCTATTTTGGGGTGAAGCGCTGTACAACCAAATACAAACATTCACCCATACCCTGAGAGTAAAATAGTCAGAGAAGTTATGAGCAGAGTATGAATGTGTAAGCTATGTAGCCAAATCACACTTAGAAAAAAGAAAAAGATGAATAATGGTCAGTGTTAGACATACTCACAGTAGATATCCACTTTAAGTGTGACTTGACATTGAAATCACTGCATGCATCAGTATTCGGACTGCGATCAGAATTTTGAAGTACTTTCATACAGGAGGTATATGAAAACCATAGTTCCATACTATCATTTTTTAAATGAAAGCCACCTGGCACACCTGAAGGTATGAAACATTTAAGCTAAGACCTTTAGTTTAAGTCCTCTAGGCTGAAAGCAATGACTGCTTTGGCTGCCGTTAGTCAATTGCATATCAACTCTTTGTTGCTTAAGCCTTTGTCTGGCAACATATCTACAATGCGGAGTGCCCATTGTGGGTCCATAAAGCCTTTCCTCCTCCCAGTTGGGGAGGGGTTGTGATCGGGAGATGATTCCCGCGTCATGCAGGGGGCACTCCGCCCCCTGCTTCAACTCCAGGGCTGGCACCACGCCCCTCCCCAGTTGGGCACCCAATAGGGAAGCTCGACGGGGGCGTGGCTTGCTGCTCAAACGCAGCCGCACCAGCGATCCCCACCATTGCGGACACATTTTCTTCGAGCCAGTACCTTCTCACATGCTGTAATCAATAAAGTTGTGGCCTTTACCTTACCCATTAACCTTACATTCTGTGTCCATGTGTCTTTATTCCCCAAGCGGGGATCGGGTCCTCGAATCACAACTACCACTGTATCTTTTCAAAAATTGGAATCCCTTGCTTATTGCACTTGCTGAGTAAGTTTGTAAATAACCAAGGTCTCCCAAAATGTATCAATCCACTACTGCTTGATTTTGTCCTCTAAAGTCAATTGGCTAACTTTTATCAATTCATAGCAGCAATACATTCTCTTAAACCCATTCTGTACTCAGCAGTCTGAATGCCCCACAGTGAACTGTGCTTTTCCAGGTGTGCTAGCTACACATTTGGACATTGATTACTCCTGTATAAGAACAAAACCTAAAGCAAAGGTCAGAATATTTATTCCTAGTACATTTCACGTTTTCTGTTGCCAAATGCCTTGTGATGTATCCTGCAAAGGGCAGGATAAGACATGTCTACATAGCAGAGAGTCACAAAGATGCCAGTGTGACCTGAAAGTGACCTTCTATGCATACAAGCTTTGCACAGTCGTTCTTCCACAGGAACTGAAACAGCAAAGCTTAGCAAAACAAAACAATGCAGACAAGGAGAGATTGGTATGGGGAGCAAACAAGTCATTCAGTGTAGCAACAGGCCTCAGACAAAAAAACAAGGATCTATCTTCCAGCAGCCAGGAGGGGAAAAAGATTCGGATATTGATGCAAGCATCTAAAGGTCCTAATTATGAATTCCAGTGAGGCTGTCAACCAGTTAAATAATTTTTAACTGATTCACAAGCATGTGTTTTAACAATTAAATTTGAATATATTTGCATATTACAAAACCTCAATGTCTTGCTGAAATGTTGGAGGAAGTGTAAGAAAAGTTAACAAAAGTTACCTTAGGAAGAAAGACTATTTTGATTACATTGGCTACAGTTATACATGCTTTTAGTAACCTAAACCACAGAGCCTAGGACTTGCCGATCAGAAAGTCGGCGGTTCGAATCCCCACAATGGGGTGAGCTCCCGTTGCTCGGTCCCTGCTCCTACCAACCTAGCAGTTCAAAAGCACATCAAAGTGCAAGCAGATAAATAGGTACCACTCCAGTGGGAAGGTAAACGGCGTTTCCGTGCGCTGCTCTGGTTCGCCAGAAGCGGCTTAGTCATGCTGGCCACCTGACCCAGAAGCTGTACGCTGGCTCCCTCGGCCAATAAAGCGAGATGAGCGCCGCAACCCCAGAGTCGGCCACAACTGGACCTAATGGTCAGGGGTCCCTTTACCTTTACCTTTAGACTAGACTACTGAAGTGCTGCCTTTAAAAACAGCTCAGAAAGTGCCATTGGTCCAAAACATCAGCTGCCAATCCAAGTAAAGTAAAGGTAAAGGTACCCCTGCCCGTACGGGCCAGTCTTGACAGACTCTAGGGTTGTGCGCCCATCTCACTTAAGAGGCCAGGGGCCAGCGCTGTCCGGAGACACTTCCGGGTCACGTGCCAATCCAAGTACATCACTCCAATTCTGCCAATTTTGCATTGGTTGCCAACCTATTTTTAGACTAAAGTTAAAGTATTTGTTTTGGGCTTTACAAGCCCTAAGTGGTGTAGTACATCAGTGAGGATCTGTGGCCTGCCAGATGTTGAGCCAACCTCAACCTGGTGCCCTCCAGACATTTCAGACTATCATTTCCTTCAGCTCCATCTAGCTGGTTTAAACGATGCAGGGATTTCATACAGTTACGAAATATCTAAAGTTATAAGCACTGTGCATTTGCAATTATAGAGTGGCATTCAATTATTATTCAGAGTAGATTCACTGAAATTAATGGACCTAACTTAGTCATGTTCATTAATTTCAATGGGCCTCCTCTGAATAAATTTATATGCCATTAATTGTGTGTGTGTGAGAGAGGGGGGGGGATAGCAAAGAAAGCCTGGAGGATGTAGCACTGTAGTTCCACTGTACTTTAGCCTCTGGGAAGCTAACAAAAAGCCTTTATGGGAGGTTCAGAAAAGAGCACCCAAGTGAAAGATAGACCTGTATGCTCTTTGTGTATCCAAGCAATTTCCCAGAATGTTTTCAAGTTTTACGGCTCGCTTTTGTTGCGCAAAGAAAAGGGCATAAGAGTAACCTTTACAGTAAGCAGCAGGCACACATAAGCAGAGGACTATGAAGAATCTTATTGTATTACATATTTACTGTGTTGTCCCATGGGGCGATTTATTGTAAAAGATGAGCATCTGTTGACATAAAATACTTTTTTGCTTTTCCAAATAAAACCGCGAACCATTTCGCAATCAGAAAATTCACTTCCCCGTCTCTTGCTACAGGCAGAGAAAAAAAAATGGAAGCAAATTTTGTAGGAGAGGAGAGGATAGCCAGCAATGGTGATTTGCACCCGTTTTTCATTCCCTGGTAACTCTTGCGTCGTACGCCCACAGGAACAATTAATTTTTTCCCATGTGTAAATGACCCTTCAAAGAAAAGCTTTATCCTTCCTATGTTCAAAAGTGTGTTTGCGTCCATGTACATGTGTGAAATGGAGTCAGATATAACATCCATGCTCTTGGCCATGCGTAAAGCAGCCATTTGTTCCTGGGGAAACACCATCCCTGCAGCAGCTACTAGGGCCACTGAGATTTTGAAAGCAGCCTTGAATTTGGCTGCAGTCAGTGATGCTGAGCGGTGCAACTCTTCCACAAGTGTCAATGCCATGTTGTTGTTGTTGTTGTTGTGACCCAGTGCTGGAAGTGCAAAGGGGGGACCATTTGAGTGACTCGTCTCCAAGGAAAGTAGGGCAAGCTCTTGTCAGTTACACTCACACACTGTCAGAGCTGCCCCTAGGTCCCAGCTCACAGAGGACCAACGCTAGGCTGTCGTTATGTACAAAAGTCTTTATTGAGGTTCAGTTTCCATTTCAAAGCCGCAGCGCGCAGCTCTACGTCTTAACCCTAGACCGGCGAAGTACCGTCTGAGTCTCCTCCCCTATGACACCAGTTTAAGATCCTAGCCCTGCTCCACCTTTTACGCTGCTCTCTCCTCCTCTGGGTCCTCCTGCCCGCTGGGGCATTGCCCTTTCTGGACTCCTCCGACGCTGAGTCGCTTAGCTCCTCCCCCTCCCTCCGGCGGGCTTTAGGACCCGGTTCCCAATCCTCATTCTCTGCTGTCCCACGCTCCTGTACATTTGAACTTGCCTCTCGCGCCAACCCAGTGACCTTCCTCCTGACCATTACACTACTTCTGTCACTGCTTCCCTCTTCCGGGATACTGGCCGGATCTGACCTCCCCTCCGTTGTCTGACTCTCCGATGGAGGTGTGGTCAGCCCTGCCTTATCTTCTCTCCCTGGTGGGGAATGCACTGGCCCCGATCCTTGGGACTCTTCCCCCCCACTCTGCTCTGGTGGGGAAGCTGGTCCTGATTTCCAACTACTGCTCTGGGAATCCCTGCTGCCCCCTTGCTCCTGGGGCGTTCCCCTTGGGAACCCCCTACCCCTGGCCACTGGAGCCCCCTTCTGTGAATCTTCCAATTCGCTGGAGAGGCTCATGGAATCCCTCGGTCCACTGTCCTCTTCTCCTACGCTCCCCTCGGATTCCTCCCCTTTGCTCTCCATCTCCTCACCTCCCTGTGCCTCTGCTCCTGAACCCCTGACACACACACTGGGGTGGGGGGTGGGGAAAGGCTTCTGGCTGCTTAGAAGCTTCAGGCAGAACACCACTCACTTCTCCACTCTAAATTGCCTCCTCTGCTCAATGGTGGCTTTTCCGGGGGGTGGGGGTGAGGGTGGAGCAGGGGAGCTCTCTAGGCTCATTTGCAAGGTAGTACTGAAAAGGTGGAACTCACCCTGGGCTTCTCTGCTGGAACACACATGCTTCACCCCTTTAAAAGAGAAGAGTGGTGTTTGGCAACTTAAACTGATGGAATATGCGCAGCTTGCGGACCTAACATATAGAATAAGAGAACAAGTAGAACATCAGTTTAAAGAAGATTGGAAAATGTTTATTGAATATATGAAGGAAAATTGTGTTTACAGTGGTACCTTGGGTTACAGACACTTCAGGTTACAGACGCTTCAGGTTACAGACTCCGCTAACCCAGAAATAGTACCTCAGGTTAAGAACCTTGCTTCAGGATGAGAACAGAAATCGTGTGGCAGTGGTGCGGCGGCAGCAGGAGGCCCCATTAGCTAAAGTGGTACCTCAGGTTAAGAACAGTTTGAGGTTCAGAACAGACCTCCAGAATGAATTAAGTTCTTAATCCGAGGTACCACTGTATTTGAAAATGTGGGCAGTATTGATATAAATTCAACAGTGTAAATGATGGAATAATGAATGATTTAGTTTATATAAAATATGCAGGGATTTATGTTGTGCAAAACGAACCATGGAAAGAGAGGAAGGGGTCATTGATATTTTAAGGTTGTTTAAGTGAATACCGGTATTCTAAAATGTAAAACAGAAATTTTATAAAAATAATTTTAAAAAAGAGCAGAGTGGTGCAGATGCTTCTGTAGCACTACAACATGACGATATTATAGTGAAACCTTTGCAAGCTGCCCTGTGTAGCTTGGTAAGAAGAAGAAGAAGAAGAAGAAGAAGAAGAAGAAGAAGAAGAAGAAGAATAGTAGTAGTAGTAGTAGTTTGGAGTGTAAATCATCATCAACAAAAAATAATCACTCCAAAAATAAAATAAAATAAAAGGCAATTCTTCCTCTTCTTCATTCTCTCGTGAATATAAGATGCCATAGAATTTTTATTTTTAAATGTGAGTTGCAAATAGCAGCATAAGAAACTGTCTTATATCAGTTCATGCTGTTTGTCTTTCTATCCCCATTTTGTCTACTCTGACAGGGTAATTTTGTCTACTCTGCAGCATCTCAGGCAAAGGCTTTTTTCATCGCCTGCTAACTGCCCTTTTTACTGAGGTTGCCAGAGACTGAGCCTGGTACCTTCTGCATGCCAAGCAACAATACTAGCCTTAAGCAGTGGTCTCTCCCCACAACAGTATTCTCCTTGCAGCAAGGCTACCACATTATCACACATATAATAGTTATTGCACTGTTCCTATAGAGGGGGGCATCGTTTCCTGTTAAATACAAAAATATCAATAACCACTTCTCGTTTCTCACTTGCTGCATGCCAGCTGCATTTTGTTTCTTCATTTGCCTCATCTGTGAAACAAGAAACCCTTGAGGATTGCATCGGTCCTTTCACACCCCTCAAAAGTGACAAAATTTATATTACACAATATCCAAGTTAAAGGATAAGCTTGGTCAAGATGCCCTTGCAAATCTGTCATCGCTGTTGCAAGCATTGGCACACATTCTTGCCACTTCTTTCCCAATGTGAATTAAGTTGCTTCAGAGCAAATTGGACCTTTCTCTGCTCAGTCACCATGCACTGTTTGGGTTATTGTGGCAAAACACCTTCAGTCGCTTGGCAATTGAATGAACCTCCACAGCAAAGGTTCAGTGCAAAGCCTCCTCCCGTTGTATTTTCTCATTCTTTCCAAGAACCCTTGAATCAGGTTAGGCTATTTCACACACTAAAGAAGAAGAAGAAGAAGAAGAAGAAGAAGAAGAAGAAGAAGAAGAAGAAGAAGAAGAGGAGGAGGAGGAGGAGTTTGGATTTGATATCCCGCTTTATCACTACCCGAAGGAGTCTCACAACCGGCTAACATTCTCCTTGCCCTTCCTCCCCCACAACAAACACTCTGTGAGGTGAGTGGGGCTGAGAGACTTCAGAGAAGTGTGACTGGCCCAAGGTCACCCAGCAGCTGCATGTGGGGGAGCGGAGACGAGAACCCGGTTCACCAGATTACGAGGCTACCGCTCTTAACCACTACACCACACTGGTTCTCAGCTAAACACAAATAAAGCCGGGTTTCCCAATCCGTGAGTTCCACCCAATTCTGGAACTCTGTTGGCTGTACCTGAATAATGGCACATGTTAGCACCTGTTTGCCACATTCACACTTTACATTGCAGGTGGATACTTAAATCCTGAGTGTACACTCCCAAATAAAATGTAATTGCTAAGAGGCCAACGCCGTTGATTCCAATGATTGCATGAGTTATACGCCAATGAATAATTTTTCATTTGATAACACAGGCTGAGAATCTTAGCTATCCAGATACCCAGTGCTTCATTTGGTACCAAACACCAACTATTTGCACGTTTTGCTTCCTGACTGTTATCTGACATGACGAGGATAGAAAGATGTCAGCAGCAAAAAACCAAGACCTCGCTTCCTTAAAAAAATGCACCCCTTTAAACTGCTGATGCGTTGTGACGTTGTGTCACCCTGCATCAGAGCAATCTCCTAAAGCAAGCTCTCCATGCCTTTTAGGCCTTGTTCACAATCAGATTGGAATTAAAACTATTCAAATATTTTACAGATCATTTCCACCAGCATTCATTTCAGTCCTTAATAATGAGCTGTTCTTTAAAACAAGATGGCATACCTGATGCTCCTAACCAACAGTGTTTAAATATATTTTGAACTACATGTTGGTGCAATGACTGTTTACACAAATTTTGACGGCCCCAGAAAGCTGGTACTAGAAGAATGCACCTGAAGCTAGATTCTGTGTTATGGCGGACCTCCCACACTTATTTACCTTTTTCTGCAAGTGCTTGATTCTTTACTACATAATGTTTCCACCAATCAGAGAATTCAATTCATTTTAAATGAGGAACGCAAGTTAGTAACCTATAAAATAGCAATAAAAACCAGTGTTAGTTTTGTTCAATCAAATCCCATGTGTCACGAGGGTCATTTACAGATTTAGGTCATTGACAGTATTTCATTCCTGAATTACATTTTTTTGCTGCGTTATGTTTTAGGTCCCTACCCCAAACCTCCAAAAAATTGAATTGCATGGCCCTCTAGCTAAGCAGTCAACTGAATTCACAAATTTATCCTTGAGGAATATATGACATAGGAAAGATATTTGAAGACTCGCAATACTGATGGGCTGAAGGATTGTCATAGGAAGTTACCTAGCCCATGTATGTGCCTAATGAGAGTTTGTTTGTGTGTGTGCATTTGACAGTATTGAAAATACATGGATATGAGCTTGGAGAAATTAAAGAATAAGGTGCAAGATTGGTTACATTACGCCCAAATCCAAGATTTTTAAATTGGACAAAAAGATAGGATTCCAGGTGGAGAAGTCGAAATTAGAGATAGAACTGTTAGAACCAAAGACTAAGGTACTTTCGAGAATGTATAACTTGCTGCTTAAATGGAACACACAGGATGAGACTGTTAAATCAGCCATGATAAAATGGGCTCAGGATATAGGGTATAACATTATGTTTGAGGACTGGGAAAGGTTATGGACCACCGGAATAAAATTCACGGCATGTAATGCCTTGAAGGAGAATATTATGAAAATGATATATAGGTGGTACATGACCCCAGTCAAGCTTGCAAAAATATACCACCTGTCTGATAATAAATGTTGGAAATGTAGAGAGGCTGAGGGGACATTCTTTCACCTCTGGTGGACATGCCCTAAAGTGAAAGCCTTCTGGGAAATGATCTATAATGAACTAAAAAAGGTATTTAAATATACCTTTGTTAAGAAACCGGAGGCCTTCCTCTTGGGCATTGTCGGCCAGAAAGTGTTAAAGAAGGACAGAAGCTTTTTTATGTATGCAACAACAGCAGCAAGAATACTCATTGCAAAGTACTGGAAGACACAAGACTTGCCCACACTGGAAGAGTGGCAGACGCAATTGATAGACTATATGGAACTGGCTGAAATGACTGGCAGAATCCGAGACTTGGGAGAAGAAGCAATGGAAGAGGACTGGAAGAAGTTTAAGGATTATCTACAAAAATATTATAAGTTGTATGAATGTTAAGTATTTGCACGATTTAGAAAATACCAGCTCCAGCAAATAGGCTTTGTAAAATAGAAAATTAAGTTATAAGTAAGAAAAGGTCAAAATTTAAGGCAATATTTTGTTTAATTTTAAGGTATGAGCAATTGATAAAAATTAGTTTAAATTTAGAAGTATAATATTTGGAAAGTACAAAATAAGGTATGAAATAAGGTAATAATTTGCTGACATTCTGATTGTAAATAATGCAGGGTAGGGAGATGCGAGGAAGTCCAGTTAGTTATATAAGAAAAGCTATATTGAATGGTTGGTTATATTTTTCTCTTTTTATTATGTATTTTGAAAATTTAATAAAATATTTATAAAAAAAAGAAAAAGAAAATACATGGATATGAAATCTGTACTTCAAATAAATTTAAGAAATATAAGAACTAAAGAAGATACCAGCTGGATCATACTATCTTGTCCAATATTCTGTTCCCTTATTGGCCAACCAGGTACCTATGGGAAGCCCAGAAGCACAATAGGAACACAATCCTCCTTTCCTGCTTGTGTTCTCCTGCATCTTATAGTCAGAAACATGCATTCCTTCCTCAGGAGATGGCATTAGGTCCAATCCGGACACAAGTGCTGCATCAGCCTGGAGCTGGCACAGGTATCGGGCCCAATCATCCTGTTCCCCCTTCTATTATGACCATCATGATTAGCTGAGCTGTGGGTGTTGTGGTGGCTCCACAAAGCCCCAAAGCAGCCTTAGTTAAGGACCATCTCTCCTCTAGTCAGCTCTGTGAATAACATTTCTCATGAATAGTCATTTATTATATCTAGAAATTCAGTCTCTTTTCTACAGAAATTATCTTGCCAAGAAAGAAAGAAAGGGAGAGGGGGATTGTTTGCGAGGTTTAATTCAAATCCTCTTTGCTCACAGAAGAGCTGGGGGAGAGGTCAGGGAATTGCAAAACTCTGTGGTTATCTCCGGAGAAGGATGGCCAAATTGTGGCGATTTCTTGCCAAAGAAAATATGCTTGGCCGTGGTACTATCAATTGCATTTTTCCCACTTTCAGGTATTGATAAGAGTGATGAGAATGAAGAAGGAGGGAGAAATGTCATCTTCACCCCTCTCTGAAAAGAATGTTTGCTGCTCTTTCCAAAAAAGTGTAATTATCACAAATTGTAGACTTTCAGGGCAGATTCACATGACCCTTTGGCACTTGACTGGCTGTTTCTTTTCTATCTGGCCTGCCATTTTTATCTTTTTATTTTTGCTAATTCAGATTTTGATGTGACTATAGCCCTGTTCAACTGTTCCTCAGCACACATGGAGAGGAAATGTGTGCGGTCAACACCCCAGTCAGGTTCCACCACTAACCCATGTGTGTTGTGGAGGAAGGTCTGAAGGGTGAATTCTTTGTGTGTTGAACTGAACAAGTGAAGATTGATTCCCTGCTATCAGGACTCCCAAAGGAAGGGATGGTTCTGGACAGAGTCAGCCAAACATGTGAAGAATACCCCTACAGCTCAATGGTTGAGGGCATTATATGTGGGGCTCTTCCCACACTAATCCAAAGAATGTCTGAGCAAGGCTTGTGGTGGAACGGTGCATGGAGCACAGAGTGCACCAAACTAAATGGAAGTCTTGCTTCCCTTGTGGCTGCAACTGTAGGGTGCTTCCAGACTGTTGCTATTTTGAGATGTTATTCAACCACATACTGGCAAATTCAGATTACGCAATTATTGTTGACTGACTGGAAGGGCTTGCACAACTAACCCACTTCCACAACAGATTAGACTTTCTGCAATAAGGAAAGTTACAGGAGAATGCACTGGGAAGTGAGGAATAAATAATACTTGTTTTGATGCAACGTCATCTAACTTCCCTGCAAACAAAGCAGAACAAATGCTCATTAAACAGCCAACATAATCTAATCTCTCTGCAACAAATCAACACAAATCTTCTTTTTTTGTAATAATTTTTATTAATTTCCTAATTTACGTTTTAAAGTAGTCATTTAAATAATCTTAAATCAATGACTTCTCTTCTTCTCCTTCCGTGGTTGAGTTTGTGTACCATACATCCCTGCATATTTTACATAATCCAACCATTCAGTATTCCAATATTGCATCCCTCAAACTTATTTACACTGTTGAATTTATCTTAATGCTACCAGCGTTTTCAAATGTACAGTTTTCACCCATATATTCAATAAACATTATCCAATCTTCTTGAATCTTCAATAAACTGATCATCTGGAAGCACCTGTAGTTTCTATTTGGGCACAAGGACTGGAGACCACACCCAATAACTCTTCCCCAACATTGCACCTTCCTCTCTTGACATCCACACATACAGTGCAATCCTCTGTCAGGTAGGGAAGGGTCTTCATGTCTACACTGCATGCACAAAGGTTTATCTGGCATCTGGAATCCTGATCCTTCAAGCTACTGCAGGATCACAGCTGGGGCTGGGGGGAGAAATTTGTTTCAGTTCATATTCAAAGGCAGATGTGGGTAACTGCATCATATAGCTACACTGGTGACTGGGAGTGGTCGCCGAGACAACACTGGTCTTGAAAGACCTACATTGGCTCCCAGTACATTTCCAAGCACAATTCAAAGTCTTGGTGCTGACCTTTAAAGCCCTAAACGGCCTCAGCCCAGTATACCTGAAGGAGCGTCTCCACCCCCATCGTTCTGCCCAGACACTGAGGTCCAGTGCCGAGGGTCTTCTGGCGGTTCCCTCGCTGCGAGAAGCCAAGTTACAGGGAACCAGGCAGAGGGCCTTCTTGGTAGTGGCACCCGCCCTGTGGAACACCCTCCTACCAGATGTCAAAGAGAAAAACAACTACCAGACTTTTAGAAGACATCTGAAGGCAGCCCTGTTTAGGGAAGCTTTTAATGTTTAATAGACTATTGTATTTTAATATTTTGTTGGAAGCCACTCAGAGTGGCTGAGGAAACCCAGCCAGATGGGCAGGGCATAAATAATAAGTTATTATTATTATTATGTTTTCCAAAGCGATCTGTGAATCAAAACATAGCCATTGTCATGGACTGGCTGGATGCAGAGGAGTAGTGGGAGGGGGCACCAGTTGGGGAAACCCCAAGGGACACCCCAATTGAAGCCAGGGGATTGGTGGTGGGATGACAATGTGTGGTCAGAGTGATGAGAGGGAAGAGACTGGGAGGAGGAGTCAGAGGCTGAAGAGGTAGCAGGGCTTAGTGAGCAGGAAGGAAGAGGTAACAGGGCTTAGTGATCAGGAAGAAGCTGTGGCAGAGAGCAGTCCAGACTGGAGGGGGCTGGAGATGAATGGGAGCCAAGAGGAAGAGATGAATCAGGCTGCTTAAGAAGCCAAATGCTCTCCCCCTCCTGCTGGGACCGGCTCTCCTCCCCTTGGTCTCCCAGAAGCAGAAGAGGTTTGAAGAGGGCAAAGCAAAGACAGACAAGGTGTTAGAGTCTCAGATTGCTTGGGAAGGACCCAGGGGAGGAGGAGACATAGGGAGCAGTTGAAAGGCAGGGACCTTCAGTCCTCACAGCTGCCTCAATGGGGCAAGATCTGCTGGGAAGAGTTGCTGTAGGCCTGGCCTCCTGGGCTGTTTCGTTCCTTTGAATAAAGAGAGTTATCTTCACCAACACCATGTGAGTTATTGTTGACCTGCTCCTGACACCTGCCCTGACAGCCATCTTTTGCAAATTCACAATTCTCTGAATTTTGCAGCGCAGTTCTCCAGCCAAGCAATGTGTACAAAAATGCATATACTGAGTTAAAGTGTGGGGAAATGGGTTGTATTAGGAAACAGAGCTCTGCAAAAAAAATGTGCAAAATTGCATACAAACCTATTATGAGAAATTAACACAAAATGTTGGTGAATTTGCACAAGGACCTTTTAAAAAATAATAATAAACAAATCGCAAACTGATGTGGAAATGCAGAGAAATGAACATAAGACTGGACAAACCAGAAACTGAAATTGACAGATCCACCCATCCTTAATCACAGCAATTCATCCTGTGACTAAGAAGATCTATGCCTTGCATTTCTCTCCAGGTCTTATCTTTGTGGCATTTGAGGGCAAATCTGCATGCTCTGTGCTTTATTCTGACCTCTCGTACATCTCTTTCTACATTACAGGCACAATAAGTGCCCTAAAATGGCATCCCAGCTGAGCGTAGGAGGCGGGGAGTGAGGGGAAGAAAAGAGAGAGAGTGAGTGGGAGGAAATAGTAAGTAAATCATCATTTACGTACTACTTCTTTGAGCTTTAATCAGCACTGCCTGTACTTTTATACTGTACTTTCGTTTCCTTCTGACCTGACTATGGCCCTGTCTCCACAACCATGTATTATACAGTGGTACCTCAGGTTAAGTACTTAATTCGTTCCGGAGGTCCATACTTAACCTGAAACTGTTCTTAACCTGAAGCACCACTTTAGGTAATGGGGCCTCCTGCTACAGCCACGCCACCGGAGCATGATTTCTGTCTCATCCTGAAGCAAAGTTCTTAACCTGAAGCACTATTTCTGGGTTAGTGGAGTCTGTAACCTGAAGCGTATGTAACCTGAAGCGTATGTAACCCGAGGTACCACTGCAACTCAGGACTGTTTGCATCTATTGAAGTGGCCAGGAGCCTTTGAAAGCTTATGGCAGCATGGATTTGTTAGTCTTTAAAGTGCCACAAGACACTCTGTCACTTTTGCTGAGGGACTCACACACAGCTAGCCCTCTGAAAATAGGCACTGTGTATCCTTTTCAGGGAGTCCTGAGTGTGCACGCTGGTTCTTTCCCTCCTAACCTGAAGAATCCCCTGGGCATTATCAGCTCTCTGCTTGTAATGTTTCAGAAACGCATTAGCTGGAAGTGCTAAGGAAAAGGAGGAGCTTTGAGCCATTTCTCCAGATTCCTCATAATGGACACCATTGTGCAAGTCGCCTGGCCAGAGTTAAACGGGTTTTAATAGCATCCCTTGAAGGAAGAGCCGCTCTCCAGCATTCATAGACACTTCCTTGTGAATCCGCACAGAAATATCTCATTCTTTCTTGTGTGAACTGGGGCATTCGTTAAAATCTGTTTCAGCTGTGCAGTTTGAGGCATTAAATATTCAGTTCCAAGTCGGCAATAATGGACAGCTAACATCTATTTCCTGTGTGACAGCCTGAAAATTAATTCCTCTGGGTCAAACTTCATAAGGCCCAAAAAAGGAGGGAAGGGGGGGGGGAATATGATGCCTGTCAACACACACACACAAAAGTCTGAAAAAGCCACAGTGCAGCTTGGTGATTAATGCCTTCTTTATAATGCTAAGTCAGTAAGAATTATTTTGTGACTAGAAGCCTAAGCTTGCTGTATAAGTGACAAACAGGCCATATCATCTCTGGACAATCTACTCAACCTGCTTCACAGTCCTTTGATGGCTCCAGTAGCGGCAGGTGCCAATTGAGACTGATAGGGCAGAAGGCAGGAAGGTCAATAATACGTGGAGCCAGTGAGAGAAAGACCCAAGTACTTGCCTTCATTCTCACCCCTGTGGAGTTCTAAGGGATTGAGGAAGAAGAAGCTGGCAGTCAGTGCCACCCTCGAAGTTGATTGTAAGGTGGAGGCTGGCTGAAGGCAGACTGAGGTTGAGGGGGACGTGTCCCATTCACTCCATTGGATCAGCTTCCACTAGATAGGTCAGTGAAGCAACAAAGCTGTTCTGATCTGCTTCTCTCTGCAACAGTGAGTAAAATGGACAAGCGATGCTCCTTAGTGGGAAGAGACCATTGCTCAAGGTAGCCATCTCACTACATCCCAGGGCCAAGGCCAGCTGGTGTAAACTAAAGGGGGAGACAAAACTACATATGCAGCTCTGAATTCATTGGATTATATTGTTAGTATATCTGAGAAGCGTTGTGTGTGCTGCTGTTATTTTAAGTTCCTCCTTGTTCTGTTTTCAGCTATTTTGGATTTTGGAATGTTAATGTATTGATATGTTGTAATCTGCTACGGGAGGGTGTGCAGCCTAAAAGGTGGTCCACAAATCCATTAATAATAATGACAACAATACATTGTTACTACTATTATCATCATCATCATCATCATCATTCATAATGGTGTGGGTAGCCCATGGGTCTCAAACTCTTGGTGAGCTAGGGACTTCTTCTGCATGCAAAGACAGGCTCTGGAGGAATGAGCAGACGAGATCAATAGTGGGTTCAATGGTCAAGAAGGCAGTTTCTGCACATGTTGTAGATCAGCCTTTCTCAACCTGTGGGTCCCCAGATATTGTTGAACTACAACTCCCATCACCCCTAGCTAGCAAGTCCAAAGCTCAGGGATGATGGGAGTTGTAGTCCAACAACATCTGGGGACCCACAGGTTGAGAACCGCTGTTGTAGAGGGAAGTGAGGGGTGGGGTGGGATCTCATCACTCAGTGAAGGTAGCCCATCTAGGAGAAAGAAAACTCTGGTCTTAAATCTCCACTGCCTTGCAGGATATCTTCAGGAGAAGAAAAGGCTAAGGAGTGAACCCTACACAAATCCAAAGTGGAGTGACTAAGACAGTTGAATGGTGCTTCGTTCACCTCCTTCCAGCATCTCCTGCAGCCGGAATGTATTGCTCTGCTTTCCTTTGGACCACATCAGTGAGACCAAGAGTGAAGTCTTGTCATCTGGGCTGCCAAGGGAGGTCACTTTGGTGCTGCTAACACAGTGGTTTGACTTCCTGAGGCACACTCCATTGTGTCTCAAGACAGATGGAGGCCAACTACAACAAACAACAACCATTATTATTATTATCATTAACAATTGAATTGACACAAAGGGTTTCCTGCTCAGAACTGACCTTCCATGAAACGTGTGAAGGGACCCTTACATTATTAGCTGTTCAGTTCATGATTGATTGGCACCTTTTTACTTGTTTAGAGCTATGCAAATGCAGAAGGCAGAAGTACTTCCACCCAGATAGAAAACAATGCCCTGTTCATAGATGACTCCCAGCTGCAATCAGTCCTGTGTATTAAAATCGGCTCTTGAGTACATGCACTGAGCGCCTGGGCAGGATCTGTGTGCTGCTGTGCCTTCATTTGCCATTCTGCTTTTGACCCACTCCAGTGTGAGGAAGACACACTCCTCCTCCTTTAATTATTTATATTCAGCCACCCTAATTTTGAGCTGCCTATTCATACTCTCAGAAATGTCGGAATCACTTATAATCACTGTCAGACTTAGCCGGTTCTCTCCCAAGTGAGTTCCTGTGCGTGATTTTACGGAAAAAGCCTTTTGCCTTACATAATTTAAGCTTCCAGAAACAAACGAGGATACACAGCAAGCTTGTGCATGTTTACTCAAGAGTAAGCTCCCACTGTTGTTCAACGCAACCAGCAGCTGGAATCCTGTACCCACATACCTGGGAGTAAGCCACGTTGAACTCGAAGGGGGTCTTTGAGTAGATATGCACAGGCTTTAGCAGTTAAAATAGGTTAGGAAGGAGACTATTCTCAGCTCATAAGCAGCATGAGTTTTCTAGGAAAAGATTTTTCAAATATTTGACTATCATAAAATAGTTTTATGCTGTAGTTAGCTGTGCTGGCTTTTAGATTGCATTTTTTTGCGTTTATCAGTTGGTGTTAATGATCTTTTATTTCTGTCAACCGCCCTGTGAGGGCAATGCACCCTGAAAAGCGGATTAGAAATTGATTTAGTTAAACAGATAAATAATATATTGCAGGACTCTGGGAGGAAGAAAATGAAGGATGCAGCAGCTGCAAGAAATACTGAACTATTATTGTATGGAAAGCAGGTTTCCTGAAAGATGGCTACAAAAAAAAAAAAAAAGTGGCACAGGAGATGAAAGGAACAAAGCCTACCCCAAATGTCGCTTCCCTTCGACTCCTGTTCCTTTCGCTTAAAGCTCTTGCAGAAGAATCATCAGTTGGTGGGCTGTGCCTGAAGACAGAAAAATGACACTTCAGAGCAGTGCCCTGAAGGAAATTAAGAGAATGTCACAGTAGGAATGCAGTAGCATCAATAGCCTAGCATTGTTAAGCCTAGAAGAAAAATAATCTCATGAATAAATAGCACAGAAATGGCTCAAAAAAAATCCAAAAACTACAGTAGGCTTCTTTGGCCCACAGTTCCACAGTTTGGAGGAGGGTAGCTATGGGGTGACAACACCACAAGGTTTCCCTGAAGGACCTGCCAGATTGGTCCATGCAGGAGTGGGCCTGCAATCAGGCCAACTACCCACAGGTGGGCTGGGGACATGGGCATTGGACATCAGTTGGACTGTGCAGTGACCAGATCCTTGCCTGGTGCCATGATAAACTATGGCCAAAAAGTTGTGGCCTTGTTAAACCCATGAAAGCCTCTGTATCATTTACTGCTCTTGTGCCTGTGCCCTAATTATGCATGGATACTCAACAGCTATGAGTAGCTGTGTTGGTCCATATGGATGGGGTGTGTGTGTCCAAAATATACAGTAGGTTGAGTAGGACCAGTAGCATCTTCTGAGTTCTCCAAAACGCTTCAACAGGCTAAGATATTAGGCAAAACAAGTGGTTCCAAAAGTATCTACATGGTGCTTAGAGAATAACTTGCACCTAAATATTAGTAAGACAAAGGAGATGGTGTTGGACTTCTGGAGGAAGAGAGGGGAACCTGCCCTGTTGTATATCAGGGGGGCTGTGTGAAAAGAGTCTCCTCCTTTAAATTCTTGGGCTTCTACCTTAGCGACGAAGCTCACTTGGAAAATCAACATAACTCAGGTGGTCAGAAAGACCCAACAGAGACTCCATTTCCTCAGGGTATTGCGAAAGAATAATGTTAAACAACAACTGATGAACTCCTTCTACCGGTCCACAATAGAAAGTGTCCTTTCATATTGTATCACAGTGTGGTATGCTGGCCTGACAGCCACGGACAGAAAGTCTCTACAGGGGGCTGTCCCTTGAGTCTGCTAGATAACATCGCAAGGAATCGTTGCCTTGGGAGAGTGAGAAAAATTCTCAGGAATGACTCACACCCCAACCATCACCTCTTTAATCTTCTACCCTTGGGCAGGAGATATAGAAGTATAATCAGCCATACCAATAGGCTAAAAAATAGCTTCTATCCGTGGGCTGTTAGGCTGTTGAACGGAAAATAACATAGCGAAATTGACTTGCGAGGTGGTGTGTTGTTCGATAAGAGATTGAGTGGGGGGGAGGGAGGCTCGTTTAATTTCATTGTACACAGGTTGTACAATGACAATAAAGGTGGTGTTGTTGTTGTTGTTGTTGTTATGTGGTGGTCATGGAGAAAAAGCTGGCATGATGTTAAAGCCACAATATCTGCAGATGGAAGTTGTCTTAATATGGTTTAACTCCTGGAATCCATTTTAAGGCCATTTCAGACCTTGTGGTTTTAACAATGTGCTAGCTTTTTCTCCCCACCCCATTTTTTTTAACATTTATGTTCTCTGATTAAAGGACCTGAAGAACTTGAAAGTTTTCTTCCTGTCTTGTGGCATTTGCTTGATCCCAATAAATGCATTGCCCTATTTGGATTATGAACAAGTAGGAAATGTCTTGGATATATTTCTTTGAGTGATTTTCAGGCAAAGTAAGATCTTTGGGGATACAGGCTGAACTTCGTAATTGCCAGACTTCCAGCCATTTCTCCCTTTTAAGTTGTGAGAGTGCCAGAGATGCCAACTCTATAGGGCTGAGACATCTTCACACCATAGTCTGTTGGGATGGGGATGAGCCCCACCTCCCAATCTTGAGGGGGCAGAGGAGGCTGAGCCTGGCCCTTCCACCGCTCGCCCACAACCTTTCTTGCAATGGAGCAGCCAAGATTGCCCGGAGCATCCCAGGGGTGTTTCAAAGTCTCCTGGAGATGGCTCCCCTTCCCTTCCCAGCCCTGCCGCTGCATTGTCTCCCAGTGGGTTACCACTTCCACCATGCCTCCTGGCCCAGCCTTTGGGGCAGAGTGATCATCATGCCTCAGCCCTGTCCACCTCCTCCGCCAAGTTCATTTCCTCTGCAGAGCCAGCCACAGCGAGGCAAGTGAGTCGGGAGCCAAGAACAACACCATGCCATGTGGCTGGGCTCCACACTTGGCCTCCTCCTCCTATTGGCCTCCTCCACATGTGTGACATCACAGACATGTGACAGCCCTCCTCCAGTGTTGGGTGCAACTCAACACCTCTGGTGAGAATGGTCCAGCTGGGAATTTGGCCCAATCTAACAAGGCTTTTCTTATGTTCTTAGTCTCCGAGGTGTAGCCCTCCCACACACATGTACTGTGTTGAAATCTTGAGAAAACAGCTCTTCCTAACCGAGTAGCTGGAATTCATACATGCCTTCTTCAAGAAGCAATCGTTATAAATAGACATGTGCGTGTCATTTGAGCCAATGTAAACAAAATGGCTAGGTTGCGCTTAGGCGCAAAACAAGCAGAAACAGGGCCACCCACCAAAATGTCATCACACATGTGACACACCACCAATCTAAAAAATGTGCTAACATAACGTGAAGGGTTATTTCTATTTGCAGTTTTTTCCATGGGATGGGTAAACCAGGATGAAAGGAAGAAAAACTGCGAGCGAGCATGGTGAAGATGATGCCGTTGTGTGGACATTGCAAAACACTTGTGTGCATGGACAGCACCTATTCTATAATAAAGTCCCATCTGCAAGAACCTGCAAGGCCTATGAAGCTGATAGCCCTGTTGAAAATATCCAGCCCTTAGTCTACCATGAATTGAGGTGGAATTCATTTATTCATAAGCCAACTGGCTCACTTTCAGAACAGTAGCTATCAATAATTCCATGCTGAGGGCCATCTGATAGGAAATCAACCACCAGCGTCCGGAATGCTAGCATTCCCCACTGCTCTGTTTTCCCAGTTGTCAGCTCTGTTTATAAATTGTCCATTTATAGCAAATCCAACACCTGCCATCAACACCTCATCCTGCCAAGTGTATGAGCGCAACCCAGAAAGGGAGCCAATACGGCGGTCTCTCGTTACTGTTAGAGCCGTTCACCAATGCTTGAATGGAAACACTTCCTCAGGATTTCTGGGGATATGCTGGGGGCACTTCAAAAAGATAGTTGGCAGCATACTAGAAACGAGAGCTTCCTTACAGCACACTGATGAAAAGCACTTTAATGTGACACGTCTTGCTGTTGTGATCAAGCTGCAGTGCACTTTGCATATGCCCGCCTAGGAACCACTATGTGGGACCATTTAAATACATTATGTGGGAGTGAATAAGGGTTTGCTGCTTGGCGAACACACGATAGGAAGTCAAAGCAAGCAGGTTGAGTGATACAGCCATTTGCGGGTGGCGCTGTGGTCTAAACCACTGGGCCTCCTGGGCTTGCCGATTCAAATCCTCGCGACTCAGTGAGCTACCGTTGCTCTGCCCCAGCTCTTGCCAACCTAGCAGTTCAAAAGCACACCAGTGCAAGTAGATAAATAGGTACTGCTGTGGCAGGAAGGCAAACGGAATTTCCGTGCGCTCTGGTTTCCGTCACTGTGTTCCGTTGCACCAGAAGCAGTTTAGTCCTGCTGGCCACAGGACCTGGAAAGCTGTCTGTGGACAAATGTCAGACCTGGCCTGAAAGAGAGATGAGCGCTGCAACCCCATAGTCACCTTTGACTGGACTTAACTGCCCAGGGGTCCTTACCTTTACCTTTTTACACCCATTTGGGTGCATTCAGAAGTAGGGAATATTGCATTACTTTCCCTGAGTGGTATGGGGGAACTGGAATAAGTGATACTAGGGTGGGTAGTGAGTTTGATAAGTGAGGAAGTGGAGCAAGGAGTTTATGAGCTAGGCAGGTACACCAGGTATTGTTGAGCAAAAGATTCTGCAAAAAATTGTGTGTGAGGGGGAGATGAATATTGCTAGTTATAAGCCACTCCATTATCAAGGAAGTAGAAATCATTGTTATTTACTAAGTTGATTAATTGCTTTAGAGAAGCACATCAAAGAGACTTACAAAGAATAGTCAATGAAGGGAAACAAAATAATAAAAAGCAAAGCACAGAACAAGGTAATTAGACTATTAAAACCATCCCTCAGCTTCTTAACAAAGCTCTGACCACCACAGACATGCCTCAGAGCAGTGGCGGGGGGAACATACCACCAGCCTCTGCAAAGCATGACTGGAGCTGATTGGCACTAGGTTGGTAAAGGCTAGAACACAAAGCTGCTGTTCACAGCCCCGTGTATCTTTTAAGATATTCCAGGCATGACACGCAGCATGGTCTCCAATATCCAACCATTCCCCTTTCCTAGTTTCAGCTCCTTGTACTAAACTGAATGGGTATCCAAAGACTTTCCTGGCTATCTGTTTGTCTCAGCGCTGCCCTGCACTAAGTGGAGGCCTGCAAGGTTGCTTGTACCCAAAACATTTGACTACCAGCAAATGAGATGGGAGGGAGGGTCCTTTCAGCTCAACCCTAATTAAGAGGCAGGCCTAGTGATTCACAGAGAAACCTGGCCAGGGGGTCTTCCTCTCATACTAACCCCATACTCTTATACTCACAAAAAGTAAACTTTCTGGAGAATAATATTTAGCTGCGTCTCCAAATTTAATTCAGAAGAAAAATGTTGCCTCATCTATCAGAAGTTTGGGGAACAATGGCTCTCAGATATTATTTTTACTGTCATCAATGCTGATGTGTTTTGAGAAGCTCCCAAGTAGAGTAAGTCGTGAAGGAAAAAATATCCGCTGACTATATGTATGTGAATTGGCAAGCAAGCAAACAAGTCGATACATTCAGCTTGAGTATTTCTTTCTCTCCATGTGACTCAACTTTTTAAAAAACTGACAATTATTCTTAGCTGTACTTTGATTTCAAAGGTTTCCTTCTTTTCTATATTTGGTAGCAGAATATGAACTTGGATCAGCATTGGCTCTCTTCACCATTAATCTAGTCTCTGAAATAAGTTATGCTCTTTTTAAAGAGGCTAAACTTCCTTTTTATGCTTATGCATGTAGAGGGGTTTTTTGGGTTTTTTTAAATGATACACATGTGACAGCCTGAATTAACAATCAGCTTCTTATATTACTTACTGTAGCAGCACGGACAAGGAAGATTTGAAAAGCTAAAGCAGAGTGATTAATTTCATATGCCACAAGGATTAGCTTGAAATAAATTTCATAAAGGGCAAATTAGAGCTGCAAAAATGACATGCTGCCTTATTAGTTTCTGGATTTATTCATTTTCCAATTTGCGTTGTATAATAAATGCAAAGGATAGGCATTTATGTTAACTATATTTCAAAAGGCTTTGGGTGGATCATTGCAGCATTTCTGCTTCACTGATTTAAAAAAGCCCCTGTCAATTGTTTTTGGTACTCTTATATTTGCACATTGGTGTGGAGAATCAGTAGAGAAAATGCTCATGTATGAGACCAAGTACAGTGGTACCTCGGGTTACATACGCTTCAGGTTACACACTCCGCTAACCCAGAAATAGTGCTTCAGGTTAAGAACTTTGCTTCAGGATAAGAACAGAAATCGGGCTCCGGCGGCGCGGCAGCGGCAGGAGGCCCCATTAGCTAAAGTAGTGCTTCAGTTTAAGAACAGTTTCAGGTTAAGAACGGACCTCCGGAACAAATTAAGTAGTTAACCTGAGGTACCACTGTAAAAATGTATGTGAGCTTTAGAGTTGCACAGAACTCTGCATCAAGGATAGCAACACACAGGGCACCACAGTTATCGGGGGGGGGAGGTTATTATTTGTGTCAGCAATATTATGCATAGTGTTCCCTACAGATGCATTAGATGAATGAAAATGAGTTCATTGGTACAAAGCGGGAACGGTTTTGTTCAAATGCATTGAATCTGTGTCTATGTACAAATCATGTGGATATTCCTCTACAATGTTATGGCTGGGGAACTTGTCTACCTCCCCCAGCGAACATTGTGGCAAGGTGACTCCAAATGGAAGTCCACATGTTCTGATAGATAAGATGCAGGCAAGCTTCAGATCATCCTGAAAATTTGAAATGCGTGGGAAACAATGATTTTTTTAAAAAAAAATCACAGTAATGTGATTACATCCAGTGCTGTGACTGTTTTTAAAATCTGTGTGGGAGGAACACTAGTCATCCCTATTAATGTGCAAAGTGACTTTGATTGTCTCTTTCGAGTGACATGAAGGAAAGCAGTCAAATAGACATAGACATGGGGGCGGGGAAAACATGTGATTGAAGCTCAGAGGCAGCGCATCTATTCTGCGCACCAAAGGTCCCAGGTTCAATGATTGGCATCTTTATTAAAAGCGATTTTGGAAGCGGGTGGCGGGAAGACTTCTCCTGAAGGCAGTAGAAAGCTGTTGCCAATGAGAGTAGATAATAATGGGCTTGATGGGCAAGAGCTTTGGCCTGAAATAAATCAGCACCCTATATTTAGTTTTTAGTCCTGGATCACATCCTAGATCGCAAGAAAGTCATTGCAACTGTGCAAATGACACGAAACTATGATACGGAGATCATATGACAAGCAACTGCTGTTCAATAGGCAGGTTGTGGGGTTAATTGGCATAGTAAATCTAGGTTACCCTTTGCTTGCCATGCTGTGCTGGTGTGGCACAAGAGCTTCTGTGACTACCGTTCCACACGCACAGACATGCAATCCTTTAAAGACGCTGCTCTAAGTTTTCAGCTGAGCACTTGTGAATTTTGAGGCAGGCCGATCGCCTCTGGCTTGGGCTGTGAGCCCAGTTTTTTGGGGTCACAAAGGGCATATTCCCCAGAAAGAAATACTTTTTAAAAAAAAAGTTAAGAGGGCTTTTTCCACAGAAAGTAGTGAGGAATGAGATATCCATAACTCTGTTTATGACTCAGTGCCCTGAGTTCTGTTATAAGAATTATATCAACTTTATGAACGTAGGCTCTAACACTGTCCTCAGTGGCAGAGATTTTACTGTGAGATGAGGGGGAAGGGCAAGAACCACCACGAAGTTTAATGACATGCTCTTGGCTATACTCAGGAATAAATACCAAGAAGCAGTGTATTTTAGGAGCATATGTTGCTGTTACTTTTATTATACTTCATAGTAGCTGTTATTTACACAGGTTGATGCTGCTCATCCCATTTGGCACCCCCATGGGCAACTTCCAAATCTTCATAGGCAGCTTCCAAGGGGCATATTCCCGCTAGGCAAAAACACTCAAGGAGGATGTTAAGGAGGGCCAGAAATGAAAGTGACCTAGGGCTGAAACCCAGCTGTTCTTCAAAATGTTAACTTCTTTGAATTTTGCAATGCAGTTCTCCAACCGAACAATATGTACAAAAATACACACATTAGAGAAAAAGAAAATCCAGAAATGCATTTATATTGGGGGGGGGGGAATGCTTGGGGAAATGTTTATATTAGTCAAAACTGCATACAAAATTTTATTGATAAGGAGAAACTTATACTCAACTGCTGACTGATTTCCATGAGGTTTCTTTTAGAAATTAAATACATTGCAAATTGCTGCAGAAACGTGGAGAACCAAATTTAAGATCGGGAAAATGGAAAGGTTAGAGAATGAAAAGCGATCCACCCATTCCTAGGGAAAACAGCCCTGGAACGATATGTATGTGGGTGGAGAGGGAGCGCAAAATAAGGAAAAGTCCTAGCCAGTCATTTCCCTCAGTGACCTGCCACTTAATCTTTGGTATTTGTCTCGGGGGTCCTCAGGACGGGCAACCTTGTGCCACCGGGTCTGTCAGGAAGGTGACAGAAAAATTTGTGGGGATCTCTTCAAACTTCCTTGCACCTCTTTTCCTGGCTTGCCAACAGCAACTCCACTGTGAATGATGGGATAACATTAATAATAATAATAATAATAATAATAATAATAATAATAATTTAGTATTTATACCCCACCCATCTGGCTGGGCCCCCCCAGCCACTCTGGGCGGCTTCCAACAAAACACTAAAATACAATAACCTATCAAACATTAAAAGCTTCCCTAAACAGGGCTACCTTTAGATGTCTTCTAAAAGTTTGGTAGTTATTTTTCTCTTTGACATCTGGTGGGAGGGCGTTCCACAGGACGGGCGCCACTACCGAGAAGGCCCTCTGTCTGGTTCCCTGTAACTTGGCTTCTCGCAGCGAGGGAACCGCCAGAAGGCCCTCGGCACTGGACCTCAGTGTCTGGGCAGAACGATGGAGGTGGAGACGCTCCTTCAGGTATACTGGACCGAGGCCGTTTAGGGCTTTAAAGGTCAGCACCAACACTTTGAATTGTGCTCGGAAATGTACTGGGAAGCCCTGCTCTTTCCAGTTGGTGGCACCACTCCTTCCTGCCACGCCTTCTAGTAAGATCAAATAAGAGAAAGCCTATAGCTCAGTGGCAAGACAGATGCTTTCCATGCAGCAGGTGCCAGGTTCTATCACTGGGTTGGAAAGTCCTCTGTCTAAACTACAGAAAGCACACTACCAGTTTAGTGCCTGTATTCCTGCTGCCCTGGTGTGGCAAACAGCAGCTTCTATTTAGACTGGGGAAACAATATGGCGGAAGGATCAAATGGCATATTCTCTATCAATGCTGCATTGATCAAGACTGGACTCCTAGCTGCTTTGAAGAGGTTTTTTTGGGGGGCGGGGAGCTGGAAGATCTTGTCACAAGTCTACCACATCACATCTGTGCTAACCCTTAAACTGCAAACTTTATAAGCATGTCTGAGGAGTGCTAATGCTTTGGAAGGAGGAAATGGAAAACGACAGTTCTGCCAAGCTGAACAGGTGCCTATATTATTCATGTATATACACCAAGGGATGCAATGTTGGTTTCTGGAGCGTACGGAGGGAATAGCATATGCTGACACACTTAAGAAACGCATTCCTTCTCGTTCTAGTCACGCAATGCTGTTATCATGAGTAGCATGGATAGAAGGCATGGTGAAACATTGAAGGGAATGGTTCTTCCACGATGCCGTATTATTGTTGTGGTGACCATTAAATAAATGGCTTAAAGGTGGAGTCAGTGAATTAAAGAATGCAGTCCTAACCATGCTTGCCCAGGATTAAGCCCCATTTATTTTAGCAGGACTTACTTCTCAGTACTGTGGGAGAAAATTCCCTTTGGGGGTTCAGTTTGGAGGCTCACATCAAATCCCCAATTAATCAGACTTTATTCAGTAATGCATTAACAGACAGAGTCCCAAAGTGGCTTTGAGATCATTTCTACTAGCACACATCCTTAAAAAAGAAAAAGGAAAAAAAGACATAACTCTGGCTCTTTCATCCTCCAGCTAACCACCTTCTGCCACCCCAGCACTTCATCCAACAATAGTCATTGAAAACACTTATTCAATCCAATATTTTTTTGCTGTAGGTGCACAGCCCTCCTTGCACCTTGGCTGAAGTTGTTTCTCAGTCAGCCTTACGTTCCTCATAAACTGGATCTTACCAGTTTTGTGGTCAGGCCACACTCTTACATAGTGACACTGGCCTCATTGAAAATGGGTTTTACAGACTTTCTACCTCACTAGGCACAATTAGGATTGTGCTGTTAATTTGCTGATGACCAGAAATGCAAGCCTCCATGTTCACTTCCTACTATTGTTTCTGCTCTGACGTATACAACCTATTGGGAATTAATATTGCTCGCCTTGCCTCATTTCTGAACTTTAGTGAGGGTTTTCGCAATCAGTGTTGAAGTACCATGCTAGATAACATGTTCGAATGAGCAGGGCAATTCTCAGGTTACCCCACTTTCTACTGCATTGTACCAAGGGCATTCACATCATGGCCTCTAGGCTGAACCCCTGCAAGTCAACACAAGGGTCAAACATGCCTCCACCTGGGAGCCAGCCATTTGGCATCAGTGTGAAGAGACCACACACACATGGGGCTCCTCCACATGAGTTCTAGTACATGTGGGGAATCACTTATGCACAGGCATCTGCATGCACACATCAGGGGAGGGACACTCAAGGTGTGTGGCTTGGGCAGGATCCGTAGATGCATTCCTGCTGCCTAGTGCATGCATAAGTGGAACATGTGTAGAGGCATGAGTGAACTCTTCCTGGATGAACCTTGTATTTTGCAAGGCCATAGATGACCCAGCAAAAATAATGTAGCATTTTTGTGGCCAGAAGCAGGCAGAGGTATCTATTTCCAAGATTGTTTACCTGATGATTATGACAACATGGAATAGTTTAAAGTGGCAAGTTTGCCACATTTACCTAATCTGTACTTGTACAATTCTGTTCAATGCCATGAGATCTCATTGGCAAATTCATTGGCTTTTTCACTAGCATGCTCCAAATCCCTTTGTTCGCTTTGCAGAAAACAAGTCTACCTGTTTTCCCTTGAAAGCTATGGAAGGTGAATAAACAATGAGAGGTATTCTTGGACCCATTTTTCAACCTTTTCTCGGCTATGCTGTTAATTGTTTACTAGCAATTGATGTGAATCTGTGATATGCTTATACAAGTCACTACACGTACCGAAAATACGCTAAGCAGCAAGTGACGCAAACGCTCAGTAACCAAGTTTGTATTCTTATCGAAGATCAGGATTGGGCCTGCTTACCTTCTTTGTGTTGCAAAACTCTTCTTTCGTGACATTTTACCTCCTCTGTTCTTTTATTTGCTATCTTCTTCATCCCCCTCTGTCTCCCAAAGCAGTGGGCTGTGTTTTTAACATCCTGGCCTGCTGGAGACCCTAAGGCAGGCTATTGTCTGGAGATCTGATTGGATCTGATAGAGTGCTGTCTCCAGCACAAATTGTGCGACCCTTCTGTTTAATGTAGGCTACAGCTCCACGGAGTTGCTGCTATTGCTTCCTTTGCAATCATTGAAGAATCAGCATCAAATGATGTGCTTGCAGAATGTGTAGCATAATAGGCCTTGTCGATGATTTGTGTGTATTTACGTGTGTGATTTGGCTTGGGCACATCTGCTATTAAATCCCACCGTTTCCTAAATTATATTCAGCAGCAGCTCATACTCCCTCCAGCAAAACAGAATGCACAAGCCAGAAATTAATTACTTGACCTGAATCGACTTCTTGAAATTTGAGTTTAATCTTGGGTCCTAAGATATGGTTGTGTGATGGGATGATGAGCTGCTTGTGCGTAAAAGCTTAGTCCCTCAGAGTTTGCTCAGCTTAGCAAGACTCTGTCTTTAGCGGAGCCCTTAAGCGTGGCTCCCTCAATCGCTGGCAGAATCCGACAGTGGGCGTTTACGGAATCTACTCCAGCATAAAAGCTCCTTGACGGAAACGCGTCGTCTGGATTCTCGGCGCGACAGTTTCCGGCGAGGAGTGGGTGTACCTATGGGAGGACCTGAAACTTCTCCGCTGTTATCGCTGGAAGACTCCCTGAGCCATTCCTTCGTTTCTCTCTCTCTCCCCCTGCTGGTGCCTTCCTCCGCTGCTGAGTCTCTCCTGACTTCTGAGAGACCCTCCACCTCCTGCCTTTCCGATGGCAGTTCCCTGACAGGTTGGAAGGCTAAGCTGGCTCCGTGATGGAAGAAAACTGGAATATAACTGAAAGATAGCAGGGATTGTTTGATGAAGAAGGGAGCTAGCTGGGTGTCAGGGCTGAGCTGTAGGTAGCTTGTAGGTGGGACCCAGGAACCAGGAGCTAAAGAACTTAGCTAGGAGCCAGAGCCAAGGAGCACACAGTAATGCATCACAGCAAAACTCTCGGTCCAGTTAGGAAGCTGTTTAGGGCTGTTACAGTCTAGGGGCACACAATGGCAAAGCTAGGAAGGCAGGGGTGGTCTAGAGTTTAGGAGTACTTCACTGCTATGGGCGATGCTCCCATATGTTGCTCTCATACTCACCGCATGAGGCAGGCACATACATTGTCCTAGGTTTCTGTTTTTAGTCTGGATAGCTCCAGACACTGGGACAAACTGAAGGTACATTGATAGTGCAAATGGGAGGCAGTTCTTGCTCATGATGCAGGGCCTGTTTCAAAGGAAGATGAAGGCAACCCATCACCAGTACAAACCTATTCACAGACTCTCATGGTGCGACACAGTTACATAAATCCACCAGGTATGTCCCCATCTGTCTACTTCAGATGGAGTCCTACCTGGTCAGTTTATGAGCCCATTGTGGACCTTTGAGGGTGCCTAGATCAGATCAAATGGCCTCTAGCACTGGTCATACGGGTGTATGCTAAATTCAAACGTTAAACTAATTAAAAATGTAATGCACACTAAACATAATCCCATAAAAACTGCCACACCTCTGGCACTGCTTTTTGTAGGCATCATAGCCTTGGCAGTTTTCATGTATGCCTGCAGCCATCTTGGTTCCCAGCCAGGCCTGTGAGCCAAGGAACATAGAAATGGCTTTTTAAAATAAAAATAAAAAACCCTTTGAGCTGCACCCACATCATGCAAATTCTCTTGACTGTTCACAGAAAGCAAGCTCCCAGTAATCCCCACTGAAGATTCTTATCACTGCCGTACTCATCTTACGCATCCACTGCCAATTTCAGCTAGGGTTTTTGTTTTGTTGTTTAAAAAATATGTTTCAAATATCATGAACTTTAAGAAGATAATCTGAAAACCCTGCACCCATCACTTATAACGGCTCTTACTTCTAGGACTGGAAGTAGTGTTTCAGTACATTCAATCTACTCTGTATATGGGTCACCAAGTTGCAAAATGGATGCCGATTTCTGAGCAGCAAATGGGCATTTCTGAATAATTGCAGACTTGTGTTTAGAGTTGACAACATTTCCCCTCACTGGATTCTACTCCTTTGCCTTTAATTTCAGCCAACACAGGTGGTAATGCTCCTTTCTCTGTTGTGAAAAGCTTCCCATGCTGACTTCTGCTTATCAAACATAAGAGCATACCAGGGCAGGCTTTTTTCCTCATCAGTTGGCAGCTCCACTTGTTATAAGCCTGGCTATGCACTGATGGCAAAGAAATTGTGTTTCTGTATAGCTACATGCCTTTATTTACCTTTCCCATATAATTTAAAACAATGCAAGAAATGGGGGGGGGGGAGTTAGCTTTATTAGAAGAAGTTGTCAGGCTGGTGCTTTGTATGAAGAAAATGAAATGATGATTATTATTTAGGCCACACTCCTTTACATTTTTTTTCCAGAAATATAGATCACAGCCCAGTGCTTGACCTTTGTTTTGAACATCCAGTAAAACACAAATGCCCAAGCATTAGTTGTGCAGACAAAAACTCAAAAAAAGGTCTTTAGAAGACTTTTCAATTAATGTCATTAACCAGAACGTATATAAGCCTGGCATTCACATTAGCTATGCCCTACATAGCCTTTATAGTGACTGTGGGTTATCACAATGACAGCTCTCTTTCATTCCATTTCTATACATAACTATTTTGCCAGCTCCAGCAAAGCACTAATAAAACTTCAATCCTACTTCTCCCTACTTGCCCCCACACCCAGTGTCCACATCACCTTTTCACAAGATATTGGGGTTGTGGTAATATTTTAATATTTTTGAGATTATTACATAATACAGTTGTACCTTGGAAGCTGAACAGAATCCATTCCGGAAGTCCGTTCGACTTCCAAAACATTCAGAAACCAAGGCGTGGCTTCTGATTGGCTGCAGGAAGCTCCTGCAGCCAATCAGAAGCTGTGGAAGCTGGACGTTCGGGTTCCAAAAGAACATTCGCAAACTGGAACACTCACTCCGGGTTTGCAGCGTTCAGAAGCCAAAACATTTGAGTGCCAAGGCTTCCAAGGTACGACTGTATTGGTATTGTTTAATGTTCTTGAAAACTGATTGGGTCAATTAACATATTCCATTTTGTCTTAATGAAAGAAGCAATCTTGACTGTGCAACAATTGTGGACCTGAATACTTTTCCCATTCTACTATACATTCCTTAGGATGTAAGTACCATTTTTGCTGTCACTTTCTGATACTTAATCCTCCCTGGATTGACACATTTGTGTCCAAAATAGATTGTCTTTCCAAAGACCTTTGCCTTTAGTGATCATTACAAAATAGTTCCCACAAGACATCCACTGGCACTGACCTTGTTTGTGATGTCATTGAAATTTCCTCAGATTTTTCCTGTCATAATACCGCTATCTCAGAATACTTTTGGCCTGGCCAAGGCTTTAGGCATGCCCAGTAGGATTTTTGACAAGCTGACCACAAAGTGATTTTGAAAATCCCGTTTCAAAGCTGACATGGTGTGAGGAATGTGTTCTTGGCAACAAAATATGCAATGCTTGGGTAGATGAATATGCCTTTATTAATTTGGAAACATTGGTGGAGAGCTGCTGAATGGGAAACACAGGGTGGAATTAAACATCATGAAATGATAACGTTCTGTCAGCATGCCAGATGGAACAATCCCCCTTCTCCCTCATGTGCTGTTCTGAGGGTTTTCCGCACCCCTTGAGATGATGGGCGGGGGCTGAATGAGGGGAAGAGAGAGAGTGGAAACCCCATGGTGCAAACAAAAGTCCTTCCACCGCATTTCCACTGACAGGACTCATTAGGTGAACCCTGTCCACTTGCTCTAAGTACCTCTAGGTGTGGTGGAATTAGCTGTGCAATTCTTTGGATACTGATCTAAATATTGTTTCTGATACTAACTGTCCTAAATTGCTTGTCAACCAAGTTCAAATAGTAATGGAAGAGGACTGAAATTTTAATTGCTAATTCAGAGTTAAGATTGGGTTGCTTCTTAGGCCCAAACTACAGGCTATGTAGAGATTGCAGGGGGGCAGATTGTGGAAGGTTATATGCAGTCAAATGTAACTGTGCATAATTGTTAGTAAAAAAGGGGGTGTTAAGGACCACAGAACTGTATATTTCTAGAGAAGGCACGGCTAGATTACACCCATCACCTTCGGGGAGGTAGGAAATATTGTCTATTCCCTATTCCCCTTTCTCTCCCTCTTCTTCTCTTCTTCCTTTTGAACCATGTAAGCTGAGCAGGCATCTGAGGCTGGAGTCCCAAATTCAAACCACATGTTTGAGACTAAATTCTGAATTTTGTCAGCAGGAATACCTTGCCTGTGCTGTTTCTGCTGTAGCATTGAATGATACATAAGTGAGACCTTTGATTACTGTAAGTAAAACATTTAAATTTACTCAAGGTTGTGGTCTATTTACTCTGAGAGGGATAGAAGCTGGGGAGCACAATTTTAAGTGCTTAATACTTGGATATTTAAAGGTGTAACAACCTATATTTCCCACACTGCAAATGCTGCATAGATCTGTGTTGAACTCTGCTGAGGGCTGTTTTGGCTAAAGAATCAGTAAAGCACCATGTTTGTTTGTTTGTTTGTTTGTTTGTTTGTTTGTTTGTTTGTTTAATACAGGCAGTAGCCATTTTTTCTTTGTAGTTCCCCACACATGTGGGACTTCGGGAATAATTGGTATTCACTAGTTATTTCTCAACAGAGATGAATGCTAATATGATGGCTAAAGATCATGCTGTTTTCCTCCAATTGAATGTTCCAGGAAGACATGGATTTGAAACTAAGGGAGAGCCATGTTAATCAACATATGTATATTTACGTTACACTTTGATAAAGAGTGCCCTGCGTTGCTGATTTTGCTATTTTGTGATGCAATATGGTTTCTATAATTTGGTGCTGGATGATTGTGTGTTTGCACAACCTCTTCACATAGCAATTGTAATGGTTATAAGGGGTTACTTGTGCGTAAGTTGTCGTTACTTTCGGCTAGATTGCCTGGCTAACCATGCCTCGGCTGATAGCCCTTCACTCCGTGGCCGTTCAGTCGCTTGCAGAATCCGTCAGTGGGCGTTTCTTGAACCTCTTCCAGCATAGAAGTTGTTTGACGCCAAGTCTCCGCCTACTCTCCCTGCGCAGAACTCTTCTGCGCAAGGAAGGGGTGGGCAGAGGTGTGCCCGTGCTCTCTCCACTAGTTTCGGGCGAAGAGTCTTGGAGACCCCTCTCCGAATCCTCCATCTCCCTCCCTTCTCTACTGGTGTTGCGCTGAATTCCTTCCCCTCTGCTGGTCCCCTCTCCTGCATCGCTCGGGAGCCTTGCCTCCACCTCTCACTCCGATGTCAGTTCCCTGACAGCAATAATTAACAGTTATGAACTATAGTAGATGATTACTGTTGTATTTTGAATTACTGCCAATTATCTGTAGAAGGGGGGTGGAGAATCTGGAAAAATGCTTCCTGTGATACTGCAGACCAATATAGAATACCTGTATAGAATGGTTTGCAGTGGTTCCAGTCCTACTTGGATGGTCATCTCCAGAAACTGATGCTTGGGGAGTGCTCCTCAGATCCTTGGAGCCTTCAATGTGGGGTTCCTCAGGGTTCCATTTTATCCCCTATAGTTTTTAATTTATTATTATGCACCACTGTTTTGTCCAAGGCAATCAAAGTGTCTTATGTTAATATGTGAAAATTACACATCCCCCCAGAGAGCTCAGAGCAACACAGAAAGGCTATTCATAGTATATATTCAGAACAACTCTTTTGGGTGGTGGTATCTCAGCCTAGTTTGTTGCCTCTAACCAGGAGCATCTGACACCTACCCTCGTCGGTGTTAGGCACTCATATTTTTTTTAACAGTAAGTTGTATCTAATCTTATTCATACGCAGAGCAGACCCATTGAAATTAATGGACAAGACCAACTTAAGTCCATTGATTTTAGAACTTAGATATAACTCGGTATGTTGTAGTATTTTAGTTTTATCACTTGCTGCCCACTTTTACTACAGCTGCTTTATTTCTTAACTTTATCATTTTACTGCTGTATACACTGTTCTTTTAAACTCTTATAGTTTTATGGTTTGTAATTGGTTATATGTGACTTTATGACTGTTTGAAAGGAGGGATGTAATATTTTAAATATGCCATAATAAGCCCTGGCAGGCAGGCAGGCTAGGATGAGAGAGAATGACTGGTCCTAGTTCATCCAGAAAGCTCAATGGCCAAGCTGGAATTTGAAGCCAGGTCTTTCCAAATTAAAACCAGTGCTCTAGCCACTTCATCACACTGAGTCCACATACACACTAACCAGTTTGTAGCACAAAAATGTAGTTTTCTCCCCTTAGTCTGGAATAATTAATGCTCATCATAAACATGCTGCTGTCAATCTAGATAGATTCTAAGTCCGGACACCCACCAGGACTGGTGTGATTACTCAATATGCATTTGAAAATCCTCCCCTTAATTAGGTTATCCATGCTTTTTTCTCCCCTGCACATGCCCCAGGTGAGTGAAGAAGGAAGCAGTGCTTGTGATCTTGGTATACACCTACCCACAGCATCATCAGGCAGATTTGGATACATCCCTCTGTGCCAGGACCACCTACATCTGTTTTCATTCACTTTCAGATGGACAGCCTACAATGTAACCTGCAGAATCAATCTGCAACGAGCTTTCATTTTCAGAATGAAATGAATTTCTTAGTAAGTGTTTTCCGGGGACAAAAGAAATATGCAATAGATCTGGACAGCCTATGGGCTATGTAGAAAAAAACCCAAGTACTCAAGTCTTGATTCTAGAATAATAAAATGCCATGTGTACACAGGCTGACATCCGAAATGCTAAAATGAAGGAAAGCTATCTTTAACTGAAGAGGATCAGGTAGAACACTTGTCCCATGGGAACAATGAGAAGAGTTGCTTTGTTCCGAAATGCCAAGTGCAACATGCACTTGTGTGGCAAATTTCAGTCTCTACGGGCAAATATTTAAATCACTTTCCTGGACTCCGCATGAAGAGTTGAATGCAAGACATCAATGGAATTCAGACTTGCGACCTTCTAAATATTTAAGATGAATCTCTTTGGTAGAACCTTACGGTTTAACCTACAGACTGCTTTTGTTGTGTTTGCTCCAGAGAAGTAACCAAGATATGACTCTTGGAATGCTCCCCATATATACCAATGTTAAATAGATTGGTAAAGGGTTGGATTTGTCAAGACCAAAGCAAGCGCATAAGGTATGTAACAAGCACATTGTGGTGTGAATGTGTCACATTAGGAAACTAATTCATTCTCACGGGTTCGTGATCAGCTTTCATTGCTAAAGGTGAAGGCATCAACCCTTCTACTTAGATACACACATCAAGGTGTTGAATGTGACTAGTGGCCTGGGTGGACATGCACAGCCTACCTGCTTCAAATAGACGCAATAAGCAAATTCAATGGGAACTGGATTTGCAAATTCCCATCTGGATATGCAACTGCATCCACCATCAGTTGTATATGTACTTTCTAGTTAGCAAGTTTGTTTCTGGGGTAGGGGGTGCTCCCTTGCAAGCTTGGGACAGTAGCAATTCGCAAATACATGCTCTTACTTAGGGTGGCCAGCTATTTATTTATGGTTAGCCAGAGGCAAGAAAGGAGCCGAAGCAGGCAGCTCTCTATGCTCTGTGGGGAGGTTTGGAAATAGGGGGGTGGGGTGTCACCTGACAGACCTCTCAGTTCCCTCCTTCAAGTCCAGCTCAGCGCTGCCTTGACCACTTGACCCTTTTCCTGGATCAAGCTCACCTGTGGTCTCATACTCCTTGTCCCCCTTTGACTGGACTCACCAGGAAGTCTCCATGGGGTGAGTTTCCACTTGTCATTTTTGCTTGCCAAAGTGCACCCCCAAATGAAAAAATAGGGTGAATAATAATTTGTCCCTGCTCTAATTCTGCAGCATGTACAATCTAACTAAAGATTTGGAATATGAAAGAGAGCTCAATTGCTAAAGACAAAATCCAAACATGTAGACAGTTGAGCAAGCAATGAGCTGGCGTTGGAATAGCTTCACTATAAATGATGTCCCTATTAAATAACCAAGAGCTGTTTAAATGGTGTCCTTATTTGGGGGAAAGGCAATGACAGCCTTGGCCTTGCAGCCAGTAAAGATTCTGGCTGTTGCCTCTAGCCTTTATCTGTTCAAAAAGCCTGCTGGTTCCATTTCCGCAATCTCTGCAGGTAGCTGTTTGAACTACTAATGCAATGGAGCAAGAGGGAACTGACATAGTCTTGGCGTGAAAACGGTGCATGATGGAGCAGGCACTAATGTTGCTGCTGGGTTTACTTATTATCCTTGACAGTTTTGTGGGCCTTAGTACTTAGTACATATTCAATAGTTTTAGGAGAGAAATCATGCTGTCATTCTGGATAGCATTTATGAATAGAGGCGGCCCCAAGTTTGGGTCCAAAGCCAGGATTCCATTTGGGACAATCTGGCAGGTTTACCAGTATTTTCAAAGGATGAAGTGATTACCATAGTCAGGTAGCAAAGTGGAATCAGTGTCTGAAAAGGCTGCTAATTTTGTACAGCAAGGGGATAGGCTCTAGCGTCAAGGTAGATGCGTCAGGCAAATGTTGGAGCAGAAAGCAAACAAGTACAGAAACAACCACCCCAAAATGAGAACTAGCCTGAGACCAAGATTTTATATAGGATTCTCAAGCCAATCAGAAGTTTAGGATGAAGAACAGCCAGAAAGTTAGGATGAAAGACATTCAACTTTCTTAGCATTCTACACATTTTTAGAGCTATAAATGTATTTACCGTATCGGTTTCATTTTCACCCTGCTGCTGTCCCAAATAACTCAAAACAGTTGGGGTTTTTTTAGCCTTACAACAATCATGCGGGACAGGTTAGATGTAGAAATAGCATCAGTGAGTTTCATACAAAGGCTTGCTTCTGCTTATGGCCCGAAGGACTGCGATTCTAGCCCAATGAATGCCAGAATTCATCAAGCAGAGTTCTTAAGTGTGATAGTATGGAATTAGGATGCCAGATTTGATTGTGAGAGTTGTTGAGAATACTGAGTGGCACATTAAGTGCAGAATGTATGTAACCTAATGTATATTAATGTTCATACTGATTGGGAGAAGGTTTTTTTTAAAAAAAATAATTTAACTTATTTATTTGATTTAGAACTGCAAATTATATTGTGGTAACCCTGACCTGGGATATTTGGTGAATGGCAGCGTTAGAAATCTAGTAAGTAAATAAAATAACATTTTGCAAACAAGGTTAACTGATTTTACAAAACCCTGCCCGGGGAATGTTGCAGAACTGTCACTTGACTGGAAACAATATTAGAAGCTGTTTCATGTCCTGTGTGTGATATGCGCTGAGGTCTGCTGCACTATGCAGCTGGTTTTTAGCCTACAACCATAGTGCGGCTCACCACTGAGACTTGGCCTAATTTCTATGTTTACTGCTGCTTGGGTGTCTGTGCTTTCCCTGCCTTGTTGTCCTGTGGATGCTGCAGCTGCTATTGGTGGTTGTTTGTTCACTGGGCTGTTCTTGCCAGTGTCAGCAGCAGGATCAAAAGGGAGCAGCTGGAGGAACAGAAAAGAGGAAGAACATTTTTTTCTGAGGACTGTTTTAGTCCTTCTTCCTTAAAGCGCTGTTGCTGGGATTGTAGCCTGTTATTATTTAGATTGCAAGCACTACAGAGATCTCACTGTAGGGGTGGTTCACAAGTGCATTTGCTTTTCTCAATGCCGTATCCCTTGATGCCTTGCAGGTGAAACATGTGAACTGCCTGCACTGAGAATTATTGTGATTGAGGTGATGTCAGGTTAAAAAAAAAAGTTCTGCCTTTGGTATTTGGATGCGTGATGGTTGCTTCACCCATTCAGTATCATTTGGTGCTGCTGTCATTCTCTGATTAGTATGCATATATGTAGGACGTTGCCAAGGGGTTGCAATAGTAGCAAAGAAGGGGAAGCATCCTGGAAGACAATCAAGCATCTCTCCACCCCTCCTCTCCCACTTCCCTAAGCATCCCCACATCCAGAGGCTAATAACATCTCTTGCTGATCCCAGTGGCATAGTGTGGGTTGTCAGCACCCAGGGCAAGGCAAGTAATTTGCGCCCCCTAACCCGTGGATTTGCGCCCCCTAACCCGTGGATTTGTGCCCCCTAACCCTAACCCCCAGATGTTGCGCCCGGTGTGGCCGGCCCCCCCTGCACCCCCCACACTACGCCACTGGCTGATCCATATGTGCCATGTTGGTCAGCAAAAACTATACTTCAAGATCAGCCTTTGCAAACCTCGAAATATTGTTGAACTACAACTCCCACCAGCCCCTGCCAACTATTACGTAAACAAGTGTATAAATTGGAAATACTGAAACAGTGACTATGATTAGTGCCATCTAGGCTGAGGACAAGCCATCATTTTTAAGAGAGTTGGAAAATGGTTTGAGTGAGGATTTACTTCCCTTTCCTCTTCTTAAAAACAATGCTAGTTTTTAGCTGGGCGTTACCACCAGGGCTTCCATTTGATGTCGCCATCTACTGCAGGACTCCTTCAGAATTTCCTGGGTAGATACAGTATGTCTCATCCTACTTCATAGTAAGACAGTAGGGCAGTAGGCTTTGTTGAAACCGATGGACTTAATACTAAGTAAATGTATGTTGTACTGTAATCTCAGTGTGCTCCTGAATATAACTTTCTCTCCACAACTGCCACTACATTCCAAATGTTGCATGACACCAAGCTTAGGGTGCCGGCGAGAGGCTTATGTTACCCAAACAGCCCTGGTTGTCGCCACTTGTAATTCAGAGGGAAGTTACACGCTGGAAACTGTTTAAAGTTTCATGTTACACCAAGGTACTATATTTGAAGTTTAAAACAACCAGCTGGAGATCAAGAAACTGAGAGCCCCCTGTGACTACATTGTTTAGGAATACACTAAGGGCATTGAGAATGAATGAATTCTCTGCACATTGTAGAATCGGTCCCAGAGTAACACAATGTTTAGGTCCGTAAAAGTTGTTTTTGTGATGTGCAAGATGACATGGTGTTGGTGAAAGGCAAGCAGACCTCCAGAAACACCCAACAATTGGTGCAGCAAACTTGAATCTACAAGAATCCAGCCCCATATGTAGGAGGACCAAGGAGAGAGGACATCAGGGCACATTTTTTGGATGCCATGGTTTCTGACTGCTGAGGTAATACTGTAAGACCATATGAGTAACACTATGGGGCCCAGGAAGGAGGATTGCAGATGTAGCTATCTACCAGGCTAGTAACTTCATCTGCTAGGATGGAAATGTGCTGTCTGAAGGTTTCCTTCCTGAATATCTATGGTTCATAAATGTTAATCATCCCACTTCCAGTTGGTGGAGTTCTGTGTTGCTCTTTCCAGTCTCTCTGCCTTTCAATAAATGTGTGCTGAAAGCAAAGAGTAAGGTTACCATAACTTCCGTTATAAAGCTTCGGTATGCTGATGATAACGAAGTGTGTGCACATTCAGAGGATGACCTCCAAACCATCCTACGTATCTATGCAGAAGCTTATGAAAAGCTTGGCCTTTCGCTCAACATCCATAAAACCAAAGTGCTACACCAACAGGCAGAAAACAACCCCTCTGCAACACCACAAACCCAACTCAGTGGTGTAATGTTGGAAACTGTCAATCACTTTTCCTACCTGTGCAGTTATCTTTCCACAATGGGTGACAATTATAGAAACCCAGCACTGCCTGAGCTCTTTGAGTGCAGCTTTCTCCTGATTGCAGTGCAGAGTGTGTGAGGACCGGAACATTCACTGGGAAACCAAAATGCCTGTTTACAAAGCTACTGTACTACCAACCTTACTGTACACTTGTGAAACATGGACCACTTATAAACACCATCCCCAGCTCCTTGAAAGATTCCATCAATGGTGTCTCAAAAAAATTCTACATCTCACTTGGTAAGACTAGCAAACTAATTTCAGTGTACTGGAAGAAGCAAATGATTCTTCAACATCAACTTCATTAGACTGGTCATGTTGTCAGATGCCTGATTATCATCTTCCAAAGTAACTACTCTATTCCAAACTTTAAAATGGAAAGAGTAATGCTGGTGGCAGTGGCGGAGCTTCATGCTCCGGCACCGGGGAGAGGAGAGCAGGCGGGGGCGGGGCTGTCGCCTGTGGGGGGCGTGTCCTGGGGCGTGGTGCACCGCCTGCAGGGGCATGGCGTGTGTTCTGGGGGCAGGGCATGCTATCTGCAGGGGACAGCTGTGATGGCACCCTACCGGGATCGCACTGCCGGGGGTGGTGCACTCCCCCCGCACTCCTCTTCCTCTGCCAGTGGCTGGTGGTCAACAAAAGAGGTTTAAAGGCTCTGTCAAAGCAAATCTAAAAAAAGTAGGGTAAACACCAACAATTTGAAAACACTGGCCTGCAAGCGCTCTAATTGGAAAACAGCCTTTACCAAAGATGTCATGGGCTTTGAAGATCCTCAAACTCATGCTGAAAGGGAGAAACATGCTAAGAGGAAGGCATGTTTGGCAAACCTTCACCATGATCTCCCACCTGGAGACCTATGTCCCCACTGTGGAAGGACGTGTGGATCCAGAATTGGCTTCCACGGTCACTTATGGACTCATTGTTAATACCGTGTTCATGGAAGACAATCTTACATGGCTACAAGTGATCATCAAAGAAGAAGAAGCTGTGTTTCCCAAACAGCACCTCAGTCTCAGCAGCCAGTCAGCTTTTGCAGTGGTAGAACCAGTTGAATAAAAGGTTTGGCAGAGATCTACTGGAGCACAATGGCAGGAACATTAAGAAGACAATTAACAGCATGGCCACCATCTTTTAGGGACCCTCCCCACAAGGTATTGGGGAAAGAATGGGAAGGCTTTGTTGATGCCATGGTGCCATATGGTATTTTAAAAATATATATATAATAGAACTGTAGACTTTATGCCAAATCATTCCAAGGCAGATTTCCATAAGTTATAAAACTCTGTTAATCCTACCATCATTTACATCTGCTTAAAACTGCAAGCTAAATAGCAGGGCATGAAAAATGTATCTAACCCTTTCATTTTCATTCTATTTTCATTTTGACAAAATGGTAATAATTACATTAAAATTCTGGAGCGAGATATCGTAAATTCTTAAATGTAGATCATCATGTTAAATCATGCAGAACCAGTGGTGATTTTTAAAGACACATTCCTTTAAAAATAGGAAAAGATTGAGGTAAGGCAGATAGTTATTTACTAGAGCTGAAGATGCTTAACTACGGGCTGGAATTTTAAGCACAAATGCTTGCAAGGGGAAGTTACATTTATATTAATACAACTTAAGAAACACAGAGCTGTCATCAAACATGTGTCATTTTCCCTCCCACTATAACATGCAGTAAAATTTACCCCATATATTGATATTGTTATCTTATGTGGTTCCTTGTCTCAGCTCCACATTAGCTGCTATTCTCAGGAACAGAGAAATGTGTGGCACAATGACATCAAAGTAAGTTACTACATGCCATTATTGCAGAGACACACTCAGTTGGATATATTCCATTTTTGGCAGCAGCCCCTAAGTTTGTTGTGAACACCCCATTGATGCCTGCCAAGGGCCTTGCTTTTCTTAAAAAATTAGGTTTTTGTTATTGTTTAGTTGTGGTTGCCTTTGTGGGGGTCTGTATTTTATTTCTTTTGGTGTGTGTAGAGTTTTTATGGGGCTCTGAGCATCACCAGTTTTGCTTTGTGAGATGGGTCTCCCCCTATTGTGTGGGCAGGTGATCCCTCCCCCTACATGGCCTGATCTCCTTGGCAACGCCTCCCCAGGTGGGATTGGGCAACTGGCTGAGGTAGGCGGAGACCTCCAAGTATCCCACCTGGGGAAGGCGAGGCCAAGCCTGTGCTAATGGTGCCACATAGGGTCCAGGGGGCTGCACACGACCACACAAAGGGCATCCCCCATTTAATGTGGGGAGAGGTCATTATGATATTTACAATAGTGTATTAGGTTTGTGAAATCGGTATTTTGTGATACTCACAACAGTGTGTTAGGTTTCCAGATATGTCCCTGGCCCAAAAAGGTTGGGGTCCCCATCATAAAGTAATGTTCTGTCCTTATTTCTATAAAAAATATGTTTTTCAAACAACAATTAACCCGTATTAACACAAGTAGATATAATAATGATATAAAGTATATACAATATAAAGTAGCTATATTGTTTCAATGATTTTTTAAAGATAAAATCTGTTTCTTCTGTACAAAAAGATTTCCATTATTTTCCTGTAACAATCAGTTTTTAAACCCCCCCCCCCCCCCCGCTTCCATATGGTCAGCTAAATTCTTAAGCTTTAAAGTGTGCTTTATACTGCATGGAAGATAAATTACTTTAGAGTAATTTCTGATCAGAGTCAAAATCAATATTTTTCAAAGACAGATACAGTAAATGGAAGTTATACATTTCAGCAAGCTATTTTCCAAGTTTTTTTATATTTGAGGTTTTGGTGGAAGATACTCAGTTGAATATATTCCTCAAGATTCCAGTTTACACATTTTTTTGTCTGCAAAATATTACACTTACTTTAGGAGCTGTCTAAAATAAGAAACCTACACATTTTTTAAAAGTTTGTTTTGACACATTGATTTGCAAATGGAACATGTAAATGACAGAGAAGCATTATGATGCTGGATTGCCCATGTTGTTGACAGTGGATGCTTCCAGGATGTCACTATTTTACCATGCAATTCAATCATATCCTGGCAAATTGTGGTTGCACATTTAAAGTGGATTTGGCACTATAATGCAAGAACCCATTTTTTTTAACATATCAGTTGTTTTTTTTACAGTAAGAAAAGTGTCTGGGAAATGTACTGGAAAGTGTAAGATATTGCTTGATAGTGTCACATAACGTCCTGCAAACAAATCAGAATGAATGCTCATGGAACAGTTACCATTGTATAACCTCCCTACAAACCTGGTGTAACAAATCAGCATGAATGCTTAGTGATCATGGGAGCAACTTTTTCACTTATTAAATATGTGAACGACTGCGGCAGGCAGATGGGTTGGTCCCTTGTTTTTCCAAACAGTAAGGCTAAGGACAAATGACACACACCTCATCACTGTTTCTCTGAGCAGATGGGAGAAAAGGGCAGAGGAGACTATCAAATGACATTCCAGAGAAACTAAGAATGGGATTGGCATGCGTAACACTCTAATGTTGCATTACATGATTGCTGAGTTGCAATGTCAGGATGCCACTCTGCCTATTCATGGGTTTGTGCAGGACTTGTCAATGACAGTGGGCTCAGCAAAGTTCAAGGATGCAAATCTAATAATTAAAAGGAGTGTGTGTCCTTTGATGTATGGTGGCTGAGAAATTACAAAATTGTTGGAAGATATTTAAGATTTTTACCCTTGGTAAAATCGAAGGGCCTTTCATGTCATTAGGAATAACAATGACTCATTTGTTTAGCATGTTTGCTCAGAATTCAGTTCTATTTCCCAGGGACAGTCCCTGGATTTACAAATTAATCCCTATACAAAATGCATTGAAGTTGAAAAGTGTCCCTGGATTCACTGGAAAAAATCTGGTAACCTTACTCTAAAGGCATGAATGGTCTCAAGCCCATGTTGTCAGATGCATGAAGTAAAACCTTAATTGGCATTTATGTATATGAAGAAGTGGGCTTGAGTCCACAAAAGCTTATGCCATGAAACATTTATTAGTCCTTAAGGTGCCACAAGACTCTTTGTTGTTTTTGCTGCAAAAGACTAACAAGGCTACCCCTCTGAAAAAACCTATACGTATCTGCTCAGCAAATTTGTGTTCATGTCAGTGGAGTTTACTCCCAAGTAAGGGTCTTACTCCTTTTCTGTCATGATGCTGCATATCTACCACCCAATAAGGTCAAGCTATATAGCTAGAGATCCAGAGCAAAAAAAGACCACTGCGAAACAAAAACTTTTTTAAAAAAATAGCGGGGGGGGGGGAGAGATACAAAATTGTCCAAACCTTGAATAAGTATTGTGAGAATGATTTTTATTTCATGAAACTTATACACCACTCGCTTGTCAAAACAAAACAAATAAACAAGCCTCAAGAGTGGTTAAGAAAGAGAAAAGCAAAACTACATGCTCTGAAGTTAGATGCATCTAACTGGGGTGGTACTGTACTTGACTTCCATAAAAGGAAAAGGGTGTGAGGCCAAATGCAACACATGCAGCAGAATAGAGTGGCAAGAGCCCGGAGGTGATGGAATGGGAGGTGCCGCTTCTCACGTGCAGGGGGGGGGGGAATTCCGCATTTGGAAATGGAAAGATTATTTTAAAAGAGACAGACAGACAGACAAACAAACAAGGTACCACCAGCCTGGATGTTGATATTTAGGAGATATGAGAGAGAGAGCTAATAAAGTACTGCTCGTCGTTTGAGTGATACCAACATATATAACACACACACACACACACACACACACAATATACAATATTCTCTCTCTCTGTGTGTCTATATATATATATATATATATATTAATGGGATTGCAGGAGTCAGCACCCTCTTCCCTAATGTTTTAAAGCAGGGCGGCTGACAGAGACAGCCTGGCTGTGGGAAAAGGACGAGGAGGCGGAGGAGGAGCGCTTGTTTTTTGTTTTTTCCGACACGGAGCTCCCACAGCCAAGCCAGTACCTGGCCGGCCTGAGGCGGCGTTGAGAGAGAGGGGCAGGCCCGGCCGCGAGGCGCGCCTCTCCGCTCCCTGCCGCCTACCTATCGCCTCCTTCCTATCTCCGTTCTTCCCGCCCCCTCAACCTGGGCCCGCCCAGCCTGCGCTCCTCGCGGCGCTACGCAGCCTGCGCAGCCCGCGCTGCTTGCGTGCCAGCGGCCGCCGGGCCGGGCCATTCTCTCTCCTCTCCTCTCCTCTCCCTCCCTGCCCGCCCGCCCGCCCGCGCGCGCCTCAGAGAGCCCGGTGCGACTGGCTGACGGGAGTGCGAGTGGTGTGTGGGATGTGATGCGAGCCGCCAGAGAAAATGGCGGCGGCAGCAGGAGGAGGAGAAGGGTCGGCGGCTGCTGCGGCGGCTGCCGCTGCTGTGGCGGCTGCGAGTCGCATCTCCTCCTCGGTCGGATTATCGTCGAGTAAGGAAGCCGCCGCCGCCGCCGCCGCCTCCGCTTCCCCTTCCTGCTCCGTCCCGGCCGCCCGGAGCCCGAAGTCTGTGAGGAGCGGCGGGGCTGGGAGCGCTGGAGGCGGCGGCGGCGGCGGCGCGCTCCTGACGAGAGACCCGGGCGGCGGCGGCGGCGGCGGCATTCGGGAGCCTCGCTCGGACTGGAGGCGGAAGCAGCTGCGCAAAGTGCGGAGCGTGGAGCTGGACGGGCTGCCGGAGCCCGCCGAGTGCCCGGAGCTGCCCCTCTGCCTCTCGGGAGCCGCCTCCTCCGCCGCTTCTTCCCCGTCGGCCGCGCAGCCGCGCTCGACCCCCGGCAGCCCCGCGTCCTCCCCCAGCCGCGGCTTCCTCCTCGCCGGCTACCCTGACGCGCCGCTGCCGGACGCCGCGAGCCAAGCTGCGGGAGCTGGCGCCGCCGAGAAGACGACCGTGGAGCCGCCACCGCCCCCTCCGGGCGGAACAGGGTGAGTGTGGGGGTCTGATTTCGGCCGGGGCAGGGCAGGGCGGTGACACTGGAGAACGGCGGGATCTCCCCCGGGCATTGGGCTGGGCCTGTGGGGACCCCGCTCGGCGGGCAGGTGCTGCACGGGAAGGAGGCGTGCAATGCCCGGGCGCCTTTGCAAACGCTCGCGCCTCTGAGCCGCCTTGCCTGCGGTAACTTAAAACTCGTGCAAGCTGCACGGTGAGCTTGGGCTTTGCCAGGAAAACTTGCCAGGGGTCGCTCTCGGCTGCACGGCCGGCGTGCAGCGCTGCTTCTTTCCCGGGGAAAGCATTGTTTTGGCACCGTGGCTTTTTCCTCCCTCGCTACCTCCGTTGCATTTCTTTGTAGGTACCCCCGCGCGCCTCCCCCCCCCCCCCGGGTTTTCGCTCGAGATCTTTGGTGTTGCAAGTGCTGGGAATGTGTGGGCGCTGCAGGGCTGAAGGCTGCTTGATATTTGCCCAGCGACTGCAGAGAGGCTTTGAAGTTTGAATTTGTCCTGCTGCTGATGTTGGTGGAAGAGGAGGAGGACCCAGGACCGGATGTATCAGCCATTCAGTTGCAATGCGGTTAAACCCGCTAATTCTGCAGGCAGTTCTTTTCGCCGTGGGCAGGAGGATCCGGAGTTGTGGGGAGAAGCTGCTTTAACGTGCGTTTCTATTTAAACAGTATTTCGGCTTACTTGGCATGCATATCATTTAGCAACCTGGTCGAGGTTTGCAATCCCCTGGAGTTGCCATTCTTGATATTTAAGAACCACGATAGCGTTTATCTCTCCCGCCCCCGGTGCCTTGTTCCACCTCATTGCAGCTTGAAAATGCGGAACTGTTTTTTTATGTGGGTCTTCTTAAGAGAGAATGCAATGTATAGACATGCATGCCTTATTCCCTATTTGTGCTAAGAAACTTGCAGTGCGATGTCAGGTGGCTCACGTTGTAGGAGATTGTGTGCCATGTTTTGTTTCAAGCGTTGACCTTGCAAAATGTACCCTGTTCTTATTCTAGAGAGAGAAGCGCAGGTTACAGCTGTGGCTATTAAAGTAAAAAGCACAAGATGGTTGGAGTGCCTTTTAATTCATAGCTGAAACCATTCAGATTTCCTGTTGCTGTTTTAAACCGTGTAGCCTTGCTGCTTTGGATTGGCACATTTGGTCTGTTTGCCCTCAGAAACGTGGTGCTGTGGGTTGGTGGTGCAGATCTTGCTATCAGTGCACACTGGAAAAGAGCTTAATCTGAGAACAGCAGACCTGACTGTTCCTAAATGAGGACTTGCAGTCTGATCATAAATGCATTTCCTCTGAACCAAAACAGACTAATTTTAGTAGGACCAACTTTAGTAAGCTTGCTTAGGTTTGCAGCATTAGTGCTAGTATCAATGCTATTTTTAAAATTACTGTACAACTAAATGTAGACCTGTGTGACAGTAATAAATTGCTCCCTGGAGGCTTAACTGATGGTCAGGGACTGTTTTAGCTTTGATACTAACAACTATCCATTGTGGCTCTTAAAGTCTTGTTAATTAAACAGACACCAACATTTTAGTAAACACTAGCTCTAGTAATGGTCCACTGATTAATCAACAGTGGCAGACATATTGATTATATGCAACTTGCAAAAAAACAAAACCCAGAGGAAATGATTTGTAGTCAGTGAAAAACCTTCCCAGTGCACATAAGCTAGTTGAGGAGGCTTAGTGCTGAAACATGAATGAAATGTTTCTGGGAAATGAACATTTTGTATTGTGCTATTCTGTATCTTGCAATACAGCAATACATGGTTGTAACAGAGGAATAATGACAGGTAAAGCATTGGCAAAAATGTATCTTTCAAATAGGATTCTCAGGTTCTTTTTTCATTTATTTAAGCACTTGTTGCATTGGGCGAAATCATCAACGTTGAAATGTTGACTTACTGCTCCATATATGGGAGAATCTTACTGGATATCCTTGTTACACTTTCACACACACGTGAAATTCACTTAAATTTATAAATCCTTTAGTAGTTATAGAAGAGGTTCCAAGAGCATTTGTTGTAATGGTTTTCACAAGTTTGATAGGGTCCATTATATAGCAATATAATATTAATATTAAATACCAGGTGCTTCGTTGTGTTTCTGCAGTGACATCGATACTTGTTAACTAGCCTATAGTATGCTTAACCTCATTCCTATATCTAGAAATTTTTTTAGCTGTAGCTTTTTTACTTATTAAACGCCTAATTTAATATTGCCTTTCTGGAAGAAGAGGCAATATCCTTGATTAGTTCATGTTGACGGATAAGACATAAAAATAACCATTAAGGAAACAGGCTTTTTAATTTTAAAAAAGTGGGTGAAATCAAGTAGCTCAAGCATTTTATCTCTGAAAATACATTAATACAGTTCAGCTTACCTTTGCACAGAGAAGCTGTAGGCTTCAATCCTGTAAGCAGTTTATCGTAATTCTAAGCAGTCTATCGTAATGTCTGTACAAAGGGGATGTGTAGTACAAAGTACAATTCCTACGTGAACTTGTTAATACTTTATTGCTAATATTTTTAAGCAGGCTGGCTGAGATTCCTTTCAGCCCAATAAGCAGACTGTGTGCTTCCTCCAAAGCCCTTGTACATTTCACATCTATGTAGTATTTTTTTCCCACAAAGAAAAAATGCTACCAAAATATTGTACATTGCAACAATTCTGCAATGTGAAAACTATGGGATAGTTGAAAGTTATCCTGTTACAGTATTTTAGAATTTTTTGATAGTTTAGAACAAAACAAAATGAGAAATGGTGCCATCTAGATTTGCAAATATATATTGAATATGGCTGTGGGAGCTGAAGTAGCTCACCTTGCCTTAAGAAGCAGCTAAAATGGGAGAAATGTTTTTTGTTTTTGTTTTGCTGTTAGCAGCATCCATTATGCAAATATGTAATGTATAACTGGTAACTTCACTTTGTAGAGTCCATGAAACAGTAAGATGAAGTTTTTCAAATGTGTGGCCATTGCATAAACCCTACTTAATAGGACTGATTAATCCTTCCCAGTTGAGAGCACTTTCCATGGGAGAACTGGGAATTCAAAATATAGGTAGTTCATTTAGCCAAAATGAGAATGCACTGCTGGGTGTGGTGCTACTATGTTTTATCAACTGCAAGCTTTTGAAGTGAATCTGGAGAGCTCCAGTAAAATACTGTAATTTTATTTGAGTAGTTTGTGTGTGGTGTGTATGTGTATGTGTTTTCATAATTTCTTTGTCATCATTTCTATCCTATAATGCCATGAGCACAAATACACTTTACCTGGGTTGTTCCATATAAAATCCAGAATTCCAAATTATTATTAGTCATTTATACAGAATAATTTCAGTTGTAGTCTGTCCACTAATTCACATCTGTAATCCAACTAAAATCTGTAATCCAGCTAATGCTTCTCTGTGCATCAATGTCCATTTTCTATATGTTTGTTTTGTAATTGCTGTGTATTTATTTATGCAGTATTAAATGTTCTACTAGTCCTATCAAAATTATTTGGAGAAGCAGCAGCTTATTAGCTTGTCTTATAAAGCTATGTATGTGATTCAAAGTGGTTTGAGAGATCAGATCCTGGGTCTCATCGTACCTTGTTAAACAAATGGTGGGAAGACCTTCTATTGTCAAGCATTGTTCTGAGATTGATTTCTGAATTACTGATAAAAGGCTACATTTTGCTTATCTCTACTGTCAGGTTTGTATCTCCCTATAAACACAATCATGCATCATTGACAAACTTGTTAAAGCTTTGGTTAGAGTGTAACATATTGGCAACATATGCTTTTAAGTATCCCTAGGAAGCCATTATGCAGCTTAACGTCTGGTGATAGTTGTACAGTAAATTAATGTATAGTTGTTTTCTATCATAGATTGTATTTTAGCTCATCTATTGTGAGCCGAAGGGATAAAAGTTGCACTAAGATGGATAAAGTACAAAATACATAACATCCTTCTGTATTATGGAACACCAGCTGCAAAATTAAGCTGTATTTATGCTGATTGCTGCAGGTACAGTCATACCTCAGAAGTTGAATGCCTTGAGAGTTAAACGTTTTGGTTCCTGAACACCACAAACCTGGGAGTGTTCCGGTTTGCGAACGTTCTTTGGAACCCGAATGACCGACACGGGTTCCAAGGCTACCAGTTGGCTGCAGGAACTTCTTGCAGCCAATTGGAAGCCATGCCTTGGTTTCTGAACATTTTGGAAGTCAAACAGACTTCCGGAATGGATTCTGTTCAATTTCTGAGGTACAACTTTATACAAATAGCAACAATACAAAGGTAGGAGTTCAGATTTGGCTTTGGAGGGTTGGAGGGGGCCACCACCATTTTGGGGGTGTTCATGGGGTGAATAAGAAATGGAAGTGCAGTTGTGCCCACATAACAATGCATGTAGAGCATTGGTTACAGCCTGTTGTAATTAGTTTAAAACAAATAAATTTTAACTGTTCTGCCAGTTAGTTAGTATGAATGTTTGTTTGGAAATGATACCTGAAACCTGATGTAAATAAATTATTTAACCCCACACTTATTGGTACATCTGATCAATTGGAAGAGACTTTGTAGGCCATCTAGTGTAAGCCCTTGCTTGATGCAGGAAATTCAGAGCTAGAGCATCTCCAGATGGCTGTAACACCACTTATCCCTGATAATTTGCATGCAGCTTCCAGAACTGGATAAAGGACTGTTGATGAGGTCCGACTAGGACAGAATAAACTGAAGCTATTACTAGTAGTGGCTAGGAAGCTATGGTTCTATTAATGCAGCCCAAAATTACATTAGCCTTTTTTGCAATTGCTGAGTCATGCTCAGCTTGTGATAAATTGCAACCCCGAGATAATTTTCATATGTACTGCTGCAAAGCCAGGTATCCCTCATTCTATAACTTTGCATTTGGTAACTTTTTGCCTGTATACAGAACTTTGTGTTTGTACCTGTACTTCATTTTTTTATTCATTGCAGCCCAGATTGCCATTCTTTCAAAGTCTGAATCATCTGCTAATCACTGCATTTTTTGCTTCTGGCTCCTCACCTATTCTCTGGGATTTTTGAAAAATGATAGAAAGCAATTCTGAGTGTACAGTGATTTATGTTGCCTTGATTCAGATACTTTTCCTCTGCTTAGTTTCCTCTGTGGTTCATGGCTGTAGTGGCTGATGCAAATACTAGTGAATCAAAACTCTCTTGACCCTTTTGCATGTTTCAACCTTTCAAACAAATTGGCTACTTGCCTTTTAAAAAATACTGCATGAAAACACTGCATGAATATTATTGTATATTCAATCATTGCTTTATTAATTAAAAATAGGAACTTCAGGGGAAATCATTCAGGGAGCATAGATTACATCATGGGGAAGACAGCCAATCAGGGTAGTGAACTGACAGTAATTGCTGCAGATGTGTGTAACATTTTTTCAGAACTTTAGGATGGAGAGGATAAATAGAATATATTTTAAGGGAACACAGTCAGGATACTTCCAGAGTAGCCTATTCTAAGAAAATGTTATGTGTCTGCTTGTCCTTCATATAACCCTGATACTTGACTCATAATCATTGTGATTATGAGACTGTTTCTACCTATGCAGAAACTTTCTTGGATAAGCAGTAATGGGGAGACTAACATTTTAATTATTTTGATGCTATCAATCATACCAAATGATAATGCAGCTGAGGGTTGCTTCAAAAAGTGTACTTGTATTCCACACAATTATTTTCCAACATATAGTTTTTGGTGACAGCTGAAAGCCTTCCTCTTAGCTTCAGGCCTTTGGGTAATGAAGAATGAGTTACATAGCCATAGTTTTAGGAAAGAACAGATGACATGGTTTGTATATTTGTCATGCTTGTTTTCAGGTTTTTGTTTGACTTCATTGTATATTTTTATTGTTGTGACCCCCCCCTCCCAAATTACTTGCGAATGAAGGGCGGGATATAAATTACATAAATAAGTAAAATTGTTGGTACTTGTGTTTTTGAGCACAATTGCTTGGATACAATTCTGAGATGTGTAAACATTCCTTTGACATTGTCCCTTGTGTGACTCTCAGGACAACTTTCCTAGCGGATTTGAATTTATATGCCCTATTGATTCAGTTAAGATTTACAACCAGTTGTGGTTGGTTTTGTTTTGTTAATTCAAAATGTTAAAAAGGTGGATATCTTAACTTACATTTAAGGACAAATATGAAGATACCTCATGTGTTTTCTTCCAGCCCTGAGGAGACAATGGAGTCCTGGGTGTGTTTAGAATTTTATGACTTCTGTAGTGAGAGAGATAGTATGGTGTAATGGTTAGTGTTGAACTAGGACCTGGGAGACTAGGGTTCAAATCCCCATTCAGCCAGGAGGTTCACCTGCTGATCCTGGGCCAGTAACTATCTTATCAGCCTAAACTACCTCATAGGGTTGTTGTGAGAATAAAAGGACAGGAGAGAACAATGTACAGTGTCTTGAGTTTCTTGGAGGGGAAGACACAATAAGTATGTAGTGTATGAAATATATTAAAATAAATAATTATGGGCTTATCCAAGGTAACTGGTCAGAGACTTGATCCTCACTGGAGCAGAGAATGAATTCAGTTGGTTTCCCTTCAGGTAATAACATAAGGACAAAAGAACAGCCCTGGTCGATCTGACTAAATACCTAACTAATTTTGCTCACTATTCTCATGGTGGTCAACCAAATGTGTGGTCAGCTAAGACACAAATACAATGGCTTTCACTGGAGCAAGTGGTATTCAGATGCTCCATGGACCAAGTCTGCTCTAGATATCAGAAGCATGAGAATAATTGTTGGACAACAAAAAATAATGGAAGGCTGTTGCTTTCATGCCCTGCTTCTGGGATTCCTGGAAGTGTTTGGCTGTTTATTGTTTAAAACAGGGTGCTAGATTAATTGGATCCCTGTTCTTATCCAGCTGGGCTGCTCTAATATTTTAAGTGTGTTGGACTATATGCCCATCTTGGTTTGATTTAAAAGCTTTTTTTCCTGGATTATGCCTAGAAACTTTGAATTCGTTGCTTCATAGCCTCACGCCTAGATTACTATAATCATCTATCTATATTTGAAGCTATCCTTTACTTAAAGTGGGATTGAGTGACCCTCCAAACAATGTTCAAAATTAGCCAGACGCCAGGCACATTTTGCGACTAGCGCAGGTCCAATTGCAACCATGTGGCAATCTTGGGATGCCAGGTTGGTGATTGAGGAAAGCAAAATGTCACTTAGAGAAGGATCTGAAATATTTTCCTTGAAGCTTGAATTAGCTTTATCCTGGATTGTTTTATTTGATGTTTTAATGTGTTGTAGAACACTTTGAGATTTGTTCTTTGAAATATAAAGCAGCATAGAAATGGAATGAATACTACTACTACTACTACTACTACTACTAATAATAATAATAATTGCATCGGTGTGCGTGGGGGGAACAGTGGCTAGACATTGCATTGTGGCAACTGCAGCCTAGGTTTAAGGTGCCATTTGGCAATTAGATTATATATCTGAGTTTCAGACGCTGCCTCCAAATGTCATTTGACTTCCAGCTCTCATCAGCCCCAGCCAGCATGGAAATGATCAGGAATGATGGGAGTTATGGTCCATTCCACCAACATTTTTAGAACCATTGGTTCCCCATCCTTGGCTCTCACTCAGTCAGTCTTGCAAATAAATAAATGCTTGACAGAGGTGGGAAGTGACGCTTGCCTTGTATTCTGGAGGCAATCTATTTTTAACATGAGGCCACTATATTTTAAGAATTTTTAAGGAATTGTGGGAGTTTGTCATCAAGAGCTCCTTGCGTCCACAGATCACAAGGATTTGTTCCGAAAGCAGCAAGGCTATCTTCACGTACTTCCCGGTGGTTGATTATTATAGAATCAGTTCTTCTTGTGCATGCATGCTTTTTGTAGCATCCATGTGATGTCTTTTCCACCAGAATGCCAGCCTGTATTTCCTCCTCATTGAATTTGAGTCTACCCTTTCCATTGAAATACCAATAAATTAAAAATAATTCTGTTGCCAATATTCTGCTTGCAGTATCAAGCCCCCATGTGGAAGCATCCTTTCGTCCTATGTATTTCTCTCCTATACACCATCTTTTGCTTCAGAAGGAAATACAACACCAAGGAGGTTAAGAAGAAGGAGATCAAGAAGTTCCTTGCAAAGACAAAAATGCATCTGGGACATACTTTTTATTGTGTGGAAAGCTAGTTGTGATACCACTTCTACCTTCTTGATTGGGTGCAAATTAGTAGTTGCATTTATTATTGAGGAGCAGCATATGCTGGAGAAAATATGTGCTGAAATGTCACAGGGTAAAGCTGTTATCAATGGATGTTCCATTAGGTTGAAATAACTAGTGTGAAGCAAAGGAAAAGTTAAATAAAGCCATTGTGAAATTAGGGAAATATTTATAGTGATTGGGGAAATGCTGTCTATTAACATATCTTTGGTTGAAAAAATTGTTGAAACATTCTAGCATTCTGTCTTTAAAAGGTAAAGGTACCCCTGCCCGTACACTGTCTTTAGTGTGCAGGAAAAAGAGAACAAGTTATAAGAAGCACTGATTTGCAACTAGTCAGATCAGTGATTTAGACCACAACCATACAGGGTTGCACAGAAGTGTGCGTTCAGCCTGTGGTCTGAAGCATGGACCAGAATATCAGGAGACCATCTCAATCATTTTATTTATATACTGCCTTTTCAAAGTTAAAGCTATGCTCAAAGTGGCTTGCAACATATAATATTATGTAACTACAAACATAACAAAAGTAGTCATAAACAATAAATCAAACATCGAAAAGTAAACAACAAAATTTCCACATAAATCATAAGATCCAAAATAGAGATACAGAAGTCAACAGCAACAACACACCCACCCAATGCCCAACAAAAAACCCCTAAACAATACCCCAGCATTGTTCAGCAGCCTCCGCTGTTGTAGCTGGAGTCAGTCAGTCAGACAGCCAGGGCGTCACCCTCCCAGTCCAGGTGGGGAAAGGCCTAAAAGGCAGGGGGCCAGTCTTCTAGGACTCATAGCCAATATGCAGTCTTTAAATATCTGAGCTAGTTTGTAATTTGAAAATATTTTCTATGCTTTTAAGTATGTATTATGCTATGGAAGCTAATGCATTTTAAGCTCTCTCCCAAAATCCATATTGGTTTTATTTATTTATTTTAAAAAGCCTGTGTTGTCTCATTTAGGAGGGAGTTCTGCAAAACTGGATCTACAATACTGAACTATGAAATGACATATGAGTATCTTTTATTCTTTTTTCTCAGTCTGGATGGATGCAATAGGAAAAACCATGTTTCCTTTTTCCTGGTACAAAAAGGGTATTCATATATATTAGGGCATATTATTTTTCTGAAACAGAATAATCAGTCTTATCCCACATGTCCAAGAACAGAGGGCCAATTTGTGAGTTACTTTTTTCCCAGCATAGATAATAATGAATCAGTCTTCTAAGCATTTATGGAAATGGTTTCTTAGAACTGGATGCACACCTTTTACTTTTGTAAGCATGCAAATAAAATATGATGTGGTGTTCAACTTCTCTGTCTTGAATAAGATTCTGTATGTATAAAAGGTAATACTTGCTTGTGTGAACTGATTAAGACCATAGCATTAGTGCACATCTGAACAGATCATTGACTTCATGGTGGATGGCTTGCAAAGCTTTATGGATTGAATGGTGGAGCTGCTCAAACATAAGCCTGATAACTTACATGATTTTTGTGACTGACTGCTAAGCATATTGGATGAAATAATATTTTAAAATCATAGTGAATATACAATCATCTACAAAATACCAAAAATTGTTTCTGTTTACCACTGCTTTTTCCTCATGGGGAGAGGAGTCTTCCATCTCATTCTGAGCTTTGGACAACTGCTTTTAAGTCCTTTGCCAATGGATGTGAAGGCAGGGAAATGTCTTGAAATGTCACATCTAAATAGGCTGCACATTGAGAAAAGAAAAAGGAAGAGGCTTAGATGAAGACAAAGTGTAATACTTAATTTGTTTGTGTGATACATGCACACGCCTCCTTGCTTACCTTTCATACCCTGTGCCCAGGCATTGGTCCCACCCCACCCCTTCCTTTCTACAATCTTCTATCTTAAATAGGAAGTGTTACCTTTAATATCATAAAGGTACAGTCAAGAAGAATAAAAATTGTACCCAGTTGCTTGTCAAGAAACAATTCTACCACCTTGTGCATCTCACATCAGGTTTACAGTTCCATATTTCACTAGTTGCAAAGGGACATTAACAGCTTTCAACATTCATATTTTTATAGTAGGTTAATAGGTGAAAGGAAGGTAAATGATGGCCATTAATGTAAATTTGCTTGAACTGGTTATATGCTCAAAGAAGGAAGGATTTCCCAATTTTGTCCAATCCCACCCCCCAGTTTGCTTTACATTGCACAGTGCTGTTCTTTGGTAATCATGACACATGCTGGAAGAAGGCAGCCACCCCAATCATAGTAGGCCTAATTATTTGTCAGTATAAATATTGAGCTGTTGCTTGGTAAGAAACAGATGTTTCAATTTCTGCCTGTGGCTCTACTCCAAATGAAGGGATCTTTAAGTGAGTTTAAGAAATAAAGCCTTTTATTTCACAGGAGGCAAAAAATGATGTGAATGGCTACAATCAATACTCCGTGTCTGTGTTGTTCAATAACAATGTATCAGTTGCTTAAAGTAAGAAAACTTTAAATGTCCCAACCACGACACATCTCACTTGAAGGAACATCACATTTTAATTTTTTTAACTGGCATAAAACTGGATTCTCTCAGCTTGCTGCAACACCACCTGTGCTGTAGTGCACAGAGGGTACTTTGCCTGCCATAATAAATGTGTTAGTCTTTAAACTTATGTGAGACTCCTTTTTTTTCTGCAACAGAGCGGTGCAGCTACACCTTCGGAAACTGCAACATCTTCAGACACTTAGCATTCATCATTCTGCTGGTTCACACTTGAAACAGTTTGTGCCAGGGTGGGTAACCTGTGAGCCTCCAAATCATAGAATAATAGAATTGGAAGGGACCCCGTGGGTCATCTAGTCCAACCCCCTGCAATGCAGGAATGACGTTTGACTCCGCATCCCATCAACCCCAACCTCTGTGGCTAGTGGTCAAGGATGAAGGAGGTTATAGTCTATCAGCATCTGGAGGCTCATAGGTTCCCCATAGAATCATAGAGTTGGAAGAGACCACAAGGGCCATCGAGTCCAACCCCCTGCCAAGCAGGAAACACCATCAGAGCACTCCTGACATATGGTTGTCAAGCCTCTGCTTAAAGACCTCCAAAGAAGGAGACTCCACCACACTCCTTGGCAGCAAATTCCACTGTCGAACAGCTCTTACTGTCAGGAAGTTCTTCCTAATGTTTAGGTGGAATCTTCTTTCTTGTAGTTTGGATCCATTGCTCCGTGTCCGCTTCTCTGGAGCAGCAGAAAACAACCTTTCTCCCTCCTCTATGTGACATCCTTTTAAATATTTGAACATGGCTATCATATCACCCCTTAACCTCCTCTTCTCCAGGCTAAACATGCCCAGCTCCCATCACTGGCCCTTGCATGCAGTGCATAAGCCCCCCCTTATAACAATTTTGAAACATAATTCTGTGTTGCGGTATCTTGCTACTAAATCATTTGGGCACAATAATCCATGCAGTCAGCGATCCATTCAGACTTGTTGCTAATCATACACTGAGTAAAGCTTTTGCTGTCTTCATTTGCATGTAATGTTAATCCTTGTCATTGAGTTTGAAGATGAGCTGCAGCGAGCTTTATGTTCATGCACTTGTCCTGCCCCCTCCTCCAGTATAGGCGTAAGGAAATAAGAAGTACGGTACCCATTATGGTTGAACCACAATCAGTGTTGTGTCCAAACTCTAAACTGTGGTTAATATTAATAGTTTGTTGAAGCAAACCAACTTCATTACCCTTGGTTTGAAGTTGGCTTGCTTCGCTTAAAGTCAACCATAGATTGAAGATAAGCTTGTAGTTAAGCTCAAATGGAAACAAAAGCTTATGATTTTCTCCTCAGAGCTTGTAATAAGAATTAGAGTATGAACAGTACATGTGAATGATACCACTGTGTCTGACCTCCAAAGAATGTTTACAGGTAACCAGTGATGAAAGTGGGGGGTTAGTTCCCTAAGGGAAAATAAGGGAGTTGTGCAGTACTAGTTATACTGGGTGATAATTTCCATTTTTTTCCAAGCAGAGGAGATTGGGTCATGCCAAATACTATAAGTTATCTGCATTTTTTAAAATGCTGGTTACAATTTGCACAGAGTTGACACACTGAAGTACTGCTTGGAAGAGCAGAATTATGATTTACAAGTTGTTAGCTCACTTTTGATATCAACATATTTGTTACAAAAGGACAAACATAATAAAAAGAGGGAAAACAAAAATTTAAACCATGAAGTGTCACAGCCTGGAAGGACAAAAGTACAAAGATACAGTGTAGCACCAAAAGGATTAATAAAGTATTAACTCATACAAAGGTTCCTGTTACAATTCTGATGTTTAATGTGCTCCTGTGGCACTCCATAGTTATACAGCTGATAAACGTCACTTTTGCAATATACCTCTTCGGCTAAATATTCTATATTAAAGTCTCAGAATTTGAGCTTTGTAAATTAGCATCTTACCACAATACTTGTTGGGAAATAAAATTTGCAAGTGCATATTGAATTTGAGTCCAGATTCTTAAAATGTCAGGCGATGTCAGCCTTGCCTAGTTTTTGTAAGATTCTCCCACCTCCCTCGCATACTACTAGTTGTCCAGCTTGTGCATTTATTTCACTGCTAATACAGGATTTGGTCCCCATTTTCAATTGTCTCTATTTTTCAAACACTAGTACCAAGATTTCTGTGGTGCTGGCAGTAATTATTTGGTTAAACGTGCACACAGTTCCTTCCTTATTAGTCATATTTATTATATTTACAAATGCAAGGCAGCAGCCCCATCTGCCCTAGCTCCCTGGATACATGCTGGATGGCTGCAGGAAGGGAAGGAGGACACCTGGAAACTCCAGGATGGAGAACACTGAAGTAAAAGAACAAAGTTCTGGGAACTGAGATAGTATTGGAACAGATTGCAAGTATCATGTTATGTGTCTCTTTGAAAATAAAGCATCTCTTTCATATATTCTATCATCTATCTATCTATCTATCTATCTATCATCTGTGTGTGTATAAAATGACTTTTTGATAAGTCTACCACATATTCTTCATGTGGCAGGGGACTGTGCCTAAAACCTTCACACAGTGATCACTTCCCTATAACTGGTGCCACAGTTTTGTTGCCAAGCCACACTTGCTACATAAAACTGGATTAACAAATGGGAAACAGCTCTTACATTTGATGGTGCCCTTTGTGGCAAAGTACTTTGATAGTCTCTACAATGGAGCATAAATTTTAGCCCTTAAAACAGATTCTTTGATTTACCAGTATGATGCATTAAAGTAGTTAAAACCTTTGGGTTAATAATTCAAGATCATTTGGTGAGAGAGAAAACCGTTTATGTGTTAATCCACTTTTTTAATCACAGGTAATTTCTAAAAATGTTTAAAAATAAATATTTAACATTTATACTCCCCCACTCCCCACACCAAGGGACGCAGGTGGCGCTGTGGGTTAAAGCCTCAGTGCCTAGGACTTGCTGATCGAAAGGTCGGCGGTTCGAATCCCTGCGGCGGGGTGCACTCCCGCTGCTCGGTCCCAGCGCCTGCCAACCTAGCAGTTCGAAAGCACCTCCAGGTGCAAGTAGATAAATAGGGACCGCTTACCAGCGGGAAGGTAAACGGCGTTTCCGTGTGCGGCTCTGGCTCGCCAGAGCAGCGATGTCATGCTGGCCACGTGACCCGGAAGTGTCTCCGGACAGCGCTGGCCCCTGGCCTCTTAAGTGAGATGGGCGCACAACCCCAGAGTCTGTCAAGACTGGCCCCTACGGGCAGGGGTACCTTTACCTTTACCTTTACTCCCCACACCATCTGGAGAAATGATGCTTGGCCTTCTTTTACAGAGGCTTTGTAAATTTATTAGGTAAAATAAGGTAAACAAAGAGCTTTGAACACTCAAAAGAGCAACATAAATGTTGCTAATACTATGCTTTTACATTGATTAAAACAGGGCGGGATAAAAAAACAGAACATTAAAACTATTCATAATTAATATATGAATAATTTAACTGTAATAATAAATACAAACCCGTGGACCTGAGATGATGTTTATGAACTGTGGGGTTTGTAGTTCTAGGTGTCAATTGCTGCCTTTATTTCTGCAGTGCTATAGTAGCTAGGAAGAGATGACCAAACAATCCCTGTACTATCTGCCTGCTTGTGTGTGGTGATAAGTGTTTACTGGGTAAGGTGATGTCCTAACAGTGCTATTGCTACATGTTGACTGTTGCTTTACATGTATGGCCAATGCAGCTGTGGCAGCTGGGTGGGTGATTGGTGGGTGACATGGAGTTGCCATGGACACTGCAATTGGCTATTGGTTGCCTTATTAGTGCTTGTTTCTACAGCAGCTGTTGTGCTTCTAATTTTGCTGCCAGTTGGAGCATAAGATAATAACTACATGATCCCAGCAGTAGTCCTGGTGCCGCAGTGGATCAGACTGCATCAAATTGCCCTTGCCATTTCTTTAAAAACACTCATACACAAATCCAGTCAATATAAAACTAGTAGAAATGTCCCCCAACAATGCATTCATTCTAATATTAAGAGTTAAAACATTTGTTGTATTTAATTTATTCCTGCACAAACTGACTTAGAGGGGGAAATGTGCATCCTTTGTTATTGCGGTCCAGATGTTCTTTCATCAAATATTTGCAAATTGCAATAGGGGGGAAAGTCTGACATTCTAACTCTGGTTCTTGGTTTTCTTTTTCCTGTGGCCTTCATATTATATGTAGGAGTTACACCACTTGTTCAAAGAATTGATTATAATTTTAAAAATCGTAGGAAACCAACAACTCTTTATTGGTCAAGTGGTTAACCTTCCGAAATAATATATTCTCCAGATGCCTGCAGTTAAGCTCAGCCCAGGTGAGCTTCCACATATGTAACTTTTGGCCTAGCTGTAAAAGGTCCAAAGTCTTGGAAGTGTGAGTATAATTAACTCATATGATCCCTAGACAAGTTACACTTTTCCACTGGCTATGTATGCTCATTATCTACGTCAGAGTTATTAAGGTCTGGCTAAACTTTCTGTAGAAGGACAAATTCCAAGCCATGCATCATGCGGAACAGGAGAAGAGGGGGAGCAAAGGAACTTCTTTCCTGTTTCACTCTGTCACTATGTGATCAATGCTACATACAGGTCATGTCTCGAAGAAAGTAGGGAACCCTGACTTTAGCCAGAAGGGGACAACTGTCAAGCTTTCTTAATAAAGAGTGGGTGCTAAACTTTTACTTTCTTACTCTGTCCTAATGAAACTTTTGCATAGTATATTAAATAAATATATACATATTATGAACACTTTTGTGGAGTTTCTATCTATAACAATCATGGTTACTGAGTATCTGCACATCCATTTTTCTTTTAAATAGACTTTCTGTAATGATTAAGCCTACTGCCATTCATAAACAGCTATTCTCTACTGCTGCTGGCTTCTTTGAAGGCTGGGAAAAACTTGGTGTAAATAAGAAAAATTCCAGCTGCTTAGAACTCACTTCCATGGGTGAGAACCCATTGCTATTTAAACCCTAAAGCATAGGAGGTTAAATAATTTGAGGATATCTTTTGCTGTAGAATTGAATCAAAGCAGGGATTTGACAGGGATTTGACTGCCACTTTGACAGGGGGGTAGAGCACAGCTACCACGTAAGCAAGTGGTGGTGCCTGGCAGCCAGAAAAGGGGAGTTGGAGTGAGTCAGAAGACTGCTCAGAGCCCAGGGCCCCCACCCTGACTACAGATCTTTCTGAAGGGGAGCGTATAGGGGCAATTCAGGGGATTTTGATTAGACTGTAGTGTAAACCCTCATTTTATGCAGGGATTGCATTCTGGGAATCACACTTTTATACACACAAATTGTGTATAGTCAAAGTATTCCCCCCCCCGATGCCCCCACCCTTTTCATTTTCCTTTATTTTTGCCAAGGGCATAAAGCTGAATGTACACAAGTTAAATGTGGATAAGTTGTGGTCTTACTGTACACAATTTATGTCTTCTGTGCTGACTGTAGAATTAACAACTGTGTAAGATGTAACTCTGCTGTAATGAAACTGTATCATTGTGGTGGTTATCTCATAATTAATAGCTGATCACTATTTTGGCCATATTTAATGGACTGGCTATAGCTTATAAATAGCTTGGGCCAAATGGTTTAGATAGCCAAACATAAACAGAAGAAGATGCTATTGTCATGTGAGGACCAAACTGCATGTTATTGCTGGGAAATCCATCATCTATTGGTCTATATGTGCATACATACATTCAGGGCATGTATATTGACTACAGGTGGGGGGGAATGGACACACTGGTGTTTTCATTAGGGAAACTGTGTAGAGTGCTGCATGAGGTCTTTAGCAAATGTAAATTGCTGCAGAAGAGCTCATCCTTGAGCATACTGCTATAGAGAAGCTCACTTTCCCAAAATCTGCTTTAAATTGTTAAAAACAAATGAAAAACGAGCCATAGATCCTGGAGAATTAGAAATATTAAATGATGAATTCATGGGTGCTTTGGGGTTTATTTATTTTTTGAGACAGGGTGAATAAAATATAAATGACTCAGCTACTACTTTTTCATTCCCTTTCTCTTCCTCCCAATTTTTAACTTTTTCTGCCATTTGTGAAGTGGCACAAGATAATTTTAAAGGCTTAGTTGCCTTTCTTAAAAGATAAAAAAAGCTATACAACAGACATTTCAGAAATAAAGAGTACTTCTATTGTGACATTAGTACACAATTATCAAAAATTATTAAAGTACCTTCCAGATGAATGCCTAGCTTATACCTTGATTTTAACTGCTCTTGGCAGCTCTTCCATGCGTTATCTAGGTTGCATGCTGTGTCTGCATTTTTTATTTTTAGATTTGTTCAGAATTCATATGCAAGAACACTTTAGTTCTTGGGCTATTAAATCAGTTTCTCCTGTAGCAGGACTTGTGTTACTTCATATTCAAGCAACAGCTGTAAATATCTGTAGTAAATTGTAGATTGTGTTAGTTCAAAATGAAGACACTGCACTGAAATAAGCTATAATCAGCTGACCTTGGTTGCTTGTTTTCCTGTTTCTATCAAAATGTTGCTGCTTTCTTGCTTTCTCTAGACTTTCCACTCCAGTGTTATAATTATGACTGAAAGGCTTTCATGGATGATGAATTTTTCATGGAATTTGATATCACACATTAATTCCTGTTTTGAGTGTGTCCAAACATACCTCTTTTGTTGTTTATAACGCTTATGTTACTATTTATGTCTCTGGTCTGGTCTTCTACACTATGAACTAGGACTATGACACAGTTTGATAATGTGAGCAATTGATATGTGTGTAAATGTACATCTTCCCTTCACATTCAACTTGTTAGGGTGCAGAACCTGAGAGAGACAGTGCTGCTGAAACATACCAGCATTCTGTATGGTCAATATATGTTGACGGTGTAGTTGCTGTTTGGTGCAATGGAATAGTTGTGTTTGTACTGTGCAAGAACAGAAAAGCTAGATGTGTGCTGTCAATGACCATTTTGTGTTCAGTTCCCACCCAACCCTGCATGTTGGTGGAATGCATATAAACGCACCCTGCGCCGTACCATGCCACCCCACCCTTTTAGTGCCATGTTTAGTGACATTCTCGGCTCACTTCCAGGTTTGGCGATCATGCCTCATTCAAAACTTAAATCAAATATATGCAACAACTTTGAAATATTTCCTCTCTCTACTAGTTACATTATTGTTGGGGTTCTTATCTTGGTTATGCTCTGGTCATGAATGGCATGGTGGTTTGTCCATATAGCCTTAACACACGGTGGGTGTGGGTGGGTGTGAGAGAGAAAGACATGAATGTGTACCATCTGAAAATGTGACCTTTGTAACTCCTTTTGTATTTGTGGGCTGCAGATAATGGTGCCTGGAAATGAGAATTTTAGTATTTGAAATAATCCATTTTAAAATATAGAAATGCTGCACTAATTGTGAGGTAGTAATGAACATCATCATGTAAGGATCCTGTAGAACTGCAAATATTAATCAGGATATGATCTTAAATCTAGGAACTAGCTTTGGAAACCAACACTGACAATCCAGATTTCAGTAGCCATTCGGGGGGGGGGAGGGGGTTAGGTCAGTGAGAGGCTATGATTTTGCTTTCAAGCTTTAATTCCATGGAAAATGATATCTCCTCAACTTGGCTATCTGATTTTTCTTTCATATTTTCACTATCTATATCCTAGCCTGGTGTAATACTCCATGCAGAAAATCTACAGCAATTAGGATATGAAAAATAAATGTGTTCTTTGAGCAAATACTGGTAGATATGATGCACAGAACCCAAATAGTATAACACTACTAAATATTAAGAGAGCTTTGATCAGGAACCGTTTGTTTCTGTCCATCAATGAAAGTACATTTTTTTATCAAGACACTGCAAACTAAGTGAGTTATACCATCAGTATAACCATGCTTACATTTCCTGTGAGAGTAAATAGACGTGTGGCTTGCATGTCATGCTATTGTCAGTTATCTGCAAAAGAGGGAACTGCCAATACTTTATGTTAAGGAGTTTCAAAAGCCCTTGGAAGATATAAAAAGATAAATAGTGAACAATTTAGCCTGTCAATCTGTAGCCAAAGGTCATAGACATAAATGGTGCCAAAAAAGGCAAAAGCCAGACTGGCAGGATTCCAGGTAACCAATAGCTTCTGGGGTATCTGAAATTAGAGTGACCATCTGTTCCATAACCTTTCTCTAAAAGTGAAGATTAGAAACAAAAGGGTAACTGGCATCAAAATATAGGATTTTGAGCTGGCCTTCAATCTTCATGGCATGCTGCTTTCCTGAAAGAGAAGCATTGTTAGTTCCAGCTAGCAGAGAACCTAGTTTTTTTACTGATTAAAATCAGTTATAATTGGCATAGGTTGTACTTGCAAGTGGATACCTGCATACCTGCAAGCATCTCGGCAACACTATCATGAATCAAGGTATCAGACTTGGTTTGTCATGTTTTTTGGGGATTGGTTTTAAATTATGGATTTGCAGATTGCCAGTTCACAATAGTAGGGGTTGTTATGACTTGATCAGTGTGAAATGCCCCCAAACCCTCTTTTCAAGTAACACATTAGCATACATAAATGGCAGTCCTTATCTTGAAAGTATTGTGATTTGTGATCCTTGAAACAAAAAAGTGAACAGAAAGAACAGAACGCAAGAGATGTTAATTTCCTAAGCAATTTGTTATTTAGGAAAATGCTCTTCTACATCCAACCAGTGTCAATCTCCTTTTGTTTGAATTTGAGTTTCACGAAGGACTACAAAAGTATGTACAGTATAATACTTATTAGATGAAAACCCTCATAAGAAAATTGGCTATACTTGTGTGCTATCCAGGGATATAAATGGGAAAACTGTTTCTAGAGAGCCATTGTGATGGTATAGATAGTGTTGTACTTCGATGGGAAGGCTTTGCTGAAATCCTGCTTAGCCATGGAGTTCCCTGTATAACTCAGAGAGAGAGAGAGAGAGAGAGAGAGAATGTGTTTGTCAGAGTCTTGACCAATTTACAGGGTGGTTGTGAGAATAGAATAGGATAATCCCTATATTTGACTTACCGAACTCAGAAGAACAGTGGATTAGCATATGTGCTGGAAAATTAATTATAATACACTGAATCCAGATTAGGGGAAGCTGCTTCATTAATTTAAAAATAATTGACCAAACTTTTGTATGTTGAATGCTTTCTGTAAATTGCAAGAAGACACTTTTAACTGTGTTGTACAAAACTGGGAACCTGACTGTTATTGTCACAAATACTTGTAAATATTTAGGACTTCATATATGGTGTATTAAATGCTATTTGTAAAATGCTACATCTTCCAAATAGCTAATCTTAAGGACAGCTTTTAGAGGATATACTCTTCTGTGTTCTTTGTACACAGCTTCACTTTCTTTTGAAAAAAAGAAATTAAATAGGAGGACTTAAATTGGGTTAAAGAAGAAAGAAATGCATCCTGACTTCTCTGTCTAACTGAATGTTCTTGGAGGCTGTTGAAAAGAAATAGGAGTTCATCCCACATGGCCTACATTCATAAAGCAAATTGGGAGTGCCAAAAATGCCCTGAAATTAAGCTAGGGAGTGGAGGATTACAATAAAATGTTGCAGTGTATCCCTGATATGTAGGTTATCTGAGCCAGGTGCTTAGGGGGAGAGTTCTGAAAAAAAGCAAAGGTCCCTGCTCTAATTTAGGACTTCATGGGCACTTTCTTAGTTTTTAAAAACATTTTGAAGTGCAACCAGACTGCATGCAAGTCAGTGGGTCATGGAAGGTTCTGGATCCAATTGGATGCTTCATTTAGTCATGGAGGAGGTTTGAGGGGCAAACTGAGTAGAGTCACCTTCGATGCAAGCTGACCAGTATGGGTGATGTTCGGCACATATGTGTGATGTTTGACTGGGAATCCAAACCAACCTGAGCTTTTCACATCTGACCCCCAATATTAGCAGTAAAGTGCACTGCAGGGTTGTTGAACTTCAGCAACGTATTCTCATTACTACATTGGAAAGTGTTTAGAATAAAAGCTTTGAGGAACAAAAGGGACTTCTTCAAACATACTTGAAATGGTAGGTGCTTTGTCTCAAAGTGTGTTGTGCTTTTTGCTTTGATATTTTAGATGTAGATAGTGAGCTGCTGAAGAAACCACATGGTTAGAAAGATGAAAGGAAGGGAAGTTTAAACTACACCAAGATTTGCCACTTGAAACTGTTATAAAGAGTAGATTCACTTGCCTGCTTAGGGGAAAGTTAAGAGTTAAGATGGAGCAAACAATATCATTCAAATATTTCCATAGATAGACAGCATAAACAGGGAGCTGTTGCATTGTTCAAAGACCGATGTCAAAGCTGTTTCTGTGTTTGAAAATACTAGGGAACCAGGACTTAGCTCTTGTGCACTGGAATTGTCTGTCACTAAAATACTGGATTCTTGTATTAGCTTTGATTAAACCCAAGAATTGAAATGTGGGATGCTTGATGCGCTATTTGTAGTAGTGATTTCTACATGTATGCTCAAACCAGGAAGTTCCCACAGCTGCCATAATGGGGCCCCACTTGTATTACTGAATGTTATGTTAGCTGTAATTCCTCCATGACACATGCATTATTAGAAAATATAATTATGCAGGTTGACTGAACTATTGCTATGGGAAGTGTAACTTTGGAGTTCCAGGCATGTGTGAAAAATCTCTAACATAACATCACTATTATAATTACTTGCATTTAGATTAACAACTTTGCAAGGTGGCTTAAGGGCTTCAGTAGTCTGCATATGCTTTTTCCTGGCCTTATATTGCATGTTGACACACTCAGCATTGCAAAATTAAAAATCTAGCAGGCTTGACTTATAATATAAAATTTTAAAGTAGTTCATTGAACTGGTTGTGTGTGAATAATTTTGTCTGGCAGCATTATTTTGGTAATAGAAGCTTCTATATATTCCAAGAACTTAGAATCACAGAAGTGTAGAGTTGGAAGGGATCCTAAAGGTCATCTAGTCCAACTCCTTGCAATGCAGGAATCTCAGCTAAAGCATCCATGACCATCTAGCCTCTACTTAAAAACATCCAAGGAAGGAGAGTCCATAGCCTCCCAAGGGAGTCTGTTCCACTGTCGAACAGCTCTTACTTTCATAATGTTCTTCCTGATGTTTAGTCGGAATCTTCTTTCTTGTAACTTAAAGACATTGGTTTGGGCCCTACCCTCCAGAGCAGGAGAGAACAAGCCTGCTTCGTTTTCCATGTGACAGCCCTTGAGATATTTAAAGATGCCTATCATCTCTCCTCTCAGTCTCCTCCTTCCCAGGCTAACCATACCCAATTCCATCAAGCATTGCTCTTAAGGCTTAGTTTCCAGACCCTTGATCATCTTGGTCACCCTCTTCTGCACACGTTCCAGCTTGTCCATATCCTTCTTAAATTGTGACACCCAGAACTGGACACAGTACTTCAGGTATGGTCTGACCAAGACAGAAGAGAGTGCTACTATTACTTTCTTGATCGGGAAACTATACTTCTCTTGATGCAGCCTAGAATAACATTAGCTCTCTTTTTTTGTCGCTGCATCATACAGTGGTGCCTCGCAAGATGAAAAGAATCTGTTCCGCGAGTCTCTTTGCCTAGCGGTTTTTTCGTCTTGCGAAGCAACCCTATTAGCGGATTAGCGCTATTAGCGGCTTAGCGGCTATTAGCGGCTTAGCGGCTAAGCAGTTATTAGCGGCTTAGCGGCTTAGAAAAAGGGGGAGGGAGCGGAAAAAATCGCAAGACTCGCAAGATGTTTTCGTCTTGCGAAGCAAGCCCATAGGGAAATTCATCTTGCGAAGCGCCTCAAAAACGGAAAACCCTTTCGTCTAGCGGGCTTTTCATCTTGCGAGGCATTCGTCTTGCGGGGCACCACTGTACTCATGTTAACCTTGTGGTTAACCAAGACCCCTAGATCCTTTTCACATGTACTACTAGTAATCCAGGTGTCTCACATGTTACACTGGTGCAGTTGGTTAATCTGTGCATAATTGTGTAACCTTACATTTGCTCCTTTTAAATTTATTTTGTTTGTTTGGACCCAGTTCTCCAATCTGTTAATGTAATCCTGAATCCCAGTTCTGTATCCTGCAGCGTTAGCTAACGTTCCAAGTTTGGTGTCATCTGCAAATTTGATGAACATCCCCTCCATTCCTTCATCCAAGTAGTTTATAAAGACGTTGCACAATAACCCCACATGTCACTTTTTTCCAGGATGATGAGGCACAATTAGTGAGCACTTGGGTTCAGTCAGTCAACCAGCTACAAATCCACCTAACAGTTACCTTTTTCATCCACCTATTTATTTATGTTACTTGTTAAAATATTTATAGACCACAGTTCCCTAAAAATCCACCATGCAAAATTACAAGGAGGACAATAAAAACGTCAATAAAAAGTGTCAATAAAAACATCAACTTTATTTGGTTTCAGTCCACCATATTTTATAGACTGCATTATAGTGTTAACAATCTGGCTCCTCTGTTGCAAGCTGCAAGTGGCAAAGAAATAATGAAACCTTATTAGTCTTCAGAAATGTGTATCCAAAAGAAGCTAGTGTTTGTGGCCTTTTGCATTCTTTAAATGTCAAATTCTCCTTAGGCTGAAGAGGCACAATTTCCTTCTACAGTTACTCCAGCTGTTTGTGAGTGCAGTAGTCTTATTAAATTAAATTCTCTTTGGGTGTACATATTATAGAATATCTATTTGTATTTACAGTTTGCATAAAGTTTGTTTGCAATAGATGATTATACAGTGGGTTGCACTGAATCATTCTAAAATAATAAAATGGATGAATATTTTCTTTTGTCCCTGAATATGAACAAGCAATGATTGCATACTGGATTAATTACCATTTGGATTGCAAATGAATAATAGGGCTCTGATTAATCAAAATTGCCAACTGACTGCTTTCAGAGACCTGCATATCTTCTCTATTCTGTTTTTGCCTCTTACACATTATTCCTACTTATGGCCATCTCCACTAAAGATAGATTGGGCCAGTGACTGTGAATGAATAGATGACACAAGGAAGAATATATGCATAAATGCCCAAAATATCATTGGAACGAATGTTTGCTGGAATTACCAGACTTTGGTTGCTTGAGACTGCCTTACTCCTTACATACGCAGTAGGTTTTTCTTTTTGGAAGTTCCTAAAACATGAAACCCAGTCCATTGCACATTGGAGCAGGGCTTCAGTGTGGCTACCCCTGACTTGCATAACATTGTTTCTGCTGTGATATGACATGTGCCCACTATTAGTGGTTTCCAGAAACTACTCTATCTATCTATCTATCTATCTATCTATCTATCTATCTATCTATAGTTTTCACAGTGTTTTCCAGCTTTATTTATTTAGGTGTCGGTCTTCAGTGTTTTGTGTTGTGTTAAAACCTATTTTTGTTTTTATTGTGTGATTGGCACTTTATGAAAGGCAATTCATAAACTAATTATGAATGAATTTATATTCAAGTCCAAAGGCATTTAAAGTGATCAGCAACCCTTTGAATTCTGCCTGGAAATGGACCAGTAGCAAGCACAGTTCTGAGAGCTGTTCTTTATAGCCAAGCTCAGTTTTCTGCATTGTGGGCTAAATTAAGTTTTCAAGAAGTCTTTACAACCCCTCCTACATATAACACATTTTCGTTGTTTAATCTGAAGGTTTTCAGGACATGAATGACACTGACTAGGCTATCTCTGTCTTAGGAGGACCTCGCAGCTGATAGAAGGTGCAGCATGTAATAGGTGACACTTTAGCTCCCTTAAACTGCAACCTTGTTCTCCTGGGGAAGGGGAGTCCTGTCCAGAACAGGTTCAACAGCACCTCCCTGGGGAAATTAACTTGCCACCCAAAAATACCACGATCTTTTCCGCATTTATCTTCAGTTTACTAGTGTTCTTTGCACATCTCATATGCTTGATTGAGTACTTGAACTGCCTAACCTGAATATGATGAGAAGGAGTAGAGCTGAGTGTCATCAGCATGCCGATAACACTCTACTGCAGACTTCCATGCAATCTCAGTTAGATTTCATGTATGTGCTAAAGAGCACAGGATATGAGATTAAACTCTGTGGAACTCCATAGCGTAAATGTCATGGATCCAAACTGTAATCTCTCAAATGGACCTCTGGAATTGGCTACCCAAGGAGTCTCCTCAGTCCAGATGCCCTATCTAGTAGGATACTATGATCAATGGCATCAGATTGCCAAGTGTTCTAGGAAAATGATCAGGGTAGTGTGCCCACTGTCCTTCCCTTGGCAAAGTTATTCCATCTTGGCAACCGAGTCTGTGCTGAAACCTGAGCCTAAAACCAGGTAATCAGTTTATACCAAGAATGTCTGGAGTTGCATAGTAACTACACATTCAAGCCCCTTTCCCAAGACTTTTGACAAAGTCCCCCATTATATTATTGTGGAGAAGCTGGTAAAATGTGGGCTGGATGAGATAACTGTTAGGTGGATTTGTAGCTGGTCGACTTACTGAACCCAAACAGTGCTCACTGATGGTTCCTAAGAATCCTGGAAAAAAATGACAAGTGGAGTGCTGCACATGGCCACAGGGTTCTGTCCTGGGCCCGTTGTTGTTCAGCCAGATAGAGATGTCAGCCACCAACCTGGCACCCAGAGATCTCCAGGTCGTCCCAGTTGGATGTGCGCTTGGATACCCAAGCTAAATGAAGAACCCTCCCCCTTTACGTAGCAAATAGAACTCTCTGTACACTCATGTGTCATCTGTTGACAGTGTCTGCAGTTTTAAAACCTCTGTTTGTGTGTCTGGGAATTGGTGTGGTTCCTTTTGCTTCTGCAGTTCAAGAGCAGCTTGCTGTTGCAGCCAAGGGTTCTTTCTGGTTTTGATGTTCTTCCTGGATCCTTAGTTTTCTTGCTGATGGCAGAAGCAATGCCTTCTCTACATATTGCAGCTTGTATTGCCTGTACTTTAAAATTATTATTGGACATTATCATATTGTCCTCAGTCAAATGCAAGTGTTTTCAGTAAACTAAATAGGTTTTTAAAGAAGAATTTATTTAAAACACATGCTTCTATTATTGACATCATATGATTAATACTGCACAGAAGTTGAATCACATCCATTATATGTGGTCTGCCTACCAACATAAACAACATATGCCAGCATAAAACAAATCTCCCATTAAAGAAATAGTTAGAATTTCCAGGTGCTCTTGGAGGAAACTGATTTTCTAGATCCATTTCATTTGGGGTTTAGGACCAGGTTTAGCACAGATGCTACTTTGGTCAACTGGTCACCTGATGACATCTGTTGAGAGAAACGGGGGAAATGTATCCTTGTTAATTTTCCTCATTAATTCTCAACAGCTTTCAATGCTATCGACCATGATCTCCTTCTGGAGTGGCTGTCCAAGTTAGGGGTGGGTGCCACTGCTTTGCAGTGGTTCCGGTCCTACTTGTATTATCAATTCCAGAGAGTGGTGCTTGGGGAGTGCTGTTAGGCCCCATGCAGCCTTCAATGTGCGGTTTCTCAGGGTTCGATTTTATCCTTCATGCTGTTTAATATCTGCATTGAACTGCTGAGTGAGGTCATCCAGAGTCTAGGAGTACATTATCAGCAAAATGCTGAAGACACACATGTAGTTTGAATGTGGGTGAAACGTTGCAAATATTAACTAAAACAGGCAATAGCAATTGGGCAATAGGAACTGAACTTTACAAGTTAAATAGATTCAAATCTTTTGATGCACAATTTACTCTTTCTCACGTTAACTGCTAAGCACATTTGAAACTAGCTGGTAGAAGACAATCTGTGGTGGGGCCTTCTCAACAGTGCACTGAGGTTTGGAACTTCCAGGAATTTTCAGTCCCTCTCCTTAGGTGGATTTCTGACAGAGGCAAATGCATAGCTCTCTCAAAATACTTTTTATTTTCTCTGAGCCAAAATAATGTATTTCCTCAGTTCCTTTGCTAGGTGCTTTTCTGCTGGGAACTTGGATTCTTCTGTTAACAGCTATATAATTTGCTGTACATTGTTTAAATATATATGTTTAAATGTTTGCTGCCCTGAGGATCCTTTTGCTCCGAATATTTGATTAAAAGGTATTTTCTATGACTGGTGTACAGTAAGCCTGCAACTTACGTTCATTTAACTTTTGCACGTTCAGCTTTATGCATGTGGCACCCCCCCCCCCGAAGAAATAAGAAAGAGGGTGGACACTTGGGAAAAAAGACTTTGACAATTCCACCTGGCTTTGAACACAATATGTTTTGGCTATACGTGATTTTTGCTTTAGGCGTGATCCCTGGAACATAACTCCCACATACTTTGTGGGTTTACTATACTTCTGTTCCTTTTAATTTTAAAGCTGTGTGAGCACAGCCCATGTCTATTTATTAAATACTAAAAGTTTTGCTCATGTGACTATTTTCTGTCTTCCCCTTTGTTAAGAATCTGGAACTATTTATCTGACTAGTTCATCTGAATGAATATTTTTACTTAGCGCATAGTGAATAAAACACAATTAAACAGCACGGCTCTTTTAAACTGACACAAAATATTATGGGGATGAAGCTGCTTTTTATTTTTTTTTACTACAGATCCATTAAATACTTGCATGGTACAGCTTACAAGACAAAGTTGCTTACTTGTCTAGGTTTTGTTTAAAAACTTCCTCAACAGGTGTATGTATCTAAATATAGAAATCCTATAGAAAAATAGAAAGAAAATATAGAAATATAGAAATCCTATGAAAGGCCATGGACCCACCGACTAAGTCAGCCAGGAGCTGCATCTGATCCGAAGTGTAGTAGCCAGAGCCAAAAGTGGGTAGTGGTAACAGGATTGCTTCCTTTCTGCCCCCCTTCCTCTCACTAGTCACACACAGGAGATGGCAGTCAGGATAGCTGCAAGGCTCCCCTCCGTTTACTACGTGGACTAAGTGAAAACCACGCTTTAGGAAAAAGCATCACTGAACATGCTATTGCTTGCTCTAACAGTATGGTGTCTGCAAGGAACAGCAAATTAGGTGAAGTTTGGCTTGCACTTGCTCCTGTTTCCAAAACATTTTTTTCCCCAGATGCCACCCAGTTTGCTTTCCCATTTTTCTGTTCCTTTTCTGCCCATTCCTTTCACCTTCAGTTTTCCCATCATGCCTTTGCCAGCGAGCAGCCAGTTTGTCCCCCAGTGATATCCATCCCTTGGTTCACAATATAATTTTCCTATCTTTTCTCCCACCCATTCCACCCTTTACTGCTTTCCTGCTTAGCTCCCCCAGGCAACCAGTCAGCTTGCCCCTTCAGGCTTGGCTACTCCCTTACTGCAGCCTGTTCTTTGGCCCACAGCATAATTTTCATGCCCAAACTGCTCGTTTCCTTTCTTTCCTTCTTGTTTATTCCTCTCTTCCTCAGAGTACACATATGGGAACCTGGGCATGGCAGACAAGAAGGGGCAGAGCCAGCTGAGTGGGCCACATCCCAGCTAAAAGCTTTGTCTCCTGCAAAAAGGGACAAGACTAGATAGGATTTTCTATTTAAGTCAATTCCATCAGGTCTGGGCTTTGCCTGGGTTCAATTGCTGACCTATCTATTATGTGGTTAATTCTTAATTCCGGAATTAAGATTGCTGGAAGAAATATCAACAACCTCAGATATGCAGATGACACAACTTTGATGGCAGAAAGTGAGGAGGAATTTAAAAACCTCTTAATGAGGGTGAAAGAGGATAGTGCAAAATATGGTCTGAAGCTCAACATCAAAAAAACTAAGATCATGGCCACTGGTCCCATCACATCCTGGTAAATAGAAGGGGAAGTAATGGAGGCTGTGACAGATTTTCCAGGCAAATAGAAGGGGAAGAAATGGAGGCAGTGACAGATTTTACCTTCTTGGGCTCCATGATCACTGCAGATGGTGACAGCAGGCACAAAATTAAAAGACGCCTGCTTCTTAGGAGAAAAGCGATGACAAACCTAGACAGCATCTTAAAAAGCAGAGACATCACCTTGCTAACAAAAATCCGTATAGTTAAACCTATGGTTTTCCCTGTAGTGATGTATGGAAGTGAGAGCTGGACCATAAAAAAGGCTGATTGCCGAAGAATTGATGCTTTTGAATTGTGGTGCTGGAGGAGACTCTTGAGAGTCCCATGGACTGCAAGAAGATCAAACCTATCCATTCTTAAGAAAATCAGCCCTGAGTGCTCACTGGAAGGACAGATCATGAAGCTGAGGCTCCAATACTTTGGCCACCTCATGAGAAGAGAAGACTCCTTGGAAGAGACCCTGATGTTGGGAAAGATTGAGGGCACAAGGAGAAGGGGATGACAGAGGACGAGATGGTTGGACAGTGTTCTTGAAACTACCAACATGAATTTGACGAAACTCTGGAAGGCAGTGGAAGACAGGGGTGCCTGGCGTGCTCTCGTCCATGGGGTCACGAAGAGTCGGACATGACTAAACGACTGAACAGTAACAACAACAACTATTATTATGTGCTTGGCACTTTATTTATTTAACATAACTCTGTTTTGCAACAAGATCGTAAACAAATGTGAATAACATGAAAGATGTTACATTGCCAAATGAAACTTAAAGACCTTGAAGCTGTGTTCTCACTTGTATCCAGTAGTGATGTTGCTTTCTGTCTGCTGCCTTTGTTTTGGCGCTGAAGTTCAGATATTCAGAAATTGACCGCTTGCATACTTGGATGAACGTGCAATTTGAATCTGAGCATTTTGAATCTGCAACATTGAACGTGCAATTTGAATCTGAGCATTTTGAATCTGCAACATTGAAGGTCATTCTTGGTTTCAGATAGACAAGCTGTAAAAATAATTTTTATTATCCATATCTGAGAGAGAACTCTTTTCAGCCGGTAATTCCCACCTCCATTTAAATAACTGTTATATTTTGTGTAAACAAGAGCAGATTGGCTTTACTGTCACATGAGAAGAAGCTAGTTTCTGTTGGCCTTTTTTTTTGAGAGAGAGAGAACAAGTAAAGATTGTGAAGCTTTCACTGCTAGAGTACATTGTTAATAAATGCTTGTCCAAGTACTTTTTTATATCGGCTGAGAAGTCAACAGTGGACATGAGAACACACGGAAGAATATGGTTGAGTCTTTGGCTGCCTTAGTATCCTTTTTGCAAAGGATTTTCATGGTGCAGTATATCAGATCTCACAGAAATACAGCTGTAATTTTATTTTAGTTTGCAGTGGAAGAATATCTAGCATATTCTTTCTAGTTATATTGATGCTAATCCTAATATTTCAGCAATTCTTCCCCCAATAGTAAAATGTGTCTATTATGTGTAGATGCACTGAGTACCCAGGTCAAGGAAGGAATAGATTCCTTTATATATTAGGATGAGAGATACAGGGAAATATCTCTCATCCTAATATATAAAGCACCTGGTTCACAGCACCTGTGAACCAATATGTAACATTTGTTTATCTTGGACAAGTGTGGATATTGATGCTGTCTCAGCACCATTGCTTTCAATAGAATGTTCCTTTGGATGCACATCCAGAATGTGGATGAGGATTTGCATCGACATTCTGGAGACATTCTAGATGCACATCCCACTGAAAGCAGTGCCGCTGTCATAGGAGACATCCATACTCAGGTGCATATTTGAATGCACATCTGTTTCCCCCCTGCAGTTACTGATCTAGCCACACACACACACACACACACACACACACACACACACATATATATATATATATATGGGGAAGCTAGCTTCCATACCTATATCTCCTTAGTATAAAGTAAATGGTGAAGATGGAGAATGAAAAGAAGAAACATCTTTGTCTTTGTCATTCTTTCCCCTCTGATTAATAGTGTGTATGCATCTATTCATCTATCTAATATCTATATATGAAGGGCACACATGGAGTTGGGGGAGAATGTAACAGAAGGTTCAAGCAAATACAGAATCATTCTTGAACTTTTTGGGTGGTCGGGGAACATTGCAGCATTTAATATTTTAATATATATTGCTGTACCCCAACTGGTTGCTCACAGTTAAAAATGGCAAGCTGTTTTGTGTCCCAGAGTTGTGAAACAGTAACAAGAATGTCGCTCATGATTTGCTTTTGCCATTTAGTAAGGTGTGTGTGTTTGTTTGTTCATGTATAAACTAAAATTTGTATATAAATGGGTAGGTGCATTTGAGGCTGTTTTTTGTGCAATCATTAATCTCAAGACTAGAGAGCATCAGTGATGATGGATGCTGGCAATGATTGCTGCTGTGGTTGATTATGGGGTTTTTAAACTTCAACTGATGTAGTCTATACAAACAGTGACTTTCATCATGACTATGGTAGTTTATAATAGTAGTATAGACAAACATGGAATATAAATTGATTCTATATTTGGCAGAGGAGCAACTGATACTTAAGTACATTAACTAGTTCATTTTAAGTAGTTTATACTTTTTGAGTGGCAAGAGAATTCTATTTTCAGATGTGCAGGAAGATTGTTATTAGCTTAGGAGTGGGTTTAATTAGAGTCACCGTTTTTAATCATGGTCTTGTTGCTTCTGTTAATCTTACCCACCCACCATCCTAAAGTCCCGGGGCAGGTTACAGCAATTAAAGCAGAGTGTTAAAAACAGTTTAAAATAACTTAAAATCACATGCACAATTCATGTCAAAGGTTGTTCAGAAACTTCCTGTGATTGCAGCCCCATGTCTTAAGAACCATGTGTTTATTATCAGGCTATGGTAGGTCAGTAGCTTGAGGGAATTCTTTTTTTTTTTTTAAAGGTCTACTAAAACAGCTTTTCTTTCATGCTTGATGTTTTGTATTTGGAGTAGATGCATTCCAAATAACGGGGTAGCAGAATGCCTGCATTAGTTTAAGAGGTTTTCATCTGTTGCTGAAATCAACCGTTTAGCAATTACAGGGGGAGTAAAATATGGTGGTTCAAGGGTTAAGCATGCCACTGTGTTTATTGACAATCACATTTATGGCCTCTGCTTTTTCTTTACTATAGTCGTGACATGGAGAATAAAGAAACCCTCAGGGGGCTGCAGAAAATGGATGACCGCCCAGAAGAGCGCATGATCAGGGAGAAACTCAAGGCAACATGTATGCCTGCTTGGAAGCATGAATGGCTTGAAAGGAGGAGTAGGAGAGGCCCTGTGGTAAGTAATGCTCCAGAAAAAGGCACTGGCGTTTATGCTTTTAAAAAGCCTGATTGCTGATTCTTGCACCACAGAACCTTAGTGTTAACATCTGGGTATCTCTTGTCTTGTAATTCCTCTTGATTTAATTTCTGTGAATTGCTGATTGCGAAGCTTTAAATTCCTAACAATGTACAAGTCTACTGCATATTGTGGAAGTCAACTCCAACTTACATTTGTATTGCTCAAAATAACTACAACACTGCCCTCTATCGTTAGCATTTTAAATTTACTCTCTTGGAGGGGAAAAAACACATATTCATATTCATATTCATAGCCAGCAAGCGTAAAAAATAAGGATCTAGAAAAGGTGGCGGAACTATTTTTTAAAAATATTTTGTATACTAACATCCTGGTCAGGCAGTACACAATGAGAAGAGCAAAGGTGAGGCCTTGCCTGCAAGTTTTATAATGTGCAGAAAGGAATAGGAAAGTGGGCTGTGCAGTGGAAGAAGAGCGATACCCACCACTTTTAACAGACATTCCACAAAAATATGGTTTTATAAATATGGCAGTTATATAAAGAACTGTTTTATTAGTAAACAGCCAAGAAGGGTTTGGACTTACATTTCTCATACTGCAACTCACCCCTAACTATATGGCAAACTTCTTTTCCAAAACTCTGTGATATCACTTTGCACGCAGTTGCAAAAGAAAAGCTTTTTCAAGCTTTGAGGCACTTTGGAGTCCTTTAAAAAAAAAGTTGTTTGTTTACCCAGTAGTGAAGGTTACAGTATACTTCTTTCCAGGTATTCAGACCTTGGTTACCAAGACTACCAATCCCCCATATTGGATCTGGCAAGTTTTCATTTTGCCAGGTGAACATCATCTGCCTGGAGCACACGTTCTTTTGACTTGAAATGGAATCTCATAAGCACTGAGAATAACTGACAGGTTTTGGTGTGAATCCAGTAAATATTTGTATACCCAGAACTTCACTGTGAATCTTTTCGTTTCTTTTAAGAAGACCTTTAGGTAACCATAAATCACTTCATATCTTTCTTGAAAAGGTAGTAAAACCAATACCAATAAAAGGTGATGGCTGTGAAGCAAACAAAGCAGCAACGGAGCCTGTTTCTGAGGGACAAACAAGTGCTACTTCACCTACTCAGAAGGGGAGGCGGAGCCCTTCTCCTAGCAGTTCTTCTTCATCCTCATCTAGGGCGGTTAAATCAGAATCACCAGGTGTAAGAAGGAAAAGGTTATCTCCTGTGCCTGTAAGTTAAAAGTTCTTATGCATGGGTTGGCAAACTAAGGCCCGGGGGCCGAATCCGGCCCAATTGCCTTCTGGATCCGGCCTGTGGATGGTCCGGGAATTGTCGCGTGGATCTGATTCTGATCATTCGGGCTGCTCCATTCCCCCCCCCACACACACACACCGCGGCGGCGCCTCCTCCCTCCCTCCTCCTGGCTTCTCCCCGCCCTGCCTAAAGGAGGAAGGGGGCTGGGCTTTGTTGGTGCCAGCCCCTCTCCGGAGCCCTTCTGCGCGCCGCTCATCATCCTGCTGCCACCCCCTGCCGCTCACAAGATACAGGAGCCGTGGTTGGCTGAGCGCCCCTCTCAAGCGGCCATTTAAAGCAGCCCCTCTCCAGAGCCCTTTTGCATGCTGCTCACCGTCCCTCATTCTTCCCCCCCCCCAAATTATAGTTCAGCTCCCCACAAGGTCTGAGGGACAGTGGACCGACCCCCTGCTGAAAAAAATTGCCAACCCCTTCTCTTATGTGACAGGGTATACAAGTATATCTACTCCTGTCTATCCATTTTGGTAAGCAGGGGAGATCCTGCTTGCAGGTCTTGGCACCAGCTTAGGTGCAGTTGGCAGCAACTACATAGATGCTGGGATTTCCTACCCAAGAAGCTCAGGCTTCATCCCTGATACTGTAGTGCATTATTGAAGTCCATTTTGTTCCAGCAGATTTTGGAGCAATGGATGTTTTGATCTGACTCCTTTAGTTACATTTCTGTGTCATTGACTGTTTTACCTGCTATCTTGTATCTATTGCTGCTACTACATTTAATATTCTTTTAAAAAGAAACTTAATGTAAGCCTCTACAGGTGTCTTCATTCTGAACATGAAGAGGATGGCGTGGGTTTAAAAAGTAGTAGCCATAATTTGAATAACGTCTGAGAATGCTAGCATAGAAATTTTTATTTTCTGCAATTGTTTGGAAGTGATGGTATCATTTCTGTACTATCAAAATATGGTGGGTAACTAGTAGATCACAAGTTCTTCCTTTACAACTTAACAGATATGACAGACACAGTGGGCAATGTAAAACATTTCTATATTGGGAGAGTGGAGGTTGAATTCCTTTGGCAAAGTTATTGGAAGCTAATTGAAATAAATTGGTTATAAGTTTCAGAGTGGACGAATAACACCACCACGAAGAGCTCCATCTCCAGATGGCTTCTCACCATATAGTCCTGAGGAAACAAATCGGCGGGTCAACAAGGTCATGAGGGCCAGATTGTACCTCTTACAGCAGATAGGACCGAATTCTTTCTTGATAGGAGGAGACAGCCCAGACAATAAATATAGGGTATTCATTGGTCCTCAGGTATGAATTGCATAGACCCAGTTTTATTTTTAATTATAAAGTACACTAATTTTAGAAGATTGGAAGAAGTTGTAATTACTATTGTATGTTCAATAGCACACTGTAGTACTGTTTTCTAGTGTGTGTTAATTTATACTTGTAATGAGTAGGCATTAGAAGAAACACCAGCTAACCATAAATAGTTGTATTAGCTTCAGGTTGGTTATATCTGAGAACAACATAGATTGTTTGCTCTGCCATAAATCATCCATCAGCCCATGGAAGGATAGCTGTCAGAAATAAACCATGTTTATAACAGATTTGTTTTTCTAAACAGATTTGTATTTTCTAAATACAGAAGTATAATCCTAATAACTCCTTATTTAATATAGTAACTTGTGTCTTTTGAAAGAAAACAGTCATAATAAGCACACTAAAATCTTGGTTTACAGACCTGCAGCTGTGGGCGTGGAACATTTTGCATTCATCTCCTATTTGTTATGCTTCGTGTGTTTCAACTTGAATCTTCAGATCCAATGCTCTGGCGAAAAACCTTGAAGAACTTTGAGGTAGTGTTATCCTGTCTCTTCTATCATGGATATACAATGGTTACTGCAAATACATTAAAGCTGCTAAAATTTACTATTCAGAAATCACATTGTAGTGCTGTTTAAGTTTTGCTAGAGTTACTCTCTGAAATCTCTGTTAATAGCCAACGATACTACAGCAACATCAAATAAGTTGTTTACTGAAAAATTCTCCACCAATAGCCCTCTACTTTAATAGCTGGAGGTTAGTGCTCGCTTAATAGAGTGGACTACTAGCAGTGGGAAGTGGAATACCATGTTCCTTCTCCACAGCCTTTTCCTTCTTAACTTCATCAGTAATGATGTTTAACAATTCTTAACATGGTTTCTTGATTTAGCTGATGTCAGTTGTGATGCATCTTGCAACCATGGTGGATAGCGATCGCAGAGTTTCTTAAACGTCAATCACATGTGCTCCACCCTAAAAGTGGAGGCATGAAAATAAAGCACGTAAAATCAGGAACACACTTCAAGAGAATAGGACATCAATATCTTCCTGCAATTTCTTCTGTTCCTTCTCTGCTTCTACTTAGCAATGTAGATAGATGCAGAAGCGCTGTTAGCTAATGTTAAATTGCAAGACTTTGCTGGTTATGAAGGTGCGTCCAGTAAAGATCTGGTCAAAATTCAGGATCTATGTCCACATATCTTAAATGAAGTGCTTTTAATTTTTGAACATGAGGTGTGATTTTAATTGTTTAAAAGATGGATCCAACCATCCCCTCTTGGTGGTGGAGTAGGAAAACTTTTTTTTGTTCTGATATTACTGTGATTTCAATTGCAATTAAAACTTTATTTCAAATTGGACATCAGCTTCCAGGAATTAACAGCATAATAGCTACTGTTAATGTTTTCTTCTAATGTTAGGTTGAAAGTTTGTTCCAGAAATATCACAGTAGGCGTAGCTCAAGGATCAAAGCCCCATCTCGTAACACCATCCAGAAGTTTGTCTCACGCATGTCAAATTCTCATACATTGTCATCATCTAGTACGTCTACATCTAGTTCAGAAAACAGGTTAGTAATTCTTCTAAAGAAAATAAGTAGTGTTCTTCGAAATCTTCCCCTTTTCACAGGGAAAGTGTTGCTTTAATTTGTCACATGAATTTTATACAATTCCAAAAGGGTAGCTGTGTTAGTCTGTTGCAACAAAACCATTGCAAAATACTCCTTGTTCTTTATATAGCGTGATCTAAGTTACAAAAGTTCTGGTATTTATTGTTTGAATGTTTGGGAACAATATTTTTTGTGTTGGCTAGCCAAGTCTGCCAAAAAGCACATTTTGAAATGGAAGTTTGTTGCCCTTTGGTTGCAAGATTATTTTTTGTTAAGAGCCTAGTATATATTAGGTGCTTTATGAATGCACCAGTGACTTCCGAAGCCTAGTGGGATCTTGAAGAGGATCTTTCACCTTTGGAAAGTGAAACTTTATTCTAAAATTGTGTGTAGCATCAGAATAATTAATTGGACAAGGAATTATCTATTATGTGTAGATGCACTGAGTACAGTGGAATGAATCTGGTTTCACCTGGCCCCAGTAACGTTACCAGATTTTAATCAAGCTACAAGCTAGAAATTTACTCTCAGGAGAAAAGAGAATATTTAAAAGTTCTTTGAAATCAAACTTTGGATCTAAAGAAGCACAAACAGAACTCTGTTCATGGTGCAACCCCCCCCCCCACCTCACCGTAGTCCATTACAGTCCTCAGAAGATGCTCCCAAGGCTCGGGAGAACCTCCAGAACTGCAAGGGATGTGGCACAGTGCAAGGGGACACTGGAAATGGAGGACACCTTGCACAAGTAGAATTGCCTTTCCATTCATGCTAGGGATTCACATCTAATACTGTGCCAAAACACATGCCCTCTGTTACTGTGAATTCTTTGCTCCTTCATAGCAAAGCCTTTATTTTTTTGTGCCTAACCTTTCATTTTGGGACAATTTGTTGGAAACGTCTTCTTAAACAATGGGAATTTACATTTTGTGGTTTTTTTTTTTGGTATGAGAACATCTCCAGCTTAAATATGAAAAGTATATATTCACCCCCTAACTTGGGTGCTAGGCTTTTGTGGCTACTGTCCCCTCCCCACTCACCATCACCGTACATGACACTTCACTGAGTACCATTAGTTTTTTTAAAAAGCAAATTTCTGCCCCCAAGATCTTAATGCAAACTGGAAACAAGGAAGTAGCTTCAGTTGGGGGTGAGGAGCAAGGGGCTAAAGCATAGATCCTATCAGAAGTTTTGGGTTTGAAAGAATCAAGAGATGTTTGCCCTGGAAAGGGTAGCTGTTTTATGTAGAAATCACGAAGTGATTTTGTGTGTGAGCGATTCATCTAATGCAGGGGTGTGGAAATCTGAGGCTCTCCATTTGACCCCTAGGACTTTACCCTGGTTACATCAGCTGTGCTTTGCACCTTCCTTGGGTGTTTTTACTTTGGTGGAATGTTACCTTGAATTCGAATAATGCTTCCTGCTGGCATAAATGGAGGACAGAGCAAGGTCTACAAGTGTGTGTAAAAGTTAGCCTACTGTACACAAGGAACAATTACATCAATTGGTCTGCTCACTTTTGCCTCTGATCCTGCCTTCGATTGATATGTAGCCTCCAGAAGGGAATGCAGTCCCTAGGATGAAAAAGTTTCCCCATTCCTATTTTAGTAAATCTGGCGATAGTAGAAATATTTACTGCGGATGATGAAATGCAGTGAATTTTCTAAATATATGAGGAGTGGGAAGCATCCAGCTCCCTGGCCAGATGTGGCCTAAAATGTGATAAATTTGACCCCAAACCATGGCACCTTTCCCCTGTGGAACTCTTTATTGTGCAGCCAGACATTGCAGAAAGCCCCTTTGCCAGCATAGAGCTGGCAAGACTCCTTGTGCTGCATTTCCCAACCCTCTGACAACTGGTTGGCTGTGGAGTGCTTGGAAAGCTCTGTGCAAGAGACTCTGGCAGGTGCTTAGGACAATCCATCCTGTCAAATCATCTGGCATTGCCTGTCAAAGTTGGCCCATGGGATGGGGACATATAACAATCTGGCCAATTGGGCCAAAGAGGTTCCCCACCTTTGGCATACATATATCAAATTCCTTTTTGGCCATATGTGTATGTAGTAACTAAACTAATGTTAACCTGTCTTCCTGGTCTTACTAGGTCCATAGTACTTGGGCTTGAAATGCAACTAGTCTTGGTAAATTATTCAGCTGCAAAGCTTTTCTTAACTGTTGGGTCACCTTGGTGTATAACAAGAGTGGCTAGCCTGTGGCCTGCCAGATGTTGCAAAATTACCACCCCCATCATCTCTGACCATTAGTTGATGGAAGCAGTGGTGGGCTACAAATTAGCCTCCCCTGGTGCATACATTGGGTAGTTCTTTAGAAAATATGTTCTGTAGAATTCTGTTCTTACATTTTGACAACTTGTTAGCAGTATTATTTTGAAAGTAGTGTCATAGAGTATACATACTGTTTTTAAGTTATATGTGTTATTTGTTACCTCAGATGATTATGTACCCATAAAAATCCACAGAAATCTATACAACCTCCATTTGTGCCAGTCATTTGGAGAGCAATATTCTTTATTGAGAAATCATGTTCCACTTATCAGTCATGAGCTGAAATTTTATTCCTCCACATAGTGCCCAGATTTTGAGCTTTTCGTAACAGATGGCTTATAGAGAAAACAAATTCTGTGTACGTCAGAAATGGAATAGGCATATTTCCATTATCTGTATTACAGAGGGGGAGAAAGGTGATACTTTTAAACTTGGTAATCATTTTGCTTATGTAGAGAGTTCTTAAAAGTTTGAGACTGTTTAACTGGACTTAAAGGAATTTATTCCATATTTAGTTTTTCTAGGAATATCTGACTTAAGTGTTGGGTGACTTCAATATTGGCACTGACCAAATTGTAAGTTTCCCTTGTTTCGTTTTTAAAAACAAGACACTTGAATTAGCCACTAATTCAGTCTTAACATGGCACCAGTTCTTAATATTACCATAGAACCATAGCAAGTGTTTTCCAGTAGCTTCTTCACACGCCACTCCATTAACTTCTAGATGGGAAAACAATGTCATTTGCCCCCCTTGTGTGGTTATTCCATCTAGATATTGCCAGAGTACTGTGGGAAGAAAGCACAGAATTGCCATTCTGGCACCACTACAGTAGCCTAAGTGTGGAATTAGTAGATTTTGTTTGTTTATTTGCAAAACTTTTTATACCAGCAACATTTTTTTTGAAAAAAAATGGCTTTGACCAACATAATACACAATAAAATTACATTGTGTCAGAGCTGCCCGAGGTCCCAGCTCACAAAGGACCAACGCCAGTTCGTTGTTATATACAAAAGTCTTTACTGACGTTCAGTTTCGATTTCAAAGCCGCGGCGCGCAGCTCTACGTCTCAAACTCTAGACCGCTGAAGCTCCGTCTGAATCTCCTCCCCCCAGACACCAGTTTAAGACTCTAGCCTTGCTCCACCTCTTCCTTTGCTCTTTCCTCCTCTGGGTCCGCCTGTCCGCTGGGGTCTTGCCCTTTCTAGACTCTTCTGACGCTGAGTCCCCTGAGTCTTCCCCCTGCCTCCGACGGGCTTTAGGACCTGGTTCCCAATCCGGGTTTTCTGCTGTCCCGCGCACCTGTACATTCGAACTTGGCGCGCGCGCCCAGCCGGCAACCTTTCTCCTGACCGTTACACTGCTCCTGTCACTGCTTCCCCCTTCGGGGAGGCTAGCTGGACCTGACTTCCCCTCTGTTCCCTCACTCTCTGATAGAGGCGTGGTCAGTCCTGACTCCTCTTCTCTCCCTGCTGGAGGAGACGCTGGCCCTGATACATGGGACTCTTCCCCCCCACTACGCTCTGGTGGGGGAGCTGGTCCTGATCTCCCGCTGCTGCTTTGGGAGTCCCCGCTGGCCCCTTGCTTCTGGTGCATCCCCCCTGGGACCCCCCTTGCCCTGGCCGTCGGCGCCCCCCTCTGGGAATCTTCTGATTCGCTGGAGAAGCTCATGGAATCTCTCGTGCCACTGTCATACTCCCCTACGCTGCCCTCAGATTCTTCCCCTTCGCTCTCCATTTCCTCTCTCCCCTGTGCCTCTGCTCCTGAGCCCCTGACACATTGATAAAAAAATACAGGATACGTGAAAAGAAATCAGTAGATTAATATAGTACATAAGCCTAGCTGGATCACCCCCTGGGAAAAAGCATGGGTGAACAGGTAAGTTTTAAGTAGGTGCCAGTACTATAAGGGCCTGCCTGATGATAATTGAAGGTACATTCTAAAGGGCAAGGGCCACAACACTAAAAGCCCTGAGCTGTAAGATGAACCTGTTTCTGAGATCAAAGCTATTAATATCCAGAGCCTCTTTACCAACATTTCCTACAGAATGATGTATCTGTTCTAGGACTTGCTATATAACCATAGGTAATAGTTTTCGTTTTGATACACTGCAAAGTATGGCTTCAAGATAGAGATTCATCCATGGAAGGCTTTAGGCAAAAGGTGACTTTCTTGCCACCCCTCTCCCCAGCAGTCCCCAACCGACCCCGAAAAGGGTCACCAGGCCAGGCTGAATGGAGTGGGTTGTGGTGTAGGAGATTGAGGGGAAAGAGGGAGATGATGGGAAGTTATGCTGAGGCACCTGAGGTTCTTCCAACCAGTCTTTCCATGACCCCCACTTCCTCCAAATCCCCCTGACCCCACACACCCTTGATTCAGCAAACTCTCATGATAATTGTGGCTGCATGTTGGGGCAACTGCTCTAGGAGAGGAAGGGGACACTTTCCGTCCAGCTCATTTTGCTGGCTGCAATTTGTCGACTTTTCCATGTTACTATTGTAACATACAGTTATTCTTGCAACATACATTACTGAAGAGAAATATATGAAACATTACATCATGCACAACGTAGAGGTGATTTTAATCAGTTACCTGTGTGGTAAAGGTAATATGTGAGCAAGCACTGGAATATACTACAAACAGTTGCACTGAAAGGTCAACTAGACACTTGCAGCATGATAGAATGCACCCCAATAAATATATATTGGGACCATTTCTTGCCCTGGAAAGAGGTATAGTAATGTAAATTAAAAGGATTACTCTTTAAATATTGGTACATGTTCTTTTAAAAATAGTATCAAGGATGAAGAAGAACAGATGTGCCCCATTTGTTTGCTAGGCATGTTGGATGAAGAGAGCTTAACTGTCTGCGAAGATGGCTGCAGAAATAAACTTCACCACCACTGCATGTCAATATGTAAGTTGCTTGTGATAGTAAATATATGCCTGCATCACAGATGTCAGCACTTCTGCTTCAAATAATGAATATCAAAAGGGACATTTCATATTAAGGAATGAGATTATGCGTAAAATGGGATGTTAGAGGAGGAATCTAAGTGAAGTACTTTCCCTCATATAAATGTGAGGTAGTATTCCTCAGAGTTTTAAGTATAAAGGATGATAAAAAGGTAAAGGTACCCCTGACAGTTAAGTCCAGTTGCAGATGACTCTGGGGTTGCGGCGTTCTTCTTGCTCTATAGGCTGAGGGAGCTGATGTTTGTCCGCAGACAGCTTCCGGGTCATGTGGCCAGCATGACTAAGCCGCTTCTGGCAAACCAGAGCAGCGCACGGAAATGCCATTTACCTTCCCACTGGAGCGGTACCTATTTATCTAATTGCACTTTGACGTGCTTTCAAAGTGCTAGGTGGGCAGGAGCTGGGACTGAACAATGGGAACTCACCTCATCGCAGGGATTCGAACCACTGACTTTCTGATCAGCAAGCCCTAGGCTCAGTGGTTTAGACCACAGCGCCACCCGCGTCCCTATATAAAGCATGATAGAGAAAAGCATCTTGGTAGCTTTTGTGTCTGAAAAAAAAAAACCTCCCTTACTATGAATGAAAGAGAAGAAAATAATTATAAATAATAAAATTATTAACCTGTACAGTGGTGCCCCGCAAGACGAATACCTCATAAGACGAAAAACTCGCTAGACGAAAGAGTTTTCCGTTTTTTAAGTTGTTCCGCAAGACGAATTTCCCTATGGGCTTGCTTCGCAAGACGAAACGTCTTGCGAGTTCTTGCGAGTTTGTTTCCTTTTTCTTAAAGCCGCTAAGCCATTAATAGCCGCTAAGCCGCTAATAGCCGTGCTTCACAAGATGAAAAAAACCGCAAGACGAAGAGACTCGCGGAACGGATTAATTTCATCTTGCGAGGCACCACTGTAGTTTTAACTGAGCTGATCAATCAGTTTCAAAGAACTGGGCAATATTGTGATATTAGCCCAGAAACTTATAAAATGTCCAAAATCCAGAAGTAATAGGTCTTTAGTTTCTTGTCTCAACCACAGGATTGGAGGTACAGATAGATAGATAGATAGATAGATAGATAGATAGATAGATAGATAGATAGATAGATAGATAGATATATATATATATATATATATATATATATATATATATATAAAGTGGACAGGTATATAGAGCTGGTATAATTCACACAATACATTAAATGTGTAGGAAAAAATGGCAAATGCCACATTTGCTACAGAACTGAATATACAGTTTTCCATGTGACTAGTTTTCCATAGACATGTAAGCTCTGTAGATGCTTCCAAAAACTCAATAGCTTTATATTTTCTAAAATGTCCTTATCATACTAACATCAGTATTATTTATTTTTGTTATTGTTAAATTTTTTAGGGGCAGAGGAGTGTAGAAGAAACAGAGAGCCTCTTATATGCCCTCTTTGTAGATCTAAGTGGAGATCTCATGATTTCTATAGGTAAGGATGTGTTGTACTTGGATATACTAGATCTTCCATTGATGAGTATAAATATTAAAATATCTGCAAGCTTGCAAACATCTACTCATGGAAACTGTTTTCCCCCCATACAGCCATGAGTTGCCAAGCCCTGTAGAATCTCCTTCTGTTCTTCGTGTTGTCCAGCAGCAAACTCAGCAGCCTACAGCCGTCTCACCGAGGAGGAGTCAAGATAGTAATTTTAACCTTACTCATTATGGGGTCCAGCAAATCCCTTCTGCCTATAAAGACTTAGCTGAGCCATGGATACAGGTATACTAAATTTCTAAAGGAAACATTAATTAAACTAGCTGCTGGGTATTTTTGTGTTCCTTGATTCCGTTTTATATCAAATAGCACAAACAGGATTGCACCGCTACTGGTTAAGTTGTGTTATATTCCCTGCACACTTGTATGTGCAGGTGTCAGGTTTGCATTCTGTGATAGGAGAGGACTTTTTTGGGGTTAATTCCCTGACTTTGAAAAAAGATTACTATATTTATTGTGTGCATATTGATGTACACCAGCTTGATATTTTATGAGATGGTGGTATATGAATACTTCCAAACAAAAATAAACAGTAATGAATGGAGAAGTTATCTGACACTTCATTACATCTCCCTTGTTTTGCAGCTGCTCTGATGGTAGCAGCCTTGAAGAATGCAACACGCTCTTCCTTGTGCTACCCCAAGTTCAGATGGAATAGCTTTTTTCATTATGAGATCATCATACATGTACTTTTAAGTGTTTTCATGTCTGTCTTTTAGGTATTTGGAATGGAATTAGTTGGCTGCTTGTTTTCTCGAAACTGGAATGTACGTGAGATGGCCCTTAGACGTCTCTCCCATGATGTTAGTGGTGCTCTATTATTGGCTAACGGTGAAAGCACTGGAAATTCTGGAAGCAGTGGTGGAAGCACCACAAGTGCTGGAACTCTAGGAGCAGCTATTGGGTCATCACAAACCAGTATCTCAGGAGATGTGGAGTCCTGCTGTAGTGTCCTTTCCATGGTGTGTGCCGATCCCGTCTACAAAGTCTACGTTGCTGCTTTAGTAAGTAGCTTCTTTACGAATATTGAAATTTCAAGATCATTGTTACAGTTTAGAGATGGAAACCACTATTTATGCTGTTGCCAAAGATGTAGAATTTGTGATGACAGCAGAACGACTCCCAAATTGTTGGTTTTTTGGTACACTCAAAAGAAACTAACGGCCATGGTTCCATTTACTATTCTTATAGCTACCCATTTCATACATTCACTGGAATTTAGAGCTTGAATAGCACAAATAACCTCTGTCTGTGTTTTCTTTCCTCCTGTGTTTTTTAAAGGGAGATAAATCATGTAAACAGTTTCCTGGTACAAACCTGTATATGCATGGAATTTTTTGATTCTCACAGGAGCTTATGTGTATGGTGAAAGGAAGGAGCTTAAGCTGCTCCATCACATCTGCTCCCAGCGAATGTATGAACTGGGGCTTATTTAGGGAAGAATTCAACACAGCACTATGGCAATTGTTCCATCCGTGCAAGTATTTCAGCTTGCCAGATGGAACGATTCCATCCAATATCTGAAGTGTCTTGTGGCATTAGTACAGCTTATTATTATTATTATTAGAATTTATATACCGCCCTATACACGGAGGTCTCAGGGCGGTTCACAGAAAAGATCAACATAAAAAATCACAATATATATATAATCAAAATAAAAACAACAACTCGTTATTGAGACCCATTGCCAAATGGTTCCGTTGAAAGGCCAGGGTGTGAATGTTCAAATGAAATCCATGCATGGATATCTATGCTTCGGCATGCATGGAGAAATACATGTTTGAAAAATACAGTGTCTCAAATTAGGACACGCAGTGTAGATTACTGAAGCTTCCATTCCAGGTTTCATATACAAGTGTAAGATAAAAGCTGCTTCGCCCAGTTTACTTCTAGTAGTATTCAGTTCTTGGTTAAGCCAGTAGGAAGCAGGTCACACAAAAAAATTCTAGCAAGCCCAGAGTAACAAGAGTCTGGCTTTCAGCAGAGGTGATAGGTTGCTTCTGCTAAATAGAGCTTATCAGTTTTCTTTGGAATATCATCAAAAGGGACTTTATATTATGAGGAAGATACATAGTGTGGTCATCCTTTATTATCTGTTTCTTTCTGGCCTATCACACTGGACTGCGTTCTTTATACTGTACTAAATAAAACACGTAAAGCAGAGTCTCTGGCATCTGGAAGGCTAATAAATTTGTAGGAAAACATGGATTTGTTTTGCTTTCTTACAAAATTTGCCTCTTGTCTACAAAATTGTATCCTGCAATTGATTAGTCTGTTGCAGCAAAGTTTAGAGTGCATTTTTGCATCCATTGACTAATTCTTGTTATTCTTTTAGAACATATGAAGTGCGTGTATAAGGTTTTCTGTGTTTTTTTGCTTTTTAAAACACTCCCTCCCTGCTTTTTCTAGAAAACGTTGAGAGCCATGCTGGTATATACACCCTGTCATAGTCTGGCAGAAAGGGCAAAATTGCAACAACTTCTGAAGCCAGTTGTGGAAACTATATTGGTGAAATGTGCAGATGCTAACAGGTATAGTGTTTGGTCTATTCAAACTTTTTACAAATCTGTATTTTAAAAAACTTCATAAAAGATTAAGGACAAATTCATGTGAAAACAAATTTTTGGCTGTTTGTTGATTTATGGTCTGTATTAAGTTATTTTGGCCTGGAACATAAAATTGGTTATACCATAAAAAATACTCACCAGCGGCTCTTTGAATATTATCTAGGTATTATTATAGCTGGAAAATGTTACTCTTAAATTGATACATTGGATTTCATTTTTCCATAACAGTTTTCTGGAAAGTGTAACTGCTCAGATTTTTCAAAAATTTAGGATATAATTTTCTTGTCATAGTTGGTTGTGTGCATTATCAGATGTGTCATAATGTTGCACAGTGGATGCACAGCACATCATAAAAGATCTGTGTACTGTCCCACATATGGGTCTGCACATGTACAGGCAAAGTCTATTCTCTTATCTTTCCAACTTCCAAAGTACTCAGAGATATCAGGTTGCCTTTCAATTGTTTTTTGTCTCTGTGGGTCTAAGCCAGTGTTTCCCAACCTTTGGTCTCCAGCTGTTTTTGGACTACAACTCCCATCATCCCTAGCTAGCAAGGCCAAAGGTCAGGGATGATGGGAATTGTAGTCCAAAAAGAGCTGGAGACCAAAGGTTGGGAAACACTGGTCTAAGCGACCATCAGATGCTCACCAAATAACTGAGTTCTTACTAAGTCAGCAGTGAGCACTAGCTGCCATGAAATGGTTGGTTTTGCCTACGTCAGAGCAGTCTGTTAAGAAAGCAAAAAAGTTTCCACTGACCTAGCATACAAACTTAAATCACATAGTACTGCAGAAATGGGGACGCAGGTGGCGCTGTGGGTTAAAGCCTCAGCGCCTAGGACTTGCGATCGAAAGGTCGGCGGTTCGAATCCCTGCGGCGGGGTGCGCTCCCGCTGCTCGGTCCCAGCGCCTGCCAACCTAGCAGTTCGAAAGCACCTCCGGGTGCAAGTAGATAAATAGGGACCGCTTACCAGCGGGAAGGTAAACGGCGTTTCCGTGTGCGACTCTGGCTCGCCAGAGCAGCGATGTCACGCTGGCCACGTGACCCGGAAGTGTCTCCGGACAGCGCTGGCCCCTGGCCTCTTAAGTGAGATGGGCGCACAACCCCAGAGTCTGTCAAGACTGGCCCGTATGGGCAGGGGTACCTTTACCTTATTCATATACCACCATCTCATAAAATATCAAGCTGGTGTACATCAATATGCACACAATAAATATAGTAATCTTTTTTCAAAGTCAGGGAACTAACACCAAAAAAGTCCTCTCCTATCACAGAATGCAAACCTGACACCTGCACATACAAGTGTGCAGGGAATATAACACAACTTAACCAGTAGCGGTGCAATCCTGTTCGAAAGCACCTCCGGGTGCAAGTAGATAAATAGGGACCGCTTACCAGCGGGAAGGTAAACGGCGTTTCCGTGTGCGGCTCTGGCTCGCCAGAGCAGCGATGTCACGCTGGCCACGTGACCCGGAAGTTCTCCGGACAGCGCTGGCCCCTGGCCTCTTAAGTGAGATGGGCGCACAACCCCAGAGTCTGTCAAGACTGGCCCGTACGGGCAGGGGTACCTTTACCTTTACCTTTTTACTGCAGAAATAAGTCCTATAGAAACTTCAAGAAATTGTTTGAATTCCAAAACTGATGCCCTAGACCAGTGATGGCCAAACTTGACCCTCCAGCTGTTTTGGGACTACAACTCCCATCATCCCTAGCTAACAGGACCAGTGGTCAAGGATGATGGGAACTGTAGTCCCAAAACAGCTGGAGACCAAAGGTTGGGAAACACTGATCTAAAGCAACAGTTTTGGAAGCTGAAGGTGATAGAGCCAACAGAAACTTGAGACAGCACCACTGAAGTATCCATTTAATCGTTTACCAAACCTTCAGTATTGAGAGTATGTATCAGAACTCCCACAGCTAGCTGAGGGAAAGCTGGAGAGTTTAGACTGATACCACCTTAACAGATACCACCTTAAACCAAGGATGCCTTAATCCCAGATTTGGGATGGCATTGCCATCCAACCAATCCATGGGAGAACAGTGGGGAATCCCTACTTTGGTGTCACCTGTTGAAGAACAACCTTGTTTTACTTTCTTAAAAGTATATAATAATGGAAGCATGTTGAAATCGGTATTTATGAATTATGAAAATTGCTCCTAATTTTGAGCATGCTGTTTTCAGAAGTATCCTTGATAAAGATCTTACATGATAGGTTCTCTGCCTGCTGTAAAAATAAAACAAAAACATAGAGCTATACATACAGAATTCATGTGATAAAGACATTTTTGTTTTTGTTTTTTACTTTTTATAGCCGCACAAGCCAACTTTCAGTTTCAACACTCCTTGAGATGTGCAAGGGCCAAGCTGGAGAACTGGCAGTTGGTAGAGAAATACTTAACTCTGGTAAAACTTCATTGTATACTTATTTGTATAGTACCATCAGTATACCTAGTGTTTTACAGAGTATCATAAGAAAAAAAAGTGCTTGCCTCTTCCTTTACTCGTTGGCTTCTTGGGGCAATAGTAACTATGGATACCATAGATAAGGAGCTTTGAGATGAAATTTGAAGTGGCAGAGGAGAAAATCTAATAATAACATATGATCAGTTCTAAAGAAAACTAAATTCCAGCACGGTGGAGTCCAATACTTAATTAAGTTGGAAATTTAAAAAATAATCTTATGTACTAGCAGTCGCCAGACCACCATTAATTAAGCCCATTTGATTGTCGAGCTAATTTCTCCCCACCCCCAAAGGGTCCATCAAATGAACACAAGATCTTTTTATTTTATTTTGATCCTGCATCTTCATGGCTTTGTGAGCATCCCACTCAAATCATCTTGATTGCCGTTGTTCTGCATAAAGTACCTACTGTGTACTAGGTCATACACTAAAAGCAATAACAAACCCCACTTCTCATGTTTGCATTCTAAGTTAAAGAGATAAGAAGGTGTGAAGTTGTAAATAAAATAAATTAAAATAGGTACAACAGGGAAATTAAAAGAAAAAAGAGAGTAAGTGGAGAGAAATTGAAGATCAAAGTGGAAAAGCAAGGGAATTTTTGGGGGACGGTGGAGAGATTAAGCCAGCTGAGTTTATAAAGGAAGAATTCCTACACATTCTTTCATTAGAAGAGAGGGTACAAGCATTAGAGAGGTGTAACAAATAAATTGATCTTGGGTGGAAAGTACAGTAGAAAAATAAGGAACTAGAAGTCTGTAAAATGATTTAATGATTTTGAATCTAATACAAAGAATGGCTAATCATTGGAGAGAATGAAATAGTAGTGTGATGTTGCTAAAATGGTGGTTGAAATACAGTATACAAGTAGGAAAATTCAGAGCAGAAGAGGTTTAAAATTAAGAAACTGGAAGACCAGGGATAAAGACATCTCGGCAATTGTGTTGGATTGCAGACCTAGGGTTCTATGTAAGTTATACTTTAAATAGACCCATTTAAAGGAATAGACCCAAGTTCATCATTACTAAACTTCATTTAATAGAAGTAAACTTCAATATTTCATTACTAAAATATTGATTCTGTGGCACCTGAATTGGCAGAATTTGAGAGCTACTTGAACATGGTGGTGAATGCAAAATAGTAGTTTCCAGTCTTCAATGAATGCATATAGATAGAACTGTGAATATGCTTGTAATGATTTCTGTAACCTTTAAAACATTCATGTGACATGTGAGCTTGTGCTGTGAACTTCAAACAGATGGGATGGAAATGTGAATGAAGGACAAACCTTTCCAATGTCATTTATTTTGGGAACTTTGCTTACAGCATTAAAAAAGGGGCGGAAACTGGTTCTTCTTATATGAATTCACTTTAGTGGCAAGCAAAAGCAATCAGCATCAGCACTGGTGAAATTCATGAGTAGTCTGAAAAATTGTAAGAGGTTGTAACACCCCCCAAAAGTGACTTGGCTGAAAAGGGGAAGAGCTTCACATAACTTCACATAAAACAATATATTTTGGTGATATATCTTTAATTCTGTTTAATTCTTTTTGTTTTGTAGGGTCCATTGGCATTGGTGGTATTGATTTTGTCTTAAATTGCATCCTTGGAACACAGCCTGAACCAAACAATTGGCAAGCACTGCTTGGGCGCCTTTGTCTTATAGATAGACTGCTGTTGGAGTTTCCTGGTGAATTTTATCCCCACATTGTCAGTGGGGATATTTTACAGGCAGACACTGTCGTAGACAGGTACTACATTAGAAAATATTAAGTTTATAAAATATTTTTTCTTACATAAAAAAACACTTTTTGTTAACTATACCACAGTTGACTTGCTGCTTTAAATGCTTGGTACGCTTTATTTTTCTGCTGCAGAGACATTAACTCTGCTTTGTGTTTACTTTTAGGTACAACAAGCTGCTGTCACTGTTGAACTTTGCTCTGCAGTCAATTGACAACTCCCACTCAATGGTTGGCAAATTGTCACGGAGGGTATTTTTAAGTGCTGCCAGAATGGTTGCAAGAGTACCGCACGTGTTTATTAAACTGTTAGAAATGTTGAGTATGACGAGCTCAACACATTACACAAGGATGCGCCGGCGGTTGATGGCTATAGCAGATGAAATGGAAATTGCAGAAGCCATCCAACTCGGTATGGAGGAGATGCATTCCGGCGAATGCAGGCGCGAATTTGCACAGCCACCAGTTCCTGATAACTCTCCAGAGTCCACAGAGAGCAATACTCCAAATAACACGATTCAGTTATCAGGGAAAAGTGGGAAAGGTGTGGGTGACAAAAAAACAAGTGCCAGTCCAGAGGACATTTCTGATATGGTGGCTGGTATGTCTCTGGGACTTTCTGTTTCTTCAGGAACAATGGAGCAACCAAAACCAGCCGTTCAAACAAAAGGCAGACCCCATGGTCAGTGCTTGAACTCTTCTCTCTCATCCTGTCATTCCCAATCCGTATTCCCAACTTTGTCGTCCCCCACTACGCCATCCGTACCCGCGGGCGCTGATGTTTCTAAACTCAGACCTCAGGGATTTGTTCCCTGCAAAATGCCCTCTGCTTCTCCTCAAACGCAACGGAAGCTTTCTCTCCAGATTCAAAGAAACTGTGCTGAACATAAAGAATCAGAAAAACTGTCTCCTGTCTTTACACAGGCCCGGCCTTTGCCATTCAGTCATATACACCGGCCAAAGCCATCTCGACCTACTCCATGTGAAATGAACAAGCAGGGGGAAGCCTCCAAAAACAGCATGACGCTTAATTTAAATGATATATCACAGTGTGATAGCAATAGTAGTAGCAGCAATAATAGTGCAATCATACCAAGTGAAGAGACTGTTTTCACCCCTGTGGAAGAAAAACGTAGCCAGCTGGATATTAATACAGAACTCAATTCCAGTATGGAGGACTTACTTGAGGCTTCGATGCCAGCGAGTGATGGAACAGTCACGTTCAAATCTGAAGTGGCGGTTCTGTCTCCTGAGCGCGCGGAAAACGACAACACATACAAAGATGATGTGAACCATAATCAGAAATGCAAGGAAAAGATGGAAGCTGAAGAAGAGGAAGCTTTAGCTATTGCCATGGCAATGTCAGCATCTCAGGATGCTCTTCCAGTAGTTCCTCAATTGCAGGTTGAAAATGGTGAAGATATCATAATCATTCAGCAGGATGTGAGTACACTGGCTTTTGTATTTTCTTAGTCTACCTGTATTTACTGTTGTACAATGCATTTCTTGCGTTTGATTTGGAAAACCAAAGGAAAAACAGTTTTGCCCTTTAAGACACAGTGGGTTGCTTCCAAACCATGCCATTCATCCGAAGGGGGAGGGAAGCCATTTTCAGCCATTGCCCGCTGAACCTGCTCCAGAAGCTGGGGGCTCTCTCAACCAGATGTACAGGGCTGTGGGGTGGGAGGTAGGTAGCTGAAAATGACTTCCTTTCCCATTCCACTGACAAAAGCTTTGCCATCAGCTGAGCAACACTTTTGAAATGAAACCATAATGGTTCAAGGAAAACTCAACCGTATTTTGGTGGCTATGCATGTCACTTTTTCCTTCAGCCAGTTTACCTGGGGGGGAAGTAGGCATACTTTGGACTTCGACTAGAACTGGGTTCTGTGTCCTGTCCATAAAAATAGTTAATTGAAGCTACATACCAAGCTTTAAGGCATGTCACTTCATTTGTTTATATATTAGAATTGGGGAAAATAGGTATAGGGAATAGCATGTTGTTTGCATGTGGTGGGTAGGGTTTACTGATACCATCAAGCCTAAATGAATGTTTTTTTTGGGGGGGGGGGATTGTAGTAACTGAATTATCACTTAGAGCTGAAAGAAGAAATTAGGGTAGCAATGAAAGTAAGAGTGCTCTTTGAGCTCAAATTGATCATGCATGGAATCACAACTGAATATACAAAATGCAAAATAGAAGTAGGACTGAAATCTGTCTGGTGGGCATTATCTTGCCCAGAGGTGAAATACAGGCACACCAGGCCTTGAGGTCTGCATTCCTATTCCCTTTGCACTCTGTGGAATTAGATTGCTTTAAGACAGGAATTCAGTATTTACTCTGTGCTAATTTGGTTATCTCCGTGTGGATATTGTCACTTACATGGTTTAGTCATTAGATTTAGGTGACACTTGGAGTTGAGAAGATTTCTTTTTCTGTTCTGTTCTTTTTGTTGAGGGGCAATAAAGTTAATTGTCTTGCTTCCCAACTGGCGTGTCCTCTAGACTTCCACAATAACCTCCACCAGTCAGCAAGGTACAAATGTTTTATCAACGGACCCCCCCCCCCCCCCGTGATACATACCAAACACTACAAATGTTGAAGAAATAACATACATATAATAGCAATTCTAAACAGTACAGAGATCATCTACTTGCTGGTACATAGTTTGCAATTTTATTCATTATCTGTTACTGGGAGAGTATTGTTTCTTCAGTGCAGTGGTTCTCTAGAGGTTTCTTAGACTATCCTACCCCCTCCATTTGTTTTTGTGTTTTACTTTTTTTGTCTTTGCAGTAAGAAATATCTCATGGTGATATTTCCAAATGTAAGACTTTATTAAGTGAGTAGTTCGAAAGTGAAACATTAGGACTGGTTAGTTTTTAGAATTTGAACAAAACCCTATATACAGGTACTGAATTTGTGCACCCCATGGTCCTGAAGAAACTTGGATACAATCATTGTGTTTTGCAATTATTAGGATGTTTGTCTTTTTAAAAAATTATCCTTTTCTTGGATAACATTGGGTGTTAATGGGTTCACAGACAGCTATTTGTTTAATTTGCAGACACCAGAGACGCTGCCTGGGCATACCAAAGCAAAGCACCATTACAGGGAAGATATAGAATGGCTTAAAGGTCAACAAATTGGCCTTGGTGCTTTTTCTTCATGTTATCAAGCTCAGGATGTTGGAACTGGGACGTTAATGGCAGTGAAACAGGTAAATGTTCCTCTGTTGTGATGTGGAAGTTTTGTCAGCATTAACTTAATATTCGGAAAAGAAAATCAAGGTAGTGCAGAGGTCTAGAAAGATTTGTCCTCAGTTATGTTAGTTCTGAAAATTTTGACACTGGTTTCTTTTACACATAATCTGCCCAACTTGATGCCTTAAGATAGGACTTGGACTATTGGAGGAAGTGATAATGAAAACTGTTTTTATTCTAGGCAGCTCCACACACTAAGTCCCTCCCTCCCCTTTGCATGGGAAGAATCTTTAGGAAGGTGGGAAACATACATATTCAGCAAGAGTGTTTATCTTTCTTACTGCACTTCCCATGTCATAGTTTATACATTTCTCCAAAATCCATTTATCTCCACATGTGAAGTGGCTGCCTGTGGTTGCTTAAGGGAAAGAAGAAAGCAAGAGAACAGAAGCAGAAGTTTTATATAGTGGGTAGAATCAGATAGCCTGTCCTATGTTGAACCTCTTTCTTGAAGGTGCTCAGCATGGTTTGCAGCTTCAGTTACAACAATGTCAATACGATCCTCTATGGTTGAAGCAAAGTTTGACCTGGATTTGTGTGATGCAGGTGACATATGTCAGGAATACATCATCTGAGCAGGAAGAGGTGGTAGAAGCTCTGCGGGAAGAGATAAGAATGATGGGTCATCTAAATCACCCTAATATAATTCGAATGATGGGTGCTACATGTGAGAAGAGCAATTACAATCTCTTTATAGAATGGATGGCAGGTAAGTGTGCCCCCAAACTGCATTCATCTCTCTCCACCTGCCTCTAGTAAGTCCGTCCCTTTTGCCATCTCTCTAAATTGAAATTAACTTTACCCAAATTGTGGGATGTTAATGATACAATACTATGTTTCGTGTACATGCCACTCTTTCTGATAAAGGAAACTCTAAACTACTAGGACCCCAAAAGTAAATTCAGAAAGTTGAGCTTAAAACTATTTCACTTGCCTGCATTGGTATACCCAATTTTGAAACTATTTCAGTGGCAGTAAAATCCAGATTGTTTTCATGAGCAGTGTACTAGTGACTAAAATGTTAACTCATCTTCCAGGGGGATCTGTTGCTCATTTGTTAAGTAAATATGGAGCCTTCAAAGATTCTGTGATTGCAAACTACACAGAACAGTTGCTTCGTGGCCTTGCTTACCTTCATGAGAATCAGATAATTCACAGAGATGTCAAAGGTAAGAACAGTGCTACTATAGTTATTATAACCTGTAATGGTTTATTTATTAAATTTGTATACCACCCTGCAGTTCACAGCATAAAAATGCATAATACATAATAATAATCTAGAGTAATAATTTATTTCTTATACCCTGCCCATCTGACTGGGTTGCCCCAGCCACTCTGAGCAGCTTCCAACAGAATATAAAGAGACAAGAAACAGAAACAGAAACAAAATAAACCTCACTAACAACAAGGAAATAGGATGTTACTCAGCCAATGGAGAGGAACATTTTCACCTGATGCCTAAAGGCATATAATGAAGGCATCAGGCAAGTCTCCCTGGGGAGAGCATTCCACAAACAGGGAGCCACCACAGAAAGGTCCTGTTGTTGTGTTGCCACCCTCCTGACCTCTCATGGGAGAGGCACATGAAGAACGATGATCGCAGGTCTGGATTGATGGCATCAAAAGCCACTGAGCAGTTGAGGAGAATTAAGGAGGACACATTATCCCTGTCCTGACAGAGGTCATCATACAGGGTGACCAAAGCAGTTTCTGTGCCCAAATGGGCCTCAACCCTGATTGAAATGGAAAACTGATCTAGAAAATCAGTTTCCTTCAAGGGCACCTGAAGACAGAAGGATACCATGGCTGATAGTACCAAAAGCCACTGAGAGGCTAAGGAGAATTAACAAGGACACATTCATCCTGTCTCTCTCCTGACATAAGTCATCATGCAGGGTAACCAAAGCAGTTTCTGTGCCAAAGTGGGTGTAAACCCCAATAGAAATGGAAAACTGATCTAGAAAATCAGTTTCCTTCAAGAGTGCCAAGACTTCTGTTACCTTCGGATTTTGCACTTCTCCAGATTTTGTGATGCAGTTCTCAACTCTCAAAAGCCATTAACTTAATTATTAAAAAGCACTTTTAAAGATACAGTATTGTAAGATATATAAATTTATGTGCAAACTTTTCTGTTAAAAATCCAGAGATTAATGCAACAACGAGATAGAATACATTTATGATTGAACACATGTAATGCTAACATGTCTAGTTGGGGGAATGGGTACATGAAGGCTTTTATTTTTTAAAAAATGTATTTGAGGGTTGCTGTTCTCCTTTAGGTTCTTCAAGCATAAGATTTGTCTTTATATTCTTTGTGTTCTGAAAACATTAAACATCAATAGAAGAAATGGTGGTGGTAGTGGTGATACAGTGGTGCCCCGCAAGACGGAAAACCCGCTAGACAAAAGGGTTTTCCGTTTTGGAGGTGCTTTGCAAAACGAATTTCCTATGGGCTTGCTTCGCAAGACGAAAATGTCTTGCGAGTTCCTGCGTTTTTTCTCTCCTCCCCCCCCCTTTTTCTAAGCCGCTAATCCGCTTATCTGCTTATCCAATAAGCCGCTAATAGCGCTAATCCGCTAAGCCGTCAATGGGCTTGCTTCGCAAGACGAAAAAACCGCTAGACGAAGAGACTCGCGGAACGGATTAATTTCGTCTTGCGAGGCACCACTGTATAGTCTACTCAGTGGTTTTTGTTCTCACTTATGTCTAAACTGTTTGCAAGCAGGATAAAAATGAATTTTGGCGAACACCCAAACCCACACCCAAATGTAACTTGCTACAGCAGTATTGCAAGACCTTCTGTTGATAAATATTGCTCCTGTTTCTCTTCCAATAGAAAAAAACAGAGTTTGGTTTACAGAGGCAGAAATCTTTCAGGTGTTTTTTCAATATTTGGTGGGAGAAAGTCACTTTTGGAGAAAGGCTGCAATTTTTGGTTATATGGCATTGTCTAATTTTGAATGGAGGCTATTTGTGTACACTGAAGGAAAATACCCAGATCTTTGGGATTCTGATTGCTAGTAATTTTTGTTTCTACCATGTGTGTGCGCCCAAGCCTGTCTGTCTCCCTCACACAGACCCACCCACACCAGCAACTAAATTAATTTCTTATTACGTTCACAGGTGCCAACTTGTTAATTGACAGCACAGGCCATAGGTTAAGAATTGCGGATTTTGGAGCTGCAGCTAGGCTGGCATCTAAAGGAACTGGCGCTGGAGAGTTTCAAGGACAGTTGTTGGGGACCATTGCATTTATGGCACCCGAGGTAAGAATTCAGTGGGGCAACTTTGGGAAAAGATTACCTGCTTGATTATTATCTTAAGGTAGAAGAGGGGAACCTGTGGCCCTCCCAAATGTTGAACTTGCAGCTGTGGCTGGCATGTTCAATACTCCGCATCACTGGCCTATGTGCTTGCTCAGCTGCAATACCTAAAGAGGCATCCTGTGCAATGCAGACAAGAGAAAGCAGTGTAGTTTTGCCCTACTTGCCTTTTAAAAGATTATACACTCCCTTGTTCCACTACTTGGATTGGCAGACATGTGACTATAACAACAACTATGGTTTTTCGAATCAAGCCAACTTGATCAAGGTTGCCTGATCAACCATGCCATGCTGTGTCTGCCACCACCTTATTTTGAACCTCTTGAGTAGGACAGGATCTCTGAAGTAGTGAGTTTAAACTAAGAAAAGAGTTTGCTGCCAGCAGCAACCCCAGAAACACTCCAGCCTAACATCTCCTTTTCCCTCCCCCTTGAACAAGAATGTAGCAAATTTGAGCCAATGGTCTGAAACATGGAAAATTGCTCCTTGGGTCTGTATCTAGTTACTGCTCTTAGTTATTGCTCTTTGTCACTGTATCTAGTTATGTTTCTACCTGTTTGTTGTGCAGAACAGGTTAGATTAGGTTAGATTACTGCAGTACATGGGGCTGCCTCTGAAGATGGTTTGGAAACTTTGCTGGTGGAGAGAATTCAGCAGCCTGGTTGCTCACCAGGGCAAGATGATTTAAGCACATAGCACCAATCATGACCCAGCTGCACTGGCTGCCAATTAGTTCCCAAGCCCAAATCAAAGTGCTGGGTTTGACCTATAAAGCCTTAAACAGCTCAGGACTGCAGTATCTCAAGGACCACCTCTTCCCATATCAACTGGCCCAGACCCTGTGATTGAGGGTTGGCAACACAAGAATGAGCCTTTTCTGTGGTGGCTCCATGCTTGTAGAATGTGCCTTTGCTACATATCATCAGGCACCAGGCAAAAACATTCCTCTTCTCCCAGACCTTTGAGCAGGCATAGGCAAACTCAGCCCTCCAGATGTTTTGGGACTACAATTCGCATCATCCTTGACCACTGGTCCTGCTAGCTAGGGATCATGGGAGTTGTAGTCCCAAAACATCTGGAGGGCCGAGTTTGCCTATGCCTGCCTTTGGCTAATTAAAAAAATTATGGCCTTTTAAACTGTGTGTGTGCGATTGTGGTTTTTTTTGCTGTTGTTGTTGTATGTATTTTGTTTTTATATTGTAAACCTCCCTTTGCTCCTTGGATGAAGAGCAGTATAGAAATCAAATAAATAAGTTATCAGTCCTGACATAATCCCACACAGAGGTGTCTGCTGAAACTATCATTTTATTAACCATGGAAGATTCTTAAAATACTTTCTATACTGCTGCTAGAAGATTTATAGAAATTAAACTTGTCTTTCTTCTTCTTCAGGTGTTAAGAGGCCAGCAGTATGGTAGGAGCTGTGATGTGTGGAGCATTGGTTGTGCCATTATAGAAATGGCTTGTGCTAAACCCCCCTGGAACGCAGAGAAACATTCCAATCATCTTGCTTTGATATTTAAGGTAAGGCGATAAGTAAGAGAATTATCTACAAAGCCTGTAGGTGGAAGCAATTCCACTGGGAACTTATACCATACAGACAACATTGAATCAAATTTAGAGCTGCCAACAATGTTTGTTTAAGTTCTTTTAAAAGGACAATGTATTCTATTTTGAAAATATCCTAGTTTGAAAAGTACCCACAGTTCTCTAATATGTGCATCTTATGAAATTTGCCCTAATTAAGAATATCATATAAGTACAGTATATCCATTAGCATGGTCCTCCCAAAGGAATGTCTTGAGGGGCACATTTTTCAGGATTCTGTTTTTCATAGCTTTAGGACTGGGTTTTATTACTGTACTTAGAGTTGCAAATAAGGGATCAGAAATAGACAGTGATTGGGACTTCAGCAAGAATTTACTAAACCCTGCTGTGCATGATCTACCCAGTGATCCTATTGCTGTCATCCATAGTTGAATAGTACCATACCCTGTTCAATAGCAACTTCAGTCTTTGGAAAGACCATTCATTGAAATGATGTACAAGGATGAAGAAGCTAGATAGACTGGAAACAGTGTTATAGAAATTAAACAAGTAAATTTAGAGATTTGAGTAAAGTCTTCAGGGGCAGTGAATATTGGCAGAATTCTTAAATGTAAGCTAGGTGAACTACAGATGTGGATCTTGTTTATGCTAGTTGTTTACATCAGTTGGTTTAGTGTTACTGCACAGCTATACCAATTTGAAAAGGCAAATGCCCTGATTGAAAAAGACAACTCTTTTTTTTCTAGGAATCCTGCAGATCAGATATTGTAACAAATTCTGGGCTAAGCTGCACACTTTTTTTTTTTTTTTTTTTGCTGCTTCTGCCGCCATTATGTTTTGATATTGTGTCTGTGTGAAATAAGATAGTAAGCAGTTACAAAACACATGCACACACAAACACATTTGGGGGAATAACTCCAATCCTAAAGTTCTATGGGTGGGAAATACAAAATGTGCAAAAGATAAAGACAATACATGGTAAGCAATGCTAACCAGACTACATGCAATGTAAGCAAGATGTCCTGTAGTTCAGTGTCTTGCAGAGGTTTTGCTCTAGTCTGCATCCAGGGGTATCCTACGAGAAGGAATTCTGAACATAACCTGTGTTTGCTCTTCTGATTGTAGATTGCCAGTGCAACCACAGCTCCATCAATCCCACCGCATCTCTCTCCAGGCTTAAGGGATGTGGCGCTTCGGTGTTTGGAGCTTCAACCTCAGGACAGACCCCCAGCAAGGGAGTTGCTGAAACACCCTGTCTTCCGCACTACGTGGTAGTTTGTTATGTAAAAGTGGGGATACACTGAACATGATGCTACTGAATATAGAACAGTGCTGGTCTTCCTGTGCAGTTTTGCATGGCAGTATGTATTAACTGTTCTGCTGGCCTTAACTATACATTTTTGAGGACTTGAGGTCAGTAGAGGACCTGTACTTAAGTATGTGACTGACAAATCGAGATCTTTACCTAAGCTCAGTATGCAACATTTCACAGACTGCAGAAATATGTAAACTGTGCCTTTCTCAAAGATCTGGCTCTTCGTGAACAAAAAAGCAATTCCTCTTTTAAATCTGCATGATTATTTAGTGGAAGAAGTGGTTTTTAATTTTTTTTATTTTGGAGCACTTTTTCAGCAATACTAGCAGCTGAGGGGCTCAGGAGTTATTTAAAAACTGCAATCCCATTTCCATTTCACACCATGCAAACATCAGCAGTTATGGGCTCTACAACCCAATTTAGGTTGTTTTCGTTACTCATCATTAAGAAGGTACAGTGTCTGTGCATTATATTTTCCATGTTCTTTAAGTGGAGGGGAAAAAACAGTTGATAGTTTTGAATCCACATTTTGCCTTCCTAAAAGTCACTGACCATGGCAATTTGGGTTCAATGTGCATTTACTGCTAGCCTTGTAACTTCCCCTTGGAAGTTACAGTTCTGTGCTTTCATTTTATCCTTCAGGGAATAAGTGATTTTTTAAAAACACGCCCATAGTAGCTAGAACTTGGTTCAAGCTAAATATTGCTGGATAACCTGTTATAAAAGACTGTGATACAGATTGGTTTGAAATCTGGAATAAAATACTGCCATTGAGTCAGTATTTTAAGTGGGAAGCGTTGGGAGGGGGAAATGCACAATTACTTTCGATAACAGAATTTGTAACCAAGGGTCAAATGAACTGTTTTGGAGCCTTTCTTTCATGTAATAATTCTCATGGTAAAGCTGTGTAGAAAAGTTTTATGTCAAGCCTGCCACTACCCAGCTTCCATTCTAAGTCAACCTTTGATGGGAGCCAAATATTAAAATCCAGTCTTACTCTCAATTTACCACTGTGTTCATGTCCACCATTGTTGGATTTGCCTGCTGTTTTCCTTCTACCATGCATCATCTGTTTACAGTTACAATTGATAAATATGTAATTTGGCAATATTTTAAAAAGGAAAAGAAAATCACTTCAGCTCTTTTTTTAAAAAAAATTAAGGGTTTTTCAGAAAAAAATGTGCTTGGACTTGAAAAATATAACCCACAAGTATAATGTGAGAAAATTCTTCAACAAGAGTGCAAAACTACTTTTTAGCAAAGATTTTTAATTGTTTCATGATGGTTTTTAAGGGCAGGCTTTTAGATTTTGATGAATGGATTACTGAAGGAAAATGGCAGCTATTCTTTTGCTTTTGGTCAGTCTTTTTGAAATAAAATACTGGTTGTGTTTATAATCAGTTTGTTTTAATAACTGTTCAAGTTTTAACTCTTCAGAAGCCAGTTGAATTATTGACCAGAAATTGGTTATGCTCAAAGACTCAGGACAAACTAAATAAGCTATAGTACTGTACATTATTGACAATGTACGACTCGCTGATTGGAAACAAACCAAGTGAGGTTTACAGCAGTGATCATGCTAGCATTAAATAAAAGCAATGTCATTAAATGTGGATGTGCATTTTTCTTAAAACATTACCTTCCTTTGCTTTTTGAAGATTGACAGGCTTTGAAGAGTTAAAAAAATCGAAATGTGAAGTTTGGTAGCTCTGTATTTGTATTTGACTTCTGTTTCTTGACAGTTTAGAATTTACTCTGATCAGATTGTTTCCAAGTCTCTTCTGTGCAAGCTTTAAAGGATGCGCTCTTGCCAATTCATGTACTGGAAGATCAGTTGTCAGATTAATGCAGTTTCTGACAAAATTGTCAATTGTATAAACTGATGAACCTCAGCTAATCAGTATTACCTTTCTAGATCACCATGTCTACCACATATCAAATTCAGACTGCCTCTAGGTGTCTAAAAGCATTGTCTGAGTTTGTTTGCATTTCCCTCAGCTTGCTGGTAATTGTGGGGTTTTTTTAATGCAGATGTGATGTAATCTTATTTTATTTGGATCAAAGCTGGACTGAAAATTGTATTGTGTAATTATTTTTGTGTTCTTAATGTTATTTGGTACCTAAGTTGTAAATAACGTCTACTGCTGTTTATTCCAGTTTCTACTACCTCAGGTGTCCTATAGATTTTCTTCTACCAAAGTTCACTTTCACATTGAAATTATATTTGCTATGTGACTGATTTCCTAAGACTTCCAGGGCTTAAGGGCTAACTTCTATTAGCACCTTACTGTGCAAGTAAATTTTAAAGATCTCTAGGTTAAGAAAATTTGGCTTCATTATATCCTTTTTTATTTTAAATATATCAAGATATTTTAATTAAAGTTTTTACCCCTTTGAACCAATTTTATAGTATAATTTGTACCTATTTTGGTGGTTTTGTCTTTATAGTAAATAAAAGATTTTGGACAAAAGCTGCCTTCCTTTATGGTAATGAACTGAGTTTAACAAATACATTGGCATTCATGTACACATGTATTTTCCTTACAATATAGTCAGCAATCAAACACAAGGTTTTAGAGCCAGCTTTTTGCAGCTGTTTATATAGTTTGAAAAATGCCTGTAAATAAGTATTTTAATCCCTTTCTACTCTATTTCTTGGCAGCATGAACACTTCACAGTAGGCAAGCTCAAGGGAGCTATCTTGCTCAGTTCTGATTCTCCTTCATTATACTCATTGTCTGTGTAAACCTTAAGGGCACAATTTACTAAGCATAATTTTTATAATATCTCTTGTTCATTGAATTAGGGTTCCACAACAGCTATTTGTACCCACAGTCACTGTTATGCTGCCAGATTAAACATTCTGGGACACAGAATTGGGATCTGGTGAATTGTTATACAATAGAACTACTGGAACACTGCTTACAGCTGCTTAACAATCTATTTAAAATGCTTTTAAAAGACTCACTAGGCAGACTTCAGAAGAGAACATAAACCAGTTGAGAGCTAGATCCTCCACTAGACTGAGTGACATGCTATCTCTTTTTGCCACTCAACACACAGTAGTGGGTTCCTTAGATATACCTGCCTAGGGAATACCCAGCACATAGGATCATGAATAGTGCAGAGTGTTCTTTTGAATTCATGGAGGGTGATGTGGCAAAACCTGATGGGCACTCCCATCATATGAAATGTAACATCATTTATACATAATACATGATTGTGTGTATTGGAACTAAGTTTTTCTTGTAATGAGTACTTAAAAAACAAGATTAAACAATCCATTGAAAAGGCTTGTTGAAAAAAGATGGCCCAACAAGCATCAACAACTGTTCACCTGATAAGCAAATAGATGATTTCAAATGGTAGGTGCTGCTACAATAAAAACCTGATTTGTACAAGGTATGGAATGGACCTCCTAGTGAGATGGTGTCTGCAGGTCCTATCCTGCAGAGTGCAGTGATTGGATGGGTATATAAGGTATGAGATTATTTTAGGTGTCCTGGTCCCAATCTGTATAGGGCTTTGTAAACCAGTACAAACACTTAGAACTAGTACCTAATTGGCAGCCAGTGTTAATTCTTTCAACGGCATCATAATATGGTGGCATTCTGCCCCAGGGAGCTGTTGAAACAACTACAGTTTGCACTAGCTACAGCTGCTGGGTCAACCTCACAGAGGGCATTGCAGTAATCCATTCTAGCAGTTACCAGCACATGGAGAACAGTGGCCAAACCATCCTGGTTCAGAAACACACAGCTGTCTTATCAGCCTACAGACCTTTAGGAGGAGTATGATCCTGTCCAAAGCAGGAATAATCCAGACTTTGGGACTGCTCACTCACAGCACTTCTCCCTTGCCATAATTTGGACTCAGGTTTTTTGGTCCAAATCCAGCCCATCATCAGGGCTGCACAGCCTCTCCTCATTCAGATGTTACAGAAAAAGAGCTGGGTATTAGCAGAATACTGACAGCTTCCCCCAAATCTAATGACTGCTCTGAAAGGCTTCTTGTGGATGACAAGAGAGTACTTTCCAGCATGTGCACACACACCAGGGACAACTAGCAGGAGGCTGAAAAAGAAAACAAACCAAACCTGGAGTTAGGGCCAGAACCACTGTAAAACTGTGTCCCCAATACCCATCTCAGTAGGCTGAGGAGGATCCCATGGTTAATGGCACCTGAAGCTCCTTAGATATCAATTAAATGCCCATCTTTCAGCAGCCACACAAGGGGGAGTGGTGCAGGGGTTGGCAAGTTGGATCAGGACCTGGGAGATGCTGCTGGCTGGGGCTGAAGCTGGAATCCAAAAACATGGGGGGGGGCGCAAGTTCTCCCATCCGTGGTGTATCATAGCTGTCAATTTTCAGATTTGAAAATAAGGGACCAGCAGCCTCACCTGTCCTGGGGATATCACCTGTCTACGGGATATCTAACAATCCGGGATAGCAGCGGGAAGCAGCGCTGGAATAAGGGAATTTCCCGCAAAAAAAAAGGGAAGGTTGACAGCTATGTGGTGTATACATGCTGTTCCCGCGTGGCTTTTAAAACTTCCCAAAAACCCACTGCGCTGGCTGCAAGGTGCAGCCCGAGCCATGTGCACATTTGCTTGAGAATGACAAGTCCAGTGGGTCTTACTCTCCCAAGTAACTTACTCTCCCAAGGGTGCTGCCCCAATCTGCGACCAATAGGAAAAGGGGAGCCCTTCTGAACTGTCCTGAAATCCCCGCCTTGGAAGCTAATGGAAGAAGGCGCATTAGGAGGCTGCCTGAGCGCCTAAAGCGGAAGTAAACTCCGTCTCCCTAAAACGTCCCCCTGCGAAACTGCGCCCGGGGTACATTTGGTTCCACCGGCAGGTTTCTCTCCGCGGATTCAAAACTCTCTTCAATGAGTGTCGTCTGAATGGTTGGTTGGTTGTTTGCTGCTGCTGCTTCCATGCCCGTCCTTGATAAGGTTTTCGGCGGCTGCTTGCGCAGCTATTACAGGCAAACTCCTCCTGACGCCCGAATTTACTTTGGCCCATCCGTTGCAGGATGGGGTTATAATCCGCTTGCAGAAGTGCTGCGAGGCGGGTCAGGAGACACGCGTGTGAAGGCAGGCTCCTTATACTTTCGCCTGCCGACGACGATTGGAGGGGGCAGCGCCGCTTGACCTCGGGGAGGAGGAGCTGCGGCGGCGGCGGCCAGGCAGCAGGCGCCCCCCCTCGCCTTTCCGCCGCCCTTCCTGCGGCCGAGCAAGAAACCGAGCCTGGCTCTTACCCGGGGAAAGGGACCCCCCCCGCGCCCCGCCGCCATGCTGAGGGCTCTGTGGAGGCGCTGGGAGGCCTACAAGTACCGCTTCGTGCCCTGGATCGCGCTCAACCTCGGCCACAAGCGCAGGTGAAGGCGGCGGCGGCGGCGGCGGGGCTCTTCCTCTCTCGCCCTCCGTCCCGCCTGGTCTACATTCAGGGCAGAGCGGGAGAAGGAGGCGACCGAGAGGTCTCTCTGCCACTTGTGGCAAAAAAGTAAAAGAAAAGCCAGAAGTTCGGCGGTGTTGCCCGGAAACCAGCCTTTTCACGTGGAGTACAAGGCGGCGTTCGCATTGGCGAACCCGGGGCGAACTCTTGCACGTGAGGATGCGAGGGCGCGCGTGCAGGGTTCTTCCGCAGCCGGGGCAATGGCCAAAGCAACGCGGATCCCTGGCGGCAATGGCCACTGTGGGGACTGCTGCTGGCATGCCTGCGGAAATCCGCGTAGCTGGCCCATCCTCTGAGCTGCCCTAAGAAGCGGTTACCCTTCCCCATTGACCCGCAAGCAGCTCCTTTAGGCTATGTGGGATTGTTCTTCTGGGGTTTGCACCGGCGCTAGGCAGCTTCGTCAAACGGGCGTCTAAATTTCCCAGGATGGGACTACTTTGGAGGATTTGTGGTTCAATTATAATGGTGGCTTGACCTAGGCACCTAATGTTGCTTGGAGTACTACTACTAGTAGTGGAAGTAATAATAAGTCATACTTTCCATAATGAATCGCTTCCCATGAGGCATGAGGGCAGGCATCAGCAGTGGGGGCTGCCCAAGGATGCCTGCAAACGCCTTCCGCAACATTTCCTGTTGGGTGGTGTGGTGTTGGTGCAAGTGAAGCAGTGTGTTGACATTTTGTATTAGCCTTCTTGTGCATGTGTGCTAGGGTTAAGATGACGTCCTGACTGTTCAGAGGTTTGACTTCTACAGAATAGTTCAAAAATGAACTCGATTGGACATATGTACACATATTTTTTTTAAAAAGGCATCCTTCAAAGTCTATATGTAGTAACTGCTTTACCAGAGACCTTTAAAGGTAAAGGGACCCCTGACCATTAGGTCCAGTCGTGACCGACTCTGGGGTTGCGGCGCTCATCTCGCTTTACTGGCCGAGGGAGCTGGCGTACAGCTTCCGGGTCATGTGGCCAGCATGACTAAGCCGCTTCTGGAAAACCAGAGCAGCGCACGGAAATGCCGTTTACCTTCCCGCCGGAGCAATACCTATTTATCTACTTGCACTTTGACATGCTTTCGAACTGCTAGGTGGCCAGGAGCAGGGACCGAGCTACAGGAGCTCACCCCGTCACGGGGATTCAAACCGCCGACCTTCTGATTGGCAAGTCCTAGGCTCTGTGGTTTAACCCACAGCGCCACCCACATCCCTTGCCAGAGACATTTACTATGGGGTAAAAGAGACTGTCCCTTGGTAAATCAGCCCAGTTGGAGCATATTATCATGGCCACCACCTTGAAAGCCACTAGAACCACATCAGTTTAGCAGCAGTTATAGAAGCAAGAGTTTGGCATAGAAGTTCCATGCTGACTGCTGTTTGGATTGGGTAGTGCTGAGGTCTCTTGTGTTCTGTGGGTAATCTTGCATATGTTGCTTTCAGTACCTTTTCTGCCTTATGTGCTACAGTAATGATTATTATCTCTGAACCATGAAAAGCTTCACTTGGGAATGTCTGCAGAAGTTAAGAGCTGGACAGCAGACCAGGCAGAATTTCTGGTCATTTGGCAACCTTAAAATGAACATTTCTGTGACATAAGTGTATTTTTCTGTCTATAAGACATCCCCATGTATAAGACGCCCCCTATTTTGGGGGACTCCAATTTAACAAAATGGGGGGGAGATCTATCCGTGTATAAGACGCCCCCAAATTTTGGACATTATTTTTTAGGGGGAAAACCTAGTCTTATACACAGAAAAATATGGTAATTTCATTCTGCAATGTTGTATAATGCAGAAGAAGAAACAGGGAGCCAAAACCTAGCAAAAAATTCTTCTGACATTTGCAGACGGAAGGTTTCTGTCATGCTTTGTGAGCAGTTGAAACAACAGCTTTACTACATTTTAAATAATATAATGTGATGGGCTGATAATTAAATAGCTGGATTAACTGTTTTTTGTATAAAACTTCATTTTTCAATGTATTTCTCTCTCCACCACCAGAGCTAAATGTTCTCATGTAAACTTTCTTCAAAAAAAAAACCCCAGACAATTTACCCAATAGGAATTTTGTTGTGCCCCTCAAGACCCCGTATATATGATGGATGAAGACATCCCATTCAAAGAGGCTATGAACTATTTTCTCAAGGGAAATAAGCAATTAAGACTAGAAGTGAAATATTTGTGAATATATCATATAGGGAGCTATTTTTCTTTGGGTACAGTGTGGATTAGGTGTAATTGGTCTTTTCCCCCTCTCTCATTTCTGTAATAATAAGCAGATGCATGGAATGAATAAAGGATTAAATTGATTCTTGGCTCTCTGGTGGAACTAATAAAATCGCAAGCTGAATACTTGTGGTTTGATGATCTCAGTGCAGCTCTTCTAATGAATCACAGCCTTGTATTCATGCAAGAAACATTTATTATTCTGTTATTTCGGTTGTCTTAATTTAGGAGAGATTTCACCTTTTGCTTAAAAGAAAAAGAACCTACAGATTCTTCTCATTAGAAGAATCAGTTTCATGTAGTGTGGAAAACACCTGTACTTTATCATCTCCTTTGGCCATTGCTCAGTAGAGGCTTATACATAAGAATTAGCTAGACAGTTAGCGCTTCCTTTCCTTTCCCATTTCAATTGTGCTGTCAGTAGGACTGATTCTCTACTGCTACTTCCTTAAACTACTTCCAAGGCAACCAGGAACAGTGAGCCATGCCAGCCAATCAGCCTCTTGGGACACAGAGAAATCAGTGTATGTACAGCCAATCTAGAAATATAGAGCAATCTTCATGTTTAGCACATTTAATCAAAAATATGCACGACTTTTAAATATAAAAGATGGCCAGGGTTTTTAATAAAACTGTAAGTGGTTTGAAACAGTTTGAAAAGCAAGCAAGTAGTGTTTGCTACAGTTTCCAAACTCTCATTTACAACATTCCAAAATGTCTCAGTTCTGTTGTTTATTGGACTGTTGCAGAACTCTGCGGTTTGTACCAGAAGGCTCTAAAGACAAAACGGTTTCTGATGAAGATGTACTTCGAACACTCCTGAAAACTTTCACAGCTTTATTTGTAAACGACTTGAGGAGACAAACATTTCTTCTTAGCTTTCTTCCAAACATTAAATCTAAATACCTGGACCTGCAGAAAGCTCAGCCTGAGACAAACCAAACAATTGATGACAGCCGTCAGAATCAAATCATCTTCAATCCAGAAGACGTTCTCCTTCACACTTTAGGATTCAGCGTCACTCGAAGGCACAGCTCACTTATTTCTGCTGGAACAGGAGTCTTTGTAACGAAAGGTTTTGTTCCCAAAGGAGCAGTTGTATCTATGTATCCTGGTATGGAAAGAATGTATTTACAAATACATAAACATATGATCTCATTTTTTGCTGAGTCAGATCATTAGCCCGTCTTAATCAGTGTTATCATAATTGACTGTGTTTTCATGTCGCGCTGGACCATAAAAGTATTGTTTGTTAAAACATCCTGCACAAGCTGCATGCTGGCCAAATACTCCTAGTTTGTGTCGCCTTTCCTTCATTGAGGAAGCAAAACATGGAGTGGCTGGCTTAGTGTTAGCTCTGACAAACCACAACTGAAGACAGCTTTCTTTGCATAATGGTTTAACAGACCATACTTATGGTTCAGCATTACATGGCAATGCAGCCACTGACTGACTGCAACTCCCCAGGGTCTCAGCAGAGGGCTCTCACGGATTGAATCTAGGAGCTTTTGCATGCGGCATGCATTCTGTCACTGAGCTGTGGCTGATCACCATGAATCCTTAGAAGAGGATTTCTATGTTCTGTGATTGAGAAGAAACCATTGAAACCATGAGGCAATCTGGCAAACCCGAGCCAGAAAGCTTTGAAACTTTTATTCAGAACTGTTGGGTTGGCCAGAGGGAAAAGAGGACAGTTGAAATTCCCTCTTCTACACAACTGTCAAAGGTACAGGAGCCCTGTTCCTCTTTAATGCCCCCTAGTGCCTATTTCTAGCAGTTTAGTTTCAGTCTGTGTAAAGTTGTCACCTTATTTATGACAAGGCATGCTGGCGAGGAATCCTATTTGGAATAAGGGAATTTCCCTTTAAAAAAGGGAAACGTTGACAGCTATGGGCCACTCTGTCATTTATAGCTGCATGCCAGGATGACATTCAGCAAGGGACATTCAAGCACCTCCATGCTAGAAAAAGTTACACTTTTTGTTCTGCTCTTCTGAACCCATTTAAAGCTCAAGAGGCCTGTCAGAAAAGACAGTTCTTAACCCGATGTACCACTGTAGTAATAGTAATAATTAATTAATTAATTAATTATACCCCATCCATCTGGCTGGGTTTCCCCAGCCACTCTGGGCAGCTTCCAACAACGATTAAAAGTACATTAAAACATCACTTATTAAAAACTTCCCTAAACAGGGCTGCCTTCAGATGTCTTCTAAAAGTCAGATAGTTGTTTATTTCCTTGACATCTGATGGGAGGGTGTTCCACAGGGCGGGTGCCACCACCGAGAAGGCCCTCTGCCTGGTTCCCTGTAACCTCACTTCTCACAGTGAGGGAACCACCAGAAGGCCCTCAGAGCTGGACCTCAGTGTCCAGGCAGAACAAAGGGGGTGGAGACGCTCCTTCAGGTGTAAGAAAGAGAGAGAGAGAGAGCAATGTAGTAGTTACTCTTAAACTTGGACTGTATGAATCTGGTTTCAAATTGCTATTTAACCATAAATGTATTTCCTATGGTTTTAGACCACCCTTCATCCTGCTAGATCCCAGGAAGGTTCAAAATAAACAAAACCCTAACCCACAGCATAAGGTGATTTTAAAAACCCATTAATATTCCACTATACCAGTACATTCCTTTCCAAAATGCCTGAAAGAATGAAATGGGGGGGGGGGATGTTTTAAACTTACGATAAAAGAGAGATCCATGCATCCAGAGGGAAGAAGCTCCGCAGGTGAAATCCTGCACACAGAGAGTCCTAGCCAATGTCAACTGCCACAATGGACCACGTCTGTTGTTGGGACCACAGGAAGGGTCTTTCTTGCAGATACCTAAACCCAGGCCAGCGGATGCAAAGAGAAGTACCATACATTTGGTTCATGTGGGGGGAGAAAGCAATATTTAGCCATCCTGGATACTGAAGTTTTGTCATCTTTTTTTAAATGGTACTAATTCTACACCCACCCACTGTTGTCTTTTCCCAGAAAGCTTGATCTTTACATCAGGCTGAAGGAGTTTTGTGATTTGCAGTCTTTTGTATGTGAGAAAATGGTTGTATCTACTCTGTGCGTTGCTTGAGACTGCCCATCTTGTTGATTGTGATTAGCTGAAATCTAAAATAGCCACTTTTGTCTCACACAGGCACAGTCTATGAAAAGTATGAGCCCATATTTTTCCAGTCCATTGGCAATCCATTTATATTTAGATGTATAGATGGGGTGCTTATTGATGGGAATGACAAAGGAATATCAAAAGTTATATACAGGTAGGTCCTTAATAAAAAAAAGTCAGCCCCAAGGTTTCACCCTTTGTACTTCTCTAATAGTGTTTTTAAGTAAAACCAAAGAACCTGGAAGTTGTCTGTTTCAGGTTTTTATATGGAATAAAATGTTAGCCACAGATTTGGGGGTGAGTTTATTTTCTGGCTGTAGAACATAACCTTTTTTTTTTTTTTGCAGTTGCACAGCTTTGATATTGGGAATGTACAAGTGGTTGTCTTATTTCCCTATGACTTTTGTTAACATTTGAAAGAAGTTAACCTTGAAGGTGGGAGACCATCTGCCAATAAGATGGGTCCATAAAACCATCTTTGACAAAACCTGTACTACTATTACTGTAGAATATTCCACTGTTCCGTGACTCAATATTTACTTACAATTTGGAAGCTAACAGAAAAGCAGAAGCTCCAGGTCTGCACAAATTTGAACTACAACAAAGTAGTGGGATGTGCACTGCTTTTTATGGCTGATGTTGATTTGTATCCAGTGCTTGCAGATGTGAGAATCACTTCCTTCTCTGTATACTCACTAACAATATAATGTGTCAATTGTTGATGTGCTGGTCTCATCTATGGTAAGTTTTGTGCTTTGGAAAGGACTCCACTGATTTACACAGGTAATATAGGTGTGGTGCTTGTTCCAGAAATTCACACATTACTATACAGTGGTGCCCCGCAAGACGAATGCCTCGCAAGATGGAAAACTCGCTAGACGAAAGAGTTTTCCGTTTTGGAGGTGCTTCGCAAAACGAATTTCCTATGGGCTTGCTTCGCAAGATGAAAATGTCTTGCGAGTTCCTGCGGTTTCCCCCCCTTCCCCCCCTTTTTCTAAGCCGCTTATCTGCTAAGCCGAAAAGCCGCTAAACTGCTAATAGCGCTAATCCGCTAAGCCGTCAGTGGGCTTGCTTCGCAAGACGAAAAAACCGCTAGACGAAGAGACTCGTGGAACGGATTCTTTTCGTCTTGCGAGGCACCACTGTATATTTATAGCATGTTTACCCTGGAAAGGCTCCTAGAGTGGTTTGAAAAAGATCAATAACAAACAAGATAGTCCTGCCCTCAAGCTTGCAATTTAAAAGACAAGACACAAAAGGAAAAGGGGATAAGGAGGGAGGAGGAAAACAAGCAAAATTGGACATAAACTCTTAATTTACATCTTATTGCAGTCTAGGAAGAAAAGGAGTCAAATGACGCTGGTTTCTCAGCAGAACTGATAAGAGTGGGCCTTGCTGCCCCATTTCAGTCTCTGCTGCAACCAAATGGAATGGTGGTCTGGATAAGCACAAGTTCTTGGTTGTTTAAATATTAAATGTCTGGCAGGTATTCTTTGCATCTGCAAATATCTGCTGCAAAGTAACATCCTTGCCATCACAGCCCTTCCTTAGACATGAGCGAAAACCTTCTTCGTTACCAAAAATGAAGGCACATAGCTCGGATGTGCAAGACCCACCAAGTTAAATGCAGCCCATCAGCTATGTATGAAAGTCTGGCAGATGCTTGACAACCATTCCTTAATCTGAAGTGGAACATATGTGCTGTGTATTCAGCTGAATGGGCAGCGTTTGATTTGCTGTGTCTCAAGTTCTGTAGAGGATCAAACTGTATTTGCTACTTACGGGTGCTGAATAGGATGTAGGTAATGAGTAGCATAGTCTTAGCAAATGAATTTAATTTGTGGGGTGTGAATGCACACGTGTTTGCTTTGAAAAGATACGATTGCTCAAGAAGCTGTCAAAATGGGGTTTTTAGTTAACGCTGTAAGTTTTTTGCAGGTCATGCAGCAAGAGAGATCAGATTGGTCCTTTGAAAATGAGTGATGTATTTTGGCTTACAACTGGTCTGCAGAATCCACTGGCAGTGGGGCAATATGTTAACAATTGCTCACCTGGTAAGTAGGAGACAGAAGTTTTCATAGACTAGATTCGGGCACCTTAAAGACCATCATGTTGAGTTCTCCAGGGATACAACTTTATGGGAGATTAACTTCTGGCTTACTGCTATCAAGCTACCAGTGTTGCTTCTAATCTGCAGTTTGGGTGAATGCTGGGACCTATCTTTTACATAGAGGGAAATTGTACATCTCCATATAATATTTAGAGCATCTGAACAGGATTTCTGTTATGATAAATAATGCGAGTGATGACTTATGTAAATAAATCCAAAAGATACATCAACTGAGAGTTGCACCAATATTAGTACATCTCATCTTTTTCAATATTTTTCCTCTTATTTTTCCATCAGATAAAGCAGCCAATGTATGCTATCAGGAATTTGACGTACCTGAAGATTTTCCTATAGAATTTAAACAGTATCTTCCAAACATAAACTACTGTCATGAGATACAGAGGTGAGAAGTTTAATCAAATACTTGTTACAATCTCACAGATTGGATTAAGTTTGATAATTTGACTAGCTCATTATTGTCAAATAGGTCACATATTTAAACCTTAACTTATTGGAACCTAAAGAAAGAAAAACTGGTGTGTGTTATGCAAGTGCATGTGCATAATAGTATCTGAAATTCCTCCACCATGCAATCTGCAGGCCCCTGAGATGTGTCGTTCTGATTGCTCTCCAAGACATTGGACCAGGAGAAGAGCTTTTCTCAAACTATTACACAATTATCAATTGAGCCTGAGGAGCCACTGATTGACCAGTTTTGGTCTCCTGAGGTATTTTTTACTGAATGCATACTTGGTGGCAGTGAGGGGTTTGGTGCATCCTTTTGGCTGAGCCTTTTAAGAAAAGAAAAATTAGTGCAAAATTAGTGGTTTATGCAGTGTTAAAACAGTGCCTGCAACCATCAGTATTCTTCAGCCTATATATTTTCTTACTATTGTATCTTAGGATTTGCTCCTGTTCCTTTATATCAATAAACATAGTATACTTTGTAAGTTTGATTGCTTTAAATCAGTGGTGGGGAACTGGATCTGACCTGCAGGCCGGATTTTTAAGTACCCCACCCCACTGTGGGGCACCACCTACCTCAGGAGTAGGCAACCTAAGGCCCGGGGGTCGGATGCGGCCCAATTGCCTTCTAAATCCGGCCCACAGACGATCCGGGAATCAGCCTGTTTTTACATGAGTAGAATGTGTCCTTTTATTTAAAATGCATCTCTGGGTTATTTGTGGGGAATTTGTTCATTCCCCCCCAAATATAGTCCGGCCCACCATATGGTCTGAGGGACAGTGGACCAGCCCACGGCTGAAAAAGGTTGTTGACCCCCAACCTACCTGTAAGCCACCTGACATTATAGTGATTTCAGGTGACTGATGAGTTATCACGGTTCGAAGGGGATCAATGTACAGGCTGGCTAGCTTAACAGCAATTACAACCTCCCTTTGAAGATGGGCAGTCAGCTGATTGGCGCTGGGAGTGTGGCTTCAAAAGGGTGTCTGGAGAACAAGAACATTCCACTTTCAAGAACCCCTGTGGATTCAAACCACTTTCTGAAAGTGGACTTCACAAGTACCTCCCTGAAGTCACCAATCCACTGAGAAGTTGTTACAATAAGCCTCTTTGAACCTGCTGATAAACTATTTTGCTTCTACCTACAGAGACATCCATTTGGCGGAATCGCACTGCCTGCAACTCTGGATCCACACAGACATGGGAAGATGTTCCTGCATAAGTACTAGTTGACATGAACAAGTTACGCACTTGAGCCAGGGCCTGCACTAGAGAATTTCCAAGTGGATTGGCACCCATACTTTGTACTTTCCACGCTTGCGATTCCCAAAAACTTTTATACAGATGCATACTGCCTCTAATGGAACATAGACATTGATGGCCTTCTCCTCCATGAACTTGTATGATTTTTTAAAGCCAGTCATGTTGGGAGCCATTGCTGCATTTTACAAAAGCTAATTCCATAGTGTAACTAGGTGCTGTGCACTTTATTCTATCCATCCTGAATCTTCCAACTTTCAGATTCATTGGATGGCCCCACATTTTAGAATTAGTGGGAGAGAAACCTCTCTATGCAATCAGAATGTAGTCTTGTCTGAAAATATAAATCTGGTTCTTTATGGATTAGAATCTGAACATCTGAAAACTACTTTTAAAATAACCCTGTGTGTTCAAATATACTAAAGTGACAAATGTTGCAGAGGCATGAAAACTGTCACAAAAGAAAAAGGGTTTCCAGACATTTATTTCTGGAACTGTACACCAGGTATTAAAGTACAACAAATACAAAATAATGTTCAAAAAAATCAGTGTTTATGTACAAATATTAAAACCAATGCAACAATAGCAACTTCCTCTTGGGCATCCAATACTAAAACTGGTTGCGATTGTCACTAATTTATTTTGCTATGCACAGGGGATTCCAACCTGAATCTAGGAATGACTGGAATTACTGGTTGCTTCAGGAAGGACTGCAGACCTTAACTGTTAGCAAAAAAAAAACTACTGAGAAGTTTTCCCGCTCACATGGAAAAATCATAACCATGATACTATGTAAATTCAGTTTCTCATTTATAGACAATGTGCTTTTAACACTGGGCAAACAGTCTTCTATTGGTCAGTTTATCCACTAGTTTACATTCAAACTTGAAATACCCACTAAAGACTTTGGTTAAAATTAAACTGTATTTCTAATACACTACTGGATCTGAAATTAACATATGGTTTTGACTTGGTTTTATAAGGAAACTGCACATATCAACCCAATCGTACACAATTTAGTATACTTCAGACAGTATTGTACAGCCTTCAAGTAAAGTCAGCCATTTGACCATAACAAGAGGGAAAAAATAAGCATTTAAAAATCTAACAATGAGAAAATGAAATGAATTAACAAAAGTAAAAGTATTGCTCTAATCACAGCACCAGTTACACTTCTATGTGAATCAGCTATCCTTTTCAGAATCCCTGTAGTTAAATGAGACATCTACCAAACTGCAATTGCCCATGATGGATTTTTGGTTTGTTTTTATGAAAAAGGAGAGGAGAGATAATATATTCAGCAATGAACAATGAAGTCATCACAGTTTGTTAGAAGAATTGTGCTTTACCCACATTGAATCAAGGCAATGTAGATTTCTTCATATGGTTGCAATTCTGCCATCTTCATGCTCTCCCTCAAACGCAATTCTTTTAATAAACGGTAACAAGTACTCCATTTAAAATGTTTAACACAGAGAAAAACAGGTTAAGTCCAGCTTTTAAAAGAAAAATTCAATAAATAGCTATTTTACATGAATAAAGTCATAGTGGTACAAATTTATGAATGTCACATCAAGCATGCACAAAATGTTACTATACACAGAAGTAGTCAGAAAATATTGAAATAGATATCTAAAAAGATATGCAGAATGTACATATTTACATAATCTTGCAAATTATTGCCTCATTTTAACAAGGAATTAAAAGTAAACATTACCAGCTAGCTAGCCAACAGGCTAAATTAGATCAGCAATTAAAATCTATTAAAACTAGCCGGAATTCATTGTTCTTTCATACCATTTCAGAATTTTGGTCAAAAGTCTTTATTAAATAACTAAAGTGTCCATTCAACTTGCTGACAATCAAAACTTTAGACGAGAAACTAGACTCTCGGTCTTCATTAAGACCCCAGCAATGCATAGATAAACTGAACGTAGTACTGCATCAGCTAATGAGAATGGGTGTTGTCATTTAAGTGCAACTGGTATAAGCATTCAGACATGGTGTAATGATTTTTATACAGACCAGCCACTGTAAACCCATAAACTTGAATGTATAACACAAAAAGAATATGGCCAGTTATTTTACAAAATTATCTGTGATGAGTCGATTCAAAAACAAAAATGAACAAAGATACAGAGTTCAGCACAAACCACAGCAACAAGAAGCCGACAATTTGGCTAAAAGCGTCAGAATACAACACAGGGCCAAGGCTACCCCATTATTGACTGTACTTATTAGAATGACAGCTTTTAGATGTATATTTCAGAACAGATCACCAACAGCAACTTTTGTCCACTGTGCTAAATTAATTTGCTAAAATGTTACGTGTGCTATATTAACTCTTTGAAGCCATCTTTGTTACAATGCCATGAACAACACACAGCACTTTGCTGCATCTCAAACTCAGGATGTCAATGCAGTTCACAGTATGTAGAATAAATACCCTCCCTTTGAAGTATTAACTAAGGCATCTGCTTTCTCTATTTATGCAGTGCAACCATGAAATCATTACTACCAACACTGAAAAGTTTACTCTTTTCTTTTAAAAAAATTGCAATATTTTAAAAAGGAAATTAAATATACATAGTGGCCAGTGCAAAAATAGACATGTTTTACTGCATGTCAATTGTTGGAAAATTCAACATTTTTGTGTCGTTCGGGACACATAGCTAACACCTTTTGATTAATATTATAAATGACAGGCAAAGCTAGAATGAAAGGTTAAGCAATAAACATAAAACAACTATAACAAAGATTCCTCTCCAGAACATGAAATGCAGTCCAAGAAAAAAAAATACATCCATGCTTGAAGATGCTTCAAAGTTGTGTATCATCTATGAATCTAGAGTCCCTCATAAGTTTAACACATTGAACTGCAGTGCTCTGAACTTAAGGCAAGTCCTAAGATGTAAACCATTAGTGGAAAATCCTAAACTGTACCCTCACCTCTCAGTGGCCTTAAGAAAAGTTACATTAACATTTGATGTTTTCACATTACACTCCTCAGAAGTGTGGACAACTTCCCCACCCCACCCCACCAGGATACTGTATCATTTCAGCCAATAGGTTTACATACAGAAATCTGTGTAATTGTATCTGTGTAAGGTAGCCATGGCCTATAATTTGGTAAGAGCATCCAAACACGTTTTTTAGACAGTGCTCCTACAGTCCTTTGTGCTAGTATCCATCAAGATGAACCTGTTGTTCTGTAAACTGAAGTGCTCTGGTTTAGTATGAGAGAAGGTTCCGCTTAAAAATATCATTGTATGTTTGTGCAGTTTAAATTAAAGAAACCTTTCCCTGCTTTTCATTAATTTTAATGCTACATTGAACAGGGATCAGGACTGGTACCTGTAAACAATCGCTTTTCCACTGCATCCATTACGGCAGAAGCAACTTTAGACTAAAAAAGCCACTCCAATCAGTTCAGAATTTCTGTGCTGGTTTTGAGACATCAGTCTCTGTTTACAGGTTTAAAAAAGAAAGAGGAAGCAGAGCTTAAAGCTGCACCACAGAGTTCTCTTAGTCCCCAAACTCTGCTAAACGTCGTATGAAGTTTCCACATTTATGGATTGGAAAAAAGTGAAAATACTCTTGATAAATCAAGATATAGTTCTGTACATAAAGACATCACTGATGTCACATAGTTCAAACTTCCAGTGAAAGACTAAGCAAACCTGATCGTTCCCATCAAGTTTACCATAAACCACCAACAGTGTCCACTGTCTCTTCAGTTTGCTAATAAAATTCATTCTGAGTGGAGGGCAGTGTGCTGGTGTAATGCATGAGCACTAATAAAGCCATTTGTCTCGTTTGCAGATAGACTGCTAAAGTCAGCCACTGAGACTGCCATTTTGGCACTGGTAATGTGATGCGTGTGATTCTCAAAATCAACACCCAAGTTATTCACAGAAACATCATTCATATACGATTCTGGGACTGCAATTCCCATTTTTAGTCTCTTGGCAGGCCTTTCAGACTCCTCGTTGCACATGTTCATTGGGTTTAACTCGGAGTGATAAAATCCAGTCTCAAATAAATTAAAACAATCACTTTCACCATTACTAGGCAAGTTAAGCAAATCTTCTGTTACAACAGGCACATGATTAACTGCTGTCCGAGGCAAGCTGTCCAGAGGTGGGAAGGCATCATCTAAGCAGTTCACATCTGTAGAGTGGCAGACTGTGGCTACACTGTTGGTCAGTGCTAGAAGAAAGAAAAGCAATATTAGCCAAAATGTCACCATTATCCTGACATACAGCAGCAACAAGCTATTCCAAGACATCATCCGTGCACCCTTTAATTTACCTGTCAAATCATTGGCAGTGATAGAGCTCAGAATGCTCAGCTGTTGGTCAGGCGTGGGCTCCGATCTGCTGTTTGACGTTATGGCTGAAGAATGTACAGCTCCACCAAGAGCTTCTGCTTCATCTACCAACCGGTCCATATAGTCCCTGGAACGAGAGTGATCATCTTAAGGCAAGTAATTTAACTGACTATAATCGGAGGATATGCATCTTCAGAACAGCATCAATGCCATATTATAACATGGGTGTGATGTTCTAGAGGAGAAAATCACAAAACACAAAAATAAAGACTTTCAAGGTCTTTGAACTTACGTGACTCCAGGATGGTGGTTGTATCTCTTTTTTCCAAATCTGGTTTGCTGTGCAAAGTAATCGTATCGTTCAGATTTCTTCCACATGTAGTAAAATGCTACACATTCAGCAACTGTTCTTGTTCTCACCTAAAAAGAATTGGCACATTCAAGTCTTGATATTGATATCCATAATAAATCTGTACATGGAAATGCCGACTTCCTTCTGAAAGAGCTGGCAAAGAAGGACCTGACTCTCCCAATAAATGAATATAATCCTGAGGGACATAGTGTTGAATCATAGAATCGTGCCCAAATTCACATTGTGAAAGCCAACAATATTCTAAGGATTCTTAAATTGGAGAGACTTGCTTGTATGATGTAGTAAGAAGATACTTAGTACATAATACAAAAAACTTGTGGTTGGCTATTAGCATGCTGAGAGGGAACAGGGAGGATAAGGATGCCAAATTCTGGCTCATTTTGACTGGGTGCAGAATTCATAGACTGGTTCATTGCTACATAAACAAGAGAATACGCCCCTGCAACTAGAGGTCTGAATCATCCAGATTCTGCTCTAGTTCCACAGGAGCTTTTCTAGTAAAAAAAATCAAGTCATATGTAGTTTTCCGGCCATGCCTTCTTCAGAGAAGGATGTCACTTGTGGCCCTCCAGATCTTGTTGAACTTTAACTCCCATCACCTAATGATAGGATACCAACTGCCAGGAATGATGGGAGTTACAGTTCACTAACATATGGAGAGCCACAGGTTCCCCTTCCCTGTCACAAAGGTTTCTTATTAAAAACCACTGAAAGCACCTGGAAAAAGTTATGACACACTTTCTGAAAACCTTCCTCTCCTGGGTCTTGGGATGGAGAAATGGCAGGAATAGATTTAGAAAAAAGGAACATGTCTGTAAACACAACTCTCAGCTTGGTAGACAAGCCTCCTTCCCATTTGGATGAAGAGACTGTCTTATTGCTCCATGTGGCCTGCTTTCTCCTGTTTCCAGATTGGCAGATGCTATCTGGGGAACAAAAAGGGTAGTGGCATTAAGTTGACTTTATGCGCCACTGAGACATCTTCCAACCAGCTGCTGGGATAAGCATATGAATGAATTGGTCCCTCCGTTAACAGTAATGGGCCAGAAACCCTGGAGAGGAAATGAGGGATCAACTGCATAGAGAAAAAGAGGATACACAATTTCGAAAATCTAGCCATGACCAAGACACAGAACCCAGCAAATCAGGAAACCCAGGAAATGGCTCTTAGCTAGCTAATAAATTGCTGAGTCCATCAGACTCAACAATGCTTCTGTGGTAAAGAAAGGGCCACAATCCACCTGAGGGTTAGAAAATTATCTCATCATGTCTCATATTTTACTTGCTGCTTTTATAATGTTATGTCATACATGAGTCCAAAGAAAATATTAACAAAGAGTTGTTATTTATTGTGCATTAACAAGTTTGTTGTGGAATAAGCATTTATGAGCCAGAGCCCACTTTGTAAAATGCATCTAACTTGTTCATCAGCAAATATCAACTTTCTGATTTCAGAACAAAAGCGGAAGTAGTTACTAGTGATGCAGAACAGGTGTAGTAAACTAGATATTTTCCCTCTTTTTGCCTCAAAAAATAATTTAGTTCTTGTATAAGGTAATGTTATAGCAGTAGAGTAAATGAATACAGCATCAAGTTTGTTTGCTTTTTTAAAAAGTATAAACATTCACAGTAATGACATTCCACTACAGACTGCTTCATACAAGAGGCTGACTCATTTACTAAATGAACAGATTTACAACGTTTGTAATACATTTAACATGCCAATGGCCAGTCAGTAACAATATGCTGTCTATACACCTCCGATTTTAAAAACACAAGCACCATTTGTTTCATTTATTTGTATATCAACATACCTTATTTTTTTGTATGAGATGAAAATCTTTCCCATAAATCAGAAGTGCATGTTCAAAGTTTCTACATTCTTCTTCTGTCCAGGCTGTCATCTCTTAAGAAGGACAGAAAGGACAATTAAGATTGATGGTCTGTTCAAATTAATAGCCATTCCACCCTCCAGCACGTGGACAGCAAAGAAAACTTCACCCACCCACAAGTGGAAAGCTCACACCTAGCAGTAAGAAGACCATAGATGTAGAACTACATAAAGGTAAAGGTAAAGGTACCCCTGCCCGTACGGGCCAGTCTTGACAGACTCTGGGGTTGTGCGCCCATCTCACTTAAGAGGCCAGGGGCCAGCGCTGTCCGGAGACACTTCCGGGTCACGTGGCCAGCGTGACATCGCTGCTCTGGCCAGAGCCAGAGCCGCACACGGAAACGCCGTTTACCTTCCCGCTGGTAAGCGGTCCCTATTTATCTACTTGCACCCGGAGGTGCTTTCGAACTGCTAGGTTGGCAGGCGCTGGGACCGAGCAGCGGGAGCGCACCCCGCCGCAGGGATTCGAACCGCCGACCTTTCAATCGGCAAGTCCTAGGCGCTGAGGCTTTAACCCACAGCGCCACCTGCGTCCCTTTGTAGAACTACATATGTTACTCCATTTCGGTTCATGGGAAGCAAGCTTATTCTGGACTACACAGTTTTTGCTTCTTTTTTTAAAAAAAGTTCAACATACTCACATTCTTATGGGATGCTCAGCTATTAGCTCTACTGTACTACTTTTGTGCAACCAATGACAATCATATTTATGGCTATTTTAGTCCAAGCTCAAGACAAATAATAATAATGCTAATTTGCATTACCTGAAAAATAGAGCTTAAGACCTAAAGCTTTTATGAGTAAAATTCCACTCACAGGATGCTCCTGCTGTACGAAAAGGAGAAGGCAATTTTTGCCAATTCTTCCTTTCAAACTTACTGAAAAGCTGTTTTGGAGAGTTGAGGATACAGGATGGAAATAAAGGAGCAAGGTGCATGACTCTGTTAACTCATTGAAGGTAGAATCAGAACTGGAAGTTGAAAGACGATTACTTCCACTTTCTGGCTGGCCACAGAAAATTTCAAGAATGCCTTTGGACTGCCTCCACAAGGAGTTAAGTCCTCTGCTGCCCAAGAATGAATTGTCTTCCAATATCTAATTACATGAACATTCCAGCTGTTACTGATGGCAGTAAAAATGATCTGTTCTACTGTTACAAACTGTTGAGGAACTGGGGTAGATGACTTGCCACCTCAACTCATTTCTGCACTTTTCAACTTAAAACCATTTAAACCATTCTTATAGCACAATCCTATGCTTGTTTACTCTGAAGTAAGCTCCACAGAGTTCAATGGACTTACTCCCACTTAAGCGAGTAAAGGTTTGTAGCCTCAAACTCTTTGCAGAGATTTCTTACCTTGAGATGCCTTTCCATTGGAGCAATATCTCTCAATTGCTTCTTTTACGTTGTGGTTACATTTGAAAAGTTCATAGAGTGCCTAGGTGAGATTAAAATATTTATGGTTAAAAGAAGTCAAAAGTATACAGTAGAATGGTTATACTCCCATGCCAACCAAAAATTGTTTACTTTATTATAGTGCAATTTCTCAAAATATTTATCATTAATATAAAGATTATATGAACACCAGAACAGGGCTGTGTCCAGTGGTTTCTCTCTGCCAGAACAAGGGCTCTTGCACTGGCAGACAGGTGCGTTTGCAAATTGAGCAAGAGGAATCCAATGCAATAGTTAGGCTAGCGGAAACTCATTTGTGCAACAGATTTCCCAATCTACTGTGCAACAAAGTTACCAGCAACATGTTTGTATGTTATCTTGCACAACAATGTCCTGCTGGCACAAAACATTTTGCCAACAAGTGTACCTCTACACAACTCTAACTACGTTGGAGACAACCCAGTGTCCAAAGATATTGTGCCTCGTGAGAATTAAAAAAAAAAATAAAGAATGGTGGTTGCTGCTGAAGAAGTTTCCTGCAAGCTCAAACTGGGGATTTTAAGATATGGAAAGCAGCAAACACACATAAAAGTATGAAAGACCGTTGCCTCAAAGCACTTGGAGAGGAGGAGTGCTGGCGAGCCCCGACTGGCTGTACCTGCCACCATAGATTTTCTGTGTGTATAGGGATGGATCCGAATTCAAATTATGACAATCCATTAGCGAAACAAACCAATTTGCGCTTTTGGTAAATTTACTCTTTCAAAACCTATTAATTTTTAAATGACAGTAAGCTTTTCATCACCCAAGAATAAGGATCCTTGGGAGGAGGGAGTTGGGGGGAGGGGAAGAGGGTAAGGATATTTCGTTTATAAAAACTTTTGGAAATATTCTGACATGTCATAGCATAAATTTAAGTGTGATGAAAATAAGCCATTCTTACAATTGTTTGTTAATATAAATGTATCTAAATGTAGCTTTAAATCATATGAAAGCAAAAAGATTTGAGTGGTCTTTTCTTGTAACATAAGCAGAGAAAAGCCCTAGTCATATGTTCAGGTAAGAAACATACCTGTTCATTATCCCTTGTATGCATTCCCTCAGGAATTCTGCCAATCGTTTTTTCATTTCCAGTTCTTAAAGAGGTCTCAAAAAGGTACTCTCTAACTTTATTTTCTGAAATCATATCAGGCTGCCAAAGTAGCTGGTCTTCATTTTTATATGCTGTGAAAAAAAATCATTGGAACACACATGATAGGAAATACTCTTCAGTAACATAAAAGCAAAATATTTGAAAATAAGAGCGTATTAGCCACAAAAATAAAGATGTAAGAGACTTAGCCATTAGACAGATCGTGTAAAAGAGAGCTAATGAAAAACAAACATCCTTTAAAACTATTGGTGAGTAATCATCCTCCACAAAATGTCAAATGGGGCAAGTGAAATGGGTATAATACTTGTCAAACCTAATAATCAAAAGTTGCAATTAACTTTTTCAGGTGACTCTCACCAAGAAACACATGCAGAACTTCAGGCATGCTAAAATTAGAATATTAAAGGCCAGATTTAACTAATTACTCCCACTAGTGTAAGCCCACACAAGGACAGTTTCCCCCTCTCCTCCTCCCATGTCCCCCCGCTAAATTGGCTTGGAGTGTGTGCCAGGAGAACCCCCAAAACAGCATGCATAGAGAGGAAAGGGGTGATCATTCTATCTCACAAGTTGAAATGTTTGTACTAATGAAATGATTGCTATAGTGCTGTGTTGAGTTCTTACCTAAGTGGTTTCTATGCCTTTTTCCTTAACATCTGAATAATATACATCAGCATTAAGACTGAGTAATCATATTTAAGATGCATTTACACGTAGTCGAGTAAAAACAATGTCAAAGTTAAAGTTTGAATTTGTTTAAACGTAACATTTAAGCCACACTTTAAAGATTTTAACTATAAATCAAAATTTAAGAAAAATAATAAATATTTCAGTTCAACCACTTTGGGTTATTGAATTTTTTTTTCAGGTTTTATTCAGCACATAAAAGGAACATGGTGTACTCTTTATAAAACTGTGTTTACTAATCTCACTTAAGCTAAGCGCTTAGTTTTATGAAGATAAAATCTAATTCTGAACAGAAGCTCTGATGATTTATTGCTTTCCGGGCACAATTCAAGGCCATAGTTTTAATCAACATAATCCCAAGAAGCCTTCACCCCGGTATGGCTCCCCTTTATCACATACACAGCCCAACAAGACAACAACAAGAATCCACCAACAGCATACGCATCAATATGGCTAACCTGATCCAAAAACATACACCCCAAACTCACACATGAAAACAAAGTTCACCGCAGCCAATCACAAACAAACAACCACACCCTGGGCCAACCCCAACCTCTCTCACCATCAAAGGAACACAAGGGAATGGCAAAGAGAACCTGCACAAGCGACGCTGACACAAAACCCCACACATACATTAAATGGAACGCCCTCCCACCAGATGTCAAAGAGAAAAACAACTACCAGACTTTTAGAAGACATCTGAAGGCAGCCCTGATTAGGGAAGCTTTTAATGTTTAATAGGTTACTGTATTTTAATATTCTGTTGGAAGCCGCCCAGAGTGGCTGGGGAAATCCAGCCAGATGGGTGGGGTATAAATACTAAATTATTATTAGTAGTAGTAGTACAGTGGTACCTCGGGTTAAGAACTTAATTCGTTCTGGAGGTCCATTCTTATCCTGAAACTGTTCTTAACCTGAAGCACCACTTTATCTAATGGGGCCTGCTGCTGCTGCCGCGCCGCCGGAGCACGATTTCTGTTCTCACCCTGAAGCAAAGGTCTTAACCCGAGGTACTATTTCTGGGTTAGCAGAGTCTGTAACCTGAAGCGTCTGTAACCCGAGGTACCACTGTAGTAGTAGTAGTAGTAGTAAAATAGAAACATCGCCACCCGACACCCCCCCACCATGGCCCCCTCCACCTGTTCCCCCCTTTTCTTCCTAATGTAACACTAACGTCTCAACAAATGAAACTTATCTGTAGAAAACGTAACTTGAAAAAAAGAGGCATTGCACATTCTTCTGTAAACCAAGAAATATTTAATAAAATAAAATACATTTTTTAAAAAACATAGTCCCAATAAGCCTGAAACTCACAAAACATTAGGGAGCACACCGAGATGCCTCCTATTGGGAAGACCTGTTCCACATACCCTACGTGGTACTGAATCAGAGAGGAGCACAGCTTTCATTAATGTGCCACCAATCTTCTCCTTAACATGACGTGGCAAATGGCGGGGGGGCGGGCAGGGGTACGATGACAGACAGAAGACTAATGGCCACACACTCTGAGGGGAAATAAACCACAAGACCTTTAAACACACCCAGGAAACACTTGAAGCAAGCTGAGCATGGAGGCACACCACTCACATACACATCCGACACGCAAGACGCACAAGCTATTCAGCAATTAAATCAGGCCAGAAGAGCAGGTGCAACATACAAGTCTGCTTTAAGCAAGACAGGAAAATGAACTGTCACTTCAAGGGGAGGGATGCCTCAAAGATTCCACCAGACTACCTTTAGGTAACAAGGACTACTCTCACTTGATGTTTTCCTAGTACCCATTCAAAAAAAGATGCCATGCCGCAAGGCTGCCAACAACCCTCTCTCCCCGTTGTCGGGACTACAAGGAACTGTTGCTGTATGGCAGAACTGAACTGGTGCCAAAATGCTAGCACCTCATCCTATGTTACTAAATCAACAGCCCAGAAAATCTGTGTTAGCCATCTTCCACATATCTTTGCCCGACTAAATGCTGTTACAAATACTGTATTGTTACAAACACAATCTTCAGTGTCGGCCGGCAGTAAAGGATGTGCTAGCTGTTACATTCAAAGTGGTTTTTTTCCCATGGGAAGTTTTCCTGGGTTCTACAAATATTTTTGAATTCTTTGCCCTATGTTTACAAGTTTATGGAAGGCAACCTTGAGTCTAGCTTTCATGTATCTAAGAATTTATAATGAGATGATTGCAACCGCTTCTGTGCTGCTTTTCAGAAAACAAAAGTGCTTCATAACACACCAGTAAGACTCAAAACAACCCTGTGAATTAGGATAAGGCTGAGATAGTAAAACACAGCTGGTAAGCTCCATGGATGAGTGATACTTTAGAAACTGGATGTCCAGAATCCAAATGCATTACTCCATTCCCTGCACTGCCATGGCCCTTTGACATGTCAATATTCTACCCTGAGAGTATTGCAACTACAACTTTTCAAAACACAATTTTCAAATCTTGATACAACAGTCACAAGGCAGTATACAAGTTTAAACAATATAATTATTAATCAAGAAAAATAATGAGAACTCACCCTTTTCATCATCGCTGCTGCTCTTGCCCAAATAAGGTGGAATTTCTGCTTGGTACTGTGCACCAATCATTATTTCCTGAAGAAACATTTTTTCAAAGTATTTAATTATACATTTATTCACATATAGCTCTCATAAAAAACAATTGTAACCTAAATGGTGATTATCTAAACACCATCTTCTCTCCTTGCACAACATCCAACTTTCTCACTTCCAAGAATACAAAGGGGAAGCAACAATATTTCTTTTGAGAGCTGCCAATCCCCTTGACTTCTCTAGGAGCCTTCACAGGGGCAGCTACCGGGAGGGGTAGCTAAAAGCTTACACAGGCAAGCAGAACACTGCCCATGGTGCCCCAAAGCAGCATCAAATGTAAGTCCAGGGAAATGCATATTTCATATATTTTAATTTCACAGGCTTTATGTATCCAAGATATGTGGCTCAGTTTAGTTATTTAAGTATGTTTAAATCTACTAGTGTGGGTCATTCTAAGGGTTACCTTCCGCAAATCTTCAGATGAATTCCCCGCATCCACTTCCACATCTTCACCATCAGATTCTTTATCACCATCACATGTAGTATTTGCTTTTTATAATGGAAAACGAACAAGTGTTAATTCAGGCATATTTAACGACTTGAATTTCACGTACTGCAACGTAAGTAGTTTTGAGAAGAGTTTTTTATAGTTTTGTTTTGGGCACTAGACAGCAAAATTATCAGTTACATTCCGCTGCACAAAAAGGGTAGGCATCAGTCTGACAGGGTAATCTTCTGGATTGTATTAAACAAAGTCCTACTCAAAGTAGACTCACTGAAATGAATGGACTTAAATTAGTCCTGTCCATTCACTTCAACGGGTATACTATGAGAAGGATTAGCACTGAATACCACCCAATGTCTACTCTGGTGTTAGTCCAATGTAGAATTTACTCCCAGGTTAAACATGTCTAGGAAAGCTAGCCTGTGTGGTCTTCCAGTCAGCAGGGCCATTAGTTAGGGTTGATGGGAGGTAACGTCCAGCAACATTCAGACAGCCACAGGGTAGTCAAAGCTGGGGTACAGGAATGAAGCCTAAGTCCAGAACCATGATTCAGAAGGCTGAGGACATTAGCGCTTTCAGATGATCAATTACCAAATGCATGTATACCAGCCTCTACAAAACTCTGTAAACCAAAATTACATTTCCCATTGCTCTCTTTCCTTGTGTTTCTCGTCTTACTTAAATTGTAAAGCGGAGGGCAGGGCCCTGCATTTTACACTGCTTTGTGTACAGTGCTTTGTTTACATAGGTTTATTAGAAATATCACCACATTTCAATTTAAACCAATACAAAGTATGCCAGTGATTAACTGAAAATTGGATTGCTCTAATGTTTTCTGTGCCTGCTGCTCCCAATTTGCACACGAAGAAGTATTTATTTAGATAAGTTAGAATGCACAGTAAGTGGCTGATAAAAGGAACTGCAACAAATTCCTGTGTCATTTTTTTCTCCAGCAAGGCACCACAAAATAATAATAAGAGAGGGGGAGACATATGTAAAATGACCCTATTAAATGATCTTCAGTAATTTCCACACTATAGTTTCTTTCACTATCTGGAGTTCTGCAAGTTCAAAACAGATGAATAAAGGGTTTCAGGATAGTTTTATGAATTTTGGTTACCAATACCCCTCCTCTAGAGCATACGTGTCAAAAAGGATTTGTGATTATTCCTAACATACTAAGAATTATTCTTCCTGAAATTTTAGCATGGTCACAGATGTACACTTGTTCACCAACTCTGCCATGGCACCCATTTTTTAGATAAATTAAAGTTATGCAGTTTGTTGAAAGTCTACTAGGTGGTGTGGTTAGTACTTCTGCACTGCTGCAACATTAAATTTCACACTTTTGTCTCACAACCATGTGATTTACTAGTACAAAATGGACCATGTGTAGACCAAAAGCCTATCCTGCCTTGGCTACATTTGAAATAATTGAGTGCAACAAGCTGAGACAGAATGTGTTCCTTCAGTTAGAGAGCAAAATGCATGACCGAATCAATCTCACAGTCCTAATACTTCTACTTCTGACACAATCTTCTGAAACACAACATATTAATATCATTTTCCCTACATCTTAAAGGCCGAGGGAAAAAGTCTGTAGTTTCATGTGAAGTAACCGATGGTGTCAAATCATCAGCAGAAGACTGTGTTTCTTCATCATCTCCTGACAATAGGTCTTTGGCTATTTCCTCCTGTAATCAGAAGAGTCAATCATTAGTATCATTCCACTCTGGAAGAAGTAACTGTATCCTGAAATTCATCATATTCCTTATGTGGAAGCCTGGAGAAGAGGGGCCTTTGTATTATAATTTCATTTACTACTTACCGTATTTTTCCTTCTATAACACACAGATTTTTTTCTCCTAAAAAGGAAGGAGAAATGTCTGTGCGTGTTATTGAGCGAATGTGTGGTCCCTGGAGCCAAATAGTGCAAGGGGAGGCAAAAAAAAGCAGGCAAAAATCAAATCGCGCGTCACCTGAAAAGAGGAAGCGGCTGCTTTCCGGCATTCTGCCTCAGGGTCTTACTGCCCACCCACCTCTGTTTCCTTGCTGTGTTTGCTCAAACGGAACAAAGAGCAGGGAAAGCCCCTCCCCTCCAGGCAAGTGGAGGGGAAAGCAGAGTGTCTCCTTGCTGCTGAAAACATGCAGGAGGGAGGGAGAGAGAGAGAGAGTGGGAGCTGGCTGGCTTGGGTGCATAGGTGAGGGAAAACTTTTGCCTTCCTTTCCTCCCTATACCCCTCTCCTGCATTCTTAGCCAGCTGCTTCTCTGCATACCCCTCTACTGCTCCTTGTCCCTTCTGTGTTTTTCCTTCCCTCCCCACTTAAAATGTGGTTAAAAAGCATGGATCCACATGGATCCTCAGGATCTTTGCATTGGGTCAGCCCAAATTCACCATGGTTACAGCCTGCCCCCCCAAAATCACGCACCCACTGTTGCCTGGGGATGCAATGGTGCATAAACATGGTTACAAAACATGGATCCACATGGATCCTCAGGATCTTTGCATTGGGTCAGCCCAAATTCACCATCAGAGCACATAGCATGTCCATGGGTACAGCCTGCCCCCCCAAAATCACGCACCCACTGTTGCCTGGGGCTGCAATGGTGCAAAAACGTGGTTACAAAGCATGGATCCTCAGGATCTTTGCATTGGGTCAGCCCAAATTCACCATCAGAGCACATAGCATGTCCATGGCTACAGCCTGCCCCCCACAGGGATTCTCAGGATTCTTGCATTGGGTCAGCTCAAATTCACCACAGCATGAAGCACAAAAATGATACATCCACTGTTTCATTCAGAATGTTTTTTCCCTTGTTTTCCTCCTCTAAAAACGATGTGCGTGTTATGGTCAGCTGCGTGTTATAGAGTGAAAAATACGGTATATCAGACTCAGTTAGAGTCAGAGTTAAGAAAATGCAAGAGATAAAGGGAAACAATTAAAACATCCAGTCGTTTTAGGTTTCAGTAATTACATAAAGCACCTGAGCTTTGTATATATGAAAAATTACAACCTGTCGCTAGCAACTCAATACTGACAATGTGACCAATTGAAAGAAAAGGGTGTTCAAAAGAAACTACAAAGTAACATTTGATAAAGGAGGTATATGTAGATGTAATGCATACTATTTATTTGAAATCACTTTTACTTTTTCTATTTACTTTTTAAAAATGTCTTTAACATTATAAATATCTCATTTTCCTTTCATTTTGAGTTACATGAGTTATATCCAACACTGTTATTTAGCTGATGGTAAGGCAGGCAATTTTCAGTTATTATGAAATCATTGCCCGTCATAAGGGTGAGGGGCTGTAGTGGAGAGAGGGAAAATTGCTTCCCATTTTTGCTACTGGAAGTATTTACTCTCAAGTGAGTGGCACCATTGGATACAACTCAGTTATTCAACTTATAGCCCAATCCTAACCATTTGTACTACTGTTTTCATCACAAAAAATTACTTCCAGGGAAAGCATGTGTTGAATTGAAACTAATTATCTACAAGTTAAAGGAAAATTGTTGTCAGATTTCAAAGATTTTTGCATAAATGCAGAACATTTGGGCCTCAATGTTCAGTGCAATGAGGGGATTTCATGGTAACCATAGAACCCATTAATCTCCTGCCTCACATTGTAACAAAGAAATATGTTTATGACTTACTTTATCCAAAGTCATGTCTGGCAGTTCATCTGCAAGTTCACTTGGGGAACTATCTGCACTGGAACTTGCTATAACCGGAATTGTCGGTTCATAGCCATAGAATGCCAATAAGTCTTCTAAGGGCATGCTTCCTTCCTGGGTTTTTTTTTCAAAGGAAAAAAAGATGCATTGCCATTTGTAAAAACAACAACGTATTTTTAAATATGCAGAAACAAACAAAATGGTTTTAACAACCAAATCCAAGATATAGGAAAATCTAATTTAAATACTCTTTTCCTAAGTTAAGTTTTCAGCCCAAGTAAAAACATTCCTCTTCCTTCAAGCTTTTTGAATTCTCAGGATTGGCCTTGTATTGAAAGATGTTATATAAAAAACTAGGTTCTAAATTTTAGATTTTTGATTGCTATGACCTGTCCTGCGATCATTTTATGAGGCAGGACAGGATATAAATTTTACAAATAAATAAAATAGAAGAGAGATTTAAATATGCAATATAAATTAACAAAGATGACATTTGCAATCTGATCCCGTGCTGTCACTTTACCTGCAACGGACAAACATTCTATCACTTGGGCATCCTATCATATGGTTCTGCAATAGCTCCTGAAGAGCCTTGTACACAGTACAGTCATACCTTCCAAAACTTTCAGAAACCAAAGCATGGCTTCTGATTGGCTGCAGGAACCTCCTGCAGCCAATCGGAAGCCGCGGAAGCCCTGTCGGACTTTCGGGTTCTGAATAAAGTTCGCAAACTAGAAGACTCACTTTCAGGTTTGCGGCATTCGGAAGCCAAAACATCTGAGTACCAAGGCGTCCAGGATCCAAGGTACAACCGTACAGCTATACTACCCTTTGATCTCCTTATGGTGCTGGCAATACTGATGGCTGCATAGTAAACAAATTTGCTTTTTTAAAAAAATATGATAACCTTTTTTGTCTGAATCTAGAATTGGTATTTAAGGTGACAGAGCTTAAGGGGATGCTGTGCGGGAGTGGTTTTCTATCATCTTGCATTGTTGTCATATCAATAGTTAAGTTTTTCTGCTGCTGTTCTTTAAGTATTTGTTCCCATATTTTTTTTTAACTGATTGAGTCAGATCAGTGGTATTCTACGAAAATTCTCCCCACAATTTCTTTGGTGTTTAAGAATGAACACACAATTTAACCAAAGTTATACTAAAGATCGAGCATGCCTAAGGGAAGAATTCCTTACCTTTTCTAAGTCTTCAATCTCAGAACCGAAATTTTTACCCTCATCCATCATTTCCTCCTCTTCAAGAGTTCTTTCATCATCATAGTCATGTACCAACATTTCAGCTGTAGGGTCAAAGTCATGATCCTCAGAAGATAAAGAGCCAACTATAAAAGACAATTTAAATCACTTTAGGAACACACAAAATGATATCAACACTAAAAAGCAATGGTAAAAATTCATTTAAGTTCCAAAGTTAATGTTCCAAACAAAGAAGCATCAACATCCATTTTTATTATGCACAAGTTGTACACACACTTGTATGGACTGCAATTAAATCAAAAAGAGAATGAGCCTCATGCCTCTTATTCTAGAATAGCTCTACCAGGCAAGTGAAGAGACTGCTCTGGAAGAAAAGTCCTAGTGACACTTAATTACAGCCTTTGTTGCAAGTACTGTATGTTAATTATTTGTATGAATATTAACTATGCATGTATGAGCTCAAATGTAAGCACAGTTCTTTATTTGTAGGAAACACACACACAAAAAATGGATCCCAGATTTCAGAAATGTAGTGTCAGTATACAAACACCTACTGAACAGGAAAAAATGTCGCTGATTAGAAGCTGACTCACTTGAAAATATGGTTAAAAACAGTTTGGAGGAAAGGGAAACACCATCTAAACAAGTCAACATTAAGCATTGACAAGTCATTTTTAACTAGCAAGAGAAGTTATACTATTAAAAAGCTGTGTAAAACAGCCCCAGATATGCAACATGCTTGTTATAAACACACCAAGACAGTATAACTTGTGTTGCAAATTAATGGTAACATATCTGAGTGGTGAATGCCCACTTCCTTGGACTGCATAAGCTTGGATATCAGAAGATCTTCTTGATTTAAAGAAACCCAAGATCTTTGGACCAACTGCACATTTCCAAGTAACTGTGAAGTATCTGAATCAGGACAATTTAAATGCATACAGATGATACTTCAATTAAATCTAATTTACCTGAAGTTGATGAAATAGAGAAATGCTATAAGCTTGTTCTCAGACAATAAATGTAAATAAAAATTTCACACAGATCTTCCAATTTCATTTTTTTAAATAAAGTTTCCTCTCTTTGATGCTAAAATATACTGAAAAATATACTTATTTATAAGTATAAAATATACTTATTTAATCTAAAGTAACAAAAACCTGTTAAAGGGTTCCCCAACCATGCAGAACAGCTATGGAGAGCACAGGGAGGCTGCAAGGGGATAAAGGAGCCCCTTTGCATGAGTCTGTTTGTCAAGTCCTCTTGTAGCTTGTTTTATTTTGTATATAGAGTTAAAGGAGATGCTCCAAAAAAGGCTGCATATTTAATAGCAGAATCCTATACTCAGTTAATTCAGTTAAGCTTTCTTACATAAACTAAGTAATCTTTCTCAATTACTCTATTAATAGGTTTAGGTAATTTGGCAACTTTTGAAAATATGTAGGATACAGGATTTTGCATTTGATTTCATTAGAAGACAAATTAAGATTAACATTCACTACACTTCAATTTCATTGACAAATAGATCCACATCTGCTTCTATTCATTGAAGTTATGTAAGTTCTACAAACACAGCAACAATAATGACTACAAAAGCAATTAAAGCAATAAGACCAAGCCTACATCCTACATAAAAAGGATCCTACCTACATTCACAGCCTAATTCTAGCCATGGCTAGAACAAAGTTTCATTAAGTTCAATGAGATTTATATGCAACTTTCACGTGGGCACAATCTTACTTAGGAATAACTTGCATTTCTTATTTTTAAAAATGAATTCTGTCTGATGTACTTTGGTTTGGCTGTACTTTGCTGTTCTTACTGTTGTGAGCCACCAAGAGCCAGGGTAACTTTTTTAAAAATAAAAGAATAATTAACTTCCATTTAAATCAACATTATTCAATTCTGAAGATCTCAGATTTCAAGGCTGCAACTTTAAGTTCATTTCTCAATAAGAAAGTTCTTCTCAATTCAGGGGGACACACTTCTGCACAAGCATACATTTAGCAAAGCAGAAAATGGTTTTAGGATTGCTGAAGGAGTGACTCCCGAAAGCAGCAAACAACTAGCATTAGGGATTTTACTGACTTACATTTTAAGGCAAGTTGCCCCGCATGTACCATAGATTTTATTTAGAAAGTTAAATGCCTGGCTTTTACAACACCCACAACAGCTTTGCAACCCATCACTACAGATTGTACAAGAGAGAACAGCTCTACAGGGCTCGGCCCTTCTAGAACCAAACAAGTGACTTTTAACATGAAAAAACCAAGAAACAAAATAGGAAAGATGGAGGAGGTGGGGTGGGGTGGGGGAATCACTGTAAACAGAGAAAATACACAAAGCATCTTTTGACAGATGCGCCTGTAACCTGGCCCTTAACCGTACCCAAAAGCTTCCCACTGCCGGAATCACAGAAGAAGGAACTGAACAGGACAAACCTGGGCTCGAACTCCCAAAGGAAGCCTGGAAACAAGCAACGGGAGAAAGAACTGGTTAGAGATGAGCTGGAAAGGAAAAAGGAGGCGAAAAGGGGTGGGTGGGTTGGTTGTTAATGGAACACATCTCAAGTTTCTCGCACACACTTCTCTCCGCGTCCCCCCCCCCCCAACTTCGCCTTCCCTTTTTGTCTCTCAGCATCCCTTCCTCCCTCTTTCCCCACCCGCCACGACCAGGGCGCAACTCCGGAGCCTCCATCCCTCGTCCGGCCGCCCATCCCTTCCGCCGTAGCTTCTCCCCCCACACCCGCCCAGCCCTTCGAGCGTCGCCTCTAGCCCTCCAAGCTCCAAGCCCCTTTCGCTTTCCCCATCCCCACCGACCCACTGACGCGATCCGGAGGGCCCCGAGACCCCCGCGTCCCCACCTCGGCCGGGCCCGCCCGGGCGCTGACAGGGGCTGTCCGGAAAGCAGCGGCGAAGGCAGCCGGACCGCCCGTCGGAAAAACACTCCCACCCCACAAAACTCGCCCAGCCCCACCAGACCCCCTCCATCCGGCGGCCTTGGCCCTCCTCGGGAGCCCCGCGGAGCAAGGGCTTGGCCCGAGCGCCCTCCACCTCCGCGCCCAGCCGCGGGACTGTGGGTGGAGACCGGCCGGGCAGCTCCGCAGACAGCCATCGGGAGACGGACGGCAGCTAGCCGCGGCCTACTCGCGCAGGCTGCGCTCCGCCGGGGCAGGCGGCTCCAGCAGCAGCCCGGCGACCCCCGAAGCCCCCGAGGCGGGCCGGCGACCCCCGTAAGGGAGTCCCGGGGCCGCCCAGGGGGCCGGAGGGGGAGCCCCGCCAGCGGAGCCCCGCCAGGAGCCCGCCGGACCCCAGCGCCCCTACCCAATTTCCCCGCTCACCTCCGCCATATTGGGAGCGCTCGGGCTGAGCAGCAGCGATGCGCCAAGTGCCCGGATGGGGCCGCTAAGCCAATGGCAGCCCGGCCGGGACTGGGGCTGGAGCCGGCCGGAGAGGGAGGGAGGCGAGGCTGCCTGCTTAGCCGGGCGGGCTGGTTGATGTGGGGAAGGTGGCGGCGGCGGCGGAAGCGCAGGTTGTGGAAGCCAGCGCGGTCCTTCCCATCCTGTCAAAACTCTTCCCCCAATTTTCCCTCAATGTCTTGATAGGAGCGTCCAATATGTTCGGAGGTACGAAAGGGGGATATTTCCAGCACAAGCAGCTGACAGCAACCCCCGAGCCTATTGCTGAAGTTTGACAGGGAGTTTCTTCCTCCGTCTCTCGCATCCTGGCTAAGGGGGCGAATGGCGGAGAAACGACTTTAAGTGACAGCGGGACGACGCGGCAGGAGCGGCTTGTGAAGAGAGAAGAGTCCTCTTTAGAGAGAGGCCCAGCGCAGCATAGATTAGGGAGAAGAGAGGGGATTGCCCTATATAAAGGGGGGTGGGATGTTATTCCAGCTCCAACCCCCCCCCCCCCGCAAAAAAGGTCCAATATTTTCTATATCTTCTGGACGAGAGCATATGGCATACAGCAACCTGTAGAATGCCTTTCCTGAAGCCAGCCGCAATTTTTCTGAAAAACGGTGAAAAACGGCAAAAATCGTCAACTTGACGTTAATATGTGGTCCACTTCCAAAGAGCATTGCATAAGAAAGCAGGTAGTAAGAGCTCTCCCAAATCAGGTCACACAAGGAGGAGTCTAAAATGGCAATCCTATACACATTTAAAGTAGGACTTATTTTGGAGTAGGCACACATAGGATTGCACTATAAGAGTGCAATATTATACATAGCTTTGTTTTCAGTCATCGAAAATGCATTATTTAGCTGGTTCTGAACAATGATAATTGTGTTATTTCCCTCTGTAACACACACACACACAGACGGTGCTGATGTGCCACACCAACTTTTTAGAATGCCTTGTGTCCACAAATAAATGGGGGTGATCTGAAAGGTACTATATTTTGGATTTCTAAAAAATTTTTTTAACAGTCTCTCTCCACAAAGGGTCCTCCTGAGTAAACATCATGGGATAAGGGTGTGGGGCCTCATGTGGATCTATTACTGATTAAATAAAGGGAAACAGAGGATAGGAGTAAGCATGCAGTTCTCATCGTGGAAGGAAGCAAACAGTGGATCTGGTACTGGTGATACTTAGCTTATTCATAAATTATTTGGAATCACAGATTAGCCGTGAGTTAGCCAGGTTTGAGACTACACCCAATTATTCATCTGGGTGAAAATTCAAGCAGACTGAAAAGAACTTCAGCGTGATCTATGCAAACAAGGTGAATGGGCAACAAGACGGCAAATAATGTTCAGTACAAATACATGTTGTGCCACACCACCCCAATCTCTGAGCAGTGCTAGTTTCCAGGGGTTCCAAGTGCTTACCCAGGGTTACTATTTCCTTTGGAATGAGGGACAGCAGAGACTGGTGTCTTTGTGATATATGGTTAGCTACACATATATACAACCTGAAACGACAATGGAGGGGTTCACAGCATAAGCACCCCAAGGGCATAGCTGTCAACCTTCCCTTTTTTTGCGGGAAATTCCCTTATTCCAGCACCGTTTCCCACTGCTTCCCACTGCTATTCCAGACAGGTGAGGCTGCTGATCCCTTATTTTCGAGGCTGCTGATCCCTTATTTTCAAATGTGGAAGTTGACAGCTATACCCAAGGGTCTTGCTTCTCTCATAACTGCAATATTGGATTCAAACAGAAATCAAGTATCACTCTGTGTCTCTGGCTTCCCAGGCAGCTGCTTCCAGCTGCTACCTTCTAGATCACATAACTCATACTCCCCATTCTGGCCTTTGTCTTTCTAACCACCAGCAGGTTGAGGGAGTGGGGTCCACCTATTTGTTCTCTGGCGCCGAGCCACTTCCTTTGTTACCTTAATGGCCCATAACCTCACAAGGAAGCTAGCCCTGGCTATTGCAGAAATTTTACTCCTTGCTTAGATTCCAACACTTGCTGAAACCTGGAATTTTAAATAGCCCCTCTCCAACTCCTAACAATATTAAGTGATGTGCACTTAAACAAGCTCCCCCCCCCCCAATCTACATACTGTATAAATGGGGATCTGAAGTGCTGGTAAATAATGGAAAGAGATCTTTGGGTAATGGTTGATAGCTCTATGAAAGTATCAGGTATGTGCAACAGCAGTTAAAATAGACAAATGCATGTTAGGTATTGTAAGGAAAGAATAGGAAATAAAAGGGTCAGTACTACAATGTCATTTTATAAACTCTAGGCCTGAGTATGGCTGCATTTAGAATTCAAAGTAATCCATAAATTGAAAAGTTGCAGAAAAGAGCAACTAAAATGATGAGGTTGTAACACTTCCCAGTGAGTAAAAGGTAAATGCTTATAGAGTTTTTTTTAATTTATGGGGGAAAGCTAGTAAGCAAAGGGGACTGAGAGAGGTTTATAAAATTTTGCATGGTGAGGAGCAAGTAAGCAGAGAGAAATTCCTTTCCTTCTAATTTTCTAGTACTTGGGGGTCATCCAATGAGATTGATTGGCATTGATAGACAAAAATAAAGATAAAAAAATTCAAGGGCAGCATCACATGTACATTACCAGAGCATGGGTCAATGTAGCCAGACTACCCCTACCCAGGAAAAGCCAACCCAAGCTGGTGAAAGGTGCCAATGGTGTGGCTGATAGGAAAGACTCATGCTTTAACAACCAGGCTGAAAGTGTTGTAGAGAGAGCCACACACAAGAAACTTAATGGTGCTGCTCATTCTCTTAAAGTCTGGTGGACCAAAAGAATGTCCATGTATTGAGGTCATGTTTGGAGACTGCCCTACGAATGTCACTGCCCTCAGAAGTCTGGCAAGTGGTGAACAGGAGACAGAGCCTTCTCTGTGGTCGTTGTGCTCCCCAGAATTCCCTGGAGAAGGAATTCTATGGAATTCCCTCTCAAGGAATACTCACTACCTGTGCTGAGCTAAAGGTGAACTGTTTCAGAAGCTTTGCTAACAACCATCTTGGTAGTCAAGATAACCCCACAATTAACTGTTAGTTTTTGCAGCAATGAGCTCACAGATGTTTATATTCACTTTCTTTGATGTACTAAGCTAATTGGCTTGCTTTGGTGTTATCCTTATCTGAGGTGGGGGTGCTGGGCTCTGAGCCCAGAAATGGGAACTATCTGTAAGATTTGGGTATTTGCCACCTATGCCCTCACCTAGGCAGGTGAAATGACATATGCTGTTTTCTGTATAAAGAATATTTTCATGTTTGCTTGGGTGTGGACAAGCCATCTTCTTGGTGCAGTGTCTGTTGTGTGTTTGCAAAGGCTGCTTTGCTGCAAGTCTGCACCTTCTTAATAAAGCACTAGAATTGGCCATGCTGATGTTTTTGGCATCCTTCTTTGATATCCCTGCACCCAACCACTCCTATGAGTACTCCCTTGGGCCTGCGGTTCAGAATACGTCTGGCACTGCTATTTATCTTATTTTATTTTTGGCATCAGGCAAAAATGCTTTTAAAGCTTACATTGCTTTCCAGCTGCTGTGGTTTTAATAAGCTTTTGGGGGGCAGTTAATATCTGAAGGCAGCCCTATATAGGGAAGTTTCTAATGTTTGATGTTTTATTGTGTTTTTAATATTCTGTTGGGAGCTGCCCAGAGTGGCTGGGACAAGCCAGTCAGATGAGCAGCATATAAATAAAAAAATTATTCTTAGTAAACTATATTTGTAATACGCATTCCTTATTTTTTTTTTTATGTAGACTGTTGTGGAAGTGTGGCTAAAACGTGCTGCATAAACTTTGTAAATCAAGAAAATAAGGTGTGGTACAACTTGGCATAGGAAATCTCCTGCATCAGGTTGGCCACTAGTTGGAAATGGAATGCTGGACCTTGGTCTGAGCCAGCAAGGCAATCCTTATGTCAACATTCCACCTTGGATCTTGTGCTTAGCTGTACTGTTGCCCCCAGTTGCTGTGCAGACATGCAGCACACCAGGATGGATAGATGACCCAACGGCCAGGCACTGGTTATACCAAATTAGTGCATGTAATGTACAAGTAACCAAGCCAGTTTGATATTATAGATGGCAATGATAAGTGGACTGGTTTAAACCTTGCCTCTGATATGTCATGAATGTACTAGCTAACTTTAAATAGGTCACTGCTTCAGCTGTGTCCCCCCATTTGAATGATTTATATATTTATATAAATATATTTAATCCACTTTGCTAGAAAAGATTGATAGGAAAGAGGAAATGCATCCTTGCAAAGGATTTCAGACCCTCCAAGTGTCCCGATTTCCCAGGGACAATCCCGGAGTTATAGGAGCCGTCTTGCTTTACCTTTGGATGTTCCTATTTTCAGCAGGGAAATGTTGGAGGGGATGAAATAAGATGTCCTTCTTTTCAGCAGAGAAATGGAGGGGATGCCATAAAGAAAAAGAAGGATATTTTTATCACATGTGGTGGGAATGTAAGAAAGTGAAAAGCTTTTGGGAAATGATATATAATGAGATGAAAAAGATGTTGAAATATACATTTATTAAAAAAAAGAAGAAGCATTTTTACTTGGCATTGTAAGTGAGGACATTAATAGACCGGACAATAAATTGTTTTTATATGCAACAACAGCAGTAAGAGTATTGTTGGCACAGAAATTGAAACAAGAAGAACTACCAACGAAAGAAGAATGGCAGACAAAATTAATGGACTATGCAGAATTGAATAAGATGACAGGAAGGATTCGAAACCTGCGGGATCAAAGATTCTCAGAGGACTGGAGTAAATATATGAATTATCTGAAAAGCAATTGTAATCAACAGATTACACTAGTTGGATTGCAAGAAGTTTTGGAAGGATTATGCGAAATTGCAGAGAAAACTATGATAAGAATTATTAGTGAAGGAGTACTAAATGTAATACTGAAAATAATGAAATGTAGATTAAGTGATAAAGACTGGAAAATCTTCAGATGCAGTTGATGGAAGTCCAAAACATTGTATAAGATAAGAAAGTATGCTATATACTTAAGGCAGCCCTGTTCAGGGAAGTTTTTAACGTGTGATATTTTACTGTATTTTTGGTTTTTATGGAAGCCACCCAGAGTGGCTGGGGAGGCCCAGCCAGATGGGAAGGGGAAAAATAATAAATTATTATTATTATTATTATTATTATTATTATTATTACTACTATATGAATTTTTGAAATTATTTGTAAAAATCAATAAAAAGAGAAATGGAGGGGATGCAACAGGACTTTCCTATTTTCACAAGGGAAATGTTGGAGGGGAGGGGATTTGCACAAAAAATGAATATGCTAATTTTTATATATAGATACACATTTTGAAGTAGTTATTGCATCTTAATTAGAAATACAGTACATGTGGCCAGACGGTAACCTATATTTCTCCTCAATCTGCTCTCAAGGTGCCATCACTTGCCGGACACTTCAAAGTCCCTGCTCTCTCTTCTTACAGTTTTTCATCTTTAAACTGGACTTGCACTAGATAGCCCCTGGAGATCGTCAAACAGACGGTTGTTCTCTGTAAAGTAGGAAACACGGCTGTCATGGCAAGAGCCAATGGATTCATGGGTAACAGGTGTCTATGCCACAGGCATGCAAAACCAGACTGAGTGCTTGGATGCTTTCCTGAGAAGTTACACCAGGCATAGGCAAACTCGGCCCTCCAGATGTTTTGGGACTACAACTCCCATCATCCCTAGCTATCAGGGCCAGTCACCAGGGAAACATCTGGAAGGCCGAGTTTGCCTATGCTGTTACACCTATTCAGGAATAATGAAACAGGAGAACCTCTTTGAAGCAAAGAAAGGGAAACTGAATGTTAAAGTGGCTGGGAGCCACTGACAAAAGGAAATAAGAGAAATGGGGGGGGGGAGGGGAATCAGTTTAATGAACCCCATGGGTGTGTTAACACCCTGATGTGTACAAGGCATGTTTACCAATCTTCATCTGAGTGTGAGGAGCTCATCCTACACTAGAGTAGGACCCTGGCAGAGACACATGCCCGACTGGCATGTTCTCTCCCTCCTGGTCGATTGTTCGGGAGCTTCAAAAGATTTATTCAGCCCGAACATCACAGCGACCAATGCCAACAGATATTGGCGCACTTAGGGATCCGCAGAGTCTTTGCAGCTTGTGTAACTGCTTTTGGGGGACAGGGGGCGGGCTGGTGTGGAGGACTCCCTGGTCCTGAATAGGGTAACTGTGCCCCTGAAGGACCAGGTGCGCAGCCTGGGAGTCATTTTGGACTCACAGCTGTCCATGGAGGCGCAGGTCAATTCTGTATCCAGGGCAGCTGTCTACCAACTCCACCTGGTACGCAGGCTGAGACCGTACCTGCCCGCGGACTGTCTCGCCAGAGTGGTGCATGCTCTAGTTATCTCCCGCTTGGACTACTGCAATGCGCTCTACGTGGGGCTACCTTTGAAGGTGACTCGGAAACTACAACTAATCCAGAATGCGGCAGCTAGACTGGTGACTGGGGGCGGCCGCCGAGACCACATAACACCGGTCTTGAAAGACCTACATTGGCTCCCAGTACGTTTCCGAGAACAATTCAAAGTGCTGGTGTTGACCTTTAAAGCCCTAAACGGCCTCAGCCCAGTATACCTGAAGGAGCGTCTCCACCCCCATCATTCTGCCCGGACGCTGAGATCCAGCGCCGAGGGCCTTCTGGCGGTTCCCTCATTGCGAGAAGCAAAGCTACAGGGAACCAGGCAGAGGGCCTTCTCGGTAGTGGCGCCCGGTCTGTGGAACGCCCTCCCATCAGATGTCAAAGCGATAAATAACTACCTGACATTCAGAAGACATCTTAAGGCAGCCCTGTTCAGGGAAGTTTTTAATCTGTGATATTTTAGTGTATTTTTGGTTTCTATGGAAGCCGCCCAGAGTGGCTGGGGAAACCCAGCCAGATGGGCGGGGTACAAATAATAAATTATTATTATTATTATTATTATTATTATTATTATTATTACAGACCTCAGCCACTCAGCATTTTGGCTAATCTACTTTATGTACATATAACCACACACGGAGCACTGCAACATGGCTCCCTCTCTCTTTAGCACCAGACAGCAAAGAGAAAAAGCAAAGGACAATAGTCCCACTTCACGGAACACAGTAACACAAACATCCTGTCTCCGTCACTTCCCAGTGAGCCAGTGTGGTGTAGTGGTTGAGAGCGGTAGTCTTGTAATCTGGGGAACCGGGTTCTCGTCTCCGCTCCTCCACATGCAGCTGCTGGGTGACCTTGGGCCAGTCACACTTCCTTGAAGTCTCTCAGCCCCACTCACCTCACAGAGTGTTTGTTGTGGGGGAGGAAGGGAAAGGAGAATGTTAGCCGCTTTGAGACTCCTTAAAGGGAGTGAAAGGCGGGATATCAAATCCAAACTCTTCTTCTTCTTCTTCTTCTTCCCACTCTGTGGAGTCAAAACATACACCGTCATGTGAAAGACAACAATCCCATGACTGGAGCATCCCATCACGGAGCAGGAATTCTAACACTGAGACCCCAGGGAATTGTGGGAGCTAGAGTGCAGGGCTATTGCTTTCTCTCCATCCATAGGCCCCAAACCTGGGCCCTCCAGGTATAGCAGTTGTCTAACTACTTCACATTCCATTTGTGTAGAGAGTCTAAACTCTTGTGGTTTATGTGGGTGGAACAGTTTTGAAATTCAAGGATGGGAGTTAACTTTCTGTTTGCTGAGTAAGGAGCAGGTGGCAAGTGCTTGTGGATCTGCAGAAATGTCATATATTCATTCTAAAGAGCAACACACTTTTAAAGGTAAAATATGAATCAGTAAAAAAAAAAAAAAGCAGAGAAACACTGGTGCTACCACTACAGCCTTGTTTAGCAAACTACTACTTCTTGGTTTAGTGGCGTTACAAGGCCGGCTCAGATGAACTGCGGCTGAAAAGGAGGAGGCTGTGACCACACCAGACCTTTAAACCACATCCCCACCCTGTGAGGAATTGCATGTCGTGGCTGGGGCTGATGAGAGTGGTGGTCCAAAACATCTAGAGGGTACCAGGTTGGTGAAGGGTAGTGTGGTTGCTAAGCAAAACTTGCATGCATGTTGACTACACAATCAACTGCTCTGTGGAGCCACCCATTGTCATCTGTCTTGAAAAATAGGGTAAAACTGGCTGAGCTCTTAAATATTGGCAATTTAAAGGTAAATCCCCAGGCTTCTGCAGGTTAAAAATTGTGCATTTTGAAGCCATCAATTATGAAGAGGCAAATCTCCTGTTTCTCTAATAATAATAATAATAATAATAATAATAATAATAATAATTTATTATTTGTACCCGCCCATCTGGCTGGGTTTCCCCAGCCACTCTGGGCGGCTTCCATAAAAACCAAAAATACACTAAAATATCACAGATTAAAAACTTCCCTGAACAGGGCTGCCTTAAGATGTCTTCTGAATGTCAGGTAGTTATTTATCGCTTTGACATCTGATGGAAGGGCGTTCCACAGGGCAGGCGCCACTACCGAGAAGGCCCTCTGCCTGGTTCCCTGTAGCTTTGCTTCTCACAATGCGGGAACTGCCAGAAGGCCCTCAGCGCTGGACCTCAGCGTCCGGGCAGAACGATGGGGGTGGAGACGCTCCTTCAGGTATACTGGGCCGAGGCCGTTTAGGGCTTTAAAGGTCAACACCAGCACTTTGAATTGTTCTCGGAAACGTACTGGGAGCCAATGTAGGTCTTTCAAGACCGGTGTTATGTGGTCTCGGCGGCCGCCCCCAGTCACCAGTCTAGCTGCCGCATTCTGGATTAGTTGTAGTTTCCGAGTCACCTTCAAAGGTAGCCCCACGTAGAGCGCATTGCAGTAGTCCAAGCGGGAGATAACTAGAGCATGCACCACTCTGGCGAGACAGTCCGCGGGCAGGTAGGTCTCAGCCTGCGTACCAGGTGGAGTTGGTAAACAGCTGCCCTGGATACAGAATTGACCTGCGCCTCCATGGACAGCTGTGAGTCCAAAATGACTCCCAGGCCGTGCACCTGGTCCTTCAGGGGCATAGTTACCCTATTCAGGACCAGGGAGTCCTCCACACTAGCCCACCCCCTGTCCCCCAAAAACAGTACTTCTGTCTTGTCAGAATTCAACCTCAATCCATTAGCCGCCATCCATCCTCCAACCGCCTCCAGGCACTCACACAGGACCTTCACCGCCTTCACTGGTTCTGATTTGAAAGAGAGGTAGAGCTGGGTATCATCTGCATATTGATGGACACCCAGTCCAAACCCCCTGATGATCTCTCCCAGCGGCTTCATATAGATGTTAAAAAGCATGGGGGAGAAGATAGAACCCTGAGGCACCCCACAAGTGAGGGCCCAGGGGTCTGAACACTCATCCCCCACCACCACTTTCTGAACACGGCCCAGGAGGAAGGAGCGAAACCACTGTATAACAGTGCCCCCAGCTCCCAGCCCCTCTAGACGGTCCAGAAGGATGTTATAGTCGATGGTATCAAACGCCGCTGAGAGATCCAGCAGAACTAGGAAACAACTCTCACCTTTGTCCCTAGCTCGCTGGAGATCATCAACCAGCGCGACCAAGGCAGTTTCAGTCCCATGATGAGGCCTGAATCCCGATTGGAAGGGATCCAAATGGTCCGCATCCTCCAGGCGTGCCTGGAGTTGTTCAGCAACCACGCGCTCAATCACCTTGCCCAAGAATGGAAGATTTGAGACTGGGCGATAGTTGGCCATACTGGCCGGGTCTAAAGATGGTTTTTTAAGAAGCGGTTTAATGACCGCCTCTTTCAGTGGATCTGGGAATGTTCCCTCACAGTGGGAAGCATTCACCACCCCGCAGAGCCCATAGCCCAGCCCTTCCCGGCTTGCTTTTATTAGCCAGGATGGGCAAGGATCCAGGAGACAGGTGGTTGGTTTCACGCGTCCAAGCAGCCTGTCCACATCCTCGGGGGTAACGGATTGAAATTGATTCCATGCAACTTGACCAGACAGAGCTCTAGCACTCTCCCGCCCCAGCCCTGCTCCCACGGTGGTGTCAAGCTCCTTCCGAATATGAGTGATTTTATCTGCAAAAAACTTTGCAAAATCGTTGCAGGAGATCTTGGGGTCTTTACAAGGCCCCGGTGGTAAAGGTGGTTCCGTTAAATTACGAACCACCTGAAAGAGTCTCCTGCTACTATTTTCTGCAGATGCAATAGAGGCGGTGAAGAAAGTCTTCTTCGCCGTCGCTATCGCCACTTGGTAGGCTCGAACGTTGAGCTCTAACCTGTGTCCGGTCAGATTCGGAGTGAGTTTTTTGCCACCGACGTTCTAGCCGTCTCAGCGATTGTTTCATCGCCCTCAGCTCCGAAGAAAACCACGGGGCTGTCCGGGCTCCATGCAATCGGAGAGGGTGCTTTGGAGCCAGACAGTCGATAGCCCTGGTTAACTCCGCATTCCAGCGGGCCACCAGGGAATCAGCTGAAAGGCCATCAACATGGGATAAAGCATCCCTCTGGAAACCATTTGGATCCATTAAGTGGCGGGGGCGGACCATCCAAATTGGTCCCACCTCCCTGCAGAGGGGAAGGGTCGCGGAGAAGTCTAGGCAATGGATTTTAACCAGGTGTAAATCAATGTGGCAGCTGCTTGGGAGAACGTGTGACCAAAAACGAACCTGAGCTAAGTGACTCATTATAGTATATGTACAGCATGAGAGCTGGAGGGGAGGGGAACGTCAAACAGATCTGCACAGGGGAACATGTGTGAATCATGCATTGCTCAGGAAGAATAGCAATACTCCATCCATCTTCAAAAGTGGAGGTGCAAGTTGAAAGTTGGAGATGCTGTCAGCCAGCCAAGGAACTGAATGTGTGAACCTTGTGTGGACCTTGAACCAATAAAGAGCAACACTCTATTTATTATTTCCATTCCCATTAATGTAAGTCCCTTTTACTACAAATCACAAACTTGTAGATACAAAAATCACAGGCTTGGCTGGAATGCAAATACATCACCCAAATCAACCTACCAGCCTTATAACAATACCAAACTGAGGGTTCTTCCAGGTGACCTGATTGTGGAACATTCATTCTGATTTGTTTCCCGGGAGACTGGATGACATTGCCTATTTACTGAGCATTCATCTTGAATCAGTTTGCAGAGAGGTCCGATGACATTGCGTTCAAGCAAGTATTATCCTGCATTTCCAGCACATTTTCTCAGAAAATCAGATCTTTGGGGGAAGTAGGTTTGTTGTGCAAGATTTCCAATCAACTATAATCACCAGCCTGAATTTGCCAATATGTGATTGAATCACACCCCAAAATAGTGACAGTCTGGAAGCGTCCTAACTCCATGCAGTTTGGGGAAATAACCAAACACCTAATTATGGTGTCCCACTTGTGCAACCTTTGTCTGCTTGTGCAAACCTGCATGTCCAAAAATCTGCTCTGGAAGGTCAGGGGGCTATCTGAAGTGGATTGGGGCAAAAGCTGCAGATGGAAGTCGAAGAAGGGGAAATCCCATCGTGTCCAGTGTTCTGATGTTCGAATCTTTGGCCATAAATCTTAACTCTTCTTGATTAATTTTAAAGCATTAAAGGTAAGTGTGAATAATTAAATATTATGAACAATGAACTATGAGTTATCAGTTAAATTAAACTGAAGTGGCAAAGCATATTGTGGCAGTTGATAGACTGTGTATGTACTTAAATATGGCTTTAGCTAACCATATAATTCTCAATTTCAGTTTCCAGTTCCAAGTACTGTAGTCAGTCATCTTTCAGATAGCAGCTGGCTTTCTTCCAAACACTGGATCAGCAATACATTAACATTTTTACCCTAGATAATACAAAAGATATACGGTATATCCCTTCCCCCAGCAAACTGGGATGTCGGGAATAAGAGTTCTGCTTTGCCATCAACCTATATTGTATTTTGTATACAGTGGTACCTCGGGTTAAGTACTTAATTCGTTCCGGAGGTCCGTTCTTAACCTGAAACTGTTCTTAACCTGAAGCACCACTTTAGCTAATGGGGCCTCCTGCTGCTGCTGTGCCGCTGGAGCACGATTTCTGTTCTCATCCTGAAGCAAAGTTCTTAACCCGAGGTACTATTTCTGGGTTAGCGGAGTCTGTAACCTGAAGCGTATGTAACCTGAAGCATATGTAACCCGAGGTACCACTGTATATTTCAACACCACCCATTGATAAATATGATATGCACCCCTATACGCAGCCAGAAATAGGGGTGTTCAGAAAAAGCTTTACCACTTGATTCTGCTGGCTGTATAAACTGGCCCTTAATTGTACAGAGTGAAACTCTCATTTGCATACATTCATGTTAGACCATGGAGAATCCATTCAGCTTGTAAGAAAAACAAAATAAAGGCCTATTGATGTGAGCCATATAAAGTCTTGAACTGGAGAACCTACTAAATTAGTGGTGATTGATAGATGCTTTTGTATGTCTAAAACTGAGGTGAGCCCCTGTGCTAGTTGGCTTTCTCCCAGGGAATTCAAATTTCCGCCTGCAAACAGTGACACAATGCTTTATTGAATTATTGGATTTACAAGTCAGTCACACTTCTAAGTAGACATGCATATGAATGCACTGTTAATAACTTTAAAAATCAGTGATATAGGCTGGACTCGTCTCATTTGCATGAGTCCTCCAAACACTTCTGTACATGCATCATATCTTCAGTAATTTTCTCTTTTTATTGCATTATTTATTGCTATTTTTGATGCCCTGTTTTTTAGGGTGACACAGGAGGGTGTTATAAGAAAGAAGGTTTTAGGGTGCTCTTGGTTCATAATCATGCTCAGGAGTCTTATAGACCACATGAGCATGAAAAGGGGGGAAATTGAAATATAGTTATGTATTATGCCTAAGTTTCTTTTGGGTTTCTTGTCTATGAACCTCTTTTTAAAAATTCCAACAACAGAGGAGAGTGTTATATAAAAGAAAACTTTGGAAGCTTTGGGGCTTATACAAATCTCTCATATGGCTTTTGGAGTTTGGCCACACATGTAATTGCTTGCAGGAACAAAATGATATTACATGCCTTTGGGGTCCATGGGATGAATGCTAAGTTGTGATCCATGATTATAAAAATGACTGGAAGAGCCACAACCTCATCCATGCTTTTGATTTCATTTGGCATGACTGAATGGACCATATTTGGCCACATCTTGACTCATACTATTGACATGCTGCTTTCCTAGCTGACAAGAATGTTGTTGACTTTATAGTATTTGACAGTGATTGAGTTCTTCTGAGACAGGTCTGTTGGTTCTGTTTTTAGGAAACCGGGTGGAAAATAAGATGTCAAGAACGCATCTGTGTTGTTTGCACAGTGCTCATGATGAAGGAATTCTTGTTTGCCAAGAATGCAAAGAGTGATAGAAAGGTCACACATCCCTTGACAAAGCCAATGGAAACTGGAAATAAAGAAAAAAAGAGCAATTATTCTACGTGTGTGTAGTGCTTTTTGTGATGGTATTCATTGGTATGGAGTACTTTGACCTCCTTTTTTGCTGCCCAGGCTAATCACTTTGTGCTGGCACCCACAACACTTTTATAAAGATGGTAATACTGGCACCTTTTTTAAAAACAAAAAGAAAGTGTTATTTCTCTTTCTGTGTGTGTGTGTGTGTATGTGTGTGTGTGTGTGTGTGCGCGTGTGTGTATCCATTACCTTGTCGAATTAAATACTAATTCTGAATGAAATCTGACTGATGTCCTAGGACTTTCACCCCACTATTGCACATGTAAGTAACGTGGATAGTACACTGAGTGTTGTGCACACTGTTGCTATAGTGACTTTCCGCGCAAGGCGGTCTTTCTGCTTCAAACTGCTTACTCCGTGCTTTGTAGGAAAACAAGATAATGGGACAACAACAACAACAACAACGTAGATAGACAATTTTAGATTCGGGATAGAACTGTTTTATGGAGGGGCCCCTGTGTTACTGTGATAAACCAGCCATGTTGCATTTGCGCTCCTACTGCTCATGATGCTAAGTGGGGAGCTGGACTTTTGCCTCCAGAGGTCCTGCCTGGGTCCCTTCCCCTAATGCTGTGGTTCCCAATTGGTGGTCTGTGGACCCAAAGGGATCCGCATTAAAGCAAGAGGAGGAGGTTTACCCTTATGCTATTCATATAATCGGGACGCAGGTGGCGCTGTGGGTTAAAGCCTCAGCGCCTAGGGCTTGCCGATCGAAAGGTCGGCGGTTCAAATCCCTGCGGCGGGGTGCGCTCCCGCTGCTCGGTCCCAGCGCCTACCAACCTAGCAGTTCGAAAGCACCTCCGGGTGCAAGTAGATAAATAGGGACCGCTTACCAGCGGGAAGGTAAACGGCGTTTCCGTGTGCGGCTCTGGCTCTGGCTCTGGCCAGAGCAGCGATGTCACGCTGGCCACTTGACCCGGAAGTGTCTCCGGACAGCGCTGGCCCCTGGCCTCTTGAGTGAGATGGGCGCACAACCCCAGAGTCTGTCAAGACTGGCCCGTACGGGCAGGGGTACCTTTACCTTTACCTTATTCATATAATCAGTTATCAGTTATCAATATATTCACACATGCTCACATATAACCAGAGTTTTACAGTGATTTTTATAATCCATTTGAATCATAAAAGCTTTTGCCTAGTCTAACAGCAAAACTGCTTGAAACCGCAAGTTTTCAGAGATGGACCTTTCCCCCAGTGCCTTCTTACACTCTAGAGAAACGGGAAGTTATAAATCAGAAGACACCTAGGGTGTCCATGGCAGCATTCACATAACCACAACTACCATGGAGGTATTACAATGTTCAAAAGTATAGGGGTCCATTGCTTGGCTTTTGAAAAACAGGGAGTCTGCAGTGCTTAGCTAATTGGGAACCACTGCCCTAATGTCTTGAGGTAAAGGGAAACTCAGTGAAGCAAACCAATAGTGAAGCAAATGTACTCTTCACCTGCTCAACAGTACCTACATCTTTCTTTTTTCAAAAAAAAATATTGAGATTTTTCCCTAGTGTGCATGGGAAACACTGAGATTGAATTGAAAGTGCTCATGCATGGATAAATGTGCACAAAAGCACATATGAAAAAAGTGAATCCGTGTGACCCATGTGTGCTTTGGTGCACCTATGGGTGGGTAACCCTGACTTGCTGCCTTTGTAGAATTGGATTTGCTGTTCTGCGGTTTGTTTTTGTTTTTAAAACGATGGCCAATCTGTTTCAGTGTTCTGTAATAAAGCTGCCTTATTACTATTTAATCAATGGCAGGGTATGGTGTTTTAAAAACAAACAAATGTTTTCAGCATAGCATGACGCAGAATAATGAGTCACTACGCTCCTTCTGTCAGAGCCAGACATTGAACGCTGTGGGAAGGGATGCTGGCGAAGCACGCCATCAGTCTATCTTTTTTTAAAAAAATCAAATAATATTTCAAGGCGGCTTACGAAAACAAATCCACCGAAATGCAAAGTGCAGTATAATAAACTAGGAGCCAGCAGATTAAACAGATTTTTTTAAAAAAACAAACGAAACCAAAACACCAGTTATGGCAATAAATAAATAAATCCCCAAATAAAACGGCGGGGGGCGGGGACGGGCGCGTTTTGTCTCCTGCAATATACAGCTGCTGTCGCGGAGGGTGGGAAACGACATCCACTTTAGCCGCCGCTGGCTTCCTCTCGCTCGCCGCGCTGCAGAAGCCGGCAGCCGGGGATTCCCTCCTCCCTCCAACTTGAAAAAGCAGCGCGCTCGCTGAGGGGATTCCCCCTTTCGCCGCTCTCCGAACGTTCGGGATTGTTCCGAGTGACGTCACGCGAGGGGGGCGCTGCTCGGCGGCTGGTGCGCCTTCAGCCGAAGCAGCGCCGCGCAAGCGAAGGTGTTGGGAGGAGGAGAAATGTGGCGTTTATAGGAGCGCGAGGCGTGGAGCGGGGGTTCCACGAAACCTCTCCTTTCGGGGGGCCCTTAAAACCTCCGCGCGCGTTCTGTCGTATGTGTCTTGTCTTTGGAGTTCTCCGCTTCGCACAAGCCAGAATCTTCTCCCTCTCCCTCCCTCGCACATGTACACAGTGTCGTAGAACGTCGGGCGCTCGCGCGCTCCCTCCCGCCCCCAACACAAGCCCAGCCTCGTCTAGCTGCTCGTGGCGGCTGTTGGCGGCGAACTCTCGCGAGGCTTGGGCGCAGGGCATCGCTGCTGCGGCTCGGAGCGGCGCCATTTTGGGGCTGACTGACTGACTGGAGCGAGGAGTTGTGCGCGCGGCGGGGGAGAAGCGGCGGCAAAAAGGAGCTTTCAAATCCGGGACCCCGCAGGAGCTGCTGTGCTTGGCCGGGACTTGGCTGGCAGGTTAGAGCCGCGGTACGCTGGCGCCGCCGCCGCCGCCTCCTCCTTCCTCCATGCCACCCCCTCGCCGGTCGGTCGGTCGGTCTGAGGGAAGAGGTGGCGGAGGAAACAATGTTTGCGTGTGCGGAGCGTGGGGTTCCGGAGCCAGGCAGGCGAGCGGGCCCGTCCCTGAGGGAGAAGAGGCAGGAGAAGCGGGGCTCTGAGGCTCCGCGGCTGCGAAGGATCCTCGGCCGGAGCGCGGCTCCCGTAGTTCGGTCTCTTCCCCCCGCCCCCCGGCCTGCACCGAGCCCTGGGCATGTGGCCTCTCCGTCCTTTCTCCGTCTCCCTTCCTCTTCCAAGCGGGGCGGGGGGAAGAAACGGGACACCAGCTCTGTTGGGCCCCAGCTTGGTCGAGGGGCGGCAGTTGGAGGCAGCAGCTTCGAACCCCCTGCGGGCGGATTACGAGCGAGCGAAGGTGTAAATATGACAACCTCCAGCGGGAGGACTCGTCCCCGACTTTACCTGGCCATGAAATGGGACGGAAGGAGGAGGAGGGAGAGCGAAACCTGGGCAGGAAACGCGTGCGCACTCCCGTAGGTTAGACGCTCGGAGAGCCGCGGACGCCTTTCCTTCTCGCGCCCCTCCTACTTTGCTCGGGTCCCGGATCCGAGATTGCAACCTCTTGGGGGGGGGGGTCCTATCGTGTGTTTACTCGGAAGTAAGCCCCGCGGCGCGGAGCGGGGACTTCTCCCGACTAACTATGCCTAGGGGTAGCAGCTGCAAGTCCTCCCGTTTCACCGATCTTCCTTTTGTTCGGTTGGTTCGTTGTAGCTTTTATCTTTATTCTTTTTTTTCTTTTTTTGGTACGAAATTGGGCCAAGGAACGTGTTTGGTGGGAGTTTTTAATTCTTCCGGTTTTCTTCGCGCCTGCCTCCCATGATAGTACTCTTACGCCAACCGCCGTTTCACCCTGGAGTAGGACCTCCTCCCCTTCCCTTTTCGCTGCTGACTCCAGCATATGCTTCCAGCGCAATCCGCGTGGATTTCGTTGCATGTCCTTATTTTAAGGCTTCCTTGTTCACAAGTACATGGTGTTCATTATTCTCAAGAGAGCAGATTCATAATGTTGCAGATTTCCTAGATGTCTCGAGAAAGGAACATTAATTGCAGTATGTCTTGTCTCTTTTTCCCAGCCTCCTACCCCACTTCTAGGTGATCTGGATTCTGAACATGAGCTTGGATATTTTGCAACCTGTTGCCTCAGCTTGTGAAAAAAAGGTAGCTGGATGCTGACCTGCAGAGTCTGCTTCGATTGAAAGGGAAAACGTTGACTAAAAAGGGAATTGGGATTATAACCTGTTAAGTTGCTTTTCCACTTCAAACACTTCTGAAGCCTGCAGAACCCGGTTTATGAACTTTTGAGATTCTTCTCCTGTTTCCTCTTAAATTCAGGATATCATCTTGGACTAATTTTTCCCCATATGGAATGGATAATTGTATAAACTTCTTAAGTTCTGCATGCTACTTTCAAGAACTGTTTTTGCTTTCTAGCTCAAACATTTCAGTCAAAACAGAGATTGACTTGATTTGTCAACTAAGTCTAGAAGATTATATTAAATGTAGCTCCCAGTTTTTCTAATATTGATGTAGAATTTATGGCAAATATTGCTTTCATTTTTTAGGCAATTTGGAATTGCTTTTTACAATGATGTCTGTTTCCTAAATGAAGAGACAAAGAGCTTTATTTTTCATTTTTTAGTGGGTTTTTTTTGTAGTGTTCTGAAGAAGCAATATGGGAATATCCAGATAGCTGCTGTGTGTGGATGTCTGAATCGACTCTTAGAAATGAACTTCATTTTGAATGCAGACTTTGACTTCTCAGTTCTATTCTTTATGTCATAAAAGGTGTATTTATTTCTTTTGGAACTGATGTTTATGATAGTAAGATATACGTGGAATAGGAAAGTGAAGAAGTGTCAGAAGATAAGACAGGCTGTTAAAACCAGACTTGTCTGACTTTTTTGAAAATAACTTTTTGGAGTCCTTAAATGTGAAGAATGGGTAGCTGATTTCCAATAATCAGCCCTTGTATTGCATAGCTACGGATGTAGTATCTTTAAAGAACTCGGATCATTACTGCAAGGGAAGCAAACTGGAAAACGCAAATCACGGAGAGTTGATGCCAATCTGTGCAGTTCTCTTGGATTTTGTAAGTATTGCCTGAAACTACAATTGTTACAAATATTAATTGTAAGTGAGGTAAACCGTTGAAGATGTCCCTTTTTTGTTTTGCTTGTGTTAATATTTTTCTTTTATCAAAAGTATGAGAGGCATTTTAACACATGAAAATCTATTTTAACTATATCGGAACTTACTTGAATTCTAAGGAAGTTTATACTTACTACTTAAATTTGCAGTTTCAGCTGATTCATGACTACTTGAAAATGAATCTGATTGAACTTAAATGGACTTGCATCCTATTTAGGATTTGAACCATGTGCAGAAGTGATCATTAGGTCAGTGCCAGGCATCTTGATAGTGCTGTGATGATAGTTTATTGGACCAGGATTAAGCCTTATTTGTCTTTCTCCTCTACACCCCCACCTGATTTTAGTACTAATATCTTAGTTTCATGTAAGGTCTGAACCAGAAAACTGGTTAGCTTAATCAGAGATAGCTTAATCTGATGCATTAAAGCTGTGCAATAGAGGGTTGCAACTGGCCACTAAATATAAAATTGATTGTGAGCTATCTAGATAAAATTCTCATTCTGTTTAGTCTCTTATGTGTATGTAGTGGAAACACTTCTGTGAATGTGGCATGCTCTTCCCAGGGAAGCTCGCCTGGTGCTCTCATCGTAAGGCACCAGGCAAAAGCATTCCCTTTCTCCCAGGCGTTTGTTTAATTAGACAGGCCTTTATTTAACTACCCAATCTATGGCCTTTTAAACTGTGTGTTCAAGTGGGATTATTGTTTTTATTAGTTACTATGGTATGTATGTACATACTATGGTATGTATGTTATTATGGTATACATTTATATACATTTATGTGTTGTAAACTGCCCTGTGATCCTTGGATGAAGGGCGGTATAGAAATTAAATAAATAGTAATATGATAGTCCATAGCCACTTGGAACAATTTTAGATTATTAAAATGGAACCCTGATCCTACTCAGATCTTTACCTAATATCAATAATTTATTTTACAAGAGGATACTGGCATATGCTGTCCCCCAGTGCAGATGTGCGATGCTTTGCTCCTTTTGCCTCTAAATGCCCATTAACCTTGTACACAATATTTTACAAAAAGCATTTTTAAAGCCCTAGCTGCCCTATATACAGTGGAACCTTGGTTGTCGAATGCTTCAGAAGTGATACAATTCGGAATGCTTCCATTTTCGAACACACCTTGGAAGTCGAATGGCTTCTGAGGCGCGTTTCCCCACTTTTTCAATGGATTTTGCCAACTGGCAATTGTGCCTTGGTTGTCGAACGTTTTGGAAGTCGAACGGTCTTCTGGAACGGATTACGTTAGACAACCGAGGTTCCACTGTATATGATTCTGAAATGATTTTGGTGCCACTTTCCAAAGATGAGGTGCATTGGCCCCCATGTTGGCCTGGTTAATAGTAAGCCATAAACTACAGCACTTGTGGTTCATTTAACTCAAGAAGCCAAGGTTTGTTCTTTGCTTCTAGCTTCTAGTTTGTTTTGGAAATGCTAAGCTTGGTTTGCTTCCTTATGATACGCACAAGAAGAGAGGGGCAGGCACACTTGATCCATGTGTGCTAGCACACTACTTGTTTGTGGTGAGATGTGGTTTGTTCTAGACCATGATTTACTGCTAACATTCAAACTGGGCCAACATCAACTTAATATTTTTGATTATTCATTGTTATATTTCATCTCCAGAAAAAGCACATACAGAGAATTGTTTATGCCAAGCAACTGCTGGTGTCTGGTGATGTATAGCTGAGCATTTGTTAATTTTGTTGACAAGCCAGTGACAAGTGACAATGGAAAGGATACAACTCATGATTTAGAAGCAATCCTCTTTGGAAGTTAGAGTGGAGAAAACAGTAGAGAAAGTAAAACAGAAACTTAATATGCTCAGGAGAAATACTTGACTCAGAAGAGAAAATAAAATAGAAACAAAAAAATACCTAGCTGAAATACTGGGCTTATAGTAAAGTTGCATAGTTCTTTATCTAGTTGTATAGTTAAATAGTTCTTTATACTAAGATAAAGCCCAGCTTGAAGAAGAATTCACCCCCTTAGGGTTAGCCTAAATAGTGCCCTCCTATTATTCCAGATAATTAGCGATGTGGTCTTAGACTGGTAGTAGTTATACTCCAGTGTCTGAGAGCCACCGTGTTGAAGAATATTTACCCTAGGGTCAAATGAGCCTTTGCAGTACAGTAGGGTTGCTTCTTATGCAGAGGTTTGGTTCCAGTGGTTCCACATATACCCAAACCCAAATGGATAGCAGATGGGGAGGGTGGAGGAGAGAGAGAAAGAATTCCTAGTACTCCCGGAGCTGGCACACTCAGCAGGCCTTGCTTACCAAGCAAGGTGGAGTGCTTGAAAACTCTTTTTGCTGGGTAACCCAAGTGGACCCTGCGTGAAAATAACTTTTAATCTCTTTTCCTTGCTTGGATTTCACTTGCACTTAGGTGGTGTATGGTTGAAATCAACACAAGTTAAATGTGCTTGAGGTGTGACTGTACTGTACTTTGCAGTGGCTTGTTACTAAACACACATTTGATAGTTTCATTTTCCTGCTCATTTCAATTGGGATAAATTGGACCCCTGCTATGTTAGGCTGTAATCCTAGCCCCTCTTACTGGAACTAAGTACCATGGAATTCAGTAGAATTTGCTTCTGAGTAGACACAGGCTTGCACTGTTAGGTTTTTCTTTTTTAATGAAGATGCTGGAATACTGAAATGGTATAAGACAACTTCCCCAATAATTGTTGAGGGGTGCAGAAAGCAAAGGCATTCAAGAGCGTACTGCAATTTATGAAATGGTTCAGGCATGCTAAAATATATATTTCAAAATACTTCAAACACCTGCTAGGGTCCACAGCAATCCCACTGGCAATCCCGTTTTTGCTAGTGCATTTATGCAGTATGTCTGTGCTAAAGATGTGAAACCCCTTTTGATGATGTTCGGTGCCTTAGTGCTTATGCAGTGGTGGTGGCTGGTCTGCACTGGACCAAGGGCTTGGTGTCACTCTATACATGATAGGGTGGGCATAAGGTTTCTCTATACCAAATAGGATTGGTCTCTTAAGCTTTAACTTGGCTACAGAATGTTCTGTTTTAGTTGGCTGTTTAGATCCTCCGTTTTAATTTCTTCTCCAGCAGAATACTTGAGTCAACAGAGTAGATTAACTACTTCTAAATTTATCTTGCTCTGTACTTTATTAGAAGTAAAACTTGGATAGCTTCATTAGGGCAATGAGAATACAGTTGTGTTTAATTATAACATTTTAAATTTCCTGCAGGTTTATTTTCAACAGAATCCAGTGCTGCCTCAAAAAATATGTAAGATGGACAAAACAACCTAGTTACAAAGTAAGTGACTGATGTTTGGCACTATTCAAATCACCTTAAACTCCAGCATATTTACATATGTTAACCTCCCCCCCAAATTTGACAATTTAAAACCTTAAATCAGAGATTGAAGTGAAGCCTGGGAGTGAAGATTCTTCAGTGAATAAACAATTCTTTTGATCTCTGTTGGTATTTTGATTTGAACTACTTGTCTTTGAAAATTCTATTTAGTTAGCTTTTTCTTTGTGTCTGCCAATATGACAGTGAATCTCCCCTTTCCTTGTACAGCATGCTCGGTTGAGAGCTCAGTGCAGACATTTCCCATCTTTCCTAAAAGTGCTTGCAGAAATCCCCTGACGATTCTGTGGATCTTTGGCTAGAGGTCTAAAATGTTGACATCAATAGAGTTTTTGTACAATATCTGTACAGAAGTGAAGGAAATCTTCATATCTGTGCATGCTAAAATGATTAGCAAGAATTTCAGACTTAATTCAGGCATCAAAAGTAAGAATTTGAATTATATAGTACAGTATGTATATAATGTATGCAGTTTCTTACTATGTAGGTCTTTAATTTTAATTGCAGCTTGAAGTAGAACCAGCTACATAGATTGTATCTTGGTCCCGAACAGGATATTCTGTAATTTTCCTTCCACAGAAGCATTAAAAAGTGTGCCTCAGAATGTGTGCTGCATCTTACAATGATGACAAATCCTGATAGAAGTCATAGAATGATAGTTTCTGATTATGCAACTGAAACTTTTGTATTGTGTAGAAACAATTCCATGCAAGTTATCTGTCTTAGCCTGAGTTATTGTGCCCACTTCCCTGGAAGTAAGCCCCATTGCGCTCATGTGCTTGCTTTTACAGTATTAGAAAACAATTGTTTTCTGGTGTGTATTTTGTAGGTCGTGTTGCTTTAGTTATATAGTTTCCAATTTGTTTCTGGGCCCAATTTAATGAGCTAATGTTGACCTATAAAACAGTAAATGACTTGAGGCCAGGGTTTGAAAGGCCACCTCCTCCTTTGTGAACCCACTTTTAGAATATAGTCTTCTGAGACTTTGTTTTATGTACCACCACCTAAAGAATAAAAGTTGGTGGAAGCATGGCACAAAGCATTCCAGTTGTGGAATTTCCACTTAAGAAAGGTGAGATTGGCCCTATACAGTGGTACCTCGGTTTTCAAATGTAATCAGTTCCGGAAGTCTGTTCAAGTTCCGAAATGTTCAAAAAACAAAAACTGAAAGCGGAAGCCTCAAAATGGAAAACTCAAAATGGAAGCTGCATTTCCTGTTTGAATTCTGAGGCGCGTTCGAAAACTGAGGCATTTACTTTCGGGTTTTTGGTGTTCCAAAATCATAGCATGTTCTCCATTGGGGTTTGTAGTTAATTCCTGCAGGTTCTCTCTTTGGCCCAAATTGAGTGCATACATGATAAATTGGTCATCCAGCACTTCACAGTATATGCGGCTCCTAACATTGCAAATGGTATTTTAGAAATGTTAGGCATTGTAAGGATCTTTGTATGCAGTACAGAGATGAGATGACTGTTGTTCATTCTAGGATGGTGTAGCTGTGGATCGATAATTAAAAATGTTACGATTAATTGCCTTATTCTTGGGAAATGTGAAACTCCTACTATAACTAAATTTAGCACACCCAAGGAGCTATGATTTTTATTATAAGTGCATTCTTGTTTCTTACTGACAAAAAAAATACAGTTTTGAAACTGCACAATTTGGCCAAGTCTTGTATATATGCATGGTATGCTTATAAGTGAGTCCTGCTGCTAATCATGATGAAGACACTTCAAATGACAACTGATGCACGACAAGTGCTATAGAGTGCAAGTCTGTAGCCTGTGAGGTGTCCACAAACAAAATACTGGTGCCAGCCTTGGCTTAGCTCCGTTGTCCTGCACATTTGCATGATCCTATCACGCTATGCGGTGCCAATGAGGTGCACAAGGCTGAAGAGTTGAATAATCATGATTCTTTTTCTACTTTGGATATCTTTTCAGGGCTGTTTCACCTTGTTCTAGTCCTGGAGCAAATTAAGTGTACATGGCATGGTCATAAGCCAGGCTCTCCATTGCTCTAGTGTTCTCTGCTATTTCTTTGAACTGCATTTCCTTTCTTATGCAATCCCTAAGACTTGATGGTGATGCATTTCTTCTTAATTCTTAGTAACATAACTGTTGAAAGTTATCAATTCAGGGTGATAAGTACCTGGGTACTCCATATCCTGAATTCTCTCTCTCTCTCTCTCTCTCTCTCTCTCTCTCTCTCTCTCACACACACACACACACACACACACACACACACAGATGTAATATGGGCTCAACCTATTCTTTTGATTATAAATAGTTTTTTATATTTTTGTAAACTGCCCTGCAAATTCAGTTAATAGTTATAGAAATTACCGTATTTTTCGCCCCATAGGACGCACTGCCCTATAGGACGCACATAGGGTTTTTTTTTGGGGGGGGGAATAAAGAAAAAAAATTTATTTCTCCCCCAGGCACGGGGCTGGCGGGAGTGCAGGCAGGTCTGCGCGACCCTCCGGAGCCCGGCGCGGCTTGGCGCCGGGCTCCGGAGGGTTGCACAGAGCTTCCTGAAGCCTGTATTCACCCCATAGGACGCACCCACATTTCCCCTTCATTTTTGGAGGGGAAAAAGTGCGTCCTATAGGGCGAAAAATACGGTAACTCATGCAGTCATTAACAGCTTTTAGGTGCTTTTCAATATAGACTTGGAAACACATCAAATATAGCTTGCTGCTTACAAGATGTTAGGGCTCCCGTGCTCCACTAACAACATCTCCATGCCATTAGATAGATACTTAATAGAAAACCCCATCCACTCTTGGTTTTGAATTGTGTAGTGTAGCTGGTATGATGACATGACTGAGCTGTAGCATTTTCCAGAAAGTGGTGACCTTCAACTCTAGAGCTGTGAGATGCAGTTTAAATGACTGCACCCATTATTGTATGGATTGATGTGGAATAAAATTAAACTTAGGCGACATTTTATTGGGTTGTCAACTTTGATTGTAACCTGATATGCTCACTCTCCCTAGAGTTTACAGTTTCTAATGATGAGGACTGTTTTATTTCAAACTAGAAATAAAAGCAACAAAAAAAAAATTAAAGCTGTTTTTGTTTATACTAGGTTAGACCCAGACTTGATTTTCTGTGAATGGAAAGCTTGCAGAAGAGACTGGATGCAGTGACTGCCCTTAAGAATAAGAAGGGTGGGAAGCAACCTGGTTGTCAAATGACTGTATACTGGGGTGCATTTTAGCCTATGTTTGAATTAAAACTACTACATGAGCTTGGCCTTGGCAGAGTGAGATGTGAGATAGTGGCATAGTGAAAATGATTGTAGATTTTACTTTTTGTCAGTTGGCCAGAGAAACTCCTTGTAAAACTTCCATATTATACATGAAATCCATAATTAATGAAGTGCTGAAGATGAAGATGGCTATGAGATATTCAGCCACTGAATATGAACTGAACTGAAAAGGAACTGTCACATACTGTTGCTCAGCAGTTAAGATCATTGTAGCCTGTAAAAGGGCTGAGCAACTTTGTTCAGTATTGAGGGTCACATAAAAATGGAAGTCAGAATACATACAATATCTGAAGATTCAGAAAACTGTTAAATGCTAGATATGATGTATATATAGATTAGGGTAATACCAAACACCTATTCTGTGGTAGACAGGAATTGGTACTGTCATTTGAAAATTCTCATTTTCCTATGATAGAAGGAAATATCCTTCACTGAGTTGCTGCAAAACTGACTTGTGACATGCCTTTTGTGGTAGAGAGCATGCCTCTCTTCAGTCTTTCTGCCTTTAACCTAGCAGACAGGCTAAGCTCAAAATATATCTGCCCATATAATGAAAAAGTAATAATCTCACCCTGCAGTTTGCTTGACTATAGATAAGTGGCAATCCAAAATACAGTGTATTGGGAGGTGATGGATAGGTAGCTCTTAGAGGGATTCCCAGAAGAGGCTGCAGTGGTCTTCCAGCTCTGCTAGCTCCTTCACCTGTCAGTCTCAGGGCCCAGGATCCAGATCCACAGGCCAGCTGGTGCTGCTACTCGCCACTTTCCTTGTCTGGCTGATGTTGAAATCTGGTGCTTCTGCCATGGATTGCTATAAAGAGTGGCAGGAGGAACTGTTTCCACCTGCTTCTGAATTTGCGGTAGCAACAGCAGCACCAGGAGGTGAAAAGCAAGGAGGAAGGCACACAGAAGCAGTGGCTTCTTACGGAACTTACAGGGCAATCCTTGTCTTCTTACAGGCAAGTCCTGCTGAATTCAGTGGGACTTTCCCAGGTAAGTGTGGTTAGAATTGCAGTCTAAGACATTAACATTGCTGGTGTTAAAATCTTCACTGACTCCCAGTTTATTTCAGTTCTTTTCCAAGTACACTTGGTGAATAGCTTTTTAAATTTGTTTTTGTGTTAGCTGTGATTCTTGAATGTTATTGTGGTTCTTTTCACTTGTTAAGTTTCTTTGGGGATATTAAAGTCTTACTGCAAGATACGTGATTAAAAATATAAATCCTATATTTCCCTTCTCTGATAGGTATTTGCCATGAGGTGTTGAAGCCTTGTTTTCACTGATTTGGAGAGACTGGACCTAAATGGCGCAGCATGACTTTGCTCCAGCCTGGCTTAATTTTCCTACTCCACCATCATCATCAAAGGTCTGTTCTTACAGTTCATTATGAGTATCAGCACCAACTTACCTTTCACCTTTGAAATTAGCAGAGGTTGTGTAAACCATTCATTAGTATACTAGACTCAGTAGTGCAGCTACTGTTAGATCCTGGACTTAATGATGTAATGACTCCAACCCTTCTCTCATCTCCCCCCGGCCAACCCCATGCATTTCAGTGGTTTTTATATTCAAGAGATATTAGAACAAAAATCTCAAAGAAAAACTGTTTTCCAAAAGGGAGACTAAATTTTGCAATTTAAACAGATCATGCCACCATGATAGTTATTGTTGTTGTTGTTTAGTTGTTTAGTCGTGTCCGACTCTTCGTGACCCCATGGACCAGAGAACGCCAGGCACTCCTGTCCTCCACTGCCCCCCGCAGCTTGGTCAGACTCATGCTGGTAACCTCGAAAACACTATCCAACCATCTCGTCCTCTGTCGCCCCCTTCTCCTTGTGCCCTCCATCTTTCCCAACATCTTTACTAAATTTGTATACTGCCCTCTGCCCGTAGGTCTCAGGGCGGTTGGCTGCAGCAATCAAATGTAATTTGCCTCTGCTGCCCTAATAGTAAACACCAGAATTAACTTGGGAATAATCACCAAAAGTGCATGCCTGGCTCACCTTCTTTTGACTGTAAAATTCATTTAAAATAAGCAAGCAAGCAAACAGGCAAGAAAAGTGGTCAGCTGGTACTGACCGTATGTTCCAGATTTTTCTGGGTTTTCTTGTTTAAAATCTTATTGGTGTATGCCTCTCTCTGTAAAAATAGCCTAGTTTAAATGAAACATTATTATGATACAAGCATGTTAATAGAATTATATTTTAAACAGGTAAAACATTGTAAATTGGCCATTATTTTACAGGAGTAGGAATACCACTCTGTAGAGCTTACCTTCTTGCATTCCCAAATTGCATTGTGGTGCTTATTGTTTTGAATAGTTTTCAGCTTATGTATGTTTGCCACCGTAAGTTCTCTGGAGGAAGGGCTGGTTTAAAAAGTTTTTTAAAGGGTCATATCCAACCATGTCCATGTGCACGTTCAATGAACTTTACCTTCCTCGCTTTCACCCCTGCAGCTCTCCACACATCCTCAAAACCTGCTCTAGAGGGTTGGGCAACTCTGGAGCAGATTTTGGGAAGGCAAAGCCCCATTCTGTTAGCAGAAGTCCATTCATGTAATGCTCAGATCTGCCCAATAATTTATTGCTCTTTTTTATATCATTGTTTCGCAGTAACAGCTATGTAATTTGGGGTTTTGTGGTCTGTGTGTGTGTGTGTGTGGGTGGGTGGTTGGCATAAGTGTCAACCCTGTTTATCTCATCGGCTTGGATCCAGAGATTTTTTTTTTTTTTTTTTGCACAAGTGGAAAAGTGCTTCCCCTTGAACAAAGTAGATCTGCCTGATTTGTCCAGTTTCCCTTTTCTGACTCCTTTGTCCCATTCCACTCTGTTCCAGGGGGTCTATCAATCTTTAGTCACAGCATTTGGGTCTAGGGAGGAGCCAGAAAAACTGGTGTGTGAGCAGAGTTCCACTCAATTGTCTCTGGATCTTACCCATAGTGTTTTGCTGGAAAAATACTTGATAATTACCATATTTTTCCATGTATAAGACTCTATTCCCCCCCCTATTTTTTCAAGTTTAAAATGGGGGGGGGTCATCTTATACACAGACGGTGCATATGGGAGATTTCTTTATTTGGAGTCCCAAAAAATAGGACTCGTGTTATACACGGGGACGTGTTATACATGGAAAAATATGGTATTTGACTGGTCAAATGCCCCCAAAAGATCACCATGGTTTAAAAGAACAAGTCATATGTTTTGTTAATGTGGACTTTGCAGTGGACCTGACATCCATTTAGAGACAAAGCTCAATAAGTTCTTGTCCTGCTTTATGCTTGCCATTTACATGCGATTGAAAATGATTCTCTAACTATGAATAATCAAACTCTACAAATCAAGCAGCATGGATGACTTGTAGAGAAATAATTTTGCCTAGCTTTCATTTCTTGACATTTTTTGGAGCCTGAACCTATTCACATTTACTGAAATGTGGGACTTATTTGAAAAGTAAATGTACATTTTAAATCTGGTGTTCATCACATTGGGCAGAATCCAACTTTGTACAAGTGGAGCTCCACTCATGCAATGGGATTTCTACCTTCCTCTCCTCTATCTGCACCCTCAAGTTGGCTTAAGGGTTCAGGACCCTCTGGAGCAAATTTGAGGGGCCTGTAAGAGGAAGGAGAGGAAGTGAAGTCTGATGTGTGAGTGGCTTTGAATGTAATGTATTGTTTTTAATCACTCTGACTTGTTCTGGACATGAGTTCTTGGTATTTGGTCTGACTGCAAAACAACATCAACTGCATTATTATAGTACAGGCAACGGACGATTTTTGTGTGTCCAGTTGATGCACAACCATACATACACACATTGTGGCAACTTGGAAGTGGCCATTGCACCGAATGACCTGGAATGCAACCGCCACGCAAATCGGGGGTGGGGGCTGTGTCACTAAAGTGACCGGTCAATGTAAATATATGTTTTGTAGTGCTCGTTTGTTTCTCATTGACCTTATCTTAACATTCATTTAAAACCTCATGAGGGAATGGGAGAAGCAAACTGGAAATACATTGTGATGCCAATAATGTGTAGAGTAGTTAAAGCTAAAAATGACTTACCACTTTGAAATACGTGCGGTGTGTAAAAAAACAACCCCCCAACAAAACCCAGAAAAGATCTTGCTTTGTAAACCTTTAAGTGAAAATGCCACCAGATTCTGTTTGCAAGATGTAATACTTCTCTTCCCCTGTTCTTTGGTATCAACTTGTTTTCTACCTAGCAATAGGGTAAAGATCAATAATAGCTTGAAAGGTCATAAATCAACCAAACTTTTAACAACTCACTTTGCAGTATCAGCATGCTTGATGGAACACTAGCTCCACCATGTGCTGAAATTGCAGACTGCATGCTTGCACTTAGGTGCAAGATTTCTTGAAACTTGTATCGAAATAGTAACACAAGGTAGCAGATCTTTCAGTGACGAACAGTTGTACCTTGGTTGACGAACGCCTTAGCAGTTGAACATTTTGGCTCCTGAACGCCGCAAACCCGGAAGTGGGTGTTCTGGTTTGCCAACATTCTTTTGGCAGCTGAATGTCCGACAGGGCTTCTGCAGCTTCTGATTGGCTGCAGGAAGCTCCTGCAGCCAATTGGAAAACGTGCCTTGGAAGTCAAACATTTTGGAAGTTTAACGGACTTCCGGAACGGCTTCCATTCAGCTTCCAAGGTACGCCTGTATAGGACATACCTCAAAGAATAGGTGGTCATGAGGAGGAGGAGGTTACAAATAGTTGGCAGTTTTAGCTGGCCAGTACAGTGGTACCTTGGGACGCGGGTGGCGCTGTGGGTAAAACCTCAGCGCCTAGGACTTGCTGATCGCATGGTCGGTGGTTCGAATCCCCGCGGCGGGGTGCGCTCCCGTTGCTCGGTCCCAGCGCCTGCCAACCTAGCAGTTCGAAAGCACCCCCGGGTGCAAGTAGATAAATAGGGACCTCTTACTAGCGGGAAGGTAAACGGCGTTTCCATGTGCTGCTCTGGTGCCGGTTCGCCGGAGCAGCTTCGTCATGCTGGCCACGTGACCCGGAAGTGTCTGCGGACAGCGCTGGCTCCCGGACTCTAGAGTGAGACGAGCGCACAACCCTAGAGTCTGTCAAGACTGGCCCGTATGGGCAGGGGTACCTTTACCTTTACCTTACAGTGGTACCTTGGTTTAAGAACAGCTTAGTTTATGAACAATTTGAATTAAGAATGCTGCAAACCTGGAAGTAGGTTTTTTGTTTGTGAGCTTTGCCTTGGAATAAGAACATGTTTCGCTTCCTGTTGAGTGTGTTCCATTTGTAAATTGAGTCCCCCACTGCTATGGGAAAGCACGTCGTGGTTTAAGAACGCTTTGGTTTAAGAATGGACTTCTGGAACGGATTAATTCGTAAACCAAGGTACTACTGTATAGCTTTGTACAGTGATAGCAAAGAATGGTGCTATAGCAGTATGACTCTGCTACTGTTTAATTTGCCCTGGCTCAGTTTCTTTTAGAGGTAAATAAAATTTTGTCATTATCTTTAAAAGCCTTTACAGTTTCAGACCCAGTTGTTTCAAAAGATTCTCTAGCTTGCCAGGTGAGGTAATAAGTTAGTGACTCTGTACTATGTCTTATCACCATTGTGTAGGTGAGGCTATATGGTAGGACCTTTTTGATAGTGGAGCCTAGGCTTTCAAACTTGCTCACCTAGGAAACCAGTCTGCTGCTCATCTTACAGATACTGTATTCTAATAGTTGGTTTAAAATTTGTGCTTTGTGAGGTGTTTTTACTGTAGAGCAGTTTCATTCTTCTGGTTTGTTGTTGTGCTTATTAGGTTATTTTGCTGCTTATTTTTATTTAAATACATGTATATACTTACAATGCATTTTAATGAAGTTTCTTTATCTGTATACTGCCTTAGAGGCTTTTTGAAGAAATGCACTGATAAATAAATATATGTAAACACAGACGTGCAAGTACAGACAAATATATTTCATGACAGTTATACCTGGCAGCTACAGAACGCAGGTAAAATGGCAGTGCGCTGCTTGTCAGTTGCTCTGGAAGTTTATAATGACTTTATCCCCCCTTTACTCTTGCCCTTTTAAAATGTGGTGTTTTTTTGGGGGGGGTTATTGGGTTGTTGTTTTTATTTTGATTATGTATTTTGTGGTTTTATATTTTGATTTTATTCTTAAAACCGCCCTGAGACCCCCGGGTATAGGGTGTTATATAAATTCAATAAATAATAATAATATTCTTGGGGATGGTTTTAGTGGCTTCAGATTTAGAAAAACTGAAAAGTGTTTAAACACCAAACCTTTGCACTCTTGTATGCCAACACAGTAGCTGAAGATGATTTATTTAGTATTGCTGTTGTAGACCTCACTTAATATTTGTGTTTACTTTTAGTCATCACTAAATTTTGAGAAGCATTCCGACAGCTTTTCATGGACAGAGAATCGTTATGAAGTTAACCGTAGGCGACACAATTCTTCTGATGGATTTGATCCTAGTAGTGGTCGCTCAAATGGAGGTTTGTATGTGTTTAATCCTCCAGATACAGTGTAACCCTATTTTATTTTTACTGTTTTTTAAGTGTTGAGCCGCTCATAAACCCTTTAAACAGTTCACTGTGTAAGTTGAAATTGATATCGGTGACTGTATTGGCTAAACTGAAAACTCCATGCAGCACAACTACAGAACTGCTCTTTGGATGAAGAGCCATAGATTGTGCTTTATCCTCTGTAGTATAGCTATAGGAGGGTGAGCGACACTTGGATGTGTTTTATAAAATTACCACCCCAAATTTACTTTCCAGTATTTGTATATTTCATATTACTACACCAAGAAAAAACAAACTTTTTCAAAGTTTCAATGAGTTTTTTTGCATGTTAACTGTCCCTTCTCTAAAAGTTTAAAGAAAATTTATACATTAAAATCCTATGCTGGATTGCTTATTTCTTTTCTTTTATGGATGATAGCTTCTGTTTATTCTTTTGAAATTAATACTTCTGCTGCAGCTCACTTATTACACAACATACTTTTGTCTTTTTTCGACACTACTCTTAGATTTTCTGAGTGACTAACGATGGGATCTTATTCTAATTTTTAATATCATCAATCATTTCAATTATTTCAGTTCCTAATTTACAATTCCACCAAACTTCAGTTATTTTTAGCACGCTACATTTTAATTTTTTCCTGCAAAGTAAATTTTTTGGAAACTGCTTGTAACTTTGCCATTTTAAAATCCAAGGGCATTTGGGAAGAAAGGAGAGAAATGGCTGGCGTTCACAAGGTAGAAATGGCACTGAAAACACACACCACAGAGTGGGATATCATAGCGGAGGTTCACGTGCTCGTGCCAGTAGCTTTCAGTCTGGAAAAAGCCAAGGGTTGCATGAAAAAAATGCTCTGGAAAGTGAGACTCTGAAAAAGGAAGACAAGGAAGAACCCAAACAATTTGAAGCTGAAGATTTTGTAAGTTAATCATAATGAATTCATTCACTCGCAGAAGTGAATCATTTATGTGCTTTCATTGAGCTTTAATCAAGACCTCCATTGGTAGAAGTGCACTCCTGACCTTTACTTGACAATGGGAATTTGGTGTCAGTGCTGATAGGTGCTGAGAGCAAGTCCTCACTGGGATCAGCTACAGTACGGAGTTCCTATTTGGGAACTTCTTAGTACAGCCAATCTGATGAAAGCAGGGGCTTGCAGTCAGTGCTGACCCCTACTTTCAGCAGGGATCTTAATTTTCAGCCTGGCTTGAGTTATGATTTTAGGGTGGTTCCAGATGATTAACAGGTGAGTGGCCTTGCCAGCCTGTGAAAATGGCCTGTGTGGTGTAGGTGACATCAAGATCTGGTCTGCCAGTGGGATTCTGTTCCCAAACCCTGCTTTACAGCCTCTCTGGAGTGAGATGGAAAGTAAAGATAGCATTGGATATTGCATAGTGATGACTTTGACCCCCAAATTCTTGGCTAACCTCTATTGGTGGTTTTATGTAGATTCATTTTGTTAGATGTAGGTTTCATTGAATGATGCTGAAATAAGATTCAGCACCCTCATTGGTAAACATCATTTGCCAGAACTGAATCATCTCTCTAAATTGTAATATTTATGATCTGGCACGCTAAATTTTAAATATTGGATATTTTCCAGCAGATCTTAAATCAAACTATTTTGTTTCCCCCTTCTTTTCAGCCATCCCTGAATCCTGAATATGAGAGAGAACCAAACCAGAATAAATCATTAGCTGCTGGTGTTTGGGGTAAGAGCATTGGGCTTTAAATTACAGTAAAACCTTTTGAGTGTCATTTTGTTAGAAAGTGCCTTTGAAGTGATATTTATTGTTGTACTTTAATTCAGCTATACTTTGTGATGCTGTTTGATTTTTGTGATGCATTTATTGAGCATTGAAAACTATCAAAATAATGTGGCTGTGCTTATCATAAGGAGTTATAATGTGTGCATATTCACATTCTTGCACTAAAGATAGCCACCACGTGTTAGTGTTCCTGAAACCATGATGGCTGTGCATTGATAGAGAAAACTTCTGATGTAAGTGGGGCCTGGAGCAGGATGTTACAGTATATGCATGCCACCTAACAAGAATTAGGTGTCAGCCAGCTGTGCCCTCCTCCCAGGATAGTCCATTCCATGCTCCATTCTGTTTTTATTTTCTAAGTATCATGCAGCATCACATGGCTACTAAGCATGCTTGGTTATTCTTGGGCCATGTTTTGGGGTTTTTTCCCACCTTAGGTTTTGTATTTAATTTTTTTTGTACTTCACAAAGACTTTGGGGTTCCTTCAAGTATGCTGATGCCTCCCTCTTTTTAAAGTCATTTTATTTTGTTTCATGTTCTGCTGGCAGTCTTTTATGGTGGGGTCAAGATGATGTTCTGTGCCTAAAGCTGTTGGACTGTTTTAAATACTGTCTCTTCTTAGGTCAGACGGTTTCTTTCAGTTCCATGGTACCTGGTTATAAACATGAACACTTATTTTGCTGTGATGATCTACAGAGTATAAGGAGAACTGTATCAACTGAGCCTATTCAGTGTTTTCCTGCTGAATTAAAAAATATCAAAGCAATATATAAGATGAAACTTTTGTTTCTTTGCAGAATATCCTCTGAACCCAAAATCTAGATCTCCACGAATGCTGGTTATAAAAAAAGGCAGTACGAAAGATTTACAGATATCTGGATTCCCTGTAGCTGGAAATATTCATTCACAGTCAGTCAAGAATGGAACTGGTACAAGTGTCTATAAAGGTTTAGTTCCTAAACCTGTCATTCCACCTGCAAAGGTAAGATGCGTATAAGTGATGTGTCTTGGAGAAGGGGATTGCAGATTCTTTTCTTGTTTTGTAATATATCTCTTGTTACCTCTCTCTCTTTCTCATTGCCTTCTCTTTCTCTTTGTCAAAATTTAGATTCTAAGCTTCTCAAGGAAGGGGCCAACCCCTCTCTTCAATTATTTATTTATTTATTTATTTATTTATTTATTTATTTATTTATTTATTTAGCATATATTGGCATGTAGACTGATGGTGCTATATAAACATGTTTAGGTTCTTGTCATAAACATTAAATAATGTAAAGAATTTAGTTTATTAACCTGGTCAAAAATTATTCATCATTTTGATTTATTTAGACAACACAGTGGAAAAGCCAAACAAAAGACAACAAACTTGGCCCTCCATTTCCTCATGATTCTCCATATGGTATTGGCAACTTTAGTGCTTTCAAATCTATTGCTAAGGCTGTTGGATCACAGAATTCAGTGAAAGAGGTACAGAAAAATTGGTTACTTTTTTATTTGGGGTATTTCTAGTTTTGAGGAGCTATGTTTCATGAACTTGTGGTTTTTGAGAATTAAATGGAAACTTGAAACTATATATAAATAAAACAGAAATACTGGCAGCTGAACAAAATGAAGCATTGCCATGAAGTTTTTCTTAATCTCAGTATTGTGTGTTTCTCCACCATAGTGTAATCGATCAAATTCCTCATCTCCAGTTGATAAACTTGGCCAGCCTCGCTTAACCAAATTGACTCGAATGCGCACTGATAAGAAGAGTGAATTCTTGAAGACACTGAAACGGGATCGAGTGGAAGAGGAGCATGATGGACAAGAGAAGGTACTACAAATTTTGTACAGAGGGTCATGTGTGTTTCATTTTTTACTACAGATGACTTTCAGCCTACATGGGGGCTGCGTTCTGAGGATAGTGCATAAAGCCAAAATTGTGTATAGTCAATGGGTTTAGTGACAGGTGGGATTGCCAGCGTCTTCTTTAAGATTTGTGATGCCATGTTGATCATAAAGAGTGACGTAAAATGTAGATAAGGATTGTCTTCTATTGGGAATCTACTTAAAGGAATATCTTCCATAGTGAGCTTAGCATATGTTGGTCATCAGAACTTACTGGCTCTATCCTAAGTAGCTTAAAATTCAGCTGTTTTAGTCAGTCCTGTACCACACACCAAAAGAAAACAGAGGTACTTTGTGCTTCACAATTCAGAGATAACAGTCTCATTAGTCACGATGTCTATATGCTCTCCCCTGAAAGACACTTGATTGGGTGGGAGCAACAGCAGCAGAGTTCCATTGCACTCATGTCTTGCTTGTGGGTTTCTCAGAGACATCTATTGGCTTCTGTGGAAAATGGAATGCTGGACAAGCTCTAGCAGTGCTCTTCTATGGGCTTAACTTCCAGTGGGATGCAATATGTCGGCTTGTTGCATCTTTTTATATTCATGCAAATCGTGGACAAATCTTTTTGGAATTTACTCAAATATGTGACTTCTTTAACAGGATGATGATGAATTTAATTTACATAACAGCAACAATGGTCACGAAGAGAGGGACATAAACCGAAACTTTGAAAATGAAATTCCTCAAGAAAATAGAAATGCTATAATGATGTCTCAGCAGATCATTCGGTCTTCAACATTTCCGCAGACCGATGTCCTTTCAAGCTCACTTGAAGCAGAGCATCGGTATGTATTTTTCCAATTACTGACATGGTTTTAACCTGTTGAAAAATACTGCTTGCTGGAAGGATAGGTATACAGCAGCGGCAGGGAAATGTTTTGACCTGGTGGAGCAGAACCTTGTCTGTCCATGGGCCAACTTTTGACAGGTAGGCGGGACAACCTGTCAGTCGACTGACATCAATTCCCAGTGGAACTCAGTCATGCAGTTTATCCAGTAGGCTTGAACTCAGCGCACATCAGCTGATGGGCAGTGACTTCATCTTGGTTTTCTGCAAGGATCAGCTATGCTATCAAGTTTCTCAGGGGAACAACAGCACAGCTGATTAAGCCATACTTCCACCTGCCCCACACCTGATGTCACATAATGACAGGTGTAGGGCAGGTGTCTCTGGTTTGGGGAAAATAGTATCATGGGCAAAATTTAGCCCCTTGCCTGGCCAAATTTGACTTGAGGACTGAAGGTTCCCCACCCCTTGTATACAAGGTTAAGTTTGCTTACAATAGGAATTAACTTGATCGTTTTGATTCAGTATTTCACATGCTGCACATAAATAGTTATTGTCATTCAGCTGTATGGTCCTTGGAAGTGTTGTTTTATTTATATTGTTTTAAGTTGAACATTTGCCTCTGTTGTATCCTAAAGAATGGGTTAGAAATACATTAGATAAGCATCCATGTATAGACCCCTGTCATGCACTGGGTTTTCTGATGTATTGATGTTCTTTCTGTACTGTTCTTTCTCGAATGGGAAGAAGAGAGGCATGAAGAAAAAATGGGCAGGGAAGTGAAGCAAACCTTTTGCTTTTTCAATCACTTTCTCCAAAAAGTCTTAAGAATGCAAGGTTCTGAGAGCTAACCAGAAGATGAATTAAATTGCACCCTTCAGAGCAATTAGATTGGGTCTGGAGAATGAAAGTTGCTGATCTTTTTATAAATGTCCACATTTTTATTTCTTTTGTAAAGATTGTTAAAGGAGATGGGTTGGCAGGAAGACAGTGAAAACGATGAGACCTGTGCTCCGCTAACTGAGGATGAAATGAGGGAATTTCAGGTCATTAGTGAACAGGTGAGAGCAAAAGCTAGCCCTGCATAACTTGAGTTTGTTATGTTTCAAGTGAAATATTCTATTGAGTGGGATAGAAGATGGACATCTTTCCTACATTCCATATTGAAGCATTTCAGTGTTAAAATGATAAACTCTAGTACCTTCTTAATGCCTGAGAGAACCGATAGCTCATATAAGCCTCCATATTTTTGTGCTGCCCGCACAACTATTTATGGTGGCAATGGGAATCTTGTTTTCCTGTAAGAGCCTGTTTGTTAGATACACATTGGTGAGTGTTTTAAATTACAAGGGCAAGAAGTTTCTTACTGTTGGTTGACCTCTTATTTAAACTTTTCGCATCCTGTTCCATCCCTTGGATTTGAGCCTTGAATATTGCAGGGGGAATTTCCAATATTTAGTCTGAGGAGATATTTTGTAAATCTACTGGTTCAGAGATACAGGAGGGGAAGATGGGTATCTAGAAACTAGGTATTTCCTATAAGACCATAGACCCTTATTTGAAGGGATGTTTGAACTATTTGAATTGGGTTTGAAATAAGGGTCAGCTTACTAATGGCTGCATAAAGTTTTTTGTATTCATATTAAAGTAGCCTCCCCTCTTTATCCAGTTCAGCTTTATAGAATCAGGGATGTGGCAGTAGAGACTGTATATATGCAAACAATATGTAAACCATACTCAGTTTATGGGAAATGGAATTGTAACTAGAGATTTACATCTATGTTCATGGCTCTCTTTAACCTCATACTTTGACTTGAGATCTAATGACAGGAATCTAATTACATGCTTATTTTCATGTTTGTTACTAAACCCCCCCCCAAAAAAAACCCTGGAAATGCAAGCATCTACAAAACGTAGTACTAATGCCATTGTTGAATCTTGCAAAGTTTATTTTTTCTTGCCAAACATGAAATACACATGCTTGACACCTTGTACAAAAATAAATGCTTTTCAATCTGCCATTTTCAGACAGCTAAATTGATTTGTGCTTTAAATTTCAGTTACAAAAAAATGGCCTTAGGAAAAATGGTATTCTAAAAAACGGCCTCATCTGTGACTTCAAATTCAGTCCCTGGAAAAACAGCACTTTCAAACCAACAATTGAGAATGAAGACACGGAGACAAGCAGCAGTGACACCTCAGATGATGACGATGTGTGAAGATTGCTAGAGGATGTCTGCCTTGCATCTTGTGCAGTTTGAGAACGAATCGTTCAAAAGAGGGGAGAACTATAATTTTACATAGTGACATGCCCCCTTAGAGGAAGGATCTTTTGGACTCCTCGTGAAGGAACCTAAGAATGTTGTGTTGATGAGCTGTGTTGAACATGACTATAATTTCTGTAAATGAATGTTGTAGAAATGAGGACTTTGCCCCAACATTGACTTTCTTCATCACTGCAGCATTTCTCTGACGAGCAATGTGACAATGTAAGAGAATGAGATTTTCTCATTTAATAATAATAAAAAGATTATGTAATGTTTGGCAAAGTTTTTGTCTTAAGACTGCAGGTCTAAGGGAGAAAAGGGCAGCTTGACACAGTGTGTTGCTTACTGAGACGGATTTCTTCTACAGTGGGAATCTACAGTTTTCACTTTGTGCACAGACAATAGACAATATAGCATGTTTGCTAAACAAAAAAAAAAAAAATGACATAAGTGCACTAAGACATCCATTTCCTGAACTGTTGTAATTGTTCCACATACCAGTAATTCTCTAGCAGTTTGTACTACAGTAATTATGAAAAGACTTGCTTCAATTCTAAACTTCACAGAACTGGTGTAAATCAAAAGCTTTATTTGGATGCTGCAAGACCCAGGAATCTGGATCCTCCACAATGAGTGCTGATTCTTTGTGGGGAAAATAAACATTATTTTGATAAATTATTCAGATGCAGAAAGCTTATTTCTCTGACTGGATCCATCTTAACACATGCAAAAATAAAATGTCTTCACTTAATATATTGGAAGATACCATTGAAGATACTTGTGTATACCTTGTGGTTCTTTTAATTATCCAGGGTTGCTGCCTCCACACTTCTGAGAATTCTAACTTCTGGTTTGTGCTTCTGCACAACAAGAAGGGTTTTTTCCCCCTTAAGGTTTTGAATATGAAACCTTATTTAATGTACACAGGGTTAAATAATTGTATGGAATTTGGCAGTGGCCATATTCACACTAATCTTATTCTATGCCGATGATGATGATGATGATGATGATGATGATAATAATTTATACCACGCCCATCTGGCTGGGTTTCCCCAGCCACTCTGGGAAGCTACCAACAAAGATAGGTGCATAGTCCTCCACAACCTTACTATGATAGAATATCTAGTTATTTTTTCCTTCCCAATTTCAGATTTTAATTTAGGATTAGTCTGGCACCTTATAGCTGACTTATATTTGGAGCTACAAGCATTGCAAATGAAAATGATGTGCTTATGTTATGGATGGTACCTGGGCAAATATAAGAATTGCTTTTAGAATGACCAGAAAGAGTTACTGGAATATTAAAATACACTTCTCAATATGACAGTAATCCTCAAAAGTAGTGTCGTTAAGAAAATGGACAATATCCAGAGTTTTAGTTAACTATTAAAACAGACATGGCTTGGTGATGGTTTACAAAAAATCAAGGGCTGTTTGGGACCTGAACACCTTTATTGAAGCCTGATGGCAGGAAGTTAACATTTTCACAAAAATGAAGACAATCATTTCATTAAAGTTAGCTTTTAACTATGCAGGTTTTCAAGTTCATTGTTGACTAACTAGTTTTAAAGCAGGATTGTTGGCAAAACACCCAGACCTGATGCTTCTTAGAGTGTTCCTTTGGACTTCTCAGATGGACATGCTTACACCCCATGCCATCTTACCAGTTGTGCTTTAAAGGTGTTGCTTTGGGTAATCTTTGGAAATGGATTTGGTTTGTATTCACTTTGGAAGAGCCAGGCTGTAAATATTGTAAATATTACAAGTGAACGTCACCATGCGCCTCTAATTCAGTATGATGCACTTACCACTACATTTGTTTTGATAGGATTTTATCTTGAACTAGAGATGATACTTACCTGGTGTAAGTAATCACTGGTAGTACTCAGCTAAAGCATAGCTAGCCCATGGGTGTCCCCAACCCTCCAGAGCAGACTATGACTCAGTGGGGAGAGGTAAAGGTAAAGGGACCCCTGACCATTAGGTCCAGTCGTGACCGACTCTGGGGTTGCTCATCTCGCTTTATTGGCCAAGGGAGCTGGCGTACAGCTTCCGGGTCATGTGGCCAGCATGACTAAACAGCTTCTGGCAAACCAGAGCAGTGCATGGAAACGCCGTTTACCTTCCCACTGGAGCGGTACCTATTTATCTACTTGCACTTCAATGTGCTTTCGAACTGCTAGGTTGGCAGGAGCAGGGACCGAGCAACGGGAGCTCACTCTGTTGCAGGGATTTGAACTGCCGACCTTCTGATCGGCAAGCCCTAGGCTCTGTGGTTTAACCTGCAGCGGCACCCGTGTCTCCAGTGGGGAGAGGAGAGGGTGGCAAAGTTACCTTGTGCAGCCAAGAGTTATTGCACTAGTCTAAGTTGAATGCTGCCTAATATTCTAGTCTCTCCTAATGAAGAGTTTCCAGAAGGGGAAGGAGCAAAGTGAAACTTAAGTAGAACACACTGAACACCTTTACTCTTTTTTTTTTTTTAATAAATAATTTTTATTAACCGACCAATCAAATCAAATCACATCACATAAATTCCGAAGTACAAAGCCGGATTTTAAATTTTGTTGAGGGGACCCATATTTCAAGATCCGAAGGGGGATTCTGATCATCTTGCTACTGCGTTAATGTCCGAATCAGTCCAAACAAAGTTCATAATTCTATCTAGTCTTATCTTGCTGTTTCCGCATCTCATCTTGTTCGTATATTTTCTCTTTTTTCTTTATGATCTCTTCTGATAATCTCCTTAAACCGATAAACACCAATAATAATCCTGTGTGAATTTTCCGTTCATTCAATCCTCAAATCGAGATGGTTTCCATATATCCTCGCATTCATAGATAACATCGCTCTTTCCATCATTAATCACAGAACTGTCGTTCTTAAGTCCCTCTGAGAAGTTTCACCCACAATATAAAAACAGCTCTATTTCTCTATTTCTCCTCCCAGACTTAAGTCCTCCGACAGAACTTCCCAATATGGCGACGGTATTTTTAACTGCGTCATTCCAAAGCCCTTATACATTCCACGCTCTTCTTTAAACATGCTTTGGTTAGAAAGTTTATCTCCACACAGACATAAATCCACAGCTTAAGTCCTTCAAACATTTCTGACTTGTGAGGGGGGGGGGATTCTTGTTTAATCACATAGAGGAAAGAAAGGAAAGTTATTTCCCCCTCCCCCATCCAGTCCTTTTGCCATACCGAGTCTTGGTGTGTCTTCATCTGGTTAATTCTTGTTCTTCCAACTCGTCTCGTTTATCAGAGATCTATTCTGTTAGCAGTCTTTACTCCCCCTCCTTCCTTGAAATATGTGCATTCGCTTCATCCTAATCGTTTCTTTTGAAGTTCTTGCAGCTAGAGGCAGCGTCCAGGAGCGCTCAAATTCGGGGGTGGTATAGGGCACAGCAGGCAAGGGCAGCCCCCCCCAATCCTGGGGGGTGGTAGGGAGGCTATTACTCCCATCACAGCCTCCAAATTACCTCGTGTGGGTCAGAGAGATATTATTGTCAGCCATCTTCTGATGCGCCCCTAGTGGCCCCTCTCGAACACCTTTACTCTGTGTGTGGATGCTGTGAAGTGTATTACTTCATTGTGCTAAACTAAAAACTGGATGTGTTTTCAGATCAAGATGTGGGTTATCTCCACCCACTGCACAAGACAGACAGGTTCATGTAATGCAGCCTTATAGGTGTAGGCAGGCAGAGGAAGAATTGGGCGGTGTTGGGCATAGGGAGCATTAGGCTCATTGAATTGCACTAAACATGGGTGGCTACATTTTCTCTCTCAATCAAGTACCCTCTTAAAATGCCAGGTTTGCAGGAATCTTGCGCTTTCATGATTTCTTGCGGGGTTTCTTCTGTTACTGGGGTGGCGAAACTTTGGCTCGGTTTTTTTGTCTAGCTCTGTTTTGCCAACCAGTTGTAAAAGGTAAAGGTAAAGGACCCCTGGATGGTGAAGTCCAGTGAAAGGCAACTATGGGGTTGCGGCGCTCATCTCGCTTTCAGGCTGATGGAGCCAGTGTTTGTCCGCATGTGGCCAGCTTTCTGGGTCATGTGGCCAGCATGACTAAACCGCTTCTGGCGCAATAGAACACCGTGAAGGAACCCAGAGCAAACGGAAACGCCATTTACCTTCCTGACACAGCAGTTCCTATTTATCTACTTGCACTGGCATGCTTTCGAACTGCTAGATTGGCAGGACAACCAGTTGTAGGAATGGCATCAGTGTATGTGTGTTTATATCATGAACCAGGAGAGGTGCTCCCATGGCATAACACTAACTGCACATTGAATATTGTCTGGTGCCAGGTGAAGGAGAAGAGAGAGAGACCGACCTGCCGCCCCACCTTTGTACGCTGTAAGGACTCCAGAAGCAACAATCCAGCTTTTATCTCAACATTCCATTTCTAAATAATACTGGTTCCCTTTTGCAGCCAATGTGTACCTTTGCAAGATGCGCTGGTTGATGGTGAATGAGTCTCGCTAACCACCAGGTGGTGCTGAAGTTGTTCTTCTGTAAAATGTGTTTTTATTCCGGCTCTCGGCAGACCTGGCTCTGATTCTGTATTACTGTACAATGACAGCTGCCAATGGAGGCTGCTGCCCATTGGGACCGGGAGGGCAGAAGACGGAAAGGCCAATAATACGTGGAGTCAGCTAATTTTGGTTTTGTCCTCCTTCCTGCTGAATTCTACAAGGATGATGCTGAGACAAAGGAGGAGGAAGCCGACAGCCAATACCTCCCCCTAGACCAGTAGGAAGTATATCAGGAGAGAAGCAGGCTGAGGGCAGGATGAGCATGGTGGGGCAGTGCTGCACATGTCCCAACAGACCAGCCTCTGCTGGTTCAGCTGCTGTTCAAATCGTTCTTCGTCCCACTGTTTCATCAGCCGGTTGCAGGGTTGGTATTGGTGACTGAGAGAATACACCGTAAGCCAGAGGAAGAAGGTTCTTGTGATGTAACTCCACCACTGCAGAGGATACAATATGGTGAACTGGGTAGGGAGCCCTGTTCAGCTGGAGGGCCACATTTCTTCCTTCTAGGGGCCACATGCCACAGTGGTGGGCTGAGCAACAAATATAATTTTAAGCGAGTCTCTATATGCACTGCCACACAGCCCTCTGTCCTCCATCCAGGCAAACAAGGGGAAAGATCTGAGTTCAGGGAAACATTCTAGCCAGGCAAAAGCACTCAGGGAGGGTGTGAAGCAGGGCTGGTGAGGTGTGTGTCTGGCAAGAGTCTTGAGGGATAAATAAAGAGGCCCATTTGAGCCCTGGGCCTGAGGTTCCCAATCCCTGTGGTCAATCATGGCTTGTAGGCTTCATAATAATAATAATAATAATAATAATAATAATAATAATAATGCCACAACACCACTCTCTTTTAAAATAGTTCAGACAGTTATGGATTTTCCTGCTGAGTCCAAAATGGCCAGAAGATGTCAGCGCTGTAGTAGCCTCTTCACAGAAATAATATCCAGGAAGTATTTGGGTTGCCTTTGTGCCTGTTTGAGAACTTGGTTATTTCTAACACACACACTTGCAGTTTAGATTTTGAAGTGCTGACGTTCCTGTCAATCTCTTTAGCCAATTTTCTTCTTGTCTCATAATATTTCTTCTGCTCTACTTTCTCTCTCCGCCTCTTTATGCTGGGATTTATACCCTCAGTTGTAATCACTTTTCATTGCTTATGCTTTGGCAGAAGATGATGAAAGAATAAAAAGAAGTTCGGGGAGATGTGGGGGTGGGGAAATGTTTCAAGTCAGCATTTTCAAGTGTCTGAAATCCATGTCAGGATCTAAATGTTTTGTGAGTTCTTTGGGAGAAACTTCTGCAGCAGGTGCATAAGAACATAAGAAATGGCGTGATGGATTAAGCCAAGGGTCCATCTAGTCCAGCAGTCTGTTCTCACAGTGGCCACCAAGATGCTCATGCAGATTCTAAACACAATAGTGCAATCTCCACCTTGATCTCCAGCGACTGGTAGTCAAAGGCATTCTGCCACCAACACCATGGAGTAAGGCATCCGCGTACAGTTCTGCTAATTCTTGGCGTGGAATCACAAACCACCAGACCCATATGATGAGCTGTTTGTGTATGGCTTGTGCACGGCGAGAAACCTCCAAACGGTCTTATTTCAAGAAGCAACACTGAACAGTTTCCTCTTGCACAGAAATACTTGGGTGAAGCTGGAACAGCTGTAGGCATCAGCTCTGAACTCTGAATGCTGGTGCAAGCAGATGCAAAACTGGTATAATTAGAATGATTGCTTTGCCTAAGTTAACCTTAAACCACTGCACAGTTTACTTGTAGGCGTTTTAGTAAACAGTGCAGTGGTTGAAAGAGCTATATCCTGTTTATACTTCAAAGCAAGGTGATTCATAGATGGTCCTATGGCAGAGTCTGTAATCACACAACATTAAAAGCCATTTCACCTCCCCCCACCCCCCCCCAGCTCTTGAGTTTGGCTCATTTGTGTTTAGTTTAAGCTGTCCGTTGTTGATACAATATCTCTGGGCAGTTGTAAACTTTACTAGAAATCAGTGCTTTGACGCAGTTGAAAGTCCCTTCAATGTAAAATAATACTAATAATAAGGTCTTATGCAATAAAGAAGCAGATTCTGATATCTGATTCTGCAGTAAGTTGTTTACTCAGAAGAAAGTTCTGTTGAGGTCAACAAGGCTTATTCTCAAGACCAAAACACAGCCATCCTTCAAGAGCCACATTTTGGATTTTATGATGCAGTTCTCCAGCAAAAAGATGTTTACTAAAATGCATATATTAGTGAAAATGACCTGCAGAAATGCATTACATTAGGGCAAATTGCTTGCAAAAAAATGTGCACAATAGTCAAAACTCTACAACAATCTGGGGTTGCTTTTACATACCCATTGTCTAAAAATTCAACTTTATGCCTTTTGGACCAAATATGTTCGGCTTAAATCGGCTGCATAATAATAATAATAATAATAATAATAATAATAATAATAATAATAATAATTTTTTAATTTATATCCCGCCTCCCCAGCCGAAGCCGGGCTTAGGGCTTTCTCCCCAAGAATTCTGCAAACTGTAGTTTACCCATCACAGAACTACAATTTCCTGCACCCTTAACTATCACTCCCAGGATACTTTGAGTGCTTTAAATGTATGGTGTGCATGCATCCACAATCTATGGGAATTTAGTTGCAGCAGCTAAATTACTTCTATTAATTTCAGAGGGGCTACAGTGCAACTGACTTTACTTGAATTGGAGGCACCCAGAACCACTCTGTTCTAGTCTGAGAGCAAAATGCAGTGCAGCACAAGACCTGAACAACCCATGTGTGAAAAACACATGGCTGGTGGAAATAAAATCTCCCACCTGTGAACCCTGCTGTGGCAAGGGAATATTTCTTTTGCTCTAAATGGCATTTACTATCTCGTCTGAAGACAAACGACCAGGTTGCAGCCAGAAGCTCTTTAAAAAGCAACATAAGCAACAGAGGCCATGAAAACAAAACAAAACACTAATACTCTGGTGACGTTCTTCCTCCTCATTACTGAGCAGCCTGCTTCCTTTACGATCTGTGCAAACAGGATGCGGATACAAAGCACCCTGTTGGGGGTGATTGCATTAAAGGACTAACTGGACCAAATACTAGCATTTGATGACAGGCTTAGCTTAAAAAGAAAAAGAAACCCATCTGCTGACTAAGGCAACAGCGCTGTATCGCTTACTTGGAAGTCAGCCCTGTTGAGCTCAGTGGGAGTTTTGAGTGTGTAGACATGTGTGAGATTGTTAGGTTCAAACTGTACACATGCTCACAAGGATTTTAGCTCCTTGAAAGAATGAGATTTTAGCTCCTTGAAAGAATGATTTTTTCTTCCTTTTCCTTTCCTTTTTCATCTCTTGCTCTCTCAGGCAGCCTCCGAGGCTACAAACTTCAAGGCCACCCTAGTTCAGTCTTTGCCAACCTGGTGACCAAAACATCTGGAACTCACCAGGTTAGTGAAGGATGCTTTAAACATCTATATCCATGAATCACCACTTTGTGCACCCCCCCTCCCTGCGCCCCATCAAAGCCTTTTTTTTACTGTTGCTGGGAAATAAGATGAACACCCTGGCTAATATTTCCAAAGTTCAGGCTCCGAGTACCCCAAAGTTTGCATTAAAAAATGGCATTCCTCACTTGTAGCCTGAAGTGGTACAGCTGAGTCTACTTCATGTGTAGGCCAGCAGAATTGGCTCGTGTATTTGGGGCAGGGTATCTACGCTAGCTTTGTGGCAGGTCGGAGCTACAATTCCCAGCACCCTCAACAAGCCACGGTTCCCAGGATTATTTGGGCTTGGGTTGGGTAAAAATGTGCTTTAATGCCTGATGTGCCACAGACTGAGGCTATGTACAGTGGTACCTCAGGTTACAGATGCTTCAGGTTACAGACCCAGAAATAGTACCTCGGGTTAAGAACTTTGCTTCAGGATGAGAACAGAAATTGCGCAGCAGCGGCGCGGCAGCAGCGGGAGGCCCCATTAGCTAAAGTGGTGCTTCAGGTTAAAAACAGTTTCAGGTTAAAAGCGGACTTCCAGAACGAATTAAGTTCTTAACCCGAGGTACCACTGTATACATTAGAGGCTTGCTGCTCACACCAGAGAGGAGATGGAGTATCTTCACCTGATGCATATTGTCTGGTTTGCTTCCCTGCACCTGCAACCCCCCTGAATTCCTATTCAAGGACACCACCATTTGCACATGCACAAAAGCTATATGAACTGTCTACATGCCAGCTGAACCATTGAACATTGCTTGCACTTTCAGATTGCATGGAAGCTGGTTGGAGGGAAAAGATACCGCACAGGAGTATTTCTCAAGGAACGATAGCGTACAAAAGGATTGTGGCTAATATCATGTGTAGTCAGCTTCAAACACCAGTGATGGGAATGCACTGGAATCTGAGCAAATGCTGACATGCATTGCAGTCTAACACAGCTAACTCTCTGGAAATCACTGCACAATATTGATGGCTGGTGTTGGCTGAGAGATATCTGATTATATATGAGAAAGTAATGGATATTATGCAGCGGCAATGCTAACCCCCTCTCCTAATTTTTATTTATTTATTTACAGCTTTTCAGCCTCACGTCTAAACAATACAGTTGTACCAAAAGCCAGGATGGATATAAGCAGTTGACTGGGCCATGAGCTGTCAAAATTAACAGGCTGCTCTGAACTAGTACAGCAAAACCTGTACTAAAAAATGTTGATTTAAATATTTGCATGATACAAAAAATTATTCCTGATAGTTTATACAAAAATATGGTTCCTGCATTGCAGAGCTTTGGACTGGATGACACTCAGGATCCCTTCTATGATTCTATGTTATATTTTTTTTACAAAACAGTGACCATTGCTCTGTAAATATGCTTGATTATTCATTGCAGGTCCTCCTAAAATATTATAATTTAACAGAACCTCTTTAATGACACTCAAGTTGAAAACAGTTTTATGTATGCAAATTGCACCATCTTTTAATCTGCACATCTGGAAGTGCAGAGTTAGCTGTCATAACCCCCTTTTCAAATCTGCTCATGTTTGCTTTCTCCCTTTCAGGATGCTCTTTTGGTCCAGCCGGCCGGCCTGTTTCTTGCCATGTGCATTTGTTCAGTATGTGACAACCATATGTTGAGGCAGCAGATAGATGCTGGACGTGGCTGGCTTTGCTTTGGATTAACCTTCTTTACATGTGTTTGAAGTGTTTACACGTGACATGAAACCGTCCCTGAACTGGCCCCACATTGACTCTCTGCAAGACCCGTTAGAGTTATATGTAAGTCTGGGCTAAAAATGAAATAAAAAAAGGCCAAGGCTTCACTGTTTCTAGATTAGGAAAAGAAATTTAAAGATATCTGCAGGCAGAGAATGAATACAGTGGTACCTAGGGTTACAGACGCTTCAGGTTACAGACACTTCAGGTTACAAACTCCGCTAACCCAGAAATAGTACCTCGGGTTAAGAACTTTGCTTCAGGATTAGAACAGAAATCACGTGGCGGCAGCATGATGGCAGCGTGAGGCCCCATTAGCTAAAGTGGTACCTCAGGTTAAGAACAGTTTCAGGTTAAGAACAGACCTCCAGAACGAATTAAGTTCTTAACCCGAGGTACCACTGTAGATAGAAAGTAGGTGAAAGTTTGTCACAAAATGGTAGAAGGGTGTAGAGATCAGCTTACTGCTTACCCGTAAAAAATTCTGCCTACTTTTGCCTCTGGCCATGTCCACCACTGGTATGTGGCCCTTGGAAGATTTCCTAGAAGGGAATGTGGCCCTCAGGCTGAGAAAAGGTTATTTACACTAGCGTAAATGGCAGGATCATTAAAAAGCAAATGCTCCAGCTAAAATTGCACAACAATGGCTCATTGAAAACAATGGAACTTATGATTTAGTGTGTTCTGTGCCCCTTGAGTCTGAAGTAACTCCCACAACAAATAAAAGAAGGCGCCATCACTCTGGTATGGTTCCCATTCATCTCATACACAGCACAACAAGACAACAACAATAATCCCCCAACAGTATGAAAATCAATATGGCTAACCCACCGCCTCACACACATAAACAAATCCCACTACAGCCAACCAAAGACAACCAACCAAATCCTAGGCCACTCCCAACCTCCCTCACCACCAAAGAAATAAACAAGCGAACAGAAAGACAACCCACACAAGTGACGCTGACACAAAACCCCACACATACATTAAGCAGAAGAACAGAAGTATTATCACCTCACCCCACTCACCTTTTCCCCCGCCCCCTCTTTTCTTCCCAACCTTATGCCATATGCAAAGGTAACTTGAAAAAATACAATGCATGTATTTTTTTTTTAAAAAAGAAGTAACTCCCACAGTCAGAGAAAATTGAGAGGTGAGGAGGCTGCTGGCCTAACGCCTCAACTGCCTCTTCTGATTCAGATGGAACAGAGAGATAGAGCAGGATTTCATCTGCATATTGATTTTCCCCCTGATGAGACTTCACTCCAAAACTCCTGTTGAGAACTCCCTGCAGCTTCATATAGATGTTAAATATCATGGGGGACAAGACTGAACTCTGTGGGACACCACAGGACAACTCCCAATGGCCTTGAACTGTAGCATCCCATAATTACTTTATGGAAATGGCCCTGGAGGTAGGAAAGGAACCAACACCAAAGCACAGTGAAGCACAGTTAACCCACCACCAAATTCCCAGAGATTCTCCAGGAAGATACCATGGTCAACAGTATCCAAAGTTCCCAAGAGATCAAGGAGAATAGGCAAGGTCACACTCCCCCTATCGCTCACCTAACAAATGACATCAACCAGGGTGACCAAGGCAGTTTCAATGTGTGAGCAAGAGTGATCCACAGAAATGGGCTTCTTGTTGAGGATTACTCTCCTCCCATGAGTTGTTGCTAGGCAGGGGGATGAATTCAATGTCATGTGCATTTTAATGAGAAATTACCTAATTCACACTTCTTGAACTAATACGCAAACAGAAACACAGCAATCTTTCAAAATTTGCACTCTTGTGAATTTGCAATGCAGTTCTCCAACCAAATACTGTGTACATACAAAAATGCATGTACCATATTTTTCGCTCTATAAGACACACCAGACCACAAGACGCACCCAGTTTTTGGAGGAGGAAAACAAGAAAAAAAAAATCTGAATCTCAGAAGCCAGAACAGCAAGAGGGATCGCTGCGCAGTGAAAGCAGCAATCCCTTTTGCTGTTCTGGCTTCTGGGATAGCTGCGCAGCCTGCATTCGCTCCATAAGACACACACACATCCCCCCCTTACTTTTTAGGACGGAAAAAGTGAGTCTTATACAGCAAAAAAATACGGTATTAAAAAATGCATGTATTCAAGATGTGCATAAGATGGCATAGATCAGTGAAAATCAAAATGCATTATGTTATGAGATGTTGCTTCCAAAATGTGTATATTAGAACGGCATACAAGTATGTCTTTATTATGATAAATTCACACTAAAATGCTGATGGATTTTCATGAGGTTTTTTTTAAAAAATTGCAAATTGCAGTAGAAATTTGGAGAACCGATTTTAAGATTGGAAAAAGAGAAGCTGAGAGAAACAGAAATTGCTAGACTGGTTCATCCCTAGTTGTTGCACAGTAAAGAACGAAAAGCAATATCTATGCATCCTCTTTTTCTCCCCCTACCTTGTAACCTGTCAGTGATGACCATCTGCTTGCCACTAAAAGTAATTAAATGCATTCTTAATTTTATACCAGAGAATTTAAATTAGAATGGTTGCATCTGTAGTTTAAAGACCAAACACATGTTTTAATTCTGGCTGGCATTGACTGCAAAACTGTTTTCCTGTTGTCGATAATCAGCACTGCATTTTTAAATAAATGAATGCATCAATTAATTTTAAATGGTGGAACATAATCTCTAATGTGCCATTAGGGGGGGGGAATTCTCATTAGAAATGGTAATCTCAGTGAAGCAGGCCTGTCATGGACTGGAATTAATTATACAGCTTTTGGATGATTGTATCTTTTAGTTCATGCACCTCAGATATGTAAATTGTTCTGTAGCTCAGGTTAGGCATTAAAAAGAGTTCTGTGATTCATTTCTCTGTTGTTAAAAAACCCCCATAAATCTCAGTGGAAGAACAGCTGGAGGCTAGGTGCTTAATACGGACCCTTTGTGTCATTTTTTAACTAAAAATATCCCTTCCCAAAGTATTTTTTTCATCCATAGGGGGACAAAATATAGGAAAGCAAAGATGGGGGCAGGGAAGAGTCCCTAGTGCAATGGCTCCAAGACTCATTCATGGATGTAGGACTCAACTAAATTTCACTTACAGTACAGTGGTACCTTGTGTTACATATGCTTCAGGTTACATACGCTTCAGGTTACAGACTCCCCTAACCCAGAAATACTACCTCGGGTTAAGAACTTTGCTTCAGGATGAGAACAGAAATTGTGCTCCGGCAGTGCGGCGGTAGCAGGAGGCCCCATTAGCTAAAGTGGTGCTTCAGGTTAAGAACAGTTTCAGGTTAAGAACAGACCTCTGGAACGAATTAAGTACTTAACCTGAGGTACCACTGTACACCCATTGAAATTAATAAACCTAACTTAGTAATGCTCAATATGTTCTCCATCTATAGTTCTCTGTTATATCTGAACCAGGCAAAAAAGCCCAGGGATTTAAATAGATTGTTAGCACAAGTTATCCAGCTGCTGCAGTTTTCCTTACTGCATCTTATCCTTGCTCTTTGCTTACCTTCATCAGACTTTTCCCACCCTGATGGTGGACTAGAAAAACAACAAAACAGACTCAAGATGGAAAGACGTTTATCTTTATAAACAGTAGTTCATATTCTCCCCATTCAGCTGAATATTTTGTTAACACTTCATTAATTTGTTAAGACCAGATAACAGAATGGGAAAATAAGGATGGCTGTGATCCCAGAAGAATTAACCACAGATGGCTAAGCAAGCCCCACTTTAAAGATACTCAAAATGCCACAGAGCCCATCCACGCTTAGCTTCTTCTAAACATCTACATTCGTTTGTTAACGATTTGGGGCCCTAGTGAATGGCACAGTTCTTATGGTTATAATTAATATTTGCTTTCCGGCAGCTTTCAGATGCTGCTCTTCTGCAATCATGCTTAAATCATTTTCGATACAGGAAGCATTAACCACAGACCATCTGCTTCAAGATGCATTAAAAGTCCTTGTTTGAAGACGATCTCAGAAGAATGACTTTGGGGCTGAGTGCTTTAATAGGCGGAACTAGCGACCTAACTGTTCACAATTCATGTTAATGCTTGAGCTCAGTTGGCTCAAGAACACATCTTTTCCTTCTGTTTTTTTTAAATTGTTGTTTCTATGTTCATTTTTGCAGTGTGAAAACAAATCCAAGCCGCCTTTCATTTGCCTTTCCAGTATTAGAATTCATTTGTCAATTTTAGTTTCTCTCATTTGTCAGTTCTTAGGCTGCATATGCACTATACATTTAAAGTACATCTGTTGTTTAGTCGTGTCCATCAAACCTAAATCCAGCCCTGATTTGTGTTGTAAGAAACAGCCAACATTCAATACTATAGGACACAAACAACCCTCTCTCTTTTGACTTCAAAGCAGTGATTAGTATAATTCATTTGTTTATAACTACCAGACTAGACTGCCAATAATTTTTTGGGGGGACCAGCGAATGATCTAGCCCTACTCACACATATGAAGCGGCTGTTGTTGTTTAGTCATTTAGTCGTGTCCAACTCTTTGTGACCCCATGGACCAGAACACGCCAGGCACTCCTGTCTTCCACTGCCTCCTGCAGTTTGGTCAAACTCATGCTGGTAGCTTTGAGAACACTGTCCAACCATCTTGTCCTCTGTCGTCCCCTTCTCCTTGCGCCCTCCATCTTTCCCAACATCAGGGTCTTTTCCAGGGAGTCTTCTCTTCTCATGAGGTGGCCAAATTACTGGAGCCTCAGCTTCAGGATCTGTCCTTCCAGGGAGCACTCTGGGCTGATTTCCTTTAGAATGGATAGGTTTGATCTTCTTGCAGTCCATGGGACTCTCAAGAGTCTCCTCCAGCACCACAATTCAAAAGCATCAATTCTTCGGCGATCAGCCTTCTTTATGGTCCAGCTCTCACTTCCATACATCACTACTGGGAAAATAATAGCTTTAACTATACAGAACTTTGTTGGCAAGGTGATGTTTCTGCTTTTTAAGATGCTGTCTAGGTTTGTCATTGCTTTTCTCCCAAGAAGCAGGCGTCTTTTAATTTCGTAGCTGCTGTCACCATCTGCAAGTGATCATGGAGCCCAAGAAAGTAAAATCTGTCACTGCCTCCATTTCTTCCCCTTCTATTTGCCAGGAGGTGATGGGACCAGTGGCCATGATCTTAGTTTTTTTGATGTTGAGCTTCAGACCATATTTTGCCCTCTCCTCTTTCACCCTCATTAAAAGGTTCTTTAATTCCTCCTCACTTTCTGCCATCAAGGTTGTGTCATCTGCATATCTGAGGTTGTTGATATTTCTTCCGGCAATCTTAATTCCGGCTTGGGATTCAGCCCAGCCCAGCCCAGCCCAGCCTTTAAAGCACAGCTACCCCACCACAAAAGCATGATGGGTGTCAGACCTTTGCCCCCCACAGAGCTACAATTCCCAGCACCTTTAATAAACCACAGTTCCCAGGATACCTTGAAATATGTCATGTGCTTTAAATGTATGCTGTATATGAACCTTAGTTCACATTTCCCCCATCGGTTCCCTGCTTTTCAAAAAGGATTGCACGAAAATTTGCTTGCATTTTTGTGTGAATTTCTGTTAATATTCAAGTCATAATTTTGACTTTGGCTCCACCTGCCACCATTATGTGGCTTCTGACAGATTACTACCGGGGAATGTGGTCTTGAATAGAAGAAAATGTTGCCTAAATTCTTCCTCTAGGGTTTCAGGCATCTCCCTAGTCCTTTTGGTTGGAGATATGGAGGAATGAACCAGGGACTTCTGAATCTACTACCATTTTTCTGGCTCACTGCTCAACCTTTTAGATACTATACCACACATGCTTTCAAACCTATGAATAAAGGAAAACAAGACCTTGGGCAAGGTGAATGAATAGTATCCATGCATTGCTCTTTTCAAAAAATAAAGGATCGTGTTTCAATGGCCCAGCCTAGTTTTGTTCTAAATTACCGTCAGAGTTGGGCAATCTTGTTTAACAACTGCCTACTGCTTCCCATCCATTCAACAGCACTGCACTTTCTTTGGGAAGACACAAACCCCATAATCTCCTCCCTTCACTCTGTTGACACTTATTAAGGCTTAGGGTCGCTGCCTTGACGTGGTTGGGATCTGCAGGTGCAAACTTCTCCCAGCTACGACGGACTCACCCGCCTTTTCTCGTCAGGTTGGGCTGGCTTCCCTTCAGAGATAATCACAGGCCTCATCAACATGACGACTCCCCGCCCCACAACGGCAGTTTAATGTCGGAGCCTGAGGCAAATCCAAATGGGATCCCCTCCCCATGGCGGAAAAAATATAGTAGTGAATGAGAAAACTGGCAATCTGCTGCCCTTTCACAACACTCCCCCACCAACTCAGCTTCCTAAGGTGGGCTTCAGCCTTACCTTGAGTAATGGTACGAGTCATAGGCAAATGGAGAAGGGATGTGTCTTTATTTCAGGAGGTGTACATATTCCTGTTCATTCTGCATCCAGCTATCTGGCTAGCTAGCAGGTTATAAGAAGATAGACCTGGGAATTGTCCCCTATCTGAAACCCTTCAGAGCTGCTGTCAGTCCACATAGGCAGTACCTGAGTTAGGTGGGCTAGGGGGTCTGACTTGCTACAAAGCAGCTTCTTATGTTCCTATGCTAACATGCATTTTTGGTTCATCACTCAGTATGCCAAGATGCATATTTACCCTATTTTTGTGATTGCAAGTTGTTTTAAACTGCTTTTAATGTTGTATTTTAAATTATTGTAACCTTAGGGTAAAGATCCGGGAAATAACAGCAACAGCAGCAGCAGCAGCAACAACAAACATACCCTACAACATTTCTCTGATGAAAATAGGGGCACCCTATTCAATTAATAATAATAATAATAATGATAAGAAGTTTTGTTATTTATACCCCACCCATCTGACTGGATTGCCCCAGCCACTCTGGATGGCTTCCAATGTATATAAAAACATAACAAAACATTAAACATTAAGAAACATTCCTATACAGGGCTGCCTTCAGATGTCTTCTAAAGGTTGTATCTTACCGCCTTGGTTTGGGGGTTGCATACCCTCCATACCCTCCAATGCTTCTCTGATGAAGATAGGGACATCCTAAGGGAGAGTAGGAATCAGATCAGAAACCGGGATGGCTTCTGTAAATCCGGGGCTGTCCCTGGAAAATAGGGACACTCAGAGGGTCTGCAACAACAACAATAGAAAGCACCTACTGTATGTATCTTGGCCTATGGCTCTCTTAAGGAACAGATGCTCTTGGAAAGACTCAGCAAGCTTTTCCTTCCCTGGAGCGGCTGTGTATGTAAGTATTTCTTGTCCTTTGTCCTTCCTTCGATTTGCAGTCATTGCTTAATAAGCCACAATACCTCTGGGACAACTTGCCAATGCTTGGTTAATAAGGCCACTTCACATGCTGCGGGTAGACTCTTGGGAGCAACAGAAGCCAAGCGACAAATGTAATAGAAGTATCTTATTGACAACAACAACAACAGCAACAGTGATTTTGGACACTCACTGGTCTTATAACTTACACATGTTTGAGTCTGAACATTTTGAAAAGCTCAAATAAGAACAGTAATAATGATGATGATGATGATGATGATAACAGTAAATCGGTATCCAACTAATGTGTTCTGTCAGTGCAAGGATTTCTGCTTGTGCAATGGGCTTCCTTCCTCTCCCTGCTACCATGTTTTGTGGGGCCTTCCCAAATCTTCTCTAGAGGGTAGAGGAACCCCTAGCACAGATTTAAGGAGATTTAATGGGAAAAGTCCCATTGTGCAGGCAGATATCGTTGAATGGATGGGACACGTTACTCAGAGCTCCATCTGATACATAGAATGGAATAACATACGTATTCACAACCCAAGGGGTGTGGATGCCATTTGGCAGTGAATGGCTAACCTGCTCTGATGTCAGAGTAGATCTGTGCAAGCAGAGAATGCACAGCTTCTCTGGCTGCTATTGGGAAACTTTAGCTGCTCTGATGTTACAAGGAGCCTTAGAAGTCTTTGGCCAGACAGATGACTGGTATCTCTCTTTCACTCCCAGTTACCCAATAATGGGGGAATGTGAGGATCAGAGCCTTTGTTGGCTTTCAGATCCATGATTACAAACACTCATGAACATATACTGAGTTCATTTTCTTCAGCGCAGTCCCCACACATCCGAGATATCAGGAAGGTCTTCCAAAGCAATGTCCGGCTTCAAGAGAGGTTGATAATTAAGCATAACCAAATATCGATGTCTGGAATGGATTCTTCTTGCTTGCCAAGAGTGCTTACAGTTTCTCATGCTGATTTAGATGTCCTGCTAATGAAGTCCTTGCTGAGTCTTCTTTATGTGACCATTGTTTAATGGCAGTCTTGATAATGGGAACTATCAGCGATATATTGCAAGGTAGCTGGATTGTTATTATATGGACTCTTAATTAGATCCTAAATTAAGGATCTGGAATGTTTATGGCTTGTAAATGTACCAGTAGTTAAGGCAATATGGCAAGAGAGCTCCATGTTACTAACAGGACTATGAACTTCTGGATGGGCTAGGAAGTAATGAACTTTCCATTCAACTGTTGTCTGACTGCCTTGTTTGATTTTGTGCTGCTGTAGATCAAATAAATTTTGACCCAACTCCCTGGACTATTTCTTTATTCATTTTCCTTATATCCCAGCCTTCCTCTCATAAGAGCCCAAGGAAGTTTAAAATAAAGTAAAACAATCACAGTTATCATAAAACATCATATATACAGAAACACTAGCAATACATTTCGCAGGTAACGTTGTTCACATTAACGTGCCAAAGACCTGCAAAAGTAAGTAAGCTTTTAATTGAAATATAAGAGACCCCAGTGCTGGGGATAGCCAGATAACTAGAGCGAATGATTTGCCTTGTGTGGTTTCCCCATGGGACACACTTAACTAGGACCCCCAAAACAGGGCCTTTCCAGCTGATATTAAATACTTGGGCTGATCAGGCATTCATTCATTTTGTTATTGCATGACAGTCAAACAGTCTTCTATGTGAGGGGAATTAAATATATGAATCTCTGTGGACTCATGTGTGTGGGTTAACAACAAAAGCATAGGCTGGGTGACTGGATTCAAAACCCAGGACTAGCAGACAGAGAACCCCAGCAGAGTTTAACTCACAACTAGTGCAGCAGTACAGCATTAGGAATATAGTTTGTGAAACCTTTTTATCCTGTTCAGATGAACATAGTAGCTGACCTCTTACTAACCCTCTTGTAATGAGCAGAAAACATTGTTAAGTAAGTTTAAAATGTTTTACTTACAGATTCAAGATCTCAGGCATGCACCGTTCCATTCAGCACCAAAAATAATGCAGGCAAAATACTCTTGAGTAGAAAATACAGAAAGAAGTCCCAGACTCATGCTATAAATTTGGGAGCAAGCCTGCACATGTCCTCCTTGGTAGATTACATGATACAGAGAGAGAAAGAGGAAGTAGAAATGCTTTATTTCCTCTCTGGAGGAGAAGGCGGAGTGACCTAACTGAGTCCCTCTGTTAATACAACTCTGTGGTCCTTTACCCCTTCATGTACTAAGCAGCAGCTGTGCATAGTTATGTTTGACTGCAATCTCCCACATCTTTAACACCATAGTATTCAAGAACACTACTGAATCACACAATAAAGGCAGATGGAGAATTCTGACAACTGTCCAGTTTGGTCTGGCAACCGATACTGTGCAGTGGATAGGGTTACCAAACAGTAACAAAGATTATACTTGTCCCCTAACAGCTCTGCAGTAGTAAAAATTGATGTGGATGAAGGGAAGCAGGGAAACACCAAGTTGGAACCAAGCACAGCTTTAAAAGGGAGAGAAGGCTTTTTCTGATGGCACCACATAACATGGTGATAAGGCAGTCAGTGGCTGCTAGCTACAATGGCTAGGTTGTATCTCCACTGTTGGAGGCAGTATGCCTATGAAGGCCAGTTGCTGGGAATCACAAGTGGGCAGAATGCTGTTGTGCTCGTGTCCTACGTTTGGGCTTCCCATTGGCCACTGTGAGATCAGGGTGCTTGACTAGATGGTCCACTGGTCCAGTCCAGCTCGGTTCTTCTTACCTTCTTATGTTCTTCTCTAGTCTGATTCCCTATCAGGCAGTTCATATGTTCACATGAACCTCCCTCCCCTTTGGAATCACAGAGCAAAGCAGATGAGGGAAGGAGTCACGTGAGTTACTGGAAGAAACCGTTTCAGCCTTAAATCATGTTCGAAATATCTCAGCCAGACTTCCCAAAGGGCACTACATAATGCACTTTCTAATTTAATCTCGCTAAGTACCCTTGCGATCTGGAATTGTGCTATCACTGTGTGCCAAGGCCTCTGCAGAACGATAATGAAGCGTGAACTTCTGCAGCGAATAAGACAATGATGGTGCTTCACATATTAATGACATTATTGATTTCTGTACCCTATTATGCCTCTCCTTTTAATGTGATCTTTTAGATTTATTTTGAAATTGACTTTCTTCCTGAAGGATGAAGCATTTGCTCCCTGAACTTCCGGAAAAGAGTTGTGCCAGGAACAGGTGGTTTTTTTGCGGGGTGGGGAATAAGGATTCGGCTTATTTTATTTGTCACATTTATAAACCTGCAAACAATGGTGTACAATAAAATAATAATAATCAAAGCACTTAATGTATGGCTTTCTGATGTATGCATCTGTCTTGACTGGAAGTGGAAAATGGCATAACTCCCCCGATCAGTGGTCTTTGTGATCTCCAGCCTTGAGTCAATATGTGGTTGCACTTGTTAAGCCCTTGCTGTCATTAAAGGCCTTGCCATAGGTACAGTCCAACCAGGAGCTAGTCGGTCAGATGCAATGACTATTGGTGGCGCTGTGGTCTAAACCACTGAGCCTCTTGGGCTTGCCGATCAGAAGCTTGGTGGTTTGAATCCCTGTGATGGGGTGAGATCCTGTTGCTCTGTCCTACCCAGTGGCGTAGCGTGGGTTGTCAGCACCCGGGGCAAGGCAAGTAATTTGCGCCCCCTAACCCATGGATTTGCGCCCCCTAACCCGTGGATTTGTGCCCCCTAACCCTAACCCCCAGATGTTGAGCCCGGTGCGGCCGGCCCCCCCTGCACCCCCACGCTATGCCACTGGTCCTACCTCCTATCAACCTAGCAGTTTGAAAGCATGCCAGTGCAAATAGATAACTAGGTACCACTGCGGCGAGAAGGTAAACAACGTTTCTGTGCGCTCTGGTTTCTCTCACGATGTCCTGTTCTGCCAGAAGTGGTTTAGTCATGCTGGCCACATGACCCGGAAAGCTGTCTGTGGACAAACACCAGCTCCCTCGGCCTGAAAGTGAGATGAGTGCTGCAATCCCATAGTCGCCTTTGACTGGACTTAACCGTCCAGGGGTCCTTTACCTTTACCTTTTTATTCAGAGGAATACTGCCTCAAACAAAGGAGGCATAACATTAGTCTGCAGTAACTCCTGGCAGCCTAGGGGCAACATTTGACTGTTGACCTGATGGTATCTAGTTCATCTCTATTCCAGGTTGGAAGTATTCATTGGTGAGTTTGCTCTAGAAGCCTCTGCTGTGGACTTTAGGGATGACCTTGGTTCTTCTGATGGGCAGGAGACTTGCCAGGTTCTTCAGCTTGAGGTCCCAGAGTCTTCTTGGTGAAACCTCAGAACTTCCATGACTTTTGGATGTTAGCTGGGAGCGTCTGGACCCTAAGCAGTTGGCCACCAATGGTTTATACCAAGAGTAGCCAATATGGTTCTCTCCTGATGTCACTGAACTACAACTCCCATCATGGACATGGTGATGCTGGATCCTGGACGAGATGGCCTGATCCAGCAGACTCTTTTTTAATGTTCTTATGACCATTGGCTATGGTGGCAGAGGCCAATGGGAACTGTAGCCTAAGAACATACAGAGAACACCACGTTGGCTTCCCCTGGTCTATAGAATTATGTCTAGGATATTATTCCTATCACTTAACTGAAGAGTTTAAAACATTTTAAGGGAGGAAAGCAGTGAATAAATATCTCCAGACCACAAAATAACTCTGATCTAGCATGACGTTTGAAGTGGTAAAAAAGAAGCAAAGCAGGAAGCAGCAGTCACAGCCATTTGACATATTGTTTTGTTTAGCAGGAAAAGTTATTACTTTGAAATCCCACCATCTTTATTAGCTGAGAGAAATGCCATTAGGCTGAGAAGAGAGCGAGAGGATTTCAACATCTTTGATTCATCCTTTGTGCCAGTTGTCATCAAGGCTTTCTTGCTGGGTCACCCTATAATGGGGTTCTTCTGAAATGTTAATGTTGTTTTATGCTGGAGGGTTCACAGGACTTTTAATTAGCAACAGCCTTTCACATCAGGCAAAGGTTGAACTTTGTGGTTTGGGTACTGTTATGGCTTTGCGAGATGTTTTGACCCTAAGTGGTGACCCTCATTTCCTGGGCTTTCCCTGCAAAGGTCTATCAACTCCAGCGAGAAGGACATTTTGGGCTCTTTTTTCAATTTCTCTTCAGGTTTAGAACCTGAAGACTTGGTTGCAGGCACATTTTAAGCTGTTTGTCTACAACTGTTAGAGTTAGCAACATTTTAAAACAAATGGGTTACAGCATCAGACCACAACCCTGTACTATCTGTGGAAGCCCACTTACAGGTACTTCTTTTAAAAAATATTTTATTAAGGCTTTTCACAATACAATACAGTCCAATGCAATGCAATGCAATGCAATGCAACATACAGGTGGATCTTAACCCTTGTCTCACACAGAAAGAGGTGGATCCTCCAAGCTCTCACCTGGGAGCTTCCCTTTTGTCTTCCAGTTTCCCAGAGATCTTCCCTTTCCTGCACATGGTCCAAAGTCCACCTGTTTTTTTTTTAAAAATAAATTTTTATTAAGATTTTAAAGATTACAGAAAAAAAAAGAAATAATAACAATCAAGGGAAAAAAAAAACAATACATATAAAAAAAATCATCAAAAACCATAAAACAGAAGAAAAAAGATAAAAAACAAGTCAAACCTGTACATCACTTGCTTACATTCACTTATTTCCTTGACCTCCTCACACCTCCCATTTTTGTATTCTAATTCAATTTGTTATTTCAGCAAATCCTTCCAACCTTATTTTTATCTTAATAATTTGTCTTAATATGCTATAATTTTACATTTTCTCTTTCACCAACTCATTTTTACTTAATCCTTTATGTCATTTCTACTAAAACCACATAATTTTCTTTTCCCAACATCTTTCTAGCAATCCTTAATTTTGCAATATTTTTGAAGATAAACTTTGATTTTTTTCCAATCTTCTTCCACCGACTCTTCTCCTTGGTCCCGGATTCTGCCAGTCAGGTCCAAAGTCCACTTGAGCTAGATAGGAATCCTTGAGCTAGATGGGTATGTCCATGGCCTTTTAATGCTGTTATAACAGAGTAGGAGTTGTTGTTGTTGTTGTTGTTGTTGTTGTTGTTGTTGTTGTTGTTGTTGTTGTTGTTGTTATACTACCATTCTCAGAGTGACTTAACCATCAATCCCTCTTCACAGGGAATTCTGGGAATTGTAGCTCTGGGAGGGAAACGGGGTCTCCTAACAATGCTCAGTACCCTTAAACAATCTACAGCTCCCATTAATATTTGAGAGAAGCCATACATTTAAAGCACACCTCTTTAATGTATGGCATAACGTGGCATTAAACTACACAACTAAGGATGTGGGAAAATTAACATTTCTCATCTCCATGGCACTTTCACATGTTTCATTCATCTACTAGTCCTGTCCAATTTTCACATTTAAAAAGTCCCCACAAAAATATGCAATTAGAAATATATTTGAATCTGTGTTTTAAAACCTATTTTATGTTAAATTATTTTTATCATAATATATGAAAAAGGATACTGTACCTCGTTTTCCTCTTCAAAGGGGATTGCTCAAAGCTGCTTATAAGTATAAAATTGACAATAAACCATCATTAAAAACAAAGCCACCCGACTAAAAGCAGCGTCAAAGAATGAGGACACATGGAGACAGAACTAATAATAATAATAATAATAATAATAATAATTTATTATTTGTACCCCGCCCATCTGGCTGGGTCTCCCCAGCCACTCTGGGCGGCTTCCATAAAAACCAAAAATACACTAAAATATCACAGATTAAAAACTTCCCTGAACAGGGCTGCCTTAAGATGTCTTCTGAATGTCAGGTAGTTATTTATTGCTTTGACATCTGATGGGAGGGCGTTCCACAGGGCAGGCGCCACGACCGAGAAGGCCCTCTGCCTGGTTCCCTGTAGCTTTGCTTCTCGCAATGAGGGAACCGCCAGAAGGCCCTCGGCACTGGACCTCAGCATCCGGGCAGAACGATGGAGGTGGAGACGCTCCTTCAGGTATACTGGGCCGAGGCTGTTTAGGGCTTTAAAGGTCAACACCAGCACTTTGAATTGTGCTCGGAAACGTACTGGGAGCCAATGTAGGTCTTTCAAGACCGGTGTTATGTGGTCTCGGCGGCCGCCCCCAGTCACCAGTCTAGCTGCCGCATTCTGGATTAGTTGTAGTTTCCGAGTCACCTTCAAAGGTAGCCCCACGTAGAGCGCATTGCAGTAGTCCAAGCGGGAGATAACTAGAGCATGCACCACTCTGGTGAGACAGTCCACAGGCAGGTAGGGTCTCAGCCTGCGTACCAGGTGGAGTTGGTAGACAGCTGCCCTGGATACAGAATTGACCTGCGCCTCCATGGACAGCTGTGAGTCCAAAATGACTCCCAGGCTGCGCACCTGGTCCTTCAGGGGCACAGTTACCCTATTCAGGACCAGGGAGTCCTCCACACCAGCCCGCCCCCTGTCCCCCAAAAACAGTACTTCTGTCTTGTCAGGATTCAACCTCAATCCATTAGCCGGCATCCATCCTCCAACCGCCTCCAGGCACTCACACAGGACCTTCACCGCCTTCACTGGTTCTGATTTGAAAGAGAGGTAGAGCTGGGTATCATCTGCATATTGATGAACACCCAGTCCAAACCCCCTGATGATCTCTCCCAGCGGCTTCATATAGATGTTAAAAAGCATGGGGGAGAGGACGGAACCTTGAGGCACCCCACAAGTGAGGGCCCAGGGGTCTGAACACTCATCCCCCACCACCACTTTCTGAACACGGCCCAGGAGGAAGGAGCGAAACCACTGTATAACAGTGCCCCCAGCTCCCAGCCCCTCTAGACGGTCCAGAAGGATGTTATGGTCGATTGTATCAAAGGCCGCTGAGAGATCCAGCAGAACTAGGAAACAACTCTCACCTTTGTCCCTAGCTCGCCGGAGATCATCAACCAGCGCGACCAAGGCAGTTTCAGTCCCATGATGAGGCCTGAATCCCGATTGGAAGGGATCCAAATGGTCCGCATCCTCCAGGCGTGCCTGGAGTTGTTCAGCAACCACGCGCTCAATCACCTTGCCCAAGAAAGGAAGATTTGAGACTGGGCGATAGTTGGCCATACTGGCCGGGTCTAAAGATGGTTTTTTAAGAAGCGGTTTAATGACCGCCTCTTTCAGCGGATCTGGGAATGTTCCCTCACAGAGGGAAGCATTCACCACCCCGCAGAGCCCATCGCCCAGCCCTTCCCGGCTTGCTTTTATTAGCCAGGATGGGCAAGGATCCAGGAGACAGGTGGTTGGTTTCACGCGTCCAAGCAGCCTGTCCACATCCTCGGGGGTAACGGATTGAAATTGATTCCATGCAACTTGACCAGACAGAGGTCTAGCACTCTCCCGCCCCGGCACTGCTCCCACGGTGGTGTCTAGCTCCTTCCGAATATGAGTGATTTTATCTGCAAAAAACTTTGCAAAATCGTTGCAGGAGATCTTGGGGTCTTTACAAGGCCCCGGTGGTAAAGGTGGTTCCGTTAAATTACGAACCACCTGAAAGAGTCTCCTGCTACTATTTTCTGCAGATGCAATAGAGGCGGTGAAGAAAGTCTTCTTCGCCGTCGCTATCGCCACTTGGTAGGCTCGACGTTGAGCTCTAACCTGTGTCCGGTCAGATTCGGAGTGAGTTTTTTGCCACCGACGCTCTAGCCGTCTCAGCGATTGTTTCATCGCCCTCAGCTCCGAAGAAAACCACGGAGCTGTCCGGGCTCCATGCAATCGGAGAGGGCGCTTCGGAGCCAGACAGTCGATAGCCCTGGTTAACTCCGTATTCCAGCGGGCCACCAGGGAATCAGCTGAAAGGCCATCAACATGGGATAAAGCATCCCCTACCACTCTCTGGAAACCATTTGGATCCATTCAGTGGCGGGGGCGGACCATCCGAATTGGTCCCACCTCCCTGCAGAGGGGAAGGGTCGCGGAGAAGTCCAGTTGCACCAGGAAGTGATCTGACCATGGCACTTCTTTTGTTTCACTTTTACTTAGTGTCAGATCACCCACGTCACTAGAGGTGAACACCAGGTCTAAGGCATGTCCATGACTATGAGTTGGGCCAAACTTATTCAGGGACAGCCCCATGGAGGCCATGCTTTCCACGAAGTCCCGAGCAGCCCCTTGTAAGGTCGTGTCGGCATGGATGTTAAAATCTCCTAGGACAACCAAACTAGGTGTCTCCAGGATAAAATCCGCCACGACCTGAAGCAGCTCAGACAGGGAGTCCTTGGTGCAGCGGGGAGGTCGGTACACCAAAAGGAATCCTGTACTGCCCCTATTGCCCAACTTCCAGAACATGCACTCAGAAAGCTGGATCTTCCCAGTAGGACGCCTGGTGCAAGCTAGTGACTTCCTAAAAATCACTGCAACCCCCCCTCCCCGCCCACATGACCTGGGTTGCTGTGCGTAAGAGAAACCTGGTGGGCAAGCAGCGGCAAGGACAGGCCCATCTGCTTCCTCCAACCAGGTCTCCGTCACACATGCCAGGTCAAATCCTCCATCCACAATCAGGTCGTGGATGGCAGTGGTTTTATTCATCATTGACCTGGCATTACACAGCAACACCTTCAGGTCATGTAGGTTTCCCCTGTTGATTCCAGTATCCATCTGGTCAAGGCCAGACCTGGAGGCAGGGATAGTCTTCAAACAACGACTAAACCTGCCTCCTCGGTAATGACATGGTCTGGTCTTAGCGTAACTCCGCCTCCTGCCCATGATCACCGAGATCGGATGTCCCAGTGCTTCCCCCCCTGTGGAACTTGTCCCAGCCATCGTGTTGGCTGGGGCCCCACTCCCAGGCAGCCCTGATCCCGCCCCTTAAAAACAAAACACAAACTATACAGAACCAATAAAACAACAACAAAAAGAAACAAAACAATTATACTAAAATTAATCCCCAACTAAATATCCATCCCACCCACCCCCAACAATGGAAAAAAGGGGAAAAAATAAAAATTTAAATTTAAATTTAAATTGCCACCGACTGCTTGAGGACATTTTAAAGCACATTAACCACCTGGAACAGGGAAGAATGGCAGAACACTTCCCACCCTTCCCAAAAAGTTTGTTCCAAATAAGTGCCTGGGCCACGCCCTCTGGAAAAGGCCCTGGAAGGGAGCAGGCCCTGCAGTCCTCACCCAGCCGATGTTCCGAGGCCTCACTGCAGCAGCAGTCCCGTTGTAGCCGGGAGAGAGGTCCTGGGCCACGCCCCCTGGGCCAGTTGGAAAAGGCCCTGGAAGGGAGCAGGCCCTGCAGTCCTCACCCAGCCGATGGTCCGAGGCCTCACTGCAGCAGGAGTCCCTTTATAGCCGGGAGAGAGGGCCTGGGCCACGCCCCCTGGGCCAGTTGGAAAAGGCCCTGGAAGGGAGCAGGCCCTGCAGTCCTCACCCAGCCGATGGTCCGAGGCCTCACTGCAGCAGGAGTCCCTTTATAGCCGGGAGAGAGGTCCTGGGCCACGCCCCCTGGGCCAGTTGGAAAAGGCCCTGGAAGGGAGCAGGCCCTGCAGTCCTCACCCAGCCGATGGTCCGAGGCCTCACTGCAGCAGGAGTCCCTTTATAGCCGGGAGAGAGGTCCTGGGCCACGCCCCCTGGGCCAGTTGGAAAAGGCCCTGGAAGGGAGCAGGCCCTGCAGTCCTCACCCAGCCGATGGTCCGAGGCCTCACTGCAGCAGGAGTCCCTTTGTAGCCGGGAGAGAGGGCCTGGGCCACGCCCCCTGGGCCAGTTGGAAAAGGCCCTGGAAGGGAGCAGGCCCTGCAGTCCTCACCCAGCCGATGGTCCGAGGCCTCACTGCAGCAGGAGTCCCTTTATAGCCGGGAGAGAGGTCCTGGGCCACGCCCCCTGGGCCAGTTGGAAAAGGCCCTGGAAGGGAGCAGGCCCTGCAGTCCTCACCCAGCCGATGGTCCGAGGCCTCACTGCAGCAGGAGTCCCTTTGTAGCCGGGAGAGAGGGCCTGGGCCACGCCCCCTGGGCCAGTTGGAAAAGGCCCTGGAAGGGAGCAGGCCCTGCAGTCCTCACCCAGCCGATGGTCTGAGGCCTCACTGCAGCAGGAGTCCCTTTATAGCCGGGAGAGAGGGCCTGGGCCACGACCCCTGGGCCAGTTGGAAAAGGCCCTGGAAGGGAGCAGGCCCTGTAGTCCTCACCCAGCCGATGGTCCGAGGCCTCACTGCAGCAGGAGTCCCTTTATAGCCGGGAGAGAGGTCCTGGGCCACGCCCCCTGGGCCAGTTGGAAAAGGCCCTGGAAGGGAGCAGGCCCTGCAGTCCTCACCCAGCCGATGGTCCGAGGCCTCACTGCAGCAGGAGTCCCTTTGTAGCCGGGAGAGAGGGCCTGGGCCACGCCCCCTGGGCCAGTTGGAAAAGGCCCTGGAAGGGAGCAGGCCCTGCAGTCCTCACCCAGCCGATGGTCCGAGGCCTCACTGCAGCAGGAGTCCCTTTATAGCCGGGAGAGAGGTCCTGGGCCACGCCCCCTGGGCCAGTTGGAAAAGGCCCTGGAAGGGAGCAGGCCCTGCAGTCCTCACCCAGCCGATGGTCCGAGGCCTCACTGCAGCAGGAGTCCCTTTGTAGCCGGGAGAGAGGTCCTGGGCCACGCCCCCTGGGCCAGTTGGAAAAGGCCCTGGAAGGGAGCAGGCCCTGCAGTCCTCACCCAGCCGATGGTCCGAGGCCTCACTGCAGCAGGAGTCCCTTTATAGCCGGGAGAGAGGTCCTGGGCCACGCCCCCTGGGCCAGTTGGAAAAGGCCCTGGAAGGGAGCAGGCCCTGCAGTCCTCACCCAGCCGATGGTCCGAGGCCTCACTGCAGCAGGAGTCCCTTTATAGCTGGGAGAGAGGTCCTGGGCCACGCCCCCTGGGCCAGTTGGAAAAGGCCCTGGAAGGGAGCAGGCCCTGCAGTCCTCACCCAGCCGATGGTCCGAGGCCTCACTGCAGCAGGAGTCCCTTTATAGCCGGGAGAGAGGGCCTGGGCCACGCCCCCTGGGCCAGTTGGAAAAGGCCCTGGAAGGGAGCAGGCCCTGCAGTCCTCACCCAGCCGATGGTCCCTAACAATCAATAGATTAAATTAGGCCACAACCGAGGGTTGTATTCAACTATGTCCTATACAGAGTAGCCCCATTGAAATTAATGGTCTTACTTTAGTCTTGTTCCTAAATTTCAACAGGTCTACTCCGAGAATGGGACTGCAACCCAGAATAGAAAACCCATTTACAGAAAAAAAGTACTCAAGCAGAAATTATGCTTTTCTAAACATATGGTCTTATATCCAGTGAAGGTTTGGTGTAAGTCCCCAGTATGGTGTAGTGGTTAAAAGTGGTGGACTCGTAATCTGGTGAACCAGGTTCACGTCCCTGCTCCTCCACATGCAGCTGCTGGGTGACCTTGGGCTAGTCACACTTCTTTGAAGTCTCTCAGCCCCACTCACCTCATAGAATGTTTGTTGTGGGGGAGGAAGGGAAAGGAGAATGTTAGCCGCTTTGGGACTTCCGGGTCGGCGCCATCGCCGAATGGCGGACTCCCTCCGAGCTCCGGAGGGAGTCGGCTGGGTAGGGGTGGGGTCCTGCCGTGCCGGCGACGCGGGGACCCTCAAAAACCATGGGCGGAGATGCCCATGGACTTGGTGACTCGGCGGGCACCGTTTGCGCCCCCCCGACCCGCGAAGGAGCCTTTTTAAAGGCTGCGGAGCGGGTGACGGGTGTGTGTGTGTGTGGTGCTGTGAGTCCAATGCTTCCCCTGCCCAGCGAAGCCGCATGCCATTCGGCGGAGAGCAACGACTTCTTCTTTGAAAATTTCGGATTTGGACTAAAAGGAACAACCCGTGAGTAAATTGATTGGACTTAAAAGGGAAATTTGATCTTTGAATTTGGAGCGAGCGGGGGGAGTGCAAAAAGGAAGTCCGCCCCCCCCGTTGTAGATGGCTCAACGCAAGGATTTGACAACTAAGATCGAGAGATGATCTTGTTTACCTGAAAAAAAAATTTTAACTTCACGAAGGGAAATTACAATAATTGTGCTGGAGGAGAAGACTGATTTGTGGGAACTAAAATGCAACCCCCCCGGGAACCGGGAACGATCCGCTATGAGAGACTGGTGAAGAGACACAGAAACTTTGACAGCTGTCAAAGTAGCTGTCAAAGCAGGAAAATAAAAGAGAACTTTGTTACGATGGCTTTGCTGGTTAGATTTGTTACAATTTGGACATAAATTATTGGAAATAAAGGCAACAAGTTATTTGACTTTTGGGTCTGATTTTGAAAGAAATTAAGTTACCATATTCCCTCTAGAGGGAGGCTGGGACATTGCAACAGTAGCAGCAAGTGGAAAAATACTATGAATTTGAGCAGGATCTGTTATCTCTTGGGAAAGCTGCAAAAACGAAGCATTATTTTGTCTACAGAGGTTTCTATACTAAAGGAGACAATGGATTTATCTATTGAAGAAAGGAAGGGACTTGATGCAAGTTATGTTCCTGAATAACAAAAGCCTCTGTGGAGAACAAGAAGTTTCTGAATTAGAAGGTTTCTGCAGCAGAACAGGAAAAAGCAACCTGAGGAATAAGAGCTGGACCAAATTTGAAGCCGGAGTATTTGGAACATCCAGACTTTAAAAGGACCAAGAAATAGAATTTAAGTTAGACTCTTAAACATAGAGGTCTGGATGGAAGAACAATGACTTTTTCTGAGAGTTTTTTCGAGATTGGACTTTCTGAAATTAAAAGCTATCAAAAGACGGCAAAGTGGAGTTGAGATATAGACGTGGATACACCAGGCTGGCAGTAGACAATGGATGAACTTTGGGGATTGGAACCGGGGAATGGGGGGGGGGGGAGATTTGGAATCCAAAGGCTGTAAAATTATATATTATTTCTTTCTTTTCTTTTTTCATGTTTGTTGTTTGAAAATAGGGGAATTCGTGGAAGGGAAATGGGGTCGATCTTAGGGAATTATATAAAATATAAGGAGAAATGGTTCATTAAGATAAATAAGATAAATTAATTTGGAATAAATGGGTTATTTAAAATTACAAATAAGGTTTTAAAATTTGGGGTAAGAATCTGTGGAATCAATTTAAGGGAAATGGAATACAAGGGGGGGGGGGGAGTCCGGGAAAGATGCCACTGAAACCAAGTGTAAATCATATTTGTTTTTTCTTTTTTTTCTTGCTATCTTTCCTTTTTATTCTGGAAAATTTTTAATAAATATGATTAAAAAAAAAAGAAAAAAGAGAATGTTAGCTGCTTTGACACTCCTTAGGGTAGTGATAAAGCAGGATATCAAATCCAACCTCCTTCTCCTCCTCTGCCCCACCCCTGCTCTTCAATCAGGTGGGTTATGGTCCAGGGAGACAGGGAGGGAAGAGGAAGCAGGATCACCAGAAACTGGACAGAGACTTATTCTGAAGCTCAGTGGCAGAGCCTCTGCCTTGCATGTGGAAGGTTCAATCCTTGGCATCTCCAGGTATAGTTTGGAAGGACTGCTGCCTGAAACGTGAAGAGCAATTCATGTAGACAGTATTGAGATTGATGGCGCGATCATCTGACTTAGTGCAAGGGCTTCCTAATGGTGTGCACCAAAAAAAGAAGACATCTGTTACAACATTACAATCAAATTATATCCCCATCTAAATATAGTAGTTACACGTGGGCTTCTTTTAAAGGAGCCTGGGTTTCGGTGAGTGAGGAGCATCCTGTGTAGCTGGGAAGCAGACCCAAATGTCATTCGTCAGCTGTGTTTATCTGTCTCACACCCACGTCAAGCACCCTCCACAGGCAAACATGAAATCCACTCAAAGCAGCCTGCAGACCAGCAGTGGATTAAACCTGAGAAGCAGCTGCAGGGAGTTTCATCTTGTTTACAACTGTTCTTTCAAGTCCTGAACGTTCCTCTGTTACCCTGATGCCCAACCCCACAAACAGGAGGGTGCCTCTTCTGTTTCTTTTAGACCATGCCTTAGGGGGCTGCTTAGGCACTGCCCCTCCTAAAAAAGAGAAACGAATAAAGAAAGAGAGATCCATAGATTTGCATGAAATTTATATGTGCTAATTTATAGATATTATTACGTGCCACCCCAATGTCTGAGCGGTGAAAGAATCCAGAAGTTTCAGGTGCTTACCCAGAGTTCTCTTTCCTTGGGATGAAGGTCGGCAGAGGTGGTTGTGTCATCAGGCTATATGGTTTTATTCACACATATATACAACCTGAGCATAATATGGAGGGTTTCACAGCATTAACACCTTGCAAAACACACCCACACCTACACCCACCCCACACCCACACCCCAAATCTTGTTTCTTCATTAGGTGAAACTTTGGATCCAGCACAAAACAAGCATGTCTCTGTGTCTCCAGCTTCCAGCCTTCTCCCAGCTCACTCACACGCAACTGTCTCCATTGTTCTCCCACCTCGCTAGGTACAGGACTCCAAGAATTGGAGGGCACTCAGGGCACCACCCAGACTGACTCCATACCAAACCAACAACATCATAGATGCAAATCTAGAAATAATGACTGTAATTTAAATGGAAAAATAATGCATTAGTAAGAGGCAGGCACCTCTGTACAGTTTTCAATACCTGCTAAACACTGTTTTGTTTAGTGAAGCCTACCTAGATGTGCCATTTTATGACTTATATTTGTTTTCCTTAAACTGTTGATTCTATGCATATTTTGACAAAAAATTATTATGTCTTTTTAAAAAGTTGGATTTTATGATTATTTTATATTGCTTTATGTATACTGCATAGAGCTTGAGTTGAGAGCTTGAGGCTGTTGTTTTTTAATTAAAAAAAGGTAAGTGGTATATCAACCTTGTTAATAAACCAACAAATATTGCATCTCACCAGAGGGTGGAAAATTGTGAGCAGGTGATCTCCTGTGTGCCTGCTTAGGCTGGTGAGCAGAAGGTGGGACTATTCATGCCCTGCCCCATTCTTGTTTCTTAGGGTTTGCAATCTTAAAACCAGGCTTAGAATAGAGAGCCCTTCAAATAGAGGACTCCATAGAACACTGAAAGCCCTTCCAGTAGACCAGAGATTTTCAACCTTTTTGAGTCTACGGCTCCCTTGACCAACTACAATCTTTTTGTGCCACCCTTGTGGGGCTCAGGAGCCCAGTTATGTCACCCCTTGCCTGCAGAGCCAGCAGCCTCTCACCCTTTTTTGAACACCCTCACTTGTGGTGTGTTCTCTCAGCCTCTTCTCTCCCCTCTCATTGGGAAGAAGAAGAAGAAGAAGGGGGAAAGAGTTTGGATTTGATATCCCGCTTTATCACTACCCGAAGGAGTCTCAAAGCGGCTAACATTCTCCTTTCCCTTCCTCCCCCACAACAAACACTCTGTGAGGTGAGTGGGGCTGAGAGACTTCAGAGAAGTGTGACCAGCCCAAGGTCACCCAGCAGCTGCATGTGGAGGAGCGGAGACACGAACCCAGTTCACCAGATTACGAGTCTACTGCTCTTAACCACTACACCACACTGGCTCTGGGAGTCCTTCAGGCAACTGCTGCCCCTGGTCTCTGAGCTGCACCCCCCTGTCCCAAACAGAGGTGCCTCCTTCCATTGCCCCACAGGGGCCTGGGACTTATCTGTCCAACCCCAACAGCAAGGGCTATAGGACTGGCTGGCTGGGCACCCTTGCCCGCTTGCTTGCTTACTCTGAGGCCACCTCAGTTCCTGACAACCAGCACCCCCTGGCCAGCCCCAGAGGCACCATTTGCCTGGGGAGCTTGTACCCTGGGCTGCTGCAATGAACAGCTGTGCAAGCCTTTGGCAGGCAGAGACACAACAGGGCATCAGAGGAGAGAGGGAGGAAAGAGGGACAGAGGTCTGTGTTGCCTGCGGCACCCCTGACCATCATTCAAGGCACCCCAGGGTGCCACGGCACACTGGTTGAAAACCACTGCAGCAGACAACCATTCCTTGTAAAGAAGGATGGGTGAACACCTTCCCCATGCCTTGAGCAACTGCCTTAAATGTATTTGTTATACATGTGCCAAATTGGGGGTTTCTTTGCTCTTTCGTTGTGTGGCTGTTCTTGCAACTCAGTGGGTGTTTCCTGCTTTGCTGATGGCAATGAATATGTGAGTTTGAATTGCAAATGAACTCAGGCATTTTGCTTGGAGCAAAATGGAATCTTACCTGATCAAACAGTTAGAAAGCCAAATGTTATATAAAGTTGCTCATTAATGATCTGATTCAAATTTTCTAGGCAGAGCTGTACAACAACACAATGGAGAAGTGTCTGGGGAAAACCCTAGACACTGCTGTTTTTATTTTCTATTTCTTTTTCATCTGCAGTATTAGTATTACATTGAGCTTGTTCATCTCTCTGCTACTTCTTCTAGGCTCTATTTGTCTTCCTTTGCCTCAATTGTCTTTTAATTGGATTTGCTGTGGTGACCCCTGTGACCTTGGCCAATAGTCAGGGATGATGGGAGTTGTAGTCCAACAACATCTGGAGATAATCTTCTTGGCTATCTCTGCCTTCATCAGTGCAATGTTTCAATTAACCAAAAACAATAAGGCTAATTCAGATATAGGCAGTCAGTGCTTTGAGCTGTGTCTTTTTGGGTCTCAAGCTCTTTAGAACAACCTTCCTGCTAGTAATTACATATTCAAGAAAGTTCATAAGCAGGCCAGTCACCATGAAAGCATATGTCTCTTCTGATGTGGATTCCCTCTGTGCATTCAGGCAAGATTCAAAGCAACCTCATCTTCCGGAGACACTGCATAAACACCAGAATTTCATGTGGGAAGGATGCCTACAGATGATTATTCTCTTTTTTTCCAGTTCTCTTTCTCCATTCACAGGAAATCATACTAACAAATTAATTAGCACCCACGACATCGGATGTGATCAATGTGCCTATTTGAATTGCAAATGCTCTATTTTCTCTTTTTATTTTTTATTGAGGAATGAAAACAAACAATGCATACAAAGAGGGGGAAAACCCCCAAATATTAACAACAAAATAAGGAAAATTCAACACAAGGAGCTCTAATGAAGTCAAAAGAATTTTTTTAATAAAAAAAATCAGGAGTGAATGAAATGGATACAATTCAGAAATTATGAATGTGGTATGAAAACACCGCCTACAGAACCATAGTTTGAAGAGATTTGCCAGCCGTGTGACTTGTGAAATCGTATATTTAATAAATAACCCCCCAACAGAGGTGAAATGAAAAGGTGCTTGAATATGACATGCCAATTTCTCTGAAACAGCAATGAACATAACTTACTTGAAGCAAGGACGTAGTGTGTAGGGGGCTGCCGGGGTGATGGCCCCGGGCACATTTTTCTGGGGGGTGTTGCCCTGTGCCGCTTTGTGGGGCTGGTGTTGCTCTGGTGTTGTCAGCTGTGAGGACTGGGCCTGGCACGGTGGGCTCCATTAGCCCTCTGCTCCCTGCCCTCTTGTGTGCACCCATGTGCCCCGGACACCAGCAAAACACATGCACCACTGACTTGAACCAGTTATCTAGGTTACAGCAGGAAGCATCTTTCCAGCCATAAGCAATCACTAACTGAATGACTACCAGAAGATATACTTATCTGTTTAAATGTATGTTCTGCATTAACTTGATCGAAAATAGATAAAATACATATTTTAGGGTCTGGGATCAGGCCACCAAGATAATAATAAAACCAGGCCCAGCGGTAAGTTGTTCTGAACGTCACCCACTATTTAATCACTGGCTGACACATTCTGCTGACTCAAAGGTGGAAGTGCTCAAGCCTTCATTCAGAAAGGATTCTTATTTGATATTAAAAGGATTTTGTGCTATTGAAGATACTAATACTACACAGCTTAAAGCAACTGAATGCATAAAAACTGACTCTTTTTGGAATAAAACACTGTCTAGGCTCAGTAGATATTATTCAAAACTTTACTTGCAGAACTTTCTTCAAAACAGAACAAAGAAAACAACAACAGTAAATGATACATCCAAACCATTGTACAATATATTGAGCATGTCCAGCGCAGGCTCAGCAACTTATAAGAAATAAAATAAATTATAATCAGAGCTGACAAACATAGCTCTCTCTCACACAGGCTCCATTGGCATGTAGCTTTTTTGCCTCTCTTCAGGAGACTCATTTGACACATCTTACTCTCACTAAGCCACCACTCTTCCAAAATGGCAGACTTGCGACCAAATACCTTTGTCACATGATCAAAGGCACACATTCAGTTTAGAGCAAAGAACATTCAACAGTTAATTATCAACCAGTTGAAGCTCAGAGAGCTTAGTATACTGCCGTGGAAAACCCCCAACGTCAGCAATACACATTTAGACATTCTCTGTTTCAGTGTCAATTAAACAATTATACTTAACATGTACAACATGGTGCAGGTTAAAACGACTCTTCACCTACAACCGGTGGGCTATTGGGAAAGCAGGCAGGATGCAGGTGAGTAATACTGCTCAGAGGTAATGACACAATCCATAGCCTTGGTGGGCAACAGCAGGACTTGGCAGTGGAGCCATCATAAGAGCACAATGGCCCATCTAGTCCAGCATCCTGTTCTCGCAGTGGCCACCCAGATGTCTGTGGGAAACCCACAGGCAGGATCCAAGCCCATGAGCCCTGTGGTTTCCAGCAACAGGGTTTCAGAAACATTGCTGCCTCTGATGATGGAGGCAGAGCCGAGCCATCATGGCTAGTAGCCATTGATAGAACTCTCCTCCATTAATTTGCCTACTATTCTTTGGTGGCGCTGTGGGTTAAACCACAGAGCCTAGGACTTGCAGATCAGAAGGTCGGCGGTTCGAATCCCCGTGATGGGGTGAGCTCCGGTTGCTCAGTCCCTGCTCCTGCCAACCTAGCAGTTTGGAAGCACGTCAAAGTGCAAGTAGATAAATAGGTACCGCTCCAGCGGGAAGGTAAACGGCATTTCCGTGCACTGCTCTGGTTTGCCGGAAGTGGCTTAGTCATGCTGGCCACATGACCCGGAAGCTGTATGCCAGCTCCCTCGGACAATAAAGCGAGATGAGCGCCTCAACCCCAGAGTCAGCCACGACTGGACCTAATAGTCCAGGGTTTACCTTTATTTTTTGGACTACTGTGACTGGAGCCCCACAACTATTACCTGGGTTCAATGGAAAGTGTGAACAAGCCTATTGCATGAAGACTTCCTGGAGTGCTTCTAAGCAGAGCAGAAAACACCTTGAGGCACTCTTGCTCAATGGTTTTTTTTCTTTTCTTTTTTGGGGGAAAAGCTCACTGGGTGACCTTGAGACAGCCCCTATTCTCAACCAAACCTACCTCACAGAGTTGTTGCGGAGATAAGTGCAAATGGGGGAAGAACCACCACCTTGTGCCATCTTGAACCCCTTGGAGGATGCCCAGGTTATACTTGTTAACAATAATAAACTCGATGAAAGTCTTGGAAGCTATGATCTGTGTAATTGTTTCACAAACCGCTAGATGGCACAAACACTCTTTTGGTTACTAGTCTGCTCATAGCAGGGACAGCAAAAGCTAGCCTCCACTTAAAAATGCCTCCCCCAAAAGATTTAAAAATACCCCTTGAACAAAAACATCATCATAATTAATTATTTCCTTTTTTAAAAATGAAAGTGGTCCCCTCTCCCCTTTATTCCTGGAACTGCTTATTTTCCTGTCTTTACAGAAACATATTAATTTAATCGAGCCAGCTCCTATTCTCTTAATGCATATGATCCACACTTTATGGTTACATTGGGTTAAGAGCAGGAGGAGAATGCTTAGAGCAGCCTGAGAGCTGCAACTAATACATTGAAGAAATGTACATCTCACCCTTTCTCCACAGAACTCAAGGCACTGGATGTGGGGTCCTCCTGTGATAATCGGATGCTACTTTGTGGGTCATATTCAGTGGCATATTGCCAAATCCAGATCACACAATTACAATGGATTTGAAGCTCTTGTGCAACAGATCATTTTAAATAAGCGAACACTAGCCAGCTCCAGCATCCCAAACTGCATAGGATCAGGTCAGAGGAGACCCTCCAAGGTGGAGAAGAAGATTGGAAACAAAGGTAGATTTTGTTAAATCTTTTGTCCATCCCCCTTTCCCCGGCTGCCACTGTACCCTAATTCCACTGCAACCTCTTGGAAATCTAAAATGGTTTATGACTGTGGAGGCCCCAAACCAGGCATGGCCAAAGTTGGCCCTCCAGCTGCTTTTGGACTACAACTCCCATCATCCCTAGCTAACAGGACCAGTGGTCAGGGATGATGGGAATTGTAGTCCCAAAACAGCTGGAGGCCTAAACCCTCTTGACAGCCCCAAGAAGATCCAAAACACATCTAGGTGCACATGTAGAAATTGGCAAATATAGAGTTAAATATTGTCTCCAGTATTGTCTCTATTATGGGTTAGATCCAAGACACCACCATGCAACTTGCTAGAGTAGTTACTTTCATTTTCCTGCACTGCTGTGGTGCTAGCCTGTTCAGCTTCTTGCTCTGGACCTAAGATTATAAAGTAAGCTTACTTTATATTACACTCTTTTCAGCCAATTAAAGAGAGAAGAGGGAGGCACGTCACAGAGTGCTTTGCCAAACTGCTCTGTGAAGCACATCGCCACACTGTTGATTGACCCACCAAGACTGCCTGCCACCTGTGCAGCTTGCTCACCTGCCTGCCTGCCATTTGCCACATAAATTGCGGAGTGTCAACAGCCTTACATTTTCATTTATATAGGAAGAAACAAGAACATAACAATATGGAAGGCATTTGCACATTGCCACTGATGACATGTACCGATCAACCATAAGTGTTAAGCAGCCACAATGATCCTAGTTTATCAGCTAAGAAACTCGCTAAGCTACAACAAAGCACGCTGTCATTGAGGAACAGGAAGAGCACCCAATCATCCACAAAGAACATGTTTGTATCCACAAAGGCAGAACAAGAGCAGAATAAACGCCATGCAGTAACTTCACAGCTCATCATTTTCTCCATTTTTTTCAAACACAGCCTACAACTAACAAAATTCAGCCAGGGCTGCCGCCCACATCTCTGGCATGTTGCTTGATTTATTAATCAAGGATATCTCAGTGTATGTTCCACGCCCCCTCAAGTTCATAAATCTTCCAGTCAAATGCTCTGGGCCCTTCTACCATTGTTATTTCCAAGTAATTTGTCTTTGTCCTTAGGAAGTAACCTCTTCTTACTAAGGAACCTCAGAAGTAACCTCTTCTGTTTATCTGTTTTGGAATAAACTCAGAACTAGTCAGGGTGTCATCCCAGAGGCTCAAGAGTCCATTTATCAAGATGTTCTGCTTCCATAAGAAACTGACAGTGGAGTAGTTAAGAGTTCAAGTGTCTCTAGTATTAGCATTACATGGACTAATCAGAGAAACTGTAATATGAACAATGCAACGATTGACACATACCAGACAACAGGCAACGTTCTTAACAGCAGGATCATAGCATGTCGAGTGAAACATTAAGACTGCAGTCCTAACCTCACAAACTTCAGGGCATGCCCCACTGAATTCAATACAACTTAGTTCTGGGTAGACCCTGGAAACTGTAGTTTCCCCTTCACAGAACTACAATTTCCTGCACCTTTAAGGAATTACAATTACCATGATTCCTGCAGGGGGTGGGTGGGAGCAATTTGCTTCAAATGCCCTTCATATGTGGGATATGTAGAATTTCACTCTAAGATAATGTAGAATAGACCATACAGTAAGGTGAAGACTATACACAAGCAAGGCTGAGCTCAGTAAGGGAGGCATCCCTGGTGCCAACACAATCTGCTTTTTGATGCCAAGCAAAAACTTATCTAGTTATAAGCTGGTCTCCGACTGTAATAAATTATCTAATCTAAACCTATCTAGTCACCTAGAGCCAGTGTGGTGTAGTGGTTAAGAGCAGTGGACTCTTAATCTGGTGAACCAGGTTCGCTTCCCCGCTCCTCCACATGCAGCTGCTGGGTGACCTTGGGCTAGTCACACTTCTTTGAAGTCTCTCAGCCCCACTCACTTCACAGAGTGTTTGTTGTGGGGGAGGAAGGGAAAGGAGAATGTTAGCTGCTTTGAGACTCCTTTGGGTAGTGATAAAGCGGGATATCAAATCCAAACTACTACTACTACTACTACTACTATTCTTCTTCTTCTTCTTCTTCTTCTTCTTCTTCTTCTTCTTCTTCTTCTTCTTCTTCTTCTTCGGATCTTCATTTTCCGCTTGCCTTTAACAGGGGTGAATTGGACCTGCTCTTTTACACATATTATTGGCGAGCCTTTTAGGTTGTTTCCATTCTTGCTTTTGCTTTTACACTTGCTTTTAGTGATGCTTTTTGCAAGTTGCTTTGAGTGCACCTTTTTTTTGCAAAAAGCAACTCAGCATCATCATCTCCAGGCTCCACATGACTATGCCTGTTGCTCTTCATGAGCTGGATGGTGAATGTCCACAGTGGGGAGACTCATCTACTGCTGGAGGTTCCTGCTCTAGTTAGAACCCCATTCTTTGGATTCTAAGAGCAAACCTTCATTGTGTCTTTCCAGGTCCAGACACAAGAGCAAGCCAAATGATGGCTTACCTCTAGGCAGTGAAGCAGCAAGAGTGGAAAGATGAGTGGAATGGCTGTGATTTTCATTCCTTGCACCAGCATGCCACACATTCCCCTTTAAACCATAGTTAAGCTTAACTATGGTTTAATGTGACATGCAAACTAGGCCATGAATACCCTTAAGCAACTGAAATCATCAGCAGTTGAAAATGCCTGGAAAGGAAAACTATTTTTGCCTGCCTGCCCCCTGCCCCAAAGATTGCAATGTAGGGACTGGGTGGACCTTTAACGGCAGGGCATTCCATAACTGGGGTGCTGTAGCTGAAGGAGCTTTGCTCTTTCCATGCTTTGGAATAAGAGAGTTGCAATTTGCTTTCAGTGTCACATTGAATAGCACAAGAAGGAGAGCTGTGGATGGAAATGATTGAGATGATGGATAGTTGGATGATAGTATTTAACATCTCTTTTCCAGATTCTTGGCTCTTTAACGCTGAGAGCAGAGCAGTGTTGGGTCAAAAATAGTTCTTGGTGTGTCTTGCAGCAGCTCTTTAACTCTATTGTTTAACAATCTGAAATAAAAGCAACCAGGTGCCTTTCTTAATCTTGACATCTAATCCTGCGTACTGAATCAGAGGGGACAGTTAACAGCCAGAAGGGCTTATTGCTCTGATACATGAACATAAAAGCCTTCTGCGGAAGCAAGTCAGTGGCTTCTCCTTGCTTTTCTTTCCTCTCCAAATGAGTAATATCCGCCTGGAAGTGCCTTCCGTGGTGCTCCGAGCAAAGATTAACTGACTGAAGAGCAATTAAGCTATTAAACAATAGAATAAAACACTTCTGTTCTGATGGGTAGGTGGAGAGAGAAGGTGCTGGGGGGGAAAACAACAACCAGATCCCCAAATATAGTCCAGATCCTATGCTGCAAAAATGTCCAACCCACATGAAACAGATGCTATGAGATCCCCATCAAACCCAGAAAGAAATCTGAAACTTTGCCTGGATTTATAAACTTCAGAAATGGTCATGATTGTAGGTTTGAATTAGAATCAATAAACAAATCAAAAATAATAACTTTAGCAAAAAAAAAAAAAAAAAAGAAAGATTCCACTGTAAGAGGTGGCTCAGCTATTTTGGGTTTTCAGTAAAAGGATCACCCTGCATTTCCAATGTGCATTTCCTATTAGTATCTCTAAATTCTACCATCATGGAAGAAATAAATGAGTAGTTTAGTTTTACATAACAAGATTGTTGCAATTGTAAGTCCTTTCGTTTCTGCATTTCTGTTAAGGTTTGTGGAGTTCACAGTCCCGGAAAAATTTATTTCTGCTTTAACAGAAGAGCAGAAATGGAATTCAATGTCCCTGGCCATTCTGGTTGGTCACAGCAGTGGGCAAGCAAGGAACTAGGTAGCAAGAGAAGATTGGCATTGAATGGAAGTGTGTGCGAGAGATTTTGAATTAAGCATTTATTTGAACCAATAGACTAATACATGCGTGTTTTCTCCTTCCCGAAATGGTCTAAGATTGCTCATTATGAAGAAACAGCTACTGCACATTATCTACTTAGAAGTCAAGACACACTGAGTTTAATGAGATGCTTATCCCATGGTTACTGCATAAAAGATGGTAGACTACAACTTTCATCATCTCTGACTATTTGGTAAGCTGGCTAGGGTGCGGAGGGGAGGGAACTATGCTGGCTATTTCTGAGTTCAAGTATCAGTATTGTCATCACTTAAAACACTTATAAAATAAAACTGTTTTCTGACCATTGACACTTTCTTTTGCGAAAAGTATATATTTATTTTTGCAGATTTCACAAATTTAAAGCATGGCTACAAATGAATGATACAGAATATATGTGAAGTAAACAAATGAACTAAGCAAACTAGGTACACATTTCCTATACAAAAAGTAGAATAACTGTGTTGACCAGAATGTCAAATTAAGTGAAATATGCTGGGGGTTTTTTGGTGGTGTGTGTGAGCATACAACATCATGGCTCACAAATAATGTGAAACTCGTGCAATGAGTTCCTCATCTCAGACAAGGAACACGTCCACAAGGAAACTGTACATCTAATGAGAGAGACGTCAGGGCTGACAAGCGGATGATTCTTTTGGAAAAGAATGAATGTGCTACTGTGTTAAAATATACCGCCCTGATTTGTGTCCCCCCCCCCCCAACAGACAACCTGTGAGCACTGCATTCATCCAACATGGTTTGGCATTTCTCTTGAAGCAGTACATTGTTGGCTTGTTGTGATAACTACTAAGGAGATCAAAGTTATTCCGCCTTCCACAGGAAACATGTCACTGTAGTATTACAGAAGAGTTCCCTGTCTGCTGGATCACATCTGCACAAAAGGGATTGTCACCAAACTCTTAAAAGCATGTTGCTAATGCTAATTTAGTTCCTACAACTGACATGGGGAAACACTGTCATAATATGCCTCACCTAGCAAATCTCCTGATTTTGCATCTACCTAACAGGAGAGAAAGAGTAAGCAGTTTGTGTATATAAGGTGGGTTTCTTGTCTTGGCAAGAAAGGATCATTCAGTGACATCAAAAAAACCCCTCTCCTTCATAATAATGCTAAAAGCTTCCCACCCAGATTGATGGAACTGTTGGCTTTAGAAAGCAGTCTGACAGCGGTTCTCTGCCAATATGCATTGTGGAGAACATAAAAGAAATGGGCAGTCTTTCCACAGTGGGCTCACATTGGAAAGGCAGTTTTTTCATACTCTAGCTGTTGGCAAATCAATATCAATTATAACCAGTCTGTCTCCGGCTGAGACAGTAGTCATTGCAGGCTTCTGAAGCCCATGGAAATCAATTACTTGCCTTGCCAGGGGGACAATGGACAATTCTGATTACTCCCACCCACAGTGATCATGCATTGCTGCTGCAAGTTGGTTTTCAAGTGTGCTTCTCATTGATCAACAGTTTTTTCACACTCAGCCTCAGTTCATTTAATGCAGGGAGGTATGTCTCACAAAATGCAGCACCCCAGGTAGAGGGACACTTCCCATCATCCAACATGCCTGATTTAGATACACATCTTAGATAAGGGACATATTTCCTGATACTTGACTGAAAAAATGCTTCAGAATCAGAAAAGTTAAAAAGAGATCAAGCTAGCTTATCGATGTTAGCAAATTGCTGAGGGCACATGGTAGCAAACCCCAGAAAGTTTCCTGGCCAGAATATAATTTTTGTTGCTTTCTTATGTATGTATCTGTATGATGACATGTGTTTCCAAATGCACATTTATCACGGTCACTCTTTACACTCTTTAGCTATATACATAAAGGTAAAGGGGACCCCTGACCATTAGGTCCAGTCGTGGCCGACTCTGGGGTTGAGGCGCTCATCTCGCTTTATTGGCCGAGGGAGCCGGCATACAGCTTCCGGGTCATGTGGCCAGCATGACTAAGCCACTTCTGGCGAACCAGAGCAGCGCACGGAAACACCATTTATCTTCCCGCTGGAGTGGTACCTATTTATCTACTTGCACTTTGACATGCTTTCAAACTGCTAGGTTGGCAGGAGCAGGGACAGAGCAACGGGAGCTCACCCCGTTGCGGGGATTCGAACCACCGACCTTCTGATCGGCAAGTCCTAGGCTCCGTGGTTTAACCCACAGCGCCACCCATAGAAATACACAAATTATTAGGCTTGACAAGTATGAAGTGGTCCTGAAATGGTGTAATTTGCATTCCCCTCCCCCCTGAGAAACTTTATGAATGAAAGCAATTTTCTCCCAAGGAAGCAGAGTACCTTCTGATGCCTTCCTTTCCTGCTGAACCATGGAGAAAACTTAAAGAGGTGCCTTGTCATAGCTTTATGACACATCTGAAGGCAGCCTTGTATTGGGAAATTTTTAATGTTTGATGCTTTATTATGTTTTTATATGTGCTGGAAGTTGTCCAGAGTGGCTGGGGAAACCAAGCCAGATGGGCGGGGAATAAATAATAAAAAAATATTATTATTAAATCTTGAGCAGATATTAGCATGTGGAACACTGTGTCCTCTCAGGTAGCAATATCAGACTTGCTCCAGCATCATGTGTGTTGCCAGTCTTGGAATGATGGAGGAGGCTACAATTACGGAGTTCCAGGGAGGGTCTATCTATCTCATCTGTGAAATAGCAACTGGAGCCTGAAGCTGTACTTAAAGCAACCTCTCTATTATCTTCCAGAATAGGTAGTTATTAATAATGTGTTGAGAAATACGATGATTTCTGCTGTGGATTTGCACCATAGCTTATCTTATATGACTTGACTTATGAAAGCGAATGAAGACAAGAGAGAGGTGGAAAAGCGAAATCCTTAATAGATGAACAGATTTCCATTTTTAGCAGAGGCAATAGCTATGCTCATGGTTGTGGATTAAAACAAACCTGCAGCTGTCAAATCCGAAGAGTCGACACAGAAGAACTCCAAAACAGGCTTGTATTCAGCGTTAGCAAGGCAGGGATTTTCTGAAACAAATGTTTGTCTCACATCATCTCATTTTCTTTCCTTTGTTGCAGGGGCCAACAGCTGCCTTTCAAAAGCCTTTTCCAATCTGCAGCATTCCATGTGTGTCTGTGATGGGAGCACACCTCCCTTTCTGATCTTGGAGAGATTGTTATGCTGAAAGTATGGCTTCTCCAGTGAGGCTGCAGGTGAAGAGTGGGCAGTTTTTGATGAGACCACCATAGAAAGAGGGCAGAAGTGGTGCCAGTGGTGGGTGAGCGGAAGAATGGAAGAAGCAGAGGGGGAAGAAAGGAAAGCAGAAAGAACAAAGGAAGGTGGTGGTAGCAGTAGGAGCGAGATGGGCCAGGATCTATAGTAGAAGGAGCAACCAACTTCTACTCTTCACAGGAGGGGACATACTTGGCCTATGGCCAGAGCCAATCCAAGACATTCTGGTGCATGTAGCAAAGGAAAGGAGGCACGTTCCACCTGCAGAAGCTAATCACACTGGCACCTGAATCTTTATTTAGCATCCTCCACAGTATGTGGGGTCCACAGGCTAGCTTGGAGGGCATCCAGGGCACATTGTGTGGCACACACAGCCTTGTCTGTTCCCTGCCCCTCTGCATCTGCCACCTGTGGGGATGTTTCACTCTGTCCAATGGTAGGAATGGCCTGGCCTACAGCCCAGTCCCTGGTTCCCTGGGATTTTAATTGGAGGCATAATGTATGCATGACATGTTGATGTTATTTTTTGGGATCTTTATGTGGAAATTGTTAAATTTGGTTGCATGCTTTTTGATGCTTTGCTTATTGTTTATGTCTGCTTTTGTTATGTTTGCAGTTATGTATTTTTTAAATAAGTTGTAAGGCACCTTGAGCATGGTTTTGACTTTGGAAAGGCAGCATAGAAATAAAATGATTGATTGATTGGAGCCTGCACGAGCTAATTTAGAGATGGGAAGTCTGTGACCTGCCAGGTGTTGCTGGGCTTCAGTTCTTACCAGCCGCAGACAGCATGGCCAGTGCTTAAGAATGATGAGAGTTGCAGCTTGGAGGCCCACAAGTTCCCCACTCCTGAGCTAAAGGTAAAGGTAAAGGGACCCCTGATCATTAGGTCCAGTCGTGACCCACTCTGGGGTTGAGCAAGAGTGCCTCAAGGTGTTTTCTGCTCTGCTTAGAAGCACTCCAGGAAGTCTTCATGCAATAGGCTTATTCACACTTTCCATTGAACCCAGGTAATAGTTGTGGGGCTCCAGTCACAGTAGTCCAAAAAATAAAGGTAAACCCTGGACTATTAGGTCCAGTCGTGGCCGACTCTGGGGTTGCGGCGCTCATCTCGCTTTATTGGCCGAGGGAGCCAGCGTACAGCTTCCGGGTCATGTGGCCAGCATGACTAAGCCACTTCTGGCGAACCAGAGCAACGCATGGAAACGCCGTTTACCTTCCCACCGGAGCGGTACCTATTTATCTACTTGCACTTTGACATGCTTTCGAACTGCTAGGTTGGCAGGAGCAGGGACCGAGCAACGGGAGCTCACCCTGTTGCTGGGATTCGAACCACCAACCTTCTGATTGGCAAGTCCTAGGCTCTGTGGTTAAACCCACAGCACCACCCGTGTCCCTACTCCTGAGCTAGTTTGTCTTTATTCCTGAAGGCCTAGGTGAGGGCTCTCAATCTTAGGGTTGTGGGTTCAAGCCCCGTGTTGGGTAAAAGATTCCTGCATTGCAGGGGTTGGACTAGATGACCCTTGTGGCCTCTTCCAACTCTACAATTCTATGATTCCTTTTGATAAGAGATCAGCACCATTTCTAAATGGCTATTTCTCAGACAGCCCAGTTTATGTGTAAGTCAGCACTGAGCACTGCAAGGGACACAGTTTATGTGAACAGGGCTCTTTAAGAAATTAAATGCAGCAGGCGTTCTGCTTCCTGTCAAAAGGAATGTTGTATTCATAGCACGACAGCCATTTTTTTACTTATCCCTTAACATCAAGGAAAGAAGAAAGAGGCAGCGATGGTTGTTCCGACTTACTTCCTCCGTCTGTCACTAATCATGTTTGACAAGAAGCTGGCAGAACTCCCAGTGAGAATATGTCCTCATTGTGGGGAGTTGACATTTGACCAATGGGTGGGGGAAGAAAATTATAGACACCTTGGCATTTAATTGGCAGTCTAAAAATGAACCAAGAATGCAGCTCTCCGTGTACTGCTGGGAGAGAGAAAGCCCAGTGCAACGCAGCTTGGGATTGTTTCAAAGTACAATGCATAAACAGTGTTGCTCTTTAATGGTGAACTAAGGTTCAAACTAAACACGGTGACTGAGATGTATTAATGCATCTTGGCCCCCTTTAAACATTTGCAAATAGAATATTCAGGACCACAGAACACGCACAGAGGGACTTAACCCTTTCTCCTGCATGCAATTCCCTGGTGCATGTATTTTTTCCTACTAGGAAGAAAAGCTGCTTTGGGGAGGGAGGGAATTTTCAGTGAGAAAACTGAATAGGAAGGAAAGGTCAATCTCCCTTCTCCCTGTCAGTTTTTGCTCAGCAAAACTGAAAACTCTTATGCAATAGTTGTTGAAAACCCTGCCTTTCATGACTTTGTAAAATACCACACCCATTGGTTCTCGCGTGACATAAGAGCATGAGAAAAACACTACTGGATGAGGCCCAAAGCCCATCTAGTTTAGTATCCTGCTTCCATAGTGGCCAACCAGATGAGTAGGGAAGGAGGACTTGAGGGAAATGCAATGCACTCTCATAGTCTCCAGCTGCCCTGAAATTGGGGAGGACCATCGTGAAAACCCTTAAGCAACCTTTGACTTTCTCATGCAGAGAAATGCAAATTCCCATCTCTGTTGAGGTATGCTAACCAGAAATGGCTTCACGTTGAGGGAAGCGGGAGGAAGAGAGAGTTGCTAATTAAGGCTGGCTTCTCCTCCTCTACCACTTCCTTTGCCTCCGCTTCTAGGAATTAGGGAAGGTGGAGAAGGAAGAGTCTTGGAACTGAGGGAGGGAGCCAGCCAGGTCTTTGGAGCAGCATCAGCAGCTGTAGTGGGAAGAAGAGGAGGAGAAGGAGGAGGAGGAAGAAGGGGAGCACCATTGGCAAGAAGCTGTATCATTGACGACCTCTGAAAAAAAATCACGTCTCCACATTTGATCTCACTGCCATAGTCTCTGGCAGTCTACCTTCATACCACCTCACCATTTCTCCTACTGTTCAGCTCCCAGCTCTTGTCCAAACTTACAATCTCATACAGACAACAAGAGACAGATTTCTGGGGGTGATGTTTGCACCCACCTCCTGCTCCCTGGCCTGTGCCCCTGAGGAAGGCCAGTTTCACCAACCTTTCAGCTGAAAAACGAAAGTAATTCCGCTGTAAGGGTGAAGAATGTGAAAGTGATCCCCTAGACTCACCAGGTGGCCAATAGCAGACATACGCAAACCATGTTTTCCCAGTTCTGTGGTTAGATATATCCTTCCATAACCACCTGTGTTACCTTTACTTGTCTCTCTTCCATAGACAACAGCAAGGTTTGGCTTCATAAAAAAAAGGCCCCTCTATTTATAGGCAGGCTCCCCCCCTCAGGTGGCCATTCTGGGGGAGACGAGTTTGAATCCAGCCCAAGAACTGGAGATCAAGGACTTCCCCACACCACTGACAGCACTAATTCAGACCACATTCCAGTAACGTCTACAAAGCCAGACTTGGATCTTTACAGATTTGCTGTTGCTAGGAGAGCAGGAAGAAAGAGCGTAATTTTTTTTTAAATAAAAAAACCCACACCAGATGGGCTCTCTATTCCTGAGCTCCACTTTGAATTCATCCCGAGGCCCGCAATATTTCAGAGAGGAAAGGAGTGACAGTGATGGAAAGCACCTTTGCACTGTCTGTCAGCTTGCAGCCAAATGCCTGCAAGGTGTAAAACTTAAAATAAAATACAGTGGACAAAAGACACATCATTGATTTCTGCCCAAGGTCATTCAGGTGGCTTTTTCTTCTTCAGATTGTTAAAAAAAGCCCACCCTTAAATTGCTTTGTAGTGGTGCATTATGTAGCAGTGGGGTTCCCCCCACTCAATGCCTTCCAGTATTGTGAACGTGATATATGGAAGCAGTGTTTCCGTGCAAGGCTTGGGGAAAGTGTCATTTTTAGTGGAAGTGAGAAACTGGAGAGACTATTTCCTATTTGAAGTTATTCTGAATTCCCTCTTTGGAAGGCAAATGTTTAGCGATATTGATTTTTTTCCTGGCCCATTCTTTATTCAGGTAAAAGAGCTGCCAGCGAGCACAGCAATTCAAGGAAACACATGGAACACGAACAAAACTAAAATCCAGTTCCAGCGAGATATTGCCAAGTGACTGTGTGTACAAATTATTTAAAACTTTATACAAGGGAGCAAGGCCTGTTGGTGGTAGCTGCAAGCTTTTGATGGCTACAACCTTCATTTGCGAGATTAGGAATGGGGAGGAATTTGATTCAGTTCACATTTAAAGGGGAACCACCTCATTTGCACTTTCAGAAACACAGCGCAGACTGGGGCATTGCCATCCTAATTTTTGCAGTGTAGTTTCTAGCCGTGCAACATTGTGCATATGTTAAAGTGTGCATAGTGAAAACAACACGCATGCTTTATATAAGGGAAGATACCCATTTTCCCCATTCCCCCTCGCCCTCCTGCTAAGCACAGCAGACCCTTCAATTGACCCTTTTTTCCAGGGACAGTCCCAGATTTACAGAAGCCATCTGATTTAATTTTGCAATGTCCTGCTTTCCCTTTTGTTGTTGTTTAGTTGTTTAATCGTGTCCGACTTCGTGACCCCATGGACCAGAGCATGCCAGGCACTTCTGTCTTCCACTGCCTCCCGCAGTTTGGTCAAACTCATGCTGGTGGCTTCGAGAACACTGTCCAACCATCTCGTCCTCTGTCGTCCCCTTCTCCTTGTGCCCTCAATCTTTCCCAACACCAGGGTCTTTTCCAGGGAGTCTTCTCTTCTCATGAGGTGGCCAAAGTATTGGGGCCTCAGCTTCAGGATCTGTCCTTCCAGTGAGCACTCAGGGCTGATTTCATTAAGAATTTCCTTTTCCTTAGGACGCCCCTATTTTCAACAGAGAAATATTGGAGGGAATGGAGCTATGCAACCTCCCGAGCCATCTGAAAGCAGCCCTGCATAGAGGAGCTTTTAAAAGAAACGTTCAATGTTTTATTATGTTTTTATAATAAGGAGTGACTGGGACAATCTAGTCAGATGGGTGGGGTATAAATAATAAAATTATTATTATTATTATTGAATAGGACATCTCTATTTTCATCAGAGAAATGTTGGTGGGTATGGCATAGTGACACTGGCGATGGGAGGTCAAGGAAGCACCACCTCCTCCCCTCCAGTGGCGTAGCGTGGGGGGTGCAGGGGGGCCGGCCGCACCGGGCGCAACATCTGGGGGTTAGGGTTAGGGGGCGCAAATCCATGGGTTAGGGGGCGCAAATTACTTGCCTTGCCCCGGGTGCTGACAACCCACGCTACGCCACTGCTCCCCTCCAGTTGCTGTTGCCACATTTAGACTTAGGACTCATCCAGATTTTCTTTTGTGACACATTTCTAGGCACTGGTCTGCACTTTAAATCTGTATGTCTAAACATTTATTTTATTTTATTTTTTCTCCCGCCACTTTGAAAACCTGCTCTATACCACTGAAAGTAGTTCTGTGGGAAACCTGAATTGCCGTTTGTTCCATCTCAGCATTAAAAAGAGGTGTTTCCTAGGGAAAGTGGCCAGGCAGGGAGAAAAGCGCTCAGACACAGACCAGGAAAACACAAACCGGTGCCTAGAAAGTCTGGGAGTAAAAGGTAAGTCTGGATGAGCCCTTAGTTCCAAGATGGAGACTGCAAGATGGAGATTGCAGACTAAATTATCTCTGGTATGTACTTGCAGTTATTGGGTTACACCTGTTTTTGATCCACATTTTCGAAAACATAAAACCCAGCTGCTTTGCAGTTCTCTCACACACCTTAAGCAAAACACCCAATTCCCTGGTGATGTAGAGGACAGAACTAAAAAGAAACATAGCAGCCATCGTTTTCAGAAAATGCCTTATTTTGATGGTTATGTGATTCCCCACACCCACCCCAGATGCACATATTGTAACAACAAAATAAGCCATTAGACCAGAAGCAATAAGATTTGCACTTGAATCCTTTTTAAAAGCATTGTGTTCCTCAGATCCATACAGAGGAGTCAATAGCATAACTTTTTTAAAACATGGTTTTCCTCCTAAGGGAAGGTCTTTGATTTCTTTTTCACAGCAGCAGTTCATAATAGACTAGAAAAATAAAAAGTTTGGATCCAAAGCACTTGAAAATAAAGTTTATTTATACTTCGTTCCATAAGGCCCAGATGGGTACATGAAGAATGATTTTATCTTTATCTTCCAAGATTCAGTGCTGAATAATTCTCCCACAATAATTACCAGTTGGTTCAATTTCTTGTGAGGGGATTTGTAAGCAGAATCTCCCCTCAGAACCAGCTGAAGATAGACATTCACTTCCTTCTAAAGCTCTGACCTCTCGCCTTTCTGCTTTTAATCTTACAGAGTTTCTTTTCTACCCCTTTGAATGTGGAGCAACAGCCACTGCTACCCTCCCATTTATATATCAACTTCAAAAGTATGGTCCTGAATTTTCACCGAATCTGTTCAAGCTGCCAGGCTTGTGGGATGTGAAGGCAAGCCTAATTTGGTCCAACTGAAGAATGAACAGGCTGTTGGCACAAATGCATAATGAAGAAAAGAGGGCATCTGGATGAGAATGCTTTCAAGGGTGTTCCCCCCCCCGCCCAAATGTCTAGTGTTTCCATATTTCCTCAAGAGCAAAGCACTGAGCTTGCGTTGATTTTAGATGCCTGAGTGAATGTGCCAGTCGACTTCGACCCTACATTATAGTTCAGGGTTAGAATCTGGCCTGTGTGATTTTCTGTTCTAAGCAGCAGAAGAGAAGACCCTGTTCTTATTCCACAAAGAATAAGGTTCCAAAAAGACCTTTTGAGCAAAACAAATGAATTGTAGTCACTCTGCAGTTTGGGGTTTGGATGAAATATATGGATGAAATATTTTTCTAAATACGGTAATTCCACAGTGTTTATTGAAGAATGGTATCCCTTGTCTTAAATTTAATCATAGCCTAAGACCTGCTCAGATTGTACTTCTCCCACAGAATTCTTGTGGAAAGGAGACTGATATTTTGAGTGGCTTCCTGGAAAAGAGCCTGATAAATTTTAGAGATAAATATAAAATACATAAATAGTCATACGCTTGTGCCCAGTCTCGGGAGGGGTGGATGAATCTGGCAGCTTTTGAGCTCTCCTTTTCCAGTTCTAAACTCAGTTCTCCATATTTGTGCGGCAATTTGTGACTTAAAAAAAAAAATCTCATAAAAATTCATTAGAACTTTAGTACAGAGCTCTAATACTATACCCATTGCGCATGCAGGTTTGTCTAATACACACATTTCCATAAGCAAGTCCCCTACACATTTTTGTATGTTATTTTCATTAATATGTGCATTTTTGTGTTCACGCTGCATCACAAAACAGCAGTGAGAGCAGCACCACAAAATGCGGAGAAGGGCGATTTTCGAAGGGTAGCTCTGCTTTGGTTCGTGTATTGGTTTGAGAAATGTGAATTGGGTGTGAATTTTCACTGAAATGTAAACATATCCAAATTTTGTGGAGGGATTGCCTATTACAACACAGTCTAGCTAGCAAGTGCAGGTCAAACCTTCACCACCCAAAAAGAGCATTGCAGCCTGTTGCCATCAGGCCACCCCTGAAAAGCTGTAAACAAGACTCCGGTTAACATTTCTAAATGCTTCATAGCTTTCTTCTTCCAGGGACCTTTTTTCTCTCCTTTAAAACTCCAAGGAGCAATCCCACCTGCTAAGTAAAGTTGGACATTCCATTCTGTCCCACCATTCATGCCTTAGCTTGTGGCATGTACAGGCCAGTTCTTAAAAGCCTCCCATCCACTCCCAACAATCTTGTGTGTGAGAATGGCTGTAATAATGGCCTAGGAGAGAATAGCTCCTGAAAAAAGAAAGCAAAAGTTTATGGGTTTGCTGAGCAATGTCACTCCACAGACCCTGCCCTAAAGGGGTAACTTTAACGCAACAACAACAACAACAACAACAATTTATTTATACCCCGCCCATTTGGCTGGGTTTCCCCAGCCACTCTGGGCAGCTTCCAACAAAAGATTAAAATACAATAATTCATCAAATATTAAAAGCTTCCCTAAACAGGGCTGCCTTCAGATGTCTTCTAAAAGTCAGATAGTTGTTTATCTCTTTGACATCTGATGGGAGGATGTTCCACAGGCTGGGTGCCACTACTGGGAAGGCCCTCTGCCTGGTTCCCTGTAACTTCGCTTCTCGCAGTGAGGGAACCGCCAGAAGGCCCTTGGTGCTGGACCTCAGTGTCTGGGTAGAACAATGGAGCTGGAGATGCTCCTTCAGGTATACTGGGCCGAGGTTGTTTAGGGCTTTAAATGAAGGTACTACCCATCTGCAGGATCCTTGACTGCTGATGTTGAAGATATTGGAGTAAAAACATGAGGTGCAAATACCTGAAAAGTAACAGAGCTTGGAATTCATTGGAATCCCAAGCTGATGAAAGGGCATGGATGATGTTCACTAGTTTAAGACCTTGTTTTCTGTGTCGTATGACTGACGACAGAGCAAAACAGAGTGTTTTAAGGCAGCAAACACCATCTACTTTTATACTGTATTTACATTGTGTGGTTTGTTTGTTTTTTAGCCCAAAGATTGAGAAGCTATGGTTTCTTCTTGGAGGAATGAATACTTTCTGCTGAATCTTTACATATTGTGCTTGAATCTAATTGACTCTAGGGGTTTTGAGGTGCCTCACTCACCTGGGAGTGTTGCATACAAGTCTGCTAGTTTAATGTAATAGGCAGCCATAGACAAAACAATCTGTCCTCTCACGGATCCATTGAGGAGACCAGAAAGGCGTCTGGGCTGGATCCTCATCAATTCTGATTTCAGAGAAGCAATAACCCTCCATTCAGGTGCCTGTTCATTAAATGTGTTCAGTCACAGGCTGCCAGCTTCAATGAGACACCTGTGTTTGTAATAAGGGACAACTGTCAAAGAGGCAGGTCATGGAAAATTGCAGTAATTAACCCCATAGCATGAACGGGATGGAAATAGACCTGAAAAAGAAGGATAGCTGCAATTGACTACCTGAAGTGAATAAAATGGACACAGATTCTTTTAAAACGCAAAGCACAAACCAATGGTAATTTCACAGGCAGAACAAAACACAACCCAGGAACACCACTTTAACACAAATTCTAACTTTTGACTAAATTTATCAATAGCAAACCTTTCAGAGACGGTCAAAGTGTTAACAGGCTTCTAATACAGAATTCGTATCCCCCCCCAATCCATTTTCCTTGAGATATTAGCTTAGCAAATTCATTCATTCTGAAACCACCCTCTTCTCCCTTGCATAAAATTACTTCATTTTGGCTACAGACTTACCATACGCTTCTTCTGAAAAATCCTCAAAACTGTAGTCTACGCCTCAAAGAGCTACAATTCCCAGCACCCTTAGCAAACTACAGTTCCCAGGATTCTTTGGAGGAAGCCAGGATTGAATTGCTTGGCAACAATGAGAATCCAAGCCTTCAGTGTTCTGGTGAAGTTCTGGTGAAGTTCTGGTGAAGTTGGACATCTTTTGGCATCTCCAGAAATTGCAACCTAGCTTTAGGGAACTGTTTCTGTGCTGCATGTCCAAGCCATGTAATTTACTTGCGAGTTCCCTTGAAACTGCCACGGATATCTGCTTCCTCTTGCTACCTTAGGAAATACTTTGCCTTCTCTCCCATACCGATTTCTATCCCTATGACTATTTTGTTCTCTTTTTGTTTCTCAAGCAAGCACCGTGTAATGATTTTGACAAGAGTTTAAAGGTGATGTCTCCATTTCCTTCACAGGTAATTACGGTAATTTGTTGATGATTCGCCCTGAAATGGAACACACATTTCTGTAAAAGGTACAGTGGTACCTCGGGTTACATATGCTTCAGGTTACATATGCTTCAGGTTACAGACTCCACTAATGCAGAACTTTGCTTCAGGATGAGAACTTTGCTTCAGGATGAGAACAGAAATCGTGCTCCGGCGGTGCGGTAGCAGCAGGAGGCCCCATTAGCTAAACTGGTGCTTCAGTTTAAGAACAATTTCAGGTTAAGTACGAACCTCCAGAATGAATTAAGTACTTAAACCGAGGTACCACTGTATAGGGAAGAGAACCGTGAAACTACTTATGGTGAACCTCAGATTTGCTGGTAGAAAATATTGCTTCTCTGAGGTCATGTACTCCCTGGATTTTGCTTGCCAATCTGGAGCATGCTCTTCAGAAGGCCAAGGCCCTGAACCCGTACAGACTAGGGAGGTAAACTGACTTTCCCTCCCTTATGCTTGTAAAACTCGAGCATCATACAGCTGGCATCACAATATATTGGTCTGTTCTTGCTCTAAATTGCTAGAGAAAACGAATGACTGTCGTCGCCAGGACAAAATTCCCAGTGTCCTGGCTAAGACCATTCTGGAAGCCATTTTTGTCAGGCATTGGTGTCAGGCTGTCTAGTAACTCTCATTTGGACAGTGTTTTGTTTTTAAATGGAAAACTTAAGCTGGCTACTGCCAGAGATTGTTAAAGCAGCCTTCTCCAACCTGTTACCCTCCAGATGTTTACGACTACAACTTGCCTCACCCCGACCATGAGCAATACTGACTGAGGGTACCACTTTATCCCTTACACATCCAGTAGATCACTGCAGCCTGCTGGAAGGTCTCTCCTGCAAGTTCCAACGATCTTCCGCAGTTACTCAGAGCAGGGCTTTTGGTGTGGCTGTCCCCATTTTGTGGAAGAGCGTTCCTGTCAAGACACGATAGGCGCTCACTTCCTAAACTTTTTGGAAGCAACCAATGGCATTTTTGTTCTGATTGCCTTCCCCCCTGCCTGGTTAAATGGGTGTTTACCATGAGCATCCACTTATTAGGGTTTTAGTCTTGTTTTAAATATATTTGTTGCTTTTGTGTTTTAAACTGTTTTAATTATCTTAATCTGTTTTACTGTTCTAACTTTTGTAAGTTTTAAAGCATGGTTGTAAACTGATATTATTGTTATATCTTTTTTTAAAAAACTGCATTGAGGGTTGCTGTTGTTTTTCCACAATCAAGCAGTGTGCAATTTTTATGAAACAAATAAATAAAATGAATAAATGATATGCGAATTAACGTCGAGATAGTGGTTTAGAAGGCGATTAATAAATCAGTGATGGTGATGATACCAGGTTGATTGCTTTAAATCTTGTTCTTAGTTCCCTTGTTACATCAAATGTTTAATGTTCATTTCAAATATTTATTGGGGGAGCCAGGATGGTCCCTCTTGTGCTTCCATACTGCAAGATCTATGCCTGTGGCTATGTCATTCATTCTGCCGAATGAATGGCTGTGGTTGTGAACAATGAAAGGGGCTTAAGTACTGCATTGTTTAACCTCGGATGTTGGCCCATTCCATTGCTGATAACGATAGCCATTCATTCAGCAGCGCCCAAGCAGCTGGCCATTGATAGAGGTGCTCCTGATCAGGTGGTTTGCAACACAAGAGGGACTGCTCTCCTCCCCATGCTTAAATGGGGGTCCCTCTGTTGGCCGCATGCCAACGAGTGCAAGTTTCATTTCCTATGGTAATATTTTCACGTTCAAAGGAAAACAGAAGTGGCGGAGCGGGCATATCTGCCTGTTTCACACAGGCTTTTTGGCAGAATGGCATGCTTCCTTCCCTCTCAGCCAACTTTCTCTCTACAGTCTATCGCTTGATCTTAGAACAGAACCTGATACCTCAAGCGAAAGGAAAATCAGCTCCATGTCATAATGCTGATCCGTTACATTTTCTGCATTAAAATCTCTCTCTCCCACCCCCCCCCCCTTTTGATATGATCTCTAAAATAAGCCAATCGTGTATCTGCCAAACCGCTGGGAGGGCTAGGGAGTAAATTACTTCTGTCACATAAACAGGCTGAGCTGTAGACAGAAAATGGCAGGGGCTACCCTTCTGCGAAGAACACGGATCCTGGCAGCGTTTGCTTCCTGCTCAAATGCAAGCCAGCTGATAAAACAAGAGTTGGCTGGTGTCAATGAAGTTTTGTGTTTGGGCTGGAAAAGGAAATAAAGAATTGAATTAATTTTGATATTTTAAAGGCTTTCAGTTGTTGCATGGCAAGAGAAAGCGAGGTACCTCTAAAATATTTATTACAGGGACAGTTGGGTTTTCTTAAAAAAAATTAATGCAGCTGTTCAGAAACTCATCTAAATGTAACACAAACACACTCTGGTTGGTTTTTAATTAATCCTCTAGCAGGAAAATTCCCACTTGCATTATAGTTTTAGGGCCTTTCACAGAACAAAATGATTAGGACTATTTCCCCCCGCAAAGGAAATACAGTTATCTAATTGCATTTTTCTAACTAATATGCCTATTCATAAGCAGAACCTGAAGACTATTTTAATGTTTGGAGAACCTGCTCTCTCGGGCTTTTCCTACTAACTCTCTTCTATTATGATAACTGGATAATTCCTGCCCCCTTGCATTTATGTCATCAAAATCCTCCCTCCCTGAAGCCTCCTTTGCTCTTGGTCTTAGAGGGTGTCTTTGTGTGGTTTTGGGGTGTGTGAAGCCCTCATTCAGTGTAAATGCTCCTGCATTACTCAACATGGGAGCCGGGATGTGCTGAGTTGCACCACCTCCTACCTTCTACATAAACAGTTGGACTGCCTTACAGAGTCCATGTGACCTAGTGTGACCTAGAGCCCTGCTGTAGGTTCCATTACTGCAGACAGCCACACTGTCCATACCCAGGCTAAGGCAGGGGTAGACAATATGTTGCCCCCCAGTTGTTCTCATTTAAAGAGAACAACTTGCTGAACCAAAAGACTCCCAAATACTGCAGCCTTTCTTCACGGGGAGTTGTTCCTTGATCGTTTCAGTCGTCCTTTTCTGAACCTCGATAGGCTGCAGTAGTAGCACTTATGCAACCTCCTGTCCCCAGCACCGTTGTGGCTTACTTAGAGGGGGTGAGGGAGACCAGGGCAGTGCAACTGCGCCAACAGGAGCACTGGATTGGCTCTGCAATTGTGTCTGTACCATGCCAATCTCGCCCCTACTCCTCTCTGTTCTGCTAAGCCAGAGCAACCCACCCCCCCACTACTGCATGCTGTATTTTTTTATTAGTATTATTTATTGAATTTATATACCGCCCTATACCCGGAGGTCTCAGGGCGGTTCACAGAACAAAATCAAAATATAAAACCACAAACTATATAATCAAAATAAAAACAACATCCCAATAACATCCCCTCCCCAATGCATCATGGGCTTCTCCCATAGGGAAGCGGTGCCCGCACTGATGCTAGTAAGCTGTCAATTAGGCCATTGCACAGCCTGCTACTGAAAACATACATTTGTTTCTATCATACATTAGTTACTTGTTCTCTCCATTTGTGTTCTGCGAGAATATTTTTGGGGGTGAGGCGTGGGGATGGCGAGGAAGCTTGGTATGTTTTAAATTAATATGCATCTATTATCCTTGCTGCAGATCTGATTTTCATTGTGACATGCTTCTCTGCTGTCACTTGCTATTTCATTCAAAGGGACTCAGATGGTTTTTCATGAAGCTGGCATGTTATTCTAAGCAATCTATTCCAGACACTGAATCACATTTCACGGCAGATCTCACACCAAGCAGATGACTCCGGCTAAAATATCTTAACTGTGGAGGTTTTGCTTTATCTGTTTTGGCAGCTTTCCCCTTAATACCCCCCCCACCTTCTGCAACGTCCCAGGGACCAGCATTTCCAATGGAAGATGCTATCAGGTTTTTACAAAGCAAGCATCTGCTCCTCTTTAGGAGGTTTCTCTTTGTCTGGGGACAAATGAGGTGTGGTGTTAATTGTGTGAATGCAATTAACATGCACATTTTAAAAAAGGAAATGGCAGCTGCAGGGGTATCACAGCAGCATGGAGGACTGTTGGGGTTGGGGGCTGATCTCCCAATCTGTGCTTCTCCCACACCAGGTCCCCCTTTTGCCCCTGTCTGACACTCTACCAGTGAAGACAATGCTTTGAAGTGCACTTACTGTAAGGATTCACCCAGCCCTCCTAAGATGTAGGCTTTGCCTTTTGCAGATGGAGAGACACACTAGCTAATAAACTGCACTGAATAGATAGGCAATGTTATCTTCTCATACATCACTACATCATTGATGTATGAGAAGATAGCACTGCCAGTGATGTATGGAAGTGAAAGCTGGACCATAAAGAAGGCTGATCGCCAAAGAATTGATGTTTTTGAATTATGGTGCTGGAGGAGACTCTTGAGAGTCCCATGGACTGCAAGAAGATCAAACCTATCCATTCTGAAGGAAATCAGCCCTGAGTGCTCACTGAAAGGACAGATCATGAAGCTGAGGCTCCAATACTTTGGCCACCTCATGAGAAGAGAAGACTCCCTGGAAAAGACCCTGATGTTGGGAAAGATGGAGGGCACAAGGAGAAGGGGATGACAGAGGATGAGATGGCTGGACAGTGTTCTTGAAGCCATGAACGTGAGTTTGATCAAGCTGCGGGAGGCAGTGGAAGACAGGAGGGCCTGGCATGCTCTGGTCCATGGGGTCACGAGGAGTCGGACATGACTAAACGACTAAACAACAACAACAATCTTCTCATACTGTATATGCTTCCTTTGTTTCTGCAAATGTAGGGTGCTCATCCAGACTAGTGTCTTTTTGTGGGTGTATTGCGTGGCGATTCCCGCCCCCCCCCACAGATGGAATAAATAAAGACACTGGACACCAGAAATTTAGGTTAATGGGTGAAAATTGGCCACAACTTTATTGGTTACAGGTAAGAGCGGTATTGGCTTTAGGCATTGGCCCTATCTGACTATCCTGCATAGAACCGGGAAGGGTTAAACACCAACAGGGGGAGCCCCCGAGATGCACATCCCTAGGCGCTCCCTGAGGGGTTACCGCTCGGGAGCGCGCTTTAGGTCCTAGCCTCCATAGGTTTTGGACGAGGCGACGCCCCCCGGAGCCCTTTATCGGACTACCCTTCAACATTTGGGGGAGGTGATGCGCTCCTCCCCCCGACTCATTTGCATAATAATACCCCTGCCAATGCCTAACCGCCAAAACCAAAGGTGTTGTGACGTTTTGCTACGAGGTAGGCGAAAAAACCAAGTGGCTTCCAAAATAATGCCAATTAGCCAAGTGGAAAAACTCCTACCAGGCCCCTTGTGGCGACCAGCCAAGGTCCATAGCAAAGTCCGAGTGAAAACCTAGAGAGTGGGTGGGTGGGAAAAGCACAGCTGGCTGAGAGGAAGAAAGGGGCGATCTCAGTCTGCCCCGACCTTAAATGACCTACTCTAACCCCACCCCTGCCACCAGCCGATTGGCTGGCTCGGGGGATGATGTAGTCTAGGATTCCCAAGTTGTGCGGGGCCGCAGCCAGCCCTGCGCGGATCTAGGTGGGCGTGAGCCGGCAACCCCCCCTCCTTATGTCGGGAGTGGCTTTGTGCAACATGTCATATTAATGGTGCATTAGGGATAGACCTTCCACATCATCACTTCTTGGGCAATGCCTCCCCATTATTGCCATCAGGCACAAATAGTACTGGAAGCAGGATCACATATTGCCGCCATGATACCATCATGAATGCACAATAGAAATGATGTCTGGAGGGGTCCTGGATATAGGGAAGTGGCATTAGAACTCAGAAGCATTGCAATGTGCATTGAAGGTAAGCAAACTTTCAAGCTTCCTGCTTCAAGTGCTGCATATCATTCTCCAAAGCATCCTATCTGGCTGCTGAACTCCTGATGCCATGTAAAATTTGCCAACTGATGCTAGAGCTGTTCTTCAGATCCTATCCAATTTCTAGGACTTTTTATTCAGCCTTGGGCAAAATGGAACAACAGCATGTTGTTGTTAGGGTCCATCTGTCTTGAGAGACGATGGAGCGTGCCTCTGGGGGTGAAGTCAAACTGCTAAATTAGCAACACCGAAATGAACTCCCTGGGGTGTAAGCCTCAGCAGTGTGTATGGAGGTCTTGAGCTGCCCAGATGACAAGACCCCCCTCTCGGCCTCACTGATGTGGTCCAAAGGAAAGCAGAGCAATATGTTTGGCAACAGCTTGGCTGCAGGAGTTGCCGGAAGGAGGTGTACAAGGCACTATCCAACCTTCTTCAGGACTCCAATCCTGATTTCTTAGCCTTTTCTTCTTCTTCTGAAGGTATCCTACAAGGCAGGATTGTGGAAATGCAGCATACAAATAAAATTATGCATGTATGCAAAGGACAGGCACCTCCTGCTCTTCCACCGCAGGCTGCAAAATGCATTGGGCCATCTCTGGCACACCTTACAGCAGGAACACATCAGAACCAGACAGCTGCTGCTCCTGCAAATTGCAAGTGGGATTTTCTACATGCAGAGCATGTCCTTTCCCACTTAACGGTGCCGCTCACAACTCACCCGGGATGCTGCCAGCTCGCAATCTGAAAGAAGACCATCAATAAATATATTCGCTTTTGCTTCTTCCATTACTCGAGCAAATGATGATGAAGGAAGGCTTCTTGCAAAGTCCCCCTTCTTGTCTTTCCTTAATTGACCCTCTTGCCACAAGCCAGAAGTTGCAATTACCCACTTGGGCAGACAAAGAGCTTTGATGCACTAGAACTGTCTTTGTGTGATTCCCACCCCCCTTCTCTAAATTAAGGTTAATTATGTGGAAAACTGAAATGCATTCAGGACCTCCTGCAGCATCGCATGTCTTACTGACAGTGCCCCCCTCCCCAAAGGCATTGCACCTCCTGCTGCGACGGCCTCTGAAACATCACATCTACTTCTGACAACAGCTTTTTTGTTTAAAGTAGCATCCTAGCAAAGATCTTATTTGTCAGTGGGTGCAACCATTTGTATTCCAGGATCAGTCCATTCATTTGTGGTTTCTTAAACAATCCATCATTTGATTTTGAGATGGCAATACAAATGATACCATGACTTCACATTTGCACAGCCAGCAGACACCCCTCACTCTTCATGCTGGATGATGATTTGTTCCTCTCTTTTCTTTGCCCTCATCTCTTGCAGGGGATAATTTTTGATGCCTATATAGGCAGTGCCTCACTTGCGCACAAATAACTTGCGTGCAACCACGCACATGTGTGTGGTACTGGGAAGTGGTGGGAGAGAGCTGGAAAGTCCATGGCTCACAGGGCGACCCTCCCCAGAACCCAAAGAGGACCGACATTTTGAGCTCATGAGTCAGAGGTGCAGTGGAGCTTTGTAGAGAGAGTTCAGCCTCCCCGTCTAACAGCTAACACATGGAGTAGTGCAACAACATGCAGCAGCTATTGATGCCCCGCTGCACCTCTGGTCTCTTTTGTGTCCTCTCTGGGTCTCCTCACAAGCCACAAAGACTCTCCAGGGTGCTCCCCACTTACATGCATTCCACTTATGTGTGTGGGGCCCAGATTGTAACCCCAGCGTATGTGAGATGTCACATGTACAGTTGTAGGCAAAAGTGCAAGTTGATGCCAAGCTACAGCATCTGTTGAGGTTTGTTTATGCAGGCAGTTATCACTTGACAACCTGATTCTAGGGGAGGTTATTTTATACATAGCAGAGCAGGTCCTTCCTTCAGCCTTTGATACTGGTGGTTCTTGACAGATACAGAGAACCATGTATTTGAAACAAGAGTGTAATCAAAGGAAAGTTGCCCTTTTTGTTTTATTTTTTACATATTTTGTTATAACATGACAAATATCCACGGGGAAACTGTTACTTCTTCTTTGAGAATATTGAAAAATCTGAGTCCGAAACATGAATTGTTGATAATTTGTATAAGTAACACACACATACACATTGCAATCTCATACAGTTGCTACTCTCATGGCACAAGAAGCCACCATCTTGCTGAAGCTAAGAACGTCTAGGTTTTTGCTAGTGCCTGGATAGGAGTGACATGTATGCTATCGTGGGTTGCATGATGGAAGAAAGGCAGGATGTAAATGTAATTGCATAGATGAACAAACCAATCCCCTCTTCTACACAACTATTAAAAGTGCGGGAGCGCCCTCCAATTTTGCATCTGGCCTCTTTGCTTGGGAGTGGAGATGGCAGAGAAATCCAGCAGAAATGGAAATGGAATTTGCCACAAATCACATCCTCTTCTAAGGTCAGGAATGGAAATCATGCAAGTGGTAATCACTATCATGGTTTGGTTTTTTTAAGTCCACAAATGTTCTATAAATAATTACATAATTTTTTCATTGTTTTTTATGTTTCCCTTCCATTGAAATCTACTGAAATTAATTACGTTATTACTTACATAGTGAATCACATTAGGTTTGGCCATAGTGGATAGTGAGGTGAATAATGTAGGTTTTTACAGAAGCTGAACTGTAGCAGAATGGAAACACTGTTGATCGTGACAGATATAGGCTGGGACAGATGGCTGCCTCCTTGCATTCCTACTTGGGAATAAGGCTTATTCAGCTCAATTATACTTAAAATCTAAGTTGACATATGTCATATGTCTTTATGGGTTGTGGGGAGAAGTGTTTGCCTCATCGCTGCCTGAACTCCCTGGGCCTCCTTTCTTAGATGGTGGCACACTCCCCAAAACTGCATGTGGCTGCACAACATTTGTTGCTGTGGTTGTGAGAGCTGCTTCTCTGGTTGTTGTCTTTCAATGCTTTGCCATGCCTTCTGCATGTCTCTTGAAGCCCACCTTCAATGCTTTAAGGACTAGTAAACGGGGAAAGCTCAGATGATACCCAGGGTGTTGAGAATCACAGTTGCACCATCCTGGTACACAATACTACCGTCTGCATAAACATTGTGGAATTAAAAGTTGGACGGGACATTGGACGTCATCCAGTCCAATCCCTGCCCAATACATGTTCTCCAAGGCAGGCTGCAACTGCAGCATCTTTGACAGATTGTTGCCCAGCCTCTCCTTAAAGACCCTTCAGGAGAGCCTTACAATCATTCAAAACAGGTGAGAGAACTACTTGCCGTTCTCGCTGATGATTCCATTGCAAGCTTTGTGAATATGAGCAACTGTAAATTCACATTTGATGCCTGCCTGTTGCCACTTACGCTGCAGTCTCTCCAATCCAGTGCTGCTGTTCCGACCTTTAGATATGTCTGCTGTGCTTTGAAAGCAGTTGTGCTTCTCTTTTAATGGCTCCTAAAATGCTTCCTGTCCTTCTGCAGTATTTGATACACGCGTCATCAATCTTTGTGAAACAACAGCTGTAAAAGATGAACTGCGTGCAGAATGGAAATTGCTTTGAACAAGGAAAACAGTTTAAAGCAAAGCATACTTAGAATCCATCTAAATCTGACAAAGAGGAAGTCTTAATCCCTGTATTTCTGTCTCCAAATTCCCCCCCTCCACAATAAGACAACCTTTTCCCTTTTGTTATTTCCATCTTCTAAAGACCATTCCTATAGTGTACAGCTTCATGATTTCCCCACATTGTGGTTTTTTACATAGCATACACACGCATTGTGATTCTCAACATATCACCATGTTAAATATTATGAAACCATTAGCACAATGTGGACTTCAAACCAATTTTGGACGATTTATCGATACACTGACCATCCACTCTTAGGAAAATAGCAAGAATCCTCCGGTCTCCACCAATTATATTCACACTGATAGATGTTATGAACTGTATACCATAACATGAATTGCATATGTTACTTAGAGCTGAGTCCAAACTACTCAGAAGACTCCTTTTTGGAGAAAAAATCCTCCAGATTTTTATTTCTCGTGCTACCTGTGGAGCCAGGGGGCCGAGAGGAGGGAGACCCTGGCAGAAAGCAGCAGCAGCAGCAGCCTCTCCCAGCTGAAGCATCGGAGCCAGGTAAGGACGGATGTCTCCTTTCCATTCAGAACATTTTGGGTGCTCCTCACGGGGCTTCACAATGAAGGCTCCCAGCCAGGCAGGAGGGCTGTCTTCTGCTGTGTAACTAGAGCCACGTCGCTCAGGTGTCTTCCCTTCCCTTTGTGTAATGACATGAGCAGAGCCTGCTGGGATCAGGCCAGCCGTCTGCCTAGGAGTCCAGCATCCTGTTCTCAAAGTGGCCAATTGCCCCTAAGACCTAGGACTCCAGATAGACTGCCACCAGACCTGGAGGTTCCATAAGGAAAGCTGTGCTCCTGGATCAGGCCAAAGGTCTAGCCCAGCCCCTCTTCCGACAGAGGCCAACCAGGTGTGTGGCGTTCCCAAAGCAAGGAAGGGTTGGACTCTGATTAATAAAATACACACGAGGCTTGACCAGCAAGACTCTGGGAGGAGTGTGTATAATAATAATTCCTTCTTCACCCCTCAGCCCAGGTCGTTTTATTCACAAATGAACTTTTACACAGTGTTCGTAAGAACCAATCAGATTTCCTCTGAGTATTTCAAAAACCTCCACGTGGGACAAAGTTAAAGATTAAAACTACAAAGAGCTGATTTGAGCATGCATATTATGCGGTCTTGACTATGCTATCACTCAGTGGATTTGTAACTGGCTGACTGACCGAACCCAAAGGGTGCTCATCAATGGTTCCTCTTCATCCTGGAGAAGAGTGACTAGTGGGGTGCCACAGGGTTCTGTCTTGGGCCCCGTCTTATTCAACATCTTTATCAACGACTTGGATGATGGACTCAAGGGCATCCTGATCAAATTTGCAGATGACACCAAACTGGGAGGGGTGGCTAACACCCCAGAGGACAGGATCACACTTCAAAATGACCTTGACAGATTAGAGAAATGGGACAAAACAAACAAGATGAATTTTAACAGGGAAAAATGTAAAGTATTGCACTTGGGCAAAAAAAATGAGAGGCACAAATACAAGATGGGTGACACCTGGCTTGAGAGCAGTACATGTGAAAAGGATCTAGGAGTCTTGGTTGACCACAAACTTGACATGAGCCAACAGTGTGACGCGGCAGCTAAAAAAGCCAATGCAATTCTGGGCTGCATCAATAGGAGTATAGCATCTAGATCAAGGGAAGTAATAGTGCCACTGTATTCTGCTCTGGTCAGACCTCACCTGGAGTACTGTGTCCAGTTCTGGGCACCACAGTTCAAGAAGGACACTGACAAACTGGAACGTGTCCAGAGGAGGGCAACCAAAATGGTCAAAGGCCTGGAAACGATGCCTTATGAGGAACAGCTAAGGGAGCTGGGCATGTTTAGCCTGGAGAAGAGGAGGTTAAGGGGTGATATGATAGCCATGTTCAAATATTTAAAAGGATGTCACATAGAGGAGGGAGAAAGGTTGTTTTCTGCTGCTCCAGAGAAGCGGACACGGAGCAATGGTTCCAAACTACAAGAAAGAAGATTCCACCTAAACATTAGGAAGAACTTCCTGACAGTAAGAGCTGTTCGACAGTGGAATTTGCTGCCAAGGAGTGTGGTGGAGTCTCCTTCTTTGGAGGTCTTTAAGCAGAGGCTTGACAACCATATGTCAGGAGTGCTCTGATGGTGTTTCCTGCTTGGCAGGGGGTTGGACTCGATGGCCCTTGTGGTCTCTTCCAACTCTATGATTCTATGATAAGGAGGCCACTTTGCAGATTTTTTCTCATCCTTTTCTCCATACCATTCCTAATCTGCTCCTTTAATACTCACAAGCAACACTAGATCTGGTGCATTGTGGGGGATGCAAAATGGCTTCCAGGCTGCCAAAGCAGCTGCAGTTGTTGCTACTTCAAGCACCATCAGCAACACACACACAAACCTTAGCTCTTGGGGTGGGGATTGAAGCACCTGTGCCAGTGTTTATGGTGAACCCCTCATCCCCAAGGACCACTGGATAACTTCTTCTAGCCCTGAAGAAATTCAGTGAAATGGTCCTGCCCACAATTTCTCTGCCCAGAATCAGGGTGCAGAATTTCAGGATGCCATTTGTGAATTGTTCTATATGTTACATTGCCTAGAGATTCTGGGCGTAGCGGAACCACTGAAACCCAGTTTTCTTACTTTGCACATGTGTTCTGTGCCTGCATCTCTGTGATGATCTGAGTATCAACAAGGAATTGTTTTGCTTGGATGAGAATCCATAGAAACATATGAATGTAAAGTAATGATCATCACTATATTTATATGCATGTACCTGCATGAAATGCATCTACCTGCCTTTAAGAATCCATTTATGTTTCACTGTGGTTTCTTCCTGTGTCATAGGCATGGTACATTTGTATCTGTAAGTCACTTTGAGTCATTACCATTAGTAATGTGACAAATTTTTATTATTAATACTACTATTACTACTAGAATAATATCATATCTCTTTTCTAGTCCTTTGAAAGGAAATAATAAACAAAGCCACTGGTAAGATTAGAGGGATCAGAAAAGTCTATAAAGGCATAATTATTGGCTCTGTTATGTAGGAAACTTTTTCAATGTTAACCAAAGGTCATTTTCAGGGCTGTAAGGGGCTGATAAGACTGGAGTTATATACCTGCGACATTTGCTGTCTCAATACGTAATGTAATATCAGCAGTTGTGTACAGTTTGTTGAAGTAGGCTTTTCACTGGGATTCCCTAGAGTTGGTTGATTGATTGATATAAGTACAGTCACAAATCACAGCACAGAAAAAAACACCTTTGATCCAGCAAGAACAGCAATTAAAATGAGAGAAGGATGCTGCCCCTTTTAATTAACATAAAAATATCTTCCCACCCCCCTTCAAACCTGGCTAATTAATTTATTTGACTTTTTCAATGGATTGAAATGTCAGAATTTTTTAAAAAAACTTATATTGTATGAACAGTGCACATTATTTTATTTTTTTTAAAAAAACCACTTGCATAAATCTTCCCCCACCATCTTCATATGCTCCCCCTTCCATTGAAAAACACTGCCTTATCACATAGGTGACATTAAGGTCAGCTTGCAGGTTGCTAGGCAGCAGAATATGGAAAGGGTAGCATTTTGCACAGTGGAAAATGTAGTACAGGATCTGATCTGTTGACATGGTGAGGGTAAGCACTGGAATGTAATTCTTTCTCTCCCCCGTCACCGTTGCCCCAACAGAAAGCAACTGAGATTGATACTGCACATAGAGGAAGAATGTGTTTTCTTGTGATAAGAGCCAGAGTTTGAACTATGGACTATTGGTGGATCAAAGCAAAACAACTATAACCACTTCTTTCCAACACTCTCCACAAACACACTTCATTCCAGAGGGGCCAGGTCACACATTAAATTCTCTAACAGCGTCATTCCGTGCATGTCTGCTCAGAAGGAAGACACATGGCCTTCACTGGAGTGTACTCCCAGGAAAGATTACCCTCTTCATTATCTACATTTCAGTTAAGCCTTTCCAGTGTTCCTCATGTTTTTATTCTATTTTATATCCACCTTTCAATGCCATTAAAAATGTTGGCGCATTCTTAGCAGTCTGCGACTTGGGAAGCTTCACATTCTTTCCAAACTGGAAGACAATTTACATAATCATGCTGCAGATCTTCAAACATCTCCCAGACAAACACGTTAGGATTTGGTCATGATCACGGTGAATAGTCACTCAATATGAAGAGCAAGTTTCAACTCCATGTTTGACACCAAGGAACCTCAATTGCCCATCAGGACCAGGCTCGCGTGGAAGCATTTTACAGTATGAAGAAGAAGAAGAAGAAGAGTTTGGGTTTGATATCCCGCCTTTCACTCCCTTTAAGGAGTCTCAAAGTGGCTAACATTCTCCTTTCCCTTCCTCCCCCACAACAAACACTCTGTGAGGTGAGTGGGGCTGAGAGACTTCAAAGAAGTGTGACTGGCCCAAGGTCACCCAGCAGCTGCATGTGGAGGAGCGGAGACGCGAACCCGGTTCCCCAGATTACGAGTCCACCGCTCTTAACCACTACACCACACTGGCTCTCATGAGAAAACTTGCTACTTGTATCCTGCAAAGATTTAGTGTTAAAAAAAGAAGGAGGATATATGCATGTTCACTATTAATTGGTGAAAGGGTCAATATTTCTTTGTAGTTGAAAAAAGTAAATTCCATTTATGGACATTTCAGAGTAGTCAAATTACTATTGGAAAAACGAGAAACTGAGAGAAACTGAGCCCATCGCTACCTCTGACATATATCAGTTTATAAAGTGCTGAGATTCAAGAATGTGCTCATTAGCACCCATAGGACTTAATAGAGCAGCAATGGGACAAAGCCTTTCAGGAAGTATTTGGTTTAACCCCCACCTTCCTGGTGGTAGGGAAATGCTATGAGCATACTGATCTTACCAGGCTTTTTTAATATCAAAGCAGGCCAAGTTTTAGCTCTTGATAAATAATTCCCTGCTGTTGACTTTTAAAGAAATGAACAGCTAGCGAGTGAAAGGGAAACAAACGCCGGACATAAGTGAATAGAAAGCTGTTGGCACCCAGGCTCCCCTGTTGTATATTGCTTGATAGTGTTATCAGCATGGAAGTGTTGGGGGAAATTTCTGCACAGTTCTCTCTTCCGCTTATGGCTAGAGTAAACTTCCTTGCACAAATGGCATGTGTGTGGCTTTTCCACCTGAGATTCCAGTAGGGACAAAATAAACAAGTCTTGTGTTGCGATTTCAGTGCACAGTAGCGGTTGTGACCCGTCAAGCCAAATGCAATCTGGCAGGTACATAGGATGGTGAACAATGGGGTTGATAAATCTCATAAGAATCCTTCCATTCAAGCATCCTCTTTTGGACAATAGCCAACTGGGTGCTTATGGGAAGCCCACAAGTGGGATGGGAGGGCAAAAGACCATTTCTTAAAGCTGCTCCCCGGAAAGTGGTTTCCAGTAGCAAACTACCTTGGAACATGAAGCTTCCATATGACCATCATGGCTCCTACAGTCGATCTGCATGTCAGTGGTGGGTGTGACCAAAGGCAAAAGTGGGTGGAGCAACATATACGATTCTTACCTTGGTACAGTAGGTTGTACTCTACTCCTACAAAAGTTAGAAGTTTCTGCAAACTCCATATACATCTTTCCATCATGCACCTCATCAAATAAGAAGCACTATCAGACTCTAGCTGGGCAGAGAAGAAGACTGGTGAGGGATGTGGACTGGGGAGAGGATGAAGGGCCAAAGAAAGTAGCCTGGAGAGCTTCATTCCCCATCCATGATCTATTCCTAGCTGTCACCACACTTTACGGCAGTGACTCTGACAAGTGAAATATGTGCAGTATGAGTCATAGAACTGTAGTTGGAAGGGACTCTCAGGATCATTTAGTCCAACCCTCTGCAACGCAGGAATATGCAGCTGTCCCATATGGGGACTGAACGTGCAACCTTGGCGTTTCAGCACCACGCTCTAACCAACGGAGCACTATCTTTCTGTCCTGAATGTCCTGCTAACAACATTTATATTCCACCCATTAAAAGAGTTCATTGGGCAGTTTACAACATTGCCAGTCAATTTCATTAGACGACCCAACATTCTAGTATTATGAGACAGGAAGATAGAATGCTTAATTGTATTCAGTGCTTCCCCTCCCTAAAAAAATGTTCAGGGGTACTCTCATTTTGACTCAAGAAAATCACCATTTTTATAGTTCAAATTGGGAAAAATAAATACAGTAAATGGACAAAGTACAAAGATTCACAAAATGTTTAGGGGTATGCGTCCCCCTGTGTTCCCCCAGAAAAAAGCACTGTTTATATCTACTTCTATCTTGTCATCTTCACCAATATTTGCCCCCCCCTTCTTTAACACACTAAAAAGCCTCAAGATATTAGCCTTTCCTTGTAGGGAAAGTGCTCCAGCCTTTTGATAATTATCCTTGCCATTTTAAACCTCCTGCTTTTGCAGGGTTTCTCTGTTTGGGCATGCATCAGGACACAATATATGGTTGTTGGGCTGAGTTCAACTTGCCAGGCCATACCATGCCCACATCTGCAATAACACCATAGCACTGAGACATTATCACGCCTGTTTCATTCCTTGCTTGTCAACTTCATCAGACAACTGAATCAGTCTTAAGTACCACTTGCAAGTGGATAAAGGATTTTCTCTGCAATGGAAATGACACAGTTCACGGTTTTTGCTGCCCTTCTTCAAACCCTTGCTTTGATTTCTCCTGTATTCAATTGTTTCATCTTTTTTCTCTTTTTCCAAAGCCTGACTTTGTAATTTCCTACCCACAGAAATGACTCCATAAATCTATTTCCAATATTCTTCCTTTCCCCTTCACTACAAAACACACAGATACACAAATGGTTATTCAGTCCAATAAATCTCTACACCTCATTATGAAGAAGCAAATAATCTCAAAAAGCAATCTAAGCCTCAACTGAGGCATCTTCAGGGCCCAAAGTGAGGATGGTATTCAGTGAGGTTTTATTCAGAGTAGAGTTATTGAAATTAATGGACCAGGATCAAACCATGAGTTCACTAACTAGAGTTAAACCACAGTTTCCCAAGTTGAGATGTCATGGGGAACTGTGACTTGTTTAACAGAAGAAGCTCTTTATGTCCTCTGCTGGCATGTAGAAGAGGAAGGGAGGGGAAACTTATGCAAGGTCCCAAGACTCATCCTCATGTTATAGGCAGCCCTTTGAATTTCGGGGAAAGTCCCTCCAGAAGAGCAGCACCAAGTCTTATGAGGAACGGCTGATGAAGTTTGGTGTGTTTAGCCTTAGTCTGGAAAAGATGAGACTGAGAGGAGATATGATAGCCATTTTCAGTTATCTCAAGGGCTGTCACATAGAAGACGGAGCAAGTTTGTTTCCTTCTGCTCTGGAGGGCAGAATTAGAACCAATGGATTCAAGTTACAAGAAAGGGGATTCCAACTAAATATCAGGAAGAACATTCTGATAGTAAGAGTTGTTCAACAGTGGAAAGGACTCCCTCAGGAGGTAGTGGACTCTCATTCCTTGGAGTTTTCCCAGCAGAAGCTGGATGACCATCTGTCATGGATGCTTTAGTTGCGATTCCTGCATTGCAGGAGATTTGACTAGATGACCCTTTGGATCCCTTCCAAATCTACAATTCTATGACAACCCCACAAATCACTGGCCCCTTCCCCCAGATCACCCTCCTTTGCCCACACATCTCCTCCTTTGCCCCCTTCCTTTGCCCACACATCCCCTCGCTCCTTGGTTTCTTGCCAGGCCCTCAAACAGGCTCACAATGTCAAAAGACATGACACATAAGGAAAAAGTAGCGAGAGAGGGTGGGAAGCCTAGCTCAAGCACTTGGTCCCCACAAGCTGAATGCAGCCAAGTGAAGTAAAAGCGCAGGACAGGTGGTGATTGCTAAACTGTGGTAGCTCGAGGACTTCTGAGGATGGGCCTCTTGTTTGGTTAGTTTCCTGTGGTGCCGTTTGAAAAACCTGGTGTCTTCCAGTGCTTTGGGCCTACAACTCCCATCAACTCCAGCTAGAAAAGTTGTGCTGGCTGGGACTGATGGGGGTTGTAGGCCAAACCATCTGGAGGGAATCACATTGGGGTAGGATGCCCTAAGCGAATGCTCTCTGTAGCAAAATGCTCTGCTTCATAGAACGCCTCTCAGAATTCCCTGCTTGAAATGTCAGCCAAAAAGACTCTAATCACGAGAAAGCGTTATTTGGGCTTCTTTCGCATCCTGTTCTTAGTCAGCCTTGTGCTCTGGTATTCTTCAAGTCACTTCCCTTTACGGCCTGCTGCTCCTCTCTTCAATTTCCCAAATGTTCCAGCTGCATTCTTCTGTGTTCTGGCATTCAGGAGAGTTTGGAACAGTCTGCGATGCATTTTATTTCCTTCATTGTTCTCTGAAGGAATAGCTTTTAAAACCACTCTGCTTCTATCAAGGACTAGATGTGCGATGCCCAAAATATTGCCGAAACAGTGGCAACTGAGGCTGCGAAATGTTGCCTTTGGGCTTCTTCATCTGGGCTCTTCTAACAAGGGACAATTTTCACAAATCACTTTGAGTATCTTATACAGAAAAGTGGAATATAATACATCGAAATCATGAGTTTAGCCATTTTTAAATTCCCCCTCCTTTGGCCTATTTTTCAGAATTTATTGCTAAAATGTCACATATAACCAGTGCTTTTTTTCTGGGGGTACGCAGGGGTACACATACCCCTAAACATTTTGTGAATCTAAGTTTGGCCTCACTGATGGGTAGCATTTCAATATGAGTAGGAAAATGAGAGTACCCCTAAACATTTTTTTTAAGAAAAAAAAGCACTGCATATAACTTTACATTTCCTTCAGGGACATGGTCATCTCGGCTCAGTTCATATTTGATTTATGGATTTATTTGATATATGATATATATTTGATACCCAGTGACATCATCATGTCAGACGAAGCCCTCTGAGGTCATCTCACTGGCTACTTAATCCTTGGATGGGTGTGATGTGACTAATACAGAAATATGGAAGAAAAAGCAACAGCCAAGGGAAATAATAATGCTGAATAAGGTTTTTGTTTTTAAAAGGGGGATATGTTTGAAAAAAAACCCCAGATTTTTTTCTTTCTCAGAAAAAGAACCCCTACTAAAATGGTTACTTTAAGGATCAGAATTAACACTGCAGAAAATGCAGTGCATCTCTAGTTCTCATAAGCAAGCCACTTTGCCAGGGAAAGTGTCACAAATCTACACTGCATAAATTGATTGCATCATTTTTTGGCTTTTGAATCAACAGAGAGCAGAATCTTGCTGCTACTGGCAAAGAGCCTTCAGCAACATGGAACAGTGGAAGGGATGGGGCTCACAAGGTGATTCTTGTTATGAAAATAGGGCAACAGTGGGAAACAGGATGAGCCACTTTGACAGGTGAGCAGGCTGCCTACATGCCAGTTATCTGACACCACTCCCACTCCCAATGCTGCCTTTTCTTCCTTTGGGGCCATGGCTTGGAAGGTGGACATAGCTGGGGGAAATGGTCTCGTGTGTCAAATAAGGAAATCTGGCAGGCCTGATTTGGCCCATGGGCTAGAGCTTTCTGATGGCTGGAATAGGGGGCCTCCCACCAAGCTGCTATTAGGAAGCCAAGCCTCTCTGTCTTTCCCTTGCTTGCTTTCTGCTATTACCTTGTAGCAGCCATTTCATCAACAGAAGTGTAGTGTCTAGATCAAGGGAAGTAATAGTCCTGCTTTATTATGCCTTGGTCAGACCATACCTAGAGTTCTTGTCCAGTTCTGGGCACCACAGTTTAAGAAGGATATGGACAAGCTGGAATGTGTGCAGAGGAGGGTGACCAAGATGACCAAGGGTCTGGAAACCAAGCCTTATGAAGAATGGTTGAAGGAACTGGGTATGTTTAGCCTGGAAAAGATGAGACTGAGATACGATAACAATCTTGTCTTCTTCTGCTCTGGAGGGTAGGACCCAAACCAATGGCTTCAAGTTATAAGAAAGGAGATTCCGACTAAACATCAGGAATAATTTTCTGACAGCAAGAGCTGTTCGGCAGTGGAACAGTCTCCCTTGGGATTCCTTGGAGATTTTTAAGTAGAGGTTGGAGGGCCACCTAGTTGAGATTCCTGCATTGCAGGGGGTTGGACTAGATGACCTTTGGGTCCCTTCCAAACTCTACAATTCACCAGGCTCAAGAACAGAGGGAGAGAACAGAAGCAGGGCTATTCCATGGCCTCTGCAGCCTTATCCTGTCCCAGATGCATGAAAAATGAGTTTACGGGAGAAAGAGAAGGGAATGCAGCCCCTGAATAGGTATTTAGGGGGAGACGCATTTGCCAATTTCTTCTCAAGTATTGGAGGTAATGGTTGGGAGAGCAAGGTGCAGGGCCAAGGGCTGAGGTATGGCCCCTATCAGGAATTCAGTCTACACTCAAGTAGGACCCTGGCAGAGACACATGCCCGACTGGCATGTTCTCTCCCTCCTGGTCGATCATTCGGGGGCTTCAAAAGCTTTCTTCAGCCCAACATCACAGCGACCAATGCCAACCAACACCGGCACACTTAGGGATCCGCAGAGTTTGCGCAGTTGCATAACAGACCTCAGCAACTCAGCATATTGGCTAATCTACTTTATTTACATATAAACACACACAGAGCACTGTAACATGGCTCCCTCTCTCTCTAGCATCAGACAGCAAAGAGAAAAAGGACAAAGGACAATAGTTCTACTTTACGGAACACAGTAACACAAACATCCTGTCTCCGTCACTTTCCACTCTGTGGAGTCAAAACACATACCGTCATGTGATAGACAAAAATCCCATGACTGCAATCATGGAGCAGGAATTCTAACAGCCCCACCCCTTACTGCCTCCCTGGCAATTGTCTTCTCAGTTCCCACCCTGCATGTCGGCTACTCTTCACAGGCTTTTAGCTAAGGGGTGAGGAGGGGGAAGACTATAGCTCAGAAGGGAAGAGGAACCTCCGAGATGTTGGTGGACTGAAGCTCCCACCATCCCTGACCATTAGCCATCCTGGCTGAGTCTGAGGGGACTTGGATTCCACCAATGTCTAGAAGTCTGAAGGATCCCTGTCTTTGCTAGTTGATCACTCATAATCTCGAGAACTCTGTGACATCCTTCCTGTCCCAACCAATTCATGGAAGGAAACAGTTTCCCCCGCACTTTAGGTTATGGCAAAGCAATCCCTTTTGTTTCCTCCAACTTTCCATATAACATTTCCATCATGGGCACTCAATTATCATAAGTATTATTGTTATTTTCATTTGCAAAGGAGTTCTCACATTGCATAGCAAGCCCTAGCTGCAGTAACCTAAGAGCTCCAGGTCATCCATTTGTTTCCACTCGTAGAATCCACAGGGAGGTTGAGAGCAGCACACATTTATTCTGGAGACAAAACATCCCATAAAAAGAGCAGCCAGCCCTCCCCTCCCCCCACAAAAGGCTGTCATTTATGGCAATGTGTTTTCTTATAAAACTCCGGTGCTGTTGATTTATTGGAGAGTAGTTTGTTTTATTAATGGCATCAGATTGCAGAAATGTTGCAGTAATTTCATATCCTTTTAAAATGGCAAAAGAAATATGGAAGCTCATCAGTTCCAGGCAAGAGACTCTCTCTAAGTGAACAATCAGTCTGATATAGCATTTTCCAGACATGATATTATTCACTAACATTTGGTATTGGCTGGGTTATGCCTGGGAATTTAATAATGAATAGTTTGGTTTGTCTGACGGGACCCTTATAAAGAGCTAAGATTACAAAGCCTAACTAATGGCTCCATTCCAGTAGGAATGTTGTAGAATTCCATCAGAAATGGAAACGGGAGCAGAAATGGCCACCATGCACTTGCTTGTCAGAGATCAGGAATAGAAATCATGCAAGCGAATACAAGCGGCGTTTGCTGTGGTCGCTTTTCTTTTTAATCTTCGGGCATTATGTTAATAATTATGTTGTTTTCTGCACCGGGTTTGGTGTTTCCCTTCCACTGAAATTCATTATGTAATTAATCATATAATTAATTACGTTTGCTTTGTACATAGCCAACAGTGAGATGACCAATGTAGGGTTTAGTGAAAGCTGAACTATGGGCTCATCCCATACCCTCCAACATTTATCAGATGAAAATAGGATCAAATCAGAAACTGGGATGGCTTCTGTATATCCAGGACTCATCCCTTTTCAATCCCTCCTGGTTCTGGGAGACAGTGGAGCAGGAGAGGGTGGGGAAGCACCTGGCCTTTCACTTACCTGGCCTGCCTCTTCCTTCAGCTCTGAAACTTCCACTGCCTTTGATTCTTGCCTCCTGGCTGCTACAGGTCCCCACTGCCCATGCTCCCGAGTCAGAATCTGCAAGCAGAACATGACTGACACAGCACTCGTTCCACTTGCTGTGAACAGCAATTGGTATTCAGAAGTAGCCTCCCTCACACCGGTCCTGAAAGACCTACATTGGCTCCCAGTACGTTTCTGAGCACAATTCAAAGTGTTGGTGCTGACCTTTAAAGCCCTAAACGGCCTCAGTCCTGTATACCTGAAGGAGCGTCTCCATCCCCATCCTTCTACCCAGACACTGAAGTCCAGCGCCTGAGGGCCTTCTGGCAGTTCCCTCACTGAGAGAAGTGAGGTTACTGGGAACCAGGCAGAGGGCCTTCTTGGTAGCGGTGCCTGCCCTGTGGAACGCCCTCCCATCAGATGTCAAGGAAATAAACAACTATCTGACTTTTAGAAGACACCTGAAGGCAGCCCTGTTAGAGAAGTTTTTAATGTTTGAAGTTTTATTCCGTTTAATATTCTGTTGGGAGCTGCCCAGAGTGGCTGGGGAAACCCAGCCAGATGGGCAGAGCATAAATAAATAAATAAATAAATAAATAAATAAATAATAATAATTTACTATTGAAGGATTAAAGGATTAAAAAAGCGATGACTCTAATGTATTCTTCTTTGAGGGAAAGGAAGGCTACCAAGATGTAAATCAGATGTGTTCTGGAGTGCTGCGCAAACACTCCCTTGGTATGGAAGTAGTTTTCTTCCCCTGTTAGCACCCGCCCATCCATAAAGGCATTTCATCCCTCAATAATCTCTTGTGCAGATTCACTTCTGGTAATTGCAAGCGCTCCAGTGCCTATTTGAAAGATGAATTTCTTGTACCTGTCTTTGACAGCTGGAGTTTTTGCTCCCAATATGGGCAGAAGTTCAAATTCCTGTTTCTCTGGAAAGTTAATTAATGTGCTGTGAAACTGAAAGTCAAGCCTCTAGAGGTCACTGATGTATAAGAGCTTAAGCACAAAAGGGGAACAATGAAAATGCAGCGCATGTGTGGTATGTGAAAGTGAAATGATCGCAAATGGCCATTTTTCAATGGATTTGCCCCCCAGTTTCAGAATACCTTGACTAAATCCAGGCTTAAGTCCCCCCCACAGCTAGAAAGTAGTCTACAAAGTCAATAAAAAAAGATAAAATAAAAAGGCAGCTGTTAGCTTGAAATGTAGGCCAATCAGTAAAACAAATCTAACATGAATGTTAGATTAGAAAACTATGCTCCATGTCTTACTACCTCTGGTTCATATCCAAGATGTAAAACTACATTGTAGCTGCTGCTGCTGCTACAATGAATTTTTAGTGTTGACTTTGCAATGCTGGTTTTTTTTTTTTTTTAAAAAATCAGTAACAAAAAAAAGTTGCTTTAAAAGCATTTTGTATGTTAACCTTTTATGTTAACACAATCCATGCAAAGTGAGGCAGGATAGCACTCAATCAACCAGTGAAATGATTGATAAATAAATAAAACTCACTCCATTCATATGAATGCTGGTAATCCATTTGGCCAGCTGAGTTCCAGATCAGCTGAAATTGTTACTGCCAATTCTCAATGAATTATGTTGAATGTGTGTCTGTGCGTATGTGGGGGAGACATGTTGTTGTTGTTGTTGTTGTTGTTTAGTCGTTTAGTCGTGTCCGACTCTTCGTGACCCCATGGACCAGAGAACGCCAGGCACTCCTGTCCTCCACTGCCCCCCGCAGCTTGGTCAGACTCATGCTGGTAACCTCGAAAACACTATCCAACCATCTCGTCCTCTGTCGCCCCCTTCTCCTTGTGCCCTCCATCTTTCCCAACATCAGGGTCTTCTCCAGAGAGTCTTCTCTTCTCATGAGGTGGCCAAAGTACTGGAGCCTCAGCTTCACAATCTGTCCTTCCAGTGAGCACTCAGGGCTGATTTCCTTCAGAATGGAGAGGTTTGATCTTCTTGCAGTCCATGGGACTCTCAAGAGTCTCCTCCAGCACCATAATTCAAAAGCATCAATTCTTCGGCGATCAGCCTTCTTTATGGTCCAGCTCTCACTTCCATACATCACTACTGGGAAAACCATAGCTTTAACTATACGGACCTTTGTTGGCAAGGTGATGTCTCTACTTCTCAAGATGCTGTCTAGGCCTGTCATTGCCCTTCTCCCAAGAAGCAGGCGTCTTTTAATTTCGTGGCTGCTGTCACCATCTGCAGTGATCATGGAGCCCAAGAAAGTAAAATCTCTCACTGCCTCCATTTCTTCCCCTTCTATTTGCCAGGAGGTGATGGGACCAGTAGCCATGATCTTCGTTTTTTTGATGTTGAGCTTCAGACCATGGGGGAGACATAGCTAGAGATAAATCCTTCAATTTGGATTGCAAGCTTTTGTGGGCAGGGACCTCTTTTTCTGCTGCGTATGTAGGCTGTGGAGGTAAGAGGGAAAGAAGCAGCCAAGGAATGTATATTGGCCCTTGCATTGAGGGGGTCACCATTTGGCGCTCACTTGAAGACCCCCAAAGGTCTTATGCTTGCAGCAAAATGTCACAACCAATTCCCCAAGGCAAATGAAACTCCCCAAGGTGCTATTAGCGTATATTAACAGGCAGGCACGATATGTGTGGGTGCTGAAATGGTTTCTCCTCTGTGGCAAATAGCAACCGTGGGGAGGGATTTGAAATTTGCATGAGAGATTCAGTCTGGGGGAGAAGGGTTAAGCTGCATCCCCCATCCATGCCCTCAATCCATCCCCTCCCCAGAGCTGTTTTTACAAGAAGAAAAAGACATTGAATCCAATCATGGATTTCTCATGTAACAGTTGGGCTGGGGACCACCAGCAGGTTGATATCAGTCAAGTCATGTTAACAGACTTTCTTGTCTCAACTTGTGGGCAACTGGAGAAAACAGTGCAGAACTCGACTGACCTGCAACCTGACTCAGCATGGCTATGATGTTTCATAATCATTTCCCAAATGTTTGTATCAGTGACCCACTGCACCAGGGATTCCAGAGCAGGGTGTTTTCTCCTTCTCTTCCATTTTGAATTCATCTCTTCCTCCAAAGCAAGCTCAGCCTACTAAGTGCAGGTAGGATTGTTGACAAAACAGAGCCACCGAGAAACAAGAGTGTGCTTGGTGTGGGGAGAAACTGCAGGATTTGCAGAAGTACAAAAAAGAACTTCAACAGAACTGAGCATGCTCTGTTGCCACAGAATGCCGAGCGTCTGTTGGGCACAGGGCAGGAAATGGTTGGGCTGGGAAGAATGGAATGGAACATCCTGGAAGAGGGTGAGGCTGGCTGGCTGGCTGGAAGACTGGAAAAAAGCACTCACTCCACACTGCAGCCATTGATTGCAGGTCCCACTTGTTTCTTGGAAATGTTAGTCTTATATAATGACATCCCACACCTCTGTGAGTCTCTGTGTCTGTCTGTCTGAATTCTCCTGAATCACTGCGGTGGTGTGGGAGGAAGAGGTATCACCCGAAATCAGAGAGGGAGGCAGAGATAATAGGTTGGGGGGGGGGGGAGGTGTCAGGTGACATGTGACCTGGGAGTTCTGTGTTTGGAAGTCCACATATCATTTTAGTTAAAAACAACAACAGCAGGCATGTTTTGTGTGCATGATTGGGATCAGGGTTGCAGTGTGTTTGTGTGTGGGGAGGGGAAACCCTAACCTTTAAGTTTCCCTCTCAGTATTGGGATGGAGGTGATACTGATCAGGGTCAAGTTACTGGAGCATAGGGTTAGGCTCACATTGCAATCTCAGTCCAAATCAGCTATCCCTTGTGAAGTTAAGGCTTTTTTAAAGGGATGGTTTGGAAACATCAACCATAAATAAATGGCAAGTGAAGGGACCTGACCAGCAGCAGAAAAAAGGAGTAGGAGAGAACAAATTTTAGCACTCTCACACTAAAGCCAACAAAGTGTTGTGCTAATATACAATAGTTTCCAGCATTGCTTCATGTTGAAGGAAAGAGCAGTTTCCCCACAGCTGCAGAAGAAGAAAATGTTGGGAGTTCCACTCTCTGGAATTCCCACACCATACATAGTCTGTTGTGATGCGTTGACATAATGTTTAGTTGCTTATGGGAAACCTACAACTTTAGCCTTGCAAATTTCCCTTCCCCAACAGGAATGATGTAGAGGAAAAGCTTTGCTGTCTCCTTCTTGGGGAGGCACCCACTGGTTTCACTCCAGTCCCTCCTCTCAGACCTATTTGCATGTCCAGCACCCCAAACATTTCTCACTAAGGGTGGGGGTAAAGAATGCCCGACTTAAAGGCGGCCTGGAAGCAAATGACCAAGAATGAATGTGGGCATCAAAAGGTGAGCAATAACCAACAAAATTAGTGCTTGAAACCACAGCAAGTGACTGTTGCACGAATTGGAGAAGCAAGGGCAATGGTGAAGGCCCTGTGGGGCAGAGAGAGGAAGGGAACAGGGGCCAAGAGAAGGAAAGATGGGGGCCATACTAGCTTTGAAGAGGAAGCTGGCGTTGGCCCTTGTCTACTTGCTCAGTTGCTACATCCCAAGATTATTGTATTTCCATTCACATTCCCATCATTTGACACTCACATCCCCCGTTTTATAATAAATTCTGTTTTAGGGGAATAATAATGAGGCATTTCATCGCAAAATTGCAGATTATTGAAAAAGCAGATACGTTCAAAACAAATGTGAAACGATTACGCCTGCCTTTCTCTTTCCCCCTCTGTCTCTGCTGACCTGGGCGTTTCCAGCTGGGTTTTCACAGAATTGTTCCTCTTCCAGTTTTGAGTTGTGTAAGAGAGGAATTCCTGCCTCCTGATTTTCCCACTGTTGAAATGGAATCTGCAGCTGATCAGTCAGGAACTCCCCTTTCCCCTTGCCTCTTCCTGCCAGCTCCTCCAAGAAAGGAAACCCATCATTTTCAATCTAACAGGATTTTCTAAAGCAAAAAAGAACAGAGGACATTTATGATTGATGCTGACATGTAAGTACAGTATCCACTTAATAGTGCTCACTTGTGTGGAATTCTAGGTCCATACATGTTCCATGTACCAGTGGACAAACAATTAAGAGCCAAAACAGGCATGATGGCAGCAAAACTGTTGTTCTCCTGGTACCCTCCAGATGTTTTGCTCTACAACTTCCATCATCCTCAGGCAACCCTGCTGAGATGTTCCTTGCCCTGGTGCCCATCCATATCATCACAATATAAAACCTGAAATCATCCTCTGACCTGGACCAACCTCTCATACCAGGTTAGACCTGGTAATGAAAGGCATAAAAGACTCTGATAGGCTTTACTCTAAGTTGGGGGAGTTAACATGGTGCCCTGCAGATGGTAGACTACAGTTGCCATCATCCTTGACCAATGGCCATGTTGGCAGGGGCTGATGGGAGCTGGAATCCAGCAACTTCTGAAGAGTAGCACGTCAGCTGTCTCTACTCAGTTGTATTCTTACTAGTTTTCTGTTCTAACAGCGTAGGAGCATAAGAACCCTGATGGATCAGGTCAGTGACCCATCTAGTCCAGCATCCTGTTCTCACAGTAGCCAACTAGTCCAGCATCCTGTGGGAAACCTGGAAACAGGACCAAGCACAAGATGCATCACTGCCACCAACCATGGAGCAGAGCCATCATGGCTAGTAGTGATCAATAGCCTTCTCCTCCATGAATTTGACTAATCCTTTTTTAAAGCCATCTAAGCTGTTTAAGCTTGCCTGGACATGCCAGCGCTAAGTCCCCAAAGGATTTTGCACATTCCTACGTGCACTGACTTAGGGGGAAGTCCCACTGAATGCTACGAAACCAACTTTGGAATAAATAGGGATCAAATTTGGCTGCTTCATATGCTTGTGGTGGAAGCTCGAGTTTTGCACACATTTTTCTATATTGATTTCCTCACTTTATAACATCAGTTTTCTCTTGGAAAAAAACACCACACTGGGTGCACACACTTCCTCACGGCTGCTGTTAGCCTTCTGAATAAGACTCTGCATTCTGTCTTTGGGGCATGTGCATATATAAGCTGTGCTTTTGTGTGCATTTTGTTTTGTTTTAAATAACTGCTTGTCTAGAGAAACCTGCAGAGACTTGTGTAGTGTTGGGCCAAAATGTATGCAACTGAGGCCAATTTGTTGTAGAGGCCTATATTTCTCCTCCAAAGCCTCTTTATGGGAGACTTTAGAGTTCATTTGCTGCCGCTTCAAAATTCCACATAACAAGTACAGTATCTATTTTATCAACAAGTGCTGGCATGCACTGCTTTTATCCCGGAACACAGTCTCTAAATAGTCTCTGTCTTTTTTTTTTTGAATGACAGCTGTCAATTTTGAGCAATGACCTATTTTCAAATTTCCGGAAAGCGGGAACAAAACACACAGGAGTTGCAAGGCCAGGAAAGGAGGTTGATTCACATTCCTATGAGAAGTAGGGGCTCTGTGGTGTCGTTGTAGGTGAACTGAAGCCTGGGATTTGAAGTTAAGGTCATGCAAAGGTTCTGGGAGAAATAGGAATGAAAGGGTGGGGTGGAAGTGCTTGGAGAAGGGTGGAGTTTGGTTTTAGTTTCAGTTCCAAACGAGTTGCTGGAATAGAGAAGATTCCAACATTTGTCCCTGGTATTTTGGATTTCTTACTTTGAACCCTCCGGCTGCAATTCTAGACCCCAATTGCTGATGGATGGGTTGTGGGGGCAGCTAGGATGCAGTGCATTTGCCTCTCCAGTGCCCTCTGTGCAGGTGTGCCAGTTCCAGGGGGCTGAGCCCTTTTGCCCCCTATATTTTTGGGGTTGGGGCTTCCAAAAGTGCAGAGGTGAAGCATGGAGCTGACCACAATGTGGCTCCAATGGCTGGCTCTTTCTCCTCCTCCTCCTCCTCCTCCTTGAGAGGGTCGAAGCAGCCTCTCACCGTTGGCGACACCAGGAGGAGGCAGAGGAGGAGCCACTGGCCATTGAAGCTGCAGGGCCACTTTGTTTAGCTCCTCCCCGGATCCTCCCACCATCCTGACATCATGCGTGTGATTTTGCACCCCCCCATTGCCCTTGTAAGCTGGTGCCTCTGCCTGTGGAGAGGAGTGCTGCTGTTAGGACTGATGGGAGCTGGAGTTGTGAAACACCTGGAGAGCTCAGGTTCCCTATTCTGGAGACATACATTGGGAGACAAAATGATCTCTTTATGTGAAAGATTGATTGCTTATTGCTCAAAATATGATTAAGCAATGCCATTAGGTAATGCTCCCACACTGACAAGTAAAGGATGTGCATGGGAAATTCAAAGAACACAGAAGTATTTATGTGGATCAGATAATGTATACTTAAAGTGCAGTAATGACAGCTTTCCTTTTATGGGTTCCCAGCCCATACACTAGCTGTGCATTTTGCAGTGATTTACTGTACAAGACTGCTTGCTTGAAATCATAGTTTAGTTAATATGACCACATTTTTTGACCCAGATTTGTATCATATTGACCACACAATATCACTGCAATAGCAGTTTTACTTAGCAGACTTGAGATCTGGCATCTGATCAGCGTACATGAGGCAATTTCCTTTTTTTTTATTTTTAAATGAGACTGTATGCTTGTGTGGTCATAAGTGTGTGTGGCATTCTGAGGAAGTTTGCAGATGAAACATTGAGAAGGATATTGCAGAGGCAGAAGCTGCCCTGTTCTGACAATGGCATGTCTATTCTAACAGTGCACAAATAGGATGGTAGATATCATAAATTGGCACTGTGGGAATTAAAAGTATACAAAATCATGCCCACACATATGCAGAGTTGTGCTGTGCCTATTTTGCACCCTCATGGTCTGCATTCCAGTGGTTGGGGGCTCAAAAAGGCAGCTCCTGTGTCAAAGGCTCATCCTTGTGGATTGCTGAAATTGACTTGAATTGACATGGCTGCTGTTACATGTTGGCAGTTTCTAGCAGTCACAAGCAAGAGCTGAGTGGGGACCAAAGGTGGGCAAACTACCCCAGAAGGAGGACGATGTGCCCCCCCACCTCCCCTCACACCCCATAACTCCAACTATGTGTTACTAGCAATATATTGGAGTGAAAGTCCCGCTATGCAATTCTGGCAGGCAATGAAATAATCAGGGCACTGTTGCATGATACAGATAGTTGCCAACATTGTGCAATAAGGACAGGCACCCCTTTCCTCTGCTGTGTTTCCTCTCAACAATGACATCATATAGCAACATCTGATTGTGTGGGACTATGAGATCGTCAAGTTCCCTAAAAATTATGTGAAAGGCAACAGCATATTGGAGCTTTGGAGAGACATGAAATTGCCAGATACCATTATGAGAGGAAGGACTCTTCAAAACTTCCCCTTTTGTGTTAGAAAATCAAACCCAAAGTGCAGTCCTCCTGCACTTCCTGGTTCTGATCCGCCATCGCTACCTCTGTTGGTAAGGCAGGGAAATTCTCAATGCAGTGATCTGAGTCAGGACACACATACCGTATTTTTCGCTCTATAAGATGCACCAGACCATAAGACGCACCTAGTTTTTGGAGGAGGAAAACAAGAAAAAAAAATATTCTGAATCTCAGAAGCTAGAACAAGAGGGATCGCTGTGCAGCGAAAGCAGCGATCCCTTTTGCTGTTCTGGCTTCTGGGATAGCTGCGCAGCCTGCATTCACTCCATAAGATGCACACACATTTCCCCTTACTTTTTAGGAGGGAAAAAGTGAGTCTTATAGAGCAAAAAATACGGTATATTTTGTCCTAGACATTATGGAGGAGGGATTATGATTGCATGATTGCTGCAATAAACAGAAGCATTTTTCTTAGTGATTGTAGGACAAGACCTGCCCAGGTAAATAAAGAACTTATTTTTGTATGCTACAACAGCGGCAAGAGTCTTGATAGCACAAGGATGGAAGAACGAGGAAACCCCGACAAAAAAACAGTGGCAAGAGAAATTGATGAACTATGCAGAACTGGCTAAATTGACATACAAATTGCGAGATAAGGACAACTGTGACTTCAAAGAAGAATGGGAACTTTTTACAAATTACTTGAAAAGGCAACAAAATGAATTGGACTCCTTGGCAGGTTTTGAATAAACATACACAAATTTATTGATGTTAACATAGTAGATAGATAATATAAGGATTTATACAATTTCACAGTATGCAGAGAACAATATGAGTTGAGAAATCAGAGAGAGGAGCTGAGGGAAGTCTTGAGGGGGGAAGGGAGGGAGAAAAAAAGGGGGGAAATAATGAAGATGATTTGTTTTGATAATTTGTTATATTGAAATTGTTTACATATATATATTATATATATTAAGATTGCTGCAGTAAGTGTCAGTCAGTTGTAGTTTGATTCAGATGTTTTATTCATTCATTAGACCAGTGTGTGACTGGGGCTATCCCAAGTAGCTACCCACCCACAATATCACATACGCCAGCTATCTCTGTCCACTGGTGCCCATGTCTATAGCACAAATGTATTCAAGAAGGGAATCTTCAGGTGTACAGCTGCATCCTTGCCAATGTTTGTGCTGTTGGTGCACACAGTGCGGATGTGGTGACTCCACACTGCCCCATTCATGTATTGGTTTACCATAGGAGTAAAACATCTTAGTGGGATTTGTGTGCTCTTAACGCATGTCATCCCACAGTCTTTGCCTTTGCAAACCTAATGCAGCCCTGCTTCTAGGACATGTTTCATGCTTAAAAATCCCGACTTTACATAAAAGGTTCAGCCAGGAGAGAGACGTCTGTTTGGTGTCTGGCTCTCAGAACTGCAGATGGATGGCTTTGCTGGGTTGCAAGCTCCCATGGCTGAGAATTAGTTTGCTTTCCAGAGGCAATGCCTTCAGCTAATTCATCATTGTAGGACATTAGTGCAAGCTGTTGAATACTATTACATGGAGACTTCAAACACAAATAAATAAATGGCAAGTGTCTGGCTAATGTACACCAGCCTAGGAGGCCTCCCACTCTCTTGGGTTTTTCTGATTTGCTCCACGGCTCCCTTGCTCTCTCTACCGCATTTCGATAATTCATTAAGCATGTGTCTGCATTACAGTACATGTTGCAAAGCAGAAGGGGATGTCTGTCTCATCATGTAATGTATACACGCTTCATCATGTAATCTCCCCCCCCCCCGTGTTTCTATACTTTTTAGTGCCCCTCAAAGCACAATGCAACTACTGGTATTCTTCCAACTGTTGTTCATCGCATGAATATGATTTGATTCCCAGAAGCTGCACGGTTCGTGGATTTACATCTGTGTGGTTCACCTACAAGGGAAAAAGTCAGGAGATTCTAGTACTTGTCTGGGTGACTTTTTATTAGTCTGCCCATAGGTTCCTCTTGCAAGTGCCATCATTATGTGTGCTGCTGTTGACTTCTGGGAATATCCTTGTTAATTTACTTCCCCTTATTTGTACAGGAGAGGAAACATGGCCAGCACAACCTTCTTTGAGAAACTTTATCTTTGCCCGAGATGGGACAATGGAGGATTTAAAGTCAATATTAATCCAGCTGCATTACCTCTCAAGGGGATGCATGGCTGATACATAACGGGATTTCAAGATGCATTGAAAGCCTTGAGTCTTAAAGCATGTCATTCTTAAAGGATATTAGAGGACTCGAATGAAAAAAGCTATTGGATTCTAGAACTGACTGTGCCTTGAACTTTTAGAGGGCCCTTTTTTTTACTGTGACAAAGTAGACGATTGAGAATTTCACAAATATCTCTGGATTTCTCAGGCTCATTTTTCCCTCCTGCTTCAATGTATGTATATGGTGCTCAGGCTCTTTTTAAGGCTCTCTGAGAAGGCGTGGAGCAGAACATCCATTTGAGCTCCTCAATTTCTCATTGCAATGTAATTCCTATCCCCCAGTTGCAACTAGGAGTGAATCTGTCAATTTTGGTTTCTCTTAATTTCTCATTTTTCCATTCTTAAGTTCCACACATTGCCATGTCAATTTGTAATCTTTTTTTTAAAAAAATTTTTATTAAAGTTTTCTTAGTTTACAAAAATTCGTGCATTGTCTCTTTTTTCATGTTGCGTTTTCTACAGATCAATTTCATTCATTGTGAGACATTTGTGTTACATACAATGCTAGGTTAGGAAGAAAAGGGGGAAAGAGGGGGAGGGGCAATGGTGAGTGGGGTGGGGTTGGGTGGCAATGCTTCTATTAATTTGTAATCTTTTTAAATAAAAAAAGTTCTCATGAGAATTCATCAGCATTTTAGAGAGAATTTATTCAAATATACACATTCATGTATGCAGTTTTGCCTTATATGATTTTGCAAAGTAATTTTCCCTAATATAATGCATTTTTGTATGTTATTTTCACCAATATATGCATTTTAATGCATACTTTGACCTGGCGGATGCATTTCTGTATACATTACTTGGCAGGAGAACTGCATTGCAAAATTCAAAGGATGGCTGTGGTTTGGAACACATACAGTTTCAGAAAGGGCAAACTGGGTATGTTCACCTTTAAATGCAAAAGGAATTCAATTTCTCCCTCATCCTTAGTTGGAATGCATAGCTTAGTGAGTTGTGCAAACCAGGCTAAGTGTGCTGACTCCCAGAGAGTGCTTTGTTTGTCCCCTGACCTTTTTGTGGCTGTGCTTCACTGAGCTAAGTTAGGGTTCATCACCAAGTGTATAGCATAAAGGAGCGATCTAGAGGAAGCTTCTGTGTATAACATGGAACAATAATGCACATTTAATGGAGATGTGATCATCCCATTGCTACAGTGGTCTGGTAGTGGTTGACTTCACAGATGAGGTCATTGTGAATAAAACAAACCTGAATGTCAAACGAATAATCACATTACATGCTGGAAAAGGAAGTTGTATTCCAACCTTGAAGAATCGAGTGGCTGCCAACACCTACCTAGTACAAATCCCGAACTGCCAGTAACAGTGCAGATGAGGAGATGAATCATATTTTTGCCTGTGAACTTCCTCGGGATGTTTTGCTGACTGATGAAATCAAGCATCAGACCAAATGGGCCTTTAGCTTGATCCAGCAAGGCAATTCTTCATATATTCTGATGACTGTCTTGGCTCATCCTGCCTCCTGGACCAGCCTGATCACATTCACAGTGACTGTGCTGCATACCGGGGTCCAGTGTGAGTTTTCCTTCCCACACATCTGGTGGGTAATGAAGTCATTTCCTTTGGACCATCAAATGGCGGTAAGGAAATCTTGATTGATGGTGGATGTATGCGAAAGGTGGGAAGAGCAGCTGGAGCCAGTCAAGATATGATAAGTAAATATAATCAAGGCTTCCTATATAGGGCTTGGGATAAGTGTCTCTCTAGTTATCATTATAGTATCGCGTTCCTTGGAGGAAGGAGAAGTATTAAAAATAGAAATGCAATAAAGCTAGTAATTGGGGAGTGGGGGATTAAATAGAGATCTGAAAGTGAACTGGAGAGTAACAACTATCTGAGCTCAAATATGTTTCTTTGTAATTCCTTTCCACTCCACAACGTTCCTAATTATAGTCATGTTAGGAACCAGACTCTGTCTGATGCCTTGAGGCCCAGCAGAACCTGAAACAATGTGGGAATATGGCCTATACAGGCCAGAGGCCAAATCACAGAAAGGGACCAGCTTTGCTTATAATGTAGTAGCATCTATGAGCCCAAGCCATACATAACATCAGAAACAACCTTAGCCATTGGTTTCGTGTCTTCTGCAGCCTGGAAAACCTGAGAAACAGTTGTGGGCTCCACAAAAATGGCCATTTTACAGAAGAAAAATGGGAGATGCACCCCCCTCTAGACCCCCCCTCCAAAATGAATAAAATATAGATGAAAGAGGCAATTAAGCGCCCACCAAAGAGGCAATAACCCCCACCAAACAAAAGAAAAAGCAAGGAAAATATGTGGATTGGGATGTGTGTCCATGGAAAAACCTAAGGTTCTTGCATGGCTGGCATGTGGCCTAATGTGAAAGTCATTGCTCCACCCACTTTTGCCTCTGGCCCCGCCTACCCATGTGGCCCCTGATAGGTTGCTCATGAGGGAATATGGCCCCTGGGAAAACAGCCCCCAACCCTTGCCCTATGGCTTCTGCTTACCAAGGAGGAGTTGGGAGTTGGAGTGGAAGAGGGAAGATAGTGAAAGTTGTGGATCCCTGGGTCCTAAAACAGATTTGCAATTAGGCCCCTGCAGAGAGGGGTAGGCAGTTGGCTACACTTGCCCCAGGCCTTGGAGGGCTAAACTGGCCAGGGAGCCCTGCCAGGGACCTGCTGCTTTTTTGTTGGAGTTTATAACTTTATTCTGGGACGCGGGTGGTGTTGGGGGATAAACCACAGAGCCTAGGACTTGCCGATCAGAAGGTAGGCGGTTCGAATCCCCACGACGGGGTGAGCTCCCGTTGCTCGGTCCCTGCTCCTGCCAACCTAGCAGTTCTAAAGCATGTCAAAGTGCAAGTAGATAAATAGGTACCACTCCAGCGGGAAGGTAAACGGCGTTTCCGTGCACTGCTCTGGTTCGCCAGAAGCGGCTTAGTCATGCTGGCCAAATGACCTGGAAGCTGTCTGCGGACAAACGCCGGCTCCCTCGGCCAATAAAGCGAGATGAGCTCCGCAAGCCCAGAGTCAGTCACGACAGGACCTAATGGTCAGGGGTCCCTTTACCTATAACTTTATTCTAACAAGACTCCTTCCCTGGGCCTCAGACAAGCTTTGTATGGGCCTGTCTGTGGTGCAGGAAAAAGCATACCAATCCAATTAAGCCTTTCTTTCTCTCTTCCTCCCAAACTCCTGATCTTACTTGGTAAGTAAACAGAGCCAGTAGCTGCAGAGGCACGGCACATCTTGGGTTGCCTCTTTCCCTCATGGGCTGGGCTGGTGCAGAGATGCACGCATGCTCCCTTCCACATGCGAAGATTAGTTTGCGTTCTCTACCTTGGCAGCAGAGACCAAATGACTTTCAAAGCGTCGTCGATCTTTCTCCATTCCGTCTTCACCTAGCTGCTCCTGGCTTGAATTTGTACGCTGATCATCCCGGCTGGCCTTGTGGGTTTCTCCGCTTGGCTGCATTCGACAACCGTTGTGCAAAAACATCATTCCCCCTCCTGCCCCAGTACAGAAAAAAACCAATGCATTTGTGCAGTCCATGACTTCTTTGAAGGCCAGGCTATAAAAGGAATGACTGAAAATGTCTACTTTTTGGCCAATGGCCAGGGATGATGGGAGTTGTAGTTCAGCAACATCTGGAGGATGGAAGTTTCTGCACATCTGCAGTACAGGGAAGAGGTGGCACAATGTAAGGAAGTGGAATTGTTTCAGTATTGAGGAAAGCAATATGGATTTAGGATTAACAAGTGGATTGATTTAATGATGAATTAAGACATGCTATATAACAGTTAACATTAAAGAAGGTTTTATAGGCATATTAAATCAGGAAATATTGAAGTGGGGCTCGTGTTTTTCAAAGGTGTCATAATTTTAAACTAAGTTTTGAGTTGGGGATATTAGAAGATTGATCCCTTCCAACTCTAAATTCTATGGTTCTACTTTTTTAATTTTTTTAAAAAAAACCCAACTCTGGTAGTTTAAAATCCACTCAGAAGCGTGGCTCTGCCCTCACCGGTCCTGGAAGGACCCTGCAAAAAAGTCCCATATGCTCAGAGACTTTGCGCCTGTTCATTGGGGGAGATAGGAAGCCCAGAGCACTTGTTCTTTAGATGTCCCTTTTATGAAGAGGCACGTATAGTGGTACCTCGGGTTAAGTACATAATTCATCCCAGAGGTCTGTACTTAACCTGAAACTGTTCTTAACCTGAAGCGCCACTTTAGCTAATGGGGCCTCCTGCTGCTGCCGCACCGCTGGAGCACGATTTCTGTTCTCATCCTGAAGCAAAGTTCTTAACCTGAAGCACTATTTCTGGGTTAGCAGAGTCTGTAACCTGAAGCGTATGTAACCCGAGGTACCACTGTAGTGAGACCGTTGATCCCCTGCTGGTGAGGCGCGCTGATTTCTCAGAAAAGTAAAAATTTGACCTTTTCCTGTTAGGCAAAGATCATAAGACGACAGATCTGTACAGATCTGTAGGCGCAGACCATCCCCCGACCCAAACTAGTTGGTTAAAAAAATCCCCAAACTCGGTTCCATGGGTGACTCTGGGTCTCTCTGGGGTAGCTTGTCTTAAAATTTTAAGTGTCTATATGCTTATCACATTTATAAATGTTAAATTTATTGTTGTACATTGTTTTAAATGTTTGTTTTCCTTCTGGGATTGTACCCCCAAGTGTGTTTTATAAGCTGGTCTCTGACCGTAATAAATTATCTATCATCTATCTATCTATCTATCTATCTATCTATCTATCTATCTATCATCTATCTATCTATCTATCTATCTATCTATCTATCTATCTATCTATCTATCATCTATCTATCTATCTATCTATCTATCTATCTATCTATATCTATCTATCTATCATCTATCTATCTATCATCTATCTATCATCTATCTATCATCATCTATCTCACTCATATAATTGTGAGCTATATGAATGGACTCACATTTGGCCTGGTCCTTAGGATGAAATCCTATATATTTACCATAATGCCAGCTGAGAGGCCTAAGTATGTGGTGTGCCACTCGACTGGCACAGACACTGCCAGCGGAGTGATGCTTATGCCATTGGAAGTCCACCAGTACAGCGCTGGAAAATTCTAGTCACATGGTTATTTCACCAGGATTGTTCTCCTGGTAAGGGGTGTGTGGAGGAGTCATTAGGGCAGGTAAAGTGTGGATACACTGCATCTAAGGCCCCATTTCCTTGGCATGCCCAGGAACCAATGCAACTCTTTATGCCAGCCTCTTAATTCTCCAACATCCCATTACAGTCAGTGAGACCAGAAAGAGTTTCCCTCCCTACTTCCTTCTCCTGCCGATGGTGAAATGGCAAAGCGATGGCTCTTTGTGGCTGCTTCACCAGTGGAACACCTCTCCACCCGGCAACATAAAGTCGGATTGTTCTTCCAGTCTAGCTCAGGGATTGCACAGTTCTTGATTCACAGGCCCGGCAACTTTTTCCATGGGAGACTGCACAGGATACTTTTATTATTGTGAGTTTTCTGCTGAATATATGAAATTTCGACAGAGCTGCCCTTTCAGGACTTGCTTATTTGACAGAGACCAGCTTGAGGGCTGTTATTGTTGCTTTTTTTTTTTTTAAGGGAAGCAAAACAATTCTTTGAGTATTTGTGTTTTAAACATTGGGATATGTCACCAGATACATTCTGGTTTATGCAACGCCCATCAGCTCTATGTAGCCCAAACAAGGTTGCATTTTACCATCTGTTTTGTTATGCACTCATAAGGAATGCTGTTGCACAGGGTTCCTATCTGTATGTAAGGAATCTTTTTTTCTTTTGCATGTAGGGATTCTTGCACTGTACCTTTTGGTGCAGAATTTTCTCGGAACTATGGCCCTTATCTTTGCCCCTTATCTCTTGCTCTTGAGCAGTGCTTTTTTCAGGGGGTACGCATACCCCTAAACATTTTGTGAATCTAAGTTTGGCCTCATTGAGGGGCAGTATTTCAATATGAGTAGGAAAATGAGAGTACCCCTAAACGCTTTTTTAAGGGGGGAAAAAAAGCACTGCTCTTGAGGCTACATAGGATGAATTAGAATTAAAGTACATTCCACTACGCACATTTACTTAGTAGTAAATTCCACTGAATTCAGTGGGACTTTCCTCTGAATACACCTACACAATATTCTCAGCTAATAGTGTTTTCTTGTCAAAACTGCCAGTGCATACTTTTATGCCACATAGCCAATATTTAATCAGGAGAATTTGCATTATGGTTAGGCATGTTAGCTTTGCAGAGAAACCAGGGAACTGTACAATAAATTACATAATCTTCATTCATTTGCAGTGACTCAGTAGCCAGCATGTCAGGTTTTATTTCTATCTCAGCAAGCAAACATCATTTCCTTTCTTTATATCCACCTGTATTTACAAATTGCATAAACATACTTTCTACATTAAGAACTGAGAAATGCTTTTCTTTTTGCTTAAGCACTGCACTGGGTCATGTTTTGCTGTAAATGGCCTTTTGGTCAAGATCAAGCACTTGATTGAAGTATCTATTTTTAGGCAAAAATGTTACCTAAGAGGGGCCTTTTAAAATGCATGAGCAATTAGGCAAAACTATTTTCTTTAAATAAGTCCTGTGGATTTTGATGGAGTTACCTTTCAAGTCGACAAGACGCTCTGGATTGCAGCCTTATTTTAACCCCCATCTTACAATTCCTGTTACAATTTATATGTGAAAAGTGCCTTTCCATAAAGCAACCTGAAGATCTAGGAACGAAGGGAACGTGCTACTTCTCAGGGTGATTGAATTCATTTCCTCCCTGGCACCCATTATTCATTGTTTTAAAAATGGGGAGAAAGAATCCTATATCTCCCCATGTTAGAACAACTCTAATCTGATAAGGAGCAATACAAAATTCTTTCTCTTTCTTTTTACTGTATTTTAAAAAAGAACCCTGAGAGTGGGTTCTTTGTTTCTGTTTTTCAGTCACAGGCAACTTCTTTTTCCTGCACCGGAAGCCTCTCCCCAAATCCCCTCAAATTTCAGAAGCGCTTTGTGAGGGTGCTTGCTGAGACGAGGGAGGTGGGTGAATCCTGAAACACCAGCCAACACAAACTTACTCTCCACAATTTATCATAGTTCCTGTGGATAGGAAATCTGATCCCCCCTCCCACTTTCAGCCGTAAAGATAGCTTGATGCAAATTACCCTTGAGAATATCTGTGTTCTTACTCTTGAGCTTTGCTGGGGTAGCGGGTCAACTACACATGAGCAGGCTTGGATTAAGAAAGGAAGGGCTGGTTTCTGCAGAAACGCTAATCTTTGGAACCTAATTAAGAACTTCCTCTCCACTGGCACAATGTAGGACAGCTTCCTCTCTCTCCCCCCCCCCCCCTTCCTTGACACGACTTGCTCAGGAGGAATGCCAGGGAAGGGTGTGATCTTCCCAGCTATTACAGTGAAAGGAAGGAACATACCAAGCAGATGAGGACGCGAAAAATAAATAAATGCTGCTGACTCTTTAATTTTACCTCCGCCCAACAGGTCACCGCTCAGCAATATTTTGAAAGGCTCAGTCAATAATAATAATTAAAAATAATCCAGGGGATTAAAAACAGTGAAAGAGAGAAGAACAAATTAATGCCTGGGTTGATATCCATCAAATTCTCATTGACTTCTCTACTGTGTCTGTTTCACCTGGTGAACTAGTATCGTTTCATGTGCATTTTGTCAAAGCTGAAATAAAAGCCATGTTTTGTCATGTGCACAGAAGTTGCCTGCAGCTTGGTATCCTCCGTAGGATGAAACTAGTTGCAAATGTACTATTTGTCCAACAGCCAATTACTGGCGTTGTTTTTTTAAATCTGTTCACCATTACAAATTTCCAGGCACCACAGTGCCCTCAAAAATATGTACCAAGTAGCGTACGAATATTTGTGATGTGTTGGGATGTAAAAAGGCAGTGATTTCTGTTCTGATCTGAATTTATCGCAGCCAGCATTTCCATTCCACTGCGAGTCAATTTTCATCAAATACTAGGTTATTTGTCTTGCTGTCTGCTATTTACCATAAGTCATGTAACTTACATAACTATTGACCTAACTTATGTAACATGCATTCGTTTCAATGTAAAGGAAAGATCAAAACAATGTTTTAAAAGACATTAATTACTTATCTTTTATGGACTTAAAAACGACAACTATGTGAATGAATACATTTGTTCGACTGATTTCTTTGTCTGACCATGGAAAAATGCGCAAACTGCAGCAATTTCTGCTTTCTGTTTTCGTCTGAATTCTCTGATATCCCTAGTGATAAGTGACTTCTCGCTGGCTCACTTAAACATTAATTCATTTGTTGATAATTCTTTTTTAATATTCTTTTTATTCATTTTCATGGTACAGAAGATAAATTTTGAGAAAACAATTGTTACAACAGTAAACAACAAGTAACTCGACCTGAGAAAATTACAGACTTTTATCATGCCACGTGTTAAAGTTTCATTTGATTACTCTGAGAGATCATGCCACATTTTCCCATTGGGAGAGGGGCGGATGGGGCCTTTCCATTGTGTTCCTAAGAAAGCACAGAAAAGCAAAGCCCAGGGTGAACTTCTCTCTAGTCCTCCCTCCCTGTTGGTCTCCTCCTTTCAATGGGTGAGTTTAAACTGGCATACGGAGAGCTGACTGGACACATGAAATGTCTTATATGAAAGGACACATGAAAGGCTTGAATTTTTCACTTGGGTGGTCAGCATCATCATTATTTGCCCTAGCTACATGTGAGCTGTAGTTTCATACGCCTTTCCCAGTTTAATGAACCAGGCAGGGAGGCAGACAAAACTACAAAGCCCATGCACCCCAGCAGGAAATGGTGCTCCTGAGCATGCTCAGAAGCATTCTGGCCATAAAACTGAAGCCTACAAGGACTCTCATGCCTTTACTTAACTATCTCTGCTCCTAGGTTCTTCTTCCCTTTTAATCCACCATCCCCATATCAGTAACTGACACCCAGTGGCGTAGTGTGGGTTGTCAGCACCCGGGCAAGGCAAGTAATTTGCGCCCCCTAACCCGTGGATTTGCGCCCCCTAACCCGTGGATTTGCGACCCCTAACCCGTGGATTTGCGCCCCCTAACCCTAACCCCCAGATGTTGCGCCCGGTGCGGCCGGCCCCCCCGCACCCCCACGCTACGCCACTGCTGACACCTTCATTCAGAATAAGTGCCTGACACCCCCAACCTTGGCAAGTGTGTAATGAAGAGCTATATAGGTAGGGAGAAAGGATAAGAAACAAAACAATGAATGTTAATAGCTGCCAGCATGACATCAATAAAACAAGAGTTCAAGGGAATCCACGTTTCAAGGACGTCAGATTGGATGGTAACTGCAAAACAAGGACAGAGAACAGAATAGAGTTAGTATAATAGTTTGGACTCAAAAACATTGTTGTTAGGTTTGTGATTAAAAAATAAATAAACACAAATTGGTATTATTAACTACTGCTACTGTTTGCACGAACCCCATTGCCTCACATGGCTGTCGACCCAGCGAACACCGCGAAGCTCGCATTAAAATTTGACGGCACTGAAATTCTAAACCATCCCTACATGTCACCACAGAAGAGAACAAAAGGCAACAGAGATCTGCATATAGTTGAAATGGAAATGCAATTCATCTCACCGAAGTGGGGAAGACTGTCACCAGGTGAGCTGTTTGCACCCTCAGTCTGCTGTTTAGGTGCTAACACTTGGTTATGGGCACTCTCCGAGCCCCTGTTCTCCCTTCTTACAGTTCTTTATCTTTAAAGTTACTGCAATGCACTGTATATGAGGCTTCCCTTGCGCTTCATCTGGAAGCTACAGTTCTTGCAGAATGTTGCAGCACAGTTGCTGGTAGGAGTGAGGCCCTGCCAGCATAGAACACCTGTGGTCAGAGATCTGCACTGGTTGCTGATTTGCCACCGGGCCAAGTTCAAATTGTTACTATCAGTATATAAAGAACATAACAACTCGGGACCAATTTACCTGTGAGATTGCCTTGCCCCATATATGCCCAGTCAGATGGGCAGGGTACAAATAATAAAATGATTATTAGAATTATTATTCGACTGCCTTGAACTGCAGAACTGGCACTGTTGCAAGTGCCACAAAATCCCCTCTGTAATAAGTGTGGCAGAACCTACACTCAGACAGGTGACATCAGACAAGTGCCTTCAATTTACTCTTTTCAGCACATGCTAAAAACATTTTTGTTTGGACAAGCCTATGCAGAGATGTAGAATGTCAATGTATGTTTTAACCTGTTTTTAGTTTATTGTTGATTTTATCTTTGTAGTGCTTTATAGAGGTGGTTTTTTTCCACAGATAATTTTATTGTGTTAGTCTCTTTGAGCCTTTTTTTTAACAATCAAAAAGTGTAAAAGCTTTATGAAATAAATAAACAAAATAATAAAGAAAGTTAGACTGGGCCTGGCAGCCCTTTGAATAAAGGGCTGTCCTCTGTAAAGTGGGACACGTGGCCTGGTGTACATGTGCGTGAATGCTGAGACCAGGGCAAGTTATTCCCCACACCTCTTGAGAGGTGCCCAGAATCTTGCAGAGTTGTGCACTTATATTTGATCGTGCACCGATGTGCTCATTAGATGCACACTCCCCAATAATTATATTGCTAAACATATGCTCCTCTCATTGTATATGCATGAAACAATTACATACTTTCTCTCCCTCTCCCTCCCTCCCTCTCCCCACCTCTCTCTGAACTTACCCTTTATTTTCTGAATTCATTTTCTATGACGTAATCTATGGCTTTACATCAGCAGCTTGAAATGAACATGGCTAGTTTGAAGGTATTCTGAGCCTACTTCTTCTTCTTCTTTTCCATGTCCTGTGGTCAATTGATGCTTAACATGTCAAACAAACTTTGAAAGATAAGTGATGAAATGCAATCTGCTCAGAATAAGTCAGATGCCTTTGTTCATTTAAAGGAGTACAAGGTTTTTTTCCAGAGATTTACTGTAGCCAAGAACAATCTGGGAGTATTTTTAGACCAGCACCAGATGTCCTCCAGCGAAGTCTCCTGTGATTCCAGGATTGCTCTCGCTCCTCTAGTTAACAACCTGCCAGGAAGATGGAACCAGCTCTCAAGAGCAGTGCTTCCCAGGTTTCTGAATTTAAACCAGACATGTGCTTCACTCTCAGCTGTGAAAAGTGTAAGAGTGGTCTTGGCATTGCTTCTGGATTCCAAGAAGATGCAGCAGTGGCCAGCAGGGCTGGTTGGGCTTTCGAGAGATCCCTGGAATATGGGCAGAACTGCTGCAGCTCAACAGCAGAGCATCAACTTTTCATGCAAAATGTTTTAGCATCTATTTCTGGCATCTCCAGTTAGGATTGGGAATTTCACTATCTGAAACCCTGAAGCAGGGTCGGATTTAGTTTTGATGAGGCCCTAAGTTACTGAAGGTAATGGGGCCGTTTATACGTCCAGCTGTCCTTTGACAACAACAAATTGTCACTGGTTTTTTGTGTTGAATATATGCTATATGGTAATGTCAGGGAACTGCCATCGGTTTAGGAGGGAGAGAGGAAAAGCCCAATGGATTATAGAGAGCCCCCAGGGATCGTGGGGAGCAGCTCCTCTTCAAAGGAGGAGAGTAAACATGCATCCAGTGGAGAGGAGCTGCAGGAGTCGGAAGTGGCGAGGCAGTCCCAGGACTCCTTGCCCGGGAGAAGCAGGGAGGGAAGGGGTCCTCCGCTGCCCACGCCCTCTTTGCGCAGAAAGCATTTGCGCAGAGAGGGGAGGCACAGACTGGGTGTCAAGAAGCTGCTTTGCTGGGGAAAGTTTAAGAACCGCCCACTCACAGATTCTGCCAGCGATTGAGCCAGCCACGGGAGAGTGGGGCTCCGGACAGAAAAGGTTTATTTTGGCAGCAAAAGCAAGGCTTCACAGCCAGGCAGGGAGATATTTGCCTGCTTACTCTCGAGCAACCCCTTGGAAACATTACAGATAATTTATGGACCTAATAGGTATCTAAAGCCATTTGCACATTAAAAAATATGTTTTTATCAAAGTAATTGTTGAACTGAAATACAATTAAGAAGAAGTATATTAATAGTGAAATACAATTAAGAAGAAGTATATTAATAGTGAAATAATTACCAGTGATATTTTAGGGAGCAGGCTAGCAGGCTGGGCCTATTGCTTACATCGTAGGAGCCCACACAACACAAAATGCTGTAGCTGTATGTAGGTTTTATTTTATTTGTTTTTTATCTTATATTTTGAAAATGTACATCCAGTTTTTTCCCTTTAATTTTTTTTGGGGCCCCGAAGAGAGTGGGGCCCTAAGCTATACCTTGTTTAGCTGATATGTAAATCCGGCACTGCCCTGATGAGCCACTGCTAGTTAGCGCCAACAACACTGAGCTGAATTCAGAAGTGGGAAAAGGGCAAAGCCAATATCTGTGGTGCAACAAGAAGAAAAATAAGTTCCTTTGGGTTATTTCAATTTAAGCATCGAATGCACACACACACACACACACACACACACACACACACACAGAGAGAGAGAGACACTCACTCACAAAACAACAGGGCTCTGTCCCTGCTCACGCCACTTCCCAACCCCATGGCCATTCTCCCACATTGACCCTTTAGAGCTTCCCCTTACCACTCCATGCAAGCACAAAGCACACTTTTCACCTTCCCAAACACGTTTCTGAAGCCACTTAGCTCTTTTATGCTGCAATTGTTTTAAACTACTCGTTCCCTTGCCATGGCCACTGCTGTTGTGCAACCTGCCTTCACCGTCTCCACTTTCACCCTGATTTCATGCAAATCCAGGTTTCTGACGGAGCACTACAAATCCCTTCAAAGGGGCTGTGCAGTGACAGCCTTACATTTTTATTATATAGGAAGATACACCCACACATATACTCACCTCCCCACTTATATACTTGTATAATATTCATGGATACATGTGTGTGACTCTGTGTGTGAGAGAGTTATCATTTGATGTAGCAAATGATGGGGCTTGATTCCTTGTTTCTGAACCGTTTGAACTCACAGTGATGGTGCAATGAGATATCTTATAATAGTTTTGCCTGCTGAATCTGTGGGAAAGAGCTGAGCCATAATATACCATTACACAGCTTTGATGTGTGGAATGTTAGACAAGTTTTGCATATCTGATTCAACATCAATGTCACCTTGATAAACGGCACTTCTGGTCTTCATCAAATAGATGTACTCAGGGGAAGTGTGTGTTTATTTTCAACAGCTTTATCAAGTACTCTTTGCTATGGTTGGGAGGGGGGAGCACATCAAGGTGTTATTTTGTTCAGCTCTGACCCCATGAATCACTTTTGCCTCCTGCCATCATCATTCCAGCTACCCATAATGGTTTCTGAACAAATATTTATTTCTGATTAAGAACATACCATTTCATATTTTCAAAATGACGCCTCATTTTCACACGCTCGGACATGCTTACAGTATCTGGGTTGTGCAGGAATCTTCACACAGTGTGGAATCTTCACACACAACACACACACACAAACAAACAAACAAACACATCACTGCACCATTCATGTATTTGAAAACCTGTTGCCACAAGTGAGTGTAAGGGAAACAGCGGAAGGAAAATGGAACAATTCCTACTTTTAAATGAAGTTGATGGCAGGCACCACCCACCCTCCCACCATGTGTATAGCTTTGCCTGTGCAAAAGAGAATCCCCACAGGGAACCTAGAGATCTCTTTGTCCTTCATCAGCGTTTGTTTGGGTCCATACTGTGCTGGGTGCATTTCTACCCACTGAACTATTACATTGATCATGAACTTTTCCACTACTCACATAGGAGTATCAGCGACCCACTGCCCTCCAGAAATACAAGGCCCTTTTGCAGCTTCCAAAGAAGCATCACTCCCCTATCTGGGCTCCTGATGCACAAACTGGGCATTGCATGGTTGGACTGACTCGTGACAGGGCCTTCTTGGCATAGCTGTCAGCCTTCCTGCTGCTATCCCAGATTGTTAGATATCCCGTAGACTGTCCCCGGGGCAGGTGAGGCTGCTGATCCCTTATTTTCAAATCTGAAACTTGACAGCTATGCTTAGAATCATAGAATCATAGAATCATAGAGTTGGAAGAGACCACAAGGGCCATCGAGTCCAACCCCCTGCCAAGCACTTCTTGGTGGGATTCCTCTTTTGTGAAATGCCCTTCCTGGTGAACTGCTTGCCCTTATTATTAACATTCAGGAGGAATTTGAAAACATCCCAGTGTTGGATGGCTGAAAGACACTGTTCCTGGCAACCTCAAAATTATCAGCTATGTATCAGCTGTGAGACCATTTCAAAATGTTCCTAGATGTTGTTGTTGTTGTTGTTTTCAGTGAATTGTTCTTCCACTATGCCATTTACCATGCTGGACTCCTTTGGGAAGCAGAATAGGGTAGAAATTTAATAAACCTAAATGGAACAAATTACATGGAACTATTTATTTATGTATACCAAAGCAGCTTACATAAAATAAGCATAGCAACGCCATTCAAAAAATCCATCAACTACAATCAAAACCAGCAATAAAAATTTGACAATCAGCACAAGATCCTAAGGGGACCAGAGGCTGAAGTTGATCTACACATGGGCTGCAGAAGTTTGGGAAAACAGCTTTTGCTCATTTTGAACAGGACCTGAAACACCAGAGGCCTCGTTTCCAGAGAGGGAGCCATGCTAGTCTGTTGCAGCAAAAAAGAGCAAAGAGTCTTCCTATCACTTGGAGATTGAACCAAGGCAAAGGGCTTTCAGCACATTTTATGTTGGCTTTTTTTCCTGAGTCATGCAGTGGCTTCACCCTTGAAGCACTAGGGATGAAGTAGACTTTGAAGATGACCTTTTACTTGTACGATGACAACTATTAACAAGCTGTAGCATTTATGTATATCAAGGCCAATACAATGCATTTCTCAACCCTTAAGCCCAAGAAAGAATCTTCTTGCTTTTTGCTTCCACAACTCACTTGTTGCAGTGCATAAGTTACCAGTCCATTTTGCTTGCCTTCCCTCGCAAACTCCTCCGGACCCAGTGTCTGCTTAAAGTTTCTACTTTCAGCAAAACAGTGGTGAAACAGCCAGCCAGCCTCTAACTTCCACTCCTCCTATCTAAGAAGAGCCTGTTGCATCAGGCCAATGGCCCATTTAGGCCAGCATCCTTTTCCCACAGTTGGAAACCACATGCCTGCAGGACACCCACCTGAGAAAAAGAGAACTATCCCTTCCTGTGGTTTCCAGCAACTGGTATGCAGAAGCATCTGACTGTGGAGGCAGAACATAGCCATCACAGTTAGTATTCGTTGATAGCCTTATCCTCCATGAAATTGTTCAACTTCCCTACGGACATTGCGTCCCATGCACATTGATGTTCAAGATGAGTCTTGCATGTCAGCTCTGAGTCTTCTCCTCGTGACATTTCCCCCCTTTAGAATATTGCACTGAACTCCAAGGCAAAATGACGAGCTCTTGCACTGTTTAAAAAACATGCAGACATAAGCCACTCAGGGCTGCTGCAGAGATCGCAAATAACCAGGCTGCTTTAGGAAGTAACAGCAATTTCTAGCACATTTGGGGTTGCCCATTTTGCCAGGACTTTCTGTGACACCCATGCAGAACTCTGCAGATGCAATCAGTGCTTGGTTGCTCAATTTCTGTGCAAGCAGCACTGTGGTTTTTTCTAATCACCAGCTTCTCATCTCATCATTGGGAAATCTGGGAACTCCTCTACTGTATGAAAATGAAGCAGATAGAGAGTCTGAACAGGTCAAAGAGGCAAAATGTCAGCCAGGCTTAGATGATGTTGCACAAGCATTGGGTGTCTATCGATTTTCAGGTCACAAATATACAACTGATGGGAATTGTAGTCCGAAACATCCAGAGGGGACCAGGGTGGTAAAGGCTGCTTTGGTACCCGATACATGTCACAAGAGCCCAAACAATAATGTATTAAGGTCAACATTTTGCTGCTCTTTCATGACACTAAGAATCCGCTGTCTCATTCTGCCTAATGGTAGGGCTTGGCTTGGCAATACGGAGCAAAACTTGCAAGAAAACTATGCATTCCTTTACGCCTCCACTTCCATCCCAATACATGCACCCTTGAGGTGTGTCTCTCTTTTATAGGTCCCAGCCAGAGTTTGAGGAATTGTGGGCCTTTAGCTGTGTGTCTTGCAAATTCTCATCCTGGGGCCCAAATCCAGCAACGTGCTTAGGCACCAGGACCATTTGGACATCTCCAGAAAGCAAGGTTCAGCAAATGTCTGCCATCACAGAGTGAAAAAAGAAGAAAAGAAAACCCCTTGATGTGCCGTAAGTTGTTGGCCAAAGGACCATAGCTAATGCTCAGCCCACTTCCTAAAGAGAGGAGGAAAATATTTATCTTTTGCCCCTTGTATTTTAGAGAGCAGCCTTTGAGAGAAATCCAAGGCGGCAGAGTTCTTAATTATTATTTTAAGAGTGCAGTATCTGTATCTCAAGAGGTCTCTGTTTCCGAGAATCATCAAAGTTCTTTGCTCTTATGCAAACACAAGAAGACTTTCTCCCATCGGCAAACATTTGGGACTTTCCTCATCGTAAGAGCTGCGAGAACATGCAGCAAAGTGCTTTGAGAGATGATGGCCTCTCTTTTGCTAGAGGTATTGCCACAGACACTGGGCAGCCATCTCTCAGAGATCCTGTAGTTGAACCCTGCAGGTCCTGCACTGAACATAGGGCTGAGCAAGAGGACCACCAAGGTCGCATCCAACCTCATGATTTTCAAAACTGGCATTCCAGAAGTGCACTATACATTTCCACTTATTATAAACAGTGAAGCATTTGCATGGAGACATTGGCCCTGGAGCTCTTTCCCCATTCTGTCAACAGCAACGAATTGAGGGCAACTTCAGCTCCTGGGTCAAGTCTGCAGCAAAACTGGTTTGCATAGCAAAAGAGGTGTCTCACGTGAAGCTGTGCAGGTGCAGGGATGCTAATCCTCCGCCTTGCCACAGGGCTAGTCCTTCGGGTGCCTGGCTCCCCAGGTGAATGCAGCCACATGAAAAGGAGGAGAGGAACATTCCTCCCGCCCTCCCTCACCCAAGGCTAGGGCCGTTGTGCAGCTATTGGTTTCAGTGCAGCAGAACTTTCCCAGCTCTTAACTGAGCCTGGCATTAACCAAAAGGCCACACCTTTGCTGTGCAATGGTATGTAGGCTTTCGCCTCCTTCCTAGCAGTGACCTCCCTGTTCTCTTTTCTGGGAAGGTCCACTGGTGCTCTGCTGGTTAGCCATGTGCTAGAAGCAGCCTAGTTTCATAGGTTTATGGACATGCAGAGAACATGTGTGTCCTCAGGGCGAAAGAATCTGTTCCAAGGCACATTCTTTTTGTGTTTGCTATAAGCATGCTAAGGACTCAGCCCTGCCCGACTCTGACTTTTTAAATTTTATTTCTGGTTTATTCATTGCTCCATGCAAGTAGCTGATGCTTTATGAGCTGGGAAAGTCGCCTTCTGCACAATCAGCCGTGGGTGTCGGCGGCTCCAGAGATTGTCCATGGACGAGGGTTTCATCACCTGGGCACGTTGCAGGAGCAAAGGTGTTAAGCCCAGCACCGAGTGCCCTGGAGGCTGAAAGAAGGCAAGAGACTGTCAGAATTTGCAAATGATCTAGCCTGGGTGAATTACTCAATGCAGTCTCCGTGGTTCACACCAGCTGGGAAAAAATGCAGGTGAACCAGAATTCATTGGGGCTTGCCTGCTGTCATGCCACTCAGCCAAGAGGTAACAGCTAAGAGCTAGGGATGGAGAAGTCATTCGGTCTGCTTTTTGCAGTGAACTGAACCAATTTGATGGTCCCAAACCACTGTGTGGATTGCTACGCAGCTTCTGATAAGATTACTCAGGGGTCAGCAGACTTTTTCAGCAGGGGGCTGGTCCACTGTCCCTCAGACCTTGTGGGAGGCTGGACTATATTTTTTGGGGGGAAATATGAACAAATTCCTATGCCCCACAAATAACCCAGAGGTGCATTTTAAATAAAAGCACACATTCTACTCATGTAAAAACACCAGGCAGGCCTCACAAATAACCCAGAGATGCATTTTAAATAAAAGGACACATTCTACTCATGTAAAAATATGCTGATTCCCGGACTGTCTGCAGTCCGGATTGAGAAGGCGATTGGGCCGGATCTGGTCCCCGGGCCTTAGTTTGCCTATCCATGGATTACATGCTTCTCTGGATTTTGCAAGGCAGTTATGGTGCGCAAGCGGCAAGCACATAAATATGGAGTTTACAGTCCAAATGTGTATTTTATGGAAATGCATACAGGCATTGAACACCATTCAAAAAGCCCGAAAACACTCTGTTCCACCCCCTTTTTGTGCAGTCCTCTAGTGAAAATGCAACAGGATGGGCTTAGGCTGACCTGAGTACATTGAGCACATTGCTCAAAGGTTATTTTAAAAAGCCACAACCAATGCTCAAATTATTGGTGTCGGTGTGACACCCTTTAAATTTTGTGCTGCCCACCTTAACTTTTAGAAGGATACTGGGGGTGTTTTTGTTTGTGTTGGTGATTTGGCTATCCCCACACCCCCAAGAGATTGCATGGCATGGGCCAACTCTATAATGCAGAGGTGGGGAACCAGATGTTGTTGGACTCCAACTCCCATCAGCCTTTGCTAAAGTGGCCAATAGTGAGGGATGATGGGAGTTGTAGTCTAGCAACACCTCCATGGCCACAGTTTCCTTCATTTATACATTAATGGGTGGTGGCACCTTTCCTTCTCCACCAGATTTCTTTTGGGGAACCCTTTCTATAGGGTGCCTCAATGCACTCTGTTGGAAGCCAATTGTTCAGAATGTCCAATTGTTTTCCTTGAAATGGGGTTCCACCATATGTATTCAGTGACTAATCTAAGCAGCGTCCCCACCCCCCGGCAATGCAGATAATAGTGCTTGTAGCTTTTATTCATTGAAATAAGTGGAAGCTTTCTAGTTTTCCCATGATGTAATTGTACAGATGTGCCTGCACAACAATGAAATGCACATATATATTCCAAGAGAAGCATGAGATCCCCTAGTTATTAGGCTCATGAGCCATTCACACAGACCCTACTGCTTCCTCTCTGCATTGTTTAGCAAGCAAATCACACAATAGTCACAAAACAGTTGTAGAGAAAGGAGGAAAATGTAATCTAAAAGCAGATTAGCACTAAATAGCACCACCTAAGGTATCAGCAGATTCCCTGGCCCCATACTTTCATACTGGGGTTGCCTGCCTACACTGATGTACAGAATTTTTAAAAGCTAATGGATGCTGTTGAATGGGTCTTGCATGTTCTCTGCTGTATATCAGGGACAGCTATAGAAGGCTCTGGAGGAAGACGTTCAACTCACCACACCAGATCCTAGCTTTGATTTGCAAAGTGCTAAGTTTTTATCATGATTACTCTGCAGTAGGAATCTTGCTTTGGGGATTTCCTTCATGTTTGTTTCTGGAAGTCTCATTAATTCAGTGTTTCAGTCATCAAAATCTGCTTTTATTTCATGTTTTATCTGCTGGTAATGATTTTGCTATGGTAGGTTTGGTTGTTTTCCACCCTCCTTTCTTTCCACTTTTCTTTCCTTCCTTCCTTCCTTCCTTCCTTCCTTCCTTCCTTCCTTCCTTCCTTCCTTCCTTCCTTCCTTTCCCCCCCCTAAACTCTACTGTCACTAATGGCTTCTGCAGCAGAAGATGCCATTTTGCTTCTCCCACAATTCTCCTGGATGTTGTGCATTCTGGGTAAAATAAAATAGAGATTGCAGCCCTTGGTGGGAGCCCCAGCTCTCCTGGAATGCCATGAAACAACAGAAAGCACTGGAAAAGCCACTTCTGACCTTGGGAGGAGGTAGTGTTGTGGGCCTCACGCCCCCAACACATGCGTGGAGGCTGGCTCCCAGCCCCGCGCGATCGGGGGAATCCTCAGCCGTGTCATCCCCGGGCCAGCTAATCGGCTGGCTCAGGGGTGTGTGGCTTGCCTCACTTAAGGCAAGCGCGGCCGAGGATCTCCCTCTCTGGCCGCTCAGCTGCTTTGGTTTCCCACCCACCCGCCCTTCAAGGTTCCTCTTTTGACCTTGCTATGGACTTCAGTTGGTCACCATTAAGGGGCCTGGTAGGAATTTTTTCCACTTGGCAAATTGGCACCAGCCATTTTGTTTTTTGCCTACCTTGTAGCAAATTGTCACAACTTTCTCAGTTTGGCGGTTAGGCATTGGTATGGGTATTGTTATGTAGATGTATGGGGGGGGAGCGCCATCACCTCCCCCAGATATTTAGTCTGGTAAAGGATTCCAGGGGGCGTGGCCCCGTCCGAAGCCTATGGAGGCCAGGGCCCAAGGCACACCCCCGAGCAGTGACCCCGGGGGAGTGCCTAGTTGATGTGCATCAGCAGGGCTCTCCCTGCTGGTGTTAACCCTTCCCGGTCTTCAAGCAAGCAGGCTGAAGCCGGATAGTCGGATAGGACCAATGCCTAAGCCAATACCGCTCATCACCTGTAACCAATAAAGTTGTGGCCAATTTTAGCCCATTATCCTTAAAATAACGGTGTCATGTGTCTTTATTCCTACTGGTGGGAGGCGGGAACTCACCACGTAAGAAATATTCAGACTGAATGGGACTCTCACTTAGGCTTTGGTGAATCTGTCAATTTCCGTTTCTCTCAGTTTCTCCATCTTATGTTCAGTTCTTTGCATTTCCAGATCAGTCTGCAATATATAGAGAGCTGGTGAGAACTTCAAAGGGTGGTTAGATAGATCCAGTTCCCATCGCTACCCACAGTTCACTGTTCCATTCATCTGAAAAACAAATGAGCATTCCCATTTTGAACAGGCTGCCATTCTTGTGGCAAGTTTGATAGCTTTGTGGAATCAGGTCACATGGTGGATTAGCTACATAGCATAAAGCATCCTGTCTCAACCTTAGGTTCCCAGAAGTTGTTGGACTACCACTCCCATCACCCCTGACTGCTGCCCCTGCTGGCTGTGGATGATGGGATTTGTAGTCCAACAACATCTGGGAACCCAAGGATGAGAAAGGCTGGTGTAAAGGATAGTCTCTAAACATGGGCACATGAGACAGTGTGGGAGAGTTTATGGAGTCAGTTATGTAGTCAGAGTTATGCGGCAGAACATGTAATTAATCACCAGGGTTACTTAAAAAAGACAGGCACCAAGGCTGATTGCAAAAGCTGGACTCCTTCAAATGAGTGTCTGGATGCCATGCTGTGTTGAAATGTGAAGTCTAAACAGATAGAGCAATCTCTTGGCGAGTAAAATGGGTATATAGGGAAGTGTGCTTTTGAGCAGGGCTGGCCCACCCATGAAGCAAGGTGTACTGGCCTGGCCCAGATAAGGAAGCCTGATAGTTAACTCAAGAGAAACACAACAGCTTCTACAGTACTCTGGATACACATACAAACACACACATGCTTCTGGCCTCTAGGCAGCTGTCCATAGGTCTGGACTCTATGGAGCAGTTGTCAAAAGAGTGGGGCGCCTCTGCTCACCTGGCTTATATTCTCTCCTTTGATAGCTGGTGTGCTCACAGCCTGAGACTTCTCCTGCATGGAAGTCGCTGCTGCTCTTCATATGAGATACCTGGGCATGGATACTGCAGTTTACTAAACTGAATACAAGCTATGTAATGTCATTAGCACATTCCACAGTGTTGCAATAATGTATAGATGCAAAAGCTATACCAGGAATTAGAAGGGATCTAATTTTATTATGATTAACAACTGCTAAATTGCAAGCTGTGGCTAAATCCACCACTTATTACTGATTGGATTGATAAAAACATGGGGAATTTGGGTTGTGGGAAAGATTTCATCTGAAATTAAAAGGTACATGTAACCTGTTGCTTGTGGATGTACTGACAGAAAAGTGGCCACCATTTATTATGTATGTCGATTCAACAAGAACAATGCAGAAAGGCTCAGCTTCCATTTTTTATTTCAGAATATTGAAGGAGGGAAGGTGCAGCATGAAGAGAAAAACCAAAACAAAGAAATCATTTTGAAATTGGAATCTTTGCTTATCTCTGATTTTTCTCATTCTGTTTATATCTTGAAATGCACACCAGTTATTGTCTGTTTTGAGTGTCTGTGTGTGCATAAATACATACAGATCTAAAATAAAAATCCTGTCCAATTTTTTTTTATATGTACTGCATTGCTTTAGCCTTTTAACTGCACACCATCATGCCCCAAAAGTGAGTGCCACATGTTTACTTACCTCTGCACACATAAATCTGAAAGCGGGTGCGTACCATATAGGAGACATCCCCTGTGTGCAGTTATTGAAGGTGTTTCAGAGAGGGACTAGTACCTGCATGGTATCACCTCATATTATTTACATCATTGTCCAGCATAGGGACCTGGAGCTTTATGGAATTTGCAATGTAAAAAACTAAAATGAGAGAGAGGGTGATATCCAACATTAGCCATACTCTATGGACCTCCTCTGACTGTGACTAAGATTGGATGTAACCCATAGAACAGTGAACACAGCCATTTTGAACAGAAACATCAAGGCTTTTTAGAAACACTTTACTGAAAGTAAGTCCTTCTGCCGTCAACGAGACTTACTTTACAATAGGCATACCTAGGGTTGCATTGTAAAGGGAGCTCTGGGCATTTGTTGAAAAATTCAGCCCCTTCAAAAGGGAATTTTCGTCTTGATACTTGAACACCACCAAAACTCATTACAGCAATGCTTCAAATGCTTAGCTTCCCAAGAAACAAGGAATGCAGATATTTTAATGCACTGGAAGCTTTAGCTCTTTGTGCCACTACCTTCCCATTCACATTCAGAAACATCTTCCTTATGGAGAATATTTCATTTTTGGGATTGTGCATGTCCATATAATTGTGCATTTCAACACACCACCATAATTATTACCATAGATTATAGGGAGGAACAAGTCTGAGGTCTGGCCAATTTTTAATAAGATGTATTAAATGCAACCTTGAATAGTTCACATACTGTTGCTGGTTCTGCCTTCGGTGCTTTGATTGTTAGCAAATGTTCTCACTTCATTTTCTGCCTTCATCTTCAGAGTTACAGCAGAAAGGGTAAACAACACACACTTTGCTGTCTCTGCACTCCTGAGACAAATTTTCACAGGTTGCAATTATGCTAAAATAAGCCAGGGGAAGGGTGACTACATTCTCAACTTGCACAAATCACCATAGACCTGGAATTCAGATTTCCGCTGTTCCAAAAAAAAAGTCATGAATATTTGAGTCCATAGCAAGTCTTGAACTGGTGATCTAAAGGATGTCAGGCAAGGTTTAAGCATTTGCTCTGCCACCCAGCAATACCCTAAGGATGGAACTTCAGGGGACCATCTGATAAAGCTTCCTTCCACCAATAGGCTAGAGTGGGTCAGGTGACACTCTCTATCCTCTTTAAAGGTTCCCAAGTCAGACTTGCTCACTAGTCTATGTAGCTACGACATCTGCTCCTGCCTTCAGCCTTTGATTTTCCCTACTGCCTTCTGCTTTTGCCTCACCCGACCCTCGCTAGGAGCCAGGTTTTACATTAAACAATATCTCTCAAACTTAGATCTCCAGTTTTTGTTGGACTACAACTCCCATCCCCCCAACCACTGGTCCTGCTAGCTAGGGATGATGGGAGTTGTAGTCTAAAAACAGAGGGAGACCCAAGTTTGAAAAACACTGCACTAAGGCATCAGCCAAAACAAATGATCTAATCTTTTCCTATCAAATACATGTGTGCCTCTTTAACTTTTCTCATTCATCAAGATCATTGTTTGGCTCCTGATCACATGCAGTAACCTATATGTCATAGCCTACAAGTAAAGCTGTGACTATTATAGCACTATGGCCAGAGGCTGTACTTGCTTAATTGAGATTGAAAACCAGCCATTTGTTGTTGTTTAGTCGTTTAGTCGTGTCCGACTCTTCGTGACCCCATGGACCAGAGAACGCCAGGCACTCCTGTCCTCCACTGCCCCCCGCAGCTTGGTCAGACTCATGCTGGTAACCTCGAAAACACTATCCAACCATCTCGTCCTCTGTCGCCCCCTTCTCCTTGTGCCCTCCATCTTTCCCAACATCAGGGTCTTCTCCAGGGAGTCTTCTCTTCTCATGATGTGGCCAAAGTACTGGAGCCTCAGCTTCACAATCTGTCCTTCCAGTGAGCACTCAGGGCTGATTTCCTTCAGAATGGAGAGGTTTGATCTTCTTGCAGTCCATGGGACTCTCAAGAGTCTCCTCCAGCACCATAATTCAAAAGCATCAATTCTTCGGCGATCAGCCTTCTTTATGGTCCAGCTCTCACTTCCATACATCACTACTGGGAAAACCATAGCTTTAACTATACGGACCTTTGTTGGCAAGGTGATGTCTCTACTTCTCAAGATGCTGTCTAGGCCTGTCATTGCCCTTCTCCCAAGAAGCAGGCGTCTTTTAATTTCGTGGCTGCTGTCACCATCTGCAGTGATCATGGAGCCCAAGAAAGTAAAATCTCTCACTGCCTCCATTTCTTCCCCTTCTATTTGCCAGGAGGTGATGGGACCAGTAGCCATGATCTTCGTTTTTTTGATGTTGAGCTTCAGACCATATTTTGCACTCTCCTCTTTCACCCTCAATAAAAGGTTCTTTAATTCCTCCTCACTTTCTGCCATCAAGGTTGTGTCATCTGCATATCTGAGGTTGTTGATATTTCTTCCGGCAATCTTAATTCCGGCTAGGGATTCATCCAGCCCAGCCTTTCGCATGATGAATTCTGCATATAAGTTAAATAAGCAGGGAGACAAAATGCAGCCTTGTCGTACTCCTTTCCCAATTTGGAACCAGTCAGTTGTTCCATATCCAGTTCTAACTGTAGCTTCTTGTCCCACATAGAGATTTCTCAGGAGACAGATGAGGTGATCAGGCACTCCCATTTCTTTAAGAACTTGCCATAGTTTGCCATGGTCGACACAGTCAAAGGCTTTTGCATAGTCAATGAAGCAGAAGTAAATGTCTTTCTGGAACTCTCTAGCTTTCTCCATAATCCAGCGCATGTTTGCAATTTGGTCTCTGGTTCCTCTGCCTCTTCTAAATCCAGCTTGCACTTCTGGGAGTTCTCGGTCCACATACTGCTTGAGCCTTCCTTGTAGAATTTTAAGCATAACCTTGCTAGCGTGAGAAATTAGTGCAATTGTGCGATAGTTGGAGCATTCTTTGGCACTGCCCTTCTTTGGGATTGGGATGTAGACTGATCTTCTCCAATCTTCTGGCCACTGCTGAGTTTTCCAAACTTGCTGGCATATTGAGTGTAGCACCTTAACAGCATCATCTTTTAAAATTTTAAATAGTTCAGCTGGAATACCATCACTTCCACTGGCCTTGTTATTTGCAGTGCTTTCTAAGGCCCATTTGACTTCACTCTCCAGGATGTCTGGCTCAAGGTCAGCAACCACACTACCTGGGGTATATGAGACATCCGTTTCTTTCTGGTATAATTCCTCTGTGTATTCTTGCCACCTCTTCTTGATGTCTTCTGCTTCTGTTAGGTCCTTTCCACTTTTGTCCTTTATTATGGAAATCTTTGTACGAAATGTTCCTTTCATATCTCCAATTTTCTTGAACAGATCTCTGGTTCTTCCCATTCTATTGCTTTCCTCTATTTCTTTGCATTGCTTGTTTAAGAAGGTCTTCTTGTCTCTCCTTGCTATTCTTTGGAAATCTGCATTCAATTTCCTGTATGTTTCACGATCTCCCTTGCATTTTGCTTGCCTTCTCTCCCCCGCTATTTGTAAGGCCTCATTGGACAGCCACTTTGCTTTCTTGCATTTCCTTTTCATTGGGATGGTTTTCGTTGCTGCCTCCTGTATAATGTTACGAGCCTCCATCCATAGTTCTTCAGGCACTCTGTCCACCAAATCTAAATCCTTAAACCTGTTCCTCACTTCCACTGTGTATTCATAAGGGATTTGACTTAGATTGTATCTTACCGGCCCAGTGGTTTTTCCTACTTTCTTCAGTTTAAGCTTGAATTTTGCTATAAGAAGCTGATGATCTGAGCCACAGTCAGCTCCAGGTCTTGTTTTTGCTGACTGTATAGAGCTTCTCCATCTTTGGCTGCAGAGAATATAATCAATCTGATTTCGATGCTGCCCATCTGGTGATGTCCATGTGTAGAGTCGTCTCTTGTGTTGTTGGAAAAGCGTGTTTGTGATGACCAGCTTGTTCTCTTGACAGAACTCTATTAGCCTTTGCCCTGCTTCGTTTTGATCTCCAAGGCCAAACTTGCCAGTTGTTCCTTTTATCTCTTGACTCCCTACTTTAGCATTCCAATCCCCTATAATGAGAAGAACATCCTTCTTTGGTGTCACTTCTATAAGGTGTTGTAAGTCTTCATAGAACTGGTCAATTTCAGTTTCTTCAGCACCAGTAGTTGGTGCATAAACTTGGATTACTGTGATGTTAAAAGGTCTGCCTTGGATTCGTATCGAGATCATTCTATCATTTTTGAGATTGCATCCCAGTACAGCTTTTGCCACTCTTTTGTTGACTATGAGGGCCACTCCATTTCTTTTACAGGTTTCTTGCCCACAGTAGTAGATATGATGGTCATCCGAACTGAATTCACCCATTCCCGTCCATTTTAGTTCACTGATGCCCAGGATGTCAATATTTATTCTTGCCATCTCATTTTTGACCACCTCCAACTTACCCATGTTCATGGTTCTTACATTCCAGGTTCCTATGCAATATTTTTCTTTACAGCATTCGACTTTCCTTTCGCTTCCAGGCATATCCGCAACTGAGCGTCCTTTCGGCTTTGGCCCAGCCGCTTCATCAGCTCTGGATCTACTTGTACTTGCCCTCTGCTCTTCCCCAGTAGCATGTTGGACGCCTTCCGACCTGAGGGGCTCATCTTCCAGCGTCATAACTTTTATATGCCTGTTGTCTTTGTCCATGGAGTTTTCTTGGCAGGGATACTGGAGTGGCTTGCCGGTTCCTCCTCCAGGTGGATCACGTTTGGTCAAAACTCTCCACTATGACCTGTTCATCTTGGGTGCCCTGCTCGGCATAGTTCATAGCTTCTCTGAGTTCTTCAAGCCCCTTCGCCACGGCAAGGCAGTGATCCATGAAGGGGAAAACCAGCCAGCCATACCACCTCCTATTCTCAGGAAAACAGGGACTGCACCTGCTTCTGATGCTTGAATGCTAACCTGTTTAGCGATGGACAAGTTTGTCAGTTTCAATTTCTTCTGCTTTTCATTTTTCCAATCTTAAATTCGGTCTTCTGATTTGTTCACAATTTATTTAACAAAAGTCAGTGCAACCATTTTATCTGCATTTTCATACAACTTTTCAGACACCTTTCCCTCCCTCCCTCCAAATTTGCCTAACATGCACATTTTTGCAAGCAATTTCCCCCAATACAATGCATGACGTTTGTATATTATTTTCACTACTATATGCATTTTTTAGCACACTTTCCCCTTATATACATCTTTGTATACTCTTTTGGGTTGGTGAATTGAATCACAAAATTTGAAATAGTACAAATTTTGGAGGATAACCATGATTTGGTTTGTGTTCAGGAAGGTACAAATTAGGTAAATCCATATTAAAATGCAAGCTGAACAAATTTCTCCGCACCCTTGCCATCCCTAATCCTGTTGACCTCTTTCAACTTTATGGTTACTATTGCATACTATGTCTCAGCTAGTCCTATTCTCTGTGTAGCTTTTTCTCTGAAGCATTTTTCTCAAGGAAGTCTGTTCTTATCAGCTTGGTATGTGATATGCTCTTGATCTAGGAGCTGCATGTTAAAATACTGATGGAACAGGATCAACAGGGAAATGGCTTTGGAGCTTGTGCTGTCCACAGCTCCACAGCTCACATTTCCCTGGGATCTTTTGTTCTTCCCAAGCTGGCATGCTTCCTTGCAGAGGGTTCCTCTTTGCAAGAATGCCAAAGACAGAACTGAATTAATGTATTCTGGTCCTTTCCAGCTCTGTGGTTTCTCTAATCAACCAGCCAGAGATGCTTTAAGCAACATCTGGGCAGGTAAAAGCTAAAATTCATGGTCAAAGTGATATTTATAAGAGGAAAGGAATAAAGACCGGTTGTCAAATTTTGCTGGTGCTTTTAATCTTCACAAGATACATCTCCTCTTAAAAAAGCTGGTTCACACAAGTGAGGTACTGGAGCCTGATAAACATACTGGGCATTCTGATGCTCAGGCATGTGGTGTGAGCATCAACATACAAATAGTTGCTAAGCACTGATTCAAATTGATTTGACACAGAACAGGCCCAGTTAAACATTCACCAGCCCTCACCTAAGAAATGTGAGCTGCAGATGTCCATCACATGTGTGTAGCAATTTTCAAAGTGGTGAGACCAGTAAAATAGATTTCATGGGATTAGCTGGATCAAGATTACAAGTTTCAACCTTGCAATAATTTTCATCTGCTGAATTATGCTCTGTTAATAGAATAGGACACCAAAGGGAAGTCCCCAAACCCTTTCTCACCTTCTGTTTTCATTTATTTCTCTTTTTCCTTCTCTCATCCGACTCAAGGCCAAAGTAGATGTGATGTCATTGGCCCATCTGTGTCTGTCCATCCTAGAACTGGACCATAATCATGTGAGGGAGGGCAATAGGAACAAGCACACTAACTCTGCCCCCTTTTAGTCTTCATCATCATTGCCCTCCATGAGTTGGAGGCAGGGGCCCCAACTTGAATAAAATATGGGGGGGGGCAGGTAAGTCCCGCCCCACATAATCAATCACAAGTCACACACACTATTTGAATAGTTATGCCTGTTAAATTGGGAGCAGCTGCCTTCTCAAATATTTTATGGGGGGCTGAAGGGGCCTCAGCCCCTAGGAGTTGGCTGCTCATGGTTGGAGGGCAACTTTGTGAAGTAGGGAGCCTCCTGTGCTTCTGGTGGCTCTCTGCACATCTGAGAACCCTGCAGAAGTTCATCATGCTTCACAGTTGCCCTCCAACTTGTGGAGGGCAATGTGAATGCAACGGAGAACAGAGTTCATCTCTACTGACCCTCCCCACCAATGTGATTACTATGAACAGTCCCAGAGTGCCTGAAGGCAGCTAATGAATCAAGATATTCTTAAGGGACAGGCTTCCAGAAATACATTCCAAAGATTTCTCAAAAGGTCGAGACAATTTAAACCTCTCCCTTCACACGGAACAAGAAAGATCTACCTCACTTCATTTGGGATTTGAAGCCACCTGGAGGTCCACGTGCTGTTTGACTGGAGATTTTAGTGTTAATAATTATCTGTGCTTGCTCAATGAATGCAATAAGTTATTCCTAGCCTTCTCTGCGTCAGCACAAAATAAAGCTCCTGGAGATGACATGTGGATGGTAATTTACTCTACATCTTCCCATGGCCTATTTTCATTGTGTATAATGCAATTCATATTTTTCTATAATTTTACTCTTCCCAGGCAGGAAATGCTTTTTCTAAAATAAAAACAACTACACCTAGCGACTTGTCTCCGAAAGTTTCTGTATTTCAGAGGTGGTCATGCTGTGGTTTTTCTCTAAACAAGCTATATGTGTTATATAGCAGCAGCAGTGGCCATGGGGGTGGGGCAGAGCTGCGCTCCTGAAATTAGTGTCACTGAAGCCCTGCCCCATCTTAGTAAGCTGCAATGAATCCAGTGTCAGGAGGATACCTTGGCAACTCTGCCCCACCACCACAGCCACTACAGTGTATGAGAGAGAAGCTAAACATATGTGAAGACGAGAGAGCAAAGGCTTCTTCACATAGAATCTTAGAATTACTTTGTCCAGTTGTGGGCACCATAATTTAAGAAGGATGTTGACAAGTTGGAACGTGTGCAAAGGAGGGCAACCAAGATGATCAAGGGTCTGGAAACCAAGCCTCATTAAGGATGCTTGAAGGAGCTGAGTATGTTTAGCTTGGAAAAAGAGGCAATAAGACAGCCATCTTCAAATATCTCAAAGGCTTTCACATGCAAGATGGAGCAAGCTTGTTTTCTCCTGCTCTGGGGTGTGGGTGTATATGTAGGACTCGAACCAATGGTTTCAAGTTATGGAGATTATGACTAAACATCAGGAAAAACCTTCTGACAGTAAGAGCTGCATGACTGTGAAACGGACTCCCTCAGGAGGTTGTGGACTCTCGTTTAGTTGAGATTCCTGCAGTGTACTGGTTTGGACTAGATACCTGCCCTATTCACATATAAAATGTATGTGTGTGTGTAGGCTAAAACTTAAATTAAAATGAAAATGCAGGGCAGAGAAGATAAACATTGCCCCTTTCTCCATCTCATCTCAACTAACTCCATTATTTTCTGTCATTTGCTTTAGCCTGGTTCATTTCCGGTATCAGATCTAGGCTGAAGAAAAGTACCTGCAACCACTGTGAATTAAAGCATTTATGTATTTATGATATTTGTATGTTGAAAATGGCTGTTCTTGGTTGGAGTGATTGGTGCTCTTCCTGCCTGCCTGCTCCCTATACTTCCTATGGTCTTTCAGGTCTCTCAGACTGGCAATTCCTTTTGCAGATCTTCTCTGCTGCCAATACAGCACCATCGCCCCATTCAAGAACTGTAGTTAATTAATCACATGCCTTTTAATTGATTGACTGGATAATTAAGCAAGTAAATCCATGTATACAGTATTTGCATATGAGAATAAGAAACCATATCCTAAAGAGGAAAAAGGAGCAAATTTTATTTGGGTGGAATCCAAAGAATTAGGGGAAGGGATATTGCATGAAAAATGTTCTAGGTTCAATACTTGGCATCTCCACGTAGGGCTGGGAATGTCTTCTATCCAAAACCCTGCAGAGAAACAGCCCATTACTATAGATAATACTGGGCTAGAGGGACCAGTGACTTGACCCAGAATAAGGCAGCTTCCTATCTGTCTTGGGCAGAAGCTTGTGGGGGCAGTGCAGTGGTGCATCACATACCTGTGATGTCATGCGCATGACACATGTCACGCATGTGCCATCAGGAAGAGGCGCATCATCAGGAGGAGGCCTTGCTTAGTGCTGCACAGATTCTATGACTGCAGCTCCTCCTCTCTCATGCTCAGGAGGACCCAGCCTTTGATGCTGCACTGCTCTCAGCTTGGTGGTCCAGCCGCCTCGCCCCCTCAATATTGGGAGGGGGCTGAGCCCCCTGCTAAGGAATATTAAGGGGGCTGGGAACACCTCTGCCCCCTAGAGCTGGTGCGCCTGCTTCCTATGCTATCCAGTTGATGACTTTGTCATTAAGAAAGGGATTTTGATCGAGTGGAAGCATCTTCTAACAGAAGAGGAGGGAAGGGGCAATTTATAAATTAATGACCTCATCTCTAAGCGGTGTTACAAAAGATAAAATCAGTTGAAATTTAGCATACAATCAGAAACACTTATTTTAAATGCTTGCTGATATATATATATATATATATATATATATATATATATATATATATTAAAAAGAAGTCTTCACCCAAGGCCTGAAGTTCAACAGGGAAGGTGTCTGTCTGATTTCAGGTGGCAGGAAGTTCCATAGAATTGTAGTCATGTCTTTTCATTGTTTCTAGATATCTAGAAAGGTTCCATTCATTTCTAGATCAATGTAGACATTTCTGAGAAAGTTATTGAAAGAACAACCCCCATATATCCTGAAAACAGACAACACTTTTCACAATTGATGTAAATGATCAGGAAAAGAAATGGGGAACCTTTTTGGTGCAGCCCCACTTTCTACACAGAAAGAGAGGCCTCCATCAGATCACATAGCTACGACATACCTGTTGTGTAGGTATTATGATTACTGCGCCATTTTGTGATGAGGATATAACATTGCCAATGGCCCTTGAGCAAAGGCGGAGTTGCCAGTCAAAGGAAAATGAGTCTGTGAACATTTCTCTCTCACACATAAATTGAAGTTGATCCAAGAAGGTGTGTTGTGAGAAAGCTAAAGAGGAGGGAGGAATTCTTATGCCTCCGAGCCATGGCAGAGACATGACAGGGATGGGATGCAAAACGCAGTTTGAAATATTTAATAACATCCCTATTGACAAACAGGAAAAGCAGCTTCCTGCTTTGAAATAAAGGTCACAAGTTGTTCACACGGGAGATTAAATAGTAACACAAAAGGCCTGGATAAATTGCAAAAAAAGTAAATAACAGAGTAATCTTCTACTGGAGGGTTGCAACAGAAGCATGGGGTGATTGTTGGGGTGTGCATTGGTTCTGTGTGCGAGACGAGAGGCGATTTGGTGATGTTTTGGTGAGCATTCAAAGATGGAATTGAGAATTCCAAGATGGAATGCTGCTGTCAACAAGGAATCTCAAGCCAAATCAGAGACCCTCTAAAATCTTGAATTGCCTGTGGACTCAGCCGAGCCCCAAATGCTGCATTTTGGGACCACCAACCAGATGTTCGTAGAAAGCCCATAAGTACAACAGCACCCTCCGCACTAGAGATTTCCAGCAACTGGTATTCAGAAGCCTATTGCCTCTGACGCTGGAGATATTCTTGTAATTCTTGGCCTGACCTCTGACTTGCTCCCCAGTCCTGCCCTTTGGTTCATCCTCATGACCTCTGGACTTCTTGACTAAATCCCTGTAATAAATAACATAACTACTAAGAAATAAAGTGTGGTGGAGTGGTTAGAGTGTCAGACTAGGATCTGGGAGACCTGGATTCGAATCCCGCTCAACCATGAAGCTCACTGGGTGACCTTGGGCCAGTCACTTTCTTTCAGCCTCAACTATCTCACAGGGTAAGGATAATATGAAGACGGGAAGCACCACCTCTGCCATTTTGAATCCCTTGGAGGAAATGCGAGATTTAAATGCAATCTAAAATAAAATAAAGTAATTCCACAGCATGTCAACCACAGCATTAGGGATGAGGGAGAAACTTGATTCCGTTCACATTGGAAGGAGAATCTACTGAATTCTTGCTTTCCAAAACAATACACAAACTGAAAAACAGCCATCCTTTGAAAATTCCCCAAATTTTGCAATGCAGATCTCCAACCAAGTAATATGTAGAAAAAATGCATATACCAGGGTAAAGTGTGCATAAAAGGCATATATTAGTGAAAATAACATCTGAAATGCATTATATTATGGAAGGTTATTATGCAAAAATGTGCACCATAGGCAAAATTGCACACAGTCATGTGTATATTAGAAGAAATGCGCTGATTAATTTTCAAGATGATTTTTTTAACAATCACAAACTGATATGGAAATTTGGAGAACTCCGCTTAAGTATAGAAAAATGAGAAACCGAGAGAAACTGAAATTGACAGATGCTCCCATCCCTACTCAGTGTGCAATTCCACCCTACAAAGCTTAAGATGTTGCAAAATTTCCCAGAGCAGACGGAATGGAATGTCCCACTAATCAAACTTCTGGATTGGGTTGCCAACTGACCAGGAAAACAGGCATGGTCTGTTCCTGTGTCTTTAACAGCTTGTTCTATAGAAATAAGCTAGTGAAATCTTTCACGTTGTGGAGACAAGTGTTCTCACTTCTTAAAGGCACAAGAGCATTGTAAAACCACGGATGACCCTACTTCTCAAATCCAAGATGACTGCAGATTTCATGTTTGGGAGCAGCATGCTAGAAGGAGAGATCTAAGAGTTTTTAGATCTGCAGCAGAAGATGTGACTTGACCTTGAACCCTTTAATTTAGGGCAAGTTCAGGCATATCTGATCTATGAACTCCAAGACAGGAGAACAAAAGTGGATGACAATTTAATAAACTGATCTGATAGCTGATTGATTATCATGGAGAAAGCCTTCACATTGCATGGAATAAATGCATTTGAATGGTTCAGTGGATGGGTGGTGAAATTTTCCTGGAGTAAAATTGACATGTGATGTGTGAATCTGCCAGACGTAAGTATGAAGTAACCAGCTTTTACTGGATTGTTTTTGTAACTTTCACAACTATTCCCAGAAGTCATTCTATCAAATATTTGCATTTCTCCTAATCTGTTTGGTAAATAATGTCTGAAAAGTAAATTGATTTTAAAAAGTATTATGTTTTCAGCTGTTGTTCTTTTAATGTATCAGTCAACATTTTATAATGTATTTTGTATTGGCATTGTCTTTTGTTAATTCTGTTTTTCAGTGCTGCTTGCTCAAGTGCAATTTTAAAAACCTGCATTTCCTCTTGTGCAAGATTTAAATGTATGTTTGAATATAAGCCAATCTCTAATAATTGCTAATGAAAGTGACATCTTCTTTGGTAACCACTGTTGAAAGAAACAGTAGCAAGATGCAAATTTATTTATTGAATGGTATATATTTCCATTTCAGATAGGACCCACAAGGTGGCTGTCAACCAAATACAGCAAGAGAAACTCTAACATATTAAAAAAAACATCACCTTAAATAATGCCACAAACTAGTAGAATATTTAAATCAGCAAAAACAAACCTCCATCCATTTCACACTATTTCAATTAGTGCCCCTTTCAAATGCCCATGCAAACAGCACTGTTTTAACTTGCAGGCAGAAAGGCCATCAGTTTCACAGTCTGGGTGCCATCACTGAGAAGGCCCTGCATAACATACTTTACCTACCATACCTTAGATGGCAATGGGACAGTAAACACGGCCTCTCCTAGCAATAAAGGGTATAGGCGTGGTTATATGGAGGTGACAACCCTTTATATATCCATCTCTCAAACTGCTATGACCCATGAAGCCAAATTCAGGCTTCGATTTAGGGATGCATGAGAGGGGGTAGGTACCCTAGGTAGAGGGTAGGGGATCAGAAAACTGCATCCTGCTTTGATGGTGCAGCAGGAGAAACCACACTGCAAGGCACATCGCCAGCCCTAAATCTGGTGCTTTGAAGCTCTGAGCATAGGGCTGGGAGACCTCTCATTTCTCCCTGTCCCGCCATTGACAGGGAGGGGAGGGACAAGGGTGGAGTTTGCAAATGACAGCAGCAAGCAGAGCTTCTCTAGTTTGCCTCCCTTGTTAGCAAAACATGGATTTGTTTCTCTCCTCATCACAGCTTGATGGGATAGGAGGAAAAGCAAGCAAAGGCAGTCCTCACTTGCTGCTATAGCTTGCAAATGCCCAAACTAAGCAGCACCGCTCTCTTTGGGAGCATGGAGGATGTCTTAAAGTGCTTTTCAAAAGCTCTGCTTGAAGCAGCTTTTGCGAGTCTCTTCTCCCCTACGCTGCTGTTGCCCACCTGCAGGAGAAGCATGTGAGCTGCTTCAAACCATGCTCTCGAGCAGGATTTAATAGCTGCTCATCTGCTGATGAGCGGAGATTAAATCCTGCTGCATAGAGGCTGAACCATTAGAGACGTATGCTTCCTATTCATTTACAGAAGAACAATCCTTGGTATTTATTCTATAGACACACAATTTATTAAATTTGTACACCACCCTTCATCTGAAAATCTCAGGGCAGTTCACAGCATACTGTGATTCCAACCAAATTTAGATCTGTATTGTGTCAGCTAGGTGCTCCTACCCCAACAACCTGCTTCCCACCAGTTCCTCTGTCACTCTTGTTCTTCAAGAGCCATGCGTCTTCTGTTTTTCCTTGGGACTATGAGGGACTATTGGACGCAGGTGACGCTGTAGGTTAAACCACAGAGCCTAGGACTTGCTGATCAGAAGGTCAGCGGTTCGAATCCCCGCGACAGGGTGAGCTCCCGTTGCTCGGTCCCTGCTCCTGCCAACCTAGCAGTTCGAAAGCACGTCAAAGTGCAAGTAGATAAATAGGTACCGCTCTGGCGGGAATGTAAACGGCGTTTCCGTTCACTGCTCTGGTTCGCCAGAAGCTGCACACCCGCTCCCTCGGCCAATAAAGCGAGATGAGCACTACAACCCCAGAGTTGGTCACGACTGGACCTAATGGTCAGGGGTCCCTTTACCTTTACCTATGAGAGTCTAGGATATTGCATCCCACCATACTGTTGATCTCACAAGCACGGTTGGCCAGCAATGCGTGGTGGCCTTCCAGATGATTGACAACTCCACCATTGTTTTCTGTAAGCAGCTAAAACAGGAAGTCTATCAACCCTGTGTTGGGCTGCCACATATGGCTGGTGGGCCGGATTGGGCTTGGCACAGACCTGAATAAGGAAGAACATACTCCAAATGTAACACATATGCAGCACTGGCTCACACCACATCGCCTACCAATTCCAGATGCTCTCTTCCAATGTGTGGTCTCCTGCAGCTCCGTTCGGGAAGCTTCAAAGCGAGAAGCCAGCTGAACCGCTTTGCTGTGGGTCAGTTTAAGCTTCTCCTTTGATGTCGTTCCCCTGCCCTTTTCTTTCTCTGTGTTAACGAGCGATAGGCTTTCATCAGCCAACTGTTTTGATTTTAATTATTTTGAAATCCGCAGCTGAGATTACACTGAGTAATGCAGCCCCATTATAATAAAAAGGGAAAGGGATGTTTACAGGAGTTTGTGCTGCTGGTGGTGCAGGGGAATCAAAACGCCTTCATCCAGGCTGAAAAGTTGGACACCCTGCCAATTCTGCCGGCAGCTTGCGCACTCAGAAAGGAAACCCTGCCCACTCAGGAGGATTGGCAGGGAGCCCAAAGGCATGGCTTTTGTTTGTGGGGAGGAAGGCTGACCTGCACAGAGTGGCTTTAAGCACACGACCATTTTGTTTTGTGCTGGTTCAGTTTCCAAACAAAGCAAAGCAGAAATGGGCACAGGCATCGTGTGACATTTGCCCCGCTGTATCCTATGGAATTCGGACCCACGCCTTTAATGGGCATCAGTAGAAGAGCATGTTTTCCATAGTGCAATCTTTTGCATGGAAGATTCCACTTCCTCTTTTGAAATGAATGGCTGTAAGAGCTTCCTGTGGGCAGACAAGCCATTAAATGTACAGTTGTAAGAGCTTCATACATGCAGAGTATCCATAGGTCTATGGTTAGGGTGCATAACTGTGACAAGTTTTCAGCCCTGAAAGTACTGGGCGGGGGGAGAGCTGTAGAGTAGGGCATAATTTTCCCCAGGATATAACTTTCTAGGCAATGAGGAAAACACATGATGGTCCAGTGTGTACAGAACATAGTTGGGGACACAGAAGGGGAGTTTTCATTGTGTTCTGAACTTAAACAATGGAATGAAAACATACATAGAGTCAGTGTAATTTTGTAAGCAGAATCATACCACTTCAAACAGAATACTGGGTACCAGGTATGCCATCTTGTGGGAGGAGTTGGGCCCCCCCAAAAAATTCAACGAAGGGGCTGGGCCCCCTCACAATTAAGGGATGGCTGTGTGCGCACGCCATAGGACATGCATGTGTCATGCGTGCAAGCTGCAGGGCATCCACATGACATGTCAGCACGCCCCTCAATCATCCTAGAATCACACCTTTCAGTATATTGCACTGCTTTGTAATTGGAAGCTGATAGGTCCTACCTTTTAATAAGCCACCTGGTGAGCTTTCTGTACAATCCATTTCCGCCTTACTCAATGAAAGAACCCCATGTGTACTAAACCATATAGGTTTCTCTTTTTTAAAAAGGAAGAAGCTTTTTTTGCATATCGGTTGTCATTCTGCCTGCACAGTAATATATCTTCCGATGAGGCTTTGTTTTGGTTTCCATAAATCTCCCACGAGTTGTTCGCTGCAGCCTGCAACTTATCTCATGCCAAAATGAGCAAAAATGACTGCTGCATAACCTTGTCTCTCCACCAGCCTGGTCTCAAAACCCATAACATGTGCAGTATTCTTAACAAAGATAATTGATTCTGAGCAAAGACAGGAGGCATTCTTCTCCCTCTCCATATCACTGCAGCCCATCTGCACCAGCACCTCTTGGGTCAGGCCATGCCAGCCCCACTTGTGGGCCCCAGCCCAGTCATTGAAGCCCAGTGGTATAGATGAGCCTTGCTTCCCTAGTGCATTTACAGCAACATTCAGTGAAATCAATAAGCAGATGTGCTTAGAGAAAAATCAACCAAAATCCTATGTTATGCTACATCACAGAATGACTTCTGTGAACTGTTTAAAATTATGCAAATGATTAGTATGTTTTTGCATAATCTGCATATGTTAATCATCCCGAAAGACCCTGTTTGGCCCATCTTGTCCAGCATTCTGTTCTCATAATGGCCACAAGAACTCTTCCAGAAACTGGTAAAGGTAAAACTGGTAAAGGGACCCCTGACCATTAGGTCTAGTCGTGGCCGACTTTGGGGTTGCGGCGCTCAGCTCACTTTATTGCCAGAGGGAGCCGGCATGCAGCTTCCGGGTCATGTGGCCAGCATAACTAAGCCGCTTCTGGCGAACCAGAGCAGCGCACGGAAACGCCGTTTACCTTCCTGCCGGAGTGGTACCTATTTATCTACTTGCACTTTGATGTGCTTTCAAACTGCTAGGTTGGCAGGAGCAGGGACAGAGCAACGGGAGCTCACCCCGTCGTAGGGATTCGAACTGCCAACCTTCTGATCAGCAAGTCCTAGGCTCTATGGTTTAACCCACAGCGTATTCAGTATTCAGAAGCAAACTGCCTCTGACAATGGACATAGAACACAGCTCACATGGTTAGTAGCTATTGTCCTCCATGAATTTGTCCAATCTTCGTTCAACACCATCCAAGTTGGTGGCCATCACTGCCTCTTCTGGGAGTGAACTCCTTCATGAAGCTACGCACTGTGTGTTGCAAAAGTTGGGTGCCACCCCCGCTCTCTGCAAGATTCCAGGGGGTTCCAGGCACTCACCCAGGCAGTCTGTTTAATCAGAGAAAAGCCATTGTCAACATTTACTCAAGATTACAAAACTCTCATAGACTTTTTGCATGAAAACGAAAAAGAATTTGGGTTTGAAGGCTGAAGATAATGTTGGTTTATAAAAAGTAGTTTTGCTGGATGTTATATTGGAGTAGATGACTTGAATAAAGTTTATATATAGCTGACAGAAGTTCATGATTATATATAGCTGCCTGAACTGTAAGTTTCTTAACTTTATTTTCTCTTTCTTTCTTTTAATTCTTTGCTCACTTGCTTCCCCCCCCCCTTTCTTCTCCTCTGGATCTATGTTTCTCTCTTACTTAGATTAATGTTTTAGTTTGTAAAAAAAGAAGATATTTGATAATAATATTTTTCTCTCTCTTTATAAAATCAATAAAATTTATTCAACCCCCCCCCCCCCCCGTAACAACCATGTCCATCCTTCATGGTAAAAAGCTCAGGGTCCTAATTAAATAACAATTCAGAGGGAGCCCTTGCCTGTCATTTTAGATAATTGAAAGCAAATCAGCACAAGTGGCCGAGCACAAATGTTCTCACTGTTGCCTGGAAAATGCCTTCTTCCACCAACAAATCCATGCAACTTGAGTAGGAAGAAAATTAATTCATTCGACCACAAAGAACGAGTCAAAAGCCTACGTGACTGGGAATTTCTCAGACTGGAATGGGTTTCCGAATGAGATGTAAGTAGCGGGTGTTTGCAAATGAGACAACTCATCCAGGGATTTCAATAAAAGACGTCTTTATATCTAACTTGCAACTGAGATCATGAATCTTTGTAGATGGAGGACACTTGGCTTTTTAAAAAAAAAAATGTACTGTTCTGCATTGATGGAATATACTCTCTAAGGAAGCTCATCTAGCAACATTCTTTTTAAAAAATGAAAAATTGGCATGAAAGCACCTGTTTTTACTGGGCCTTCAGTTTGTCTGTTATTTTTTTAAAACGTTATTCCTGCTAATGTGCAGTTTTCAATTATTTGAAATTAATAGGAAATTAATAAATCATTATTATATCTTTGTTTTATTCAGGGACAATAGCTCAGTGGCTGCGCATGTGTCAGGCAAGCAGAGGGTTCCAAGTTCAATCCCTGGTATCTCCACTTAAAAGGAGTCAGTTGCAAGACAATGGACAACTGCTGCTCATCAATCTGGACAATGCTGGGTTATTGGGGCAAATAGTCCGACTTGGTATAAAGCAGTGTTCTCTGTCTCTGATTAAGGCTGAAATTCATTGGGCAGCATCTGCAAGCCGGAAAAAAACCCAGGCAATTTCCCAGACATAGCCGGCAATAGGCCATCAGAAGCTTTGTCCAGAAAACTGAGAGGTCCGGGAAAATTTGGACGTATGGCAACCCATGTTGGAAGTGCTGTTTTCAACAACCTTGACCCCCCCCCCCACACACCAAAAAAAGCTCAACTTTTTTTGTCCGGATTTTTGCTTTTTGAAACATAGCAACCCCAGATTAACATATATCTGAAAGACGCACAATTGTTCATGCTTAAAGGGTAAAGGGGGTAAAGGGACCCCTGACCATTAGGTCCAGTTGTGGCTGACTCTGGGGTTGCAGCACTCATCTCGCTTTATTGGCCAAGGGAGCCGGCGTACAGCTTCCGGGTCATGTGGCCAGCATGACTAAGCCGCTTCTGGTGAACCAGAGCAGCGCACGGAAACGCCATTTACCTTCCCACCAGAGTGGTACCTATTTATCTACTTGCACTTTGACGTGCTTTTGAACTGCTAGGTTGGCAGGAGCAGGGACTGAGCAACGGGAGCTCACCCCGTCACTGGGATTCAAACTGCCAACCTTCTGATCGGCAAGTCCTAGGCTCTGTGATTTAACCCACAGCGCCACCCGCATCCAAACCTGGAAGTGACTGAAAATGTCCTAAAAATGTCACTTAAATGGCAGAACGGGGGCAGGGAGGAATGGGGCAGGGTGCACTTATGCACAAATAGGTATTCATCTCTGCTGATGTGTGCAGGGGCTGAGAACAGAGCCCCATGTGAAATGGTCGTCGGCAGTATTTTTAAAAGGCTGAATAAACATGGATTCCGAAATACACCTTGACCCCCTGTAGTCATTCAGAGGAGCTGCTTTCTTCTTGGAATGAGACAGCAGTCATACCTATTTGCGATGCAGTAAACAAGTTCCAGCAATCCAACCCCAATGGAAGCATTCTGGGAAATCCCTGGCAGTTGAATCTTACCTTCTTATCCTTACACTCAGTCTGGTGGCTACAGACCACTTATATTTTGTGGCAGAGTAAAATGGGCATCTCGTTGGCCACTATGGGAACAGAATGCTGGATTAGGTGCAGCCTTTGGTCTAATCCAATGGAGCTCTTCCTATGTTATTATAATGCCTTAATTTGTATTTGACCTCACTTGTTGGTAAAAACTTGCATCACTCTGATCCTTTTTTTTTTTTTTTTTTAAGTAAATTCCCTGTTCACTTCCACTTAGGCTTCACCCTCCCCTCCAGTCATGGCTTCCACCTCTATCTTCTTCTGCACTTCCAGTGCTGCACCTCCAGATGCTAACCAGATGCTCAGGCTGTTTCTCCTGCTTGTTTTGCACCTTCTGGACTTCTATCTGCTAGCTGTTTTCTGGGGGCCCTAGTGTCAGCCGGCCTCTCCTGCTCATCAGTGGTACCTCCAAGCACCACCAGTGTGGTGTAGTGGTTAAGAGCGGTAGACTCGTAATCTGGTGAACCAGGTTCGATTCCCTGCTCCTCCACATGCAGCTGCTGGGTGACCTTGGGCTAGTCACACTTCTCTGAAGTCTCTCAGCCTCACTCACCTCACTGTGTGTTTGTTGTGGGGAAGGGAAAGGAGAATGTTAGCTGCTTTGAGACTCCTTATGGTAGTGATAAAGTGGGATATCAAATCCTCTACAGTGTGTTCACACCACAAATGCTTAAGGGCGGTCAAATAAAACAGCTCCGTTTTACAGTTTGGCCTTTGCCTGTTGCTGAGCTTTCTGTGTGCAAATGTCACTGAGTTAATTTGTGGAGTGTTCCATCTCCCTTTATGGATTCAGCTGACTCCTTAAACCAAACAGTTTATATTTGCTGAAAGAACAGGCCACTGTGCATCATCTCATCCTACTCATCAGAGAACCAAGATGGTTTACAGTCAGACTGTCATCAACCAGTTGAATATACAGGTGAATGTACTGCCCTAAATGACTGTATTAGGTTATATGAATACAAGCTTAATGAAATTGTGGGTAATAGTCAGAGGAAATAAACTCTGACCAAAATATACAATTGACATTTGCCATTTGAAGCAAAAATCTCAGCTGAACAGGATCAAAAGACAGGGAAAAACAACAACGGACTAAATGCTGAAAGCCAAATCTGATTTCCTATTTGACAATTGCTTGTACTTTTACAAAAGGGTATTAATTTCCTGCAGTCCACACAAACCATCTGAACTCTTCATGACCCGTTTGCCGCACTTTCAGAATGTATATGCCAAATAAATCCTTAAACTTCTTCAAACCTTTTACCACTGATAGTTGGAGGCTTGTTAGGTCTCTGCCCTCAATGATATTAAGATAAACAATTATATTTTATACTTGGTATGTTGCCAAAATAGAGCAACTGAAACTAAGAAATAAATGGCACTGGATTTGAATAATAACTTGTCAAAATGCCAATGTAATTCTTAGGAATCTTGGAGGTATAACTGTAAAGCTTTACCCCACCAAGTGAGCACAGAGCTTATGCATAGAAATAAGCCATACGACAGTTTTCATTTTAAGCATGACTTGCAAATGTGATCTGCAAGTCATTGGTGCTGGCTTGTACAGTGGTGTCATCTCCACACCAGTCTGCACCAAAAAACCTTCTAGCATCACAGCTGTGCTTAGTAGCTCTCCTTACCAGGAGCACTACCTAGAAAGGGCAGATTTTTCTCCACCCTCCTTGTTTAAGACCATACCTGGTTATTCCTCAGAGGCATCTATCTGCATGTCTGATGAACTCAGTGATTCTAAGCATGGAATGGCTGTTCTTACAAACATGTGACTATGTCAGGCTTGGGGTGTATGGGGTGTTAGGTGAGGTGTAGCACCTCTAGTGGGGGACACATTGTGCTTCTTCTGGTGTAGTTTGTCCACTTTTGGTTTCCATCCTGCACACAGCTCTCACCAGTGGCTCCTAGAGGCTCTCAGCATGTGACAGCAGCCATACCTCAGAAACATCTTCAATTGGCCAACTAAACTAGGTGAGGGTAGCTGATGGGCCTCAAAACCTTCATGAGTTAAGGACTTCCCTTGCATGCAAAGACAAGCTCTGGAGGATTGAGCAGACAAGACCAACAGTGGGTCTAACAGTCAAGAAAGGTGATTTCTGCACTGGCTGCACAGGGCAGTGAGGGGCAGATGGGGCTCATCAACTGGAGAAGGAAGCCCATCTAATCCTAAACTTCCACTGCCTACTCATTCATGGGAGAGGCTTCGGGAGTAAACCCCGTGGAAAAATCTGTACCCACTGCCTTGCAGAACATCTTTGGGAAAAGAAAGGTTTTAGTGTGGCTGTCCCTGATCTGTGGAATAGCATTCATATCAAGATATGACAGAGAACTTACTATCTGCAATTTCTGGAAATAGTTGAAGACTACTGGATAAATAAATGGGTCTTTATCACGCGTGTCCACTTGTATTGATTGTTTTTAAGTTTATAACAGCTTTTAAATTATCTTAAGTATAAATCACCTTGAGGTGGTGGTTTAGAATATGATTAATTGTAATAAAAACAGTAAATTTGTCACAGCAAACACTCCTCTGTTAAGCTGCATGTTTTGCAAATTAATCTTAAATACAGACAATAAAGGACTTTAAACCTTGATGAAACCTCCTAGTGAAATCTCTTTACTCCCCAGCTGAAGTCCTCCTCACATGTTTAAAAGAGCTGTCGTTGTTGTTGCTGCTGCTGTTATGAAGAGGTGGAGGATGATGGGGGTGTACAAGAAGCAAACACTGATAACTAATGAACAGTTTCAACAAATTTCCCAGAAGCAGTAGCCTTATTTAGACTTTTTGTGTGTGTGCTCTTTAGTGATTTTTCAACATAGTGAGTAATTTCACTGACTCACTGCTGAATTGTTTGTCATTTTATTTTATTTTGTTCTTGTTGGTTTGAGAGAAGAGGAGGATGGCACACACACACACAAACACAAACAAGTCACTGTTTGCTGCATGAGCAAAGTAACTTCTTGTTGTGTGGAACTTTGTTTAGGAAGATGTTATCAATTAAAAATCAAGATTTTTAAGGCGTTGAAAAGCAGTTGTGTTTATTAATTAAAATGTTTATATCCCACTATACCAACTCACAATAAGGTGTTCAGATAACAAACCATGTAATATTAAAATCGCAGTCATGCGGTGAGATAAAAACTGCTGATGAATGGCAGCATAACATCAAGGTGAAAAAAGTGGAAGCCACACCATAGGCCAGTGATAGCCAAAGTTGTACATTCCAGATGTTGTGGGCTAGAACTCCTTTCAGTACCCAGCCAGCATGACTAATGGCCATGAGAGGTGTGGTCACCACATTGGCTACTCTTGCTGAAAGCCCACAGGAACAAAACCTGAAATTGACAGATTTGTTTATCCCTAAAGAAGTTATCATAAAGTCATAGAATTGCAGAGTTGGAAAGTATCCCAAGGGTGATCTCGTTCACTGCAGGATTCTAAATGCAATGCATGGAAACGAAAGCATCCATAACAGATGGCCATCCAACCTCTGCTTAAAAACTTCCAATGAAGGAGAGTCCACCACCTCCCGAGGGAGTCTGTTCCACTGTCAAACAGCTCTTACTGTCAGAAAATTCTTCCTGATTAAATATTGGAATCACCTTTCAGAATTGCCTTCCTTATAAGTTGAATCCATTGGTTCAGGTCCTCCCTCCAGAGCAGAAGGAAAGAAGCATGTTACCTGTTCCATGTGACAACCCTTGAGATATTTGGAGATGCTATCGTATCTCCTCTCAGTCTCCTCTTCTCCAGGCTAAACATGCTCAGCTCCTTCAACTGTTCCTCATAAGGCTTGGTTTCCAGACCCTTGATCATCTTGGTTGATTTGAAGACAAATACATGCAGAAGCCTATCCAATTCTTCACTGACACATAAAACTGCTCCCACCTTCAAGCTTTTCCTGGCCAATGATTAGGAAGACAAGAACTTGGAAAATTTGATACTTTAGCTATGCCAGCTGAGGGGTTGTAGATTATAGCGGAAGCCTCACTACAGCAGCAGGCAATCCTGTATGTAAGGATTGTCAGAACTGTAGATTCATTTACACATTCAAGTGCAAGGTATTTCATAGGCAGAAGTGGGCACAATGGTACTATAGTGCATAGCTGGGCTGTTTTTCTCATTCCTATTCTAAAGTGGGAGGCATTCTACTTATGGCCTCTTTTCACTGCTACAGAGCTCCCGGTCTTTAACCTGCTCACACCAATAGGATGGGTTTCCTTGAGAAATTCTGTGTACCAGAACTAGATTCCTTGGTGTTAGGTATCATCTGTAAGTGAGTTTCAGAGTGAGTTCTTTCCTTTTCACTGATAGGATTTAAAGGGAGGTTTAGACCACATTCTGGTCCACTGAGTGGGGTTAATCTCATAGCCTATGTCGTCCTCCAATTGTTTTTTGATTACATCTAGGGGATTTGTGGGATTTTGGAGTCATATTTTGTACACTGTGGATACGATCCCTTTGCCATGTCCCTTTATTGTTAGGAGGAGGTTTTCGAAGGTTGTCAGGGGCCTAGTTGCTGCTGATTTTACTACTGGATTGTTTAAGAGGGCATGTAATTGGCGGTGTGTTAGCCTGGGCATTTGGGAGTTTGCCTTGTATTTCTTGTGTTGAGAAGGGTTTGTTATTTTTGTAGAAGTCTGTTAGGCGGTATAACATCACAGTTACCAGACAGGTTTTTCAACTTGCTTACTTGCAGGCTTGATTGCTCTCTGAGTGACCAGCAGTTTGTTAGGCATTGTCTTTAAGCACCTGGCAGTTCAGCAGCTCTAGTTGCATTGTCAGTTTAACTAACCAGCAGTTTGTCCATTTGCAGTCTTTTGTCTGTTTAAGCACTCTCATGGAGCTGACCTTGTGGGCAAAGATTTACTTTTCTTTGTTTGGCAAAGTTTCCTTTGTTTGGTAGACGTTTTCCCAGTAGTGAGATATTCCCCTTAAGAGCAACCTCACCCCTCCTTTTCAGAGGGCCATTGGTGTGGGCCTGGAATCTTGTTGATTTCCTTTTCTCTTAATTTGGCTGCAGCTTCTGGGCATTTCCTAGTAAGCAGTTATTTTCAATTCTGATTACTTGGTGTTGCTATGCACCTAGATTTGCCTATCATTTAAAAGGGGCAACATTTAATTGTAGGCAATTATCTTCCAATTCTGTCTGACTGCAGTTGAGGTTTCTTTGTGTATGGGTCTGTTCCTTGGAGCCAGGTGCTAACAACTAGCTGAGCGCTGCTGCTTGAACTCTTGCTGGGTTGTGATTTAATAAATATAAATAAATACAAGCGGTGCATTTAAGTGACGTATAGCTTATTCTGTATGGGACACTGTGCATATTCCTACATTGCAGAGGATTGAATGAGATTTTATTTATTGATTGATTTAAAAGGCTCACTGTTCTGCCGAAATGCTGGTAGAAGGACCATCTCCTTAAGTGTATTTTTCCTACATTTTCATTTGATAGCAGTTCCTGTGTCTGTTGTTCTCTGATTGTTCTATGGTACCATCCCTCTAAATCACTAGGAGTTTTACCTGAGGAAGCAGCTCTATATAATTGATTGTGTGCATCTGCCTGAATTGTATATTGACTAACAGATACATAAATTAATAAGGAAGTACGATCTGAGCATACTATTGCATGGAATTTGCACAGTGTAGTTAATTCAGCTGATGTTAAGAATTTATATAGCCAAGCATTAATAATCAACTCAAGGAAACATTATATAGCCAAGCGTTAATAATCAACTCAAGGAAACATTGTTTTTGGCAGCATATTCCTTCTGCTGGGCCTCCAGCATTACCTTTTGTTTTGCAAAGTGTTAGTTAAAGGACATTTCCCTGAGAGCGATTTTCTTTGATTCCATTTGATTGCAGTATGGGGGCTGCGTTGCTCTGCTGTTCCTATTGTTTCATCACTACATGCTTGTGAGTTGCTCCTCAGGAGGCAGGTCTATCCACCTGACCCATTTGTTTGGTGTCAAATAAATTTATAGACATATACAAACAGAACAGTCAAGTGATGAATAATTATTTCATATCATCGTCACTTACGGTAGACAATTGATAGTATCAGTAATTCTACTTACAGTGGTAATTGATTGAACAAATAATTGGATTAGATTCTAGTAAATAACAATAATAATAAATAATAAGAACAATAAATAAATAAATAATAGATAAATAATAATAGAATGATAATAATAATAATATTAAAATAAAACATTAAAATAAAGAATATTAATAATAATATATAATAAAAAATAAATAAAGAGAATAAGTGGAATGGCATCACATACCAAGATTAAATTGATTAATTAATTAATTAAGTAAATCTAAAGATAAATATATAAATAGACAAATAAAACTAATAAAAATAAAAATAAAATTAATAATAAATAATTGACATATATTTTGGAACCCTCAGTTGCTTAGATCATGGTGACAATAATGCCAAGGTTGCAGGTTTGATCCCTGTATGGAAAACTGCATATTCCTGCATTCCAAGGGGTTGGACTAAATGACCCATGAGGGTCCCACACAATTCTAGAGAGCCTGGATAGCTCAACTGGTTAGAGCATGGGGCTGATAATGCTTGGGAATCATTGTTTATTATAAGTAAAACAATCATTAATTAGTATATTTGTTCCAGAATCAATAACATGTACAACTGCTTGTAAGCGGTAGCTCGTGTTTGTGGGAGTAGCTTTAGCATGTTATCCATGGTGCCTAAGAGGAAGCGCTCTGCAACGGAATCAGCTCACACCTCAGGCTGCATGGGTGCCAATAGCCGTAATTCATCGGGGGTGCCACATGGACGGGATAATAACCTATTTCACACTGCCTAAATGCATTTAGATCGTTCATTGATGATTATGAGCAGCTTTTTTCCAATCAATCCCCTAACCCCATGCCCTCCACTGCTACCCCTGATATGCTCTTGGACAGTAACTGCAGCAGTGCAAACTAGGTCTCGGGCTCACTCGGCATCATCTGGTCCTCAGAACTGCATTGGGTCGCCTGCGAGGAGGCCGCCGGCCTGTGTCAATAACCCTGTTGTGTCCAGTTCTTCTAGTCCTTCGCAGAATAAGCAGCCCTGGGTCCAGCTTCCAGAATTGGGCACCTCGTCAGCCGGTGAGGAGGAACAGCAGCTGGAGGGGGAACTTCAGACAGCTGAGGGGGACAAACTGTCAGGCAAAAGACGCACCAGGAAGAAGCACGTTTGTAAGAAGAGCAAGTTGAAAACGGGCAACACGGAAGAAGAGTCAGAACAGCCTATGTGCCTTATGGGGGGCCGCCACCGTTAGCTATGATAAAAGTTCTGAAGGAAGGCTTCCAGGATCTCGCTAGCACGCTGGGATCAATTTGAAAAGGGCATCTGGTCGGTGGCGGTCATCCCGTATGTTGAGAAGAAACCATTAGATTCTCATCGCATGGGTAAGCCAGACTTAAGAAGGGAGCCAAAGCGCAAGGTGTGTTGGAAATTCAATAAGGGGTCATGCCAAGGCAGTCTGGTAAGTATCCGCACGAATGCGAGAGGTGTGCAGGGGTACACCCAGCTGCAGCGTGTTACAAACAGAAGCAGCCCTTTCGGGGAGGTCGGGGGTTCCACCATTCTAGCTCCAGAGGAGCCCCCGCAGCAGGGCACAGACGATAGGGACCCTCCGGGTCTAGCATTTTCACTGATCCAGCTCCCTCCTCTCCGCAACCTCTTGTCTAGCTATCCAGATGGAAGTGCAGCATCCTTTCGTTGGAAGGGTTTTGTCAGAGGGTTTCAGAATACCAGTAACCGACTCTTTAATTGCAAAGGATTTCCCCTAACCAGATGTCAGTAAGGGAAAGGCTTGAGGTTGCAGAAAAAGAAAATAGCTAAGGAAGTGGCCGCAGGGAGGGTGGCTGGTCCATTCGTACACCCCCCTATCCCAAACCTGCATATCTCAGCCCTTGGTATTGTACCCAAAAAGACCCATGGTGAGTTTAGATTAATCCACAACCTTTCTTACCCTAAGGGTCTCGCTCTCAGATGTCTCGCTTCCGGTGGCTAGCACCTGGAGCTCATGGGCTTCAGGACAGGGATATTGGGGCTTTTGCCTAGCGTGCCACCCACCACGGATTACATTCTGCAATACCTTTCCCATCTTGACGATTTGGGACGGGACCCCAAAACTTTAAAGATACACATAGTCGCCATCAGCTTCTTTGCTAGAGCCATGTTTTCTTCTGACCTGTGCAGTGACTTCCTGACCCGCAGAGCTATTGAGGTTTGGGGCAGGCTACAGCCCCCCTAGAGCCGCAAGCCAATTTCTTACGGGCTGCTATCTCAGATACGCACAAAGCTTAGGTCAATCTGCTGGGCCAAGTTCGAGGCCCGCCTCTTTTCCGCAGCATATGCGATCGCCTTCTTTGGTGCCTTGAGGGTTGGTGAAGTGGTAGCCGAGGTTAACGCAAGTGGGAGGAACTGCAGTTGACCGAAGCTAGCATGACTGTGTGCATACGTCAATCCCAAACGGACCAGGCAGGTAGGGGTTCCCTCGTAAAACTTACAGCTTCAGCGCAGCGGGGCCCATGCCCGGTCAAAGACACTAGATGGTACCTTTACCTCAGACTGCCCGGTCCTGGTTCACGAGGATGGGTCACCTTTGTTGAGACACCAATTCACAAGGGCACTCCGCAAAGTTATTGATGCCTGTGGTTCATCTTCCCAGGATTATGCAGCACACTCATTTAGGATTGGTGCCGCCTCAACAGTTGCACGCTTGGGCCTGCCAGTGGATAAGATTAAGGAAATGGGCCGGTGGAATCCGACGCTTATAAAGGCTACATTCGTTAGAATGCGCCCTGCTCCTTTACCTCTACTTATCCATAATTTTCTTTTCTTTTTCTTCTCTCTCCTTTATTTTCAGCCGTTTTCAGAAGTGTCTGGATTTGTGGCCATGGTATAGTCCATTGGCCCACGTACGGTCAGTTAGCTGTGGCCTCACCCCTAACCTCGGATTGCTACCTGAAGTGCGAGTTTCCTGGTTTTCGAGACGAGGCATTGCTTATGCCATTGCTGAGAGGGAGAGTTGCCACGTTTGGCCCTCCTGACAGCCACCTGGAGTGCGAGTTTCCTGGTTTTCGAGATGAGGCATTGCTTATGCCATTGCTGAGAGGGAGAGTTGCCACGTTTGGCCCTCCTGACAGCCACCTGGAGTGCGAGTTTCCTGGTTTTTGTGACGAGGCATTGCTTATGCCATTGCTGAGAGGGAGAGTTGCCACGTTTGGCCCTCCTGGCAGCCACCTGGAGTGCGAGTTTCCTGGTTTTCGTGACGAGGCATTGCTTATGCCATTGCTGAGAGGGAGAGTTGCCACGTTTGGCCCTCCTGACAGGCACCTGGAGTGCGAGTTTCCTGGTTTTTGTGACGAGGCATTACTTATGCCATTGCTGAGAGGGAGAGTTGCCACGTTTGGCCCTCCTGACACCCACCTGGAGTGCGTGTTTCCTGGTTTTCGTGACGAGGCATTGCTTATGCCATTGCTGAGAGGGAGAGTTGCCACGTTTGGCCCTCCTGACACCCACCTGGAGTGCGTGTTTCCTGGTTTTCGAGATGAGGCATTGCTTATGCCATTGCTGAGAGGGAGAGTTGCCACGTTTGGCCCTCCTGACATCCTTATCAGCAGAAGAAGTGTGGACTTGTCGTGGCACATAAAGAGAGATTTGGATGAGGTGGCTGCCTTGTGTCCCAGAACAACGGTGTTCTGGTCCTCCTTCCTGAAGAGAATTGTGTGACGCAGTGTGCAGAACTGTATGGCCATTGAAAAATCCAGGAAACTCTTAAATCGTGCAATAGCCCGTTGGGTGCACTTTTTGTATGGCCGAGTCATTTATCATGACCGTATCCGGATCAGCGACCAAGCTTTATACCGGAATGACGGTGTCCACCTATTGGATCTGGGGAACGACAGTTGGTTAGCTAGTGTCAGCAAATGCATCTGGGATTGGTTACAGCTTTGAGGGTATTGGCGGCGAGCCTTTCGGCTCGGGTGGCGGTTAGGCATTGGAATAATGTGCTGTGGTGTGTCGAAGTGCTAGGTGTGGCCATCGCCTATGCCTTCAATGTTTAGGGGTATTCCGTTAAAGGAATCTGGCGGTCGTGTATTCTGTCCGATGCCTGCTTGGCGGGAGGCCATGGCACGACCCTCGGTGACAGCAGGGGTGAGCCTATAGTTGGATTAGCATCAACAGGTGATGAACCCCTGGTGAATAAACCCACTTGTTTCGCGATCCAATGCCTAAGCCAATACCTTTTCATTGCTGTAATCAATAAAGTTGTGGCCTTTTCTAGCCCATTAACCTTATATCACGTGTCCCTGTGTCTTCTTTTCACGTCGCGGTGGTCGGGTCCTCGAACCACAAACAACCACACCCTGGGCCAACCCCAACCTCTCTCACCACCAAAGGAACACAAGCGAATAGTAAAGAGAACCTGCACAAACGACGCTGACACAAAACCCCACACATACACTAAGCAGAATAGAAGAATTGCCACCCACCGCCACCCCCACCCACCATGGCCCCCTCCACCTCTTTCCCCTTTTTCTTCCTAATGTAACACTAATGTAACACAACAAATGAAACTGATCTGTAGAAAACGTAACTTGAAAAAGAGAAATTGTACATACTTTTGTAAATCAATAAATCTTTAATAAAAATATGTTTTAAAAAAACATAGACAGGACTAGATTAGGATTATTAATTTTAATGGGTCTACTTAGAGTAGGACAACCCCTAATCTGCACCCCTAATCTGCACCAGGATTTTGTTTCCACTGGCTTTGGCACTTCCTAAATATTCCTGGCTCTAAAAACAAGAGGGAACAAATGTAGGGATGAACATGTCCAAAAGAGGCACAGGCAGTTAATAAACTGATTTGCCCATCTCTACAGAATAACAGTGGGGAATAGGTGTAGGTTTGCCTGCCAAGGGTTCAACCCCTGGTGTCTCTCTAGGTATGGCAGAGAAAGAACCTCTGCTTGAAACCCATGGCAGACCTTTGTGTCTCAAATTTCAGTAGTGCCCTGTGCAATGCCAAATTTTGGCACTCATCCCTGCTTCTAAAAAATAGCTTGGGGTGCCCCCTTTGGCACCCTGAAGTTCTGCAGCCAGTGCTGTCATACTAGTCATGCTCCCCTAAATTCGCCTCTGCTGAAACCCTGGAAAGCCATTCCCAGTCAGTGTTGGCAGTACTGAGATAAATGCTTGGCAGGGGGTTAGACTCGATGGCCCTTGTGGTCTCTTCCAACTCTATGATTCTATGAAATGGACCTATGGTTTGGCTTGGTATACTGCAGTTTCCTATGTTCCTTTGTTGAATGATGAAGCATGGTTGGTTGTATTTCAGAAAAACAACTAGAAGGTAAGTGAGTCAGATGCATTTCTATGATTCTATGATTCATTTGCTTGGAAACATGGCCCCAGAAACCCTCAAAACGTACATAGTTCTATGGACATTATTATATAGCAAGAAGAACTGCTAGGTTGCTTGGGCTGCAAAGTTTTGTAGACATTACACCCATTTTTGAGACAATTCAGGTTCATTTCAAGGTGTTCTGAAATTTGACTTAGCTGGCTAGTTAGCTAGCATTATGATTTATCAATCACCTTCCCAGTCCAAATCATTATGAGCTGAAGAAACAGCAACAAAGCCATAATTCTAAAGCAATAAAACGCAGCATATAAAACAATCCAATAAAAGCAACAACAATTGTCCGGCGCCACAGTAAAACCTCATAGACCAAACATCAACTGCAGTAAAAACCTTCTGACCTGATGCCTAAATGCTAGTAATGCAATTATTTTGCATCTTAGGTGTGTGCCCACTTGCATTGTGGGTAGGGGACAAATTTTCTGCAAGGGCAACCAACTGTTGTCAATTCACTCTTCTGTGTTTGAAGGAGTACATTAGACTTGTGCCTTAGAAGAGGGCTAAGGTCCCTAACATAGGAGGCTAATCCTTTTATTGGCAGAAGGTTATACTCATATGACCAGAGTGTGGAAGAAGATAGTACACCTTGCAAAACCAGATGCAGCTGAGCTGTGAAATAGCTTGCAAAATGTAAAACTACTTTGAGTACATGGTTAAATGATGTGTGCTAATTTATTTATTTTAAAGAAAAATGATAAATACAAACAAAATACTGGTTGGTTAGCTTTGGTGTCAAATAATTTGGTGGACTAGACATGGCAGATCCAGGAATATGTTTGCAATCATAACAACAGTAATTTTTGGCTTCAGTTGTATATCTGCTTACCCAGGAAATAAGCCCTGTTGGTCTCGAGGCAACTTTCTTCTGAGTGGACATTGCACTATTATAGTACAATCTTATAGAGGTCTACTCAGAAGAGGTTCCCATTGAATTCAATGGGACTTACTCCTGGGCAAGTGGATATAGAGGCTTAATTATTAAGGTTTGCTCATTTTTCTTGCAGCTCAATGTCAATATTTTTTGTTGTTTCATTTTTCGAGGTAGTATCTGGATATTCAACGGGATGACTGAGTTAACTTTCAGATTTTAAATATCCCTGGGCTATTTTCTGCCTCTGGATAAATCTCTTTAGAAAGTCCTTAAGAGAAAACCTACCAGTCCCTTTTTATAGATTTGTATGATAATAACAACATTGTCTTAAGCTGGCAGTTAGGATGTGTTTTTTCTTGCCAGCTGCTGCATGCTCTAACCTTAAATCAACTTCACGCTCACGTTGCACTTTTTATTGTCTACTCCCTGCTCAACTCCTGGTTTGTTTTTTAAATTTGTTTCCTTGGAGAAACACTGAGTTTATGAGCTGTAATTGGCTAGCTGGAACAAGTTCCTTGGTGGGGATTTGTTGAACAGGATGGAGACCCTATGGCTTCGGATGGCAAGACTTCAATGTCCATTTGCTGGCGCCATGAAAGGGATGGACTCAATGACTCACCGAAGCTAAGCCACTGGTTCCAGCTGACCTGTGCCAGAACTTTGAGATAAGTATAGCAAACCATACATCAGTGTCAGGCTCCAAACAGCTCCAAACCACCTGTATCCACTCTGAAGTTCCATTTCTTTCCCTCTGCAATGAATGTAGAATCTATGGTCCCTACAGATGTGGATGGACAACAACTCCTATCATTCCTGACCATTGCCATACTAGCTGGGGCTGGTGGGAGTAAGACATCTAGAAGACCATAGGTTCTCTATTCATGATTCAAGCAGTGGCAAACATATCCAGTTTTTCTCTTGTAGCAATCCCAATTATGTCTGAGTTCAACTTGAGTTCCCTATACTTGATTACTTGGTGATTCACAGCTGAATGTGTGAACTGCTACCACTGAAAATCTTTTCATTCAGAGGCATATTTAGGGGATAGTGAGACCAGCACTGGGTGGTGAGCTGAGAGGATGCTGCAGTGGGCACTGCGACAATGACTTAGAATGGAAGGTGAGAGATGGGGGGTGTGCTAAATTTTGATGTCACACAGGGTGCTGCTGAACTTTGAAAGCCCAAAGTCCACTACAATTGTGGAGTCTTGTCAGTGATGTCCTATCTGTGATGCCCCATTCACACATGCTGCCATAGTAATTAAGCAATGAACATACATATGTGAAACAGCTCTCAACAGCATTCAATACCAAACATTTGGTAAGTTAAAACATGGTTTACTTACAAACTCTCCAAAAGTCAGATTCATGTGCTTTTCCACACATCACTCAGAAAAGTTACACAGGCAGTAAAACATAGCTTAGTTACAAAGTGGTAAATGTTCCTAAACTATTGGTATAGGAACACAAAAGAGGTTGGTGAAAACCATGTGGCTGAGCTAAAGGAACCAGCTCAGACCTCTTCATGTGCTGAATTTACAGGTAGATGGGGCCGGGGGTGGCAAAGGCTTGATTACCTATTTTCTCCCAAAGTAAGGGGAAGTGACATGGCTAAGCCTGATAGAACAGCTTACTCTATGGTGTTAACCGCTTCATGCATTAATTAGACTTAAGCATGTTGTCTATATTTGGCTAGCTATTCTACAAAAGGGGCATCTAGAACTGCCTTCTCCAAGCCTGGTGCTCTCTTGATATTCAGACTACAATTCCCATCAGCCCTAGGCAGCATGGTCAATGGTCAACAATGATGACAGTTGTAATCCAAATCAGAGAAGCAGACTGGGGGAGTCTGATCTAGAAAAAAGACAGCAATATCTTTCTTTATCAGCACATTCAACAGGGAAATGACATTATGACTTCAGTAATTTGGTGAAACACATATAATTCCATTATATACAAGCTCACTCAGAGATTTGCACCTAGATAATTATCACTGGGAAATGCTTCTTAGCAGAGCTGGCTGCGTAATGCATAAGAGAGAAATTTATTCCAAGCGTATTGGCTCTGCATCTCTTAACAAATTGCCCCAGAGCATCTTATGATTAGCACAAGGTTTGAAATTATTCATTGGAAAATATTGCTGAGTGCTAGTGGACAATCATAGCACGTGGCAGTCAGATTCAGACCTCATCTCTGTTGATTTGTTTTAGGGAACAGTGGGTGGCTTGGTGTCTTACCCAAACTAAGTAACACAATGCTTTCCCTACTGCAAATGAATTTCTATATCTATCTTTCCATGATATGTTTGCAGAAAAGAAACATCCAGCTGACAATTCCATTTGCACTGGGATCCCTAGCTATTTTTTGGTAGATATTCACTCCTAATCTAATTTATCACCCCCATCTCTGCTTTCCTCTAAAGCATCCTTCACCAACCTCACCCCCTCCAATTGTTTTGGAACAAAATCCTCGCTATCCCCAACCTGCATAGGGTTGTAGTCCAAAACATCTGGAGATATGGGAGTTCAAGTTCAAAACACCTGGAGGCAAAGGCAGTTCTAAAGAATTGCAGATTCACCCAGGTGCCCAGCAGCTGAGGCATGCGGCAATAACACTCACAGACATCTGATTTCCCTTTACTTGATATTATACTCTAAACACCTACAGCTAAGGCAGAATGTACGCATACAATATTTTGTTTGTATGAGAAAAGACTTGCCCATTACCCAGCACAGAACAAAGTGTGTTTAAACCCCCTTGATTTCAAGAGTTGTGTGCAGTTGGGCAGTGGCTGAAGAATGGGGTACAGATGTTTCAAAGAAATACATGACCAATTTGGATCTTCCTTGTTAACCAGACAGTACATCTAAGGTGCTTCCAGATGAGTGCTCATTGTGCAATCGGTGCTCCTCGTGCATTCAGGTTTTTTGCAGCATGCACACGACATCAGTGGCATCAAAACGTCAGCCTGCATTCGCCCCACTTTATTCTGAATTTTCTCTTCCTGAAGAAAATCTGATTTGTTTTTTTGAAGAAACACGTGTTGCCAGTGACCCATTTGCAGTAGCTCAAGGACCTCTTTGTAAAATCTGAGCCCCAGTCTGGAAGCACTTCTGCTTGTTGGAAGAAAAGGGGTTCATGCAACCAAATGCCCCCTCCAGGTAGATGGGCACAGGGTATGTTTGTCAGATCCAGTATGGCAACAAGGCAAGTAAAGTGCCCATTTGTGCATTTGTGCAATGCACCCCTGAGAAGAGCCTGCTGAATCAGGCCAATGGCTCATCCAGTCCAGTAACTCACAGTGCCCAACCAGATACCCATAGGAAACACACCCACAAATCACTAGCACTGGCAATGTTGCACTTGACAGCAAAGGAGATTCAAGACTAGGCATCCTAATAAAATGCTTCCTCTCACTCTCTGTCCCTTTTGTTCAGTGAGGTACACATGCCTTTACTTGACATTTTGTTTTGCAAAGAGGTTGCCTTTTCTAACCCAGGTGTTACACATATTTATTGAATACTTGGCATTCCAGGGATTTTATAGAAACAGAGTGTGAAAATCTTGTATTACTCTTTTCCCTTGCTTCAGGGCATTTCTCTCTCTGTGTGTGTCACTGTGTATGCAGAACTTACATTATTTTGCATGATCAAGCCTTCCTTTTTCTTTTAAACAGTCACAATCAGGTTTTAAGGCAGGTTCAAGGACAGACCCAGGGCTCTAGACTCCAAAATTCTCCCTCCAGAAACTCACAAAGAAAAATGGCTCCACTCAGGCATGACTGCCATTAGGCTGAGAGTGTGGCAAGGTGGAATAAAGCAAGACAAGATGGTTTCTAGGTGAAGGCAATTCATAGCGAGCTTGGAACCAGAATCTACTGGTTGGGGAAGGGCTGCAGCTCAACAGTAGAGCATCAGCTTTGCATGAAGAAGAAGAAGAGGAGGAGGAGGAGGAGGAGTTTGGATCTGATATCCCGCTTTATCACTACCCAAAGGAGTCTCAAAGTGGCTAACATTCTCCTTTCCTTTCCTCCCCCACAACAAACACTCTGTGAGGTGAGTGGGGCTGAGAGACTTCAGAGAAGTGTGACTGGCCCAAGGTCACCCAGCAGCTGCTCCTGCAGGCCAATCAGGTTGTTGCATTCTTGGGTCCTACTGCCTATTGTTCTAGGATCCAAGCTCAGTACATAACACCTATATATGTCTACTCAGAAATAAGTCCCATTCAGTTCAGCATGGCTTACTCCCGGGTACATGGCTATAGAATTACCGTGTTAAAGATGTAGTTATTATTTTCCCAAGGCTTCCTTCCCCCCTCCCCCAAATTCTGGAAAACATTCTGGAACGAACCTTTTAAAAATAAATAAATGAATGGGTTGTATCCAAGTATGGCAAATGTATCAGAACGTCATGCCACTTCTGTTTTCAAGAAGTCACAGACAACTTAACAAAAACTTAGAAAGTGTGAAATTGACTGAAGCATTTTTATAGACAGATGCGTGGCCGCAGAATCGCTTTGCAATATTGTGCTGATGCCAAAGAAATGGCTAAGTAGGCCAAAAAGACTGGTGGTTGTCTCGTTTGCTTTTGAAAATCAGCTTTACCTCTAGCTTGCTTTTACTGGTGATCTGTAAATCGACAGAAAGAATGAGTCTGTAACATTATAAGGACACGCTGACCTTTAGAAGGACACTTTGACCTTCTTTACCAGCTGCCTTACCCTGCCCTGCCATGCAAGACCTACTCCACCCACTGACATCCCACTCGGTCAAATCTCTTTTCCTGCTGCTGCTTCCAAGTGCTTTGAAACCATCCTTTCACCTCCTTCAGAGCCCAGCTCTCTTTGAGTCTAGTGTCTCCATAATCATTGCTTCTGCTCTTTAGCACAGTCTCCTTGAAGCTGTCTCATGGGTAGCTGGCTTAAAGAATCAACAGGTAAATCAACCATGCCTGGCTGCAGGTGAAGAGTTCCATGTCTGTAAAACAACAACAACAACAACAAAACCTCCCTGCAGATAGAAAGTAAGCATGTCAGGCAGAAGGGTTTATCTGACAATTCTCCCTGACTTGCTGCTTCCCCACTCTTCTTTTCCTCCCAATTTTTAAATTGATTTTCCAAATTTATAACAAACATCAAAAAACAAACAAACATAAATCCTAACTATGATAATTCCGGGTTTGTTAACATTGTTAGGTGACTTCCTCAAATCCCCCTGGCTGAGTTTCAATGTATATCATTGAAACAGTTTTCCAAAACTAATTTCTCATAAAATTTACTTAATCAATTAACATCTTTCTTTCTTTTCATTTTAACTTTAGATATATTATTCTATAACATCAGATATTTAAATCCTAAGCCAATCTGGTACTTGCAAATGTTTCTGTTTAAATTATCTTAGCATATTTAGCTAAATAATCTTTAAATTTCATCCATTCGTCCTGGTACTCCTCCTCTTTCTGGTCACGGACTCTTCCGGTCAGGTCGGCTAGCTCCCAAAAGTCCATCATCTTCATCTGCCATTCCTCCACTGTTGGCACTTCTTGTGTTTTCCAATTTTTAGCCAGCAAAATCCTAGCAGCAATTGTGGCTGCTTCTCCACTCTTCTTCATGCATACTCTGTCTGTTTCCCTCTCTCTGCGCGACCCTGGCAATCCACGCTACACCACTGGACAGGAAGGTGCATTAAACACCTCAACGGACAATTTATCAACAGCAGCCCTCAAGTCTGCATGGAAGCACATTCACCAGAGTAGGTGATAGCACCGCTAGAAAAAGCTCCACTAGATGTCTAGTCAATGAGACAATGTAGGTAGCAAAGGAGGCCTTCTTCACTACCTGCCCTGGTCTGCAGTAGATGGGATTATGAGGCATGTTCACAATGAGACTAACTCCAGTTCTGCTCTGGCCTCCATATGCACTGATGATGATTTTGCTAATACTGAGTTCCGTCTCCTTTTTAAAGATCATTTTTTAGAATTGTGCCACTTTGATCTAATGTCAGTTGCCACTGGCCTTTGAAGTTAAATGCATGTTCAGTGCAGCAAACATCAATCCGAATCCCCATTCATTCCAGCCCTGTTTTTGTGTACAGAGGATATTATTGGACCATTGTGTCTGCAGTGCTTACCTAAGCAGAGTTTGCAATGAATTGAACCACTTGATTCTTAGTAAAGATGTAATGTCTGTTTGATAGGTCGTAGCCAGCTGCTCCAGGAACATCTGAAGTGTCTGTTTAGAACTGATTGAGAAGCCTCTCAAATTCCCTGTGGGAGTTGAAATGAATTACAAGCAATTCATGAAAGGAAGAAGGAGGTATGAGGATTGTTGTGAAATTAAATTATAATTAACCTTTGCATTGAACCAGCTTGCTTCCCCCCCCCTTCCTCCCAAATCCTTGAAGCTCCCAACCCACTTCTGAATCTGTGCGAGAGAGCGAGGATATGTTTTCACAGATCCTGTTGCATGCAGCTGTCTTTAAATTATTGGGAATCTTCCGCGTAGAAAGAGGTGACTAAAAGGATGTGGGAGGAAGGATATGGGAGAGATACCATGAAACCGTAATTGACTAGCAAAAGTGACTGGGAGACAGCTGTTCACTGGTTCATATCATGCAAATACGTAAATAAACCAAATGAAAACAGCATGGGTAGCCCATTTGCAATAATCCTTATGTCGGAGGATTCTGATGTCGGAGGAAACGGAAATGGTAGCAGAAATTGCAGATGTTTGTTTATTTGTCCCATGCCCAGAATATAAATTAATCCAGTGAATGTGATTGGGATCTGCTGCTGGTTTTGCTTTTAGTCCACAAATGATATGTAATTGATTACATCTCTCCCTCCAGTTTGCATTGTTTCCTTTGCATTGGAATGAACGGGGTGGAATAACGTCATAACGACGGGATTAATTATGTAAAGTATGTAAGTTATGTAATTTCACCACAGCAAACAAGAAGACAAATAACACGGGTTTGGGTAGAAGACAAACTGCAGCAGAATGGAAAGAGTGCTTCGTACAAGGAATACAGACCAGACCAGAAGACTATGCTTTCCTGCGTTCTTTTTATGCAGGAATCTATTCCCTTGGTTTTAATGGGATTTACTACTAAGAGGACAGTCTTAGGTTTGTGGCCTTAGGAGAATGGTAACGGATTTAAGAACCTGGATTTTTTTTTTTTTGCCAGGCGAGATGATTTTTCCATCTAGTCCTTTTAGCTCTTTTGTCTGAGAGGCAGCAGCTCTCTGGGACTTGGAAAGAGGTCTTTCCCATCACCTGATACCTGGTCCTTTTGGTGGAAGATCCCAAGGATGGAAGCTGGGACCAGAGATGGCTCCAGGTGTGAAGCACCTTGGTCAAATGGTTCTCTCATAGGTCCTTTCCTTTCTCAGTGGTCACTGATGGACATATGTGTCGGCAGCAGTGGGTAATTGCAAGGTGCAGCAGAGGCAGCAGTAGCGCAAAACCCTGAGGTGGTGCTTCTGCTGGTGCCCTGCCTACCCCACGGCTTCTGCAGAAGCAGCACTTCCCATTTCACCTCAAGCAGCAAAATGGGACACATGACCCCGGAGTGTTAGAATTCCTGCTCTGTGATTGCAGTCATGGGATTGTTGTCTTTCACATGACCGTGTATGTTTTGACTCCACAGAGTGGAAAGTGACGAAGACAGGATGTTTGTGTTACTGTGTTCCATGAAGTGGGACTATTGTCCTTTGTTCTTTTTCTCTTTGCTGTCTGATGCTAGAGAGAGAGGGAGCCATGTTGCAGTGCTCCATGTGTGTTGATATGTAAATAAAGTAGATTAGCCAAAATGCTGAGTTGCTGAGGTCTGTTACACAAGCTGCGAAGACTCTGTGGATCCCTAAGGGTGCCAATGTTTGTTGGCATTAGTCGCTGTGATGTTCAGGCAGAAGAAAGCTTTTGAAGCTTCCAAATAAACGACCAGGAGAGAGAGAACATGCCAGTCGGGCATGAGTCTCTGCCAGGGTTATACTCGAGAATAGGACGAGCTCCTGACACTGAGCACTGGGCAACTGGGTCTATGAATGCATGTACGAATATATGCATATATTGTATTTATTCCCCACGTTTTATCCAAAGAGCTCAATGTGATGTACATGGTTCTCCCTCTCCTCATTTACTCCCCACAACAACCTTGTGAGGTGGGCTAGGCTGAGAGGCAGTGACTGGCCCAAGGTCACCTAGTGGGCTTCATGGCCCAGGAGGGATTTGAACCCTGCTCTCCCAGGTCCTAGTCTAACACACTAACCACTACGCTACACTGCATGCACGTGGCGCATCAGCATTGTGAAACAGGATGCCACTGAAATAAAAAGTAAGGCATTCAAATATATTTTCCATAGGTCTTGACAGATGAACTGCTGCAGAATGCAGCAAGTTTTTTGCGCTTGTAAAAAGTTAAATGTTTTCATGAGAATGAAGACATCATGAGAATAAAGGATTTTTTATTCTGGCAGAGGTTCCCTGGAACATATAAGTTATGCCTACAGTTTTAGGACATTATTCTGCTTTTAGGCTAATTTCTTGGCAGCCCTACATAAAATATGACCATATGAATTGTCCCTCAGACAGCTTCTGAGCTTTTTGGGCTATATCCTAGATAAGCCCCCCCCCCCCGACCCCACCCCAATCTGCTGCCTTCCTTTCTGGCCAGAATTTTTAAGGTGATGTTGTCTGGACTAATAGTGCTGATTGCTAAATCTATATCTAATCTGGTCAGAGCAGAAAAGTCTTTTCAAGTCCATTACTTAAGTTGACCTCAGAAGCAGCTGTATATAGAGGAAAGGTGCTCATTTTGACCATTAAAGCTGGTCTAAACACACTGGTCAATGTATACTGAGTCAATGCTAACGATATTTCCACTTTTCAGCAATCCATCTTGCAAACCGAAGGTGACTTTGTGAATGGAATCCCAAGTTGTTTTAATAGATTATTCAGTATACACAATAGTTTTGTTACTCGGGTGCAGGGGAATAGGTTGGAGAAACTGGGTAAGATGATGCTCTTGCACTCCTGCTGAGCTTGAAGGCTTCTCAGGGGCATCTGGTGAAAAAAGGATGCTGGACTAGATGGCCTAGATTGACCTGTTCCCACACACTCATCTTCTGCTCTTAAGGGATAAAAAAGTGAGGAAGTAAGTTGAGAGATAAGCCCCATACAAGTCCTTTTCTCCATGCAATCTTAGTTGTGTTGAAAGACGGCAGAAGAGTTGTGCATGCTCACTCTGCCCTGCCTCAACTGTCCATGTGGAATTCCCTCCCCACAGAGGTGAATGCAGAAGATAAACTTCTTTACCCTGGCATTTGGCACATAAAACAGGTGTTTTCAGGGCCCACCTTATTCCTGTGACTGTGGCCACATTCTCACTATATATTTAAGGCACTGTGACCCCACTTTAAAAACCTGTGGCTTCCCCGAAAGAATTATGGGAGCCGAAGTTTGTTAAGGATGCTGGGAGATAGTGGGAGACCCTTATTCCCCTCCCAGAGCTACAATGTCTAAAGTGGTTTAAGAATTAAATTCTCTTCTCAGAGAACAAATGTGCAAATGGTGGAGAGAATGGACACAGCATGGGGGGCTACCAGGAGTGTTCAGCATAGGGATGACTCTAAGAAAGAGATGGGGACCTTTGACCCTCCAGCTGTGACTGAACTCCAACTCCCACCAGCGCCAGCCACCATAGCCAACAGGGATGATAAGTTTTGTAGTCCAACAACATCTGGAGGGCTACAGATTCCCCATCCCTGCTCAGAGAGACAACAGCGGGCATGCCCACCAAATCTTTCCTGCCTATCCCGTTTGCTCCTCAAGCTTTCCAATCATGGCATATATTAAGTTCCTGAATAATAATGGTTGTTGCTTCTCCTTTGATCCCCCAAACTAGATTTTATGGAGTCACCCTTGCATAACTTTGTATTCCGCGGATACAAGGAGATTTCAAAGTAATCCACTCCCAGCCTTGGGGGAGGGGGAATAAATTGGAGGAAAGATTGCTGCGACCTAATTCACATGAGGAATATATTTATTTGCTGCTGAACAGGAGGTTTCTGTGCGCATTGTACAGCTACACAGCGTAGTGCACTTACATGTGATGTTGCTTTCAGGGAAGGAAACAGGTGCTGGCTGTGACACATTTCAGCACATTTGCACATGTTCCTTACTGTGACAGGCTCCACCTAAGCTCTCGTGACTCAGGAAATCTGCCTCGGTGGGGGTGGGCTGCCGGCAGATGTCATAAATGGAGGATGCAGGCAAAAGCATGCTGTCAGTTTCCTTTCTGTTGCCTGTAAAGGCTTTGAAGCAGTGGAAAATGAACCACACACATATTTCAAATTCTGAACCCAGACCACTGCAATAAGGTGCCAATGAGCTGCAATCTTTCAGTCCCTTGATTCTGTACACACTAACCTATGAGCTGGCAATTGCCTGCTGGTTTGCTTTTATCTTTCTAATTACCTTTAACTCAGTGTAGGGAGTGTTGTTGTTTTCATGTAGGATAAAGCACAGCTTTTGTGTGGTTAGAAGTTACTTTGCTGCAGTATAAACACACACATGAATGGATATACAGTAATTGGCAAGAGCTCAAAAGCTGAGTGATATAATGCCTCTTCAGGTAAAATATTATGACCACATGAGTGAGCCGGAGGAGGGTGAACATGTTATCTCTGCCCCATATCAACATACCAATCATCTCCCAATCTTCCAGAGATGTGATATTATAAAACAAGGAGTCTCCTGTGGAAAATCAGGCTTCTTAAACACGTGAGGAATCACCCTAAGTGAGGAAGGAGACTCCCAGCTGGCCAGATCTTTATCTCTCCTCACCCCATGGACCAAGCTTGACAGGTGACTGATAGGTGAGTAGTCCCGCCCCTAACCTGCAAGGGTTAGGGCTTGCTTTGCCAGGACGTTCCCTGGCTGATGAAATAGAACCTAGCAGGACTGAACTCTCTGCTCACCTGCTCATGAGTGGAGACTTCACTCCTGCTTTCTACAGAGGTATGCTTTGGGAACACATTCCCTTTAGGGAGCACTCTGGAGAAACGGCACCCAGCAGGACTGAACTCCACACCCTGCCCATCAGCTGATGTCATCTGCTGGACAGGTGAGCATTGGTTCAGGGGAAATGGTCTTGCAGACCAAATTGGAAACCCTGATGGGCCTGTGGTCTAGAGGTTCCTCACCCCTGCCATAAGCCCAGGAGGTTTCCTACTTCACGAATTCATTCTCCATGAAGGCATTCTCCGTCCCTGGGGGGCCCTTTCACTTGTTAAGTCAATACAAGTGAAGAGGATAGGATATTGGACTTAGCCTTGGGCAAGTCACATTTGCTCAACCTCACCTACCTCAAAAGGTTGTGAGATTGTTGTTCTTTTAGAGAGCACTACCCTGAGCTCCTTGCATGAAGGGTGGGAATCCATATGGGCTAGATCCATAAATGTAAATAAAAGCTGAATCTAGTTTCATATAAATTTGGTGCCTTGTATTCAGAGATCAACCTGTGGAAACAGGACCTCCAAATCCCCAGGGCCACCCCAAAATATTTCATGGTTCCCCTCAAGTCAAAGCACACCAGTTAATTTATTTTGGTACTCAAGTCAGAACATCCCTCAAAGTGCCCCTTCCTTCTGTTTCAGTGTCCTCTCCCATGTGATCCACTGGAAGTAAGGGAGGTAGGAGAGCATCAGCAGTCCTCTGATCATTGCTGGGTGTTTGGGCACCAGTATTTGAATTTCCCACAGTGCCCCAGAACAATACTACATCAGGGGCATTGTTGGAATCTGAAATACCTCTGCTGAGATCCAGCTGATTGGAGCATAAGGAGTGGGGACTTAAAGAGGAATCGGGCCAGGTGTCAATAATGATCCCTGTTGGTGTGTAAGAAGCTGGCAGGCACCTCAGAATTCTGCAGCTGATGCCGGAGCATCATAGAGAAATGAAAACGCTGTTCAAGAGAGAGGCCTTCTACTTACCCCTCCTCTGCTGACCATTCTTTTCCCCTGCTCTAAATAAGTTCCCTCTCAATGGCTTTCCTTGTTTTCCCCTCACGAGTTTCCGTATACATATTCATTTCATCGCACGTGCAGGCAGGCCTGCTGTTCTCTGGGATTAGCCTCCGCTCTCCTAATATAAAATGGAGATAGGAATACCCAGCGAGCCAGGCCCATAGGAAAGTGATGTTATTAGACCGTATTTATATCACACTTGAAAATTAATCAGTCTTTGTACCGCATAAACACCTCTACAGAAAATGCAGTGAAAGTGTGGAGCGTTATTTGCTGATGCCAAAATACATTCTAGGGCCTTGCTGCATTATGAGAGTTTGCTTGCCTCAGGTATTTTAAATTGTCTACATTTGTTTTGCAATGGGTATGCTATTTCAAAGAGGGATTATACAGTGTGGAAGCCTTGCGTACTGACACAGTGCAGAAGCCATGCCCTCCCCTCTCGTCCTATCATCTTAGTACTGACACATATAACTTCACCTCAACCTGGGAAGAAGAGAACGAGAAGCGTCTGGCATGCCTACTCTTCAAAACTCTGGATCATTCCTAAGACCACCCCTGAGCTCAGGGAACAAAGAGCTATAGGCAGCCAAACAAAGCCCTCTCCTCTTTCCCGTACCAAAATGGAATTACAAGGCTGGGCAATGAGGAAATTATTTATGAAATACAGAACAGATGACCAACCAGCACTCATTGTAATACCTTCATAAGAACATCAGAAGAGGCTTCTGAATCAGGCAAGAACCAGATGTTTGTGGGAAGCACACAAACAGGGTTTGAGTGCAACATCACTCTCCCCTCCTGGGGTTTCCAGAAGCAGGTATTCAGAACAGGTGGACCAGCTCTAGGGGGAAGAGGTGTCTTCAACCTCCTCAATATATGTTTGAAGGGGGCCCAGCCCTCTCCCATGTTGAGGGGCCCCAGTGCGGCCTAGCAGAAGGCTGCACTGGCCTGCACAGACGTGTGTGATGTTGCGCATGTGATGTCACATGCGTGTGGCGCATGCTGGCCCCCCAACCTTAGGGGCAACCCATCACTTCTTATTCAGCAGCATACTGCCTCTGAGTATGGAAGTGGCACAAACCCATCACAGCCAGTAGCTGTCAATAGCCTTGTCCTCCACGAATCTGTCCAATCCTCTTTTAAAGCCATCTTGTGGGAGACAATCTCATCATTTAGCTCTGCACCATGTGGGGAAGTACTTTCTTTTGTCTACGCTGAATCTTCCAACATTCAACATTCCAGATACCGCTACAGTGGTAGCTCAGGTTAAGAACTTAATTCGTTCTGGAGGTCTGTTCTTAACCTGAAACCGTTCTTAACCTGAAGCACCACTTTAGCTAATGGGGCCTCCTGCTGCCGCTGCGCTGCTGCCGCACGATTTCTGTTCTCATCCTGAAGCAAAGTTCTTAACCCGAGGTAATATTTCTGGGTTAGTGAAGTCTGTAACCTGAAGCGTTTGTAACCTGAGATACCACTGTACTTTTAAATGTCAACACTTTGCACTCTTCTCCATTCCTACATTTGGGTGAAAACTGGACAAAAATGTGTGGAGGCTCATGAGGCCTTTGGCAGCACTCATGGCTGTTAACAAATCTGCTTCTAAAAAAATGTTTATGGCACGTTTCTTAAAAGACACTGCCCCAAATCAACATGACTCTAGTTTCCTGAAAGCTTCCTTGGCTTACACATCCGCTCGACTCATTAAGCGTTATCTCCAATGGAAGAACCTGCCTTAGCATTTCCTTCCTCCCTGGCGTCGCGCCAAATGAGGGGCTAGCTACTGCTTTTGACATCAACCCAAGCCCTGAGCTCAGGAGCAACGCCCATCCCCACCAGTGGGACACAGACAACTGATGACAAAGGTTACAGGGCTTCACTCAGCAGGAAATGAAATCCACACAGCTTGACATTTGGGAGGGATTTATGGGGCAGGTGAGAGGGCTGGGAACTCAAGCTGTAGGAGCTCAAGGTCATAATGCGTTTCCTTGAAAGAGGGGTGTATATATCATACTTGCATGTTGGCTTTGTGCCTTAACCTTTACATCTGGCAATGGAAACATTATAGCTAAGAAGGGTTATACATCCAGAATGTGGAAAATACAATCTAGTAACTATTAGGGGTGGAGGAATTGACCAGATCATTAGCTTCCTGCCTTTGCATAGCAGCTTGATGATATGGCATATATTATTGGAAACAGACATTATTATTAGGCCCACATGAATACACATCTCTTTTTGTCCATCCACGATCAGATGGTATGACTGCTGGGGTTAAAAGGAACAGTGGGTGAATGGGAATCATGGCATGGTAAAAGTCAGATTGTTTTTACTGGTTAGCAAATGTTCATTGAATACCAATAAAAGTGGAGTTGGGGGGCATGTCCCTGACCTTGTTAAAGGGATATATTCTCACTGATTTTGAATTCTTGATTCACAATCTCCCACTGAAACACAAATGCAAGGCCCCAAACTGAATAATTTGGTGTTTTTACGTCCAGCGAAATATCATTAATTGCTAAGGTTATACAACTCAGAAGTGTGTATCCAATATGGTGATAAATGGGGTGCATGGATGAATAATCCTTGGACCAAATCCAACAGAAATTAGTCTCAATTTAAGTAAGCCCACACTGAGAACAATGGGACAGAGTAAATAGTCTGCATAAGACTGTCCTGAAAGTCCAATTGAAGTTAACAATTATAATAGCCTAGTCCAGAGGTAGCCAAGCAGTATACTTCAAATGCTGTTAGCTGCATCCGCCCCAGCCCAATGGGAAGGGATGATGGGAGTTGTTGGCCACCACCTTGGGTACTCCTGGCTTAGTGCCATTGGGGCTTAGCAAATAAAAACTAACTGGTTAAGACCATAGCTACCTCCATCACAAGTTGGGGCTGCCATATTCCTATATGGAGTTTCCAACAGACCGATGGAAAAATGGCTTTCTTATAAGAGAATGAAACTTCTTTTGCATATTTCTGACACTGAGTGCAAGCATCTGTCTGTGGTTATTTTATGAGTTGTTAGCATCGGAAGCACATAAATAAGAAGTTATTTTTAAGTTGAAATGCTCTTACGTACTTACAGAACCTTAAATAAGACACATGCGATAATCTTTTGCAAGGGTGATAGACAGGTGTGGTCTTCAGCTTTTAAACAACATGACTGGAATTAATAGCCATGTGCATGAAGAGTACATTGGGAAGGAAGAATTGTAGAGCAGCTGCATACTGTTGTTGTTGTTTACTGAGTTTATATATCGCCCTATACCCAGAGGTCTCAGGGTGGTTCACAGCGTTGAGTGGTTGAGCATAATCTATGTTCACATTAGGTTCTCAGGTTATGATGTGTGCCTTTACATACATGAAAGTTACTGCCCAGGCTCAATGTACCAGAAGTCCCCCTTAGTATGTGAAACCCACTTAGGTATTTGTAAGCAGTTGCTCATCTCAATATTTGAGCTTCTTCCTCCTATTCTCCCTGTCCCAAGGGACTAGAAACCTATGTTAGAACTCAGGAAGGAGAAGGTGACAATAGTCTGGGTTTGCGGGACTTCAACATCCATGCCAAGGCCATTCCCTCTCGAGTAGCTGAAGATTCCATGGCTGCCATGACAACAATGGGGCTGTCCCAACATGTCATTGGCCCATCGCCTGGATCTTGTTTCCTCAACTCAATAGGGTGATCTGCAAGTGGAACCATTAGTTCTTGATGATCTGTGGACTCAAGGGGATGGGATGTTTCAATCCTGCCTTTTAAATAGAGGGTTGTCATTTAGATTTGTCTTTGGGGTTTTTTCCAATGTATGTGTTTGTTTAAATATTGTAAGTCACTTTGTCACTTTGTTTTTTTAAAAGAGTGAGTAATAAATTTAATAAATATAATAATGGTGCAGGCCACTCCAATCTCCCCAGCAGTGCAAGATTAAGCCTTCTTTGGAAATGTGGCACAGTGGAAACTGTAGTGTCTTTATGATATATGGTTTATTTACACATATATACAACCTGAGCATTACACTCCAAGAGGGTTCTATTTCTCTCATTTCTCCCATTTGGAGTCAAACTGCCCACATTGTATTCAGCCTTTGCTTTCTCCAGCTTGCCACTGCTTACAGACTGAAACCTCCTTTCCCTGGCTCATATCAGGCGAAACTGTAATCCTATACCTCTTCCTACTAATGGACTGCTAACACAGAGCTCAGGGAGGAGGAGCCCCAGTCCCCCTGGGAGGCTCTAACACTGCCTTCCTTTGCACTATCCTGGGGGAGGTGGAGGCAAGCAGTTTGCCAGTACACAATGCATATTTTGCAAGAGCTTGCACTGAATCTCGAGCCTTTACCTGCACTCACTTGGAATGCATTCAGGGACTCGGCCTTATAAGAAGTGCCCTGTGTAGCTGGATCAGGCCAAAGGTCCATCCATTTCAGCACTAGGTTCTCACAGTGGCTGGCCGTGTGCCTATAGGATGCATGAAAGCAGAACCTGAGCACACAGAATCATAGAATCATAGAGTTGGAAGAGACCACAAGGGCCATCGAGTCCAACCCCCTGCCAAGCAGGAAACACCATCAGAGCACTCCTGACATATGGTTGTCAAGCCTCTGCTTAAAGACCTCCAAAGAAGGAGACTCCACCACACTCCTTGGCAGCAAATTCCACTGTCGAACAGCTCTTACTGTCAGGAAGTTCTTCCTAATGTTTAGGTGGAATCTTCTTTCTTGTAGTTTGGATCCATTGCTCTGTGTCCGGTTCTCTGGAGCAGCAGAAAACAACCTTTCTCCCTCCTCTATGTGACATCCTTTTATATATTTGAACAATAGCACTCTCTTCTCTTTGGGGAGCAGAAGTGGGGTACTTGTGCATCACCTCTATCTTGCAAGCATTGTGACTTTCTGGTAACATAAAGTGGGGAACCATAAAGTAAATTGATTGGGGTGAGTGGGAAGACATTGCTGGAATTTGGAGTTCTACCACTGGGTTATCAGAGGGGGGTTCAATTGCTATTTTGTTCTTTTTCTAGCATAAGATCTCATTATTTAAAAGAAAACTGTTATGCCATTAATTAACCCCCCATGAGCCTAGGTGGGCTGAAGGCAGTTGGCTGAAGCAGTTTCTCACACCTTAACTATAGTAGCGGCATTGTTCCTGTGAGTTTATTTTCATGGCAGCGACATTCTAATGCTGCTGCTTAATTTCACTTAATTCCAGTCAGGTGACCCTAACTGGTATGGGGAAGAATCCTTTCTAAATGGATTTACAGGAAATTTCAAGGTCAGCATTTGTCATCTGCTAATAAACTAAAGTGATGCAACTTAATAATAGCCCAACGTGAAATGCGGTACAGTTACTGTGGTTGTCCTTTAAAGCACCTCTCTGCCTTAGCATCCATCCATACTAAGTAGTGTCTGCTCATAAATGGCAGTGTGGATTTAACCTTCCGTCAGCTAACAATGAGAGCACAAGCAGTGCTGTTATCCCTAAGTGATCAAGGGGACAAATCAGTTTGCTCAGCAGCACTGCGGAATATTAAAGACACTTCTCATCCTGTGAAATTGGGTGGATATGCATACCTGGAAAAGAGGGCCTTTCAAAAAACCCTTCCGGCTATGTAATTACATGCAAATTCATATTGAATTCTATAAGCATAAATACACATTCTTGGCTATTAATCCCAAGGCCTATTCAAGTGTGTTATGGGGGAGAAGAACTCCTGCAGACCAAAATTCCACCCCACGCTGGCATCTATTAAGAGCTAACCATCTCCTGTATCTTGTCCGTTCACCTTAAAGTTACTAGAAGGGTGTGGAGGGATATTTTCTTTTTTTTACTGCCGCTAAACCTCCCACCTCATCAGAGGCTGCTTGAATTCTAGGGAGAGGGTTGAAATTTGATTGAGTTCACATTTAAAGGTGAACCTACCTAACTGGCTCTCCTAAAATAATATGTGAAACTGAAAAGGAGCCATTCTCATAAATTTCCACTTCTCTGAATTTTGCAGTGCAGTTCTCCAACCAGAAACATGCAAATGCCGGGGTAAACGGTTCTTATGAATGCATGCATTTGTGCAAACAGCAAATAAAAATGCATTTTCTTGGGGGAAATTGCTTTGGGAAAATGTGTAGGTTGGGCACACACACAAAACGTATACAGTACGATCTCAACTCGCGAGCAATTAACTTGGGTGAGTTCAACCTAGTGTGGTTGAAAGCCGGCTGGTTGAAATTCTGCATGTGAACTCTGGACAAGGTGAAGTTAAAAGGTCATGTTGTGCCGGGCTTTCCTGGCACAGAAAGAACTTTTAAGCTCTCTGCCTTGCTTGTGGGCCAAGTCCCACTCAGCATGCAGGGTTGTGGGAACTTGGGTGGTCTCATGAGATGACCCCAGAGCCCATGCTCTGAGCAGGACTTGCCTGGTCCACCTCGCTTGGGTGGGGAGCAAGCACCACTTGGTGTGCCAGCTCTAGAAGGTCATTTATGCTCATGTGGGTGTGGTTCCAGGTGGAGGTTTCGAGTGTACATGTTTTTGCATATACATGCTATCCGCAGAACATAATTCTCAGCTTATACTGTATTAGGAGAAATTCACGCTAAAATGCTAGTGAATTTTCATGAGGATTTTTGTGTAGAGAACTGAGTTTAAGATTAGAAAAATAAGAAAATGAGAGAAATTCCCCTATGCAGAAATACAGATAGAGCGGAGTGGTACATGTATGCAGTATGAATGAAGAAATATGGGCATATGAGAATAAAAACCATCAGATGCCTGCCCACTAATTTTTAAGCCCAGTCAATATATGAAACCATATACAAAGTCTTGTTAAAAGAAGAAGAAAAAAAGAGTCTTACTACATGGTAAAATATAAATCAGGAATAAACTTTTTTTTAACATCACAGTTTCAAACTCTCTTCCCTCGGTACTTCCAACACTTCTTAGAAATGTTAATCAGGGTTTGTTAGGTTGTACCAGAGAACTCCCACAGTAATTATTGCAGTGGGCAAAAGAAGTAGAGGCAGCTGCTGGAAAATGTGTGGGATTTCTTAGCGGGTGACGGCAAATAGAGAAACTTCAAAAAGTGCTTAAGCCAGTTGGGGAAGTAAAATCACTGCAGCCAGAGATCATTTCTTAGTTGATATTGAATATGCAATTGGCTTCTCCAGCAGTGGGCGCCTCTCTGAACCCTAAAATAAGTGATATATGTGTAGAAGTGCCAAGGCTGAGAACTGGCAAGTCGATGCAGATGAGTCAGAAACATTTAAGCACACTGATGGATGGGAGTCAACTAAGCTTGACAAACCTAGACAGCATCTTAAAAAGCAGAGACATCACCTTGCCAACAAAGGTGCGTATAGTTAAAGCTATGGTTTTCCCAGTAGTGATGTATGGAAGTGAGAGCTGGACCATAAAGAAGGCTGATCGCTGAATAATTGATGCTTTTGAATTATGGTGCTGGAGGAGACTCTTGAGAGCCCCATGGACTGCAAGAAGATCAAACCTATCCATTCTGAAGGAAATCAGCCCTGACGGGTCGTGAAGCTGAGGCTCCAATACTTTGGCCACCTCATGAGAAGAGAAGACTCCCTGGAAAAGACCCTGATGTTGGGAAAGATGGAGGGCACAAGGAGAAGGGGATGACAGAGGACAAGATGGTTGGACAGTGTTCTTAAAGCTACGAACATGAGTTTGACCAAGCTGTGGGAGGCAGTGGAAGACAGGAGTGCTGAAGCAACTACCCCCCTATGGGAGTGCTGAAGCAACTGTTCTGCCATTTCAGCTTGCCAAAAGGTAGGATTTGCCCTTTCCACCCGCCACATGCTGTTCTGGGTGTTCTCCTGACCCCACCAGAGCCCATTGGGCAGGGGGTAGGGGAAAGGAGAGGGAGGGAAGGAAAGCCCCATTGCATTAGCAGGAGCCCTTGTGTGGGATTATCAGAGAGCCTGAGAATGACAAAACAAACAGGAAGTTGAAATGTGGTTAGAAAATTATTATCTAATCAAAACAGAAGACAGCAAAAGAAGCTGGGAAAGTTGGCACTGAATGGGAAAGTTGGCACTGAAGAAAGTTGACTGAGATTCTCTTCTACCTGTTCAGAGTAATGTACTGACTCCTGCTGCTCAAATGTCAGAATAAACATTGTTGTTCTCTGCCCATGACCTGTTTGGCTCCCCCCCCCCCCATTTCATCAACTCTTTAGCTAACTTTGTCCCTGTCATCCTTTTTCCAGGCTCTGCCTTCTCTGCTCTGCTCTTTTGAACATTGAGTCCTTTAGTTTCAGTTGTTCAATGCTGCAAATCTTTGGGACCCATTCCTGAGGCATATGCTGTTTCACTCTGTTTGGATGGAGTGGGCAGGTGGGAAGGGGAGGCTATTTTTCTGTTACTAGTTTGTCACAGTCCCGACCAATGTATATGATTCACTTCTCAACTCTTGTGCCTCATCTTCCACACAGTGCATTTTGTAAATAATGAATGGAGAATGAATCAGCAACTGAGGGGGAAACATGAGCTTTTACATACATTTGATGTCACAAAGCCCTCATGTCACAGAAGGAACCAGCCAGTGCCATGTGAATCCATTCAAAACCCGTTCATTAAGTAATCACTCATCATACATTTCTCACTGCATATGACAAATGCTCCTTGACTCTGAATTGTTTCTGGTTTCCCCTCATCTCCAATCATACAAAGCTGTGCTGCATCCTTCAGCCCACACATCTTCCGCATAGCTTTTCACCCTCATATCTACTTCCTGTGCACCATCATCCAAAACATGTGAAATGTATTCTCTTGAAATCTTTAGACGCAAATACCTATGTCTAGGATCCATTTTGCTACAATATTCATACATCCACAAATGCTTAAATGTAGGGACGACTTCCCCCACACTGCCTCTGCAACTCACCACTGAATAGAGCAGTAGAGTACTCATGTTTCTATGGTAACATGTTAAGTGGTAGATGAAGGAATGAATCATGGAGTCAAAGAGCTGGGACGAACCTTGTATGCCATCTAGTCTAGTTTCCTACTCGTTGCAGGAAATCCAGATGTAGAGCAACCCCAAGAGATGCCTGCCCAGACCCTACTTGAAGTAAGGGACAGCTGGCCACTTCTCTAGCTAATTTGGTTCTGTGGAAATGCATACACGCATTAAATGCAGCAGTGGGTGATGATTCCTTTTCACCGACCACAAAACTGTGATCTTCTACATCTAGGACTGGAGTAGAGGAGGACTTCCAGGTTTAGAACTTTTTTTAATATATATATAGGTAAAGGTAAAGGTATCCCTGCCCATACGGGCCAGTCTTGACAGACTCTGGGGTTGTGCGCCCATCTCACTTAAGAGGCCAGGGGCCAGCGCTGTCCGGAGACACTTCCGGGTCACGTGGCCAGCGTGACATCGCTGCTCTGGCGAGCCAGAGCCGCACACGGAAACGCCGTTTACCTTCCCGCCGGTAAGCGGTCCCTATTTATCTAGTTGCACCCGGAGGTGCTTTCGAACTGCTAGGTTGGCAGGCGCTGGGACCGAGCAGCGGGAGCGCACCCCGCCGCAGGGATTCGAACCGCCGACCTTTCGATCGGCAAGCCCTAGGCGCTGAGGCTTTAACCCACAGCGCCACCTGCGTCCCTAATATATATATATATATATATATATATATATATATATATATATGAAATTACAATGTTTTGCTGAATGTTTTGCTTAAATGTAAATGCTTTTCTGAAACTAGAGTTATCATGGGTGTGATAATAATGTTTTCCCAATTATGCTGTACGAACTACAAATGCTCTACAGCAGTGGTTCCCAAAGAGGGTGGGACCACCTGCTCAGGGGAAGTGAGATTACCTAGGTTCATCAATTTTGTTGAATTGATTAAATGAAGCCGTTTCAATTTGACTTTGAATAAATCTGCAATTGTTAGTGTCACAACTTGAATTGTGTCATCATCTTCCTTTGTGGATCATGCAAACCACTATTCTGAATAATCCTTCTTATAAGGTAGGGGATGAGTTGAGTTTATGGAACCAAGGTGGAAGTGGTCTGAAAAACTTTGGGAACCACTGCTCTATATTAAAAACTTGCCTTTTTTGGGGGGGCTTGGACCAGAAGGAAAACGCTTGGTACTTATTGATCCCTTCCATATCAAAGTGCTTTATTTGTATGCAAAAGTCAATTCTTAGTCATGGTGTGGGCTTCTGTAGATGAGAACCTGCATGTTACACAGATAGGGAAACTTCCTGGTGTCCAGGTTGGATTGAGATAAACGGATTTCCTAGCCCCCTACCGAGCCCAAAATTGGATCACTTTTCCAATTTCCTAGACTTCTGTACATTAATTAGAATACTCAGCTGGACGCAGGGTTGCAGGAGACTCCATTTGATTAGCTGGGACCCAGATTTGCATAGGCTTTTGAACCTGTTAGAAAAACAAAGCTAGTGATTGGCTGTTAGCCAACTGATGTCAGGGGGCTGGTCCACAAACCCTCCAGTTTTGAGGAAGCAGACACCATTCATACGGAATTTATAGATGGACTTACCCTGGGATGGGTAAACTACAGTTTTTAGCATTCTTGGCGGGGGTGGGGGATGTTCTTTAGATACGTTTCAAATATATGGTATGTACACAGACTGCCTGCTCGTCCTCTGTCGTCCCCTTCTCCTTGTGCCCTCCATCTTTCCCAACATCAGGGTCTTTTCCCGGGAGTCTTTTCTTCTCATGAGGTGGCCAAAGTATTGGAGCCTCAGCCTCAGGATCTGTCCTTCCAGTGAGCTCTCAGGGTTGATTTCCTTAAGAATGGATACGTTTGACCTTCTTGCAGTCCATGGGACTCTCAAGAGTCTCCTCCAGCACCATAATTCAAAAGCATCAATTCTTCGGCGATCAGCCTTCTTTATGGTCCAGCTCTCACTTGCATACATCACTACTGGGAAAACCATAGCTTTAACTATACGGACCTTTGTTTGCAAGGTGATGCATTGCTTAGAGGTTTTAAAAATATTGTTGGACGCCATCTCAATCTCTGAGCGGTGCGAGATTCCAGGAGTTTCAGACACTTAACCAGGGTTCCATTTCTTTGGAATGAGGGACAGTAGAGACTGTGGCATCTTTATTTACACATATACAACCTGAGCCTACAATGGAGGGGCTCACAGCATTAACACCCAAGAAGGTCTTGCTTCTCCCATAGTCACAGCCTTGGAATCAAGCAAAAATCAAGCATGCCTCAGTGTCTGGCTTCTGCTTGCTTCCAGCTCAGCTCTCACACACTCCACTCTGGTTATTTTCCTTCTCACTACCAGCCAAGTGAAGGAGCAACATCCTTTGTCAAGCTAAGGACTATGCTTAGGTCCATTATGAAGAAACTGGCTTGGCTACTTCAACAATTGAATCCTCCATTAGATGTTAACCCTTGCTGGATCCAGGACTCAAAGGGATTAGAAGGCATTGTCGAATGTAATTCCTCCCCCACAAACTCACAACAATATTAGGCAGTTTAAAACAAACAAACAAAATGTTATGAATAGAAATAAACAAAATTAATGGATTTTATTGTAATTCCATGGGAAAACATGGCTTAGCGGTACATGCCCAATCCATCTGCTGAGGTCATAGGGGATTGAATAATGAAATGGACAGTGCATTTGGGTAGCTAATGAAATTGAGCATTTAGAATAGATTGTTGTCACTGAGCCAACACTTTCCCATTTGCTTATTTGAGCAAATAATTTCCAGAGCTATAGCAAAAGCTGCATGCTAATCCAAACAAGGTGAAGATGGTGCTGTGCTGAAAAACTCTCCCATATTTTCTTTTGACTGGTCTCCCTCAATCAATGAGGAAAAAAACTGCACTCAAAAATTATCAAAGGGGGGAGGCAATGTGGGTGAAATGTTAATGGGTGGCGTGCAAGGTTTTTGTCTTTGCACTTTGTACTTTTGAGGTGGACAAGGGGTTTTTTTGGGTTTCCATTCTACCAAAAATTGCACCAGTTGTCTGCACCCAGCAGCCTACCTGGGTGCTTGTACCCAACAGAATCCTGTAGTAGCTCCTCCCACATTCCTTTTTCAGACCAAGGAGCCAGTGGAGGCTGCAGGGTGCTAGAAAAATGTTATACTGCCCATGGCACAATTGTGAGCTAAGCTCAAAACTGCATGCACAGAGGAATGCTAAAGAAATTGACAGATATAATAAGGAGAAAATCTAAAACTATGGTTATGAAGCAATGGGAGTGTTTAAATGATTATTTACAAAACCAGGGCTCAACTACAAAAATCTGGTTGTGTTTAGAATAATCTTGTGCGTAATATAAAAAAAAATATAAAAAATATAAATATATATATATAAAAAGGAAACCCAAAGGGAAAATATGAAGAACAGAGGCTCTGAGGAACGGATTATTAAAACGCGTGAGGTAAACGGTGGAAGTCGTTTTTCTTTTCTTTTCTTTCCTTTCTTTCCTTTTTTCTGTTTTTTTCTTTTTTCTTTCAAAAGAAACAATTTGTTCAAGGTAGATAAGGACAAGACGAAATTATACAATTGAATGTAAATATAGATGGGAAATGGCTATGTATTCTGAGTGCTTACCTACTTTAAAATTTTTTTCATATATGATCTTTTTTTTACTTTTTTATTCTCTTTTTGTCCCCTTTTTCTTTATTCTGATATCTTACATTTCATTTCACTGTGTTATCATGAATAGTATTTTATAGAGGTATAAATAACTGTAAATATGAAAAGAGACAAAATATTCTCTAATTCCTTTTCCTTGGATAGATGTATTTGTTTTTCTCTTTTGTATTTTCTTTTATTGTGATTATGTATATATTTTAACTTGTATTGAATAAAAAAAAATTAAATTTTTTTTTTAAAAAGAAACTCTGAATTCCCTGAGAATGATACAGGAAAATGGAAAACAACATTTTACAATGGAAGAAAACCCTTGGGAAATGGGATGGCAGATTTGATTACAGGACTCAGCAAAGATCCAGGATGGCATCCTTGACACCCGAGGACATTACAAAAAACAAGGAACAGGGTCCAAGATAACAGGAACCCCAGTATGATTTATAATTATCTTGAATGAACTTTTCCAGAAAGACAGAAATCAGCCGAGGAAGGGAAGAGAGATGAAGAATATATAAAATCAAAGGTCTATTGCCTAGATGCTAGAAGACATGCATGTGAGCGAATCCAAAAGCCACAGTTCATGGCCTGAGAAAAGGTTACCTCCCTCGATCTGTGTATATTGTTGCATGCCATCCCAATCTCTGAGATTCCAGGGATTCTAGGATCTTACCCAGGGTTTGTGTTTCCTTTGGGAATGAGGCATAACAGAGACTGTGGTGTCTGTATGAGATATGGTTTATTTACACATATATACAACCTAAGCCTACGATGGAAGGGTTCACAGCATTAACACTGCAAGAGAGTCTTCTTTCACCCATAGCTGCAGTCTTGTATTCCAGCAGAAATCAGCCATGGCTCTCTCTCTCTCTGCCTTTCCAACCTGCATGCAGTTTCTAGCTCATATCACTCAACCCTCCACTTTCTAACTAACAGTTGAGGTCCCTTAACAACCCATCTTTAGTGAGTCATCACCAGGCTGGCCTGGCTATTACAACATCGGAATCCTGCTGGATCCGGGAATTAGAAGGGAGGGGGGCTCAGGCATACAGCTCCCCCCCCTGCAAACCCACGTCATAGTAATATCAACCACATAAACCGAGGCTTCTGGACTTGTGCACAGGAACACTAGAGTCGCATTTTAACATAGCATGAAGCCTTTTTTTAATCCCATCAGATAAAAGGTTATTTCTATTTTCAGGCCTTTTATTTTCATAAGAATCCTCAAATCACCCTTCAGAAGCAATATCCTGAAAATACGCACATATGTTTGAGCAGGCCCACTCACCACTCTCATCTCTTAAGAATTCATACCTAAACAGATTTTGTTGATGCAACCCAAAAGTTAAGGTAAAGTCAGGGATGGAAGCCAGTGCAAAAGCAGTCTATTACTGATGGCTGAGGTAGCCGGTGTGATGCACTCCAATTTTGGTTGCATTGCAATTCCCATCAGTCTCAGATAGCAAGTCCCAATGGGCAGGGGGATGATGAGAACAGTTTGAAGTCACTATATATATTAGCTGCCCCTGGCATATGACATGGACCTAAAGAAAAGTCTATTACCTATGGCCTAGAGCTGATGTTCCCAACCTGGTGCCCTCCAGATATTTTGGACTATAACTCCCATCGGTCTCAGTTAGTGTGACTAAAGAAAACCCCAGTCTTGGTCATTGCCTTTTTGGCAACTAGTCCCCAAACAAAGCAAAACAAAGCACTAAATTAGTTTCCCTCTGCTGTTCAGTAGACAGTTTTAGTGAATTAATATCTCCTTCCCTCCCTAACACACACATCATTTATTTTGTGTCAGGCTTTATAGAAAGTGCACAGCTCAATAGTTATGGCATCATGAGGGAAACACGAGGATTGGGAAAGGCAAAATAACCATGTAGGAAGCACAAAATATGGTTAAGCAACTAGCTCAATAAATGCATAAAGAAGAAAAGAAATGGGTTTTGAGGAGAAAATGTGCATTTATACGTAGCAACGTTGATGTTCATGGTGCTTTACAGGGATGCAATAGGACAAGTCTCTGCCCCGAGGAGTTTACAATCTAAACTTCAACAGAGAGGAAACAACAGAGGAAGCTGGGTAAACATGGAAGCGATAAGTGGTTATTTCAGTTGTATGTGCTTAAGTGGACACCTACTGTACAAAGATTTGTTGCTCTGTCCACTTTTGCCTCAGACCTTGCTCACCATTGGCATGCGGCCCTTGGAAGGTTTCCAAGAATGGAGTGTGGCCCTTGGGCCAGAAAGGGTTCTGTGCCCCTGCAGTAGGGCATGGGAACTAGCTGGTTGAGCCAAAGGCTCCACAGAAAATGAATGGAATCCTGGGAGGTCAAGTATAAAGGTAAAGGGACCCCTGACCATTAGGTCCAGTCACGGACGACTCTGGGGTTGCGGTGCTCATTTCACTTTACAGCTTCCAGGTCATGTGGCCAGCATGACTAAGCCACCTCTGGCAAACCAGAGCAGTGCACGGAAATGCCGTTTATCTTCCCGCCGGAGCGGTACCTATTTATCTACTTGCACTGCATGCTTTCAAACTGCTAGGTGGGCAGGAGCTGGGACCGAGCAACGGGAGCTCACCTTGTCGCGGGGATTCGAACCGCCAACCTTCTGATCGGCAAGCCCTAGGCTCTGTGGTTTAGACCACAGCACCACTTGCGTATGAGACATACATACAAGACAGCAAAGGAGCAGGAGACATTTGGATGGCAGAGGTTGGTGGAGCTGAAAGATTGAAGATCACAAACAGTGGTTCCTATAGAATATCAGATGCCCTTGCAGATAGAAGGAGGAAGAAGGAGGGTGAACAGGGGTGAAATAAATTATGGAAGTTAATAGCAATGAGCTCATTCAAAGCAGATGGAGAAATGGAATGAGGGAGAGGAGATGTTGACTTGGTCTAGAACAGAAATGGGAAGCTTCAGGCCTGAACACTGACTGTAGCCTCCAGACCTCTCTGTCTCATCCAGACCTCTCTGTCTCTTCCCCGGCCATGTCCCTCACTGCACCTACTCTGTGCCTTTCTCTGGTTATCCTGCCTGGCTGGAAGGTGTCCCTGAACTGTGATGGCACCTCTTCCTGCTTGCCTGGAAGGAGGATAGAGAGAGGGGTGTTTGTGTGTGCCCCTGGAGTTTGACCATGAGAGGATGTTATCCTGAGGCTGAGACAGGTTTCCTGCTCTACGGCTAGAAAGCTAATGCAGAAAGTCTCAATACCTATGAATATCCCTCATACCCATTTAAAGCCCACGCATGAATCTGTAGCACATCATATTACAAGAATAATGCAGAAGGCATAGGAAATAACTGACTCACAGGAAGAGACTATAAATATAGCAATTTAGAATGGTGAGCTGGGTGTATATGCTGCAAATGTATCATTCCTGGCCCATTTGGCAGCCTAGAGACAAGGAACGCTAATAAAGTTTGTACTTTGCAGCTTAACGTTGCAGTTTCTCAGAAACCCACAACTTGAGGCAAACAGAAAAGTGCACCGATTTGATTAGACTTGCAGGAGGGCGATGCGGTAAAGAAAACCTGCTTTCTTCCTCTCATCCTCTTCAAAATGGTGGCGTAAAGGGAACAGTATTGCACTAGGCTTGAATTCTTAAGCAGTAGTACTGTGGCAAGGTTGGGTCAAGCAGATGCACCAGCAAGAGTGCTGGGCTGCTGCTTGTGGTCTTATTGGCGTCCCAATATTCCCATCAACCTCATCACTGTCCTGCCCTACCCAAGCCCTGTCCAGTGCTGCCAGTGTCAAGATTTATAACTTTACAACAGACCCTCCAAGTGTCCCTATTTTCTAGGGATGTCCCTGATTTATAGAAGCCATCCCAGTTTGTGATTTGATCCCAGAATACCCCACATTTTCTTAGGATTTCCCTATTTTCATTTGAGAAATGGCAGAGGGTATGGAGTTTCTGACCTCCCGAGTTGTCTGAAGCCAATCCTGTATAGGGACTTTTTAAAGAAATGTTTATTTTTATATATGTTGGAAGCCACCCAAAGTGGCTGGGGAAACCCAGTAAGATGGGTGGGCTATAAATAGTAACATTAACGTTATGGAATGGGACATCCCTATTTTCATTGGAGAAATGTTGGAAGGTATGCTTACAACAATAATCTCTCTGTAAAATGTACCGTATTTACTTGAATCTAATGCTCACCCTTTTTAGCCAAATTACGTTGTGAAAATTAAGCTGCCCATTAGTTTCAATGGCACATTAACATTTGCCAGCAAATACTTTTTTTGGTTTCAAGGTTCTGAAAATTGAGGTGTGCATTAGATTCGATGGCGCATTAGACTTGAGTCAATACAGTATCATTTGGTCCATATTATCAATAATACCTTGCCATTCTTAAGAGGTATTATTATCTGGCCCTGGCTCCGCTCACTACTTGAGAATTCATGTGAAGTGGCATAATAATGCTAGGGAGAATTTAGACCAATTGCCAAGACTGATTTGCAACTCGAACACTTGCCAAGGTCAGCCTAGATCACCTTGTAGCTATTGTAGTCACAGAGTTAGTCCTTCAATGCTGAGAAAGACTTAAAACCTGCCCCTCCCGCCCGCCGCAATGAAATAACCTTCACGTAACTCCATAAAGAACAATGGTGTGAAACGTGCCGACCTCCCGAGCCATGAAAACTCTCAGGCTATTTATGAATGCAAGGAGTAGAAAGCTAATGGCTAAGTTCAGGATGAGGAAGCCTCAGAGAGCCTATTTTAGCCGTGAATTATTTGTATGTACATAGACGGGAGGAAGCCGGGGAAGAAAACAAAGCCTTGGTGTTGCAACAGCCTATTCTACAAGATGCAGAATGGCTTTTGTATGAGGTCCAGGAGTGAATCAATGCCTCCCGCACCCCGCGGGGACCATTTGCACTGTGGCATTTTTATTTCATTCCATCTGCTGTTGAGAATATTGTTTTTACTATGTAGGCTGGATAATAAAAGCTTTGCATATGCTGCGCGAGCTGCTGAATTTGCAGAGCTAAAAGATGCATATTTCTCTCTGTGTGTGAGTGTGATTAAAGAATCCTTACGTCTCAAATGGATGTTTCTCTTTAATTGTTTGAAATTGCTGGGTAAAGAGGTGTTCAATTCATGGATGAACCAAATACCCTCTAGGACTGGTCTACTTCTCACCACTGTCATGCTTTCCTTTCCCAAATACATTTTCTTTTTGGGTCGTTGTGGGGGGAAGCATATTTTAACTGGGCTTTGCAAGCAGCTTTATTTTATTTTAAAGCCACGCAAACATTAAAAAAAAAAAGAAAAATCACTAAGAAGCCTGTCCCCATTACATTAAAAAAAAACCACCCTCCCCTGAATAGGAATCCCTGAAATGGACACCCCCCCCCCCACATCTCGGTGGGTGGCAAACTTGGGGCAGCCATTCTCATACCTGCTAACCATCCCACTTTAAGCAGGACATCCTGGATTGACAGAAGCTGCCCTGGCTCCTGATATCAATCCTGGATGTTCTGTTTCTTCCTTTGCTGCCTCTGCCGTGGGGCCCCTTTCACCACGAGGCCTCCATTGAGGCCCACCATGGCCCTCCACGGCCACTGACGTACGCCAGTAAGCCGGGCTGTACTTCTGGAAGTGCTTTCCAGAAGCATAGAAGCACCAGCTTCTAGAAGTACGTCAGTGGCCTTGGGAGGCCTTGAGGTGGAGGAGCCCTCACTGTGGCAGCAGAGGTCTCAGCCTTATCAAGGAAGCAGTGGAAGTGGTGGAGGCCTAATGGTGGTGGAGGCCTTGCCACGGCAGCAGAGGACCTGCTGCAGCAGTAGATGCCTCGATGCAGCTGCGGAGGAGAGAAGAACTGGCAAAGGTAAGTTGGCCAGTGGTGGCAGGGCAAGGAGGCTTGGGTGGGCGGGGAAGTGGTGGCATGTTCTGGATTTGGGATAGAAAAAGTTGGAAGGTATGCAATCTGTGTCTCCCATTATTCTCATGATGTCCTTGTAGACTATTTCCATCTTTATGGAACTGAGTTCTGATTAACACATTCTGTGTAGCATAACCAGGTAACAAGTGCAGGGTGATATGCTTGTTGTTCAGTTGTCTGCTTGCACGGATGTATGGCTGAAGCCTACTTTCCACCCTCTCCATTTTACAGTGGTCCTGCAAACCAACAGCGGAAAACCTGCCCTTCAGTTCTGACACACAAACAGGGCCAGCCCTGCTATTAGGCGGAATGAGATGACAGCCTCAGGCAGCTGATTTGGTATGCCATGAAAGGTCTGCAAACAGTTATTTGATTAATTGTTCTTGTATTTTCCTGCCGGAGAAGGGGAGAAGCTCTTACAAGATATTCTGCCTCAAGTGCCAAAATAACTTGCTTGGCCCTAGGGTGCTATACACCTTGATTTTGGGGAGAGCGGGGCATGACCCATTTGCTGCTCCACCTCAGGTAGCAATATGTCTTTAGCCAGCCCTTTGTGCAGAGGTCCATCGTTCATCCACCTCAGGAGTACAATGTCTCTCCGTGTTCTGTTGAATTGTAGCCTCGAAGGGGTCTTTGCAATAAACAGACCTTTAGGAGTCTCCTCACCGCAGCCCATCCATCACAGGCCTAATCTTCACAAGCAGCAGAATGGATAAGGTGGTAGAGTGGACTGCACTACATTAGTCTACAGGTAAGATAACCCCCCCTTTTTGCATATTTATTCCCTTTAAAGAACTCACTAAAAGTAAAAACACCCCCAACAGATAAAGGTTGCTATGTACTTGCCGACTGAGATAATACCTTCCCACATGACACGGCCCAAATCCAGGAAGGCATATTCCAGGTCCACACTCCTGCATGAGTCTCGTGACTCACATGAGATCGCATCCCCCCCCCAAAAAAAACCCCCTGCTTTTTGGACACAGTGTCCAAAATAATGTGAGATTGTGGTGGCCATTTTGGCCACTGTCCACCTGCAAGAAAAAATGGGATGTCCCCTTTTTTTTCTGGGGCAGTTCACAGGTGTGTGATATTGGTATTGTTGTTTTTAAAAAGGGAAACATTCACAAATATGAGCCAGAGCCTGTAATGTTCTCTGCCAAACAATGAGCAGCTTCAGAGGAGCTAAACAAGAAACAGAACTATATATACAACAGGTCTTCACTCTTTTAGTTGCTTTCTCACTCTGCTTCTAGCCTTGCCTTCTGCTTGGGCCTAACATCCCAAACAAAATATGCATGGTGACCTTAAAGTATAGTGACCTTAAAGTATAGTGACATTTATCCTTACAAGGCCTGCAGTCTGAAGTGAAAGATCCCATCATTCGCCACCTCAGAAGCACCTTATTGTGCTGCATGTGTGGACCAAGCCGCATTGCTAGGCATATTGGTTGTAATAAATGGTGAAGAAGAGGCAGATTCTTAGGCTGCTACATGGGACGAGGGGGAAGGAAGTGCTTCCTTTTTGCACTTCCTCTTCTCAAGCTTCATGTTACTCCACTCAAGATATGTGGCAACTCATATATCTCTCCCACACGGGGAGATATGGGAGCTCGAGACAAAGGCTAAATTTCCATTTTGTCCCTTACACATAAGCATCAAAAACAGAAGAGAAGCTGCATATAACTTACTTTCCCTGCCACATTGGAAGAACAGCACTTGGCATCTGCACTGCAAGAAGGTTGCAGAATCAGTCCCTGGCATCTCCAGTGAAAAACTCTAGATCACAAACCAAAAAGCCCCAAAGTGGTGGACTCTACTTTCTGAATCTCTCCATTGGGAGAATTGTTCATTTGTTGTTGTTGTTGTTGTTGTTGTTGTTGTTGTTGTTGTTGTTGTTGTTGTTGTTGTTTCCTCTTGCCAAAGACAACTCAAAGCAACGTACTAAACAGCAACAAAGCCAAAAGCCACACATTATAGATACATTAAAACAAAAACTCTTTGCTACCTGTTACAATGAGTAACCATAGCCCCTATGGCAAATATGTCAACTTTGCATTTTCATTTTTTTACTATCTGAAATCCAGTTCTCTACATTTCCATTTTAACAGTTCATCCTCATTGTGCTATTTTTTAAATAGTATGTTAATTTTGCCTAACACGCACATTTTTGCCAAGCAGTGCTCCCTAATATAATACACTTGTATAATTCTTTTCACTGACATATACATTTTTATCCTAGTATATGCATTATTGTACACATTTCTTGGTTGGAGAACTGCATTGCAAAATTCAGGGATTTTTGCAAAATTCGGGGAATTCGGGAATTTTCAAAGGATGGCTATGTTTCAGTTTGTATATTTCCCCCAGGAAATATGATTTAGGTTTCTCCCCCAACCCAAGAAACCCACCCCCATCCTTCTGAGAGAAGGCAGGCAGGCTTACAGATCTGATCAGAAACAGGTCCTCTTTTTTAAGAGGCAAGAGGAAAGCAGTTACTAATTATGAATTTATTAGGATCAGATAAATTTTAGAAGCCAAAGGGTGTTCCACATAAGGCAGTTATACATCAGGGGAAACAAAACCCATTTTGGCTTCAGATTGTTGGATTCTGTCCCTTTAAAGTTATATCTCATGTTTTCCAGACTATTTTTGGCTCTTGTATTTCCCTCCGACACCAGCCTTGTCACGTACAGCGGCTGGTGTGTTGATAATATGCTGACTTCATCTCAACTGCTCAGGAGACTGATTTCACTTCCCTCACCTCCTTTAGATGTGACCTTACCGAAGGATGAAGGACATGCTTAGCGCAAACGGTACCTCAACATGTGTCAGAAATGTATATTGCGCACTCAACAGGCATTATATCTGGACGCTACCGAATGACATCTTAAGGATATATTGCTCTAATATAGTGGCTGGCATTTCATGTGAGTTACTCAAACAAATACCAAAGGCAGGCAGGTTACCAGCTGGACCATTTACACCATTTGCTGAAGCAACAAAATCCTGCTTGTAAGAAGAACTCCTTCAAGGTCTTTGTGTCACACTCTGACACAGTGGATATAGATAAGGAACAAAGGCTTAGAGCAGAATTTCATGGAGAACCTGTGGTCTTCCATGGAACCTTGTAGTCCAAGTTGTTGGACTACAAACTCCCATCATCTCCAACCGCATGCCGGCTGTAGTCAACATCTGGTAGACTACAGGTTAGCCACCCATCCCTGGATTGTGGGATAATCCCACTGCTGAAAGGGTGCTCTAATTTTACCTCTCAAACCTGGAGCTCACCCTCAACATAACATCAAAGATATGCCGTGCAATAATAATAAGTGTGTTGGCAGCTGCATGATTAACATTTGGCAGGGATCGGAAAGCCCTAAGAAGCCCCTCAAAAAAAGGAATGGGTTTTGAAGCTACGGGATTTGGTACATCCTGTTAAGCTGACAGCCTACTTATAAATATCTTCTAAAAGCTCATTATGAAGAGAATTTGGAGCGCAGATTATGCAATACTTTCAGGGCGGAACAGTTGCTTGGTTTGGGTGAACCTGGTTTGAAAATAGAACAATCCTAAAGCCAGCCAAAGGGGACACAAGGGTTGCTCCACTGGCAGAGAGGAAGATCTGCACTTATACAACTAGAGACCTCCAGGGTGGCCAAGGATCCCCAGAATTCGCAACCCTCCTCATTCTTCCAACAGCCACCCCCATAGGCCCTATATACCATCAGCTCTTGATTTGGTGTAGGCAGATGCTTGCTCTGACCCACCTGAGCTCTTCTGATGTTTTTGTTGGGTAATTCATAATAATAATATTTTTATTTATTTATACCCAGCCCTCCCCGGCTGGAGCTGGGCTCAGGGCAGATAACCTCATCAAACTAACACAGTATACAAAGACCATAAGAAACATAAAACAGGCAATCAATTAATTAAAATACATCTTAAAATTAGTTCAGAGCAAATTAAAATCTGGACAGATGGCAGTCCACAGGGTAAAATTGAGAGTGGTTAATATTCTCTAGGGCCAACTGTTACCACTGGTCTTATGAAGGACCTGTGAGTGGGCCAGGAGGCCTCTTTAATGCTTGTTCTTATACAGAAAGAAAAGAATCAGCCTGACCCCCACCAAAGGCCTGGCGGAATAGTTCCATCTTGCAGGCCCTGCGGAAAGATGTCAAATCTCGCAGGGCCCTGGTCTATTGTGAGAGAGCATTCCACCAGGCCAGGGCCGCAGCCAAAAAGGCCCTGGCTCTGCTCAAGGCCAGTCTAATCTCCCTGGGGCCTGGGATCTTCAGGGTGTTATTATTTGCAGACTTTAAGGTCCTCCATGGGGCATACCAGGAGAGGCGGCCCCGTAGGTACGAGGGTCCTAGGCCATATAGGGCATTAAAGGTTAAAACAAGCACCTTGAACCTGACCCTGTACTCCACTGGGAGCCAGTGCAGCTGGTATAGCACCGGGTGAATGTGCTCCCACGGCGAGGACCCTGTGGGATCCTCACACCTAATGGGAGGTTTTGGACTGTAGCTCACACCATTCCTATCCCAAACATCAGGAGAGCACCAGATTGGGTAAGGCTGGGCCGTAGAAGAAGAATCTTTTGCAGCACTTGTCTGAAATTGCCCTAGCTAGTGTCATACCTGGCTCCTATTCTAGCTCTCACATGTGCATACATGCAAATCTGCATGCACAATACCCTTTCTGAGCTAATCCAAAACAAACAAACAAAAAAGAATTATGTGAATTGAATTATGTGAATTGAATTGAATTGAATTGAGCCCTTCAAAACAAACCAGAAGAATGGATAGGAGGAAATGACCTCAGTTGCAGATAGGCTCGGCCAGCAGCATTATGCAATCTCTGCAAGGAAATATGTATTGTGCACCAAGTATTGCCATTTCCAATGCAGGGGTAATTCAAAGCAATCTTGATGCAGAATTGAGAGGGAATAAGAGGTACACTTAACTCCCATTTGACTCAATAGGGGCTAACTGCCTAGTTTAGCATTGCTATAAATGTACTTACTCTTTTATGCTTCTGGTTTTATATTCTAATCCACTTGAAGCCTTCAGGGTAGGGTGGAATAATAAGCAATTGAAGGTCACTTATTTCCTCGGACCATGTGAGCCTGATGTTCTTACCTAGATTGCACTCAACAACTTTCACATTACATGAGAATTCAGAAGGAAAGTACTAAGGTTCATATCCTGCTTGGTCTTGTTTCATTGTACTCCTGAATGAGACTAAGGCTGCTTACATGTCTTACATTTAAAGCACACAGCCCAGCAAGAATCGTGGCAACTGTGGTTTGTTAGAGGTACTGGAAATTGTAGCTCTGTGTGGGGTAAACTCCAGTTACCAGGTTCAGGGGAAGTGTTTTAAATGTATGGTGTGTATGTGGCCTAAGAGTCTTTCAACACAGGAATGTGAGGATGAATTTGAGGAGCATAAAAACATTAAAACCAACAATAAAATATTATTTAGATATATCTGAAGCAGGGAATGGGGTAGGAAGGCTCTTAGACCTTTCGACAGCATGGATGTCAGGGGTGTGCTAAAAGAGGGAAAGGAGATTGTGCAAAAGCAGAATGTATTCTTTGCAAAACCCTGTATCCAAACTAACTTTCTCAGGTAGTCTGAGGAACTGTGGCAAATAGTGGTGACAAGTGACAACATTCAGCCCACATTGACAAATTACAAATGAACAAATCACTGGGCCCATATTGGCAATTTGCACAACACTGGGCCCAATTGGTGCTCTCCTGAGATACCTGAAAGTGCTCACATGTGAAGCTGCTGATCTTTTCAATACAATATTCAGTTTGTCTCTAAGTTAGAACCACACACACACCCTTTTTTAAGGATCCTAGGAAAATTAATGTAATTACAGACATGTTAGGTTAACATCTCTTCCAAGAAAGCCCTAGGCTTCCAAAGAACGGTTATAATAGCTGTACGTCTTAACCTATCAATACAATCAGGTGGCACTTAGTGCAAACGATCCCACAGCAAACATAAGGCTAATCAGAAAGCTATTCAGCTTTGTATGTGAACTGTTTTGATGAAGATGTGTATTGTGTTAGGAAGCTTAACACTGACATACCACAGGAATGCCACCATTTCATGTTATAAGGCCCCACCATCACATATCTAAAAGTAGCATCCTTGAATCAAATGAGTCTACTCTGAAGTAAATCAGGCCAAGATAATATCTACCTTTTTTAAACACTGGTTGAACTCTCAGTCATGAAAAGAGATGCATATTTAATTGCCGTCAAGTTTATATTAGGAAGTGGCAAGTGTACACAAAAGATTAATGGCTGTCATATGGAATTCCAGCAGTCACAAATGGGATCCTTGATATCTCTCTCTCTCTCAGAGTTTGTTAATAATGAATGCCCAGTGAGCTGCATATAAACAGGCAACGCCAGAAGAGTAAATAAGTTGTGGTTTGATGGAATGTCATCATTCACCAGTGCTTGTTTCCTGCCAAAGTCCCATCCATTCACAGAAATTCTTTCTGTATAGGAAGAGCAACTCCAGCTATTCAAACATCAGTCCTCCCACGATCACCTTGACTCTCACTTGCTGGAGTCAAATGCAATTGGCAACTTAGAAAGTAAGCATGGATGGGCTGATCCCACAGACTGAAATAGAAAAGCACGTGTGAAGTTCACGTGGAGGAACACTTAAGACCTGCAAAACCCCCCACAACATTCCTGTATAGCCTGCTCTGATCTCCCACTTATCTGTATGGCAGAAGTGGAGAATCCCAGATACTGAATGGGTGTGCTTTAATTGATTCCTAAAATTCATACCCAAATCAGAATCAATATTAGTAATAACAATTTATTAATATCATTCTCTATACAATTGCCTTAAGGTGATGCACAATAAGAAAAACAACAAAACCAGAAGATGCATTTAAAACAAAACTAAAGCCAGACACTCAAGGCACAGACCCATTGGCCCAGCATTTATGGATCTTCAAATTGTTTCTGGAAAGTGCAAAAGGCAGGCAACTGTCATCTCTCAACAGAACAGAGGCTAAAAGCTTCTGAGATCTTTGGAACTTGCAGGAGAACTCTCCCACAGATCTCAGGTATAAGGTGGTCTCTCAGGTAACCTGGTCCTGAGTTGTATACAACCTTCTATGACAACATCAACATCTTGAACTTGGCTTGGTAGCAGACTGGCAGGCAGTGCAAATCTCGCAAGCAGGGTGGTGTATATTGATGGTAGCTTGCTCACACAAGTAATCTAGCCACTTCATTTCCCATCAGCTGCAGCTTCCAGACCAGCTGCAAGTATGGCCCCACATGGAGTGCACAGCAGTAATCCAGCGGTGAGGTTATCAATGTGGTCAAGCTATCACAGTCCAAGAATAGCTGTAGCTGTCTTACCAGTTTAGGACTCACCCATTCTTTTGTGATTGTATTTTTAGTTGTTAAGTGTGTTCTAAATTGTATTTTACATTGTTGCAATCCACCCTGGGACCTTAGGCTTTCATCTTTAGCCTACCTACATATAAAAACATTATGCCAACCAAATCCAGATAAAACAGACACATTGGTGGCAGAATCTGCTTTCCTTGTCCCCGTGGCCCTGCGATGTCTCCCATGTGGCTTTATGTTATTTATACTCTTAATTAAATAAATTTCTCCAAGGAGGTTCTGATTACGGTGATAAAGCAATGGTTGTCTTGCATGAAATAAGCCCTGGGTGATTAATTGGGAGGGGGCAGTTCTCTGACTCATTGTACACATTGGTAGATTTGCTTTTAGCAAATAATTTGGTGGCAAACTTAACAAGGCTTAAAAAAAATCAGCCTATACAAACTGATTATATCTGCACTTTAGCTTCCAGATCTGTCGTATCGGAGGTCTCCATTGAATAGGCTTGCTCCTTTCCTGAGTCTTGATGGTACAATTTTCCCCCACAGGAAGGGTAGTATAAAAGATAAAAGCTTTATCTCTTTAATTTTACACAAGTTCCATTAGAGGTGCTGTGATTGCTGGCAATGTGAACTGAGAGGTCAATACCACAGATAAATATAAGGTGGCTGGGGGAATATAAATACTGCTTCATGCCTGAGGGTCAAATGCAGCAAAGCCATGAGCAAGAACCTTTGATGGGTTCAATCCCTTTGGATATGGTGGGACTTTCTTCCAAGTAAACATGCAGACGTTCATGAGATATATGTCCTTCAAACAAGGTGTCATAATTTATGATGTTGTTTTTTTTGGCAGACACGAGATTTTTTCTGAACTCTTCCTAAACTCTTTAACGTGAAAGGTAAGAAGGAAGCAGACTATCTTCTAAATACATGTGGTTTTTCAGAGGCAAAAAGAGGAACAGAATATGCAGCACTGTAGTGTCAGAAAATAAAAGAAAGGGAGCCGCTGCAGAGGGTCTGCCAGACTTACCATAGACTCAGACCACTCCACTTGCGGAGGCTCCACCCACAGCAGCGAATCCAGGGGATTTGGTTTCAACGCCACCTAGGGTCGCACCACAGCCTCAGCTGTGTGGCCCTCCGGACTTGGCTACCAGTCCCCGGTGGTCTGGCAGAGTTTCCAAGCGCCCAACTTATTTAAAGGACTATGTTGTTGGACATGTATCACTGTTGGTCTAAGTATGGGAAATGTAACCGATATGCTTTTGTGCCTAATTGAACCATTACGCATAGTGCTGTATATAAGGAAACCATTACGATTGTAACTAACACCTTATCTCGGTGGGGAGGGGTGTTATGTAGTGAAGTTTCACCCTGGGCCAGCAGGGGGATACTGTATATAGTTTTCACTCAGGTCTGTAGATAGTTTTCACTGAGGTCCACATCAGTTATTTTAGGCGGGAAACTCTGGGTTGTTGTTGCTACAATGTTGACAGTCGGCTGCCTATAAAAGCAGGCCGGCTGAGCTGTTTGCTGTTCAGTTCTGTCCAGCTTGCAAGTAAAGAGCTGCTCTGGAGAAATCGCTGTGTCGTCTGCTATGTTCGCCCACAACTTAACACAAACAGCTGCAGCAGGAGTTCCTGTTCTTTGCAGAACCTTACGAAAAAAAGAGAACAAAGTTGACAATAAAATATGTGCAGAGGGAAAATAGTGGAAGATACTGCAGTTACTGTTATTGATGAAGCTGGAAAATGCGCTACATCAGAACGCGTTTGGGTATCAAATGGCAGGTCAGAATTCAAACAAAGATGTGCCCTCTCAAGCCCACATTCCCAGCATGTTCACACTCCTGTCTTAGTGATGTCTACGCTTGGTCATGTCCACAGAATAGAAGATGGCAGAATCCCCTAGGATATGCTCTACGGGGAACTGGCTTCCAGAACGAGACCAACTCTGCATTACAAAGATGTCTGCAGCAAAACGTGTCTCTCCTGCATCAGTCTCTACAGGCACAGCTGGTGTGCTGCAACCTTCCAACAGCTTGACCTCACGCCCAAAGGCGCGCTCCTCCATTGTTTCCTGAGACAGAAGGATGCCAGCATGGAACAAACATCACAAGTGACATAATCAGGATCGCCAGCTCCTAATGCTGGACATTTAAATAGCTCCATTATGTAGAATGGTTTCTCATCCTATAGCTGTGTAGCTGAAACAGAGTAATGGGAGATGCCGTTCCTGCATAAATGGTTCCGTATCCCAGAAAAAGGCACAATCTCCATACCTACTTGCCTCCTCTAAATCCCAGAATTTCACAGATCATACTGGCGTACTGGTTGAGAAGAGCTGCTCTCAGACAATGTGAGAACCATATGATGTCAGAAGCAGTTTCAGATCAGTGTGCCAAGGCACTTTCTGTGCCTCAGCAGGTTCTAGGTAGCCAGGGCACACCACAAAAATGCAGCTAATTAGTGGGCGCTGTCTGAAGTCTGGTCCTTGGAGATTATTCACCTGGCTGCCAAGTCAAGAAGGAATGCACTCCAATTATTTATATACTGAGTTACAAGTGGCAGTTACGAAGGACAATTTCACCAGGTAAGGAGTTATGAGAAATACAGTACATCTCTAACATTGCGAAAGAAATGCAAGCAATGACCGATTTCCAGGGAACAGTCATGCCCAAAATATTATATGCCGATGGGGTGGTTGGTCGCCTTGTTCCCTCTACATACATAATAGCTAAAAAAAATATTTTTTTTCCACTTGTTAAAACATTGTGTTTGGATCTGTCAATACAACCAACCTGGCAAGGATTGAATATTGAACCCAGCAATTTATAGCCATTTTGTTCCTTGTTTACTTACGTATATTTCACCACATTGACCCTCAGAAACACTGTGTCAACACTGCTACTATTGTGGTATTATGCCAGCTGGCCTTTTTATTTATAACTCATCATTTCCAGAGTCTAATGCAAGGGTGACTAAAGTTATTTTGGCCCAATAGCCACCTTCATTCCTTGGTCATCCATGCCAGCAGTGGGTATGGCTACCCCATACTCTCTCATGCACACTCTCACATTCACACACACACACCACCCAAGCAGATCAGCTGAGAAGAGGAGTTTATTATTCCCTCTCCACTTGTCAAATGATTAATCAGATGACCAGAGAGGGCATCCTAGTAAGGGCACAATATTTACGTTTTCTTCTCTCTTTTGCCATCACCACCAAACTGGGTGATGGGTCTTGGGTAAGGAGAAGCATTTTCTGGGAGGGAGGCAGATCAGCCCCCCAAACTGCCCCCCACAATCTACTATGAACAATAACCTGTCATGATCTTGATAAGAGATATGTCATAAGGTGACACCATGGAAAGTTCCCAGTGAGCATCCTTTTCCAACAATGCCTAGACTTGACTGAAACCTTTGACACATCCAGGGCCAGACTATCCCTCCCATGCCCTGCCTCTTCCTTGATGAGAGGGAAACCTTAAAGGGACAGGCCTCTAGCTTGGAGTCCAGCGTACTTACTCTCCTCTGATTATTCCCTCCAGGTTTGTTACCTGTGTTGACAGGCCATCATGGGGATAAGGTTCCCTGGCATGGAGCCAAGTGGTTCCACAGGGGTTGCAGGCTCTCAAAGTACAGTCACTGAAGGTTTAGATTCAGGGGTCCCTGAATAAAGGCCCCCCAATCTGATGGACTTGGACCTGGTCATGATGCTGGGATTGGTTTGGTCTCCATGACCTGTCTCTCTGTGGTGCTAGATCAGCAAGTCTGGCCAGCCCTTCTTCATTCGAGACAGAGGTAGAATCTACACACATATAAAAAAATTGTGAAAATGCTTTGTAAAAATGTATTGAATTTTCCACAGCTCACTAGTTCACCTTCTGGTGAGTGATATCCATTTTTATGGGTAGCCATCACCACCCAGCTTAGCCTCTAGCGTTGTCCTTATATGATTAAAAAGTAATGATCCATTATCACTGATCACATGAAATCTTAGGACAGACATTTCACTCTGGTGGTACCTGCAGTACCCTGTGGCATGCCGTAGTTACCTGTGAGTGAATAGCTTACTGTTTCTTCCAAACATGGCTGACATCTACCTAGTGGACAAGTAAATGTCAAACCGAGAATCAGCTAACTTGGCCAGTAACCACGCAGAGAGTTATCTTTTGGAGCCTCATTTATTTTTATTACTCAGCATGCAATTAAATATTGTTGGAAATGAAACAAATTCACTGTCCTCTGTTTTCTTTGTTATGTCCTGGATATTCTCAGAAAGCATTTGCAGACAGGTTTGGCCCCAGGCTTCTATTAAATACTGCATCATTAAAGAGCATGTATAATGGAGAATCAGGAAATTGCAGAAGAGGGAATGATGTAGGGTGTTCTGGCTGAGGAGCTAATGTAAGAAAACATTAATGCCTTTGAAAAGAATAGCCACTTTAGGGCATCTTATGAAAGGTCAGATGATATAAAGGGAATTCTAATTTTTGAAAGGCTCATCAAGATTTTAAACATTTCACAAAGCATCAAAAGCCATAACAATCAATTACTTCAAGAGACAAACTCTTCAGTTCAAGGGTGGCCAATATGGCGTCCTACAGGTTTTATGGGCTGCAACTCCCATCTGCCCCAGCCAACATAGCTAAAGGTCAGGAATGACTGGACAGGCTATTCCTGCATTAGTTAATATTTGTGAATTTATGAAGATTGTCCTTGGAGGAAGCTTTGTACTGTGACTCAAGATTTAGGAGCTTCTTTTCTACATAATGTGTGAACTTCTGAGAACGGTTCCTTTGTGCCAGCACTAGAAAGTTGCAGGATTTTTTAATTGTACCTGTTCAAACATATATCTGCCTATGAGCTTCTAAATGAATTGCTAAGATTTTGCATGGAATTCAGCTCTGAGTGAAGACTTCTTGTCTAACTTCCCTTTTTTAGGTTATAGGATGATCTTCAGTGCATTTAAAATTAATCCATTTTTATACACACACTATTCAGTTTTGTACACATGACTTGGCTGGAGCATTGCATTCAAAATCTGGAGAAGGGCGGATTTCAGAGGATTGCTAGGTTTGGTCCTAAGACAGCTTGCAAACAGTTCTAAAATTGTTTATCTTTCCTAGAATGTGGAACTAAAGCAATTAACACAATTATAAAAATACAGGCTGCAAAATAGCAGCATCCCAAAAGAAAGAAACCACTGAAAGAAAGATGAACATCATATTTTAAAAAAATCTAGCAGCAGTATAATATTGGTCTGAACTTGTCCCAGAAGTCCTTATGCACAGTCATGTTTCCATAAAGGCAAAAGTAGTGATTCAACCAGGCCAGTGATTCACCAAGGCCAACCTTCCCTCAAAAGGTATTGCAATGTCATGGCGCCATGACCGAAAGAACACCTCTAAGAAGCAGTATGCATCATCTCAAGTCGTTCAAATGCAGACATAGGACAAGTTCCAGGTATCAACTTAAGATTTATTAGGAAATCGCAGCAAAGTGTAATACTTGGCTCAGGGAGTAAAAGTGGGGAAAACATTTCTAGATCAAACTGGTACTTTTCTCCTATCTTGCTAGGGAAAACTTTCATATTTCTAATTGTCTATTACCAATTCAAGACAGTCAAACCAGGGGGTACAAGTCTCTTCCCCTTTCTATTTAAACTAAATTTCCCAAGCAAGTGTGTTCAGTGTCTATGTCAGCATTGTTCCCATGTGGCATTCTGTCCCAGGAATTTAGATAAAAAGCGGGGGAAAGGGAGAGAACCCTTGATACCTGCTCTTTAATGGTAAAACTTCTCTAAATTCTAAAAATGTGTCCACTTCTCAAAAGTTGAGCTGTGAAAGGAGGGAGGGAATATTCAACCCAGCTTTAGTCTCGGGGAGATGATATTTCTAAGCATTGGCAGTCTGCAGGTGTTTTTTGTGTGAAGAGAGCTGGTGGGGTAAAAAAAAAAAAGAAAAGGCAAGTGACGTCATATTCTTAGCCCAACCTTCAAAGCCACATGGCTTTGCCTCTTCTCGTGAGTAACACTTGCACAGGGCTCTTGTTTCCCCACATTTAACTATTTACTTTTTCCTGCTTGGTAACAAACAATTGCAACCATAGCAATTAGTGCTATGGGGCACCAACTGTGTGGAAGTAATTATGTTTATTGTGTAATGAGGGTTTTGGGGTTTTGGGTGGGGGGAAGGAATTCAAATGGCAGTAGGGCTGAAAATATAATATATAATGGGCCGCATAATTTGATAGTTTTCCCTGACAGTTATTCTGCCAAGACCATTTTGTCTTAACACAAAACCTCAGGCATGTCTTTGGTCAACTGTCCCAGGTGATAACCGCAACCAAGTTTAAACAGACAACCACAAAAATTGTTCAGGACAAAATCCCATCCTTGTTAGAAAGAAAAAAAAAGATACTCTCTGTGGATAACATTCTTGAGCTGCCCAGACAAAATCCGCATTGCTGAGAGCTCAGCTGTGGTCTTCCTGTTCTATTGTGGCCGCATAAAGGTGTACCTGGCTTGTTTAAGTCAACAAGCTCTTCTCATGTATCCAAGCCACAAATATTTCCGATATAATTCTGCTAAACACGTTGCCTAGGGCGTGGCGAGTTACAGAGGAGGAGTACAAAAGAAAACATTTGTCAAGGAAGAACTCCAGGTATGATTCTAGTTAAAAATAAACAGAGAGCGAGATTAAAACATGAGGAACGTTGATGCCAGATAATATGCTGGGATGCCTCTTAGTTTGAACCCAGACACCTCTTACTTCTGCAGTCCTTTTGATGTCATTTGGGTGATTTTGAAGATGGGGGGTGGGGCTGCTGTTGTTTTGCTTTTTGACACCATTTTTACCAGTAGCCTTGCTGGAAGTTTTCATTCACTGAATATATTTATTTAAATCCTGTTTCTCTTTTCCAGATGACACAGAGGATCATTCGGCTACATTTCTACTACATCATTCATGCCACTAGAAAATCTGATGCTGGCAGCCAGGTCTGTTAAGAGCAAAAACTAAATGTAAAAAAAAAAAAAGGGGGGGGGGAGTTAAAAGACCCATGAGTGACAGTTTATGCTTTGCTCACAAAAGCATGGTAATGAACTAGAATCTTTGAAATTACTTCCTGGAGGAAATATTCCAGAGACATCTTTGTTTGAAACTAAATATACTGCAATGTCAGATACAATAACTGGAAAGTGAAATCTGATGCGTTATTGACTGGTGTGTTTGGTATTTGTATTATCTCATTTGCCACAATGTTCAGATTAGCATCTTCATAAGTTTACAGCCCAATGATGTTCTCATTTCCCTGGGACTAAGCCCCACTGAACACAGAAAGAATTATTGCCAATAAAATATGCATAGGATTTGACTGTTTATTTCATTAAAATGGTGCCAATGACATATTTATATGATTTAGTGCAGCCTGTTACTTTCCTTTCCAAAAGAAGCAGTAATCAGCAACACAACAGATTTTAGGAAATAGTGAAGTGTGCAACTATTTGCTAAATTTTATCTGTTTTATTTTGCTATTGTCCTCCTCCCAGTGCTACCTTTCCATCTAAACAGAGGCACAGAGATTGCCCCAACCATAAAATGAGTAGAGGAATTACTGAGGATAGTTTATTTCACCGTATTTCAAAGTCACATTGTCCCTGGGCAACGTAATTGTTAATTTTATCCAGGGGCTGATACTACACAGTGGTGATACAGAAAGAGTAATAATAGTTGTAAGCTGGAATCCTTTGCACACTTACCTGCAGTGAACCTAATTCACCACAGCAAGGATCCTAATATGGCTCACGAGGGAATTTTATTTATTATTTATTAAATTTATATACCACCTTTTATCTGAACATCACAGGGGGCTTTACAATATAAAAAAACAAAAACACAAGCACGAAATACATAACCTAACAACAACACCTCCAATATCCCCAACACATCTGAAAGGTTATAGATTGTTTAATCAGCCAAATGCCTGGCTGAAGAGAAATGTTTTCACCTGGTACCTAAACATACATAACGAAGGTGCAAGGTGAGCTGCCCTGGGGCAAGTATTCTGCAAACAGGGAAGCACCACAGAAAAGACCCATTCTTGTGTTGCTATCTCCCCCGACCTCTCATGGAGGAGGCACACAAAGAAGTGCCTGAAATGATGACTGCAGGGTCTAAGTCAGTTCATATGGGGAGCAGTATTGTATACTGTATTGTGGTCCTGAGCTGTTTGAAGCTTTATAGGTCAATGCCAGAACTTTGAATTGGGCCCAGAAACCGTCTTGCGCCGATGAGCAACCTGGCCACTGAATTCTGCACCGATCTGTCTTCAGAGGCAGATTTTCCCCAATGCATGTCCACATGTCCCACACTTGACGTCATATGTGACATAGATGTAGAGAAATCCCGATTGCTCCTTCACAAGTGGGGCTTGTATTCAGAACATTTCCCATTTGACACCAAATGCAAGCACTGCTGGGACTGAGTCCTTTGGGATGTTTACTGCCAAAGTGGGGACCTAGCCTCCAGCCACAGTGATCACCATGATGGCCTAATAAGGATGAATGCGTATAGGCTTTGCTTTTATTTACCTGACAGTGGGTTGCTATGGATTACACAGGGATGTTAGTTTTCCTGCTGGTATCATTATGCTGTGCTGTGCCAAATGCCAGTGTATGAGCAAACCTACTCTTTCGAAGGTACTCTACTTCAGAAGCAATAAGTATGAGGTTGTAGTCAATATTAGTCATACGCAGAGTAAAAACCCATTTACTCAGAGTAGAATTGTTGAAATTAATGGAGATGACTCACTTAGGTCTATTAATTGCAGCAGGTCTACTTAGTTGGTGACTAACCCATGAATGCCAGTTAGTTAAAAAAAAACACCCTGCTTAATTCAGATTTCCTGAATGTAGTTCTCCAATCCAAAAAATGGGTGCAAAAGTGTGCATATTAGGGGAAAGGGCACACACAAATGCATAGGTTAATTAAAACAATGTCAAAAAATGCATTATAGTAGAAGTTGTTTGTAAAAAAAAAAAAAAGATGTGCATTACACAAAAATTACATACAAACTACACCTAAAAATGGATATGAATTTTGGTTTTTAACCTTCAAAAAAATGGCCAACAGATGTAGAAATAGAGCTAACTGAACTTCTGATTGGAAAAATGAGAAAGTGGGAGAAACTGAAATCAACATATTTTATCCATCTGTAAATTATGGCAAATTTAAAACATTGCGGCATCTGGGATGGGGGATGAATTTTTTTTTAATATATAAAATAAATTTTAAAAAATGGATAAAACAATTCAGTGGAAAAACTAACCTTAGTTTCATATTATTATTCCTTCACAAACAGGTCAAGGGAAGATCTGAACCAAGTGCTTTGACACTCTAAATGCACGTGCTTGCATCTTTTTTCAGATGCTTTAAATCAGGGTGCTCAGGTGATATCTTGGCTGCTGCACCTTTAACAGTTGCGCTGCCGCCATGCAAGCCACACCAGCAGAAGTTCCCTCAGCCACACAACTATAAAAGGCATAGGAGTCATTTCCTCCCATCTACCTCTTCCCCCAAACCATGGTATATGGTCTGATTTTGAGCCCCTTCCAAAATCTGAAAGGCACACAATAAAATACTGCATATACGTGTGCCGGTGTTTTCCTTTTGGAGCTGAAGGAAGCACAACTGTAGCTTCGGGCTACAGTCCTGAGCACTTACCTGGGGGTAAGCTCCACTGAACATAGTGGGAACATCTGAGTAAACACACACATACGACAGTCCTTCACATCCCCAATATTCTTTCGTTATTTTGGGCTGTGTTATTACTATTAAACTCCATTCCACAAACAAAAAGATCTAGCGGAACGGGGGAGAAGACTATAAATATGGTGTCCCTGTGTTATCACAGTGAAGAGACAGTCACGTTGCCATAGAGATACTAGCAGGTGGATGAGAGACTTGCACTGCATGCCAATTAGAAGCCCCCAACTTGTCAACCTCACTTGAAGTTGCTGTGGCAACATTTTTTTAAAAAAAATCATACAGATGGCTCCGTTTTTATCAAAACTAATTAAAAATGGTATTGAAGGAATCTCGTTGCTTTAGTAGTTTCAGCCCCTCCCCCAAGTTCCCATTTCTTTGACAGTATCCAAGCCTGCAAGAGGTTTGCATGCTCACAGAAACCCTGTTCAGGTCTTCGTGTTCCCCATGTGATTACATTTATTTTATTAATTCATTCTTTAAATTTGTATACTGCCTTTCGTCTGTAAATCTCAGGACAGTTCACAACATAAAAATACAAGGTAAAAAACACAAAATACATAGCAAGTGTAGGGGAAACTCGGAAGACCATTGTAATTTCGAGGAGTTAGATGACATGTCTCTTTCCCTTTTACATCCCTGGTTTAAGGCTTGCCGATTCATGATGGTATAACTGGTTTTTCACACATCTGTGTCAGGAGTTTCCTGGGTCTCCGGTGTTCTAAGTACTGATTGGCTAGTGGGGAGGATACCCAGGTGTAGTGAATTGGGTTGGAGACTCTCAGCTGCTCCGCATTCCTGTTGAGTCACACCCCTTGTCCCGGGCTGATTATGAGTGATGCTTGCTAACCAGGTGCAGTCAATCAAAGTTGGCTATAAGAGCTGTAGGTTGAAGGGGCTCAGGGAACTCCTTCACAAACTGAGGTACCAGATGCTGTGAGACTGTTGGCTGGGGTCTCTCTCACTGCTCTACCTGGAGCTCTGGGCAGCTGAAGGGGAGATTGTGTGTGACTTCTGTCTGGTACGCTATAATTTGTGTTTTGTATGCTTGCTGCTATCTGTTAAACTTATGCAAATAAAGCATTACTTATTCTTCATTCACTGGTGTGCTTATTGGCTCCAGATCTGGAAAGAACCCTGCCCTTGGCAGAACAGCAAGAACAAAAACCAAACTAATAACCCCTCCACCCCCTCCCACAACATATTGGGTATTTTCTTTTGCTCTGTCCACTCCCCCTGACACCAGCATCACTGCCCTCCACATGCTGGAGGGCTAATGTCTCCCAAGTTAGTGTCTTCTGCACGCATGAAGTTTCCCCATATGATTTGAGACTGTGATTATAAGGGAGAGATGTTAATGCCATTTTCATACCAACTTGTGTAATTTGTAGTTCTCATGGAAAAAATTCATTAACCAACAGCATTTCAGAGGCAGCTGGCTACCTTGGAGGTCCTGACCTTCAGCATCCTACCTAGCAACCTAAATCTGGTTTCTGGTATCTTGTAACTACATTTCCCCTTGTCATTGGTGCCAACATGCACCATGACTGCTTACTCCTCCTCTACACTATCTACCAGGCTGCTTGGGCAATGGGCAACATCTGCAACCTTTGTGCCTGGTGAGCACTTCACCCTGTGGTCTGTATGCCCACAGTGCACCTAACTTAAAGGTAAAGGTAAAGGTACCCCTGCCCGTACAGGCCAGTCTTGACAGACTCTGGGGTTGTGCGCCCATCTCACTTAAGAGGCCAGGGGCCAGCGCTGTCCGGAGACACTTCCGGGTCACGTGGCCAGCGTGACATCGCTGCTTTGGCCAGAGCCAGAGCCAGAGGCGTTTACCTTCCCGCTGGTAAGCGGTCCCTATTTATCTACTTGCACCCGGAGGTGCTTTCGAACTGCTAGGTTGGCAGGCGCTGGGACCGAGCAGCGGGAGCGCACCCCGCCGCAGGGATTCGAACCGCCGACCTTTCGATCGGCAAGCCCTAGGCGCTGAGGCTTTAACCCACAGCGCCACCTAACTTACTATGTTGCTAATGATCAAATGCCCCTCTACCCACCAGAGAAGTATCCTCAGCCCTCTGGGAAGTGTCAGGAGTCCTCCTGTAAGCAGCACCTCCTACAGCACTCTGAGAAGTGCGACTGCTGTCCTGGTTCCTCTGGCCTAGAATCAGTGTCCAAGGGATGGGCTTGGAATTTTTTCTTTTTTAAGAATAATTTTTTTATTAACCGACCAATCACATCAAATCAAACCAAATTACATAAATTTCAAATTACACAGCCGAATTTTAAATTTTTGTTGGGGGTACCCATATTTCAAGTTCCGAAGGGATCCAATCAACTTCTTGCTTCTTACTGCTGTTTTAATGTCCACAAATCTAACCTTATGATGTTCACAGTACTATCCAGTCCTTTCTTATTATTTTTCCACATCTCTTGTTGTTATTTTCATATATTTTTCCTTTCTCTTTGTGACCTCTGATAGTCTCCGCAAGCTGGTTAGAACAGTTTGTAATCCTGCATGGATATTATTTTTTTTATCCAGTAGCCATATCCAGATGTTTTCCATATAACATCACTTCCATACATTAAAACAGTCTTAGCGTCATTAATCTTCACCAATCTGCCTCCTTTCTCAAAACCTCTGAGGAGATTCACTAGGAATGCAATCTGAAAACAAATCCGTTCTTCCTCCCGGGTATAAATCCTTTGGCAAGATGGCGACTCCGAATTAATTGCTGCGCCATTCCCAAAAGCTCTTATTGGTTCTCGGTCTCCATAAAGCATACTTTTGGTTAAAGTTTATCTCCACACAGACCTTAATCATCCTGCTTGGGTCAGTTCAACCGACAGTTCTAATGAGGAGGGGTTCTTGTAAATCACATAGAAGGAAAGTAAAAAAGGTCCCCCCCCCATTCAGCCCCGTTGTCAACATACCCCGCCTTTGGTGTATCTTCATCGTAAAATATTCCTGTTTCTCCAGCCCGTCGTCTTCTTTCGCAGAGGTCACTTAAATTAGCAGACTTCACTCCCCTTCTTCACTTGAAATATGTGCATTTGCTTCTTTTGTAATTAATTATTCCAAATTGCTGCAACTAGTGCGCGATCAGAGACAGCATCCAGGAGAGCCGAGGTCCACATGGGGGCATTCTGCCTAGGGCCCTCACCCCCTTCTTTCGAATTAGGGGGTGATTTATGGGCACAGCAGGCAAGGGCAGTGTTCCCCATTTCCTTGGGGCAACAAGGGAGGCTGCCTACTCCCATAACAGCCTCTTAATTACTCCGTGTGGGTCGGAGAGATGGTATTGTCGGCCATCTTCCAATCCGCCCCCTAGTGGAGATGGGCCTGGAATTGACTGGGCTCCAAAGATGCAGCATGGTTCCCGAGAGTCCTGCTTCTGTGTGTCACATTCCTCCAGGTGCCTTCTGCATTTGGCGACAGTTGCGGACTTTGGGCTTTAAAATTTCAATGGCGCCCTGTGCAATGCCAACGTTTGGCACCCCCCCTTGCCTTCTGTGGTTCGTCATTGTTGCAGCACTCCCTGCAACGCCCTCTTGGCTCAGCACCCAGTGCAGGTGACCCAATTGCACTCCCCTAAATCTGTCTCTGTCAGTGATCTTCCTCCTCAAGTAGGGGGCACTTCATTTCACATCAGCTTCAGCACAGCAAGTAATCTTGCAATGGCAGACTTTGGACTTTCATATTTCAGTGTTGCCCCATGCGGCACTAAAATCCAGCACCCTCTGCTTCTTGCGCTCTCTTCTACAGCATTGTTGCGGCGTCCCCTGCAGCATGGTGCCCAGTGCAGCCAAACCGGTTGTGCTACCTTAAAACCACCTCTGTCGTTTGGTTGCCTCTCCCAAGCTGCCTGTATTGATTCCTTTCTCTTGAAGGCCAAAACAGGCAGAGTGAGACTTAATTCTCTTATTACTGTGATTCCAATAATCAAGGGGACAAAGATCTTCAGAGAGTGGCAAAGAATGATATCAATATATATCTGGCAGGGCAAAAAGCCAAGAATACAATTTAAGTTACTAACTGATGCGAAGGAAAGAGGTGGCTTCGCCCTGCCAGATTTGAAACTATATTATGAAGCATCTTTTCTCTGTTGGTTAAAGGACTGGATAACATTAAAAAATAATAAGTTGTTGGACCTTGAAGGTTTTGATAATAGGTTTGGTTGGCACGCTTATTTATGGTTGGGGAAGAAGAAAGTCCACAAAGGCTTTGAGAATCATATTTTTAGGGGTTCCCTAATAGAAATATGGGATAGGTACCAAAATATTTTGGAACCTAAAGTACCACATTGGTTGTCCCCACTGGAGGTCATGAGTGTAAAAAAAAACAAATATGAGAGAGCACTGGATGACTTATGGAGATATAGTTATTAAAGAAGGGGGGAAATGGAAAATGAAGCCATACGAACAAGTTTAAAAATATGTATATGATTGGTTGCATTATCTTCAAACAAATGAAATGTTCAAAAAGGATTTTAAAGAGAGGGGATATATCAAAGGAGAGTCCAGATTTCAAACAGAGATAATAAATAATGATTGTAAAATATTGTCAAAAATGTATAAAATGTTATTGGGGTGGCAAACAAAGGACGAAGAAATTAAATTGGTTATGATACATTGGGCCAGGGATTTTGGTTATAATATACAATTAGCATATTGGGAAAAAGTATGGAATGAAAATATGAAATTCACTGCATGTATGACGATAAAGGAAAATATGATGAAAATGGTATATAGATGGTATATTACCCCGGTTAAACTTGCAAAAATGTTTAAAACATGTAATAAGTGTTGGAAATGCAAAGAAAAGGAAGGGTCGTTTTATCATATGTGGTGGGAATGTAAGAAGGTGAAGGGCTTCTGGGAAATGATATACAATGAGTTGAAAAAGATGTTTAAATATACATTTGTGAAGAAACCAGAAGCTTTTTTGTTAGGAATTACAGGAAGAGAAATTAACAGAAGTGATTATAAACTTTTCCAATATGCAGTGACTGCGGCAAGAATCCTAATGGCCCAAAAATGGAAACAAGAGGAACTACCGACACTGGAAGAGTGGAGGCTGAAACTTATGGATTTTGCAGAATTAGATAAAATGACTGGAAAAATTAGATACCAGAAAGATCACAAGTTCACTCAGGACTGGAGAAAGTTTACGACTTATCTGGAAAAAAATTGTGATGAACAGACAACGCAAGTTGGTTTTAAAGAGGCTTTGTGATGAGAAAGGGTATTGTAAAGAGAAAATGAGATGTAAGGATATTATAAACTGGCAATATATTATAAAGGAAATGCAGAACAAATATAAAACATGGGGATTGTGGGGTGAGCGGGTGGAAGTCAAAAACTTGTAAATTGTTGAATATGGTTGTGTTTGAATAATTTGTAAAAGAAAAATCTCTAATTTTTTTAAAAAAAATTCTCTTATTACTGATTACTTATTATGAGAGTAGTATATGGACCACCCCTTTCTTTTTTTTAATTATTTGTATGTAAGTGTGATTTCCTGCCAACCTAGCAGTTCGAAAGCACGTCAAAGTGCAAGTAGATAAAAAGGTACCACTCCAGCGGGAAGGTAAACAGCGTTTCCGTGCGCTGCTCTGGTTCTCCAGAAGTGGCTTAGTCATGCTGGCCACATGACCCGGAAGCTGTACTTCGGCTCCCTTGGCCAATAAAGTGAGATGAGCGCCACAACCCCAGAGTCGGTCATGACTGGACCTAATGGTCAGCCTTTACCTTTATCTTTAAGTGTGATTAGGGAAGAGCCTAGAACTCAGTGGTAGAGCAATTCCCAGCATATCCAGGCAGGGCTGGGAGAGATTCCCTGCCTAAAGGGTCGCTGCCAGTCAGTGTTGACAATACTGAGCTAGATGGACTAAGGGTCTGAGGCAGCTTCCTATTTTGCTATGTTTCCTATTACATTTCACAGCACAATATAACCTTTCCACCTGTGCAGTGTGGTCTTCATTCTTATGCCAGCCAAATAACCACTGCAGGGATTTATCCGTGAATAACACCCGGTCTATTTAATTTCTGGATGCAAGCAAATGCAGAGAACGGAAACGTCTTCAATGACATCCTACAAATCATACTCTGGAAATTGTCGCTGGAGCTCTGGAGTGAGCTGAATAGCACTGTGAGACAACCACTTCAGTGTAATGGTGTTTGTAGAAAGTGTGGGAAAGGAGGGAAAGGTTACTTTGAGTTAATGGCAATACAGAAGCTAGCACAGTGCAGGAGAGGGATATGCAGCGAGGAAGGCTAAGTGAACAAACCAGTGAACGAAACAGGCCAAGGGTGACCTGGGAGAGTCATCCGGTCAAGGTAACTGCTAGTCCTGATCCTTTGTTAATACAGTGGTACCTCAGGTTACATACGCTTCAGGATACATACACTTCAGGTTACAGACTCCACTAACCCAGAAATATTGCCTCGGGTTAAGAACTTTGCTTCAGGATGAGAACAGAAATCGTGCAGCGGCAGCAAAGCAGCAGCAGGAGGAGGCCCCATTAGCTAAAGTGGTGCTTCAGGTTAAGAACAGTTTCAAGTTAAGTACGGACCTCCAAAACGAATTAAGTACTTAACCCGAGGTACCACTGTATATCTTTTCCGATCTGTTACATTAAATCACTCAGGAGACACGCCTCTTGCTATAGGCTCACCGTTGGTAATACATAGTGCTTCCCACTGACACCAAACTCCAGGAGGCCCTGGGAGGCCTGAGCACCCACAAAATTTTCACTGTGGGTGCCCAGCCATCACCTGCCACCTGCTGCCTTACTTCCAGCTTTCCAGTGCCATGGCAGCGACTGGGCCAGGGCTCCTGCCTCTGTTGTGGGGCCTCTGTCAGGCAGTGTCAGAGAGCAGCAGTAGCGCCATGCACTGTGCTGTGGTGTCATCACATCATGCTGTGTTGTACATGACATCTTCACGTTGCGTCACCCCACGATATAATGTCATCACATCAAGTCGTAGTACACCCACGGTCTGGGGCTCAAGTTGGTGCCCACTTGTTTCTTTTGAGTGCTGCAGAATCATCACATTGACTATGTTACCCCGGATGCATAAAATTATGAGCAGCAAGAGATCAACACCTGGTAATGCATATTGCAGGCATAGGCAAACTCGGCCCTCCAGATGTTTTGGGACTACAACTCTCATCATCCCAAGCTAACAGGACCAGTGGTCAGGGATGATGGGAATTGTAGTCCCAAAACATCTGGAGGGCCGAGTTTGCCTATGCCTGGCATATTGTTTCAGACCGTAAGGAGCAAGAGCTCTTTAAGACCTTGACTATAGCTACACTGGCAAAGAATGGAAGCATCATGCAGCTTAACCCCACCCCCAACTCACAACAATGCACAGTTTAGAAGATATATTTTAAAATGTCCTCTGCAGTAGCAATTTTTAAATTATTTTTTAAAAATATGCTTCTGTCAGAGAGAGAGAGAGAGAGAGAGAGAGCGAGAGCGAGCGCACATACACTTTGTTGGCTCAGATAGGAGGTTGCTTCAGCTTGGTAGCTCAGATTCACATCATGCTCATTATAGTGTGATGTGATAGCACCAGAATTCAGGCTTCTTCCAAAAGGCTGCATTAATGATTCCACAAAACCATTTCTCAGAACACTCCTCAAGAGGCCATTGATTGGATTTGGTTTAAGGTTTCAACAATTTAGAAAGCTATTTATTTCCATGTTCTAGAGGTAAATATGCCTCTAAAAAGTTCAGCTTGCTTCTGCCAAAACGTATCTCAGTCTCGCAGGTAGTCCTAGCCTAAGTACTGTACCTTCCCATTTATTTTTTCATGCATCAACTCTTCTTGGGAGTAGAGATTTATTCCACAGCTACTTCTGATGAAGGAGCCTGCCTCATTAAGTCAATCCCCCACATATCCGCCCCTCTTGAGCAACGGCCTTCAGAAATGCTTTCAGTTAACATTTTGTCTCCTATGCATTTTTTCTCCCTCTTGAGAAAAATGAAAAACAGCAATGCCTTTACCTTTTTGATTTGAAAATAAGGGTTGCAGGCAAGCTTTAACACATTAATACTTGATTACATTAATTAATTAGATTAACTCATTAAAACATTTTCTAATAGGCTAAGAAGGCAGCCCCCAATATATTAGGCAACACATTTTTCAAATGTGAATCATATTTAATACAAGTACCTTCGTACCTTATAAAAATAAACTTTTTTCTTTGAAACTATTTGTTTAATCACATGCAGATGTATTCAGATTTAATGGATTATTCAATCAATTGATTAAGTTACACCCATTTGATGAACTGATTTAACATTCCCTTTAACATTTTGGGGCAGGGAACCTTTTTCAGCCCAGGGGTTGTACTACTATTGTGCTATAAGTAATACTCATAAAAATACTGGGGATGGGGTGGGATTCATTTTCAGAGTTTCCAGCAGTTATAACTATGATACCTTCGTGTCAAATATTCTTCAGCTGGGAACAGCATCTAATAGGCTACTCAGGTGTAAGCAGGTACATTTAGAAGGAGAGGGCACTGAACTACCAAAGCCCCAGCAGATTAAGGAAATATTTGCTTTGTCAAAACCTGTATCTCTGGCCGGCATCTCCTATTGATCTTGGGAGTTCTATTCTCAGGAGTTTTGAAAGCCATTTAATGAACCAGATATGTTGTTAATATTTATCTCCACATATCCAGGCAGTTTTCCCATTCTTTAAGGTGTCACAATATTTGGAAACCACTCTTACTGTTCAAGTGTTTACCGTATGAGGTTATAGTCTTTCCAACATTCGGGGTGTATGGCAAGGGAGGGATGATTGGGAAATCTGTTGATCAAGCGGAATAGAGATTGCTTAATGTTCAAAGAACAAATGAGAAAAATATAAGGAACTGAACTGTGAAGCAAGTAAGAGTGAGCCTGCCTTTCCCACCCACCCAGTGAGCTGAGCTCCCTTCAACATCCTTGGACATCTACCCAAGACCACAGCATTTGAAAACATGAAATTGAACATAAGTAGGCCAATGGGAGGCGGGTGGCGCTGTGGGTTAAACCACAGAGCCTAGGACTTGCCGATCAGAAGGTCGGCGGTTCGAATCCCTGCAACGGGGTGAGCTCCCGTTGCTTGGTCCCTGCTCCTGCCAAACTAGCAGTTCGAAAGCACGTCAAAGTGCAAGTAGATAAATAGGTACCGCTCCGGCGGGAAGGTAAACGGCGTTTCTGTGCACTGCTCTAGTTCGCCAGAAACGGCCTAGTCATGCTGGCCACATAATCCGGAAGCTGTACGCCAGCTCCCTCGGCCAATAAAGCAAGATGAGCGCCGCAACCCCAGAATCGGCCACGACTGGACCTAATGGTCAGGGGTCCCTTTACCTTTACTAGGCCAATTTCATACGATAAACTGTTTCTTCTTCTACCTCCACAGTTAGTCTCCGGAACTTACCAAAGCGACAGAAGAGAGAGCTGCTCATAGACAGCAATAGAGAAATGAACAATTTTAATGTACGGTAGTTTGGGTTGACACAAATGTGTCTACCTGTCAGAAGTCAGAGTAAGGAGTAGGTCAGCAAAAACAACAACAACATCAGTGTTAGCAAAGTTAGTTCTTTATTTGAAAAATCAACCCAAAACAGCCCAGGTCTAGTGATCACAGCAACTCTTCCCAGTAGGTCTTGCCCCAGTGAAGCAGTTGTGAGGACGGAAGGCCCCCCACCTTCCCACTGCTCTCTAAGGCTCCCGCCCCCCGGTTCCTTCCCCAGCAGCCTAAGGCTCCATTGTCTTGTCTCTCTTTGCTCTGCCCTCTTCATTTCTCTGTGTGTTCTGGGAGACCAGAGGGGAGATGAGCTGGTCACAGCAGGAGTGGGAGACTCCCTGGATTCTTCACCAGCCTGCTTCATTGCTGCCTCTTGGCCCACCTCTGCTTCTGCCTCGGAGTCTGGACTGTTGAAATATACTCAGAGTCCTGCAGTGATTTCATGCTCTTTATTGCAGCTTGTAAAACAGTGGTTGAATTTTCTCCCAAACCTCAGGCTTTTATATACATTCTTTATACAATGAGTCCCATCTGATTGGCTGATTCTGCCTCCCTCCTGGAGCCTGATTGGTCTTCTCCTGCAGGCTATGATTCTCCTGCTGGACCTCAGTGTCCAGGCAGAACGATGGGGGTGGAGATGCTCCTTCAGGTATACTGGACCGAGGCCGTCTAGGGCTTTAAAGGTCAGCACCTACACTTTGAATTGTGCTCAGAAATGTACTGGGAGCTAATGTAGATCTTTCAAGACTGGTGTTATGTGGTCTCGGCTGCCACTCCCAGTCACCAGTCTAGCTGCCACATTCTGGATTAGTTGTAGTTTCCGGGTTACCTTCAAAGGTAGCCCCATATAGAGCACATTGCAGTAATCCAAGCGAGAGATAACTAGAGCATGCACCACTCTGGCGAGACAGTCCGCAGGCAGATGGGGTTTCAGCCTGCAGATCAGATGGAGCTGATAAACAGCTGCCCTGGACACAGTATTGACCTGCGCCTCCATGGACAGCTGTGAGTCCAAAATGACTCCCAGGCTGCACACCTGGTCCTACAGGAGCACAGTTACCCCACTCAGGACCAGGGAGTCCTCCACACCTGCCCGCCTCCTGTCCTGATTAACTTCCTCCTGGAGCCTGATTGGTCTTCTCCTGCAAGCCCATCAGTGGTTGCATTCTAGGATCCTACCTGCCTATTGTTCTAGAATCCAAGCTTAGTACATAACTCCTGTGCTCTGCCGTAGCTTCTTCCTGTTCACTAAACACTGTCACTTCTTCTGCTCCTGACACCTCCTCCCCCCAGCCCGCTCCTTCTCCCTCTGACCACTCATTGCCATCCCACTACCAGTCGCCTGGCTCTGAGCCTTCTTTCCCTGAGTGTTGCCTATAGAGTTCCCCGACTGGTGCCTCCCACCACTCCCATGTATCCAGTCAATCCATAACATCACCCCACCAAAAGAAAAGAAAAGAGGTAAGAGTGGTATTTTATTCAGTGTAGACCTATTGAAACAACAACAATAATAAATTATCTGGCTGTGATCCAACACAATCCAAGTTGGAGTCAAGCATATTGGGCCTAAGCATCCTTAACTCTGTGCAGGATTGTGGCCCCCGACTACATTTTTTAGTGCAAAAGTTTGTCAGGTACAAACAGCGTAAACACATGGCTCATACATAGCATACAGTGACCAAAATTGATTAGGATGCTAATTCATAATTTTAAAATGTATAGTTTGCATTTCCTGTAAGTAGAACTGTATAATCATCAGCTTTTCATCCAGTTGTGACATATTTACATCTCTGCTGACACAATGTTTTGCTTCTATCAGCTAAGATGAGGGTGATTAATTGAAAAGTAAAGCTTCTTGAGTGGCCTTAAATCTCTCAGCTGTGGCAATAAAGTTCATTACTGAGGGCCCTGAGAGCTGTCTGCTGGTTGTTCCTTATTTTTTTCATCACCAGTCAGGGAGTGGACTTGTGGATTTCAGGGTAGTGTGCAACAAATTAACATAATGATACTGTTCAAAATAAAAAAAAACTAAGTATTAAAACAGAACTACAATTCCCAGAGTTCAGGTTGTTAAACCACTCTGAAACTAGTATCTCTGGGAGAGAAATCAAGGTCGCCTAAGAGATCTCAGCACGCTTAAGTAACTACACTTCCCAGTATTCTTTGGGTGAAGCCATGATTAGGCTTATCACATTGAGGGTCACTGTGGAATCCTCTGTCATAGACTCAAAGAATTGGAGAGCTGTAGAGTTGGAAGGGACCCTGAGGGTCATCTAGTCCAACTCTCTGCAATGCAGGAATCTCGGCTAAAGCATCCATGACAGATGGCCATCCAACATCTGCTTTAAAACTCTCAGTGAAGAAGAGTCCATCACCTTCTGAGGAAGTCCATTCCACTGTTGAACGGCTCTTCCCATCAGAAAGTTCTTCATGATGTTTAATCAAAATCTCATTTCTTGTGACTTGAAGTCAGTGGTTTGAGTCCTACCCCTTGAAGCAGGAGAAAACAAGCTTGATCCATCTTCCATGTGACAGCACTTTAGATACTTGAAGATGGCTATCTCCTCTCCACCTCCTTTTTCCCCATGCTAAACATACCCAGCTCCTTTAACCATTAAAGCTTGGTTTCCAGACCCTTGACCATCTTGGTTGTTCTCTTCTGCACACATTCCAGCTTGTCAATATCCTTAAATGGTGGCACCAAAAACTGGACACAGTACTCTAGATGTGGTATGGCCAAGACAGAATAGAGTGGTACTATTACTTCCCTTGATCTGGACATTAGACTTCTGTTGCTGCAGCCTAGCATAGCATTAGCTTTCTTTGCTTCAGCATCATACCGTTGACTTGTGTTAAGCTTGTGGTGTACTTAGACCCCTAGATCCTTTTCACAAGCAAGCCAGGTATCCTGGTATATTGGAGGGCTTTAAACTGACTAATGTGGGGGAGGGAGACAGTGCTCCTGAAGGTAGGAGTCTATCAACTGATGAAGATGATCATCCAAATGTCATAGACCAAATGGAGCAAACAGCACACAGACCTAGTGGTGGGAGGAAAAAATCCTTAAATAAGAGACACGGGGGAATGATTAATGGACTTCAATGTCTGTACACTAATGCGCAAAGCATGGGAAATAAACAAGATGAGCTCTTGGTACAGCAAACATAATAGACATGACATAATAGGCATCACTGAAACCTGGTGGGATAAGTCCCACAATTGGAATGTAATAATGGAGGGATACAATCTATTTCAGAGAAACAGACCAGACAAGAAAGGAGGAGGAGTGGCGTTATATGTCAGGGATGTGTATACCTGTGAAGAGATCCAAGATTTAGAACCTCAAAGCCAAAGTGAGAGCATTTGGGTCAGAATTAAGGGAGAGAAGAATAACAGTGACCTCATTGTGGGAGTTTACTATAGGTCCCCAAGCCTTGACAAAACGACCTTGACAGATTAGAGAAATGGGACAAAACAAACAATATGAATTTTAACAGGGAAAAATGTAAAGTATTGCACTTGGGCAAAAAAAATGAGAGGCACAAATACAAGATGGGTGACACCTGGCTTGAGAGCAGTACATGTGAAAAGGATCTAGGAGTCTTGGTTGACCACAAACTTGACATGAGCCAACAGTGTGACGCGGCAGCTAAAAAAGCCAATGCAATTCTGGGCTGCATCAATAGGAGTATAGCATCTAGATCAAGGGAAGTAATAGTGCCACTGTATTCTGCTCTGGTCAGACCTCACCTGGAGTACTGTGTCCAGTTCTGGGCACCACAGTTCAAGAAGGACACTGACAAACTGGAACGTGTCCAGAGGAGGGCAACCAAAATGGTCAAAGGCCTGGAAACGATGCCTTATGAGGAACGGCTAAGGGAGCTGGGCATGTTTAGCCTGGAGAAGAGGAGGTTAAGGGGTGATATGATAGCCATGTTCAAATATTTAAAAGGATGTCACATAGAGGAGGGAGAAAGGTTGTTTTCTGCTGCTCCAGAGAAGCGGACACGGAGCAATGGTTCCAAACTACAAGAAAGAAGATTCCACCTAAACATTAGGAAGAACTTCCTGACAGTAAGAGCTGTTCGACAGTGGAATTTGCTGCCATGGAGTGTGGTGGAGTCTCCTTCTTTGGAGGTCTTTAAGCAGAGGCTTGACAACCATATTTCAGGAGTGCTCTGATGGTGTTTCCTGCTTGGCAGGGGGTTGGACTCGATGGCCCTTGTGGTCTCTTCCAACTCTATAATTCTATGATTCTATGATTCCTCTATCCTATATTTGTGCTGCTGGTTTATTTCCCTGCCTAAGTGCAGAACCTTACATTTGTCCCTATTGAAATTCATTTTGTTCGTTTGGGCCCAGTTCCCCAATCTGCTACGATGCTACAGGGTTCAGGCCACTTAACCTTTAGTCCACTGTCAACTGCTGGGCACAGCCAGAGTCTCACAGCAACCAGGGTCTGTGTGTGGGCAAGCTGGCACGGCTGAATAGAATAACCTGAAAGGATGATTGCCTCTGGCCCTGGCTATCCTTCTCCTGCATCAGTGCAACACAAAAGGGGGAAAGAGCACATTGGCAAGAGGGACTCATTACACAGAGCGCCAGGCACAGCGGCTGTTTGTTATGGGCAGAGAAGGCCGGGAACTTTTGGCTGGAAACCCTCCCCTGCAACGGGCGCAGAACTGGAAAGCAAAATTAACATTTGTTTGCCAAAAACTAAATGAAAACATTCTGAAGGACCGATATAAAAGTGTGCGGCATTCCCCACCCCACACGGTGGATTTTGTAGAAGTACAATCTGTGCTGAGTGCTCACTTTTCATATGCAAAATACTTTAATTATATGAATGGCTATGACATTCAGAAACCTTTCCAGCGAAACTACACTTCTTTTTTTGCTTTCAGTCCTGACGCGGTTTTTAGAGTTGAATGGGGGTCTAGAGAAAGGATTCATCCAGGCATAGGACATTCCACAATTAGGGCTGCAAAAACAGGGAACTCTTACCACACAGTGGGAGATAATTATTCCATGCAAAGCACGTTGGCACAAGGGCTATTAGCTCATGTAGAAAAGTATGTGTTACTCAACGAGTCCTTAGGGGTTCCTGGCCTTCTTTAGTTGAGTGTTTGGGTAAGGGGCAATTGTCAGTGTTGAATTGTTTGCCACATTGATTGCTCAGCTCTCCAGTTTGATATGCTATTAAGTTGCATGCTGAACTGGCTCCATAGTAAGGATTTTAAAAGATGTTAAAAGGGGCACCTCCAGGGATTGTGCAGAGTGTCTTTCTGGGGTATCAAGCAGGGAACATTCCCAACCTTAAATAGAGATACAGGGACCTTATGCTCTACCATTTGGGAGAGGAAGAGAAAAGGCAGGTGAACTGAAGGAACCGAAGGCTACATCAAACCTCTTCATCTTTACCAATTCAAAGTCCTGGTTTTGACTTATAAAGCCTTAAATAGCTTAGGACCACAATACGTCAAGGACTGCCTCTCCCCATATGAACTGACCCAAACCCTGCAATCATCATCTGAGGCCCTTCTTCGTGTGTCTCCTCTACAAGAGCTCTGGAAGGTGACAACATGAGAATGGGCCTTTTTGCGGTGGCTCCCCATTTGTGGAATGCACTCCCCAGAGATGCTTGCCTGGCACCTTCATTACATTTTTCTAGGCACCATATGGTTACTGTGGTATGTACTTTTGTGTTTTTATATTGTAAACTGCCCTGTGATTCTTAGATGAAGAGCGGTATATAAAATAATAATAATAACAATAATAATAACAATAATAATAATAATAATAATAATAACAACAACAATAATAATAATAATTCAATGACCTTTGATATCTGAGATGCGTGTTTTCAAGGCCCACCCTATTCCTGTGACTATAATCTGTTTTAGCAATCTTTAATTCTGAATTTTAAATTGTTGTAAACCCCCCCCCCCCCCGGGACCTGCTGATGAAGGGCAGGTAATAAATTTAATAATAACAAACAAGCAACAACTATTGTGCATGCTGATTACTTGCTACAATAGTCAGATTTATTTACTTTTTAAAGCAGGAGATGTAATGTATGAGTCCCACTTTAGGAACAAGACCAGGTGATTTGGATAATTTAGGAAGCAACTGCAGAAGGTCATCTACGCCCAGCCATACTGTTAGGCAGAGGCAATTGCCTCAGGTGGCAGTGCTGGGAGGCGGCAGAAATGTGTTGGAGGATGGGGTTCGGTGTGCCATGCAGTCATCTGCTAGTCTGCTGCCCTCATGCGCAGTGAATGGTGATGTCTTGATACCAGCACTGATTTAAGATTCAGCTGCCAGTATATTTTATTATTGTATCATTTCCTTTGGGTCATAAGCCAACACCTGTGGTCCTGTATCTTATGTTCCTCCAGACATTATCTATAATACTGAGCCAAGGCAAACAGAGAACGTGCGGTGGGTTAGGTGATTTGTTTCATTAAAGGAGCCATTTCTGTGAATCCTGATTTGTATATGGATTTTCCCTTGGCTTTCTAGGCGATTCATAGCTGCTTCGCAAAGATAGGTGGCACTGTTCCTTTTGAAGATCTCTTCCACCCATTTGGAAGTATTAGCAGGCTTAACAGCGTATGGCTGTGAGTACCGACTGTGTTAAAAATAAACAAGCCTGTTCAGGTTTATGCTGTCATGGAGAGGAAAAAAGAGTGGGAGGCTGAACTCATAAACACGCACTTCCAAAATGTGGATAATCTGAAGGTAAATAGATGTAGGCTACATTTCTTATGCACATTCCAACAGTGTCCTGGGTTCGTACATTTCCAGGGCTGCTCTGCTACATACTACAAACTTCCTCTTTAAAGTCCACCCAACAGACCAGTTATGCAGCACTCAGATTCTGACTTTACAGTATACAACTATTTTGGACATGGGAACACTCCCACGAGATGACAGATCCCCATAACAAGGGATGCACAATTTCTTATGAATACGAAACGATGTCCCCGGCCATGATTGAAAACTTACATTCCTGGGCACATAATTAACTCATTTATTTCACCATGTGGAATGGCACATTCATTTAGAAAACTCATCAGTGAGGGCTGAGGAGGAAATTATTTTGTATTATTTATTTATGCAGCCCATCAGCGTTGCATTGCTGTAGCACAAGGCAGAGAAACACGGGTCTCTGTACCAAAGGACTTGCAAAACAAGGGAGGGCAACAGGGAGGATAGAGAGATGGGGCTGCGGAGGCAAAGGAAACAAAAGATGAATGTGGGGGAAAATGCAGTTTGCACATACTTTGATTATTGCTGCAGTTAGGTTGACTATGAATGCCGGCCTGTGCTCTTTCCCTCCCCTGCGCAGGTAAATCATAAAATAGTAGAATTGGAAGGGACCCCAAGGGTAATCCAATTCAACCACCTTCAATGCAGGAATCTCAACTAAAGCATCCATGACAGAGGGCCGTCCAACTTCTGCTTACAAACCCTAAATGAAGAAGAGTCCATCACCTTCCAAGAGAGTCCATTCCACTGCTGAACAGCTTTTCCTGTCAGAAAGTTCTTCCTGATGTTTAGTCAGAATCTCCTTTCCTATAACTTGAAGTCAGTGGTTTGGGTCCTACCCTCCAGAGCAGGAGAAAGCAAGCTTGTTCCCTTTTCTGCATGACAGCCCTTTAGGTAATTGAAGGTGGCTATCATACATCCATTCAGTCTTCTCTTCTGCAGGCTAAACATACGCAACTCCCTCAACTGTTCCTCATAAGACTTGGTTTCTAGACCCTTGATCATCTTGCCTTCCTCTGCACATGTTTCAGCTTATCAATACCCTTCTTTAATTGTGGTGCCCAGAACTGGACACAGTATTCTAGGTGTGGTCTGATCAAGGCAGAATAGAGCAGTACTATTGTTTCCCTTGATCTTGGCACTAGACTTCTGTTGATGCAGCCTAGAATTGCATTAGCTTTTATTGCTGCTGCATCACACTGTTGACTCATGTTACGTGTTTGGCTTACTAAAACCCCTAGATTTTTTTCACATGTACTACTGGCAAGCCAGGTGTCCCCCATCTTATATCTGTGCAGCTGGTTCTTCCTGCCTAAGTTTAGAACCTTACATTTGTCCCTATTGAAATTCATTTTGTTAGTTTGGGCCCAGTTCTCCAATCTCTTAAGGTCATTTTGACTCACAGAAAACAGGTTGAAATAGATTTATGACTGAACAGATGTGAAATGGAAAATGAAAGAAAATATACACATCCCTATATAAGAATATAACCATAATAGCTGAGTCCTTACAAACATCATTCATGTCTATATCACACTGCAGGAGGCTCATTCTTCTAAGCATGTACCTAACTAAATCTGCAGGTGACAAACAAATGGATATATTCAAATTCTGCCCAAACTTTCTAAATATCACCATTGATCATATCTAATATTCAATACACTCTAAAATTGATGGTCAACCCATTGTTTAAGCTGATTTTTAAAATATCCAATAAAACATGAAGCCCTCATCTTTCAAACGAGCATCAAGCACGGCACCCAATTGAGTACAAATTCCTGATCAAGTTGCAAGATTGTCAGCCCTTCAAATGATACTGGAGCTTGATCATTCCTTCCACCTACACCCTTCAGGTCTGATTTGATTTTTTTAACAGCTGCTGTCGGAAGAGCTGCTAGAAATAGAATCACAAGAGGCACACTGCATGCAAAATTGCTTCCAAACCCACACCTTTGAAGATGCTAACCTCTGACTCTGGCAGCTGGCATCCTATGAACTGCAAAAAGATGTCATCTTAGCGGAAATGAGGGCGAAAGTGACTTTGTAAGTAAATGAAAGGATGTGAGCTCCAGCTCTGATGGCTTATTCTTTAGCAAGCCTGGTGGTGTTTTTTTTAAAACCAAGGTCCTGTGGGAAAATATAGAAATGCTTAAATTGCCTTTTTTGTTGTTGCAAGCATTCTGCAAATTAATGTTGAACAGTAGGACAGTGACATTCTAGGGCACATGTGGTCCAGCACTCGCCAACATGGTGTCCATGGGCTCAATGATGCCATTGAAGTCTTCCCCCAACATCACCCTAAAAAGTGTCTACCCCCCACATTCACTAGTCATTTTGTCATGAGGTGGTGAGGGTGTCTACTTTACCCTCCTTTAAAAAGTCCATAGAGCTGAAGGAGGAAGTTGCAAGCGCAACGCTCTAGACCACTTCCTCTTTCAGCTCTATGTGCTGTTCAGGCTCAGATTAATCCTTTTGGCTCTGACTTTTACTCAGATCCATAAGAGCCTAGGAACATAAGAAGAGCCTGCTGGATCAGGCCAATGACCCGTGCTGGCCAGAATCCTGGCTAACCAGATGCCTGTGGGAAACCAGCAAGCAGGATTCCAGCACAAGAGAGCTCTCCCTTCCTGTGGTTTCCAGTAACTGAGATTCAGAAGCATTGCTGCCACCTGAGTTCTCTGCCGCAGCCACCCCTATTGGGCAAGGAGATACTGCAACTCCTTGGGGGTTGGAGTGGAACTTTGCGTGGGCAAGACCAGTTTGTTCTGCTGTAGGCATCTAGAGTCTGATCCTGTGAGATCAAAAGGGCATTTAACCAACAATAGTGTTGAACTGGAATAATGGAGTTTCTGCAGTGCCAGATTTATGTATAGGCTAAGTAGGGTGAAGGACGCAGGTGGCACCGTGGGTTAAACTACAGAACCTAGGATTTGCCGATCAGAAGGTTGGCGGTTCGAATCCCCGCAATGGGGTGAGCTCCCAGTGCTTGGTCCCAGCTCCTGCCAACCTAGCAGTTAGAAAGCACGTCAAGTGCAAGTAGATAAATAGGTACCACTCCGGTGGGAAGGTAAACGGTGTTTCCGTGCACTGCTCTGGTTTGCCAGAAGTGGCTTAGTCATGCTGGCCACATGACCCGGAAGCTGTACTTCGGCTCCCTTGGCCAATAAAGTGAGATGAGTGCTGCCACCCCAGAGTTGGTCACGACTGGACCTAATGGTCAGGGGTCCCTTTACCTTTAACTAAGTAGGGTGAAGCCTAGGGCCTCTAAATCTAGGGGGCCTCGCCAGCCCTCCCGCTCCCCAGCAGGCAGTCTGTCCTCTCCCAAAATTGCAAACCCAAGGCTTCATGCAAGAGCAGGGCAACTCGGGCCTCTAAGTCTAGCAATATCAAGTTATAGGAAAACTGGTGCTATTAACAGTAATCCTTCTAGTTGGTTAATTAGTTTGGCAACTTCCATGCACATGACGTGAGTGCTATGAGATTCAGGTGAGGGTCAGGTGCCTTGTCAATCCCAGCAGGTATATAAGAGGATGACCCGGCCTGCCCACCATTCTCCTAAAGAGGAGAAGCCTAGCATGGAAGACTTGTGTATAGTATGCAGATCTGAAAGGGCCAGAAAGGTATGCTGAAGAGTTTGCTAAAACAGTCATAGCAGATACAGCTGCTGTTAGTAACTCAGAGAAGGTTTGGGAACCTTCAAGCTTCCAAGAGATCCAAAGTTTAACCTCAGAGGATGCTGAGCCATGGTTAAATGCCATGAAGGCTGAACTTGATTCCTTAGAGAGGAACAAGACATGGGAACTAGTTCAAGGCCTGCCCAGGCCACAAAAGGTCTACAAAGTTCAGTTATTGCAAAAGTTTTTCAGTGTTAATTTTATGCAATTTTTATAATCACCATGTTATTTAACAATAATATCTTATGTCCTTTAGAGGAGAAATTGTGAATTGTAGAATTTTAAATACCTGTCATCATTCTTGGCTTCACTCAATTTAGTTTATAACACTCTTCCATTTTCTTTTAGTTGTGAGGGTGGGGGATGGGGAAGGGCTTCACATGTGGAGTAGCCTAGGGCCTCTCTTCATCTAAATCCGGCCCTGGGTTTCTGTCACATCCCATTGCCCCTCAGTTGGAGTAGAAGATTGCATCCAACGCCACATTTACTTTGGCTCTAGCATTGTTCTTTTTTTCCGCTTGTTAATGTGTTGCAGCAACTCAATAAATATATTCGAGTGTCATAGATGAAAAACAAACTAACAGCCAGGTATTTGCATCTCCACCCTGAAACTCTTCTTTCATCTCCCACTTTTGTTGTACTACCTGTGTTTAATGAGAAAAAAGGCATGTTTCTTCTGTTGAAATCTTCTATTAGTTGTACATGGGTGAATTCTAGTGATTTACACCTTTCTGGACAAGCGATTGGCCACTGATCTAAACCAACTGTGCCCCACTTATTTCTTTTCTGCTGATGAAGAGTTCTGTTGGTGCAGGAGCCTGCAAGTGTTTGAATCACACCAAAAGTTGCCTGTTTTGTATTTCTTTCTCTCTGGGAACAAGATCTGCTACATTTGTTTTTATGGAATTAATTATATCTCCTTGCACCGCCAAAGGTCACAATGTGCCGTATAAACATCAATTAATTAAGTATCACAAAACACTTAGGCACTAGATAGATGATGCAATTAACTGATATTGCACTGGGATAAACAGAGGCAGAGAGAACGAATGGGCTAAATGTGTCACCAAGCAGGCATTAAAAGCCAGAAGCACTGGACTCTCATCTTCTGATCTACATGCTATCCCAGATCTTGGGAAGCCTACAGAATACCTTTGACATTAACCCTGGCAAATACACTAGCTAAGAAGATTTTAAACTATAATAAATGGAACACAACTAAGTGTTTTACATCCAAGTTAAACTCGTTTTTTTTAAAAAAAATACGTCCTGACCAGGGAACATTCTGTTCCCCGGTGCAATTCATTTCTTCTTAATTCCCAAGTTAATTGAATGATTTAATTATTCTCTGCTGTGCACAGAGGGACTTCCCATCCCAATGGTTATCTCATTCACTGCAGTGGAGAGAACTGATCCACAAATGCACTAATTTACCTATACAGATCAGATACCTGCGCTGGGATGCGCAAGAGATTTGTGTGCATACCTGAGCAGCAGGGATGCTGATGTGAAGCAACAGGATGAGAGAGAGGTCCAGTCTCCTGCAGACAACTTCGTTTAGAAAAGGGTTGTCAATTCTGAGAAGAAAATTATGTGTGCCCCCACATGTGGAACATCATGTATAATGAACACATCCATGCGTACATACTGCGAGATCGTGGAGCCCAAAAATGCATGCTTATTTTATTTATTTATTAGATTTCTATAGCACCCTTCATCACAACATCTCAAGGTGGATCCTGGGCTCCGTGATCTTGTGCAAGGTTGTGATCTCCTGCATTTTGGGGTGCTGTGCAGAGAGTACAGTGCCAAAAAATGGGATGTCCCAATTTAATTGGGACAGTTAAGGGGTATGCTGCATTAGTGACAAGGCCAACCAGCATGTCTGATACTGGGGGTTAGGCCATGCCCAGAGCCCCACTTTCCAGTACCAGCATGGCTGGGTTCCATAGTTCTAAGAACTTGTTATCTCTTTGCTTGTATCCATGCTGAAAAGTCTCTCCTGCCCAGCTCCCTTCTGTGATGCCCCCCTTTCTTCTGGTAAGCTGCCTTTCACTTAGCCTTCAGCAGTCCTATTATGGACACTGGGTTGTATACAATGCTCGTCCTACTCAGAGTAGACACACTGAAATTAATGGACACGACTAACTTGGGCCCATTTATTTCCATAGGTCTGCTCTGGGTACCTGGAAAATGTTTCTTGAAATTGAGATGAGCTTCAAAACTAGTTTTTATATAGTATTGTCTAAACAAATCTCAAGGGGTTATCATTGGACATGTCTTCCATTAGGATGGGCCAAGGTGTTGGTTAGAGGGTTTTATTGGAGAGGTTCTTGCTGTCGGTTTTATGTATCTTTCTTTTAGACCTTGTGATTTATATGGAAATTGTTCAATTTGGTTGCATTTTTGTAATGCTTTATTTATTGTTTATTACTGCTTTTGTTATGTGGTAGTTTTTTCATGTTGTAATTGTGCATTTTGCATGTTGTGAGCTGCCTTGAGCATGCTTTGAACTGTGGAAAGGGGGCATACAAATAAAACTATGTATGTATGTATGTATGTATGTATGTATGTATGTATGTATGTATGTATATATGTATGAGTAGGACTAGCATTGGATAGAATCCAAGAGAACTAAAGCTATGATGTTGTGTCTGGGTCCACCATAACTCAGCAAAAGGAAACCTGCCTTGTTCTTTTGGATGCTTTTATCTGTAACTACAAGTGCTAGAAATGTGCCCTCTCCTTCATATTCTCTCTCTCTCTCTCTCTCTCTCTCTCTCTCTCTCTCTCATCTCTTATCCCAAAACTCTCATTTTTTGCATGCCAAGTTCTACACCCTTGGACATCAGCAATTGCATTCTTATGAAACCAAACCACTCAGTGCTAATGACTACAACAACAAAGCCATTGTCATAGGCCAGTGGTAAAGAACACACAACCCACACACAAATATTTGGGGAGTGGTGTGATTGCACCCAACATGTGCCTGCTACTGTCGGCAAAAGGGCAGCTTGATCCTGGGAATCCCCACCAGACATAAATAGAGTTAGTCATCAGCACAGCAACTCCTATGGATAGTGCTAGTGCGGAAAGCCAATTATGTAAAGCAGGAGAGAGATGGGAGAACATGCCACTACATATCGAGAGTTGTTACTGTAACAATGCAGGCAGTACATTAAAAAAAAAAGTCTGTTCCACTCTTCAGGCAACAGAGCACCTATAACAGATAATAACCATAGCATAATGCATAAAAATACAAAAGAAAATAGAAGCTGCAGAGAAATGATAAAAGCCGGATTGAAGACAACGTGCAGCATCTAAAACATTCCAGATGTTGTTGCAATTCAACTCCCAGCAATTCAAGCCAATAGTCAAGCATGATGGGAGATGTGGTTCAGCAATTTATGGAGTGCCGCAGTTTCCTCATTTAAAGGCCTCGGCAAATAGAAAGGGTTTCACTTAGCACCAAAAAAGCAGGAGGCCCAGCTTCCTGAGGCAGGTGACCATCTCTATAAAACTCTCCAGAGAGACGTTCTTCTGACCTTTCTGAAGGATAATAACAATTTTTCCCTGGTGAGAAGTTTGCTCTCTTCCTCCTTCATTTTCATTCCCCCTTTCTGACTCTCTTTCTCTGGAACTCATTTTATGGAAATGCTCTGATCTTAAAATGCAAACCTTTTATCCTGTCTGGTGTGCCAAGGTGCAGGCCTTCCTATGGCTTTTATCCCAATCCCTGCTAGTGTAGCTTTTGAATGCTACAGCTGACATTACTCAGAGTAGAACCCTTGAGATTAATTGACATAGTTAGCCACATTCATTAATTTCAGTGGGTCCGTTCTGAGCAAAACTTAGTTGAATGTCACCCTACATATTTATTTTACCTTGCTTATCTTTGTAAAACAAAACAAAACCCACCTGTGGGTTCTAGTACCTTATAGTCTGATTTCTTGATGTTGCTGGTGTTCAGCTGTCTTGGGAGACAATGGAGGAATGCTCTTTTGGGAGTGAAGTCAAACTGTTAGAAGGTTACAGCACCTATTCTGGCTGTAGAGACCAACACAGGAGAAAGTGGGCTAAGTGAGAGATCATAACATTTAATGCAAGCCCCTCAGTAGATGAATCTAAGTGATGCACACTTAACTGAAGAACACTGAAGAACCCTAACTGAAGAACACTGATCCTAAAACCTACTTTCCCCATAATTATTCCTATCAGCCATATGGCTGCGTAAGGAAGCAGTGAAGACCTCAAAACACATGGACTGCTAGAATCAGATGCTCTATGACAGAACTAAGCATCTAGCATATATGCTTTTGTGAAAATTTTCATGTTTCCCATAAGTGGTAATATGCAAAGGTGTGTAAGACCCATGGAAGGAGCTCTGTTTTTCAATTTTACTTTCCCTCATGGCCTGTGATCTTCTGCAGAAATCCATCTGCTCATTATACTTTATTCCATTCCATTAAGTTCTTATTAAAAGAGGATTAGACAAATTCATGAAGAATAAGGCTATCAGTGGCCATGAGGCCTATGACCTGCCTCCAGTGTCAGAGGCAGTGAATACCAATTGCTGGAAACCACAGGTAGAGACAGCGCTGTTACTTTGAGGTGTTTCTTGCAAGCTACCCACGCACACCTGGTTGGCAGTTGTGAGGACAAAGTGCTGGCCTAGGCAGGCTTTCGCAACAGGGCACTTATGCTTTAATATATAGTGCCATTCTTCGCTATTTTATTTCCTCTAAATGATTCAGGAGTTGTTTTGGGTAGATGTTTCCACTTAGAGTCACACTTCATCATGGGTGTCTTAAGACTGTTGCAAGTAACAATTCTGGATGTGCCTGTATGTCATTTGTCATTCCACTACATCACAGATTGTGCAGGTAAACACCCTCAATGTTTTCATGACCGTGTGGTTTATTCACAGTCGCACTGCATCATTGGTTTTGTAGTCGTACCACTGAATGAACACATAACTGGTGAACTAGGGCTAAAATACTGTTCACACGCCTGTTGCTGTGGTATGAAAAGATCCTATAACTCTGAATGTGTAATAGATTTTGTAGAAAACTGTATATTTTTATGTTTGCCAACTGCCTTCAGAAAACTGAAAATTTCAGCTGTAAAGAGATGACACCCTTCCTTAGCATGTCTATTTACAGGCTTCAAATAGCTATATTATACTGAATATACAGTGTTGTCTACACAGGCTGACAGCAATTCTCTAGTGTTTAAGACAGGACTCTTCTCTAGTCTTACCTGGACATGATGGGGATTGAACACAAGACCTTTTCCTTGAAAACAATGTGTTCCACCATTGATCTTGTTTGCTGGAACTGAAAGGCAGGTTTAGTGTGTGTCTTTGAATGCAAAATGGAGTGGTGGTGGTGGAGAAATAAATCAGAGGCCAAGGATGTGGATGACTTGAGAGCAAGATACTTGAAAGATCAGTTTCTCCCTCATATACCCTCCCTGGATATGCCTTCGCAGATCTTCAGGCACTCTCCATGTACCCTTGCAAAATGAAATGATGTGTGGTGGCTACTAGGTGAGAACCTTTTCAGTGGTGGCATCCTAGAGAAGCTCATCTTTTTGATACCAGGTGAAAAGCAGTTTAAGCAGTAGAAGATGGTGACACAGGCGGGGTGTTGTTGTTTACCTGGCTTCCCAATGCTATGTGCCACTGCCAGTTATCAGAAGGGAGATATGGCAGTGAGGAGCTTGGTGTCTTATTGGCACAGCAGTGGAGCCAATCAAACACTCTCTCCACTATGCCCATGTGGTTTTGTTCGGCAAGATGAGCAGCATCCTCTGCCCATGCAGCCCTGCCATATGCTACTGTTTTTAATCCCCCAGATCTTTTAACTAACGTGCACTTAAAGAGAAAGAGGGAAAATGTATGGGTTCTCAACTGTTCATAGTTTCTGTTGCAATTTAATTACTGGGTTTTTTAAATTAAAAAATTGTACTTTATACTTTGTGATGCTAATAGCTAGGTGCTCAGAGATAGTATAGTGATGGGCAGACATAAATACATTAATATGCCTAACAATGACAGAATTGGGACGCGGGTGGCGCTGTGGGTTAAACCACAGAGTCTATGACTTGCCGATCAGAAGGTCGGTGGTTCGAATCCCCACGACGGGGTCAGCTCCCGTTGCTCGGTCCCTGCTTCTGCCAACCTAGCAGTTCAAAAGCACGTCAAAGTGCAAGTAGATAAATAGGTACCGCTCCAGCGGGAAGGTAAACAGCGTTTCCGTGCGCTGGTCTGGTTCGTCAGAAGCGGCTTAGTCATGTTGGCCACATACCCGGAAGCTGTATGCAGGCTCCCTCGCCCAATAAAGCGAGATGAGTGCCGCAACCCCAGAGTCTGAACCTAATGGTCAGGGGTCCCTTTACCCTTTACCTTTAATGACAGAATAGAAGGATGGTGGATGAATGGGGTGCATATTTTTTTATGTCAAAATGGAAAGATGCATGGGGAGGCTCTGGCCCTGCCCACTTTGGGGTCTGGCCGTACCCAATATTTGGTTCCAGCCCCACCTACCACTGGCATGTATTCCTCAACACAGATTCCCTCTCCAAGGGGATTTGGTCATTGGGGTGAAAAAAAATCCCACTCCTTTCCCCCCCAGGAATGTAGCATTTGTTTAGTGAGGCTGGTGAAACACCAACCCAGCAAGGATTATTTTAATGACCTCACTTGTTTAGTCACCGAACAGAACCAACCTAAGTGAAGGAATGTTAATGTCTGTGACCTAACTATTTTCATTGTTGCAAAACAAACAAGCTGCCGTTGAAGCAATTCCAGCAATATTTTCAGAGTTGGGTGGTGCTGTTACAAAATTGCTCTGGCTGGGCTCCTACCTTCCTCCAGATCCCTGGGAAAGTCAGAGTGCAGACCTCTGAATCTCCACCCAATGTCCAGTTCCAGACGAGTGACACTTGTGTTCACAATAATAATAATTAAAATATAAAAATAGGCCTTCGCCACCAGTGCACAAAGCATTACAGGGCTATGCAAAATTCGTTTATTTTGCAATAGTTGAGGGCTTTGACAATATTTTACAGGAACCTGAGACAAGGCAGCCAGCTTCTCCCACTAGAGGTGACAATTGCCAGCCTGCTCTGTTTATTAAGACAATGGCAAGATGATGGAGTATAGCAAATATAGCAAAGGCTGAAATGAAATCATTTTGAGGAAGGACAGCTCACATAAAAAGTGCTCTTAGGAGCAAATTGATGTTTGACTGGCATGCAGTGAGGCTGAGGCACTGGGGAGGCAGGGTGTCCAATGTTAGGCTAGGGGTGGCCAATGTGGTACCCTCCAGATGTCGCTGGACTCCAATTCCCATAAGCCCCAGCCAACATGGTCAATAGTCAGGGATTATTATTATTGTAACATCAGCGGGGGGGGGGGGGTTACCCCTCTACCACAGCCTGAAGGCTGGAAGTCCTCATTTGAGAATTATTGAACCTCATGTTGTGGCCTGCAGTTAGCCATAAAATGATCTCCTGCATTATCATCCAAAAAGTGAATGGCCATCCCATAGGAACCGTGAGCATAGTGGGTTGTACTTAATTTTATTTCTCTCAAACTATCATTCTTAAACCAAAAAAATAACACTCAGGAGAGAGATGATTATGCATCCTGCTCGTTGGGGCGGCTGGTGGTGGTGGAATCTATCAGAATGCAAATTGGAGTCATCTGTTGACAAATCGTTACAGTTTGTGTTTATGTTTGCCAGGATTCATGGGTAATATTCCTAATTAGTACCAGCAAGAAAATCTGTTTCCTGGCTTTGGTTGTGACATGATTATTACAAAGAGGAAGGAATGTTCTTTGCACATACATGCAGGCCGACTTCAGCGTTTGTGATGTGTGGGGACTCAGGAATGATACCGTCCATGTGGAATGAGATCAAGTTGCTTTTCCAGAATCTGATAACCATAAGTAGGTTTATAAATAGGCCAAGGTGTTCACCTGACAGTGATATCAACTTGAATTGCTCTTAGACAGCTATTTTTTGCAATTAACCTGCAGGCTTGCAAAATCTAGTCTAGACGGGCATTAAATGAGCCTGTCTGCAGTTCCTTATTGGGGCTGAAGGGCAGATGCACAAAACAAACGCTGCATGCTTTACCTAGCTTTCCTCTGCCTTTTTCTTTTTCTAAATAAAGAAGATTTCTCCCTCTTTATTTCCTTGTGAATGAAGTTATCACCACTCAGCCTAAAATGAACCAAGGCTGAGGAAATGGTAGTGTGAATTACACAACACTGCTAAGCCACAGAGCTTAATCCTAGTCTGCCGCACCATGTTCCTCTCAGGCCAAGATGTCTCCTGAACAAAAACTTCAAAAAACTGTTTGGCAATTTTGCAAGCTGCTCACATTCCCAAAAGGCACCATCCATTTCCTGATGCTTGCAACATGCCTTAGGCCTTCTCAACACAAGAATGTACGCTGGTGTACTTAAATTAGAGTAGGCCTTATTTCACCTATGTATCTGTTCTTATTTCATAGCAGGGGTGGGGGAAGGGGGTGCAGTGGGGGGTGGACCGCCCCGGGTGTCTTCACTGAGGGGGGTGACATTTGGCGTGCCACCCACCCCACCCACCCAGCCTACCCCGAGCCGTCGGGGGAAGGGAGTGAGCTGCGCCGCTTTGCCGGTGGCATTCCTTAGTTTCAAGTTGCCGCAGTGGTGCTTTGGGATAGGAGCCTGACAGTGTCCTTGGTCCTTGTTACCTCTAATGTCCACTGAATGTGTTGTTTTGATACAGCCACTTTCACAAACCTTCACTGGTAGCCTCCTAACACTATATGTTTAAAGCAAGTCTCTCTATCATCAGTTCCAGCCAGTTGTGGCCAGTGATCAGGGATGATGGGAGTTGCAATCCAACAATATCTGAAAAGCCATATGCTTCCCATTCCTTTGCTGTAAAAGCTTGGAAAACATGTTGGTTCTGGAAACAGTTCAAATCAAAGGGCCTGCATCAAGTTCTCCTTCTTACCATAGCATGCAGTGATCGATAGATACTGGTAAACTCAGAGTATTTGGATACTAGAGGGATTTTTTAAAAAAATCACATTAAAAATGTTGATGCAAACGTTGGATTCAAATATGAACAGATAAATTGGAAAGTTTAGCCAAGTATTGAATAGTTTGCAAATACTCATTTCTGCTCTAGCCCAGATTTTTTTTTTTTTAAGGACCTGGATGTAAAATGCCAAGTAGAATGTAAAGAGAGTTTTCAAAGCTGCATGAGTTCAGAAATGAGAGTGTCTGACCTGATGCATGCTGGGAAAGCTGCTCATTAGGTCACACAGGCTTGCACTGAAAGCATAATATCCCCCAATACATCTTGTCAAACAAAGAATTGTTTGTATCCAATATTTACCTTAGAAACCAATTGCCTGCCCCTTTGCAGCATTTTCCGCTGTCATTGGCACTCCAAGGTCACTGCTGAACTCATAGATAATATCGTACTAAGACTGTAAAGTGAGGAATGTGCCGGTTTTGTGCTTTGCTCTTGCTTTTGTTCAATGCTGCAATGCTTTTGAGCTGTGTTCAGTAGAAATTTAGCCGATGCAGTAAACTCCCAAACAACAATTAAGTTCCTTCCAAACACAGGGGACTTCCTAAACCTACAGTATTGTAACCAACTGGGCTGGGGGAAAAACCCATCCCTGGCCACCGGCTATACACCCTGAAGCTGGTGGAAGTTGTAGTGCAACAACATCTAGAGTGACACAGGTTCTCCATAAGTGAATACAACCATAACCCTATATATGTAGGATTGCAATGTCATTCGGTTTTGCTTCCTTACCTGCTGTGCTGGAACTAAGTAAGTTCTGGACTGGCCAGAAAGCACTTTTCCCCTACTCATTTTCCTTCTGGGTGGCCCTGGAAGGAACTGAGGACACCTGCAGTAATAAAAGCTAACAGACTGGGACAGCACACCCTAGGGTCTATCATGTGGGGCTAAAGCCCAGGCTAATGGAATTTGGCTTGTTACAACCAATTTTATTTGGTATGCGGTGAGAAAAGAAGAGAGCATTCTTAGCCAATGGCTTATTGTATGGTTGGCCGTGTGCATTAAGAGAAGAGGAGGAGGAGGAGTTTGGATTTGATATCCTACTTTATCACTACCCGAAGGAGTCTCAAAGCGGCTAACAATCTCCTTTCCCCTCCTCCCCCACAACAAACCTCATAGAGTGAGGTGAGTGAGGCTGAGAAACTTCAGAGAAATGTGACTAGCCCAAGGTCACCCAGCAGCTGCATGTGGAGGAGCGGGGACACAAACCCTGTTCACCAGATTATGAGTCCACTGCTCTTAACCACTACACCACACTGGCTGGGGTGGGGGAAGGAAATGTATCACTAGAAAAGAGGACAAAAGGAGACACAGATTTGTATTAAATTTGCATGTGCTAAGTTATCTGCATAGATATGAATTTAGAAATGATAACTGTTATTTAAATTTAAATGCAGTCCATCTCACCACAGTGGAAAAGACTGGCTGGGTGATCCATGTTCCTGACTTCAAGGGCACTAGCGGAGGAAGAGGAGTGCGGAGGGAGTGCACCGCCCCCGGCAGTACAATCCTGGTGGGGTGCCATCACGGTTGGCCCCCCCACCGCCTGTGCTGGGCACCACGCCCCCAGGACATGCACCACGTCCCTGTGGGCGGCACACCACACTCCCAGGATGTGAACCAGCCCCGTCCCCGCATGCTCTCCGCCCCCTGGGTCCGGAGCATGAAGCTCCGCCACTGTTCAAGGGAAGTCATAGTACCACTCTATTCTGCCTTGGTCAGGCCACACCTGGAATAATGTGTCTAGTTTTGGGCACCACAGTTTTAGAAGGATATTTATAAGCTGGAACTTGTGTAGAGCCAAGATGATAAAGGATCTGGAAACCATGCCTTATGAGAAACAGTTGAGGGAGCTTTAGCCTGGAGAAGAAGAGACTGAGAGGAGATATGATAGCCATCTTCAAATATCTGAAGGGCTGTCACATGGATGATGAAGAAGAAGAAGAAGAGAAGAAGAGTTTGGATTTGATATCCCGCTTTATCACTACCCTAAGGAGTCTCAAAGCGGCTAACATTCTCCTTTCCCTTCCTCCCCCACAACAAACACTCTGTGAGGTGAGTGGGGCTGAGAGACTTCAGAGAAGTGTGACTAGCCCAAGGTCACCCAGCAGCTGCATGTGGAGGAGCGGAGATGCGAACCCTGTTCCCCAGATTACGAGACTACCGCTCTTAACCACTACACCACACTGGCTCTGGAAGATGGAACAAGCTTGTTTTCTCCTGCTTTTGAAGGTAGGACTCAAACCAATGGCTTCAAGTTACAAGAAAGGAGATTCTGACTAAACACCAGGAAGAACTTTCTGACAGGAAGAGCTGTTCAACAAGTGGAATGGACTCCCTCAGAGGGTGATACACTCTTCTTCATTTAGGGTTTGTAAGCAGAAGTTGGACAGCCATCTGTCATGGATGCTTTAGTTGAGATTTCTGTGTTGCACGGGCTTGGACTAGATCACCCTTGGGGTCCCTTCCAACTCTACATTCTATATTTCTATTATTCTAAGATCAGGTTGTTGTTCAGGGGCTAAATGTTGATGCACAACCTCAAGGCTCCTGCTGTCCCTTTCCATGGGTCTTTTGTGCAAATCAATGTCCCTCTAATATAATGCATTTTGAAATGTTATCTTCACTAATATATACAGTGGTGCCTCGCAAGATGAAAAGAATCCATTCCGCGAGTCTCTTCGTCTAGCGGTTTTTTCGTTTTATGAAGCAAGCCCATTGACGGATTAGCGGATTAGCGCTATTAGCGGTTTAGCGGCTTTTAGCGGCTTTTAGCGGCTCTTATTGGCTTATCGGCTTAGCGGATAAGCGGATAAGCGGCTTAGCGGCTGGCTTAGAAAAGGGGGGGGGGGAGTTTTCCGTCTTGCGAGGCATTCGTCTTGCGGGGCACCACTGTACATTTACATGCATGCATATGCATTTTGGTACATATTATTTTTCTGGAGAACTGCACTGCAACGTTTTGATAATGCACCAGAAGAGCCAATCTTGCTCTTGCACTGCGCCTCAGGCATCTCAGGTAAGTGCTTCCATCTACCTCCCCATGTCATCCACTACTGTGCATTGGGGAGAAAGGGTGTGTGTGTGTGTGTGTGTGTGTGTGTGTGTGTAAAATCTGCAATTCTTAAAATAAAAAGGATATTGACTTCTTTGCTTCATTTTCTACATTCCCTTACTGATTTGGTTGTGGCTGGAAGGCAAAATTTGCAGAGAATGTAACAGAAACTTTGTCATCAGTGGGTGACAAGTTTCTTCTTTTTGTGTGTGGCATTGAGACAGAATTAGTGGAGCGTGGAAGCAATACATCTAGGAAGAGGTAGCACAACCACTTCCCTAAAGTGCACTGCAAATATAGGGCACCTGGATCCTTGAAGCCATAGAGAGAGAATGCCAACAATGCAAATACTCTTAGTGGCTTGTTATCAGTCATCTTTGCAATTTCTTTTGAAGATAACATACCCTGGAGATTTCAGTGAGATGAGATTATTTTCCTTTTGAGAGTTTCAAGGAAGAGAGCACAACCATCTTTGTATGTGAAGTTAAGCAAGCCAGAGCCTTCCCCTTATTGCTCATATTGTAAAGATCTCTGGGGATTCCTGGAAGTAAAAATGAACACATTTCAAAACTTTCTACAAAAAACAATCAGCAATCCTGCATTCTTAATAGGAGGAGGGTTCCCCCCCTAAGACTTACCTATATGTTTGTTCCATTTTCACAAAATAGGAAGCATAAGCTAGCTGATGGTAGAGAAAGGGCTATTATTAATATTCTTCTGCTTTAAACTTGTTAATCACTTTTTTCTACAAACAAAACTCAAAGCAAATTTCAATGATAAACAAGCACCTCCATTAAAACCAACGTAAAGCGAAACAAAGGGAAATCTTAAGGCAACCATCTTTTTAAAAGCCAGGGTTAAAACATCTCACCCACTGAAGAAATCCAAAAGTTGGTGGTAGCTTTTATATGCAAAAAGTCTCTGGCTTAATGGACAAACTCCCCTATGAGGAAAAACAGCAGCATTTCGGTCTTTTTAGTTTAGAGAAAATGATAGTGTGAGGTGACATGAAAGAAGTTTATAAAATTAGGCCTGGCATCGTAACACTGGCATCCAACGAAGCAGAATGTTGGAAGATTCAGGACAGATAAAATAAAATACTTTTTCATGCAGCCCATAGTTAAACTGTGGAACTTGTTCCCATGGGAGGCTATGATGGCCGCTGTCAGGGTACGCCATCGGAACAGGGTAGGGAAGCAGAGGGGCAGTTGGGTTACAGGGAACCTCCGAAAATCTTGCGAAGCAGTTCCTCTTCCTGTGGTGAGGAAAGCCACACCTCCAGTGGGGAAGAGGGGAAGGGACCAGAGGATGCTGCTGAGAGCCTCAGCACTGCTCCTGGCCAAGACGGCCAGGAGGGAAGCATGCCTCTTCTGTCGCCCACCCTGTGCACAGAAGTCTAAAGCGCAAGGAGGGAAGGAAAAGGCTGGGGGTGACTAAGCTTTTATGTTGGGAGGGGACCCGGAAACGACCACTCCTGGATTCTGCTAGCGATTGAGGCAGACAGGAACTTGTGGCTCTGCACTGTAAATAGTTTTGCACCAAAATAAAACCTGTAAAAGACAGGTCGGAGTCCTGACTGGTTACTCACGAGCAACCACCATTGCCATCTGACAGCTGCCAACCTGGATGGCTTTAAAAGAGGATTAGACACATGATAAGGCTCTCTGTGCTACTATCCATCGTGCATATGTCCTGCCTCCACTGTAAGAGGCATTATAGCTCTAAATACCAGTTGCTGGAAATCACAGGTGAGCTGAGTGCAGTTGTGCTCATGCCCAGCTCGCAGATTCCCCACAGGCGTTTGGGTGGCCAGTGTGGGAACTGGATTCCGGATGGGCCATTGGCTTGATCCAGCTTGTTTTATGTTCTTGCACTTTAAATCTCTTATATCTCCAAGTAGAGCTGGAAAAATACTCCTGCCTAATACCCTCAGAGCTGCTTCCAGTCCTTGTCAGCTCTCGATGGACCCATGTTCTGACTTGGTTTAGACAGCTTCATGTGTATATCTATGTTCCTAGCACAGGGATGGGGACTTCTGGCTCTCCAAATGTTACTGAGCTCCAACTCCCAACTCCATAATTCCCCACTCCTGATATACGTAGATGCTGTGACTGACCTATCACCTAATATGACAAGTTCCCACAGGTCATATGATGGCCTATATATATATATATATTAAGATTTTTAAATACAAATACAGAAATAATAAACAGTATAACATAGTTACAGATAGGTAGCCGTGTTGGTCTGCCATAGTCAAAACAAAACAAAATCCTTCCAGTAGCACCTTAAAGACCAACTAAGTTAGTTCTTGGTATGAGCTTTCGTGTGCATGCACACTTCTTCAGATACCAAGTATAACCTGGTATAACCTTCAGTATAACCTTCAGTATAACATATATCATAACATAGTTGTTGCTTTTCCGAATCAGAAGTTTCCAGGAAAAAAGGTCAGCGCTCACCGGCAGCAGCAGCGCGGCTTCACTCCGCAGATTGCGAAACGACTCACAGCGCCGCTACCCCCTCCACGTTCCGGAGCCCCTTACGGGGTTCCTTCAGCGTTTCAGGGGCCGCTTCTGGCGCCCGCCGAGTCCCGAGACCACAGGCTTTTGCTGCCTGTGGGTTTCCCGAATGGGTCTCCGCTTCGCCGTAGCGGACGACCCGGTTTCCACGGAGCTCCTCCTCACAGAAAGAAGAGGACCGCCATTGCCGTTCGCGCCGCCTCCGGAAGTGATATGATGGCCTATATAATCTCTAGATATGAAGTGACAATACTTTAATAGTTCCTTTTCATTTATTTTCTGCATACAAGGCCGATATTATTCTTCCCACTTAAAGGATAAGCCAAGCTAAGCAGTTTTTATTTTATTTTATTTTAAGCAACCAACCATGGTTCAATTTCAGTCCTCTGACCATTTTGTTTCATAGGAAGCCTTAATTCTGAGAACAAAATTTAAAAGTACACTGCACTTTAAAAGATGCTGCATTAAAAGGCGAAATAAAATCTGAATGAGCTTAATAGTCTGGTCTGTGCTTGCTGTAGCTACGTGCAGCACACACACAAAAAACCCCTTTAGCTAGAAATTTCACAAGTACATCATTATCTAGAGCCTTTGCAGTTCAAGTGCCTTTTCAAAGCTGGTGCAATCACTTTTGCTGAACGGTAGGAGAATCTGTTGGTTTTGATTTCTTATTTTCCCAATCCTAAATTCATTTCTTCACATTTTCACATCAGTTTGTCTGTGTGTGTGTGTGTGTGTGTGTGTGTTAAAGCTCTCATGAGATTTCATCAGAACTTTAGTGCAAACATTTCCTAATATATACATGCTTTTGTGGAATTTAGCCTTGTATACACATTCTTTTCAAAGCAATGCTCCCTAATATAAAGCATTTTATGTTATTTCCTCTAATATATGCATACTTTATCCTAGTATATGTGTATTTGTACATATTACTTGGATGAAGAATGGCACCGCAAAATTCAGAGAAGTGCAACTTTGGAGGGTAGTATTTTCTGCTTTACGTATTGGTTTGAGAAGTGCAAATTGGATAGTTTCTACTTAAAATAAAAAGGAGAAGAAGAATTTCTTCCCCATCTCTACCTTGGTGTAAGCTTCACTGAAAAACAGTGAGGTTTACTTCCAAGTAGTCGCGTATAAAATTGAGCTATAAGCTTCCCCACTCCTCTGTAATTCATTGCTCTTATTTTAATCAAAATGCAACATAAGTCAGTGTTATTACAGATTTGGCAAACATACTCTCTGGAACTATCAAGGTGAGGTGGAAAATCCTATTAGGTCATCTCTCCTATCTCTTTGACTATTGAACATTATCTTTTGTTGAATCTCTGGGCAGGAGATCAAGGGCTGGATTTTACAGCACTTAACAAGCTGTAGGACTTGCTGAGTAATTGTTTGCGTGCTTCAGTTTCATCTTCAATAAATGAAGGCTAATCATAGATACCAATTCTGCCAAAGGGCCTGCAAGGCTTACTTTAATGGGCTCATGCTTTCTTGGTAGAAGACACTAGTGAAATGTGAATGGTTGTTTGGATCAATACAGCTGAAATCAAATTCTGAAAAAATAAAATAAAAATCCAACCAATTCACATTATCAAATGAACATTAAAAGAGTTTATGGGGAAAGACTTTTACACTGAACTAAAGATGGGGAAAGAACCAGCTATTTTCAGCTATATAGGAAAGCAAATGATTTACAAGTTCATCTGTCTTTGATCACCTTAGATAGATATTGAGCCAGATATTGAACACCTATTTAAAACACATTCTCTAGGCCAAGCTACAGCAAAAAAATTTTTTTGTCCAAATGCTGCCATTTTGACTAACACATAATAGCTAGAAGAAAGTGGAAAGTGTTTGCTGCTTAGTGGAGACTCACTGAGAGGATGAAGGTGGACACAACAGCATTTCCACGTAGAAAGGCCATTAACTTTTCAGATCAAAACAACCTCAACACAGATATATTAAAGGACCACTGACTCCAGTTTAAGCCTGTTGGACCACTGAGATCTTTCTCAGAGGCTCTTGCTCAGAGTGCCTTTAGAATTAGATGTGGTGCCTTTGGAACTTTCTATTTTCCTTCGTGCAAATTATTATTATTATTATTATTATTATTATTATTATTATTATTATTGAATTTATATCCTGGCCTTCCTCTTCAAGGCAGGATTTTAGATGCAGAATTTTAAAACAAAAACAAAGATTTAGAAAGCATTCTAAAACAAGCAAAACACTCTAAAAACAATTACAGAGAAACATCTAAAAGTAGTTACAGTTAAAAGCATTCCCCCCACCCAACAAACTCTGGGTTGCCAGGAACAGTATTCTTAAGCCACCAAATGTTGGGGTGAGCAGGAATGTTTTCAAATTCCTCCTGAAAATTAATAAAGATGGAAACATCATATTATTGATTTTATATGTGGAATTGTTTTAACTATTTGCTTTTGGTTAGGAAATTGTTGGGGTTTTTTTTAGAGATGAAATACTTTTAGATGTTTTTATTGTTGATGTTTTTGATCATTTCAAGATGTTTCATAGGAAGATATTCATAAATGAAACAAATATATAGAGCCGTATTCAACATACATAGAATAACATGCCTCACATTTTCGCAAGGTAGTCTGCCTTTAAAGACGGACTTACCTATTTCGCATTTCAGTACATGAACTGAAAGACAGCCTTCCTTCAAAATTCAAGTTTCTCTGAATTTTGTCCAAGTAAAGTGTACAAAAATGCAATTGCTAGGGGTAAAGTTTGCATATTAATGCATATAATAATTTTTAATGGATTCTGTTTAAATAGTGTCTGTTAACGGCTGAAACAGAGGTGCAAAGGAAAATGGAAAACAAAGGCCTGGAAGAAGTATCCATTTTTGCTGAGCGGTAAAGAGGCAGATTTGCTGAAAATATAGAGGGGAAGAAAGGTTTGGAGCAGCACTAGGACATCAGCATCTAGACACTCTGAAAGATGCACATCAATGATGGTTTTTATGCAGGGGCTGCTAGCTCCACTGCTGCTTATCAGGACAGTGTGGGGACATGGAAGCAGCAAGGTTGGGGCAGCTTGGCCGCAGTGGTGGACCTACATTTTGGGGGCCCTGAAGCTTGTACTGTTATGGGGGCACCTTCATAACCAGCAACGAGGCCTGAGTAACCACTGTTACCTATTTCAGTGGGGTTGTTCCACAACAGATCACCAATTCTTCTTTTAATTAACTGCTACATCTCAGATCTTTTGATTAAAATTGTCATACTGGATTATCTCACGTTAAGATAAATACAGTGGTACCTCGGGTTAAGAACTTAATTCGTTCTGGAGGTCCGTTCTTAACCTGAAACTGTTCTTAACCTGAGGTACCACTTTAGCTAATGGGGCCTCCAGCTGCCGCGATTTCTGTTCTCATCCTGAAGCAAAGTTCTTAACCCGAGGTACTATTTCTGGGTTAGCGGAGTCTGTAACCTGAAGCGTCTGTAACCTGAGGTACCACTGTAAAGTGAATTTTAAAAAATCCTATGCCTTATAGTTTTTGAGTTATGGGGGAATGCATCATGGAATGATGAAATTGGGTCTACTAGACCCATTTAGTGCAAGCAATGTGCACTAAAGTTGCTTCGGGGGCCCTGAAGCTTAAGCTTCCTTAGTTTCATAGCAGATCCACTTCTGCATGGCTGCACTGGCAGAGCCAATCTGGCAGAGCCATCAATGCATCTGCACAACTCTGGCATCACCACCAAGCAGTTCTGTCCCCACAATACTGCTAAGGGTGGTGACCCTGCAGGCCACAAGTGGTTTCATAGGAGGATTGCTTTGAGGAAGGCATGAAGTGTTGTGGGCCAACAGAACTGACCTCAAAGTAGACAGCCAAGAGCAAATCTAAGTGTCACAACCATTCCCTCCACATACCTCCCAGTTCAGCTTGATAATAGAGCATGGAAAGGCAGCTGGGGGGCAGATTTGGCCCTGATACATGGAAGTTGCTGATCCCTGCTTTGGGCAGTTTTTCTGCTGACCAAATTCATCATCACCCTTTACTATTTCATGTGTATTCAATGAGGAGTTCAGGTTTTGGATAGATTTTTGCTAAATTCAGCAATTTATTTTCATGTAAGTAGAATGGACAGTGTGGAGGGAATGGTTCTTTAATTGCTGTTCTCATTCAGTGATTTGACAAAACTTGCAAAACTACTGAAATTAGAGGCAACAAAGCAGGTCTTCTTCATTAACTGGATAGATCAGTTGTTCAGTGAAAATTGCATTTCTTCAGCAACAGTTCAGCTAACCTCTTTTGCTGACCGCATCACAAAGACCCCCATATACAAAGAAAGAGAGACATATGCTGGTTGCACTGACAATCTGCTTAGGAGAGTAATTCTGAAAACTTGTGGGCTGGTCTCATTTTCACCCTGCAGATGTCTAATATTATGAAATACTTGTCCAAGAGCTTCATTTTTAAAAAGATATTGCAGAGATTTTAATCAGTACATTAGGAACAAGCAATGCATCATTTTAAAGTATTTTTGCTTCAAAGATTGCATGATATTAGTCTAATAAAAATGTTACCATGAATGATACAACTTTTTATTGCATTACCACTGCTAGCTACTGTGCTAATGTGCTAATGCAGAAAGTGATATTTCATATTAGTCTAATGGAGAAATATTTGTTTTTGTAAAAACCAATTGGGTACATGGTTCTGAAAAATAAAGTAAGAATGGTAAACAAACATGGCTGAAAATGGTGTTTCGATGACCAACAACCCAAGTCACTGAGTAAATACTGTGGTTGAATTCAGTAGTGCCCATGTGTATTTGCACTTGTGCAACACACCTTCCATTCTCTCCCAATTCTCCTGCAGTCCTGCAAGCACCCAAAAACTGCTCCAGAGGCTTGCGGAAGAGAGGAAGGGGGTGTCTGCTTGCACAATGCTGAATTTCACTCTGCAGTATAAGATTTCCCATGTGTCCTAAAACAGCATCTACACAGAAGCATTGTCTTTGAGACACACCCTCAACTTTCAAAGTGGCAGATATCGACATAATTGCAAGTGTTATGAAACTGACTCTAAATGAAATGTTTTATGTTCTCCTTTGTAACTTGATACAGCAATTACACACTCATTATGCCCCAGTTTTCTTTAGTTTTGCACCGCCTTCATTATAATGGAAGGTACTTTATGTGAACTATTTCCGTTAATTCTATGCTTACGTGTTGAAATTCAGAAGGAGCAAGGTGGTATTCGAATCAGTCATCCAGGTGCCTGAAAACTGAATGCTTATTAAAGCTATCTGCAGTAGGTTGGTGGAGGGGTCCAAGAAAAAGCTTCATTGTTGGATGGGCAGTATCTGCCACCCTTAAAGAGGCAATGCCCACACTTCAAGAGTCATACCGGGGACCAAGAGCTGTGCAATAACTACTGTCTCATAGATAACACTCTTTTTCTTGAGAAGGTGATGGAGAGAATGATGGAGCAGCTTGCAGTACTCCTGGATCATTCTGGTTATCTGTTGTTGTTGGCGTTCATCTGTCTCAAGGGAGAATGGAGGGCACCTCTGGGGATAAAGTTGAACCACCGCATTAGCAGCACTGAAGTGATCTCCCTGGGGCACAAGCGGGGGCAGTGTGTATGGAGGTCCAGGGATGCTCAGACAACATCCCCCTGCCCATGGCCTCACTGATGTGGTCTAAAGGAAAGCAGAACAATGCGTTTGGCACCAGCTTGGCTGCAGGAGTTGCCGGAAGGAGGCATACAAGGCACCATCCAACTGTCTTAGGGACTCCACTCTGGATTTGAGTAGGGTTTACTTCCTAGCCTTTCCTCCTCCTGAAGACATCCCACAAGGCAGCAGAGGTTTACGACCAGAGTTTTCCTTCTCCTAGATGGGCAACCTTCCCAGGTTGACAAGCTTCTTCTGCTCCTCACTTCCCCCTACAGCACATGCAGAATCTGCCTTCTTGACCATTGGATAGGTGACTGAAAATAAATGAGAAACTAAGAGAAACCAAAATTGACACAGCCATACATTCCTCCTCAGCCGCAACTGACAGTGAAGCAAGGAGAGCAATGCCCTTGACAAGAATACGTACATCACTCAGTAGCACAGCACTTGAGCTGCATTAACATGCTTGTTGAGGGGACATTTCCCTGACTTTAAAAAATGTTCTACTCCCGGGGGATACACTTGAAGCAAACAATCTGCAGTAAATTATCTCCACGCAATCAGCATGGGGAGTGTGGTGGCTTTGATGATTTGCAGGTGTTCAAGGTTTTGTGGGAAACTCAAACCCTTGCCAGGTTCAGGTTTAACTTCCTTCTGCCTCCCTCTGTTATTCGCTCTCTTGTTTATATAACACTTAAGGGAGGGTGAGGGGAGATAAGGGATTTTTGTCTGTCTGTCTGTCCATCCATCCATGATTTATATATTTCACTTCCTCCCCAAAGGGTGCCCAGGACTGTTAACAACATAAAACAAAACAATATACAATAATTAAAATGGTGGCAATAATAACAAAATGATAATCTTCGCTTTCTTCTTAGTGCAAACAGCAGTTTTGTGGGGGCTGATTCAGAGCAGGGCAATGGCAGCATAAAATCCCTTCTTGTCCCACCCACCATGGTCTCTGCTCACAGCTACTATTTCTGTTAACATCCAACTATTAATTGCATGAGTATTGCCACGTTTGGAGAAGGTCTGGCAGCCTTACTTGAGAGAAATAGAATAGGGAGGGAAGAAAGAAGAAGTGCTAATCAACCCCTCTCCCTCAAGGGAAACCGAGGCACAGTGCCAAGAGACTAAACAAATCTGGATTTGATTAGATTTTTGCATGGCTGCAGACAGCAAGACATTACTAGAAAATGCCAAAAAGTAGCTTTCACCAGTGGTTTAAACACAGGCAGTTTCCCAGTCTCATTTGCAATGCAAATGTGTGCAGATTTCCATACATTATAGGCTCTGGTACTGTTGAAAGAAAGAAAGAGCATTCAAATATTTAAATTATAATTTTACCCTATTCTATCATTGCTCTGCACCACAGATTACTGCTTGGATGAATTAAACTTGTTTTTGAAAAATCTGTACAACTATATGGGAAACAAACCAAGCATAAGTACAAATAGCCTGTTATAGCTGTAACTGAATTAATTCTCCCTTGCAATTTATAGTTAACTCACTGAAGGAAAAAGAAAACAGCTACAAACAAACCAGAGGACGTGCAAAAGTGAGATGCCAATAAGCTTAGTGTGGGAATAACAATTAAAGGCAATAGATTTTATGCCAAGAGTCATTGGTGATCTATGAATACGGGTTTTAAAACCCAATAGAGCAATGGACTCATGGATGGCCTCAAGCAAAGTCTCCCCACTCTCTTCCAGGTTCAGTTTTTCTATCTGTACAATAGGGATAATAGGGAACCAACCAACCCACTGGGTATTTGTGATTGAATGGGGTGGGTGGGAAATGTATATCTCATTTTCAACAAATGAAGGCTAGATTTGTCCCCAAAGCATCCTTTCCCCCTGGTTTATGTGAACCTATTTCATACATATTTTGCTTTATTGCTATTTCTTGCAATTTCTGGAAAAACAAATCCCTGCAATAATCTGTTCTGAGATACAGTGGTAACTTGCCGATCAGAAGGTCGGCAGTTCGAATCCCCGCGACGGGGTGAGCTCCCGTTGCTCGGTCCCTGCTCCTGCCAACCTAGCAGTTCAAAAGCACGTCAAAATGCAGTTCAAAAGCACGTCAAAATGCAATAGGTACCGCTCCAGCGGGAAGGTAAATGGTGTTTCCGTGCGCTGCTCTGGTTCGCCAGAAGCGGCTTAGCCATACTGGCCACATGACCCGAAAGCTGTACACCGGCTCCCTTGGCCAATAAAGTGAGATGAATGCCGCAACCCCAGAGTCAGTCACGACTGGACCTAATGGTCAGGGGTCCCTTTACCTTTACTGCTTAGTCTTAGGAGAGGGGCTTGGGTCAGGAATGCTTTCCAAAGACACTAAGTCTGTCAGCTGTCTCTCCCCTGGTGTTTCCTCTTCCTGCTGTGCCTCTTCCAGTATTTCCCAGCTTTTCTCCTCTGCAGCCTCCGAACTATGACCATCTGCAAACCACTGTTCTAAATCTATGTTGTCCTCCTGTCCTCAGGAAGGGAGGATGCCCCCATCAGTCCAGTCCCTGACAGTCCTCTATTTCCTCTGTTGGACATGATGTGTCAGTGTTCACGCTAGGTGGTAAGCCCTCCTCCCAATAACTACAACATTGTAGAAATACATTGTATTTTGCCTATTTCTTCTTGAACACTTCCAAGAGGAGGCCTTTGAGCTTTGCTGCAAATCTCGCCCTAGACTGTGGAAACCTGAAATGACGTCCAAAATGGAAAAGGAGTCAACAATTGTCTTTTGGGTTTCATCGTTAAGTTATTCTCAGTACTACAGGATGTGAACCATTCTCAAACCTGAGTGACCCTAATCCTTTCCTCCTCCTCCTCCTCCTCCTCCTCCTTCTTTTTCTCTTGCCTGCAAGTGTTAAGTTTCCCTGTGATGCACTTTGGCTATTGACAGCTGAACGAGATGTTCCAGTCATCTTTAAAATCTCCTGCCGCCTCCAAAACCACTACAGTGTTGTTCACAGTATGAATGCCCATCAGCGGCTGTTTCACCGAAAGAACGTTTGCTGTGGTCTGCTTCAAAGGGCTGGTGATGAATTGTGTCTCCTCTGCTGGCTGCATGGCTTAGGCAAGGGAAACGGAACATTCAAATAATAATGAAATTCTGCCTGGAAGCCTAGAGAGAATTCCCCTGCTCAGTTCCAAATTGGACAGTTTGGAGGATGCATACCAGAAACGGCAGGAACTTTATATAGCCCAAAAGGAGGGTGGGGAAACATTACACTATGTGTGTGTGTGTGTGTGTGTGTGTGTGTGTGTGTGTGTTTGTCAAACATCATTTTCCCTTCCTGACATATGGAAACTTTCATTTTGAATCCCATCTTATGCCAGAGATTTATTTCCCCTCATACTGTAAAAAACATAACTGTGTGTTTTCTCCGTTGCACAACTGAGGTACTAAAGGGCCAGTTCTCTTTCCTTCAAAAAATAAAATAAATATATATGGCCATGGAAGTTAATGTAACAAAACAGATGTGGAAAAAGACTGTGCACCCAATAATGCTCCTTGAGCTTGTTTTCTCTTTTTTATTATTATATCAATTTATCAGGCAATATGATAAAATGTCATTGTCTTTACCAACACTAATTGTGCCTTTCATGAGGTTTAGGGGCTTGCATTCACACATCTACCTGGCTATTCCATTCCAATCAATCTATGACACCTCATCTTTGCATCTACTGGTACCTTTTTTCAATACAGTAGTTCTCTCCTCTTCTCTCTCCTCTGGACCACTCTCCTTTCCAGACCCCAATCCTACAGTGGCTGCAGTTTCCTTGGCCTGCTGCCTTCTTTGGTTCCCGCATCTTCCTTTCAAAGGCTAGGGCTTCTTCTATCCCTCCTTCAGACTCTTTTCTCTCCCCTGTTCCCTTTCCAGGATCTGAGTATTTCAGCCAACAGCAGCTAAAAACAGCTCAGATGGTCAGTACTAGAGATTTCCTTCTCACCACTACCAAGTTACTAGTAGTAGCATCTGGTTCCTGCTTCGTCCATCCTGCCTGCAACTGATTGCTTTCTGGAACTCTGTGTATGTTCTGCTAAGGTCTGGCTAAGGTCCTGCAACAGGTCAAAGTTGTGAAACACCAACAGGATTTCTCCAGCCACTCTGGGCGACTTCCAACAGAAGATTAAAAATACATTAAAACACCAGTCATTAAAAACCGGGCTGCCTTCAGATGTCTTCTAAATGTCATATAGTTGTTTATTTCATTGACATCTGCTGGGAGGGCATTCCACAGGGCAGGCACCACTACCGAGAAGGCCCTCTGCCTGGTTCCCTGTAACTTTGCTTCTCACAGTGAGGGAACCGCCAGAAGGCCCTCAGTGCTTGGGGTTGGAGACGCTCCTTCAGACGCTTCTCCTAAAATGCCCATTTTTGTACTGAGTTTTGCATTACCTACACATTTCCTGATTATAAAGCATTTTCTATGTTATTTTTTGTTATGTTATTTTTCAAGTTGTTGCCATTTTGTATTCATTCTTATGCACACTCTGCCCCAATCTATGCATTTTTGTGCATATGACTTGGCTGGAGAACTGCACTACAATATTTGGAGGACTGTGAAATTTGAGTGTCGTGTTTCTGTTTGGGTTCACCTTTCAAAGGGAACTGAACCGAATTCCTCCCCCATCCTTTATCGGGTGGTGTTGTAAAGAAAAGTGGAACCACACGCACAGAAGAAAGGCAGGTTTTATTTCTACTCTGTTCTTTTGCTGAGCTTTAGGGAAAGACAGTTTTATAAATGAGGTAATTATTGTGAGCAAGCCCAGGAGGAAAAGCCACAGCCTTCAGGCTGACCTTGCCAAAATATGTACTAAATTTGAGGCTAAAATATCCAGCTGTTCTGCTCCTCATAAAATTGAAAACAATGAATATTAACATGTATCAGAGGATATATTTTCCACCTAATATATCTAACTCTTGCAGAGCTTAAGATGGTGGGTGGTTTTTTAAAAATATATATATTAACATTTGTACCATGCTTTCAAGTGTTCAAATGGCTTCACATGCATTATCCAGTTGTAATATTAACAACAACAACAACAACAACAACAACCACCCTTGTGAGGCAAGTCATTATGCCCCATATTGCAGATGGGAGTGTTGAAGCTGAGAGAGAGAGAATATGTAAGGCCATGTATAAGGAGACAGTCAAATTTAGGAGGTTTTGATTCATGGCTCAGATGCTTGTGGAGCAATCCAGTCTCTCCCTCTTTTGTGTTGGGCAGTGGCGGAGGGTCTTGTTAGCCTGGTAAAACTCTCCTTCTGCCTGCCCTGTTCATCTCCATCAACTCCTGCCTGTGGAGTGACACCACCCTGGATTGAGGCTTATGAACAAGACAAAGATTTCTGTACTTCATTGCACTTCCGTAAGTCCTTACAGCACAATGAGATAAATAGCACCATAAATGCCAGAGTGCCCTGGGGGAATAAGATATAGTGTTGCGTTCATTAAATAATAAACTAGGCCAAAATTGTTTTAGTAGCTAATCTGATGCTTATTTCCAAAAATGCAAAAAAAAAAAAAAAGTGTAGAGGAAAATTATTAAGGCTTCTATTATTCTTTTTTTATATCGTTTTTTTATTTGATTTTCCAAAATAGAGAAAAGAAAGGAAGAAGAGAAAGAGAAAGAGAAAGAAAGGAAAAGAATAAGCTTACATCAAAAAATCATACAAAATCCACATATAGTGGTACCTCGAGTTAAGTACTTAATTCGTTCTGGAGGTCCGTTCTTAACCTGGAACTGTTCTTAACCTGAGGTACCACTTTAGCTAATGGGGCCTCCCGCTGCTGCCACGCCGCCACCGCGCAATTTCTGTTCTCATCCTGAAGCAAAGTTCTTAACCCGAGGTACTATTTCTGGGTTAATGGAGTGTGTAACCTGAAGCGTCTGTAACCCGAGGTACCACTGTAGTGAGATTGCTCTCCATCTCCTGACTCCCCCCCCCCATCCCATCCATGGGTCCTCTTAATTCTATTTTCAACTGCATATCAACACTTCTCCAATTTTTCATCTTCCTAAATTAACTGTACTTTCTATTACAAGTGTATTTAGAATCCTGCTAATGTTTTAGCCTCTTTGCAATGAAAGTCTTCTGTTATTCAAGAATACCTGCATGTTAAGGAAAGTGTGTGTGTGTGCGTTTAGAGTTGATACGTGTTTTGTTCATCTTTTTATTTATTTCTTCTTTTTTCTGCAATTTTTAAAAGTGTAATGGACTTCATGTGTTGAAATGCCAGTGAGCTGAATTGCTGCTTTATTATTTCACTTTTACTCTCATCCCTACAAGACATTGCTTTTAGCAAGAAAAAGAAGCATGTTTGTGTACCTGTTTTGTGGGCACCAATCCTGGCCTGACAGCCCTGGCTGCCAATTAGTTTCCAGGTCCAATTCAAAGTCCTGTTTTTGACCTGCAAAGCCTTAAACAGTTCAAGATCGCAATACCTCAAGGACCGCCTCTCCCCATATGAAGCAACCCATACCCTGCAATCATCGTCTGAGCCCCTTCTTCATGTGCACCTTCTTCAAGATGGCACCTTCTTCAAGATGGCAGCATGAAAACGGGCCTTTTCTGCAGTGGTCCCTATTTGTAGAATGCTCTCCCCAGGGAAGCTCCGCTGGTACCAGGCAAAAACATTCCTCACCAGGCAAAAACATTCCTCTATAACAAGGCCTTTGGCTGATTAAACAAGCAATGTTCTTTTATATGTGTTTGTGAGTTACTTTGTTGTTGTTGCTTTTAAGGTATGTATTCTGTGTTTTCATTTTGTATTTTTATGCTGTAAACCACCCAGTGATTTGCAGACAAATGGTGGCATATAAATTAAATTTAAAAAATAAACGGTTCTAATGTATGGATTGTTTTTACTCACCCTGCAAATCCATGCAAACCAAAGAATCTAACCTTCAGGGCACCTTAAAACAGGGACGTATAAGAAGCAGTTAATGAAAAGATTCACCATCAGCTTGGGAGACTGGTTACTGGAGAAGAGAAAGGTCTTCACAGCAAGCGCTCCTTAAAATTGTGTACGGTCCAGTTATCACTTCTGATCTTTTTTTTTAAAAAAAGTGGCAGAATTATCCTCATCTATACCAACAAAGGAAGAGCAATGACAGGAATTTTATCTGCCGGGTGAGATCCCTTAATCAGGTTGAGAAGAGCAAGTTGAAGAAACAGACCCCGGTGGGATATAGGATGGCATATGGCAGGATGGAAATGTCAACTCTGTGATTGATTGCAGCAGGAAGTTGGGAGAGACATCAGATGTTGGATAATGTGGCAAAGGTTGGCCAGTAAGTTAATGGAGAAGCGACTGTGACGGAAGATGGGAAAATCTTCAAAGTAGAACAGCAAAGAAAATTAAGGCTTTGATACAGTCAGTGGTCTGCCAGCTAACTAAAATCATGGAAGTTAAATACATTTCCAAGTTCATAGGCAATGATCCTTCAGTAAATAAGCAGTATCCAAGCCAAATCCGGTAACAGGTCAGTTATCCTGACCCCCTCAAGTACTTGTTCACTTGTGTTAAAAGGTGGAGAAGGAGGAGCAGGTGCTGGAAATTTATTCCAGTTTTCATGTGTTTCAGAACAAATCCTTCCTTGGGGGACATAATAAATACACAAACAATATATGTTGGAAATGGGATCATTAGTATAAAAGTGTAATATTCATCTCATACTGAAAGAAAATAGATTCAGGTAGGTAGCCATGTTGGTCTGACGCAGTCGATATATATATATATATATATATATATATATATATATATATATATATATATATATAATTGTCCAGTAACACCTTAGAGACCAACTAAGTTTGTTCTGGGTATAAGCTTTCATGTGCATGCACACTTCTTCAGATACACTGAAACAGAAGTCACAAGACCCTTATATATAGTGGGAGGGTGAAGTAGGGTTTTTCTCAGGAGGGTAGTGGGAGATGGGCGATTGACTCAGTGGGTATGGTAAACCTATTGACGACTGTTAACGACTGCAATTAGTCCTACTGGAAAAAGCAAGGGATAGTATGCAGATGATTAGCATATGTAATGAGACAGGAATCTAGTATCTCTATTAAGACCAGGTCTCTCCGTAGTTTTCAGTTCAGTGATAAGTTGCGTGCTGAGGTCCCCCAAAACACCCCTACCCCAATAACTCACACATCACTCATAATTTTTGTTTAAGGTTTTTGGCATAATTTTGGCCACAACTTTATTGAACACACAAATTGTAAGTGGTTGCTTAGGCATTGGTTATGACTATCTGCCCCCCCCCCCCCCGCCTTGGGGACAGCACTGACTCCCGGATTCCAGCGAAAGCCAGTGTGGAGGAACAAGATCAGGGATAACTGGAGCTGCGGCACAGACCCTCAGCTTCTCCCCGCATGCTCCCAGGGGCTTACGTGGCCCAAACCCGATTCCAGGGGTTTGGACAAAAGAATGGTAAGCCCCTGAATTCCTTTAATGGAATTCCTGTGCAGCAGCAGCATTGGAGGGGCAGGCACAGCCAATCCTTACCCCTCCACCAACCAATTTAAACCAATGCCTAACCGCCAACCTTACAAGTTGTGACGATTTGCTACGCAGTAGGCAAAATCCAAATGGCACACACTAATCAGCCAAATGGAAAAATTCCTACCAGGCCCCTGCACCAAGGCAAACGACCCCATGACAGGCATAGCAAGGTCAAAGCACAAGCCCAAAACAAGGGAGGGTGGGCGGGTGATCTGGTGCCCACAGCAAAAGAGAAAGCAGATTGCTGTCAGCATTGCTTAAATAACCTCTGTTCCCACCTCCAAATTGGCAACATCAATTTCACCCCAGCAACACCATTCACCAATCCGAGCCGGGCCCCTTCAACCTATCCTGCCTGGCAACTACGGGGTGTCTTGCCTGGCCCCATCCGCAACACGCGCTCTCCTTTAATAGAGAACACGCTTTGTAATAAGTTGCAGCGATAAGTTGAAAGAAAATAAAACAACATTTCTAAATTGCCTTCAATAATACTACTGAGGCATCTAATCATAGCCTGCATTTTTATTAAGGCTTGATCAGGGCCTGTATTTTAAAATGAGCTTAAAGATTTTCAAATGTGCATGCCAGGCAGAAGACCAGCTGCCTAAGAACCTTGGCAAGATGTTTATTCTCCTGGACAAGGGGGCCCCCTGATTTATAGCAGAAAACAATTCTCAAAGTCGTAAAAAGGGAATTACAGGCTGACAGCCAAGGTTACACTGACCCTACATATTACAGAAGATAAAAAAAGAGATAAACATAATTAAGAGTTGATAAATAGTAAAATAAAACCATGTGCCTCCCATTAAACTTGAGCCATATTTTCCTAAGGTTGAAAGGTCAAGAGCAGTGAAAAAGGCAACTGGCTTGGCTGGAGAAGAGAAGTTTTCTTTCTATCTTATTTTGAGGCTGGAAACTGTTCCTTCCTTTTTTACTTTGAAAAGGTTTATTCTTCTATGTTATGTATTAAATATATTGGCTTAAATGTAATTATGCAAAGGAATTAGAAGCTAAGAAATGTTAAATCCTTATGCTAGATTCTTATTTCATATAGTTGGAAGAGATCACAGGGGCCATCAGCCACCAGCCCAGCACCCCTGCCAAGCAGGAAACATCATTAGAGCACACATATGGTTATCTGTTTAAAGACCTTCAAGAGAAGGAGATCTTTCAATGATGATGTGAACGCAAGATCCTTGACATCTGTTTAAGATAAAAATTTAAGATTAAACCATTTGTTTTGGAGGGCAATAGGGCGAGGTGAGCTGGTAATTAAGGTTCCTTGTTGAGACACATGTAAGATATATTACTACTTATTTGTCATTTATAGATAGAAGAATATATATCTTTTTGTTTCCCATAAAAGGGCATGAGGAAATGGGTGTATCTTTTGTGATTGGTTCTAGCAAACAGCCAATAGGAATTTCAACCAGGCTGATTGGACAGAGGCAGCCACAGGAGGAGCAAGGGGGCTGGATTAAGGAAATATAAGTGCTGGCCATAACGGCAGGAGGCCAGGCCAGAGCTTGGTAACCATATACCACTGTGCCTCATATTTATTTGTCTGACAAATAAATTATTATTTTAATTTCTCTATTGCTGCGTTGAATATTTCATTCCAGCTAAGCGTTAACCACAAGCAGGGTGCTACACTACAAGAACTTACAATGTATAAACCTATACACCAGGGGAAATATATTGATGCCTTTCTAGTTTTGTAGTTTGTTTTCAATAATATTAAAATTCAAGTTATTGTAAAACAGTTTCACCACTACCTACTGTCAGCAGGACTGGTGTGCTGGGGCAGGGACACCTGTTGCCTTTCAGATGTTGCTGGACTACAACTCCCATCAGCCCCAAGGAGCATGCTCAATGGTCAGGGATGATGGCAACCGTGATCCCACACCTCTGGCATAGACAGAAGAAGAAGAAGAGCCACAAGCTAGTCATTTGGCAGCATGCAACAAGGCTGGGAAGCTCATTAACCAAATGGCTGGAAATCAGTGGGGGAGAATTAATAAAGACTTTCCATGCATGCAAGGCAAGCAGCCATTTTCTGTAATATGTTAGGCTATATATTTCATTTGTTAACAGGAGGAGTTTAGTTTAGAGGACTTGCTGCCTTACTGAGTACTTCCTGTGCCTATTTGAGGTGATCGGTCCTGAGAGACATCAGGTTTTAAGCCCGTTTCCAAACAGTCTATATTGAAACCACTTGCAAATGGGCTTCAAACATGATCCCCTATCAAGTTGTCACCTGGTGTCATCATAATGTCAGGTGATTGGTGGGTGGGAAGCCCCGCCCACCTACAAATTAGGCCTATGGGAGGTAAGGATGGGGAAAGAATCCAGTTCCTCCCCCCTGTTCTATAACCTCCTCATCTCTTCTCTTATTTTGTTTTATTAAAAGTCCATTCCATTTCAGATCATTCCATCAAACTCATAACAAAGCATATTTTAAAAGAAAAGGCTCTCCTGCCAATGTACTGTTTTGAAACTGGTTTCGCTATAGTGTTTTTTTTTTAATGAAAATAAGCCAGACCAATAGCAGCTTTCTGCCTCAGGGCTGAATGATCATCAAATCCAAACTCTATGTATGTATTAACAAAAATCACAATTTTTCAGCTTTAGTTCTTGAAAGTTTCTTGGTTATATAACTAAATAGCGGCAACCTGTAAATGTCAACTATTTCCAGATTCCCATTCCTTAAATGACTTTTAGTCTGTCCATTCTCTCAATGAACATCTACTATGCAAGGAAGTACATCAGGAGTGTCCAAACGTTTTCCAAAGAGGGCCAGATTTAATGAAGTGAACACGCGTGAGGGCCGACCATTTTGCCTGACATTCTTTGAACCATTAAAATTAAATGCAAATTAACTATTTTATGCAAAGTTTATTACAAATGACATATTTTCATTTTGTCACATGGATGACAAACCTAAACAGGTGTTAAATCACTCTGCCTTTCATATCTGAAAGCCAGATTAAAAAAATAATCCAGGAAGCTGAAATATATGTCAGGAACATTGTTCAAAATTTTGAACATTAAGTTCAAAAAATATGAACAGGAACATAACACCAAGTTAGCACAAACCTCTTGATGAGGGTAGGAAACAAACCAGCAAAAAAAAGTTAAAGGAAGTGTGTGTGTGTGTGTGTGTGTGTGTGTGTGTTTGTCTCCCCCTTTTTCTTCCCTCTCTCCTTAAAAGCACTCTCCTCTCCAGTGCTGGGGAAAATACAGTATATATGTGTCTGCATGTGCATGCCACACACACACACACACACACACACACACACACAGACACATATATGGCACGCATATATATATATATATATATATATATATATATATATATAGTCCAAACCCAATGGGGGAGGAGAGAAGATGTGGGGTGGAGAAGATAAGTGATGAGATTAAACGAGAAGGGGGGCAGGGTGGAAGAGAGACGAGAAAACATTGTGCTCCACAAGATTCCAGAGACCAAAAAAATATCCCTATATGGAAAGGGGGGGCTGTTCTACCTTTCCCCTCACCACTGCTGCACATCTACTTTAGATTTGCAACATTGGCAGTGACAGGAACAGCTGCGATGGGACAGGGAGCGCAGGGTGGAGATAGCTGGGAGATGGTGGGGGGCCGGGAACGTGAAGGAAGGAAGGAAACTACCACCACCCTTCCCCAAAGAGGATCCTCTGAAACGTGCCATCCTCCTTCTCCTCCCTTTTTCATCATCTTCACTCCCCCCACACCCTTCTTTGAAAGCAGGAAGCTGGTGTCGTGCCCCTCCCTGTCCCCTCACCTTGCTTGCAAGCTGGAGTTTCCCCATGTGCTTCTTTCAGTGCAGCCCCCAGGGAGGGGATCGGTCCAGGTACTTGGCACGGCTGCAAAAAGACGGGCCGGGAGCAGGGAAGGCGAAGGCAGTGGCAGTGGCAGTGGCAGAGAGGGGTTTGTAAGATCCTGGGTTGGGCAGCAGTGGCACTCGCCTCGTGTGTCTGTGTCACTTGAGCTGGGGAAATGGACTCGAGAGCCAAAGGGAAGGAGGTTGGCTTGGCTCTTCCTCCTCTTCCTCCTCTTCCTCCCCACAGCTGCTGCTGCCTTGGCTAACACCTGCACCCTGCAGGCTGGGGGCGAGTGTGCCAGGGCGTGTGGCGGTGGATCCTGTGCAGCGGATCTTGCGCAGCCAGAGGTGGGTACTTCGAGAGAGCATGCCCAACTACTCCCAATGCCAAGTTCTCGCCAGCCTTCTATGGGGCTGTTTTAAACCGGGACATGGGATGCAACTGGCCCGTGGGCCGGACTTTGGACATGCCTGAAGTACATGTTTTACACCCAGTCAAGATGGTGAGAATAATTCAATGTACCAGGAACATCCAACAAAGCTGAATGTTGGGAGATTTGCAACTTCTTCACACAATACATTTGCTACCATGAGATGCAGTAATGCCTGACAACTTGGACAACTTTAAGAGTGGGTTTAGACAAATTCATGGAGGTTATCAATGGTTCCTAGCCATAATGGCTGGGTGCTCCCTCAAGTGTTGGGAGTGTTATGCCTCTGAAAGCAAGATGAAGCTTTAGTGCTCATGTCTTCCTTAGAAACTTGCCATAGGCATTTGGTTGGCCGCTATGGAAGCTGGATGCTAGACTTGATGGGCCTTTTGTCTCATCCAACAAGATCTTCTTGTATTCTTATTTTCATGTAAATACTGTACATACATTCATGGGACTAGTATGGAAGCTTTTGCAAGCAACCAGAGTACCCTCACCTATGATCTCATAAGGAAATTGCATACCAAACTGTGGTGATTAATCACAGAAGATGCGACCAAAACAAAAGCAAATCTGTGACTCAAGCAGATGGAATTTAAAAATTAAAAATCCCACTTACAGAATTTTTTATAGTTGCATGATCGGAACATGATTGCGCCCTACTTCCACTTCATGAGTCCACTAACCAACACCCACAACACATGAATGTACAAAGAAGAATTACTCATGTTCTTTCTTTCCCCCTCCATAAATTGTTAGCTCTGAAAATGTCAAAACATGCTTTTGTGCCAGAAGAAAGAAAATGCAATTTGCTTAGCTGTAAACAGCAAGCTGCCCTTCTGCCGTTCAACCATCCTTCATCATGCAGACAATTATTACCCAGGAGGCAATAGAGATTCAAATTAATCTGAAGCACCAAATGAGAGAGCACCTCACTTTTAGCAGCGATAAAAGAAGAGCAATTTAAATGATAAAAGAGCAATTTCAATGATAAAGGAAGAATAATTCTGTGCACTTCAATGACACCTGAGACTATGATTTGTTATGAAGACATCTATAATGATTACTATTATCTGTTTTAGGGTTGAGAGAAATACTGGGTCTCAGAGGCAAGAAAACAATGGGTGGTACCCAATGCTGCAGAAGCAGTATTCCACTCACACAACAGGACTTCCCCTTCCTCTCCCCTCTCTCTCTGTGCCCCCCAATCTGTTCCAGAGGGTTCCCCAACACTCTGGAGCAGATTTTGAGCAGAAAGGGCTGCAGGAGAGAAAGGAGGAGGCAGAGGTTCTGTTGCGCAAGTGGATACATCCCTATGCTTAAGAAGTGTGCGAGAGGGGTGATTCAGCCCCACTGACAGGACAGAACAGCTTCCTTTATTTACAGTTCTCTTGCCAAGGGTGATTGTGCAAAGGCATTGTGAAGGATGAGCACAGAATCTCCTTGCTTATGAGCTTCCAGAAGTGCAGGTGTTAGCAACTGCAGAGCATTCCTGCATCATTTTAATAGTATACTTTTAGTTGAATTTATAGAATACAGTTCCTATGCATGGTTGCTCTTTGCTCTCAGTTGCTGACAATAAGTTTGTACATGTAGATCTGATCACAATCATTCACACAATTGCCACTTGATCAGTGGATGAAGATGTTGTACATGTTCCTCTTAATAATTATAAACATTAATGCAACACTGACCATTGTTGACAGCTTTACAATTTATATCATAGAAAATTAATTTTAATTTCATCTGTTGAGTAGATAGCCTGCCAAGTAACTGTTTTCCCTGAATCCTGTGGCTCCTTGCACTTTATGTTCTATTTTGGAGTTTTTTGGATTTGCTTTTAGTTTGGATTGAGTTAGGCTAATAGGAAGACTTTTTGGTCTCTTCGGACACCAAGTCCATCACAGCAATCACGTGACAGCAGTCACAAAATTAAAAGATGGCTGCTTCTTGGGAGAAAAGCAATGACAAACCTAAACAGCATCTTAAAAAGCAGAGATGTCACCTTGCCAACAAAGGTCTGTATAGTTAAAGCTATGGTTTTCCCAGTAGTCATGTATGGAAGTGAGAGATGGACCATAAAGAAGGCTGATCACTGAAGAATTGATGCTTTTGAATTATGGTGCTGAAGGAGACTCTTGAGAGTCCCATGGACTGCAAGAAGATCAAACCTATCCATTCTTCAGGAAATCAGCCCTGAGTGCTCACTGGAAGGACAGATCCTGAAGCTGAGACTCCAGTACTTTGGCCACCTCATGAGAAGAGAAGATTTCCTGGAAAAGACCCTGATGTTGGAAAAGATTGAGGGCACAAGGAGAAGGGGACGACAGAGGACGAGATGGTTGGACAGTGTTCTTGAAGCTACTAAAATGTGTTTAACCAAACTACGGGAGGCAGTGGAAGACAGGAGTGCCTGGCGTGCTCTGGTCCACGGGGTCACGAAGAGTCAGACACGACTAAACGACTAAACAACAACAACAATAGGAAGACTTTTTGGTCTCTTCGGACTCCAAGTCTAGGATCCAAAGAACCAAGTAGTTCAGCTGGGGTGGTTGTAGTGGAATCCAATTTTGTTTACATTTAAATTTAAACATACCTAAATTCCAACAACTACTATTCAGAAGCATCACTGTCTCTGACTGTGGAGGGAGGGCACAGGCATTGTGACCAGTAGCTTTTAAAGAGGGGAGATTCAAAAGCATTTGGGGATCTGATATGGGAAGGCTGCTATTCAGAAATAAAAATTTAAAAAGCCTCAACAAATCCCTCTAGGCACCCACAATGGAGCACTTTGGCTTCAAGCCCATAATTGTTCCGACAGTGTATATTTAAAAGGTCTGGACTGTGTGAGCAGATTCATTGAGACAAGAAACCACATTTTTCGTCTCAGAAACCCCTTTACTATCAACACAAATTGTTCTTCATTCAGCCAACTGATGTTCAATTATAAAAAAAGAATCAATCCTGCTGTTTTTTGGAAAATGGTTTTCAACAAGAGTTTTTATTTGCATCGCTGTTTAATTAGCATTTGTGCAGTTTCTCTGGGGGCAGGGGAGGGGGGTGTTGTATCTTATTACCTTGTATTTTCTAATACATTTGTTTACCTCCTGTTTTTGTTGTCTGACAATGTTTTGTCGTCTCCTGAGAACTATGATTAGCAAAAGAGGTGATTTGCAAAAAAAGAAGGGGGGAAAATCCAACCCAACCAAACAAACCTCGAGTGTTAATCAGAGTGGAAGCAGTTTTGTTGTGATATTTTGTAATCTCGAGCAAAATAGCTAATGTGGAATTTGAAATGAAGCAAGACAAGGGAAAACAAAACACAATTATCCATGCATAATAATATGTTCTCACTACATGGCGCAGCTCACCACATGTCCCAGATTCAATCCCTAGCATCTCTAGGGCCACATTCACACAATACAGTGGTACCTCGGTTTTCTCCATTGACGAACATTTCAGTTTTCGAACGCCGTAAACCCGGAAGTAAATGCTTTTGTTTTCAAACACGCCTCGGAAGTCAAACATGTCATGCGGCTTCCATATTGAGTTTTCCATATTGAGGTTTCCATATTGAGTTTTCAATTTTCAAACGTTTCGGAACTCAAACTGTCTTCTGGAACAGATTACTTTCGAAAACCGAGGTACCGCTGTACATTTAAAGTACTGTGATATCACTTGAAAAATACATGGCTTTCCGCAAAGAATTCCGTTTGTTCAGGGTGCTGAAAAGTGTTAGAAGACCCCTATTCCCCCCACAGAGCTGCAATTCTCAGAGTTCCCTGGGAAGAGGGATTGAGTCTTAAACCACGCTGGGAATTAAAATGAACTTCTTGTGCTAGGGTAATGGAGTGCTTCAATCCATTTTAAACCTTTTTAAACTGCCACAAGGGCCTTGTGTTATTTCTGCCCCACCAAAAGTTGCACAAAAGATTTATTGGACTCTTTGATATTATGCCAGCCCCTCCTCCAACCTGAGGAATTGTGGTCTTATCAGTCAGCCGTAGGGTCTGTGCCTGCTGCTGCTGCCAAATGCCAGGTTGGTTCTGAATAAGATCTTCTTCCATGATCTGGTTGTGAATGAGGAGGCTGATCTGTATCACTGAGACCTGGGTGGGTGACCTGGGTGGAGTTGGTCTCATCCATCTGGGTACTCAATGCAGCATCTGGGCAGACTTGAGGGTCATGGATGGGGAGCTTCTGTGATTTATAGAGATTCTCTTTCTCCAGGCTCACTGTTCAGTTTGTGGGGGGATCTAGAGCATTTGTTCTTGATGTAATCAGGACAGAATAGGGATTTTGCTGGTTTATTGCAGGTCTCAGAGCAGGTTACAACCATTTTAAAATCCAGAAATTAAAAACAGTTGAAATGGGGTACAGTCACAGGAATAGGGTGGGCCCTGAAGACACACATCTCAAGCCCAGAGTAAAGAGGTGTGCCTTCATACAACACACCTATGCTCTTTTATTTTATCATATTTTACTCTTACTATATCTCCATTCATATGGTGCACACATGATAAGAAAGCAAGGGAATTAAGACTAACAATTTTGTTTGATCCACTCTGACTTCAACATATTGGTAATTACTGCAGTATTTTCTTTTTCAAACATGCAGAAGTATTTGTTAAAACTCATGAATATTCTGCTATACTTATGTTCTGCACTGATGCTTTTCTTTGTCTTTTTCTAGTATTATCTCTCTCTTTGTTATTTTTCCTTCTGTAATTTCTTTTCTTTTCTTACAATTTAAAAACTCAGTACAAATTATGGAGGCAGGGAGAGTGGTGCCTTTTCAGCCTTCATTGAAAACTGTGTAGCAAAGGTGCCAGACTCACCTCTGTGGGGAGGGAATGCCACAACTTGGTCTCCACACATTCTGGGGTGGGGGCTTCTAAGAAAGTTTTGAACCCCAAAACCTTTCCGTTAAACATTTAGCACTGAAACCCACTTTTCTGTGGGTGGAGAAAATATCAACAGTCTGCAGCTGTTCAAATGTGTGCGCGCGTGTCAGGGGTTCAGGAGCAGAAGCACAGGGAAGAGGGGAGATGGAGAGCGAAGGGGAAGAATCTGAGGGCAGCGTAGGAGAAGATGACAGTGGCCCGAGAGATTCCATGAGCCTCTCCAGCGAATCGGAAGATTCACAAAAGGGGGCGCCGGTGGCCAGGGCAAGGGGGGTCCCAAGGGGGACACCCCAGAAGCAAGGGGCCAGTGGGGACTCCCAGAGCAGCAGTTGGAAATCAGGACCAGCTTCCCCACCGGAGCATAGTGGGGGGGAAGAGTCACAGGTATCGGGAGTAGCGTCTCCCCCAGCAGGGAGAGGAGAGGAGTCAGGGCTGACCACGCCTCCATCGGAGAGTCAGACAACGGAGGGGAGGTCAGATCCGGCCAGTATCCCGGAAGAGGGAAGCAGTGACAGAAGTAGTGTAACGGTCAGGAGGAAGGTCACTGGGTTGGCGCGAGAGGCAAGTTCAAATGTACAGGAGCGTGGGACAGCAGAGAATGAGGATTGGGAACCGGGTCCTAAAGCCCGCCGGAGGCAGGGGGAGGAGCTAAGCGACTCAGCGTCTGAGGAGTCCAGAAAGGGCAATGCCCCAGCGGGCAGGAGGACCCAGAGGAGAAGAGAGCAGCGGAAAAGGTGGAGCAGGGCTAGGATCTTAAACTGGTGTCAGAGGGGAGGAGATTCAGACGGGACTTCGCCGATCTAGGGTTTAAGACGTAGAGCTGCGCGCTGCGGCTTTGAAATGGAAATTGAACTTCAATAAAGACTTTTGTACATTACGACAGCCTGGCGTTGGTCCTCTGTGAGCTGGGACCTAGAGGCAGCTCTGACAGCGCGTTTTGTGCTCGCAACATAGATTTATGGTCTGCAAACAATCATGAATCATTTAGCTTAACTTTTTTCCTCTCTTTATTGTCCCAAACCTTCCTGTTCCAATGGGTAGCTTCCGCTGGTGCTGGATGATCTCCAAGTTTCTGTTTAGAGAGAAAATATGCACGCTAAGCACCAATCTGCAGGAATGCTAATCTGTAGGTACCAAGGATCAACGGCAGTTCAATGCTTAGCTCTCTCTGCAGTGCGAGGCTGTCAAATGTCAAAATCGAATGCTCAGCAGGGGGATGACATTGGCGCTGTATCCCCCATGAACACTGACCTCTCTCTCCCCTATTGTGTCTGAAACCACATGCACAAAAGCTAATGCAAATTGCAACATGGACAGTATTCATTCTGATAATTGCACGCCGCAAATGAAAAACAGCTGAAAGCAGAAAGTATAAGAGAGATAGCCAAGCCCCAACTATGTCAATACATCAAATGGCAAGCTTATCTTATATTTAGAGTGTACAAGAAGCATTTTAATTGAAAAGGAGCCATAGGACTTGGTTTCTCAGACGGAAAACAAGTAATAAATGTGAAGGATTGTGCACAGGGATGGTGCGCAGGATTCCTCTTCCCCTTCATCATTATCCTTACAGCAGTCTGGTGACTTTATGCCAGGTATGGAGAACCTGTGGGCCTTCATTTGTTTGCCCCCAAATCCCATCATCCTCAGCCAGCATGGCTCATGGTCAGGAACAAAGTTCAGAATGGGCTTTTCCAACATGAGCCTGCCCATACAGGGATATCATGATCAGTTGGCCCCATCACCTGAAATGACTTGGGTAATGTGTTAAGTATAATTGCTTGATTGCACATTGAAAATGGAAGGTGCCTGTATGTATATTACTGAAGGGTTTTGATACAGAAAAATTCATTTGGAGTACGCTAAGCTAGACGAGAGCTCCCTGGGCCTCTAGCTGAGTTGATAATTAACTGTTGGTGTTCTCTGCTAGAATTCACGTGAGTGTTTAACCTTAGAATAGGTGATTAAGGTATCCATGTGCAAATCTCCATTTTGAAGTCAACCAGCTATAAATCCACCCAACAGTTACCTCACCCAGACCACATTTTACCAGTTTCTCTTCAAGAATATCATAGGGGACTTTGTCAAAAGCTTTATTGAAATCAAGACAAACTACAGCATTAGAGTCTTCTTGGTAGAATGGGCAAGGAGTTCTCTAACATGCAGAAACTCTGCATGCAAAGATGGGTTGTACTTTTACAAAGGATGAAGACAAGATAGATGGAGCCCAGACTTAATGAAGTACAATAGCAAAGTAAGAGCACGATGGAGCAACCATCAGTTGCTTTAGATGCCTTATAAAGTCTTACCTTTTTGCCCAAACTTTCCCTGACCTGTAAGATTGGAACCTGATTTATGTTTATGAATCCCCTGAATTTTTGTTTTATTTGCTTTTATGTTTTCATGCAGTTTTATTGGTTTGAGGTTGCATTTGCACTTTAATGGATATTGTTTTGATACTGTACATAGCACACATTGCTTGGAGATTTTTGAAATGGTAAGCAGTTTAGAAATGCTTTTAAAGAAAGAAAACCATATTATTTCATTTATAGAAAAGATTTGCAATTTGCTTTTTTAGCGCATGCTATGCAAAGCGGCTCACGACACAAAGTAAAAATACAGAGACATTTTAAATATTCCACTGATAACAGCACAAACCATAACCGCCAGTGCAAAATAGATAATAAAACATTAACAATAGAAAGTCTGCAGACCCGCAGCATGGCGCCACAATTTATAATAATGAGAGTAACCTCGTAATAATCTCATCTCTTAATGTCACCCAGACATAGAAATACAACAGCAGTGCATAGTTTCACAGTGCTTGGAGATATATATATATATATATATATATATATATGATGAATATTTGTTTTTACATTCGTATGCCCCCTTTCTTTCAAGGAGCTCAAGGTGGCATACGTGGTTCTTCCTCAGATTTTCCTCACATCAACCCTGTGAGGTAGTCTAGAGTAAGAGACAATGACTGGCCCAAGGTCATCATGTGAGCTCCATGGCTTAATGGATATTTCAACCATCCTCTCTCAGGTCTTAGTCAAACACTTTAATCATGACACCACATTAGCTCTATATATTACCTCTTTCTGCTGCAAAGCCTCTCAGGGTGCCTTTTTCTCAGCCCGTCACAGCAATAACTACCTCATTTCATGTAGTATGTTTGCCTGCTGAGTTAGCAGGGAACAAATTCTGCAGTCCTGGCTATATTAATTCTTTGGCATTACCTCTAGACATTACATTAGTATAGCAATATTCTTTGCAGAGCATTGCAATCCAATTAGCATTGATCATGTCTGCTCACACAGGAAACACACAAATGGGGGTGTTTGCAGAGCTACTTCTCAGGTTGACCTGATCTCAGGCAATGGGAAGGAAGCATCCCTGTTTCCTTTATTAAGTCCACCTCACTCACTAGACACAAATTGTTGTATGCAGACCAACACAGAGAACATATAGATCATGGCACCATAGGTTCCATTTGTACCATGGGTTCCTTAGCAACTGGTCATATTCCAAGGCAAGAATGTGCTTGGGCGTTTCTTTCTAGCATTTTTTTTCTAGCAAAGGATGAGAAGTCGGCTGTGTTTGTGAATGGATGTCTTCTCATATTTATGATAATGTAGCTTTGGCTGTTCAAGTGTCTCACATTAAACCTATTAGTATTCTTTATCCTTTGGACAGGCTTAATGCATCAAGCCTGCAAATTTCTTGCTTCACTAAACTCCAGCACTGAAAAATCAGGCAAGGTGGTACCCTTGGGCTTTAAATTTCTATTTTTTAAAAATAAAAAAATGTATGTGTTGCCATAGAAACAGCAGGCCCAGTTTTTAAAGGCAAATAAATTGGCTTCAAGCCAATCCCTGTGACAGATTCCATCACTCTGTTATACTTTGCAGTCCACTGCCATCTGGAAATCGCTTGTACCCATTGTCTAAAAACGAAGTTGAATGCACCACAAAAGAAGCTGCTATGACCAGAACAGGGATAAAACTGACACTAGCAGGCCCATCACCAGACACTACTCTGAAAAATGCTTTTTGTAGGGTACGGGCCACTGGATATGAGTTTATGGAACCAAGGACACAATGGCCCCCAAAAGTGTGGGAACCACTGGGCTAGAACATGCATTTAAAATGGCATTACAGACTTTCCCCACTTGTAGACTTGTTTTTATGAAACAGCAAATTAATACACGGTTGGGAGATGCCTTGCTTCTACAAGATGGCGGCTATCTTAGAATTTGGGAAATGACACCTATATCTCTCCTGTTGTCTAAAGCAAGACAGTCTTTTTCATCTTAAGCCTGTTGGTTTCCTTTTTCTTGTCTGGTGCCGGGAAACATTCTATTGCTTTTTACACCGCTATTATACAGGTGGCGAAGACACCTTTAGCCACTTCAAATGCTGGCATGATTTTCTTGAACACGCTGTTCAGTCATTTATTTAGTCTTCATTTCCTGTGTGAGAGAACTCTTCCTTCTCTTAAAGTGTTAGACACATTTCCTAGAATATACTGAGATATAGCACTGTTAAGCTCCAGCAGGTGCCCTCAGGAGCTCAGAGCTCAGTCCCAGGTGGTAAAAGCCTTTTTAGTAAAACACTTACCCAAGACAACAGAGTTCAAGATGCAGTTTAGCCTCCACAAGCTGAGGTCAAGCACAATGCACATTAATATTAATGTGTATTGTGAATGGCGATATAGCCATTGGCCATTGTTATCTTAGGAAGCAATCGTTTCAAAGGAAATAGTGCATGGAAATAAAATTTGTATTACCCTTTATAGGCTACCTTGACTTTGTGTGTGCTCAGTCTGCTGCCCAGTTGCTGACAAGTAACTTCAAGGTCCCTGCTCTCTCTTCCTATGGTTCTTTATTGTCACACCAGGCTTGATTACCTTCCAACAGAGGACTCTCCTCCGATTGCCCTTCAAATAGAGGATTGCCAGCCCAGCTCTAAAGTAAGGCACGTGCCTATCCTCTTAGTAAACTGAGATGGTGGTGGTGATGGTGGTGATGATGATTAAATAATTCAGTGGGCGGCTGAACACATTGCATGCCAGGAAGCAAAACTTTAAGCTTGCTGTCTCCTTAATTAACTATTAACCTATGGAAACCCAGCGATAAATATTTACTGTTCCCATGCAATGGTAACGGTTTGCATTTTTCCTTTGACCCAATAGAATTTCAACGAAACATTAAACAATCAAGGTGGGTCAGCTCAAGTCAGAACACTGTCTTCCGTTTGGTTGAAAATAAGTGTCTAAACTAGGGGTGGTCAAAGGGTGACTAGTGAGTCATATGCCGTCTCTCCAGAGTTCAAGAAAATGAACAGCAGGTGGAATTAAACTGATGTACTTTGTATCATAGGGACGCGGGTGGCGCTGTGGGTTAAACCACAGAGCCTAGGACTTGCCGATCAGAAGGTCAGCGGTTCGAATCCCAGCAACAGGCTGAGCTCCCATTGTTCAGTCCCAGCTCCTGCCAACCTAGCAGTTTGAAAGCATGTCAAAGGTAAACAGCGTTTCTGTGCACTGTTCTGGTTCACCAGAAGCAGCTTAGTCATGCTGGCCACATGACCGGAAGCTGTGCGCCGGCTCCCTCGGCCAATAAAGCGAGATGAGCGCCGCAACCCCAGAGTCGGCCATGACTGGACCTAATGGTCAGGGGTCCCTTTACTTGTATCATGGGTTGGCAATGGATCCCTGATAGATATATATGTCTTAGAGAGAGGGAAGCAAGAGCTTGTTCAGCGTGGCACCAAAAATGGGACATTCTGGGATGAAATCTGTAATTCTGGGGTGTCCCGCTCAAATCAGGATGGTTAAGCAGTATGCCTCACACCACACGTCCACACTTGTCTGCTTCAGTCAGCAGAATTGGCACTATAACAGGTGCCCCATAATACTCATTCTGCATTTGTAAGAACTCAATTGTTTAGTGTGGCAGCGCCTACACTTCGGAACTCCCTGCCTATTGATATCAAGCAGGTCCCTTCCCTGTATTCTTTCTGGTGCCTGCTGGAACCATTCTTGTTTAGACAAGGCTATCCAGGTAGTTAGAACAGCCAGTGTGAATTTTAATCTGTTTTTGTATTTTAACGTTTATATGCTTTAAAGTAGGGTTGAGAGTTTTACTTGATTCTTCTGTTTTATCTTTGAGGGATTCTTTTTTCATTTTTTACAATCAAGTGGCGTATAAATTTTATGAAATTATATATATATATATATATATATATATATATATATATATATATATATATATCTCCAAGGTCCTTAAGAGAGTACTCTGTACCTTGGCACCCTCTGGGGTACCCTAAGAAAACTAAACCTGGCTAAGTTCCCCACTTTTATCACTAGGATTAAACCCATAATAACCTAGAGCAATGGATTGTTAGCTGCCACCAGTTTCTGAATAAAGAGCATCAGAACTCCAGCAAAAGTTGGTATAAAGGCCCAAGGAAAGGATGTGAGGTGAGATGCTATTCATTGTTCAGAATCTCCTTGGGTCAAGCCACAGCAACTGCACATTAACTAAACAAGTTGATATACTGCAGCCAATTCTAAGAAACTATAGAAGATTGTTCTGAGATGGCTCTAACTGCTAACATAGACAGGTTGCCTCTTTTATGTACTGAAGCAATAGTTGAGCCTCAAACCAGTAGTTTCCCTTTCTACCCTCCTGGCAGAAGAACAGCATGGACTTCATAGAGCTTCACTTATTTCCAACTTGTATAGCTGAACACACATCTCACCATAGTGGGGAAGACTTGAATGGCTGCCCTGTGTGCCTGTTCTGTCTGTTGAGTCTGCCCAGGTGCCTATGGGCAACTTCAAGGTCTCTGCATTCCTTTCTTAGTGTTCTTTACTATTAAACCATATTAGGACCAGGCAGCAGTTGAAATAGAAGACATACACCCTCAAAAATAGGAATGGCTTCCATAAAGTATGATATATGCCTGCCTGGCACCAAGACTAGAGAACTCTCTTCTGGGAGATGTTTAAATATAAGAACACAGGAAGGGCCTAAGGGATGCAGATGGTGCTGTGGGTTAAACCACAGAGCCTAGGACTTGCCGACCAGAAGGTTGGCAGTTTGAATCCCTGCAATGGGGTGAACTCCCGTTGCTCGGTCCCTGCTCCTGCCAACCTAACAGTTCGAAAGCACATCAAAGTGCAAGTAGATAAATAGGTATCGCTCTGGCGGGAAGGTATTTCTGTGCGCTGCTCTGGTTCGCCAGAAGCGGCTTAGTCATGCTGGCCACATGACCCAGAAGCTGTATGCCAGCTCCCTCAGCCAATAAAGTGAGATGAGCGCCACAACCCCAGAGTCGGCCAAACTGGACCTAATGGTCAGGGGTCCCTTTACCTTTACCTTTACCTTTACCTTTACCTTTACCTTTACCTTTACCTTTACCTTTACCTTTACCTTTACCTTTAGGAAGGGCCTACTGGATCCGGCCAATGGACATCTAATTCTGTATCCTGCTCTCACAGTCACCAACCAGATGTCTATGGGAAACCCACAAGCAAGACCTGAGCACAACAGCACTCTCCCCTCCAGCAGTTTCCAGTAAGTGTTTTTCAGAAACATACTGCTCTGCCTCCTTGTTGCTGGTGTTCTGATGCCAGGCCAAAATGAATCTCTTTAAGGACACTTGAGAGGCTCTGTGAATTTGAGCTGGCCATCCTTCTGCATATGTTGCCAAGTTCTGCTGAGTATTTTAAAATGTATTCTTCTCCTGCTAAGCTTGTTTCTGGCCTGGGTTTGGTATGCTACTGATTAATAGTTTTGTTTTGCTGTTGGCAATGTCCCCCCCCCCCTCCAGCAGCCTGGTGGAGCTTTGGCTATAAATATTTGAATAGATTTGCATCTGTGCACATCACAGGTGGAACACTAGAAAGATAGCCCTTTCATGTCATCTCAGAAACAACGCTTTTCATTGGAGTCAAGTCACTCTTTCATAACAAGAGTTATCAAGAGAGGAGGCATTACGTGAGTGATGTGCAAACATCAGTGAATGAGCCCTAAGTGTCAGTCTAACAATGTTTTTGTCCCACTGTTCTTCTTTCCATCCGTGCAAACATGGTAAAAAGAAGAAGAGCCATAGCTCAATGGTAGACCTTTGCATGCAGAAGGTCCCAGGATCTACCTCTGATGTCTTTCAGTAGGGCAAGATCCCTGCCTTCCACTTCTGGGGAGTGTAGACAATATTGAACTAGATGTACCAATGGTCTGACTTGGTGCAAGGCAGCTTCCTGTGCTCCTGTTTTAGATGCTGAAGGTTTCAGGTTCAATCCATGGCATGTTAAGATAGAACCACACTGGACCTTGACCACTCTCCATCTGAGTCATATTGGCAAATACTCTGACTCCATGTAAGACGGCTTCCATGCTCTTCTTATGCTCCTATTTCTGTAACCTTTCAATCTTTTTTGGCCCACTGCTGTCTTTTGAGTTGATTCTTTATGTCCTCATTTCACTATTCACATATAGGGACGCGGGTGGCATTGTGGTCTAAACCACTGAGCCTCTTGGGCTTGCTGATCAGAAAGTCGGTGGTTCGAATCCCTGTGACGAGGTGAGCTCCCGTTGCTCCGTCCCAACTCCTGACAACCTAGCAGTTCGAAAGCACGTTGCAGCGGGGAAGGTAAACGGTGTTTCCATGCGCTCTGGTTTCCGTCAAGGTGGTCCATTGCACCAGAAGTGGTTTGGTCATGCTGGCTGTGGACAAACGCTGGCTCCCTCAGCCTGAAAACTGAGATGAGTGCTGCAACCCCATAGTCACCTTTGACCGGACATAACCATCCAGGGGTCCTTTACCTTTTTACCTTATTCACTTAGCCTTCACATGGTATTAAGCAATGCAAGGGCACCACAGTTTGGCGTGCGCGCACACACACACACACATATATATATGATTTTATATTTCTAAATCCTGTGTCGTCTCCCGAATATAGTCTGTACTATTCCAAGTTCTCTTTTCAGCTGTCACACTTTGATGTCAGGGCCCCAGACAAACAAACGCATCTGCTGGCTCTGCTATTTCTCTTCCTATTATTCTCATCTTCTCTTTAACCAACTCAAGTGGAACGCCATCAAAAACGGTCCCTTTGCCTGCTAGTCAGCTAAGCGAGAGATAGACAGGAAGGGACCAGGCCAGGCACAAAACACCTTCAGAAACCTGTTAAGTTTCATTAAAATGCTGCTGTACAAACAGCATCCAGAAAGGCTGCTGCAATGAAGGAGCAGAATGGGGCCCTAGAGGTCTTCCATTCCCTTGTGGCACATTCACTCCAAGTTGTCCACACACATGAACACATGAAGCTGAGCCATTTATGTCAAACCATTCCAGCACTCTTTAATTCAGCCTTCCCCAACCTGGTGCAACCGAGATGTTTTGGACTACAACCCTCATCAGTCCCTGTGTCTCAGCAAGAGATCTTAGCAAGCCCTTGTACCTATGAACCTTCTAACTGGGGAAAACCCAGAAATGGAACCTGGGACTTTGGGTACACAAGGCATGTGTTTCAAACACTACATTCCCTCCCTGAAAACCTTCAACCCTAAAAAGTGAAGAATCCCATGTCAGTGGTTTTACCTTAAATGAAGTGACATAAAGCAGTCTGCTTTGGACAACAAATCCCTAGAGCCGGGAGAGCTAATGGGGCATCCTCCAGATGTTGTTGGACTGAAACTCCCATCAACCCCAGCCAGCATGGCCAGTGGCCAGGAGCAATGGGAACTGTTGTCCTACTGGATATGAAGGGCATCACATAGGTCTCCTCAGTCCTAGGGATCCCTATTTTCCTCTTTCCATTAATAGCCCTACGCAGCCACTCAAAGTTTGTAGAGTAAGCTCTCATGGAGGGGGAATGGTATCATCATATGATGTATCATACCATATCATGCAGTTTGTATGTACAGTCAAAGAACTTCCTTTTTGTAGCAATTCCAACTACACATGAACCACTGACAGTTTGTGTTTGCAGTTTGTACAATCTTAGAGTATTTCTGCACTCACAGGAAGCACACTGTTGGGGGCAGGACCCACTCTAGCCACTATGTGTTTTCATTCTGTGCATTTAGAATGTCTGTATAGAGCTTCTGCATATCATTTTTAAAAATAAAATCAATCCAATCCAGAGCATGGGTACCATTTTGATTATTCCTTTCTGTTGCAATCAGAACAAAGGACTGTTGGGTTTTTTTGCTTAATTATTTCCCCTATATCATGCAATTCTATTGTGACATCCTGAACCATCCCCCTGTCAAACTTGTCATAAGAACAGATAATATGCAAATTCATACCCACTTCTCAACCATCTCCCTTCCCTATTCCTTTTGTGATGGATCTTACAGATTGTAAAGCTGAGGGAAGAGCATGTGTGTCTTTCATTTTATTTTTTTTACATTCAGTGCCCTTACTGTAGGTTCTCTAGAAACCAATCAGCCAACCCACTAAACAAAGAAACAAATGCTATACAAGGGGCCCATTTTGACTACCAAAACTGGTACCCCAGGTACCTAGCATGAATATAGGGGGAACATCCCTTGGCATACCAATGGCCTGGAATGGAAATTGCATTTCACATCTTCCCAGCATACTGGATTCGGTAGCGCAGAGGCACTGTAAGACTCCACTTTTATCAGAAATAATCCACCCTCCTCCGTCCTTTGAATAAAAATAAACCAAATGTGGAAGAGGAGGGGGGCAACTTTGCTGTTTGAATTCTTGTAACACATCTAAACTGGTTTCCATAGCAATGGGGCTATTTGAGACACATATAAGCACACATGTAAGAGAGAGAGAGAGAGAGAGAGAGAGAGAGAGAGAAGGTAATAGAGGAAGATTGAGTAATGGAGAGCAGGCAGAGAGGAGGGAGGAAAGTCCCCACTTTGCTTGAAGCATGGCTTGAGTGTGAAATGAGATTTTATAAAATCTGTGCCTTCTTACTCAACTGTTTAGCTCCACAGGAAATTCCAGAATTATTTTTTGTTAAGGGTTTTGGTTTTTTTGCTTGAAAAACCAGTTGGGTTTGTTGAATGACAGCAACATACTTACATCTCACATAATTTTCAAAACCAAGTCACTTAATAAGGAGGACATTGTTCGGCTCATTACCGTGGGCATCTCCTATAGAGATTCAACCAGTCCCTTCTAGCATTTCAGCACAAAATCTTTCCAAAATTGGTAGCTACACTGCAAGAGATGCCAGTGCAGGGAATTTGATTACCCACCAGATAAAATTTGATTGCTCTGTATTGCAGGAAATTGAACCAGATGACCCCCAGAGGTCCCTTCCAACTCTGCAATTCTAAGATTCTGTGAAAAGAGCATGCTGCAATAAATCCAAAGCTACCACTAAATATGGCAGCCCTGTAACAAGCGTCTCTACCGCCACCCCTTGCATTCTGTTCACCTTGTTTCTTGTGATTATAAACTCTGCTGGGGTTCTCTCCTGCTGGAGAGTGTGTTTAGCCCCACACTCAGGATCTAGGGATCCAGCCAATTCTTTTATTAATTATCCCACATGGGTGATCTACATCTATATCTATCAGCTTAAAGGGCTGACCACAGATGTAGGAAAACCAGTTTAAAATCCTTGTGCAGCCAGGGTGGTACCCACCAGGTGTTGTGGGAGTCCAGCTTCCATCAGCCAGCATGGCCAATGGGGACGATGGGTGTTATAGTTCAACAAACTCTGGTGGGGCCCCATGTTGACTACTCCTGCTGTGCAGCAATGAAGCCCACTTGGAGGGCCTGACAAACTTGTTGTAAGGCTACATTTACTGCTCAGAGAGATCCTTGGAGCCAGTGTGCCATGCAAATAAGTAATAAGAGACTTGTTTCAGTCTTCCTTCCCCCCTCTCCTCACATTACCATAAACTTGCCTGTTTGGCAATCCTGTACAGAGATATGAGGAAAGGTTGGGACTTTTTAGTTTAGAGAAAAGGCAAGTAGGAGGTAACATGATAGACGTTTCTGAAATTGTACACAACATTGAGAAAGGGGATAGAGAAGAGGACTTCTCTCATAACATTAGAGCTCATGGACACCAAATGATGCCTAATCTTGGAAGATGCGGGAAACAGAGAAGAAAGCACATCTTGAAACAATGCATAGTTAAACTGAAACTTGCCCCCCATAGGAGGCAGTGATGGTCACTAACTCAGATGGGTTTAAACAAGGACTAGTCAGCTGTATGTAAGGAAAGAATTATGGCCAGCTGTGAGAATGGACTAACATCATGTGAAGGTTTAAATGGATATTAAAGAAGCTTTGAAGTGGCTACAAGAAGAAGTGATGGTCATATGTTTGCAACAGGAATGGGAAACCAGATTTTATGCAATTGTATTAAATTAAAGTAAATTAAAGTAAACCTAGACAGCATGTTAAAAAGTAGAGACATCACCTTGCCAACAAAGGTCCGTATAGTAAAAGCTATGGTTTTCCCAGTAGTGATGTATGGAAGTGAAAGCTGGACCATAAAGAAGGCTGATCGTCGAAGAATTGATGCTTTTGAATTGTGGTGCTGGAGGAGACTCTTGAGAGTCCCATGGACTGCAAGAAGATCAAACCTATCCATTCTGAAGGAAATCAGCCCTGAGTGCTCACTGGAAGGACAGATCCTGAAGCTGAGGCTCCAGTACTTTGGCCACCTCATGAGAAGAGAAGACAGAGGATGAGATGGTTGGACAGTGTTCTCGAAGCTACCAGCATGAGTTTGACCAAACTGCGGGAGGCAGTGGAAGACAGAAGTGCCTGGCGTGCTCTGGCCATAGGGTCACGAAGAGTCAGACACAACGACTAAACAACTACAACAACAATTGGGTCTGATTTGTAATGATTTGGAAAACCAATAAAAAATAAAATAAGAGGACTGGTCAAATTCATTTGCTCTGTCTCCACGGTCAGAGGCAGTAATGCTTCTGAATGCCAGTTGCTAGAACCTGAAAAACAAGAGAGTGCTCTGGAGCCCAGGTCCTGCTTGTGGAATTCCCACATGCATCTGGGTGGTCACCATGACAAGAGGATGCTAGACTAGATTTAGCAGGCTTTTCTTATGTTTTCAAAGTTCACCCCTTGACCTTTAAAAAAAAAAAAAAAGTTGCATGCATTTTGTGCAGATCTATGTTGAGTTAAATTTGTGGTGAAGCAATCAGGCAATTGCTCAACACAAAGTTCAACCCATATATAGATGTCATATATATGTCAAAAGAGCATGGGAAGACAGTAGAAGTTAGATATCGTGCGGAGCAGATGAGTATCGTGCTGACATCACTGTTTTGGTGATGCAACTAGGGTAGAACTTATTTCTGCAGGAAAAGATGGACACAATTAGCAATGTATAGAAAGGTGCATGTCTAGCTATGCCCAACTTTGGCAAGATTTTCAACATAAAGCATTAAGCGTACACCCCAAAACAAAGAGCTCTTATAATGGAAAGAAATGCACGTATACGGTAAAGAGGGTAGGTTTTCCCAGCAAAACATCCTTGAAATGCCTTTTCAGGATGGGCCATCAGCAAATCAAGCGCATGGTAGCACTGCACTAAATGAGCACGGCTCTGTCACAGGCGTGGGGAACCCAAGGTTCCCCAAATGTTGCAGGGCTCCAGTTCCCATATGTCTGAGCAAGGAGTGGTGTAGAAATTCTGTTTAATGCAAATCTACCTAATTTTCACAATGCAGGAACCAAAATACAGTTATCCTTTGAAATTTGAATTTCTCCCAATTTTGCGACACAGTTCTCTAACCTAAATATGTGCACAAATATTTACGTATTAGGAAGGTGTGTGCATAAAAAATAACATATTAGTAACAACAACATACAATAATGCATTCTAACAGGGGAATTGGTGGCAAAAAGTGTATATTTAGGCAAAATTGCATACAAAAATGTGTGTCTTAGGAGAGACACTGCTGGTGAATTTTCACATTGACTTTTTTTTAATGCAAGCTGATGTAGAAGTATGGAGAAATAAACTTAAGACTGGAAAAATAGGAAACTGAAAGAAACCAACATGGACAGATTTATCCATCCCTGTGCCGAAGCACAGATGCAATATACACTGGTACCTCGGTTTTCAAACGTAATATGTTCCGGAAGACCATACGAGTTTGAAATGTTCAAAAACTGAAAAATCAGCACGGAAGCCTCAAAACAGAAAACTCAATACAGAAGACGAGTTTCTGGTTCAACATCCGAGGTGCTTTTGAAAACCAAAGCATTTACTTCCAGGTTTACAGCATTCGAAAACCAAAATGTTCGGCAATGGAGATGTTAAAAAACTGAAATACCACTGTAATAGCATATGTTGTAATATCAGTGAAGAGCTATTGAAAATTAAAACCATCCATTTCCTGCCAAGAGTTTTTTAAGTCCAATTGTGAACTCATATAGAACTTTTTTTTAAAAAAGGTTCATTTAAAAAAACAACCATTCTTCCTACAGGGTAAAATATAAATCAGGAAGAATCAGGAAACATTTGATATTTTGTAAGCTTAATTTCAAAAGCGTCTTCCTTGTCAGAAATGTTATTTGGAGTTCATTAGTTTGAACCAGGAGTAAACTATTGACATGGGCAAAAGAGGGAACAGTGGTCACTGCTTGTGGAGTCTGATCTCCTGCCAGTTGCGCAATGAGTTGGCTAGGCCTTGCACTGAGAACAACATCAAAAAGCTGGAGAAGTAGATCTCAGCGGTGCTTCTTCATTAAGGCTGGCTGTACTGACGATGGCAAATTTGTAGTGCTGCAGAACCAGCACATCCTCGAAAGCAGGATGGCCGCCACTCTCCTCTGAAAATCTGCAACACCTCCCAGATGTTAGCGGGGATTCATTTAGCCTGGAGAACATTTATTTATCTGCCACGAGGTAGAAAGGAGCGAACGTTTTGACTCTTAAGAGCTCGGCTTGAGTGTCTGGAATTGCTGGTTTGCCTTGCAGCTGAGGACTATTAGAGCTTTATTTGCTGGCTCAATGGAACAATGTACAGCGAGTATCTCTCTAAAGGGTATTTGGAAACAGAGTTTTAAAGAACTGAACTAGCTGTCATTCCCTTCCAGGGCTCAGTCACAGTGGTACACAGTGTTAGATTTTTTAAAATGTAAGGGGCACACATACACATTCCCAAAAGGAAAAGAAAATGTATGCACTCACATGGCTGGAAGGAGAGAAGGAAAAGTACAGTGGTACCTCAGGTTACATATGCTTCAGGTTACATACACTTCATGTTACAGACTCCGCTAACCCAGAAATATTACCTCAGGTTAAGAACTTTGCTTCAGGATGAGAACAAAAATCGTGCAGCGGTGGCGCAGCGGCAGCAGGAGGCCCCATTAGCTAAAGTGGTGCTTCAGGTTAAGAACATTTTCAGGTTAAGAACGGACCTCCAGAATGAATTAAGTTCTTAACCCAAGGTACCACTGTATATTGGTAAGGTAAAGGTAAAGGGTATAGGACCCCTGGATGGTTAAGACCAGTCAAAGGCAACTATGGCGTGTGGCACTCATCTCGCTTTTCAGGCCGAGGGAGCCAGCGTTTGTCCACAGACAGCTTTCTGGATCATGTAGCCAGCATGACTAAACCACTTCTGCTGCTATGGAACTCCGTGACGGAAAGCAGAGCGCACGGAAACGCCATTTACCTTCCCATCACAGCGGCACCTATTTATCTACTTGCTCTTGGATGCTTTCAAACTGCTAGGTTGGCAGGGGCTGAGACAGAGCAATGGGAGCTCACTCTGTCACCAGGATTCAAATCGTCAACCTTCTGATCAGCAAGCCCAAGAGGCTCAGTGGTTTAGACCATAGCACCACCCACGCTGTGCAACCATCCCTTCTCATGTGGGGAGGTTTTCTCACTCCACACAGCCTCTTTGCCAGGGGGGGGGGCGGCCATTAAAGGTGCAGACCAGGCTGGGGAACAACCAACCCAATCTGTGATTTCAAAGGCTCCCCTCCCAGCATGCCTTGCACCCAAGCAGCATTTTATTACAGGGCCTTCCATGTTCTCCTCTAAGATATTTTTACAGCCATCATTGCTGCCCTGTGTCATGTCCTCCAGTGCTCTCCCACAATAGTTTTGTACTGACAAGCTTCTTCGCTGAGTACTGTAAAGAGTGGACAGTTAATTATCTGAAAATCCATTGGCTTTGCAGCAAAACTCCCTTCGCTTCCTCATCTGCCAAGGTGCACTTCAGAGAGATGAAGCAGACCTTCTATGTGCAACATGCTAGTAGAAAAGTTGTAAAAGAGAGGGGCCTACCAACAGCATCCCATGTGGCTTCTGTGGCCCTTTGCTGAGTGATATGTGAAGCAACTCCACCAAGTTTCCTCTGCGTCATTCTTGAAGTCTGTTTCCTGATCACTTTGGCCTCTCTGCTGTAACTTAGCTAAGCTTTCATTTGTGCAGTTGCTTGGGTCTCATAACCGCTTCCTCTCATCATTCACACTCACACTTTCACTTAACAAATGTGCTAAGGTGACCTCTGTTTTACCCCCGACAGAATGAACAAAAAATCTTGCACTTTCCCTCCGCCTAGTAACTTGATGAGCATAGCTTTCCCGCCCCCCCGTTAAACCTTCCATATGATACACCCAAAGACACTTTGCTTACCATACAATTTAGCCAGTGCTTTCCCCCGCCCCCAGCCAGAGCGCACCAGAGTGCAGTTCTGGTACCCTCAGGTGGATACCATTGCAGGCTCTCCCCCACCCGCTTTTTGCCTTCACAGTGGACGCTCGGGTTGTGAACGTGATCTGTGTGGGATGCACGTTCGCAACCCGCTGGGTTCACAACCCATGTCTGCGCATACGCGAGTTGCAGTTCGGCGCTTCTGTGCATGCGCGATCACCGAAACCTGGAAGTAACCTGTTCCGTATGACTGTACTTACTTCTGAGAAGTCAAAACAAATATTTCAAGTCAAAATAGAAGCTGGCCAGCATATGCAAGTCTACACTTCTTTTTAGAACTATGTTTCTGCCTAGCTCCTAGCCGCTCCTAGCACCGGTTGGTCAAGTTACAGGGTGGGAACAATTCATATTTCCATTTCTTCAATCCATTTCCTGCATAGTGGCGGCACGCTTTAAGCTTTCCAGCCTGGTCTCTACCATTGCACACACACACACGTTTGCACAAGGGCCCTTCTGAGCTACCCTAGCCTTCCACCTGAATCTAAGAGAACGAGGAAGGCAGGGGAGCATTTATTTGACCTGCACCAGCACCAGAGGGGAACCTCAAAGCAGCTAGAGAGACAGCTTGCCGTAGCTTTTAGCATCCCTGTGGGTGGTGAACGCAGCTGTTGTCAAACGAGCATCTGTTCAGGGCTGCCCCCAAGTTGCCCAGTAACTTACTGTAACAACTTTCTCTATTTTTCTAGAGAAAAAGCACTGAATTTAGCCATTTTAAAAAGAACTCAGACATGGGATGGATCATCTCTGAATGCTGTTGGACTCCAATTCCCATGTGCCCTAGCTAGCATGAGCAATGATCGGGGGCAGTGGGAACTGTAGTTCTGCAGCAGCTGGATGGGTTAACACATCCCTGACTCTGTGTGGTTTTTTAAAAACTACATTGCCACACCCCCCCTTCAGAGCTTCAATGCATGAATGTCTAGGAGTGTTGCCAGCAGGGTGGAGTGAGCTGAAGGGAGAGTGCATATTCCCAGGACAAAATGAAACAAGAGATTGGCAATGGACTGAGAGCAAATGTGTGGATTGGTGGTCAGGCATGTTTACAATATTTAGCAGCCTTTGGGTCCATTCCACAGCTGATTGTGAGCATGTGTATGTGTGTGCGTACATGCAGCCATACTTCCAACCTTCTGTGCAATTACTATAGATAGACTGTATATAGTAAGAGCAGTTAAACAGCAGAACTGACTCCTTCAGAAGGTGGTGGACTCTCCTTCCTTTGAGGTTTTTAAGAAGTGGTTGGGTGGCCACCTGTTTTGGATGCTTTAGCTGAGATCCCTGCATTGCAGATGGCTGGACTAGATTGAGAGCCAGTGTGGTGTAGTTTTGTAATCTGGTGAACTGGGTTCGTGTCTCCGCTCCTCCATATGCAGCTGCTGGGTGACCTTGGGCTAGTCACACTTCTTTGAAGTTTCTCAGTCTCATTCACCTCACAGAGTGTTTGTTGTGGGGGAGGAAGGGAAAGGAGAATGTTAGCTGCATTGAGACTCCTTAGGGTAGTGATAAAGCGGGATATCAAATCCAAACTCTTCTCTTCTTCTTCTTCTAGATGGCACCGGGGTCCCTTCCAGCTCTACAGTTTGATAATTCTATATAAATATAAATAATATTCTGTTCCCCAGGAGATCCCACGCAGGAAATAGTGTTGTGAAATTTATATAAACCCATACTGTGGATAATTTCTGTCTCCTACTTCCCAGTTTGATTTCCAAGCTCGGCTTCTCTTCTTGTCAAAAGCACTGAAGACCTATGCAGTTCAGAAGAATATTCACATCAAATTACACATGCAAGTTAATTTGTTTGTTTAGACTCATTAACTGTAAAGCTTTTGCTGGTATCTCTGCCGATTTCTTGCATTTGCTTAAACTATTTCTTTGGAGATTCAGTGCTTTGCCTACAGCTGTTCTATCATGGAAACTGCAATATCCTATCCTAGAGTCTCTTTTGCGCCATATGATACTTGGTAGCAGGTTTATTACTTGCTTAACAGACTGCCCCACCCAGGCAGTAAGTTTAATGCCTAGAGAAATCATCATCATCATCTGAACAGTATATTTTCAGACTATGTCTAGCACCATAGTTCCCACTCCCTACCTCTAAACAGTGCCATGACCAACACCTCCCAGGTTCTAATAGGTTTGAAACAAAGTCTTTATTTCCTGTTTGCACATTTTTAGTGGGACTAATATCTTCCCAAGCTACCTGCTTGGTCCCATTGGAAAGGATTTTGATTTTGAGCAAGCCTGAGGAACCTGTGTCCCTCCAGATGTTGTTGGACTCAACTCCCACCAGTCCCTTCCAGCCACTGTGTCCAGTGGTCAGGGGTGATGGGAGCTGTAGTCTATCTGGTGGGTCACAGGTTCCCTTTTTCATGATTAGCGTAATGGTGTGGATAAAGCATGTTTTGATTGAAAGAGAAAGCTAGCATAGAGTATATTTTGCAAGATATATAGCCTGCAAGGGGTGATGGAGGTAATGGCATGGGTTGCCAGATTGTACTAGGTTAGATTACTGCACTGTGTTATATGTAGGGCTGCCTCTGAAGACAGCCCAGAAACTGTAGCTGGTGCAGAATTTGGTGACTAGGTTTCTCACCAGGACAAGACAGTTTGGGCATATTGCACCAATCCTGGCCCAACTGCACTGGCTGCCAATTAGTTCTGTGCCCAATTCAAAGTGCTGGTTTTGACCTATAATGCCTCAAACAGATCAAGACTGCAATAACTCAAGGACTGCCTCCCCCATATGAACCGACCCAGACCCTGAGATCATCATCTGAGGCCCTTCTTCGCGTGCCTTCTCCATGAGAGGTCCTAAGGGTGACAACAGAAGAAGGGACCTTTTGGAGGTGGCTTTCACACCTCCCAAAACCATGTTTGGAACGGTCTCCCTTAGGAGGTTGTGGAATCTCCTTCTTTGGAGGCTTTTAAGCAGAGGCTGGATGGCCATCATATGATGGGACAACCTTCTGTTTATTTCCTTCTGGCATCTCAGATTGCATGTCTGCCGTTTCCATTCTGTTCTTGAAGCAAGCTTATGCTACTGATGAATCAAAAGCGTCTCCACACAGGCAGCACCTGGCCTAGTGGGAGGTACATCGCCACTGTGATTGTGAACCTCGTCGTCACAGCAACCCATGTGGGCAGAAGTCTTCTGTTGCTGGTGTGGGAGCAAAGACTGAGAAGAACAGCAACTGCACTGATAATAGAAGGTCTATAAAGAGGTTCTAAGACACTATGCCAAATGCATCATGGAAAAATCTGGTTTTTAATGCAGGATTTAAAGGAAGGCATCCACAACCTCCACCCCAATTTATCCCATGAATGCAAAATCCTTCCCCAAATGTACACTTTTGAGAGGCATTATTTACAGTGGTCCATTTGGCAGTGACATGGAGGGGAGGCTTCTTAGTGGTTGTGCCTCAAATTTGACTAATGCAAAGGCTGTTGAGCTTTCTGCCCCAGTGAAAGATTTTGCTTTTTGTCCCAGTCTTTGCTGTATGCTTTATAAGAACGCATGATGCTTTAGGAGAAGGAAAACTTTGATCCTAAACTTCCACTGCCTTGCGGCTATACTCATTTGTGAGAAAGGCTTCTGGAGAAAAATCTGTATCCGCTGCCTTGCAGGACATCTTCGGAAGAAGGAATGGCTAAGGAGTAAACCCTACACAAATCTGGAGTCCCTGAGACAGTTGTAGGTCTCCTTCTGGCAACTCCTGCAGGCAAGTTGGTGCCAAATGCATTGCTCTGCTTTCCATTAGACCATATCAGCAAGGCTAAGAGGGGGGCGTCTTGTCATCTGGCCATTACAGGACCTGCATATACACTGCTCAGGCTTGTTCCCTGGAGAGGCCACTTCAGTGCTGCTAATGGAGCAAAAACAATGTGGGAGGCAGGAGTTGTAAGTTACTGGTCTCCGCAGCCACAGCAGGCGTTGTGATTCTCCAGCGGTTTGACTTCACCCCTGGAGGCGCACTCCATTGTCTCTCAAGACAGATGGATGCCAACAGGAAAAATACATTTTAACTTTTAACCTGCCCTGAAATTGCTTAGAATGAAGAGCAGGATCTAAATGATCTAATACTGAAATAAAGGATTTCAAATGAATAATTGGAACTTTGGAAGCTACCTTACACTGGGTCAAGCCAACGGTTCATCTTGTTTACACGGACTGGCAGTGATTTTCCAGGATTTTGGACAGCGGTCTCTCTCCCAGCCCTACTGGGAGCTGCCGAGGATTGAACCTGGGACCTTCTGCACGATGGTTAGCTGATGCTCTGCCACTCAGCTACAGTGAGTTACAGCCCTTTCCCACAGTACCATGCCCACTCCAGTGTGTGTGGACTTGTAAGGAGGGGTCCTGCTGCTTTAAACCCAGCAGAGCTGTGCTAGAAGCAGCACTGGGATCACATCCTCTTGATGCAAGAACCTATTAATCATAGCTGAGGGCGACAGGTTGATTCATAGGGTGGTGGTTTAAGACAAGGTCTTAATATTGTACACAGTTCATTCAGTTGTCATAAAAAGCAGTCACTGATGAGAGGGGCATTTTAAAACATCAGATCACATCATTCCCCTTGACAGGGCAAATCCAGATTAAATGGAGGTGGGGGAGTGCTGGCATTTTGGTGCCAATGATGTCAGGTTGTTGGTAGGGGACACTGTGGTCTAAACCACTGAGCACCTTGGTCTTGCCGATCAGAAGGCTGGCGGTTCGAATCCGCATGAGGGGGTGAGCTCCCGTTGCTCTGTCCCAGCTTCTGCCAACCTAGCAGTTTGAAATCACACCAGTGCAAGTAGATAAATAGGTACTGCTGTGGTGGGAAGGTAAACGGCGTTTCCATGAGCTCTGGTTTCCATCACAGTGTTTCGTTGCACCAGAAGCGGTTTAGTCATGCTGGCCATATGTCTGTGGACAAACGCTGGCTCCCTCAGCGAGATGAGCGCCGCAACCCCATAGTCGCCTTTGATTGGACTTAACCCTCCAGATGTCCTTTACCCTTTTTGTTTTTCTTAGGTGGTTTGTGCAAAAAAATTACATGCACAAAAGCACCCATCCGCCAATAAACGCCCATTTGGAAATGCCACCCCTTGGCATGTCCAGGGCGCTCCTTATGTTTGTGTACAAGGTTATTTTTTTAAAAAAAATAAAAAGCCAAATCAATGTTTGATTTAACTAAGAGCCAAAATACAAGTAAACACTTTCATTTATGTGTGTTACACATCCCAGCCCCAAGAGGCGCATCTGCAGATCTGTGCCAGCAACATCTGCCCAGACCCAGCATTGGGATGGCTAAGATTATTGTCTGCCTTCCTAACGGAATTCCTGCTTCTCTTCCTTTCACACACAGATAGGAGGCTATTATCAGGTCATCTAGCAGAACACAGAGATCTGTGCGGTTTGTGGGAGGGGAGGGGAAGAGGAGGGAAGCCTTGTCACTTGGTATATCCTTCAACCCAGGCAAAGAGGAAATTAGTTTCCATGCGCTTTATAAAAAGCATTGAAACCAAACAATGGCAGCCACACAGCTGGCTTTTAGAAATCTGATGTCAACAAGACCAGAGGCATGCACTTCGGGGGTTTGTTTGGGTTTTTTTTTTTTTTTAATCTCAGGAAGGATTTGCAAAACAGAGTGTGCTTGATGAAACTGGCAAAAGGGGCAGAAGAAGCCAATAACTCAGAGAGGGTGAGAGGCAGCCGATGCCAGCAACTTCTGCTTCAGCTATCAGCAGATCCACGCTACACATTTAAAGTATATCCAATGCATATTTAAAGCACATTACTTCCCTCAAAGAGTCCCGGGAACTGTAGTCCCCCCCCACAAAGCAGCACCCTTAACAAACCACAGCTGCCAGGGTTCTTGGGGGAAATCTGTATGCTTTAAATGTGTGCTGAATTTGCTGTAAATGTATGGTGTGGATATGCCTTATGCCAGCCTTTGGAAGAGTGAGTCACAGCTTGAACTTCCAGAAGAGGTACACAGAGAACACTCATCTGTGGGGAGGGGGGGAATATCTCCTGCATCCCAAGAGATATGAGCAAGAACGTCCTGCTCTCCACCAACCACCTTGGGCACAGATACGCCAGCAGACACCAGCAATGAAAATAAGAAAACATGTGGACTTATGAAGTCACCATTTGACATCCCACCCACTGCTAGTCAGTGCTTCTCTGCGTCTCTGTAGTGATGTATGAACATGTCTCAGTCTGTTACGATATTGATTTGCACTTTCCTCTGGTATTTTCCATTCTGCCGCAACTGGTTTATTTTGCACAGGGGATCCGGGTAAAAGTCGGATGCAGCAGAATTAATCTGAGCCTTGAAAAACACATAGAGCTGAACGAGAAAGTGGGAATGCATATTAAGACACAATTTTCAACATACAGATTTGAAAATAAGGGACCAGCAGCTTCGAAAATAAGGGATCTGCAGCCAAAATAAGGGATTTTCCAAGCACAGGTATGTTCAGCTTCTGAGCCCCTCCGAGCCAAAGGCAGAAAGCCCAGCCAGCAGCCAAACAAAGCCTCAAGCGGTGATTCCCACAGTGCAGCAACCCAGCAAAGGGGATGCAGCAAGGGAAATCACCGTCACCTCTCCGCTGGGAAGCGCTGAGCAAAGGCGAGTCCCCAGGCAACGCGTCCGATTTGATCGGCACAAGGCATGCAAGCTCCACCCCCCAGTCGTTCTTAGGCTCCTTATTGGGTGAGCAACGCAGCCAAGCAACACAGTTGGAGCCTCCCTCCTCCCTGGCCGGCAGGGAGGGAGGGAGAGGAGCTGCTTCCTTTGAAACCCGGGAAATTTAAGGGACATTATCAATAAGGGACAGCAGTGGGACACAGAGCTGGGATAAGGGATTTACCCGCCAAATAAGGGACGGTTGACAGCTATGGTCCAGTCTTCTTCCTTCCTACAGTTCTTGTGTTTGTGTGTAGCATCAGCTCATTAGCAAATAACCAACACCTTGGCTGCATAAACGCCATACATTTGGAGCACATGGCTTCCCTCAAAGAATCCTGGGAATTGTAGATTAGCCCTTTCAGAACTCCAGTTCTCAGCAGCCCTAAAAACTGCAGTTCCCAGGATGTTTTAGAGGGAAGTCATGTGTTTTCAAGGTGCTTTACATGCCTGGTGTGTGCATGCAGCCTTTGCATGCATTGTTAATGGCCTCTGGATTTGTCTCCTTTCAACTAGAATTATGAGAGTAATGGATTTTCCCAAAAGCTCTTTAATCTTGCTCTCAGGGTGTGCCTTTCCATTTATAGCTTAAACACCTCAAGACTCCATTTCTCTTAGCAATGTAAACGGTGACTCTTCCGCGCCTCCTCCTTTCGGGAATCAATCCAGATGCCTTTCTTAAACCACCCTAATGTTTTCTTAAGAAATTCATTGGCTTTCAGATGCGCTAAGTGTTGTTCTTGTCAGAAGTGTTGCACATGTCAGAAACTTCCAAAGGAGAAGAAAGGAAGAGGAAAAGCCAGGCTTGCTTTGTAGCAATTAACATCATCCAAGGGGATTTTCGTTCTGCAGAGACGGGATCTTCCTGATTTCCTTAGCTCCCACACTGCATTTCCTCATCTGACGTAAGTTGTCCAGATGGTTGAAAGCAAGAGATGCCCAGGTCGTTAAAGTTCTAAATGTGAAGTCACACGCTTGGAGAGGAATAAGGAGATCAGAAGGATGCCTTCAATTTTTTAAATTTTTATTTATAAAGTTAAGCGCTCCCCAGTTCTCCATGCAGAGAGAGTTCCAGTGACAGTGGGGATTAGTTTACTTTTCCTTCAAATGAGACAGAGTAAGAAGGGCTTATAGCCTCTTCATAATATCTGTTTTGATTATAAATATATAAGCAGAACATGGCAGAAGCAATTAGACTTCTGAAGCAGGGAACACTTTCGCTAATCCCGGTATAGGTAAATGTGCACACAGTCTCCCTTCAACTGCTTCCAGTCTGATACCAAACCCAAGCTTTCTATAAACTGTTTTTCTTCCTTCCTCCATACTATAAATATATTTCAGTGGGGTGCTTCTTTTGTCCCACTGGGCTCCTGATCAGAAGCAGCTCATCCAGCTTGAGCCACAATGCTAGATTCATAGCAGTGGGGTCACACTGCCACTTACCTACAAGGAGGAGCCAATCCTGTGCTCCCATTGGTGGGTCCACACTGTGGTGCCCTCCCTGCCATGTTGCCTTTTGCCCTTCCATTAAACTGCAGTGGCCAGGCTGTCAGGAAGCTACCATTGTGTCTCTCCACCCCAGCTTGTTTCAGGCAGAATCAGGCTTCAGCCGATCCAAACTGGATTTCTAGCTCAGGTCTGATCTGGAGTTCCACATTGGGTCACGGAGTGTGTGTATACAGTCATAGTTGGTGAAAGCTGAATAGAAAGAAGAGGAGACATGAGAACCTATTTTAAAATACTAACTTTTAAAGCTGCCTTGGCATTTCTCTAATGCAACTGTGTTAAAGAAAGCCAAGTTGGAAATCTTGCTGTGAGCCCTTAGTCTTTCTGAGCACTGCTATCAGGAAACTGTACTTGTCCAACAGACTGAAGGTAAGTTGAAAGCAGCAGGATTTTAATCCAAGGGATAAAGTGAAAGTGAGAGAAAATGAGTAGCAATTAGGTTTCAGTTGATCGCCTTCCCTCTGGGAAATTAACAAAAAGTCCTTCCGCTGGGATCTTGTTGAAGTTCAATTCTCTAGCGATAAGCTTTTTACTTGTTCTTCAACACCGTAGCACAGAACATTTCATTCTGGCTCAAGACAAGGGATTTCCAAGCAAGCCCCTGCATGTTTAAAAGGATGCCCACAGTGTATTAATTCAATACCTCCAGCACGTTCGGTTTTGAGTTTGAAATGCAATGAATTCCTACCCCCAATTCCATTTGGATGTTGCAACTTGCTTTCAGTGCAAATGAACAATCTTCCGCTTTCTGAGTCTGGTTATTCATTCGCTGACCGTTAGCAAATACATTTTAAAAATAGACACAAACATGCCAAATGAAGTGATAAGATGCATGAGACCTTTCGCACCGTTGGTCAATGATTTTCAAGCGATGATGGGACGAACTGCAATACCGTCTGAAGTGAATCAGTAACCATTTGAAAGGTACAAACCGAGAGGAAGTTTACAGATGCACATCCAGATAGGCTATCATCTCATGGAACATCAACAAACAGTATTTATTCAGCAGAGAAGCTCACGAGGACTGTTGAATTCCAGAGGGAATGTGATGATCTTATGATCTCATCATGTCAGTGCAGTTTAAGGATTACATCACCATGACAATGCACATTCCTATCTCCTAACATTTGGATGGTAGGTACCACATGGGTGACTAACCTCTGGCATTCATAGATGTCTAATTCAAGAAACAAACTTTCCCATACAATAATCTTCACCGGGTGCTCTGGCTTGCCCCCCCCCCCAATTGAGGAGAGCGGTCAATATCCAACAGTTTCACGTGGCTCTTTGAAACTTTTCTACCTATATTGTGGGGCTGAGTGAAAATGACCCCAGAAAATTATCCATCCTCTTGGTGGGCAGCGAGAATGTGGTGAGATTCTCCAGCTGTTAAGGAAGTTCTCAGAGATTTATTCTCAGAAACAGTGGCATAGCGTGGGTTGTCAGCACACGGGGGCAAGGCAAGTAATTTGCACCCCCTAACCCATGGATTTGTGCCCCCTAACCCTAACCCCCATATGTTGCGCCCGGTGCAGCCGCCCCCCCCTGCACCCCCCATGCTACGCCACTGCTCAGAAAAATATCTTCTGAGAATGTTGGTTCACCTAATGTTAACTGAAGCACACTAGTTATGCAAGGATGCAAAGTGCTAAGAGAGCAAGACTGGAAGGCGCAGATGCCAAGGTCAACAATATTAAACTATACTGGGTTGGGTATACTTGAAATCCTCTGTTAGACAGGTTGAGAAAGTGGAAGGCTGTTGAATATTATCCAGTGGATCCCAGAATTCTCCAACAGCAGCGGTTCCAAATTGGTGGTCTGCAGACCTCAGCAGGTCCGAATAACCCACGCAGGGAGTCCATGGCACCATCCACATAACAAAAATACCATAAACATTTTCAAAAATATGGCTTGACTTTTGAAAACAAAAACTTAGCTAATTGGGAACCACTATCCTACAGCATTGCAGATATTGCCGATCAAGGGACTTCTCAAGTGAATTTCTCAGGATATTCTTTACTCAGCTCTAAACTCAGAGTTCCTGAAATCTCCATCTCACGTGAATGGGCATGAGGTATTACGGTAGGTTCATGTTGAGAATGAAGAACGACATACTGTCCAGAACTCTCCGTCCTTCTGTCATGAGAACTACAATGGAATTTTTAAAAATGAGGGAAATGGCACCAAACACACTGAAAATTTCATAGAAAGTGAAGAGAATCCTGGCCAAAATTCCTGAACATGGCTGTCAAGTGTCCCTTATTTGAAGGGACAGTCCCTTATTCCAGCGCCATGTCCCACTGTTGTCCCTTATTGATAGATGTCCCTTAAATGTCCCTTAAATGATGTCCCTTAAATTTCAAAGGAAGCAGCTCCTCTCCCTCCCTCCCTGCCGGCCAGGGAGGAGGGAGGCTCCAACTGTGTTGCTTGGCTGTGTTGCTCACCCAATAAGAAGTCTTAGAACGACTGGGGGGTGGAGCTTGTATGCCTTGTGTGTGGCTGGTTAATGCAAGCTGAGGGGGTTTTTGAATGCTGAACGCCATTTTGTTGCACGTGCTGCTGCAAAATTTGCAGTGCAAAGCCAGGCCGGGGAGCCATCTTAAGTTGAGGCTGCATAGGCCTTGTGGTGCATGTGATTCAGATTCTATTCAATTGAACCTCTGGTTACAAAGTTGGTTGGACAGTGTTCTGGAAGCTACCCAGCATGAGTTTGACCAGACTGCAGAAGGACAGGAAGACTGGAGTGCCTGGAACAGGTGAGGCTGCAGGTCCCTTATTTTGGCTGCTGGTCCCTTATTTTCAAATCTGTAAGTTGACAGCTATGTTCCTGAAACTGCACATTTGGCTTCTACAACTAGGGAAGGGAGGACTCGTCCTATCTTTGTGTAAAAGATGCATTCTAGAAAATATTCCAGACCATCTTCTGTCACCTTTTACCTTGCAAAGTTTTGATCACACTGCCTCATATAACAAGCCTTCAATCCAGAAAACGCACTTTGTACTTTATTATCACAGTGGGACTTTCCCGCCTGCAGCCTAAGCAGGCAATGGCATCTCAAGGGCTGTCTGTTTATTGATTTTCTGAGATAGCACACATTATTTCAAAATGTACCAACAAATGCCTTCAACCATCAACATGCTAGAAAAGCCCCGCTGTATAGATAAAAGCTTTCTTTGCGTCTTCTGCCATTTTTTCTAAATAATTGGTTTCCAGATGAAAGAAACAGAATATTGACAAATTCTGACACATCTATACAAATGCCTTAAAGGCAAAAAATGGGTTTTATTTTGTTTCTTTGTTTCTTGTTTCTCTGAGAGAAAATTAGCATAGCATTTTTTTTGTGCTGTGTTGAACATTTATCCTGCATTTTGCCTCGCCTTCCCCACCAATTAATGAAAAAAGAAAATGCATTTGAAAATGGTTCAAGGGGAGCAAAAAATTTCATGGAAGTCTCACGGGTGAGGTGCAGGTATTGTTGTTGAGCTTCGCTTACTTCCAAGGTAGCTGCAGGGTGTTTTTGAGTGCCCTTCCTTTCATTCTGCAAAACATCTCTTTGGTGGTTTGCACTCTGCGGTCTTCTGTTTGTGGGCACAATTCAAAGTGCTGGTTATGACCTATAAAGCCCTATACAGCTTAGGCCCAGGCTATTCTCTCATACAAAACTGCCTGGGTTTTTCAGACTCTCCCAAGTCTCCCTATTTTCCAGGGACAGTACTAGAAGCCGTCCTGTTTTCTGACTGAACCCAAAATGTCCTGCTTATTCTCAGGACGTCCCTATTTTCATCTGAGAAATGTTGGAGGGTGTGGAGTTATGTGACTCCCCAAGCCAAGGAGATAGGCACAGCCTTTAGTAGACGTTTGAAGGCAACCCTGGATAGGGAAGATTTTTAAATGTTTAATGTTTTATTATGCTTTTATATATGCCGGAAGCTGCCCAGGGTATCTGAGGCACCCCAGTCAGATAGGTGGGGTATAAATAAGAAAATTATTATTAATATTATTATTATGTAATAGGACATCCCTATTTTCATCAGAGAAATGTTGGAGGGTATGCTTTGAGATCTTTGGGGGAAGCCCTTTTCTCAGTCTCGCCACCCTCACAGACACGCTTGGTAGGGTGCAGAAGAGGGCCTTCTCAGTGGATGCTCCCAAACCTGGAGCTGGACTGGTTCCCTCCTTGTTGTCCTTTCACTGGCAGGTGAATAATCTTTTATTGCAACAGGCCTTTGGGATCTGACAGGTTTTTTTAAACAACAACAACAACAAAGGGGCTTTTAATAGTGCTGCGCTGTTTTTATTACCTGTATTTTAATAGATTTGTTTTTCTATTGTTTACATCCTATTAAATTACTTTTTAACGATACATTATGTTGTATACATTTTTAGCTTTTTGAATTTTATCTGTGTCGTTTTAATTTGTGTAAACCAACCTGACTGGGGAAAAGGCAGGATATAAATAAATATTATTAGGTGAAAGGTAAAGGTAAAGTACCCCTGGACAGTTAAGTCCAGTCAAAGGCAGCTGTGGGGTTGCGGCGCTCATCTCGCTTTCAGGCCAAGGGAGCCGCCGTTTGTCCACAGACAGCTTTCTGAGTCATGTGGCCAGCCTGATTAAACCGCTTCTGGCGTGACAGAACACTGTGACAGAAACTAGAATGCACGGAAATGCCATTTACCTTCCCACCACAGCAGTACCTATTTATCTACTTGCACTGGCATGCTTTTGAACTGCTAGGTTGGCAATATTATTATTATAACCATAACCATAATAATAATAATAATTCTTGAGTGTCTGAAGCTCACAGGCAAGCAGTACAAGCTGCTTCAGAGCATGGGTGGTGTACAACCATTCAGCCGTCTCCACCAGTAACCTTGCAGCTGCTTTCTGCACCAGCTGCAGCTTCTGAACCATTTTCAAGGGCAGCCCCCTGTAAAGTGCATTGCAGTAGTCTATTTTGGGAGGTGAACAGACCCTGGGACACACTTAAGAATGGTACGCGCAAGACTAGTGAAGGATATGACTAGGTAGCCGGCATTGCCCTGGGCCTTGGAAGGCTAAGCCAGCCAATGGGAGGCTGCCAAGAGCCCTGCCCCGCCTTGCCTCAGACAAGCTCTGCATGGGCCTAGATATGATCATAGGACTGGTGACATGACCTAGAGAGAGATAATGGCATGGGGGCAGGGCATCCTGATGGTTGGCGGATCACATTCGGCATCTAGGCATGTGTCTCCTCCACCGCCAAAACTGAATTATAATCTGGAAAGTTATCTCTTGCCTTACAGGAAGCGACAACATGGGGCACAGGAATGGCTCCTCTCTTCACACCTGTGTCATAATTTGTAAAGGAGAACTGACATGTATTTCCTGTGGCAGATAGGTTTTCAAGCTTCGAATGTGAAAATAAACTTGTGTATCTACAAGGAGGGGGGTGCATAATGTCCAGTGCTCCCTCAGCTGTTGCCTAGCAGTAGCAGTAGGAGAAAATGGACTGCAGGCCTTGTTTGGCTCAGCTGAGAGACCATCACCTTTTGCCTGCTTGAATTTTTACCATTCCATCTGGTTCTTTGGGGAACTTCAAGAACTCAAAGAACTCCTGGATTTGCATTTTTCCTCCTCCCTCACAATACCTTTTCCCCTGCTTTTGTGCCATGTCTTTTAGATTGTAAGCCTTTAGGGCAGGGGCTGTCTTAATATTTGAGATATCTGTAAGGAACTCTGACAGTCTTTTTCCCCAGGGCAAAATGCCTTCAGTAAATAAATAAATATTTTAATTTTTTTTTTTTTTTTGCACATTGCAACAGAATAACGGGAAGAGGAAGAAAAATACACTGCTCCTGTAGCGTAAGGCTGAGCCATGGCCCTCGAGATCAGAGCAGAACTCAGGAGACCTGCAGAGCCAGGGTCAAACAAGTTGACCCCCTTCCCTTGTGAAACAAGCCGACCCCTTTCTCTTGTAAAACAAGGAGACAAGATTATTTGAAAAAGAGAAACTCAACAGACCTCTGGGGGCATGATGGAGAGGAAACCTATTGATTTTTTTACTTTCCATTTTCTCCCCTACTGTCCTTTTGTCCTTATTGATTTAGCCCTATATTGATCCAGCCCTCCCACTTCATGCTACCCTGGCAAATGACTAGGTTGTTGAAATCAGCCATTTACTACTGCAGCAGACTGTACCTTTCATAAATCTTGGTTTATTACTATTACTACTTGGTTCTTCCTTTTAGAGAACTTCCTCACTTCCAGGTAATCACATTCGGTCTAAATATAAACCCTTGGGCCTGTTCTACTAGTAATCTCCTCCAAAGACTGTGATGCACAAGATACCATCTCTATTGGATGGTACCGGTGCGACATCGTTTCTACTAAGACTGATTAAGTTGTTGGCATGCTGGCACAAAACTGCACTATAAGCTTCCTTTTCCTCGTATCCTACCCTCCTTACATAGAGCAGCAGATATGGGGATCTCAGTCTCCTACCCTGCAAAGCCCAGGCCTGTCTACTGTCAAATATAAAGACACATCAGGTATCATTTGCTGAGCTACATCATTGCTACATCACAAACTTTTTTTAAAAAATATATTTTTTATTGAAGTTTTAAAGGTTACAGGAATAATAAAAAGAAAAATAACAGCAGAAAAAACACCCAATTAGACCAAAAAAGAAAGCATAACAATACACAAAAACAAGTCCCCTCAAAGAGAAAAAAATAAAAAAGAGAACAGACAAAAAAGAAAAAAAAATGCATACAATAAAAAAAGGAACAAATCAAACCTTTACATAACTTTCTTTCTTTAGCTTATTTCCTTGACCTCCTCACACCTCCCCTCTTTGTATTCTAGTTCAGTTAGATATTTCAGCAAATCCTTCACCTTTGTTTTTATCCTAATAATTTATCTTAATATACTGTAATTTAACATTGTCTTCTTTTACCAATTAATCATTCATTTTTACTTTGCTTAATCTTATTTCTCCTTAAAACTAATAAATTTGAACTTAATCTCTTAAGACATTTCCCCTAGGGTCATAAAAAATTCCTTCCACGATTTTTCCATCTCTCATTAATATTTTTTTTTAAAGTCCCCATATACACTTTAAATTCCCAATTTTCTTCCACCGTCTCTCCTCCCCGGTCTCGGCCCCCGCCGTCAGTTCCATCAGCCTCCCAGCGTCCATCAACCTGGAGATTTTATATCCATTGCCACATCACAAACTATCCTGTCCATTTACAGATAGGTAGCCGTGTTGGTCTGCCATAGTCAAAACAAAAAAAATTCCTTCCAGTAGCACCTTAAAGACCAACTAAGTTAGTTCTTGGTATGAGCTTTCGTGTGCATGCACACTTCTTCAGATACACTGAAATAGAAGTTTCCAGACCCTTCTAAATAGTGAGAAGGTGGGGAGGGGTATTACTCAGAAGGGTGGTGGGAATGGGTGATTGGCAGATAGCTGTGATGAGCCTGTTGACGACTCTTAACGACTGCAATAGGTCTTACAGGAAAAAGCAAGGGGTGAGAAGGTGAAAATGGCTTTGTCATGTATAATGAGATAAGAATCCAAGGTCTTTGTTCAGACCAGGACTCTCCATGGTTTTAAGTTTGGTGATAAGTTGCAATTCAGCAGCTTCTCTTTCCAGTCTATTTCTGAAATTCCTTTGTAGTAAAACAGCTACTTTGAGATCTTGTATAGAATGTCCTGGGAGATTGAAGTGTTCTCCTACTGGTTTCTCTGTCTTGTGATTCCTGATGTCTGATTTATGTCCGTTTATTCTTTGGCGTAAGGTCTGGCCTGTTTGTCCAATATAGAGAGCTGAAGGACACTGTTGGCATTTGATGACAGTGTCCTTCAGCTCTCTATATTGGACAAACAGGCCAGACCTTACGCCAAAGAATAAACGGACATAAATCAGACATCAGGAATCACAAGACAGAGAAACCAGTAGGAGAACACTTCAATCTCCCAGGACATTCTATACAAGATCTCAAAGTAGCTGTTTTACTACAAAGGAATTTCAGAAATAGACTGGAAAGAGAAGCTGCTGAATTGCAACTTATCACCAAACTTAAAACCATGGAGAGTCCTGGTCTGAACAAAGACCTTGGATTCTTATCTCATTATACATGACAAAGCCATTTTCACCTTCTCACCCCTTGCTTTTTCCTGTAAGACCTATTGCAGTCGTTAAGAGTCGTCAACAGGCTCATCACAGCTATCTGCCAATCACCCATTCCCACCACCCTTCTGAGTAATACCCCTCCCCACCTTCTCACTATTTAGAAGGGTCTGGAAACTTCTATTTCAGTGTATCTGAAGAAGTGTGCATGCACACGAAAGCTCATACCAAGAACTAACTTAGTTGGTCTTTAAGGTGCTACTGGAAGGAATTTTTTTTGTTTATCCTGTCCATGCAACACTCACATATCTTACTGCAAGGGTGGGGAGCCGGGAGCCCTTTGGAAGAGGTTGGACTCCAGCCAGGGGTGTAGGAAGGGGGGGGTGCATTGTGTGTGGGTGTCATCACTGAGGGGGTTGACAAAATGGCAAAAATATATGTGTGTGTGCTTTTTTAAAAAATTGGGCTCACAACACTTTTTTTTGAAAAAATAATTCATGCACTCCCCCACACCCACTTCCTATGCCCCTGGTAGCTAGGTGAGGCGGGTGGGGGGCACTGGGTGCCACACTGTAGGGCCTGCAGCATGCCTGAGGCATGCATCTCTCCTGAGGGGGAGTCTTCCTGCAAGCTCCATGCTGGTTTTTTGGTCAGCGCGGGGCTTGCGTCTGCCCTACAGCTGAGGGGGAGGCTGCGGAGAGACTCCACGCAGCGTGCCCTGCCTTGGCTCACCCTGCCCCCATGGACAGCTTGCCCTGCCCCCATGGGTGGCGTGCTCCACCCCACCCTCCCACTGCAGGACGCATGTGCTGCACTGGGAACCTGAGCATCTAGTTTCGCCACTGACTCCAGCTGTCAATAATAATAATAATAATAATAATAATAATAATAATAATAATAATTTATTTATACCCCACCCATCTAGCTGGGTTTCCCCAGCCATTCTGGGTGGCTTCCAATGAAATATTAAAATACAGTAGTCTATTAAACACTAAACGCTTCCCTAAAGAGGGCTGCCTTCAGATGTCTTCTAAAAGTCTGATAGTTGTTCTTCTCTTTGACATCTGGTGGGAGGGTGTTCCACAGGGTGGGTGCCACTACCAAGAAGGCCCTCTGCCTGGTTCCCTGTAACTTGGCTTCTCGCAATGAGGAAACCGCCAGAAGGCCCTCGGTGCTGGACCTCAGTGTCCGGGCAGAACAATGGGGGTGGAGACGCTCCTTCAGGTATACTGGACCAAGGCCGTTTAATAGCCCCAGCAAGGATGGCCAATGCCAAGGATAACGTAAGTGTAGTCAGTGCTATTTTTGTAGAAAGAAAGGTGCTGGAACTCACCATGAACACCTCCATTGTTTTCTTACAATGGCAATGGCGCCCACCTGGGAGGTGTTGGAATTGAGTTCCGGGGAGTTCCAGCTGAAAAAAAACCTTGATAATGGTGAGATCCATTCCCAAGAAACACTTGGAGATGTTCTCCTCCTTCTGAAATTGATTTCTCCAGTTTCCCTGCCTGCAAATAAGATGGAGAATTTTGAGAGGCTGATTGCGCAAAGCTCTGTGTGGTATTACTGACTGACTTCAAATCCTATATAGGGACAAAGTCCCAGACTGCTCTGCTTTCCCTTTTGTTTGAAGTCCAAAATGCATGTGTTCTGTTTCTGTTATCCTGCAGTAATAGGGATACAGTATTGTATTCTCTGAGACTGGCATACAATAGATTTTTTTTCTGCCAAAGCTCCACAGATACAAAAAAGGCATGAAATTGGATTCTGTGTCTTCTAGGGTATTTCTGAATAAATGGAAAGCACTGCTTTAAATGTGAGCAGATCCCATTAGCTTTGTGATCCACTGACCCAAGAGGTTTCTAGTCTTGCCCCCTCTCCTAGAATGAGAAATGCAGCTTCGCCATGTGTCATGTTGAGGCAGCAGTCAGACCAGCCTACATCTCAGATGCCCCCAAATCAGTTCCTTATAGGTTACAAGAGAGAGAATATTGAATTGTCCTTACTGTGTTCTGCAAATGATGCAACCGGACAATAGATTTGCTGAGCAATGAAGTGCAGTACATACTTACAAGTATACTTATCAAGAATACAGGATACATTGTGTAATGTGGTTTGGGGTTGCTTGTGCGTAAGGCGCAAACTGCTCCAAGCTGAGTAGTTTGGTTAAAACTTTCCCCTGGCTGGACAGTCAGTACTCCGTGACTGTCTCAATCACTGGCAGAATCCGTCAGTGGGCGTTTCCTGAATTTCCTCCAACATAAAAGTTCTTTGACACCAAGTGGTCGCCTAGCTTCCCTGCGCGGAAGCTTTCTGCGCAGAGTGGGCGTCCCAAGGGGAGGTCCTGTGCTCTCCCCGCTGGTTTCGCTGGAACAGTCCCGGAGCCTTCCCTCCGAAGCTCCCTCAGCCTCCTCTTTCTCCCTGGCGTCATGTCTATTTCCTTCCCCAGCGGAAGCTCTCCCTCTCTCCTTGCTGGTTCCCTCTCCAGTGTCATTGGGGAGCCTTACCACCACCCTTGGCTCCGATGGCAGTTCCCTGACACATTGGGTTTAAATGCAATTACCATTTACAGTGGTACCTCAGCTGTCGAACGTAATCAGTTCCAGAAGACAGTTTGACTTCCAAAACACTTGACAACTGAGGTGCAAAGGGCTGTCTCCAAAGTCAGTGGAGAAAACTGGGGGGGGGGGACCCAAAAACGCAGCAGAAACCATTCGACTTCCAAGGCGCATTCGAAAATGGAAGCAATTACTTCTGGGTTTTCGGCGTTCAAAAACCGAAACATTCAGCTTTCGAGATGCTCAAAAACTGAGGTACCACTGTATATTGCTTTGCACTTGACATAGGGATAACCAGAGCAGAAGGGCTGGTATGGGCAACTGAAGGGCTACTTTGCTGGGTGTGCAATAGTTGTGCTCAGTGCATAGCTATTTAAAAGAAGGTGCACACTAAGGATATATTACTAAGAACTTTCGAGTGATAAGAGGAAGATTACCGTATTTTTCGCCCTATAGGACGCACCAGCCCATAGGACGCACCTAGTTTTCAGGGGGGGGGGGAATCAAGTAAAAAAATATGATTTCCCCCCCGCAGCTCTGGGAGCAGTGGACAGGCTGCACGCAGCCTGTGCGCTACTCCAAGACCTTCTCCCTGCTTTTGTGGGAGGTGGAGGAATTCCCCCACCTCCCGCAAAAGCCCACAGGAGCCCAGCGTGACTCCTGCGGGCTTTTCGACCAGGAGGGAGAAGGGACTGAAACGGGCAGTCAGTCCCTTCTCCCTCCTCGGGGAAAGGCCGCCAAGAGCGGCTTGCTCTTTAAAGGGTGCGCGGCTGCTGCAGGCTTTTCTAGGAGGTGGGGGAATTCCCCCCCCCCTTGTAGAAAAGCCAGCAGAAGTCGCAGAGCCCCTTTAAAGAGCACATGGCTTTTGCCTGCTTTTGCAGGAGGTGGGGGGATTCCCCCATCTCCCGCAAAAGCCCACAGAAGGGTTGGAGAGTAGCGGGAAGGCGTCGCGCGCCTTCCTGCTGCCCCCCATCCTCTGGGGCTGGCGATGGGGGAAGCGTTGCTTTCCCCACCGCCAGCCTCAAAGGCAGGTTGGAGAGTAGCAGGAAGGCATGGCGCGCCTTCCTGCTGCCCCCCATCCTCTGGGGCTGGCGATGGGGGAAGCGTTGCTTTCCCCACCGCCAGCCTCAAAGGCAGGTTGGAGAGTAGCAGGAAGGCATGGCGCGCCTTCCTGCTGCCCCCTATCCTCTGGGGCTGGCGATGGGGGAAGCGTTGCTTTCCCCACCGCCAGCCTCAAAGGCAGGTTGGAGAGTAGCAGGAAGGCGTCGTGCGCCTTCCTGCTGCCCCCCATCCTCTGGGGCTGGCGATGGGGGAAGCGCTGCTTTCCCTACCGCCAGCCTCAAAGAGCAGACTCTCCTGGCTTCAGCGGAAGCAATGCGAAGCCTCCGGAGCGCAGGCTTCGGAGGCTTCGCGTTGCTATCGCTGAAGCCAAGGAGCCTGCATGCGCCCCATAAGACGCACACACATTTCCCCTTCATTTTTGGAGGGGGAAAAGTGCGTCTTATAGGGCGAAAAATAAGGTAAACAGCATTTCTGTGCACTCTGGCACTCATCACGGTGTTCCATTGCACCAGAAATGGTTTAGTCATACTGGCCACAAGACCTAGAAAGCTGTGGACAAACATCATCTCACTTGGCCTAAAGCAAGATGAGTGCCACACCTCATAGTTGCCTTTGACTGGACTTAACCGTCCAGGCGTCCTTTATCTTTTACCCATTCCTGACTCTTTCACTAAGGATTTTTAAAATGGGGGAAGCCCTGCAATCTGGAGTAGTATAGTCCAGCTATAGGTTTGCCACTTGTTTTTTGTTTGTAAGAACTAGGCCAGATTTTCACTTGTGAAACATTGCAGAGTAAGAACATGTGACCTCAATTACGTCACACATTCCTTGATATTGCAGGCTTTTTGGATTTGTATTGTTTACCTTTCTAGATAATTTGTGGCAGGGAAGAAAACATACCGAAATAGTAATGTCATTACTTCATTCAAGGTAGAAGAAAGAAGCATCTGAAGGTCATAAATTATGGCTAGTAGCTTGTTTTCTTTAGATACAGGGCAGCCAGTGCTTAATAAAAGTATATGCTGATGATATGAGACTGAGTTATGACCTGTTACGAATCTGTGACCTGATTGTGATACCAAACTGAAACTACTCAGAAACATTCAGCTATCAGAGGAGGAAATGGAAAATAGTCAAAACAAACTGTCATGTGTTTCGGTTGTACAAAAACTTTTTTCCATGCAGTGACTCAGATGAAAGGCAAACTATGCAGCAAAATTTGTGCTCCCCTATGTGTGTGTTGGATTTTTGGTTGTTTGGAAGAACATTTGCACTGATGACAAGCTTGAAGTTTTCATTGACTGGACCGGCAAGATGTAAAAGAAAAGTCAGTATTTTAGGTACTACTACTACTATTATGGTCATTGTGGTTATTACTATTCAATGTCAAAATAGGCTTCTGAGTACAAAAACCAATTATATAAGCAAGAAAATATAAACATCCATAATTAAAATACAAAATAAAACAATCCCACTGAAACAGCAAAATAATTTAAACAGGTGATTCAGCTTGAGAGATCATGAGCTGACAAAATGCCAATATAGATGGCATCTCTTGTATTTCAGCAGGGAGTGGATTGCATAATAGGTAAAAGGAAAAGGTAAAGGACCCCTGGACAGTTAATAACAATATCAGTGCATGACACCAGGGTTTTTTTAGTAGTGGTGGGAACTTTCATGGGCCAGACTTCAAAAGGGGCAGCCTATCAGTCTGTCAAAGCAACATGGCTCTTAGGATTCTTATTAGGCAAGCCTACCCAGTTTTTTAGAACTTTGTATGGGTTTTCATTTGTTTTAGTCTTTTCTATTGCGGTTTTAATCTTCTGTATATTTTAAATTATGCTTGTAAAAAAAATTGTGACAATTTTATTGTTTTCTCATTTTTGTAAACCGGGTCTAGGCTTTTTCAACAATCAAGCAGGACATAATTTTTATGAGATAAAATAAATCTACTCCAACTTAGACCTTGAACTGACTCCACCCACCCTGGCTGGCCCTTGGAACCTTCTAGAAATAAGAGGGCTTCCTGTGCCAGTTGAGCAACAACTTGCTTGAGCAACAAGGTGCTTTTGAGCTCTGGTGTGTTCCTGTATCCTTTGGCCTCGACTTCAAGTTTTCTCCTGGATGCTGCCTCCAGCTTTGTGTTTTCTTTCTGCTTTGTTCCTTACCCACAGCTTCTGGCCCCCAGTTCCTGGTTCGCCACAGGGCTCTGACTCAGCCCTGACACCTAATGAAGCTCTTTAGTCTTCTGCAAAGGAGTTCCTGTGTCAGCCCCCAAAGACAGAACTGGGAAAATCAGGTAGGAGAAGGAAGCGGTGGCACTCCTGATCTAGTCTCATGCAAGAGGAAGCATCCTAGCCTGCTGTGGAACAGGGGTGGAGAAGAAGTGCATTGTGGCATGCTTGCAGACATCAGGGTTTTCCTGCTAAAAGAAACGTATTTGATCCTGGTTTCATTTCCTGGTTAGTACACTGGGATTAAACTACAGTTTCCTGGTTTGTATGCAGAAGGAAGCTGTGGGTTAAACAAAACATGATAGATCACTGAAGTTGGTGCATGAGTAGAACAGGGATGTGGAAGGTAAGGGGAAGTATATGGCACAACTCTCATTCTCAGCTGGGAATGGTTTACTATGTGGAGAGCATTCCATGTGAATCACCTGTATGAGTCTGTGACTTCTAGGCATGAAGATAAAACTCCACTATGCTGAGCTCCTTGGAGAAAAGGTACGAACTTTCCCTAGCATTCAAACCACAATTTGAGGTTTCTGGGGAAATGCAATTCATCTCCAGCTACTGCTCTCTCTTGTGCCTTTTTTCTACATCAACCAAGATGATGGCTAACTGCTATTTGAGCACAAAAGCACCCTGTCCTCTTGCAGTTTCCAGCTAATGATATTCAGAAGCATTACTGCCTCTGCCAGTGGAGGAAGAGCCTAGCCGTCATGGCTAATAGGTAAAGGTAAGGTAAGGTAAAGGACCCCTGGATGGTTAGGTCCAGTCAAAGGTGACTATGGGGTGCGGCGCTCATCTCGCTTTCAGGCCAAGGGAGCCAGTGTTTGTTCACAGACAACTTTCTGGGTCATGTGGCCGGCATGACTAAACTGCTTCTGGCTCAACGGAACACCGTGACGAGTGCCAGAGCACACAGAAACACAGTTCACCTTCCTGCCATAGTGGTACCTATTTATCTGATTGCACTGATGTGCTTTCAAACTGCTAGGTTGGCAGAAGCTGGGATAGAGCAACGGGCTCACCCCATTGTGCAGATTCAAACTGCCTACCTTCCGATCAGCAAGCCCAAGAGGCTCAGTGGTTTAGACCACAGCACCACCCACTCCCATTTACCTATCATGGCTAATAGCTATAAGTCAATCCTAGCACACTGTGCCTGGAAACTGACAAACTTGCCAGTGCAATTGCAATAGCAATAGCAATAGCACAGTGCCTATGTAGTGAAGCTAGCCTGCTTTTGGCACTAAATGAGCCACAGCATTCTGCACAAAAATGAAGTTAATAAGCTCTCATGGACATCCCACTCTCCTGCTCCCAACCCATTACAGTAGCTGATCGCTGAGGTTCCCAAAGGACGGGTGATTTTGGCTGAGTCCTTCCATATCCAGGTGCAGAAAGCCAAATGCACCTGCATTCCTGAGCATAACTGCTCACCTGCAATTTCAGCCACGAAGCAAGAGGCATTCCTTTCCCATGGCTCTACCCCAAAGGAAGACAAAGCTTCCCATCAGAGCCCAGCAGTTTTTCAGCTTGAGAAATGGAAGCTGTGCCCGAGTGCTTGGGGATACAGCAAGTGATGTTCTTCACATTTTGGAAATTCACAGGAATGCAGTTAGCAATTATGTGATGGCTGCTTGACTAATAATAACCCTGCTTCCTTGGTGCTTAGCCATCTGTTATATTGCAAGAGCTTTTCATGGAAAGATGCTCTAAGGAGGCATTGCAAAAGATAAAATCAGCACATTGCTTTGTTCTAAAAGACCTCTCCGATGAAAACATTGGTGGGTTTTATCATACCGCCAGGTGTCCATGTAGGGTCACAATGTGCCCTACTTGAAGAGGACAGTCCTCTATTTGAAGGACTCCTCTGTTTGGTGGGTTGTGTGGCTTGTGATATAGAGCTATAAGGAGGGAGGGCAGGGGTCTTGTGATGCCCATGAAGGGCACTTGGGCAGAAGACTGATCAGGCACACAGGTCATGAGATCATAATCTTCTCCACTATGGTGGGCTGTATTTCAGTTCAATTTTACAAAAAAGGACATAGATTTGTGCGCACCAATTTACATGTATAAATGCAAATTTAGAAATAATTAAAATTTAAATTGCATATATATGCACATCTCTGCCCTCTTTTGCCCCTCCTCTTCAGGAAAGCATGTCAGAGTGAAACACAGTAAGGAGGACAGGAGTCTCACAGCATAATCCAGGCATAGGCAAACTCCGGCCCTCCAGATGTTTGGGACTACAATTCCCATCATCACTGGTCCTGTTAGCTAGGGATGATGGGAATTGTAGTCCCAAACATCTGGAGGGCCGGAGTTTGCCTATGCCTGGCATAATCCTACACCTGTCTACTCAGAAGTAAATCCCATTGATGTTTAGGAGGCTTTCTCCCAGGTAAGTGGGTCTCGGATTCCAGCCTTAAAATCTTACAGCAAAGATAGGGATCCTGTTTCCCTCCAGATGTTTTTGGACTCCAACTCCCATCATGCCTGACCCTTTGCCATGCTGGCTGGCGTTGATAGGAGTTGTAGTCCAGCAACATCTGGAGGTCACAGATTCTCCACCCCATCTTAGAGTGCCAATTGCCAAAAGAAATATCATCATCTTTATTTATTTTATTTATGAATAGTTTCCTGTGAGGCATCCCAAAGCCATTCCTAATATAATAACATATATAAACAAGCTACAAAGTATAAAAACAGTTAAAACAAATGCACAAATAAAACCTTTTTAAAAGAAGTATAATGATAAAAACAGTTTAAAACAGCAACAGTGCCACACATTTAGCACAGTGCAAGGACATCCACGTCAAGAATTGGAGGAAAGGATAGCTCAGTCAGTAGAGCACTTCACTCTTAATATCAGGGTTGTGGGTTCAAGCCCTGCATTGGGAAAAAAGATTCTATGATTCTAAGAACTGGTTAGTTATAAAACCATTACAAGCCCGGTTTGAACTGCCCTGGAGTTGTGGGCTCAGCTTTAAGTGTTTTTTTAACATTTTATGTGTGCATTTGTGAATTCAGCATTATATATCTCGGTTGGAAGCCTTGGATGCCTTCACAAACAACAGTTGTAAATAGAAGAAGCAATTACCGTATTTTTCGCCCTATAAGACGCACTTTTCCCCCTCCAAAAATGAAGGGGAAATGTGTGTGCGTCCCGTTGCAGTGGTACCTATTTATCTACTTGTACTGGTGTGCTTTCGAACTGCTAGGTTGGCAGGAGCTAGGACAGAGCAAGAGGAGCCCACCCTGTCATGTGCATCTGAACTGCTGACCCTCCAATCAGCAAGCCCAAGAGACTCAGTGGTTTAGACCACAACGCCAACCACTCCTTAAAAATCCTTAGAAAAAGAGTTAGGAATAACTAGAAACGGAGGGGGTTCATCTTTGCCTATTTAATAGTCAATTTAGGAGAGTGGTGTTTATGAAATATGAATGATTTAATATTTATTGAGTTTTATCAGTGTCTAGATGCATATTGGTTGTGAATTCATGTATGAAATATTCACATTTTTGTAAGATGAATTTTTACACTATGAAAATAATAGATTTTATTTTTTAAAAAAACAGAATTACATTTAGACAATTCTATTTTAAAATAATCATTGCACATAAAATATTAGATATTATGGCGAAGGGTTTTAGCGTAGCATTTTCACTTATACATGGATGTCTGCAGGTGGAAGAAAGAGTAAGGTATAATTTGCAGATTCCACTTTAAAAAATAAAATAAAATAAAACCTAAGATTCTATCGTTTGAAGAGCCTATGAAATTCATATGCACACCCATGCCTTGTAGTGCTTGTTCTGTAGCTTAGATCACAAGTGATCCCTGTTTCACCAACCAGTTTGGGGGTTGATAAACAGGGTGGTCATTTGTCTGAAGACTTGGGTGTGTTCTATTAGCAAAAGAACATTCTAACCATAGACTTACAGTATTCTGCAAATCTGACTTGGCTACAGTGGACTGAAATTCTAATTAAGACGTTTGTTTGTTTGTTTGTTTGTTTGTTTAGAATTATGTTTTTGCTTGTCTGATAGTTTCTGTTGATCTATCCGTCATCTCTGTGACTAGAATGTCTCTGCTTGTTCTAGCCCTCATCCGCTCAATGGCAGTAATTGTACAAGAATTTGGAGTTCATGAGGAGGGAATTAAGGAGATTGATGGGGATTAGCCCAATTCTGAGGGAACAGGTCAACTGTGTTTGCTATGCCCAGTTGAGTCTGTGCTATGGAGGTTGTCACAGAAGATTAAGTACATTTTGTGATTAAGGGCTTTATTAATAGTGCACAAAAAGTATAAAAATGGTCAGTGGGAAAAACAACTCAAATACATTTGGGGCTTCTTGTTTCAGAAAATGTAGACCTATTTATTTCATACATGGCACCGTTGCTATTGTAGCATAGTTCAAGATAGTTTTTCATTTCATACTTTCTACAGTCTGAGGCTCATCCAGCAGTTTCCCCATGTCCTATTGCAGTTCCCACATCCAGTGTTTTTTTCCCTTCACAGGACCATCTTAACACCCCAATAGGCCATGATTCTCCAATGAATCTTGTATGTTTAAGCGGCCAGTTTCCCAGCGCTGTCAACATGCACCTTATATGGTTGAGGTCTGTTTCTATATGAGCTACTAGAACCTTCTGTAAAAGCAGGTAGCTTGAATAAAGCCAACTGGGCATTTCTGTCTCTGTGGTCATTTTTGGTCCACCTTGTGGGCTTTTCAGAGGGGAAGCAGTACAGTGTCTGTGCACCTGTCTTCTTTCTAGCAGAGGCCTCTTTGGACCAAGCTATGTCTTATCATAAGAACATAAAACGTATGCTTAGCCATAGCCACTTTTTAAAAAGAAAAGGAAAAGGAAAAAGTGGCTTCACAGGTCCACAATCCAGACAGAAAATCTATGGTTCTTGAATTCATTTATAAAATAAGCCCCAGAACAACAACACCACATTCAAACTTGGAAGGCCTAGTTATATCAGGTGTCCTATGCAAGAGGGACTTCTTCCTTGGCTGGGATGTTGTTCTTTTAAACTGATGGTTTTGAGGAAATTCCGTTTTATATTATGGTCTGCATATTAGGTATGAATGCATTAAAATGAAAATTGAATGAGTGTTTCCTTCATTCCTATTGGAAAGTGGTGGCATGTACCCGGTGCTTTTTTTCTTAAAAAACATGTTTAGGGGTACTCTCATTTTGACTCAAGAAAATCACTATTTTATAGTTCAAATCGGGGAAAATAAATACAGTAATTGGACAAAAGTACAAAGATTCACAAAATGTTTAGGGGTATGCGTCCCCCTGCATCCCCCCAGGAAAAAAAGCACTGCATGTACCACAATGTGGTGTTATGCAAAGCCTACTTGGCTAATTGCAAGGACACAAGGGTAAAAGTGTGTACGTGAAGGATACATAGTAAATGCACACATGTATAGAGGTTCCACAGACCCCCTACATGCATTATACAATTTTATAGAGTGGGTGTTTCCTTTTGAAAACAATCGCCTCACATTCCTTACCAACCAAAAGCTACAGAAGGAAGGAATCCATTCAGGCTAGGGAAAACATGCATTGGGAATTTCCCAAACAGTACTTTGACAGCGCAGGAACATGCTGCTGCAGGAACATGTTGCTACTATTTTCAAGGGGAACTGGCACAAACATCCCCTAAAGTGCTGGGTGGCTCAATCCAGGTAACTTTGTTTGCAGAAAAGCAAAATGAAGATCTGGGCACACTTCAGATCTTTCAAATAGGACTTCAGTTAACAAAATCCAAAAGTAATCAAAGGAGCAAAGCGGCAGCATTATATAGCTAACAAACCTTTAATCTATAGTTTGTCAGTAAGGCCACACATATTTTCCCATTTATAGGCATGGAAAAATGGAGATATGCCTGGGTTTAAACAGAAGGATTAATTGTGATGTTAAAGCACTTTGGGATTCCCTGTGGCCCAGCCAACAGGACCAGCCCAAGACATTTTGCTCCCCCTAATTCAAAATCCATAGTGCTCAAGGACAGCCAAATTATGCTGGCATCTGGAACAGAAAACCCCATAAGCACCTCTCTACCCTTCTCACAGCAGTATAAAATGCAACAAGAATGAATTTAATAACTAAGCATTTGCTTTCCTTTCATGATTCCCCCAGATCATGCCAGAGGTGGCCACCTCACCTTGCCTAATGGCAGGGCCAACCCGTCTGCACAAGGACGTGGTGATGAACTTGATAAATTAATGGCAGATACTGCAAAGTCCATCAGTGGCTATTAGCAATGCTCAGGGCCGTCTTTACCTGGGGGTGCAAGGGGTGTGGTGCACCCGGGCACCAAATTCTGGGGGGCGCCAAATGTTTACCTACTGCATACCAGTCCCTCTCGATTGGCGACAGTGAAAAGCAATGGAGCGAAAGTCCTCGCTCCCTCTCCTCCATTACTCTGTTACTCTGTAGCATCAAACAAAAGCAGTTTTCCCCACTGTATCCTTGCTACAGGTGAGCGGTCCCCCCTCCAAGAAGTCAACAACTTTGGCTTCCCCCTCCTACAAAAAAACTCAACAACTTTGAGTTTGCTCCCTCCAAAAAAAGGGGCGCTGGGCGGATCTTTGCGCCCCAGTGTCACATATGCTATATATGGCCCTGGCAATGCTACTCAAAACTGGACTTAAAGCATTATTAGAGTCTGCTGGATCAGGCCAATGGCCCTTCTAGGCCAGCATCCTGTTCTCACAGTGGCCAACTGGATGCCTGTGGGAAGCACGAATGCAGGACCTGAGCCCAAGAGCACTTTCCACTCCACTTTCCACTCCCATGGTTTCCAGCGAATTGCATTCAGAAGCATTGCAGCAGTGGTGGGAGAATGTAGCCATCGTGGTGAGCAGCCATTGTCCTCCATGAATTTCTCTGTTCCCCTTTTAAAGCCATCTGAGATGGTGTACATTACTGCCTTTTTGGGGGAGAAGATTCCATAGGTCAACTAAGTGGATGTCCCTTTCTGCTGTGAATTTTTTCCCTCTATCCGCTTTCTCCATACAATTAATAAACAGAGATTTAGCAAACTTCCACATTCAGAGGTGGTATGCCTCCAGTTAGCAGACCCTAAGGACAAACACAAAGCTCTTCCTGTGTATCTTCATCACCCATGACTTGCTCCTGGGGCATCAGAAAAAATGCTGAGCTAGAGAGACCTTGCTGAAAATCAACAAGGGAATTCATTTTTTTTAAATAAATTTTTTATTAATTTTCCAATTTTTAACAAACATAACAAAAACAACATGGAAACAAACACAAAAAATCATAATTTCTTAACCTTATTTCCATAAGCCTCTTTTCTCAGACTTCCCCATACCTTGCCCTTTTTGCATCCTTTTTTTTTTTTTACAATTATTCAACAACCCTTTTAGCCAGTTAAATATAAATTCATTCTCCTTTTCAATTTCACCCTAAATCGAACAAAATTTACCGCTGTAATTCTACATCTTCCTCTCCCTTAGCATTTTAGCACTCCTCAATTTTATAATAACTCTTAAGATATATTTTAAACTTCTTCCAATCTTCTTCCACAGTCTCTTTCTCTTGGTCGCGGATTCTGCCGGTCATTTCTGCCAGTCCCATAAAGTCGATCACTTTTGCCTGCCATTCCTCCAGCGTGGGTAGCTCTTGTGTCTTCCAATACTTTGCTAGAAGAATCCTTGCTGCCGTAGTAGCATACAAAAAGAAATTTTTATCCTTCCTCGGCACCAGCTGGCCGAACATACCCAAGAGAAATGCCTCTGGTTTCTTATGAAAGGTGCATTTAAGTACTTTCTTAATCTCATTATAAATCATTTCCCAGAAGGCCTTAATCTTTGGGCAGGTCCACCAAAGGTGGAAGAAGGTACCTTCAGTCTCTTTGCATTTCCAACATTTGTTATTGGGCAAATGATAAATCTTCGCAAGCTTGACTGGAGTCATGTACCACCTGTAAATCATTTTCATAATGTTTTCTCGTAAGGCATTACATGCCGTGAATTTAATACCTGTGGTCCATAACTGCTCCCAGTCAGCAAACATAATGTCATGACCTATGTCCTGTGCCCATCTAATCATAGCTGGCTTCACTGTCTCATCTATTGTGTTCCACTTCAACAGCAAGTTATACATTCTTGATAAATTCTTAGTATTGGGTTCTTGAAAATCAACAAGGGAATTCAGAAGCTCTTCTGTAACAAATAAAGCAGACTTCCCCAGCGTGGTGCCCTCTGGATGTTTGGGGCTACAAATCCCATCAGCTCTGCTTGCTGGAGCTGGGGAAGGATGTGCAATAATGCCTTCTCCACCCCCTCCATCTGCTGCAGGGAAGGACAGCAGATAGAGGAGGATAGAAATCTCACAGCAGCTGGGTGGTATTTGTCTTCTGTGTGGATTTTACAACAACAAAAGAACCTCTGGCGTAATGTAATTCAGGAGAGAAAGGGGGTAAGAATAGGGGTGGAGGAATAGAAGAAAACTCTCTTTTGAGCCTTGGGCATAAGGTCTATCTGACAAGGAGGATTGAACTGTTTCCAGAGATGGATGGATGCCATTAAAAGCAGGGAAATCCCCTCATCCTCCCTTCAAATGGTGGAGGAATTTTAATGAATGGTTTCTCCGTCTCTCCACACTCCCCAGTGCAGCTCTCCTTTCCCCCTCAACATAACACGCAGGTCACTCTGGATTGCAAAACATGTTTCTCTCTAGGGCTTCTCTGAGATCTGTTAGCTGTTAGTCTTTCCTGGCTCTTTAGGAACAGATGCCATCCCAGTCAGGCAATGGGCCTAACATCCAGCTCAGTGTTGCTCTGCTCTAACAAATAGGCAGCGAGTGTCTTTGGTTTCAGGCAGGGGTTTCCCCCCAGAGCTGCTTCAAAATGCCAGAGACTGAACTCAAGACTTGTTTGCATGCTAAGCTGTAGCTCTTCCTTTCCAGGCTGCAGATAATGGTTGGAAGAGTTCTGGTAATTTCCGAGGGCGCTGATGGGGTTGTTTTGAACTTCCATGGACCTGCTGATGAATTTCTGCCCCAATAAAATTCCCCTTAAGAGAACTCTGGGCTTGTTCACACTTCCTCTTGTCGCTGCTTTCTCCCAGGGAAAACCTCTCTTTAGCACTCAATTGGAGGAAATGGCAAAAGGGTTTTTCACAGATTGCCATTTGTTCTGATTCAGAGCTAAAGAGTGTTTTTTCACTGGGAAAGGAGTGAGGCAAGGGGTAAACTGCTTGGACCTGTGTTTTCTAGGCAGGGGACTAGTGGACGTGTGGCTGAGCCCTCTGTGGGTGGATTTTTGCTTATGCTCAGAGTTTGATTGTCATATGGAGGTTGGGAAAGAATCCCTCTTTTAAGTCCAGCTGACCCTGGCACTTTCCCTTCCCTTTAGTTTATGGCATTACTCACTTGCTTGAGCCACATGGAGTTCTTTGTTCTGCAGAAAACTTACTGCAGTTCACTTTCTTCGCTCTCCTGCTCTCTGCTTGTGACTGTACTTGTGTAAGCTGTTCTGCAGGGAAGGACTGTGGGAGGAGGGGAGGGAGACTTGCAGCAAAGGACTGGGCACGGTGACCTCCTCTTTGACCTTTTCTGACCCCATGACACAATGAGATGATAACAATCTAGGCGAAACATCTTAACCTTAAGAGTTTCAGAAGATGCAGCTAATTGAAACTGCATGTGATGTAATGCCTGTTTGGCACTAAGGGAATGAACTGTATTGTTGTCCGTTCATGAACCTTTCTATAAGCCAGGGATAAGGAACCTGTGTCTTCCCAGATGTTGCTGAACTCCAACACCCATCAATCCCAGCCAGCAGGGATAGTGGTCAGAGATAATGGGAACTGTAATCAGCAACATCTGGATGACCACAGATGCCCCTGCTATAAAGTAACAGAAAAGATTCCCCCATGAGAATAAGATGCATGAATTATAGCCCATAGCTCAGTTGCTAGAGCGTGAGATTCTTAATCTCAGGGTTGTGGGTTTGAACCTTACATTGGGAAATGCCCTTGGAATGCCAGGGGGCTGGACTAGATGACTCTCATGGCCCCTTCCAACTCTACAATTGTATGATTCTATGGGGTTGTCAAAAATAAATAAACACATTTACCTGAGAGAAATATCCCATTCACTTCAGTGGCACTACTGAGTGGGCATGTGCAGAAATAGACTTTTAGTGTTCTACAATTTTACACCTGAAACTTCTTTAAAATGAATTATAGCAGGTGAAAACAGATCTATGTATTCATTTGTGGCCAAAGAGTGTCGTCAAACAGAATAAATAATTCTGGTAATGAGGTCACGAACTGAACATGCCAAATACCTAAGTTCCTGGCACAGGTAATGCTCTTAAATAATGCATGCTTAGAAGTCTTTCCTAATTTCTCCTACTGATTTTATCATTTTTCAATTGGCAAAAGATTTATTTCTATAATTTATGGATTTCAAAAGCAGTGGCAAAGAGTGCAGCAACCTGGGATTCAGCAAAACAGGCACAACTGTGAAACCTCTCCCAGAGCAATACTTTGACTCCTGAATCCATAGTCACTCTGCACAAGTCACAGTTTTACAGAGCAATCACATATGTGTCTACTCAGCGAGGCTAACTCCCAGGCATAGAAAACGTGCCTGCAAGCCTATACTCACTTAATAAGTCTCATTGAGCTCAATGGCTTACCTATGAGTAGACATAATAATAATAATTTATTATTTGTACCCCGCCCATCTGGCTGGGTTTCCCCAGCCACTCTGGGCGGCTTCCATAGAAACCAAAAATACAGTAAAATATCACAGATTAAAAACTTCCTTGAACAGGGCTGCCTTAAGATGTCTTCTGAATGTCAGGTAGTTGTTTATCGCTTTGACATCCGATGGGAGGGCGTTCCACAGGGCGGGCGCCACTACCGAGAAGGCCCTCTGCCTGGTTCCCTGTAGCTTTGCTTCTCGCAATGAGGGAACCGCCAGAAGGCCCTCTGCGCTGGACCTCAGCGTCCGGGCAGAACGATGGGGGTGGAGACGCTCCTTCAGGTATACTGGGCCGAGGCCGTTTAGGGCTTTAAAGGTCAACACCAGCACTTTGAATTGTGCTCGGAAACGTACTGGGAGCCAATGTAGGTCTTTCAAGACCGGTGTTATGTGGTCTCGGCAGCCGCCCCCAGTCACCAGTCTAGCTGCCGCATTTTGGATTAGTTGTAGTTTCCGAGTCACCTTCAAAGGTAGCCCCACGTAGAGCGCATTGCAGTAGTCCAAGCGGGAGATAACTAGAGCATGCACCACTCTGGCGAGACAGTCCGCAGGCAGGTAGGTCTCAGCCTGCGTACCAGGTGGAGTCGGTAGACAGCTGCCCTGGATACAGATTTGACCTGTGCCTCCATGGACAGCTGTGAGTCCAAAATGACTCCCAGGCTGCGCACCTGGTCCTTCAGGGGCACAGTTACCCTATTCAGGACCAGGGAGTCCTCCACACCAGCCCGCCCCCTGTCCCCCAAAAACAGTACTTCTGTCTTGTCAGGATTCAACTTCAATCCATTAGCCGCCATCCATCCTCCAACCGCCTCCAGGCACTCACACAGGACCTTCACCGCCTTCACTGGTTCTGATTTGAAAGAGAGGTAGAGCTGGGTATCATCTGCATATTGATGGACACCCAGTCCAAACCCCCTGATGATCTCTCCCAGCGGCTTCATATAGATGTTAAAAAGCATGGGGGAGAGGACAGAACCCTGAGGCATTCCACAAGTGAGGGCCCAGGGGTCTGAATACTCATCCCCCCCCCCACCACTTTCTGAACACGGCCCAGGAGGAAGGAGCGAAACCACTGTATAACAGTGCCCCCAGCTCCCAGCCCCTCTAGACGGTCCAGAAGGATGTTATGGTCGATTGTATCAAAGGCCGCTGAGAGATCCAGCAGAGCCAGGAAACAACATGCACAGGATTGCACTGTTCTCCATTAGCGGAGGTGCCCTGACTGGAGTTCCCATCGGTGCTGCAAGAGGAACTCAGAAACAAAATGGAGCAGGTAATAGTAGCATTTCTTATACTCCACATGTTTTCATAACTTCAGCTACATCATTTATGAAGTTAATCTAGAGCAGGGGTGGACCACAACTCCTATCAGCCCCTGTCAGCATGGCCAGTTGATTTCAACAAGCCAGCGTGGTGTAGTGGTTAAGAGCTGTAGACTCGTAATCTGGTGAACCGGGTTCTCGTCTCCGCTCCTCCACATGCAGCTGATGGGTGACCTTGGGCCAGTCACACTTCTCTGAAGTCTCTCAGCCCCACTCACCTCACAGAGTGTTTGTTGTGGGGGAGGAAGGGAAAGGAGAATGTTAGCTGCTTTGAGACTCCTTCGGGTAGTGATAAAGCGGGATATCAAATCCAAACTCCTCCTCCTCCTCTTCCTCCTCCTCCTCCTCCTCCTCCTCCTCCCCCTAGCCTTAGTCACTTAGGCTGCAAACCCATACTCACTTGCCTGAAGGAATGATGGGAGTTACAGAGGATGTTGATCTGCTGCAGTGAATGGGGCACTACCTCAATCTGCCTTCAGTCAGCCCCCATCTGCCTGCCTTCTGACTCATAAGCGGTCCAGGGCATCGGGCAGGCCAGCACCATCCTCATCTTTAATCTCTGTAGAATAGGGAGGAGACTAGAATGATTTGAATCTGCCTGCCATTGGCTCTGGCTCTACTTACACTTGCCTCTCTGTCTTCTTCTCTACTAGTCCGAATGGGAACAAGCCACCACTGGGGAATCCAGCTGTCCCGTACGGGGATCGAACCTATGACACTGGCATTATTAGCAGCACGCTCTATCTCCACAATATCATTGGCTACCTGCAGTGGCGGAGCTTCATGCTCTGGCACCAGGGAGCAGAGAGCAGGTGGGGGCGGGGCTGGTGCATATCCTGGGGGTGGGGCGTGCTGCCAGCAGGGGTGTGGCATGCTTCCTGGGGGCGGGGCACACCGTCTGCAGGGGTGTGGTGCCCAGTGCGGGCAGGAGGGCAGCCTCGATGGCACCCCACCAGGATCGTGCTGCCGGGGGCGGTGCGCTCCCCCCGCACTCCTCTTCCTCCGCCAGTGGCTACCTGGAAGGGCCCTTTTTTTGTATCCTGCCTGCTGGCCACAGATAAAGCCCAATAATGGACATCCTAGCAGGATGGGACCCTCTGCCTGTATTCACACAGCAACGGTCTATAATTAACTGTTTGCAGTAGTGTTTATGTTTAACAGCAGCAAAGTTTGTGAAGGCTCCCCACTCAGAGGTTCAAGGTATGAAGAAGTACTTCTGGAACAAAACTGTATACTTATTTAATTGCAGTCTACGAGGGCTGTTTTTGGTGGTTTTACATCATAGTTAAAAACCTCTGACAAATTATCTGTGATGGAATGTGGCCCTTGACCAAGGGAGAGAGAGAGAGATCGTTTTCGCACCCCTGTAGTAAAGTGTTAGGCTGAAAGAAGTGCTTTAGTTCCTGTTAACTGGAATACAATGCTTAGAAATACTTAGTAGTGTCAATCAATCAATCAATCTTTTTTTTTTTTAATTTCATATTTATTAAGATTTTTGAATACAAATGCATAAATAAAAATTACTTATATCATAACATAATTTCGTCTCTTCTTTGGACTCCCTCTCATCTCCCGCTCCCACTTACATCGTTGCAAAAGATTTTTTCCAAGCAAATTACCCACTTGTTTACAATATTTATCACCGCTCATTTAGGTAAAATCTAACAATTCTCCAAAATAAATTTATATTTTCCTTATTTCTCACTTATCATCAAAATCAAATCTAATTCAATGGTAGGCAATTATTTATAATCTAGCATCCTTCTTAGCATTCAACCAAATTGCAGTATTTCTGTAAATAAGTCTTAAATTTCCCCCAGTCCTCCTCAACCCGCTCTTCTCCCAGGTCTCGGATCCTGCCAGTCATCTCGGCCAGTTGCATATAGTCTATCAGCTGCATCTGCCACTCTTCCAGTGTGGGTAGATCTTGAGTTTTCCAATTCTTAGCGATGAGTATCCTTGCTGCCGTTGTTGCATACATAAAAAATGTTCGGTCCTTCTTTAACACCTTCTGGCCGACAATACCCAGAAGGAAGGCCTCTGGTTTCTTAGTAAAGGTATACCTAAATACCTTCTTCAGCTCATTATATATAATTTCCCAGAAGGCCTTCACTTTAGGGCAGGTCCACCAGAGGTGAAAGAATGTTCCTTCATGTTCTTTACATTTCCAACATTTATTATCAGACAAGTGGTATATTTTTGCAAGTTTAACTGGGGTCATGTACCATCTATATATCATTTTCATTACATTTTCCTTCAGAGCATTACATGCAGTGAAGTTCAACCCGGTGGTCCACAACCTTTCCCAGTCCTCAAACATAATATTATACCCAATGTCCTGAGCCCACTTTATCATGACCGATTTAACCATTTCATCTTGTGTATTCCATTTTCACAGCAAGTTAGTCTTAGGCTCTAGCAATTCTGTTTCCAACTTCGATTTCTCCACCTGGAACCCTACCTTTTTATCATTTTTAAAGACTTCTTTAATCTGAGCGTAATGTAACCAGTCTCGCACTTTATCCTTCATTTTCTCCAAACTCTGCAATTTCCAATTGTCTCCATCTTTTTCTAATATTTCCCAATATTTTGGCCATTTGGCCTCCATATTGGGGGTTTTTCGGGCCTTAGCTTCCAGAGGTGAAAGCCACCTCGGAGTTTTGTTTTCCAATAAGTCTTTGTATTTTGTCCAGACATTAAATACTGCTTTCCTGACAATATGGTTCTTGAAGACCCTATTTATCTTAACCTTGTCATACCATAAGTATGCATGCCAACCAAAAGCGTTGTTAAAACCTTCCAGATCCAGTACATCAGTGTCTTCGAGAAGTAGCCAGTCTTTTAGCCAGCAGAAAGCTGCGGCTTCATAGTACAGCTTTAAGTCTGGCAGGGCAAAGCCCCCTCTTTCTTTTGCGTCAGTTAGTATCTTAAACTTAATTCTGGGCTTTTTGCCCTGCCAGACAAATTTAGAAATATCTCTCAATCAATCAATCAATTCCTGACGCCAGCCCTGCTTTTTGTAAGTAACTGCTAATAACTCCAATCCATTCTTTAACAAGAAATTATTGCAAAGAGGCATTGTCTTTGAGGTTCACTTAGACGTGTTCTGTTAGTTTTGCCTTTGAGATCAACCATCACACAAAAGACAGCTCATTTCAGTCTTCCAAGCAAAGTACAGTGGTACCTCGGGTTAAGAACTTAATTTGTTCTGGAGGTCCGTTCTTAATCTGAAACTGTTCTTAACCTGAGGTAACACTTTAGCTAATGGGGCCTCCCGGTGCCACCGGAGTATGATTTCTGTTCTCATCCTGAAGGTACTATTTCCCGAGGTACTATTTCTGGGTTAGCGGAGTGTGTAACCTGAAGCGTCTGTAACCCGAAGCATCTGTAACCCGAGGTACCACTGTAATAGTCCGCATAGCATTCTAACCTTACTTAACCTGGCCTCCGTGTGGGTTTTTATAAATGTTATCAAACATCGTGGCATTGTTATTACCTTACATAAATCACTGCAACAGTTTAAAAGGACTATTTAGTGTGGTGTTTTTTCTCCTTAAAAACATGAAAAGAAACCCAAAGAGGGCAAATTATTTCAAACATGCTCCTTACTTTTGAACTTCAGAAAGCTAAAGCAGTTGTAGCAGACAAAACTTTGAAGCTTCCTTTGAGCAGTGACAGTCCGAAGCCACAACTTTCCTCTTTCTGGCGGAATTGTTTGAAGGGAAATTTCAGCTTTGTTGACAACAATAATAATAAAAAAGCAAGGCTGGCTACTCATGCCTTTGGAAAAGCAGACTTTAAATCAATAGTAGTTGGTAGGCTTGGAAGACGAGTCTGTTTCTAGTTCATTCACAAGGCCTAGAGTGTGAAGCTTTCGTGCAAAATGCTTGAAGAAGATTGGCTCATCTCGTCCAGCATTCTGTTCTTACAGTGGTCAAGCAACTGCCTGTGGGAAACAAACAAGCAAGATTTGAGCACAAGAACACTCTTCCTTCCTGAAGATTCCAGAATTCAGAAGGGTCTTTTCTCCACCCATGGAGGCAGAGTGTAGCCCTTGTGGCTAGTAGCCATCGGTAGCTTTTTGCTTCATGAATTTGTCTAATTCTCTTTTAAAGCCATCCAAATTGGTGGTCATCCCTGCCTCCTGTGGGAGAAAGTTGCATCATTTAATTCCATTATGCATGAAAAAGTACTTTCTTCTATCTGTCCTGAATCTTCCCACATTTCCACTCCATTGGGAGTTCTAGTCATATATTGTCAGGGAACTGCCATCGGAGCCAGAGGCGGAGGGAAGGCTCCAGAGGGATGCCGGAGAGCACCAGTGGAGGAGGGGGGCAGATGGGGGAATTGGAGAGAAGGCTCCAGGACTCCTCGACGGAGACCAGCGGGGAGAGCACGGGTCCTCCGCTGCCCACACCCTCCCTGCGCAGAAGACTTCCGCGCAGGGAGAGTAGGAGGAGACTGGGCGTCAAAGAACTTCTGTGCTGGAAGAAGTTCAAGAAACGCCCACTGACGGATTCTGCCAGCGATTGAGATAGCCACGGATGGGTGGCTGTCCAGACAGAAAGGGTTCACCCAGGTAACTCAGCCAGGTGTGGCGCCAACTTATGCACGAGCAACCCCCTAGAACCATTACATATATATATACACTAGAGCAGTGGCGTAGCATGTGGGGGGGGGCACAGGGTCATTTGCCCCGGGCGCAAAATTCCAGCACCCACTGCTGCCTCAATAAAGCTTGTGTGCTTCCAACACTGGGCTTGTTGTTACATCACTGGGCTCCTCCATGCGAACCAGGAAGTGACCTCTCCAGACAACGGAATGACTCTTCTTTTCTTATTTTTGCAGCTGTGATCTCCTGGGTGATGTGGACACAATTAGGCAGTTGAATGCACATGCGTACTCCATCTGTTTCTCTCCTGGGTGCTGGCAACCCACGGTACGCCGCTGTACTTGAGTGATGCATCTGCTCCAGTAACTTTTGAAGGAAGTGGATGGATGATATGGGCTGGGCCGACCAGTTTGATCCTCCTGCCCTCCATGTATTGATTGAATATACAGAGGAAAGCTTCGGGGGGGGGGAGCTAGTAACTACAGGTATTTGCTGGAGCAGTAGTATATAAATAATAACTCAATTTGACCTTCAAGCCAAGTCATTTGGCTCCTAACAAAGGGTGCTCATCCCAATCCTATGCTTGGAGCCTGCACGGGCCAGATCAGTGGCATGCTTACATCCCTCATCCACATCACTCCTCCTTGGAGAACATTGTATTCAAAGCCTAAAACCACCCAAAAAGAGAGAGGATAGAATCCCAGTTTCACACACCACGGATAGCTTTGTACTAGAAGCTACTATTCTGGATTCTTGCAATGCTCAACTCCAGATTTCTGTGAAAGTTCACTTCTCTAAGATGTGCTTTATTTTTAGCAGAGCAGATAATAGATGATAATGAAGTATTTTGTAAATAGCACCAGAAGTATGCCTTTACCCAGAGGCTCTCTTTGTACTCTGAGGCAGGTGGTTTCCCCCCTCCGCACTTAACACCAGCAAACTTATGTCTGAAAGGAAGTTCAGACAACCTTTCTTCTGAAATGAAAGAGCTTCCTTTCTCAACGTATAGCATTGGTCTTTAGTTCTTACATTGGGTGATCATACTAACGTTATGGTTTTTTGTTTGTATTCCCCACCTCCCCAAATACACAAAAAGGAAGGAAAATTGTGGGGAGCAGAGCAGGAAGGCTTTCCTTCAGCAACTGCACCTGTTGGCTATTTGCTTATTACAATGCTTTCCAGATATGCAGTGTGTGTGTGTGTGTGTGTGTGTGTGTGTGTTGCTGGGGGTGAAAATTATTGGATTGAAGAATTTGGGGAAAGGAAATTTAACTCTTGGTGAAAGCCACTCTTCTGAAGCTTCTGCTTACATTCGGAAGAAATCCCCCATTGATTTCAATGGAGACTGTGTTTAAAGACTGTGAGACTGTGTTCAAAGACAGGGACTGTGAGACTGTGAAAGATCGCCATATTGAGCAAGTTAAAGGGGAACCGCCTTCGTCATCCCAATCTGATATGTTTTTTTGATCTTCAGAGATGGCTGCGACTCTCTTCGGGATTTAAAGAGACATACACCCCGGGACTTAAAGTTAAAGAATACATCTTCGCAGGACCCTGCCCACGAATTTGGGAATCCCCTGAATTTGGAAGTGCCTTTGGTGGTTCAGGTGTCTATTATATTTAACCATAAGACTTTGAGGATTTAAATACGTGTCTTCATTTAGGTACAGTTAAAATTGTATTATCATTATTTGATCTCAAATAAGGGTTAACTCTTGCAGTGTACCAATTTAGTTAATTTTGGACCCTTGTTGTAATATCTGAGAGACGTTAGCTTTGTTACCTCTATACCTTATCCCTACAGTATATTAGGAGGAATTAATCTTAAATATACAAATGCCGAACGGTTCTAAGAAGGGTGTGGTAACACCAGGGGAAAGGAGGCCTTCAAGACAAGAAGAGGGGAAGGAGGCAAGAGAAATTAGAGATTATGATAGTTTGATGGCTGAAATAAGAAAGGAATTTAAAAATAATGAACAGTATATCGAGAGAAAATTGATAGAGGTACAAGATACTTTAGATAAGAAACTGGAGGGAGTGGTGGGGGAATTGATAGGAAAAGTTAAAGATCTCTCGGTAAGAACTAAGGCTTTGGAGGACTCAGTGAAAAGGGTGCAAAAGGATACGAAAGACAGCAAGAAAGAGATGGACAGGATTAGACTAGAAGTTAAAGAGATAGGAGCGACACAGGAAGAGTTGTTGGATAACATGGCTATGACGCAGATGCGACAAAATCAATCTAATCTAAAATTTAGAGGAATATCAGAGGATTCAAATGAGAATATTCGAGTTAAAGTGGTGAAAGAGCTGGGAGGATGGTTAGATAGAAAAGAAGAAGAGATAAACCATTCCTTGGTAAACATATTCCGAATAAGAATAAAATCGGCCAAAGCCAGAGGGAAAAAACTGCCAGGAGATGTAATAGCCATGTTTAATTCATTGGAGATAAGAAATGAAATTTTGAAACAGAACTACGTTAAAAGGTTATATATTGAAGAAAACCCAGTTATTATTTATAAAGAGATTCCTTCGAGGTTTCTTCGAAGGAGGGACTCATATAAAAAATTAACAAATCAATTGAAGAAAAATGGGATCTTGTACAGATGGGAGTTTCCGGAAGGTATCTCATTTTATTTCAAGGAAAAAAAGTTTAAACTGTCTACCATTTCAGAACTTCAAAAATTTGCAAGGAGATACGAGAAGGACCTGGGGAAAATGATGGGGGAGGAGGAGGTGGAGAACCAGCAGGGGGAAGAAAGGAGGGGGAGTGAAGAAGAAGAAAGAGAGGAGAGTTCAATAGGAGAAAGAGAAGAACTAGAGAAAGGAGACAAAGAACAGTAGATTGTGTATAGGCCTGATAAGTTAATTAATATTACATAACAGATGGCGTTAAAAATACTAAACTGGAATGTGAATGGGCTGAACAATAAAAATAAAAGGAACCAGATTACACATGTACTATTGAAAAAGAACTGTGATTTAATATGTCTCCAAGAGACGCATATAATAAATAAGCATAAGAGATTATTAAGCAATAAGAGACTGGGACTAGATTTTGTGACATCAGATAGGGTGAAGAAAAGAGGGGTGGTAATTTATATAAAGGAAAAATATGACCCACAACTATTGTATAAAGATGATCAAGGGAGAGTAGTCATAGTTCAGATGGTGTTTCAGGGAGAAAAAATAATTGTTGTGGGAATATATGCTCCAAATGATAAAAAATCCGCCTTCTATTCTGAATTAGGAGACAAATTGATGGAATGGATGGACCAAAAAATGATATTAATGGGAGATTTTAATGGGGTGGTGTCTCCAAGCCTAGATAAGTCAATAAAAAAACAAGAGAAGAAGGAAGGTAAATTACCGCGATCTTTTTTTGATATGGTAAATAACCTGGGATTAATCGATGCTTGGAGACTCAAAAACCCCACTATAAAACAATATACTTTCTTCTCAAATCCAAATCAAAGTTGGGGGAGAATAGATAGCATTTGGATTTCGAAGGAACTGACTCAGAATTTAACTAAATCGGAAATTCTTTCACGAACTATATCTGATCACAATGCTGTTTCCATTGAGTTAAAAGGTAAGGATATCAAAACAGCCAGATGGAGAATGAATGAATTTTTATTTAATGACCAGAAGATTGTGAATAAGGCAATAGAGACAATAGAAGATTATTCTAAATGGAATTTAAACGGGGAAACTGCTATAGAGACGGTGTGGGACGCAGGAAAGGCAGTTATGAGGGGCTTTCTAATACAGAAAAATAGTCAAGTAAGAAAAGAAAAAGAGACGAAGGAACAGATCCTAACACAGATTATGGAAAATGAAAGAAAGTTAACTATCAACCCCAGTGAGGAGACCGCGAAGCAGAATATAAAGATACTACAAGCTAAATTTTCTACAATAACTGACCAAGAGGTAGAATGGAAAATTAAAATGATGAATCAGAGGACGTTTGAATCTGCAAATAAGATAGGCAAATATTTGGCGTGGCAAATAAGAGAAAGAAGAAAACAAAACACGATTAGTAAGATAAGGGAAGGAGAAAGGATTGTGGAAGAACCAAAAGAAATAAGAAAGATATTCCAAAAATATTATAAGGATTTATATAAAAGAGGAAAGGAAACAAAACAAGAAATAGACTGCTTTTTGCAAGAACATCACCTAAAACAAATTTCAAAAGAAGAAAAAGAGATATTAGACCAGACAATTACTCAAGGAGAGATAAAGAAGGCCATTAAAAAGATGAAAAGTGGGAAAGTGCCAGGGCCAGATGGCCTTTCGGCCAAATATTACAAAACGCTAAGTAACCAAATATCCCCAGTGTTAGGAGAAGTGATGAATAATATATTAAAAGAAGGAAGGATCCCGAATACCTGGAAGGAAGCATATATCACCTTGATTCCTAAAAAAGATGCAGATACCGTGGAAGTGAAAAATTATAGGCCAATTTCATTATTAAATAATGATTACAAGCTATTTGCAGATATAATGGCAGAAAGATTAAAAAAGGTCCTGAACAATAAAATACATAAAGATCAAACGGGCTTCCTCCCAGGGAGACAATTAAGGGAAAATGTAAGGAACTTGATAGATATTATTGAATATTTGGATATGAGTATAGATAGACAAGCGGCCTTGGTGTTTATAGACGCTGAAAAGGCGTTTGATAATATCTCGTGGGATTTCTTGAAGAAAAGTCTGGAAACGATGGGAATGGGAGAGAAATTTAGAAAAGGCATAGAAGCAATATATAAGGAACAGAAGGCAAAGTTGGTAATAAATAACACCACAACAGAATACTTTAGTATATATAAAGGAACTAGACAGGGCTGCCCCCTGTCTCCTCTATTGTTTATAACAGTATTAGAAATACTGAACGAGAGACTAAGGGGGGCAACAGAAGTTAAAGGAGTCAAGGTAGGAAAGAGGGAATATAAAATCAAGGCCTTTGCAGATGACATCGTATTAACTTTAGAAGACCCAAAAAATAGCGTAAAAGAAGCTTTACCAAAAATTGACGAATTTGGAGCCGTGGCAGGACTTAAGGTAAATAAAAATAAAACCAAAATGTTGGTCAAAAATTTAACAAAGGAAGAAATGATAGATTTAGAACAAAGGACGGAAATTGCGGTAGCTAAGAAAGTGAAATATCTTGGAATATGGGTCACAGCTAAGAACATAAATTTATATAAGGATAATTATGATGTCACCTGGAGGAGTATAAAGAAAGACATGGAAATTTGGGGGAGGATGAAACTCTCCTTTTTGGGGAGGATAGCTGTTGTTAAAATGAATATTCTGCCTAGAATGCTATTTCTATTTCAAACTATCCCCATACTTAAAGGCTTAAAACAATGTAAAGAGTGGCAGAGAGCCTTGGCAAAATATATTTGGCAGGGGAAAAGGCCACGGATAAAAATGAAAATTTTGATAGATAAAAAAGAAAGAGGGGGCTTTTCTCTCCCGGACCTAAGTCTATACTATGAAGCGGCTTGCATACTCTGGTTAAAAGATTGGATAAAACTGGAGAATAGAGACCTATTGGACCTGGAAGGTTTCAATAATTGGTACGGATGGCATTCGTACCTTTGGTATGGGAAAGTGAAGGTCCACAAGAGCTTTTTAAACCAAATTTTTAGGGGACCGATATACCAAGCATGGGAAAGGAATAAAAACCTCCTTGAAAGAAAGACTCCCTGGTGGATTTCACCAATAGAGGTTCTAACGGTCAAGAAAACAAACATGGAGGAGAAAAACGCCACCTATGAAGAAATGTTAAGAAAAACAGGCCAAGGGCCCAAACTCAGACCTTATGAAGAGATAAAAAGCTTATTCACTGGTTGGTTGCAATACCACCAGGTGAATGATTTGTTAAAAGAGGATAAGAAGTTGGGTTTTGATGATAAAAAATCAAAATTTAACATAGAAGTAGTAGAAGGCAAAAACAAAACCCTATCCAGAATTTATGATATACTATTAGAGTGGTATACAAAGGACGAGGAGGTGAAGGAGGCAATGATTAAATGGGCAATTGACTTTGGTTATAACATCGATTTCGAAAGGTGGTCGGAAGTGTGGAATTGTAACATAAAGTTTACAGCATGTATGGCACTGAGAGAAAATGTTTGGAAGATGTTATATAGGTGGTACCACACCCCTGTGAAATTGGCCAAAATGTATAGATTAAAGGATAAGAAATGCTGGAAGTGTGGTGAGGTGGAGGGTGATCTATATCATTTATGGTGGACATGTAAAAAGGTGAAAGGCTTTTGGGAATCACTTTATAATGAGCTTAAAAAAATACTTAAGTACACTTTTCCCAAAAGACCTGAAGCCTTTTTGCTGGGAATGACGGGCAAAGAAATCAAAAAGGAAGACAAGACGATATTCCTCTATGCCACCACAGCAGCGAGAATTATGTTGGCACAATACTGGAAAGTGGAAACCATCCCCAGCATAAATGACTGGCAGATTAAAATGGTAAATTATGCTGAGCTTGATAAATTAACAGGTAAAATAAGAGATCAAGATGAACAGAAATATCTGAAAAATTGGAGTAAATACTGGAACTATATTGGAATAAATGTCTAATGTGAACTGGCGGGGTTAGAACAATACTACCAGCGAGTGAATTTAGGATTATAGATTAAAAATCAAATACGTAATGGAAGTAGATATTCGATACTTACCAAAAGGGTGGAAGGGAGTCTAGGGTGTTTTTCTTTTCTTTTCTTTTCTTTTCTTTTCTTTTCTTTCTTTCTTTCTTTCTTTCTTTCTTTTTTTTTTTTTGCACGATGTAGCTAAATTATTTTCTTTGTATAGTTGGAAAAAGGAAAAAGTTGGCTTGTATATCTCTGTTGTAGTGACCCCTTTTTTGTAATCTTTTCTGTATATATATATATATATATATATATATATATATCTTTTTTATATGTCTGTTTTGTGTATAACTTTAATAAAAATGTATTCGGAAAAAAAAAGGATAGCAAAGGTTGTTGTTTAGTCGTTTAGTCGTGTCTGACTCTTCATGACCCCATGGACCAGAGCACGACAGACACTCCTGTCTTCCACTGCCTCCCGCAGTTTGGTTAAACTCATGCTGGTAGCTTCGAGAACACTGTCCAACCATCTCGTCCTCTGTCGTCCCCTTCTCCTTGTGCTCTCAATGTTTCCCAACATCAGGGTCTTTTCCAGGGAGTCTTTTCTTCTCATGAGGTGGCCAAAGTATTGGAGCCTCAGCTTCAGGATCTGTCCTTCCAGTGAGCACTCAGGGTTGATTTCCTTCAGAATGGATAGGTTTGATCTTCTTGCAGTCCATGGGACTCTCAAGAGTCTCCTCCAGCACCAGAATTCAAAAACATCAATTCTTCGGTGATCAGCCTTCTTTATGGTCCAGCTCTCACTTCCATACATCACTACTGGGAAAAAGGTTAATCTGCCCCAAAGGCATTTGCTACAATCCACTAAGTATCCGCATTGATTATGAACACATTTAACATTGCGTCTTGTCTGGCCCTAAGAGTTTCTTTTCCTTTGTCAGATCACCGAATGAAGAGTAAACAATAAATATAGAATTTCAATCTAGGATCTCATCTTGTTTTATTAACGGTTTTAAAACTGAGACACTTGTAAGCAGTCTAGCTTCACAGAGACTGCAAGATAGCCAAATCATTCCCAAACGTGAAACCTATCAATGTGATCCATATGTATTGTATATGCCATTTTTAACATGGATCTTCTTGTCTTATGAAAGGCACTGGAAATAGGAACAAAAACTCACCCCAGAATGTTGTACTCTATATTTCCCTGCTCCAATCAGGCAGAGGCAGGGCTCTGCCTTCAGAATACTAGCATCTTTGTCTATGTTAACATCTGTATAGAATCTCCATTAAGCTGCAAGACAAAAAGACTTTTGTGGCCGACTGTGAAAATAGGCCTTTTAGGGTTGTTCTTACTTTGCCTTAAGGCTTCTGCTACACTAACAGAAAATAAAATAAATAAATAAAAGCTAGAAATCAAAGGATTCCTTTGTTCCTCTTGAAGAGGTAGCATAATTTAAGTTGAGTCTATACAATTGAGAATAGTTCCAATATTACCATGAAAAGATACTAGCAATTGCCAGAGAAAGGATGACGGCCAAGCAATATGGGAGCTGTCTTCGAATATTTGAAGGGCTGTCACATAGACGATGGAGCAAATTTGTTTTCTGTTGTTCCAGATGTCGGGATTTGAACCTAATTACAAGTAAAAGGATTTAGACTACTAAACAGCAACAAGACAGACAATCTGTTCAGCAATGAAACAGACAGCCTTCGAGTGGCAAACATTCCTTTCTTTTATGTTTTTAAGCAGAGGCCGGCTAGTCACCTACCAGGAATAGATTTCCTGCACCGAGAGGGGGCAGACTAGATGACCCTTGAGAACCTCCTCAACTCCACAATACTGTGAAATCCTCTATCCTGGGAATAGCTTGCATGCTGCCATCCAGATGGGGCTGTAATGCCCTTCATCCCTGCCTATGCCTGATGGGAAATTGTAATCTAACAAAACCTGGAGGGTCAAACATGGGCTGTGCTTGCTGAATCTCCTGAAATCGTGGCCTTGTCCCCAGCAACTGATAAATGTTGCCGCAGAACTGGAGTGGATAATTTTCCTTGAATTGGGGGTGGGAAATAGTCACTAAAGAATTAACTCCAACTCTGAACTGTGTGATTATTGGCTCTTTGTGACCCCATGGACCAGAGCACGCCAGGCACTCCTCTCTTCCACTGCCTCCCACAGCTTGGTCAAACTCATGCTGGCAGCTTCGAGAACAATATCCAACCATCTCGTCCTCTGTCATCCCCTTCTCCTTGTGCCCTCAATCTTTCCCAACATCAGGGTCTTCTCCAGGGAGTCTTCTCTTCTCATGAGGTGGCCAAAGTATTGGAGCCTCAGCTTCAGGATCTGTCCTTCCAGTGAGCACTCAGGGCTGATTTCCTTCAGAATGGATAGGTTTGATCTTCTTGCAGTCCATGGGACTCTCATATAGAGCAGTCCAGATACATAGATCTGCTGTTGTACCCCTACCTGGAGGGATGTTCTTGAGGACCAACAGTAGCAAGATTCCTGCTTGCTGTGCTTCTGGGGCTGATGCAGTGTGCGGGGATGCTCTGGCAAGGCAGGGAGTATGATGGGGTCATGTACCTTCACTGTGAGTCCTCTGTTTATGGGTACCAATTGAGTGTTGTCACCGCCACAGTCCCTGACTTGTGGGTAGGGTTGGTGTTTCCAGGGAAACCATGAGGTGACTGTCATTTTCTGTTGCGTGTTTTCATCCCCTAGGAGTTGGACTGAGCATCCATTGGATCTGGTGCTGCTTCCTCTAGCACAGGGGTGTCATGGCCTTTGAAGACACTCAAACTCAGGACGCAAGGAAGAAACATGCTAAGAGGAAGGCACACTTGGCAAATCCACACCGTGATCAACTCCCGCCCGGGAACTAATGTCCCCACTATGGAAGGACATGTGGATCCAAAATTGGCCTCCACAGTCACTTACGGACTCATTGTTAAAACCGTGTTTATGGAAGACAATCTTACTCGGCTACGAGTGATCGCCAAAGAAGAAGGTAGTGCATCTCTAGTCTTGGTGTAATGTGGGTATAGTATTGCTCTTTCATGCTTTCTTACAGTTGGGTACGAAGACTGGGGTATGTCTCCCCTCTCCCCTCCCAAAGGCTTGATGGAAAAGAGGAAGGATTAGAACTAGGTAATAGATGTGGCCTTACAAAGGCTTTCTAAAAGGCACCTCCAGGCAGAAAGGAGCAACAAGAGAGGATGCAAATGTAGAAAGGCTGAGGGAACTTAATCCCTTTAAGAAAGCGTTTATGCTTGTTTTGAGCTCTCTCGGGCTTTCTTCATATGATTTGCCTTCCAAATCTTTCATCAACTCCCAAAGCTGCTTTTTCTTTCCATAACAGTCCCAGCAGCATGCTAGTGGAAACAAGCAAGCATGAACTCGGAAGCATCTGGAAGAAGAATTTGGAGTAAAAGAAATGCAGTCAGCCAGTAAAGGGTTAAGCACATGCTCCCCTGCTGCTTCTCCACTCAAAATCTCAGCACCCAAAGCTGCTTTTCTTAATCATAAATAAAAACACAGAGCATGCATAATATGTAATTTTCTCATTAAGTTCTTTTGGAAATATATGAACGTAAAGTTTAAGAGGTTGGTTTTTTTATTTTAAAAAGTAATAATAATATAGAGGATGTTATTATACACCATTAGGAATTATCTAAATTATTTCCAACCATGATGGAGATATTAAAAAAGCTTGAGGCACTTTTGTCACATATTCTGGGATTGCTGTTTAATAGAAGACTATTGAGAAAAGGTTAATCAAATAACTGGAGAAATTTTGGAATTTGAATTACAAATGAATCCTGTCTCTGTGCTCTTGGGCTATGCAAAGTATCAGATATGGAGATTTCTGAAAAGTTTGGTTTCACGGGTGTTAATAGGGGCCCAAATTAAGGTAGCTGAGGTGTAGCAGTCTGAGAAGACATCAACCAGTGGTTGAGAAAAATATGGGAGATCATAGTAATGAAAAAAAATTACTAAATCCCTGCAGTGACGAGAGAGAAAAGTCAACTCAGATATGTCAACAGAACTGGGCACTTTTGTGTCAATGTAATAATGATTATCAACTATACAGTGGTACCTCGGGTTAAGTACTTAATTTGTTCCGGAGGTCCGTTCTTAAGCTGAAACTGTACTTAACCTGAAGCACCACTTTAGCTAATGGGGTCTCCCGCTGCTGCCGTGCTGACGGAACACGATTTCTGTTGTCATCCTGAAGCAAAGTTCTTAACCCGAGGTACTATTTCTGGGTTAGCAGAGTCTGTAACCTGAAGCATATGTAACCTGAAGCGTATGTAACCCGAGGTACCACTGTACATGGATGGCTGAGCTGGCTGGGACTAATGGGAGTTGTAGTCCCAAACACTAGAAGGACATCAGGTTGTGAGATGCCTTGGTAGGATACCATGTGGAGTGTGACGCAATACAATTGAATTCCATGCAATTCAAATACGTTGGTGGGGGGGGGGGACGTGAGGAGAGTGGACAATGCCTTGAAAATATGTCAAAAATTAAGCTACTCTGCCTCGACCTTGGTATTTTATCTGGACCATCTGAACCGGCACATGCCGGTCGTGAAAATATGCCGCAGAAGAACAACCGCCAGGAATGTTGAAGAGCAGACCGTTAAAAAGAAGAAATATTAAGAGTAATAATAACAGGTAAGAAAGGAATGGAGTCGCATGCCAGGAAAACAACCAGCCAACCCACTCAAGACAAAAGCCTCCAGCTTGCTGTTTTTGCCATTAAGGGTCATTCTGTGGAAAACGTAATTACAATGCACTGAGAGAGGAATGGAACCAACTGAAACCAGGGGGGTGTAAGGTAATATCTCAGGCAGAAAGGAAAGTGTCACTGTGTTGGATAGATAAAGCATACCTTGCATTGACTCTCTAGCTATTTGTCTACAGGGGAATGTCAAATGAGCTCAGAGATGGGAGATTCCACAAAGATATCCTTATGCTGTGACTCAGATGCCTTCTCTTGTGTGACTTTTTTTTATTATGGGGAATGCATCTTCTGTGGGTTTTCCTTAAAAAGGTTCTACGTTAACTAAGGGGATAATAATGCTACATTTTATAGTATTTATGTAATGGTGGAGAAGCCCCTGCACAGAAATTCGGCTTTACCATGAAAAGTAGGTGGAATTTTCAGAGGATGTTGCAACCCATAGGATGGGGGTGGCTGATTCTTGCCTCTCTGTTAGGGATGGTCAAATCTGTTAAATTTCAGTTTCTTTCAGTTTTTAATTTCCCCATTCTTATGTTCAGTTTACCACTTTTTCATACCAGCTTGCAAATTTTTCTTTGTGAAATCCTCATGAAGTTTCGGCAATGATTTTTTCCTAACATACCCATTTGTGCCAAATGTGTCCATTTTTTGCAAAGCAGTTTCCCCAAATATAATGCAGGTTCCAGTGTTATTTTCACTGACTTTAATGTCTTTTCCACTATTTTTGTGAACACTTTATCCTGCTGTATCCAAATGCACATTACTTGATTGGAGAAAAGTGTTGCAAAATTCGGAGAAGTGCGAATCTCGAAGGATAGTGATGGTTCAGTTATTGTCTTGTTTCAGAAAGTCTGAATAAGGGAGGTTCCTCTTTAAATGTGAGCTGAATCAAATTTCTTTCCCATCTCCAACAAGGATCCCCATGTAGATTGCCTGCTTTGGCGACTAGGCTTATGGGAAAAGCTCCAGAGAAAGAGAGAGAATCTCTGTGTGCGTGAAATTAATGAATGACACTGCAGGCACCATGTGTGAGAATGGAAATGCCTGTTTTGTGGCAAGTTATGTAGATGTGCATGCCTGTGTGTGTGTCAGAAAGTTAGCCACAAAGAAAAGTGATCACTGAGCCGTAAGAAGAAAAACTTAAAGGCTGGAATTTCTGTTCACAGATCACCTGCGTCACTGTCTTCTTTAGCCTTGCTTCCTTTGACTTGTTGGACCTTGACTATCCCTGGAAAATTTGCCCGAAGCCTTTTTATTGTGCATTCATTATGGGATCGGAGCAGTTTGTATGTGATCCTGACCATAGGAACCAACTCCTAGGGGCTGACTGCTCTTTGCCCTCCCCATAAAATATTTGAGGGGGCCTAGCTCCCCCCAAAGTTGATGGGTATTTCCATTCACATGCACCATGGCATGCACCATGGCATGTGATCGATTATGCGGTGCAGGGCTTATCTGCCCCCCCCCCATATTTTATTCAAGTTGCCACTGACTTCAATACTGTTTGCACATGCAAAATTGCTTCGTTTGCAATCAGTGCATGTCCTTTAGTTCCCTGCTGAAACCTTGTAACTTGTACTACCACAAATGCTCCACATTTGTTTGTTTTTCGGTCATGCCATAGTGCAAGAGTGCCCCTCCCGATGGCAATAATGCAACAAGATTGCAGAAGCATCACAGAACAATGAATAATGTAGAATGATATGTGGACTCCTTTTTTTGCATTAGTGGCATGTTGCAGAATACAGCCACAAAACACCAGTCCTGAGGGGTCCTTGGCAGTCTGCTTGTCTTTCACTTTCCCCAGATCCAGCTCCATTGCCCAAATCCCACCATTTCTACATCAGGGAACGCTTTTTATTCATGCCATGTTTGAAATGGCAATCAGTACTACAGAAACTACCTTTAAAAAATAGGTTCCCCACCCCACAATCCCTTCCAGCAGGCATAAGGCATTTTGGATTTTAACTCCTATGTTATGTACATAAGGGAATCCTATCAGCTGGTGTTTGACCTGCATTAATAGCAGCTCATTATTCAAACCAGTTTGCTGCTGGTGGTTTTACAGACTGTATTATTTGAAGGGGAAGCTGCTCAGCCAGAAGGAGACAGATATACCCATGATTTGGAGAAGAAATCAGCACAAAACACAAACGCAGTCACTATGGTGAATGAGGTTTGGCTCAAGCTGTTGGATCTCTCTTCAGCAAGGGTGGTTTGTTTGGCAAGCAGTACATGAAAACTCAGATGTGGGAAGCTTAGATTTCATTTCATTAGGAGGCAGCTGCAAATTGCTATCTTTCTTTCAAAATATTTCCACCACCCCTCAGAGAAAGGGACTACACTGCCTCCAGTCTGGGTGAAGAGTAAATTGGAAATAAATGAGCACTCCAGAAAGGGAAAGGAAAGGGAAAGGGAAAGAAAAAAAGAAAAGCAAAATGCATGTGATTGCAGAACAAAATTTAGGGTGGTATACAGTTGTTCTGACTCAGTATAAAGCAGATCTCTCTCCTTTTTGGAGATTGACCATGACCCTTGTTTTGACCTAGTTGCACCCTAGAGTGCCCAGCAAGCTTCTTGCATGAGCAGAGATTTGAACCCGGCACCAAATCAATACCTTCCTCCACCCCAAGGCATTTGATGCGATGGGAGAGCTGCATCCATGCCTTAAGAAAACACTGATTAGCCTTGATGGTTTGTCTGTTTGTGTTATTGCTTATACTTCTGTATTACTGTTTTTACTTTTTAATCTGCTGTAATATGCCTTGAGGAGGGATGTGGGTGGCGCTGTGGGTTAAACCACAGAGCCTAGGGCTTGCCGATCAGAAGGTCGGCGGTTCGAATCCCTGCGACGGGGTCAGCTCTCGTTGCTCGGTCCCTGCTCCTGCCAACCTAGCAATTTGAAAACACCTCAAAGTGCAAGTAGATAAATAGGTACCGTTCCGTCAGGAAGGTAAACAGCGTTTCCGTGCGCTGATCTGGTTCGCCAGAAGCGGCTTAGTCATGCTGGCCACATGACCTGGAAGCTGTACGCCGGCTCCCTTGGCCAATAAAGCAAGATGAGTGCCGCAACCCCAGAGTCAGTCACGACTGGACCTAATGGTCAGGGGTCCCTTTACCTTTACCTAATATGCCTTGAGTCATCTTCTTCTTCTTTAGAAATAAGAAGTGTAAGCAGCTAACAAACTAACCGTAACTGACTTCTTCTGCATCTGAAATCAACCCTCTAGCCACTACTCCACACTGCCCTCCCTTGCAGAGCTTTGCCATTCCAACCTCGGGATCCTACGATCTGTGAGTTAAGTGACACTGAGTGCACATGGCCCAACAGCATTACTGCGTTTACAGTTACAATGCACTTAGAGCAACTCACCAGCATTCTTCCCACACAATAGAAAGCCTTCAGATCTGGGAGGCCACATAAAGACGTGCAAAGACCTCTGTTGATTGAACTGCTTAATAAAAAGCTGGCACAGTTCGAATATTTTAATTTGTGTCTGGACTTGCCTCGGAGGGAGAATAATATCTAAGCAATGTCGCCCTTAATTGAGGCATGTGGGTGCAGATTTCCCTCTCTGCTTATGAATGCTCCATGTTGTGCATTGCATACTTCGGCTGGCTCTCACCCTGACCTGAACTTTTAAGTACAGCTGAGAGAGAGAGAGAGAAGGGGGGAGCAACCATTTCTAGATCAGCATAATAGAATCCCTAGCATATGCATTTCTACACGAAGGGCTGTAGAACAAGGGCAGCGATAAATATGGTCCTTGATCCTTTGGGGAAGTTCTCAGAATAGTTCCATTGATAGATTAATCTACTGCTCCAAGTCTCCATTGATCTAGCTGCAGCTTTGCGAACAGAGAGTTATTCACAATGCCCAGATAATGGCTCCATGTGTGTGCAACATGCTGTCAAGCGACTGGGTGGAGGGGACACACACAAATCAATGGGGAAAGAGAGTTCGGGTTCCATTTAGAGCTTAACATGAGAAAATTGTGGCTATGTCTTGGGCATACACCGCGGATTCTAGGATGTCCTCTGCTTAGCATTCATGAAAGCACCCCATTGTTCCTGGGGCGGGAACTAATTCTTTAAGAAGGGATTTTTGCACAGCACTATGGCTGAACACCACTTGCCTGCTACAGCCTTCATTTCGAAGCATTCTCTCCTGTGGCTCACGTTCTTCCCTCTAAGCCCTGCTGGGTTTGCAATGCCAAGGTATCAAAAGGGGAGAGGAGTAAAGCAGGGCTACCAGGTTTGATGGGGAATGAAGATTGTGGGCAGGGATGGAGCCTTGGCAAACAGTAGGCTCAACCACCTAAGGCTGCAGGTGCACCTACAGTTTACCCCTTATGTAGCGACAATTCCCAGCACCCTCAACAAATTACTATTCCCAGGAGGGTGAGGAAATGTGCTCAAACTGTATGGTGCAGCTTTTATGTTGAAAGAGAAATAAGGGGAAGGGACGTTGTGTGGTCTGACAAGCATTGCAGTGTGAAAGGAACATTAGAAAATGGGTTTTCCCATTTCAATCAGGAAAACCAGTGCAATTTTCCCCATGTCTGAATGCAGCCTTGGTATCAATAAGGCAGCTTCCTGTGTTCCTTTGTTCCTAATTCAACTAGGGGAACTGGAGTAGGCAAGGCATAAAATCACAGAAATGTAGAGTTGGAAGGGACCCCAGGGGCCATCCTGCCCACAGCCATCCCTGGGTGGGCTCGAACCACCAACCTTCTGGTTAACAGCCAGACACACGGATGCATTGTGCATATGCTGCCAGGGAAAGGATTATGCACAGCTTTCACTTGTTCAAAACCCAACAGCAGTTATTTTTGTTAGAGGCATGTGCATGTCACATTAACAGGAACTGCTGTGTGACCGGAGTTCTCCTTCCCTCCTTTAAATTTCCTTCAGTTCCACTGACCTCTAGGTTTGAAGGAGCTTCGTGGGTGAATCACCAGCCTGCCAGCAGTAAATGTTGGAGATAACGCAGAATATAAGGTGTCAGTGGATATGTCGTACCCAGGCTGGATCTGAGACTAAGTAATTGCCTCAGGATCAAAGTTCATCTGGTGGTGCACTCCTGGAATAGAAGGTTTAGGAATAACTTGTGAAATTAAGCTATGCAGGCTGACAGCTGGGTAAGACAGAAACAGCCCACTTCACTGGTGAGCTAATGTCAAATATTCTAGCGAGTCTGCTTCAAATCCAGTCATTCTTGCTTGCACCCATCTTGTGCCCTTTTAAAGCACACTTTACTTGAATCAATGCAATTCAACAATCACTCAGTGTTAGGAAGACTCATCTTCTATCCCTTATAATTTTTATTTTATTTTTACCTTCCAGCTTAAAAGATGATGCAATTGAGAAAGCACACAAATAGTTAGCATGACTGGGCTGGGCAATAACAATTTCAAATACTGAAAAGGTTATCTGTGGTTATTAAATCTGTGAATACCATTACCAAGGTTTTCAAATTTAACTAGACATTTTAAAAGGAAAGAACTATCAGTCTTTATCTGTTGTTCACCTACATCATGCGTATAGAATCTCTGGGCCTTCAGATCTTGTTGGACCACAACTCCCACCATTCCTGATCACTGGCCATGCTGGCTGAGGCTGATGGGAGCCAGAAACACCTGGAGTTTCCTGGCCTTATTATCTCCATCTTATTCTCAGGTTTCTCCAAATGGTAAAACATTGGGCCTAGTTCTCTGAAAGGCAGGATTACCTACTCTTCTCCTTTTATTCATCACGATAAACACTGTGGTGGTTTTTCCTCAGAAACCTGAACATTGAGACTCAGAGGTTCCTAGTCCTTGTTGTTGATACAGATTTGGGAAGGGACAAGAGAGGAGCATTCCAATATGTGCCTCAACCACCTGCAGTCTCAGGTGGTACAATTCAGCAAGGACTATTATACCGCATACAATTTTTGCACATTCAAATCAACTATAATTGTTGCCTTTGCATACCTTTCCTTGTCAGAAGCAGAAGACATGCACCAGAGGACAACTATAAACAAAGCATCAATATGACCACTGTCAGAGGCAAAATGCTAGGCTTGATGGACCTTTAGATGAATGGGACATTTCTCATGGTTCTAAGATGGCAGCTTGGAGTAGGTGCTCTTTGGCTTCATAAGAACAGCCCTGCTGGATGAGCCTAAGAGTCCCTCTGGTCCAGCCAGCCAAATATTTCCAGATAGTCTATAAAAAGGGCATAGTCCCCCATCGTTTGTCCATAGCATATGGTAATGTTTAAAGGCATATAGAGGTTCCATTGCCTTCCCTAACCTTATGCCTTCCAGATGTTGTTGGACTATCACTCCCATGATCCCTGGCCACTGGTCATGCTGGGTGGGGGCTGGTGCAGTTGGAGTCCAACACCATCTGAGAGGCACCAGGTTGAGGAAAGTACCATGGCTAACAGCTGTTGACCCCACTCTGAAACCATCTAAGTGAGTGACAGTGAATCCCATAGGTTAATTTCAAATTACATGTTGAAGAACTTGGGGAAGAGGGCTATTGCAGATGTTGTGCTTGACACTTTACTATCAATATACTGTACATTTTGTGTGTGCCAATGCTGGTCTTGGAATAACTAAGCAAGGAGGCCTGAATTCCACCCCAGTATCTTACTGTCTCGTGTCAAGCGAAGCCAAGCAAAATGATTTCAGCAATGGATCCTACAACGTGACCTCCTATTTTAGATGTATGTGCTGTGTCTCTACTTCACTCCCTGTTAACTTTAACTACAGTGTGCTGTGCAGCATCTCAGAGTTTATCTAATCTAGGGTATTGTCATATAAACCAGTGGAACAAGTTGACTGAAAAGGTTTGCCTCTGTTTATTTTTAGCATCGCTATGAACTATGAAAAGACTGGGGTTTGTGTGCATTGTCATTAAAAGGGGGAGAGAGGGGGGGCAACATATCCTACAACTATGTTGATCTAGGAACTATCGTTAAATTTAAGCCTTTGGGATCAAATGACTGAGCTTGTCCCTAAGAATGTTACAAGCAAAATCTGGGCCCATACCTTCAATCCATTAACTTTATTTCTCTTTTCTTTGCTACTAATACTTTTGGGGGGCTGTTTTCTTGCTAGAATCAAGTAGTAGAGATGACTATAACTCTGGTATAATGTGGAACATTATCAAGGCATTTGCTGCAACCCCCCACAGAAATTGGTCCCATGACACGATCACAATTATCTGCAGCTAACAAGTCCTGCCAGAGAAACACTTTGGATAAGGAATTCTTCTAGAGAATTCTAGGATATGCAAAGAGCATGTCAGAGCATGACAGGAACTATCCAAACTACCCTTTGCTAGATGAGGAAGCACACCTGTTTGTGTTGTCCTGGTGGCCAATATTCACACCCATGTCTTCCACCAGCTCCTCCATCTCCTCCCCATTGGAACCTACCTGCAATGTTTCTAGGTGCCATGGATGCATTGTAGTATCTCTAAGGTCATCATTCTCATGCAGCCTCACTTCTGGTCCAGGCACCCCCATGTCCTGTCAGACTGGCTGAGATGTCACAAGGAAGCAGCCTGCACTCACCACACTTCCCTTACAACATCCTTCTCCTACCTGGATAGCTCAGTTGGTTAGAGTGTGGTGCTGATAATGCCAAGGTTGCAGGTTTGATCCCAGCATGGGACAGCTTTATATTCCTGCACAGCAGGGGGTTGGACTGGGTGACCCTCAGGGTCCCTTCCAACTCTGCAATTCTATGATTCGTGAACAGGCTAGTAGAGGCTGGTGGGAGTTGTAGGCCAAAGCATTTGGAGGGCAGCAGGTTGGGGAAGGCTGAGCTACGGCATTTGTCATGAGAGTGTAAAAAGATAAAACAGACAAGTTGGCACTTATATTTCTAGCAACCCATTATGGGTGGGAAAGAAAACAGGAAGACAGTGGCACTGGAATTAGCCCAAGGCTTTGCTATCTTAAACAGCTATAATCCACAGAAAGGATCAGGCTCCTCCATTATATTCTGTCTCTGACAGCGTTTTCAAGTTGGCCAGCTCTTGCTTTTGCTGTCATTCGGCTTCTTAAGAAAACATTCATTTAGTGATTTTATATCCTGCCCTTCAATTCAACTAGAAAACCCATAATGGCATATAATATATCAAGCAGAGTCAGTACAAAATAATATAAATATACAAACAGAAACCAGAATAAGGCACCGACTATCAAAACAATGCTACCCCTGCTGTTCCACAAATTATATCCTTAGCCTAATCCACAACAATCAAAAGCAAACTAAATCGCAGATACATGCCTCATGCAAGTTCATTTGCTCATGTTTATCTCATTGCACTTGGGCTGAGTTGTTCAAAAGCCTCTCTTTGCATGTTTATTTCTTGAAAACTCTGGATTAGGAACGGTGCATCCACAGGATTTCTTCAGCTACAATTCCGCCAGCACAGCTCTTTAAAACAGAAACTAAATTTCAAACTTTGAGACAAATTTGGTGACACCCAAGTTAGCCTCAGAGCTCAACATTTACGACGATTCTATGCAAGCTGGGTGTCAACTCATTTTCAAAAGGCATGGGAAATTAAGTTAAGGGATGCTTGCAGCTTAATGGCGTTAATTATGATGTGCTGTTCTTTAAGGGAGAAATAGAAGGAAGTTTTCTGAGCTGAGGGCAGCAGAGCTTTCTAAATCTATTTTTGATGACAGGAAAGCTCTTAAAATGATATCTTAGTCTACGCTTTAAACATTGAAAAGTATCTTTTCAACATGCCTTCAGTTTAATAGCTTGGTAAATAAAAAAATTCAAAAAGGGTTTGGCACAGCATCCTGTTATATAGCACTTGGCACAACTTGTAAGAAGAATAAAGTATAGCTCAGGTGTGTGAATTTGGCACCATTTTCTCTCCTAAGGAAGATAGGTGTCTGGTGGCATGTCAGAGCCTATCACTCCTAAAAGTCACTAAGGGAAGAAACTCCAACACTTAACTCTTTATGGAATATATTTTCATGGGTTACAATAAGGTCAAAGTCATTGTATAATAAATGCACACTGATCTAGACCTCTGCAATCAAGAGCTGTGTAACAGGGCTAGGAATCTAGATGAGAATCACCAGTTCGGATCTTGCCTCTGACACAAAGTCACTGGGTAGAATTAGTCAAGCTACTTACCACCAGCCTGACTTCAATGTGGGGATACAACAGTGACTTACTTTACAGTGCTGATGTGAGAATTACAGTCTAGGTTTGTGTGTAGTGTTATCATTATTATTTGACACAGATTGACTATGGGCATATGAATCATAGAATAGAAGAATCATAGAGTTGGAAGAGACCACAAGGGCCATCGAGTCCAACCCCCTGCCAAGCAGGAAACACCATCAGAGCACTCCTGACATATGGTTGTCAAGCCTCTGCTTAAAGACCTCCAAAGAAGGAGACTCCACCACACTCCTTGGCAGCAAATTCCACTGTCGAACAGCTCTTACTGTCAGGAAGTTCTTCCTAATGTTTAGGTGGAATCTTCTTTCTTGTAGTTTGGAACCATTGCTCCGTGTCCGCTTCTCTGGAGCAGCAGAAAACAACCTTTCTCCCTCCTCTATGTGACATCCTTTTATATATTTGAACATGGCTATCATATCACCCCTTAACCTCCTCTTCTCCAGGCTAAACATGCCCAGCTCCCTTAGCCGTTCCTCATAAGGCATCGTTTCCAGGCCTTTGACCATTTTGGTTGCCCTCCTCTGGACACGTTCCAGTTTGTCAGTGTCCTTCTTGAACTGTGGTGCCCAGAACTGGACACAGTACTCCAGGTGAGGTCTGACCAGAGCAGAATACAGTGGCACTATTACTTCCCTTGATCTAGATGCTATACTCCTATTGATGCAGCCCAGAATTGCATTGGCTTTTTTAGCTGCCGCGTCACACTGTTGGCTCATGTCAAGTTTGTGGTCAACCAAGACTCCTAGATCCTTTTCACATGTACTGCTCTCAAGCCAGGTGTCACCCATCTTGTATTTGTGCCTCTCATTTTTTTTTGCCCAAGTGCAATACTTTACATTTCTCCCTGTTAAAATTCATCTTGTTTGTTTTGTCCCAGTTCTCTAATCTGTCAAGGTCGTTTTGAAGTGTGATCCTGTCCTCTGGGGTGTTAGCCACCCCTCCCAGTTTGGTGTCATCTGCAAATTTGATCAGGATGCCCTTGAGTCCATCATATGAAGCCATCTCTTAATTCAGGCAGACTACTGGTTTCATCTAGTAGCCTAGTATTGTCTGTTTTGAGTGTCAGAAATTTTCCATGGCTTCAGACTGAGGCCTTTCCTATCACTTGCTACCTGCCCATTTAAATGGAGATTGAAATCAGGATCTTCTGCATTTGATGCATCTGCTCAACTACTGAGCTGTGGTTTTTCTCTTAATATTCTGTGTGTGTAGATAGGGCTTAAATTTCTCAGAATATATATTTATTTTCTTTACTTTACTTTGCAATAAAGCTGGCCACTTTACAGAATTATCTTTGAATATTCTCCACCATTTTTTTGTGGTGGCCACCAATTTCACATAACCTCCATAATGCCCTTAAACAACATATTATGGAGAATGCAAAATGGTGGCCATGCTGCCAGCGCAGTTGCTGATAATATCACACAACATCTTAGGGGGGGGGGGGGAGAATGAGTGAAGCCATGCTACTGCCACAGCTAACAGTGAGCCCCACAGCCAAAGAACTGTTGTAGAATTTCTCTTCCCCCTGGAGAAATGTGGTGAAATTGCCCCCCCCCCTAATTTCTCTGACCACTAATAGCGTGGACAATTTCCAGAGACCATTTGCGTGCATCTCTAAATTCTATAAATATCAAGGCGGCATCTTGAAAAAACAAACACATTTGTTGTGGGAGAAGCTTTCATGAGCCAGAGCTTGCTTCATCAGATGGCTCACAAAAGCTTCTGGCGTCATAAAGTTGATTGTTGAGAAAGGTGCCGCTAGCTTTCTTGCTATCTTTATACACAAAAATGTTTTATTTTTGTCCGCTGATATTAATGTATAAGTAGATATGCATACAGAAAGCTACGTGGAACTGTGGTCTACTGCTGAAGCAAGGCAGATCTGGCCCTGTGGGAAACTGCCTTGATAGTAGATTGACCGGCAGCCATACATCAGCTCCTTTGAACTGTTTGGAGAGAGTATAATAGATTCCCCAGTTCAGCCAAAGTTAGGCTGCATGCAAAGAAATGGAATATGCTAGCCATTACTAGCTCAAGCATGCAGTCCTATACTCAGTTCCATTCAGGGGAACTTCTGAAATGGGCACCTTATGTCACTGCCTTCACCAACCACATTGCAAATTGCATTATGGGTAGCCTGTTCTACATGGTGAGTCAGCAGTGCTTTGCTAGTCTGCACTGGACTGGCTCCTGCAACTGGATTTAAATTCACAGAAAACACTACAAACCAGATATATGGGAATAGGCAATGGATAGGAACACAAGATGAGCTCTGCTGGATCAGGTCAAAGGCCCATCTAACCTAGCATCCCATTTCCCAAGGTAGGCAACCAGATGGTTGATTATAGGAAGACCACAAACAAGACATAAGACACAGCCTCTTCTGTTGAAGAAATTGGTATTCAGAGGCAGCTCTGATACCAGAAGTAGTTTATAGGCCTCGTGATTACTAGAAGCTGTTGTTAGCCTTACCCTCTGTGAACTGTCTAATTCCTGCTCAAAGCTATTTAAATTGATGTTCATCGTTACATTGAGTGGCAGCCAATTTAGCAGTTGAAAGTTAATACAGCCTGCAATGAAATTGCAATGTGTTGTGTAACTGAATGTGCTGAGTTGCCTTATTAAACTTCAAAGCTCACCTAAATTCAAGGTTAAGATATATGGGGTGGGACACACCCCTTCAAATGATTGTGCCTGGATATGAAGTGACGCAAGTCAGTAAAACTTCACCTGCCATAGATGTCAAAGCTGTAGTATGAAGTTCAAGAGACACAAAGCCCAGGATAATAATAGGCTGGTGCTTGGGCGGCTATAATCAATATACAGGCAGAGGTCATTCCAGGCCAAGGTCTGGATCGGAGTAACAGTCTAAAGAAGATGTCAAACATAAATTGGGGGTCTCAAGGTGAGAATGAAAACAACCAAGAACCAGACTACCAAGGTTGTCTGGCCAAGCACTGGGTATCTTAAGACATCTGACAGTTCAGTAGCCAAAGCTAAGCAGGTATGGCCTTGTAAGGTGTCTGGGTGGGAGATGCCCATGTTTGGCATCAGCACACAGCATCTCTGGGAAGCTACAGGATCACTGCTGATGCCTGCTTTGAAATCCCTCCTTTTTAAAATCGTACCACCAACACTTCAAAGAACATGAGCAGCGCCATTTTGATTTTCCACAATTCCCCTGACGTAGTATTGCTTTAGGCATTCTTTCAAAACAAGATGTACATGTCATGATGGTTTAGTACCAGGTTCAGGGAAACAACCTTTAAAATAAAAAAGGGGGCAGAGAAGGAGGAGGAAAAAAGAAATGCTGCAATGCTTCGGCAAGACATTTTCATTTCAGCCACATAGGAGATTTTTAGTTGTGCGGCAGCAACCAAGAATGGCCATTTACAGGTTACACTAGAGATGCTCAGGGATTTCGTTCAGCCTGTATTTTTAAGCAAGCCCTCCCAGTTTGGACATCCCATTCTAATATTTGACCTGGAGCACAGTTATCCTTCAGCTTTTGTGTGACTCACTAAAATGCAGGTGCAAATTATCGTATTAGGTTAAAATAGGTACAAAAATATGTATTTTAGGGTAACCTGCATACAGAAATGCATATATTAGAATAAAATGCATAGAAAAATCTATTTTCTGGGGGGAAATACATTCAGAAAATGATGCAAATACATTTTTAAAAAAAGATGGATGTAGCAAGAGGATGGAACAGAATTATGTATGAGCATGTGAAACTGACAGACCAGACATAGAGTGATATATCCCTAGTTTCTTCTGTCTGACACATGACACATGGATGAGCTCTTCCACTCAGTTCTTTAAAAAGGGGCTTTCTGGGGCATAATTAGTTCTGCAGCTCCAGGTTTATTCATTTTAAATTTTTGCATCTATCAGACCAGTTCCTAAGGTATCACCTTCAGGATGAAAGGAAACCACTGGAGTCTTCAGGCATAATGAGTTGCTAAACTCTCTAGCATGGCTATTGCCAATGCAGCTTTCTCAGCAGAGCAGCTGGATTTGGGATATGAGCACAGCTTTACAGCACTGACGGATTTTGATTTGCATTTTGCCTGTGCTCCTAGTTATGTAGGCCTGTGCTCCTAGTTATGTAGGTCATCATATTTTGCAAGATGAACACCGATGCTCGGTAAATGACGGAAAGGAAACCACATCATTTGTATGAAATTGGAGATTGCTGGAAAGGAAAGAAAGGGCAAAGAGAAAGGCATTGGCATTCGAAGTTGCTGTTGGCTTATGCTTCCCTTGCCAGGCTAGGATATGGTTTTACGTCACTGAACCCTGGTGGAAAGGTTAGATCCTCTGTTCACAAGTTGCCACCTTGGGCTGCGGTTTCATAACAATGCGTGCAGGCGTGCCTAAACATCCGTTGTATTATTCAGCTGCATGTATCAGCCAACATAATCTCTATCCATGCTTGAGTGAGTAGAACGTGTAAACCTGAACAGTTTAATGTACAGCAGAACATCCTGACACCCAAGCAGGGAACCTGCGCAAATTGCACAAAGGGAATGGCCACAAAGAACACCTTTCTCTGTGAATTGGCCTCAATTGCTCTGTCTCTTTGCCTTTCCCTGCCCCAAATACTTACTCTCTCTCTCTCTCTCTCTCTCACACACACACACACAGAGAGAGAAATAGCCACTTGTGCATTGTCAAAAAGGTTAAATGCATCCTGATAGAAAGAGGACCACAGATGATACAGATTTGCATAAAGTTAGCACATCCTCATTTATAAGTATATAAATGTCATATCCTCCAACATGTTAAGTCCCAAAATTGGGATGCTCGTCTTCCCGTCAGTGTTCCTGCTCAAGTCACATGACCCACGCAAGATCACAGAGCCCAAAAACGCAAATTTTTGAGGCACGGGGGGGGGGAGCTCGGGGGGGGGCATGATCTCACCATGAAAAAATAAATGCTTAGTGTGTCCACGTTTAATCTTGCCCCTTTCTAAAATTTATTTATTCGTGCATGTTTTTCTTTTTGTAAATCTACCAAAGAATAAAATAAAATGGGGATTAAGAGTTTTTTTTCAGTGTGTGTGCTAGGTCCTGTTGGTGCAGTGGGAGTGGAAATGCTCGGGGTGTGTGTGTGAGAAATGTCCCTATTTTCATCTGAGGAATGTTGGAGGGTATGAGGTTCTTCTAACTTCACAGCATTTTTCTGCAAGCAAACACTCTGCCCGATTTTGGCTCGAAACACACCTACACATGGGATACTGACCTTCCTACTATATTGAGAGCATATACAGTGGTACCTCATGATGCGTACGGGATCCGTTCCGGAGCCCCGTTCACATCCTGAACAGAACGTAAGACATGACAGCACGTCTGCGCATGCGCGGGTCGCGTTTCGACGCTTCCGCGAAACCCGGAAGTAATGTGCTCCATTACTTCCGGGTTGCAGCGGAGCGCAACCCAAAAGCGCTCAACCTGGGGCACGTTCTACATGTTATTCAATCAGATCCATGTTCAGATGGCTCAACTTCAATTAAATTAAAGACCTAGAAGTATTAACTGGGTACACAATATGCCTTCCCCTCCAGTATATTTGGAGGCAATTTTGTTGTGTGTGTTTTTTTTAAAAAAATAATATTTATTCAAATTTTAAAGATTACAAAGAGAAAATTAAAAAAAAACAAAAAAAGGAAAATACAAAAAATACAATACAAAAATACAAACAATTCAAAAAAAGAAAAAAAGAGGGGGGGGAACAGCTCAAACTTTTACATATCTTTCTTTCCTTTGCTTATTTCCTTGACCTCCTCACACCTCCCTTTTTTGTATTCTAGTTCAATTAGATATTTCAGCAAATCCTTTCTAGCTTTGTTTTTATCCTAATAATTTATCTTAATATACTGTAATTTTACATTCTCGTCTTTCTCCAATTAAAAAATCAATTTTTACCTAATCCTTTATATCATTTCTGCTAAAACCACATTACTTCATTCCAACATCCTTCTAAGATTCCTTAATTTTGCAATATTTCTGTAAATAAACTTTAAATTTTTCCCAATCTTCTTCCACCAACTCGTCACCTTGGTCTCGGATTCTGCCAGTCATTTCCGCCAGTTCCATATAGTCCATCACTTTCATCTGCCATTCTTCCCGGGTGGGTAAATCTTGTGTCTTCCAATACTTTGCAATAAGTATTCTTGCTGCTGTTGTTGCATACCTTTGGAGGCAATTTGAGTGGGGAAGTGACGGGGGAAGGAATTAAACCCCAGCGCCACATCTCTGATCCAACTGGCACCCCTCCACCAAGTAGCTGCTTTTCTGCATTATAAGAACTGCCTGGAGACCCATTCATGAATGCTCCATATAATATGTAGTGTGTCCTTTAGTCTGTTTCATCAAACCAATCAAGTGGGGTGGTGGTGGAGGAAGTATTTACTCACAATATTTGCACACTACTTTTCAGTCAGAATGCTTTCCATTATAATTGCAAAGATGACTTGATCTTTTAAGGCAGGCGTGGCCAAACCTGGCCCTCCAGCTGTTTTGGTACTACAGTTCCCACCATCCCTGACCACTGGTCCTGTTAGCTAGGGATGATGGGAGTTGTAGTCCCAAAACAGCTGGAGGGCCAAGTTTGGCCATGCCTGTTTCAAGGAGCCAGCAAAACTCCTTGCCCTTATCATGGAACCAGGATTTCAGCTGTAATATTTCCACAGCTGTCACAGCTCCCAGAGATTGTACCTGGGTCAGGATTTCAATCCTTCTCTTCTCTTTGGCTGCTGCTCTTCTAGCATTGTTTTATTAGATGGGCTGCCAGGCTTCTATTGTAAATCACTGTTTTCATTGTCTGGCCAGCCTGCCATAATAACACACTGCAATCTGAAATTTGGCAGCGCCCAGGCATGCACAAATCTCTCAAACATACACCTGCAAAATTCTATTTCTCAAGCTTTTAAATGCCAAAAGGAAATAAATCTGTCTGGCCTCCTGATTTCTGTGAACTCACGACCCTAAGATTAAACTAGATATCCACCCACTGCCACAAAATCAGCTGGCATGTTTAGCATGTTTAGCTCTCTCCTCCCCTCCTCTTCCTCACTGCCTCACAGAACTTATTTCTGTAATTCTGTGATAATATTCTGCATTTTCCCTTCCAGCAGCAGCTGACAATGGTAAGGTGAGAAACACAGAATATTATGACACTGATAAAGCACTTGGAGACTACCGTACAAGGGATTTTGATAGGCAGATGCAACAACCCTGCTGTCAGTCATCTGGTCTCATAATCCTGTTGCATGACTGACAGTTGAGTTGGCTGAACATACTTGTCAAAGTTTAGACGCTTTGTCCAAAAAGGTCTCCCACCTCTGTTCCACAAGACCTTTTATTTTAGCAAGTGGGGAGATGTTCAAACAACCATCTTTTTCAGTGTTTAGCTTCACCCACATATCTCAGCTACAAACTCCAGGGTCATGACTAGGTACAACATTTCTCAAATGGCAGAGCCACAAATAGACACTTTCCCCCGGCACATTTGCACAATGGCAAAATCGCTCTGTGAAGTGGAACTCTGAAAGCTTTCTCACAGGAAAGCTCACTTGGGTGAGGATTCCCAGGTAAGATCCTCCCTCTATTGTGTGGGCAGGTAATCCCTCCCCTACCTGGCCTGGTCTCCTTGGCAACACTTCTCCCAGGTGGGATTGGACAACTAGGTAGGCAGAGACCTCCAGGTATCCCACCTGAGGGAAGGCAAAGCCAAGTCTATGCTGATGGGGCCACTCCAGATCTAGGGCTGCGCACGTCCACGCAAAGGGCGCCCCCCGTTTTAAGCGGAGAGTGGTCATTCTCACAGCAAGGTCCATTTTGGCTCCGTCTTGTTGACACAGCCGAGCCTCTCCAGGAATCCAGACAGGGGTCTTTCCCAGTCCAGCTTAGAAATGTCAGAAATGCAAAACATGTGCTTGACCACTGAACTACTACTTTTGTCTTTTCCTGTTAGTCATGTGGACCTAACAATGCAAGCTGAAGAAGGCCCATACCTGGGCTGTAGGGAATGGGACCAGACATACTGAAATTTTACCCTTGAGCAACTGAAAATTACAGCTGTTTCAACATGCCAAGATGGGCAAAGCCGCCTCCTCCTCACTTCCATTTTGTGTTACTCCTTTTTAAATGGTTACGTCTGCAGGCAGGGACTGTCTTGCTTTTACCAATCTTACACAAGCTGCCCAGGGAGCCTTTTTAGCTGCAGAGTGGAATAAAGGTAAAGGGACCCCTGACCATTAGGTCCAGTCGTGGCCGACTCTGGGGTTGCGGTGCTCATCTTGCTTTATTGGCCGAGGGAGCCGGCGTACAGCTTCCGGGTCATGTGGCCAGCATGACTAAGCCGCTTCTGGCGAACCAGAACAGCGCACAGAAAGCCGTTTACCTTCCCGCCGGAGTGGTACCTATTTATCTACTTGCATTTTGATGTGCTTTCGAACTGCCAGGTTGGCAGGAGCAGGGACCAAGCAACGGGAGCTCACCCCGTCGTGGGGATTCGAACCGCCGACCTTCTGATTGGCAAGTCCTAGGCTCTGTGGTTTAACCCACAGTGCCACCTTTAAATGATTGCACAAATAACAAATAAGTGAAAACTATAGAACCGATATCTCTTGCCGAGCCTAGGTAAACTTCAGAGTGTCCAAACTTTTCTTTAATAAAACACCCACAGACACCCCCACACAGATAATTTGCTGAATTTTAAGTACCATTATATAGGAACGAAACAGGAAATGAAGCCAGCTCTCTCCAGCCTACTTGTAAATTATACGCAGGTAAACCAAACACATAAATTGTGCCAATAAAAGGAGTGAAGGAAAGAGGTGACATGGGAAGAACTGGTGGTGCGACATTAATGCTAAAAAAAAAACCTTTCTGAAGTTAAAGGGAGAGCATTTGATCCAGGAGTGGGTGTGCTGCTGTGGTGTCGCCATGTTGCCCTCCCAACTGTGGCATCACTGGAATTGCATGGTGTGGCTTAGCAGCAGTGAGATCAGAGCTGCATGGGCGCACCAGCTGAATTGCTTGATCGCTTCTGCCCACACAGCTCTGAACCAACAAAAAGCGGCAACTCTAGTGTTGGAAGTGTGGCAACATAGGTTCCCTTCTCCCTACCAGCTATTTGCAATTTGTTCAAAAAGGCCCCATTCACCCTTCTAAGAAATACTGAATAATAGCCACACACAAGAAGAACAAAGAGAGAGTTTGAAGGCTTTGCCTGTAGGACTGTAAATTATTTGATGTGTTAATGCGAATGGAAGTCGTTAAAATTGCAGCTGCAATATAAGGGTTTGCTATTCTGACTGGTATGTAATTGGAATTTATAAGTTTTTGGAATGCAGAGAAAGTAAATTATCTAATCATCAAGTCTAGCATGCAGGGGGCCAACAAAATAATATAATTTGGCTTCTGAACAATTGGCATTATTGATTGTATTATAATTTGGTATTATAATTTGCTATTGACAACGAGGCTTTTATTGGGTTGTTGTAATTGAAAACTAATAAAAATGACCATACATAAATAGAAATGCTGTTCTTTACAAACAGACAGGATGCTGTTAATAATCCAACTGTTTATATCAGGCTGGGGTGGGGTAGTTCTTCATGCAGCGTATTGTTGAACTATGGAACTCACTCCCACATAAGGCAGCAGTGACATAGATGGCTTTAAAAGAGAGTTAGACAAATTTATGGAGGATAAAGCTATCGGTCGCTGCTAGCCATGATGGCTATGCGATGCTCTACCTTCTTTTTTATATATATATATAAATTTTTATTAAGAGTTTTTTTAAAAAATACAATAGAAAGAAAAAACAGCATAAGCAAAAAAAAAAAACCAGACAGAACAGAAAAACAAACATAAAATTTGGCATCATGTAATAACCAACTTTTCTTCATTTTTGGACTTCCTCACATTTCCCGCTCCTGCATTCCACATTAATAAAACTTTAGCCAGCAATTTATCACCTTATTTCCATTCTTATTATACACATTTTCAATATTTTGTCCCTAACTTTGAATATTTTATCTAGATCTTAAATACCTAATTTTAACATAATATTTATTCAAAATTTATTATTCTCATACAATTCACTCATTCTCATAATCTTTTCAACTAGCTTTATGGTGCCCTGTTATTTTCAAATCTCTCATCCTTCTTAACACTCATATAGTTTACAGTATTTTTGTAAATAGTCCTTGAATTTCTTCCAATCCTCCTCCACTGCTTCTTCTCCCAGGTCTCGGATTCTGCCAGTCATTTCTGCCAGCTCCATGTAGTCCATCAGTTGCATCTGCCATTCTTCCAGCGTGGGCAAATCTTGAGTTTTCCAATATTTAGCTACAAGTATCCTTGCTGCTGTTGTTGCATACATAAAAAATGTTTGATCATTCTTTAACACCCTCTGGCCAACAATGCCCAAAAGGAAGGCCTCTGGTTTCTTAGGGAAGGTATACTTAAATACCTTTTTCAACACGTTATATATCATTTCCCAGAAGGCCTTAACCCTAGGGCAAGTCCACCAGAGGTGAAAGAACTTTCCTTCAGTTTCCTTACATTTCCAACACTTATTGTCTGACAGGTGATATATTTTTGCTAGCTTGACTGGGGTCATGTACCACCTGTATATCATTTTCATAATGTTTTCTTTCAAGGCATTACATGCCGTAAACTTCATACCGGTGGGTGATGCTCTACCTTCACAGCTGGAGCCAGAAATGTTTCTGAATACGACTTGCTGGAAACCACAGGACGGGAGAGTGCTCTTGTGGCTTCCCACAGGCATCTGGTTGGCCCCTGTAGGCTCCTCTTCTGATCTTAGGTTCAATGGTGTAAGACCACTTTGCCCCACAAAAGCTTCGGTAGATCTATAGCTTCTTAACTGAGTAGGTCACAAAGACCTTAGCATTGTAGCTTACTTGTTAATGTTGGTTGCATAAAATGCTGATTCCCTTTCCTTCTCCTGCCCAATTTCCATTGGACTTTCCTATCGCATGAGGTCACCCTTGAAACTATTACTTCATTACAACCCAAACACAATGGAGGAAAGAAGAGAGGAGTGACTGGTGTCTGTGAGGAGAAGACACAACTTCCTGTTTTCCTGGAGGTGGCCCATGGTGTCTGATGTCACTCCTTCCTATATGAGGAACTGAGCCTGGAAATAATGCACTCAAGCATTTTGTGCCTACAGGGTATGCCCCTGGAATGGGAGGGTGTTGAATCCATTTCCACCACATGACCTTACAGAAGAATTTGTTGAGTCATTTCCTCTGCACTGCTTTCTTGGCGCCTTATGCTGATCTTGTGAGTAACGCTGTGACATCTGGATAGATGGAAGGAACTCTAGAAATAAGCACAGGAACCATGTATGACACCCAAAGCCAGAAGGAGCCCTCTGGGTTGGGTAGAGTTGCTAAGGTAGCTTCCCAGCCGGTGGGTCCCTGTTGAGGCAGCACACTAACAGGAGCACCTGATTGGCTCTGTTGATGTGTTTGCACCACGATGACCTCACTACCGCCTCCACCTCTTCTTCCCAGATAGCAACAGTGATTTCCTGCATGGAAGGTAGTGTAGTGTAGAGCTCTACTTCTGCCCTTAATGATCATTCGATCCCAGGACCAAAATAGACATGATGACATCTGCATGCTTATACATTAATCAGTCACAACAGAAAGTTTTAATTTGTATGTGACCTGCACTGGGGCCTAGGAATGGAGCCACTCATTTCCCCCTTCTGTTGCTATCTGTGGCCTCACCCCATATACCTCTTTTGCTCTTAAAACTATATTTCTGTCTCAATTTTTTGCAGCTGCTCTGATACACCTGAACGCCATCACATCTAGCTTGACATTCAGTATAATTCTGGCAAAAAGCAAATCAATACCAGAATTGGCTGATTTCTCCTGACTGATTTCTTGTCTTGGACTATTTCTTAATATCCTAATGTTATGGCTCTTTGAAGTGGATATATACACAAAACACTGGAGATATATATAGTTTAGAATTGGTGTGCCAAACTGTCCATTTTTCATCATGCTTGCATTGTTAACAGCCGTTGCTTAGTTAACTAGACCCTCAAGAGGTAATTTCTGACTGTGGGGTTGTTTGAATATCCTACATTATTGACCTTATTCATTCAAACCAAATTTGTCTAATGTGGCACTGGATTGGGGTTTTTTCTGCCCAGAGTGCTAGGTGAGATGTAATAATAAAATCAAAGCAGTTTTCCCTTCAAATGTTACAGTGAGAGCTGCAAGTAAGACATTTCTTGAGGGCTTTGTGCCAAAAGGAGCAGCTTCCCCAGATAAAAATGATTATGTAACAAAAATTTACATTTAATTGTAAATGAATGCAACTGTGGCAGCCTCAGGGTGTGAAGTAATTAAACTAATTGTTTCAGGGTTGTTGTTTTTTCAGAAGGTATGTCCTTATATGCAGTGTCTGCTGAAGAGGAGCAATGACAGACAGGGGAGCTGCCTCCGTGTTGTGCTCCTGCCATGGGGAATTAACATATTGCACTCAGCCCACTTATCTGGTTGGCAAAGAAGTTCCGGGGGCGCAGTGCTTAACCTGCGATTAGCTCCCTTTGGAAGGTCACTGGAGACTTATTAGGGTTTTGTGATGTTTGCATTTATTTGCGAATATACAGGTTGAGAGTAGGTGGAGGCACAGCCTAAACACTTGAACAAAGTCCACTGCTCCCACATCAGATCTCAAGGGGGACAGACAGCCCCCTAAGGCAGTTATAGAGCTGAATTCCAGCTCTCTGGAATCCTGGTCAGGTGTTATGTCAACTGTGTTGAAATAGTGGTACAGGGATGCGCAAGCTGACACACACACAGCATCCCCATCAACTTAACTCCCAGTCCCACAAAGGTCTGAAGGGGACGCCTAAGCATGCTCAGATCAGTGTGGTGAGCAGCATTCCTGTGATCTGAGACCCCATGTGAAGCTAGAAGGGACTGAGACTTGGAGGGCTGGTAAGGAGTGTGAAACCCCTTGCCCCACCCCTACATGGATTGATTTTAACAGATAACAAAATACCTTCATATTTATTTTATCTGTTTGTTTAGATTTATACTCCCCAAGCAGTATATGCAATAAAATTATCAAAAAACACACAGATTAAAATCAATAAAAACAAGTATAACTAAAATAATTCTAAATAAAACAGATACAATCAATAAAACTTTTACAAAAGAAATATTGATAGCTAAAATACGTATTTCTAGGTAGGTATGATAGGAAACCCATAACAATATAAGCTTATATTGCTCAAGACTAATGCCCCCAAAAGAGCAGGAGAAGAGATGAATTTTATTGTGGGCGGCATCTTTCTACCGTGATTGAGTGTTCCTCCATAAAAGAGTTCCTTGTGTGCAGGAAAGAGGTATTCAAGGAGAAGGCCTGCCTAGAGGAGACAGTTTTCGATGTATAGGAGATTATTTTGCATAAAGCAGCATCATCCTCATCCATTAATGCAAGCTTCTACCTCTACAGGTAAGGCCCTCAAACAGGTTTGCTTCCTCATCAGTTCTTTATGTGAACTAGGTCTATAATGATCTCATTAACAGGATTAGGTAAGTGGTACAGGAGGCCAGTGATTCTAGCACAGTGTTACAGTGTGCTCTTATGAGGTAATTAAAAAAACAACAACGAGCTATGTATGAGCTGGTGTAAGTACACGAGTCTTTTGATGTGTAAATGAAATGCCGATAAGCATGAACAGGAAATAGTTTTTTGCATTGGAAGCAACCTGTATGGGAATCAACCCCTATCATAAGGTCACATTTTAATAAGGAAAATTAAAAGTAGTAATTACATTGCATTGAACAGCTCCTAATGTTGCTTTGAAAATTCAGGAAAACCTTCCCACCACCAAATAGGTCTCTTCCTGTTTTCCTCTCTCCTTGGGAAGGGCATTTAAGCACATATCTCTCCCCCCCCCCCATGTCCATACAATCACTATTCCTTTCAATATAGGTTACATTCACAACATGCATTTAAAGCACATGTTTATTACTTTAATGGTCATGGCTTTCCCCACAAATTAATGAGAATTGTAGCTTAATCCTCATGGTTCCCAGGATTCTCTGGTGGGAGTCATGTGCTTTGATGTGCTTTAAATGTATGGTATGGATGTGGCTGGAGCTTGCGTGGAAATACAACACACACACTACACTACACTACACTACACTACACTACACTACACTGGTCGGCATGGTGTATTTCTGTGTCAGGGACCATGCTGAAGAAGGCTGCACAGAGGAGGAATGATGGTAGCCACCCCTTCCTCCTCCTCCTGATCCTGAATCTTCTCAGGAGCAGGAAGACAGTATAGATTTGGAACAGTGGTTTACAGAGGGGCATAGTTCAGAAGGCAGAAGCTGGGAAATATTGGATGGGGAACAGCTAGCAGAAGAAACACTAGAAGAGAGAGAGTTAACATATTCCCAGTCTCTGGATAGTATCCACCCCCCTCCCCCAAAGTCCTGAAAACCTCAGAACAGAAAACACAGAGGCTCCGAACTCAGATTACAAGATGTAGGAGTGACATGGATTAATAGGAACAGAGGGGGAAATCCTTAATTGGGAGCACCGCCATTTCTAGGAGACATGTTCTTTGTTCACTCGCTGTGATTATTAAAGTTTCTAACTGGTAAGAAGAGTCCTTTTCCTTTGTTCTGCTTATCTACTGCCAAAATGGCAGGAGGAATCTGATTCCCTGAAATCTTACATTCTGACTCTTTTCGTTACAGAGAAGACTGGACCTTTTTTGTAAACCACTTTGAGGGGTTTTTCTACAATCAAGTATCTAAATTTTATGAAATAAATAAACAGACAAACATTTATTGAAAACTTGGCACTCTTTTTAAACAGCCTGTGAGCAATTGTACTTTTGCTTGCTTAGTTACCCAGAGCTTCATCATCAGATCTGGAGCTCTGGCAAGAGGGGATATTTCCCCATTTAAGGTGGTGTTTGATCAAGTGCCAAGTGGACTGTGCTTGGAATCTCTAGGTGTGTTAATTCCATACTGCAGCTCTGCGAAAGAGAAGGATTCTTTTTGTGCTATTGCCATTCCTTCCCCATTTCTCGAGTGAGTGCCCAGTCTCACGGCCAGTTAAAACACATGGTGGCTAAACATGAAAATACAAACCCTCTGCCCATAATGATTCCCAGTCACATCGGCCTAAATCAAAGGTGTGTCTGCCAGGAAGTTTGGAGTTTTCCTTTTGGTGCCCTGGTCTAAATGGGGGTTCAGTGGAAATGGGCCAAAACCTGGGAGACAATGCAGTGTAGTGAACAGAACGTTGGGTGTTGGAGTGGAAACACACTGATTTGTATTGCACAAGTATATAGAAAACATGAAAGCACCACCTGGATGAAGAACACGCAGCAGTACTGCCAGGATGAAGACTTGCAGATTTTGCTAAATTTCTCAGCTGCCTCAGAAATCGATCCCCATTTAATGAAAAGCAACCTCTGTGCTGAACTCCATTTGAAGCACAGTTCTGCTACGCGGTAACTATGCGTATTTTTCGCTCTATAAGATGCACCAGACCACAAGACGCACCTAGTTTTTGGAGGAGGAAAACAAGAAAAAAAATATTCTGAATCTTAGAAGCTAAAACAGCAAGAGGGATCACTGCACAGTGAAAGCAGCAATCCCTCTTGCTGTTCTAGCTTCTGTGATAGCTGTGCAGCCTGCATTCGCTCCATAAGACGCACACACATTTCCCCTTACTTTTTAGGAAGGAAAAAGTGAGTCTTATAGAGCAAAAAATACGGTAAGTAACCTTCCTTTGTATGGGAAGACAGAAGCCATAGATATTCAAAGGAAGCGGACACTGGAGCTTTAAGTGGCATCTGCATGGCGCTTTGTTTGGGAATCAGATGCAGCAAAAACAGTTAGGACTCTCGGTTTGTACTGACCAGAGAAGATCGGCAAACCAAGTTAATGGACTGCGCTGAAATGGCTAAATTAACTGGAAAGCTCAGAAATGAAGATTAAAAGAAATTTTTAAAAGAATGGGAAATGTTTATTATGTACTTACAAAAGTATTGTAAACAGGTTAGTACATTGATAGGATTTTAAGAACACTAGCAATTTTATAAATAATATAAGAAATTTAGGTAGAAAAATAATTTGTGGGGGAGGGAAGTCACAGAATTTGGAGAATCCCATTTTATGGATTTGATTTTTTAAAATGTATATTTTTACGTTGTTGTTGTTTGTTTTTTATTTTTTTATTTTTGTTGAAAAATTAATTTTAAAAATATTATTTAAAAAGGACTCTCACAGTCTGTGAAGGTAGTGTGGGGAGAGGCTTCATACCAAAGGACTATGATACTTCCCAATTCCATACAACGCGGAATTCACTGGTGGATTTTAGATTCTGCTTGATCAGTCACAAGAACCTGCCATAGAGAATATGCCTACAATATGCCCACAATCTAGTGGTTTCTACAGAGGCTGAGCAAAAGTGCCAGGGAACTCAGAAACAGGCATTCTGCTTAAAGATTTATTTTAATATTAAGCAATATGTACATTTTACAGATACACGAAATTTATAAATACATGCTCAGTCAGTAGAGCATGAGACTCTTAACCTCAGGGTCAGGGGTTCGAACCCCACAATGTGCAAAAAGATTCCTGCGTTGCAGGGGTTGGACTAGATGAGCCTCGTAGTCCCTTCCAACTCTACAATTATATGATTCTATGATCTATAATTCCCAAAGGAGAAGAAATCTGGATAGGACCCAAAGCAATGGGTTCAAATTACAACAAAGGGGATTTAGAACCAATTGCCTCGGAAGGTTATGGGGTCTTCTTCAAGGGAAGTAAGAATGTGCCTCAATCCATTCTGACATTTATTTACACATTTATCTGGTATTTTCTGTTCTATAGCAACTCATTTATTTTATGCAGGTCTTTCTTATTTCTCTTCGTCCGCTGTTGTTATACATTTTTTAAAAAATATTTTAGTGCACAGCAGATCTGCATAGTTCTTCTGACTCTGTGGTTGCTGCTTCTACATACAGTGTCCATAGCAGCCTTCTCCAGCTGGATGTCTCCAGATGCTTTGTGCTCCAGCCTCCACCAGCCCCAGCCAACATGGGCAACTGTCAGGGATGATGGGATCTGTGATACAAAACATCTGAAAGCCAACAGGTTGAGGAAGCCTGGGCTGGGCTACGGATATAAGAAACTTATGACCTGAGCACAAATGAGCTTTGCATTTCAAATCGTCATCAGTGGGCGGTTATAATGACAGCATGATAAAACATGTTCTGAAAGCGTCTGAGTCATAATAGGCTGATTGTTGTAAAATTGGAATTCATTTCTGAAGATCGAAGGCTATAAATTTCAATCTGTTTCAGCAGGTTTCTTGATGTTGTATAGAACTCTGGTGTTAGAGCCCTGTAGATACCCTTTTGCTAAGTGCAAAAACAACTTAAGAGACGATGCCTATGTCTTCCCTTTCCAAATCCACAGACGGTATCAGCATTGAGAATTTATAATTAATGCAAGATATGCTCACCTTACAGCCTTCAAAGAAATGTTTCCAACTTTGGAAACTCTCCGATATATGAACTGGAACATGATCGTATGGCTGACCTAGAAACAGATAGAGCCCTTTTGCTGGAAGCCACAAAAACTATCTCAGTGCTGACTGAGTACTGAAAGGTTCACAACAGTCAGCTAGGAGCTAAGTGAATTGCTGTAAGAAGCGGACATGTCACTTATTGTTGACCAGTCAGTCACAATGCAACCCATCCCTATTCCCTTTAGCATTGATCTCTAATCTGAATATAAGGCAAGCAGATAGGACAACATATTCCAGGTGGCTTTCTAAAAGACACAGCATAATACAGTGTCGGGGCCGGCCCCTCTGTTAGGCAAGGTGAGGCAGCCACTTTAGCGAGTGCAGAGCTGGATGGTGGAGAGCAGCAGCAAGGTGCCAGACAGCTACATAGGTCAAGAAGCCTACCTGCACCCATTAAAATAGGCTGCTGCCCTTAAGAGGATGTGGTCCCAGTGGTGAAATAAGTTTCAACTGCTAGTCTTGTCAGGTTTTGTACATGAAACAGGGGATGGCACCTTCTCCTTCACTTTGGGCAGAATTATGTCTTAGGACAGCTCTGCCCGGGTACTTCTATTCAGGCTTTTTTTGAGGTTACACAGGGCTCTGTCCTTCACCAAATCCCATGGCGGTGGCTACTGTTTGGAATGGGACAGTTATTTATTTCTGAGGAGTAGGAAGGAAGGTGTCAACCTTCCTTACCAGCATCTACTTCCTCCCCCCTTACCATTTCTTCTTCTCTTCAAAGTGTAAACATTCCATGCGGTGCCCATGAATACATAAAGGAAGGGAAGGGAGAGAGTTGAAACTTGAAAAACGATTCCATTTGAAATAAATATATAAATTTCAGAACATGCAATGCTGGAGAAACAAGAGTGTCTCACAACCTTCCCAATCATACTAGAAATCATGCCTTCAAACCTGATGGAAACATCATGCTTTAAAAAGCAAGAACCTGGGGGAAAGACTTTTCATATGAATGTCTTCAGAAATGCAACCTTTTCATATGAATGTCTTCAGAAATTCATTTCTGTCTATGTGGGTCTGAACAAGGACAATAGCTTCCTGTCCCACCACCGCTACTGGTGTTCATTAACTCAGCATTCTCAAGTTGATTGTTCCTTACCTACCACTGTTGTTGTAAAGGGCTGCTTTGCATACAATCGAGCTCTAATTGAATTGGAACTTCCAGCACTTGTTGTAGTCAATTTTCCTCGAACCTCACTGCTTGCAAACCTACTGCCCCTGCATGCAAGCCCACTGTGTGCAGAGCAGGGGACCCAAGATGATCAAGGGTCAGCCTCATGAGGAACGGTTGAAGGAGCTGGGTTTGTTTTGCCTGGGGGGGAAAAGGAGACTGAGAGGAGATAAGAAAGCCATCTTCAAATATGGGCCGTTACATGGAAGATGGAGCAATCTTGTTTTCTCCTGCTCTGGAGGGGAGGACCAAACCAATGGAGTCAAGTTACAAGAAAGGAGATTCCAATAAACATCAGGAAGAACTTTTTGACAGTGAGAGCAGTTCAACAGTGGAATGGACTCTCTCAGGAGATTGTGAACTCTCCTTCCCTGGAGGGTTTTAAGTAGACATTAGATGGCCATCTGCCATGGATGCAGAGGGCTGCAGGGGTCTCTTCCATCTCTACAATTTTAGGATTCTATAGATTCTATGAAACCATCTATTTCAAGAGTTATCTAGCAGTTTAGAATGATTGGATCCAAAGATCCTACCCTGCAAGTAGAGTGAAGAAGTTTTCAGATGTCTTGGGTGTATGTTGTTGATTCATCGCATTTGCAACTCCCCATAGTCCAGAAAATGTCTCCCTTGAAGGAGCCATGAAATCTGAAGACAGTGTGTAGGAATCAATGGACCTCTCACTCACCTGTATACACAAGCAGAACTGATGTCTGCTCAGATGGGATGGCTCTTCGGATACAAAGCATTTTCTTGACTATCAGAAATTGGGCACAGTTCCAAACAAAGAACAGGGAGTACTGTGGACAGGCAAGGAAACAAACAGCCCAACGACTGAGTTACCTAGTTGAATTTCTAATGGGCAGTATCAGTTCTGTGCATTGCTAAATTAGAAAAGTTGGGGGGGGGAGTATGATCTCCTCACATTAGATATGCACACTGCATCGGCCCCCAGTGCTCAGCAATGAAATGTTCAATTACTTGTGTCGAGAACAAAGAACGTATTAGCATATATATCATTATACTTTAAAACAAGACTCAGGACTCATTAGCCAGGAATAAATGAATGCAAATGAAACGAAATCCTCACTAGCAATTTTCCTAAAGGGAGACTCTGCCACTTCAACCAAAACCTTTTGCCATGGTGCTCAGTAGAGATAAAACATGTGTGCAATTTGGTGCTTTAAAAGTGCCATGTACCAACCGGCAAATGTTTTAGAGCAGCTCAGTTTTGTCCAGGCTGCTGCTTCGCTGCTATTGAATAGATCACATCGCATTTCAAACCCCCTTCCCATCAGGGCTAGATTCAGCTTCATAAACAGATATGGTACTAATGAAACATATTGTACTATAATGAAACAAATGTAGGTGGGTTGTTTTTTGTTTTTTTAAATGGAATGGGACTTCTTGTGGTTTCAAAAGTGATGGGGAAATGCACCGAAACATGTGCCTGCTATAATCTAGCCTCTGTGTAAACTTTGTGGAAGCAAATCAGAGAGAATGCTTAAAATAAAAATATTCTGGAGGAGTCTAGATAGACCTTGGGTCTGATCCAGCAGGGTCCTTATCATGTTCTTAGTAAACAGTGCATTACACTTTTAACAAGATAAGAAGTGCTGCTCTGTGCTTCTTGGGATTTACAATCAGTGTGTTATTAACAGGATCTGCAAATAAAAGCTGGATGCTCCTAAGGCCTAAAGGATGAAATTCTGCATATAAATCCAGAAATATTCTGGGGTATGTTACATTCACATTGAGAAGCTTAGCACAAGTTGTGTCCGTTGTACTGGGTGTTTTCTGATGGACACCATCTCTCTCTCTCTTTCAGATAATTTACATACCTTTCTCCATTTCAGGTTTTTTTAACAGCATGCTCAAAAACTTAAGGTACTTTGCCCTGCCTCAGGGCCTGCTTCCTTGTCTCCACACACCTTGTTTTTTGATCCACTATGACATTGTTGACCAACTGGGAGCACCTTGATCACACCATCATGTTCTGGAAAAGAATGGCCATTGGTGAAAATGGGATCTTAGCTTACGCGGCATACCTGAGATTGCCTTGCTGCTTTGCTTTCTCTATCCCTTCCAGATTTCCAAACACAACCTCCCCATCTCTTCTTTCATCTTTAGTATGGCCTATAGAAATAATGGAGCAGAAATAAACAGACCCAAAAGAAATGCATTGCTAAGCAACTTCTTTCTCAGGACTAAGGGGCAAGGCAAGTCTAATATGTACTGATACTTTTCTTTGTTCCCAATCAAGGCTGAGACATATGGTGGGCTCTCACAGTTGGCTTGCTGCTCAGACCAGCTTTTTTAAATTACAGACCAGCCTGACCTCTAAAATCCAAGCCACAGGTAAATGATTCTGATCAGCTGGTCTATAAAGAGGGGGTCATGCCTATGGCAGTTAAGAGATTCCTTTGTTTATCTGGCCTCACTTTTGCTCAGAGCTGGTTCATAGGCTGAATTCCAGCCTAATATCCATCAGGAATCAAGGTCAGGATGCTCTGCAGACTTGAGGTTTAACAGAAATGCTTTCGCGTGAGAACTGTTTACTGCCAATGTACTATTTTTACCTTTTAATATGGCTTCTCTTAGGTGTGTTTTCAGTTTGTGCAGACACATGAAATGTTGACCCTTTTCAGTTAGTGTGTGAATAGTGTCATTATGTCCATTAGGTAGCACTGGACTTATTCGTATCCCCTTGTAGTCAGAAGTTTCTTCCTGTTCTGCTCTTGCCAGGGAGAGACATTGAAGTTGTCATCAAGTTCCTAGACTGATGTGTCCTTTAAGCTGACTATGACACATCAAGGGAGAAGTGTGGAAAGCTGGTGTGTACCCTCCACGCAACAGCATTCATACCAGATCACAAGAACTTTTCCCTTCCCCAAAGCATGAAATATTAAGCAGTGTCTCTGTGCGTGACACATATTGCCTGCTTGACTGTGGTCCATGATTATAGCACAACACAGGAGGGTAGCGATGATATATGGGTCAGGAGAGGTAGGGAAAAGAATCTTGATTGCAATGGAGAGGATTACCTCAGTGAGATCCTCTGCATTATTCATGCTGTCATTAACTTGACACAGTGGGACTGTCAAATGTGTTATCTGTTCAAAAAACCTGTGGCATAACATAAGGCTTTTTGCACCTCCTTAATATTCCTTCACTGAAACACACACACAAACTGTTACTTGTGTGCAATGTGCAAAATATGCTAATATATGTAGGGATGTTACAGAAACAATTCTATCTCGGATTTTCCAAGCTTGGATTCCCTTGGAAACTACTCTGTTCTGACCTTTGTACAGTATTGTCCATTCCCTGCTTCAATTTAAGGTCACAGATGATCTGAGGGTCTGTTCAGGAGTGGCGTGAGGAGGTTTGAGTGTGATTACATGCTCAGAGGAACATGTTGTGATGGGACCTGCCTCCACTCAAGGTGGGTTACAAAAGTGCTATGCAAAACTTCAGTAAATGAAATCCCAGGTATTATTAACCTGTGTTACATAATAAAGCACAAGAGGAAACTACTGACATTTTTTAGGAGCTGTGGACGGCCACATTTAAATTCTGGCCTAAAGAGCTTCTCCCCAACTCATGGTCCCCAAGGACAGTAGCCTTAGCTGGGAGTGCAGAATGCAGAACAAACTGCTCTGTTGGCCTGAAGAAGAAGAAGAAGAAGAAGAAGAAGAAGAAGAAGAAGAAGAAGAAGAAGAGTAGTTTGGATTTGATATCCCACTTTATCACTACCCTAAGGAGTAGTGATACTTCCTCCCCCACACTTGCCCTAGAGTGAAGGCTTTCTGGGAAATGATATACAATGAGCTGAAAAAGGTATTTAAGTATACCTTCACTAAGAAACCAGAGGCCTTCCTTCTGGGCATTGTCGGCCAGAAGGTGTTAAAGAAGGACCGAACATTTTTTATGTATGCAACAACGGCAGCAAGGATACTTATCGCTAAGAGCTGGAAAACTCAAGATCTACCCACACTGGAAGAGTGGCAGATGCAGCTGATGGACTATATGCAACTGGCCGAGATGACTGGTAGAATTCGAGACCTGGGAGAAGAGAGGGTTGAAGAAGACTGGAAGAAATTCAAGATTTATTTACAAAAGTATTATAATTTGGTTGATTGCTAAGAAGGATGCTAGATCATAAATAATTGCCTACCATTGAATTAGATTTGAATTTGACGATAAGTGAGATTGAGGAAAATATAAAACTTTTGGAGAATTATTAGATTAAATTAATTGAACGAGATTTAAGAACGTAAACAAGATGATAAATTGCTGGAAAAAGTTTACAATGATGTAAGTGGGAGCGGGAGACGTGAGGGAGTCCAAAGAAGCTTTGAAAATATGTTATGATACATGTCATATTGTTTATTATTTTTGCATTTTGTATTTAAAAAATCTCAATAAATATTTATACAAAAAAAAAAAGATACTTCCTCCCCCACAACAAACACTCTGTGAGGAGAGTGAGGCTGAGAGACTTCAGAGAAGTGTGACTAGCCCAAGGTCACCCAGCAGCTGCATGTGGAAGAGCGGGGAAGCGAACCTGGTTCACCAGATTACGAGTCCACTGCTCTTAACCACTACATCAGTGGCCCTACTGTTAGGGCAGAGTGAGGTGTCTGCCTCAGGGAGCAGCATACCCTCCAACATTCCTCAGATGACAATAAGGACATTTCTCACACACAACCCCCCAACTGATGCTCCTTGACCACCCATTTTTGTCCCGCCCCCAAGCATTTCCTATCAGAAGAAGGGCAAGCGGTGCCACAGCAAATACACCCTCCACCATCCTGAGAAAACCCCTTAATCCCAATTTTTTTTTTATTCTATGGAAGATTTACAAAAAGAAAAACGTACACCAATATTTATTTATTTTTTGAAAGGGGCAAGATTAGACGCTGATGCATAAAGCATTTTTTAATTAAAAAGAAAATCAAGATTCCTTGTGCTCCACTCCACCGCACCCCCTTTCTTCCTGCCCAGGCTGTCCCTGCCTTCTTCCTGCACCTCAGGGCTGGTGTGTCATGTGAGGCTGGGCCTCAGCAGTGGCAGCCTCTCGTTCTCCTCGCCCGCTCTCCAGCAGCTACTACAAGCTGCCCAAGGGGTGATGGCCATAGAGAGACCACAGGATGCTCCCTCGCAGCAGCCACTGTTGCCACTGCTCAGGGCAAGTACTGGCTCATCTCCTCCCCAAGCTTGCTGGCACTGGCACTGGCAGGGGAAATAAGAAAATAGGGACAGTTGGAGGGTATGCAGTAGATGCTGGGAAATGGCAGTGAGTTGGAAAAGCAGCTTTTCATGCCACATAGCCTGCCCTGCAACCTCTAAGCAAGCCTGTTACCCTCAGGTTAGTGCAGGACACTGTCGTGTCACCTGCCGTAAGATTAAAGCGCCTAGGGCAGTAGTAGAGAACATATGGTCCTCCAGATGTTGATGGACTGCAATTCCGCTCATCCCTGAAAAGTTGGCCATGCTGGGGAGTTGCAGTCCAACAATGCTGGAAGGGGCACAAGTCTCCCAGCCAGGGGTGACATAATGATATTTCACCTTCCTTGGATTTCTTACGTTAACGATTGTTAACGATAAAAGGAGATGCAATAATACGGAACAAGTGACGCATAAAAAGGCCTTTAACTGTGCAGAAACAGGGAACTACAACAGGCTAAAAAAAGGGGGGGGCATAGCCAGGTTGTAAAGAGGGAACAGATCGTTGCTAAATATATTTTGAGTGTTTTGTCACTGTCACGACCAGATTATAATTATTATATATCCTCCCTGCTTTTGCTCTCTGGCCATATAATCTATGTTTATAAGCATTCTTGAAACTATGAGATTTAGAAGATTTAGCTGCTTGAAGGATTATTTTACATCTGTTCACTTTGAGCTAATACTGGATAGGCTGGCTCTTTCCATTCTCTATTGGGCTTATCCATACAGCTCGGGCACATCAAGGTCAATCCTTGCACGTGTGTCATGCGCACAAGGTCAGGGGTGGGGAACCTCAGGGCCTGGTGGTGAATGTGGCCCTCAACACCTCTCTATCAGGCCCTTGAGACTCCTCCCATATACCCAGTTTATCTTGTGCTCTTGAAGTTCATGATTCATATCTAGGAGTGGAGGGAAGCACATACAGTGGTACCTCGGGTTAAGTACTTAATTCGTTCCGGAGGTCTGTACTTAACCTGAAACTGTTCTTAACCTGAAGCACCACTTTAGCTAATGGGGCCTCCTGCTACCGCCGGAGCACGATTTCTGTTCTCAACCTGAAGCAAAGTTCTTAACCTGAAGCACTATTTCTGTGTTAGCGGAGTCTGTAACCTGAAGCATATGTAACCCGAGGTACCACTGTACTCCCTAGCCATTGAGCCAGTCACCTCCCCAACAAAAAAATGGGTTTGTGGGCAACTCTACCAGGACTCCTTAAGAGAGTTCCCACCAGAACTTGACACTCTTCTATACAGACTCTGAGCCTCACAACAATATGTGTAAAATTGGTGTAAATATAAACACTGGGGCACTGCAATTGCTGGCAGCTTCCCATCCGGCACATGCAACCCCTGAATGTGGAGATTAAGTCACACAATGTGAAACCCAGTGGCACAGCAACATCCCAGAGTAAGGAACAATCAGGAACCTTAATCATTGCCGTATATATTTATAATATTTTGTATCTGTTCACTGACAGATTATATCTTTTTTTGTACAGAAAATTTGTTATGTGTGAATTGTCCCTGGCAGCTATGCAGGCAGAGATAGAAACAAAAATCAGAGGTCTCCTTGAAGTCCACAGACTATTGTCTTGGGTGGACATAATCTGTAGGTAAATAAATATGTGATTACCTCCATGTCTGAAGAACGCCACCATTATGTTTCATACTGCGAGTGTGGTAGCTGTCAGATGCAGGACATGTGTGTTTACATTTGGAACAAATCTCCTTTTCCTTATAATCTCCAGGCAACCTTCTCTGATAATAAGTGTGATCAACACATAAGACAACATGGATTTCACTCTGTTTAAATTGCAAAAGCTCAAACACCAAGAAAATGCTTGAAGCCGAGATGAATGACCTTTAACTATAACTTGCTGTCACTTGATTAATTCATGTAACAAGTTTCCCACCTGACTCTGTGGCAAAGATGCTGCATGATGCAAAGTCAACAAATGAACTATGTGAAAGTTGGACATTTCCTTTTCTGGCCCTCTCCTATTTCCTTATTGCAAATAAATGGCATTGCAGGAATGTTTCCTCATTGACTGTCACATGTTGCTATCAAAACTGAAAGAAAGAAAAGACAGAAAGAATCACCTAAATCCATAGAAAGCCTTCCTTCTCTTTTTTCTGCAGCCTCTGAGTTTAGAAAACACCATTAGCGAATGATTTTGTTGGACAGATTTAGAAGGAACAAGAGAGTTCAATGCGACTGAAATGGGATTTACAAAAATTGAAAAGAATGAAATGTTCTAAATTGGCTTAGCAGCCATTGATTCTCTCCCTGCATTGTTAAGTGATTACATTAGGACTGTGCACATAAGAATGGGACCAAGAATAGAATTACAAGAAACATTGCTGAGCTTGAAGGAACATGAAAGTCATTTTGGCCAACAGCTTGTGCAAAGGCAAGGTCCTTCCTATCTAACAATACTACATCATGGCTGTGCAATGCCGAGGCCTTGAGGCCTCAACATGGCTGACATCTCCCTCCACTGGCATTCCCTCTGACATACCGCTGTTGAAAATAGGAACACATGTCTTTTGGTGCTGCGCTCTGGTGGGAGCCAACTGACTTGTGCGAGAGCACAGCACCATTGCACCAAAACTTTTCAAGTAAACCTGGCAACCAGATTAAGAATGGTTGAAGCCCCAAAACTTGATGTTTGTAGCATCAGCTAGTGATTTGCATATAGGAACATAGAAACTCACTTTATACTGGGCCAGGTATAGGTCTATCTAGCTGAAATTTGCCTATACCAATTGACTTTCCAGGTTTTCAGACAGGAGTTTCTCTCAGCCCTAACTGGAGATGATGGGGATTGAGCCTGAAACATTCTGAAGCACTCTGTAATTGAGCTATGACTTTTTATGAAAGATCTAACACCACAGGCAAAACTTTCACATTATCTGATGTCCCCTAATATCACCTAATGCTTAATTTCAACAGACCTGTGATGGCCTGGGAATCCGATTCAGAGGCTGAACCGGAGGAACCCCAGCCTGCACAGGAGTCCCCGCCTCCAGGACCGGCTGAGCTGGGGCAGGGCCTTGATTCTGAAGCACCTGCACCTGTGCCAGATCCTCAGGAGCAGGCACCAGGTGAATCCGGCTCCGGAGGTGATTGAGGACCCATTGCTTACAGGTGCGCCTCTCCCAGCCCTGTCAGGGGGTCCAGTAACCCTGTCAGGGGGTCCAGTAACCCTCCAGCCTCTCCTGAGCTGCAGAGGCTCAGGGCAGAGAGGCGGAGGGAACTGGTTTCTCCCAGGAGGAGTGCTCGCCTTACGGCCAGGAGAGGCGGGTCTCCTGGGGGCCGGGACCGCCCCTGGCCTCAGAGAAGATAAAGGCCAGTCAGCCCGGTCCCAGGTTGCGGGAGCAACGTCGTTGAATACCTGCTTCTGCCCGGACCCGGACCTGTCCTTCCAGAGTTCCCGTCCCCGCCCAGCTTCCTGCTTCGGACCCCGCCTCGCTCTTTGTGAACTGTTTCTAGGCTCGTGACCCAGGACCGGACTTTGACCACGCCAACGGTAACCTTCCCCCCGAGACCAGCACAAGATCTTCAGCCTTGGTAGCTCAGTTGGTAGAGCAGGAGACTCTTAATCTTAGGATCACGGGTTCAAGCTCCATTGCAGGGGGTTGGACTAGATGAGCCTTGTGGTCCCTTCCAATTCTACAATTCTTTGATTCTCTGATATGGCCATACAGGAGATATTACGTGTACAGGATGTACCACCTTGTGCAATTCACAAGGTTATTGGTGGTTATAGTGGCATGAAGATCTTTTCCAATGCTTGCTTAAGCCACTTTGTGGTGTAGCTAAGCTCTGGTCCGTATGACGTTTAGATTGTGGTGCTGAGTCAGAAAGCATGAATTCCAGAGACAGCATCCTCCTCAACCTGCACAAAAACTGCAATAGACACTACAAAGAACAGGCACCCTGGGTCTTGGAAGATTTCTCCCTGAGGAAGCAAGTCACAGCAGCAGAACACAGGCTAGCACAAGAGCAGGTGTGGAAAGTAATTAGTGTCTTCCTTAATCTTCTGTTAATTTAGAGTCTGCCTTATGCTCTGTTTTTATGGATTGTTAATAACTGGCCCTTTAAGAGAAATGAAGTGGAACCCTGGGGAAAGGAAGGGGAAACTAGGCTCCAGGGCAGTCCTGTTTGAGCAACTCAAGCTTAAATCTCTGCCGGGCTGTTAGAGCTGCTCTTGGTCAATAATGTTTTGGTTGGTGTGCATCCCCCTGGTCTGCCCTGTCCCCCAGGACACACAGAACATTCTTAAACAGCCCCACCCTGGGAAGATGACACAGGCATTACTCCAGCAGTTCTGTGGGGAACACATTCTTTATGACGGTAACACAATCCTGCACAGCTAGTGACCCACTAAATCCAACTCAGTGAAGGGAAACGAGTGGCGTTGTGGTTTAAACCACTGAGCCTCTTGGGCTTGCCAATCAGAAGGTCAGTGGTTCGAATCCCCCACAATGGGGTGAGCTCCCGCTGCTCTGTCCCAGCTCCTGCCAACCTAGCAGTTTGAAAGTATGCCAGTGCAAGTAGATAAATAGGTACCACTGTGGCAGGAAGGTAAACAGTGTTTCCGTGCGCTCTGCTTTCCATCTTGGTGTTCCGTTGCACCTGAAGCAGTTTAGTCATGCTGGTCACATGACCCGGAAAGCTGTCTGTGGACAAACACTGGCTTCTTCGGCCTGAAAGCGAGATGAGTGCCGCAACTCCATAATCGCCTTTGACTGAACTTAAAAAGGTAAAGGACCCCTGGATGGTTTTTAAAAAACAAATCCAACCCAGTCCATCAACCAAATAACGTGTTTCTGCTGGACAATGCAACCCAGCCAGATGGGTGAGGTATTATTATTATTATTATTATTATTATTATTATTATTATTATTATTTCTCTGTTTTTGCAGGCAATAGTCATTTAGAACTAGTATGGAGGGGTGGGCTACATATTGTGTAAGCTTGGTCCAAGGTTCTAGAGTTGGGACCAGGAACCTGTAGCTCTCCAGACACTTTTGGACTCCCAACTCCCATCAGCCTCAGCCAGCGTTGCTAACAACAAGGGATGATGGGAGTTGTGGTTGAGCAACATCTGGAGGGACCACAGATTCCTCATCCCAACTCTAGAGGAAAGCGAGGTATGCCACAAGTAGACTAGGTTTTCAGGGAGCTTGATTCATTATCTGCTCAGGGCTGCCTGGCTTTCTTCCCAGCAGGAAGGGTGGATCTGCTGACATCACCCTTGTACGCCAAACCTTAATAGGCTCCCTGTGTTGTCTCTTGAACCTTGCTGATTGAATTCAGGCTCTGCACAACAGGTTTTAGTTACTTAACTGATTTTATTTATAAGGTTATATGCAGCTCTGTAGCAGAGCTCCAGGATGGAAGGTCTATACTATGTGGTGCTAGAAGGGATGGGCAATGGGGTCCAGTGCCTCTCTAACAAATAACTGACCCCCCCCACTCTCTCCCCAATTCCTGGACCCCCTTGAAAGAAAGGCACTTTTCACATACTTGGAGTGTCTTTATTATCTGCCTGCCTGTGTATCAGTTCACCTATGTTTGTTGTTAATAGAATAGCTGAGGAAGAGAACTTTGATGTCTGCATCAAAATCAATAGGCCTTTCTTCAGAAAAACAACCAGGTTTTGCATGGGAACTAGTTAATGTGAAATGTGCTATATTTCTCTGTTGTAAATGTGCTTGTTTTTAAGAATTCCTCATGAAAATTTAGCAGCGTATTAGAACAATTTTATCCTAATATTAGCAGCCACGAAATTAAAAGACGCCTGCTTCTTGGGAGAAGGGCAATGACAGGCCTAGACAGCATCTTGAGAAGTAGAGACATCACCTTGCCAACAAAGGTCCGTATAGTTAAAGCTATGGTTTTCCCAGTAGTCATGTATGGAAGTGAGAGATGGACCATAAAGAAGGCTGATCGCCGAAGAATTGATGCTTTTGAATTATGGTGCTGGAGGAGACTCTTGAGAGTCCCATGGACTGCAAGAAGATCAAACCTCTCCATTCTGAAGGAAATCAGCCCTGAGTGCTCACTGGAAGGACAGATTGTGAAGCTGAGGCTCCAGTACTTTGGCCACCTCATGAGAAGAGAAGACTCCCTGGAGAAGACCCTGATGTTGGGAAAGATGGAGGACACAAGGAGAAGGGGGCGACAGAGGACGAGATGGTTGGATAGTGTTTTCGAGGTTACCAGCATGAGTCTGACCAAGCTGCGGGGGGCAGTGGAGGACAGGAGTGCCTGGCGTTCTCTGGTCCATGGGGTCACGAAGAGTCGGACACGACTAAACGACTAAACAACAACAACAACAAATACAATACATTTTTGTATTTTTTCCAATAATATGCACATTTTACCCAAATATATTCATTTTTCACTCATGACTTGGCTATAGAACTGCACTGTGCAATTCAGAGAAGTGAATGCTTTAGAGGACAGTGATGTTTTGGTTTGTGTGTTGTTTCAGGTTCACATTTAAATGCAAACAATCTAATTTCTCCCCCTTTCCCTAATCTGTGGGGCCAGAGATTCCCCTGGCATAGGACCTCGTTCAAACAGATCCCTCAGAGGGAGACAGACCTTGAGTGCCAATGCCTCTCTTTTCTAGAAATCAAGCTGTGGTGGTAAGAGGGACCAGCGCCAAAAATTCCCAGGAAGGCTGCCAGTTTGTACAAATGCTTTGCAATTTTCAAAAGTGGCGGCTGTTACTCACGGAAAAGGCATGAACCAATTTTGCATCATACCCACACGGAGGAGGGAAACGGGTTATTTCTCATGGTGAAAATATTTCAGATGTCTCCCTGGTTCATTCCAACAAATTACATTTACTTCCATATTAAGGTGTGCTATATTCTTCTGAAATCCTTTATAAAATGAATAAATAGGAGCCCTTCATGGAGCCAAAATCATGGCTGCTTGTATCAATGGATGAAATTCATGCCACGGCATCACAGCTCCCAGTTGATGCCCTTCTTTTTCCTGTCACCTCAGCTCTGGGTTTTCTTCCCACGTAGCATTCTGACTTTCCAGTTCTTCCTCCTGCCACTTCCACAGCCCATATTCCACCTTGGGGACCAGTGTAAAGCTTTGCCACATAACATCTTTCTTCTCAGTTCCTCCATCTCCTCTTCCCTACCAGGGCAACCAGGATCTAGCAGGAGGAGGACAAGATTTGTATGATGGTGCAATATCCAGTTGGGAACGGGGGGAGGGGGGGAGGAGGACCCCGGACCAGTGTGCCAGGAATGGGTTGATGACCTACATGCCAAGCACATAGCTGCCATCAGTGCTGTTGTTAAACACGCTCAGGCAGGGGTGGCAATCACGGTGCCCTCTGATGCTGTGGACTCCAACTCCCATCAGCCTCAACAAACATGGCCAATGACCAGGAATGATGGGAGCTGTAGTTCAACAATATGTGAAAGGGGACCAAAGTGGCTGCAATCTTTCAACACTCTTTGACAACCGCGATTTGTTGTGAACTCAGGGATTATTAAGAGTGGTAGATAATCTACCCCTGAATTGATCTATAGATGCCTCCTTATCATTAGAAGTACCTCTTTCTCTACATAAGCAATTGCAAGGTGTACGTGGGAGGGAACCCCAGCAATTTACAGCTCCATTTGTTTCCTTCTTCTCTGTTTGTGTTATTGTCTACCCTGCTCTGTGCATGGACACTGTGCCTCATTTGCATACATTTGTGCTTTTAGCATAACAATCAGAGTCTGGTTTTTTATTTATTTATTGCTCATCTCATTTCCCCTTGACCTCACTGCTTACATTCTCTCTCTCTCTCTCTCTTTCTCTCTCTCTCTCTCTCTCTCTCTCTCTCTCTCTCTCTCTCTCTCCACTCATGCATCTCTACAGCTGCCAACTTAGGGAAACACTTCATGCATCTCTGACCCACAAACTTTACCCCCCCCCCCCGTAACAAATGTATCAGGCTTCAAGGTGCCATGAGACCATTTGTTGTTTTCAGCTTCATGGCAACCCTAGCCAGCAAGACTAAGACCTTTTACTTCATTTCCATAACTGCTAAGCACCGAGGATTCTTCACTGCTTTCAGTGGGATTTGAAAGTCTCCCAAGGGGAAAAACTGGGTGGAGTCTTGCTCTCTCAGCGACACAGCATGCACTAACCACAGGCTCCCAGTGCCATGTTGGAAACTCTGCAAGGTTCTGTTGGATGGGCAGTGGGAGTACAGTGGACGCTCAGGTTGCGAATGTGATCCGAGGGATGCACATTCACAACCCAAAGCGGTGCGTCTGCGCAAACGTGGGTTGCAATTCTGCGCATGCACAAAGTATGATTTAGCGCTACTGTGAATGCGTGACCGCTGAAACCCAGAAGTAACCCGTTCCAGTACTTCTGGGTTTCAGTGGGTGTGTAACCCAAAAAAACGCAACCTGAAGTGGCTGTAGCTCAATGTATGACTGTAGGGAGAATAGAAAGGGACGCAGGTGGCGCTGTGGGTTAAAGCCTCAGCGCCTAGGGCTTGCCGATCGAAAGGTTGGCGGTTCGAATCCCTGCGGTGGGGTGCGCTCCCGCTGCTCGGTCCCAGCGCCTGCCAACCTAGCAGTTCGAAAGCACCTCTGGGTGCAAGTAGATAAATAGGGACCGCTTACCAGCGGGAAGGTAAACGGCGTTTCCGTGTGCGGCTCTGGCTCGCCAGAGCAGCGATGTCACGCTGGCCACGTGACCCGGAAGTGTCTCCGGACAGCGCTGGCCCCTGGCCTCTTAAGTGAGATGGGCGCACAACCCCAGAGTCTGTCAAGACTGGCCCGTACGGGCAGGGGTACCTTTACCTTTACCTTTAGGGAGAATAGAGAATGGAAGTGGTCTGGATTATATCTGTATATTGTTTTTAAAAAAGTCAGGTGCCTGCCCCTCTCTCTGCCAAGCGGTGGCAAGAGACCATGGCACTCACACAGGGCCTGTGCTCCTTTGGAGAATTTAAGGCGCAGTGGAAACTGTTGTGGCTTTAAGAAATATTGTTTATTCACCTATTTACACCTTCAGTCTGCATGGAGGGAGTCCAGATGTTATGGCATGGTCATTTCAAGACGCAGCAGCACAGGCTGCAGACAGCCTTCTCCAAACATGGATCTCCACTCTTTCCCCTCCTTCCTCCCAGCAACCCTTACTCCCTCCCCCAAAGAGCAGTTACCCTGGCAACCTTCCAAATCCCCAGTCACTGTCACCTGGGGCAAGGGTTAAGGAGTTTGCTCCTATTTTTAATGTCCCTCAGTTTTTCTGGCCGTAGCTCAGCCAGATTGTTCTGCATAAACTAGCCCAGGAACTCCTTTGCAGCTTGCATTCTCCCTTCATATCACAGATAGCCAAACATTTATTAATTTCTAGGGTTTACCTTAAGTCTATAACACTGTGTAGGCATGAAGCAGATTGTGTGTGTGTGTGTGTGTGTGTGTGTGTGTGTGTGTGATAGAGAGAGAGAGAGAGAGAGAGAGAGAGAGAGAGAGAGAGAGAGAGATTTCATATAGGGAAAGGGAGGCAAGGGTTAGGCCTAGGGCCCCTGCCTCTCCCTGCTGCCACCCACCAATCTCTTGGCAAGAATGGCTGCTTAGGAACATATATTAACTTAGCCTAGCCTATCTCACAGCATTGTTGCAAAGATAAAAACCCTGGAGGAGAGGAAAACATACACAACCTTGAGCTCCTGGGAGGAAAATCAGGATGCAAACATATAATGTCATTCACAGATCATGTAAAGAAAAATAAAAATGGAGAATGTCGTGAAATCAGACCCACCTCGCTGTAATGGCAATGTTTCATACTCCTGATATGTACCGCAAAATACCAAAACAACAGTAAAAGGATTGCTAACCCTGATAAATAACAAGAAAAGAATATTCTACGTAAGTAAAATTTCACAGATTTGGTGTCTGAACTACCAATTCTCAGCCAAACCTCCATCAATCGAATGGCAAGCATGGTTGCTTATGTACATATATGAACTTAGCCTAGCCTCCCTCACATGGCTGTTGCAAAGATTCCTATGTCACATCATAAGGATATAAGGAAAGCCTGCTGGGTCAAGCCAATGGCCCCTCTAGCCCAGTATCCTATTCTCACTGTAGGAAACCTGCGAGCGGGACCCAAGCACAAGAGCCCTCTCTGCTTCTCCGGCCACAGATGCAGAGCAGCGCCATCACGGGTGGCAGCTGCTGAAAGACTTGTTTCAAAAGTATGCGACCTTTGCTTGTATGGAAGTAGCCCTCTTCGCTTCTTAGATATGAGAATGAATAATATCTTGGAGTAGAACTCAACCTGAAAGCAGCAGCAAGCAAGCAAGCGGTTGACCTTGTCAGTCACAAAGCAGGCTGTCTGCTTGCTTGCAGCTTGGTCCTTTAGCTTCTTCCAGTCACATTCCTCCCCACAGAATAGACAACCTGTCAAACAACATGGTCACCTGCTCCTTCTCCTAGCAGAAAACTAATTTCCATCCATCAAATGTCAGAGATTTCACATTTGTGTCTGTCTATATCTAGTTTTAAAAAGGATAGCAAATGTTAAAGCTGATTTGTACCACTGCAGGGAGGGGGGAACCCGAGTTCCTCACCTGTGTTGCTTTGTAATGCTTTGTAACACTCATTGATAGTGATGTATGGAAGTGAGAGCTGGACCATAAAGAAGGCTGATTGCCGAAGAATTGATGCTTTTGAATTATGGTGCTGGAAGAGATGCTTGAGAGGCCCATCGACTGCAAGAAGATCAAACCTCTCCATTCTGAAGGAAATCAGCCCTGAGTGCTCACTGGAAGGACAGATCCTGAAGCTGAGGCTCCAATAGTTTGGCCACCTCATGAGAAGAGAAGACTCCCTGGGAAAGACCCTGATGTTGGGAAAGATGGAGGGCACAAGGAGAAGGGGACGGCAGAGGATGAGATGGTTGGACAGTGTTCTCAAAGCTACAAACATGAGTTTGACCAAACTGCGGGAGGCAGTGAAAGACAGGAGTGCCTGGCGTGCTCTGGTCCATGAAGAGTCGGACACGACTAAACAACAACAACAACACTAATTGAGGAAGAGGGAGGCAAGTCCACTACTAGAGAATCAGTTGGCTTGAAGGGGAATGCTTAAGCCTCTTCACCTACCTGCTGAGTCTCCCTTGCAAGTCCCCCTCCCCAATATGATTTTGCATCCCCACCCCCAAGCTGGGCTTTTTGGAGAATACCTGCCTCAGGAGGAACAGCTAGAGGAATATGTAGATGCAGATCAGTAAGCAGGGAGAGGGTTAAGCACCCCTATGTCTCCCATTGATTCTCTCCTGCAGGTATGTCTCCTGCCTTGGAGGTATTCATGTTATGAGGGGATATAGGCTTGGGAGCATGTATTTGCTGAGGTTCTCACCTAAGGAGCAGGGTATAGCCCACTTTTTACTGGGCATGGATCACAGGAGGGAGCAGAGATAGGGATACTGAATGACCCTTGGGGTCCCTTCCAACTTCTACGATTCTATGCTTCTGTGTCATTGGACTCCAACTCCCATCAGCTCCTGCCAGCATGGCCAATGACCAGGAATGATGGGAGTTGTAGTCCAACAGCACTCGGAGGGCTACATCTAGGGCAATATGGCAGAGTTCCCATATATAGTCCTGAGCCCTAGCATGTCTGCTTAAAAAGCAGACACTGCACTTGCTTCCCTTGAATGCAGACAACACTGAATAAATTTTGGAGGGGGGAAGCATTTAAGCTTATAGCTTACACTGGTACTTTCCTATCATCATCACCACTGGACTCCTTGAGGAGGAAAAGACAGAATATGAATGGAATAAATAAATAAACTGGCCTCCGCTCCTGCCATGATCACTCACTTTCAACACTGCCAACATACATTATCCCAACAGGCTGCAGTTATGGACCCTCACAATAATCCCCGAGGGAGGCTTTTCATCTGCCGTTTAGATTTAACGCTCCGGTGACAAAGGTTTATGTTATTAACATTGGTTGCACACTTATATAGGTTTATGGGCACTTGGGCGACACAGTTAATCATTCCAGATGTGAACCGATGAAGCAGACCGTTCTTGAGTTTTTCATGCAGGCCGGCAGAGTGACTATCACACCTCCAGCGTACAGCAACATATCTTCAGTGACACTGAAATATCACCAGTGCTAGTTATTCTTAAATGGGTCGTGTAAACAGCTTCAAAGGTGATGATACAATCAGGGCAACATGCTGAAGTTATTAACACCAATAATACCAGTCACGCTAAAGATGTTGGTATCCACTGCAGGCGCTGCCATTTACCGGCAATAAAACATGCCCGGGGCATTTCCATTTCTTTCGCTCTCTTTTGGCTCCAAGCCACAGAAAATGGACAAAAAGAATAGGGTGGGTTTGGATGCGGCGCTGCAAATCAAAACAGTGCATGTGTTGCCATTTGATCATGTAAATATTAAAGAGGTGTTGAAGTACTACCATTACATTCAAATGTGGGTAATAAAAGTTTCAGAGCATGGCTCTGCAGCACTGGAAGAATTTGAAGTAAGAAGCAATGCTTAACTCTTCCCCTCCCATAGCATTTTATGGCAAGTGACCTCAGTGATCTGTCTCACTTACCTTTCATCTCAATGTTATTTTGCTATATTTTTGTTTAATTTTTTCTTTTTCTTTGCAGATTTAACAAGGGAAGAAAAAAGAAAAGAAGAAATAAAATTAAACGAGAAAGAGACAAAAGGGGGAAATACAGGGGGAAATTATAATATACAAATAATCTGCAGTGGGAACTGATGGTGGTCTACTGTTAGTATTATTTGTACATGGCTGTTATTCTTTCAGCCTCCCGAAAAAGGACACCCTCATCCACAGACCCATATAAAACATCAGGTGCATGGCAATTGGCATTGCTTGGCCAAAGTGGGCCAAACAGAAAGGCCTGTTGGGTTTAATTAAGCCTGTGGGCCAGAGGCTGCCCAACCCAGCCAAAGGGGCTTGTTTCAACTCAGCTTCTCTGTAGATCGGGTTACAGTGGTACCTTGGGTTACAGATGCTTCAGGTTACAGACTCTGCTAACCCAGAAATAGTACCTCAGGTTAAGAACTTTGCTTCAGGATGAGAACAGAAATCGTGCAATGGCGGCATGGCAGCAGCGGGAGTCCCCATTAGCTAAAGTGGTACCTCAGGTTAAGAACAGTTTCAGGTTAAGAACGGACCTCCAGAATGAATTACGTTTTTAACCTGAGGTACCACTGTATTTTCTCAACCATACATAGTCCTATCAAATATCCGCCCCCCTCTCCCGTAATTCATCGCACATGCTCTTCAGATGAAACTAAACTCTCACAATACTATGTTTTCAGCACTAATTTCTGCCCCATCCTCCTATCCTTGGTTCCCCTGGGAAAACTGATCTGGAATAACTGAAGAAGCAGTGAAGAGGAAGCCATCTCGAGCAAGCCACAGAGCAGTCACCCAAAAATATTGTGGAAGATTTAAAGCATGAGGAAAGTTGAAATCTGCTTCAAAGGAAAGCCCATGAGGCTTTGGGAACACAATGGCAAGGCTGGATTGATAAGATGACGAAGCTAAATGCTTGGCACGTCGTGGATTTACATTTAATTTGGCCTAGCGCTGATTGGCTGCATCCTGTTTACACAACTGAACCATCACGGCCTGGAATAATAAAAGTACTCTCAAACAGAACTCAGCCCAGGTTTTCCATACTTCCTCTCTACCCCTTTCAAAGTGCCTTTGAACATTATCTAGCTAGTTAAGCAGAGAGCAGCAGCTGGACTTGGCAGCTGAGGCATATTTATCAAAAGAGTCTGCCAGAGCCTGGTGCAATACCACATTCCACAGGTATCAACAAACAAGCGCGTTCAGTGGTCACATGATGGGTCCAGCAAATATGTGGGCTAAGCAGGAGGGTAGCTAATCCGGACTGTTCACTTATATGCTGAAAGATATTGTGCCTCCCAGTATCTACTTCAGTCCTATATCATACCCTCCAACATTTCTCCTATGAAAATAGGGATGTTCATCACCATCATCACTTTATTATTTATATCCCAGTCATCTGAATGGGTTGCCCCAGCCACTCTGAGTGGCTTCCAATATATGTAAATACACAATAAAATATTAAACATTTCAAAACTTCCCTACACAGGGCTGCCTTCAGATGTCTTCTAAGGTTGTATAGTTACTTATATCCTAGGCTTGGGGGTCACATAACTCCATACCCTCCAATATTTCTCTGAAGAAAATAGGGACATCCTACCATACCCTCTAACATTTCTCTGATAAAAAATAGGGGCATCCTAAAGAAAAGTGCTTGCCAACAAAGGTCCGTATAGTTAAAGCTATGGTTTTCTCAGTAGTGATGTATGGAAGTGAGAGCTGGACCATAAAGAAGGCTGATCGCCAAGGAATTGATGCTTTTGAATTATGGTGCTGGAGGAGACTCTTGAGAGTCCCATGGACTGCAAGAAGATCAAACCTCTCCATTCTTAAGGAAATCAGCCCTGAGTGCTCACTGGAAGGACAGATCCTGAAGCTGAGACTCCAATCCTTTGGCCACCTCATGAGAAGAGAAGACTCCCTGGAAAAGACCCTGATGTTGGGAAAGACGGAGGGCACAAGGAGAAGGGGACGACAGAGGATGAGATGGTTGGACAGTGTTCTCAAAGCTACCAGCATGAGTTTGACTAAACTGCAGGAGGCAGTGGAAGACAGAAGTGCCTGCCGTGCTCTGGTCCATGGGGTCACGAAGAGTTGGTCACGACTAAACGACTAAACAACAACAAAGAAAAGCGAGACATTCCGGGATCAAATCAGAAACCAGGATGACTTCTGTAAATCCAGGGCTGTCCCTGGAAAATAGGGAGGGTTTGCTATGTGACCAAACTGAACTGTAACACAGTCATTAGCTAAGAGGTGATTGCTGTTTTGCTCAGTAGACTGTCCACTTAATATTATACCTAATTCACTGTCCTATTTGCACAGGCAAATTGAGCAATCGGCAAAGAGGAATAGCCCTCTGTAATTACTGGCACGAGCCTGGTTTGAACCAGTGACCCAGAACTCAAGAAATATTCACCATGACTCAGTCCCTATCCTCAAACTGCTGGCTCAGAATTCCTCCATGAGCCACAGCCTATCACATTCTTCCTTTCTCTGCATTTAGTTCCGTTCCATAACACAATCCAGGAAGTGATCCTACAAAGCAGTTCTATTTTACAGAAGCTCATCCCCCCCCCAACCTCCCACCAAGCCTGACACCATATATTTGCTGTGTTGAACATCGTCATAAGTGCTCATGTCTGATATGCCTGAATTCATCAAAGCCGTTGCAGGGCGGGGGGACAGTTTCACACTGAAAACAAAATTAAAAAGAATAAATCCCAAAGGCCAAATCCTTATGTTCTATTAAAGTAAATTCCAAACATTGATGAACCATGATATTAGATTTCAACACCATATATTTAAATGGCATTTAACATCTTAATTTGAATGTATCGGTCTAATTAAGCAGTAGCAATTCAATCAGAGGGATGTTTGCCACCACAGAACTTAATAAGGCATAAAAAGCATGAAAGCACACAGGAAGCTGCAGATTACGAGCACAAGATTACATCTGTAGCAAGCTGGAGAAGTTAGAATTGGATTTTATAAGCAGTCATTTAGCTCAAAGCTCCCTCTGGGATGCAGGCATTTACTGTACATTTGTTGATGGTCGCTGCATCCTGTCCAGGACTCTCTCTCTGCTAATAAAAGTTGTTTGTTATTTACCATGTTTCCTTAAAACTAAATGATTAATGAACCAATTAAAATATACTATTATCTCACTAGAAGAGATATATTGAGGATCTTTAGTGGAGACTGTAGAATTTCCCAGCTGAAATAATACACATCTCTTTCTCTCTCTCTTTTGTTAAAACAATTCTTATTTTTAATTTACCAAATGAATCAACAAATTTCAGAGACTTATATTTGGAATACAGCGGTACCTCGGGTTACATACGCTTCAGGTTACAGACGCTTCACGTTACAGACTCTGCTAACACAGAAATAGTACCTCGGGTTAAGAACTTTGCTTCAGGATGAGAACAGAAATTGTGCAGCGGTGGCGCAGCAGGGAGGTGCTAAAGTGGTGCTTCAGGTTAAAAACAGTTTCAGGTTAAGAATGGACCTCCAGAACAAATTAAGTACTAGCCCGAGGTACCACTGTATAGATTCATAGTATTGTGAAGTATTGTAAACTGCGGTACAGATCATCCTTTGATAGGTTTAGTCTTTGATAAAAATCAAATTAAGCACAGACACTTTTGGAACTGAAATGAATAGCACTGAGTACACTATCAAGGGCTTTTTGCCAAGGAGAAAGGACACAAATCCCACCTTTTCTTTGATATTATGGCAGTGCATTTACAATGGCTAACATCCAGCAGTCTCAGACCAAGCGTGGAAGGGGACTTTCCCTTTCTCCCCCTACAGCTCCTCAGCACTCTCTGGTCTGGTCTGTGGGGTTGGGAAGCCCATTGGAGTAGATTCGGGATGAGTGGGAGAGACTGCAGTGAGGAAGAGAAGAAACAGAAGTCCCACTGCATGAGAGGAAGTCCACTCACACAGTGTTGGATGGCACCCAGTAGAAATCATTGTTTTTCAGTATCCAGGGGAGAACAAATTACCACTGAATCAGATTAAATATGTAGTGTTCTTTGAATGTCAATCATAGGTCTAACCTTCAACCATTCACAGTAATGGATCCTTTGCAAGCTCCACCAGAGAATCTCAAACGCTCTACAAGTAAGATAGTTTTTACATAAAATAATAATAATGTCTGAAATGAATGTTAAATAAAATAATTTAGAAAGCCAAGCGTTTCGTGAAAAGGATGGGATGTTGCAGAGAAGCTTTGTTTGAAATTACAGATGTTTTGGTAGTTAGGCAATTTCCAGATATCAGTCATTTGGTACAGTTGTTCCAATCCCATCATTTGGAATGCTTCCCCTCCCCCCCCCCATTTTTTGAGGAAATAAGTGTTGTGCTAAGGAGATTGTTCCATCAATGCAAGCACTGCCATATAATCTCCCCTCTCCTCCCACAATGCACTATTCTGGGGTTTCTCCCAACCCTCCAAACCAATTTGGGGCGCATGGGTGTCAGGGGGGCAGACCCATTGTGCTAGCTGAGGTTGCTGTATTTTGTTTTGGCTTTTGCTAATGGGACTCATTAGTTGAATCTGACCCTATACTATATGTTCTTTTCTGCACAGGTCTTAAAGCTCTCTTTTTCTCCAGACTAAGGGCTCATCCATACTTTGAGGGAAATGTGAGGGCAAAAACTTGTATGATTGATGTATGGCAACCTGTGCTGGAAGTCTATTCTTTAAAAATAGCTGGAAAACTTTTCATTCAAAACTTTGCAAAAAAAAGGGGGGGAGAGCTGAACAACTTTGGGCAACCCAATGGACTATATGGAACTGGCTGAGATGACTGGCAGAATCCGAGACCAAGGAGAAGAGTTGGTGGAAGAAGAGTGGAAGAAATTTAAAGTTTATCTTCAGAAATATTGTAAAATTAAGGAATGTTAGAAAGATGTTGGGGGAAAAAATTATGTGGTTTTAGCAGAAAGGATATAAAGGATTAAGTAAAAATGAATTGGTGAAAGAGAGAAGGTAAAATTATAATATGTTAAGATAAATTATTAGGATAAAAACAAAGTTGGAAGGATTTGCTGGAATATTTAACTGAATTAGAATACAAAAATGGGAGGCGTGAGGAAGTCAAGGAAACAAGTGAATGTAAGTAAGTGAGTTAAAGGATTGATTTGTTTTTTATTTCTTTTTTCTGTTTTCTGTTTTTTGATGATGTATTGTTTTCTTTTCTTTTTTTTGAAACTTTAATAAATATTATTTTAAAAAAACAAAAAACTTTGGGCAACTCAACACAAAAGGAAGTCGGAATGAGCCCTTGGAGAACTTTGTTTGCCTTACCTCATTAAAACAAGCTGCTAAAAATAGCCTTTGCCATCTCGCTCCTCTGCATATATCCTTGCCAGTGTAGAATGAGCTGGGTTGCCATGACACAACAAAATTTGCAGGGAGTAGCAGCTTCCATAGTATAATAGGCAAAATGGGTGCCTCCAAACTGACAATATTTGGCAGGAGGGATACAAGTGCACACCGGAACATTAGGTTTGTGCATTCAAAGTGAATTGACGAGTTCTGTCATCTTGAAGCAACAAATCCACAATTTTTATTTTTTAAAAACACATTGTGGTTTGAAAACTGATGGGGAAATGCTTTCAAAAGTGTTGGATGAATGAATGATTAATTAACAGGCAGGTGTGCAAACACCCTGCGAGCAAATCAGGATGAACGCTCACTGTCATATAAGTGCCTCATAAACAAATCAGAATGAATGCTCGATTGGACACAAAGTAAGCTTTGGGCAAGAAAATCAGGACAAATGCCGAATAATTGGGTCGTCTGGAGGAGCCCAAAGAATTACAGTTGTCAGATTCTGTTGGCAAAGGGCAACACTATGCCAGCATGGCAGCGATAGGGTGAGGGAGAAGAAGAGTTTGGATTTGATATCCCGCTTTATCACTACCTGAAGGAGTCTCAAAGCAGCTAACATTCTCCTTTCCCTCCCTCCCCCACAACAAACACTCTGTGAGGTGAGTGGGGCTGAGAGACTTCACAGAAGTGTGACTAGCCCAAGGTCACCCTGCAGCTGCATGTGGATGAGCGGAGATGTGAACCCGGTCCACCAGATTACGAGTCTACCGCTCTTAACCACTACACCACACTGAGGGAGAGAATGCCCAAGGTCTTAACCCTCCCACCCTCAGGTCCAAAATAAAGCTTCCTTGCATACTTAAAGAGTAAACCAACCTAGCTAACTTGACTTCAAGGCACCCACACCATCAACCCCTTCCCCAGTCCTTCCCCTCTTCTGTTGACACATTATCACGGACTGATCTCGATGCCTTAGAGGAGCACAGGAATGATGGCCACTTTGGGGAGAGACAGAATTTCCACCTGCAGGTTTAGCTGTTTTGATGGAGCCATTTTGTGCAGCCCTGGCACAGCCAGGAAGAGCCCAAGATCCTTTTATTCCAAGCTTGCTCAATCAGATGGACTTTGGAGCCCTCATAGGGCCCAACTAGATGCAATGTTTCTGGTCATGGAGCTTTTTCATTAATAGCCTGATTCCCCCCACCCCCACAAAAATAAATAGCAAACACAGGAGCCAAATGAGGACTGTGGGATGAAGTAAGAGTTTTTGTTTTTGCAGTGCCCCCACTGAGGTTGTGTTTGGAATGGGATTCCTTCATACAGAAATCAGGCAGACTATGTGATTGTTTGCACATATATTGTTTGCACCTGTTTGGGGGGGGGCAGAGGAGAGAAAGTGGAGCTTAGGAAAGGTGGCTGGGAGATGGGAGACATTTATTAGAGTCTTCCGCTTGAGGGGAAGAGCCAGTGGTTGGTACTTTACTGCCACGACTAATAAACTGGAATAGAGAGGAAGGTGAGAAAAAGAGCGGTGCCAGAAGCAGCAAATGTATATAGAAAGAGCTGGGATGGAAAATAGAACAGAGGAAATGAAAATGGGAGGCAATGGAATAAGAATGCTGAGAGGCACATGAGGAGGATTGCAAATAAAAAGCCATCTCCACTTGCGAGCTTCCAGCAGATTCTACCTAAAATAGACTTATGATAGTCTGATATCCATAACGTTTTCTTCAAGTTAACTGTGGAACTCCCTGACATAAGAAAATCACTGAGGCAAAGAGTTTAGCAATTTCCAAGAGGGATAAGATTCTGTTGCCAGCCATTTATGTCAAACCATCTCCATTTGCTGTCATTTTGTGACTGGTGGGCTTTGTAACTTCCAGCCTTCTCAAGTAGCCCCTGGGAAGTAGAACGTTTGAGGCGCACCCCCCCCCCCAGTTAAGGTTAATCCAGTGACCTAATTTTGGTTGCATCCCGTTAGGCAGTTGAAAGGCCCCTTTGAGAAACATGATATGTCTCCATCTTTTGTGTGTCACTATTTTGTGAATCTAGGTAAGGAACGAACATTGTGCCTTCAGCTTCTCCATCAGCATTCACGGAATGCAGATTCCACAAAACACAGATTTTATAAAGTTACACTCCCCCCACCGCAAAGTACCGATTCATAGCTATTGGAAGTATACAAAAGGAGTGGAGTTTTAGAGTAGTTCCAACAGTGCTTATCATGAATATATACAAACAGAATACAAGTGTCGCCACTTTCGATGTGCCTGTTTCAAAGACTACTAAAACTGAGTAGCCTTCCTTTTGGCAGAAGTCTGGCTAAACCCTCCGTTCGCCATCTTGGCATTTTCAGGAAGCAAGGTGAATTCAAGGTCTTGCCACATGGCTAATTTTCATGCTGATCCAAGTTCACCTAGAGATCAGCTGACATCAGTCACCCCCCCCCCAAAAAAAAAGGCTGAATAGAACCATTACAAAACACCCAACACCCTATGCTTTGTTGGAAGGCTGATGGGAGAATCACACTTGCTTGAGTACAATGGTCAGGTGTCTGCAAGAGTTTACAAGCAAGAGATTCTCCTTCAAGCTGAAGTAGTAGAAAGAAGAGAGGTTTTCATGCTGCAGAGACCAAGGTAGACTTGGATATCATAAGAAAATTTAGAGGCCCTCAACCTTGTATATTTTTTTTTAAAAAGCCAATTTAAACTCTGAAGGTAACACTAAGGCACACATTTAAATAATATTCAGTGCAGTCCTATTATCTACTCAGAATTTGACCCTACTGAGTACAATAGACCCACTCCCATGTAACCAAGTATTAAGATTGCAGCCATGGTCTGTGGTGAACAGCATCAGTTTTTAACAGTGTCAGGTTAATCTACGAGCCACATCCACCATGGTTTGTATAAATTGTGCAAAAGCTGGGCTGTTATCCAGGCAGATTGCAGTCTCCTGCAGGTAGAAAATAAACCACTGTAAACGCTGATGGAGGCCCATTCCACCTCATCAGAATGAGAAATCAATTGACCTTGAACCTCTTCTATCTTGCATGTTACTTTTACCGGTTAGAATGCAGAGCTCAGAGGGAAAAAAGGCATATACTGAAACCAGTGCTTCAGGTTTTTCCCACTCTTTATTGCCAACAAATGTATATTTAAAATCACGGTTGCAAAAAAATGTATGTAATAAATACTTCACTTTAGGCTGTAATAAATAAAAAAAAATATTAACAAGGAATGCACTTTGCCAGCCACAAGTGTGATCAGTTCTTGGAAGAAATAAGAAAAAATGTATGGCCATAGTTCACAGTTAAGCAGCCACAAGCTGCCCCAAATAGTTATTCGACAACAATGAGATCGCCCTCCCTCCCAATTCCTCAAGTGTTATTCACAGTTTTAAAGTCCTCCATCAGAACTGTTCTCTGCAGAGCTTCAAGTCCAACTCATATCTTTCAAAAGGGAGTGAACCAAGGAAAGCTACACTCCAAAAGAATTCCTTGTCACACCATTAATCCACCAAAGACAGCTGCAGTAGGCTCCATGTCTGGTACCAGCCCAGCACATAAGATATTTGTTCGTACCAGTCCCTACTCCTCACTCATCCATCAACATACTAGCTTTTTCCAACTGCCTCCACTGTAGACTTCAGTGAGAGAAGTCCTTTTGGTTTTAGAAGAGTTCTTTTTAATTTAATTGCATCTTTGCAACAGCATATTCAACGCATATTCCATTCGCTGCTTTAGATCCAGGGAACACCCAGACATCAGAAGGGTCGTCAAGCGAAACGTTGTCGATAGCCTATCTTCATTGATATAAGTAAGCAAATATTCCTCATTTTGGTTGCATATGATGATTTTTGTGTGGTCATGGTAGAAGTTCACCTGCCAAGGAATTAAGAGGTGCTGTTTAATGCAATTGTTCCAACCTCTCAATGCACATTTCATGGCACTGCTTTCAGTTTTTGGCAGTGCTCTGCAAGTATTTTGTGGACAGAGCCTTCCCTTACAGCTTAGATTACAAGCATAATAAAAAAGCCTTTGCTCATGTGCTGCAGAATATTAAATGCCTAAAAGACAAAGCATCTCTGACTAAGCTCAATAGGGTCTTAATCAATCAAGACCACCTGCTTGAAGACAAAGATTGCAAGCCTTAATTTATTAAATGGCAACTTTGGAAGCAAGTCTCCTTGAAGCAGAATTTACTTCTGCATAACACATTTAAAGGATGAAGCTGTTATGTATCCAAAAACACCCCTTAAGGAATAAAGGTATTGTTCATCTTTAGTTGGTAGAGGCTTGTGTCCAGAATTTGAGAACTAAAATCACCTCAGGTAGCTTGAGAGCAGAGGAACACAGAAGGTTCTGGTGATGTATTGGAAGATCTCTGTTAAACCACAGACTGTTAACCTGTGGCCATCCAGGTGTGTTTGACTAAAATGCCCATCAGCCCCAGCTAAGATGGTCATAGTAAAGGATTGCTGCTGTAGTCTAACCACATCTGGAAGCCCACAGGTTCACCAACCTCTCACTGGATCCTAGTGCAGGCATAGGCAAACTCGGCCCTCCAGATGTTTTGGGACTACAACTCCCATCATCCCTAGCTAACAGGACCAGTGGTCAGGGATGATGGAAGTTATAGTCCCAAAAGTTTGCCTATGCCTGTCATAGTGTGCCTATGATGTCTTGCTGCTCCAAACCCAACAGGCCCCCCTCCGCATAACAGAATAAACCAAGTATTACAGATGATACAATATCATGTAACTTGTAGAAAGCCCATTTTGCATCTGTGTACACTTCACTTTTGGCCTTGGGATTTGTGAAAGTAGCACGTTTGGCCCTTTAAGCCATTGGGCTCCTCATCTTTCATGGAGTCAGCTGAATAGCTTATTAACACTATTTATGATAAGTTACTATTGTCATCAAGTTGATAACACACTGTAAAAATAGTACACTTGCCATCTTAAGATCTAATCCCCACTGATTCCAGATAACAAGCCCCTACATTGTTTTGAGCAAGCTGCATGTGTGGGTGGGCGGAGGGAGAAGAGAGAGAAGAAACTCTACCTGGAAGGTGCCATCATTGAAGAGCATCATCAATGCCTTGTCAGATTTCAACCACTGTAAGAGGTAAAGTCTGGGCCTACGGACATCTGTTATACTGGGCAGATCTCCTCCCTGAAAAGGAGAACACACAGTCTTGGTTAGATCAGAGTTCATCAACACACAGGCTTTTAACAAGCAAAGGATTCCAAGCCTTTTCATCCACATCACTTACATCCATGAGATTCTCCTCCATGTAGTGAGAGAAGTACTTCAAAACAGTTACTTGACTGATGAACTGTTCAGGGGCATCAGGAGCGGAAAACACGGAGCACTGACCAAGCTCTGCATAGTAATGGACTGTTCTGAAGGTAAGAAGAAGAAGAATATTAAGTTCAAGTAGACACAGAAGAGGAAAGCGTCATGTGACAACTTCGTTGTACATTGGGCCAGTCACTTACTTTTTGTCTGGAAGAAGACTCATGTGAGCACCATTGTTGAAGAGAACGCCCACTGTGTGATCCGACAGCTGGTAACCGAAGCCATATTTATTTGAGTAGTCCACCCATTTCGTGACCCACTGGAAAGACGCAGCCAGTTGTTCTTTGGGAATGTGGTCAGATTCTGGCATGTTCTCCAGACAACCGCGCAACACTCTAGCCACAGTGTCAGCCACGCTTCCCATAGTACTATCTTCAAGGCCTGGGTGAGGGTAAAGAAGAGGGAACATTACAGAAACCACATGCAGAGATGTCAATGAGCCTACCTCCTGTACATTATTCATTGACCTATCGTCTCAGATTATGCCCCTAAAAGGCGGTTTGGCAATTTCTGCTACAGAATTTGTACTGACGTTCTCAGAGTTCCCAACAGAAAGAGAAGCTGTAAAAACTAGGTTTTAAAAGGGCTTGGGGATTTATCTGCACTCCCATCAATTCTTGCAGTTCTTTGTGGGGAGGGAAGACATGACAGTCCCACAGACTCGCCAACCAAATTTGTAGGTTTTTACTCTAGATTATTTGCTTGGCCAGTTTGACATGGGAGGAAGAATGTTTCTTTCCAGGCCTTAAATCTTACATTCTTGCTTGAAGTACAGACTAAACACAGAACCGTCTACTTAACGCCATGTGCATCATACTTACATTCGCTGCTGCTGCTACAGCTTCCCAACGTCCCCCGAACTATCATCCGGATAGCATCTCCGATTTGTTTGGTTTCTGCTAGCATGCCAGGTTTGGCTACAGTGGTGCTGGGAGGCTGGATCTCCTGAAAAGGCAGAAAATACCAGGTTGTTGCCAAGGACCATCAAGGACAGATTCTTGCGCAATTCATGATCATGTTTCAGATTCCGTTTTGCAGGTACACTGGTTGCTAGGTCACACTAGCAAGGCGCTTATCACTGTGATGAACAGGATACATGCAAAGGGCTTTTGTTGTTGCCCACAATGATGCAGTGTGTACTGTACATGCCACACAAACTTCCTTCGAGTTCCCTTTCAGGGAAGGCAAGGTCACCTAGCATCAGGAGGTGGAAGGCAGGTAGGACCTGAATTCATTTTCCCCATGAGAGCAAAGCTTTGATTTCCCTTCACTTATGTGATAAACCACTGGGGAAGATTTCAAACTTGTTCCGTCCTTTTGGCAACTTGAACGACCAAAAATCAAAATTCTTCTTGGTTGCAAACCGGGTCCCATTTCTTGAACAATGGAACAGAACAATGGAAAGATGTTTTCTTAACAAGGCTTGGAAGAGCTTCTCAGGCTGTTTGTTCTACATTTTTATTTGGTTACGTCTCATCACTCTGCCTGTGTCTGCACACACACCAGGCCTGCTTCAGCTCCCAAACATGCTGGAGATTGCAAATGCAACTGAAGTTTCAGAACTGCTGGCTTATCCTGAGCTAAGAGTCTTCCTAAGGAAGAGGAGGGGCAGCTGACAGCATCTCAGGATTATGCAGTACGGAGACACACAGATGCTGGATGATTTGCACTAATGAGTCCTGGAGTCATAGAGACCCTGCACAGATGTCAAAGGCTATGACAGCCATGTCACAAGATTACGCTAAGCTTCCTGAGCTCTCAAGGATTTCGCTAGCCGCTCGTTTTTACTTGTGTTCAGCAATACAGGCTACCCTGTTACAAAAAAAAAGCCCAACCAACCGAAATACATACCTCCTCTGGTCTGTGTTTCAGGGGTTGCTGGGTTATTGAGGTCTTTTTCAAGTCATGTCTAAGCTTGTATATTTCTTCATCTTCTTTAGCAAGCCGATCTGGAAGGGAGAAGCCACAGAAAATTTAGAGGGGGTTTTCCTATCCAAGTGCACATGACTGTCTAGTACACAATACTTCCTGCCTTGACGAGACATGCAGTCTCTTCCTGGAGTGTTGCTTCCTTTGTATGTGCCTGATCTCAGAGCTGAACATGGATCTTGTATTATAGAAAGAGTCAGCAGACCAGGAACTGCCAATAACAGTCTGGCTTAAAAAAACAACAGTGATGCTTTAGCAGCTCTGCATTAAAGGGTTTAGCAGTGTGTATACACAAAATGTGAAGCTTTTAGAGGTGGCAAGAGATCAGCAGTAAATATTTGTCACAGATGGGCGGAGGATGGATTGGGATCTACTCGTAGATCTCTGGGTGATTCGTAAGATAGATCAGCAAGTTTTTGGATTCTGGATTACTTAATGATACAGCAACAACAAAAAGGGCTTCCCTCTCATAAAAGATGTGTTCTTTTGCAATGATGGCTTAGTAAGAAACTAAATTGATCGTTCCAACCTGAAGTCTGCCTACTGTAGTGCATAGATAGTAGCCAGGTATGAATATATCTGCTTACTGTGTGTGTCAAAATATCTTGCTTTTTCCTTCTTGCCCCCAAAGAGAGCTGCAGCTGCCTTCTTGAAGAAATTCTTAGCCGGGCTTGACAAATTGAAGTCAGGAACTGTATGACAACAACTAGCTGGAAGCCTCTCTGGAGTGAAGCCCTGAGGAAACAAGATGTACGAAAACGGGCTGTCAGCTGGCTGTCAGCTGTAGCTCTGAACAGAAGCGAAACAAACCAAGAACAAGAATGCTACAAACCAGCAAAAAGAAGTCGTGTTGAACAATGTCATCTAAGCTGGGGCGGTCTTCTGGGTTTTTCGACAACATGCTTGCAATCAAGTGCTTTGCAGGAGGCAACAAAGACGATGGCAAGGAATATCTTGCTTCCCTTATACACCTGTAAGTTTCCTTCAGATTGGTTGTTTCAAATGGAGGCCTTCCGAGTAGCATTGTATACCTGTTGGAAGAGGAAGTATACAATTCATTATTTGAATCATTGCCAAGAATAATAATAATAATAAAAAATGTTTATAAGAAGGGCCTCAATTTAAGTCGTCTTTAAGCAAAAGCATCACAACCACTGACCATTACTAGTACTGGAAAAGGTTATGTCAGCTAAGTTTTGTAAGGAGGGGCTGAACTGAGATCAAGAACATGCCACAGGTCTGTGCAAGGCCCAAGGATGCATGGGTTTGGTAACCAATGCAGATTAAGTATCCCAATATCAAGGGGCTGCAGGGAGTGGGAGGTGGTGCTGGAAAGGCCCATAGCTCATCAGTGGAACTGTTAAAGACTCTGCATGCAGAAGGCATCCCATCCTAAGCCTTTGAGAAGCCTGCCAACTAGATGGGCATGACATCACCAGGCTGAAGGTGGACCTTAGACTGGTTTGACTCAGTCTAAGAAGACTGCCCACACATGCAACAACATCTCCTGGTGAGATTGCTGGAGAATGTGTTTAATGTGATTTCAAAGGGGGGGGGGATGAGGTCAGAAGGTGAGGCTTCACAATACCTGGCATCGTTTTTTGCCCCCATATACAACTATCACAAACAAAGCTTATTGTGCAAAATAAGCCAAATCTCCAGAGTTCTGCGTAATCTGAATAGTTACAGGTCACAGGAGAGCAACTTGGGTAAGGTCCTTGTAGGTTACATAGTCTAACCTCCTGGTCAGTGCAATTGAGCAAAGAGATGTGCTGAAGGTCTGCTTGGAGACCTCGAGAAAGGCAAAGCCCACCCACTAGTTACACAGTTGCAGACAGGACCGAAAACCAGCTAAATACTCACATGACACAGCCCAGGGCCCAAATGTCAGATTCACAGCCATGCCCTTGTTTGTTCAGAACTTCTGGGGAGAGGTAATTTGGTGTGCCACAGATGGTTCTGGAAAAGACAATTGAATGAGGAGTTAAAACAATTAGCTATCAGTTCAATGTTTCAATGTTTGTCATACACTTTAGTGAAACCAATGCAATCCAATCCCAAGTCAGTGCATTTTAAATAGAGCATTAGTTTGGCCTCCAAAGCTATATGTTTTTGTTAAATACTGTACAGGTTCCACCTTAATTCTTTGCTATATGCAAACAGCCTGTATCTGCCTTGCGTGCAGAAGGCTCCAAGTTTAATCCCTGGCATCTCCAGGTGAGGCTGTGTGAAACCCCTGCATGAACCCCTGGACAGCTGCTGCCAGCCAGTGCAGACAACAGGGAATTACTTAGACCAGTGGTCTGATTCAGTATAAGAAAGCTTCCTATGTCCCATGGTGGCAACTCACCATTAGCCATATAAGACTCCCCCGCCCCGAAATGTGCATGGGCCTGAAAATAATGGGGGCTGTTCACAGGCAGAAGAAGCTGACCCACTAAAGTGTTACAAAAAAGGCCATTAAGAACATTGATCAGCTGTCAGATATCCTGGCTTGCAAGCCAACGATTTAAACGCATTATGAGAGCCAGCATCCCTCACTGCTATACATAACTAGAGATTACAAATCCCAAGGCAGTTCTGCTGTATTTAGGTTGCTGCCCTCTTTCCTTCTCAGGTCCTTACCTTCTCCTGTGCTCCAGCGGTTCCAGTCTTGCTGCCAACCCAAAGTCACCCACTTTCAAGTCCATGGAATCGTTAATGAAAAAATTACCTGCAGACGCAAGGCAGAGAGGAAGAGGAAACATGGTGAGTCCAATTCAATGTCATGACGTCTTAGACAAGTGCTGACTCGCATCTAAAGAAGGCCAGCACATAGCTGGTGCTTTTGTTTTTATGAATGAATACCTAGCGCTATTACTCAAGCACTCCAAGACTCCACCGCCAGACAAGCTGATCCTATTCATTAATCCCCATGAATTGCAGTTTTCAAACAGCAGTTCGGTCTATGAGAAAGGAAACTGCTCTTTCAACATCTTATAAACCCAGTGTCTTGGGAGATCAACATACCTAGCTTCAGGTCTCTGTGTAAGATCTCCTGTTCGTGAAGGTATTTTAATCCCGACACAATCTGCCTGAGGTAGTATCGCACTTCTGGTGCCGTCAACACCTTCCTTGCTTTCAATATGTGAGCCATAGACTGGTGAGAGGAAGAAAAGAGAAAAAACCCACAGGCAAGGTCACTCAGCTGAAACCACACGATAAGCATTAGCATTATGAAAAAAGCTGAGGGGTGGGGGTCAAAGGCAAGGAATTAAGGGCTGCCTCAAGAAACTATGGACAATACCTTTTACACATTAAACATTTCTACACTATCGGCCGATTCCATTTAAGGGAATACCGGATTTCTCCCCACGGATGCTCACCCTTCGGCTGCAATACTCCAACAGAATGTAAATGTTCTCTTTGTCCTCAAAGTAGTGGTAGAACTGCACAATGTGCCTGTGATTGAGCATTTTGTGCAACTCGATCTCTTTATCAATCTGGAAGAGGAGAAAAGGGCACACACAAACGAGAAGCAGGTTATTACTGGCACCTCGGTATCCACATGCCACCTCCGTGGGAAGAGGCAGAGCTTGTATGCCAGCAAGCCACTGCAGAGGGAGAAAGGGAAGGGCCACCCAAGCACATAAAGAGATTCCTGAAAGGAGCGTCACAACACATACACACCTTTTCCCTTTGATGAGGTTTGGCTACTCGGCTGTGAGGAATGATCTTTGCAGCATAGACTTTGTTTGTGGTCAGATCCGTCATCTCGTAGCATTTTGCAAAGCCGCCCTGAAGAGACAAGGCAGAGCAGAAGAAGCACATTAGACGAGACAGCAGAGAAACTCCCCTCCGCCTCCCTCTTCAGGGAGCCCAGGTCAAGCAGGTAAAATCGGAACTACCATGGGGCCATGACTGCAAAATAAAAAACCGGTGACAGTCTGCAGCCAAAGGACAGTCTGCAGTGTGCTCTCAATTCTCACTCTTTGCTAATCAAATTAATGCAACGCCTTGGATGCTAAAGAGAGCCCCCCCCCCCCAGGCAAGCTCTCTCAACCAGCAGTCAAAAATATGCAACAAAGGTACAGACAAATGTCTATAAAATGCTTGAGGACTTGCAGCTTAAACCTGTAGCGAGAGGACAAAACCCTCCCCAACCGCCTCATAGGTGAAGCAGGCAATTCTCCTACAGATTTTTATTTTGTGACCAATGCACACACACTTATCCATTTTTGCCACAAGCGCTCAAGATGAAAGACACAGCAACCGAAAGACACAGCAACCGACAGTTTTCTGCTGCATGTAATTGGGAGAAGAACAGCTGACAGACATGTACATTAATCACACAGGATAGCTGCCCTCCCTCTCCATGCAGCTATCCGTGTGGAGCCTTCTCGTCTTTTGTTTAGCAGCCCTTTAAGGCTGGCAGCTTATGCATGCACCAGCCTCCACAGGTAACAGCCTACTTCGACAGGTGCCATAAATGATCCGCAGAGGTGATAAAACACAAACGATAAAAAGACAAGGGGCTGCAAATAAAGCCAGCAGGACATAAGGACTCAAGATAGTGCAGCACAGCCCCGATGAATGGCACACTGGATTTAAAATGCCCTCTTTCTGAGAAGCAAATATAATTGGAATTTTGCAAAGGAAGTGAAATGAAAAGGCACGATAGATGGACCGGGAGGAGCGGGGGGGGGTGCTATTAATTATAAATTATTATTATTTATACCCCACCCATCTGGCTGGGTTGCCCCAGGTACAGAATGGGGGGCAGATCAGATCGACAGGCTCAGATTAGGAAGGGCGCCTGCGTGCCAGAAATGCCAAAAGGCACTGGCAAAAAACCCCCACACAAAATCAAAATAAATCGATGTTGGGTGGGAATCTTTGCGCCCCCCGACCCCACCCCGACGTTACAACCAGCTCTGCACACCAGTGACAGATCCACGAGACGGGTCCCTAAAACTGCCGCTGCCGCTGCCGCCGCCGCCGCCGGGCATTTACCTTTCCCAGCACCTTGCCGCGGCAGTATCGCCTTCCCGTGGTGGGGTCGGTAATAATCCGAGAGATCTCGGTGGCCGAGTGCGGGTGGTGGTGATGCTGCTCGGCTGCCGACTCCGCCGCTTTCTTCCTTCGCGATTCCCCATTGCAAGACTTGCCCAGCGCCTGCTCGCCCATCTTGCTGCTGCTGCCGCCGCCGCTGCCGGCTGCTGTACTGCCCGGCTGGTAAGCGATAGTCCTCAATAAATCCATAGCCCCGTCGGCAGGCTCGCCCCAGCGAAACAAACCCCGCTCCAGTTCCCAGCCCGCTCCCAAGCTCCGCCGCCGCTGCGCCGAACGCTCGCTCTGCGAAACGGCGACCGCTTCCACGGCCTTTTATAGCGCGGGCGGGCGCCCCGCCCCGCGAGCCCCGACGTCACAATGCTCCGCCTTCCGAAGCGCAAAGCGGCCTACGGCGGGCAGCGCGTTGTCCGGCTGGCCGCGCGGGAGACCCGATGGAACGCTGGCAGCGACGCGCGTTAAGCAGCACTTGGGAACGCGCGCCCGCCAGAGCCTTCAGAGCAACACGCCCCTGGGGAAAAGAGGCCCTCGCGTAACTGCAACCTCGAACGACGCCCCTTCCCAGTGCCGCCGGACCTCTTTCAGAGGAAACACTCCAGGTTTTCACTGCGGTGGGTGAGCCACAGTACAACCCAGCCGCGCCAAGGCCGATCTGCTCCTGTATAACCCTTTAATGTTGGCCCGGCAAATGACAACGCAGCCACCGGATAGAGAAATGGGGACCCCCAGCCACAACGGCCCCTGGTCCCTTTGTTCCTTTGAAAAGCTGCGTAGCAAAAGTCCAAGCCGGCACCTTGCCTGCCATGGCCCCTGCAAGCCGCCTCAAGGCCAGTGGGGAGAAGTCATCAGCTCCCTATATGGAACAATGGCTTAGGTAGGTTTGAGTGACGTTTCAACAGGGGTAGGGGAGGGATTACCCTGAGCCCCGCCCCACAGCCCCTCCCTCCCTCTCTCTCTCTCTGATTAGCTTTCCTTGCAATTCCTCCCTTCACTTGTTTTAGAATACAGCTCCCAAAGAAATACAAGAATAGCCCTGGTAGCAGCTACATGTCCTCACAGTGGCCAACCAGACACGTGGGAAACCAGCAAGTGGGACCTGAGAGCGACAGTGGCTGGGGCTTATGGGAATTGTAGTCCAAATCAAGTGGAAGGTACCAGGTTGGTGAATGTGTTAAGCCAGTCCTGCTCTCCCCTTCTTCCTCGTCTCTACTGAATGGGAGACCCTGGACTCCTGGCCCTGATTGCGCCATTGACCTTACGTGTATATGTCATTCCTTCCTTCGAACGATACCTGTCCGTGAGCCAACCCATTAAAATGGGCCTCCTTGCATACACGGGGGGGCACACATGGTATCCCTAGTCTTCAATGAACAGTGCGGATGTTAAGCCAAGATACACTCTGTGCAGGCCGGGAGCTTGTTTGTGTACTGAAGGTGCCCTTCATCACACCAAGAAAGGGCAACAGCTGCAACACCGAGGGATAAACTCCAGGATTAACATCCCAGGTGCCGAGAGAGAGAAAGATGCCTTCATTCGCTTCCCTCATTTTCTCTCCATCTGGCTTTCTGATGAACAGCCCATGTGGTGAACACATGCCAGGCTTACGAGGCCCAAATTAACGTGCCTGAGCCTTGCAGCACTGATTGCGATTTGGGATACAGAGAAGAGCAGCGTGGTATCCAGGTCCTACGCTAATCAAGCCAAGGTCATTCAAGGACAAACCCAGCCTGGTGGTCCTTCCTCTTGGACCAGGCACTGCCTCCCTCTTCTACGATGACAAGGGAGGACCTTGGCAGTGGCACCGAAAAGGCAGTTTTTTTAAAAAAAATCAAGTGGAATATTCACATTTCCCTTCAAGCATGAAAATGGAGGTGACGGGTGGAAATGCCACGTGCTAAGAGAGATGTAGCCCGCCCCCCGCACACCCAGCAAATCCAGCCCTTTCCTTAAAAAAGAGCATCCCTTTTCTCTTTGGAATCAGACAGGTCACAGTTCTTCTATTAAAATTGCCCCATGCAAAACCAGCCATCTCCTCAGGACTTGGTAATATAACTGGATGTCACTGGGGACGGGGCTTAAACTGCAGAGAGGTGAAACGATAGCAGGGGTTCAGCCTGGCAAAGCAGCGGCTTAATAGAGACCAAGTGCAGCAGAATCACCTTCTGCGCTCTGTCTCTGTCTTGTGTCTTACTGACAGATCTCCTGGACTCAGTCTCTTGGCTGCAGAAGCTCTGCCAATCAGCAGTCCCCGAGCTTAAAGATCTAGCTGTTGCTAAGTGGGTTACCTGCTGCAGATCTGGGATGAAGCCAGCGCTTCTTTCAGGTTTGGAAGAAACCGGCAGTGACCTCTAGCGGCATGTGCTGTTTAGTACACATGCTAGTCAGGGCAGCAGCGTCCTGGGAAACTGGATGATATGATCTAATGGCCTGGCAAAGCCAAGAGGCCAAATTACCAACTGTGGCATGATAATTGCTACTTATTTGCCCTCGATCTTGCAAGGATCTACATGTGAAAAAAAATAAAACCCAACCCTTGCCCTTGCTTCCCAGCCACCGACATTGTAGGTTGGATGACTAGGCAACATGGAAGTTTATTTTTAATCTTTTGTCCAAGCAGGTGGAAACCCAGCTTGCACACCTGAATTATGTAAATCGGCATTGCTCAATTAACGAAGTACTCAAATTGGGAGTTCTCACTTCTCATGGGAACTTGGCAACCCAACTCATGTGGCATGCAGAATGTGGCCGCCATGTTGCTTTAGTGGTGATGCACCAGGGTATCTGTTGCGAGTATACATATGCGCTGAGATAAGGAGCGAGAGCTGCCAGACTCTTGGACAAAGAGACAGTGGTTATGGGAGGAGGAAGGAAGAGGCAGAAGTTCGGCTAGGACTGGAGAGGGTTGTGCCCATGTGGTCCCTTCCAAATTCTCCAATTCTATGTTTCTGTGACTTGATCAAGTTCTAATTCTGACTTAGACATGAATTTCAGTGGCTGATCTTGGCTCCTTCATGTGTTGTGGCAGGAACTGCTGGCCCTGATGTTGCATCCTTAGGCTAGCTTCTCATGTGCATAGAGTTTCCATTGCAGACACACCTCCATGCTTAACATGTGAAAGGGCTAGTCCAGGGATACAGCATTGGTTGGAGGCATGGCCAGTGGTGTGGATGCAGTGCATGAGAGGGCCCTGCACACAAGTAACACATGTATGTGGCTGATCTCTTAGCTTAAACTACATTGATGGGGATCTGTCTGCGCTAAAAAATTAAAGCAGTATCATGCTGCTTTATACAGGCATGACTTCCCTAAAAGAATCCTGGGTTCTGTGGTTGGTTAAGGTTGCTGAGAGTTTGTTGGAAACCCGTGCTCTCCTTCCAGAGCTACAGTTTCAGACTGGTTTAACAATCAATCCCTTTTCCTCTGGGAATTCTACACCCATGAGGGAAACCCTGGATTTTCAGAGTTACAAGATGAGAGTCATGTACCAGAGACGTGAACTCCATTCAGAATTCCAGAATTGGGCCATCACAAATGATGATGACATTACTAATACCTCTTTCTTTGTGATGTCAACAGAGATGTATGTGATCCTTCTTTCCAAATACACAGTGATCCCTGTAAGTTCCAGAGCTGAACTACCAGAATCGGCAGATCAAAAAGGTAAGTGCGGTTTGCCTAATCTTGGCCCCATGTCAAGTTCCCTACAAGCAGGACTGGGATGAAAGCAATGACGCTTATTCCTTCTGCATCATGTAAATTAGCTCCAAGACGCAGCAGGAAACTTTGTATGGCTGATATGGCCGTTCTACTAAGATTTCCTTAGAAATATGTTCGGTGTGATCAGTTTGGCTTATCCTCACATGTGTGTTGAAGATTCAAGTGCTAGATATAAGTTTTTTGAAATGAAGAGAGGTACGGTAACTCGCAGCTTACACACGTTTAATGTGTGTCTTCAGCTTTATGTCAGCATCCAAAAGTATTTTTAAAATTGTTTAAAGGGGATGAGTGCCCAGGAAAAAAATGACTTCAGCAATCCCACCCATCATTGAACCCAATTTGTTTTGGCTATGAATAATTTTGCCTGTATGTGCTACTCCTAGAACGTAACCACCATTTAAGGTGAGTTGCCTGTACATTTTAAACACAGAAAGTGTTAAATGTATTTTCACTGATATCAGCCAAACATTGCATAGTATCTCCCTCTTATCAGAATATCCTCTAACAGTGCACTGAACCAGTGAGTGCTGATGGCTAATTTGCTTGTTGGGGAAATCCCTGGATTTTCAGAAGTACAAAAATCTTTTTCTAAAAAAATAAAGCCTAAGGATGCAGCCTCCTCCTTGCTTGCACAACTAAACAGCCAATGAGGACATGAGATGTTGGGTGTCAGTTGGTTAAAAGGGGCGGGGCAGAGAAAAGGAGGAAGTGTAATGGAGTGTTCCGGGAGAGGGCATGGCTGGCTGGAAGTTAGCAACCCGGAACGGAAACATGTTAGCTAGGAGATACATATATGCTGTTGTGCCATGTAATTTTTAATCACACTGGAAGGCATTTTTGCATATGTCCTTAGACTGATGTACTGGAGCATATATAAGGCACATGGGTGAATTTCCAGAATGTACAGTGGTGTGTTGAAAGTTACATACCCATCCGTTCCAATGGACCCATTCACCCACTGCGGCAGTTTACAAGAAGGTGATCTCTATTTCCGGCTAATGCCACCATAGGGGGAAAATCATTAAGTGCAACGAGAAAGGAGAATCCTGAAGTTAAGAACGCACAATCCTCATGTATCGAGTGTTTTAAGATTGCCAATTCTAAGCAAATAAGTAACAAATCATATGTCCCACAATATTCAAACTAGAACGAAAGAGAGAGAGAGAGAAAGAAAGAAAAAGAAAGGACTAAAATCAGGGGGACATAAGAAGAGCCTTCTGGATCAGGCCAGTGGCCTATTTAGACAAGTATGCTGTTACCAAATTGGCCAAACAGATACCTATGGGCAGTCTCCTCTCCTGTGTTTTCTAGCAAGGGGTATACAGTGGCATTTCTGCCTCTGACATGGAAGTAGAACACAGCCTGCTGCCCAGCTTGGAGATGCAAGAAGGTGCTTAACACATATTAAGGAGTAACTAATCCATGGGTAGGCAAACTAAGGCCCACGAGCTGGATCAGGCCCAATTGCCTTCTGGATCTGGCCCGTGGACGGTCTGGGAATCGCCGCATGGATTGCCAGCACGCACGTTCTTTCCCTCTCCCTCCCTCTCCCTCACACGGTGGCGGCGGCGCCGCCTCCTCCCTCCCTCCTCCTATCTTCTCCCTGCCCTGCCTAGAGGAGGAAGGGGGCTGGGCTTTGTTGCTGCCAGCAGCAGCAGTGCTCGAGCAGCCGTCGTTTTAAGCAGCACCTCTGGAGCCCTTTCGCGCGCCACTAATCATCCTGCGCCAACCCCTGCTGCTCACAAGAAACAGGTAAGCAGCCACTGGGGCTTGTGGTGCTCTTGCATCATTTCCACAAAAAAAATATAGTCCGGCCCCCCACAAGGTCTGAGGGACAGTAGACCAGCCCCCTGCTGAAAAAGTTTGCTGACCCCTGAACTAATCCATTCTAAGTGATGTTGAGCAAGTTCCCCAATGTTCTGTTCTCAGCTCTGGCACCAAAGCTTCTTACCACGTTTTCTGTGCCACCTAATCCTGTGTGTGCTGTTCCTTTACTCATGAGGCCTTTGTGTTCAGCTCTTCCGCAGGTGGACACAACTTTGGACAGTTCTACTATTTCTTGAGCACAGCTTTCTGGAGCTCTCGTGCAGCTGGGAAGTCGTTCCTTGCGGAAAGAATTTTCCGACACTTTTTCTGAAAAGTTTCTTTCTTTCTTTTGAAGCTCAGATAAGTGCTTTCCTAGCCTCCTGTGGTTCGTATATGTTAGCATTGTTTCATTGTCCCTGTTTATTTTTGAGAAGAGGGTGCCTATACAGTGAAAAGTTGGAAATAAACGGAGAATGAAATTACACCTTTTATTAGACAAGGGGGAAATCGCTCAGACTGATGCCTAGAAAATGTGGGCCAAGCGGAAAACCACTCACACCCACGCTTTCTAGGCACGGGAGAAGAGAAGTGTGGAGGAGCCCTTATTCAAGGCAACCACCCTTGCTTTCCTTGTTCAGAACAGTTGGTTTCAGGTACATTTATCAATAAGCTGTCTTGTAGCTCCCCCTGGCGGCCGACTCACATAATGATATCTCTTCAGCCTGCTGTACTACACTGTATTTAAATTGAACTGTTCCATCTGTAAAAGGTAAAGGTAAAGGTACCCCTGCCCGTACGGGCCAGTCTTGACAGACTCTGGGGTTGTGTGCCCATCTCACTTAAGAGGCCAGGGGCCAGCGCTGTCCGGAGACACTTCCGGGTCACGTGGCCAGCGTGACATCGCTGCTCTGGCGAGCCAGAGCCGCACACGGAAACGCCGTTTACCTTCCCGTTGGTAAGCGGTCCCTATTTATCTACTTGCACCCGGAGGTGCTTTCGAACTGCTAGGTTGGCAGGCGCTGGGACCGAGCAGCGGGAGCGCACCCCGCCGCAGGGATTCGAACCGCCGACCTTTCGATCGGCAAGTCCTAGGCGCTGAGGCTTTAACCCACAGCGCCACCTGCGTCCCGACTATGATGGATAGTAGCCATCTAATCCTTTCTAAACAATATACACCAGTTGTAATCACAACATCACAGGAAATAAGTTTCGCAGGCTGAATCTGTATTATAACCTTTGTTTATACCACTGCTTCTCTAACTTTTCTCTACAGGCCACACTTTCAGAATAAAAATTTGCTTGTGGCACACTGACTGTTTTATTGATAAGAAATATATTGGAAAACAAAAAGAAACAACTACTGGCAGTGGTTGATTTATAACATAGAACAAAACTACTTACTAATATGATGGTGGGACATCCAGAAAGTATAAAACAATGTGGTTACACAAGAACATGAATCATTCCCAAAGTATAGTTATAAATGCACCTTCTCCAACACTGTTTGAATAGTGATTCTAGATCACATCTAGGATTGTCCTCAGTATCATTTGATGCTCTCATGTTGAAAAGATGTTTATCCATATTTTGCAAATTAAAAATATATTTTGAAACTATACTATACTACATTAAAATGTTCATATGTTTCTTTGTCCTTGAAACTTCCTACCACACTTGCCATCCTCGCCTTGCCATCCTTGCCAGTGTGGCACACCAAACCCTTTGAAAACCACTGGTTTATACAATACAGTGGTACCTCGGGTTAAGTACTTAATTCGTTCCGGAGGTCCGTTCTTAACCTGAAACTGTTCTTAACTTGAAGCACCACTTTAGCTAATGGGGCCTCCTGCTGCCACCGCACCATCCTGAAGCAAAGTTCTTAACCCAAGGTACTATTTCTGGGTTAGCGGAGTTTGTAACCTGAAGCATCTGTAACCTTAAGCGTATGTAACCTGAGATACCACTGGGGCTCTTTCTTTCTCTTTCTTTCTTTCTCTCCCCCCCTCTCTCTCATACACACACACAGAGAGGGGGGGGGTCACATATTTAGCTCCCTTAAAATAAGTTTATTTCTGCTTTAAACTCCACTTTATAAGTTACAACAACCAGAAAGCCATAGAACCTCTTTACTTTCTGCCAACCTTCTCAAGAGTTGAAGCAAGTTTCCTACAAGCATGCATCTAATGAGCAAATTCTTAGTACACCGTAGGGCAGGCAGGCAGGCAGTTTCATGCTACAGTACTATTAAAATCCTCCACCTTCTGGACACTTTGAAATGTATTATTTTTTATTCAGTCATGCCACTCTTGTAGGAAGGTTTTTTTTTCAAAAGCCAAGAAAACAGGAAATCACTGCCAGATTTAGGAGTATTTAAATCATTATCTGCTACCTAATATTTAACCAAAATGAGAAACTCTTATGTACTTTCAAATTTCCACGTTCTGCAACAATCACAGAATTGTCACTAAAACATGCAGTACTACTTCTAGCATTAAACCAATTAATTTACTGGGGGGGGGGACACAAGATTTCATCATAAGCTTGTCATAAGCTTGGGTATACACTTTTCACTGTGGTCTAAACCACTGAGCCTAGGGGTTGCTGATCGGAAGGTCGGCGGTTCGAATTCTTGCGATGGGGTGAGCTCCAATTGCTCAGTCCCAGCTCCTGCCAACCTAGCAGTTTGAAAGCACGTCAAAGTGCAAGTAGGTAAATAGGTACCACTCCAACGGGAAGGTAAACGGCGTTTCCATGCGCTGCTCTGGTTTTGCCAGAAGCAGCTTAGTCATGCTGGCCACATGACCCGGAAAAACTGTCTGCGGACAAACGTCGGCTCCCTCGGCCAGTAAAGCAAGATGAGCGCCACAACCCCAGAGTTGTTTGTGACTGGACTTAACTGTCAAGGGTCCTTTACCTTTACCTTACATTTATACCCCCATCTCTGCAAAATACAGGCTTTACTAATAATATGGGGAAGAGTAAAGTATCTATGAAAATATTGAGGAGTAAGGGAAATGAAATGATGATTGAGTAAGAAAGCAGCTGTACCTCCTATGAATATGAAGGCACAGCATGAAAGGTATCATGTTTGCAGAAGTCCCTCAAAGAAGCTCCAATAATAAGATTCCACAACAGCAATGGATGAATGGTCATAGGGAAGGGGAAGCAACAGAAGCCAAGTCTTAGTGCACGAACACCAGTTTTAAGTACATGGTACAACATATACTCTGCATCTCAATTCAGGGAATCTTGCAGGGTTGGGACTATCTCTAGTTGACACAATTAGTACAGCTAAAATTTAAACCCTGCCCATCTGGCTGGGCTTCCTAAGCCACTCTGGGTGGCTCCCAACAGAAATAAATAAATAAATAAATAAATAAATAAATAAATAAATAAATAATATTGATAAAACATCAGACAATAGGCTATTATAGAGCAAAAAAATTAAAAATTCACTTATCACCCAACACCATGAAGAATAATTTGAAAGCTTTGCACTGGATAGGGCCAAAATACCTGCATACTGCAGGTAGAAGTTGCATGGAAGTTTGCAAGTAACCTGTTCACAGAGCCCTGATGAGGCATGCAGGTCCCACAGAGGTCAATGGGCCTACTTATGAGTAATTTGCAAATGAGCATTTTTAAATAAAATACCTAATTAACTTGTTTTAATATTCTCCTGAAGAATTGCTACTGCACAGGCTAAAGGATCCCATATTGATAATTTATAACTAATTTCACATGCACTGAATGGTATTGTAGACATCCTTCTTCAACTACAAGCACAACTTCTCAGCCAAGATTATATTCAAAAGGGAATTGAATGAATGTGAGAAGCTGCTTTTTCAGTTTGGTTCTGTTGGCATTGATGTCTGTGTAGCAAAGGTGTTTGGAAAGATACGTTTGATGAACATTTTGTGTGTGAGTAATCCCACTGACCACTGGATTGCATTCCACATGATTGTAACTTCTACCTACAATATGCACCTGGTAGCCAGAAGTAAAAAAACGGGGGGAGGGCTGCCTGAAGATCATTCTACCTGCTAAGCTCATCCATCATTCTATTTGATGCAGGTGAACAGTCACAGGAAAGAATGAGCCCACTTCTCCAATACTTGGTACTAGACTGGACCACTGGCCAACTAATTGCCAACAATTAACATATACTGTCCCATTAATAGCACATTCTAGAAACAAGTACTATCATTCTTGAAGCATTATTTGTAGTACCAGCCCAGAAATATACATTTATAATGTTTTCAAGAACTGCACCATATCTGTACTGCACTCAATCACACACACAACTAAACTGATTGGTTATTAAAATATTTCAAAATTATAGTTTAAAATAGTATTCAAATTATAACACTGATGGGGGAAATTGTCATTTATAACTTGATTTTAAAGGGAGTCAGTACATCTAACTTGCAATTTTCTAAGATAAAAATATTTGTTCCATCTGTACCTCACTCCAAATATATTGCCATTTGATTTTTTAAAGGTTCACGGTGCCTGATATTTTCAAATTGTACTTATGCAGTTTTGTAATTACGTTTTAATACAAAACATTCCTGAGCACGCTGCAACTTTCTTTCCCCCTCAAAAGAAGGCGTCAGAAGTTTAAGAGCTGTACATCTGGCCTGAGCCAAATCCTTGATCCTGAACCAAATCAGGTCAATTTGGAGTTTGTCCAGAGTGTGTCAGGGCAGCCCCAGATCACCTCGGGTTGGGTCCACCGTGTGCAATTCAGGGCTGTCAAAAGGAGGGGCAGTAAGGGAGAGGAGAAGGAGACAACGCAGACAGAGATTCTCGCCTGCACTTCTTTCCTGCCTCTCATCACCACTCTTGCAATGTTTAATTAGGCTTTAAATTCCTAATTAAACATTAGGGCTGTGCAAGGTCCCCAATTTAGTTCAGGGGCCAGGTTCGGGATAGGTTGGTCTGGCCCTGATCAAAGCCCAGTCTGCATTGCCAAATTGAGAGTTGCTTGCACAGCTCTAGCAGAAATGGCTACATTCAGTTACTTAATTTTATTTATTTTTATCGCGATTATATTCAGTCTTCCTTTCCTCCAAGGAGCGCTATTCACTAGGCAGTACATTTTACCACCTGCACATTAATCTACATTCCCAAGGATGCTGCAAAATTCATCCATAATATTCCAATTTGTCAGATGGTGGTAATATTGTGTAATGACTTACCCAAGTCAGACCTCTTCCACACACTGCAGATATTTGGATGTGGGAGTTCAGTGCTTAATTTCCCTGTTAATAATTGCTTGGGGGGGGGATCAATCTGCAACCCTGTTAAACCTAGAAAACCATGCAACCAGAATACTGTCCCACATTTTGTTGCATGGGGGAACATTTAAGCTCTCCCCTTTTAGTTTTTGTTAGCGTAATCCATGTTGTTCAGAACACTGCAGTGAGAATGAAAAACGCTAGAAGGGATAAAGCCTCAGCGAATGAACTGCAAAGGCTTCAGGGAAGACACATGAGTGGCAGATGTCATAACATGAGACCCAGCAAGGAGCTCAGGATCTTGCCTGAGTTCCAAAGCTGGACCATTGTATCTGCACATCATTACGTTCCTTTGAGAACATTCATAAAGTAGCCAAGTGCACAGCAAGGAGATGGTGTCGGGGCCCTTTGGAAAGATGCCTGAATAGCCAGTTAAATGAAAAGAATTTATCTGCTGCAACAGATGCTCCGTCGCCTTGGCCTTGCTTGCAATTTGACTGGGCTGGGGAGGGTTAAAGAAGCAGCCATCTGCTAGTTTGCCATGTCTGTGAAAAATGGGAGATAATTTCCTTATCGCATTGAACATTAAGAATAGAGGCAAGTGAAAATGAAGAGAATGGCAGAAGCTGCATTCAAAGCATCCCCCCCCCCCCCCGCCACAGGACAAGGCCCATTAAAGTAGAATGGAGCCTATAAAGAAAGTAGCAATGATTTCTTTACTTTTGAAAACAATCAGTAATGACTTCATTTTTTTTGCCATCCCAGGCAAATGCAGTGGACGACAGAAGCAAAAGCTGGTTTCTTCCACAAGCCTCCTATTTTCATATCAGTTGAGTAAGCAGTGAAGATTTTACAACCATACACCTGCAGTCCACTCCTGTGTTTGGTTAGAAACAGCCTCAATTTAGATAAATATACTTTTACTCAGTGTGCTTAGAATTTCAGACTAAAGTAAGATGCTATTAATGGCAACTCCTACTGGATCAGAAAAGGTGGGGTTATTTTAGAGGTACAGATAAAAATCAGTATCAGGCTGAGTTAGGCAGAGGGCCATAGCTCAGTGGCCAAGTGGTTTGCTTGCAGAAGGTTCAATCCCTGGCAACTCCAGGTAGGACTGGGATAGATGTCCCTCTTAAATCCTGGAGAGCAGCTGCCAGTCAGTGTAAACAGTATGGAGCTAGATGGACCAACAGTCTGACTCAAGTAAGACAGCTTCCTGGATTCCTAATCAGGCAAAAAGCAGCTTAATATGTGCCCTCTTTCAACTATTGTGGTCTAGCATCACAGCCTTCAGGGCTGGGCCGTTAGTCGGCGGTGCCTCCTTCCATTCCAGCTGTTGGCTGTTTTCCTGAGTCATGCAGCGCTTTCACCCTCGAAATCCTAGGGAAGAAGTAGACTCCACACACAAGACTTTGAAGATGAGTCTTTGCTTGCAGATTGCCAACTATTACAAACAGTATCATACATATATACCGAGTCCAGTGCAATGCTTTTCATTCTCTTGAGCCCAAGAGAGGGTCTTCTTGGTTCTTGCTGCTAAAACTCATTTGAAGCAGTCCCTAAATTATAGCTTGTCTGTCCTCACCAACTCCTCCAGACACAGCGTCTTCACACTCAGCAAAACAACAGTGAAACAGCCAACCTCCAGCTCCCACCCGCTCCTATCTCTACCTAAGACACACACATGCTCACTTTAAAAGGGAGTTAACAAACTGATGAGGCAATGATTCGGCATTTCTGTGACCTTAATTGGAGTCACAAGATTTTGCAGATGTTACATTCCATTACATAGATTTTCAGGGTGGACGGGACCAATACAATTTATTGTTTGTAAAATAAATGTTCTAACAAATACTGTACAAATCCCAACACCAGCTACTTGTGGGGACATCTTGATTGCTTCCATCCAGTTCTGAAAGCCTTGTTACACTCTTGAACTCCTGAATGGCGACTCGTGAGCACTGAGTCTGCTGCTAAATCTGTACCTCTTTGTTACTTGCAAGTAAGAGCCTCTGTCTGCTTCTGTTGGGAAGAAGCCGGGTCACATACACACCTTGCAAGGTTCCTAAAAGGATTGTAGAGATGATATAGGTGAACCAATTTTTTAAAGCGTGAACAATTTTAAGTGCTAAAGTATATACACACTAAGCACTATTATCACACTGGTTATGTCTTGTTAAAATTAGACCATTAAAAAAGACATCCAAGAAACCTTCTGATATATTCTCAGCTGAAATAATAATTCTCATCCTGATTTGTAAACAGCAGGGCTCTCCAAAATTCAGATGGTTGGATTTTTACACAGCAGCTGTGCAGCTGTTAATCATTTGTTTCTGCAGAGTCTAGGTGTCCTCCCAAAGTGAAGGAGTCTATCTATCCCAGGGCTATCACATTCTCTCAAACACTCTGATTGCAATATTTCACCCTTGGGAAAATGTGGGGTCCATTCTAACCCTTTAATAATAATAAAAAAGCAACAAAACAGCCACAAGACCTCCACCTATGCCAGTTTATTAACCTTTTGCTATCTCTCTCTCTCTCTATATATATAATACTTCATTGAAGCCTGTCCAACCAACTGAAGAATGCACATTTGCTGTGCTTTGTTTTAAAGCAGGGAATGCAGACTTCTGCACTCCCTGCAACAATGCAACTCCCCGTGCATTATATTGCTGTGAATTGGGGGGGGTAGGCTATATGCCTGAGCCCCCTTCTAATTCCTGCATCCAGCACATTCAGTTCCTGGAACAGCCAGGCTAGCTTCTTGGCCCTCTAAGCACGGGCCCTCTAAGCACGGGCCATTAAGGTAACAAAGGAAGTGGCTCTGAGACAGATTTCAAATGGGTAGGGGCTCCTCCCTCAACTCACTGCTAGTTAGAAAGACAAAAGGCCGGAGTAGAGATATGTGAGAGCCACGAGACACAGGCTGCAGGCCGGGCAGCTGAGAGACAGAACCATGCCTGACTTCTGCTGGAATCCAAGTCTGTGGCTATGTGACAAGCAAGACTCTCTTGGGGTGTTAATGCTGTGAGCCCCTCCATCGTATTTCCTAGTAGTGCAGGACCAGAGCACCTATGAAGATATAGTGCTAGGCAAACCACCTATTGATCTCTTTTAAGCCAAGCAGGGTTAATCACTTTTAAGTCCCTTTTGTATCGATGTGAGTAAATTAAGCACATGCTTAATGCTCCCATTGAAATCATTCAGGCAGCACTTAACTTTGGCCCTTATTTTTTAAAAAATCACTTGGAGATTTCCCATGAGTCAGGGACAGGCGGTGATATATTTGCACCCCCCCCCCTGCCAACCTTCTGTTTAATGCCTCTAGTTGAAATCCTGGGGGCTTTTTTTTCTTCCCTCTTTGCTGCATTAGGCTCCAGTTTTATAATCACCCCCTGAAAAGGATGGGTTTCCCTTCTTATCTTTCACTCTGGATTCTTCAGCAGTGCAGCTTGGGAGATGCCTTTTATTAAAGTGAGTTTTTTAGGGCAGGGAAAAATCTCTGGAGCTTGAAGGAACTCAATTGATTTTTCCACTCCTCAAAAGAGTAATCGTCAAAGCCTTTAAAAGGGGGGTGGGGGGCTTGGAAGAGTAATGCAAACTGAAACACCAGCAAAATCATAAAACCAGGAGGCCTATACATCTTCCTGAGCCTATTTGAAAGACCGAGCAGCGCTTAATGAAAGATGCAGACTGACTATTATAGATCAGCCTTCCACCACGTTCTGCAATGCAAACTATGTTGTCCCCTAATTGTGTTTAATAGTTAAGACACAGGTGGAAACATGAGAAATAATGCGTAGAAAGCTGCATTTGAATGGCTCAGAAGCAGAGAACAAAGAAGAGTGGAATATCTGATAAGAAAAGAGCTGTCGTCATTATTTTGCAGCTTTATAAACCATAGCCGAAAGCTACCAAAGTGGTATACAGTAATATTATTATTATTTATTCAATTTATATACCCCCTTTGTCCAAAGATCCCAGGGCGGTGTACAACATTAAGAACAAAAATGCAGTATCGTAGTAAAAACATAACTCCCAGTTTACGCAGGGATTGTGTTCCAAGACACCATGTGTTTAAGCAAAATCACATATATTTGAAACACCAGTGAAAAGTCCTGCAAACACCCTGTTCCGCCCCTGTCCTGGTACAGCCCTTTTTGTGATGTTTTTGTCACATTTTCGGGTCACTTCCAGGTTCGGCACAATCACACATATTTTGAATGCACATTATCGGGGTGGGGGGGTTCGCCTGTACACAGCATAATAATAAAATAATCATAATAACAGTCCATCCCTGCTCCTCACACATTTAACAGGCCAAAGATTACTTAATGGCCAAAGGCCTGGGTAAAAGGGAATGTTTTCACCTGGGGCCTAAAAACATGTAATGATGGGGCCTCTCTGGGGAGAGCATTCTGTTAAGTTGTGGGTGAACATATCAGATGACACAGTGGTTCTTCAAAGAGCTCTTGTTTATTCACAGTCCAGAATAGAACCTACTTATATAGAGCTCAACTACAAGGCATCAGTAACAATTTTCTGTAACTACCGTATTTTTCACCCTGTAGGACGCACTTTTTCCCCTCCAAAAATGTAGGGGAAATGTGGGTGCGTCCTATGGGGCGAATACAGGCTTCAGGAAGCTCTGCGCAACCCTCTGGAGCCCGGCGCAAGCTGCGCTGGCCTCCGGAAGGTCGCGCAGAGCTGCCTGCCCTCCTGGGGTCCGTTCTGGGGCCTGGGGGAAGCTCGGGCTTCCCCCTCCCCCTGCCCCGCAAGCTCCCAGAGCTGCCAGTTCTGGGGGCTGGGGTCGGCGGAAGCTCGGGCTTCCCCCGCCCCAGCCCCGTGCCTGGGGGGGGGATAATTTTTTTTCTTTATTCCCCCCCCAAAAAAACTAGGTGCGTCCTATAGGGCGGTGCGTTCTATGGGGCGAAAAATACGGTATCCAATCACTGAACGTCACTTTCAATTGCTTATTTCCATATGTGGACCTGAGTGAAAACTATCTACAGTATCCCCCTACTGGCCCAGGGTGAGAACTTCAGTACATAACACATTCGACACACAGGGGGGCTACCACAGAAAATACAACAGGTAACAGACTCATAAGACTTTTAGAATGTTGTGAGCTTCAAGGAGTTAACACTCTGTGCTAAGTGGAAATGGACCTTGGCTAAAGGTCACAGAAGCTTCCCACCATGCCTGAAACGGCTCAGGACCACAGAGCCTCAAGCATTCTCTCCCCTGTGCTCATCATCTGCCGCCTTTCTTCGTCTGCCTCCTGCACTTAAGGTCTGGAGGGTGACAACATGATAATGGGCCTTTTCTGCGGTGGCTCCCTGCCTATTGAATGCCCTCCCCAGGAAATCTCACCTGGCACCTTCATTGCATATCTTTAGGCGCCAAGCGAAGACACCCAGGCCTTTGGCTGATTAATGTTCTATGGCTTTTTAAAATGTGTGTATGTAGGGGGGCGGTTATTGGTTTGTTTTTGTTTTATTATGTATTTTATATTCTCATTTTGTATTTTTCTGTTGTGAACTGCCCTGGGATCTTCGGATGAAGGGTAGTCTGCAATTTTAATAAATAATAATAAGAAAAATAATAATAATGTGGCATGGTGAAATGAGCCTCTCTTTCTCGTCTTGTAGCCTGGAAACACAGCAAGCCCTTTGCTGAGCTATAATCTGTCCTTCCTGTGATGCCTCGTTCTCTATACTGCTGAGCTGATCAGAGAGTACAGCTCAGCAGTGGGCAAACTGTTACCTCTGATCAGCCGGGTAGCATAGAGAATAGAGTTTGCTCCCCATGCTGATGGGAAGTTACAACTCAGCAGCTGGGAAAATAGGGTAGGGGGCAGGTTGGAAGGGGAGGTCCTGTAGGGTTCATCTAGCTCATGAGACAGGGGTTCCCCATCCCTGGTTTGGAGAATATGCATAAATATAGGTGTAGATAAGCCCTCTTCTCCCCATGAGGAAAACACTTTTGTGATTGCATCATCTCCTTCATCAAATCTCACATTTATAGAGCAATAATATTGCCTCTCCAAGAAAATAGCATTCAAAGCTATGGCTACCTTGGTTTTAAAAGATAGAAAGCTCTCTGCTTTCTGGAAATAACAGAAACAGAACTTCGGGGAAGCTGGTGAAATTGGGTGATAGATCATTATATTCTGTCACCCTAAAACACCCTCTCCTCATTTCATTTGACTGAGCTTTGGCAGCAGTAATTGGACATATAAAGCTTTCTACCTGGGAGGCGTCAGATCAAATCCAAGCCAAGTTGTTTAATGTCCAGAAGTTGTCATCTCACAGCTGCTTGCTAACCTGTGAGAAATGGATGTGTTTCCTCAGACTACCACTTAATTGGACACCAGGAGTGCTGATGCAAAAACTGGGGAAAGCAGCAACAATTCTTACTTGGTAATTAATTTGGGATGGCCACTGAGCCTTTGATCTGTTTTGGGGGTGGAAGGAAGACAGATGAAGAGTTTAAGGAGAAACCGCAGCACGTTCTTCACCTCTGGTATAAACCCAGCTCTGCCATTTGTAATCTCTGAAAGCCCATCTTTGCAAGTTTGCAATAGGGTTCAGTAGAACAGAGCCTGTTGGATGTGGAAGGCCTCAACTGACCAGTGCCAATAGTGACATTATTAACACCTCTCCTTCAATCTCCTCAAATGTTTTGTGGCCATTTTAATTTACTTATTTTTCAATATTTTCAGTGTTTTAAAAAAGAAACCCAGAAGGATGAATGTTTAAATGATCAATAAGTGCACATATGCCACTTTTAAAGCAAAATTGTGCATGGTCCATCAATTGTGTGGCCAGACTCAACTGATGTTCAGCTTGCTAGCAGTGGTGGCTGGCGTCTGAGACTGATGGTCAGACCACACCTAGAATAAGGTGCCCAGTTCTGGGCACCACAATTTAAGAAGGATATTGACAAGCTGGAACATGTGCAGAGGAGAGTGACCAAGATGATCAAGGGTCTGGAAACCAAGCCTTATGAGGAATGGTTGAGGGAGCTGGGTATGTTTAGCCAGGAAGACTAAGAAGAGATATGATAAAAAGGTAAAGGGACCCTGACCATTAGGTCCAGTCGTGGCCGACTCTGGGGTTGCGGCGCTCATCTCGCTTTATTGGCCAAGGGAGCTGGCCTAAAGCTTCCGGGTCATATGGCCAGCATGACTAAGCCGCTTCTGGCGAACCAGAGCAGTGCACGAAAACGCCGTTTACCTTCCCGCCGGAGCGGTACCTATTTATCTACTTGCACTTTGACATGCTTTCGAACTGCTAGGTTGGCAGGAACTGGGACCGAGCAATGGGAGCTCACCCTGTCGCTGGGATTCGAACCGCTGACCTTCTGATCAGCAAGTCCTAGGCTCTGTGGTTTAACCCACAGCGCCACCCGCGTCCCACCAGAGATATGATAGCCATCTTCAAATATTTGAAGGGCTGTCACATGGAAGATGGAGGGAGCTTGTTTTCTCCTTCTATGGAGGGTAGGACTCGAACCAATGGCTTCAAGTTACAAGAAAGGAGATTCCGTCTAAACATCAGGAAGAACCTTCTGACAGGAAGAGCTGTTTGACAGTGGGACAGTCCCCCTCAGGATGTTGCGGACTCTTCTTCCATGGAGGGTGTAAAGCAGAGGTTGAATGGTCATCTGTCCTGTGTGCTTTAGTTGAGATTCCAACTCTATGATTCTGTGATTCTATGAAGCGGTGGAAGGCAAGGAGCTTAACACCAGGTGGAGCCAGAAGCAGGCACAGCCAACTAATTCTAGTTTTGCTCTCATCATCAGCCCTGCTGTGTTCTATGACAACACAAATATTAAGGAGCAGGAAGCTATCAGGCAGTGCCAATCCCTGGTTTTAAGTAAGTAAGAAAGCAAGTTGTAGCTTGCTGAGGTTGGTGGGGCAATGCCTCCTTCACCCTAATGGCCCAGTCCCCGCTACTTACTGGTATGTATGTCTCCTTGCTCTTGCGGTTAAACCACCCACCACATGAACACTAGAGTTCAACACAGAAAACACAATTGCCTAGCAAATATATTCTAAAGGTTGCCATTAGGTATAGCTTTATTGATTATACAAATGATGCAACACATGGAAGAGTGGTTTATAATGCAGCTTGGCATTTGTAAGCAAGTAACCCCTCTTTTCCATCCCCTTTCTCTTTTTCTGTATTTTTGCTTTGTTCTGCAAAATATAAGTGGCTTCCAACTAATGGGCATGACTCAAGAGTGCACAGACGCAACTAAGTTATTGGTGATACGACTCCGTTCATGTCTCCCATCTAAAAAATCTAAATCAGAACTATTTACCTGGTCCAGCTTGTCTGTCATATTATTCTGTAATGGTGAACAGGTTATTTGTATTATAGTCTCCCAAGAATCTGTTCTTCTTTTAAAACTTCGTATTTTGCTTAAAGTCAAGAAAATGTTTTGCAATTGATTCTGCAATACACACAAAAAAGGGGGAAGTTGTTTACCTCAAAACAAGCTTCCCCATAAATCGTTTTGTTTTTTTTTTAAATCTGCTTTACAGATTTCCTTTTTCTCAAAACCTTAAAATGTAAGGGACCGATATTTATTTTTTTTTAGTTTAATTCCAAACTCTTGAGGAGTCTATGCAAGTGAAATGTGATTCTTTGTGGGAAAGGAAGGAATACACAGGCTTTATTTACACACTTCCGACCTGCATCTCCAGGGAACTTGCTAAGCCAGATGAAAGCAACACAGATCATCACTCTTACCTGTCATCGCCTGATCTTCCAGATTGCTTAATGGTTTTTAAAATAAAAAATTAAAAATTGGGGTAATCAATCACTTTTATATACACTTTTCTTTGGTTGTTTTTACCTTTCTTCTCAAACGCATTGAGATCTAGAGTGAGTAAAAATAGTTTGCTGAACAACAAACATTTTGCATGTGAGAGTGCTTAATCTTCCTGGATAACGTAGGAGTGAAATTGAGTGGCCCATTAACGATTATAGTTAATGAGCAATTGAGAATGAATTGAAGGGCAAAATACCTAATGATCAACAGTACCTGCCAAGCAAATGGGGTCATGTTTGCAGTTGCTTAGAAACAAGATGGGCAGGAGAAAGAGAAATTGTTTGTGATTTTCAAAAGCAACAGATTGCTTTTGCTGTTATCCCTGGGTGCAAGTAACCAGGCAAAGTATTCTGTGCATCTTCTGCTCATTTCAATGCAAGAACCTTACACTGGCTGTATTAAAATGAATGGAAGAATACAATCCACAACTGGATCTTTTTTAAAAATAGGTAGAATACATAGCAACCCATGTTAATATCAAAATCCTTATATTTTTGTTCTGCCAGAATAGGAAATGTGTAACTTCCAGCTGCTCTACACTGACTTGAAATGGATATGTTTGACTACAGCACAACCCTAACCATGTGTATTCAAGTATGTCCTATTCAATTCAATGGGGCTACTCCCAAGTAAGTAGAGTTAGGATTGTAGCCTTAGTACTTGGAAATGGAAGAGAGATGTGTGCTGTGACTGAGGATGCAATTAGAAACTGATGTTCTGAAGAGATTTGTTCAGGTTCTGCGTGTTGGTTACCTGATAGGTAGTTCTATCCCAGAGGGCCCTATTAAATGGTGGGGTTTTTCCCCCAGCGACACACGAAAAGAAAACCTGTGATTAGTACAGTATAGAAGATACAGCCATCTGCTGAGGGTGGGACTGCCACATAGTATAACTAGGTCTATGGACAGCTGCCTTCATTAACACTGAATACCTTTGAGAAAACAATCCACAATGAAATATTCATTTATTTAGATGATGATGATAATGATGATATATCATCACTTTATAATTCTTTTTGAGAGGGGAGAGAATCAGCAGTTTATAGCATACCTAAACATGTAATGTGTGAAGGGGCCCAGAGAAATTTAGCTGTGCACCAGATTCCTTTCTCCAGATTTTCCATTCCGTTTTGCACTTGCTAGTGATAAGAGTTTGTCTCTTTTAGAGACTTGGGACTGGAATTGCTGCTGTTTTAGTTGTCAAGAGTCAGAGAGATTAGTGTGGAGGGAAAGAAGGTGAGGCCAAGCAGCTATTTCTCAAGTGTTGGTTGTGCTGTTTTATTGCTCCAGATAGGAACACAAAGGTGAGAGACTTAAATGCCACCAAACTTTTTTCCAGGAGATCAGAAGTGCAGAGAGAAATGTCCACAAGGAAAGAGCCAAGTTAGTAGGAACTGAAGAGTTGGTCATAGAGTCAATGTCACAGAGATAGATGTTGCAATGTGCAGTGCTGAACTAGCCCATACAGTGGATAGAAACAGACAGTCCCTCCCAGCTAGCTACCCATTTTCTTAAAAGTACTGACTTGCTGCCGATCTGGTTGTTGAGAGGGTTTGATTGTGCTCAGATGGTCAGCAGTTCTTGTCTTCTGAAGGGAGGGCCCATAGTTCAGTGGTACATGCTTTGCATTAATAAGGTCGTCTCTAGCATCACCAGTAAAAGGAACTCAGGTTACTGGTCTGAGAAAAACCTTGACTCAAGACAAAAGATGCTGCTAGTTGGAATGGGCAATGTTGGCCTAGTCAAATCAAGTTTTATTTATATATCCTTTTACTGCAGTAACTGCTCCCAGAGTGGGCTCATGCTAATAAATATGCAACAATGCCCCATAACAATCAAGTTCCTCAGCAAAGGTTTGAACTGTTTCCATTCCAGTTGGTTATTGTGTGAGGTATGTGATAGGAATTTTGAGGTCTTAGATATATGGTAATGTTCATAAGCATACCAACCAAACACGTACATAGATCAGCACAGGAAGACCGACCTGGAACCACTTTGACTCCTAAACTGAGCAAATGTTTTCTCTGCAAGGTTAAAGTGGGAAACCTCCCCATTGTCTCTTTCCTCACAAATCCTGTCTTAAGGTCACATTTAAGATATGAATAGGGTGTGAGCCTGTGACTTGGCCCAGGAACGAAGAATTTATCATTACAAAAGACTGGCCAGGCTCCCCAGGAAATCCAATCGAGTAACCTACCAGACAGGAGATAAACAACGACAGGAGAAAAACAACATTCAAAATTTCTGTTTTAGACCGCCTTTTCTGTGAAGTAGGTGTGATGTATCTGAGGGGCGGTCTTAGGTTACACCCCTTCTGCGATGTATGTATGATGTTTCTGGGGGTGGTCTTGATCTACAGGGTGGCAATTTCAAAAGTCTTTATAAGGCCTTGCGTGCCATTTTTCTGGGTTCCTCCTCCTCTCCTGCGGGTGAGGGGAGCACCCTGTTGCAACAGATCGATAAAGATCAAGCTTACTAGCTGCTTTACTTCTCAATATTCTCTGGTTGGCCTCTGTTATCTTCTCCTACCAATAGGGAACCTATGTAAGGACTCTATATGGGCTCTTGGATACCCCATAAGGGAAAAGGGCAATTTTTGTTTACAACAGGTACAAATAACTAGCGTTTGCACTTGCCTTACCAAGCCCTTTTCCTTTTGTGTCATGTCTTTTGCGTTGTAATCCTGAGAGTAGGGGCAGCCCCCCGAGAGTCTTCTTCAGCTGAAGAGCAGGGTAAAAATGTTTCTAAAACCAAAACATAATGCTTAAACCAAATATTGCAAAATAACACATCTCTCTCCACTAAAAACAATCTCTTTCCCAAAGGGAAATCAAAACTCTGATAAACACTACATCTGGGACATCTTACCAATCAAGGATTTGCAGAGCATTTAAACAATATTTTCTTTGAGGGCTACCAAAAATGTAGCAATGGTATATGACTGTGAGTTCTAGGCTTTGGTCTAGGTATCAGCAGTGGGGAAAGGTTCAGATTATTAATGTATCTAGATTTACAGATGATATTGGCAGTGGGTGAGTGGCAATTAATTATGCTTTCTTCTTAAATTGAGTTTGGAATGGATTTCTGGAATCTGCGTCCTTAAGAGAATGCATTTCCTAATTAATTAAAATGGGGTCGAAAAATACATTCGCATATGGCAATCCTCAAAATGCTTACTGGGAAGTAAGTCCCCCCTGTACGCAGCAAGACTTACTTCTGAGTAAACATGCATAGACTTGCACTGGAAAGAGGGTTGGGGGGGGGGAGATTAAGCTTTTGCTTTGACATGTGATTCCTTTTCACAGAGTAAACAAGTTAGATAATGAGCTTTGAGCCTGAGTCTACCAGCCTTCCAAACACAGAATGTTGTTTTTCCCCCTCCTCCTTTTGATGCATGCAGGGATTTCTGTGCAGCCCTTGTGCTAAGCCACTGCAGGAGGTATATGGGTACAGCAAATCCCTTGTGAAACCTCTTGCAAGAGCTTCAAAGGACAATGTAAACAGGAGGAGCTGATAGGGCTGATTCACAGGAGAGATTGCACAATGCTTCACAGAAGAAGGGGGGGGGGACTATGCATCTTCATCAGCAAAGCAACTGGAGGCAGTGTCTGTATTCACATGAACATAAGCAAAACATTGCCTGTTACCTTTATTGAGATTCTTTCAGAGGGGACCCTTTGCTTCTGTACAGAAGTACTTTGTTGTCAGAGCCTGAGGCAAACTAGATGCACATCCCTAGCCATAGGCCATATTGGCTGGGGGGTGGAGTTTGAGGCCAACATCTGGAGGGCCACAGGTTCCCCACCCCTGTCTTAGTGGGAGCTTTCGTTCTGTGGTAGTTCATTACAGTGACAGAAAAGGATGAGGAGGCTGCAACACCCATTTCCCTGCTCGTTTTTCCTTTTAAAGGAGGCTTGAGCCAAAGACGGCAGGGAAGTTCTGGCAACTTTAGCTTTGCAGAAAGAGGCAGTTTGACAAAAGAAGTGAGTAAATGACAATTCATGGCCTATCTTCACTATCAGAGACAGTATGCCTCTGAATACCAGTTGCTGGAAACCATGAGAAGGGAGAGTGTTTTTGTGCTCATGTCCTGTTTGCTGGTTTCCCTCAGGTATTGTCAGGATGCTGTCAGCGACTCCCGGCTGGTTGTCCAGGAAAGTATAGAGACAAGGAAAAGTTTCCTACCATCCTTTTTTATTTCAGTCTTAACAGAGAGAGGCTATAGAACCCAGCCTTTTGGATAATGGTGTTGTCTCGAGTGAATCTCCACTCCCTGTCTCTCCCACTTCCTCACTCATCATTCTCATTGTCTCCTCTACGGGTGCTGCTACTTGCCCTCTGTCTTGGAGCTCTTTGCTCTCCTACTTTTAAGGCTCACCGGGTACCAGGAGATGGAGTATCTGGAATGCTTTCTAATGGCAATGTGTCAGCTGGGTGTTGTTCCCGTGATTTCCCAGCTTTCCCCCTCATCTGCCTCTGAGCTGCTACCTCCCTCAAACCCCTGTTGTAAATCTATACTGTCTTTGTCTTCTTCTTCCTCTTCCTCCTCCTCCTCCTCCTCCTCCCTGGAAGGGTCAGTATGGGGAGGAGGTCTTCACCATTCCTCCTCTGCCCAGTCCCTGACATGTACAGTGGTACCTTGGGTTAAGTACTTAATTCATTCCGGAGGTCCATTCTTAACCTGAAGCACCACTGTAGCTAATGGGGCCTCCAGCTGCCGCTGTGCCACCAGAGCATGATTTCTGTTATCCTGAAGCAAAGTTCTTAACCCGAGGTACTATTTCTGGGTTAGCAGAGTTTGTAACCTGAAGCGTATGTAACCTGAGGTACCACTGTATATGGTTGGCCACTGTGAGAACAGGATGTTGGACTAGATGGGCCACTGGCCTGATCCAGCAGTCTCTTTTTATGTTCTTATGTAGACAGTGTGTTTAGAAAGAGCATTGGACAGAAGACAGCAGAGAAAACCTCAGTCAGAGCCCAGCCAAGTTGAATAGACAATACTTGGAGAGCTAGACAAATAGTCTGAAACTACTCTAAGGCATCTTCCAGTGTCTTCCAAGATAGGGCAGACAGCAGTGGCGGACTTGGGTACTATGGTGCCCTGTGCAAGGCCAAAATTTGGCGCCTCACCCAAAGGCAGGTAAGGAGGCACCCAACTTTGAGAAGGTGGCGCAAGGGCCCTGGCAGGGTCCTAGAGCCCTCCCACCTCCTTCTGAAAACTGGGAAAGTGCTAACTTGGCTTTGAGACTGTGCCCCCTCAGCTCAGTGTGTGTGCTGCACAGCCATAAATCCACCACTGGCAGAGAGTCTCAAGTGAAGAGCAATTCCTGACATTCATGCAATTTGATGGAATTATTCTTGGCTGCTATAAGGAGGGACATGCACCATGAGAACAAGGTTTACCCTGTTTGTGTGATTTCAACAGCAGCTTGATCTGCTGAGATCAGCAGGTAATAACACTGACCTTCATGCAGCAAAACAAAAAAACCCTCCAAGCTTTACCTGCTCATTTCTACAGATCCAGCTCCTCTTGAAGGCTCAAGAGTAGACTAGGCCATTTCTGCTGGCCAGTTGGCAAACCGCACCTAAGAAGCTCAAAAATGGGCATCGTTTAGCTTTAAAGAAATCCACCACAGTGGCAATATTGAACAGCCACCATCCCCACCACACTGGGCGGTCATGGCAGATCATTACATATGGTTAGACTGGGTGAATTTCTAGCATGGTGACCTAGTAGCCATGGCAACCACAGTGCTGTGACGATAGGTTATTTGAATGCTTTTCCCAGTCAGAAACAGGATGCTGATATTTACATTATTCTGCTGTGTCCCTGTTCACAGAGATACGGAATCGAAGGGAAAAGCTACGCGAAGTCCCTGTTCCCTGAGCTGAGCACAGCGCACTGCAGATGGCAGGTAGAATAGCTTGACTGACAGATACAGAGACACTCAGGTGCATCTTCCCTGCAAAGCAGCTACTTGCCTAGCATTGGGGAGGGGCAGAGGAGGACCCCAAGTATCGATGGGTTTGAAATATTTTATACCATCCTCCTGCTAAAACAGAGACAAGGAACCTTTCTAGCCCAAGAGCCACCTTCCAGGGGCCGCATAGAATGGTGGGTGTTGCCATGGGTGAAAGTGGGCAGAGTTCAGAGGACCAGAGAGAGAGAATGGTCCAGAGAGCCACATTTGTTGATGTTTATGGTCTTTCATAGGGACACGGGTGGCGCTGTGGGTTAAACCACAGAGCCTAGGACTTGCCAATCAGAAGGTCGTCGGTTCGAATCCTCGCAACGGGGTGAGTTCCCGTTGCTCAGTCCCAGCTCCTGCCAACCTAGCAGTTCGAAAGCACATCAAAGTGCAAGTAGATAAATAGGTACCGCTCTGGTGGGGAGGTAAACGGCGTTTCCGTGTGCTGCTCTGGTTCGCCAGAAGCTGCTTAGTCATGCTGGCCACATGACCCGGAAGCTGTACGCCAGCTCCCTTGGCCATTAAAGCGAGATGAGTGCTGCAACCCTAGAGTCAGTCATGACTGGACCTAATGGTCCGGGGTCCCTTTGCTTTTATGGTCTTTCATGCCCAGGTGACTTTGAGCGACAGGCCCAGGCAATCATAGGGTGGGCTCCGTACTGTAAGGAAGGGATCTTGACACCTTGAAGAAGTTGGGAGATGAGCCTGTCAAGGTGTGAGCTACCTCCAGAGCTTCTCCGCCTCCCCTATAAGATGGCAAATCTTCCCTCAGCTTGTGCAGTAGGCTTAGCTGATCTACGTTGGCTGTCCGCCTCTAGGGAATGAAGGCTGAGATGGGCTGCCTGTCACAGCTTACAGAAACAAATAGAAAATGAAATTCAATTGTAGAAAGTGTTTCATAATAAATTCAATATTCTCTCCAGTAATCTGACTGGTTTTGTTTAAAACTTAAAGCTAGGACCATTGTCAGAGAGGAAATTCCTTGCAATGATTTTGTCAGTTGAATATCCCCATGGAAATTTACCTGGAAAATAATTTTGACAGGGTACAATCAATCTTTGTTCCATCCGGTTTCTTTTGTGAACAAATATATAATAGAGACTGTGATCAGAACAAACGGTCTTACAGGTCATTTGTGTTTGATCGAAATCAACACAGACGTTAAGTAATGGCTTCTATCTAACCATCCTTCGATATAACAATATGGGTTTTCCATGTCATTGGAAGCTTGTTTTCAATTTGTATTGCTGCCTGTTGCAGGAATTATAGATGGCATTTGCTCTCCTTTTGCATTAAATGGCTGAAAGACAAAGTGGCTCATTCAAAAAGAGGCATAAATCAGATGCGCAAAAATAGATGACTGCAGAGTACTCTTGATATAACACTTCACCCCAATTTACATATTAATGCACTGCAAGGTCTCTGGCAGGCTAAAAGATTATTTCAACACAATCATAGAGCCTTTGTATAAAATTTTCCTGATTAGCCTGTTTGGAGGCCAAATATACTCAACCCACCCTAGTCAAACCATTTATCTAGGTACATTTGGGCCTAAATGAAGAAATAGCAGGTATGTGACCACATCATTCATACTCCTAGACTGCACCACTTCAAACTGCAGCGTTCTAGCCTACTCTTCTCTCTCATGTACTCTGGGCGTGGTACATCACATGTCACCATCAGAAGTAAAATAGGGAGGTGCTGCCTTGCCGCTGAAGCAGCCCCTGCCCCCCAAAGCCTCTTTTACCTGGGTTGTGTGGTCACACCCACAGAGTGCACAAGATCTTGTGAGATTTCAGCAAGATCACATGAGATATTGAAGAAGAAGAAGAAGAAGAAGAAGAAGAAGAAGAAGAAGAAGAAGTGTAGTAGTAGTAGTAGTAGTAGTAGTAGTAGTTTGGATTTGATATCCCGCCTTTCACTCCCTTTAAGGAGTCTCAAAGCGGCTAACATTCTCCTTTCCCTTCCTCCCCCACAACAAACACTCTGTGAGGTGAGTGGGGCTGAGAGACTTCAAAGAAGTGTGACTAGCCCAAGCAGCTGCATGTGGAAGAGTGGAGACGCGAACCCAGTTCCCCAGATTACGAGACTACCGCTCTTAACCACTACACCACACTGGCTCTCATATTGCTGGAAGCCGTTGCCACCACCGCTTTTCTGCCAGCAGAGGAGGCAGCAGGGTGGGTGGGTCGCCTGTAGAGGTTCCTCCTCTTGGGGCTTCCACCCCTCGAGGCACCTGCCTCAGCCCTGCATCTTCTAGTTTTGTAAGTGCAGCGATTTCCTTTCTCCCTTCCACCTATATTCCAAAGTGTTACAGCCAGTTGTAGAACAGAGCTGCCACCTTACTTCCTGCTTCGGTGAGCCAGGATTATAAGGAACACCTACTAGGATTTATGTGTTGATCTTGAGAATAGATGGCCAGATAAGAATGACTCTTACGTGTTGATGTAATGTGAACAATGGGTTAAATTACACAATGCTTGGTCTATCAAAATGAAGATTTATGCCCTCGATACCTTTTCATACTTTCCCCCAGCCCCATGCCCCTTAAAACAGTCCCCAAATGCAGTTCTTTGAACAATATGAAGGCAAGGCATTTCAACATGGCGCTAGAAGAAAACATTTTGCTTGCTCTCAAAGCCTTGTGCTCTAGGCTCATAGTCTTGGTCTCTAGCAAATCCCAGCTGTCAACTTTCAAGCTATTTTCCATGTCATTGCTGCAGATAATAACACACTGATAGAGTGTCATCTGAACAGGGGTAAAAAAAGAAGAAGCCGTTTGATGGTCTTGTCAACAACTAAAACCTTTTAGTTTTGTTCCCTGAGGGAAATGCGATTTAAGCTAGGGAGTAAAAGGGGAGGGGAATTGCAGTGAGGCTGTCACAAGTAACACACTGGTTTCTGTGCACGAAAGAACACAAGGCAGACATCACAACATCTATCTATTTGTGACATTTGCAGCCTATTCTGGCACCCTTTTCCAGGGTAGTGGACTGGAAGGATCTGCTCTGGTAGAGCCTGGAGTGATTCCAGAATTAACATCTGGTACTTGTGGGGTGACTTTTCATCCTGTGAAAAACATCTTCCTTGCAAAAAAAAAAAATTTGCCTCGGAGTGGGTTAGCTATCCCACATAGCTCTTCGAAGATGAGCCCATGAGCAGAATGGAAGTAGCACATGGAAGCTGTGACAAAATGCTGAAGTCTGGATCAGACCAAAGGCCCACCTAGTGTAGTATCTCCTTCTCACATGGCCAACCAGTTGCCAATCGGAAGCCTGCAAGCACAATAACACTCTCCCCATGTGATTCTCTAACAGCCTCATCCTCCATGATTTTAGCTAAGCTGCTTTTTTGGTGGTGAAATATACTCTGAGTTGAGAGTGGATTTCATGCTCTTTATTCAGCTCATAGTGGTGAGGAGGAAATGGAAGTTCCCCCACAATATCTGCTTTATATACATTATTTACACAATGGACTACACGTGATTGGCTAGTTCCGGGATTCTCCTATAGGCCAATCAGGTTGTGGATTCACTTCCACCTGGAGCTGGATTGGGTGGCTCCTGCAGACCAATCATACTGCTGCATTGTTCTAGGACCAATCAGACTGCTGCATTTTGGATCCTATTGTTCTAGGACCAATCAGACTGCTGCATTTTGGATCCTATTACACTCAGTACATAACAGGTGGCTATCATTATGTCTTGTGCAAACAAATCCCAGAGTTTAACTGTGTTCTGTGTGAGGAAGTCCTTCCTTTAATCTCTCCCCAATCATCCACCACTAAGCTTTGTTGCACGACCCTGGGTTCCATTTTCTCCATGCTCTGCATGATTCCCACCCCTAACGGTCTGATTTGGGTTTAAACCTCTCCATGTAGACCAGCAGCATGGAGATGCCAGTTTCCACCTCCCTGCTCATCAGATTGATCATTTGATGAGCCAGGGTAGGGACAATAACTCAATATGCATGGATCAGCTGAGTAGGGGGGCATGAGAGCCACACACTCATCCCTGGCATGTGGACCCTGAAGAGTTAAAAGCCCCCCCTCCCCCAAAAAGGCTAACAACCTGTTCCAAAGCAGATTGGCAGAGAGCAACTTGAGTTTGTCATTAGAAGAAACGGCTGTCACACCACTGGTCCATATCACCTGCTAGCACCAAATTCCGGTTGGTAAAGGACATCCAGAATTTCTTACGCAGATGGTTCTCCCCTCCCCTTGGCTGGCTCATAACTATCAGAAAGCATGATATCACAGTTTTGAGAGCACCAGCCTTAGAAATGACAAAGCAGAACCCCTTTAAAGAAGAACTCATTTTTTAAAAAATTCAGCTCACCCACCCATGATGGTAAAGGAAGATGGCCTAGTGCCAGGTGACATTCCTGTTCCAGCTTCGGTTTCTCTTATCTTACAGCATAGCTTGCATGCATAGGAGAAGAATTGCTGCCTATTTTACACAGAACTTGTTTTTTTCTATGCGAGTGTTGACCAGTATATACACCTGTGACCCTGCCTGTATCTTTCACTCACACACTTTTCTCTATGCCATCTCTAGCCCAACACATTCAGTATACAAAGAGTGAGTGGCAGGTGAACATCCTTCAACAAACAGTGAACATACGCTAGGACATATGCTAGGGATTTGCAGTCAATCAAGTCTAAACAGGCGCATTATCACCATTATCATTATTAAATTTATCAAAGGAAGGTGGAAGAAAAATGATGGGGACAATAAAACAAAAATAAAAAATATCTAAATAATACTAATAACAACAAAAATACCCACTATCAGTTCGTATTACAGATACAGTAACCATCAATGCATACCTCTTGTTAACCAGATAAAGAAATATAAGCCCTCTAGCTGTCTAGATAGGTATCCACCACAAAAATGTTTTCAACATGGAATATAGAAAAATAGAATTGTGGGGTTGGAAGGTCCCCCAAGGATCATCTAGTCCAACCCCCTACAATGTCTTCCTACCGCTTGTCTAACGGGTCCCAGAAACACCCACCCACGAGACTGACTTCCAAGCCTGCTTTGCAACCAGATCAGCCAGAGACGGGCTTAATTAATTCGCCAGCCTCGTCTCTGCTGCACTGCTTTGTTTTGCTAGACATTTTATATAACTTGGTTGCTTCTGCCACACACACACGTGCCACGCTCCTCCCTCGGCCTCCTTCACCTGCTGTTCTTCTGGATCAGAGTTAATTAATGCGAAATTTCCAAAAGTGCCCAAAGGGAGGCTCAGGCGGATCGCGCGCGTGTTAATAGCGCTGCTAGGAAACTCAGCTCTGCGTTGGGCATCGCTTAATAACGCTTCCTCCACCTGCCGGGCGGTGGGGCGGGGGAAGAAGGCAAAGCAAGCGCGCTCTCCGCCTGGCCTCCCGACGCCACCAGCCGTCTCAGGGGCCGTCGCTTCCCCCACGAGGGTCTCCAGCTCTCTGTGTGTGGACTTGTCTCTTTCTCCGGCTGGTGCTACGTCGCCTGGGCGAGATCTCGATGGAAATCTACGGCAAGGTAAGAGCGCTGGGGGCTCCTCCACGCCCCTCTTTTCAAATACTTCCTTGAAAGCAGCTGACAAGCTTCTTCGCCTTTAACGAAAAGGACTCGCCAGTATGGAGTCCAAAGCAAAACACCCAACCGGCCTGATCTCTCGCTCTCTGCCGTCCTAGCAAATGAGTTCCAACCGCGACACCCGGAAAAAAAATATATATAGCAAACATCTTGGAAGCCGCCCGCTTCCCTTTTCTTTGAGAAACAGTAGTTAAAACAAGGGAAAGGTGGCTTTAAATGGGCGAGGCGGGCTTTGCATTTTCTCCTGTCTCTGTTTGTGGGGTGGGAATTGCATTTCTTGCCTATTTGCCTTCTCTGGGTTCTCCTAGAATCGCCTAGAGAAAGCGCAGAAACTTTCGCTCAACAGCGCGCAAATTGGCGGCCGCAGAGCCGCCCTCCCTCCCTGCGCCCCGTTTCCATGGAGCCGCCTCCTCGAGGGAGGGGGGTGGAGCTCCGGGAGGCGGCGGCGGAAGCGAGGCTCCCTGGGACTTGTAGTCCTGGCTCCCTCCGCTTTCCATTGGACCCGGGCCTGGGACGCGCGGCGGCTGGCACTACAGCTCCCACCGGCCGCCGCGAGGGGCGCTGGGCCAAGGCGCGGCAGGGGAGGCCGGGTGGACAGCTCCGCGGTGCTGAATTGTCTGCTGGGCTGCGAGGCGAGCGTGTTGTTGCTGCTGCTGCTGCTGCTGACGCGCCGGGCGCGTGTGTCTCTCTGTGCTTGTGTGCGTGGCGTGTAGACGGGGTTGGCCACGACTGCTGCTGCTTCGTCTGCTGCTGCTGCTGCTTCTCCCGCTTGCCTGTGAGACCCCAGTGGCCGAGGGGAAAGGACAGGGCGCGCGGCTGAACCATGAGGCACGAAGCTCCTGTGCAGGTGAGTGACAACAGACCGAAGGGGAACCGCGAGCAAGCCTGGCCGAACTCTGCGCGCGCTCTCGGGGAAAGGGTAGTGGCTACCGGGGGGGGGCGGTGAGATGGCGGGTGCGCGCACGAGAGACAGGCAGAGCGCGCGCCCCTCTCCTAAAGTCACTCGGTTGTTGTGCGATCGCTGCTGGTCATCTTTAGATGGGTTGTTTCTTTCGAAGAGGGAGGGGTGCTGCACTAGGCACAGATTGTCATATGTTGTTATTTAACAGACACTCAGACACACACCCCAAAATAAATCTCTGGTCACACGGATCTTGGTTGTTCCTTCACTGGGCAGGGAGGAAAGGCGAGGCGTCAACTCAAGCATCGCTTACTGAGTGAATCCAAGCCAGCTAGCAAACGCCTTTCCCCTGACAACACCATTTCCTCTTCCAAGAGGGTGAGTGTTAAAGATCCAGGGCGACAGCAGAGCACACAGAGCATGTTAAGGATTGCAGCCGTAATGTTGGAGGTTTCGTGAAAAGAAAAGAAGAAGCAGCAGCAACCCAACATAAGCCCATTTCCCCCTGGTATTAGCATAATAACACCAGGGGGAAATGGGTTTCTGTTATTGCAGTTTTGTATGATGGGTTATTTTCTTAAGAGCACACTAATTCTCCAGCATTAGGGGAGCAATCCTAAACACATTTACTAGGGTGTAATCCTTCCTCTCCTCACACACTGAGCATAGCAGGACTTACTCATGAGTAAAGATACGCAGGTTTGTTCTTCATGCTAGCTAACAGTGCAGTCCTGTGCAGGTTTACTCAAAAGTTAGGTACCCAATTGAAGCCTTAATGTTAGATCTTCTGTTAAGTTGCTTTTGATGATGTGATATATATTTTGCCTGAGGGATCATGTAAACCTGTGATCCCTAAATTCTTTTGCATAGTGTAAGTTTTGAAAGCAATGAGTCTCTGATCATAGGCACATCAAGGTAAGAAAATAGTAGCAATAATCATAAGTTAATATGTAATGAGTCTTAGAAGGGGAAAATAGCAGTTATGGGAATATTGTCATTCTGAAACAAAGAATGATATGTAGCTCAGAAGAAACTGAGAGTATCACTCTTGAAGATGCTTTTATGTGGAAGCTCTTACTATCCAGACTGAAGAAACAAAATAAAGTCCAGGTGTTTGTAATGTACAAAGGTATGCATTTTTTATCAAGTCACAATAATTTACTCCCATTTGTTGGGTTGTACTAAATGACCATTATTACAACTGTCATTTGAATGGCAACTCTACAATACTCACACTGATAAACACCCATCATTTTGGTATTAGAAATTTGGCCACCAAATCTTTACACTTTCATTCTGAGCTGTTGGGTTTTTACAATACATTGATTTAGCAAGTGTGTTTCCCCCTTCTGTAATGCAGGTTTTAACATTTACTCTTTCCAATTGCAAAAGAAAGTGAAATCTTAAAAAATATATATATCAAAATCTCAGTGTTCCCTTATACAGCACCTCTGTAAAAGGTTGGGCGTGCTTGATTATGAAAGGTGAATAACCATCTCGTCCGAATCACTAACCCATATTATGCTACATGCTGACACCCCATTATCTCTGCTATATCATTGTATTTTAAACATTTCATCCTGTGTCCTGACAAAACTAGAAACCTTGCTTATTTGTTGAAAGAGTAAAGATGTTTTTAATGAGAATTAAAGGTGAGTTTGCTGCAGGATTAGTTATGCAGGTTTTGTCTATTGAGAAAACTTACTTAGGAATAAGACTCGATGAACTCAGTTGGACTTATTTTGGGAACCAGGCATAGGATAGGGCAGCAGGACTGCAACCATACACTGTTACTTGAATGTAGGTCATATTGAATTCAACTGAACTTACTTCTGAGTAACAAAGTATAAGATTGGGCTGCATAGGTTTGTACAAACAGAACTGTGGTTGTAAGGTAGTACAGATAAAAAAAATTGGGCTGAAATATTTAATTTTGCATTGCCTTATCATCTATTCTGTTTTGATATTATGTATGGATGTTATAATCTTAATCTGACATTTCAAGATGGAAAGATCTGCTTTGCCCCCCCCCCCTTCCCTAAGCAGCAAAAGAGCTAATTATATATATATGTAAAGATAGCAGCAAAGCTGTCAAAAACAAAGCTGTGAGGGGCGGCAGCATTGAGGTGGACTAATAATGTATTTTTTTCCATGTCTCTTCCATAATTATAATTACAGAGCATCAAGGATTCTCTGAGATATGAAAATGCAATCAAGCAGAGTACTTCAGATTAGCATTTAAAGTCCACAAATAAAAATGCTTCCTCCTCCCCCTCCCTCCTGCTGAATATGTCTAGAATAATTCTGAATAAACCTTTAAGCAATTCCAGGTTCCATTCTTTTGTTCTCTGGTGGTTTGGAAGTTTCTGGTGGATTTTCTTTTCTGACTGAGTGTTGCAGACTTTGCAGAAGAGGCTGTAGGATTAGTTAAACTAGTTATCTCCTTAGACTCATTTTAATTTGTTAGTGAAAAGAAGCTTCGACTGTGGGATCCTATGCGTGTCTACTCAGATATAAGCACAATTTATTTCACTGGGGCTTATTTCCAGGTAAGTGAGTATAAGACTGCAACCTTAGTTGCCTACTATCCCTGCCCCCCCAAAATGCTTTTTGTTACAGAGACAATCAATTCTCTGTTCCATAGATGTATATGGCTTGTGGAATGAAATTGAAAATACCTGTTTATATCATTTATACCCCACCTTTCCTTCAAGAAGCTCAGGGTGGCATATTTCCTCTCCTGCGTTTTATCCTCTCAAGAATCCTGTGGTGTAAGTGACTGAGTGTGAGTGACTGGCCCAAGGTCACCCAGTAAGCTTTGTGGCTCAGTGGGGATTTGAACCCAGGCCTTCCAGTTCCTAGCCTCACACTCTAACCACTACACTACAGTGGACTTCACAACCAATGTACATGCTAGTGGATTTGAGGTACTTCCACACATCACATTCCCCATTCACGCAGTTAGTGTTAAACACCCGCCAAAGCAGTGCAGTCAGATGGGGATAGCCAATGTCAGGAAGTGCCCAAATCCCAAAGACTGGCTGGGTTCTATTTCCCATCATTTCAGATTGCTGCACTTCTGGCCTTATTAGCTGACTCAGACTGCACTGATCCTTTGCCTGCCCTCGTTTTCTCTGGAAGCAACATTTCCTTTCTTTTCCTCAGCAGAAGGAATTTTACCCCACCTTTGATTGCACACACATCACTCAGGGTGGCTTGCGACAATTAAATTTGCAATAAAACAACCACGTCAAACAAAATTCTATAAAGGGAGGCATAACAGATGAACGCAGTATTCTGCACAGCAAGGCAAACGCCTGCCAGAATAATAATAAAAAGCCTATTTGCTATTTGGCAGAAGGCAACAAACTCCTTCAGCTTCATGGGGCAAGTATGCCACAATTTAGGTGTGGCCACTGAGAAAGCCCTTTCGCTTGTCTCGGCAATGTGTCACCATAGGCAGGACACGACATGGGCTGTTCAAAGCACCTGGGAATCTTAGAGATAGAAAACAATCTGTCTTAGGTCACAACCACACCATACATTTAATACACTGTTATACCACTTTAGCAGTCATGGTTTCCCCCAAAGAATCCCAGGAACCCAGGATGCTGAGAGTTGTTAGAAGATCCCTCTTCTCACTGAGTTGCAGTTCTCAGAGTGGTTGAACAGCCAATATTTATTTTCAGGGAACGCAGGGAATTGTAGTTCTGTAAGGGGAATCTCCTAACAATTCTCAGTACCTACAGTTCCCAGGATGCTTTGGGAGAAGCCATAACTGAGAAAGTGATATTGTGCTTTAAATGAAAAGTGAGGATATGATCTTATTTTCCCAGGACATTTCTTCACTGGTTGATGACAGGCCTATTTACATATACATGTGTTTACTGGGCTTGACAACTTTCAGATGAACATGTGAGTTTCCTTCATGGAAACCATTGTGTGTGGGACAGAGCAGCTCCTTCTGTAGTGTTTGATGTGTGACAGTCCATTTGCACATGCAGGCCATCGATGGTAAGTTGAGCTTAGGATTTCTACCCCACCCCCTTGTGTCCATCCCATGCCCAGAAAAGGGGCAGGGTGAGTCATCATTCAGAAATAGATTGCTCATTTACTGGGAGCTGAAATGTGGTGGCTGGAATCCAAGTGATGGTAGTTGGTAGAAAGAACCATCTGTGATGTCATAAAAGAATCCCTGGAATCAGAAAAGATTCCCTCATCTTAACTGCTCTCACATAACCAAGTTTACCTAGAGGGTAGTTGGGGCTTCTTTGTTTGGAGATGAAACATCTGACATGGACCCTGCACACATTAAAATCCAGAGGAGGGGGAAAAACTGAATCCAACAGAGCCATCACTAATGGTGTGATACAGAGCATATACTCTTTCTTATTTGTGGCATCCAAAAGACTGAGTCAACATTTCCATCCAGCTATCCACCGTGATCCCAGGATGACTTTCCCGGTCAGTCACTACCAATTCAGACCTGATTAGTGCAAATGTGATTAGGATTCCTCACCCCCAAAGTGCATCCCTTTCAATTTGCTGACATTGAATCATGTTTTCCATTTTAATGCCCATTCACCAGGCTGGGAGAGTTCTTTTTGGAGCTTTTCACAATTCCTTTTTGTTTTAATCGCCCTGAACAATTTGATATCATCAGCAAACTTGGCCCCCACACTGTTCACTCCTAGCTCCAGGCCATTTGAGAACAAGTTAAAAAGTACTTGTCCCAATGCAGATCTTTGGCAAACCCCTTTAATACATTCCCCAATGTGTTTTATGATTTTCCTGATATTGTAAGTGAGCTGGAACTGGTCTGTGACTGTAATAATAAAAAATTCAATTCAATTCATCCCGGCATTGCTAGATCTATCCATTTCTTCCTACTATGCTTCCTAATCTTTACCAGGTTACTGACCTTGTTTTCTTATCTCATGACTGCTAAACGTATGTGTCTTTGGTGACGGACTTTTTCAAAAGCTTTCTGAAAATCTAAGTACACAATATTTACTTGATCAGCTTATCCACATACTTAATGACATTGTTAAAGGACTCTTAAAAGGTTATTAGCTATGACTTACCTTTGCAGCTATGATTCCTCTTCAGCAAAGTCTTGTTCTTCAGTATCAGGGATGGGAACAACTGAAACTTGGCACACCAGGCTGTTTTGAGAAGCTACATCCACCCACCCCACACTTTACACCAAACATGATGTCAGGTGTGGTGGGGCAGATAAGAGTGGGGCTTCAAAGGAAAAATTAGTGGCTTAAAGCAGGCTCTTGGTCATTCCTTTTGTGAGTCGAGGACCCCCCACCTGCGTAGGGGTAAAATAAGACACAAGGACACATGTATTTTAGGTTAACAGGCTAAAGTAGGCCACGGCTTTTATTGGTTACAGCATGTGAGTGGTATTGGCTTAGGCATTGGGTCAAACAACCTATATTTGACCCCAACTGTGCAGCCAGGGTCTTTAAAGGGTTAACAAACAGTGGGAGGAGCTTGTTGATGCAAAGACAACTGGAAGCTACCCCTGGTGTCACCAGGGGTTGTGCCATGGCCCTAGCCACTGGCAGGGCATCGGACAGGATCCACGACCACCGGATTCCTTTAACGGAATCCCCTACAAGGGGCGGGGTAGGTGGTGGCCTCATTCCTTTTATGGAGCAAGGAAAATCAATGTGTCCTGTGTTCAGCTTAGTTCAGAATGCTCTGACTTTTTGTCATAGAATCATGGAATTGTAAACTTGGAAGGGACCCCAAGTGTCATCTAGTCCAGCTGCCTGCAATGCAGGAATCCAAGCTAAAGAATCTCTGACAGATGGCCATCCAGCCTCTGTTTTAAAACCTCCAGTGAAGGGGATTCCATCACCTTCCAAGGTAGTCAAACAGCTCTTACTGCCAGAAATTTTTATATGATGTTCCATCGGCATCTCCCTCCTTTTAACTTGAATCTATTGGTTGCTCCATCTTCCATGTGACAGCTCTTTAAATATCTGAAGATGGCTATCATATCTTCTCTCAGTCTCCTCTTATCCAGGCTAAACATACCCAACTCCCTCATAAAGCTTGGTGTTCTGACTCTTGATCATCATGGTCACCCTCCTCTGCACATGCTCCAACTTGTCAATACCCTTCTTAAACTGCAGTGCCCAGAACTGGACATCATTTGGTTCACATGTACATCTCACACACAACTGAGGTGCCTTCTTAGAATTGAGCTCAAGTCCATCTCCCCTTGGATTGGTTCCACAGCCAACTCTTCTTCGGCACAGTCATTTTAGGGTATCTAGAAATGTCACCCTTTTGTAGTGACCAGAATATTTACCCAGTCAATGTGAGGGTAATTGAAGCTACCATTTGCCACAAGATGCTCTCCTTTGGATGCTGCTATTTTTTTTCATTCTCTACCTCAAGATCACCCTGGGCATTTTGTTCAGGAGAGCTGGGAATAGTATGTCCCCAGTACTAAATTACTTTTGGAGCCCAGAATGATTCTGTGGAGGAGTCTGCCTGTCTTATTCGGAATTACAGGCTTGTTTGGCTCTATGTTCTCATTCACTTGCTGAGTAACACTGCATCTAGTACACCCCTCCCAGTCCTTCTTATAGAATTTACACTCAGAGATAACTACATTCCACTCATTCTCTACATCCCACCCTCTAATTTTGTGATGTCCTTTAAAACCAGACCTTCCACCATCTCATCCACTCATTGGGGCTACTCAGTTCTGCCTCTCCATCTGACCATAATGTGCGGAAGATTTTAGTAAGAAGAATAGCACAAGGAAATGAAATTGGCAGTTACTGCCAAGTGACGGGACTGGGAGGCCTTTATGATGCCTCTGAACACACCAGGCTCTTCGTAATTGAGGAAAAGTAAAAGGAAGCGTAGCAAGCCTTCAGATGGGAGTGGTTATGTTTAATCAAAGAGATGAGTGGGAGTCTGCTTCCGTGTAGTGATAGCAGCAGGAATTCCTGAATCAGAGACTGTCATGAATAATTTTTTATATACACACACACACACTGCAACTCCATTCTTTGAAGTGCTCTTCAATTCATTTGTCTCGTAACACCAGCCAGTGATCCAAACTCCCCACCCTCTATATGAAATATTATCAGACAAGCTGTACTTTTAAAAGGAGGATAAGGCTCTTTATGCATTCAAGCTGAATTGAAAGGCTGGAGAGAACACTTGAAAAAACACCCAACCCCAACATCTCCTCCACAAGTGCCCTCCACACCACTTGGTACCTGTTCTAGCTTAGCCTGTATAATTTGTATTTTAGTGTAATGCAAGAAAATACAGTGTGTGCTGTGATGAAATACATTCTCAGACTTGATTGTTTACATTGAAATAGATGGAACAAGTTAAATCTTGATGTAACTTAAGCCCCGGGTAAGTGGGGTTAGGACTGCAGCCTAAGTGCAACTAACTTTGTCTGGGTCCGGCCCATAGAACCAAGTTTAATTTCCTGCTGACAACATTAGAACTAATGTTGTGTTGTTGTGACTGAAATAATTAGTTTTAAATTAGACAGAAAAGTCTCCCATGTCTGAATCTATCACTCCAGCCACTATACTGGCTCCAGAGGATGAGGCAAGAAGATGCCAAACAGCATGAGACCAGGTCAAGAATTTTTCTGGCGGCCTGACCTTGTACACATCTACTTGAAAGTCAGCTTCAATGAGTTCAATGGGACTTCCCCCCCTCCAGTAATTGTGCGCAGGACTGTAGCCGCCATGCAGCCTGAGCCTTCGCAATGTTCGTTCTACATAGAGCTGCAGAGATACGATTTAGTAATAAAAAGGATACCAGCAAATTATTTGAAATAATTGCATTATTGTGTAGTGGCTGGAATGTAGTAGTCTAACTTTCTAATCATCAGAATGTTGGACTAGGACTGGGGAAATCTTGGATTCAAATCCTCTTTCACCCACAAAGTCCACTAGGTGAGCTTCAGCCACTCACAACCTCTCAAATTAACCTACTTCACAGTGGCCATGGAGGAAAATCGTTGTAAGCTGTCCCCAGGATCCTTGGAGGATACAAATGTTGTAGAACACTGTGTTATTAAAAAGCAGCGCTGTTTGTCAGCAAGGCCAGTAGTTAACCCATAGACCTGAAACTGGATTAGTTTTGCAACACAAAGCTAATGAGAAAAAACCATTTTGCTTCCTACCTCCCACCCTACCTATTTTTTTTAACCCCTGAAGTGCTTTTCCATTTCATCCTCCCCTGACTTGAATTATGAGGGCCTGTAATGCTTTCCACAGCTATTAATTTTGACTGCAGTGCTGCCACTTGAGGGAAGGTTCTTTAACATTTTTGCAAATGGGGAGCTAGTTTCATACTGTGCTAAGTGAGTCATGATGGTGCTCTTTTGGAGACATTTTCAGCACTGGTCAGCACTTAAGTTTATAGCTGGATTACCAGGAGGGTTGGGGAATAGTTTAGGACCTCATTAAATTTGTCCTCTAATATTATGGTATGCAACACTGAGGAGCTCAATTAAATGCAAGCACTTTGGACTTACATGATGTGAACCTAAAGGATAAATCACAAAAGAATAACCCTCTTTCTTCCCCTTCCCCCGCACCACCTTTCTGAAAATTATTACAGATGGCCTCTACGCAAGATGCCAGGTTTGGCCAGAAGGACACATCAGACCAGAACTTTGATTACATGTTCAAACTGCTCATCATTGGAAACAGCAGCGTTGGGAAAACCTCTTTTTTGTTCCGTTATGCCGACGATTCTTTTACCTCGGCTTTTGTCAGCACCGTTGGGATCGATTTCAAAGTCAAGACGGTTTTCAAAAACGAAAAAAGAATTAAGCTGCAGATTTGGGTAAGAAAAATGGGGGGGGGGCCACAAATCTTTTTCTTCTTTAGAAGCTTGTGTAATGACCATCATAGACAGGTCTCCATATTTGCACTCTTAAAAATAATGGTTTGTGGTTTATTGTTAAATCTGAAGTGGGTACCTTGGCTTAATCGGAATGTGTTGCCATGCCCTTCTCCTGCTGCTCTTCTTCCTTCCTTCCTTCCTTCCTTCCTTCCTTCCTTCCTTCCGTCCTTCCGTCCTTCCTTTCTTCCTTTCTTCCTTTCTCTCTCTCTCCCTCTCTCTCTCTCTCTCTCTCACTCTCTCTCCTCCCCTCAGCTGGCAACAGGTTCCTTGACCTGCACATTTCCCTCTCCAGCTGAGATGCCTAGCTCTTCAAGCAGCAGCTGCCAAACATTTTGGTACAGCAGCCAGGGATTCAGATGGGTGACAAGAGGACAAAAAGACAGCATAAAGCCAAGCCAAGCCAAATTCGCTTTATCATCTGTGTGTGGGCCCCTGGCCACTGTGGGAAACGGGAGGTTGGACTAGGTAGAACTTTGATCTGATCCAGTAGGGTGCTTCTTATGTTCTAATGGCGCCCTAAAATTGACTGCCTCAACTCATCTAATGGGAGGAGTGGCCCTCGAAAGGCCCCAGACCCAGGAAAAGGGAGGGCTTATTCTCTGCACCCACCAAAGTGCTGTTATGCAATTTTGTGCACCTGCAAGGTAAGGCACCAGTATTAAACCACGCTTGCAAGATGTTGTTTACTTCCCAAGGGAAACATACAAGCCGCCAGAAAAGAGTCTTAACAATGGCCATTGGGAGCAAGTGAGAGGGAGGGAGGTAAGAATTTTCACACAGCAGATGAATCTTTGCACAACTAGTGAGGGTCAACTTTGCACTAGTGGTGAGTGAAGGTCAACTGATCCCCAGTGTCCTCCTATACATGCTAAACCTCACTGTCTTCAGGGACAAGACTTGGTGAATTCTTTCATGACTGTCTACCTAAGAAGTCTTGCCATTGCAAAATGAATTTCCCTTCTGACTGCTGCATTTGATTTAGTGTTTTTGCATTCCATACTTTGTGCTGCACTTAAGGCTAAAGTAAAATGATATGACTGCAGTACCCCCAGGGCTGCTAATGAAATAAGATATGAATCTTGTGAAAGTTGCTCTGTGAATTGATTTTAAATCAATTGAACGTGTTCCCCTCATTGCATAACTTGCAGTGACAGCTGCATTATTATAAGCATGTAGGCCCCATGTCTGCAAGATCATAGTATCCTTCCACTGTATTGCTTTCATCCAACTGCTTTGGATGTTTGATGATGATGATGATGATGATGATGATGATTTTGTAATTGTGTTCTAAGTGTGGACTAGTAAGTGAAAGGGGACTGTATCCAATGTTTTGTCCTACCCAGAGTAGATCACTGAAATTAATGGACATGACTAACAAATTCATTCCTTTTGGTGGGTTTACTCTGAGTAGCACTGGATACAATTCAGGGTCTGTAATTTCCTTGGCATATCATGCAAGTGTGTTTATTCAAAGTACAGTATATGTTTCCATTCCCCACTATTTGTACTAGTTGCTGCTGAAATTAAGATTTGATGAATTGTTGGATGTGATCATGTGATAGCCCACTATAAGGAGGGACATACCTTCTTTTCATTCATTCATTCATCACAGCTGTATAGGAGAAGGGCCATAATAAAGTGAGAGAACATATGCTTTGTATCCCAAAGGTCCCAGGTTCAATCCTTGGCATCTCCAGATAGGGCTATGAGAGACCCCTGCCTTGCACCTCAGAGAACCACTGCCAGAGTGAATCCTGAGATGGTTGCACCAGTGGTCCGACTTAGAGGCAGGCAGCTTTCCCTGTTCTTCTGTCTTCCTGTGTTTAACGAATTGCAAGCATACAGGGGGTGTAGAGATGTTTTAGGATGTACAGTGGAACCTCTGTTTTCAAGTGTCTTGGAAGCTGAATGATTCAGAACCCGAACGCCGAAAACACGGAAATGAATGCTTCCATTTTCGAACGTGCCTTGGAAATCAAATGGCTTCTGAGGCATGTTTCTCCATTTTCTCGATTGAAATTGCCGACCGCCCATTGCACCTCAGTCGTCACATGTTTCAGAAGTCAAACAGTCTTCCAGAATGGATTAGGTTTGACAACCAAGGTTCCACTGTATTTGTGGGAGGAGGTGAAGTTGGAAAGAGACAGCTTTGGTGGCCATCTGTTCTACTATTCAGGCTCTTTGAGAGGCTATCAGGCATCCTCTGTTGGAAGGTGTCCTCTGTTGGGAGGACTATCTAGTTCAGTGTAAAGATAAAGAAGCATAGGAGGGGGAGAGCAAGGATTTTTAGCATTGCCCATCAGCAGCACCTGAGCAGCAAGCTGTAGCTGGCACACAGCTCAGCTGGACATATTTTTCCCTGCTATGGTGAGATGTGTTGCTTTTCTGTGTAAATTACAGTCATTATTTCTAAATCTGCAGCTTTTATGCAAACCCATAGCCTCTGTTTTGACAATGCATTCATTTCCCCTTTTGTGGCGATGCATAAGTGGCCAACTTAGCGGCAAGCATGGCCTGGACTGCCAGATGCTAGGAGCAAACCAACAGGGAAGACTCTCTCTCTGATTTTCTGGTTGTGAGCTTCTGGCTGGTATATCTGGTGGACTCAGGGCCGGCCCTACCATTGGACAGGCAACCACCTCTGGCAGCAGAAGCTGAAGGGACAGCAGCAGTTTACCTGCTAAGCAGTTCCACTTAACCTCCCTTTCCTTTCCTGTCTGTTGGGAGACCTGTGAATTCCTGGGCTCCCTAAACTAGCCTGCCACCATCGCTGGTGTAGATTCAACTGCGATTCTTATTAGCATTTGGCTGTTGGATGGAAAAGATGCATCAGTTTGTCCTTTGCCTCAGGCAGCAAAATGTCTGAGGTTGGCGCTGGTCAGAAGTACTGCAGATCTGATCCAATACATTGGTTGTTACACTCTTAAGACCTAGCCTAGGAACACATCCATGAGCTCTACCTGAGTAGACGCTTCCCTGTTATCTTCTTTATCAGAAATGATGGCACATTCACAGTGAAATTTCATCTCTTAGCTCTCCTAGCTCTGAAGAGCAAGGCCTACCAGCTACTTAGTGAGGTGGCCATCTCAAGGATTCTGTATGCTATGAAAGGGCAGCAAACTGTTAGACTATTTTATAAAATTATTGTTGTGTTTTTACTGCCAGCAAGGAGGAGAGGTTCTGGTGTGTTTTTTCTGCCCCAGGTGCCAAAATAACTGAGTTGGCCTAAGGTACTTATTTACCTTGACGCACAGTGGGTATGGGGGAAGATTTGGCACTTTTTGAAATAGAAACCTTTTCCCTCACTCTGCATGGAGACAGGAAGATGCACCCAGCTTTAAAAGCACTGTATTCAAGCTGGAAATGAAGGGTTGGGAACGTAATGAGAGGGTGTTCCTTTGCAGCTGCGGCTTGAATTCAAACCAGGGCTGCAAAGGAGGAAAGGGTGGTAGTTTAGGCATGGAGCATCAGTTGTGCATGCAGAAGGTTCCAGATTCAACCCTGGCCAGGTAGGGCTGGGAAAGTTCCCTGTCTCGAATTCTGGAGAGCTGCTGCTAGGGTCAGGATGCTGTCAGCAGCTGGTTACCCAGGAAAGTATAAAGACAAGGAAAAGTTTCTTACTGTCTTTTTATTTCAATCTTTACAGAGAGAGGCTATAGAACCCAGCCTCTTGGATAATGGCGTTGCCCCAAGTGAACCTCCACTCCCTGTCTCTCCCACTTCCTCATTCGTCAGTCTCATCATCTCCTCTACGGGTGCTGCTACATGCCCTCTGTCTTTGAGCTCTTTGCTCTCCTACTTTTAAGGCTCGCCAGGTAGCAGGAGATGGAGGGTCTGGAATGCTTGTCAGCTGGGTGTTGCTCTGGCTGTCCCATGATTTCCCAGCTTTCCCCCCTCATCTGCCTCTGAGCTGCTACCTCCGTCAACCTCCTGTTGTAAATCTGTACTGTCTTCCTCTTCCATTTCCTACTCCCTGGAAGGGTCAGGATGGGGAGGCAGTCTCCACCATTCCTCCTCTGCCCAGTCCCTGACAGCCAGTCAGTGCAGGCAATACTGAGGTAGATGGATCAATGGTCTGTATTGGTGTGGGACAGCTCTCTGTGAATGGATGAACTGGAAGTACACTTAGCATGCAGCCCTGTTTAGGGAAGTTTTTAATGTTTGATGTTCTATTGTGCTTTTAATTCTGTTGGGAGCTTCCCAGAGTGGCTAGGGAAACCCAGCCAGATGGCCGGGGTTTGTATAAATAAATAAATAAATAAATAAATAAATAAGGTTTGCAATTTGAATAACCTGATTACCTATGACACCAGGTGATTGGCAGGTGGTCCACTTTCAGAGGGTTTTGGGTCTGGTTATTTGGCTGCATCCAGTCCCCCACTCCTGGTACAAATGCACTGTTAAGCAACTCCACCAGAAAACACCATACACTGGGGTTTACAATGTTTTGTAACTCCTGCAGACGTCCTTACTCACTTTCCATTGCAGTGGAAAACATGTTACAATTGCCTCTGCTCCTTGATTTGCATTGGCCCCTCTAATCCCTGGCATAAAACTCATCAACTTCTCAGGAGGGAGTTTAAAGAAATGATCAAAGGCTCTGGGGTGGACTCTCTTTGATCACTTGGGTGAGCCATTTTGGAATGAGTTAACCCAGGAATTGAGTTGACACACAGCTCTCCGTTTCTGGGTCTTAATTTGAAGATATGGAAGACTCTTTTGCAAGCAGTGCTATGCTTGCTGCTTTGAAATAACTCTGCGGAGACTCTCAGCTTTGATAATTGAGCATTCCTATTTAAGCCAGTAATGACATTTAAATATCAGCATGGCTCTTTGCAGGCCTTATAATAGAGAGAAATGGAAAATAAACCACCAATACAAAATTATTTCTTTAAAAAACAGGAGGAGACTAGCAGCAGATAAAGGCCAGTTGCCACTAGAGTCCTTTCTCAAGGACATCATTTGGCAGAGGATTCCTCAGCTTTTGATTTGGTTAAGAAAGCCCAAACTTTTTTGAGGAGCGAAGAAAGAATTTCTTCAGACAGTGCGGGCAGAGACTGATGAGAGGTGATAGATGCCTTGCATGGTGTAGCAGGATGAATGTCACACTTGACAATCTTTGCACTCTGGATTATTTCTTTATATCATGTGTAACAACATGTGGCCAGCCAGCCATATTCTTTCCCAGGCTATGCCATTCCCTGCCCCAAGAGTAAATCAACATTCTGAGCTCACTGAGCTACATTGGGGCTCTTCCAGACTAAAGGGGTTTTGAGGGAGGTGTATTATGCAACTTTTCATTGATGCAATAATAGTGTGTTGGCGGTGGATTTATACTTCACTATCCATGTAGCAAGGGACGCGGGTGGTGCTGTGGGTTAAACCACAGAGCCTAGGACTTGCCGATCAGAAGGTGGGCGGTTCGAATCCCTGCAATGGGGTGAGCTCCCGTTGCTCAGTCCCAGCTCCTGCCAACCTAGCAGTTCGAAAGCACGTCAAAGTGCAAGTAGATAAATAGGTACCGCTCCAGCGGGAAGGTAAATGGCGTTTCCATGCGCTGCTCTGGTTCGCCAGAAGCGGCTTAGTCATGCTGGCCAAATGACTCAGAAGCTCCCTCGGCCAATAAAGCGAGATGAGCACCGCAACCCCAGAGTCGGTCACGACTGGACCTAATGGTCAAGGGTCCCTTTACCTCTTTATCCATGTAGCATCCTACGTTGTTAGTTGTTCTACAATGTTCCCCTAATGTTATGGCACTATTGCTGTCTGGAGGGGTACTATAGCGTAATGAGTGCACCCTCTAAATGTTACCTAAACAGCTTGGAACAAATGCTCAATAAATAACAATCACCATCTTAAACCGCTCTGCAAACAAAATGCTCAATAAACAGGTCATCTGGAAGCAACCAGAGTTGCTCTTCCACTTCCAGCTTTAAGCAGAACAGCACTGTTTGAGTGCTGCGAAATCATCTGCATCTGGAAGCCCCCGGAGTTGATATCTGGCATTGCTTATTTTCTTCTTGTCTCAGATTCATTCCTCTCCCTCCACATTTGTATCATGGCTTCGATGACAAGCCATTAACTTCAAGTGCCTTGAGTTCTTTGGCGAAAAGGTGGCATCGAAGGGTAGTAAGTAAATACTGTACTTTTTGCTCTGTAAGACTCACTTTTTCCCTCCTAAAAAGTAAGGGGAAATGTGTGTGCGTCTTATGGAGCGAATGCAGGCTGTGCAGCTATCCCAGAAGCCAGAACAGCAAGAGGGATGGCTGCTTTTACTGCACAGCGATCCCTCTTGCTGTTCTGGCTTCTGAGATTCAGAATATTTTTTTCCTTGTTTTCCTCCTCCAAAAACTAGGTGCGTCTTGTGGTCTGGTGCGTCTTACAGAGCGAAAAATACGGTACATAATGTAAGAAGGGGAAGGGGCATTTTATTTCCCACTTGGAGTCCTGCCTGCAAACAAGTGATGCTGAGCTGGCAAGTGAAAAGCTAAGGTCCAAACCAGGGGTGGTTTGTTCTCTCTCTCTCTGTGTCTCCTTTTTTGTAGGGATAGTGGAAGAAATTCGATTCAGTTTGCATGTGAAGACAAAACTGCCCAAATAGCGCTTCTGAAAGCGTGTGAACCGAAGCACTAATATCAATCAAAACTTGCACACCTCCAAACTGTGCAATGCAGTTCTCCAGCCAGGCAATCTGTACAAACGTTATGCACTAAAGCTGTGCACTATATTGCATATATTAATGAAAAAAACATTTTAAGAATGCATTATATAAGAGGAAATTGCTTCATGTAGAACTGCATAAAATGTGTGGATTAGAGAAATTCATTTTTTGTGTGATTACTTTTATATTTTTAAAAAATGATTCGGAAAAAGTGGGAAACTGAACCCATGATTGGAAAAATGAGAAGCTGTGGGAAACTGCAATGGACAGAACTGCCTATTCATATCCCTTAGGCATTGCTTTGGTAACAGGCAGCCTTGTGGGACTGCTTTGATGACTGGGGAGAAGGGGGTGGTCTGGATGAGGGTGTTTAACTCTTTCATCACATGTCTTTTCTCCAATGTAACCCCCCCCCCATGCTATTAGCATTGGCAGAGTGTGTGGGTGAAAAGATAGGTACTGTGTTTCTGTCTCCCTTCCTCCCCCACACAAATACTGCAGAATTAGTAGCTTGGGAGTGGAAGGAGAGGGTTAACCCCCACCATTTCCTGGTCTTCAAAGCAACCCAGAAGGCCTTCTAATTAGCAAAACAAAAACAGCAGGAGATCCCAATGGCAGATTTCCTGCACCATCACAACTGGTTTGGTTGTGAGTTAATTATATTTCAACATTATATTGAGTGAAATTTAATTATATTTTGGGTTGGTTTTTTAATTATTATTTTTAAAGATAACCGCTATAGCAGCAGTGTCCTTTAAACTCTTTGGGTTATTCATTAAGGTGTTCCTTATTCCCTCACCTGGTCATGAAGCATTGGATCTACTTAAATCTTACCTGCTAGATAGGTACCCTGAATCAATTACTAGGGGAATGAAAGTGGAAAAAAGAACTGACAGTAACTTCCTGTTTTTCCTCTCTATCTTTTTCTCCACAAGGAAAGCACGAACCCAAAATGAAATTTCATAACTGCAGCTTAAGAGAAAAGGGTCTGGTAGTTAATTTCCCCTGTGGCGAATTCTCTTTCCTGGTCTTCTCTGGTTTCCTTTCTGTCCAATTTGTGTTAATTTTCAAAGTACCCTGTGCAATACCTGCTGTTGTTTTTCTCTTGTTAATTATCTGAGGCCTCCAATTGCCATTTTTCCCCACAAGTCTTCACAGAGGGCCAAATGACCCAACACAAATTCAGTACCTACAGGATATTCTTGGAACAAATTTTCTTGGGTCTTTTATCACATTCTTATCAGCCCTGGAGAGAGTCGCCACAAAAGAAGCAGCAGCAGAATTGATGCGTCTAATGCATGGCTGGTGCTGGACTTCAGGGGGCTCCTGGTACAGTGGCCCTGATGCCCACCCAGCACCCATCCCCTGCATGCAACCACACAGCATGGGTAAAAGGCAACCCCCTCTCACCGCCAGCATTACCTTCCATCCAGGTGAGGTAGTGTCACTTCTGTGTAGGAGCCAGACTTGGCAGGGCTGGATTAAGACCTTTAGAGGCCCCAAGCACTTAAACGATTTTAGTGCCCCCATATATATCTGCTTCAATATATAAACAATAATAAACCGTAAGTTAAAATTATATTTTTTGAAAACTACAGTAAGATGGAAAAGAATGCTTATTTTTGTAATCTTCCACTTTATTTATATTTGAAAAAAGTTCTCCTGCTTTTTTCTAATTGTAGAGTCTTTGATCAGATCCTTGAAACTAATCTTTCATGACACATCTGCCTCTATACTTAGTAGAGATAAGGCGATCCAGCCTGCCTTGTTGCATAGTTGTTCTCTTGGGATTTTTAATATACTTCAACTGAGAAAATGAATGCTCAGCTTGAGCGGTTTGCGACCATTAATGTTAAAAATCCAGCAATGGGAAATTTCTGTGGTGCCCCCCTTGCCTTGATACCCTAAGCATATGCTTATTTTGCTTAATGGTTAATCCAGCCCTGAGCCTTGGCTCTCAGCATCTTAGTTTACCCCAATACAACAGATCTGTGGAATCTATAGATTTCTATAGAGCAATATAAGAGAGCGTTAGGGCCCATTCAAAGCATCAATGGCCAGCAGTGGAACATATGCCCGCGCTGTCCAGGGCGGGCGCTCTCTCAAGGGGGGCATGGCCCGAAAGGTGCCCTCCCAGGCGTGGGATAGCCGCTCGGGTGCCCAGAGTGGTCCACGCGCCCTGCCACCAGGGGTGGAGCAAGCTGCCCATGGCGGACATTCGGCACGCCGCCTGCCTGCAACTTCCAAACCTCCCCCAAGCTATCAAAACAAAAGAGGAAGGGGGGAAATGCCACCAGCAAAACGGCACAGTTCCCCCCTTACCCTGACAGCTTGAGGTAGGCTTGGGAGTCGTGGGCAGATGGCACGCTGAATGTCATCCTCCTCAGTGAGGGCACCTGGGGTGATCCGCCTCCACCGCCCCCCTTCCTATGCCCCTGTCAGCGGCACCCAGCCATTGCTGTGATGCCACCGGGGTGTTCAGCAGGGGGGTGAACGTAGAGGGGCAGCACAGCCGGGTCAAGCTAGTGAGGGGCCCTTCTAAGTGCCAGAGGCCCCTGACCAGTGCCTGGCCTGGCTGACCGCTGGTTCTGGCCCGGATTTCACATTTTAGCAATTTCATGTTGTAGAAACTGTGCAGTAGGAGAAGAGCAAGTCAGCCTTGCTGGTTAGCTCAGTTAGTTAGAGTGTGGTGCTGACAATGCGAACGTCATGGGTTCGATCCCTGCGTTGATGCATATTCCTGCATTGCAAGGAGTTGGACTGGATGATTCATGGCGTTCCTTCCACTTCTATGATACTTTTTCCCCAGCTTTACAATTTACATTTGTATTCAATTAGTAATCATAACCTTACACATATAGGATTCCCTGAATCCACCCCTCCATGGCTTCCATTATTAATCTGTTTTCAACTGCATCTTATAATATTCTTCATTCTTTCTTAAAATTCCCCCCTTTTTTAACCATAGTTCCTATTACATTACAAGTGTTTCTACATTCCTGCCAAAGTTTTCAGTTGTTTACAGTGTTTTCCAAGGTAACTTATAATTTTTCCCCCATTAAAGTTTCTGTCTTCTTGGTTTCTAATCTTCCTGGTCATTTTCGCTATTTTGGCATAGTCCATCATCTTTGTCAACCACTCTTCTCTGGTTGGGACTTTATCTTCTTTCCATCTCTGGGCCAAAAGTATCCGCGCTGCTGTCGCCAACTCTATGATTCTGTCAAGTCTCTTGCGAAGGACGATTCATGCTGCATTGCTACACTCGCTTATGTAGGAGTAAGTTCTTCTTGTCAGCTGGGAAGAAGCAGTGGGTACGACTGCCTGGCTCCTGTACACAACCATAAATCTTCCCTGTGTTAGAAGCATTCCCCCATCATCAGATTGCTCTCCAATTACCTTCTTCACCAGCTGTGGTTTTGAGCTGCCTAATGAACAGTGATATGTAGAACCAGCTAGGAACTGTTTCCACTCACCTCTGAAGGCTCCTGAGGGTAGGCCTCTGAGGGTGTTTCGTGCCACAGACTAATTATACTGGAAACAACAGTTCTGGAGGTGGTGTCCGTATCAGGTAATTATCATCATCTTCATGAAACTACACTTCCCATGCTTCTTTGGAATAAGCCATCACCACTGAACTGATGTAAAACAGATGTGTCTATGGTGTGTGTGTGCATGTGTGTACACCCACAACATGCACAAAGTTAGTAAGCAGCTGGAAAAAAATTTCATGTAGTAGGATCAAGACATGTGGAAGCCTGGAGTTAATTTTCCATGCTCCATCCTCAAAGGTCTTTCAGTCTCCTGATTGCCTCCTCCGTTATAGGTCTACAGACTTGATACATTTAACGTTTCTTCTGATGGCATTGCAGCCAAGAGCTAACTAACTGTCTGTATTGCAGGGCAAACCTATCTCCAATGCTTTGCAAAAGGTGAATTCCTTGTGTTGGCACAAAGTTATTATTTGTGGCATCACAACAGTTGTACATTGATGAGACTGTGTTTGCATTGGAGAAAGACCATAGTGTCATAGTAACAAACATGCTTTACATGCAGATGATCCCAGGTTCAAGCCTTGGCATTTTAAAAAAGGACCAGGTGATGGGATGCATATTTTGCAGAGTCGCTGAAGAGCTGCTGCCAGTAAGAATAGGTAATATTGCTCTAGAGAGATTATTTGTCTGGCCTCTTATAAGGCAACTAACTCCCTGTGTTCCTGTGACATGGCAGGTTCTAAAGCAAGGAGAAACCGACAAACCCAGGAATGGAGGAAAAGTTTGCTCTTTTTGTAAATTTTAACATAAACTGGCCTAATTCACAACTCCTGAATGAACCAAAAAGCAGCTTTCCTTCAAAATTCAGACCTCTCCAAATTTTGGGGTATAGTTCTCCAAGCAAAATAAATAGGTATATTAGGTAGGGCTGCCATATTTCAACAGAAAAGTTGTTGAGAGGGTGTTTTTTTCAGTTCTGCCCAAAGTTGTTGAACTTTTTCTTGGCAAAATTGCAAAAATATATATGCCATTTTTGAGCTATTTTTATGGCAAATTGGCAAAAACGCCACTGCCAATATGGGCTGCCATACATGCTGACTGCAGTATTACAGATATGTCCAGGATATGGCAACCCTAATATTAGGAAAATGTGTCTATGCAAATGTGCATATTGGTGGAAATAGTGTACCGAAACGCATTCTAGAAGAGGAAATTGCCTTCATAGATCTGTATGTTAGGAGTGCACGGAAACAGGACTTTTTCACGAAGACACACAAACACGTGCTCATGAACTGATGCAGAAATGGGGTGAACTCAGCTTAATGTTGGAAAAACAAGAACCCGGAAAACCTAGAAAGTGACACATTTATCCATCCTTCCACCTAGTGTACGTAGTAATTACACAGTTCAAATCATGTTCAGGAATGTGATTAAGCCAGAGATGACTGACTTTCATATTCTGATAGTACAGTGGTACCTCAGGTTACAGATGCTTCAGGTTACAGACGCTTCAGGTTACAGACTCTCCTAACCCAGAAATAGTACCTCAGGTTAAGAACTTTGCTTCAGGATGGTAACAGAAATCGCACAGTGGCGGCGCGGCAGCAGCGGGAGGCCCCATTAGCTAAAGTGGTGCTTCAGGTTAAGAACAGTTTCAGGTTAAGAACAGACTTCCAGAACGAATTAAGTTCTTAACCCGAGGTACCACTGTATTGCTTATTATCTACCATAACAAAAGGTTTTATGTCTCTTGGGTGATTTAAAATAACTTTACCACGTGCTGCCTTTAGGCTGGAAGTATTAAGCAACCTAAAAATAGATTGTCAACATTTTTAGTTGTCTGTTCAGAGGAGCTGAGAATTGTTGTCTCTGGCCCACATGCTCTATGCTTAACTCTGCCTGCTCCAGTGTGTTGCATCCCATGATGCCTTTGGGTCTTTCAGAAGATGCATATGAACCTGACAGAGTCCCATGGAGAATCCAGTAAGGCAAGTCATGAGCAGGCAGGTTAATATTGGAAGTGCTGCCTGTCACTGACTTGCCAGTATCCTAACACTCCTAGTGCACTCTGACTCATTAAGATCTGCCACATTCATTAGGAAATTTCTAATGAACCTCGGAGAGCCTGGCCTTTGGAAGCTGCGATTGTCTGGAGCCGCAATGACTCATTATGAGATTCAAAAGTTGGTTTCCATGGCAGGGTGGGGTGGGGAGAGGGAGAGACAAATACAGATCCGTCAACAAAGCGTTCAGAACCGGACCTTGCCCACTACAAACTGTGGGTGGCATTCATACTGGCCGTTTCCTAGGAAGGGGAAAAGGGGAAAAAATTATACCATGTCAAGTCTGTTCATACACAGTTCGGAAAGAGATAATAAAACTGCCGCATTAATATTGACCGGAGTTTTGCCAGTTGTTTTGTAGCACCCTGCTTGTGGTTAACGCTTAGCTGGAATGAAATATTCAACGCAGCAATAGAGAAATTAAAATAATAATTTATTTGTCAGACAAATAAATATGAGGCACAGTGGTATATGGTTACCAAGCTCTGGCCTGCCCTCCTGCCATTCTGGCCAGCACTTATATTTCCTTAATCCAGCCCCCTTGCTCCTCCTGTGGCTGCCTCTGTCCAATCAGCCTGGTTGAAATTCCTATTGGCTGTTTGCTAGAACCAATCACAAAAGATACACCCATTTCCTTCTGCCTTTTTATGGGAAACAAAAAGCTATATATTCTTCTATCTATAAATGACAAATAAGTAGTAATATATCTTACATGTGTCTCAACAAGGAACCTTAATTACCAGCTCACCTTGCCCTATTGCCCTCCAAAACAGATTGTTAATCTTAAATTTTTATCTTAAACAGATGTCAAGGATCATCATTGAAAGATCTCCTTCCTTTGGAGGTCTCTAAACAAAGGCTTGACAACCATATGTATGCTCTAATGATGTTTCCTGCTTGGTAGGGGGGGCTAGGCTGGTGGCTGATGGCCCCTGTGATCTCTTCCAACTATATGAAATAAGAATCTAGCATAAGGATTTAACATTTCTTAGCTTCTAATTCCTTTGCATAATTACATTTAAGCCAATATATTTAATACATAACATAGATAGCTTTTTAAAAGGAAAAGAAATCTTAAAAGGATCTCAGTTTAAGAAAGAAACAACTTTAGAAAAAGACTTCCCAAAATACTCTCTTCCTTTCTGCCAGCTAGATGCTTTTCCATTGCTCTTGACCTTTGAACCTTAGGAAAATATGGCTCAAGTTTAATGGGAGGCACATGGTTTTATTTTACTATTTACCCACTCTTAATTATGTTTATCTCTGCTTTTTTATCTTCTGTAATATGTAGGGTCAGTGTAACCTTGGCTGTCAGCCTGTAATTCCCTTTAACTTTGAGAATTGTTTTCTGCTATAAATCAGGGGGGGCCCTTATCCAGGAGAATAAACATCTTGCCAAGGTTCTTAGGCAGCTGCGCTTCTGCCTGGCATGAAACATTTGAAGATCTTTAAGCTCATTTTAAAATACAGGCCCTGATCAAAAATGCAGGCTATGATTAGATGCCTCAGTTTCTGATGGAGTACGATTAGGTCAGGGGAAAAACAATTCTGTCCAGGGTTGTAAAGACTGCGGAGAGAATAATTGGATGCACTCTTCCCACCTTGGATCAAATCTATGCTTCTAGGTGCCATAAGAAAGCTGCAGAGATAGTGCAGGATACTGCGCACCCCAGAAATGATCTCTTTCAGGTTCTGCCTTCTGGAAGGTACAGGGTTATAAAGACTAGGACTAGCCGCCTGAGAAACAATTTCTATCCAAATGCGATTTTGGTTTAAAGGTAGTCTTTTATGTGAGTATATTGTATTCAGTTATCGGGTATCGAGTTTTTAGGGGCTAACCAGGCTGGGATTGAATCCTTATTGGCAGTTTGAATCCCCACAACGGGGTGAGCTCCCGTTGCTCAGTCCCTGCTCCTGCCAACCTAGCAGTTCGAAAGCACATCAAACTGCAAGTAGATAAATAGGTACCGCTCCGGCGGGAAGGTAAACGGCGTTTCTGTGTGCTGCCCTGGTTCGCCAGAAGCGGCTTAGTCATGCTGGCCACATGACCCAGAAGCTGTATGCCGGCTCCCTCAGCCAATAAAGTGAGATGAGCACCGCAACCCCAGAGTTGGCCATGACTGGACCTAATGGTCAGGGGTCCCTTTACCTTTACCTTTACCTTTACCTTTACCTTTACCTTTACCTTTACCTTTACCTTTACCGGCTGGGATAGCTGGGATAGCAGGCTTGTGGGTTTTTGAATGTCTGATGTAGATTTTTTTTATTTCGTTGTTCTGTATGGGGCAATGTCAATAAAGATTATCGTATCGTAATGATTACATGGTCTAGAGTGCAAATGGGCAAGGCTTGGTTAAGGCTAGAAATGCTGCAGGTTCACAAGACAGTCTTTGGCTGGCTCTAGCATCAGAACAATCATGGCTCTGAAACGGAACGAGTCCAGTCTGCCTCCAACAGAAATGCTGGAGGAAAGGGCCTGACTTTGCCTTGTAAACTAATCTCCTAAGGTGCGGGGTGAAGGAGTGAAAGAGAGTGGTTTAGGAAAGGACCACGCTGGTCATCTAGTCCGATCCCCTGCAGTCCGATTTTTTGCCCGACATGGGTCTCGAACCCAAGACCCTGAGATTAAGAGACTCGTGCTCTACCGACAGATCTATCCCAGCATTTGTATAATAATCCCTTTATTCAGTGCTTTATACAAAGAGAAGATTTAAATTGCAAAAAAAAAAAAAAAACCACACACACGATAATGCAGCCAACCATACAATAAAATTAAGAGCAATAAAACCAATCTAAAACACCTGGACAAACGGAATCGTAAACTTGTAGAGTCGGAAGTGCAGAATGCCGCGGTGAGGCTCCTTTCAGGGTCCTTGCCATGGGATCACATTCATCCAGTGCTTTACCAAGTGCACTGGCTCCCGGTGGAGTACAGGGTCACATTTAAAGTGCTGGTTTTGACCTTTAAAGCCCTATGTGGCCTAGGTCCCTCGTACCTACAGGACCACCTCTCCTGGTATGCCCCGTGGAGGACCTTAAGGTCCACAAATGACAACACCTTGGAGGTCCCAAGTCGCAAGGTGGTTAGATTGGTCTCAACTAGGGCCAGGGCCTTTTCAGTACTGGCCCCTACTTGGTGGAACGCTCTGTCACAAGAGACTAGGGCCCTGTGGGACTTGACATCTTTCCACAGGGCCTGCAACCTGGCCTTTGGTTTGGACTCAGTCTGACCCTTATGTCTTCCTTCCCCTTACGGTTTTGATCTATAGGCTACTTTTAAAATGAGGCTGCATTTTAAATTGGATTTTAACCTGTATTTTAAATTTGTTTTTTTTCCTCCCCTCCCCCCCCCCATTATGTTTCTATTGTAATTTTACTGGTGTTAGCCGCCCTGAGCCCGGATCTGGCCGGGGAGGGCAGGGTATAAATAAAATTATTATTATTAATTATTTATGTAGTCCAACCCCCCGCAATGCTGTGCAATAAAAAGGGTTGAGGCTGAAAAGAATACACTGTTTAAAACTTGCTGCTCTACTTATTATGGTTGATATCCAGTGTTAGTTATACACAGAGCAGACCCCCTGAAATCAAGGGATTTGTTACCTAAGGCCACAGATTTCAGTGGGTGTATGTACGATGAGTGGGACACAGGTGGCGCTGTGGGTTAAACCACACAGCCTAGGACTTGCTGATCAGAGGTCGGCGGTTCGAATCCCCACAATGGAGTGAGCTCCTGTTGCTCGGTCCCTGCTCCTGCCAACCTAGCAGTTTGAAAGCAAGTCAAAGTGCAAGTAGATAAATAGGTACCGCTCTGGCAGGAAGGTAAACGGCGTTTCCGTGTGCTGCTCTGGTTCGCCAGAAGTGGCTTAGTCATGCTGGCCACATGACCCGGAAGCTGGCCAATAAAGCAAGATGAGCGCTGCAACCCCAGAATTGGCCACGACTGGACCTAATGGTCAGGGTTCCCTTTACCTTTACCTTTATGCACAATGAGTATGGCTTAGTTGGAGATCACCCTACCTGCAGCTCCCCGGATGTCTGCCTTTCCAACAAAGATGAGATGGTGATAACTGTGGCCCTGCAGGTATTGCTGGGTTATAAATCCCCGACTGGGTCTTATGGGAATGGAAGTCCCCATCCCTGTAAGCAAAGAGTATGAGAGGAGTCTGACATTTCTTTCTTTTTAATTTTACTGTTGTGGGGGGAAAGTATTTTCCCGCCAGGTCAGTATCTGTCAGCAAAGGCCTTCACCTGCTTCAAGGCAATGTTCAACGTTCCCTTCTGTGAAATGAGTCTAGATGGCAATGCATCCATGCTGTGTTTCGGCAGTCATAAATCTTTCCTATAGCAAGTACATCCATCTTGGCTTAGCAATGTGTAAAGGTTTCAAATTAACCACTTGCTACTTTAGATATAAATATTGTGGAAGAAAAATAAAACCACAGTTAAGTCACTGTCAGCAGTTTGGAGAGCTAATTAAGATCTATTGCAGATGCCAAAGAATTACAGGAGCTCAAAAGGATGTTTTATGGAGACTTTGTAAAAAGTGAGAAAACTTCACAATCTTGACAGGTTTTTTTGGAAACAGGAACTAGCCTTCTCACCTCATTAAAAAAAGTTTCAAGTCAGGTTTTCTCCATTTTTCCGGTATTGTAGTGTTATAAGCTTCTCATGCCCCCACTCCTTAGGATTTTTCATATTATTGAATTGAATTTATTTATTACAGTCGAGATCATCTTATGAAACACAAATGGAACTACAATCCCAATCATATTAGAAAAGAGAACTAGGTGTAGGGAAAATGATCCAGTTCCCAGAATTAGTGTCAACCACCTGTATGTTTCCAGCTCTACAAAGCCTTTCTGAGAAGTAGGACTGGGTGATATATCAAAACTGGTTTGAAGTTCATTTGTGATATTGGTTTCATAATTTTTGACCTGGCAATATATTGTGAATCATGATGTGTGTGTGCCATGCAAAAATCACAATGTGGGGGAAACCATGAAGCCAACCAATGCTTCTACATAGCTCCATCCTTATTTCAGACATTGTGATATATCAGTATATTGCGATGTTTAGCTGGTGATAAATCACAATGTTGAAAACCAGATACAGTGGTGCCCCGCAAGACGAATGCCTCGCAAGACGGAAAACTCGCTAGGCGAAATAGTTTTCCGTTTTGGAGGTGCTTCGCAAAACGAATTTCCTATGGGCTTGCTTCGCAAGACGAAAATGTCTTGCGAGTTCCTGCGGGTTTTTTTCCCTTCCCCACCCCCTTTTTCTAAGCCACTTATCCACTTATCCGCTAAGCCGATAAGCCGATAAGCCGCTAAAAGCTGCTAAAAGCCGCTAAACCGCTAATAGCGCTAATCCGCTAAGCCGTCAATGGGCTTGCTTCGCAAGACAAAAACGCGCTAGACGAAGAGACTCGCGGAACGGATACTTTTCGTCTTGCGAGGCACCACTGTATTGTCCAGCCCTACTGAGAAGAGGTGGCCTTAACTGGACAGAGCATTCTAAAAGTGGCTGCCCCATAAGACTGTTGAGGCTGCAATTCTGTACACATTTATCTGAGAGTAACTCTCATTGACGGCGGGGTGCGCTCCCGCTGCTCGGTCCCAGCGCCTGCCAACCTAGCAGTTCGAAAGCACCTCCGGGTGCAAGTAGATAAATAGGGACCGCTTACCAGCGGGAAGGTAAACGGCGTTTCCGTGTGCGGCTCTGGCTCGCCAGAGCAGCGATGTCACGCTGGCCACGTGACCTGGAAGTGTTTCCGGACAACGCTGGCCCCTGGCCTCTTAAGTGAGATGGGCGCACAACCCCAGAGTCTGTCAAGACTGGCCCGTACGGGCAGGGGTACCTTTACCTTTAACTCTCATTGAACTCAATTGGGCTTGCTTTTGAGTAGACATGTATAGGCTTGCATTGTCAATGGCAATGTAATACATTCCATGTATGTTGTTTGCAGTCTATTTTCTCAGGGAGAGAAAGCTTCATGAAATTGGAGGGCAGATTTTGGTGCAACACTATCTCTACTACGCCTGAGGGCAGCAGCCTGACTTAGGAGGTGCAGGGCAGCCTACATGACACCCACAACTCTGTTCTTAACCTCACTACTCTTCCAGGCACCTGCTCATGCCACCCACTCAAAAATGCAGCATTGACAGTGCCAGCATGCATCACACGACCAAGACATCCACAGGTATAGCACCCACTTGTAGTGCATGGCTTGAGCTGGCTGCCTTTTTGCCTGCTTGCTCTATCAGGGGCCTTTCCTAATGGCACTGTTTGCTGTGTGTTGGGAGAAGGTGCCTTGGTGAGATAGTAAGCCAAGCCAGACCAGCAGCAAGCAAGCCAGTGTGGTGTAGTGGTTAAGAGCGGTAGTCTCATAATCTGGGGAACTGGGTTCGCGTCTCCACTCCTCCACATGCAGCTGCTGGGTGACCTTGGGCCAGTCACACTTCTCTGAAGTCTCTCAGCCCCACTCACCTCACAGAGTGTTTGTTGTGGGGGAGGAAGGGAAAGGAGAATGTTAGCCGCTTTGAGACTCCTTCGGGTAGTGATAAAGCGGGATATCAAATCCAAACTCTTCATCTTCTTCTGCTGTTCATGTGCCAGCTCAGGAGGTTGGGAATAGCTGGGACAACCAGAGAGGCTCAGGAGAAATGCCCAAGGAGGCTCACTCTCTCCAGAATTGGCTGCCTCACCCTGCCTTATGATAGGGCCGGCCCTAGCCAGAATCGCCAGAGCAGTTATCCTTCCAGTATTTACTTAGTCACTCCTCACACAAGTGCATTTGAGACAGATGACAATGCACGGATATGACTCAGGCCTTTAGCTGGCAGCTTCCAATATCCGCTGTTCTCTCTTTGTTCTGCCCACTTGCTGCAATGGGAATAATTACTTTTATTCTCTTGATGGAGCACGGCTGCTAGGCTTATCATCCACAGCAAGTGACTGGCTCTGCTAAAAATTGCTAATTCCATTTGAGAGGAAGTGATGAGATCCTATTCTAGTGAGGAGCGGCTGTTCCCAAAATGTTGTAGGGTGCCGACTTTGGATGTGTGTGTGTTCTCATGTGCACAAATTGCACCCTTTGATTCTAGAGGAGAAAGAAAACTGCCTGAACTTCCCGTCTCTGAAGCCCAGCCACTGCTTATCTGGGCAGACTGGGATGGAAAAGGTGTGATCTGCAGGCTGCAGAGGAGGAGCTTCAGGCTGGAGGAGGGCACTCAGGACTGTGGCTGCAGCAGAAACATCACAGATAGTTGCTTATATCAAGTCAGATCGTTAATCTGTCTAGGTCAGTATGGTTTGGACTGGCAGGCAGGAGCTCTTCAGGGTTTCAGACAAGTGGGGCCCTTGGAATTTCCCCTATGAAGCCATGTGAATGCATAGAGTTGAAGCCCTCATAGATAAGTAGGTGAATGAGGGAATAATGAAATATTCCCCAACAGAGGATGACCCCACCATGAGTTCAGAACAAATACAACTAATAACAATATGGATGGCATCTCACCAGCGTGATTTTGACGCAATGGCAATGCATTTCCTAAGCGGTTAATGCATTCCGTCTAAATTCCTTATGTTAAAATAGTGACAGGAGAATTCACAATAATGCCTGGATATCAGACTTAAGTGGGATGTCTTTCCTGTAGAACAAAGTGCAAGTATATTTATAAATGAAACTCACACACACACACACACAAAGGCAGCTATTTTTGAAGCTGCTGTGATTTCATAAAGTATAACAGCTGTGGGACCAGCAGCCCATGCCAAGTATGATGCACCCGTTCATACTACTGGGAGGGGACACACACAAACCCCCTGGGTTGTCAGCCCACTGGTGACCATGCACAGGCTGACAAAAGGTCCAGGTGTTGTTGGGAGTCCAATTCTCATCAGTCCCAGCCAACATGGCCGACGGTTAGGGATGGCAGGAGTAGTAACATTGTCCAGTGACGGTCATCGTGTCATACTGCAGCCACTGGTGTGGTGGTATGCTGGTATATCACTCCAAAAGCATCTGTTCCACAACACAACAGTACAGGTAATATGTAAAGCTAATGAAATACTTCCCACATTCAGGGGTGGCCCATTCTGTTTTGCTGCCTGAGGCGAAATGTGAAATTGTCGCTTTTCACCCCCAGGCCAAGGACTCACTTACAAGGTGTGACGTTAACATATGAGAGTGCTGGAGGTGAAATAGTTAAACAAGTTACCCAATCAGAACTCAGGGGGGTGGAGTCAGAGGGACTATAAAACCAGCTCTGGGAGGGGCAAAGGGAAGAGTTCGTTGGGAGGTTGGTTGGAGTGGGAGTGAACTGGGATAGAGTGTGGGTAGGTTGAGTTAGTGTAGCGAAATAAGCTGAGTCAGGATCAGTTAGGGGCTAGGAGACAAGTAAATATATGTGAGAGGTGGTTTAGTGAGTGAAAGCAGGTAGCGGAAGTTATACGTCTGGATAGGCACCCCATGATTGTAATTGACCAATACCGTTTATGAAACCACACACTTGTTAGACTGCAATAAATAAACAAAAGTTTATGTTCCAATTTAACCCTGACTGAACTCAGTATTGTACCACGTAGGGCTTGGGTGGTGGTAGCGAGAAATAAAGTGGTGGCACAGGGATCAACAGACAGTGAAACGTCCCGGGACCCTGTGTGATCGCCACACAAGGGTACTGTGATTGTAGCTGCTCCCACTTTGCCAGAAGCCATTGTCATCATGTGGCTGAGGCGGCAGCAGGGGCAGGCAGGGCCCACATGGCAGCACCTCCTGGTAGGATTCTGCCACCACTGCAGTCCACCTCAGGGGCAGGTCAGCACTGCTCATGTCTGGATGCACCTCAGGTTGGGAAAGGCTGATGTAATATGTATCAAGGACATTTGACTCTTGCATTGGAAATCTGTGGGTTCCTCTTTCCCCTACTTAAAAGTTGGGGGGGGGAATGGCCAGAGTGTGTTGTATCCTCAGCCAGCTACTTTTTCAATCAGCCATGTTGTTTTTCTCCATTTGAATTGGCAGCTAGCGTGCTGTGCTAGTTTGCCCTATCAGTAATGCACTCTGAAATGCTGCTGCTTAGTTAGCATTAGGAAATCCCTGCTGTCTCCAAGGGGTAGATTTTGGAAATCAAAGGAAGCTAAAAGAACTACAAACGGAACAAGCTGAAACTGGAGCAAGTCTGCAGGAGAAACCCCATTTCAGATTAAACACTGATAAATTATGCAGGTCTTCTCTGGATCATTTCCTTCTAAGCTTCCCCCCCCCCCCCCGATCTGGGTAGCATGCCAATGGGAGATGTCAGCCCATCACAACATCACAGTTTTAGGGTTTGTTCTTTTTAGTGAACAGGAAAGGTATCGTGAGTTGCTACATGCTTGCCTTTTATAGCTTTGAGACTTGGATGCTTTCCACCTTGGTCCTTTGAAACTTCTGCTGTGCAAATAATGACATACACGTTGGCAGCTAACTGTGCAATCCTAGGCATGCTTACTCAGAAGTAAGTCCCATTGTGTTTGGCATTTCTTGATGATCAGGACACACAAGTAGACGGAACAGATTCAGTGCTCAAGGGCCCTAGAAATCTAAGGAACAATTCCTGCTTTTAATACCGTAGCTTTGACTCTCACAATGAAAGCTGGATTGGTTGGTTGGTGATTCAGTTTCTTTCCTTCTAATTAATAGTTATTGCAAACATGCTGGATTTGGATAGATCTGCAAGTGTTCAATAGTGAGTATCTAGGACACAGTTTCCGCTCTACCCGTGGAAAACATGAAACTACTTACTGTGTCACACCATCGTGAAATCAATTGTTTACCCTGCTTACCCTTGAAAATAATTGTTGCAGCTGGTCCCAAGCAGTGCAGTGTCCTACAAACGATGCCATCGGTTAATTGACCAGATATGAAGGTGGCTTTATAAAGGAAAAATATTCATGTTGACATTTTATTGAATTTTAGTTTTGCTTATGACAATAGTCACAGCCTTCTCGCTCCCCGCCTGCCCTCTCAGACACTCCCACTATTCTGTACATAAGAACAGAATAGGAAGCTGGCTTATACAGAGTCAGACCGGCGCTGGCCTGTCCAGCTGAGAATTGTCGACATTGACTGCCAGCAGCTCTCCAGGCCAGGCACTCTCCTAGTCTTACCTGCAGATGGCTAAATTTCCTTGGTGGCTAAATCTAGTAGTAATCCCATCCGTATCTCATTTTGTGGCAAGGTTTCCCATCCCAAGCAATGATGTGTGCTGCTTTTTGAAGAAAGCTTTGGAAAGGGATTTTTGACAGATTCATTCTTGAGCGTTTAAAGATAGCATCAATAAATAATAGCAATGTTTTCGTCTTAAGTTAAATGTGAATACTTCCCAAGACTAAATGATGATGAAGACTGACACATTCCCAGTTTAGAACACAACTAGGTCATTCTATTTCTAATCTTGGATCGAAGCCGGTTTAGGGGGAAGTGCAACATGTCATAAGAAATGACAGGCTAGATGTGGATTGTGGCAAATGCCATGTGCACACCACTTACCAAACCATCCATGGGAACACACTGGATGCAGAATAAAGGGGAGTGTGTAGAGTTCATGCTTGGAGAAGATCAAAGTTTGGCTGGGCATCTCCACTTAAAATGATCTCAGATAGAAGGACCCTAAACCATTCTTAGAAATCTGCCAGGGTATGTGTGGGTTTAGAGCAGAGAAACTTCCTGCTTCCCCCATAAGCCCTCTGTACATCTCGAAAGAAAAGATAACTCCACCCTCAAGACTTAAGGGGTCAGTGAGTGTTCCTTGGAAGAATCATGAACACCAGAAAAAGACCTCAATGGAGCCACTGAGACCATGGGCACCACATTTCTGACTCCTACTTTTGACAGTCCTGAGCTAGTTGGACCAGTGCAACTTCCTCAATATTGCTTTTTAGAGGAATTGGAGCTCTGAAGTGGGGGTTGTTCTTCCCCAGCTTCCAGCAACAATTCAGGGGGAAACTTTGTAAGTTTCCCAAAGGTTCCACAGTAGTAGATCTTTTGACTGTCTTTTCAGACCCAGATACACACATTATGACAGGGATATTTGTCCTGAAGAAACACAGGGGAAATGATACATCATATTCTGAGAGTTTCTTTCCTAATATTTCTTCCACATTTCAAGGGCCTTAGAAAGCTGGGTCCATTTGTGAATGGAATGGTAAAATCCAGGTCACGTATGAGTTAGCTTTCTAGCTTATAGTCGTCAACTGGAAATTTCCCTACTGGAAAATACCTCAAGAAAGATTGTTTTGGGATGAGGTGGAGCTTGGCAGTTTTGCATTTCTTTCAAAGTTTGGTTCAGATATTTTCTTAAAAGATTTTTGTCCGAGCTGGCAAACAAGCAGAACTCTCACCAAAGTAGTATGGGAGGAAAGCCAAGTGCTCAAGACGGGGGGGGGGGTTGCGGGGGGAAGAGAGTATTTCACCAGGGAATTGCCCTTGCTAATTTACTTTACAATCCAAGAGCATTGAAATGACTAGATCATCAAAAGAAAGGCAGCATGATCACTCTGAACCAACATCCGGAATATTTTGAGCAGCACTCTCTGAATTTTGCAGTCCTGACATTCTCCGCAGCAAACGACAACATTAGTCTCTGCTTAAAAAGGGTCAAAGGAAAGGCCCCAGTTCAATTACTCATTCTGGGTTTTGTGGATTATGCTGAAAGTCTTTCCGTGTTCTTAATCAATATGCTGCTTATTTTTAAGGCTTTGATTGATTGAGTTGTTTTCACATCTACGAGTTTTTAAATTGGGTGCAAAAAAATGCAGCAACAAATTGGATGCAAAGTTTTGAACTAAAGAGGAAAGCAGCTATTTGAGCCAGGCCAAATTGAGGGGCATGGGGAATGGAGTGACATTTCTCAAGCCTTCTTGCTTTGAAGAAAGGCAAATGGAAGAGGAATAGTTTGGAGACAGCAGCATTTCTTTTCCCCAGGGCTAGAGACAGGTGAACTAAAATGGAAGAAACAAGCACATGAGAACATAAGATGAGGCTGCTGGATCAGTGGCCCATCTAGTTTCAGCATCCTGTTCTCACAGCGACCAGCTGGGTGGCAGTGGGAAGCCTATAAACCAGGCCTGAGGACAACAGCATTCTCCATTCCTGTGGTTGCTAACAACTGGTGTTCAGAAGCATCATGCTTTCTCTAACTGTGGCCATCATATCCATCACGGTTAGCCACATGAGGCAGCAGTTGCATCTCCATCCATCCTATCTGGAGCTAGATGCAGCTGACAACACTACACAACCCATTTGCATGGCTTTATTAAGAGTACACTGGTAGGATATAAGCTTTACATGACTCAGATTCTTAAGCTTAAGGTAGCCTTGATTTTCTGGGTGGATAAGAAATCAAATACAGTGGTACCTCGAGTTAAGAACTTAATTCGTTCTGGAGGTCTGTTCTTAACCTGAAACTGTTCTTAACCTGAGGTACCACTTTAGCTAATGGGGCCTCCCGTTGCCGCTGGAGCACGATTTCTGTTCTCATCCTGAAGCGAAGTTCTTAACCCGAGGTACTATTTCTGGGTTAGCGGAGTGTGTAACCTGAAGCGTCTGTAACCCAAGGTACCACTGTAATAATAATATATGTATTTTTGCATGAAAGCTTTTCTAATATAATGTAGTTTTGTAAGTTATTTTCACTCCATCACAAAAAATTGTACTTCAGTTTGCTCCAGACAAAGTGTGAAATCGATACTTTTGCATTGAAGCGTGAAGTCAACAATTTTCTCCTCATCCCTAAACCCAAGTCTCTCGCCATAGAGCAAAAGTGTAAATTCCGTTTTTGCACATCACCCCCAAGTGTCCCAGAAGTGGGGATGTGAGCAACTTAAGCATCTGCTTGCTGGCCCTTTCTGCAAGTGCAAACAGGCCTTCGGGGTCCAACATCTGCCAAAGATCTCAGCAAGCTGCTGTTAGTCAGGGTTGACTGAACGGGGCCGGCTACATCATGGACCAGTTTGAATCTAAATAGAATGCAGCTTCTTATCAGTGCCATTTAAATGACCTCCTCCATGCTAATGTGATTTGTAAGGTGGATCCTGGAGGTGTTTTGCAAAGGCTGGAAGCCATGGGCTTCTTCCATTAGAATTATCACCAAAACATCATTTATGTACTTTTCATCTTAGAGTGTAAACAGCACTGAAATGGAGGAGGTGACCTGTTGTTGCCACTAAGATCCTGATTGATGCAGATACAGCAGGCACACCAACATCTGGAGTCCCAAATCTGGGATATGTGTCTTCCTGCCCATCCTCCTGTGTGAGTCACATGACCTGTGCAAGATCATGGAGCCCAAAAGATGCACTTTGGGGGGGGGGGTTGCGACCTCCCCACAATTGGTTCCCACACCCCGAGGTGAGATCTCAGTGCAAATTTGTGCAAGATCATGGCACCCAAAAGGGCAATTGTGCTCTTGTACAAGAAAATGGGGTGCCCCTTTTTTCTGGCATACTTGTGGGGTATGGATACAGGCGACTCTCAACTTACGTCGGGTTTTCGTTCCAGGGTGTGTAAAGCCAAGATAACATATGGTCAAAACACATTGTATTCAAAGGGGGATGGGATTCCCAAAGTCTTTTTTCTTGGTTTACTGCCCCCTTCCCACTCCCTTTTCATTTTTTAAAAAAATTGCCGAGCATGTAAAGCTGAATCCGCTACGTTAAATGCACATAGGCTGCGAGTTACCCATACGTTCTTGGTACTTAATTATGGGTGCATCAAAGGAACAGGGGAGGGTGCCTTAGACCATTCATTCTTTTAGCCCAATCTGTGGTCTACTAACTTGACAGCAAGTCTCCAGACTTTCAAATAGAAGTATTTTCCCAAGTCCCTACCTGCAGATGTTTTTTTTTTTTAAAAAAAAAACAAACATTAATTAATTAATTCATGAAATGTACGCACTGATTTATAGTGAAAATGAAACCAACAAGCTCAAAACGATTTACAAAAAAAGATACAACAATAAAATCTTGGGGGGAGGGGGAGGGGAGAGATCACAGCCATACTTTAAAACATACAAAAGTTACAATACTAAAACAGATTAAAACTGCCTCATCTTTATAAGCATCTGGATAGGCTTGTCTAAACAAGAATGTTTTTAGCAGGTGCCGAAAAGAGTACAGTGAAGGGACCTGCTTGATCTCAATAGGCAGAGAGTTCCAAAGGGCAAGCTCTGCCGCACTAAACAACTGGGTTCTTACAAGTGTTGAGCGGGTATTACGGTATGTGGCACCTGTAGATTTTAGGGATTTAAGCTGGGGATTTTTGTATACAAAGCATATACCCTGCCACTACAGTCTTCCACTAAAATTGTGATTGTTGCCTTTATCCACCTGCCTGGGGAGGCTCCTGAGAGCTTAGGTATCTTTAAAATGGAATTTATTGAATAGTAGCTTTCTAGTGGAATTAATTTGAAAAAAATGTAAATTTAAAAAGCCTGAATGCAAGAAGAGAGAGAAAAATTGTCTTCATCATCACTGAAATGCACTATTGAATTGATTACCATTCTTAACTTCAGATAATTCTTTTCGATGGCAATGAAAGTGTTGCCTCGATAAAGTCTGTAGCTAGAATAATTTTCTGTTCTATTTTATTAGGAGGCGAAATTGGCTGCATACATTAAAAGGACTTTGAAGGGAAAGAGCTGTTTATTATATTCATTTGCAAAGCATAAAGCAATCCATTAATAATTTGCCTATATTTTGCGAGGGCATGTTTTCATTCACGGGCTGCATATGGTCCATCATTGTGAGTCTCCCTTGCTGATGGTGCCATATAAAATGACAGCAAATGTTGATGGGCAATTGGCAGCTTAGGTTTAATGGCTGCAGCTGTCGTTATTATTTCCCTTTCTTATCTACCCTTCACCAGGTTGTCCCATAATGTTCCCTGTATTCTGGATTTGGGAAGCCTCCTGGTTAGTAGTGGGAGAGAAATCCAATTCAGTACACACTTAAAACCAAATCTTTCAAATCCGCACTTTCTGAAATGATATGAGAATCAAAACACAGCCACTCTTTGAAATTTGCAATTAGCTGAATTTTGTGATGCACTTCTCTAAAAGAAATGCTCTTTTTTCCAAAAAAAAAAAAAAAAACATCAAGTGAAAATTTACATAAACAATGTACTCGTAAAAACAAACATACAAAAATGTATTCTATTTGGAGAAAATGTGGGCAAAAGTATGCACCTTAGTGAAAAATTGCATACAAAAACTTGTTTATCAGGGAAAATTCGCACTAAAATGCTGCTGAATTTCCATGAGGATCTTGTTTTAAAAAAAGGATTCTCAAATTGCATTGGAAATGTGGGGAGCTGAATTTAAGATTGGAAAAATGAGGAACTGATAGAATCAAAACTGACAGTTCCTTTCATCCTGGCTTCTAATCATAGTCAAGAGAATCATGTAACCAGCTCCACCAGTTGGGAGAAGATGTTGCCCATTCCTTAATGGACTTGAGTCTTCATTAGGTCATAAAGAAAAAACCCTATGGGATTTCAAATGGGGATTCTGCCCCTGAACTGCCACCCAGCCCTGGCCAAAACTACCAGGAGTCCAGCCATCAATAAAGCTTCGTTGTACTAGAGTTGGTGAGAAACAGCTTATTTGGCAAACAGTTCTTGAAACACACCCAGTAATTCAAGGAGATACCTTTTCATAAAATTGTTCCTCACTTCCCTCTTTGCTGAATCATCACCAAGTTTACTTAAGATGAAGTCCCATTAGACTCAGTAGTTCTTTCTCCTGATTACAGGACTCCACGTTTAACATCTGATTTCCTCCTCCACCACCGATAAAGATGCCACAGCCCGCCTTTTAAACCTTTGAGCCTGCTTTCAAATAAAGCATCTCCTTTAGGTTTTTGCAAGACATTCTCATTTTAAAAAGAAAGGAAATCCAAATGTGAAAAGGAATCTTACCTAGTTCACCACATTTAAAAATAGTGTTGCCTAGAATGTCCTGCTGTGACTGTGCATTTCAGAAACCTCTTTCAACCACTGCCCTCTATTTGGAGGTGGGATTTAATTCTTCACCAATAAAATGAGCTACTTGAGAAATATTGTTCACACTCTTTATATATTCAGCTGCCATCCAGTATAATCGCAGTCCCTGGTGAATGGCAAAGAGGCAGCCCCTTTTTTAAACTGAATTTCCCAAGATTTAAAAGGCAGTTTAGAACAGGGCTTTCTAAGAAAAAACAAAATGGTGGTCATTCCAATACCCTTTCCCTATAAGAATTTCACCTAAGCCCTGAAATATAGCTGAAACAGAACGGTAGATTCTGAAGTGGGCGAAAAGGCTGACAAATGATCACTTTGGTTGAGCCCTGTATTGCACCAATAGGTCTGAGGAACTAGTACTTGATACTTGTAAAGGCTTCTATGTTAGACCTCCACAATGGTCTGAAAAACTAGGAGAATCATCTCTTGCTGCCCCTTGCTAGCTACAGATCACTCTCCATATGCCTTTGTTTTAAGTCATCTCTTCTCAATAGGAATCGTGTGCTGACAAACACTCCACCCCGATCCATCATACATGTTCCTTAAATATGAGGAACTTTTAGAAGTGGGGTGCAGGAGGGAGAGGGAAGGAGAGATGAAAGTCCAGCTGGTTGCATGCAAAGCCCTCCATCTGAGTTTCCTCACATGCACAGCATTCCCACCGCCAGTCATGTGTCTGAACGTTCTGTGAGCACAGGACTTTGTCCCATATCTCACCCTTAAACTAAATCAAAGAGATAAGCTGAATAACCAACTGACTTACCTCATAAATCTGACTAGTAGGTCCATAATTCACATTAATTTCCTGAGCAGGGGAACATATGCCATAACCAGATCATGAACAAAATGATCCTTCCTTTAAAAAAACACACAACACAATAAAAAATAAAACCCTAAGATCAAAGGAGTGATAATGCAATTTTACATCAATGTGTTTCTAGATAACGCATTATATCCAAAGAAACAACATCTAGACAGCTTTGTAGGAAACAGAAGCACAGTCAGGGGATGGAGCTGTAGCCGAACACACAAGCATATGCTTAAGGCTAACCTTAGATAGATGAATTTCACCCACAAGTTGACTGCAGACAAATGTTCAACTCATCAAGGCCTGGTGTTTTTGAAAACTGCCGTGAGAAGAGTGTCAGCTCTGAATTCCAAGCTCCATTTCTAAACATATGTCCTCATAGAACCATCTCCATGTTTCTCTTTCTGGTATCTCCTACTCATACTTTGTGCAGTTTTCACCTCGTGCCATTTCCAGCGCCATTCCCCACAAACCAGATGTTCAGCAGAGACTGATGTCTGGGAACCCAAGTCTCCACTGTCACAATTTTGAGAGCAATGGAGATAGGAGGGGGTTCTTAATCCTCATCTGCTTCTCCTTACCCATTCTTCTCCCAGCTGCTGCAAACATGGTTAAGAAAAGGGAATTAATTAAGAAGCGGCAGGTGAGGAAGGGCTGAGCTCTCCTAGCCTGTTCACTTACCTTCTAAAGCAGGGGTGACTCTACCCTGTGGCCCTCCAGATGTTGCTGAACTACAACGGATGGAGCGAAATCAATTCAGTTCACATTTAAAAGAGAGGCTACTTAAATTGCATTTTTAAAAACTCTATCTGAGCTAACAGATAGCCGCCCTTCAAGATTTCACATTCTCCAAATTTTGTGATACCGTTCTTCAGCTAAGCAATGTGTACAAAAATGCACATAACTAGTGACAATTGCATTAAGTTAGAGGAAATTGCTTTGCAAAACGCCTATTGGGCAGAATTGCAAACAAAGCTGTGTACATTAGGAGGAATGTGAACTAAAATGCTGATATTTGTAATGATGTTTTGTTGTTTGTGTGCTTTTTAAATCACAGTCTGATGTGGAGAATTGAATTTAAGATTGTAAAAATGAGAAAATAAAATAATAATAATAATAATAATAATAATAATAATAATAATAATTTTTAATTTATATCCCGCCCTCCCCAGCCAAAGCCGGGCTCAGAGCTACTAACAAGAATAAAAGTAACACAGCATTCTAAAATCAATTCATTCTAAAATCAATTCAACATCAAATTAATGGCAACCATTGGTCTAGAGTTCTGTGAGGATTACCAAAGGAGGGGGTCAGATTGTGCCTTGGCCAAAAAGGGGAGAACGTAAGGTTAACCCATCCTTAACTATGTCCCTTCTGCCCTAGCCGGCATGGCCAATGGTCAGAGTGATGTAAATTGTCATCCAGCAACATCTAGGGTCACAGATTAGCCAGCCCTGCTCTAAATCACACCCTCTCCTCACCACTTTTCAGATTTTCATTTGTGATCTAGACCTTCAATTCCATCAAATGCCTAGCTTGGTCTTTAATATCAGTAAGCATAAATGTAAGCACAACGTCCTCCATTATTAGTCCCGTCCCCCACATTTTCCTCTTTCTTCCCTAGTTTTGCATATCTCTTTCTATTTTTCAATCCCATGCACAATTTCCTTTACATGTTTCAGAATTAACTACTGCACAAACTATATCTATCTCACAATTCACAATGGGGAGACAATCCAGAGAACTCATTTCTGTGCAAAAAAAAAGTCAGAAAGAACAGGTTCGGTTATAATGCAATTACCTGAGCAAGAGAACCATAAAATGTCCCTTTAACAGGCTTCTGCTTCCTTTTTTAAAAATAGCAAACTTATAATTCATATCCCACAATCCATTGCTGCACCTGCTGCTTTAGACTGATAAGAAGAACATCAGTACTGTAAATGCACAACCTTTTCTCTTATCAGAGAAAACTAGGCTTGAGAAATATGCCTGCTTGCTGTCAAAAGAATCATGTTTGTAGTCAGACAAGGGGAAATTTTATCAACGTATTTCAATAAAACACATCTGTTTGGTGTCATGGCAGTTTGGCAGACCTGTGTACCGAGTTGGCACACCTGAATTCCTGAGAGAAAATTTGTCACCTTGCCAGTTACGGTGCCCTCTGAAAAGAAATATTTGGGCCTTGGAGAAGTCTGCTACCCATTCATGAAATGGTGGTTTCTGTCAGTTCCACATTCATTCATACAGAAGTGTCAACGCCGAGATTTCAGTGAGCAAATGAACATGAGAAAATGGTGGGGGGAGTTATCCTCCTACTTGAGCAGGAAAGGCGATTGACACATTGGAGGTGTCTCGCTTTGTTGTGTGTGCCAAAACCCACATTCAGTTGTGATATTTAGGGAGGGTAGAATGGAATCTGTGATCTCAATCTGCATGTGACTATTTTTCTGGGGTTGGTAGCAGCCTATGGTTTTGTTATTAAGCCATACAAACTACCTGTTGGTAATTCAACCACCCTCACTTTGGGAGGGGAGAGTGGCAGCCCGGGAGAAGGAATTATCTCTAGCAGCCTCTGAGTAGCAGGATTCCCTCCCCATAGAGATGCTTCTGGCATCTTCATTGTATGGCTTTATACTGAAGACATGTCTCTGTATCCTGGCCTTTGACATCTAAAATACATGTTTTTAGGACCCACCATAATCTTGCAACTGATTTCTTTTAAACTGTGAATATTGTAACTTTATATGGTTTTAACCTGCCCTAGGTTAAACCACTGAGCCTAGGGCTTGCTAATCAGAAGGTCGGCAGTTCAAATCCCCGCGACCGGGTGAGCTCCCGTTGCTCGGTCCCTGCTCCTGCCAACCTAGCAGTTCGAAAGCATGTCAAAGTGCAAGTAGATAAATAGGTACTGCTCCGGCGGGAAGGTAAACAGCATTTCTATGTGCTGCTCTGGTTCACCAGAAGCGACTTAGTCATGCTGGCCACATGATCCAGAAGCTCCCTCAGCCACTAAAGCGAGATGAGCGCCACAACCCCAGAGTCGCCTGCAAGTGGACCTAATGGTCAGGGGTCCCTTTTCCTTTACCTTAGGACCTTATAATGAAGGGTAAGAAAGAAATTGGAATATTACAATTATATGTAACCACAATATAGGCTTTTAAAATACATCATCTTTTGCTGGATGATGAAAATTTAGTTTTGCATAATCTAAAAGTAGATTTCTGAATGAATTGTGTGGTGAATTTAGCTGCTTCCTTCTGAAAATTGTAACTGTGCTTCCTTCAGTGAGGAGGATCTTTCTTTTAGTTAGTTCATTATTTAACAGCATTTATTATGCTGTCTGATCACAGTGTTGTCTGGGAGACTTATAAACAATAAAGCATCACGATACCGTATAATACAATAATTGCTGCAAAGCAAAAAAATAATAATCAGTAAACAAAGTTCAACATTACATTTCAACATATAAATTTCAGTAGCAGGGAGTAGAAAGGAACAGAGAAATATTTATTTCAGAAATTACATTTATTTTAAATATGCAGCAGGAATAAAATGATGCCGCAAATCTAAAACTTCAGTGGATTTGAACATTCATAATTCAAAAGCCTGGAATTCTTTTTTTTTTTTTTTAATTAAAAATAAACTGCCACCCAAAAGACCACAAATCAGGTGACCAAAAGTCAGGTGAACCTGTCTGAAGATGATTTTCCATAACTGAGAACAACCACTAGGAAGGAGATAGCCACCCACTGCATCTCCTTTGGTGGGAGCTCCAAGAGAAGAACCTCTAACAATATTATCTTGGTCTAGATAGGTACATTAGGAAGAGGAAATTCTTTAGTTTAGGACTATAAATGACCTGTGGGACGCGAGTGGCGCTGTGCATTAAACCCAGAAGGTCGGCAGTTCGAATCCCCACAATGAGGTGAGCTCCCGTTGCTCGGTCCCTGCTCCTACCAACCTAGCAGTTCGAAAGCATGTCAAAGTGCAAGTAGATAAATAGGTACCGCTCTGAAGGGAAGGTAAACAGTGTTTCCGTGCGCTGCTCTGGTTCGCCAGAAGTGGCTTAGTCATGTTGGCCACATAACCAAAAGCTGTACGCCGGCTCCCTCGGCCAATAAAGCAAGATGAGCTCCGCAACCCCAGAGTCGGCCACGACTGGACCTAATGGTCAGGGGTCCCTTTACCTTTTTATAAATGACCTGAGACTAGCATTTTCAGTTGGGCCTGGAAACGGATTGGAAGTGATAGTTTACTGAAGGCAACAGTAGGTAACAGTGGATTGGAGGCAGATAAAGGTCCCTGCCTGGACCTCCTTCCATATCCATTCTCAGACATAAATGGAGCCTCCGGTGACTTGTGCTCCATCCTGTTCTTGTGTTTGAGTATAAGGACAGAACTTGCTGCTATACATGGATGCCATTTCTGTTTTTCTGCACTGCAAGTGTCCCTATGTTACAAGCCAAAACCACAACTGCAGCCTATCCAGCCATTAACGATGGCACACATCTTCATTGATCCTGAAGGTGACATGGTGTGAAATATTTGAGGCCAGAAGAGTAATGGAAGATGCACAGATTACACATGCATGCAGGCCAATGAATCATTTGAGAATAGATCGGTAAGGCAAATCTGGACGAATGGATTGTCTTCTTGACACAGCGACACACAAGGAGTCATATCTACATCATTTGATTATTAGTAAGGACAGACTTAAGGAGGAAGAGGTGTCTCTGCCAAAGTTAATATCTGTACCTGACAAACCAAGTTCGTTTCTCAAAACACGTTGCTTAAACCACCAGAGCATCATTATTGGATGAATCATAATAACCAATGAATGAATGATTTATAGCTTACTATACACTAACAACTTCTTTAATATTCCATGTATTTGCTGCAGTGTCGAAAAAATTTTAAGGGAATGATTCAGTGAGGTTTTCTGCTTTTCTGACTCACAAAATGGGGCAGAAAATAGGAACATTACAGCTAAGATAACTGAAATATAATGCATGTGACAAAAATGTCAGCATGTCCATAGCTAACATTTCATCAGAATTCAAATTATACTAGCAATTATCTGAAAAAATATAATTAAACGTTTGTGTCATTTCTGGCTTGGATAAAAATACTTTCAGAGCTTGTAGCTTCTCCAAATAACCTAGTATCGGGGAGGGGGGTTAAATTGGAAGAGATCTTGGAGGTTATCTAGTCCAAACCAGTGCAGGATTCAAACTCAGCATCCCTGACAGATGGCCACTCAGATTCTGGTTAAGTTCCTCCTGAGAAGGACAGCCAACCACCTTCTCTCTTGGGATAGATGAATCTATCAATTTCAGTTTTTCTCCATTTCCTCATTTATCCATTCTTAAATTCAGTTTGCCCCATTTCCTCATTCATTTGTAGCTTAAAATAAATAGATCAGTAGACATTTTGTGCTCATGTTACCATGTACACAGTTTTGAACTATGAATTAAGGAAGTTCATATTAAAAAGAAAACTGAACTACTTTCTCCCCCATCCTGTATTCTGAGGCAGTTTGTTCAATACAGGATTTCTCAAACTTGGGTCTCTAGCTGCTGTTGGACTACAACTCCCATCATTCCTAGCTAGCAGGACCAGCGGTCAGGGAGGATGGGAGTTGTAGTCCAACAACAGCTGGAGACCTGAGTTTGAGAAACAATGATTTAATCGCACTTACCATGTTGAATTGGAGGAGACTCTTGAGAGTCCCATGGACTGCAAGAAGATCAAACCTCTCCATTCTGAAGGAAATCAGCCCTGAGTGCTCACTGGAAGGACAGATTGTGAAGCTGAGGCTCCAGTACTTTGGCCACCTCATGAGAAGAGAAGACTCCCTGGAGAAGACCCTGATGTTGGGAAAGATGGAGGGCACAAGGAGAAGGGGGCGACAGAGGACGAGATGGTTGGATAGTGTTTTCGAGGTTACCAGCATGAGTCTGACCAAGCTGCGGGGGGCAGTGGAGGACAGGAGTGCCTGGCGTTCTCTGGTCCATGGGGTCACGAAGAGTCGGACACGACTAAACGACTAAACAACAACAACACCATGTTGAATAGTTCTTACTACTAGGAAGTGTTTCAAAATGATTAGCCCAAAGCACCTCCATTGGAATTTCTGCCCGTTTGTTTTAGTCCTGGCCTCCTGCCTTTCTGGATCAACAGAGAACAAGTCTGATCCATCTTCCCCATGACAGTCCTTCAGATATTTCAGGACTGCTATCATGGCCACTTACCCCATGCAGTATTCGGTCGAGTCACGTTATGAATTTTCATCCTTTCTCAATTTTCACACACTCCAAATGCCAGAAATTAACAGAAGCTGTGACATTGACTTCAGAGAGATCCAACATTTGGATAATACCTAGTTAAGACTTTCTCTTGGATCCACTTTGAGCCTTTCCATTGACCTTTGTAAATCAAGAATTTCTAGACAACATTCTGGTTTGGCTGTATCATTAGGCAGAGGAAGAGAAGGTAACAGTAGCAGCACCCTTGACCATTGTGCCTGAGTACCCCTGGCCATCCTCATTATATTGCTTCCTGGTGCCCCCATGCAATTATATCATTAATTATGCCCATCCTCTTTTATTTCATTTTCTTAACACAAAGTCTGGAGCAGCTGCTAAAATTGCCTCACGGAAGGGAAGCTGAGCCCCTGCCAGACTTACTTTGAGGAGAAGGTGAGAGATCAGGCGAGAAAACCAAAGGCATTCAGCACATCTGTGAAGGAAAATAAAACCCCAGCCCTCCTGTATGGCAGGAACACATCTATTTTTGGGTTATCAAGTGTTCTGCGGGCGGAAGAGCCAATATTAGAAACTCCCATCAAATTGCAAGAACCTTTTGAGGTCACCAAAGCCAAACAACAAGAGCGGTGCACTCATTGGATGTTGGCTCTCTTATAGGACATAATAACCTTTGCGGGGAGGAGGTAAAAAAGAAGGGAGGAAGGGAGGGAGAGAGAGAATTCTACAGTTAAAACTGAGCAAAGCAACATTTTAAGCATGACCTTCCAGGGCCAACTTCACATTTCACAGATGACGGCATTTTTATTCTCAAGACTAATAAGGACCTCAGGGTTGTGGGTTCAGGCCCCATGGTGGACAAAGAGATTCCTGCATTGCAAGGGGGTTGGACAGGGGTCAGCAAACTTTTTCAGCAGGGGGCCGGTCCACTGTCCCTCAGACCTTGTGGGGGGTCGGACTATTTTTATTTTTTTTTAATGAAGGAATTCCTATGCCCCACAAATAACCCAGAGATGCGTTTTAAATAAAAGGACACATTCTACTCATGTAAAAACAAGCTGATTCCCGGACCGTCCGCAGGCTGGATTTAGAAGGCGATTGGGCCGGATCCAGCCCCCGGGCCTTAGTTTGCCTACCCATGGACTAGATGGTCCCTTCCAACTCTACAATTCTATGATTCTGTGATCTTAAAGATTAATATATTTATTGTGGAATGAGCCACAGGGTATATACTTTTGAAACTATGAGTTCTTATTCCATTCTGGAATAAACTCGTTCTTCTTTAAAATGCCACAAAACTTTTAAATATTTTTCCTACAATAGGGTCACACATCCACATTATGCATTATAAAGCAATCTTATGCCACTTGAGGAGTCCTGGCTTCCCACAAGGAATCCTGGAAACTAGTTTGTGAAAGGTGCTGAGGCCTGTTAGGAGACCCCATCACAGAACTATAATTCCCAGCACCCTTAGCTACAGTTCCCAGGATGCTTTGCAGGGGAGCATGGCAGTACAGTGGTGCCCCGCAAGACGAACGCCTCGCAAGACGGAAAACCCGCTAGACGAAAGGGTTTTCCGTTTTGGAGGCGCTTCGCAAAACGAATTTCCTATGGGCTTGCTTCGCAAGACGAAAATGTCTTGCGAGTTCCTGCGGGTTTTTTTTCCTCCCCCCCCCCTTTTCTAAGCCGCTAAGCCGCTTATCAGCTGATCCGCTAAGCCGCTAAGCCGCTAAAAGCCGCTAAGCCGCTAATAGCGCTAATCTGCTAAGCCGTCAATGGGCTTGCTTCGCAAGACGAAAAAACTGCTAGACAAAGAGACTCGCGGAACGGATTAATTTCGTCTTGCGAGGCACCACTGTAAATAGTTTAAGAGTGCCCCTTATCCACGGTGTGGATGTGACCTACCATAGTTATCATTCTGGAGATTATTGAGAATATCTGATTTAAGATGCAGCTATAGTCCTTCTAGAATTTTTGTATACACGGCAAGTTAAAAAGGGGTTATGAGTTTCTGTAATAATAATTGCATTGGTTTTTTTAAGGCAAATGCTTTCATGGACTAGAGTGCACTTCACAAGATGCTTGAAAGACTATTCCCCAGTTGGCAGCTTTATATATAATTTGGTATAGAGGAAAAAATTACAAGTGTTATAAAGAGTGGAATTAAATAGCATTGGAATGCAAAAAAGGACAGGCAATACTAGTCAAGTATGCAAAATAATTGCAACCTCCTTTTCCTACCCACGGCATTGAGACTTAAAACAGCATAGGCCCAGAGTTGACATCATTGAAGCAAGGTGAACCAATGACTTGAAGCCATTATATATTGAGGGATGGGAGCTAAACCTTAGAAATTAATAAATTGTAGGATTTTTATTATTTAGAGTTTTGAAGGGAAGATTGCAGGCCCATGGCAAAGGACAAGCTATGCTTCCTTTCCAAGCCAGGGCCTCACCTGGGATTATAGGTGCTGGTACGGGGGCCCCTGGGTGCTCCAGCCCCCACAACAGTCCCCATGGAGGGGCCAGGCACCCAAAGATTTTTGTGCCAGGGCCATGCGCACACGCTACTGTGGCTCTCCTTGTTATGTACTGAAGTTCTCACCCTGGGCCAGCAGGGAGATACTGTAGATAGTTTTCACTCAGGTCCACATATGCAAATAAGGAATTGAAAGTGACTTTCAGTGATTGGATAGTTACAGAAAGTTGTTGCTGTTGCTTTGTAGTTGAGCTCTACATAAGCAGGTTGGCTGAACCCTTCAGCCCAGTTCTGTTCTGGGCCTGAGAATAAACAAGAGCTGTTTGAAGAATCGCTGTGTCGTCTGATATGTTCACCCACAAATTAACACTCCTCCTCCTCCCCCCCTCCCAGGTCAGACCTGACCCAGGAGTGGAGCTGCAGCTGGGAATGAGGGAGTTGGCAGCTCCCTTGCACACACAGCCCTGTAAAGGAGTGAGGCGGCGCTGTGGCAATGCAGCTGGCTCTGCCTCTCTTCCTTCTTCTCTCTGCCCAGTGTAGGAGAGGGGTGCCAACATGATGCTGCTGCTGCTGCCACGACTCTCCTCTCCATCTGAGCAGAGCTGAGGCTGTGTGTGAGGGAGCTGGCTGCTCCCTTGGGTGCGTAGCCCAGTGCAGGAGAAGGGTGGCAACCCTGCTGCTGACGCCTCTCCTCCACTCCGACCCCAGGTCAGGCCTGATCCGAGAGTTCAGCTGCTGCTGGAACGAGGAGCCAGGCTCCAATGAGGGAGCCTGTGGGAGGGAGGCACCTGGTCGTGCCCCCTCTCAAAAGTGTGGCCGGGGCCACTGCACACCCACTGACAAGCGCATGTGATGGCATGCACGCCAGCAAACACAGCCTCAGACACCCACAGTCCTGGGGGCAAGCCGGAGGGCCTGTCTAGGATAGAGGCATTGACATGACCAACAGTGTTGATGGCCCATCTGAGAGGAATCTTGGGCCTAGGGCTAAGCAGACAGAAGGTTGCCATGGTAACTGTGTGTGAAGTGGCAGGAAAAGAGAGTCTTTAGCAAGGTGTGCAGGGAAGAAGAAGGGAGTAAAAAAAAAAAAAGATTCATATTGAGCAGGCTGGCTGAAGGCTGGCTGGGAGAGATGCCTTGGACTCCAGTGCTGCACTGCTATGGGGAACAAGCCCAACTTGAGGTGACCATGCTGTAAGACAGGCTTCCTCAAGTTAGGCCCTCCAGATGGTTTTGGCCTACAACTCCCATGGTGCCTAGCTAGCAGGACTAGTGGTCAGGAATGGTGGGAATTGTAGTCTCAAACCGAGGTTGAGGAAGCCTGCTGTAAGATCTGGATTCCCTTCATGCAGGCTGAACGTGTAAATAGGTGAATAAAGCATATTTCTTAAAGCTACAACAGTCTCTACTGCAACTTCAGTTCTCCAAAGTGGCACAGACTCTGGGTAAGTGCCTGGAACCCCTAGAATATTGCTACTGCTTGGCAGAGAGTGGGCTGGCACCCAACAATATAAAATACAGAACTGCCAGTTCTAGCATTTGCTAATCTTGTTTTCTTTATTAAACCCATTTTTTTCCTTATGCTTTTCACTTCAAAACATGCTGTGTGTTAAAATAAAGGGATTTTGTGGCCTTTGGGTTTTTTGGGTTTTTTTGCTGGATTTGTGCTGTTGCTGGCATGATCGGAGGAGCAGAGAAGAAAAACTACTCATTTATTTTCATTTTGCAGGCACTTCATGGAGCACATGCCCCATGGTGCTAAAGGCTAGTACAGTGGTACCTCGGGTTAAGAACTTAATTCGTTCCGGAGGTCCATTCTTAACCTGAAACTGTTCTTAACCTGAAGCACCACTTTAGCTAATGGGGCCTCCTGCTGCCGCCGCGCTACCGGAGCCTGATTTCTGTTCTTATCCTGAAGCAAAGTTCTTAACCTGAAGCACTATTTCTGGGTTAATGGAGTGTGTAACCTGAAGCATATGTAACCCGAGGTACCACAGTACAGCAAATGAACCTGTATTTTACATGTACTACTACCAACTGCTGGGCGTTCACATGATTGGTTATTCCTCCATACAAAACAGGTGAAAGTACTTTATCCAGGAGAAGGGATTTAGGATGACCTTCTTATGGACAAGCTAGTTCTCTGTGGATCTTTCTTTTAGCATGCAGGAACATCGGCACACGCACCCCTTCACTCTGTATCCAGTGCATTCCCACCACTGGCATGTACACACAACAGTAGCCACAATACACATCTATCCTCTTGTTTCTTGAGAAATCCTTTTATGTCACATGATCACCCAAATACAATATGGAAATCAATGGGGAAATGTCAGGGAAACAGAATAAACTGCCATGTGAATGCAGCCCCCTCCAGCTCTGATTTTAGGACAATGTCATGAGAAAACATGCAAATTTCAGGCTGATTCAGATCTGGCAACCTGTGCAAATCAGGTGGATTCACAGTCCCACCAAGGCAACAGTCCTGTGCACATTTCAGAGAATCATAAGAGTTCGAAGAGACACAAGTGTCACCTAGTTTACTCTCTTTTTTAAAAAATGTATTTTTTATTAAAGATTTCTTGGTTTACAGAAGTATGTGCAATGTCTCTTTTTTCAAGTTACATTTTCTACGGGTCAGTTTCATTTGTTGAGACATTAGCATTACATTAGGAAGAAAAGGGGGGAAGAGGTGAGGTGAAGGGGGCCGTGGGGGTGGGGTCAGGTGGCGATGTTTCTATTTTACGTAATGTTTGTGTGGGGTTTTGTGTCAGCGTTGTTTGTACAGGTTCTCTTTGCTATTCACTTGTGTTCCTTTGGTGGTGAGAGAGGTTGGGGTTGGCCCAGGGTGTGGTTGTTTGTTTGTGATTGGCTGTGGTGAACTTTGAGTGGCGTGGGTGGGTGTTTTTGAATCAGGTTAGCCATATTGATTCGTATGCTGTTGGTGGATTCTTGTTGGGCTGTGTATGTGATAAAGGGGAACCATATTTGGGTGAAAGCATCTTCTATTTGTCCCCGTGTCAGTTTCAGTTTATTGGTTAATTTTTCTAGTGAGGCTGTTTCCCATACTATTTGGTACCATTGGTCCATGCTTACTCCTGACAGGTCTCTCCAGTGTCTTGTCGTGCTGTTTCTGTTTGCTGAAAGTAGGTGGGTTGTGATGTTTATTAAACTTGGACAACTTGCTCCTAAGTAAGCATTCATGGGATCGGCTTTCCGGACCATAATCCAATGCACATATACAGTCATACCTTGGGTTACATATGCTTCAGGTTGTGCGTTTTCGGGTTGCAAACCGCGCCGAACCTGGAAGTACCAGAACGGGTTACTTCCGGGTTTTGATGCTCGTGCATGTGCAGAAGCACTAAATCACCCTTTGTGCATGTGCAGAAGCGCCGAATCGCAACCCACGTGTGCGCAGACGCAGCACTGCGGGTTGCAAACATGCCTCCTGCACGGATCACGATCGCAACCCGAATGTCCACTGTAGAAGGAAGTGATCACCACTGAACACAGTGGGACCTGCTTTTGAGTAAACACTATTATGTCTGACTATAAATATGTGTTTGTTACTACCCTGGATGTGCATGGATCATTACTAAAGGATATCTGTCAAACAGCCACCATAGTGCAAGCATACTTGAAATTATTTCATATATTTCTAGCTGGTACTAGAGCAAATGAAAAGGCTCCATCGAAAATCTTTATGTATTTCCCCCTGTTCATCCAGGAAGAAGATGGATTGCCATGGTAACACCATCATGGAACAATAGGTCAAGTTTTTATCAATATTCGTCAGGCTTGTTCTGTTAGATTTTGCTTAGAAAGTGACTCTGGGCTAAAAGACAGACCATTACATTTTGGATTTAAAGCTAATCTGATCAGTGGGTAAATTAGGACCAGTGAGCAAGCGAGACTGAATTGATAAACAAACTGGTTTTTACATAGAGGCTCAAATTGCAGTTTAATGAGGAACGCTAGCATTGCTTTACAGCAAGAAATGTAAATGAAATATGGAAATGGATTATCCCATGCTTTTCATTTGCATAAAAGTCAGGCATAATGAAAGCAACAGAAGGGATAAAAACTGTGCAGAAAGATGGTTCAGGGAAATATTAGCACATTATTAACTGAAGCCATCTTTAGTGATATTAAATACTTTAGAGAGTCTTGTGGCACCATAAAGACTAAAGCCACAATAGCTCTTGCTTATAAAACTTGTGCTTAAATTAGTCTTTAAGCTGCCACAGGACTGTGGTATTTGCAGCAACAGACTAACACGGCGATCCTTCTTGAAACAAAATATTATAGAGTTTGAATGTGTTTGGAAACAATCCAAAGAGAACTGAGGTTTATTTAACAACTGTCACAATAAATGAAGCTTAAGCACCCTGTTAACATTCTCTGGATCAGTTTGTTGTTGTTGTTGTTTAGTCGTTTAGTCGTGTCCGACTCTTCGTGACCCCATGGACCAGAGAACGCCAGGCACTCCTGTCCTCCACTGCCCCCCGCAGCTTGGTCAGACTCATGCTGGTAACCTCAAAAACACTATCCAACCATCTCGTCCTCTGTCGCCCCCTTCTCCTTGTGCCCTCCATCTTTCCCAACATCAGGGTCTTCTCCAGGGAGTCTTCTCTTCTCATGAGGTGGCCAAAGTACTGGAGCCTCAGCTTCACAATCTGTCCTTCCAGTGAGCACTCAGGGCTGATTTCCTTCAGAATGGAGAGGTTTGATCTTCTTGCAGTCCATGGGACTCTCAAGAGTCTCCTCCAGCACCATAATTCAAAAGCATCAATTCTTCGGCGATCAGCCTTCTTTATGGTCCAGCTCTCACTTCCATACATCACTATCTGGATCAGTACATATGGGTAAAATCCACCAGGAAGATTTCCTGTGCCAACAACCAACTGAAATGAAATAATTTTTTCTTTTTGATGTGAGCTGCAGAACTATGGGTAATGCTGAGAATTTCCTTCCTTTATTATACCTATGTAACAATTTTTGAGAGTGAACACAAGTAATGGAGGGAGGGACAGAGAATGGGTTTGATATAAAGGCATATGGTTCACAAAGCTGTTTGTTCACAGTATATGTAAACTGACATGAGGTGCAGAGACCTTGAACTTGTGGGCCAAACTTCCTCATTTGGCCAGGAGGCCATTTTGGGGGAGCCACACCCACTGCCCTACAACTGAGGTCATACATGGGGCAGGTAAGTGGGGCTTCAAAAGAACATTTGGAAGCTTAAAGTGAGCTCCCACTTGCTCAATGAGGGGGTTTCCATTCAGTGGAAACCATGTCTCCTTCCCATTGTAGCTCTTTGAACTGCTGTAAACCAGAAGTTCAAACAGCAGTGGTGGTATAGGCCTTTTTAAACAGGCCTGCACAACTCTTTGAATCTCCAATTTTCACTGTCATTATGAAATCAGGCGCCTGATTTATATAAAATATAATTTCTATACTGCTTACTTGCCAAAATGGTGCTTCTAGGCGGGAAGTATGATTGCTGTTTTTTTTTTAAAAAAAAACAAAACACAAGACTTTTGACAACTTGTAGCCACAACTGTCTATATTGAATTGTTTTAGGACACAGCCGGTCAAGAGAGATATAGGACAATTACGACAGCCTACTATCGGGGTGCAATGGGCTTCATTTTAATGTATGACATCACCAATGAGGAATCCTTCAACGCTGTGCAAGACTGGTAAGTCAAATTTGGGATAGAAACAAATGGGAAATATGGATAGTGAATTTGGCAGCCAGATTCCTGTTGTGATTATGAAATATCTCAGAGACTTGGTCTGTAGGAACAGATGCAACTTTCCTAACAAATTCTGTCTTGCCATCATGAATTTGATTTTGAGAATATTTTGCATTTTTCTGTTGATATCAGTGTCAGGTTTCTAATTCTCACATTAAAAGCTTCAACCCAACTCACTACAAGCCAACTTGAGTGACCGTCTCTGTGCTGTGGTCACATAATGAATCCATTATAAATTGCCAGGTTTGATGTGATTAAGCTTAAGAATGTTTGGGAATGTGTCAGTATATTACTTTGTAATTCCTGTGGGGTACAAATGAAGTTGGCAAGAAGTACTTGACTTCTGAATATATTTGAGATAACCAGGCATTGAATGTTGTGTGATTCTAAGGTTGGTTTACTGAGATACCTTGATGGTGTAATTCGTATTCAGAACAGAGACTGTGTTAAGAATATTTTGGTAGCAGCAAAAAAAAAAAAATCAATGTTTGAATCGTATTTTTTTAAGTTTTAATAATTTTATTGTTCTATACCGCATTTTAATTGCTGCCTTTCTTCTGCGTGCCACACAGAAAGCTTGTGTCATTGTTATTATTTATTTAGAGGGCACCACCTATGCACTTGATGTTTCACAAAGAGCAGGTAGAAAGCAGCACCAAGGGACTTGAAATCTAAAATCAAAATTCAGAAACAACAGAAGGAGGAGTGAAATGGAGACCTGGGTAGCCAAGGAAAGAACATGTGATGGCTTCAATCACCGTGCTTCTGCTTAGTACAACAGGCACTAGAGAGATGATTGAAAGGCTTCCTGGAAAAGTTGAATTTTGAGAACGGACCTTTGTACCTTTGCCAATCTCCTCTCTAGTCCGATGGTTCTGCTTCTTCCTGTATCTGGAATGGCCACTGGTTTTATACAAATTGGAGGACCCCCCTTTCTGCTTCACTGACCTTCCCAAAATTGATTTCTTCAGCAAAGTTTTTATCTCAACCTCTCTTGTCTCCCCTTGCTTGCTGATGCTCCCCTCCTATATGATTCTCCCTAATCTCTAACTCTCCTTTCATCCCTGTCTAATGCCAGCTTATAAGTCTTCTGGGTAGGGATGGAGCAATTTTATGTTCTGTACAGGACATTGCACTCTGGGTAATGCATCATTCCTAAATGAGGATAGTTGCCACAATCTTGCATTTCTGAAATTATCATGAAAAGTGTGAAACAAGGAAGGAGGGTTGATTTTACTCGTCAGTGATGCAGTTGTCACACTCAATCAACACAGGGCAGAATACCAGCAGTCAGAAGCAGAGTTCACAGAGCATATTTATTCTAGAAAGTGCTGTTTTAATGCCAAACACTTTTCAAGCAAAATTCGACTCTTCATCACGGAAAATTTCCATTGCACTCTGATTTGAGAAGGCTCCTCATTACGTGTTCTCAGTTTCTTGCTATGCCATTGTATGACAAAGCAGTGTGATTTAATATCCCTCTTGTGCAGATTTTTATTTATCTTTTTTATTTTCTATATTTCTCTCATGCACTTCAGACAGTTATGGTCTCCCTAAGTGACTCACATCAATTAGAGAGAGAGACAGGCCCTGCCACCAGACTTACAAGCTAAAATGAAATGACACAAAAGGGAATGAAGGATCAAGTCTTCAGGGCCAAAACAAAGTGATGAGCTACAAGCAATTTAATCAAGTTCAGGCCAGGCTGGTCTTCCCTTGGTGTTCTTGCTTGAATCGCAATTGGTAGCTCTTGGCTGATGGATGGGGCCAGAGGGTCCCCTTTCCCCTTGCTTCTGCAGTTCCAGGGCAAGTGGAAGTTGAAGTTGAATACTGTTTCTGGCAGGAAAAGGGAAAACAAGCTCCTAGTAGATGCATCTTCTTTGACCAATGGATGGGGTTTGTTTGGGACTCTATACATCTGAACTCTGTCTCTCTATCTTCAGGGAATAAGGCCTTATGAAACACAAAGGAGATTGCAGAATTTTGCTCAAATGTGCTAGCTATGAGAACCATTTCCCAATGTAATCTTAGCTCTATTCTGTTAGTTGGCAGCACAGGACAGACTGCTGTCTGTCTAGTAGAGGTTGCCCGTTAAAAACGCATGTTTTCCAAATACAAAACAGAATGACACAATTAACTTCAGATTGTTTAATCTAGGTAGCCGAGTGCTCTTATAATGTGTTCTTGGAGCAACAGAGACACAGTCAGAGCTTTCCCAGAAATTTATATTTCTTAAGAAAATATAACAAATGGAAAATTAGTTGATAATTGCAAAGGCAGCTCTAGAGATGAGGGAGAGACTTCAGACTCTGAGAAGAGCAGAGGTGTGGGAATTGTAGGTGTAATTAAAAAGGTACTGTGTGTGTGAGAGAGAAGACAGAATGAAGATTTATACATTTCCTTCTTTATGCTTTGTCCAAATATCAGAGGTAGGCATGGAGATCCTTACTGTCAATATAAATCCAACAAAAAAGATAAATAGAAAGGAAGGCTTTATTAAGGTGGAATCCAGTGAGAGTCAGAATGAAGAAAAAGAGTGCTCAAAGCAAGGATTCCACTCTAAGGTTGTATTCTCATGGCAGTTTGTTGCATTTTCCTGATGTTTCTCTGTTAATTTGTAAAAGTCCATTCCAGAAATATAGCTGGGTATTGCGGAGCATTCCTTTCCATGTTATTTGCAAACAGATACCTTTCCAGAAGCAAACAATGCAGAAAAGAATGCTATATGTGCACTATATTCCGCTATATTTCTGTATGCAGGTTTTACATCATGTGAAAGCGTGAATATAATATGGCAATTAGAGAAGCGCTGGGAGAACAGAATAAGTGCAGCCTATGTCAGACTTAAGTCCATTTCCTGGAATTCCCTAGAATTAGGGATTCAGAGTGGGCAAGAAAATAAGTCAAGTCAAGAATCTCAAAACTTAGTTAAACAGATGCTCGAACGATTATGGAGAGGGGTTGTCTCTCTAGCCCTCTTCAGACATTCAGCTTCATCACGGAGGATTAAATGCGTGTGTAGACAGCCCAGTGTTTATGCTGGTTCTGCCACAATACCTCCTGTGTGCCAGCTATGTTCCCTCCTCCCCAGACCTTCACTAGTTTAGTCTGAAGGTCTGAAGAGTCCTTCTAATCATGACCATCTGAAATCAGCTAGAAGCCTCTGCGTTATCAGACTTCGGTATACAGTGGTACCTCGGGTTACTTATGCTTCAGGTTACAGACTCTGCTAACCCAAAAATAGTGCTTCAAGAACTTTGCTTCAGGATGAGAACAGAAATCGTGCTCCGGCGGCGCGGCAGCAGCAGGAGACCCCATTAGCTAAAGTGGTGCTTCAGGTTAAAATCAGTTTCAGGTTAAGTACGGACCTCCGGAATGAATTAAGTACTTAACCCGAGGTACTACTGTATGTTTTGCATGTATGTTTTATCCACGTCATATAGCCTAATAAGTGCTAGGCTCCTTAATCTGTACTTTCATTCAATATGAATAGCTTGCATTATTTGCTTCAGCTATTGTATGGATAGCTGAGTAGAAAAACCCGTGACACGTGACCCCTTGTGACAGGCACCGCAGGTGGTCACCAGGATCACCTATAAATGGCTTAACAATTGCCATTCAGAGAGCTTGTGGCAAAGGCAGAATTTGAACCAGGAACCTCTTCACAGAACCTCTTCGCAGAACCTCTTCGCAGCTCACTCTTGCCCGCTTGGCTACCCAAGCAACCTTGGTCAATTGCAGGCGAGCTGCGCTGGGTGCATTGAGCCTTGATTCGATGAAGGCTTCTCCTCCCATTTTATCAAATCCTTCTGTGTCCCCAGTGGCATCATTCCAATGCTGGGAAAAGATGTGCTTTTCAGCTCTGCTACCTATCATTCATTGGGCACTCTGTCTCATTAATGTTTCAACGTTTGCACTTTTCCTTCCCATCGATTATTTATAGAATTAAATCCAGTGCTCTGCTAGCACAGAGCAAAGGCTGAGAGGAGCTACACCAGGGGTCAGCAAACTTTTTCAGCAGGGGGCCGGTCCACTGTCCCCTCAGACCTTGTGGGGGGCCGGACTATATGGGGGGGAATGAATGAATTCCTATGCCCCACAAATAACCCAGAGATGCATTTTAAATAAAAGCACACATTCTACGCATGTAAAAACACGCTGATTCCTGGACCATCGACAGGCCGGATTTAGAAGGCGATTGGGCTGGATCCGGCCCCTGGGCCTTAGTTTGCCTATCCATGACTTCTACATCAAAGCTTGTTGCGATGTGGCAGCTCTGATTAAAACTATCCTGCCAGTTCTGAGCGTGTGCTTCTTTCTCAGTTTTGCATATTTCTCACAATCACACATCACATAAGAGTTGGAGGGAGCCTTATAGATTATGTAGCCCAATGCTCTAGTCAATGCTGGAGTTCCATAGCTAGAGCAACAGGTGGCTGTTCAGTGTCCACTGCCTGAAGACTTTCAGCGAGCCTGTTCTGACAGGATAAGCCTGGTTGAAAAAGGAGATATTTCCACTTCACCTTCGTTAAACAATAGTTAAGCTATGGAATTCACTCCCATGAGAGGTAGCAATGGCCACCGACATGAATGACTTTAAAAGAGGATTATACAAATTTATGGAGCCTACTAACCGTGATAGCTGTACTCTGCACCACGGCTGAAGGCAGTATGCCTCTGAATACCAGTGTCAGGTGTGTGTGCAGGAGCCAGCCCCTGTGACCAATAGGATTTTGCAGGACTGGGGCCTTCCTAAGTTTGTTCTGAAGAGGCAAGGCACGGGCTCACAGGTGAGGCCGATTGGTAACTCACAGCACCTGGTGGCAAGAGCTGGGAAGGGATATAAGATCAGCATTTCCCTTCGGCTCTTTGCCACAGCAACACACTTCCTGCCTTCCTGCATTTGGCTTCTTGCTTCCTGATCCTTGAACCTCGGCTTCTTGACTCCCTGCTTTGTGACCCTTGGACCCTTGACTTCTTGACTCCTTGCTTCTTGATCCTCAGACCCTTGGCTTTGTAACTCCCAACTCTCTGACCCTCGGACTCTTGGCTTCCTGACTCATGGCTTCTGGACCCCCATTCCTGCTCCCACCCCGCCATCTTGCCCCCGGTCCTGACATCCCCTGCCGGGACTTCGATTGCCCGTGAACCGGACCATGACAACCAGTTTCTGGAAATGACAGCAGGGGGAGAGGGCTGATGTGCTCAGGTCCTGCTGGTGGGATTCTCATAGGCATCTGGTTAACCGCTGTGAGGACAGCATGCTAGACAAGATGGTCCATTGGCCTGATCCAGCAGGCTCTTCTTACGTCCCTTACATTAATTCTGGCCTGTACCACCTCTGACTTCAGATGAGTGATGGCCAAAAACAAAACACTTTCCCCCATAACAGTGATAGAAAACATTAACTGCACATAAACAATAAGCAGAGGAGTACTTACACCCACTAACTAGCCATTAAAAACTCAGCACCAAGACAAAGATTCAGTGCAGGGACGTAATTATGAGGTCAAAGACCTTTTTTTATATTTCTTTGTAGGAAAATTTCTGGTGCACACCTGGATATTGAACATTTACAAAGGAATACAAATGCAACAAATTGCCCATGTTTATAAAATGGAAATGGTAATTGTTGGTTCCCAAGGGTGGTATCAGATTCAAGCCATTTCCCGTTCTGCAGTGCTCAACTTCTTTGCACGAAAGGCATTTTAACAGTTAGGTGCAAAACTATAACAATATTATTGTTTTATTGTTTATGCTTCCTTGCTCAATTGCTTTTCCCTGGTACGTTTGTCAGTTTTGCATGCCCCACTTAACAATATCTGTGCTACCTCCTGGGAGAGAGAACCTTGCAGAGTAAAGATGAAAAATACATAATTTGCAAAGAACCAGTTGCAATACACTTTTCCTGTTGTATTCGTTTGTGGGATATCTTTAGCCACTTTTTTCCTGTGGGTGTGGAAACCTGTGAAAGCATTTCAGCAAAATACATCATATAGTTTTGTGGACATTTCAGCAGAGTACATCACGTGCGTAGTTTCCTCAATAGCTGCCCTGCAGAATGGATTTTGCAGCCATTTTAAAAATTGGGCACATGGTAGACTCAGGTGGTAGCGCAGGCAGCGCATTGTTAAACTATGGAACTTGCTCCCATAGAAAGCAGTGATGGCCACTAACTTGGATGAATTGGAAAGAGGATTGGACAAATACACAGAGAGTAAGGCTATCAGTGGCTCATAACCATCCATGATGGCTATGCTCTTCTTTCATGGTTGAGGCAGTAATACCTCTGAATATCAGTTGCTGTAACCATAGGAGAGGAGAGGGCTCTTTTGCTTGTGCAAAAGTCTGAATTAAGCAGGAATGAAAAAACAATGAGAGGAAATGGCAGTGTAGATAGTTGCAGAAGTTTGAATAGAGCAAGCAGAGGAGCACTGAGGGAAAGTGGTGGCTTAAAGCGAGGTTTGAGTACAACAGGAAGGGGGTTGGGAAGAGCCCATAAATAGTACCTCAGGTTAAGAACTTTGCTTCAGGATGAGAACAGAAATTGTTCGGCAGCAACAGGAGGCCCCATTAGCTAAACTGGTACCTCAGGTTAAGAACAGTTTCAGGTTAAGAACTGACATCTGGAATGAATTAAGTTCTTAATCAGAGTTACCACTAGCTTTTGTGTTGCAGCTGTCTCTGCTATTTCTCATTGTTAAAACTGGAGTTTGTTTGTTTGCTTTCTTGCTTGCTTGCTTGTTTAAAAACCTCAATGTCCTTCTGCTCCTGCTTTCTTCAAACCTCTGTCATTGTTTAAAATTGGCATCTTCCTCTCAGTATCTTTCCATTCCTGCTTTACCAACCTTTTTCCGCTTGTTTTAAACCACCACCTTTTCCCCTCTCAGAAGGGAGACATATCACACATAGAGAGGCTCCGCTTCTCATTTGAGAGTGTCAATAAGCATGTGGCTATGGTAGATCCATTTCATGCTGTGTACTTAGGTTTTTAAAAGCCGTCAGTATCATAATATCAAAGTGCACATAGGATATTGTGCTCAACTCTTGTTGCTGCACCTCAAAACGAATATTGTAAAACCAGGTCAAGCAAGCAAAATAATAATTGGGATTGGATTTCATATTTTAATTTGGGTTTCTTAATTTAGAAAAAATAAATAAATAAGGGGTATACATGATAGAGATGCAAGTTGTGGAGAAAGTAGTAGAGGCTTTGCTCCCTCTGTCATATTACTAGAACCAGTGCTTTTTTTCTTAAAAAATGTTTAGGGGTATTGTCATTTTCCTACTCATATTGAAATACTGCCCCTCAATTAGGCCAAACTTAGATTCACAAAATGTTTAGGGGTATGCGTACCCCTGTTCCCCCCAGAAAAAAGCACTGACTAGAACCAAGGGTTATCTAATGAAACTGAATGCTGGAAGATAGGCAAAAGGAAGTACTTCTTCTAATTTGCTACACGTGCAAGAACCATTAAAAATATGATCACTGTCATCCCACCCCCAGCTGCATTCTGCACCAGTTTAAATGGTACAGCCCAGAATTCATAACAGGAATCATTGTAAGCTTAGTTGGTTACATCAGAACTGGCCATTACTGCCATGTCTGGGCTCACTTTTGGAAATGATAGAGGATGGTTTAGTGGACACATGGGGCAAATATGGAACTGATCAATACTCTGAGTGATAGCGTAGCTGGCTTGATGCCACATGTCAGGAGAAGTTAATTACACACACACACACACACACACACACACACACACACACTGCTTCTGTGCTTCTTCACTTTATTGCTTCCATTTCACTGCCAGTAATTGTTTTCAATGAGCCAAGGCTCCCACACTGGAAGACGTACAACTGCTGCTGATATCTGTGACAATCTTTAAAGTTAACGAACCCTCCCAAGGGCAACGCTGCACTGTCGAAGTGCAGAAAGTGCAAATAAATCTCTGCCAGAGCTTTAAAATGCATTCACCCAAAGCGCAGGGGGATTATTTTGCCAGTTCCTCTGTGTACCCAGTGGATCACATCCAACATGTGCACCACACATGCCTGTTCACCCTGTGCTGCTATGTGCAGGAAGAAGAAAATGGGGACGATCTGCCCAGAATTAAGCCCTTTTGATGTAAATTTGGTGGGACTTACTGGTTTTGGCTGGATTATGTCTGCCGATTGTTGCAATTATGTACCTATTTGTGAAAAATGCTCTGTTTAAAGTTGGGGAGGCCAGTTTAGAGCCCTCAATTTATCAGTTAGGCTGATGAAACAAAGAAAAGACTTGTGCAAGATAAACCAGTCAAAGAGGAAAAGAAAATACCAGCTGAAAGTGCAAATGAATGTCAGACTGGTTTGAGAGAGGTTCATATATTCCTAGGTCAGATTTTGGGCAGCCATGTCAAAAAGCCGCATAGGCTTTAATATCAACAAATACAAGCCAAATACTGTATTTTTCTGTGTATTGGATGAGGTTTTTTTTGACTCAAAAATCACGTCAAAAAACTGGGGTCGTCCAATACACGGATAGTGGCATGGGAGGGGGGTATAAGCAACGTGGCGCCAGCCATTCGTGTGGCGGGAGCACAGCTTCCTCTGATGCCACTGCATGCAGGAAGCACTCCCTGGATCGTTTCCCACATGTGGTAGCATCAGGGGAGGTTGTTGTTGTTGTTTAGTCGTGTCCGACTCTTTGTGACCCCATGGACCAGAGCACGCCAGGCACTCCTGTCTTCCACTGCCTCCCGCAGTTTGGTCAAACTCATGCTGGTAGCTTCGAGAACACTGTCCAACCATCTCGTCCTCCGTTGTCCCCTTCTCCTTGTGCCCTCCATCTTTACCAACATCAGGGTCTTTTCCAGGGAATCTTCGCTTCTCATGAGGTGGCCAAAGTATTGGACCTGTCCTTCCAGGGGAGGTTGCGCTCCCTCAAACCAAATGCCTGGCAGGGCACAAATTCACCCGATGCTGCTGTGTGCCAGAAATGATCTAGGGAGTGTTTCTCACCCACAGCTTTGGTGGGGGGAGAGGCTCAACAACTTCGGGCCATCTCCCCTCATTTTCTTAAAATTAAATAGGGGGGGGGCGGTCTTATACAAGGGTGCGTCTTGTAGATGGAAAAGTACGGTAGATGGGGAAATGATACAATGCCAGATCCCTACCACTACTAAGGTTATTTCAGTTCAGGAAAACAAACTACTTCTCCCCCTGCCCCAACCTCTCTCCAAATGAAATCTCTCGAAAACTCTTCTTCTTAGCACAAGAGCTATAAACATTCTGCAAAAATAAATAAATAAATAAATGACAACACAATTCCAAAGAGATCTAACCACATTGCTTTACAGAGAGACTTCTCTTCACAGCTGATATGACTTCCAAAATCTTGTTTACCAAAGCACATGACAGCAATGCCCTCCAGTGCTTCAGCAGAGCTTATTGGAACTTGCCTGCTTTCAAACCTCCTAACATTGACAGAATTCAGGCAGAGCAGAACCTCTTGCAATAAAATATTTATTTCCCCATGTTCTTTTCCCAAGTGAAGTTAAACAGAGCCGATCTGAGAACAGTCACAGCAGAGCTTGCCGTAATATAAATCACAACTAGGCTCCAAGGTTCCAGGAGAGATTTGCAGGGCTGGTTATCGGATGTATCCCTTGAAGACACTGAACTTCTTCCCCATTCTGCACTCATAGATCATAGCCACACTGCAGACATATATCAGTTATATATCAGTTATATATCAGATTGTAATATGCTGATGATCTGCGGAGTTCTTTTAGAGATCCCCAGCCTCTCTCACAAAAGTATGTTTTCCAGGATTACTTTGGGGAAAGGAATTGTTATTAAACTGGTTTACACCAGGCCACATCTGCACCATATGTTCAAAGCACTGTGATACCACTTTAGCAGTCACAACTTCCCCCAAAGAATCCTGGGAACTGTAGTTTGTTATGTATGCTGAGGGTTGTTAGGAGGCCCCTAGTCCCCCCACAGAGTTGCAATTTCCAGAGCTCCATTAGAAGAGGAATTAACTGGTGGTTAAACCACTCTGGGAACTGTAACCATCTCCTCCAATGCTTTGAAGCCAAAATCTGACACACCGTCTTCCCAGACGCCATCTTCCCGTTTTTTACCATGAGAGCATGGCGGCCATTTTGGTTGCCATGGTCTCGCATGAATTTACAACATGTTTTCTCGCTTCGAAAAACTTCTTTCGGGCACGGCACCCCAAAATGCATGTTTTAAAGCACTAAAATAGTTACATATATAAAACAGTTAAAACTATTACATATATAAAATCTTCTTTTTTTAAGCTGTAAATATAAGAACAGTTTAAAACAACATAGCACATACATGAAATCAATTCAAATCCAAGATGCATAGCAACTGGGATAAAGGTTTTAGAAGGCATGTTGAAAGTGGAATATTTTCCATCCATCCACCCCTCCCTCCCTCCCTCCCTTTATTTATTTATTTATTTATTTGTCATTCAAGTGACTGTGGAGAATAAGAATGGCTTAACAGACTTCTTGCAGACTGTGGCTCAGCTCACAGTTCAAACTGCAGACTGTCATACCGCTGAATCCTGCACGCAGCATCTACGAGAACCATATAATTGAGGCTGCTGGATTTAATTTATTGTAACTAATTACCTTTACCAAATTCAAACAAGAAGTAAATGAATGCCAAGAGCCGTTTCATGCTGCTTTTGTGCATGTTATTGAATTAGTTCTGAAAAAGATTACAGTGGTCGCTGTTCACTCTTCTATTATATGGCCCCAGTGCTGTGTGTACTTGCCTGCCATTTGTGCCATCTTGAAGAAAATCTAGCCTATGGCTTTTGTGGATAAACAGGGCAACTCAGCATATTTGAAGTAGCAACTCTGAGTCATGGGCCTGCCCCAGGGCTTGGCCTGAAGGCATATGAAGCCAGCACCTTGTTAAAGCAGGACAGGGTCTGGTCAGTTCCTGGATGGGTCATCACCTGTGTATGGTGCCTTGGGTTCTCTGATGGAATAAATGTGGAATATAAATATAAGGGAATAAATGAATAAAAAAATAAACCATTGAACATGTGATAGCCAAGAAGAGAAAAATCTACCAGTGTTGGTTCTCAGCCTGTAACAACCCAGCTGTGTATTATTTATTGCAGCGTGCAGGATTCTGCTTTTAGGGTACGACAGTGGTACCTCAGGTGTCATATGCTTCAGGTTACAGACTCTGCTAACCCAGAAATATTACCTCAGGTTAAGAACTTTGCTTCAGGATAAGAACAGAAATCGTGCTCCGGCGGCACGGTGGCAGCAGCAGGCCCCATTAGCTAAAGTGGTGCTTCAGGTTAAGAACAGTTTCAGGTTAAGTTCAGACCTCCGGAACGAATTAAGTACCTAACCCAAGGTACCACTGTAATGCAAAATCTCCAAAAGAGAATTGTGAAGTGGCTCATCAAAAGCTGGTTCTTGCAAATTATTATATTATTATTATTAAGAACAATAATATTAATTAATTAATTAATTAAAATTATTGGTTGTTTTTTTAAAAAACCAAAGTACCCAGAGAAACTTACAATATATAAACAAACAAATGTGTACCTTAAAGCTAGCATAAAATAAAAAATTAAAAGACAATCCACTTTTTAAAAGGCCTACCCACTCAAGAAGGCCAGAGGTAATGAAGAGCCAAAGGCTGGGTCTTGAGCCATTTAAAGGCTTTATCTGTCAAAACCAGCACTTCAAATTGGGCCCAAAAGCTAATTGGCCACCAGTGCAGTCAGGCCAGCATTGGCATTATATGTTCAAACCTTTTTGCCCTGGTGAGCAGCCTAGCCACCAAATTCTGCAGCAGCTGAAGTTTCTGAACCAGCTCCAGAGGAAGCCCTGCATACAACTCATTGCAATAATCTAACCTAGAAGTTGCCAGTGCATAGACAACAAATGTTAGGCTACCTCTGTCCAGATAGGGGTAGTACAAACCTTTCACATCTTTGACAATGCAATCCCAAACTTATACATTTCTCTGTTACCGGTACTTATTATATTTATAGACTTCTTTCCCTCTTGATGAAGTCCAGGGCAGTATATATTAACAGGAACAGGAATTGTATTGACTAATTAAGTATATTTTCAAAGTAGTACAGCTAAAATAATTGCTTTGCGTGGCAAAAATCATGTTCCATAAACCCAGGCAAACGAAACCTGTTTTTCAGTTGACAACTGAAATGCAGCATTATAGAGGATGATCCAGTTGCTGAAAAGCAGAGGAGGCGAGAGTGATCTTGTGCTCATGTTCTGCTTGAGTGTTTCTCACAGACATCTGGGTGGTCACTGTGAAAACAGGATGCTGGACTAGGTGGGCCATTGGTCTGATCCAGCAGGCTCATCCTATTTCCTTATGATCCCACTTCACCCAAAAAGGAGTTCCGTTGCCAGGGTGCTGCCACTGAGAAGACCCTGTCTCAAGTCACCACACCCCTGGGCCATGTCTATTGGCATGATCACAAGCCATGACTCCCCAGCCAATCTCAGAGCATGAAACAGTTGGCATTAGGAGAGGTCCTTCTTTAAGTGCTTGGGTCCTGATCCATTTAAGGTTTTGCACAGAGTTATTCAAAAGCCTACTTACGTTCTAACCTTGAAAGCTCTCTTCATTTGCTTTCACCTCTAACTTAACTCTTGCTGTTTCCCACAAAATGGCAGTTTATGGACGTTCGTACAACCACAACTATGCCAGAAGGGAAATTACCACTTTGCAGGAATGGCTGTCTGCTTTGACTCTTGGCTAATCCGTATCTGTTCCAAGTTGTGGATATTGAATGTGATCCTTTTATTTATCGAGCCGTTGTGCACAGCAGCATGTAGGCTTGATTTGTATGCTCAGCACAGTGCACTGAAAGCTTCTGTGCCTTGATATTTATGATTTCATATTAGGAAATATCACAGATCAATTGTAGAGGGAATTGACTGAAATATTGAGGAGCTTGAGTAGGAAGGGAGGGTGTACCACTTGTACAGTTCTGTTTACAAACTAGAAGTATCCAGATCAGAGTGGTGGTGGTTGTTTTTTTAATGCAGGAAGAGGGAAATGTATCTAAAGCCTTCTTGTTGTAGTTTCTGGATGAGGAAGCAATTCAGTTCATTTTCAGACCAGTCAAAGCTTAGTCAGTATGATATAGTGGTACCTCGGGTTACAGATGCTTCAGGTTATGGACGCTTCAGGTTACAGACTCCGCTAACCCAGAAATAGTACCTCAGGTTAAGAACTTTGCTTCAGGATGAGAACAGAATTCGCGCAGCGGCAACAGGAGAACCCATTAGCTAAAGTGGTACCTCAGGTTAAGAACAGTTTCAGGTTAAGAACGAACCTCCAGAACGAATTAAGTTCTTAACCCAAGGTACCACTGTACTGGGAAGCAGAGGTTATCCATACGTTTTTCTTCCTTAAGGGCAAGAAAGGTTTGTCACTGGAAGGCCAATCAGTAGTCTTCAGGGCCAGTCCAACTGTTAGGCAGAGTGAGGCAACTGCCTCAAGCCTCTGAGGTTGGGGCAGCTGTCCCAGCCCTCAGCTGTTCCTCCTGAGCCATTCACCATTGTTGCCAGTGCCACACAGCCTGTCCTAGGTCCCCTGATTCTGGTACATAGGAGGGTGCCATCCCATCAACAGTGTTGAAGTAAGATTCAGCTGCCAGTTCAGTTAGCTTCCACATGTAGAATGTGAAATGGGTGGCGTCTGGTTCATTACAGGCAGCCGCATGCCTTAGGCTGGCACTGGCCATTTGCAGTACTGGTAGAAACAGCCACTGTGCCAATGGAGGCAGAAGGAAGAATCTTCTTTTTTAAAAAATGAAAACACCAATCTCCCTAGGAACAAGACTGTGTCTGGACATAGCATCATTACCATTGGGGCTTTCTGTAGGATAAAAGGCTCAAGCAGTGGCTAATCATAGAATCATAGAGTTGGAAGAGACCACAAGGGCCATCGAGTCCAACCCCCTGCCAAGCAGGAAACACCATCAGAGCACTCCTGACATATGGTTGTCAAGCCTCTGCTTAAAGACCTCCAAAGAAGGAGACTCCACCACACTCCTTGGCAGCAAATTCCACTGTCAAACAGCTCTTACTGTCAGGAAGTTCTTCCTAATGTTTAGGTGGAATCTTTTTTCTTGTAGTTTGGAACCATTGCTCCGTGTCCGCTTCTCTGGAGCAGCAGAAAACAACCTTTCTCCCTCCTCTATGTGACATCCTTTTATATATTTGAACATGGCCATCATATATCAATGTTTCTTGTGCGGTTGTATAAAAGGAAGAAAGCCTTAAGGAAACCGTCTTGTATCATTATAGGTAAGCCCATTTGCCCAGTAGTGGCTGGTGCCCATTGAGCCTGGTGGGTTCAGAAAGCAGGGAAGCTATAAGCAGGTGGAGCCAGAGCCAGTGACAGCCAAAGCTGACTAACTCTAGTTTTCTCCCCATCCTCCTTCCTGGTGGCAACATGGAGACTAAGGTGGAAGAAGCTGGCAGGCAGTGTTTTAGTTAAGGAGACCAGTAGGTGAGGGCTGGCTTAGGCCAGACTTAGGTTGGTGGGACGGTGCCCCCCCCCCTTCACCTTAAAGGAAGCGCTCCCACTGCATTTTGTTTCTGAAAATGTGCTGAATTTTCCTCCCTCTCTCCAAAGTGGCAGAAGGTACACACACACAAATATGCTACAACAAAGGTAGCAGTAGTGATTGGGATTTTCAGCCATACACTAATGCTAACAGAAAAAGCCTACATTCATCAGAAGCGACCAGCTTTTGTATTCCTAGGAGATGTCATAATCTGGGCTGGAACAATCTTTGTTTTCAGATGGTCACATCATAGCAACACTGGCATCTGTCAGTGAGTAAGGCTTTCACATGTATGGGGTATAAACATGGGTGTAGCCAGGCTTTATGTTGTGTTGGGGGAAGGGGGAGAGAGGCAGGACTTTCTTTCGACCCCAGATGCCCAGGTAAAGCTTTCAAAATCTTTCTACAATTTCTACTTTTAGTTAAGTATTTTTATTTATTGACTTTACAGTCATACCTCTTGTTACGTTCGCTTCATCTTACTTTTTTCAGGTTGCGTCCTGCGGTGACCTGGAAGTACTGGAAAGCATTACTTCCGGGTTTCGCCGCTCACGCATGCGCAGACGCACAAAATGACAGCACGTGCATGCGCAGAAGCGGTGAATAGCGACCCGCGCGTGCGCAGACGCGGGTTGCGTTCCTTTCATGTTGTGAACGGGCCTTTGGAATGGATCCCATTTGCAACCAGAGGTACCACTGTATTTAGGTGGGGCGCAACTGCCCCCGGCTATGCCTATAGGTAAACGCACTTGGATAGAATGCAGGTAGTGGCTAATGAATGAATGAGCTGTGCTTCCTGACTAGGGATGAGTACAAACTTTGATTCAGTTCACATTTAAAGATGAACCTGCCACACCCGCACTTTTGGAAACAATACACAAATTAAAACACAGCTGCTGTTTGGAAATTGCACTTCTTTGAATTTTGCAATAAAGTTCTCCTGCATATGCCAGGATGACATGTGCATAAAATTGCATGTAACAGTGAAAATAACCTACAGAAATTCATTTATATTATGGGAAATAATATTTCCAAAAATGTGTATATTAGGCAAAATTGCATTTAAGAATGTGTATATTCTGAGAAATCAACACTAAAATGCTGGTGGATTTTCATGAGGAGTATTTTCTTTTTTAAAAAAATCAAAATCAAAAACCTGTGTGGAAATGTAGAAAACTCCACTTACAATTGCACAGATAAGAAATTGAGAAAAACCAAAACCAGTAGATTCACCCATCCCTATGTGATACCCCCTCCTATTAAGCAAATGTACAAAATGCGTGAGTTTTAACTCTCCCTGTTATTTGCCTTAGGGTACAGATAATGGCTGGTATATTCAAAAGTGTTATTTTATTACCCAGCCACAAAATGTTGCTATCAATAGCAATATTGCCAAATGACATAGGGGGGGGGGGGTGAGCAGTGGCCAAGGCTTTCTCTTCATATTCTGCTGTCTTTGTGTAATGACAAAGGTAACATTATCATTAGGCATTCCTGAATGAAACCTCCGCCTTCAGGAAATTGAATGCAGCTTTGCTACTGACTGAATTATATTAATAACTAGATACACTTAAATGATGGAAATGCTACGATAATGACCCATAGGTCATTTTACAGCTAAAAATCACTTTTGCTCCTTAGACTCTATAAATGTAGAAGAGGAAGCCTTTGCAGCACAGAAAATGAATTAATATAAGAGAGCACTGTAACATATGATAATTAAATACATTGTTTTGATATGAAAAGTTAATAATGCAGTGGATGTAATCTGGCTACCAGTGCTTGTTCCTTGGATTCAAGGGTACGCCTTTATTTAAATCAGTCCGAAAGGGGTCTGAAATCAGTTTAACCATACTGGATTTCCCCATGAACCACAGAATCACCTGTAACTCTTTACTAGTGGGCCTATTCTTTTCAGAGAACGGGGGTTACTTTTAATGGAATTACAGTGGTACCTCAGATTAAGAACTTAATTTGTTCTGGAGGTCTGTTCTTAACCTGAAACTGTTCTTAACCTGAGGTACCACTTTAGCTAATGGGGCCTCCCGCTGCCACCACACAATTTCTGTTCTCATCCTGAAGCAAAGTTCTTAACCCGAGGTACTATTTCTGGGTTAGTGGAGTCTGTAACCTGAAGCGTCCGTGACCCGAGGTACCACTGTATTTAAATTGTTTACACTTTTTCTTGCCTCTGTGAGGATGTAGGAGCATAAGATGAGCCCTGATAGATCAGGCCAAAGGGCCACCCAACATCCTGGTATCATAGATGTCAGGGACTGGGCAGAGGATTAATGGTGGAGACTGCCTCCCCAGCAGAGAAGAAGAGAGTCACATTTCAGAGCAAGATGGGGGGAAAGTTGGGAAATAATGGCAGAGGGGGAGGAGGCAGAGCTGGAGCAGCTGGCTGACACGTTATCACTAGAAAGCATTCCAGACCCACCATCTCCCAGAACCCGGCGAGCCTTAAAAGTAGGAGAGCAAAGAGCTTGGAGGCAGATGGCCCGAAGCAGCAACTGTAAAGAGGGTGCTGCTGCTGACAAATGAGGTAGTGGGAGGAAAAGCGGGGTGGAGATTTTCTCAGGACAACACCATTATTCCAAGAGGCTGCATTCTCAAGCCTCTCTCTGTAAATATTGAATAAAAAGCAGGTGGTAAGAACTTTTCCTTCTCTCATCCATTCCTGGCAACCTGCTGTGGGGGGTGATTCCTCTGCCACCTGACAAAAGTGGCCAACTAGATGCCTTTGGGAATCCGCCTGCAAATAGGACCTGGGTGCATACCCCTATCCGTACTTGGAACGCGCAGCAAAGAGTATTTGATAGCCTTATCCTGTGCTCTTTTTTTTCTTAAAAAATGTTTAAGGGTACTCTCATTTTCCTACTCATATTGAAATACAGTGGTACCTTGGGCTAAGAACTTAATTCGTTCTGAAGGTCCATTCTTAACCTGAAACTGTTCTTAACCTGAGGTACCACTTTAGCTAATGGGGCCTCCCGCTGCCGCCACCGCTCGAGTTCTGTTCTCATCCTGAAGCAAAGTTCTCAACCTGAGGTACTATTTCTGGGTTAGCAGAGTCTGTAACCTGAAGCACCTGTAACCTGAAGCACCTGTAACCTGAGGTACCACTGTACCGCCCCTCAGTGAGGCCAAACTTAGATTCACAAAACGTTTTGGGGTATGTGTACCCCTGCTTCGTCGTTTCCCCCCCCCCCCCAGAGAAAAAGCACTGGCCTTATCTCTGTGGACAGCTTTCAAAATCAAACCTGTTTGAAAGCCCTGTGGTTTACAGTGAAGTTCCATCCAACAGGGCTTCTTCAAAGGGAAGCATTTGCCTATCATAACTATGCCAGGTGACCTGGCAGGTAGACAGCTCTGCCCACCTATCATCACCTTTGGCTGCAGAGTTAGTTAGAATCCCATGCCTCATTGTGATTTTGCAGAGGAAGGAGGAAGTGGAGTCAGTGGGTTTTGGCTCTCTGCTGACTTCTCCCCTAGGCTGTTTCTACCCCCTGAGCCAAATGAATCCCTGGCAATTAGCTGGTGTGGAGCTCTGGCAGAAGTTCACCTCCATAACCCGCCAGTGCAGGGAATTTAATCAGAATCCTAAAGCTCCCCAGTTTGGCATAGCTGGAACACAGGAAAATCTTGTATCTTCTTTTAAACCCTGTATTTCAATGAAAAATAGGATAATTCTCCCGGGTTAAATTTATCCTAATTATACAGTGACTGGTGTATAGTCTCGATTCATTAGTATGATGGAAGTGAGTAACGTAAAGTGAGTAACGTACTATAATAAATATTAGCAAAGAATGAGCACAGCACACACCTACAGCTTTTCTCACTGAACTGTACATTTTCCGGAGGCTGTCACTCAGAAATCCTTAAAATGGCTCTTCGGTCACCATGGAGACCCTTTCTGTCAGGCTGCCACTGCAGTTAGTCTAAATATAAACATGAGAGGTTGTGCAGTATATTTGGGTTGCGCAGTTTTGTTTAGGTGATCCCCTCACCATACATTTCCTCTCCCTTCTGTACCACACATCTTTCTCATTACAGATTACACTGTGTCTCCAGGGAACATTTCAACCGTATTATTTCACAATAAAGTTACCATTTTTTTAAAAAAACACCACAGAGTTTATCTCAAAATATATAAAAGAGGGTAAAAATGTGCTTTAGCTGCTTTCTACACATTCGGCTGCTGAATGTCTGAAGAGTACGTAGGTACCCCATGGGCTATAGCAGAGCTAAAGAGAACACGGGGGGGGGGTTATTTTTATTAGTTCAATTCATTTAAGTCTCCTGTCTTTCCTCAAGGACCCTCTATGAGTTGCTAGCACTCAAAGGTCTAATGCTCAGGGCTTATCATATATCACAGAACTACTCAACATGACACTTTCCAGATATTATAGACTACAATTCCCATCAGCCACAGCCAGTGTGGTCAATAGGGGCAATGGGAACTGTAGTCTTAACAACACCTGGAAGGAAGGACATTGGTGACCCCTGCTACACATAAACAATGGTCTCTGTTCTCTGAGTGTCAGTCATTATGTAGCCACATGGCCAAGTGAGAGGTATTGGTGTGCTCAGGAAACCCCAAGATTTGCGGAAGTACAAAAATATTTTTTTGGGGGGAGAACAACCCCTCCCAACTACAGAGCTCAGTGGGGACTGATCATGTTCAGCGGGCAAGGAGCACTGACCAGCTGTTAATGATGGTAGTGGAGGAGACAGTGTTGGAAAATGGCAGGTGTCTTTAAGGTTTTAACTTTAATATTCAACCTAACGAAGAGAAGGGAAGGCAGCAAATTCAGCAGCGTAAAAGGATCAGACCTCAGAGGAAGAAGATATTTAATATTAAACATTATTTAAGACCCCTGAAAGTTGGGCTGGCACAGATGTGTCATCTGTTGCTCTCTAATTTAAAATATATGTCCACTGACCTACAGAGCAGAAAACCTTTAGCTGGATTTCTTTTCAGGTCCAGTTATGACACAAGAATTATGACACTTTATATTATTTATATCAGGGATGGGGAACCTGTAGCCACATGTTGTTAGACTATCCTCTCTGGCCATTGGCCACGTTGGCTGGGGCTGATCGGAGTTGGAGATAAGTTCTCTGTCCTGCTCCATATTGTGCTCTACCACTGAATGTCTTGAATAAAGCTGCAGGGAACAGGCAGTTCTGCCCAGGCCCTGTTGCTAGTTCGGTTGATGGTGTTGCATGTCAAGTAGGTGCTGTTAAAGTAGTAATGGTGATGTCCCAAGAACCATTAAAAGATTGGGGGCTGCAGTCATACATTAACATCACAAAAATGTTGCTCCTCCCCTTATTTGGTATTCCTCAGACCCAGGAACCAAATGTGGCCCTCCAGTCCTCGCAAACTCCAATTCTGTGATGTTGGAGAACCCTGTAGGGAGTGGCCAAGTGTGATTTTGAGATTAGCGCTAAGCCTGTGTTACTGAAGAGGTTTTTGAAATCATTTTACATTCTTCCAAAATTGCTTCTGGAGATACCTTCCCAATAAAAGTGGTGCACTTCTGGAAACTGTTAGATGAAACAGGAGCTATGTTTTGAAATATTTCATGGGTCTCTGAGAAGATTTTCAGACCCACATAAAACTGTCATCATAAACAGCAGTTGTGACCACAAGCATAAACGGCTGCTCAGAGCGATTTCCCCATCGACAGTCAAGGTTATCCTGGGAACAGCGGTAAAAGACAAATTTAAATGGGGATTTTAAAGGACTGGTCTTCTGTAGTCAGAGCGGTTTGCTGAAAGGGATCAGGGCAAACCTGGAGAAAATAACTGAACCACATGACTGCACCTTAAAGACAAAGGAAAGGTATGAAGGCCATTTCACAGGTTTCATTTCTGGAACGGACATGGACATTGAATGTGTGAAGGGTAGTATAAGACTTTTGCTTTCTTTCCTTTTCCGATGAATACAGACTGATATATTAAGGCTACAGTCGTTTACTTCAGTGTAAGCCCACTGAATTCAATGGAACTTACTTTTGAGCAGACATGCATTACTGTTGTTTCTGATGTTATTGTTTCTGTTGATAACTGGAATTTCTAATGGCTGCCCAGTAACACAGAACTCTGGATTGAACAGTTAGAATGTTTTTACATATGAGCTTTAAACCACTTCCTCAGCATCATTACCATTATCATCATTATGTTCATTCCATTATGGAAATGTAAATTCTGCATTGGCCAGGATACTTAGTTTTCCTGAGGGAACTTTAGTTTAAAAGTATAAATTCTGGTTTTGTGCCTGTAGCCCCTATGAGATGCAAACCAGGCATCTATGGATGCAAATCCATGTTGAGTGTCTTGAATAAGTGTCTCGTAAAATATATCGTATCTGAAGAAGTGTGCATGCACACGAAAGCTCATACCTAGAACTAACTTAGTTGGTCTTTAAGGTGCTACTGGAAGGAATTTTTTTCTTTTGTTTTGTCATAAAATATAGCTTTGATAGCTTTGACTTCCTCCTCCTCTTCTTTTTTTGGCTACATAATGGGTTGATGTTCATCATAGATGATTTCAGAAAATGGCTTCCAATTAAGCAGCTGAAAAAGCTCTACATGTTTTGGAGGAAGCTTATCGAGCATTTTCCAGTTAGCAGCATTTTCTAACACGTTGCTGACGAGCATTTCCTGCTTTACAGCAGTGTTTAACTCTCATTTTTTAAAGAAAAAACAGTAAGGAAAGGTAAGGAAAGGTGAGTAAAAAGGGAGAACTTTGGGGAATGATGAATTCTTTAGCTTTAGACAGACAATAATTTGTAAGAGAGATGAAAGGGCTTGAAAGAACCATTGGCGTTGCCCATGGTGTGTGCAGACATTTCTTTTAATCCACAATTGTCTCTAATAAGGCAGAGTTGGCAGGTTTTTGAAGCACTGCAAAACCATTTTGCCTGGAGAATGACAGTGGGACAAAAACCATGTCAGTATATCATGGCTACTGATGGATATATCATCCATCCCGCCTTCAACTCCTACTGTTCATCTCCAACTTAGATATCATCAAATATCACAAAGTGTGACTTCGATTGTGAGAAGCTGCCCTCCGGATGCAGCAAACCCAGTCACACAATCCGGGTGAGTCACTGCCAGGTCTGGAAGAATAGCCTGGCAAGAACATCGTTAGAAGGAGAAAACTGTGACTTCCCAAAGGAAAGGGGAGGGAAAGCGATGGCTTTGATATGGATGGGTCAGATGTTTGTGTAAAAATAGGTATTCTCAGCAGACCAAAATCAAGTCTATTCCTTTCTTGATTGTGGTATTCTTAGTTTCCCGTGTACCTAAAAGGAGTTTGTTGGTTTGTTAGGAATGATTGATGGGTTAGAAAAATATAAAAATACATACTGGTATCTCTGAGACCCATAATCCCCATCCTCCGTAAGACTCCAGCCCTTTAGACTTTAGCTTAGAGTATGGGACACATCTCTCTCTTTAATCACATGTCCTCCTCCCGTCAGGAGCCCAGGCTGCCGTCTTGACAACACAGCACACAAGTCATAATTGAAGATGTATTGCAAAACAGTTGGCCTTGGATGTTCTATTGGAGCTTCCGTACCTTATGATTTAGTTGACCCTTCTGAGGAGTTCTTCCTGCTTCTGCAGAAGATCCTGAACCTATGACCCTTACGTTTCTGGTTTTGTTTCCTTTCCCATACGTCTACTCCTTGGGCTCATAGGATTAATTGCCCCCTCTTTTCTCTATCCCGCCCTCTGCTAGCATCTTATCTGCATTCCTTTCAGTGTCAGGGGGTATGGGAAGTAGACAGCTGACTGCTCCCAACTGTCTGAGAGAAATGAAAGCTTTCCTGCTGCTGGCTGCTTCCTAACTCATGCTGTGCCTCTCTACTTGGGGCAGACGACACCTCCTTTGCATGAACACTTTCTCTTTCTTTGGGTTTTTTCCTGTTTCCTACTCTCCCTTCAGTCTCTCTCCTTCTTTTAAGCAAATATGAACAGGCCCAGGTCATAGAGATTCAACCAGAATCTAAAATAAAAAATAAAGAAAATGGTGCTGGTGCAGTGAACCAATCAGATCTGGACATACCCCAGTTTCAGGTCATGATCCAATCCTGCTCTTGAAGAAAGATATCCATGCAAAATTCATCTTAGGATGTTTCCAGCCTGAGCTCCAAAATGGAGCTGTCCAGGGTGCCTCTGGTTCCTGAAATCTTTGCTTTACCTTGACCTCACCCTACTTTGTAGCATAATACAGTGGTACCTCGGGTTAAGTATTTAATTCATTCTGGAGGTCCGTACTTAACCTGAAACTGTTCTTAACCTGAAGCACCACTTTAGCTAATGGGGCCTCCTGCTGCTGCCGCGCCACCGGAGCACGATTTCTGTTCTCATCCTGATGCAAAGTTCTTAACCTCAAGCACTATTTCTGGGTTAGCGGAGTCTGTAACCTGAAGCGTATGCAACCTGAATTGTATGTAACCCAAGGTACCACTGTACCTCACTTTCTTTGCCCAAACCTGAACTCCTACCTTGGGTGAGATCCCTGAGTTGCTGAGGCCACTGCTCAGGGAAGTTGGCCTGGAGTTCAGGGTCTCCTCAGTCTGCACCACTGTCTGCTTGCCCTCTGGATCTAGATTTAGGTTATTTCTGGGACTCGGGGTCTTGGATCTTTAATATTTGCATATTTGTAACTGGTTATTTGCAGAGAACAAGATAGCAAACTTCCACACTTTTATCAGCATGCATTTCTCACTTCAAAGCAATCTGAGTAATTAAGATAGTAAGGGGATGGAAGGAAAAATAAATGCAAAAGCTTTTCACACAAAGTCCCTCTGCCCTGCAAAAGTGCCACTTTAAATCTTTGTAAGACTACAGCATTCGTGTGGGGGTTTGAAATAGGCCAACATCCTGCATATCGTTATTTGATGAAAGATTCCAAGCCTGTTTCCAAGGTAACCAATCTCATCTTTTAGAAACCCCTGCCTTGGTTCCACCTGTTTTCACTTAAGGCCTCCTTTCCCGACCTCTTGGAAACGTTTCACCGTTAAAAAGGAGAAAGAAATAAAACAATTTACATTTCTAACTTTGCTTGTCCTGTTCCAAGACAAAAGTAAACATGAGGTAGTTAATATTTAAATGGTTAAATGCAGCTGCCACAGTGCAGCGTTCTCACAGGCCATTGTTGGCGATGATGACTAGCACTTAAACAAATTGCTCTTCTAGGAAAGGTAGATTAATGCTGGCTGTATTCCTGTCTACTCTCTGGCTTACAATGGCTTCCTTTGTTCTGCTTTTCTGTGGCTGGAGGAGAAAGCAGTAGCATTTCAGGAGGAATAATGAGGTTCTATCAATAAAGAATGAATGGCATTCAATACCACAGGTTAGTGGTACATATTTAAGCTTCCTCCCCACCCCAAACATTGAAGTTAGTTTTCTCTGACTCCAATAACAGATGGAGAATCTGTGGACCTCCAGACATTCAACTCCAACAGCCCCAGCCAACATGACCAATCGTCAGGGATAATGGGTGCTCATTTATTTATTATTACATTTATACTCCTCTTTTCCTCCAAGAAGCTCAATGTGGCATCTGTTATTCTTCCTATCCCCATTTGTTTGACAGTGGAATGGTCTCCCTCAGGAGGCTGTGGATGCTCCTTCCTTGGAGGTTTTTTAAGCAGAAGTTGGATGGCCATCTGTCATGGATACTTCAGCTGAGATTCCTGCATTGAAGGCTGTTGGACTAGAGGACTCTTGAGAATCCCTTTCCAAATCTATGATTCTATGATTTTATCCTCACAACAGCTTTGTGAGTTAGGTTAGGCTGAGATATAGTGATGTCGGAGCCAGCCGTCACAAATGGCACTTGTTTAGCATAAAATAAAGACACAGAGAGCCAGCAAATATTTTCATGGACTGAGGGCAGCTCATTCCACCTTCTTCTCCCTCTCCGGTAACTTTTATTATTCTTTGTTCTGTCCAGCGGCATGGCCATTTTCCAAAGTCTCCTGTTACCTCATCCGGTCAAGGCTTGACACTCCCCTCTCCATATAAGGTAATCATTGCCCAGAGGAATGTCAGGGGGCACCCTGCAGTATTTACAAGCCTCTGCCTTGGCTTTATGACTCCCACATAGTGACTGGCCCAAGGTCACCCAGGAAGCTTCACGGCTGAGTGGGAATTTGAACGTGGGTCTCCCAGGTCCTAGTCCAGTACTCTAAACACTACACCACCCTGGCCCTCTTTGTGGGCCACCAACATCTGGAAGGCCACAGCTTCCCCATCCCAGCTTTAAAGTAAGGTGAGGCAGTATGTGGTCCACCAGTCAGATCCCACCCACCAAAGGTTATCTCCCCACCTCCAAAACGGTTGGAGCCTGGGACCACATCAGCTGTGGGTAGGGAAGTCTTGGCAAACTGGTAGGGCCCATGGACCCTTGTTTTGGATGTAAATGAGGTGTTTGGTATTCTTGTTATTTTCCTCTTTTCCAATCATTATTTCCATGATGTCATTAGGTATTGTGGTCCTGAGCCATTTAAGGCTTTCTTGGTCAAAACCAGCACCTGAATTAGGCCAGGGCAAGATTGGCACTATAGCTCAAACCATCGTGCCCCCATGAGCAACCTGGCCACTGAATTCTGCCCCAGCTGAAGTTTCCCAAACTGTCTTCTGAGGCAGGCCCAAGTATAACGCATTGTTGTAATCCAACCCAGAGCTTTGAGGTGTTTTCTTTTATAAATTGTGTATAAATTCTATGAGATAGAAGCTAATCAGTGAATGAAAGGACATCTGAAGGAAGTGTAGTGACCCTTTTGAAAGGATTGGCTCCAGGATGGTGTTGGGAGTGGGGCACTACATGGAATTTCCTTCTTGTGGCACCCTGGTCTTTTGTCATTACAGCCATACATTTCACCTGCTACACTTGGTGTATTAGGTGACCTCTAGGACCCAGAGCTGGGGAAGCATGGCCACTCCAATACAGCTCAGTTTATGAGATAAGAACAAGTCAGTTCATACTCCCAACAGTGATCTGCACCACTGGGAACATTTATTGCCTTAATTCATTACTGCTTAGCAACTGTAAATATTGATGGGGTTTTGCTACATTTGGCATCTTTCTGTGACACTTTGCCTCTCCCCTCATAACAACATAGGTTTAAAAAAAACTTTAATTACTGCTCCTTATGTGAATTATGTTACCCATCTGATTTTTTTAGAAATGGAAAGTAAACTTGACTTTTTCAAGGTTGTGTTTTTCAGAAAACAATCGAATTTGAGATCTTGGCTCTTGTTGTTATTATTATATGCACAGTGTTTTTGTTTTCCTCCCCCTGAAGATGTAGCATAATGCCACCTGCTTTAGAACATAGCAAGCATGAACATAAAAGACCGAGATTAACCATCCTTTCTTTCATATCGTGTTTCCTTTTGAAAACCAAGGACATTAAGCCTTTCATCTCCTTGGGAGTCTGGCTCTCGTGGTTTTATTTTGCCTCAAACATGTCATGAACTCCTAAGGCATAATCTGTCTCATTATTCCAAACAAGAAAATTTTTTTGCACATAAAAATTAACTAATGTAGATGCAACTATATCCAGACCCCTAGTGGGGCATTGCTAACCCAGTTTGGTTTGGGAAGGGAAAATAATGCTCAAATAGTACGTGTACATTCAGTGTAAGCACAGATTTTTTAAAAAAACAACCATCACAGCCTGCTCTCCCCCATCCTAACCATGTATTTATTGTACTGTGTGCTTCTAATCACTACCATACCTCCCTGTCAGGGACGGGCTGCCTGGATGATGAGAGCCAGCCAGAGAACCCCCAAGGGCAGGCATAGGCAAACTCGGCCCTCCAGATGTTTTGGGACTACAACTCCCATCATCCCTGACCGCTGGTCCTGTTAGCTAGGGATGATGGGAGTTGTAGTCCCAAAACATCTGGAGGGCCAAGTTTGCCTATGCCTGCAAACTGCAAGGGAGATCCCAGAGGTAGAAGGTTCAAGGCCCAGGGATTGGTGGTAGGACACTAAGGAGAAGTCAGAGGGGGGAGCTTGGGAAGAGATGCTAGATACTGAAAGGACAACAGGGTTTAGTGCGCAGGAGGAACCTGTGACAGGGAGCAGTTCAGACTCCGAGGATGAAGCAAAAGGAGGGAGTCAAGAGACTGCTGAAGAATCCAGGGAGTCTCCCTCTCCTGCTGCGACAAGCTCCTCTCCTCCCCCGCCCCCCAATATACAAGAATGCACAGAATAATGAAGAGAGCAGAACAGAGACCAGAGGTGTGCAGACGCAGTTAGAGCCTGCTTGAGAAACATATAGAAGAGGATGAGCCTTAGAAGGGGTTAAAGGCAGGGACCTTCAGTCCTGGCAACTGTTCTACTGGGAAGTGTTGCTGAGTTGCATGCTGTTTCCTTGAATAGTTTCACTGACAACTGCCTCTGCCTCTTTGAGCTGACCCGTGTCTGACTACCACCTTGACAGTACCATATTTGCTGGTTTTGCAAGCTGGGAAATGTGATTGCCCCAGAGCAACAAGTGCAGTGTTTGGGAGTCTGAAACAGCCACCATTACCAGCCATACGAATGGTTTATATAGAAATTAAGCAGAGATTGAGGCTCCTGGGGATCAACTGAAAAGTGCAGAGGTGGGGGGGGGGGGAGAGGAATATCTCTGTGTAAGGCAAAAATAATTACAAACATTGCAAACAACAGAGGTTGCTCCCAAACACACTCTTTTCTCTAGAACTTCCACCCTTTGTTCACTTTCTGTTTACAGAAAATCCAAACATCCTTGTTAAGAAATAGTCTTTATCCAGTGTTTTCTGGGTTGTCTTCCTGTGTTTTTTTCAGACCTGATTTCTGCCCAGCCCCCAGCAATAAAATGCAAATAAAATAAAATGCAGCCTACCAAGAGTCAAAGGGCAAAATCTGTTAAAGCTATTCAGGGCTCCTGTACCTTTAATTAAAAGTTTCCTGCTAGCAGTTCCTTACTGTTTTATTGCTTCTGGTTGATTGAGGCTGGGTATTATTGCCTTAATGGCAGTTTCCGCTATTTAATTTACAGTTTCCTTCTAATTTTTATTTTTATTTCCCTTTTCACCTTTTAAGCAGTACTCTTTCACAATACAGATTAAAATAAAGGGAAACAGATGGCGAAGCAATTGAGAGAACTAATTCAAGGGACAGTTAAGGAGCCATTCATCACTCTTGCTGCTGCGAGTGGGTTGCTAAAATTAGGAAGACCCAGATTCCTCACTGAGCCTTGAATCATCTTTCTGGGTGATTTTGGGGCTCTTAGCCTGATCTACCTAACAGGAACATTGTCGGTATAAAATTGGAGCAGGAGAATTGAACTCCTTCCAGGAAAATCAGGGTATAAATGTAATAAATAAATTCACCACCAGGATATACAGACAGAAAACGTTTAACATTGAAAAGACTGTTGTTGAATGGGGTCAGTTTATGGCTAAACGTTATAGAATTATCTTGGCCATTGGGAAGGGCACTGTTGAAGAAAAGAGTGCTCAGAGTATCAATCTCCATAGGTCAGGCAGGGGTCAGCAAGGTTTATCTTGCCTGGGCGGATCGGTTCCGCAGAGATCCCTCCATGGGCCGGAACACACACGTGCCCCCACAATTTTTGGCATCTGCATCTGTGCAGACATGGTTTTCGGCGCTGCTGGAGTGAGTCCCCACGCTGCGCGGCGCCAGTTTAGCACAGGGAGTGAGCGAGTGGCTCAGTTTGGGGGCGGCTTGGGGGCCGGTCAAACGACCTCTACGGGCTGCTTCCGGCCCATGGGCCTTAGGTTGCTGACCCCTGGGTCAGGGCACCAGGCACCCCAAAAGTCCGAATAGTATCTAAAGAGGCTTCCTGTAGCAGTGGTTGGGAACTTCAGGTCCAGAGACAATTGTAGCTCTCCAGACCTCTCTGTCCAATCCTCAGGAGCTCCCCTCATTGACCATGTTCCACAAACTCCTTGACTGCTTTTGCCTGGCTGAAATGTGTCCTTCAAAGGCAGTAATGCCCCCTTGCTTGCCTGGATAGAGAAAGGCAGAGTTGTGTGTGTGATGGGCTAGAATGTAGCCTACAGACTACTGCATGGCTGCAATGTAGCCCACTCTAAAAAAAAATCATATCTGTTGCCCCACCCACTTTTGCCTCTGGCCCCGCCCACTGCTGCCATGTGGTCTCCAGAAGGTTCCCCATAGGGGAATGCATCCATTGGCATGGAAAAAAAATCCCCCATCCCTGTAATATAGCAAAGGTTTAGAAATGACCATATCACAAGGCTAATGTATTTTAACACACGTTTGGGAGCAGACAACCTGCTGTCCAAGCGGATTAATATAAAAGGGGAGCTGATTAGTGGTTAAGTGCTAAATTTTCTCTCTGAAGCTTTATGTTAGCAAGCCTTGCCTTGTTGCATTTTTTTTTGGCACTGAGCATCACTTCTTAAAAAGCAACAAGCCAGTAGCAACACACGATGATGCCCTTAAACTGATTTTCCACATTGGTAGCGTGTGCAGAGCAAAGTATAATATTGATTCCTCCTCTCTCTCTCTCTCTGGGCCATAACAAAAGAAGAGCAATGCGAATAAAAAGATTAATGTTATATTAAACACCATTTCCTTTTGCTGCATGACAGCTTTGTAGCCAAAGTCATTGTTTTATTTCCAGTAGTACCTGGTCTGTCCAGAGAGTAGCTGGCTGAGAGGCTTCGGACTTCACCGAGGTGCAAAAAACAAGCTGTTCGTTTTAATCTGCACACTTAATTCACCCTGCTTTGCATGCTGCTCCACGCTATCCTCTCCTTGCCATATAAGGATTCTGTGGCATCTTCCCGCAGCCTCCTCTGAAAACAGCCAAAGATGGCTTTGTTGCATATTCCATCTCTATGCTGTAGGCCTCACTCCTTCCCTGCTTGCAGCATGCCAGCTGCTTCCCTTCATGTGCATCTCCCTTCAGGTAAGTTATATTCAGGTTCTTTCTGCATATCTCCGGAGGATTCTCTTTATTTAATGTGCCTGTGGTTACTGATGGAGGGGGTGGGCTGGGTTTCCCCTCCCTAGGTGAAGGGAGGAAGTGAATCAGCGGAGTTCTGCTTTGCTTGGCTATTTTAAAATATGGATAGATATATAACAGGGACAAATGTCTTTTCCTTAACAGTGTGTGTGTGTGAGAGAGAAAGAAAATGCTGCTTGAATTTCTGCTTCAGCATTCATCGTAGGTGAATCCTAAGGTGAATTCTTCGTGTGGTTTTTCAGACTTCTACACTAACACTCAGGATTATGTGAATTCATGGGAATATAGAAACTATGCTTTGCCCGGCATTTGCAGTGTAAAAGGAGATCTCTACCTTTGTTGCAGTTTCCATGAGCATTTCTGCTGTGGAGGGCTCAGTGTGTGGGTTCATGCATGCTTGTGCATTGTGTACAGATAGACGGCATAATGTGCAATCTTTCAATGGCACCTTTTGTGTTATTTCCACCCGAGCGTGCTATTCCTCTGTGTTTTTATGCCTTCACCTTATCCTTCCAAAATGGCCATGGACTAGGGCTGTATTTGTATGAATGGAAGCAAATACAGCTAGATGCTTCAAGAGAGGCTGTTTGGGAAGCTGTGCTGCTCATGCTCATGTTAATAATAGGAGCACAGAATACTGCTTTCCCTCCCCACCACACCCCGAGTTTATGCTAAGTGGTTTGGAGATAGCCCAGGATTGCCTCATTGGCTCTGCTTTAAGGTTGCCAGGCCTGCTAAGTTTCAAACACCCAAAATTGGGGTGGAGGCGGGGAGGCAGGGCAGGACAGAGCCTGGGCAAGCAAGGGAGAAACAGGGGGCTGAGCTTCCTGGCCTCACCCATGCCTTTAAAAACAAGAGGACAAAGAGATTCCAAGTGTCTCCTTATCGCAAAGTTCATTTGTTGTGCATATGTCTTGACAGGTGGAGCGGTGCATCTGCACTATACGTTTAAAGCAGTATCATACCACTTTAAACAGTCATGGCTTCTCCCAAAGACTATTGGGAACTGTAGTTTGTTCAGGGTGCTGTGAGTTCTTAGGAAACCCCTTTCCCTCCTCTCACAGAGCTACAATTCCCAGAATTCTTGAGAAGGATTGATGATTCAACCATTATTAAACCCTGTTCGTTGGATTCCATCCTAAATCTTTAACAGTCTGGATGTGTTCCATGTGGACAGCTTATCTGCTTTCTTCCTGGGGCCTCTACTATTCATTTCTGGCCCTTGAGAATCAACCATTACAGGAGGTTAGACTAGATGACCCTCAGGGTCTCTTCCAACTATACAATTCTATAGTTCTATCCACAACATTAAAACCTACCCAAATAATTGCATTCTCTTAATGGAAATGCCTTCTATTGTTTCTTTGCTGTTAAATTATAGGCCACATTCTAGAGTCAAAGCCTTCCAAAGTAGCCCCCAACTTAGGAACCCACAGTGTAAAATCAATAACAACTTTAAAACCATAACATGCCATAATGTTGCTGTTTGCTTCTTACAGAAAAGTTCTCACACTCTAGTGGCTAAGCAAACTACATGCTGCTTGTGTTTACCAAACTGTGTGATGTTACCCTTAAAGAAAGTAACATTTGGGTCCTGACAAGAATTATATGGACATTAAATACAAATCAAATTCCTTGAGAGAAAAGTCCTCATAAAACCTAATATACTCTGTTTAGGGAAGTTTTTAATGTTTGATGTTTTATTGTGCTTTTGATTCTGTTGGGAGCCACCCAGAGTGGCTGGGGAAACCCAACCAGATGTGCAGGGTATGAATTACTATTATTATTATTACTAGTAGTAGGACTACTACTACTACTACTCTGGTTCAAAACGCTTTACTTTAGGTCAGGTAATTGCATTGAATTTCAAAAAAAAAAAAAAAATCCATTATATGTTCACTTTGTGTTAGCAAGCTATAGTAACAATACTAACTAAAGCAGCTCCCTTCCTCTTGAGCTCTGTAAAGATCTTTCTTTCTTTTTTTATTGGCGTAGTGCTTTGGTGATTGAGAGGGAGCTATAATATTTAAATGGGACGCAGGTGGCGCTGTGGGTTAAAGCCTCAGCGCCTAGGACTTGCCGATCGAAAGGTCGGCGGTTCGAATCCCTGCGGCGGGGTGCGCTCCCGCTGCTCGGTCCCAGCGCCTGCCAACCTAGCAGTTCGAAAGCACCTCCGGGTGCAAGTAGATAAATAGGGACCGCTTACCAGCGGGAAGGTAAACGGCGTTTCCGTGTGCGGCTCTGGCTTGCCAGAGCAGCGATGTCAGGCTGGCCACGTGACCCGGAAGTGTCTCCGGACAGCGCTGGCCCCTGGCCTCTTAAGTGAGATGGGCGCACAACCCCAGAGTCTGTCAAGACTGGCCCGTACGGGCAGGGGTACCTTTACCTTTACCTTTATAATATATAAGGAACACTGCCCCAGTATGATAGGCTTTCCAGAGGGAGAGGGAAGGTGTTGCTCCTTTGAGGTCACTCCGTTGGGGTCTCCAGCAGGGGAGGGGTGCCCCCCATCTCTTTCTTTTGTATGTTTTATACTCTGTTGCTGTTGTCAAAAGAGGGTGAGAGGTTTTTGCTGCAGATGCTTGTGGAAAACGATTCACATCACTCAGGGGGAGCATGCAGTTGAAAGGTGTAAAGTTGCTCACAAGCTGCAGAGCGAGAGCCTGCTGGCACAGAGTGGGACCCTCTTTGGTTTAGAGATGGGGAGGGAGAGGACAGACGGGGCTCAGCTCAGCCCTTTACTGCTCTGATGCCCCACGACCTCAAAGGCGACATCTGATTGGCTGAGCTCCCTACCAGACTCTAGCCCCAGGAAAACGATTGAAATTTAAAAGATAGGCACTTTACTGTTGCCTCATATGTCGGCACAGCATTGCTCTTCTAGTGTGGGCCAGTGGCTTGCTCCTGCCTCGGGGGGGGGGGGGGATTTAGGCCCCAAACCTGTGCCCTGCACTCTGACCTAGATACCGCCACTAACTCCAAGATGTGTGGCAGAACAAAAAAAAAATCTCAGGAAAAAAGGAATCCTATTGGAGGAAAGGGCATCTTTGAAGAGAGCTGAAGGGCTGAAACAGGAGTACTGCAACATTTAGTTGCAGTTCCTACTGATTTCTCCCCCCCCCCACTTTACTAAACCGCTATGTGCCATTTACAAAGAGGCCCTTGATGCAACTTCCTGCAGAGCACATACATGGATTGATATGTAAATGCAAGTGAACCATCTTGTTTCCTATTATTAATTAACAATCCGCCACCCCTGCTTTTGATGTTTGCCTATTCATGCAGTTATCAAAGCAAAATGGCCTTTGAGATCAAGCAAACACTTTTGGGGGGAATATATTGTTATTTTTCATTGTTTCACTCCCCCTGTCTTTTGAGTGCCACACTGACTCATCAATATCACAAGTGCAGTTAATGTAATTACGGTTTGGCAAATCTCATTACGGGCTCCTGAAAAATAATGGCACAGTGTGAGGGGTCAGTCATTCAGCCTTTTGGACTTCATTTGTCATTATCAGACTTCACAATCAGGACTGCCAATTAAACATACAAGGCAGCATTTGGTGAGGGAGGGTGTCTCTTTAAAAAACAGCTGCCTGGGTCCCAGTGAAGCCTGGTACAGCAGTGTTTATCTTTATACTGGAAAAAAATAAGGCTAAGGAGAAGAAATCCTCACAAACAAACAAGTGTAAGCTGGAATCATAGAAAGGAAGTACGCAATGCAGCATTTCTGTCTTTGAATCAAATATCTTGTATTGTTTTTAGTTCTCTCGGGCTGCAGTCCTAAACACACTATGTATTTATATATTTATTGAATTTATATTCCACTTTTCCACCAAGGAGCTCCAGGTGGCCTTCATGGGTCTCCCAAACCACAACCCTGTGAGGTAGGTTAGGCTGAGAGACAGTGATCGGCCCAAGGTCACCCAGTGAGTTTCATGGCTCAGCAAGGATTTGAACCCAGCTCTCTCCCAGGTCCAAATCCAGCATTCTTACCACTAACTAGTGAGAGAGTCCCGTTGGATTTAGGGAATTTTGTTGTTGTTGCTGTTTAGTCGTTTAGTTGTGTCCGACTCTTCGTGACCCCATGGACCAGAGCACGCCAGGCACTCCTGTCTTCCACTGCCTCCCACAGTTTGGTCAAACTCATGCTTGTAGCTTCGAGAACACTGTCCAACCATCTCGTCCTCTGTCGTCCCCTTCTCCTTGTGCCCTCCATCTTTCCCAACAACAGGGTCTTTTCCAGGGAGTCTTCTCTTCTCATGAGGTGGCCAAAATATTGGAGCCTCAGCTTCAGGATCTGTCCTTCCAGTGAGCACTCAGGGCTGATTTCCTTCAGAATGGATAGGTTTGATCTTCTTGCAGTCCATGGGACTCTCAAGAGTCTCCTCCAGCACCATAATTCAAAAGCATCAATTCTTCGGCGATCAGCCTTCTTTATGGTCCAGCTCTCACTTCCATACATCACTACTGGGAAAGCCATAGCTTAGGGAAATTTACTTCTGAGTAAAAAATGCAGATAGGATTGTGCTGTAAATCAAATAATGCTGATCTCCTCTTCTTGCAGACATTGCATAGACAATAGGTGTAGCTTTCCCTCTTTATCTGTTTGTTTTTGTGTAACACAAAAAACTTTAATAAAAACTATTATTATTATTATTATTATTATTATTATTATTATTATTAACATTACATAGTCACCAGTTGTCCCTGTGTACCAGAGATAGTGGTGACTTTCTGGTCCTCTTGGTGTATAGGTGTAATAATTACATCAGAATGTTCCTATTCTAATCTGCCAAGTGTCAAAGAGCATAAGAATCTAGTGTTGAAATTGAGGGTTGGGGTGGCATAGGGCAGAACTCCTTCCCTTCTTTCACATTTTCAGAAGGCTGGAGGATGAATTTGAGGGCTGGAGTGACATGCACTGACTCTTCCTTGGACCTCATTCAGCAGGCACCTGTCATCTATGATTCCACTGTATTACCCCCCATCTCCCAAAAAGAAAGTGCTCTGGAATATTGCTGCACTGTGATGTGAAGTGTCATTCCAAGGGGTGTTTGGAAAAGGTTGGGCCTCCCAGCTCAGTTCCGACTGGAGGAGCATCAGCGAGTGTGTGTCCCCCATCCCTTTCCTAATTGTCCCCCTCATAGCATGTCACTGCTGCTGTGGGATTGGGGCATTTCTGCCTTGATTTTCAGACATCTGTTTATCTCCTCCTCTTTCTTGTGTTTTTACATCGTGCACCAGGAGAGCAACCTATGCCCAGGATAACGATAGCAAAGAAAGCAGCGTGGTGTAGTGGTTAAGAGCAGGGAACTGATTTAGCTAGTGGTCCACATCCTTAGCTCCTCAGCCATGTGTGGGCCAGTTTTGAGTGGTGGGCAGGGTGAGGAAAATTGCTTGGGAGTCAATTGGAAAAGGGGAAGACACCTTGGCAAATGATTAAGCACATGCATGTTTAATGTACACATGGGTCTTGATTTGGCCCCAAGAGAAGAAGACAGCAGTTCCTGAAGGAATACCGGAAATATCATAGGAACTTGGGAAGCTGCATTAAACTGAGTCAGACCATTGGTCCATTATAATTCAGTAATGTTTGCACTAACTGGTAGCAGCTTTCCAGGATCCTCTACTTGCAGAGGTGGCAAATGAGTATTTTTACTGTATTATTTTTGAAAGTCATTTCTCTGCTACCTTTTCACATCAAGGGTGCATCCAGATTTATTGAGCATTCACTCTGTTTGTGGGGAGGTTAGATGATGTTGAGCCCAAAGTGAGTATTAACTCACACTTTCCCCTGCATTTTCCTATCACTTCCCCAGTCACACAAAAAAATTGATCTTTTGGGGAAGTGAGTTCATTGCGCAACTTGAATTTGCAGATATGTGATTGAACTACGGCTTTTAAAATGCAGGGTTTCCAGTTGCACTGGGAAAGATGTTAGAGGGACAACCTACAACTCATTCTTTGCTTTTGGGAGCACACCTGGGAATGTGAAATTAAGGGAGTTTTGTTTATACTCAGATCAATAAAGACTGAACTGAAAGCATAAGAAACAAGGTAATCAAATAGCACAACAAGAAATTATTGTTTAGTTGCAAATGGTCCTTCATGAACATTATGGTAGGTTTCCCCTGCCCCCCTATACCTCTTTTCTCCTTTAAAACCCTAATCTTTGGTGATGGGTCATGCTGTGCATTTGTACTGGAAACCTTGAAGGCTCATAATTTAATGGCAGGTATCTCTACAGGGAGAAGATTAAAATGTACAGACTTCTTCTAACCACAAGCCATTAAATCACTTTTCACAGTTGGGCATAGCAAGCAGCATTGTGTGTGACATATGAACTCTCAATTAACATGCATTTTTGTTATACCCCATGGTGGCAAATGTGTTTAAATGAGGCTATTCATATGTCACCCTCCTTTGGCCCTTATGCTCCCAGGCAGCATAAACTAGAGGTGTAAAGGTGCAGTTAGTTACATGGTAGGAAAGTCCTGTTGACTTCAATGGAGCTGGTGGGTGTGGAATAAGGAAGGGGGAGAAATTCAGTTCGCATTTAAAGGCAAATCTGCCTAATTCATCCTTTCTGGAACAATACATGAGCAAAAATCACAACCATCTTTTGAAATTTGCACTTTTCCGAATTTTGCAATGTGGTTCTCCAGCCAAGTAATTTGGACAAAAATTCATATACCGTGATAAAGGATGCACAAAATGCATATATTAGTGAAAATAGCATTACCAGTTTGTTAGGTATGGGGAAATTGCTTTGCAAAAATATGTATATTAGGGAAAATGCATACAGTTGTGCATATTGGGAGAAATTCACTGATAAATCTTCACAAGGACCTCTTCCTTTTTAATGCAACCTAATGTGAAGAACGGAATTTAAGACTGGAAAAATGAGAAACTCTCCCAAGTTGTTCCAGAGAGAAAACAGACATACACGCTTGGCAGCAAGGACAGGAGGCCCAGGGCACAACACTCTGTCCCTTCTCTCCTTGAGCGAAATAAAAACTTAAATTCTGAATAAAGTAACTTTAACTACAAAAACCACCATGCAGGTTGAATCCAGCAGGGATGTGGGGGCTTCCTTGTGTTTTGTACAGTCTGTCACAATTATGGAATGAAGAAAGTGGATAAAGAAAAGTTTTTGTCTCATAACACTAGCATTTGTGTACATCTAATGAAGCTGTGGCGCTGTGGGTTAAAGCCTCAGCGCCTAGGGCTTGCCGATCGAAAGGTCGGCGGTTCGAATCCCTGCGGCGGGGTGCGCTCCCGCTGCTCGGTCCCAGCGCCTGCCAACCTAGCAGTTCGAAAGCACCTCCGGGTGCAGGTAGATAAATAGGGACCACTTACTAGTGGGAAGGTAAACGGCGTTTCCGTGTGCGGCTCTGGCTCGCCAGAGCAGCGATGTCACGCTGGCCACGTGACCCGGAAGTGTCTCCGGACAGCGCTGGCCCCTGGCCTCTTAAGTGAGATGGGCGCACAACCCCAGAGTCTGTCAAGACTGGCCCGTACGGGCAGGGGTACCTTTACCTTTACCTTTAATGAAGCTCAATGTTGGAAGATTCAGGACAGATTTTTAAAGAGGTAGTTCTTCACGCAGCATATAGTTAAACTACAGAATTCGCACCCACAGGAGGCAAGGACGGCCACCAATTTGGATGGCTTCAAAAGAGGATCAGTAGAGGATAAAGGCTATCAGTAGCTTCTAGACATGATTCTCTGCCTCTATGGTTGGAGGCAGTGATGCTTCTGAATTCCAGATGCTGGAAACCTCTGGAGGGAAGAGGGCTCTTGTGCTCAGGTCCTGCTTGCAGGTTTCCCACAGGCGTCTGGTTGGCCACTGTGATAATAATAATAATAATAATAATAATAATAATAATAATAATAATAATAATTTATTGTTTATACCCCACCCATCTGGCTGGGTTTCCCCAGCCACTCTGGGCAGCTTCCAACTGAATATTAAAAACATCAGCATCAGACATTAAAAACTTCCCTAAACAGGGCCGCTTTCAGTTGTCTTTTAAAAGTAAAATAGTTGTTTATTGCCTTGACATCTGCTGGGAGGGCATTCCACAGGGCAGGCGCCACTACCGAGAAGGCCCTCTGCCTGGTTCCTTGTAACCTCACTTCTCACAGCAAGGGAACTGCCAGAAGGCCCTCGGCGCTGGACCTCAGTGTCCGGGCTAGATGATGGGGATGGAGACGCTCCTTCAGATATACTGGACCGAGGCCGTTTAGGGCTTTAAAGGTCAGCACCAACACTTAGAATTGTGCTCGGAAATGTACTGGGAGCCAATGAAGATCTTTCAGGACCAGTGGTCTGGACAAGATGCTGGACTAGATGGCGCATTGGCCTTGATCCATCAGGCTCTTCTTATGTTCCTAGAAGTGGGCAGTGTTCTCTGGAAAGAGAGATTGATTGCTAAACCACCCTAACCATAGTGCTTTAAATGTATAGTGTGGATGTGACGTTTATCTCCCGTAGGACTGCTGTTTAAAAGAAAACAAAAGGAAGCCCACATTCAGTAGAATCACACACTTCATGCAATGTGTAGTTTGGCTCTCAATAACATGCATATCAGTCCCTCAAGGTAAACTAGTGATGATATCCCATATGGTAAATGTGGGGCTTAGGCTAAGGATACATGGATACACACACACACACACACATACACACACAACTGTATTTATAGGTTGATGAGAATGAGCTAGAAGAGGGAGGAAATGACTGTTACAAAGATTTTGAGGGTGCTTGATAACTATAACAACAGAATCTGTGTACTTAAGCATAGTGCTGTGCCAATACCTGTTCTCAGTGTGCTACATTAATTGAACACTCCCAACAGTAATAGTCGGCTTTACCACACTAGCTTGAGCACACATTTTATTGTGATAATGGAGTGCAATTAACTCATAGAAGTGTGTTAATTTGTCACGAAACCTCCACAACGATGACATTCTTTCCCTTTAAACTTTTTAAACTGCTTTTTGAGGCACTAAATTAAAATCTCTGTGAAAAGAGAGGTTAGCAGCTAGGTTCACGTTCTCATGATAATGTGTTCTTGAAACCAGGAAATGGGAGCTTAGCTAGCTGACTCCATCCCATGATGAGGAAATTTTTACCTCCATTTCATCCCAGATTTTTCAGATTCAAAGCAGTCGTGACACACAGTCATTTGCACACCCCCCCCCCACAATTATTCTTTCTACCCAGGTGTGGGGAATGTTTTGTAGCCCAGTGGCTGCATTCTCTCATGTGCATCCTTCCAGGGTCCAAATTGTGGGCCAGTTGTGGGTAGGGATCGGTGCAAGAGTGGCCAGAGCAATGGATGTGAATTGTACCCACGTACAGTAGGCTACATTCCAACCATGTGACCTTACTCCATACGGACACACCCCACCACCCTCCTTCCAGGGAAGCAAAAGGCGTTATTGGAGGTCAAGGCCACATTGCCACCAGACAAAAAACACTCAAGGAGGGTTTCTAATTTATCTATTTCCAGAACAAGTACAGTGGTACCTTGGCTTACAAACGCTTCAGGTTACAGACTCTGCTAACCCAGAAATAGTACCTCAGGTTAAGAACTTTGCTTCAGGATGAGAACAGAAATTGGGCAGTGGCAGCAGGAGGCCCCATTAGCTAAAGTGGTGCTTCAGGTTAAGAACGGACCTCCAGAGCGAATTAAGTTCTTCACCCGAGGTACCACTGTATTCATGCTAACTGGTTGCTGTAACAGTTAAAACCATTTTTTTTCTATCTAGGAGCATAATCCAAAATTGGGGTGGCCACTTGCTTGCTGCATTTCAAGGTTTATACCTGCTTAAGGAGGCAATTGTATGCGGCAGGGTTGTTTGTAGAGCTTGACATTGCCTTTGCGGTGAAAAATGTTGATTGTCACAAATAAAAAAAAGCCCTCCCCTTTTAACCAAAAAAAATGGATGTACTTGGGTTTTCCGGGGGGGGGGGGGGACAACTTGTATTCTGTCCTTGCTAGCAGCTGCCTCTTTTTTCATGTCCTGTTGTTCTTCTTCCCCACACCTGCCTTTATCTAAGGAAAGAGTGACCAGATGGCTTACTACCTGCAAATTGTAGCTGTTTCTACAGTGTCCATCCTCACTCCACAGTTCACATGAGAAACAACTTGACATGTCTTGCATGATTCATGGGACTGGGAAGTGGCTAGAAGTCCCACTTAAAGGATGGCATTTTAGAATGGAATGGGGTGAATCATTAGGAGTTAGCAGCAATGGCAGGAAACAGCACTCTAGTTAATTGCCTGCTCCTGCCTTGATCTAGCACACCGAGGGTACAGCGTGTTCCCAGAAATGTGTGGAGGAAAAGAGGATGCATGAACCTGCCCCCACCCGCAAGAACATGGTCTGTAGGGGGACTTTAGCTAGAGTGCATGTGATTTGCGAGACGTCCATCTCTTAAACAGCAAAATCCAGATGCTTAAATGCATCCCTTTAGAATATATTGGCCTATAGATATATCTATACACAAACTCACACACACACACAGATCTGTTCTCCATAAAATGTACTCTTAGACTCTCAACAGATCTGTTAATGGGAGAGAGTGTTCATCTGGCAAGAGTTCTGTATCTGACTTAGTATAAACATGACTAATCTGAAACAGGAGCAGCCTTGATTTAATTTCCTTGGAACATCATGCTGGTGGGGGCAGGGGGGGGGGAGCACAGACATACAGAAATCAGCAGTTTCCAAAGGAAAAGAGAAAAGGGAAAAACATGGGCTGAAATTTACCACAACAGCAATGGAGATTGATTTTGATTTTAGGTGTTCTCCTCTTAGTGCAGAGCATTTACTTTAGAGTCATAAGGAAGGCAGGGAGAAATAAACAGTTCAGAGGATATAGAGGTATCAGATGTGTACACGCCATACATTTAAAGCACACGCTTCCCCCGCCCATCCCAATAATCCCAGTAACTGTAGTATGTAAAGGGTGCTGGGAATATTTGCTCCGTGTGGGTAAACTACCTGGATTTATTTTATTTATAGAATTTATATACTGCCCTATACCCACAGGTCTCAGGGTGGTTCACAGAATAAAATCAAAATATAAAACCAGAAAATGCATAATCAAAAACGCAATAAGCCACTCACCCCCTTTGGAGGAAGCAGTGTGCTTTAAATGCATGGTGTGTACACAGACATTGTTGATACAGAGAGAACAGAAAGATATTGTGAGGTTAGTGTTGGGTTTATTTTTGCCATTATCTTGGAGGACTAGTCGAATCCTGAAAATTTTAATTATAATGTTAGAACTCGTGGTGGTTGAGAGCATTGTAGTAATGGGTTTTGTGAGCTCATATGAATACAGCTTCCAGCAGCCAAAAGCTTCACTTCTGGGAATGCTCTCCCCATTTTAGGATGACGTTCATAGATTCGGATGGAACTTTCTAGGCTTCTCTACTTGGCAAACCACCAATTTTAATGTTAAGGAGATCCAGTTTGGGTTTGATGGGTTCCAGTGCACCACAGTCCGCAGCTGTTCCAGTCCCGGTTTTACACAAAGCTCAGGGGACTAGGCCCTGAAGCAGCTGAGGACTGTAGACGTTCGGTGGGCTTTTGTCATGACTAATGTGTGTTTGTGTTTGTTCTAAATAAAGTGTTTTGGTCACCATTTTTCATGTAACTCTTGCACCATTCTTATTGGCTACATCCTGGGAAAGCCAGCTGCATTTCTTTGGGGGAGGGCCACACCTCCGTGGTAGAGCAACTGTTTTGGGGGCAGAAGGTCCCAGGTTCAAGCCCCGTCATCTCCGGGTAGGGCTGGTAACGTCCCTAGCCTGAAACCACGGAAAGCTGCTACCAATCAGTGTAGAAAGCACTGAGCTAGATGGACCAATGGGCTGTGATTTGAAAGAAGGCAGTTCCCTATGTTTTTCATTTGGAACTGCCACTTCTAACTGCCACTTTTAACATTTTCCTACTGGGGGTGGGTGGGGATGAGAAATCCGAATCTTGTCGGTTTTTTCTTTAGTTGAAGCATTTTTACCTCACACTCCAGCCAAACATGTTTTACAAGATGATGAGACATGGGTGGCGCTGTAGTCTAAACCACTGAGCCTCTTGGGCTTACTGATTGGAAGGTCAGTGGTTCGAATCCCCATCACAGAGTGAGCTCCTGTTGCTCTGTCCCAACTTCTGCCAACCTAGCAGTTTGAAAGCATGCCAGTGCAAGTAGATAAATCGGTATCGCTGCGGCGGGAAGGTAAACAGCATTTCCGTGCGCTCTTGTTTCTGTCACTTGTCCCATTGTGCCATAAGTGGTTTAGTCATGCTGGCCACATGATCCAGAAAGCTGTCTGTGGACAAACGCCAGCTCCCTTGGCCTGAAAGCGAGATGAGCGCCACAACCCCATAGTCTCCTTTGACTGGACTTAACCTTCCAGGGGTCCTTTACCTTTTTTTCAATAGTAAGACAGTCTCTGCCCTCAGATTTGTAATCTAGAAAAGGTGGCATGAGAAAGGGGGGTAAGAATGGGAGTGAAGGCAGAAAAAAGAAAACTCAGGCACTTAGTTACATAGTACATATTCCTTCTGCATGACCACATGGAATAGAAACAGTTTAAGAAGAGGAGGAGAAGAAAATTGCTGGCGTCTCAGTTGATAGAGCAGCCTTGATTCCTTTCTCTCCCTCTGTTACACTCTGATGGAATGGCTGCTGACTGGTAAGGGAGAGGAAAAGCCAATGAAGTGGCCCTGCTTCACTTACTTAATTACTTACTTATGAAAGTATTTCTATACCATCATATCATAGAAAATCAGGGCAGTGTACAATGTGAAAACACAGAGCACCATCTTAAAAAATAAATAAAGATACAGATCATCATTCAGGCTACTAACTGTAAAAATAAAAATTAAATGTTTAAAGTTTTAAAGTGGTATCTGTTTTTTTTGACAACGCAATCCCCTTTGGTCTAGTCCAGCGTTTCCAAAACTTGGGTCTCCAGCTGTTTTTGAACTACAATTCCCATCATCCTTGACCGCTGGTCCTGCTAACTAGGGATGAAGAGAGTTGTAGGCCGGAAACAGCTGGACCCAAGTTTGGGAAACACTGGTCTAGTGTGATCTTTGGCAGATCAACAGCTGAATTATGAGTCTGTCTAGAAACAACTTCTTTCTTCCCATAGCAAGCCGAGAAGGGTAAAGGGCTTCGCTTGCACCCTGTTGGTGTTCTGATTATGTTCCGACATACACTTTTTAGACCATTCCAGGTGGTCATGCAGAAAGACACTGTAACTAAGAATTGGTGCCTGAGTTTTCTTTTTTTCCTGGAAGGGGGATCAACCTTAAAGAGACGAAAGCTGTGAAAAGGTAGAGCTGTTGTTCTCAGCAGATTGATGACAGCACTCTGCTTGACCTGCCCTCAGTCAATAGAATCCTGCCCTGTAAATCTTGCAGAAGGTGGAAGCACAGAACAATGCAGGCTTCCATTTCCCTTCTCGGCAGCCATCTTGGAGGGCTGTGGAACACCTTCTCTGCACCAACTACTGCAGTAATATTGTTCAGCTCCTGCATTCTGCACTCCAGTTAGTACTGGCTATATCTGCAGCAATATAATCTTCAGACAGCCACAGCCTCCTGTTTAAGTCTTTGTGGTTCAACTGTGCGGAAGCCAGAGATGCCCTTTCCAGGATAAAATGCTTTAATACTTTGCTTAAGATTCTATCTTTCTCACTGGCAGAGAGAAGGTAGGGAGGGCAATGGAATTTGAAACAAATAAACATTTCTTGGGAAAGAATTAGGGTGATTTGATCAATGGCACCTGCACTGAAACACCAATGCCTCCTGCAAAGTTGGGAGGATATTTGAGAATTCCCAACTCATCCTCACTGACGACAGTTGTCACATAAGGAATTTGAGCATCTCAGAGACTTGCCTAAAGACGTCATCAACCCACAGGGAAGTAAGCTTTCCTATGCTATATATTACAAGCTAACTCAGATTTATCGAGTAAGTGAAACACATCTTTGTCATTGGGGAAACATCCGTTCAAATGCTCTTCCTCCGATTTACATGGGGAAAGTTTTTCTCTGCAAGCTTTTCTCTCAGTGTTAAGCCCTATTCATTTGTGTCCCTCACCCATGGTTTTAAGCTGAGAAGAAAAAACCTGTGTGAAAGCTAGCTATTACAGAGAAATTGCTGAAGTCTCAAGGGGGAGAAGCAGGCAAAGTCACCCACAGTTGTACTGAGAAGCCATCTTCCTTCAGGTTTCTCTCCTACACCTGGCAGTAGCCATTCTGTCTGGCTACAGGAGAGGGAGAGAAGGGAAGCGTTCTTGGTCATCTGGAGGATGATCATCTGGAGGAACACTGTTAGTTGTTCCACATGTTTCAGAGGCCACAATGCCCTAGAAGTCGGGCATTTGGTTGTCGCTATTCCCATGCTGTGGAACACTTTTCCAGCTGAGATTGGGCAGGCATCCTTGCTTTTGACTTCCTGGTGTCTTCCAGAGATGTTTTCTTTTTCCCGTTCTTTTAAAAGTTTTATTTTATTTTATTTATACTTTTCAAGTTTATACATTTCATTAGTTTTACAATCAATTTAACATTTCAAAATTTGACTTCCTTCCCCCCTCTTTCTGCGGTTCCTTAAATTTATTTTTTAAAATATCTTCTGCAAATCCAAATTCATTTAATTTGCTCAATTTATTATCTACTTTAAATATATACTCTTATGAAACTGCAGGTTATTAAAATAATCCTGCTAATGTTTTTATCTGCTTGCAATTTATCTGTAAATATTCAAGAAACCATTTCCATTCTTTTATAAAAAGTTTGTTATCTTGATTTCTTTTTCTTCCGATAAGTTCCACCATTTCTTCATATTCCATAAGTTTTTGTATCCATTCTTCCTTTGCTGGGATTCTGCTTCTTTCCACTTTGGGGCAGGTAGCATTCTTGCTATTGTAGTAGCATACATAAATAAATTTTTATACAATTGTGTGGACAGGCAGAGACCCCCCAACCCCAAGCGACCCCCGAGCGGAATAATGACTCAAGACAACGTGCTATGGGATTAAAATTGGCCACAACTTTATTAAGTTTCAGATGTAGGGAGACCTTGGCTCAGGCATTGGCCGTTTATCCTTCTCAGTCCCCAGCCGGGGATCTGGGAGACATCAGGGTTATCCAGAATGTGTGGGGTTTGGGCTGGCTCTGGAGAACATATGTTCAAGCAGAGAGCCCGCCCCCCATTTCACCGCCATCGCAGGGGAGAGCAATGATAACCTCTCGGCGTATGGCCAATGCCTCCCCCCTCAAAACCCCTTTAATGGGGAACCCTGGGATCACCGCTGCAAGGGGGGTTCACCGCTTCACACACCCCCATTTAGGAAGATAGACTAAAGGATTCCGCCCAAGGCCTGAAACTGCCAGAGTTGTGATGTTTTGCTACGGGAAAGGCAAAACCTGCCAATGCAGGAAAATTCCTTTCCGGCCCTTCAGCAGTGATCCTGACGTAGCAGCGCCTGTTACGATATGAGAACATCGCAGGGAGAGGGGCCAGTCTCTGCCGTTAAGGCTTGTTTTCCAACAGCGCCTACATACCTGTGGAGAAGAGGTTAACTTGCAAAAGAAGACTTAACTGAGGGAGGGCAGGGTGGGAGAAGCTCTGGAGCCAACTGATGCTTCACAGGTAAGATTCATCTTCTATTGTGTGGGCAGGGCGGTCCCTCCCCTTACCTGGCCGATCTCCTGAGAATGCCTCCCCAGGCGGGATTGGGCGATTGGCTGAGGTAGGCGGAGACCTCCAGGTATCCAGCCTGGGGAGGGTGAAGCCAGCCCAAACTACCAGGAGTCGCACTGGGATCCGGGGGGCTGCGCGCGACCACGCAAAAGGCACTCCCCCATTTTATGTGGGGAGCGGTCATTTAGGTAGTTCTGTCCCTATAATTCCCAAAAGAAAAGCTTCTGGGGTTGTTGTTTTTTATAAAAGCTATATCATTGTATATCATTTCTGGAGACATTTGTTTGTTATTTATTTTCTGTACTGATCCTTCCAAGGGTCACAAGGCAGTTTACAAATGAGAAAAGATTGGTGTGCTGACTCATTGTGCCATGTCACTTTTTCTGCCCTGTTTTCTGCGATAATCTGCAAATACCGTAATCCGCACCACAAATCTTATTGAAATACAAACGTTATTTCTCCTCAAAATATGTGTGTTAAAATGTATTTTGGTCATTTTTAAATTTTCATTTTATTTTTTCGCCAAGAACTGTGTCGGAACATTCAGGAAGAGCAAAAGCCATTGGGTAACTAACAGAGCAGTTCTAGACATGTTTACTTGGAAGAAAGTCCCATTGCATCCTTTAAGGTTTATTCCCTGACGAGTGTGTATAGGATTGCATCTTACATTTCAATCCACACATTAGTCCCGAAGATACAGATCAGGTCATTCCTGCTGGAATTTGCAAAGATTTAATTTCTCAACAATCCCTTCTTAAAAGTTGGGGTTGAGAAGCAAGGATATTTGATGTATAATGATTTTTGCTACACATTGTAGTAATATAACTTTAATAAAATTGTAATTTTTAAAAAGTTGGGAAGGGGAATTAGAATGCATGCATCTCCCTAAGGCTATATGTAAGACACAAAAGAACTTTGACAACAGAAGCATTTTTCTTATTGCAAAGTAACCATTTCCCTATGTGTATGGCTGTAAGGTAGAAAAATCATAATTCTTCCTCTAGCTGTTTTACAGGTTTTAAAACAGCTTCCATTTGTTAATGAAATATAGTTATGTCAATGGGCCCTGACTAACAGCTGATCAAAAAATGAAATCATTTTGAGTCGCTAATGGGCTGGCACGGTAAGAAGTCTGAGTTACTGCCATTTGCAAGGTTGCCATGGTAACTGGCGCATCTTTTATGAAAGCCGTTTATCATATTCTGATAAACTACACATTCCTAAAGAACTCAGCATGCTTCCCTCTGCTCCCCCCCCAAAAAAAACCCCACATCTCTGTGACCCTGGACTTCAAAAGCACTGGCGCTTTCTTCCCTTCCCTTTAATATTAATGAAATTCCAGTCTCTGTGTCTTATCTTAGGGCTTAGCCACACTTACCTTTTGCTCTGCTTTTTCCAGGCAGTGGCCTGCACTTTAATGCTCCATGTCCGAGCACTTTTAATTTTTTTTATTTTGCCCTGAGCTTTCGTTGCTCTTTAAAGCTGAATTGGAGCAAATGTCAATTCAGGTTTCCCATGGATTAGTGTTTGCTCTGATTGAGCTCTAAAGAGCAGGTTTTCATGGAGAAAGCTCCGGAGCAACAGACATGAAGCCTTAAATCGTGGAGCATATCTGGAAAGAGCAGAGGAAAGGTACGTGTGGATAAGCCTTTAGTCATGCGACCGTGCTGGAGGGCAACCTGCATGAAGCAGACATTTTAGCAGCTGCTTTTGTAAAGAAGAAAAATAGGGAGTGCAATCTGATATCTGGTTGAATGCACAAATAGCAATGCAAAGCCAAAAATATTACTTCATAATCCACATTACTGTATAAATTGGTTGCTGTAATACAAATCCCTTGACTGAATTAAAAGAACAAACACCCAACCCAACACTGCTGTTTAATTATATGCAAAAACCTGCTCTCTTGAGGCAAGCCAGCTCATCCAGCCTACAGGTAGTGCCAGTCTAATTACCTTGTTCTTTTGACTGATCTCTCTCTCTTTCTTTCTCTCTCTCTCTCCTAAGGTCAACCCAAATAAAAACTTATTCCTGGGATAATGCCCAGGTTATTTTGGTCGGTAATAAATGCGACATGGAAGAAGAACGGGTAATCTCCACCGACAGAGGGAAACATTTAGCAGAACAACTTGGTAAGAAGAGAATTTATATACAAAAAAAGAGAACTTGAGCTCCATCGGCACGGTACATTTAAAGCAGTTGTCTGACCACTTGAAACCGTCATGGCTTCCCCTATAGAATCCAGGGACTGTGGTTTGTTAAGGATGCTGAGAGTTCTTGAGAGACCACCATTCTTCTCACAGAGCTGCAGAGAGGGACTGATTATTAAGCTACTCTGAGAATTGCAGCTCTTTGAGGGGAGCAGGGGTTTCCTAACAACTCTCAGCACCCTTAACAAAGTGCACTTCCCAGAATTCCTTGGAGGAAGCTATGATGGTTTAAAGTGGCATGGCACTTATTTAAATGTAGAGTGCAGAAGGGGCCTTTGTTGTTTGTTGTGGTCCATTCCATCTGTTTGCATGCCACAGGAACTTCTGACAGGGGCTTGTGCATATTGACTGCCCGTCACTTTCCCAGTTGCTCAGCGCAAAAGGGAGTACAGTGGTACCTCGGGTTACATACGCTTCTGGTTACATTCAGACTCCGCTAACCCAGAAATAGTACCTCGGGTTAAGAACTTTGCTTCAGGATGAGAACAGAAATCGTGTAGTGGCGGCGCGGCGGCAGCAGGAGGCCCCATTAACTAAAGTGGTGCTTCAGGTTAAGAACAGTTTCAGGTTAAGAACAGACCTCCAGAACGAATTAAGTTCTTAACCCGAGGTAACCAATGCATAGTGTGAAATGAGAAACATGCTCAACTGGCAAGGCAGATTCTCCTTTCTCAAGTGGTTCCTCCAGCAAATGCAGTTAGTGGCCAGTAGGGATGAGCGAATCTGTCAGTTTTGCTTTTTCTCAGTTTCGAATTTCTTTCCCCATTTTAAATTCAGTTTGCAACAATTCCGCATCTGTTTGCAAAGCTGTTGCTTCTGTTTTTTAAAGTTCTCTCATAAGAACACGAGAAGAGCCTGCTGGACCAGACTGACGGCCCATGTTGTCCAGCATCCACTTTGTACAGAGACCAACCAGATGCAAGCAGGACTCAAACACATGAGCACTCTCCCCTCCAGCAGTTTCCAGAGACTGGTATTCAGAAGCATTTACTGCCTTCAACCGTGGAGACAGAACAGAGCTATTGTGGCTTAGTAGCCAATGATAGTCTTATCCTCCGTGAATTTGCCCAATCCTCTCAGAAATTCATCAGCATCTTGACACACAGTTCTCCTAATATAGTCACATTTGAATGCAATTCCCCCTAATATAATGCATTTTGCGGGCTGTTATTTTCAGGAATATATGTATTTTTATGCACACTTTTGCCTAATGTACACATTTTTGAACACATGTTTTGGTTGGAGAATTGCATCACAAAATTTGGAGGAGTGTGGTTTTTTAAAACGTGTTTGGATTCGCATATTGTTTCAGGAAGTGCAAATTACAGTGGTGCCTCGCAAGACAAAAAGAATCCATTCCGCGATTCTCTTCGTCTAGCGGTTTTTTCGTCTTGCGAAGCAAGCCCATTGATGGCTTAGCGGATTAGCGCTATTAGCGGCTTAGCGGCTTTTAGCGGCTTATTGGCTTAGCGGATAAGCAGATAAGTGGCTTAGCGGCTTAGAAAAAGGGGGGGAAGGGGGGGAAAGTCGGAAAAACTCGCAAGACATTTTCGTCTTGCGAAGCAAGCCCATAGGAAATTCGTTTTGCGAAGCGCCTCCAAAACGGAAAACCCTTTCGTCTAGCGGGTTTTTCGTCTTGCGAGGCATTCGTCTTGCGGGGCACCACTGTAGGTAGAGTCACATAAAAATGCAAACCAAACTGAATTTCTTCCCCGATTAAGGCAGGGAGATTCCACCGTTATTTCTTAACGAACCTACAGTAGGAATTTAGCTTCTGATAAACACAGGAAATAAAACATAACTGGAGAAAAGGGCTAACTAGGGTTTCTACCTACTTTTCATATTGCCAGCTGCTGCCTCAACTCCTTCACACCCACTAATCTTAGTTTGATTGGGGAGTTTTATGATTCTGTGCTCTGCATCTCTTCCTCCACTTCTCCTCTAAGGGCTTAATTGCACATTGACTGGCTTGAGACATAATGTTAAATGACGAGCCTTGGGATCATCCATTCTCCCCCCCCCCCCTCCTCCATAATGGACCTAAAGAGGAGATAGAAAGAGCAGGTAAAGAAATGGTTAAGCACCCTTGAAAACTGCCCTTTTCCTGAAACTGTGTTTCCTTATTAAAAGCAGCCTCATCGTTTTAATACACGCACGTATGTGCATAGCATCTTGTTAAGCCCTAAAAGAACATCAGAAGTGACTGTTTCCTGAGTCTTTGCTATTTTTGTGAGCAGGACTAGGGGAGTGGGCATGGATGCAAAGCCCTTTTCTTCTCCAGTAAACCAAGGAAACAAGCATGAGCAGAGGATTAGAAAACGAGACAGCAAAATCTCTTGGGCAACCTGGAAAAAAACGCCGCTTAGCTGGGAAAGACAGCTCTGCGAAATAACTCATTAAAAAAGTTGGGTTGGAAATCCGTTCAGAGCATTTGCAGGTTCTGCTTTCTATAAGTGGCTCTTTCTTTTTTATCAGAGCTATCAACAGTACTTCAGCAGCATATTAAGAGGTGTCCCTGTTGCGAATCTAGCTCTAGCCAAATGGTTGTTATAGAATGGGGCAGGGAGAGCCTGTTCCATTCATCAAAAAGCCTGCAGCTTAAAGAAAACCTCTTGCATCTTGGGATTCACACTGCATTTTTCCTTCTTTTCTTTTTTTGCATGCCCCTATGAAGTTTTTTTTAAATAGTAAATGTGCCAATGCAACAAATTTGTGTTTGAAAACTTATATGCAGGCACACTTGGATTGTCGGCATGCAGAGTTTTAATTTTTTGAGAGCTGAATAGGCACAGATGTGTTTGGAGCCTTCCTCCCTGCTTATTAAAACTGTCCAGGTAGTTGTGTGTTTTATAATTTACACTTAGGGCCTTTGTAAGTCAACTGGAGTGGATCATAACCCACAAAGACAATTTTCACATGTGACATCAGTGCCTTTTAGCTTCTCTCTCTCTCTCTTTCTCATCAGCTTTGTGCGAAACTGGGAATGCAGGACAAAACATGGAAGGGATCCATTTTAAAATAGAAGATTAATTTAAGCCAATAAAATATGTTGTACGTTTGCATTATAGAATATACAAAAAGGCAGTTGAAGCCACAGGTGTAAAAATGCCCTGAGTTTACATAGAAACGTGCTCACCATTATCCGCACAGTTACTTCTTATGCCCAAATCGAATCAGTTGCAAATTTTGGCTGGTGTAGCTTCACAGACAGTAGCTATTTACTCTGTCAAACACAACCTCATATAATAATCTTCAAAGCTTGGAAAATCCATACTGCAATTATTATTTTTTACACCAAATGTTTGAGCCCCTTTCCCAGTGGAGCAAGCACTCCCAAACACCTGTGTTAATAGCCAGTATAATCACAGCCCCCAAAGGGTTCTGTTTCTAGTAGTTTAGACACATTTCCATTAAGTGGCTATCTGGGAGGAAATTGATGCATATAGACTTATCCAGGCTTCCTGTCTAGCCTTCAAAGATATCCAGTTAATATGGCTGGAAAGAAAATAGGCCAGAAGTCTGATGATTTTGTTATGATGATGATTATTGAAATATTTCTGTTTCCACTATGTAAAAACATCCCAAAAAGCTTATTAAGGCAATACCTTTGTTAGGAAGACTAAAATGTCACAAACAACAGTGAGGTGCTGTTTTCATCATATTCAGCTTTTGAGTCTCCTTGGGAAGGAATATCAGTTCTCTGTTCTCTAACAGTTCTCTAATAGTGTCATAAGAACATAATAAGTGCCTGTTGGATCAGCCAATGGCCCAACTTGTCTTGTCAGATGTCCTTAGCACTAGGATGGGGCACTGGTACCCTCCAGATGATGTTGGAGTCCAACTTTCATCCCTGATCAGCATGGCCCAGTGGTCAAGGATGATGGGAGCAGCAGTCCAGCAACAACTAAAGGGACTTCTGCATACCTGTCCTCTGCTGGCCACTATTAGAAACAGAATGAGGACCAGATGAGCTCTGTGGTCTGAGTTAGCATTTACAAATCTTCTGTTCTTAATAAGCAGACATTGTCCCTCTTGGCTACAATGCAAAAACACAGCACCTTGCCTCCAGCTTCCTTGTTTTGTTTTTGTTAAATTAAACTTTCTTATTGCATACGTGCAATACACAATTTATATGTCCAAAATAATACTAGTATACTAGTTTCTTTCTCTGTCTTGCTCAAACAGCACTTCCTGTTTTTCCTTTAGAAACAGATTATACCTACATTATCACCCTTAGCTAGGAAGGAAAAAGATATGCTACCTATTTCTTCCCACCCCAGTTCTGGTAGGCTTCAAATTTCTGGGAAATGCCTGCCATGCCATGGCTGTTGGCTCCCATTAAGAGACATTTGTCTGGCCCTGAGCCATTAGGCCTTGGGTTGGCCACAAGCGGCCCACGGGGGTCATTTAGCCAGCCCATGAGCCGCCCCTGAACCAAGCCGCCCGCTCAGTGAGTCCCCGCATGCTGTGCTAAACCGGTGCAGTGCAGGGACTCACTTCTGCGGCGCCAGAAATCGCATCTGCGCAGACACTGAAAACAGCGGGCGGGCGATCCAGCCCACAGAGGGATCTCCACTGGAGTGAACCAGCCCAGGCAAGGTAAACCTTGCTGACCCCTCCATTAGGCAGTAATCTGTTTTAACAAAAGGCACAACCAGGCTAACGTCCCTAACAGATGGAGATGAATACCTTTGGCCATCTGGTTCATCGGGCAAAGGGCTGGGCCCTTGTGTGGTCTCCTAGAACAGTCACTCTTCTCTCTTTCCTGTGCAATGGTGGCGCAGAAGCATTTGCTCTAGGATTAGTTCAGTTTAAACTTAAGCCTTAAATTCATACTGCAGCCATGGAGAATCCATGTTTAACCAAATCTTGTTAGACTACAGCTCCCATCATGGGCTAATGGGCATTGGAGTCATGAGAATAATAATAATAATAATAATAATAATAATAATAATAATAATAATAATAATTTATTATTTGTACCACGCCCATCTGGCTGGGTTTCCCCAGCCACTCTGGGCGGCTTCCATAAAAACCAAAAATACACTAAAATATCACAGATTAAAAACTTCCCTGAACAGGGCTGCCTTAAGATGTCTTCTGAATGTCAGGTAGTTATTTATCGCTTTGACATCTGATGGGAAGATAAGAAGCTGCATTATACCAAGTCGGGCCATTGGTCCACCTAGCTCAGTACCATTGAAACTGATTGGCTGCAGCTTTCCAGGGTTTCAGGCAAGAGTCTTTCCCAGTCCTACACGAAGACACCTTTTTGTATGCTAAGCATGTACTCTATCGCTGAGCTATCACTCTATCCCATAAAGCAAGGCCAGCAATCTTTCACCCATCTAGATGTTCTTGTACTCCCAACTCCCATCAGCCCCAGAGAGCATGGCCACTTGCCAAGGATGATGGGAGTTGGGGGGGGGGTCCAACTACATCTGAAGGGCTGAAGGTTCCTCACCCCTGTCCTACTGAGCCCAGTTGCTCCTTTGCTGGTCTACCCCAAAGTGCCGTCTAGTCAGTGCCTGAAGAAGGTAAATATAATGTTGAATGGTTGCAAGTGCTGTTTCTGAATGATTGCAAGTCTATCTGTTTCTACCAGGTTTTGAATTCTTTGAAACAAGTGCCAAGGACAACGTCAACGTCAAGCAGACCTTTGAACGGCTTGTGGATATCATCTGCGACAAAATGTCAGAAAGTCTGGAGGCAGATCCTGCCATTGCTGCCGGTAAACAGAACACAAGACTAAAGGACAGCCCTCCTCCACAGCAACCCAACTGTGGCTGTTAATAGAGTCATTGTCGACAGAGGCGGCTCCAGCGTGTTCTTTTGCCAATAGAGTATTTACATAGGGTCTATATGCCTTTATTTATAACGTCTTACCGGTTCATTTTGGGGGAAATATGTCTTCTTTAACGCCCACTGCTGGTACAGTATGTGCATAGAGTTGCTTTGCAAAACAGATTGCAAATGTGTAAGGACAGGGCCCTCCGATTTCTTAGCATTTGGCCTCTGCACGTAGATGACTGTTCATCTGCGCTCTTTATGTTCACCTTTATGCCCGTTCCACCTTTAGCTGGTGCTGTGACCTCAGGTCCACATTTTGTCTGGATTTTTCTCTTCCTTCATCCCCTTTCCGGTTAATGCTATTGACTCTTCTAGGTTGATGATCCAGCAAGTCAGAAATAGGACTCCCACTCCTTGGCACTCCAAATCAATACTAGCACTGCAGAAAGGTAGCAGTCTAATCATGCCAGCACAGCTGCACCTTCCAGGTAACTTGCCCGTCTGCATTCTCCAGAGAGGTCCATGCTTCAAGGTGGCTGGGGCCCATTAGCAAAACCGCAGGTGTCCTGTTAACCAGCGACAGGGATGGAGAATTTAGATCTCCCAGATCAGGGCTACCTGCCTCTCAGACAGCCTTCATTGGGAAGGGTGTCCTACATTCAGAACCAAGACACAGTTCCCTGGCTTTCAGCCATAGGCCTTGCAGTCGGATTGTTTACCAAGTATTTCTGGGTTTTTGGTTTTCCTTCACTCGAGCATTGCTTACCTTGAGGGATACTTGTCCAAACTTCAGACCATATTCATGCAAACTTTAATTTCAGTTTAATAATAATAAAACCACTGTAAATTCTTAACACTTTCACTTTTGTATCGGTCACACTCAGTGGGCAGTTAAAAATGAGGAAGGGACTGGAGTATGGGCTGTTTTTTAAAGTGGAGCAACGCACTGTTTTGGTGTTGTTAGCCGCCCTGAGCCCGGCTTCGGCTGGGGAGGGCGGGATATAAATAAAATTTATTATTATTATTATTATTATTATTATTATTATTATTATTATGGTGTAAGCAGCCAAGGTGTAGGATTTGTCCTTCCCAGGGTATCTCAGTGCACCACAGAGAATACAGTTACTTCCACTACAGAAAGTAGAGCCAAAAATAACTCCCACTACAACTAACACACTTATTTTCATACGGACACAGATGGAAGTTCCAAGGATTCAGAGCTTTGAATATAGATAGATATATTAGTGAAGTCATTGGAGGCCAATGGAAAGAAATTTATTCTTCTCTAATTGTCAAAAGCATGTACAAGAAATGAGTGAAGAAATGTTACAGAATGAAGGAGGACAAAGAGAGGCAACGTGAAACAGTAAGAAATATAACAAGAGTAATTGGGTTGCAGGCCTGTTCTCAGTTCTACATGCATGGGAACGCTGATCTCCAAAGTGCATTACTCTTGCTGTCTTTATTGGATGTACTAAACTCCTGATAGTAACACCAGTGAAAATATATAATTTTTGGTCAAGTTATTCTTAGCCAAAATTTAGTGGAACCCTGATCCTCAATATAGACAAGTTGGAAGAGACCTCAGAGGTCATCTGGCCCAACCCCCAGTGGTGCAGGAGTCCCACTACAGCACCTCCAAAAGGCTGACTTCCAGTGCTTCAGTTGCATCTGCATAGCTCCATCTTGGCAGGAGTTTCCTCCTCCTCCTCCTGGACAGAATGGGAACCCTGTAGGTGCTCAGTGAAGCTTCCCATTACATGTGCCAGGCATTCTACTACATATACATGAAAAGGATGCCCTTTGCACCCATGGGTGTCTGTATGATGCCGTGAAGATCTGCATAGCTTTGTAGGTACCCTTTGCATGGAGCAGCAGCTCTCTGAAATCACTGAGGCTAGTTCACACATGTGTACTCTACACTGGCTGACGGTCGGACCAGATGATGACTTGCATGAATGAATGGGACATTGCAGATTTATCCCTTCATCAACTCAAGTAGAATATTTTTCAACGGAAGCAGCTTATGCCTGCAGATCAAGATCAAGAAATCAACCGATCTGCATGCATATATGAACCAGCCTTACCGTTTTATGAAATGCATTTGGGTTTGTTTGTTTTTAAGTGCCAGGTTATTCTAGAAGCTCCGTTTTTGAAGAATTGAACCTCTGATTCCTACAAAGGATGGTTAAGTGTGAATGTTATTATATACCTGGCATGGGCCACACATGTTCTCATGTGGTCTTTTGGTGCAATTTCATACAACAACCCTTGACCTAAATTTCGTAAGTCTTCTTGGAGTGATCAGCTCCGTCCTCTGGCAAGAAGAACAATCTTTCCGTCCACAAGCAACTTGCTTGATTGAGTGGGAAAGTGAGAGAAGAGAGTGTCAGAAAGAGAGGGAGAGAGAAAGAAAGAAAGGTGTGGTAGAAAGGAAAAGGTGTGACTCCACCTATTTTAGCTCTGGCCCCACCCACACTTATTTTAGCCCCACCCACTTCTAGCATGTGACCCTTAACAGATTCACCTTGGCAGAAAGAAGGGCTCCCCACCCCTGTTATATACCATCAGATAACTTTTTCTTCTTTCTTTGCTATGAAACTTTTATTTCTCCTCTCCAGTGCCACTCTCATTAATAACAGGGAGAATTGCCGGTGAGGACAGATCTGGGTCATTACTTCTGAAACACATCTTGCCCCAGACTTGCTAGCTGATGATGACCACCTTATAGCTTTTCACAAAAAAGTCAGAATTTGATGGTGTTTCTGGAAGCCCCACAGGAAAATATAGCTACATTGATTTTTTTAAAGAAGAACTTCTACGGTTTCAGGAAACAAACCATGCAAATTGATTATAAACTCACAGAAAGACTGTGAAAAATAAGCAAGCAGCATGGCAAGTGTTTTAGCCACTGTATTTCCCCACATAGAGATATTTGTTTCTCAGTAAATTCCCTCTCTGATAATTGGAGGCACCTCTTCACCCTGCAGTATTCCATCTCGACTCCTCTAGCTGGGTCACAGTGACGAAGTTCTTCTAATTATCAGAGAAGTATAAAATGTTCACAGCTCTTATTTGCAACATCTTTTAATACCAGGTAGATGTTATGCAGCAGGGTTGCGGCAGAAATGACGGAAGGAAGGAGGGTGAAAGGTGGGTGTCTAGAGAATTGTTAAAAGGCACACCTGACCACGGGATTACTGCGTTTCACTGTAATTACCACATAGGGAAGCTAAGACCTCGCTCCCAACTGTGAGCCATAATTATTTTATTTTCCTTAACAAAATTTATATACCGCTTGACTGGTAAAACCTCTAAGCAGTCTGAAAAATATTAAAATTATCAGTAAAAAGCTGTTTAAAATATTATAGAAACAATTAAAATTAATAGTGAAAGAAGCTAAAAGATAATAACACCTGCGTGTCTAGATAGGCTCACCTAAAGAAAAATGTTTTAAATAGGTGTTGAAATGTACTCCTAAGACACCTTTTCAGATGTGTGGGAGCTGAGGAGAGCAAAAATAAGCTAAAACCTACGCTTGGATAAAATTGGGGTGCCAGAGCTCACCATAAACGCCTCCCATGTTCTCTTAGAATGGCAATGGCTCCCACCTGTGAGGTGCTGGAGCTGAGCTGGGGGGGGGGGAGGCCCGGTTATAATGCGCAAAACATATTTTAAGAGCATATTTTAAGAGCTTTTGAGGCACTCATCTCCCCACATCCAACTGCCTCACAATATAAATGAGCTAGCAGCATGCGCACACACACATAGGTTTAATTTTGTTCCTTTGTTTCTGCTGAATTAAACCCCCACCCCCAAAAAGTTGCCAATTTGCAGAAGAGGATATGAGGCAGAAAACTAGATAGCAGTCAGTCTTTTCTTGTCACCAACCAAAAAAAAAACAAACAAAAAAAAAAAACAGCAGAGGTGGGGAACAGCAAAAAAAGAAAAGGGTTGAAGTCAATATATACCACCAGTAAAAGAGAATTTGGTAGAAATCCAATCAAGGAAATTCTGGGTTGTATCTTAATGACGTTCCATCAGCTCAATGACTTCTGCTTGTGCAGTGGGACTCCCTGTTCTCTTGTCTTCCTGCTCCTCACCCACAAGAATATTTTGGGGGGTTCCCCAACTCTCTAGAGCCGATGAGGGGGGTGCAGAGGTGTGCAAGGAGATAGAAATGAATTCCCATCGCATAGGTGGAAGTCCTTGTGCTAACTTGACAACTTCATTGGATATAACTGCCCCTCTTAGGTGGGGGGGGGGAAAGCATTTTGATGCAAAAAAAACAGAGTGAAAAATACTGAAGAAATTCTAGCATCCCTGTAATGTGCAGGTTCAATTAATGCACATGTTCAAATAAGAGAGGTTTATTTATTGTAGGGCTGCCATATGTCCGGGTTTTCCCGGACATGTCCGGAAATCGGACTCTGCAAATGGCTTCCGGCAGGGTTTTTGCCAAATTGGCAAAATGTCCAGGAAAACCCAAACATATGGCAATTAGGGCGTTTAAAAAATGCTTCAAAAATCCTTATAAAAGCCTAAAAACTCTCTCTCCCCCCCCCAAATTAGGCAATCCTAATTTATTGCATTGTTTTATTCTGGGTTATTGCTTGTTACCAATGTAAACTTTATTCTCTACTAGTCTTGAATGAATAAAAATACTTTCTAGAGGCTAGTCTGATTCCTGAGAGCCCAGCTAAACTGTAACCACACTGGGATATTTTTGAATTTATTTTATTTTTTCCCTTTATAGCCCACCTTCTGAAGGTGGCATACATGGGTCTCCCCATCCAGTGGCGTAGTGTGGGTTGTCAGCACCTGGGGCAAGGCAAGTAATTTGTGCCCCCTAACCTGGTAGGGGCAGAGAGCTGCAAGTGCGAGCGCACCCCCCCCAGATGTTGCGCCCGATGCAGCCGGCCCCCCTGCACCCCCCACGCTACGCCACTGTCCCCATCCTCACTGATTCCCCACGACAACCCTGTGAGGTAGGTTAGGCTGAGAGGCCGTGACAGACCCAAGGTCACTCAGTGAGCTTCATGGCTGAGTGGAGACTTGAACCCTGGTCTCCCAGGTCCTAGTCTGACACTTTAACCACTACATCACACCATATACAAAAATAGCCGGACTGCTAGTTGGACAACTCCTTGCATGGGTGAATTGCCTTCTTGCTCAAGCAGTTCTTTCCTTTGCACATGGGCAAAATATTTCTAATGAAGTTTTGCATATTGGCAACTGGAACGCAGAGACATGAGCTGAATGTTACAATGCCTGCAAGCGCATACAAGCAATGGAGCAGCAAGCTTGTGTTTCAGTTTGTGTATAACAACTCGCTCTACAATACAGCAAATGTGCCTATCCCTTTTATGCCGTTAATTCAAAATGGCATTCCCCACCCTCGCTTATTTTCAAATCTGGTTGTTTGGTGTCTAAGATATGGAATAGCTGGCCTGTCCTTTCTGTCGAAATGGCTTTTTCCCCTTCTCTCTCAGCTGCAAATATATGTGACTGTTACTGGAACCATTTGTTCCTTTGTGCTTATACTCAGGGCTTTCCCAAGCGATCAGCTGATAATGCAACGGAGGTACAGTTGTTCAATGTCTCGTGCTGGATGCAAACATTTTTACTCATGAAAGCGTTTCAGATATCGTATTTTCCCATCGCTCAGAGCAATATATTGTTGCTGGTGAAATAAAAGATGCCTCCCTCAGCTAGAAAGACTGTTTCCTTTTGGAGTGCTTCTGTTTGAGTGTCACCAACTCCAATTGGCTAGAGCAGGCATAGGCAAACTTGGCCCTCAAGACATTTTTGGGACTACGATTCCCATCATCCCTGACCACTGGTCCTGCTAGCTAGGGATGATGGGAGTTGTAGTCCCAAAACATCTGGAGGGCCGAGTTTGCCTATGCCTGGGCTAGAGCCTGTGATGCCACAAATGATAGCAAGAGCGTTGTCCTGTTGCCCCATTTGGTCACCCTGACATGAATGCTCAACTTTGAGAGAGGAAGTATAGCTGTCTTAAGCTCAAACTCTCCCACTCTCCCATTCAGAATTTGCTTTGAGACTCATGGGGGTCATTGACAAGCTTAATTGACTAGGACTTTGGACTTTGATGGTTGAAACAAATCAGTTTCATCTCTTCTTGTTAGACCCTCTTTGCAGTTTGAGCATTCCTCTCCAGTTTGTGCTGGAGTACATCATTCAGTCATTTAAAAAACAAACCACAACCCTGGGCTGTCTATATTTATTCTCCTCCATTCTATATGTATTGGTCATTGCACTATTGCTGGTGAACTGGAATAAGCCCTTGGTATATTGCATAGAGAAACGACCTGAGCAGCTCAATCTGTGTGGCCTTTCCAGAGCTTGAGTCTGAAAGATTATTATAGAGTTTCTTCCCAGTCAGCTCAGCTCTGCTATGTCCAGCTGTACTGCCTGCACCTTATTTATTTTAAGAATGAAGTGCTATTTAACGGTGCACTGTGTTCATTGGAGTTTGATCCTAATGTGTGGAATTGTCGGAATGTTGTGTTTTCTAGGAGACTTAACAGTGGTGCAAGATTTATGTCTGTTAATAGCAGTTTTGTCAGTCACAGACAGTTGCTAGAGCTAGTTTTCAATGAGCATGTTTTGTGATGGCACCGTGTAAATGGGGGGTCTTGTTGAATAGGGGGTCCTTTTTCCTGAGGGTACTGATGCACACCCACTTTTCCTGAATCAAAACACTGTAACTGTTCCTTCCATGGCAAAGTTTGCATATATTCCACCCAGATTATGTTGGAGAAATCTGCAGTTAATACTGGATTGTGAAGATGCTTGTGTTTTGTTTTTTGTTTGTTTTCCACAGAAGCCTGTGCCATCCTTATTCATTTTGTCAAGCCAGTTCAGTTATGAGTGACAGGAAATGAAGGGTCTTCTTAAGGGAAGTGATTCCCTGAGATACAGGCAGATTGTCATACATGATTTTTTTATGTTAGAAAGTCCAAAAAGCGTATCTCAGGTAGCTTTGAGGCATCATTCAAAGTATAGGTCGTTTTCTTTAATAAACTACCAGATGGTCTACATCAATATACTGTTTAGAGAGTGGACCAAGTACCTTTGGACTAACTCTTCTGGGAATCAGAAAAGTTATGACAGAGCTGGATTCATAGCAGATTCCCCATAACTACTGCAAACCAATCCTTGCTTATTTACGCCTGTCAGATAATTAGGTCAGTTACAGGATTTTCTGTTTCTTTCATACCCAACTAGAACTTGGTTCTGTCGAGCATCCCACTGACAAATTCAAAATACAAGTCAGCTTTAATATTTGTAAATTATTTTCCTTCACAAGTCAAGTGTATAGTGTGGTGGTGGTGTTTTCATTTCTTTTCTTTTTTTTTAAGTCTCTGTTAACACTTATTCTATCAAACTGCTTAATAAGTCACTTGACCAAATCAATCAATCAATCAATCAATCAATACTCTGGTTTCTCTTCAGATCGTGTAAATCTTTCGCCTTACTTGAACAAATATCTCTTGCACGTCTCATGCCAACTCATTCCATACATTGGTTTAGCCATGACAAAATCTAAATCATTTACAATCCTTTTCCTTATATCTCTCCCCCCCATCCTCATACCCCACTTTGTGGGATTTGCCAAGAAATTCACCTTATCGCTAGGAAGTGCCTGTGGTAATTTCACAAGCTATAGAGCTCATATTTAATTTTGCAGTGGAACAGATGGACACAGCCCCCTGGCATTTTAAGGGGGAGAGAACACACCCAGACCTCCCAGCTATCCTACATCCTTCCCTAAACATAGGAAAGAGATACTAGGACTTACCAGGATGAAATTGACAGAAATGGGTAATTCTGACATGTACCTTGCAAACTAGTGTTAAATGGAAACCGTGCTGTAATTCCCGTTCAATATATTGTTGGTAAATGTCCACTGTGTCGTGATTCAGTTGGAACTGTCAGAATGTGTATACTATTTAATAGTGTTTGTGGAACTGAAGTGTCTTAAATGTGGCATGAAAATGTTATTTAAAAAAATAGATTTGTTTCCTATTTTTGAACACCTCTAACCGGAGGGATCATGGGCCAATAAGTGCAATATTTAACGACTTATTCAGTGTATATAAACTTGTGTGGAAGAGAGAAGTGTTGTGGATGTGTGAAATTCCTGCTGCTAGTTGAAGACTGTGTGGCTTATTTAAACAATTTCTAGTAGCTGTTTTAAGTGTCCGATAGTCACGTTTATATCGTATAAATGCTTTTAACAGTGTCGTACAAGAATATTCTATTCCTGATTCTGTTAAATTAATTATTTTTCCTATATGAGATGATTATAAAAAAAATATCCATATGTTTCCTTGCAAGTGCATGTCAATTTTACTTCAAGAACTGTGTCTTTAAAAAAACAACACCAAAAGATTATGCTATAAATAAAACAATGAAGAAACTTATTTTCAGTCAAAAGATCTTAGGCGTTTCTCAGTTTGTGCACATTTCAGAGGCATGTTCTATAAAAATGCATCATGTAGTAGACTGACTCCCATTTCTTCTCAGTGGTCATTAGTTGTAGACTCTGCCAGGTTAGGTCACCATAATGGAATGTATGTTCTAGATATCTCTACATTCTAGAATACAGGCATCATAGCTCAGACCACAGTAATAACTTGAATGCTAAGGAGACACATGGCAATGTTTCCCTTGCTTCGACATCAGTATGTGCTGGGGTGGGGGACAGAGAAGGGTGCAACCTCCTGCAATGGGGGCCTAAAGTAGTAGAAAGCTGGATTCCTTTGTAGCTATACAAGACCACTGCAGAAAAGAGGGCCAGTACACCTGATGGCTCTTTCACGAGACAGATAATTGTTTGTAAATCTACAAGGATATGCAGTTGGGAACATAAGTCGTTGTGGGCTCCTGGCACATGCTTTGCACATGTGTGCAAATACATCTCTCCGTTAAACATTACAGCATTCACCAGTGGGTATAGGAAAGTCTGTTGCACCCTCCTTTGGTTCTCTGTTCTGGAGGGCTGTCCAAAAACAGTCTTCTGTTTGAAGCTGTCATCTCTTAGGGGTCCAGATCTAGTTTAAAGATAAAGAACCACAGAGGAGGGAGAGCAGGAGCCATGAAGTTGTCCTTCAACTGCTAATACTACAGCAAACACACAACTTACGGGGTGTCTTCTCCACTATGGTGTGATGTACAGTACTGCATTTCTAAATTATAGTCATTATTTCTAAATTTACATCTATACATATACCACATGCAATTTTTTAAATGCAAAGGTGCCCGCTTTTTCTTTTCTTTTCTTTTTTGGTGACACAAAGCCTCATTTTTAGCAGTGCTTACCTGGGTCACTCTATTGGAAGGGTGGTCTTGCACATGAAATGTGAGCCTCTGGAAAGCACACAAAGAGGTTTAGCAATGGGAACCTAAGCATGCCTTGCTCAGAAATAAGTGGCACTGAGCTCCATAGGACTTAAAGGTAAAGGTAAAGGTACCCCTGCCCGTACGGGCCAGTCTTGACAGACTCTGGGGTTGTGCGCCCATCTCACTTAAGAGGCCAGGGGCCAGCGCTGTCCGGAGACACTTCCGGGTCACGTGGCCAGCGTGACATCGCTGCTCTGGCGAGCCAGAGCCGCACACGGAAACGCCGTTTACCTTCCCGCTGGTAAGCGGTCCCTATTTATCTACTTGCACCCGGAGGTGCTTTCGAACTGCTAGGTTGGCAGGCGCTGGGACCGAGCAGCGGGAGCGCACCCCGCCGCAGGGATTCGAACCGCCGACCTTTCGATCGGCAAGTCCTAGGCGCTGAGGTTTTACCCACAGCGCCACCTGCGTCCCATAGGACTTACTCCCCAGTAAACCTGCAGTTTTATGAGAGCCCCACAGTGTGAGCCTATGCATGTTTCCTCAGAAGTGACTCCCATGGTACTAAAGAGGACTTAGTCCCCAGGAAGTGAGAGCTGGACCATAAAGAACGCTGATCGCCGAAGAATTGATGCTTTTGAATTATGGTGCTGGAGGAGACTCTTGAGAGTCCCATGGACTGCAAGAAGATCAAACCTATCCATTCTTAAGGAAATCAGCCCAGAGTGCTCACTGGAAGGACAGATCGTGAAGCTGAGGCTCCAATACTTTGGCCACCTCGTGAGAAGAGAAGACTCCCTAGAAAAGACCCTGATGTTGAGGGAAATGGAGGGCACAAGGAGAAGGGGATGACAGAGGATGAGATGGTTGGATGGTGTTCTTGAAGCTACCAGCATGAGTTTGATCAAACTGCGGGAGGCAGTGGAGGACAGAAGTGCCGGGCGTGCTCTGGTCCATGGGGTCACGAAGAGTCGGACACGACTAAACGACTAAACAACAACAACCACAAGTTTGCATAGGATTGCTGCTTAATCTACTTGTTTACAGGGCTGGCCCAATACATTTTGTTGCTAGAGACAAAAGCAAACCAGAATGACAGTTAGCAGGGCAGTATCCCCCTCCACACCTGAGGGTGGGGAAGTTGAGCAAGCCATATGACCCCATACCCCCCGCCCCACAATATTTGCTGCCTCACTGTGTCCTGCTAATGGCCATGATACCAGCTTCTAAGCAACTGCAGGGAAGTATCTAAAAATGCAGTCATTTTCCAGTAGTTTGAGGTCTGGTTTATGTGTTACCAAAAAAGAAAGAAAACACCCATAGGAGATTGTTCACTGTCTAGCCTAGGGGCAAGGGATTCTTTTGAATTCAGGTAGGCTATAGAACACTGATTAGAAGGATCTATGTAGAGGTATTTCACAGACTGGGGAACAAATCACTGATGTGTGGGAGGGTCATTCTATTTAATTCATTCTAAAACATATTTGGAGGGGTCCTGAATTTGATCAGAAAATTCCACCCAGGGGAGGGGACGTTTAACACTTTCTCCACTGCTGTTTCCCCGTTCTAAATTGCCCCTCCCTGCACATTTGCTGTTAGTTCTAGGAGTGGGGAGAACATTGACCCAGCAGCTGGTGGCAGTATTCCCTCTCCTGCAGGGTGAATAGAGTTAGTTAGGAGAGCTATTCAGATTGGGAAAATTGCACAGGGTGAAAACAGTTCAACACCTCCAGCACACCCATGCTGCATACAAACATGCAACTGCCTGCACCTATTTTAAATGTGGGGGTTTGTTCCCCACCCCCCGAAGAACAGAAAACATTGCCAACTCAGTCATGGATCTCCCACTTAACATCTAGTTTGATTCGGAGACTTAGCAACCCTGTTTCTGGACTTTTAGATAGCAGGTGGGGGTTTTCATGACCGAATGCACCTCCACACACATGCAAATAGCAAAGTAGGTTGTCAAGAAGAAATCTAAATGAGAACCATTCTGTGTGGAATCTAGTTTTCCATATGTGGGGATTTAGGGGAAACAGACTGCACCCTCAGGTGGTCCAGTCCAGAAAATGATTTAGCACGTCTGATGTTTGGAAAAAGTAGGGCATGGTTAGTAGAAAACTGAATGATACAGGGAGTTTCCCCCTTTTGTTTCCACCTTTCCAAACACACACACTTGTCTGGAATAGGGCTGGGGAAGTATCTCTTCATAACCTAGAAGACACAGGCCCATTGTACTAAATTGTTAGGAATCACAGGAGAATGAACTACACTAGGAAGGAGAGAAGAGGGCCTTAGGGCACATCTGTACCATACATTTAAAGCATATCCAACTCACATTTAAAGCACATGACTTCCCCCAAATAACCCTGGGACCTGTAGTTTGATATGGGTATTAGGAAGTGTTAAGTCTCTGTGGAGGAACTACAGTTCCCAGGATACTTTGGGGGGAAGTCATGTGCTTTAAGTGCTGTGGAACTCCCCTTAAACCCTGCTTTACTAAAGAGATGTGAAACTTGTGTTGACTCTTCTAGTGTTCCCTTCTACACAGTCGCAGTCACATGTGTGTGGGGGGGGGACAGGGCTGTGCCAGCAGGTGCTGGTGGAAAATGGGGTCCAAAACATCAAGGGGTGGGGCACTGAGTGATGAACCCTTTTAAATCAAGGCTTTACAAATCCATAAAACAAACACCCAAATATATATATTTCAATATCCAATATATATATTCAATATCTTGTATAAGGCCTGAACTAAATCTCTTTGGCCAAACTCGTTTCCCCATGCCATGCTACAGTTACTTTGGACATGAATCCCCATTGAAACCAATGAATAAACTGTGCATAATTTAAGGCTGCAGTCCTTCAACACTTACAGAGAGGCACATAAAATGTTAGTCAAATACCAAAAACGAATGCGTGGCTTTTCCTCAGTCAGCTTGTAAACTGAACAGTAGGTATGTCGCTCAGTGGCAGAGCTCATGCTTTGCACGCAAAAGGAGATCCCTGGCATCTCCATAGCTCAGTTGGTAAAGCAACAGACTCTTAATCTCAGGGTTGTGAGTTCAGTCCCCATGTTGGGCTTGCAGGGGTTGGACTAGATGACCCCCGTGGTCCCTTCCAACTCTACAATTCTATGATTCCAGAAAAAGACTCCTGCCTGAAACCCTGGAGAACAGCTGCCAGTTATTGTAGACATTATTGAACTAGATGGGCTGATCCTGGATAAGGCAGTTTTCTACAAACTTATCAAACATCCAGGGAAACTGCTGGAAGCCCATTCATCTCACCCTATACTGATTGCACTTCTAAAAATAATAATAATAATAAACTTTCTTGTGCTGCTGGGTGATCTGTGTTGTGGCAAATCTCCTTTCTTATGCCCGCAGGACTTTGTGTTCAGGTGTGTGATGTGCCAGTATTACCCATGTGCAGACTTCTTAATTCTATGTGGAAGTAAACCCTACGTGTCAGTCATTGGACATTTTCGTTGATACCCGTTCTGTATAACGAGTGCACTTGTCTTATTTTGTCAAATCTGTAAACATAATAAATATTTCAGAGACTCTACTCATGAATTAAAGACGTGTTGAGGTAATTTTCTACTAATCCCTGCAAGCAATGAAACACTGCAAGCAAACTGACACACTGCAACCCAATGAGGAAGGGATAGAGTGTGCAGGCTGATGCATGCCAGTGTGTTTTGAGGTGCTCCTCCTGGGACAGCCAGGTGAGCAAAGAGCATTGCTGGTGCATGCTTTACATATTTTTCTTAACACATCTGAAATTCACCTGGACCATCATGTCACCCTGTGGGTCAAGGGAACAGCTGGCCTGTTTGTGGCTATGCCATGCAACTCCTGCAGCAAATAGGAAGGTGGTGTTGCTGCCCTCAAGTCGAAGCGAGCAGTTAACAGCTTCTTCTTTTAAGATGCCCTTTCTCCCTGCAAACAGGTTATATTCTCAAAAGATATCAGCTTATCAAACCTCCAAAAATAAGGAGCACACAATTGAGGTTGTAAAACAGACAGCAACATTTTCTGTCAAGCTGTGATGTTCTGAATGCACGCAAGATCCTACAAATCGTAACTTCCTCCAGCTATTTTTCTAGAGGAAGAGGTGCTGGAACTCGCCATAAACACCTCCCTCACTTTCTTAGAGTAGCAATGGCGCCCACCTGAGAGGTGCTGGAACTGAGTTCCGGAAATTTCTGTTGAAGGAGGTGGGGACAGGTGACCCCACCTAGGCCCGAAGTCACCCCCCCCCCCAAAGCAGGATCAAAGCTTTTCAAAATCATTTTCTCAGCAGCTAAAAGGCATTAGCTAAGCATCAGAAGCATTTCGCTCTGCTGTAACAAAGGTCGCTTCACAGGCTAGTTGACCTTGCCAAACAGTACATTCAACTTGCAACTTTTCTTTCCGGGAACTGTGCCAATAGTGCAAGAGAAAAGAAACATCTTGGACATGCTGAACGCAAGGCTTCTCACCCCCCCCCCTTTTTCCTGGGAAGAGTCCACAATAGTCCCAAGACAGGAGCTTTCTGTTCATGCTCAGGAAACTCAACTTGGGGCAGGACTCTTGAGGAGGAGGAGAAAGGGGAGGGAACTGGAATGGGAATATATGCTCTGTGCAAATGACTGTGAACTCGTGCTTGTTTTGTGAGTTATCACACTTGCTCCTTCTACCAGCCGGATGGTAGAAATAAAGCTTTTTCTCTGAAACTATTCCTTGAGTGTCTGTTGACTCCCATTTCCCTCTCCCGGGTACAGAGCTCTTCTCACCTGAGGCTAAAAAGGCTACACTGTCTGGAAAAAAATGCCATGACTTCCTAACATTCTGCTATATTTTGGAAAGTTCCGTGTCTTTCCTTGCAGGCTGCATGTCAACATGCCGCGTAAAACATCCCCTGTCCTTCCTTAACTTCATTTCTGATGATTCCAGGGGTGACCAACGTGCCGCCCTCAGGCACACAAGCTCCCTCAGAGGTCTTCCCTGTTGCTCACAGGGTCCCTCCCGACTGAAATTACCCTTGAAAGAAACATTAAGTTGTAGGCAATGGAGGAGGTTGTGGTGTGCGCTTGGCTGCACAACTGTTTCTCAGGAAATTCAGCAGGCATGCAGATTTATTGTTAGGGGCAGATACACCTGCTGCGTTTCTGCCCACCATGAAACTGGTAAATGCAGGGCTTTTTCTGCCAGAACTCGCTGGAACTCAGTTCTGGCACCTCTCAGGTGGGTGCAGTTGCCATTATGAGGCATTCATAGTGAGTTCTGACACCTCTTTTTGTAGACAAATTGCACCGGTTAAATGTGTTATGTACTGAAGTTCTCACCCTGGGCCAGCAGGGAGATACTGTAGATAGTTTTCACTCAGGTCCACGTCAGTTATTTTAGGTGGGAAACCCTGGGTTGTTGTTGCTACAATGTTGACAGCCGGCTGCTTATAAAAGCAGGCCGGCTGAGCTGTTTGCTGTTCAGTTCTTACAAATAAAGAGCTGCTCTGGAGAAATCGCTGTGTCGTCTGCTATGTTCGCCCACAACTTAACAAAATGCTTATGAAAACTACCCACCACCACCAAAGTGTCAGTCCTTATGATTTTTGCTTCCTATCCACTCTGGCTAAAGCAGCCTTCCCCCAACCTGGTACCCTCCAGGTGTTTTGGACTATAATTCCATCAGCCACAGCCAGCATGACCAAAGTGTAGGGATGATGGGAATTATAGTCCAAAACACCTGGAGGGCATGAGACTGGGGAGGGCTGGGCAAAAGAAACCTTTATTTTCTTCATTCTGACAAGGTGTAGCGTTATGAGGCTTTGCCCTCTGGTGTTTGAGCCTGCTTTGGGGGGGTGACTTTGGGCCTAGGTGGGGTCACCTGTCCTCACCTCCTTCAAAGGGGAGTTGGTTTGGTATTTATGAGGTTTTTTTAAAAAAAAAATCATTGGGGCTTTAATATTGCTAAATGGAAATGTTAATCAACATTCCTCACTGGTATGCTCACCTAAGTTTTTAATGTAAAAAAAAAAAAAGGGAAAGGGAAAAAAGGCACAATAAAGGGTTATGATATATGCACGCACACCCAATAAAATCTGCATTTACTCAAACCTGTTTACTTCTGTTACAGAAAACTGCCCATCTGCAACCAATTCACCCCCTGCCATGTGCTGGGGTGGGGGACAGAGAAAACAAAACAAAGCACTTAAATGTTTTCCAGTTTCATTTAGGTTGCCTAAAAGCTTGCTGCTCATTTTTAACATTGTTCAGCATAACTGCTACACTAAGGGGTACCAACTTTTTGGAACCAGCGGGCACATTTCAAATTCTGAAAGAGCCCTGGAGGGTGCTAGGCACAAAATGGCTGCCACAGGGCGGTGGGGGTCGCGTAGCACAAAATGGCTGCCACAGGGCAGTGGGGGTCGTGTAGCACAAAATGGCTGCCACAGGGCAGTGGGGGTCGTGTAGCACAAAATGGCTGCCACAGGACAGGTGGTGGTGGTGGTGGTGGCATAGCACAAAATGGCTGCTACAGGGCTTGGTATAACATAAAATGGCTGCCATGGGGAGTGCCACAGGACATATAATTAAAGAGACAACTAGCCCTGACAACTTTATTGTTACCATGGGAAGTCAACTATATTCCTGCTGCTCCCATTTGAGGAGATTACACCACATTGATTACACACACACAGAGAGAGAGAGAGGTGCTGTTGTTGTCTAAGAACAACACTACCAGGAAATATAAACAAGGTGGACACATCACATTCACTCTTAATTTCACAGGCTTAGAAGACACCTACACATTTTGCCCCATAACTTTCTTTCTAGGAGGGCCATAGACTTCCTTAAAAACAAGGTATCAGTCTGAGGCAGCTGCCCAAAGGCACCAATGATAATGGTACAGTAACCCATCCGCTTACATGGGGGTTTGGCTTCAAGGGTTACATCTTATATGTGAAAATATTGTATAGTCAAATACTTGGAGCAGCCCCATGGTTAGAAGGGGGTAGAGGGAGCAGCCTCAGAGCTTCCAGAGTCTCTGCACTGAGCAGTCCTTGCCCCCACAAGCAAGGCGCAGAGCTTCAAGGCTCTTTTCGTGCTGGTTCCACTTGGGTTACCTGGCATGAAAAGAGATGTTAAGTTCTCTGCCTTGCTTGGGACGTGCACACTTTCAAGCAGTCTGCCTTCAACCACGTATGGCTGAAATCCTGCACATCAAATGCACATGGATTATTATGGTGCCCTGGGAGGCACAGAATTCAGTGACCACCCAGCTGCAGGTGACTGCAGGCTCTATAGTAGCAAAGATCTACAAAGAGGCACGTGCCCTGTGCAATGCTCCTAATCCAGCAACAATAATAAGAGGATGTTCCCATATATGAAAATAAAATCAAATAAAACTGCAAAAAGCCATGACACTTAGTTAGCAGGTCCTAACTCATGGGTTAGCAAAGTAAGGCCCGTGGGCTGGATCAGGCCCAATTGCCTTCAAGGTCTGGCTGGTGGATGGTCCGGGAATCCAGGCAGCTGCCATAGTGTGTGCGCGTGTGCGTGCGATGGTTTTGACGACTCAGCCAGGCTTGGGGATCAAAAGTGAGGCGGGCGACTGCTGGAGACAAGCCCCTTCCCCGTCCATCGTGCGCGCACAGCAATCTTTTCTGCCAGGGTGGGGGTTGGGGAAGAGGGAAAAGGAGCCACAGTTCAGATTTCCACCATGGAGCTGCCGGTGACTGACCTCAGGAAGGGCAGCTGTGGCGGCAGGGGCTCAGAGGTGCCTTGGGAGCGATGCCCACTGGTGTCTATGGCAGCGGTGCTCCCTGCCAGAGGAAGCGGGGAGAGCCTGGGTGGCTGTACTCGGAAACAGTTCTGCACTCTGCTGGGGAGTCTGCTTGTTAGCTACATGGTGTGAGCCATGGAAAGGTAAATGGCCGCTATGTCAATATAAATTTGAGAAATGTGTAATTAAAATTATGACTATGGATGATTTACGGAACAGCTGAGGGAAGTCCAAAAGAGAAATAAGTTATGAAAATGATGTGAAATTAATGTATTTTGTTTTGTTTTGTTTGCTGATGTTGATTAATAAAAATTATATGCAAAAAAAAAGGAAAGGTAAATGGCCGCTGCCACCTCCTCTTCCCTCACATGGGGAAAAGAATGTTTTTGCTTGAGCAGCACTGGCCTGACTTAGTGTGGCCAATGGCTTTTCCCTTCACCCACACATGCGCACGGGATGTGGGTGGCGCTGTGGTTAAACCACAGAGCCTAGGACTTCCTGATCAGCAGGTCGGCGGTTTGAATCCCCGCGACGGGGTGAGCTCCCATTGCTTGGTCCCTGCTCCTGGCAACCTAGCAGTTCGAAAGCACATCAGAGTCCAAGTAGATAAATAGGTACCGCTCCGGCGGGAAGGTAAACGGTGTTTCCGTGTGCTGCTCTGCTTCGCCAGAAGCGGCTTAGTCATGCTGGCCACATGACCCGGAAGCTGTACACCGGCTCCCTCGACCAATAAAGCAAGATGAGCGCCGCAACCCCAGAGTCGGCCACGACTGGACCTAATGGTCAGGGGCCCCTTTACCTTACACATGCGCACACGCCCCCCAGGGCTGACAGGCATGGCACACTTACCTCAGCCCCCCACCCCGCCTTACGAGAGAAATGATAATTGCCAATGTGTAAAACGCAAAGGAAGCAGCATGGGTATATGAGGGAACATCCTCCCCCCCCCCAAAAAAAAAATCATATCTGGGCAAAGTTGGGGTTGGTACCAATAAGGGTGCCAAAAATGTGGGTCATAATCAACATATAGTCTGGCCTCCCACAAGGTCTGAGGGACAGTGGACCGGCCCCCTGCTGAAAGAGTCTGCTGACCCCTGTCCTAACTCATATTTTGATTTTCCTGCTGATATCAGGGGCATTCAATATGCAATTCAGACCCATTTATAGGCTCCTGTGCAAAAAGGGCATTGATGTTTTGTACACACCTCCATGCAGGTCAAGTTGTTTCCCTGCTGCTCCTTTTGTAGAGAGTTGAAAATGAAGTCTGTTGGCAGATTAACATTCATATTCATTCAACTGGTATTGGGCAAAATTACATTGTCTTTCCTTATGCCATCCTGAGCCATTTAACTCTCCCAATCGTCTCCAGTGCACTTTTCTTAAATGCAGAAAACTGCAGAACTTTTCTTGGAAATCCTGTCTTGATTGGGGATTGTTCAGCAAGGGGAGATGGGCTTCCGCATCACCCTTCATTTAAGCTACTAAGTAGAATAGCAAAATAAGCTGTGTGTTTTCAGTAAAGTACGGTAGTGGACTTTCTGTATTTGCAGTAGGCTGCCCTCTAATGCACATCCATAGCAAATGCAGCTTATTTCAATACGGCACAGTATTTTGCACCAGCATAACTTCCAGAGTTTGTGCCCATGAAGTCTAATCCTGCAACCACCCTCTCCCTGCAAACACTTCTGCTAAATTCAGGATGTTTAGAAATAATCTGTCCATCTTGATTCGGAGACAAGTATTAGAGGTGTTGCTGGGGCTTGCAGAGTCAACCTTCCCAACCTAATTCCAGAATCAGCTTTGCTAGCTCTCTCTCTGTTTTATTGAAAGTACTAAATGCTAAGGAAAGTATAGGCAACTTATGTGGGGGTTACGTTCTAGGCTCCTGCACGCATGAGTTAAATGGTGTAAAGTGCGGGGCACCTTCTCAAAAGCTTCTAAACACCTGTTTTTTCTTTTCTTTTATACAGTACCTTTGTTTCCAGATTGCCAGAAAGGGCAGGAAGCAGCGTGTCCAAGCCTGTTGCAATGCAGCTTCCTGCCCAACAGCTGTTGAGTGGGGGATGAGAGCTCCTGTGTGCCATTTTGGAATCCATAAATTCTTTTTTTTAAAAGCCTTTTGTTAAGTTGTGGGTGAACATATCAGACGACACAGCAATTCTTCAAACAGCTCTTGTTTATTCACAGGCCAGGACAGAACTGAACTGAAGGGTTCAGTCAGCCTGCTTATATAGATCTCCAGTACAATGTAACTGTAACAATTTTCTAAAACTATCCAATCACTGAACGTCACTTTTGATCCCTTATTTGCATAACTATCTACAGTATCCCCCTGCTGGCCCAGGGTGAGAACTTCAGTACATAACACCTTTAAAATCTCTTTGGGGTCTGCGAGGGGGTCTTCTCATGAGCTACAAGGACTTTCCAGCTCTCCCCCACCATTTCCAGGCTTGAATTGATCTACTGGCACCAGACGTATACGCAGTTACTCATGAGTCAATCATATGTACAGTAAGTGGGAGGATGCCTATACACATTGTTCCCGGGGAGCATTAAATCCTTAATTGCACAGAAAGGTACGACCACCCAGCACCTTCCTTTTCATCGAAGAAGAACTCCGCTATCCTAATGGCCCTTCTTCTCATCAGTGCTAAGGCTGAAATGTTCGCTCGGCCTCTAATCCTCTTATAAAACCCCACGTCTCTCCAGGTGGTTTGGATTACAATTCTCATCTTCCATGACCATTGGGCACACTGTCTGTGGCTGATGGGAACTGCAGTCTGAAACATCCAACAGGCACCAGGTTGGGGAAGACTGCTGTATAGTATTCTAAGCCTTTGACACCCAAACAATGTGGACAACAATAGCTGTGCATGAAAAAAAAGAAGAAAGAAAGGCAGCCGAATGGATAGGCTGAAGACAATACTGTTAAAACTTAACTCTCTAAATATTATCATAAACAAGGAGCAGCATATGTCAGGAAATATTTTAGAAGCAAGCCCTATTATTCAGGATATATACTGTATCTGGCAAGTTGTTTGATGGTAATTGCTTTAAGTGAACACCAGAGGGTGCCTTTGGGTAATACTTCAGGACTGCTGCTTCAGTCTAGAGACACACACAAGCAAAGGGGAATTCAATCAACAAAGTGCGTAGCTGATGAGTTAATCCATCATCGCTGTCTTAAGTACCCAGGGGGAGTTTTATGCCAACAGTTCTTGCAGGTGTAGTTAGTTTCCAAGCCATGCTGTCATTCTAGTGTCTTGTGTTGGACTATTTTCCTAAGTCCACTTACCTTTAACAGTCAGGAGGTGTTGCGGCCTGGCGGCCATGGCCTTGCCCGCAATCTGGCAGCCAGCTGGGGAAGACTGGCCGGTTGGGCCTGCCCCTGACTGTAGCTTGGGTTAGCTCCCAGGGGAATTAACTGCAGCCTGCTCAGCCCTCCTTCCCAGCTTGCTGCCGGACCGCCCACCCTGCCAATATGTTGTTGTTGTTGTTGTTGTTGTTGTTGTTGTTGTTGTTGTTGTTGTTGTTGTTTATACCCCGCCCATCCATAGCTATCAACTTTCAGATTTGAAAATAAGGGATCAGCAGCCTCACCTGTCCTGGGGACACTCTACTGGATATCTAACAATCCGGGATAGCAGTGAGAAGCAGCGGGAAACGGCGTTGGAATAAGGGAATTTCCCACAAAAAAGGGAAGGTTGACAGCTATGCGCCCATCTGGGCGGCTTCCAACAGAATACTGTATTAAAATACAATAGTTATTAAACATTAAAAGCTTCCCTAAAAAGGGCTGCCTTCAGATGCCTCCCTTTTCCCTGTGTTTTACTATCATACTAGGACCTTGTTTTGGACTTTGTTGGCTGCCATATTCTCAAGGGATGCGGGTGGCGCTGTGGGTTAAACCACAGAACCTAAGACTTGCTGATCAGAAGGTCGTCAGTTCGAATCCCCGCAACGGGGTGAGCTCCCATTACTCGGTCCCTGCTCCTGCCAACCTAGCAGTTCGAAAGCACGTCAAAGTGCAAGTAGATAAATAGATACCGCTCTGGCGGGAAGGTAAATGGCGTTTCCGTGTGCTGCTCTGGTTTGCCAGAAACGGCTTAGTCATGCTGGCCACATGACCCGGAAGCTGTACGCTGGCTCCCTCGGCCAATGAAGCGAGATGAGCGCCGCAACCCCAGAGTTGGCCATGAATGGACCTAATGGTCAGGGGTCGCTTTACCTTTACCTTTTAGGACCTTGTTCTGGACTTTGTTGGCTGCCGTATTCTCACTTAGCAAATTGGCACTGGCCATTTGGTTTTCACCTACCTCGTAGCAATCGTCACAACTTTGTTTTGGTTAGACATAGGGTAAGCATAGGGTCTTGGCTGGAGGGGAGGTTGGAGCCCCTGCCTGCCCCTCCTTGATAACGGTATCCCGTTAAAGGGATCCACAAGGAGCTGCTTCTGTCCAGATGCCCAGGCAGGGGCTAGGGCCATAGCACTTCTCCAACGGGGACCCCTTGGGAGGTACCCCTATTTGATGTAAGTCATTGGGCCCCCCTTGCGGTTTACCCTTATATACACTCCCAAGCAGACAGGCTGGAGTGAAATAAATGGCTTTACCTGATCCCTATGCCAAACCATTCACATCTGTAATCAATAAAGTTGTGGCCTATTTGAACCCAACTTATATGTTGCTTTCTGGTTTGGTATTCATCTCTTAGGGAGCAACAGGGTCACAGGGCCTTGGCATGTGACAACTGAGTAATTGACTGCATGAAGGGGAAATTACTGGACAAGCACAAACTGGAAACAAAGCAGTATGTCCAACATTTTAGGGGCAAACAGTGTAGATAGTGGGATTGCGTATAACCACCCCAGTACCATCAGGAGCAAAATTATCATGATGCACAATAAAAAGGATGTATGAAAGGACCCTCTAGTTAAATAACCCTGCCCCATACACACATGTTCAAGGGTGTGTTACAGGATATCCTGAACCCCAGTGTGCCTGGAGCTAAGTCCTGACTGTGCACACAGTCCCAAGTGTAACATTAGAGAGCAGTCAGACAGTCCAAATGGTCCAATACAACAAGCAAGGTCCAAAGTCAATCTGCAAGGTCAGGTTTCTGCCTCTGCAGAAGATCCAGGGTTGAAACACACAGGGTCAGCCCTAAAGTCATAGTCCGGTGGCATTCTCAAAACAGCCAAGCCATGGTCTATTAACAGAGAAAGCTGAGCAGACACAGTCTCTGCCTTGCTTCCCTTCTATCCTTCACAGTCTTGATTCCTGCACCTGAGTTTGCTCCAGTTGAGCAATTGTCCTCTCTACTTGACGAGGCAGATGACCCTCACCTGCCCTGAGCCTAATTCAGCTGCATGACCACAGCCTCCTCCCAGATCTAATGCGTTCCATGATCTACACCTGGACTATTAGTAAGCTGGGCTCTGTTTCCTTGCCTCCCTCAGTCTCCTGGAGTGCACTTCCTGCTGTTCCCGATGCCTCACAGCCTACCATGTCTGCAGAGATGGGGGCACCTCTGGTTCTGTGTCTCCTTCCCCCTGGCACCTGTGAACTGTCTGCTACCCTCCTGATGTCCTCCAATATTCTGTGAGTACCTTCTAAACCCCAACCTTCCCTTCCCCATCTTCAGTTTGCCCCAGTGCGTATCAATCATGGGCCTCCCCTTCCTTGTTGTCCTGCCAGTTTGTGACACATGACCCCTGAGCAAGCCCTGCTGCCACCACATCTCCTAGCCATGCCCCTGCCACCTGCACATTCACTTTGGAAAAAGCTACCTAGAAGGACACCCCCCCCCCTCACCATCATAGGAAGCAGCCATATACTAGCACCCTCATCACAGCTCATCACAGCTATCTGCCAATCACCCATTCCCACCACCCTTCTGAGTAATACCCCTCCCCATCTTCTCACTATATAGAAGGGTCTGGTGACTTCTGTTTCAGTGTATCTGAAGAAGTGTGCATGCACACGAAAGCTCATACCAAGAACTATCTTAGTTGGTCTTTAAGGTGCTACTGGAAGGAATTTTTTTATTTTGTTTTGACTATGGCAGACCAACACGGCTACCTATCTGTAACTGGAACTAGGACCCTTGGTTCACCTCATGAAGTATTGTCTGATTTTGGCAATGCTGTGGGTTTTTTTTGTTGTTTTTTTGGAGGCTGCTGACGCAGGATGTAAATATATTCTTTTTTGGGGGGCGGGAAGTTATTTTAACATACTTGCTGAGAAACATCTGTTGTGCAAAAACATTGCTGGTGGTTTGTTTCCAGGGAAAGAAACAAATTTGGCTTTCATACATCTTACTGAGATTTGTCAGGAATAGATTTACCCTTTCGCTGAAGACAATGCAGTTGGCTGATACAGCTGCCAGCCCAAGCTAACTAGGTCAAGACTATCTTTGCATCTGGAAACTGGTGTATGTTTGACCATGTCTCAGTATGGGGAAGGAGGAATTCCTATGTGACTGGCTGCCGCATCCTGTTGAATGTACACTTTCTCCTTGTTTCACATTTAACGCTAAGTGAAACCATTGGCTCAGTGCAAATGAGTGGGCTTCTGGGGAGGAAATCATGGCTGCTTTGCTCCTCAGCAGTCATTCTGCTGTTGCACTGAGCTGAGGCTATGCCTTGGCCTAGTCTCTTGTCTGAACCTGGTGGTTTAGCCTCTGGTTTAGTTTTTCCAGACAATAGCTGTGTACTGCATCCAGTATGCTCCCACTGCTGATTTCGGAAGCAGTATACCCATGACAGATCTATCCTGTATCTACCCTGTCTTTCCTAATGGCATGCTGTGTTTTGATGTATCCCGCTCCCCCACCCCCACCCAGTTTGTCTGAATTAAGAAAATAGTAGTGTTTTCAGCTGATAGTGTGTACACAGCCCAAAAACAAACTGTAAACTATGGACCAACCATGCTGAGTGGTAGTTTGGCTAAGTGTTGCGGGCAGGCCCACCTTCTGTGGCAAACCTGGTTTAGCTTTTATGTAATGTGTGAACTTGTCCATCAAGCATAAAAAGTTTGCTGGATGAGGGGTGGGAATAATGGTCAATAGCTATGGTGTTGGGCTGGGAGTTTCACATTCTTTGTTCAGCAAAGGAAGGGGGTGGATGTGGGCAGATTGTCGTTGCTATTTTTCATTTTATAAAAATAATAGGTGTAAGTCTTTGAAACAGTTCATCACACAAGAAATATAAAAATAAACGAAAGCATCATAGCATCAAATTATAAAAGTAAACAGACTTTGAAAGTACAGTCAGATTTTAAAAGCACAAACAAAAGTCAACTGGCAACACCAGAAATAAAACCCCACATCAATGTTCACTAGGGGCCAGATTCAAGTAACGAGTCCCACTAATGGAAGTCTATGAAAAGACTTCTGTGAGCGCAAAAGGGCTTCACCCTTCATCCTTCTATGCCCCCCACATTGGCTGGGGGTGGAGAAGTACCCCCAGAACAGCATGTGCAGCGGGGGGGGGGGGGAGAGAGATTTCCAAACAGGGTGTTTATAGTACGATCGATGAGATTGGTGCTTCTGACCCAAAATCACAGTACATATCCACCACCACCATCTGGTGGTTTAAAGCTGTTTTAAAAACCAACCAACCAACCAACCTGTTCCCAATGACTCACCTGTGATATCTCAATGTCCTGCCTGCTTGCAAATTAAGGCCAAGACTTACAAGCACCCTACATTTGCAGAGCGAAGGGGCGGGGTATATATTTCCTTTACTGATGTTATGCTGCTGTACAGTTCTAGGCTGCACTTTGTGAATTCTGTGTTCCTGTTGCTTTTGTAAATTGCCTGGTATTTTTTGGCACTGTTGTTTGTATTTGAACTTAATTGATTTACAATTGTGAACTGCTCAGTGGACACAGTTTCCTGGGTGGTAGTTAAAAAATGCCTAGCTAAATAAAGCAATGTACATGGATCACAGGGAACACTCTACAGCAGGAATAGCCAGTGTGATAATCTCCAGGTGTTGCCAGACTCCAGCTCCTGCCAGCTCTGACCACTGGGGCTGATGGGCACTGGAGTCCAACACATTCTGGAGGGCACCAAATTAGCTACCCCTTCAGAAACTGGTGTTCTGCTTGCCCAGAATGTAGCTTACAAAAGAAATCCACTCATGAAATGCGGTACATACAGCCTCACTTTTCATCTGGAGCTCTCTATATTTCCCTTTAAATGGAATTATATTTTAGATATATTTTTTTACAGTGGTTTGTATATATGTTTTTGTTTTGCTTAAAATATTGCAAGTTGCTTTGAGTCGCTGTGGCAAAAAAAGCAACTGATACATTTAAAAACTTTTAATAAAAAATAATAATAATTGCATAATTAATTGAATAAGTTAGTGTTCGGAATCATAGCAGAATTTCTCTTCAAACCCTAAAAAACTAGTGTTCAGTTTTGTTCCTAAAAGCAGCACTCCAATGGGAATCGAACTGCTGCAATTTAGTTTCCCTGCGTCCCAGGAATCGGGCTCCTATTTTTGTAGATGACCTTGCTCTGAGCTATTTGCCGGAGTACATTGTGCGTCCATTAAAGCAAACCATAGAGAGACCCTGAGTCAGATCACAGCAGGAGATGAAAAACTGAGCCAGCCAGCAGAAGCAGCAGCAACAAAAATAAATCCCTTCATCGCTTAGGTATTATGCTTTCTGCACTACCTGGCTAATAACTATATCACACATTTGTACAAGAGAAGCTTAATTTACATCTTCCTGTTGACTTGACATTGTACAGGCAGCATAGTCTAAATGCTTATAAAGAGGCATCATGAATATGATTGCCTTAAAAAAAACACCTATCCTTTTCCATTGAGAGAAACATATACTAAGCATTGGCTAAGGATCACCACCAGATGGCTCCCTGGGGGAAATAAAATCTAATCTGTTGACGCAGGAGTTTATTTTGTCCCTTTTTAACCTCCCTCCCCCGCCCCAAACGTGTAAAAGTATTTCTCAGAAATGATATACGCATGGTAGAAGACTCACTGTGGTTTAAATTAAAAGATCTCATTTTTAAAGGCTAATATGTTGCAGAATGCCTGATTATATGCTATTCCAGACTTGCTAGAACAACATGTGATTCCACCTCCCCCAGGGCTTTTAAGCAGAGAAGGGCCCCAGTGTATGTAATCATCCCACCTTGCTTAGTGGCAAGCACTCATACAGAGCATTTATATTTCCTGGGTGAACGAGGCCACACAGACAACTAATATACCTTACCATTTGTAGGATAATCTGCCTCATATAACCGACGTGCTTAAGTCTTAAGTATTTAAAACCATAGAGCAAGCTGCCCTGCCAGGCTGAGCTATGTCACTTCCCCTTACCTTGAGAGGAAATTGGCAATCAAGCCAATTGTTTGCCCTCAATGAAGAGGTTTGAGCTAGTTGCTCCAGCTCAACCACATGGCTCTCACCAGCCACACTTGAGTTCCTATCAGGGGAGCCAACTTGGGCCCCAGGTTATGGATGTCCAGTGCATGTGATGTCACATGTGGCATGATGTCATGATGTCACACGCCTCCCTCCCCACCTCGGAACCTACTTCCGGTGACACCCATCTCCGAGGGAAAAGGGGGAAGCTGCTGGTAGTATGTACTGGTGAGTACCAACAGAAAAAAACACTGAGTCTATAGTACTCTTCTATTCTGCCTTGCTCAGGACACACATGGAGTACTGTGTCCACTTCTGGGTGCCACAATTTAAGAAAGATATTGACAAGCTGAAAGATGTGCAGATGGAGGGCAACTAAGATGATCAAAGGTCTGGAAACCAAGCCTTATGAGGAACAGTTGAGGGAACTGGGTATGTTTAGCCTGGTAAAGAGGAGACTGAGAGGAGATAGGATAGCCATAGCCAAAGGGCTGTCACATGAAAGATGGAACAAGCTTGTTTTCTGCTGCTCCAGAGGGTAGGACCCAAACCAGGCACCCCCAAACCTGGCCCTCCCTGGCTAACAGGACCAATGGTCAGAGATGATGGGAATTGTAGTCCCAAAACATCTGGAGGGCCAAGTTTGGGGATGCCTGACCCAAACCAATGGATTCCAATTACAAGAAAGGAGATTCCAGCTTAGGAAGAGTTTTCTGCCGGTAATAGCTGTTCAACAGTTGAACAGACTGCTTCTGAAGATGGTAGATTCTTCTTCATTGGAGAGGTTGGGTGGCCATCTCCAAGGAATGATCTAGCTGTGATTCCTGCATTGCAGGGGGTTCAACTAGATGCCCTTGAGAGCCTTTCCAACTTTAGAATTCTATGATTCTAGAGGCAATCCTTTGCCTGTCCAGCGGATGTCAGGATTTGGGGGGCAAGAACACCCAGACTGAGAGGCCTTGCCAGAAAGGCTGAGACCAAATACTCAGAGAAAACCCCGACCTTCATCGAAGTGCCCGAGGGGAGTAGTCAGCAGACAGTATCGCTTACCCAGCACTCCTGGTGAGGGAGAGGTGTGTGAGAAGCAGAAAGTGTCAGGTACAGAGCAGGATGTGAAAGTTTGCAGCCACTCGGTTCTAAGTGTCAAAAAAGGAGGAAAAGCTGAAGTACCCAGTTTCCAGGGCCCATCCAATTTCTTTTGCTCAGAGCCTGACCTCTCCTAGAGATGCTACCTGTCACGATTATACTACACATACCGCCAATAAAGTGTAATTGAGAAACGATGAGGGAGAAATTGGAGAACATTGTTCTTCCAGAGCTGTCAAGAATGCTCCCTTGTTCCTCGTAGAAGTATTATTTCAGAAAATGGGAGGTGTTTTTTGGGCAATTGGAACTATTTCCTGCTAAAAGCTTAGGAGCTGTGGAACTCTTCATCTCGTAGAAGCCAAAAATAAGCCCCGTCATCAGTGCCAGGCTATGAGGGGCCTGGAGCTCTGCTGCATCTAACTCTGAGCTATTATAGATGAATTTGGGAGACGGGTTGGGTCTTAAGAGCAGCTCAGAAGGTACAGTGCTGTGGATTAGGAGACTGCAGAGGCAGAATGTATTCATTTTATTTTTGTTTATTTGATTTATATCCTGTCCTTCCTCCTGAAGGAGCCCAGGGCAGCAGATACAGCAATGGTAAAACAGCAGCAACAACTAAAACCAGTTTTTAGACATCCTTTAAAAATAATGGTTAAAAAAATTCTCAACCAGTGAACTCAGGTTTGCCAGGAACAGTGTTGAAATGCCTGGGTAAACAGGAATATTTTAAAATTTCTTTAAAAGACAGGAAGCAGGAGGGGGTGAGGCCGACTCAAGCACTTAAGTTTTTATTTACAAAGTTCTTATAATTAACCTCTGGAATGGAAATGGTTAAAAAAGAGGAGGAGCCAAAAGTTTCAGGTCTTTCATTTGAGCCAATAGAGTAGAACTCCTCCCCTCCCTCTGCTGCAGCTGATTCAAGGGCTTCTTCCTGGTCACAGTTGTTGGGGTCAGAAAGCAATTCTGGACTTGATGGGCAACAGCATTCTTCTAACTTTAGATTCTATAAGAGCACAATCTTGTACCTCCACATTTGGATGTAAGCCCCATTGAATTAAATGAGGCTTCAATGTGTACAGTGGTATCTCGGGTTACATACGCTTCAGGTTACATACACTTCAGGTTACAGAAATATTACCTTGGGTTAAGAACTTTGCTTCAGGATGAGAACAGAAATTGTGCTCTGGCAGCGCGGCAGCAGCAGGAGGCCCCATTAGCTAAAGTGGTGCTTCAGGTTAAGAACAGTTTCAGGTTAAGAACGGACCTCCGGAACAAATTAAGTAATTAACCCAAGGTACCACTGTATGTGGAAGCTGGTCTCTTAGAAGTTAGCCCCATTGAAAACAACTTACTTCCAAGTAGACAGGTATGTCTTCTTAGGATATTTGCTTCTGAGTAGACATGTATAGGATTGCACTGTAAGTCTAATAAATTCCCAATATATTTTTTAAAGGGTTTTAGAATGACATTTCCATTGAAATCTTCCTGTTAAAATCATTTATTGACCAAAAAAAGAGAAAAAGTACAAGCTATGTTGGCGTTCTGTAAGTTTTTTATTTTTAAATGCAGCTATTGTTTTGCCCTTTTTTAAAAGCAGAAATGAACCGAAGGAACAATGCAGAATATTATTAGCTCCTGTAAGATGTTGGGCAGATAAAGGCAAAGGATCCGAAGCAGGGGAAAGAATATGAAGTGTATAAATAGAGGTGTAGAGAACAAGCTGTTGGGAGTTATTTAGCACAAGATGAGAAAAGGATGAGCTCATCCAGGAAGCAGTGAGTCTGATCCCTCATGAATCATGTCGTCCTTCCCCATATGCCTATGGTTTGCCCACATGTCTTAGGAGCATAGAAAAGGTCAGCCCACCAATGGCTACCAGCCACAATGGTCATATTCTGTCTCCACTGTTGGAGGCAGTATGCCTTTGAACACCTTTTGCTGGGAATCGCAGGTGGGGAGAGTGGTGTTGCACCCAGGTCCTGCCTGCAGGCCTCTCGTAGGCATCTGGTCTCCAGGCTTTTGCCTTGTTCCAGCAGGGCTCTTCTTATGTTCTCAAAACTGCAATATACCAGGTCAGACTGTTTGCCGCTGCCGCTGCCGTCCTTTAACAGGTAGCATTACACCAGAATTTCCTCTACCACATGCTACCAGACCTTTTAGCTAAAGCTACGAGGCACTGAACCTGGTAGTAGCAAATGGTTTGGTAGAACTGTGATGCTCACCTGACTTTGGGTTGGTCACATGCCTCTCCAGGGTTTCAGACTGGGATCTCTTCCATGTCTATCTGGAGAGGACTGGGATTGAATCTGGGACCTTCTGTGTGCAAAGTGGATGCTCTGCCCCTGAACCACAGCCCTTGCGCTTGTATGCAGGCCATTGGCTGTCCATTGTTTTGGGGGTTTTAGGGACGCTTCTGAATACTATTGCATTCCACCCCAATCTCTGAGTGGTGCAAGATTCCAGAACTCCAGAATTCTAGAGTTCGTGTTTCCTGTTGGAATGAGACACAGCAGAGACTATGGTATCTTCATGATACAGTGGATGCTCAGGTTGCAAACGTGATCCGTGCGGGAAGCACGTTTGCAACCCGCAGCGCCACGTCTGCGCACGCACGGGTCGCAATTTGGTGCTTGCGCAAGCGCCAAAACCCAGAAGTAACCTGTTCCAGTACTTCCTGGTTCGGCGTAGTGCGCAACCTGAAATCGCACCACCTGAAGCATCTGTAACGCGAGGTATGACTGTACATGGTTTATTTACACATACAACCTGAGCCTATGATGGAGGGGTTCACAGTATTAACACCCCAAAAGGGTCTTGTTTCTCTCATAGCCTTTGATTCAAACAGAAATGAAACATAGCCGCTCTCTCTCCAGCTTGCTGCTTTTCTTCTGACCCACATCACTGCAACTCAACTCTGGCTTTTCCTTCTAACCAACCATAAGCTGAAGGAGGACCACCAGCCATTTGTCGTCTCACACAGAGCCTGTTTCCTTCGTTCTCTTAATGACCCATCACTTAGGCGATCACCTCGTCAGGAAACTAGCCTGGCTAATGTGCTGGATCTGGGGATTAGATCTTGCATACAGACTACTTCCCCAAACTCTGAACAATACTGAGCTCTTGAAGCATTTCCTTCCAAGCCCCCTTTTCTCTTGCTCTCTCTCTCTCTGCTCCAACAAGTCATCTGTTGTTTTTTTCCAAGGAGTGTTGATCCCTCCATCTCTCCTTGCCATTCCCTTCCTCTCACCTCTTAATTCACACTTTCTCATTTATATGTGACAGGCTAGCAAGAACTTGCATTTAAAACAGGCACTTATGATTCACCTGCTGCTCAGCAAAGCATTTTCCACTGCATGTAAAAAAAAAACCAAAAACCCCTTGACAAGGTCCCAAAGAAACCTTCTGAATCATTTCCCCCTGGATTCTATTCCTGCATGTTGGAACCGCTGTGGATTCTTAGAACCCCAAACTGTGACTTGGATTCAATCAAAACATTTTACTAATGGCGTGTTTCTGGGAATGATAACTCAGCCCACTATTGCCAGAGCCACAATTGAGCAATTGTTGATAAAAACACGGATTCTTTCATTTTACATCCCCCTCAACTCCTCCTTTTCTTTTTATATCATTTTTATGAGGTAAAATTCACATGTCGCAAAGTGTGCTCTCATATTTTTCGCAGGCTTCCCCTACCCCAGCTTTTTTGTTTTTAACACATAGGGGTATTTGACTGCACAAGCTTTTGATTCCTTTGCAGGGCTCCATTGTTTTGCTGATTAGCTGAACTGATGCATCCACAGGTAGACAATGTGGTGCTTGCCAGATGTTGTGGATTGTAAGTTCGCACAGCACATAGTTAAACTATGGAACTCACTCCCACAAGAGGCAGCGATGGCCACCAGATTAGATGGCTTGAAAAGAGGATTGAACAAATTCATGTTCAGGCTCCCAGTACGTTTCCAAGCACAATTCAAAGTGTTGGTGCTGACCTTTAAAGCCCTAAATGACCTCGATCCAGTATATCTGAAGGAGTGTCTCCACCCCCATCGTTCTACCTGGACAATGAGGTTCAGCACCGAGGGCCTTCTGGTGGTTCCCTCACTGCAAGAAGCCAAGTTACAGGGAACCAGGCAGAGGGCCTTCTCAGTAGTGATGCCCTCCCTGTGGAATGCCCTCCCACCAGATGTCAAAGAGAACAACTACCAGACTTTTAGAAGACATCTGAAGGCAGCCCTGTTTAGGGAAGCTTTTAATGTTTGATGTATTACAGTATTTTATTATTTTTTTGGAAGCCGCCCAGAGTGGCTGGGGAAGCCCAGCCAGATGGGCGGGATATAAATAATAAATTATTATTATTATTATTATTATTGAGGATAAGTTTTATCAATGGCTGCTAGCCGTGATGGCTATGCTCTGCCTCTATGGTCAGAAGCAATAAAGCTTCTGAATACCAGTTGCTGGAAACCATAGGAAGTGAGAATGATATTGTGCTCAAATCCTGCCTGCAGGTCTTCCACAAGCATCTGTCTGTCCACTGTGAGAACAAGATGCCAAACTAGGTGCACCATCAGATCCGTCAGGCTCTTACGATGATCTCATGTTCTGTCTCTGGCATTTGTTTCTTTACTAGTAATGAATAAAATAAATCGTCTCCATTTCTTTCAATACGTCATCAGTTACAGTATGAATGCAAACCCCACAAGATATGAGAAAAGATCAAAAACCACTATGATGGCCTCAAAACCAATAAAGGAGATCAGGCCTACATACATATATCTTGTTGACTCAGTACTTACACTTCTCATAAGTACTGTGTCAGCCAGAAGTTTGCTGAAGTTTGATGAGCTGTGCAAGCAGAGAACTGTCACAGCTCACAAATTTCAATCCATGACCAAATAAGTCCTTAAGGGATTATAGCCTTCAGCAGAAGAACAAAATTTGTTTTTACAGTTCTGTGGAAACCGGGGATCTTCCTCATTATCTCTTCAAAGGTCATCTGTGCAGCTCACCTAGAGAGGAGCTATTGGTTCTGCTTCTTGTTAGAATTGCACCTGAACAGAAAACGCAGAAGGTGGCAATGAGAATGTCACTGGAAAGGTGATTGCATTAGGAGTGATGGCAGCTGATGTTTGCAATATTTTGGGGCAGAAGCAATCTGGCACAGCTCTTCTTACTCTTTTTATTCAGCCTCAGTGAAAGGGTTAGAATCATAGAATCATAGAGTTGGAAGAGACCACAAGGGCCATCGAGTCCAACCCCCTGCCAAGCAGGAAACACCATCAGAGCACTCCTGACATATGGTTGTCAAGCCTCTGCTTAAAGACCTCCAAAGAAGGAGACTCCACCACACTCCTTGGCAGCAAATTCCACTGTCGAACAGCTCTTACTGTCAGGAAGTTCTTCCTAATGTTTAGGTGGAATCTTCTTTCTTGTAGTTTGGAACCATTGCTCCGTGTCCGCTTCTCTGGAGCAGCATAAAACAACCTTTCTCCCTCCTCTATGTGACATCCTTTTATATATTTGAACATGGCTATCGTATCACCCCTTAACCTCCTCTTCTCCAGGCTAAACATGCCCAGCTCCCTTAGCCGTTCCTCATAAGGCATCGTTTCCAGGCCTTTGACCATTTTGGTTGCCCTCCTCTGGACACGTTCCAGTTTGTCAGTGTCCTTCTTGAACTGTGGTGCCCAGAACTGGACACAGTACTCCAGGTGAGGTCTGACCAGAGCAGAATACAGTGGCACTATTACTTTCCTTGATCTAGATGCTATACTCCTATTGATGCAGCCCAGAATTGCATTGGCTTTTTTAGCTGCCGCGTCACACTGTTGGCTCATGTCAAGTTTGTGGTCAACCAAGACTCCTAGATCCTTTTCACATGTACTGCTCTCAAGCCAGGTGTCACCCATCTTGTATTTGTGCCTCACATTTTTTTTGCCCAAGTGCAATACTTTACATTTCTCCCTGTTAAAATTCATCTTGTTTGTTTTGGCCCAGTTCTCTAATCTGTCAAGGTCGTTTTGAAGTGTGATCCTGTCCTCTGGGGTGTTAGCCACCCCTCCCAGTTTGGTGTCATCTGCAAATTTGATCAGGATGCCCTTGAGTCCATCATCCAAGTCGTTGATAAAGATGTTGAATAAGACCGGGCCCAAGACAGAACCCTGTGGCTCCCCACTAGTCACTCTTCTCTAGGATGAAGAGGAACCATTGATGAGCACCCTTTGGGTTCGGTCAGCCAGCCAGTTACAAATCCACTGAGTGGTAGCATAGTCAAGACCGCATTTTACCAGCTTCTTTACAAGAATATCATGGGGCACCTTGTCAAATGCCTTGCTGAAATCAAGGTAGGCTACATCCACTGCGTCCCCTTCGTCTACCAGGCTTGTAATTCTGTCAAAAAACGAGATCAGGTTAGTCTGACGTGACTTATTTTTCAGAAATCCATGCTGACTATTGGTGATCACAGCATTCCTTTCTAGGGGCTCACAGACTGTTTGCTTAATGATCTGCTCCAGAATCTTCCCTGGTATTGATGTCAGACTGACTGGGCGGTAATTATTTGGGTCCTCTCTTTTCCCCTTTTTGAAAATAGGGACAACATTGGCCCTCCTCCAGTCTGCCGGGACTTTGCCTGTTCTCCAGGAATTCTCAAAGATGACTGCCAGTGGTTCTGAGATCACATCTGCCAGTTCTTTTAATACTCTTGGATGCAGTTCTTCTGGCCCTGGAGACTTGAATACATCTAAACTAGCCAAGTATTCTTGTACTATCTCCTTAGTTATTCTGGGCTGTGTTTCCTCTGCTGAATCATTTGCTCCAAATTCTTCAGGTCGGGCATTGTTTTCTTTATCGGAGAAGACTGAGGCAAAGAAGGCATTGAGGAGTTCAGCCCTTTCTGTGTCCCCTGTTTGCATTTCACCATCTTCTCCTCTGAGTGACCCCACTGTTTCTTTGTTCTTCCTTTTGCTACGAACATACCCATAAAAGCCTTTTTTGTTGCTTTTAACCTCTCTAGCAAGCCTGAGTTCATTCTGTGCTTTAGCTTTTCTGACTTTGTGTCTACACGTGCTGGCTATTTGTTTGAATTCCTCTTTGGTGGTTTCCCCCCTTTTCCATTTTTTGTACACATCCTTTTTTAATGTTAACTCAGTTAAAAGTTCTTTAGATAGCCACCCTGGCTTCTTTAGGCACCTTCCATGTTTCCGTCTCATTGGTATTGCCTGAAGTTGTGCTTTTACTATCTCCCTCTTAACAAACTCCCAGCCATCATGAACTCCCTTTCCTTTTAGTATTACTGTCCATGGGATCTCACCCAGCACTTCCCTAAGTTTTATGAAGTCGGCTTTCTTAAAGTCAAGAAATTGAGTCCTAGTATGCTTGGCTGCTCCTTTCCGCTGTATAGTAAACTTCAGAAGAGCATGATCACTCGCGCCTAATGATCCTTCCACTTCTACCCCACTAACCAGGTCATCAACATTGGTTAGGACCAGATCTAAAATGGCTGTTCCTCTTGTTGCTTCTCCCACTTTCTGGTTGTGATAGTGTACCAGTTTATTGAGCGCTCTTGTCTTTTGCTGTATGGAGTGAGTGAGTGTGTGTGTGTGTGTGCGTGCACGCACGCTTTTGTGTATGTGGACACATGCATTGGGTGCAGCCAGGGGCACCCATTCTCACCCATCTGGGGCCGATCAATCTAGCTTTGATTAATGTACCACTTAAGCTTGCCCCTGTCTCAGGCTCTGGTTCAGTGGTTCAGTTAGGAAAAACAAAGGGTATTTCCCCCTTTGTTGCTGGAAAACCATCATTGGAATGAATGAGTTATTTTGACAGAGGTGCTTGAAGACTGCGGTGAGGAGAATGTAACCGGTAGAAAAAAATGCTGTGGAGCATTGCCATTCTGTATGGCTTTTCTCCAAGTCTGTCTCTGGGATTCTTCACTGTTTCATCTGTAGAAGGGAGTAGCAGCTGCCCGGTTCAGGCAGCACTATGAGGATGATAAAGGCAGGATTTGGTGCCTGGATGATGCAGCAAGACCTCTTCAAATGTTGGCCTGAGTGATAGGAGAAGGGATGTGGGCTTTGCTACAGATAGCTGGGCTGGCTGAGTTCCGTGGAAACATGAAGTGGAACCAGATGGCTCCACTTCTGCAGGGTTTCCTGCCCAAAGTAGTTCATCTTTGTTTCGGATAAGGTGGTCAAAAAGAGGGCTGGGTTCCAGCCCCTTCAATAGCTGTGTTGAAAAGGGAGCCTCCTTCCTTCCATCTCTCTCAATATTCCACATTGTGCAAGCTCTCGGGTCCTTGTCAGTTTGGTTTTCCTTTTCCTTTTAATTTACAGGCTCATATTCTTCTGCATGAGGGATGCGGGTGGCGCTGTGGGTTAAACCACAGAGCCTAGGACTTGCCAATCAGAAGGTCAGCAGTTCGAATCTCCGCAACGGGGTGAGCTCCTGTTGCTTGGTCCCTGCTCCTGCCAACCTAGCAGTTCAAAAGCACGTCAAAGTGCAAGTAGATAAATAGGTACCGCTCTGGCGGGAAGGTAAATGACGTTTCCATGCACTGCTCTGTTTTCACCAGAAGCAGCTTAGTCATGCTGGCCACATGACCTGGAAGCTGTCTGCGGACAAACGGCGGCTCCCTCGGCCAATAAAGTGAGATGAGCGCCGCAACCCCAGAGTTGGTCACGACTGGACCTAATGGTCAGGGGACCCTTTACCTTTACCTATTCTTCTGCATTCCTAGGACATCCAAAAGACGGGTGCAAAGGTCGATATAGTTTCTAGTCTTCACTTAGGCACTTGGCCACTAGAATTTGTATATGCCAGGGATTGGCAACCTGGTGCCCATGGGCACACATGTGTGCAGAGAGGCCTTCCCTGGCCCTCAATGGGTCTCTCCCTTGCTGGAATCAGGTTCAGAATAAGCATTCTATTGTAGTCAAGAGAATAGGTTGTGGTGTGTGCTTTGCTGTGAAGTATGAGGTGCCCATAAGAAATGTGCCCAGCGGCTGAAAAGGGTTGGCAACTCCTGGTATATATGAAGCTGTGATATTATGAATGCATTTGCAGTTGAGTGAAATAGCATGAAGTAGAGAGTGCACCACAAGGACAGCACAATCTCAAGTACCGTGGGGTGGAATTATATGCATGACAGAAGTTCTATGCTGTTCAACAGGGCTTGCTCCTGTAGAGGTGTGCACAGGATTGCAGTCTTGTATTCCATGCACATTAAATCCCAGCATCTGGCAAGTAGTTCTCCGGCAGCCTCATTTTACCTTTGGACAAGATTTTTCTCTAATTAGTCACTTTATTCATGTAACAGAATGTTCTGGGTTTTGTTCCGCCACTCACTGATACTAGGTATCAGGAGGACTGATTTCCAATTTCTTGGCAAAGTTATACTGGTAGCAATTAACATAATTCCAGTTTATTTTGTGGGCCTGTAGACGGCCCCGTGGCAGCTGAAACCTTGAGGTATAGCTCAGTTCAACAGGTTGTAAACTTCCAGAAATGGCGGGAAAGCGGGATTATGCATGTATTAGGTTGCAATCAAGTTAGAAGTAGCATTATACCTGGCCCAGATTGGGGGTGAATGTGGTTCAGCACAGTGGTCTGTGGAAAGTCTATGGTGACTGGCACCAGTGGGGCAGCTCAGATACCTTGCTTCCTGATCCCTCAATCCTCATCCTTGTTTAATGAAGATGTTTCTCCTCTGGCCCTGAATTTTAGGGCAAAAAAGCCCCCTATCCATTTCACCTTGATGCTTGGCATGCTCTGCCTAGTTTAGCTGTTCCAAATAATCATTGAAGGGGGAAAGGAAGGAGGGGCTCTCCTCCTCCTCCTCCTCCTTTTAAATTTTATTTTCATCTCCCCAAAGATCTCATCTCCTTTTCAAGAATCCCCAGTGCAGCATAGGTTGCGAAGATCTAAAAAGCATCCTTTGCTCTGCCTTTGTCACCAAAGACAAAGCTGGAAGATCACACAATCTCCCCCCCCCCCCGACATAAATTATTAATGAATTCCAATAAAGTGCAGTTCAGCTTGAAGATGCGCATGAAGGAGGAGCGGGGGGGCGGGGGAGAGACTGATTCACCACCGCTATTGTGCAGGCATTGCGACAGGCGGTTCACACTTTCGGATTGATTGGCTATATTTACAATGAAACCCCCACCCCCATTCCTGCTTTTAAACCCAGTGATTTGTTTGAAGTAGGCATGAGGCCTTTCCCTGTACTTAGGGGATTTAGAAATATAACGATTTGCATGTGGAGTGGCAGGCAAGAATCTGAAGGGCGATCGAAGCAAGCTCATTTGTGGGAGGGATGGACTGGGTGCAAGTCTGATGAAGTGGGTTTGGGGCCTCTTACATCAGTGCCTGTGTTTCCTCCCCTCCCCTCTCCAATTCCTTGATTCCCTTTAATTTGTAAACCTTCAGTGCCAAAGGGCTTGGGGTGTGTGATGTATTTTAAGAGTAAAAAGGTAGAGGGACCCTGACCATTAGGTCCAGTCATGGCTGACTGTGGGGTTACGGCGCTCATCTCACTTTATTGGCTGAGAGAGCTGGCGTAGAGATTCTGGGTCATGTGGCGAGCATGACTAAGCCACTTCTGGTGAACCAGAGCAGCGCATGGAAATGCCGTTTACCTTCCCGCTGGAGCTGTACCTATTTATCTACTTGCACTTTGACATGCTTTCGAACTGCTAGGTTGGCAGGAGCAGGGACCGAGCAACAGGAGCTCACCCCGTCGCAGGGATTTGAACCGTCCACCTTCTGATCAGCAAGTCCTAGGCTCTCTGGTTTACAACAGCACAATAGCCTGTGTCGTAGTAGCAAACTCAAAGTGACTGAGGTCCCTTTGTGCCCCCCATAAAATATGTGAGGGGCTGCCCTCCACCAAAGTTGATGGGCATTGCCATTCAAATGGGGGGGGGAGGGCGCTACATCTTGTGAGTGATTATGTATGGCAGGGCTTACCTGGGGCCCCCCAATTCAAGTTGGCATCCCTGGCCAGTGTGGTTATTGTACTGTAGTTGGGAGTGTTGGAGTAGGACCTGGATTTCACACAAATTATCCTCTCAGGAAGTCAGATGTTCCTTTCAGTGGTGCTGTCAAGGAGCAAGTTTGGGGCAGAAATCTGAGGCTGCATTCAGGACAAGGTCCAAAGGGATGCCCTGATGCAACAGGGTTGGGCTCCCATGTTGAAGCAACACACAAGGCCATCTAAGGAGCCCCCACCCTCACCTCCTTCAGACCAGAGCCTTAAATGACTTAACTGCACCACTGATGCCTTTTAACCAGCAGAATTTGTTAAGGAAGAAAACATGCCAGCAGGGTAAAAGGAGGTGGCAAGGAGACAGATTTCAGTTCACAAAGGCAGCTAGAAAATGGAGGTGTTTTCAGCCTAAAACATATGGCTTGGCCACATTATTCTTTGGCCTTGAGTTCCATGACCTAATATGGTTAGCATATAGATCTGAAACAGCACTTGCATCTGAGCATGTTGAGAATGCATTTGTTGCATCTTCTTTGGAATTTTGATCATACGCAAGTGAGGAAAGCTATGCATGATTCTGTGCCATTATTAAAGATGCAGGATTCTTCACCCCTTTTGCATTTGATCACTGTAGTCAAGGCTACAGCACTTCTCCCATCAGAAGGTGCTTCTCCCATCAGAACATTACGTTCATGCTGTTATATTGGGAAGGAAAATTTGTTGCAGGCTGCAGCCCTATTGCGTTTGCTTAAATGGGAGTGAACTGGGCTCCTCCAGACAGCCTGCTTATTGAGCATTCGTCTTCATTTGCTTGCACAAAGCTTATGCAGAGTTTAGATCATCTCCAGCCTTTACTGAGCATTCATTCTGAATTGTTTGCAATATATCAATGAATTTCTTGTGGGATGTTTATATGTCTTCCCATTAATCCCACACTTTTCAGTGCATTTCTCTGTCACTTCCCTAACTGCAAAAAGCCATGCTTTTATCTTTTTTTCAAGTGGATTTGTTGCACTTTGTTGTTTAGTCGTTTAGTCGTGTCCGACTCTTCATGACCCCATGGACCAGAGCACGCCAGGCACTCCTGTTTTCCACTGCCTCCCACAGTTTGGTCAGACTCATGCTGGTAGCTTCAAGAACACTATCCAACCATCTCGTCCTCTGTCGTCCCCTTCTCCTTGTGCCCTCCATCTTTCCCAGCATCAGGGTCTTTTCCAGGGAGTCTTCTCTTCTCATGAGGTGGCCAAAATATTGGAGTCTCAGCTTCAGGATCTGTCCTTCCAGTGAGCACTCAGGGCTGCTTTCTTTAAGAATGGATAGGTTTGATCTTCTTGCAGTCAATGGGACTCTCAAGAGTCTCCTCCAGCACCATAATTCAAAAGCATCAATTCTTCGGCAATCAGCCTTCTTTATGGTCCAGCTCTCACTTCCATACATCACTACTGGGAAAACCATAGCTTTAACTATATGGACCTTTGTTGGCAAGGTGATGTCTCTGCTTTTTAAGATGCTGTGTAGGTTTGTCATATTCCGCTTGAATTGCACACACCTAAATTCTGGCACGTGCTTGCAATCATTCCTGCAAAACAGTGGCAGTCCGGAACTCATCTTACTTTCAAACAAACCGGCAAAGGATCAGGTTGGAGGGGGCCTAAGTCATAACGAGCTTGTACTTTTTACCAGCTGGCAAAGCATGACACACCTGGGAGAAACCCAGGCTTGGAGACCTGCTGTAGGAACCTCTGCCAGCAGCCCATCTGGACAGAATGATGATTGGGAAACCTACCAGCAGTTGTCCCACAGGGAAACTGCTCAGTGACCCAGCAGCTCCAAGTACAAGGCTGGCAGAAGCCCAAGAACGGAAGCAGGGGGAGAAAAAGTAGTTCCACACAGTCAGACTCGGGGTTTAAGGCCAGCTGAGACAAGATACAAGAAGCCAGTAATTTAACAGAACCTGCTACAAATGATGGGGGGGGGGGGAACTGCTCCCTATTATCTTGCAGAAGGCAGTAATCGCTTTTGGCATCTGCATACCAACATGAGCACCTGCCATTATTACCTTTGATCAAACTGACCTTTTCAAAGTCAGGCGCATAATGCAGATTTTATGGAGAGTGTGATAGAAGAAGAAATAGATTTCTGGACCACATAACAAGGTCAAGCAAAGCTCTTCTGGCTGTTTCAGCTGTGCACGCACCATACATTTAAAGCGCATATAAAACACACACATCCTGGGAACTCTAGTTTGTGGAGGGTGCTGGGAGTTGTAGCTCTGGGGGGGTAAACTACAGTTTCCCTGCATCTTTGGGAGCACATGTGTATTTTAAATGTGATAGAAAGAAGGAAAGAAACACCCCCTGGTTGCTCTCACTCAGCTGCATTTTGCAGTTTTCTCCGTTCCATTTTTCATGTAAATGCTTTTATTCAGGGTGTGCCTTTTGTCATAAACAACTTCTTGCAGAACATCTGCAACTCTGCAGCTTTCCTTATATAACTGAGCACCATCCCTTTTCAGTTGCAGCTTCCCATTTGTGGAATGCTCTCCCTAGTGATGGCAAGAGCTGTTCAACAGCGGAAAGGGCTCTCCTTCTTTGGAGGCTTTTTAAACAGAGGTTGGTTGGCCATCTGTCAGGAATTCTTTAGCCATGATTCCTATATCGCAAGGGGCTGGACCAGATGGCCCTTGGGGTCCCTTCCAACTCTGATTCTATGAATTTATGGACTATGTTGACTCTTGATGGGCTGCAATGATATTGTCTGTTGTTGGTACGCTGCTGAAGTTTAGTATTCTGCTGCTGGGTGTGCGTGTGTTTTTCATGAACTGCATGCATGACTTTTTGTGAGATGGTGCTTGTATAACATGCACTTTTAAATTTATTTTCAAGTTTCAAATAGGTTGTAAGTTGTCTGGGGATCTTTTGGCTAGCAAGCAACTTACAAGTTTAAATGATAATTCTAGTAAAGCACAGCAACAAAGAAGTCAGGAGAGCTGGGGATGGCCCTGACCGTGGCTGAAAACTAAATTGTACCAATTGCCAGCACTGGTCACATCCATGCCATACATTTCAAACTCATGGCTTCCCAGAAAGAATTTTGAGAACTGTAGTTTGCCTCCAGAATGGCAATTTCCAGCACCTGTAACAAACTACAGCTCCCAAGACTATGGAGGAAACCATCTGCTTGAAATGTATAGTGTCTTAAGAAGAGCTGTGCTGGATTAGGCCAAAGGCCCATCTCATACAGCCTCCTCTTCTCACATTGAAGGGCTGGTGCCCGTCTTCAATAGAGAGCTCATAGCCCTCATTGTAGCAGGGATGTGCAATTTTATCCTGTACCTGTATAATAAGCCCACTAAAGACTCAAATCTGTGAGACTGACTTTGTCCTGCTGGCAGTTTCAAAGCTCTGCAAATGTTCTAAAATGTTTCCCCCTAAATCCTACCATCGCCACTTTTGGTGCCAATGGACAACTACAGTAACATGTGCAATGGCTGTAAGCTCTTCCATACTACAAACGGGTATCTTAATGGCAGGATTCTAAAGCCACAGCTGCTCTCTCTGTTAAGTTAGCAATAGCCGATCCTCGTTCCACTGGGCCTTTTATGCAGCTAAGAAAAAGCCGGAGAGATGCTGCCTTTTGCTCTGCCAGTGGGGCAATTGTGCCACGAAAACTGCTGCCGGTAGCATCCCTTCATTACTATTATTAGATCTCTTTCAGTTTCATGTTTATGTATGAATTAAAAGGCAGTCACAAAAGCCCCAACCCTTTCATTATCAGAATGTTTGAAACTAGAGGTTAGCAGTGATTCACTTGTTCCTGTGCCGCTTACATCTGATCAGCCCAGCCCAGCGGTCTGGTTTCCTTTCCCTCTGCATGGCACAAATGCGCAAAGCATTCTGTCTCCATCCCAGCCTCCCACTTTTTAATGTGGTGGTGCAGGCTGACGATTCTTATGCCCATTCCTCTCCACCCACACAACATGTGTGCAACCCACTCAATTCCTTCTAGCTCCTAAGCCTGATCCCCCAAGCAAAGCTCTCTCTGCTGTCCTTGCATCTTCCACTGATGGTGCCTCTGTGCAAAGTATTTATTATTATTATTATTATTATTATTATTATTATTATTATTAAATGTATTCACCAGCAGGTCAAAAGGTGAGTTACCACAGTTTTAAAGTTCAGAATTAAAAACAGTTCAAGCATATTACATTCACGGGAATAGCGAGTGCTTTGAGAAAACCCACAAATGCAGCATGGACTATTCCAGACTTTACTGTGGACGGACATTGCTCCCATAAGACATGAACTAAGTTTTGTTGTAGGTAGTCTATGAGTTTCCGGCAAAACCATGCATCGCAAACATGAGTCCTGAAATCCTGAGATGATTTAGCAGCCCTTACAGACATCCATGGTAGATCTTCAGACAAACATTGGCAAGTCCCTCAAAGTCAGGTCCATTAGCCAATGTATCGGAAGGAAAAGAATATCCTTCTGTTTATTCATAAAATTGACTTGCTCTTCACAGTTCAGGGATAAAAGAGAATATGCCCATGGCTGCATTCGAGACGATCCTAGGCTTCCATTCATAAAACATCCACAAATCCAGAGCAGCTCTTTCATAAAAATTGGCACGTGTTTAATCCCTTATAAAATGCAGAGAGCCTTGCTAACCCATTGAGACTTATGCCATTCACTTAAATTGGAGAGCAGCATGTTGGAAAAGAGGCAGGAGGCAGAATTCCTGGGCTCATTCAGCTTGCACATGACATTGTTCCACTTTCGTGAAAGGTTGAATGGTGCTTCATTCATATATGGCCAAGGCACGTGGATCAAGTGCACTCTGATTTCTACTCTGATTTAAGCTGAGAATAAAAACCTGCTAGATATGACGCTAATGTAGAGTGACACAGAATTAGCGGTGCCTGCACATCACAATACAATGATAAACACTGCGCTGACTCCTTGCTGTCATGCCAAATGGCTCCTAAGTCCCTTCGGGGGGAGGGGGCGTTAAACAGGATGATGTTGTGGAAGAAAAGCTCTGCACATGTCTGCCAAGGTGAACTTTTTAACCTAACAACATCCTTTGCTTCCCTGCTGACCCCCCCCCCACGTGCCAGCACATGGGAAAGTAATAGGACAGACAATGTGCTCTGTTTGAGCTTTTTCTTAAAATAGATCTGTTCATAAAAATAAAGCCCCCAGAGCCCTTTGGCTAGAAAATGCTTTGGTATTTCTCAATAAACCCTCTCTCTCTCTTACTAACATTTCAGAGGAAGGGGAAAGAAAACTAATCTTTAAATGACACATATTTCGGGGGCTGCCAACAGTGGCGTAGCGTGGGTTGTCAGCACCCGGGGCAAGGCAAGTAATTTACGCCCCCTAACCTATGGATTTGCGCCCCCTAACCCGTGGATTTGCGCCCCCTAACCCCTAACCCCCAGATGTTGCGCCCGGTGCGGCCGGCCCCCCCTGCACCCCCACGCTACGCCACTGGCTGCCAAGGCATCAGACTGAGCTCTCAACTCATCTGAGGAGAAATGAAGTCATTACAGAACCACCTCTCCCCCAGTGTATGAAAAAGTAAGATGTCTGCACGTCTTGTGGTTTTGCCAGGCAATCAAAGCAGAATAAGAACCTCTCTATATGGCAAGTAAATGCCAAATGGCACAAGACAAGAAGGGTCTGCAGTGAGAATGCAGGCAGTTTATTTTTTCACCTTAAAGCAGCCATTCGTTGCTGATTTTAATCACATGACAATACTTGTAGAACCCCTTTCCTTTCCTTGGCATCATTGTTTATTTGCGAACAGCCCTTGGGAGTAAAAAGGTGGATATAAATACAGTGGTACCACGGGTTACATACACTTCAGGTTACATATGCTTCATGTTACAGACTCCGCTAACCCAGAAATAGTACCTCGGGTTAAGAACTTTGCTTCAGGATGAGAACAGAAATCATGCTCCGGCGGCGCGGTGGCAGCGGGAGGCCCCATTAGCTAAAGTGGTGCTTCAGGTTAAGAACAGTTTCAGGTTAAGAACGGACCTCCAGAACGAATTAAGTTCTTAACCTGAGGTACCACTGTAATGAGGTGGGATAGTTTTGTGTTGCCGAAAAAAGAGGATTAACATCTCCTGCCCCAAAGAGAGGACACTGTTTAGTATAAAATTTGCATACAATAATACGTATAGATGGGGATTTTGAAGTACCGTATTTTTTTGCTCTGCCTGCCAACCTAGCAGTTCGAAAGCACCTCCGGGTGCAAGTAAGATAAATAGGGACCGCTTACCAGCGGGAAGGTAAACGGCGTTTCCGTGTGCGGCTCTGGCTCGCCAGAGCAGCGATGTCACGCTGGCCACGTGACCCGGAAGTGTCTCCGGACAGCGCTGGCCCCTGGCCTCTTAAGTGAGATGGGCGCACAACCCCAGAGTCTGTCAAGACTGGTCCGTACGGGCAGGGGTACCTTTACCTTTACCTTTATTTTTTGCTCTATAAGACTCACTTTTTCCTTCCTAAAAAGTAAGGGGAAATGTGTGTGCATCTTATGGAGCGAATGCAGGCTGCGCAGCTATCCCAGAAGCCAGAACAGCAACAGGGATCGCTGCTTTCGCTGTGCAGCGATCCCTCTTGCTGTTCTGGCTTCTGGGATTCAGAATATTTTTCTTCTTGTTTTCCTCCTCCAAAAACTAGGTGCGTCTTATGGTCTGGTGCGTCTTATAGAGCGAAAAATACGGTAATCATTTAAACATTAAACAGAAATACAATCCATCTCACCGTAGTGCAGGTGGTAGCAGATGCCGTGTGTGCCTGAGGGGCAGATTCAGAGCTCCTTCCTTCCCCTTTTATGGTTGTCTTTAAACCACAGACATGTACTGGGCAGCCTTCAAAATAGAGGACTGTTCTGTATATAATAGGGCACACGACCATCCTCATTTAAACCTATGTGCTTGAGGGTAGGGAAGGGAGTGAAATATTGCACCTCTCAGCTGAGTGGCAGACTACTTGTTTGAAAAGCCTCCTTCATCATCTCTTACATCCTTCTGGGTACGATGAAATGAGGGACTCATACTGGGGATTCTGGCACAGGAGCTGGAAGACTTTATGCCAGGGATGTTCAGGAAAAAAACCCCACTCAGCAGGCATTGAGAGGGGAGTAGCACAGTGTCTGGTGACCATGCTTCACCCTGCCCCATGCATTTGTGGAGACCTCAGCCCCCCGCCCCCCCCCCCCCACTAGCTACACAGTCAGTAAGATGGAGAAGGGAGCCTGGTGCATCCTGGTGTGCACAGATGTGCTCCCCCCCACAATGGTGGGTCCTGGGCCAGTCAGGCCTGCACAGAGCGCTGCTGGCGCATGTGCCACATGCTCTTTTAACACATGGCCACCCTGGAGAATGTGTACAATCAGTAAACGTTTCGGCAGTTTAGTATTGGGGTCAAACAGCAGGCTGAGAGACCTGGTCTGCAGTTGAGGAGAATACCATATGGGTTCTGCTCACTTGATCCAGGACGTTCTTTAATAAGGATACAAATAGAGGATGTTGTCGCAGGCACAGAGAGCACCATCAGAAGAGCTACGCAAATCCAGCGCTTTTCTCTCCTACTCACATGCTGCTGCCTGCATGGTGCTGACCCTGCCAGCCAGAGGATGGTCGGCTGTCCATGTTAGAGACAACAACATCTGTTGGGATGGAGCAGTGCCGGGATTCAGCACACGCACACAAAATAAGTGTTGGGTATTATCCGTGCTGGCACTGCTTGCTAATCTGGTCAGAGATATTCCCTATGTTTTTCTCAACGGCTTTTCCGCAGCAGTTCCACGGTCACCTTGGCAACATGTGCTTTGCCCAAGTGCCGTGCAGAAGTGTCCCAAGCCACATGGCTGTATGGCATTGCCACTGGGAAGCTCAGAGGGATGGCAGCTTTATCAGGTTCACTGTGTTCTCCTTTGGGAGCTTGCATCTCCCACACAATCCTCCCTCTGGTTCTGTTGCGCTGCTCAGCCTTCGGAGTTCAGCATCCTTGAAAAGCGTGGTTGGTGCTCATGTCATTGTACTCACACACCCATTCTGAGGAGCACAGCAAACTGCTTATCAAATCAGACTGTTTGTCTCTCTAGGCCAGTATTGGCTTCCCTCAGTCGCAGCTGCTGTACAGGGTCTCAGGCAGAGAGGATTCTTTTCCAATTCCTACTATCTGATTTTTGTTTGTTTGTTTTTAATGGAGATGTCGAATATTCCTCTGAAGTTTTTATTCTATTGAATTTATATACCTCCCTTCACCCACAGGTCTCAGTTCAGAGTCACACCTATAGGATTTTGTATAGTCTCCCATCCTTGGGGAGTGGGGTGGGAGACAATGACGTTGTGTGTGTTAGCTTTACACCATGTTGCCCTGCCCATCGTCCTCCATGAGTTGGGTAACTTCTGAAGCAGAGAGCCTTTTCTGCTCTTGAAGGCTGTGAATTTTGGAGCTCCGGTTTTTCCAGGGTTCTAGATTGCACCAAGACCTCAAATTAGATCTCAAGTGCTCCATGTGGCCATCTGTATCCTTCACATCATAGTCAACAGCAGAGAATGCATACAGAATTTTTTTAAAGCTGCACACTATATGCTCCTACCATGGTAAAGTTCACAAATAACTGATTGGTAATTTTACATAAAACTTGGGCCAAAGTCAGGCACTCTTAAGGTCTGTTGGTTTCAATGGGGGAGATTTAAGCACATGCACTGGATTTTTATTAGCTATGGTAGCAAACGTGAACTTGGTGCTCTCCAAATGTTTTCGACTGCAATCAGTCCAGCCTGCATGGACATGGGAATTGCAGTTTAAAACATCTGCATTCAGTTGAAGCCAGAACTTTTTCTGCTGGGGATAATGGATATACAGTTAGAAAAGGAACATTATATCAATACATGATTACAGCGGCAAGACTTTCAACAAAGGTTGAAAGTTTTAATCATTGCCTACCGGAGAGGAATGGTTGTTAAAATTATTGAACTTAGCTGAGATGGCAAAGTTGATGTGTTTAATCAGAGAAATATCATTGTCAGTATTTACTAATGACTGGGAACTCGTAACAGGCAACCACCGATTTAAGCATGTCCAATTGACATGTGATCGTACACGGTGCCAAATCCGGAAGTGACCTAAAAAGTCACTAAAGGGGTAGAATGGGGACAGGGTAGAACGCTTTATCAGGGCCCTGCCAATGCACACGGAATGTAACCCCTGCGCCTGTGTAGATTTTTTTGTGAAGAAAATGAACTTATGATATCTGGGGTTGAGGATTGAAGGAAATGTTGGTTTCTAGAAAGTGGAATTGTTGTGTGTTATCTTGGAGTGGATGTTTTGATTAATTTTCTAGATAGCTGACGGAAGAATTGTTTAAGTTGTTTTTTTTATTTTCCTTCTTTTGGTTTTTTTAAAAAATTAGTTTTTTATCTTTAATGATAAGATGCTGGATATTTATCAACCTTTGTCTATTTTCTTTCAAACTTTAATAAAATTTATTGGGGGGAAAGGTTAAAAAACATATGGAGGCTGAGCTATAGAAAGAGCACTGGGGAAAATGATGAGCAAATATTGTAGACAAGGACCCTGGTTCAAGTCTATGCATGCAAACAAGCAACACTTGATTGCATAAAACTCAACAAAGAAACCTAGAACTTCTGGTCACATGCCATCCAGCATATCGCTCTTACTATTAAACATACTTGATGTTGTTCAACATAACTTAGTGGTGCTAGTCAAAGCGGAGACTGGGCATGGATCACAGGTGGGCAATTGCCACATTCCAGCAATAATTTGTATGTATGATTCTTCATCCAGTGAAGGGTATAACCGGTATATGTAAAAGTCTGCTCCCACCCATGTGTGGTCTCTAGCTGGATCTGGGAGACTACTATGTTCAATTGTGGTAGGCTGGACAATGGACTCCAAATGTTCCTTTCTTTCTGATGTCTTCACCCAAAAGGAGGGTAGGCAGTTGCTTTCTGCAACTTTTTGCTACAGATGAGATAGTTATGAAGCTGTATGTAGTATCTTTTGGGGTTGGGCAAGCAAACATTAAAAAAATAGATCTTATTACAGATGAGCAGTCAACAGTGTAAGATAAATTTATTTGCAAAAAGATGGTCAAGTACAGTATCTAGGCAGAATCAACCCATGCTTTTATTTCCATTGCATATAAAAATTTCATATGAAGGTATTTGACGTACAGTACTATCCCATAGGCTGTAAGAGCGGCTAAGAAACCATTGAATTAATTGCAATGTTCACACAATGTGCCACTCTAAAGACATACCCAAAGGAAACAAACCAAATTGAAAACAACAAAAATATTGTTCAGTAATTCTGTTGTTATAGTGTCCCTTTTATACTGTTTAAAACAAAAGCAATCTTATTCCTTTGGGCCAGGGCTGCTAAAATCTACAGTTTGTGTCAAAAAGGAGGCTATTTTTTTTCCTTGAAAAAGAATCTCTCCTTTCACTGAACAGTCACATGCTACAAGGGCTGGGCATTATTGGAATGGTGACGAGGTATCAGATACTACGAAATTACATGATCAAGAACAGCAGCAAGACAACACCTTCAAGACACGGCAAACTCTGCAAAAATAAAAGTAGAAATGAAAAGTGTTTCAACCGTCTAAAAGGCTACAGTCATTCTTTACACCTACGCTATACATGCACCCACAGAGCCATTTATACGGGACTGAGTTCTGGCTGCTTGCAGTGCTTGCTAGTAGTGTTGGGGGGGGCGAGTTCAGGGTCAGTGTTGTATATTTACTATGCAGTATAAAATTAGGTATAATTGTGAGAGTTGTATTGGTAAGAAAAGGGGACATCCCAGACTCGGGACATTTCTTCCTTGAAGTGCATAGGAGGCAACTTCCACTTTTCAGTGGGGTTGTTGATGAACGGTGCCCCAGCCCGGTTGGTTAAAGGGCGGTTGTGTTTTTTGGTTTGCTTGTTGTTGTTTTAAAGGGCAAGACACAGCAGCCTACACCAACCTAGTGTCCTTCAGACATTTTGGACCCCAACTCCCATCATCCCCAGCCAGTACAACTATGCTACCCAGGATTGATGGGAGTGGTCGTCACAACACAGCTGGATTTTGATAAAGGCTGGGATAAAGTGATGCCCTTAAGATACATTTTGAAAAGGAGAAAGCACTCTTATCAGGCAGGTGCGATTGATGCCCAAGGTTAGTATTTGGGCTTCCAATAGGAAGCTAGATAAAACCCCGTTGGAATGCAGAGCATCCCAGAGAGGCCAGGACCAGTGTCCCTTGGGGGAGAGGGGAGGAAGGGCGGTGGAGATATGCCCAGCCGATGTTCCACAACGACCTTTCTTTCAAATGCAGCAAAACAGAAGAAAATGTTGTTTAAAGTTAAGGCACAGCCCTGGGACCAAAGACCTGCAGCTTTTTAATTTATATAACTATGTACTTTATAATTTTTCTCAACTCTTCCATAAACAAGCTCTAAGGTGATATAGGATATATATTACAGAATGTACAAGGGGGGTGGGGGTGGGGGAGTATGTATACACAATATTAATTCTCTCACCAAGAGTTTCCAAATATAGCAATACCACCCTGGCAAGGATGATGTTATAATAAGAACTTATAATTTACAATTAACATTACAATATATACATTACAATAAATACATGGTTGTAAACAGAGACAAACAAGACTTATTACAAGTAAGGTCATTTGGTGAGAAAAAAAATATGCATGGCACAAATAAAAAATAAATAAATGGGTTTTAAAAGAATTGTCAAAGCCTGTAAAATTCATTTCATCCTCAAGTTTTTTTTTTAATATAAAAAACCCCAACCTTTTGAATGTGATTTGTTCTACCTATTTTGCCTGATCTTTTTTAAAGGTTTTGTTTTTAGAAGAACGGTGTAAAACCAGAAATTAAAAAGGAGCAGACACAGTATTACTGAGAAAAGCAACTTGCAAGCTAAAGTATAGATGCAAATTCAGATTCCTCTTTCTGTCTTTCCCCCCTCTCTACACAATCCTCAATCGACTTCATTGCATTTCTCTTATGGCAAAAAACAAACAAAACAGAAACAAAGAAACATGTTAAAACACTTTTTCAATAGTATTGTGTTGTTGTTTTTAGAGTAGTGTGCTGGCGCTAAAGCACACTTTGGCAAAGTAAAACAAACAAATGAAGATTGTACAGTGCATTCGATCCCTGCCTCTAAACATTATTATGTTTCCTGCCACTTGATTGTCCATGTATATGGGTGTGTATTTTACACAATATGGTGGTTTTTTCATTACCTCTCCTTTTTCTTTGACAGTTTAATCTTACAGGGTATACACTAACCAGAACTTTCAACAGACATGAACCTCCTTAAAACTGAGCATCTGAGAATAACCATTAAAAAAATGTTATTTAAGAGGCCAGACATGCCCCTTGCCCTGCTCAGCATTAGACGCTGGCCTTTCCCCAATACTTAAGTCTCTGGCTGGCTCCAGCTAGAGTTTACCCTTGTTTGTAGGATTAAACCTTTAGTGCAGATAAAATACCCTTCCCGATATATATTGATTTTTGGAATTGATATTGCTTTATTCGTTAAGATTCCAGGCACTCTTGGGGACTAACAAATGTTGACGTAGTGAGGGGAGGACAGGAGCCTAGGCTGACAACAACATGGTGAAATTCTTTCATCAACTTCTCCAGTTTTTCCTTCTTCAGTAAAAGCCATCAAGAGCTAAAAGGTAGACGAGACACATTAAAATGCACTTTAAAAAAAATCCCCATCAGTCAGTGCTTTCATTTAAAATCGGATATTTAGCAGTGTCCCAAACTTTCCTTGGTTTAGTCAACCAAGTATAATCTGTGGGTTGTATCAAGACGTAAAAGGTCAATCTATTGAAATCAATGGGACTCAAGAGTTAGTTGTGACCTCAACTGGTCTACCTCCAATCCACTGTTTTCATTGGGTCAAAACAGCCTCGTCGTTCAAGCCAAATCTATGCAGGAGGGACCCTGCATAGAAGAGCTGGTCTATGCTGGGTATGGAGGGAGGGGTGCAGGCAATTGAACGCTCCATGTTGATAAGGCAGCAGATGTTATCATGCATGTTCACAAACATGACTCTAGTCATATTTATGCCCCCAACACCCACTGCAACACAGTCGCAGAGCAGGTCAGAGGCAGATGTGAATTCACACCCACCATCTCCGCCACCCTGCAGAGTTTTCATCACATACTGATTGCAGGCTGGGCACAATGAGAGACAGAGTTAAATGTACACAAACCCATTAAAATCAATAGCTTTGATGACATTTAATTCTGTGGTGCATTACAGGCTACACTTCATTTTGCAAATGCTCTGTTATTTTTTAGGGTCATGCATTTCTAGCCCCTAACATAACCTTTACGATTCCATCCTAGACAGCAAAAGGAGCAAAACAAAAGTCACAGAGTGGACAAAAATGCAAGATCCTTTCTGCAGATTTTTTTTTAAAGACTATTATATATTTCTTGCCATATTCAAGGTCAAAAGCTAATTTTGTCTTATTTTTAAAGGGGCTGATTTATCGGTGACCTTTTACATTATATTCCCAGCTGTCTTTGCAAAAAGCTACTAAGGGGGGTTAATAGGGTGCCTCAGTCTGTTTCTGAAGCAGCAAAGATTCCACTACAAATTGTGCCTGTTCAAAGAGTACTTACAGTCTGTAGCACTGTGTTGTCACAGCAGTCAAATATGTCCTCACCCTAAGTATTATTATTTGCTGGTACAGCAAACCTTTGCATACACAACTAGGAGCAGCCTTGTGGGAATGATGTAATTAGCAAAGAAAAGGTTTGTATTTATAGCAAGAGTCACATTCATGCTAGCTGTAGATTTGCAAATCCCAACTCTAATAGGAGTGTCCCCCCCAACTTTTCTTTCTTAGGAGCTGCTAATGGAGTTTCATCTTTGTTTTGGAGCTTCCTCAGGATCTCCCCTGCTAACCCTATTCTTTGTTGGAGTCCTCCACCCTCTGGACCCCACGGTAAGGAGTTTGGTGCTCAATACTCAAGGCTGCTGCCATCCAGCAGTGGGTTGCAATCCAAATTTTGGGGAGCTGCTACTGCAACGGTCCATTAGATTTTAGAAATTTTATAGTAAGCCCACAGCAATAAAAGCTGGGTCTGCAGCAACCAAGCCATCTCTGAGGACATTTCACGGATGAAATATTGCTGCTTTGGGGAAATTACAGTAAGAAAAGCCAGAAATTAATGCCAACTAACAAGTTTTCTGCAACATGGGAGGGGGAAAATGAGCGTTTGATAGCTGTCATTGGTCTAGAACACAGAGTTGTTTTACAACAGCTGAATGAATTGGTATGAAAATCTTAAGTGCAAACAAATATAAAATTGGATTTATCCAGTGTAGCTCATATTTGTACTGAAAACTTGCAAGTTACTCTTTTTTTTGGGGGGGGGAGGAGAAAGAATCAGTGGCAGATGAAGTTCTGAGAGTGTTGCATTCTTTTAAATATAATACCTCAATACATTTAATAATAAAAGTAAACTCTACAAAAAGATTTCCATTTTACATATAATACAAAATGCAGACGTCAGTGCAACCCACTGAGTTACACTTTTTTTTTCAGTCATGTGTTAGGAAGACTTGAAATTAGAAAATTATGTGACTTCCACAGCTTCATCTTCCTACTGGTAACAGATTCGTGTTGTGTCCCCATTATTTGAGCTCAATCGCTTTCGCTAATAACCTTTTGTTCACTCGCCGGTCGCCTTCTGTATATTCTGGTGATGTATGCTACTAATGCCTCTTCTCAAGAAACTAAAAACCAATACAAAACACACACGCACACACAAGCTTTGGACCAGCCGTCGTTACTCCTTTTGAAAACAGCTTGGAGTAGACACTCTCTCTGATTGTATCTGCCAAGTTGAAACTGTTCTTTTTGCAGGTGTTTCCCTTCCTTTTGCTCTCTGGATGCTATGAACAATGAACATTTCTGGTTACAATATTCCTGAGTGCCAAACAGGGTAATCAAGGTCAGTTTTTGATCAGCGAACATCTCTTGCAGATGACAGTGAGGCGTGACCATGGCTGTGCCGAGTGACATGCACTTTGGAAACCATTTTTTATTCTTGAAAAGAGAGTAGGAGAGAGAGAAAGCAGAGGGAGCGGCAGAGCCGGCGCACCGTTACGTGTCAGGAGAACGTTCTTCTAGCACACAAGGTTCTGTCTGGCTCTCCTCCTCCACCACTTCCTCTCCAACTTGTTCGTCAAGTGGGATTTCAGTGGACTCTGAGTCTTGGGTGCAAAGAGTCTTGGAGTCACTGCAGCTGGTGTCTTCTTCTACTTGACTCCCACTGTCCTTCTCTGTGTCCGATTCACCATCTTCCTCCAGTGTTAGCTCAAACTGGAATTTATCTGTTTGGCCCTGTCTCCCCTCCTCTTGGTCGTCCGGGGCAGGAGACGGACTCTGAGGGATTGTGCTCTGGTACCATTCGCGATTGTCTTCCAGCGTGTCCAAGATGTCTTGGGCGTCTGGGTGTACAAGGTCTGCCCAGGTCTCCCAGAGAGGATGAACAATGTAGTCTATAAAACCCACCTGTTGTAATGCAAAATTAGGGGGGAGAGGTTATTTCCAAAGGAGGAATGTAGTTACCTTGACCAATTTCCTCTACTAGATTCTGCAATTCTCCCTTCTGTCTCCTGCATCCTATCTTGCAGAGGATCCTTGTCATGGATCAACTTTGTAGCCTGCCATAATTTCGTTCTCCAAGGGGAGGGATCATTTTGATACTACACTGAGCTTGAGATCAGCACAACTATTTGGAGTTATAAGCTCCAGCCCATAGCTGAGGAGATAAATGGGAGCTCACCCCCACCCCAGCGCACTAAACCTTCAAAACCAGAAAATATTTTCATGGTTCTCCAAGTGACTCTGAGCCTCAGTGCAGCTTCAGAAGTCGTCCCAGGCTCTCTTTACTCTTCGCCATAATTCTGTGCTCTGACAAGAGCAAGCAATGTACTTAGCACATAGCATGTCCATGGCTATAGCCTGCCCCCAAAAAATCACGCACCCACTGTTGCCTGGGGCTGCAATGGTGCAAAAACGTGGTTACAAAGCATGGATCCACAGGGATTCTCAGGATTTTTGCATTGGGTCACCCCAAATTCACCATCAGATCACATGTCTGTGGCCACAGCATGAAGCACAAAAATGATACATCCACTGTTTCATTCAGAATGTTTTTTCCCTTGTTTTCCTCCTCTAAAAACGATGTGCGTGTTATGGTCAGGTGCGTGTTATAGAGCGAAAAATACGGTACATATCTGCATATCACACTCAGAGCTGTAGCTCCTTTAGTTAAAAAAAACCCCTGTGTATAAAAAACCCCCCTGTGTATACTTATTTGGGAGTAACTCCATCAAGTCCAGTGGGCTTAACTCTGAATAAACTGGGCAGAAGATTGGGGATTATAATCTGAGGAAGCCATGGTGAAAACTGAAGCAGCATGTTTTTAATTCCAGATCATTGTTAATATTATTAAATTTGTATACCACCATTCATCTGAAGATCCCAAGGGCAGTTCACAACAGAGAAATATAAAATGCGAAAACAAAACCAAAGCAGTAACACCCCCCCCCAAAAAAAAAGTTTAAAAAGCCATAGAACATTAATCAGCCGAATGCCTGGCACATAAAGATAGGTAATGAAAGTGTTTATCCAAAACAATTTAGTCTCTGGCTCCACTAATCACCGGCTTTGGCTGGCATGTGACCCCTAAGGGAAAAGCCCTGTTTTAACACAAAAGAGTTAACATTTCCCAACTAAAAGTTATATAATGTTCTATCAACCACATTGCATTTTGCTCCCTTCTGACAGATTACCTGTGATTTTTCTACTGATGCATTGTGCTTATCACACATGGGGCTGATTTCCATCCCCCTCTCTCGTTCTCGATCTCCCTGCCGAAAGAACTCTTCCATTATTCTATCTGTCCACTGGCGATATAGCTGGAGTGGCTTTGTCGGATTGCTCAAATCTGCACAGTGTACCATATTTTGCAGAACCTAAAGCAGACAGAAAACACATTTCTCTAGAGAAACCTGTGGAGACAGAGCCCTTTTTTCCATTTGCACATTTGACGGGCGTGAAAACAGAATCTCAAAAATACACCGAGTGCAAGGTTTATTCTGAACAGCAAAGGGGTGGTGGGCTGTGTGTTTTTCACACTGACATTAATAGCCTTCCAATTATCTCACATCTGCAGCTTCTGCCTGTATTAAAAGGCCAAAAATGCTGTAAGTGCAAGACTGATACATTTCAAAGGAGAGTGGCCCCTTAGGCAAACTTAATCAAGCTATGCAACTTGGCTGCTTTCAACCATAGGGGAAGATTTCAGCGACTCACAGTGGTCTATGCAAAGCATATTTAGTAGACACAACCAATGTTTTTTTTGCAGGTAGGAATGACCACCAGTTCAGAAAGCAAGACAATGTACGTCTACTGGAATACACACGATGGGAAGATGAGAAGTAATCCAGGTTTATATTGCACACAGCAGCATATCTCTCTTACCTGAATCCTGTCTGAATAGTTATCAAGCAGCAGAACTCCAGAGCTAGTCACTTTCTTAGTTTCAACCATCGTTTTCAGATCAGCCAAAAGATTCATATGCTTAGACATATCTGTTGCAAGCACCTTGGAGGAGAAGAGAAAGCAATGGATTACTAAAATTATCTTCAAATTTATTCTAGGACTCCCCTGCCGAGCGCCTGAGTCCTGCCACTCACCACCTGACCTAGGCTCCACAAAGGACGGCTGCCGGGCAGAGAGGGCTCTGTTTTTGTTTTTAAATTGCTGTTATTTTTTTACCTATGCCTTTTTAAACTGTGATATTAATGCTGTATTCTTAGTTTTAGATTTTGATTTATGTGGAAATTGTTTTCCATTTAGTTGTGTATTTTTTTTGATGTGGTTTATTTATTGTTTATGACTTTTGTAATTATGTAAATCTTGTCATGTTGTAAGCTGCCTTGAGCATTGTTTTTAACTGTGGGAAAAGCAGCATACAAATAAAATGATGATGATGTTGATGATGTGGGGAATTTAATCTGGCATAGTGGCAGCATCTTATACTAAATACCTAGCTATAATCTATACCGACACCAATTCGGAGAGGTTTTGTGGGTGCAGAATAAATGTTTTCTGAGTGTTCCCATGAACAGCAAAACCCAGGGAGAACCACTTTGTGTGGAACAGTTCATAATCACTCATAACTCAGCAGCAGGGTATTTTTTTCAGAACAGGTGGGTAAATTCAAAATAATTATGAGTACGACTAAACAAGCTACTGAGAATCTGCTCTGTTAAAAGAAAGTTTAAAATGCTTTAGGAAAAAGCACCTTGTGTGCAATTTTAGGTTTTAAATCCTACCAGAAAAGTACAAGGAAGTACAAAGATAGATAGGTACATTCAAATGGCAACTCACTATGTCAATGACCATCTTCCTCAATGATTGCCTTTGCTTTTTTGTCAAGTTCTGGAAAATGTCGCAATTTTCTTCCTGCAGTAACTTGAAGCCCACAGCTAAATGATGGTTTTCCAGGACTGATGAATCGTTGTACATCAAGGCAAGTTCAGAGTCTGCAAGACAGTCACAAGGTAGAACGTTAAGAAAGCCTATATCCCTTTCCTACCTGTCCACAACTTTTCTTTCTGACTTCTCACAGTTGTAAGGTATCCAAAAAGAACAATTTATAATTTACATGGCTGGAACATGACATTGCTTCTCTTGAGCAGGCTCAGATATGTCTTGTTCTGCAGAGTTGACAGCTGTTGTATGTAGAATGCCAAACCAACGAACCCAAACTGGGCTCAGAAGGCTGCAGGTAACAATATTTGACAGCAGACCTTTCTTCAGCTACAACTGGCTCCACTGTTCTGGAGACCACTAAATGCTTGCATTATGCAGTGGATGTGTTTGCTGCAAGATCTGATCACGGTCATTGATTTCCTCCTGCTCTTGGAATTTTGAAAAACAACTTTCTTCTGAAGGCTTTGCAAAATTTCAGAAGAGGAAACCATAACAATCATGATCAAATCTTGCAGCAAAGGCTTACTCTGCATTAATAAGTGTTCAGTGAATATCAATACGAATTTTGTCCCCAAAACTCTCCTTTTCGTGTATTATCAGGTAACATTGGGCATAGAGTCCTCCTCCTGCCACTTCTGTCACTGAATATTTGAGGCATGTAGAATTTATGTCTTACACCTTTAGAACGGTTTCAGGATTTAAACTGCACAGTAATTACCTCCTTGTAAGCAGTTTCTCACTTTCACTGCCTTTTTGTCCCTTTTCCCCCCATGAAGAGCCTATTCTTGTACCAAGTGCGCATATATCTTTTCCTTGCATTGGTTTGAAATTCCTGGCTTCCTCCTCCTCCTCCTCACTGCTACCAAAAACTGCAGAGAGATGTCCTATGCTCTCCAAATGCAAACCTCTATCTCGGTCTGTACATGACGAAATCAAGTAAAGTTCACGCACAAACATTTGTGGTAAGAAAAACAAAAACCAGTCAACTTGCATTTATTTACAACTCCCCTAACGAGGCACTCAGTTATAGATGTGTTTCGTTCCCTCTATTCAGCCTAGATTTTTCTAGATACAAGACCCGTGAAACACACTGCTTGTCATTGGTTGACATTAATTTCTGCTTATTACAGTTTCCATATCCTAAAGCTAGCTGAGCATCAGTCTGTTCTACTGACTGTCGCTTTGTTTAGGGTTCTGTGGTTTGTTTTTTTGTAAAGTTTGAGTGAAAAATCCCTGCAGCTCAACAGGACCGCATGCTGAAGCTCTTGAGCTCCAATTTATTTTCCCGCAGTCTCGCTCTCCTGTACCAAACACGTGAGCCAAGGAATCTTCCCTCTCGCTCTTTTTCTCCCAGAGGCATAACTTGACATAAAGTGGGGAGGGAGACCTTGTTTTGCCAATGAATTCTCCATTTATCTCATAGTCACATGTGAAAGGTTTAAGAATCAAAACCAAAAAGAGTTGCACTTTGTAGAACAGTAACCTCCCACAGTGAATGACTAATTCATAAAATCCTCAAGCTTTTAGTGCTCTGCATTTTAAAAAAATGTACTTTAAATGAGGGAAGCAAGAGGGTTTTTTGGAGTCTAATAATTATCCAGTTGTCGTGATGTGGCAAGATGCCTGTAATCCTCAGGAACAGTACGCAAAACAATTTTTGAACACATTAGCATTTTATGAGTGGCATGCACTGCTTTATGACCAAGATCTCTCTGCGTGGCAGGGAATAGCTTACTTGTATATTAGTGGAAAACCATGTTTCTAAAAATTGCAGCTGAGGAGCAACTCTCTGAAGTCATAATATAATCCAGTGTCTCTCACCTACCCACCCTTAAACGTAATACACTTTATGCACCATCTGTTTTAGTGGCCCAGTAGGGAAGTCCATGGCAATACTTGGGTGAAAAAGTATACTGGGGTGACTTAATAAAAGTCTGGCCATTGATTCCCCTCACTCAGTGTTGTTTATGCTGCCAGCTGGGATAGCTCACTTGGAAGAGTATGAGACTCTTAATCTCAGATTCCTGCATTGCAGGAGTTGGTCTCTTCCAAATCTAATTCTATGACTGGCAGTGGCTCTCCAGATTGTGGACAGGATCTCTCACAGCCCTACCTGGAGATGGGGGGACTGAACCGTGGACCTTCCACCCGCAAGGCTTGTGCTTTGCAACTGAGCAAGGACCCTTCCCCAAGTGGGTTGGAGCGAAAAATTATTAGGCTCCTGTTATTGAATTGAGGGCCAGAGCATTCCCATCCCCACACCAACCAACTTAGCAACATCTGCCCTACAGATTTATAGCATTGTTTGTGAAGTTGGATCAGGCCGCCATAGCCTTCATTGCAAGCCGTAAGACTGTAAGTCCAGAATCTGAAATTAACAAACTGCACCACTGTGGAGGAAGAGTTAAGGAAGCCAACGTTCCTTCAATTGCCCACCTTAGACAGACACCTCTGTGGCTTTTAGTAAGCACAGCAGCAGCAAAGAAACAAGGAAGTTTTTAGTGTGTGGTATTGTATTGTGTTTTTGCTTTTTTTTATTTTATTGGGAGCTGCCCAGAGTGGCTGGGACAACCCAGTCAGATGGGCGCCATACAAGTAACAAATTATTATTAATTAACAGAAACAAGAAACAATACACAATTGATACATTGATAGGGGTCGGTGTGTTATTCATTTCTAGAGAGGGTGTAATGTACCGTATTTTTTGCTCTATAAGACTCACTTTTCCCCTCCTAAAATGTAAGGGGAAATGTGTGTGCGTCTTATGGAGCGAATGCAGGCTGCGCAGCCATCACAGAAGCCAGAACAGCAAGAGGGATTGCTGCTTTCACTGCACAGCGATCCCTCTTGCTGTTCTGGCTTCTGAGATTCAGAATATTTTTTTTCTTGTTTTCCTCCTCCAAAAATTAGGTGCGTCTTGTGGTCTGGTGCGTCTTATAGAGCGAAAAATACGGTATTTTGTGTGTTTACATTGCATTTTTATGTTGTGAAGCACCCCGAGACCTGCGGTATACAAATTTAATAAATAAGAAGAACTAGGTCACATACATTAATACTGCAAAAACACAATACTCCTACAATACAAGCAGGCATAAGTTGGTGCATGGTGCTCTTAAATACCTGTGGCACTCCTGATCCTGGACAAAATGAGCCATTCTGGCTTGTTATTTTGTACAAACAAAGGCTCTGGGTATGTTTCCTTCAAACAAACCACTAGTGGTTACTGAGGCTTGTTCTTGGCTTACCACTTGTGGTTGGTTTGGGGAAAACCACAAGCCTGGGTTTGGAGGACACAAAAAGCCAAACTATGGTTTGTTTTGCTTGAGGTGGCACGGCCACAGGAGGAGCAACCCCAGGACCTTTCCAGCAGCAGTTTTCAGAGTGCTGCTCATTTACCCAAAGCCACAGTTTAAAAAAATAAATCAAAAAATCCTACGGCTTTAATGTGATGCGTGAACTGAGCAAGTTTTACCAGAAATAGACCACACTTACTTGTGTTGATAAGAAACTGGTTTGAAACCCCAGGATGATCTACATCATGTATTGCACTGGCAAAAATAGCAGCCAGAATCTCCAGGTCCGTGAACACCGCCTGAGGGGGAAGGAAAAACAGAGTAAATGGAGAGAAACACTTTTTGATAAAAGACACGTGGCTGGAGAATTTGTGTATGCACACACACACGGTGCTGTTGGGATCCTTGCTGGTGGCAGCAGCCAGCAAGTCATAAAAGCTAGCACAATATAGACATCAACTTGCACAACGGGACTTGCATTTTCTCTTCCCTGCTCTGTAACCTCCCACGTGCCCTGCCCCCCAAATCTGCTGCAGAAAGTTTGGGGCAGATTGGGGAGGCTGTAGGTGGGAGAGGGGTGACAAAGGAAGAGAAGGCCCCTCTGCAAGTTGACGGCTGCTCATGCAACACTGGATTCACCCATCAGAAAATAAACCAAGGCTGAACTGAAAAGCTGGTGCTTAAATACAATTGGGACATTTCACAGCTTCTGTAAAACATGCCTTTTACACTTCAGTTCAGAGAAAAGCAAACAAAACAGAAACAAAGTCTGTGTCTCTCAAGCTGCCTAGAGAACTTTATGTTATGAGGCAGCATACAAATGGCAGATGTAGATAAATAACAAATAATAGAAGTATTTTTTGCTCCACTGAACTGACTAAAGTATCTTGCAAACCGATGCTGCAGGATTTCTGCAAAAAAGCAAGGGGAAGATTTGATGTCTGTGGATTCCGTGACACAAAGCTTCTGTTTCTGTGAACTTACCTCCAGAGCTGGGGTGGACAACAGCACATGCGTAGACTGTACAACATCTGCAGCATGTATGTTGTTGTGATATGCCACATCTGCATGGTAATGGTCCTCCAGTGTCATCAAGTAAGTTATTAACATGTCTGGTTGAATTTTAAATGTTTTTAATAATTCCCGCTCCTGGAATGAAAGAGAGAAAAGATGGCTGCCTTTACAATACATGCAAAGGATGAAAATGGAAAATGGAAAAGTCTCCTTTTGTTACACATACCTGGAAAATAGTGTACATGATGACAGTTAAAGGTCGGTTCGCTGATAATTCCGCTATTTTAAACACCTGGAGGCCCCATTTGTTTACATCTTCTAGTTCCTAAAATGAAACCGAGCAGAAAACAGAATCTATACCGGGTTTTTCAATGAGGTTTATGCAAAACCGCAACACTGGATTGCTGTTACCAATCCCAGTCATTCTCGGTGTGTCAGCTACCAGTTTTCTAGACTTAAAACAGGGAGGGAGTATCTTGTTTCAGAGAGAGAAATGGAATGGAATTGTTTCACTAGTACACTGATACCCAGTAATAAGAGGGATCAGTGGGAAAGCCTTCAGAAATGCTACACTCTTATTGCTATTCTCAGTGCTTTTGGATGTTCTGAGCACCATAATGGTCAAAGTGGGGAAAGCTTAGGAACACCCAAGACTGTTGATCCATCTAGCTCAGTACTGTCAACACTGACTGACAGCAGCTCTCCAGGGTTTCAGCATCCCATCCCGACCTGGAGGTGATGGGGAATGAACCTGGAGCCGTCTGCATGTTACATCCCTTGCTTGAAGCTCTTTTGGTATAAGCATACCAACCAATTTTCTGTTGAAATACTATAGATGCAGAAGTCTACCATAAATACTGCTGGTCTCATTTTTCCATTCCTTTTTTAATTTTACTTGTCCACTAATGTAGTTCCAATGGCAATCCTCCTCAATGCAAATTGCCATGTCTAGAGTGGACATGCAGTGAAGTGTAAATAAATACTAATGTGGGCAAACTTGTGGATGTGATTTACCGGCCTGTCACATCGCTCCACTATAAGTGAGAAAGCCAGCTAGAGAGCAGCATTGCCCTCACCTTGGCCAGAATATCTTCTTGGTCAGTTTTGACTCCAAATTTTGGGATGCTCGAATTGGTTAGGCTGGAGCTGTGCATCAGTTTCTTCACTCCACTGATCTGAGACATCGGCAGTTTCTTCTTCTCTTTCTCTTTCTGTGTAGGAGATGGGATTTCCACTTCATGCTGTTTGTCTATGAAAGGAGGGAGGGCGAAAGAAAATTGTTAATCTGTTTGTATATTAGAACTGTCTTGTAAAAGTTCAGCTCTGAACCAAAGTCAGCCTTTCACAAAACATCCCTACAGTAGATTTATGACTCATAGATATTAAAAAAAAAAAACAGGAACAGCGAAATCAGCCAGTACAGTTGACTTCATAAAAGATGGCTTCAAATCCAAGATTAGCAATAGATTTGCTATGGCTTTAAACAGATCATTTATTCTCATCAGTCTAATTTTACAACAGCCTTGTATATAAACTTGCAAAAGTTACTAGCCTGCTTACCACCATGCCAAAATACTAGCCTGGTAGGGACTGGCATAGAAGAGAGGAATAATTCTGTTCTCTCCTAGCAGCTCACTTGGTTTATATGCTGAGCACACAGGAAGGATAAAATGCTCCATCTTTCTTCCATCACTCACTCGCTTGAAATTCCATGTACTTGACCACATGCAATTTGTTGTTGCCTAATAGGTAAGTGCCTAAATGCAAGGCTGTGTTGCCATCTGTACAACAGGAGGAACAGCAATGGCCACTCAAGAGTTGTGAGAAAAGCAATACTGATAAAAAAAGTATTCTGCGTTGGATACAACTACCCAGTTCCATTAGTGGAAGCCAGTGCAAGCACTCCAGCTAGCACAACCGGGCTCACAACAGCATTGTAATTAAGCTGTTTCAGTAAAATTATCACCTTTGTTTTGAGATTCTTGTCACTGATCTCATCTTTCCCCAAAATAAAAACAAGAAATAACAATGTGGGGGTCAAGAGCATTAAAGAAGTGTATGCATACTATTTGCTCCACCTAACAACTAACATTAATGCAAAGGGATGCAATATGACCACGGCTATATTTGTGTTTTATTTAGCATGCTTGTTTTCTCTTATCTCTGTCGCTCTCTTTTTCTGTAACCTTTCCGAGCAGACTAGCACTTACTGGAACAGCAGAGAATCTCTGCAAAGAAGTGAAAATGTCACCAACTTTTAGCCGTGGGCATCCATTCCTTCCCCCTGTACTGCTCCTCTCTTGATCACCAATTAAATAAAACACAGAGGAAAGGAAGAGCACTTGACTGGCACAAACCAACAGTAGCTGAAGAGCAGTGACTCGTGTGCCTGCCTTGATGTTTATGGCTTCAGTCATATGCACAAAGTTTAGGACCATCATGAGGGAGGATCGTAAAGCGAACTGTCAGATGAACTCAAGTGAAAGGAAGTGTCTGTCCGGAAGATTTTAGATGGGGCATGGAATTCCATGGGTTTTCCTAAGGTTTTGTTCAAAGTGAGCAAGCAGCTAACACTATCTGTGCTGGGCTCTGTTCTGCAGCCTGGAAAATATTTCTCCCTTCCCCTCCCTGCATTCCTTAAACACAAATTCTTCTTTTAAGAAAGGATTGCAAAATAGTTTAAGGGCTCCTATCATACCCCTTTTCCCAAAGGAAGCAAAGCTCATTGCACTGAAAATTAGGAAATGAATGCAATGTGACCCAGAACCATAAAGAGAGAGAGTCACAGCTTTAAGGATAATGCTGCACAAGTCTTTAAGGCTGGGATACAGAATGTGCAGCTCTCAGATATGGTTGTTTTCCAGCTCCCATCAGCTCCAGCTAGCAGAGCCAATCGTCAGCAATGATGAGAGGAGATGCTCAAGAACATATGGAACAGGCTTCCAACCCCAGCTATAAAGGCTCATTAAAAGCTGAAGAAATGAGAAATGTTCATCAGGCTCCAAAAGTCAGATACAAACTATTGGTCGGTGGGGAGGGAGAGATACCATGGCATTGTCCGTTACATGATCGTGACACCTTAAGAGTGCATGCAACCGATTGATTGTTCAACCCTCTCCCCGCAATCTGATTGATGGCCCCATATGCATACAACAGGCCAGGAGAAGAGGCTACAATGGGAACACTTTGAAATAAGTGACTGCCCCCCACTTGGGACTCTGAAATGATATAGGCACGAGATCCCAAAACTTCAGTCCCGCTATTTAAACAAGCTGGTCTAACAATGGATCTGTGTTGCTTAACGTAACACAGGATTGAGTCCTGCTTACAGGATAGTTCAATTTATAGGTCTGTGGTGGACACATTTCCTTAGGGTATGCATCTCCCTCGCTGCCACAGAAACACAAGCAGACAGTGAAGTCTTGGGTTCTTCAGTGAGTCATAGCGAGAAAATCCTCCTATGTAGGTCATCTCTGCCGGCAATCTTATTCCAGCTTTTTTCTTCAGAGTTTCTGAAACTAAACTTATCCCTTCCTTCTCCAGGACGCCAGTTTGCATTTCTTAGTACAGAAAGTATTGATGTGATGTGTGATCTTTCCTATTCTAATTAATTCAAGAGGGTTCTGGGATCTTCTCTGTGTGAAACAAGCAGAAAGTTCATGGTGTTTGGGTTATTCCTTCAGAGAAGCTGAGTACAGCTGATTTAAACTGGTTCTTGTTTTCTCCTTTAGTCAAGGTCAGCCTTTCTCAACCTGTGGGTTCCCAGATGTTGTTGAACTACAACTCCCATCACCCCTAGCTAGAAAGGCCAGAGCTCAGGGATGACGGGAGTTGTAGTCCAACAACATCTGGGGACCCACAGGTTGAGAACCACTGGTCAAGGTCATGCTGACTATAAAAGTAAGGCCAGAAGGAGCCTGGGTTTCCCTTTCACTTTCTATCTCTTTTCCTTCTGGTGTGGTGTTCTGTATATAGAGTTAAGGTTTTGTTTTATTGTAAGTTTAAGTTAAGTCTGCTGCAACTGGTTTTCTTATGGACAGTGCCAATCCTGAATATATTGGATTTGTGACCATTATGCTCATTTGCCTTCAGTAGCAGTAAAGCACTGCTGGATGAAATATTAATTGCCTCTGGTCTATTTTTTGGGGAATCCTGCAACACGTTTAAGTTTTACTCTGCTAACTATACATTGGATCAATATTCAGTAGAATTTTATGACACAGGGTTCCTTAAATTCAGTTTTAGAGATCATCTGCATTTGTCAAAGGCTTAGAGCCGAGTTTTGTTTTATAAAGGATTTGTTTCGGGTGTATCTAGACTAAATAGGAAAAGGTATTTAGTTTTTAAGCCACAGCGAACAGAACCAAGTTCTGGTCTAGCAAATTCGGACGCAAAATGGTCTCCCTCTTCATGTTTCCCTAATAATCAACATAATTTTAAGTTGGCCAGCTATGTCAGGCAATGGTTTATATAAGCTGCAGGAAAGCACACCAGGCTGCCCATTAAGTTGAGTGCAAGCCCTTATCTCTGGAGCACAAGTGTCAGCTGACCTCTTGCACCAGTGCTCTGCCACAAAAGTGAGTGATGTAGGAAGAGCAGGGCACTGTGCAGGCTTAATGGTCCTCAGTAAGGTCCTGGAGCAACAATGCCGCCTTCTTTTGTTGGCATGAGTGTGAACTAGCATGACACAAGCATGATCACGTGTACCATGTGGGTGGATAGCTGTGTCCCATTTGCCAAGTGTGGAATGGCGATATTGGCTGCAGTGGTATTATTGCACATTAATATCTGTTTATGGGAAATTAAATAAAGAAGAATTAATAACAAGCAATGCGTTGTACCTACAGATGCATCCAACAATGGAAAGCACTTCCATTCGTGCAAGACAGGGCACCTGGTTTATGTATCTCTCCTCTACACAGAATAACCTCCTTGTGTTCCCCCAAGTTGCTTCTCAGGGGTGGGAAATTCTATGGAACAGTATGAGATATAATGCAGAGGGCTGCAGTAGGGTGGGGAGATTTGTTCTGCTTTGCAGGACTGTAAGCAATTCTGCTCGTTCAAAGCAATCACTGGACACAACCCAAAGACTGAAGGGGGTATATCAATTTATACTTCTTTACCAAACCACAGAATGCAAGTAATACTTTAGAGAAAAACCATGACTGTGCCAAAAGATTTAGGCCGAAATCCCAAGAAACAAGACTGTTGGGGGGGGGGCAGAATTGTGCATACAGAGTTTTGCTCGATGCTGCAACTTCCCTCTGGTAAAATGGTAAGCCAATTTAAAAACTGAACAGCAGTATGTCTTTCCAGCAATGGGAACTGCAGCAGTATCAACATCAGCTGGAGGTATAAAGCACTATCAGAATTGGTCAGTTGGACCATGCTTACTCAGAAGTAAGTCCTACTTACTGTTCAATGGGATTTACACCATGGTAAGAGAGTTTAGGCTTGCAGCTGCCGTGTTTAATTTGTCTTTAGATAGATGCTTAGATAGATAGGGAGTATTTAGCAAATGGGACTATATTAAACATGTAGCACCCGCAAGAAAATGTTGCAGGGTTCCCCTCCAGGATGTTCCATTCCATTTCCACCTTACTCTCAAAACAGTCAGTCAGGATTCAGTGGCCAATGAGTACACTCAGTCCTCAGTGGGGCTTTGTGGGAAGGAGATAGAGACATCTAAATATTTCTGTACTTCTGCAAACCTTGGGGTTGTGTGTGAGAATGCCATGATAAGCAATGATGCTTTTGAACACAGATTGTCAAATAATACGTCACAATGCTCTATTTTAGTGTGAAAGGGAACAGTATTTGAGAACTCTGTCCAACTGAACTTTCTGAACACAACAGGGCCATATTCAATGTAAAGGAAAGAGTATGTGGGAAAATAAAACAGAGCACTGCATTTTATTTAACCAATAGTGATTTATATGCATACGTTTGAAAAATATTGCAGTTAAACCAACAGCACAGGATATGAATTTTCATAAACTTTCCATCTGGATGTTACTGGTGGGTGGTGGAGAGGAAGGAAAAGCACAAAGAGTACTAGTGTCTATAATCGTAAGCTTACCTAAAAAGGTGTTGGATATATATTCAGAGACCTGATTGCCCGATCGGCTCATTTCAGATAAGTGGGTTAGCTCCCGGTTGAGCATTCTTTTAAACTGCAAAGAAAAGCAAAAACAGGACACGTCAATAGGCAAGAATTGAAGTCCTTGCAATGAGAAAATTCAGTCTTCTTTTAATATCAGGCATATTCAAACATTTAATTCAGCAAACCAGCTCACTTCAATGGGCATAATGCAGAGTCAAATGGTATTTCCAGGAGAAATACATTATTCTACTTAATGTTATATAAACAGATGCGGAAAACAAACTGTGGGAACGATGGCAGACAGATCAATAACACTGCAAATGTACAAGATTTTAATTTTGGGGGGAGGGGGATTACTGGCATTCAAAAGTTTATACACACCCACACCCACTTTTGTCCTACAGAAGAAAGAAAACAATATTCTTGGCTTCTCATATTCCTAGGCCATATTTTTGTATTTTGATATGAAGTGCACTTTTCAAAAAGCCATCACATAAATTGAAAAATGTCAACCCTGCACGATTTCAAGTATCGTTGTTGGAAAGAGTATGAAAAAGATCAAAAGCTCTCATCTGCTCACTAAAAATATGTATGTGCATCTAAAGCTAAGCATCCAGCCCCCCCCCCCCCCCATGCTATGGAAACTGGAGCACTCTTCATTTTTTGTTTGTGGATATAGCTTTCTCACAAACGACAGAGCATCTCTGGCATTTTAAAAACAAGATCATGAAACTGGAGATACAACAGCCCACTCCAAGCATCAACTGACAAAGCCCTCCAGCTTATATTCCTGCGATGTTCTGCCTACTAAGCTCATATGCAATATTTATTTATTATTATCCTGAGCCGCAAAACTTTATTTCGTGCTTTGGTAACGGGTTTGCAATCACATGTTTGTGTAATTTTGAAGACTACAGTATTTGGGAGCTAGGCTGATATAGCAGCTTGTGCTGCAACAGCTACCCTTACTGCAAGGGAGAAAATCCATTTCTGCAACTCCCTAGCTCAGCTTTCCCCAGGCTGAAGTTCTCAGCAGCACAGTGCACTGGAATAAAGAGTTCCAAGCCTCCAGAATCTTAATATAGGCACAAGGGTCCAGGGAGAGCTGACATGATTCATGCTCCAAGGAAGTTCCCTTCGGCAGTCCCTTCTGACTTGAAATGGCATTAATGTTAGCTGCTGGTTAGATGATGTGGAGAGGGCACAATGAGGCCAACTCCTAGCTACTTAAACAAGGGCACAGGAATCCGTGGGTCCAATCCTATGATCTGGGGGGCATGAACAGAAGAAGAGAGAAAGACTAGGGCAGGGGATGGGGAGAAAAATTCCATACTGTGGTTTCTAGGTGGACAAACATGTTTGCTAGGCCGTTAGGGAAATGGACGCTGGCTTGGATAGCTCAGTTGGTAGAGAATGAATGAGACTCTTAATCTCAGGGGTTGTGGGTTTGAGCCTGGCAAAATATTCCTGCATTGCAGGGAGTTAGACTACATAATCCTTGTGGTCCCAACTCTACTATTCTATGAATTAATAAATCACCAAACATTTCCATAGGCAGCAAAGACAGCCATCACACTTAATAGAAACGGGCCATTTGTGCTTTTCCATTTCCACCTGGCAGCGAGGGGCTGCTCCCCCATGTGACATAGAACAGGATGTGCGCCTTTTCCCTGTTCCTAGGGGTGTTTGCACACATGAGGCTTGGAAACAGCTCATCAGGTTATGAATGGAAAACCTGCACTGGCCAAAATGCACATTTGCACTGCAAATGCCCCTCCCTCCAACGCTGTCTCCAAAGAACATGGAGCATGTTTTCTCAAACTCCTTGTCTACCACTTCTCTCTGATATCCATTTTACCATACAAACTGCATAACTTGAAAACAAAACAAAACAAAAATTATGTGGGGAAAATGAGAGAAAATGGGGCAGGGTACATGCTTTGAAAGCAGTCCACGCCCTTCCTTTCTTTTTGCTCAGCCACTCTCATTTGCTCTTTTAAATTTACATGCCTCTGCTTCTTTCATTTGTCATGTTTGCTTTAGACAGTTAAGCCTGCAAATGAGGAGCATATCTACCTGTTTCCTGGGCAGCACTTATTTGATATGTATGTCCCTCTTTGTGCAAATGCACAAGGTAGGAGAGGGTCCCTATCACTGGTTATTTCATGACAGCAGCGGTTTGTTTCGATCCCTGGTGTTTTCCCGAGGGCACATCCATAAAGGACCTCAGAAACGTTCCAGTCGAGGACTGGCACATACAAATTTCTCTCTGCAACTGGGGAACTATCCCCAGCAGCAGATGGCAACAAGGGGTCTTTAGCTCTGAGCAAGGGCGGACATATGCATGTTACACTACCTTTGATTTCTCATTAAAGGGGGCATTGTGGGATATAAATATGGTTGGTCAATCCAGCTGCTGGCCCTCCTCAGAGTGCTGAGCCAGGCGGGGAAATGATGACACGGGGCCCCGGGGCAAGCATCAGTAGTGGACCTCTCAGGGTGCTGGGCAATGGCACCTAAGGGCACTGGGAACTGTAGCTGTGAGAGGTAAACTATAGTTCCCAGGATTTTTTGAGAGAGAAAATTACTTGTGCTTTAAATGTATGGGGCCTACTCAGCACAATAATGCAATCCTATAGAACCTCTCCTGGAAGTAATCCCTATTGAACTCAATGATACTATTTCTCAAGTAGGCAAGCGTAGGATTGTGCTGTAAGGCTACAATCCTTTGCACATTTATCTAAGCCTCGTTGAATTCAGCAGGATGTACTTCCAAGTAACTGCTTAACTCCTACCTACTTCAATGGGACTTTGCATCTATAGCAAATTTTAAAAGGGATTCAATCCCTTTCTCTCCAGATGTAAAATGCATTGGTTGTCAAACACAATGATGCAAAACTGATCCATTGGAAAATCAACTGCTTACATTTTTTTTAATGATTCGGCAAAAAAGCCTGAACAGATAAAAAGATTCCCTCTACCTGCAAGCCAGCAAAACTCATGCACTAATCTTGGAAAAATAAAGCAGAGAAAAGTGTGTGTGTGTGTGTGTGTGTGTGTGTAATCTCTTAAGCAAAAATCACCAACAAAACCAAACACCAGTACAACAGTATATTACTGAACACATATATTAAACTGTCTCATCACTTGAGGTTCTTACTCTGCTTGCTAAGATTTAATTAACAATAGTGCATGCACTTGAAAACTCAGTGCCTCAATAAATGTCAGTGTGTATAACTGCAAACTGCATGTGGGGTGACTGGCCAGAACAAACTTCAGTATCACAATAGGGAGTGTTGAATACCCCCCCTTTTTGGGGGGGGTGGGGGGGATGGGTTGCTTGCAGCTGGTTACCCCACCCCCCCGCTGGTTCTATCAAATCTGTATATCCACAGAGCTCAGGGCAGCATACTTGCGGATTATCCCATTTTGGGGGCTTGCCCAAGCAGGTGAACTTCCCAAGGCCACCCAGTGACCTTCAAAGAAGAGTAGGGATTATGAGAACCCAGGCTTCCCTAGCAGAGTCTTCTCCAACCTCGTGCCCGCCTTCCTGATAGTTTTTGACACCAAGCCTCATCAGCCTCAGCCAGTGTGGCCAATGGCCAGGGACAATGGGAGTGGTGGTTCAAAATATCTGGAGGGCATCTGGTTGGAGAAAGCTTTCCTAGTCCAAATCCAGCAGCCCGAACCACATAGGCTATCTGTACTACTTGATACACAGGGCTAACCAACTATCTGCTGTTCGGCACTGAATGCAGAAGCACTGCATGCACACGACAGGTTGCTGAACGGGGAATTCTACACAGAGCAGCCTTTTGCTGGGAAATCCATGTGTGAAAGCCTGATTTCTTTTGCACACAGAATTCTCCTTGCTGACTGGGGATATTCATCTCTTCTTGACCAAGTGAGAACGGCATTGTTCCTTGGGGGCAAAGTATTGCGAGTACTTGGAAGACAGAACCCTCAGGATCCTGAGCAAAGTAGAAGGCACCTCTAACAATATAACATAAACAGAGCACTTGTAATATTTGAAAACAAGTTATCCGGCATATGGGAAAACCAGTTCTTGAAAAGAGAATTGTTCGAAATTCTGGAAACAAAAAAATATTGGGTTGAGGTGAGTGTGGTCTGCTTTAGAACCAAAGTACCTGATGACCTAAATAGCTTATATCCAAGTTGAGCATTCTAAGACATCTTTGTTGGTCCTAAGCCAATACTGCAATTGATTTAACACTATGATGCATTTAACTGAAGCTCACTGATTTTATTTTACTGGACCATTAAAGAACACACTGTATGAATATCAAGGAAAAGAGGATAACGTGGAAGTATTACATGGGCATATAATTAAGGAACAACCCAGAGAAGATATATGTCCCCCCCCCCACCCTACCCCGTGATTTACTCCGGGAATCTAACACAGCATTTTATGCTGCATGTGATGAATAAATCAGTATACCTGCTAGTGTGAAGAGAGAGAAAAGCCTATTTGGCTTTCTTTTATAGAAGCTTTGTAAATCAAGACTGATTTTCAGCATGTATAAATTGTAAGACAGGTCAACATTCAGGGAAGACCATTTTCCGCCTCCCATCATTTCAGATGAGATTTAATCAACAGAAGCTGTGTGTCACACACAGGAAACCAGAATATGCTATTAAAACACATCCTTGGAAACAGAGATCTACGTTGTGATCAGAAAGCATTATGAATGCATGCATTCAACCATTATTAGTCACACAATCTATTTAACTAAGTTCCCCTTGGTTAATGGAATATGGCACAGTAATTCCAATCTGATATTCGCCAAAAAGCAGACTTCAACTTTATTATAGGCATAATCAGGCATGACTGAAAAATGAAGGATCTCTTTCCACTGCTACCAGCTAGATATTACAAGCTATTCTAATATATCAATACAGTCTCAGTCTATAATGCAAAGAAAAACAACCACAGCTTTCAAATGATTATTTCCACAATCTTGTTTTTTCATAATTATGCTTTCAAATCAGACAAGAATGGTTAAAAAGTAAAAAAAAAGAAGACATTCCTACCTTTATGTAGCCCCAAGACACTGAGAGTAAATAGTTTGCTTCGGGCATTTTTGATTTTTTTTAGGGTTACCAATTTAAAACAGAATTTTCCAGTCCTCTGCTGTTATTGAGATAACAGGGGAAAGTATGCTGGATTCTTTTAAATGAATTTTGCTTTTCAGTTTGTTAGTTTTGTTGATCTATTGATTCCCTGCGATTAGGTACACAAGAGAACATCTAACTGGCATTCCAGTTGTGAGATCTTCTGGTTATATAAGAGCCATTTGCAAAATTCCAAAGTGCAGTAAAATTCAAGGACTTGGTTGGAAAGACATATTTCACCAGCTGAAGAGAAATCTGAAGAGCGGAAAGAGATCTGCATATTTCCAGAACACCACGACTTAATGAATTATGTATGCCAAGATGCTCAGCTGCTGAAAGAGACTTGTTCTATATCAACAGCCTACCAAATAAGAATCTGCAGGGAAGCTACAACCAGTGTCAAGTAATCCCTCCCATTAATCTCAGATAAGAGCCAATCACGTCCCTGCCGAAATATACAAAAGCAGAAGAAAAAGCCATGACATGTGTGTGCTAGTTTCTGATTGGGCAGCATAGGTGAATCTCTTGGGGAAAGGGTAGTTCTCTTCTTTTGCGCTAAATGCCATTTAATAATGGCTTCCCTGCAGCATTACCTCTGTGCAGACATGATTAATTAGCTGAACTTTTGTGAGTGTGTCTCAGTAGCATTTTCTAGCTCAGTGAGAGGGGCTCATTGCACCCATTCAACGAAGCAGAAGTGACTGCTCAGCTCAGGCTAAATGTCATTGGCTTATTAGCTCACTGAATTTTTTATTTTAAAAGCAGCACATTTTCTAGAGCACATTATTTATTTTTAAACAGCCGAACGTGATGAAAACCCTTGCAAAACTGTTTAGCTAAGTCTCCAGTGCAGCAATTCTACTGCATTTCAATCTGACAGCATCCATATTGAATTGTTAGGTGTGTACACACAGCCTCTGGGCAGCCTGGTAGCTCACATACAGTATGTCCCAAAAAGAGGGCAAAATTAGATAGGAGCACTTATGAGTATCAACAATGTACTACATTTCAAACCAGGTGCAAGCATTTCGTGAAGCAGTATGAACAAAGAAACCAGAGTCAACAAAAGAGTTGCCGTAGCACTGCAGCTTCCCCTCTTTGCGTCATCACAAACAGAATCAATTTACAGAGGGATGGCCGTTGTCAGTGTGCTGCAGGGAACTCGGCACAGAATCCGGCAACACCTTAAAGACCAACTTCTTCATTGTGTTGTAAGATCTCAGAGACTGTATCTCGTTCCATCAGCTGAACGAAGCATTAACTTCAGTGTTACCAATTTATGAAACCATCCTTGAGGGATTTTTATATGTGCATTACTATTGTCCACTGAAATTAGGCCAAAGATCAAACGGCAATCTCCATTTGTGAAACATCTAGTGAGAATGCAACGTGCTGCAAGAGTTATATTTCTTTCGAAAACACGTTTTGCTCAAATAAATATTTAATATTTAGTATTTGTGTAGCACTTTCCCTAATTACTAAAAGTGCTTCACATAGGTTACCTCAGTAAACCGCCAAGCAAAGTAAGCCACTACTGTTTTCCCCAAATTACAGATAGGACGTCAAGGATGAAAGATTGGGGCTGCTTAATTAAGCGAAGCTTTAAGTGAATGTATAGCTATGCCCTAAACCACACCAGCTTTAAAGTGTTTCACTGAGTACCTTCATATAGTTGAATTACACCGCCATCTGGTATTCAAAAAAAGGCCTATACAGGCACTCACCCACCCCACTTACACGTGACCGTGCTTATGCATGTTGTTGCAAAATAAACAGATACGGTAAATAGATTGGTCTTCTCTTGCTCAGGGCTGTTGCCCAAGCAAGGGAAAATAGCCTTCGATTGACCAGTGGTGTGGGAGACACCTTTGCATCTACCTTGCTCTCCACCTCGCACCCACAACCCCATCCTGGCACCAGTTCTGCTGGGCGCCCTTCTTGGCCTTCCATGACCAGCTGCTGCCATTGCCACATGAACTGGCTTCCCTCAGGCAGGCAGGCAAAGACCCCAAGAAATTTTCAGGTTGAGTCTCTCCCCCCCCCCACCCGCGTGCCCTCCTTATTAAGGGGGGTGCGACCCACTTTACACGATTTCACTTATGCACGTGGGGCCCCAGAACGTAACCCCCACATAAGTGTGGGGGCGTTGTCTGTAATTCCCAAAAACGAAAACGTTGCCATGCACAATCATAAAGTTTGCATCTCCCCCAAGAAAAATTTCAGTGTGCTGATTAACACACAATGCCAGACCATGATATACAAGTGAGCCTTGGGTTTATCTCCCCCCCCCCATAACCTGTACATGCCCTGATTAAATATTACAGTGGTACCTCGGGTTAAGAACTTTGCTTCAGGATGAGAACAGAAATCATGCTCTGGCGGCACAGCGGCAGTGGGAGGCCCCATTAGCTAAAGTGGTACCTCAGGTTAAGAAAAGTTTCAGGTTGAAAACAGACCTCCAGAACAAATTGAGTTCTTAACTCGAGGTACCACTGTATTCTGGGATTTAAAGTTCTGTGAAATTCCATCTTCATGCTTCTCTATGCAATGAGCTGCACTTTAGACTGAGCTCTACCTATACAGGGCTTGGCTGTCCCAAGCAGCACTTCTGACTTGCAGTCTCCCTGCCAGCCCCTCTCCTAGTCAACCCATGAATTCTGTTTTAAAACAAACAATGGTTAGCTGATAAACAAGCCAGCCTCAGACCATGGTTTATGAGGCTGGTTTGCTTAACCATTGTTCATTTTAAACTGGGATTCCTTCCTTGCATGCAATGCTAAACTGAGATTCACTGTAATCGCAGCAGAAGTCCTCCTCCTGGTCATAACGGATGAGAAGTTAGTCCTACTGAATTTAATAGGACTTTTCCGCAGGGAGTCACAGATTTGTAGAGTTGGAAGGGACCGTGAGAGCCATCTAGTCCAGCCCCCTGCAATGCAGAAATCGTTTGCCCAACATGGGGCTCAAACTCATCACCTTGAGATTAAGTGTCTCATGCTCTACCAACTCAGCTATCCCCAGCTTTCAAAATGAAAGTTGACTTTAATCAAATGAAGTAAAGTCAAATCTGCCTGGTCCATTTTACCTCTAATCCAGGCATCATATCCTAGCACATGATTTTACACCAAGGTGACGTCTGGTTGGGTAGGACCTGCCCCACTCTCTGAAACTGTACTGCAATCTAAATTTCGCATTAGAATTCTCAAAATAGTTCCAGGTATACTATACTTTGGTGCTTTAACACAGTGTTTCCCAACCTTGGGTCTCCAGCTGCTTTTGGACTACAACTCCCATCATCCCTAGCTAGCAGTACCAGTGGTCAGGGATGGTGGGAATGTAGTCCGAAAACAGCTAGAGACCAAAGGTTGGGAAACATTGCTTTAACAAACCCCCAAAACATGTGAGGCTCAGGATTAAAATAATAAACCAGGGCTAATATCAACACGACACTGATGAACTAAACAGAAAAGGCCAGCAAGCAGCAAAAACTGAGGATCTCTTAAGGTGCATTTATGTATAATACGGGGAATAGGATGTTCAGAGACCATCGTCCTAAGGGACTGTTCCTTGAACAGAGTAGAGTAACCTAATTCCAGGGTTGCTATCACATTCAGAAAGTTTAAGCAAACCACAGCAACAATAGCCACTTTAGATTGTCTGCTAGCCTGACCTACTTGGGTAATTAATCTGTCTATTATTTTCACACTGATAACCCAGACCAGGTAATTTTAATAACAGGAATTTTTATTATTTATGTGAGATGTAGTTTTCTATTAAAGAACAACATCTGGACAATAAGTAGTCCTAGTCAAAGTGATTTTGTAGGTTCTGAAGCACTTGCAAAATATGGCAAAAATCTATTAATAGAAGTAACGGTGTGGTAAGTGCTTATACTACCAGGCGACAGGGGACGGAACCTATTGTCTGCTTTCAGTCTTAGAGGAGGAATATGACATGTCACTGAAGTGCCTTGACTTATTAAAGGAAGCAGCTTCTCCAATTGCCACACTTTCCTTCTGCATGAATTTAAACATTTTGGGGATGTGGAAGTCAAATAAATTCAGATTCCGATACCCCGCAAAATGCAGGATTGTCATTTACAGGGATCTTGGTCACCATTAGTGATTAGAAATTGCAGAGATGGTGACTCAGAGCCCCTGATCTGCAGTACACTCACAGCAGCATGAACATAGCTCAGTCCTGATTGTACTCTCATCAACTGCAGAACTGAGCCAGTATTTTGGGGACCACAACCCTCCCGAAAAGCTTTTTGCAAAGAATTTCAATTTCTTGTCCTAATCAAGAGCCAGTGAATTAAGAGAAGGGCTCAACCACCAGGCAGTATGTGCTCTGCTGCACTTGTGGAATTTATTTACCTTCCTTTGTGTAAGGAGCAGGTCCTTGATCACACAGACAAAGAATATGTGCAAAATTCTTTATGCAAGCAGGCACTTTCCAGAAGTTAGGTTAGCATAAGAAGAGTTTGGATTTGATATCCTGCCTTTCAATCCCTTTAAGGAGTCTCAAAGCGGCTAACGTTCTCCTTTCCCTTCCTCCCCCACAACAAACACTCTGTGAGGTGAGTGGGGCTGAGAGACTTCAAAGAAGTGTGACTGGCCCAAGGTCACCCAGCAGCTGCATGTGGAGGAGTGGGGAATCGAACCCGGTTCCCCAGATTACAAGACTACCGCTGTAGTGATAGGCAAGAGGGCAGAAGAGGATAGCTGATTTTGCTAATACAGTGGACGCTTGGGTTGCGAACGTGATCCGTGTGGGTTGCATGTTCGCAACCCGCAGCGTTCGCAACCCGCCTGGCCGCACATGCGGGTTGCGATTTGGCACTTCTGCGCATGCACAAAGTGCGATTTAGTTCTTCTGCGCGACCACCAAAACATGCAACCTGAAGCGGCTGTAACCCGAGGTATGACTGTAGAGACAGAATTACATAGTATGCAGAGGAAAACTGAAATGAGCAGACAATAGGCAGCTAGAGGTGGACAGCTTTAATCTCCTCAGAAATGCTTTTCTGCGACTCTGACCTAGATACTACACACAACAGCATTTAGAGTGAAAGAAAACAATCCGAAGAGTACACTTATATTAAAAACATGAATTGGTTTTAGCTGAAGGAGGGGCTCAATCAGTGATTCAATTACACCAGCACCAATGCTCTGAATGCACAAGGGTCATGTTGAAATTTACGTGTTACAAAGATTTTTTCAGCTGATGTATCTTAACCATGTCTTGCACAATACATTTGTAAACTTGGCAGATTTACTTCAGAACCCTTACAATGTCAACTTGTGCACCCTTACGACAGGGTGGCAATGAAACTAAGGCTGAATCTGTTGGATAGTGAAGACCAGAGAAACTGTTTGAATTAGGTTCTAAAATTCCATGTTTCAATTTCTTTTTAGATCCATCTGAAGCCTAAACTGATAGAAGCAAGAAAGCAAAAAATAGGATGGTCTGATCTACTAGATTTTGCGACAGCATTAAACTTGTAATAATTACTTTTACAATGTACTGTATAAAGTTTTGGCATTTGTGCACACTACACAGCTCTGTTCAATTCTGTTTGCATATACTGCCCTCTACTGATAATAAACAGTATCTTAAAGCAGCTATTTTGTTTTTTCTAAGCGTTGTTGTACTGCAGACTACCTAGCAAAGTTTGCTCAGTCACTGCAGTCAACTACAGCTTGTATGTCTGCAGCTGTGAATAAGGCTGTTTAAAAGTTTTGAAAACTAAGGTACAATTACTACTGCATTCCAAACATTAATAGGTAGAGTAAAATATTTCTGTTAACGATATTCTTGGGTTTGTGTGTTTATATACAGCAGACCTATGTATACAGCAGTTTGTAGAGAAGTTGGAAATCAGAAATGACTTTTACTCATTGTACCAGCTAAAGCCTTCACCTGTCTGGTGCCCTCCAGATGTGGCTGGACTACCAACTAATCCAACAACATCTGGAAGGTGCCATGTTACTCTACTAAGAGACAGGCTCAGGCCTTCAAAGTGTGGCTTTGCATGACTTCTTAAATGTTACCAAACCGGGGAAATAAATTTACCCGTATGTAAACGAAGAGTGGTTCATCATTTCTTTGAAGAGTTCTCTGGTTTAAATCCAGTTTAAAGAACCATAGGCAGGTTACCTCATCCCAATCTCCCCCGCTATGTGGAGGAGTATTGTATTTACGTTTAAATTATAGTCATTATTTATAAATTTCTTCATTCTGGACAATGTGTACACCTACCTATCAACAACCTATACAGGAGCTGTTCATAAGCAGTGTTAAGAATATTTATCTTATGAAGCTATGCCTAACTTATATCACAATCAGCACTTCATTTTTATTCTGCTACATGACTGGGCCAATGGGATATGTAATTGACACTGACTGCACGGCTGCTCTGCACTGTATTGTTGTATTTTGTACTGACTGTTATAAAAAGAAGTTATTAAAAAAGTAAAGATTGGGTGAATCGTTGTCAAAGTTGCCTCCAAACCTGCCTGAATTTCACCAAGGCTGGCTTGGAATTCCACTGCGAGAGGGACAAAAGAACTGGATATGTCTGTCAGGTGTGGGGGCAGGAAGCTATCGACACGAATGTCATCACACCGTCAGCATAAACAAAAAATCTATATTGTTGGACACAGAGCCACGTTTCAGCACCACACGTATGCAAAGTGTTGGGAAGGATGGTGCAGAGGATTTTTTTTTTGCAAAGCACAGAGCGCTTATTTATTTAAAAAACTTCTACCCAGACTTTCCACTTATACGTGGGTTACAGTAATTAAAAAAGTAACAATAAAATACAATCCAACGTTTAATCAAGCAAGGCTCGAACCATTTAGTATGTTCACTTGATGGCATTTCTAACACAGCTATCCTGTTTCAGGCTAAGATTTCAAAACAAGGCCAGAAAGGCGAAACTACAAATGGCACCACCAGAGGGCCACACTCCACAACACTATCCTTGTCTGCCTACTGCTTTCAGAGTGGGTTTTGGGCTGCCCAACACTTGCCAGGATGAAGTTATTACACAGTGAGTGAGTGAGTGAGTGAGTGAAAAAGTGTGTGAGAGAGATAGAGAGAGATTATGTTTCTGGTTTATTGCCTATAAATGTTCTTTTAATCTTAAATCAGCTTCTGACAACAAATGTGCTTTTCGCTGCAGAGCAACCAGGCTCATTTAGGTTTTAGATTGTAAGCAGCAATAGAAATACCGAGACACTGTTTAGAGCACAATAAGAAAAAACTAATTGCACAGAAAATATTACAGTGGTACCTCGGTTTAAGTACTTAATTCGTTCTGGAGGTCCGTTCTTAACCTGAAATTGTTCTTAACCTGAAGCACCACTTTAGCTAATGGGACCTCCTGCTGCCGCCGCGCCGCCGGAACATGATTTCTGTTCTCATCCTGAAGCAAAGTTCTTAACCTGAAGCACTATTTCTGGGTTAACGGAGTGTGTAACCTGAAGCGTATGTAACCCGAGGTACCACTATACATAGGGAAAGGATGCAGCCCCAATATGTGCTTCTCTGCTTCTTATGGTAAAGGAAGTGGTGATAAATAATAGGCAATGCCCTGCCTCCAAGGAACCCAAACTCCCACCAGCCCCAGCTAAAACAGTCAAACCTGGAAAAATCATTGTTATCGCCTGTGTGGGGCCTGAGTTTGGATGCAATGCTAAGCCCAACAGTAGCTTCGCCCCAGGATGTGCAGAAGCAGGTTCAGGAGGGGAGCGCAGTAGTTGCTGTCTTTGCTCCAGAACCTGCATACAGTCATACCTTGGTTCTCGAACTTAATCCATTCTGGAAGTCCGTTCGACTCCCAAAACTGTTCGAAAACCAAGGAACGGCTTCCGATTGGCTGCATGAGCTTCCTGCACTCAAGTGGAAGCCACGTCAGACGTTCAGGTTCCGCAAAAACGTTCAAAAACCGGAACACACACTTCTGGGTTTTTGGCATTCGGGAGCCGCTTTGTTCATCAACTAAGCTGTTCGAGAACCAAGGTATGACTGTATGTTTGCTCATTCATGCAAAGCCATAGTTTGGCTTCGTATGCTACATGTGAACTGCGTCAATGCCTCTCATTAGAAGAAGCGAGAAAGATAAAAAAAATTGGGAAATGATATACAATGAATTGAAAAATGTTCCATTTAACATTTGTTAAAAAACCCAAGGCATTTTTGTTGGGGATTGTAGAGAAAGACCTGCCAAAAAATCTGAAAAACATATTCATGTATGCGACAACGGCTGCGAGAGTTCTGGTAGCGCAAGGATGGAAGACTGAAGAAACCCCAACTAAAGAATCATGGCAAAAGAAAATTGACAGACTATGCAGAACTGGCAAAACTGACATATAAGCTACGGGACAAGGATAACTGTGACTTTAAGGATTACTTTTACTGTGACTTTTACAAAGTATCTGAAGACGCAAAAAAGCAAACTGGACTCCTTGGCAGGTTTTGAATAAACATTCACAAACTTTTTATTGATAATAATCAGCTAAATAATTTGAGGATCTATACAACTTTGTAACATGAGGAAAACAGCAGTCTCAGAGAAACCCAAGACTGGAACTGAGGGAAGTTGGGTGGGGTGGGGTGGGGGTGGGTTTTGTGGGGGAGGGGGGAGGGAGGAAAAATGGGGGGGGGAACAAGGATGATATGTTTTTGGATAATTTGTTTTAATTTTGAATAAAAAAAACTATTAAAAAAAGAAGCAGCGAGAAAGAGATAAAAGGAAGCTACACTTATTTTTCTAACAGAATCTGTTTCATCCAGCCTCTTTAAGAGGTGTGTTTTTTCCCCCATAAGTAACTTTTATCAATGAGCTGATGCGTCACAGTTAGGAAAAGATACTGCCGGTCGCCACAAAAATTCAGATATCGGTGAAGCATCATGCAAGCCTGCTTTTATCAGAGGAAGTGAAATGAACATGGGCAAAGCTGACACATAGGATAAAGTCAGCAAGCTAAAAACGCAGGAAACCAGAAATGTGAGGAAGAACTTCCTAAGGCGAGGGGAGGGGGCATTTAGGGTCAAGACTGTGAAGTGCTTATGATGTTTGTCCCAAAGCAGCATGTAGGAGCATGTGAACAGAAACAGATGATGAAGTAGCCTGTATGGAATTGAGTGACGGCAGACCTTGACGGGAGAAGGCCAGCACCCTCAAGAGAGATTTGTAACCCACGTAGAACGATAAAACAGCAGTGCCAGTCGGAAAGCAAGGGAAGGAATGAGGTGCAAGCAAACATCAAAGTCCAATTACTTGGGAATATTTAAAAATATCTCAGTGACAACGAAAACTAATAGGTGAATATTTAGGAAACATTTGTTCTTCTCACCTGCTGTGGGGTAGCAGTGAAGTTATCACTGTTCTAACTAATCCACAGTTCTTTGTGTACTCGGATGCATAAAAGGCTGTATCCTGAACAGCAAAAGATCCAGCCAAAGTTCCACCCATTTCAATGGGTGACACATGAGTATGTGCTTACTTAACTAACCCCTCTATTTTGGTTATATTGTGCCCCCAATTTCTAAATGTCTGAGGAAATCAGGAGTTGTCATCCTGCCATATCAAATCAAACCTTGACACGGGCCCATAACCCAACACACAGTCATAAATGGTATCACTGTAGAGATGGAAGGGACTCTGAAGAACATCTTGTGCAACACCCTGCTATGCAGGAATATGCAGCTGCCCCAGACGGGGATCGAACCTGCAACCTTGGCATTATCAGCACCATGCTCTAACCAACTGAGCTAACCAGGCGTACACATCTTTCTAGAAATACTAGCAGAGCCTTGCGCATGGTGGAAAGGAATATGATAATCAAAACGTTAGCTGCCGGTTTCCATTTTATGTTATGTTTATGTTGCCTTATGTTGCTCATCAAAGAGCAAACAAATTACGCAAAAGCAAGCTGGTTGGCTATTTTTCTATCCAAGTCTTGGCTCACAGGGAGATCTGCAGGAAGCCCTGAAACCACCATTCAAGGCTCCAATGACCCATGCAGTTTGTAGACCAAGGACCAAGTTCAGGAACTTAACTGAACAAAAATCTGGGTAGCCTCCCGTGGCAAAACCCAAGGTTTCTTAGATGGAGAGGTCAGAGGGGGAATATACCCAGAGACAAGACATAACTAAGTGCAATCATAGGCATGTTTTCTCTGCTGTAAGCACCAGTGTTCAATACTCCCAGGTAAGTGTGAGCAAGACTGAAGCTTAAACGCCACTGAATGCAATGAGCTTACCTCTGGGTGAGCATGCATTGAAATTGCCTTTCTTATATATATATGAAATGGCACAAAGTTGAATCTTGTCATTTCAACCTGAAAACATTTTATAATGGACAATTAGGAAATGACTGAAAGTGCTTATGAGCAGTTTGAGTACATCTTAGTGTTTGTCTAAACATGGCTTCTCTTAAACAAACACAAAGAGACAAACAAAAATGTCGCTTTTTGGCATTCCTGACAGAACCATTAGCAGGGACTGCTGCAGGTGAACTGCTCAGATACGTTCAAATATCAGTTCAACACAAAAACACCTTTTGTTTCATTTGCTCTTATGCCAGAGCTTGTTTTAGAAAGCTTTATGGGGCAAACCAGAGGAGTGGAGCATGGAGAAGAGATTACAAAGCAGTAAAGCCGTCCATCAAGTTGATATTCTCTCTCCAGTTCTTACTCCTGAGCCCGAAGCACAATCTCACTGCTACTGCTGAGTCTGAGGACAGTGATGTTGGCATTCTTAGTTAGATGCTGGAATTGACAGGGATAGCACTGTTCAGACTCCTCTGGTTGAACCACTAAGAGTCTCCCATCATATTGCTCCCTCCATTTCCTATGTTCAGAGGTTGGTGCCACTGCCTTAAGTAGCTAAAACAGCATCACCCATGTACATGACGGGGATATCAGTAAGTTCAGGGAAACACCAAGCTTTGCAGACATTCTAAAATCTCAAGGGTAGGTGAGGTGGGGTGGGAGCCCAATGAATCCTGGTTGGACTGAAAACCAGGCGGGGGCGGAACAGAAAACACAAACTTTTCACACTGCAACATTTAGTTGCAGGTCTATATATATTTTTTCTACAAAAGACGTTTCCTTGAAGCAGGCAGTTGCAGAAGTGGGAAGTATCACAGCAGAGCTTTCTAGCACGGTTTAAACACAACAGCTGGAAGAAGCCCAGCAGTAAGTGCAAGATTACAGGGCTTTGCACGGATTGTTTCTTATTTACAAGCACACACCTGAGATCCGTGTGGAGTCTGGGAAAATGGTTGTTTCTGAGATGAATACCTCAGCAATACCACAGACAAGGCAAACTCATCCCTGTCTCCCTAACCCCCCAAAAAACAGCAACTAAGGAAGAAAGACGTGGGTAGGAGCTGTGTAATTCTTCTTTCTTCTTCTACCTGCTTCTAAGATTTATCCCCAAGGAAGGATAATGCTTTGAGAATTCTGAAGGGCAAATGGGGCATAAGTTCTCCTTGCCTTGGACAAGAGCCAGAGGAAAGTCCTCCTGGCACAACCCTCAGTACAACAAGTGGTTGCAGCTCAAGAGGACGGACAACGCTCTTGTGGAAATCCCATTCATATCAGTGATATCTGCGCCGAAGAACGTACTGCAGGAATGTGTCCTGCAATGATATGCCATTTACATGGGTTTCTCAAAAGCAAATCATGCCAAACGAGTCTCATTTCTTTCCTTTTTCCCTTTGAGAGAGTTGCAAGCCTGGTGGATCAGGGGAATGCTACAGACATAAAGTATCTTGATTACAGTAAGGCTTCTGACAAAGCCCCCCATGATATTCTTGCGATGAAGCTGCTAAAATGCGGGCTGAATGGAGTAACTGTTAGATGGGTTTGTAGCTGGTTGACTGACCAAACCCAAAGAGTACTCGTTAATGGTTCCTCGTCATTCTGGAAAAAAGTGGCAGGTGGGGTGCTACAGGGTTTGGTCCTGGGCCAGTTGTTGTTCAAAGTCTTTATAAACGACTTGGACGAAGGAATTGAGGGGACGCTCATCAAATTTGCAGATGACACCAAACTGGGATGGGTAGCTTATGATGCAGAAGACTGAACTAGGATTCAAGATGACCTTAACAGATTGGAGAACTGGTTCCAAACTAACAATTCAATAGGGACAAATGTGAGGTTCTACGCTTAGGCAGAAAGAACCGGCTGCACAAATATAAGATATTTTTTTGGGGGGGGGGGACCTGACTTGGCAGTAGTAGTATATGTGAAAAGGATCTAGGGGTCTTAATAGACCACAAACTTAACATGCGTCAACTGTGTGAAGAAGCAGCAAAAAATGCTAATGAGATTCTAGGCTGCATCAACAGAATTCTAGTGTCCAGATCAAGGTAAGTAACGGTCCTGCTCTCTTCTGCCTTGGTCAGACCACACCTGGTGTACCGTGTCCAGTTCTGGGCACCACAATTTAAGGAGGATATTGATAAGCTGGAACGTGTACAGAGGAGGACAACCAATACAACCAAGGGTCTGGAAACCAAGCCTTATGAGGAATAGTTGAGGGAGCTGGGTATGTTTAGCCTGAATAAGAGAAAACTGAGAGGAGATATGATAGTTGTCTTCAAATATCTAAAGGGCGGTCACATAGAAGATGGAGCAAACTTGTTTTCTGCTGCTCCAGAGGGTGGGATTTGAACTAATGGCTTCAAGTTACAAGAAAGACGATTCTGACTAAACATAAAGAAAAACTTTCTGATGGCAAGAGCTGTTTGAAAGTATAACAGACTCCCTTGGGAGGGTGTGGACTCTCCTTCATTGGAGGTTTTTAAGCAGAGGTTAGATGACCATCTTTGATTGTGATTCCTGCATTGCAATGGGCAGGGTCATCTCTACAATTCTACAATTCTATGTTTCTAAAAATCATCTTGAAATAAAAGGAAGACTGATCAACTGATCCTTTTGATACTAAAGTTAACACTTTTCTAGGTCTTCATAGGTACAATTTATTTCCTTACTACATTTCCAACACATGTTCCTTCCATCATGGAGTGCAAAGCAACACGCACAGGGTTCCTCCTTTCTAAGCACCAACCAGCCCAAGATTCTGCTTAGCTTCAGCAAGGTTGCTGCATCATGTATCTTCAAGGCCATGCCCCAGGCCCAAATATTGCTCATGAGCCCTTTCCTGGTTTCCTATGAACGTTACTTGTATAGCTTGCCATAAATGAGATGAAGAAACTAAAATGCATGTTCACCCCAAACGCAAAATGTTTCTGCGCAGAAGGGAATTTAAAATAAAAGCTTGGAGAGAAGGATTTCTCTCTCTCTCTCTCCCACCCCCTTCCTGTCCCCAGCTGCCTGCCACCTTACCCCTTCACTCTGAAGATGTATTCCTGCTAAATTCTTTGTGTGTCACTTAAAAAAAGAAAAAAGGAAAGAGCCACCACTCCGTGGAGTGCTAGGTAACCGAGCTAACACAAAAACAAACAAGCCCAGTAGGGCCCCAGCATGTACATGCCAGAGCAAGAGCCTATAAATCACCCTGACTAGATAGCAGAATTTCAAAGGCACATTGCAAGCTGCTCCACACAGACTTGTTGACTCAAGCTTCAGTTGCTGTTGAAGCACTGCTATCATCCCCCTTCCTGAAAAGGGTAGCAGGGCAATATTACTATTTCAGCAGAGATTTGTTCTGCTTTGGACGCAGATATTTTATATTTTCTCAATATAAAAAGGCTTGCAATATAAGATTCCTGCACTGCAGGGGGTTGGACTAGATGACCCTCGTGGTCCCTTCCAACTCTTCAATTCTGTATTATTCTAAGCTCCCAAACGGATTAAAGCTGTTTGTGTGCCATCTACACTTACAAAGAGCGATCCAAATGTAAATGTGTTCCTTTACACAGGAAAAGTCAATGGTTCTGTTTCTATAACCTAACAAAAAATTCTGTTTCCTAGAAAAGATGTCTTTTATAAAATCCACCATTAGGTTTCGGAGCAAGAATTTATCGTTACGCATGTGTAGTTTTTTGTTAGCCTTTGTGTCAGGAAGCCGCTGGTGTTAACATGGAGCTGAATGCCTGCTTGTCTTTGAACAAAACTTTGTTCATTCATACTGGACAGAAGTGGACTGCCACAGGCTTCCTTTGCAGACAATTCATTGGCCATTGATGTGCACAGCTCCTTGGGATTCACAGCCAAAGCAGCCAAAATGATAGGCAATGGGTCTATGTAACTGGAAAGCTCTTTTTCAGGGACTAGGCAAGTCTTTGTAAGAAATTTTGTTTGGGGCTGATAGGGTTGGGTAGCACTTTAATTTAATGTAAATACTGTAATTCATATTTTGTTTTTCTTTCGTCATGGAACATGAGGCAGCATACATGTTATATACTGAAGTTCTCACCCTGGGCCAGCAGGGGGATACTGTAGATAGTTCAGGTCCACATATGCAAATAAGGGATTGAAAGTGACGTTCAGTGATTGGATAGTTACAGAAAATGGTTACTGTTGCGTTGTAGTGGAGCTCTATATAAGCAGGCTGGCAGAACCCTTCAGTTCAGTTCTGTTCTGGCCTATGAATAAACAAGAGCAGTTTGAAGAATCACTGTGTCGTCTGATATGTTCACCCACAACTTAACACATACATTAGGTCTCCAAGTAGCCTTCCACCTAGACCTTTCCCCTTGCCAGACTCAGATCTGCTTAAGGCTCAGCTAGGTGGCGGCATCATATGCCTTCAGACCAGAAAGACTTGAGAGCTACCATTTGATGGCGAGTGTTTTGTTGGCCACCAAATGATTGGATCTGACACAGGGAACCTGGCTTGCTGGCCACTGCTTAAAGACAAGGGGTTACGGTTTCAGGTAGAGGATAGGACAGAGCTGAGAGACAGTACAAGTACCCAAGTCCACCAAGCAAGTTAATGGCAGAAGTGCAATTAAAACCAGTGTCTTCCAGATTCACAGCAAAATTACACAGAGATGCCTCAATTGAGTTTGAAGTACTCACAGGTAAGTGCACAGGGAGAATTGCAGCCTTAACCACTAAGTTAAACCAACTCTCTATTTTGTGACATGATATTTGCTGGAATTTTAACACAGGAGGGGGAGGGAATCAAATCAATTAAAACATGCCTGACACTCTGTGCCTTCTTCCATTACTGAACTTTCTATCTCTGTTTAAAATACAACCCTAAACGTGACAGGCTGTTGTGGCAGAAAAACCAATGAAGTCTCCTGGCACTTTAAAGGTTAATAGATGCATTGTGGCAGAAGGATTTGTGGGCCTAAAGCCATTTGTCATATTTATGCCACACACACACTTTTTTTCTGGGGCAGGGGGAAGGGACATATGGCCAGGAAATGCAGAAGAATCAACAGGCCTAGGACATTTTTAAGTGAAGTTCAAATGAAGTACGGCCATTCACAAGCAGCAGTAAGTAACTTAATACAACAGTCCTACCTTTGCTATGCTAATTTTGTATCAAGAGCAGGGGAGGAATCCATAAACTCACTTAATAACCAAATGAATAAAGTCAAATGCCCTGATAAATTCTATTTCTCAATGGAGTATTCTTTTGAAGTTTTTGTTGACTTTCGAGTCAGCAGGACATGTCCTGGGAGGCTGAAAATGTTCCAGCTCTGCTTTCTAAACATTGCCTCTTTGGGTTTTTTTTGAAGTCAGATTTGGGCCCATTTATTCTTTTACATCACAAATGACCCTGTTATCCTATGCAGACATCAAAAGAGGAAATGTTGGCGGGTGATAAGAGTGTGCAAATGAGCCTGCAGTACTATAATGGCAGAAGAGAAATGCAGTATGTTGACACTTACTGCTCCTCACAGAACTCCATTATTATCAAAGATATACAGCCCATCCTGGACAATGCTCCTCCATTCACAATCTGCCCTTACTTACTCACTGAAGGACTACCTACCAGTACAGAAAACTGTCAAATTTAGGCAGGAATCCTGGTTTTACACCAAACTTAGATGCACCGTTCTCTCTAGAGTCATTCAGGACCCAAGCCATACCACAAAAGGCTTGTAGATCTATAGATCTTCCAGTGTCATACATGACATCACTTGCTGTCTGACTAGGAAAAAATGGTGAGTGAAAAGAACAGGTGGGCACAAATTTAATATTAAAAAAATTGGCAATGTTCAAAAACTAGGGCAAGAACATACCAGTCTCCCAGGTTGCAGTGGTCCTGAAAGTCACCATTTTGCAATACAGAAATGTCAGAGATAAGAGTCTAGTGTGGAACTGCAGAAATGGGAGACTTCTTAGGTCTTCACAGAGCCTATGGGTTCTTTCCCTGCTACAGGCATTAAATTAGCTACCCAAAACTACAACAGCTGTGTTTTATCACCAAAATCGAGCATAGTGCTTATCTACTATAAGTTTGAGCTTTGCCCAGAAATGTCCCAGACCTACTGACTCTCTTGCATTCCATGATCACCGTTCAAAACTCCCATTGTTCTAGGTGCATTTTGCGACAGGGAATTTCATTAACATGAGCAGTTTCTGAGCTCTGGGCGCAGTACTGCACCTAAGATTTCAGAGCTCCTAGCTCTCATATCTCAGTTTCTAACACCGTTCAAGACCCTTGGGCTTACATTTGTTTCCCTCTCTGTATATCACCAAAGATATGCACATATATCTGTAAAATGAACACACTACGTATCTGACAATATGGGCTCTGAACAACTTAAGACATACACAACAATAACTCCATTGGTCCTTAAAGCTTTACAATTCTTTGTCCTGAACATGCTATACCAGCCTTTGCTAATCTGCTGCCCTCCAGATGTTAGCCCCTACGAGTACCATCACGACTGCCCTGGTTATGGATGGTAGGACTTGTAATCCAAGGCAACCATCAGGAGCTTCAAATTTCTTACCTTTTTGCCCACTTTCCCTGACCCATAAGATTGGACTCTGATGTATGTGTATGAATCCACTGAATACCTTTATATGCTTTTATGTTTTGATACCATTGTATTGATTTTAGGATGCATTTTTTCTTGGGTCAATGGATATTGTTTTCATACTGTACACTGTTCAGAGATTTTGAAAATACCAAGCATTTTAGACCTTTTTTTAAACAAACAAAAGCATAAAAAACATCTTCATGTAACCTTTTATTGTCTCAGAAATCTGCAGTTCAGAGGAAAATGAAACTTGTATGTTGGGTGGGGAAAGGGGTGTCCACACTTCCATTAGGTATATATTTGGCCAGAACCCATCATTCTCGGGCTTCAGACACACTATAATTTTAAAGCACATGGGGGTGTGTCTTCAAATGTGCTTTAAAAGTATGTAGTTTACACAGCGTCTTTGTCTTCTGTTGAATGCAAAATATAGAGCCACATAGGATCTGTTCTATTACAGCCAGATCTCAAAGTCATTTAAATAGTAGGTGATCTAGTTATAGGTGGGGGGATAAGATGGATGAAATCACCACTACTCAAAAATATACCAATACTGGCTTGATAAAGATGTAAAAAGAGTAGACGAATGCTCAGCCCAAACTCATTTCAATGACTAAGAACAGGGTCCTCATTGGCAAGAACTAAGTCATAACTGAATCCAAACAATGAGTCATGATGAAATGAGTTGTATGGGGTAGGTGGGTGAGAGAATCAAACAAAAACCAGGAGGTTCAACTAGTTTCCTTCTTCGGAAGGACAATTCTAGATTAAAGCATTGGACTGAACAGATATTTGATTGAGACAATATATCACAGTATTACCTAAACAACAGACACCTGTTGTCCAGAGCAAATTCCTCTAGCTCCATCAATATAAGAGCTCATGTTGGATACGGCTACATCTTCATATATTCAGCACTGGAGAAAGATGGAAGGAACCCTGTTGTTTGCTATGAGTATTTGCATCACATGGAAAAAGAATAATGATAAAACGTCCCAAAGTTCCAAATGAGGCTCTACAACCAAATTACTGATAGCTGGCAGGATCTGCAAAACTCTCAGAAACGTGCAAGTATTAACTGTGGCAGTAAGGTTTCAAGTACAAGCTGAAAATAAACCACAGAAACGAACGTTCATGAAACATCCTCCTTTTCCTCTTCCCTAGTGGCTGTTTGACCACTCCAGAGTAGATGAAACTGGAGCAGGCTAATATTTTAACGCAGGGCGAATTCAGACTGTTCCACCTCCTCTATCCAATTTGCTGGAGTACTGAGAGCGAAGGATAGCTGCATTTCAGTTTTTAGTACCAAAGATGATATCAACCAGCAAGTCCTCCGACTGCAGTATCACTTTTTACCAGCACTTGAACTGCTGAACCCTAGCCACTTGTGAACTACAATTCTGTCTAAAGGAAGTGAAACGATCACGGGTGTTTTCCTGTGACAGGTGGTCCTTGTGTACAGCCACCTACCATTGCACGAGAACCTCACTGGACTGAGAGAATACTAGCATAGTGTTCGCGACAGCTGTGTTATCGCCGGAGGAAAGAATCTTCATCTGGAAAGGTCCTCAAAGACAGATTTCAGTCCGAGACTGCAAATCCCTTCTTCTTCCCTTTCTCCCTTCTGTAGCAATTTGCCTGGCCTGAAAGTCAGCACAGGTCAGGAGTTCCAACCTTGGAAACATTTCTCCCAACTTTTCAATTCCTTTTCTAGCTGGGAATTTCCACTCTTACAGCGTTTGCCGCCATCTAATGCCACCTGCTTTGCTGCAGGCAATTCTGCTTTTGCAATACTGTTTTAGAGCCCTTCATGTTTGGTCCCAATTTAATTTAATAATAATAATAACAAAAAACCCAGAGGCTTTAAGTTGTTCCTGAAACTATCCTTCTTTCCATTTCACCTACAGGGCAATGAAAGAGAAGTGTCGTAATTCTGGAATTTTCAACAGAAAGTGCCACTGATTCTACACGAGGGAACTGGTGCAAAATCTTGCTACTGTTCTATGCCATTCAGAAGAAGCGGCAATAAAGCTTGGAAGAATATGGCCAGCAAAGCAAGGCACACCCACAATTGCAAGAAGTGGTTTGCTTGAGGAAGCACTGACAACCCAACACCACTAACCCCCAAATTGGGATTTGTTGAACCCTTGTCTCTGTACTACGCAAAAAGCAGAACAAAATCTCTTCCCTATAAAAGCAAGCCCAAAGCAAAACCACAAAACCCACTGGCGGACAAAAACAGAATAGAGACTATGCAACTAGACTGTTTTCTGCTTTATAGGGAAAATACAGAATCCTTACTACTATGATAGAAAAGAAGATACTCCTGTGTCCAGGGGCTAATATCAAACACTTGAAGGGGGAAGAAAAAGGTTTGGCTTACAACAGTTAATAGTTCATTCTGCTCCTGGAGTGCTGAAGTGAAGACCCTACTCTTTTCTCAGTACATTCATATATGGCTTAGTTCTCTACGTTCATTCAGTGATTCTTCACTATTCAAATAAAAAATTCCTCTCATTTGTGGATGTAGGCACACAAACAAAGAGATCTACTTTAGTCAACAGTCATATTGCAACCACGAGTTCTCCTCTCTTCCTTAAGAAAAACTAAAATCTTTTAGAAGTTCAACCAAAATAAAAAGAAAACTGGTTGAAGCATGCTTGCCTTCTACTGCTGTGCCTTGTAACCACCATATAAGTTCAATTTTACTGCCAAGCCGTTGCTCCTATTAGCTGATCTTTCTTGTAAGCTCTGTAAATATGAGTAACTGAAAAGAGCTACAATTACTCAGATAGAAAAGCAAGGAACGAAGGGGGAAAGGTTACATAGGGGTTTGTATTTTTTTAAAAAATCATCCTATCATAAAACTACTCAGCCCCTTGGACAGTTCCTTGTACATTCCTAATTTTCAGTACTTGAAATACTTTTCAATGCAGTGATTTCACTGAAGAAAGTGGAATATGGTAAACACAGATTTACTATACCCAGCCCAAAGAAATTCCCAGCGCATGCATAAGACAGGATCATTTTACACATTGCAACAGAACCAACAGCCATTTAAGCCATAGTCTCCAACACCAGAACAAAACTGCTGCTGATCTACTCTTTCTACAAGTTCTAAAAATATATTCCCATCATAAATAAATAAGCCCCATTAAGTTCAGTGACATTTACTCTCAGGCAAGCATGGGTAGGATTGCAGCCTAATTTAAGTAGTGCAGGAAATAATATGAAGGAGAGACAGCAACATTAAATGGAATCTTACCTGGATCCAAAATTCAGGTGCAAAAAACTTTGGCCATACTTCATAATGTAAGGAACTCACAGTCATCTTACTTGTAAAATTTGTATCCTCTCAGTTTAAATGGCTAAGCATCCACCGATATACGCAGGCTGCCTTGAGTAGTCAGATCAACATTTCTTAGGAGTAAAAGCACTAGCATTCTCCAACAAAACTTTCTATTGCACTTGGAGGGAGGAAAAAAACACACCAAACAGTTCAAATAAAGCTCTAAAATGCCCTAAAAGTTTGTATATCAAGCTCCTGGCATTGCAAGCGGCTTCCTGCAAACTGCATCCCTCACGAAACCCCAGATGTACACATAGAGACAGCTTTTGAATCCTGTCAGGTACTTTCTGGCTTCTTGTAGAGAGCTATACTAGCCTGCATATACTCCAAAATGGCAACCTCATCTCTCCTCGTTGCTATGGACACACCATACGTCAGACCTGCACTTTTTTCCCCCAGACCTGTTTGTTTATGACAGGCCTAGGTGCTTCCTATTATGGTGCCTGCATCAGCACAGCATGCTATTTGCCAGTAATGAGAGCCCGCGGCAGCCACTGAGGTGATCAGCATGCAGCAGAGGACAGAGATGCTGAGGAATCTGAGCATGCTCTCTGCAACTCTGCATAGAACGGGCAATTTCAATCACGGTTAAGCAGCATACAAATCACAGAGCCTGATTTTTGCCAGATACTGTCTTGCAGTTACTAGCGGTGGGGGTGGGTGGGTGAAGTTTAAATACAGTCACACTGCTGCTACTAGTGATTGGGAAGTCCTGGCAGTGGACCGTTTTAAGGAACAAGGCAAATTGACCTCTGGAAATTTAGCACTGTCATTTGTTGCCATCCCAGCTTCTGTGGAAAATCGAGCTGACGACAGCAGCTGGGTCCCCAAGTCTCAGCACTGCTGTGTGGTTTGCAAAACTATTACTCATTCCTTTGTGACTCTCGCTTTTCAACTTTAGAAATGAACCTCCTTTTTTCCCACAGCTGCAGGAGATAGTCTGTTTTGCTTCTCCAGCGGACCTGATGGGAGACTGCCCTCAGGGACGAGGGAGACATAACCCAGAAGGAAGACATGGCAAATCTCAGAGCTCCCATCTGCCACCACTGCCAGTCCAACTAACACAACATCCACTTAGTCGAGTCACCTTGCCAAATGACCTCACTTGCTTGGATGAGACAAGGCTTAGCTCATACTGATATATCTGGGCTCATTCACTATAAATTTGGAGATAACACAAATAATGGCATTTCCAGTTTCCAGACAGCTCCTGCTATGTAAATCCTTAGCAGGAGCAGAGGCTGTTGCATCACTGACCATTTTGAAATCCACGAGAATGCCCAATGCTTGCAATTATTGAGCAACCACAGAACCAGCAGACGTCTGCAAGACCTGTCAGCACCCTGATAAGAGTGATTGGGAAAGCGCAATTCAAAATAAAAGCCTTCTTTTCATGGTTTTTTGAAGCTTGCATAGAACTCTATAAAAAATTTATTTGTACACCTATTGTACAATGGCTGGCTAACAACAAAAGAAAGTTTGTGTTGATATTTAGTAATGACTTTACATCATGTTTTAGAGGCTGCCACAAATGAAAGACTGGGTTCTGCAAGATAGGAAAACACTATAAAACAAAATAGGATTCCTTGATCTAATCTTTGAGCAGTCAAAAAGAAAAAGGTCTCACTTTTTATTTTCCAATTTCTCAGGAAGACAGAACATTTTAGCTAGGGGTAGGCATGGCACCTGAATCCCAAGAATCTTGCTTTAATTATTAAAATGGAGGAACACACGCAGAATTGTGTCTCCAGTGTTACAAATGACAAATGTTTTCCTAACATAGCTATTTGGCAGAGAGATCATGATCATCAGGGGAGTTTTGTGGCAATGGTACATGAATGTGCAAAAACATCTCACCAAACCTATATACCTCTTGGGGAAGATAAAACTTATCTGGCTGCAAAAAAAGAGAAGTCTATAATGAAGAGCAGAGATGGAGAACCTACAGAATCATGGAATTGTAGAGCTTGAAGGGGTCCTAAGGGTCATCTAGTCCAACCCCCTGCAAGGCAGAACCTGTGGTTCTCCAGATGTTGTTGGACTCCCATCAGTCACCTGACATGTACAGGTCCCCCACCCCTAACTTAGAGCTACTGCAAAATAATAAGGAAGGCACAAAACAAATAGTACCAATGGTCCTTAGGAAGGATGAGGCAGGGCTGAAATTTCAGCTGATTTTTTCCTAGCAACTCTTTAACAATCATCATATATATATATATATATATATATATATATATATATATATATATATATGGGGCATGTCCTTGGCCACTTACTGCTGCTACTCCACATTTAATCAGAACCAAAAGCACAATAGGTGTAGAAGTAACTGCAAGGATATATGGGAACGACAAAACTTGGATGGGGTGTGGTGATGGGGAGAAAGAATAAAGTAGGGCTAACTGAAAAGTCAGGATGGAAGCAGGTAAGATGGGATTATGAATGTTCGGGAAAGCCATTTCTCCCTTGATTTTTCTCCCACATACTTTTATCACAGTTGTCATGGCATACGCTCACTGAAGCGGATTCCAGGAAGCAGCTCCACAACCATTGTCTTTACCTAGAATGTGTCCTTTAATTATGTCTGTAAGATATCTCAGCACATATAGAAAGTGTTTGGCCTTCAACAATCATAAACCGTCATCACCCACAACCAGATACAAACCCACAAACAAATTGTGTGTGTAGTGGGGAGACTTGAGCCTGGGTATTTTAGAAACTAAGTGCTTACTGGGGGAAAGATAACCTGGCAAACCAGCTGCAGAAAAATAACATGGCAAGAAAGGAAAGTTACAGTAGTATATATGAGATGATCAGACCATACAGTATTTTAGAAGCAGAGAGGCAAAACCAGTGGATCCTAGAGGTGCCCAAAATGAAGAAACGGGCAAAACTGGACTATTGCTTGACTGAAAGATGTTATGTCGAAGATGGCTTTGGAGACTGCTTGATTTCAACCAGCTTCACATAATACAGCAGGAAAATACACTTCCCCACAAGGCTTCATGCTATGGCACACGGATAGTTCTCTACAGTGTGTACATTTATTGTACATGTGTTTTAGTGTTTTGGGCTTCTAAACAATATAGCTAGATCCAGGTTAAATTAGTGTTGCTTTAGCCCTGGTTTGACCTCACTAACTTGTCCCACTGACCTATCCTATGCAATACTCAGAAGTATGTCCTGCTGTGTTCAATGGGGTTTACTCCCTAGTGTGTTTCAACTCTGCAGCCTCTATATGGATCTATCCAACCCTATGTTTACTGTGTCATAAACTCTCACTGGCAATAACCTGCTCCACAAATGAGGGGTATTTCCAATTTAGGGGTTCGGTCAATTAAAAATGTGTCCGATACTGATATGACTTCATAGAAAAAAATTACGCAGATGCAAATGTGCATTTGCCTCTGTGTCAGATATATGACTCAAAAAAGGACTTCATGGTTTGGGACATGGAGTGGGGACAGTTATGGGAAAAGGAACATCATGAACTCATCAAAAGCAACTGCAGCAGAAAGGAAAATAAGGACAAGGTGTCTTTTGCTGCTATGAACCAGAAGGTGGGAAAAGAAAGGTTTTAACCTAAAAAACAACAACTACTTCACACAACTGAGAGGAACAATTCCTGTCTATTAGAGAGGGGTTACAAAAATACCTGTGGGGGGTGGTGGAAGTTGTTTTGTACCATGGACATAGGGACATTTGTCTTCTAATAAACTCTGAAACACCCCTCAGTTGACCGCAGTCTTTTCCTAGTCCTGAGACTGGAAATTCTGCAATTAGAAGGACTCGGAGCCAGAGGCAGTATTCCATGTGAAAGTGTGCCTAACTGTATTTTTCCCATGCTCTCATGAGTTGCAGCATGGATGGGCAAACCTTCGGCTTGTGGGATCAACTGTCAGGGCTTTGGGCGGAGGTGTTATTAGAACCATGAGGTTTTAATTCAGGGACTCACACCTAGAAATCACTCCCCCATTAGTAAAATATTACAACAGAAATGATTTCTGTCTATATGTGAGCAAGGTATGGGGATGCTGGGTGTGACTGATTCACGAATGTTATGTGCATTTTCCTTCCTAATTTGTGATTTTCTGAATCACAAGGGTGACTGTTAATTATTCTGCCTGCTGGTGCGACAAAGACTTAACACACATAATTTTATCTGTATGCCGCCTTTCCACAGTTCAAACCATGCCAAGGAGGCTTAAAGGTAAAGGTAAAGGGACCCCTGACCATTAGGTCCAGCTGCGGATGACTCTGGGGTTGCGGCGCTCATCTCACTTTATTGGCTGAGGGAGCCGGTTTACAGCTTCCAGGTCATGTGGCAAGCATGGCGAACCAGAGCAGTGCATGGAAAAGCCGTTTACCTTCCCGCCGGAGCCGTACCTATTTATCTACTTGCACTTTGACATGCTTTCAAACTGCTAGGTTGGCAGGAGCTGGGACCGAGCAACTGGAGCTCACCCTGTTGCGGTGATTCGAACCGCTGACCTTCTGATCAGCAAGCCCTAGGCCCACAGCACCACCTGCGTCCCTGGCAAGGTGGCTTACAACATGAAAAAAACACATAAACCACAACATAATGAAAGTAGTCACAAACAATAAATAACTCCTACCAACTTGCAGAGTCACACTCCAAATGGCATTGGGGCCTGTCTGGCTCAGATCTACAGAGAGACTCCGCCATCTGAACCACCAGCAGCAGATTTGTTTATATTTGCAAGTGCAACCTGCTCCCCTGCCAGGACTTTCCCAGAAATTACACTTTTGCCTTTCTCTGCCAGCCTCCTTCTTCATATGCTTTTCTCAAGAAAAGTGGTCAAGATTCCCTTCCCCTTTGTGAGATTCTGCGGAAGTTGTGTGGAAAGTCATTGAAAGAGCAAACAAGGCTTTTTACACGGGGTAAACTCTTCGGCAAGTTGCTTTTCACGCTTTGTCCTTGCTCCTTTCAAATCTTTTCATACAAGGGAGAATGATGTTTGCCCATCCCACCCACGTCCATCTCCATGGCTACCTGAGTGTAGGGAAGCACTACCTAGAGCTAGTACTGTACAGTTCAAACAGGAGGCACTCCTTCTCCACTGCAGAACCAAGACTCAATAATCTTCTATCTCATGGCAGCAGCATAAAGGGAAGGTGATGCGCAACACAGAGAAAGCTACTACTTAATTAATATGCTAAATACAATCATTTGAACACACATGAAGAAATGTTTCACCACACTGTTTCATTCCTTCCTGCAAGCCATGGTTATTTCACAGCCTTCAAGGCAACATTGCACAGGGTCCAAAGGCGGCCTGAGACCCGATCACATTCTGCTCTGATTGCCCATGAACCAGCCCACATCCAATTAACCCATGCCATTCACCCTTACAGACCATACCAAAGGCAGCCAGCCAGCAAGCTGCGGTTTGCACTAGGGAAGCCTGAACAATTCAAGAAAGCAGTCTAGGAAAGCTGTCTAAATTGCTCACGTGAATGAGCGAAATTGCTTAAAAGAAGGAGGCAGAGATTGCTCCAGGGTCATAATTCAACCTCATCTGGAAGAAGTTACTTTCCTGTTCCAGCTCTTGCGATCAAGTGAGAGTCATATGATTAAGCCAAAGCTATGCGCCGAGGCTCTCCAAAAGCAACGTTAGCCTTGCTTGGAGATTTGCACGTCTGAATGGAAGAAGTCAAAATGACATCCTCTCCTAAGGTGAGAATTATGAGCAGGACAAAGGGACATCTTTGGGATCTGAATCCCTAAGTGAGAATACTTTACTGAGTCTGCCTAACACAAGCCCCCAATATTCTCAGTGGCTCTCTGTGTAGCTCAATGCTTCAGGAAGGTAGAAAAAAAAAATGCCATGAGGAAAAGGAGGTTTCCTAAATTCTAACTGGCCATAACTAAGGAACAAAATCAAAGCAATGCCTTTCACCATTCTATTTGCAACTACTCATTGTCTTCTGTTTATATTCCAAATACCTCACAACTGCTTTCTAATCTAATAAGATGGCATTTCTCAAAATACACCTTAGATGCAAACTTTGGCTTTACTTCAAGGGTTCCTGCTTGAGCAATTGGACTCCTACCCCTCAAATATGCTCCCTAAATCTGTTCTAGAGTTGTAGTCCTGCCCCCCCCCGCCCCCAATGCTCTGGAGTAGATGGGGTGTGAAATCCTATTGTGCAGGTGGGATTCCTTGCACGATGTTTACTTAGTGCTGTGCTGGATAGAAGCCACTTGTTCTAAAGCTCATGGGCACTTACAAAAATTGAATATACAACACAGGTTTAGCTGGTATTTATCAAAGAGCGTGCTTGAAAAAGTGAGAAGTGACCATATAGTTCAAAACAAGAGCACATACTGTGAATGAAGAACCCAGGATCAGGCAGCAGGTAATTAAAAAAGGATTCCTGCCCAAGATCCTATGCAGCCACTACAAACCCAGAGTAGGCCATACTTGGCTAGATGGACCAGTGGCCAGAGAACTTTTATGGTCATCAGAAAAATTATGTTTAATTAGCAAATATATCCCAAAGTTAAGGGTTCATCAGACTCCCCACCCCACCCCAGGAAGACAAGGAAACACCTAAATCCAACTAAACTATGAAATCAGTTAGCCAAAAGTCATCACACAGCCAGACATTATGTAAAAATGCAGTCATATAATGAGCTGCAGATGTTTTGGGACCCCGTTGTCAGCTTTTTGACCTTAAAATTATCAACAGGTCACCTGTCTTCTTTGAACGAGTTTGCTAGATCAGTAAATTCCCGTTTTGCTGTTTTATTATTTGTAATGACGGAAATGCAAGAGACTGGCCAATAAGTAAATCCTTTTAAATTGGATGTGACAGCATTATCCTTCCTCTCTAATTGGAAACAGGTTGCTCTAATCTAACATTGTGATAGGAGTTTAAAACACTGGTGAAATCGTGCTGCTATGTTAAAGCTTGTACAAAGGGCTGGTATACATATTGCAACCCATGCATAAAATGTTTGAAAACACATCTGCATGGCTGCTACTGCAAGCAGAAGACATAATGTGAAATAATGGGTCCCAATAGCAGAACACATTGCACGGAGACTCTTCCCCTGTCAGGCTCTCCTAGCAGCAGCTGGTGGAAGGTGGGGAGGAAACTCTCCTTGTGATGAGAACAATCTTCCCAGTCATCTCTTGCAAAAATGTGGAGGATCCTCTTATGCCTCACCTTCTAAAACAGTGGTGGAAGCAAGTTCCACCTTACTGGAAAGAGGAAATTCCCTCAACGCCACCATTTAATTCAGACCCACTGACTCACGACTGTATATATTATCTGAAATGGTTGCTATTCCTTCTTTCACATTTATATTTGCAATTCTACTCCAGAATCTTCAATTTGCCCTACGGGTGCAACACAGCAATTTGGCGGCAGCTGTAGCTTTTCAGGTAGGGTGTGTGTTTCTGGCTGGCCGGCTGTGCGCAGAAGGGGGAACTCTTTCTGATCTGGTGTGAGATTCTTCCAAAAAATGAGATTAAGAGCACAATCCTAGAGACGTAGGCAGGTGCAACACATTCCCCTGCCCCTCACCACATCTCTCCCAGTAACATTCATGGGCATGTACAGTGCCGCTCTTTGGGGCCAGTGATGTGACCCTCCCATGGTTACAACCCTGCTCAACAGCCCTACCAGTGCAACCACCTGGTGGTCTGGGGAGGGTGTGTTTGTACTGGCACATATAGATAGTAACATTAACTTTAGTATTTGGACAATGACCTTGACAACAGCAGCTATAGCCAGCAAGATCAACAGAGCCTAACAGGGATGGCCTGCTGGGCAGTACCCCTTTGTGAAAAAGCCAAATTTGGAAGTATGCCTACAAAAAGAGTAATTTGCAAGGGAGAGTTTTTCGCTTCTGCTTTTATTCAAAGATCTCAAAGGTGTTGCTTATTTGTGTCTTTCGTTCCTCGGGCAGCCGAAAAATACGACGTTACTGTTACCCCTTGCTATTGTTTGCGTATGTCAATAATACCCAAGGTGATAATTCATACAGCTGAAAGATTTAAAGGAATACTGTGCTGGAGGACAACAACCTTCTTTCTACAATGTTTACTCTCCCCAGCAGTAAATGCAGTACATTCTTTGCAAGCCACAGCACAATTTTCCATGCTTAGTTAGCCATGCGGGTATGTTTGTCTGTATTTTGTATGTTTATATTTGTGTAATGCATGTACATATAAATGCAGAGCTTACATACGTCAATAGAAAAACCATTGGTTTTTTTAGTTTAAAAAAGCTCAACAACTTTTGAAAAAGCTGAGGGTGTCCTGGTTTTTACTTTTTGAAATATGCAAACATACTGCAAACACATTATGACTTTGCCAGTGCATCCGGTGGCATCCTCCTATTTCTCTGCGCATCACATATGTGATCTATTAAATGCTTAAGATCTCCACCCTAATAAATTCTCAAGCTAGCGTTATGGAATAACTAGGCAGGGCTGGCTGCAACGTATTTAAGGGGGAGCAGGCACTGTGGCGCATTTTCCGCACTCTTTTTGAGATCTCTGCCTGTAGCTTAAAAAGTTGGGTGTGATGCAGAAATATATTTCATGTAATGGACCGCAATAGATTGCTCCCCCTTCCACACTGGAAAAACTCCTCTTGCTTATCCTGCCACTGTGAAATGCTTGCCACTGACATCTTTATGCCCTGAGAAAAAGTTGCTTAGAAGGGCAGCCTTTCTCAAAAAAAATTATCCCTGGCTACCCAAATATGAACTGCGTCTATTTACGTGGCTGTTTTTTAGAAGTCAAAAGCACTTGAGTATTTTTTATGCGCTGTGTGTGTGTGTGTGTGTGTAGAAGATATCTGACTTATGCATGCACCCACATCCACATGCACCCACATCTGTCCATGAACTAAAGCACACAGTGTGACTAAGCCCTAAACAGCATTATCTCCTATCAACGCATAAAACCTACTTAGGATTATTTCGAATGGCGGGCACCTTCAACCAAAGATACCATGCAGAGAGACCCTGTGCCAACACTGCCTTCTCAACAAAGGGAAATGAACTGTGCAGGGGACACACACACACACACACATACACACACACAGTGCTTTTTAGAGTCAGTTTCTCCTGTACAGAGCAGTAGAAGTCATGGGTTTCTAGAAAGCAGACTTGTACAGGACTAGAAGCCTTAAACATGGTGCTGGTGGTGGCCAAGAACTTCCTTTTGTGGTGTGCAAATAAAAAGTAGCCCTTGGTAATAGGGGTTTATTGAGCTAACACTGACGCTTGGGCTGCAATCTCAAAAAAAACCAAACACACCTACATGGTGGGACTTATTCCTGAATAAATATGCATAGAAGTGTGCTAGTTAGCGTGGCTTGGGATATTGTCACATAGTGTTTAATTGGCAGGAAAGAAATGAGCAGTGCAATCCTATACATACGTACTCAGACGTAAGCCTCCCAGAGTTCTGTCAGATGTGCTCCCAGGTGGGATTGTGGCCTAAAACACCCACATTTCCCATTTTATGGACAAAATAAAACCAAGTAATTGTATGCCTGCAGTATAAATTTTCAGTGCTGATGTAAGGAATGCCATCGTTCAGGCTGACCTTCAGAGTGGCTATAGCAACTCAGCTTCTTGTACATCTCATACAGGAAACCTTGGCTGTATGATCAATTTTCTGAAGCAAGAGGAGGAGCAGATTTCTTATGAAATGCTTTTTTACCCACTGTATTTGGAGTTTCTACTACTGAACACATCCAAAATACAACAACTCCTTTGCAAATGCCTATCTATTTTTTTAAAAAAACAACAACAACAAATCTCTACAAGCTAACTATAAGGTAGGCAGCAACACCATTGCTAAGCAATGTTTGCAAGGATATAAACTACTGTAATGTTTATAGTGTACCTTATATATATATATATATATATATATATATATATATATATATTTACTGAAAACAAACCTATCTTCTATGAGCATGAAAATATCACACACTATTATTACTGTTAGTTAAACATAACCCTAATATGAAAAACAGCCACATTCTGATATAGGAAACAAGCTGTTGCCCAAATAAACAATTCAGAAAACCCATTGCACTGCTTGCAAATGAGACTGCATTTTGCTTCAAACATTTGCTCTTCTGCTTTCACCAATAATTAAAATCCACATGCAATTTTTTAATTCTATGCAGCAAGCCTTGTTCAAAAGCAGTGAATAAATATCTGCTTGCTAATGTGTGTGATATTCACCAAGGAGCCTTCCCGGCTGCATCTCTCTCTTGAATAAACACTTGGTGGCAAACCAGCTACCGCTATTGCACAATGTGCTAAGCTGCCCTTCTTGGCACATGTCTATGAAGGTGCAGGATCAAATTCTTAAGTTTGATCGCAAGAATCAAATCTGGGTTCATAGCAGTCGAACGCCAAGAGCCACAGAAAACATCCACACATATTAGATAGAGACATGTTAACAGCATAAACAATATGTGACACTTTTATTGCAGGAGCATAAATGGTATCTCAAGAAGAGGAAAGCATGGGAAAGAATCCACGGACTTGTGACTCCTGAATCCATGTGTTACATTGCACAATCAAAAGCTCAAGGAACTTGCAATAGTCAGAGGCTTCCCTCCCTCTCCCCCCTGCCTGTGTAGATCAAGTTTGCAGTCAGAAGTGATATTAGATTTGCCATTGCATTTATACTGCACCATTCCTCCAAAAAGATCATGTCTCTCTCCCTCACAACAACTCTATGAGGTAGGTTAGGCTGAGAGACAGTGAGGGGCCCAAGGTCACCAAGTGAGCAGCTTCACCAAGAGCCGAAAAAGTGGGGAACTTTTTCTGTTGAATGAGCAAGGTGTGTGTCAGCATTCTTGGTGATTTTAGTTCCACAATGAAAACTTGTTTCTCAAACCTAATCGTGTTTTCTCAAAAGTATGCTCCTGTGAAATCAATGGAAATTGCTTTTGGTCAGTGTGCACAAGAATCGCTTACACCAAAAAGTGTAAAACAAATCTGTTTCCACCAGGCACATAGCTTTGCTTGCTTTTCTCTGTTCCTCGGTATTTACAACAAGTTGTAACCACATCTCCTACTACCTTTAGTGGTTGACATTTACAGCAAAGTGCGTATGTAAATGTTGTGTGTGCACCTTACCCCATCCTGTTTTAAAATGGCAGCACACTGATCAGTGATTACGCACAACCTTTAAATGGCATGTGAAGCTTTGAAACCCAAACTACACCACCTCTTTTGACCGGCCCACCCCCAGCCAGGCCAGTTTTGCTCCCCCCTCTCCAACTTTATTATACAACTGCAAAGGTCAAAATGATGGACCTTCCCATCTCAAATGTATGCAGGACTTTTCAATTCTGCCATCTGATTCATGCATAGATATGATTTTATAAAAAAAGGGGATCTTAAACAATCATTTTAAACCCCTGCAAAGTTTTGCAGTTCTCTGCTGGCTCACCAAAAAGTAAGTCTTTATTGAACTTAACTTCCAGAGTAAGCATGCATAGGATGGAGTGATGCTGATAAACAGAGAATGCAAGAATCCAACTTTTAAGTCTGACCCCCAAAAGTCCCATGGAGTTTATCAAGAACTACACCCCAGTAGAAGCCTGAAGGAGGCTTGCATTTAGATCTGATTCACCTAAGTTAGATAACACACTGAGAGACACATTGCAGTAACACTGTGCTCCATGCACCTTTTAAGTTTGCAAACATGAATGCGTACAAGTTACTAGCTTCCTCCACAGCCAAGAACGCATGCAAGTTTTCTCGGCACAACAGCAGCAGCTGCCTAATATCACGGATGCTCCCAGATGGGCTATTGCAGGATTAGGACTGCTCATGCATGCAAGTTTTCTGCAACATCCGCGTGGTCCCGGGCATCGAAATGCCAGCCAGCATTTTTCTCTTTTCCCAGTTAACCAGAATTTACCATTTCTGGGGGAAGTCCGAGAAGTTAAGCTGGGTGGGTGGTGGAAACTGTTGCTAATGTCCTGTTTGCGGTATCCCTTTGCAACATTCAGGCCCCGGGGCTGGAAGCAAACTCCAGCGCTCGAGATCGCCGGCCACTTTGCTGGCGGGGAGGCAAAAACACGGGCAAGGCGAAGGCGTTGGGGAAGCAGGTGGGATCGGGGTGGAGGTTTTTGTCCTACCTTGTTCGAGGCCATTTCGCTGACGGAGTGCCTGGTCTGCAGGGTTTCCAGCTGGTCCAGGCACCAGTCGAGCTCCTCCAGGGTCTCGCTGGCCAGTTTTTGGTAGGCCTCCTCTGCGAAGAGATAGGGAAAGGAGTACTCAGTTCGCAAGCGTTTCACAGGGCTACCAGCGAGCTCCAGCGGGGCCATCCTGCCATACCCAGCCATGGGGGGATGCCCAGTGCCCACACATGAGTGCTGCTCCTTCATATTGCTCAGCCCCAGCAATGGAGGAGAAAGGCGGGCTTGCGGCTCCGGCGGGAACCACCAAGGAACGAGAGCGGCTCCAGCCTTTCCTTAGCCAGTCCGGGCAAAAGGCACTTTTCTCTTTTTCTTTCTCTCTCTCTTCCCTGGCGGGAGAAGTCCGCAGGGCGCGCGCGCTGGTGGCGACTGAGCGGGGAAAAGGAGCAGGAGGCGCGGCGCGGAGTCCTCGGCGCAGCCTCTCAGCTCGCGGGGCGGAGGCGGGCGCACGGAGCCGCGTCTCTCGGGCTGGGGCTCCTGCTCTTTCTCCCGCGAGCCAGAGACTTTGGGCGACACGCAGCCCGGCGCTTTCCTTCCCCGGGGCTGGAAGAGGGCGGGCAACACCTCCTCGCCACCCCTCCCTCTCCGGGAAAGCTGCAAGCCCCAGTGAATCAGAGCGGCGGCGGAGGCTGCCGGCTGCGCGGCCGCCGCGTTTCCTGTTTGTTCAACTTCTCTCTTTGCACAGCGCAAGCGGGAAGGGGGCGGGGGGAAGCCAGGCTTGCGGCTGCGGCTGCTTTCGACTCTCGGGGAAGCCCGTTTCTTTCACGAGCCCCCTCCTTCCCTCCCCCTGCGGAGAGGAGTCTTCGAGGCTCTTAAGCAAACCCCCCTTTCCCTCTTTTGAGAAGTTCTGCTAGGAAGGGGAGGAGAGCGCGCCTTGGGCGCTCCTGCCTTTGAGTTGCTGCTGCCGCCGCCGGCGGAGTTTTTGTGCGTTTGGCGCAGCGGGAAGTCTTTTGCCCCCGTTTGCAGTTCTGGGTTGGGGGGAGAGAAAGAGAGAACTCGGCACGGGAGGGAGCGCAAGGCTTGCATTGCCTGCGCCCCCCTCCCCTTTTGCAAGTCGGCTCGGGCGGCGCGCACGTGGAGCCTCCTGCAGCTCGCGGCGCACAGGCTGCGGCCACCTGCGGGGGGCGGGGAGGCGAGGGCCGTGACGTGGCCAAGAAATCCCCCTCTCTCCCACCCCCGCACCCGCCCTTCCCCGCCCTCAGACAGTGAGCTCATTATATAACCACAAGCGATCGCCCCGGCCAGCGCCACAGCCGCTGTCCTGGGCCTGGAGGAGGAGGAGGAGAGACATAAACAAGATTAAAGACACATCGTAACCTTGAGGTCCTTGGCGTGCAACGTGCGCCCAGATGGCCAAAGCAGAGGGGAAGAGCTCAACTAGAGCAGCTTGGGCCCAGGGATACAACATGTCTCTGCTGGAGAAGGCCTCTTAGGAGAAGAGGACGCTGCCTTCTGGCACTGAGTCGGACCAGCGGTTCATCTGCTAGCGTTCAGCTTTGGGTCCCTACACTTGATAAAGCAGCACTGGTGCAATATGGTGCAAAAATCACTCCCCTTGCACCTGAGAGGAGTTCCCAGACCATTTCCAAATGCAGCCCGTCCTTCAACCTGCTGCAGTGATCCAAACTGGAGGTGACCAGATCACGGGTAACTGGGCATGAAACTGATGCGCTTCCAGTGCCAACTTATGCATTTGGCATCCAGATTCTGTGCATGCACACAGCCCTGCCTATGTAACCGGACAAATAACCTATCCTAGTGATGCTGACACAAAAACCCTACATGTACATTAAGCAAAAGAACGGAAAATCATTACCCTCCCCCCCCCACCTCACAATTTCTATGACAGCAGTGTCTCACACAGAATGCAACTGACTATGAACTCAGAACGGAGACATTTATACCCTTGTTCTCTATGAAAATCCTTCAATTAAAAAAAACAAAAACAAAAAAAAACCTTGGGCCCCCAGTTGTGGTTGGGCTACAGATGCTGGGGACTAAAGGGGGGGTCTCTGCATGCTCTGCCATGGAGCTGCTGACCCTCCCCTTCTCCACACAAAGCCTGCGTGCCCTTGGCAAAGGGGTCACGCTGCTTTCTCACAGGGCCTTGGTGGAGCACTCAAGATGACCTCTTCTCCATGGACATACAGGCCGGCCGAAAGAGGCAGTTGGTTCGCCCAGCCCTCAAAGCAAAGCCTGGGCACACTGCGACTCTTGTTCCGTAAGGAGAGGCAGTCACATTTGCCTGCTGCTTCGCATAGGATACAAGTTTTGGCTTTCTTCTCCCAGGGCTTTGTCTCCAGCCTTTTTAGTGATATGCCACAGATGCATGAGACCTGCCCACCATGGGCAGGAAACTTCCAGGGTCTTTATTCCCCTGTGTACCCTCTCAGACTCTGACCAGCATGGGAAAGAGGGTGCAAAGAGCATGGAAGGGGGGAGCATTTAAAAACTGCCTTTCTTTAGAGTAACCATGAGGTTCCAGCAATGGGAGAGGCAGGTGGAGGATAAGCTGTTTCTCTGGGGGGTGGGGGAGAGACATCTGTACCCCCCCCATGGCACTGCCTATTCAAACGCATGGCCAGTATATGCCCAAGGGCCTTGAGGAAGCTTCTGTCTGTGGTTTTCAAAGTCCAGGAACTTCCTGGTCTATAAACTACCAGGGGAGTTTCTGTTCTATGTGGACTAAGTCCAGAGCTTTCCAAACTTTTCATGTTGGTGACACACTTTTTAGACACGCATCATTTCATGACACAGTAATTCAGTTTTGCATCATTTCGCGACACAGTAATTCAGTTTTATTAGCAAACCGGAGGTTAAACTAACCCCTTTTCAGCCCTGGGAGGAGGATTCGTGCGACACACCGACACACTAACATGTTGCAACGCACAGTTTGGAAAGCTCTGGACTAAGAGATGCATTGACTGGCCCCTATTTGCCTTCCTCCATTTCCTAGCTGCTCCAGCCCTCTTCAGATCACAGAACATTGTGTTGTTAAGTGTTCTGTTCTCCACTTCTTATCTGATGCTGCTATCGCTACTAATCGCATATATAGCACACTTAATAGATAACGTATTTTACCATCTCTGGATACAATCCAGCCCACGATAAGTGCTATTAAGTCCCTTTTGGCTTCAGTGGAGGAAGAGGGCTAAGCACATCATTAAATGCCCCTCTGAAATCAATACGGCTCACTTGTGTGCGTAACTTTTGCTGGATCATGCCTATAATCTCTTTTGGCCTCAGCACAACTCGTGGAGGGACGGATGATGCATTCTCACATTTCATGGAGGGAACTGAGGTCACCCAAATGGATCCATAGTGGAGGTATGATGTGTGGACCTGAGCCTTTCATATCTTTCTCCCTGAGTCTACCAGACGACACTAGCTCTCTTTACAGCTTATATCCCGTATTTTCTTTAGGTAACCATCATACGTCCTGAGAATTACAGTTAATATTTGCACAGTCAGTTTCAATGCAATGTATATAAGTCAGTCTAGCCAAAGATTTAGCAGCAAAGGCATTTTCAAATACTGCAGTGTGTTTACTTTAAACCAAATCCCCGACGGAAGGTGTGTGAATGACGTGTTCATCACAAAGTTTGCTTTGGGAGAAGGAGGGGCGGCGGGAATCTCTTCCAAAAGTTTACCTCAGAGACTCAATATCAACTGGGGTTTATTTGATTCTGCTTCCTCCACCCCCAGGTGTCACCTGGCAACTGAGGGAGAGGAAGCCTAGGCGACAGGGAAGAATCTAAGCCAGGATTTCCAAGGACCAGGTCCCAGGTCTTATTTCCAATGCAGGGCCTTAACTCTGGAAAATATAGAATGAGATTATAAAGTGACTCTGAGCATAGATGCCAATGCCCTGGGTGCCCAAGCACCCACAAAATTCCCCATGAAGGGGCCGGGCACCCACAAAGTTCAGTGCCAGGGCCATGCATGCTGCCTGGCATCCGCGGCCCTAGGCACCCATGACCGCAGGGCAAAGCTGGCACTCCTGACTTTAAGCATGTGCGGCATTTTTCATCACTGAGTAACACAGTCTGCCCCATGATATTTGGCGAGAGACACAGGACTCCAATATTATGGGCACTGTAACCCAGCAGGCTTTAGCTACATAGCCAACATTCATTTTTGAAATTTGCACCATTGTTGGCGGAGGAAGATACAAGCTATCGGCACTCCTACGGACATATTTTTAAATGCGCAAAGAAACTGGCTGAAGATATCCCCACTGGTGGGATTCTCCACATGCATCTTGGGAGAACTGGATGCTGGCCAAAATGATGATGGCTCATTAAATTTGTATATTGCCCTTCATCTGTAGATCTCAGGGCGGTTCACAGCATAAAAGTACAAGAAAGAAACACAAAATACATAATAATAAAACAACAACAATGCAACCCAATAATCCTCTCTCCCATAAACATATTTAAAAAGGATATAGGTTATTAATCAGCCTGGTTGAAATGAAACGTTTTCACCTGGCACCTAAAGGTGTATAACAGATGCACCAAATGGACTTCCCTGGGGAGACCATTCCACAAGTGGGGAGCCACCCTCCAGACCTCTAGACACATGAAGAAGGGCCTCAGAGGAAGATCTCAGGGTCCAGGTCAGTGTATATGGGGAGAAGCAGTCCTTGAGGTATTGCAGTCCTGAGCCATATAGGTCAAAACCAGCACTTTGAATTGGGCCCAGAAACTGGCAGCCAGCGCAGTCAGGCCAGGATCAGTGTAATATGTTCAAACTGTCTTGCACCAGTGAGCAACCTGACCACCGAATTCTGCACCAGCTGAAGTTCCTGAACCATCTTCAGAGGCAGCCCTACAGTGTGGTGTAGTGGTTAGGAGCGGTAGACTCGTAATCTGGTGAACCGGGTTCGCGTCTCCGCTCCTCCACATGCAGCTGCTGGGTGACCTTGGGCTAGTCACACTTCTCTGAAGTCTCTCAGCCCCACTCACCTCACAGAGTGTTTGTTGTGGGGGAGGAAGGGAAAGGAGAATGTTAGCCGCCTTGAGATTCCTTTGGGTAGTGATAAAGTGGGATATCAAATCCAAATTCTTATTCTTATTCTTCTATAATGCATTGCAGTAATCTAACCTTGATGTTACCAGAGCATAGACAACAGTAGTTAGGCTGTCCCTGTCCAGATAAGGGAGCAGCTGGGCCACCAACCAAAGTTGGTGGAAGGCACCTGAGCCTCAAGTGACAGCAAAGGGTCCAGAGGTACCCCCAAGCTTCATACCAGCTCCTTCAGAGAGGGAGTATAACCCAATCCAGCAAGGCTCTGATGTTTATGTTCTTAATTTCTCAAAAATAATAACAACTTGGTAATACAAAGGTGTTGAGAGCTGGCTAAGTACTTTGTTACTGCATATATAAGTTTGCTCTGCACCACTTATTTACCAGTGACATTATTATTTATCTATACAGTATTTATCAATTATTCAACCGAGATTGTGTCTGATCCAAGAACATTGGAAACAACAGAAAACCTCTGAATCTATAGACCTGATACCTTAACACCACATAGTCTAAACTTGGAGGGTAATACCAGACCTATGATTCAACTAGTTGCAATTCTTTGGAATATTTCATTTTCTGAGCCACCTTGGCTACACCACCTTTTGATTCACAGCAGGCAGCTGAAGGAGGTAGGAGGGTGGAGTTCAACTTAGCACGAATGCAATAGTTCAGTCAGTGCAAGCATTTGCTTGCGGATAGAATTATCTTCCCTCTCCTCTCCCCGCTGCTGGCTCACTGTTCTCGGGGATCAATCAAACCTTCCGAGTGGTTTGGGGGTAGCTGAGGTGGGTGCACTGGGTGGCAGGGAGAGGCAAGGCCCCATTGCTCCAGCTAGAATCCTTGTGCTGTCTTCCACTAAGGGAACAGGGTAGCTGAATCTGGCCCAAAACGTTTTGCTATAAGAAATTAAGCTTTTGTTTTCCCTAGCCACATAGCCTTCAGAAACTGTCAAGGGTCGATTGCATCACAGTCCATAAATGATACTAGCTGTGGACTTGAGGCAATCGTTTTAGACCTCAAGCTTTAAATGTTTGAAAGAAGTACTGTATATTTTGAATCTCTCCTCCATCCCCACTGCCACAATGGACTGACTGGCTGCAGGAACCAAGTTGTGGAACTGAGCAAAAGTTAACGCTACCTAAAAATACCCTTTCTAATTTTTTCTAGATGACATTTAATGCACTCACCAAAACATTAGGCCACTTTTAAGGAATGTACAGTTTTGGCAAGCTGCCATGGCATATTAATGCACATTTTGCTGGGTTTGTACATCATTTCAACTATACAATCCTTACATAATAACCAAGAGAATGCTTCAGTCCATAGGAACAATAAATGCTTGTCCATGTTACAAAGGGACTGCCAAATGTTGCAGAGCAACTCGGAGCTGGGGTAGAAATGTATTAACAAAAATGATGCATGTGAGTTGCCAAGCTGAGACCATTTTACTATGTCTCCAGTATCATTTTCATTACAGCATTAACGACAGTCCAAGTTGCTCATTTCTCTGGAATAGAAAGGTGCGCCAAAAGATAAAATAAAATGCCCTGTGATAATTTAAAACTGGGACTTTTCTGAGAGTTTATGAATCAAAAGAGCAGCGGCAGCCAACTTCACTCTTAATCATATGACAGAGGGCTGCAATCTTAAGCTTGTTTGTTCACCAAATTCGGTGGAACTGAGGGCAAGTTGACCATGCATGCTTATTCCTTGATGACCTAAACATCCAGTCTTGACTTGCATGTGTGTGAAGGAGGCATCGAGGACCAGAGTCAAAGACAGAATTTCTGTATCACCTCACGTCACTTCCAATGAAGTGTTCTTCAGTGGAGTCAGTTTTCCTATTACATTGCAAGTCATTAGAGAGGCACATGAATATGTAAAGCCACTATCAGTTCCACAGAGTTCAAGGAAACTTGCTTCCAAGAAATTTGTTCGACTGAAGTGTCTGTGATTTGTTTATCCTTGGAGCGGAAACAAGGAGCAGAATGAGATGGTAAAATGGACTGCATTTTAAAATGTTCCCTGCATTAAAACACAGAAGAGAGAGGGAGAAAGTGTGCAAGCCTTAGGGTTTGATCCTGTTCTATCCTCAGGGTAGGGCCCCGTGCTGCAATATCTAGAAACAGGTAGAGCTGTTACAATTCCTTCCCACGGTAGTCCTCATCCTACAGAATTTATTTATTTCATAAAATGTATACGCCGCTTGATTGTAAAACAAACAAAAAAACCTCGAAAGGATAAAACAAAAATTTATAACCCTACTTGAAAACATACAAAAGTTAAAGCACTAAAGCAGATTTAAACTACCACAACTTTAAAAGGCTGTTGTCTTGTTGTTGTTTAAAGCCACTTTATAATACACTCTGATATTAAAAGCAAAAGCAAACTGACCACAATGTGACAGAAAACTGAGCTTAAAAATACAGCCTCCTATGGCCAATGATGAGGTGATTGATGCAGTCCAGCAACATCTGGTGGGCCCTAGATTCACTATCCTGTTCTAGCGGCAGATTTATTGAGAAAAACAAACCTATTACTTATCAAAAGGACAGGGCTTCCGTAACAGTTGTCCTTTTTCGATAATAAAGTTTCAGAAGATACGCAGTTCAGAAATACACTGGATTTATCAAGATCCCTCAAGCAATTAAAAGACTAGGCGTTTGTTTAAATGTTTCAAAAATAATACCACCTCCCTCTCTGGTATAATTCTTCAAACAGACGTCATCACTGCTCCTACTCCACAATTTAGCAATGGGTTACATTTTCTGTCTGCCCTGCAGTGCTGGTATAGCACGGGGGCCAACAGTTCGATCCTGGACATGTCTACACTCATTGTGTGCAATGGATCTTACTTTCAGGAAAGGGTGCCCAGAATTGCAGCCTAAGGTAAAAAGGTAAAGGTACCCCTGCCCGTACGGGCCAGTCGTGTCCGACTCTAGGGTTGTGCGCCCATCTCACTGTCCAGCGCTGTCCGGAGACACTTCCGGGTCACGTGGCCAGCGTGACGAAGCTGCTCTGGCGAGCCAGCACCAGCGCAGCACACGGAAACACCGTTTACCTTCCCGCTATACAGCGGTACCTATTTATCTACTTGTACTTTGGGGTGCTTTCGAACTGCTAGGTGGGCAGGAGCTGGGACCGAAAGATGGGAGCTCACCCCGCCGTGGGGATTCGAACCGCCGACTATACAATCGGCAAGCCCTAGGCACTGAGGTTTTACCCACAGCGCGGGCTTCAAATCAAGAACTCCTTGGATCTTCTATCACCTAAGGGATGGACATATTTTGCACTTTAGGAAAACTACTCTTTCTTTTTTGCTTGCCTGTAACGTGCCCTTGAACTCTGATGCCTTTTGATGGGCTGGGTGGAGGACAGAGAGAGGTGTGTGGAGAGAGTGAAACTATCCTACTGCACCTAAGGTATAATTAACATTTGTGGCTCCACCCACTTTGCCTCTGGCCCCGCCCACCACCAGCATGAGGTTCTCAGAAGGTTGTCCAGAGGGAAATGCAGCTTGACTTCACCCTTGGAGGCACACTCCATTGTCTCTCGAGACTGAGGATGCCAACAAGGTTGAAAAGGGTACCCCTACACACATACCTTACGCAATTGTTGTAAGGCCTGCAACCAGACAATGCCTTTTAGCTGCTCTGAACATCTGAAAGCTCTATACAAACATTAAGTATTGTTTCAAGGCAATTTATTCTTCCTTAACATGTTTTGTGATACCGAAACCAGCTCTCTTCCTGCCCATCTCTCACTTTAGGCAATAGGGGAACTTCTTATTGGGAGGCAAATATACTTGCTGTCGAAGGGGAGGGATTGCGGAGGGAAAATGGCAGCCAGGGGATGGGCACAAGGGACCCCCCTTCTCCCCTCCAGATACCCAGTCCTCTTCCACTCTGCACATGAAGAGTTAATAAAGGATTGGGGAATCCCATGTTCATTACCAAACACGGACTTGGGATAGCTCAGGGGGTAGAGCATGAGACTCTTAATCTCAGGGTCATGGCTGTGAGCCCAAGGCTGGGGGAGAGATTCCTGCATTGTATGGGGTTGGACTAGATGATCCTTGGGGAACCTTCCAACGCTGCAATTCTATGGTTCCATGTAGTTTTACCCTTCGGTAAGCTGAGCAAACATATTTGACAGCAGCTAGGCTGCAGGAGTTCCCCAGAAGTACAGTTGTACCTTGGAAGTCAAATAGAATCCATACCGGAAGTTCATTCAACTTCCAAAACATTCGGAAACCAAAGTGCGGCTTCCGATTGGCTGCAGGAAGAAGTCGCAGAAGTCCAGTCAGACGTTCGGCTTCCAAATACAGTGGTACCTGGGGTTAAGTACTTAATTCGTTCCGGAGGTCCGTACTTAACCTGAAACTGTTCTTAACTTGAAGCACCACTTTAGCTAATGGGACCTCCTGCTGCTGCCGGGCCACCAGAGCACGATTTCTGTTCTCATCCTGAAGCAAAGTTCTTAATCTGAAGCACTATTTCTGGGTTAGCAGAGTCTGTAACCTGAAGCATATGTAACCTGAAGCGTATGTAACCCGAGGTACCACTGTAGTTTGCAAACACTCAGTTCTGAGTTTGTGGCGTTCAGGAGCCGAAACTAAGAGAACTAAGCTGTTAGAAAACCAAGGTACAACTGTATGTATGCACATATGTGTGATCTGTAGCATAACCTGATCATCTTTCTCGCTTTCTTTGCCTTTTGTTGCTGTTGGCAACTGCAAACTAAAGAAAAGTTCTGTATCACTTTAGCAAAATGTAGAGGTAAAATCATGGTCATCATTTGCTCATTTGCTCACTGGTTTTGAACAGTAACTCTAAAGGTTTACCATCCTGTTTTGGAACAACGTTACCCAAGAACACAAGGAACTTCAGTTTAGGTGCAAATCCCTACCCCCACTCACAGAGATGCAATTTACTAGAGAGAAGGAACGGCTGTTAACCCAGTTTGTTTCCAGTGTAGGTAAGCCTATGATAATGGAATTGACAAAGAAGATCTGGAGGCCCTGCCTTTTCACAGGGGCTTATAGCAGAGAAGCAGCAGTGTTTCAGCTTCCCTTCTGTAGTCCCAAAAAGCTAAAAGGAAATATCCAGTCCAAGCTTTCCAGAGCGAGGGGCAGTTTAACATGGAGGGGCTCAGGGATAACTGGCAGTGGAGACTGAAGTAACAGAAGAAGCACACTTCTTTTCTGAAGGGCTTGATTTTGGTTGGCTTGAAAACCCGACACAGGCAAAGGGACACAGGCAAAGTGGGTGTACCCACTTTTGCTTTGAGACCTGACTGTTTCATTGAGCTTTCTTCAAGTCCTGCTACGCTAACTGACCGGAAACTGGTGCTCTTCAGAGGTTTTAGAGCACCACTTCCAGCACGGCTACTGTTATGTACTGAAGTTCTCACCCTGGGCCAGCAGGGGGATACTGTAGATAGTTATGCAAATAAGGGATCGAAAGTGACGTTCAGTGATTGGATAGTTTTAGAAAATTGTTACAGTTACATTGTACTGGAGCTCTATATAAGCAGGCTGACTGAACCCTTCAGTTCAGTTCTGTCCTGGCCTGTGAATAAACAAGAGCTGTTTGAAGAATCGCTGTGTCGTCTGATATGTTCACCCACAACTTAACAGCTATCATCTTTGTACCAGAAACAAGGTGGGATTTGTGTGTGTGTGTGCGTGTGCATATGACGACATACAAGATTCCCTTGACACATCACCTTAAGTTCTGCCCATGACTTTAGCAGAGTATGTCAAAACAGCTCCCTCTTGTCCCGAAGAAAATGTAATCGCCTCAAGGGCAAGAGGAGTAGCTGCCCCTCTTTTGCAAGAGTTGCCACACTGCCAGGATCTCCTATTTTATACGGCTGAAGGCTGCATTTTTATACAGACATGGGTTGATTTAGTGAAGCATTGTAGAGATAGATTCACAAATGGCATGTGAAAAGGGACCTTTTCTGGTAAGCTGAAGATCAGCTAAGTGCAGGTGGGACTTGCAACAAAGAGTTACGGCATGGAGTGCTCCTGTTCTGAGTTCCAGGGTGCCAGAGCCAGTCCTTTCATTAGGTGTAGTGAGGAAGATGCCTCAGACGAAGTGGAGCCACAGAACAGCAGCAAGGTGTTGGAAGACAGAGCTGTCTGAGTCACATATCCTGCCCTGCATTTCCTAAGCTGTGTGTGTCACACAGCCTGCATTTCGTTCTGCTCTTGGGTGCAGTGAGGTATGTTGTCCCACTGCCAATGTTAAAGTAAGGTTCTGATAGCATATTCCGTTTATATGCATCAACACACACTTGAACTTTTGCACTGCAGGAAAGTCTTGGAAAGCAAACACATAGAGACTTTAAACTGGAAAATAAGAACTCTTACTTTCATTATTGGATAGAACAGTTTCCTAGTCTAATTGTGGTGGAGTCCAAGGAAGCCTTGCTTGCTCCTTTGCTCTTGGCAGAGACAGGTACAAAATGACCTCTCCCCTGAGGTCCAATAGAGAAGGCTGAAGTGAGGAAACTGCAACCCTAGAATATCAGTTGGAGAAGGGTCAGCATAAAGAACAAGGGTAATTTGACAGTTTAGCAAACTGGAGGTTCCCCTCTATCTGTTTTAACCCCATGCAAACTTCTCAGATTGTCAATCATGCATAGAGTTAAAGACGTTAGCAGCCCTATGTCAAATGCAGGGCTCTTAATCCAACCCATTGGTGCTGCATCTTAGGCTGCTACTTTAATTGCACCATACCATCTGAGGCAAGTAGCAGAAAGGAATGCCTAATGTGCTCCAGGGATGGTGAACCTGTGGCCCTTGAGATGTTGTTGGACTTCAGAGCCCATGATCCCTGGTCAATGGCTACTGGCCATTCTGGTTAGGGCTAATAGGAGTTGGACTCCAACAACATCTAAAGGGTCACTGGTTCCCCTTACTGATTGATTCATAAGCTTGCTTTACTGAAAAGAAGAGTCTTGGATTTCTAAAGGGTGGACTACGGGTGCTACTCTGAATCCTGCTGCTGCTGCTGCTATATAATGTGAGACGTTTTTCAAAGGGGGGGGGGAGCACAAGAGGAAAATGGGGAAACAAGAGCCTGCTCCCTACACAAAGGATAGTTTGGAACATCACATAGTCTTTGTTTGTTGTTCTACAGCATTGCAGCAATTATTAGGGCAAGAACAGAGGAAATAAAAGTTGCCACCCATCAGGATGTCCCCCAAATAACCTGATTGTGGAATAGTGTGCTGGTAGAGCGAAATTTCAGCTAACAGCCTGTGACCTGCGCAGTCCTATTTTTTTTGTGTTAAGTCTTAGGGGCTTTTGGTCCATTTCCATTCCTGGTATTTAAGTGGCTGCATAATCGTAAAACGGAGCGGGTCCTTTCTTTGTAGCTCCCGACCGCACTTTCTACACAGCAGTGCAATCATTCTTGTGGTTGTGCTGCACACCATCCACAAAGATAACCACCTGATGTGAGAGACATGAAAGAGTGCTTTAAGGACTCTGCACTTTTATTAGTCAGATATTTCATCTGTGTTGATGGCCAGCATGCTTGTGAGTCAACATGTTGGCTTCGCTACATTTCCTTCTCCTATTGCCTCAAGAAATTAGCCTTGAGGCTAAAAAACAGCGAGAAGCCACCACAAGTTTCAGTTTTTGGTCAGCTGATAAAATGTTGAGAAAGGGCCAGATGGGAATGGTTTGTTTTACAGGACAGGTAGGCCGCCGACCCACGTCATGGAATAAAACCACAAAAGGAATCAACCTGCTCCTTCTGTGCGTCAGGAATAAAAGCTTGAGAAATCCTCTCATTCCTTGTGTCCAAACCAAATTTTGGTTCTTTCACAATAGTCGTTTAGGCAGCCTGACTACTTCTCTGAAGAAGAAGTAGAAGAGGGGGAAAGCATACTCTGGCAGTATTCTTTCCCCATTTCTGAGAAAGGGATGGAGCTTTCAGGTATGCCTGTGTCAGACATGAAGTTGTGGTTCTCACATGCCGGCTACTTGAGGCAAAGTGTACGCAGTAGTTTTTCACAGGCCCATGTTACTCATAAATCAAGTATCCTTGCACAACCTCTGAATCTGTCTGGATCAATCAAAGATTTCCACCAAGTATCATGCAAGGGCTTTGCTTTATCTAAGAGTTGACTGAATGATTCTGCTACATACACCCTTGAAGAAGACTGAGGCTACTGAAAAAATAAAAACATGAGTACAGTGGTACCTCGGGTTAAGTACTTAATTCGTTCCGGAGGTCTGTTCTTAACCTGAAACTGTTCTTAACTTGAAGCACCACTTTAGCTAATGGGGCCTCCTGCTGCTGCCGCGCCGCCGGAGCCCAATTTCTGTTCTTATACTGAAGCAAAGTTCTTAACCTGAAGCACTATTTTTGGGTTAGCGGAGTGTGTAACCTGAAGTGTATGTAACCTGAAGCGTATGTAACCCGAGGTACCACTGTACGCTGCTTCACACTTGCATGTTATGAGGGCTACAGGAAACCAAATTTAAGGGGATAGAGTCACAAATGTCTGAGAGGCTACTATTAAAAATGGGGGGGGGGGGGAGAGAGAGAGAGAGAGAGGATTTCCAGCAACTATAACCTTCCTTATGCCCTGCTTGATGAGTTGACCTTGCTAAAATAAGGCTCTTCTCCAAAATTATTAAAAGACAGAAGACATTCATAGGTTAATGTCCTTTTATGACACAGCCCCAGATAAGCAATTTAAAGGAAACTGAATCAACAGTTTTGTCAGCAGTTCAATACATAACCCTTTCCATTAAAAACAACAACCCAAAAACCTCTGGAGAAATGAAAATAGAAGAGAAAGAAAGGCAGCAGTGGGCAGACGTGTGTGTTTGGTGGAGGCGGACAAAATTTATATTCTTATCTCAAGTCTCTAAGATAGCCACAAACCCCTGAGTCTGAGACTTTGCCTTGCCATTATCCAGAGCTGGCCTTGCCACTTTCTCCTCTCAGAGGTGAGCTTTCCTTCAGCCTAATTCTCTCCTCTACACGTCAGTCTACAGCTCACCAGGGAATATGCTTTGCATGCAGAAAGTCCCAGATTCAACCCTTTCCCTCCTGATCTGGTTCCCTCCAGATATTTTGGACTACACCTCCCATCATTCATGGTCAATGACCATGCTGGCTGGGACTGATGGGAGCTGCAGTTCAAAACATCTGGAGGGAGCCATGTAGTATAAAGCAGGTGTCAGCAGGACTGAGGCAGATGGACCAGATGGATCAATATATGTAATGCATCTTCCTTTGTCCACAGGTTGCCTTCTTTCATCCCACATATGAAGCTGCCTGGCCCATTGGTCCATCTCGCTCAGCATCTTGGAATGTGGCATTAGAAGCACTTCCTGACCCAGCTTCCTGAGAACGTTTTAAGTGCCATGGATTGAACCTGAGATCTTATGCATGCAAATTATGGGCTCAACCACAGAGCTACAGTTGAGCTTTGGTTTGTGTGGCTTCCGGTCACTGCAGAAGGTAACCTTGGCCAGTGAGCAACCTTCTGACCATCTTAATTGCAAGGCTTTTGGACCTCCCAGCAAGCTGCTCCTGGAGGTTCATAGCACCAAGAACACAGGGCCCTGATACTGCCAGTGCTTATTCAGGATCTGTATTGTGGGCCAACAGGTGACTGACAGCCAGAGAAGACTGCTATTGGAAATAGAAGCTGTCTAGCACTCATACATCTTAAGGGTTAAATGCCCACACTTGCTTAGCTGCAAGGAAATAAAGCAAGGTCACTGAAAGGTGATTTATATGGACTTCTCTTTGACAGCTGTGAATATACTGCTCTGTTTGATCAATTGTTAAATATAGGATCACACCCTCTTTCCATTCCCCCCCCCATACAGCATAGAATTAAAAGTTGGTATATGATATCCTTTTCCCTTATATACTGCAGTACTGTGAATTCATGGAAATGTTCGGCACTACCCATGCAAGGAATAAGCTGGACAATTTATTTCCTGTATAATAACTGCTTTTGCCACTGTGTAAGGTAAATACAATTGTTAGAGAGTCTATGTTTAAAAGCCCTTTTTGTGTGTGCCAGAATTAAACTACAATACCATTATAAATTATGTGCAAGGTCAGGAAACAGCACATTTTATATAGGCTAGGTAGTAAAATAAATGAGAGAGCTGTCAGATTAATTACTCTCCCTACCTTTCTTACAATCTGAAAAAGGCTTGCCCCATAAATTTGCACCAAACACCTGGTAAAGAGCTGAACAAAACTGTGTTCATTCTAGAAAAAACACTGGTGGCGCTGTCAGCATAGGACTTTAGGGCAGAACTCTAGGGCTCCACTCAGCAGAATGAATAGGAAGACCCCCAAATGCAGGAAGGTCTCCTTACATCATTTTTAAGTAAGTGTTATAATACATCTTGCCACCTAAAGAAGGGAGGCATTAAGGGTTTTGTGCAATGCCAGTCAGTGGCCATTATTAACTTAAGTTTAATTTAATTGGATCTACTCTGAGTCTAACATTTACTTCACTTCAGCCAGAGCACAGGGTGGAGGGCTGCATGTAGATAGCAAAATTTTGAAAGTGAGAGAAAAAAGGTTTTTTTATTACAGCTGATCACCTACGTACACAAACATTTGTTTAAAATGATATTGCTCAATGGAAATGAATAGGCTAAAAAAAACACAACACACCCCACTTGTTAGTTACAACATTTAGAGTGCTAGTCTATCCTCAATTAAACATAAATAGTTGACAATGTGGATGAAAATCCAGGACTTTGGAGAGATGTCAGAGGTTCAGATATGCAATGAGCTAGGCTTGGTGCTGATATGCTTTGAGGAAGTGAACCTCAAAAGCCCGTTTCCCTTTGTGGAATCCACAAGAATCTGGCCAGCTATGAAGCTCACTTGGACCGGCCACTGCCTCTTGGCCTAACCCTCCTCACCGGGTTGTTTGGGGATTATATGAGGAGGGGGAGAGTCATGTACACCACCCCCTCGATCTGCTTGGAGAAAAGATGGGTTTATACATGCAATAAAATAAAGCTAGGCATTTGCCTTCAGAGCTCAATAACACTGACAAAACAGTGTGGCTTAAGAGAATCTTTTGTATGTTCAGGACAGAAACCAGTCAATATAAAAGCTACTGACATTAGAGTCACAGGGACCATTACAGCCAAAGATGAACACTGTAGCCATTGTAAACCTGTATTTCATGTCTAGATATTTTTATATCCAACAGAGCTATACATATTAACTCAGAAGTAATTCCCACAGGGTTTGCTCCCAGGTAAGTGGGTACAGAACTGCCACCTGAAATTGTATCTTTTTGCAACTGTTGTTTTGGCAAATTTTATGCACATTAAAACCACAATTAGTTGACACCAGCACAATCTTTCTTTCTCTCCCCCCCCCCAAATCAAAAGAAATGAAAAGGAATATTTAGGAATAAAGTTTCAAGGTCTTAAGACAGGAGGAAACTGCTGACCGTTTTAACAAAAATATTTAATTAAGGTGGGGGGGGAGAGGAGTAAAACTGCACAACTGGCCTGGATAAAGTGGCTGCATTCCCCTACTCCCTATGAAATATTGGAAATCAATGAGTGATTATAAAGTAGGCTTTCTTAACCACTCCGACATAAAGTAATGGAATTAATTTGATCCTGCCTTTATCTCAATAGACTTTGTGCACAATACATTGAACACTGTTCTGTGAACCATTATTACACTTCGGTAGGGCTCATGCCCTTTGTCTCCTGCTGGAATTACAGAGATGACTGAGGTCTGTTCCAAACTCCACTTGGTCACAGAATGAATAAAGTTATATATGTTGAGAAATGAGGGAAATATTTTAACCCCTTGTACCAATACTGCAGCCAGCTGGTCAGTTTGTGGAAGACAACGCAGGAATGGTATGAGACAAAGGACCAGAGGCCAATGCTAGCTGGCAAAAAATAAAATAAAAAATGGCAATGCAACTAGGACTGGTTTAAGTAGTAGTGCTTTGGGAGAGTTGTTCTTGCCTCTGCATTCCTGGAAACAATTGTTGCATTCCCAGGCAAGGCTTTCTTGCTTATTGTGGTTTATCAGGAATGAGCAGCAGGTTTGGTGTCCAATTGCTTTTACATCTCTCTTCCCCTGGTGCAAGCAGGTTAAACAAACCAGGAAGCCTTGGCATCACGTTTATATCTGAACCATGGTTTGTTGCTCCTGAAGAAGTCAGCAAGCCAACAACTAACCATGGATTTAGAATTAGAAGCCGGGAATTAGAAACCGTGGCTTGTTAGAGAGCAACAAACTAGGGTGCGCTTTACTACACTTTACAAAGAAGGAGCGAAAGAACTGAACATAAGGACACTCTCTTCACTGGCAGCTCCTTGACGTTTCCTTCAGCCCCTAACACAAACTTTGTTCCTTACTGGCATTATACAGTGGTACCGTGGGTTAAGGAGGTCCGTTCTTAACCTGAAATTGTTCTTAACCTGAAGCATCACCTTAGCTAATGCTGCTGTCGTGCCGCCGGAGCACGATTTCTGTTCTCATCCTGAAGCAAAGTTCTTAACCCGAGGTAATATTTCTGGGTTAGCAGAGTCTTTAACCTGAAACGTATGTAATCCGAGGCACCACTGTATACAAATTGTCACATGTTTTCAGGCATTACCATTATAAAAGATAACTTCCACAGTGTGCACATTTAGTACATGTAGACTCCCATCCTAAACACTTTTACTAGAGAGTAAATCCCATTGCAGACACTGAAACCGGCTTCTGGTATGCACAGCAAGGCTGCAATCCAAACTTGCTTACTTAGAAGCAAGCCCTCTTGAAATCAACATGGCTTGCTTCCGCGTAAACATACAAAGTGTAGGAAGTGTTCCAGTTTCACCAGCCACTGAATTCAAAGTACCCAAAGGTATTTGCCAAATGTAAAGCAGCAGAGGCGCATAGCAAGACCAACCGGGCATCTTTCCCAAGCAATAGACTAGTAGGCCACTGTGGTTTCATTCAGCATCCTCTGTTTTCTCATTATTTCTGGCAGCTTATTAGCAATGATTCAACTTTGGCGAAGTATATTGTATGATATCATTTCAAACCATTCTCTATCTAGCATCCCCATGGGGCAGTAACCTTGGCTACAAACAGCCAAACATTTGTTTTATCACCACTTTCCACCTCCCAGCAATATGGAAAACCCTCTGTACTGTAGGATATTATGTAATACAAGTGGGACCTGCAACAAAACACTGCAGCGTGGATGATGGCTCCCGTTCCCTGTTCCCGTCAGCCAGCCATGGCTTCCTCCATGACAGATGGAACATCTCACGCTCTTTCCCACCAATTTTCTGTCTGTCTCTCCAATAGTCAGTCAGCCTGTCCTTCCAATAATCAGCATGTTTCTGGGTCTATTTCCTCTCTTTAGGTTTCCCCCCTAAATATTATTCATGCTTCTTTAAACTTGTAAACCCAAGCTTGCTTATACCTCTTTGTGTGCAGATCAGGAGTGTAGAATATCAGGCCCTAAATGCCTCTGTCCCAGTCTTTCCAGTCTCTATCTGGAGCTAAGGACTCTCCAAAGGTCGTCTCCGCTCCCTCCAGACTACAAACCCTTCATTGAATCCTCAATTAGTACTTTTGCATGGCTCTTTGAACTATGATAACGCCTCTTACTTTCCTGGAGGGGTGTAGGTGTACAAATTTCTGACTTTTGTGTGGCTGAAGTGTAGCAACTGGCAAGTTGGAACTCTCAGGTTAATCCACAGGGCCGTCTTTAGCATATGCGCCACTGGGGTGCAAAGATCCGCCCAGCACCCCCAAATTTAGTTTAGCCCCCAAATTAACTTTCATTATGCTTATATCAGACACGACACTTACTACTTAGGGCAGGGGGCAGAGAACTTCGCCAAAGTGGAAAAAAAAACCTCCTTCTTTTTTGCCATGCCTGTGAGCAGAAGCAACCCTCAGCCCGCCAGTCCTGAAGCCGGCCAAGAGGCAGCCTGTCCCGCTCTGTCTCGGGGTCCAGGAAGGGCAGGCATCCATGCGCGTTTCCCCTTCCCTGGATCAGCTCTCCGTTGGTGCTCAAGCTGGCTCACTGGAGTGCGGCATCGGGGGAGCGAGAGGAGGGTCCCGGGCTGGGAGGGGGTGCCTCGAGGAGCTTCTCACCTTTGTGGGTCAGGCCGCCTGGAGCAGGATCAGGAGGGGGACGAGGAGAGGGGCGCTGGCACCACAGAGGCTGCCTGCGGCGCATCTTTGGTAAATGAGTCCTTTAGTGAAACAGGAGGTTTACATTTCGGTAATACCTAGGTATATATGTATTTTGTTTTTCTAGCTTGATCAAAATTATTTATTATTTCATAACAGGTAGATAGTTAAGAGCTTAGGCGGCTTCAGCAGCGGGCGCTGGGCGCACCCCAGAATTCACCGCCCAGGTGCCCCGCACCCCTTGCACCCCCAGGTAAAGACGGCCCTGATCTTCCCATAGGCACACCTCTCCTGTACAGGCACAAAGGGTGTCACCTGGTGACAATCTTCCCCACTATGGTGAAATGTGTTACACTTCAATTCTAGAAATTATTTCTGTGTTTGCATCTTTAGGGTTGCCATGTGTCCTATTTTTCCCCAGGACATGTTCTCTTTTTCAGGGGTAAAATTTCTGTCTGGGTGGATTTTTTAAAAATTTGCCAAAATGTCTCTGGCTATACTTTCTGGATGAGACATGGACATAAACTGGTGGTTGAAGACTTGTTTTCCTCTTCCCTTCTCCTGCCCCCCTCAGTAATATATCACAGCTTCTATAGCCTACATATAGTAGGGGTATTTAAAATGAGAGTTGTCATACTGTTCTTTTTTGTTCTTCAGAATATGGCAACCCATTTAATACATATAAATTAGCCCACACAAACTGTAGGTGCCACCTGACTCTGGGCAGCTACAGTGCCTTTTACAAGGAACTACCAGTAAAATCATATACTGGCTTCTAGATGAACTGTATTTGAGGACTGGGGTGCAGGTGTGACCTCTGAGTGTGGTTTACATACACACGAGTACCTAGGACACATGTCCAACCCTTAGTTCTGAGGCACGTGCACCTTCAAGATGAATACTTTGTTTACATCAGGAGTGTACTTCCTTTCACATGGCATGAATAACTGTTTATTGGAAGCATCCATTGCTTAATCCCTAAACCTTTTCATTAATCCTTGCTGTGTTGCTGGTAGTTACTCTTGCCTTCTGCTTAACAAAGCTACCAGACCAATGTGGAGGGCACATCAAATTTGGGAGCTTGCATCTGGGAGTGAGCAGAATGCAAACATCCATCGAGTCTGAAGAGCTGCAAGGTCTGACTGCTGGCTTCTCTAGCATGGCGCTTGGCCTGTTTCATAAACACACACAAAGCCAACCAACAGGAAACTCAGTGTGCGACTGTGGGTGAGCAAAATGCTTTGAACTATGGGCAATGCGCACACCCAAATTACATACTGTGATGCTCACAATATTTGAGCTGTTCCACAATGCAGAAGCCAATTATTCTTGGCATGAACTCCCAGCGTGCTTTCCAGCTCGCCATCACTCACATGTGGAACTGTGCCACATCAAACGAACCAAGTCATAAATTCCATAAATCCCTTGCAGATGAAAGTAAAGTATGTGGGGGCGGTTGGGGCGGGAGAAAGGGCTTGTGGTGAACAGAACGTTTAGAATAAACAGGCCGTCATTCATCTGCTCAGAGGTGTTATCACTGCAACAGGAAAGAACGATGGTTCAACAGTCAACCCAGGATTGGCCACTAACCGTGAAGAAGGCTCAAGATGGATTTTCGTAAACGTGAAGAAATAACGCAGCAATAGATTGCACAGAAAAAGAAAAGGGCCAAATCTGAGCATTAGTTTCCTGAGCATTATTTTCTGCTGGGGAGTTCTGTTTAAGGTTTGTTGTATACCACTAAAAGCAGTGGCATCAGAAGTGGGTAGACCTCAAGTTATTGGGGTCCTGGAGGGGGGGTTTCCTCAGGACAGGAGGTTCCATTCCATCCCAAGAAGGCAAGGAAGTGGTGGTATCTTCCTGTCTGCCACACTGGGACCACAAGCTAGGTTAATGTAATGCTCTCGACAAGCAGCTGCTCTCAATGGCTCTTCAGAAGGTTCAGTCATAGGCAGGATAATTCTGGCTCATCTCCTGGTGGGGATGGGCTCTGGGAGAACACTTCATTAGTCATCATCATCATCATCATCATCATCATCATCATCAAGCCTTTTATTGGCACCATATACGAACAGCCAAAACAAATCAATACAGAATTACCACTTCCCCAGTGGCACAAAACATTTGCTAAAGGAAAGGAGGCAGAGCAGTCTATCGTCACATCTCTAGGTCTCAAGGGAGATCAGACGTCTGCAGTGTATTTCGACAACAACAAAAAAACAAAGAGAGATATTTAGCCACTAACTTGGTGAGCTCCTGATCATTCCCCAGTAATAGAAAATGTATGACCTCCAACTCTGGTTTCCATTTGGGGATACATAGTTGATCTAGAAATTGCTGACGGAGATCAGCATATAGTTTACAATTAAGAACCATATGTGTAAGTGTTTCCACCAGGTGGGCATTTCATTAGTACTCCTGCCTCTGTCCTGGTATCTGGGTAGCTTCTGCACATGCAACTCATGGTGTTTCTTATGACTGATGGAGCTTTTTAAGGCTTGGTCCCAGCAAACCTTGGGGACTGGCTCCATTCCCATGTCTCAAGGGCAGGGACTGTCTTGCTACTGATCTTGTAAGTGATTCTGGGAGATTTTAGAGAAGGCCCTATTAGAGCATTTATAGAACAATTCTATGCATGTCCAAATGGAGCTCCCACTGAGTCACTTTCCTGTCATTACATTTTAAACATTTGATTCATTAAACTGAACATCACCAAAGCAATGAGGATAGTCAAGAAGATTTGTCCCTTCACAAATAATGACTGCACATGAACGTCTACTTTTGCCAAACTTTCAACCACACTTCTTTACAGTGGCATGAAGTGAAATTATTTGAAGGGGAACATTTAGGGCCAGAAGCATCAGCTTATGAGGGCGACTGGGACATTGCAACATCGTGTGAGCATCGCACCTCCCTCCCTAAACTGGGCAGAAGCTTCCCAGGCTTTGGGAAGGAGGCACCAAGGGAACATTTAGGGGACTAGTCTAGTCTCCCAAGTCCACTGACTGCATGCCACTACTTCTTCAGCTGATACTGTGGCACCCAAAGCAGCAAAAAGTCTTTACCAGTAAAGGTAAAGGACCCTTGGATGGTTAAGTCCAGTCAAAGGTGACTGTAGGGTTGTGGCGCTCATCTCACTTTCAGGCCGAGGGAGCCGGTGTTTGTCTGCAGACAGTTTTCTGGGTCATGTGGCCAGCATGACTAAACCGCTTCTGGCGCAACAGAACAATGTGATGGAAACCAGAGCGCACAGAAATGCCATTTACCTTCCCACTGCAGCGGTACCTATTTATCTACTTGCACTTGTATGATTTCGAACTGCTAGGTTGGCAGAAGTTGGGACAGAGCAACAGAAGCTCAGCCCATCGTGCAGATTTGAACCGCCGACCTTCTGATCAGCAAGCCCAAGAGGCTTAGTGGTTTAAACCACAGCGTCACCCGCATCCCTTACCAGTAAAATGGTACTAAGAAAATAAACTCTAGGAAAAAATCCTCAAGACCAATGCACATTTCCCTGTGATTCTGCAAGCTGCAGCAAAGCTTCAGTGTTTCCAAATAAGCTGCCCATAAGAAGCAAGTTAAAATTAATTCCACCAAACAACTCACCACGTGATTAGCGAAGGACTTCATAATATGTGGCACAAACTACTGGGAATATCTTATCTAGTTGTGATCAGTGGTGTGATTTTGGAGGGCAGGAGATCTGCTTGACAGCACCCACAACCAAGCCAGAATGCAAAAATCTAGGCAGCTGTGTGTAAAGACATTTTACTATGCAAACAAAGGAAGCATGACTGATCTTTCAAGGAAGGGACCTTTGGTATCATAAAGACTAAACCATGGGTAGGCAAACTAAGTCCCGGGGGCTGGATCCGGTCCAATCGCCTTCTCAATCCGGCCCGCAGATGGTCCAGGAAGCAGCGTGAGTATTACATGAGTATAATGTGTCCTTTTATTTAAAATGCATCTCTGGGTTATTTGTGGGGCCTGCCGGGTGTTTTTACATGAGCAGAATGTGTGTTTTTATTTTAAATGCATCTCTGGGTTATTTGTGGGGCAAAGGAATTCTGTTCACCCCCCCCCCCAAAAAAAATATAGTCCAGCCCCCCATAAGGTCTGAGGGACAATGGACCGGCCCCCTGCTGAAAAAGTTTGCTGACCCCTGGATTAAACTCTCTTGTAGCATGGCTGCAGGCACTTATCTGGAAGTGAGAGCCAATGAATTCAGCGGTGCTTACTTCTGACTGCAAGCTCGCAAAACACATTGCGCAAAACACATTGCGCGTTAGCAAAAGGTCTTCAGCCAGCTGAAATGTAACCTAAGCTTTTAATCAGGAGTGCAAACAATTTTGCAAAGCAGTGCTAACATTTATGTTGCTAACCTGAAGCAGAAATCCATTCAGAGCAAAGGACCTGAAAACCTCATTGTCGCATCCTTCAGCCAGGTATTTCCCCTCCAGTACACCACTGGCCAGGATGGTTATGACCTGCCACCAGGATTAGGCAAATTAATTCATGGAAGATAAGGCTATCAATGTCTACTAGCCATGATGGCTATCCTCTGCCTCCGTGGTCAGAGGCAGTAATGCTTCTGAATACTAGCTGCTGAAAACCACAGGAAGGGAGATTGCTGTTGTGCTTGGGTCCTACTTTGCTGGTTTTCCACAGGCTTCTGGTTGGCCACTGTGAGAACGGGATGCTGGACTCCATGGGGCCTCATCTAGCAGGTTCTCCTTATGTTCTTCTGAGAGCATGATTGAAGGGACTTTCAGACCAGGCAATAAAGGGTCAGATGGTCAGGCAGCCTGACTTTGTATAGTGTCCAGTGTCTTCTAAGGAGGCTTCACTGACCCATAGAGGTCAAAGCTATGAAAAATATGCGGTACCAATATGGTACAAAGATGGAACTGGGTCGTGTCAACACAAGAGGCTTCTGCACATGTTTCCTCTTGAAAATCACACGACTTCATGGTAAGTAAAATATTTATGTACTGACAGGCAACCTTTTTAAAAATAATAATAATGGAAGTGCACTTTTCCCTATTAAAAATGAAGACAAAATGTTTTAATTTCCCCATTGCTTAATATAAAACCAAGTAAATTAATATCTTTTAATCTGGTCGGAACATTAAACCTGCACCGTGAACACTATCCAGAATGCTAGCAGACCTTGTAAACAACTATTATGCTCCCCATAATAATCTTTGTCATATCCTGCCTATTGAGTCAAGCAACAATTCCAGGCATATCCCATTTACTGTTATTGGAAAGATGACCAGAGTGCACAAGTGCTTTTGTTCGCACACTTTCTCATCATATAAAGGCTTAACACTGCTGGTTTCAGTGAGGTTTACAATTAAATTTGTGTCATGAAATGATGCAATATTTTAGCATTTTAAAATAATGAAATATATCTGGTTTAGGTACCAACACAGCGCTCTCTTTCGCTCTCTCTTGCTCTCTTGTTCTTGCATGTTTACAGTGAAGGCATTCAATAAATGATCTGACGTCAAACACAGAACAACAGTGCTTAGCAAAAACCCAGAAAGGAAAGTCAGAGATGATGGGAAAACTTGCTACTTCTAGGTTGCAATCCTAAATCCAGTAATCTCATAGTAATCCCCATTAAACTTAATAGGACTTAATATGTCTGGGAAGACATACCGGTAAATAAGAGATTGCACTGCTAGGCTGGGAGTACACCTCACTGAACTCAGTGGGGTTTACAATTGAGCAGGCCTATATAGAATTGCTCAGCTGATTTCTCTTCCTGTACATCACATCTTCCAGATCTGCAGTTTTATTTCATAACGATTATAAGGCATACTGAGCGTTTTTCAAGATAATTATAACCAATAAAAGACGAAGCCCTGGTGCACCCCCATTCCCGGCCCCAAATCGACAAAACTCACAAAGCAACTGACAACACTGTGAAATAAGCATTGCCTCCTCCGCTGAACATGTGCAAACCTGTGCAGGCAAGGGAACATCTTGGTGAAGAAAAATGCTTGGCTTTCCCTCTCTCTTTTCAGCCAGGGGGTCAAGCAGTTAAAGAACCAACAAATGCGCTATTGTTAAGGCACAAAGGGGATATGTTTATGAGACACCACTTGAAAAATGAGTTGAGGTTTCGAAAGGATGACACTGAGCACGTACTGCACAGCTGAAAGAATTCTGGATAGCGGAGATACCACGTGACGGTATTCTGCATACGGCAGCAATGTCAGGAAAAGGGAAATCTAGACAGATGGCAGAAAAGAGAGCGAGAGGGAGGGAGAGACGAAGCAAGGAAGGTGTGAGGTCAGAGCGCAAAGGCAGGAAAACACAGGAAGCGACCCAGACTTACGAGGGGATAAGTCCAGATGGCAAAGTCTTTGGGAAATCTGAACCAAAATGGCAATAACAATCACCTGAATGGTGTTGTACGCCTTGCTTCTGCCACAGAGCAAAAGTCCAATTTAGATTTCCCCACATATCTTTTATTACATTGGTATAGTTCCTCCATGGAGTTTACAGTGGCATACAGTGGTACCTTGGGTTAAGAACTAAATTCATTCTGGAGGTCTGTTCTTAACCTGAAACTGTTCTTAACCTGAGGTACCACTTTAGCTAACGGGGCCTCCCGCCGCTGGAGCACGATTTCTGTTCTCATCCTGAAGCAAAGTTCTTAACCCGAGGTACTCTTTCTGAGTTAGTGGAGTCTGTAACCTGAAGCATCTGTAACTCAAGGTAACACTGTATCTTGAATTTCCCCACTGTATCCTTACAACACCCCTATGAGGTATGGTAGACAGGAAGGAGGGAGAGGGGGAGCGAGACCGGTACATGTGGGTTTTCCCAATGCATGCTGAAAACAATCCAGAGGTGCTTCCTTTCTGGAGAAAAGTAACCCATCATATAAAATAACCTTTGTGTGCTTGGGCAACCAAAGTGATGGTTATTAGAACCATGGTTGAGGGAGTTTGGCCACATGTTGCCTGGAGTTTTACATCCAATTCAGGCAACATGTGGTTACCACTAACATATTAATTGCGTGGCGAGTTCCCGCCCCCCACCAAGGATAAATAAAGACACCGGACGCCAGAATTAAGGTTAAATGGGCGAATTAGGCCACAGCTTTATTGAATTCAGGAATGAGAGGCACTGGCTTAGGCATTGGTCCTATCGACTATCCGGCTTCAGCCCATTTGCTGAAGACCGGGAAGGGTTAACACCATAGAGGGGGCGTCTCCTGCTGAGGCACATCAACTAGGAACTCCCCCGGGTCACCGCTCGGGGGCGTGCCTTTGGCCCACACCTCCATAGGCTTCGGACAGGGCCACGCCCCCCAGAGTCCTTTATCGGACCACCCTTCGCTCTTTGGGAGGAGGTGATGGTGTTCCTCCCCCCCCCACATCCTCTTAACCCCTTATTACCAATGCCTAACTGCCAATGCCGAGGAGTTGCGACGAGTTGCTACGAGGTAGGCAAAAAACCAAATGGCCGCAAATCGCCAATTGGGAAAAAATCCTACCATGCCCCTTGCGGCGACAGACCGAAGTCCATAGCAAAGTCAGAAGCCTACCTAAAGGGAGGGAAGGTGGGGAAAACGTGGGGGCTAGCCGGCAAAAGAGGGCGAGCCCCGGCCACGCCAGCCCTAAATAGGGCAGGCCACGCCCCCCCCCAGCCACCCGATTGGCTGGCTGGGCAGACAACGCGGCCAGGATTCCCCTGCTCTCGCGGGGGGCTGAAACCAGCCCCCGCTCACATGGGGTGGGCGTGAAGCCCGCAACCCCACCTCCTGGCCAGGTCCGGAAGTGGCTTTGTTTATTATGGGAATCACCCTGCTGTATACACAATATGTTTTTTTTTTGGGGGGGGCAGAACCAAGTTATCTACAATGCAATTGGTCAGCTGGTTTGGTTAAGTCTTTTTATTTATTTACTTGATGGGGGGGGCAGCTGCTCCCTGGCTATGCCCATGACCCCAACCCTGCTCTTTCTCCTAAGGTGATTCAGAAAGGTATGATTCTAGCCTTCAGTTGCCGCTTTGGAGTTAAGTATTAGATGCATTAGTGCTGCCTTTGAAGTATCTTTTCTGGCCTTGATGCTTGAGTCAGTTTCATACTGCTCTTATTTGTTGCAGCCCCACTGACTACAAAAACAAAGAACAACATTAAGAACTCCTAGAGCATTAAGAACTCTTAAAAACGTGTGCATGATCCGGATTGTTTTGGGTGGATAAGGTGGTGCTTTCATGACACGGTCTCTTTTTGAGCCCATAAGCTGATCAACTGCCAATCTCATCCTCTGCCCCATCACTGGGGCGGTCATATCACTCAGACCACTGTGGTCGGCTCTCATGTCACACACCCTGTACTCCTGTTATAGCGGCTAGTGCGTCAGATTAGGAGGATGCAAAATCAGAGCCCCACTCAGCCATCAAACTCACTAGGCAACCAAGTTTGTTATGGCCTTTGTTGGCATCCGCCTGTCTTGAGAGACAATGGAGTATGCCTCTGGGGGTAAAATCAAATTTCTGCATTTGCAGCACTGAAGTGATCTCCCCAGGGTGCAAGTGTGTATAGAGGTCCTGGCTGCCCAGACAACAAGACCCCCATGTCGACCTCACTGATGTGGTCCAAAGGAAAGCAGAGCAAGATATTCAGCACCAGCTTGGCTGCAGGAGTTTCTGGAAGGAGGCGCACAAGGCGCTGGGCAACCATCTTAGGGACACCACTTCAGATTTGTCTAGGGTTCACCCCTTAGCATTTCTTCTTCCAAAGATATCCCACAAGGCAGTGGAGGTTTAGGATCAGAGTTTTCCTTCTCCTAGATAGGCTCCCTGCCCAGGTTGATGATCCCCATCTGCCCCTCACTTCCCTCTACAGCACATGCAGAAACAGAAAAATAACCTTACAAACTGAGTCCTGGGTGGCTTTTCAGTGCCTGGCTCACTACTTTCCTGCCTAAGCTCTCTCGCAGGGTTGTTGTTGGTGATTGAAAGAATGGGGGAGAGGAGAACTATGCACTTTGGCTTTAGTTCTGTGGAATAAAAGGTAAAGGGATCCCTGACCATTAGGTCCAGTCGTGACCGACTCTGGGGTTGCGGCGCTCATCTCGCTTTATTGGCCGAGGGAGCTGGCGTACAGCTTCCAGGTCATGTGGCCAGCATGACTAAGCCGCTTCTGGTGAACCAGAGCAGTGCACAGAAACGCCGTTTACCTTCCTGCCAGAGCGGTACCTCTTTATCTACTTGCACTTTCACATGCTTTCGAACTGCTAGGTTGGCAGGAGCAGAGTCCGAGCAATGGGAGCTCACTCGGTCGCGGGGATTCAAACCGCCGACCTTCTGTTCGGCAAGTCCTAGGCTCTGTGGTTTAACCCACAGATCCACCCGCATCCCCGTTCTGTGGAATAAACGTGGGCAAACTGCGGGAGGCAGTGGAAGACAGGAATGCCTGGTGTGCTCTGGTCCATGGGGTCGCGAAGAGTCGTATACAACTAAACAACAACAACCACCAAGGTCATTTCAACATTTCAAGAAATGGTCACAGTTTCTATTCTCCCTGGATTTTATTGTGCAGCGAACAAGAATACTGTGCAGCTTGGGGGCGGGGGGGGGGGAAGAGAGAGAGAGAGCGCATACCATCCACTGCATCATTTCTTCGAGACCTTTTCAAAAGTGGAACGGGGTGCAGGGAACTCCAGATACCTTCCAGTACATGCCTGCCTTTGACATCTTTCTGACTCAACCCCAACCCATTTACTACTCAGGGGAATTTGAAATTTGCTTTGTTTGGTGGCCAAGCAGCTCCAGCCAGCAACACCACATGGGTGGCACAGCTTGCGTTTTTCCTAGAAAACAACAACAAAGGGCTTACAAATATATATATATCAAATTATTTTTCTCCCCCTTTGCTTCACCGCCTCGTCCCCGGATTTTAAGTGCCTTCATCAATACACTGCAGCTTTCCCCCCCCCCCCCCCCCTCTGGCTTTATTTACAGGAAATGCAGAAGCAACTGGAGAGTTCAGCTGGAGCCGGAGCATCCCTCCCCTCCTGCGAGCAGCGGCTTTTAATTTTCAAAAGCGCTGCAATTGCCTGGTGTGGTTTGAAGAGCAGGGGTGCTATTCTCCCTGCTGATGCCTCTGCTGACGTCAATGGCATTCTTATCATGCTTAGCGCGACATCAGAAACCAAACCCTCAGAGGCTACTCTTGTTCAGAGGGCTCGTGCTTCTGCTAATCTCCGGACTGGATCCTTCCAGTGGAAGGGGTCGGCCAGGCTGCTGGAGTCTAAAGAAGCAGGGGCGCTCGCTTTTTTTTAAAGGGTTACAGAGAATCATCTTTTTTCTTTTTTTAAAAAAGCGCTGTTGAAATCATTGTAATTAGCAACACCGCTGCAGTTTATGCGTGGCTGAAAAAAGAAGAGCGAAATAAGCTACTTACAACACGAATGTCCTCCCCCCCCAGCCTTTGTCGCTAATATACAGGATTCTGCAAACACGGAGGAGCTAAATTTGGAGCTCGAATGTACCTGGCACAATATTGTTTCTCTAAAAATCGGCTTCGGCAAGTTGGGCTAGTGGGTTTTGAACTCCTGATGTTCTGAAATCTAAAGGTTTGGGGGAAGCTTAAAATGTGCGCAGTGGTGGCAAATGGGTCAGAATGCTTTCTATTGGGCATATAGAACTATTTTATATACCGGTAAGTCCTGAAACCCCCATAAATGTGGCATGACCACACCTGGACCACAAATGCCCTTATTTGCAAATGCTCACCTTATCAAACGCTGGTAGACACATAATTGGCACATTCAGGTTAGCTTAGATTTCTGTGACCTCAGAGTTTAGGATATGGATGTGTGCAGAAACCTGCCCAATTAAAGGGATAACCTTAGCCGGGGAATTAGCCCCTCTCTCTTATATAATGCCTTCCTTTCCCCTTCCTAAAGCTCCTTAGCATCAGCACGCTTGTCTCTCAGGTGACAGAGCTTCTCTTACAGCACATTCTAGGTCTCAGGCCTCATCTGAGTGAAAAGGAATTCCTGCCTGGATGCTGGCATGGCAATGCTGGATTTTGCTTTCATGTTCCAGTGAAAGAGATACATTTCTACTCTCTGTTGAGTTTCATTATCTCTTTTCACTAATTTGGTGTTCTTTTAAAACCCAACCTCACTCCCCAACCCAGTTTTAGCGGTTGAATCAGCTTCCTCCGTTGGGGCACGTGGAGCGTTTGCTGTTTTGGGTTGTTGTTATAGATGCTTCCCCCCAGAATGTGGCTTCCTAAAGATGCATTAAATTTAAAACATTGGTTTGTGAAGATCTCAGCCATCTCTCCTGCATCCAGACTTACACCTGAACTGTATAATATCATAGTCAATGGGAGGATTTATTATTTATACATGCCATTTAGAACTAAGAAAACAAATGACAGAGAACAGGCAATGGAATGCATTTGTGCTTTCCAAGGGTTTGTTAAACAGAGGGTCTGACACTGCCATGCCTTTATCCTCATGTGATTTACTCATTAAATGCCAGCCGAAACACAGTCGCCTCTCCAAACATATACACGTTAGCATTCTTTGAATACAGATATCAGAAGCACGTTGCAGCCATGTTCAATTCACGACTAACGCAAACTGATTGAGCCCAGAGCTATTGGTTTTAAAATAGGGCACTTTATCTCATGGTAAGATGCAAACCTTCACACATGTGCCTGCAGAACAAGATTTAAGTCAATTGATTTGAAGAACCTTCAGTGAGATTGGGGTCCAGTTCTAGACGCCCACCACTGTACTTAATTTCAGTGGTGCATATGGAGACTGCTGTTTTGTGAAAATGCCTGGCACGACAGCATTCAGGTTTTGTGCAAGTGTGACAGCAGCACCACTGAATGCTTGGCAGAGTAGCGGGGGGTGGGGGTAACTATCTCAAAGTGGAAGTACATATTCAGAATTAGCAGCGCAGAGAGAAAGGTCAAGGCCGTTTATATACATAGATGGAGATGTGACGTGGAACTGCAGTATCTGCAGCACGTAAGACCAGAAAGGACAAAGCCAGCATGAGGCTTTAACACAATTAAATCCCTATTGTGTGGCTCCAGCTAGAAGCGGGAATGTGACAAAATGTCAAGGGTTTGAAAAAGCAGAAAGCAAAACAGCAGGAGAATCATAAGTTTTCTCTGCAAGGGCTATGTATGTATGAATGACCCCTGAGCTCACCCAGAAGACCTGCTTATAAAGCAGTCATCCTGATGTGTTTGCAGGGAAATTGGATGGTGTTGGCTATTTAAAGAACATCCATTCTCATTTGTTTGCGGGCAGGTTGGGTGACGGTTGCATCAAAGCAAGGGTTGTGCCAAACTTTCAGCTTCGTTTTCCCGTCACTTATCGCAAAAAATCCAATTTCTGGGGAAGCAGGTTTGTTGCACAAGACCTCTCAATCAGCTGTAATTACACAACCTGAATTTGCTGCTATGTGATTGAATCCCACATGAAAAGGAGTGACAGCTGGAAGCTCGTCCATATACCCCCAATTTATGCAGGTTCTGATGTAATAACAGCCCCTTTGATCTATCCCAGAGGTGACGCTTATGGACTCTACTACAATAAGTCTTCTTGCAAAGAGGTCAAATGCACACAGGAGATCAGGCGTAATTGGTGCAAGGCAGACTGGTGCGCAAACTATGCCTGGTCTGGAGAGTGCAGATCCGGCCATGGCGACGCATGCCTTCGTTATACGATGCCTGAATTACTGCAATGCAGCCTATGCAGAGCCGCCTTTGAAGAGTACTTAGAAACCACAGTTGGTCGAGAATTCAGCCAGATTGTTAACGGAGGCAGGATATAGGGAGCATGTGAATCCCTCGCTCAAACAGTCCTACTGGCTTGTGATTTGCTTCTGGGCAGAATTCATGGTACTGGCGATGACGTTTCAAGTCCTGATCCAACACCCCCGCAATATGCACTTGGATGGGAGCAGCGAGAAAGCCTGCTCTGTGGCTGTGCCTAGACTCTGGGACTCCGCCCAGAGGGAGGCATGTCCTGGGCCTTCTTTCATGGCTTTCCAGAAACTAATGAAACCATTATTCCTTTTCAAGGCGGCTTTTGGTTTTATAGGCAGCTGTTTTGTTGTATTCGTTTTTATCTGCTGATTTAGAATAACTTATACCTGCTGCTGGAGTACTGTTCATTTCTTTACTAGCACTGTTTTTGTGCCCTAATAACTGGTGTAGTTAAAGCTGTGCCATCGATATTTTAAATGGCTTCATTATGGTGCAATTTTGTTCTCAGCAGCCTTGAATTCCTTATGAGGAAAGGTGGGATATGTACGTCTTGACCAAACAGCAAAGTTTATACACAACAAAGACCCACGCCCTATTCGGCCGTGATGCCGACACGTGAGTAGGGCGCACGGCAGAGGCAGCTCATCCTGTTTCACCACCTGAGGCAAAATGGGAAAGTGCCGCCCACCTGCCCCACTAAAGACTTCCTTACCAGGGTCACGTGGCTGCAGCTTCCAGCGAGATTTCACAAGAGCCCCACGAGTTCACGAGGAGGCCTCACACAACCGTCCAGAGACACTAGTAAACAAGGCGCTCTCAGTATGATCTCGCAGGGCTCTCAAAATATCTGGTTGGAACCCAGAAGCCACCACAGCCACTTATCCTCACTTCTCTAGTGGCAGCGGAGAGGCACCCCTTGTATGTTGCTGCCTGAGGCAGGTGCCTCAGTCTGCCCCATAGATGTTCCGGCCCTGGTGTGCTAAGCTCCACCCCCTGCATTTCTATGCCTGTCACTCTCCAGGATTTGGAGGGTGAAGTCCGAAGCCGGGAGCCTTCTCTACCATTGAGCAGATAACAAAGGACAGGAACTGTTGGTGGTGGTACCAAAACCGTGGAAAACGCTTGTGGGAAATTCATTAGCTACAGGTTGAGAGCCTATTTATTCAAGCCAGCTTTTAATGTTTGAGTGATCTTCTGCCTCCTATACAAGGCACACATTAGGAATTGGGTCTATTGGGTGGCCCTCAGCTAAATTCTACTCAGCATAGACCCATTGAAAATAACAGACATGTTCATTAATTTCAGTGGTTCAACCCTGAGAAAACTTGATTGACTACCACCAATTGTTTTTATGTTTGTGATTTATATTTTTTGAATGGGTGTTGTCGTTGTGTACTGTACTTTTGGGGACGGGGGAGTTACAAACCTCTTTGAATATATTTCACTGAAATACAGGATAAAAAAAAATCTAATAAGAAAATAATGTCTATCTCCAACATCATTTTTCTCAAAGAGTGTTCTAAATCCCAAAGACATCTGAAGGCGAATTTCCATGCTAAAACACTGGCTTGGAAATACAGTTCTATTTCTGTTCTCTGTGATGATGGACTAGAAATTGATGTTCTGTTGCTGTATTAATATTTCCACTCTGCTGGGAAAAGTGACATTCACTCTCCACAATTGTTTCCAAAGCATTGTTAACATCTAAGGCGGCAATCCTATGTAGACACTAGGATTGGGAAGCCTTTCTTCAGCCCGTGGCTCACATTCATTTCTGGTTAACCTTTTGAGGTGCGTGGAAGGTGCCAGATGCAAATGTGGCTTGAACAGTGGAAATAGCTCTTTGCTTTATATGGAAGGCTATATTCCAGCTACATAAATATAGTGTTTTCTACATCTCCCTCCAAATCTCTTCATCCTAGAGCAGGGGCAAGTGTGTTGTGAGGGGAAGGAGAAGGGCCAGAGGGGAATTCTCAGGGGTGGAAGGAGGGGCCCAAGGGGTCAGATGTTCCCAATTCCTGCTGTAATTCAAAGTGTTGGTACTGACCTTTAAAGCCCTAAATGGCCTCTGCCCAGTATACCTGAAGGAGCGTCTCCACCCCCATCAACACTGAGGTCCAGCGCCTGAGGGCCTTCTAGCAGTTCCCTCATTGAGAGAAGTGAGGTTACAGGGAACCAGACAGAGGGCCTTCTTGGTAGTGGCGCCCGCCCTGTGGAACGCCCTCCCATCAGATGTTAAGGAAATAAACAATTATCTGACTTTTAGAAGACATCTGAAGGCAGCCCTGTTTAGGGAAGTTTTTAATGACTGATGTTTTAGCGTGTTCTTAATATTTTGTTGGGAGCCGCCCAGAGTGGCTGGGGAAACCCAGCCAGATGGGTGGGGTATAAATGATAAATTATTATTATTATTATTATTATTATTATTATTATTATTATTTGCATCTTTTTGGAATTAATTCTCCATGAGCTTTGTTGGAGTTGCTTCTGAGAAAACATGCATAAGACTGTGCTGTTAAAACACTGATTTCTCTAAGGAAGACTGCCAACCCAGATTGGAAAACCTTGTGTTAAAGAATCTGAACTTGTGTTAATAATAGTGGGAAGAAGTGTGGAGAGGCAGATAGACTGCTTGGCTTGGGGCTGGAAAGATCTGAGTTTGAGTTCCTCCTCAACAAAAGACCTCCCTGGGTGACCCTGGACCGGCCACCCTATCCGAGAAACCTCACCAGGTGGTTTTTGAGGACAGAACGGGATAAGCCTGTGCGTTATATGAGGAACAAAGGGGACACGGACATACTTCTAAGCATCGCCAACTCACTTTGCAAACCAATCTGCACAGAAAAGTAAACTCTACTGAATTCCAGGGGACTGGCTCCCAAGTATTACAGCTGGAAGGGGGAACCAAGCGTCACTTTTGGGTAACTTTCCAAGGGGTATATGCCAATGGTGGGTGGGGCCAGGGGCAAATGTTAGCAGAGCAATCCATGTAAATACTTCCTTTGAACTGCAGGCTAGTTTCTGCACACACTCACACATCCCTCTGCATCCTCTGTCCAGGCAAGCAAGGGGCATTATCAGGAGTTAAGGGCACAATTCAGCCAGGCAAAGGACTCTGGGTGGTTCTGGGAGGGCAGTGACTTGAGAAGAGCCAGGCAAAGAGGCCTGGAGAGTTGCGTTCAGCCCATACTCCCACCCCAGGCTTGAGATTCCTCACACCTGCATGGCAGGATCGCAGCCCTAGTGGAAAATGCATGTAGATGTTAGGATCCATAAGACTTAAACAAGCCTGCCTGCCACCTTGGGGATCTTTTCCCCATCTGCCACAGTCCATGCTGTACCATTTTGTGCAGGAAAGCTGTCGCCTTTCCTCTGCAATGTTCTGCGATTGCCCAACCTCTGTAATTAGCTGGCACTTAATTCTAAAAGTTCATAAAGCAAGGGAAACCAAAAAGGGCTAAACAAATTATAACAGGCTGGCAGTATTTGTCTGAAAACACCACATGTTCGCAAAATGAGGCTCCATCTGGAAAATCTTAACTTGTTTTTGCTGACTCATTACTGCCGACGGCTCATTATTCCATGAGCGAAGGGGACAGACAGGAGATGTCAAGTGACGAGGCCAGACTGGAACCCCAGAAGCAACCAAGCTCAGGCTCAGCAACTGAGCTGGATTTTCCTCTTGGTCTATGTTAACTCTCAACTTCTTTCACTGTGATAAAAGCAAGGAGATCACCCTTCTCTTAGATTCAAAAGAACTACTTATCTGCTCTCTGGAAGCAAACTTTCCTAAGTATGGAGGCCTAGATGGAAGATGGTAACCCTAATGACAAACTCGGGCAAGGGAGGCCCAGTGCAGTGGGTCATTTGTTTCCCCCTTCCCCTATGCCTTCCCTTCCAAAGATGGGTGGATTGCCAGTGTGGTGTAGTGGTTAAGAGTGGTAGCCTCGTAATCTGGTGAACCGGGTTCGTGTCCCCGCTCCTCCACAAGCAGCTGCTGGGTGACCTTGGGCTAGTCACACTTCTCTGAAGTCTCTCAGCCCCACTCACCTCACAGAGTGTTTGTTGTGGGGGAGGAAGGGAAAGGAGAATGTTAGCCGCTTTGAGTCGCCTTAAGTGGAGTGAAAGGTGGGATATCAAGTCCAAACTCCTCCTCCTCCTCCTCCTCTTCTTCTTCTTCTTCTCCAGCATCCTCCACCCCAATCATTGACCATGGTGGCCGGCTCTGATGGGTGTTGGGAGTCCAACCACATCTGGAGGGCCACAGGCACCCCATCCTTGCTCCACAGCAGTGTTTTCCAAACTTGGGTCTCCAGCTGTTTTTCGACTACAACTCCTATCACCCCTGCCTAGCAGTACCAGTGGTCAAGAATGGTTGGGAATTGTAGTCCAAAAACAGCCGGAGACCCAAGTTTGGGACAACGCTGCTCTCCAGGAATGCTCAATGGAGCATCAGTCTGGAGGAAGAGATCTGCAGGGATCTCCAAAGGCGGCCACTTGCATGTTCCAAAAGCCCAACCGTTGAATGTTAGATCACGTAAGGCAGGGGTGGGGAGACCCTGCTCAACTGAAGGGCTGCATTCCCTACTGGACAACCTTCCAGCAGATGGTGGTGGGTGGAGCCAGAGGCAAAAGTGGGTGGAGCAACAAACATAAACTTTACCTTTGCACAGTAGCCTAAACACACACAGATAGCTCAGTTGCTTGGAGCATGGTGCTGATAGCATCAAGGTTACAGGTTCGATCCCCGTATGGGACAACAGCATATTCCATTGCAAGGGGTTGGACTAGTTGGACGCCACCAAATTTTAAGAGTGAGGTAGGACTCTGGCAGCAGCTCTCCAAGATCTCAGCCAGAGGTCTCCGCTGTCCTCCTTAAAAAAAAAAAGAACTGGAGCTGCCAGGAAGTGAACCTGTGACCTTCTACATGCCAAGCACGTGTTCTGTCCCTGAGCTATGGCCCTGCTCAGTTCTATGCATGTGCCATTAGGCTGATGAAGTTCCTCCTCGAGTTGAAAGCTCTACATTGAAATCTAGGCACAAGCATTGACGTGGACATGTGTTCTCACACTTCTCAAGACATTCCATTGCAACCAATATTTGGCTCTCGGTTGCAGAGAAGAGCTGGTGAAAGCTCGACTGCTTATGTTTACGAGCAAAATAAAAAATTTGAAGTATTCACCACTATGGTGTGGTGACGAAAGGATTAAAGAATAAATGCACCAAACCAAACCGATCCTGCATGTATTGTTTCCAGCTGCGGGACACAAGCTACACAGGGCAGATTCAAGTTACTGTGTTATATGACTACATCAAGGGCAATCAGATATATCCCAGCCGTGAGTTTCGATGCACACTTGCACATGCACACACACACACACACCCATTGCGTGTCCTGCGGCTTGCCAGGTGCTTGACATACAGTTTCCCCTGGATTTGTTGTTGTTGTTCTTTGGTATGCCCCAACAGGCAGCAAAATCAGGAGGTTCCTGGCCCTTTAGCAGCTGCCATGCATGGCTGGAGGGCTGCATTTGCCTTGGTGAGTCACAGGTGGTGCAGGCCTGAACCAAAACATCAAATACTGCTCCAGAAACACCGTTTTGTGGCAGCAGGGCATACGGGATGGCCTGGGGGCAATGTTATATATATATGGGAGGATTTGCAGGCGCTTGCCTTTGTTCATGCCAAGCCAAACCACGTCTGCCCCCCCCCCCCAAGAATCTTTTATGGGGGTTCAACTCCTCCACCTGCATTTGTCCTCCTCCTCCTCCTCCTTAACTGCTCCAACAGGTCCCTGCTATGATACCAAAATATTGTGGGTCTCCAAAATATCTCCTTTTTCATTTTTAAAATATTTCTGAAGGGTCCCCCCCCCCCGTTATTTTTCCTAAAGGTTCCTCACTGGGATGCGCCTTGTCAGTGGTCATGGATGGTTGGGAATTGTAGTCCAAAAATTGGTGGTGGTTTGTTTTTTAAAAAGTTTGCAATTTTTAATTTTAAAAAACCTGAAAATAATTATTCAGTTTTTTGATAGACTGAGATTATATTCTTTGTATTAGGGGGCTGTTATGGGGATTTTTTTTTCATGTTTTCATGCATCTATATTGAATTAATGGCTTTTTAAAAAAAAATGCTATGCTCTGTGTGTGTATATGTGTAAGTGTGTGTGTGTGTAAATGTGTTGTAAATTGTTTTGAGACCTTGGGGTAACAAGCAACTAAGAAATAACAACAACAGCGGCAACAATTCTGTAAAAGAGTGTAAAATAGCTGCCGGGACAGCCTTTGGAAAGGCAGCCTTGCAAGCAGCATGCCTTGCCACGCCCCCTTTGGCCACACCCACTGAGACATGCAGCCCCCTCAGAAGATTGCCCATGGGTTACGCTGGACCTTAGCTCCCCCCCCCAAATATCCACCCCTGAAGTATGTAGCTAGCTGGCCACTCCCTGACCACAAAATGCTTCTAAAAATACGAAATAAGGTTGCAGCAACCAGCACCAGCTCTGGTGGGCATACCGGACCATACTGCTGACATGGGCATCTGCTTGCTCCTGCTCCCATCGCCAGCCGCTCTCTGGGTGGGCCATATGAGAAGCCGCTCCTGCCCTGCTGAAATGCCCCTCTTCTGCACAACCTATTAATGAAGGTGCACGAGGCCTGTCCACTTTTTCAGCTGGCCACCCAAGCTCTACAGATGGGAGTCGTTAAGTTTGAAATCACATGACATTTTACTAGCAAAATAAAATATTGTGGCTCAGCAGTTTTATCTAGAGTACTGCAGCCAATCAGTTCTAAGCTGTTAGATGTTCCAGTTCAAACAGGGTCAGGCCGGGGCATGGAGGAAAGAACCCTGGCAAAAGCTGGAATCAACACTCAATTGTAATATCAAAGTTCTGGGAAGGGTTTCCAGGAGCAGAACCTCTAGCACGTTATCCTACGGTGAGCGGAGTCAGCTCTTCAGTATGCATTTTACTTCAATTATTTCCCTACAAAACAAATACAGTTTAAACAAACAAACCGATTTTCACACGGAAAACTAGATCGTACAGACGGCAGGAAATTATGAGCAAGCAAAGAGCAATCATTGCTATTTAAGCAAATAGAAATAATTAGCAAACAAAAACTTTTACTGCTGTTTCTTTCTTGCAAATGCAAACCCAGAGAAACTGTGGCAGAGAAACCAGCGCTATGGAAAACAGCAGGGAGGGGGCGGAGGGAGAGAGAGAATGTCCTCATGCAGTAGATGAGGATCAACATCTGGAACATTTTACCCATCAAAGTGAAAGGGCCGGGATATTACACACAGTTCCATCATCAAAAGCCCTGCTCGGTAACATGATAGATGCAGAACGGAGTCTGACCAAGGGGACTGCCCGCTCTGCGGTGTCCTCAGACAACCTTCTCTCTGAACCTCTGCTACATACAAGGGAGAAGCTGTGCTTCGTATTTCTTTCTTGCTCAACAAAATAAGTCACGCATTTCTCTGCTTCCCATGTCTTTGGCAGTTTCCTTTTCCTCTGTCCCGCTTGCTTTCGCGGCAGTCATTCCCTTTAAAACAAAAAAAGCACCACCTATTGCATTGCATTCCCAGCTCCGCGGTTGGATCCTGTCCCAGCTGGATCTCTCTCCTCTGTGTGTCAGACCTTTCCACACCCCGTGAATAATGTTTGGTCAGGCTGTGCAACTTGGTTTATGTCAAACTGTTTTCGGGAGAATTTCCCGGTCATTTGTTTTGGCACACACTATGCTAGGCTTCCCCTCCAGGCCACCCTTTCTCCCTGTCAAGTTTTTGTGGATCTTCAGAGAACTAATTTACTCAGTAAAGGCTCCTGGTAAAAGGGCTTAGTGTGAAGGGGAATTTTAACAAGCCAGGCTAAGCTAGTAGTCCCTTGCACAATTTGACCTCTGAGTTATTTCCTGTTTCCCAAATACAGCAAGAAGTTCGCCAAAAAAACAAAAGGAAAAAAAACAAAACCCACACAGCTGTAATCCTTTAACATTCATCAGGGCAGACAAAAGAAGTGCTTCTTCAAACAATGCAGTGATGACTGCTAGCTTAGATTTAAAGTGGGGTTAGACAAATTTATGGGGGTCAGGTCTATCAGTGGTGATAACAGCCTCAGGGAATGTCCAGATCTCTCTAAATTCCCCTAAATTCTGGGATTCCCACATGCACCTGGACAGTCACAACAAAAAACAGGACGCTGGACTCAATAGTTTATTGCTCTGATCCACCAGCGTTCTTCTTATTTTTACTAAATATCACACACCCCTCTTTTTTATCTATCTTTGAGCAAGAAATCCCCACATATTTCATAGCTTTTCATGCCCTCTTGCCTTTTAAGAAACGAACAAACAAATAACCTTCGGTAGCTTTGAATCTGACACACCTGAACAAAGTTTGTTTGAGGAGAAAGAGAAATTGATGAATTGATAGTTGTGATTCTCAAGACAGACATCAAGCAAGTGCCTTCACTGTACTGCTAAAAATGTTTTAATTATAAGAGCCGTCCTGTGTTTTTAATTTGGTGTTTAGCTTATCGTTAACTTTAATTACCTTTTGACTGTTTTAAACAATAATTGTATTGTTTTATTCTTTATTCTTTTTGTAAAGTGCTCTGAGGTTTTCTTACAGTTAAGCAGAATATAAGCCTTGTGAAATAATAAATAAAATTAATGATAGCACTTCGGAATTTAAATCAACAATAACATATGCATGGCTTGGTCTCAAAGCATAATAACTGTTACACCTATGATGGTGTGTGAAAAGTCACCCTCTTCAGCTGCTCCTCTCCAGAACTGGATTTCACAAAAGTTGCCTATCCAGCAGGAAAGAGATGGTGTGGATATTTAGAGAGTAAATTTTCAGTGGGGCCTAGGATTCTTAGGTTGTGGGATAGCTCTTATGCATTTTGCAAAGCAGTTTTATTTTCTGTATTTAAAATACATGGAGATGGGCACTGAGGAGGGAGAACCTACAAGTACTGCTTTGTTTAAAATCATGTTGGGCTACTAAACCTCTCCAGTTTTCTATTGTCAAGGCACAGTAAACTGCAGAAATTCAGAATTAGCAGCTGTAAGTGCTACAAGAAAGGCATCTTCTACTCTCTGCTGCCCTCTCATGGATTTTAAGTGTATTTTACTATTTGCCATGTAAGTGGAGAAGGCAAAAAGAAAGTGCCCTTCTTTTACTCAAGTAATCAATTTCTACTGCAGCCATACTGTTGGCATCCATCTCTCTCAAGAGACAAAGGAGTGCTCCTCCAGGGGTGAAGTCAAACAGCTACATTAGCAGCTCTAGCTCTGATGGCCTTCTGGCGGTTCCCTCGCTGCGAGAAGTGAGGCTGCAGGGAACCAGGCAGAGGGCTTTCTTGGTAGTGGCACCTGCCCTGTGGAATGCCCTCCCACCAGATGTCAAGGAAATAAAAAACTATCTGACTTTTAGAAGACATCTGAAGGCAGCCCTGTTTAGGGAAGTTTTTAATGTTTGGCATTTTATCGTGTTTTTAATATTCTGTTGTAAGCCACCTATTATTATTATTATTATTATTATTATTATTATTACATTTGCCAGAGAAATAAAGAACAGGACAGTGGCAGTCCTGAAGAGTTTAAAGTCCAAGTTTTAACAACTGGGAAGAGAATAAAGAGAGGGCATTTGTTTGCAACATGAATGGGAAACCTGATTTTTAGAAATACCATTAAAGTAATTTGGTTTGATTTGTAATAATTTGGAAAATTAATAAATTTGAAAAAAGAGAGAATAAAGAGAGGGCAAAAATAGGAAGAGATGACTGTGAACAAACTGACCTGTGTCAGTTGATGAAAATCTGAAGTACAAGAATGACTTAGACCTCTGAGATTTTGGCATAATAATAAACTGTTCATTACTTTTGTTTGCCCTCTGCGGTCTGAGCACAGGCACATATTTTCAAGACTTTTGGCATGACCACAAAGGTTAAAAAATGTATTTTTATAAAAAGACAGAAGACAGAGGAGAGGCAGGAAGGGCAGTTCTTGCCATTTTCAGCGTTCACCCTTCCCAATTATTCTGGGCAGTATTATGCGCAACTACAACCTCTCTTCCTACTTCTGCTGAACTGAGGTCTGAGGTGGTGGAAGTATCCCAGCCAGAAGAGAACACCACAGAGCTGCTTTCGACTGGGAGAAGCTGGTTTCATTGGGAGGGCCCTAAGTGAAAATGGTGGTGCGATTTCACTCCCCTAGCCTTTAAACTGATAATCTTTGGCCATGGAAGAGGCACACAGTGACTGCATGTTAACTTTGGAGAATGCTTTGGGCTGCAGTCCATTTTTGATTTTAATCACAACAAAGAGTATTGTGGCACCTTAAAGGTTGGTTGGCATCCATCAGACTTGAGAGACAATGGAACCTTAAAGACTAACAAATGTATTATGGCGTAAGCTTTTGTGGACTTGAGCCCCTGTCATCAGATGGCAAGGGGTGAAATCTTACTTAGTGTGCATACAAAATTGTAAGGTGGGAATTGAATGAGATACAGAAATAATAGCCACTGATCATTAGAGCTTAAATGCATGTTTTAAAAAAGACACACCTTTTACAGCATTGCCAAAATGATTGTATTGTTAGGAGTTTGGGGGGCTAGAAGCTGGAAGCAGCAGGCCCACAAGCCAGAGCGAGCGAGAGCGATGCTTGATTTCTGTTTGAATTCAAGGCTGTGGCTATGGGAAAAGCAAGACCCTCTTGGGGTGCTAATGCTGTGAGCCCCTCCATTGTCGGCTCAGGTTGCATATATGTGTAAATAAACCAAATATCTCTGCTCTCCCTCATTCCAAAGGAAACACGAACCCTAGGCAAGTACCTGCAACCCCTGGAATCTCACACTGCTCAGAGATCGCGGTGGAGAGCAACAGTATGAATTAATGGATCAGGGAACCCTTCACAAGAAACCGCCTTGATAGCCCAGATATCCAGGTACGGATAAGCTGATGAACACATTAAAATGTATTGGGGGGGGGGGTCATTTGTCTTGAATTTAACTCACAAGTGATGGCTTCAGTTGCTTGGTACCGTCAAGCTCAATGCCATCGCTTGGGGCTTAAATTAATCAATACTGACTGGGGTCTGTGCACCTTAGGGACCTCTCCTTCCTGCTCCATTATATCTATGTGGGGAGTGATGCCCCATGCCCTGTTTTGTACAGAAGTCCGTCCTGTAAGAGCACAGGGCTACACAGTGCAATACTCTGCCAAGAAGAACATGCCTGGCTATTCATCTGCTGGATTTTCGGTGCTTAGTCAAAGTGCAACTTTTTCCCAAAAATGTTTTATGCTTGTTTTCTGGCTGCTGCACATGTTTTTTCATCTTTTCTTTGGCTAGGTTTTAGGCAAGCTGCATTTTGTTTTGATGTATGTTTTAATTTTTTAAAAGTGATTTGAATGGCATTTTCCCTGGATATACGCCACATTTAGGCACCATCCCGATGGCAAAGAACACAGCCTACACAGCCTTGAAATAATAAAAATAGTGGACTAACAATTATTATTATTAGAGACAAACTGAATCCACCCCTAGCACCTCCCTCAGGTGAGGCACATAGAAAAGGGCATCTGATGAAGATCACAGAGTCTGAGCTGGTCCATGTGGGGGAAATGGTCATTATTGTTATTATTATTATTGAGATAGTGGGGTCCTGAGCCACCTAAGAATTTATAGGTCAAAATCAGCACTTGGAGCTGAGCACAGAAAATACCCAATAAGTCACAGTGCAGTTGGGAAAATGCCAACAAAAAAGAAACTTTAATGAAGCCTCTTTAAGCCTTAGCATTTTGTTTTATTGCTTCAGTGCAAATCATGGGCCTGATCCAGTCAAAGTCAAGCATCAGAATCCCATTGGTCTGGAGGGAGAGTTAAACCAAGTGTTTAAATTTCTACCATTGAGAACAAATGAGGCTTAAAAGTGCTTAACTCTGGCTGGACTGTGCCCAACGTGTATTATCCACCGAAGGCTTTATTTAATAAGCACGCTTCGGTGAACCTAAACTATGACTCACTGGAAGGGGGAAACACCTTTTTGGCTGGAGAGCAAAGAAGACAAGTCAGTAAGATTTTAAAGAAGATACACAGCTGGGGCATGTTGTGCGTGGTGGAATAGGCAGGTGCTATTCACAGCCTGCAGTTACCACCAGTACAAACAAGAGGGAAATGGGGTCAGCAAGTGGGGGTGGTCATGGATCGGAAGGAATGGGATACCCCCCCCCCCGATTGAGAATGCCCCGATTGGGGCATGCCCCGAGTGTACCCCGATTGTACCCCGATTGGGCACACCAGCGGGGTAGACTGCAGTGGAAATAGAAGCTTCAGGGCAGCAATTTAGATCGGGAGAAGCCCTCAGGGGAAAGGGTTTAGTACAGCTCCCCTGCACTAAGCCCTCTCCCACCACAGCCGATTTGAACTAAAAATAAACAAATCAGTCATGGATCTCCCAATATTTTGCCTTGTTTAGCCTACAGCTTTTCTGTAACAATTCTGCACACACATCCAATGGAAAACACTCAGGCAAAATTCAGATACTAGCTGGAGATACTACCAGGTTCCATGAGGTGTTTCACTATTCTGGGCTCCCTAATGAAGGGCTCCAGACTTTCTTTATTCCTCTCTTGTCTTTCCTGGCCCTGGCCGGCATTGCTCTTAATTTTTGCCCTTCTGGCCTCAGACAAACGGAGACCTCACCTGTAAAGCTGTTTCTCTATCCTGGTTCCTTGGCCTGCAGAGATAGAGCAATAGCAGGGAAACTTACTAGCAGCAAAAGACGGCACTTCAAACACCTCTGGCAATAATCTGTGAGGAGGAAAGCTGGCGCCAAATTTCTAAATTGGTGTAGGAAGGGGAGGGAAGCCCGCACCATCCCTTCTGCCTTCCTTGGCGCTCTGCCCTCACATAATGTGCATTGCCACAACTACCAGGGTTTTATGTGCCCCGAGGAGAGATTCTATGCTTGTGCCACTCAGTCTGTTGTTATGGTAACACCTATAACATCAAATGCAGCATTATGACTAGGGATGGGCCCACCAGTTCAGGCAAAGGACCCTCTGAGCCAAACCTCTGGTACATCTCACAGCTTTGGGTTGGCTTCGCATTTCCTTCAGCATGCTGAAGCCAAACCATTCAGGCACCAAAGCACACCCGTTAATTTGAAGTCTAGGCCTGGTAAAACTGGTAGGTTTTCTGACAGAAGAGAAGGAAGGCATTACAGAGGCCTGCGTGATTCTTCCAGAGGAAAATCGGTACTAAGTCCCTTACTGCCTCCCCTTTTAAAGAGTTTTTCCAAAAGTTTGCGATGCAGTTGCAATGCAGCAATAAAAACCACTTATTGCTCATGGACACAAATCTTTTAAGTTGCTGAGGACTCCAAGGAATTAAAACAAAGAGAAAATGTCAGGCTGGTATCTAATTTAAAGGGCTACAATAAACCTTCAGGGGCTGTTTGGTTCTTACCCTTAGCTACAACCAGTGCTTTTTTTCCCTAAAAAAAAAATGTTTAGGGGTACTCTCATTTTGACTCAAGAAAATCACCATTTTATAGTTCAAATCGGGGAAAATAAATACAGTAAATGGACAAATGGACAAAGATTCACAAAATGTTTAGGGGCATGCGTCCCCCTGCATCCCCCCAGAAAAAAGCATTGGCTACAGCTGTAGGAAAGGTATTAATACCAACCATACTATAAACTATGAGTGGTTCCAGACTAGCCAAGCATAAGATCAATTCATACTGATACATGCAATAAATGCAAAACAAAATAACTGCATGCGGTATGTGATTTTTGCTGCGTACAGCTGTTACAGGAATGGCACAGAAGCTGAGAACATTAGATAAGCCTTCTGGATCAGGTCAACAACCCATCCAGGCCAACATCCTATTCTCACAGTCGCTGGCCAGATGCCTAAGAAAAGCACAACAGCACTCGGTCTACCTGTGATGCCCAGCATTTGGTCTTCAGAAGCATTACTGCCTCTGACTGTGCAGGCAGAGCATAGCCATCGTGACCAGTAGCTACTGATAGCCACCTCCTCCGTGAATTTGCCTTATCCTCTTTAAAAACCATGTAAGCTGGTGGCCATCGCTACTTCTCCCAGCAGCATATTTGATGGTGTGAAGAAGTACTTTCATTAGTTTGTCCTGAATCTTCAAACATTTGGCTTTACTACTGTTGTTGTTGTTGTTGCTTACATTTCTATACCACCTTTATCTTCCAAGGATCTCAAGGTGGTCTCCTCCTCCCCATTTAATCTTCATAGGAACCCTTTGAGGTAGGTCAGGCTAAGTGATGGTGACTGCCCCAAGGTCACCCAGTGAGCTCTATGACTGAGCGGCATTCAAACCTTGCTCTCCAAAGTCCTGGTCCAACATTCTAACCATTCTGCCACACTAGTGTTATGGAAAAGGGCCACAGCACAGTGGTGGAGAACTCGCCTTGCATGGAGAGGGCTCCTGGTTCAAGCCCTGGCATCTCCAGGTAGAGCTTTCTCACACTAGGTATATACCCCTCTATCACATCTCCTCTTACATGCCTTTCCTCTAAACTCAAAAGCTCCAAAATGTTGCAATCTTTCCTCATAGGGGAGTTGCCCCATCCACTTAATCATTGGGGTTGCCCTTTTCTGAACCTTTCCCAGCTCTGCAATATTCTTCTTGAGGCAATGGTGATGAGGTGAGCTGGGCGCACCCCCATCCACCAGTTCACACTGCTCTGTAAATTATGAAGGTGCTGAATTATCTTTTAACTCAGGGGTTTGACAAGAAGCTAAAATGTAGCTTCACCTGTATTAACCCGCCTTTGTGGACTCATCTAGACCAGAATTTTAATCATGCATAATATTAAGTGGTAAGCGCAGACGAGGGCATCCTTTAAAAAGTTAATCACAACCATAAACCTGAGAGTTCCTGTCTGTGACAAGTACCAAGGCATTTCTACACTGATTTAGCAACAATAGCATTTTCAAAGATGGGCTTTTCCAGTAACTGAGGGCCAAGCTAGATGAGATGCTGTTCGCACAATTAGTGATGGCAGCAAAGGGCTTTTAAAAAGTAAATTGCAGAAATTGATGCCTCAATCACAGAAAGAGCATTGGGTGGTGGCCAAGGGTTAAGGCATCCTACCTGTCTCACCAGGTCCTGATTCGGACTGGTACAGCCACCCACAGTAAGAATCTACTTTTTAAAGCCACATAAGGAGATTGTGTTGGATCAGGTTGTTGGCCCATTCAGTCCAGCGTCCTCTTCACATAGTGGCCAACCAAAAACCGATGGGAAGCCAGCCTGCAGGACCTAAGCACAAGAGTCGTCTCCCCACTGGTTGTTTTCCAGCAACTGGTGCTCAGAAGCATATTGCCTCTGCCCATGGATGTGGTGCATATCCAGTCAGCCTTACCCTCCACTCAGGCCATCCCTAATGGTGTGAATGGTGTCGCATGTAGTTTGGGCATGAGGCTGGCAAACACTTAATTCGCTCCCACGAGCGTGTAAAGGGGCGACCCCTCTCTCACACAAACATTGCTATTCTATTCCATGGAAGGTGAAATGAGGCAAAGGTAACATATTGAAACAGAAGTTGAAGTCTCAACTACTGAAAACAATGGGGGCGACAATCTGCCATGAATGTTGGAGGATTATCACCATCATCATGACTTCATGTAACCGATGCAGTTTTCAAAAGCCGAGTCCCAAGCACAAGGAGGGCAAATGGCTGGTAGTTTCTAGTTCTTCATGGACTAAGCATGTGCTTGTGGGACGCAGGTGGCGCTGTGGGTTAAAGCCTCAGCGCCTAGGACTTGCCGATTGAAAGGTCGGCGGTTCGAATCCCTGCGGCGGGGTGCGCTCCCGCTGCTCGGTCCCAGCGCCTGCCAACCTAGCAGTTCGAAAGCACCTCCGGGTGCAAGTAGATAAATAGGGACCGCTTACCAGCGGGAAGGTAAACGGCGTTTCCGTGTGCGGCTCTGGCTCGCCAGAGCAGCGATGTCACGCTGGCCACGTGACCCGGAAGTGTCTCCGGACAGCGCTGGCCCCTGGCCTCTTAAGTGAGATGGGCGCACAACCCCAGAGTCTGTCAAGACTGGCCCGTACGGGCAGGGGTACCTTTACCTTTACCTTAAGCATGTGCTTACAGTAGCTCCAAAGGTGAACAGAACTTGCACATACATACTTCTTGTGATTAAGTAGCTGGCACCCCCTCCCTCCCCAGGCTTGTGCTCTGGGCTGGACTGCTGGAGGAACCGCATAACCACACCTCCACCCACGGATGTGCAAGCAACCTTCTGGTCATTATCAGAGAGCCTTCTTCAGTTGCCTCCCCCATGAGAGGTCCGGAGGGTGGCAGCACGGAAGGGGCCTTTTCTGCGGTGGCTCCCTGTTCGTGGAATGCTCTCCCCAGGGAGGCCTGCCTGCCACCTTCATAACATGTCTTTAAGCACCAGGTGAAAACGTTTCTGCAACCAGGCATTGGCTGATAAACATTCCATGGCCTTTTACATCATGTCTGTAGGCAGCAGGCCCAGCTATACATTAGCAGGTCTGGAGCTCTGCATTCCTTGTTTGCAATATTTATACCCCAGTTTTCATTTCTCAGTGAAAATACAGGCAGAGAACAAAGAGTTTTCCAGGTGGTGTCCCATCCAGGCATTAAACAGGCCCAACTCTGGCTTAGTTTCAGCAAGGTGGGCTCCCTGTCATGTTCAATCCCACTGAAATTATTGCCCCGACCAGAAGGCATACTGGGAATAACAGCTGCGAGTTGCCCATCATGCTAATTTCCCACAATGCCTCAATGCAGCACCACTCCAAGGCATTGTGCTCAGTTAACACACGTCCACAAGTATTTTACAAACCAACTATGCATCATCCAGACTATAGAAAGGTGTGGCCCAGAGCTTTCCAAACCGTGTGTCGCGACATGTTAGTGTGCCGGCTGCAGTGTGTAGGTGTGTCGTGTAAACGCTCCCCACACTCCTCCCAGGGCTGGAAAGGGACTAGTTTAACCTCTGGTTTGCTAGTAAAACTGAATTATAAAACAATACAATCTCATCAAAAAGGTGTGACCAAATCAAGCCACATTAAGTTGTCTTACCTGTTATGGTCGCTTTGTTGATGGATGGTTGGTTACACATGGGTGACCGTCTGATAGAAAAGAGGGGGAAATGTAAGTCCTCAGCATAAAACCATTTTTATCAGTGTCACTGGTGATTTTTGGGGGAGGGGGGTAAGGATCATGACATCAGCACAGAATTAAGCTGCCACAGGCATCAGGAAGGGAATGGGAGAATTGAACATGTGGTTGCAATTTCATCTGTGGCCATGCATTTGATGCCACTTGCAATTTTGGACTCGGTGGGAAAAGGTTAGCATGGACAGCGCAGGACATGCATTTGGCCAGAAGCCATTCCAAACCTAGAACTAGCAGCTGGCTCATCATGTGTACAGCCCAGCTCACTGCAGTGACCTTTCTCTATGCTGTTATGTATCAGTGGACATCAGAGCACAGCCATGCTGGCTGAGACTCATGGGAGTTGTAGTCTGAACAGCTGAAGGACACCAGGTGGAGGAAGGCTAGTGTACATGGTAGAACGGAGTAATGACACAAAACGAAGGGAGATGTTGACATTTCTGCTGGTAAATGCTCATTCAGAAATTGCTAAATGGTGGCATTCTGCAGCAGGCCTGTCAACAGATTCACAATATGCTCAGGTGTGGTCCGTTGCTCTGGCCCAGAAATTGACCTGTCAGGGCAGCCAAAGGCAAGAGGAGTCCTTTATCCTATTACAACACTCGACATCCATTCATCTTCCATATGACAGGGTGATCAATTGAGACCACCTCCTCAGACCTCCAGAAACATCTGCAGGGACTTACTGGACTAGACTTAAATGTGCATTATAAACTTGTTCTATATAGTGGTTCTAACTTCAAGCTGCTGTTATGCTTTTCCCCCAAGAAATGACAGACTAGCTGCTATGGTTGTTGCTTATTGTATTTTGTATTAGGTTTATTATTTGTGGAAAAAGCAATAAAGCAAAAATGAAGGGAGCATTAACTCAAAACGTTAGGAAGGAGAAAAAGGCCACACTTACTTGCTAGGTGCTCGATCCGGCAGGTTGGTTAATGCAGCAAAATTATTCCGTACAGTACGTAAGCTGGCCAGCACCTGTAGCAAATAAAGTGGATGCTTCATTCTCAGTTTCACCAGGTGTGCTACCCATCTCTCTCAGCTCCATTGGTCAACAAGCCGAAGGCTTTCTAAACAATCTCTTAAAACTTTCCAGGATTATTTTGGTGTCTGAAGCCTTTGACCGTTACTTCACAATGAAGCTTTTGAAATGCAAGAACAATCATTTTGTCGCTTTCCTTCTCACAAAAGAAGCCATTATTTGTTTAAAAAGCAGCCTTGTTCAAAGAAGACAAAAATTCTGTATAAAACACTCTTTGTTTCTCTGAAATTACAGAGCTTTGAAAAGAATGGTCTACTGATGTCCAGTGCCATTTGCACCAGAATTATCCCAGCAGTTAACAACTGCACAATATGATCCTCTCACACTTGACATTCATATAAAGTTGTTATCAAATAAATCCACATCACCCTGATTTGCTGGCACCAAACAGGTGCGTGTGTGTGTGCGCATGCACAAACATTGGAAGCACACCTTTAAGTACCTGGACTGGAATAGTTGACGGAATAGTTTAGATCTAGTCATCTAAAATGGCAACAGTTTGGGGCATAGAATCTCAAATGCACTAGTACCTTGCACATTCACAAACTGCTGGTGTGGCACTGCGGATCACCTGTGTTGGGGCAGAGATGGCAAACAGTGTGCCCTTGCTTCAGACCCTCATTAAGAGGTGCTTTGCACCATCAGGGCTCACCATGCTTCAAAATCAGTTCACTGAACAGCATGGCAGTCTGATGTTCAAAGAAAAGAAGTTTCTTTTTTAAGTAAACTCCCACCTACCCACCCTTCCACGGGGTTATTGCATTTTCTTTGTGTGAGCCTATGCAGCTCCTTAGAGAACCAGTTTAATATAACAACTAGCATGTCAGATTAGGACTAGAGAGAGCTGGCTTCAAATCCCCACACAGCCATGAACTCACTGAGTGATCTTGGGCCGGTTCCGAACTCTCAGGCTGGGGACACACCATGCGCTTAAAGCGTATCCCCCTCCAAAGGATCATGGGAACTGTAGTTTGCACCTCACAGAGCCACAGTTCCCAGCACCCTTAACAAATCACATTTCCCAGGACCCCTTTCTGGGGAGGGGTGTGTGCTTCAAATGTATAGTGTGTATGCAGCCTCAGTTTAGTGCAGGCTTCCTCAACCTCGGCCCTCCAGATGTTTTTGGCCTACAACTCCCATGATCCCTAGCTAGCAGGACCAGGGGTCAGGGATGATGGGAATTGTAGTCTCAAAACATCTGGAGGGCCGAGGTTGAGAAAGTCTGGTTTAGCGTTATTGTGAGGATAAAATCTGAGGCAGAATCATTTCTACCACTTAGAGGAAAAGTGGGGTACAAATGTAGCAAACAAATACAGTGGTACCTTGGTTTAAGAACATCCCCGTTTGCGAACTATTCGGTATAAGAACTCTGCAAAACCGGAAGTAGTGTTCCAGTTAGTGAACTTTACCTCGGTCTACGAACGGAATCCGAATGGTGGAAGGGTACCGGTGGCAGGAGGCCTCATTTGGGAAAACGCGCTTTGTTTAAGAATGGCTTTGGTTTAAGAACAGATTTCCGGAACGGATTAAGTTCATAAACCAAGGTATCACTGTAAATAAAATTTAGATGGTAGACACCATCAGATTTCTTTCTAAGCACCTCTAAGCAATACAAGTTAGCCATGGAAGTGGTTCCATTTCAGAATGTTATTTTTGGAACATCATAGTAATAATAACAAAAGCTGTAGCTCATTCCAAGCCTGAAAACAGTTTCCCCTGTTTGATCCTTTCATATATGGCTACATCATGGTATGTGGAGCCTACCTGAGCAAACGGTGTCACAATCAAGTCATCTCCATGTCTGAAAAATAAAACAAACAGCAAAGTAATCAGTATCAGGTGGCTTTGCTCCCCTCCATCAGGTTCAAAATGATACATGATTCTTTATTCATCTTGTCCTCAACTACTTTCTCACCGTGGATTCATTCCAGCTGCGCTATCTGAAGTAACTTTGGGGTGGACAAGCACCTATGACTCCAGTGTGGCTTTTTTAAGACTTGCACACAGCTGTAGAGAACAGATAAGTGAGCAAAGATTGAGTGCTCAGGGTTGTGTTCCTTTAAACTCATGGAAATCCTGCATCCCAAAAAAACAAGCTAGGCATGCCCTGGCAGCTGGTAGCGCCCACAGTTACTTTTCATTGGAGAGGCCAGCCCACTGGAACACCAAAAGTGATTCGCATTAAGTGTTAACGAACGGATAACCATTTGCGAGGTTCGGACAAGCTAGTAACTGCAGATGACAGGGAAGTGTTTCATAGGCTAATAAAAACCCAGTAAAACTTTTCAACTGACTCACATGCCCTCAGTGTTACAGAGAGTGTGCTGTTGCTGGAGCAACCATACCCACATCACACTGTGACATAGGAGTAAAGTTATCAGGGTGACGTCTCTTAGCCGGAGGGGGGAGGGGGAAGCAAGGAGGTCACCCAGACTCTTGCGGGGGGGAAAACACCTTCCGTCAAGCCCAAAGTATTTATCACTCTCATATAAATAAAACTGCAGAGTAACACAAAAGTTGGCACATGGGTTACATATGAGTCTTTTCCTCTTAAGTTACTAGGGTCATTGGCCAACCTAAGAAGGACGTCAACTGGAGACATTACATAATATAGAAAAATCACTCATTATTTATTTATTTTTTAAATGGAAATGCTCTCGAAGAGGGAAACATTCAGGCCAAGCTTTCCAACACATTCTCACAAACTCCAGCAACCCATAATTGAATATGAATAAGACCTGCCAAAACATGCCTTGGGTAGATTCCAAACAGAGATAAAGGTGGCAATTCCGTGAAGAGCTAATTCCAGACGTAACCAACTACAAGATTGCAGCCTATGGCTCCATCTCTGACTGCGAGGGAGGAGAACCCTCGTAAAGGAACACAAATTGAACTGTTGCTTGTGCTATCTAGGATGAAAGACATGATTCTACTTAACTTCTGATACACAATCCTAGGATGGTGCTGTTGTGGTTTACACTGATGTCCTGTTTTTCCCCGTTACCTGCTCTGCAAGCCTCTGCAAGACATCCCCAGAAGATTCAACGCTATAGAGGATCATTGGAGCAACAACTAAACTCTGGTTCTATCATGAGAACGAGGCAGACATGTGAATAGCTCTTTTAACGAGCAAATCAGACCTTTCTTCTTGTTTCTGCTCACAGCAAGACTGTGAGATAGGTCAACCTCCTTTCCATTTTACAGACTTCTTGAAGCCACATAATAATTCCGTGCTCAAAGTAGGAGGATGTAAAACCAGACTCTGTAAAGTCAAGTGAGACCCTAGGGTGGGCTGAAAGGGGAAAATGACCCAACATGGCAGACTCTCAACATCTAAACAAAATCAAAACCTCTAACAAAGACAAGAAAACCAGAACTACCTCGCTGTCTCTTAAGCAGGCACAAACACGTTCACATGAATTGCCCTAACACTATAATCACCACACCAAGCTAGAGGAAGTCTGGCACCAATGAAGAAGCAATACAATATTTAAATGGTCTTATGAAACATACATTCAAACTGGCTATTAGAGACATGACAAATCAGCTGAGATTTAAGGACCTACATTGGCTCCCAGTATGTTTCCGAGCACAATTCAAAGTGTTGGTGCTGACCTTTAAAGCCCTAAACGGCCTCGGTCCAGTATACCTGAAGGAGCGTCTCCACCCCCATCGTTCTGCCCGGACGCTGAGGTCCAGCGCCGAGGGCCTTCTGGCGGTTCCCTCATTGCGAGAAGCAAAGCTACAGGGAACCAGGCAGAGGGCCTTCTCGGTAGTGGCGCCCGCCCTGTGGAACGCCCTTCCAGCAGATGTCAAAGCGATAAACAACTACCTGACATTCAGAAGACATCTTAAGGCAGCCCTGTTCAGGGAAGTTTTTAATCTGTGATATTTTACTGTAATTTTGGTTTTTATGGAAGCCGCCCAGAGTGGCTGGGAAGGCCCAGCCAGATGGGCGGGATATAAATAATAAATTATTATTATTATTATTATTATTATTATTATTATTATTATTAAGCCCAAGAGTCCATTAAATCCATGTTAACTGCTCTCAATTTGAGAGGGCAGCAACTATCAGTCTGTAGGACTAATCCAGCCCACTGGTTAGGGAACAGTCGCCAGTCAGAGAATTGTAGAGTTGGAAAGCACCATGAGAGTCATCTACATGTAGTCCATCTCCCTGCAATGCAGGAATCTTTTGCCCAATGTAGCACTTGAATCCACGACCTTGAGATTGGGAACCTCATGCTCTACTGAATTAGCTATATGAGAAGTGCGAGTGCCAAGTGTAGTGACACTCATAGGTAAAGAGATACCTTTGCTGTTGCCCTGCAAATCATCCAGCCATCTTCTGACAGATCCCAATCTACTCCCTGCCTGCCTCTGATCTTGGGAATCGGGCAGCACTCGTCAGTCTCCTGCAGGGAGTCACTGCTGTCAAGTGGTGGTAAGACTAGATCCACCATCAAATCTCCAAATCATTTTCTTTATTTTTAAAAAAGGAAGCAGCTACACCAGGGGTGGGGAATCTCTAGCCTGCACGCCAATCTTGGCCTGCCAGGGGATTCAGTTTGGCCTGCCAGGTCAGTTCCCCCAAACCAATGGTCCCCCAGCCATTAGCAGACATCCCTTGTGATGTCCGCTGATGGGTGGGAGGGTGGGGTTAAATCTGTATCACTGGCTACATAGAATGAAAGGGTTTAAGGTCAGTGAAAAAGAGGAGGATTGGTTTGAGAAGATATTGAATTATTTGAGTAGGTTTGAACAATTTGGGGCAATTAAAATGTTAAAAGTTAAATAAACCTCGTGGAAGGAGGAGTGTTAAGGTATATAGAAATGTACATATGGTTGATTTGAATATGTTATTATTGAATGTTATTGAATATGTAGTTTACTGAATATGTATATTATTGAATATTGTATACCCAATGTATCAGCCGCCTGGGGGATTTCACTGTTTGTGTGTTGATGGCTGGTTATATATATATAATATCTATATCAGTGGCTCTGCAGGAGTGCATAGCCATAGAATTGTAGAGCTGGAAGGGACCCTAAGGGTCATCTAGTCCAACCCCCGGCAATGCAGGAATCACAACTAAAGCATCCGTGATAGATGCCCATTCAATATCTGCTCTAAAAAGATTGATAGATATACATACCACACATACATATCACAAATATTCATTTGCTATGTTTTCAAAAGGTCAGATTAAAAAGCATATCCACCATGCTCAAGTCTGTAAACTAACATACTATATATATTTTAAATGTGTTCATGGGAGGGGGTGGTTACGGGCTTTTTATTATGTATTTTGTGCTTTTATCTTGCCTTTGAACGCTGTGAACCACCCTGAGATCTATGGGAGAAAGATGGTATACAAAGCTAATAAATAATAATCAGCACAGCTGCATTGTTCCGTTTCCCCCTGAGCACACGTAAACATAATGTGGGATCACACCCACTAGCCCTTGGCTTTGTGTGTTTGGCATGATCTGCAAAGAAGCCCACTGGCATATGATATGTGTGTGCACAGGCTTTGCACAAGCAAGGAGATTCCCTTGAATTTGGACCCTGCGGTGGCAAAGCACCTGCCTTGAATGCAGAAAGTGGATAGCTCAGTTGCTTAGAGCATGATGCTGACAATGCCAAGGTTGCAAGTCCAACCCCGTAAGAGAAAGTTGCGTATTCCTGCATTGCAGGGGGCTGGACTAGATGATCCTCAGGAACCCCTCCTAACCCTATGAGTCTATGAGTTAACCCCCTCCATGAGAAGGCTAGTAAACAACCTGTCTGAAATTGGCAGGAGCCGCTGACAGTCGATATACAGACCATACTGAGTTTATGCTTCAGTTTTGTGTGTTCCAATGAATAAGCAGCATCCCAGATTGCACATACAGAACCTACACACTTTGCACGTCCTTAGGGTAGAATAACAGAATTGGAAGGTTCTTCGTATGTCATCTAACCCCTTGCCAATGCAAGGGACACCCCCCCAGCATCCCTTTATAGGATAAGGTGGCCATATGGCATCTGCTTAAAAACTAATGAAGGAGAGCCCATCATCTTCAAAATCTGTCTCTTCCCCTGAAAAGCAGCTGCTACATCATAGAAGCTCTTCCTAATGTTTAGTCTAAATCCTTTTTAATTTTATTGTGTAAAGACAATGTCTTCCCAATCCACTACAGGTGTCAATCAGCTTAGTTATGCTAGGCTGATTGTCCTGTCGCTGCTCATTTTGCATACATTTAACCAATAAATTGTATTTTCACATCCTGCACCTTGACTTGATTCCACTGTTTTCAACCTTTTATCGATTCCTAGATAAGCCTGATAACGAAGGATGGAGTTTCTTGCACCTGATGAAGCAGATTCTAGACCACGAAAGCTTACGCCATGTGAATTTGAAAGACCTTTCAGACACAGCGTCAAATACTTACATATCACTGGCGATGGAGGAGTTCCTGGACATAGACTTTGGAGAGAGGTCATAGTCGCTATCGGACCGGTAGAGGAAGGATTCCCTCCGTTGACTGTGAACAAAGTTAGCCTGGAGAATGAGCCCTGATCCGGGGCTTGTCATGGGATCCAAGGGACTCCGTCCCGATGAGGTGCCATTGTCGACGTCGAAACTGCAAGAAAGGAAGAGAAGTTCAACACCACAGAGCTAACAGATCTTTGAGCCACACACATGAAAAAAGCTACTACCAAGGAACTCTTCTGCTACTTGGAAATCTCTTCCTCCTGGACCAAACCACAGCTGGTCATCCAATTAATGGCCAGTGTCCCTAAGCACATTAGAAATCTTGATAACAAGAAATTATAAAACAAAAGGGAGGCACCGCTATAACAACAACTGCCTTTTGTGCAACTCGCAAATGGGAAGAAAGCATTTTTATTTACTTTAGCTCAGCAAGATGCCATGGCAAATTGCACCTCTAACGTGCTGGCAGCACTGGAAACCTTGTATTTGATAAAGTGTCCCTTATTGTCAGTTGTACTTCCTGCAGACAAATATGCTGAAATCACAGCAGTGCAGAAATGGAGACTTAGTTTTTCCCCAACTGTTGATGATAGGGGAAGCCAGTGGAGGGACTGTTACCACTCCAGACTGCAAAGGGGGGCTCCCAGGATGGCATGCTATGCCACCCCAAGAAGGATGTTCTAAACTAGCATAGAAAACTAGAATAGAATCATAGAGCTGTAGAGTTGGAAGGGCCCAAGGGGGTCATCTATTCCAACCCTCTGTAAGGCAGGAATCCAGCCAATGACATTGTTACATATTTGGGGGTAAACCCTAGAAATTAAGAAATGCCAGGGTTTTGACCGATTGGGATATGGATTTAAGCGCAGAACTGTGCCTGAGTGGGAACTTAGGAAATTCCTGGGCTGGCTTATGCAAACCAACCTGGTCCAGCTATGGCTATAAAGAGTACAACAGAGGCCATTAACAGTACAAAGGAACTTCTCCACTTGCTCCCAGGTGTGAACGGAGACTGTGGATTTGGGAGAAAGGGGTTTTCTGGGAGGAAGAAGAATGGGAGAAAGAGCTGAGGTCCATCTTTGAGGGAAGAGGCCTGAAGGTTGCCTCTGCAAATGTGTATGCCGTAAGACAGGGGTCAGCAACATTTTCAGCTGTGGGCCGGTCCACTGTCCCTCAGACCATGTGGTGGGTTGGACTATATTTTTTGGGGGGGAAATGAATGAATTCCTATGCCCCACAAATAACCCAGATATGTATTTTAAATAAAAGCACACATTCTGCTCATGGAAAAACACCAGGTAGGCCCCACAAATAACCCAGAGATGCATTTTAAATATAAGGACCCATTCTACTCATGTAAAAACACACTAATTCCTGGACCATCCGTGGGCTGGATTGAGAAGACGATTGGGCCGCATTCAGCCCCTGGGCCTTAGGTTGGTGACCACTGCCGTAAGATCTGGACTCCCTCCATGCAGACCGAAAGTGTAAATAGGTGAATGAACCATATTTCCTAAAGCACAGCAGTATTTGTTCTAGTCTTGCTGGCACTTCAAGGAGCCACTGCTGCCCGACTTAAGCACAGTTCAGAGGGAGCAGGGTCTCCTCCTCCTCAGGCCAGAGGTTTCACAGCTGGCTCCCTCAACTCTTCTGCCGTGGACTCAGGCAGCAGGAAATGGGAAGTGTCAGGGTCAATACTGACGGCAGTCAGTTTTCTTCTTCAGCCTCCTGACAAGTGCTTTTGTCATCTGCCCCATAATCCCTTTTACGGAAGATGCAAAATCTTCATCCCAGGAGGTTGGACCTGCAACTTTCTACAAGGAAGTTGAGACTGCTGAGCTGCGGCCTCTTACTCCTGTGCAAAGGAAGGCATGCAGAGAGCTGCCCACATCCACAGAAAGGAGCAAGGAACTTATTGGAGGTAGAAAATGCATGTGCGCATTGGAGTCCTTGTGCCCACAAGAGGGCACTAGATGCACTTGACTCAGGGCTGCTACAGTAAGCCTTGGATGTTTACTATGCTGCTGAAACAGGAGAGCAATCTAAGCACATTTTAAACTTATCAATACTATGTACTGACAACTGCAGCAAATACACTTCCATGTACTATGTAGGTACAGTAATTTGTTTTCAGTTAAGGCCCAATCCATGCAAAATGACACCCAGCCAGGTGGCCTCAGCTTCCTCCGCCCATCTCTCTTCAGAGTGTTGCAATCACACTATTTGCATCAATCAAACCGCAAGAGAACCCACTCCAGAGAAATAGCTCCCCACACCTGCATTGCTATAGTAATGCATGAAAAGATGCAAGCATTCTTGAGGGCTGAGCTACAGCTTCTTTTTTTCCTGGAATTTCACCAAATAATATTTTTTGCTCAGGCTTAAAAGTAATGCAGAACTAAAACTACATGCCCCCCAATCTTATCAATAAGGTTAAAAACCAAACAAATGGGAAACTGCTATTCATGTGAGCTTAATACAGTGGTACCTCGGGTTAGAGACGCTTCGGGTTACAAACTCCGCTAACCAGGAAGTGGTTGTTAAGAACGTTGCCCCCAGATAAGAATGGAAATTGTGTGTCAGTGGTGCAGCGGCAGCAGGAGGCTCCATTAGCAAAAGCACACCTCAGGTTAAGAACCATTTCAGGTTAAGAACGGACCTCTAGAATGAATTAAGTTCTTAACCCGAGGTACCAAATGTGTCACTGGCAATTGATTCAGGGTTTTGTTTTGCTTTAGCTTATGAAATTTTCCATGGAAAGAGTAAACCCTTGTGGAGGAAAACTTGCAAAGTTGTCAATTTATAATCTGAGACATGAACACACTTGTTTCACAAAGCTACAACATGGAACACCTGCAATTTGCCAGTAATCCAGGTGTTTCTGTTGCAGTATAAAACTATGGACACTAGATGGGAGTCTAAAACAAGGAAACTAGCTTCTGGCAGATACATTCGGATTTTGATTTAATACGGTTTGCTTCCAGACGGGGGCTTAATACTGTAAAAGGGCCATTCAGATATTGCAAGCAGGTTGTTGGCAAATGGGACTACTTTTTAATTCTTCAGAAGGAATAAATCTGGATTAAAAGGGGAGCGGGGATACAGGCTAGTATTTTGACACTGGCACCGTCATGTGGATGCTGCGATAAAACAAATGCATGTATGAGAAGCACCCAATTGATGCAGAGCCCTGATGAGTACATCTTGTAAAACATTGTTTTCTAGGACCTATGAACAAAGCAATACCACAGAGTGACAAGGAGGGCAGATGCGGTCAAGAAATCTTGCCAGGTAATGAGCATTTCTATAGAACTTCTCAGTTTATTGAGATTTAAATGCCTGACCCCATTTGTCAGTTGCTGAATAAGGCCTGGGCTGGTAAGATATTGGAATGCTTGTTACCATAATATGTGAGAAAGCATACTCACATGTGGCAGCTCCAGCTCAGCGGTAAAATAACTGGTTTGTGGAAAGAAGTTTCAATCCCTGGTGCCTCCAGGTGGGGCTGGGAACAGCCCCAATTTGAAACCCTAAAAAGCTACTGCTAGTAGACAATACAGAGCTAGATAGCTTAATGATATGATGCAGTACAAAGCATCTTCTTATTTTCCAGTGTGCTTCCAACTGAGATGTTTTCTCTGACCAGTGAATAGCTGCATTCTGTACAATTTTCTGTACAATTTTCACCAATTTAGAGGATATTTAGAAAGCCGTATTTGTGGAATTTTGGCTGATGCCTTGGAAAGTACTACAATATCCATTAAATGGCTGGTGAGTCCGGCCAAATGGTTGGTTAAATGGTCGGTTTATTGAGTGACAGAAGTCCGCTCACCTCTCTTGGTGCGGTGGCATTGCTGGACGGAAGAGGCTTCACTGAGGACCCGATGGTGGAATTCAAACGGCACTGCCTTTCCTGATAGGCGGTGGGGGCATAAGCCCCCGTCGCCTATCAGGAGCTGGATCCTAACCTGCACCCTGCATTGGTGAATGGAGATGCAGGATGGGATGTGGGCTATGCCAGGGGGCAGAGCCGATGGAGCCGACAGTGGTCTTCCCTCGGATCCACCCCTTGCCCATTTAAGCAGCCCACACCTGGGGCACAGCCTGTTTGTTCCTGCGCTGGGTTTCCGCATTCCACCCACCCATGGTTTATGCTGATAAGTCAATGACTTTGCTGTGGCTATGGTGGTTGCTGTTCTTTACGGGGTCAGGTAAGAATTTGCCCACTGGGATAACTGGCTCTTACCTGGTGGTTTTGCCTGTCTCACAGCAATTCGTCACAACTGGTTGGGCATTGGGGAAATCCCTTGTTTTGGACGGAGGGGAGGGTGTAGTCCCCACCTGCCCCTCCAAATGCTGGGGTATCCCCTTAAAGGAATCTGGGGGGAGTGGCCATGTCCGTGTGCCCGGGGGGGCCAGGGCCGAAGGCACTCCCCCAGACAGCAGTCCCTGCGGGGTTGACCTATTTGATGTACGTCTTAGGAACCCCCACCTGGATTGACCACACGTCACTTTCGGTGGGTGGGCCGGAAGTATTTTGATTGCCCCACGGCCAAGCCAAATCTTTTTCATCTGTATTCAATAAAGTTGTGGCCTGTTTTTACCCCAAACCAGGTCTTATTGGTCTCTTTTTTATATGGGTTGGGGTATGGGAAGTCCGATGCCTTGTCCTGCAAGTCATTTTTGTTTGGTTTCAGAATGGTTTGAGACAAGCTTTCACTAAAATCCAAACCATCTGCATTTGTTTATGCAAAGGTTGCACCATTTCCATGACATGGAGGCATGCCCTGCCCTCAACTTTCCCAGGCCGAATAAGACCATGGCTCCATCTAACTACATACAGTTTGGCAGTAGCTCTCCAAGATTTCAAACAAGGGATCTCCCTGGAGATGATAAACTATTGAACCTTAGACCTTTTGTATGAAAAGTATGAATAATGCTGAGTTAAGGCCTTCCCGTACATTTAAAACTAGGGCAGTCCATCATGTCTCCAGCCGCAGAGTTGAGTGTGCATTATTCCACTGATCGCAGGGGATTTTAATCACCTAAAGGTAAAGGTAAAGGTACCCCTGCCCGTACGGGCCAGTCTTGACAGACTCTGGGGTTGTGCGCCCATCTCACTTAAGAGGCCAGGGGCCAGCGCTGTCCGGAGACACTTCCGGGTCACGTGGCCAGCGTGACATCGCTGCTCTGGCCAGAGCCAGAGCCAGAGCCAGAGCCGCACACGGAAACGCCGTTTACCTTCCCGCTAGTAAGCGGTCCCTATTTATCTACTTGCACCCGAGGGTGCTTTCGAACTGCTAGGTTGGCAGGCGCTGGGACCAAACGACGGGAGCGCACCCCGCCGCAGGGATTCGAATCGCCGACCTTTCGATCAGTAAGCCCTAGGCGCTGAGGCTTTAACCCACAGCGCCACCTGCATCCCTAGCTAGGTTTAATCACCTAGCAATGCTTTAATTGATTAATTGCATGGATTAATTAATTCAAGCTTGCACCTCTCCTAAGCAAACGAAAAACACTGGGTGATTTTGAACACCCTCTGTCGATTCCTAAAAGGCTTCAGCTTTACCTGCCTGAACATAAATCAGTTATTCTCCCTGCGCGGTCATAAACTTGCAAAGAAGCCTTATCCTAGAGGATAAAAATCCTTTCCTGGTCCAGCGAGCAGGAACCATACTTTTGCACACTCACTCTGGCGAGTTTAAAGGCCAGCTCTGCATCCCATGGTCTGAAGTTGCCTTGTTTAGAAACTGACCATAGTTTGCAATAAACTGGCCCTGATGACACAACAAACTGAGATCCAAGGAAACGGGGAGAGATGTAGCTGAAGTCCTCCTCTTGGCCATGTGAGAGGAGGAGAAGAAATGATGGAGCACACAAACTCAAAGCTCATGGTGGCTCCTTTCTGCTGTTGCATGACTTGCTAAGCCATGATTTTGCACGGCATATGAACAAGGCCAGTAAGTATGAAAACTGGTTTGGATTCATAAACAGTTTATCTAGATTACTGTCACAAACATTTAGAACTGCAATGCAATTTCTATAACAGGAATGCAACTACAAATATATAAGTTGGAAAAAAAGTTTTGTTTTTCCATATGGCATTTGCATGCACAAATATTGCTTCCCCCAGAGATCCCTCAATCAAATTTGCCCACTGAAAAGACAGAAACAATTTCAGTCCCTCATAATATTTTCACAGCAAAGAAAGCATACTTTTCTCACTCAGGGAGTGAGAGTTGTGCTTGTGGGTCTTCGCTCAGCAAAGAATAAGAAGCAAGATTTCAAGTCTCTGGAATGGTGACATCTTGTGGGGAGCCAGATTCACCCTGCCAGGTGTCCCCATTTGTCCTGTGACTTGGATTTCAGCCAAGTCACACCCACCTGACCTCCATCAGGTGTGGGGAAGGTAAGGGTGGGGCTTGGCCAAAAGCGGCTTTGCAGGCACTGCCAATCCCTTGCACAGGGTTTCCAAAGCACCTGACATCCAGCTGTTTATTGGATGTTTTGAAAGTGCTGCATGAAGTGCTTTGTAAGCCCTGTGTTCCACGACTGCCAAGCCCAGGACTCACAAAGCACTTTGATAAGCACTTCTCAAATGCCCAACAAACAGCTGGTTGTAAGGCATTCGGGAGAAACAGGTGTCAATCATTCATTTGATGTCATTGTGGCATCAGAAGATTCACCCATCAGTCAAAGCGAGCCTGCAGGGGTGGGCTGGGGTGTTGTGGGGTGATAAAAGATCTGGCCTGCTGGGCCAAAAATATTCCTTATTCCTGATATAGAGTGTACAGTTGTGACTAATTTCACACCTTTCAAAAGAAGAAAAGGTTAAGGTGTTTAGTTATACTGATGGGAATTACTAATTGGGGATATGACAATGTCATGTTATTTATTTTTGCAAAAAGAAAAAAAGCCTTAAATGCTCTAACCTTTCTTCAAAGGAAGGAGTGCTAATCTCTTGATCATTTTGACTGTCCTTCTGCAGCTTTTTCAGAGCTAGAGCTAGGATTGTGGTTATCACCATATGTTGTGGTGAATATGACATTTCCCTGTGTTAATACCACATCCTCCACAATCCTCTCCATCGTATTTCCCTTTGTGAAGAAGTATTTCCTTTGTCAGTCCTGAACCTACTTCCAATAAACTGGGTACCCATTTGACTGTGTGCCTTTTCCTGCTCCAACATAATGACAATGGTTTATGAAATGATGATTGGCAATGCAGGTAGAGTTTTTCCCCTACTCGCATCATTGCTAGAAGGAATCCAGTTAACAAATGAATCCCTTTTCCATACAACATAAAGTGACGACCTGTAGCTTAGATAGGTTTGGGGTTTTAAGACATCTCTATTTCATTTCAAACTAAATATACAGGTTCTCATTAGGCTTTGGTTAAGGAAAGGGGTGTAGTTCAGTCACAGAGCATCTGCTTTGAGTGCAGAAGTTTCCTGGTTCAATACTTGGCATCTCCAGGTATGGCTGGGAATGTTCCCAGTCTGAAATCCTGGAGAGTCTCTGCCAATCACTGAGGACAATACTGAGCTAGATGAACCAATAGTCTGCCTCAGTATAAGGGGGTGACGAGAAAAGGGGGTGGAAGAAAGTGCCAGTATGTGTAACCTTACCACCAATTATGAGGAAATGCAGCCCTCAACAGTGAAAAGGTGACCCACCTTAATATGCCATTAAGCGGTTGCCTCTAAATACAAAGTTTCTATTTAACTGTCATGACTAACAGCTTTTAATAGAACTGTCATTCAAGATTTTTTCTAATTATTTTTAATGTGAGCAACAGCAGTTAAGGGATGGTCACTTCTTGCTTGTTAGCAGGGGCATGTGGCAGACTGGTGATGGAACTGGACAGATCTGCCAGACAATTCCTGTAATTTCTTACTTTCACTTTTACTTAGGTGGTGGGGCTCACTTATCAACAAATCTAGGAAGGTAGGAACCACCACAAGTTGTTTCTTGGAATCGGCAATATCCTGTGTGGCTCCAATTTAAAACTGGATGTTTCTGATCCCGAAAGAATATAACAGTGGTACCTTGGTTCTCGAATTGAATCAGTTTGACTCCCAGAATGGTTCAAAAACCAAGGAACGGCTTCCGATTGGCTGCAGGAGCTTCCTGCAGCCAATCAGAAGCTGTGGAGGACGTTCAGCTTCCAAGGAACATTCACAAACCGGAACACTCACTTCCGGGATTGCAACGTCCAGGAGCCAATTTGTTTGACAACTAAGCTGTTTGACTACCAAGGTACCACTGTACTCTCAACTTTAGAAGTTCCACTTTAACCCACAATTTACTTTGATTATATTTTCCTTTGTCAGTAGGTGAGAGAAGCAGTAAGGACTTGGGTCAAGGCAACTGCAGGAGATGAGAAAGACGCCACTTTAGCCTACTTCCCATGCCCTCATCCCTATCTTCAGTGAACAGGTAAAGGGATAATAGATCTTACCCTTTGGCCCCACCTTCATCCTGCATGTGCCTTCTTGTGCTGCCCGTCTACTTTCACACACTGACTGGGATATGAAAATGGAGTCTATTCACATACAGCTCTAGATGCAAAAAGGGTCTCTGCATATTTGACTGGAAACCCTGGCTCAACTAGTGTTCCCAGTCACATGCACAGGCCCATCGTATGTTTCCTCTTTCCTCTCAAGGCACAAAGATCAGGAGCAAGGGCAGAGGGGAAAGCACCTCTTTCCCATTGTAATCCGATGCATATCTACCTGAAACTAAGTCCCACTGTGTTCAGCAGGGCTTATCCTATGTATAGGATGCCCCATCCACAACCCTGGAGAACTGGTGCCGTGATTCAGCATAATAAACATTGAGCTAGGTGGACCATTGCTCCAGCTCAGTATAAGACAGCTTCCTATGCTACCGTGATTTGTAAGCATGTGCAGAACTGAAAACTTAATAAAATGACTGCAATTTGCATGAGCAACCTATGCATACTGTCAGGGAACTGCCATCGGCTCAGGGGCGAGAGGGGAAAAGCCGGATGGATTACAGAGAGCCCCCAAAGATTGTGGGAAGCAGCACCTCCTCAGCAGAGGAGAGTAGCCACACCTCTAGTGGAGAGGAGATGCAGGGCTCAGAGGAGGCAAAAGGGTGCCAGACACCTTGCCTGAGCAAAGTGGGGAGGAGAGAGGTCCCCTGTTACCCACGCCTTCCTTGCGCAGTAGGCTTCTGCGCCGAGAGGGGAGGCGTAGCCTGGGCGTCAAGAAACTACTCTGCTGGAAGGTTTAAGGACCGCCCACTCTCAGATTCTGCCAGTGAATGAGAGAATGATTGCTCTCAAGCAACCAACCTATACCTCTTACACATACGATGTCTTCAGCTGCGAGGCACAAACGCCAAAAGCATATTACCAAAACGAAAGACTCATCACCAAAGCAAATGAACAACAAGCATTCAATTTGCTGAGCTACATCTAAGTAGCAAGCGCTGCAGCGTTCCAAGAGCCAGTCCCCAAAGAACGGAAGATGAGATAAAACAGAGCTTAGTGCTGCAATTCTCTTAATTCCCCATCTTGCCAAAATAAATGGCTTAAGAGCCATTGAGCAACAGAGACACAAAATTGTGATTTTAGATTCCTTACAGATGCCAGAAAGATTCCTAAGAGAATGCTGCATGATGCTTCTGAAAGTGGCCTTTTAATGAGGCCACCAGCAAAGGAAAGAATCACAGCAGCAAACTCCAGCAATTGCACTCAATTCCGACTTGTGGGTTTCCCATCGGCATCTAGTTTGACACTGAGAGAAGAGCATGTGGCACCAGACAGGCCTTTGGTCTAAGGTGGCAACGTGCCCTACTCTACAGAGAATCACCCTCTATTTTCAAGGCCTGTCTGCTATTTGAAGATGTCCTCTATTTGAAGGTTGCCCACTCCAAGTCTGTTTTGAAAGATAAGAAACCATGAGAGAGAGAGAGAGAGAGAGAGAGAGAGAGAGAGAGAGAGCGCAGCAGGAACCTTGAAATTGCCTGTCTACAGTTAGCAGCACCTGGCCAGCAGACTGAGGAAGAAGACAAATTGCCTGTAGTCTCCCCCGCTATGGTGAGAGGTGCTGAATTTGTATTTAAATCACAGCATTATTATTATTATTATTATTATTATTATTATATTATTATTATTATTATTATTATTATTATTATTATTATTACTTCTTTAAAAGGCATCACCCTATGCAGGCTGGTTTTTTCTTTTTTGGCGATGTATAACTGCCCCCCCCCCACTTTGATCTGATGTAGCAGGACTCTTCTTGCCTGCCAAACGCTGGGGTTGCCTTTTATTATTATTATTATTTCTCTCTCTCTTGCCTCTGAGTGTTTGTTTATAGATTGGTGCCCAGTGACAGTCCTTGACAGTTTCTTGAGGTGCATTTTCAAGGGTATGGCTCCCTTTAAAGTGCTTGGAGCCATGCGCTAAAACAGTTATTTCCTAAGTTCTAGTTCTCAGGCTGCATTATTGCTGATTTTAAAAATCTGTTTCTTTAAAATAAATGAAAACAAACCACGCCAGTTGACAAAACTTTGATAAAAACAATTGAATAAAACGCACATTTAAGGGGGTGGAAGAGCATGACTCATCACACAAGCTTATTTTGAATTCTCTCTTGGGAAAGATGGAGGGCACAAGGAGAAGGGGACGACAGGACAAGATGGTTGGACAGTGTTCTCGAAGCTACTAAAATGTGTTTAACAAAACTGCAGGAGGCAGTGGAAGACAGGAGTGCCTGGCATGCTCTGGTCATAGGGTCACGAAGAGTCGGACACAACTAAATGACTAAACAACAACAGAGCTTGGAGAAAAGGCGAGGAAGAGGTGCTGTGGCAGAAGTTTATTAAAAATATCCATGGCATGGAGAAAGTAGACAGGGAAAAGCTTTTCTCCCTCTCTTACAACTCTAGAATCTGTAGACATCTAAGGAAGCTGAATGTTGGGAGATTCAGGACAGATTTTATTTATTATTATTTTAAAGCACTTCTTCACGCAGTACAGAGGTACCTCAGGTTAAGAACTTAATTTGTTCTGGAGGTCCGTTCTTAACCTGAAACTGTTCTTAACCTGAGGTACCATTTTAGCTAATGGGGCCTCCTGCTGCCGCCATGTGATTTCTGTTCTCATCCTGAAGCAAAGTTCTTAACCCGAGGTACTATTTCTGGGTTAGCGGAGTCTGTAACCTGAAGTGTCTGTAACCCGAGGTACCACTGTACACAGTCAAACCATGGAACTGGCTCCCCCAGGCGGCAGGGATGGCTGCCAACGTGGATGGTTGTAAAAGAGGATTAGACTTTATGGAGAGGATTTATGGAGAAGGCTATCAATGGCTACTGGCCATAGTGGCTCTGCTCTGTCTCCACAGCCCAAGGCAGCAATGCTTCTGAATACCAGTTGCTCAAAACCCCAGGAGGGGAGAGATCTCTTGTGTTTGGGCCCTTCTTGTGGATTTCCCACAGGAATCTGGCTAGTCACTGTGAGAACAGGATGCTGGACGAGATGAGTCACTCCCTCAATCCTGGAAGCTCTTCTCGTGTTTTTATGTACCGTACTTTGGTTTTTCCCTAGAACTCTGAGCTCCACTAAGCAGCGTCTGTTGCAAATGGCATCCATTTCAAATTAAAGGATTCTGAGCCCAGTGAGTTGTTCGGAGTACCAGAACTGAACTGAGTTCATAGCCCTTCCCTGGAAAAACCCACTCCTGGTTTTCTCTGCTTCCACCTTCTTGATTTCAGCGTGATAATTCTGGGTATTGGGGGAGGGCTCCATTTTGTTGTTGCCAATGCTAATCCACCAGAAATACCTGGTGAGCTACTTCAAATCATTATGAGATCTACCGACAGATCCTAATCCACCTTCTGCTTGTGTTGGCCCTATGTATTTTTAATCTTTTGTTGGAAGCAGCCCAGGGTGGCTGGGGAAACCCAGCCAGATGGGCAGGGTATAAAAAATAAATTATTATTATTATTATTATTATTATTATTATTATTATTATTATTATTACGTCTTCCTGTTTCTCTCTAGACTATTTGTGTGCTGCAACTGCTTATGCAGAAACTAACAAATATAATATTTCAGAGTAGTTTGAATGACAAATGATTGTTAAAAGGCTAACATAGCGGAACATATTTATGTTACTGAAATAAAAAGGAATAGATCTAGATTTGCTCAGTCCTTGTGAAAAGGATTTCTAGTATGCATTAAGACATGTTGCTTTTTCTGGGGGCAGCTAATTACGATTCCTTCAGGGAGTAAGTTCCATTGAAAAGGATTATTCATTTATACTTTGTTTACTTAAATCCACATATTCATTGCATGATGATCAACAAATTAGTTCAGGATTTTATTTTCATTTTTGGAAAAAAACACACCAAAAACCCCAATACTGAACTTTCAAATATTATGTTCTAATGTGACGCTTGTGGCTATTTGTACATGCAAAAAAACCCAGCACTGAATGTTCTTGTGCCGGATTCACTTTAGTTTTGATCAAGAGCAAAGATAAAGAACATTGTGTTTAAGGCACAAGCAGGTTTTCGTCTGACCAAGTGCTGCTCTTAAAAATAAATAAATTAAAAATTAACCACTTCTCGGGCCAAGTCCCATGAGAAATGACAACTTCTGGTTTCCTTCACCAAAAGCTTTTATGAGACCCAGCTTAACTGTAGTTAACAGTGAATAAAAAAGTGAAATTAGAGTTGTTTGCCAAGTCCAAACACAAATTAGAAAATAAGCTTTGAAGTTTCCTTGGAATTCAAAGGACCTAGAACTCGCCCAGGGGACGAGAGAGAGAAAGAGAATTATATTGGGCTGCAAGCCAGAGACATATGTACAGAGGTCCAGGCACACAGTTGGGGACTTATTCCAAGTCCAAGGAAAAGGCCAAGATAAAGCATCTTCCCCTCCATCACAGCAGCTCTCAGAGGGTACCTGTGCTCTGACACAGTGTGCTTGCCCTTCCCTATCAAAAGTGATGGATATACACAAAGTTCGGATCAGCTGGACTGTAGTCCTGATCTGAGTAACATGAATAACTCCTTATTGCTCTGGCCTATGGGCTTCTTTATTTGCTTCTTTATTTTTTACATGAATATGCAAGGATTGCCACTTATTTACCACCAGAAAAAAAGCGCACAAAAGAGGATGCAGATATGTACAGAATTTGCATATGTCAATTAACATGTATAGATATTTAGAAACAATTGCTGTAATTTAAACAGAAATGCAGTACAGTGGTACCTCAGGTTAAGAACTTAATTCGTTCTGGAGGTCCATTCTTAACCTGAAACTGTTCTTAACCTGAGGTACCACTTTAGCTAATGGGGCCTCCCGCTGCCGCCGCGCGATTTCTGTTCTCATCCTGAAGCAAAGTTCTTAACCCGAGGTACTATTTCTGGGTTAGCGGAGTCTGTAACCTGAAGCGTATGTAACCTGAAGCGTATGTAACCCAAGGTACCACTGTACATCATAGCGTGGAAGACTGTGACCAGGTATGTTTTGTGGCTGCCCAGGTGCTGCTAAATATTGATGGGTAACTCTCAGGCTATTTCCAGTCTCACTTTTTAGGTCTCTATATCTTTAAACAGCACTTGGGCTATGAAACACTTTGAATAGAGAAAATGCTTCATAATAATTCTGCAAATTCACAGGAGCTGGTTTCACCGGGTTAGTTTCAGGGTTGCAGGGAGTGGGCAACCCCCTCCACCCAGCAACCTCCTCTGCCTCCTAAAAAAAAGCAGTTTCAGAACCCTTGGGAACATCATGGGAGGAGCTGCAGCAGGAAGTAGACCATGGTGAAATCGCCTCCCTTTCCTCCAGAGGAAAGCTTTGGCAGGATCTGAGTCCTGTCCACAAGCTAGGAGCCAGTCCACTGAGTGTAAGAAGCACAGAAATAAATCTTTGTTGGAACAAGAACATAAGGAGGGCCTTAGCATGGCCAATGATCAGGCGTGATGGGAGTTGTAGTTCAACAGAATCTGGAGGGTCCCACATTGGCTACCCCTAGACCAGCTCCATATAGTTCAACATCCTACTTCTAGATGCTACCAGAAAGCTTACATCATGCCACAAAACTAACAGCTCTCCCCTCCATCGTCTGCCCTCCAACAATGGGCAATTCACAGTCATAATACCTCCACACATTTGTCTAAACTTGTGACCATAACTACATGTTGTAGCAGTGAATACCATAATTTAATAATGGGTTGCTTCGCGAATGGCAAATGCTAGGCTGTCCTAGATAAAGCTAGCAAATCACAGAACACACGTCAAAATATTTCATGCACAAAGGAATACCCTTGAGATTTTATCCTATCCACCTCTACTTAATGTAACTTCAGATGGATTTTCTTAAGTAGAAAGAGACTCAAATAAAAGCCTTACTGTCATTTAATCAAATAACGCTGCCCATGTGTGAATTTAAAACAAAAACATTTTTCTCTCGTGCAAATTCTTTAAACCCTTGAGTGCCTTTAAAAGAAAAACAAGCATTCTAGCACAAAAATATTGCTTACTATAAATACACCAGATGCATAGTAAAACCACCTAACATTAGATGAGGATATTACTGTCCATTCTCAGCAGGATCCAAGTATACATTTGACTTTATTTTTAATGCATTTTTCTCTTTAGCACTATGATTCAACAAGATAAAGCCCACTGCATCTATTACTGCAATTTATAACTTTAAAATGGGTTGGTACACAAAACATACACTTGGCCCTCCAGCTGTTTTGGGTCCTCCAGCTGTTTTGGGACTACAATTCCCACCATCCCTGACCACTGGGTCCTGTTAGCTAGGGATGATGGGAGTTGTAGTCCCAAAACAGCTGGAGGGCCAAGTTTCGCCATCACTGATCTAAAGAAACATTGTCTTTTCTTCTTCTTACTTTAACAACATAAGAACACAAGGCAAGCCTGATGGATCAGGGCCATGGCCCATCTAGTTCAGCATCCTGCTCTCAGTCCCGTGAGAAGCCTGCAAGCTTCACATGAGTGCAACCTGAGTGAAACAGCACCCTGCAGTTGGGCAGAGTGAGGCAGCTGCCTTAGGCAGCTGGGTTTTGGTGTCATGTGCTATGACTCCCAACCCTGGAACCTTGCCAGAGTCCTGTTGTTCTCTGCCCTCTGTCAGAAAGAGCTTCCAACCAGACCCACTATACCTTGATTTGTTCTTGCCTACCTTGAGCTGACCTTGCCAAATGCTACTTGCTTTCCCTCAAAACCTCAGGTGCCCATGGAATGAGCTATCATGGAAGAATAAGTAAAGGTAAAGGGACCCCTGACTGTTAGATCCAGTCACTGACGACTCTGTGATTGCGGCACTCATCTCGTTTTACTGGCTGAGGGAGCTGGCGTACAGCTTCCGGGTCATGTGGCCAGCATGACTAAGCTGCTTCTGATGAATCAGAGCAGCGCACGGAAATGCTGGTACCTTCCCACTGGAACGGTACCTATTTATCTACTTGCACTTGGACGTGCTTTCAAACTGCTAGGTTGGCAGGAGCTGGGACTGAGCAATGGGAGCTCACTCCATCACAGGGATTCGAACCACCGACCTTCTGATCGGTAAGTCCTAGGCTCTGTGGTTTAAGCCACAGTGCCACCCGCGTCCCTCATGGAAGAATAATAAAGTATTAATTATAAGTTTTGTTTTATTGCATTTTTACTCCCAGAGAGAGATGATCGTAGGATTTTCTGCCTTAGGTGCCAAAATAACTTGGCCAGTCTCAGGTACTTATTTATTATTATTATCATTCATTTATTATTTATTCAACTTATATACTGCCCTTTATCAAAAGACCCAAGGGTGGTGTACAACATTAAGAACACATTTTACAGATCGTCAATAATAAAAACATAATAAAAGTAAGACAACATTAAATAATCATAATAACACACACACCCCATTTAACAAACCATAGATTATTTAATGGCCAAAGGATTGGGTAAAAAAGAATGTTTTTGCCTGGCACCTAAAGACATACAATGAAGGAGTCAAGTGAACCTCCTTGGGGAGAGAATTCAACAAATGGGAAGCCACCACATGTTGCCACCTTCCAAACCTCTCTGGGATGGGGAACATAGAGAAGGGCCTCAGGTGGGTTTGTATGGTGAGAGGCAGTCCTTAATGAGATGATGAGCTCTATAAGGCTTTATAGGTCAACACCAGCACTTTGAATTGGACCTGGAAACTAATTGCCAGCCATTGCAGTTGGGCCAGGACTGGTGTTATACGTTCAAACTATCCTGTTCTGTGAGTAATCTGGTCATTAAATTTTGCACCAGCTGAAGTTTTTGAAATGTCCTCAGAGGCAGCCCCATGTATAACGCATTACAGTAATCCACCCTAGAGGTTACCAGAGGGTAGGCCACAGAAGTCAGGCTATCCCTGTCTGGATAGGGGGGTAGCTTTGGGCGGGGGAGGGGGGGGTCATTTGCTAATTCACCACTTAAAATGAACTGGAGTTTAAACAGCGGCCTTACTCATTTAATGCTGGGGTGTGGGGAAATCTTCCTGGACAATGCTCCCACAGTAATAAGGAAACAGACATTGTGTTCTGAGCAGTGGATAATTTTAATGCAGCCTATCACCCTAGCCAAAGAGATTTAGCACGCTTATCAACTCGTTTAATCTAGTCCAGATGAGAAAGATCTGCAGCATAATATGAAGCATTTGCCTCAGATAACATGAGAATCATTATCTACATTTGTTGGTCTTAAAACATTTCTATCCCACAAACACCCAAGGATGCTAAGGGAGGGGGGGGGGATTAAAACAGAATAAAAATGACAGAACAAAGCAGTAAGAAGTAAAGTAAATAATCATTTGTTTTTAACCAAAAAGCTCTCTGAAACAGCCCTGTTTTGACCTGGCACCTGAATCCCAATAATTGATACCACCACTAAGAAGACCCCGTCTTGTGCAGGTAGACACCACCCATCAGATAAGGGGACACTGAAAAAATCCTCTGGCAATGACCTCAGTGAATGGACGGACTCATTTATACGTACGGGTGCTCAGGCTTCACTGAAGCATACACTGATGAGGATAGCAAAACTGCTACAGGACTTCAGCAACCCACAGAAAGCAGAAATACAGTTCACATGCATTCCAACACACCACAACTGCAAGAAAATTCTGAAAATAGCACATTCCCCTCCGAGACTCTTGACTGTCAGCACTCCCCAAAGTTAAGGCACAAAATGAGATGTCTGGGTTGTCGGAGTTCTGGGCGGTACAAAATGGAAGGGATGTGAATGAACTTTCACTCCATGCCTTCCCCACATATAAATCACTCCCCCTGTCCAGCTATTTGCTCTGCTGACAAAGCAACAACAGATACTGCTAACACCCTTTTCCTCCATTGGACACCACAGATTTGGCAGAGATAGTGGCATAGGCTAACAGGGGGGTTAATAATAATTAATAATAATAATAGTAATTATTTTATTTATTTATTTATTTATTTATTTATTTATTTATACCCCGCCCATCTGGCTGGGTTTCCCCAGCCACTCTGGGCAGCTTCCAACAGAACACTAAAATACAATAACACTAGCTCTGATACTCTGATCAAAATCAAAGGATCCCACAAGTGATATTAAGCCATTCTTTAAGGCAGCGTCAATCCTAGATCTCCCACATCACAAGGCAGCAAAATACCCTCTGTAATCAGTGTGGCAACACAAGACAAACTTGATTCTCTCACGTGTGTGTGTGTGTGCGTGCGCGTGTGCGTGCAATTTTTCCTTGGTTTTGGGAAGCTTGGGTTTCAGGTAGCTATGCTCACTGTACCATACTGCCTTCCCCATCCTAGTGCCCTCCAAATATTTCAGACCACAACTCCCATCGGCCCCAGCTATCATATGGTCCAGAATATCTGGAAGGCATCAGTTTGGAGAATAATAGTGCAGTACATCATTTCCTTGTTACTCATCCCTGACGGTTTTTTCCCTAGGAAGAATATATTTCCACACAGCTGTAAAACTCTGGCTCAACAAATAATAATAAAACAAGAATGATGACATGACCAGCAAATCCCAGCAGTAACTCTAGAGAAAGTTTGACCTGTGAGTAATGGCAAGAGGATCCCCTCCTTCTTAGGGCACAGAAGATGGAGGATTATTGGTCCATAATGTGTGTTGGAACCTTTTCCCAAAGATAGTTTGGAATGTAGTATGACAATATTAAGTGATTTTACTGGAAGACTGCAGTATTTGTATTGGCCCAGCTCTGCTAGGTTCTCCACCATCAGTCACCACCACCACCGGCGTTAATGGTTCTTCAGAATTTTTTCCAGTTCATACTACAAATACTTAAGAAATAGGATGAAAAGTCATCACGTCTTCCGTGCTAACTGCTATTTTAACAAGGGCTACAGCAAAACCACTGACACCATTTTGGGAAGCACCTCTGTTTCCCCCTGAATTTGTTGGCACCAGCTTTGAAACTTAGTGAAATTCAAATAGGCCCAAGTGTTGGAATCCTCCCAATTTTCCAGTCTTTAAATCACAATGTCTCTGACCTCATTTACATGCAGCACTAAGCCAAACCATGGCTTAGCATGAACATGCAAATATGCAGAGTCTAGGAGAAGAGATCATGACAGCTTTTCTCCTCTGGTCATTCAACAGCCAGCTGTGTCATGCTGTGCTGAGCCATGGTTTGGCTTCATGTGTCATCTGAACCTTGGTTTGCAAGCTTTGGTCTCTCAGACACACCAAGGGCTGTAAACCATATGGCAAACCTTAGTTATAAGCTCATGGTTTGTCTTTTGTTGTTAAGTCGTTTCCGACTCTTCGTGACCCCATGGACCAGAGCACGCCAGGCACTCCTGTCTTCCACTGCCTCCCGCAGTTTGGTCAAACTCATGCTGGTAGCTTCGAAAACACTGTCCAACCATCTCATCCTCTGTCGTCCCCTTCTCCTTGTGCCCTCCATCTTTCCCAACATCAGGGTCTTTTCCAGGGAGTCTTCTCTTCTCATGAGGTAGCCAAAGTATTGGAGCCTCAGCTTCACGACCTGTCCTTCCAGTGAGCACTCAGGGCTGGTTTCCTTCAGAATGGATAGGTTTGATCTTCTTGCAGTCCATGGGACTCTCAAGAGTCTCCTCCAGCACCATAATTCAAAAGCATCAATTCTTCAGCGATCAGCCTTCTTTATGGTCCAGCTCTCTCTTTATGGTTTGTCTAGAGAGAGCTAAAACACAAACCTGGGTTCAGACGACATGCTCAGTCAAACCATGGCATTGCTCAGCAATTGAGGGGCAAAGCAGCAGCAATCTCCTCTCTGGGACCCCACACATTTGCAATTAGTCATGGGCTGCCCTAGTGATATGCACATACCAGACCTTTATGCGAACCCAAAATGCATTTTTAAAATGTCTGCAAGTCGCCTTTCTGAGACAAGTTCCCCCAAAGTGCTGCAACAGAATGTGAACATAAAAATACAGCAATGCCATATTATAATAAAACTTTACAAAGCAGCAACGGGTTGCATCTAAGTGCTTCTCAGAGTATACCCATTGAAATCAATGGCTTTACATTAGTCATGCCCATGACCATACTGATTTTCCACAGTAAGGTATTATAAGGTAAAGGTAAAGGTACCCCTGCCCGTACGGGCCAGTCTTGACAGACTCTGGGGTTGTGCGCCCATCTCACTCAAGAGGCCGGGGGCCAGCGCTGTCCGGAGACACTTCCGGGTCACGTGACCAGCGTGACATCGCTGCTCTGGCCAGAGCCAGAGCCGCACACGGAAACGCCGTTTACCTTCCCGCTAGTAAGCGGTCCCTATTTATCTACTTGCACCCGGAGGTGCTTTCGAACTGCTAGGTTGGCAGGCGCTGGGACCAAGCAGCAGGAGCTCACCCCGCCACGGGGATTCGAACCGCCGACCTTTCGATCGGCAAGCCCTAGGCGCTGAGGCTTTTACCCACAGTGCCACAGTCTATTATCTTCACACTCTTAAAGGCCTACTTTTTATCTTTATTGGGGGTTTACGTGGTTCATCAAGCCAGGCACTTTCAATTACTCACCTAAAACACCTTCCATTTCTTATGCCTTCTTTCTCATAAAGCAGGGATAGAGAACCTTTCTTATGGCCAGAGGGTTGCATTTTTATGTGCGCATTGGCTGTATGCCAATGAAGGTTGTGGCTGTATTCCCACGTGTAGTCATACACATGCACAAACACATGCATGTACACTCCTTGCCCAAATTAGCGTTCTCCAAGCCTAATTGCTGCATGGAGGTAATTTTCCAAGTGACAGCAGCTCAGTGGGGGAGAAGAGGTTTAGCCCTTTCCTTCTAGGGTTCAGTCTCCAGGAAGACAGTTCTGCCAAGTAGTCTATTAGCAGCCATTCCATCTTATATCAGCAAGCCAAGTCACCAGCTAGCATGTCATTCCACTGGACTGCAGCAGTAGAAGAGGTAGAATAGCAGAGCACACGCCATGTGTGCACAATTGTGCACACTTCATGTGTGTGCAATCATGCACATATCGGTCGTGCCTAAAATGGGGGTTTCCTGTACTTTATAAGGAGACCCAGTGTGATGTAGTGGTTAGAGGTCAAGACTAGGGCCTGAGAGATGAGGGTTAAAGTCCCCACTCATCCATGAAGCTCACTGCCTTGGTGGCCATGAACCAGTTTCTGCCTCTCAGCCTAACCTACCTCACAGGGTTGTTGTGGGGCTTCAATGAGGAGGGGGAGAACCACGTACATCCCCTTGAGCTCTTTGGAGAAAAAGGTGGGACATAAATGTAGTAACTAATAATAAAAAACCATAAAGAAGGCTGATCGCCAAAGAATTGATGGCTTTTGAATTATGGTGCTGGAGGAGACTCTTGAGAGTCCCATGGACTGCAAGAAGATCAAACTGATCCATTCTCAAGGAAATCAGCTCTGAGTGCTCACTGGAAGGACAGATCCTGAAGCTGAGGCTCCAATCCTTTGGCTACCTCATGAGAAGAGAAGACTCCCTTGAAAAGACCCTGATGCTGGGAAAGATGGGAGGGCACAAGGAGAAGGAGACGACAGAGGATGAGATGGTTGGACAGTGTTCTCGAAGCTACCAGCATGAGTTTGACCAAACTGTGGGAGGCAGTGGAAGACAGGAGTGCCTGGCGTGCTCTGGTCCATGGGGTCACAAAGAGTCGGACACAACTAAACAACAACAACAATAATAAAAAAATGATATTATGATTAAGAAGCTCTCAGTATGGTGCAAAATACTGCCTAGTTGCTTAGGCATACAGTGGTACCTCGGGTTACATATGCTTCAGGTTACATACGCTTCAGGATACAGACTCCGCTAACCCAGAAATAGTACCTCGAGTTAAGAACTTTGCTTCAGGAAGAGAACAGAAATTGTGCTCTGGCGGCACGGCGGCAGCAGGAGGCCCCATTAGCTAAAGTGGTGCTTCAGGTTAAGAACAGTTTCAGGTTAAGAATGGACCTCCGGAAAGAATTAGGTACTTAACCTGAGGTACCACTGTAGTTATTTGATGAGCGCCACAACTGTGGTCTGAGGACCACACCCACAGCACAGAATGCTAATAACATGGGCCCATTAAGTTGACTGCATGCAGCTCTGACCAAAGCTCCAATCTCCAACTGCTCAACAGAAACCTGTCCAAAGATGGGAAGCCTCTTGAACCCTGGAACTTTGTTCAGCAAGTCTTTCCCCTCCACCACCCTGAGACATTTGTGCAAACTCTGGAGAGAAACAAAGTTGTCAAGAAATGTTTAAAACACTGAAGACCCCATCAACATGGTTATCACCAATTAAAGAAGATTAAACAATCTTTCATAAGAAATAAACTAAAACAAACACTGCCTTGAAAGATCAAATGCTATGAAAGGATCCGACTTTACTGAATATGGATTTTAGATCATAAAATGTTTCAGGCCATGCTTACAAACTACAACCATCTGTTATTACACAAAACCATAAAAAGTCAAGATTTTCAGAGAACCAATTGACTATCCTTGAAAGACATTTCCCCTGCAGCCTCTACTCCACTGCTGATTCTCTTTGTGCTCTAACACAATTTGTAATGGCAGAAAAAGAAGTTACTTAAACCTGTAAAATAGTCTTCACCAACCTGGAGTCCTCCAGATCAAAGAATCATAGAGTTGGAAGGGGCCAGGAGGGTCAAACAGAAATCTTTCAGCCCATGCTGGGCTCAAATCCATGATTAAGAGTCTCATGCTCTACCAACTGAGCCAGAACATGCTGGCTGGAGCTGTAATCCAAACATCTGGAGGGCATCAGGTTGGCAAAGGCTGTTTGAAAACATTGAATTGGAAAGGATCTGCCCCATTTACACCTTGGCCCCACACTGTGGAAACAAGTGGTAGCCCTTAATTTTGAGATTTGATTCGCCAACTTTAAATGTCTCTACATTGGCTTCCTATCAAAACAGAGGAATAACTTAGAAACCATAAAATACAAAGCAAAATGGGCTGGCTGTAAATCATTTCTACTTAGAGTAGGCCCATTGAAATGAACAAACCTCAATTAGTCATGCCCGTTGATTTCAATGCGTTTACACCGATTATGACTAATATTGAATACAAACTGATGGGCTGCACCCAATGTTCTCATACTCAGAGCAGATCCATTGAAATCAGTGGACATGACTGAGGTCCATTCATTTCAAAACAAAGCAAAAGCAGAAGCAAACACCTAATTAACAATCAAAATTGCATGGGCAAACAGGTTGGATTTCGCCTGGCATCTAAAATGCAGCAAAGATGACTCTAGGCAAACATTTCAGGAGAGGGAACTGTACAATCTTGACACTTCAGGTGAATTATGAGAAAGGCCTTAGGTAAGGATTTTAACTGATGGGCAGTTTTGCTGTGTGGCAGCAGGCAGATACCCTGGCTTTGCAAGTTGTAGCAGTTGCGTCCTCTTCTGGGAAGAGATGATCTTACCAGTCAATTATGCTTGGTTAAGTTGTGCAATACATTTTTTTAATGTCTAAGTATGGCGGGAAGTGATACTTGAAAGAGAATAATATATCAGAAGAAGGGATCATAAAGGTAGCTGCTACTACATTTATCATTAGTATTTAGGAGCTTAGCTAATTAACAGGAAACCAAGCCTTGAGGCTAGGAGGAACATATGATATTGAGCCATAGCGGAGCAAAACCTGCAGCACCAGAATTTACTCTTCAGAATGTGCATATGGGTGGTTATGCTTGTATATCTTGGCTGTGTTCCAGACACCTGGATAGCTCCAACACAGTTTTGGGCTCTACGCCCTCTTTCTTTCACAAAACATAGCAGACAACTTTTTGAAACAGAGAGGAGTTGTAGAAGTGATTTGAGTGCGAAGACAGACGTAACAATGAGGAAGCGATACAAATGTTTTCGAAGTACTGCAGAAGTCTGGAATGGGTTTTCATGGCAGCAAATGTTTGCCTAGAACACTTTCACCGAACTCAGTTGGGGGCATCCGTCTTCACATTTCAACGCTGGAACCTGTTGCTTGAAGGAAAAAAGTCAGTGACCCCACTACTGAGTGGCCAAATAATTGAATGGACTCAAAAGAAACTCAGGATGAAGGACAAAGCTTAGCCTTATTCACGAGGGTCAGTTTAGGAACGCCTTCCTCCATCTGTTGCCTCCTTGTGGAAACTCAGTGCCCTTTCCTCTGTCGCTCGTAACAATAGAAATTGTGGACATCCAACAGAGCTAAACGTTGGAAGATTCAAGACAAATAAAAGAATGTACTTCTTCGCACAGCGCACAGTTAAACTATGCAACTTGTTCCCACAAGAGGCAGTGAGGGCCATGAACTTGGATGACTTTAAAAGGGAATCGGACAATTGCATGGAGGACAATGCCTACTAGCCATGAGGGTTATACTCTGCCTCCACAATCATAGGTAAAGGTAAAGGGAGCCCTGACCATTAGGTCCAGTCGTGGCCGACTCTGGGGTTGCGGCGCTCATCTCGCTTTATTGGCTGAGGGAGCTGGCATACAGCGTCCGGGTCATGTGGCCAGCATGACTTAGCCACTACTTGCACACGCTTTCGAACTGCTAGGTTGGCAGGAGCTGGGACCGAGCAATGGAAGCTCACCCCGTCGTGGGGATTCAACCTTCTGATCGGCAAGTCCTAGGCTCTGTGGTTTAACCCACAGTGCCACCTGCGTCCCTTTTCCATAATCAGAAGCAGCATGGTTATGAACACCAGTTGTTGAAAACTGCTGAAGCGGAGAGTGCTCTTGTGCTCAGGTCCTCCTTGCAAGTTTCGCACAGGCATATGGTTGGGGACTGAGGATGCTGAACTAAATGGGTCACTGGCCTGATCCTGGGAAGTTCGACTGATGCCTTCATTGCACACCTTTAGGTGCTAGGCGAAAATGCTCCTCTTTAACCAGGCGTTTGGTTGTCTGGCATACGATGCCCTTATAAAATGTGTTGTGGAAGGGGGGTGATAATTGGGTTCTCTTTGTTTTGTTTTTATTATGTTTTAATTTCCTGTTTTTTCATAATGTTATTTTATGTTGTGAGCTGCCCTGAGATCTACAGGTATACAAACTGAATTAAAAATTAAACATTCAGCAGGCTCTTCATGTGTTCTTATGCCCAACCACTGGAGTTAAGACAGGTAAATCCAAGACTTCTGGTAAGGACTGTGGAACACCTTTCTACACATCTGGCATGGAAAATCCCCCCCGTGGGTGGTGATAATTCAGATTTGCAGGCTATGCATATGTGGGCTGGATCATCCCCCTCCTTGTAATTACAATGTTTGAAAATATATAGGGCAAAGAAATAGATCATTTCAGAACGAAAATTGCATCAGATTAATAATTCAGCAGTCACATTGATCTCATCTTGGCACAAAGGAAATATTTGAAACGGAATATAAATCTAGAAGCTGTCATCTCCAGTTTATGAAATTCCCTCTCACTAGCACTCATGGTTAATTAGAGATCATGCTGAATGGCTTTGCACATGTGATGGTTTCTCATATCGTTTTAACATGGAGTGCTCTTTTGTATTCTCTTCATTGCTTTTTACATCACTGAATGAAAAGGCGGAGGGGGGGGGTGCAGGGTAGGAACCATCGCATACTTGGTTACACAAAGGAAGATCACTTAAGGGCTTTATTTCCATTTAGTTTATGGAAATAATGCAACCCCTCCCCCTTCCTGTCCTCTTCCATTTCTTTACTGAGTGACCTTCTTGGGTCCTATTTTATTCTGCTTCATTCTTGGTATTTCAAAAATGAACACATGTGGGAAAGTGAAGTGACTAATACAGTCCTCTGGTTTAAAAAACAACAACCTATGATGCAAATAGAGATGGGAGAATCCGTCAATTTCATTTTCTCATTTTTCCATTCTTAAAAGTTCAGTTCTCCATATTTCAACATTAGGTTGTGGGTTGTTGTTGTTTTTTTAAAAAGTCTTCCTGAAAATTCACCAGTGATTTAGTGAGAATTCCTCCGATACAAATAATAATAATAATAATAATAATAATAATAATAATAATATTCATAGGTTTATATGCAATTGCCTAATATACACATTTCTGCAAACAATCCCCCATAAAATAATGTATGTTATGGGAACCACAAGTTTCAAATAATTGTTGGCTTTGTTTTGGTTCACATGTTGGTTTAGAAGTGTGAATTAGGTAGCTTTGCCTTTAAATACAACCTGAATGGAATTTCTCCCCAATCTCTATTTTCAAATTTTACCAATCAAGGATGCAGTGAGCACAAGGGTTAATGTATTTTGTCAAGTTCTTGAGCTTTTGACACAAAAGCCTGAGGTGATAAGAATCCTGAGGTAGCAGAGTGGACTGTGCCATTATTTCTGACTGCAAGACAGTAATCACACTGTTGTATTTATTTATGTAGTTATACGTGAAGTATGTCCTTCTTCACAAAAGACCTTTAGGGTGGCTTACTCAGACATTTAAAATAATACTTCCAGCCAGTAATCCTCTTCTATGCAAAATTACTCTGCAGGTAGAAAAGCAGCACAGAAAGGACTGGGTTGGATGAGGTGATTTCTTCCTTCTATGCATGATGCTTTACTTGCAAGGAGATTTTTCTTGTTAAAAAACAACAACAAATATGGGAAGTAATTTTTAAAAATGGCATTCTTCCACTGTGTGAAGTGGTACAATCCACTCTACTACCTGAGAAGTCAAGCAATTAAATAAAAAATAATAATTTAACCATCTCATTCAGCAGCATATGCAGAAAAAACCAGTAACAGAAAGATAGAACATACCAAGAATAAAACCAAATCCTTATTTTCTCCCCAAAACATAAATGTCCCTGAGCAAGTTGTTAGTACAAAATAAGGAGTCAAAAAAACAACCCAATTTGGTGACACACTTCATGATCCCAACCAAATGTTATCTTCAGAATGCAAAGCCAATCTATCAAACTAGGCATAGAATAGATCCATCGATTTCAATGGGCCTACTCTGAGTATGTCATTCTATACCTTGACATCTCAAAGGCATGTGACTTTGAGGGTTAAGGCTGCCATTTTACTATTAAGTGCTTTAGTTATTGTTGTTGTTATTACTGTGCATCTTTCATAGTACTTACAGGTGATAGCTGACATATGTAACAAATTAGACCCTTTAACTTTCTGCTTCCCATGAACTGGAAATGATCCAGTTCCGAAAGTGTGCTGAATCAATTACAGTGCCTTTATTGGCTTTGAACCAGAACTAAACCAGAACAGTTTCATAGCTGAATCTGAACTATAACCCCTAGCTATAGAAGAACAACATTAATGGTTTGACTCCCTGAATATAACAGGCATTTGATTTGCAGAATTACCCCGTTCTCGAATAATAGGGCAAACAGCTTTCCCCCCCTTACACTGTTACTGTGATTGCAGCCCTTTTGACTTCTTAATGTTCATATTTAATTCAGAAGGTCATTGCCTGTAAAATACTGTTGCTCCTTCTCACAAATAATTCAGAATGCAGCAGACACACTAGTGTCAAGCTCAATAAATCTATGAACGCACAAGAGACTGGAGGCATGCAGTTGGTACTGGAGTGCTTTGCAAGATTGAAGAGGCATCTTCCTATCTTTTTGTTCATTTGACGTTCAAGCACAGCAGAGACTATACGAAATGCACCATCCAATAAAAGAACACACTCAAAATTCAGCATTTCCCAATGTTAGGAGGAGGAAGAAGCCATTCCTTTGCAAAAGTCACGAGGCAGCCACCTCCAGTGGTGCATTATGAGAGCTTATTAAGAACAACCCATTGGAACATCCTCATTGCATAAGCTCCACTGAAATAAGCAGGAGATGCACAAGGGCATAAATGTGGTCTAGAAATCCTGCCACTAAACAAACAAACAATTTTCTTCCTCTACTACTTTACTGTAATTAACTGCTGTTTAAACAAATGAAATAAAGGAGGGGGGAGGAACTTTTAGTGTAGCAGAACCTATGCTTCAACCATCAGTATACTGTTTCAGATGCTTGCTAAAAAACTTTTTTTAAAATTTAGCATGCCTATCTGGACATATAATGTAGTTTGCTGGATTTGCTTTTAAATTTTGTTGGTTTTATCAACAATTGTATTATACTGTTTTATGTCCACCACCTGGGAACTGCTTAAGTGGTTTATACTCCTCCCCCTAAATAAATAGAACCCTGGGAAACAGCTGTAAAACTGAGCAGTAGACAGATATAGAACAGGCAGAGGGGAGCTGCCTTTTTCCACATTGTTGCACCTCAAACACCATTGCAGGCTCCCTCTTCTTTTTGCACAGAACAAGGCAGCAGGAGCAACTAAAAATTAGTCACTCATCCTTCCCCTCTCATACGCTCTTCACCAGGTTCAGCCTAGATTGCTTTCTTTGGTAGCTTTTCTGCAACAAACACAGGACAAAGCTACTTTCACAACAGCCTCCCCCCATTAGAAATTTTATAGGCTGTGTTGCCTTTGTGCAAGTAATGCACTCCCCCCCCCAAACCTTGTAATAAAACAAACATTGGATGTTAAAGAATCAGATGTACGAGTAAGAATCAAGTCAAAAGAAGGTCTCACTTAGCAATCCAACAGCAGCAGCAGGAACTAAACATAGTCCCAATGAGCAGTCCCACATTTCACACACTGAGGTAATCAAAGTCTGGGATGTCATAGATAACTGTGACTAAGGTATTCTGCCTAGAGGTAGTAGGATCTGGCAGACCAGCCTCCCATGGTGTTACATGTTATGTGCTGCGAAAGCTACTTGGCCTGTGTTGACACAGCTGAGTCAACCAGCTGATCCCCCAAGCTGAGGATCTGATCTTTTAGGGCAGGAGTAATGGGTGTGTCTGGAGTCACTTGCAGCTGGGGACACCCCCTTCTCTCTATCCCTTTCTCTCCTTCGACAACCTCTTTCTCTAAGCCCATCCAAACTGGTGTTTTGTGGCAGGTGTATTCTGCAGTATGTTCTTGACACAGCAGTAGTGCATTAGGGGTGGGATTATTCTGCTTTCTTAAGATCTGCAATGATTCCCCAATGTTGCCACATTACTGCTGCCTGGAGGGGCCACAGCACAACAAAAGCAGGACAATGAACTGTTATGACTGCCCCCCCCCATTTTTTATGCAGTTGCAAATAGCACTGAAAATAGAAATACAAATCATGAGTGCATATTTAAAAGGACATTCTCTCTCTCTCTCTCTCTCTCTCTCTCTCCCCATGTGCACACGTGTTTCTGCACTCCTTGCAAGGCAACTATGTTTTAGGGGGAGCACCCCCCCCTCCAGAACAGACTGCCCGCTACCTCCTATGTCAGATGAACCACCCACCAACATTGCCTCTGCATTGTCTAAACTGAGCTATAACCAGCCAGCACTGGTTGCTTAATCCTGTGTAACTTCCAAAGTTTTGTTCTGCTATGCTTTGGGCTGTTTTACTGTAGATTGTTTTAACTGTCAGCCGCCATGAGAGCATGTGTAGTTAAAGATAGGATATAATTTTTCAAATGAATAAATAAACCTCTCTGCCATTCACATGATGGCGGATACAAAAACTTCGCTCAGCTTGTCACATAAAGCGTATACAGAGTTGACTGTTTATAGCTAGGGCACAGTAGTGTGGTCTTTGGAAAACTTACAGAAAAGACATAGAAAAAGGTTGAAATCCATTTGCTTTAGAGTTTCCCTCTCCTGGCCCAGGCCCACCTCCATGCATGAGCCTGATTCCCCTTGGGTCCCCTCATTGATGCCACAGCCTGTTTGCCTGTGAGTATCCATCCAAAAAGTGTTATTGAGCTCAATTCTGGGGGCAAATCTGCATGAACGGTGAATGGAAGAAAACAACTTTGGTCAAGAAGTTCATGCTCATGAAAGAAGTAGGTTGGAATGTCTTGTCTTGAGGGCAAAGGTTCTTTTCTGTCTGGAGAGCGAGAACCAGAAATGCTGACAAGGCCTTGTGAAGAAGGTACGAGATTTGTTATTCGATGTGGCTAGCAGCCCTGGGCGACATTTCTGACTCTCCCTGTGCCCAATAAGTTTGGGATCACATCAACCCCTAAAACAATTGATAACTCTTTCTGCCGGTGTTTGTCCCATGAACTGCCATTTAACATTACAAAACTAATTTTTAGTGGGGTAAGTGGGGCAACAAAATGGGACAAACCAGGATGGAGAAAATTCTAGGTGCAATGGGGATAAAAAAAGAGAGACTGCACTCTGTGCTAGAATTCACTTCTTTGCTTGTTTAAAATTTTGCTTAGCTCCAAATTTTTCTTATACTTTTACATGTTCTGCTTGCTTTTTTAAAAGAGGAGTTTCCTGCTTTAAATCTGTCCTGTCAGTTTTTGATTACTCCCAAGCACAGTTCCTAATTCGTTATTCTATTTTTCTACCCTTTCCCCTTCATCTGGATTTTTCTGGATCCTACCCGCAGAATCTTGCATTTACCACTCAGCTCTTCCCCAGGCCCACAGAAACTGGTTCCTTTGAGTTACTGCTTGGATAGGTAACTATCATATTCTTTCTTTTGTCTTTTCTTAATATTTAGAAGTTACTATAGTGTTGTAACACAGCAAAGTTTTTAACTAAGTTAAACTGGTGGAAATTTTAGGGGGCAAATGAATAATTAAGAATGTTACATTTTTCATGTCATAAGTAATGTTTATAATTGCCAAGTTGTATCTCGCTCTTCTGAGTTAAGTTTAAAAGTTAAATTACATATTCGTATTCTGTTTTGTTCTCCATTTACTCATTACTTGCACATATTTATCCTTTCCCATCTCTCTCTCTCTCTCTCTCTCTCTCTCTCTCTGTTGATTTCTCTTCAATATTATTATCTTTAAATCTTAGTAAACTGAAATTATTGCCTGCCCTTCTGCTGATATGTTTAAAATAATTATTTCCATATGAATTGTGGCTTCTTGGGTTTTGTTTGGTCACTACACCCTCGCTCACTGGGGCAAACCAAGAACCTCCAGCAGCGACACATGCAAGGAGATGGTGCAGGATTGCATCCTTCACTTGCCTTGTGCACTCCCCCTGTGGGCAGCTGTATGGATTGGACCTAAAGGGAGAGTGAACTGAGAATGGCAATAGCAGCAAGGAAGAGGTGGGCCCAACCAGCTCCCCAAAAAACCTTGGCCAAGAACCCCCCCCCCAAAAAAAAACAAAACAAAACCAACAACAACAACCTGGAGCTGACATGGCTTCTCTCCTTAGAGGCTGAGAGAAGGCTGTGATGAGAGATCTGGCAACAATGATGAAGGAAAGGCAAGATAATCAAAAAGCATGCCAAATAACAGGGACAATAGATTGAAGTCAGCAAAGCCTGGTGACATTCAGTAAAGGATGTTGCAGGAGTTAGCCAGGCACATCTCAGAATCACAAGCTAATGCAATTGCATACTTGCGTTCCAGGTGATTGGGGGAAAGAAAATGATTGTCCCATTTAAAAAATAAAAGAAAGGCAACTCTGGGAAAGGCATACCAATCAGTATCTTCACTAAGGATGTGAATGATACAAAGCTGGGAGGTGCTGCAAATTTCCCAGAGGTCGGCTAGAAGTTCAAAATGACCTCAATGGAGAAAATTGGCAGACACCAACCACATGACATTAAAGTGTAATAAATTGGGAAGAGACCACATTATTAAGCAAAGCACCAGATGTTTCAATGGCAGATAACTGGCTAGGCTATGAATCCATGAGGCAACACTGTTCTAAGCTTCATCAATAGAAACATTATTTCCAAGACCCTAAAAGAAAGAGTTTCACCTAAGGCAATGTGTGTCACTTTGGAGAGAATCCAAATCAGCTCAAGACATCAGATGATTTGTGTCTTGGATGATTTGCACAGCCAAAATTAGAGTCCAGCACTGTTTTTCACTTTGAAGTTGAAAATAAAATGATGCCTCCTCTGTTGAATTTTGTGCTAAAGTGGTTAGTGGGGTTAACGTGGCATGTGTTCCAAAGCAAGAACAGCGCTTTCCAGCAGGTGAATAAGCTCTCAGCATTTGCTGAAAAGTCAGTCGGTGAATTACACCTATTTTTGCTGGATAGAGGGTGATGGCTCCTCTGGGAATGATGTAGGCACAGAGGTGTTGTGGGGAGATAAGAGGGTGAGAGATGTGACTCATAGTGGAGACTATGAACCTGGTTGGAAAGAGGAAAAACAGGGAAAGAGAAATTGCCAAGGTCAATGTGTTCACACACAGCTAGAGTTAATCTGCTTATTGACTTCTTCTAGTTGAGCTGGTTCTAGTGGGCCCTCTTACAAAGGCCTAATATATTACAAAGGCCTAATATATACAAGCCTGTGAATATTTTCTGACTGATTTCAAGTACAGTGGTACCTCAGGTTATACACTTCAGGTTACATACACTTCAGGTTACAGACTCTGCCAACCCAGAAATAGTGCTTCAGGTTAAGAACTTTGTTTCAGGATAAGAACAGAAATTGTGCTCTGGCGGCGCGGCAGCAGCGGTAGGCCCCATTACCTAAAGTGGTGCTTCAGGTTAAGAACAGTTTCAGGTTAAGAACGGACCTCTGGAATGAATTAAGTACTTAACCTGAGGTACCACTGTACAGTGGTACCTCGGTTTACAAACTTAATCTGTTCCGGAGGTCCATTCTTAATCCGAAACTGTTCTTAAACTGAGGCGCGCTTTCTCTAATGAGGCCTCCCGCCGCTGGTGGCCTTCCACCATTCGGATTCCGTTCTTATACCGAGGTGAAGTTCACAAACCAGGACACTTCTGGTTTTGCAGAGTTTGTAAACCAAATTGTTCTTAAACCGAACTGTTCTTAAACCGAGGTACCACTGTATATCCAAAATATATCCAATATCTACCATCACAGTTATGGAATGTGAAATGGATAATGTGGCTCTCCAGGTATTGAATATGTGCTAGCATTTAGGAAGCAGTTAAATTTACAATGCGCTTTTCAGACTTTGCTGCGATTTATCCTGAGCACCATAGTGATGTGGGTCACTAATATGCTCCTTCCTCTTTTTTAAGGATGGGGGGGGGGAGATAATGGCTTGCCCACTACCATACAAGGGGCCTTACAGAGACAGGACAAGATTTGACATGGATCCAAGGCCCTCACTGTCCACTGTATCACATTGACTCCACTAGCTAAAGGTGTTACTAAGAGATATCTATAGTTCCATTCCCCCTTCTTTCCATGGCAACTACACACCAAAATGTTTCCAGGGGCAATGGCTAATGCACAATGATGCTAATAAAAGACTTCATATAACATCATAAACTGACTCCCAAAGGAAGCCAGAAAACAGCTGCAGATTGACACTATGCAATAACAACAGAAAACATTATTCCTCCTCTAGCAGAAGCCATATTATATACCGTAATTATAAACACAACCTTGACCAAGATGTATCATAGGTAACTCATTTTTTCTCTGAATCAGACTTCTTACAACAAAAATCCCCACCCATTTAGAATGCAATCGAGCTAATTTTTAAGCTCTACCGATTTTAGTGGGTGACTTAAGCATGCACTTTAATGTCTCTTCTGCTGAAATCAGTTGTACTTTAACTCGATCTTACACATCCTTCATAGTAACCAGAAGTACGCCAGGGCAAATGAAAATGTTTAAAATGCAGATGTAGCCGTGTTGGTTCATAAGAAGAAGAAAAGAAAAATCATTCAAACTGCACAGTTGGGCAATACCTTTATTAGGGCAACCCAAAATGTCGTAGAATTTTGGAAAGCTTTTGAGTTCTCGAGAATTCTTCCTAAGACAAGAATTTACACAAAACGGGGTGAAGGGACATGGAAAATTAAAAATACATATTTGCGCCTGTGCTCTTCCCTTCTCCAGGGTATCCTTATACTGAATCAAGTCCATCAAGCTTGGTCTATTCTAACCAGAAGCAGCTCTCTCGAGCAGGGGTCAGCAAACTTTTTCAGCCATGGGCCGGTCCACTGTCCCTCAGACCTTGTGGGGGGCCGGACTATATTTTTGGGGGTAAATGAATGAATTCCTATGCCCCACAAATAACCCAGAGATGCATTTTAAATAAAAGCACACATTCTACTCATGTAAAAACACCACAGGCCCCACAAATCACCCAGAGATGCATTTTAAATAAAAGGACAATTCTACTCACGTAAAAAACACACTGATTCCCGGACCACCCGCAGGCCAGATTTAGAAGGCGATTGGGCCAGATCCGGCCCCCGGGCCTTAGTTTGCCTACCCAAGCTCTAGAGATTCAGAAGACATTCCTAGCCCTACCTGTAAATGCCAGAGAATGGCCTTTGGACCTTTCCCATGCAAAGCACGAACTATACCACAGATACGCATCCCTTGCCCTACCAGAGGACTTCTGCATTTGCACCTCTTTTTATGAATGAGGATCTTTCAGATCATGTGCAAACGCTGGTCTGAAAACTGTATCAAGCTGCCATGTTAGGGAGAAAGTTCTGCCTCAGTGTCTTTTGGACTTTCTAGTTTTGAATACGGGGAGAAGTTTATTTCGCACATGAGAGTATTCAAGCATCATGGCCACAGTCTCGGTGGCATGGTCCAAAAACACACGGCTGATGATCATGCGTTTTACACCTCGGTGCACATTAACCAAGCATTCACAATTGGCATTCTGGGTCCCCCAATTCACAACTCAAGACAAACAGCCTGGATAATTGCAATGTTCTGCAAAGAATAAGACCACAGAGACAGGCAAATGGATGCCGTAGTATCCTAAGAGACTAGAAGATCAAAGCAGTGGAAGGAAGGAAGGAAGGAAGGAAGGAAGGAAGGAAGGAGAAGAGGAGGAGGAGTTTGGATTTGATATCCCACTTTATTACTACCCGAAGGAGTCTCAAAGCGGCTAACATTCTCCTTTCCCTTCCTCCCCCACAACAAACACACTTTGAGGTGAGTGGGGCTGAGAGACTTCAGAGAAGTGTGACTAGCCCAAGGTCACCCAGCAGCTGCATGTGGAGGAGCGGAGACGCGAACCCGGTTCACCAGATTACGAGTCTACTGCTCTTAACCACTACACCACACTGGAAGGAAGGAAGGAAGGAAGGAAGGAAGGAAGGAAGGAAGGAAGGAAGCCATGCTGAAATTTTTACACTGGTTACACTAATCAGGGGATGATACGCTTGTGAGTCAATGGAAATAGCAATAAGGAACTTATTCTGATAAACAATTCACTGAAATACTGTATTAGGAAAAGAAATTTGTCTACATTCTCACTTAACAAAATATTCATTTTTTTTAATTGCACTATGTTTTCTGTGGTGCTATTGGGTCAGTGCTTCTGGCTGCTAACCAGAAGGTCGGTGGTTCGAGCCCACCCAGGCGTGGCTGTCAGAGGGGTTGGACTAGATAGCCCTTGGGGCCCCTTCCAACTCTACAATTCTATGATTACAGGGGCAGAATTATACTAGAGGGAAACTGGGGACTCTTTGCCGCAGGTGGCAACATTTTTTTCTCACTTCCATCTACCACTTGGTACTAGATGAAATACTTTGGACGGACATGCCACACTTAAAGCTTTTCTGCAAAACAGCTGCAGGCTTATCAGTTACAGTTAAACTGAGCAAATAAGTAAAACAAAAGAACTGTGGAATATTATCTGGCTGCTGGAAAACAATAAAGGGCTATAGAAAGAAAATGAACATTAAAAAAGGAGAGAAAAACTGTGGTGTAGTGGTTTTTTTAAAAAATAAAACCTGACAGAAACTTCACAGTTACAGAGTGCTGGTCCGCCCAGCAGAAAGTATCTGTGACGTCAGCTGAGGTTTTGCCTGAATAAGGTCTGGCTGCAATGTTTGGTCTCTGTTTCTCAAAGCACTGCCTTTTGTGCTTTTACGCTGGAAAGCTGGCAACAGTTTCCATGAAATTACCAACTATGAAATACGGTATTATTTGGCTGACGTAGCTTGAGAAAATTCAACGCTTCTTCACAACGTCATGGAAGAAGAATGAAGTTTGATTAATGGTTTACCATAATCTCATACTGTTATTGGTTTTATTAAAATTACTATGGACCTACTAATACTACTACTATTATTTTTATTAAAAAAAAACAAACCACTGTCGTAGATCTCATTATAACTTGCAATGATGTTGCTGGGGCTATTGTGATGACATCAAATAGCTGATGGCCCCCCCAGGTAAAACATTTGAAGACTCTGCTAAGAAGGCTAAGCCAACCATCAGGAATATCCATAATGAATGTCAAACGACTGCAGCAAAAACCTACATTTTGCAAGAAGCGTCATGTCAAAATTGGAGCTAGAGGTAGAACAAATCACATCTCTTAGTGCTTCTCTATGTGCACAGAGATGACATAAGCAAAAATGATAGAATGTCAGGACATCTAGAAATAAACATCTAGGATGTGCCCAGAGGGCATAGGTATCAGTGAAGCTGCCCTTTCCTGGCCAGACATCTTGAAAAGCCTTATAATTTATAGATCCATCATATAGAAGAGGCTACAACTTTGGCAACTGCTTAGGAAATGGAGAGTACGATCCTTTGCAGGTTTTACTCAGAGGAAAACACTACTTTTGATCACTGGGACTTGTTCTCAAGTAAATAAAGCTAGGATAGCAATGTTTAAGAAAAAGAATACTGACTAAAAAAAATGCATAGCATTTTCAAGTGCATCTGGTGCATTATCTAGTTATAATCCTTACAACAACCTTTTCAAGCAATTCAGTATTATTATCCTCCACATGCAGGAAGTGGGCAGAACAAGTCTAGGAGATAGTGACTTCCTTAAGGCTACCAAGGAAGTCTATGGCATAGGTGAGATTCAAATGAGGGGCAGACTTCCTGACCCATAGCTCAGTCTCAGGTTGCAATCCTATGCATGCATACCTTGGAGTAACCCTCATTGAAGACAATAGGACTTGCTTCTGAGCAAACAGGCACAGGGCAATTGTGTTAGCCATTCTGCTACACCAGCTCTAAAAATAATATTTTAAAATGCACTGGTTGTTGTCCTGGCTCATGCCTCTTTCTGGGGCGGGGGGGGGGGTTAAGAGAGAAGAGGAACATGCTGGCATTTTCCCCTTTAATTTTTTTTTTCTAAGGGAAAGTACACAAGATAAAATCTCTCATCACAAGATCTTAGTCTGTGTTTTCCCATACTTCCTATGATCTGTCATCACTTGACTTATTGAATGCAAGAAAAATAAGGGGAAAGTTGTCACCAGAAAAGCAAAACAGAAACCCAACAAGCAATAGAAGCTACTACCTTGAGTCTCCCTTCAGAAGGCCAACTCAGAAAAGTTGTCCATAATAATAAGGCAGCAGAAGTTCTCACTCTGTTCAAGAAAGCTAAATTGCCATACACCCCCATGCTAAACAAGGTAGAACAGAAACAAAGGTGATCTCTGGATTGGACATACCCTTGCACCCCAATCTGTGGAATCAGCATGTACACAATATATTAGCACAAATATAGACAGGCAGGCAGTGTCAGCAAAGCAGGGGGTGAAAACAGCCACATTACCAAGTTGCGTCTGCAGTTCTTAATGAGCTGGTAGATCGGGATCTTGGCTTCATAATAATACTCATCTTGCAAGTAAAATCCCAGGTGTTCCTAGCAGTGAAACTTCAGTTGTCCTCACACCGCTCCTCCTGCCCCAGGTATTCCCTCTGAAGAGCAGGCATGCTTCAAGAACAGGAGCTTTCTCAAAAGCATTACTCCTTGCAACAAAAATCCGGCCTCTTTGAGAGGAGTCCTAAACTACTGGAGCTCTTCTCGGCTTTATTCCTCCCTGCCTTTGTGCCAGCACTGTTTGGAAGTGACAGTGCTTTTCTCTTCTGCCTTGCATTGCCGGGGGAGGAGGAACCGTATTTTGAATCTATTCTCCATCTAGGTCACATGGGAAGCAAGGCAGCTGAAAGAGCCTCTTGATCGCTTTTCTCTCGCAATCCTATAATAACAGGTTTAAAGGTCAGCCACATGCTAAAACTGTTGATGGGCGGCAGAAGGAAAATATGAAGATGAGCCACTGGAGCACCAGTAAGTAGCCAGGGAAGCTTCGCTTGCAGAGGTGCAAGGGTAAATGGAAGAGCACAGAGCATTATGACCCCTTCCTGTTCAATGCAAGGACTGCCTGAGAACATAATTCTTCACTCTCTTTCCTTCTGATATCTTGCAGCCTCCCTCTCTCCCTCCCTCCCTCTCTCCCTCCCCCCCCCCTACTGCTTTCAGAAAGGGAAACCAGCTGCTTAATCACACAAAAAGCTTGAGGGCTGAGTGACATCTGGTTGAGAAAACACCTTGAGATGCTAAACAGGAAGTTAAACTAAAAGGAATACATGCACAGTGGTTGGGGGCTGATAAGTCTCAATCTCTCCCTTTCTCTTTCTCACTCTCACACTTATCATACAGTGTATGTGTAGGTCTTATACTATGCACAGCACAATCCTAATCATGCTATTTGGAAGTTCAATGTGACTTAAAGGTAAAGGGACCCCTGACAATTAGGTCCAGTCGTGGCCGACTCTGGAGTTGCAGCACTTATCTCGCTTTACTGGCTGAGGGAGCCAGCATATAGCTTCTGGGTCATGTGGGCAGCATGACTAAGCCACTTCTGGTGAACCAGAGCAGCAAACGGAAATGCCATTTACCTTCCCACCATAGCGGTACCTATTTTTCTACTTGCACTTTGACGTGCTTTCGAACTGCTAGGTTGGCAGCAGCAGGGACCGAGCAACGGAAGCTCACCCCATCGCGGGGATTCGAACCACCGACCTTCCAATTGGCAAGCCCTAGGCTCAGTGGTTTAGACCATAGCACCACCTACGTCCCTTCATTGTGACTTACTCTCAAGTAAAAGCTCATATAGGATTGCTGCCAAGGTCCTGTTTCATAAAGGAGTGAGAGCTGTACGTGAGCTGCTCCATTCTAGATGCCCAGAGGCTCTCCCTTGCAAGCAGCTAACATGCCCAGCCAACCATTAATCATAAACCCCCCCTCCCTAAAAGAAATTCCATCTGAAATTCTCTTAAGTGTCAGCATGTGCAGTTTTGTGAAAGAGATAAGATATGCATTTTCGGGGTTACGTTCTTGCTATGTACATACTGATTTGAGGATGCGTGCAGGGAGAGATTTTTAAATGCCGTGTTGTGAATATGCTTTGGAATTTGCTTTCAAAATGTAGACAACGATGTCATCAGCAAGTGATTACATGCAGAGGAACTGTTCCTCTGTGCAGGAGCAGCCGATTACGTATTACAAAGGGTTGGGTAACCTTCTGGCAGTTTTGGGAACGAAACTCAACTGACGTGTCATGATCTTCTTGCGTCCTTACTTTTTAAAGAACATGTTAAAAAACAAAACATGTGGACAATGAGATTTCCATCTGTATCTGGAGAGGTGCCCATTAATCTCTGCTAACATCAGCTGAGGGTTATTGATTGCTATTTTAAGAGCTCCAAAAAAACATGCACCACGGTCAGTACATGTTATTCATTGACAGGAATGATCATGTCTGCCCTCTAGGCTTATGCCAATCATCTGTATGCAAATTGTTCCATAACAGCAGAAAGAATTTTAATGAGGCATCATGCTCCGCATTCTCTTCATTTGTCTCCCAAGCTTTTATTTTCTATAATATGTTTAGTGGCCGATGCTTAGGAGTTTCAAAGGGGAGCCTCATTTCTTAGTCAAAGAGAGGAGGACCAACAATAGACTGTTAAAAACAGGGATAGTCAAGGGGCCTTGGAAACACCTGAACCTGTGCAATAGGAGATGTGTTAGCATTCTCCCAAAGGATTTGCTGTTGTTTAATTAAGGTTTTAAAAATGCTGGGAGATAGCTATTTAATCCACAAGCAAGGTAATGAAGGCCTTCAGTCTTGCTCCCAGGACTCTCCCTAGGCCACACCCTTGCCTTGGCCACGCCTCCTCCACAGGACACACCCCTCACTGATCCTGATCCATGTGCTTCTCAAGTGCGTTGGTATGTGATAGTTTGCCTTGCTTGTTTGGATGGGGAACGGGAGGTTAATTCATAGGCAATAAGATTATCAGTGGCTACTAGCCGGAATGGTTCCCCAGGTCAGAAACTGGGGAAGAACAGTGGGAGAAGGTTACTGGCCCCATGTCTCTTTTGTGAGCATTCCAAAAAGCCTCCAGTTGACCTCTACAGACACAGGATGCTCAGTGATAGGAACAAGCTAGCAGTAAATCACACTGAACACATTGGAGTTAACTCTTTATTAGCAAAAGGAGAAAGGACCTGCACAGGAGTGTCTGGCCTGGTGAGCACAGCGACTCATCTCTGGCAAGTCTTGCCCCTATAAAGCAGTTGCTAAGAGTGAAGATCCCTACCTCCCCACAGCTGCTTAATTCCCTCCCTCACCAGGGTTTTCCCCAAGCAATCAGACTCTGTGCCTGCATGAAGCTAACTTTTTTTCTACCCTCTTCATGCCTCACCTGGTTCTGTGAGACCAGGGAGGAGGGGAGCTCATCACAGCAGGAAGGGGAAACACCCATGACTCTTCACCAGCCAGACTCAATTCTGACACAAATTCCCCACCACCACTCACTAAGCCTTGTTATCTCTTCAGCTTCCTACTCCTACTCCTCCCAGTCTTCTCCCTCTGACCACCAGTCCTCTGGCTCTGAGCCTTCTTCCTGTAGGGAAGTGTTTTCCAACCAGTGTCTTGTGGCACTGGGGTGCGTTGAATGATGATCAGGGGTGCCACAGGCATTGTCCTTCCTTCCTCCCTCATCTGATGCCCTCTTGCATCTCTGCCTCCCAAAGGCTTGTACAGCTGTTTGTTGCAGCAGCCCTGGCTACAGTGCCCCAGGCAAATGGGTTTTCTGGGGCTTCCCAGGCCCCTGTGGGGAAATGTGAAGAGGGGCCAGGGGGGCCTTTGGGGCTGGGGGGAAGCTCAGAGACCAGGGGTGGCAGAAGCAGTTGCTCAGAGGACTCCCAAGGAGAGAGGAGATGAGTCTGACGGAACACTCCACAATGGAGTGGACTCAAAAGGCTGAAAACCTCTGCTTTAGGGGTTCGCCAACTGATTCCTCCTACCATTCCTCTGCAGCCAACCAGTCCACACTCAGCTAAACAAGCCTTGGGGTGTGATCCAGTGGGCTCTATATCATAATGCATATGGTCAAAGCAGATACTGCATATTTCACAGCAGAGTTGAGGTTTCAACCAGAGACATGGTGGTTCATAGCATGGGAAGCAAGTCCAACTAAATAGAGAAATGGATCCAGTGCCACGTATGCAGCCCCACTGCTTGAACTGGTCAGGATTGAAGGGGCAGGGGAGAGAGGGGTTCCCCTTCTTAATTCCAGAGCCTTATGCTAGCTACCACAGGCTTAAACACAATCAGCGGTAGCCTGTCAACAACTTGTGGTGTTGGTGGGACAGCAGGGGCCTCCACTGCAATGGAACCCCACCCCTCCTGCCATATCCTGGTCCCTTCCAGCACTGTTCTGTTAGGCCACATCCAAACCATACATTTAAAGAGCTAGGATACCACTTTAGAAAGTCACAGCTTCCCCCAAATAATTCTGGGAGTTGTAGTCAGTGTGCTGAGAGGTGTTAGGAGTTGTTCCCTCCCTGAGCTACAATTCCCAGTCCAGTTTAACAACCATTTTCTCTTCACAGGGAACACTGGGAAATTGAGCGCCTTTACCAAACAACAACCACAGCTCTCAGAATTCTTTGGGGGAAGCCGTGGCTGTTTAAAGTGGTTTATAGCACTTTAGGTAAAGGTAAAGGACCTCTGGAAGGTTAAGCCCAGTCAAAGGCGACTATGGGGCTGCGGCGCTCATCTCGCTTTCAGGCTGAGGGAGCCGGCGTTTGTCCACAACTTTCCGGGATATGTGGCCAGCATGACTAAACCACTTCTGGCGCAACAGAACACCATGATGGAAACCAGAGTGCACGGAAACACCGTTTACCTTCCCGCTGCAGCAGTACCTATTTGTCTACTTGAACTGGCATGCTTTTGAACTGCTAGGTTGACAGAAGCTGGGGCCGAACAACAGGAGCTCACTCTGTCATGGGGATTCGAACCACCGACCTTCCGACTGGCAAGCCAAAGATGCTCAGTGGTTTAGACTACAGTGCCACCTGCATGGTAGCCCAAGTCTTTTAGTCACTAAGTTGCCCCAGCTCAAGGTTTGCACATTGCAACAAGCAAGTGGAACAGATCCTTCCAAATGAGAAGATCAGGGATTGGAATATGCCAGTGAGAAGCCTGGCTGCAGCTGTGTGTGGCCCCAAATATCTAAACACTGAAGTTTTCCCTAGAAGGGAGAATTTGGCATGAAGGAGGGTGCGAGCAACAAAGCCTCTCGAGCTCTAAAGTACAGTTTTGGAACACATGCAGCATGCTTGTACTGAAAAATGCATTTAAACAATTTGTCTGAAAGGTTTATAAACCCAACATATTAATTACAGATAATTAGCAGAGGTTTCTCTCTGCCCCACTACCCCTCTCACTCTGTTATTTACACTGATGCCAACCTTGACCTTTCACAGCATAACAACACTTTTTCAAGGTCTTCCCCCCTCCCTTGTACTCCTAGCTTTGCAGTATTTTTCACTGTAGCTTGCAAAAACCTATCTTTAAACATTTCTGTAGCTTACGACAGTTCTTTGGACACCTACTTGCAAAATCTGGTTTGTTTCATAAAAGTTTCCAAAATCCAGTGTCTTTAAAATAAACACAGAATAGTATGCATTAAAAATAGAATTTGTAGGAGAAGAAGAAAACAGATACACTTTCTTGCTGGTGGGTTGTTCTTTTTTCTTTTTCTTTTTGACACAGCGTGATAATCACCGAAATAAGCCCAAAGGTCTCATCACTATTTCCAACAAGCAATTTCCCATCCCCTGTTGAGTTAGTTAGCTTCTCTTCCAGGGTTGTGGAACATATTAGTAGCCATTTGCTCCTTATGGTAACCTAGTTTGCATGGTCTCTGCTCAGCAGCTACTTTTTTAAAAAACAACTCACAATGGTATTGCCAGGGCAGGACTTTGGGGGCAGAAGTCAACAGTCCCACTCAGCGAAAGAAGCAGGAGGCCTGTCTTGCCACATTTTGAAGCAAGCAAAGTAATAAGCATCACAATCTAGAGTCTGTGACACCATTAAATCAAGAGTCTAAAATTACCTGACGCAAAGAGGTCAGGAAAAAGTAAGTGCTTAAGGTTCAGATAATTTGTGAATTGTTCGCAGCCACCACAACCCTCTTTGCATAAATCACTGTTCAGAGAAACCTGGGCAATTATGAGTTCTGGAGTACAGACATGAACTGATGGGGAGAACTGCAAAGATTTATCAAGCAAATGTATACATGTTTACACAGAAAACAGCCTCACTAAGTTAAATGTGGCTCACCCTCAACTAAGTCTGTATTATAGGACTGAGAAAATAATAATAATGATGATAAATTATATGCCACCCATTTCATTGGGTTGTCCCAGTCAGTCTGGGAGACTTCCAACAACATAAAACATCAAACACAGTAAAATATCAAACATAAAAAACTTCCCTATACGGGGCCGCCTTCAGATGCCTTCTAAAAGTCAGATAGTTTATTTCCTTGACATCTGATGGGAGGGCGTTCCACATGGCAGGCATGACTACTGAGAAGGCCCTTTGCCTGGTTCTCTGAAACCCCACTTCTCACACGGAGGGAACCACACTTACTTGGGAGTAAGTCCCAATAAACACCACAAGTCTTGAAAGTGGCTTGTACAGGACTATACTATTAGCCGATTATTTGGTTAGATTAATCCATTAAAATGCTCTGATGGATCAAAAAGGTGTTCTGATTCATCAGGCAGCAGGTTTTTTAAAAAACCAAAATTAACACATTTAATTAAACCATGATGACTGGCACAATCTTAGATGAAGATTCCCCTGCCATTGAAGGGAATTCCTTTCCTAAGATGGTGCCTGCCAAGGAAACACGCACATCTCATCCAAAAATATTTGGCAGGACGTTCCACTAAATGTAAAGTGCCATTTGATTCTTTTCATAACTAGTGAGGGCAGGGGATGAACGTGGAATCATTTGTGTGCTTCACCTACCGCTGAAGTCAGTCTCTCCCATCATTAGCATCTGCACCATCCTTTGCCAACCTGGTACTCTCCAGATATTATTTGACTACAACTCTCATTGGCCGCAGCCAGAATGCCATTGGCGAGTACCAGGTTGGTGAAGGATGATCTGCTTCACGGTGCCTTCTCAGCCCCCAAACAAACATACGGGCAAAGTCCTACCTATAGTAGAAGGGGAACAGAAAGAGTAATGCTGGAATCACCTGCAACTGCTGGACTCACAGTGGTAGCAATTGCTATGGTCTGGGGTGTCCTCAGATCAGGGCTTGATAGTGGGTAGTTGTTGATCATTCAGGACTTCAGAGGAGGCCTCCACCAACCGCGCCATCACCCAAAAAGTTGGCTGCATCCAAACAGCTCCAGTTTTTCTTGCCTGGCTAACTGGTGTCCACCATTTTAAAATCTTCAAAATGCCTCTAGAGCTCCCAACTTAGTGTTTCCCCAGAGCAATGTTACATTGGAGGCCCAGAGACATTTTGTGGGGATTCAAGTGCCAAGGACCAGTTGTTGGCTAGCCCCACTTTTTTTGCTGCTGCTGCTACTGTACTCACCTGCCACAAAGAGAAGATGCTGCTCTCAAAGAGTTCAGATTAGGAGTGTGGGGATGTGTCAAGGCCCAGCCCAGCTTGGTGCTGACCCAGCCTCAGATGCTGTTGCTTAACAGCTAATAGATGGTACACACAAAAATCTTGGCTGGGCTAGAACTAAGGCGCTCCCTTTAACCCAGAAGTGGGTGAAGTCTCAATATGTCCAAACCTACATAGGGAGTAAGGCGATTCCCTTTCAGAAAGCCAGCAGGACTGGTTCAGATGATCAGAAATAACTTCCTGGACTTATGCCACCTCGGACTCCTGATATAAAACTGCTTATCTGAATGATCCCCCATGCCTAGCCTGTAGATGAATAATAATAAAAAGCAGACATTTTCTCTTTCTTTCTTTCTTTCTTTCTTTCTTTCTTTCTTTCTTTCTTGAATCAGCAGCAGTCGCTTTTGACCTTGCTGATCAGGAGGCACAACAAACAGCAATGCCAACTCACCTTTTCCTATTATTATTCTATCAACCGTGAAAGGCTGTTTTTCAAATGGCCTTCTCTAATTAGAAAAGTAATTTGAGAAAAGATGTTGTGTACGGTTTGTGGCAGTATTTTGCTTTTTGTTTTAGGTAAGGAATAAGGATCACTTCTAATTTCTAAAAGTTCCCAGGCACAGAAGAACACATAGATATGAATGTAGCACCCATGGGGAAGAGAGCCTGTCATTTCATTCCCAGAAAAATGAATGAAAATCACACACATTTCATTCCTATTTTACACAGGAAAAGTTTCTACTGGACCTTTCCCTTCTGTAATTTGGGTGGAATTCTCAATGTACACATTCCTGTTTGTATCCTGCCTTTTAGTCTCAAAAGGCACCCAAATACAAAAAGCAAAGGAAATGAAAATACAGACTAAAACAACTACAAATTCATAAACTCTAATGAAGACATCAACAAGATTACGACAGTTAAGTGTAGATTGCTTTTAACCAATCCTGCATACACTTTCCCAAGAGTAATTTCACCAATAAGCAAATTAATTCACCGTGTGGAATGCTCCTGTTGAAGATTCCAGCCAGCCAAAACATCTTCCAAGACATTCCCTTTCATTCTGCCATTCCCCGGTCATTTGCCCCTGAAAGGCTGATTCCCATGGTTGATGCTGGGGGACTTTTCTTTGTCTCAACATCTCTATGAAACCAGTGCAAGAGGTTGTACACGAATGAATGAACAAGCAAACAATATCACCATGATTCCTCAGAGGGTAATGATGCAGATCAATGCAATAAGAGGGAGAGGACTATTGCACTCAGGTTCTGCTTAAGGGGTTTCCAAAGGCATCTGGTTGGCCAATCTGAGAACAAAATGCTGGGCTAGATGCACTTATGGCCTAATCCAGCAGGTCTCTGACATCCCTAATAAAGATTCCTAATAAACACTAAGAAGAGGAAGGCCAATACAAAGTATAAATAGTTGAAACTGTAGTTTTCTTAGCCCAATGTATCTTAGAGATATTGCTTTATTTCATCACATTTTATATCATACTTTACTACTGACTGAAATTAGCTGTTGAGCTGTTTTCACTGAATAGCTCAACAGACCTGGTGTGTGTGTGTGTGTGTGTGTGTGTTAGGTTTTAGGGACCTTTAACATCTAACTCATGGGTCGGCAAACTAAGGCCCGTAGGCCGGATCAGGCCCAACTGCCCTTTGGATCTGGACCGTGGAAAGTCCTAGAATTGCCGCTTGGATCAGTGTTATCGTTCGGGCTACAACATTATTATTTTTTTAAAAAAATTGGGGGCGCCATTTTTCTCCCTCCCTTCCTCCCTCACACACATACTGCAGCAGCACCTCATCCCTGCTCCCTCCCTCTTCCTGGTTTCTCCCCGCCCTGCGGAGGAAGGAAGCTGGGCTTTGGTAGGTGCCAGCCAATCCGAAGCCTCACCGCCTGCGTGCTGAGGTGCAGCCCAGACTCGCCATCCACCCACCAGCCTCTCCATCCATGGAAATTGTAATGGGCACACCACAGGGCTTTGGCTGGAGCTTGGCTCGTCTACTGGCCCCATGCCTGGTGCCCAGGAAAGCTGGACCGGAAAGGAGAGGTGCCGCCACCGTCACCGGCTCTCAACCAGAGGCAGAGCAGCGGAGGAGTAGGAAAGCAGGAGGAGGGGAGGGGCTGGAGGAGAGAGAGAAGCCCCCCCTGCTGTGTGTGTGTGTGTGTGTGTGTGTGTGCGCGCACGCGCGCAGTCTGGCCTGCCACAAGATCTGAGGGGCAGTGAATCAGCCCCCTCCTAACTGACCCCTGATCTAACTGTACCTTTCCTGGTGAAAGGCTTGAAACTTTCAGAAGAATATAGACTAAGACAGAGTCTTTATGTGGGGAAAATTATACGCAAACATCTGTGACGACATCCCTTTGCTGTTACTATAGGAACCCATTTTAATGGGTAACATCTTCCCTTTTAAAAGATGCAACTAGGAGACATACCTAAACATGTTTGAATTCCAGACTCAAGGCCCTTGAAAAATCAATGCAGAAGACTGTTGCTATGCCGGTGTCTTGCTTATCAGCTGCAAATAATGGGTAACCTTCCACGATTGCCTTATACCGGGGAACACAAGAAGCATCAAGAATTCAATCAGAATGCCGTGATCTATTCTTTCCGCCCCCTCCCAAGGCTAAGTCACACTGCTCAAAAGGCACAAAGGGTTTAAGGGCAAAAGATGGGATCCAGCAAATGCTAGTCACAAACAAATCCCACTGAAGTCATCAAGACTTAAAAGCTTACATAGGTCTCCTCAGAAGTGAGTCCCTCGTAGATAACTGGGGGTTAAGGAAGGCAGCCATAACCACTTCAATCTCATTGCAATAGGCCTTGAATATAACCTTTTCCTGGAATAGGCTCTAGGGCAGGGGTTGGCAAGGTTTACCTCACGTGGGCCAGTTCACTCCAGCGGAGATCCCTCTGTGGGCCGGATCGCACGTGCGTATGAGTGCGTGCAGCCGTGATTTCTGGCGTTTGTGCAGACATGATTTCTGGTGTCTGCGTCTGTGCAGAAGCAAATCCCCGTGCCGCACTGCGCTGGTTTAGCGCTGCACGTGGGGACTCGCCAAGCGGGCGGCTCGGTTTGGGGGTGGCTCGTGGGCTGGTTAAACGACCCCCGTGGGCCGCTTGTGGCCTATGGGCCTTAGGTTGCCTAACCCTGCTCTAGCGGACCAATTGCCAATTTCTTGCTAAAGCTAAACAAAGCAATTATTTCATTTCATCAAAACTATGTTGTTGTTGTTGTCATTTGAGCCCATTCAGGGGCAAAACAGCAGAATATTATGCATAAATTGGGGAGGGGGGAGGCAGACCCAGGATGAAATTACCAAACTAGGGATCATGGAGGGAGAAGACGATAACAAAGGCATCCCTGTTCATACTATCAACAATGAGCCAGAAGTTTGCTGACCAGGACCCCACAGGAGGAATTAAGGAGCAGGAAGGTAACCAAGGAGGTTCAGATGACAGCCATGTTTGATTCCCACCCTGCTCTTCAACAAGTTTCTTATAAAAACCAGATGGCAAGCACCATCTTAAGAGGGAGTCTTTGTTTCCTGTCATATAGGACAGATGGCTCTTCTAAGATGCACATAGATCATCTAAAAACAAGGAAACTGACCTCCCTGTTTCAGAACAACTGTTTCACTAACTGATGAATTAACTAAAGCCCATACAATCAAACAATTAAGACTGCCTCCCCAAATGTGGTGCCATTCAAACGTTGCTGAACTGCAACCCCCATCATACTTATTGACCTTTGGGATGATGCAAGTCCAACTACATCTGGCGGGCACCAGCTTTGGAAGGGCCAAACTAAGGCTTTTTAAACTGGAATGGCAACGCCTACTGTCTTCCTGTGAAAAAAGTACAAGCCACAACCCAGTGAATTTGCAGAGTGTTCAATTAAGCTTGACAGGAGGAATGATGTTCTTTTCCCATCACAACTGGTATGTATGTTATTTATAACTGGAGAATGGTTCAGACTATATTTCTAACCTCCACCCTTTGCCAAAGAAGTCTTCCTGAAGTGCAAGCGAGTCTTGCCTGAGAATCTGACCCTGGCAAAGGGACAAAGCCAGACAGAGAGGGCAGCCAACTGCAACCTATGCTAATGAGCCAGGCAGAGGTTATGCCAGCTTGAATTAAGGATTAAGACAGATGTAACGCAGAACATGCATCTTGGGGGTATAAAGAATGTGCTCCAGATCTTTCTTTGGAAAATCATGTTGAGTTTTCTGTGGTGAGATGTGAACCCTGACATCCTCTGAGAATAGCTACTGCAGATGAATGGCCCCACAGTGGGTTTTCTGGCCACCCAGAATGAGACTGGGGCTGAGGAATCGGAACAGCAGGACCATGGGAAGCCAGCAGGAGGCTAGCTCAAGTTGATGAAGTCATTCTTGGGGGAACCTGAAACACGGAAGGTATCAGGCAAGCCAGTGCTATTGTACTAGGAAAAACAGTGCTGGAACTCACCTTGAACACCTCCTTTGTTCTCTTACGATAGCACCCACCCAAGAGGAGCCAGAACTGAGTTCTGGAGAGTTCTGGCTGGGGGAAAAAACGATTTGAAGTGCACCTTACAAGACTGGCAAGGTTGGGCAACTGCCAGGACTCCCTGACCAGCAAAGGAAGGGCCTGCCAAAGCAATGGGGCTGCCATCCTCACTTTGCCTAGAACAGCTAAGGTCAGAAGATATGCGAGAGAATGCTCCGTTTGTACACCTCAGTTCTCCGAATTTGCGGAGCCCTAGAGGAAGTGCCTAACCCTAGAGCAGCGCTTTCACCATCATTTTATTATTGTTATTAAATGTATTTATAGCTCGCCTTTTCCAAGTTGGGACTCAAACTGGCTTCCAACATTTGCAATCTTTCCGCTTAGACTCACTCTGACCCCTTGTATGGGATTTGGTATATAAATTTTCCCTTGGCTTTTTTGCTGGTCCACATAGGACCAGCATGGATAGCTGGCTCGGGTGAATATCTGATGTTTCCTCCCTTTATGGTCTTGATTTATGGGATACTACTAAAATCAGGCTGTATTTTAAGCTGTATTTTAAGCCGTTATTTTAATTAACTGGTTGTTTGTTTTTGTTTGTTTGTTTGTTTTCAATTACTTTTATTGTAATTCATATTTGGTGTTAGCCGCCCTGAGCTGGGGAGGGAGGGGGTATAAATAAAATTATTATTATTATTATTATTATTATTATTATTATTATTATTAGAAAACATCATTATAGAATGCCAAGTATTAAAAACAAACTAGCTAAAATACATCAACACATTAAGAACCAGCAATTAAAATCCAGTTTGCCCTGACAGCAGTCCAGTGATAAGCATCCTCTGCATCTTAGCTTTCAAAGGTCTGTCTGAAGAGGAAGGTCTTAGTCAGCAAGTGGAAAGAAAACAAAGGAGGAGCCAACCTAACCTCACTTTAGAGGGAATGCCACAAATTGAGAGCAGCCACAGAAAAGGCTCAGTTTCGTGTCACCAACAACTGTGCTACTGATGTGATGGGACTGAGAGAAGGTGCTCACCTGAGGACCCTAGCACCTGGGCAGGTTTGTATAGGGACATATGATCATTCAGGTAGCCTACCTGTGTCCCTCCAGATCCTGCTGGATCCCCATCAGCTCCAGTATGGCCAATGGTCAAGGGGAACGAGAGCAGTACAGTCATACCTCATGCCGCGTCCGCTTCAGGTTACGTTTTTCAAGTTGCACCCTGCAGCAACCCGGAAGTATCGGAACATTTACTTCCAGGTTTCACCACTCGTGCATGTGCAGAAGCGCTAAATCGAGCTTCACACATGCGCAGAAGCACTAAATCGTGCCGCGTGCGTGTGCAGACGTGGTGCTTCTGGATGCAAATGCTTCGAGTTGCGGACGTGCCTCTGGGACGGATTATGCCCACAACTCGAGGTTCCACTGTAGTTCAACAAGGAACGACTTGCGATCCCTAGCCCTGTAAGTCTTCCAAATTCCTGGAGCAGAGAATGGAGGGTTTTAGAAAGGCAGGTGGGAACAGTCTACACAGACGTGGTGTGGGAGGATTTCAAAACTGATAATCTTGCAAGAATGCACCAAGGAAATCTGTCAGGAGGTCCAATTCCACAGCACCCACCATTTCCCCACTGCCTGCAGCATCTTGTGAAAACGTTGTGTGTGAATGAGAGTTACGTGTGTGTGGTAGACATGATTCAATTAACTGAGGCTGACCTCAGTGGTACTCAGGCCGCAGGAAAGGGAGCTCAATGCTAGGGACATGCCTCTTACAATTTTAAAAAGGCAAAACACCACTCAGTTGGTGAGGGGGCCACAGTTCAAGGGCAGAGCATATACTTTGAGTACATAAAGCAGGTACAAGTATTTGCAAAGGCACAAAGCTTAACGGATGACCTTGGGGCAGTCACTGTTTCTCACCTCTCTTTCTCTCACTGTTTAGAGTCAGTGTGGTGTAGTGGTTAAGAGCGGTAGACTTGTAATCTGGGGAACCGGGTTCGTGTCTCCACTCCTCCACATGCAGCTGCTGAGTGACCTTGGGCTGGTCACACTTCTCTGAAGGCTCTCAGCCCCACTCACCTCACAGAGTGTTTGTTGTGGGGGAGGAAGGGAAAGGGGAATGTTAGCCGCTTTGAGACTCCTTCGGGTAGTGATAAAGCGGGATATAAAATCCAGACTCTTCTCTATCTTAACCTGGCTTGTTGTGAGAACGAGGGAGTGGGGGAGAGAATTGCATACCATGCACTCCACCTTGAGCTTGCTAGAGGAAGGACAGGCTAAAAAATATAAAATAACCCCATGTACTAATAGCAAGCCCATTCACTGAGCGGATTCTTACGTAGTCCTAAGAGTGGGAGAGAGGTATCAGCAGGTTCAGGGGAGCGCCATGATTTACAGAATGTGTGTGTGAGGTACCTCCTTCTGCAAAAAATAAAGGAAGGCTGCCCAATGAGGACTGGGCTGCTTAGTGAATGCTGACTGACCTTTGTCCGGCGGAGGCAGGGAAGAAATCTGTTGATCAATACATACACAAATACACGCAGCAGCAGCTGCATGTAACCTAATATCCTAATTATTAGGATCAATTAACAGCCACAGAATAGATGTTTATAGAATAAATTCAACTTGTAAAACACACTGAGCTTTAACAAAAGATCCTCAGCCAGCTTAATTGCAACATTTAGCTTTTTATTAGAAATGTAAACTATCTCACACAGAAATATTGCCAGTTAGGCTGCTGGTGTGAAGCAAGAACTCCATCAAAGAAAAAGAAGAAAGGCTCCCGCCCCTACTTGATCATTTCCCTTATTACCTGACTGCTTCTGTGCCAGCCCTTTGCCAAACTGGTACCCTTCAGATTGGCAAAGGCTGCTCCATGTCAATCTGACACAAACATCAACGCTTAATTATGACCCTATTCACTTGCCAGAGGAGAGATAATCCATCTGTTATCCTGGCTCTTCAGCAGATGACATCATTGGACATCATCAGGAACAAGTCAGCAGTAAATTACCCCAAGCCAGTTGGCGTTAACTCTTTATTAACAAAAACAGGAGCTGCACAGGAGTGACAGGCCTAATGAGTGCAACACTCATCTCTGGCAGGTCTTGCCCCCATGAAGCAGTTGCTGAGACTGAAGGTACCCACCGCGTTACAGCTGCCTAAGCCATCTCCTCTCCAGGGTCGTCCCTCCACCCCCGTAATCTGAGACTGTGCCTGCGTGAAGCTAATTTCTCCTCCACCCTCTTCATGCCTCTCCTGGTCCTGGGAGACCAATGGGGTGGGGAAGACTCCCTGGTTTCTTCACCAGCCAGACTCATCTCTGTCACTTTGCATCTGGCCTCTCCTGCTTCAGCTTCTGCCTCTGATTCTGGTCCTCTCTCTGCCACAGACTCTCCCAGCTCACTAAGCCCTTCAGCTGCTCTTCCCAAGTCTTCTCTCTCTGAGCCATCATCCTTCATACCCTCCAACATTTCTCCAATGAAAATAGGGACGTCCCATTCCATAATGATAATTTTTCTATTTATACCTCACACATCTTACTAGGTTGCCCCAGCCACTCTGGACAGCTTCCAACATATAATAATAATATTAATAATAATAATAATAATAATAATAATAATAATAATAATAAAACATTAAACAATTTTTAAAAACCTTCCCTATACAGGATTGCCTTCAGACAGCTCGGGGGTTGAATAACTCTGTACCTTCCAACATTTCTTCAATGGAAATAGGGACATCCTAAGGAAAAGTGGGACATTCTGGGATCAAATCAGATCAGAAACTGGGATGGCTTCTCTAAATCAGGGATGTCCCTGGAAAATAGGGAAATTTGGAGGGTCTGATCCTTTAGGTGTTCCTCAGCCAGTTCTTCCCACCACTCCTCCATGACATTGGTACTTTGAGGGGGGGGGGCGAGATCCTGGAGCTGTGTTAACCTGCATTTCCCTTTCACTATGCCTGTTTGTCCACCGAGAGTAGTGAATGCTGGAGTGTGCTATTTCTCGACGCTGGAGCATTGTGAGACCTTTGGTACAAGGGGCAGGCAGAACATGGCTGTGGCCAGATGTACCTCCAGGATGAGCTTCAGTTACCAGCCTTTCAAGTGAAACTTGAACCTGCTCTCTGGTGGTTCATACAGTAAAAGACGGCTGGCAACAGCATGAACGGATGGATGTGTTTTTGAAAGAGAGATCTGATCACAGCATGCTCCATTTGGCTAACGCAACAGAGGAAGTAAATGCACCATCTGTGTCATATTAAATAACACGCCCGCACATCAACAATTAGCAATATTTTGCCATATTTCGATTTGACGAATGTCAGTAATAAGCCCACTGAGCCCAGTCTTCCCTCCTCTGACAATATTTTATTTTAAAAATTCAAGTAGGTTTCAAGTACAGTCCGGTTCTACTGGAATTTTTTTTTTTTACTGTGATGGGTAGTATAGAGTGGGTAGGCTTTCACCCCTCCCTTTGGGCACATCTATTAGCGTCAGGAATGAATAGGTACATGGGTGGGAATTTTCCAAGCAATAAGCCCCCACATCCAAAAACTGGCTAAGAAAAGGAAAGCCTGAAGTTCCCAGCCCAGACTCTATTAGGGACTAATGTCAAGGGAAGATAGAAAAGGTAATCCATATTAGTTTACAGCAGAGAGGGGTAACATTTGCCCTCCCTGCCCCTCTCCCCCGGCAGATATTATTGGACTCCAATTTGCATCATGCAAGTAAGTTGGCTTGAAAGTTTTGTATGAGGGACCCTGCCATCATGCACATGATCCATATAGTTTGCCACTGTACAGCATTTATTTATTTTCATAAAATGTATACACCACTTGATTGTAGAAAAACCCCTCAAATTGGTTTATGAAGAGAATAAAGCAATAAACTTATCAGTAAAAATAGTTAAAAGCAACTATTTAAAATATTCAAAAAATCAACAATAAACTAAGAATAAAACACACAACAGCATTCTACGTATCTGGGTAGGCTTGTCTAAACAAAAATGTTTTTAGCAGGCGCTAAAAGATTATAGTGAAGGCACATGCCTGATACCAATAAGCAGGGAGTTCAAAAGTGTAGGTGCTGCCACGCTAAAAGTTTGGTTCATTTCAAATGATATCCCTGTTTGCAACATATGCAGCTTCTGGATCAGCACATCAGAGTGGAGACTTTGCTAGGAGTGTGCAAAGTTGCTTATTCCATATTGTTATGTTTGGTATCAATAGTAATACCAAGCATTGTGGAAAAAGCACTCAAAGCATGTCACATTTCTTATCTCAGCCAGATCCTCCACCTGCAGGGAAGAAGTGTATTATGAGCCTCATATTACAGACAGAACAGCGGAGGATTGAGGCTACCCACTGATTTATGCCTAAATTGAGATTTTAAAGAGTTACTCTGAGCTCATGCTCTTAACCAATGCACTACACCAACTCTTGAGTCTTTATTTAGCTAAACAGCTGCATTATTCATCTGGAACTTGGGAGTGGGCATTTTTAATATATATGCCACTTTAATCAACCAAGAATAGTACCTACAAGTTTAAATAGTTGTTCTTCAATGCAGACACTCCTTGGTCACTGCTGCTTTGTTGAGAAAGGCAGCAATTTAAATGCAAGTACTGTACACCTCGCCAGCTGCAGCTTCGTCACGCTGGCCACGTGACCCGGAAGTGTCTTCGGACGGCGCCAGCTCACGGCCTATAGAGCGAGATGAGCACGCAACCCTAGAGTCGGACACGACTGGCCCGTACGGGCAGGGGCACCTTTACCTTTACCTTTGCTGTGCACCTCTCGAAAATAGCTACTAATGACTTCTATCAGCATTATACTACTGTACTGTATACCAGCAGCTGGGAAGCAACAGTGAAATCTCATTCATGTTTACTCAGAAGAAAGTCCCACTAGTTTCTATTGAGCTTACTCCCAGGTAAGTGGATACAGGATTGGAGCCTTAATGGTTTTGGTCACTTTCACAATGACCAGTGCTAACCAAACATTAAAAAGCACCCCAGTTGACTCAGTTTTCCACTTTTATCCACGCAGCCCCTAGAAATTATGTTACAGTACATGCTGAACTTGTGTCAACATGTTTACCTAATGTATTGGGTATCAGGCCTGATGTTTGCTCTATTTATAGCAGCCTTGTTATTGAAGTGAAAGTCATAAACAGAGCTTTCACATTTAAAACAAAAAAATATTTGAAGGTAGGAGGAAAAAGTGAAAAGAAAAAATCACAATCAGCATTTATTTCTCTAAAGCAAGTTTGTACTTTGCACTTTGTATGGTTCCTATCCATTCTGAAAGACACTCAAATGTCCCACAAGAGAGCACCAGAGTTTCATTATGTTATACCAACCTATTCTTTTAGGGATCAGATCCAACAAACATTTTAGAGCTCCTCCTGATGTTCTTTATCCACACTAGCCACTGAACCTAACAGCAGGTGTAGATAAAAATATGTTAGATAAAAACGCCCCATTCCCACACTACATTCCTGCCACATTCCCACATTTATTATCTTTACCCCCCCCCCCAGTAAGAGACACACAGCTGGCTGTCCATGAAACACACAATACTTTTTAAAAAGGCCTTTTAAAGTCCTTCTGCCAATCAAACATTTCCTCCTATTTCAAACAACGACGTATTTGTCAAAGGTCTGCTACCCATTTCTAGAGGTGCAGCAAAGTTTATGGATAATCCTTGAGTAGAGATATTGTGCTGGAAAGAGGTGATTACATTTCTTAGCCATCACAGCTCAGAGGAAAATTAATTGAAATGTCACTTGCATTTTTGTAACATCGAGGCAAACTGCCTTGCAGCAAGGGATTGTTTTCTTCAAGGTTTCAGATATTCCAGACACTTGCCAATAAAACCAAGGATCCTTCTAGGGGGTGAGCACAATTTTAATTAAAGCAAAGCAGTTTCCAAGGAGGTGGAGTGAAGTAGAAAACATTGCAGTCTAAATCAGAGCTATCATGCTCAAATGGCTTACTGGGCCAAGCTGCTCACCGGGTACATCCACAAGGCTCTACAATCGTCATTTTGCACCAAACTCCTCTGCGCTCGTTGTGATGAGGAAAGGCACCAGCAATGTGACTGCTGCCAAACTACACCTTGCTTACCCAAATCCTTTCACCCACAAAACTGTCAGCCTCCCTCACCGGAGCCTCACCTACGCCCCTCAGCTGAACTCCTCTTCAACTGAGCCTCCTTCTCACAAGCCACTGCTGGACCTCCAAAATCCTCTCACATGCCAGAGGCCACTAGCACTTTCAACTGCATCCAAAAAGTGTCAAGAGATGGCACTTTATCTACATACCTTGAGGTTTGCATTGCTAATTTAAATGGAATAGAGGAGACATATCTAGACATAAGCCCACGATGAGGTGAGCTCCCGTTGCTCGGTCCCTGCTCCTGCCAACCTAGCAGTTTGAAAGCACGTCAAAGTGCAAGTAGATAAATAGGTACCACTCCAGCGGGAAGGTAAACAGTGTTTCCGTGTGCTGCTCTGGTTCGCCAGAAACGGCTTAGTCATGCTGACCACATGACCCGGAAGCTGTACGCCGGCTCCCTCAGCCAATAAAGCGAGATGAGTGCCGCAACCCCAGAGTCGGCCACGACTGGACCTAATGGTCAGGGGTCCCTTTACCTTTATCTGGACATAAGAAAGTGCCCAAAAGGAATCAGACCATTGTCTCCCTCTAGCTCACACTGACAGGCAGCAGCTCTCTAGGGGAAGACTGAAGACATTTCCAGACTACCTGGAGATGATGGGCATTGCACCTGTATGCAAAGCAGGTGCTGCTCAACTGAGCTATGACCTTTCTCCCAGGTATGGAGGTATAGTAATCAGCGGTGTAGTGGGAGAGGAATGCAAGGGAGCGCAGTTCTGAAACTTATTTGATTATACCTAGTCCCTTTTTTAAAAAAAAAAAATGTTTAGGAGTACTCTCATTTTGATTCAAGAAAATCACCATTTCAAATTGGGAAAAATAAATACAGTAAATGGACGAGAGTACAAAGATTCACAAAATGTTTAGGGGTATGCTTACCCCTGTGTCCCCCCAGAAAAAAGCACTGATTATACCTCAGCTCAATATTTATGCCTGAGAAGCAAGTTCCATCCAGTTCAGTGGGACTTAAAGCTTTGTACAAGTGCGTAAAGTTGCAGTCCTGAACCACAAGCCTATCTATGCATGCTTACTTGGCTGTTATTAGGAGTATGTGCATAGCAAGAAAAAGTAAATCCAAGGTTTTGAACACCACAACAGACTATGTGGTGCAAGAACTGGGTGTCACTGCTAAAAAATTTTCAAGATAAACATTATTATGCAGCCTACTCCTTAAGAACTGGAAAATTTGCAATACAATTTTGTTTTCCACAAATGCACAAAGTTATTTATACTTTTATACTCCAACAGCAGTGGAGAAGCTGGGAAGTAGCTATAAAACACTGTGGAAAAAGCAGTGGGGACAAAAGAAATATTGGAAAATACTTAGATAAGATTAAAGGAATGTTCTGATAAGAACCCAGCGGAGAAGAAATAATTGGTGAAAAGGAGGAGGAGTCCACCCCTGGCGGTAAGGTGAAAAAAGAGTATAGCGAGACGCTGGGAGAGAGGAAACAAGAAGAAGAAACAAGCCGCCAAGTGAGTGTGGTGGAAAGACCTCAGACACAAAGTATAAAGAGTCGGAGGCAAGGTAACAGTAGTGTAACAGTGAAACTATTAAATGGACTAGAGAGAGGGGAAAAAGACTTTTCTGTTTCATCGGGACGGAGTGCGCTATAGCCAGCGCGGGTTTCGGTGGAGGATTTCTGCTTTTAAATCTCAGGTTTAAATCTCAGGTTTGGGGAGAGTTGGGACTTAAACGGAGTGTGGAATATAGGCACCCTCTCAGCACTCTGTGAGACTGTGTTTAAAGACTGTGAGACTGTGTTCAAAGACAGGGACTGTGAGACTGTGAAAGATCGCCATATTGAGCAAGTTAAAGGGGAACCGCCTTCGTCATCCCAATCTGATACGTTTTTTCGATCTTCAGAGATGGCTGCGACTCTCTTCGGGATTTAAAGAGACATACACCCCGGGACTTAAAGTTAAAGAATACGTCTTCGCAGGACCCTGCCCACGAATTTGGGAATCCCCTGAATTTGGAAGTGCCTTTGGTGGTTCAGGTGTCTATTATATTTAACCATAAGACTTTGGGGATTTAAATACGTGTCTTGATTTAGGTACAGTTAAAATTGTATTATCATTATTTGATCTCAAATAAGGGTTAACTCTTGCAGTGTACCAATTTAGTTAATTTTGGACCCTTGTTGTAATATCTGAGAGACGTTAGCTTTGTTACCTCTATACCTTATCCCTACAGTATATTAGGAGGAATTAATCTTAAATATACAAATGCCGAACGGTTCTAAGAAGGGTGTGGTAACACCAGGGGAAAGGAGGCCTTCAAGACAAGAAGAGGGGAAGGAGGCAAGAGAAATTAGAGATTATGATAGTTTGATGGCTGAAATAAGAAAGGAATTTAAAAATAATGAACAGTATATCGAAAGAAAATTGATAGAGGTACAAGATACTTTAGATAAGAAACTGGAGGGAGTGGTGGGGGAATTGATAGGAAAAGTTAAAGATCTCTCGGTAAGAACTAAGGCTTTGGAGGACTCAGTGAAAAGGGTGCAAAAGGATACGAAAGACAGCAAGAAAGAGATGGACAGGATTAGACTAGAAGTTAAAGAGATAGGAGCGACACAGGAAGAGTTGTTGGATAACATGGCTATGATGCAGATGCGACAAAATCAATCTAATCTAAAATTTAGAGGAATATCAGAGGATTCAAATGAGAATATTCGAGTTAAAGTGGTGAAAGAGCTGGCAAGATGGTTAGATAGAAAAGAAGAAGAGATAAACCATTCCTTGGTAAACATATTCCGAATAAGAATAAAATCGACCAAAGCCAGAGGGAAAAAACTGCCAGGAGATGTAATAGCCATGTTTAATTCATTGGAGATAAGAAATGAAATTTTGAAACAGAACTACGTTAAAAGGTTATATATTGAAGAAAACCCAATTATTATTTATAAAGAGATTCCTTCGAGATTTCTTCGAAGGAGGGACCCATATAAAAAATTAACAAATCAATTGAAGAAAAATGGGATCTTGTACAGATGGGAGTTTCCGGAAGGTATCTCATTTTATTTCAAGGAAAAAAAGTTTAAACTGTCTACCATTTCAGAACTTCAAAAATTTGCAAGGAGATACGAGAAGGACCTGGGGAAAATGATGGGGGAGGAGGAGGTGGAGAACCAGCAGGGGGAAGAAAGGGGGGGAGTGAAGAAGAAGAAAGAGAGGAGAGTTCAATAGGAGAAAGAGAAGAACTAGAGAAAGGAGACAAAGAACAGTAGATTGTGTATAGGCCTGATAAGTTAATTAATATTACATAACAGATGGCGTTAAAAATACTAAACTGGAATGTGAATGGGCTGAACAATAAAAATAAAAGGAACCAGATTACACATGTACTATTGAAAAAGAACTGTGATTTAATATGTCTCCAAGAGACGCATATAATAAATAAGCATAAGAGATTATTAAGCAATAAGAGACTGGGACTAGATTTTGTGACATCAGATAGGGTGAAGAAAAGAGGGGTGGTAATTTATATAAAGGAAAAATATGACCCACAACTATTGTATAAAGATGATCAAGGGAGAGTAGTCATAGTTCAGATGGTGTTTCAGGGAGAAAAAATAATTGTTGTGGGAATATATGCTCCAAATGATAAAAAATCCGCCTTCTATTCTGAATTAGGAGACAAATTGATGGAATGGATGGACCAAAAAATGATATTAATGGGAGACTTTAATGGGGTGGTGTCTCCAAGCTTAGATAAGTCAATAAAAAAACAAGAGAAGAAGGAAGGTAAATTACCGCGATCTTTTTTTGATATGGTAAATAACCTGGGATTAATTGATGCTTGGAGACTCAAAAACCCCACTATAAAACAATATACTTTCTTCTCAAATCCAAATCAAAGTTGGGGGAGAATAGATAGCATTTGGATTTCGAAGGAACTGACTCAGAATTTAACTAAATCGGAAATTCTTTCACGAACTATATCTGATCACAATGCGGTTTCCATTGAGTTAAAAGGTAAGGATATCAAAACAGCCAGATGGAGAATGAATGAATTTTTATTTAATGACCAGAAGATTGTGAATAAGGCAATAGAGACAATAGAAGATTATTTTAAATGGAATTTAAATGGGGAAACTGCTATAGAGACGGTGTGGGACGCAGGAAAGGCAGTTATGAGGGGCTTTCTAATACAGAAAAATAGTCAAGTAAGAAAAGAAAAAGAGACAAAGAAGGAACAGATCCTAACACAGATTATGGAAAATGAAAGAAAGTTAACTATCAACCCCAGTGAGGAGACCTCGAAGCAGAATATAAAGATACTACAAGCTAAATTTTCTACAATAATTGACCAAGAGGTAGAATGGAAAATTAAAATGATGAATCAGAGGACGTTTGAATCTGCAAATAAGATAGGTAAATATTTGGCGTGGCAAATAAGAGAAAGAAGAAAACAAAACACGATTAGTAAGATAAGGGAAGGAGAAAGGATTGTGGAAGAACCAAAAGAAATAAGAAAGATATTCCAAAAATATTATAAGGATTTATATAAAAGAGGAAAGGAAACAAAACAAGAAATAGACTGCTTTTTGCAAGAACATCACCTAAAACAAATTTCAAAAGAAGAAAAAGAGATATTAGACCAGACAATTACTCAAGGAGAGATAAAGAAGGCCATTAAAAAGATGAAAAGTGGGAAAGTGCCAGGGCCAGATGGCCTTTCGGCCAAATATTACAAAACGCTAAGTAACCAAATATCCCCAGTGTTAGGAGAAGTGATGAATAATATATTAAAGGAAGGAAGGATCCCGAATACCTGGAAGGAAGCATATATTACCTTGATTCCTAAAAAAGATGCAGATACCTTGGAAGTGAAAAATTATAGGCCAATTTCATTATTACCGTAAATTTCGCTCCATAACACGCAGATTTTTCCTCCTAGAAAGTAAGGGGAAATGTCTGTGCGTGTTATGGAGCGAATGCCTACAGATGGCGGGGGAATCTGCTGTAGTTGTGAGCAGTTCGTGGCTCGCTTTGAAACAGCAAAGCGGGTGTAAGCGGCTCCTGTCAGCGAGCCGAGCTGGGGAGGAGGGAGAGAAGCAGAGCGGGCTTGGCTGCTTTAAAACAACCCCGTCCTCTATGTTCCTCTCTCCTCCCCATTGAGCTGCTAAGTAGCAGCAAAGCTTTTCAGCCAGCCTAGCCGGGAGGAGGGAGAGAAGCAGAGCGGGGTTGGCTGCTTTAAAACAACCCCATGCTCTCTGTCCCTGCCTGCAGTTTTTTGCTGTCCGATTTTGGATTAGCCACTGTAGGGGCTGTGTGTGTGTGTGCTTGAGCTATCGTTCCCCTCCTCCTGCTTCCCGTTCACTCTCCCTGCGCCCCTCCGACTTTAGAATTGACACTCTGTGTGTCTGTGTGTGAGAGAGGGCTCCTTCTCCTCCTCCTGCTTCCCCTTCGCTCTCCCTGCGCCCCTGCGCTCTCCCTCCGACTTTAGAATTGACACTCTGTGTGTCTGTGTGTGTGAGAGAGGGCTCCTTCTCCTCCTCCTGCTTCCCGTTCACTCTCCCTGGCTCTCCCTCCGACTTTAGAATTGACACTCTGTGTGTCTGTGTGTGTGTGCTTGAGCTATCGTTCTCCTCCTCCTGCTTCCCCTTCGCTCTCCCTGCGCCCCTGCGCTCTCCCTCTGACTTTAGAATTGACACTCTGTGTGTCTGTGTGTGTGAGAGAGGGCTCCTTCTCCTCCTCCTGCTTCCCGTTCACTCTCCCTGCCCTCTCCCTCCGACTTTAGAATTGACACTCTGTGTGTCTCTCTCTGTGTGTGAGAGGGCTCCTTCTCCTCCTCCTGCTTCCCGTTCACTCCCCCAGCGCCCCTGCGACTTCCAGTGCCCTGCGACTTTAGGGCCGGTTCTCTCTCTGCGTGTGTGTGTGTTTTGACCTCACTGCGCCTGTTGGGGGAGAGTGTTGGTCGCAATTTTTCTTGATTTGTCTCAGAGTGGTTACTATCATGGTTTCCTTGCCGGGGAGGAGGGAGAGACGCAGAGCCTGCTTGTTCTAAAGGAGCAAAGCCGGAGAGGAGCCTCTCCTGCATTATTAGCAGCATCCTTCTCCACACCCCCCACGCGTGTTCCTTGTCTCTTGAGTTCTTTTCCTTCCCTCCCCACTTAAAACGTGGTTACAAACCACGGATCCACATGGATCCTCAGGATTTTTGCACTAGGTCACTCCAAATTCACCATCAGATCACATAGCATATCCATGGCTACAGCCTGCACCAAAAAACACACGCACCCACTGTTTCATGGGGCCGCAATGGCGCAAAAATGTGGTTACAAAGCATGGATCCACATGGATCCTGAAGATTTTTGCATTGGGCTACCCCAAACTCACCATCAGATCACATGTCTGTGGCCACAGCATGAACCACAAAAATCATACATCCACTGTTTCGTTTAGAATATTTTTTTCTTGTTTTCCTCCTCTAAAAACTATGTGCGTGTTATGGTCAGGTGCGTGTTATAGAGCGAAAAATACGGTAAATAATGATTACAAGCTATTTGCAGATATAATGGCAGAAAGATTAAAAAAGGTCCTGAACAATAAAATACATAAAGATCAAACGGGCTTCCTCCCAGGGAGACAATTAAGGGAAAATGTAAGGAACTTGATAGATATTATTGAATATTTGGATATGAGTATAGATAGACAAGCGGCCTTGGTGTTTATAGACGCTGAAAAGGCGTTTGATAATATCTCGTGGGATTTCTTGAAGAAAAGTCTGGAAACGATGGGAATGGGAGAGAAATTTAGAAAAGGCATAGAAGCAATATATAAGGAACAGAAGGCAAAGTTGGTAATAAATAACACCACAACAGAATACTTTAGTATATATAAAGGAACTAGACAGGGCTGCCCCCTGTCTCCTCTATTGTTTATAACAGTATTAGAAATACTGAGCGAGAGACTAAGGGGGGCAACAGAAGTTAAAGGAGTCAAGGTAGGAAAGAGGGAATATAAAATCAAGGCCTTTGCAGATGACATTGTATTAACCTTAGAAGACCCAAAAAATAGCGTAAAAGAAGCTTTACAAAAAATTGACGAATTTGGAGCCGTGGCAGGACTTAAGGTAAATAAAAATAAAACCAAAATGTTGGTCAAAAATTTAACAAAGGAAGAAATGATAGATTTAGAACAAAGGACGGAAATTGCGGTAGCTAAGAAAGTGAAATATCTTGGAATATGGGTCACAGCTAAGAACATAAATTTATATAAGGATAATTATGATGTCACCTGGAGGAGTATAAAGAAAGACATGGAAATTTGGGGGAGGATGAAACTCTCCTTTTTGGGGAGGATAGCTGTTGTTAAAATGAATATTCTGCCTAGAATGCTATTTCTATTTCAAACTATCCCCATACTTAAAGGCTTAAAACAATGTAAAGAGTGGCAGAGAGCCTTGGCGAAATATATTTGGCAGGGGAAAAGGCCACGGATAAAAATGAAAATTTTGATAGATAAAAAAGAAAGAGGGGGCTTTTCTCTCCCGGACCTAATTCCATACTATGAAGCGGCTTGCATACTCTGGTTAAAAGATTGGATAAAACTGGAGAATAGAGACCTATTGGACCTGGAAGGTTTTAATAATTGGTACGGATGGCATTCGTACCTTTGGTATGGGAAAGTGAAGGTCCACAAGAGCTTTTTAAACCATATTTTTAGGGGACCAATATACCAAGCATGGGAAAGGAATAAAAACCTCCTTGAAAGAAAGACTCCCTGGTGGATTTCACCAATAGAGGTTCTAACGGTCAAGAAAACAAACATGGAGGAGAAAAACGCCACCTATGAAGAAATGTTAAGAAAAACAGACCAGGGGCCCAAACTCAGACCTTATGAAGAGATAAAAAGCTTATTCACTGGTTGGTTGCAATACCACCAGGTGAATGATTTGTTAAAAGAGGATAAGAAGAAGTTGGGTTTTGATGATAAAAAATCAAAATTTAACATAGAAGTAGTAGAAGGCAAAAACAAAACCCTATCCAGAATTTATGATATACTATTAGAGTGGTATACAAAGGACGAGGAGGTGAAGGAGGCAATGATTAAATGGGCAATTGACTTTGGTTATAACATCGATTTCGAAAGGTGGTTGGAAGTGTGGAATTGTAACATAAAGTTTACAGCATGTATGGCACTGAGAGAAAATGTTTGGAAGATGTTATATAGGTGGTACCACACCCCTGTGAAATTGGCCAAAATGTATAGATTAAAGGATAAGAAATGCTGGAAGTGTGGTGAGGTGGAGGATGATCTATATCATTTATGGTGGACATGTAAAAAGGTGAAAGGCTTTTGGGAATCACTTTATAATGAGCTTAAAAAAATACTTAAGTACACTTTTCCCAAAAGACCTGAAGCCTTTTTGCTGGGAATGACGGGCAAAGAAATCAAAAAGGAAGACAAGACGATATTCCTCTATGCCACCACAGCAGCGAGAATTATGTTGGCACAATACTGGAAGGTGGAAACCATCCCCAGCATAAATGACTGGCAGATTAAAATGGTAAATTATGCTGAGCTTGATAAATTAACAGGTAAAATAAGAGATCAAGATGAACAGAAATTTCTGAAAAATTGGAGTAAATACTGGAACTATATTGGAATAAATGTCTAATGTGAACTGGCGGGGTTAGAACAATACTACCAGCGAGTGAATTTAGGATTATAGATTAAAAATCAAATACGTAATGGAAGTAGATATTCAATACTTACCAAAAGGGTGGAAGGGAGTCTAGGGTGTTTTTCTTTTCTTTTCTTTTCTTTTTTCTTTTCTTTTCTTTTTTTTGCACGATGTAGCTAAATTATTTTCTTTGTATAGTTGGAAAAAGGAAAAAGTTGGCTTGTATATCTCTGTTGTAGTGACCCCTTTTTTGTAATCTTTTCTGTATATATATATATATATATATTTTCTTTTTTATATGTCTGTTTTGTGTACAACTTTAATAAAAATGTATTCGGGGAAAAAAAAGAACTGGAAAATTTGCAATACAATTTTGTTTTCCACAAATGCACAAAGTTATTTATACTTTCCTGCCCTAGTTTGGATTCCACCTTGCACAGGGATTCCCTCCTCCCCTTCCTGGTTTGTACAATTATAGCTTGCTGTGAAATGTGAATTGGGAAAATTCTGGTTTTCACTCACTAGGAATAAACAGCCTCTAAAGCATAAAACTGGAAACCATGGTTTGAATGTGGTTTGCAAAGCATGGTTTGGAAACAATCTTGGTTAGTCCTCATTATAGTTTCCCAATTTGAATGCCACAGCAAACTATGGTTACACAAACCGGAAAGGGAAGGGGGGGATCCCTGTCTGAGAGGGGATGAGACAGTGCCTGAGCCAACGAAATATTCCCAATCAGGAACCGTGTAGTCTGAACTGAGTATTTGTCTTGTTTTCTTCCACCGGAAATGCAATATAAATAGAGTACTTGTTTCTGTAAATAGTTTTTTGTGCTTAACTTTGCATACATACAGATTTTCTCCCTCTGACTGTGAAGTTTTCACATATTCTGTTTTAAGTGCAATTCTGATACCTATACCTTAGTACCACAGCTGGCACAAAGCGGATTGTTTCCATACAAATTCTTCAAGAAATCACAATAAGCAATAAGCGGTGGAGTAATGATGGAAAAAGCAACCTGTAATTTAAATAACATAAGGTCTGCAATATGAAAATATGTACTAATTAGGTATTAGTTAAACTTAGGAATGAAACAGCGCTACTGAAACAAACCAAAGGCTTGCCTAATCCATAGTAGGCAAACAGAAGTCTACATATCCTCTAACATTTCTCCAATGAAAGCAGAGACATCCTATTCCATAATAATTATAATTTTGTTATTTATACCCTGCCTATCTGACTGGGTTGCCCCAGCCACTCTGGGTGGCTTCCAACATACAAAAGCATAATAAAACATTAAACATTTTTTAAAAAACTTTTCTATACAAGGCTGCCTTCAGATGTCTTCCCAAGGTTGTATAGTCACTTATCTCTTTGGCTCATGGGTCACATAACTCCATAACCTCCAACATATTTCCGATGAAAATAGGGACATCCTACCATACCCTCCAATATTTCTTTGATAATAGGGGTGTTCTGAGGAAAAGCAGGACATTCTGGTATCAAATCAGAAACTGGGACAACTTCTGCAAATCCAGGACCATCCCTGGAAAAAAGGGAGACTTGGCCGGTCTGAGTCTATGGAATGAGAAACCCATGAGAATGAAATGAGCCCTCTGGAGAGGGTCTTCTAGCAACTCTCAAGGATATGACCGCTATCAGTTGGGAAATGAAATAAGGCCACCACTGCCACTGCTCCAAAGATAGTGTTTTCTATTGATTGGGAGACTCTTTGAGAACAAGGAAATATAGAAAATTCTAAATTCTAGCACTTTAAAAAAAGCTGCCTGAAAAGAACCTTTTAGCTTTCAGATTGCTAATGGCAGTTGAGTCCATAGAGAGGGGGCAAAGGACCAAAATTAATCTGAAGCAGGCAGATTGTTTAAGTCCATTAGTTACATCTGTGGCTCAGAGCAGCTGGAAAATGGATTGTTAAGATGCCAGAAGAAAACAGCCCTCCCTCCAAAAAAGGAACTTGGAGGAGAAGGAGTGAACATGAATTGGCCTGCTCAGTTTACAGTAAGCATCCTGGGAGGGAAGAGTATGATTGGAGAGGGATTTGCTGTTAGGTTCAAAGCTCCTTCCCTCCACTTCAAAACAAATAATCCTGTCTCCAGAACTAGCCCTCTTAAAGCATTCTCTATACAAGTTAACAAAACACAAGGCATTGTGGTGGTGGTAACTATGCTTTTCACTGTTCTAAAACATGCATCTTAAAAAAGCAGAGACATCACCTTGCCAACAAAGGTCTGTATAGTTAAAGCTATGGTTTTCCCAGTAGTGATGTATGGAAGTGAGAGCTGGACCATAAAGAAGGCTGATCGCCGAAGAATTGTTGCATTTGAATTATGGTGCTGGAGGAGACTCTTGAGAGTCCCATGGACTGCAAGAAGAACAAACCTATACATTCTGAAGGAAATCAGCCCTGAGTGCTCACTGGAAGGACAGATCCTGAAGCTGAGGCTCCAATACTTTGGCCACCTCATGAGAAGAGAAGACTCCCTGGAAAAGACCCTGATGTTGGGAAAGATGGAGGGCACAAGGAGAAGGGGACGACAGAGGATGAGATGGTTGAACAGTGTTCTTGAAGCTACCAGCATGAGTTTGACCAAACTGCGGGAGGCAGTGGAAGACAGGAGTGCCTGGCGTGCTCTGGTCCATGGGGTCACGAAGAGTCGGACACAACTAAATGACTAAACAACAACAACAACAAAACATGCAGGGAGCCTCTAGAGGGGGAGGAGGGGGAGGAGGTGTGGTGTAGTGGTTAGAGTGTTGGATTTCACCCTGGGAGACTAGGGTTCAAATCCCCATCCAGCCATGAAATTCACTGAGTGGCCTTGGGCCTGCCGCTGCCTCTCAGCCTAACCTCACAGGGTTGTTATGAGGAAGGGGAGAACCTCATACGCCACCTCGAGCAACTTGGAGGAAATGGTGGGATATAAATGAAATCAACAATAAATAAAAATAATACAAGATTAGGAGGCTACCCTCTTCACAACTCGTGGAGGTGATCAGCAGTACTCTGAGCGGGTGGAGCCTCCCACAGTTATCTCACCATAAAATACTCACATTTGGGGCTGGCAACCCTCTAATAAATACACAGTTCAGCAGGCAATGACCTCAGAGCGCAGGGAGAGGAAATTGTGTCCTCCATCCCTCTCCCCTAAGGCCTGAATAGCGCTACAAGGCTCTCTTTCCAGGCTGACTGGGGCCATGAGAAATAAACCCTTCTTTCAGAGTGGGGATGCCCAGCAACATTTTGCTGCAGTTCCCACTTTTTCAGTATGAGAACGAGTGCCAGTATCTCTTGCCATTGAGTTTAGCAAGGCTTTTATGCATTGTAAGATGCAAGGCTTGATGCTCTTTTGCTTACTCTCGAATCTCTTTTCAAGTAACAGAATACCCCAGAGCAAAAGAGGAAAGAAGATCAGCTCCGAAAGCCAACTATTGTGATATGTTAATTTTTAGAAGTTTATTGATACTGACACTGTCATTAGATATTTCAGTGACGTGGAGAGAACTGTGAGTTGACGAAGGCAATGTTCTTGGGTTACAGGGAAGCAAAATATTCTGCCACAGATCTCAAAACATAACCCAAAGGATGAATGAAAGAAAAGAGTCTACAAAATTATATAAAAGTTCCAGTTCCTGCATCTCATTTTCAGCCATGAAGTACACTTAATAATTTGTCTATTTGCAGTTAATGAAATACAGTTATCTCTAAATTCTGCACTATGTCCACACCATGCCTAAGCAACACCTCTGGTAAAGTCTGAAAACCTAAGAAAACCCAAATATACGCGATAGACTGTTAAGGATAAAATTCAAATTTGAATAGGAATGGTGATTTAACACTATAATCTCTGGAGAGGAGAAAGCCTGGATTATTGGTCCAGAGGGCATCTTCTAACTATGCCTACCATATTCTGTATTTTCTTCAAGTAGTCCAATGAAATGTAGATTAGTCTCTCCCCAGCCTGCTTTATCCTCATGACAACCCTGTGAGGTAGGCTAGGCTGAGAGACTATATCCGGCTCAAGATTCACCCAGTGAGCTTCATGGCCAAATGGATATTGACCCTCAGTCATATGCCAACTATACTATACTACACTATGCTGTCTTTGCAATTTCTCAATAGTTGCATTAATTAATATACACTCTGAGCTGAGTCCAGGGATCCCGGCATGCAGCACCAGGGGGCATGCTTGCTGCTACATGCCAGGTTTTTCTAGCCAGTCAGCACTCCTGGGTAGCTCTCTCTTCCCTCAACCCTGCCATCCAAACAATTGAGTGATGCTATCACAGCTAAAAGCACCAAACAAACTGACAAGCTGTAATCCAGCAATGAGAAATCTGCACAGATTTGGGTGATGTTTGCTTTTTACTTTTTTTCTTTCTGTATAGAACCCATTTCAATAAGTGCTTTCCATATTGCGCATTATTCCTGGACTGGGATAAATACAGTGGTATCTCGGGTTAAGAAATTAATTCGTTCCGGAGGTCCATTCTTAACCTGAAACTGTTCTTAACCTGAGGTACCACTTTAGCTAATGGGGCCTCCTGCTGCCGCCATCGCACAATTTCTGTTCTCATCCTGAAGCAAAGTTCTTAACCCGAGGTACTATTTCTGGGTTAGCAGAGTCTGTAACCTGAAGCGTCTGTAACCTGAAGTGTCTGTAACCCAAGATACCACTGTACACAGGATTTTTCTGTATCTAAACACACATCAGCCAGCATATTTTCTGAAATAAATCATTTTCATGAAAGTGAAAAGCCTGTCTGACAGTGTAGAAAAAAGGGAGGGGGGAGAAACACCCTACTCTGTCATACCTGCAATAAACAAGAACTGATATTATATATATTTAATTTGAATTTGTTTTGCTAAATCATGGAAGAAGAACAATAAGCCAAGGAAAAAGTAATTATGTATTAATACTTTTCTTTCGTCAAATAGGTTGTATTACAAAATTATAATATGCATTCATTTGGCTAATGTGTCTGGTCACAAGTAATACAAACATCTGACAGGTAAATTATCCATTTCCAACTAAGAACATAATGTTATAAATGGTTTTGGAACTGACTTTCATTATTATTATTTTGTACTTGAGTGTAGTGGTACGTGAGCTGCATTTGTGTAATAATATTTATAATGTGTGCTTTTTGGGTGGTGGTGGGGAAATCATTTGCAGGAAAGTTAAAAACCTGCCTGATGCTGAGAAAAAACAGTAGCCCAACAGTGCAACCCAATATATAACTTCTTCTGAGTTCAGTGGGTGCCCATCATGGTATCGTCAAAACAAGAAAGGGCTATACGCATGCAAATTAAATAAAAAAAGGATAGGTAAGTAAAAAAGAAAGAAAGTTGTGTTATGCTAATGTTTCCACACACAAAAATGTGCTTCCTACAGGATTAGATGGAATTAAACCAACAAAGCAGACTGGAAAACTATCATCAATAAGCGTCTCAACAAATACCCATTAATGACACATTTTGCTATTTGGGTTCCCACCCGCATCCTAAAGAATGGCTGTAGTGCATTTTCTTTTGTTTTCTTTCACTTGCAGAACACAGGTAAAGAAAGGAATATTACTGTCCAATGTGAAAGTGCATAGTGCAATCCTAATCATGTCCTATAGGATTCCATGGGGCTTACTCCCAAGTAAGTGGAATTAGGACTTATGCACTTACTTGGAAGTAAGACACATTGCTTTCCTCAGGATAACTGTAACCAGTGCTTTTTTTTAAATTAAAAAAATGTTTAGGGGTACTCTCATTTTGACTCAAGAAAATCACCATTTTATAGTTCAAATTGGGAAAAATAAATACAGTAAATGGACAAAAATATAAAGATTCACAATCTTCAGGGGTATGCGTACCCCCAGAAAAAAAGCACTGACTGTAACCCGACAAACTTCAAAATCAATCCCAGTCTCAGAAGCACCAAATTCAATTGCTACTAAACAGCATTTGACACAGATCACTGAATAAGCAAATTCAGCAATTTGCCAGCTTCCATTTAAATGTGTTTGTTTTTTGCTTTGAAATGTTCATGCAGGTTTTCCCCATCCTAAGTTGTTAATTCAAGTGTGATGCACTTATGTCAGAGTAATCTCCTAAACTTTTAATCTGCTCGTTTAGAAGGCTAGCATTCAAAGGCTAGCATGTAAAAGACGTACCGAGTGAAATGCTTACTATGAGTGCAACTGAAATTTGATCAGAAATCCCCATTTCGCTACGTGCTGCGGGCCTGAGACAAAACTATAGATAGACGGGACTGTCAACAACATCAACCCACAGCAGGCAAGTTCAGATACCTGTACGACTTCAAGAAAAGAAACTTCTTCTTGTTGTTCCTTGGAGGGGCAGCTATTCCCAGTGGTTCCCAGACAAAGGCCATTTACAGGATGCAAACAATCCCCGGCTAATGTGCAGAGAGACCCGGCCACAGAGCTGGAGGTGCGTCACACTAATGAGAAAATTACTTGTAGCTCTCTGACGAAATGCCTTTCCTTGGGCTGTGCTTTCGGCAGTGCTGAGAGCATGCACAAGGTAGAAAGGATAACCAGGATTTCCTGCAGCGTGACACTTGCCCTGAGCAAGAACACTGGCTGCATTCAGGGACCTTATCTCATTACTGAAGGGAGAAACTCTCCTAGTAAAGCTGTTTATAAATATAGCACCGATTAGGAGGGAGCAAGTGGCGTGTTGCTGAGAAGTTACACAGAGCGCAGGAGCAAAGCACCGATGTAGCTAACAGTCCCTTTGTTCCTTACCATACACTTACACGGCCCCCATTTTCTTTCAATAACATATGAATGTGTTCAGGGTGAAATCAAGCAAAGGCAAAAAACATGCAGTGAGTATCCAGTTGGCATCTAGGCAAATATTGTTAGTATTTATTCATTACATTAAAAGAAAACCCCACACTTCCTCCAAGAAAGCAGGATGGTACGTATGGTCCCTCTCCCCATTTTATCTTCATAACAACCTTGTGAGGGAGGGAGGGTCAGTTTGAGAGATAACAACTGGCCTAAGGTCACCATCCATCAAACTTTGTGGCTGAATGGTGATATGAACCAAGCCCAAGCCTAACACTCTAATTCAGGGTTTCCCAAACTTGGGTTGCTAGCTGTTTTAGGACTACAACTCCCATCATCCCTAGCTAGCAGGACAGGGGGTCAAGGATGATAGGAATTGTAGTCCAAAACAGCTGGAGACCCCAAGTCTGGGAAACAGTGCCGTCTAATTCAACCTCTCTCAACCTTGAGTCCTTAGATGTTGTTGTACTACAACTCCCATCATTCCTAACCAGCATGACCAATGGTCAAGGATGATGGGAACTGTAATTCAAGAACATCTGGGCACCCAAGGCCGAGAAAGCAGTCTCTAATGTCTACCCACAGTGGCTCTCATTCAATAAAATTAACTCAAGCTTGCTCACATGACAGTCATTCATTACCAAGAAACCCATTCCTTCCTTCCCTGCATGTGATGCAAGGTGCACAACTCTCTCATCTGCCTGCCCGATGCTTCTCTTTAAAAGATGCATGGAAGGATTGAGGACCAGCCGCAGCTCAGTGGCAAAGTGCTCGCTTTGCACACAGAAGGTTTCAGGTTCAATCCTCAGCCTCTCCAGGTAGGGTAGAGACTGTCCTGTCTGAAACCCTGGAGAGCTGCTGCCAGTCAGTGTCTTCTTCTTCTTCTTCTTCTTCTTCTTCTTCTTCTTCTTCTTCTTCTTCTGCGATCACTCGGAGCCGAGTAAGATTGTCTTCCATAAACACGGTTTTAACAATGAGTCCATAAGTGACTGTGGAGGCCAATTCTGGACCCACACGCCCTTCCACAGTGGAGACATTGGTTTCCAGGTGGGAGTTGATCACGGTGTGGATTTGCCAAGCGTGCCTTCCTCTTAGCACGTTTCTCCCTTGCATCCTGAGTTCGAGTGTCTTCAAAGCCCATGACATCTTTGGTAAAAGCTGTTCTCCAACTGGAGCGCTCGCAGGCCAGTGTTTCCCGGTTGTCAGTGTTTATACTACATTATTTTAGATTTGCCTTGAGACAGTCTTTAAACCTCTTTTGTTGATCACCAGCATTACACTTTCCATTTTTAAGTTCGGAATAGAGTAGTTGATTTGGAAGACATCCACACAACATGACCAGTCCAACGAAGTTGATGTTGAAGAATCATTGCTTCTTCCAGTGATCTTTGCTTCTTCCAGTACTAAGCCCGACCAAGGATCTGACTCAGAATGGCAGCTTCCTGTGTGTGTGTGTGTGTGTGTGTGTGTACACCTCTCCTCAAAATATTATTTTGTATGGCCAATGGAGCTGCTTCACACCATCAGCCCAATGGCCCCCACCACATGTAAATGATTTTTAGTTGGTAAACATAGGAACCAACTGCTTCTCTCTCCACCTTAATTCTGGCTCCCCTCTCCATTTTCAAAGAGGCACTCGTTTTACGTAAGGAAGCAGCTCCTGTTCCAATGGGGCATAATGATTTGTGAGGCATCAGCCATTCCAGAGAGTGTCTCCGACATGTAGATTATTTTCAGCCCTTTTGGCAGCTTTTTCATCCAGAACCCTTTGTGCCTTTCTCTGATTACAGTGAATGACTTTGACAACTCCACTCAGCTTACTGCAAAGCTAGATACAAGAAACACTCTCCTTTTGCAAGTGATGGGGCTCTGGGATGCTTAAACCCAGTTCTTAAAGGCCCAGAGCGCATTTTCAGACACAAGTCATGGTGGGTTGGAATCAGACTGAAAGTAGGTGTGTGTGCCATGTATAAAACATCCTTCATTCAAATTGTAGCAAAACAGTGAATTAGAGGGACGGAGCTAAATAAGGAACTGATGTTATAGTCATTTGCCTTTTATTATTTTTTTTTAAAGTGTTGCAGAGTAGGCCATTAAAAGTAATTGCACTTTGAGGATTAAAATTTAGAAGTCCAAAATTGGCAACCAATTTTGAAAGGAGAAAGGCCATAGCTCAGCGGCAGAACACATGTTTGGCATGCAAAAGATTCCAAGTTTAATCCCTCGTTAAATCGATACCTGTCATGTCTAGTTAAAAGAACCAGGCAGAAGGGGATGGGAAAGATTCCTGTCTGAGACCCTGAAAAGCCACTGACGCTGGGTGACAGCATCAAAGGGACTCAGCTGATCGGCACTGACATTGAGGCACCCTCAGTTGCGCTAGGGAGTTCCTGGGGGGGAACGCCATGCAGCTGGTCTCTGTGGGAGTCACTGTCAGGAAGTCCTGCTTGCAAATGAAGAATTCACTGGGAGCTCAATTTACGCTCCTGATTGTTCCATGCCCTTACCTGCCCAACACCTGAGGTCACATGTGATGCCAGACATGGACCAGGTGGGCGTGGTTTGAGGAAAACAGCCTTGTGAGCCACTGAGGTTTTCACGTTTGAAGTTTTACTGTAGCTTTATAATTTGTTGGAAGTCGCCCAGAGTCACTGGGGCAACCCAGTCAGATGGGCGGGGTATAAACAGTATTGTTGTCATCATCATCATCATCATCATCATCAGTATACCTGAAGGAGCGTCTCCACCCCCATTCTTTAGCCCTGACATTGAGGTCCAGCTCCGAGGGCCTTCTGATGGTTCCCTCACTGCAAGAAGTGAAGCTGCTGGGAACCAGGCAGAGGGCCTTCTCAGTAGTGGTGCCCACCCTGTGAAACACCCTCCCTTCAGATGTCAAGGAAATAAACAACTATCTGACCTTAAGAAGACATCTGAAGGCAACCCTGTTTAGGAAAGTTTTTAATGCTTGATGTTTTATTGTGTTTTAATATTCTGTTGGGAAACCCAGCCAGATGGGTGGGGTATGTATGTATGTACAGTGGAACCTCGGGTTAAGAACATAATTTATTCTGGAGGTCTGTTCTTAACCTGAAACTGTTCTTAACCTGAAGCACCACTTTAGCTAATGGGGCCTCCTGCTGCCGCCGCGCCACCAGAGCACGATTTCTGTTCTCATCCTGAAGCAAAGTTCTTAACCTAAGGTACTATGTTTGGGTTAGCGGAATCTGTAACCTGAAGCATCTGTAACCTGAAGCATATGTAACCCGAGGTACCACTGTATGTATGTATGTATGTATGTATAAATAAATAAATAAATAACTACTACTACTACTACCATCATCCCTATTTTCATTGGAGAAATGTTGGAGGGTATGGGCCTGGAGATTGGAGGTTTCACCCCCTGATCTAGAGGGAAGCAAACTCCACACGTTTCCATATTTGAATGCAGCCACAATTACCACTTGAAATATTCAATGACACAGAACAAACAGGCCAATTTAAATGGGCGACAGCCCTAGTCAAGGAACTGAGACCACACCTTTAAGCACCAAGATGGAGAAACTGCTGGAGGAATACGCTTCCTCTTAAAACAGGACTTAAACCCTTGTTCTCCTCAGTGTGGTGGAGTCTCCTTCTTTGGAGGTCTTTAAGCAGAGGCTTGACAACCATATGTCAGGAGTGCTCTGATGGTGTTTCCTGCTTGGCAGGGGGTTGGACTTGATGGCCCTTGTGGTCTCTTCCAACTCTATGATTCTATGATTCTATGATTCTATGATTCTATACCTGCCTTTTGTTCTGTGGTAAATCATGCACTGCCAATAATGAGCTTCTCCTTGAGTAACGCATCTCCACACACCAGAGCTAGGCACCTGGAATTTGCAGGTGGAGCAAGGTGATTCCTTTTCTTCTTTTGAATAAAACTCAATTGTATTTTAAGTTGTTATATAACATTTCGCTGCTGCACAGGTGCTAAACAATGGTGCTTCTAATTTCAGAGAAATCTTTTTGTTTTCTAGAGACACTATTTACCTCCCAAGTCTCACAATATTAATTTCACTAATTTACATATTATCATAAAGCTAAACAGAATGAATACCAAACCAATATGAACAAAAGATTTTGCATTCAAGCCACAGTGGCTATATAATTACTATGTCAGCTATCACAACACCAATTTGCAATATATATTTGTTTTCAAAATTAATTTAGCAAGCCTCGCTAAACAATGCAAACCTTGAAAGCATCAAACAAAGTTAATTTCAATTTTTTATACCACGGCAACTGTTTCCCTTCCTGTTCCAACATGTGCTTAAATCAATTAGCACAACAAATCTCAATGTGGTGGAAGGAAAATAAAAACCTATTACCATTAAGATTATGGCCAAATAAATGTAAACCCTTTGTCTGGAATTATTTTATTTATTTATTTATTTAAGAGTATTTATCAATTGGTTAATATTTTGAAAATGGTGCACATATATTTTTTTAAAATATATCATTAAAATTCAGTCTAAAAACATTAAAACAGGCATATAAAGGATACCAAAGAGTTAAAACACAAAGTAAGGGGTTCACACACATAAAATAGTCCATTCTTTTGGATGAAGGAAAGCCTGGGCTAGCAATCAAAGACAGTATGCAAAAAAAGATGCACCAAGTGAACTGCTTTGGAGTGCAACTGAAATTTGATATGAAATCCCCCATTTCACTACGTGCTACAGGCTTGAGATGTAACTTTGCAAGATATCTGAAGCCCAGGTTCAAACAACATGCTAAGACAAATCATGGCTTAGCTCAGTGCAGTACAGTAGCAAAATGAGCCTACAAGTTCACATGAGGCCATGACGGTCTTGCTTTGCATGATATGCATACCAGGCCAGCAAGTGGTGCAAAGTCACCCGGTGAGCTTCTTGGTTGAGTGGAAATTTAAACCTGAGTCTCCCAATTCCTACTCTAACAACAAAAAAACACTGGCCTTCGTGTATACCCAAGACATACACATCTCCCCGCAAACCCATGAAGACATGCAGCTGGAATGGCCGATCTACACACAGAGTCTCACAACAACTTCATAAACAAGCTTTATCGCTGTTGCTCACTCCTGATGGTTGACAATGTTTGCTTCACGTGACATTAGCAGGCAAGCAGCATCTTTTGGCAAATGTGAGAAAGAGGGCACAACTGGTGCTCTGCATCCTATTAATGACTCCTCAAGACAAGGCTGTTTTCCCCTCTCTGTTTTTAGCTGATAGTGATCATCCAAGGACAATCCGCATCTCAAAAAACACAGAGGAAGCCTAATTTTAGTTCAGATGGAATAGAAGAGCCTTAGCAAATGATGAGCAGGCACCTTGACGTGTTTCAGGTTAAAACTTTCAAAGTGGTCTTGGTCTAAGAGGGTAAGCTACAGGACAGCAAATATTTCCTGTAACACTTTCTCTGTTGTTTTCCAGGAGGCTTCAAATACAAAAGCAGAATCGCTCTGCGACAGATTTCCTCCAGTGTGCCCTTCTAAGATGGTTTGGAGTACAACACCCATCAGTCTCATGACCACTGCAGTCCAAAAGATTGTGAGGGCACTAGGCTGGGGAAGGCTGTTCTGAACTCATAAAAGCTACAGCCATAAAATTGTTCCAAGGATTATTACAGGTTGCACACAGCTGGCCTCAGCTTGGCTCATGGGACTGATTCTCTGATGTGTAACATGCAGAGAAATTGAAAGAAACTTAAATTGACAGATTTGTCCATCCCTTCGCCAGGCAATTAAGGGAGTTCCTGTCTGATAATTGAGGTAGGAGATAGACTGAAATGTTATTTACTGAAGTTCTCACCCTGGGCCAGCAGGGGGATACTGTAGATAGTTCAGGCCCACATATGCAAATAAGGGATTGAAAGTGACGTTCAGTGATTGGATAGTTACAGAAAAAGGTTACTGTTGCATTCTAGTGGAGCTCTATATAACCAGGCTGGCTGAACCCTTCAGTTCAGTTCTGTTCTGGCCTGTGAATAAACAAGAGCTGTTTAAAGAATCGCTGTGTCATCTGATATGTTCACCCACAACTTAACATGAAATAGATGTGAGCTATCCATTTCAGCCAAGAAAAACTGGAGCTGCTTTGCCATCAAATGCTGAAGTATCGTGATCAAAAAATGTAAAACAGGGTGAAAGTTGTTAAGATCTAAAAGGAGGGATTTCGAAGCAGTCTCTTTAAGAAGCACCAGAACTCACCTTCTTCCACCTCCTGAGATCCAGTTTACTAATTCTGATTGAACAAACCAGGATGCGCCAAGATCATTAAGTACAAATGGTGGATCTCACAAATCCAAGAATCTAGCCCACCTTCTTAGGCGGGACAAACTGAAAATATCCATCAAGGATTGAGTAGAGGAAGCCCCAGTAACCACAAGGACTAATTCTAAAACACACACACACATCTGAGAGATTTTTATCCAAAGAGTTCATTACTTTGCATACATCCTAACGCCCAATATGACCCTCTAAGCATTCAAGATATGTAGACTTAGTCACGTAGAAAATGGAGCAGAATATACTGTCCTACCTGTTTGTTGCAACCAATGAAATAAATGTTTTTGAACTTACCTGAAAAGAAAAAGAAGTTTGTTATTGTTTTAGAACCAAAAACAGTTGTTCTACAGCGCATAACAGAGCAGACTTTGCTGATGCAGTTTAGTCAGCAGATTATAAACTGAGATCTCATCAGACAGCAGGGCCACTTAATCACTGTGTACATCAAAACAATTTTTCCCCAAATCAACCAATCAGCTACAGCTAAAAATATAAAGAATTCCATTTGTATGGTTTACTCATTAGCTGGGACTGATGCAAGCTAACTTGATGAAATCAGTAAGTATCTCACACAGACCAAATGCATAAAGTATAAATGAATATTAACAAGTTCACTTTGTAATATAAATATCTATCACTTATTTTTATCACATTTGCTGATGCCACAAATCCCAAGAAAGGCAACCATATTTAATTATTCAGATATCAGAAACCCTCTTGTTACTGTGAAATGGCATAAAACAAAATTCAATACATTAAAAATCTGTCCAGATCCTGTAACAAAATGAACACCAGTGAAGGCCAAAAACTAATCAAACCAGAATATAGCACTTTTGAAATAAGCTTTAGCCCACCCTTTGCCCAGCCTCCCTGGGGAGGGAGTAGAGCCATTGAGAATGACCCCCTGCATCCCTTTGTGGTCTGAAGGCAGGACAGGTTTCAACCTGCTGCATGGAAGACAAGTTGGCAATCTCTAACCTTTTAAATGTTTTACTTGTTTTCATGTATTATTTACCACTTTCAAAGCAGAAAAACAATTTATGTATATTACAAACATCCATCTAAGAGTCCATCTAGTGTTTTTAGGATCAAAACGGGCACCATGAATGGTGTTTAGAAGACATCAGGGCTGCGATTAGAAAATGAAAAATAAAACATCAAGATATTCCGCTAAGACCCATCGTTCAGCCCGGACACTGAGGTCCAGCACTGAGGGCCTTCTGGCAGTTCCCTCACTGTGAGAAGCAAAGTTACAGGGAACCAGGCAGAGGGCCTTCTCGTTAGTGGCACCTGCCCTGTGGAACGCCCTCCCATCAGATGCCAAGGAAATAAACTATATGACATTCAGAAGACATCTGAAGGCAGCCCTGTTTAGGGAAGCTTTTAATGTCTGATGTTTTATTGTATTTTTAATATTTTGTTGGAAGCCGCCCAGAGTGGCTGGGGAAACCCAGCCAAATGGGCGGGGATATAAATAATAAATTATGAGGATGACGGTGAAGATGATGCAAAGTCAGATCACTGATCCACCCAATCCAGTAACACCTATACAGCTTTCCAGGGTTTTCCATTCACAGCCCTACCTGAAGATGCCAGGGATTGAACATGAGACCTTTTGAAGGTGCCCTTCCCCTGTACATGAGTTTGAAGAAGATACAAAAGAGAATATTAGCCTGGAGAACAGATGAGTGTAACAAAGGGATACTTTTTGGTAATGGACTATGATAGGGATAGCCAACAAGGTTCTCTCCATACCTCGTTGGACCCCATTTCCCACCATCCCTGTGCACTGGTAATGCTGGCTGAGGCCGAGGGTAGCTGGGGGTTCAACAACATCTGCTGAGCACCACATTGGCTACCCTGTACTGGTATTAGGGAGATCTGGGTTGAAACCACCACTAAGCCATGGAGAGCGTTGGGTGGCCTTGAGCCAGTCACTCTCACCCAGCCTAATGCATCTCGCATGGTTGTTGTGAAGGGTAAAAGGGTGGGGTGGAGAAGCCCATATGCTGGTTCCATTCAAGGAAAGGTAAAGAAATAAACAAATGGCACAAATCAAATTATGTGTACAGTATTCAAAATCTCATTGCGAGAAACAACCAATCTGAAATTCAAATACTGCAGTACTTGTATCTTTCATTATGCAGCAGATCCATCTACAGTGGTACCTCAGGTTAAGTACTTAATTCGTTCCGGAGGTCTGTTCTTAACCTGAAACTGTTCTTAACCTGAAGCACCACTTTAGCTAATGGGGCCTCCCGCTGCTGCCGCGCCGCATGAGCACAATTTCTGTTCTCATCCTGAAGCAAAGTTCTTAACCCAAGGTACTATTTCTGGGTTAGCAGAGTCTGTAACCTGAAGCAAATGTAACCCGAGGTACCACTGTATACCTTTCTTACATGTTACACCTAAATTGAGCCTCTGCAATTTTGAAGGGAATTCCACAGGGTTCAGGTAGAGGCTGTAGATGAATTCCATTATCCAGGTGGAAAAACTGGAACTGAATGTGTGCTGTACATTTTTCTACAACACATCCGGGGTTAGGTTTGCTGTGCAGCAGACGGCAGTCTTAGCCACTAGATGTCTCTCTCTCTCTTGTGCAATGTGTTTCGTCTCGGGCATAGAAATGAATGGAGATTCAATAGCTAAGCAAATTCCACGCAACCTGTAACAATCTGTGCGACCCACCAAGAAAGTGCTGCAATGGGTGAGCCTTGTGCCACATTCTGATAATCTCCCATCTATTTTTTCTTCCTTTTTTGGTATTTTTATTTAGATTTTCCATCATACAATTTAATAAAAAAAGAAAAATAATACATAACAGAAAAGAAACATTAAAGGATTATACATTAAATCATTATACAATATCCAAAAAAGCAAAGGAAAAACATAAACAAAATAAAATAAACCCACCACCCTGTTTAATTTCCCTCCACCGCTACTCATCTTCTCTAGAAGAAATTTTACCCTTATCATTGCATTCTGATTGTTTTTATTTTCTCTATATACATACATATGCCACTGATAATTTATTGTTTTGATGCATTTACATTCTTAATCTAAGCATATTAGCATGTCTTTTTTAGAGCAATATTTTGACATATAATCATCAAAGCATTGACATTCATTTTTTAGTTTTTGATTTGTCTGCTGTCATATGGATGCTGTTAATTTAGTCAATTTTAAATATTCATTTAATTTGAGAATCCATTCCTCCTTGGTAGGTAGTTCTTTAGCTTCCCATTTAGATGCTATTACTATCCTAGCCACGGTGGTCGCATATAAGAAAATACTTTTATTCGATTTCGGTATTTCTTTTTCTAAAATGCCCAGTAGGTAAGCCTCTGGTTTTTTCATTAATGGGATTTTAAGCATTTTTTTTCTCAACTCCCCATGTATTTCTCCCCAGAAGTACTTAATTAGGGTGCAACTCCACCAAATATGAATTGTTATACCAGCTTCCTTGTTGCATTTCCAACAAAGGTTGGATTTCAGTTTATAGATTTTTGCTAATTTGACTGGTGTTAAATACCAGCTGTAGAGCATTTTGATGAAATTTTCTCTTATTGTACTACAGGCAGTAAATCTTATATCTTCCTGCCAAAGTTTCTCCCATTGCTCTAATATTGTGTGGCTGAAGTCTCACACCCATTTAATCATTGTCTCTTTCACTTCCTTGTCAATCATATCCAAATCTAGCAAAAGGTTATACATTTTAGATAGTAAATGTGAGAAAATGCATTCAAAACTATATACTTAAATATTAACTCTAGTGCCGTTTTCAAAAAATAAAATGTGCAGATTAAGGCAGAACAGTCTTGTGGATGTATGCATGCAAAACTGATGTGAAATGCAGCAGCTTGAACATTACCTAAGGAAATAGAGGAAGAGGTGGTCCTTCACATACTTTCGACCCAGAGCTCTTAGCAAGATCAGCAACTTAACTTGAGCCTAGAAACCAAGCAGTTACCAGTGCAGCTTTCAAGCATTTGTGGTCTATGATCCCCAGAATGAACTCCAGTTAGAATCCTAACTACCGTATTCTGGACCAGCTGCAGTTCTCAAATGCTTCTCAAAAACAGACCTACACAGAGCATGTCACAGCAATCTAACCTCAAGTATGACACTACTCAATACTACATGGTCTTGCAACAAAAATAATGAACCAAGCAGCAGGGGAGATTTTGTGGATTTGGGTACTAGCGAAGCATAAGATAAGGCTGTAACACATGCTAGTTCCTTAAAATAAGGGATTCTTTTCAGTTGGGATTCATTCATTCTTTTTCTTTCCTTCTCGATACATGTAAAAACACATTTGTTTGTTTGTAAAATCAGAATGGGGAAATAGTAATTTTTTTGAAATGAAACAAGAGTTTTTCTTGAGTTTGCCCATATCTGCAATTGTTACATCATGCCCAACAGGAAACAACCATTTGCACACTTTTATATAACTGTTGCATAGCTGGCATTACTATGTTCCCAGCCCACAGAAATATTAATGATTAACTCTTGTGAAAGCAACCTGATAGAAAGGCATTGACTGATATGATATACCAGGCAACTTTTACCTAAGGAAGAGTTCAGCCGTCAACTCTTATTCAGTGATGGGCATTTGTTATTTAGAGAAAAGGGGCTGGAAGTAGGAATAGATAGATTCTTGCAGCACTGGATTCTCAAATGACTTTTAAAACCTATCCACTGCATCACTGGTCCATATGATATGCTCTAAGAAGAGCTCAGCTGGATCAGACCAAAGGTCCTTCCAATTCAGCATCCCTATTCCCTCAGTGGTGAAACAGATGTCTCTGGGAAACCCACAGAAAGGACTTACTCTGACTAGCAATGACTCTTCAAGGTCCCAAACCAAAGGTCTTCCTATTGAGATGTCAGGGATTAAACTTTTAACATGAACAAAATATACACTTTGCCACTGAGATGCAACTACCCAGCAGTGCATAGTCTTCCATGCCCCTTCCTCAAGCAGACACCCCTGGCCTGTGAACCAGTGGCCACAGCAGAAAGTAACAGCAAGGCAGGTACTGTGTAGGCTAGGACTGGGGGACCTTGAGCCCTCCAGAGGTTGTGGGACAGCATCAGCATCCAAATAATGTGCTGTACCACTGAGCCATGGACCGTCCCTGGACAGTAAGAGCTGTACTAGTCTCATTCCTGTTTTCAAGATCTGTGCTGCAGTTGAGCTAAAACAGGCCCCCCCGCTCATACAGGCAGTTGAGCAATGATGACCAAGAGGCAAGCTTGCAGGCCTGGTGGCTCCCCAGCCCATGTCAGGCCCCTGGTACACGCCAGCTGCCACATGCAGGATTTGGAGAGAAAGAATAATCAGGCATAATGCACCACAGCCAGAAACCAAAAGCCATGGTCTTGGTTGCAATGCAGTTCATTTAAAGCAAAAGGGAATACTGTGCACAAGAGGCTAATTTCTAGTTATAAGTCAGGGGTAGCCAACATCTGCCTTCCGTATGTTGCTGGGTTACAACATCCATAATCCTTGGCCATGGGCCATGCTGGTTGGGGCTGATGGGAGTTTGAGTCTAGTAACATCTGGAGGGCATCCTATTGGCTACCCCTGACATAAGGGCTCCAAGTGATTGATTTGAGAGCCATTTCTACCCATCACATACTGCATGTTCTTGCTAGATAAACAAATCTGTAACCCCTTGGGTGGGAATTCAGGAGGGTGATGTAGCTGCTTCCTTGGTTATTGCCTCCACAAAAATAAGAAGTGGCTTTTGGTTTTCTCCTATGATTATTCAGTGGAATCTATTATGTTTCTGAATCTGTAATATCCTGATTAGTTACATGTTACCTGGAACATCTTGTGTCAACTGAGCCATTTTCATGCAGTCTGCCTGAGCCAAACTACACATAGTATGCTCCTTTTACATGATAGCAGGGCTTTTTTAGGGGGAACTCACAGGAACTCAGTTCTGGCACCTCTCAAGTGGGTGCCATTGCCATTCTACGAGAACAAGGGAGGTGTTCATGGTGAGTTCTGGAACCTTTTTCTAGAAAAATAGCTCTGCATAATAGGTTCCCCACCCACCCACAGAGAAGCTGAGTGCATTAACAAATTATCAATGGTAGGTGAGCAGCTGCGTAATTCTTGCCCTGCCAGACATCTGTCTGCTGTTGTGTCATACCACCCATGGGGGGGAAAGATATGGGTTCCAGCATGTTTTCCAACAGGGAAAATCAGGTGGGGTGGCAGCTTACAAGCAAATAAATGAATGTAAGGATGTCCGTCCTTCACTCAGTAGTCTAGATTTCTGTGAGTGATATTCCTTTTTAAAAAAAATGTATGAAAGAATCGCACACTCTGTGTAATATGCAGGGGGCCCAAAGTCTCATAACCACAGCTGGGAATTTTAGGTGACGGTAAGTCATTTTAAACTGAAACTACACTGTTCAGTTCCTCAGACAGTTGCCTTATTTGATCTTGTAAATTAGAGAAGATTAATGTAAATTAAGTAGTGTTTTAATTAGTTATTAAATGCTTCTGAGAGCTGTTTAAGAAGGCTTAAGGGGTGGTGCCTAGTAGCTTAAATGTGGATACTTTTTAAGAAGCCTGGATATACTTGATGAGTCCTTTCAAGGCTGTCCTTTGAGCTGATCTCCAGTGCAACATCATTGAACCCTTTCCCATGTATTTTCAAAATTGTTAATTAGGCCCAGTCACTTTCTCCCACAGAATAAAAGGGCTGGAAGTCTGGGAATGGAAGAACATTGTGCTTGGATGGTCCCCAAAAGCAACAGACAGGCCCCTGTGAGAAATAGGACATTTAATTTGACAGATCATTGCTCTGATCCAGCAGTGCTTGTCTTATGTTCTTAAGAAAAGAAGAAGAAGAAAGAAAAAGGAAAGGTAAAGGACCCCTGGGTGGTTAAGTCCAGTCAAAGGCAACTATGGGGTGCAGCGCTCATCTCACTTTCAGGCTGAGGGAACCAGCGTTTGTCCACAGATAGCTTTCCGGGTCATGTGGCCAGCATGATTAAACCGCTTCTGGCGCAACAGAACACAGTGACGGAAGCCAAAGCACACAGAAATGCCATTTACCTTCCCATCGCAGCAGTACCTATTTATGTACTTGCCCTGGTATGATTTTGAACTGCTAGGTTTGGCAGAAGCTGGGACAGAGCAACGGGAGCTCACCCCATCACACGGATTCGAACTGCTGATCTTCCGATCAGCAAGCCCAAGAGGCTCAGTGGTTTAGACCACGGACGTCCCTGTTCTTATGTAAGATGTTGAAAAAGAGGGTGACGAACAGAGAGAGAAAGCTAGGCATTGGGCCACTTGCAAAACCACTTGCCCTTTGCCTTCCCAGATGCTTCCATTGTTGGCAGGCAGGAGAAACCGAAAGGTAGTTTGGTTTTTGGGTCCTCTGAACCTGGGATCTCAGAGTGTAAGCTTCTTGAGATGCTTTGTGCAAAGACCCCAGAATCCTCTCCAAGAGCAAAAGGAAACAGGGGCATGAAGCATGAGTCTCTGGAGTTTATAGACCATGGCCTACTTTGGTTTTGTGTGTGTGTGTGTGTGTGTGTGTGTGTGTGTGTGACTATGCAAATTTTGGCCACTTTGCTCCTCCCTGCTAGTAAAAGAAAGAAACAAATGGCAATCTCTGGCTTGGTGTTTTCTTTGAGCTAGGGATTGTGGTTTGTTCCACTCAGAACAAACCATAATCTGTAGTTGAGGTTTGACATAACGCTAACCCAAGGAGAGTGGTTTGTTTCTCCCACATGCTAGCCAGGAGAAGAAAAGTGGCCCAGATCAGTGTGTTTACAGTAAGTAAACCATTAACTAAATCAGTGGAGGATGGATGACCATTTACCATGGATGCTTTAGCTGAGATTCCTGCATTGCAGGGGGCTGGACTAGATGACCCTGGGGGTCCCTTCTAACTACAGTGGTACCTCGGGTTAAGTACTTAATTCGTTCTGGAGGTCCGTTCTTAACCTGAAACTGTTCTTAACCTGAAGCACCACTTTAGCTAATGGGGCCTCCTGCTGCCACTGTGCCGCCAGAGCACAATTTCTGTTCTCATCCTGAAGCAAAGTTCTTAACCTGAGGTACTATTTCTGGGTTAGCGGAGTCTGTAACCTGAAGCGTATGTAACCCGAGGTACCACTGTATATGATTCTATGATATTTCCCCTGGACAGGCAAGGAACAGCCCTTCTCCTCGTCCCAAAACGTCACTCCCAGGCATAAATTTCCTGGTTTTTGTTGATTTGCCTCATAACTGTAATGCTATCTAAACACTGGAGGTTTTGTGTTTAATAATGGTGATGTAATAAGCACACAATTGCATTGCTTATCTTGTGGCCAACATCTGTTGCACTGTGGCTGGTTCTTAATATTTACTTTTTGCAAGTTATTTGTTGGTTAATTCTTAAGATCCAATAACCTTCGCTAATGGTTATTTGTCCTAGCTTCTATTGAGAATTAATGAGATGTTAAAGAGATAGACAAGGCTATTCTGTGCTTGCCATTCATGTATCTTCTAATTTATCAAGGCTTTGCTCGATTTCAGGTAGTAAGGGGCAAGGCTGGCTAAAACAGCAGGCTTCTTCCTAGTAATTTATTAACATTGCCTACAATTCATACCTGAAGGCTAGGTTAGTTTAGAAAGTTCATGGTGGGTATTTGGTGGTTAAGTCCACGATGGAAAATAAAAAGTACAAAAATAGGATCAAATTAGGTAGAATTGGCTCGCTGCCCACTTTCAGTACAGGATTCTCAACTCCAAAAGCACTAATCCCTTCAAAGTGGAACTGAATCTCTATGGATCAAACCTTCCTTAAATTTTAATGTGGTTTGGTCTCAAATATAAGGCATTACAAAGCAGTCAGTGGGAGAGCAGCTATCTTGGTTTACACAAAGCAGGCACTATTGGTACTGAAAAGAACATGAGGAAAAGGTGTAAAAATTGAATTTATCAACGAAAACCAGAAGACCTGGCACATGCCTTATTAAAATGACATAAAGTCACAAAGCTCAAGGAACTTTCAGAAAATGCTTTGCTGAAGCATCTATGTAGTCTCGTTCCTTCTTTCTTTCTTTCTTTCTTTCTTTCTTTCTTTCTTTTTGAGAAGAGGCTTCATTTAATCCAACATCCCTTGAATGAAAAACTTACTTCATAGCTCAGTAACACAGCAGTGTTTTGATAACAAATTCTGGGTTTAAACTTTTTATTATTCATTTTATTTTGTTTGTTGTACTGTAATGCAAATCCTGTTTATTGCCCCTTTGACACTAGAGGAGGCAGTAAAAAGCACATTAAAAGGTGATATGCCATGGAGATTCAAATTATTTTTTCAAATAATGTGAAAAATGCTTCTGCACCGTCGTAAAGTCGGGTTTGCCACAAGCATTTTAACCAGTGTTTAGTATCCCAATAGGTTTCTTTCAAAGTTACAGAAGCATGGCAAACTATCTGTGTACGGCTAATAAGGCAGTAGCTTTCTTGTCAGCTGCTTACAATTCTCTTCCTTAAGAAGAAGAAAAATGTGTCTAGATATGCATTTCCCAAAATGGAGGCAAAACAGAGCTCTCATTGAGAAGAAAGAAGATGTTGCAGCGGCAGATTCAGGACAGCATGATCAGTTTCTCCGCACAGCCTAGGAAGTGCTGGATTTTGGGACAGAGGCATGGGGCTCTGACAGAGTCTTAAGGGTCCCTCCTTCCCAAAGCCTAGTTAGCCCTTGTCCAGCTTTGGGAAGGAGGAGGGAGGACTCATGCCGGCAGACCCTGCCAGAGCCTCACATCTCCTTCCCCAAAGCCAGTGTCTCGCTTACCTGGCTTTGGAAAGGTGGCGCTAGGGCATCAAATTTTGGCCTCACATTGGGCACCATATTGCCTAGGTCCTCCCTGGACGTTGTGTCATTTGTGACTAATTTCTTCACAATCAATATTCAATAGGTATTACAGCCACTCTCGGAATAGCAAATAAAAAAACAAATGCTCCGAAAGAAGCATCATGTTGGGCTGCAGTCTAAAACATGCATACTAGGAAGAATACCACAGTGGACACCATGGAATTTACTTCTGAGTAAATGTTTTCACCTGCTGCCTAAAGGTATAATATTAAATAATAATAATAATAATAATAATAATAATAATTTATACCCTGCCCATCTGGCTGGGTTTCCCCAGCCACTCTGGGCAGCTTCCAACAAAATATTAAAATACAATAGTCTATTGAACATTAAAAGCTTCCCTAAACAGGGCTGCCTTCAGATGTCTTCTAAAAGTCTGGTAGTTGTTTTTCTCTTTGACATCTGGTGGGAGGGCTTTCCACAAGGCGGGCGCCACTACAGAGAAGGCCCTCTGCCTGGTTCTCTGTAACTTGGCTTCTCACAGCGAGGGAACCGCCAGAAGGCCCTTGGCGTTGGACCTCAGTGTCAGGGCAGAACGATGGGGGTGGAGACACTCCTTCAGGTATACTGGACCGAGGCCGTTTAGGGCTTTAAAGGTCAGCATCAACACTTTGAACTGTGCTCGGAAACGTATGTAACAAAGGCACCAGGCAAGTCTCTCTGGGGAGAGCATTCCACAAATGGGGAGCCACATGCACCTGTGTGCTGGGAGCAGGTGGGCGGACAGACTTCTAGGGCAGCCTATGGGGATCTCTCCAGGTGTGGCTACTGTGCTCATGCTGGGAAGCATTATCCCGTGTTTGAAAATCTCATGGAGTATTTATCTTCAAATGGAAAAGAAACACATTGGCCTCTTAAGGGACAAGCATCTATCTACATTCATTCATGGATTTAGGAAATCTCATTAACCTGTACAGATCAGTGTGACACTAGCAGCAAGAAGGCAGGAAATTACCGTAACTGTGACTTTGTGTCCATGAAAACAAAAATAGGCTCAAACATATGCCAACCAGCAAAAATCTATATTTGTATGTATTTTTTGCTTGAACAGTTAGATGCTGGGTGAATGGAACAGTCCTTTAACTTTCTTTCCATTCTGCTCAAGTTGGGATATGTCAGATAAGTATGCTCACCAGCAGTCCAATCGTATGCATGTCTACTCAGCAGTTAAGTCTCATCACTTGCAATAGAGAGCTTACTCCCAGGTGTGTTATAGCAGGATTAGGCAACATAATGCCCACCCAAAGATTAGGCAACATAATGCCCACCCAAAGACTCCAGCCCCCATCAGTCTTAGCCAGGGGTGATGGGAGTTATAGTCTTAACAACATTAGAGGGCACCATGTTGTCAACTCGTGCTATAGGATTTCAGTCTTAAGGGGGGATATTTCTTAACCTCCCTACTTCTGAGTATAAAGATTCAGGCAGAGTCAAGCTCTAAAATGAAGTGAGGCTGAAGAATTGAATTGAGGTAGACCTGTCCCAGGAGAAATGGAATTTTAATTTAATGATAAAATAATAACATAACATAATATAATATAACAACTGCACTGTCAGGTTTCACTTCTCTCTCAACTATTTTCATTAGCACAGCTAATGGTCTGCTCTGGTAAGGACCTGCAAATCCCTATAATTCTTGGGCAATTCTTGAATGGCATTCCTTACAGAAAGGTTGTTTGAAATATACCTGACCTTGGTTCCAGACCATTACTCTCAGTGAAGGAAAGCTTGTAAATGAGATAACATTTGCATGTTAATTTGGAGAGGATTTATATGTTTGGTTTTTAATACCAGAGTTATGATGCTCTTGTTTGCTCAGAACTACAAACTGGGACCTAACATAAATTTCCTTGTACTGAATGAAGAATAGTTTTGAGAGACTCTCAGTAGCTGGATCTGATAAGTACCTACACTTTGCCTAAGTTTATTTATATTGGTTTCACACACCTCGACTGTCAGATAGTGTCTGTGGCAGCACCTGCAGGGGCCGTCTCAAGCAGCCAGTTCAAAGGTTGCTAACCTTTGGCCAACACTCTGGTGGCTGCCTATCAATGGGCATGATCAAATTAAGTGTAGACATATTGCCCTCTCCCAGCTCATCAAATGACTCATCTGATGAAGGAAAGAGGGAGAGGGGGAGAGAGAGAGAGAGAGAGAGAGAGAGAGAGAGAGAGAGAGAGAGAGAGAGCAATCTACACTCTCCATTCATCCCAGCAGTTTTTCTTATTGCCACTGCTGTCAAAGGTTGGTGGGGTCTAGGGGAGTGGTAGGGGGAAAAAGGCTTGAGGTATGGACCTTACAAGTTAACAAGTCAGCTTTTGGAATTATTTTTATTGATTTACATTGTATTTCAAGAACCAGCATGCCTGAAGTCCAAAGACAGCTTTTTGAAATGGAGAGGGGAAACAAAGGTACATGGATCCTCACCACACTAGTTCATGAAGCAACGTAGAAGCTTCTAAGAACCACAAGCAGGAACAGCTTAATGTCTCTTTGCTATGCCATCTTTCATCCAAGAAGAGTTCCCAGGCAACACTTCAAACTGCCGTGCGTGCAATAAAACCAAACTCAATGGTATTTCCTCTTTATATCGAAATAAATGATTCTGCTGGTTTTTTTTTTCTAAATGCCAGCAACCGAAGGGAAAATCACCACTTAAAACACAAGGGTGCAGTAAGAAACTATAGTTTAAGAAACTTTAACCTGGCAGCAGCAATGAGTTTCTTCACTGATCCTAGGAAAGGGGAATTTCATTCTTATATTTTATGACTTAAATGCGTAAGAAGAGCTTCACTGGATCAGGCCAAAGGGCCAACTAGTCTAATGCCCTGTTCTCACAGAGGCCAACTGGATTTCTATATGGGAAGCCTGAAAGTAGAACCTGAAACCAGTAGCATCCTTGCTACTTGTGATTCTCTGCAACGGGCGTTTGGAGACATACTGCATCTATATATATATAAATTTGGATATTCATAAATTTATTTATTAAATATATATATATTGCATCTTCCTCCAAAGGAGTCCCAGGTGGCAAACATAGCAATACTAAGCAAACACAATTAGAAACTTAAAACAGTTAAAATGAACCTTCTAAAAACAGCTAAAAACCCCTAAAAACTCTCAAACCAGTAATTTCAGGGCTGCCAGAGACAGAATTTTCAACCATCAAATGCCTGGATAAACAGAAATGTTTTTAAGTTTCTCCTAAATGTTAATAATGAGGGAGGCAGATGCACCTCACCAGCGAGGACGTTCCACAAATAGGGGACCACCACCGAGAAGGTCCTGTCATGAGTCTCCATTAAATGGGCAACCCCCAGTGGTGTCTCTACCAACAATGGCTTCCCTGATAATCACAGGGAAGGCACTCTTCTAGGTACTTGGATCCCAAGCTATCTTATGCCTTGCATGCCTAATACAAGACCTAAGTTCAAGTAATAACTTGACCTGGGCCCAGTACCTCTCTGTCAGCCAGGACAGTAACTCATGGTCCCACTGAGCTGCATCCAACTGTTCAAGCAAACTAGAAGCCACCTTCTACACTAGCAGCAGCCCCACATGCAGCACATTGCAGCAATCCAGGCAAGAGGTCACCAAAGCATGGACAACTGAGGCCAAGGAATACCCATGGCTGGTGAACCAGTCTAAGATGGGCATACTGGACATGGACGCCACTTGAGACTGCAGTGACAAGGTGGAACCCAAGAGTACACTCAGACTGTCAGCCGGTTCCTTCAGGTGGGAGTGCAAGCCCTCCAAGAACAGGGTTTACACCTAATTCCCAGACCCAGGAACCACCCATGCACAGAATCTCCATCTTATCAGGAGCCAGCCTCAGTTTATAAGCAAACCTATCACCTCTTGCTTCTTTTAATGTGTTGCATTTCCACTTCTTTGCCTATGCAGAAGTGGCCACCTTAGGAGAACAATGGCAGCCCAATCTAAAGCTCATGGAGTGCCCCCCCCCCTCCGAAGTCAAGTAGCAACAAGGTTACCGTAATTCATCTGAAAGACAAGCAGGCTGAAGTGGTTCAGCTGTGCCACATTTACCACACAGAAGATGCCGTCTTCACAACAACTAAAGGAAGGGATATGGCTTGGCTATAAAACTAAGAGGCCCACATTACCCTTGGCAGCATGGTATTGCTGCTGCTGCTTCCTCACTGTTTGGTTGCTGCAAGCGTGTTACATAATCATACAACCTGTTCTAACAATAGAGCCTTTTAGATGTTGCCCTAGCTGTGTGGGAGTTGTTTTTCTGTGAGAAGCTCCCGCATCACTCAGGAGTCATGTTTCAACAACCCAACAAAATGGGAAAGGGTCAATCACAGGGCTTTTCCCTCACTGAACTGTCATTTCAAGGTACAAATTTCATGGGAAAGCCCCGTGCAATCAGCCAACACGCTATGAGCAATTTAAACATTGCTCCTGTGTTGCTGCATAGGAGCTGCTCATGGGTAGGCATCTCCAACATGGCTGGGGTAATGCTGACAAGCCCAGGTGTGACTGGAAGATGCAGACACGTATGGCGTTTTCTACACAAATTTGTGTGAGAATTGAGATTTTCATCACATCTCCTCCTCTGATGTGGGTGGCGCTGTGGCCTAAACCATGGAGCCTCTTGGGCTTGCCGATCAGAAGGTCGGTAGTTCAAATCCACATAACAGGGTGAACTCCTGTTGCTCTGTCTCAGCTCCTGCCAACCTAGCAGTTCGAAAGCACGCCAGTGCAAGTAGATAAATAGACACCACTACGGCAGGAAGGTGAACGGCGTTTCCATGTGCAACTCGTCACGGTCCTCCACGTGTCAATAGCGGTTTAGTCATGCTGGCGACAGCACAGCTGTCTGTGGACAAACGCCGGCTCCCTCAGCCTGAAAGCGAGATGAGTGCCACAACCCCATCGTCGCCTTTGACTGGACATATCTGTCCAGGGGTCCTTTACCTTTTACCTCCTCTGAGGGCTTCCATATTTGGAGCAGCAGCAAGGAAATGGCCTTTCCTAGGTGGCACGTTCCTCTTGAGAAGATTCATCAAGCACCCTCGTTATTAAGCTTTAGTTGCCACAGTATGAACTTTCTGTTTGCCCAAGCTCTTCAGTATTAGTAGCAGTACTCTTTTTACAGAATGACACAACGGCTTATAAAACTGGGTAGTTTAAATCTGTTGTTTTAGCTGCTTCCTCTGTGTTTTTAGATTTTTAGCCATTTCCGTCTCCTACTTTTATGATTTTAATTATTCTGTTTAATATGGAGAGAGTATATTATTATTCTTGCGCACTTTGGGACTGTTACTGAATTTTAAAAGAGGACAATAAATATTCATTTTTTTAAAAAAAAAAGCTATCTAGCGCAACATGGGACAACCACTCTGCTCCAGATAATATACACTGGTTCTCAATGGCATAGAACAAAAACATTTTCCTTCTAACTTGCTATTTTTTGTATTGCCAGGAGGTATAATGTTGTTGCATTTACAGTATCGAGATGCTTGTTTGATATGTTGCTGTTTTGTATGTTGCTGTTTTAGTATTCCCATTATTTTGAAACGATCTTTGTGGTTGTTGACTTTGGGGTGTATTGCTGTTCTCCTTGTTTTAAGCCACTTTGAGCATGATTTCTTTCCCTCTTTTTCACAGAAAGGCAACATATAAATAAACTGGTCATGATGACTTTGATGATGTATGTCAAGATATTTTGTTAATTTCTCAAATATAAATAACTGCACACACTACAAGAAAAACACACTGGGTCTCAAAAATATACACCTGAGGCATCTTTCTCAAAAGATAAAGAGTTTGTACCTTCAGCGTTCAAGAATGGCTCAAGGCATTTTGCTGCCTGAGGCACAGCAGCAAATGGTTCTCCCTCCCAAGCACGTAAAGGTGCTTAGTAGCCAAGGCAAAGTTATTTTTGTACCTGAGGCAGAAAAATCCCATGAGTGACTTGTCTTCCTCCGGCTATAAAAATGCAATGATAATAGGCTAAATAATGGAGCATTTGCTGCCCTTTTGTGACACTCAAAATCAGTTGCCTGAGGTGGCTGCCTCACTCTGCCTAACAGTAGGACCAGTCCTGTCCAGTAGAAGGGGTCTATATAGAGATGGCTTTTAAATGTTTAATTGTGTTTTTATATAGGAAGCCGCCCAGAGTGCCTGGGGCAACCTAGTCACATGGGTGGGGTACAATTATTATTATTGTTGTTGTTGTTGTTGTTGATGTTGTTGTTGTTGTTGTTGTTGTTGTTGTTGTTGTTGTTATTATTATTATTATTATTATTATTATTATTATTTTCCTAAATTCCTACCATTCCCCCAAAGAAAACTGGTAAAGACAAGGCAGTATAGCTGTCAAGAGAAGATATGAAATCTCCACCCCTGCAGCTAATAAACTAAGAGGGATTTGGGGGGTGGGGAGCAGGGCACTTGCACTGGAACAACACAAACTCCCCCAATCTGTTTCTAATCAACTGTATTGATGTCATTGAGAGCTTCCATTTTTAAATTTTTATTTCTCAGAACATGATGTACAAGCTCAGGCACATGCTGGAAGCATGTTGGGCCCCATTTGTTATCTCTTTCTATTTTTAGAGGCACTAAGGCACAGCTAATAGACACACCATAGTTTGGGTCCTAGCTTTCACCAATAGGCCATTACTGTTGATTCATTTCCATAGCTACCAATTGAGCAAGACAATGAGCAGACTGATGGCATGAAATAATGCTGACTGTATCCAGGGCCTTTTCTCTGAAAGTCTGCTGTTATTCGGGAGCACTTTCACATTTTAAAATGGAATAAAAATAGAAGGCTGCTCTTCATGCTCAAGCCTTTTCAGGCCACTTAGTGTGAAATGTGGCTGTGGCACTCTGTCCACATGCTGGCATCATCAGCAGGCAAGCCTTGGTCGGCTGCCCAGGCTCTAGTGACATGTGCTCTGCCCCCTCCCTGTGAACTGGGAATTTAAAATGGCAGTAGCGCCTGGGTTCAGCCCTGAGTGGAAGCTGCTGCTGCCTATCACCACTATCGTGCTAGCCCACTGGTGGGCTCACAGACTTGGGGAGGGGGCTGCGATCCAACAGAGGACACATTGCCAGGTCCTGTATATCTGAAGGAGCATCTCCACCCCCACCCTTGAACCCAGACACTGAGGTCCAGCTCCGAGGGCCTTCTGGCGGTTCCCTCACTGCGAGAAGGGAAGTTACGGGGAACCAGGCAGAGGGCCTTCTTGGTAGTGGCGCCCGCCCTGTGGAACACCCTCCCACCAAACGTCAAAGAAATAAATAACTATATGACATTTAGAAGACATCTGAAGGCAGCCCTGTTTAGGGAAGTTTTTAATGACTGATGTTTTAATGTATTTTTAATCTTTCATTGGAAGCTGCCCAGAGTGGCTGGGGGAACTCAGCCAGATGGGTGGGGTAGAAATAATAAATTGTTGTTGTTGTTGTTGTTGTTGTTGTTGTTGTTGTTGTTGTTGACCAATATTGCCCCAACTTCGGCAGTATTTACACAGGTCCACACACATCCTCTAACCTTAAATGTTACTGAGGGTGGGTTTTTGTTTTTGTTTAAAGTAGTGTGACTTGCTATTTCAACAATAATGAGAGGAAGGACAAGTTGTAGCTGGACTAAAAATGATACTCATAATATACAAGTTGCTAATGCGACTGCATTTTCATTTATCTGCAATAAATATTTTAATGCGGAGGAGAGCAACTTTCAAAGGGTAGCCAACGTCGCAGAAGACAGAACTGGTATTCAAGATTACCTTAACAGATTGGAGAACTGGGCCCAAACTAGCAAAATGAATTTCAACAGGGACAAATGCAAGGTTCTGCACTTAGGCAGGAAGAACCAGCTGCATAGATATAATATTGGGGGGGGGGGCGGATGGCTTGCCAGCAGTACATGTGAAAAGGATCTAGGGATCTTAGTAGACCACAAGTTTAACATGAGATGCAGAAGCAAAAAAAAAGCTAACACTATTCTAGGCTGCATCAGCAGAGGTATAGCATCTAAAGCAAGTAATATTACCACTCTATTCTGCCCTGGTCAGACCACACTTGGAATACCGTGTCCCGTTCTGGGCGTCACAAATTAAGAAGGATATTGAAAAGCTGGAACAAGTGCAGAGGAGGGAAACCAAGATGATTAAGGGTCTAAAAACCAGCCTTATGACGAATGGTTGAAATAATTAGGAATGTTTAGCCTGGATAAGAGGAGACTTAGAAGTGATATGATGGCCATCTTGAAATAGTTAAAGGGCTGTCACCTGGAAGATGGAGCCAGCTTGCTTTCTCCCGCTCCAGAGGGTAGGACCCAAACCACTGGCTTTATGTTACAAGAAAGGAGATACCAACTCAACATCAGGAAGAACTTTCTGGTGGCCAACAGCTGTTTGACATGGAACGGATTCCCTTGGGAGGTGGTGGACTTTCCTTCCTTGGAGCTTTTTAAGCAGAGGTTGGGTGGCCATCTGTCATGGATGCTTTAGTTGAGATTCCTTCACCGCAAGGGCTTGGGCGAGAGGACCTTTGGGGTTTCTTCCAACTCTACAATTCTATGATTCTAAGACAGAAAATCTAATATCTTAATACACCCTAAAATCTTGAAGTTGTTAGATCTGGACACATCAAGCAGGAACAGTAGCAATTTTAAAAAAATATTACACTGAAATCCTTCTGGAGTGTCAATCCAGATTTCTGATCACTCCGTATATTCATGGAACCCATGTGTTGAAGAGCTTCCACTTTATGCAACTTTGTAAAAAACCTCATCAGAATACTTGGGAAGAACTCTGAGGCCAAAGCATTTTGAGCTATATTTCAACAGGGACTGGTCTTATCACAAAACATTCCTAAGCAATGAATATGCTAGGCAAGGGTCCTGGTGCTGTTTCTTCATAGCCACAGACACTGAGGTCATGAAAGAAAGCCATAGCAGATGATATGAACCAAATGAAGAATGCCTGCTCTACCGCTATCAGCGAGTAATTACAATTGAACAGAATATCTCCCTTGCTATGAGTTCCGGTTCCACTCTTGCTCCCACTCTCTCTGTCCCTGATCTCATTCCTGCTGCCTCCCTTCTCAGTATCAGACCCAACTGCCATTTTGAATGCTAATTTTGCCACCTCCTTTCACCCCGGAAAGGTGTGTCCCATTCCTCTGCTGGCTTTCCGGGGAATTTTTACTCTTTTTAAAGTAAGAAAAGCTAATTTGATGGTGCACAACACCTGCATTTCCTCAAGGTTGCTGAAATGAACTTATTCCTATTACACCACCACCATGCCATAGAAGAGGTCATAGAAGAGGTTGTGACAACCCACAAAAAGGAACTTGGGGTCATAGTAGATTGTTCCTTGAAAACATCAACAGTGACTTGATTTTTGTGTAACATGAAACTATGGCTTTCTGTGACACATACAAGCCTCGAGAAGGGTTTGTGCGGTTGTGTGCAGTTGTGCACATGCACACAAGCAAAAGTCTGGGGTGATCACACCCACTTTTGGCCATACCACCAATGGCATGCAGGGTGGCAAAGGGTGAACACAGCCTTCAGCCGCCCTGAGACCCCTGGGTATAGGGCGGTATATAGATTCAATACATCATCATAGTAATCCCTAGTATAGCACAGTAGTTCACTGTTACATTCAAATGCAACCATTGTGCGGTAACAGCTGAAAAGGCAAATTCAGTGTTAGGAATTATTTGGAAAGAGACTGAAGAACTCTTACTGTCCGTCATATCCTAATGCCATTATATAAACAGCAGGTCTACATCTGGGATACTGTGAATGGATCTGGCTATCCTATGTCCATAAAAACAAAATGTAGAGCAGGAAAAGATTTCTGAGCAAACAAAGTGATCCATATGCAGATAAGATGAGCACCACAACCCCATAGTCGCCTTTGACTGGACTTAACCATCCAGAGGTCCTTTACCTATGTTTCTACAATTAAGTTTGTACAACTATGAATGATATGGAGCGCGTGAACAGAAATAATTTGTCTTCCCTTTCATAGAATTGTTGAAGTCAGGGACACTCAATGGAACAGAACAACAGTGGGTTCAGAGCAGTGCTCTGTCCCATATTCCAAAAGTAACAACTGCAAGGATTTGGAGCTATGCCTTCTTCCTGGTGGCACCTACATCATGGTACACTTTGCCAAGGGAAGCCCAGCTGGGTACTAAATGCCAGAAGACTAGTATATAGCTCTTCCAGAATACATTTTGGGCTGGTTAATAGCTTTCAAAAGTGGTTTCCCTCTGCTGGGATCTTTTTAGCTGTGCTTTATATGCTGGCTGACTCTATTTTTATTGTGTCTTTGGGATGTTTTTATTGCATTTGGTTCTGCTATGTTGTACGGTGCCTTTGAGTAGCATGTCTTTGGCAGAGAATGCAGTATATGAAATTTTAAACAAACAAACGGGACAAAAGGAGGCACTATTTCAAACAACACATAGCCAGCTTAGAGAATTCATTACCATTAATGGCAGTCACTGGCTTAGATGGCTTAATAGAGGGATTAGAAAAATTCATGGAGGTTACGTCTACCAATGGACATTGTTATTATAAACTATTATTTTAATTATTATTTACATTTCCATCCCACCTTTTTCCCAAGGAGCTAAAAGTGGTGAACATGGTTCTCTCCACTCTCCATAGATCAGTACAGCATGAGACTCTTAATCTCAGGATTGTGGGTTCAAGCCCCACATTGGGCAAAAAAAATCCCTGCACAGCAGGGGGTTGGACTAGATGACCCCTGTGGTCCCTTCCAACAATTTTATGCTTTGATGACTCCATTTTATGCTCACAACAACCCTGTGAGGTAGGTTAGGCTGAGAAATCAAACTGGCCCCACTGGGCTTCATGACTGAGCAGGGATCTGAACTCTGGTCTCAAAGGTCCTAGCCTGACACTCTAACAACCACACCACACTGGTCATTGATAGCTAGCCAGAACCTCAGTTTTTGAAGAGCAGATGTGGCTAGGGTAGGTTAACATGCCTTACAAGCACCTAGCAAGGCACCGTTGAAAATTAGAAGAGTGCTGGACTAGACAGACCTTCGGTCTGATCATGCATGAATCTCCTACAGTTCTTCTTTCTTTGACACTGCACAAACCTACCTACAAAATCCCTAACAGGAGAGGTAGCCAACACAGTGCTCTTGACATATTGTTGGACTACAACTCATGCTATCCCTGACCATTAGCCATCCTGGTTGGAGCTGTTGAAAACTGTAGCCTGAAAACCTCTATAGAACACCTTTTGCAGGTTTCCGTGGCCTTACACAGACCTCTTTGCAAAAGTGTTTCTTCATGAACTCTTTTTGAGGAGTACACAGCTTAAAGCACACCTTAAACCCGCAGTTGCTAGATTACAACTCCCATTATCCCTAGCCATTGGCTATAATGGCTGGGGTTCTTCATCCCTGCCTTAAAGTTAGAGACTCCAAAGAGGGGAGCATGCCTGGCTTGTTTTTCTAAAAAGGAAACAAAGTAAATCCACTCCCAAAATTGAAGTGAATTCAGCAGTGATGTCGGGGGGGAAAGTGCCCTTGTCCTATAGACAATTTGCAAGGTACAAAGCACACGACAGGAAGATGAAGCATAAGGAAAAAGCATGCTACGGGGTTGCAGACTTGTGCATTTCTTAACGTATTGCTATTTCCAGGAAGGACAGGGGCTTCTCACCAGGCTACATGGGTCTTATAAAAGTGCCCCTGAATTCAGTACTCATCAGACCCAAGAACAGCACAAAGCACATTCACAGCTTTCCTAACTATGTTGAACTTTGGACTCATTGATTTGGACTTGCATCTTCTGCCTCATTCTTCTGCTTGACAGGAGACTTCATTTTTATATTTCTGGGCCAAGAAGCAATAGCTACAGGTTGGCCCAACTTTGGTGACTCTCCTGCTTCCCTTGTCCCTTTGAACAAGGCATGCATGTGTGCACACCCCTTATTATATCACAGTCTGATTTATATTGCAAGGCTGTTGGCAGCCAGGACCTGCCTATGCCACTAACATAACTGAAAAGCGCCTTGTGCACCAACAACAGTGATAACAATACTGCTAATAGTAGTAATAATAATGATTCATCACAAAGTACTTTTAAGAGTCTCTTCTATTTCAAAATTAGTGCTGCTTTAAGATCCTACGCCAAAAGCCTTCTTGGGGCATGCTGAATTAGTTGTGCAGCTCCTAGGTTCCTGGCAATGCTTTTACTTTAAAAATACACATTAAAGAAGCTGACGTGTGAGCACAATGCGTGAGAGAAATGACCAGTTATTACATTTGACTACCACTCTTTTCCTAGTACTGATGCATAAGCCCCATTCAAATCAGTAACACATACCTGATGACCAGATTGCACCTATCATTTGTATTTACTTTGAGCAGAACTGCCACCCCCGTGCATTTAAAACAAAGGGTTTTTCGCTGTTTTCTCAAACCACATACACTTTCAATTTCAGCTTTTAAAAGTAATCAAGGAATATATGCAGTAGAGGTAGCTACAATGCCTCTCTTCACAAATACACACAGCCCTCCCTTCCCCTGTAAGTAAAGATTACAAAGCAGTAAACTGAAAAGGAGGAAGGGGTGTGTGTCATTTTGCTAAAAATAACAGGAAAAAACGCCAAGTTACCGTCTCCTTTGCTGTTTAATATCAATTGGCTTGTTTATAGCATAGGGTGATCCGTGAATGAAGGCACTTCGAAACCTGGCCACCTTCTCCAGAGTCAGGTGCTCACAGCTGGATGGCAAACTCATTTTATCCAGGTACAAGCTGTAAAGGAAAGCTAAAGGCAAAACGGACACATTCCTGGGAAATCTGGGGAAATGGATTCAACTCCAGTGGGCAGCTCAGGTGTAGCTTTGTGCTCTGGCTGCCTGGAAGGTAAAAGGTCCTGGTCTCTCCGGCTGCTGTGTTCACCCTGATAGACAGGCAGTGGCTTGCATTTATTCAGAGTCGAGTTGCAATCGGGTTGAACCGATAAAATGGAAAGCTTCCCAGGAGCTTAGTTCCACTCCCCCACTTCCAACAGACATTGAGCACAGCTTGCTCAACTGCAAATGCAGCCTCTAAAAACTCGCTCCCTGCAATTACAGTGCAGCAATAGGTGGCCGAGACGGACTATTTATACTCAGATGACGCTCTCCCCCGGTGAAAGAGAAATCACTTATTCAAATTCATCGGTGCTTTTTCTTGCAAATCTCTTCTTCAGATCTCTTTTGAAAATTCAGCTCAGTCTATCTACATGCGAAAGCTATGGCGAACAGTAAAACTGCAGATGATATATTAGGGCTGCTTCACATTTCTGGAGAAGCTCATCTATCTGGTTTCACCATATAAATGTGTGAAAGGGTGACAGATATTTCCCCTGTGACATGCGCGCAACACCAACTGGTCAGGGAGTTGGGGCCAACTGTAGCTCTCTGCAACATGTCTACACCGTGTACATATGCTGAAAACCAATGATACAGTTATCTCACATTGTATGTAAACTCAGAAGTTAATATTTATAGTAAAAACGACAACAACGCATTGCATGGGCACAACTCAGCAGCCAGCAAACTAAAAGCAAGATGTCTAGATTAGATTTTAAAATGCTGGAGCCTGTGAATAAGGCTCCACATTGTACGAAGTCTATCCCAGCCAGTGGCTGGAAAAAGCTGCTACAGGCACCTGCGTGGAGCCTCTTCTCAATTTTGACAGCTGTAGTGAAGAAGGGTGAATGAGCTGGAGGCTTTTCACTTCATGGGCTCCTGCTGCAAATATAAGGAGCTTTCCTATACACAAGAGCAAGCCCTGAAGGCCTGAATTATTAGAACCTCAGTCCCAGCAGGCTGGTGGGAAATAATGTGTCCTTGTTGAACTTCAGATGCTCAAGACTTTTCCATTTCACCAGATATTTTAAAGGAAGCTGTTTTTATTATTGATTTTATCTTATCCACTGTACGCGTTTTAATATTTATGCATGCCCCTTAGAAATAAATGAATAAAGGCTCAGCAGAACCTCCAGGTTCAGAGGCAACATTTCACTTTATACCAGTTGCTAGAAAGCAGCTTGTGGTGGAGAGCTATTGTCTCCCTGCCCTGCTTGTGGGCTTCCCATAAGCATCTGATTGGTCACTGCGGGAAACAGGCTAGGTTGACCTTTAGCTGGTCTGATTCAACAGTCTGCTTATGTTCCAATGGGAGTTGCTTTGGAAAGTTGTTGGGGGCAGGAGGTGACAGCACTGAAATAACAGGACAGGAGAGGTGCCAAACGTTTGTCTCAGTTGTCCAAGAACCGGAATAAAAAATGATCCTCTCCAGCTGCATATTCTGCAGGCTGGAAAATTAACATGGATGTGACCAGCCTTTATTTTAGGAAAACTAGTCACATCGCCCCAAAGATAAAAGAAATTAAAAAGCTAATCTGACTTGAAGTTAGTTTCTTCTTCAGCTGCTTCTTCTTCAAGAAAGGTCTTATAAATCAATCCTAAATGTTCACTCAACAGTGGAAAAAATAAAACATGTTTTTACTTGCAGCTTATCTATACTTACTTCCTCATAGCTGTACAGTGGTACCTCGGGTTACATACACTTCAGGTTACAGACTCCGCTAACCCAGAAACAGTACCTCAGGTTAAGAACTTTGCTTCAGGATGAGAACAGAAATCGTGCTCTGGCAGCGCGGCGGCAGCAGGAAGCCCCATTAGCTAAAGTGGTGCTTCAGGTTAAGAACAGTTTCAGGTTAAGTACGGACCTCCGGAACAAATTAAGTACTTAACCTGAGGTACCACTGTGCATGGTTCCCTTGTATTTTTCATACTATTTCCCAAACAATATATATAACGTGTGTGTCTTTCTCCACAATTGTTTCAGCACACAATTTCAGGGTCACCTACATAGTAATGCTCAGCATTTGCTCGTGATAATAGACACAGATGCTCAAAGTCACCTCGAGAAAAAGTGGACATACAGATTCACCACTGCTTAGCAATGCCAATGGGTATCATGAACCAATGTTCCGGTTTGGTTAGCAAAGTACTGTTAAGCCTAATAGCAACAGGATACGGGGCTCTTTGTGATGGAAAATCTGTACAGAGAATGTGAACTTGGGTCTTCAGGGTTTTTATTGAATTAAGTCCCCAACCGGGTAACACTGCCTGGCAAAAGGGAACAATGGCTGTGCCTCTGAGGCATCTTCTGAAGAGGTGTTCAAGCAATTAAACTATTTTAAATCTGCATCAAGCTGCTTGCTTTTGCTTACTTTAACTTGGAGGCTTCCACATGATGTGGTGATGGCCATTAACCTGGGTGACATTAAAAAGGAATTTGACAAAACCATGGAGGGTAAAGCTATCCATGTCTATTAGCCATGATGGCTAAATGTGACCTCCATGACCAGAGACAACATGGCTCTGAATACCAATTGCTGGGGGGCAGCAGTGGGGCAGTGCTGGTGTGCTTCTGTCCTGCTTGTGGGCTTCCCATCTGCATCCAGCTGGCCACTGTAAGAAATAGGATGCTGGACTAGATGGGACTTTGGACTAATCCAGCAGAGCTCTTCCTGTCAGGCCAGGCCCATAACTACAAGTTCCCATGTAAAGCAAGTAGAGATGGTGCCAAATTACAGTGGTACCTCAGGTTACATACGCTTCAGGTTACATACACTTCAGGTTACAGACTCCACTAACCCAGAAATAGTGAAAACAAAATAAAAAAATTCCTTCCAGTAGCACCTTAAAGACCAACTAAGTTAGTTCTTGGTATGAGCTTTCGTGTGCATGCACACTTCTTCAGATACAGTGTGCATGCACACGAAAGAAGTGTGCATGCACACAAAAGCTCATACCAAGAACTAACTTAGTTGGTCTTTAAGGTGCTACTGGAAGGAATTTTTTTATTTTGTTTTGACTGTGGCAGACCAACACGGCTACCTATCTGTAACCAGAAATAGTGCTTCAAGTTAAGAACTTTGCTTCAGGATGAGAACAGAAATTGTGCTCTGGCGGTGCGGCAGCAGCAGGAGGCCCCATTAGCTAAAGTGGTGCTTCAGGTTGAGAACAGTTTCAGGTTAAGTACGGATCTCCGGAACGAATTAAGTACTTAACCCGAGGTACCACTGTACCTTGAAATTTGAGCATCAAGAAGAGTGGTCTTGTTAAAAATCGATCCCATCCCCTCTGAGATGACCACAACTCAAAATGTGGTAAATACGAAAGGTAAAGGTAAAGAACCCCTGGACAGTTACGCCCAGTCAAAGGCAACTATGGAGTTGCGGCGCTCAGCTCACTTTCAGGCTGAGGGAGCTGGTGTTTGTCTGCATACAGTTTTCCAGGTCATGTGGCCAACATGATTAAACTCCTTCTGGTGCAATGGAACACCGTGACGGAAACCAGAGTGCACGGAAACACCGTTTACCTTTCTGCTGCAGCAGTACCTATTTATCTACTTGCACTGGTGTGCTTTCGAACTGCTAGGTTGACAGGAACTGGGACAGAGAAACAGGAGCTCATTCCATTGCAATGAATTCGAACCACCGAGCTTCCGATCGGCAAGCTCAAGAGGCTCAGTGGTTTAGACCACAGCACCACTCGTGTCCCGTGCGTGGTTAATACTATCCCTGTTGCTACTCACCCGTTCCTGCTGGTCAACCCCCTCCTCCATCAAAAAAGGCAGGCGATTAGGAGGGCCTCACTTCCACAGAAGAGAAGCATATTGCTTGTGCCAACATAGGCTTAAATACTGTCATGCAGAGACCTTGGTGACCCGGCTGAGCGAATGATCTGTATGCTCTGAATAGCAAAAAGTGCCAATCTAGTCCTGCAGGAGCAATGAATATGCTTGATTCCTTGCATGAGACATTGCGCCTTATACACTTATCAGCAAACGGGAAGAGGCCCACCCAGACACCCTTTTCGCTGCCTATTCATGATGACTTAAGCTGCTGATGCTATTGGAGCAGTCACACACAATCTCACTTTCTGCACTATTCCCATCTGCTTCGTTTCCAGTCTGAGAATATCTCATAACGTCTTGCTGCTGTTCTGTAACTTTTTATACTATGAATGTCTGGTTTCTTTTTCTCCCCCTTTCGCTTTGCTACAGAGCCCTGGACAGCAATGATGTGGCAGCTTTGGGAAACATCGGAGAAACATTAATAAAACAAAATAAATCCACCACAAATGCATTATTATTGTGTTAAGGATAAATTCATATTAAAACACTTGTTTGGAGAGGCCAAGAGCAACAGAACAATCATTCTATCACAGGTTTCCTTTAAACTATTCAGCGAATAATAAATTTTATCTAAGGAATCAAGGTTTTCATTGAATTATTTGAACTGAGGGGGAATCGTTTTGGTCTTGGGTGTTTTGTGCATGCATTTTGCATTTTTTTGGATTGTAAATAGGACTCCTTTGTGACTGTTGATGCACATGGTTTCTTCTTCATTTCTTTAGTGGAGACGTTGCTTTAATGATTATGTTTTTAATTATCTAGCAAGTATTATGGACTTATTCTTAAATTTAAAAAAATCCTTTAAAATGTAACTAAATTAAAGGGGAGCATATGTAAGTATCACACATAAAACTGCCAGACTTGTACAACAGAGCCATTTCAAAGAGAAAAAGTTAAAACGATTTCAACCCATTGCTGCCATTGTATATAATGTTACCCATTAAAATACATGGGCAGCATATTGCTGGAGCTCCATAGCAGAACAATTGTGTTTATTCATTTTCCTAGGTGAATATAATGTGTGAATATCAGCTGCTGCTGCTAAGTTTAGAATAATATCTGGATTGTAGCACAAATGCTTCTCACTGAATAGGCAAAATAAAGACATTTTAGAAATGTTAGGTCGGTACCACCTATTGTTAATGTATATAGTTTTTGTGGCACATGGTGTATCAACTGTTGAAAATTTAATTTGCATTCTCTGTGGAGACTGGCTGTCTCATTTTTAAGTATACACGCTGTCCCTTTCTTTCCTTCATGCAATATCAGCTTCCATGGTTTTACTTCTTAATTTAGGATACCATGGATATGGATGGAAACAAAATATGTTCAGAATTAACAATTGATGGCTTGACATCCTTTTCTCCTATTACTAATCCTCCATCCACCATCTAGTTAACAGGAAGGTTAGTAACAGGAAAAAAGGATTTCTACCTATAAATTGTTAATTTTGAATAAAGCCCAGGCAAACAATTCCCCAGAAGACAGATAATTTTGAGGCAAACGTCTAAAAGTGCAGTGGTACCCATGTCTACTCAGTTCAGAGAGACGTACTCCCAAGTGTCTATAGGATGGCAACCTAAATTAAGGTTACCAGACATCCCCGTTTCCAGGGGCAGTCCCTGGATTTACAAATCAGTCCCCAGACAAAATCCATCTATTTAGTAGGAAGTTGAAATGTGTCCCCGGATTCATTGAAAAATATCGGGTAACCTTAACCTAAATCTATGAAAAGTATTATAGAAATGCTTTGACCAGGTATGTCATTTTTTACTCCACAATTTTTCTCCCCGTAGAAATGCTAAGCAGCTTGCAAGACTGAAAACCATAAAATGTTGCAACAAAAATAAACATCGTCATAAAAAGCAGACCATTCAAGGCAACAACAGATAATAACTAATTCCAAAACAACAGTTTCCCCATCACACTTGAACGAACGACAGAACCAAAGTGCCTCTCAAGGACTGGATGTTGGGATCTGAGTCTTTCGCCCTGTACCAATAAAACTACTAGTACAATTTTGTTACCTAGACTTCTGTCACTATAGTGACATTGCCAGTGCTTCAATCTAACATTACCCAATGTTCTGATCTACCAACATGGCATTGCATTGCCTGCAACCTCATCAGGAGTGAATTCTTCGTTAACAGCTTCAGTTAGTACATCTTCTACTCTGCCTTTCAGCATGTGATGTTTTTGTACCCTGAGAAAATGATGAAGATGACTACATATAAAAGACCTGTTGATGATGCTTGCCTGTCAATAATTTACATTGTCCAGAAATATAGTTGATAAAGAGGGAGATTACTATAACCTAGTACTTGCCTAAATGCTATACAAACATTTGCACGTTATCTGGCCATGCAAATGTTTGGGAAGGTATTGTGAGGAATGAGCAAACTGGACTTTCATAATTCTAAGCGTGGAAAGATTAATCTGATCTACAGACCAGCTACTTTAGGACTCACTTGCCTTTTCTAAGCAGCAGAAATTTATTCCACTGTATTGTACTTCACTTCTCTTTGCACTGCTGTTAGCAGTACAAAGTTGACTTATAAGGAGTTAGTCCGGGGATAAGAAACCAGGGCCCTCCAGATGTTCAAATTCTATCACGCCAGGATGGTGGAAGTTGTAGTTCAAGTTCCTCAGCCCTGATTTAATGTATTGTTGTATATGTTGGTTTTTGTCCTGATGATGCATACCCAATCCACAGTACAATGCAAATCACACTGCAGTGAAACTTACACAAAGCCATCATATGGATTTCTGTTGTTGTGTAGATACACCTCAAGGATCTATTTTTCAAAAAATCTATCCTGAAGAATCTCACTAAGCTTTGACATTATTAATTTTTTCATTTTAGCATTGCAGAAGATGTCTTCTTTGCCTATTCTACGGGAGACTTAAAATGGTAATTGTTTGGAAAAACTAATGATTCAAGGTGAGAGTCAGAATAAGTTGCAATGAAGCACTAATGCCTGGGAGTAAATCTCAATGAATGCAGTCAACTTACTTTGTGTGAACAGGACAATGCTTAGTTTCATAAAAGAACCAAGTCATTCACTCCTCCATCACCTAACTCCTAATTCTTCTAAGGATCTGTAAAACAGTTAGGGAACCTTTTCTGCCAAGCAGGCCGGATCTCCCTGCATGTCATGAGCCAACTTTGACAGATGGGCCACATACCTGTGAATTATCTGATGTCACAATTATGTCAGGAGCTTGACAGTTGCGTAGTCCCTCCTACCCATCAATGTTGACCCATGGGGGTGGAGGGGAGACAGTGACCAAGCAGGACTGAGCATTAGCATATCGACTAATGTGCAGGAAGTTCAACCTGGATTTCTGCAGGGTATGGGGATGTGAGCAGCCAATCCAGCTGCATCTCCACCTGCCCTATACATCAAGTGTGGGGCAGGTGGGCATGGGTTTTGTTTTGTTTTGTTTTGTTTTGTTTTGTTTTGTGGTGTTGTTGTTTTTAAAAAGGGAAGTTTTTTGGGGGCCCTACCTCTAATTTTATAGTGCTTCATTTCACTCTTTCAGAAAATTCTACTGACTACATTAACAACATAAAAACAGCACAGATGGATCAGACCAAAGACCTGTGGAGTCCAGCATTCTCTTCTCACAGTGGCCAGCCAGGTGCCTATGAGAAGACTACAGAAGAACAGCGCTCTTCATACATGATTCCCAGAAACTGATATTCAGAGTGGTAGCTTCCCTGCAAGTCAGTCAGATCAGCCAAGAGGACCCTTCTTAATCTTGAACAACCTTCAATGGACACATTTGCTGCATTCTGACATCACAATAAACTCTGGTGTATCATGATGGGGGCAAGCCTAGCTTTCTCCTGGGCTCACAAGCTTCTCCCTCCGCATCTGGTGTGGCCACAAAGAAGCTATGCTTAATTAACCGTAGAATGTCAAATGGTATGACAAACTGTGGTTAATCTTACTCACTGCTTGTTTGTTGCACACCCTTGCTTATTGGCAATATTGGTCCAACCACAGCCACTGGCTTCTTGGGACAATATTCTCTGCTGGCAGCAAACAAATCGAAATAATAATACAAGCTACTGAATTTTTGTGGTGGGTGGGAGAGAATAAAATAAATAAATGCCTTGAAAAAGTTACACAGACACCTGCCCATTCCATGGTAACATGTCTAGATAAAGGCCCAGTTTGAATGTAGTGATTGTAGCTTAATAAACCATGATTTATCAGGCTGCGAATGAGTACTGTTCTTATCCATTCCCTTTTCCTCTCCTTCCTTGTAACTTAATTCAACGATTTGCATAGTTCCTTACACAACAGCTGTCCATTATGTCCAAACAGGGAAACTGTGCTTTGACTACAAAACAGGATTGCAAACCATAGCTTGATTCTGGTTTACAAGCTAAAACTGTAATGAGAGCTTAAGCCACCATTTCTTATTTTCATCACAATGGGAAACTGTAGTTTTAGAAACCCTGGAAACAAATAATTAATGTGCAAAAGAGAAAGGAGGAAGGAACTCATGGGCTTATCTCTTTCTTCACAATGTTTTAAAAAATCTGTCTTTTTCTTGCAATATATTATTATTATTATTATTATTATTATTATTATTATTATATTTTTTATTGTTATTTATATCCTGCCCTATACCTGGGGATCTCAGAGCAGTTCACAGAATAAAATCAGTATTGTTAGAAAACTTTTGTTTCTTTGAGAAATTTATTTATTCTTTCTTCTGAGGGTTTTTTGTTTTTCTAGCAAAAGTTTTTGTAATAGAACTTATTAGATCAGTATCTTCATTTTGGTTTTCTTTATGATGGGAAGTTGAATTAGAAGTGTCATTAGACGTGGCTTTTTTATTACCTCAACAAGTCAACTTCTGACATTTCTGATTGCAATGTATTTGGTGTATACTGTGACTCCACAACAGCCAAGGTTTCTGCGATTTATTCTTGGCTCTAATTTTTGTCCACTAATTTTATTATTATCTTTTTGGGTTTTCAGGTATTAAGGTCTGCTTTAAATCTTTATTTTCACTGTTCTTTCCCAATTTTCTTAATTGAAGACACTTCCAAAAATAATTCCAATTCATAATTCTATTTTTATAGGATTGTTCAGGATGTTAAATTATACGTAAATATACACTTAAATCAGTTTGGCAGCCTGCTATACTACTGAATGGAATGGAATATTTAGCAAGTAACATTTTATTTTACAGTTTTTGCCATGGAATATTCTTTAACTACAAGGGGGTGTGAGGGGGTGTGAAATACCATCTAGAAAAACCTAGGTTGGGAGATACCCCCACCCCCACTATAGACCCTGAGGACATTTAGATCTTAATAGGGGGCAAATATGACTCCTATTAATTGTGTTCCAGGCTACAAAAACAACACCTGGAACTGCAGCATGTCTCATCCCCATAAACACAATTCTCAGCTGGCTCACTGATGCATAATGCGTACTTTTACTGCTTATGCATATTAGCAGGATATAGCAAAATTAACTATTCTGTGAAACATATGGAAAAATACCGTAGTCCACTTCACTACAGAATGCTGGATTACACAACATCAAAAGGATTGCAATGCCCTCTGTAGGCTCATTCTGCACATCACACCCAAGAACCAATGTTTTCCTTTTATATCTCTTACAACCATAAAAATACATAGGGAACCAGGTTCTTGAATTGCTGACCTGAAAAATCAGCCCTTAACATTACAATCTATAGTCTCAACTATAGTATAACAGGTAAGTCATATCACCAAATCAGCCTTCTCTCTGATAGCACCCCACCTATGCAACTCCCTTCCTCCTAGAAATTTGGCCGGCACTTACAATGCTCGTCTTTAGAACCAGCTAGAGATGGGCGCACAACCCCAGAGTCTGTCAAGACTGGCCCGTACGGGCAGGGGTACCTTTACCTTTACCTTTAAAAACCTGGCTATTTAGCCAAGCCTTTGGGGAGTGAATAATATTCAGCTGGATTAGGTCACCGCTGCAGTTCAATGATGGCCTGAAATTGATTTTTATCTGTTTTTTATGAGCATGGAATGTGATGTTTAATGAGCTTCATTGTCCCTTTCCCTGAGATCTTTGAATACAGGATGGGCTATAAATATTGTAGTTAGATGAAATGAACTCCCATCTCTGGCAGCATGGTGTGCTAGTTGAGGCAAATGGAAGCAGTGATCTAAAACATCTGGGGTGTCCTAGAAGGATGAAAAGACGTTCTCTCTCACTTTCTAACCTACAGCTGCATATCACTCCAAGACCATAGAATTGAATCATAGAATTGTAGAGTCAGAAGGGACCCTGAGGATCATCTGAAGGAGCATCTCCACCTCCATCGTTCTGCCTGGACACTGAGGTCCAGCACCAAGGGCCTTCTGGCGGTTCCCTCACTACAGGAAACCAAGTTACAGGGAACCAGGCAGAGGGCCTTCTCGGTAGTGGCGCCCGCCCTGTGGAACGCCCTCCCATCAGATGTCAGAGAGAAAAATAACCAGCAAACTTTTAGAAGACATCTGAAGGCAGCCCTGTTTAGGGAAGCTTTTAATGTTTAATAGGCTATTGTATTTTAGTGTTCTGTTGGAAGCCGCCCAGAGTGGCTGGGGAAACCCAGCCAGGTGGGTGGGGTAAAAATAATAAATTATTATTATTATTATTATTATTATTATTATTATTATTATTATTATTATCATCATCATCATCATCTAGTCCAACCCCCCCCCCTGCAATGCAGGAATATGCAGCGTCCTCTATGGGGTTCAAACCTGCCACCTTGGCATAATCAACACCACGCTCTAACCAACTGAGCTAACGGCTCCACACATTTTCTGTTCAGGTCAGGGCTATTGCATTGCTTTCTGGGTGACCCGTCAACATTTTTCACTCTGTTTGTCATTTGTGAGCTGAGGAAACCCACTTCTTGTTACATAAGGCAGTTGTGCTTTCTTTTCTGGTTATTTGGATATAACCTTTGATACGATAAAGATGATTCAACACAGTTTGTTGTATTGCAATCTGCATTAGATTACTGTATCTTTCTAATGATATATAATTTTATGGCATTATTTTATGTTATTATTCTAAAAAAGGGGGGCTGTTATGAGCCAATTTTGGCTGCTAGTGTACTGGGTCTCTCTCCCCGGCCACAAGCACGCTGATGTGCTCCTGCTTCTCAGTGGTTTGGCTACAATCCTTGTGGCGCTCACTGCTTGATTATGTTATCAGAGGGATTGATGGTGGAGTACAGAGGAGGCATTGGGGAAGGGACTGTGTTCTCCATTGGCAGTGCTGAATCCTCCATTAACATCTAGTTACAATTGTTTGAAACTTTGTGCTGGAACAGTGCACAATCTTTATAATCCTTCCCCTTGTAGCAAACCCGCTTTTCTGTGTTTTGATCAGCATCACGCAGCTCCTTAAAATTTATCCCAGCAGGCACATAGTCCTTAGTCACATAACACTTGCCAATCAAGACTCATAATGAGCCGGGGGGGGGGGGGAGAGATCCTTTGCCTGTGATACTCACACAGTGACAGACATCAATATTTGCATGCACGCGCACAGCTAGGTCTTTTTTATGTTAGGTCTTTTATAGTATTATCATCATTATTTTTATTATTAGGTAGAGAATGAATTGCCTCCTGACTCTGGAGGAGAGAGATCTTTCGTTTGACTGACAGCATCAACTCATTGCGCTGTGGCAGTAAAATACAGTACAGTCGCAACTTACGTGGGGATTCGGTTTCAAGGGTTCTGCATATACTTAAAAACATGTATTTTCGAGTTCTTGCGGAAGCATCTCACACCCCAGTGAGAGGAGAGAGCCTAGCTTGGGAAGCAAGGCAGAAAGCTTAAAACCTCTTTTTTTGCTCCAGAAAAATCCAGCAAAAAAAGAGCTTTTAAGCTCCCTGCCTTGCTTCCCAAGCAAGGCCTTCTCTGTGCACTGGTTCCGTATTTAACTTAAGGGATTTAAACCAGCCAGCCTCCAACTGCATATAGTTGAAATCATGCAAGTTAAATGTGCGCAAGACAGCTTCTGCAGGTTGTATTCAGTAGGCTTTTCCACAAATGGAAGGACTGTTCTTGAAAGGGCTAGTTCCTTTCCCGGGGGGGGGGGGGGAGTTGGATCAAATGGAGCTTTCCAATAGAGGGAGGGAGGGGTTTTTATCCATTTCCTCTGCCCTCTGAAGTCACCGCCTCGCACACTGTTCTGGGGTGCATGCCACCAACCGTTTGGTGCATATTTTGAGGGGTTGGTGGTTAAGGGGCTGCAGAGGGAAGGAGAAATCACCAAAATCTCCCTCAGCCCATGGGAATGTCCAGTTAGCAGAGTTCCACTGCAGGAAAATTGATTCTACAGCCAATCCAATGTTCGGAATTATTGGTTGGTGTGTGTGTGTGTGTGTGTGTGTGTGCATTTATGGGGCAAGATCACCAACAGAACAAGTATTTAAAAAATTCCAAGGCCAGGGTCTTCTTCACTATGCAGTTAACACTACATCCCCAAACCATTTTTCTCCTTCATTCCATTCGGACAATGGAACACCCCCCCCCCCAGCGTGTCTATAATTATAACTAATAACCTGGCTGGTCTTTTCACAAAGGACTCAGCAACAGTACTTTTCCATACAGGCAGTCAACAGGCACAAGTTAATCTTTCACAAATGTCAACTATATGTTATATTTATACTTAATAAATCCTGTCAAAATAGGGGTCACTTTCTGTTACCAACCTTCAAAAATAAACAAGGGCATCCTGAAGCTGTTCTGAAATCCTTACGTGAGTCGGCAACGCCATCTTCCTGTTCACTAGCTTGCTTTTGTACCATTTGTTACAATTCAGGCCCGTAATATATTTTCTGTCAGCTTAAAGAAGAAGAATGGAGTACTTACCTGTAAAAAGAAAAAAAAAGAAAGAAGATGTATTAATATGTGAAACACTGGACTCTAACTGCATATTTTATATTCGTCGCTCTTGTTTGAATGTCATGGTTCTTTACATAATATTTATTGATTTGCCTGTCACATTAATATCTACCCTTTCTTCCAAGGAACTCAGCATATGGAGTTCAAAGACATGAACCCTATCCCAGTTGTGGTGGGTTCACAAACAGAATCATAATAGATTCCAGAGTGGAGAGGTGTGCTATTCTGCTACAAAACAAAGCCGTTCAGTTGAGGGCTGATTGAAGGGGTCTCCTGCAACTTTAAGTGGATTCCTTGTGTGACAGAGGGAAAGGAAACTGGCCAAACCAGCAATGGTTTAGAATTGTAACACAACCTACCTCCTTTTGTTTTTGTTAATTTAACATTTGCAGTGGGAAAGAAATTCATGGGTGTCAGGGAACTGACATCGGAGCGAGAGGTGGAGGCAAGGCTCCCGAGTGATGCAGGAGAGGGGACCAGCAGAGGGGAAGGAATTCAGCGCAACACCAGCAGAGAAGGGAGGGAGATGGAGGATTCGGAGAGGGGTCTCCAAGACTCTTCGCCCAAAACTAGTGGAGAGAGCACGGGCACACCTCTGCCCACTCCTTCCTTGCGCAGAAGGGTTCCGCGCAGGGAGAGTAGGCAGAGACTTGGTGTCAAACAACTTCTATGCTGGAAGAGGTTCAAGAAACGCCCACTGACGGATTCTGCAAGCGACTGAAAGGCCACGGAGTGGAGGGCTGTCAGCCGAGGCATGGTTAGCCAGGCAATCTGGCTGAAAATAACGGCAACTTACGCACAAGTAACCCCTTATAACCATTACAATGGGGTTGTATCCAACTAAGTTCTGCTCTCCATTGAAATGTATGGGCCTACATTAGTCATGTCCATCAACTTCAAGAAGCCTGTTATGAGCAGAATTAACATTGGCTTTAACCCACGGTCTTAAGGTCTAAATGAGCAGAACCATTGTTTTCTGATAAATTCTAGTTTGAAGCTCCAATTCTCTTTGAAGCTGTTGTTGTTGCTGCTGCTGTTAAATATAGTGACTGTGGGGTCAAGACAGCGACCATCATCATGCCCAGACTGAGATCAGCACCAAACAAAGAAGCTCAGCTATGCAGATAACACTCAAAGTCTCAACCATTTATGATACCATAATAGAAGAATTTACAAAGGAGGGAATTTGCCACGCACTATGTGCGTGCATTAAAGGATGCCTTTGCCGAATGAGAGCATGTCTCTGACAATGTAGGAGCTTTAGAATAGTTTTAGATTATTATTTGGAAATGATGTAATGCAACAGTGTAGCTCTATATCAAGCTACATATGCCTTTTTCATATGCTTATAAGCATAACAAGTTTTTATAAGATGTTAACTCAAAACAGAGCAAAATTCATCACAGCACTTTGCCTTATAGAGACGCTTGTCTAAGTAGCTTACAATTGTCTTCTTTTGAGTTCTGTTACACATTCATTACATGGATACATAAAATGACATTGTTCTTATAATGAGTTGATTCATAATTAACAGAGAGAATATACTATTACAGTGATAGATGCTATCTGGAAGATATTAACAAGCACTCAAGTGGGGTAGAATTAAGCTTAATTCCCCACCCCTATGGGTATTCATATAAGGTAAAGCTTAAAACAATTCATCTAGGAGCTGAATTGCAGGCTGAAATGAAAGAAGCTATAAAACCCACACATATCTATTATATGAGGCTGTGTTCTATAATCAATTTGTGTGCATACTAATTTGTCATATCTCATTATCTGTTTTACCTTAAAGATGCGGCTCATGGGAGTTACATTATTTTCCTGAGACGCCTATCCTCTACATAGCTCTGCATCAGGGGCGTGGAAACTGTGTCTCACCCCTTACCTAAGTTTTGAGTACACAAACCCATTATCTCTGGCCATTGGCTATACTGGCTGGGGCAGATGTGAGTCACAGCATGAAATTCTTAACCTTGGGGTGATGGGTTCGAGTCCCACGGAGGGTGAAAGATTCCTGCATTACAGGGGGTTGGACTAGATAACCCTTGCGGTCCCTTTCCAACTCTACAATTCTGACACTATGCCTCAGTGCCACAGACTCCTTACCCCTGCTCTCAACAGTATAGTAGAAAGGCTGATTGAATAGCAATAGAGTTACTTGGTAGCCAATTGCAAAGCACAGAAATTCAACAAATCTTTTCTAGTGCCTCAAAAACCTGTCAAGCCTCTCTGATCAGAGGGGATGCCGGAACAAAGAAATAGGTTTGCTCAGCCGCTGCCGCAATACCCCAATCATGCCACCTTCAGCTGTTCAAAAGAACACAGGCTTGTCTGTCTCTAGCTACAGTCATATTGCAGGAGCAGAAAGCCTTGAGGAATAGGAATTTGCTCTTAAAGAAAAGCAAGCCAATGTGAATTTTCAGAATAAGGGGCTGTGTTCATGGGGGAAGAAATATATGAGACCCATTTAACTGTAATTTTTGTCATGAATTTTCCACTTTTGACCACCAAAGACTTCATACAAATGTGAGGGGTCTCTCATTTCATAAATAACAGTGTTGTGGCACCCTAAACATATTTTTTCGTGGCATAAACCAACATCTGACACAGCAGATTCCAGTCCACAAATATTTATGTCACAATAAATCTTGACGGTGCCCCAGGACCCTTTGTTTTGTGCTCTAACAGACTAACAATGCAATTCTGTTTCAAAAAGGTAAAAAGGTAAAGGACCCCTGGATGGTTAAGTCCAGTCAAAGGCAACAATGGGGTGCAATGCTCATCTGGCTTTCAGGCCAAGGGAGCCGGCATTTGTCCACAGACATCTTTCTGGGTCATGTGGCCAGCATGACTAAACTGCTTCTGGAACAACAGGACACTGGGGGTTTGGGCTGGGGGTGTTCATCAGTATGTAGATGATATCCAGAGTGAAGGTCCTATGTGAGTGTCTGGAGGCGGTTGGAGGATGGATGGTGGCTAACAGATTGAGGTTGAAGCCCGACAAGACAGAAATACTGTTTTTGGGGGCGGGCAGGTGTAGGGGACTCCCTGGTCCTGTGCAGCCTGGGAGTCATTTTGGACTCTCAGTTATCCATGGAGGCACAGGTAAATTCTGTGTCCAGGGCAGCTGGTTACCAGCTCCATCTGTTACGCAGACCGTACCTGCCCACAGACTGTCTCACCAGAGTGGTGCATGCTCTAGTTATCTCCTGCTTGGACTACTGCAGCATGCTCTATGTGGGGCTACTTGTGAAAGTGACTTGGAAACTGCAACTAATCCAGAATGCAGCAGCTAGACTGGAAGTGGCCACTGAGACCATGTAACACTGGTCTTGAAAGACCTACATTGGCTCCCAGCACGTTTCCAAGCACAATTCAAAGTGTTGGTGTTGACCTTTAAAGCCCTGAAGGGCCTCAGCCCAATATACCTGAAGGAGTGTCTCCACCCCCATTGTTCATCCCAGACATTGAGATTCAGCTCCGAGGGCCTTCTGGTGGTTCCCTCACTGTGAGAAATGAGGTTACAGGGAACCAGGCAGAGGGCCTTCTCGGTAGTGGCGCCTGCCCTGTGGAATACACTCCCATCAGATGTCAAGCAAATTACTATCTGACTTTTAGAAGACATCTGAAGGCAGTCCTGTTTAGGGAAGTTTTTAATGTTTGAGGTTTTATTCTCTTTTTAATGTTCTGTTGAAAGCTGCCCAGAGTGGCTGGGGAAACCCAGCCAGATGGGCAGGGTAGAAATAATAAATTATTATTATAAATTATTATTACTGATGGAAGCCAGAGTGCATTGAAACGCCATTCACCTTCCTGCTGCAGTGGTACCTATTTATCTACTTGCACTGGTATGCTTTTGAACTGCTAGGTTGGCAGAAGCTGGGACAGAGCAACAGGAGCTCACCCCATTGCATGGATTCGAACCGCCGACCTTCCGATCGGCAAGCCCAAGAGGCTCAGTGGTTTAGACCACAGCGCCACCCGCTCCCTTCTGTGTATGCAATTCTGTGTATGCTTACTCAGAAGTAAGACCCACCATTTTAATGGGGCTTACTCCCTAATAAGCATATTTAACATTGCCCCTTAATGCAGCCTAATCTCTCTAGAATTTCTCATTCCACAAATTCTCCAATTTAACGGAGCAGACTGAAAGGCAAAGTCCTTTCTTTTTAACAAACTGATCTCGTTACCCTACTTGCATTTTGATGATACACTGGATAAAGTAAAAGAAGCTAATGAACAAATTTCTCAGCATGTCAGCTGTGGCCTGTAAAATAGTTAAGGTCAGATTTTTCCTTGCTATAAAATCTGGGTTTTACATATGCCTATGGCTACATCATTGCTACACCAGCTGTACACATCAACATACTGTTGTGTCACCCAAGACCTCTCACACAGTCGCAGGCCAAATAAGCTTCTCTTTTAACACAATCAATGCTTCAATAGCCTCCCCTACAAACCAGCCATTCTGGAAATCTGAGATACAGTACAATCAAGTGGTTTACTGCCACCTACTGTGAGATAGAAAGGCCTGCCTCAGCTCGGTCAAGTAGCTCCTTTTGGAGGACAGAGAGCTCAAATGTGCTTTCTGGGTTTCTGCCCCCTCCTCCCCGCACACTCGTCTCTGCGAACTGTTAGTTATCTCTCCCGCCTGGTTTGGCATGAAAGGGACGAGGATACAGTCTGCACGTCACCAGAATTATTAAGGAGAAGCACTTACAAGGAAGTTAATGGAACCATGTTTGGGCTTTTTCTCAATGACGTAGGTAACTTGCTTTGTAATAAATTTCTGATGTCTGTATAACATAAACCCTCAGGGCGCAGAGAAAAACAATGACAATGTTTCAAAGCAGGTGATGAGAAAAACAAGGGTGCGCTGACCATTAAAAAAAGCAAAACAGGACATCTTAAGGTACCAAAGCACAAGGGCATCCCCTCCTGCTGTAACTGGCTGACCCAAATGTCATGGATTAACGGGGATACGGAATTTGCATTAGATCTCTAATTACGTAACATGACTTGTGAGCATCATCCTGCAGGGACTGATGGCTCTGCCTCCCCCTTCTGCATTATTTGGGATCTGAGAAAGCACCACGTAATAAAGGGAACAGCACTCTGAACACTCTGCAGACTTCGAGCTGTAATAAATATGTAAATAAGTGGATGCACTGCTGGTGTGAGCACCTGGCATTCTTGGGCAACTGTCAGGCCCCCAGCACCTAACAGGGCCCATTGTGCCTTCTCCTCCTCCTCCTCATTAAGATTTTTCTGACCTAGCTATCTGAACAGCATTCGGTGACTAGACTTACTTCTTTCCCCTCAGGGCCCCTGAACAAGTGTCAGTCCGGGGCACAGCAGGAAAGTAAAAGGGGCGCCTGAACCCCATGACTGCTCAGAGTGCTGCTACCACAGCCAGGTAAACCCAGCAGGGCCCCCAAAGAGGGGGGGGGGCACTAGAGAACACTTGACCCAAGCTTCTGAAAACAGAGGTATATTTAACACTATTAACTGTTTTGGTTTCCATGTTGCTCACAAACAGTGCCTAGGAATCCCACAAGCCCTTGCACCGACCGCTGTGGCCTGTGGAGAGTTGGATTTTGAGCAAGGAGGTTTGGAGGGATCGATTGTAGTGGGGTTTGGCGTTTGGTCAGTGCTGCTGGTTTTTCAAAGGGGTTTTCAGGGGGTTCAAGAGGTTTAGAGGATGTTTGCAGGCTTTTTCAATGGCGTTTCATATATATATATATATATAATTTCACATAAATGCCATTTTGGGTCTTCTGATAGATAGCTGCTAACATGAATCCTGCCAGTGCTGCATCTACTCAAGCTGCAGAATAGGGAACGCTACACCAGTGGAGTAATATATATATATATATATATATATATATATATATATATATATATATATAATATACCGTGGTACCATGGGTTAAGAACTTAATTTGTTCTGGAGGTCCATTCTTAGCCTGAAACTGTTCTTAACCTGAGGTACCACTTTAGCTAATGGGGCTTCCCACTGCCGCCACGCCGCCAGAGCATGATTTCTGTTCTAATCCCGAAGCAAAGTTCTTAACCCAAAGTACTGTATTTGGGTTAGTGGAGTCTGTAACATGAAGTGTCTGTAACCTGAAGCGCATGTAACCTGAGCTTACAAAATATATAAATATTTTGGCTAAGCTAAAACCAGTTTTCAAAAGGAGCATCAGTTCCTGAAATACTCAGTCAACCTCTATTAGCTTTCTGCAGCAGTCAAGGATGTGCTTGTTATGGTCACGACACACAGGGCAGCTCCCCTATCTCTCCGATTTCTGCATTATGAGATGAGACAAGTATTGAAATTTGTGTCACTTCTTGAATGCCACAACAAAACAGAAAGGAGTTCAGCTGGGAATGGCGAAGAAATGGTGTGGCATAAACACACACACTCACAAAATCACAGCAGCAGCAGCAGTGAGATGCAGAGTTATCTGAAGGATCGCATAGCTGAAGAGCACTGTTTCAAAACAACTGCACCACCCATTTTTATGAAAGAGTCTATATGCATCCTATTCCTGTTGTTAAAAGGAAGCAGGGATCTGTGAAAACTCATGGAGGGAAAGGGCTCTCAGAGGAAACATCTACTCAGAGCTCAATTCCTCCACTCCTGGGCATCCTTTCATTGGCAAAGGGGCAGTCTCCTTTTGTTGAAAGGTTGTGGGGTGGGGGATGGTTCTGGATAGGGTCACAAAGGGATGATGGCTGACGCAAAGTCAGAAGATGAGAGCAAGCACAAGGGAGCTCATTGTAAGAAATGCGGGACTAACCCAAGATGTAACTGAAGGAGGACTATAAGAAAGAATATCAAGAGGAATGTTATATTGTTACATACATGACAATCTCCAAGCAAAGAGAGAATTCAGGGGTTCCAGTGCATATGAGGGTTTCAGTTTCTTTAGAACGGAGGTCACTGGAAATGTGTATTTGTGATATGTAGTTTTATTTACACACATATACAACCTGAGCATGAGACAGACAGGCTCACAGCATTAATACCCCAATAGAATTCTGCAATTACTCCCTCATCAGTAATGAGTAAAGGTTTGCACAAGACAGAAAAGGACAGACAACTGACAAAGACCTATTTACTGACTGGAATACATGAGAGCGAGAAATCATACAGAACAAAAAATCAATAGGATGCTCCCAGGGAATATTACAATCGTAAAATTACTTAATATAAAAAAACAACAACGGCGGTGCAGAAAAAGTTAGATTTGATTTTGGGCACTTATGAATATATTAGGAAGACTCTAGAAATCAACACAATGTATTAATAAACCCCAATTGTGTCCTGGCAGTCTGGAAAATATAGAAGGCTTTTCTCTAGAAGGTGCCCATTGTGCAGAAAATTACTTGGGGACTTGAAATCTTGGAAAGCACTTGAAACACTGGCTTTATAAGTGTAGCATACAATACCTTTTTATCTCCCCTCTACAGTGCTGGAGGACTGGACCCACATTTGAAAATAGCACTGATTTCTTTTAAAGGTGTTTTGTGAACAATGATATTTTGTTTTTTTGTTTTGTATTCCCGACTCATTTCCCATACAGCCAAACCCCTAAAGCTTAATGTATATTGAACACTGGCAAACTTTCCCCCCACAACCTAAATTAGAATTGTAACGCTTTCCTCACATGGCTGTAACTACAAGGCAGTCACTTTTATGCATCTACAGATAATAAAAGGGGAAACATGTTGTCAGGGGCTCAGGAGCAGAAGCACAGGGAAGAGGGGAGATGGAGAGCGAAGGGGAAGAATCTGAGGGCAGCGTAGGAGAAGATGACAGTGGCCCAAGAGATTCCATGAGCCTCTCCAGCGAATCGGAAGATTCACAGAAGGGGGCGCCGGTGGCCAGGGCAAGGGGGGTCCCAAGGGGGACACTCCAGAAGCAAGGGGCCAGCGGGGACTCCCAGAGCAGCAGTTGGAGATCAGGACCAGCTTCCCCACCTGAGCATAGTGGGGGGGAAGAGTCCCAGGTATCGGGGGTAGCGTCTCCCCCAGCAGGGAGAGAAGAGGAGTCAGGGCTGACCACGCCTCCATCGGAGAGTCAGGCAACGGAAGGGAGGTCAGGTCCAGCTAGCATCCCGGAAGAGGGAAGCAGTGACAGAAGCAGTGTAACGGTCAGGAGGAAGGTCACTGGGTTGGCGCGAGAGCCAAGTTCAAAAGTACAGGCGCGCGGGGCAGCAGAGAACGAGGATTGGGAACCGGGTCCTAAAGCCCGCCGGAGGCAGGGGGAGGAGTCAGGGGACTCAGCGTCAGAAGAGTCCAGAAAGGGGAATACCCCAGCGGACAGGAGGACCCAGAGGAGAAGAGAGCAGAGGAAGAGGTGGAGCAGGGCTAGAATCTTAAACTGGTGTCAGGGGGGAGGAGATTCAGACGGAACTTCGGCAGTCTAGGGTTTAAGACGTAGAGCTGCGCGCTACGGCTTTGGAATGGAAACTGAACTTCAATAAAGACTTTTGTATATAACGACGACCTGGCGTTGGTCCTCTGTGAGCTGGGACCTTGGGCAGCTCTGACACATGTGATTAACGCTGCAATCTATGTTCCTTTTATTTGTGAGTAAGGACCATTGAACTCAGTGGGACTTGCTTCCAGTGGCGTAGCGTGGGCGGTGTAGGGGGGGCCGGCCGCACCAGGCGCAACATCTGGGGGTTAGGGTTAGGGGGCGCAAATCCACGGGTTAGGGGGCGCAAATCCATGGGTTAGGGGGCGCAAATTACTTGCCTTGCCCCGGGTGCTGACAACCCACGCTACGCCACTGCTTGCTTCTGAGCAAACATGTGTAGCTTTGCTCTGCAGATGATTTTAGACATACTAGGCTTGCCTTCCACAACCTGGTGCCCTTCAGATGTTTTGGACTACATCTCACATAATCCCTGACCTTGGACCTTGCTTGCTTATGTGGAATTGCATACTCTCCAATATTTCTCCAATGAAAATAGGGGAGTCTTATTCTATTATGATGGTGATAATAATTTTATTATTTATACCCCGCCCATCTGACTGAGTTTCCCCAGGCTCTCAGGGCAGCTTCCAACACACACACACACACACACACACACACACACAAAAGCACTAAAAATAAAAAAACCTTCTGTATACAAGGCGGCTGCCTTCAGATGTCTTCCAAAAGTTGTACAGTTACTTATCTCCTTGGCTTGGGGTTTGTATAACTCCACACCCTTCAACATGTCCAAAGGAAAAGCAGGACATTCCAGGATCAAATCAGAAACCAGGACAGCTTCTGTAAATCCAGAACTGTCACTGGAAAATGTTTTGGTTGGCCTGGAATTGTAGTTGAAAACATCTGGAAGGCATCAGCTTGAAGAAAGCTACATTATGTTATGACTATTCTGCAATAATTCCCTGTCTGCTTAAGACCCCTGACCAAAAAATTGCTGCCTACACAACAGAACATGGGAAAATCCAAAGACAGAATTTCATTCAGGCAGATTCTGGATATTCACCAAATTTCACCTTATCAGACCTAGACAGATCTAAGCAGTAGTAATCAAATTAAGACGAGAGTCATCGTCCCAAGAGCTAGCATGTCAAGGAAAATATCAACTCTGAGTCTCATGATTAAGATAGCAACAACACACTAATTGGATAAAACAATCTTGCTTCCCACTCCGCTCATCCTGTATTTATGCCCATTAAATGCCAAAAGAAAACGAATACGAAGGAAGAGGAAATATTGCTTTAACGTCTTCATCTGAAAATCTAGGGGGCTCCTAAATTAACAAACCCAAACTATCAGCTATCTTCTGCTCTCTGTGTCATTCTCTAGCTGTTTGCAAGCCTGGTCTGATGAACTAAAAAAGCTACCCTTATGAATAGTCGAAAGAATCTGTGGTCACTTCCAGACTGTCACTATATTGGAAGTGAGATTCTACTGCATAATGGCGAATTCAGGTTCTGCTATAAAAGTGGTTTTGGTGCTCTTGTGCAAAGATTCCCATTTCAAAAAAGAAGGGGAAAGGGGGGTGTTGAGGTAAGTAAAATGACAGGAAAATGCAGTGGGAAGTTTGAGATAACAAGTGCTTAACATAATGTCATACAGCCTCCCGGCAAACAAAAGAGAATGAATGTTCAATTGATAAGAAGCATCATACAACTTCCCCACAAACTGTGCCAATGAATCAAGATGAATGCTCAATGAACAGGCTGTCTAGGAGCAACCTGTTTGTAATAGATCTTTGTATCTTGGAGAACTGTATATTGTGGGGGTGTTTTTTGGTTATTGCTGTGCCACTGAAAATAATACTAAGCGATTGTTTTAAAAAAGAAACAAGAGAAGCTTCTGTAAACCCAGTTGGGATGGACACACACACACACACACACACACACACACACACTGTGGTGGAGCAACTGTTCAACTTCCTTTGCACCCACAAAGAGCCTTTGCATGTGCCCTGTCGTTAGTAACAATAATGTAAGGAACAGGTGGGCTTTCAAATTTTTGACTTATCTTCTTCCACTGCCTTTAATGAGCATCCCTACAGGTCAGCATGGTAACTGACTCCACATGACACATTCGTTTGGTTCAGGTGCAACAGGAAACAAAGGTTCCATTCTGTCCCCAACATGCCCCCTTTCAAGGCCTGCTACAGTTGCACATGGCCAGTGGCACTTTCATAAGAATGCCAGGTACTCCTTCACTGGTTAAGTGCTGCCGCACCAGTGACATTCCTCTTTGCTGGCAAACTTCATGCAAGCTGCTCCCTTAAGCCCTTCAAAGTCTGCCGGCATGTTTCAGGATTACACCTGAATTAATTTTAATTATTTGGCCAGAAGCAGTCCCCAAACCAAGAACACTGTGTAGTTCTTTCTTCTAAAAGCAGCCTTTTTTGTTTTTTAACCAAAATCTCTGGTATTTGCATCTTCCACCTTCCCATACACCTCCACAAAAATTTAAGTGCATAATATGAAGTAACGGCTAAACAGAAGTCTGCAGGTACTGATGGTTATCTTTAATACACACACATACACACTTTTGTCTTCCTGCTTTATGTCATCTCCTCATGAAGTTTCTGCTTCACCGCCTTGCTAAGCAGTCTTTAGCATGTTAGCTGGTGTCATGCACACTGAGGAGCTAGACAAATAGGAAAGGCAAATCGCTTGAATAAGGTGGAAAAGGAAAATGCACCATCCTTGGGCAGAAGAAGAAACTTTTGCTTTTCATTGCAGTAGTCTTTCCTGACCCAATATTCCTCAAATGGCTTGGACTACAACTCCCATCAGCCTGAGCCAGCAATGCTAAGTGGGAAGACACCAGGTAGGGGAAGACAGCATTACAATTAGCCCAGGTATATTTAAACATGTAGATAGCCCTACAGCTTTGATCTGTCTGCGTGACTAATGTCACATTCACACCAAACATTTAAAGCACCATAATAATAAATAATAATAATAATAATAAATAATAATAATAAATAATAATAATAATAATAATAATAATAATAATAATAATAATAAATAATAATAATAATAAATAATAATAATAATAATACTCCGCCCATCTGGCTGGGTTTCCCATTTTAAACAAGGAATTCTGGGACCTGTAGTTTGTTAAAGGCGCAGATAATTATTAGAATACCCCTTTATAATGCAGGTGACGCCTGAAGTATATAAGTCCTGATGCACTGGTGTTGCTTTCACAGCTGTGAATCAAAGCTGGTCCACTTGGATTACCTGGCACAAAAAGAGCTTTTAAGCTCTCTGCTTTGCTTGCTGCACAAGGCCTGCTCAGCATCCTGGCTCTGGAAGGCCAAAGATGCTCATGCAAGATATTGCGGGAACTTGGACGGGTGTGCAAGATCTCACGAGAGCCTCCCACAGCTGCTGTGCTGAGTGGAATTGCCCCCACAGGCAAGGCAGGGAGCTTAAAAGCACTTACTGTGCCAAGTAACCAAAATTTGAACCAGCCCGCCTTCAACTGCACAAGGTTGAAATCATTCAAGTTAAATGAGGTATTGGCACTGTTGCGATTTGCAAGCGAAATAAGACTGGCTGTCTTCAAATATAACATTAAACCATAGTTTAGCACAATAGGAACAAGTCCTCCCCTCTGTTATTCCAGTGTGGCCTCAAAGAGGATGAATATGTCATCCAAAGGGAGAGCTGTGGTTAGTGCTAACTATGGTTTACATAAACCAGTGAGGTTCATAAACAATGAATGGAAATGGACTTCTTTTTTTATAAATCGTGCTTGTCAACATGGTGCCCTCCAGGTGTTGTTGACTACAACGCTCATCACCCATGATCATTCACCATACTAGCTGGGGCTTATGGGAGCTGTAATCCAAAACTCTGGCTACTTAAATGCCTTAAATCACAGCTTGTCTAGGTTCAGTTATAATGAGTAATCATAGTTAGAAGAAAACAAAGCAAAAGCTTCCAGTCTCTTCACAATTGTGCCTGAAGATGGAAAGGAGAATAGCTTAGTGCTACATATGAGCCAAGCAATCGTTGTTTTTCATTATGCGCTGTTACAATAGGTCCTGAAATCAAAATATACTTTTTTGATCATGTAAATGTTTATATTGTTTTCATTGCTACTGGAGTTGTTTTCACACTAACCCTTCTTGCGTAGGGGAAAATAAGTGTCACTTTCAAATGCCTCTGTTCTTCCCGGCCCTTTGGTACTAAATTATATTGATCTGCTACTGGTTCATCTGCACAAATTTTTATTTTATTTCATATTTCTTTCTTTCTTACCCTTCCTCCCAAAGAAGCCCAGGACAGCAAATAACGAAACAGGAAAACACAAACTTGAGAGTGGAGTGGGGGCAATATTTGATTATGAACAATCCAAATATTCCCACCGCAAAATAATGTCAAGCTTGGCAGGAACAGTATATTTCAGCCACCGAATATGGGAGGTTTGGGAGGCTGCAGTGTATTAGAATTTCTTGTGGCATTTTATAATGCTTTTAAATCAAAGCATTAACTGCCTTGGAGGCCCAAAGTGGCAGAAAGGCAGGACCAAAATGTTATAGTAACACAGAAGATTTATGATAAGTAAGTAATATTAGAGAAAGAACCTGGAGATATTTCACCTAGTTTATCTGCAAAAAATAGACTTCTGGGTATACACAATTCTCTGTCCTTCAACCAATACGGTAGAAATAGCAGCCCTGGTATTATGAATATTGTTTTATATGATGCACTCCAAGATATACTTTGAGGTGCATATGGAACTACCATACATTATTTGAGCTTTGGGAGAGTGAACAAACAGGGCGACATTGTGTGAGTGGAACAAATCTTTTGCTTGTGTAATGTGACTTCCCCTTACTCACCTTCCACCTTCTGCAGCCCCCCCCCAGAACACCTACAAGAGGAAACCTGGTAAACCAGTAAGACCAGTTCCTATCTTAAGTTAATGGTCTTGGCTGACCAGTTACGCACAGTGGTACCTCGTGTTACATACGCTTCAGGTTACGGACTCCGCTAACCCAGAAATAGTACCTCGGGTTGAGAACTTTGCTTCAGGATGAGAACAGAAATTGTGTGGTGGCGGTGCAGCGGCAGCAGGAGGCCCCATTAGCTAAAGTGGTGCTTAAGGTTAAGAACAGTTTCAGGTTAAGAACGGACCTCCAGAACCAATTAAGTACTTAACCTGAGGTACCACTGTACTGCTGTTTTCATGCCCCAAGGGGCTGTGACAGAGACAAGTGAGTGGGCCTTTCCCCATCTCACCTGTTTGGGATGTCTCATCATCCTAGGATGAAGAACAACAGGCTGTGTGTGTTGGGGTGTGCACGCTGATGTATTGGAGAGAGTTGGTGGAGCAATGCTAGAATCTGGGCACACAGATCTGGACTTTGGGGCTCCCCTAGAACCCTCAAGGAGGAGGAGGATATATTGAAGCATTAATGATGGGAGCGCCTACGTTCTACACTCAGGTTGTGTAAATAAAACCATTTATCCACAAGGCACCAGGGTTTCTATTGACCTTCATTCCAAGGAAAGCCTGGGAACCCCTGGAGTTTGGGGTATACACAACAATGAACTCCTTAACATTAAGTGGCCCAAAGCCACTGCCTGCAACCTTGGGGGCCCTCACACACGGAGTATTAGTCATTCCATGCTGGACGCCTGCTTCAAAATATGGCTGAGCTTGTTGTGAAGTGCTAATCAAGCGCTGTTTCCTGAAGAAACAACAACAGTTTCTTCTCATAAAAGGCATATTCTCTCCAAAGGTCATTAAAGGGATTCAACAACTCCGTAAATGCGCTTTTGAAAAGAATAAAATATAGTCATGTTTTCATGTTACTCCAAGTCTGAACTCGCCCTGACATTAACCAATTAAAAGCACAGACGCATTCATTGTCAGGAGAATGCGCGAGGAAGCTGGCTCTGGAGTTGCCTCAGGCATTCCCAGAGCTCTGACGTCAATTTATATCAAATGTTGATAACAAGGGATGTCAGCTGTTTGATTCTCTTGAGCTCCGCAAGGATTGCCGCGTTAAAAACTCACTCTAACCTAAATACCATAAAAGTAACTTCAAAACACTCATAATAATGGATATTTATTACACTTATTAATCTAAAAACCTCCATCTTCCATAGCACTGTGTAAAACTCTTTTGTATTTTCTTACTTCTACAATATGTTATCCACTACTGATTGGGGTGTGTGTGTGTGTAAAATGGCATACCAGTTGAGACTCCCAGAAGACCAAGGCAGGTAAGAAGAAAAACCCTTTACAGTGGTACCTCGGGTTAAGTACATAATTCGTTCCGGAGGTCCATTCTTAACCTGAAACTGTTCTTAATCTGAAGCACTTTAGCTAATGTGGCCTCCTGCTACCGTCATGCCACCGGAGCCCGATTTCTGTTCTTATCCTGAAGTAAAGTTCTTAACCTGAAGCACTATTTCTGGGTTAGGGGAGTCTGTAACCTGAAGTGCATGTAACCTGAAGCGTATGTAACCCGAGATACCACTGTACTGTTACAATTCTATTCATGCAGGGCCGATCAACATATGATACTAATCGTATAGAGGGTTTTCTTGCAGTAATAGCCCGTTCAAAAACCCTAATCCAGATCAGACTCTCTCCCTCAGCTTCACCTATCTCACAGGGTTGTTGTGCAGATAAAACGGGATGTTGGGGGAACCATGTATGCTGCCTTGACCATCTTGGTGGAAATACAAGATATGAATGTTACAAAAGAGGGGAAAAATAACAATGAATGTTCATTTTATTTTATTTTTAAATGTCTGAAAGGTGCTTTTTTTCAGCAATGGTATTTCACTTTTCAACCTACAGCTTCCATATTTTGTTTATAAGATGTGCTGACTGTATCTCTTTCTCGATATCTGTACTGATATTTTCTTTTTAACCTATTTTTATCCTTTTCTATTTTATTGCTTTACATTTTTTTTGAGAAATTGATTGATGGGCAGGCTATAAATGCTTCCCAAATTAATAAAGAAATATGCATATTATGCTGGAGTTATTACAAGTGCTGTTAATATTACTTAATTGTTATCTTTGGTTAGGGCACAGTTTTCCTCTGCCCCCCAATGTGTTACATTTGTAATTTATTGTTTTGTATTAGAAGAATTAAAAAAATCTATTTTTTAAAAAGTAAAGGAAGCCATTTATGAAAACACCACCTAACTTTCTTATTGCTCTCTCTCTCTCTCCGTGTGTGTGTGTGTAGCTGGCAGTAGTTCCCCACCACTGCGAGATTTGTTTGATACGGTGGGAGCCCAGTTTGGTTTAACAAACGATGAGACAGATGCCACCTCTGACTGCCTCATGGCAACTGTTGTCAAGGAAACCATATTCTCCTGTTCTCTTCCACGGCCCTCCTGATTTTCTTTTCACTATCTCAGCATCCTTTCCAGCTTGCAGGAAACAGGAAAGGGGAGGGGAGGTTTCCATGGCTGCTAACAGATCGGAAAAACATGATGCCTTCAAACTTGTACTCAGTACTGCAGCATTCCAATAGTATAACAAATGATATATATTAAAAAAAAAACTTCCTGTCATCAGGGTGCCTGGAAATCATACTTTGTCCCTTTTCATTAAGGCCATATTGTGCGGTGAAGAAGGCGTACACCAAAACCTCAGTAAGAGATAATGGATTACTGGTAAGCACTGAGTTGCCATTAAGGGTTTCAGTGCACAGAACAGCCATTGTTTCTATTTAGATGTAAAGCAGCATTCAAAATAAAATGTGGATTTATGAGAATGATCATTAACTGCTTGTAATCTGAAGGGACGGGAATTCAGAATTAATTTATTTTTAAAGCACAGACACACCAGGATGGGAATACACCAGGGATATTTATAGGAGGGGGATCAAAATTAGAAAGTCAACTGGTACAGTTGGGCATTTATTTATTAATTACCTGTCTGCCTTACCCTATAACATGGTGAATTGTTCCAACTGAATTTTTGGTTTCAAATTTAAGAATCTGGAGAGAGCTCTGTGTTGGTCCAGTGACTTTTGTCGCTCCAACCCTGAGTTTCCCCCTGAAATAATGGTTGGAACCCTCTCATTTTCTACCCCAAAATGCTTGATTTCAACATAGGGTGTATTACTGAGCCGAACAAAAGTCAAGAGAGGAGAAGCTTAGGCCAAGATACTCATATTGCCCATTGCAAATTACCGTATTTTTCTCTCTATAACACTCACATTTTTTCTCCTAAAAAGTAAGGGGAAATGTCTGTGCATGTTATTGAGCGAATGTGTGGTTCCTGGAGCCGACTGGCCCGAGTACAGGGGCAAAAATCAGGCAAAAATCAGATCGCGGAGGAGGGAAGGCTAAAGAGAGGAGGTTTCCTGCTTTCTGCCTCAGGGTCTTACTGCCCACTGTTTTCGGTTGCTGTGTTTGCTCAAATTCCAGCCCACGCAGCTCAGGTTCCGTCGGCTAGGAGCGCAGCTGACAGCTACCACCTCCTCCTCTCCGTGCTCCGCTGCTGCTGCTGCTGCTGCGTCCAGCAGATGGGAGAGAGAAAGAGGGGGCTGGCTTGGGTGGGTTGGGGAAAACTTTTGCCTTCCTTTCCTCCCTCCCGTTAAATCCCTCTCCTGCATTGTTAGCCAGCTGCTTTTCCGCACACCCCTCTCGTGCTCCTTGTCCCTTCTGTGTTTTTCCTTCCCTCCCCACTTAAAACGTGGTTACAAAGCACGGATCCACATGGATCCTCAGGATCTTTGCATTGGGTCACCCCAAATTCACCATCAGATCACATTACATGTCCATGGCTACAGCCTGCACCAAAAAAATCACGCACCCACTGTTGCCTGGGGCCACAATGGTGCAAAAACGTGGTTACAAAGCACAGATCCACATGGATTCTCAGGATTTTTGCATTGGGCTACCCCAAACTCACCGTCAAATCACATGTCTGTGGCCACAGCATAGATACTGCTTTTGGGATGTCAAGCTCTTTGAGCTTAGGAAAACTGTATAACAAATAGCATAACTATGTTAAAGTTTAAGAACAATGGCTATTTTTATTATAAAATGGCTGTTATTCAGCAATGTTTACTGTCTGGATAAGCTTTTATGGTAGGCAGTTGGACTGCAACCTAATGCACTGGCCTTTTTTGATGAATTTGTGTGAGTTTACTTGAGTACTATATCCCATATGAACCTAGCCTCTACTCAGGGCCAGACCTGATGTGATGCTTGTGTGATTGATTGATTGATTGATTGATTGATCAAAAGAAAGAAAGAAAGAAAGCAGCAAAACTGCAACACTCCAACATTCCTCGGAAGAAAAGAGGGACATTATGCCTGGATGGTTAGCGCGTGGTGCTGATCCCCACATGGGACAGTTGCATATTCCTGCACTGCAGGGGGTTGGACTAGATGACCCTCAGGGTCCCTTCTAACTCTACAAATCTATGATCCTATTATTCTATTCTACATCAGTATCACTGCTTGAGCCTTTCCTCCTGCTCAAGTGCAAAAGTTATTCAAGGAAACATACAAAACTGCAGTATTTTATGCACAGAAATCTTTGAATTTATGTACTGCATTCAGGCAAGCCAGAGGGAAAAAGAAAAGCCCAAATCAATAAATACAACTCATGTGTGTGTGTGTGTGTGTGTGTGTGTGTGCGTGTGTGCGCGTGTGTGTAGACTATGTGATGTCTCATGCATTCATGAGTATTTTGGAAGCATGCTAACTTTGAACAACTATTATTGTTGTGATTGTGCAGGTGTATGATACTGGATATCCCAATGCTTTGGGGGCCCAGGGACATATGAACTTTGAGCTCGGGGATACATAAACTTCCCGAATTTTAGCAAATTAGGAATGTGTAAGCAACTGCAGTATCCTGGTGCTGTGATAGATCAGCTGCACAGACACACACACCCGGGCATCCCCTCCCCCAGCTGCCCTTGGACTCCCCTTGATCCAAATGCAGAAAATGGGGAGATTCATCAGATTTCAGAATGCAACACCAGCTCAGCTCATAGGACAGATCAATGCCTTTTTCCCGTCTGTGAGAAATACAGGCAGGAAGGGGCTTTGGAGGGAGGCATTTCTGTTCTGGAGGACCCCTCCCCATCTCCCCAGACCACCTTCCTTTCTAGGAATTTAGTCTGGTTAATTTTAAACCACAGAGAGAGCAAAGTTGTATGATCGCATCTCTCTGAAAGTCAGAAAAGAAATGACCGCTACACACACAGGTGGCAGTGGTTCAACGACACTTCAGGTTTCCAAACGAAACTGGCATTGAAAGACAAGACAGCAATGCAAAGAAACTGGGCAAGGACCTGACAGGATTGGACATAGCTCAGACTCTCCCCATTGTGTGTGATGTTGCTGAGCAGCTCATAAGAGCGTGCAAATGAGAACTCAAAGTAGGTTGCTGCTTCTCTTTCCTTGGCCAGGAGATGGGAGGACCAATGAAATAGTTGAGGAGTAGTGTTGTTTTTAGGCAGAGGGAATCAAAGCTTGCACTTAGGAATCCACACCTTCTATTTGCCAAAGAACAAAACAATTCTATTGATACCAGCGACAGTATTCCTCAATTCAGATTTTAGAGCATGGAAGGAGAAAGCGTTAAAGCTCCCCTCATGCCACACTAAGTTCAACTTCTTTTCTTTTTTTAAGAATCACACAAAAAGCAAAATAGAAACAGGCAGGACAAATGCGAAAGGCAACAGAGAAGCAGAGATGGGAATCAGAAAATATGAAGTGGTAAACCAATATCCTTGGTAAACAGGGACAGTTTTGCACATACATAACCTATAAATCTTTCACTTGTGGAACAAAGCATGAAGGATTCCAGATTCCCCATAGTGCAGTTTTAAGAACTGAGCTCCATGTCATTTATCCCCTAGCAAGTGTTCTTAGGATTACACTGTTAATTGAGACTCAAACTGAGGTAGCACTCTGTAGCACTTAACACGGTATTTTGTGAATCAAAATTCATGCCGATAATCTTTTTTAAAAAAACACACACCATTAAAACCAAGCTGAGTTTGACTCCACAATGATTACAAGAAACACCGTACTGCAGCTTAATATCTCAAAAAATAGACTGCATGATGACTCAGTGCCTGGAGGAATAGGGACTAACCATGGCTGGATGCGAGAGCCATCTATTTCTAGACTCAGAGGTCAGATGAGGAATTGCGGCCAGACAGAATGCAGGATAGCCCCAGCTGTTCTGGTATCATCAGGAAATGAAAATAGCTAAACAGGTATAGGCATAATAACGGTTATCTGTTGTAACCATTAACTTAATAAAGCTAAATAAATTATCTAATGTTTTTAACTGTTCCTATAGTAGCAACTCATTTGTCAACAGATTGCCTCAGACCAGGATAGGAAACCTCTGGGCCACGGCCTAATTAGCATCACTAGACCTCCCTGTTTGGCCTGCAAATCTGTTTCAGCCAAGCCAGCTCCACATGCCCTATTCCTGTTGTCCTATATGTCGTCAGATGTGAGGAGGCTAAAGGTGGGCCTTGGACAAAAGGGGCTTTGCAGGCAGTGCTTCAGAACTAGCAACAGTCAGCGCTTGGATAGCATTTCACCAACTTTTATTTTTCCACCCACAAACTTGGGTTTCAAACTGCATGGGCAAAATGGGTCGCTTGAGGTCATTGTGAAAACAGTGATAGGTGGGCAGTCCTACCCACCCATCAAACTTGGGGGGGGGGGTATGGGGACGGGATCTGACCCACCAGTCAGATCCAGTTCCCCTCCAATGCCTTAGACACACAGTATCTGAAAAGAGCCCTGTGGGTCTTCATTACTATCTGCTATATCATCCATGCTCATTCATATCACCCAGAAACATGTTTTTTGCTCCTCTAGTGATAGATTGGCTAATACAACACATTCATTTGCAAAGCATAGCTTGCTAATGTTAAACATTAATCATAGTGGCAAGGGAAGGACTAAGCTATTCAAGGGCATTTTAATACCTTACTTCCTATTGTTTTGATTTTTGCTGAGCAGACAGCATTTCAGGAATGTTGGCACTGTCATACAGGGGATTTCTTACAAGTCCAGCAACTTTAAAAAAAAATAACTAAACAGTATCCAAATCCTGATAGGAGCAAATGTTTCTTTTTGTCAATCATATTTTGATATTTCAACAGTTTCTAATGTCCTGATGTTCAACTTTAGTTTAATAATTTCATAATAATAATAATAATAATAATAATAATAATAATACTTAAGTGATAGGCTGAGGTCTCCAAATAGTTAGCGGTATCTTAGCCAAAGGTATTGGGCAGGCAGCACATTCTCAGGCTATATTGTAAACTGCTTTTCAAATCATACTCAGTTTGAAAATAGATGTAATATTTGGCATGGAGGGCTACTCAAACACAAAGAACTCAATGCATGGTTCCTTGGATCCTAACCATTGTTGTTGTTGTTTAGTCGTTTAGTCGTGTCCGACTCTTCATGACCCCATGGACCAGAGCACGCAAGGCACTCCTGTCTTCCACTGCCTCCCGCAGTTTGGTCAGACTCATGTTTGTAGCTTTGAGAACACTGTCCAACCATCTCGTCCTCGTCGTCCCCTTCTCCTTGTGCCTTCAATCTTTCCCAACATCAGGGTCTCTTCCAGGGAGTCTTCTCTTCTCATGAGGTGGCCAAAGTATTGGAGCCTCAGCTTCACGATCTGTCCTTCCCGTGAGCACTCAGGGCTGATTTCCTTAAGAATTGATAGGTTTGATCTTCTTGCAGTCCATGGGACTCTCAAGAGTCTCCTCCAGCACCATAATTCAAAAGCATCAATTCTTCGGCAATCAGCCTTCTTTATGGTCCAGCTCTCACTTCCATACATCACTACTGGGAAAACCATGGCTTTAACTATACGGACCTCATCCTAACCATTACATCACCATAAAACCAAAAGAAGGCATCAATATTAGCAAATATCTCCTGTCTTCCTGTTCTGGACCCAACTAAAAACACTCCACACAAGCATACACCCACACACCATTAATTTCAGGGCAGGGGTGGGGCTAATCAAAAGGAACCTCCCTCCTTTGCAGCTGCCTCTCCCCTGGCCCAAAAAGCCAGGCTTGGGACTGCAGCTGAAAACCACTAAGAACAGGAGGAGGTTTTCTATTCAAAAACCCAATGAAAAGTCTGTTTTTTCACTCTCCATATTACAGCACAGCAGTGTGGATCTGTTAAGGAACAGTTTACAATATCATTTCTGTACCATTTAAAAACAAACAAAGCCCTCCGCCGCATGGTGATCTTTGGGCATACATGGAAGAGGTGAACGTGCAATACACTCGGCAGCAATTTTAATAACTGGAGAAGCTCCAAAAATGCTCCAGTGTAGAAAGCTGATCGTAGAAACTGCTTCTGAATTTGCCTGTGTATAAAACCTGATCCAACCCTTCTTCGATTCCCTGCTCCCTTCACCACATTTCTTTCTGTGCTTCGAGGGCAACCAGGTAACAACACACCCAAGTCCATGACAGCCAAGTAAACTAGACCTTGCCCAATTTTCCTGAAGTAGTAAGCCGAGACGTGGCTGAAAGCAGAATTATTTCCTCATGGCTCTCACATTTGTGGTTCATGCCAGCTGTTGCCTACAGATAACCCAGTGACCGTAATGCACCAGAGCTTGCTTTTGTGAGATAAAATATTGGAAGATGTTGATTGAAATGATTATCGTAACAGGGAAGCCACCAGGTGTGATGTTACCTAAAAGATGTATGTATACTTTTTCTCGTGAGCATGCATGCACACACTTCTGTCTAATTTTAGGATATCCTGAGCCATACAACCCAGAAACTGCATTCGGTGCTCAAAGTTCATTTCCAACCTGCCCATGCACCCCCAAAATATGTTATAAAGAAGTTGGAAGGTAGCGTCATTCCAGGCAGCAGGCAAGGTGATCTGCCATTACTAAATCATAAGAAAAGCAAACCTATTACTAATGTATGCATTTAACACAGATATTTGTGCATGTAGGTCGGATGACTTTTCTGGTGGATCTAACCACTGCATTATCCATGGGTTGGTACTTAGAAGCATGTGGTATAGCTGTGCAGCAATGCAAAACTCAGCCTCTCTATCCAGTTTGTGTTTCCCCTTTGTATCTCATTTCAAAAAACAAACCCAATTCCATACTGTCATTCACACTTTGTTACAGTGTGGCTCCGCAGTTGCCACTATATCATACATGTCCTGAAGCGAAAGTAAACACAGAATGGAGTAACATTTATCCGGAAAGACTTGTTCTGAAAAGTTGGGCAAGTTCAATTTCCATTATGTTTCAGCCTCTGCCAATTGCAGCAAAGTTTCATTCTAAAACAGTAAATAAGACCCCCCCCTCCATATATATAAAAATATATATCTCACAATGAATGGACGTCACTTTCCTGCGTCATCGCAAAGCTCGCTGATTAGG